>NW_026902099.1:0-10000000 GCF_033783945.1 Neopsephotus bourkii | reverse complement strand
AGGTACCAGTACACCCAGGACTTTTAATTATCACCCCAGAAGGAGTTCCTATAGAGTTACATAAATTCCATGAGATGTTGGAAATTAATCTCAAAAGCCAGGTGATAACAGATATTTTTTAGAGAGACTCGCATTGTTCTCTCCAAGTGCCATAGCATGCTATGCCTTCTACTAGATTGCAATGTATGGATTCAAATTATAGTGTAGTTCAGGGCAAAGAACAATTAAAAAGACAAATATTAACTGCAGCAACTGAATTAATAAGTCTTCAATTGCAGGTATTAGGAAAATGTCTAAGGGCAGAAACATCCTAGCAGTTAGTGATAGGTATCCTGTGTACTTCAGAAATGACTCAGTTTGATTTATTTCTGTTTTTTCTTTCTCCACTGGTCTAACTTTACTTGATTAACTCATTTTCATCTTCCCAACCTTTCTCAGCCCTACACAGCAATTCATTCTCTCAGCACTAATGTTGTTAAAAGCACATAATGCTATATCTTTTCTGTGAAAATAATTACAAGAAGAGGCTATCACATTACTTTTCGATCTTTTTGAGTTGCTTTCAGTTGGAAAAGAAACAGAATTAGCTTTTTCATATTATTTCCTTGGACTTTTAAAATACATTAAATTGAAGCTGTTGAGTTTCCCTATACTCTCTCCTCATTTTACATTCCACCAACCCTTCCCATCACATGATAGTGAAGGATTTCAGGGTCCCATTTTTGCATTTTATACATCCTTGCTCCCTTCCCTGACTTATCCCAACCAGGTTGCAGTTGCACTGTAAACCCTGCATCAGTTTCCCAGGTGGATTTCCCTGGAGCTCATGCACAGCAGAGTATTTAGAAGCAGTGTTCTTCCCCCATAGGGTCCACACTCTGTGAGCATCTTTCATTTTATGATGCTTCTGTCCTTGCTAGTCTTGACTCCAGCACATTCTAAGCAGGAAAGCTCTGGCCTGTTAGAAAGACATCTCACACATCTCCTACTTGCCTCAGTGTCATCATCACCTTCCTCAGTCCATCTTGGTTAGGGGCACCAGCTGACTGAGACTTGGCTTAAATAGAAGGCAGCTTCTTAGTTCTCCCTCATCCAGATTCCTTCCATAGTAAGTCTTTCCATTTCCCAAGCCCAGTCCCTGAGGTCAGGCCCCTTTCTTCCTCATGGCATGGCTTAGAGGGCTCTGGGCATCACCTCGGGTTTCCATCAGCCCCTCCAGCTCACCATGAGTGGGACAAAAGACCTGAACATCACCACACTGAGACTTCCCTGAAGAGAGTGTGGTACCTTCCCAGACAGGTATTACCACCTGAGCAAAGCACCTGGGTCCTACTTCCAAATGGTGCTGCTGGTACACCTTCTGACAAGCCCCACGATGAGCTGGATGGAGACGTGGAGGCCAAAGGGACTGCCTCTGGCTTCAGCAGGCCTGTAAATCCTGGTCACACCAGGGAGACACTATGTTTCTACTTGCCTCCCAAAGGCAACTGGCTTTTTGCATGATAAATATTTACTAAACCTGTGAAAGGGCAAACCCTGCAAAATTTTCATGTTCCCATTTTTCATTAAATGACCCCCGTTTTTCACACCTCAAATGGAGAGAAGCAAGAAGGATATTAACAAACAATATTTTTAACCAAAATGCAATTTTTCCTTATGTCAAAATGAAAAATAATCTGTATAACTTCAGGGATTTTAAGGCCTTTCTATCAGAAAATGTCTTTTTGTTGCTTTAGCTAATTCAAGACAACCTTTAAATAGTCCTCCAGAAGCTTCAGCTCTCTTTCATTAGAATTCATCTGTCTTTCATGGCTCTGCTCTCATGGAAGTTGAATAGTTACAAAGGTAAAGGGCCATTGGGACCATTTAATCTGACTTGCATAGCATAGACTATCAAATTTTGCCCAGTAATTCTCGCACCGAATCCCATTAATTACAGATGAAATATCATATATCTTTTAGAAAGAAATGTTTTCTTGATTTAAGGGCAACAAATGAAGAGAACCCTTCCCCAGAAATTTGTTTCATGGTTTATTTATCCTGACCTGTGAGTTTTCACCAGGACTGATTAAGACTTTTTTTATCCAATGAAGTATTTTGTGTTGAAGAAATGTGGGTATCACCAAAGAAGGGTTGTCCTTGAGCTTTATTTCATTGCTTTACTTTCAGAAAATAAAAAAAAAACAGTAACAGAAAGCAGCATATCCCTCAACACATTAGACTGTTTATTCTGGTTTGCTTTGTGGATATTATGCTTTCCCTGATGTCGGGACAATACGGGAACTAGCTTCCTAGTGTTAAATGTGTAATGCAAAGGCATTAGTAACACCTCTTACAATATCTCGCTGAGCTCAGCTCATCCTCATCAGATATATGGGCCCAAATGCCAGCAAGCCCCTACCATTTCTCTCAAGCCTGTGGTCCTATTTAGAAGTGCTGTAAAGCCCTTCTGTGCCTCTGAGTTTGAAAAAAAAAATGGCTTTGTCCCCAGGAAACACAACCATTTCTTTCAAATAAACCACCCAAAATAAATTAATCTGGCAGAAGTTTATAATCTGGTAGGGACAATCTATTAAATTTCTGGATAAGTGTTTGATATGGGTTTGTTGACAGATAGATGGCAAGCCAGAGAGGCCCTGGTGATGTACAGCCTGAGCTACACAGACTTGATTGACCTAGTAGATCAGAGTAATGTACAGATATTGAAGTGATGATAGCAGAGTTGTGGTTGGGATACCTTTAGCTACTTTCTCAACAAATTATCTTTTCCATGGTTTGAGATTTAGGTACAGTAGCATAAATACATCATAATAGCTCTGACATGGGTTTCTAATAACTAACTTTACCCTTTCTATAGTATAAATCTTAATCTTTTAGACAGAACAGGCTGAAAGGCTTCAAAAGAACTTTTTTCCAACATTTAATTTAGTTTCTATAAACTGGCATTTCAAAAAATTTTGGGGTTTGCATCAGATAGTAAAAAAAAAACAAACAAAAAATAAAAGGAAAAACTTCAGATGAGACTGATTTCCTCTTTCAAGGTAAAATATTTGTTTTGCATATTTTGAAGAATTTTTATTTTGTAAATAAATTTTTCATACCTAGTCAAAAATATTTTTCCCTGAGACAATATTCCAAGAAGCTTTCATCCAACACATTCTTTGACTGATAATTTTAAGAACTTTTAGCTTATGCAACAGTGTCAAATTTCCCAATAATACAATCCTATGAGAATCATAACCTTTGACCTCATTACAACTACTTTTATGCATTGATAACAGAAATCTGGATGACATAAATCTCACAAACACTATCAACACATCTCTTTTACGGTAGAGGACAATGGAAGTCTCTTCTTCAGATTCTTGCTTAGAAACTTTTTGGACAGGATTTCAATCACACTCTTCGCCTCTCTCTATTTTACAAGGATCTGAGGGCAAGCATACTCCTAATGTTCCCATCTCTGCTCAGAGACTAGCAGAGGGAGGATGAGTCCAGGTCCAACTGCCCATGATAACACAGGATCCTACAGCAGAATGAGAAACAGAACCTGAGAGTTCAGGAACACAGGCCAAATATCAGAAAATTCATGTATAAAAATATCAGCCTATAAAAAATATATAAATGCATAAAAATGTATACCAGCATGTATAAAAATACCAGAAACAATTTGAAGCAATGCTTTTTTTACTACTTTATGCAATATTTATTTTTCTTCTTTCTGTGGCAATAAAACACCAAGAAACTGAAGATTTTGTGAAGAGCTGTGAAAACATGGTAAGTGAAAATATCATGCCAAAAGCGTTCACAGCTTAAACACACAGGGAGCAAGCAGATGACAAATTATTGCAGTGAGACCATAAAAGTGTTCAGCATTAAGCCAATAAATACATTCTGGTTACAGCCACAAACCCACCAAACTTGTCTGACCTTTCAGTTACATTGGTTGATCTCAAATGACTTTGAATGGGGATATTCCTGTGCGACATAGGTATGAGTAAGAGGAAAACTATGTTCATTGTTTTTTAGGCTGGAAGACAGGAGGTGATTTTTGCAGATGTCAAGTAGTGGTGATCAAAACTGAGCACTGAAATAAATTGTCATGCTGCAAATTATTAGGATAGACCTTTCATTCAGCAGAGGATTTTCCTTTCTGCATCTGATACTCCTAATAGCTATTGAACTGGGCATGTCATTCTCACAGCCTATTGTTAAATTTGAATAGTAGCTACAAATTCAAGCATTTCATTCAAGAACTTCCTGTTTTCTGGCAGTTCAAGTTTTTTCCTTTTGTAAAATGTGTTCTGTGGTTTTTCTTTTTTATAGTGCTCATTGTCTCAGCTTCTTAACATCCTATTTGAAAACAGTAAATGGTTAGAGCTCATGCCCCATTTTAAAACTTGCAGTTCATACATGTGTGCTGTGGAACACTGAATCTGTGATATTCTCATGACAGAGCAAAAGCCTACTTAGTTGCAAATGTGTTCATTGTGAAGTCAGTGTTCGGCTGACCCAAAGAAATACCCTTTCTGGTTCTCAAAGTATGAGCTGGAAAGCTAATTCACTCCAAAAGCATCATTTTGAAGTACAGTGCCTCAGAACAGAGCCCTGGAGCTGGTTCAGTGATGGTCCTCAAGTGATGAAGTTCCAGCACCTTCTCTGAACATTGTCTCGTATGGATGCATGGTGTTTTGCACAAATACTGACCCTGTAGCCCTGGCACAGACCTGCTGGGCACAGCTAGAAGAGGTCACAGCAGCAAAGCCTGCTACTGCCACCACCTCTCATTTATTCAGTTTGACTAACAAACGGGGACTTCTCACATTATCTCCGACACACCTAGCACCCTGGCTTTTTTGACCAAATCAAAGCACTTGAGGCTGGGAAGTGAAAGTATTATTAAAGCACACCATGAAAATCATTGCTCTGGTCAGTAACATTATAATTACAATCAGTTTTCACAAAGCAAAACTAACCATTTGATTTGCTTACAATTATTCAGATGATAAATGTTCTTTGTTGCATTTCAAACGTCCAATCTCTGTAACACTTGTCTTTTGTCAGTTGCCATTTTTCTAAGTGCAATGGCAATAAGCTATAATGAAATCACCAGCTTCTCAGCCTTTCTCCTATAATATTTGAACTTAACCAGTCCATAAGGTTTGTGCTTCTACTGCTGCATTTTATGGTAAAAATCAGCAGGTCTGGCTTCAAGCTCACTGATGCTTCTTTGTACTGCGACATGAACTATTTCTATTTAAGGTTACATGACATTCTCCTTGGAATTGTTTATACAATGAAATACTATACAAAAATTCTTTCACTTAGTTGTTTTTAACATGTTTTCTGATCTTCAGGGCCACTTGACGCTGGGTTGTTAAACACCTGCACACAGAATAATGAGGGTCCATGCAACATTTAATATGAGAACCTTGAGTGAATTAGAAATAGTATGAAAAACCTGTCTACTTAAACAAAACAAAGTTGTAAAATTATAATTCACCATAATAGTGACTGAAGCTTTTTCAAATATTGAATAGACATCCATAAGCAGAAAGGCCACGCTTCTCCTTAAGCCTCTCTGGATACCCCCTTTCATTTTTTCAGCAACTTATTGCATTAATTTGTGAGGGCTTTGTATTTTGGTAACACCACTGAGCATCCTGACTTGGCAGCTTGCTGGTTGCCTTACACACTTCTTCAGCAGGGCTGAATATCTTCAAATGGCATGGCCAAACCCAGACTGGCATCCCTCAAACTCCTTCTCTGCCCTAAAAAGGAGGAAGCTGCAGGGAGCTTGTGCAGGAGCTGCTGGAGCTGGACCTGCCCTCAGGAGAGGCTCTGGAGACACCTTTCACTGCCATGCATACTTCAGCTCTTGATACCTCTGACAACCAGGTAGTTTGGTCTTCAAGATATGATCTCTGTGTCTTGAAGAATGTGAATCCCATGAGTAATTCATACACATGACACAGAAGGCTCCTCATAACAGATCAGTTCAATCTAGCACAAAATTACTTATTTTCTATTTTTTTCCCTGAGAAAAGCAGTAGCCTTGAAAAATTACTGTGTGTTTTTGCCACACATGGGTGTAAGCATCTTACTGGGACATTCCCAAGAATTAAAAGGCTAAACATAATGAGCCAATAGAAGGATGGGCAAGTTTAAATACAAATGTAGCTTAAAAAAAAAAAAATTAAAATCAGGATACATAATTACTTAAAGAAATCACCACATAAAGTGGTGAATTGTCAATCTGTTCACATCTGTAATCAAGACTGGATGTCTTTTGAGAATATATGCTTCAACCAAAGCAAGCTGTTGGATCAGTTATAAAAGAATGGGATGAAAGACTGGCATGTGTTATAGATGACAAGTAAGGTAACCCCAGGTTTCCTTCTGTCCCTAAAAATCCATTACTTTTTTTTTTTTCTTATCTACTCAGTCTATTTTTGTTCTTTGATTATTTTTTTAACAAAAAAAGTGCTTATCCAAAACTCTGGGTACCAGCCATTTCTTATAAACAATATTGCAGAAGAAAGAAATAAAATGCCCTACTTAAAAGTAACCTTGTAAAACTATAAACTAATCTCTTATCTCTTTTGGCTTTATGAATAGGGTTGTTTATTTGCTGCATACTGCTGACTCTTGGGATTGGTAATAGGGCAAATATATGTGATAAAAATGTGTTTGTTTGTCTTATCCCCTAACTTTCACACACTTTCTCCTTTGTCAACTGACTTTTGCTTGTTGTACTAAGTGGCAATTACCTCTTTCCACCTGATCTCTGCATGTTGTAACTTCACATAAAAGGATCCTATTCCCTTGTTGCAGGAGTGGCAGAAGTAGTATTTTGTTCTCCATTATAGCTTGACACTGGGAAAGTCAATCCAAACTGGCTCCTAGCAAACTGGGAACAGGTGAATGCTCATGACTTCAGTGCTTCCACGCTGGTGGTGTTTTGGTGTTGGTTTTTCTTTTTTTTTTCTTTTTTTTTTTTTTACGTTTATTGATATATGGGAAGTCCTAGCTTTTAGAACTAAATAGTTTGTCCAGAAAACACTGAATTCCATTTAAAGAGAGCTCCCAATTGTCACAGAGGTCTGACAAATTGACCCAAAGCCTGAAAGTCACAGAAAAGAAACCCAACATTGTTCTGATTTTAAGCCAGTGTGATGCTTTTTGCCGCATAACTCACATTTTTCTAACCCCAAGCATAAACAATACTATATATTATGCTTTCTGATGGGGTCCTGGCTTAGGACAATTGCTGGTTTTGCATTGGGCTGTTCTCTTCAGTATTATTTCTACTGCAGATTGTACGAGCGCTCTTTGAGTGGAAAAACTTAATGGTTCTGCTCTCTACAGGCAAAAAAGGTAGACTGAAGCTGAAGCAGTGACGAGCAAAGGGTAAATTCTTGCCCTTATACGTCCAGGCTGCTTATGGAGAAGCAAATAGAAAAGCTGAGGCACGTGGCAGGAACCAAGCCCACCCTGGCTTGGAGGAGTGCATGCTGGAGCCTGCAGCTGGCTCCTCTGCAAAGATCATGATGCCCTCAGAGGAGGTGGCTGCATTGTGAAGGCTGAAAAAGCCCTGTGCCACCCCTTCCAGGACAGCCCCTGCAGGGGCAGGAAGGCAGCTCATCACTGGACAGGGCAGCCACAGAAACAGCCTAACTCCAGCTTCCTAGAGGTGATGGCCAGGCAGAGGCAGGGGCATGTTTGCCAGTTGATGATTACCTTTGCAGACACAATGGGATTTCATAAACAAGGCGCATATCCGTTAGGCTGCCACGGTAGTGAGACATTTCCTATTCCATCCTTCACTGAGCAGTGACATTTTTTATTTCTTTTATTCTGTTACTAAGTGGATAGCAATATAGTAAATAAATCTGAGCTTCTGACTCAAGCTGTGTTAGCCCTGCTCAATAGGCAACAGGAGCCTCAAGCACATAAACGCTTGTCACTCCTCCAACACTCCTCTTAGTCACAATGACTAACGGTATCTTTGACCATAGGATTACTTCTTTTAAGGCATCTGAGCTGTTTATCCCAGGCTAAAACCATCCTGGATCTGATGAGTGCTACAGTCCATCTACACACTGCTAATCCCCTGCAGGGAAGCACTTCCACGAGTGTTTAAAATGAGTCCTCTCACTAACATCTAACACCAGTGACTCCTCTCACTAACATCTAACACCAGTGACTGAGGTGGTTTTAGGGAACTTTACAATACCCTCTCCCTGGGATACAGCAGGGACAGCCTGTGCAGGATGAATCAACGCCATACGTCAAGCACTATTTGTATATGTTTCAGTGTATCCAGGCAAAGTTTTTTAACTTTCCATCCTAGAGCCCTAGCAGTTCTTTCCTGAATGTCAGCCAGGAAAATTTTGTAGATTTGGCAGCAGGCCTGTGGGAAGCCTGGTTGAAGACCAGCCCAGAGTGCTGGAGCAGGGGCTTTATATAAAGCGAGAGAATCCAAACACCTTCCTTTGTTTCGTGCTACAAACGAATACAAATGGAGACCTGAGATTGCAATCAGGCCCTATTGTATAAGCACAGGCCTTTCCATTACTCCATTACAGCTTTTTGGCATGTAGAACGTCATTATTTTTCAGCTGGAGAACTAATTAAAGTGAATTCTTTTATATTTATCGGAGTGCTAATGCTTCAGTTCTTGAGTCCTCCACTGGCTTCCAGCCATTTAATTTTGGTCCCTAGGGCAAAGCCTGACAAATTAAGATAAAGCCATTACTTAATGTTCCCCTCCTGAGAGAAAACAAGAAGTATTTCCTGTTCTTATTAATTGCATGAAGTCAATTTCCATGATAAAATTTCAGCATGATCAGAGCCTCTGCACCCAACATCTCACTCCTGTATACCGCACTCAGCTGAAGGCAAGGATTGCTGCTGGACTCCAGCTGGGCTTTCCACAGTGCCCAGAAAGTGACAGGGTAAAAGGAGGTTTTGCTCAGGTGTCTGACTTTTGACAGTTTGACACACAGGAGAGGGGAGTCACCCTCTCCAGTACCTCTAAGGCATTTGCTTGGAGGGTACAGTGCTTTACCTCTTAGGAGAAGCTGTTCCCGAGATCATGCCAAGCAGGTTAGTCAGAGCTGTGGTATGGGCACTGCCCAGGTCAAGTGTATTCAAAACAGCCAAAATCTGCTTTCCGTTTCCCCCTTCCCCCACCCCCACAACATGTAGATCACAAAGGTTCATGCATTTGTCAAGCAGTGTGTTGATTTAACCCGTACCACTTCTCCATCCTCCCCAGCCTGGTGCAATAGGTAACAAACAGCCCTTCCCATAGCAACAGTATTTAATGCCCTTCGCGTTAAGGGGAATGGGAGGACTCCAGCAAGCCAACCAGCCTGCCGAGCCACAGCTTGGGAAAGCAGCCAGAATGATGCAAAAAGTTTAGAGGGGAAGCAGCCAAACAGATTGGAAAACACAGTGACATGTCTGCAGTTGTGAGGGGACAGACAGCATCATGGCTGTGTTTCCCTCCCCATTTGATGTCCCTGTGGCTCTTGGGCACAAGAGCTCTGCCTAGTGCTGCTTTGCTCATCAATGCTCTCTTTATAACATTCTTGCTTTTAAACAAAGCTGACACCGTTAAAACCCAGCTCAATAGCAGAAGTTCCCCCAAATATTTTCCTAAAGCCAGCTTGTTTAGGGAAAGGCTTGGCTAAACAAGGAGAAAGCAAGCTGAGTGCTGTTGAACTTTGTTATCTAAGACTTGTTGCCATGTTTGGGGCTGAAAACAGATATTGCAAAATGCTTGTGTTCTCCCTGGCAGCAGCACACTGCTGGCACACCAAGCCAGGCTACGCCAGTGCCCCAGGGGGAAGAATTTGCTCTGTGACCCTCTCCACGCTTGTGACACCCTGCTTCACAGATCACACTGGTGCAAGCCCTCTTTAGGAGCCAGGAGCAGCTTGCACAAGCCCCACCACACATCTGCTGTGCCAACATGTGCCAGGACCCTGCAGCACTGGGCTGTACTGTTGAGCCTCCTCCTCCTCCACCCTGAATCCGAGTCACAGCAAGCTCCTTCTTCCCGGCAGGGGCTAAGCCCCATCCCACCACTGCTGCCCAGGGAGGGCAGGAAAACACAGCCCTGGGGTGCCCCCAGCCAGGGCCACTCCACAGCTGATCAGTGCCACCCATGAGACCATCGGGCTCACCAACACTGTGAGCAGGAGGGAATCCAAAGAGAAGGTGGCCATTCCCCAGCAGCTTGGACGCAGGCAGGGAGGGCGCTGGAAGCCCTCTGCTCCTGCTTTACTGGGACAGGCACGGACGAAAACATCCTCGAGTTCAGATGTTTGGGAAGGAAGCAAAGCACGCTGCTCCACTACTGCTAGCTACACCAGCCAAAGAAACAGCTGAGTGAGATGTATAGAGAACAAAACCAGTTCACTGAAGACCTGCACACTGCCTGGGTGACCAGCAATACACCCGTTGCTTACTTTATCACCCAAAGTCAGTTTTACTTTGCTGATAATCTTTTGAAGAGTGTTGTATATTAAAAAAAAAAAAAAGGGGGGGAAATAATAGGGTTTGGAGTTTCTCTTTTATCTCTTCTTTTAAAACTCTAGCATTTAAGGGGAAAATTATTGTATTTCTGGCATTGTACAGAAATTCATCGCACATTCACAGCTTTTTTAATCTCAGCACAAATCTGTGATAGGCTATCTTGTCCTGCCACCTATCACTGAAATCCATACAGCAGAACTGTACTGGGCACACTGTTGTTAAAGCAGCAGGCAAGGCTATGGAAATTGCAAAAATGCATCCTGATGATTGGGATGATTTAATGATTTAATGGATTAAAATGCAGAAGTGAGCAACAGGGAGAGTCTGGAACACGCTTTGTGGTAAAGTACTTCAGACAGGTTGTTACCGTTATGGAAAAAGTCATAATGGCCAGTGCTATGTGACAAACATCACTTAAATCAACATGATTCAAGTACTCCCTTTCACTTGCCATCCTGAGAATTACATTAAAAAGTGTTATCTTCTTGAAATGTTTTTGTGGGAGATGTGACTGTCCAGTTTTGCCAATAGCTTAAGCAGATGCCGTTTCTGTGCTCTTTTAAGTCAATAGGGAATTCAATCCCTTTTTATTTTTTTACATACAAGCTTTCAAAAACCCAGCTGTGGCTGTTGCCCCAGATAAGGTCAAGGGAAAATAAATGTTCTCCCAGTGTTAAAGAATTTTTCAAGGCATGTGTATGGGGAAATTCTTCTGCTTTCTTGGTACGAAGGAGGAACTTGAATTTAGCACAAAAGTAAGATGTAGGATGCCCTTTTTGAAGCCCCTAAGAACACCGCTAATTCACTGTGTGAAAAAAAAAACCCTGAAAAATCCAATTTCTCATGGACAATAGAGCTCTATTGGAACTTGATCTGTAGTTTGTCCACCGACTTCAGCTGCCCAAAGTTCTCAATGAAACTGTACCATTAAGGAACCACTCCCATGGGTCTGGATGTGAAAGCTGTGGGCTTCCAGAGATCCCACTGCTTAAATGCTTGGGATGTGAAGTCAGAGTTAGAAGCAGTGACCTGACCGTGGAAACCTGGTAAGTAGAAGAGCAGTAATAAGGAAGTTTGTGAGGAAGAGAGTTGTACTGCAGCAGGAAGTAGAAGGGAAAGGCATGGGGAAAGAAACTAGGAAGCAGGGAAATGAGCTGTCAGCAAGATGGCTCATGAGCCTATTGATCAGGGAAACCATCTGGAGCGGGGGGAAATAAGGAAGACCTATTTTCTGGTCCTTCTGGTTTGTTGTACACTATGTTGCACAGACTTACTCCTTTTTATTCCCCTCTGTGCAGCAACAGTTTCAAGAATAAAGGTACAAATGCACTCCTGCCTTCTCTTCCATGGCCCTATCTTGTATAACAGATGGATTGTACTCTCCCCTTGGAGTACTCAGCACAGATATACTATTAGGTATTACTCTATACATAATTGCCAATTACTCAGTCATGAGGCAGATGCCATACTGCTTTACGTATGCACAGAAAGCCCCTGGGGAATTTAGTAGGAAAATATCAGTGTTCAGTGGTGTTTGGGCATTCAGAGTTTAGGCAGCTGAGCAGGAGAATTTAAAATCTGGTTTCTAGCTTACATATTTACGGTCCATGTTAGAGCTTGCCTGTAACCTCCCCAAAGTTCAAACTGCTTCACTCTGCACTGCTAGCTAATATTTCATTAACTGAGGTGTTTATATGATATTTCTAGGAAACCATGCCATTTTAAGCCAGGTTGATTAAAGACATGTATTACTAACACTGACATTATTTTGCTTCTATTTACAGTTTTGATAAATTAAAAGGCAAGCCCTGTTAAGCTGATAAAAGGCAAACGCTTTTCTACCATCAAAATGTCACCTACAGCCACTGTTAAATATATTGCCATTGTTTTTTACTCTATAGGATGACTATCAAAACAAAGGATTAGCAATTTTGCTGAGTACACCCAAAGCCACAAGGGAACAGTAAAAGAGAGGCAGTGCCTCTCTTTAGCAATCTTGAGAAACCTTATAGCCCTGAGGGACACAGTCTTCAATAGAAACCAACATTTTATCTTAGGATGAGATGTTCAACTGAATCATTTCATCTGAATTGCTGCTGGCCATAAGTATTAGGAGAATAAAAATATATTATATCTACATTGCAGGAAGGAAGAATGATGGTTACACATGCCAGTTAGATCCAGTTTTCATGGGCAATCATAACAGGAAAGACAAAGCAGCCTGGGTTGCTGGAAAGTTGTTTAAACATGTTGACATTCACATGGCCTTGTATTCTTTGCTGTGATTAACTGCATTTGGGGTTTGTGTATAAAGCATAGCTAAAAGCTTTTACACCAACTTCTATTTTCTCCCTCATGGGAAAAGGTAAGCTCCTAAAGTGAACACATGTGATGTTAAAAGTGGACAGCCACACTGTAAATTGCACTACATGTTGATAAATACCCAAACCAGATAAAATTAATAGGCAGGTACAAAGTGCAGTATTTATCCTAAAAGGTTAACTTACAGGAAAAGACATCTAAGGTCAAAACGTATGATTTATTGCTGAATGCTTTGTGTCCTACAGAAAAATGGTCAAATAAAAAGATAAAGACATAAAATATGACACTGTCAAGTTCACTTTCTGAATTCATTTTGTTCTAGTACTTATTCCCCACAGGTTACAAGTGAGTGATTTGGTGAATGGTTTAGAAAATTTAGAGATTACCTGACCACACAAACTCAGGTTTTAAAGAGTTTTCTCAAATACACAGTGTTTCCCCCATGAAACTTTTTTCTTTATATATCGGATGTGTATTTCTTTTTAGCTTGTTGTGTGGTGCTTAGCATTCAGGAGGATCTGCTCTGGTGACACTGCAGTATGATGGCTTTTCTTCACCCACAGAACAACAGCATTGTGAGAAGAAGGTGGCTTGAATACCTTGCTGGACTTGCCAGTTTGCTTCATGAGCAGCACACAGTGGTTGGCCCTTCACAGAGTCCATGTATTTAGGTGATTGTAATGCTATATATGCCCCGATATAAAACCGTAGAGCACCTGCTTCTTGAAGGGTATCACAGTTCTGATGTCCTAATCTTAAGAATGTGTGGGAGATCTGGAAATGCTATCTATATGATCCCCATGACAGGGAACAGCTTCTGTATCAGGAATAAGAATAGTTACATGGACAAATGTAATTCAGCTTAAGAAGAGAGAATATTGGTGGAGATTTGATACAAGTCCCAAAAGTCACCAGTAACGGAGAGAATGAATGGGGAAATGCCTCCCCGAGCTATTAAAATGCTACTACACCTACAAGTTTACAGGGGTTTAGAAAGTAACTAGACGGATCACTGGAAGAAAAGATCACAGGAAAAGTCCAAGGGCTGTGGCATACAAAGATGCAGCCTACAGCTATGGAAATCCCTCATTTGTCATAAGCTAGAAACATGGAAAACATGCTGGGCTAAGTACTGCCTCACATTTGCTTTGCCCCTACATCCTTCCCTTTTCATCCACTTTGAACCAGTGGCAGGATACCAGGCTAGGCAGATCTTCCATCAAGCCCAGCAAAGTGCATCTTACATTCTTTCATCCACTTCATGGAACGGACTGAATGAGGCATGTGCCTTCCATATAGCAACTGAAGATCTGACAACAGTATAATGACCTAAGCTGTATTTTTAACCATGTATTTTTGGAAGGACAGTTTGGATGATCAGTCCTGCTTGGCATCTTCTGTACCACTCCTGTGTCCTTCGTTCCACTCCTATAGCTCCTCAGAACAGAGTATCCATAACAGCCCCAGGCCACTGCTGCAGGTTGGTAGTGCTGCCAGTCTGAAGGGCAGAAAGACTTACGTCAGTTTTGGTTCTGCCATCTGAACACTTTGGACACCACTGATGTGTGACAAGATGGGTGTCCACACCATAAGATCAAGAAACTGTGGTTCCAAGTGCCCATGGTAGAGTACAACAGAGAGACCTGTGATTGCATAGCTAAGCATTGTTTTTCATTATTTATTATTTTTATTCTCTTTTTATTTTTATTTTTATTGGAACTAAGTGTTTAAATTCCCACTTACATCAAGCTGAAAAAGAGAAAGAGGACAAAAAATGTTGTTAGCATTACATCTAGCTTAACAATCAGAAATATCCCTTATGTCAAAAGGAAGTAAGCAAAGTTGGACTACTTTAAATAATTCCCAGCAAGCGCCTGCAGTGATGTCTTGGTGTGGTGGAGAACTGAATATACAGAAATAAGCTGTCCCTTTGAAAGAACATTTACTTACTAATCCTATGGATTTTAGATCTTCCTGATAAAGGACTTCCAACAGCATATACAGCATATTTAAATAAGATGAAAGGAGATGTGTGGGTACTTAATATCTTTCAAAACAGACCTTTTACAAATATGAGTGACTGAATGCATCAAACTGTGAGAGAAACTGGGGAAAATATGACTTAAAGCATTTTAGTGCCAGAGCTATCAAATAGGACAGCCAGTACACTATGAGTTCACATGAAATTCTTCATATTGAGCCCTCAATCAGAAAATGGATTATAGACCGAATCAAACCAACACATTCAACAGACACCAAACCCCTAAGCTGTTAGCAGAATTCAGAGGTGAGGCATCTATGAGTTACTGTAGACATAGATACTCAGTCTAGACACATTAAACCAGCAGAAATAGTTACTAAACAGGAACATCTAATCAACAAAACCATTACTTCTAAACAATCCTTCATTATGAAAAACAATCTTAATTTTAGTCCTAAATTCAGTCCCAGTTAATGCCATATCTCCACCTCCCAGGAAATGTTTGTTTTCCCTACATTCAATAAAATGGAGATCCATAAAGATATTTAAGTCATTCTCTTGAACAGTCTCTTTGGTTATTTTCCAGTTCAGCACTGAAGAACTTATTTTTGTGAACCAGTCTTTCTCTCTTTGACTGGTTCATCATCAATCAGATATAGACATGCACAATGCTTCTCCAGTAAATTATTTTTAAGCCCTTCTTTTCTTGTCAGCCAGTGGCTAATGTAATTAGAAAGAATTCCACAGTGTTCTTGCCCTTTCGTTTAGAGGCGGCACTATCTCTTATTAGAGTGCATTAGTAATGAACCCAGGACTAGATTATGGTTGTGCACGGCACTGGCAAGACAGGATGCCCTGGGGTCCTGAAATGGGCAGGGAGGTGGGGCAGTATCCGTAATTCTGTTCCAGGTAGTTCTTCAGTAAGCTTGGAAGATTCATTGTAGGCAACGTGTCAGCAAAGCAATGCCGTTTTAGTGACCTACCCTGAATTTTTTTCCCCATGTAGTGAGAGTCTGTCAGCACAACCTTCAGATCTCAGGCAGGGGTGACTCTGGTGGGTGCTTGCATCGCCAGCAGCCTTAGGGCAGACCCTCCACAGTGACACCTGTATTTGAAAGTCCAGCCTGTCCCCACAGCTACTCTGTGCATTTCAAGCACTCCAGAGTACCCTTTTTGCTAAATAAGGGCATAAGAAGCCCTTTCAAGCTTGCTTTCAAGCAAGACAAATCTTTTATCCTGCTCCTTGTATATCCCAAAGCAAGCCCAGTGGAAAAGTGTCAAGATGATATCCTTTTACTTTACTAGCTGCAAGAGGGCAATGTGTTGGCTGTAGGAGCTGGCACGGGTGTCCAAAGCAATTCAGAGAGTCGGAGCTCAGAAAAACTGGAAGCATATGGGCTCTCTTCAGCTTCTAAACCCAAAGCTGCACCTGCAGCTGCAGGATCTAAATACTTCAGTGGTGAATACCTCCTTCTGGAGAATCCCCATTACCTAAATGGAAACCAGCGCGTAGTCACACACAGAGGTACATGTCAGTAGAAGAATGATAAGCACTCAGATGTATCTGGAACTATTCCTTCTTACGTTTCTTTTCTGGATGCACAGAGCATCAGGGATCCAGAGCAACCATTTTCCCCCGAACAAACTATTTGACAGCTTCTACTGTACCTTGCAGCGGTGTGCGAGCAGCCCTTATCATTTAACCCTGGGTGTTTCCTCAGGAATGCTGTTTACTGTCCTGTTCATAGCAAGTATCTTGCTTACAAAGAATTCTGGAAAAATCACAGTAGTAGCCTTTTTCTGCGTGTGTTCTGCAACACATTGCTGTGTATTTAAGCTACCTCAGGCCAGTCAATGAACTCATGGAGTGCTGATGAGTAGAAAACTAGGCTTTTGTAAATTTGAATATTATGGGTAAAATCAATGACTACAGAAAACAGGCATTTAAAAGGGGTCTCTCACATTAACTAAAATGATGGGAAGTAGCCAAGAATAACTGTTGTAACTATTTCTGAGGTTCAACCTGGTGCTGTTTTCTGGTTGATTTAGATATCCACATAGGCAATGAGTGCTCTATGATTATTGAATTAAGAGTAAATACACCCAGCAAGAGCTTCCCACCCCCAAAACTAACAAACCAGACTGCATTAAAAAACCCCAAACATAATAGTCTATCCTCTGTTAAGCTTATACTTAATGAGGTATATGCATGGATCATCCAGGTGCTCTAAAACTCCTCAAAACTAGTCTCTGTTTGTAAAGTGTAAACCCATGATGTTCTGGCATAAGCCATTTTCTCTCCAAATCAACCCAATATTTGCTTGAAAACCACCAAGGAAAACCTCCTTCCCCCCTCCCAGGGCTCCCTGAACAGCTGTGTGCAGACAGGAGACTGCCTAGGACACCAACTTTCCAGGGAAAGCTGCAGCTGAATCCTTTCTGCCAAACTAAGGAAGCTTTAAAAGAAAACTGGGAGGTCTGCCTCTTGAAGGGTGATCCCTACCAGCAACTGCGCCGAAAACACCAACGTGGCTTCAACAAAACTCAGCTGCTGCCATCAACCCTCCAACAGGAGTCCTAACAACATCCCTACCTCCATGCAGCAGAGACTCGAGCAGCAGCAAAATATAATTACAAATAGCCATGTGTACTTAAAGGGTAGCAAAAGTATAAAATATAAGAAAAAACACCTTGAAGGTGAATGTTCCAGTGATGGGCAAAATGATTGCTATGTGTGAAGCTCATGAAGCTTTTTGAGATCCTTAGTCAGAAGGATAAAATATTATTATTATTCCGTGTAAGTTATTACTACATTGCATTTGAAATGGCTTTTTAATTTCCTGTCTAATGCTACCCTTAGGTCTCTTCTGTATTACTGCTTTCCAATTATCTCTTATTTTTCTTCTTGAATATATATGTTTTGAATTATTTTTTCATCTGATGTATCATCCCACAGTTCTCCAGATGGGATCTTATTTTGTTATTTCCTGTCCACATTTCTACAATTAGGAGTTTATTGCTTTGTAAAGATGAAAAACAAAGGAAAAAAAAATAAACCCAAGAAAAACACAAAATATCACATAAGTATGTTTGTGTCATGTGTTTGTATTTACATCTGAATACACATAGCTCTCGCTACAAGCACTTTCTAAAACACCTTACATAGATGTCCAAAATTCACTATCTTGCAGTCTGTCCACTCAGATTATAAAAAATCAAATCAAGCAAAGAAAAAGAAAGAAAACCAAAAACACCACAAAAATAAACCCGACCAAAACCCTCAGACTTTAGAATCATATATTGCTGTCCTTTGAATTGCAAGGCACACTCATGCTAAAAGGAGGTAGGTAAAATCCAGCTCTGCCAGGCTAAGAATGGGGAATTTCAATGTCAATGGAGTTCAAGGAAAAACGTCCAGCATGCTTGTTACTCCCAGAAAACTGAATTCATGCCATCTTAGAGCACCACCATACAGCTATAGAGAGATAAACCCCTTCAAAGCCCAGCAGGCAGGGGTGAGAAACCCCTCAGGAGGAAGGTCAGACAGCATCCAGATGTGGAACAGGCAAGCATCTCGGCCAGTACCAGTAAGGGGACCAAGGGAGCCCTTTGGACACCACCTCTCCACATCATCTCAAGCCAAACTGTTCCTAAGTAACCACAGAGATTGACCTGTGCTGAAGAGTGCAGGTTCAGGGCACTGGAGTTTTCACTTACTGAGATATCCTTAGATGGGAGATACGTGACATTTATCACACAGAAAGACCAGGAACTTCCTCACTTCTACACACAGCACCTTTACTCAGACTTCGGTGAGGCTGCACACAGCCAAAAGTGACAGCAAGCCTTATGGGAACTTTTTCATTGCTGGCACATTTAGCATTATCATCATCCTGTGCTCCTTTCCTTCAGTCATTTTGCAGTCTGAATTACACTGCCCATCTCAGCAGAAATTTAAATAGGCTTTAAAAAATCTTTACCATTTTACTGGTAGTGACTGAGGGTACTGTCCTAACTTGACCTGTTTTATATGTATGTTTTTATTAGTGAATAAAAGAAAGCAAACAAACTAAAGAAGAAAATACTAAACTCCCCAGAAATAAGACTTTTTGCTATTTTCTCTGCAGGGTGTATTTTCAGCTGGTTGTTTAAAAATAATAAAAAATAAAAAAATATATTACTTTTTTAGGACTTTAAAAATCTAGAATTAGCTTTTCTAAAATGGACACCAATTGCAGGCAGATGGATAAATAATATTTAAAAGCAGATACTTGATTAAAACTCTTTAGGGTTTATTAAAGTGATTGTCACACACTCCTGTCTATATAAGAGATAACAAGAGCTTGTAAATTGCTTTCATTCCTGATTCTCAGTTATTTTAGGTGAATTGAGGCTGGGATGGGCTATTTGCTTTTCTCAGGTTTCTGTTTGCTTTGTTTATACCAATCCAATGACTTCTGTGCATTCCATAATTTTCAAAGCCACAGGTTCCCTATGAATTGTACTAATTTAGTACATTTAGATTTACTAGCACCAGAAATAAGATGTTCTAAGATCTCCAATTGGCTGTCCTGGGAATCACTGCAGCAGTTTAATAAGCCTCAGTTTTCTCTTACTAATCTAAAATAAGACTTGGCACAGGATATTTGCCAGCTGTTGTACATTTACCAGCTTAAGAACATTTTTTACTGTCGATGAAGCTCCATGAAGGACCCACTTGTAGCCTTATTTGGATTAAAATTTACACCACGCATATCAGTTCTCTTTTTTATTTGCATGTCTGTTTGCTTTGTTCACTTATTTTTATTGGACCCAGATATTAGCAGTGTCCTGTATTCCTTTAATTAGCACAAGTTGTTATTTGCCTGGAAAGATAAGATTTAGTTCTCCTGTGGTGGGAGACATTTTAGAATATTTGCAAGTCAAAATGCTGATGTGAGATTGTCTCTCCACCCCAAAGGAATTGCAAACCCTGTTTGTGATTAATTGCCATATCTTACAGACTATCAAGCCTGCCACACATCACAGCTCCAGGATTTCTGAAGTGGACATTATCTGCCTTTGCATGGGAAACTTGCAGCTGCGTATCAGAGACATTTCAGCTGCAAGTAATTCAGCTGCTCACCTTTACACTGGGTTAAATCTTCACTCCTTTCAGTGAGCCTATATAAAAAGACTGCACATTTTCTTTCCCTGAACTCCCTCACCGAAGAAGGACAGTGGTCATCAATCCACAGCAGCAGCAGCACAGGGAGAACCTCCCTCCCTTTGTGAGGGCTGGGCACATGCCCGCTCCTGGGCTGCAATGTCCCTGGGCTGCAGCCATAGGTCAATGCCAACAATCCTGCTTCTGCCTTTAGAAGCAAGACTTCAGGCCTCAACCAGGCTGCTTGCCTTGGTGCTCATCTCCAGAGTAACTCTCAGGAGGAGCTCAGGGCTATGGTGTGGTGCTGTGTCCTTGCCATGCCCCCCAGGAATGGCTCCTTCCCTGCCAAGCGGCACTCCAGTGCCGCACATTTCCCACTGCGTAGTGCTTGAACTGTGCTGTTCTCTGTCTGCATCGTTTGTGAACAAGAAGGTATACAGCATGTGCAGGTGACATTTTAGCTTATTTGGCAAGAACATTTGGTGCATCTGCCAACACAGAGAGTGCTGACCATGGGGTTAAGCATCAGACTTACACACTATTGATGAAGCAACAGGAAAAATATCTTCTTCCATGGAAATTGCCGTTAACTCTTTTCCTCTGTTTTAACCTTTAAAAAACATCCTTGAAAGAATGTGTTCTTTCCAAGATCATTTTGAATTCTTTCATTATAAATCCAGAGTCTTCTATTGTTCGCAGGAGATGTGGAAGTCACACTCTTATAGTATTATAATTAGTGAAAGAATCAGTCACCTGTATGAATATTGATACATAATAATCATACTCTAAAGCTATTCTATATTCACTTATTTCTAAGGTGAATGAAGCAATCTAAGTCAGTACATGAACTTGGGAATATTTACTGCATTTCCTTGTAGACTGGATTACATACTACAAACTATATGGAAAATAAATAGCTGAAAAACTCCATAGATGTAGACTGCAATGGCAATAGGAGCCAGCTGTTAGCTTTAAAAGTCCAAACTCCAGTATATCAGTCGTTTCGTTTACACAGCCTGGGAACTGGAGCAAAGGAAGATTAAAAGAGTTTTAAAAGACCTTGGAATGGAAGATGTCCTTGAGAGACACCTCCCAAACAGAGACTGACACAGACAAGCTGTGAGCAGGGAATTCAGTCCTCTGAATGGAGAAAGGTAGGTGCAGATGAGGACATATGCAGGCCATCTGCTGGTTTTAAGATAACCTTTTTCTGAAGCGCATTTGCTCTAAGTAGGGCAGAGTTTATGGGAAGAGAGAGTATCTTTAATAAGTAATTTGTTGATTAATTGCTTTTACATAATACCTAAGGCTGATAGGCCATGCCCAGAGCAGAGTGGTAAAGAGCTCCTTTTCCAGCTGGTTACCTGTCACAAGTGCGGTCCGGGAACTGATATTGGGCCCAACACTGTTCAATATCTTCATAAGTGATCTGGGTTTTTTTCTTGTCTCTGGATACGAGATGGGATCAAGTGCAGCCTGACAAAGTCTGCCAAAATAAGCAGGGAAGCAGACACTTTGGAAGGGAGAACCACCCTATAGGAAGACATGGATAGGCTGGAACAGAGGGCTAACAAGAACCTCATGAAGTTCAACAAGGACAAGTGTAAGATCTTCTACCTGGGAAAACATAATCCAGGAGTGCATCACAGGCTGGGATCTACCCATCTGGGGAGCAGCTCCATGGAAAGGGTCCTGGGGGACAACAAGCTCAGTATGAGTGAACAGTGTGCTGCTGCAGCAAAGAAAGGCAACAGGATGCTGGGTTACATCAACAAGGACACCACCAGCAGAGATAAAGCCATTATCCTACTCAGCGCTTGCCAGGCCACACCCAGAATACTGTGTTCGGTTTTGGTCCTAGCTATACAAAAAAAGGTGTAAAGAGGCTGGAGAGTAACCAGAGAAGGGCCACAGAGATGATCCAAGGACTGGAAGCATGCTGTACGAGGAAAGGTTGAGAGAATGGGTTTTGTTCAACCTTGAGAAAAGAAGGTTAGAGGGGACTTTACGACCATGTTCCAGTATTTAAAAGTGGCTACAAAGAAGATGCAGATTCCCTTTTTACAAGGAGTCACATGGAAAAGATTAGGGGTAATGGGTACAAGTTACGGGGAGATTCTGACTTGGCACAAGAGGGAAATGCTCACAATGAGAACAATCAGCCATTGGAATCTCCCCAGAGACGTGGGGGATTCCCCCACATTGGACACTTTTAAGATTTAGATGGACAGGTTGGTAGGACATCTTGTTTAAAAAAAATCATGCTTTTGCCAAGAAAGGTTAGACCATATGCTCATAGAATCATAGAACGGTTGGGGTTGGAAGGGACCTTAAAGTTCATATAGTTCTACTTCCCCCCCCAAGAGAAGAAACACCTTTCACTAGAGCAGGTTGCTCAAAGCCCCATCCATCCTGGTCTTGAACACTGCTAGGGATGGGACAGCCACAGCTTCTCTGGGCAACCTGTGCCAGTGTTTCACTACCCTTATGGTAGAAAATTTCTTCCTAACATGTCATTGAAATTTTCTTTCAGTTTAAAGCCATTCTGCCTTTTCCTATCACTACATGTCTTTGCAGAAAGTCCCTCTCCAGCTTTCTTGTAGCCCCCTTTAGGTACTGAAAGGCTGCTACCTTTGAAGTCACTTCCAACCTGGTATTCTATGATTCTGTGATTCTAAGCTTTATTCTGCTCTTCCAATGTTTCTTCTATCTGTGGAACATCACGGCCATAGCTACTCTTTAATAAATATTAAGATAAAAGTACTTGGTTATACCTGTGTCATTCCACACCTTGGAGGAATCCTCTCAGGAGGGACCTACAAGGAGGCCTCTGAGCCACATTCAGCTCTCAGACCATAGGGATCAGGGTGTTCTTTGTTTTAATTGACACCAGCTGCTGTTTAAGTAAAGAAGGCAGCATGGCATCTGTGAATGAAATGTAACTGTTTGGAAACTCTTCTCAATTTAAAATGCTAGATTCTTTGCTACAGCTGAGGCACATGTTATGGATATGTAACTGAAAACAGTGCTTAGTAAGTTCCAGCTTATTACAAAAAGCCATCAAAATAAAAGCTATATAAACTAGAAGCATAGCATACAGATGAAACATCAGAGATTATGATCTAGGGTTGGCTCACAGGATGGGTCAAACACAAGCATGTTAGTGTTTACATCTGTCCCACAACACTCAGGTCCCACTCCCAAGATCAGGACCTGCCTGGTGTCCCAGCAGGAGGGACTTTGTGACAAGCAAGTACTGAGGCAGGGCTCTCCAACTGACACTAAAAATTGTTAATTGCTGGCAGCCCTGTTAGCAGTTGCTTTACCTGACCCCCTTGTTGTCAAGTCCCATGACATCTGAGAAATCTGATGAGCAAGCAGGTGGAAAGTCAATGCAGCAGTTATTATTATTGCCCTGTCTTATCTCCTTGAAGCTTCCTTCAGGGAGTTCAAATGGGCGGCTTCAGAATCTGAAAAATCTCTGAACAACGAATTTCTGAATCAAGGCCTGGAAAAGCATTGACCTTTAGCATTGCTTATTGGATGTGTTTTCCTCCTCCCTTCATGAGCGGTCTATGTGAGAGACCCACGGGAGATACATTTGGGAAGGCAAGATAAGAATCTCTAGAAGGCAGGCTGTGAGAGCGAGGGATATGACTGATGAAGTCTCATGTGTGAGGTTCTTTAAAATTGGCTCTTTCTAACACCATCTATGACTTAAATGTGAAAAATGTAGAACAGAAATTTTGTCATGCTGTTGAAGGCAGTTTGAGAGCTAGAATTTTAAAAGCCCACCAGTATCTCCTCCTTAAAACGTTCCAGGCTGGGATGCAAGCCCAAGGGACAAATCTTGATCTGCTTTGGAGAGCTGTACTGTGCAAACACTTCAAACTGACCCCTTTTCTGAAACTGAGGAAGAGTAATCTTGGATGGTTTAGGCAGTCTATAAACTAGCTGTTGGATAGCTCATCCTTTATCAGCTGATAAAATGCTCCCTGACATAGCCTTCCTTTATCTTTGTCTCTCTTTCCTCTTCCCTTACATGGCAGTGGCACAATTCCAAGTGCAATCCATGGTCCTTACAGACAGGACTGCTCTGGGCTGTCTCTCATTTGCCTGTAGGTACAAGTAGGTGGAAGAGCCTTTCCGGATTTACTGCAGCAGAAAGAGAGCAATGAGGGAATCAGTAGATCTGTACTCATTTAGCATTCACAGAATTCACCAGTTGTAAGAAGATGAAGTCCTAACCATTTCAGAGGCTGCCTGGTCCATCCTGGACACTTTGCCCTGACCTTCCTGCTCCAGCAGGGCTTTTGCTCCACAGCAGTCATCACCCAGGTGGCTACAGTCTGACACTTTACACGAGCCAGTAGCAGAGGTCTCCAGGAAAGGCAGAAGAAATTGGGGTAAGGAGAGAAAGAGGATGATGATTTTTTTTAAAGCAAAACAGCCACTGATGTATTAAAAACTTTTCAGTTTTGGAGGTTTTCCCTCCCCAGCTTCTTCCTACCCTATCCTTCACTGTCCCCTTTTAAAAGGATCAAATGCATTTGGTGTAACTGGGTTCTCATGGAAAAAGAATACTTTTAACTGGGTTTTCAAGACCATTAGCTGCTGTTCCCACAAGGAAGAGCTAAAAGCCTTGGTTTGTACTGCCTCTGCAATTCAAGCAGAACAAACATGAGTTAACAGCTCACAAAAGCCTGGTTTTAGTCCTCTTCTGAACCTGTAGGATTTTGTGACTTTGACTTTGGTGCCTTCCTCTGAAGGCCACGTTACATTGTCTGCCTTATCTGCACACCACCCAAACAAGCCAGTTCCTGAGAGGTTCATACTCAGTTCTGACGTATCTATTCTAGTATCTTCTTCAATGGGCTCCTCCACATCTTAATAACCAACTCCTGTGCTTTCCCTTGGCCAACTTCAAGAACAGAGCATGCCCCCACTTCTCTGTCAGGAAAAACATTTCGTTCATACATAGGAGCCTCTTTATAGACTACTTCAATGAGAATAACCATAAAGGGATGAAGATAGGAGAAAGATTTAGCTTTATATGCCAAGCAAGTAAAGGATACAGAATAATCCCATGAAAATGTACAAGAACATTGATCTGGAAGCCATATGCTGCCACCATGAAGACCAAAGCTGAATTTTATCAAGAAACCCTGTGATCCTGTACTGTGTTTAATTGTTAGTTATCTGATGTCTGTTAGAAGACATTTATTTCCTTTTCATTTATTAAAGTAAAAAAAAAATGATACTGGTCAACATTCAGTAAACAGGTAGGAGAGAAAAGGGCTTAAATGTTTCTGTCCATCTACCAAGGCAGTTACACCCTTCAGGGTCTGCCTAGTTGCATCATTCCTCCCAATGAGAAATACAATTAGTACACAAAGCTCTGCAATTTTAGAAAGAGATTTGGATATTTTTTAAGATAAGGCACATTCCTTTCTAAACACCTTTGAGTATTGTCTCCAATATTCTGCAAACCTAAGTCTTGAGTACTGATGACAAGCAATTTTGCAGGAATTCCCTAATTCCTGTTGTTTATAAAACATTAGTTTATGAAGAGAATTGTGAAAACTGATGCTGACCACCGAGTATGGGGTAACAGAAGGATGGCATGTGTCTGGCTGTATCAGTGCTGTGTATGGCAGCATGGGCATGTCAACGCCACCACCTCACATGGAACTGTTCCAGTCATCAGGGTACATTGAAAATACAGGGGTGTAGCCCACCTGAGTTCCTGTTTCCTGTATAAGGGGAAAGAAGTACTGAAGTAACAGGAGGGCAGGACAGCAAATGAGAGACCATGTTTGCCAGATCTGAAGAATTTTCTTAATTTACTGCACACGTGTTTATAATCTACAATTTGGCTGACTTGATATGCCTTTACTAAAAATAGAAATTTCTGTATCCTTAAAACAGTACTTGTTCAACAAAACACATGTTCTCATGTGCTACTCCTGCTCATAAACAAATGAATAAAAATCAACAATGTATGAAAAACACAATACACCATTAAAAGGCATCTGCTGTATGTTCTGTTCTGCCTCTCTGTGGTATAGTTTTTCAGAAAGCAGGTTTAAAGATGGAGAATTTAAGATATGTAATAGCATTCCCTTGGCTTGATACATGTAGTATGTACATCAATTATGCTTGATACATGTAGTATGTACACATATCCATACACATATAGTATAGCATATGCAAATGCACAAGAATCCAACACATGAAGCTCTCCACCGTCTGTAGTCTGGCTCTAACTTTTTCCATGTTTCCTCAGTTCTGAAAAGGAAACTGGAAAATATCTGATCTTCTCCATCTGTTTGCTTCATGTGGTGCTACATCCCGATCCCCGAAGAGCACAGGCTACAGCACATCAAAAAAACTGGCTCAAATGAGCCCAAGTGATTTTTGTGCTAAAAAAACAAGATAAGCCCTTCTAATTTTTCATTTACCTTCCAACTCTCTAATAAAACTAGATAGGCTTTTTGTGGTTTCAGCAATCTTGAAAGAAAATGCATCGCAAAGAGAAGTTTCATTTACTTGCAACTCATTTTGGCAGCTAAAACTCTTGAAAACACAGACCAGCATTAAGCTTGGACAGCAAAGTAGCCTTCCTTTTTATTCATTCATATGACAGTTCACAGCCCTAAGGATTGCTTGTGATTTGTAGTGTACCCCAAAGAAATCAGAATTTCAGTTAGAGCAGTATCTTCCTTCAATTACTGCTAGCACTAAACCAGTGCCATATTTTCACCCATGATGGTAAAGGGAGTTAAAGCAAAATCTGTGTTTTGTTGTCCCTAAAGGATCCTGGAAAATGCCTGGGGTCAGCAGCTTGTGGAGGCAGCATGCCATCAGTCAGATCTCAGCCTGCCCAGGAAGGTCTTCTCCAAGTCCTCCTGGTCTGTGAATCTCAGCTGCATCTTGCCCATGCCAGGATCACTCTTACTCAACCAGTCAGCCAGGGACAATACTCAGAAGTACTTCAGCATTATTAAGAGAGAAAGCAAACCAAAGTAATGCAGGAAAGTTTCCTGGAGCTTTGATTAAAAATAATTGCTTGCTCTTATGCTACAGATTGAAGATTTTGGGGTTTATTTGCTTTTCTTGTCCTACTGTGGCAGGTTTAATGGAGTGAGGCACATAGCCCTCTGCTTTCAAGTAGACGCTGCTATTTCTGATAACACCACTTGGAACCTTTGACATCTCTAATTTTTATAGAACTAAACAGAATGAAAATCTAGTGTCTCTGAGCTCTTGAAGGGAAATTGTTAGACACCCATCTGCTGCCATGGGAGTGTTTACAAGCATGTGGTTAAAGTGAAGAGTGGTGTCCAGAAGCATTGCTCTTACTGACAGAGCCTCCAACCACTACAAATTGTACCGGCTGTGACATAGACACGTGCTTTACCAAAAGCAAAGACATTACTCTTGAGTAATACTGTGCTTTGAAAAGAAGCATGTCACAGACATCACTAATTTTAAAGGAGGAAGGAATTCCATCCATGTGTTTCTTAAAATTACAACGAAGTATCTGTGTTCATGGATACACATAGACACAGGTACACACACAAGTGATGCAATGTGATTTATTCTTCCCTTAACTGTTACTGGACTAAATAACAGTGATGTACTTGTTTCACATTCAGAAAATTATCATACATTATCTTACCTTACTAATAATCGCTTATTAAACTTATTTATTTTTTGCGATCATGAGATGGTCAAATTCAGGATCCTCAGGACAGTGAGAAGAGCGTGCAGCAAGCTCACCGCCCTGGACTTCAGGAGAGCAGACTTTGGCCTCTTCAGGAGCCTGCTTAGTAAGGTTCCATGGGATATAGCCCTAGAAGGCAGGGGGGCCCAAGATTCTTGGTTGATATTCGAGAATTACCTGCTACAAGCTCAGGAGTGTTGCATCCTAACTAGAAGGAGGTGCAGCAGGAGGGCCAGGAGACCTCCTTGGATGGATAAGGAGGTGCTGAGGAAAGTTTGAAGGAAAAAAGAAGCTTATAAAAGGTGGAAGCAAGGACAGGCAGCCTGGGAAGAATACAGGGATGTTGTCCAGGAAGCTAGGGACCAGGTTAGGAAAGCTAAGGCCCAGTTAGAATTAAACTTGGCTAGGGATGTGAAAGATAACAGGAAGGGATTCTATAGTTACATTGCAAATAAAAGACAAATTAGGGACAATGTAGGCCTCTCCAGAAGCTATTGGGAGAACTGGCTACCGTGGTTTTGGAGAAGGCTGAGGTTCTTAATGGCTTCTTTGCTCGGTATTCACTGGCAAATGCTCTGACCACACCATCCAAGTCCTGGAAGGCAGACGCAGGGACTGTGAGAATGAAGACCTTAGGCTCACTATAGGAGAGGATCTGGTTCGAGACCATCTATAGAACCTGAACATACACAAGTCCATGGGACCTGATGAAATCCATCCACGGGTCCTGAAGGAGCTGGCAAATGAAGTTGCTAAGCCGCTGGCCAACATATTTGAAAAATCATGTCACTCAGGTGAAGTTCCCAATGACTGGAAAAAGGGAAATATAATCCCCATTTTCAAGAAGGGGAAAATGGATGACCCGGGGAATTACAGACCAGTCAGTCTCACCTCTGTGCCTGGCAAAATCTTGGAGCAGATTCTCCTGGAAGGCATGCTACAGCACATGACAAACAACAAGGTGCTTGGTGACAGCCAGCATGGCTTCACTAAGGGGAAATCCTGACTGACCTATTTGGTGACCTTTTATGATGGGTCTACAGAACTGATGGACAGGGGTAGAGCAGTTGATGTCATCTACCTGGACTTCTGCAAAGAGTTGTGGTCAGTGGCTCAGTGTCAAGCTGGAGACCAGTAACGACTGGCGTCCCTCAGGGATCAGTGTTGGGACCGGTCTTGTTCAACATCTTTGTCACTGAAATGGACAGTGGGATTGAGTGCGCCCTCAGCAAGTTTGCTGATGACACCAAGCTGTGTGGTTTGGTTCATACGCTGAAGGGAAGGAATGCCATCCAGAGGGACCTTGACATGCTTGTGAAGTGCGCTGATGCCAACCTCATGAAGTTTAACCATGACAAGTGCAAGGTCCTACACCTGGGTCTGAGCAATCCCAGGCACAGCTACAGGCTGAGCAGAGAAGAGATTCAGAGCAGCCCTGCGGAGAAGGACTTGGGGGTGTTGGTCAATGAGAAAATGAACATGAGCTGTCTTCAGGGTGCATTTGCAGCCCAGAAAGCCAACCGTATCCTGGGCTGCATCAAAAGGAGCATGACCAGCAGTCAAAGGAGGTGATCCTGCTCCTCTGCTCTTGTGAGACCTCACTTGGAGTATTGTGTGCAGTTCTGGTGTCCTCAACATAAAAAGGACATGGAACTGTTGGAACAAGTCCAGAGGAGGGCCACGAGGGTGATCAGGGGACTGGAGCACCTCCCACATGAAAACAGACTGAGGAAGTTGGGGCTGTTCAGCCTGGAGAAGAGAAGGCTGTGTGAAGACCTCCTAGCAGCCTTCCAGTATCTGAAGGGGGCATATAGGGATGCTGGGGAGGGACTCTTCATTAGGGACTGTAGTGGTAGGACAAGGGGTAATGGGTTAAAACTTAAACAGGGGAAGTTTAGATTGGACATAAGGAGGAAATTCTTTTATGTGAGGGTGGTGAGGCACTGGAATGGGTTGCCCAGGGAAGTTGTGAATGCTCCATCCCTGGTGGTGTTCAAGGACAAGTTGGATAGAGTCCTGGGTGGCATGGTTTAGTGTGAGTTGTCCCTGCCCATTTCAGGGGGGGTTGGAGCTTTGTGATCTTAAGGTCCTTTCCAACCCTAACTATTCTACGATTCTACGATTCTATGATTTAATACTTCCAGTGAAATGAAACATTGTGTCTTCCTTATTTTGCAGACAATTATGTAGACCTGGTAGAGAGCAGATATATATGATACTTTTTTACTTCATTTTGAGAGAAAACCTTTACAACAATCAATGCTTAAATTGCCAGTAGGTCATAATATTAAGATATGTGTGATCAGAACTCGGTGCATTAAGGCTGTCAGTAAAGTTTATGCTTTTTTTTCAGTCTATTTCGCAATAACATTAACCACACAGTTTCACTACTGAATCATGATCGCTGGCTCTGCCAGTATGACTTCTGATTAACACAGGTGTAACATGAAGTCATATTTTTTTCTAGTTAGTACACAAGTCTGCATTTCTTCTGGTAAACGATTCCTCCTGGAAGCTCATTGTGAAATCTGCCAGGTAACAGCCATGCTTCAGCAGAGAAATTTCTCTTTTTTCTGCTCCATATTCTGTGCATGATGCTATTTCTGCCAATTACTTTGCATTTTAAGTTAATCAATGGCAAAGCACCTGAAATGAACTTCCCAAGAAGCTGATGGGGAGAATCTGGTGTGGTGCACAGAGGGCAGCAGCTGGAGTCGTGCATAGCAGCTGTGCTTTCTGCATGGGCTCTGCAGGAGCAAGCTATTCTCATCACCATCTCAATGGAATTTAGTGAAGAAATCTCCTTTTCAAATAGTCTTGCTAGTCACTGCTGCTAAGGAAAGAAAGCTCAATCTCAGCACTTATAGAGGGCATAACTCTACCAGAAGAGAGGTTTCAAAGTTACAGACTGAACAGAGAGTTTCACATCTGGGAGGTAGTACGTTAAAGGAACTAACAGTTGAAATGGGTTGTTCAGTTTACTTTAATAAGGGCAAAATATCCCATTATCTAAAACCCTGAATGGTTTAGGGGATATTTTACCATTGCTTTTACTGTGAAGTAGGAAGGAAGTAAGTTCAGCAGCAGAATCTGTGGGCAATACTCTCAAGCAAGCACTCTGAAGCAAAAAGCCTATGACTCACTTCTTCTGCTAAAAAAAAAAAGTGTCCGTCCCTCCTGGGACACCACCAATGATGTTGTTACAGCTGCTTATGTGTGGCATTTTCTGGACCATTGTTTCTCCTTTTCCTTTATGCCTATTGGACTACTTCTGCTGCGTTTATGGTCAGGCTGAAGTGCATGGAAGGAAAAATGCTAGAGTAAAGAGGAGGCACTGCTAACTGCATCACTCAGCCTGGGGCACCAAGGGGAACCCAGCCAGAGCACTTGGAAAGGCCTCATTCATGTGTCTGGGCTGGCACTGTAAGTGTAGGAAGACTTTTCTCCAGGAGGAGGCTCCTAGCGTGTTTTGTCCTAACACAGATTTTACCTAGACGCTTGTTTTGAATCCAGCTCAGCAGAATTCTTCCCATCCTCTAAGGCAGAGATGCTTAAACTACTACTGCATTTATTATTATTTTCCTAGGTAGCAGATAGTGGAAACCTGTGGGCTGGGAATCAGCAAATTCTCTTAAGTTGATACAAGGGAAGAAAGAAATCCACCTTTGTAAGATTGAAATATTAGTAGGAATTGAAAATTAGTGGAAATATTGAAAACTTTAGCCACTATATAAATTGTTTTGTTTTTTATCTTTTTCCAGTCTTTCCTTGGAGACACTAGCTGAAGGATTGATCTCCTGAAATGTAAAGGAGTCTTCAGAAGTAATAATAAGAAGCTTCACTCTCACAGAAAGAAAAAGGTTATTTGATGATTTTGTCTGAAGTAGATAGATAGGAATTAGAAGTATGGGAAAAGCTCTAAGAATAAAATAGAATTATTTTTCTACACCCATTCCAATGATTTTGGCCTCTAAAAGCTGCCTGGCAATTTACAAACTAATTGAAGATGCTTTGGAACCATGGTGCTACAGATAATTTTTGTCCAGCTGAAGAATACGCACATCAAGTGCTCAATGTTACCAGTGCAAAAGTGATCAAAATAAATATTATATTGAAATTACATTCTAAAACACCTTTTCTAGTGATTTTTTTTCCCTTTGGGTGGGCTATAAGAGAAATATGATTTTAGCAGGTATGTCCAATGATCACAGAGGTATCTGAAATTGCTTTTACTTCTGTTTTCTTGACTGCCACTTTATTGTGCAGAATCTTATCAAATTAACAGATTTAGAAGATGGTTTATTTCATCTAGTTCCTGTCAGGAATATCTGAATTGCTGCAGCTAACGAGTCAGCTCCAGTGATATAATAGTAATTCTCTCTTTGCACACTGCCTGGACATAGAAAATGTCTCTTAAGAGACTATAATCTCCATTAAGAGAGTTAATATGGGTCCTGCATAATATGAGCCATACGATTTAATTTTGCCAGATCCATAGTGAAGATGGAAACTACCATCAGAACTGCAACAAATGAGATGCAAGTTTAGACTTAAAGCCTTCAATTGTGGTGAACCTATTAGCTAGCACTAGTAAAACCCAGTAGCTCATTAACTGTATGACTATTTCTATGGTTGTTTCTTACCTAAATACAGATTTACAACTGCATACATTGGCATTTCAGTCCATTAAAAGAACAGAGCAAAAATGAACACATTTTTGAATATGTTCATTTTTAGGCAGATAAATATCACCTTGTGATACTTGGCATTGCTGTTCAGTTAGACAGGAATGCAATTCCCCTTAACGTTTATCAGAATTAAGACACTTATGGCAAGATCCTCTAACTGGTACAAGCCAGCACAGCTCTAAGGGCTTCCTCGGTTTGCAACTGTTTAAAACCCAACTTCTTTTTTTTTGGAAGTTTCTTACATTCTGAAAAATAAAACCCTTGTTATCATGGCGAAAGAGTAAAAAAAAACACACCAAAACACACCAACAACCAAAGATTTTGGGGAAGCAAAGGATGTTAACATTTTTCTTCCTGTCTTCTCAAAATGCTGGGATGAAAGGATGAGTCACAGCTTTAGCTGCAGGTCTTTAAAGTTTTACAGCAGTACCAGGAAGGCATACAACCTCAAGCTATTTGTGCTTCTGTTCGTGCAGCTAGTGCATGCCTTCTGTTACTTTTTTTTTCTGAAGTCATTAGTGTATTCTGCTTTTCCAGTATTAGAAAAATTATAGGTTTTCAAGAAGGGCAAATAATCAGCCATCACACTTAGATTTGGATCCAATGTTACGTACTTTCCAGATACCCTATCTTACAGGTAGAAAAAAATGCCTTTAGCAGGCATACTGGTTTATGTATGACTGCATTGAATTGAGATAGTCTACAAGATAGTAAGTCTAATTAAAAGTGTCTGTCCTGTGAGATTTCCACTGCAGGAAAACGGGTAGGACAATCTGAACACAGCCAAGACTTCTTCATTCCGACAATCATTTCTGCCAGGATATTTGGCCTAGGCACCGAGTGCTCTACCTCTGCAAATCTGAAGTGTTAGACCCACACACAACCAGCTGTGCCTTTTTTCTATTTGGGTGTGAGCTATTGTTATATACCCCATCAGCCACAGAATGAGGGATGAAGGGTCATTTCAGATCACCTACTGCAAAGTATCAACACAAGGAGAAATTGTGACCAAAGGGAGGATTTAGGAAATAGAGTCTGGACATAGCCCCAATATCTAGGTACAGGACATAGGACATTCAGCAAACTGTTGTTAAATGAGGCCCTAAAGCAATCTTTAATCTCACAGAAGAGAAAAAAAACATCAACTATTAGCAGGCATGAGCAGCACACCAATCAAGGAGCCAGTATTGGATCAAATATGTTATATGCCACAAACTTGTTTGGTTCCTGACACAACTCTTCTGACTTTGGCCTAAATTGACGGCTACTCCAAGGACCTAAACTTCATTTCATGGTTTCTTTGAACAGCTTGAAAATATTACAAGTCATAAATATTTTAGAGGATTTCTTCTAAACTGGGCCTCTTAAAAATAAAGATATTAGGCTAAAACTGCTATGCAAAGAGGAGGCTACCAGCGAGGGCAGAAGGCTTTCAAACCACACCTCTGAGTTTTGCACGGGCAGTAGATTTTTGGCTAATATCTTGAATTTGCCTCCTCTTTCAGCTGTGATGCAAATGGAAAGCAGAAAAAAAACTGACAGATTTATTTAGCCTCTGCTCGTTAAGATACTGGACAATAGTTATGAGTATTTTTGAAGATATGCCTTTTGTGAAATGTTGCCAAAACAAACATGCACAGCACTCAAATGCAGGCAAATAACTTCATATTTTATCTTGCTGATAATCAAATTAAGATGTTTAAATAGTAGCTGTACTTAAATCAAATTAAAATTACAGCAGTAGTGACACATGGAAAACTTCGTTTAGATTCACAATTTTTTTCATTTCGTCCCTCATTTTCTGTTCTTCAGCAAGAGGGATACTGTTTCATGTTGTGTGGTGGTCAAGAGATTGTAAACCAAATAAATGATCAAATGAATGGTTTATTAATTAAACTGAAAAAAACCTCAAGAGCAGATATCTTGGGATTTTGTTCGTTTTTTTTATAGTGCTTCTGAGTGATGACTACTTAACACTAATTTATGGAACTAAAGCGACATCAATTGAATGACCCCTGCATAACATACAAAGTTACCTAAAGAGAACTTTAAAACTTCAGTTTACACACTTATACATTTATGAGAGCCATATCTAGGCATTCTTATTCATTAAAAGATGTTGAGGCTTTTCCTGTTTACATATTGCAAAAGAAGATATTTTTATATAGTGTCACTTTTACCTTACTCAAAGATGAATAGTAAGAAGCAACTTAAAAAAAAAAAAAACAGCAGAAAGAAATCATTACCAATGCAGGAAACAGGTACATAATGTCTGCACAAGTCACTAAGATCGCAGGTAGAGGTTTTGGTGGCTTTACTTCATATTGTCTCCTCAGTGGGGAAGGAGATGCTGCTGGTGCAGATTGCTCCCCATGAACCATGGAGATTCATGGAGCCTGCTGGTCACTCCCCTGCATCTAAGAGTAACAGACAGACTGCTATAACCAAAACTCCATTGTGCACTTCCTGTTATTTCACCTGATAATCTTCAGATTTGGTTTTAAACTGAATTTCCAGTGTTCTCTGCAGTTCATGTGTTGCTCAGGGCCAGGCAATTCTCTGCGGAAATAACAAAATGGCTGCATTTCACAGCAGATGAACTGCTGTTCCCTAACCCCTGCTTTATGCATGGAAAAGCTTCCAGGCCAATGAGATAAGCAAAGAAACAGAAACTCAAGTAACATAGGCCCAGTCCACAAAAACCTGTGGGTGGAGGCATCTGGAGCATTCAGCTACAAAACAGAGGGAAGGAGGATGACAAAACCACAGCAAGGCTGCTTGGAATGGTGTAAGGAACACTGGAGACAAAGGAGAGAGGGAGTGGAAAAAGAGCTATCACCTGGGTTTGGCAACATTCATTTTGTTGTTTCAGAAACCAGCAGTGTTCCAGTGGAGGACATCAGAATATTTTAGATTTATATATATATATATTCTATATTTACAGAGATAATATTTTCTGTATTTACAGTACATATGCATTTTTGGAAAACTATTTTCACTTCACACTTCCAGACAACCAGGGAATCCAGGAAATACCTACCTAATACAGGATCTCTTCCTAATGGATTTCCCTGACAATATCATCTAGAGTGCAAATGAATACTGCTAAACGCACTTTCATGCTTTCACCATTGCATCTGAAGAAGAGCACAGGCACCTGAGGTAGGAGTTAGGTGGTATTTCACCACCTCAGCCTGTTTAGATTGTGCTCAGATGGTGCTTTACTGTCTGTGCCACAGACGGAGGGTCCTCCACAGTGAGAGAGAAGAGCAGACACTGCAAATTCTTGGCCATGTAGCATTCATTTCCACTTACTTCCCTCCTCATCATGCATGGTGGGGATCATCCATCAGGACCTAAGGCCTCCACATGCCCTACAGAGCTTTGCTAGCTGAGCCATGCTTCCAGAGGCAGTTCAGCAGGCTGGACACTGGAAACCCAGCCACCACTCAGCAACACCAGCGTGTTAGCTGCTCCTAGGAGACAAGATACAATATCCTGTTGACAAAAAAAGGCAGAAGAGATCAAGACAGATGCAGTAGGCTCTGCTTTTGGCCATGCTCTAAGGCCCAGTTAGAATTAAACTTGGCTAGGGATGTGAAAGGTAACAGGAAGGGATTCTATAGTTACATTGCAAATAAAAGACAGATTAGGGACAACATGGGCCCTCTCCAGAAGCTTTCAGGAGAACTGTCTATCCTGGATTTGGAGATGGAAGAGGTTCTGAATGACTTCTTTGCCTCAGCCTTCACTGGCAAACGCTCTGGCCACACCACCCAAGTCTTGGAAGGCAGATGCAGGGACTGTGAGAAGGAAGACCTTGGGCCCACTACAGGAGAGGATCTGGTTTGAGACCAGCTATAGAACCTGAACATACACAAGTCCATGGGACCTGATGAAATCCATCCATGGGTCCTGAAGGAGCTGGCAAATGAAGTTGCTAAGCCGCTGGCCAACATATTTGAAAAATCATGGCAGTCAGGTGAAGTTCCCGACGACTGGAAAAAGGGAAATATAACCCCCATTTTCAAGAAGGGGAAAATGGATGACCCGGGAATTACAGACCAGTCAGTCCCACCTCTGTGCCTGGCAAAATCTTGGAGCAGATACTCCTGGAAGGCATGCTAAGGCACATGAAAATCAACAAGGTGCTTGGTGACAGCCAGCATGGTTTTACTAAGGGGAAATCCTGCCTGACCAATTTGGTGGCCTTCTATGATGGGTCTACAGAACTGATGGACAGGGGTAGAGCAGTTGATGTCATCTACCTGGACTTGTGCAAAGCATTTGACACAGGGGAAGTTTAGATTGGATATAAGGAAGAAGTTCTTTACTGTTAGGGCGGTGAGGCACTGGAATGGGTTGCCCAGGGAAGTTGTGAATGCTCCATCCCTGGCAATGTTCAAGCCCAGGTTGGACAGGGCCTTGGGTGACATGGTTTAGTGTGAGGTGTCCCTGATCATGGCAGGGGGATTGGAACTAGATTATCTTAAGGTCCTTTCCAACCCTAACTATTCTATGATTCTGTGCTCATACTCAGAGGTAGTTATTGGATCCTTTTGATGGCCTAGAGGTGAGGTGCCTGGCACTGCTATCCCTGGAGGGGAACATCACAATGGACAGACCCTTCTGGTAGTGGTATCAAAAAGCAGAAAAATAGAAAAAAAAAGGAAAATATCCTTACAAACAAGGGGGAGGAACACAAGAAGAGCAGCATAGCTTGAGTCTATAAATAGAATTTTCTTCCTTCTTTGTACAAGAGTTGACATCTCAGGAAAGCCATAAAATTCACAGTAGCTCTGTAGTGCCCCTGCTTTGCTTATCATTTTCATTCTGCAGGGTTTATTCATGCCAGTGAGCCTCTGAGGATGCAACACATGAAAGCTTCACTCATCTCTGCATTGCCATTAAACATAAAAGGGTTGGTTCTGTATAAACTTTAAAAGCACTTTCTGTGGTAAAGCACCGTTCTTAACTCAAAAAAAGGGAATGAAAATTCAGGAAAAAAAGCAGGTCTGTAGTGTGAGCTTAGAAGCAGCAGGTTAATTTTCCTTTGCATGGATTTTTTTTTTTTTTCTTCAAAATATCTTAGGGATGTTGATGTTTTTACTTAGCTTTTCATTTGGAGTGACTCATAGCTGTGGCTTCTTGTAACAGAAGGGATTCCTATTTGGACTCCCTACAAGGCACCTCCTTTCTATTTACATATAAATCAGATGCAGGAAGAGATTAGAAGCTTCATTCCAGCAAGTGCAAGTAGTGTAGGTCCTCTGACATTCACATTTAGCAGGTTTGTAAAGAACTCTGCTGGGAGCTGTACAGAAGACTTGGGGAGGGCAAATGCAGTTTGTTTTCCTTTTCCAGAAAAAAAAAAGAAAGAACTGTTGCTTGAGCAAGGGATTATGACTGAAAAAACCCAGGAGAAATCCCAGAAATAAAAGCAAACCTGTAGTGACTTGAAATGCAATTGTGTTAGAACTATAGAGAGTTTCTGATTTTTCTATTTTGGATACAAAGAACAAAAAATGAAATCAGCTTTCTAGGCTTTGATAGGAATGAGAGGCCCTATTAAGGTCCAATTTAAACCCACTAAAAGCCACTGAACTCCATGCATTTATTATATAAATACCTCATTAAATACATACACCAAGAATTAGATGGCCATTGTTTTCTCCCTATTCCAACTCCCCAGGGACTAATTGTGATTTCATTTCCATTGATGCTCATCTGGAGCCAACAGCTACACCAGTGCAAAACTGATGCAAATTTACATTAGAATGAAGCTATTATAAACTGTTCCCATTGAAAAATGTGTTTATATCTGACAGGCTGCAAGTTTTGCTCAGGAAACTGGTGAAAAAAAAAAAAAAGCTCTTCCAAAACAATTTCATTTGAAAAGCCTCCAAGTTATACAGTCCAGCACTGTAAACAAGGTTCTCTTATGAACTTGGGGGTGCTGGTTGATGAGAAAATGAACATGAGCCAGCTTCAGTGTCCGCTTGCAGCCCAGAAAGCCAACGGTATCCTGGGCTACATCAAAAGGAGCATAACCAGCACGTTGAAGGAAGTGATCCTGCCTCTCTACTCTGCTCTTGTGAGACCTTACTTGGAGTATTGTGTGCAGTTCTGGTGTCCTCAACATAAAAAGGACATGGAACTGTTGGAACAAGTACAAAGGAGGGCCATGAGGATGATCAGGGGACTGGAGCACCTCCCATATGAAGATAGGCTGAGAAAGTTGGGACTGTTCAGCCTGGAGAAGAGAAAGCTGCATGGAGAACTCATAGCAGCCTTGAGTATCTGAAGGAGGCCTATGAGGATGCTGGGGAGGGACTCTTCATTAGGGACTGTAGTGACAGGACAAGCAGTAATGGTTTCAAACTTAAACAGGGGAAGTTTGGATATAAGGAAGAAATTCTTTCCTGTTAGGGTGGTGAGGCACTGGAATGGGTTGCCAGGGAGGTTGTGAATGCTCCATCCCTGGCAGTGTTCAAGGCCAGGTTGGACAGAGCCTTGGGTGGCATGGTTTAGTGTGAGGTGTCCCTGCCCATGGCAGGGGGGTTTGAACTTGATGATCTTAAGATCCTTTCCAACCCTAACTATTCTATGATTCTATGAACATGGATTTAAATGGCTTTCTATGAGGTCAACATTTAATACAGGTGAATGTGCCATTCAATCTTTCCTTTACGTATTTTATTGTCTGTATAAACAGTCATAAGGCAGCTATTGAGATCATTCGATCTGTTTAGAACATTTTAATCTGCAAATTGTTTTACAGGCTTTCAGGCACAAAGACATTTGCGGACATTTTTCCTATCTATCTATTGGTAAAACCCCAGATATGACATTGGTTTAGTTTTCTGCCACAAATCAGCAAAATAGAAAACTGAACAAAGTTAAGCCATGGAGAAGGAAAGTTTTTAAATTACAACAGCACATAGCATTTCATTAGTAAATAACAGAAAACCAAGCACATCTTTTCATGCAAATTATATACAGCCACATACAGCCAATTGCATATTTTCATAATATGAAAAGGAAATGGTAACAAAGATCCAAGCTAATATCCTTTCTGTAGCCAAATTATGCCTCTTCAAGAACTATCTAATCAGATACAATATGATATCATAATTCATCATCTAAGCCATTCAATATGACTTCACCCTTATCACAAGGTCATTCCTTCCAGTGATCACTGAAGAAAAGCGTAACCTTGTACTCCAAAAATATTTATGCTGGCTTCAGCAAAAAAGTGTCTGATTGGAACAGTCCTGAGGTCGTAGTGTACTGAGGATGCTCAAGTTCTATTTCTCACCCTCATCGCTGCCCCATGTGAATGTAAGAACTTCACAGAGTATCTTCAGACAATTATAGCTACAATTTCTTCTTCCTCTTTATTAAGGTCAAAGAAATTTGAAGGTGCTCAGGAACTTGCAAAAGCGGAATCCTCATTTATAATCTTCTCAGTGCCAGAGCAAGTGTCAGCTGGTCTTTGATACTGTAATTAGAACGATCTCCCCATGCTCTCATTAATAAGGGCTGGGAGCTACCATTTTTCCTGGCCCTGTGCCCTTCTGAGTCAGAAAGGGCCCCAGGCTCAGCACCTACCTCTGCAGCCCCTAAAGACATAAGCTCAAAAGATAACAGATAATATAGACAGACATTGCAAAACAACATCAAATTCTCAGAGTTCAGATTTTATTATATATTAAACATAATTTTAAAGTTATAGATTTTGCCCCTTATACATCTTAAGATTCCATCCAGGTTTTAAAAGGTATCCTGCTATTTCAAGATTAACAGTTGGCTGTGTGATGTACAAGATATACACAATGAATGCAGGACCAGATTCTCCGCTCTCTTTGGCTACGTGGAGGCAGAGGGAAGTGAAGACTGCACTTGTAGAGACAAGCCCTAAAACTTCAAGCTTGCAGTCCCCAGAGAAGTATAGGGTGCAGTTTTCGTTTGGGTGGGACAGCACATTTTGAAAGTGATTGCAGTAGAAACAGGGGAGCACTGTGTGCAGAGAAAAAGTCTTACCCTTCTTAAGAACAAAAGGAGGAAATACCATCAATCTTTCCTTTGGATGTATTTTGTCAGCATCAGATGGAATTCTGTACAACTGCATGAATATACCTACAGGCACACATCCATAAACACGTACAGGCATTTAAGATTAAAGTTACTCCATGCTCTGGACTAGTCACAATATCACAATACCGTTTGCTCCACTCTGATGAGGAAGATGGAGCAGAAGGGAAGGGCAAGGATGAAGAACAGAGATCCTAGCAAGTAAATTGTCCAAAAGGGACAGCTTTTTGATACTTTATTCCCTCTTCTTCATCATTAACTTGTGAGAAACATGAACTCTTCAGCCTCCTTTGTTTTGGAAGAAGTAAACAAGTGTTTTGTTTCTCACTTGCCTTAGCACTGCCCTTTAATGGCAGTCCAGAGGCTAATTACGCTTCTTATCTCTGAAAAATGATTAATGCCTTTTGACATTCTCACCAAAGAAAAAAAAATCATTAGTCATCTCATGTTTTCGTACTGTGACTAGCATTCATAACATTTGCTAATCTGCTAAATGGGCCAAAATGGACATACTCATTCCACTGACAGTGGTGATATATTCAGAAGAGTGGGCACATTGCAGATGGGACACTGAATCATCTATATCAATCCAAAACACAGATGGTGGTATTGACCAGAAAACACATTACTCACTTAGAAGTAACTTAGATTCTGATGCCAGAGTACAGTAGCCAAGATTCCCTACTCCTAACACAAGCCACACAGGAGCCCTCTTGTCTACCTTTTCTTTGGGTTCATGATGTCTTCACCTGGGCTATCAGTAATCTATCTGCAATGGGAAGGATGGAGTGTGACCCCATCCTAGGCTATCATTGAGACTGGGAAATGGGAGGGGGCTGGGTCTTCCTCAGGATGTGGAGGAAACTGAATCAGATCTTCCACTTCCCAGACAAGTGCATTCCCCCCAGGTCACCAGGACAACATGGCCACTGCCTTTCCGTCTTCCTTAAGCAGCTTATTGCTATTCCTTGATGAACTTGAAGTGGTCAGACCGCTTCTAGCAAATCAAGCCCTTCCAGAGATAAGCCCGGAACTGATTCATTTAGTGAAAAACTGTGGCCCCATCATGTGTAGCAATGCCACTAGAGGCACTCATGTAAGCTTTTGATTCTAAGCAGCTATGCAGCAGCAGGCATTAATTGCCCAGGGAAATTTTGTTCCTTAAACTGAGCTTATAAAGAAACATAGGTGTCTGATTGTAAGCCTGGTCAGTAATCTCTCTGACTTTGTCCATGTGCTGTGCAAAAGCATGAGCCTGAGCACACACTGAAGTTCAGCCTCAGACATGACTTCAGGGCAACCTTTGGAGAATGCCACAGGAGAATATGGGAAACCATGACCAAAATGCATCTTCAATGTGAACATTAACACATAAACTTTCTTTCACTGATCAAATCTCGAGTAAGAGCTTCTGCCATGCTCTAGCCTTGTAAGGGTCAATGCAGAGGCAATGCCTCCACCATTAATGCTCGTACCTGGTTCACTTCTCACAGAAAGCTAAAAGTTTAGCATCTTTACCAGCGGCATGAACAGTGGGATTGAGTGCACTGTCATCAAGTTTGCCAACAACAACAAACTGTGTGGTGCAGTTGACACGCTGGAGGGAAGGGATGCCATCCAGAGGGACCTTGACACACTTCAGGGGTAAGACCATGCGAATCTCAAAAAGTTCAACAAGGCCAAGTGCCATGGTCCTGCACCTGGGTCAGGGCAATCCCAAGTACAGGCTGGGCAGAGAATGGATTGAGAGCAGCCTTGAGAAGAAGCACTTGGGGTGCTGATTGATGAGAAACTCAACATGACCCAGCAGTGTGTGCCTGTAGCCCAGAAAGCCAATAGTGTGCTGGGCTGCACCAAAAGAAGTGTGACCAGTAGGTTGAAGGAGGTGATCCTGCCCCTCTACTCTCTCTTGTGAGAACCTACCTGCAGTGCTGCATTCACCTCTGGGGCTCCCAACACAAAAGGGACATGCCTCCTTGAGTGAGTCCATGGGAAGGCCATGAAAGTGCTCAGGGCTGGAGCACCTCTCCTATGAAGACAGGCTGAGAGAATTGGATTTGTTCAGCCTGGAGAAGGCTCAGGAGAGACCTTCCAATACACAAAAGGGGCTTACGTGAAATCAGGAGCAGGACTTTTTACAAAGGCATGTAGTGATAGTTCAAGGTTGGAATGGCTTTAAACTGAAAGAGAGCAGATTTAGATTAGATTTCAGGAAACAAAATCTTCACTAGGAGAGTGGTGAGACACTGGCACAGGCTGCTCAGGGAAGCTGTCACTGCTCCATCCCTGGAAATATTCAAGGGCAGGTTGGATAGGGCTTTGAGGATCCTGGTCTGGTGGAAGGTGTCCCTGCCCATGGCAGGGGGATTGGAAGTAGATGATCTTTAAGGTTCCTTCAAAACCAAACCAAACCATTCTATGATTGTAGGATTCTAGGAATATAAGTTCTCTTGGAAATTTTTCAACATCATTAGATATTGTCTCATGGAAAACAGTTCTTCAGTCCATTATTAATCAGAACAAAATAGACCATGAGTAAGTTTTCAATTTTCTCTAAAGAAGACCTGGAAATCTAATTGTTAGCAAATTTACAGTTCCATTGAAAATTAAATAGTTTCTTTTTTGACTGTTTAGCAAAAATCCTGCTGGGGATCCTTGTTATTTTTTAATGACTCAGGGCTTGCAGAACATTATATTCTTAACAAGAAGACAATTTAGTGTAGAGAACATTGTCTCATGGTGTTTTATCCTCTTCTGCAGGGTAATAAAACATATCTTACTGTCTTAGACATAGAAACTTTTCTCAGATAATGTATTGAAAAGCAAAGGATTTTGCCTGTATACCACTGAAGTCACCAGTTTTGTCACTGGCTTCACCAAGAGAAAGACTGGAAACAGAATGAAAATGTTTAACGGTAATTCTGTGGAGAGTGTATATTTAGAAGCCATTTGATTTCCATCAAGTCTTCCTTCCTTATATCCTTGCCACGCAGTGCTTTTTAGGTCCACCATCAGAAGAAATCTAGTGAACAGGTGTGAACTATGTGCTATATGCTGAATTTTTCAATCTAAACGAGAATGCACTGTCCCAAAGAGCAATGAAAATGTCTGCATCCCAAGGCCATCTTATGCTTGCATTTGGAAAATATTCCTCTCTTCACAGCTGTTACCCAGCCAAAAAAACAATGCATGAGTATAGCCAAAAACCTGGAGTAGAAAGGAGCTATTTATTTCCTTGCTGTGGTCCAAGGTGTTTTCAGGATTGCTGAATATAGTTTCCTGTTTTTCAGACAGTTCTTAAAAGTGGACCTCTGGGGACACAAATTACTCTGAAGGCTTCACTAAATTCAGAGTAATGTCATTGGTTTCCCTAAATTAGTGTCCTGGTTTACATCACTGTGGCTCAGTTTCTTTTGTATTTTATGAAACAACATGAAGCAACTTAATACATGTTCAAGTAGAGACATATCAAAAGCTTCTGATATCCAGTAATGGGAACTTCAGTTTTATGAAGTCATTGGAGTGATCAGTGTAACTGCAGATGACATTTGAGACAGAATCTGTGTCCAAACATATGTCCTCACCTATTGCATCGCTCTATTTCATTACAAAAAAAGCAGTGTTTATTGCCAGGCATGTGTGCCCCTTTTGTGTTGTTGCTGCATGACTTTCAGTAGGCTATTGGCAAGCTCCTGGAAGCCAATCAATTTATAGACTCATAGAATCATAGAATAGTTAGGGTTGGAAAGGACCTTAAGATCATCAAGTTCAAACCCCCCTGCCATGGGCAGGGACACCTCACACTAAACCATGCCACCCAAGGCTCTGTCCAACCTGGCCTTGAACACTGCCAGGGATGGAGCATTCACAACCTCGCTGGGCAACCTATTCCAGTGCCTCACCACCCTAACAGGAAAGAATTTCCTCCTTATATCCAATCTAAACTTCCCCTGTTTAAGTTTGAAACCATTACCTGTTGTCCTATCACTACAGTCCCTAATGAAGAGTCCCTCCCCAGCATCCTCGTAGGCCCCCTTCAGATATTGGAAGGCTGCTATGAGTTCTCCATGCAGCCTTCTCTTCTCCAGGCTGAACAGTCCCAACTTTCTCAGCCTATCTTCATATGGGAGGTGCTCCAGTCCCCTGATCATCCTCATGGCCCTCCTCTGGACTTGTTCCAACAGTTCCATGTCCTTTCTATGTTGAGGACACTAGAACTGCACACCATACTCCAAATGAGGTCTCACAAGAGCAGAGTACAGAGGCAGGATCATGGCTTTCTGGGCACACTCTATTGACAACCCACTAATTTACTGATAGTCTGTCAGGCGCTTCTACAGAGTATCTTTCTCAAAATATATATCAGCAAATTTAACGAGTTCTGGCACTTTGCAGAGCACAAATCTCTGAGCTGAATCAGAGACAAATTTGAATGTGCCACCATATTGCAATGTTTTAAATAAAGCTTTTTCTGCAGGTGAGTACACAGTTTGAAATAATCCTAAATTATTAAGTGATATTTATAAACATAATTGATATTCTGTTCTCTTCAAATGTAACACAGAGTTACTACATCCTTTTCCATTTTGTTTGTATGATCATTTTATTACCCCACAACACAGAACTGCCTTTGGTCTGAGGTTTCTGCTGGCAGAGAAAAAAAATAAAACTTGGTTTTCATACTAAAGCAGCTCTCACAGGATTAGAAATAGACATCATGTTTTTTTCAGGTTCTGTGTGATTCAGGGCTCAGTACAGCTCCAGCTGGGCACTACGAAGCCTCTTTGCAATGTTTTTCCACACAGGTGCTTTATCTGTAGCACCACATACCTACTGTCAGGCTTGACTAGTTACAAAGCCAGATGAAATTCTTGCAGACTTGGCACTGTAACAGGACTATAGCTCATCTTTCTCTGTGCAACTTGCTCCTGAATTATATTTGGAATTCTTACGGCATCAATACTGCCTGAAGTTCACACAACTTTAGCTGTAGCGTGGCCTAATCGCTAACAATGACAGTTACAGTAAACACAGTCTAAATATAGTTCAGTAGATTAAATTAACCAAATTGTGTTTAAAAATGATCAGGTTTAAATCTCACTAGGCCCAGGGGAACCCCTGTTCTGTAAGCCTTACCAGTGAATTAGCTTGATTCCTGTATTTGGGTCAGTCACTCACGTCTTTATCTAAAAAACTATTCACAGAAATCTGTTTATTTGCTAGGTTAACATTTACCCTGGAATGTAAATATTTTAAGACCAAACAGGGACTGCTAATAGGTTGTAGTATTTTTAAAACTACTAAAATCCTACGAAAGATGCTCTTGAAAGATGTTGCCCTTCAGGACGTGTGAATTCATGCATAATTCAAGTTTTACATTTCCTGAAGGATTTCCTAGTGTTTATGGAATGATAGAGTCATCTAGGTTGGAAAAGACTTTTAAGATCATCAAGTCAAATCGTTACCCCAGGACTGCCAAGTCCACCAAGGGCCTTGTCTACATGTTTTTTTCACTTCCATGAATGGTGATTCCACAACTTCCCTGGGAAGCCTGTTCCAATGCCTGATCACCCTTTCAATGATCAACCCCCTGCAAGCAAATACAGCCCTGAAGCCATAGTCTCTCAGATTCAGCGCTCAACAGGACAGTTGCTTTCCTGCAGCCAGATCACAGAATCATAGAATGGCTTGGTTTGGAAGGAACCTTAAAGGTCATCTAGCTCTAACTGATCAAGTTATCAAATAACAAAGAACTACAGAGAAAAACTCGTCAAATGACAGTGTTTTTAACTATTTTTAATACTGTGTTTCTTCCTTCTGTTAATACTAAATATCCAGTGTACATTTGAGGACAGCGCTGTCCCTTCCACAGGCTTGCTTCTCCTGCTTTCTCAGCTAACTTGTGCAAGCTCAGCACCCACAACCTTGAGGACCTGAGACTGTCCTATTGACAGAACCAGTGACAGAGTGCAGAATGTACCATCAAAAGATGGTATTCAGTACTTTTTAATGTTCATTACTTTTCTTAAAAAAATGCATAAACCTTACATGCATACACAGTTGTTCCGTTGCTTTAGCAATACTGTTTTGTTATTACCAGCAGTGCTTAATATTCTGCAATATTAAGCAATATCCTTAATTAATATTCTGTAATATTATTAATATTCTCAATATCATTCTAATGATTTCTCATCACACTATGATGGATTAATTCTTATGAAGTAGAAAGCAATTATGTTACTGAGGAAAAAGTAAAAAAATCAGAAAAAGTGTTTCCCTGAATTATATTAATACCATAACATATTTGTATAAGGGAATGACTGTTTTATTTTTCTTATTTTACCAATCTGCCATTAAAACAAAAAAAATGGTCTGCACATCACATATTGTGAGGAAATGATAGGACTTCCTGTTCTCTCACATCTGGAACATTAGCAAGCTTAACCTGAAAAAAATAGAGGCTAAATAATTTACCACGCTGTTTATTTCAAAGACCTCCTTCCAGAATTAAAGGAAATCTATTTGCATGTTTCTAAAGGCATTGTTCCTTCAGTCTGTGATGTTCATCAGGTTTGCTGCTTTTGTTTTTGTAATCTAAATAAATATAGTTCAATGGTTTGGAACTCCATGGCTATCCCAGTGGATTCCTCTATATCTATTGTGTAAGGCAGAACTAGGGGAAGCAAAGGATGACTAATTTTATGAACATGAGATGATGGAAGCAAGTGAAAATCTCAACATTCTTATACAATCTGCCACATTTTAAGACTTTTATAAAGCATAATGATCCAAATGATCCTGAATCTCTGACAGCTGACTTTGTATTTTCCATTTTCATTGATTACAATTTTGACTCATTAGTTGGTTAGATATTGTTAGAAATTTGGTGAAACAACTTTCATTTACTTGTGGTAGATACATGCACACAGGCACCTACCAAACAACTACCGGGTGTAAATTGACACTTAGCTTGCAATAATATGTTCACAAAACCGTAGCCTAAGTGAGAAACAAGTGTTGAGGTAAAGGAAAAACAACCATTCAGAAACAGTGGTTGAAGGGTAAAAGCCAAGGGAAATGGAACATAGTATGATGACAGAAGCAGTTAAATGCAAATAGATTTAATTTATCATATACTATACTTTTTAAATAATTTTAAGATTGAAAAGAATCTGCAAAGCAATTACAGCTTAACTAAAGTAAGCTGTACTAAATACTGTCTAGGCCTTAGTTGTCAATGGTTTTCACAGTAAAGCAAACATCTGAGAAGGTTTGTACCTTGAAGAGAGCTTTATAGGAATGAGATTTTCTATTTTGTGAAAAATTATACAAAATGTGTTTAAAACTGTAAGCATGGGATTTTAAAATTTCCTGTTATTTCTTGTCAGTGAGCATGTTTCTGTATTTCCTACCAAAATGACATTAAAATTGGTTTATACTTGCTGAATGTCACCAATTCAGCAAAACAGAGAAAAAGATAATTGGGTTGATGCAAGCTGGACATGGTCCAAAGGCACCACCTATTCTTCCACCAAAATCAAGGTGACTGGGCAGGATCACACAGTGCACAATGCAGGACTGAGCCCAAGACTATACACGCAAAACCACGGAAGACAATGCATAACTTAAAACAGCAATACAACAGCAAGATTTTTTTTTTTTTTAAGCTTGTCCCTTACACTGCCTACAGTCAAGAGAGAGAAATTGGCTCCTAAAGCTATTTTAGCCAACTATAAGACACACGTCACATAGCCAACTATAAGACACACGCAAATCACCTTCAGAAGAGCCTTTCCTTCTACTAATTGTAGAATTAGCTTACGCTAAATGTCTAAATTATAGAATTTCCACTTTTAAGACAGCTAAACTTGGAAGACAGAAATATTCAATTATGATATGTTTTATTATTGATTGAGATGGCCACAATTTCACCAAATCTTTTTGTGCACATTGGCTGTTGATGTTTATATGTGTAGCTGATGCCACCGAGAGAACCTCAGAGTTTCATAATATCAATCACTGAAGACCAAATTCTTCCAGGGATCTCTAGAAAATATCTACAGTTCATGGCCATCCCCACACGATCTCCTGAAAACCATGTCCAGAAGACAATGTTCACAGATATCTTGGAGAACTCTTTCTCACAATGTTGCTTAATACAACATTTGTAATCATGAGAATTTTTATTCCCAATTAAAAACGTTAAATGTAGTAGCATTTGGTCCCTTTGAATACCATGAATAGCTGACTTAAAATTTGGTCAAAGCCATCACCACAGGATAGACATTGTGTTTCAGCTTATAGAGGAAAGGTTTGGAACACAAAGGGCAAAGTTTGAATTGTCCTTAAAGCTGTGTATAAGGCCAGTGCAAAGTGACTGAGGAGAAGGGTGGGACATTTCCATTTCCTTGAGTAAGCCCATGATTTAGTCACTGAACTTTGGACGCTGAAAAGCTATGAGACTTACGAGCACAAAAGTGGCAGCAGGAATAGTTAAGATGGGAAGTGATTAAGGCACAAACAATATAAGGCTGGAAAGTACTGCAACAGGCCATTGGGAAATAACAATTACAGTGTCAGCACTTAACTGCCAAATGTATTTTCTACTAACTAAAGCGGGACCCAGGATTTCTCTGTTGTAAAGCAGAGCATTGCTAAAAATGAAATATTTGTCTCAACTAGTAAATAAAATCTAAATAAAGTAGTGTTGCTTCCCACTTTCTCAATGGACACATTTGTGCTTTAGGTGGTCATGGACAGCAGCTCATCAGTGCTAGGTTAATCAGCAGATGAGGCTCCTCAAAGTAATTTTCTTAGCACATGGTGAAGCGTTGCCCAGATGGTGAATACAGAACAAGACAGTGCACCTTAGCAACATGTTTGAAGAAGAAGAAACGCACTGAAAATTCAGCGGCAAATCAACACAATATTTTTTATCAAAAAGGAATCACTCAAGGGGACCTTTCTCAAGACCAAAGTTTGTGCAATCTAAAACTTGGAAAGATGTTTTGACTGGACTGAGCAATCTGCTGACCTTTCAGAGGCATGCTCTTGGCAAATTCATGTGTACCAAAGGTACTGGAGCTGATTTACTATGAAGCAAGGCAACGACTGTTCAAGAAACATCCCAGTTTCACGAAGAATGTAAATTCGCAATTTTTACAGGACACTGAAAAAGCTACACAGCAATCTCATACTGTACAATCCTAGAGTTCTTTCCTATAATGCTGTTAAAAACATGCCATAGATACAAATTAGCATCACAGATGCTAAAATGTTGCCAGCATTCAGTCATCAAAAATGTTCTAGGCAAAATGTCAAGTTAAACATATGCTTAGAGGGAATGCTGGGGATGGAGGGGTTTCCATGTCACAGTTCTCTAGTAGCATCAAAAGTTGTTTCATGGAGACAGAAACATGCTCTATAATAAAGGCATTTGGAGAAAACTTTCTTTTCCCCTGTAAATGGAATTTATCCTGTATTTTCTCACTGAAAGATTATCTTTAAGCCATTGTTCACACTCTGGCATTCACCATTTCAGTATTTTCTTTAATGTTTTAATCTCAATAAAAATATTCTCAGTTCTCAGATGTAGCTACATGCATTCACAGAGAATTTATCACCACTTGAAAATGCTTTCCTGTTATTCAGTTGTCTCTAAATAAAAACTTTGCGGGTAAAAGCAGATATCTTTAGAACAGATATCATGGCCACATCTCTTACAGTAAATCCAAACAGTTCCATCATAGGACATTTCATGAAGCCATGTACTTTTTCTTCTGACTTCTCACATCACCTTATTACATCAAATCAATGGGAAGCAGTCCCTGCATTCATTTCAGTGCAAGAACTGTGATTCAAATCACCCCTGATGTTGCAGCCTATGCAGGACTGAAACGTAAAGTCCTGTTTCATCCAGTTCACGCAGGTCATGTCTCACCCGCGGGAGCTGGAAGGGTTCTGAGCTGCTGGTCCCACACCCCAGTCCCTGCTTAGGAGGGTGCTGGAGCTGCCCTGTGTCCCTCCCCATCACGATGTAGCTCCCACGGGAATGCAGCCAGCCTACGCCAGCTGGACAGGGCCTGCATCGCTTCCCTGACAGATCCAAGATAATAAGGCACATAAACAGGCAGCACAGCCCTTATTCTGCTAGCAGTTACCCAGACATTAAACAATCTCTGGACTTCTGCTGTGCAGGGTTTGTATCTTGCTGGGTAGAAGAACAAAGAAATGTGCCAAAAAAAAAACAGGAGTATTTCTCTCAATATTCACGTTTTTCTGAATGTTACTTAAATAAGCTCAGGTGGTTTTCCCTGATTGTTTACACTTGAACCTTTCATCAGCTTAATATTCCATAAACCTGACTACACATGCTGTCCATTCATGGATTTTTAAAATGGGTGCATTTTGTTTCAAGATGCAAATGTTAGTATAATATAGTACTAAACAGATCTCTCAGTATGAATAAACAGGAATCTGTGTTTATGCATGATACAGAGAATTGTATAGGGAGTTGTCATTAAAACAGTAAGCTAAGCCAAATTTAATTACAGCTTGAAAGCCAAAGGGAAGTATGTTACTATCTTATCCTGCAGGACAGAAAGTAATTTAAAAGAACAGTGTGCCATGCTAGTGATAACATAAACAGAACTCCAAAATCAGACCAGGAAGGAGCATTTAGCATGCTTCATACCTATAGATATCTTTTTTATTTCCAGTGATGATATTCTGACTTGGCTACTTATAAAAGAAAGATAAGTCATTTTTTAAAAGCTGTCTTAAAGCACACTCCATGTATCTCCACCATATGATACTGGAAAACAAACTGGAATCTGTAAAATATATCTTTTTATTGTGAGACAGTTTGTACATGTTCTAGATTAATGCTCTTCAATGAAACAGAAAGCACATGTAAAGACAACTACAATTTCTTTCTTATAACAAGGAATTAGGAGCAAGGAATAAGCTTTCTGTTTCCTTGCCTGATGACAACAGGCTATAAACCAAGATATTAAGAAACTGGGACAAAAATAAATCTGAGCACCAGGATGTAGAACCCATAGTAATGAACACTGCTGATGCTGCAAAAGGCAGCAGTTTGGACATGTGTTTGGTTTGCTGTATTTTTCTAAATGATCTTGTCTTTTGAAGGTGGTTCCAAAGGAGCTGATCACAGTCCGTGTCCCTTGATGTTTAGCAGCAATACAAATTCACAGCCTAAGCAAAATGCCCTGCTAACTTTTAAAGCTAGGTGTACAGTAAGCTGTTCCTGTAAGTGGAAATGATGCACTATATTATTAGACTGCTAAGTATCAAGCTTCTCCTATTAATTTATTCCCACCCAAAAGAAGAATTCTTTTCTGGTTGAGTTGAGCTGATATATATCCAGTTAAAATACACATAATTTGCAAGGTAGGTATCCTTGCAGTCAACATATATTAATAGTTTTAAGACCAGAACAGCCTGTGGTGCTGTCTACGTTTGCACAATATCATTGTGGTTAGCAGAACCACTCTATAAATAAGTTTTGGGTTCTATGTTCTCAGCTTTTTCAGCCCCAGGAGGCTGAAAATTAAAGCCTGCAAATCACAGGGAAGTGCACTAGCCAGCCAACATGGGGAAGAAGTAGGATATTGTGGTTTTTACTGGCACACAATACTATAATCTAACTGTTCCCGCCTCACTGAAAATTTTAAAAAGACCTGTTTTTATCAAAAGTATATAAAATAAAAAAAATGGCTCAGCCAAAAAAAAAAAAGTACCCAGAGTATACATTGAATCAACACCCAAGAAGCCTATGAGTACAGTAGTTCATCAAACCTCACATAAACCAAACTCCAGATGTGGATAGCGCCACACAACCACAAGAAAAAGATCACAAACATTTTTACATTCCACAAAATGAAACTGTAACCCCACCACTAACAATAAGGGTTCCCTTTACACCAGTGCAGAGGAACCAGAAACCACAGCAGCCACCCCTTAGGCTGACACTTTGTTCTCCTGGCAGGGGCTGAACCTTTCTGTTAAGTCCCTGGAGTTAACAATGATTAATAACCATGCTGCAGGTCAGTACTTGGCTGGTCCCATGAAACAATATTTGCTTCTCTCTTATCAGGTCATAGATTTCTAAACTTGGTCTCCTGGCATACCCAAAACAATTACCTGCATGTCATAAAAGCATGTGGTTCATTGCTAGAGGCATAAACGAGCTTCTATTATGTTTTCAAATTTGTTCTGGTAGATGGAGTTGGTAGACAGAGAGGCTGCCTTTCCTGAATGAATGGACTGAGTCCTCAATCTGTAATTCTGATCTGGTGAATGGAATGAAAATGCTTAACCAACCACCCGGACAGATGTGAGCATAGTTGTTATCAAACCTGGCCTGCTCCCAGAGCTCTTCAAAAAACCACCAGTATCCCTTAGTGGTGAGAACTGTGACTAGCAAGGGAATTATGCTTTGATAGATCACTAATTCCAAAGTTCATCTACCAGACTATTAAGATCAGTGAGCACACTCAAGAACATTTTAATGCAAAAACACCTAATATTATTTTTCCTTTCTCTTACTATCCAAAATAGAATTCAGGGATCGGTGTTTCTCTTGGAACACCACACCCCACTGCTGCCTTATGCCCAGCAAGCAACAGGGCTCCAATTTCTGCTTTAGTTACCACACATGCACCCCTGGCTCTCCTTGGTTCAGACTGCAGAGGTGCTGTGCAGGAACAGTGATGCTAACTGATGTGCTGGCAGAGCTGACACCCTGCATTGTAAGTTATTGTGAATATATGAAACTTTATGCAGCTATTTTGACGTTATTTTCACTATCAACTCTTTAACCATCAATAGAGAAAAAAAAAAAACCTGTTTCAGTAGTTACCCTCAATTACTGCATTATACAACCAATAAACTTCAAGCTTCTTCTTTCATAGGGTGTCTTTACCTTACGGATTTCTACTTCAGTACCTTTCAAATTCCTCTTACTGTGAAATCAGACCAAATAAGTCTGCCTCACATAGCAAAAAATAGGGGTAGGTGTTCTCAGCATTTTCAACTTCTCCATTCTTCAGTCTTTCAAAAGACAGAACCACCCTGTTTTCCACCTGGCAGCCCCAGAACTCAAACAATTTGTGTGTGCTGAATCTCTTACTGCTTTCCCTGAACTTGAGTTGACATGAAGTATTTGGCTGAGCAGACTCCAAAGGCCAAGCCCCCTTCTCTCTGCCAGGCACACTGAGATAAAAACACAGATAGCATTCATTGATCCTGTAACTTCTGCACCTGGGAAACATAAAATCTGGGCAGTGCTCAGATTCTTTTGGACCCTCTGAGTAAAAGCCAGCAGACCCAGAGCACATGAGAAGTAAAATTCTTCTCCATCCAGACTGTGTTCTACAAATTCATGCTACAGAGGTTATTAGTGGAGACTTGTATAATGCCCAAAGGGAAAGACAACGCTGCTTTAATACAAGGCTTTTTGCCTTCCCTACCTTTCTTTTTTACCTATTCTCAACCATTTCAGCTTGACTTGTGCCTCTTACATGCTTTTGTCACTGCATCTGCTTTATTGCAGCTGTCAGGACATGGATGCCCAAAGCACAGACACTGCCAGGGCAGATAAGAGAAAGCAAGTTTATCAGTGGGAAGGATGGCATAGCCATTACTGTACCCTTCTGATTCTTTATTTGTTAGTCATAGTTTGAAGATATTACAGGAAAAATAACCTTGCAACATCTTCAAACATTGCACACAGCTGAGGCATGTGGCACTTCTCTGCAAACGCAGGAATGTTTGGCCAGTTTCCCCCACTGCCCAACTGACTTGTACAGAGCACTTTACTAGCAGCAAAAGATTCCAGCTGTTGAGAACATACTAATCACAAAACCATGCTTCTGTTAATCAGGTCAGGTTCAGCTCTGTTCCTGAATTTTCTACAGATTTTTGCTCTCTGCCTAATCCTTGGTAAACTCTGGGTAAATGTGCACGTTGCCTATTGCTAATCTTCCTTGCTTACATGATGACAGCTGGGGTTTGATCAGTGCCTGAACAAAACCAACTTTTCTGGATGGGTCATGAGATAGGGTGGAATTTATGAGGCATCTCTCTCCAGATTATATTGCCTTCAGCTATGTTCTGTCAGAGACACTCTGTAATGCTCATGCCCTTTCATGTCTCTGGATGGAACAAAACAGAAAGAAAAGACATTTTCTCACAGGCCTGTCTTAAAATGGTATCTTTAAAAGTATCAGAATAATCTGTATCTTACATCGAACAGGCAAAGGTGAGCCTTTTGTTCTCCTGACACCTATTAGAGGGACAGTTAGACTACACAGCCCTTGTGCTGCAAATGCATTCTCGTTTCTTTTGAAAGATCCTTGCCAGACAGCCTGTCAGAGGATGCCTTCCCAGGCAGATCGAGCATTTGCAGTAAAATACATCCTGGTCAACCCGCAGAATGCCTGGCCCTAAAGGTTGCACTGCTATTTCTACTGATAACAGTTCTGGTCAGGCTTGTGCTTTAGCCTATGCACTCACTGTGGGTAGCAATGGACTCTTCTGTGCCTCTTTACACCTCAGCTTTCCCCCCAGTATTAAAAAAAAAAGATCATCACAGGCAACAACACAAGGGTGAAACCAGTCATCTGCTTCCTAACAATGGAATGTGCAGTCTGTGAGCTAGGAAAAGAGTGGTGGTTTTTATGACCCTACCCAAACCACTTACCTGATCTATTGCAAATCAAGGACTGGGAAAAAATAATCTCCACTGGAGAAAGAGAAGAAACGGTAAACAAGCTGATATGTTGCTCTTTCATCAGACATTGTGTTTATCCTAGGGTTGAGTCCTACCTGTATTTTCAAACCCACCATAAAGATACAGGCTACATCCATCTTATCACACACAGCAGGCCGAGTCTATTTAAAAGACTTTTCACATTCCTAATAGCTTTCCCTACCAAACATGCCAAACAGTACTTTTCCTTAGTACAAATTAGTTCAAGAAGCAAAGGCTATACCTTTGGTAATTAGATGACTAAAAAGATTTAACACACTGTTTCTGAGAGTTTGGTTACTCATACAATGTTACCATTATATATAATATTAATGAAATTAATATGAGAGAAAAGGAGAGCTTGCCAGGAAGTTTTGATTTTTCATGATACACCTGGAAGTTATGTATACAGTATTGTGTAGCACACACTAACAGGTTTTTAATGGCACACTGGTCACGTATAAACAAATGTGTTCCCTGATATGCTTCACAGGATTAATAAACATGAGCCTGACAAAAATGCATTTCATTCCTACACAATGAAATGGTAATGAGTTACACAGATAAAGACAATATAACAAAAAAAAAAGCACAGATGTCTTGCCAGACATTTTATATATAGAGTAAAACCCCTGGTTTGTCTGCTCTCAGCATTCAGATGATCATACTGTTACTTTCATATTCATGTCAGAAGGTCCTCAAGCTGACTTCTGTTTTTGCTTCTCTTTCACTAACAACTTTGAAGTAAACTAGGAAGCCTACAGTGAAATGAGTTAAACAAAGTACTTGGTTAAGGCACCAAAATAAACCTGGGGCTGTTGAAATGGAAAACAGAATGAGTCATAATCCAAGAAATGCCTTAGACTTCCCACTCTCTCAGTATAATATATAAATATTATCTATTAAACCTGATATTCAAAGGTTCAGAGTGCCCAGCATATGTCTTAGTCACCAACATGAACACAAAGTGTACATACATATGCCCTTTTACTTTGGGGATAGAGATATGCTTTCTGGGTACTTCCTTAGAAGGGCCCTGGGAACCTTCACAGAGCATCACCCAGCTCAGCATAAGCAGGATTTTTAAGGAACCAGAGCTCAGGTCGAGGGAAAACTGCCTCAAAGGGCAAGACAGGGCTAAGTCTCAGGAGTGGCCCAGAATTGAGAGTACTGCCTGGGTTGTTTTACCATATATAGCCTGGATACAACCATTGAGTACTTTGATATTCATATGTCTGATTCTGCCCTTATTCCCAAAGGTTCAGCTCAAAAAGTTGGAGCTCTGACTTATGTCTGCTGTAGGACTAACTGGTTTCTTGATGGACAATGGGGGTCTTTACATAGAATTCTTTGTCAAAGAGGAAAAGAAGAAAGCCATAGAAGGAAAAGTGATAAATAGCACAAATGAAGGAACATGTTCATACACACACACATTAAAAAAAATAAAGAAAACTCAGCTGTAAATTGAAGCAGCCTATAGAAAACAAAAGGGCAGACCTTCAGTTGGTATAAACAGATGCAGTGGTGGCCAAGCATTTATTCTGATTAATCTTAAAGCTGTAACACCTGAAAGAGCCCGTATCAAAAAAACTAAATGTACTGTTTGCAATACAAGGAAAAAAAGGAAATTTTGGGCTGTTTTCACATACACACGACGAAAAGAAGGGAAGTGAAAATCTATCTGTAAATTACCTTACTCACTGTGTGCCTGCCAGGAATTTTATATGCAGTTATAGAAGTCTAACTATCAGAAAGACCGAGGGAGAAAATGGAAAGAGTCCAGAAAACGGCAAAAATGATCAGAGAGCTGGAGAGACTGATACATAGTGAATGACTAAAATAGAACTGGATTTTTACGACCTTGGCACTATGACAATTAAAGAGATACAGCAATATACAGCTTGAAAGGCATGAATAAAAAAAAGGGGGGGGACGACTTTTACAGCAAAAGAGGAAGGGCAACTAAATGAAAACAGAAAAATGTATTCTGGATTTCAAAAATACACTGAGTAGTCTCCCAAGCATGGAATGTGCAAAAGATCCGCTAGCCTGGGACTAACAGTGTTTTTTTTCACCTAGACCTGACTACAGATGGCCTCTTAAAAATTTCTAATTCCTGTTCTTATTAATTCACCTTTTCAATTCAACATTCCTTGTACTAAAATAGCATAGCTAGCATTTTATTCAAGGATCATTTAGCTCTGGTCAAAACAGTTGTGGAGAACAAACTGATCCCCAACCTTACCACTGTTCTCTGCTGTGTCTCCTACCACCACTGCCCCACATGCACCAACATTGAAGGAAATTTTAAGATGCAAGCATCACACACATATCATTTCTTTCTTCATTTCTTGAACTCTCTGGGTGCCACTGACTCATTTAGGCAAGAGTTTCCTTATACCATCTGGATTTAACAGGAAGCTATGTGACATACAGAAAGTGAAAGAGCACACAGCCTTGGGAGAGAGGAGCCTGGAAGGAAAAAGCCCAAGAAGTAGCCAAGTGAAGGTTAAACATGGCTTGCTAGACTTTGACTGGATTTTGTACATCCTGTCTGGAAAGTAAGTTTGCATTCTATCTGCTCCTATCTCCTTTACTTGAATAAGCTGGATAGAGCAGAACATTGTAATAGGTATACATTTGTACATATAATGTATATACGTGTGTCATAATACATGGACTAGTTGCATGGTCACCGCAAGGGCAGGTCAACTCATACTAGAGGAATGTTACATGAAGGAGTAATGTAATCCAAGTGCACCTTCAAGAGTGGGAACAACCACAGTTATTTACCTCAAAATAGCTAGCAAAAATTATCAGTTGCTCACATGGGCATTTGTCTTTCACTCTTTCCTCAAATCTCTTCTCAGTGGGGTTTTCAAAGTACATATTTTTAAACAGTATGTCCTTTGAAAAAGTATTCTCCAAACTCTGCCTTTTGCAAAGCAGCATCCATTTTCATAAAGGAATGTTTTTACTGAAAAATTACTTAATATGCTTGGAGAAGCCAAAATTCAACCAAGTTGTCAGACTATAAAAAAATAAATAAAGTATAATAAAAAGAAAAAACCCAAACAATAGTGTTTGTGAAGCTCTCCTTATGCAAGTAAAAGTCAGACCTTTATGAACACTAAGTGTAGAAATAGGCAATGCCTTGGAAAGGAAAACTTAGCACTCTGTACTCAGCTGACCTATGTATATTTCTGGCTTTCCAATAAGCCATTCTAAAACTATACAATAAGCAAGAATGGAAAATATTGGTTTTATATTTTAGCAAAAAAACCCATATTTGTTGTTTCTCCATGGTTTGAATAATTAATTGTTGAGAATGTCCTAAATTCCTTGGAGAATTTCTGGCTCATCAATATATTGCAAACAGTCCAAAAATGCAGTGCACTCTTAGGATAAGTAGTTTATCAGATTGTAAGAATTTCTGTAAAAGAACTGCACAACAGAATGACCTAATTCAAGCATAACAGTCTTCCCCTTCCATATCTAGATCATGGAAAGTGTCAAAATGTGTGAGAAGATCAAAGAGAGTTCAACATAGAAAGCTGTTACATAGCAAATTGCAGAAATCATCTGGAAAGCTCAGTGGTAGTGAAACCCTGAAGTGGGGTTTCGAAATGCAAACTAAACCATGCTATTCTAAATTAAATGACTGTCACATTTAAAATCAAGATTCCAGACGGATGGCTTTATAAACAGATCTGAGATGTATTTGGTCCAGCTGCTGAATGGATAGGAATTTGCATCTTCAGAAAACATTACCAGGGTTTTTTTATAAATTGTGGCAGCTACTGAAGCGTTGGAGGCTTTGATTTTCATTGTTCTTTTAGTCATCTACCAATGACAGCACTGAGCTTCACAATTCCATTCGTCACCTGCTTCCCACAGAACATTAGCACCCTGTGAAGCAACACTCCATCAACTGAAGTATAAAACACCATCAGCAGAATCCTAATTAAACCAGAAAATTTATCAGTCTCCAGAGAATATGGTGTGATCCAAGCTAAAAAGCAGGACCCTCCACCCTGACAGCTGTGTCAATCCGAGAATGTTTGCAACAGAGAGTGGCCAAGCACAGTTACTGTTTTTATAATGATTTTCCATAAGAATCTGGCTTAACCACTGGATGTTTATGGAGAAATCATCTGGTCACTCCTGCAGATCCCACCAGCATCACAGCTATTTCCATATCTCCTCCACTATTTCCCTTTTCCTTTTCCATGCCAGTGGGCGAACAGCGTAAGATCTGAAACTCTGATCCACATTCAGGTTCTGTTTTCACACTACAACAAACTTTAATGCCTTACTTTGCTCTGCTTCTATAAGTCATAGAATCATAGAATGATTAGGATAACCTAGTTCCACCCCCTCTGCCATGGGCAGGGATGCCTCACACTACATCATGTTGCCCAAGGCCCTGTCCAACCTGGCCTTGAACACTGCCAGGGATAGAGCATTTATCACTTTGGGCAACCTACTCCAGTGCCTCACCACCCTCACGGTGAAGAACTTCCTAATATCTCACCCAAACTTCCCCTGTTTAAGTCATAAACACTTGGGTTACCACATTTTAACAAGCTACAACCAGTCAGCTCAACAGTAGCAGCTGGCTGATTGACCATTGTGCTCCAAGATCAAAGCAGATGATTTTCCTCTCTCCGCAGCTCTGGCAGGCCCAGAGCACAAACAGGCTCCTGAGTTGCCATCCGGTGCTGAGCAGCTCTCTGTACCCTAAATTCCTTTCCCAACCTTTCCCAATGTGCAGCTGGCCTACTTAGCAGGAACCTGTCTTATATACTTTCTCAAGCCCCATTACAGTTCTTTATAATCTTTAACAACCTCTTAACATCATAGAAAGCATTGATTATAACAGTCCCTGTACTGCTGTAAACATTGAAGTACATATCACATGTGCCCCCACATCCTACCCTGGGACCTTTTTCACTCGATCATTACTTCAGCATTCAAATCCAAGTTCGACTGAGTCATTGTGAGTTTTACCCTCTAACATACGCTGACATATTAATAAAAGCTCTGTTGATACATCCCATAAACTGCATTGAGAAACAAAAACTGAAAAAAAAATGAAACCAGACAAGAATGAATTATGAAAACACACTGAGGACATTTTCAGACTTCTACTGATGAGAGAACAGAAAAAAAAAAAGTATCTAAAAATGTCTGAGCCCAGCCCCTTTGCAATTCCCCATGCTTTCCATCTGCTCACAAGGAATTGTATTCCCATTGCTAGTATTAAACAGCAAATTCTCTCACTCCCTCACTGGAGACCATTTGAGCACTAACTGGTAATTCATCAAAACAGTAACTCAGAAGACCTCATGGGAGGACTTTCTTACCTCCTTTCTCACTTTAGAAATCAGAGACTATGCTGAAAGCTATTATGAATATCTCTATCACCACTAACCTGGCTTGGCTAAAAGAGATACAGACTATTTTTGCAACCAGTTTTTGACAGAATCATAGAATCATAGAATAGTTAGGGTTGGAAAGCACCTTAAGATCATCTAGTCACATTTATCATGTTATCTCTACTCTGACTCTCAAAGCAGCCTTCACCCTGACACATACAAAGCCAGTCTTCGTAGAAGCTTTTGGCTTAAGTTCAGCAGTGTTGGATACAACTGGGCAAAATAAATATAAATGTTCAGCTACGGCTTACATTTATTTACATTGACTGATCACTGAAAACTGTGAATTTTACACTCCACAGGGCAGAAAAACAATTACAAGAAAAGCAACTGAGAGCAAGGAAGTTTCCATACACAGAGACAGGATCTAATCGTCCTGCTGCATAGAACAAGAGTCACTGCATCAGTGGTGACAAAGTAGGACACATATGATATGATGCACCCACTTTTTCCAAAAGCCTCCCATCAGGTTTTCTTATCCGCACTCTTCAAACAAGTAATCTTTTTTCTTGTACGGATATGGCTACATAAGAAGAACATGTTGGAGTGTGAAAACAGGAGTGTGAAAACATGTTGGAGTTTGCACTTTATACCTTTCTATATGTGTCAAATGTGAATATTTGACCTGCCCACTGTGAAAACAAGAAAAATCAGAATTCTAAACCATATCTTTAATCTGCAAGATCTTTCAGGTTTTCACAGAATCATTAGGGTTGGAAAGGACCTCTGGAGTTCATCTAATCCAAACCCCCTTCCAAGGCAGGGCCACCTAGAGCAGGTTACACAGGAACACATCCTGGTGGGTTTTGAATGTTGTCAGAGAGGGAGACTTCACAACCCCCTGGGCTGCCTGTTTCGGTTTTCTGCCACCCTCAATGTAAAGAAGTTCTTCATCATGTCGAGGTGAAACTTTTACTTCATTTTAACTCATCTTGCATATCCCTAAACTCAGTTCATTACATCTGCTTCTTTCATATGGACTTACACACATTTATCAGGAGGAAAACTGGGAAAAGGTGTTGTAATCTCTCCACTAACACTGCCTGGTTCACTTCTTGAGATCTCAGCTGCACAGCTGCCTCTTACTTCCACCCTCCTCTGCATGCCCAGGTAAAGTCTGCAGCCACCATTTTTACACCTCACTCCTAATGTACACAAATACTTAAAGTCCACCTGATCTTCTGGTACCCTATAGTCTACCTGTGAAATGGTAGGAACAAAAATTCCCCAGATATGGCACAGAGATATAAGGATAAAATAAAATTCTCTGAATTCATTAAGATTTTCAATACTGATCTCGAAAAGAAAGTAACATTTGAAGTACAGAATCCTAGAATGGTTTGCACTGGAAAGGACCTTAAAGATCATTCAGTTCCAACCCCTATGCCGTGGGCAGGGACACCTTCCAATAGACCAGGTTGCTCAAAGCCCCATCCAACCTGGCCTTGAACACTGCCAGGATTGGAGCAGCAACAGATTCTCTGGGCAACCTGTTCCAGTGTCTCAAATGGATGTTACAGAACATGATATAAGATTGGAGAAGATTCCCTTGCTATTTGTGATAATTGCTCTCTACTCTCACTTTTGTCCTACAAACTGTTCTGTCCAGCCATGCTGGCAGAAAGGTGAGCCTGGCAGTCTTGGGGAGGGAAACTGGAAAAATCCCACTTACTGAATACTGTATATGCCCACTTGCTTTCTGTAGAGTTGTCAGAAAATTAAGGGATAAGAGCTTGACACCGCTCAGGCTTTGCCATCAACCTCATTTAATAATTCATACATAAATAATTTCCAAAATAACTACCAGAATTATTGAAAACAGAATATTTGGGGGGGTTCTTAATAAATAACATCCCAAGTCATACACAGCCTTGAGCTTTTACTGCTTTGAATCAGGGTTTTCATGAAAAATATTATTTTTTCAGGACCAATTGCAGCACCACTTTATTTCAAATCCTCAGAGATTACAAAGGAAAACTTAATTTTCCATGGTGCTGCCTTGATAGGCATTGACATTTATCAGCTATTGAAATAGCGGATTTCAAAAGACAGATGGACATGAACAATAAAGTGCTGTTTCTGACACTGTCAGGCCACTCTCCAGTGGCAGCCAGTGATTTGGGTGATCTTGCAAAAAGAGCCACCCATTAGCTTCTAGCAAAGCTGCAGCTGAGCAAGTGGAGCTGTGACTTGCTGATCCAGCTGTCTAGATGGTAGATGGTAGATGAAGATGCAGCAGCAGTGGTTAGGAAATCATAGAATACCAGGTTGGAAGGGACCTCAAAGATCACGTGGTCCAATCTTTCTGAGCAAAACATGACCTAGACTGGATGTCCCAGCACCCTGCCCAGCCAGATTATAAGGCTCCAGTGTTGGGAAAGAGCTTTTCAAAAGCAGCTCCCTGGTTGTACACATGCACCCTGATCCATGCCTCTAGTGAGGGGGAAGGTAGAAAGCAGTTGGTATAAACCAGCATGGTCAGAGTTCAGTAGCCAAGGGGCTAGTTTGGGATTCTCTGCTGGTTGTTCCTACCTTGCTTTTCAGCAGAACCTAACCCAAATTTCTGTGCCTGACTCAAGTAACTACCAGAAGTTGTCCGATTGCCTTTAGGCTTCACTCAATCCCATATGGATAGACTGAAAAACAAGAGTTGCTGAACAGAAGCACCCTGAAAGCTGAGTCTGGACCGCAGGTCTGTCAATTAGCCTTTTTATTCCTCCCACTCATGGGACAAAGAGGAATTGGTGGGGGGGAAGGTGGAAGGGAGAGCAGAAATGCAGCTCGTAAGTATGCCTTGACTCATCAAGCTGTTTCTTTGCTTGCATTTGATCCTATTGTAAACTTGTATTTGCAGACTTTTATATTTAATGAGCCACAGCTACAGTGCTGGATCCAAACCATTTACGTGACACCAGTACCACTAAACTCATCAGCATGGGAGAAAAAGGCATCAACACGAGTTACACAGAGATGAAAAGCTTTTCTGCAGAAGTTATCCGGTCAAGAACAATGCAGTGCGGTCCAGAGCATTGTATTAGGTGATTTCCTATGCAAACCTTGCGTAGTTATATTTAGATCACTTTCCTGTGAGCTTCTCAAAATTTAAAGCTATCCTAAATTTAATGCAGTGATGAAAATGGGAGAAAGTTACCAGTAGTAGCTTCCTTTAACAATGGATCATTGATTAGTAATACCACTCCTCTGAGTGACAGGTGATCATGGCATTAAATGCGGCACGAATTTACTCCTGACAGCTCCTGAGCTCATGGTGTATATCAATATTATCAAATACTTTCAGCAGTCATTACAGCAACTTGTTCACTTTTATAGAGATCATTCTTAGGCTTAAGACACGTTCTTAAATTAAAAAAAAAAAAAAAAGAGGAAATAATTTGAAGCTAAAACCCAAGGAGGGCACGACAATACCTTGCAATAACGAGTGCAATGTTTTATCACAGCAGTGATTAAGCAGCTTAGGGAGGGAGCATGGTACAAGTAATGTTGGAGTGTGACAGGCTGGTGGGGCTGGATGTGGTAACTTTGATGGACAGCGGCAGCACACCTTTCCTCCCCCTTTCTTTTCGTTTATCCCTTACAACTGCAGAGAAGGCAGCAGACATGACCCCGTAAGGCCTAATGTACATTCGCCTCTGCTTTTTTCCCCATCTGCCTATTGTCGCAATGCCACAAACGCTTGCTGCTACAAATTTCAGCGATGCGTGAGGCCGCGGCGAGGGCAGCGCAGGGCCTGCTGGCCGGGGATCTGGGATGAACGGGAAAGCCGAGCACGCCTGGAGGCTCCCAACGGCCGGAGGTCCCGATCCATAGAGCGGGCACCGAGCAGAGGGGCCGCTGTGCTGCCGGCCGGGGCTGCGGGGGGAGATCTCCTCACTTCCCGCTCCTAGGCATCCTCTCCCTCTTGCTCCCGGCCTCGGTACGGCCCGTCCCGTGGGGCGTGTCCCGGGCAGCCCCGCTCCGCCCCAGCCCGGCGGAGCGGCGGGCGCCGCGGCAACGGCCGGGGCAGGGCAGGGCAGGGCCGGGCCGGGAGCCGCGGAGCGGCGGGCAGCGCCATGGGGCTGGAGACGGAGAAGGTGGACACCCGCATCTTCATGGACGACGACAACTTCCCGCGGAGCGGAGGCCCCGCGCTGTCGGAGGCGGAGAAGGGCGCGGAGGACGAGCTGGACCGCGACCCCCATGGGATGAACGCCCACCTCCAGGTGCGCGGCCGCGGGGACCCGGTCCGGGGCGGCGGGGCGGGACGGGCCGCGACGGGACGGGACGGGGTGGCGGGCGGAGTGCCCCCAGTCTCCCCTAGCCCCATCTCCGCGTAACGGCCTGGCTGCTGTCGTTCCAGCTGGGCTTCGAGGACGTGATCGCGGAGCCAGAGCTAACGCACTCCTTCGACAAAGTCTGGATCTGCAGCCACGCTCTCTTCGAGCTCAGCAAGTACGTGATCTACAAGCTCCTGACCCTGGTCCTTGCCATACCCCTGGCCCTGGTTCTGGGGGTCGTCTTTGCTGCGCTCAGCTGCCTGCACATCTGGTAAGTGCGTTCTGTTGCTTGTGGTGCGTGGGCTCTGCAGACAGCCCAGCAGCATTACTGCTAGCTGTTGATCACCGCCTTTACAGCCGGTAGTCAGATCTGCTTACGTTGTCTGCTTTGGTTTTAAAGGCAGAGAAATGAAAACAGTGTTTTCACTGTGATTCATTCCCTTCTGTACTTTTGGTCTGTCATGTCTGTGGTAGCTCCTTGGAGCAGAGGGCCTTCTTTATCCTTTGAATGGCATCTACACAATGCATTCCAGCCTCAGCTGGCTTCTGGACTAATAATAACGATTGCTTGTTCTTTTGAAACTGGAGTACAGAAGTTGTTAAAACGTGTTTATTTGAAATGAAAGACTTGGGCAGAAGCATTACTGCCACCTTCTCAGAATGGTTACCTCTTCCATTTTTTTCCTCACAGACTAAAGTAAGCTTTTGAGAGCCCAACTCACTCTTTCTTTGCTACTGCCACAAAATCTACTGTCACTGCCTTGCATCTGGTACATGGCCATCTCTAGGTGCAGTGCCCCAAAGCACTTCCACATAAGCAAAGCCCTGCTGAGCACAGGAAAGCTGCTTCTGGCCATGGCCCAGGTTCATAGGCAAATATACTGGTACTCCAAGTCACAGAAAGCCTGATATGTTTGAAACAGAATATACTGGCAAAATATTAGGGAATACCTGGAGACAAGAAAGGCAGATGATCATGGAAAAGGAAGAAAGGCAGGGAAAATAATAATGTTGAGGAAAAAACTGCAAATCCAGCAGGCTGCAGAGGAAGGGATGAATGCAGATTATCAGCATCATTCCTGCAACCCAGGATTTTCCATATACATGGGTTTTGGGCAAAGTCTCATTTGACTTGGGTGACACTGGAATCATCAAGAAGTTTTTAAGGAAAACAAAATACAATCCAGAAGCTAGGAAAAAAAGATCTCAAGGCAGTAGGAATACATTGGTTATCTGAGCCCTTGGTTGCAATCTTGAAGGTGCAGATTTCTGTTTTCAAAAGTGGAATGGAAGTTTGGGTTGATGACATTGCTGTGAGCCACTTCAAAACCCAATTAACTCAAATTTAGGAACATTGAGTTGGCATCTCACCCTGAAGAGTTGCAATGAAGTTTAGAGCTGCTTACATGCTACTTCTCTGGTCCCTAAATTATGAACACTGTATAGAGTGCCTAGACTTTCAAGTCTGGAGCTGTCACTGCGCTGTGAGTACTGTGTGACTGCAAAAAGGTACGATGACCATATCGACTTCCAGTAGTGAGATATCTATGGAAGAATTAATAAATGCCAGATTTATTAAGACTGTAATAAGTTTTTGTGCTTCAGTATGATCTGCTATCTGGATTTTACAGCGTGGATGTGTGGACATGAGTTTCACTGAGCCAGGACTCTGGGGTCAGTTTCTATTTATGCAAGTTGTCCCTAGTGACTCTCTCAAGAGCTGTGGGTTCTCAGTATATCTGAAATAGGACTGTCCACATGTGGCACTTCACTTGAAAAGTTTCCTTTGACTTTCTGTGAACACACTTGCTTCCCCAGCAACTAATTTGCTTTCTCTATGTTCACTGTCACTACAGATCTTTCATTTTTGATCTTCCTTATGCCTGGGATGGGTGTGAAAGCATCACATAAATTGTTAGCATTACCTGCCCCCCCTTGGAGCTCATCCAGTGCTACCATCCAGAGCCAGCACTGCCTCATTTTCCCACAACCACAAATTGGATTTATTCCAACACAAAGGTGGCAAACACTGAGACTAAGTCATCTTCTCTGCAGCTTTCCATGTTCCAGACTTCTTGGTGTAAGGAGTTCAAAGTTTCTGCATTTGAGAGGGTAGCCTATGAGCAGTGCAGGTGTAGAGACCCAAAACACATGGTACTGGCTCCCATGTAGCCCCATTGGGTCTGAAAAAAATAGTAGCTCCTTGTTTTGTGGGTGAGAGAAAGGGATTTCTATTGTAACTCTTGTCTTCAGCTGTTGAAATGTCATGGGAAAACCCCAGGCACACCCTCCCACATGGCTGCCTGTAGGAGGTCTCATCAGAGTCACTGTGCCTCATTTTCAGCATCCAAACCAATGAGATGATGATGTTATCTATCCTAGGGGAGCTCTTCCTGAGGCTAAATTCAAACGTGTTGCAGCAACTTTTGGAACTGCTCAGGCACAAAGCCCTCTTGATTGTCACACATGTCATTGCGGTTTTGTCAGGATGCTAAAAATCCATTCCTCATGCGTCAAGGGCACCTCATGAATTGCCCCTCTCAGACCTGATAGTAAATGTTGCCTTTCACCAGCAAAAAGGTTGCTGAAGAAGGAAGCAAATGTGTGAGACTTCATGGAAAGCAGAAAGAAAGCTGAATGAGAAATATGTAAGGATTCACTTTAACTTACATTTTTATCTATAAAGATGAAGCATATCCTTTTCCTGTTCTCAAACTGTCTGCTTGAGACAGAATCCAGCATTGTACTAGCTGATAAAAGATATGAAACTGTGCCAGCTAGCAAGTTGGTGACCCATATACAAGCCTGTTCAAGGAAGGGTACTTCTCCACATTTCTTCTCCTTTACTGATGACTGTCATTCTCACCACAGCCTATAAATGGCAGAATTTGTCACACTGAGTTTTAACATCTTTCTGTGAATATTAGCAAGATTTTAAAGATTTCCTTAGATTGAGGCTGTTACTGATTTTTGATCATGAGCAGAATACTAGTGGTTTTCCAGGCAACACATTCAAACTCATTATATTTATTATAGATCACGGACTTCTCCTTGATGTTCCAAGCCACATGTTTGCCACCTCTTGGAAATTAATGCTTGAATATCATATATGCTTTTTTGTAGTCCTGTCTGCATAGTCTTCTGGTATGTTGCATGTGTGTGCTAAGAATGGCTCATTTGTGGATCCTTAACTCGAGTCTTGGATCTGAGATGGGGTCTAAAGCACAAGGAGTCGAGCAGCAATATGCTCTTGTCATCAGCTGGAGCAGCAGGTGCTCAGAGCTCCTGTTGGCTTGAGCTTCCATTCCCAGCGCTCAGATGCAGGATAGATGGAAAAACTGGGGTAATTTGCATTTTTCAGTTCAACAGTTCCCAAAAGAAGGGATTCCTTCTACTCCGTGAAAGAATGGGTATTTTATGATATTTTTACACAGCAAGATTCAATGAGAAGTTGTATAGGTAGTTGAAATATCTTGTCTGTGCTTCAGCTTAGATGTCATATTCAACAGAGCTTTGATTTTCTTCCCAATGCTGCATTATGTGGTGACATTACTAGTGTCAACATTGAAGTCAGTGTTGATATCCTTGGGATATGCCAACTTCCACTGTTAGACATCACTTAAGCAAGCTGTTACTATCTCTGTGAATACAAGTGTAGTTTGGGGTAAACTCACAGCATTGTGAGTAAAGAATGTATGTTAATGTTTACTTGACAGGTCACTAAAACAATACATAGCTTTTAGTGGTCCTTGGTTATTTATGTTTCTAAGTGTGCTGGGTCATTCCACAGAAGGCATATCACACCGATGATTTGGAAATGCAGAACGGACAGGATACATACTTACGTAGATACCTATATAGCCACACTCACATGTTTTAAAAGTTAGAAAATACCTTTTACTGCTCTCTATGTGTAAAGGGTTTCCTTCTCTGGGGAAAGGTGTTTGAGTAATTGTTATTTAGTTAGACTGACTTTTATTTTAAAGTTGAAAGTTGTTTACATTAATTAGCTTTGTTTGCTAGCATGTCTCACATATCCTCCTACCGAGCTAGTCTACATTGTTTTTCACATGCATTTACCATAAAATTCTCAATGTTTATAAAACATTACCAAAACATTTAATATTTACTGTATTTAACATTATCAAAAGATACTGAGTTCTGGTACTGTCTGAATGATCTCTACAGCAGTTGCGGGTGGTATGATCACTGCTTTTCCAGCCCTTCCTAATGGCATCCTGGTGATTCACTGCATCCTTCTATGAAACTTCTGCACACTGTGGTATTTGTTTAGTTTGTATTTCGTGTGATCCTGTCAACACAAGGTCCGCTAGAAATGTCAGCTTTTCTGCTCCTCTCCAAATCAGTTAGATTTAAAAAAAAAAAAAGAAAGCCAAATTTATTTTAGATGGCAGGAAAGGAGCAGTGACATAGCCTTTATAAACTAACCAAAATGGAAAAGGGATGAAGTCAACACAAGCTGAGTAGTCATTTCTGGTGTTTTCCCTGTGTTGCTTAGAGAAATATCTTTTTTTATTCTAACAGCTGAAGCCCTACTTTTTTTCTCTAGAAATTATCTATTCTATATGCAGTGATACTATAGGTATGTCGTAAAGTGCATAATTTACAGGGGTCAGTTTAAAACTAGAGACATTATTCCAGCAGCACTCACAGTTCTATACAGTGTGTCTTTTACTAGCTGTTTCAGCAGAGACAAAAGAACAGAAGGTTTTAGAAAAACTATTCTTGTTTGAATCCATCTGGGTTAGTTTAGAGTGCAACATAGACACACTAGTGTATGGCTTGCATTGTATGATAAAAGCTGAGAATCTGGTTAAATAAACACTGAAAATAAATATTTTAACTTTTACATTTCTAAGCTCCAACTTTTTAAAAATGTGCCAGTTTGGCTTTGGTTTTATTGTTTGTTTGTTGGGTTTTTACTTTGTTATTCTGAGCAGCACTCATTGGAAATACACAATACCTGTATATTTTTTCCATGCCTATGATGAAATAGTAAATTAAATATTTCCTGTCATCCAACCAAAGTCAGTGAGAGTTCTGCAATGGGCTTATGTGGATGCAAGACTTGAATCTTAAATTTGGAATGCAACAGCAAACTAGAACAGAGTTTATTCTTTATCAAGAGAATCTATAGGTTTTTCTACCTAATTTAGGAAATAAATGTGTTATATATGTCACAGTTTGTTTGGTTTTTTTTTAACCTTGCTCTAGTACCACTCCAGTATTACATAAGTTATTTATGCATTTAATTTATCTGCACCTAAGTAAGAACATCCAGCTTAGTAAAATGACGCAGGGTTTTGGCCAGTAAATGATCAAGAAAGGAGAGTAACTTAAAATAGTGTCATAAGTTACCATGTATCCATAAGTTACCATGTATTCACTGGCCTTTCTGAGCTGCCCCTGTATGCACTTGTGCCTTGCCTCTGTTGTTAGCATGCCTGACTTAAGCTACCACTGATGACTTTACTTTGGAATTGGGACATATGGAGAGCATCCCCAGATGCTTACCAGTGCTCAGGAGATGAAGGCACAATACTTTCAAGTATGCACACTGAGCAAATAAAAAGATCTTTCCCTGGCCAGGAGTTCTGACCTCACTCTAGGTTAGTTTCTTACCCACAAATGAAAATCTTTATAGGATCCTTAAGGATTCCATTTTTCTGAGGTTTGGCATATCTCTGTACTACAGCAGTCCAGTGTAACCAGATATTGCTTTACTGTTCCTGTTTTATTGTAGCATGTTGTAACAGCCAAGTTAGGCTGTAGGAATGAGATGGGAATGGTGATGTGCCTATGCATTTGGGTGGGTGAAAGAGGTGAATACAAGAAACAACAGAAGAGAGAGCAGAGCAAGAACAGATTGTAAAGAGCACTGTTCCCAGTCAATCAAACTGGAGAGAACATGGTGTTTCTGTCAAGCCCAAAGACCCACATTTAGATCCAACCACAGGGCAAATGAATCCCTAGGGGATGACTCTGCTCTTCAGACACAGCAGGGTGGCAGCAAGGTTGTCACATATCACATACACCAGCCCTTCCAGCATCAGGGAGAGGATAGCAAAAGTTCACCTAAGTAACAGTCATGTCCACAAACTAGGACAATTGCCAATTAGGAAGCAGAGACATGATGACAAGAAAGCTGGCATCTCCTGTCCCTTGGGTTGCACATAAGTGATCCTGGCTAGAGGACCACATGCATCACAGTGCTTCTGCATGTGCAGGTGTAAGGCTGTGAGTAAGCCAAATTGATGGAGAATGAGTGCAAGTGTGTAAAACTGACCTGTTTAGAGATTTAGAGTTAGAAAATCACTTCTTCTGTAAATTCTTATACTTGTGCTTTCTTATTCTGTTTTCCCCATGCTGTAACAGAAACAATCATTAAATCTTCCATTTTCTCTTTTACAGGATTGTGGTGCCTTTCGTGAAAACGTGTCTCATGCTCTTGCCTTCAATGCAAACCATATGGAAGAGCCTGACAGATGTTTTCATCGTACCATTCTTTCAGAGCATAGGCCGATGCTTTGCCATGGTTAATATACGCCTGGACCAAGAGTAAACATCAGGGGTGCAACAGTGCTGTAATTGTAGCTGGTTTTATACCTCTTTGCTAACCTAATATACAAGCACTTACCATTCATTCCAAACTGATAAATTATAATGGCTGGTTTAAGCGGGAACATGCTATTTTTCCTAAAACTCATTTATTATCAGGGAGATCAGTTTAAGAATAAGTAGGCAGTTTTCGTAACTCACTATTTTAACAACAGAGCAATCATGGAGTATGTTGGCAACACTTTATTTTAATGGTACGTTAGTTGCTAGATGACAGGAGAATTCTTGTGAAGGTAATGATTTGCATTATTACTATAAAAATTTCAATGAGTAGGCTGTGGTAACTTAGGCAAAAGTGATCTCTAAGGGTTCACACTGACTTTAGTGCAGTTCCACTACTCACTATGCAGAATGATAAACCCAGTCCTTTGTTGTCAGCAGTTAAAATGAATGTGACTCATTGCATAAACATACAGGAAGAGGAACTGTTGTATAATTCTCCTATACCAGAGGGAAAAGCTCCCTAGAAGTTCATCCCTTAAAATAAGGTGTTAGCTAATGATCTGGGGCATCAGCTAATCTGTATATTTATTTTATGAGAAGTTAACTTTGCTGTATATTTTGTACCTTTGTAAATGGCACTTGATAGTTTTCTTTGAAGCACTATTTCTATAGTATTTTAATTCTAACCAACTTATTAGGAAGCAGGAGTGAGACACTGCAAAAAATTACTTTAGATAACTAAAATTTCTGTTTCTAAATTATGTAGATTTTTAAGTGCTGCCTTGCAATTCTAGTGTAATTATTATATATGATTGTGTGTAAAAGCAAAGATAATAAGTGTTTTCATACGAGACCTTGCAAAAAAGTTGGAAATATCTGTTTATGAGAAATGTTTTTTTATTAAAAAAGGGGTGTAGTAAATGCAATCCTGCCTATTTCTGTGTATTATCTGTGTGAACATTGTGATATTTAAAATTAAACACACTATGCTAGCACTTTAACTAAGTAGCAAGCTCTTGTAGAAAGCGAGTGTAATTGATATCCTTGTCTAATTCGCCTCACCTATTGACTTGATTCCACATGTTACTTATTTACTACTTCAAAACCTAACCGCTAAAAAAAGCCCTTCTTCCTTCTGCGCTTAATATGACTTTGTAAACCAGAATAACAGAATGTATGCAGAGGTACATGAAAATTACATTAGCCTTCTGATGGGCTTATGCTGCTGTTTTCTTTAAATACAGATGGTAAGTTGCAATTGTAAAATGTTTATATGATTCAGAATGTTATTTCCTAAAATGATGTCACAGATTTCATATAAAAAACTATATAATAAAATAATAAAATGTCAGCTTTTTCCCATTTAAAACTTCATCATTTTTCATATTTCTCAGCTTTTTAAAAAGCTGTTTAGATAAATAGTGAACAGCATGGAATACTATGCGGTTCTTCCAAAATATGGGAAAGGGTAAAGGATGAGCATCAATACCGTTCCATTGTTATCAACTACATTTAACATAATTATAGTAGAAAATGATGTAACTCTGTGTTATTAAACCCATACAGAACGGTTGCTTTCTCTAAAACAGGTGTCTCTGCAGGATTTTGGCTACATTTAAAAAAAAGTTTAATTCTTTTTATGGGCACAAGCTTCCTTTACAGGTGAGCTGCAGAACTTTCCTTTTTCTTGCTTACTAGCCTACAGAAGCTAGCTGACCCTGTATATTCTTTGTACACTAGGAACATCTGTTAACATACGTTAACATCTTTAACATATGTTAAAAATATTTTTGCCATTTGTGTCATTTAGAGAGGGATTCATATGGCTTTTGAAAACTGGATCTTACTGCCCATGGAAACTTGTCTGTAATTTTTTTATTCTACAAGAAGTTAGCTTGTCATTCAGATGTGTTCTGCAAGATACCTTTCTTATGTTAAAGATGGAAATATCTCTTTTGAAAATAAAAATTGGTCAGGCTAGGCTTGAACTCTTTTGAGAGTTATTTTCTTTTACAAAGTCCAAGAATTTTTACAAAGATATTTTGCATGGAAAACAATATCCCTTTGGTAAATTCATTAAAATAAAAAAAAAAAAAAAAAAAAAAAGGAAAATAAATCAATCAGTACTAGTTCCTGTGTCTAAAAGGAGCCCTATAAAAAGTTTGCAGGAACTCAAGTCTGGATCCAAACTTTGAGAATGAGGCCATTCCCTAGAGAAAAATGTATCGGTTTAGGTCATGAACTCCTGGATATATGCATTCTTAAAGCAACTTACTGAAATCTGGCTATACCACAGACAAATCTTGGTCTTATTGTGATTTAGGCATGTCATTAATTAGTTCTTTTCACCATTTCTCTAGCTGTTACAAGACTCAGGCAAGCTTGTAATTAAGTAATTAAACCTGTTATTTTCTTACATGATTTATAGCAGTATCTTTCTCTGGATAAGTGGTAATTCTAAGTGCTCTTACTGTAAGAGTTACTGTTAGGCTTATAGTAAAATATAACATGCTTGGCAAATACACTTACTTCATCCATGAAAGGAGTTAAAGAAAGCATGAATATATACAGACTCTCCAGTGCTTCAATGTGAATCTGCCTCGGGCAGCCTTGGCTGGCCAGTATGCTCTGGATTTTATGGATTTGACTGTTCCGACAGACAACCCAAAGCTCTGCCACAGCTGATACTGTCAATAGCTTACAGCATTGTTGGACAACAGGGACTGAATGGGCACTGGCACTGAACTGTAATCTTCAATGTAGCGTAGGTTCCTGGAGTTCTCTGCAGTACGTTTGCTATGTGGACAAATCATCCCAGCTGATCCCTTAACAGCAACTTGCACATGAGGATTTAGCCAAGAAGGGGATACAGAAACTTTGTCTCTTTGTCTGCAACAAATATAGAAAAATCCACACCTGATTCAGGTCATCTACTTTGATACATCTTCTTCTCTGTGGAATGAGGAAAATGTTTTGGCTCTCAACAAGGGTAGACTTTCCATCATCATGGTAGAGTTAATGAGGATAAAAGCCTGCCTCTTGTTGCTGACGACCTGAGGTTTATCATCATGAGCTGAAGATTCAGGTCTGTCATGCAAAATATTTCAGCACCCTGTTTTTCATGAAGAACACAACTAACAAACAGAACTAACCCCGAATTTGTGTTTATGGACTTTTTTCTGTCAATTCACAAAGAAATTTAATCAGATTTCTTGTGAGAGCTATTTCATAAAACCATTCTAATCTGACTATAGAACTTCTATATTTGTGTCTTATCTTTCCCTACTTGTTCATTATATACATTGGAACAAAATTTTAATAGAAACTTTGAAATATTGGTAAATGAGGAGCTTTTTCCCACCTATCCAAAAAGCTCATTTACGCATACACTGGAAAGTTCAGAACTTCCCTGCAACTCTGGGACCTCAGACCACACACTCATTTTCAGTGGAACCCAATGTTCAAGTCCATATTTTCACAGGGTGTGATTGTTCCCCCACCTGCAGAGATAAAACTGCTGCTGTTAAGCTGTATTAACTCTCTTTTATAAATATATGGAAAAATACATGTTTTGTTTCTTTTTAAGAAAATAGAAATGCAAATGGAACAAGGTCAAACACCAGACGTTCTACCAGTGTAGTTTGTTATTGCACTGTGCTCATGAAAATTAGAGCTGAAGGCATCCAAAGAATATACTGAACCGGCAGTTATGCATTAGAAAATGAGGTGCTTTCTTCATGCAAGTGTTTACAACCAAAGGGAGAATTAATAAAGGCTAATTTTATCCTGGTGACACTAATTTTCCTAAGCTTATTGCAACAAAATGTCTTCTGTAGAAGCAATTCAGAGGAGCTAAGATAGGTTCCCGCTCTGAATCATCCTCCAGCAAAGACATGCTTCACTGATCAACGCAAAATGTTTGGCTTGACTTGGCTCCTTACCTCTTCTACACAAAAAGTTCTATTTGGTGCAGAAATAGGCTAGGCCTATGGAAGCAACTAGAACTTCATGTAAGTAGTGGGGCAGGTGCTGTTCTGCACACTTCTCTCACAACTTGAGGCCAGGGATGAGTGTCACCTGTGTTAGGTGTTCGTTTTTTGTTGTCTGGCTCCCCCCTCCAACCACAAGTGGGTGAAAGAAGGACCTCTCCACAAGGCACTGAATCAGATACTGCTTCATACACTTGAATGCAAAAAGGTGTAGACTCACACTTTAATTTCAAACTTTCAGGAAAGCATTTCTGGTTTTGCCAGCTGCCTCAATTTGATAAGCACTGCTTTTTCACCCCATGTACCTGCCTCACCTTGCTTTTTACTTTGCAGGTCAGAGCTATCACAGTGCTACAACTATAAGCTCTGCTGGCCACGAAATGCTTAGACAGCAAAGGTTGTTGATGAAAACCCCATCACGGCTGGGGAACTGGGGTTGTTTAGTTTGAAGAGAAGACTCAGGGGGTCTTTGTTGCTCTCTACAACTACCTGAATGGAGGATGGAGAGAGGAGGTGGCTGATCTCCCAAATAACAAGCAGTAAGACAAGAGATAACAGCCTCAAACTGCGCCATGGGAGGTTTAGACTGGATACTAGGAAAAATTTCTTCAGCAGGAGGGTGATGAGGCATTGGAACAGGCTTCCCAGGGTAGTGGGAATCGCTGTTCCTGGAAGTGTTCAAAAACCTTGTAGATGAGGCCCTCATAGGCATAGTTTAATGGATGTGATCTTAAAGACCTTTTCCAACCTAGATGATTCCATGATTCTATGATCATACATAAGTCTCAAGGAGTACATATTTAAGTCCCATTGATAAGACTAGTTCTCACAGTCTGATATTTCTATAAGATGTATGAACAGCTAATAATGTGCTAGAACTGGCAGAATGGTTCAGAAAAGTGTTGACATGGACCAGTGTTCATGGTCCCCCTCAGTATTTATCAGGGAATTTGATACTGAATAGCTGAGAAAATGGGTCTTGATTTGCACAATGTCTGTCAGGATTAAAGCTTTCAATCTATTTACCACTGCAGCCAAGGCAATTACTAGCTATCTTGATCAAGACCTACAGGGACTAGCTCTTAATAAAAGATGTACACACCTACCAAAGGACTGGGAGTCAGGCATTTACATCCAAAATTGTAATCCCTGCCCAGCTGCCACCCAAACGGGAACATGTCTAAACTGAGAAGGCACCTCCCTCTCAAACATTCCCTCAGTACCTACACTTTTACTTCAGTCATGCCCAGAACTGCCCTTATTTGGGCAACTTGGCATCTTACTTGCATCTAAGCCCAGACAGAAACCCAGACTGGGCTTAGATGCAAGCAAAGAGAATGCCTTGGACCCCTTAAAATACACCTACTGCACATCAGCAGAATAAGGTGCTTCCCAAAATAAGCTTTCCCAGGAGTAAGACAAATATGTTAACACACCTCAGAAAGGGAAAAATTTATTTTGGGTCTATCAAGTGTTGGATTACTTCTAGCCGTCAAGGCTGTTGTGAAATGTTTTATGGTAGCAGTGCTTCCATGTAAAAAGGAAATCACTCCTAGCTAGAGGTTGTGAGGAGGAAGGAATGTGAAGGGATCTCACCATTTCTCCTGGTATAACTCCTTTGATATAAGGAACAAACAGGCCAAATAACAAATGCATACATAAAAGTGCAGCCCTATACATAGTGGTAGTGAGGGGCACCCATCTCAGCAGAAAAGTCTCGGTGACTTATAATTTAAAATACAGAAATCCTCCAGAGGCAGGACACAGGATGACCACTGTCTGCAAATAATGGAATGAGTGAAACAGTGGCCTGCATGTTAAACCTGTCCCAGTGCTTGTTACCATGAAGCAGGTGATGACAGTAGCATTGCTGATAGCAGCTCAGTATCTGCAGTTCTGTCAGCTCAGGCTTTCATCCAGCAAAACATCCAAAAATGCACATAAAACAAGGCAGTTAAGCAGTTGAACAGAAGACACTAAAAAAAATGCAATGATCTTCCTCTTCTAAGCTTCAGGTTCTTAAATGCTCTACATAAGGCAGGCTGCTTGCTGATAGTGTCTGGTGTCTTGACACCCTCTCTGCTGTTGAAACTATACATAAAGAATACAGGTTCCCAGGACTGATTCTGATCTCGCTGACATTGGAATATATCAGAAGTATTGCTAATACCATAATAGGAATAATTACACAAGCTTGGAAAAAAAATGGGGGGGAGGAGTAAGGAGTGGAAGGAGGAGAGGGAGTGTTTGATACCACACAAAGACACTCAGTGAGCAGTCACGCACATTCAGTTCAGTTTCGTGACTCATTTTCTGACAGTTTTTTGAGGAATTTTGACCAATCAGGTTTCTTTTTTTTTTCTTTTTTGTTTTTTTTCCTTGCACTGTTTCCTACCATTACCAAAACCTTTCCTCTGATCAGAATGGAAAGAACAGCTCATAATTTGCACACACTTTGCTCCATGTTTAGAGTGAGTTCTCAATTAAGGTAATCCAGAAGTTTGAAAGTTCAGTTAAAGCAAGACATTGGAGCTATAAGAACTTGTTAAAATCAGGTGTGACATGCCTAAAGCTGGTGTGATGAAGGACGAAAGGCAGTGAGATGGCCAGCCAAGGTAGTAGGTAGTCCTGTTCAACAGCTGACCTGGGCTTCAAAAGACACAGCAAAGCTCAATGAGGAGACAGTTTGGGTGGCATTTTCAAGGCCAGCCTGTGTGTCTATAACCCTTGTCAATTTTAGGCCACCCCTGGATAATCCATTCACAATAGCTAAGAAGAGGATCAGAACCTTTGTACTTTCAGAAGATTCCTGCAAGCCTTTCGCAGGTCCTTTCCTGCTGAGCTAAACCCTTCTTCTGTACGCAATGGGAGCTCCTTGCAGAACTCCCACACACATCAGTGCTGAGCCCCTGGCTATTAAATTTGATTGCATTTCCCATACAGCAGTGCTGGAGGCAATGGGCCACAGTTCTACCCCTGTCCATCTCTGCAGAAGTCACTTCCTCACCCTTACAACTTAGTAGTACCCATGGCATTTTCTCTGTAGGCTGTTGTCTTGGTATTCAAGCTGAGGTGAGCACTGCTAAGTTTCCCTAGATGTGATGGCTCATTTGAGTTTGTGTGCAGCCTATTCCGGAATTCGCCTCACAAAGTTTATAAATTCCACCAGCTTCCAATATTCTTCTAGCCGCAGCAGTGTTGTGTGATTCAGAAATTGCTTTTAAAGGGGACTGTGGTTCTGCAGAAACCATTTCAGGGCCAATTCAGCATTTCAAATTAACAAATATATCTTTACTTTTATTTTAGTCACATTAAGAAAAGCAGTAATAGTGAACGATGGATCAAAATGTTCTGATTCATGTGTAGGGTACTGACTAATTGCAAAACTTTCCTAAGTATAGAAACAAACAACTGTCTTGTGGGGTTTTTTTCAGATGGGTTGAAAAATTGCAGAGACTAAATCATTCAATATATCCATTTGACTGCGTACACATTCAGATGCTAGGACAGATGAAGATACTTCAGTGATGGCCTCAGTGAATTATTGCATCAATAAAAAAAAAAGAGGTATTTTTAAAAATTACAACTAACTTGGAAAATTGGAAAACATCCACCCAAAGCATTTATTCTAAAGTTTATGAGCAATATAAACTCTTCAAGAAAGTTCATTGCTAACTCATGACCATATCAGTAATACATGTGCATGTGGACTGCATTTTCAACAGGTGCAGTTATTTACATCTGTGAAGCCTACATCCATCTTAGCCACTGGCTTTTTCGAGGTCATTTCTCTGTTGAATTGCCAAAGCCAAATACACGACACTTAAGCATTTTCTACTTCTGTTGCTGCAATTCTTTGCTCAGTGGCAGAACACTAAGGTCACTATTTTTCTTTTAATGTTATAAATCTTTCGTCATCGTCCCATTTCCTAACAGAAAAATGATGGCTGCAAACACCAAAAAAAGAAAACTAAGGCAAAATATAATACATAGTTTATAGATATATAGTGCCAACATGAGCCATCTTGAATGCAATGATGAATCCTTATAGCTTTTGCACCAACATATGTCCCTTAGTTTACAAAGGAATTCGAGAATAGAGTGTAGCAAAAAGTCAGTGTCCCACTGCTCCTCTTTAAATCTTAATCCCAGTGGTTAATACTCATGGCAGATATGCATGGGTCAGTCTCCTCCCGGGAAAAAATATAACACAGCTGAAGTGCAGAACTGTTAAATATTTGCATGGTTTTGAAATGAACCAGTTGGGAAAAATCACTTTTTCTTCACCCCAAGGGTGTCCAAGTTTCCACAATTGTTCCCGGGCAGCGATGACTATATGTAAACTACTGTCAATGCCGGGAGGGGGGCGGAGGGAGCCCTACAAACTCCTTGCTCGCTCTGAATGTGGAATACCACTGAAGTTTTCCATCCCCTCATTGCTCCCTCGTCTCCATCTCGTCTTTGCCCCCCTCCTTCCTGGTCCTGTCCATGCTGGTGTCCGTGCCCGCGTCCGTGTCTTGTCCCTGTGCCCGCGCGACGCGGCCCAAGCATCCGGCACGGGTCCGCCAGCTCCCAGGTTGCCGGGGCAGGGCTGCTTTCCCCTCCCACCCCCGGCGGCTCCCCGCCGCCTTGCGATATGCCGGGCCCTACCGCGGCTTGTCATCCACCCCAGGCAGAGGCAGGGAGCAGCCCCTGGCAGGTAGCCAGCCGTCTCCCTGGCAGCTACCTCCGCCTGGCCGGCAACTCAGCAGAGCGGGATCCTCCTGCCTCCGGTCCTACACGTTATAGCGCAGAGAAACCCGCTGCAGAGCAGCCAGCCAGCCCGGGACAGCATGTCCGGTACCAAATACGTAGACTCTGAGGTAGGACCGCCTAGGAGCGACGGATCCGCGACACTGCCAGCTCCTCGCCGGCTGCCCTGCTGCCCGCCGCGGGGTACCTGCAGCGTCTCGGCCCCCCTGAGCTCCACGTACGCTGCAGCTCCCGCAGAGGGGCGCGGGAACCCGGCGGCCGGTGCCCAGCGGGGAGGGAGGACAACCGGGCACCTGCGGGCAGGGACAGCGGGGCAGGGGGACCCGAGGGGTTCGCCCACGCGGCCGGCCGAGGGAGCCGAGGGGACTGTGGCAGATGCCGTACGGTGAGGGCGATGTATGAGAGGGGCTACGGCGGGGGCGCCGGCTTGAAGAGGGAGAGGTGATGGCCGTGCTGGCAGGGCAGTATAGTGAGGACAGTATAGTGAGGGCAGTATAGTGAGGGCAGTATAGTGAGGACAGTACGGTAAGGGCAGTATAGTGAGGACAGTACGGTGAGGGCAGTATAGTGAGGACAGTACGGTGAGGGCAGTATAGTGAGAGCAGTACAGTGAGGGCAGTACGGTGAGGGCAGTATAGTGAGGACAGTACGGTGAGGGCGTGGAGGTGGGATGATAAGGGCACCGCGCTCCGGTCCGCTCTGCGGGGGCAGCGTGGGGAGGGCAGCGTGGGGAGGGTCCTTTGCAGGCACCCCGGCCGCTCGTCGCACTGCCCGTTGATGGACGCGGCTGCTCCCTCCCCGCTCAGTGCCGGCCGCGCTCCGCGCTGGGGCGGTGCCGCGGGGTGCGGAGCGGGGCAGGGCAGGGCAGGGCAGGGCGCCGGCGGTGCGGGGCGCGGGGCCGGGGCCGCCTGGCGGCGGGAGCGGGAGGCAGCGCCGCGCTGGTACCGCGGGGGTGTGGTGCGCACCCCGCGGCCGCGGTTATATAGCCGGGAGAGAGCCGCCCCGCAGCGACGACCCCGCTGCTCCCGCACCCCGCGGCACCCAGGGCCACCTCCCGCAGCCCGCCCTCCGGCGTGGCCCTGCCCTGCCCGGCCCTGCCCTCCTGGGCTCTTCTCGGCTGTCCCCTCCCGCCCGCTCTCCCTCTCCCTCTCCGCAGGGCTTTCTATACACGGCGCCCGTCAGGGAGCAGGGCAACATCTACAAGCCCAACAACAAGATGATGGCAGATGAACTGAGCGAAAAGGCAGTGCACGACGTGCACACCAAAGAGATAGACCTGGTCAACAGAGACCCCAAGCACCTCAACGACGACGTGGTCAAGGTGAGGGGGTCGAGGGGGGGGACGGGTAGAGGGGCGATGCGGGGCACAGTACGCGGGCACAGACGGGGCGACAGTAGTTCGCGAACCGCTTCCCTTCACCTGCTGCGTGCGGGGAAGCCGGGAGGGTGTGTGGGGGGATGTCGTATGTTTTTTCTGTAAAGTAAAGGATAGCGCGCAGGAGGAGGCGGGCAGCGGGCCAGGGCAGCCCGCTGGAGCTGCTTGCAGCGCGGCAGGGTCGCATCCTCTCGCGGGCTGTCCCCGGGAAGCAGTCTCCGGGAGCTGTGTGCCCGCAGGTCGGCTCTGCAGCCGGGATGTCCCGTCCGGGACCGGCGGAAAATTAAGTTGTGACCTTATGGAGCAGCAGTAGAGAGATTTTCCTTCCCCTGCGGGCACGTATAGAGGCAGGGAGGTGGCACCAGCCGTGCAGCCCGAGCTGCTGCGCTGCTGGGCACGGCCTGCGGCACAGATCACACTCCCTGAGCCAAGGGGGTGCAAGATGGGAGGTACCGGTGGTCGTTGGGAATGTGTCCTTGGTTTGTTTTGTTTCCTTGGTGTTTTTCTTTCCCTCAAGAAGTGATAAATGGAAGCAAGCTAAGCAAAATCTGATGGTGCCCTTGTCTAAGACATTTTTGGGTCTTAAATCAGTTTGAGTTCTTAAATCAGAGTTCCACTGTTTTGACAAATTAGGGTTGATGGAGGTTTTAGCTTGAATTCACTTTGGTCAGAAAAAACAGGTATATTTTCTCTTAGCAGAGAAATTTCATGCTATGCATGTGAAAACTGTGGATGCTGTCATCGAGTTTGTCAGAACCTAGGAAAAAATAGGAGCTGCCCAGTCACAGTGGGTGACTAACTGGCTTATTTAGTGTCCAGCAGTCAGTGTGTGCAGTTCATGACGCTTGTTAACCAGGAAGACCTATTATTGAAAGAGAGAAATATTGCATTGTTTCCAGAGAACCAAAAGCTTGTATTCTAGTTCCTGAACACATGTCAGTAAAATGATTCATGCTATGTACAGACAATATAGCAAGGTCCTGAGATACCTCAAATTCCACCGACTTCAACACAATTTCAAGGTGCTGAATATGACTATCATGCTGGATCAGTGCTAAGAATTATCCCTCAGAGCAGACTATATCTTTAAGGAGCCATTGTCAGCTTTGTGATTGAGAAAGAAAAGCCATGAAGTTTTTATTTGTTTAGAAAAAAATCATCTGTCTACCAGTGGTCCAAAATTTCCATTAAAATGGTTGATTTTAGAGAGGAGCAAGCTGTTCATTTGTCTTCTACCCGTGGAGGAGCAGCTGAGGAGACAGGGAATGCAAGAGCTGAAGAACTGCATTGTGGCTTATTGCGTACAGCAACAGAAGAAGTCCCCAAAGCAACCAAACCTTCCGAGGATGAGTCACAGCCCCCAAGCAAGTCAGAATCCGGGTGTCCACAAACTTAACTAGGGAAAGAAAGATCCTGCTGGGAAAAGAGGGAGACCACTGATGGAAAAAACTCCTAATGGACTTAAAAGAAGCTGAAATGTACAAAGCCTATCCTGCCCTGTCTGCCTCCCACAGGGGCAATGATTAAGAAAGTTTGTGATGTCCAATCATCTAAAAGAAAGTTGAAAAACAGGAATTACAAGAATGGAAAAACCAAGCTTTTCAGTTTGTTATTTTGAAATAATCATGGACCAGCATATTAATTGAAAAACATCTAGAATGTCAGTACTGCCTCAGTGTCAGCAAGTGAGCTCCTGGTAGTGCACATACTCACCTCAAGACACAATAATACACCAAAATAAATTTGATGTTAACCAGACAGGATCCATTTTGCATCATAAAACCAGCGGTGTTTGTAAAAAATGTGGGCGTTGTAAAACAACACCTTTCTGTCTTGCTGCAAGGATAAATAAGAATTGCCTTTATTTTTATAAATGTTTCATAGTCCAACGTGAAAAGCAGAGAGGAATTTTGGCACAAATTGAGTTTATTTGAACAACACTTTCAAGTTCAGCCTATTAGGCATAGCAATAAAGTTCAGATCCAGTGCCTGGGGGACAGGCTCTGACTGGAGTGAAGATACAGATTCAGTTCCTGCCTCAGACATCAGTATGTGGTCCCCTTTTGTCACACATCTGCTTTTCTTACTTCAGCTGTAAATCGTCCAGGCATAGTGCAAAACATACACTTGTGTAACAGGAGTCCCCAGTCTGAGTTGACTACTGAAAGTCAGAGAAAAAAAAACCTGTCCAGGAGTGCTGTAAAGCCAGAAATATGGTTCAGGCTTAGCTCAGTTTTATTTAGAGCTGTTGCATTTTTCTAGATTCAGAACCTTCTGCTTTTTACCCAGTGTTTAACGCATTTCTTGCCACTTGACTATGAGGCACAATAGCATGGAAACTGGGGACAAACCAGTCAGCCATGAAATAGAAATGATGAGACAGAGAACGAGGAATCTGCTCCGTAAGCAGCTCTCTAAAAGGCCTCAGTGTTGTCTGCATTCAAATACTTCCCATAGCACATTTTAAAAATAACCCTTGCTTGTGAGAAGCAGGAGACATGTTGCCTTGATGTGCAACACAAAGCATCTGCATAGCTTCCTTGCAGCAGATACACAGTATGGGCAGCAATAGGGTAGGGGATCCACGCAAGAACTAGACCCATGGGGCAGCTTTATACCAAAGTTATTAGTGACCTTGGCTTTGCTCTCAGTTTATCTTCTGATTACCTACCAAGTGGAAGCTAAGTGCTGGGAGGTTTATGGAAAAGTGGGCAAAACAGCAGGATTTCTGTTCAGAGAGGGATGGAAGTGAGGCCTTACTGAGCCTGAGGTCCGCAGGCAGTGGAGTTGGCAGCTCTGTGCTGGAGGAAGCACAATCTAGTAAAATCACCAGAATTTCCTTCCTGTTCCAATTCCTTCAGTAGAGAGCAGAAAGGAAGGAGTTTCTTCCTCATACAACTGCCCTCGTGCGTCACCTTGTCAGGGATAACGTGCAACAGTGCTCCCATTCCTTGAGGTGCATGCTTGTGAAGATGGCTGGTCATACAGGAGGCAAAGAGGAACAGCCTCTGTGCACTTGGGACCTCTCCAGAAATCATTCTGGTGATTATACAGCTATTCTGCCTCATAGTTGTTTCTATTTCATATGTCCTTCACTGGACAATTCTACTTTTGTACCTGTGTACCACAGTTTTCGTATCTGTGTGATGGGGAGCAACAAACAGGGTAGAAAGCTGATAGTTTTTGTGGTTTTTTTCACTCATTCATTCATTCATTCCCCAATGACCAAGGACTCATATGAAGGTGCCTGAAGCTCCTGTTTCCCAGCACAATGTTTGTGTTTTCCAGAGTACAGCTAAATTACAGCCCTCCAACTCTTTGGAGTTCCAAGTTTCTCAAAGTATCTGTGGTCAAGTCTAAGTTTACTGAATTTGGAAGAAGCAGAGGAATGAGCTAGTTCTCCTGCAGCTTGCGCTTCTCGGTACTTCCTTGCCTCTTGCTCAGAATGGGGATGGACTTTTGCAGCACACCCTGCAAAGTCTACTCCTTTAGGACAAGTGAAGACCAAATGAAGTCACATCTGCAGCCAAGGGATGATTTTTTCCTGGGATGGTGTGCCAGGAGGAAAGGCCTGTGCCTGGTCTACCATCCCAAACATAATTACTGTTTTGTTTTAAAGTGGTGCCTCTCTGCTGTTTGTTGCATAGGAGTCCTTTTCTCTCTGGGGAAAAAAAAAAAAAAGAAAAATCCAGTCCTTGGCTACAAATATAAGGATGCAGAGCTTCTGTACCAAGCTTTAAACAGGGATGTATTTGTGCCTTCTACTTAAAGCTAATGGGGTTAAGGGCAACTCAACTCACTGCAAGCAAAAGTCTGGAGGTTTTTGTCAGATGTTGACAAATACCACAACACCCTTATGTAGGCATTAGGGAGGAAAGTATTGCTTAGACATTTTAAGGCCATTTACAGTTTCTGCCACTTTTAAATGAAAAAAAAAAAGAGGCTTTTTTAAAATTAGTTTGCCGTTTTACTTAATCCTTCATAATTATGGTCCATCCCTGTTGCCTCCACACCTCCTGGAAGGAAAGGCAGCACTGTGCCCTGCTTTTTATGAATGGGAGGACTGTCACTCTGATGTGACAACAGATGTCAAACTGAAAGAAGAGAGTTCTGCTCTTCAACATGGTAAAATAAGAGAAAAGCAGAGATAAGTCTAGTGCATTTTCTGAAACAAGGAATTAGGTGAAATTTAACGCAGACCCCTTTTCTTTGCTTTCAGGTATGGTTAAAAGTCATGAGCAAATAGGTGAACGTGTGAGTTTAAATACATCAATATAAATATATAAATAATATTATATATCTCGATACTTGCACATATATATGTATATATATGCATACATACGTATATAAATGTACAGATTTAAAAACATATAATGCATAAATATAAACATACGTTCCAATCCAAGCTTGTAATCTTGTCTAGCTGTTGGCAGTCATGGAAGCTAGATGCCTCTCGAGGCAGATTCCTGTCACAGAGTTTAGACCTAGCCATAGGACAGGATGAGGGCCCCTCTCAAGGGACATGTTTCTCTCCATTGATGATACATGTAGCTATGTAGCTCAGACATGGCATCTTACTTTTGCATAACTACAGATAAATGAAATTATTCTGAAACTTTGCATGGGGTTTAGATTTAAAAGGCAAGAATATCTGAATGTTTGACTTTGCTATCCACATGATACAATTCTGTTTCAAATATTTCTTCCAAGGCTAGTCTCAGAGTGAGAGATTGAAAACTCAAATCATTACGAATGCGAGTTTATATGAGGACTGAACAAGGTTTTAGAGTTCTGTAAAACAGTTTTCCTGCATGTTAATTAAGAGTTTCCAGACATGGAACTTCTGAATGTCCATAAGATTACAGATAATAATGGCATCTGTTCTAACAAAAGCTGCTTTCTCAAAAAAAATTTGCATTTAAGGTCATAGTATTATTAAAGCCTTATGTGTTGCCTTCTTGCTCAGCTTGATGAACATGACTCATAACTCCATAGGAAAATGTTGATTTGATGGCTGTGGGGACAGAGCCAACAATTCAGCATGGATGTTCCTTTTGTTAGACTTTATTGGGCACTATCTCAGATTCACAGGAGACAAATAGTTTTTGTTTCAAATAAATTTGACAGAATTTAAAATTCAATATGAATTCATTTTAGAATTTTTTAGCCTACTATATGGATAGAAATCACCATTTTCTATTGCAGAGAGTATGGATGTCTGAAACAAACAAGCAAACAAAAATTGAAATCCAAAATTCTCGAGGGGAAGGAGTGATAGATGTGAATAGCAGAGAGGTCTGCCATGGGGTCCCCTATAAGAATGTGATCTTTGTTGTATTTTAGGCAACAGAGAGAGAAAATACAAATGAACGATGATTCTGTAAAACTTCTGATCTCTGAAAAGCTGAAAAGACATACAGTTCTAAACCAATATAAGTTTATATTTATTTCCCACAGCTCTCAAATACCTTTGTGATAAACAGACAGTGGGATGAAATCTACATCAGTAAATGAGGTTTTTTTAGCTTTTTGATCCAGAACTACCATCTGTGTATCCCAGGCAAATGATAGTAAGAAAAACCATCTTGGGCTAAAAAGGACTTGTTATTGTGAAGATGAAAGAGAAGTTATGCCGTTTAATTTTGATTGACTTTTTTGGGGGGGGGGAGGAAGGTTTAGCTCTGTTAGTTTCTTTATATTTTACTTGCAGATTTCTTATGAAAATGTCTTCCAATATTTTCAAAACAAACTCTGAATTTTAGGCAGTATCATCCCTCTCAGAAATGTCATTGGGTTAGTATTCTAAAGGACAAATAGCTTCAGTACCATTATCTCCACTCTAATGAGCATATTAATTGGTAAACCTTGCGCCTGATTTTATTCAAGATGATAGTCAAGGAGCTGTGCTAGAGGTGTTAGTGGGGCTGTACAACACAGTCTTCTGTTTATCAGGCCCGTGCACTTTATTTTCAAATGAATGGGAACTGATAAATTCAGCTTCGTAGATAAGAAGCAAGAACATGCTCTCATGCTGAAGGTGAAAGCGCCACATTCCCTCTCCAGACTCCTGCTGTGCTGAATTTATACTCAGAGTTCCAAAGAAATCTAAGGGAGTCTCATAGACAGATTGCAACACTTCCTCTGTCAACTTTGAAATCCCTTCTAGAATTCAAAAAAATGCTACCAAAAAAAAAAACAAAAACCCAAACCGCCCAAATACCAAAAAAACCCCACAAACAAATAACAGTTTTCCTTCAAGATCAGATTAATATCTCCTGTTGACCTCAGCCATAAAGTCTCCTGGTGTTTTATGAAGTCTAAGTTCATATGTCTCTGTTCTAGTGCTGTTTATGACAAGACCAGATATATAGACTAATGATATCTTGATTTTTATGAAATACTTAAGAAACAGTTACTTAAACACTATTTAAGGATTAGTAACGTGAGATCTCCTCTAACAAAGACAACTTTCTAAAAAGAGAAATGAAGAGGCAAACGTTTTTTAAAGGAACAGAGAGGCAGCTGGGCATCACTGCACACTCATTGTCAGCAATAAGTGTATTCAGGTAGAAATGAGGAAAGAGGTGAGAACAAGATAGACAGATTTTCTAAAAAGAATTGTAGCGGTGCACATGGATGTGCTTATATACCTAGTTAAGAGCCTGCTCTCCTTAGACTGCCTTAAAAATGATAAAGAGAAGAAAGCATCTAAAGCATCCTTCAAAGGTGCCTGTCTCTCTAACACACTATTGAAGGGTCTAAGATCACTAGATTTCTATTTCCTGTTAGTGCCTAAATTTAAGAGGGATGAAGCTAGGGCAAATTCTAATGAGTTCTACTTAGCAGCAGTTTATTACCTTAACAGCAGGTCCGTAAACCTGCACTGAGAGCAATATAATATAAAATATTGCATTTACATATAAAATACATATAAAATGGAATACTGAAATATACCCTGAAATCTCTTTAGAGGGTACCTTTACTTTGATTAACATTTGTGGACTCTGGCTAACACCAGACCCCACTGGAATCAATAAAAATTTCGCATTATCTTTAGTGTAGTCAAAACTTCACCCTGGTGTTCATGTTGATGAATATATATCTTTGAACATAACAGATGGACAGAAGTGTGTGGATGTACATGCACACAGACATACCATAGTCCTTTGCTAAAATAGTTGCATCAAACAAGGAACTGCAGAACATGAATAGTAAAGCAAAGAAAGCTTATGAAGAGTTTCTCATTGGGAAAGATGAAATAACCTCCCATCAGGCCAGTATCCAGGGAGGAAAATAACCACTTTATTTTCTGACTGCTTACTCCAACAACATCAGTGTATTTTCCAAGGAACTGGCTGACACGATATCCCCACCTGCACAGGAAGTTTAGCTGTGTTTCAGAGGAGTGCAGATCTTGAAGCTACTAGTCTTTCCTTCTGCTGCACTATGTTGAGACAGGACAGACAAGTGCTTCAGGAAGAGATCTCTGCAGAACAGCTGGTTGCTACAATGCTGAGCCATTGGCATCGGCTGCATTTTTGTCTTGAGTACTTCCGCAGATTTTGATGATCCTGCCCATCAGATTAAACAAAGCCCATCCTCAGGTCTGTTCTGGTATGCAATCAGTAGCTCAGCACGGGCAGGGAGCAGCAGGTTGTTCTGTCAGTAATTAGTAGCAAAGTATTTTTTGGCTATTTTCATTGCTTTTCAGTTTGTGAAATGGTGATCTGCAGTCACAACTTTCTTTAAGTCATGTAATTCAAAATCTTTTGTAGTCCGTTTGAATATTCGTTGTGTCTGCAGCAAGGATCACTTTTAACCAGACTGGATTTCTTCTCTGGCTAGAAGAGTGTAGTCCTTCAAGTCTACTTTCCAACATGAATATTGTTTCACCTCTCCTATGAAGACATGTTGGGAGAGTTGGGCTTGTTCAGCTTGGAGAAGAGAAAGCTCAAGGAAGACCTTAAAGGAGCTTCCAGTGCCTGAAGAGGCCCTACGAGAAAGCTGGAGAGGGACTTCTTACAAGAGCATGTAGTGACAGGACAAGGGGGAGTGGCTGTAAACTAGAAGAGGGTAGATTTAGATTAGATTTTAGGAAGAAGTTCTTCCCTGTGAGGGTGATGAGTCTCTGGCACAGGTTGCCCAGAGAAGCTGGTAGAAGGATGGGAAGAACACTTCCCACCCCTGGAAGTGTTCAAGGCCAGGCTGAATGGAACTTTGAGAAACCTGGCCTAGTGGAAGGTGTCTCTGCCCATGTCAGGGGGTTGTAACTAGAAGATCCTTAAGGTCACTTCAAACCCTAATCATTCCATGACTCTATGAAGCCATGATGCTTCCTATGCACTTTCACTCAGGTTTAGTAGAAACAACATTACACACTTTTCCATCATTTTCTGATAAACTGTGGCAGTATTCAAGAAGACACCATCAGTGAATGTGGAAACATATTTCAAAGGGTCAAAGAAACATTTAGATGTTTAGCTCTTGTCACTGATTTAACAGAATGGATGTGAGCTTATTGACTAAGGTCTTTTATTCTGCTGTGATGCTTTTGTTCTCCAAGCACTGTAACTGGCAATTTTTAAGTTCCAAATGGTATGTAGCAGTGCAGAAACTAATAATGATCTCATACACTGCATTTTCTTATTTTTAATAACACACACCGTGGCCTTCTCCAAAGCTACTAGTGCTGCACCTGTCCTGAACGCCACCTTGCCAATGTGACTCATGCCTTTGAATGGCTTGTCAGCTTGTGATCTTGTATATGTTTTCTTCTGTTGAATGTTTATTTAAAGGACATTGAAAGCATCAGGAAATTTTACAAATTGCATTTATTACAGTGTTAAAAAAAAGAAAGAATGTCTGCTTTTTTGTCCATGTGTCTGTTTCAAGTCTCATAGGGACACAGTATAATATGGTGAAAAGTATTATACCTACAGTGAGGGAACAAACTGATTTAAAACAGCATGAGGTACACAGTACAGATATTTTCCATACTCTGTGCTAAAAATGTAAAGAAAACTAAGTTGGGACTCTTTTTAAAGTACATATACATTAATATGTATACTATGTAGACTATAGCCCTGGTCTGACAGAGCAGGCTGACATCAGTAAGACAGTTCACATTTTTCAGGTTGCATGTATATTTAAGTGGTTTGCCTGATGGGAGGTGTCAGTAGTCAGTCAAGAGAGATACAGTCAGGACCTGAGCATCCTTTCACTGACTCCTATGATGGCAGATACTGAAGATACTGATGGCACTAAAAGACACTGATGGCACTAAAAAATGCTGGCATCCTCAACACTTGTTTGGGCTCCTCCTCGGTGAAGTAGCTGTGGTACCTGTCTATGCAAATCACAGCACCGTAGCAACATACAGGCATGACACACAAAGATTTTAATAATGGTAGTTAAAATCACAGAAATCTACATTAGGTCATAGCTCCCAAAAAATGCTGATGGCATTAATAATATTTTTCTGGTAGCTCCAGCACAGTATTTTTTCTATGTAATAGACATTACGCACCTCAAAGAACAAACTTTTGAGGAGAAGCACAGCTAGGTAATTTGAGGTTGGCATTTAGTACACCTTTCCAGCCTGCTAGGTTTTGATACATAGGGACTAAAGTGGCAAGGTCAACTTTTTTCATATATAAGGCATATATTCTTGAGTCAGCTGGGTTTGTTGGGCTCTTTTTAAGCAAAAACAGTAACTTCACACTGCTAAGTTTTTAATTAATAATTTTTTCTTTAAACAGACTTTGAAAAAAAGGAAAACAAATTCCTCTAACCATTTCCCTTTCTTGTAAATAAATCTCTGAGAATCAAAGCAGGTTCCTTAATTTCCCGATAAGAGTTTAATAAACATATGCAGAGCAAAAGAAGCTGCAGTAATTCTCATAGCAGAATCAGACAAAGGCTTCAAGCAATGTAAAAACTGGCTTTACTGAACTGAATAGTAGGAAACAAAGAATAGCTGAAGTCAGGAAGTGTATTGTAGGCATGGAACAGGAGTTGATAGTGTTTAATAGTGTTTGGCTGAAACAGAAGGTTGTAGTGAGTTATTAGCATCCTTTAGAGAGTCAAAACAAATTTTCTTTACTTCTCTCCTTGTTGCAAGTGAACTTTCCTGTATTTTCATTAGCTTGGCAAATAGCTCAGCATGATTTCACAGCACAACTTTGGAGGAACAAACTGAATGCTGAACACGCAGTCTACTGAACTAGACCTGTGTCTAACCTGAGTATGCCTTTGCGTAAATTAAGCAGAGTTCTTCACAGATCTACATGCATGTGATGCTTTGGCAAAAGTGGCCTCAAGAGCAATACCCTATAAAAGTTACCTTATCCTTGCAAGCCAGTTAGATTAATTTCCAGAAATTAGAGTGCCCTTCTTCCCTAGGATCAGATTTCTGGCCACTTCTCTTTCTCCTGTCAGTCCTATTTTTACTTCACTTAGTTCAGTTGGACTCCCATTATCAGTCTGATGACATTCACCATCACTGGGTGATGCTGAACTAAAAACCAGAGGAAAGTAATAGGAGGGAGCAAGGAGTGAGTAATCTGAGTGATGTAAATGTAATCCATAGCAAGGCAAAATGCATCCAGTCACCTGTTGCTCCTGCTGCCTGTGGAGGACTGATCCCCAGGAGTTAAAAACAGGATCTTTCATGGGAGTGGTTCAGTGCAGGAAGAACCTGGGTGATATCTCAGTTCCTGCAGTATGAGGACTTATCTGTACAGTGTTTCCCAGCCAGTGAATCTGTATGTGATCTGTTAGCAGCTGAGAAGAAAAACCCAAATTACCTCAGTTCCTTGCCTATCTTTATTTAGACTGTACACTGCTGCAGCTAACTCTGAGTTTGGACAGCAGAAGTTCACGTTCCAGTCATACCTGGACTCTTTTGACATCTATATAATTTCATGACATTCTTATGGCTTACAGGGAGAACACAGTTTCATTTTAACATTATTCAGCTGAGAGCGTTTAGAGTTGCCAGGCTGTTTCTCTGTCTTTCCACATCCAAGTTTGGTTTGGCATCACCTCCCTTATTCAAACTGGAGCAATGTGGGATTTGAGGAATAATGAAATGGGAGAGATTACAGTAGTGAAACATCAGATATGGTTCCTACAGGACCATGTATTCAGCTTCTGTGCATTGGTAGAAACATTCTGAGAGCTGTTGAAATTGCTCCAAGAAAATAACCTCTTGACTATTATTGGTGGCATGAATACAACGCTATTATCATCTCACAGAGAGACTAATTCTTGAATATTTTTAGGACAACTGTGTATGATCTGAGCTGGGAAATCCTGGCCAAAGATATATCATATATGTTCTAATATTAGCGTCATCTCCTAGAATGAGGACAGGGCTGTCCATCTAATGCTATATGGCATTATTCTTCTGTCAGCTCCCCAGGATTAACTCCATGGACATTTTGGAGAACACAGCAAGCTAAAACATTAGTTACTGAGAATCACAGTTACAGAAAGTTTACTATTTGGTTTGAAAACCAATGAGTTTATTGGCTTCCATTTTTTAATGAAACATTCATTACAATGAATTATTTTGAAAGGAATCAAATAATGTGCCAGTTCTAAGAAACTGACATTAATCTATGGCTTCTTTTTGCATGCCAAAAATATGCTTTGCTGATAGAAATAGGTCCCACTTAGCTAGATTAAAGATGTAAGGGCTGATGGAGCTCAGGGCTACCTTGCCTTCCTGCTGAGATTTAGTATTTCCCTTGTCAGACAGGTGAAAAAATACAAGACGGACTACACAACTGATCTGAACAAAAAGACTTTAAGCTTGGCCTTGAATAACCCTCGATGTACTGAACTGCTGTGTGATGGCTGTGTGCACAAACTGGATCTGCCAAGAATCACAGCATCAACTGATGGGAAGCTTGCAATACATGGCCAGAAGTTTTAGAATAAGAGGGCTGAACCATGTAGTCTTCCCGTAGTAGCATTTTTTGAGAAGCAAATTTTTTTTGCTGTTATCATCTTGGGGTTTGCCATCATCTGCATATTTTTGTTACCTGATTTCAAGGCAAGCATTGATGATAAGCCAAGAACACACATTCACTTTGAAAATGAGCTAACATGGGATATGGACTACAGTGAAAAGTTTGTTTTTGAATAGCTGCAGAAACAGATACTATAAGCATGCTTGATTGTGTATTCTAGAACAAAAATACACTTGCTCCATAAACTCAGACATATGTTTCGCAACATGTACGCTCAGTAGAACGAGACTGATTTCAGTGACCAATATATAGACCTTGAAATCATCTTTTGTCAGAGCAGGAACATGTATCAGACAATTAGCTGCCATCATCAGTAAATATTTTTATTTACTTCTTAATGTATACATCTACAACCTTTTCTTCTTTCTTTCATAATGCAATCCTAAAATTCTGTGATTGATACAAGGTTATCTGATTGTTTCATTTGGCAAAAAGATCACAATACATCCAGGAAAGCTCCTTGCTCTGTCATACCAGAATGCATCTAACTTTTAAGGACTGATTCATGTTACTATTTTATGGCCAATGTACTTTATAAAGCTAATATTTTGTCAGTTGTTTAGTCCCCAAACATAAACTCTTATATCTAATAACCCCACAATGAAAATAGAACATATTGTTGTCTGTGGTGCCTTCCCCAGAATCAGTTATTTCCACCAGAGCTTCAGTCTCACTCTCACTGAAATTGCAGGCCTCAAATAATCTCAGATTTCCTGTCTTCACTGAGCAATGAATGTAGTGTACATTTTATACTGTCTTTAGGCACTGATTTAAAGGAAACTGCTTTCTAAGTTTTGTACCAAGAATTCATGTGCATGACCTACAGAAGTAGAGGTTATTACATACATGCAGAACTATTGCAGAAGAAAATGGTGATTCAAATTGGCTTTTCTCATTTTGTAATTATCATTTAAAATTATGCTGTTCAGTTTCAGAAAGGCCAGACAGACCATTGGCTCTGCACGCCTTCACAGACAAGTGTGCAGTGATGAGGTGTGTTCCTTGGGTACTCTGCCAATGCAGTCTGCCATTGGTTTCTGTGGAGATAGAATTTCAATCCAAATGCTGCTGTTAGGTGTGATGGTGATGATGATGATGAATTCCCAACCCAAAGAATCATAGATCACTTTCAGATCACTAGAGCCTAGTTCAGACTAGCAGATAAAGAGGAGGTTTGTAGTTTGTGTTATGTGATGTCTAGGGAAAAGCACTGGTAGAGGGTGATGTTTAGGCCATGAATTGAGCCAGCTTGATGTTAGGCATTCAAAACATTTCATACAACAGCTGATTCAGAGATTTCCTCCCCCAGTCTTCCAAGCCCTTCAAGTAAATTGAGCCTAGACTGTGCAGTTTTGCTTTGGAAATTTATGTTTACAAAACTGGGAAGTCCAGTGGCTTTATAGTATTTTTACTTTGTCAGTAACTTTTGTTGGAGTTCATTAAAGTTTCGACAGGAGAGAGGAAGGAATTCTTTCCAATTATTTATGTATACTTCAGATTAAAAGAAGTGATTGTGAGCCTTTTACCACATATATGCAAAGCTTAATCTGAGCATATATATGTTCACCTCCTTCCAGCATGCTGAGGTACTGCTGCTTGATTTTCTGAGACCACTAGCCACTATCATGCTTACCAAGCTTCTGTAAATCTTCACCTACAGCAGCATTATACTCTAACTTTGGAATCCAGTCCAAGGAGTATAATTTCTTTTTTTTCTTTCACCTGATTTAGATAGTCATTTAGTTTCATGCAGAGGAATAGTATTGTGATGTTCTCTTTCCTGTTGAATGCGCTACCTATACTATTAGTTATGCTAGCTAAATTAAATATCCTGTATTGTGGGTTATATCAAACATGTTTGTGTGACATGGAGCTGAACTATCATTGCAATTCTCCTAATTTTCTAATAGAAATGTTATGACAATTAAGTTTCATGAATTTCAACAGAGAGTGGTAAAATAGGCCTGTTGGAATGTGGTGTTTCCTTAGGTGACATTTTGGACTATTTATGAATAGTCAAAACTATGAAATGTGTGGAAAAGTGTGTTCCTTATAAATATTAATATGTTAGCTTGGCCATGTCTTTCATGAGCAGGGTGTTATGACATAAACAGGGTAGGTTAGAAAAAAAAAAACCCAGCTATAATGTGAAGAGCCTTCTTATGTTCAGGAAGATGAAAGAGCTCCTTAACCCTTTCAGACTAAGGAGCACCTCCACCTGATGCAGCTCTAAATCCAGCATTTTATTTTTCAGTCCACTAAGAACTTTCAATACCTGCTTTAAAGTACATATTTAAAATAGCTAGCCTCACTATTTATTCACTGTCAAAATTCAGCAATTGCTATACAAAGAAGGATGGGAAAATTTAGACAAATAAAACATGTTTTATTGATACATGCTTGAGGTGTATAAAAAGTCAAAGTAGTGACTGCATTTACTCCATTTGTAAAGATGAGAAACAGTTAAGTTAGACAAACAAAAGCACAATGATTCTGTTCACCTGATTTGTCCCTTAAGTAGACTTTAAGGGCACTGCACACTCTTAGGACTGTAGGAGATGAGGAAAATATATGCAGTTTTGTGGACATCTCCACCTAAGAAGTTAGATGTCTAATCACTAAGGCTCCCTGGTGATCTCCAGAAAAAGATAGTTATTCAGAGATTCATGGTTTAAATTGATGTGTTAAGATGGTTTGAATCATGTAGGAATGTAGGAAGTACACGCTTCAGTGTTTTGTTGCATGGGACCATTGTTCTCCAGGAAAGGTGCTTCTGGAATCCACCCTTGATACAAACATCTGACTGACCTGACTTTGTGTTCTTTGCTGCAGATTGATTTTGAAGATGTCATTGCTGAGCCAGAGGGAACGCACAGCTTTGATGGGATTTGGAAGGCCAGTTTTACCACCTTCACTGTAACAAAATACTGGTTTTATCGTTTACTGTCAGCAATCTTTGGCATTCCTATGGCTCTCGTCTGGGGCATCTACTTTGCCATTTTGTCATTCCTGCACATCTGGGCAGTGGTGCCATGCATAAGGAGCTACCTGATTGAAATCCAGTGCATTAGCCGCGTTTACTCGATCTGCATCCACACGTTCTGCGACCCAATGTTTGAGGCCATAGGCAAAATGTTCAGCAGCATCCGAGCCACAGTACGGAAAGAGATTTGAAGGACATTTCAAGGAGAGCCATCAGCCTAGGAAGAGGGCAGGGGTTTTGTGTTGTTTGTAGTGTTTTGATGCCAGTTTCGTGTTTCCCAAAGCAACATACAGCAACTGGTGGTGGATATACTGGCCCAAAACAAAGAATCACTTACTCAGTTTCTTTTTCTACTGTTTATTCTTACTGGACTACTTCTTGCTTCTTTTTTTTTCCCCTCCCTTCAGTCTGCATTTCAAACTAACCTTAAATGGCTGTTCTTCCATGCCAGCTGTATATCATTTTGTTGGCTGTTCAATTCAGAGACTGAAGTGTTGTTGGATGCCTTTCTATCTCACCCTTCATTCCTTGTGAGATAAATCCACAGTGATACTAAAGAACGACAAAAATGCTTTCCAACACTATAAAGCCATTCATTTTATTGTGGCCAAAGAGCACAGAGCTATTGCAGCAGAATGAACGTGACCAGCTGGCAGGTTTTAGCAGAATGTTCTTTTTCAATTGGATTGTCAGTTGACTGCAGCTATTTACAGTCATGGTCAGATATGGTGCACTATGAATTAACTAGTTAAGTAAACAAATTACTGAACTAATATATTTCTCAAATCCCTGACAATTTGTCAGGTTGGACATATTGACACATGAAAGCTTTTCACATGCTTGAAAAGCCTCAGACAGTGCCTTTCTGTCTCATCACTTTGCATCCAGTAATTTCTCAACCTTTGTTAGGATTGCAGAAACAAACTGCAGATGAGAACTAAAGCTGGTCATTATGGAAACATTTTCATGACTGTGACTTACCACACATCCTTCAGCAAGCATTTAGGTGCTTATGTCGTAGGCTTCTGCGGTTTTTTGCAAAGTATTCATACAAATACGTATCGTAGACTTGCCAGAGATAACCCCAAGTTACAAGAAAAATGAAGGTGTTCCAAACACAAGCCACATGAAGCCAAGGAGGAGCTTCCCGTGAGAGAAACTTCTCTATCAGCTGTCAAAACTTCCCTGTCAGCAGAAGTCAGCAGGCCACTAGCACACAGATTGTTTTCAGGATGCTTTGCTGAGTCTAAACTAATCCATCACAAGAGATGGTTTAGAAACTTCACATTTGAGGTTTGGTTTGTTCATTTTTAGCTGAGCTGCAAAATCAGGAAGTCTTAAACAGAGGGTGTTGTGTGAAACTACGGTGTTGCAAAGTACAAGGCCCAGAAAGCAAAGCCTTTGCAACATGTTCTGATGCTGTGACCTGCAAGAGCTTTTTGCCCTCGTGATAGTACTGTGTTCAGATATGCTCTCTGCATCCTCATAAGGTTTGCGTGAAGCATTTGCAGAAGTATTTGTGAGGCTAATCAGCTTTATTGTAAACCAAGCTGGAGCCTGAGCCTGCTCCACTTGGAATCTCCAGCAAACCAGTTCTTGACCTTGGAGAGTGCATGCCCTTGGGATGAGCATGGAGCTGTCTGGTACACCTACAGCTTTTATATTTAGCGCTGATATTTCACGTATTGCTTTACCTAACACAGAAGTGCCTTCAGTTCAATTTCTTTAGGAAATGCTGCATTTTTTTAAGGGGGGAGGGAGGGAACCGGGTGCACAAAAAGAATTACAAAGCTATTAACTACTATTGTTTGCATTTAAAACAGACACTGGTATGGATATAGTTTTATGTTTTTCTATGTACATAATGAAGAGTGTACTATTATAGATTTTTTCACTATTAAAAACAAGCGAGATTGTAAACAAGAAATATTTTTTCTTTTTATGAGGAAAATCACTCTGAAGAAAACCTTTTTGATTTACCATGTAAACTGTATATCCTGCAAGATGTCTGTTCACTTAGAGTTATTAGTCCCTAATCCAAATACATTGCTGATCCAAAACATTTATATTGTTATACGCTTACAGATATAACTGACACTTTTTTTAATTCTGCATGTACATTAAAGACTACAATAAAAAGATATTTAATGGTAGCTCCTGTCTGACTTCTTTTTCCTCGAAAGTCCTGTGGACAATCACATATTATTAGGAAGAAAAGCCCAGTATTTCTTGATAAAGAAGCAGAAAGCAATGTCATTTGTTTCTCAAGAAAGAATGCACAAAATCATCTTGATCTGTGGTTCAGGATCTGACTCAGAAAAGTTCTTCCCAGAAAAAAAAAAAAAAAAAGACTTTTTTTTCCCCAAGTAAATATTTTCTGCTACTAAATTAGTAGGCAGTAGGACTAGTGAATACAGTGTTGAACAAGGAGCCTAAGCTTGTTTAAATGCTTGGTGTTCCTCAGTTTTCCTACATTTTAAATTAGGATAATGATGCTTAGTTGTAGACAATTTTAATATCCAATAACCAGAATACCACAATACAAAGAGTTGTTTCTATTTCATTTTGTGTTAAAGGCTTTGGCCACCCAAAATTCTTTCCTGGATTGTCCTGATAATAGGCTCCTCAGTTAAAATCATTTAAAGCTTTCTTTTTCAGTCTGGTGAAAACAGTACTGCTCTTAATAAAAGCTCATTAGCCAAAGCATTTCACGTATGGAAATATGGGAATGACAGCTTTTATCCTGCTGTGTGTAGACTAACTTGTGACAGGTCAGTTCTTTTCTATGTGGCTATTGCACAATACTTTTCACTATTGAATCATAGAATAGTTAGGGTTGGAAAGGACCTTAAGATCATCAAGTTCCAGCCCCCCTGCCATGGGCAGGGACACCTTGCTGTAAACCATATCACCCAAGGCCTGGTCCAACCTGGTCTTGAACACTGCCAGGGATGGAGCATTCACAACCTCCCTGGGCAACCCATTCCAGTGCCTCACCACCCTAACAGGAAAGAATTTCCTCCTTATATCCAATCTAAACTTTCCCTGTTTAAGTTTGAACCCATTACCCCTTGTCCTACCACTACAGTCCCTAATGAAGCGTCCATCCCCAGCATCCCTATAGGCCCCCTTCAGATACTGGAATGATGCTATGAGGTCTCCACGCAGCCTTCTCTAGTACAAAAAAGTATTACATTTTGGCCTACAAATCTATTAATTGTATTTAAATGTTCAAATAGTAGGTACCAGCTCAAGGTAGTCTGACATACGTTTTCCAGTGGAAGAATGGTGTATTTAATGGCAATTAATAGTCCAGTGGTAGCAAGTAGTACTTTGGACTAAGTGAGAAAATTAAAAACATTTTAAAAGGTAAAAGAGAGGCTGAAATATGAAAATAAAGTAAATGAACCTTCAGTTTTCAAAAACAGTTTGCTTTTGCAAAGAGCCTGGTAGAATCAGAAGAGACACATCTATTCATCTTAGCCATTTATAATGTCACTTTTCCAAGACTCTTCTACAGAAAAGATGTGCAGATTCACCCTACAATTGCACCATCACTGGTGATTCACTGGGCAGCAATCACAGGGCAGTTCAGTGGGTGAACCTCACCATCCCATAGCAAGATCCAGGTTTGTCTACTAGAGGACTAGACACAAGCTGTTAGTGGCATCAGGGCATCTCCTGTCGTGGGTACTGTGGTGTAGACAGTCTTACATTGCTCAGTATGAAAGTTGGTGTCATAAGTGGCCTCAGGACCTGTGGATTCAGGTGGCCTCAACCACCACCTTTTCCTCCTACCAGAAAACTTTCATGGCTGTCATTGGTTACCTTTCTCATCCACTGGGTCACCAGTCCTTAAATTGTGCCATGTAGTTTTAGCTATTTTCCTTTGAATACCCTGAGACAATATATGGGGTAGCTGGACACTGCAATTAAAACCAGCTGGAGCATCCAAGCTGTGCGAAATGAGAGTGTGAACTGCTTGGTTGTGTGGTTGATCCTTCTGAACTTGATTGTTTAATCATAGAATAGAATCATAAAATCAGCTAGGTTGGAAAAGACCCTTAAGATCATCAAGTCCAGCCTTTAACCCAGGACTGCCAAGTCCACCACTAAACCATGTCACTAAGGGCCTTAGCTATGCAGTTTTTGAACACTCCCAGGGACACTGATTCCGCCATTTTCCTTAGAAGCCTGTTCCAATGCCCGATCACCCTTTTTCCTGATGTAAGAACTAACTAAATACAGATATTTTTAAAATATCTATATTTATTGGAATGCAGTTGCAATAACATATTATCTGACAGTGGGAAACATGATACAGATTATGCTATTTCTATCTTGCTTTCTTCTGCAGAATGCTTTATTAAAGTTTCAGTTGTATAGTACAACTAGAATATCCTGTTTTCAAGGTTCTTTATTATGGTCTTCTGAAGAAAGAGTGATAGAATGTTGCACATTTGATAACATGGCAATATATAAATGCACAGTATTCCCACTAAATTTGTAACTGATTTTACTGAGGATGGCAAAAGTGGGAAGAGACTGATTAGAGTAAATACAAGCCTGTGTCTTCTCTCATAGTCAGGGCGTATTTCAGTGTTAATTCAATCCACAAAAGGCCCTAGGCTCAACGCCAGTAGGTAATTTCCTTTTGTTCTGAGAGCCTATATTTACATAACCCTGCCAGTACCTGAATTTTCATGGCACATAATTGGCAGTAAAACTCACCGCAAGAGTGCCAGGTCACACCTACACAGCACTGGGAAGTACAAATAAGAGGTACCTCTGGCTTCCACTGTCTCCTGCAGGAACTGGAGATGGTAGCTATTCCCAGAGATCACTAACACGAGCTGGGAAATGATGCCTTTTTGAGGCTTCTAGTCTACCATCCCACTTCTTGAGATAGACTTAAACCCCTCACCCTGCACTCCTAGGTATAAACTCTATGCTGCTCACCACTCTATGCTAACAACTATGTCAGTGCAGAGGGAAATAAAGGTGTTACAGTCTCCAGTTGCAGCACTTCTAGAGGTGATTCTGTTTTCCAGCTTGAAACACTAGGAACCTAGCTTGAAGCTTGGTCTGTTTTCTTCAGACTGACAGCATCTATCAAGGGTTATTTTAGGACCCAGGGATTAACTTAAAACTAGCTGTCATAACTGCTACCTTCTCAGTTGATTGCATCTCTGAACCTCTATCTAAGATATGGAGTAAACCTACAGTGCATGTAGGCACTGACGGTCTTTTCCTGGCTAGTTATTCTGAGATACTAAATGCATTATACGAGAGGATCAGCTCAGAGGAAACTTTAAGGACCAAGGGATCGGTAGTTGTGTAACTTTTTGGCAGCTATCAGAATACAGGCGTTCATCTGTGACTATTACTCATCAAAACACTCAGCCTGCCGATCTCCCACAACCAGAGCTCCAGATGCAGCTTGCCAGATGTACACATTGCCAGAAATCATACCGGCAGAAAATCCCAAGTGAAAAATGTGACATGGAAACTGACTACTTGGTGCTAAGAGAAAAAACAAAATGAAGAACATCATCAGAAGGAGCAGGTATATTCTACAGAGAGAGCAAGGGGATGAGGGAATCTCAGGGGTCTGCTTTCATACTCGAGGAATGAGAAGCTGTCCACAGCAGGTGTATTTCCATCTGGAAGTGACAGAAGGAGATTTTTGAAAGGAAAAAAAGGAGAAGGGGGACTTTTCATACCTCTATTCAGTTCCTACCTGTAATATTTTGCAGGTCAATTCTGAACCAAAAGGGACTCATAGGGGAGAGCAAACATGAACAGTGCATTGATAGGTACCAGCAGAGCACAGCAATAACCAAGGCATTAATGTATCCTCAAGATGTGCAAATTAATACTTAAGTGTGACTTGCCTTGAAGTGGAATGACTGTAGATACGGTCACATAGAGCTGGCTTTAAATGTACACTGAGAAGCAGGCTGGGAAATAACTCCATGATGCCAGCATCAGCCTGACCCATGCATGGAAACTCTCTGCATGCAGTCCCAAAGCCCAACCCCAGGGTGGTGGTGGGCAATACTTAGCCTGTGTTCCCTGCAGTAAGTGCATGCTGCCTTTCCAGACTGTGCATTTTATAAATATGCTCTATCTCACTGACAGAAATCCTCTGCTGTAGTCTAGATTCCTCACAGGACAGTAAATATCCCAATAATAGGAACTGACAACTGAATAGAACATAGTTCTTTTAGGTTCAGAAGAGTGACTTTGACATTTATTCATATTTTGTCATCTCCTGACTTGTAATCTGGCTTGTACAGTATTTTATCTTTGCATTTCCTGGTGTGCAGACTCTGATTCAACTGTTACAGACATCTGTCAATTCAGCTGCCTTCTCCTAAGAAGAGCAGGTGGTATTAGTCCCTGTTAGACAATAATTCAACTACATTTGGAAGCAGCTAAAATCCTGCCTGTTTCATCTGTGTTCAATTTCTGAAACAATCCAAAGAAGCCTGGGAACAAAGATGCTTAGAGACAAAAATCTGGAGCTGTTTTTGTCAGATTTTAGCAGGATTGGATCTTTCAGTCTGAATTTGAGTGTCTTTGGAGCATCAGTTATATAGTTAAAAAAAGATTTCTTTGTGTATCTCTAACAAGCATCCTTTGAGGAAGGCCACTGAAAATATAGATTTACTCCTCTAGGCTGTAGATTTGTCTGATCAAATACCAGTATTCAGCACAGACAGGTTAAAGCCAGCACTGCTCTTTAGGTTTTATTGCAGAGTTCTTAAAAATCTTGGACCTCTCCATATATCAGTTTACTTCTTCCTGGCTGAGAGACTAAAAATTCTACAGTTTCAACTATTGTGTTGGTGGATAGTAATTCAAAATAAGAAAAACAAACAAACAAAAAAACCCCACAAAACAAACAAACAACAACCCCCCCCAAAAAAAAACAACCAACAACCCACAACAAACCAAAAAACAAACTGAATTGTCAATGACCTGTTGAATCGTGAATTACTGAGACTGAAACACAAAGCCACCCCGTGGTAATGGAAACAAGAACTGGGCTTTAATGCAGAGGGATTCTTCATAGCACTAGCAAAAGCCTCCAGTGTGACCCCTCACCTTGAACACTGGGGGCATTGAACCCTGACTCTCTTGACAAGCAATATTTTTCATTCAGAAGATTAAGCCTGTAGAGAGACAAGGGGAAGGAAAATAAACCTGGAAAGAATTAACAATGCAGAATAAATCAGTTGCATTAGCAATGATTAAAGGTGCATGCTGTACTTCTTTGCCCTAAACGTTTTACTCAGTTTCACTGCCACAAACATGGTACTTGCTTCAGCTATTGCCTTTTGTGGTCATTACTGTCATTTTCAGCTAGCCCTTCTCCCTACCTTACCATCAGTGGTCACATCACCATGATATCCAGGAATCCCTTCATTTACGCAGACATGTTTCTAGATCATAGGGATGTTCAACAGCTTCAGCTCAAGGCATTTCTTTTCCTCCAAAGCCACCTCTGAATTAGCTAATTATAATGTCTGCAGAACTTTGGGGGTCTTAAAGCAAGTCCGTGCTCTGTTTCTATCCTGATCTCTGTTCCTCTCTGCTTCCATTTCAGCATGAGCTTCCAGCAGTTACGTAGATGACCCTGGATAGAAAACTTATGGAAATAAAGTCACTCCCTAGCTGCTCCTCTCCCTGTTTAATAATATTTCATTACCTTCTCTTAGGTAGATCTTGCGTTTGTTTTTGTCTCTGTTTACAAACAACAGCTAGAAACAAAAATCCCTTATTCCTTTTAAGAAAAACACATTTGAAGTGTAAAACACTACAAGCTAACCATTTTATTGCTCTCTGTTGAGTCCTAGTACAATGTTTCCAAATGCCCATCAGATAATGACCAATGTCATCAGATAATGACCAATGTATTAGATCCAGTTCTTCCAGTTCACGATGCTATTTGCTGTGGCCCCATGAACACCGAGTATGTCAAATGCAATTTTAAAATTGCTCCCCAAAACTAAGCTGGGTTACCAAACACTGCTACTGATGGAAGGCTGTTAAGAAATGTCATTTCCATCTTAAGAAATAACAGTTTATCTGTCAACCAAGGATTTGTGGATAGCTGCAGTCCAGATGAGCAGCCATGCTGATCCCTTTTCATGGCACATGCTATCAGATTTCAGTCTGTATAAACACCAACTGATTTTTCTGAGGCAGAACGTAAGTCCCTTAGGAGCTTTACAGTCAATGACTTAATTTTGCATAAAGAATGTAACAGGTGCAAATAGCTGGCATAAGGAATATCTGAATATTTGTAAAGACAGTTCAATAGTCTTGGAATAGGGCATGAAATGAAATAGTTCATACAAAACAAGTTGTCTGTATCCAAAATAAATATTGGTACACAAAAGAGAAATAAAAGCACTTTCATATTGCCCTCCAGAAATGTCTACCCCATGTCTCTTCAAAGGGCTGGTTCTCATGGTAAAGAAATAAACTGAAGGATTCTTTAGTTCTTACTTCTTCCTACACTGACACCATTTTTCTGATAAATTCTGTGTTGTGTGGGCCTAGGACTGAAACTGGATCCATTCCTGCCATGCAAACCTTGCCATCGTCAGAGAGTACCAGTGCAATCATGGTGAAAGATGCTTCTAGTTCAAGGCTGCTAATCCATGTAGGCACCACAGCTATTGTATAAAAAACCTTGGGCTTGCATTCTAACAGAAATATTAGACCAAGCCATAAAGTCATGCACAAGTTGTACAGGGCAAAAGCAAATTATCAGCTATAAAATATCTCCCAATCAAAATGGTAATCCAGCCTGACCGTAAGTTTGTCTAAGTCAAGTATGGTCTCACATAAATTATTGGGAGAACTTATGCATTTGACACTACGTAAAAGCCTCTCTGAAAATGGTCCTGATTCATAGAAATCTTTGGTCACAGTGCCTTTACCATTCTGTAATGAATTCTGCATGGAGGTTGAAGGTGGAAACTGAGACCACAGCACGTGTCAGCTGTCCACTGGAGGATGCCTCGAAGTTTGTGCCTCCAGGCAGCATGGCATAGCTTTTAGACAAATGGAAAACACAGAGCTCTTTAAGAAGTCATATCCAGGCTCAAAGGATAAGATCAGTCCCCTTGCTACTCCCACACAGCTCTGCAAAGTGCCTGAGGGGGGATGAGGGCTCCCCAGGAGGGCAGATGGAAAGCAAGCCAGAGCCTTGCTCAGAGCTGTGTCGCTGTGTCAGGGCCGTGCCTACTTGACAGACCCCAGTAATTCCTGTTCACCACTGCTCTTCCAGAGCCACATCTGTTGACCAGTCCTGAGCAGGGGTTGAACACCTTCTTGATTGAAAATGCTGCTGCTGCACTGATTAACCTCCATGGTGAAATGCAGTATAATTTAGGATGCAATTTTCTGGCTCCCATGACATCAGAACCCTTCTGCTGCTGTATATAATTATAAAAATGTCCCTCTGACTTCTTGTTGCTGAAAATACACAGGCTATTTTGCTTTTAAAAAAACAACATGTTCTCTCCCTCTTGTTTTTCTATTTTTGGCAGGTTCTACCATGAAAACTGGCAATTACTACAGATGAAAACTGGAGTAAGACTTAAGATTACACCTTTTATCATGGAGCTTTATTAAAGTATCTAGGCTTTAGTTTCCCTCCCAGAATTAATACTGGGTCTCTTTTATTTATATACTTCTCCTAAGCAGAAGATGAAGCACACTAGTTGTTTGTAACTGGTGCTGTCTAAGATCTTACTAGCCTTAACCACAGAGTAAACTATTGCTGCAGAGGGAGATGCACAGCAGCAGAGAGGGAGTAGGCACTGAAATACACCATGCAGGAGCTTGAGTAATGGGCAAAAAATGGGAGTGTAACCCTATGACCATATTTAGTTTCCACATGTGAATCTTGGCGGGCTGAAGCCTACCCCGAATGCCAGTGAAGCCTGAGAAGCTGGAAATCTTTTGCTCTGTGCATACAAGCAGAGTCATGACTCACACAGAAGAGAAACAGTTTTCTTTTGCGAGAGGAACATTTTTCCTTATTGACCAGGGAGACACCCGAAAATAGCTTTGCTTTCTGAGTGATTCTGTCAATTCACAGCAACGCTGTGGAGGTATGAAAACCAAGGAAGCATTTACAACTCCAGGAATTTGCTCATACAAAGTAGCAATCTCTATTTAAAGACAGCCAGCCAAATTCACTATATATATGTCAACTCCTTGAAGACAATGAATTAAACTGAGGGTAACTCAGACTGTCCAATAAATTTCAAATGTCAGACAAAGGAATTAAATGGAGGACCAAATAATATTAATGTAAGATATATAAAATGTCTTGAAATTTAATCTTTTCGAGTTGGAAGCTCAGTGTATAATCTCATTTGCACTGGGCTTAATTTCTGATGCAGTACATTTTCAGCATGAAAAGTGAAGAAGCACTAAACTTCTGTGAAAGATAGAGCTCTCTCGATTGCAGAAGAATGATTTATCTTGGAAAGGAAGAACACTTCCGAGAATCCCAGATTATTAGAGTTTTTTTCCACCAAAGCTGTTGGAATTTTCCAAGTTACTTCAATGGAAACTGAAGTAAGCCAAGGAAAATCCCACCCCATAACGAAGGAGAACATTGTTAGAAGGTATCAGTAATCTGAAAAAGGCAAACTGGACTTATTTTGATGCTTGTTCTATTTTCTTTCCTGATTTGCTCCAGTGACCCTCTTCGTCTAACATTTTTGGCTGACACTGACCTAAACCACCTGAAAATTAGAGCCTTGTCAATCAAAATGAGCTCACTAAGTCACCCATGGGTGTTCACCTTGCTGCCATCTCTCTTTCTCTCTGGTGCAACATTCACACATGACAGCAGCAGCCGGAGCAGCAGTTCAGAGGCAAGGCAAAACCTTCCCCTGAGAATACCCCTTTGTTTTTTCTTTAAATCCATGACAACACACGATACGCAATACTTTATTTTTATGCTGAAGGAGGGGGAATTTCCACTTGGAAAACGCCCTAAGAAAAGAGAGCCGCATTGCAATGCCGAGGCTGCCACCTCCTGGCTGCACCTCCTGCTCATACTACTGCTAAATTGGAGCTCAAAGAGGAAAGTGATCCTGCTTAGACTCGTCGTTTATCAAAACAAGCCGATGTACATCTAGCAGCAGGGCTCTACTGTACTCCCTCGGACTTACAGGGAGGGTTAACAATGCATTTAAAATTAGGCATCAGCCTACGAGATGTCTGCAATAAAAATGCGTCAGTGATTAGAGGCAAGATTCTAAGACCAGAACTCAATTCTAAATATGAGAAATCAAAATAAACAGGCAGTAACATACCAGTTCCAGGAACCAACTTTGTAAAGACATGTCAGTGAAGTTACCTCCACTCACGTCACCTTGTAAAACTGTCGACCAGTGGAAATGTGCCCCTTGTGTTCATACTCATACAACAGTTTCAAAAAGTCACCTGTGTGGAAGGGAAGTGATTGAATTAAAAAAATCCTTGAGGATACCAAAAATGGGTCCAGCCATGCAACCTATTGTTTGACTGAAATCAGTACCAGGCTTTTCACACCAGGAAAGTGCAGTCAGAAAGAGAACAGGGAAGGCAGAAGATCAGACAAGCAGACCTCCCACCTGCTAATCACTGACAGGAGAGGGATCGAGCCAGAGCAAGCTTGAAAAGAGATTATTTTTCTTTTTCTTTTCCTGCATGTCTTCCCTGGAAATTTTGTCTGGATTGAGCTGAGCCAGAGGCTCCAGAGATGACAGGTAGTGCTGTAGTAATGGCAATGCACCAGGTGAACTTGCTTTATTCCTGTGCTGTGCTTACCAACGCAGCACAAAGCAGCCACCCTCATGAATCCCATGGGGTAGATAAAATTCATGCCCCAAGGGAGACGATAGTTTTACCTATAACTGCTATTTTCTTTTTCTTTTGTAAGAATGTGTGACTCTGTAAGGGAATAGGAGTGTTCAGTGAAGCCCAGTCCAGTGCAGCAGAAGCAGCAGCACTGCCAGCCAGCAAGCTTAGGCACTCCAATGTTTGCTTGAGTTTTAGAGGAGTAACAGGAAGGATAATAGTGAGCTTGAGTTGTTGCTGGCTAACATCTGGCTGTTTCATGCTTCTTCCAATATCACAAGGCAGCCCTAGGTCTCAACTCGCCGTCTGGGTCAAAGCAAGCCAGCAGATCCTCTGTTTTCAGAGCCTCACTAGGCATCAGGAGCAGATTGGTGACTCTGGCACAATATCTATTAATAAATAAAAGCATCAGGCTTTGCATTGGAATAGGCCCTTTTCTTTGGCAGATCTCAAAGTAATTTCTAAAGAAGGGCAAACATTATCTCCATTATGGGGGTAGGTTATATGACAAGCTCACAGTTGGGGACTGGGTGAGATCTTGGCTCTACAATAAGCAACAGCTGCTCTCCTTGGTTAAATGCCACACACCAGCAGTCCCAAAAGTTGTCAGGTCCTGGCCAAGCACACAAAGCCCCTTGGCCAGATGGGCAAGAACAAGCACTGGAAAGCTGGTCCCATTACTCAGTCAGTTCTTGAGGTAACTAAAACTTCACAGAAAACTTGGCCAGAATGGCAAGCAAGCAGTGATAGTTTTTAACACAATCTGCCTTTTATTTAGTTTCTCTTGCTTCCCCATACTCAGCTTTGAAGTAGCCCTCACTTTTCCTCAGGCAGGGATCTGCATGGACCTGCTACACGGGATAAATACTTTTTTATTTGAAAATGTCCTGTTAGAGAAAGTTCTGAACATGTTCCCATTTTATAGGTTTCCTACGGGCTTCCAGATACTTCTACAGCTCTTGAAAACATGATGTCCTTGCAGAAAGACTACCTTCAGGGAGCCTGCATCACATGCATGTTTCCTATCTAAGCACCATATATAAACATCATAGCTGATCTTTTAGGTATTGGGTCACATTATATGTTAAATGAAGGACTTGTTGCAGTCATTTCTGACTCTTAGTCAAGATATCAACCCAGCATCTCTCCCAGCTCCCTTTTCAAAACATAAATAAAATGTATTTCTAGTTAATAGTTAATTAAATTACTTTAACACATACACATTAACTTGGCCTTTCAGCTAGTGAGCCAGAGCAATGCAAACTATGGTTTGCAAACCACGGCACAGGGTAATATTCACCCTTACATGAGCCGTCCTGCACATTCGTTGGCAAAACCAAGAAAACCGCTTCCCAGCTCAGGGGTGGTTCAGAAGTTGCACATGCACAACACAATATGTACACACAACGAAAACAGGCTCCTGCGGTTGGATACTGGCATTCACTGCCATCTGACAGCTGCTCGGAACCAGATGGGAAACAGCCATTCCAGTTCTGCTTTAAGCCACATCCCAACACCAGCATCACTCCAGACTCTCAGGCTGGCATCTCAACTGACAGGCAAGTGGCCAAAGGAGCCAAATCCCCCCTCCTGCCACCCCGCCACTGATGCCATCCCTCCAGGAGAGGACTGAGGCATATTTGGTGTGGAGAGAAGCAGGGAGCAATGGGCTTTTAAATGGTGCTCTTGGACAGCTATGACCACATCCACTCTGTATACAGGGAACTTCTGGGACCAGTGTTGACAATCTGGCAGGGACTGAAAGTTGTCGAGTTAGCTCAGACGTGATAAACAGAAAGGGAAAAGAAAAGTAACAAGTCAACACCAAAAGCAGTACTTCCCAACCCGTGAGTCAAGCCTTCTTAGTGAGCCATGACAACATTGAAGATAAGATATAGAAGAAAGAGCAGAGGTACTCCTGAGACTGAAGAACAGAAGAGAGAGAACTCTTAAGTTTATTATGTTTCTTCACTCTTTTTTTCACTCCCAAGTTCAAATCTCAGAGAAAAAAAACATGCTGCTTGGTGGTGAGGAAAACAGTGCTATAGATCTCGAAGGCAGGGACATTGAGGTGTCATGGATCATGGGATGATGGAGGAGTGGAGGAAAACAGTGCATAATGAAAAACAACAGCTATGAGGCATGCCTAAAACAGAGTGGGCGCTACTGCCCTGAAGGTAAAAAAAAAAAAAAAAAAAAGCATTATTTTGAATAATTTCCAAATTTAGAATAGTAGGATCAGCCAAATGCAAAATATTCTAACCAAAGAATAAGAATGGATTCTGTTCCACCCAAAGCCCAGGGAAATCCTCAGAGGAAAAAAAAAAAAAAGAAGAAGAAAAAGAAAAACTATTCTCAGCCCTTAAAAGTAAGCATTGTCACTTTTTTCCATATTTCTCTCAAATTTTGCCATTCTGGTACCCTGAACAGAGACAAACTGTAAGTTAATCATGTATAAAAACTCCCACTGAAGCACAGAGGTTTAAGAGAGAGAAATGTGGGAAAAGTTCACTTTTATGTTTTTTTAATGCGCATCAGCAACTTGGTATTCATCAAAACCCTTGATGTTCTATAAATAAGTGCACTTCTCCTGATCCATCAAGTTACTGAGTGTCTCAAGCATAACAAAGACAAAAAAGTAAAAGCTCACCTCTTTCTCTTTTGTTCAAATTTGAGTGGCCTATTGACCCTTTTGGTGTTCCAGTTCCACTAGATAATAAACACCTTCTAGCTTTGCTTAGTCAAAATCTGTCTGGTTTATGTCTTAATAGCTACAAAAAGTAGCTGCAGCACTGTTGTCCTGCTTGCCCAGTAGTTCCATCACAGTACAAATATTAGCCATTAGACTTGCCCTGTACTAAAAATCAGATGATTTTATCATTTTCAGCATAATCATCATTCACCTGTAGGACCAGATGTAAGCCCATAAATTTAAGGGGGTTGTATTTCATTGGCTTTAGGGTTAGTCTTGTGTCCACAGTTTCTCTGTTGAAGTTTCCCTCCAGGATCTATGCTATTAAATGCCTGTGCTGTTTACAGTTCACATATTCTAGTCCACTCCCTTTAATGCTTTTCATCCAGTGTGGGCCATGTCCAGACTTGAAAAACCTGCTTGCAAGGAAAACTGTGGTCATGAAACATAGAAAAGCTGCTAGGTTCAGTTCAGTTATTTTTGCTTCTCTGAAGTCCCAGGACTCACCTCATCGGATAAAGATGCGAGTAAAGCTCTCCTCCTATGTTAGCAAAGCAAAAGTCAGCAAGCTTCAATGCCTGACTACAAACACCTTTCCCTACATAGCTGTCCTCCCAACTGCTTTAAGCATCTATCATAGGATAGAATGTCTACAGAAGGAGTCTTTAGACCTGTTTTGACTACAAAAAAATGTCAAGATAATGAGCTTGGACTAGTTCAACTTTACAATGGCCAGCAATAGGTGAGATGGATCCCAACCACTGCATCCAGAGATGTTCTTCAGTGGTGCTCTTCAGTGCATTGGGAGCATATCACCCAGTCTGAGTAAACAGTCAGGTGAAGCACCCTTTTTTTCTTTCTTTCATGATTGTGGACAATCATCTCACATTCATTTCTGAAAATGGAAACCTAAAACAAATGTTCTCCACTGGGAAGCAGTGCTGCCTTCCTTACTTAACCTATGATTAAAACATCAGGCTGCTGGGAAGTATTAACATGCACATAAAGACATACTGCATGCAGAAGAACAAACCACAGCATTAGTTCATTTTTGTGCAACATAGACAAGAACATGCTGTACATATATGAACAGATGAATATGTTAACTTGCATGAATGCACACAGACACACACAACTTGTTTTTACAAAGATGAATGACATTTCCCTCAACATGCAACAAATGCAAATTTAACATGCAGCACAAACAGAAACAAGCAATTAATACAAATATCCTGAAGGCATACTCATATCTGAAGAAGACACAAAGATAAATAATAATCTAATCCTTTCAAATGCTAATAAGTTAAAAAACTGTACTCAAACACAGAAAATAGCCAGTGAAATTGTCTGTGCCCCACTGACTGATGTGGCTACAGTTCCGGTCCCAGCAGCTGGAATTAGAAAGTAGAAATCGACAAATGGCACAGGAAAATGCACTCGCTGAAGGTATCACTTTGATGTGTATTAGGCAAAATGAGACATGACAGCCATGCACTGACCGAAAACCTTGGGAGGCTTCTTCTGCCTCAGAAATTGCAAGAACAAGAAGGGCGCTGGAATTGCAGCCCTGGCAGGGTGGAGGCACCAAGCAAGCTTCCTTGGGCCACCACCAGGTCACAGGAGGAGCGGCAGGTATGGAAAAGACTGCTTGGAGCACTCGAACTGTCAGATCCAGGACTAGAGAAATCGGGTACCAGGCACAGAAACAAAACTGAAAAATCATTAGCTGTGATACTGGACCCACAACTTCTGGAGCAGGTGCAGGTTCTGGGCTCCCTGCTGCTGGGGGGAGCTCAGCTCTCACAGCCCTGGCAGAGCAGGGGCAGGCGTGATAAAGTCAGGGATGATTCAATCAGAAAGCAAAGCTGTACACAACACACTCTGCTGCCAATACTTTTCTCTGGAAAATGTGTGCATACTGGGAAGGGCAGGCAGTGGAGCTGCTGCACTCTCTTGAGTAATGCTGTTTACTGTAGTGATAGGACAAGGGGAAATGGGTTAAAACTTAAACAGGGGTAGTTTAGATTGGATATAAGGAGGAAACTCTTTACTGTGAGGATGGTGAGGCACTGGAATAGGTTGCCCAGGGAGGTTGTGAATGCTTCATCCCTGGCAGTGTTCAAGGCCAGGTTGGACGAGGCCTTGGGTGATACGGTTTAGAGCGAGGTGTTCCTGCCCATGGCAGGGGGGTTGGAACTTGATGATCTTAAGGTCCTTTCCAACCCTAACTATTCTATGATTCTATGATTCTATGTTTGCCTTGGAGCAGTACTGCTGCAGGGAACCCAAAGTTGCAGGAAAAGACCATGCTACTCTGAGGAGTGACCACAGGATTTGTGCAAAGTGATTGTATTCAAAAATTAGATGTGGACAAAATGCTGCTAACCAGTGTTACTTCAAGTATTTGAGGGCAGTGAAACACTGGCACAGGTTTCTCAGGGAGATGGTAGATGCCCCATCCCTGGAAATGTTCAAGGTCAGGTTGAACTGGACTCTGAGCAACCTGGTCTGGTTGAAGATGTCCCTGCTTATTGCAGTAGGGACCAGATGACCTTTAAAGGTCCCTTCCAACCCAAACTATTCTACAATTCTATATGGAACACCACCTGGATCCCACAAAATAACCGCGGATGGGATCTCTAAGCACAGAACAAGGAAGACTTAAGGGGATTTATCCAGGAAAAGTGACGGATGCCTGTGGACTGAAAAGCAATGGAGAAGTAATATTTTCCACATCAATAATAAAGAACTTTTACTCCATGCTTTTACCTGACTGGATCAATAAAGGTTACAAATGTTCAGGATAAAGCAATATATTCTAGCCTAAGTTCACTGTTCAAAATGCCAAGAGTTTAGGCAGAGAGCCAGGTTTAATAAAAATGAAATAGAAGCAATGGTTTCACTAAATCATTCTTTTGGATTTCTAGACAACATTATAGAGTGTTAGTGGCTACAGTAAAGAGCACTTCAAGGGCATGATTCATGGCTGTTTTACTCTAGTTGTACACTGACTGAACATTCCTGGACTAAATAAACACCACAGTGAATCAGACATGAAAGCTGTCAAGAGAAAGGAAATACGAAATGCAATGATCTTCATCATTGATCTGATTATTATCGTAGTACACAGATCCAGAAGTTGCGACGAAGGATCTTTGTGTCAGGCACATTGCTACCAGTCATGAGCTTTGATTGCTATTTTTGTTTTCCTTGTCATTGTTCCTTAAGCTCCGAAGTCCTCATGTCATAAGTTTAAATAAAAACTGGTGGCTTGTGTTGATTTTAATTTTTAAAAGGGCTCTCTGTCCCTTATAGGGTTGCTGGAAAAACCTGAATAATAAAGTCTAAAACTTTAAGAAACAAATAAAAAGAAACCATAGTTTTACTGTCACAGTTTTCAAATGCTTCTGATTTTAAGCTACTGTAGTCCTGGAAAGCCTTGATGCATCATTTTGGGAGCCTGGAGCACCCAGTGATCTGGCATGTGTGTGATCAAGATTTAGTATTTTGGAGCTAGGTATCACTTGTTAGACTCCAAAACAGTTAAAGTTAAGGGAGCATGACCCAAATAAAGGTAACAGAGGTCAACGTGGAAAATAACAAGACAAACCAGTAGTGCAGATCTACCTTGATGATTTCAAATCTCACTTTGCTGGATTTATTGCTGAGGCCAATAAGGGCTATGCCCAACTAAAAAAAACAATGAGACCATTAAGGGGAAAACTAAGACAGGGACAACTTTACTTATTTTGTAACTTACTGCTTGTAAATAGATTGTTAAATTGTTAGCACTGCCATTTAGTACATATTTATTGGATTTAGGTAACCCCGATGCCTGGACTTTGGAGCTATTAGTACGAGATAATGGATGGATCTCCTGGCTAACACAGCAGAGAGCTCAGACTGCTAGGGAGAAGACCCCTGTTCTCTTGATAAGAATCACACCAAAGACCATGATGCCCATGTAGAAAGAAATTAAAGAAAACATTTTTCTAATTAAATTGATATCTGTGAGGTACAAAGAGACAGTTTTGAAAGTTGCTTATTGTTAAGTGTAAAACATTTGACAGTTGTCATCAACATTGATTTGTGCTGCAGTCTGCAGCTTGTAACCAGCCCTTCTGCTCATATCATCCTTACCTTCCCAAGGTATAAGTTGTTCTGCAATATTCTGAAGCACTTCAGTGCCAGTTGCAATTTTCAGGATGTGTTCATGCTTAAAGACTTTCCATTGCTGTTGTCTGTAAGAGGTCTGCTTGGGGCACCAGCATCACAGGGCCCTGAAGACTGGATGGAGGCTCTGCAGGCACTTTAAGAACCTTAAAAGACTTGAGCCTAAAAAGATTTGCAAAATGGGTGCCACAAATGGTAAACCTTTTTTATGTTATTCATTTAATCCAGTTACAGAAACAGAGATCTGTTCAGTGCAAAAACTGTACACTCAGCTAACACATTTCTAGATGCATGTAAATCAGCATCAGTATTTGCACCTGAGGCTAGATATCAGTTTTAATGTCTTCTCATGTGTTTTTCATATGAATTTTAAAACCAGTTTTCAGTCCAAAGCTATGCATGTTCAATTCAAGTGAGATCTATTTTGGACTTGCTGGCAGCAAAAAACAACAGTAAGTAGCTCTGCACTGGGTCTTCTCTTGTTAACAAAAGTTAACAAGTTAGTAGTGAGGTTTGAAAGTGTATAGCTTCCAAATCATCAGGTGTGCAAGTACTCTTTTGAACTAAGCAAAAATGGGGGCTTGTGCTACAAAGGTATAATCATCACAGAGGAACTTAAAACAAAACCACAGATGCTGAAGAAGGGAGGAGCAAGCCTGGTAAGCCTTCTCCAGCACATCCAGGTGCACATGCTTGTCCAGAACATGCAGTTTAGATGGCTGCTCACCAGTGCAGCCAACAGCGCATGATACCAGTGGGTGATGCTGGAAGCTGCACAGTTCTGTGTTCTTCCACACAGAAAAATCCATCAGTGTTATTGCTGTTAAGAAGGTGTCTAATAAAAACAAAATTTTGCCTGTAGAAGGTGTCTAATAAAATCTTGCCTGTAGAATTTTAACCCCATACAGAACAGGCCTGTTCCCTTGGCAGTGTGGCTCTGATGTTGGTGGCAGGACTAGCCAGCAAAACTTCCTCCATAAGCTCATGGACTGTCAACACGAAAGCTATTAAAACATAAATAATATCATTTGGTGGCTTCCCGTTTTTGAGAACAAAGAACCCTGCCCTTCTCGAGTATATCAGTAAGAAAGATGTAGCATCTCCTAGCAGTGAGTGCATCAATCAGGTACATTCACAATATGGCTACAATTTTTTGAAGGAGTCCCAAATTCTTGTCTTAATGGCATAAAGGCATTGTTTATGTCCTCTACGGCATGCAGGGAGAATAGCAATGTAAAGACCAGGCTCTGTCAGACACTGGATTTTCTCTACAGTGAGCTTTTTACTTTTGGTCCTTGATCTGCAGAGAAGATAGAAGGTGACAGGAGCAGCTGTCACTTTTGGCTGACAGTGCTTTGCCAGGTCAGTGGCTTCCAGCTCGCAGGGGAGCTCTCAGAGTCTACAAGCGCCGTGGGCAAAGTTGAGGCCCTTCACTGTCTCATTCCATCTCTTCAGTAGGGCAGGGTTCAGCTGCTCTGGTGGAGGTTTTGCTGCATCTGGATCACCATTCGCATAGTTTTAAGGGTACTTCCACCTCCAGGCGTCAGTGGGAACTGTAGACCTCCTGTAGCCAAACGGAGTATGTTTCATCGCAATTGTGCCACAGCTGTGTTACAAGGGTCAACAATGTGATCATAGTTTCTGGGACATGCACACCACATTTTTAACTTCTGCTGAACACAGTTCAGTGTTGTTTTGCTCTTGATACAGTTGGCAGACCTTCAAGAAGTGTTGTGCAAAATGGAAAGCTTGAAAGCAAGAAAAGTTTCTTTCCATGGTCAGGAGGTTTGCAAAGGAGCAACTTGTGTCTGTGTTCTATTAAAAGTCAAAAGTCCAGAATGCCATGCAGATATCTGTGAAAAGCATTATGTACTTTAGAAACAAGAATAAGAGTTTAGAAAGGAAGGACCACTCTGCAAGTTGCTTGACAGCTGTATCGGCAATAGCTCACTAGGGAGAAATGGGTCATTTGATCTTTAATGCTCCACAGTTAGAATCATAGAATCATAGGTTAGGGTTGGAAAGGAACTTAAGGTCATTAAGTTCCAACTTCCTGCCATGGGCAGGGGCACTTCACACTAAACCACGTCACCCAAGGCTCTGTCCAACCCGGCCTTGAACACTGCCAGGGATGGAGCATTCACAACTTCCCTGGGCAACCCATTCCAGTGCCTCAGCATCCTCACAGTAAAGAACTTCTTCCTTATATCCAATCTAAGCTTCCCCTGTTTAAGTCTGAATCCATTACCCTTTGTTCTATCACTACAGTCCCTAACGAATAGTCCCTCCCCAGCATCCTTACATGCCCCCTTCAGATACTGGAAAGCTGCTATGAGGTCTCCATGCAGCCTTCTCTTCTCCAGGCTGAACAGCCCCAACCTTCACAGCCTATCTTCACATGGGAGGTGCTCCAGACCCTTGATCATCCTCATGGCCCTCCTCTGGACTTGTTCCAACAGTTCCATGTTCTTATGTTGAGGACACCAGAACTGCACATAATACTCCAAGTGAGGTCTCACAAGAGCAGATTAGAGGGTAGGATCACCTCCTTCGACCTGCTGCTCACGCTCCTTTTGATGCAGCCCAGGATATGTTTCGGTTTCTGGGCTGCTATTGCACACTGAAGCCGGCTCATGCTCATTTTCTCATCGACCAACACCCCCAAGTCCTTCTCTGCAGGGCTGCTCTGAATCCCTCCTGTGCCCAACCTGTAGCTGTGCATGGGATTGCTTTGACCCAGGCGTAGGACCTTGCACTTGGCATGGTTAAACTTCATGAGGTTGGCATCAGCCCACCTCACAAGCATGTCAAGGTCCCTCTGGATGGCATTCCTTCCCTCCACCGTATCAACCGAACCACACAGCTTGGTGTCATCGGCAAACTTGCTGAGGGTGCACTCAATCCCACTGTCCATGTCAGCGACAAAGATGTTGAACAAGACCGGTCCCAACACCGATCCCTGAGGGACACCACTCATTACTGGTCTCCAGATGCACATTGAGCCATTGACCACAACTCTTTGCGTGCAACCATCCATCCAGTTCTTTATCCACCGAGTGGTCCACCTACCAAATTGATGTCTCTCCAATTTAGAGACAAGGATATCGTGTGGGACAGTGTCGAACGCTTTACACAAGTCCAGGTAGATGACATCAGCTGCTCTACCCCTTTCCACCAGTTCCATAGTCCCATCATAGAAGGCCATCAGATTGGTCAGGCAGGATTTCCCCTTAGTGAAGCTATGCTGGCTGTCACCAAGCACTTTGTTGATTTCCATGTGCCTTAGCATGCCTTCCAGGGGAATCTGCTCCAAGATTTTGCCAGGCACAGAGGTGGGACTGACTGGTCTGTAATTCCCCAGGTCATCCATTTTCCCCTTCTTGAAAATGGGGGTTATATTTCCCATTTTCCAGTCATCGGGAACTTCACCTGACTGCCATGATTTTTCAAATATGATGGGCAATGCCTTAGCAACTTCATTTGCCGTCTCCTTCAGGACTAGCGGATGGATTTCATCAGGTCCCATGACCTTGTGAATGTTCAGGTTCTTAAGATGGTCTTGAACCAGATCATCCCATACAGTGGGCCCGAGGTCTTCATTCTCACATTCAAGTAGAAAGACAGTTAGTAAGATTGTAGATGTCCCTTATGGTCAGTTACCTTCTTCTGGTCATTGTAGTAGAAATTCACAGCCTTCAATCTCTCCAGACAAGAAAAGAAAAAAAGTACATCTAGGCCAGCTGTAGGCACATTTTTAAATTTCCTAGCATTCTGTAGGTCAGTAACAAAGCAAGTGGCCTCTTTAGTACCTCAGTACTTTTCATAAAGCAGCAACATCGGTGTTACCTTCTACCTTCAGAATTCTTGAAAGCTGTTTCAGATCAACAGGTAACTTGTACATTAAGTTAGACTTAATGACTTGTACATTAAGTTAGAAAAACTACAGTGTTTCAGCAGCTCTTCCCATAGGGACACCTGACAAATGTAGTCTTCATTCTGGAGAGTGTAACCTTTTATCAGCTTATTTCCAGTGGATATTAAGTACCTATGTTTTAAACTTCTTTTTGTCTTTCAAGCATGTATACCTTGTGGCTTTATGGTAACGCTGTAAATCTGGGCCTGCTTGATTTCTTAAAGAGACAAGATATGTTTTCCCAAGCAATTAATGAAGGAAACTTCACTGGGCAGTCACAATGTTCTTTCTGCCACATAATATCCTCTGCTTCCTTCGTAATATCATCTCCTTCCTACTGCAAAAACTGATTATGTGGAGCTGAGGAAAATCCACAGTGAAGTGTTTTATATACATACATACAGTAGTCTTGGAGTTATTAAATTAGATGCCTGCATTTGCAGGCTCTTTCCTGGGCACCCTGCCTGGGGGAGAAAGGCTCCTGCTGGAGGACAGTGCAATGCACCGAAGCTGAATTTCCTTCTGAACTGCTAGGTGCATTGCCTGCACCCAACAAAGCCTCCTACAAAAGGTATTTTTAAGAAAGGTGATTTGAGGTCAAATATCCTCACGAATCACCAGTAGGATTCAGTATTGCAATTGCTATTGTATTTTTCCATTGGAAGCAGAGTTTCAGATAAATCAAAATATTCTGCAGCAACTTTTTAATTTCATTGGAAATGTAAATTAAAAAGCTAGCTGCAAATTGATTTCTGCAGTGTGGAAACAATTCACTGTTATCATTTCAGCTTTTCCGTTTCGTGTCACATGCATTCTCAAATGTTTCACTATGATCCATTTACTAAAAATATAGGAATTCATTCCCTTTTCCATCCTGCTTTAGATCTGTCTTTAAAAATGTGTAGGATAGAGAGGAAATCTTTGCATAGATACCTCTCTCCACAGGACACTTCTTCCAGGAAGATTGTGTAAGCAAAGCTAATATCTATTAGGCAGTCCCAGGACACAAAACAGAGAAAAAAGACCCAGATGACAGTATATAATTATATGGTTTATGTATTTCTGAAATCCTGGTTACCATAAATCCACCAACTATGGCTGGACCAGGTTCAAACCTTATCTGAGCATATGCAGTCTGTATGTCATGCCCAGCTCTGGAGAACTGATCATCTTCTTGAAGGCACTAAGCATTACCATCAGTGATCCTTTTAAAGAAAAGTTAAGGATATCCTGGGAAAAAAAACACTTGGAAATGTCTGTCTGTAAGAAGCTTCACCTTTGAAAATGCAGATAGTTCTTTGGAAAACTAATGTAATGTAGCAAATGTTTTAAATCTCCATGCTCCAGACAAAGATAAGCTCTAGCTCCTGTCTGTGTCTGTGCATTATTAGGTAAGCTGGCTTTTCATTGCACTGTGAGGATGTTATTGTGTGTCTCAGCACATCTGCCATGATGCACCCTGACCTCGTAACTTCACTAGAGGCACACTGCTCTCTGGTGTCCCACACTCCCCTGATCCCAGCAGAGCCACCCAGAGATGTTACAGGAGGCCAACGTGGCTTATACAGATGCCTCTGGCCCATTGCAGGAAACACTGGAAATAGGCAATAAGCTTCCAAATTGAGGCTGAAGAGAGGAGAAAATCCAGGCTCTGTTGTTAGGAAAGGTTTATATTGTTGAGGGTGGGGAGGGTGGCTTATAAATGAATGGCTGCTCTCTCAGGAATCATTAAATTATTGTGGAAAGCTGCTGGCAGAGTTGTGTACTGAGACGGATAAAAATCAGAGTCAGAGCTGGGATGTGTTATAAAGAATTTAATTACAAAATCTCTATCAGTGTCAGAAGTTTGATTGGCTTGTCAATGGAAAAATTAATATTATTGCTGTAGAATTAATGCTGTTTTAATTAGATATAACTTTTTACTTACAAATAGTGATGAATTTCTCATTGTAAAGTTGCAACAATTGTTATACTCCACCAAAATATTGTGTTTGAAAGTGAATAATATTATAATAATACCTGGGTTTTACCTTTTATTAGTAGATCTCATTAGTGTGACCCACTGTGAGTAGGGTGATCTTACAAAAGCATTTGAAAGTGTTTATGAAACATCAGTGAGTTCTGTCCACAAACCTTAGGGGAACAAATGGGCTTTTATAACAATTTAACAGTTGCATAAACTAAGGCAGGTGGTTTATGCAAATTATTACAGGTCAACACAGAAAAATAGTAAATCTTGCATCCCAAATGCTCTTGTTCTCAATGACCAGATTCCACACTCTTTCTGTGTATATTTGTTTCATTTAATTACAGTTTAAAAGACTCTTCTAAAAGTCTGCTGCCATAGCTGCAGGCAAGGTAGGATCTGGAAAATAAGCAATAATACCCTGATTAAATATTAATTCATTCAAACAGGGAAAATATGAGGCAGGCATCAAGATGCTGTAAAAAGTCCATCTTCAGAGCCACTGGAGATGGTACATGGGTTTTAAAGCAGAAAGGTGAATTAGCTGTCGAAAAAATGAAACTCCAGTTCCACATCCACCTCCTTATTTCATCCCATATACCTCCTTTTGTTGTTTGTGAAAAAAAACACATCAACATATTAATGGAAAAGAATAGTCTGTCACCCGAGCTTAAATGGGAGTGGGTTAGGGATAATCTGCTGCCCAGTCTATTGCATCTGGAATCTGATAACACATCTGAGCCACAGGCAGTTATCCCATTTCGCTGCTGTGCAGCAATATGGGTAGAAAGACTTTTCAGATTATATTTTTTTTCACTGAATAGGAAGAGGCAGAGTGTGCAGATGCCGATGTATTTATCTAGCTGGAAAAAACCCTCTCCTAGGAGCAGCTCTTCACAGCGCTGTCACTCATGGCAGGGACACCCAGGGGCTGGGGTGGGGGAATTGCACAGGGTCCTCTTCTGAGAGGCATTGATGCTCCTCCTAGTTTTCCTGAGAGTAACCCTGTGCCCAGTGGCTTGTTTAATGGTTTGTAAAACCATCTTGACTGAAGTCTAAAGTCTCTTCTGATCTGTAAATGAAGTTACAGCTTTGAAGCCACTATTTAAGCTGATCTAACAAGCCACATTGCTGTTGGCCGGTTTGTAAATGTGTTGAAGAGCCATGTGTCAAGCAGGAGTGATGACATTTCTGAAAGACCATCACAACATTAGTTATTTAATACCGTACTGAAGTCAAAGACACTTGCCTGTGAGGGGACGTGTTTCTGTGACAGATCCAGAATACCAAATACTGAGTATTGGCTGGGTTATTGACAGTCAAAAGTAAGAATCATTTATGATTTGAGCACGAAAGTAGGCGTCTAGAAAGAAACGATGATATTTTGTGACTATTCACTCATAGATGCTAAGCAAGTGATTAAAAAGATAAATACTGTTCAATTATAGTCTCAGTGGTCATGTTTTCTGGTTATTTTTAAATCTACCTTAGGAGTAAAGATACACACTGTGATTTTAAAACACAGTTCAATTACAACCAAACTGATTAATTTTAATCTCCAAGAAGCTTTAGGCAACTTTTTTGAAAAGATGAAAGAAACATGTAAAATGCCTAGAGGTTTGCAATCACTGCAGTCCTCTGGGAAGCAAGAATCAACATTCACATCCGTGCTGGACAAAACAGACTAATAAATGAAAACCACTGAAAAGGTTCATTTGCTCTTCAAACTGTGTCTGCACTGCAACAAATTGTTTTATTCAGAAGGCATCATGGTCCACTTAGTAGATGGATACCTGCTTAGTTTCTGATCACACTATTAATTTTCTACTCTTTACTGTAGTTCTGCAGAACCATTACAGGCTCCTACAGGGACAGCCAGCTGCATCTGCTTCTGGGGATGCAGGAGCTGCAGCACTGTCTATTACACAGGTTACACAGGCAGATTCCTTACAGCTGACAGGAGTCAGGAAGAAGCAAACCTGACTTGCCCATGCAGACAGATCACCTTTAAGTCTTTAATAAAAGTATCACCTTTGAATCTGAGATTTGGTCACGTGCCAAAGAATTAGCAAACTTGGGAGCTAATGCTGCCATGCAGATGCTTACATTTCACAGTAGGACTGCCAGTTCAGTTATCTGTCCTCATCCAGTTCAAGCTCTTTGAATCAGAGGTAGATCTTGCATGATACAGTCATGTATAACAAAGGAAGCCAGACTGACTGCGTGATAGGTAAACATTTTTTCCTATCAGATGAGCAATCAAAATGAATATTGTAGGAGAGCAGCTTCTAGAAATATCCTGAAGGCATTCTTTTTTTCCTGGGTACATTATAATTACATAATACCTCTGTAAGAAAGACAGTTGTTGTATTAAAATTATCCTGGCAGCTGTAGATTTGCTACAGAGACTTAACTAAGGCAATCAGAAAATAATAGAGCAAGTCACTTTGAAAGCCCACAGACCAATTCAGCTGTGACTTTCATCCCATTGACATCAAAGGAGTCAGTCAGTGAATCGTGTCTGCTCCATCAGTTTCACAGGAGAAGGAGAAGGGAGAGACAAAAGACATAAGGTATCTTGGAAGACATAAAAGTTTGTTTTCAGGATAAAATCAACTAACATGCCTAAATCCCATCAATTTTATGTGAATTCACTCTTCCTCAGCTCTTGTTACTTTTTAAGTAGTACAGCAGTCCCTAATAGGCCTGAAACTCTGAAAATTTTATGCTTGACTTCCACTAACCAAAGAATGCCTTTTGTGCTGCTATGTGGTTAAAAGGTGTGAGGGAAAAGGGCATAGAACGAAATTAACACAGGGAAGCTAGGAAATTAGATACCTCACCAAGCAGTTCAGCTGACACAAGTTTAATAGAGATCATACATGCATAAAGCATATTAGACAAAGCCATAAGGCCCAACAGATCAGTTTATTATAGGTGGAAAATCTTTGATTCTCACGAAGAAAGCAAAGTTGGCACTGATCATACCATAAACCAATGGATTTTAAATCCAAGGTTTGGAGAGAAGGAAGCTTCTCCCCTTCTTGCTCTTTTTAGCATTGAAAAGCCTGGCTGAGGTAGTCCACTGCAATAAAAAGAGGAGGAAAATCCTCAGAGAGAAACTCAGGCAACTCAGAGACCTGTGGCAAAGTGCACAAAAGCATGAGAAAGCCCCACTTGAAACAACCACCCAGGTTCTGACTTAAAAAGAAAGTACATTTATTCTTTTAAAAAATCTAATAGTAAGAAAGAATGAGAAGAGAGACATGAAAACAGATGACATTCAAGAGGCAGTCATGCCAAGTCTCAACAAACTACTATCCAAGCAAGTTAAAAAAGCCTCCCATGCAAGACCTTCTAGTCCAGGTACCTTGAAAATCAGCTTGAAATTGTTTGAAAGCAGTTGTGGCTAAGATAAAAGGCTCAGTATTTTCAGGAGGCAAAGTGCTTATGCTACAGGTTTGTTAAGCAGCAGCAGAATCTCATCACCCAAGTGCAGGTGGGCAGTTCACGTTTCCCACTTTCCACAGTGTTCATCGTTTTGTGTATGTACATCTCAAGTGCAGCCATTTATGATTTCATTAAGTATGTATCTTATAAACCTTCCTCTGGTGTGGCCCAGCTCAGCTCTCTGACACAATTAGCATTATTCCTTAAAAAAAGGAAACCAGCTAATGGTATGCAAGCTCTTTTTATCACAGTTTTCCTACGAGTTTTCGGCTAAATTAATTTATTGGTTAGAACTAGCCTTTTAGTGGACACAATTTCATGTTTTTTCAAAAAGAAGATATATTGTGTTTGATGGCAAAGTTTTGGTAGCAAGGAGGGGTACAAGGATGTTTTCTGTGAGAAGCTGCTGGAAGCTTCCACTGTGTCCAATGGAGCCAAAGCAGCTGGCCACAAGATGGTCCCAGTGCTGGACAAGACTAAGGCGACTAATGATGGTGGTAGCACCTCTGGGATAATGTAGTTAAGAAAGGAGAAAGAATGCTGCACGGCAGCAGTGAAGAGAGGAAGAGAGGATATGTGAGAGAAACAGCTCTGCAGACACCCAGGTCAGTGCAGGTGAAGGTGGAGGACGTGTTCCAAGCACCAGAGCAGAGATTCTCCTGCAGCCAGTGGTGCAGCCCATGGTGAAGCAACTGTGCCCCTGCAGCACATGGAGGTCCATGGTGGAGCAGATCTCCACCTGCAGACCATGGAGGACCCCACACGAGAGCAGGGGGTTGCCTGATGGAGGCTGTGACCCCATGGGAAACCCGCATTGGAGCAGGGTCCTGGCAGGGCCTGTGGCCCTGTGGAGAGAGGAGCCCACACTGGAGCAGGTTTCCTGCAGGACTGGTGACTCCATGGGGAACCCACACTGGAGCAGCCTGTACCTGAAGGGCTGTGACCATGGAAGGGACCCACACTGGAGCAGTTCATAAAAAACTGCAGCCCGTGGGAAGGAGTCATGTTGGAGAAGTCCATGGAGGACTGTCGACTGTGGGAGGGACCCATGTTGGAGCAAGTCGAGTCTGTTTTACCCATGACAGAAACTGGTGAGTGATCTGTCCCCAGACCAGCTGATCAGGGGGAAGATAGTATGGCCTTGATGGGCACCTGGCATCCAGCCAGGGTCAACCCACTGCAGCAGATTACCAGAAATCTATATTAGCTCATTTTTTCTTTTGTATTAAAGCTGATTACCAGAAATCTAAACATCTTTTTTTCCTTTTTCTTTTTTTTTTTTTTTTCTTAAAAACCCAAAGCATTTTAGGATTGTCCCTGTGGTGGTACATGAAAGCTGTAGCTGTCTCCAGTCCCTTCTGTTGCCCAGGTTTCCTTGCTGGACTAGGTATCATATAACGAGTCCTACAGCTGGGAACTCATAGAGCAGGTCAAGGGAGGAGCAGTTTGTTTAAGAAGCCCACACATCTGAAGGCTTTGGAATACAAAGCATGCAGACTACTGCTCCCATGAGACGCTTGAGGTATCAAAACAAAACCATTTTCAATTGAAAACATGAGCTTCATTTTTCATCATAAAGCATAATTTTCATTATGAAAAATAATTTCTGAGCAGCTCCAAAAACAACAGTCCAGTGGCACACACAGTTCAATGGCTTATTAAAACTGAAGTGGGGAATTTGCATGTTATGAAATTGAGGCATGGCCAGGATATTCTCGGAATAAAGAACCAGGGGACTTTCATTAATCATTAAGGGTCATGGATGCCAGTGGTAACACCTTGTCCAAAACCTGTTGCCTTCAAAGTCCTGCCCTCCCTAAGACCCTGAAGGAGGTGATCAGGAAGGATTCAGGGGAAACTTAGCAACTAATAAATGCTTATTTTTGGCATAACTGAGTAAAACCCCTTTCTCTTGCCAACAAACGAATGATTCAACATGTGTGCTGCTTTGTCCATTAAGATAGAACAGTCTTTCCTATATTCGATTGCTGTTATTATTAGACATACTAAACCAACAGACAAGATGCATATTAGCAAGAAAAGCATCTAAGGTTTTCAGCACAAACTGAAACAATTTCCACAAGTGCATGTTTGAAAATGTGAGTGCAGCACAGAAGGCAAAGTACTTTAAGATTACTAAAAAGCTCTTGTTCCATCAACATCAGGCACTGGTGTTGTTTACCACTATGGGATTTCTTGGCAGCTGTGAACTTGTAAAGGCTCTAAGAAAGTAGGCACAACCTTAGGGTCATATTGCAGCATCTTAATGGAGTTTTTCCGGAAAAATATTTGCTGCCCAATGGTTGTGACAGTCAGGACCTTTCTTTCCTCTCGGTGATTTTTCAGCACTCTCACCAACCATGTAAGAGGCAGGATAAAAATGAGTAGCATGGCCCTGAAGAACATCACCAGAAGATGGGTGACAGCGAGCTCCAGCCCCACAGGCTGGCACCTGGAGGGGTGCAAAGGACAGGCGACCAGGTAGGACAGACAGCCACGAAGCAGCCAGAGTGTCTGACTGTAATTGCTACAACAGTCCTGATGTTTCAGCAGCCCTGGGATGCAGAAAGGCTGACAGAGGTACATTAAGGAAGGGTTAAGTAATAAAGACGGTGGCTTGCCAAGAGTAAAAGCCAAATCCAAAAAGGAAAGCCTATAATAGCTAGTCAAATCTATATCATAAATCAAGAAACTGCAGGCAAAATCCCCCATTAAAGGATTATATTTGAAGAGCTGCCTAAAAGAGGAGAATATCTGAGCCTTCCTACATTGCTGTTGACTACAAAATTCCTATTACTTTTTCTAGGCCATTCGAACTTTCAAGACAGACTTTTTACAGGAGTTCTATACTTACAAAAAAAAAAAGAACCAGAATAAATCAAATGAAAAAAGGTGCAATAAGGAAGGTTAGAATGATGAATGGGTCGTTTCTAAGCTGTCTAGTGTTTGCTGCCTAAAATTTTTTAAAGCAGAATTTATAGATAAATATAGCTTTTATAGCTCATAGTACTTAGCTCTGTCTTTGTATATTCGTTCTGCCTTAGACTCTAAAAGATCTGTTGGAATCAGACTCCTTTCCTAAAAACCTTATACCTTCACTGATTTACATTTCCAGTCTTCTTTCAGATAAAATATAGTCCTAAAATACAACACTTTCTTCCCCAGAAGCTACATTTGAAAGAATTATCTGCATACTATTCCCTAAATCCCACTTGTAAATGTTCATCCTTTAGTTTGTCTGCTGATAGATGAGAAAAACATGAAACCCCACACTGTTTATGAATTCATAAACTAGTGTTAGGCTTCTGCTTATGCTGTGAGATCAAGACAGGCTTGCAGACAAGCATGAGGACATGGAACCTCATGTCATGCTCTCCATCTACACAGAGGTGCTTTCCATGCATATCCCTGCTTATTTTCTCATTCAAAGCAACTGTGTTTAGGGCAACACACAAACAAGCTCTGGCCATAGACTAGCCCGAAGAGCCTGACCTCCTCATGCGCGCCTGTTCAGGTCACCCAAGAAGGCACAGGTACCAAGGTGGTGACCAGACCCAAGCTTTCCTCCCAGGTATACACCGGTATACATTCAGGTATTCATCTGAGTCCACAGCAAAACTCTTACCGGCTCATAAACAGCATGGAGGCTGGGCTTGAGCAAGAGTTTGAAACTAAAATAGCAAGTTAGATACGTCAGTGGTGTTTCTTCTACACACAGCTGCAGAAGTTTATTGCACATCACTCATCCATGTCCACAATTATTTCCCCAGGAAAGAGCAGGTCTCTATAAAATTCATTTTATTCGCAAATGTATGCAATCAGTCAGGCACAGTAGAGAAAACTATTACTTGGAAGCAAACCGTGCAGCTTGTATCTGCCTATGACAACAATAAAAATACAACACTTAGGTGAAATTGCTGACTCTCTGGTCTTTTGGTTTTAAAATATGTTATTGATATTGACTTTAGATCTTGCCTGTTCTACTTTAATTTGAGCCGGGCCTCTACAGAAACCTGTTGCCTAGGTAACAAATGCTGTGCACCATAATAAGGCAAATTGCTGTTGAAATAAATAGTAATTATGCCCTGGTTTCAAAAGTATTATCTTTCTCTTTATTTTAAACTATCCTTGGGAAAGCTGTAAGCAAAGGCTTTGTTCACTGGCATCGTCTCATTGCACAGCAGCTGGGGGAAGGGGGAAGCCTCCGCACCCTCCCTCTGCTCCCATGGCAGCACTAAGCCTGTATGTATAGATATTTTCAAATGGTATTTAATACCTCAAGGGTGCATCAATACAAAGTGCAAAATTCCCATCAGGAAAGAGCAGGGGCTGACTTTACTCCTGTTCAGCATCTCTTACAAATGAGCACCATCTCGGAGTGTTTTCCACTCACCCTGCGGAATCCTGCCCTGACCTGGGGCCTTGCATACCTGTTCATATCCATCGGGTGCTGGATTTGTTCAACGTATATGGCTCTTCTAATAGTTTGGTGATTCACAGACAAGTAGGAGCCTGAAGGAGTGAATAACAATGTCATGCCTAACATTCACCCATTTGTACTCATGAAAGTATTTCCACTGGAGAAACAAATGTGAAAGAGAATGTGGATGGCTGCTTTCACTTTTTCCCCTATTCATCAGTTTTTAGCAGAGTATGGTGGTCTCAGTTTTCATAACAGCCACAGTGCAGCTGCCAATGGGTGCCCCAAATCAGCCTTGAGGGAGCACTTGTTCACGTGTGTCCTGGGACTCCAGTCACAGCCCAGCACAGCATGCAGCTGAGCCAAAGTCCCCCACCTTTCTCCATAGTAATCAGGCCCTAGAGCAAGACAAACTATTGCCAAGCAGATATGTGAGGAGTGAACTGCAGTGAGACCACATGAGAAACTGTAACCCCATCACAAGTGGGAGCCATCAGCCAGCACATCTGTGGGAAAGGAGTACACAAACTCCCTGCTTGGTCCTATTGCCCACACTGTGAAAGAAGGATGCTCAAGCTATCATTCCACACAACAGCTCCTCTGCAATCTGCAGACAGGAACTGATGCTACCCATGTTTCTCTCTGCACACAGTAGGGTGCAAGAAGAAACACTCAGCTGTAGGAGATCCCAGTCTGGAAAGAGTGACAGCAAGTCCATCCCTAGATATGCTTTCTATTGACACCAGATTTACTGGGTTGTAATGAGCTAAAACAGCTAAGCTGCAGAGCTCCCAGGCTGGTAAACCTCTGGAGTGGTGGCACTGTCTTTAAAACTTTCTTCATCTTAATGATTTTCTTGTGATTTCCCCAGTGTTTCTACCTCTGTCATGTGTTTTGCTTACTAGAGCTTTCAGTCACTCTGCCTGATAAACTATTATAGATCCCAATTTAATAACATTGATGTGACAGCAGCCAGGGAAGACAATATGAATAAATGTTCAAAATGCCACTTTGCTCAGGAAGATGTCTTCTTTCCTTAAGGAGAAACTAAGTCCTAGGGTGAGGGTGGACTTTGCTTCAGGCAGAAAGCATAAGGCCAGTCCTCCTCTTGGCTTCTCTTCCAGTCTCAGAAGGAGCTGCAGCCCATAGGGACACCCCTGGATAATTACAACCTTGCATTAGGTTTTTCAGGTCAAAGCTCCTTTAAAATGAGACCAGAAGAACATTGTGGGTATCCTTATACACCTATTCTTGGTAAGGTTACACACCGCTTTGGAAATTCAATAGGACTTTTGAAAATAAATGGAGTTGAAGTGGTGGCAGTCATTGTGGTGTAAACTCTGGGATACTGGCCAGGCAATGGCTGCTCAGTCAGGCTTTAAGAACTCCATGCTCGAATAAAAACCCAGCCATGGAAAGTGAATTTTCACCTACTTTGGCTACTTTCTGAGGCTTCCAAAAAATGTGCAGAGCATGTATTCATTGCCCTGTTGAGAAATAATGATATTTTCCAGAGCTATCAGCCCAGCTTATTTAATGAGCCCTGAAAGCATTTAAAAAGTGCGTGTGTGTGCATACATGCATGTATGTACTGGAAGGCAGGAAGGCACTGGGAATCAGAGACACTTTATCAGAAAACATGATCTGTTCTTTACGGAGTTTGACACACACAATCTTATCTAATTATTCAGAACATTTAACATCACCTAACCCCAGATAAAAATCTCTTACCTCCTCCCCTGCCCTCCTTGCTGAAACTTAATACACAGAGACTAATATGGCACAAAACCATCTCATTGAGCTTTAAGATGCAAGACGACAACTCGTGACCTTTGCCATTGACTGCTAGCCAAGTTACATATGTCTCAGAGTCTCAGTGGGCCACCATTTGTTACCGTGCTGACAGTGAAATACAGCTCAGCCCATTGTTCTGCAGCAGTAACCCAGCCCAGGCCACTGGTGACGGGGGGCAGTTTGTAGGGCATTGTGCTGTGGTCCCCCATGGTGTTCCCCCCAGGAGACCCTGTTCTGCTATGCACCCTGGACAATCCATGGAGTTTGGGAGAGGCCACAGATATCCTGGCAACTATGAGAGCTATTTATTGGAACAGCTTTGGAAACCAGGAGTGCCAGCATTGCCAGACCAGAAAAGGTGAATAACCATCATGCTTTCAGAATGATCATTATATCTTGGATGAAAAAATGAAAAAGAAAAAAGCCTTCCTCACCAGTACAGTGTATTTCTGCATTAAGCTGCTATTTGTGATTCCTGTGATCTCCAGACTGGGGGTTGCCAAGTCCTTCCTGTGCACATTTCATTTAGGCAAAGGAAAGAAATTCTGAATCAGACTGTTTACTTGGGTGTAGCTGCTCTCCCACTGTGCTGGCCAAATTTGCCTTGTAGGCTTAGAAGAAAAGCTAAAGGCCAAGAAGCCTGTCAGACAGCTATTCTTTATCATTTGGTGCCCACAGCTGAGCGGGTACAATTATGAGGACACTTTGCATTATGTAAACCAGGCATGCATGCAGTCCAAGCAATCTGACTTACACTGTGTGAGAAAGCTTTTTGACTCCAATCACTGTCTTCACAACGGGGACTGAGCCTCCTACCTGACTCCTGAAGTGCCAAACTAGCTTCCTTCAAACCTCCATTTAACACTAGAAATACCCACAAAGAAAACCCTCCTACCTTTCTACATTTCTGTAGATGGGTATATCAGAAACACCTACTTTTTGGTAACACTGAACTGCTTGAGCACACACGCATCTTTCATTTAAATCCCAGTAGCACTGCTCTATACCTATCACCACAACATTGTGGTCTTTGGCCACCCTTTAAGAACTGACTTTATAACTGGGATTGCATTCAATCCCATCAAAACCATGATGTGATGATAGCCTAATTAATGTTCTGATGAAGTACCTATTTGCACCTATTTAGGATGGCAGAGGTGCTTTCCTGTCAGCAGAAATAAAACTGCAAGAAAGCCATATGCAGCTGGATCAGTGGTCCAGTGACACCCGTATTCTCCCCATAAGTGGCTGCGTCTGACCTTCCAGTGTTATCAACTGGACTGCTGGGACCTAAATAGAGGTACCCTTAGTTCTTCCCATGTGAGGATGCTTCTGATCACATGCATAAAACATTCAGAGGAGGCAAAGACTGGCTTTTTTACAGCCTATGTGAAAGCTCTAACTGCCATTCTTACAATGCTAAATATTTATGCAGAAGCAAATGCACAAGAGAAAATGGACAAACACCTTCGAAATGTGAGATCTGGAATACCATCCCACCAGGAGTGGAAGGATCTGAGTTCTGATCCCCTTCACCTCAGGTGAGTCTGCGGACTGCCAGGCTACCAGACAAAAAAAATAGAAGGAAATCTCTAGATGAGAAATGAGATGGGGGAATGACAGCTCCTAACTTAGCCAATGCTGCCAAGCTTCCAGCCCACAGGGTTGTACCTGGATATGATACCTTGCTGTCTTCTAGCATCCATGGCTGCCAGGTTTATCTCACATGTGATTCTATATTTAAAAATGTACAAGCGCATACGCTATGATAAAAGAATAAAAGCCTTAATTCTAAGTGCAAATATTTGTACTTCTGCTTCTAAGCACTATGGTATTTGAGACTGCTCAAATTAAAGCCCCAAATGTTAATCCGAGGATCTAGTAGCAGCAGTATGAATACAAGCTTTCTTCTTTGTTTTCCCAGTGACCTTAACCATTCTCCCTAGAAACAAAAATTCTTCCCTAGGATGCCTCCATGATTTCTGGCTCATCAAAGGAGCTGTGATAAATCCAGTAGGAACTCTTCTGTCGCATATGAAAAGACTGACTATTTCTCTTTCTTGTGTTTAGCCATATATCATTGCAGAGTAAGGAGGAATGGAGTTTGGTGGGTTTTTTCTATTTTGGGTATTGGTCTTTTATTAGAAAAAAATGCTAATTATTAATTACGCTGGGGTTTGTAATTCATGTTAGTATTTTCAAACTCTAAAAACCAGATTAATTAGATTAGCCTCCCTAAGACAGAATTCAAATAATTTAACAGTAGAGCAGCCATCAGAAGAATATAATAAAAGCTGTGCCATGTCAGATGGGTAAGGCCACCCAGCCCATTACTGTACCTGACAACAAGCTAGCTCAGAGGCCTATGAAAGGGTGCTGAAACAGGGTCAGCACCCAGTAATACCTCCTCAGCCTCCAGCAGTTTGCAGATGCTGAGGTTCAGTTTGTGTATAATAAACCTCGGTGGTTTTTTCTTCCTTGGGTATTTCTGGAGAGAAAAATCATACGTAAGGCTGGAAAATACACTGAGGAAATGAGATAAATATCAGAACTCTGCTAAAGTCAATAGATTTGCATTTGAATAAAGCTGGTAGTAGAGAAAAAGTAAAGGTACATGTTAAAATAGACTAGGCAGAAGAAATTGTCTTGACTGGAATCACCAAGAATATGTCATGTACTGTTTTATTCATCTTCAGGCTGGCTCCCAGCTTCAGAATGCAAACTCCAGACAGTTTTCCTCCATACTGTTGAACATCTGCATTCTTTCATTTTATTTTATTTCAGCACAATTGGGGTGGTTTTATCACATAAACAGCAAGGTCTATAGCAGTACAATTTGTGATTTTATTTCTGTTTGAAATCCAGCTAATACCTCTTAGACATAACGCACATCCTACGTAAAAATAAATAATACTGCTATTCATGTGCATTATAGGTAAAGACTATGGTAGAAAAGTCAAACCATCTCAAAGAATGTAGTCAACTAACTTCTGCCTTCCCTATGCACAGAGCTGCATCAGTGGTGTTAACACTCCTAATCAGGTGTGCTGACCACTTCTGAAGAGTGGGTTTGTTGGTCCCACCATCTCCCAGGACACAGGGAAGCAGTGAGTGTGCATAGTTTGTAACTAAGCCTTGGGTGCATTGCATAAGTTCAGAGGAGCAGACAAGAAACCTGGCAGCCAGGGACAGGATAATCTGGAAGGTGGCCATACAGTGCTGGCTAGGTCTCTGCCAACTCCTGTGCCAGGAGTCTCTGGAGGATTAGCTACAATCCATCTCCTGATGATGATACAATTGATTATTGTCTTTCTTACCTTTTCTCTTGAGAATTATCCAAAGCAGAGTTACGCCAGCAAGAGCAGAGGCTCATGTTATGATGGATATAACACATAAATATGCATTTTTACTGTCACAAGCAAACTGTGCTGTCCTCCTAAAATCCCTTGCATATGCATGTGGTCAAGTTAAAAATCATCCTGAGAAATGAGAATGTTCGAAATCTGAATATCTCGGGGATGCTATAACCCTAGGATACATCTCTACTATACTTACTGTGAATTCTTCCAGTTCTGAAAGATGTTTCCAAGATAGTTTTAGCTTAGTTATGTTGAGTACAGACAACAGCAGAGCTAAGGAAACATGGACTATAACAGGTCAAAATACTTAACGTTCCTGGCAATTTTACAGTTCATAATGAAGCTCATTACAAGAAGGGCAGTTCCTTATTCCTGAGAACACTGATCATTAACTTGTGTTGTGTAAAACATGAGGAAGAGGTTCAGTCCTGGGTATAACCATCCATCAACTGCTGTCTTCTGAAACCATTTCAACAGTCTAAGCCCATTTTCAAGTAAACATGTTCAGACCACAGAAACACTGTCACACCTCGTACCTTCTCACATCTCCCTTGAGCAGTGCCAGAGGGACTATCCTTTTGCTCTGAGAAATAGCTCCTCTTTCTCCCGGTGCAGTTCATTGGTTCAACGGTGTTAGGGAGAATGTGATTAACTTCTTCAGAAAGAAAACTTCATACTTGCCGTGGCATTGCTTCAGGGAGTAAAATTTTAAGCAACCGCTCCCTATTTCAAGGCTATAAACAACTCAAGTCTCTAAACTTCTTAATCTACAACTGCCTGAAATAATACATTTTCACCTCCCGTATTTCTGAAAGTAACAAGAACAGTGTTTCTGTGAAAAGCAAGACAGGATAGCCAGTAGCAGACAAAGTCTTATTCATGAACTCAATTGCATCTTTGCAGCTGAAATGTAATCAGGGTTAGATTATGTACCCATATAAGTGTTTCTCTGGTCTTTACAGTCAAATAAAGCCAGATTAATTAAGTAGCCATCTGGTGAAATCCATTCCCTTCATCAGGGAAAGAAAGTGTATGTATTTATATATCTGTATATGTATATATGTATGTGTGTGTGTATATTTGGAGAACTAAGTATAAGGGTAATTTCAAATAAAGCAACACTGGCATGTTAACATGCTGATGACAATCCCTCTAGTCCCAAGCTGTGTTTTACAGCACACTCTGTGAACCTTTTTATGGAATACCTACCTACAAGTTTCTTGGTGCTATTTCAGAGGAGCTGAAAAAAAAAAAAAAAAAAAAAAACAAAACTGCAAAGAAGAAAGAAAAAAAAGAAAAAAAAAAAAGAGAGAGGTGTTCTTTTACAGGATGTCTTTCCTGTGCTAAAGAGAAGATTGGATTCACTGTCAAGTACAATGGTGGCTCTTTATGCAGGAGCCTTGGAAGAGAAGTCCTGAAGTAGCTCTCTCTGATTGTATAGACCAGCTACAACACATACTGCATAATGTTATTCTGTGTATTTTTCCCTGTGCTTTCTAGAGCACAGGTTAGATAGTATCATGGAAGGTGGCATTTATAAAGGCATAATTATTACCTGGAACTCCTTCCTAAAACAGAACATCAAAATGGTAATATCAGATTTGAGGTGACAGTAATCACTCCTGTTCTCACACTTTAGTATTTATTGCAAGTAATAAAAAATCAACTAATATTTAGGCTAATTTAAAAAATTAGCAGTAATAAGCTCCTGGTATCCATTTTAATAATATTTGCATCATCCTTGAAGAAAACAATACTCTCATGTGGAAAACGGGAAAGTTTACTTGGTAGGCAGTATATTTGCCTCCAGAAAAACAGTTGTTTCTCTATGAAAAGGTAAGTTACAAAAATTGCCAATTCATTCCTCAAAACTTATTTTTTTAAAAGATTCTATTTATCCGAATTTACAAAATTTTGTTTTAAAATTAAATATTACAAGGTATATCAAAGCTGACTTCATAAAACAAATGATGAAATCTTTTTTCTAATGCACTTCCTAAATGATTTCCAACTCTCAGATTTCTCCAAAATACTGTTTAAAGTGCAGTTATCAGGAAAATTTTGTTATCAAAGTCTGTAATAAACTAGTTTTATGGTTGCCTAATCATGTAAGTCCTCCCTGCCTTCATAAAAACCATTGTGCCTCTTCAAATAGTTAATTACAGTTGTAAGATTCAAAATATTATCACAGTTATTACAGCTGGGTTTGCCTTTCACTTTTACCTGCAGTGGTTTATTTATTGTCTCAGTTTTTTTCTTTATTTTTGTTTTTAGGTTATTTTTTTTCATAGGTTCTTTCTGGAATTTATGGTGGTGTCTTGCCTCCAAACACTCTTTTATAGCATCTTTCCACTCTCAAAAGTATTATGGTAGTTTCTTCAGTTTATGTGAAGCGTTGCATTAAGAAGTGCATTTCTATTTTGCAGTGCTGGGAGTTATCCTTGAGACAAGAGCCTATGGAGAACTCAGCCTCATATAGACTCATATAGACTAATTCATCCATTGTCTTGCAGCACAGCCACACAGCCCCAAGCATCCTGCACCAAACCTACTCCTTGACAGGTAAGGTGTGCCCCTAGGGGAAGAGAATGAAGGCAAGGAATTTGAGCCTTCTGAGGATGCTGCTCACTTCATCCAGTCCCTGAACTCAACCAGAGTATGCATCCACATGTCCACCCAGTGAGCTGCTGGGAAGAAAATACCAGTCTGAAAAATGCCAAGAGAAAGCTGAAGTTGCAAGAAAATAGAGCTATATAGAATGTTTAATATCTGCTGTCTGAGAATCATTGCTGACTTATCTTTTAGTTTACATCTTTCTGGGTTATACCTTTTATAAGAGTTTGAGTAATGACCATCTTTCTACTCCTATACTTTGCGCTTCAAGTGAGGAGTGTAGTTACAAGGTGGCTCCAGCTGCCTTAACAATAATGGGACTGGCTAGGTTATATGTCAGGCTTCCCCTTAGGTTTCTCATTTTCTGAAGTAAGCTTGTCCCCTTTAGAAGTGAGTTTGTTTTCCAGTTGAGTATCAGTCACAATGGCTCTCAGGATGGGATTCATCTGGTGTTAATGCTAACTTTCTAAGGAGTCAGCTCTACATTTGTTGTCTGGGCTGCTGAAAAAACTAAAAGTGAAGGCAGAAGTAGGCAGAATGGTCACTCTTCAGATGGCTCCATCTCTCTTTGTAGACTACAGATAGGATTTCACTAGTTTACATTACAAACCAGACTTTTTACACTATCAAAATTAGGTGAGGTGAATCTTAGTTTTCAGCAATTACAAGAGCTTGAGCTTTACGTTTGGAATTCTGAGGTGATGAGCTCTGTGAAAAGAAGCTCATCAATGAAATCTGGGGGCTTATGTCATCTTAACAGCCTTAGTGAGTATCAACAGGAGGCAGATCCAAGCACATGGTTTCTTCTGAGCCCCTGCTCTGTTCAAAGGTGAGGTGTTGACCAGCACCTTTTTTCTTTACTTCAGGTTTTAACCTAAGTGTGCTCTGGGCAATCTTCTCACTATAACTATTTCAGTGGTAATAACAGCAGCATTTTCAGAGGTTAGTAAATGTCTTCACAATAGCCTGTGAAGACACAGCAGTATAAACCAAAGCACTTCTTCAAATTTTCACTCTGAAGTCCACCTACACACACAGACAAAAACTGTTACCCTCCTGTGGAAGTACCTTGAGAGCAAGTAAATTATCCCACTGCAGACTACAGTTAGAATCATTTATTTTTTTTCAACCTGGCATTTTGCAGCAAGGATGCTGACTAACTCTGTTGAAAGCTGATAGTCTGCTAGCACTTTGCCATAATTTCCCTTGAGGGGTAAACAAATTCTCCCCAAACTCACTGATAAAGCACAAGGGCTGGGAATTATGCAGCCAGATAAATGAAATAAACTGTAAAAACTGGGAAGAAAGTTGTGCACATGTGGGTGTGCAGTTTACACCCGGCTTGTATTAATTTGGCTTCTGAGACCTGGGTGATGAACTCTTAGGCTAACTTTGAATGAAAACATACTCCAGAAGAAATATGTATATTCTCAAAATCTGAAACATTACATTATTATGAAGGAAAGTTTATTGGTTTGGAAGAGGTTTTTTCTCATGGGCTTCTGGGACTGACATAAAAGCATGGTGGAAAATAAAAAGGCTTCAAATGCAATGACAAAGATGATATCCAAAAAACCTAAATTGGCTAAGATGTGCCTACCATAGTACTTTTGAGAGTGGAAAGATACTATGAAAGAGTGTTTGGAGGCAAGACGCCACCATAAATTCCAGAAAGAACTAAGAAAAAAATATAACCTAAGAACAAAAATAAAGAATGAAACTGATAAAATAAATAAAACACTGTAGGTAAGAGTGAAAGCTTGGAAAAGTGGCAATAAGAGGAAAATGTAAGAGGCACAAAGAAATTGAAGCATCACAGACAAAAAATATGTAAGGAAAAATATTAATTATTTCTAAAACTATAGGAGAAAAGATCAAACAAAATGACAAGGCAGAGGGGTTAAAACATACAGGAGGAAGTGTTGGAGGTTTTTTTCCCGTGCAGATTTTAGCTTAACAGTAGAACTCACTGGCAGAGGACACTGAAGGCAAGAAGTATACACAAGTACAAAACATGACAGGAAAAATGGATTGAAGAAATGTCCACCAAGAGTAAAGAAACAGAATCTTGAGGAATCAACAGTGAGCTCAGAACGTTCTCCAGACACAGACTGTTGGAAACTGGGCAGGAAAACATATTCCTCTATGTTTTCCTTGTTCATGTGCTTCTTCCCCAGACATATGCTGTGGTGACTGTCAGAAGTGTGATGGGTATTTTGGACTTCTGTCCTAATCCAGTGTAGCAATTTTTATACACTTACGTATTCGGTGTCTCTTTCTGGATCTCTCTTTCATTGCCATGGCTATAAATACTTTCTGAAGTTTGCCAGTGTAGTCACACTTTCAAAGTGTGTTTTGTCAAAGTTGGTGAATTTTCTAGTATTTCCCAGGTCCATTCTTCTCAAGTTATCTATCAGGCCTTTGTCTCCACAAATTCACTAACTTGGTTGTATTGAGTCACTCTGATCTATATTTCTTGATACAAGCTTTTGGATATAATGAGACTTCCTCCTCACATGTGTTCTTTCTTAAACCCTATCAAAACAAAATGAATATTTTTTTGTGAGGGAAACAGGAAAAATATATTTACTGGTATTCTTGCCAATATTAAACAATCAAACTGCAGTAATGAGTAAGCACGTTATGAATAACAAACAAGGCAAAAGTAATGATTAAAATACATAAACAGAAAACTCCTTTCAGCAATTTGAGGACCATATTTGATGCAATGCATTTTTTTAACTAGCCAGCAGAAGTGTGATCATGAGTAAGATGCAAGAGCTAAAACCAAAACAATAAGCCAGTGTTCAGACTTTCAGAAAAAGGAAGTATGAGCAACTTTAAAAGCAAGCGAGAACCGGTAAATAGAGAAAATAATAAATGCAAATAAATCACAGCTGCAGAGGGAATTACAGAAAGTTAAATGTTTGATGATGTGAAATCTAAGTAGTTTAATTCTAAGTGTTAATTATTTCAAGTGCCTTTTGCAGCATGCTGAGTCTAGTGAAACAGTATGAATCACTGTCTAGCCTTAAATATAAACCATAATGGAGTTTATCTTAGTTCCGGTGCCTGTTTTCCCATTTTTCTACTAAAGCAGTCTTCAGGCATTGTTTCTTTAAGAGTTTAAGGTCCTTCCCCTAGCTTCTGCTTTGTCTTTGTACAGCTAAACATCTCTTCTTTCACGAATGTCTTCATAGCTGATTTTAAATACTCAGAAGTACTCTTTTTCATTCCGCTAAAGCAAAGAGCTATCTTGATACAAATATTGATATCACTGTTTTATTACAGCTGCCAATACCTCAGTCTCAGAACAGATTCATGCTGCACATCAAGCTGCAGCAGTGCTTTACAAGAAGCTCTGCTTCAGATACTGGCTGCCACATGTATGGGATTTGGCCATCCTGGTGCTGTTCTCAGTAAACTCAAAAAGCAAGGATAGCACTGAAGTTGCTGTAATATGTGTTTTTTAACTTGTGCCTCCATTCATCAGGCAGTCACTGGTGAGGTCCTGAAGGAATAGCTCAGGAATAAAGAGATTCTGTTGGGTTCTTTTACTTTTTCTTGATTCATCGGTTCCAACAGACTAGAGAACTTGTCAGCCCATGTTGTTTAAATACCAGAAGACCGCAGGGGAAAGTATTCCTCAGATGCACGTACCCCAGACTTTTTCAGAGGTGAACTATGAAATTCAGTTTATATTACAATGAACAATTACTCATGGAGAAGTCTTTTATTAGCAGCCTTCAACAATTTTAGAAGAATTAAATCCCAGGCACAATTTGCGAGAATCATAGAATCATGGAATAGTTAGGGTTGGAAAGGACCTTAAGATCATCAAGTTTCAACCCCCCTGCCATGGGCAGGGACACTTCACACTAAACCATCTCACCCAAGGCTTCGTCCAACCTGGTCTTGAACACTGCCAGGGATGGAGCATTCACAACCTCCCTGGGCAACCTATTCCAGTGCCTCACCGCTACAATCACTCCATCTCAATGCAATATTAGTTTTTATGGATGCTGTAGAGGAAGTAATTGGCAAGTTTAGACCACTACTGCTTTTTAAAACACTGTCTATGTGAGAATATGCCTTCTAACTTTCAAATAGAAAGAAAAGAGTTAGGAACTGAATGTATGGAGTTGCATACATAAAACATAGTAAGATGCTCATTTGTACCATTAAAAGTTTAAATATTTACAAAAATATGGATTTTAGATTCCAAAATTCGGAGGGTAAGAAAAATGCTATTACTTGGCCATGAAGTGTGACATATTTATGCCATTATGTAAATAATGATTGTAAAATATGATCTAGATGTTATCTCAGAATCCACGAGGTGGCAGTGTCACAGTTTTCTTAGTATTGCACCCTGAAACATGAATTTTCTTTTTAAATATCTACATGTCATTGTTACAGTTATCACCTCAGTTTTGACAAATTTTGAAGTATTTGAGACATTTCCCTCATTTCCAAAACCTCACAATTATATTCCTAAGAAAAAGCAGAAACTACTGTGTAAAGGTGAGGAGCTGGCTTCCTGTGAGGCATCTGTCCTGTTCCTGGGTGTTCAGTGCTGGGGTGCCTATGGAGTCTTGTGAAGAATGCTGAATTCAAATGTGATCATATCCTGCACAAAAATCCGAACATCACAACCTGAAATCCACCCGTCCTAAAACCATACTTTCATTTACAGTAGTAAAAATAAAATAAAAATTAATGGCAATTTCTCCCTATTTCATTCTTATTTAGAAAGCCTTGACTTTGTTATTTAGCCAAACTAGTGAATGTTAGGCCCATGTTTGCTTATATCAGATATCTTTATAAAAGGCTCCTTATTTTAAAAGTGGAATATAAAATACGCACCTATATCCCTGAAAATGTAGCTGCATCATATTTCGAAAAACACTGAGAATGCAGAACTACTAAGAATGTCTAAAGGGAGAGATACCCTTGTCCTATTCTAGTCTTCCCCTGGAAACACAACATCCCTATTGCAAATGAAGGAAAAGGTCACACAGCATTCAGCAAGTGGTTTCATTTGAATTCCCTGGCTGCCATTGCCTTTGCACCCACTGTAAGGCAGCTCACAGGCTGTTTTGCTCTGTCCTAAGGGCTGGGGTTGTGGCCATCACCCTGGCTGCTGGCTCTGCGCCACGGTGGAGCAGGGTGGCCCATGCAGAGTTGCTATCACATTGAGAAGATTAATGTGATTGGATAGATTGCATCCATCAGGATCTGTCGGATTCCCAGGAGAATGATTAATTAGTGTAATCTTATTTAAACACAGTATATCAATTCCAATCTTTCCTACATCCAGTGTGAGCTTTCCAGCCTTATTCTAGCAAGCCCTTCACGAAACGCCAGGGATGTGGGGCCAGGAATATACAAACATGCTCAGGTAGCGGGATTTCCTAGTCACCTTTTGGAGCAAGAGCTGCACAGTTGGCTAGCTTAACCTGCCACCTCCTTCCAAAACAACCAGTTAGGCTCCGTGACAGTTACAGTCACCTTGAAAACTCACATCTGTGATTGTACCTCTTCCTTCTCTCCTGACCACTCCTCAGTGTGATCTGCTCCTTCTCTAGCTCTCCACATGGCTCTGCCTCTTAATCCCCTTCTCTGGTCTCTCTCCTGGGGTAATCTTGCCAATATGCAACATCCCAGCTGTGGTCCCAGCTCTTTTGCTATTCTGGACTAAGTTCAGTGAAGGCACCCATGTGGAGGTGATCACTTGCAGCTGTCTGCACGTGAGCTGGGTATGGAAGTGTAATTGATACAGTCAATCAGTTCAGGAAACATCCAGACATCTAAAATGAGTCTCAGCATCCACAAGACACGCTTCACCCTCTAAGTCAGCTTTTCACCTTCTCCAGCAGCTCAAGTCAAACCTGGTTAAGACACAGCTTTCAGCCTTCCTCAAAGCTTTGTCACCCATGTCCTGCCACAAGCCCAGAGCACGCCAGCACCTCAAACCTAACTCCAGATGCTCAGACCTCACCTGTCCCTAAACTGAGGGTTCTGCCTGAGGGACACCTCTGTAGCCTTTCAAACCCATCTGTAGGTATTCAGAGCAGTGGCGCTCAGCTCTATGACTGCGCAAAGTGAATGAGGACAGCAGAACCATCTCCAAATCCCAGCAAAAGGCATGGAGGCTGCTTCCCATCCAGGAAAGAGGCATGCGAGGCTTACACTCAGGCTGATGAAAAAACATCAAGAATTGATTAGGAAATTCTTTACTGGAAACTTGCAAATTTGAAACTGGCAACCTGATCCACATAAAGTAAATGTTGAACAGGCTATCAGAAATGCCAGGATATGAACAGCAGAAGAGAAACAAAGCGGTTCATAAGCAAAAATCTCTGTCATCTCTTCATGTCTATTTAAGAGCTGTCTCCAAAACTATTGTGTCAGAAATATATCAGTCCAAAGGTTTCTCATTAATCATACCCTTAATGAAACTTTCATGAAATTGCTAATTATCACAACTAGTGAAATTATCCCTGTATATTTGCTGCATCTTTAATCTTAAAAAAAAAAAACAAACCAAAACAAAAAAAAAAAACCAAAAACCAAATGACAAAAAAAAAAAGAGACAGAACTCTACAACGAGGTCTAAAGTTACCTTTCATAGTGAGAAAATACATCACCGCTCATTTAGGAGAAATTTAGGAGCTGTGTAAGTGTTGGGGTTTTATGTTTTTATCTTTCTCCCTTGGAACCAAAATGACCTGCTTCAAAATGCCTTGGACAACATTAGAAATAGCAAACTTGGCGAGAATATTTCCATTGAGACTTGATCTAAATTAAATGGTTTTGAAACTTCCATCTCTTACATTTGCCTGAGTGCTTCCTTCATAGCACCCCGGGCAAAAAAGCTGGGCTCTCCTTGTATGACTACCCATTTTTTAACTGAGACCCAGATAGGAAGCATTAGATGTCCTGCATCTTGAATGTAGTGTTTATGAAGAAAAACAGTGATTTGTATCTTAGATGTGCTGAATTACATTTTTCAGGGGTTTTTCTCTGTGCTGCTCTTTAGTATAAAAGGAGACTAGCATGACAAGATTCCTACCTTGAGCATCTCAAAAGGCACACAAAGTGAGCTGAGTCTTGCCCAGGTGCGAGGAGAGGCTGGTGGCAGAGGCAAACCCACTCCAAACACAGAGGCCACCCTACAGTGAGCTGGGTGATGGGGCTGGAGACCTTCCTTTCCGTTCTAGAAAGGAGCAGTGTTTCCTTTCTATCTCCAGCCACACCTCCACCCTAACTGCTCCCCTGACATGTTTGGGTTGAGATTAGGCCTCTTTCCTGATTAATGCCAATAGGATGTGTGCAATGAGACACATTGCAGCCTTTTAGGATAATGTTTACAGTTATTACATCATTATTGTCATTAAAGAACACTAACACATACCAGCAAAATGTTTGCAATACATTTTAGCTCTGAGAAAAGCATTAAAAACTACTTTAAGATGTAAAAGATCTGTCTAAGCTTGCACATTCAGAGGAAATTGAAAGCCCCCAACAAATTGCCACTCTTCCCACATTGCCTTCAGTGTAACTTGTGAGAAATCTGCAGAACTGAACTTTAATTCCTCAGGGGACTGAGAGGATAGGCTGAAGTGACCAGGATGCTTCAAAGTGGCCAGCTGACTTCACAAGCTGACTTGACCACGGCAGCCAAGGTGACCTTCTTCATCTGGTGATCAGGATGCTCAAGGCACATGTTCCAAGTAATTCTGATTTCTTCCCCATTTCTCTAGAAACAGCTGCAGACAAAAATCCATGGTTTTCACAAAAAAACAGATATGTCAGCAGCCGGCTAAGAAAATAAGTTACTAATCCACAGATTAACAACACAACATTGGCAAACTGAATATTTGCAGGATCAGCTTGACAATGCAAGGTCCCAATTTCAAAGTTGTCTTTAATTTTATTTTCACATGAGTCTTACCACCCTGATCTATTCAGGCATCTCAAAAAATATTTCCCTTAGGATTTTTGGACCTTCGGAAAGATATTCTACATTAGACCTACTTTCCTCCCTCTGCTTCTCTAGATATTTCCTTCCTGTTTTACCTTTGAGAAGAAAGTGGTTTTCTCTGTTCCTCAGTTCTTTGTTAGTAAAATGAACCTAATAGGACTTCTCAGTGGTTCAGGGGCAGGATTAAGACAGCATGAGTTTGAGATGTTCTTCAGCATGTTAGCATGGGAGACAGCTATAAGGGAGAAGAGGGTATATGAGAAAGAAGGAAAAAAAAGGTAAAACCTTTCTTGTCTCTTACTTGGGAGTCAAACTTTGGGAGCTAACGTGGGAGTCAATCAGAACTGGATTTGTCCTGATGGTAATTGCAGCTTTTATAGGATCATTTAAATTGTCTGTCAAATGAAAATATTTCTGTATAATGAGCATGCTATTAAAAACACCCCTGCCAAACTGAGGGCAGACACAGTCACCATACCTATGAGGGGACTGGCACAGATGCACAGCTACCACTGAGCCAGGTGAAGAGCAGCACACAATGCCCAAGTATTACCTGGCCCTCTGCAGCAGGCTGGGCAGGTAGGCAGGGCCAGTACTGTGATTTAACTTTAAACAAAGCAGCAGCTTCCAGTTCCTCATATCTGATGTACTCATTATAAGGCTATATCTCCTGAGCTGGATGGGTTTTGTCCTACCAGTCCCCTCTTTCCTGCTGCCCAGTTCTTGGTGGGGTGCTTTTGTTCCTTCTTAGAGATAAAATTAAATCTATGAAAGTGACCGAAACCAGGAGGGTGTTCTTACAAAACCCACATTTTAACTTTGAATTTTGCCTTTGTTAAAAACTCACAGCAGATAGACGAAAGTGAAACATAAAAATACAGTGCTGAAGTAATCACTTTTGGTTTGGCTCAGTATCACCTAGAAACTCCTAGTTTCATTTGATTTGAAAATGTTCCCAAACTCAAAGTTAAACTTTAAACTCGTCTAAGCCTGTGCTGGTATGTTAAATGTGCCTTCTCTCTGGATGTTATGCAGCAGTGTTACTAGGTCCCAAAGGAATACAAAAGGTAAAATCTTAATAATCATACAAGGACATTCTGATTTTTAGGTTTATTTTCTTTAAAAAACATATTGCTAGCAGTATAGATGGATTTTGAAGGGCACAAATATTTCCTGGCTGCACATTATGGGTGTGGTCCTGCCTAATTTAAAATAATGGGATTTTAACATTGACTTTATCCTCCATAGTATTAGACTTATAATCAACACATGTGTCTAATTAAATTATGAAAGTTATTGAAAGGAATAATGGCCTATCAAGATTCTTATGAGCTGGGCCATATCCTAAACCAGCTTTATGAAATACAGCTTTTGGCAAATACCATATACTTACATCACTACAGAATCAACAATGTTATTCTAAAGTGAACTTAAAAATGCAGATTCTTTAATGATAATGAACCAAATCCAGGCCGAACTTACAATAAATTGGCTTGGCCACAGAATACATTTCTTTATCTTTAAAAATGTATCAGAATATATATTGTACATAAAATGCAATACATTCTAAACCACATCTGTGAAATAGCTCATATTTAATGACATTAATTAAAAAGTCACTATGAGTTGTTAGAACTGTGTTCTTCTTCCTGGCCATGTAGAAGACAAATTTGGTACACTGATATGTGCGTAAAGGACCAGGTTTTCCAAATCAACTAATAATTCTGTGTATAAGCCCCAAGAGGTGGTGAAAAGATGATGATGAAACCTAGACACAGTTCTCAAAAACTAAGCATGCAAAGCAAATTCCCACTATAAACTACATCAGTCTGAGGTTTTCCAAAGACCTCCACTTTGGTCGTTGCAGAGAGCTAAGACACAAGCTCCCAAGCCTGCAAGAACTTCTGTATGCAATTGATTTCATGAACAAATGTTCTATGATGCTTTGCCTTTCTTTATACTTGATGCCTGGTCAACAGTATGACAAGGAAATACAAGTGGTATATATAAGTATCTATATATTTTTTTTATGCATTCGCTGGTGTTTTATGGAAGTTTTACAATGATAATTTCTTTTTTTTTTTTTGAAGTGCTTTCCTCTCTCTCACATGTTGAACAAAATAATTCTTCAAGTTAATCTGGTAACAGGCAAAGTGCTATAAATGCAAAAAGTCAGCAGAAAATAAAGGGAATTCTCTTTCCTCTCAGATCTGTCAGTTTCACTCCGAGATAGTGCAGCATAGTTACAGAAGCATTACCTTAGGCAGCAGCATTCTGAGATGCTTTCAGATAAAGCACTTGACTTTGGACTTTGTGATCTTAAAGGTCTTTTCCAACCTAGCTTATTCTATGAAAAAAGAAATCTGAAGGTGACAGTTCTCTTTCAACGTGCAGGAGCTCGTGAGGATAATACTTGTGCAAATGGCACACTGTGGAGCTGCATCGTGGCCTACAGTGATGAGCACAACTGCAGAAACCAGGTTGCAAATGCCCATGGCTCTTGGCACCACCAGACCTAGGTATGTACTTAATTTTAGGTATCTGATTATCCCTAGTGAAGCTTATTCTTTCAGAAGTAGTAATGTTTCCCAGGGCATTCTGCCAACCAGCATCCTAAACAGGCCAAAGTCATCCCTTTGGAAGTCTAAGGTGAAGGTTTTACTGATCTTCATCCCGATTTCTCCAAGGATTGAAAATTCAACTACTTTGTGATCACTTTCCCCAAGACAGCCTCAAACCATCACATCACCCATCAGTCCTTCTCTGCAAACAGCAAATCTAGCCAGGCATCTCAACAACATTAGAAAGGGAGGCAAGGCTAAGGTGAGGAGCAGCACTGCAATTCACACCATCTCCTCCCAGTTCCTCTGCTGCTTTCCCAAGGCTCAGGTCCCACCTCAGTTTAAAGTCATGTTAATCTCAGTTGCTACAAGACACCCTCCTCCTCAGTCTCTGACCTCGTCCTTTTGCAGGCACTAGCACTCATGTTACTGCATAGCAGATGGATTTAAAGAGCTGATCTGTCTGTAAGCTAATCTTTGGTTTTTTGAGTGATTAATTTTTGCTGGGTTCTTGAACTGCATGGATCAGCTTCTCACGCGGTCACTGAGACTTTAGGGCTGGCACAACAGGGACACAGACAGTAGCAATCCAGACTTCAGATGCACTAACACCATCCATATTTTTCTCCATCCTCAAGCAGTCCAGTTAGTTGATGCCTGCACTATCCAGATGTTGGGATCACTCATTTGTGGTGTTCATTTACAAATAGAAAGACAATGAAGGAGAAAAACCCTGTCAAGTTAAACAAAGGACTTCCCTTTGCTCAGTCAATAAACGGAGACAAGAAATCACCTGTGATCCACACTGCAATGAGTGGAAACACCTTTGGTTACTATCCATACTTCCATGCAAACAGAGAACTGGCCAGAGTAGCTTAGTGGTTAGAGATCAGGATTTCTAACTGTGGTCTTCTATTTCTGGCTTTGCAAGGAACTTTTGCAACCTTCAGCCACAGGCTGAAATTTCTTCTGGTGCCATTGTTGACCCTCTCACAAACAAACAGAAAGTACTTATTTAGCTTGCAAAATCTACAGGCTTGGTTAATAAATGACTAGATAATTAGTAAATAGCCATAAAGCATAGTGATGATCGAATCTTCGGAGCCTACAAATATAAGTAGTGATTACGATACTAAGTCTGGTTTCCAGAGAGGCAGAACAACCATCACAAGCATGCTTTCTCCCCAGCCCAATGCCCCCATCAGCACTGTTTGTCCCTTGCCACCATATGCTTTTTGAGCCCAGGAGAGACAGTGAAAGCCAGATGATGTCAGAGTGACTTGACAGGATAAAAGTAGTCAGAGGGAAATGTGCCTCAGGCATAACCCCTTCACTGAGCTGCCCCTGGCATTTGCAGCCAGGCTGCCTTCCAGTAAACATGGGTCTGCAGGAATTACAGTTCCACATTGCCCCAGTAGCCTCTTGCACTGATATTTTACCCTTGGATCACTGGTTTGTAAGGCAGTTGGTTTGGATGGAGTCATCTAACGCTCTTTTCTTTGTGTATCACCTTCCAGGGAGACTCAGACTGAGCTACTAGCAGTCTGTGTTGCAGGGTACTGAGGTAGGAGGGTACCTGTTACCTACTGCTACTGAGCTCAGGTCTAGAGATCTTTGTCTCATGTGTTCTTAAGCATTAAATTAATTCCTTTCCAGAGTCTTGCTCTTTGTGAAATCATTTGCTCATGAGTAAGCCCCGCTAAGGCAGAAGTCTCTGGAGTCTCACAATGACATTTGCATTTTATATCTGCTCCCAAAGGTGTGAATGACTGCAGCAGAGGGCAAAGAGCAAATCCACTGATGGTATCATATAGCTGTGACGCTACTTAGTGTAGTGTGATCCTGCAGAAATGCATAGTGCACCCATGTTTGATTCTGTAGATTTAAAAAAGGTGGTTTGATCAGATTTACAGAAATATTTAAATATCTTCTCATTACTGAAATTAAGTAGAAATCAGCTACCTAGGTCTTTGGACTCCATTTTGCTACCTACAGGTATGATAAATCCTTTTTTAAGCTCTCAAAGCCACAATCAAAAGCATAGGACTGAACAGGGCCCCTCAGTGTGTTGAGAGTGCACTGCTGCCAATGTATGGAAATATAAAGTGTCCTGTGTTTTCATTCCTCATCTTTATATTTGAAAGTTTAACTTAAACACAGCCTTGCAATTCATTTTTCTAACTGTATGTTTGTATCCTTGGACAAGTGATAGTGTTTTCTCATCAGCTCCCTATCTCGAAACACGTCAGGGCTGGGAAGCACGTGCCAATACTCTCTCCAGTGTGTTCCAGTTCTCTTGCTGAATAGATCACCCATCAGACTCTCATTTACACTTTTGAACTGTTTTTTCCAGTGCCGTCAGCTTTCTAAAATGTGCCGCACCGTCATACTTATTCCAGATGCCTTAACAGGTTGCAGAGGAGAAGCTCCATTTGGGCAGGAGAGAAAAGCAAGGGAAAGTGATAAGAAAAACAGGATCAGAAATAAGAAGGTCAGAGTTTCTTTTTCACCAGTTCCTGCACCTTAAAGTTGCTTCAGGCCCCGGAGAAGCTGTTCATGGTGAGGACACATCTTTGGAAGCACAGTGAAGGGACTATCTGAGGATTATCAAAGCCCTGCTGCAGTGTAGTTGTCTCATAAAGCTAACCTAAAATAACATGGCATCAACATGGTCAAAATGGAAAGGAAACATCTGTTTCTCCTTTTTATGTTAGTGACAATCCATTTGTTAGCTTTAGAATAGCACAGGCTGTCCCACTGATAACAGCCCGGGCTCTGGCTGTTCAGCTTGGGCAGGTGCACGGGGAACTGAGGAGCAGACCAAGAACAGATAACATGTGGGGCTGTTCCTAAGAGGATGAACACCTAGTTGAAATCATTTTATTTACCACTTTATTTCAATATTAATAAGGAAGATTCTTCTAAATCTGGTGTAACTGTATGGGTGCACACCGATTAGCTGATCACCATCTGAAGCCCAAGGTGTGCAATCTAATCATAACCATGCTTTTTCCTCTAGGGGATGGCACTGTGTGTGCCGCTTCTCAGTCTTCCTTTTCTAAATACTATTGACTATTGATTGAAGCAAAAGTCATCGAAGCAAATGGACAGATTTCCAGGGACTTCAAAGAAATGAGATCAGATCAGTCAGAACATCTCTATCACTGGTTAGCTTTCTAGCAGTGGAGAGGAGAAGGGACTTGGCTTTATTTTCAGTCAGTATAATTTTTAGCATGTAGCTAACATCAATGAAATTAGGAGGTAATAAGTATAACCCCACTTGTAGCCATCCTACACTTTCCTTTCCTTATTGAAATAGGCTGCCTTGCTGTCTGTTGTCAGAAGATACCATAGAGTAAGAATTTCACAAGTTAAATACATAAAAGGTTACATGCTGCCTCGATCACACATTTGTTTTTGTGGAAAATTGGCATATAGCTAGGTTAGATGTCTTTATTAGTAGTGCCAAAAAGCCCGTAGGAAAGAGGAGACAGATAAACAAATTGTGAAAGTGCTGCTGATGCAGATTAGTGGAAGGCTGGCTAACTGCTTTTTAAAAGCATTTTGTTCTGATGTACAGCTTTGCCTGTACACACATCACAGTGACATCCCAGGCTTAAACCAAATACATACAATACTTTATTTAATTTTCCTTTCAAAATGTATTGATGTGAAGTCTGACATTTTTCCCATGGTTAATCATGAAACCAAGCAGTGTTTCTTGCAGTTCCCCATACTTTACTCATGCAAAACACTCATCAGTTTAAATGGTATGATTAAGGGCAGCAGAGCTGGGGCCAAAAAGGGAGGCATGCAAAGGGATAATAGATGTCTCCAATAACTTCGATTTGAATAGGGAACCTTCCACTTAAAATCTGGTTTAAATCAGGAGCTCCTGAAACTTATTACCACAGAAAAGAGGGGTTCTCTGGTGCAGGCCCCAGTGCTGAGACTTGCAGACCCTCAGCAGCCCCACAAGTGTACATGGCATTGCTTAGTCACAAGGTTTCTCTGCACCACTAAGATGATGACACCATCTGCTTTGCAAACCTAGAGAGGGAGAGATCCCAGCCTGCACCGTTAAGTACCCGAGGGAAGCACATATGGGTGGGAGGTAGTTATGTGATGGTCTGTATGAACTGAGGTCATTCACTCTGGGTTGCACGTCAACCAGCGTTCGGTGCACAGCCAGCGCTGACATCATGACGGGGCAACATGGGCTGAATTTGCTCGCTGCTGCACAACCTGTACTCCGAGGGCTCCAAGGAGAACCCTGGAGGTGCCCAGGTCTTGTTCTCTCAGGGTAAGGCTTCAGCATCAGCCTGGTGCAGACACCTGCCGGGCCCAGCAGCCGAGCGCTCCCGAGTGCAGGGTACAGTCCCCCAAGGTCTCCCAGTGTCTCGTGTAGGAAAAGACAGGCGTCCCTCCTGCCCCCGGGCTGGGGGAGTCTGGCCGGGAAGGATGGGGGGAAGGAGGGACGGAGGGAGGGGAGAGGGAAGGAGGGAGGGAGGGAAGGAAGGAGGCGCCCCCTCCCTCCTTCTCCCCGCCGCGCACCCGGGCTCCTGCGATGTGGTGAGTCACAGGCAGGTCAGGACCGCGCCGGAGGGGCGGAGGGAGCCGAGGGGACCGGCTGATTTACCGCTGGGAGCCGCCACCAGCGCGGCGGAGGCGCCGGAGGGAAGGGCGCTCAGAGCCGCTCCGCAGCCCAGGTGCCGGGCGGGAGGCCCCTGCTCGCCGGGGCGCGCAGCCCCCGCCGACACAGGTAGGGACGGCGCTGCGAGACTGGGATGCTGCGCCCGGGCGGGCGGGCGGAGGGGCCGCGGGGCGGACGGGCGAGGGCAGAGCGACGCGGGGTCGCGGAGGTGCGCCCCGCCCCGCCCAGCCCGCGCTGGGCCGGGTGAATGGGCGAGGAGCTCGGGAGGGAGGGAGCCAGCCCGCCCGCCGGGGTGCAGCGCTCGCCCCTCCGGCCGTGGTGCCGGCGCGCAGCGCGCTCCGCTCCGGTAAGGACCGAGGGGAGGACGCGGGAGCGGTGCGAGCCGGGAGAAGGGGTAGGACGGGAGCGGCCCGGGTGCTGTGTCCTGCCCCGCCCGATAACTTCGCGGGAGCCCCGCGGCCGCCGCTGCGCTCCCCGGGGCAGGCAGGTAGGCAGGCTCCGCGCCAGGCGGGTGCCGCGGGGCAGGTGAGCCGCCGTGCGGGGCTGCCCCTGCCTGGCCGCGCTCTGCCGGATGCCCGCACCGCAGGACGGCCGCGAAGTCGCCGCCGCGGGCAGGGGCAGGACAGGGCGGGCGGAGCACGGCGAGCGCTGCAGGGCTGCTCTCGGCGGCGGCCGCGCTGGTTGAGCGCTCTGCGCTGCGCCCTTTCCTGCGGGAACCTCCGCGGGCGCGGCGGGAGCGCGGAGCGGGGCCGGCGGCAGCAGCAGCGCCCGCGGCTGTTTAGCGGGGCTGTCTGCAAGCGCGGCGTGGAAGTGCCCACTCGTGAACGGTGTCTCCGAGGTGTAGGCTTGCGGTGGCCGGTCCGGCAGCGGCTGTGAGGCTGAGCTCTCGGGGTGAACCCTCAGCGTTCCCTGAGTTGGGGACTTGGACTTTGTGGCTGTATAGCGTTCGCAGCCTTCCTCGCACTCGTACTGCTGTTTGGCCTTTTTTCAAATATTTTTTTCCCATTTTTAAAAGCATAATTTGCTTAAAATGGTAAATAACTTGCGCTATAGAATGGCATTCCACACTGTTTCTATGTCAGCATTAAACTAGGTGGTCTTCGGCTTTATAAATACTCGATGCACTCCTGAGAAATTGGAAGTTTCACACATACATCTTAAAATAGGGCTTAATAATCAAGTGACAGCGATGTTTAACAAACTGTGCATTTGTAACCTGTAGGAGGTTATTCAAGCTGCAACGCATGCTTTTCCCGAAGAACTTATGCCATATGCAGTAGTTCATTTGCTTTCATCCTACAGGTGCTTTTTGCATTGTCCACCCAAAAAAAAACCCAGCATGGTGATTTTTTTCCTCCTTTTTTTTATTTTTTTTGAGATCTGAGAGGTTTGGATTCATAATCAGGCAAGATAAAGTGTCTCGCCTGCTTCTGTAAGAGCTGGTTAAATGTTTACAGATCATACACTGCAAGAGCAAAAAGCCAGCCTTTGGCAGGAGCTGCACACTGAAAACAAAGTAAGTTAGGAGAATGACTGTCTCGCTTGTTCTTTGTGTGCCCTAATCCTTCTTAGCACTGTCGGATTCTTTTTGTGACTGTCTTCTAATGCAAATTGAATCATTTGGAGAAAGGAATATTGTGTAAAACATTCATCTCTATTTACAGAAAAGGGAGTCAGCTTCTTTGCCATTTTGGTGGGGAGGGAATGAATTGTCTTTTTTTTTCCTATAGGGCTTTTTTGTCCGTCCTCTAAAGGATAACCACTGCATGACAGTTCTTTACTGGTAAACTAAATTGCACATGTGGCTGGAGTGTGGTTCGTGGAGGTGCCGTTTGCTCCGGGGAGATGGCAGTGCAGCCTGTAGATGGCCGGGAGCACAGTGAGTCAGGGCAATCCAGCCAGGAAGCCAAAATTCAGCAGAGGTTCAATGAACAGCTCATGAATGCAAAATTGAGTGGCAAACGTTGTCATCCCAGGACTGCCTTTCCCATCCTGATTTTCCTGCATATATCGTTTTCCAGTACCTTAACTGATGACCTGTAACCTCCTCCTGCTGGTCCAATGCAATTGAAGGGGCCAACCCACCTACTCTCATTCTTTTGTGATCTGCAAGGAGCTGCTTTGTGTTTTTCAACTCAGAGGAGAAATTCAAAGGCTGCTGCCTCCCAAATCTGGCTTCCAGGACTTCAGAGACCAACGGGCACAGCTGGCTGCGGTGCAGGAGCAGCAGCCTTGCCTTCACAGCCGCAAAGGGAACCTAATGCCAGCAGCATGCTGCAGTGGGGTAGCCAACTAGCCAGAGCTATGGCAGTGGGAGTCCCAGGCCTCGGGGTGATCTGCTTTGTACCACAATTGCTTGGTGGTGGTGGTGTGTCTAGATTTAATTCACTTCAGGTGGAAAGCAAGGAGAGGTTCTGCATCTCCATGTGTGTTTGCAGATTCTGTGGTGTAAGGGAGATCTTGCTTGGGCTCTCTCAGCACTACAAAAACACACATCATCTCAAGTGAGGAAGTAATAGGGTAGCTGAACAGTGTTCTCCAAAACTACAAGAATGCAAAACCCAGGAGGGAGTTCCAGGATCTGTTTGGTGCAAAAGAGAGAGAATGGGTTGCAGTGTGTGATGTTTCAAACAAACCTTCCTAAGATTTTGGGTGGCAACCACACCTCCGTGGCTGGTTCCTATGAAACCATTGCGTCCACGCTTCTCACTTCCCTGTTGCTGTCTCTCTGGCTGGCCTTTGAGCCAAAGTCACAATTTCATGTTTCACTAGGCTGTTACCCTCAGCAGAGCCATCAACCTGGGAATCTTGTCCACCATGGCCACAGTCTGTGATTTTGCCTCCCACAAGAAGGTTGTAGCTGGTGATTAAACCCGTGCAGCTCACCACTGATAGTCACACTACGTGGTCCTGAGCAGCACACCATCAGCCAGGAGGCAGGACCACGGCTCGTGGAAGACTCTGCAGATGGCACCTCTTTGCCATAGCCAAGCCAGGCAGGTTCTCTTGTTCTCTCCTTGTAAGAATGTTGTGTTTCTCTTGGCAATGGTTCTAACAAATCTGTATATCATACATAGCGATTGATGCAAGCACGTTCGCAGAAGCCATTTTTAAATCAGTTTCCTTACCCAGGGGAAATGTAGCATAGACAGGGCCTTCAGGAAACGAATAATTAGGTGACCTTTTTCCCCCCAGAATATCAGGTCTGTTTTATGTAGAGCTGTTTGAAGTCACACAAATTCTCATTACTCTCCAAATCTCTAACCTTGCCTTGTTTAAGATACCTTTTAGGAAATCAAATCAGTGTTTCAATCTAATTTCCAAAGGCATTCAAACACATGGTATGTGTGCTAACTTGTTTCCTCTAGCATTAACAAATCTAGCAAATTGCCAAGCTATTTGCCTTCAGGAAAACTATGATGTCGTACAAGTAGATAAAGGTGTTTTTTTTTTCCTCCAATTTTAAACATTAGAAAAATAAAGGAGAGGTAAAGTTATCAGACCAAATTGGTCTAGGATATAACTCTTTTGAAGGAAATACTGTTCCCAAGTAGACTGCCAACTTTTTTGATCTGTTCTGAGACCTTTTAGTCGTGCTGTGATCTTTTTCAGCCACTTGATGTGGCTGGATGGTGACTGAGTCCCCTTGGCTCAGATGGACTTTCCTTGAATTAGTTGTGATTGAGTATACCAAATAACAAAGGGGAGAACAGAAGTGGAGATGAAGAATTTGAGGTGTTTATGACCCTCAAATTTTAAGGGGTTTATAACCCTCATATTTTAAGGAGAGGCTGTGTGCAAGCAAGGAACTGGTGAATGCCCTGAACCCTCTCCTCCACCTTTCCCTGTACACCAGTCTCCAGGGAAGCAAATGCCTCAGAGCATTTCATTTTTCAAGCAGGTGTCAATAACAGAATAGTTTCTGTAAGGCTGAGGAGTTTAATAAGCTCTAAATACTTAAACAGAATATGGTTTTTTTTTGCACCCCACAGCTCTACGTCTTTTGTGCTTGTCCCAAGAAAATGAACATGCAACTGGCCTTTTGAATGGAGGCAGCAGAAGGAATCTTGTTTGAATTCATGATAAATTTGGTCACAAATGCATGCAAAAGGAAAATTGCTGAATGCTTTCAGAAGATTTTCATTTTGCTCAAGTGTTCACGCTGTGGCCATCACCATGGTATTTGATAGCTATCCATTTTGTTGTGCGCATTGTAGCTTTAACCTCTCTCAGAAGGGTCACATCGGCATATCTTTATTCCTATAGTCACAGAGAAATAACAATTTCTATGTAAGTTGCTTTCCTCTACCATAGCTCCTTCATTTTGACGTTTATCCAGCTAAATAGTATCAGAATCTTTTTGACATGTGCAGGTATCATTTCTGTGAAGGCTCAGTGACCTAACTTGATAAATTTAAAAACTCAGCAATATAACTAAATATGTGACATTTATTGAAATTCATCCTTTGCCATGGAGATACTTTCTTTCAAAAATATTGAGAATAGTAAGGGATTGCATCTGCAATTTGATTAAATCTACAGTTGTTACCATTTGCCTTCTGAAAATTGATTCCCTCCCCTCCCTGTCCCCCAGCTTGACATGCTTATTGATTAAAAACTCTGCACTGGCCTAAGCCAGCACATATTTGTTAGTGTTTGTGTGCTTCCCATGCAAGTTTGGACAGGCCATGGAAGCCAACTCTATTCCTAAGCTATTGGAAATGGTAAGGTTCCTTAGCAATTGTTTTAAACTATATGATGACACATCTTTGAACCCCATTGTACGAAGGAAAAATACCTTCTGACAGGAGAGAGATTTCCTGTTTATGTGTGTGTTTGCTGGAATTTAGCCTTCCCTTGTGTGTTGGCCGAGTATTTTTACTTTTTTTTGTAATCCAAAATGGCAACATGGCAAGTCACCTTCAGAGTTTATTTTTTGGACAGGATACAGGTCTTTTATTTTCAAAATAGCATGGCTCTGGAGTTGATGATGAGGCAAGCATAGGGGCCTCACAGTTACACTTCTACAGGCAGACTCAGTTAATTGAGGCGGCACAGTTATAAAGATAGCTAGATTTAGGCCATAAGTAATTAACTTTTATTGACAATTTTATACAATGTAAGCTCTCCACTTCCCACACAGGAAGTTTTTGGCTTCAGGCAGATGATCTTTCAGCATAAGGATACAAAATTTGCCAAATGTATGATTTATTTTATAAAATGGTTAGAATCACAGCTTTGGTTGTGCCTTAAGAGAGTCTCATAAAAATCTTTCTGAGCAAAGAGGCCCAACAGGTGGCCTCCAGGCAAAAGCCCAACTGCAGGAGGACTGCATGCAGTACCTGACGGGCCTTCAGCTGTGTAGACACGGGCAGGTGACCAAGGAACAAAGCATGTATAATACCCCTGCCTCTTGCTCTCTGGGGTGCCTAGGTTTGTGACATTATAGCTTGCCTTTGCACCCTACATGCCATAGCTGAACCCCCTTCAGAGGGGAGGGATGGTGTTATGAGACTCAGAAAGGCATGTTGCCTGTAAATGCAGTGAGTCTGGACCACCCTGAATTTAGGCAGTAAAGTTATAGTTATTTATTAAATAGAGTGTTAAGGCTTCTGGTTTGCTTCAAATGATGCTCATTTTAAACAACTGTCTGGGACTGGGAGAAACCTGGACTAATGGACTGATTACGCCAAGCATTTGTTAGGGCTGAGAGCCACATGGCCCTGGTTTGGGATGTCCGCGCCCAGCCCCAGCTGTGCCGCTGCTGCCCCTGCCCACATCTGGCAGAACATTGCCCACAGCTGAATTCCAGTCCCTCTATCACCCACCACAGTGGCTCGGACCTACAACACATGTGGGTCTTAAGCAACTTCTTGCTTTTTATACCTCCTTCTGTGGTTGTGCTACTTGCCTGGTAGGAACTGTGAGCAAGATTGTGGCCTCGTGGTCTTCCCTGGGAGTTCTGCCACTGACTCTCCATGGACGCTGGGTTTAACTCTGCCTTTATGTGTGTTTGCACAGTATTGGCAAAAAGATTTCCTCTCCTTCAGTTTTAATAGGAGATTGAAGCATCTTTTTCCACATGAAATTTTTCTCATTAATATTTTACAAATTGATAATTCCTGCAGGAACTATTTATTTTTGTCGAAATTTTGTGGAAACAGAAGCCCTTTCTGGGCATATCTAAAGAGTAGATGAAAATAATTACCACCTACAGATAGAATTCCAAACTTACTTATTTACCTCTTATTTTGGGATAAAATATTTGTTTCTTTGTTTATTTTTTTTAGTGTGTTTGAGCTGGATGCTGAACCTCACCATTCATTTGCTTTTTTTCCATATTGACACTATTCTAGCTAGCATGGTTTCAGTCTTGGTAGAGGGCTGCTCTGCCATGAGAATGTCTGGAGACATACATGTTATTTTGTCTGTAGCATGAGTAAGAATGCATTTTGGATTATTTGGGCCAAGCTAAATCACTAGAATTTCAGGACCATTAGAGATACTTACTAAGTCACTGTGGTTGGCTTCTCCCCCACTCACACCCTGACCATGGATGATCCTATGAGGATAAAGGTAGAAGGTTTCCAAGTAATCCTAGCTTTTAAGAAAATTCCCAAATCTGTGGGTTGTCCCAAATGCATGACTAGGAAAGAGCATGTTTTGCTCCATAAAATGAAATAACTTCACAAGCTTCACATGTTTTCAGATATATGTTGGGTTAACTGAGGCTTGGATTTCTCTTTAAGTCTTACGCAGCCAAAATTGTATTAGGATTTATGTTATGGAAACTGTATATCCTTTTATCTGTTATTATATATCTCCATATCTGTTATGGGTATTATGATATCATTTTAATGTGTCTTTGTGACATGTTTCTTCTCATCCAGAAATACCAGATTCTCTTAGTTAGGTCTGAGAAAGCAGGATAAAGCAGAGAGGCATCTTTGCTGAAGACAATGGAAGGTGTTGGTAATTGAATTCATGTCAAAAGTTGATTAATTGCTCTTTCCTAATGTTGCTGAAAGTGTTCAATGAATTGCTGGAGTTATAGTCAGTTTTTCTGTCTACTTCTAGAAAGTGGGTACTCATTTTAAATGTTGTATATCACCATCCTGCAAAACCTTTGCTTAAAGTCTAGGTTTATTGCTTTTGCTCTTTGGATTAGAGGCTTATCTTTTTCTGTTAATACTTGGTATTCAATATCATTCTTATAAATGCCCAAAGCTGCAGTAAAAAATAAATAATAAAAAGAAAAATAAAATCACAATATTAATAATGCATTAAAGAGTAGGTAGAAATCAAACAGTATTGGACCCCAGTGAAGCAGTGAGCCAGTGTGGAGCTCCCTGTGAGGTTAGGGACTTATGTAGCAGAGAAAATAATCCAAATTTCACTCTGAAAAATGTGTTTGCCTTCCATTCAAATCAGTGAAAAATGTTGTGCGTGTTTGAAGAAGCAATTTAACCCACAGTAGATGACTAAAAACTTTTATCTTAACTGTTGTTTAACCCTTCTGATAAAGAAAAACTTTGGCATTCACTTTGCTGTTGCCTTCCCATATGTGCTCAAGGCCAGAGTGCTGCATGATAATGAATTTTATCCTTGTTTAAGTTTGCAGTGCTTCCAAATATTAAATGGGGTGTTCCCCCAGCCAGGATGAGGGTGCCTTTAGTTAAACTCAGGGTATCTGGATCACCTTCATTGGAAATTATGCAAGTGTTGAGAACAGGTGCAGGATCCACGGTAGTACTATGGCTTTATTTCTATGCTTTCCTTTGTTTTCCTTATTTCATAGTATTTAGTGTTTATTAAGTATATTGTAATCTGAATCTGAAATTCCCAAATGTCTAGTTTCCCCTGTATTGCAATCACTGGCCTTACATACACATCACCAGAGAACATGGCACAGTGGCAGAATTTCACTATATCATTTTGCCTTCCCAGAGGATTACATAGCAACTTCTCTGGGGTTGTCCTCTCCTGTGGCATTGTACAGATCTTGCCACATTGCCACCTTGGCTCATTAATCAGATTTGCACAATGGGAAATCCTACTGAATATACTCAGCATAGGAACCTTACTATAAGTTTTTGAACTATTCTATGAAATTTAATATTGATTCTGTTCATGCTTCAGAACTACAGTATGTTAAAACCCCATTACATTTTATTTTCCATTAAATCCCATAGAATTCAGTTACTATTCTTTATATCGAATTCCATTGGATTTTTGCCCTTATTATTCCAATCTTATGTATACAAAAGAGATGGATTGCAAGGCACGTCCGTTTGTGAGAAGGGGATGATTCTCTCCCTCTCCTGGTTATGTTCAGACAGATTTGACCAACAACAGTTATCATTTTTCCTGGATAGCTATGGCAGGCTACGTGAGAGGAGGAGCTCTGAATGCACAGCGTGCTTGTAGCTGCTGGGAGAGATGAGAGCCAGGCAGGAGGGTAGGTAAAGTCATCACAGAGCACATGAAATCACAGAAATCATTAATGACCTTCTAATTGCAGAACTGAATCCCATGTTTTTCCTGCAGGGCTAAAAAGGGAAAACACTGTGCAACATCATTATCAGTCAGAAGGACTGTTTACCAGTTCTCTGGAGTTTTCTTTCCTTCTGAAAACGCATTTACGAAAATCAGTATGTGTTTGTTCTTCAGATGTAAGCTGCCATGATAAAATCAGCTGGGGGAGAGCTCAGAGACATCTTTGCTGCTTCCTGAAAATTGCTGTGTGTTTTCTTTTCCTTTGTTTGTTTTCAAATCAAGAGGTGTTCATATAGCATGCTTTGAAAGAACTCCTTTTATGCAAATAATACCGCACTTCTTTTTGTAAACTAAACACAAGCTGGGCCAACCTCTGCCTGCAGATAAGACACAGGGCTTCCAAAGTTCCCCGAACTGCAGCTGGAGTGCTCCCTGCTTATCTCAGGAGTGTATGCACCCGAAATCCCCGTAGGGCACTAAAACAAGGTAACAACCAGTGAATTGTTTTCACAGTACAAAAAGCCTTTCAGGAAGCAGCAAGGAGCAGTAAGAGATGGCTAAAGAATAAGAAAGTACCACTTTCCAATCTGGAAAAGGCAAATTTAAAGATAGGTTATTTACCAAGACCTCCATCACATGCTATTAATAGGGGTAAAAGCCCATCAGTCAAATATTTGACTAGGCATGGTTTATAGGGATTTCAAAGACATATGAAAAGATAATGCCTGTGTCCATTAGCTAGTTACTTGGAAATGCAGCGTAAGTTAATTCAGTCTTTCTTTAAAGAGTAATGATTATCTTCATTAACAATATATAAGATTTTTAAAGATTCACTCTTCTGCACCTATCATCCCTGTTAAGTTATGCCTTCTACATCTCAGTATTTACCCTGTATCATCTATTGCTCATTTTAAATGAGGTAATATTGAGATTCTGTCATGTCAACAGATCTTCTGCCTTTCAGGCTGTTCTAAGCACCCCGTTTTCTAGTCCTTAGTCAGCTCAACTATCGCAGAAATCAATGAGAATATTGTTTGCATGAAGACTGTGGAGTCAAGTCTTGGAAAAGGTGGCAGCTTCACAGTAAAGGAATGTAACTTACACTGACAAACCTTAGGTCCGAGACCAGGCTTCTGTGTGACAGTCCAGTTGCATGAGAGTTTAGATCTTTCTGTCCCACTGTCATCCGCAACAGCTGTATCTTGTTCAAATTTAAATTGCTCAAGTGAGTAATTATCAATGGCACAAGTAGTCCAGTTTTTTGTCTGAACAGGACATAACATGGTGCTAATATTTTAAGGAGGAGCAGGTGTGTAAAAGAATGTGTTGAATTAAGTGGTATCAACTGCTTAACAAAACCTCATGCTCAGAAGCAATTGTAATATAAAGTCATACATTAACTGACGTTTCCAATTTGATCACTGCCATTTTATTTTCCTTTTGGATAAGCAAACCAAGCTTAAAATTATGAGTAAGATCCAGACAGGCTGCTTTGGCATCTAAAATAGGGTTTAGAGTGAGTTCAGGGCATAAGTCCAAGAAAGGGATCCAGAAAGCTAACACTTCCTGGCCATGAAGCTCTCAGGTGCTTATATTAACCGGTGTCTGTGCTTTGTGCTGAATATTCCTTGGATCTCACCTGAGCTTGAGCTCCACAGGAGAAGAAATCACGTGGAGCAGTAAGAGGCCCTTGGTCCTGGCTGGGTTACAGCTCCCAGCTAAGCTCTCTTGCAGTGCCCAGACAGGGTGGAGCCAGCCACCACAGACGGGTCCCTCTGCTGACAGGCAACCTCTAGTCCCATGCTCAATCCTCTCTTTTCCTGCTGGCCTACTCTGCTCTAAGGCATGGGGACCACTTTGCCTGGGAGGATTCACATCCCTGCCTTCCACTTCTTGTCTGCATGTTCGCACCAGGACAGGAGGAGAAAAGCAAGGAACGGCCATCGGAGTGGGATGCTGGATCTCTCATGGCAGGAGGGTGCAAGCGTGGGCTGCCTACACCCCAGGGAGGGCAGGTGGCAGAGAGGGGCAGAGCCAAGCCCTAATCTCAGATTTAGATCTTTAGCCAACCTGTTCTTGTGGGGTGAAGACCACGGTTTCAAATCATCCCTTTTATGGCAAGCACTGTCCTACAGCTCAGCCTTGCTATGTTGTGCCTGTTGTAAACACCAGCACTAAGCCCTTCATATTTTGGAGGTGTTTTGTAAGAGTAAGCTAATTTATCCTCATGTCACCCCTATGAGAACGGTAAATACTGTCTGAAGTTTGGAAACAGGCTCTTTGCTTATCTCACAAACTCCTTGAATCTGGCTCCAGATTTCCAAGGGAGACACTCAGGATCTGAACAGGTCCAAACCCTGGTACCATGCCCTGTACAAACGAGAACCCCTGAGAGCAGCCGGTTGCACATTTAAGTTCCTCTGGTCTCCCCAGCATGAGGGGAGGGGACAGGCTGAAAGGAAGTAAATGAAGCAGCTGAAAAAATATGTTCAGAAGGAAAAAGACAAGGCCCTATTAGCATGTAAAATCTCAGGCTGCTGAGCCATCCCTGAGCACCTTCTTCAAACTGTCGAGCTTTTCAGCACCTCCTGAAGGTCAGCACGATATTTCAGACTAAAAGCTGTGGCTGACAGACCCTCACTGAGGGACATCTGCCAAAAAACGGGAGCTGAGGCTGCTCCAGATCAGCCACTCTGCTGATTGCAGCTGTGACACCGTTGCCTCTGGTGAGAGCCAGGATGTCAGATAGGCTGGTCCCAGGCCATTTCGGGATTTATGAACACCAATACTGTAAAGTCCTTGGAAGCAGATCATGAATCACAGGTTCACAGCCCAGCGGCAGTCATGCCAATGAGCCATCATTAACTCAGTTTCTAAACTGAGTGAAAGTAGGGCATCAGTTAAAGTGCATTGCAATAATGTAAACTTGCAGTGACAAAAGCGAGGTCAGCATTAAAAAGAAAAGGTCATAACCTCCTAACCAAACAGATGGGAAATGAACGCTATCCTTCACGTTGCTCCTCTTTGATTATCAAAAAGCGGCTATGAAGCTAAGTAGACCATCAGGTTACTAACTTTGATATCAGGTAAAGGATGTGTTCTGCTAAGCTAAGGCATAAATACAGACTTGCTTTCATTTGCTGGTTTGCAAACAGAATCTATTAATCTTTATTTGTAGCTGCTCTGAGAGTTTGCACTGCTTTTTTACTTGGGGCAAAGACCACCAAGTTAGTTTGCATAGAGGCAGTTAGTGTTTGGCAGGGTGAGTTATCTCAAACACAGTACTACACGATCACGGTTATACTGCTTGTGGAGCCAGCTGGGGTATGGAAAGGGTGCAGCCTACTTTCTAGCACTAAATGTAATACATGTGGACAAATCACAGTATCAGGCCATCGGGCTGCACCAGGTCACACTCGTTCAGCAGCCTCACGAAAGCTTCTAGATGCAAGGAGGAGGCTTGGGGGCAGCCTAAAGGCGTCTGTGCAGGTACACAAAGGGACCTTTTTCCAGTTTCTCCTTTACCTGGATAAGGCACCCCCAACAGGCTGAGTAAAGGAGAGCTGACAGTCTCACTCCAGCCCTTGGGTGAGCCCTCAGTCAAGGAGCCCAGCTCATGTGTACAGATGTGCTGCTTTCACTGGGGCCCTACACGAAGTTTGACCGTGACATCTCAGCTTCATGAGCAATGTATCAAACAAGGCATCAACAACCTAGTGGAAATCCTTGACCCTAGGTTTTGTCACCAATTTGCCTTGTGGCTCTTGGAGACACATTGACTGAGAAGGGTGAAGTCATGGAACCCCGTGGTATGCTTTATGTGCGCCTGTGGAGCTGAAAAGCCACTGCCTGATGCTGTCCTGCTAGCTCTTTCAGATAAAAGAACAGAGCCAGCACTATTTCTTTTGCTTTATATCCTAGGTGTTTGTACCACACCTGGAAGGAATTCAGGGACTTACTGGGTTTTAGTTGCTGTTATTATTATATTTATTGTATTTACTATGACATCAGAAGAAAACTGGATAATTTGGTATGCATGTAGATCCTTTGGTACAGTTCTTATGTAATTTATCATCACCATCTATTGATGCACAGAACCTGTTATATTAAAAAAAAAAAAAAACAACAAAAACATAAAAGAGATTAATGCTTGTCTATGAAGAGTTATTGTCTCAGGGACTCCTAAGAACCATTATCACCAAATGACAATTAAACTGTAGGAAATGCCCTGCATCAAGATTGTTCATAATTGCTGTTGGAACATTTAGATCAAATCTGTATGCTGTCTTGGTTACTCATGGGTATCTGCCTTTTAATCTTTTTCATTTTATGACCCATGCTATTCCTTTAATTATCACAGTATGGAAAGCTATTAGCTTTACAAGACAGAAAAGGCTTCCAAAATCTGCTCTGCATTTCAATACAAGAATTCAGGTAGATGGATATTATAACCAAAAAGCATAAAGTATAAAATCTAAGTAAGTGCTGAGAGTAGTTAAGGGATTGAGCTAAAACTTGTGCTTGCAGCCAGGTTTGCCAACTTGGCTCTTCACGAAAGGAGGAACTACATTCCAAGGAAATTACACTGTCCCCATTCCGTACAGGCAACCACAAAATGCTCAGATTCATGCAAAAAGTTGATCAACAGGATTGACTCAGAAGTACAAAAAACTTCTTTTTCCTACTGTAAGGTGTACTTGCATCTTTACCTGAGCTTGTGTGACTTCCTCTGTGAACCAGGCCACATGTCTGCATTTGTCTCAACTAGCTAAAGTCAGTAAAGGTCTTTGCATTGCTTATGCATTGAAAATATATTAAGAGATTAATTAGTCTGTCCAAGCAGACAAAAAAATGGGAGGGAATTAGTGAATTGGGTTACTGTATTCACTAACCTGAAGCAGAAGACCGGTGTTACCCTATGTTACTGGTCATGACATGTAAAATAACAAGCACAGCATGTTATTCTACACACACACACACACACACACACACACACAGAGCTCCTTTTCTACTTGGACTGAATAAGATGTTCCCGTATCAGTTGTCAGACTGAATTATTTGCTGCAGGTACCCAGTTTACTGCTAGAACTGGATTTATTTTATTACCAGCGTAGTGATAATGGGCCACAATAGCATCAGAAGTATTTTCTTAATGAATGTCCACAACTGCTGACTTGCATTTCAGATGAATGGAGTAGATCAATAGTGTTGTGTTGTTCAAAGTTCACTTTCTGTTTTCCTGCCACACAATATAATATTTTCACTAAACAGTAGAGTAATAATAATAATAAAGTCCTCCCATCCTTATACATCCAGATGTGAAAAGCTGTCCTCCTGTATTTAAAGATCCAAATCCATCTGGAAATATAAGCATGAAAAAAAAAAAAAAAGAAGGACCTACCTTATTGTGGGTATTTCCTCCCTGTTCTTCAATTATTCTTTGTGTATTTTGAACTTCTTTTTTGGTTCCTGTTCTTTGTCGAATTGATTTCTCAGCCCTTAGAATGAGTACCACTTCCTCACATGAGAAATTTCCCTGAATCACAACAAATGCTATATACCAGCTTTTAAATTAGCCTTTTTGAGCAATCTATAGCTCTTGATCTGATCCACTCATTTGTAATATAGTGGTGTTTGCTGAGGCTCATTATGAAAGAGCCTGTAGCACCACTGTAGCCCATGACAGCAGAAGATGACTAAATAAATCCAGTTGTGCTGCACACCCAAGACATGAGTTAGCTTCAGCGTGTTAAGGTCTGAAGCAAATTTCAAAGAAAACACTCTGTGCTTCATTGCAGTGCAGGACACCTACAGAAAATTAATTCTAAATGAGTATAAGAATAAAATATTCTCCACTGTGAAGGATGGGTTAGTGTTCCTGTGCTTTAATGCCTGGTAAAAATAAGCCTGGCAGACAGTGAAATGCTTCAGTTGGTAGCTGCTGCAAATTTCAACAGTATATTGGACCCTGTAATGGTCCATATATATTAAAGAGTATATTTTATGCAGGGAGAGTTTAGATTCTTTTTTTATGTTTGAATATTGTAAGAAAAGGATTACAGATCATTTGAACATGCTAATGAAAGCAGTTTCTTCTGACACACCACTGCACTGAATATGCAAGGAACTTAGTTAATGGTAGATCCTCCAGAAATTGCCTAGGCTCTGTCCTGCCCTCCAGTTCTTCACCATCAGCCATCTGCACGCACACTTACCTCTCGGAGTACCATAGAAACCTCTCAGTACTTTGACAAATGAATTCATGACCTAAATCACCGCTACTCAGTCCTGTGACTCTGTGCACTGGGAAAATGCATCATGTTAATGTATGTACCATGCTGCAAAAAAATCATATTCCCACCCTAGTCAGCATGAGTACCCTAAACTAGAGTTGAAACTAGTGCTGAAGACAAGGGAACACAGATTTGAACTCAGATTAGCCATTTGAAATCAACTCGTGGATCATTTTTATGTTTGTTGCTCACTTATTCTCTCAAATTTCCTTTTCTCTCTTTTATTTTAACTAAAATTAGCCAATTCAGGCTAGCAGTTCTGGCTTAAGAACATTTTTAATCTGGGGGGGTAGAGAATAAGTGCAATTAGTAATTGAAAAGTCCGATGAAGACACGTCCACTGTGAGCTTAGTGTGTTGAAGCTAATGCCAGTGCTGTGACAGATTTGCAACAACAGATTAAACTGGATGGATGGAGCTGTTACCATCTCGCCTTCTCATTTGCCCTGTTTCATTAAATGATGCTGCTGTCTCCATGGCAGGGCCTCTGATCCACAGGGAATCAGGTCCTGAACTGGCACAGACTTCAGATCAGGGTAGAAAAGCAAGCAACTTTCAGGAGCAGTTATCACTAGGGTTATCCTACATAAATTTGCCAGCACGAATCTGTCAGAACCCAAAGTAGCAAGATGTACTGTCCCACTGGAAAAAATATAAAACTATACTATCAAGTATTTCTTTGAAGAGGGAAAAGGCTACCATTTGCTGACAGTAGTGATTTTGAAATATGAAGTAATATGGCTCTGCTGTTGCCTTTACATGGCCTATCTGAGGACTAAATCTGTTACACAAACACGTTCTATCTGGGATATGCAGGACCCTGTCATTTCCTTTTCTGTAGTAACACAAGGAAAAATGAAATCCCTCAAACTTAAAAATTTGCCTTCATGTCAGTATGTTGTCTTGGCTTGTGCAGATCCATGGAGTGCTTTGTGATCAGAGTCAAATGGGACCTGAGTTGCTGAAATGAGGGCTAGGAAACAAGCATGACTGTGTTTTCTGGCTTCATTGCTATGACAGCTTGAACATTATTCCACAGTAAGACCAGGCCTGACTTGTCAGTACAATGGCAAACAGTGTGAAAGAGAGACACAATGTTCAATATTTACAAATTATCACCCAGGCCATAATTAGGGAGAATGAAACTTGTTGGGAAAAGTTTGCCATTAGGAAGCCATTAATGGTACACAAACACTCAAGACCAAGCCTGGTGGGAAGCATCAGCCATAGGACTTGAGGTTGCCAAGCACAGTAATATGACACATCATTAGTAGCCACTTGCAATGGTTGACCAAAATCCATTTTCTCATCAGTTACACGAGCTACTGTCTGCTGAGGGATGGAAAAATGAGCACATCATGACACAGGCTTTGAAAATATCTCTTACAAAAGGAATAATCCATCCACAGCTATTGCTTGCTGATAGTTATCACAGGCCAAAGCTTGCAAGTCTTCTGTAGACACATGAAAGACACACTGACACACAAGTCAGGGGAAGGTCACAAAAGAATGAACAGCATCCATCATTCAAACCAGCTACAGAAACAAAGAGATTACTTGTTTTCCTTCTGAAAGTGATAGACAGCAGCTAGTTCTTTGACCTGTACTCAAAAAGTGTATTTGTAGCCTAAGTATTTTTGGTTTAATTCATCAGAATTCTAAGTGCTTAAGTTCACTGAAACTACATTTGAGTATGTGCTAAGGAGACCTGGGATTGTTGAATAGAGGTGAGACTGAATTTTTAACTCTCCCGAGTTCTCCTTTACTTCAGGAGGCATTCAGGTAAAGTATGTTTGCAATAACCTGGTATGGAGATTACAAAAAGGCAGCTCTGCAATGGAGGTTGCAGCAGTGAAATAGAGAAAGACCCTGGGGTCAAATGGAGGTAAAAATAGGCACCAAACGTCATGGGAGTCTTACTGAGAAACAGTGGAGTTAAATGGTGTAAGGACTGTGAAAAAACAAATACCTGAAAAAAGGAGTTGCATATTGTACTTTTCACATAACTCCTTTGTTCTCCCAAAGCTATAAATGTCTCACAGTTAGAACACATGCCTTCTGATTTCAGGCACCTAGAGGAAAGATTCAAAGTGTGTTGGAGACACACATTGTGAGGAACCATCTTCCCTAGAGCTGCCTATAAATATGATCCTGAGCTTCCCATAGGTGTAAATCAGCAGATTTCTGTCTGGGAAGATGCTTGAAATGCTTCAAAAGCATACAAAGGAAGACACAATGTTGGAGCTCAAACATGAAAGCAAAGATGACTTGGTTTTCATTTTTTGCTCATATTTTCCTTCCTGAGGTGGTGAAATACAGTACCTATTATTCCTGGCATCCTTTGTGTGAGTCCCGCCCTTGCTCTTGTTGTTAGGCTTTTTGGTTCCAGTATCACTTGCTGAAGGATTCTGAGGAGTTTTCTGTCTCCAGAGCACAGTTTCAAACCAGTACTGTTTCACCAAGTACAGGCAGAGTAGCCTATCTGAGGATACTGGCCTCACATCCCAAGATGTGGTTTGAGGGAAAGAATAAGTCAAGATGGTATTTCTGGCACTAAATGTCTCTGTAGTGCACACTGGCATTTGCTGTTGGACAGCTAGGGATCTTCTTTTTTGGACACTGAAACAATGGGGAGGATTGTAAACTTGAAGACCAGGGGGCATACTGGGTGGAAAATCTGTTTGGGAACACATTAAAGCAGGAGCGTAGCCCACAGTACACTACAGCAGTGTAAGTGTCTGTCAGGTAACCTTGCATCTTCTTTCCTGTGTTGGTCGGTCAGCCTCATCTAACTATTGTCCCACCTACTGTTTTCTCTCTCTGCCGCAGTCCCACCTTTGTTATGTGGGTTTAAACTTGTTGCAGTAAGTGATATGCCTGCCTCCACGTTGTGTCAGAAATGGAGCACTTTTGGAATTCTCTGCTTGATCTAGTATTTGTCAGAACACGTTGGCTCGTCAGAATTGAATCTGCAGGAACACATCAGTTGTAGCAGTTTCTTGGGCAGAAGTGCTGGCTGAAGGAGGCAGACAGTCACATCAGGCTCCCACTCCTCCCACTGCGGGGACCTTCCCTGGCTGGCATTCCCTGGGAAAGTAGGGATGTGAGCCTAGTTGTTCTTGGATCCGGTGTGACTTCTGGGTGTTTCACACAAACTTTGAAAGCTCTGGTTTCATCCCAGTGCGGAGCAGGAAAAGTTCTGTACCAGTAAGAAGTTTCAGAGGATGAGAAAACTGTTTCTTGCCCTGAACAATACGGAAGTCACTGCTCTGTGTACTGGGGCTATTTTCTAATTAGAGCAGTCTCCCAGCTCTTTTTTATTATTGTTTTATTTTCTTTTTCTCTTAAATCCATGTTTGATTTGTTTCCAGGATTCTGTTACCACTAATATCAGAAAATGTTGTTGATTTAAAGGAAGATATGAATTTCTCAGTAGCAGAAGTGTGACTTGTTCTTAGCAGCTAATACTTGCAAATAGCCTGAGTTTCTGATTTTTATCCCCAGCTCTCAATTATTTTTATCAGATAACAGGGAAGAAGAACAATTCTTTGTTTCCAAAGCCTATTATTTTGTGTAATTAATGGGGTAATCCACAGAAAGAGTTCTATGGACACTGAAATAAAATATCACAAGGCAGGAAGGAGAAATATTATATTGATGGACTGTTCTAAGCAATCTTGTGAAAACACTGAATTTACACACAGCTGAAACACCTCTGGTCTGTAGTCATATTTTCATTTTGCTTAGTCTTAATGAAGTAAAAAGTCAGCACATATTCCTTTTATTAGTTTGTCATTTTGAAGGTTGACTATTTTAAATCCTTTCAGTAATCATAAGTATTTTTTTATTAGCTGCAATTGCTTAACTATAGTCAAACTAGAAGTGTTTTGCAAAAGTATGTGATCATATTGCTGTTAGAAAGTATAATTGTTTTCCCCATGGAGCAGCTAAATTTGGCTTAAGAACTGTGTCGTGGCACTAACAGAAAATGTCTGGTGTGACAAGGCATAGTGTGGACAGCGCCGAAATGCTCATAACCACAGTTCATTTAATTGATCTTTGGAGGGGGTGAAATATCACACTAGTCATCTGTCTTTGGTTTTTCAAGCCACATCAAACAATGGTGTGGAGAAGTAAAAAAAAGAAAGAAAAATGCTAGGTTGTTTGATTTCATCAGTTAATGGCTGTAGGTCACTTGATATCCCTTTGTTTACAACACAGTGATACTCCTGTATCTTGTAAAGGTTCACCAGAGTGACTTACTGCTGTGGTACAAGACCTAAAATAAAACTTGTACATGTCAGGCACCACATGATGCATAAAATATTCTAATATATTACAAAACCTTGCCAACACTAGGGAAAACGGCTATTCCAAGAAGTAGAGCTGGCTGAAATAAACCATTCTTTTTTCCAAACCAGGCCCTCATGAAAGACAGTAATTTGGGATCTCAAGGGAGAGAGGGGAGGGTTTCTACCTTTGGTCTGGTGGAAAAAAAAATCTCTTCCTTGGCTAATCAAAAATGTCAGCAGAATAAAGAAGCCCACTTCCAGCTCAAATCTTCACATAATTTCATGTCTTTTCTATTTATCATTTTTGAGCAGCTGCACTAAGAACCAGCTCAGCCCCTTGAGGAACTTGCCAAATGTGCACACCAAAGTGCCACAACTGCTTTGTGTGCAGTTGTGTCCTGAGTGTCTTGAGCAGATTTGCTTTTAGCTACCTGTGCACCATCTTGTTGTAAACCCTATCAGTCATCTGGTGCATTGCCAGTATGGAAGCAGTCATCTGTCTTCTGCTGTTGTACAACTGTTTTGCAAAATTTATTGTAAGAAAATCCTTCTGTGAATTGTTCTAAAAGCAGTGAAATGTGTACCCACAAAAGCCAGTAATTGTAACAGTTTCTAGCACAAGCCTATTAATTACATTAAGCAATATTACAACACTTTTTAAACTGAAATAGTTGTGCTAATACATGCAGCCTAGAAACAGATTTGTGTTGACTGATAAACTGATGGTTTAGTATACAAAATGTAACCACTCCTTTCCTTTAAACATATTTTGACAGATTAAATCTCTGACAATGAAGCCTTTTACTGCATATCCTTCTGGGTTTATTGTATTCCTGTTTGCCTTGCTGCAAAGGAGCCATGGACAATGTAAAGAAGCAGCTAAAAAATCAGAGATGAATTTGACTGTAAATTATGATCTTCCTAACTTCATCGCAGAAACACCGATTCAGAATGTAGTTTTATACAAGCATCATGTTTATATTGGAGCAATCAACAAGATTTATGTGCTAAATGAAACCCTCCAGAACATTTCTGTGTATAAGACTGGGCCCATTTTGGAGAACCCTGACTGCTCACCGTGTGAAGACTGCAGAGATAAAGCCAATCTTTCTAACAGCGTATGGAAGGATAATGTCAACATGGCTCTGCTCTTAGAAACTTATTATGATGATCAGCTCATCAGCTGTGGTAGTATGTCTGGAGGCATCTGCCACCGCCACATCATTCACCCTGACAACCCTGCTGACATTGAAAGTGAGGTGCACTGCATGTATTCTCCTCGGGTGGACGGAGAACCTGAAAATTGTCCTGACTGTGTTGTAAGCACTTTAGGAACCAAAGTTTTGGTGACCGAAAAGGACAGGTTTGTCAACTTCTTTGTTGGAAATACCGTATCTTCCACATTTCAACCTCCCCGTGTGCTACATTCAATATCTGTTAGAAGGCTAAAAGAAACACAGGATGGTTTTGAATTTCTCACAGATCAGTCTTACATAGATATCCTCCCTCAGTTCCGCGACTCATATCCCATAAGGTATGTCCATGCCTTTGAAAACGATCACTTTGTCTATTTTCTGACTGTCCAGAGAGAATCTCTGGACTCCCAGGCTTTTCACACTAGAATTATCCGCTTCTGCACTTTAGACTCAGAGATGCGTTCATACATGGAAATGCCTCTTGAGTGTATTTTTACCGAAAAGCGGAGAAGGAGGTCCATCCGAAAGGAGGTATTCAACATTTTGCAAGCTGCCTATGTAAGCAAGCCGGGGGCAGCCCTAGCCTATGAAATGGGCCTTGGGTTGAATGATGATATTCTCTATGGTGTTTTTGCACAAAGCAAGCCAGACTCCTCCGAACCGACCAACAGATCTGCTGTCTGCGCCGTCTCTGTGCGAACCATCAACGAGTTCTTCAACAAGATTGTCGACAAGCAGAATATGAAATGTCTCCAGCACTTTTATGGGAAAGAGAGCAAATACTGCTTGAACAGGGTAAGTGACAATTAATTTGCTGCATTTGGGGATTCTCCTCATCTCTTTGCCTACTCCATTGCCAAGTACCCATCTCGTCAGTTTCAGGTACAGAATGTAAGCCCCTGATAATTTCAAATTACTTGGCACTGCTCATGATGAATCTCTGCAAGGCTTAGTTCTTTTAAACTGAGTGTGAAAATCACTGAGGTCCACATTATGGAACTAAAAAAGTATTAGTAGAACGGGGCGGGGGGGGAATCCTGGGGGTTTTTTGTTAGTTTGTAAGTAATTGTGTTTCTTGACAGTGTGATGCAGATAAATGGAATATTTAGGCAGTTATTTCTTTTAATATTTCAGAAAAGTATTCAGTAACGTTCATATCCATGTGCACTGAGGAGTCCCTGAAAGTATCACTCATATTTTAAACTATGTTAATGCTGAATCACTGCCCTCCTTAGAAAAAAAATAATGAAAGAGCTTGTTTAGAACATGCCATGAAGAACCAAATTGTAATTCAGTTAGTCATATTTGATACAGAAACAGTCCCACAGAAACCAGCTTTCTTAATGAAAGAAACACCTATGGAATGTGTACCTGAATGAGGATACAGGTGGTCTCAGATGGGAGAGTTGCCTTTCTGTACACCATGTGTTTGAGTGATTGCTGCTCTCCAACCACCTGAAAGATTGTGAGGGAAGGTAGCACAGAAGTTATTTCTTCCCTTCTGGCCAGTGTCTATGCCACTGTCAGCTCTTGTAAGGAAATACAGAATCTGGGAGTTGGGTACTTTTAACATTTATTTTGAAACATGGAACATTAGAGCTTTGAATTGTACCTGCTTATGCAGCAGGGCCTTGTATGTCCTCTCTGGGAAGCTTTCTTTTCTCAAATGCAAGAGAACTGGAGCTCCTAGTTGGCATGCTGCCTTCTACCAGAGGGCAGGGCCAGAGTCGTTATGATGGGGCTCTGCTGAGCCTCACAAGCCAAGAGGAGGCTTGTGTCAGGATGGAGCAACAGTGAAGGTGGATGGGATCTATCATGTCCCATTGTTGGGATGACTGGAGTGAGGGTGAAAACTGCAGATTTTCATCACCCCAATGCCACCAGAGTCCTCCTCAGCACAGCTGCCCAGCATAAGGCATCAGGACAGGATGCTGACACGTGCCCTGGTTGGAGGTGGAAGTGTCTTGCATGATAGAGAAGGACTGCTTGTCACTGCCAGGGGTGAGACAGGGTGGTCTGGGGAGAAGCATCCATTACAGAGCTTCTGTGGTGCCTCCTCAGCAGCGAATGTGCTCAAGGTGGGGTCCAGCCCAGTCTGAGCTTCATCACCACAGGGGGATAACTGCTTATCGCAGGCTCCAGGTGTTCGACACAGATACAGGCATCATCAGAGGATTCTGATACAGCAGCCACAACAGGCATAGCGTCTTATTCCCTTTCTTTGGGGGGAAAGGCAATTTTCAGGTGCTAAAAGCCAGTTAGCAGACATTTAGCACAGTAACTTCTTATCTTTCTTCACTGTTATTGCTGTCCTAATTTTTCATTTTAGGTTTTACCCTCCTTTTAAAAATATTTTTCAGTTCTTTTTAACAATGAATATTGTTTTTCTCTGAAAGTACTTTTTTCTCCTTATTCCTGGGGTATTTTATTTGTGAGTGACTGTCTTTAATGCTCATAGCCTTTAGCTTATCTCATTCTGTACTTGCCTGTACACCCGTTTCATAAGGTGATCTTTTCGTAGCAAAGTATACCATTAAAATATTGACAGAATGATTTGCCACTTTTCACATGCTGGGAAGTACTTTCCTGTTTCAGAAGCTTTTCCAGGGGCTGCTGCTGCTTTGCATATCAGAACTGAATGTCTTATACTGCAGACATGTTTGCTATAGTTGCCCATTTTCAAGAAATGCCATCAGAAACCTGATTGCTGCTACATTAAACTGATGAAGAGGAAAATGTTTCTGTTATTTCTTGTGGTTCCTTTAAATTAAATGGCATAAAGGCAGGCAGAATTTTTGTCAGGATTGTTTGCTTAACACTGAAATATCAAGGCCTTCAAGGTTTGTTGTTCCATTTCCTTTGCTTTATTCCAGAGGACTCATTATGGCTCCAATAAAAAGTGTTCTTTGAGTTTTTTCAGGTTTTAATTGGTTGAAAAGGCTGGCAAGTATTTGCCAAGCATCCTTTATACACCTGTTTTTCTTAGGTGTGTAAAATAGACCTACAAAGTTGGAAGTGAAGAAAGGGAAAGAACAGGCAGAAGGAGGAAAGCACGTTATTTCTTACGCTTGTGTCAGGAATGTCAAATCTGGTCTTCCTTGATTTTGATGGAGATAAAATAATAATAAGAGTCCCAAACCCCTCAACTCTTCTTAGGCCTTTTTTTTTTTTTGTATATTATAAAAACGTGCATGAGGTTATAACCCATTTTTCCCCTTTTGTAAGCCATCTTCAAGTTAAAAGAAAGCTTTTATAAATTGTGAGAGTTTGTCACCGTTTATTTTGGCAAATTTCAAAACTTGCTTTTTTGTAATGTAGCCAAGATGATCTTTCTCTTTGATGTCGAGAGAATGAAACCACAGACCACTGATGCAAGTGAAAGGCACTGACCACTGTGAGATTAAGTCATAGGACAGTGAAAACAGAGCAGCAGTGAATATGGTATACCACTAGCATCAACGTTAAAAAGAAAAATGAGCCTTTAGCAATGTTTGCAAGAGACTGCTATCTGATAATTTACAGTTAGAATTTGATTGATGAAGGCCATTTCATGTTATCAGAAGAGGTCCCACAAGACAATTGTACATAATTTTGTTGATAGTCCATCTTTTTGAGTGGCTGTCCCTCAGGACTATTTAGTCTGGAGCTTCTGAAGGTAGAATTAGGTCAAAATAAACCAGAATAAAACATCCAAAATACTTCCTGAACTCGTGCTTCTCATATTCTAAACATTAAAAAAATAATTATCTCAACTCATCTTGATGTGGTTGACAAAATTGTCTAGTTTTTAGCCTTGTTTCCTAAAGGAATGAAGCTATGTGGTTATGCTACTGCATACCTGTCTTTCTGGCAGTTGACCTGACAGCCACAACAATAAGAAATCTTAAAGATGTGAACCCACGTGTGAATCCAGAGGCAGGTCCAGGATATGCTCAGGCTATGGAAACTGACAAAGTTTAAGGAGCCCCTTTACAAACACTAAAAGGACACACAGGGACCAAATCAGGTATTACTCACATATGGGAAAAGTCTCCATCAGAGCTTAGCTGGACAGCAGAGTCAACCAACCACAAGATGTAAGTCCAGAAACAACTGTGCTTTGATTATTCCAGTGCTTGTGGAAAACTTTACAAAGTGAAAATAAAACATTTCCAGTTCTGTTTAAGTGACATACATGTTAAGTCAAAGCCTGGGCTTACTGAAGTCAGGGATAGGAAAAGAGAATTCGATGGCGCATCTGATTGGTATCAGATGTACCTCAGCAGAGCTGTGACCAGTTAGCACTTCCTAATAATTTCCTTCAGTGAAGAGCTGGCTGTCACTTGAGTGACAGCAAGGAGGAAACAGAACTGGCTTTGAATTAAAAGGAAAAGTTGGAGTAATAGTAACAGGGTTTTATTGCCTGAGTCAGGACAAAGGTAGCTCTGTGGAGGGTTTTGAATCACTGTTCAGGAATCTCCTCACCCACAACTAAGAGAAAACTGAATGTAGGCTTTTAGCAGAGTTTATCTGGTCACAGTCACCATCAGCCCTGTTATGGTACTCCTCAAAACAGAGAAGTTACTTAGAGGGGCAGACAAATGCTGCTTACTTTATTTGAAGACATAGTTCAGTAGTGTGCACCTCTAGTATGGATTAAACATGATTCTCTAAGTGAGGAAATAGGTTCAGTTTAGCCTTGACAATTTCAACTATACATTTCAATTGTCATTAGCTAGTTCATGATTTTACAGGCTTTGTTTAGCCTTGCTGTGTCTCTTATGTGCTAAGCAGTTGGGAGTCCAGTTGTCCTCTGATACCTGACTTCAATCACTATTGATTTCCATGGAAAAGCACCTCTAAAAATGAAATCCAAATTCAGCTCTGTGAAGATCTTGTGGCTTTGTTTCTTCTGCATCTAAGTTCATGTGAAAGCTGAAAGTACTCCATTCACCTTACAGGAAGAGAGAAACAGGCTTTTGCTACCATGTTCCCAACAAATGTCCTCAAGCAAGACCAACTGGTCACAACTCCTGTCAGTTGAAAGGCACAAACAATTGGAAGAACGTGAAATGAAAACAGAAGATCACCAAAACAAAAGATAAAGTGACAGTAAAATAAACACATGGTGATACTTCTTTATTACCATTACACACATGATAGATGAGTAAAATTGGGTTATGCTTATATTGTAATGGAAGAAAATAATTGCTGCCTTCTATCAGGAAACCGCAAAGGCACTTATTGATCTGTCATCCTAAGGGTATGTCTAGGAATATTTAATAAAATAAAGAGAGACAAATAACTCTTTTGAGGCCCTGTAATCGTAACATCCCACACCACTTGGCTTAAAATTTTTTGGCAGGTTTTAAAATAACACCTCATCTCTCTGATTAGGAAGAGTTGATGTGGTTTATTTAGATAATCTCACAGCATTGGAGACGTTTTTCGTATTGTGAGTGGAATGTGCCTGAATATTTTCCGTAAAAGTCAGGTATCAGAATCCATCAGATTGGTTCAGTCATTTATTCCTCTGGAAATGCTGTAGCAAATGGCATACAGCACTCTGCCTGGGCACAAAGCCTGCTCCTGACCATACAGATTTTGTGCAGGCTTCTCTATGGAGTTCTGATGTCTCAGGAGAATATAATCATAGAATTACAGAGTTGGAAAGGACCTTAAGAGCATCTAGTTCCAATCCCTCTGCCATGGGCAGGGACACCTCACACTAGACCAGGTTACTCAAGGCTGCATCCAGCCTGACCTTGAGCACTTCCAGGGATGGAAGATTCACAGCTCTCTTGGGCAGCCTGTTGCAGTGCCTCACGACCCTCATGGTTGAGAGCTTCCTCCTTATATCTAACCTAAATTTCCCTTGTTTAAGTTTGAGCCCACTACTCCTTGTATTATCGCACAGACCCTGAAGAAGGTGGACTGGGCAATGAAAAAGAATAGACGAAGAGGGACTGGGTGATGGGCAGTGTGTACTGACACCCTTTCAAACAGGCTTAAACCATAATAGTAAGCTGACAGGCTGCATCTGTGTTTCTGTTCTGCACTCACTGCCTGCCTGCTGAAAGCCCAGACAGTACCCCAAGGCAACTGCTCTGTATGATGGAGTGCAAGGCAGGGTGTGCTCACCACTCAGCTCCCCACCACCAGTAGGTACATGACCATCTAGGTACCTGGCCATGCAAGACCCCTAACTGGGGTAAATAGCATGGTGTAACATATGGACTTGGTACTGGCCATGTGGACACCATCACAAGGGAGTTACCAAGAAAAAGGCAAGGCAAGAAGAAAGCAGGTCTGGGAGTTTCTTTGGAAAGTATCACACCACCTGGAGTGGTAGGCATCTTTAAAGACTTTTTCGAGCCCCAGGAGCTATGGAGTTTGGGGGCTGACCTCTTGGTCCCCAAGTGCTGCAAAAACTACTTTTTTTTTCTCCGAATGTCCTGTTAGGGGCCATTCTCTTTTTGCCTCCCAGTGCTGCTGCTTGGTGGTTTATCATCTTCTTGATGAAAGCTGGATTTCTCTGTGAAAAGGTAGTATCCGTTAAACTACCATTTTCTGCAAAGGGCACAGCCAGAGTTACTAATAACATTCCATTTCCAGACTTTTTAATCGGATTCTTCCACTTAAGGTAGAGTTCCATATTGGTTATTAGTGCAGAAGAGTGACTCTTCTGCTTTTCTCTGGAATTGCACAGAAATCATTTCAGGCAGAAAGTAATTTTTGTTTTTTTAGCGTGGATATCTGGACATGTGTATTTTATGTCTCAGGTTTATGAAGGCCCTTAAATAACTCTAAAGACTAGAACTGGGCAAAGAATAATTTTATTATCCTATGTAACCTTTCAAAGTTGGAAACCTTTACAGTCCCACAAGATGTCCAAAATGTAGACTAGCAGGTGTGTAACACTAAGGACACTCACTAGAGATGTGTAATACTCAGATCTAAGATACTTTTTCTGGGTTCAAACCAAATTCTGAGGCTCTTTTACCCCAGAGTAAGTTCCTGTCTAATCTGGTCATGGCTATTCTGCAATGGGACTGTCAGCCCCTCCTGAGAGATCTGCCTGGATTTCTTTATAAACAATTTGATGTTCCTGAGAAAGATATGCTGATTCTGCAGTGCACTTCATGCAGATCTAAGTCCTGGACTCATCCCACCTGGCTTTGGTAGGTAGTTGAAACGTCTAAATAAGCAATGAATTCTCCCCTGGTTCTGCTGCCAAATGATGGAGAGACATATAAATCCTGACAAAGCAGACATCTGCCTTTCAGCTCACTCAGCACCAACCTTACCTCAGCAGTTTCTCTACTTACTCTACTTGTTCTGACTCAGGACCACATATTGCCGTCATTATTGCTCACTAAAGCAACAGTAGGTAATTATGGTCCAAGAGAGTGCTGTGTTACTTGAACTTTCTAGGTGGCATGTGGGTTTCTGACCTCAGACAGCTTTTGCATCAGAGCGGAATTACTCCTCATTTCCAAACATACAAGTAAAACCAGAGTCAAATCCCACAGTAAACAAATTAAAAAATGCTGCTAAGGAAAACGATCCATGGCATAAATGGTTCAGAAAGCCAGTGTAGGTCACAAAGAAGTATTACTTGCACAGTCTATGGACTGGGTGAAAACAATGAAATGTTAGAGAGGAATGATCTTGGGGGAAGTGACAGTAAGAGCTTCATTTTCTTCAGGCAGATGTTACCATGCATTTGTACACAGCCTGTGGAAATCAGGGCAAATTGCATGATTTTCTTCTACTTTTTGGACTCCTTTGTATCCTACATATCTCTTGCACCACTGTTTTGGCTAGACATGCAGTTGTTATGCAATGTGGTCTTGAAATAAGAGTCTCCACACTCAGCATCATCTTAGGATAACTGGTCTACTGGGAATTCTCATCAGAGCTTCCATGTAAGGGCTTCTATGAAAAATGCACCTGATGTGCGCTACAAATTTTTATCAACAGAAGCTCCAATGCATTGTTTTATTTCTTCAAAATGTGTAATTAGTCAACACCTCTCCTTTGATAATCTGTATACTGAGTTAAATGCTAAATTAATATAAGGGAAATCAGCAAAATACAAAGATTACTTAGGTCCATTTTATCTGCTGAATCAATAGGATATACTTAGTGCTAATGCACTAACCAAATTATGAGAACTAATGCAGCAGTGTTCAATGACAAAAGCAAATAACTCTTTGAATGATCTTGACAATAGAACGTGTAGTCATCTTAATTTGTATTAACTAATTACATTTAACATGGATGTCTTTTTACCTATTGCCTTAAGTGGAGCACCAGTTCAGTAACCTCCTTTCCTTCTCTTATTTTAGCAGTGAAGTAGATCAAAGCAATGAGTATTAAGAATAAGAGGGATGATACTATGTAAAATACCCCATCCCTGGCCAGTGTTCAAGGCCAGGCTGGAAGGGGCTTTGAGCAACATGATATAGTGGAAGGTTCCCTGCCCATGGCAGGGGGCTTGGGACTGTATGACACTTAAAAAAGTTCCTTCCAACCCAAACTATTCTGTGATTCTACAAAAAATTTACATCAATAGAGTTCTTTAAAAAAATTCTCTTTCTCTAGGGGTCATAAAAATTTGTGTCATCTTTCCATTTGACTTCAGTGGGTTCTAGATCAAGTCCTTGAAATTGAAAGTATAGCATAAAGATAACTAATCCTTCAGTGATTCCCTCTAAATTGTTCCTTATTTTGCAACAAGTCGTATTTTGAAGGGTTGGTTTCCTGTGTAACTCGGACCATTTCCAGGCAGTAGCAACTTACAGTAGTGGCCACTGCATAGTTAGGATTGCCCGATTGTTTCCGTCTTAAAGGACTGTTTCCAGTTGCTTGTTTTCTTTTCACATCTACTTCACAGTTGAGATTTGATAAGTTTATTCTCAGAAAGGGAACATACTTCTGTATTTTATATAAAAAAGCTCTCCTTTGAATTGCTTTCAAATACATGAGGAATATTGGGAAGAGAAGGAAGGAAGAAGAGGGAAACAATTCTTTGTTTAAAACAAAAAGAGGAAAAAGCTCTAAAAGCCTTTTAGAGTAAAGCTTCAGTGCCTCAGCAATTCTTAGAAACAGGAGAAACCAGTACCCTGCCCCAGGCATGTTCAGTTTTCCATGGACACTGGACTGAGTTCACAGCACTTACACCCTTGAGTTGTCTTTCACTGGTCAAGAAGAAGCCAGAAACATGGTCGATCTGCATCTATGGGAAGTGTTTAGCACATAAATTTGTGTCCACTGGCAAAATCAAGCTGTTGCATTTATTATTTGTTTTTTTCCCTTCCTTAGGATTACAAGAAATGCTTGGTAATGATGTCTGGTGCTACTGTGCAGAAATGTGTTTTACAAAGTGCATAGCATTTTGAATACTGTTTTCAAATGCTTTTCTCTTGTGATGTGATTTCTGAGTGATTTCTGTTACATTTCTCAAGAACTTGGAGTTCTTGAGAAGAATAGGGCTTGAAGAAGAAAGAAATTCAGCATACTTAGTACCTATCACTGCCACATTAACATGGAAATTAGCTGTCTTTCTGTGCTGTGAGAGCAGCAAGTGGGCTAAGCACTGCATATCCCCAGAGACTGCTCTAGGCTGGATTCTGTGCAGTCCCTACTGCAAATAGCTGCCTCATCTGTTTGGGATCACTCTTTCTGAGGTCTTACTGCCCCTATCAGTGTGAATAGGTGCAATAGTTTGATACAAAAGACTTGATCTCTTAATTGAGAATATTTGATAAAGAGTGAAATGAATATAAATGCAATGTAACAATGGTGCCAATAAGGAACACTCTTCATGTGCACGTGCTACTGAATGTTACTAGTACTGATGCATGGCCAACCTTATTTTGATACCCACAGTTGCTTCTCTTGGAAATGCAGCAGCAAGTTTTGGGAAATCACACTGCATCTGTAGTGACCCAGGGGGTGAGGAGTCTCCTTGTAGACTTGCAGTTGATCATGTTGGCAAAAGCCAGCATGCTACATCCAAAGAATTTCTGTTTCTCATGTTTCTCATTTCTGGCTGGCTTCTCTTCTGCCTGTTGTACAGTGCTGGAGTTTGTTCACAAGAGATTCTTTTCTGGTCAATTACTTCCAAAAAATAAATGTATCCATATTTTTTTCTATGTGTCATCACTGAATGTGCTCGTAACCATAAAGAATTCAGACATCCTCTGACAGTTGTGTATAGTGAGAACAATAAACGTGACTATGACTTTTTTGAATTGCTAGTAGTAAAATTTCATCCATTTCACAAACTTCCTGTCTTGTAAATTGCAGAAAAAAAATACTCCGTTGTGATAGCATAGTAGACAGCTATTTATATGTTTCTCCTTTTCTCCATTATTCTTTACTCACTCTGGCCAGCTATGGCATGAAACCACATAAGAAAGGAGGAGGGAGATAGTCCCTTTGGCAATGGAAGAGACAGAAGAAGGCAAGAAGTGATCAGAGCACATAAATGTATCAGAAGTCACAAAGTTTGTCCTGCTTATTTTTCTTCTCTCCCATTTTGTCAAAGAGCTGTAAGTACAAGAACCTTAGTGGTCATCTTTAACTGAGTTCACAATTAAAAAGACTGGTATGTGACAGCTGGGAAGATTTACGAGGTTTATGAAATTTAAGGTGCAATTACTTTCAAAGATAATGATAGGTCAAATTTATAACATCCCTCACTTTAATCTGTATAGGCCTAGGAAACAGACAATATAGGTTCTAAATCCAGCCCTCTAACAGACCTCCAACATGATGGTGATCAAGTCACTCATCCTCTTCAGGCAAAACCCTGACTTCATTGAGTCACTGAGGCCAGAATTTCACTTCTTGTATTTCACATGGAGAGAAGCAGTGATCGAATGCACTTCTCACCTGATGAGAAATACTGCAAACTGCCCAGAAAATTAAAATGTATTATGGAACAGCAAAACTGTGTTGGCTAAAAACACACAAGACTATTTAGAGAGGAAAATCTGATAAGATTCTTCTTCATTCCTCACAGTTACTCTTCCTGTTCAGAGTCTGCTGTGCCTGTGAGTTCTTCACCATTATGTGCCGGATTCCAATAGGACACACTGCTGAAAACTGTAGTTCTATTATTTATCTTAATTCAGTGACCTCCACAACAGAAGAGATAAGCAACTCATACACCCTCTCTGGTTTTAATCATCTTGGGAATCAATTTGTTACGTAGAATCTTCTATCCATTCACTCTACAGCAGTTTCTTTGAAAAAAAAATTTAGCATTTGCAGATACCAGGATCCAGCTCATTTAGCAATAGTTCATTTCCTTCTGCTCCATGTTATACATGGAAAGGCTCAAAGGAGAAATGCTGTCAACACCTGTGCGTACCTCCTTCTCTTGAGAGAGACTTCCAGGATCCATAGCAGAAAACAAAAGTTGATACTTACAAATCTGATTCCTGACAGCCAACAATTTAAAAGTGATATATACAAACCAGCAAGAAATAAGACTCCTGCTTATTGCTGCTTTCACTTGAGTTCTTTGTAACTGTAGTAGTTTGCAGTTGACACTAGGAAATTTTACCTACTGTCTTTCACACCATTTTTCCAATTTGTCAGATTAAATTTTAAATTTAATGATGTCCTCCAAATTGTTCACAAGACAGCATGAGATGTTCTGCTATGATTAAGACATTAATTTAAGACATTAAACTTAACATCAGGACATTACACATAATATGTCTTTCTAATTGAGCCTTGCACTTAACTAAGAAGAACAGGTTTTGGCCAGCTCTGGAAGGATGAGCCTGAAGGAGTGTTTCTCCATGTTGCAGTTGCTGCAAATATCAAATTTTTTCTCACAAAAAGTTTATGGTTAAAATCTTGTGTTATTGTTGTTTGTTTTTTTTTCCTCAGAGTCTTGTATTCAGACCAGAGACTAGACTGATTAGTTCTGACACTGACCTAACTGGGTAATTTTTTTGAGATATTCATTAGGGACTTGAAGATTTCCTCCCTGCTTTGCACTTTTGGCTTCAAATGTACAACTCTGTCCAAAATATTATTTTTATACTCACTGAATATGACTTCTAAATAATCAGTTAACTGCCAAACAGTGATAGCTCCTAATAGCCCAGCCCAACGATGCCTATCTAAAAAGACTCTTCAGGTGCATTCATCTTCTGTGCATGGAATCAAGGGTAAATTCCAAAACACCACAACTTCCCCTATGAACAAATAAGATAGCTATCCCCTACCCATCTGAACTCTGAGAGGCAGAGCTTGCCCACACCTCGTTGCATTCCAGTGGCACACCTACACCAGTTTCACTAAGCCCTCACTATGAATCATAGGCACAACTGGCACCTCTCATCCTACAAGAGAAGCAGTATAGCCCAACCCGAGCACTTACCCCCACTCTAATCGACCATTTCAATAGTTGTGTGATTTGTCACTGGAACTTGGCATAATATCCAGAGTGCATCATCTGACATCAGTTATTTTTCCACATTGGCAGCCAAATGGATACTCATGTGTATACTGAGAGGAAAGAAGGGAGGGAGTCAGGCTTCAAAGAGTTAATTTAAAGCAGCTTCTTCGCCGAAGTTGTCTGTGTTATCAATCTTCCTTTAGTTTTCTAAGTAGCCTTTTAATCTCTGCATTTCTACTCAAAGATCAAAGTCTTCCTATTTCTTAAACAGCTAACCTTACATTATGGTTAATCCATGAAGCGCCAGGTTTTGTAAGAGAGCCATATGTGGAACAATCTGCAGGTCTTGGGCAGATACCCAAAATTACGACATCTCTGAGGAAGGCTGAGCTGACTTTGTGGTTGAACTGACTTCGGGGAAGCTAGGAAAGGTGTCAGGGCAAGCAGGAAAATTTAGCCACTTGTTAAAATGGGCTTGAACAGGGTTTCATGTGGCATGTCAGGATGTTTAAATTGTGTCAAGATGACTGCACAGGAGGAAGTACTTTTTTAAGTTTAGCACAGAAACACCTCTCTCCAAAGTCGTTTGCTTACAGAAGAAAAGGATATACAGCAAAGAGCAGAGATCTCAGGTTGGGGGAGGGTAAATTCACAAATCTGCCTTATTTCAAAAAGCATGAAAACTGTACATTTTCTGCACTTGAACTGTTCATACTCATTGTATGAGTAATCTTTGCACAGATGTTTCAGAAATACTTTTAGACTGGGTAGGATATGAGTGCAAAAGAATAAAGCTTTTAGCTTGTTTGCTGACCAGAAAAAGGAAAAGCTAAATTCGTCTGTTGATGATTTAACCCAATCAAATACTGGGTTAAATAATATTTAAAGTGTATTCAGTGTTCCTAGTGAAAAGTGTTAGTCCAAAACACACCATACATTAACAATTAATACCAAAACTAATATAGGAAACCTTTTAGCATGTGGATAACAAACTGTTAAGCCACTGCTGTATCAGATGTAATCTAGAAGCCCTCTTTCTGCATCATTAAGGCACTGTGCAGAGATTTCTGTCGCTCTTGTTTGGTCTTACACAGGGTTTTACCTAAGTGATACAGTAAGCAGACAGCACCTGGAGAAAAGCTGGCAGCGGTGCTGGCTGCAGCTCCTAGAAATTGTAGGAAACTTCACCTGCCAGTGCTATTGCTGTGCACAGTTCAGAAGTGTTGTGATTCGAGAGTAAAGGACTGAGCTATTAGGTTTAGCATTTTGTTAATAGCATTTTCAATGCCTTGGGCTTTTCCTGGAATTCACCAGAGTTAAGCCAGCAAGAAGCTCTTGGTGTATTGCATGCTTTCTCATAGTACTTTGAGGGAAAACCACCTGAACCTAGAAAACAAGAAAATAAAATTTTACTCCTACATGTTATTTTAGGGTATGTTCCAGATCTAATGAATTTCGTGGAAAGACTTTGACTTTCTTTAAAATAAAAATTCAAATTTTTAAAACATGTTTGTAATAACAACAGATCAATTAAAAAAATAGGAAAAACAAAGCTCTTGATTGATTTCAGCAGAGGGAACCACCGTAAGATCCTTTATAATCTCCCTCCATGTTTATTCATAAAGTATGTCACAGTGGGAACATGGTAGATGACTTCCAAATTTAAGCTGGTTAGGGATCCTTCAAGGTGTTCCTGGTTGTTATCTGTACAATCTCATGAAAACAGATGATGTAGTATCAATAGTAATGTAATTATCAGTTAATAGATTACTATTGAATTGTCAGGATATCAGGTTATATTCTTCTCGAGAGATAACTTAAACTGTATTGTGCAAGAATTTTTCCAATGAAAACTAAAAACATGTAATCTCTATTCCCAAACTGAAAGAGAAAAATCCTACAAATGCAGCAACTTTATAGTACACTCAAGACATACAGAGATTGGACAAGTAGTGCACAAGGCATAGATGATCAATACAATAGCCTAAGTAATTATAAGAAGCTGTCTTCCCCATTGTTTCTTTCAAATGTACAATCAGAAGCATATTTTTCCTGGCTTTCTCCCTTTTCTCTTTCTTCATCTTTTTCTCCTCTTTTCTGTTTTATCACTGAAAAAAAAGGTGCTGAAAAGAGAATAGGAGGAGAAGAGTACTGGAAATAGTTATTTTAGTGCAAAAAAAAAAAGGTTAAAAAAATTGCAGCATTTTCAGAGCATCATTTTCCAGGAATCAGTGTTCTAGGCACAGGTGTGTCACTGGGCAGGCTTAGCAGCCAGAGGATTCTGAGACCCTTGGAGAAGCAGTGTTATGTAAGTCACTAAGAGAAAGGATACCTTGATACATGTTCTTCTACACATCTCATCTGGTTAAATAAAGATCCTATGTCTTATAGCCAACAGACAGGATAAAAAGAAAAAAGTTTAAAGAAACATGCCTGTAACTTTAAGAAGCTGTTGCCTTCCTCATGGAACATCATAACTGATGAAGCAATTAAGTTTGAAACATTTAAAAATACTTTTGGTCAAATGCATTTGTGCTAAATGACTTCACTCTGACAAAGATCTATTCCTACTCGTAAAGACAGTACTCATCTGTACTTCATTTTCTAACAGGCCTTTTCAAGAAATGCTTCATACTGCAGAGCACAAGATGATGAATATCGCTTAGAAGTTACGACTCCCTTGCAGAGGGTTGACTTGTTCATGGGCCAGTTCAACAGTGTCCTCTTAACTTCAATATCTGTCTTCACCAAAGGGAACCTTACTGTTGCTAATCTGGGAACTTCAGAGGGCCGCTTCATGCAGGTAAATATGTTACACCTTCACAATAAAAATACATACTAGAGTTCAGCAGGATGGTGGTAAGTGAGGAGCAGTATTAGCCCAGTTTAACAGGGTATTAGAAAATTGAAATTGAAACAGCTTCTGGAATATAAACAAAGTGCCTAATAGAACACTGATTTTAAGTATTTATATGGGCTTTGTGGCTTGAAACATGGTTTTGGAGCAAATTCTACCATGATCTCCACTGAGTCCAGCTGGTTCAGTTCACAGAGCAGTTTTGGTCCATACAAACCAGATTTCTTTCAAAGGAAACTAAACTAAAAGCTCTGTCTTGGATACGCATAAAATACACTACAACCCTAGATGGGGCAGAACAGTGCCTGATTCTTCAAACAGCTTCAGATATACACTTCATATGGTCATTTAGTCTAGAGGATCAAATTAAATCTAGTTCAGTGTAAAATGCTAAGACGGCTTATAATGTAGAAGCAGGAGCCTCAGCATTACTTGCTTCTATGTACTCATCTACTCCTCTGGCACCAAATTAGTTGCTAATGTACCCATAGCCTGTGACTCAGATCTGTAGAATTGAGATTTGTGACTCTTCTACCTACTTTCAAGTTTCTCTAAGTGTGTCTTAGATTTTCAGGCCTCTGCTCATTCCTGTAAGTAGGGTTACCTACTGTCCCCAGTATATGCACCCTTTCTGGACAAAGGGTGTCGTACACCTCCATCTCTATCTCCTGTACAGACAGGACACAGAACCTGCCCCATAATGCAAATCCATAATGCTCCTGCAGGGAAGGAGGTCAAGTGATTTACCGTAAAGGACAGATGAAGAACTGGAGAAAATAATAATTCTTTTTTCCCCTAAAAGATAAGAATTTAATAAAATGTTCAGTGACAACCATGCCAATTTTACCTGAACTTCCCGTTCAGTTATGACTACCATAACTTTAATCTGCAGTTCATCTTCAGTGGAGGAAAGCCAAATGCTCAAATCTACATACTGAACACAGGACCAGCCTATGCTCTGTTCTTAAATATAGATAACTGGCTCATACAGCAAACACAAGCAATTTGTTTAACCTTTATGAAGCCACTTCCTTATCTACAAAATACAGTTAATAACTACTGTCTTACAGCATTTCTTCTCGGCTGTCACAAAACTTTTAGGGAGGTTTGGTGGAGAGCATAAGGCAGCATTATGCATCATTGTTTTTATCTGTAGCATTCTCTAAATTATTCATTCAAATCCTGCACCACACACTTCATTCAGATATTTGCCTAACTCAAGGAACAATTAAAATATTTCCAGAATACATTTCCCATTCCAGGTTCAGTTACAGATCAAAAGAAAGGCTGTTGTGTAAACTGCATACTGCCATTAGCAGAAGTATTCTCATCATTGAAATAGATTAGCTTGAGCTACAGGGGGAAGTCAGCATTGGGCTCATATTGTAATAAGTAGGAGCTCGCTCTTTGAGGGTTTGGTGAAGCCAGCAGGAGAATAAGCATAATGACTACCTTTGATGAGGCTACTTCCAAATAAAAAGGTTAATACTTGTTTTGCCTTTAAATGATCTTGGAAATGCTACAGGTCTATAGCATACAGAAGGCACAGCTTTTTTTCAGAACTCAATGTTCACTTACATTAAATCTTTTCTTTTTTTTTCACTAATAGTTATCTAGGAAATGCTTTCAAACATGTTCATTAACAAATGCCCAACTAAAGCAGATTTGCAGTGTTTCTATGGAAATATAGCTATTAACTGCAATGAGATGGAGATCATTAAGAACTGAGCTATTAAACAACCATTACTGAAGTATAATGGGTTAAAAAAAATCAGGATAATCTAACAGTGACTTAATTTATCAAAAAGATATCCCCAAACACTTCCTCACGTTTTCGGCAAAGAAACGTAATGATGTTCTTTTTTGTTTCATTCACAAATCTGCTGGAGCATATTGCAAAGAAGCCTCAGGTTTTCCCTTTTCACGCACCTCACTTTTGCACAGTCATTTGCACTCATATTTTCAGCTGTTTATACATGCAAATAATACATTTTCCAGTGCAGTCTCCTTGTAACTTGCACCTCTTCAGAGTTAACTATATCTCTTCAGATAGGTGTGCTTTCAGAGAACACTAGCTGCAAAATTCTATCAGGGAACCTGTTTTAAAACTGGTTATACTGTATTAACATCTTGCGAACAATTTTTCATGCCAACTATTTGAAAGCAAATGAAAAAAGTATTCATATATAGGTTTCTAAAATTAGAAAATAAGCCCAGCCCTTCCAGTGAATTCAGTTTATCTTGTATCCTCTTTGAAATACCAAACCTCGCCATATTTAGACAATTTAGCTTGTGACATCAATTTCAGCATTAGCAGTCATCCATGAGATTAGAAGAAATAGTAGTACAGTAGCTCTGTCTCTGACAACTGCACCCTGAAGTGCCCAAATATGAAGCAGCTTGGTGAAAGTAATGAACATTTAATTCACATTTTTGCTGTCTTAATTTAGGGTTTCCTTTAATTGTTATGAAACACTGGGGGGGGGGAGACATTTAAAACATAGTGGTCATGTCACCAAAATTGAACTGAAGCTCTGAGCCGGTGCTGTAGCAGCCAGTGGATGCAGCAGCAAGCTACTGCTACTGGACCTGGAGAAATCTATTTGAAAACGTTTCTCATATTCTTGCTTATACATGATTACCAGCCAACCACTTGATTCTCCTTCTTCTCTTTCCCTTTTCTTGCCATCCTTCCATCTCCTTTTGCATTTCTTCTGTTCATCACTTTCTGCCTTCCTACTGCCCCCTGATCTGTCTCTATTTCCATCTCCATCCGTTTTTCTCTCTTTACCACATGACTATAGCATAGCATTGCTGCAAAAGTCAACAGAAGGTTTAGCATGTAGTTTATGAGAACAGAGGTTTTCTTTCTATAGATGACAGCTACCTGATTCTGGAATTTTGAAGTATTTAGAGACATATTACAGTTAATTATTCCTATCTTTACGAGTATTTCCACTGAAACTTAGGGCATTAGCCATCAAAACTGTGCTAAAGGTCCAGCTCAGACTATAACCTATATTCCACTTATTTTAAAGAAGTAATCTGAGGAGCCAGTAATATTCAGAATGCAAAAGCAGGTATGTTTTTAGTCACCTGTTGTTTTCTTCTTGCACTTTTAGTTCGATTGAATAGAATTATTCACTTAAACAGCTCTGGAAAGCACTAATACTGGAAAGGAAATACAACCTCCTTCACTAAATGTTTGTTTTTTTTCATCCCAAATCTAAAACTAAAATAAAATCAATGTGGATGGTCCAAATACAGAAGATTCATGAGTTCTTTTAAGGAGGATAATTGGGGCCAGGAGGTGAATTCCAAAGCTCTCCTGGAGAGTAATTGCAGCCCATTGACATACTGAGCATATTTTGGCTCCATCAGAAATGTTAAATCTGTATTTGGCCATGGATAGATTGGAGTATGTAGTTTACCAAATATTGTGTAGTTTCTGTTACAAAACAGAGCAGTAATATTTTTTCTAAGACAGCTGACATGCGTGAGACAGAAAAGAAAAATGGTTTTACTTCCTTCCTAAGCTGGAGCCTGACAACAAGCTTGCTCCCCCCCCCCTTTTTTTTCTGTTGAGAAGTTGCAGCTGTTTCAGCCTTTCTTATTGTGCTTGTTTTCAGAGTGTGACTGGGAACACAGACTGAACGTACAGCTGTTGGGTGCAAAGTGAATCAGGTATTTCACAGTGGTTATTTGATTAGAAAACAGCACCCAGTCACACTGTTATAGTTGACGAATCAGATTTTCAGCTGGTGTAGAGCAGCCTTGCTCTGCTCAAGCCAAAGGAGCCGTGCTGTGAATACAACTCACAACTGCAAAAGACACTTTCAGTACCAGGCAGAATTTGGTGAAATTATGGTTTGTAAAATAAAACCCCCCATGATACATTGAGATAAAGTATCTTCTGGTTTTGCTCAGTGCCAGTGTGATTTCCCAACCCCCAACCCCCGTCTGAAGCTTGGTATTATTTCAGAGAGTGACTTTTGAGTTATGAAGAAAAGAGCAAAGTTCTTCAGGAAGGGGAAATCTTTCTGATAGCTCTGGGGAGAGTGGGATATGGGAAAGTTTTGCAGGATTTATTCTGAAAAGCTCACATTTGGTCTGGCCTTAATGAACAAGAGATCGATGCCCTTCACATGTGCAGAAGCTGGTTTTCAGCATAACGCTGTGCCTGGAAGCAGAACACTGCATGTGCTCCCTATGCTTGAAGGTAAAGGCCAAGCAAATGCACTGCTTGTTGGTGCAAGCAGAGCACCTACTTCTCTATCCTCCTCATAGAGAACTTTCCACTCTGCGTTTTACAGCTACTGTGGGCAACCACTCTCTTTGGATGCAATTCTGACAGCAGGGCCATCCCATCCTTTTGACTATACCAGTGAAACTCAGTGCACAGTGGGGCAGCACTAGGCCGCATGTGGAGTGAGGAGTTCCCCCATGTGCCCTCTCATCTTCATGGGTCAGTAGGACAGCCATCAGTTGCTTCTGGAAGTAAGGAAAGGGTTTTCCCATGGGCATACATACTCCGTGAGATGCCGTCAGCCACATTCTGGCGGCAGTCGTGTCCAATCTAGCTGGATATGAGCCAGCTCTGGCTGTGAAGCCAAGTGTTAGCAAAACATGGTAATGCACTGTCATGTCTCAACAGATTCTGGACTGAAAATGGCTTAGGGCACGAGAACCAAAGCATGATGGCACAGACAGGCCTTGCTGGAGTAGAGCATGTCACGCAGCAGGCTACTTGCCCTCCTCAGGGCCTCTCTGCACTTGTTAGACATGAAACAATAGAGAATCATAAGCCTTATTCTAGGAAGCAATTATATTCCTTTTTTTTTTTTTTTTAAGCCAGATTTTTAGCTGAGAAAGGATGTATGGGGTTAGAATAAAGGTTCAAGGAGCAGTTATTCCTTTCTCTGTCAGGGGCTAGGATGGGTAAAGGAGAGGTATGAGGCATGTAAAAGCACACAGTGATTCTTCTCCCAGTACTCTCCTGCTTCTGGCACACAGTGGCCCAGAGGTTCCCTGAGCTGGAAATTGTAGCCATATCTGGCATTTGATAGTTCTTTATGGACTTCTTTTCCATGCATTTTGCTTACTGTTTTTTGAAATTATCGTTTTGACCTCCATGGTCAGCTTTGACAATGTCTTCCATAGTTTCGTCCTGCTTTGAAAGATGAAGAGCTTCCTTAACCTGCTGCCTTATAATTTCATTTGGTGCCTCTGATTCTGTCTGATGAGGAATAGGGACAGGGAGCTCACAGCTCAATGCTTTAGGAAGTTTTCACACACTGAGCTTCAACTTGTTGGCTTCACATTGAAGTAGACAGAACAATTGATAGTCACATTCATTTCCTAGGAACACTTGAAAACAAACACCATCACGACCAACAAACTTTAACACACATCTCATTTCTCTGAAAAGAGAGAAATTAGCATGTGTCATAGCTTCTTTCATAGATTACATGCCAGGGAACGTAATGCATGCAACAAAAATTAGTACAGACAAAAATAATCACATCTTCTTTTTATTTGTAACTGCAGTCAAGGCTTGGAAAGCTTTCACCCAGAATTGAGCAGGAAGAGAGCCAAGCCTTCAGCATTGCTCTCCTCTTGGAAACAGCAAAGTGACAAGTCCTCACCACTCCAGGAATCAAGGCTCAAAGCCATGGTTCCTATCAGCAAAACGTGTTGATACAGAGCAAAGAAGTACAGAGCTTTGCAACTTTCAGCATGGTTGTTCAGATCCAGTTTATATCATAGTGTACTGGGAGCCATTTCTACCTTCAAAATGATCAAACTTCTTTTGATTTAGTTCCTGTCCCACTAGACAAGTGTAGTCATAGCAAAACACACCAGTGCAAGTGGCAAGCAAGTGACATGTTGGAAGCAAGTGCAAGGAGGTTAAGAAATGCGTGAGCGTGGACCTTAAGCCTTACAGAGCCAGCAGGAGGAAGGAGTGGTGGGATGCCCATGGAGTCATTACAAAGGTTGTCCTCAGTGCTCGCTGCTGTCCTTCCTCTGTGGTCCAGCAATTCCCTTGGCTTTTCAATACTGGCAGTCTGACCTATTTAAGGCTAAATGCAAACTGTGCATATGTGCATTTATAGGAATGTTGCAGTCCTTCCCACTTTGTCGTTTTTAAACAAACAGAAAACTGTCAAACTCTTGATAAGTAACATTTCATATCTATAGCTTAACTTTTAAAAGTTTTGTAATAGCAGTTCTTTCTGTGGTAAAGAATGTATCTTGATGCTGCCAGAAAAAAAACCCATCAAATATTGCATAATGCAAAATCCATATCATCACATTAAAATTAACACCTGGTGCCAGATAACTGTTTTGAGAGCACACATGTTTTAATATTCAGTTTGAGTAGTAAAGCTTACACTTTTCAGAGGAGATCCATTATACTCTCCATGGATTAGAATGATATACTGCATTTAGAGAGCTACATATGTGCCCTTTGCAAGGCTATGCTGCATATCCCAGCTCACTGGAGGCATTACACAATAAAGCTAACCCTGAGCCTATCTCTTGCTGGGTAATGGCATACACCTGCCAGACATCCAGGGAAAAAATAACAATATGATACTTAGATGGGATTGATTTTAGAAAGTCTCTCATTTTTGCAGAAGGTATTTCAACATGTAGACAATAACATTTGTAATTCAATCCTGCTGACTAGCAGAACTGAGCACCAGAATGATTTTTAGAAGAAGCTGTTGCATGCTGTTTTTTGACTCAGGTTATTGCAGTCTTAATTTGCTATATTATGCATAAACAAACCTAAAGTCAAGTCTTGTTACTAAACATCAATACTAGATGATGGCAATGAAATAATACTGAAATGAATTATTTTCATACTCATGGAACTAAGTGATCACTGACTTCAAATATAAAGAATATTAATATATTTATTAACTAACTGTTACCTTCACGGAAGTGCTTTGAGCTATGTTGAAAGACCAAATACTTGTTTGGTTTTCTCTCAGAGGGACATTATTATGTTTGCTTTGAGAAGGACGTGGTTGTAGTTACTGGTAATGAATGTAATTCTCAGGAGAGCTATTTGTAAGAACATCAGAAGAGCCACATGGGTTTAAACGAAAGGTCCATCTAGTTCAGTGCTCTGCCTCCAGCAGTGGTGACAAGTGGATGCCCAGTGACCAAGGCAACATATGTAATACCTTCTGCTTCAAGCCTCCAACTACTTTCCATTCTGGGGGTTTCCTGAGCTATTGGGTTTTGTCTGTTTAGGATACGTGTACAGGTTTCCATGTACGTGTGGAGTTTCCCTTTGAATGCATCCCCTTCCCTCTTGCATTCACATCCTTCAGCAAGGAGTCCCCATAGGTCATCACACATTGCTAGGAAGTCTTACTCTTTTGTTTACTTTGAACATGACTCTCACTTTTGCCTTTTGATGGTGTTTAGTACTTTTATTAGATGAGAGTAGATAGTCTCTACCCACATGATTCCGTATGCCTTTTTCATATCATTTCCACACCTACCCTTACTCAGTTGTTCATTATAGCCTTTTCATCATCTTTATTATCTTTGCATCACTTTTGTCATCATCTGAACCTTTTCCCATTTTAACATACTCCTTTTGTCATGGGGCAGCCAGAACTGCACAGAGAATTCATGGTTTAGGCAAGACATGAATTTGTATGACATCAGGATGTTTCCTGATTTGTTTTCTAAACCTTTTCCAATAATTCCTAAGCTTTTCTTTGTTTGGGTTTTATTGGGTTTTTTTTTTTTTTTTTGACAGCTGCTGAGCAGTGAGATGATGTTTTCATGGAACTATCTATCATATACCACTTTAAATTCGTCTTCACTGTATTTTAGCTGCCATCTTATTGCCTTGACATGCTGTCCTGTAAAGTCCTTCTGCCATCCTTCATAGTCTGTTATCATTCTTATCACCTTGAATACCTTCAGATCATCAGAAAAATTTGTCACTGGATGCTCAGTGACATTTCCAACTCATTTATGAATATGTTGAAGAGTTCCTGACACAGATACCTTGCAGAACGCATCTGCTGACTTCTCACTATTGCAAGGCTTGGCCATTTACTGCTAACACCTGCTTGTTCTCTTTTGGTCAGTTATTTAGCTGTGCAAGACCTTCCCTCTCTCCTAGCTGCCTGAGTGCAGGCATGTAGATATCCTTTCTCTGATGCTCTGGAAAATGTTTGATTATTAAATTAATTATTAAAATGTATAGAAACCCCAACACGACCCCCAAAAAAAGAAACAAAACCAAAACTGAACAAGCAGAAAATTAAATCAGGACTTTACAGTCTTTGCAAAGAGAAACACTTCTGTACTACTGAAGCATTTCCATGGTAGAAGTAGCCCGTGTATGATAGTGTGTCCATGGTAGATTAAAGCCACACTGTATGCATACTAGTTCAGTCCCAAGCAATAAAAATCAGAGGTTTATGAAGTCCTAAGTAGCCTCTTCTTCCTGCTGTAGAAGCTGTCTTCAAATTGCTTTTTTTTCTTCAAGATTATGTTGGATTAGGGTAGGATAGAATTTCAAAGACTGGTCTGATGGTGCAAAAAATGGAGTGTTACATAGACCAAAAAGAGCATTTTTGCATCTAGTATCTGTTATGGCAGCACTGCAGGCTGGTAGCAAACAGGAACTTTTATCCATAGTCCCAAATGAGTTAGGAATTGTAATTTGAGCTCCGTGTGTGTCATAAGGTCAGAGTCTTTTTTACTTGATCTTTGAGCAGGTGATTTGACTATCAGCCTCAGTACAATAAAGGTCAGTCAGTGTTTAAAGTACCGAATAATTTTTCCAAGATTGTAGAGATAGGATCCAGATTTTTATGCACTGCTCTGAGGTTGCAATGTAGATATGTTTAAAGGGTTAACACTGTGGCTCAATCAGAAAGAATGCTTGGCAATAAGAGGAAGCCTGGATTAATGATAGAAAAGAATTCTTAGCATTTTATAGCAGTGGGTATTCGAGATGAGACATGGCTAATGATCAACGAAAAAGGTATTTGCAGCTGTGGTGCTACCTCTCCTCATAATGCCAACATTAATCACGTTTTTTCATGCAGCTTTGCAGTCCATTCTATTTTTCATTGTCCTGAATATAAAAACAGAGCTCATGCCCTAATACACTGAGTGAGAGACCATACTTCTGTGTCACCAAAATGATCACACCTTATTGATTTCAAAAAGCTTCACTTTCTGTACTTTGAGACAAGCTTGTAGCAGTCTTTAAAAAAAGCCAGGTTCATTTTGAAGAAAAAGAAAAGCCTCTTGTAACACCAAACTATAAATACCTCTGGGATGTGAAGCACTTATTGCCATGAATTAATTCCTCATATATTTTATTTAAGTCTTGAATTACAACAAAACATCAGCTGTAATTACAGCATCTCTAATTCGTTTTGGAGTTCGCGATTTTGTTGAAAGACCTTGGCAGTATGAAAAGCCAGTGAAATCATGTAAGTCAATGTCCTAGCTGTTCTGATGCTGCCTTCACAGTCAAAAGAAAAGCTTCATTATAGTGAAAAATTAAACATTTGACATACAAGTTATTTCCAGAATGGCTTCAATCTTTTTAAATAATGAACCCCATTCAATCTCAGCAAATGTTGATTATCTAAAGTCCTTAAGCAAACTACACATGATTCAGCTTTTGAAACATGAACATGATCTTCGCTCATGTAAACAATCCTCTGCCTTTGTTGCCTGATGCTATCACATTTGGGTGCGCATCCTTCTGGATCACAGGCACAAGCCTATAAAATCTCACTATCAAATATCCACCCCAATCTGCAGATGCTTTATGCCTCTGTTTAACAGCCATGACTCATCCCATTAAAGTCAACAAAGTTACAGTAGTAAAGTTAAGCGTGTGTTTGCAGGAGTAGGCCCAAATTCTCAGAAGTATTTAGGTAACTCAAGATGCAGAGAGATGACTAGTTGGGGAATTTCATGCTGGTGTGACTAATCTCCCTAAGATCTCCTAAAGTTGAGAGAGAGAGAAGGCTGTTGCAAAGGAGCTTCAGGACAACTAAATTAGGCTCCTATTTTGGAGCATCTTCCAAAGAAGTCTCCAGCTCTCCCTGTCATTTAAGATGTGCTTTGAGCACTCTGTCCTGGACACCTGGCTCCTGCAGAAACCAGCAGGACCCAGACCTCAAGGTGCCCAGCCACATTTTGCAAGGAGCTTGCCTACAGCAACAGCCACCTCACCATCTCTGGGAATCAAGCTCCATGTATTTCTGGCTCTTTAGTGCTGCTCACAGTGGTGACCTGTGCCTGCCATAGGTTTGCATTCTAATGGCCCCACGTGCATCAAGACCAGATACGGTTAACACAAGGTAAACTTTACTTTTCAAACTGAAGGACCAAAGTGAAAACAAATGGAAATACCTTTGACTTTTGAAGGCCTGGAGTTTTAAGATTCTTTTAAATTGACCTTGTAGATAAAATTCTTCTTTCCTCAATGCACAGGGCTAAGTGACCCATCTTCATTTTTTAGGGTTGATTTATAAATACCTGAAATTAAAGACTAGAAAACATGCAATGAGTCCTTCATATTTTAATAGATACAATGTATTTTGAGAATCCTCCAACAGCCATGATTTTGCTGTGTTAAATAAAGTAGATTTTATAGCTCTTTAATCAGATCATGATGGAACATTATGCAAAATATTATGCAATGTAATGTATAGTAATTTATGCAAGCAGAGAAGTGGTAGGAATGCGAGACCACTGAGCAGCATGCGTTTGTGTCACACACTGCCTGCTGACTTTCCCAATTTCTTTGTTGCTTAGATAGTGGTTTCCCGTTCAGAACCCACGGCTCCACATGTCAGCTTTCAGCTTGACTCCCACCCCGTCTCTCCCCAAGTTGTCGTCAAGAATTCATTAGCAGATGATGGCTATACCCTGGTAGTGACTGGGAAAAAGGTGAGTGGTTCATAATCTAACCCTTCTGTGCACTGTGGAAACTTGCCTTCAGAACAGCAACTTTCAGTAAGAGCAACTATTCACGCTGCTGCTTTATGCTCTGCATCCTCCCAGCCGCGCCATTCCCTTGGGAACATTGGAGGGGTAAGTTTCCTCCAGGATTATTCCCCCCAGTTAAACAAACCGATAGCCTAATATCAAGAAATGTTTAAATAATGTAAGAGCTGTGATATAAACCAACAAAAGTCAGGAAATGCAAATTTTAAGGCTGAAACCCTGTCCATAATTCGAGTGCTTGTAAAGAAAGAAACACACAATGGCTTAAGAAAAGAATGGTGCTCACAGTTTCCTGGCTTTTGTTGGTTTGTGTCAGAACATCATAACTTTTGAAGGAGGGGTATGTGTGCAAGAGTTACTTGGGTTTGTTTAAAATGGGGAGTCAGTGTTCATAGTAAGGTTTGAAAATTGCTTTAGCATGTAGTCTGCAAAGGGTTAATAAAAGATGAAGAGCTGTCACAAATACACTATTGTCAGAAGTAGATATGCATTGTAGAATAGGTTTAAAACATCAGCAGATAATGTTACAGATAATCTAAACCATAATCGTAAGCAATAATTTGACTTCTTGAGTTCTATAGGAATTTACAGAAATACATCAGCCATTAGTAAAGGTGGTTATTAATCATTTATTAGAAATGTATGAGATATTTACAAGAGTAATCTTCAAGAAAATGTCCAAAATAAATTCAAGGAATGGACTGAGGTGTGAAGTATGATGTACTTATGTAGTAATTGCTGATTTTAATATTTTGACTAAAAGTAATTGTTATCTATTAAGAATAACTGTTATCATGAATAGCCTTATATCTTAAATAATATACATTTTAATTCCTATTTTAGGTATAATATAGGGGGGTTTATTATAAGTGTTAAAAAACAAGTACATGGGCAGTCACATGCTGGAAATGCGTCACAGACATTAATACAGCCTTGACAAGGTTGAAATTCCCATCATGCCTATTTTTACAAATATATGAACTAAGGCACACTGAGATACACTGTTTTTTCCAAGAACTAATGCAGAACTGGGAGGAGCACACTGCTATTTTCTTTTTCCATCAGCAAAAAATGCTATCTTGCTGTAAACACCAGATGCTGGTAGTAACTGTATATAACAGTAAGATGCCTTTAGGGTTTCTCCCAAGCGAATTTAAAATCATGTCAGTTAAATTACTTATAAGATCCTATAATTACTGAGCTAAAGAGAATTTGAACCGTGGCTTGCACATCTGAAATCTGAGTAGCACCGTGGCGCACTGCATAAAAAGAGACTCTCTCTGCCACTTAGTGTATGTATTTAGAGGATCTGTGCATCATGTCTTTCCATCTACAGGTAACAAAGATCCCACTGAAGGGGCCAGGCTGCCATCACTTCAGGTCCTGCAGTCAGTGCCTGCTGGCACCTCCCTTCATGGAGTGTGGCTGGTGTGGCCAGCAGTGCCTCCGGTCTGCCGCCTGCGCCAGCGGCACCTGGACCCAGGAGACCTGCTTGCCTAAAGTTTATGAGGTAAAACGGGGGACTTCACATATTTATCTTTGAAGGAAGAATGCGGTCTGTGCTCTGAGGACATTTTCTCTGTATTTCTACGCAGTTATGATAAATGAAGTGTCTACTTTCCTTGACTTCCCCTTGGACATAGCATCCATAAAGCCTTTGGCTGGATGGGCATGCTCTTACTGAGTGCGGTGGGCTCAGCTGCTCATGAGAGGAGGGCCAAGAAGATGCTCAGAGGGCTGGAGCACCACTCCTGTGAAGACAGGCAGTGAGAGCTAGAGTTGTTCAGCCTGCAGAAGAGAAGGGTCACAGAGACCTTACAGCAGCTTCCAGTGCCTGAGGGAGCTGATCTATAAGCTGGAGAGGGGCTTTTTATAAGAGCAGGTAGTGATAGGACAAGGGGGAATTGCTTTAAACTGAAAGAGGGTAGTTTTACATTAGATATATGGAAGAAACTCTACTGTGAGGGTGTTAAGTCACTGAACAGGTTGCCATAGAAGTTGTGACTGCCCTACCCCTGGCAGTGTTCAGGGCCAGGCTGAGTGGGGCTTTGAGCAACCTGATCAGCTCTCCCTGCCCATGGCAGGGGGTTTGGAACTGGATAATCTTTAAAGTCCTTTCCAGCCCAAACCATTCTATGATTCTGTGGTGGGCAGGTCTGTCTGAGCATCCTGGCTTGCCACAGGAGCCTTATCCCTGTGAAGCATTTACAGGGGGGAAACAGCAGGGGTCTGAGCCAGCCTGGCAGGGATCTGATTGGAAAGGCCAGTGAAAAAGGAGCACTCTTCCTTTCAGAACCCTCTCAAAGGGAGGAGGCAGAGGCAAGCATTTCCCACCCACAACTGCCACATCATGACCTAACACAGGAGATCTCCAGCCCTGCTGCTCTTCCATCCTGATGCAGCTCCAGTGCTGGAGGAAAGTGTGGTGTAGGGAAAAGTCCCTCTATGCCCTACCTCAGCTCTGTGACAGAGCAGTCAATCAAAGCACCACCCTGGGGGAGATATTTGTTCCTAACTTCCCTCCTTGGCTTCTCAGTCCAATGGGGGGAACCCCCAGCCACTGAGGGGGACGAGCCTGTAGGTGCACCCCTGGGACAGGGGACAGCAGGAGGCTGCTGCCAGCCAGCCAAAGCCCATCGAGGCTGTGCAAGAACACAGCCGCACGGATGAGCTGAGGGCCGTGCTGATGCAATCCTGTTTTAGTTTAGCTACGGTTAATGCAGGATTCATACCGGCCGGCTGTACGTGTAACCGAATCATCCCATGTGAAGTGTGACAGAGCTGTGAAGGTGCAGGCTTGTGGGGCACTTAACAGACCAGAAAACTGAGGGAAAGACAAGCATTAAACTTGCTGGTAGCATTTATACCCATTTGCTTTTGTTAGTTCATTTAACCTACAACATGTAGTTAAAAATAGATTTCCTTTATGGGCATACAGCTTATAAATGGGAAGTTTGATGTGCTAAAATCTCAGAGAGAAAGGGAGAGAAAAGGGTTGGTTTTTTTTAAGAATCATGTATTTCTTCCAACCAGGCAGATGATTTTATGTACAACAACTTTCTAAAGAGCAGGCAGGCACAGCAGCTAATAATCTAGAAACAAACCTAGAAACACATGTGTATGGGTTGTTTTTTTCTTTTCTGTTTTCACCTTTCAGATGTGAAATTTAGGACTAACACAGGCAAGATTCAATGAACAGTGAAACATCATAGAAATCAAACATAAAAGAGATGGAAAGGGGGGGGGGTGTGTGTTTGCCTTGCCTTCTGTTGCCATTTACCTTTGGGCAAAGGAGATGTAAAAAAATTGCTAATGCAGAATGTGAATAGTTTACTTTTCCCTCATACAAGAAGATGTTTCTTTCAAAAGGCCGTATTAGATGAGCAAATAGTCATTTCTGGCCTTAGTTTGAATGAAACTAATTCAAAGGGCTACACTGAGGGTTAGTCCTGATACATTTTTGAAGACTTCTGCAGGCCCAAGCGACTTGCCCATCCTGCACAGCTTGTTTTGTCTGCCCAAGCGCTCAAGCACAAGCAGCATCCCTTAACGTTTTTTTCTTGGCAAAACTTTCCAGCAATGGCTGGATGTTGCTGTGCCTCCTAAAAGATTGCTAAGGCTCTGAACTGCTTATTTTCTGATTTTCAGAGGTGCTGAGCTCATATAGCCCTCTTTAATTTCAATTATGAGTCTGTGCACTCAGCAGTTTTAAGAACCAAGTGCCTGGAACCTATGCGGAGGTGCCTAGATGAAGAGGTGAGTCCCCAGGGCCACCTCTGCATCCCTGTGCAGTTGCTGGGTGGACAAGGACTCATCCAGGGGAGCATGCTTTGGATGTGGGGCAGTGGGTGCTCCCCTTCCCCATGTGGCTCAGCCCTGCCAAGTCCAGTCTGCCCTTGTAATGAATATGCATCTGTGGCACTGATGGATCTTAAAGTGAATCTTGAATTACAGCATGCTCACATTGGTAGAAATTGCTTCTAGAAGGCTTGTAAGGGAAAAAATGCAGCTGAGTACTTAAATCCCTTTGGATTGCTGCTGTTAAAACAGATTTCATGCTCTACTGGACCATGACATTTAACATGATTACTGAAAAAAAAATAAAACAGATTATTCATCATCTTCTGATCTGTCTTTAAACCCATATGTATAAAATATGAGAAACAAGCTTGTTTTGTTCCTAACAAACAGAGGATGACCTGCTTTGCATAGTATCTGAAATTCAGTCTGAACCTCTCCCTAATATTTTGCAGCTTTCAGAAGGAGAGATTGCTTGAGATATGTCATATGATCGCTTTAACCTGAGGGAAACAGAGATCTTCTCCAGGGGTCTGGTCCTGTGGACATTAGCTAGCTAAAGTCTTCAACAAAGTTTTCACAGGTTATTGCACAAGGTAGTGCACAGTGGAAAAAAATAATTGGATTTTCATCTCAGGAGTGATGGCAGAGAAGAAACCCAGTGTCCTCCTGTGGAGACCTTTGTCTCTCTGCCCTACTTTAAGCACTTTCCTTGGAGCCATGGGTGGCGGGGAGCAGCCCTGCACTAAAGGACTCTGCCCAGGCATCGCCCAGCTACTGACAGCACAGCAGGGCTGGCACCGGGACATGGGCTCCCACCCCACACCTTGGCACTGTACCCCCCTCCCATCACCTCTGCCAACAGCAAGGCGTGTTTTGTCAGACTGGGCAAGCAGTGCTAGAGGAGAGGTGGGGGACTCAAGGGAGTCTCCTCGAAGATCACTTGTTGCTGGAACAAATTGCAGGCATCTGCCTGCAGCATTCAGGTCACGCTGAAAGGTGAACGGTATGTAAGAAGAAATAAATTGGTCTCCCTTTTGATTCTTTGTTGTGGTCAAAAATCTGCCATGGTTTGTTTCTGTTTTTAAATTCAGTCAGTTTAGCTGGCTTTCGTCTCAGACATATCGAGAACATCAGGCCTTCTGCTGCCTGTTTAGATTGGAGGTTTTGCTGGAAATTTCACATGTGGCATTGTACATGTTCCTGCCTCTTAATTAAAATGAACGGGCTGATGAAACTTGAATAAATAGATACTTTCTTCCAACAATTTATAAAGTATGTGAGTGGATATTAGCATAATGGCTGTCAACATAAACTAAAGCAAAATACAATGCTTTAATTTTTTCCAAAAGGAAAAAGAAAAGTTAACTTTATTAGCCTTAAAGTCCAGAGAGCAGCAGGGACAAGCAGAATGGCAGGCCTCGCAGCAGGACTTGCTCCATGTTATCAGTGGAGTTTCCTTGCTATGGGGAGCTTTTGTACCCTGAATTTCATAGCATTTATAACTGATTTGGGTTTTGCTTACTTTCTGCTACTTCCTGTGCAATATAAGTGCACAGAAGATGCCTATGTATACCTTGGTTCAAAGTCCAGGAGGTTCTCTATTGGTTCAGTATTCATTCCTGTAAACTCCCAAGAACAAGTCTGGGAAATCTCATTTAACTGTCAGAGGTTTCATTGTACAGAACAAATGGAACAAAAGATATGAATAAAACACTGGGGGTATTTCTGCAGAATGTGCACTTAGAAAACTCTGCTTAGAGGTCTTGCCTCCTAAATTTGCTGGCAGAATGTAGTAAATACATTTACTCTCCCTCAGTTAAGGCACATGGGCTGCTATCACAAGTCTCTTTTGGCAGGTAAGATCACTCCAAACCAGTTTAGTGCCTTTGTTTTTTATTCTGTATGGCTTAATGAAGCCTGATTTTAATGCCCTTATTTTGCTAACTTGTGGATTACATTTCAAACTCTTCAAATACCACACGTCAGTGCATTATTGTACAAAACATCGAGACATCCTGTACCCCCACAGAGCAATTTCAGTTTCTGCTCGGGTTTTGTTACTCCAAAAATAGATAGTGTGCTGAGATATTAGGCAAAGTGGAAAACTGGGATCTGAAGTCAATCCAGATTTTGAAGAAAAAAACCCAAAGAAATAAGGGAAAGTTAAAGTTGGGAATAGCACAGACTCCATGGGGTACTTACTGCTTGCTCTTGGCTGCAGTGCTGTGTCAGGGGGCTGTGCAAGCGTCACTGCCTTTTCATGGGTTTTGTGCAAAAGTACTGTTCCTGCATAGGTTCCCTCTTCTCTGCTTATTGAGAACTGATTCAAAGCTCATTAAAATGGGAGAGATTCCTACTGGCTTCAGTGCATTTTGGATCAGACTCTTTGTCTGGTTTCTAATGGGGGCAGTAAATTTCCCTATATTGAATATATGGTATAATTCTTTTGAAGTATTCTTCAGCTGCCTTTCTATCTACAATAGTTCATTTGTAAGTGTCTTGAAGTATAGCTGCAAGAGAGTTGAAAAGAAATGTGCTGTCTTACTGGATTTCCAGATGAAATAATAGCCAAGTATCTCTCAAACACTTTCCTTTCAGCTTGAAAATTAAGTCGGCTCCTTTGAAAGGCACAGCTGTATTGCATTTTAGGGGAAAAATTAGTATCACTAAAGCATTAAGTTGAAGACATTTAGGCACTATGGCCACAAGTATAAGTTCAGCCTTTCATTCTATGTTGTTTGTCCACTGGTACTTGTATGTTTGCAGAATTAAGCAGTATTGTTAAAAGTCCCTATAAACCCTGAACCAATGTCTTTTTCATTTTATTTTTTCTAATGGCAGTACTGACCAGTACTTTGGCTGAGTTTTGTAAGACTTCTGTAGTGTTCCTACATTTTTCCCACCATTGTTATATTTTACAGGACAATTTACAATATACAAAAAAAAAAAGCATTTCCTTTGTAGATTGTCTCTGTGTTTCTGAGGGGTGGTTTATTTTTACCTCAGCATTAGAGGTGACCAAATGTAAAAGATTTAAGGAAAGAACAGCAGAAGTAACGTTAACTTTATCACAGCCAATGCGATATCGGATTATGGTGTCTTTGAAGCTACTTCACTCTGAACCTGACTTTTATCAAGCTGACAAAAAATGGTCATTTTGGGGCTCTTTTGTGTTCAGCATTCAGCTTCTAAAAAATAAGTACGTTGTATGTTTAACATGCCAAAAATAAGATGTGAAAGACAAGAATGGTAGGATTTAAAAGACTGTTACAATGCACAGCTTGTCCAGTGCCCCTAAACACTATCCTTCAAAGCTTTCTAGTATAGGTTTTGTTATTTATTGCCACTGTCAGGGAAAGCTCATAATGTGACAAATGGAAGGTGAAGAACAATTAAGATGAATGGTAGGACATAGTCTACCAGAAGAAATGCTTTTCTAAAATTATTCCTTTGCACATTCTTTAACTTCATTTGAAGTTCAAGAAAACCTGATTTAACTAACACAATATTTTTTTAACAGATTCTCCCGAGCAGCGCTCCCTTAGAAGGCGGGACAAAACTGACGCTGTGTGGATGGGACTTTGGATTCAGCAAAAACAGTAGATTTGAATTGAAAAATACAGCAGTACACATCGGAGGACAAATTTGTGCCCTGGAAGCAAAATCTAGTAACAAAAACAAGTAAGAAACCTCAAATAAGAATTTCCCTTTATACAGATGTTCTTTATATGGTATGGATTTTCTATATGTATTTTCAATATAAACATTAAGTCTATAAGTGTCATCTCATCCTGAGATTTCAAACAGGAAACAAGCCCTTTTGATTGGTTTGATAAGCTCCCCAGGAAAAAAAGGGCTCGAAATGGAGATCAAATAAATCTAGTTAATGCTGATAGCTCCTACAGCAGCTTTTTCTGGTTTGTCTGCAAAATGCTGTTCAACATCTGTGGGAGCTGGCAAGAATTAAACTATTCAAAGGTTTGAAAAGGGGGCAGGTTCCTTTGGCCAGGATCCCGCTGGGCTCAGTTATGTCACCTCCGTCTTCCTGATCGGTGAAGCTGCTGGAGAGAAATGTGAGAAGATGCAGGTATTTCGTCATCCAGAGGCTTGTGACCCTCAGCTGCACCACTCCTCCTCCTTCTCAGAAAGAAGAAAGAAGTATTTGAGACAGTGGGATAATGGCTTAAATTTAAGACAGAGGTTATGCAGGTTGTGAGATTCAGTGAACATCCTCTCTCAGTTCAAAGGGTGTGACTACTACCAAAGCAGTGTGCAAATCATGGCACAGCTTCTTGATTTTCACATACATAACAGCGAAAAGGTCACCCTGCAGAAGTACCAAGCACTCTCCCATCTGCTGTTCTGAAGTCTTAATGCAAACAATATTATTTAAGCAGACTAGCTTGTGTGTTCAGTTCTGGGCAGCTCACTGCAAGAGAGGTATTGAGGTGCTGGAGCGGGGCCAGAGAAGGGTAAGAAAGCTGGTGAAGGGTCTGGAGAGTAAGTCTTATGAGGAACCGCTGAGGAAACTGAGGTTGTTCAGTCTGGAGAAGAGAAGGCTCAGGTAGGACCTTATCACTCTCTACAACTGGAAGGAGGTTGTAGTGAGGTTGGGGTTGGTCTCTTCTCCCAGGTAACAAGTGATAGGACAAGAGGTAATGGCCTCAAGCTGCACCAGGAAAGGTTTACATTGGATATCAGGAAAAATTTATCTACAGAGAGGGTGCTCAGGCACTGGAGCAGTCTTCCCAGGGAAGTGGTGGAATCACCATCCCTGGAAGTGTTCACACACCATGTAGATGAGGTCCTTAGGAACATGGTTTAGTGGTTGCCTTGGCAGTCCTGGGGTAATGGTTAGACTTGATGATCTTAAAAGTCGTTTCCAACTTAGCTGATTCTGTAATTCTATATGTGAGACTTTGTAGATGTAACGTAATACATTGACACATGCTGCCACAAAAGCTCAAGTTTGATTTTTGGTAATACTACATTTTATACAACAAACTTGTGTATATGATGCATTTTTTTTCTAATCCCGTTGTCTGCCAAAATTTGGCACATAAAGAAAATTCCAAAAACCAAGTCAGCCATTGAATGGGAGGTATTTATTTTCTCTAGCATGCTTCTTTTTATCCAAAATGCATTTGATACACTACAATTATTTTCTCTGGCCAAGTATAAACACCACAGTGTTTGTATTTAGCATTAAAGAAAACAACCACAGTTCTTTCAGCTGTTATTTCTGAAATGTTCCTGACACACATAGATAGATGATTTGTTTGGTATGGATCCTCCATTGTTACGAGTTTAAAGTGGTGCTATTTTAATACAGAAAATCAAGCCAGAAAAAAAGATGTAATCCAATCTTTTTCCTTGTTTTCCAAAGGTTGGAATGCACAGTTCCCGCTGCAAAAAATCCAAGTTTTAATATATCCAGTAGTGTTTCTGTTGGACATGGCAAAACGCTATTCAATACATTTTCATATGTGGTGAGTACTATGATTCAAACTTTGTTGTCAAAATTAGCTTCAATATTAACTGGAAGGAGATTCCTCATGAGTCCAATCCAGTATGGTAATTCTATATTCCTGTTGGCTTTATTATTACTTCATGGGAACGCTAATAAATGTTTTAAGAGTCTTCCTCTTCACATTTTGAAAATAATGTAACACTGTTCTTATTTTTACCCCACCCAGAACCCTGTAATAACAAGTATCTCTCCCACCTATGGCCCCAAATCTGGAGGAACATTGCTTACTGTATCTGGAAAATACCTAAACAGTGGAAAAAACAGAAGGATTTTTGTTGGTGAGAAGCTGTGCACCTTGCAAAGGTAAGGTACTTACTAAAAAGTGATGCCTATGATATTGAAATGGCTTGATTAAAATGTATTGGAGTAAGAAAAAAACAAACATGCATTGCTGTCCTCCCCTTGTGTTTCATAATGGACAAATGATACTGCAATAACCTTCAGTTCTGGATTACATCCTGAATTTAGGGTGTCTGAAAGGTTTCTAGAAGGAACAACAGTTCCCTGGAAGACTTGTTTATTCCGTGAAGCCTTCATTAACCTTATTAAAAGGTTGCATAGAGAAGTAGAAAATCAGTCTAATGGATTAGAAACTGCCCATTTCCCATCATTTTTGTCATCCCAACTTCCATACACTCAGCCCCTCATTTGTATCAGCTCCCAGTGAGTATCCGTTGGGTGTAGGTTACCATTTCCTACTGGTTTGCTCTGTGGAAACCTGACCAGTGTGGGAGTGTGGATCTCATGCAGATGAGCAGTTATTTCTGCACTACTATCAGTGAACAGCCTTCAAAACAGCGTCAGTTTGGGACTTTTCCTGGTGTATGTAAAATTGTTTTGAGGATCAAGCCAGAATTTCTTGTGGATCTGTGCTGGATCCAGTAGAAGCTCAGTCGAGAATCTTTGACATGCTCTGTATGGAAATGACTTCAATCCCAGCTGAATGTAAATGTTAAATACTAAGTACGTATTCTCTCCTATGGGCAGAGAAACATTCTGAATTTGGTAGCTGTTCTACCATGAAGAAAATCCTGCTTAGTCGTGTTTTCAGCTATAGCAAGGTGGCTCTAGAATTGTCACCTCTGTGGCCAAGGGCAGAATCCTGCTCACTGTGTTCCAGGAAGAGGATGTCCAGCAATTCCTCTAAATTTTGGGTCTCTTCTAATGATTATGAAAGTCGTAGTGGTGAAACGTCACACTTGCAGAGAATGTGGGGAAGCAATAGCCTATTAACATCAGACTCAGTCAGGAAAGATAAATTTTATTCTTTGCTGCTAGATGATTTATTGTATGCTCTTGATCAAATCAGCTAAGACTGACTAAATCAAGAAGGGGATTTTGGTATTCAAGTCTGATATTTAATCACTAACAAGATCTATCTTCAGCACTTCTGTTCAATGGCTACTTAATAGTTTAGGATGGCATTTATTGATGTCATCATTTCAGCTGGTTAGCTAATGGATAAATATATAAACCTTTAGGGAATCATTCGTCTGATCCATGTGAGAAGTCTGCTGTGGGGGTGAGATGACATCCAGCTCAGAGGCAGACATCTGCTTTGGTCAGGTGGACTTGTGGGTATCAAACTGTAGTTGGGGTTTATCCAGTTAGCATTGCCAGCACCCCTCTTTCTCACCAGCCCTGGAGAGTTCTACACAGGACTTAGCCAGTTTCTCAGGGCAGGTATTTCTCTACCTAAACTGTCAGCTTTCCACAGTTCTGAGGGCAACAAGATCAAGGGTTTATTTTTCCCTTTAAAATATGATAAAAAGCTTCCAGATACATATGAACAAGCCATTAAACCCTACAGCACATGGTAAACCCCACCTTCCTGGAAAGCTTCCGAAGTGCCAGTAAATGCCCCTTTCTTCTAATTTGGGGGCAATTTGTCACATCCCTGGAGGATGGCCCCACTTGGACGGCTCCTGGAGGGGCCCAAATCAATGAAACCAGGTGATAGAGTTACATTTGCTTCTCCAATCAGTTGTTATCCTTGCTTCTCATATGCTCTGCTCCCTGCAGCCACACTTCATGCACTTCAATATGCTTCACACCTCTGCTGCCCACTCACCCACTGAGATCAGTGTAGGAGGAGGACTTCCAGGGCCAAGCATGAGAGAAACAGGGAAAGGCAAATATCCCAGAGGCCCTGCTGCTGTGCTGAGTTCAGCCAGCTCTTCCTGAATTTTCACCTTCTCCTCCCTTCTTCTTGCCTTCTGCCTACCCCTTGGCAGCGCCCCCAGTCAGCAGGTGCCCCCAAGGCAGGACATGCTGGTTCATCCTCCTCCAGCACCTTTTCTTGAGGTTTTTAACACTGAGTAAACCTTGTGGATTTGAAAGAGAACGACATTATCCCATGGTTACAGCAGAACAAGTCATTCTCCTTAAACCTGGAGTGTGCTGTTGTTTTCCAGGTTGGAAGCTGCTTTACAGGGTGCAGGGGCTGGTGTGTCTGTCACAAGCACTGGGGAAATACCTTCCAGTAGGCAAGGTGTCAGTCAATCCAATTAGGATGAATCCTGAGCGTAAGCAGTGTTGCTGTTTCTCCCTCACACCATGCTTGTTTGTTGCAGTACAATCATCCAGTGGGAGTCTCAGTGACATGTTTTTAGAAGTGGATCCTTAGGAGAGGTTGGGGCTCACTGAAGGCCAGTGCTTTAAACCAAGTACATGTTCTACAATGCTGGCAAGCAGGCCTTTTTCTGTCCTTCCAGTGTATCAGCGAGCACTGTGGAGTGCTACACTCCGGCACAACGAATTCCCCAGGAATATCGTGTGAGGGTAGGAATCGACAAAGCCATTCGAGACGCGAGCGCCCATTTCACATACAGAGAAGACCCTGTTGTTTTAAAAATTCATCCGGCCAAATCTTTTCTTAGGTGAGTAAAAGTTTATTACAGGAATAACAAAAGTAGGGAATGAAAGAAGAATGGCTACGCTGTGCAGCAATCTATTAAAAGAAATTGCATTTTTATCTCTATCTGCCATGCCAATTGCTTCTATTATGGTGCAGTTGCAGAGGGCAGATCATTTCCTTTCAGAGGTGAAGGAGAAGGGAGAAGGGCACCTCTTTTCTTTATGTGATTTAACTCGTAGCTGCTGCCGACTGTACCTGTGATGTCCTGCTGAGATGCATACGATACAGCTAACCGTGTTTCCTGCACTGCGTCTGGACATCACACTGATGAGTGAGGAAAATCATTTAATGTGACAAGTTAGCAGGACTCAGGAGAGCAAAATGATTTTTAAACAGTCTAAATCCAGGCCTACATAAATATTATGAATATATATGTATGGTAGCATATGTGTGTTTTTAAGTGACATATTTATGGTCTCAGTAGCTCTAATCCAAGCCATCTTCCTTTGCCAAAAAAATGTCAGCAGTAAAAAAGACACCTTTTTCAGCACTGCTGAAAGCAGTAAGTTATGTAAGTTAGCAAACGCTAAGCACAAGTATACACCCTCCTTTAAAATGTATGCATTTGTTTTACATCCTGTAACGCCACAATTTTAAAAATGATTTTTCTTTTTCTTGTATTTGATTAGTAGTTATAGCAAGTGTAAAATTTGTCTACTAGAAAAATAATCTTACTGCTAAGAGCCATGTATTTGCATTCACCCCATATATCCCTAATTCTGGCTTTACGCTTACTGCTAAGAGCCATGTATTTGCATTCACCCCATATATCCCTAATTCTGGCTTTATGTTGTCATTTACTCTAAAACATAATTTGTAATTAAGATTATCATAGCAGATGTATCATTATCCTACTCATCTTCTTTTTCCTTTTCCTTTTTTTTTTCAACCTTTCGTAGCGGTGGAAGTACAATCACAGCTCAGGGAATCAACTTGAACTCAGTGTGCTTTCCTCAGATGGTGATTACTGTACCTAAACTGGGAATGAACTTCTCTGTGGTGAGTCAGTCTTGGAGAAGACAGTCTGTTATCTTGTCATCTTTGTGTAGTGAATGGCACAGAATTTGCAGTCAAAAAACCTTGCTTTTTGCCTTGGAACTTCAGGGCTTCCACCGACATGTTGGTGTTTCCTGCACAGACTGTTTCCACTGCATAGGCAAAACTCAGCAACAAATTTGAAATTAAGTTGGCTATAGAACAACTGTTTCCAAGGAGCTTCTTCCAAAGAAATAAAGCTTTCACAGTATCTGATAACAAGATTTTTGTATTGCAGTTTAACAACGTAGATCCAGTGACTAAACACAAACAATACAATACAGGTATGTCGCATTACATGGCAAGTTCAGGTGCTACTGTGATAGGTAGGAAATGTATTTAAATGGTGTCTGTGGATATAGGAGGAAAATGGAACAAGCATCAAAGAAAGAAGTAAAGTAAATACATAAAAGCAAAAGTAGGTATTATTTTGAAGAATTTCTGATTGCCAAATTACCTACTGGAACAAATCTTTCCTAATTTACCAAGTTCAGCCACTGAGTTTTAAGAGGTGCTAAGGCTTTTGCAGTTGGGTACCTCTGCACGAGCAGAACATCAGTCAGGGCCTTCTTTTGCTACCTGCATTGATAATACAGTGTCTAAATCTAAGTGTTCAGATATGACCATGTGATCTACTTCAATTTTTGTAAAGCAACGATGATATTTATTGGCTAGTTGTACTGAAACTGTTTCCTGTAGGCTTTTGCTTACACGTTTGTCTTGTACCTCCAACATTTTCTTATCCTGTAAGGCCTGTTTAGACTAACTGGAGCTAAATTGACTTACACTCTTTATGACATGCTACGTGACTGCTTATATTCCTGGCTTATTTCTAATGATCATCGTGCACTGTTTCCTGTATTGAATTCTAAATATTAGACCTAAGTTTGCTCAAAGCATTTTAAATGGTATGTCTGCAAATTTGCAGTCTTTTATAGCTTCAAGGTCATAATATTCTTCATGATCCTAATTTGTATAATACTGTGAGTGTCAGGACCTGAATTTCAGCTGGATGTAATCGTGGCTTATAACTTAATGGGTTCAGATTTTAATCTGAAAATCGATGCCCCTGCAATGAAACACGATGTTCAATGTTATTGAAAAGACACTTTACCTACAAGTCAGAAAACAAAACATTCCAGTGATACCAACCAAACTCCAAATTTATTAGGTTTTAAGTAATATGGGCATGATTATTTCTAAGTACAGGAGATGTCCAAATAAAAGATCATTGCTGAAATTGGCTCATTGGATTTTGCTTTATATGGATTTGAGCAGATCTTCATTTGAAGTAAAGATCATTCAACTTTTTCTGTTACTCTATGAGACTATGCAATGCTGCTTCTCTTCAGGCCCTGGTTCTGCATACCTTGCTTGTCAAACACTTGGGACATCTCAGAATTTGAAAGTATTGGAAGTTTTAAAGAACTAAATTCACTATGCAAAAGTGACTCGCAGCCCCAGGCAGTGAACACTGTGAAGTTTATTCTCTTCCCCAAATATTCAGGAGCAACCTTTACTTTTAGCAGCGGTTTGCTGCCATCTTGCCTTTTAATCTGCTGTTGAAAAAACAAGTGGACACAGACAGAATTATCTCCCTTATTCCTTTTCTTTTCATACCTTGCAGTGTGCATGATATTTGCAGGCACACAAGAAGAGGCAGGTCGGACCCCCTTTTCTATAGGGGTATCTGTCCCCCACCACTGCTGATCTGTTAAGAATCTGCCCCAGCGTAAAGCAGCTGTACACAAATTCATTCTCCCTGCACAACGTGTGCAATAGCTAATCTGGAGTATTTTATACTTTGACATTGCCAAGCAATATATTTTGCTCTATTGAAATTAAAGGCTTCTGGCACTCAGTGGCTTTCCCTACCTCTGTGACAGCCCAGCTCTGCTTGCCATTTGTTCTGCCATTAGTCTTTGCCTCAAGCTTATTTCTCAAGGAAGGATATTAATTCTTAGGAAAAGGGGAAGATTTATAAGTAGCGAAACAAGATTGCACTGTGTAACTGAGGAAATTGCTGGTGGAGGATGCCTATGGCTGCAGCCTGCCCCATCCTGCACTGGAGATTCTGGGCTCTATGCATGAGCGAGATGCCAAAAAAACAAACTTTCTTCCAGTCCAAACAAGAATCAACAATGATGAGGAACTATTTCCTGCAGGGATCCAGAGCTCTGCAATGCCCAGCTATCCCATTTATAAAGGAGAAAACAGGTGTGGTCCTGAATAGAACCAACCCAGACAAACAGTACAATATAAACCAGATGACCAAGAAGTCCTATAGCTGAGGTTATTTATCTTTTTGTTTCCTTAGCTGGGGAGAGGACAGCTAACTGAGTCAATTTTTTTTAATAGTTATTTAAGCCGTTTTTCTTTTCAGTTTTCTCTCACCAGCCTCTTCCAAGAAGCTGCTTTTGTCAGCATTCAGAAACTCTGGCTCTTGGGAAAAACAAAGACAGCACTGAAACACATCCCAAAGCATCAAAGGAAAGTACAGCTAGGAGGGACCACAAAGACCTAGCCTGGCCCCGCTTCCCTGCGGCAGGAGCAAATGTATGCAGACCACTGCCTGACAGATATTTATTTAGGTTGTTAATAAAGCTCCTTGTGAAAGAAATTTCACAACCTTGCTTAAACAAGCTTTGGAGAGCTGCTTTACCTGCTTACCTAGTGGTTTGGAAAGACTCCTTTCTAATAATTAACCCAAATCCTGGCTGCTAATTAGCTATCTTCTTGTTTAACCCTCAGTGGACACAAACAACAGATTACCAGTCTCTCCTGCTAATTTTTCATATTTGCACTACATTATGATTCAGCCTTTCTCTTCTCCAGTTAAAACAAACCAAACCACTCCAAATTCTCCTGCTAAGTGTTGTTTCCTAGAGCTCTCCTCATTTTTCCCACCACCTCCGAGGCCTTCTCCCATTTGCCTAAAACTGGTGGTGCCCAACTTAAGAGGTCTCACTGTCTCCTGTAAGTTACCTGTCCCTCAGGCTTAATTGTAGCCTAGAGTCACAGTGTGAGTGCAGGGTCACTTTTGTAAGCAGCAGGAGCTGTGGGGGATGCTCTGGATCCCAAAGCCTTAGGGAGCAGAGCCAGCTGATGTGCCCTCGGGCGTTTGTTCTTCTCTGCCTGTTTCCATCCCAGTGGAAGAAATGAGTGGTTCAGCTGGTAAAAGAGCTTTTCTGGAAAAACATACTGTAAGAAATGCAGTTTCACTGAGACTGAAAGGTCTTGGGGGCAATACGCCAGGCCCCTATAGAAGGAACATTTAAGTTGAGCATTTCAGCTTTCATGTTTGAAGTTCAGTATTTCTGAAACTTTTCTTCCATAAGGCAAAAAGGCCTTCTTTCAGCTTTATCATTTTCATTTCTTTTTTTTTTAATTTTCTTAAAATTGTTCAATACTGTGTTCACACTACTTGTGTTTATATTACATTTTATGTTAGCACTATCAAAATAATACATTTTGCCTTCTTCGAATCTGATATTTCAATGAGTGAAAAAAAGGGTTTAGATTTATTGAACCATCTGTTTCAATACTTGCAATGTGTTTATTTTTAATTTCTATATTACAAGTTCTTTTGACTTATGAGTTTTGACTAGGAACAATAAATTTAGGCAGTGCTGCATAAATTCCCAAGAGTTCTAGATAATGTATAAGGATACACAAACCCTCTCACTTCTGCTCACATGTCCAGCTCCTGTGTGAGGTGCACGAGGGAAGAACCAGCTTGTTCCTTCCTTTCACTCTGCATTGTGCTTGTGAACTGCGCAGTTTGGAGTGGTGTTTGATTAGAAGCCTGTTTATGAAATAAGTGTCTTCTAACCTGTGCTATAAGTTGTACTTTTGAATACTTCAGGCCAATATTTTCTCTTTGAAAGCCTGTACTTTGCATTGATTCCTCAATAGTGGATAAGTGGTCATTCAGGGATCCTTTGCTGTAGCATTTGGATATAAATTGGATATAAATTCACACTGCTTAATCTATTCTAACCACAAATATCCCAAGATATGCATGGCTGTAAAATCAGGGAGAAGCAATCTTCTCCCTAAGGTTTATAAACACAATATAAACAACTGACTCTGTAGTTATGCAAGATCATCTCTTTCCACAGACTTTTAATTATTTCTTTACTAAGTAGTTTCTTGAATGATCTTTAGCATTTCTTAATTGCTCCCTGCTAGATGCCATTTCCTGCTGTATTACAGGTGAATTTTAAAACACCCTGAAGTTCCTTCAATATTTACAAGTTCATGAACAAGCCATATGTCTAATACTCATCAAAATGCCTAGAATTCACTTGCGAATGTCTTCCTTCGATTTATTAAATAATGATAGAAGAAATTCTCTGGAAACTGTGGACAGTGAGCTTGTGTTTCCTGAAGATTTTCCTGACTATCTATCCAAAGACAGTCAGGGTTGGGTCCTCTGTCTGTCTTGACTCTGTGGCATAAAGCTGCTGCAGAAACCCAGCAAAGAGTTTCCCTCACAAAGAGGAACAATTGGCCTTTGTCTGTGTGCCAGAACTGCATCTCATGCACATCTCCTGCCAAGGAAAGAGTGCAGCAATTGGTGTCAGGGAAAAGCCTATGCTTTGAAATCACCGGGATGCCAGGGATGTGGTGGTAGCAAGAACATCCAAAGCCCAGGGGGAAATTTAGACTCCTGGTCAGTATCGATCATGTTGTGAGAAGGGCTGGCTTTCAGACCCAGGAGCAAGGGAAGTTTTACTCTACATTCTGGTCCAGTGATCTGACAGACTAGAAGTATCATCTCCCATGCCTTCATCCAAGAAGACAGCTAGAATACAAATGCTACCAATCCATTAGGGCCATTCACTGTACTATCTGAAATGGCAGCAAAAGCCAATGAGTTCTTCAAAAATTGAAGTGCTTGAGTGTCACTGCTCAGTTTCTCACCTACACAGAAAAGCCTTCTGAATGAGCTTTCCTTAAATTGGACCTTAATTCTCACCTCTTTCTATACAGAAAGCATTCTTTGGCAAAAGCCGTTTGGAGAGTCTCAGTCTGTCTTTAACCTCATTTGTCCTTCATTCCTCACTGAACTCCAAAAGTTGACTTTTCGTGAAAGGACAGATTGGCCCTTTTCTGCCGTCTGACTGGGGCCGATCCTGTAATACACATCCAACTCTCTTACCTGGGTCAGCTGCTGGGAGACCTCTGGAGCTCAGATATCCTCCCTCATATTTTCCCTGTTGTTCTGTCAGATGAACAAAAAAAAATGAATTGGGCACCGAGGTTGAGATTCTGTAGGTCAGGTTCGAATTAATTGCTTCAAGGGCCATATTTTAAAAACAAAACGAGAATACATTCCTTTAAGTGATGAGTCATATGCATTGCGCAATAGATTATTATTCCCTTTGGGGTACAGTATTTACTTATGCTTGTGAAGTGCTCCATAATTTTTACGTCTTTTTTTCCTTACTGTCTTCAGGTGTAGATTATAGTCAGAAGAAGAATATAGGCCTAGCTTTTAAAGTGAATGTACTTTAAAGCCTAATTAAATAGAAGTTAAAGGTGCTGGATGATAGGCAGTAGCTTAATTGAGAAGGCAATAGATTGAATTAGGGTTTTTTTCCTATAGATCCTCAATCCAATATTTCTTGAAAACTAAACCGTCATATTCTTCAATTGCTAAAACCAATTTCAAGGTAAAAATGTCATGTCAAATCATGTACCAATAAGGGCATCCCAAATAAGATTTTTCTTGACCTTACCAATCAGTCACATTGCATCCCCTCCAAAGAGTATTATTAGATTTTTATCATTTTCTGAAAGCTTCCACTTCAGAGACCAGCCTGATAAAGTAAAGTATCTGATTCTAATAGATAGCCACAAACAAAGTTATGAATACCACTGCTATTCATTTGAGAGACATCACTACTCTACAGTAGATAAAAAGTCTAATGAGTTTACATTAATCAAATAAATATAATGATTCCTTGGGACATATTTGGTTTTATAACAATATATATTTTAGTAATCCCTTTTTAGAATAGACACAGTATGATATATATCTTTATGAATATTCATGTATCATGGAAAAGTACGGCTTGATCATCCATTATACTAATGATGCATCTTATTATTACCAAAGTGATTCAAATGAATTTCTAGGTCCGTGTGATATAATGAAGCCTGAGATATGGTCAATGGTGTATAACAAGGTATCCAAAAGAGAAAGAACAGTCTAATACTGTAAGCAAATGGAGCGAAAATCTGCCTTGTCATATAGAATCATAGAATAGCTAGGGTTGGAAAGGATCTTAAGAACATCAAGTTCCAACCCCCCTGCCATGGGCAGGGACACCTCACACTAAACCGTATTACCCAAGGCCTCGTCCAACCTGGCCTTGAACACTGCCAGGGATGAAGCATTCACAACCTCCCTGGGCAACCCATTCCAGTGCCTCACCACCCTAACAGGAAAGAATTTCCTCCATATATCCAATCTAAACTTCCCCTGTTTAAGTTTTAACCCATTACCCCTTGTCCTATCACTACAGTCCCTAATGAAGAGTCCACCCCCAGCATCCCTATATGCTCCCTTCAGATACTGGAAGGCTGTTTATCCCAGAGGTTACCTTGTTGTCATGGGGGATGCATGAATATTTCTGAATTTGTGCTAGGAATTAAAATAGGCTGTTTGTTACACGGGTGCAAGTCCCTTTAGCATCACTGAGAGCCACAGCAAGTTACTTAACTGAGTGCCGAGCTCACAGCTCACAGGAAGGTAACCTTTAGTAGTGGAGTTCTAAAACTCTAGTGCTTGGTTTCAGAGCCTTGAAAATGTTTCCCTTGGCAGATTCAAGATTTCACAATATTATGCACAGAAACGTGAATTGCTGTGTTGATAAGAAAAAGTGCTGATTTGTAGACAGCTTTATCCTGCTTTTCACGCTAATGTGGGTATGTAAGTGAAACAACTTGAATGGTTATGTCACTCATTTGAAACAGCAAAATTGCATTAATTTAGCATATTAGAGACAAATTTAAACTAATTTCACAGCTCCTTCAGCAGCATTTTATATTGAGAACCAATTTAATTTGAAAAACCAAACAAAAACCATGTATTTTGGCCTTCTCTGGATGCACAAAGGTATTCGACAGCACTGTTGGTTTTCCAGGAAAATTCCTTGTGGAACAAATGTAAGATTTATGATGATGAGGAGCTGAGCCCCATTCTTACAAGGGCATATGTCAGACACTATTTATATTTTTTTTTTTAAGTATAATTTCTGCTGTCAGGGAACTACTTACAGAAGGTTTATACAATTCGAACAGAAATGCTTCTGTGGAGCTGAAATAACTCTGTTTGTGCCTGAGTCCTTCAACCATATCCACAGTAGGCATGAGGAAAGGGAGGCACAGAGAAGGGAGTACATAGTACAGTCACAAACAAGCCACTCTGCTGTTTGCATGATGCTGCCCAGCACCCACCGTGCTTCCCATCAGTGCTTGTAGATGTGCTGTTGACATTACAATCAAATTAGTTATATAGAAATCTTCACAGTCAAGGCAGGAAGCTGACCCTTCTAGAGCACCGTTAATCTGATTGAAGCTGTTGTCTAAAATGGATCAGATGAATCCCACTCTAGGTGAGCCTCTTTCCCTCAGTTGACTATAAAGGTAGCTTAGACAACTGCAACACAAGTGTCTGGATGCAGGCTTCTTGAATCCCATCTGCAAGAATCCATATTATCCCTGCAAACTACTCAAATTCAGCCTCAGATGAAGATGCCTACAAATCCCCTCTGTCCTTACTTGCAACACAGCAATCCTGTAGGAAGGACCTGGGTATGTCTTGTCTGTCTCACGAGCCCTGTGTCAAGGTGGTAGGGGGTAGAGGCCAGCACCTTAGCCAGACATTTCACACTGGATCACAGCCCCATGGCACAAAAGCTCTGGCAGGACTTGTGGAGTGTGGGGTGCACCAGCAGTTTGCCCCAGGAAGCACCTCCAGAGCAGGCCCTCATGAGGACTAACAGCAGAATGTGGGGCAAGCGTGGCTTCATGCCTGTTGTCAGGCAGCTAGTGCACTGCAGTAAGAGGCAAACATCTCATCCCCACTCATCTGAGATGCAGTGTGAAGCAGTCAACACTCCAGGAGGGACTTGCATGACAGCTGTGTACCTAAGTACTAAATGCCACAAGTCTGGGGCCTTACACATACACTTTGCTGAGCCTTCATGACCCAGCATCCCATGGTGGCTTTGGCTTTAAAGTGCTTTCTCACAGAGTTCATAGTGCCTTTCCAGAATCATAGTGACTTAGTTACACTGTCACTTTGCTTTACTTCTGTTTTCTTCTGTTTCACACGTATTCATTGGCCCTGTATTTACCTTCTCCTCTGGTCCCTTGTTCTTGCTTTAGTAGCAAAAAAGGAAGAGAAATCCGTGTCTCAGTCACTCTGACATAGGCTGGGTAAGCTGAATTATGGCTGCTCAGTACACCAGGCTAGCCTCCTGATGGTTCTTGGCTCTGGAAATCATTTTCCATTAATTATCTGCAAAATATTTACTTTAAAAGTGCTGTGAACAATCAGGCCAGGAAGTTTGTTTACTTGAACATTTCCTCAACAAGAGTGCAAACACCATTGACATGAAGTTTTTATACTTTTCTCCCAGCTCTAAATAAATGCTGTGTACCACTGATCAGGATTTTGCTTTGGTCAAAGAAGAACAAGACCCCTGCTGTTTATTTTCTCAATATATATGTGCATTGTTAAAGAACAGTTATGTTCATCAGTGATTTCCTATGCACGTACATACTGCAATTGCCTCTTTCTTTCTTTCTTTCTTCTAGCCATGTAGCCACCGCTCCAACTCAGAGATAATCTGCTGTACAACTCCTTCACTGAAAGCCTTCAATCTCCAGCCACCCTTTGTAACCAAAGTGTTCTTTATTTTTGATGGTGTCAGCTCTTTGTATTTTGATTTTGATTATGTAAATAATCCTGTATTTAAGCATTTTGAAAAGCCAGTGTTCATCTCAAGAGGCAACCATAACGTTCTGGAAATTAAGGTAAGAAATGTTGAAATAAGTTTTTCAATTATTCAGCAGTATAGCGTGGAACAGACGTTTTGATGAAATAAGGGAAGCTCCAAGGAGGAAAGGGCAGAGAGAGCAGCGTGTTAGTACTGCATTCACTCGAACCCCCAGCTGTCACAGCTTTAAAGATGTAGAGCTGAAAACAAAGATACATACCAGGGTGGTTGTTGGCATCAGGTGGGGTGGGAGAGGGGCCTTTCTTATCCTCATGGGAGGACCATGCTGCCTCAGCTTCTGGTTGCAATGGGCTGCGTCCCCGGTTGAGGATTGAACATGGCCAGTAGGTCAGAACCCAAAGTGTGTGGTCTGCGAGTGAGTACTAGCTCTCTGTCACATGGGTTTGTGTCCTTCCTCATGAATGACATGGAGTTGCCTTTAGAAATTGGCCAGTGGTTTTGGCTCACTAGAGTTGAAGGAAACTATGGCCTGTGCACAGAGTCACTTATGAAGATCAGTCACCATTGTAGCCTAAATATTTACAGATCCATGAAAAATGCAAATTTGATGCTAAGTGCCTCTTAAAAGAGCATTGAGAATAGCCTACATGGCTCTGAGAAATGTCTCTTAAGAATTCGGGGCCCTCACAGGCACAGGCTGCTCTCTAAAACAGTGCTGTGGGGAAAGTTAAATGCATTCTGTGGGAGTCCGATTTCTTCAAATCGATTGATTTTGTGAAAGAGTATAAACACAGGTATTTCTTATCTACAGTGAATGTTTATGAAAATATTATTGTACATGTATTTTATATAGAGTATCTATAATTTATATAGTATATGACCTATAAAAAAATGCTTTATGGAACAGTATCAGTCATAACGCTGGGCTCATCTCTTCATGTAGCTCTTCCATAGTTCTGTAAGCCAAAACTCTTTTCCTCTGTGAGAGTCATGAAATCTTGAAGCTCTGAGGTCTTTACTCTAAGATGGCCCAGGAAATCACAGGGGATTACTTCAGAGCCACTGTGAGCCATCCTCCATTTCAGGCAAATTCTCTGAATATTTATTTGTCTCCACAAAGTTCTTTGCGCAAATTCCAAACAATAATCAGTCTGATTTTTCTTTTTTCCTTATTTTTTTTCTATCTGGAACTCTTGGCCATACAATCACCCCTTCCTTAATGCAGAGCAATCCTCTTGTTCAGTTATAAAGAAATGCTAGAAAGAGTTCTGGTGTGCAGGTCAATGGAGAGCTGGGAATATATAGCTGCAGCATGTCTCAGTGGCTCTGTGCAGTGACAGCAGTGTATTCCAGTATTTTCCAGGTCATGTATATCAACCAGTTGTAAAGAGAACTAATTTGAGACGAATCGTAGAATAACATACATTGGAAGGATCCACTGGAGGTCTTTATAGTTAAACAGCCTTTGCTCAAAACAGGCCTAAGTTAAAAATTAGGTCAGGTTGCTTTTGTGGCCTTGTCTAGATGAGTTTTGAAAATCTCCAGGAGTTGAGATTTTACAGCTTTAAGAAACCCAGCTCCACTAGCCTTGCATGGTGCATCCTGTGTTTCAGCTCCCTTCCTAGCTTAGTGGCCATCTGCTGCGCTTCATCCAGTTTGTCAGTATCTCTGTTCTTCTGTGGGGCTCAAAACTCAGTACAGTTCTCCAGGTGTGGCTTCACAAATGCTGAGCAGAGGAGAACAATCACTTTCAATCTACAAGCTTTGCTATTGCTGAAGTATGTGGTAAGCCTTCATCATTACAATGGCATTCTGCTGCCTTACTTCACCTTGTGGTCCAGTATATCAGTCATTTTCCTAGATGTGGTGTCATCTGAGAGTGCAAAGACAGTGCATCCTGTCCTTTTGTCCAGGTTGTCAATAAGCATTTTAAGTGGTACTGGTATCAGCCATTCATGAATTCCAGTTTTTAGACTTCTAAGATCTGAGCTGATGGCTAGTCAGTTTTTCACTCACCTTGGAGTCCATCCAGTTCATGTCATACAAATTTGTTTTGCCTTGATAGGAGAGATTGTGTTGCAAACCTTTCTAAAATCAAGGTAAACATTGTCCAGTGCTCTCATCTACAGAGCCAGTCATCTCCACATAGAAGGCAATCAGGCTGCTCAGGCGAAACGCACCCTTGGGAAACCTGTGCTGGCCGTTCGCAATCACATGCTTGTCCTTCCTCTGCTTGGAAATGCTTCCATGAGGACTTGCTCCATAGCCTTCCCAGAGACTGAGGGTTAAAAATCAATGGATCTTTTAACTCTCTTTTTCTTTTAGTCATGAACATTTTATTCTCCGAAAGGGAATTCTCTAGTGCCGTGTATTGCTGGGAAGAAGCCATTCAGATGAGAAGGGCTGGCAGAGGGCTGTCCCACTGACAACTGACCAGAGACACAGTTTTGTAGTATTGATGTCACCTGTAGTCATGGTACTCAAGGCAGATGTCAACCTAAACTTAATGCCCTGGTTATATCCCTGCAACCAACTGGATAATAACATTAGTGAAAGCTGGTCTCCTAGAACAAAGCATGAACAAACACCAATTTAACATCTTCATCTAAATAGAATTAGCTATAGGGGGATGCTTCTATCAAAACAGTGAGGCGACTTTCAGAAATTATAATCGGGCCAAAAGATCATTACAAGCCATATTAGCAACACTTTTCCCTTGTCCCATTCCCGCATTCAGAAACACACACACACAAGTTTACATGCCTTATGGTTATATTTTGGGCAGTAATTAAGCAAGCTCAGCATGAAATTAAATGGCAGCTTGCTTCAGTGAACAGTCTGTTCCACCAAACCAAAGTTCTTTTATCTTTTTCTTAATTAGTTTCAGAAGGGCGGAGGGAGCTTTTATCACAAGTTTTTCAATCAAACTAATGTAGTGTGACATATCTGGCTTCCATCAAATGACAGTGGGTACCGATTGAAAGGTTCTGTTTGCTTTCCCCTGATCACCGTAAGATGGTTTTGTAAGAAAACGTTACACACAGGAAAACATTAAGTCTTCCATGTAAAACACTGGGCACTGTGTGCTGCAAATGCCATCCCTTCTTTTCTTCAGTGCCAGCCCTTCTTGTCTTCAGTGCCAGCCCTTTTGTCTTCCACACTACAGAATCTCTCAAGGTCTTATATCATCACTGTCATCCTCTACCAAGTATATGGGTCTTCGAAGTCGCTCAGTGCCCACCATGCTCCAGTCAGAGGGGTCATGGCAGAGTAGCTTGACGCACTTCTCTGCTTCAACGCTGTGAAGACAGCACTTCAGAAGTGCTCCCATCTCCCACCAACATGGGAAGATCTCAGGGCAGAAGTTCTGATGTTTTGCTGTGGTGATGACTGAAGATCTGAGTCTGCTGAAAAGGACAGTCTCTACTTGATGCATCCCACGTAAGCCACTGACCCAGACCTGCAAGCTGGACTGCTGACAGCCCAGTGTGTCCTAGCTGTGAAAAAAAAACCCAAACAAAGAAATAAGGAAAGAAACAGCTTCAGAGCAAGCCGAAGAGGAAGCTCTGCAGCTGTGGTAACTCCTCATTCTCCCCAAGTCAACCCACTCTGCTTAGGAAACACACAAATTCTCCTTACACCAATCTCAAATGGCCACACCTTGCTTTGTCATCCTTTCTACTGCTTGTAGACTTTCACCCAAATTATTCCAGTCTCTCTAAAGTTGTGAGATAGTTGATATACCAGTTTGGTTTGCAACAGCTAAGTCCAGCAATGAGCTTCACCAGTTTGCGATCAAGGACATTGCTCAGGTAGAAGGGAGTAATATGCATTTAAAAATAGGAAATACTGTTTCCCAGTTCTCACAGGAGCCAGTTTCCTCCTTTTCTTAAAATTGCAGGCAAATTCTGTGGTCAGAGCAAAACCACTGCTCAGAGAGTTTTGAAATTCTTAATATATTTATATTATAGTTAATGTATTTGAAACTATGATATATTAATGGTACTATATTGGTAGTGGTAGTAAGTAAAAGCTATTACCTTCATTGTAACTGGCTAAGGACCACCTTAGGAAACATCAATATAATTTTCTTCACCTTTGTGTAAGTATCATCTTTGGTGGAGAAAGAAAAATCTAAGATTTGGTGTAGAAGAAAAAGAGGCCACTTACCCACACTCCCCAGGATAGCATTTACCTGAAGATGACAAACTCATATTCAAGTCTTCTGAGGTACAACATTCAAAGGAATTCAAGTTGCTCACAATCTGCAGCAAGTTTCCATACTAATAACCAATAAGCAGTCAATCACATGCTCCCTGGCCCATTCCCATTGAATATTTACTTAATTAACACCAAACAGAATGGCTTCAAGTAGGCAGAAAACAGAATGCAAAATTGACCTTTTTTTTGACTAGCAATTAAAAGCATTTACCTGAGGTGTGGCTTTGCCAGTCAAAATAGGACATTAAACTGGCTCTCCTACGTGTTCATTAAAATTTTCCCAGGGTTCAGTCAGATTCTGCAGCAAACCTAAAACATATGCCAAAGCAAGCTTTCTTCTGCCCCTCAGAATGGGATTCTTGTTTTCTTTCCTGTGTATGGGGCATCATAGCAGTGTCAGACATGATGCCTTTCTCCCTTCTCATGAAAAATTCTCAGATCCAGCCCTCATAAACAGCCTGTATCAGTGTAATTCCCCATCCTCCCTTTTCCCTTTTAATCATGTTTACTATGCCTGTTGTTTTGTCTTAACCTGGCCTGTATAGGGTGTAGAACATCTTCTTAAATCCTGATGCGCTCTTGAGCACAAAAGATTATAGAGTCATAGAATCATAGAACAGTTAGGATTGGAAAGGACTTCAAAATCACCTAGTTCCAGTCTCCTTGCCGTGGGCAGGGACACCTCGCTCTAAACCATATCACCCAAGGCCTCGTCCAACCTGGCCTTGAACACCACCACGGATGGAGCATTCACGACTTCCCTGGGCAACCCATTCCAGTGCCTCACCACCCTCACAGTAAAGAACTTCTTCCTTATATCCAATCTAAACTTCCCCTGTTTAAGTTTTAACCCATTACCCCTTGTCCTACCAGTCCCCAGTGAAGAGTCCCTCCCCAGAATCCTCATAGGCCTCCTTTAGACACTGGAAGGCTGCTATGAGGTCTCCATGCAGCCTTCTCTTCTCCAGGCTTCACAGCCCCAACTTTCTCATCCTATCTTCATACAGGAGGTGCTCCAGTCCCCTGATCATCCTCGTGGCCCTCCTCTGGACTTGTTCCAACAGATCCATGTCCCTTTTATGGTGAGGACACCAGAACTTCACACAATACTCCAGATGAGGTCTCACAAGAGCAGAGTAGAGGAGTAGGATCACCTGCTTGGACCTGGTGGTCACACTTCTTTTGATGCAGCCCAGGATACGGTTGGCTTTCTGGGTTGTGAGCGCACACTGAAGCCGGCTCATGTTCATTTTCTCATCGACCAACACCCCCAGGTCCTTCTCCGCAGGGCTGCTCTGAATCTCTTCTTTGCCCAACTTGTAGCTGTGATCCTGAACTTGGTCTTTGGACACTACCAGAAGGAATATTTCATCCAAATCTGGGATGTGAAAGCAGGTTTTCTGAGTAGGGAGCGCACTTTTCATGCTGTCATCTTTACCAGGGTTTGTTCCGTTTTGTTCTGTGAGTGTGATTTTAACAGATTTTTGCATTTTTCTGATTATAATTAATTAGCTCTTTTTGAAAGCTTCACTCCTGCTACCATAACCACTTGCAAAGCAAAACGTTTGAGATGCCTTTAGTTTGTGGATAATATAATGCCAGTTTTTTGGGAAACCAAGAGGATTTATAAGTCAGCCATTTACATCTTTTGGAGTCTCTATGGGCTCTGTGAATATTAGTGACAGCAGATTTTATCCACAAATTTTATCATCCCTCTTTGGCCTGTCTGTCAAACTTGTATTTACATGAAAAAACATGATACCTGCATATTGACAGGGCAATGTAAATTTGCATTAGTCTTTTATTCCACAAATGCTTTTCCATAAAAAACATTTTCCAAAGTAATAAAAGGACTTCTCCTTAACTTTTATGTGATGGTTATGTAATATGAAATTTATTTATTTTTTCCAAGGGAAATTATATTGATTCAGAAGCTGTTAAAGGAGAGGTGCTAAAAGTTGGAAATAAAAGCTGCGAAAACCTCCTCCTGCAATCAGAATCCATTCTGTGTACAGTTCCCAGCGATCTCCTGAAATCCAACAGTGAGCTAAATATAGAGGTGAGGCAGCTACACCACACGTGAGATATTAATGCCAATTTTATTGTCATTCTCAATGTCATTATGGATCCTAGAAACTTTATATTCAAGCCTAAACCTGTTTACAGAGATATCTCTATCCCTGTTTGGGGTGTTTGGGATGGAAATACAAATATTATTGACTACTTTAAAGGAATATTATCATTGTTGTTATTACCTGTTTGTATAGAGACATCCTGGACCCTTAGATGAAAAGTAGGACCTAAACTAAGCACAGAAATAAAATGGTAGTTACTAATCCAAACACAAGAAGAAACATATGGGGAAGAACGGGAAGCTGTGATGGAGTAGGTTTACTGTGGAGTTCACAAACTTTTTTCAGCAAAAACTTCTGCTGCAGTCAAGAGGAGCAGACCCTTTCTTAAAGAATTCTTTGTCTGCTTTTTCAGTTTCATTGCAATCGTTTTTGTAAGCTGCAGACACTTAGGACCAGTTTTTGAGTTCCACTGTTGTTCTAAAGGTGGTCTCACTAGAGTTATTCAGAGCGCTACCACAAATTTAAATGGCAGTTTCAACCTTCTGATTCCTAGAATAAGACACAAATCTTACAGTATCTTTGTATTTTTTTAAATATAAAATGAAAGAAAAATCACAGCAGAATGGGATTACCTTTAAATTATGAAATTTGCTGATCATGGACTCCGATTCACTGAAAACAGTGGAGACTTTGCCAGTCGTGTAAGCATGATTAGGATTAAAGTCTATATGAGCAATTTAAAGCAGGGACCATTTATTTTTCCTGTGTCTTTATGGCATTCATCTCAATAGGATAATATTCCATCCTATTGATGGCTGTGAATGGTATTCGTAAGTGCTACTGCAGTCTAAGGAAACAGCAATAACTGATTTGCTTTATTAGTACAGTTAATAGTGTATCTGTTTCCTGGACCTGTAGATTCCTAGTTTCATAAAATACTTGTGCACATGTTGCATTCTGTACCTGTTCATATTTTTACATATGCAGCCAGGACTGGCACTAAATTAAATCAGTTTTATGGTGTGAGATTTCCTTAACCTCTAGAAAAAGATATGTGACATGTATTCTGTGTGTAGAAAAGAACACATCATAAAGGGGTTAAATAAGGTTTCTGCTTGTTTACTGGCAAGGAGCCTCAGAAATTGCAGTCTGCCCAGCAAAGAAGAAAATTTGCTCTTTTGACGGGCAAATCCATCATTACAGTACCCAGAGGAATGAATTCCACAGGAGGAAGAGAAAAGATGGCCAGATGCATTCCAACTGACTGAGCTAGCGCCGTGTGACCTGAAACAGTTTTTCCCTGTTAGCTGCTTGGTGTTTGTTTGGTTGTTGGTTTTTGGTGTTTTTTCTTGTTTGTTTTGTTTTGTTTCTTTAAACTGTCAACAAGCAAGAAGCTGGCAAGGGACAGGCTCACGTGACCTTGGGAACTAAAATGCAGGCACGCTGTCAACAGAGAGTTTGATGTTACAGGGTATTTATGCCAGAAGGACACATACTAAAGACATTTGGGCTGGTTTTCTAAACATACATCTCAGCTCATATATCCATAGGCCTATACATTTCCATGCACCACTTGAGTAAAAATATGAATTTAGCATTTTGAATGAACAAGTACAGCCGGACACCGTTATCCAGGGTGCGTGCGTGTGTGCATGCCGTGTGTGTGGTGTAGCACGTGTATGGCTGTGTCACTACCAGAGCTCTTAAAGACAAGTAATGAATCATCAAAATGTAAATCTGCATTCACATACACCAGTATAACGATTTCTCCACTCCCAGTGTCTTACCGTAGCACAGCATCACAAATTCAAGATTTAATGCATATGGGACATATAATCTCTTGCTTTAGTATTAATAATCTAGTTCTTGTCTTTTGAAATCATTATACTATTATACTATTTTTTCTTTGGGTTTTTTTTCCAGTGGAAGCAAGAAGTTTTGTCAACAGTTATCGGAAAAGTGCTGATCCAGCAAGATCAGAATTTCACAGGACTGATTGCTGGACTAGTTTCAACAGCAGCTTTGATATTTATCGTTTTTGTGATTTTCATCTGGAGAAGGAAGAAGAAACAAATTAAAGGTCCATCATAGTCAATTCCATCAAATAATTCTGTTATTATATCTTAGACTTTAAAAACTGACATCAATTAATGCTTTGCTCAACTGCCATACAATGCCCTGTTGTAACCTGTCAGCAGAGGTTTCACAATCAAGTCCAGTGTTTAATTGCATTTCAGCCCTTGGCTCTTGCCCGTACTGGGTGAAGGGCCCCACACTATGCCTGAAGGAGAAGGATTTGGGAGGAACTCTGAGCTATTAGGAAAACTTAGTAACTTCTCTTCATCTGTCAGCCCTGAGAGAGGGAATGAGTAAATGACACGTGCGGAATCACAAGTACTTCAGCTTCATCTGGTTGCCTTGCAGTCCTCCAGGCTGTGCCTAAGTTGTGCAACACGCAGTGTGCTGCGGCATCCTGGTTCCCTGTTCCCCCAAATCGGGAACTTGGTCAGACTGTGCCTCCTCTCTGGCCCCCCATGTCTGGGTTTCCTTCCAGCAGGAACTGCTGCACTACACAAGGGAGGAAGAGCAGGAGAGCTGGAGACCAGGGTTTGTTCTGACGCACTGTCCCAGTCAGATCATGAAGCAGACACCAGAGGCTTCAAAGCTCTCTTGGAATTTCCAGTCTGGCCAAGAGTGGGGGGTTAACACAAATTACAGCAAACCTTGTGCTGTACAAATAGCTCAATTTCAGGTCCTGCACATACCTGCTTCCGCAATAACCCAACCCTCTTCCCAGCAGAGCAGAACATCTAAGCTTAAATAAATACCTAAGTGAGTATTGACACACAGTAAACATAAGGGTTTTCTAATATTTCGTACTCTTCTCCCTTCAGATCTGGGAAGTGACCTAGTGCGCTATGATGGCAGAGTGCACACCCCTCACCTGGACAGGCTGGTGAGCGCGAGGAGCGTAAGTCCAACCACAGAAATGGTTTCAAGCGAATCTGTAGACTACAGATCAACTTTTCTAGAAGGTACACTGCTATTCCGAATCCTGTGGATGGTGTTTTATACATCTTGCTTTTCACAGTATCACAGTATCACGGTATGTTAGAGATTGGAAGGGACCTCAAAAGATCATCTAGTCCAATCCCCCTGCCGGAGCAGGAACACCTAGATAAGGTTTTCATATGTCTTCAGATGGTAGATATTTTATTCAATGTCTGAATTTCAGTTTCTCATCTGTTTTGTCTGTGTCTGCATTATTCGGGACTTCCATGTGTTCCGGGGCTTGCTATTTGAACTGAGTTTCTCAGGTGCTCCCCAAGATTAAGGTACAAAGGGTTTTTCTCTTACTCAGCTTAGAGGAATAAATAAAATACCATTAGTAAAAACTCACTGTAAGTATGCTTCAAAATTTATTAGGAGCTAGTGGATTTAATGATTTTGTGTTATCATGAGGTCCATCACACCATGCACAAATCCACTCTGAATAAAAGCAATTTAAGGGTAGCAAAGAGTGGCTGTAGGCTCAGTGTGTGTCAGTGACTTCATACAATCATTAGAAAGTTCTGTCAGCAGGGGACATGGAGCTTTGTAGGCTGATATTCTGTGCATGCCTGTCCTATAAAATGGTACTTTGTATGGCACAAAAGTGTCAATTTTAAAAATAAAGCTAAAGGGATGTGAAAACTGCAACAAATTGAGTGGAAGTCCGTGAGTGCTGAGATGCCAGTCTCAGAAAACACACTGTTCATTTTCAGGCCTGTGGGCATGAAGGAAGAATAACCCTGTGCTGAACATATTTTTGTGCCATGTAACACCATTTTGGTATTCTCCATAAGAGCACTCTGCTGCACTGATCATGCCGCTTTAGGCTGAACATATGTCCTTTAGACATATGGAGACCATGTTCTGTGATTACTGTTACAGAGTTTTCAACTAATAGGAGTGACCATATTGTGATATTTGAGATATCATAGATATTTGTTAGCATTGGTATAGACATAGTCTTGTGCTATTTCAGGTGCTGCTGTATACAATTCACTAGAAATCACTCCAAATCCTTATTCTACCTTTGCAATCACCAGTTGTGGAGCTGCCTGAAAGCCAGGCCCATTCCCAACTTCCTTTATGATTCTTTAATTGCTGCTGTCAGCTTACACAGGAAGTTTCTTGATTGAAGTTTCTTCAGTGTGCCACTGGTTAAAAGGGAAAGTGGTTCATGAGACAAAACTATGCAAAGAGACTCGGTAGAAGGTAAACCTGCAGTGGTCTTGGGGCCACTGTGCACTGACAAAGCATAGCAAAGAGAACACCCAAGAAGGAGATGCATTCAGTTAATGTTTCTGTAAGAATGTTTACGTTAATTGCTGTCAAAGAATAAAATGACAGGAACATTAGAAAACATGCAAATGTAAATGCAGCAGCTGTAAAAATTATTTAGCAACCATGGCTAGGGTATTTTACTGTCATTATTAAATAGGTACTTGCCCTTGGTGACGTAAATGTGGCTTTGTAAATATAAGAGTGTGCATTTTTGCTTCTAGATAAAGCAGCAACGAGTTTTTCTCAGCAGCTGGAGTGCTAACAGCCACTATATGAAAATTTCCTAAGTTTTATACATAAATATATAAAATGTGTCTACAACTTTTTGTGATAAAATATCTGATAATTTCTGTTGTTAAATATATTCCCCTTTTTTCCTTTGGAATCTGGGCTGAATTCTGCTCATTGACTCCACTGGAATCCTTCCAGAATGAAATTGGTGTAAATTAAGCTTAGTTCTTGATTCTATTACACAAAATACTAAAAGAAAATCTTTTAAACAAAAGCAATTTAAAACACCTGAACAACATGCTGTTGATAAAAATAATTTTCTCAATAAATTCTCCTTGCTTCCCTCATACATTTTAATTTCTGCTATTTTGAATCAGCTGGCTCATGTTATTTTCATGAGTAGCACCAACTGTATTATCTTCAGCAGTTACAGGATATGAATCACCTCTAGGCATTTCCCTGGTTGAATATTTACCATTGGATAAATATAGCTAGTCACCAGCAGTTTGAAAACCTTCATGACATGTAAAGTTCCCTACCAAATTAGAACATGACAATAGTAAAAACTTTCATGTTCACTACTTCCTCCTGCCATATTGCTGTCATTTTTCCATGTTACTCCCAATTACTAGAAATGCTATAACCTACACTTGGCAAGAAGTGACAAGGCTTCCTTCCATCCACTCAGAAAAGTGGAAGTTTTGCCATTTGCTTTCACAAAAGTAGAGCTGAGAAAGCATAAGTTTCTACTGACACGGTTTTCCTGGAGTTTGGCAGTTCAGCAATGCATATTTTCATTTTCCCTTTGTGACCAAAACTTCCACAAAGCCAAGCCACTTCCAAACTGATAAACTGAAACTTTTCTTACCAATGCAATAAACCTCTTCATTTTCCAAAGAGAAGTCTGAAAGGATTATAATGGGTTTTGTTCATCTTGCAGATCAGTTTCCAAGCATATCTCAGAATGGATCGTGCAGACCCGCCCAGTATCCTCACTCTGACCTCTCCCCAATCCTGTCTAGTGGGGACTCAGATTTAGCCAGTCCACTTCTCCAGACTAATGTCCACATTGACATCAGTGCCTTAAATCCTGACCTGGTCAAAGAAGTGCAGCATGTGGTTATTGGTGCTGACAGCCTGATCGTGCACTTCAGCGAAGTAATAGGAAGAGGTAGGTGCTGCAACTCTGACCTGGCAAACTGCTGTTCTTCTTGCACACCCATTCATTACAAACCCTTATGAATAAGGTGTCTACACTGAGGTTTTTCAAGCTTTTTACTTCTTATAGCACTGCATCCCATACACTGAAGGCGGGGGGGGGGAGGAACCAGGTGGCTGTACTGTGAAGTCAGATGAAGGGTTGTGCATTTCGTCAGTTGGAGAAGACACCAGAGGGAGGGAAGAGGCTGCCAGTTGATGGGGCTCCTTTAAACTGACTCCTTTAAACTCGGACTTGCAGGTTCCCCGTCTGCTGCCTCACTCTCAACCCTTTCAGGGCTAAAGAAAAGCTCAGCCAGGGCTTCTGATCCCTGAGGCTGCAGTTGCAGGAGTGAGGGTGCTGCAGAATATTGCACAAGCCTAAAGCACACACCTAAGCAGCAAGGGATGCTGAGGCAGGGGCACCAATGTCTTAAACTCAGAGCCTGAGAGCTGCAGGACACAACACAGAAAACTGCAGGCACTAGTGCAACCAGTAAATGTCCCCATGGGCCAGGTGATATAAACCCTCTACAGGTTTCCCCCAGCTCTGAGGAATTTGCTGTTTGTTTCCTCCCACAGGAGGCTCTCCATTCCCCCTCATTTCTCTGTCATCCCAGCTGCATTGATGCATAGCTCCTGATTCAGTTCCCCTTAGTTTTGTCCCTGATATAGTGAGTCTCTTATTTTCCTGAGTTTCTCCCATCATTCCTATCCCTCTCTGTAACCAGGTTCCCTCCTTCTTTCATAGCCCAAGCCAGTATTCTGTTAGGAGCATTTGTTAAACTCTGTGCTATCAAGTACCTATTAGCAAGCCAAATAGAAATTGGATTTTCAGTACTTCTGCAGGTCATGCATGAGGGGTTCCTTGTTAAGTATCAGAATACTGATAAAACATTGGCTATAAATTATATTGCTAATGCCTTTTCTGCAGGAAAACAGCCACAAATTAAACAGTCTGTGTGTTTCCCTTCCATGTATTACACTTCATCATCCCCAAAGTAAGGGTGGGCCTTTTTCTTTTCTTTCTTGTTTTAGAAAAGTCCAAGTAATTTCCCATTTTTTAAAGTGCTGAAAAATATCAGGAATGACACCAATATTATTAACCATTTTTAATTCTCCTCCATAACTACAAACGGGCTAAACCCAAATATATTTTAGACACACCCAATCCAAGCTGTAGGATTTGTGCCCAGGCTCCAAACAGTCTGTGGTGTGATGAGATTTTAGTTGCTTTTATAAAACAAACTTTGTATTAATTTTATCCCAAGCCAAAATCAAAGCCAGATGAGCTCTGACCAGCACTTATGGCTGGAAACTAGTAGAATTAATCAGATAGTCTTGTTCTCTGCAGAACTCACACTTGACTAAAACCTGTTTTGCTTTCTACCTGCAAATATTAATATTTTTAAAATATGTTAAGTATTTGTAAAGTATCCTGTAAATAGTACATCTCTGAAGGAAAGCCACCATTATCTGATTTGGATAAAGTAATGCACACGCCTGGATGTCAAAGTTCTCTTTTTCCCAGAGAGGTCCACCTGACTTCTCATAGCAGGTATCCCCATAGTAGGTGTCTTTAAACTGCCCCATTTGCTTGGCAGGAAAGCACAGGATCAGGAAGGATTTCTATGTCCCTGGCAATTTATTTCACTGCTTAGACTGTGAGAAAGAAGGCAAATTTTTTTATCTCATAAATTTTTTTTAGCTCATAATTTTTTAGTGACATTTTACAGTCAGAACTACACCATAGCAGAGACCAAAGACTGCTGCCTAGTGATGTGGTCAGACTGTGATCAGGAAAGCAACTCCCAACCTGTTCATGGCCAGCACACCATGTTTAGTACTCAGTGTTTTCCATGGAACAGTAAGGCCTCAGAGACTGTAAGCTCACAGTGACCGATTTTATGCAGCTTTCTACTGATGATGCATCAATACTGATGATGCTGTACAATCCAGTGCACCACTTAGCATGGGCTTACAGACCACTGGGAACCACCAATCCAGTGTTCAGGTCAGTTCTTAACTGCTTGCTTTTGCCTTCCAGTGCCCTCCTTTGACATGTATCTTACAGGAGAGTACGGTGGGAATGGACTGGCATGGTTTTTGTATGCATAGTCATTACAAGAACATGAAGCAATTGTGGTGCCAGCCTTATCATTACTTATACTCTGCATCTAGGTTAAGAAATGCCAATTATGCTGCAAATAGACTTTTCATTTTATGTAATGATGGTTTTATGTAATGGTAGTTTTATGTGTTAGTTATGAAGTATACATTACAAGTGTTGGGAGCTGGACAGAAACAGAGTGTGATCACTGTCTTAAAGCATAATTGTTACCCAGTGGAAAATACCAGAAAGCTAATTTTACTTATTAAATCTTGCTCATTTTTTTTACATAGGACATTTTGGGTGTGTGTACCATGGGACATTGCTGGATAACGATGGCAGGAAAATTCATTGTGCTGTGAAGTCACTGAACAGTGAGTTGCATGTTTAATAGTGAGACATTATCATAATTCCAAAGGTAACCAGGGTGAACTAATTATTACAGTGAACTGTACTTTCACAAATAAAGATTCTTAGTTGCAGCTGGATCAGATTTATCTCTGAAGCAATTTCAGTATCCTCAGTTTACCACAAGGCATTGGTATATATTTGTACACCAAACAAAATGCCCATATATTTCCTCTAAAAGAAAAGGACACAGGAGAATGAGGGAAAGGCAGTGTCATTTTTTATTCCACTGACTACTGAAGATTTGGTTTTGGGAGTTAAATTGCTAAAGAGTGGGCGAAGCTGCTGGAAAACCAGGAAAATACTATAACATTTATTAAAGGCTTTACTTGAGTGTTGTTATTCAATTCTAAATCATAATAAGAAAAGGACAAACGGAATTAAAATCTCCAACAAAGTGTATTTGGTCACTGTAAGAAAACCAATGTACATAACCTCACTGTAATGCGGATGGTGGGCAGCATGTTTATAGCTTCTCATTATCACTTTGTTGTGCAATGACATGCTGTACAGAAATGAAATGTAGTTTGTTTGGGTTTCTTTTAATTAACTCATTTTATTACTGGATTTCTCAGGGATAACAGACCTGGAAGAAGTAGCTCAGTTTCTGAAAGAAGGAATAATAATGAAAGATTTCACTCATCCCAATGTTCTATCTCTTCTGGGCATCTGTTTGCCCAATGAAGGATCCCCCTTGGTTGTTCTTCCATACATGAAACATGGAGATCTTCGAAACTTCATTAGGAATGAGACTCATGTAAGTACATGGTGAGGTCTACCAAATGGTAATGCGAGCCTAGCCATGCCCTACTCCAGCACCACAGGTTATAAGCTCTGATAATTACATTATGTCCATAACTTGCTGCTTTTACTACACCTTAACCTTTGGCACTTGCTTAGGTTGGCACCAAGCCTGACCACGGCGCTGCCACTCCTTCCCTTCCCCCTCAAATTCCTCTCTAGAATGTTTCCCAGAAATTATCAGCAATAACTATTTCTCATTTCCCATCCATAAGCCCCTTTATAAACAAATGTGTTTATGAAATCTAAGTCAAGGGGCCCAACCATCTGCTGGTTTAAACTGGCGTATCTCTGTTGACTTCAGCCCAGCTGTGCCAGTCATCACCATCTGCTCTTCCAGCTCCTAGGTGAGGGATCTCCATGTCCAGCTAGTGTCACAGTCCTGCTATTATCAATAGTTTTTCTTTTTATCTTAAAGAAAACCGACAATTGTTGCACAAACTACAAATACTGTATTGTCAGAGGTTTTCCCTGCTTCTCTTGAAGGACTGCAGATTTCCCAGATGTGCCTCAATGCTTTCTCTCAAGTATGAGACCACAGGTCATGCCTCAGATAGTGTAAGCCCACTTTATGCTGTAGTATTTTACTCATTTCACAGTGCTAGGACAATAAAAAGCACTCTACAAGCACCAGGGCCCTTTTCAGCCAAAAGTGCCATGATCCTTTCTTAAATACATATAATAATGACCACACTTGAACCAGACTGTTACAGAGAATAAAATTATATGGAGCAATGCCAACAACACAAAAGTCTGTGGGACCTTACTGTTAACAAAACAATTCATGCTGCTGTATACAAGAATTAGAGGTTTATGTTTATACTTCTTTTGATATTTAACGTTTTTAGTAATGTCTCTTACAGACCAGCAGAAAGAATTACCAAACTTAGTGGAAAATCTTCCTCTGGTAGCTGCTAAGGTCTCATTTAACTTTTCCATGGTATTATATGGATGACAGCTTGCACTTATTTTACACCAAATAGGACTCTCTCCTTTCTTGATCATTTCAGGTTGATGAGTGCCGTGTTCATAGTTAGCACCTTCTACTGAGTTACACGCTATTACTACAAGTTCACAAATGTGAGTTTTGTGTATCAGCTGTGACGCTGAGGTTTCAGCATACTGTTCCACTTCCTAGCTCAGGTCATGCTGCTTATGCTACAAACTCCACCCTTTGGGAGCCTGTCAGGCTCTTTGGTTTCTTAAATTTGTTTCCTCACTGGAGGTGAGAATTTGACCTAAATTTACACATTTTCCTACAAGCACCAACCTGTCTTGATCATTCTGGTGGCAAGATAGGTGTGTCAAAACCTGAGAGTCACAGCAAAAAACAGTCTGCTCCTTGGGTTTCTGCATTCATTATATCACAAATGTTTGTGTTTTACAGAACCCAACAGTAAAAGATTTAATTGGATTTGGCCTTCAGGTCGCAAAAGGGATGAAATACCTTGCAAGCAAAAAGTTTGTCCATAGAGATTTGGCAGCAAGAAACTGTATGTAAGTATAAACATCCAGTTCCAGCCACATTATCACACTCTTCTGTGTAAGACAGTGAGATGAAATATATAAAAGTTTTCAGGATTCTGCTTTTTTGGTCAAAACAGGGTGGTTTTTTTATTTTTCTGTAATTACAGTGACGTTTGTCTTGCATACTGATGCTTGCTCAGGGCTCGCTTCTTACGCATAAGCTTTTTTCGAGTGTGGGAAATAAGAAAAGCTGAGGTAAAAGTGTAGCCTCTCAAAATCATTGGTGAGAGAGTTTAAAAGGCATCTCCTAAGGGAAGTTAAACTGTGGTTGTCTCAACTTGCTGTGCTTCCACCCAGCCTCTTCAGAAGCAGCACGTCTCTGCTGCCACACCTAGAAGGAGGGAGAGGAACACAGGAACTTTGTGAGAAAACCAGGAACACAAAGAAAACACCAGTGAGACCTCTTGACAGCAGTCGTTCATAAGTATGGGCCTCCTTCAGCTCAACTACACACACAAATTAACATTAAAAAATCAGAGTGTGCAAAGAATCTTACTAGTGTCTGGGTAGCCAGACAGTTCAGTTCACACACAGACTAAGTGATACAGGAGGCACTGATACTATTATGCTAATTCATACCTATGCTGTGAATTAATGAGGTACAGGATTAAACATTAGTTTATTTTTAGCCCATCATAATCTGGAACTCTATCTGCAGAAAGGTTATTTACCTGTGACATCAGATTTCATACTCTTTTTTCAAAGGGTGCACACTCGTGCAGCTGAACAGCCTCTGAAAAAGAATGTTTTCTTACAGCTGCTGGTTTTTTAAGGGAGGAAAAAAGCCACAAGGAACATGATTTTCAGGTTCCCTAAGAAGAAAGGAATTGGGTTACTGGATAAAAAAGTCCTGGTTCATCTGATCAAAGTCCAAAGAGTGGCAACAGGACATTCCCTCTGGCCTACTGTCTCTTCCTTGGGTGAGGAGGGAACAGCTGTCATGATGTTTCACATGGCCAACTGAATGGCTGCTTTTGTACTTGTGAATGTGTCAGCACTTCAGAGCCTGGAGAGCTGCTGCCATGTGAGCAGAAGATGCGGGGCTGAAGACCCACATTGCCCAGTGGCCACAGTACTGATACCCATCAGAAAGGAAGCCAGGATGCAAACGCAATCCCTGTGGACTCATGACTATTCACTATCTTGGAAGAGGTGCAGGAAGCTGCTGTGGCATTTACTGTCCCCTGTTGACCCATCAAAGTTCCCTCGTACTCCCTTCATTGGTACTGGTTTGGTTATTATGACAGTAAATACAGGAGATGGTTGTGTGCCATTCAGAGGGACTTCAGCAGATCAGAGTTGTCCAGGCAGAAACCTCATAAGTTCAAGAAATGCCATGTAGAGGCTGAGAGAGACAGGATTGTTTAGCCTGGAGAAGGCTCAGGGTGATCTTACCCATGTGTATAAATACATGCTTTAAGCAAGGGAGATGGTGGTGAACAAGATGATCTTCAGAGGTCCCTTCCAACATCACCCTGTGAATGTGTGATTCTGTATAAAAGCCCCAGTCCGGGTGTATGCTGTGGCTAGATCTTCAACTATAATGAAGGATAGGCCTGAGCATGCCAAGACCCATGCTATGACTGTTTTCTGACAATGATAACACCAGGACAGACACCAAGTTTAGGAGGAGCAAAGCTACGGAGATCTTCTGGTATGGCTGAGCTGTAACCCCAGCAGAACTTTCCTTATGCACCATTCTTTCCCAGTACAGACACCAAACACATCCTTAGTTACAGAACTACATTATCATATATGGGCAGTCATGGAGATAACGATGGGTCCTTCCTTATCAAAACTGAGAGTAAATAGGATGGGTGGTGCCTTGTCTTGGAGATAAAGATAAGACGTTTCTAAGGATACAGAAGATAAAAACAGCAGAGGAAGAAATGATGTAGACTCAATCAGGATGTATAGGCTATTAGCAAAAAAAAAATTTATACAAAGTAATTGTCTTAAAAGAATTGTAATTCAAATTATATTATCAAAGCAATATCCGTAATTTCCTGAGTTCATTCACTATGTTAAATGGGTGTCAAATATACTTCACTGCACTTTTTGTTTCAGTTACATTAGTTAATAGATCCAAAGTCACTGTCTCAAAAATGCAAGTCATTATAATCCACCATCACTGTAAATCTTGCCTGCTCAGTTGCAGATAATACTTTTTGTCATTTCTCTAGGTTGGATGAAAAATTCACTGTCAAGGTTGCTGATTTTGGTCTTGCTCGAGATGTCTATGATAAAGAATACTACAGCGTACACAATAAAACAGGTGCTAAACTGCCAGTGAAATGGATGGCTTTAGAAAGTTTACAAACTCAGAAGTTCACAACAAAGTCAGATGTGGTAAAGTACAAACATATTTGTATCACCTATTAATTTCTCTTACATGGCCTGAGGCACCTCTCTAGTATTTAATGAATGGACTAACTCCAAACCAAAATGTATATATGAATATAACTTTAGTTCACATAAGAAACTTTTTCCACATCCCAAAAGGGTATTTGCACCAATCACAAAGCAACAAGTTGTTGACCTGATTATCTGTTACAGCTCAGGAAAGAACCAAGAGTTTAATTCCACTCCAGGGGAAATTAAGGGCATTCCAAGAAGCCAAGTTGGAGCTGAACCCTGCTATAGGAGGGGCTCTGGAAAGCTTGACAGAACAGGTTAACTTTGAGATTCGTGAAATTTAATAGTTCTCAAAAAGACTTTATTTACTTTATAAATACTTACTGACTGCCTACAGCAATCTCAAGTATTACCTGGCTATTTATGAAGAAAAAATTATAAGATGAAGTCATTAGTTGGCTGGATCACTCTGTATTTCAGCCCTCCTTTCAATCCAGGTCCAAATTAGCCTGTGATGCATAGAATTTTCACCACGTATATTCTCTTCAGTATGTATTTACACAGGGTTAGTCAGATCATCAGCTCATGTAAATTGGCAGAGCTCCATTAACCTCAAATGAGGTCTGCCAATTTATACCAGCTAAGTAGCTGGCCTATAGGCTTTTATTTTCTTTCATTTACTTAGCTGAGTTTCTCTGGCTCTACTTTAAGTGGCTCCTCAAGTCCCCACAGCATTTATTAGCCCACTTAAAAGAAAAGCTGAATGCAGTAAAATAACTTTTCAAAGGGAAAATCCATGCATTTGAATGTTTAAATCTGTCAAACCATCTTCTGAAAGTGGAATGTAAAGCCCTCCAACCCTATAACTTACTATTTTTTCCTTTGTTTTCTTAGTGGTCCTTTGGTGTGTTGTTATGGGAACTTATGACACGAGGGGCACCACCTTATCCTGATGTAAATTCTTTTGATATAACTGTTTACTTACTACAAGGAAGAAGGCTGCTGCAACCTGAATACTGCCCCGACCCACTGTAAGTGAACAGCTTGCAAAGCTGAGTCTGACGTCGCAGTAAGCGAGACTGTGGGAGGAAAAAGGGTTTTCTCCTTTTTACATGATTCCATAATTAAACATTTCTTTTATTTGAATGGCAGGTATGAAGTCATGCTGAAGTGCTGGCATCCCAAACCTGAGATGCGTCCAGCATTTTCTGAACTTGTTTCAAAAATATCAACAATCTTCTCCACTTTTATTGGGGAACACTACGTTCATGTCAATGCTACTTATGTCAACGTGAAGTGCGTTGCGCCCTATCCTTCTCTTCTGTCATCGCAAGACAACACAGATATGGATGTTGACACATGACGGGTAGGTCTGAAATAGAGGAAAATCCCTTCTTAGTTATATGAACAAAAAGCAAAACATTTTGTCCACTTGTTTTTACTGCCCAGTCTTTGTGAGAACACTGTTGCACATGTTTATGTTGTTGCCCAAGTTGCACTAGTACAAGAACGTGATATCAGATTGTTTAAGGCCATGGGATTCTATAAACCATCACAGTAGTTTCCAAGTATTTGGACAACTGCATCGATTTACCAAATGGAAGAGTTGTGTGCTACTATCCAGAGTTAGTTCCCACTGGCTCTCATTAATGTGTGCTCAGACTCAAGAACAAAGATTATCATTAATGCCACGAAGGAGAAAGTAAAAATACCAATCAGTGCGGGTGGAAGGATTGTTACTGTGCATGTACTTTAGGATAATGAGCAGTGCAGAAATGGTTTTCACACAAAAGGCTAAGACAAACAATGAGAGTTGCAAGAGTTTAAAATGTGTTTTCCTTCTGCACAGTCCAAACTTTGGATTTTTGCACTACATCCACAAGGTTTCTTAGAACACAGGCAACCAGGAGAGCCAATCTCATGGTTAATGTCCAACAGAAATCAACATCAGAAAATGGTGTGCAGTAAAATAAGTATGCCAGCCTTGCCAGTCCTCTGCAGTAGTTAGACGGTACATAAAATGAAGGGAAAATCATCTAGCTTCCAGTGTCAACTTCATTCCAGCATTCAGCCACTGTTTTGAATCAAAAAGCCTATATCGACAGATCTGTCACTGAAAAATGCAAAGCCTGCATTCTTTGCAATACAGAATTATCTACTCTCTGAGAATAAAAACTTGAAGCCATCCATATTCAGTGCCAGGCTAATCCCTGGGACGCAGTACTACAGGCTGCACTACTCTAGCGAGGAAGAGGAGACAGGCAGGCTGGCAACCTTACGGAACTGCTGTTGGGTGAGTCAGATGGCAGCAGCTGAAGCTCTGCCACCTACCCTTGGGTGGAGCTGCTGCCAGCGGTGAGTAAAGAGTGGAGGCGTTGCAGCCAGCCCTGACTTAGAAAACACTGCCATAGCAGGAATGCTGATAACTTCTTTGTGCCAGCCCAAATGAGCTGAGAATACTGACCAAAAGGTGAAACAGAGCCCCCCCAGCCTCTCCTTGGATCACACAACCCAGCAAATTAGGATACCTGGGTGCATTTCTAAATTATGACCAGAGAAAGGACTTTGATAAGAGATAGTAAATAAAACTTTCATCCATTAGGGAAGAGGGCAAGCATCACATGTCATTTCTGTTCCTGTGGAATTCTGTGCATACTACTGTATAGTTTGTTGAGTATAGGATAGAACTGGGCTTGTTGGTGTAAACACATAAAGTATTCTATTTTTATATTAAAAAAAAAAGTTTATTTTTAATGACATTTACAAAGTTTGGTTAGGCCACAAAATACTGCACTGTGAACATTTCAGAAGATGTATGTCAATATACATGATTCATAAATTGTAGCAACCTTAAGAAAATATTACTGTGTAAATATTAAAAAGGAAAAGAACTGACTGCAAACACACTCCACCCTAAGTATAATGTCTCTGTTGCTGTGAGCCAACTGTGTTAAGCTCTTCAGAAAGAGGTAGTGCAGATACAGAAGTGATATAAGGGAGATACATTGTTCGCGGGAGACAGTGTTACAACTGAAGGATTTATAATGAGGGCAGAGTGTGTAGGCAAACTATGAGCAGATAATATTGTATTGTGTTTCATCATGACTTTCGTTTCAGAAACGAACTTTCGTATCTGCTGAGAGCAATACTAATTGTAGGCTGCTCAAGGACAAAAGGCTTTGCTGCAGGCAAAAAAAATCATCTCTATGGTTGTTAAAACAGCTAAGGAAGTTTATGATACATAGATTTGGGGAAAATACTCCAAACTTGTACATACATGCTTGAGGAACGATGCAATGTGAAATAGAGGACATTTTTACTATTTATAAAGTTAATGTTGTGTCTGGGACACCTGTAAGAATATGTGATTCTGGTAAAGATTTGATGTTAGTAAGTTCATATATCTGCAAAGAGCTGAATGGTACTTATGTTTATAGTTGTTGTTATGACCTAATAAACATGTTATTAAAATTGGAATACTTTATGCTTCGAGTGCTGTAATTACTGCTAACATTTGTCTGCTAAGCTGATAAAAGTCCATATGCTTTTTCTGACTGACATGAGAAGAACGACCTGTAGAACTGTGCATGAGAGAGAAAACAACTCAGAAACATAATATAAAGAGCATACCAATAAATCCAACACATGGTTCATCACCCTCCTACCCATTAACAGATAAGAGGAGGGTGCAGAATATTTGTTGTGAACAGCTATGGCATAGTCTGAATAGAAAGTCTCTTGCTTAACCACGAGCTGCACCCATGCAAAGCCTTAAAATTCTTCATCTTCAAAACTCATCCTAGAGTTGGGGGATGACATCTGGAGCTCAAAATTAAGGCATTGTAAAGAGTACCTGCTTGGCCCACCAAGGATGCTAGCACTTGCTAGCACTTGCTAACTAAATTGTTAGCATCTGAGTCCGTAACCAGTAATCATCCATAGGAAACTTCAAGCACCTGAACCTAATACCCCTCATAGTCATCTGTAAAGTGTTTCATCTCTGCAAGATGCTTTGTTCCTGTGGCACCTGAAGAGAGAAGGCATGGCAGCCCCCAGGGGTCTTGTTTCTTCCAAGGAACAGGAACCAGCCCTGCTCTTCTGCCACACATTTCCTCCCAGCTGCATTAGATGCCTCCCACTGAATCCACAAGTTCACTTCCCTGAAGTGTATTTTGAGTGGATACCCCACAAACACTACAACACACTCTCTCATGTCACTCTTAAACAGACAATGCTACAAGCGCATCCCTCCAGCAGCTTACCTCAGGGGTACATTTTATAATTGACTCACTCAGAAATATTTTAACACAGTCTCAACTGCCTAAAACCAGCATTTATATGACCTTGTAATTTAAATACCAAGCAAACTGATATCAAACCACATTTTCTCCAGACACATTTGCTTCTTAAAATGTATATGCTAAGTTTCAACTCAGTGTACTTCAGGGGGAAAAGGCATTGAAAATAGCAGCTAAGGGTGCAAACATTCTTTTGTTGTATCACAAGCCCAAGCCAGCTAAAAAGTCTGAGGTTTTTATTCTCATTACTTACATCCAATTTATTTTCTGATTACATTTTTAGGATTTTGCTGAAAGTCAGTAAAAAAGCTCCAAGGTTTTATCACAGTTCTCTGTTAATACCAGGGTCTTCAGTCTAAAACAGCAAATGATGGTCTGAATTGAAATACCAGATTTGTAACACATTCCTCTGATTACTCCTCATGATTTCCAAGGGATGCTATCTATTGCATTTTTGAAAGGGTCAACAGAATCACAAGCTTCCCATGCCCAGTTTTTCATCCTAGAAGCTTTGTTTATACCAGGTACACGCTGCAGCAGATCTTCAGCTGACTTCCATTGGCAGCCTTCTCCTCACATGAATATTAACAGGGAACATGGCCCATGCTCAAAACATTGCATAACAGATACCCTACACAAAAGCCAAGAGGTTAAATAGGGCAGGATATTCTCACCCCACAGAAACTTTCCTGTTGATTTGACACGAACTTTTTAGTGCATCATTATCCATTTTGAATAATTTGCATATACTAAGGAAGATTTTTAATACACCCAATATTATTAAATTTTTCTAAAATCAAGGGAAATGGTACACACTACCATTGGGTTGCTAAGGCTTTGCATATTGCAATTTTCTGTCTCTGGTGTCAGATTCAATTATGAAGAATGGACCTACAGGCGCTACGTGAATAGATGAAAGGTACTTGCAATTCCTGTTACAGTGGCAGAAGCAGTACAAGTGAGCAACTGCAAAACGGCATCAAAACAATTTTAAACCTAAACATAAAACTCTCCCTTCAGAAATTTCATTTCTGCAATCCAGCCATAGATAGCAGTGTATCACAGGAGGTCATAGCCGACAAATGAAATACAAATGCTAATGGATTTTTTACTTGCTAAACAAAACATCTACTGAGAAATTCCAATTTCCATTATTTTTAACAAACAGGTCATGAACTGAGTATTCCGAGCATCGAAGAAAGACACAGGAAATCTAAGGATTTTGCCAGACCAATTACTAAAAACATTTACAAGAAATTGTGATCTCACAGGCAGCAGGGAGGGTTCAGAGCAACCGACTACACCAGCCCAGAGGAGATCAGTCTCTCACCCTGGAACTGGAACTGACATTAAACCTGAGCTTGCCTGTTGAAATCCCAATCCACCTGCTAACGCTCTAGGTGTGATCATTTCCAGTGAGGATGCCAAAAGACTTTTTCTGATTGCAGTCAAGCTCTTGTGGCCACTCCACGACCTCCTGGGGGACAGAGAGAAAAGGTTTCTGTTTTGTAAGGAATACTGCTTTCCTGGCTGCTGTTTTATTAACTTTGGTGCTTTCCTTCCCAGAGCCAGCAGCCTCCTCGCAATATACCATGCCCGGGGAAAGACCCTCAGCTGAGGGTAAATCCCTGCCAAAGTCAGTCCTTGGAGAACCTCCTGGCTAAAAAGCAATCAGGTGCAGTCTAGCTGAATCACGCTTAACCAGGAGACTCTGCCATGCAGACCCTGCTGGACTTCTGTTTTTTCAGTTGTTAGCTTATCTGGGGTTACAGGGAAGAGGAGATTTCTCACTGTCACCTCAGCTCTTCCTTCCCAGCTCTGGAGTTGACACAGAAAAGCCTCTAGCAGCACACTGACCCTCTGGTCTGCATCCTTATGAGGCTCCTGAGGTCAAAGGAGCACAGCTGTGGTTAGGGATTCAAGTGAATATAGCCAGAAACTGTAAATCAGGCTTGATAAGATTTTGTTTGCACAATCCAAGGTAAGACACCAAAGAAGAGTGATTTATTTAATCTGGTTTCCATGCGCCATTCTCTTTCAGTAGTAAGTACTTTGCACAGCCTAGTGCCACTAGGAGGTTCATTAGTATCTGATGAACGTCTTCTCACATACATCACGACAATTCAGCATGGAATTTATCCTTGCTCCAGCCTCTGAGGCCCTGTGCATTTCTACAAACACTACATATTAACACTTTCCAGAGTTCTAATTGCCAAGCGTATGTTGATCCCGTCTCTGGTACAAATGACAGCTGAATATCCTCCTTTAGGATGTGAAAAGTGTTATTGCCAAAAACTCTAGGGTGCATGACCAAACATGGACACCTCAGCTGCTGTGAGGTTGGAGCTCACTGGGGCAGTTGGCATGCTTTGCAAGCGCGACAAAACTGAACACCAACGCTAAAAATACAGATTGAGCTTTAATTAGGAAGGCAAAAAGGCCTTCAGACAACAGTGGTACATTCCCTATCTTTTGTGCAGCTCAGAAAAAAGTAAAGGCAGTTTAAGAGAGGCAGCAGCCTGCTGAGGTCATGGTGCAGGATTCATGCAAACACATGCAATGATGTGACAACACACATACCCTGCTCAGCAAGTGGGACGTAGCAAGGAGTGAGTCACAGCCAACTCCAATTATATGCTAACGGTTTTCTCAGAATAGCTCTTTCTTAGAAGAGGTTACAGCTACAGGAAGAACAACCATCTTCAGAAGTCAAAAAGCCTCTCACTGTGTAAATGTTGCATTCTGTAGAGAAATGTAATTATCTGCATATCTTCTTCATTCATTGGCAGTTACTGGAAGCGTATCTATTGAAGTTAGCTTGTCTGTAAAGTTACTGGTCATGACTGTGGCCTATACCTGCCACCTGGTCACAAGAGCCAGAACAGCAGTCAAAGTATTTTCCTCAGAGGTCAACAGTTCAATAGCAGTCAATGCTCCAGCTTTGCTCATGTCCTCTGTACGCCTCCAAGTACCAGATTGTTGCAGCTATCGGCAGAACTTTTGAACAGCAGCTCTGAATCACGTGGGAAGGGGGTAGAAGTTTGTCAGGTCCACAGTCCCCATGAGAGTGGAATCATGTCACTGAAGTGATAAAAACAAACTCACCTCATTGACACGTGTAACCTGGGCTGCTATAGAAAGAGCAGGTAAATAAAGGGCACCTAGGTCAGGACTATTTCTCTTTTGTTTTCTGAATATTAAATTTACTTGAAAATGTCCTGGAAAAATACTTGTACATCCGCAACTACAGCAATAAAATGTATTTGCTACATGTCTTGATATGAACTTATAGCAGCAGGATTTTCTTAACACCACCACATAAATACAAAGTAAGTTATTTTAAAATATGTTTAAGGCTATGTTATATGTCTAGGAGAGTGAATCAGCCAGCTTATTTGGAATTCTATTAGGCATTCTGAGCATCTTGAAATGGGTTTTGTTTCTTCTCAAAACTGAGTTGGTAGGGGGTAGGCCCAGGGAAAACTATTTTGGGTCATTTGGCATAAACTACAGTTCTCAGCAATACTTGAGGGTTCTTCCATCCACCAGAACTGATTTACCAAATACTTTTCCCTTTTTCTTGTCTCTACTGTCTTCACTCTACCAGAAAGCATCACGATATGGATCTCTGTGTCCAATTATCTACCCAATATTATTTTCTGCAGACAATACTCAATAGGAAGATAATGTTTGGATTGTGATGTTCAATATAAACAAATCCTTATTGCTGCGCCAAACAAATCATTATCAACGTGGCATTTTTCCCTTGCACCCCCTTCCAGTACTTACCACAACCACATTAAAATTTATGTAGTCCTGTATTTTACTGCATAAACCCTTGAATGGTGTTAAAATAGTAACTTCATTGCAGGGAAATTGGTGTCCATGAAGGTTAACGGTCCATACTGAAAGCCAATAACAAATGTCCTTCCTTAATGAAATGCTTGGTTTAGATCACATTTGTCATACTGTACTTATGCACTGCTCTGCCAAGCAGATATTATAAAACAGACTCATTCATGAAGTACAACACACAGGAGCAACACTCTGGAATTTTTAACCTGCATTCAAACTAAGAAGGTCTCATTTCAGTGAAAACTAAAAACAAAACCAAAAGCAAACTTTCTTTACCACCTGAATAAGACTACAGAAACCTTGTCCATCATTCATACCTTCAGCCACAATCAGGAAATTACAGACTGCAGTGAGATCAAAGGACTGTACTTCTCGAGGTACCCAACACTATTTTCTACCAGTTTAATACCACTCCTCCCCACCCCCTTATGTAGTTATATAGTACCCCTAACAGCTAGGTCAAAATTTATGAGGAGCATTTCTGAAAGCTGGAAGAGCTCTCTCTGGAAAGAAGCCATCTGTTTGAAGTGTTCAGCTCCTCCGAGATCTGAAATGCTTCTTAGTGTTTTTTCACTTCCCAGATGTATTGCATGTTCCAAACATCCAAGCATAAAGTGACAGACTTGCACAGTTGCAAGGGAACTTCATTTAGTAGTAGAGTACCACTGAGCTGTCAGTCAGATAGACGGGATCTGAATGAGGAGGGTGGCTGCTTTGCCTTATCGCCGTTTTGCAATGCCAGTGTTGTATCTTTAGTTTACATAAAAGGTATCCACAACAGATGCTTATGTTGTGGAATGGGTTTTCTTTAGATACAGATTGCATACACAATACATCTTCCCAGGGAGGCAAGATATACTTAGAATATACAAGAAATATTCCTCAGCTAAAAATAATTTATACTTCAAGGCAAGAGAAAACTGATAAAGGCTGCTGAAAGAGAGGCAAATCCATCCTACCTCTGTGATCAGTTGAGATAATGTCAGTACATTGTGCAACATGAAGGTATTATCCAGTAACAGGGACTACAGCATACAGCTCAAAAATCAATCACTCTGAGGAGGACTGGTTAAGGAAATAAGTACCCAAATTATTGTGATTAGGAAATATTGAAACACTGGGAGAATTCTCTAATAGAAGTGTCATCGTAAAAGCCTCTTTGTTTTCTTTCCTGATGCTTCTAACCAAACACTCCTCTGTTTAAACAGCCAGCGACAAATCCAGCCTGCTATGATAATGCCAAGACAAAAGGAGGAAAGCTGACCAGAGAATGAGCAGAAAGAACCAATTTTGGAGTTTTCGTTTGTAACTACACTGAGAAGAAGTAATAAAGAAGAGTGGTACCCAGTTTGAAGAGAGTGCTTTTCACAAATAAATTTCAAGGCACTTGCACAGAAATTTAGGACTGGAAGAAATATCAGAAGATCATTTGGTCCACCCCATGTCACTAAGACAGAGTGAATGCACCTGAGCCACCTTGGCAACAACTTGACTAATATTTTATTAAAAAACAAAACAAAACAAAAAAAAAACAATAAAAAGAACCAAAAACAAATAAAAAGAACCCACCTGTAAAAGCCAGGAAGATTTCAGGGCTTCGTTATTTGTGCAGTGTTAAAATTCTCCTGGATTTGTTTTCTAAATCTTCCTTGCTGCATTATACGTCTCACCCCCTTTCTTTTCGCCCCAGCACTGGCCACATATTGAACAAATCATCGCCATGTTATTTATAGACAGATTTTAAGCAAAGGTGTCTCACCTTAATCTCATTTTATCTAAGCTAAAAAGGTGGTGGGTTTTGACCCTTAAACATATCCTATCTTTTATTTTCTAAACTTTTTAACTTTCTTCTTGCTGTTTCTTCCCTGTCTACCCAAATTTCTTAAGGGTGGTGCCAAGGATGAACTTGGTACTCTCAAAATGTACTAGTTCATGGAATTATTAGGTCAGCAGCTCTGTCACTCATGGCTAAACAAAGCCACCAGTGATACAATCCAAACAGTCTGGAAAAGCAAGGCACTACATTCTGGCACATGATGTGCTTAGAGGTTTTGTCCACAAACAGATGTAATTGAGACCTACGGGTCTAGGTGCTAACAAGGCAAATTAACTTGCTTGAGGATCTTTCTGGTTATACAAGTTAGCTGGGTCTGAAATTCTCTGACTCCTCTATTTTTTAAGTGCATATCCTACATTTGTCTCAGGACAACGTCCGTTCCCTAATTATTTTTTTTTGTGATTACCTTAGCTGAAACATTGTGGTCAGGAAAGCTGCCTTACCAGGAGGACAGCTTTCATAAAATCATAGAATCATAGAACAGTTAGGGTTGGAAAGGACCTTAAGACCATCCAGTTCCAACCCCCCTGCCATGGGCAGGGACACCTCACACTAAACCATCTGTCCAGCCTGGCCTTGAACACCATCATGGATGGAGCATTCACAACTTCCCTGGGCAACCCATTCCAGTGCCTCACCACCCTAACAGGAAAGGATTTACTCCTTATATCCAATCTAAACTTCCCCTGTTTAAGTTTTAACCCATTACCCCTTGTCCTGTCACTACAGTCCCTAATGAAGAGTCCCTCCCCAGCACCCCTAAAGGCCCCCTTCAGATACTGGAAGGCTGCTATGAGGTCTCCACGCAGCCTTCTCCAGGCTGAACAGCCCCAACTTTCTCAGCCTATCTTCATATGGGAGGTGCTCCAGCCCCCTGATCATGCTCGTGGCCCTCCTCTGGACTTGTTCCAACAGCTTTCACCCAAAGCGCTACATCAAAGCCAGGAGCAGGACTCAGGTTAGTTGGAACCCCAATCCTTCAATCCCTCAATCCCTCAGTGTGAATTACCCAATTAAATACACTAAAAGAATGACAACTCTTCATATTTTTGCATGCATATGTATTCTCTTGTTTCACACTTACTTTGTCTCTATCTTAACTAGTCTAGATCAATTAACTTTGAATAACTTGCATAATCCAGCCAGGCAGTGCCAGAGAACTAGAGATCTCTGGTTTCTAAAGAGTGCTATAAATGAAAGAATTTCTGAGCACTTACTCATTAGATGGGTCAGGGAGAAACCAGGCCAAACCTAGGGAGCAGAGCAAAGCTAAGAGCACAAAAGAGACATTGTTTGTAGTGTAATAGGAAGTTACAATATTTGGAAAGATGGAAACATCAGACTTTGGTAGGTAAGGGAGGAGGTGTGCAGAGGCTCTGTGTTTGCAATGCTATACTAGTGCTACTGCCAGTCTGTCCCTCATGTCAAACCTGATGCATGGAAAAATGCCCGGGGGCCCCAGGAGGTGTTTCTTCCTAGCAAGTTCTCTCTGAGGCAACTTGTACTGCCAGAGAGCTCCACCATGCCTGCAGCCAGTGGGTGAGGGATGCAGAAGTACCCCCCTCACTCTGGTGAGAGAAGATGATTATTTCTTCAGCAGTGCTTACACACACTCTGATGGCTCATACTGTACAAAGCCTAGGACAGCAGTAAGTTCGCATGTATGCACTCACTGAACATCAGCTCCCTCTACTGTAAATACATCACTATAGTTAGCCTGTCATACCCTCACCTCCCAGAACAGTCAGTTTTGATTAAAGTACTGCTCTGAAGCACCATGACTGAGATCACTGGAAAAATGCATCCTGCAGAACCAACAGACAGAAAGACAGCGTGGATTTTTCTTTTCAGTTCTTGTGGTTATGATAATTGTGTTTTCAATCTTCTTGTATGGTGCAAATATCCATCTCTAGTTTGTCTCAAAACTAGAATAAATTTCATGATCTTAATCTAATATCTTACAAACAACTGTAGACTACAGTCTACAGAGCAGTCTGCTGCAGTAACTGCAGTCTTGCCTTTATTAGTTACAATATTAATTTCTGACAGAAAATGTATTGGCGTGGACCCTAACCTCTGCTGGTCATTATCCTACTTATGATGCTTTGTCTTCCTGCAAAGGTTAAAAATCTGACAAGTCTCAATAGCTGATGGCTGTGCCTATCCATACGGAGGACTATTCTTGGTTCCACCAGAAATCAGAGACGTTTGCAGCACAGCTCAGTAACACACTCCCATTAACTGGTAAGATTTACAGAAAGTACAAATCAAAAGGACAGAAATTATTGTTCAGTCCAGACTGAATTCAATTAAGAGTTTAAGCCCAAAAATACGAGAGGCAGGCTGGGTTTTTTCAGAGAAAGGAAAATATTTTTTATTTTGAAATTAACCTTATTTTTTTAAGTTAGACTAAACAAAAGTTTAATTTCAGATTAAAACAGTGCTCATGGTTTTACTTGGCATGGCATCCAATTAAATGATCAAAGTATCAAAAGTTGGCCAAGAGATCAAGGAAGATGAGGACAACAAAGAGGTTCTAAGACTTGCCCAGGAATGGCTAGCCAAGCTTGTAGTGAAATTTTAATGTAATAGAAAGCACAGACACTAGATCAGAAAGAATCCAGACACCTGGAGAAGTGATCAATGTCAATCCATGAAAACGGTCCATTTATTCATTGTAAAAAAGGAGCAGGAAGATGATGTTAAAGTCATAAGACAGGGATGGAGAACTGAGTGTTGAGATTCTCATTTGTTTTAATGTTGAAGAACAGAGCCAAGGAAGAAGATGAGAGAGAACGGATGAAAATAGGATCAAGACAGGTCAGCTCAGAGGACATGGAAGTGTCAAGGGGATGGGCTGAAAGCACTGCAAGTATTGAGCTAGGAAGTATCTCCAAATAAGGAAACTGAGAGATGGACAGAGCTGCCCTAGACAGTCGAGGAAAGGGAAGCGAGGCCAGGACACCAGTGTGCCCCACGAGCATGGGTTGGAGAGATTTCAAAATCCCCCAGCTCCTTACAGTATCCTATGTGCTGCTGCACAGAGGGTCACATCTCATTGTTAGCTGTGGGCCCTCAAGAGTCCCTGAAGACAGATAATGAGAGAAAAGGGATAAAAAGCAGAAAGCGAATTTGATCAATTTAATGTTGACTTTGTACCATTCCTTTGATAGGAACAGAATAGTCAAAGTAAATAAAGCTGCTTTGAAACAGGAATTGACAAGACAAAATATAGAAAGTACATGAGAGGAACTTTATCAGAATTATGCCACAACTCATTAATCTGTATCACAGTAATAATGTTACTTTAAAGTTAACACCAGTATTTCAAAGCAGAAGGTCTTCTGGATCTCTAGCAACTCAGTGCAAACCCTTTACAGCTAATCAGTATCATTGCTTCAAAAGAAATTAAACTGTCTCCACCCAGTAACTCTACTGGCATTTGATCTACAATTGGCTTGAAGTTAAAAATTAATTACCCTTCCAACATATTGATTACATGACTATAAACATAAAAGCAGCAGCCCAGAACAATGTACACTGACCCTCTGTTGAAACAGCATGTTTGTTTTCAAAGGGAAGCTAATTAAGACAAGTTCCCTGGAAGACAGCAGTAAAACTAAAACCAACAGTGCCATCTAGTGCATCGCTGTGTTCAAAGAGCAGAATGCACAGTCACATCATTCTCTATTTCAGTTGTTAAGTAACAAAAAAGGACTGATAAATTACTATCACACTCAATACGCCTGAAGTCCCAAGGTTTAACTTTGGGGACTGCATAACTTTTAGGCGAAGAAAGGCTTAAATCCTATTTACATTTGTATAATTAATACAACTACACAGATAAACCTTGATTAGTAGATTTAACTACTAACTGTGTATTGACAGTAATTCTTGACTGTTGCTGCTAAACCCAGGACAGGTTTCTAAACTGTTCTGTTCCAAAACAGATACACTGGAACATTTCTGTTGTCTTTAAATGTCATCTTTTTAATATGTGCTAAAATAAATTAGGTAAGAATCTCTGGATATCTTTTATGGCCTTTTATTAGATGGATATGTACACACACCAGTGAGCAAAAATAGAAAACAAATAAAGGACAGTGCCATTTTAACTTTTTTAGTCAGTATCTGCTTAAGACCTGGTAAATATACCCCTTGCTAATGGGAACTGATAATTTTTATTGGAAAACTATAAGCCATTAACTTTTTTTTGCCCATATGTCAATGACAAAGCATGCAGGGCTTGCTCCTAAACCCTCTTCCCTAGAACAGCCAGGGTCCAACCCAAGTGAGGAGCTGCCCAGAAGCCACACGTTCACAGAATTGCTCTCCCATTTTGTTGCCACCCAATTTTAGCTTCTCTCTGGCTGTTTTAATGTCCCTATCATTAAATGTTCCCTTTCAGGAACAATGAATACTGACTCTGCTTCCTTTTCCCAAAACCCTGTAGAGTCCTCCCACTGCATATAGCATCATACTTGGCCCTCTACATTAGATTAATGTACATTCATTGTCAGCACTTAACTATGAAAGGAAACCCAAAAATAAAGGCTGTATATCCTGCAGCATGAAAAAAAAAAAAAAGAAAGAAAAAGATTACAATCTCTATGCCAATTGCCTCAGATTCCTTTCCACCCCAAGGACTCATATTTCACAGGGCTTTTCAGCACCCATAGCCTGGTATCACTAGTCTTTAATCCATATGGAAAAGCGTCAAGCACGTCCCAGATGACATTGGGCACACAGATGTGTGTGTACAGTAGTCAAGCACGCATCCTTCATATTTTGCAGCTTAGTCAAAACTGAAATACCTCTATGCCTTCTTTACCACATTCTTCCTTGGCATCAGGGAACTAGTATTCTTGACACCCACTGAAACCACTTCACTATCTGTTTTGGTTTCCCTTTTGCTCTGTTTTGCCTGGCTAACAAAAATTCCTGTAAATGTTAAAACATAAAACCCTTGGGCTGACACAGACCTGGCCTGTTTTAGTCTGCTCCTCTCCATGCCACACAATGGGCAGAAGCTGGCCCTCATCACCATCCCTTTCAGCCTTGGATATTTGTAGGGTTGATCACCAGCAAGTAATTCCATCAGGTCCTACACTGTACACACAGCAAACCCCAAATTTGTCAGGTGTAGAGGCCTGCAACAGACTTTCACAACTAGATGGAAGGTTTATTAACATTCCATTTGAAAAATCCTTCCCTGAAATATAGCCCATGACAACAGCAGGCTGAATTGCACAGAAACTGTGAAGGGTAATATGGTGTATGGAAAAAACATGACATGAGACATTCTTCCCTTCCTCCCCACCCTCCCCTTTTCCCATTCCTTTCCTAGGTCATCTCTTTCCTCTTGCAGAAGTCCAGCACACGAGGCAGGGAGCAATGGTGACAGTAGCAACCTGATGTGACTCAGACCAAAAATGGTGACTAAAAGGAATGTAATGCCAAACTCAGAAACAAGTAAATAGCAATGAAAAGCTAGAAACTATCAGAAACAGGTCCAATCATCAAGTGCTACAGAGAAACAGCCAGAAAACAATACCCAGCACTGTGGGAGGACACAAGTCACATGAGAACCTGGACTCAGTTGCAGCAGGTCTGGCAAATAAGTTCGACTAAGTTTAGAAGCAGCTTTTCATGTCATCGTATCAGCAAACAGCACATGAAAAGTGGTTCTCCTGTGTCTCACCACCTCCTCCCTGTTATAGTTCCTTCTAGGTCTTTCATAGGTTAGCAAAGCCTCATGTCTTGCTGCCATTCCATTTTCAAGAAAAATCTTTGTATTCTCCTGTATTACACCTGAAACGTCTCCAAAAGGCTTATTGCTGCTCTCTTTTGCCAATTTCCAAAAAAATGACTTTTGACTTGAGGGCTACAAAAATTTGAAAGAGAATAATGAGAATAGTGAGCTCTCTTCATCACACTAGATGGTGTTGCCTTACGTATCTGGATATCCCGCTTCTGTTTGCATCTCCTCATCACTTCATTCTACTCATCGCAACAGGGATGAGACTTATTTTTATGTATATCCTGATTTGACATGAGAGACTAAAATCAGAAGTTCAAAATCTTCTGGTGAGGAAGGAAGTGGAGCACAGTATTTGCACTAACTCTCCACAGATTGCAAAAGCCTGAGCTTACCATCTGGAAATTAAGTACATGAGGCTTTCTGTCAGACTAATGATCTATATCAGTCAGGGATATCATTATAACAACAGGAACAGGAGCTAAACCAGTCACATATATACAGCAAATGCAATTCTCTAAAAATCAGAAAACTGGTTAAAGCACATGTGGAATAAAACTTTGCTCTCTTTCCAAGATCAAAATAATTTTCCTTGGTTCAAAATATTTCATCTAGATATTGAAAATTCATAGTGAGTTATTAATTACTACCAAAATACAGTTCTAGTTTTAATACTTTCCACTCCCAATCAGTTCACACAAAACACTTGCTGAAGGATCACAGAGGCAGCATTATTTTCAGAGTAAGCACAATGTTTTACTCCTCTGTGTATTTCTTGAACATGGAGAAATTAAAGTAGTATAACCTGACATTTAATCTTTGTGTTATTTTGTTCTGAGTTGTTCTTCTCAACCAAAACATTACTTTTTCGAGGGAGTATTATGGTGGGATATAGACTTTTTTCAGTTGCCTTTCATGCCAGTTGAGGGAGAATTTGATCAACTATCCCTGTATCCCAATTTACTGTAAAAAAAATAGAGAAAAAGTCTTCTTTCTCTTTTACAGACTTCTCAAGAACAGACAGAGTTCTTAACCTAATCATAATCCCATTCCCATAGAGACAATCAATAGCAGAACCGCTTGGGGAAGCGGGTGGGAATTCTTCCTTGCTAACCATTTAATAAAGGGGTGTCAATATGAAGCCTATGAAGTTGATCACAGCTGAATACAAAACAAGCATGAAATACAATGATGGATAATTCCTGCACTGAGCTTTTTTATGCTTCTGATATTGATTTTGGTCTTTGCAGCAGACCTCTGTTGCACTATATAACCCAATTAAGTGTAAAATTGAAGCCTTAAAATAAGAAAATGGGGGTTTTCTGAAGTCAAACAAGATAAACGCTACCCTGAGACAATGTATAGACACATAAAACTTGGCATTTTTTCCCACAGACACACTGCCCATTTGTCTGTAACCTCCTCCCTTGATTCCTGATCATTTAATCTTACCTGAAAAGGCCTATGGTTATCATCAACTTCAGAATCCAGGTGGCTCAAATCTTGGCTCTCTTGTAGTCAGGCAGACATTTACTAATTTCTAGAGCACCAGAAAATTGAGAACTACGTTTGCTAAAGGAGAATGGTAAGGTTAATGCTTCAGTTCCTTTTACATCTGAGTGGTTTCACTGCGTCCCTATGCAGAGATAAGAAATAATAGATCTCCCAAGGAAGCAGATCTTGCACTCCACAAGGCCACAGGTGAGTTCTGACTACTATAGGCAAATCGTACCACCATCTGCACCAATCTTCCATTAAGCAGTGCAGAATAAATTAAGTAAAAAAACCCTCTCTTAATAGATGGATGTCATCTTACCAGTACACAAAACTCTTTCAAAAGTAGATAACTGAAGTTACATTCACACATCAACACTCAGACACTGTCCTGATTTTCACAGGTACTTAGAGTTCAGGACTGTTACTGAAGTCAGAAGCAAGTATACTCAAGTACTAATTTTGTGCATCATTCAGGGGCCAACAAACAAAAGTAAAATTACTTTGCTTTACATCAAAATTCCAGCTCCTCTTCCTACTATTTCTTCTCCACATCACCATTAAGCAGTATGAAGAATCACTGGCTCTGAGGCATTTTTCTCTACAAAGGCACAGAAATTCTCAGCCCTTCTGTCACATCTGCTTGCATGGTTTACCTTTATTGAGATTTTTATCTTTATAACACATTCAGTTATATAGAGAGTAAAATAAAAAGAAATTTGGACTCCTCCAGTGAATCTCAACTTCATTAAACAAATCAGCACATTTGTCATTTCCTGTTGAAAAATAAAATTGCCAAACAATGTCTCTTTTAAAATGAAAATAAATAAATCCAGCTAGAAGCCTACTTTCGTTTTTCAGAAAGGAATAACTAAAAATATAAACAGGAACCAGGCTCAGTGAGAGGGAAGGAAAGTAATTTTTGTGTTTTCTCATGAAGCTTTTCAAAATCAGCTGGCTGCTCTATGCCTGTGAGTTAATGCTTTATTCTTGTAACAAGTTAATGGCTGGGGAGTGCAATGTTCCAGCTCCTTCCCTCAATTTTATTTTCTTTCTTCTAGCACCATTTCAGGTTTCTCCTGATCCTCCCTTCTCTTCTCAACCTACCCCAGTACAGAGCAAAGGGCAATGAATGATGTACACCAGAGAACAGATGGACTGGTTCAGACTGGAGAAGTCTCAAAGCTATTGTAAAGCACACAGTTATCTTAAAAGTCCCTCTTCAGCCACTATGGGGTGCAGAACACTTACACTTTGCCTCTTCCCACATCTCCTAATCCCTGTCCTCTCCCTTTGTTAACCCTAATCCTGCTCTATCTCTGTATTAGCAATAGGTATTGATAGAGCATTCCTGATATATGAGTAGGAGCTGCAATAAAGGCAGTACGGAAACACAGTACCGTACCTCTTGGTACAAAGTCCATTGTGGGTGTGTAATTTACCTCCTCAGGTACAGATTCCAGAGGAGCACAGAGCAATGCTGAATTACAAGTATAGTCCTTTCTCCCTTCCCTTAGCCTTGTAACTCCAGCTGTCCCTTGCGGTTTTCCCTTAGCTCTTGTCCCCCTTCCTTGGTTCATCACCTTCCTGCCCTTTGATCTGCTAACACTGAAAGGGGATTTGGCTGTCATAACACAGGCACCTAATATTTATACAGCTGGATCTGAACTAGCCACCTCATTATAGCCAATAATCTTACTCTAAGACAGATGCCTTAACTAGGTCAGATGAATCTCACCCTTGGAGTGCTTATTTCTCCCTGTTGATGTAATGGGAGCCAAGGGTCCCCAGCTCAGACTCGGGTGTTTGTATGTTAAGTGTCAAAAATACTCCCCAAATAAACCCATTTCAATACTCTACTTTTCTACATATCTTCAATTTTACCCTGGTGTTCCCTGTTTCATTAATACACACCCTAACCTCAGTAATTTCCCTGGTACTTTTTCTTTGCACCTTTTAAAAGCCAGATCCCCTTCTGCAGTCCATTCTTGCTGGATCCAGATCTTTACTATGCTCTAACTATACTCAAATTTCTTCTTTGGCTCTTCCATGGAGCCACTTCTGTTCTCACAGGAGTTTCTCCCCATCAGTTGCTGAACAGGAAAACTACGCAAAGAATTGTGCCACACAATGTCAGAGAGGATTGCTTCAGGATCTTCCTGGATACCTTCTTCTGCAACACAGGCTACAAGACTCATTAAGTCCTTGCTGAACTGTAGAATATATCTTTTAGAAAAATGGTCAATCCTTACTCTAAAATTGCTTGTGCCAGTGTCACCTTGGTTAAATAGTTCCAGTAGTCAACTACACTGTCAATTAATACTAAGTTTATGCATTAATACTGCATTTATTTTTAGCTAAATTTGTCCTGTTTTAACTTCTGGCCATGAATCCTGTAGTATCCTAATACATCAAAACATCCTATAATAACTTTCTGATCTCCTTAAGTACTTACAAATCTTAAAGCTTTTTGTTGATAAATTGTATTGCTCACATTTTCCAGTCTCTGATTATTCTTTGAACCCTTTGCAATTCATAAATGCTCTCCTTGAATTCCTCCAGCTATACCTGTCTATGGCAAATTTATTTATCTTTGAAAAATAGGCTGTAAAATAGACATGCTAGCACTCTTCTTTCCAAAGCACTGTCACAGCACGACTATGATATAATTTATTACTAAAATATTTATCACTGTAGCACAGACTAATGTTTATGTTAACAACCTTTCCACAGCCACTGTAAACAATGCTAGAGAAAACTTTTGTAGTTGTTTATTTTGCCTGAAAACCTTGGTGCTGTAATTTAAAGCCCTAAAATTGCTCAGTACTTGCACTACATCATGCATTGCTAACTTCAGGAATACTTCTAGGAATCACTTTTACTACGCTGTTGTTCCTTGTGTTGCATCAGAATTAAATAAGTTGGCACCAAGAGAAGATACTGTGTAATGAAAGATGTTTTCTAAGCAGTGACTAATTTTCTTTCCTTGACACTACTTCAGTTTACAATTCAGAAGGAAATCAGAATTCTTTCATCAGGAAATTTTGGATGAAATGCTTTTGCAAGTAAGACAACTTTAGCAAACAATACACTCAAAAAGTCAAAGCGCAGGTGAAGAAAAGAAGTTGGCATTTAGAAACAACATTTTAAAAGCCAATGTTTAAATGGTTAACATGCTAAGACAGCAAAGATAACAAAGATATTAACAGAAACCTACTGACACATATTCCATGTATTAAAATTACAGGCTTCAGAATCAGTAGAACATTTTTTTTTTTCACCTCTGAAAATCTGTACAGAATTTTGATTATAAAAGCATTGCTCATTCCAAAAGATAGCTTGGGACAGCCTAGAACCTAAAAGCAGGTAGTTTAGTATGCAGCACTTCATCATTATCTTCTTGTTGCCTTCAGCTCTTGCAGATATTGCTGCACTATTGCCTGTTGCCTTCAAAGACCTTGCAACTTCCTTAACTCTACTGGAGCAAGAACAGCAGCCAGCAAGACTGAAGTGTATTTCCTCTCTTTCACTGCTTTCCTCTAAAATGCTGAACACCTGCGGTTTTTCACCCCACTTGCACATTCCCAACCTTGAATAAAAATTCAGTATCACAAATAAATAATCCCACTCTTAGTACTTGAAAGATTGTATGTGCCTTGAAGTACCCCAATTCATATGAGAAGTTTATATATTTATATGAGAATTTATATATATGCCTTGTAGCAACCAGTGAAGCAAACTACTGACCTGCATTTTAAGATAAATCTAAGAAACAACATAGGTATCTAATTACTAAAACATAGGTACAAGTCAAAAAAAAAGGCAAATACAAGACTTTGAATTTGAATTACATAAGGTAAAACATATAGCTGACTATTCTTGGAGGGGATGGACTGGAGAAAGAAGCTGAAAAAACTCCCAGGAATAGAAACAGAGTAGAAAGGCACAGAGCAAGCCTGGATAAGATCTAAATGCAATCCTAAAAATAACCTAAAAAGAGCTTCAAGGGAAAATATGTTAATAAAGGCTGCTAAAACTGGCCCAAAAAAATCCACTCTACATATTGAGCTTGTCATCTAAATAATTATGAATTGAACAGTCTCCATGAAAAACATAGAATATGATGCAAAATTAATAAAACTTGTAAAAATATTATGGTTGTGAAGCATAAAGAATGTTGTGACAATCTTAAAAATTTCACAGTAAGCAACACCATGAACTTGATGAGAAAGGAAGCCAAAGGACAGTAAATTCTAAGGTATGCACAAAAATCTTGATAATCAAGAAAGACATTTTTTACAGTGAGAACAATCACTAAGTGTGATAAGCTCCCTAGGAAAGTGGTAGAGTACCCATCACTGGGGAGGGGTTCAAGATGCAATTGAACACGGTACTAGATAATCTCACCTATGCCCCCTTTCCCATCAAAGGGACCAGATGATTTTTCAAGGCCCCTTCCAGCCTCAGCCGTTTTATGACTCTAAATGGGACCTCCACAGTAGGTGAAGAGCTACTAAGCCATTCTCTTGAATGCCTGCTGTGACCTGACTGATTCTACGTGTTATCTAAGAAGGAAGCTCAGTCTCAGGTTTGCTCTACAGTTGCACTTTATTACAGTTTTATTCCTGTCACAGCCTTCTTTTCAGCATTGTTGTAAGGATTTAACATTCAACTTCTCTAGAACAAATCAAATTGGTTTTGCTGCACAGGTTCTATAAGGTGCAAAGAGCAAATTGTGAGCTTTGTGAACACTGACTCCCCCAAAATATGGACACAAATTGGCAGGTGATTCCCAAGGCCCTAAGATCTGATATCTATGTGGGAGTCTCCAGGACAAGAGTATTTTTCCCACCGATCTCACAGGAATGTGAGGATTTATACCAAGTGCCATGATGCAGGAAGATGCTTCCCACAGAAAGGAGCCAGCAGGAGAGACATAGCCCACTACATCTTTCTGGCACTCCTCCTGTTCCACCGCCAGGAGCACCATGTGAGCAGGGCCCAGGGCTTGGCCAGAGTCCACCTTTGTCCTAGGAAACAGAACATAGTATATCCACCAGATTAAACAGGTAGGCACCAAATATACCTCTCATCAAATTGTTCTCTGAGCAAATATACATCTCATTTAAACTTGTTCTCCTGTCCATTTGCAACAGGTCAGATGTCAATCACCTGTCTTAAATAAGAATTAAAATGTAAATTCTTTTTTTTTCTGTATTGTTTATTTCAATCTTTGGGCCAGTGCAGAAGGACAGAGGACTGTGCTAACCCTCATGTCACACTGCCTCCTCACCAGTCTTCACAATGGCTTTAGCACAGAAACAACACTTCTCTCAAGCTATTTTGAAAGCCCTGCAGGAGGGATTGCTGTGCCCTTCCTCCCAGCGCTACTCAAGGGCCAGAGGTCTGGCCCTACAGAGTCAGTACAGAAAGAAATTACTGCAGCAGTGCAGCAAAACAGTGAGATACTTGATTGGTACCTCTATCATGCCTGAGATTAAGTAGAACACAATAGCTGCTTGCTTTATTATTATTATTATTATTTTTCTCTCACTGCATCAGTAAACCACACACTGCTCATCAGACAGATGTGCTAGCCTACAATAAGCTTCATGTAGCGGGACTAGACATCTACTAAGACATGAGCTAGCTAGTTAGCAACAGCAAGTTTTGCTGTCCTGTATGAGACTGTAGTGCAAATTAACCTCCGATCAATATGTAGAGACACTGGCACATGAGAAGGACTGCTAATGTGGGTGAATTTCATAGCACAAGAATATTCACTGGCTGACAACTGGATGCGTTCAATTTAAAACAGAAAATAATGATGTATGACTTCAGATAAGATGCACACAAATTCCAGACTAACTTAGGTGTCACTTTATTTCCTAAATCCCTTCTTAATCTTATCCTTAAGATCACATCCTGAAATTTCTTCTGTATCTTCAGGATTACTTCTAGTCCTTCTTTAAATTTCCTCTGAAATTTTCATATTCTTCCTGAAAAGACACACAAGCACTCCAAAACACTGAGTCACAAGGCAAGAACAATACTTATTTCTGTGGGATTATTCATTTCCCAGTAAGTCCTAAGGTCATAGTAAAGCACCTGCCAGTGTACTGCGCAGAAGGTTCCCAGGAGTATCTACGATGACTGCTCAGTCTTCCTCTGAATCATTCACTTAATCATTCTAATTTCAGCAAACTTACAGAAAAAAACTGGTGTAAACACGATACCAACAACAGATAGATATATTAACTTACAAGAAAATTATTCATGTTTATCTGCTAAGATCTACCTTTTTGAACTATCCTCTTATTACGTACTAAATAAAGCAACATCCTCAGCAACAACCCCTAGTTGGTATATCCCAAAGTGTGTTAAAAATTAAGAGAACTCCTCAGCTAGCTACTGTTGAGATTCGTGGGTGGAACCTATAAAGTCCTGTTGCGTGAAACTGAATGTTAGGCAATGCTTTCCCCTGCTACAGACTATTACCTTTTATTATCGAGCCCAAATAATACATGTGTGATGTTCCAAAGCCAAATGTCCTTTAGATGTACCTTTTCTACTCTACACTTTGCCATTTTGCATCTAGCAATGGTCTATCAAACATTAGGTTTGGTTGTCCTTTATTTTATTCCCAGTATGAAAAAGCTATTGTCTATGATCTTTATTCTCTGTGGCTACAGTTATTTTAAATACTTGTAGACAATGGGACTTCTCTGAATCGGTCCTACTGACCAACTTGTACTTTCATTTTGATTTACTTTTTTCATCCTTTGTTCATATATTGATTTTCAGTGGCATCGTAGTTTCCACGGATCCATTTGACTGTAATGACTTCTTGTGCTATATCACTTCCCTTGATTTCCATTCAACAGTACTGTTAGGGTACCTAGAATGATAGCCTTAAAGAATTCTACAGATATGAGTGATATTTTGCTACACTGCATGTGACAGCATTAATCATTGTGTACAAATACTCCTGCTAAAACACAGATGTAGATGAACTCTTAAGGCATAAGATCCTTTGACTAGAATCTGACTAAATTTATACCACTACATATGTATGTAACCACTAACGACTTTGATGTATCTTGACACCAGTGATTTTCTAGTCAATGATCAGCTTTTCCTTGTCCATCATAACTGGGGTAAAGTACACTGTGCTGGACATGAAGAAAATGTGTTTTTTAAATGTTACCAAAGAATTATCAGTTATAATTCCTCCACCATACTTCCTTCAGTTTGAAGTAACAATAAACACTTTATTCTTTCCACACATTAGAACAGACTGCTAAGAAATTCAACTTATTTTTCAACAAGATCAGGCCATATTTCATTAAATGAATTAGAACTTTAATTTAAAAATAATTAATTGCTTATTCTTCTGAAACTTCTCTGACTTTGAAGCAGCTCATGGCCGCTCTGGCATAATACACCTTTGCTATCCCAAAAGAACAAGGTCCAACCATCATTTCAACATCATACAAGACTCTACCCACTAGCTTTGCTATACTAATCATACAGTCTTTCTCAAGCTCCAAGTCGTCATACATATTTGCATTTCCTAACATTAATATGAAGTAAACTTAAAGATGTAAGATTGATGTAACCCTTACAGACAGTGTAACATGTGGGTTTACTTCATTAGGCTTTAGGATCATCCTTTTTTAGAACATGGAATGAGGATATTTATTTTGTTCTCTCAGCTGCTCTTGCTCTTGTATCATCCACAAATTCAGCACTCATTTTAATGAGATGCAGCCTACAGACATCCAATTTTATTCATACTTTATCCTAGTGTTTTCACAAAATCCACCACTCTACTTTGCTAACGGCAGTATTTCCAATGTTCTGCTTTTGACCAAGTGTTGTGGTTTAAACTCAGTCACCCACACAGCCTCTTTCTCACACACCCCCCCCCCCCCTTCCTCCTCTCAGCTTCCGGAGGGATGGGGAGGAGAATTGAAAGAATGCAGCTCCCACGGACTGAGATAAGAACAATCGAGTAACTAAGGTATAACACAAAGTACTGCTGCTACCACCAATAATAATAATGACAAGGGAAATAACAAGGGAAGAGAATACAACCTCTCACCACCCGCTGACCAATACCCAGCCTGACCCTGGCAGTGATCTAGTCCTTCTGGGTAACTGCCCTCAGTTTCTATCCTGGGCATGACGTGCTGTGGTATGGAATACCTCTTTGGTCAGTTTGGGTCAGGTGTCCTGTCTCTGCTTCCTCCCGGCTTCCCCTCTTCCCTGGCAGAGCATGAGACTTAGAAAGTCCTCGGTTAGCATAAACATTACTGAGCAAAAAACTAAAAGTATCGGTGTTATCAGTGCTGTTCCGAGGCCAAAAGTCAAAAACACAGCACTGCACCAGCTACTAAGAAGGAGAAAAATGACTGCTACTGCTGAACCCAGGACACCAAGGAACAGGAAGGATTAAGTCATCTGACTTTTCTTTCTAGTTCCTTTTTAGACCTCTTCAGTTCTTCACCCTCTGCAGCACGGCAGAGACTGTGACTCTATCACTGTTGCCAGACCAAAGCAGCTTCTCCTGTTTTCCAATTTCTCAGTCTGACTTAGCTCCTGGACAAAAACAAAACTTCCTACTGTCTACCTGACCCTTGAAGAACAGTTCAACAATCCACGTTAGGATGAAATCACTGGGGAGGATGACCATCTTATGTGTCATGGCTGGCTGGAAGGGAGGAGCTTTCCCAGGAAGTGCCAACATGTACAGCCTTGTTCTCTCACCACTCCCTGAGCATCTGCTCCTAGATTACTGCTAGGAGAGGACACAGAATTTCACTGGCTTCAAACCCACATGGTTTGAGCCACACAGATATCGTCTCTCCTCTTACAGTTTCCCACAGACATCTATTTTATCTTCTTCCAGTGATCCTTGCAAGCCACCATCTCAAATGTTCCTCTGCTACCTGCAGTGTCACACGGCTAGAAGATGCTCTTCACATTCTCTTACTGTTATGGTAACAAGTTCTGGGCCCCTCACTACAAGAGAGGCATTGAGGTGCTGGAGCAGGTCCATAGAAGGGCAACAAAGCTGCCGAAGGGTCTGGAACACAAGACTGATGAGGAACGGCTGATGGAACTGGGGTTGTTTAGTCTGGAGAAGAGAAGGCTTAGGGGGACCTTATTGCTCTCTGTAGCTGCCTGAAAGGATGGAGCCAGGAGGGGGCTGGTATCTTCTCCCAATTTACAAGTAATAGGGCAAGATGTAATGGCCTCAAGCTATGCCAGGGGAGGTTTAGATTGGATATCAGGAAAAGTATCTTCACCAAGAAGGTGCTCAGGCATTGGAACAGATTGCCCAGGAAGTGGTGGAATCATCACCCTTGGAAGGGTTCAAAACCTGTGTGGATGTGGCCCTGTGACATGGATTAGTGGTGGACTTGTCAGTCCTGTGATAAAGGCTGGACTATGATCTCAAACGTCTTTTCCAACCTCGCTGATTCTGTGAAATTTCCAATCTATTTCTGCATTTCCTCGCAGGGACCATGTTCTTTTTCCATATCCAGCCTCCTACAGTACAAATCATTTCACGCAATCTGTTTCCTTGGTCTCCCTTGCTAGTGCCAAAGCAGACTTTTCCAGAGTCTCTTCCATCACACCGCCGAGTGCTCTCGCCAGCCGTGCGGCACTGACCCGCGCTGAGCATGAGGCTAAGGGTGTGCGAGAGCGGGCCGGTTTTAACTGTCTGCTCAACCTTTCAGCGATCTTACTTAAATGCCCGACTTCGCTATTAAAACACAGATGGGAACCCCCACTGTTCATCCGCAGGCGACCTGAGGGGCGCTTCGGGCCCTGCCGCGCTGCTCCTCCCACGACACCCACCCACCGGCTGGGACCCCCTCTTCCACCGGGCAACCACCGCCACAAGCACCAGCTCGCGGGCGCGGGGGCTCCGCCCCTCACCCGCCACCACTCTCCCACGCCTCACAGCGCAACCCCCGCTCCATCTTGCGCATGCGCAGAGGCGCCCCCTCCCCGGCTTGTGGTGAGGAGCGCCCCGCCCTTCCTGCCTGTGAGGAGGAGCTGGGGGCGGTGGCAGACGGGAAGATGGCGGATCTGGAGGAGCAGTTGTCCGACGAGGAGAAGGTAGGGCTGGGTGGGGATGTTGCACCAAGCCGGGTTGCCCGTCTGTCCTCCCGGGCCGCTGAGCCGGGAGACTGTGGGGCCAGCCCGCCTCCCGCCCCGCGGTTCGTGTTTTTACCATCGCCGCGCCGTCGGGCCTGTCAGTGAGGGGGGGGCGGGCAGAGGGTCGGCGGGGAGGCAGGGGGGAGGGCTGGCCCGGGCGCATCTCTCGCCGCTCCTTGTACGGTGCGGGCCCTACGCGGGGCGGGGCCCGGTGCCCGGTGAAGACGATGGCCCTTTTCTGCTGGCTCCCCGCTGCCGCCGCGGATGGCCAGTGCATGCTGCCTGGTGTGTGGCGGTGGGGAGAGGGAGAAGCGGCGCGGAAGGACTCTCCCCTCCGCTTCCCCCCACAGCCACTGCCCGTTTCCGAGGCTCCGTGCCCGTGCGAGCCGGCCGCTCCACAGCACCAGCCCGGTCCTCTTAGAGGGGCGCCGCGCCGCGGCCCTGGCCCCAGAGCAGGGCCGGCCCTGGCCATCGTCTCGCGGTTCACCCCGCAGGGTCCCGGAGTAGGTGGGATACGGGAGGTTTAGGGGAGGGGAGGGGATGCGTGGGGATGAGGTGGGCTGTTTTACTTCCTATTAAGAGTCAGTAACTGGGGAGGTGTAAGGTCAAGGAGCAGAGGATCAGAATTAATGAGATGTGCGTGTAATCTCTTTTTATGCCAATTGGAAACGTCTTAAATCTAAGACAGATCTTTTCCAGAAAAATCACACAAGGAGCAGGGTGTTTGGTAAGACCTCAGTTATCAGTGCTTTTTGGTCTTCCCCTGTTGGATCCAGCTCCATGACAGCTGCTTGTTTCGGAGCTAGGGTGTGGTGGTGTGTGTACATGGTGCTAGTGTGCTGTCATGTCTTTATGTAACACACAGTGTTATTCATTTTTTACTAAAAAATGTAGGGTTTCATCACTGTGGAAGCTGTGAGATGACTTAAATGTAGGAGACATTGATAAATGATGTTTGAAACTTCTTTGAAATTAGAAGAATGCCTCATATGTCTCAGGGATTACAATAAAGCAGATTTTCTGCAGGTTTGAGGTTAACAGGAGCCTATTTCAGAGCTAGAGATGCACTGATATGCCAAGATGCATACCACCAGGATCTCATTATCTTTTTTCCAAGAGGCTTTAAGACTGTGTCCTCCTCTGTTTAACTCGCATTCATACAACACCTGTAAGTAGTCAGGTAATCAAGAAGTATATGTGGTAATCCATGATTCTTAGCCCTTATAGAAAATACAAGCAATGCAAATCCAGTGTGTTGTTCCTGGATAGCACACATGAAAAGACTTAGATTACAGTTATCTTGGCATCACTGAATGGTTGAGGGTGGAAGGGACTTCTGGAGTTTATTTTGCCCAAGTCTCTTCCACAAGCAGGGTCATCTAGAACAGGCTGCCCAGGACTATGTGCAGATGGCTTTTGGAAATCTCCAGGGATGGAGACTCCACAACATTCCTGGGCAATCTGTGCCAGTGCTTGGTCACCCTTGCAGTATAAAAGTGTCTGCTGATGAACAGAGGGCACCTCCTGTGTTTCATTTTGTGCCTGGTTTATTTGTCATGTCAAATAGTAAAAGGTAGAATCACAGCTATATCTTGGCTCTGTATGATCTGGGAAGCTCTGCCTGTGCTTTTCTGACTGATAGAATGAAGTTTTGAACTTTCTTCTGTCCATTAATTCCAGTTTTTCTTTTCTCCCAGACTTCTTAGAGACTTCCTGGCTTCATATAAGTGAATAGAATCAGCACTCTTCCATTGTAAATTTAAATTGATTCTTTTATTTGCTTCAGTCCCATATAAAATCGGTTGTCCTATATGAGTGGAATTTTGCAAGCCTGGCAGTATATTTTATTGGCTAATAAAGCAAAGATGGGTAGCACTGCAAACTCTTGGAAAAGCAGGCAAATATCTATGCAGAACTTCTGATGCCCTAAGATTTTAATTTTGATACATTTAAATTGTGGTATGACTTTACATTAAAAATGTTGTCTCAAACATACTGAGCTAAAAACAAAAAAAAGGTGGATAGCATTTGAAAAGCATTCCCTTCTCACCCATCCGGTTGGGACTATAAATAATGTTTGTCTTCATCTATTCCTACATTTCATTTTCACAGGGGATAAATCACATTGTTCCTTCATATATTTTTCTCCCATGAAAATCCCACGGAACTGATATTATTGAAGGCTGATTGAGGTGGTGGTGGTGGTATAGTTTTGTAGGTAATTTCAGATGTGGGTAGTTTAGCGTAACTGGGACACTGGTTAAACCTGCAGAAATTCAAGGAGGAAAGAAGGTGAGCAAATAACTTTCTTTTTTTTTTCCTTTTCAAAGTAATAATACTGCTGTAAAAGAATAAATAAGTAGGAGATCAAGTGATGCAATGATATAAGTTCGGAAAGGTTTTCAATTCACATCTTGTTTCGTGTCTAGTCAATAGATTTAAGTGTTGCAAAGGCAGTAAGCAATTCCATTTATAGCAGCTATGCCTTCCTGTTGCTATCTAGTAGTCAGTTTGGGATGGCTGTATTTAGCTCTAACGTAATTCAGGTTTAAAACTTGCAGTGTTTAGTGTAGTTGAGAGTACAGAAAAGGCATGAACTGGAATAGTGGCAAACAGAGGGTTGCATTTTGGGTAAGGAAGCTTTAAAACCAAGGAAGGAGAAGAGCCAGTTTCCAAAAACAAGGTGGTTTCAGTATGCAAGGTTGCATAACTGGTTTAGAACCCAGTCTTGTTCCTTAGATTCACATTTTAGCTTGAGATTTTTGAAACTTTGCTTATCTTTCAGTGATGGCAGCATGAGGATAAATTTGAAAAAGCTCTTTAAAAAAAAAACAAACCTGAGAGCTATTTGTAGTAATTATGGCATTAAGATTTGTATACATCCAAAGATACAAAGTTGGGCTATTACCAGTGAAAGTTTTTGCATTCAGTATCAGGGATTTTCCAGTGCTAAAACCAGCTTTTGTGAGATACATTGTTCCATAGTCACTTTATTCATGTAGGTCACTGAAAGTTCAGAAGCTTTTAAATAGGTGGAAGAACATAAGATTGTTTGCTTCAGCCTATAAATAAAAATGAGGTGTGAGAGGTGGAAATCTTGAGGCCCTGAACTCTTGTGGGAGATAGCAAAGGGAGGTCATTGCTTCTGCGCCCTTCCTATGGGTAGTGCATCTTCCCTAAGTTTTGAGTGCAACACCTATTTATTTATCCAGCATATCTGAAGTAGTTTTGTTAAATTCTAGTAATCATTTTTTGCAGTTTAATTTTATTCAAGTTTCTGTAGAAATTGTTTTCCTACCTATGACTGCATCAAAGTAATTAAGCGTATGTAAAAATGTACTTCGTGAGTGTATTAGTGTGAATATAAAAGCTGTAATTTATCTACATGAATTTAGGCAATGATTAGCGGAAGGTACTGACATTGCTGTAAAAGTTGCATTTACTAATGTAAATACTAATTAACAAACAGCAGTGCAAATGCAAAACAGGATTAAAACTATTTAAATCCTAAAACCAATGTTCTGCAGTGGGGTTTTGGTGCATAGGAGTTAAATAGCTGTGTTGATATCAAAGTAAAGCCTGAGAAAATTGTGATGCCTTCAGGAAGGAAAGGAGAGAATCCTTGCAGGAAAAGATAACACATCTGTCTCTTTTAAAGCAAAATTAACTCCTGCATTCTTTCAAATGCTGAGCTTATGAATATTGGAATTGTCAAACATTGTCTTAAAAAAAAGATAAGAAAGGGACCACATCTTTTTTTCAGTAAGGTTATCTCTTAGTAGTTCCACTTGTTCAGGAAGGTGGGATTTAACAGTAGGTCTTGCTAATTACAGAGCTTACTGTAATTAGAGCAAAACTTCTCTCCTGATGAGGAAGCAGTCCCATTTGTGAAAATGAGCCAGCACTGCTTCCAGGTATTTCCTGGTGCACTGGGTAACTTTGTAACTTTTTCAATTACATGTCAAAGCCTACAAATCAAAGTAATAAAGGTGTATGTCTTACACCAACAAACTCTGCAGTGTGGTTTTGACACATGTTTAAAGAACAATTGTTTCCTTAGTCACTGTTTTGAGATGAAAAGTCTATGCCAGTAAAAGGTATTCTCTCATGTGTGTAACTTTGTCTTTAACACGTAATGCATTAACAGGAGATTGCACTTGCAGGTACAAGCTCACCAGTGTGGGAGGTTCGGGTGTTTCCTTAGTGCAAACAAACTTTTTTTTCTGTTTTGGAAGTATTAGCTGATTTTCTTTGAACCGAACACACACAAAACCCCAAAAACAAACAAAAAACCCACAAAACAAACAAACAAAAAACACCAAAAAAACCAACCAAACAAAACTTTTTAAAAATATCTCTGTTTTAAAGCAGTGCATGTTCTCAAAATCATTCATTTTTGAAAAATCTCAAACTCTGACCTCTAGAATTGCCCTGAATGAGACTTTGAGACCAGATGTGACTAGAAGCAGAATGTGTTGTAGTAGAAGCAGGATTTTAAAAGCCTTTTCTGGGTACAATTGCTCTGTAACCTATAAGGTATAGTCTGGCAAGTGTCCTTAATGTTCTTTCATCAGTATGCACTTTGTTTTATATTTAAAAGTGCAGCTTTGCAAGTGTCTAGCAGGAGGAACTTGTGGGCTCTCTGGTTCTTGTTTATATTTAAATTCTGTATGGAACTGGAAATGCTGTTGCAAGTTCCAATGAAAGATTGAAAAACCTTTAATACTCAAATGTGAAATAAGTCAGTTACAGTTAAGCATATTTTCTGTTTGATTTACTGCATAATAAAGCTGTAAAAGTTAACTATTTTTCCACAAGTGAAATGTGACAGAAGTTGTGTGGAAGGAATTCTTTTCACATAAGTGAGATTAAACTCAATACTTACACTTTGATAACATTTTGAGGAAATTCTCTAATAAAAATAAGGAAGTTGGGAATGCTTCTCAGGCTGATATCTAATTTTGAATGCAGCAGTTCTACCAATATTTAAGGTTTTTAATGTATATGCTGACATATCATAGTGTGTTTTCTTGAGTTAATTAATTAAAAAAAAAAAAACAACAAAGGCATCAATGGCCTTGAGATTGAAGGAGAGAATAGAAATTTTAATGACTTTGTGAAATTATAGAAATGTTCAACAGTATCTGAGAAAAATACTATATACTGTTATAGCTGGAAATAATAACTTCATTTATTTGTACAGCCATACACGCCGGAAGAAATTTCTGGAGGTAATTTGAATGCAGCTTTGTCAAAGCAGGCCAACTTAGATCAGGTTGCTTAGGGACTTACTCTTTCACCTTTGGGTATCTCCAAGGATGGAGACTGCACAGGCTCCTCTAGGCAGCATATTGCAATATTTCCATGGTCAGAAACTTTTCCTAATGTGGAAGTATTGCAACTTGTGTCTTTGTTCACCTCCATATAGAGCTATTACGCAATGCAAATATGTCTGCCATTTTTATTAGTTAAAAATTACTATGTGAAGCTTGAAGATGGATACAAATGAAACCTGACATTCTAAGTATAATATCAGTGATTTCTAAAGTTGCAGTTCGTATATTCTTTTGTTACTAATACTCTGAGGAAATGATGTACTTTTTGTGGATTATGATTTTTACCATGTCATGGAGTATTTGTAATGTGGTGGCACCTCAGGACCATCAGAAGCCCTGTTCTTGCAGGCTTTGTGCTCGCAGAACTTTGTGGAAGCTTGCTACCCAGGAAACCACATTGTTTAAGTAGATAAGAGAAACAAACTGAACAAACATGAGCTGGCAGTGTGCACTTGCAGCCCAGAAAGCCAACTCTGTCCTGGGCTGCATCAAAAGGAGCGTGACCAGCAGGTCGAAGGAGGCAGTCCTGCCCCTCTGCTCTTGTGAGACCTCGTTTGGAGTATTGTGTACAGTTCTGGTGTCCTCAGCATAAAAAGGACATAGAACTGTTGGAACAAGTCCAGAGGAGGGCCATGAGGATGATCAAGGGGCTGGAACACCTCCCATATGAAGATAGGCTGAGAAAGTTGGAGCTGTTCAGCCTGGAGAAGGCTGTGTGGAGACCTCAGCAGCCCTCCAGTATCTGAAGGGGGCCTACAGGGATGCTGGGGAGAGACTCTTCATTAGGGAATGTAGTGATAGGACAAGGGGCAATGGGTTAAAACTTAAACAGGGGAAGTTTAGATTGGATATAAGGAGGAAATTCTTTCCTGTTAGGGTGGTGAGGCACTGGAATGGGTTGCCAGGAGAGGTTGTGAATGCCCATCTGCGGCTGTGTTCAAGACGAGGTTGGATGGAGCCTTGGGTGACATGGTTTGGTGTGAGGTATTCCTGCCCATGGCAGGGGCGTTGGAACTACATGATCTTAAGGTCTTTTCCAACCCTAACTATTCTATGAGTCTATGAAAAATAAATAAGGCAATAGAACAAGTTATTGGCAAATCCAGTAGTGAAACCAGAAGCAATAATTTGTGATAAATAAGGTTCTGTTGCTCACCAACAGTCATAAAACTACAGTTCTGCTATGAGACAGCCTCCTTGGTTGATTTGAATGTTGGCAGTCAAAAAGGATAAGGATTTTAGCCACATTACTGAGCAAATCAGTGTGTGTTTGTTGGGCAGCACTGTGTAATGTTCACTTCTAGTTTCTGCAAGCAGGGTATAAAGGACATGGAACTGTTCATGTAGAAATGAAAGCAAATTTTTCAGCATATGGAAATTATTTAAATTCTTGAGTAAAAAGCTTCTGAAATGTAAAATATTTCAAATATTTTTACTTGAAAGAAGGCATTAAAACTTTCAAGCTAATTTTGTCTTCAAGAGAGAATTTCAAGACACTAAAATGGGGAGGGTGGGTGGGAGGCATACCTTTAGCGTATCACCTTATTCTGTGAATTTTCACGGAGTTGTTGCAATGGTTTGGGTTGGAAGGGACCTTAAAGATCACCTGGTTCCCAGTCCCCTGCTGTGTGCAAGGACACCTTCTACACAAGTTACTACTGGGAGATTCCAGCTGGAACAAGACGAAAATTTTTACAGTGAGAACAATCGGCCACTGGAATTGTCTCTCTAGGGAAGTGGTGGATTCCCCAGTGCTGGACACTTCTGAGATTCAGCTGGACAGGGTGCTGGGACATCTTAAGTCATGCTTTGCCAAAAAAGGTTGGACCAGATGATCCTTGAGCGACCTTCCAACCTGGTGTTGTATGGTTCTATGAATTATAAATAATGATCTTGGAGTAGTAGGAAGGATCATTTTAAAATTTATTTATTTTTTTAGTTAAGCCCAAGTAATTAATTTCTAGTTATTACCCAAGTAGCCCACATTGCTTTCCCGTTCCTGTTTGCTGACTGTATCTGATACAGTGGCTTTCAGAAGACCTCTTTTGGGGTTGTTTGATTTTTTTTTAATCCTTCATTTTGGTATGATGTGATGTATAAGGATATTTTAAGATGGAGGCTTTTAAGATGGCTATTTAGATACACTGCTGCTTAAAGGCCTACAGTGAAGTAGTCAGCACCTTTCAAAATGGTTGTTTTTGTGAAAATAAATCTCATTATCCAAGCCAGTTCTTCAGGTAGAAAGAATTCAGCTAGAATACCTCACAATGTGTAAGAATTACTTTTTGCACCACTATTAAGTGCTGGTACTGTTACATACTTCCAAATACTTGTGTTTTCCTGAATTATTTTTAATATACACATTGCAGTTGCAGTGCAGCTTCAGGCATAGCTATGAAGGAAATGTCTGTTCAAAGCCATAAGCGTGGAATGTGCCCCTCCTTTCCTGTGCTACAGAAACACATTTCTGCAATGTTTTCTTCCTCAGCTCTCCCAGAAGCAGAAGTTAGTTGAATACTACCATGCATTTTTTTCAGTTGAGTTTGGTAGGAAAGCAGTTGCAACACTACTTTCTTATATTCATTCCCTCTCAGCCAGAGTCATTGCCTTTGCTCTGTATTTGTGTGAGATGCTGCATGTTTTGGGATGATTCTTCAATATTTGAAATGATACCCATGGATATGGGTGAGGCTTCATGGAATGCTGAGAACACAGATTGCTGCTGACATGGGGTAATCACTGACTCACATGAAAAACAACACGGTTGTTGGTGACAGCCATCATAGCTTCACTAAGGGAAAATCCTGCCTGACCAATTTGGTGGCCTTCTATGATGGGGCTACAGAACTGATGGACAGGGGTAGAGCAGTTGATGTCATCTACCTGGATTTGTGCAAAGCGTTTGTCCCGCATGACATCCTTGTCTCTGAATTGGAGAGACATCAATTTGATGGATGGACCACTCAGTGGATAAAGAACTAGATGGATGGCCACACACAAAGAGTTGTGGTCAATGGCTCAGTGTCCAGTTGGAGACCAGTAACAAGTTGTGTCCCTCAGGGATCCGTGTTGGGACCGGTCTTGTTCAACATCTTCGTCACTGACATGGACAGTGGCGTTGAGTGTGCCCTCAGCAAGTTTGCCAATGACACCAAGCTGTGTGGTTCGGTTGATACGCTGGAGGGAAGGAATGCCATCCAGAGGGACCTTGACACGCTTGTGAGGTGGGCTGATGCCAACCTCATGAAGTTTAACCATGCCAAGTGCAAGGTCTTACACCTGGGTTGGAGCAATCCCATGCACAGCTACAGGTTGGGCATAGAAGAAATTTAGAGCAGCTGTGCAGAGAAGGACTTGGGGGTGTTGGTCGATGAGAAAATGAACATGAGCCAGCAGTGTGCGCTAGCAGCCCAGGAAGCCAACTGTATCCTGGGCTACATCAAAAGAAGTGTGACCAGCAGGTCAAAGGAGGTGATCCTGCCCCTCTAATCTGCTCTCGTGAGACCTCACTTGGAGTTTTGTGTGCAGTTCTGGTGTCCCTAACATAAAAAGGACATGGAACTGTTGGAACAAGTCCAGAGGAGGGCCACAAGGATGATCGGGGGACTGGAGCACCTCCCGTATGAAGATAGGCTGAGAAAGTTGGGGCTGTTCAGCCTGGAGAAGAGAAGGCTGCGTGGAGACCTCATAGCAGCCTTCCAGTATCTGAAGGGGGCCTACAGGGATACTGGGGATGGACTCTTCATTAGGGACTGTAGTGGTGGGACAAGGGGTAGCGGGTTAAAACTTAAACAGGGGTAGTTTAGATCTGATATAAGGAAGAAGTTATTTACTGTAAGGGTGGTGAGGCACTGGAATGGGTTACTCATGGAGGTTGTGAATGCTCCATCCTTTATGGTGTTCAAGGCCAGGTTGGACAGAACCTTGGGTGATATGGTTTAGTGTGAGGTGTCCCTGCCCATAGTAAGGGAGTTGGAACTACATGATCTTAAGGTCTATGATTCTATATACTTTCTCAGTGTTTGGCTGGTTGTTTGAAGGCTTATTCACCTAAGCTGTTAGCAGCAAGAAGGAATACTTCCTTTAGCTCTTTTCATAAGTGATTTGGTTGCTATATTCCTGCCACCTTCTAAAGATATTCTTCAGCCAGATCGGTTTGCTTCTCTAGATGCTTACAAAATAGATGAGCACTGGTGTTACAAAGGAGTTTGTAAAAATGGATCACAGGGCTTTTAGGAGCAGCAAGGAGATCAGGCCTTTTGGTGGCAGCAGCAGCATGGTAGTAGGTCAGTTTATGCTGCTTAGGAAACACCACCAGCTTGTTTTTAGTTTTAAAGGATGTATTGCAAGTGCAGGCGTAGCGTTCTGGGAAGTATCTAACTTAAGAATTTAATGAGCAATTGGAGCCGGTAGTACCAAGTATCTGCCTGCCTGTGCAAAGAGAAAAACAATTACTTTCTTTTTTTTTTAAACACTGAAGGATTTGCAAACTCAAAGTCTGTTAATGTTTGCAGTACTGACAGACATCAGTCATTGTATCTTGCAAATGATTTAACCTTACACCATGTTCCTTGATGCGCTACATCAATATGTGTCAATATAAGATTGATTTTTGACTGGTAGAAGACATCAGCGCAGTTTTGTTGTTCATTAGAAGACAGAAAACAATGTCTCAGCTGACTCAAAACATGAGTTTGAATCAAACTGGGAACTTGATACACTACTGTCTTGTCCAGTATTACTCCATATGGTACACACAGGATACCAAAATGACTTGCATGTTATTGAGTATGAATTACAGGGTCTTGAGAGAACAGGAACTTACCTAGTTTGAATAAGGCTTCACTGTGTTAGTATTTCTGTAACTACAGGCTGTGAGAAACCCCTGTAGCTACCCGTAAGTAGAGTTCAGTGGGTCAAGACCAAGCTATTTGTTTAGTTGCCTGTAGAAAGGCTTCCTGAACGAGCAGAAACTACAGAAGGCACAGCTGTGGGAATAGGGTTCTCTGGGTTCTTCACTGCTCGTAGAGTAGAAGCAAAAAGCTCCCTTCTCCTAAAAGTGGTCTCTCATCTACTTTTTTGCCAAGCATAGGTTCCTGTGAGTGGAGATTTCTTTTACAACAAAGGAAGGGTACTCTCAGAAATCCAGAATAGACTTTATAGCAGCCTTCCAATATCTAAAGGGGGGGCTGCAAGAAATCTGGAGAGGAACCTTTTTCAAGGACAGGTAGTGACAGGACAAGGGGTATGGCTTTAAATTGAAAGAGTGTAGCTTTAAATTAGGTATTAGGAAGAAATTTTTTTAGTATGAGGGTGGTGAGGCACCGGAACAGATTGCCCAGAAAGACTGGCTGCCCTATCCATGGAAGCGTTCGAAGCCAGGTTGGACAGGACTTTGACCAACCTGGTCTAGTAGAAGTTGTCCTTCCCACAGCAGGGGGGTTGGAACCAGATGATCTTTAAGGTCCCTTGCAACCCAAATTATTCGATGATTGTGTGATATACAAAGCTTTTCTCCTGCTCTAGCACTTTATATAATCGCTGGGGTAAAAGTAACTGCTGGAAGCTTTTTTTGTCACTGTGATTAGCAACAAAGATGTCTTTGAGTGGAAATTTACTGTGGAGGTCTTATGTTACTTCTCTCTCCCTGTTCTCAAATTTTAATGCAGTTTTTTAACTGAAAAGGGCTTTTAATATCTCTTTCACTATTTCATTTTTATTGCTTTGGAACAATAAACTTTAACCTGTTATTGAGTGTAGAGGAAGGGTGGGTCTCCCTGCCACAAGGAGTTTATAGCTGAACTTGAAATAAGTGATGTGTAGCCAAGGAGTAAGAGCAAAGTATGTGGTTTCACAGCATCTTGCATACCAGCAAGTTTTTGCTGTGCTGCAGCGTGGCAGTTGATTGAAGGAGGAAACTGTCAAAGCCCTGGCAAATACAGCTGTACCTCAGTAAAATTAAAAGGGAGAAAAGAAAAAGGGGAAGGGGAGGTGGGGGAGGTCGGAGGGGGAAAACTACCTTAAGTTTTAATGTCTCACTTGTTGCTAGGTGTACCCTAGCTGATTATCAGGAACAAGCATGTAGTAGTGGAGCTGACTGGGTGGTGTTGGGGGAGCCCCTATGCTTCAGCTAGGCTGTGTCCATGACCATATTTAGGCACATAGAGCACAGAAGGTTGGGCTTTTTCAAGCAGTGTCAGTTCCGATGTACCAGGAACAGGAAGAGTAGTCTGGGGCATGTGCAGTCGCTGTATGTAACTTCTTTAAAATAAAACAAACTTTAGAATGTCTCAGACTGGACAAGACTGAAAAAGAAGTAGGATTTCTCTGTCTATCTGGTGGATGTCATGCTTCGAGAGAAATTGGATTGTGCAATAAAGGCAGAAGCATGAAAACAAGGTGGATTTAGCATAACTGACCACCTTTCTGTATATTGCTACCTCTGTGCTTGTGTAATCTGAAAACCGCAAATACTGTAGTAACTGAGTGTAAGCATTTGTTGATAGACCAGGTGTTTTAATTTCTAGCAGAATGAACTCAGACTGAGTTTTTACCTTATTTGAAATAGCTTATAAACTCAAAAAGCTTGTAACTGATGTGATGGGAAGCGTTTGGCATCACTTGAGAAAGTAAATCTCACTAGTTCTTACGTACTTGTATCAGACTTCCATTGAAGTGAGACTGTGACTGGTGTAAACGTGAAAATCAGATAAAGAGAAACCCTACAGTGGGGAATGCTTCTCTTCTCAAATGCTCAGAGATATTTTTTTTTTCATTTTACAACTTCCTCTCAGCTTCTGTATGATTTGTCCAAATTAATGCGCAAACCTGGATGAAGTCACATTTCATTAAAATGTATTTAGATTAATTTTATGCTTTAAAGGAATTTAATGTAGTAAATGTGCAATTGTTATGGTAAAGGTTGTTAGCAAGACCTGGTTTTTGTGAGCCACTGTTGATCAAATGTTCTGGATTACTGAACTCTGAATTTTATAGTTTCTTGTAAGCAGCTCTGCAGACATTTAACTGAAAATGGTGTCTGTAAATCAAATCTTGGAAACTACATCAATAAAACACTATCTTAAAATTTAGGTGGTGTTTTGGGAGTAACTACAGTAATAATAAGTGGAGAAACTTCAGGTGTTTTCTCAGTCTTTTGAGTTTTTAAAGGAATACTCAACTGTAACCTTTTCTGTTACTTGCTGATACATTTCATAAGGTTTTCGTACTGTGTGCGAAGGTGCATTTCTCTTTACTGAAAAGTTTTTGTCATTTAGACTTTCAAAATATTGTTTCTGTTTTGACTTGCTCAGGTCTGTTCTAATCAGTTTTTAAGTCTTATTGTATTGAATAACCAACATTGGTTTCAACTGTAATGCATCTTATTGATGTGTTTTCTTGAACATGTGTGTTCTTCAACAGTTCTCAGCAAAAAAAATTTCCTATCTCAACTTGACTTTATTGCAGTTGAGTTTTTTGCCTGTCACTTCATATTAAAAGTAATTTGCCTGTTCTTATATGTGCATTTAAAAATCTTTTGTTTTACTTGCCGACAAACACCACATTTTATGTGGACTGTCCCTTTATTTAAAAATGTGCTCTCTCAAGTGATAGCTGAGCCAGTGGCTTTTGACAGCCAAAAGGGGGAGATCTTCATCTCATTGAGGCTCATGAAAATGTGTTCATTTATCCTTCAGTATCAGTCTGCGTTTGGAAAACAGAAGCCTCTTTTAGAGCATTTATTTCTGGAAAAAATCAGTGGCAATAAAGGAGCTGTAAATGCTTTTCATTTCTTGTGTGTAAATGAGACTACTAGATTTAATTCTTAGGTGTGCTTTTTATACTGTATGAGTTGGGGAAATAAGGCTTTTTCAGATACTCATCTCCACAGGTAAGTTAATTTGCTTTAACTGCTGAAATGGATTAGCTTTAAATGGGCGTCACAAAGGCAGGTTAGCAAAATGCAGAGTGCCTTAGCTGACAGGACAGCTTCTGAAGACCTGCTAGGTTTTTTGATTATGTAAGCATGAGTATACTGATAAGGAATTCATTCCTAATTTGCATGTTTATTTGTCCTATAAGAAGTGGCAAGGATGGTGAATTATCATACTGAAAAAAAAAAATCTCATTGAGAATTAAATTTACTAGTAAAATCATAGGATGGTTTGGGTTGGAAGGGACCTTAAGATCATTGAATTCTGGTTAGTCTGTCCTGAGGAAACATCTGTTACTCTTAGCTATATTATGAGTAATATCCATTCAGAAGTATTAATCTGACTCATAAGAATAGTTCTTACTGATAGCAAAAAAGAAGCAAAACCCAGTTTTACATTACCAAAACAGCTGAAAAATAAAGCATTATTCTAGTTGTAGTAGAGACTTAATATCTCACCTAACAGATATTACTGGTTTAGTGGTAATGAATAATAACGATATGATATGAATGGTAATAAATGAGTAATAAATAATGACCAGTGTAATGATTATTCAGAGGGCAGTTTGGGCACCCATGTTTTGCTTAATTTTGCTCATTTAGCTGCTGCCCACCCCAAAACTGATGGTCCTTTTATTTCAGAACTTAGAGCCTGTCTTCCCCTTCTCCTTCATGAGTTATATTCTCCTTCACAGTACTGTAGGTTAGCTGTATTTCATTGCCTTTAGATTTCTTTGGTGTGAGCACTAAGCTGTGTATGCTGTTTTTAGTAGGAGAGGTATAAAGTGTGTACCTAGGAAACATGCAGGTTGGTGGTTGGAGTAATCTAGCTAAGGCAGATGAGTTCACATTCCTTTGGGTCAAAGCAGGGAATCCAAATCATGTTTTTTTCTTATCTGGGCAGGTGTTTTAATAAGCTGTTACAGAAGAAGATGCTCTTGCGCCTCTGTGTCTCTTGTGAGAAGAGTAAACACTGTGGCATTTATCTCAGTATAATGCCAATTTCTGTTTACATGGAAAGAGTTCTGAATTTGAGGTATTTGAGGCAGCAGATAAAGGCTGTCTGCAATCCAGAATGCAGCATTCAGTTTAGAAAGTTGGGAGCTGACAACTTTTTCATTTCCATTAGCCAGCTCTAAGTGGCCATGTGCTGACTTCAGGTGAGCGGCAAGCTGCCTAGGCTAGTCATTTGGGATCTCATTGAGGTTTGAACACTGCTAATGCCACAGTGAATCTTGGGCTCTGTTAAGAACCAGGGGCCAGAACACTGTATTTCTACCCTCAGCTGTCAGTTCAAGAGCTCTAGCATGCTCAGGTAGTTCTTCTGTAGTTTAAAATAAATATAAAAAAGTAAACATGAAGTATTCTTTGGGTATTTTTAGGTATTTGTTGATGGAGTATGTGCCTCTCAAATAGTTTAATTTTGAGCAGGAAGCCCAGAGAGTACAGACACTAATATTCCAACTGTTTATTTCATAAAAACATAACTGGCAATGTCAGAAATGGGAACTGTGGTTCAGTTGGTATCCTGTATTTGAATATTCAAGGGTGCAAGAGAGCTTTGAATGTCTCCAGAATTTAGATAACTGTAATGTGAAGGCTAGGAACTTCGTAAAGTTAAGTTAGGAAATCAACACTTCTTTTATGACAGATGCCCTTAACAGTGTAAGGGGGAAAGAAGAATGAATGAAAGTGAATCTGCTGAGTGACATTGTGCAAGTAAGGTAATAGTTGAGAAGTTTTAAGGTGCTTCACATGGAAGGAAAAAAAGAATACCATTTTTATGTTCCTTTTGCAAGCACATGTGTCTGCAGCTGTGCAACAAACAGTCCTGGGAACCAGCCTGGAAAACTAAATTCACTGTGCTTGGGCAAGCGGAAGGAGGGAGAAAGCCTGGGCAGGTGCACACACTTTTAGTGAGAGTATTGGCTTGTGCTGTGTTTTGTCTGCAAAAGGTTGTGGCTGAAGGCAATTGTTGAAGGACTCTTAACCTTACCTAGGTACTGTGGTACCAAGAGACCTTACAGGTAGACACAGGTGAAATTACATGCTTTGCTGCCTATGAAAGTGTTTTTAAGCTCATGTAATCTACTGATTACTGTCTGGCTGTGGGCCTTCCAAAAGTTTAGAACCATAGGAAAGTATAATAAAATCTGAGGGGAAGCCTTGAAGATTGAATGTATCTTTGTTGTGGTTTTTGTGTGTTGACTATCAGGCATCTATGGATTGGAAGTTGAAATAAATTGTGAGTTATATTAATCTCTTTCTTTTTGCCAGTAATAGAAACCATGAGTGACTCAATTTCCTGTATCTGCTTTCGTCACATATAATCTCTATACTGTTTGAAGAGGTGAAACTTTATATTCTGTGTTTCTAACAAAGACAGAGTAGTTTAAATAATGTGAACAAATACACGAATCAGTAGAGTTGCATAATTTCATGTCTGGAATTCCTGTTGATTGGAATAGGAATGAATGCAAGTATGTACAACCACATAACTGTTTTTGTATTTCAGGTGCGTATAGCAGCAAAATTCATAATTCATGCTCCTCCTGGGGAATTCAATGAGGTGTTCAATGGTGAGTATCTCTCCGCTCTGTCTTTTCATTTAAAGCATCTATAGCCAGAATTGTATTGCCAGTTACTCTCCTGAATTTTATGTAGCTTATATTTTAGCAGCTCACTTGCTGTAAGAGCTGGATTTGTAGCTTGGCATAGTAAGCTTTGCAGTCACAAGACAGAATTTAAGTGGAAAAAGGATGAAAATACCACTTTTCTCAGTGATGTGAGAATGAGCTTGCTTTCTGTTTTTTACTCAGTCATGAATTAACAGTCACTAGGGGTTTTGTTTAGGAGAGACATACTCTTTCTTTACTTTTCAGTTTTTAATAGACAATTACATTTTCCAACAGAAAGTAGCTGGAATTGAAATGGTCTTTTATATCTAAGGAGGAATATAATGACAAATACTTAACACTGAATATACAGAGGGCTACTGCCTAATGCCAGTTGTGAAAAGAATATTAATTTTCTTCAGACATTTTTAACCCTTAAATTCTGAACACATTTCACTTACTGAGTGTACTGATAAAGTGAAAGGAAATTTGAAATTGGCTTCTCTCAACTTGTTCCCTGAACTTTACCTAAGATGTTATTTTTCTTTAAAAAATACTGTGTTTGTCTTGCATCAAGGTATGTGGGCATACATATCACATAAAGCATGTGGTTTGTAGCTGTAGCTTACAAATCTCTCTACTGTTATTTAAGCAAAGAAGGAAGTTTTAGTATCCTAAACTTTTAGTCAGTGTCAGGCTGGTGAGAGCTTAAATTTGTTAGAGAATGTAAAAGTTTTGTTCTTCAGTTAAACTGTGACCAGCTGATTATTATTTAAACTTGCTGCATTTGTGAAATGGGCAATTGATGGGCTGCCCATTAAACCAGCTCCCTGAAAGTTAATACAGTTCCTCACAGCAGTAATGCTATAAACTTTATTGTTAAGCTAGTTTATAGTTGCAGCTACCTGCTCAGTAACTGAGTACAGTATGTTTGAAAACACATAACAACGCATTTGATAATAAATGCCTGACCAGTGCTCAATGCGATTCAAACTGACTTCTTAAAAAAAGATATAAAGCTTTAAACTCCAGCCCTTCAAACTGTGTTTTCATTTGGTTTGGCTTAGGGTTTTCTTGACTTTGTGAGGTGGTTGCTTTCATTTGGGATGTTTTGTTGTTTTGTGTTTTGGTTTAGGTAATACTTCAAGTATATTTCAGATATTGATTTTACTTGTATGATACGTTGTGAATCTTTAGAATTTAAAATGTTATATCAAGACTAATGATCAGCTAATGATCAGTGCATTACCTTGTTATTAAAATAGTACCTAGTAAATAGTAAGCCAGTAAGTCAAGTACATAAAAAACGATTTACTGCCTAGTAAATAGAAAGTCATTCTGAGGAGAGTATTGACTTTATTCTATATTCATGTGTTTCTTGTATGATGATAGAAGAAATGGTGTTATGATATATTGTACTCTGGCTACTGAGGAACAAAGAAAAATGATAAGGCTTAAAAATTAGTAAGTACAACACATATATTAATGTTGTCAAAATACAGTAATCACTACAATCAGTATAGTGTGAAGGATTTGGTAGTTTACGTTTTAAAAGTGAACTTGTGAATCCTGTGCTGTTCTCGTTCAGAACTTCTCTAAAAGGTAGTCCGACAGATTCCTACAGCTGTCACACAGACTGAAGAATGGGGCTTATATATGCTTACCAGATTGTGTTGGAAGGGATCCATTTCCCTACTACTCTTCTAATTTTGTTGAGTCAAAATTATGAAATATGAAGCAATAAATTTCATACTTAGTAATCTTATGGGTGTGGGGTGGTTTATGGTTTGTGTTTGTACAATCTGTTGACATTTGCTATGTGACTGAAACAAGTTTCTGAGTTAACTGTACTTTATATTGTAAATACCTTCTTTCAGATGTTCGGTTGCTGCTTAATAATGACAATCTTCTCAGGGAAGGAGCAGCCCAGTAAGTACCAGATGCCACATATTCAGTTGCCTAAAAGCAAGATGTTTTTCAGTAAGATTTTCACTGTCAGTAAGAAATTCATTTAAAAAGATGAGTGCTTGGCAAGTAAAACTTTGTGTTGTACGTCTTTGATGAAGATTAAATTCTTGGCAGAGGAGAGATCTGTACTGTATCCTAATATTTAGAACATCATTTTGGAAATGGGTGACCTGGATTTTGGACCTAGTCTCCATCTGTTTGGATTTCATTTTCTGTTTCTTGGTACCAAGCGTTCAGTGTTAGGCACTGAACATCTGTAAGATACTGCTTCCTCAGACCCTTCTATATCAAAACATTACACTTACTGTATTTTATGCCAAAATTAGTTTCATCTATAAGAACAGACATGTCCCTCTTAGTAGGTTAGATCCCTGTGGATTTTAAACTTAATCTGTTGCTCCAGTTTCTATATGTTCCTGTAAAGCCTATGTGTTTGTTTATATCGGGTTACTTGTGAACATAAATCATTGTGTGATGGTCATTGGAATCTGTAATTTGAACCAAAGTGATTCTAAGAGTTTGGGCCTGCTATATAACAAAGTATTGATACCATTTTTTGATGCATCATTGCCCAGGTTATTAGATATTATTTAGATATCTTACAGCTCCTAAGGAAAAAGATTGTGCTTGACGCAGGCATTTGGTGTTGATTTTTTTTCCTTTTGCAGTGCATTTGCACAGTACAACTTGGACCAGTTTACTCCAGTAAAAATTGACGGTTACGACGAACAGGTATGAATACAATGAAATCCTTGCCATGTTCCTTAAGCTGTTCAAGATGTTCTGGTATTGGAACATATCTTGGCGAGAAAATGAAAAGAAATGCATCTTTCCTGCCAAAATACAGAGACTGTGGACCTCCAATAGTACTAGTTCCATAAGTTTATCATTTAGGGCATCTGAAGAGCTTGAAATTTCAGTCTGTGGTGTTGGCTTGAATTCATTCAGACATCATTTGGAGTTGTTGAAACAACTTGCTCCATCTCTGATACTAGAAAACCTGAATTTCTGTATTTCATTGTTTGTTGCAGTAAGAGGGTACGATTCAGGATGTTTCCGAATCAGTGTCATGTTAGACTTGCCCTCTTGTTCTATATGCATAGTTTATATGTAAATATATATATATATGTATGTGAGTCTTTGGCTCCAGTTAAGTGTAGGATATAATTAGATTTGGTGTGGGATTTTGTTTTTCCTCTTTTTTCCCAGTAGTAAATGATATTAAATAAAATTTTACAATACAGGTTTTGATAACAGAACATGGTGATTTGGGAAATGGAAAGTTTTTGGATCCCAAGAACAAGATTTCTTTTAAATTTGATCACTTAAGAAAGGAGGCTACTGATCCCAGACCCCATGAAGTTGAAAATGCCATAGAATCCTGGAGGAATTCAGTTGAAACAGCAATGAAAGCATATGTGAAAGAACACTACCCAAATGGTGTCTGCACAGTAAGTACTAAATTATATAACCATTGTACCACTATAGACAGAAATCTAAAAAAAAATAAAAAAACTGAAACTGAAAACCAGGAAGATGTGTAGTTCCAACAGTAAAGACAGCAAAGAATTTAGTCCTGTCAAGAGTTCATGTAGGGAAATGAGGGAAAACTTCCGATATTTCAGCTATTGGATTACTAGTGGAGTAGTTACTGCAGGTGATAGTGATGACTTACTTCTCAGTGCTTAAGACCTTCTGTAGACTGTTGCAGATTGATCTCCATTGATCCTGGCTGGTTACTTACAAAATAAAAAATCCGTAAGACTTGCCTTGCCTTAACCTGACAGAAAAAACTGTCAGCAAAGCAAACTGTTTTCTTTCCATGACACTTCCTGTATATCAAAGTACTATATTCTTACCACCAGAATCAGCAGGTTTTGATGGCTTCTTAAAATAAAACTTCTCAGTCTGGCCTAAACAGTACTCATTTGCTGTTAAGGAGCCCTGTGACTAAAGCTCAGCAAACTGATCTAGTAATAGCTGTGGTTTGTATTAACCTGATGGAAAAATTAACTACAGAAAAAAAACCCAAAACCATCAGTTGCGGAGTTAAAACATTGAATTCAGTTCCAGGCAATCCAGATGAGTTCCAGCTTCTGTTAAGGAAACCAGATTGCATGTTCACTGAGATAATTTTTAGTAGTATCTGATTTTAGGGGATAAGCAGAACAGAAGACCAGACCCACCCTTTTAATCACCTTTTGGTAGTCCGTAAAGGCTTAAATGATCATTTAGTTGTAGAATAACTGATATCCAAAACCCTGCTGGTAAAGCATGTAGTCACACCAGTCACTGCTGTAGGCTTAAAATGCCTATAATGTAGAAAAATGAGTTTGCAGAATATAAAATTTCAGTTAAGATGCTTGACCTTCGGTTTTATTATCTTACATTTTTCTGCATTGTAATACACACTTTAATGTTTCATGTATAAAATACTATGTAAAAACCACAATGGTTCTAAAATTAAATTTTACCATTTATATAACAATAAGAGAACAAGATACCTCTAAGCAGTTAGAGCAAGACAGATGCTGAAACTTAACTCTTTTTTGTTGTTGTTGGGGTTTTGTTTTGTTTGTTTTCATTTCTAATTCAGGTCTATGGTAAAACAATTGATGGACAGCAGACCATTATTGCATGCATAGAGAGCCATCAGTTCCAAGCAAAAAATTTTTGGTAAGTTTCTGTATGGATACAAATACAGTAAAATATAGCAAATGGAATAACTGTGCTAGTGCCATTACACTGGTAACCCTTAGTTCAGAGAAGGAGGTGCTGGCACATCTTGCATGTGACATTTTTTTCTCCTTTCACCCCAAGTTGGTCTGCCAAAACTATATATATATATATATCTTTGTGGTAAGTAAAGTGGCAGGCTACATGGCTGCATCTCCTTCGAAGAGCTTTGTGAACTTCATAGAATTCCGTATGATTCTTCCAGTTTATCACAGCAGCACTGATATCCATGTCTCTGTTCCCTAATACAGTTGCTTCTGCTAGTGTTGTTTCCTTTGTGACTGATAGTATAAATCCAGCTCCTCCTACTTTGAGTATCTTGCAGAAAGGTGACCAAAGATTAATGTACTGTCAGACTTGAGTTGTTAATTTTTTGGTGAGGAAGATGAAAGTGGTCTCGGATGGAATGAGCTCTTATAAATTGCCACTTGATTTTCTTGTTTCTTAACTTGGTTAAAAGATGTTTTTCAGAGTCTGGAGTGAACTTTGGGTAGCTCCTTGCAGTAAACTGGACAGAGACAAGAGAGGTATCACAGTATCAGAAATGAGATAAGGAAGTATCTCTGAAAGATAGCTAATATACACAGTTTTATGAAGAAATGGATTTCATTATTTTGTTTGCCATTTTGTATCTACTTGAAATCCTGTTAATGTAAGTAAGTGCAGAAATACTGTTTTCTGATGCTGAAGGAGAATATTATATCTGTATAGTAATTTGAGCATGTGTCTGTTCTGATTTGCCCAGTACACTCTTTGCACAGTTAATAATTTCTTCCACTGACTTAAACTTGACTAGTTGAGTTTTACATCAATATTAAAAGTTGATGTAAATCAATTTAATATTGATTACATTGATATTAAAAGTAACTTGAAGTAACACTGAGTTTTCTTTTTAGGTCAGAAGTACAAGTAAATTCTGGTATTCCAAATACTTACTTTAATATGTAGTCTTTAAAGAAGAGAAACAGATATGCAACAACTGTTTATAGATGGAAAAAATCTTTCTTGAAAGTTTTCATTAATAAAGTATGGTCAAACATGCGTGAGTAAATGTTGACCATGTTAAGACTTTTATAGGGGGATAATCAGGCTATAATTCTCACTCTTAGCAAATTTTAATAAATTTATATTGGTTTGAGGGATTTAGGGATGGAAGGAGGAATGTTAACCAAGGTTAAGCAGACGTCACGGTTACCCACCTGGATGTCTGAGTATCCAGCCCAGGCCACAGCCAGTGTTTATTCTCAAGGTGTCGCAGGTTTTTAGGCATTCGGAAGGCTGGCAACCTACCACAAAACCAAGTTTGTGGGATGGCAGAAAATCAATACAGACCAAAGAAAAACATTCCAAGATTTCTGAAATACTATCAGCATAGTAGGAGAGATGGTTTGTTAAAAAATGTGAAAGAAAAGGAAGGGCAGTTAATCTCTTACAAAACCTCTTAAGTCAGCAGAGCTAAATAATGATGCGTTGTCTTTAACTTAGAGCATTTCCTGCAGGAGGATCCTTCTGAACTTCAACGCTTTTTATTGTAATAGCATCTTAAGGACAAAAGAAGATATCCCAGAGTAGAAGCATTGTGTTCATCTTGGCTTTAAGGACTACAAAGTGACTAAGAAGCAAAAAAAAAAAAGAAAGTGGTAGCTAGTCATTGAATCCTGTGCATCTATAAAATTAGTTCAGCACGTAAGCTTTCTTATAATTAATGAGCCAGTCTGTAAGGCTACCAGTAATATTAGTATCACTAAGTTAGGGGTCCCTTTCAGTTTCTTACAGATTCCAACAAGCTGCTTCTGAATTGCCTTAGTCTGAATTTTCAGTGATAATCTATAGTTTAGATATTGTCTGAAATAATTATTAATGGCTTTATTATTGAGTTAGCATTGTTAGTATCAGGGATGTGTTAATATAGATCTATTAGTAGCTGTTAATCTTAAAGTCTCTCTTTCCTTCCCCTTGTTGAATGCACTGGAATCTACACCTAACCGTAGTAGGACTGGAACTCATAGTTTCAACTTTTTTTCCTTCTTTAAGTGCAAACAAAAGAGGAATCAAGAGACAGCCACAATGCATTCTTAATATAGCTTTAATGTACTAACCTTTTAATTCACTAACCTCATAACTAAAAAATAAAATGTCTAGTCTACAGGAAAGAAATCAGGTGAAACTACACTCCCCATACTCTTTTCCAGATGTTTGAAACTCCCTTTAAGCAATTTGGCAAGGATGCTGAATTTGTGGAAGGAAACTGGAAGGAAATAGTTGTCCTGGAACAGAAATGCTAGAGGTGCTGAAAGGCCTAGTTACAGTTCAGCATAGTGGAAAGTTTTTCTACTTTAAGGTTCCTTCCATTCAAGCTTTTCATAGCCTGATGTGAAGTGTGACTTCCGCTGATCCAGCAAGCCATCCAGGTCCCAGGAACAAAATACTAACTGTAATATGCCTAACTAATTATAAAGGAGGGGAAGAACATTGGAGGCTTTAGGTATTTTCAGAAGTTAATTCCTTGTTAAAAGGTCCTTGCTAATAAATCTCCTTGGTCCGCATCCAAAACTTAGGTTAAATATTTTGGGAAACTCTTCTCAACTTACTATAGGGCTGAATCTTCAAGGAGAGATTTTGTGCATGTGTGCACAGCGTATTTCATTCTGTTTTCTTTTGACTATCATTACGTTGGGTCGTCTTCTTAACCAGTGGGGTGACATCTGATTTCCGTTTTATTTTCTTTAAAGGAATGGCCGTTGGAGGTCAGAATGGAAGTTTACAATCACCCCTTCAACCACTCAAGTGGCTGGCATCTTGAAAATTCAGGTATGCTTATCTCAGACTGTGTCCTGATCAGTAAACTCTCCAGTTATTATCAAGGGAGATTCAGGCCAGTGTATTAAATATTCTAAGAGAATTTGGGGACCCACTAAGCAAAGCAGAGATGGCCATTCACTTAAGTGTTAGTGAATTCAATTGCATATTTACCTAATCTTACAAACGGAAGAATATGTGTTTAATGATTTAGAAGACTTTCAGAAGGTGTATTCAACTCAGCTAGGCATGTACCTCTTTGGTTTCTTGCTTCTTGAATTCAAAGTGGCACAAGCCTTTCCTAAGGGTATGCTCTTTTTTAAAGTACAACTTTTTTTCTTCTTTAACTGATAATAGCAGGATTTGGTGTGTTTTTTTCATGTTACCCACCCAACTGCTCAGAAAGGTGGGAATCTTTGGTTTCAGTCATTCCACCATCTGCAGTTTTTGAATCAGGGTCTGCTTCATTCAGAATTTGCCCTTACTGGTGGCATTAGGGCATTCATACTGCCTGAGCAGGAATGCAGAAATCTTGAGACCAAAGGAAGCCTGACTTGTCATGTGATCAGCAGGGGGACTTGACTTCCTGGATTGCTTCCTTGGAATGTGTTTGCATATTTTCCAGGAGTTTATTAAAACAATTCTGGAACCAGGGACTAGGATCTAAGTGCAGCCTGGCTTTTAGCACAGTACTTCATTCAAGTTCCATTTTCCTGCTCTTTCTGTGCCCGCATGAGTTTTGCACTTCCTTACTGGTCAGTGAATTGACTGCAGAAGGAAGATACGATGCATGTCTTTCTAGCCATACCCTGAGGCGAGGATGTTACTTTAGGATGTGGTAGGTAGCTGTGTTCAGATGCACCCAAGCAATGGCCTGAATCTGGTTTCCCTTTCTGGGGCTAGAATGATAGTCAAAATATGGACAACCATTATTGTTGTCTGATCAAGGTCATGGTAAGCATCTTAAGTAACTTTTAGGCTTCTCAAGAGTTTTGGAGGATGTAAGTAAACTGTCATTCAAATCCAGCTGGCAGCAAAGCATTTTCTCCACAGCATGCACTTCTGGTTAAATGTTTTAGGAGATTTTTCAGAACAAGCAGGAAGATGTCTACCTAATTCTGGGAAGGTTAGCCCAGTAGCCTAGAAAATAGCCTGATTAGGGATTTTAGGCAGATTTTAATAAGCATCTTGATTTGGGCACCAGCTAATTTTGTCTTTTATTACTGTTTCACATAATTAAGGCATTCCTTACATCTGTTAAAGTCTGTGTTCTGGAAAGTGATGAAAAGTTTCACTTTTTTGCTTGCACAGGAGCTACTTGTTTCACCAAGGAATTTTGAAGTCAGTTTCAATTTCTTTAGAAATTGTGTACCATTTCTTCAGCGCTTGTGGGAGTGCTCCCCTTACCCCCTCCAAATAAAGTGCCTTTTTTTGTTGTTGTTAAGGAGGAAAATAATCCTCTAGAATATGAACTCACTGCAACATTAGCAAAATTTCGGAGGATGAAGTTTGTGTTATGTGCAATACAGCCATTGCCCTATTTGACAGCAATACAGGCATTGCTCTGTTTCTGATAAGAGCTTTTAAAAATAAGTTGGGGCAGATTCCACCATTGCCTGCTATCTTCAGGTGTTTTCAGTATTTTTAAGGTCACTTGCACAATTTCTTCCCTTTGAAAAAATTATCTATTAATAAATTCTAATATAGGATATTCTCAACTGTCTTAATCTCTTACATTGATTAATTTTCTTTTAATTATATTTAAAGGTAAAACTGCAATAGCAGAGCTTTTTACTAAAACCAAGTCCCTGTGGTGCTTGGACATTCTCCAACTGTGCATGGAAAAAAACTGATAAGTGTACTGGTTACTAATTTTATCTCTTAGATAATTTGTTATTCTCATCCCTCCTTAGTTAACCTTTCCAAGAGGTTCTGTTCATAAACATCATCCTTCTTGTAGCCTTCTGAACCCAGCCCTAGCATTCTAGAAGGATGTCAGGAGTGAGGTATAGTACAGAACAGTTACTTGTCGTATTTTGTGTAGGATATAACACGTCCCGGAATAGATTTGACTCTTCATCCTTGTTAAGTTTTTAGGCCTGAACATTTGCCAGGAATGTGACTTCGTAAGATAGATAAGATGTTCATGCTGATGCTGGCCTCAGAGCACAGGGGTGGTTTGGGCCCTCTGCAGTGGACTGTGACAGAGAAGAGGGGAGATTCATACTTCTCTGTGTTCTGCTGTTTCACTGGGAGGTCTCAGAATTTTGCACTGAGAAAGTACTTTTCATCTTTTAGGAACTGGATTGAAAAAGGCCTGGCAGAAGTTTCACCCAGTAGTATTTGATTTGAAAATAAGCTTATTTTATCGTTAGGATGGTATCTTTTGTTGAAAAACAAGTATTTGATAATAAGCAAAATAATAATGTAAGATGAATCATAGGAAATTTTTTTTTCATATAGGAAACCTTTCTTTTGCTTAGGTGTTACACCTGTCTTACTCTGTTTCCTCTATTGTTGTTTATAAATTGGCAATCTCTTACACACATGGTCATAATGTATATGAAATTATAGTATTGTGCATTGCTCTCCAAATTAAAATGTTACCTTGACTAATAGGGTGAGACATAAATGTTTCAGTTCCTCATAATATCAGCTACATTGACTATGTTGACTTTATCAAAGTTGTAAAAAGATCTTTAAGGATACCTATTTAAAAGTCAGTGTCTTGTGTATCAGTTATTATGAATGATTACATGTAGCTATATATGCTTCCTGGTTTTTAAGTTTTCCAACCTTTGCATTAGAAACTGAATGTTTTCAGATCCCTCCCAACTGAATTTGAAAGTACTGAAGTTAGCTTGGGTAGAGTTTTACTGGTCTTCTCATGCTGCAAAATAATCAAGGAAGCTATTCTGTAGATATGACATTTCAAGAGGAAATAGATTTCATTCTGCTTTGATATCTAACCTTGGTAAACTCTGTTCCAAATAGCTCCTTTGTTTAGATAAATACCAGCTTTTGTTATGAGCTGTATCTAATAGAGGAAAATACCAAAACCACACAGATCTAGAAAGGGAAGCTCAATGTTGCACTGTCCCTAGAAAACAGTTTGGATGACGTAGAAAAGCAACTTCAGAGTATCCTGAAGCCTTGCCAAAACTATTCTTAGTTTGAATATATCTTCACCATTTAGAATAATCTGTTCATTTCAAGAGTTTCTAGTAAGGTCCCATAAATAGTATGTTGTTGTTGTCATGATGTTTCATGTAAAGATGTTTACATTTTGATTAACATCAACACAAAAATGTTTCCAGAGTACCTTCTTTACTAATTCTCCTCAAAAATATTTAGATTTTACAACATTTTGTTTTTCCAATTTATGTTGTTGTTCTGTAACATTTTATGTGTGTTTTCATTTCATTTGTGTAGGTTTGTTGTTATGATAAATACTACAATGCTTTGATTTTCCTGTATGTTGTTGGTCTGTAACGTTTCATATGATACTCTGTTTAATTTTCTGTAGGTGCATTATTATGAAGATGGTAATGTTCAGCTGGTGAGCCATAAAGACATACAAGATTCTCTAACAGTGTCTGTAAGTGAACTTTTAAAGAAACTTAATCCATATATTGAAGTGACTTTTCCATTTAAGAAGAAAAAGCAAGATGAAAAAAGGCTCAGAAGTTGGGATGCGAGTTTGCTCTTTTGCATGAATGGCAATTAATGTTCTAATTTTTAAATTGTGTGTGTGTAACATTTACTACTTCTACCTAACGTATAGTTATTGTTTAAAAGGAAAAAAAACCAAACCCCAAAACCTCAATATATGACTGCATGTGGCTTATATAAATTAAATTAACTTTGATTGTAAATCTGTAATTAGCTTCCTGTCAGTCTTTCTGCACTGTTGTATTTAAACTTTTGTAGGTGTGCAGAATGACCTATAAAATTATTTTTTTTATATGAAGAAGGTTTGAGTTATAACAACCCACTTACATAGTACAATAGGAGATTCTCCTTTGCTTCACTGGGAGAAGACCAGTATGCTAAAATTAGTAAACAAGTGATACCAATTGGTGAGTACTCCCCCCTTCATTTCCTCCCTGTCTGTAACTGGTGCTGTCAGCCTCTTGCTTTTCTATACAAAAAGCCCTTTCAGAGATGCTTCAGCTTGAGACAGCTTGAGAAGCATAACACGCTTTATATTTAAAGCATCTTTTTTTTGTCTTTTTCCAACTTCATTCCAAATGGATATGTGAGGAGCAGGCAGTGGAAGTAAAAATTGTTTGAAACCAGTATGAGATATATTCTTCAAGAGTTGGTAATGTGGTAATATGAACAACTACTGCTTTTGAAGTAATGCTCCTCTTGCCTGCTGGAGATTGTGTTTATAAACAGGGAGATTTTCTGTTGGAGTGTTCTGTAATAAAACTTAAGCTGGTGAGGTCAAACTGGCAGAGGGCATTTGTAAAAGTGAACAGTAGAAATGTTTAAAAGATAATAACTAGCCATGACCAATTTGGCTGAAAAGCTCAACTCATCAATAAAGAATACTGTTTGCTAATATAAAGCAAGGCTTGTTGGCTTTTCAGTTGCAATAGCAACACAAAGAATGGGGGTGGTGGTGCCAACTGATAACGCTCCTGGAGCTCTAGGTATAAAATTACTTTTGATCCCCTAAGTGCAGGGATCTGTTTAGTCCATCATTCAACTAAAAGTTGCTTCAGGGAAGATATGTGGAAGAAGTTCCCCTTTCAATAGCTTTTGCTTCAGTTTCTATTGGGAAATAATTTAATCCTATTCTGCAATTTAACAAAGCAGCAGAAGACCGATAAGTAGGAAAACATCTTTTATCTAACTTTCCTACCTTCTGTTAAAACAAAAGTAAGTATGCTGCTGATTGCTAATTTTTAGCCTTGATTTTGAGCTTCATAGAGGGCAGAGGTTGCACACATTCTTACTTCACACAGAAGGAATGGTAGGTAGATTAAAAGGAGACTGAATGACTGTTCTTTTTTTTTGTTTGGCAGAGAAGCAGTTTTATACCATTAGTGTTTGCAACTGAAATAAATGACTGAAGAGATCCGTTATAGCTAGAGCTATGAATAATTTTGCTGAAGGTTACTTTCTTATCCCTAGTTTGTCTCTGAGCCAAATAAGACTTCATACCCCTGAATTCTTCCTTTTGTGAGCAGAGCCTTTGAATTCATTGCCTCAGTTCACTGAAAAGTCAAAGCACTTTCATTCATTCTACTTGGTCTCTAACTTCTTTATGTCTTTCTGTGGTGTATAGGAGCACTTTCACAGCTGCTAGGTGCAGTTTCACTGGAACTTTGAACCAGTTGTAATTGAAGCTGCCACAGTTTTTCCCAGTCTTTACCTTTGTAGGAGGGAGGGATCACATGGGGCAAGAACACTCCTAACTTTCAGCAGCTTCTGCAGAAAGCACCCTTAGGAATGTCTCTAACACCAAGTTGGAAGTCTTGAAATTCATGAACCCTCACTTCCTTCTTGAGACTTCTTTCAAGCACTTCAGTTAATTTGTCTCCAGATTGACTGATGGGTCATTTTTTATTTTCAAAACAAACACACACTTGCATACTTAAGGGTGAGACCTGAAGCCAAGGAAGTGTTTATCAGTCGTACTGAATTTTGGACATTGTGGTATGTGGCACCCTCATTTGTGCAAAATGTACTTGAGGATGTTTTTAGAAGTCTAGGTATATAATGTCAAGTGTTTGCCTCTGTTTAGTCTTCGGATTCAGAATGTGTAGAGGTGAACAATTTGTGTTGATTTTTTGGTTTCATTCTGCATACTTCTGGGTTAGATGATGGTCTCTTAAGTTTTCCTGAATTTCTACTGGAAATTTAATATTGATAATGTTAATACTTATACTTTGCATGTTTTTAGAGATCTGTGTGTGTACATGGTCATACTTCCAGATGTTATTCTGGTCCACATGTCTTTTTGTCATGACATAGAATTTTAAATCGGAATATACTAATGAGCTCCATGGTAATCTTTATGCACGTTGCCATTCAATTGTTTTTATGTGGCATGTGCCTTTTGGATAAATGTTTTGTTCAGTTTTGGTATAGCCACTAAATGGTTGTGTCTACCTGGAGTCTACCTGACATCACTCATAACTACAGAAAAAAACATAATCCACATGCTCTTAGGAACGTGCTGTACATCAGACCTCATTCAGGTATGCTGTTTTGGGGTTTTTTTTTTTCTAGAATGAAGCCCAGACAGCAAAGGAATTTATAAAAATCGTGGAGGCCGCAGAAAACGAATATCAGGTATGTTGGAAACAGAAACTATATCCTTACTCGCATGTATAACATTACCATATACTTAACCAAGCTAGTATTCTATAATTAGCAAGCTTATGATACCAAGATAAAGCAGTTCCTTCAAAATATAAACAGATTATATGCTGCTGTTAAACTGTATCCTCCTTTTTCATATTTTCTGGTGATTGCAGTCACCTACTTAAAGCAACATTGAGTTTTTTGAGAGCAGGAAAGTCCCTGGCATAATCAAATATCAGCAATTCTGAGCTCTTTCAGTATTAATGTATTCCTGAAGTGGAATTTTTGTACAGATTCTATTTAGAATCTGTTAGACAGCTTTGCTAAGTATAATCCATTTCAATTAGTTATTTTAAAGTTAGCAAAGTGTAACTGTTCTAGATATCCTCTGTAGATGTCAGTTCGTTTAGCTCTTGAGCATAAGGTAAATTTCAGATGCCGTGTTCTATTGGTTTATGAAAAATGCTCTTTAATAAAAATTTACTATGCATGTATTATATGTATTGTATTCAAGTTCATACGATATTGTGGACTGACCCAACTATTGCCACAGAAAAAGCAGTGGAAGACTTTGGTGTCTGAAATTAATGATGTATGAGCTAACTGATCAGCAGTTCATTCATGCTGATGTGGTTTGCTGAAGCCCTTAGTCTACAGCCGTGTTTATTGCAGCTGTCTCACTGATTTTCTTCACATAGTTTCAGTCTAGATCTAGCAGCTTTCCTTCATAACATATTATTTTAATGTAGAATATTTTTATTAAGCCTTTTTAAGAGGTAACAAGACTACTCAGTCATTCAACTTCTTCTATAACATCCTGTTCTTGATGTGTCTTTATTTTGTATGACTTCAACAGACTGCTATCAGTGAGAATTATCAGACTATGTCGGACACTACTTTCAAGGCCTTACGTCGACAATTGCCAGTTACCCGCACCAAGATTGACTGGAACAAGATCCTTAGCTATAAGATTGGAAAAGAGATGCAAAATGCTTAAAGTGAACGTTGCATGACTGGATCATTTTAGTGTCCTTGTATACAAATAAGAATTATTACAAAAAGTATTTGGAACTGTCAGATCACCCAGTCAGCATGGGCTTTTGCCATTGAAAGTCACTGTAAGTAGTTTGGTTAGAGCACAAAGCTTAGCTAATTGACTTTCTTCCTTTTTCTTTCTTTTCAGAGGGTTGCAGCTTCATTGTAGCTGAATATTTTCCTTTAGAGTTTCTGTTGTACCTTTATTTTTTTATAATGAAGAGACCATGCCTTTAGTTTTCAATTGCAAGTTAAGAACAGTTTGGAAAAATATTTTTGCATATGATGACCCTTTCTCTTGCTTTCATGTGAAATGGACAACTTTCAAAATCTGCTGGATTCTTTGTGAAGATCAGTAACATGCATTTCTAGGTCAAGGTCAACATGGAGTGTTGTAGGTGCTCTTTTTGAAATCGTGTATCCTTTCATTGTATGTAAAATTGGGAAAAGCATTTTCTGTGTCATTTAAACCTTCAGAATACTTATTTGGCTCCGTGGTAACTAAATTCTTTTTTCTTTTTTTTAAAGAAAAGGGCAAGTTCTAACACTGTTTTAATATTTCAAAATTAAATAAAAGTACTTATTTCAGAAATGCATTTAATGCTTTGTATCTGACAATTAAATGAGCTCAAACTCTGTCTGCCCTTGAGGTTTCTCTATCATAAGCCACAAATGTATTATAACAAGGCATATTGTAATATATAACCCTGTACTCCTTGCTGTGTCTGTCAGTTTATTTTTTTCTTGGATTGAAATGTACTAAAATTCAATGTGACATTAAAATGCAAATTTTCTATTTATTTGAGTATCAGATTGCTTTCTGATATAGCCTAATTTTGGTGTTTGTATGTATTTTTTTCTTTTTAAGATACTGCTTAAAACAGCCACAAACTTGTGGCTTTTTAGCTATTCTCAGTGTATTTGGAGATTGTTGTAATATCATCATCCATTGTTTCCATCTGCATTTAAGAAACATCAACATATGGAAGTCTACTTAAAACAGGTATATTTTAGCTTCATACTGGCCACAGAGGATGGAAGAAATTACAAAAAGAAAAACAGTATATTTGTCTCGGAATACTTTCCCTGTCTGATATATCTTGTATTGAAAATGGATGTCAGGTATCTAAAAACAGGGACTTCATTACAAATGTTGTATAACACTTTCATGAAATGCATAGATTTCATTTTTAATTGGATGAAAACCTGTTTTAAATCATGCTGCCTAATTATATTGCTCATGATACATAAGCTTATGATGGAAAATTAAACAGCTTCTGTATTTTTTTAGAAAGGCAGGTATTTATGCACACTCCTAAACCAGTAATGCTTACACAAAGGTTTCATATCTTTGTTTGCAGCATGATACAATTAACTAATCTGTTAAGTTATAGCATAGCAAGAGAGAGCCTGGGCTTGTATAAAAACATACACACAGAACTGTTTACCATATGAATTGTAATAACAATACCCCTATATGATGATCTTCAGTGCTTTCTTATAAAGGGGTATAGAACTAACTGAAGTTCTTGACATTGCTGCTACTTTACAGTACTCAGCTGTATAGTAGAAGAGTGGGATTTGTTCTACCGCAGTCTTCCTGGAGAGTTGCCCTCTTAATTGTCTCCACAGATCAGCTTTTAATCATGTTGTTCTTTAAAAGAAGGCTTTTAACAGTTGTATATGAGCTAGTAACATGCGGAGTCGCTGTCAAGTCAGTCTGTCAGTCTTAAGAAAGATCTAAATATACACCTTGTTTGAAGAATTTCTTCAACATATTTAAGAACAAGCTAAAAATTAAAGGCAATGAATGGTCAGTTAAGAGAACTGTTACTGGGCAACAACTGTGCAAATAACTTTTCTAGCTGTTTTTATTGTGTATGACCGGAATCAGCACTGGCTAAAAGTCAGAATGCTATTTTTCTTACCTGAAATAAAAAGCTAGTTTTAAATATATTCCTAATAAAGAGGTATTTTACTGTGAAGTACTCTATTATTCTGTTCTCTTTTCTTTCAGTCTTGTGATAGTCTTAATGCTGTATCTTCAAAGAATAGTATCCTACAGGTTCTGTTCTACCAGTAGGGTGACATAAGTAGATTTGTATTACTTACATTTTTTTCCTGTTGTGTTAATTTTTAGTCTGTGAGATGATTTTACACCTTGAACATCAAATTTATTAAGTTATAGCTTCAATAAAGCAATTTATAAGTAAATAACTACTCTGTTACTTTTTTGAGGTGGTATGTTGCATCATATTTAGGGGTAACGACTCCCCAGCTGAAGCTGACCTGAGTATCAGCTCAGGCACATGACATATTTGGAGTTCTTGATGTCTCTCAAATATTTTGGATGTTCGTGCTCTTTCCTTTTGTTTCTACTCTACCCCTTTTAAACTGGCTTGCTTGGTAGGCTTCATGGTACTGTGTGTAGGTAAAGCACTTCCTCTGAGAAATAGTGCTGTGGCAATTATCTTAATGTGAATTACTGTTTGTTTATACTCTATTTTAAATACAAATATAAGCTTTGTATTGTGGAATCCTGTACTGGACATTACGTCTTGTAATATGGGCTTGTAAAATTCTTGAGTTTATGAGGTGTATTATGTCTTACGCATCTCAGTGCCCTTTTATACAAAGGAATTGTAACTTCTGCAAGTAGTTTTAAACTTCTTTGTGAACATTGGCAAGGGGAGTGGCAGTTCGGCTTTCAGGTTCTCCCAAGCCACCCCTTTTTGTATGTCTGTCTTAAAATTCATACTGCAGGTAGAATGAAACTTTAAAATCATTGTAGTTTTGATTACACCACTACTGCTTCTTATGCTCTACATGCTGGTAACAATTCTGCTGGCTGATTCAGGTGGAACACTGTAACGCAGTTCATTAGTGAATGGTCATTTGGTCCAGGGTTAATGGAGTTGTGCGAGGCTGAACATCCTGATAGATGTGTTTTCTTTAGGGGATGACTACAGCTGCACCTATGGCAGTGATGTAGTTTGTGTAGTTTGTATTAAATCCCTCTCTCATCCCATTTCCCCATGGTAGTTCGGCTGACAAAGCAGCTTTGGTACTCTCAAGTTCGCTTCCTTCTGGGAACCTGGGAGCTGGGCTCTCAGCATGTGCCAGATTCCCTCCAGCTCCAAATGGTTATGTGACTCCAGAGCAGAGGTTTCCTTCAGGCAGCTTGAGAGCATTTATGTGTTGAGGACATCTGGAGGAAAAGAATAAACCTGGTCTTCAAATTTCCAGGCTGTATATACTATAGACATAGAGGTTGAACATCAACTGTTGATTGTGTGGGTTCACCCCTGTTGTGCTGAATTACTTGGTGACGCAGGCACAGCTTCTGCCACATTTGTTTACTGGAAAGACTGAAACTGTTCTTTCTCTGGTGCAACTGTAAACTAGGTTTAGATGAAACTTAGCTTGTTCATACCCATGAAGTGTCAATTTTTGTGTGACAAGGTCAACTAAGAACTCTTTTTGAAAGGGAAAAATTTGCATCATTGTTTTTTCCCATAGTTAAAGAAGGGAGCTGTGAATATGTACTTTATTCTTTCTGTGAGAATGAGTGCTTAACACTTTGTAGGTTTATTTACTAGCAATATTTTCATTCTGCTACTGTGATTGGCTGTCCTGTAACAGGTATTGTGTTGAAATAACTTCCACATTAATTTGGGAATTAGGGAAAGAGGCTTGGAAAAAGAGTAAGTTAATTACAAAATAAATAAATATTCCAAAGATAAACAGGTTTTTTTAATACATCTGCAACTTTGCTGTGACACTTAATAGCTGTGTGAGCAACTGGAGTAGAAATCTGAGCTTCAAGAGCCATTAGCAGTTTTAAACTAAGCAGGAAGAAAAATCTGCTTCCTTCTTTCCTTTGACACGATGCTGCATTGTTAAATCAGCTTTCAGAAGCTGCAGAACTGGTCAGCTGTGCAAGCCTTTCAGTTAGTTGTAAAAAATAGGAACATGGGGTAGCAAAATCACGACTGGCCAAGAGCAGTTGTGGTTGGAAGATTTCTGAACAATAATGACAGTGGAACTCTTGAAATGCTTGAATGGCTGCTCTGAAAGTAATTGTTAGAGATTACCCTTCTCCAAGTTCTTGTAGGGCTTTGGTATTACTAGTATAAAAGTAGATATTAGGAAACACTAAGTTTTGCTGGATCTTAACTTCTTTTTATCTTAGCAGTGGGCATATAGAACAGTTTGCTCCCATTTTCTTTGCAACACATTTTATGTATTTGAAGAGCTTCTCCAGACTGTGTGGCTTTTACAGTAAAGACTGAATCCAGCAACTCTGATTTCTGTATGAAATCCAGTACTTTTAAGTTATCACTCTACATCCTGCTTTTTGATTTCTGATCATTTTTAGAAGCTTGATTTTTCTCTGCATACTGTTCATTTTGGTCCTCCATGTTATTGCAGACTATCCTGATATTAACATAGTGCTTGGATTTCCTTTTGCCAGAATCTGACCTTGTGTGTTATAATATTCTCTAGCATTGTTTTCAATAGCAGTTAGAAGAATTTTAAAGCCTATGCCATAGTAAGGGGGGTTGGGGGTAACCAACCAAGGAAGTACTGCTAGGTATGTGTACCTGATGTTACCCTTCTCCATTGACAAAGCGGGCACTGAGAGTGTACAAAAATGAGACTGTTTTCTATCCTAATAATATGGACCAGCCAGCAAACAGATTCTGAGCTAAGCACATCCTGGCATAAAGGGTCAGGGGCTGCTGTGAACTTCTCCAAATAATGAGCTGGATCCTTGTTATCTGGAATGTTTGTGCCAACAACGGGCAGTTTGTTTAGCAGTACCTTGTAGGCACTGATGTCAGTCAAAACTGAGGCAGTGGAATGCACCACTCTTTCTTGGGCTAAGAAGCGCAGAATATGCTTTTTTCCTACCTTTTTTTCTCTTTGGAGGAAAAGGGATCAGTGATCAGAGTTGACAAGGCAGCCTGAGCTAGGGCTCCAGAAGAACTTGTCCTGTTTTCAAAAGCACTGAGGCAGTCTTACGTCCCCTGCCATGCACTGGTGCAGACTGGATGGTAACTGGTGTAACATCCATGCAAGCATTTCTCATGTGTCCCAATAGTTCCATGTGTACAGATAGGTGGTATCCTTCACCAAGTTAGCCGAAACTTCTTACAGGGTACCAGAAAAGCCTGTGTCATTCAAGAGCCTGTTTAAAGTTCCTGTAGGCATGTACTGAGCATGAAGAGTCCTTCAGCTGTCGCAGATGCTAGGAGCCAGCTCAATTGCAGAAGACTAGGCCTGAGAGATGCTGCTAAGAAAGTAAATGCCATATGCTCATGAAGAGTTGGGAAGTGCTGCTCCTGTTCCAGGTCTTTGCTGCAATGCAAAGGCTACTACAAAACTGATTTCTCTGAGTGCGGAAGAATCCATTATAAAGTCAGTAATGAGTATGTGTCCTGTCCCACTTGGTTACTAAACCTAGTGAGCCATCATTTTACATTTAAGAACTTGTCTGCCTCTCCTTAGCTTCTTCAGCTGGATACTGTGTGCTTTGCAGATGGTGTGACCAGAGTTACTTACCTGAATGTAAATGAAGAAGGTAGACTGTGCCAGCACATAATTTCCCAAAGACTAAAACCAGCTACCTGATACCTCACCTTCCTGATAAGATCATTCCAGAAATAGTAAAGTTGCTACCAAAATTGTAGCTGATGGTGCAGTGTGGTAATCCAGTGCCTCAAAACACAGAGGATGACAAGGCTGAGAAACAGGGTGGTACCACATGCAACCTTGGCAATCCCACAACCAAGGATTATTGTTCTAGGAAAAATCAAAGTTGCCAAAAAGTAAAGGACCCAGTGGAAAAAGGTGCCAAGGTTATCTCTGACAGTGGATTTTCAGTGCAGATGATGGGTTTGCTGTATCACATGGTGATGAAAACATTCAGCCGCAACCATTATTATGTTCTTTGCTCAGAATCTCTCATGGTCTGCTCAAGAAATTGTAAGGAAAAAAGCCTTCGATATTGCTCTTTGTGCCTGCCAGCAAGGTTAGGAAATACTGAGGAGAAAGAATGGAAGTGTATGGGGGAAGCTCCCTGCTTGCCCATCACGGTTTTCATCTTGTCCTTCCCTGCTGCTGTGCAAAGTTGTCAGCAGGATGAAGAGAACCTGGCTTCTTCAGCTGCAGTGATTGTCTCAACAGAAAGTGAAGTGAGCCAAATGTACATGTGGATTCCTTGGATGCGTGTTTCTCTGGAATCAAGATGGGACAGAATTCCTGCTGGAGCAGGAAGGTATGCCATTAAAACCAGTTAGCTGGAGCAGACTTGGGCTAGCCTGTAGGAGAAGAGTTCCTAAGGATTTAAAATCTCCTGAGCATAGAAGATAAAGCACAAAATAGAGAAAGATTTGGGGAACAGCCTGTATCTAAAGATGGAAAAGGCCAAACAGCTAATTTTCCAAGGAGTTTTGAGGGAAGAATACACAAATGTCTTGAGGAAAAGGAATGAGAAAAGCAGAAGAAACTCTGCTCTTATTTCTGAAAATGGCTGAATAGTAGAAGCAGGAATTAAAATGAGTCCTGTTCCTAAGGGACAGTGTTTCAGAAGGGCAGGGTACAATGGGAAGGGAAGGAATTGAAAGCCACTCCGATAGCCATTACCTGCATGAATTGCCCTTGCTGGCATGCAGAGGCCCCTGATGCTCAGCAAGCCTCTGTCGCGCCTATCATGGGAGGCTGCAAGTGACCTTGAGTGGTCACCATTTGGCAAGGAGAACACGTCTGAGAGAAAGAGCTTTTTAGAAACACTGGCCTCTTACAAGTCTGTATCTGTATAAAGCTCTGGTGCAAGTGTCACTGTGCTCCATTTGTGTATTCAGAGCCACTGCACAGCATTTTGGTGCTAGAACTGAACCTGCTGCTCTGACTTTGGTGCTTTCTCACAGCCACTGCAGCACTTGGTTCTCCCTGCAGCTGCAGAGCCACCGCTCTTTCCCCATGCAGCAGCAGCAGCGGTTGGGATACAGAATTTTGTGTCCAGTTAATGGTCCTTATAATCCTCCTTTGCTATGGGTGGCTCGTGTTTCTCACCTTGGGCACATTCAAGCCCAGAGAAGCCCAAATTTGCAGAAGCACTTGCTGTTTCAAACTGAGGCTGGAGTTCAACAAATACGATGTCATGAGTGTTCAGCGATGCACAAGGTCCCATAGTAGTGACTGTATTTAGTATTGTTCCTTCTCCATCACAGCTTTATGTTTGCAAAAGAAATCATGGGAAAAGTCTATATGAAGTAGATGAAGAACATGGTACTGTAGTGCCAAGTGTCATGAAAGATGCTATCATCTGTCATATATGTATGCTATATACATATATATATTTAAGAATTTCAATAGTAAGTAGTAAATGGGGCCAGGGCTATGCAGTGAATAACGGGGCTGCAGGTATCAACTGATGCTTCAGTACAAACGCACCTCGCTCTCAATAAGCCAGCGGGGTATGTGAAAAAAGCGCTGTGTTTCTGGGGGTTGTGCTCACCCACCTCACACCAGTGTGTACAACAGTCTCAGCAAAGGCTGTCCAGTTATGCTTAGTTGTGCAGTAAACTCAGCACTGTACGATAAGAGATGCTGAGTAGGATATAAGCTAGCAGTAATTTATGACAAAATCATTTTACTTGGAGCTTACTAGTGTGAGAAGGAAGAGAATCTTCTCCATCGCCTTTCTCTTCCATGTTCTTCACAATCGGAAGGAGGCTGTAATGGAAAATGTCATGTAAAAGAATATCTATGACAGTTCACCTAGGTCTGGGTTTAGCTAAAGAGTACAGAATCTACTTGAATAATGTAGAAGAAAAGAGATGTGAGCTATTCAGGTTAATATTAAAAGGAGAAGGAAAGCCTACTGTAACAAATCAGGTAACAAATCCCTCTTCAAGGCAAGGTACCAACAGTTAACACCGAACTTCGTTTTAGAATGTTGGTCATCCCAGGTGTCTCTACTAGTGGGAAGCTTCATTCTCTCTTTCCTGGACCCATCACTTGCCCATGCAGGGCCTGAGACATGTTGTTACCTCCTGCTAACAGAGCAAGAAATGTTTTATAGCAAGGACTGTACTTCCCAGGCACCTCAGAAGTGAGAAACAATGCCTGTGGGGTTATTATGCTGCTTCGTGAGCATTTAGGGAGTGGATTAACTTAAATCTTAGGCCAGGCTTACTCTGAAATGTCAGTTTTTCAGCCAGGTCACATCTACACAAGAAATGGCCATCATGGTTTCTCATTTCCAGAACTCTCTTTCGCCTTAACAAACTACATCAAGTTTATCACCAAGGCTTTCTGTTTAGATAGAGACTATTTGGTACATTTTCTCGCTACACATCAGCAAAATATGTTAATCCTTTTCCCACAGTATTATAACCTACAGAATGGACAGGTAAATATAATTTGTGTTACTGATTGCTTCACTACTAAAACAGGAGGCAGGATGGAATGAGTGAAAGGATGCTGTGAGGAAGGAATCTGGAAGTGAAGAATGCTGGGTGCAGAACAGGGAACACAGTGGTCAGAGGCCAAACCTAGCTGTGATATAAGGAAATGGTGTGCCATTTAGATGCTACCTGCTTCCATGGCAGGGGATGTTTTAGCAACACATACCTCAGTCCCCTTCTGTCTCCAGTCATAGCTGTTCTTATCATTAATAGCTGCCAGCCTCAAACAGCAATAATTTATCTGTGCGTGACCCAGCACTGTGACTGTTCCATTTCCTTCATCTGAATTTCTGGAGATTAAGTAAAATACAACTGCCAGTGGGTTTCTGTTTCTAGTGATTACGTAGCTGGTAAAGATGCTGGTTTAGCAAATGATAGGGGGGAAATAAACTCTGCTCTGCTAATTGCAGATTTCAGAGCAGAGGAGTTGAGACCTTTTTCTGTCTCTGAAAGGTTTGGTTATTAAATAGAGTACCAATGTTCAGCAAGTTAAAGGTCACTCTCCACATCTTTTTTCTCACAAAAAAAAAAAAGGAAAAAAAAGGGAAAAAAGGGGGGGAGGGGAAGGAAAAAGAAAGGAAAAAGGACAAGATACTGAACAGTAACAGAATTCCATGCATCTCCTTAAAAAAAACCCAACCCAGATTTGCTGTCTGGCTGCAGCCCAAAGCATGGATGTGGGGACCTGAGCTCTTGTCCTCTTCCACAACCTAAATGGGGGGGAAGACAAGCCAACACTGGCTCCCCTCAGGCTTCTTGCCATCTGCTTCTGCCTCCCCGTTTCTCCGACAGCCTTGTTTGCCTCCGTGATGTACAGAACATGTGTGGCTGCAGATGCCAGACTCTGACTTGCCAAGATCTCTTTTTTGACCCGGGGCCAACCTCGCAGCTTGCAGGGTTCCTCTATGAACTCAAAGCACGTACCATCCCGTACAAATACTGACCTATCCTGGGCCACCACCACCTGGTTTTTACAAAGGATCTCCATAAAATGCCTCACTGAATGTGTGTGTCCATCTACGTCATAGACATATCTGCTACTGGGGGATATTTCCACTGGTTTAAAAAAAAAATGGAATTTCAACGTACTTTAGCAAATGTGTGTGTTTGGGCTAGGGCACTCTGCCTAAGTGTGCTGATGGTCAGGGTGGAATCCCCAAATCATTTTTAGGGAGTAAAGTAATTTGTTAGGCAAAAGAGGAAAACAGGTCTGGAGTGGTTTTGTTTTGGGGTTTTGGGGTGGGGGGCGGTTTGGGTTGGTTGTTTTGGTGTTTTGTTTTGGTTGTTTTTTTCTTTTTTTTGGAGTTGTTGGTTTGTGGGGTTTTTTTTCTGGTTAGGATTTATTTTGAGCACTACCTGAAAATACTGACCCACTGCTCTGAGTTGCACCAGTTATTTGGTAACACTTTTCTTTGCCCTGTCTTTGCACTGACGACTGACTGATTCCTAACTGAGCCGGCTGTAACTCAGTTTTTGCCTTGCAATTGAGGCGGCTTGCTGGTTGGTGTTTCCTCCCTCCCTTTCAACTGCCCAGACCCGTTCTATATCACCCTGTTTCCTGGCAGAGTCCCTGTGGCCATGGACAGCCCCATGAGTTTAGGGGTGTTTGCCATCTCATTGTTTCCTCCATCCTCCCTCAGTTTAAGCAGTCTCTGGGCATCTGAACGTTCAGCTCTCTCAAACCCAGCTCCCCTGCTTTCGGAACCAATAAAACAGGCAGAGCTTCATCCCCACATCCACACCTTCATACTGCTTTGGAAGTAATACAGAACACCGTTTTAAGCTTTTTCACAAGTGGTGCTCCAGGCATATGAACAGTTATTTGACTTTCCTCACTAGTAATGATGGCGTATTTTTAAATCTGTTTCCTTTAAGCTGAAGAATATTCGTGTCGTATTGGAGGATCTCACTTAAGATGGGGAACAGAATCTTGAGCCTGGGCACGCTGTTTGGAAGTCTGTAGCTGCAGACTTTTGAAATACCTTTGTTTAATGAACAGATATTGATTAAGTTGTGAATTAAGCATGAACTTTGTCTTTCTTAGCATATTTTCAGTTCTGCAGACTGTGAGTAAGGACTGTGTATTTTAGCCAAAAACAACTTTTCACAAGTGTTTAAGCCATTTTATTCAGGTTATGTCTGAGAAGTTCTGGGTGCGCGATCCTGTGAACTCTCCTCCAGTGCTTTCACTCTCATTGGCACACTGTTTCTTACCATCACTGATTCCAGTTTAGACTGCCATCTCCAGTTCATCTCTGATATTGTTTAATATGCAGCCAATATGCTTAATAGCACAGATGCACTATAGGCCTATGTATTTATGTGTATGTAGATACTCGTGTAGATATATGCTCGCATACACAGAATCATAGAACAGTTAGGGTTGGAAAGGACCTTAAGATCATCAAGTTCCAACCCCCCTGCCATGGGCAGGGACACCTCACACTAAACCATATCACCCAAGGCCTCGTCCAACCTGGCCTTTAACACTGCCAGGGATGGAGCATTCACAACCTCCTTGGGCAACATATATATATTGTTGTTTAATATGTATCGAGATTAAAAGGTGTTAGGTGCAACATTGCTTAGCTGGATTCAGTTGCTAACCAGGCATTAGGTGAAGGTCAGGGGAATGCCTGGCCCCTTTGAACAAACCTGACAATGTTTCCCAGCGTTCACAGACCTCTGGAGCTGATGTCAGTCTCGTTTGTGCCCCTTCTGAATGTCCTCAACAAACGTGCCTGGCCGTGTCTCACCTGCCAGGAAACCTGCTGCAATCCTGGGTTACAGCTGGGCTCCAAGGGGGCTGTACACTGTGGGCCTAGCAAATGTTATTGATCTCTGAAATGTTCCAACAGAAGATATTTTAAGGTTCATTTAAAAAACAACCCAACAAACCCCAAACATTTCAACCCCCAGTCCTTTGGATCTTGACCCATAAAAAGATCAGGTGGGCACAATTCTCAAACTAGACCCTTGCTGCACGGTGGTCCCACCTCTAACTCGCCCAGACCCACATTCAAGAGCATTTCTTTCTTCTGGGAAAAGCCAGTAACTTCACTGTACCTCGTGTTTAGTGACTGTCATCGCTTCTCCTTCCTGATTTCACTTAGCAAAGTCATCCACAGTCGTATGAGAAATGAGGAACCCAGAATCAAGTTAATGGCAAACAACCCAGTAGTGTTCACAGTTACAGGTATTGTAGGAACAGGGGTACCTGAGGGTTTGTGTGAGAAAACACTTAAACAAGTGCGGTCATTGAGTGGAAAATCTTAGCAGAAATGTAAAAAGATTCTTTTCAAAACCATTTTTGTCCAATGATCATTTCAGCTGTGTTCTGTTATGTCTTGACTTAGCAAATGAGTGCCTGGAGCCAGATGACACTTAGTAAAATCGTGTCCCTTCATAGTACTGAAGAGTTTGCTTCTTTGACTTGTGAAATGCATGTTTCAAGGCTTTGTATTAATACTTGGCAGTTCTTTTAAACAGAACTGAAAGAGGAGAGAGAATCTGTGTTAAACAGAGCCTGAACTGTGAACTTGTCTTGAATGTCAGCTGAGGTGTTTCTTTAATAGGGACAACAGAGATGCCATTTGCTGTTCGAGTGCGCCAAGCTGGTCATGAGCCAGGATATTGTAACGGGGATTTGCTCTTCACCTCATGCGAACAGCTGGGTTTGGACACATGCTCCTTCTGTCTGGATGATGATGATGATGATAATTATTAACTTTGTGTATAGCACCCAATGGGAAATCCACTGGAGTGTGCTACTGGCAACCTGGAGAGCTGGACTCCATCGCCAGTTTGGTTTTTAAAGACTTTATGCTCACTGCAAAAACATTAGTGGTCCAGGAGTGAAATGCAGACTATTACTGCAAGACATTAGTAGCTGCTGTAATTCCAGGAGAAGAAGGTGCTTATAGGAGGAGAGGCATAAAATTACTAACTGTGTTTTAAGTGGGCACAGTTCACAGTGTTTTCATCTATATAAATAAAGCATAGCTGAAGAAACCAACGTAGTCCACTCTAATCTTTCAATAAAAGACTGCTCAACAGAGTGAAAAGTGGAAAGGAGAAGTTGTTTACAAAAATAAAGTTTAAAAAAAGCCCCATTGAGCCCCATTTTATAATATGAGCACTGATGTTCTGAAAATTAAAATATGTAGAGGAAAAATTGTAAAAGTGAAAAAATATCTTAGTGGTTTGGGGTTTTTACTAATACAGAAGCGAATGTGAGATAAATATTTTGATTTATAAATAACTGCATGATGCAACGATGTTGACTTCTTTAGATATGACTTATCTGTTAAGTATTTCTTGCCTTTATAACTGGAAGGGGAAGGCGAAATACTTGAAATGTGTTTTTCTGTGGTATGTAGTTAAACTTTAAATGACCTTTTTGCAGTTCTTCTGTGTATTCTAATTTTAAAAGTGTTATGACTTATTAGCAGGAAAAACTGCACCAATATTCCCATACGGAGGCCACAGCCCCTCGACTGGAAGATCCCCCTAGCTGTCAAACACACAAGACACAGCCAGTATTCCCCATCCAGCTTCAAGTGCCGTAGCAGTCTGGAAGAAGTAATGCAGTGCCTTTGCTGCCATGAGGAGGGATCGATTTGTACAACTACACATGTATTTTGGTTTAATGTCTCTAAGTATTGCAAACACTCTGGAAAAGCAACTATGTTTTTCCCCATGACGACATTTTCATTGGCAGACTAGGAAATCCCAGGACAGAGTGGCTATTACCAGTTGGAAAAGTTCTCCAGGATTTTCTATTCTTTTGGTACTGCGTAAGAAGTGCTGCTTGTTTCTTAAAATGCTGGAAAATGTTATCCTACAGGACAGAGATTGTAGATTGTGAAAACAAGGGAGAGGAATCCAAACAAAGTGCAATACATGGTGCATGTCTGCTTCAATGCGTGTAACCCTTGGAACGTCAAAGAAAGCAGCAGGGATGGGTTGTGTCAGCTGGCCCCGGGACTTCTACCATGTTCTGTTGACAAATCTTGTCACATGAAGTAGCACCTCTGCGAGAGAGCCCTGGAACAGGAGAGGTGTTTTTCACCCAAGCACAACTGCACGAAGTTTCTGCTGTACTGACACTAGTTACAGGAGACACACTCCTTGTGCAGCCAGTCTTCCAAGGTGGGTTGGAGAGGGGGAGAACTTGCAGTTCAGGACCCTGCTGTGGGCACGGTACACACAAATACAAGCAAAACTGCAGTTTTAAGCCCGAGATATTACCCCAGCAAGAAGCTTAGCGAGTAAACAACAAAAAAAACAAACAAAAAAACCAAGAAATCCCACGAGCCCTTTTTAGGCTTAAAAGTCCTGGTGCATGAAAACACCACCTGAAATTCTTGTTGAAAATCATAAGAAAAGAGTTGCACGGCTGCTTTTCTTTTATGTTCTTTTCTTTTGTTCTTTTCCCTCTTCCCTCTTCTCTTTCCTCTTTTATCTTTTGTATTTTCTGTTTTCTTGATTTTATTCTTCTTCTTTTATTCTCTTTTTTATTCTTTTCCTTCCCCATTTCCTGTCTCTTTTCCTCTTCTTTTCCCTCTTCTCTTCCCTTTCCTCTTTCTCTTTTCCCTTCCCTATCCTTCCTTTTCCCCTTCCCCTCCATTCCCCCCCCCCCCCCCCAGCCTCTCGCCGTTTCCCCGCGTTTCATCATGCAGCTGCCGGGACCGCGGGGTGCCGAGCGGCGGGGGGGTTGGCCGCGGCCGGGGCCGGGGCCGGGGCCAGGTCTGGAGCTGCCGCCGCAGCACGCCCCGTCCCGTCCCGTCCCTTCCCCACACAACCCCCGGGGCCGGGGACCGCCGGGCGAAGTTTCTGGTCTCGGTTCTCCCTTCCCCGCCCCTCGAAGGCAGGAGGAGGCTGCGGGGGGGGGGGGGGGGAGCTGCTTCGGAGGTGGCTTTGCCGAAGCCCCCACCCGCTCGGCTGCCGTCGGGGGGGTGTGTGCTGTGCTCGGAGGAGTCCATTTTAGCTGCGGACGCGGCGCTGGGAGAAGCGGCAGCGCCCCGGGGGGACGGGTCGGTGCGGCGGGAGGGGAAAGGCGCCTCGGTGAGGCGTGCAGCGCCTGCACACTCCGGGAGGTTGTGGCAGCAGAGAGCAGCGCCTGGGCTGCGCTCAAACCTCACCCCCCCCAACCCCTTCTTTTTTTTTTTTCTTTTTTTTTTTTTTTTTTTTTTTTTCTCCTCCAAAAACATGGCTGAAGCTGGGACGGGGTTTTTGGAGCAGCTCAAGTCTTGCATCGTCTGGTCCTGGACTTACCTCTGGACGCTGTGGTTCTTCATCATGCTCTTCCTGGTCTACATCTTAAGGGTGCCCCTGAAGATCAATGACAATTTAACCACAGGTACACTGCGGTCATCCTCACGGTGCTCCCTCCTCGCCATAGGCAGCTGCCCTCCCCTTCCTCCCCTGAAGCTCTCGCCTCCCGGGGGAAGGGGTCGGTTGCTGCCCCCCTCGGATGCCGGGCTGACCTGGCAGCCCGAACCCCACCGTTCCCCGCGGTACTCCGCGATCGGCGTAAAACCCGCGGAGGAGCCTGGGTGTCCTGCCGTGCTAAGGCCGGGGGTGTACCCGGAGGCAGCGGGGTTCTCCGTGGCTTGGTGGTGCGGATGGGATCCAGTGTTTGCTTTTGGTGGGCTCTGTGCTTGGTCCAGACAGCCCCAAGCGGGCTTGAAGGTGCGCAGAGGTCGGCTGAGAGTTCCCCACTGGATCTGAGAGCCTTAGGGTAGTTGTGCTGCAGCAGGGACAGGCTGGAGCAATCCCAGCGTCACGCAGAGGGTGCTTGGTGGTGTGCAGGGAGATCATCAGCTGGGGAGCTATAATGCTCCCGCTTGTTTTAGCTGCTGGAACGCGTTACCTGAGGGATGCTGCAAAACTTCCCGCTGGGGCCTTGTGCCCCCAGGCTGAGTTCTGGGGTGTGAGGGCTGCGGTGGCACTGGGGGAGCTTCTCTGTCTCCTCTTTAATGCTGTTAGTAGAGGTGGGGAGGTCAAGATGACTTCAGGAGGATAGGGCAGACCGTGGGCATGCACCAGCTGAAGCTTGCTGGAGTTGTATTTCACGCTGGACTTTTACTAGGGGAGTTAACAAATCGGTTTTTGATAGCAGGCTCTTTGAAAAAATATTACATGTTTGATTTTTCAGGTAGTGGCTTAAGCTGTTTTACAGGGCTTGGGTTTTATTTTTTGCTTTTTATATTTATTGCATAAATGCTCAATAGCAAAACTGCCCTTCCCACCCCCAGTGGTGTGCTTTTGGTGTACTTCTGAGAATAACTAGAGAACTTAAGGCTGTTGAGTAAAAACTGTGCAGTGTGTTCAGTTCACAAGCCTAAGTCAGGAACAACCAAAAGTAATTTGCATCTCGTATGCTCCCAGTCTCAATTCATTTCCATAACAGGCTTATCTTTGATGTAGGCTAAGTATGTAAATACAGACCCATCTTCAGTTGCAGGGCAGCACATTCTTTCCGGGAGTTTTCTTAGGAGCAGGTGGCATATGTGTGCTTGAGGGATTCCAAAGGGAAATTACATTTGTGGAAAATTCTTGGTTTCTTTGAAGGATAAAAAAGGATCTTGGTTATTATGTGGAATACGTTTGTATTCAGGGAGTAAAATGAATACCTTTTCCCATACAATTTATATTACATTCAAGCATTCTTTCAACAGGATTGAAACTTTTATTATGTTTCTGATAAAAAGTAGATATCAGCTTATTCTTCTGAATGATGACAAATGGTGAGCACACAAGTTTGCTGGAAGATTATTACTGTTGCTGTGGACTTTGCTTTGACTGTTAGGACTTTAATGAGTCCTAACTGTTAGAACTTTAATAACTACCTTAATGAGGTAGTATGCTGCTATTACACTGAATCAGAACTAACTTAGGTAGTGTTGGCCAGTCTGAATTGGGCAGTTCTGTCTTTGTCTTGGAATTGCTTGTTTTCCCTTCCTGTGTACTCTCATCATTTAATTTCCCCCACGCACACTCTGGAGAAGGCTATTTGTTGTGGGTGCAGATGAGATGTAACCCATGAGGCATCCCTGCTGCTGGGAGGCCGAATGTTACCTGAATGCTCTTGTCCATCTTTCTGCCCTCATTTGATAAGCCTCTGCTGGCAAATCCAGCATAAAATAAAAAAATTAGAAAGAAAATGATGTGGCACCTTGCAATTTTCACTTTAAATGTAAACACAATTAAAATTACTTTTAAATACAATTTTGGTCAAATTTGCTAAATATGTTTTTGAGCAAGTATCCTGTTTGTTTTGGCATTGCTGCACACTGATTAGAACAAGACGTAATTCTTGTTACTTTGGTCTTAATAATTGATGTAATGCATATGGCCCAGGTAAACTTTGCAGGCCATGGCTGTCAAGCAAAAACGTCACAATGCTTTAAATTATCATTTTCACCGCTGGAAAATAATCACAGCATCCATCTGAGACCTAATCGAGCCCATGTGATGTTTTTCTAGAGTTTGAATCATAGAACCACAGTATGGTTTGGGTTGGAAGGGACCTTAAAGCTCGTCCAGTTCCAACCCCCTGCCACAGGCAGGGACACCTTCCACTAGAGCAGCTTGCTCCAAGCCCCGTCCAACCTGGCATTGAGCACTGCCAGGGACGGGGCAGCCACAGCTTCTCTGGGCAACACATTCCAGTGCCTCACCACCCTCACAGGGAAGAACTTCTTCCTAATATGTAATCTAAAACTCCTCTCTTTCAGCTTAAAGCCATTCCCCCTTGTCCTATCACTACTAGTTTGAACCAACTAATTCTTGATGCAGTTTCCCATTTGAAATGTTACTTGGGTCTGCATTCAGCTGAGTCATAGAATCATAGAATCTTAGAATAATTAGGGTTGGAAAGGACCTTAGGATCACCAAGTTCCAACCCCCCTGCCATGGTCATCCTTGTTTTCACTGAAATGTCCCCAAATGCAAGCAAAATGACAGTATAAAATCTGTAAATAGGAGTTATTTTCCACAACTGTGTGTTTTAAGTATCAATGGGGTTAAAAAGACTGAAGAAATTAACAGTAAGTCCCAAAGTGCTTGATGAAAATTAGTTACCAAGGGAGAAAACAATAGGCACAATATGGCCTTTATGCATCATCTATTCCTAAATGAGGCTTATTTAAAAAATCAGCACTGGCTGAGGGTTGAGGGTTTTTTCTTTTGTTTTGTTTTTCAAAGCTTTTGTGAATGGATTAAAACCAATCTGATTTATTGTGTTCACCCCCAGTTGATCTCAATAGGGTACTGTCATTGGTTTAAGGTTGCTCATAAAGTAATGGCCCCTCATGTGGCACTAATCAAGTATATCTCCGTGATGTGAAGTTGCTAATAAAGCTTCTGCATGACATATAGAAATGGTATGGTGGTTAAAAACAATGACTGGGCATTTTCCCAGAACAGGCTGGATCTGTTGGTGAGCTGAGGTCAAACAAACTGGTTTTCGGTGCCACCAGACACAGGGTTAGGCAGCCGGTGGGAGAAATGCAGTGCCACAGGTTTGATTTGCACCTCACAGGATAGTGATTTAAAAAGGGTTTAGATACTTAGATCAAATGTCTTAAGCTGAGTCCTCAGTGGGCTGTTGTGGTAGTAAGGACAAGCATGGCATGTAAGGAAGGGTACCTATTGGTGGGGCTGGTAATTCGTGCTGCTGTGTGATTTTGTTTTCCTATGCCTGATGTCAGTCTTTTTTGAAAGAAATTTGAAAAGCTGGACAAAATAGTGGAAAAGTGCTTGAGAGAAGCATCAGAATAAGAGATTTTGCTTGGGTGGTTACTGAGTTACAGTAAAGTATTGTAATGGGGGAAGAAGAAACGACCTTTTAATCAGGAAAAGCATAATAAGAATTGATGACTGGAAGCAGAGTGAAAGCTCCATTTAGTCATAATCAGGCATTAATTTTAAATGATCAGCTGCTAAAGAACCTTTGGGTTTCCCATGGCTGGAAGTCTTCAAATCAGATGGCGGAACAGGAGCCACTGGTGGGCATACAGCTTTAACTGGGTTTTCAGCGAGGACGGGCAGTGGGCTGTGCGGGAAGATAGACCACTTCTATTAAGGTGAAGCATGGGGCCTTTTTTCCACCTCTTTTGATGTCCTACAGGTGTGCACACCCAGAGCGTTGGCATCCATGGTATTGCAAGCACTCACCCTGTGTGTTTCACTGGGCTTCCAGGCTTGGAAGTCCTCGCAGTTTAGGGCAAGTTTAATTTCGGTATCCTCAGTGGAGTACATTACTGTGGTATAATCAAAGGCGAATCTAGTCTGTTGCATAAACATATTAATGATAATTATGCTAAAAATCTGTGCAGTTTCATGGTTTTTGCATTTTGTTGAAGCCTGATGTGCAAAGCATATCAGAAAATCCTTTATGAACAGGAGTGCTTGAACTATTGTAACTGTACCATTAGCCAGGAAGCAAGAGAGGAGACTTAATACGCCAGGCTAAAATACCAAATACAGAACAAGTAGCTGAGGAAGTGGGTGTTATCATCTTACTCCAAAATAATTAGAACAAACACGATTATTTTGTATAACGTGCTGTATTTTCCTCCCGTGTTGTCACTCCCGTGATTTCTGAACGCCACATTAATCTGAACTAGGGCACACCGCTTCTAAAAATGGGCAACCCGGCTTGTTTTTCCTGATGTAAGGTTAACTTTCTGATCATGCCTGAAGAAGGAGAGGGTCCCAGAAGTTAAACCGATTCTGATCATTTATTGATCCTTTCAAAGTGCAACAGAAAGATGGGCTTAATAACCAGAGCATTAAGTGCCACTGGCTTGTGACGAGGCAGACAGGAGGAATCCTTTGCGTTGCTCAAGGTACAGAAATCAGAAAAACTGGTTTACTAAAAGTGTGAATCGTAAAGCTGGTGATACGAGCTCTAGGTTGAATCTAGCTCTGTCGGTGTCTGTGGAGTAGTGTTAGCTTTGTGTGGGACATCCCACTTGAGCTGCACCAGAGCAAGGCCCTGTACTGCCACCGACTGAATGTCTGGAGAAGGGAGGTTAGAAACCTACAGCAGCAAATAAAGCAAGTAATGTTGTCCTGCTGGGCCCCCGAGGTCAGCAGCCCCAGGAGAACCGTGGCTGGAGGAATCAGACCACATCACCTTGGTGGGGAGCTGGTAACTGTGACAAAGTTGTGTTCTGAGGAGCACGGTGCCTTTCTTCTGCATGAGTTTTTAAATCATCATTATGGCATTCCTACTCAAATAATTACTCAGGGCTTTTATTAAGGTGTGGTTTGTGACCAGGTAATAGCCTTATCTTAGAACCCAGAGCCTGAAACACTGCACATGATGCCAGCCACTGGAGAGGAGGAAGAGGCTCATGTGCAGCAGCACTTGTGGCACTGGCCAGCACCAGGTTCCTCACTCGCGCGTGCACGGGCAGGACGACAGAGCAGATAGAATGTGTTCCAGGTGTCTCCTCTGTTCCTTGTAAAATAAGGATAACATTTTTCTTTCCCTCTCTGTGAAGACCCACAACAGAGAGGTTTTTAGGCAGCCAGAGGCTATGGTGATCTGCTCCACCTCAAATGCATTCACTGATGTGTACATTTCACAGGCTTCAGTGAGTAAAGCTCTTGGACCACTCCTATCTCACTGAACCCTCCTTCATGTTATGAAAACTCTCCAATATTTAGCCATGCAAGAAAGCTGGGTGTGATTCTATAGGCAGAAATACTGCAGGAGGTGGAGGAGGTGAAGCGTGACTGTCAGGTTTAGGCTACGCTGCCTGAGGGTGGTGGTTGCTCTCAATGAAGCTCATCTTTCTAGTGTTCCCTTCCTGGCTTCCTGACCTTGCAGATCTATATTGGGCACTGGTACAATGTGCTACAAACGGTGTGAGAAGTAAGTAACTTTCATTCCCATGGTCTCAAATTCAGGCAGCAGCAGAAAACATTCACTGGTATTAAAATTTAACCATTCTTTCCTGCTGGTGATATTTGTCTGCCTGGAGCTGCGTGTGGGCCAGGCTACAGTGATGGGTGAACCACCCGTGGGGCAGCAGGTTTCTTAGGGGGCTGGATGCTGGGGGGTTTGTCCCTCCTGGGCCGGGGAGCATGGCTGTGGGTGCTGGTGCTGGGGCTGCTGGGCATGTTGGGGTGTGTTTGTGGTGATAGCATCTTGACAGCATGGTCAGGAGGTATCGTTCCCCTTCATGAGTTTAAGCCCAGGAAGTTAATCATGAGTCTTGCAAAACATTAACCTGACCAAGGCCAGGGAGTTTCAAATGGATTAAAACTGAGTGAGCAGCTGCTTTCTGTCGAGAAGAGCTGAAGGACAGTTACTTTTATGCTTGTGGGCTTGCTGGTAGTTGCTTGTCCTTCTTTCAAAGTCATGTGCGATTGTGGAGATGGGTTTTGCTGTGTGAGCTGCAGGAGTGTGGTAACCTGTCCATGGAAAACCTGGAGCAGAACCCCAATGCCACTGAAAGATGGAAAAGATAAAAAGATGAAAGTACAGTGTAGGTTGTTTTTTTCGTTTGTATGAACTTGAACATTGAAAGCACAATTTTAAATACATAACCACTTCTGATGAGGTCAGCATTAATTCTGCATCTGGATTTTACAAAAACCAGCTATATCGATAGTTTACCCACTGCACCCAGACCACTGCTTGTACTTTTTGCATTTCTCAGAGTGTAAATGAAGTCTTTCCTAAATACTGATCTTATTTTCTGCAGTCCTAATGGAATTAAAGTAAACAGTGTTTTGTTTACTGTTAACCTCTGTCTTCAGTTGTATCAGTTACAGCCCTGTGAGCAGTCCTAGTGGCTGCTGAGCCTCCAGGCAGGGTTTGGATGTTAGAGGTTTCTTTGGTCTGCCTTTTGGGGTTGTTGCCTGGATATAGGCTAATCCTCAAGAGGTTACTCTAAAACAGATTTTAACCATTTTAAGCATGTGTATTTTCAGCATGGTACACTTGGAAACTTATGGAAAAGAATATGATGTGCATGAAAGCAGTGTTATTTTTGACAGAAGTCTTTATAGATGAAACTTTGGATTCTTGTGGGGGGAAGGCCCTAACAGAACTTGTTAGATCAATTCCTGATGGATGCAGCATACAGTGATACTGGTTTTCTGTCAATTTGGGCAGGAGTTTGATTTTTTTGATTGAGTTTAATTTTTCAGTCAGCATCAAGTTCAGGAAACTCAGAGAAAATGCAAGGTTTTCGGAAAACACTGCTTTAAGAAATGGACTTTCATACTGCCAGAGCTCTGGAAGATTTGCAGCCAGGATTTCAGGGGAAATGAGTAAGCCAGAACCTTCAAAACAACATTTAATAAAAGCTGGAGTGAGCTTACTGTGACACTGGCTGATGCGCAAGCACGGAGTTGTACTGCCAGCTTCTGACTGAAGTCTGGTGTCCTCTGTGTGCTGATGGAAATCTTCAGGAGTCCTCCTAAAACTGCATATATATGTAGTGGGATTTTCCCAAAGCATCCGCTGGGTGCGTGGATATATTTAGGCTGAAAGAACATAAGCCCCATTGTTCACAGAGGTTGTAGGTCCTAATTGTCTGAGCAGCCCTGAAAATACTGTGATTCTAAAGTAAAGGAAAAAATTAAAATAGATTTCTTTGTGTATGTGGTTATTTTGTAAGCAAAGCAAATGCAAAAATCCAGATCATGAATTTGCATTTGTGAAAGACACAAGAAGTGCTCAGTGGTGTCAGTGCCTAAAGGATTTGGAGAAATACATAACTCAGTGCCAAAGCTCCACGTTAACTGAAAGACCAAAGGATATAATGCCTGCCTGGAGAGCAACACTTAGCAGGAATTAGGAAGATGATGCTGGTGGATAAAACAGGGATTTGGGAGGGAATGGTATGCCTGTGGTTTAAAGTGGGCTCTGAAAACAGCAGCATCTCTTGAGAGGAACTACACAGAGCACATTGCTAGTGTAAGGAAGCTCAAACTTTATCTAATCACAGAGAAGCTACAGAAGAACTCGATTGTAGCTAAGGAGGAGTAAGCGCTTTAATCTGGTTGGCAAACATAGTGAGCTGCCTCAATATTTGGGGTTAAAATGCATGTGTTGCCCTTGGCGGAACTGGGGACAAATTACCTGTGGTCTGAAGAAGAAGCCTGGCTTCTTCTGAGACATGCTGCTTGCAATGCCCTCACTTGAGTAGAACAAAGAATTGAGAGGTGGTTGCTTGCACTGTAAACTATAACGTGGGAGAAAAAGCAGGTACTGAAGTAACTTTTATTATAGGGGAGACAAATCTTACAAAACCGGGTGGCTGCAAGCTGAATCCAGAGTAATGCACATGCCAAGTATGTTTTTAAAGGAAATTCTTGAAGATGTGTGCGTTTGGACCCAACTGCTATGGCAAGCGATGCTGTGGCTTTGCAGATCTCGCTACCATGGTACTAAGACTGTCAGCGTGATGGGGATTGCCAAGCTCAGTAGTGGGAGGACCAGGACTGAAATCTAATGAACAGGATTGCTGGCTAGTAAAAACCCTATCATGCTGAGTTTAAAACCCCCACACCCTGCTGGAAGCAATCACTGACAGCGTGCAGGTAGGTTGTGCAAGCACAGCAGCTCCAACAGTCCCTGGATGTGAAGGGCTTCAGTGCATGTGCCAGACCGCCGTCCCCACTGAGTCCAAGGTTTCTGCGCATAGCTCGGTCAGCTGGCAAGCGCTGTGCTGAAGGGAGGGTTATTTGTCTTGTTGGCAAGTGGTAAAGCAAACAAAACCACTCAAGTGGTGACTCGTATTGGATGACTGAGCAGTTTCTTCTGGACTAAAAGCTACTGAAATTAACGTCACCGTCAGAAAAGGATGAAGGCGCAGTCTTAGGTGCAGCAGTCGCAACAAGGCAGGATTCAGCTTTTTTATAACAAGGCTAGTTGTTAAAAACATATTTTATACCTAAAAACACAAGGCCCCACTCCAGGCAGTTGTTGGTATGGTGGCTGCACCTGAGAGCTGTGCTGAACTGCACAGGGAGAACTATGGCATGGGGAAATGAGACCCTGATCCCACAAGTCTTTAATGGTATGGTTTGTTCTGAAAGTATAGGCCCAGGGGTTTACTGCAAAGATAATTACTATGCATGAATTCTTAATAACTGGGGCCTAAATACTTTACCAAGGTACTGCAGGAAGCCTGTAGCAAAACCAAGGGATAGAGTCCACAGCCTCTTCAAAGGCAGTTTCCCCTCTTGTGATTTGATGGATGCATCTAAGTTTTAACTTTTTTTACCAGAGCTACTTCAGGAATTTAGGGGCATTTGTCACAGAATTCAAGATAAAACCTAGCTTGGTGCTGTGGCCAGACTGTGAGGTGCTTTCAGGGGTGTTACTCCTCCGTTAACTGTTAAAAGGAGGAGTGTCCAAAGGCTACTTCCACCTGTTTTTAAATCAGCTCTTTGTGGCACTGGAGGCATCTATTGAAAGATTGTGTTATAAACTCCAGCTTGCCCTTGCGTCTGTGAAGTGTCATGTGGACCAGTGATGCTGTGTAAATACTAATGAGTTAAAGTTGCTTTGTACACTCCCAGCACAGGGTAATTGTATTTTTTTGTGTGTGTGTTTCTTAGTTGGGCGCTTAGAAGTGCTTCTTAGAAGGGCAGCCGGTTTTAACACCGAGAGCACTAAGCTTAAGCAACGATAATGCATTTAAAAACAAGAGTTAATGTCATGCTTTCAGCAGACAGAATAAACAAGTTGTTACTGTTAAGCCTGAGGAAAAGACCTAAATTCAAAGTCCAAATCATCTCGCCAGCTGCTGGGAGAAGACAAAGATTTATTATCGTGGAGTCTAAACTGGAGATTTACCACTGCAGTAGGTTCAATGCTTAAGTGATTAAGTGCACTTAAATATACCAATTAGAAGGATGAAAGCTACAGGGCAGAAATTAAAGGCAGTCATCATTAAGATTCCTCTTTTGCACAGTGTGCCAGTTGCAACCATGAGATTTAATTTCCAGCTCACTTTCTAGAAATAAACTTGGCTTGCTAAATGTCAAGTTTGTTAGGTCTTGTGCTCAGTGCTGAGACACTCAGAGATCAGATTTAAAGCACCATAAATGTTATCATCCTCATATTTTGTAAAGCTGCCATTCACTTCTAAAGATGTGCTTGTAACCTGAGAGTGTCCTAGATGTTGATCTTCATATAACTAAATGTTCTGATAGCACTGCTTGTATGTTGTTTATCGAGGACTGAAAATTGTTGACAGCGTGGCTTGGTCTGCAGCAAGGTTATATGATCCACTAGTGCACTTAGTCTTCCATGTGAATTTTCTCTTGCTATTTTTTATTCCATAGTGAACTTGATAGCAGTGTGCCCAGCTGGTATGTTTTACACAGGCCTCGGCCTAGAGTCCTGGACTAGCCATTCCCTCAGTTTTTGGAGAGAAGGTTAAACCAGACCCTGTTAGGAGAAGGAGTGCAGCTGGCCTGTCACACCCTGTGCAGGGGACAAGGGGACAGAGAGACCCTGAGTGCAACTCAGGCCACTGCTTGAGCAGCAGCCAGCCGCACAGCAGCAGGATGCTTCAGCTGAGCCGAGGAGCTCTCCCTGCAGAGATGAGGACTGGAGGAACCCTCGTACAGGGCTGCACTGATGCAGAACTACCGCATTTAGGAGCCAGAAGTGTCTCCTCAGTACCGCTTGACTTGATGCCTGCTCAGAGTAGGCTTCTGTACTGCGCTGCTTTGGGAGGTATAGAAGTGCCTACTGGTCCTGATCTCTGTCAGCTCTTCGGTCTGAACAAAGGAGGACTGATACAAGCACAAGAGAATCTCCTTAGCAATAAATATTGTCCTACATTTTCTCAGAAATCATTGTCTAGAGTCCATGCTTTAAAAGTGTTGATCAGAGCTGTGTTAGCAGCAGCCCCGAAAGCCGTGTCGTGTTGAGGGGAGCACAAGCCATGAGGAGCTGTCATTACCTCCAGGGCTTACGAAGGTGCTCATACTACAGGATTTCCCTAGATTCACCTGGTGGGTGAGGATTTGGCGTGTATTAACAGTTGAGGCTCTTCAGGAGCAGGGGTTTTCATTCTCACTCCCTGCCTCCTGTGGGGAGTAGGTAGGAGCTGTGTTGTGTGGGACTAGAGAGGTGGATGGAGCTCTCTGGATCCCTGACCCCAGTCCTCAGTCATATTTAATGTTATCTTCCCATTAACCACTGCACTGAAAGATTTTTCCAGAACTTGATAGCTCTGACAGTTAGAAACCCTGGTCTTATCCATCCCAGATGTATTTGTGGCTGGCTTGCATGCATTTGTGCTCATGACAGCTATCTCCTTTACCTTCAGAAACTGCAGTACTTCCAGGAATTCCCATGACTGGTTCCCAGCGCACTCACATGGGGTTATCCCTGTTTGTCCTCCCCTTAGGAGGTTGAGTCAGTTAGGCTGTCCTAGCATGCTCTCCTAAAAAAGCTGGATGTCCTTGCTTATACTAACATGATGCATTTCATAATTTCTATCCATTTCGTAATTGGGTAACCATCATTGTACATTGTACACCAAGGGAGAGCTCCATTAACTGCCTTACATAGTCTAATTACTCATTTCTTCTTCCAATGGAAATATTTTGCTGTGTAGTCATGCGGTTAAAATGCATTTTCTGGTGTCGGTGTCTCCTTGGTGAGTTGTAGCAGTATGTGGTCATGCATGCTGACCAGCTGCAAGCACAAACCCACACTGGTCCCTTGCCCTTTGCACGATTAACTTTGATCTGTCTTCTCTGGCAGCTTATACCAGCCTTCTTGTGCAGCCTTCTGGTTTTGGTAATGAAAATACGCAGTAATTCAAAATACTCAGTTGACAGCTTCATGGGCAATCCTCATAGCCCAGTGCTCCCAGGCAAGCTGCAGGTTTCTCCCTCTCTGCCAGTTCCTCTCTCTCTTCCCCACGTCTCCTGTTTTAACAACTTCCTATGGCACTGTCAAATACTTTACTGAAATCCAGACGGTTTAGAGCTACTCATTTTTCTTGGCTAGAAGACTGGGTATTTTTAATAAAGTGACATGTCTGGTTAGTCTGGCATGATTTATTTTGTGATTTATCCAATTTTTCATTACCTCTGGTGCTTAATTTATTGTTATCTTTAAAATTCTGAACTTTCACATAGTACTTCTTTGTCAGTAGTTGGGTGTGCATATTAAATATAGAAATATGAGGTGCTCTGGCACAGTTTGGGGAGTTTCATCAGTTTATTAAAGCTGTCTTGATGCTGGGCTTCATATTTCAAATGCCACTTCTTTCAATAAGATTATTTATGTATATTGCTTTCATCTTGCACTCAGCCGTGTCTTGAACGTGTTAAGCTCTTTGAATCGTGTCTCTGTTTCTCCTGTGACAGTATCTCCTTTCTTGCACTTCTGTTATTTTTTCCCTCTACATTCAGCAGTTTTGTTGCCATTTAAAATTATTCTTTGTTTTTGGATTACTGTCTACTATTTCTTACCTTGTTGTCTCTATTTATTTTATAATAAACCAGTAATCTTACTGGTTTACTGTGTTTATTTTGATATATATTAAGTGGTTTTATACAACTCTTAAGTTATAACTCAGTCTCACTTCCAGCAGATACCGTCTTATTTCAGCGATTTTGTCCTCACCAAAGCAGGGGAGAATCTTTGAACATCCCAGGTCTTGTGGGTGTTACTTGTGCAGGGTTCATGCTGCTTTATTTGAAAGCTTTAGCTGATGGGTTGGTGTCTGTGAGGCAGAAATGGATTTTAACTTTCCATGATTACTTTGAGAAAGGCTATGTTGCAGTTCTGGCCTCTTGGAAGCAGTCAGCAAAGCTCCTACTGACTCTAATGAAACATTTGTGTTGATCCAAGAGTTTTTTGACATTAGGCTCTGGTAGAAGGGGGTGATTGACTCCCAGACATTCCTCAGCAATCTGAAATAGGTCTGCACATTCGCTGACTTCTTGTGTTTGGAGCATCACAGCACGTTTAAGAAACAGAGAACAGATAGCAGTGCATATTAGACAGCATTAAATACACATACTTAGTGAGTATTATGTGTTAAAAAGCTGACTTGTTGAAACCTAAACTGCAAAGTTTCTCAAGTGCTTTTATGTTTAAAGAGTTTTAATCAATTATCTTCCCACACATTTTGTTAAGCTCTTGAAGTTGCAAGATAAAGTTTCAGTTTTACAAGGTACTGTAAGCTTCATCACAATATCATGAATTTTACATGACATAAGCCAAACCCAGTAATTAGTAAAGCACTCAGCTGAAAATTTCAGGAGCTTTAAGTACTATTCTGTTGTCTTCTAAAACTCAGGTAGATCTAAAATTCCCGATTGTTCTGCAGGCCACATTCAAGATGGCAGTGACTGCTTATGGAACAACGTCCTCATTAGGAAATTCATTATATTTAGGTTTCTGAATAATTGTATAGTACCATCCCCCTTGTGTTGGAGGGTCTAGGTCTACAGACGCTCTACAGATGCTCTGTCAGTTTGGGTGCATTCAGTGATGTGTGAGACCAGTCAGCATCATTTGCTTCTTTCCTTAGCTGAACTTGTAATACAGGCTTGAAATTAGTATCTTCTAATGTCTTCATTACAAATCCATTCTTCCCTAGATACAGTGGAGTTCCTCTAATTGGATGGCTGTAACGTGTGTGTTCATGTGGTCTTATACACTCCAGTTCACTGCAGGGCTGCTGGGGCTGTTTGTTTGTTGTTGCGCCCGAGACCAGCTGCCAGTTATTGTAAGGTGGCTCTGTAGCTGTAAATGGTGACCCAGCTTGGCTCACTGGGAGGTCAGCGGCTGCCCTGGGGGTCACCCAGGCTCTCAGATTTTCCACTCCAGATTATTACCCCTTTGCATCTTTGCAGTAGACCCTTGGAGTGACAGAGGAGTTTGTGGTTCATCCCAGAGTGAACACTGGAGACTTTCTTAGTTTAGAAAACCCACCCAAACAATCCAAACCCCAGGCTCAGAGAGAATCCACAGAGAGCTCTGGCTGTTGAGCTCCCTTGGGTACTCAGTCCTCAGTAGATGCACTCATCCTCTTTCCAACACACACACGTGATCCTTCTGCACAGGCACAAAAATCAATAATAAACAGTAAACGAATAATGAAAGGACTGTCAACCAAAATCTCTCTTGTTTAATTTCACATTTCTTTTCTAATCTGATGTGACAGAGCAGCATTTAAGGCAGAAGGATGCTGGAAGCTATGAGATTTTATGGAGCCTTTTCTCACAAACCCCTTTGTTTTGGGAGCAAAGGGGCTGGTGGTGCCCAGGGGGCTGACATCCCCTTTCAGGGCCTCGAAACCACAGGCACTGCAGGGCTTGGGCTTATCCTTTCAAAGCTTTCTCCTATTGCACTGATGGAGTAGGTGCGATATATCTTGTTTGGGGTGGGCTCTGAAGTTCTCTGCATGTATTTTTATTTCTTTACAGAAGCAGTACCATACACCTGCACCCTCACCAGCTGTACCTGAGTCTGCCTTTTAACTAAGGGCTTTGTCTTCTTCCTTTCGCCCTCCTTAGATTTTTATCCGCCTTTGGTCTTAGAGGTGGAAATAAATGGGTTTTAAAACTATCTTCTGTGTTTATAGTATTAGTTTATTTGGGAATTATATCTGCAGGATAACATTTTTAGAAGCATCCATGGTATTTCATCACCTAGGTGCTTTAGTCAGCCATTTGTTTATTTATTAACATGTACTTATTTATGTACTCTTTAAAATAATCATAGTAATAAACCAGAGAGTGCTTTGCTAACTGGAAGAAAACCACTAAATATCTGATATGCAATACATAATGTGTGCCTATAATGGCACAGTATCCTTTTACGCATATGCTAGCGTAATTCTGTACTGTGCATCATAGCTGATGCTTTTGCAGGAAGTTACACTATCAGTTTGAAATGAAAGTTAATGAGAGATGTGAGAACACAATAACAGTAGTAATAATAAAACTGTGCTAGTTCAAACAAATATGCTTTCTGTGGATGCTGTAGGTCAGCAAGATGCACTGACTGACTCAATGAGGGATTACCAGCACTGAATGGCAGTAGGTGGGAATGGTCCAATGTTTGAATTCTGTTCCTAATTTATAGTGAACAAAATAAACCACATATTTGTTTACAAAGACCATTAACATTGCTGTGTGGCATCTTGCAGTTTAGTAGAAAGGATTCGCTGAATTTGTTTATGAAGGGGATAAAATTATAGTTGCAATTCAGCAGATGTTTATCATGCAGAAGTAGAAGCCAATGTGCTTGCATTCGAGTCACTTCCATTTCCTAGTGATTGCTGCTCAGGAGGGAACAGTGAGATGAGACTTTTGTTCTATGCTGTTGGCTTGTAGGTAGTTTTTTCCTCCTGTCTCTGATAGTTCTCTTCTAGTTGTTTCCTGATGGCTTGAGCTGGCCCTGCACCGTGCCCTGCCCAGGCTGCCTTGAACAGATTCTGCATTCAATAGGCAATTATGTAGGCAGAAGTGGGAAAGTCCATGTACAGTTCACGCACTAGAGGGCATCCTTTTAAAAACACAGGAGGTACCCAAGGACAGGGAGAACTTGTTCCCACCTTTATGTGATCTATCCAGAGAAACCAAAAATAAATGTAAGTGATAAAAGATGAAAAATAGCATTGCAGGTATGATTTAGAGTAGGTTGCCAAGTGCTGAGCAGGTCTCAGTGCTTTGTATTCCATGTCCCCACCTGCTTCGTGGTTATTAAATTGATCTTTGCATATGTGGCTTATTGTAAGTGAACCACAGCTTCAGCTAAGGAGACTTACAGTGAGGCATACTTTTGTTTGAAAAGTATTCTAGTAAGAGCAGTCTCAGCTGTGATGTGTTTTTATGATGTGTATTCATAAATGGAACAAAAATACTTGCTAGTGTCTTACAAAGGCAGTAGCTTAACTAAGATTTTTAAAGAGATTTCAAAGAGAGAATATCAGAAAAAAGATTTGTGTGGCTACCAGCAACACGTTGAATGTTGAGGGCATAGGATAGGTGTTCTGTTCCAGTGAAGCATCTCCTGCATCTCCTTGTGTAATACATATTTCAGCCTTGTCCTCTCTTAAGCTTAACATGGTATAAAATAATTGGAAGGGAAGTGACTTTTAAAGAATAGCTGCCTTTGTAGACAAGCCCTCATCCCTTCCTAAGCTTACCATGTTTTCTAGTGCCAAACAATGGCAAGGTCAGAAGAATTAAAAGTTTACATGTTAAGTAGTTTCCTGTGGAAATAACTTTTAACAGCTAAATTCGTCCAATTGTATTGTTCCGTGTGAAGCTGAAAACATAGAATTGAATGTGAAATGTGAGTGGGGCTTACTGTGTATGTTTCATTAAAAACAATTCTTCATATATGAAGGAAAAAACAATTAATGCCTGATTTACTGATTTATTTCTGAAGTGTTATCCAATGCCAATGGCACAGGGGGGTGGAACTATATGATCTTAAGGTCCTTTCCAACCTTAACTGTCCTATGATTCCATGATCATTTGAGTGTCAAGTTCTCATTTGCTCTCCATATCTTAAATAAGTGATAGCTTTCTCATAGTCTTCCTCCAGTTGTATTTGAGTTTATTTGTTTCTTGCTTCACCCATGTCACCACAGCCCCATTGTAAATTGGAAGGACACTGATATGGAAATAATTTAAAATCTATGTGCCACTGGTTTGTTTTTGTTTTGTTTTGCTTTGTTTTTATTACAATTTTATAATTGAATTTAGATGAAAAGTTTTTAACATCCAGCTCTCTGAGCAGAGAGAGAACATAACAGCTTTCCCCTCCATACCTGCATCCTCTGTGAAACCGTTTAGGAGCCATCACAGATAACATCAAATTTATTGCATCTTTGCTAGCATTTATTTTGATTTCCTCTACTTGTATGTGGGAAGGGTCTTTTGATTGAAATAAATAAGCAGGAGGGATGGGGTTTAGTTGCCATGAAAGTTCATTTCTATTGGTCAGACACATGAGTTCAGTGTGTTTATGGGAGAATGGGAAATGATGCTTAATAAAGTGGAGATTAGCATCCAGAGATTACCAAGAAGCAGTGTCTTCATTACCAAAGGGATTTTTCTCTCTCTGTCTCTCACATGATATAATTAGCAGGCATTTGCAGTACTGCTGTAAAGTCTTAGTGGAGGCAAAATCTCAACATTTATACTCCAAAGGCAAACGAATCCCCTGGCTGTTTTATGGTCCTAATCTGGGAGTACTGAGAGTCAAAACTAACTGAATCATGGTTAGACTTCATTCAGCATGAAAGCCAGCGCACTTGAAGCCTCCTTTGGGAAATGCCTCATTTCTGTTGACATCTGACTTGGGCTGCAAAAGGAGGTACACATCTGGACAGATGTGGCAAGAAGTGATCTCAGCTCAAGCAACTTTTTCCACACAGTGGTTGAGCTTGGTTCTGGTTGGGACCTCCATCCCTCAGGCAGAGCTGACACATAGATAGGCTGCTGTGCTGTTACACCAGCAGGCCTTTGGGGGTTACCCCAGGTAGGGAGAGCAGTGCCGACAGCCTCTGGCACTGAAAAAACGCCTGACCTGCAGCCAGAAATACCTGTCAGACCACAGCCTTAGTCTTGGTTTTGCATTTGCAGAGTGTCACATAGCTGGAGTAAGCATGACAGATTGTGGTGCTAACTTGGGAAGACAAGACAGTCTGCTGTTCAAACATAATACAGTGTATGTTGAAAGCTTCTTCAGGTTAGTCTGGAAACCATCCAACAGGTTCCTGTTGTCTGTAAAGCAGGGTTTATAATGTGTTCTTGATATATTTGAGCAGCACAGGGGAATTTTGTGTGTGCAGGCAGGCTCTGCTCCAGAAACTGCATAGAACACAGAAACCACTCTGTGGTGGAGTCACTCAGCACATTTCTACTGTTGTTTTCAGGGAGGTGGGGACTGATGTGTTTTTCTGTGGGTGTTGTATTTTTTTCTTGAGAATTGCTAGCACCAGATGCAGATTCAGCAGACAATGTAAAATAACTCCTAATGAGCAGATGCCAGTTGTGATCTGCCCCTCCTTCATCTCTTGTTTGCTTTCACATGTGAGTTTGCCACTTGGCTTTCCTTTTGTTACTCTGCTGGATGGTTTTATTATAATTCCAACTTCGAGGTTTGCTAGTTCTTGACTTCAGCATCTTCTTTTCATAATGACTGCTGCAAGTAAATTTTGTGTCTAGTGAAAGCTTGTTTTCTTGTAGAGTCCTCAATTTGTCCCTTATTTTATTGAATGGCTGTTTTTCTGCAATTCTGCTTCTTTATTCTTCATAGAGTTACAGTATCCCTTCTCCTTTGGCTCTTACGTGACCTAAACGATACTCATTTTATTAATCTTACCATTTTTATTGCCACTGCTACATTTCCCTCTGAAGTCATCATTTAGGGCAGGGTAGTAGCACTTTTAAGTATAAGGTGAGCTAAGAATATATAAAAGAGATTATTTATTTCATGGTTTTTGCCGTTTCTAACACTGCATTTGTTTGTCTGCTTTGGGATTTTTTTGCTTTTTGGGTTTTTTTCTTTCTCTGGCTGCAGCTCTTCATAGAGGGAGGGGATTCTGTTGAGCTGTGTGCAGCAGCACTCAGAGTTTCTGCTCAATCTGCTGCTCTGTGTGGGGAGAGAAGAAAATGCAGTCCTTGTGTTTTAAATTTAGTAACTTCTAGTAATTCTGATGATTACTAAGATCACTTTTCTGATTATAAATAAACCACATTGTTTAAAAATATTTTTGACTAGGCTGAATTCTGTCCCAAAATTGGAACAGGATGAGGAGAGTTTGGGAAAGAAATTACGGTCAAGTTTTTGCATTCTTAACCGTAAATGGAAACAGAAGGGCATTGACTGACCAGAAGTTTTAATTTTATAGCTTTTGTAGCTAATGGAAAACATTATTTACTAAAAATGCTACCAGATTTAGTTTCTCGTGCTTCGGAGGTTCCTCTGGAGCTGTATAGGTGGTTGAAGATGGTGGTAAGCCCTTCCATCTGATGCTCCTTGGACAACCTGGGGAACGCTGAAAGCATAGGTGTTCACTCACCCCAGAGGTTTCACTCAAACTAGTGATTTGATGCTCTGGACCATCTCTGCCCTCCAAGGGATCACTGCTCTCCTCTGTGTACTGTGTGGCATTTCTCTTTGCATGTTACATGAGTTTTCTGCCTGGGAGATGGAAGTATATCTCTGTCCAGTGTCTGACCATTAAACATGATGTGTGTGTTGGGTGTCACTTCTGATCTCTCTTTCTGGGGCCAGAACCCCTCTCTTATGAAGACAGGCTGAGAGGGTTGGGCTTGTCCAGTCTAAAGAAGAGAAGGCTCTGTGAGACCTTGCTTTCTAGCATATAACGGGGGCTTTCAAGAAAGACAGAGGCAGACTTTTTACCAAGGCCTTCAGTGACAGAACAAAGAGCAGTGGTTTTAAACTGAAGAAGGGAGGTTTAGATTGGACATAAGGAAGGAATTTTTTTACAATGATGGTGGTGAGACTCTGGAACAGCTTGCCAAGAAGTTGTGAATGTCCCATCACTGGAAGTATTCAAGGTCAGGTTGGATAGGTTGAGCAACCTGGTCTAGTGAAAGGTGTCCCAGCCCATGCCAGGGATATTGGACTAGATGATCTTTAGAAGTCCTTTCCAACCCAAACGATTCCATAGTTCTGTGATCGTGAAATCGGCTCCTTTGGAAAGTCTTTACAACAAGGTGCTGAAGTGTTTTACTGTGTTGAGAAATTATAGATAATTGTGGAGGTTAAAAATTTGACCTTGTAAAGTCATACACAGGAATGTTTTACCCATAACAAGATCTTGACTGTGTGTTGTGGTTTTGACTGTTTAATTTATATGACGTAGACGTTTGATGAATTTTTCCATTACTAATTTTGTCTAAAGCCAAGAGTAAAGACGTTTTATGCACTCCTTGCTACTTCTTTTATGGACTTGAAATAGCCCATAATCATGGAAGACATATCCAAACAGTAAGTGTGTTTGAAAACTCCTGCTTCTTTGTCTCAAATCAGTATGCAGGACTCTGTTTTAGGGTAACAGATTTTTACCAGGTATTTGACTTTTTTTTGCTGTTGGTTTATTAACAGTTCTTCATCTTCAGTGTTAACCAGAAACAGAAGTTAAGGAATCACTGTTGCTTTTTTCTTTATTTACTAGTAAGCGAGAAGTTCAGGAGCTTTTAGGCATGCTCGTAACCATGTGTGAAATATCCCCATATAACTTTATGAATTCCTCCCTGTGCATGAAAGCCATTGATAGTTGTAACTTGCACTCTGGTTCATAGCATTTGTGTCTCAGCACAGATGTGATGCTTCATGGACAGTCAGGGCTAGAGGAGATTTTCTGGCACAGGAAGGTATGGTCTCAGTGCAACAGCTTTTCTATATAACTGCAGCAGTTGTTTTCTGCCAGTGAGGCTCCAGACATTATACCCCTGTGCAATTAGGCAGAAACCAGCCACACTCATGAGCCAAGATAGATTTCTGCTCTGTGAACTGCATGGACAGCAAGAGAAATGGCTTTGAAAAAATGAGATTCCATAGGAATAGAAGCCTTTTACCCTAATGGACAAGAATTGGAAAAGGCAAGGACGGTTGGGGTTTGGGCTTTTGGGATGGGATATTACCAACAACGTGCTGGATTTATGTTGTTTTTCGAGGTAGGACATTTGTGCCTGGAAACCTTGGGGGTTTTAGCCATTTTCTTTGGATAGATTGTCCCATGTAAGTACTAGTAGACCAGTGGCATGTCCATACCTCTTCTCTGGGAATCACCTGCTCCAGTCACCTGGAGCACCTAGGGGCTCCAGAAGGCTGTGTCTTAAGCCCTGGGACTGAGACCACTGGACTCTGCCAGGAATATGAGGTGAGAGCTTGTTCATTAGTGATGACAGGTAGGTTTTCTGAGGGAATCTATTTGCAAAAGTAACTGTGTAGGTGCAATTGCTTTTCTTACTTAATGTCCTGTTAATACTGGTCTTGAAGGTAAGTGTCCTTGAGAGCTCCATGGCCATGGTGATGAATGTCCTTTCCTCTTCGGAGTTCAGCAGATACTCAGAGAGTCCAGCCTGTGGATGTGTAAGGTTTAGACAGAGGCACAGATACTGTTTTCTGCAAATACCTCCTGTCATGTGCAGTGTATTCTCTAAGAGAAATCCTGTTCTTTGCAGCCAGCAAACCATGGTCTCAGCATGGCAGCAAATGCTATAGCTTTCGAATATCAGACATGGCCCATGGTGCTGCCCATGTTGCCTCTGTTAAGCCAATTTTAGGAAAAAAAATGTATTTATAACTGTCTTTAACCTTTTAATGGAGTTGAGAGAAAACATTTAATACAGGTCAGACAATTGTATGTTTTGATTACCACTTGGTTTTTAGCAAAAGTCTTCAATCCCAGGTTGACATTATCCTGTTACATTTTATTCTGATCTGCTCACAGTGGCGTTTAGTAGCTGATTCCTGACTGCTTTCTGTAGGCAAAAGTTCATGGCAACATGACTGAAAGTCTGTTGGGTCATGAATTTGTGGTTTGAACCTATGCTGTGTGTGGCTTTGAATAATTCCATATGAAAAATAGCAGCATAACTTTTACTATTTCGCGTACATCCTATTCTGACTTGTTCTAGTAGAAAGAACTTAAAAAACCATGTCAGTGAGCAAAGCAGAAGTAATAATTCAACTAAAGGAAAGAAGAAATGTAGCAATTTAGTGGAAATCTATTTGCAGTAGCATTTCCTATTTTTTTCCTGTAGCTGCACACAGTAAGATACATTTAGTCAATACAGTATTTTATTACGTACAAGATCCCTAAGTGCAATAGAGAGATTGATCTGCTTTTACATTATATGGCAGTAGCACTTTTGTACCGAAGTGTAATGCAGGAAGCATAGAAGCAAGGAGTAATTCCTAGTTGGGACTGAAATTGCCTACCCAGACTTGTGGAGTATTTCTGTGGCCTGGCATTTCTGAAAGTTTAATTTACAAAACCTTAGCATTTTAACCTGTCACTTCAGACCTGACATCTTCCCTGCTGCATCACTGACAACACACTTTATTTATCAGTGCTAAGGGGAAAAAGTAGGAGGAATGAGCTAGTTTGTTTGTTAGAAGTTAAAAGGCATTTAACCTCATTTTCTGTGAATGTATGATGTACTTTTAAGAAGCAACAGGGAATTACAGTATAGGAGACCTTTTCTCTCCTTATCTGGGAACAGAGAACTTTCCTTAGGAGAACAGGCCAGTTGGGATCAGTGAGAATTTGTTTGAGGAAGGCAATTGAGTTTTAGACCTGTATTATCTCCTAGTAAGTATTAAACTTATTTGAAGACCTCCAAGGTCTGCCATGCTTGTAATAAAGACAACGTAATCAAAGCATTCATTTCAGTAGCTGAGCAACTGTGTGCCACTGGAATATGGTGTACCTTTCAGAGAGATCTCCAGTTTCTGATTAGTGCTATTGCAAAGAGTCAGTCTTTGTCCAAGTTCTTGGTACTGCATTTCTTTATTATTGCTGAGATGCAAAATGAAGAGCTGTGGGCACTTGCTAATAGAAAACCTTTGGGTTTTGTTCTGTTGCTGTTCTGAATCATATTTCCTGTGAATGAATTGAAATATTATGGAAATGATGGCCAAGAACATTCGTTTTAAAATATATTAGGCTGCATTCTTAGCCATAGACTTAAACTGTCTACTGAGGAAGAAATGTTGGGCACATTCCAGTTTCACAACAAAAAGCAGAGGTGGGGTCAGATACTCTGTGCTTGGGCTGAAAAGTGCACAGGGGTTGCGTAAAAGACATTTCATGGAGAGCGAAGAAGTCATCCAGATGCATAAGGGAACTTTCTCAATATTTCTGGAGATGGTGCAACTGTCCCTATATAATCAGAAAAGGAGTCGGTAGATAAAGGTGGCGAGAACTGTATCACCAGATTAATTCTACTTTTATTTCAACCGCTTTTTTTTAATGTTGCTCTTTTGAGTCTTAGTTATTTTCTGTACTGAGGGCATGATACAGAGAATGGAGTTAGTCTGAGGGTGGAAGGCCATAATTGTGGATGCCCCATCCCTGGCAGTGCTCAAGGTCGGGTTGGACGGGGCTTTGAGAAACCTGGTTTAGTGAGAAGTGTCCCTTCCAGCCCAAGGTCTCTTCCAGCCCAAGCCATTTTATGAGTCTATGATTCTATGAGTTCGATATGTTCCATGTCAAGTGTAACATAGGAAGACAACTCTGTGAGTGTTGCTAGAAGTGCAGCTTCTACCTTTTGAACACCATCCTTCAGCCTCTGGTTTTAATCCTAGACCTTCATAGTTTGTATGATTTAAATAGGTGTGAATGCACAGATCTCTCTGGCCTCTGCAGCATTCACTTGAGTATCAGTGATAAGAGACTTTGCTAACAAATGAAACTGTTGTGGGTCAGTGGTACAGGTGAGCTACTGGACTGGTTAATGTCTCCAAAACGAAGTTCTTCTGAATTCTTTCCACATCATCATGCATCTAAATCCTATTTTCAAAAGCGACGTGACTTTCTCGGAAATAAAATGGTACTTGAATAAGGAAGTGCCTAATTAAACTTTGAAAAAGGCACTTCAGTTTCTAAGAGCTTCAGTGGTGCAGCTGAACCAATATTTAAATTCACATCTCTGCCCTGTCGGGCTCCAGGTCAGCTGAGTTGGCCAGAGCAGAGTCTTGTGGGGGAAGAAGCTTGGATGAGAAGCATGACTTGCAGTGATCCAAGGTAAAAAAGGTAGGTTGAATGCATCTGGTGATCAAATAGGGTTGGGTCTCTGGTCTGTCTTACCCCAGGCCAGTGCTCTGACCAAGGGGCTCTGAGAGGTCCTCCTTGTTCCTCCTGGCCTGCAGGCTTGTCTGGGCTTCCCTGGCAAAGGGGTGTTGAAATTAATGTGCTCCCATGAAATACAGTCATACAGCTGGAAAGGCTACCAGCAGAAAATCCCCTCCTTGCTCTTCTAAGGAAACAGTGAATAGGAGACTACTGAGAGATATTTATTCGGATTAGTCTTATAAACCTGTCATAGCGTAATTTATGCTTTCCTCTCTGTGCAGGCTACAGCTTTCCTGCTGTAAGGACTGTGAGAAAGCATCCAGCGGTCCCGGACCGAAAGAATAACAGTGTGGCTGTGAAATCCTGTTCTCATGCAAATACTGGGAAAGATTACTTGAAAAATGTGTAGGAAGAAAAATAACAGTGACCATTACAGATAAGAAGAAAAGCCTAATATTTGGGAAGACGTAAGGTCTGCCACATGTTAGGGAAACTGGAAAAAAAAAGAACCCTGAAGGCAATATTTGCAGTTATTAGTTTGTTCTTTTTATTAAAACAGTGAAGCTTGCAGGGTTGTCTGCATGGCCATCTTCATGTTCTCTTCCCACTGACAGATCTGTGAGGTTGCAAAGGTGAAAAAGCACTTCAAATTCGTCTTGTTTCTGTTTCTCTTCCTTTTATTTCTTCCTTTTTTTTTTTTCTTTCTTTCTCCCTTTTGGCCATACACCTAAGGTTCAGACACTTGTTTTTGTCTCTAAGCTTGGGGGTTTCTGACCTTTTTCAGCTTTCCCTTGAATTTAAAAGATAAGGTCAAGCTTGGTTGCTTAATCATAAGGCTTTTAAGGTTTATTAAGAACTAGTCTCCCTTCTTCACTTGAGTTTATGTCACTGTGCTTGGCCATGTGGTCAACACGTATAAAACCTTCCACGCTGCAGTGCAGCCAGAAGAGCATTGCCCCTCATCACATCAGCCACTTCTTGGAGTCTGCTCATGGCTGAGGTTGGATGTTTTTTCTTCTGTCTGCTGGAATCCCGGGGATGTTACAATGCAATATTGTTCCTGGCACAGAGCGATGAATGTGATCCTTACTGTGGGAAAATTCCTCTGACAGCCGGGCTGGGTTGGAGGAGGTTTGTTGTTGATGCTCTCTTTGGTCACAGATGTGGCTCAGGCAGCTGTGACCACACGGAGAGGGATGGACTACATTCCTTGCCATATTAGTCTGTTGACCATCTCGCATCTCCTGCCATTCCCACGTTGTGCTCGCACCTGAGTCTGTCCTGACTCTGTCTGTCTGTCTCCTCTGCAGTGTGTTTTGATTGCCAGGTCTCTGGCTTTTCAGTGAATCCTGGTCCTTGAAGCACAGCTTTCTATTGCAGCCTTATAAAGATTTTAGATAAAATGGTGATGCAAATGCAAGTAGGTCCCTGTAGCAATGAAAGCCTTGGCTGACCTGGGAAATGGCGCCAGTCTGTCGCATGGATTGCTGCCACACCGCAATCCAGAGGTATTTAGCTGGGGTTCCTCACCGGTTGCTGGAAAGGGCTCTATGTTGCACTGCTGTGATGACACAAGACAGTCTCTTCGTAGTGCTATCATTAGCCTGTATTTCTCAGACAAGGCTTCTGCTGTCTCTTGAGTCCTGTGGAGGTGGGTTTTGATAAGAACAACTCAGGGTTAGTTGTTTTAGCTCCCTGCCAAAGCAAAATCAGGGATTTGGAAAATCTGGGGTATGCAAATCCACTCCAGGGCAGTGGCCAGTGGGCTCTGAGACATGTGAGGAGGCTTATGATGGGAATAGTGTTTTTAGGGGGGTAAAGTGAATGATGATGGTTAATGGGAATCTCTGGACCATGCCAGGATGGAAGCTTGTCTGCTAGTTCCTTGTGTCAGAAGGTGGCTGTGTCTGGGCTAGAAATGAGTGAGGAACAGTAGCACAAGAGGGGAGACTTCTGTAAGCCATGTCTGTATAAAGGGAAAAGTGCGTGGCACACTGAGAGCTAATACACTGCAGAAACACATCTGAGTGCTGTGTAGAGAGCACAGGTACAAAATCTGACAACCTAGCTCCTTCTGGCAGGGTCTGAAAGCATTTTAGTAGAAATTGTATTTTATATTTATATTGTTATTATATAAATTGTTATTTATATTTATATATTATATAAAATATATATTACATAAAAATTATATAATATAAATGTATATAAATATATAATTTTAATAGAAACTGTATTCCCAGCAGCTCCAGTTGGGAGCTGTTGGAAATCTATTACCGAGGGTTGGGTTCTGGGAGTAGGGGAGGCACTGGAATGCTCACTGCACTCTGCTGACAGCATTTTCTGATCAGTTGTGCAGGTTGTAGAAGGAGGTTTTCAGAGTTCTGAGAGGGAAACAGATAGAAAAGGTTTCTCTTTTGAGTGTAGGGGCAATTAGGTGAGACTTTGAAAGAGCCAAAACCTCCCTAAGGTCCTGGTGACAGCTTGGACTATTTATTGCAAACTCTAGGCAGTAAGTAAATAAGTAGATAAAAGGCCAAAAGGAGTTAAAATGGGTGAAGATGCCTGGTGAGCTCTCCTGCTTCAGTGGGAATTTGGTGTCTACACTAGATCCACATTTGCGGGAATGTGCTTCATTTCCCTGAACTACCTTGTGCCTTGAGACCAACTCTTGTCATTTGGGATGCAGTATACTCTTTTCCCATTTAAGCAGCACCTTTAAATCTAGAGAACCTTACATTTCTTTTCAAATTCTATTCAGAAATTACTTCAACAATCACTGAAATGGGAAAGGATGTTTTGTATTTCCCAAAAGAACTGTACTGTTTTGAAAAGAACAGCTTGTACGTGCAGTCTGTTGGTGTCTGAAGTCTATTTTATCCAAAGGCAGAGTTCTCTCTTGTTTGGAGAACAGTGTGTTAGATCTGCCGGTGTGGTATCTAGGGGTACAAAGGTGACCAAAGGCTATATTTTTTGTGAGCTTGGTCATGACCACAGCATTTGCTGCAGTAATAGCATCCCAGGTATTAGGAACTTTCTGATCCCACGGAGCAGTAAAGAAGGCAGAGATGGCTGTGAGTCACTGGTGACTGTGCTCCACTGAACAGCCTTATGGCGAGCAGTTGGTCTCACTGTGTGCTCTTCCCTGTGTTCTGCTCAGCCAGGTCCATTCCCTGCTTCCTCACATGCTTCTCCACATGCCGCTCAGGAAAGCAAGTACCAAAGTTGGGTTTAATCATGTCACAGTATTGCTAGAAGTGTGCATTTACTTGGTAGTGAAAGAAAATTAAACAGCTGGGTTTTCAATATTTGGCCTGAGCTAGTGATGCATTTTAAGAGGATGAAAAGTTCTGATCAATGCCAACAGTATAGTAAGTCATCTGTCAACTGAAAGAAAAAACCCAAAGACCTGATTAAGATCATGTTTTTCTCTTGAGGTCAGTGATATTTCAAGTCAAGGACATTCAGAAACTGTTTTTCAATTTTTTCACAAGTGCAAGTAAGTGTATCAGTTGTCTGATTATTTTCAAGAAACAATAAAAAGCATTGTAACTTTTAAGAAAATCCAAACCCTGATACGTTTCTGAACTATCTTCTAGCCTACTTACAGTGCAATACCCCGAAGTATTATGGAAAGTATCATGGAAAAGTCCTTGATTTGGGAAATCAAAGGCTCTCATGTTCTTACTTTATCTGCAGAAGCTTCAGAACTGCCTGACACAATCTGTTTTGTTGGGCTTGATGACATGGAAATGTTTAGTCATGTCATTACAGCGTGGTTTTTTTCCCTGCAGTTGAAAGAGTTACTTCTGTACTGTTATGTCTGCAGAAGTATACCCTACCTGTAATGTGTTGTACCAATTTCAGTCAAACACACAATTATCAAGAAGCAAAGTACTGAAGCCTGAAAGTCTATTTTTACCAGTATGTAGAGATGTAAGGGACAAGATCAGGGAAGGTGCCCTACAGGACTGTGTTCATCCAGTGCATCGTTTCCAGTGGTGTTTGCTGTGAAGAAAGACACAACAGTCTGTGTCATCTATTTCAGAATACAATTTCTTGAGATTTTTCATTGAAAAAGATGAAACTGTTTGCACAAGATGTATTCTTCATGCTGTTTGATTGATATTTAAAGGGCCCACAAGCTACTGCTCTGTCATGCCTGCAGGGATCCCACAGCACGGCTGTGGTGATGCGGAGCCCTAATCAACAAAACTCAAGAGGCGAGTCATTGCTTGGGCTTGAGGTTGTTTTGGCCAACCACCAAACTATCTTCTGCAAAAGAGAAGTGGTGTCAAACACTAGTTGCTTGTAGCATAAACAGGGCCAGAGGCTGAAGTGGGCAAATAACACTAACAACAAACAGTGCTAGGCAGAGCCTGTAGCCATCTGAGGGCTGATGGGTTTCATGAAGCCAGGAGGTGATCTGCTTACCATACCATGCAGGCTGAGCAGAATTGGATGAGTGGGCTCTTCTGCTAGCTGAAAATCTTCAGTCTGGTTTGACAACTGATTAGGTGGTACTAAACAAACAAATCAGTTATACTGAAAGGGCCAGAAACCCTTCCATTTGGAGAAAATGTTATCTCCATGTTAAATTTGTTAGGAGAAGGAATGTCTCTGATGGCAGGGGAGATTTGCTCTTTGATAAAGTGTATCTGCAAACACTGTGCTTAGAATGATCTTCCTGTCTGGGCTGATGAAGCTGATAAACCATCTGTGTGCCATGTAGTACTGGGCACAAGCCCTTGAATCCTTCATGACACTGAAGGCAGAGAAGTAACGCAGTGCTTCCAAACATGGAGAAAACACTGTTGTGATGGAGTTTTACGCAGCTGCAGGGGGGGAAAGGGTGTCTCTCGCAGCTGAACACGTGCTGATCCAGGTGACTTGATCATGCTGAAGTGTGGGACATGTTCTGGGCCATCTTGTACCCATAACAAAGGTCACAGTTCAAGATAGGTTTGGAGTGCTTTTCCTCCCTTGAAGTATGGGGCCCCTGATCTCAACATCTCCTTCCATTTTCCTATGCTTCCCCTAAAACTCCCATACACACAGGAGTCACTTCTTATACACATATGTAGATGTCTACAACTGAGCTGCTCAAGACTTTCCTGGGATGAGCATTGTGGAGATTGGGAGCTGCAACCTCCTTGTCTCTATCCTCTCCTCATGCTGCTAGAATGCAGCAGCTCTGCAGGTACTGCGCATCTCTCCAGGCAAGAGGCCAGAAAGCAGGATAACAGCACCCCAGTCCAGGGCAGTGTGGTCTGCTCAGATGGAGAACCACAACTAGTATCAAGCTCTGAGAAACTTTAATAGTGTTAATGTCTGATTATTTAATTGCCACTAAGTGGCTAATGACACTTAACTATCATGCCCACCTGGAGTCACGGTTCTACCATGGTGTTTGTACATTGACCATTACTGGGCAGAAGGCATAAGCTGTAGTTACTGAGGCTTCTTTGTGTTTTGGCAGCATGGTGGTTTGCTGTGAGAGGAACCCTGTGAACTAGTAAGTGCCTCGAGCTCCTAATAAAGGTCACTGTGCATCCTTAGATGAGTTCCCACATGGAGCAGGAACTTGGGATTCTGCATTTTTCCTTTGTGACTGATGCCTGGCGAGAAGGACATCAGTGCAGTTGACCCTGCAATGAGCAGGGCAGATGCCATCACCTTTTCCAGTCTTATTTGCCTCTGTGTGTGTAAGCTTCCTATTACCATGACTCAATGCCTAATATTTTCTCTAGTGCTTTGTTTAGGGGAGCATTTTCAGGGTGTCTGTCAAGTTTAAGAGCCTACTTCTCCTAAAAGCTGGTGGTACTTAAGTGCTTTAGTGGTGGCTTCCTCGTCACTGTACATTTGTTCCTCAGGCCCTAATCCACATAAGTCTTCTTTTTAATTTGGAGAACGTTGCATTTCCAGGATGGATTTTACTTTTCTGGTGTTGAGTGTTCAACAAATGAGACTGCTGTACCCATGCTTGCTGCCTGGAACCTGCACCCTGAGCCTCATCAATGGACTGCAGCGGCCTAACACCAGTCAAGCTGCAGGTTCATGAGGATATCTTGCTTGGATTGTTTTATTGACTCTTAGAAGTTGTTCTTTCTCAAGAAAAGCTATTATAATCAAGTTATCCAAACATTTACTGATTTGGGGGGTTAGTCTTTTTTATTCCAAGAGAGAAATTTTACATCTCCAGTCTGTGAGGCTGGCACCGCATGGAAGCTGAGTGGGTAGCCCTGGAAAGAGGGGTTGGGATACCACCAACATGCTGCATCTTGGGCAAACCAGAATCCTTAAATGTCTACAGGTTTGTCCAGTGGAACTAGTGAAACAGTTTCCCGTAGACTTGGTTTCGCCACTGACTCCACAGTGGTGTTATATTTATGGCTGCAGTGTCAGCTCATCCACTGTTACGCACATGAGTGTCTACGTAGGAAAATAAAACTCACATTGATTTCCCATGGTTGTTATGGATTATTTTATGTCTTCTAGGGAGTGTGCTCAACACAGCACTCACTCATCCAGCATCAACCTTCATAAGTTATCTCTTCCCTACCTAACTATTTGCTGTCAGCATAGAATATGGGATAAATATGTTTCTCCTATCCCTTCACTAAGTTGGATTGAAATGACTGACAGGTTTCAGAGTTTCTAAGCAGGGACAGAGCGAGCATGCTCCTGTGAACAGTTTGGACACCTTTGTACCTTATTTTGTGGGTACTTCCTAATTTTTCCCATATGTAAGATGAAATAATTGCTATTTATAACGTCAAATTTAATTTTCTTATTGTGTTTACTTGGATTGAGAAGTAATTTAAATTTGATCTTCCTCTCTCAACAATCAAACTTGCTCTGAATCGTGAAGTTTTGGCATTAGATCAGATGTTATTAATGCAGATAATAATGCAGTGTTGACAATATTTACTACTATTCTAAGCCTCTCTGACTTACGCATATTGGTATTTGTGCTTTTTCTGAGGCACACATGTCCCTCTGGTGCCAATTTGCATGGGGTTTATTCTGAGCCAGCCTTAATCCTAATTTGTGGTCCCTCAGAGTTGCATAAGAAATGATGACATTTCTGTTTGTAATCTGTTCTTTAATTTGTTTTCCACCTCTGTTCACTCTGATGAGTGAGGCTTTCATGTGTATGTACGTTATGTGCAGTCCTGTGGCATAGATCCTTGGAAATGACCCTCATTAGTATAAAAAAAAAAACAAAACAAACCCAAACCAGAATATTTCAGGTATTTCCCTTAATGTAGAAAATACACTTTACCCCTTCTTCTGTATTTAATTATTTTAAGAGGCTTTAAAATAGCTGGTTACTTTAGTGTGCTTAATTGAACCACAGTGCTGATTTGGTTACTTCAGTTCTCCTTGGATCATATTGAAAGGTTGTGTGTTCTGCTGGGATATTTTTCAGATACAGTAGAAGCACCGTTTCATCACACAGTAGCCTGCATTTGGGACAAAAACTGCCCTCAGAATTTCACACAGCCGTTACACATGCTCTGTTGAGCACTGGGGCTTGATGTTAAAAAAATAACACATTTCATTTGGATTTGATGCATTATTTGCATACAGGGAGTAGATTGCCTTAGTATGTTGGTAACTGCCATAGGTATTTGTGGATAAATGGTTTCATGTAAAAAACAAAACCAACCGAACTGAAAACCAAACCAACAGAATGGAAATAAATCGGAGGTGAATCACGATCCTTATCTTTTGACAGTCCTGTACAGAAAGGGAGCTATACTCTGCCACTTATAGAATAATACTGCTTTATTTTCCAGTCTCACACTGAATATTGGAAGGGAAGTGGTTGTTGAAAATGGAAGATTTATTCTGTAACCTCTGTTGTACAGAATGGGAATACCTTTCTGTTCTGTTGTTCCCTGTTTCTGGACCCTGGGTATTCAAATAGAGTGTAGGGGCTACTGCAAGGGAAGAAACAGATACTGTATTGCTTATATCTCAAGGTTCTGTCACCTACAGAAGTTTCTGGTTCCTGTGAGAAGGCAGGAGCCCAAGATTTGGGTTTTCTTGAAGATCATGATTCTAAAGGGGAGCAAGTACCCAGCCCTCTGAAGAGAGCCAGATACCCGCCTGCAATCCACAGTCTCAGTCATGTCCTAGAATTAAGTGCTTAAGCTGGGCTAATCCTTTCTTATTTTCTTTCTTGTGCACAATATTCCTTACCTACAGCTTTGTGTGTGTAATGCTCTACCATTTCATAACTGCTGGATTTTCATGTCCTTTAGATGTGCCCCAGACGGGTGGGTGGGCTGGGAGAGGCAGAACACACAGAACCTTCTCTATTAATTGCTGAGCATATCCTCAGAGCTGCCTCTCGCTGCCGTTAGTGAATGGTTGCAGTAATCACCTACAGAGCAGTGCTGAAGCTAAGATCTTTGTTAAAATTGAAGTCAAAAGGCATTGCAGTAATGCAGTAATTGGCTGTTATGATTCACTGTATGTCTTCTAAAAAAGCAATCTGTCTTTTCAACTTTATCTTTGGGATAAGGACCAACACAGGCATAAAAACATTTTGTGTGGCAAAATTAAATACTAATTCTTCAGTCTGTCTTGTAACTTGTGTGTGTGTGTGCATGCATATGTTTACTCAAAAAAATCAGTTGTTCTGGGCATTAGTTGCCAAAAAATGCTGTAGAAAAAGGATTTTTACATGAAATGGAGTTGCATAAATGTGATATGGATTGCACAGAAATATTTAAAAAATCAGCACAAAAGCAACTAAAAATAAAAAGGAAAAACCATTCCTGCAGTACATAGGTCAGTCTGGTAAAAAATCTTTTTTCTATGTTGAACAGGACAAAGACCTTGACTTTTTTTCTACCAGCAGTCTCCTTCCTTTCTGTGCCAATGCAACAAGGGAACGGAAAGTTGCAGAGAGGGAATGTGGGTGGAAAACCTTAAACAAAAGCTGGTAAGAGCAGGCTATAGAACATTGGGGACTTGGGACTTCCAGACAGTTCAGATGTGCAGGGATGTTTTCTACTGTCTAGCTAGCCAGTCCTCTTGCCTCCCTGGGCTGCTCTTCTCCTCGCTGCCCAGCCTGGATCCTGGTGGGAACATGCTGGTGTTTCCACAAATTAAGCATTTCGGACATTTCCTTCCAGTGGGACACGCATTTATTGGCTCTCCTTGGTTCTGAATGCTGTGTAATTCAAGCCAGTGGTCCCCGCAGGACTCCTACCCAACTGCCCGCTTTCCTGCCAGGAAGCACTTATCAGGACTGTCCTCCCTTCTGGACAGCCACATTCCCTCTTCCCATGGCCATGGCTCCAAAGGTGCTGTTTCTGAGACACTGGCTTCATTTGGTGAGGGAGGTATCAATAAAATACCCCACAGATGAGTAACTGTTCTTTGTCGGGGTCTCAGCATCATAACATGAGCACAGGCTGTTCGGTTTGGTCATTTGGGGGATTTATCCATACCTTAAGTATAGAGTCCCATATTTGAAGCTGAAGTTGTACTAGCATTGTAGGTTCTCCCTGGTGTAATCAGGATGCCAACTATTTTCACCAGAGATGTTTGTTAAAGTTATCACAGTTGAGCAAAGCAAGGTCAGGGAAAGTGTAAAGCCAAGGAGCTGTAGCTCAGCGATGCATGCTGCTGTTGGCTTCATTTTTCTCTAGAGGCAGTGTTTTGTTGGTGTCGGTCAATTACTGGTATTGCCAGTGCTGACAAAACCTATAGAAGCTGGAGATCGTCACTGCATGAGTGACTGGGGCTCTTGCTGGGTTTTTGGAAAAGAGCTAACATTCCCAGAGGCAAAAGAAATTCCTTCTGGGGGTTGCTGAACGGTGTGGACTAACTGCACAGTCGGTCAGGGATTTCCAGCATTACATTATTCGATGACTTAAAAACTTTCCATTTTCAGGCATTAAAAACCCACAGAACAGGGAACTCGGAAAGTTAAGTCAAGTTTAACTAGCATAATAAAATTTTTTTCCCATCTTTGAGATTATCCTCTGCCTTCCCTCTAGAGACTCGAAGGTGTGGGATCTGTTCCCTTGCTTGGGAGGAGACAGGTGAGACTTCCCCTGTTGTGGTTTGCTGCTCAGGGCAGTAGGCCAGGAGAACCTCACAGGAGGAATGGATTCATTTCCCCTTTCTAGAGTTTCCCCTGTGGAAAAGGAGGTTAAGCTCAAAATGAAATGTTTCTCTAGTGACAAGAGAGAATAAAGACTTCTGGTCTAGTGGATCAGCATAAGGCATGCGTACAAATCTACCTGTGTCGGTAGCTCAAGTTTCATGCTTGCACTGTTTTTCTTGAGATAAATTACTCTAAAGGAGAAATTTACATCTGTATAAAATTTAACATTTCATCATCCAACTTTTTTATAAAACCCAAACTATGCTTCAGAGTCTAGACAGATATATCCTTATAAAACAATGTAAGATATGTATATTATTTTTCTGCAGTGATAAACTGAGGAATAAAAAATATCTGCTCTAAGAATGGTGATCGTTGAGGAGCACATGCCTTTCTCTGGAAAATGTGAATGTATAGGAGAGAGCTTTGAATGAATATGTATTATTTGCTGTTTTAAATATTTTATGCTGGCTTGTGGAGAAATGTACGGAAGTTACATTGTAAATTAATCTCACACTTGAACAATGTCTTATGTACATTGCAAGCAAATCACAGCAATGCTGACACTTGCAGAAGATGTCATTTGACATTCTCCGTGCACTAATTTGCATAAATTTGGAATTCTGCTAACCAGCTAGCAACCTAAAAGGTTATGGTCTTACAAGAGCAGTGGATGAGAAACAGATTTTAACGCTTCCTCTAAGGCGTTTCACAGAGTGCTTTCAATAGGCTTGAAAGAATTGCAGAAAAAGTCTTTCAGTGGCTTGTCAAGAGTCACCTTCCCTGCAAGGCAGAGCAGTGACCTGGCAAGCCTAACGCTAACGAAATAGATTATTATGAAATCTTTCCACAGATACTGCATGGGTTGTTTTGGCTTTTCAACTGCCTATGTGCGTCAGAGTGCTGAGAACTTGGCAGAGAGCCTGGGCTCTGTGACACCTTCAAGCATGTCATTGGAAAGCCCTAAGGTTTTGCATCTTCCTTGGAAATAATGCTGTGGGAAGTCCAGATCTACCCATCTGAGCAAAATTTACTCTTCAGCCATTGCATAAGTGCACTTGGGCTTCTGTTCCAGAGATTTGTGTTTAAAGATGCTGGGGGACTTGCCAGTACATAATAGACACGTTTCTTTTGTGAACTTGCCTTGTCTGCTGGGAAGCCAAGCCAGAACACTTGTGTTGCTCCATGCACTACAGCTTCTTGTCAAGTTGTTTTGACTAAAGGAGATGTTAGCAGCTTCAGACAGTCAAAATAACTAGTTTAGTTCTGGGAACAGCAGAACTGTGGCCCTTGTCAGCGGATTTGTGCCACTCTCATTGTAGCATTATGGTCAAAAGTAATCTGGATGTACCTTCCTGGTGCTGAGCATCCATGCACATGACTGCAAGTATTCATTATACAATTGAACAGCCAGGCCATTAATTCAGGTTCTTAAGAACAAATCAGAGGACATCTGGTTAGTCACTGCCTAAGGGTTGATTTAAGTCACCATGCACAGGTGTCCTGTCTGCTGATGGAGAGAATAAAAGTTGCCTATTAGAGCGTGAGGTGTGAGGTGAGGTGTTTCACCCCAGGGTATGGCCTCTCCTGTGGCTTTGTTCCAGAGATGAAATACAGATAAATGCTCCCAAAAGCCTGGCAGTCCTAAGTATCTCTAGGGTGTGTGCAGAACACAAAGAGACTGTTCAGTGTGTGGGTTGGAAAGCAGGGAAATAATTGAAGAGCATTTTGCATCAACAGAGATTACCAGGAGAGCAGCTTGATGTGCCTAGCAGGTGCCCCCCACCAGGACAGGAAGGACAAGATCAGTTTCTACAGTTTCTTGATGGCTATCCTTCCTCCCAGCACTTGTGGGCCAGGGTTGTTGAGGGTCCATACGTGCCATTTCTGGACAAGCATATTGTAGGAGCTTGGGACTATGTTTCCCATCCCCAGGAGCAGGGGCATTAATGTGGCAGTGGACCACTGTGGCTCTGACCTATACATTGCTTCCTAGTCTGCTGTTAGGGCAGTGGTGCCCTAGCCAGCCTGCTCAATTCCCTGACGATTTAAATACAATGAGATCCTTAGGTGGCAGGTTGCTCATTTTTCCAGCCTGCTGCTCATGGTGGCTTCACATATTCCACGAACAGCACAAAGGTCCTTAGCACACAGAGCAGCAGGAGCATTTGGGAACAGTTAACCCACAAAAGCTCAGAAACAGGGGGTAGTGGTTGTTTTTCTTTAAGTGCTTCACATAATGGACTTGCATCCTTTCTCCTCCTCCACCAGCAGCACATTTCAGTCTTTGCCATCTTGAGAACTGCATATACTTGTTCCGTGAGGCTTATCAAAACCATCCTTGGGTTTTCCCGCTCTGGGCAGCTATTCCCGTGGATGGCCCCCGGTGTCTGGTAGCTTCTGACCATCAGCTAACTTACTGCTTGGCTGCTCTTGCCAGCACAAGACAGGCAAAATCCTTTTGTCTGCAGGACGATTGGAAGGAGCCAGCTTGGGGCTTTGTTTCTGTGTTTGAACATTTTTAAGTGACTGAGTGTCAGAAAAAATAAGCTTAATGCACTCAAAAATGCATTTGCAGAGGCTAAGAAACACTGGATCTGGATGGTTTAGAAGAATAAAGAAGAAATAAGGAAACTATTCCTTTGGTTGCTAGGATGCCTTTTTATCACTGAGATCAGTGTGGTTTGGGGTTTTTTATTTTTATTTAGATGTACGACTTATCTATTATGGTTAGAGCATGGCTGCAGTGTATTGTATTCTGATAACAGATTTAAGTAAATGAGACAGTTGGTTAGCACTTTGATGTGAAAAATAGGTCTGAAGCATAGAATGGGCCAAGATTTTATTTTTTCTTTGAAGAAAAAAAAAAATGAAAAGAGTTAGTGATAGAAATTATGGTTATTCTTTATTGAAGATGCAAAAAGTGGCATTTACTAGGACATTTGTCCTCAAAATTTATTCTGTTTGCATGGAAACACTTTGCATCTCATGCAGCTGAGGAAAGGAGTGTGAATCCAAGGCAGATACTTTCCTGCTAGTGTTACAGCCCCGGGTGGGGACTTTAACATCACGCAGGGAAATACATGTCTGGCTCTTTGTCTTCTGCTTTTTGTGACAAAGGAATTCCCATTTGAATTGCTGTGCTCTGTTCAAGCCCCCTCCAAGCCTCTGGGTTAGCAGCAGTCAGTCTTTGCAGTGTCCTGACGTCATCCAGTGTATGCATAAGCTCTGCTATTGTCTTACGGAGAGCAGGGGCTGGGGATTGCAGTATCTGGTGGCTGCTACCTATTTATGCCGGCTGGTATCACGGAAAGGACGCTGGCCTGCCTGTATCTCTTGGATTTAAAACAGAAGCTCCTGCCTTTTGCTTCCTGAAGAAAGACCTTTGCTGCGGTTGCAAGGAAAAGCTGCTGCTGCTGCGGTGTGGAGCAGAGGAGGGAAGAGGAAGAGAGCGGAGAATCTGGCAGCTTGGATAGCCTGGACTGCATTGTCTGGCTTCATGACCCCTGCTGTGTAGCAGTCTCATCCCTACTCTCATACACTCCCTCTGTCTTCCACTCTGTTTTCTTCTTTTCTCTTTAAAATAGCAGCATCTGGGGCCAGCCATGTTTGGCACTGAATCTTCATGTAAGTAAATGCATCCCACTTACATCCTTTTTCTGTTGAGAATAGGGCTTGTTTTAGTCTTGCTGTACCCTCCGCGTTTGCATTCCCTTTGCTGTAGGTCACTGGCTAAATACTGCGATCCTCGCCTGTTTACCAGGGGATGATAGATGCCAGAGGGGAACCATCTACCTCCCAACTGTGGGTGCATCCTTGATGCCAGCAGCAGGGCACTCAGCGTTGCTGAATTCAGGCCACTGAAACATGGGGGGAAAAAGGCAGTTTTGCTTGAATGTGTGATATGTCAATGATTGGGAGTTGCAGATGCTCTGATGAATGCACTACTTGGGTGATATGTTTGGGGACTGGGAATGCTGCAGCATTAGATGGGTGAGTGCTGGAGGAGAGTGATTTAATCATAAGGAAAAGAATATGTCATTTGCTTCATTTTTGTTCCAAGGAAAAAGGCAGCTTGTCTTGGATCCCTCCTGTAACTGGAGAATCCAAAATTAAATTAGGTGGAATTCTAAATATGATAAAATTTCAAAATAATAGGATCATTTATTTGTTTCTTCCTGATCTTTTGCACTGGAAAATCTCAACTGAGGCAGTCTGCTATATAATAGCAGTGCAGACACATGTCATTGAAAGCCAGACAGTTTAGCTTCAACAGGAGCAGCGATTACCTACCTGGCAAATCTGGCCATGGAGGAAGGCTGGGGGTTTGTGTATAAATAATGTTGCTGGTGACAGTGTGGCTGTGTGGAGCCCAGTCTGATCCAGTGATTGTCGGGTGACAAAAACAGAGAACAGTTACTTTACACTGTGTTTTGTGTACAAATAGTACTGCATGTTGTTGAAAAATGTCTCATTTGAATATGAAGCAGTGGCGTTTTTATACTGTTCTAAGATGCAGCATGTTGTAATGACTCTGTGTTGCTAGGCTGGGACCCGTTCTTTGGCTTGGCTCTTCCTGGGAAGTGGTAAGAGCATTGGGGTACCTCATAATCATGTCCTCCTGGCTGTCAAAGCCCCATGCTCCCAAAGGGTTAATCATTCCCATTACCTGGCTCTGTGAACTCTCCCCTCCTCTGCCACAACACTGGTCAAGGTCAGGCAGCATAAACACAAGATTTGCCTTTAGGTTTCTTTTGTTTAGGGACACTTGTTTTATGCCTGCTTGTAAACATACTTGCAGCTCTGGGTCCATGCAGTGTGAGCAGAGATGCCGAACATTGCAGCTGCATCTGTTCATATCCTGCCAGATCTGTGAGCCCCATGTGCGTCCATGGAGTCTGCCTCTGCAAAATGTATATTGACTTGCTGCGAGATAGCATCAGGGGTGTACCTGCTCTCCTGCAGAGAGTGCCTATTGCATACTTGGAAAGCAAAATTACGCAGTCTTGTTAAGCTATCCAGCCTTGTAGTCCTTCTCTTGTTTTATGAGGTGCATTAATAAACAGCTTGCTTGTCAAATCAAGCTTTTGGCTAAGGTCACCAGTTGTACCACCAGTAGCTGTGGCTGCTTTTGTTTCTGTGGCTCCCACAAGGCAGAAAAGGGCAACAGAACGTTTTGTAGCAGCCACTACCTGTTTCCCAGAAGGGTCTAGCAGCACGATTTGCCTTTAAACAAGGGGTTAAATGCAACATGGTTTGTTGCCATTGATCCAAGCAGAGGCTGTGGCCAGTCCCTGCCTGCCTTCCCCAGCCAGAGGGAGGGGAAGGCAGTGTGGTGGCCTCGCCTTTGTGCAGTCCTTTTCCCCTGCACCTCTGCTTGGGCCTGGACCTTGTACCCAAGGGCTCCCTGAGACACGGGTTCAGGTTCTTTGGGCCAGGCTGGATGTGCTGTTGCTTGCTGCTGTGGGATTTGGCACAGGACAGGAGAGTGGGGTGATGCTGGGCAGCACACCCCCCCCACACCCCCTCCCAACCAGCCCTGCCCACACCACTGCTGGGGAGCCGCAGGTTTGCTCTCAAAGGAGAAAAATGGCATCAAAATGAATGTGCTCAGAATGCAGTCTCAGCTGGTGGTTTTTTGGCCTTCCCTCTCCTCTTGTCTCCTTCATATTTCCAAGCTGTAAAATGACAGCAATGTGACTTGTTAGTGTTTCTGTCCAGCTAGAACATAAACAAAACAAAATAAGTCAATGAGATTCAGCATCATCTGGTCCTTGGAACACAACAGTAGCCATTTCTGCTGCTGCCCAGTGAAATGAGCAAATTGCATTTTTCTTAATCCTCCTATTTACAATTAGTATTTAGGCTTCTATTTTTCTCTTCTTTGATTAAAAACCCAAGAAAAATGGTCAGAAGCAAATCCTGGTTTAGAACCTTCATTCTGTCACTCAGTATCAAAACATTTTAACAAGTCAACTCCTATTCATCATTCCTGGTTTTTCTTCTTGCTTTTAACAGCAGTTGGAAGGGCAATAAAAGATAGTCCAAGGGCTATTGTAGAAACAGAGGCATCTGCTTATCGCCTCCTGGATGCAAGGAAAGACAAACAGAAGGCGAGGCTGGCCTGTGAAGGGGGATAAGGCAGCAGGCGATCCACAAACAGCTGCTAACGCTGAGCAAAGACAGAGGATGCAAAGCAAAACCCCCAAGAAGTGTCTGTGGGAAGGGCTGTGCTGTGCAGGGCAGTTGCCCTATGGACATTCCCAGTATTTTCCGTCAGGCACGTGTGTTTATCCATTTGCAGACCCGCCGCCGGGGGCTGTCTGCATCGTGGGGGGCAGCTCTCCATCCTGTGCCACCTCGCCTGCTGACCTGACGGGTTTATCTGCTCACTGTAATTGTTTCAGATGCTGTATGGGGTGAGTAGAACTTGGTTTGATATAACCTTGGGTTGAGAATGAAGTCTTCTTGAAGGTGAGATGATGTTGCAGCACTGAACTGAAGCAGGGAAGTGGTCAGGCTTCAGGTGATGAGCTGGGCCCCAAGAGAAAGACACCCTCAGTTCAGGGGAAGAGATAACCCCAAGCCTAGGGGAAATAACCAGCAAAATCCTTGTTTAATTCATAGTACTGGCAGTTGCAGGCTGACAGGAGGGACAGTACAGGCACAGATTAAACTGAAATGCAGGAGCAGCCATGGTTGTTGGGGCTCATAAATGCTGGGGGTGGTCAGGGCAGCATGGCTTCACCAAATCAGGCTGTGTAATGGGAAGGAATGGGGCAGGATATGGCTCAGAATCTGTAACGTGAGCAAAGAGGTGCTCAGAGAGCCATTTCATGCATATGTGAGAACATGCACTAAGTGTTCTTCAGGTACCTCAGCGTATCTCAGTAGGGAGCTGCGAGGAGGGAATTGCACACACATGTGCAACACTCACCCCAACACTCTTGAAAGAGCCCAAATACCTGCTGTCAGTGTCTGAGGTGATGTTCTCAGTTCTGCTGCATTTGTTCATGCCAGAGTGTTTTAACCTAGCAGTGACACTAAAGTGTGAGAGTTACAGGGAGGTTGTCTGGGAGGTGCTCTTCCATCCGGGGCTGTTCAGGGAGGCGCTTGTGGTGGTCCCTGTCTGTCAGATCAGCAGCTGTGCTTGGGCAGGGAGAGACTGGACCAAAGGAGAGCGGACCAAAGGGTATGAGCAATGCAAACCCAAAGGGCAGGCAAAGCTTTCCCCCATCACGAGGCTGATGCTGGAAGGATGTTCTCCATGGGGAGTGATGTGGAGGAGGGGAGACCTTGCTTACTTCAGTGTGCCAGAAAAGCTGCTGTGCTTGCCCCAGGCTCACTCTACTGTCTTCTGCTCTGTAAGTTCAGAAAATGCTGTTATTCCTGGGCAGTTTTTCTCCCCCAGATTCTCTTCAAGCCAGAATGCAGTAAATGGGCAAGATTGCACTAAGATAATTGATTTTGTGGCATCAGAAAAGTAATCTTACAAACCCCTGCAAAACAGCAGCAGCCAACAGTGGAGAAATGAGAGATCTTCTCATCAGATATTAAGAACAAGGATGATCTGATAGGCACGATTGCTGCTGTCCTGGGCTGCTATACCTGCCTTCTCCTTCCTCTGGCACCAGTGGGAGAGCCAGCCAAAACCTGACCACTTCTACAGGTGGCCAGTTTTGAGCGCATTGGCTCCCCAGTCTGATTCACGGGGTGACTAAATGGGCAGTGGCACAAGGGAGGGTGGGACACAGCCATTGAAACTCTGGTGAGATGTCAGCCTTGGCAGCAGTGGACTCCACTGAACCAGCAGATGACCAAAATGCTCCTATTTTTTTGAGTATAAATAGCCTACTGTTGTCCTGAATTTCCAAGATGAGTAATCATAGTAAGTATGGGTACCTGGCATCAGATGACTGCCACAATTTCACAATGATGTTATGCTGGTTTCTCAGGCAACTGTACGTCAAAGGGAGGTTACAGGAACATACCAGAAGCTGTAACTGTAAACTAATGTATTTGGCTGCTGAGGTTCCTGCAGTTCCATTGTCCTTTGACCAGTTTAATTGACAGGACCAGAAACAGGGATAAATCTTTATGCCCAAGGACAACTTATTAGAGTCCCTCTGGGCCATGTGACCCAGATAGGAAGTGCAGTACATGCAGTGAGGACTCTGTGTCATACTGCTTGAGCTGGTGTAGAAGCAGTAGTTTCATGTAATTTGGGGGTCATTAGCAGGTATGCCCAGCAAAAAACCCCATTTATTTGCAGAACAATCAGTTGTCTCTTTTGTCTGACCTAGATCCCTGTAGCACCAGGAAAAGGTCTGTAATGTGCTACAAAAAGAGCATATGGGATTCAGTGAGATAGCATATTGCAGATTTCAAGATCAGTGGATATCTTTCCTGTTTGGTGAAAATACTGAGGTAGTAACATCACCACTTAGACTATTTCACAGTGACCATTGAGAGATGACAGAATCTTAGAAATGCCATTATATTTCCTATTGTAAAGGATAGGATGTTGAGGCTTTATACTCGGGAAATAAGCTCTACAACTACAGAGAAAAACACTTGCTACCCAGAATCTGGTGTAGCTCAGTGGAGAATTGGCTGGCTTTGCTGTCTGTGATCAAGGTGAAGCTTATACAGAGAGATTGACTTAAGATGCTCAGAAACTGAGAGGGTAAGTAAACCCATGTTTTAGCTAGAGCAAGAAATGTGCCATTGCTTTCCAGCATTAGATGAAAAGTATTTTAGGAGTTCCTATGGCTCTCCGTGGATTTAATTTGGAAATGGCATCTTGAGGTTTAAATGTTTTGATCAGTACATGGGAAGTAGAAGGGACATCCTTGTGAAACTATGAGGCAGCAGTACAAAACCGAAGTCTGGTATGTCTGGCCTCTTTTGAGAAATACAGTGGCTAAGAAGCTCTTTCCTTGGTGCAGTGGGACAAAGGATGATGAGGTGACCCTGAAAGCATGCTAGATAGTGTTTCAGTCAAAGCAGGAACCTAAGTTGAAAACAATACAAAGTTGGTGAGCTTTTCAGAGGAAGTATATGGCTATAGTGGGGACTTCTCTTGTAAAGGTTTGACTGAACAGAGAGGAAAAAGTGATGGGAATGAACTCTGGAAGAACATTGCAGAAGTGAGGCCTTGCACTCAAAAGGCCTGTAGTCTTTGAAGCAATGAGGCGGTTTTGAAGATGGCACTGGAAAGATAATCCATCTCCCTTGGCCTATCACATTCAACATGTAACTCGTTAGCCCAGTGATTTCGCAATCTACAGTGATGATACAATTTCAGGTATGTCATCACTCCAGCAAATGCCAACTTGCATTTTAGTGCTAAGAATGAGTCTTGGAAAGCTGTCATATATTTAGATTTCCTGCTGTATTCACCTTAGTGTGGAAGTACCTGTCTTATGGTGCATCAAGGAGTTCTGAGAGGATATGGGCTTGAAGTTGATGTGGTTGTGCAAGTGCAGCAAAAGGAAAATGTACTCAATTACATATTACAAAAGTTCCTGGATGGGAGAAGAAAAGGGAGATCAGACATGTTTCACTTCATGTCTTTGCTGCGTTTTTTAAGAGTAGTAAGGAATTGTGTGATGAAGACATAATTAGAAAGCAGATTTGAGGGGAATGGCATAAACTGCTCCTCCATGGAGCTCAGAAGATGGCAACTTACTTCACTTGTAAGATCTCTGCTATGAGAAAAGGAAAAATTGTTGTAAGAAGATAGCATCCCAAGCAGAACCAGAACTGCATATATCACTACTTATCGATGCTTAACATGAGTCACACTGAGTCTGAACTGACTTAGCACAAGGAAAATACTGCTGGTCACGAATATAAAAAAGGAGCAGCATTGTAATTAGCAATACTGAAAGATGCTAAAACGGTGTATTTAACATTCATGGAAAGAGCTGAATGTGGAAAATGTTAGCACCACTAACCTTTTTTCCTGTCAGCTGCATTTATTACCAGTATTAGTAAGGTGTCTAGGACTGTCGCAGTGGCAGTAAATTGTGCTGCTGTATTTGCATAGTGGTAATAACCAGTCACTCAAATCATCCATCTGCTGAAAAAATACTCTCAAGCTTCTATTTAGATTATCAAAGAGAATACAGTAGATCAGAAATGTCAGATTAGCTGGTAAAGAAACATGTCAAGTTGTGTGAAGATTGCATGCTGTGTTTTGTCATCCACAAGGACAGGAGCCCAAACAAGTCCAGCTAAAAAGCCCTGGAAATTTTATAGGCAGTGAGTAGAGGCAAAATTCTTCTAGAGGGTTAAGTAAGCTGGGGAAAGTATTCCTGTAACTCAGCAATGTACTGCCTGGCTGTTCTCTGTGTCCTCTGCTGCTTGCGTGGTCCATAGTGGTAACTCCAGATAAGCTGTTATTATTATGTGCAGAGCGAAGAGGGTGATAATCAGGCTGCCTGTGCAGATGGATGGAGAAAAGCTCTGAATGGTGGAAATGAGCAGCTAAATAAAAAGCAGCAAGATCTGAACTGTAACTTCATGTTCAAGAGTGGAAATTCCTCCAGGAAATGGCCTAATGCATGAACACTGAACAGGAGGATACAGTGTCCTTTGTTACAGACAAGGGACTCTGTGGCAGTACAGGTGGGAGCAGATTTCTCTACAACTGCAGACACGTTACTGATGTCTTTCTAAGGCTTCAGCTGGGATGTTGTGATAGCACGAGGAGATGGCAGTGGGATGAAGGATTTATCAAGTGTGTTAAATAAGACATACTACATCATCTTTAGTGTCATTTACAGTTGCCACAAACTCATGGGACTACATAGTGTTGCCCCAGCCCATAGGGATACAACAGCTGCAGTGACCAAGAGATTAAGTTGCCTACCTAGGATAAAGCACTGGTGGTCTGCACTGCAGAGTGGGGTCCGACAAAGAAAGGGCATTCACATGGGACTTACCAGTGTTATCTTCATACGTATAAGTATTTTTATGCCTCGGATTTTCACAATACTAGGATAAACCTCCACACTGTGGAAGGTGGCACTGCCGTGGGCATTGTGTGTCACAGCCTGCAGTGACCGTCTGGATGCAGATAGACATTAGCTTGGGCTAATAGACCAAGCAGATAGATATTAGCTCTGGGGCATTGCATGTATGCTAATGACTTGGAGTCTCTGCGGGTCTTGGCTGCATGTCAGACAGGAATGAAGCTGTAGATTTAAAACAAATGCCCTGTACTGCAGGAGTTCAGTGAACAACGTGCCTGGCATTTATTTAGGTTCTGTCTTGTTTGTGTGTCTATAGTGACATTCAATCAATTCTTCCATAAATAAAGTATAGGTGAATATTCACACAGAATTACGCAGGAAGACAAGAAGAAAAAGCTCATGTTTGGACTTGCCATCCTTAATAGCATCCCCTTAAACGCAGAGGCTTCCCTGAGGAAACAAAGCGACTCTCTGATCTGGAGCGTTAGCACAGCCACCCTCGCTGTAGAGCCAGGCGCTGCGGGAGCAGCTGCTGCCTGCAGCCTGCCAGTAAATGCACGGCATTGGCATTTTCAGTTGTTCTCCTTTCCTTCACTGATCTGTATGTACTCTGGATCTGTTCTGGTTTACACTGGGGAGAAAGAGGTGACTTGATGTCACTGAGCAATCTAACTATGGTCAAAGGAGTTAAAAAAACATCCCAGTTTTTATAGGTATATACTGTATGTATATATATTTAACATATTTTTAACCTTTGTTTTTACTTTGACAGCTGTTGCAAGTTAAAACTATAACTGCCCTCTTCTTACTAGGGCTGTAAAACAGACTGGTTGACCAACATTAAAGCAGCTTTTTTCCTAGTGAAGGAAGAGCCTGAAGCTGCCTCCCCAAATAGCATATCATTGCTGATGTGAAGCAGTGGTCTTACTGCTTCTCTACAGGGTGCTCAGTACCATGGCAGTTAGTAACACTGGTTCCTGTGTGCAGGGAGCCCAAAAATTTGCATATATCTGGAAATCTGGCTGCACTCTGATCTCCAGAAGCATTGCAGACATGCTCACTGAAGAGGGTGGAGGTATGTCACAGGCGTCACGGGCAAGCCTGCATTGCAGCTGACTCATGTGCTGCCTCATGTACAGGTAAGGAGAATTATGCTGCCAAGTTGGCTTTCAGAAGCAGGAATTTCATTTCTGAAAATCAGCTGCTGGAGGTTACTGATAGCTTTGTTGCTGGTTTTGTTTTTTAATTCGCTAAAATCAGGCTGTTAGTCCTGTTTTTGTTTCAAAAGTTTAGTCTGGAAATAACCTTTCAAAGGGAAAGATGTGCAACTATTAAATCCTAAATTTGAATCATAGTGGTTGGGCTGTGCTTGTGCTTTCTAGCATCCAGACACACAGACTTTGCCTTATTAAATAATTTTGAAGAAGAAAATGTGAGTGAACAGTCAAATAATAGCAAAAGTTGTTGTTGGATATGGATTTCTAATGAAGTCTAATGAAAATAAACATGAACAACAGTCTGAGACATTATACTATAAAAGAGTTGGTGAACAAGATACCCATGATAGGACAAGAAATATTTTAGAACGTTTTAAAAAGTCACACTGTTTCCCAACAGTTTATCCCAACTGGAAGGAAGTGCAGCAGGAGGGCCAGGAGACCTCCTTGGATGGATAAGGAGCTGCTGAGGAAAATTCAAATGAAAAAAGAGTCTTACAGAAAGTGGAAGCAAGGACAGGCAGCCTGGGAAGAGTACAGGGATATTGTCTGTGAAGCTAGGGACCAAGTTAGAAAAGCTAAGGCCCAGTTAGAATTAAACTTGGCAAGGGATATTAAGGATAACAGGAAGGGATTCTATAGGTACATAGCAAATAAAAAACAGACTAGGGAGAACACAGGCCACCTCAGAAAGCTCTCAGGAGAACTGGCTACACAGGATTTGGAGAAGGCTGAGGTTCTGAAAGACTTCTTCAGTCTTTGCCAGTCTTCACTGGCAAAGGCTCTGACCGCACCACCCAAGTCTTGGAACGCAGACGCAGGGACTCTGAGAATGAAGACTTTGGGCCCACTCTAGGGGAGGAACTGGTTCGAGACCATCTTAAAAATCTTGAACATGCACAAGTCCATGGGTCCTGATGAAATCCATCCACGGGTCCTGAAGGAGCTGGCGAATGAAGTTGCTAAGCCACTGGCCATCATATTTGAAAAATCATGGCAGTCAGGTGAAGTTCCCAATGACTGGAAAAAGGGAAATATAACCCCCATTTTCAAGAAGGGGAAAATGGATGACCCAGGGAATTACAGACCAGTCAGTCTCACCTCTGTGCCTGGCAAAATCTTGGAGCAGATTCTCCTGGAAGGCATGCTAAGGCACATGAAAATCAACAAGGTGCTTGGTGACAGCCAGCATGGCTTCACTAAGGGGAAATCCTGCCTGACCAATTTGGTGGCCTTCTATGATGGGGCTACAGAACTGATGGACAGGGGTAGAGCAGTTGATGCCATCTACCTGGACTTGTGTAAAGCGTTCGACACTGTCCCACACGACATCCTTGTCTCTAAATTGGAGCAACATCAATTTGATGGATGGACCACTCGGTGGATAAAGAACTGGCTGGATGGCCGCACACAAAGAGTTGTGGTCAATGGCTCAATGTCCAGCTGGAGACCAGTAATGAGTGGTGTCCCTCAGGGATCGGTGTTGGGACCGGTCTTGTTTAACATCTTTGTCGCTGACATGGACAGTGGGATTGAGTGTGCCCTCAGCAAGTTTGCTGATGACACCAAGCTGTGTGGTTCGGTTGATACGCTGGAGGGAAGGAATGCCATCCAGAGGGACCTTGACACGCTTGTGAGGTGGGGTGATGCCAACCTCATGAAGTTTAACCATGACAAGTGCAAGGTCCTACCCCTGGGTCGGAGCAGTCAAGAGTTTCAGAGCAGCCCTGCAGAGAAGGACTTGGGGGTGTTGGTCAATGAGAAAATGAACATGAGCCGGCTTCAGTGTGCACTTGCAGCCTAGAACGCCAACCGTATTGTGGGCAGGATCAAAAGGAGTGTGACCAGCAGGTCCAAGGAGGTGATTCTGCCCCTCTACTCTGCTCTTGTGAGACCTCACCTGGAGTGCTGTGTGCAGTTCTGGTGTCCTCAACATAAAAAGGACATGGAGCTGTTGGAACAAGTCCAGAGGAGGGCCACGAGGATGATCGGGGGACTGGAGCACCTCCCATATGAAGATCGGCTTAGGAAGTTGGGGCTGTTGAGCCTGGAGAAGAGAAGGCTGAGAGTGGAGACCTCATAGCAGCCTTCCAGTATCTGAAGGGGGCCTATAGGGATGCTGGGGATGGACTCTTCATTAGGGACTGTAGTGATAGGACAAGGGGTAATGGGTTAAAACTTAAACAGGGGAAGTTTAGATTGGATATAAGGAGGAAATTCTTTCTTGTTGGGGTGGTGAGGCACTGGAATGGGTTGCCCAGGGAGGTTGTGAAATGCTTCATCCCTGGCAGTGTTCAAGGCCAGGTTGGACGGGGCCTTGGGTGATATGGTTTAGTACGAGGTGTCCCTGCCCATGGCAGGGGGGTTGGAACTTGATGATCTTAAGGTTTTTTCCAACCCTAACTATTCTATGATTCTATTCTATGATAACATTTCATTTGCTTTCATTCTTTGCAAGAAGAATGGAGGGCTAGCTGCGTGCTAAAGTAGAGCTAACATCCCTTTTACTGTAGAAAGTTGCTTTCTTATGGGCCTTATAGATGAGCCCACAGCAAAATATGGCCTTCATGGAGCCCAGTTTCATCTGATTTCTTCTGTGCAATGATTTCACACCAGCTACAGCAGGATGGTGATGTCTGATAATAAGTTAACAACAGCAGTTGTCTTATGGTACAAGTCAAGTTTGAGTATTGGCCATTTGCAGCTGGTCACCTTTTCTTCGGGAACAGCATGTAAGGGTGGTTTTGAGCAGTAAGAGACTTGTCGTAAATAGGTGTTGAAAACCTTTTTGCTGGATTTGTAATTGATGAGTCTTTTCTGTGCTTACTATTCTCAGAAATAGTACGTGATCTGTTATAAGGTCTGCTTACAGGTGTCCCTCCTTAGGCTTACATGAAAGTGTGATATTTTTTAAACACAGTTAATTAAGATGGGACAAAAAAACCTTCACAAATTCTCTATTAGGACTAGATTGTGTTAACAAAGTGTAGGTTTAAGGTTAACTGAAATAAACTTTCTTAGCTGAAATAAAAATGTCCATGAACTATATACTGTGTCAAAATGTGAGTGCAGGCAGGTCTGAGTGCTTTAAAGCAATACTCATGTAAAAATGGCAACATGGTTTGTTGTTTTTAATGTCTTTTGTAACAATTCACTCTCAGGTTAACAAGCACAAATGGCCTTTGATAAAGGGTTTAAATTTCACATCTGCCAAAGATGAACTATGGTTTGTAAGCATAGCATGAATAATTTTGTTTTCTTTCTTCTTGCTGCCACTGGTGATGCTTCTAATGATAGATATTTGGAGCATGCCAAGAAAATGGATGCTAGGTAGTGTCAATCGCTCAACCCATAGATAAGGCCATGCTTCCCTAAGATGCTTCCTAGTGGAACAGCCTAGAGATATTTCTATTGATCCATAGTTCTGAGAGCATGAGGTGAGAAGAACCGTCTTAAGTTTATGAGGGTGTTATCTGTCATAGTTCGGTACATAAACCATTGTGCAAGGTGGCATGAAAGTTAGTCTTTCCGCCACACAGCCTACTGTTTGTGTTCTGGATCTAAATAGTAAACCTGAGCTGGTTTTAAAACTTGAGATTATGACAAAAACAGGAATCGAGCACATAATATATTTTGCAAGCTGTTGATCTGTGGTGACTGAACTAAGTTGAGGAAGAACAGCTGGAAACCTGAAGGAAGAGGTCAGACCATCTTATTCTTGAGCAACAAGAAAACTGAGGAGGTGTAATGAGCTAGAAGAGAGAAGGAAGTCTGCAACATGGAAGATCCTGGAATAGTAAATTCTTGAATTGTGGGGGATTTGGAAAGCACGAGGGCTAAAACCTCATATGCTGAATAGGCACCCTGAGTATATATGTTTAAGAGAGAGGGGAGGATGAGACAAGCTGTAGGAGGGGCAGATGTGAACAGGCCTGATGGTGTAATGCTTAGTCCTGCCCACCCTTTGTTAAAGATCTGCTGCCATTCCCAGGAAGAAATCAAAAGGCATCCTTAAGACCTAAAATGCAAATGCTGGGAATGCTATTGGAATGATCCTAGTAAATGAGGCCATTTTAGAAATTAAAAGCACGACATGGGCCACCCTTTACTCCAGTATCTAGATGAGAAGGTGGATGGTAGATAATTTGCCATAATAAATGTTATCACATAGTCCTTCACTGCTATGTGAACAACAGTGTATCGTGTCCATGGAGCCAGTCCCCCTGCTCCTGCTTGGGGTGGCAGAATAGGGCAGTGTCTCTTGGACTGGGGTGGTGACCCAGCATTGAGGTGGCTGACACAAATCCTACTTTGTTTCCAAATCTTTTCAGATTCTGGAGTGGAGGCAGGCTCCTTTTGCCTACCCTCATTTCCAGTGGCAGTTTTTTGTGGTTTTCGCTATGTCTGTCAATCCTGAATGTAGCCTGTTTTACTGACAGCACCAATTAAGTAGCTGAGCATTTGCACTTTCTCCCAGATGGTTCCCTCTTCAATACAGGAAGCAATCTGTGCTGTAACAGAACGGGCAGGAGCTCAAGCTGTAGTCTTGTACACAGATCGGTGCAGCCTGCCGTTTGAGGCAGATTTAATGGTGGGGTGTGACTTAATGGTATAGTTAGGAAGGAGCAGAACTGGGGTGGGGTGGGAGCCGGGGAGAGGAGAAAGTGCCTGGTGCTGTTTTGTTTGAGCCTGGCTTGCTCCTAATCCTGCTAGCCATTCAGCCTTGATGGCAGCAATAAGCCTGAGTACCAGCTGTGCCTTCCTATGGGCTGCCGTGTTATTTTCAGCTCATGTGAAAATGAGGCATTTCCATTTAATTTTTCCCCTTCTCTTTCTCTAATGAACAAGTGGGAACAGCAAATGCATGTATGCATGCCTCAGTGATGGCTCCCCTCTTTCCATCTGCATTTACTCTCAGATCCCTTTCAATCCATTGCTTGTTTTAAATCTAGCATCTTGTAGTGCTGACAGAATAACTGAAAGTCTCTGCTTATTGCTGAGATCTCCTGCAGCTTCCAGTTGCTCTGCAGGCACTTTTGTTCAGAACTTGAATTTCTGAGTGAGGCCTAGTCACCCGTTCACCACCACCAGTACGGCCCCACAGAGATTTTCCTGCTGGATCGTTTTCCCTTTAGCCTGAAAAATCTCATATTTTCAGGAACCTACTGGCTGAGATACTGATTTTCCTCCCTGTTTCTCAGAACTCTAAAGGTGACAGTGGAGAAGATGGCTGAACATACCACTGTTTCATGTGCTGTATGATCACCTCCAGCAGTCAGTGTTCCAGGTTCTCCCTGGAAGCTTAGTCTTTACAGTCTTCAGCTGTAAAAAGTGCCATGCTCTTCTTTCCATTACAGCCTGTACAGCATGCCTGACAGGTTGCCTGAGCATAAGAACGTGCACTGAATTAATTCAGTAAATCTAAAAAAGGCCATTTCTCAGACTGTGATGGACAGAACAGGTTTAGAGAGCGTGATCTGTTACAGAGGGTTTAGCTAGGTCTCTGCCATAAACAAGGGAGAGTCCAAAGTATAGGTAGCCAGAATCCATTAACAGGTAGGCATCGAATATTTTGAAAGTGGATATAAATCTGTTCTGAAGCTAATAGGCTTACTCTTTTTTTTTTTTTTTTTTTTTTTTGACAGAATCCCTGAAACAGTAAGAAAGATAAGTAAGGCAACAAGCCTGTCCTCCTGTAGAAGGGACAGACATCCAGGGAAAACAGTTATTGTTATCTATGACACGGCCTTCAGTTATTTGGCTCGGTGCAGTCTATCATATTTTTATCTTGAACCTGTCACTTTATTTGTTGCTAGTGACTGACTCCCAGCACTGCATGTGGTTTGGCTGATGGGGCTCAGGGTGATGCACCATGCATCTCAGCACCAGAGTTACTCCTTTTGTCCACTACAAACATATCTGGCTGTTCTTTGGGCTCCAGACCTTGCTATGGCCACTCTGGTTTGTGTAGTTACAGTTCATGACGTTATCTCAGAAATTGTTCACTGAATTATTTTGTTAAGCACCTAGTTTTGAAAGGAGACTTTTATCAGGTGCCATTAGGTAGGTTTCTGCTCAGTGGGCTTCTCCAGTCTCTTGAGTGGACTGACAAGGGTCATCTTTAACAGGTAAGGAAGAGAATTTGGCTCTTCAGCTACAGCTTCACAGCAGGAAGCACTTTCACCTCAGTACATCTCTGTAAAATGCAATGCTCCTTCCAATTCCAGTCACTATTTCCATCTGCTTCGAAGAAGATTTCAAAGTTGTTTAGCAGCAAGTACTTGTGGTGTGTGGAAGAAGGTAGCTGCTGTGCTTGCAGGGCAGCACTTGCTTAAAGCAATGGCAGAATTTATGTTGTACTTATTTATACCCCCATTTTTGTGTTCTCTGGTCGTGTTTGTGTCAGTTACTGGGTAGAAGTATAAGAACACATGCTCCTCTTTTATGTAATAAACATTTTACATGTGCATGCAATGTTTATTATGTATAGCTTCTATGTAATAAAGAAGCTGTAGGTTACCTTTTCACATCCTCCTTCAGGGAGAAGTCTAGTTGGCAGTTGTGGGTTTGGTGGTTTCTGTTGTCAGCTTTAGTGTTGGGATATAAAGCGAGGAACTGAGTCAAGGCAATGAAATGTAGCAAATTTGGAACTGAAAACAGCAACTTTAAATGCACTAATTTGCCAAGTAAAGATGCTTTAGTCATTCTCCAGTCGTTTCAGCACTAATCAGCCAGTGGATGTTTCCATTACTGAATTTTACTTTGATTCTTAGTATCATTTCAGAATGAAGGAAAATAGTGGTTTTGTCATTAATTTGAAGTAAATCAGTGAGTTACAAAAAGAACCCATTTCAAAATTGGTTGATAGCTTTAAATCATTATTTTTTAACAATTCTTTTTCATTCCTTAGTATTTCAGCAGGGCATTAATGTGATATCAGTCTAAGTTGAGGTACTACTTGTATGTTCAGATTATAGTTTTCAATCACACCTTAAATTTTATTCTATAACCATTAGGCAGAATCCTGGAAAACACTGGTGTTAAGAGAGCTGAGACAGGGAAAAAGATGTATTTTCTGAATAAAGGTAGTCAGGTGCTGCCTGAGAAGCCATTTATGAGAAAACAGATGTCTGTCACATTACATCTTCCTCTGTGGGCTAGTAGTGCTGAGGTTGACGATCTAGATTTATCCCTGAAATGTCAACAGGCATTGATGACCTAGACTGGCATCATTTTGCCCCACTCTCATGTATGACCCATAGGCTTGTTTTCTTGCTTCTTGTCCTTCTCCAGCAGGAGGATGCTCTGGGATAGGGACCTGGCAACATGGAATCTTGGAAGTGCTGTCCTTCAGCGTATTCTGTTTGGGCAAATCACATCTTTCTTCAGGCTTGAGCGTTGTGTTTAGAAGACGATTCTCTTGAGTGAGAGTCTTCAATATCTGCTTGTGTTCAGAAGGCATGTTTTTAGTCTTTGTCACTGATTTAAGGTATGCTTCCAAATGTACACACTGTGTATATCTGTACTTTTATATAGGTGCTTTCTAATAGCAATACTAACCCATTTTTATTGGTGAGTGATGCAGTTGAAGAGTGTGAAACATGAAGAGGTCATTCAGGGCTCAGATCAGTTCCCTGAATAAGGCATATAGAGCCATTTCGGGTGCCCTAGGGTGTACTTCACTTGGCCTCCAGCTGTTGGTCCCTGAGAGTATTCTGGCTGTGCCTTGTATCAGTGTGTCAGCATCTCACACAGCTTTCAGTGCACAGGATTTGACTACTGAATCAAGCTCTTCCTGTCATGAGGGGTTGTCTTTTATGTTATCCTAAAGAGATCTGGTCACATTAAGTAGTGTGGGAATCTCAGATACTGCAGGGTTTAGGGCTTTTTTGTTGTTTTGAGCAATAGAGACTGTAAGTCACACAGATGATGGTGAACTTGGACTCTGGCAAGGTGTGTGTCAACTGTTGCTGTGATTAACACCGCTGCTCAGCAGCACAGACTTGGGACTCAGGGAACATGCTGTACTCGACTTATCTGGCTTAGAAATGCCCTCCACTTGCCATTTGCAAGCAGGCACAGACAGAAGACAAACATTTCTTCTCCTAAATATGGGACTTGTTATAGCTTAGTTGCTTGGCAATCCACTTGACTGTAAAATAAGCAGACTATTAAGCAATGCTACTGGTTTCCTTCCTTCTATGGCTTTGTGGGATCTTTGTATCGTTGGAGGCTTTGCAACCATCTGTTTAACTGAAGTGAGAGAGAGGCATTGCTGCCGCAGGTCTGTCTTTGGGGGAGAGAAAGTCACTGTGTTTTCAGGTGTTTCTCCTGTTGGTTTTTTTTTCTGTATGACGCTGCATTTCTATTCCTACCACTTCCCTTTCTCCTTTTAAGCTTATTGGCAGCATCTGTTGCTGCTGTCTATAATTACACTTGGCACTCAGAGAAGGGGAGACACTGAGCACAGCAACTGCCTGTGCCTTCCCTGTAGGTACTGAAAGTCATGTGTTAATATAATGACTGTTCTAGATTCCTTCCATTTATTTCCCTCTGATCCAAAACGAATTCTCCTCTCTCAGCCCTTTAGGGACTAAACTCTAACTCTACCTCCCCCCTTGGTGGAGAAACACAGAACCAGCTACTACTGTCAGTTTCCTTATATGATTATATTATTTAATGCATAAATATATTGATTTTTATTTTTTAAATATATTCAGTTATTTATGTGACTATCCAGTGATTGAAGCAGTCATCCACATGTAAAATCTTTACAACTCTCTGAAAGATGCAAGTGCCTTTTTTATCCCAAGTAGATAGCTGTACTTCCTGTGATCAAAATAAGAACCATAATTATTAACATTAATAGATATTGGTATTAGTAGTAGTTATGAATAATACTAATAAAATACAAATGAAAGATTGCAGATTGTGAGCAGTGTTTGCCTTAGGGTCACTGGAAGAAAGCTCTTTTGAAAATCTGGGTTTATGTTTGTAGAAGTTACGTCAGGTTCTGCCATACTTTATCTTGATGTGGCCTTTTCCTACTGTTCAAAGCATAATAATTTAACCATTAGCTGTAAGGAAAAGGAATGGAATGGAAAGGACAATTTCTGTGTATAGCTAACTATGGGGTAAAGAATGACAGTCTTATTTGGTGCAAATTCAGAGTACAATCTTGTGTATTTGACAGAGTTGAAAACTTGCTTTAACTTGTTCTTTTCATATCATGTCATGTGACTTTCCCAGCCAATAAGCTCTGAAATGTAATTACAGTCACCAAAGGAAGTAGTAAATGAAAGAGCATTCAAATATGGGAATAAGAATTGTGATTAGCTAATGACTACAATACATTTGGTAAGCAAGATATGCAAATTTGAGTGGGGCAACATCTTGAATCTCTCTTGTAGTAGTGGGAAAGACCCGCAGTTCATCACTGGTCCTCAGCCTGCTGGTGAGTGCACACAGAGATCCAGGCCATCTGTAGGCTGATGTTCTGGTCCAGCAATGTGTGGGAGCAAGCTGCTGTGGTTGCAGTGCAGGACAGAAAGTTGTACAGTCTTGAAGGTATAGATCAGGGTGGGGGGTCTGAACAGCAAAGCACCTTCTTAGGTATTAAGCCAACCCTGTGAAACCAGCAGTAAGGTGAACATTAATTAACTCCATCAAATAGAAAATCCATATAATTTACACACACGCATATATTGTATAATATGTATTGCATACATTAAATTTACATACAAAATTGGTCTAATTTCTGCTTGCTTCAATGTATTGCTCTTTAATACCAGAAGCAGATTTACAAAGAGGGAAAATACAAGCGTGCTCACTATCTGCACAAATAAAATGCACAGACGGAGTCCTACGTTAAACAGTTATGAATCTCACTTTTCAAAGAAATATGACTTTAATGAAATCTGGCAGATGCCAGTCATACAAACATGCCTCAATGCCATTAAAATAATAGATCATTATTTTCTAGAGGGGGAAATCATAAAACTTGTGTTCATGCAGAACACAAGTTTTAATTATGCCTGAGAAGACTGAAAGATTTTACATTTCAAATAAATATGGAAGTGACATTTTATGTGAGTTCTTTTATGATTTTGGATACAGGCCTCATTAGATTCAGCTGCTATTTATGGCATTCGACATGCAGCAGAATATTTAGCTCCAAAAATCTGAAGATAAGAATTTAATATAAAGGTTGAGGGACAAACTGAGTCATGAGGGGATCGTCACTTAATAAACGGTGCTAGATTTTTCAGATGGATGTGTCTATACTGTGCAGCAGAGAGAGTTTCAAGTGAGCTAGTGGAATAATACCAAAGGAATACTGTTCTTCAGCACTGTACTCCAGCTAATTAGTCTGTCAAGCTGTTTAATAGGGTTTTGCAGCTGTCTTGGATGAAAATGAGCATCTTAACACAGCATTGTCCTACCTCACCACGTGGGGTTTTGAAGCAGTAAGCAGTTGTTCAGGGTGCTCTGTAATAAAACTTGCAGAAACATTTAGATGTTCTCTCCATCTTCTTCTGCAGTGTCAGGTTTGCCTCGATCTATGCTAAATTTATACTGAAGGATTTTGTTGTTGTTGTCAGAGAGGTTATGTGACAATAGTTGGGTTTTGGCTTTTCCTTTTCTGCAAGCAAATATTCTGCCATGGCCAAAGCCCCCTGCTTTTGTTCTAAACAAGCTCTCAGTGATATTTTTTATTGGACATTGTCCCATTTTATTGGACACTTTATCTAAGATCTTCTAAAGGTTCCTATAGAAGATACGCTTTGTTCCTCAATTAGAAGCTTTTAAAGTGCCTTAATTTAAACCTTTACAATTATAAGGTATTTTCAAAAATCTTGATCTATGTTTGCTTCTTACTGTCCTCCTCAGAAACATTTTATCATCAAAATGTGCTGATAATTTGCTTAACTAGTTGGATTTCATCTAAGTTTAGATTGCCACGCAGTTCTAAATGGAATAAGCATTTGAAAATATTGGACAAACTTGCATTTTATTTTTCCTTCCATGGAATCAAAAAATCTGCTTATATCAGTACGCTGAATGAGGAATCAGAGCCTTCAAATTCCAACAGTTGGTCTTAATGTAACATTTATTTTTTGGTTGCTGTTACTGCTTACACTGTAGCTCACCCAAAATCAATATACTTCTCAGTAGTAGACAAACTGATCCATTATTTGGGGATAGACCTTAGGTCTGTAGCTATAGGACATGGGGTAATGTTTTTAAACTAAAAGAGATGAAATTTAGACTAGATATAACATAGACATTTTTTATGATGAGGGACGGTTATGGAACTGTAGGAACAAGCCCAGAGGAGGGCCACGAGGATGATCAGGGGACTGGAGCACCTCCTGTATGAAGATAGGCTGAGAAAGTTGGGACTGTTCAGCCTGGGAAAGAGAAGGCTGCGTGGAGACCTCATCTGAAGGGGGCCTATAGGGATGCTGGGTAGGGACTCTTCATTAGGGACTGTAGTGACAGGACAAGGGGTAATGGGTTCAAACTTAAACAGGGGAAGTTTAGATTGGATATAAGGAAGAAATTCTTTCCTGTTAGGATGGTGAGGCACTGGAATGGGTTGCTCAGGGAAGTTGTGAATGCTTCATCACTGGTGGTATTCAAGGCCAGGTTGGACAGAGCCTTGGATGACATGGTTTAGTGTGAGGTGTCCCTACCCGTGGCAGGGACTAGATGAATGTTCATCTGCCCGTGGTTGGAACTAGATGATCTTAAGGTCCTTTCCAACCCTAACTATTCTTATGATTCTGTGGCGAAATACTGGCACAGGTTGCTCAGACAGTTGACAGATGCCCCGTTCTTGGAAGTGTTCAAGGCCAGGTTGGATGGGGCTTTGAGCAACCTGATCTAGTGGAAGGTGTCCTTGCTCATTGCAGGGGGTTTGGACTAGATGAGCTTTAAAGGTCCATTCCTACCCAAACTGTTCTATGATTCTACAATTATTTTAAACTAGAAGAGGTATAACCTTCAAATATGTTCAGTTAAGAAAATCTCCAGATAATTTTATCTGTATCTCTCAGAGCACCTCTACAAAACATGTTGAAAACCAGGCCATTCTCAGTAGGAGGAAATTTCTGTAAAGTAAACGAGGCTTTACCAAAACCAGAAGCTCTGATCAGCCTGGAGAAGTATCATGTGTTCTCAAGAATCTCTTCTGAAGAAGGTGCGAGGGCATTTATGCTGTTTTCCAGTAAGATGCAAGAAGACATGAAATTAAGTTCCGAAAGTGAAAAACAGGCTGGGGAAATGAAATATATGTCTCCAATCTATTTGTAGCACTAACATCCCACATAGAGAATGACAGGAAGATTCTAGCTTGCAGCAAGGGGAAGATCAGAGGAAAATACTGGGAGATAAACCTATCAGATGTGGTTACAGTGAACAGTTGCTGATCTCAGTAAAATAGATTGGCTTTCTAATCTTTTTTGCACAGGCATCTTGGTACATTCTTCTTCAGCATGTGCTACATAAATAACAGAGAAATACATAATCAAACACATTTCAAGCTTTCCATGCTATGAATAAAGACATCTATCTCCTCCATGCCCATTAAAGATCATATGCAAGAGGACCACTTTTCCTCATTTCTTTGCTTGGGTAAAAGATGTCTAAGTGATCTTAAAAGCCTGTCTAAGCTTATGAAGAAGGAAGCTGTTTGGGTGTCCCCAGAAGCCTTTCTGATGCCCTAACTAGGGTGGAGAAGGAGCCTTATCACAAAGCAAAGCTTCTAGGCTGACCTGTGAGCCCTGAGACATCCCCTCAAGAAGCCTACACAGCTATCCATATTGCACTGGGGAAGCAGGAAGTTCCTGTCTTTCCAGCAGAACTGGGAAGGCCTGAAGCAACTTTAACACGTGCCTTTGGCTTCATATTCTCTACTGCTTTTAGAGGGAAGTGGATCAGCAAGGCTGTAGATATTATCAGGTATGAGGCTCCAGTATATGCAGTGAAGCAGGGAGCTTTTTTTTGAGTTGTTGTGAATCGCCTGTAGATTCTTACTAGCCTACAGCACAGTAATCAGTGTATGGTGCTTCCTAATATGTTACAGATAAGGTACATGAATAGGTAGAGGAAAGGTACAGAAAGTTACAGGATACTTGGGTTCATTTCCAGCCAACCGTCCTTGACCAGCAGCAAGTGTCAAGAGTTGAAGAGGATGAGGGTTTCATCCCCTGAGGATAAGAAGGGGAGTTAAGCAGCCCCGTTTTTATTAAAGCATTACTTCATCAATAGTAAAGTCAATAAAAGAGAGCCTTGTCACCACTAGGCAGGACAATGTCAAGCAGCTAGATGATGAAAATGATGGCAATGTGAAAATGACCATCAAAGCTGTAAATATATAAAAAAAAACAACCCCAAAACACACCCAAACAAGAGAACTGCACTTTGCCATTTTTTGTTGCTTCCCCCACTAGGGCATGCATGCGCTTGTGCTTACATTCACACATGAATCATATCATAAAAATCTATGTAAAAGTTGCATAACAATTATGTAAGGAAAAAAGGGTGCCCTGAAGGGAACAGAAGAATGGTCTCCCTGTGGTGGCATGAGATGACTTTCTTTGAACAAGTTCTCATATCTCAGTAGGGTTCTTTGGAAAAGTTCCTGCGGTGGCTGGCTTGTTCCCAGCATCTGCAGCATGACAGCTGTCCAGAAAAGGCAGCAATACAGAGAGAACAGTAGCAAATTATTATTCTTTAACTAGTATTTCATTAGTAAAAAAGTATTGTGTAGCAGATTGTGTTAATGCCAAATGAAATGAACTGAGCAGATGTACAAAATAATGAAATCAGCTCTGAAACAGATGGGTTTTGTCTATCGGATCTGTCTTTCTGGGTGCTCTAAGATCATTCTTGCCTGGAAATAGGGCCCTGATGATGTTTTTTTCTCTTCAATGTACATAACTTAATCATAACCAATGTGCAAGAGCAAAGCTATCACCCAAGAACTGTGCATTCTGCTGTAACCACTTACTTACCCCCTGCATAGCTTACTGCTATAATGCTGACAGCCTTCTGGAGGCAAAATTAGCAAAATGGCTTTATGGATGGGACTTCGTGGAGCTGTTAACCCTACCAGGGAAATGGCAGAGGCATCAGATTGCTGGGGTGAAATCCTGGTCGTGCTAATGCCAGTAGCAAAACTTCCCGTGCTTTCAAGGTGAGTAGATGGGTTTCCCCTGTCACTCTTTTCTCAGATCAACCGCTCGCTCACTGTTTACTAGTGCTTACCTGTATCCAAGTTTTTCCTTCTAAAATACAAATTTGATGTGCAATGCTTAGCAGTGCAGTTTGAGGTCTACAGGGAAAGGATGCTGAAGTGCAAAGCAAAATTTATTAGAAGGGATGATCTCCTCAGACCATTTGTTAGAGTTGGAAAAAACAAGTAAGTTTCCATACATGCAAGCCTTTCTGAAGCAGTAGCGTCACTTACTCTGGTTTATTTTGCTTTCAGTTATAGAGGCTTTCTTTTGGACATCAGTTTTGGCATCTTCCATGTTGTGGTTGCAGAGCTCTTACGATTGTGATGGCCTGAAGACAGAAATGAGGTTGAGGTTTGGAAGAATTAGTAATCTCATGGAGGGATGGTGGAAAATAGAGTAAGAGGCCCAAAATTAACTGGAAAAGGCCGTTTGGAAGAGATTACAGTCATGTCACTAATTCTTTACCAAATGCCATTCAGTACTTTGGATGCTGAGATCTGTTTAGATTTTCCTGGATTTCCCCTTTTAACTTGTGCATAATAATGTCACAAATATGGAAATATGATGGCAAATTGTAGAGATTATAAACATGCTTACTACCAGCAAATTAGGCAAACACTGGGAGATTTTGGTTGGCAAGAGCTGTTGAGTTTTATTAATTTCTTTCTATACCTGCTTTTAGCTTTGTCTCATGATAGACAAGCACCAATCCGTGCACTGCAGATACAAGCAACATACCCTGCATGCTGGTTTTTCATCAGTATTTCATGTTGTATTGTGAAGTGACCAAAAAAACAACAACAAAACAACAACTGGAGTGTTCTGGCCATTCCCAGATTTCCTTGCAAGGAACATGCTTCTGTATGTGACTTCATTAATAAATTCCCTTTTGCTAGATATCCAGAAGTTATTCCTCTATTAGTTTTATATTAAAAAGCACCATTATTATGCTGCATTCTAGCAGCTGCAGTTAATCCTACTTTAGAAAGTGGCTCAGCATCACATGAATGTGGAAATGAAGGAAGGGGGAAGACAGTTGAAGAAAGAAGAAAAAAGGCACATGAAGTGAATTTGGGGTTCTCTAATATATATTTTAACAGGTATATATATATTAACAGGTCTTTTGGCATTAGAAGGTGCATTATAATAAATTGTACTGTTTCACTCTTTGAGTTGTGAGTCAGAAATGAAGTCACTTAAAGTGCAGTGCACATTGTTGATGACATGAACTCTCGCCATGCTGTTGTGTTTGCCCCAAGTGGTGAGTTCTGATACCTGCAGCTCCGTGCCCCAGAAGGCACTGTGCCTGGGTCAAGATACTGTGGCATATGATAAGGGAGCAGAGTTAGACCTTGGGCCCTTTGGCACTCAGCTGGTTTTAACCTCTTCCTTAGCTCATTCTAAGGGAAGGAGTGCCATGGCTGTCCAGTTCCCTGGGAGTGCACCAGAGGAGCTGAGTCTATCAGGATGGGGTAGGAAAAGGCCTAAGAGTTTAACACACTTGTGAAAAATCTAGGTAGAGGAGGCAAAAATAAGGTGCATGCCTTTTAAAAAATACAGAGAGAAGCAAAGGTAAACAGAAGGCAACCTGTGTAACCTGCTCTAGGTGGCCCTGCCTTGTCAGGGGGGTGGGGCTAGATGATCTCCAGAGGTCCCTTCCAACCCTAATGACTGTGATTCTGTATTTCTGCATCCATGGGATTTGGAGACAAGGGCACCATAACCCATTGGTAGGAAGCAGGGTCTCCTTCACTGTTCCTCATGCCGGATGTGTCACCTGGGCAGCATCACCCTGTTAAAGGACCTTGTCCAGAGATGGCCTGCATTGCCTCTTGCCTGCCTTGGCAGACAGTGTGTGGCAATTACTGATTTCAGCTTCTTGGGGCTCCCTTTCAAAGAAGGGCTCAGCCATACAGAGGCAGTGCTGTCCCAAAGTGGAAGGGGCAGCTGTGGGCCACCTCATCGGGTTATGCTCACAGAACGGCAGCCTCTGTGCCTTCACCACACCAGGTGGTACAGAAATCATAGACTTTATTCTTGCAATAGAGCCACGGCAGTGATGCCATTTCCTTTACTTTAGCAGGGTTATTTTCCTTCAAGGTTAAAGGAGCTTTCTATTCTAAATAACTGGCTGTATTTCCTGATCATTCCCCCTTCTCCTTCAAATCTGTTTGTTCATCAACCACTTTCTTTGAATTTTTTCCTTGCCTTTTCAGCTGAACTGCAGGGAAAACTGATTTTAGGGAAAGCTTTGCAAAACAATTTACTGAGAAAATAAGCAAATAAAATTGTTCTGTAGCAGTGGGGACTTTGGTCAGAGATTTTGCCCATCAGCATTCATTACACATTCAGTCCATTGTTGTTCACCATATGATTAAATTGTGTAAGGAAGAGTGGCAACTTCTGCTGAACTCTTCAGAAACGGGTACTGTTGTCTGTTCCTGGCAGAAAAGACATGAACAGATGTTTTGCAAGTCCAGTTCTTTCTCCTTTCTGAGGTTATTCTTGATGCATGCACATGGGAAAGGACAGGATAGGACAACAGATCTATTGTGTTTTCAGATGACATTGCAAACTGAAACTAAGTTGAGCTAGGAGACAGCCAGAATGAATAATGTAAAAGTCAAAGGGGAAGGAGCTGCAATGGAGGCAAGGAAGTGGACGCACATTGCAGAAAAGAAGGCAAGAAGAGGCTTTAAAACTACTGCAGCGTGAGAGAAAATAAACATCCTTGTGAGCTGGAAGCTGGTGTGGTAGGGAAATGAACTTACAAACTGCAGGTGTGCCCTGAAGACATGGAGGAACAGGTAATTCAGTCCTTTAGACCCAGGCAACCACTTCAGCTAATCTGATGTATGGAGAGCACTTTGGTTTCCACTGATGCTGGCCTCGAGCAAAAAAATCTTAATGAACCTATCTGCTAGCAGAGCCCCTGTGCTTTCCCTGTCAGTTCTGTGGAGTGCTCCTGGTGGTAAACATTTCAAAGAAACGGAGTATACCTGTGGTGAAAAAGTTTCTCTCTGCTCAGAGCAAAACGGAGAAAGCAGCAGTGGTCTGCACAGGAAGAAGATTACCCAGTTAGCGGCTGTTGATAGAGAATTGCAGGCTTGTTTCATTTTATTTATTGATTTTTCTTTTTGTTGCTTATTTGATTTTATTGGTAAGAATTTGGCAGAAATTGCTTACTTCTATATGAAATAAGCATGAAACCACAGGACATGAATTCTGTTTTTCTTTTGCAGCCCATTTGAAGGCAAGCTGAGCTGCTTGGTTATCAGTGTGCTTTGCATGGTGGGGAGGTTCTCCAGCCCCTGAGAACTTCCTGGGCCACTTCAGTGAAGAGGCCTCTCCTTACCCACTCCTCAGGGGCTTGTTTTCAAATACCCAGGCACACGCTGTAACTCAGCTTTAATTATTCATTTGAATATCTGTGCTATGTGTTTGCTTGTAATTTTGCCTCAGTGATGCTTATCTTCTTCTATAGCATTCACCTGCATTTCCCGAACCTCCAGTATGGGGAAACGTCTGCAGCATTTTGTGGCACTTCAGCTCTCCTGACATACGTCAATGCAGTCAGCGTTTTCTCACAGCTGAACAGCATTGACAGCAGTGGGACTGGCAGATGGGGCAAAAAGAGCTTTGTTACTCTGAACAATGCCCTGTTGCCCTCCTTTTTTGCTTTACCTCACAGGGAGCAATCAGGCATAGGATTAAAAATGTTTCCTTGTTTTTGAAAGCCAGCATGAGCAACATACTTAGAATTGCAGCAAAAACCACGGCGAACTGTCTGCCCAGCTCTGGTGTGAGACAAACTGATCTCTGAAGGATTTACCTAGTGTGAAATTAACTTGGGAAAACTGACAATATTAAATTAACTTGGGAAAACTCCTACAGGAAAAAAAAAGAATACAGCTTTAGGGAAAAGATAATGACCCTGTGGCATTCAGTTAATTATCCAAATTATGCATGTACTTCTGTGAGCAACAGACCCGGAGTAGTTTCCTCAGGAGTCTCACTTCACAGCAAAAGGAAACCATCATTTTGGAAAAGTCTAAAACCTATTACAACATTTCCAATTCAAGAGGTGCATTTTGGCCACAAAGCCATATTCATAACTCTCATGTTAAACATCGCTGGATTTATATATTTAATCTAAAAATTTAGTATCTTCAGGGCAAAGTACTCATTAATGGGAAAAAGTGTTATGTTTTACTGAGAAAATGTGAGTCTGTCAGGAAACGGTTAATTTAATATTTCTTTGTTGATGCATTCATGCAGAAATAAACAAATCTTGCCCCACTGCATGTCAGCTAAAGACATTTTCTAGTGCAGCTACAAAATGGTAATGTCTCTTGGTACAATTTCAAGCTCACAGACCTATTGACATCTCCTGCCTTTGGCTTCTAATGCTGGTATCAGCTCTGGGCTTGGCTTTGATGGTGAGCTGTCACACATATTAGGACATTGTGCTCTTTTGTTCAGGCAGCAATGCTTTAATAAGCCCAGATGGTTTTCCTTAATTCCCCTTGCTGATGATGTTTCCTATTTTCAAAGTTTTGGGTCTTTCTGCTGAGTGGCAGCTCTTCACCATGTGAAATATTAATCACGTAATATGAAAACGAGCTCCTCAAGAGACCACTCCCTAATAGTGCTAGTGTTGCTGGAGCTCAGAGAAACTCCTTTGGGGAGCTTTTTTTCTTCTTTAAAAGTAGCAAAGAAAATAGGGAGACGGTAGTGAAATACAGGGAGACCCAAGCCCAATACAGTATTATATTATTTTAGTTATTAGATAACTAAAATATGTGAGTCTTCACTTTTCCTGCTGTAGGGAGGTTTTAAGCCTGAAAAACTGTTAATTTTTAGTTCTCATCACCTTTACATACCTTCTCATGCTCTACTTCATCTTCAAAACCCATTATATAATAAGAGCAGGTGAGTCCACTTCATGGACCACCATAATGGAAACTACCGTTTTGTCCTGGGACAGGCTGTACCCAGATCAGGTCTGCTGGAAAGCATTAAATGAAATACCTTCCTTTGAGTATAATCGTCTGTTTTCTGTAAAGCCTTCTTGGCTTGGAGGATGAGATTACCAGAAATGGTCCTTGGAGAAGGCCAGAACAATTTACTTTGCTGATGCTTAGGCAGGTGCTATGTGTAAGTGAAGAAATCAACAAGGGGAGCTGTAGGTGACTGCAGAGATCTCTGCTGCTCCTGCACACAAAATGTTACTTAGGTCCCTTAGCTAAGTACAGGCACAGAACCGAGGCCCCAAAACACAGCACTGTAAGACTTGCAGGCAAGTCAGCCATAAAGCTAGGAGCAGAAGCCAAGCTCTATTGCAAATTCCATGTTGCTGTGGTATTATATATCCCTAAGTGCATCTCTCTAATGGGCACTTGTAGCCAGAAAGTCAGCTGCCCTTCTCTTGGTGGTATTTCGTGCTTTGAATAATGAGCAATAAGGGTTTTGTTGGTCATTTAAATACCACAATCCAAGCACTTAAACACACTTAGCAGGTTCCAAATCTCCCTGTTTCTGAGCCAAGTGGCATTTTGAAAAGCATTAAGTTAAGTAGCCTCTCACAATAATTTTGCATTCCCTCTTTGAGCTTTCTGTACCAGAGCCCACTTTGAATGTATTGCTGTATTGATTTTGGTATTCTGCCATTCTCAAAGGTTTTTTTTTCTGGATTTTTCTATTGAAGCAGTTGCTCTCTCAGATGTGTGTGTTCAGAGGGGAATCAGCTCCACGTGGAGATGACTTTCGTATTGCTCTTCCTCGAGGATTAGATGGGAATCTAGTGCCTAACCATATTCATAGAGAAACCAGGCAGCGGATGTGAGGTCCCCAGTTGTTGAATACTTTAGCTGGTGTTTCACCCCCCCAAAAAATCAGAACCTTTTGTTACTGCATCAAGAGAAAACACGGCAAGTTTTAGCTCCAAAGGCAGGTTTTCCAGGGTGATCTGAGTAGACCAACTTAAAGGACAGCTGACAAAAATCCCAATGCAGCGATTAACATAATTAACCACCAGTATCTGAGGATTAGCATAGCCATGGTTACTGGTGCTAGGTGCAGTAATGTGAACAGAAGAGGAACAAGCAGGTGCAAGAAATTCCCTGCATTCTGACAGGCTGTTTTGCAGCTCAGCCTTCTCTGGCCACTGCGTGCAGTGGTGAAGTAGCTTTCAGTCGTATTTAGAAATGAATACAGGCAGCAGTGTTTGCTCAGTCTTCAGCTTTTACTAGCCCTTGGAGAATGGAAAGCTGGGCTCCTGATGTTCATCTCACCTCAGTGACTCACTGCCTGCCTGACCAAACTTTCAAAACCAGTTTCTAATTGCAGACACTCAATTTGAGCCGTCGTGGCCTGATTTTTGAGGAACTCAGAGTTCCCATAGCTCAAGTCAGAGTCAAGGGGGAAACTTGTGAGGATCTTCAGCCATTACCTGTTTGTTTTGAGACCCTCATCTGCATGATGCAGTGGAAGGGAAGGGCAGCCCTGCTGCCTGGCCATGCTTCTGGCATGTCCTCCCTTTAGCTCAGCATTTTGCTCACAAAAAACAAGACATAGCCTGGTAATCGCAAGGAGATTTTGTATTTTTTAAGCTGCTTTTTGCATTGCAGTATCTGGAATCCAGCTATAGTTTGACATGGAATGATATACAGAATATTTCCCTGGAGTTATTTTACTAAAATGTGGGGTGCGCTCTACAGCCCCTGGATGTCCAGCTGGAGAATTTAGACAGGTAAGTGGGCATTTATTGTCATAGGTTCCAGGCAGGACCTAAACGTGGGAGCTTCCCAACACACCTTTGAATTTTCAAGTGAGAGCCAATACAGTACCTGAGTGGATCAGCAGCAGGGGTGAGACACAGGTATAGTAAGTCCTGCAGAGTTATTTCTCATACAGGCTTGTCTATCAGATGTGCTTCATTTGGCTAATTTAGTCTGGTGTTTTTCACTTCTCTCTCCACACTGTTTGGTTTTAGAGGAAAAAAGATAAGACAGCAACAGGGAGTGCTGGGTTAGCGTATTTGTGTTGTGTTTCTGAACAGCCTGACTGCTCTGGCAGGTCGAGTGACAGTTCTGTACAGCAGTAACCTCACCAACTTCTGCCTGCGAGTCCTGCCCCACTCTTTCTGTGGTCCCTCCTACCTTGATGAGGAGACCTGCCTCTGAAAAGACTTGTAATTTTAAACAGAAGAAAGGAAAATTACAGAAGACACTGTTGAACAGAATGCTGTTTCACAGTTGTTTTCAGCCAGGTCAGCCACAGCTTGTGTTTGGAATTAAAACCACCAAATACTCAGTAAGAAAAATAGTGGGTGTCTTGCACTGCCTTTTCTCCTGGGATTTCATCAAAGGGTAAATTAAATAACATTATAGTTAATGAGGTACTCTTAAGTGGCATTGTATTTGTCTTCTTTTGGAACAGTACAAGCTTTAGAACTATGGACAGTCCAGTTTTGTCTAACAGACACATGAGACCTTTGGAGGAAATTGCACTGGAGAGAGACTCACTGCCTCCTGGGAGAGGAGGACCAGTCCATGTTTTAAAAGTCTGACTTCGTGCTATACATCCGTAAGGCTGCGTGAGAAGGGTGCTCCCTCAACTTGTGCTGTGCCATTTGCCATGCGTTTGGTTAGACATTCTCTAGAGCTCACTCTACTGGAAATCATTATTATGCAAAATTCTCCCCCAAAAGTTTATCTCCTCATCAGTCAGGTCCTGAATGAGGATTGCAGCTCTCTCTAGAGTTACTTCAGAGCCTTTTCCATTTTAATAACTTTTGGGTGTCCCGAGAGACTGATAGGCAATGGAAATTATACAGCACTTGTCAAACCTGCTCCTATGCTTTCTTTGAAATACCCAAAATGGAGGCAGAGAGGTAAAAGTTTTCTACTTAACTTGCCTTCTTGTCCATTTGGTACGATTACTCTGTGTGTCAGCTTTAAGAATGCTTAAAATGGGAAAGTTGATTATTAGATACAGAGTAATCATCAATCACATGTAATGGAAAATTATTTTTTCGCTTCTTTTTGTGCTGCATTACACAGAGCATCAATTACTGTGGAAAAAATCACTGCCTCATATAGAAATTTAAGTAGAAATTTCTTACAGAAGAAAAATGGCATAAACACCCTATTGATTTTGTAAGTAGGAAGCACAGATGAGTTTTCAATGATGGGATAATGATATTAGCTATTGTAGACCTCCAGGGAGTTTTCATGAGGTCGCTGGCTCTAATTAAGAAAATGTTTTCCAGTCATCTCTATTCCAAGAAGTGCCTTGCAAATTTCTTGCATACAAAAAGGATCTTAGAGACTCTCAAAATAGATGTGCTATATAGAATGAGGCTATCAAGGTTAGAACAGAAATGTCCGGAATGGAATATTTCTCCAGAATTTAAAATAAAAAAAAAATCTGTCTCAAATAGAAAAAAATTAGTCAAGATGCAAATTTCAGCGATATTTTCTGAACTTTTTTCATTGCTGACACGATTTTTTTAGATGCACAAAACCATGATCATACTTGTCTTTGTATGCCTATGAATCCAACACACAAGCAAGGATGGAAGATGTGACGCTTCTCTTATCTGTAGGTTTAGTGCAAATATCAAATCCTGCCTGGAACAAAAGGAGGCTGCAGGGCAGCTGAGGATGCTTTGTTCATGTGCCTCTTTTTGTCTTAGCATGGGAATAGCTCCTCTGAGAGAGGATCCTGGATAATGGGAATAAATGGGATGTTTTCTCTTTTGTGGAATGCCAGTAGTTGGTGGTGAAAACTGCATGATTTATCTCTCAAGAGTAGATTAGTCTTTGTTATCTGAGGCACTGGAATTAATCACTGTGGCAAACTTTTAGTTTAGGGTATTCTTTAGACAGCTAATGAACCAAAATCAAGAAGATTTAATGGAGCTCTTACCTCCCTGAGTGTTGCATGAAAGAAGAGGGCAAAACTTACCCTGTTCCATTGGGAGAACTTTGCTGATCTGGCACTTAGAACAAAAGCCATTAATTGTCTTAAATGACTCCAGATAATAAGGTTTAGTAATTGGCTTTTGTTTTAATACAGCTTTGAAAGACTAAACCCCATAAATCTGTGTAATGCCTCAGAATAAGCAACAGTTAAGAGGCAGGTTTGACTTCACAAATAGTGTCTGTCCAAACTGGATAAAGCTGTATCAGTTCAGTTGCATGAATGATCCCTAACATAGTTGATGTTAAGAATAACTTTAAAATATGGATTTGTTTGGGGACTTGGAGGTACAGAGTGGAAGTAAGGTAATTTTGTTGCAGTGCGTGGGTACAGTTTTGCAGTGAAACACATTATTACTGATTTTCAGTAGAATCCAATTGTGGGCCTTAAATTGAAGATTTGAAATACCTGATAAAGTGTGCAACAGCTGTACTTTTAAGTATAAAAACAGTATACTCCTGCTTTCTGTTATAAGTGCATATCTGAAAGAAGGTAGATGCTTGTGCACAGTGATACTCTGCAGTCACATGTGAGACCATCTGGGAATGCATCCTTATTTGACTGTAGCATCACGTCAGAATTTCCCCTGCTTTTTTGTTGGGGAAGTTGCTGATTCACACACATGCTCATGCATGTGTTATTAGAAAAGAAAGCCACAAGCTAACTAGGAAGGTGCTTTCTGCAGTCACCAGCCTGTCTTTGCCTACAAACATACCTTGTAGCATTGCAGAGCGAAGGAAATCCCCCATCACAAGTCTGAGACCACTCCCTTATCCAGTGCAATACAAGTGCAAATTAAGACAAGGACTTACAGAATCATAGAAGAGTTAGGGTTGGAAAGGACCTTAATATCATCTAATTCCAACCACCCTCCATGGGCAGGAACACCTCACACTAAACCATCTCACCCAAAGCTTTGTTCAGCCTGGCCTTGAACACCATCAGCAATGGAGCATTTACAGCCTCCCTGGGCAACCCATTCCAGTGCCTCACCACCCTAACAGAAAATAATTTCTTCCTTATATCCAATCTAAACTTCCCCTGTTTAAGCTTTAACCCGTTACCCCTTGTCCTATCACTACAGTCCCTAATGAAGAGTCCATCCCCAGCACCCCTGTAGGCCCCCTTCAGACACTGGAAGGCTGCTATGAGGTCTCCACGCAGCCTTCTCTTCTCCAGGCTGAACAGTCCCAACCTTCTCAGCCTATCTTCATACAGGAGGTGCTCCAGTCCCCTGATCATTCTCGTGGCCCTCCTCTGGACTTGTTCCAACAGTTCCATGTCCTTTTTATGTTGAGGACACCAGAACTGCACACAACACTCCAGGTGAGGTCTCACGAGAGCAGAGTAGAGGGGCAGGATCACCTCCGTCGACCTGCTGGTCACGCTCCTTTTGATGCAGCCCAGGATACAGTTGGCTTTCTGGGCTGCGAGCGCACACCAAAGCCAGCTCATGTTCATTTTCTCATCATCCAGCACCCCCAAGTCCTTCTCCGCAGGGCTGCTCTGAATCTCTTCTCTGCCCAACCTGTAGCTGTGTCTGGGATTGCTCTGACTCAGGTGTGGGACCTTGCACTTGTCACAGTTAAACTTCATGAGGTTGGCATCAGCCCACCTCACAAGCGTGTCAAGGTCCCTCTTTAAAATCTTCAGGGGATTTGTGTAACAACAGCATTTCAAATCAAGTGGCAAGCAGCCTCATTTTAGAAGTGAGATTGAACGTGTTGGAAGACAGTTTGATGAAGAACCAAACAACAACCTGATTTTACACATCCACAGCTCTGAAAATCCAAATACTAATATCTGTACTTAGTATGTCATTGCTCATCCTTCATGCCTCACTCTTACTTGGCCCAGTTCCTCCCTTCCACCTGCACATATTAATACCAGAAGTCTGCTTTTAGCATGAGGACACTGGTGATCATAAAGAAATGTACAGTAGTTAGTCCCTGACAGTTCTAAGGTCCCATGAAATGGTTTCTCCCATGTTTTCTTTAAATGGAAATGCTGGGGGTTTTTTGTTTTGTTTGGGAGGGCAGTTTTGGGGGGTGTTTTGCTTTTCTTCAATGGGTTTTTTCTGCCAATATATTAGCAAATATTCGTGTTCATGAAGCATGCTCTGCAATTAACAGGAACTGTGTAATTAACTCATATCACCACCACATTGTGAAAGTAAAAGCAAATGTCCTTGTCCCTTGGCAGGAGCAACTGTGTAGCAGCAAATTTGCATTATAGTGGCAGCTTTCATGGGGGAAAGTTGATCTTTTTTTCTCCATACTTTTATTCTCCTCAAATCCACCAGGTGGGGAGTTCATGACCTCAGACAAATGGAATAGCAGAATACCATGCTTGTGTCTAGCAATCCTAACTGGTTTTAGTATTTGAATTCACAAGAGAAATTTTTTTTCTTTGGGTAGGTGTACTGTGTCCGGTGCCTGTATGTCCAGGCACATTGATACCAAGGAATAGCTTGTTGACTGTATCTTTTCTTAAATGACAGAAGCTATTAGTGCTGGCAGTCTTCTCCCAGTGAAAAGGTACTTCTGAATTGCAAGACACCTTTTGTAAAACAGAAATAGTCTTTATTTACATTCATGTTGCATGTGTCATTTCTTGTGTGTCTTTTTTGCCTTTGCTGTTCGTGTCTCTATCTCCTTTCTAGGCATGTTAATTTTTATGGCCATTCGTTTTTTTCATTTTGTTTTAACTCATCTCTGTATTATACTTGTCTGTCTCTCATCTGGTTTTCTTTTGTTTTCCCTTTCCCATGTCACAGTAGTGTCTAAGTTGTATTTTGTTGTCCAGATTTGGTTGCCTTGATTCACCTGTATGTCCTTCTGCCTTCAGTTCTGTGACCATTCCTACTCACTCCCCTTTTAACTGTGATAAAGGTATTCTGTTGAAAGTGAAAAGCTACATTTAAGATGTGGAAACATGGAAAAGAGAGAGAGTGTGGTGTTCTTCAGTCCAGAAAGTTCTATTTCATTAATTAGAAATATCTGTGAGGGCAGAACTTTGATTATGCACAACTGTACAGTTAATCAGAGTGCATTATTTTTCTCAAGTAATAGGTGGCTTTTGGCACATCACCATTTTCTCTCATTTAGGCTCTAATCCAGCATTCACTGAGAGCAACAGACTGCTCCACTGGCCAGTTAGCTTAGGCTCCAGACATCTGAATGTGGCTGAACAAAGTGAGTGGGCATCTGGATTTCCTTGTGCATAGCACACAGACATCCTGCAAGGACTGGCCACATGTTTGTTTCTGAGTGACAAATCTTTTCAAGTTTTGAAACCAGATCTAGAGAAAAGGCCTTACAGGAGGAAGTTTTGTAGCATTTGCAACAAGGAAAAATGAAACTCACTCTGCAGCATTCTTAAACTTTTGAATGCTTACTTCTTAGGTAATTATTCAAGAAGTCTGAAGAAGTCAAAACAATCTTGGTAGCTTCCCAGGGAAAACCCTGGTAAATGGTAAAAGTTTGTGGGTTTGGTGTTTTGGGTTGTTCTTTTATTTTCTTCTTTTTTTGCGGAGACACCTGAGATAATACACTGCATTGGCTTTAAACCTGGTGGGATTGTATTTATATTGAGCTGGAGGCCATCATAGTATATAATGCATAATTCAGCCTGACCCTAGCATGTTTTCTCAAAAGTGTATTGCTAACATTCTTAAGAAAGATGGGTTGAGGATTCAAAAAGATTATGTGTAAGTAGTTAAATTAAATTCAAGATTATGCAGCACTTTCTACTCAGGGGAAGTTTATATATTTATTAAAATAAGTTTATTCATTTTTATTTTGCCCTCTTTGCTGACAGTTTGGTAGAAGAGTTCCTCACCGCTGCAACCAGTTGGAATCAGGGGGCTGCATTAATCCATGCAGTGAGGCCGCTGTGAGATAAGCCAGTCACTGCTGCGTCGTCTGTATCGTGTTTGAACACTAGCTTGAATGGATGGTTGCAGTGAAAAGAAGCCAAATTGCTCTGTCAAAGGTCTTCAGCTTTCTTAGCTTGTTGCCTGTCAAAAGGATTTGAGCTCTTGGCACTGGTGTTACAATAATTTGCATTGGTCTGCATACCAAGCAAATACGATGGAGAGTGGGTACATAAAATACAGTAAAATTTCTTAGTGACACACGTTTTATCCATGATGACTTGAGGATCAGTAACACACTCGAAGGACTCTGTTACTGTAAGCTTTTCTATGATTTCTGGCCATTTGTTCTTATAAAACTTACTACTGTACCCAGAAACCTTGTCTCACTCAGAGCATAGTTAGTATACTCAGTTATTGACATATATTTAATTTTATCTGTATTTTCATGGAATTATTTTTCTTCTTAAAAGTGCCATAAATGATGCAGTCCTGTCTTTGCTCTGTTTATGTGTATGATTTCTGTAACATTGCTGTTAAATTTTTATTCGCATCTAGTGTGTGATCTACACAGTCTCACATTCAGAAGTAGGTAATGGGGCTGTCATTTTAGCAGATCCACATGTGGGAATAGCAGGCAGTTTGCAATGTTCCCTCTCCTAGTGATCTTCTAATGTAATTAACTTCTACAGCAGCACGATGATACTTTCAGCAGTTTAACCCCATTATTTCCCTCCTACTGGGGCTCCTCACATGCCTGAAATCTGAATGTCTCAAGTCCTTGAAAAAAATCTTTTAAACAACATAGTTTTTATTACCTTGAATGATACATTGTATGTGATTTGATGGTTTTGTTGCTTGAAAAATGTCTGGATTTTCCTCTCCTGTTTTTTCCCATGTTCAGAATGAATCGTGAATATTGGCAATTAATAACATACATAACAGGAGTGAAATGGCATCAGCTTTCAAGAACATTTCAGTTGCCTCTTTTGATTAGCCTCAACAGGAAATCTTAGCTATGACTTGTGTGCTTTTTTAGCTTGTCTGCCGTGAACCAAATACAATGTAAATTCATCTCTGTAAGCATGCACAGTTAACAAGGGAATAACAGTCCTTCCCTAGATATTATACAATAGGATGGAATGATTCACCAATGTAATGTAGGCACCTTTGGAAATGTAAGTAGTTCCTTATTCTGGGTGACTCAGACATCATTATAATAAAAGCAATAAAGAGAAGGGAAGAGAGAGGAGGGTGGGTATTTGTAAGGCCGGGAGCTTCTCACAAGCACACATACTTGGCTTGTTTAGACAGCATTTATAGGTCATTCTGGTTGTCTTTAAATAATAAAAAAAGCAAACAAAAAAACAAAACCAACAAACCAAAACAGGCTGTACTGTATTCCATTATCTCTGCTAACACACCTAAAATAAATCATTCGTCTGCAGCCTATGGAAATAATCAGGTTTTGACAGTAATTTCAGATGAGTTGGCAGTGTAGGAACATCAGGCAAGTTTCTTTCTCTAGATACTCATTAGTTGCCCTTTTTAAGTCCTACCAAGTTACAGAGATAATATCCCAAGCTGAATAGCTGCACCATCTTCCCTTTGTGAACAGACATAATTAGGCACACACAGGCATGTTCTGAATTCAGAAGAAAGGATGTACAGTGCCACCTTTCCCTGGTGATTCTATTTGGCTTCTTTATTCTGCAGTCATTGCAGTTCATTCTCTGGCATTGTCAAATATCATTTCTCGGAAATCTCTCTCTGCTCCCCAGTCCCCAGGATTAGACAGTTTAAAAAAGGAGAGAGGAGAAAAATACCGTTATCCAAATTTAGGCAGATGGACATTTAGCATTGTCTAATGATGCTAGTTTACTGCAGCACACTGAAGGAAACCTGAGTTCACTACAGGATAGAGACATTTGATATAATAATGATTTCTGCATTGCCAGAATGGTAACTGTAAAGAAATGCTTCCTTATGGATAATGATATATATCAGATAACCCAAAAACATGTTGATTTTTACTTCTGGTATTAATATAATGACACCTAGGCCTTGATGTAGCTTCCCCTGAAACAAGTACTGAATTCTCATTAAGTTCAGAATAAAAAGTCTGTCCACAGATCCTCCAGTGCTTTGTTTTACTGTTTTGGAGATGTTTCTTATGAAGTGTTTGCTTTTGTTAATATTTACGGACACAAAGGGACTGGGAGAGTAATAATTTGCAAAAGTTGATAGTTTTCTTAATAAACAGAATATTCTTATATTTAATGAGTAGTAATAAGAATGGCAAAAGGATTAGGGAGATACAGTCCAGATAAGCAGCTCTGGTACCTAAGTGCAACTATAGCAGATGTACTGAGCTACTCCAGTTAGCTGGTAGTCCAGCCCCTACAATCTAAAAGCATCCAGCACTGTATCTGTTCACCTTGCCCATTCCCATGGCTAAGCTGTAAAAGTGAAGTGAAAATCAAATCAAATACATTCAGTCAAATAAGAAAGCAGTAAAAATGGTGCAGATGACACATAAATTAAATCCTGACTTCATTCGGGTCACTGAGTTTGTCTATGAATCAGTGTACACTGCTTGTAAAAGAGTGGTGATGGAGAGAAGCTAACAACAGCATTTCTTAAGAGCCTCATTTATTCTACTGCATTGATAAGCTCCATGGAGCTGATCTGTTGAGGGGGCTCTTCAAAATGGAAATGCATTTCTGAAAGCAAATTCTACTGATGGCTCTCAGTAATGGTTAAGAAACTTTGCTGTCTTTTCAGCACTTCTTAATGAAACAGGCAATAGGAATTTAAAACAAATAGACTATATCCATATTCAGTGGATAGCCTACATGGAGAATCTTCTAAAACACAGCAGATTCAGGTGGCTTCACAACTTGGAAATCAAGTTTCCTCTAGGGTAATAGGAAAATTTTCCCAGTTTAATAGAAGAAATGTCAGCGTTCCAGGAGCTGTGAAGCTGTGGCGGAGGAGTGGGAGAGAAAGCATGGCCTGGCTTTTCATGTTATTGTTGGCACAGCAGCAGCACTGTGCTACACGGGAGCTATGAACATCTATATCCCATCAGAGCATATACTCTCTCAGGAATATCCTGACCTAAGCAGAGGAAGTAATTTCACTGGCAGTCTGAAATTTCCCCAGTGACATAGTTTGATTATGTCTGTGGTTTACATTTGCATTCCAGAATGAGGAATGTTTCTTCTAAAGGAATCATGGTGGTTGGCAGAAGCCAAAGCTATTTCAGACTCTCCATTCCTCTTCCTTCTTAGCAGGTACTGGGGCTGGAGAAAGCAGAGACTGCTATTTCAAAGGCAGCTTGTATTAGACATATAAAAAAAAAATTATAAAAAAAGAAAAAATACTAGGAACAGTAAAAAAAGAAAAAAGATGTGGGAAAATCCCAACTATTGAGCCAGAGCCAGCATAGATCAGTGTATCTGTACTGCACACAGTAAAATTGGGGATATTATCCTTATTTACACTAGCTGAGAATCTGACATCTAATTCATCTGTGAAAGAAAATGTACAATGGAATTAAACCCCACCAAACTAGCTCTTTGCTGTACCAGCTCAGTGCTTAATGCCACTCCAGCGGAGCAGAAAATGACACTTCCATTTTAACAATGTATGGCTTTTTCAAGAAAAAAATACAGAAAATATGCAGCCAAAACCCAAACAAAGTAGCTGAATGGCAGGGTTTAAGTCTCTTTTAGTGATACATTTCTGGAAGGCAATTTTCTGTTTTACTGGTCATGGAAAATTAATCATATGTTTGATGATTTGTATCCTGCTGTTGTAATCTTCATTTTTTTGGCTCCATATTATTCAGTCTCAGTAAGTGTCATTTCTAAAGAGAACAGAATGAACTGAGGGCCTCCCATCTATGTATCTGTATCTTTATATCAGCATTTTTTAATGACTGGTAGTCTGATACAAGCCTTTTAAATTTAACAGCTAACTGTTGTCAGTTCCCTCTTCAGTCATGGATGCATGTATGTATACAAATATATATGCTTGTGTGTGTGTGTGTGTATACATATATGTGTATATGTTTGAGAAATACTTTGGCACTGGCAGTGTAAAAAAAAACAGTAGGTTTTTTTTTTATAGAAGATATTCTAACCCTCCATGTAGTTTAATACAGAATGTTTTCAGTTGTGGAAGATGGAGGTGAGGGGAAGTTGAGAGTTTTCTTTAAACATCTAGAATTTCATGGAAGAGCTCCAGTTCTCCTTAGTAGCTTCTGTAGAGTGATCCAAAACCTATAAAAACATTATCATATTCTCTTAAGGACATAGGGATTTTCTGTGGGGGGGGTGAGCACGACTACCTGGGGATTCTCTCAGCAGCTTTAGTCAAAATAGGATATGACTACAAAAGCTCTTTGAATTTCCAAAAGCCCATACAGATGGAACTGCCATTCCTTGTAGCTTCTCTGGCTTTGCTTCTGCCCTAGATTTCAGATAATCTGGATAGCTATCATGGTTTTCACCCCTAATTATCAAAAAGCCAGTTAGGTCTTCTCCTAATCTGTTATTTGCATTTACTCACTGTTTTCATACTGAGTGGTTCACCAACTTTAATGAAATTGAACAAATTAGGGAAATGCTATTATAATTTACTTCATAAAATAGGAACCAAGGTAATGAGAAATAAAAGGCTTTTAAAAACTTGTCCAGATTCACCAAGATCATGCAGGATGTTGAGACAGTGTTGAATGCAGGACAATGAGATAGACCCCAGAATTTCTAACTGCAGCGGAGTAGCAAATGCAATAAAGAAATGTCTTCCATGTAATGTGGGGAATCCTGAACTCAATGTCAGTGGAGCTTGGACTGGAACATGAGAGACCTGAATGCGTGTGCAGCGATCTTCCAATGCATTGTGGCTGACTCTGTTGTGAAAACAAAATTCTGCATGTGGCAGTCTAATGCTATATCACATGTTAGGTAGATGGAACAGGATGCTTTTTAAAATTTGTCTTTTTAACCAAAAGTAAGGTAATAACTTATCTGAGGTTGGAAAGCAGTTGGGAGGAGGAGGGGACATATGTGGAGAACGTGTCCTGCTCTTGTACTCATGGTTTCCTCTCTTTTCTTTTCCAGTGAGTATGTTTTTGAACACATTAACGCCCAAGTTCTATGTTGCCCTGACAGGCACTTCCTCATTAATCTCTGGACTTATTTTGGTAAGTACTAGATACATTAATATCACTTTATAAATTGATATTGTTATCCAGAATGGGATTTCAGGCTTTATCCAGGTTAATGGGTGTCTTTTTTCCCCTTAAACTTACATTTCTGCAGTACATAAAATTTTTTTTCTTTACAGAAAAGAAAGTATATTTTTTTTTACTGTTGGAACAAAATAAAAGAGAAAATGTTCCAGTGCTATATATCTTTGAAGAAAAAAAGTCTTGAAAGACAATGTGCCCCACTAACAACCTTATAGTAATTCTTAAGTGTTTGCACATCAGGTGTAGACTGTATCAGTTTGGTGTGGGAAATCCACACCTTTCACTTCCACATTGCCTGTAGCTGGTGTAGACAAAGAAATGGCATCCTTAACTTCTGAATGCATGTGAGACTCATCCCTTAGATGATTTCAGGTATAAAGCATGAGGTGCACTGCTGCTGTACCTTGCTCTTGGGTTTCCTTGTAGCACAAGGCAAATATTTAATGTCTGCACCTTGGGCATTCATCATTCTTGTACGGATTGAGCCCCAAAGCACAGGAAGGAGCTCCAGAGATATCAACACTTCTTTCAGCGTACGAACAGGAGCTCAGCATTGAAGACTTGGATTAAGTTCTTCACAACTCAAATGCATGGAAGGAAAATACTGTTTCATTCAGTACTGTCACTCAGAAAGAATAAATGTTTAAAAGGCTGGGCCCCATCACCAAGATGTGAAGGAATGAGAGAAATAACATGGTTCCATAGGCACAGTTCCATATTAGAAAGTGAAGACAGAGGGAGGAGGTGGCACAAAAACGTTTGTGCCTTATGAAAATACCTTACAGAATCAAACAGTAACAAAAACCCTGAAGAGAGACCAAATGATCTGTAACTAAATTCTGTGTATAGGATGATTGCAAGTGTAGCTACATTTTCTGGTGTAGTCATGAAGGCAGATTCTGAAGAATAAGTCCAGTAGGAGACTTGTAAGCAAGAAATTCCTAAGTGCTGTACTTTGATGGGAAGTACAAGAAGAAAGTAGCAAAGAGTTTTCAAGAATGTGATACGAAGAAGGGGCAAAAGAAGACTGATAGAAGCCTTCCAAGAAGAGATTAGACTGAGCAAGCCTTAACAAAAAAAAAATTAAAAATCACTAAAATGCTGTATGATGAAGTCCATTATGATCAAGTTGAAGGGACAGTGAGGTGATGGAGGCATAGACACACACTCGAAGATTGAAAGCCCTTTTTTGTGGACCTTTACTACTGCTACCAGTTGTTTGCTTTTCATATGCCACCATCCCAACTGTGCAAAAGATACATAGGCCTGGCAGGTAACAGCCAGGAAACCTAGATTGTAGGGACCAGTGTCCAAGAGGGACATGTGGTCTGTAAATTGGGTAATGAAAAAGGAACTCAGCAGACATGGTCATGGAAAGAAGAAACTGCAAGTTGAACAACCATACATCAGGAAAGACAGCTGAGTAAGTCCTAGTGAGGTAGTGCTAGTCTGTCACTAGCCCCAGTTGTGGTTCAGATTAATAATCTCTTAATCATTTTGCTGTTTAGCAGTGGCCCAGTAACATGCTGAATTGCCCTTATGGCCACACACTTACCTGTCATACTAAACAGCAGCTTCAGTTCTAAAAGATTCTTACTCCTGCTAATAGCATTCAGTGAAACTCATCTATAAAATAAAGATTCTCTTGTCAAAACTGCATCACTGGGGTATTTTTCAGTGTAGATGTACTAATATTCCTTGGAATTTTCCACCATATGGTCTGACAGATTTCTTTCCATTATCAGTTGGCTGCAATTCCTAATCACTGCAGGTTATGAAATTATGGAAAATTCCATCATTTCAGAAGTGTGATAACTGAAGGGAAAGTGAATGCTTTTCCTATTTCATGTTCGGTTCATGTAACAATGACTGTGCAGAGCTCAGCTTTGGGCAATTGCATGCTATGTGACTCCTTTGCAAAACACTACTCTCCCTTCTTATTTTGTCTCTTACTTTGTTTTCATTCTTTAGGTGAAATTCTGGCTTTGCTGTAGGCAATGTGACTTAAATAAAGCAAGGATTTCAGACTTTCTTTTCTGCATAGCTCAGAACTGTACAGAAAGTACTTTTCTATCTCAAGCATTCTCCCTAATAATTACTTTACTACAGCACATAGTTTAAAATGAAGAGTTTGGCATATATTTAGTTCATGCCTGCATTATTTTAGGCATGAAAATCAGGAACCAGATTAAGTTCCAAGGTGCATTAGAAACATTGTATTGGAAACTTGGTTCCGCCACAGTTACTTTTAATCCAGTAAAAAACAGGGTTCTGTCTCACAGAATACAATGAGCTGCATTGTGTTCAGTGTTTGAGAGGCGAAGGTTTTCCACAGGTAGGGTAATAAAACTGTCATGAAACACAACTGACATCCAGTAAATGCTGTGAACTGGAACTATGTAAATGCCACTGAGATTTCTAAATAAGGCTGTGTATTTAACATACAGTTATCACCAGACTGAAAGCTGGTTAGAAAGTACAGGTGGCATTTGCACTGCAAACTGAAGGATTCTCAGTTCTAACAAAGCACAGGCAGAAGTGAACCCCAGTCTTGAATCTCCACCAAGAATGCCTTGTTATTCTACTTCAGAGCTTGGGACAATAACAGTTTTCTCCTACACAGTGAGAAATATTCTGCAATGAACAAATACCCAGCCTTTCAGAAAAAAAAAAGAATTAGAAACCAAATCTAACAGAGGCAGAGCATGGATGAGTCCTCACACGGGCTAGCACTGCGCACCTGGGCTGTCTGCTATTGCCCCAGTGTGTTTATGGTATGTGAGAGTCCCAGCCTTTTGTAGCCAGTAGTACTAGTACAGGAACTTTGAGACAGGACCTGAGCAACCCAGAAGGGGCCTCTCATTTTCTGTAGGTACTAAGTGGTGTTCTGCTTGTTTCATTACCTTTGTGTAGTCTGCTGCAGAGGGGCAGAAAGGTGACTGAGTTCTGGGTGTTGCCACAGATTCCAATAAGGTCTAACAATTGTGCACAGACAATCTTTGGTGGCTGAAAAGTGATACCTGGTAATTGTTCAAAGTTCCTGCTCTGCTCAGCAGAGGCTGACAGGTCAGGGAGGGCACAATCCCTGTGGGGAGTTCCTAAGAAACTGGAAACGCTTGCCAAGGAGCAGATGAGAGGGGAAGGGTCTGTAGGAAGGTGGGCTATAATCCAGTCCACAGACGAGAGGTACTGTAAGTAACTGGGGTCTACCCAATATTGAGAGAAGTGCTACACTTAGCCTTAAGTGCCTTATTTTCTTTCGCATTTATGTATTTCTAGAGGCAGATGAAGTGTAAGTAAATAGCTGCTCATTAGCACTGCATGTGTCTTCCTGCTCATGCTGACTTCTTGAGATATGACAAGTAGGTGTTTGGTAACCAGGAGCAGAGCCTAAGAGGATGCCTAAACTGGTGTATTTAATCCAGAAGGAATGGGGCTGCATAGTCTTCATGACTGTTGTTAAGGGCACTGAAGGCATGGTCAGAAGCATACTGTTTCCTAGAACCAAGCTGGGCAGGACTGGAATATCTGCTTGAGTTGCTGGCTACCCCTAACAGCTAAGTAAAACAGACCTGGGACTTGCTTTTTTTGGAAGGCAAGTAACAGTGTATAGTTACATCCATATGGATAAACACTCTTGCCTCTCAAAACAGGATGATCTTTTCCATACTGTTTACTGGAAACAGCCCCTGGGCTTTGATATCCCTAGAACGTGTCCAGTCATTCCCTGGGAGAGTTGGCACAGGCCAGGCAGCGTGCTAGCAAACAAACTGTACAGATGATGGAGCCAGCGAAACCTGTTCTGTGGTCCTGTTTTATTTATCAAATAGGCTTAACCGTGGAATCAAGTACTACTACTGATAGCCTGTTCCTCAAGACAGTAAATTTCATTTAAATCCATTAGATGGTTGTTACCACTGAGGTAACCTTATTAGGAGAGTACTCCAAATCTTAACTCTTCAGAGATCTGGAGGAGTCTTAATGAAAACTCGGAGCTATGGAAGTTGTTCCTGTAGTGCTTCTCTTGAAGACTCAATACATGTACACTAGAAGAGGACTACAGAGATCACTGTAAGAGAGGATGCCTGTCTTGGATACGATTAACGGAGCGTAATTCAAAACACTGATAGACATCACTACTTGGTTCAGTAAGAACCACCATCAAAACCATCCCGTGAACTGGTGCATTTATGATAGAATATCTGTTCTGAAAAAACAGGCAGGAAGCTCAGATATACAAGTGATGCAGAATAGATTTGTTGCTACACAGAGCAATAAAATGGTCCAGGATTTAGAGCAGAGATAAGAAAGAGGATGACTGCAATGTTATCATTGCACAAGGGAAGTATCCGCCCAGAGAAGCAAAGGCAAAAAAAAGTCCAAAGCAAATACCTGAAGTGCATTGAGAAGACTTACAAGTGATTAACCAGCTTACTTAACCCAAATATATTTGTCACCTTCAGGTTGCTTTTTCATAGCCATGCCTTTTTAGAAATCATCAGTAAGGATTTTCCAAAAAAAATATTCTTACATTAAGCATTTTACCCAATCCTAGATTAAAAAATTCTAGATCTGGATTTCTGTAAATGTTCAGAACAGGGTTTCAACTTGGCCTTTGTGAACATAATGGAGATGTTCGACCCTGTTCCAGTTTGAAAGCACAGGCACCGAATACAAAAAGCCCACATAAGTTTGCTACTCCTGTGGAGGGGACAAGCTTTGTGAAGATGAGCTCTTCCCTCCCACTGTATCTATGCCAGAAGTGAGGTAGCCTTACCTTTCAGAAGTGGTGCAGAAATGATCTTTCTCCTTAATTTCCTCTCTGATCCAGACCTCTTTCAATGGGTAATTAATTAAGCCTTATAGTCAGCTATTATTCTGCAGATACCTCTCATTTGCTGAAGTGTGAAAAGCTTGTTGACTTCACATTGCTCTCAAACTGGCTGGTGCAGTTAGAAATTAATTTGATTTGCAGAAATTGGGTTTCAAAACAGCTGACACTGAGAAAGGTATAAAAATTCTGCAAAGAGAATTTATTGTTTTGACTTCAGTACCAGGTTACAGATTACATTCTCATACACCGTGAACAAACCACTCCAAGCAAAGACTTATTATGATGATGATTTATGACTTCAATTTCTAAGAAACTCTATGCATTGAGATCTGGCTGATGTTTCCTGGCACTGGATTCACTCAACATTGTAAATATTTTTAAAGCTGCTTAAACAATTTAGGAGCTTCAATGTCATTTTTAAAAGTAATTAATGTAAGTCTAGCAAGGCAGACTTACAGCTGTGTCACGTTTCATCAAGTCTCTGTCACTGAGCTGAACTGTAGTATTTACCACACATATCTACATTCTTTCTGCTTGTACTCTCAGTTTTACTGAAATTCAGTGTGACAGTTTTCCAGCTGGTATATATTTGTGCGGGGCAAGTGGGTTCAAGCACGCTCTTGTGCTGTGCCACTCTCCCTCTCTGGGTTTTACTGACTTTTTATCGGAAAGCTGATTATGATTGAAATAATGACCAAGAATTTATTAGCACATTTGGAAAAATCTAATTTTTTTCTTCTCCTACAAAAAATACAAAGCTTGTTAGAATCATATCCTCATAGAATCCTAGAATGGCTAGGGTTGGAAGGGACCTTAAAGATTCAGCTAGTTCCAACCCCCCCTTGCCGTGGATACTGTTAGATATGGTCTGTAACTGCCAAGAGATGTGAGCAACCAGTCTGGCAGCTCTACTTCAGGCCCTGACTTACATTACAGTGATAGTCTTACTGAGCATCCCTTGCCTCAGTGTAAGACTTTAATCTTTGACTCTAAACAGCAATTCCCTCTGAGGCCTTGGGCAGGTAGAACTTGATTGGTGCAAGCTTCAAAGTTTGCAAAGATAAAACAGAAACAGATGCTCACAGCAGATCTGGGACTTTTATCTTACGGCACAGCCTTTCTCTCATAGTCAGACACATGCTGCCTGCTCTCATAGATCAGAAGATTTAAATTCTAAACCCGTTAGAAAGTGTTGTGTGCATAAGACCATGAGAACAGCTAAAACCAAAGCTGGCATGCTCAGCTGTGCCAGCTCCCTGTCCACCATCTCCAGCATTTGGAGGCAGTGCTGCATGCCAGGGGAAGTATATCAGCAGTTCAGAACAAGTGTTCAGTGATAGTACCTCAGCACTCTGTCCCTGGCTCCCAGCATTCCCACCTGGGCACTGCTGCAAGCACCTGCTGATGGAATGAGTACAGCAACAGAGGCACCTTGGAGCCTGTGTAAGAAGGAGATGCCCTGGCTGTGCGGGTTTTTGGTGATTTGCCTGAGATGTCTTGCTCACAGAGATCTGGGTGTGTTTATGTTCTGGTTTCTCTGACCATCTCTATCTTCCCAAATGCTTGTGATCTCAGTGTGTTCACATAGCCTTTCTGTCTTTTACTCATGAAGCTGATCTGTTTATTCTTCCTTGTTGACGTCTCCTAGAAGAGCCATTAGATTGTTTTGGGGACCAAGTGAACACCAGGGCTGCCAGGCACTCCTGTGTGAACTTGTCTCAAGTGGCCACCAGCTGCATTCCCACTCCATCCCAGTACAGCTTTCTCCATATGAATGCTCTAGGTGCTTTAACAACACAGCTGCCATTAGATTGTTTTGGGGACCAAGTGAACACCAGGGCTGCCAGGCACTCCTGTGTGAACTTGTCTCAAGTGGCCACCAGCTGCATTCCCACTCCATCCCAGTACAGCTTTCTCCATATGAATGCTCTAGGTGCTTTAACAACACAGCTGCCATTAGATTGTTTTGGGGACCAAGTGAACACCAGGGCTGCCAGGCACTCCTGTGTGAACTTGTCTCAAGTGGCCACCAGCTGCATTCCCACTCCATCCCAGTACAGCTTTCTCCATATGAATGCTCTAGGTGCTTTAACAACACAGCTGCACGTCCAGGAGGCTCCGGTGTGCAACGCATTGGCCTGTCCTTTTGGAAAGGAACATTTTCTTACTATGCCAGAAGGTTTATCTTCTGGTTTTCCCCCATGGAATGATTTAAAGGGAGCGGGAGTGATTGTCTCTTGTCTACAGACAATCCCATGGAGACAGAAGTCAGATTGATTATAGAAGGAGCTCAAGAGAGCTAAAAAATGAAATCACATTGTGTGAGTGACAGTGTGAAGCCCAGCCAGAACCTCTCTGCAGCAGGTGGACTTCCACAAGGCCTTCCAGAGCCGGCTGATTCCTGGCTGGCACACTAGAAGCTGCTGGACAGCATGCTGATGGTGTCAGAGGTGTGGACATGTTCCCTTGGCTGATTGTGCCTAGTTGAAAAAATTAATAAATAACCTTTTCTTTTTGTTGTTTCGGTAGATGTCTTGTAAAAGCTTGCAGCACTGGCATAAAACATGGAGGCACTGAGTAACGTCTAAAGGGCGAAGGCTGTCCATTCACAATTTCTAGCGCAATCAGTATTACAAAGTACTGCCAAATTTTTCAAAACCCCTTTGATTTGCTTTTGTTTCAGTTGGTATGAAGACACTGGGGCGATGATTCAAGTACAACTGCAAAATACACTCATTTTACATACTCGTTAGAAGTGCCTGTGCCTTTACAATTTTTACAGTCAGAACCTTTTTCCTGTTTATATGAAACAGTCTTCATTTCCAGGTTTATGTGGTTTCCCAAAATACATGTATTCTTACCCAAGAATAGAATTCCTCAGTGAAAATACTACAAGTCCATATTTATGTATATAATTTCAATTATAAGGGGTTATTTGAGGCTGTGGAATGATTTTCCAAGTAGGGTTTTGTTAAATATTTTTTTTTCCCTGGTCATTGAACCAAAATGCTGAAGATAAAATTAATTTGGCATCAGCCTAAGTCACCCAAACCAAACACAGTTCACAAACAAAATCACAGTTCAGTTGGGGGAAAAAAGCCCTGAACAGAACAGGATTCAGCTGCCTGGAGTTTGTTAGGTATTTTTAACATTATTTTAAATTCAACCTAGTAAAGTCCTTTGTAATCATTACTGGGAAAACAAGCAAACCTGCTTTTCCTCACTTTCCCTTGACTGCAGTGGGAGCTGGGGAAAGGAGAACATATTCCTGACTGCATCATGCCATTTGCATGGCTAATGTCAGACAGAATCATCGAATCACAGGCTGGTTTGGGTTGGAAGGGACCTTAAAGCTCACCCACAATTACAGCCCCCTGCCCCCGGCAGGGACACTTTCCACTAGACCGGGTTGCTCGCAGCCCTGTCCAGCCTGGCCTTGAATGGATGGAGCTGAGCTCCTGTTTTTTTTGGGTTTCTGTTATTTTTTCCAGGAGTCAAATTAAAGGAATGCTCCTAGCACTTTTAAATGCCTTAAAAAGAAATAATTTGACGTTGTGTTAAACCCCAAAATAAATAAATAAATCCAGATTATTTCTGCTGACGAGAGTGAGATTTTTCACCTCTGTAAACCAGGTTTTTAAAGCGATTTGCCGGATTCGGCACAAACCTAGATAGAATTTAAGCCCTCGGTATGCCACCGGCAGACCGGCTGGCCGGTTCGGCGAGCGGGCCTCGGCGCTCCCCGGGCTGGGAATGCGGTGGCAGGTGCCTCCCTCAGGAGGCAGGGACCCCTGGGCGGCCGGAACCCGGGTGCCTGCGCCTCTGCAGGGCTCCGGCGGGGGCTGAGGGCCGGGCGGTCGGGCCGTCGGGCGCGGCTGACGCGCAGTGTGTGTGTTGCAGATCTTCGAGTGGTGGTACTTCCGCAAGTACGGCACCTCCTTCATCGAGCAGGTCTCGGTGAGCCACCTGCGACCCCTGCTGGGCGGGGTGGACAACAGCGCGCCCAGCGCCGCCAGCGCCGCCAACGGGGACGCGGACTCCAGCCGGCAGAGCGTGTCAGGTGAGCGCCCGAAACCTCCTGCTGCGGTACCCCGGGCGCGCAGCGCGGGGGAAAGCGGACGTGTGTGCCCGGGCTGTACGCGCCAGCGGTTGCTCAGGTGTGGAACCTCAGCAGGATGAAGCTGCTGGGTGCTGGCCGGGGCTCAGGTGAGTGCCACAGCGGCGTGGGCAGTCAGTCCTCCTGCCCACAAACACTCCAGTCACCCCACCCAGCGGTGCCACCCTCGACTTCAGGTCAGGTCTGTTGTGGAATCCTTGGGCAGCCCGCTGAAGGGAAGGCCCACAGCAGAAGCATAGAATCAGCTAGGTTTGAAAAGACTTTTAAGACCATCAAGTCCAACCGTTACCCCAGGACTGCCAATCTACCACTAAACCATGTCCCTGAGGGCATCTACATGTTTTTTGAACACTTTTGACCACTGTCCAGGGACACCACTTCTCTGGGCAGCCTGTTCCAATGCCTGAGCACCCTCTCTGTGGAGAATTTTTTCCTAATATCAAATCTAAACCTTTTCTGGTCCAGCTTGAGGCCATTACCTCTTGTCTGATCTCTTGTTACTTGGGAGATCAACCTGCATCTCGCTACAGCCTCCTTTCAGGCAGTTGCAGAGAGCAGTAGGGTCCCCCTGAGCCTTCCCTTCTCCAGACTAAACAACCCCAGGTCCCTCAGCTGTTCCCCATCAGTTGTGTGCTCCAGACCCTTCAGCAGCTTTGTTGCCCTTCTCTGGACCAGCTCCAGCACCTCAGTGTCTCTCTTCTAGTGAGGGGCTCAGAACTGGACACAGTACTAGATATGCAGCCTCACCAGTGCTCAGTACAGGGGTATGATCACTGCCCTGGTCCGCTGACCACACTATTGCTGATACAGGCCAGGATGCTGTTGGCCTTCTTGGCTGCCTGACCACAAGCTGTTCATGTTCAGCAGCTGTCAGTCATCACCCCCAGGTCATTTTCTGCTGAGCAGCTTTCCAGCCATTCTTCCCAAGGCAGTAGCGTTGCACGGGGTTGTGGCAACAACAAACACCATCTTCTGCTGAGCCATGAGACCAGATAAGGCTTCCTTTAAACTTGTTTTGTGATCACATGAAAGGCAGAGCTGTTTCATTAATTGTTCTGTCTAATTATATCTTTCCTAATTCATGCAATGCTTATTGCTGAGGCCACGTTGCCAGTGCATCTATTTCTGACTTCTGAAAGCCCTGCTAAATTGCATATGCTTTTTCTTCAATAGAATTTTTAAAGGCAGGGAGTATTAAAATCTTTCGAAGAATAAGTGTTGTTAAAGAATAAGAAAAAGATGTGAGGAATGTCCATCTCCTTTTGTTTGCATCAGTTTATTTTTTAGGTCATGTAAGCAGTTTGTAAACAGATTTTACTTTAGTAAGTGGAAGCGTAGCAACTTTTATAGCTTAAGGGCTTGTTCTGTTCCTGACTCTGTTACTAATTTGATTTGTGATTTTGGGCAAGTCATAACGCAGTCAGGTTTTAAGAAAAGGCATCCAATAAAGACAGTTGTATCAGAAGAAATTAGCCATTATGCCATGGAGGGAAGGATGTCAGTTTTGAACTGGGGCAGCTTAAGTCCTGCTACAGCTCTGCCACAGAAGGGTTATACCTGCAGGTCACTTCATTCACATTACAGGGTTTGGGATTCTGCTGGGGAGCTTTGAGTCAGGTGTCTGATTGTCTGTAGATCATTCCTTAGAGAGATAGGCCAATCTGCCTAAAATGGATCAGCCTCCCATGTCCTGATCTTGCTGGACTGAAGAGCTTGAGTCCCAGGTGAATTTGTCTCTGTGCTTGGGTGACTCAGCTACCTGGAAAGGATGAATAGAAAGCTTAGGCCATGACTGATGGAAGATGCTGAAATGCTGCTGGCTTGAGTTGGAAATACTTGCTGTTAATGGAGGTCAGGGCAGGAGCATCTTGATTTGTGTTCCTCATCTGTAAAATGAAGCTTACCTCTTTCAGACCTAGCTTGGAATACAGACCATTATCTTAATATTGGACATTAATTCAGCTTTCATTAGGGATGTGCCCCTAGAATCAATTACAGTTTCATTAAATTTATTTCCTCTGCAGACTTTTAAAATATATTAGAACTAACAAGTGAGGAAACGTGAATGGAAAAAAAAAACAAATTCAGTTATGGAGAAAACATAATTGTTTAGCAGCTGAGGTGCTTGTGTCTGTATGTGGCAACTTTTATTTCTGCTGTTCAGTGTTCATGAAAACAAGCAAGCAAAAATCAGCTTTGAATTCACAAGTTAAATAAAATATGTGGCCTCAAAAAATCTTGCTCTCTATTGAGTATGTCAGGAAGCCTCCATATAGCACAGCAAATTCAGTTCTCATCATTCCCACCTAAGCAGAGGCTGTGAATAGTGGCACTGCATGGTCCAGAATATTAGATTTGGGTGAATTGGCAGAAAGCATGGGATGGCTTATAAACAGCTGTGTGGCCTCATTAGTGTGGTCAGTCACCCCAGCAACTCTGAATTAACTCCCATTGTTTTAAAGCAGAAGGCACAGTATTTTGAGTAATGAGGTTCGTCCAAGCACCCTGACTTTTCTGATACAAAGAAATAGTAAAAGAGTGTGCATTGGCATTTGAGGCTATGGGTTGGGACTGTCCCAGTGTCTCTGGGTAGTGTGTTTGTACAGATAGCCTGTTACGTATGCTTTCAGAAAAGTATTGGTGCTCAAAATGTGATCATTGGACAAGGAACTAAAAGATTAGTAAGATTAGTCTTTAATAAATCCCTGTTGTTTATAAAAATAAGGACATAGATATATTATTAGTTTGTAATGTAACAGAAAAGGCAACCTTTGCAATTTGCCATGCATCAACACTGGGATATTTCTTTCATTATCCAACAAGGCAAAGATGGCTTTTTTGGTTGGCTCACTATGTTTCCCTGTGTAGATGTTTGACTGTGGTAGAGTATTGGAGTAGATATTTTTGCCTTCAAAAGGTCAGAAGAATGGTTGTTGTACTGAGACCATGGTATCAGCAGATACCAAGATAAAAGGAGCAAAGAGCACATCATGTTTAACTAGCTAGACAGATGCCAGACTACCCACAGGACAGAAGGTGATGATAAAATCCCTTCTTCACCTCTGCTTTTTGTTCCCCAGTTCTACCTTTCCCTGCAGCAGTACTGCATACTTCAGATAAAGTGTAATGGCTTAAATTTAAATAAGATGAGCACTGTGGTCAAGTAGTTGTTGCCTGATCTTGTTGGTTGCAAATGAAGTAAGCCAAGCCATTGAATTGTACCTCTGGAAATGAGAAGGCTGATGTTGATTTAACATTTATAATGCTTTGAAAGTCATATTATGTAAAAACTGTTAGATTGAAGCTAGTCAAACAGATGTACCCTCTGGCTGCACAACTGAACAGCTGAATGTCGATTGAGCACTTCTGCTGATCAAACCAGTAGAGCTTTCTAATATTAGCTGCCTGCTGAAGTGGTTGCTTGAAAGATGCAGATGCATAGTCAGTGCAGTCACTCTTCCCAAACATCTTCCCATGTTTCCCATGTCTCCCATGTTTCATGCATGTCTTAGGTAATGTAGGCAGCAAGCTGAGAGCACACCTCCTATGGCAGTTGACTACTTTTTGTGTAGCTGTGGGTGTCATTATGTTATTGCAAATAATTTACGTGAAAAGCTTTCTGTCTGTGCCACTTTAGCCTCATACTCAGAAGTGGGAGCTACATCTATGAGAAAAGAGAAGGGCTGGATTTGTCAGTCTGTATTTCCATCTGTCTCTTTAATGAAACAGGCATAAAGGGAACAGGCATATACTTTACAGGGTTGTATAAAGTAGGGTAGATATCCTGCTGACTCAGTATTCCACCAAAAAACCATTGCTGTGATATTTTAGAAATGACGGCACAAAATTTCAGAGGGAAAAATGTGCTGGTTGGCTTTTGGTGGTGGAAGGCAGCTGGTGAAATGCTGGAGGGCCAATGCTCCTGAAGATTTTTTGCACAGCACCACACGAGGGATCATCCAATAGCATATATGTGGTGGAACATGTTGCCTCTCACTGAGACTTTGTGTGAATAGTAGGTTTGATTCTGGTCTTACCTTCACTGGAGTGAATTGTCTCTGTTGAAATGAAGAGAACAAATCTGGTGTTAAAGTAAAGGAAGAAAAGCCAAAATTAAGAGCTCACCTTTTCAAAAGCTATAGAAATTGATTTTTTTTTAAATTTCTTTTTACATTCTGTTTTAAATTATGCTGTTGTAGATATTCTTACCTCTTCCTCCCTGTAGTGTGAAGAATTTGCATTTTTTTTTTCCCAAGAGAAACGTATGAAATGCTTTTAGTGTTGCCAAACACTTGCAATGCACTGAACTTTCTCTTCCAATCTATTCAGCATCCTTTGTCAACCCTGGTATAACTTCAGTAAGGTCAGCAGATGTTGCCATGGATCTTTTAGCTCATGAGCTAAGAAGGATTACATTTGGCAACTGAAGCTGAGATGCTCATTGATTGACAGTATTACTGGACAATGAAATTTTTCTGTAGAAGTAACAAGTCCGTAGGGCTGAGTTAATTGCTGGTTTTCAGTGCAATAACCCAATGTGATCCCTGTTCAATTATCTTCGTCGCTGACATGGACAGTGGCGTTGAGTACGCCCTCAGCAAGTTTGCCGATGACACCAAGCTGTGTGGTTCGGTTGATACGCTGGAGGGAAGGAATGCCATCCAGAGGGACCTTGACATGCTTCTGAGGTGGGCTGATGCCAACCTCATGAAGTTTAACTATGACAAGTGCAAGGTCCTACCCCTGGGTCGGAGCAATCCCAGGCACAGCTACAGGCTGGGCAGAGAAGAGATTCAGAGCAGCCCTGCAGAGAAGGACTTGGGGGTGCTGGTTGATAAGAAAATGAACATGAGCAGGCTTCAGTGTGCGCTTGCAGCCCAGAAAGCCAACTGTATCCTGGGCTGTATCAAAAGGAGCGTGACCAGCAGGTCCAAGGAGGTGATCCTGCCCCTTTGCTCTTGTGAGACCTCACTTGGAGTGTTGTGTGCAGTTCTGGTGTCCTCAACATAAAAAGGACATGGAACTGTTGGAACAAGTCCAGAGGAGGGCCCCGAGGATGATCAGGGGACTGGAGCACCTCCCATGTGAAGATAGGCTGAGAAAGTTGGGTCTGTTCAGCCTGGAGAAGAGAAGGCTGTGTGGAGACCCCATAGCAGCCTTCCAGTATCTGAAGAGGGCCTGTAGGGATACTGGGGATGGACTCTTCATTAGGGACTGTAGTGAAAGGACAGGGGGTAATGGGTTAAAACTTAAACAGGGGAAGTTTAGATTGGATATAAGGAGGAAATTCTTTCCTGTTAGGGTGGTGAGGCACTGGAATGGGTTGCCCAGGGAGGTTATGAATGCTGCATCCCTGGCAGTGTTCAAGGCTAGGCTGGACGAGGCCTTGGGTGGCATGCTTTAGTGCAAGGTGTCCCTGCCCATGGCAGGGAGGTTTGAACTTGATGATCTTAAGGTCCTTTCCAACCCTAACTATTCTATGATTCTATGATTATGGTAAATGCGCATCCTGGAACTAATCAGTATTATCTTTTCATCTGGCATTTGGAGCTTTGCTAGTGGTTATTTGTCTGGAATGATTACATTTGCTGACACTAATTTATAATTATGTTACTATTTTAAAAGGGAAAACAGTCTGGTTACCTACATCTCCGTGCTTTGATTTGTTTTGGTTTTTTTTCTGCCTTCATTTGTACTTATAAAAAATCTTAAGTCATTTGATAAGGCTCATTAGAAGGTAACTGATGTTTCTGATAAACCTCAATTACCATTGTAATTTGGCAGAGATTCATTATTATGTATTTCTGTTTATGACAGAATGCAAAGTCTGGCGAAATCCTTTAAATCTGTTCAGAGGAGCGGAATATAATCGGTAAGTGCTACGATGTTCCAGTCTCAGGCATAGTACTGTGTTAAGGACCTTAACTGTACTTTTCCATTAATCTAACTCAGAAATGGAAAACCAAAACCAGCTGCGGACACGTGCTCATGCCAGGTTTCTCTGTCATTTATGAAATGTTTCTGAATGAAAAGAAATTAGAATTCATGCTCATGCATACATTTTTTGTAACCTTGTAATAGAAAAACCTGGTACTGTTAATCAAGTAATTCTGTTCAAATTAGTTATAGCAAACAACCTAATGAATTATATCTAGATTTCATGTAGTCTTAATGTTTGAATATATGTATTACCAATTTCCAGTGTTTGCGTTCCAACATCCTTTACTAGCTTAGGTTAGCTGCTGTCACTCCATCACAGTACAGTGAAATGCAGTGTATACTGGTTAGGAGATTGGCTGGGTGAACTTAGTCAGCTATGTCCATCTCTAACATCTAGGATTCTTTCCTAGATTAATTTTGCTGAATGTGATCTTATCAGCCAAAATGTCTCTTTGTTGGCATGTTTGCAGGTATACATGGGTGACAGGGAGAGAACCTTTGACTTACTACGATATGAATCTTTCAGCACAGGACCATCAGACATTCTTCACATGTGACACGGATCATTTACGGCCTGCAGATGCTAGTAAGAGATTTGTGAACAACTGTTTTTGCTAATAGGTTAATGATTGTTTCAAACTGATGCAAAAAAAAATGCAGTCAGACATCAGTTCTCTGAGGTAGATAAGGAAAAGTAAAAGTTTGAGAATAGAAAGCCATGGCAGATGGATTCATGGTATTCTAAATCTGAATATGTACTTATATAAGTATAAACCTATTTAGTTTGTGTCACTGTTTTGTTCTGCTGTCTTGCTGAAGTCATTCAAGGTACCATTTGCAAGTGTAAAAACTTGATTTTTCCTCCTGTTTCTAGCAGTGGCTTCAAACACATATAACTTGACGTGCCTCCAGCTGCAATGTAGTATGTTGAGTTACATTATCCAGGTCCCATTTAGTCTATGATGACAGTAGACAGAGCTTATGTAAAACCTGAGTCCTGTTTTTCATTCCCTGATGTAGTTAGAAGCTCTGTAAAAAATGGGAACACATTTACAACTGAATTTGTGTAAGCAGCTTTAGTTGTGTTAAGCCTTTACTGTTAAATCCACATGCAGACTTTGGTTCTGGTAAAAATGTACGACAGTGATCTCAATCATCAGAATTTGCCTCTGAAGAGAAAAATCTTTGTCTCTTAGGAAGGGAGAGGTACTGACAGTTGGGTTCTCCATTCTGAGGGCATAATTCAAAGGAGAACATACTGTTTTGGCACACAATAAATATAAATCTTGTTTTCTGAACTCAGTGGGGTAATTACAAGAATGCCTGACTAGCCTGGATGCTGTTGCCATTTAACATTCACCTAAAGCAGCAGCAAAGTAAGGAACTAGAATAAGTAAGAATGACATCTATTCTTGTATTCTTTTGTGCCCTGTGGGGTTTACTACCCCAAGAGGAAAAGGCCGCTCTGTGTGACAGTGCAGATGGCATGATCTCTTAACTGGATTTTCCCATGGAAAAAAGTTTGATTAAATGGAAACATGAAGCTGAATATTTGGGGAAAAAAAGCTCATGTTGAGTATGTGTCTTTCAAGTGATCACTGAGTTCTAGCTCTTGGAAATGCTCTGGAGTGAGTCAGGCTGAGAGCAATAAATTCTGCTGTTCTAATGCAGTAGCTTCTTCTTGTTAACGCCATAATGACTGATATGCCCCTGTTCTGCTTTGTTTATTGAATAGTAATGCAAAAAGCCTGGAGAGAGAGAAACCCCCAAGCCCGAATTTCTGCAGCACATGAAGCCTTGGAATTGAATGAGTGAGTGACAACAACATTAACATTTATTTCCTGTCATTTAAAAATCCATTTGATGGTAGCTTAAGGCATGGGGTTTGCGACAGCAATTTTTAATCATGATTACAGGCCTGTCACAGGAGGGCCTACAATGGGAGCAAAAAAGCACAGCTGCATGTTTTGCTAGCCACCCAGAAGATCCTTAGGGCAGTGGTGACAATAGGGAGTCTTCCTGTTGATGTCAGTGGGCTTTGAATTGGCACAGCAAAGTATTAATTAAGTTGCCTCCTAAAGAGCATGTGAAATGTGCCTTTATGGGATAGAGAGTTTACTTTTGGATTTTTCAGTCATCCTGAAGAGAGGCAAGAAATAAGGGACTCATAAACACCTTCAGAAATATTCATTTTGTATTGAGAGAGAATATGATGTAATTTTCTGGGACTTTCCGCTTTTTGAGTCTGGTACTTATTTACTCAATGAGAAGTGTAATATCCCACAGTAAACACAGTGCTGTGATGATTTACTGGCATGGTGAAGTCCATAAAGCAGAGAGACTCCCTTAGCTTGCTGTCAGAGATTACTGCATTCTAAAATTCCATGAACTGGTGCCTTACAGATTGTCCTTCATGTGTTTCATCAGAAGAAAAAGAATAGTTTGTTCCTGGACAGCAGTTTAACTGAGGGAGCACATAGCATAAAAGGCTTTTGCAGAAGTAAGCCTATCCCATTCACTCATATCACAGAATTCCAATGAAGGTTGGCGGGGATCTCTGGAGGTACCTGGTTCAACCCTCCTCAGTCAATCATAGCGACCTGCAGAACATTGCACAGGACCATGTCCAGGACCAAGGAGGGAGACTCCACAAACTCCTTGGACAACCTGTGCCAGTGCTCAGTCACCCTCACAGTAAAGAAGTGTTTCCTGATGTTCAGAGAGAGCCTCCTATGTTTCAATTTGTGTGCTTTGCCTCTGGTCCTGTAACTGGACACCATTGGAAAGAGCCTGGTGCATCCTCTTTGCACCCTCTCATCAATGATTTATAAACACTGATGAGATCCCCTCGAGCCTTCTCGCCTCCAGGCTTCAGTCTCAGAGCTCTTAGTCCTTCCTCATATGTGAGGTGCTCCAGTCACTTAATCATCTTCACAGCCCTTTGCTGGACTCTCTTGTACTGTCTTGTACTTGTCCTCTTGTACTGGGGAGCCCAGATCTGGACTCAGCACTCCAGGAGCAGTCTCACTAGTGCTGACTAGAGGGGAAGGATCAAATCCCTTGACCTGCTGACAACACTCCTCCTAATACAGCTCATTCACATTCTTTGCTGAAGGGCACATTCCTAAGTAGTGGTCAACTTGGGTATCCAGGAAGACACACAGATCTTTTTCTGTCAAGCTGCTTTCCCATTGAGTGGTGCACAACAACTAGTGCCTGGAATCTTGTTCTCACTCAGACATGGTATTTCTTCTTCCTCAGCCGATGACTCTTCGTGAAACTCAATTACAGGCAGCTGCAGCCTGATTCTATTTCTGTATAAAGAATAATCTGATCAGCATTGTGCTTTGTGTTGGAAAGAAGTCAACAACTATAACCCACCTAACTTCAGCTGTAAATTGTGGCCATTGATTTTAAAGTAGTTACCTGGGCTCCCTCTACAGTCACTAGGAGATGCACCTCCAGTCAGTGATTCAGCCTATTCTTAGATCTTTAAATGTGGAATGAATGACTTTGTGAAGGTTCTTCTTGATGGAGATAGAAGGGCACAGATAATTAAGATATCTAAATCAGACAGCTAAAAGCTGGACAAGGTGACTCCCACCATGCATTTCACCTTTCTGTGTATTCCTGAAGCTGCTTTCCTGTTTTTTGATTGGGGTTTTTTGTTTTGATTCTTAATCTCTACAATTACATTCATGATCTGTTCTTTGCATATGGCAAGTGTTACAGGTCTACTGATCCTTTTTATACCATTGCAGACATTTTGTGTTAATCATAGAATCATAGAATGGTTAGGGTTGGTGGGAGCGTTAAAAATCGTCTAGTTCCAATGTGGCAGACACTCCTTCCACTAGACCAGGTTGCTCAAAGCCCCATCCAACCTGGCCTTGAACACTTCCAGGGATGGGGCATCCACAGCTTCTCTGGGCAACCTGTTCCAGTGTCTCACCACTCTCAGTGAAGAATTTCTTCCTAATGTCTAATCTAAGTCTACTCTCTTTCAGTTTAAAGCCATTCCAACCTTGACATATCACTACATGCCCGTGTAAAAAGTCCCTCTCCTGATCTCTTGTAGGCCTCCTTTAGTTATTGGAAGCTGCTTTAAGGTCTCCCAAGAGCCTTCTCTTCTCCAGGCTGAACAAGCCCAACTTTCTCAGCATGTCTTCACAGGAGAGGTGCTCCAGCCCTCTGAGCAGCTTCTTAACTCTCCTCTGGACTCACTGGAGCAGGTCCATATCCCTGTTGTGTTGGGAGCCCCAGAGCTGAATGCAGCACTGCAGGTGGGGTCTCATGGGGGCAGAGTAGAGGGGCAGCATCACCTCCCTCAACCTGCTGGCCACCCTTCTTTTGATGCAGCCCAGCACAGAGTTGGCTTTCTGTGCTACAAGTACACACTGTTGGGTTATGTTGAGCCTCTCATCCATCAACACCCCAGGTCCTTCTTCTCAGGGCTGCTCTCAATCAATTCTCTGCCCAGCCTGTACTTTTGCACCAACCCAGGTGCAGGACTTTTCACTTACAACCATAGTGCATAAAACTAGTCTTGATTTCCAGAAGGAGTTTTAGTGAGGTAGGCCATGACTGCTTAGTGAGACAGTGCTTTACTTTCTGGGGCAGTTGTCAATAGGTTTCCTGAAGTGGCTGAGTGATGCAGTACCTACAAATGAGAGTTGTGGTCTGATAGCTAGAATATTTATTCATCAGAATAGTTCATCAGAAACTCATATGGACAAAACTCCATGGCCTCTCTATCCGGTACATCCTTGCCAGGCTGGCATGTCTTTGTACAGCTTTCACTTCATGCAAACTTCTCATGTTTTTTCCTCTGATATTTTTGCAGGTGTGCTACTGCCTATATTCTCCTGGCTGAAGAGGAAGCAACAACAATTGTAGAAGCAGAGAAGCTGTTCAAGCAAGCTTTGAAAGCTGGAGAGGGCTGCTACAGGCGCAGTCAGCAGTTACAGCACCATGGTGCCCAGTATGAAGCCCAACACAGTAAGTTTCTTTGGAGGGAATAGCCATTTCTAAATGGAAAGAAGTTCCAGGGAGTTCTTTGGGTTTTGTTTTGTGTTTTTTCTTTTCCCTCTCATAACTATGTACTCAGTATTTAACATTGGCTGGAAAAGAGAATCAGACTTCAGTGTTTTTGCTTGATTCAGTTCCTGAGCTAGTAATGCTCAGATTAAGGATACACCTTTTCTTTTGTGTGGCAGAATATCGGAGCATGTACTTAACTGAAGAGAAAAGGTAGTAGAGCCAAAGGTGTCAGAGGTCTGATATTAAGAAAATGTTGGGCACTGGTTTAGGAAGTTGCTCATGGGCTCATGTTGTGAAAAGGCAGTAAAGAATGATGGAAACAGGAGTGAAGTGGTGCTTGGCCAGCTTCTTTCCATCAGCTGTGAGGTTAAATACATATACCACATTGTTCTGTGTAAAAGTTAGTGAGACCCATTAACCAGTGTGACATTTGGAAAGTTAATTGCATCCATCACGAAAAGTCACAGAAACATAAAAATTAACAACTGGAATAACACAGTGCTCTAATTGAAGGTATATTTAAAAGAAACTGAATAAGCAGGTTTAGCTGCTGTGATGATATTTATTACATGCTTTTTAAACATAAGAAAATACATGAGGCTTCACTGCTAGTAAATGAATAAAAAATAAAGCAGTCTAGGCTATTTCTAGTCTTAAATGGCTACCTCAGGCAAAAAAGAAGTAGAAGCACTAACATACTTTGGGCATCTTCAAGATTTCAGGACCTGAATTCAGAGCCTCTGGCTATCACATAATTTGAAGATTGCGAATCAAAATTGTACATAGTGAAATTGTCTGTGATCTCTGGTTTCAAAAGTGTACACAAGTCTGTGTCTAAAAACCTGAGGTTTTATAAAGCTTGGGGATAGTGTTTCAAACATTTGTTGGTTATAAAATTATATTTAGGATGATTTGTGTGTTTTTTTTGAAAATAAAAATATAGAGCAGCTGAGCCCTTGAAGCGATTTTCGGCCTGTAGTAGGCTTATGGTCGTCTGTGAAACCTTAATTTGTGCACTCAATCCATCCTGAGTGCAGAAAATAACAGCGATTCTATGAACAGTACGCAATAAGAGTAATTAAATACTTTCACAATGCTTATGTCCAAGGTAACTTGACAAAGTTTGTACAGGCATATAAGTATGGTATTTTTGTAACCTGTGTGTGCTGGGTGGCTACTGTCATCGTTAAATTTGATACTCTGAACCTTCAGCAGGACAGCAGAAGAGGTAACCAGTTGAATTGCCAAATTAAATGCATTGCCACAGAGCAGGAGGGGCTGAAAAGTGACTGCCAGCTCTGATTGTGGCTTCAGAAGGGACTAGGTGGTCATACTTCTCTGTGTCACCCAGTCTCCCCTTAATAATGTTAGTGTGTGCCCAGAGGAGTTAGAGAACTTCCAGCCTCAGATGGTGCCTTGGACACAGGGGTTTCATGTAGGATTCTCTTGATTATATGCTGGACTTCTGCATGGCTGGCAAATGTGAAGAGGTCGTCTCTGTTTAGAGAGGGAGGACCATGGACAGATGTGTTGCAGTTCCTTGGTTTTGAGATGTCTGTCGTTCCTTTTCTGGCCCTTGAAGTTGACTTTGGGATGAAAGTGGGCATCTCAACTTTACAGTGAAAAACACAATGTAATTTTTTGAACAGCAGTATATTGCTCTATGTTTCTGTTAATTTACATGTTCATCTCCTTCATACAGTATTTTACATTAGACCATGAATTGTAAGAGTAAATAATGACTTTGACTACCCAACTTAGCCTTTTTCAAAAGATGCTAGTTTACAGAAAGCATGGGCAATCTTCTTTTTAAGGAGGCCAATGTTAGGCACCCTAAATCATTACTCACCTCTGAAAATTTTGGCCTGAAAGGTTGTCTTGATTTCATAGTGAGTAAATTTTGACCATTCTTACTGAAAAGACTGAAAAGAAGCATGGCCTGAAATGTATACCTCTTAGTTTCACTACATAATGTATAATGGAGCTCGTCTAGCCTTGTATGGTCTTCCATCGAAGAGAAGGACACTCTTACAAAACCTATGACCTGTGGACTTTGCTGTCACCATCCTAGATTGCTAGGCCATGCCAGTTAAACCTCAGGTGTAAAGGGTAGGGTCAGTTCTGCGCAAGCTGCGCCTCACCTAAAAAATCCACTGCGCAGGCTGGAAGGGCTTACTATCACTTGTCTGTAATGGACAGGTGAGGGTCGAAATGGTAGGTGACAAGGTGCATGGGAAGCTGCAGATCCAACCTTGCATGCAGGCGGACCAGCGCATGGGTAGCTCAAGATCGCTCAGGAGATGACAGTCCTGGTCGGACACTTCCTGATTGCCTTAGCACCCTTTTTTCCAATCAGATTTGCATATCCCACATGCCCTTGGTCATCATGCTTGTAGTAAGCATGGTTAAAGCCCTTCCCAAATCTTTGCTCATGAAGCCAAGCCATCAGTCAATAATGTATAATATATATACACATAAGTGTATACCTTCTTAGTTTCACTACATAAACATGTTAAAACAGATGTAGCTAATAAATTGGTTTTTAAATCAACAGGAGTCAATACAGATACAAGGAATTACATAAGCTAAAGAAATTCCTTCCCTCTCATACTTACTTTTGCTTCTAAAGTCAAACCTTTCAACCTGTTTCTTAACCTGACTGAAACTTGTAATCACAGTTTTAGAACAATTTGTAGGAACTTGGAATGTTTTTAGTGTACATCTTGTTCTTATTATGACAGACTTGAAAATGTTAGGAACAGACTAAAATCTTTGCAGGCTGCATGCTATAAACAAAGATCATTTGTAGCAGGTGTCTTACATTTTTACAGTAATGTAATTTTATAGATGATTAGCTGTCTGCTCATTTCCTGATGGTCCAGAAGCATGTTGGGAGTTCAGATTGGAATTACAGGGAAGAGAATGAGAAATGAAACAAGTAAGAATTCTCCAAGAGAGCAGTTATTGCAGCTGTTTAGTTTATGTCATCTTTGCTGGTAGGGCATCTTCCAGCACATAGGACTGTTATATCTGGAATGTGTTACTTTGCTATCCGTAACTAGCAAAGTGAGGAATTTGAAGATGGTAATTGGGTAACAAGTAAAGGCTTTGTAAACAGAAAGTGCAGGGTATACTTACTTTCTTCCAATCATTGAGAAAAAGACTGTTAGAGGATGAGGATTTGTTTTGCTGCCTCCCCTATTAACAAGCACATACATCATGAGTTAAAAAAAAAAAAAAAAAAAAAAGGCTGGATATAATGTGCATTTTCATGGATGTTCTTGTCTTATCCATGTATGTGAATGGGTAAGTCATTTAATGCTGTGTGTGACCACAGAGTTTTGTGCCAGTATTAACTTCGTAGGGGTTCTCCTTGCCTTGATTGATTACTTGATGGTCTATAACCTGCAGCATTCTCTGTACCTTCAGATCTGCTTTTATGTCATAGGTGTAAGGCCAACACATGGTTCCTTATTTATACCACTGAATATCTGGAGTAATTCCACTGATTTCAGTGATGTTATGTCACATCTAAATCAGTAGAATTTGGTAATTTTTTATTAAAATCATTGTGAGAACATTGATGATAGCTAATAAAAAATGGCAAGAAAACTGTGTTTCATTTTGTACTGGAATATTAAATGAAACTTTGTTTTTAATTTTTTTGTCTTAATACTGTTTCTTTTTCCTCTTATACAGGAAGGGACACCAATGTGTTAGTTTATATTAAGAGGAGGCTGGCAATGTGTGCAAGAAAGCTGGGAAGGACCAGGGAAGCAGTGAAAATGATGAGAGATGTGAGTTTGGATTTGTTTCGCATGTGATATTTAGATAATAGTAGCTAGAAATCATACACATTTGCTTTACAGGTTAACATCCATTCGTGATGCACAGAGCACTGCTGATAGTAATTTTGTGTGGATAATATACATAAAGATTAAGCTAAAAGATCATTTATTTGCTAGGTTGCAAAAGCAGTACTATGAAGTCGTAAAATACCAGATGGACAGTTGTCCATACAGACTGTCTTTCCTATTCTGGTACATGTGCAGTGGAGTACAGTCTTTTATTGTTTGATCATGAAGTTCCTAACATTTTTTCTGAAGCATGTTATGAATGCTGCTAACTTAATAAACAGGTCTTAAGTATTCTGTTTGCTCCTTCCAAAGCTGCAGTTTGGCTCTGTGCCTTATTTATATTACACTGTTCACACCCAAGGACAGAGTTATTTATTCATGCAAAGCCTATTACTGAGAAGTCTAGCCCAAGTAATTAATCTATAATGAACTGGTTTTCCTCTGAGATGCGGGATGGCTATATCCCTGTTCTACTATATCCCTGTTCTTTAAGCAGGGGAGCTACCATGGTAGTCTCAAGTCAGTAAGCTATAAAGCTACAAATTTGAAACACCAAACATTTTTGGGATGGCAGGAGGGGCAGCTGCCACATAAGGCACTGTATGTGTTTCAGGTGTGTAAAATGCTCAAGTTTAGATATAGCTGCAAATGCCTAGCATTTCTTCAAGTGGATGCAGATTAGGAACAAAGTTCTTTGAGGCAGTGACTTGCCTCACCTGAAGTAAGACGTCTGTGACAGAAGGAGGAATGGAGTCCTAGAACTCAGAACAGATGATGGTAGAATTGCTTACCAGTTTCCTGTGTCCTCCTTTCTTACACTTGGTTTTCTAATTCCCACAAAAGTGAGGTAGAGATGAATCTAGCAGAAGGTAGAGTTCTACAAATTAAGCTGAAGGACCTAGATTTTAAATGCACAAAATGGAGTCCCAGACCATAATGAAGCACCTGTAAAATGTGCTTTATGCAGCTCAGATGAATGATCCTGAAACTTGCCTAGTGAAAAGGGAAGTTCTCACTGCAAGTCAGTGGGAATTTTAGTGTAAAAAGTCAAGTGACTTTCTCTGGAGCTGAGGTGCTTACATCAGTGGCAATAGGCCATGTAAGTCTGCAAGCTTAGAATCCAGCACCCAGCATCTTCTCCTGGAACCGGGGCACACAGGAATGTTTCTTGAAAACATTGATCAGAGATCATCATAGTAATGCAGGTCCTCCTCCTAAATAATCTACCAGATGGCAAGTGGTGAGTAACTTTGTTTCCTGTCTCTATCTGGGGTTTTTCAGGCGCACAACTTCACTCCCCAGAATCACTAGACTAAATATCCCAGGCAGAGGTGCTGAAAAAGAACTTGTCGAAAACCCAGCCATGTACAGCTAGGAGTGTGAGAAAGAGGGATGAGGAAGAATGACCTGTTTTTGCAGTCTTGTGGTCAGAAGGGACAATGTTGATTTCAAAGATGTTGGTTTTGGTCCAGCCAGCTCTACTGATTCTTCATGACTTTTGTTGCACAGGCACTCTGGGACAAATACTGAGATGTTCAGGGACAAACACTGGAATTCTAAGTTCTGGCATTAATATACAGGAAAGATAAAATTTTGATTTAACATTCAAATGTCACACATCATAATTATGTCAACTTCTGGAGCTAACTATGGGCTGCTGGATAGGTTTTGTGATTTGTTGATAGGGCTATGTGGAAAAAATACTCTGTGAAGCCTTCTTCTGCTGATGTCAGTATGCGTGGTTAATTCTGTATGCAGAGCACTGGATTTAGAGAACTTGGGTGGTCCCTCTAGGGAAAGTCCTATGTTTCATATGCAAGTGAGACCCAGAAAGTTTTGATGTAAATGAATGGCTCATTTTGTCACTAGAAAGAAAATTGTGTATGGTTGAATTTAGGTATAATGTGGATCTCAAAAACAGAGAGCCAAAGTCATCATTTGTGAGACACTCGAAGGACAGAAAATGATCTTCTCAATAGGAATGTTTTACTAAAATGAAAGGACTGGATGCAGGACAAAGGAGGTATAAAGATAGAATTTCAGGTTCTAGAGCTTCAGCTCAGATCAGTGTATTCTGTATTTTTCCACACGCAGACAATAAGCCAAATTCTCAGAACTGAATTGAGATACCTCTAGAGCTCTTCATTGTGAGCAAGCAGAGCTGAGAATTAGCAGGTCTCTAGACAACATGTAAAAGCAGCAATCTCTCTAGGTCACAACTCCAGTACACTGGGAGCAAGAGTGGGGTCAAGTCAGCTTTGCAGATACTTTGCTTAGACTGACTTGGAGCTACTTATTTCTGATGAATGTGTATCCTCCATTTCTTTATAGAAGATGTAAATAATACACTTATGAAGAAGTTTAAAGAACATGAATATGTCATTGAATGTTTCTGTGTGATTGGTGAGGGAGGAGATGAATTTATTCACCCTAAAAAAATATGAAGAACATGTTGGCTGGGGACTGCTGAATCTAGCATCAGGGGACAGAGGGCGGAGGCCCTGTTTGTGTTTGAAAGATTGAAAACAGGTTTCTCAAGACATGGAACAAGATGGAAATGAAGTGTTAAGAGGTTCATGACACCATCTGGGAAATATTGGGATGTAGTGAGTCTTTGCCACTTTGAAAAAATAAAATATTTCAGAATGTTTAATTCATTGCATACGTGAGGCCATCTTGAGGATATTACTGATGGATTAGATTGTCTTACTTGAATTTTATACAAAAAAAAAGACTGAGATCCTGCTTAAAACACCTTAATGGAAAAAAAATGAGTTGTTGGTGACTTAGATAAGGTTTTGATTTTATGGTTGTATGGGTTGGGGTTTTTTTGGTGTTATGATTATATACACTGCTGATAAGAAAATAATATTTTAATACTGTATTGAAGATATTTCTGGTGTCCTAAACATAAGAAGGACATGGAACTGTTGGAACAAGTCCAGAGGAGGGCCACAGAGATGATTAGGGGCTGGAGCACCTCCCATGTGAAGATAGGCTGAGAAAGTTGGAGCTGTTCAGCCTGGAGAAGAGAAGGCTGCGTGGAGACCTCATACCAGCCTTCCAGTATCTGAAGGGGACCTATAGGGATGCCTGGGAGGGACTCTTCATTAGGGACTGTAGTGACAGGACAAGGGGTAATGGGTCCAAACTTAAACAGGGGAAGTTTAGGTTGGATATGAGGAGGAAGTTCTTTACTGTAAGGGTGCTGAGGCACTGGAATGGGTTGCCCAGGTAAGTTGTGAATGCTCCATCCCTGGCAGTGTTCAAGGCCAGGTTGGACAGTGCCCTGGGTGGCATGGTTTAGTGTGAGGTGTCCCTGCCCATGGCAGGGGGGTTGGAACTAGATGATCTTAAGGTCCTTTCCAACCCTAACTATTCTATGATTCTGTGATTCTATATTTAAAACCAGTTTATTTAAAATTGTTCAAACCCAGGGTTTTTTAAATTTAAAAAAATAGGTTAGGAATTTCTGTTGCTTCTGTGATTAATTTTGAGATAGTATTTTGGTGCTGGCTTGGCTGCTTGGATGTCATCTAGCTGAGTTGAGTTGAATTGATGAGAATTATGAACCTGAAATTTTCATGGAAGCATGTAATTGCATCATAAATAGGTGTTGCTTTTGCTTTATTTTGTGATGATGATTATTTACTATATTTTGCTATAGAAACCAGCAGCTGTCACTGTTTGTATATATTGAGTTCACTTGTGATCTCATTTTGATTAGTGTATTGTTGGAAGAACTCCAGTCAACAGAGTTACTCCAGTTTTATTCCTGTTTCTACAGAGCATGATACAGTCTGTGAGGGAACTAGATCTCTTTTACTGTCCCTGAGGAGAAAGACTACAGTGCTGGTTGTTTTATTTGTTATGCTGAGTATGTTAAAAGGATTTAAACAAGTTTATTCTAAATGACATTGGCAAATTTGGTGTATGCAGAGGTGAAAGGCCTTAATGATGGCTGTAGGGAATCCCCAGTATACCTTCACGTTGAATCTTTACAGTGGACAGCATTGCAGGCCAAGTAGTTACATGCTGACCAGCAAAGGTAGCCTTTTGTACCAGCTGCTCTCTGTCTGCTCTTTGAAGATTCCCTCACTATTTCATTAGCAGAAAGCACAGGTGTGTGGGGCTTGTGTTTCGTGGTTTTTTTATTGATTAAAAAACAGGAGGATATGGAGGGTGCGCAAAGGTGCTTCTCTCTGTACTTTGTGGACAACTGGATCAGTGACTGCTCTACTGAATTTAGGAGAAATGACACAGTTATTTCCCTCCATTGGGTTACTGGAATATCCAGGTGAAAATGTACCATGCAAGAAAGTGAATTATTAAATTAATTCAAGCTTCTGGGGATTGTTCTGAAGGACTGTGGAACAGGCTTTCATTGAAAGGCGATGTACATTTAGGAAAGGGAATGGTGGCAGGCAGAATCCCAGAATCCCAAGGGTTGGAAGGGACCTCAAGAGATCATCTAGTCCAACCCCCCTGCAAGAGCAGGGTAACCTAGAGTACATCACACAGGAGCTTGTCCAGGCAGGCCTTGAATATCTCCAACATAGGAGACTCCACAACCCCCCTGGGCAACCTGTTCCAGTGCTCTGTCACTCTCACAGTAAAGAAGTTTATCCTGATGTTCACATAGAACCTCCTATGTTCCAGTTTACACCCATTGCCCCTTGTCCTATCACTGGAGCATGCTAGTGGACAGAGTGAACAGAAGCTCTTAATTGCTTCCCCTGTCAGAGAGAACATGAAAGAAACTCATTCTAGAATGTCTTTTATCACCTATCCCATAGCCCTGTGCTCCCCTCATGTCTGTTTTATGGTCTTAACAAGTATACTTTTCTGAGACACAGTGGAATTGCAACTTGCCCCATGCTTAGCAGCTTTAGTTGCAGGTGAGTGAGGTTTAGGGAGGGAAGCAACTTTCTGGGTCTCTTCTCAGTTCTGGGCAAGGATAGAAACAAAAATGCTTTTTAAGGGTCAGAAAAGTACATTTTATTTCTGGGATCAGTCACATCTCCTGAGAAGTTACTCTTCAGACTACAGTAGAGGATCTAGATGTCTAATTCTATGTACCTAGCTCTGAGAACTTTGCTGAGTGTATTTCAGTTAGATGTATTTATGCGTTCATCTTGGTACCCACCTGTAGACTCTAAGTGTGTAGTTGTGCCCCAGGAGACACCAGGGAATTATCAGTACCTAAGCAGCTTCTACTGTTAGAGTGCTAAATGGACATCAAAGGGGTGCATGGTAATTTCTTTAAATAGTTGGGCTGCCCTGAGCATTTAAAATGGTTATGTCACTTGAAGGCTTAAAAAGGGTACTCGGCCATACTAAATCAAGTTCAGCAATATGGGTAGGTTGGGTTTTTATCTTTTTATGACCAGTGGTGTTAGTGATTTTTGCCAGTGTGATGGTTCTGCAAAGCTAGCATAACTTTCCTGACAACCTCTTTTGCTGGGCTTTGAATAAGGTTTTCTGTTCAATATTTTCTTCAATTCTGTATCGTTGTGTGCATTGCTGATTTCCTCTTGGGTAAGAGGTGCTGGGGCAGTGTTCTGCACCTTGAATTATCGAGCTGTGTGAAACAAAGAGATTACTAATTGCTAATAAAGATGTAATGATCTCTAGCTCTTTAACAACATACTTCTGCAGCTACTTGTATTGCAGCTACCCTCTTTCTCGCAAATACTTCTGTGCTTGAGGCAAGGATTAGCTAATAAATGTACATCTGGAACAACTTGTGCTCTTAATTCCACGTCTGCCTTAAAAATTCCTGAAATACATGCATTTTTACAACACAGTCTGAATAACAGCATTTTCATAATTATGTTCCTTAAAGAACTCAAGTCATACTCTGAAGGCTTTAATCCTCCAATTAAGAGAGAACATAAAGGCTGCATGTTCTAGCATATTTCCTTAGACTTTACATATTCAGTAAGATATTTTCCACTTTATTGACTCATTGGTAACATTACATTAAAAAGAAGTCTTATCTGTGAATATTACAGAGCACTAGGACTAAATTCACATTTGGCAAATAATAAATGGAATGTCAGCAAATTTTATACATGTGCCATTCCACAATTAGTGGAGACTGGATCTGGGTCTCTTTTCTGACACTCTGAAGTTCAACACTAGATGACATGTCAAATTCCCTGAATTCCACACACAGATGAAAATATGTAGGTCCTACTGCTAATCTTTTCCAAGCTCCAGAAGAACAGGATCTGGCAGATTTCGCTTCTTAGTTCCCTTCTTCTCAGAGCTGTGCAAGAGTAACTGTGGAGCTGCTTTCAAAGAAAATAGTGATTATTTGTCAAAAGGAATGCTGCATATAGAGAGATGTGTTAAATATTAGAATTCTACTTTGCTGTAATGAAGCAGAACTTTAATTCAGGTAGGTCCAGTTTATTTCAGATCATTTTCCAGCTATGAGAGCTATGAGAGTGTCTGTTTACATCACATTAATCTCACTCACAAAAACACCATGCTGGAATGAGTTGCAGTTTTCGGGCCAGGAGTTAAGTCTAATTTTTAAGCATCTGACATTGTTAATAGAGACTTTTTGTGTGCCAGCCTTAGCCTGCTGATGATGCTTCTGTTCCTGCCAGGTGAGCTGGCCAGGAGGAAAACTTAAGCATTAGTGTGTCAGAGAGTCAGCATGTACGTGTTGCAAATGCTTCAAGCCCAGGTTAATCTTCAGTCAGAGCTTAGACATCCAAAAGCTCAGCTGTAGACAATGAAGCCCACAGAAATTGAGGTTTCTGGTTTTCTACTCAGAAATGGCTTAGAGTTATGCCTTTTCTCCCTTGTCAGTTAACAGTTCTTACAGATTACAAGTCATATACCAGAAAGCAGTTACGTGAAGTGCTTGTGAAAATAACAGTGCTATCCATACTGTGTGCTTGATTCTTCAGTGGTGGTAAACAGCTGCAGCTGGAAGATGGCAGCCTCAGTCAGTCCTCTTTTAGGGGACAGATTTTACCATTTGAGATACTCACTTTGGGAATAGATACACTAGGAATTAAGGTTGTAACGGTTTCACTGATTGCACTGAATTTTCCTTATTTGCGCATTGTTTTGTTTGTTCTTTTTAAGTTGAATTCATTTTTCATGTTTACAAATGCACTCAATTGTATACATTGATCTAAAATGTGTTTGTTTGAGAAGATATAAGTATAAGCAGCAATGAATGGTTGCATGCACTGCCCATAAAATATGTGACCATGCATACATCCATAATGCAAATGGAGAATGAATGTGTCAACACCAGGTTATAAATAATATCATTCATTTATCCACCTCCGTATTCCCTTGAGTCCAGTCTAGTTATAGTCATAAACTGTAGCTTAGATCTGTTTTCTACACAAATAATGTATCATAGCTAATTGACGCATGATGTTAATGTTAGCAGAGGGAGAAGAACGGATGCAACAGTTAAAGCTACATTCCTTGAAAATGTTTCAAAAATTAGATGTAAATGAGAAAGTGCTGGTGACTGAAATATTCTCAGGGAAGGGAACCCTCTTCATTAAACAGTTCTCTGGGAGATAAAGCTTGTTTCCGATCCAATAAATCAGATGTGGCTTTCCTTGTACTGTAAAGCATTTTTTGTGATCATCACGTTTTCATATCCATCACAAAACCTTTGAACCTGCACTCTGTAATATGGGTTGGAGTGAGAGTGGAAATCTGATCCTTCCAGGACTAGTGATAAGATACCAATTGTGTCAGACTTACTTCGAGAATTTCTCTGCAAACTTATACTCCCAAAACATTGTTTATCTAAAAAAAATATAAAAGTTATTAATTATCTGCAAAAGCTACCATTTTTGTGTATTTGCAGTATACCTAATGAATCTTTTCATGAAAAGCACTTCCACTTTCTACAGATGTACCTATTTTCCCCCAAAGCATGCAGAGCAATTAGGACAGAATGGGGGTTAACCCAGCTCCAGGTCTGAATTTCATCACTAGAAGGCCTTTTGACCAATACAATTTTAAAGTAAAAGCCTTGTGAACATAGATCTGGTGTGATATGTTCAGTAGCTGTTTGAATATCCTTATGTTGTAAAAAGGGGATACATGGATAGCCATGTGGTATCTGGTTTCATATGGTATGAAAACAAGCTTTGCTCAGTGAACCACTGTTCTTTCATACCAGCTCAGAAACCAACTAACTGGAATTTTACAATTGTCCCGGACTGTGGCAGAGGGGATGGAACTAGATGATCTTTAAGGTCACTTCCAACCCAAACCATTCTATGATAATGAATCTTTTAGTCCTGAGTAATGTTCACATGAAAAGCTATAGCTGAGTTTGATGGCTGTCTCTTGATATCTTAAGGTGTGGAGAAAGATGGTAACAGAGTCTTCATTTTTTCTTGGAGTGCAGTGCTTGCCACTCGAAAACATTTGTCAGGTTACAGTAAAGACATAATGAGAATTAAAATTGATAAGCCAAACTAAATGGAAGCTTCTGGTCACTTCAGTGTTTAGTCCAGTTGGTCACAGTGTTTATTGGACAGAAAAAAGTCTTTGGGTTTAGAGTGAGGTCTGTGCATCTTAAACTGGAGTCCACATTAGAGCTCAATGTTGTACAGGTTTGGGGAACTCGAGGGTGCATTCTTCATACTGTGTTCAGGGATAACATGCCCATCTTTGCATCTCTCTGCAGAGTATGAGCCAGACTTACTTACCATCTGAAGGGAGGGGAGCAGGCTTATGGCCTTCTCTCCTTTGCTCCTCAGCATGATTCAGTGTGTGGCCTGCCCTGACTATTTAGCAGGCCTGTGTTGCAACCTTTGTGTCATTGTTTTATTTCCCCAGTGATATTCTTCCATCTGAGTGGCTTTACTTTCTGGGAAGTTTCTCAAAAAACAAATTTTTACTGTGACTGAAAGTTATTTGCAGTGAAAACTATATATCTTGAAATGACAGAGAAATTAGTTCATGTCCTCTTTTTTTTTTAGTAACAAACATGCTGTTGTTTGTGCACAGTCAGTGTTCGAGTGGATATTTGGAGAAGTTTTATTTGTACAGCTACAATATCAACTGAGTTCCTAATAACTGGTTGTACTTCTTAACATTTGACCTTTCACAGATGAAACCTCTATTAACACTTCTCAGTTTGGAGTCCTGGCAGTGCAAAAAGTGACCTTTATTATGCTGGTGTCTTAGGCAGGGTTTATCACTCTGACAGAACCTAATTAAAATAGAAAAAAAAAAGAATGATTAGTGAGTGATGTCTATGTGAAACGGAGAACCAGAGTAAGAGCTTTTACTGGCCACAATTCATCTATAACTAGTTGATGCTCTTCCCTTTTCTTCAATGATGGAGGGAACTTTATTCTGCCAGCCATTATTCCTTCTCAGTGAGTTGGGATAATCTTTGTAATCCCTTGGAAAGGTTTCTTTGTAATATATTCATTCTGAACCTTCGATCACTGTTCACGTAGGGCCAGGTTCTGTCATGCTTTTTCCTGCCAAATAGTAGCTCCCTCTGTTAAAAACGCAATCATGAGTAAGGACAAGAATGAAGAGAAGTAGGATGTATGATGGATCCCTAACTGATGAATCCGGCTATGTGAATTTTCACCTGCAGTTATTTTTTTTCATGAGCAGTGACTTAAACTTCTTATTTTATTGTCAAATCCTTCCAGTTGCCTAGAGGAGCACTAAGGCCTGTGGTCTGTTTTTTTTTTTTTTGTAAAATGAAGGAAGAGAAAAGCCTGCAAACTCTGCAGTTTTGTTTGTGCTCTTTTTCACAAGTTCAGCTCCTACCGTTGGAAACAGGAGCTTGATGGCCATCCCCATGCCATTAGCATCAAAAATTCAGTGAGCTCTTTCAACTCCTTGTCTCAGTAATCATGATTACCACCAGAAACTTACATAATCAGTTGAACAAAGGACTGCCGTCCCTGCCTTTGATACTTTAATAATCCTCAAAGTGCAGCAAAGTCAATACTATCCAAAGAGCTAAATTAGACAGACTTATCCCTTAATGTCAGAATAGTTCTTATATTAGCTTATACCAGAGCGTTAATGCTAAGAAGAAATTCTCTGTGCTTTGTATCTGTGATTGCCTGTTAAGGTCTCTTCCTTAACAGAGTGAAGAAGGTCTAGTGTATTACCTGTTTCTTATTTTCTAAGGTTCTTGGTGACTCTCCACCCTTCTTATTTCTGGCCTTTTTTGTTTATGTTGTCTGTTTGTGATATTAAGATTTTCGGATTCTCATCAGTTTCTGTATTTCTGTCTTCAGAGGTAGGTTTATTAAGTGACAGATGTTTCAGGTCCAGTCTGTTATTTTCAAATGGAGCAAGGTTGACCTTGAATCATTATCTTTACTTCACTTGTTACACTATTTCTGTTCTCACAAACCGTCTGGGAGAGACTGTATATCATAGTGTTCCCTGCAAGTTCCTGAAGAACAGCAGTAATATCAGCTCCACACAGTGTGGAACCTTTCTGTGCTGAACCTACATCATATTAAGGTATAAGAACAATAAAGAGGACACAAGGAAGCAAGGATCTTTCAACACTTCAGTTCTTTAGAGAATCATTCTGATAATAAAAATATTTTTTAACCAATTCTGCAGTAAAAACCATGGATGTTTCTTAGCAAGTGTGGCTTTAAAAAGGAGATGCAGTAGAGTATCAGCTTCAGTCATTTGAATCTATGCAGACACCAAAACTGAGGATGTCTAAGAGCAAATCCCTGGTGTCTCTGAGAGGGTTAGTTTGTAAAGTAAAGGCACTTTAGATTATTTTAACTACACATTTCATTCAGTTTGTCATACAACATGGATTCTTAGTTACAGTGTTAAACTTTACCCTTCTTATTATTGGCCACAATAGCAGTTGTGTCCTAAAGTATCTATACAGATCCTGATAGCACATACTTTACAATATAGTCGCATATATGTAAGCTTCTTCTCTTTGTTTTACAATGTATTTTATGAGGTTATCTATCAATTAATATACAAGGGGGGTGCTGGATTACTCACTGTTGATACACAGAAGCTACATTATTGAAGATTCTTTTTCAGTACGGTAAGATAACTCTACTGTGAAGAAGCCTCTTCAGTCTCTTGAAGGAGAGTTACGTATTCAGGCAGCTGCGTTCCTGGCTTTGAATAATTACATCCTTTGCAAAGTCCGTCTTGTCAAGAAATCTGACCCAGTATCCATTAAAAACTCAAGAAGAGGGGAACTGAGGGGTTTGAAATTGGCTGTGGTTATTTCAGTGCACTTTGAACGAGTCCTTTTCATGTTAGAATCTAACCCTTTCCTATGTTACTGATTTTAGCTGATGAAGGAGTTTCCTCTGCTCAGCATGTTCAACATCCATGAAAACCTGCTAGAGGCTTTGTTGGAACTGCAAGCATATGCAGATGTCCAGGCAGTTTTAGCAAAGTATGATGGTAAGTTCATATATATTTGTATTTTCTCTATATGGTAAGCACAGAAGCAATGCTTCCAAGTCAAACTCTTGATCACAAGCTTCATGGATGCTTTTACAGTGTCCTTACTCAAAAAATTAAAAATGCACTTTTTGTCTGGCAGACCATGCATAATTCATTGTACAGCATAATGGAACTCACTAGCAGCTCTTCAGTCCTCTTTGCTTTCTGTTGATGTTTAAAAGTTCTGTTAGGTTCTGCAGACTTTTTATTGCATGCTGTTCAAACCTTGTCTGAAGGAAGGATTATCAGTTCCCTTGTGGACTTCGACATGAATGTTGATTTACTAGCATACAAGTGTTTTACAGACGTTAATTGATTTAACTTTACAGCAGGGTAGTGAGTAGTAGACTTCATGTCTTATGGGAAAACTGGAAAGCTCAGGAGATTAGATGAACTTTTTGCATTAATTTTCAGCATTTTTCAGTAAACATTGGTTTATGCAGCATTACATCACTTTTTATGTTCAAATCACACCTCCTGCTGCCTTCAGTTCTAGCCCTTTGAACTTGAATTCCTGACACCACGGTCTCAAACAGAAAAAGGACAGCATAAGAAATGCCTACTGGCATACTTTGTTTAGTTTAAGTTAAATGGGTTTTCTTGGTATTACGTAGAAACTTTTGATAGAAACAGGAATACAGTCCAGTTCTCTTGAGCAGCATTCATCAACTTGCATACTTTTCTGCCTCTCCTAACTACCTGTCCCAGTTTTCTCTTCAGGGCAGTGATGGTCATGGTACATCTCCTCATCCACTTTCCAACTCCTGTCTTACTAGACATTTTTTCCATCTACTCTTTTCTCTGTGGCTTCTGCCTCCTCTTAATTTAATTTTTCCTTCTGCATTGCCTGGGTGCCAAAAAATTGAACAGTTAGAGCTTGTTACCAATCCCAGTACTTGGCCCCATACTGTCACATGGAACAGTGGCAAGGGCATGGCGCAGAAGTTTATTGGGGTGCTCACACCTGTGTACTTAACAAGCAAAGAATCTTTGGAGTGTATACCAAAAAAATTGTAGAAGCTTTTAATGAGTATGTACTAACTGCTTTCTTCTAACATCTTAGGAAAAAAAAGATAAACTTTAATGAAGCTAGCAAGAAATCATTGGCTTGGTACTAACAATCATACTGCTGAATTTGAGGCCCCTGCAGCAGACTGTAGCAGAGCAGAAGTTGTTTAGCACAAGATAAATAAGCAGCTGATTACAGGCAGCTGTAGTCACTGCAACAGTCCAGCCTGCAATGTTTTAAACTCTTTCTGGAATCATTCTAAGCAGAGATAAAAATGTCACCCAGGCCCTTGAGTACTGCCATCCAGTAGCAGTAATAACCCTGGGAGAGATCTTGGAGGTGCTTCGTCTGGTTGAAGCAAAGTGGTTGAAGTTAAAGTGGTGACATCAGAGCCCTTCTTGTAGCATCCTGTGTTTCAGTATTCCTGTGACACAGGTGTAGATCCCCATGAACTTTATTTTGGCTCATTAAGACACAAGTAAAGAGAAATGCCCATTTTTTTTGCTCCAGGCACCACAGGATCTTGGCACCTTCTAGTCTGTAATGTAGTTAGAGATAATAGTCATGGGAGATAACAGAACTGTGACAGAAGAGGGAGTTAAGCCATACCCTCCCAAGTCTCAAACTAAACTCCTGTTCCGGCTCTACTTTTACATATTAAATCACTGATAACGTAGTTTTAAACAATACCATGGTGGCACTTGGTGTCATGGAAGTTGCTAAAACTCAAAGGCATGTTTTGTTTTCTTAAAAGCATCTGATAGAATCAAAACTAAGATCAGAAATATAACAAATGAGGCTTTTCAAAATAAAACTCTTCTGACTTTGAACCTCAGTTTCAACTCATGCTTTGTCATGTAGAAACAAGGGTGCGTGCATACACTAGGTGTATACAAGGACTCAGCAAACAGTCTTAACCAGTATAACCCTTATAGTTCATGAGTCTCAGAAGGCCCATCTCAGGGAGTCTCAGCTCATTTTAGAACTCATCAGCTTCATGTGTTGTAAGATTTATTAGAATATAAAACAGTGAACTCATTTATACTTTCCTATCTGCTGTTTCTGTTGGTCCCCCTCCACTGCCTTTTTTTGACTAAGACCAAACCTGATTTATTGTATTTTGATAACATATGAACAAATTATTTCCTTGAGCAGTCTGCCCCCACCCTGGGCTAGAAAGTTGGATCACATTATTGTGAAACCTCAACCTTTGCAGGCAGACACACTGCTTTACCAAAAGACATGTGTTAAATTGTTTATATTATGTACCTGGCAACAGAGCTGATGTCCATACTCATTATTCATGGAAAAAGGGCCTCATTAGTGGGACAGCATGCACTGTTGCTGAGCTACATCATTATGGTTTCAGAGTTCAGTGTCTGTCAATAGAGTGCAGATGACCTCAATACTGTTGGAATTCTGAAAAGATTTTTGGCTCTGATTTAACACATATCCATGTTATTTACTGCAGAAATAGTTATGGCTGCTAAATAGACTGTTCTTGATGGAATAAGCTTCTGGTATTCATAGTAGATAAAATTTCTCTGCTCCTCTGTCCTTGCTTTTTAAACAGATTGTTTTCCAGTGGTGTAGGTCTACTTGTTGTGATGCTTAGAGCAAATGATTTGTGCATTTCCCTGGGCAGCTGGTTGCTTTGATTGTTATTATCTCTAACCTGGGCACTGTGAAAACTTGGACCTTTCTGGAACTGAAAGTTCGATTTTTAAAAAAATGGATGCCTGTGTATTTAGTCACAGTGGTGCAGTGGTTCCTCCCTGAACCTGTTCTTCCTTCCTTTTTTTAAACGACAATGTTTTCCAGTGAGACTGTAAGCCTTCTGGTTTGCAGGAAGAACACCTTATAGAGACTGCCCTTTCACTTACACCCTTGCAAAGAAGGATGAAGATTATGTCACCATGTAGACAGAGTGCCAAATCCAGAATTCACTTGAGAAGATAATTTAGACCAAAAGATACATAGAAAGAAGATGGGGTTTAAATACAAAAGGTCTCGTTCTGCTTTAGGCTCTGACAGTTTTTTTATTTGGTAACAGCTTACTTCAAAGAATCCTACTTTAAATTAGTGTCAAATCAAAATGTAGGCCTTTGAAGAAACACTTTAAAAAGAGTCTTCTTTGTCTTGGAATACTTTCAGTTTAGTGGAATCCAAACAGTTCGTGCTGAGAAATCGGTTCTCTAAAATGTAGCATATTCAGGATTACTCTCCTGTCTCCAGTCCTCCTCTGTCCATGTTCTTCATGTCCTTACATACTTATAAAATGTGTAAATTCTGTTTACATTGAACTTGAAGGTATTCCTTTTGTAGATGGTTGCAGATTGATGAACTAATTGCATAGGTTCTTCAATTACATAAGCTACGGTCTCCAGGGGTTTTGTGTGTATGTATGTATGTATTTGAGATCACAGCTCCACTCAATCAGTTTCATTGCTTGTAATATTATGTTTTATATTTTTGAGAAGATATGCTACCTGGTGGACCTAACCGAGTAGATATCTTAAATGCAAAAGGAGTTTCCTTATGAGTTAAAGATGTAGCAAGTGGCAGGATGGAAACAACCATTGCCTTATGCATACTATTTTATAATTTTTTGTTTCTTTGAAAGTGAGACCTAAAGAGAAAGTTTAGCTAAGGTTATATCAAACCCTAGTCTACCTTCTTCAAGAGATGCAAATCGAGTAAAACCTCCACTTTGTGTAACAGCAATACCAGAAGATTCTTTTGTCCTTTTTTTTTTGTTTGTTTTCATTGCATCTTTTTCAGCTTCTGCTTCTAAGAACTCAGCTCTTTCCCTCTTGTCAAAATCACTTGTCACTTCAACTAGGTCTCTGCATCAACTAGGTGTCTGTTCATGCCATCTGGTCTGCTTTTTTGCCATATGATTCTGTGGGGTTTTTGGTTTTTCCTGATTGTGAAACAGCACAGAAAGTCTAAACTAATTATACTAATCTTCCTCTTTCTAGTCTCCTGTAGGAGAAATTATTCCTTCCCCTCTATATGCATTTAGGATTGAAATTGGTTGAATAAAAGGGGCTGACATCTGCTTGGTCACTGAGATAAGCACCTCAGCAAGAGCCGCATATGAATTGTTTACAACCAGCAGTGACGGTCGAGATCTTTCTGTAACTTAAGAGTTTTAAGTTTTCGTTGTGGTCATGGCAAAATAAACACTTTTTGTTTGTATTGAAATGTTCTCCCTGTCCTGTCAGGGGACCAAAATCCAGGCCCTAACATACATAGATATGTATTTGTGTTTGTTTTGGGGTGTTTCCCACCACTGAGGAAGAATGTCAAAATGCAGAGAATCAGAACTGCTTAATTTTGCAAGCACAAAGCGAACATTAGATTACTGTGCTCATAGTTTTGCTCCCTCCAGCATGGTTTCTACCACATTTTGTGGAAAAATGCAATGACTATTCTCATGGGACATAATACTACACAATACTAGATCTTTTTGACAAAGTGTTTTTCCCCTGACGTTCTGTTCATACTTTCCTTTATTTAATTCCATCCCATTGCTCTTGCTTTTAAACTATTTGTATCATCTTAGTTCACTTTTTTCTTAATATTTGTGTCCTCATAGATGACTGCATCTCTCTTCTGTCATCACTGATCTAGCCTGTGCATACTTCTTTGCTGGAGCATTCAGTCTTTCCCATAAGCAATTTTTCTACCACCTGTGCAAGAGACGATAATCTAGCCTGCAAGTGCAGAGAACTGGGAGAGTTCTGTGCTGACAGAGCAAGTGTTGGCCTATCACTTAAACACTAGCCTACAGAAAGTCTGAAGGAGAAAAACTCAGAGCTGGGGTTCACTCCCAAGTCACAGCACAATATAAGTCCTGTATTCCACTGTTTTCTGTTTCACGTCTTCACAGAGCTTCGTCCAGTGAGTTGATATACTTCCAATTACATATTTGGAAATATATGAATGATTCCAGCAGCTTAATGTAGTCTCTCTCTATTGCTATGGAGAAGAACTAGCAGTTCTTGCTGTGCAAATTATGGTCTCATAACTACAGCTGATTTCAGCAAATATTTAAGTTCTCTTAATGCTGATAAAACTGTTCACCTATCTAAAATTAAGCCCATAGAAATAGGTATTGTTGACTTAGGAATAACATACACTTTGGGGTCAAATTTAGGAATATTTTCTGATTAGTGACTTATTAGATTTTGCATTTATTAATGTCTAACGCAATTGCAACATGCCTGTGTTCACATTTGGGGTCTTCTGATGGCTTGGATAGGGAGTGTTACACCAGTCCGTATCCAGATTCATAATTTCTTTATTTAGTTGCTATTTTATAAGAACAGTAGATCCCATGACCTATTTAGATGATATATTGCATATTGTGGGTATCTTGGATCAGAGAAGTAGCAATATTATGGTTGAAAGTCTGTATCCGTATCATCTTTCCATTAGTTCACTCTCATAAGCAGCTGCTTTATGAAGCAGATGACAGTAACAATTAACTTTCCCAGCCCTCCCTATAGCTGACTGGGGCTACTCAAAAGGAAATGCTAGTAAATTGAGCCTAGACTATTTTATAATACTGTTAAAGATACAGGCAGTAAGGAAAGAGAGCCTTTTTTAGATTGACACATCAGTTCTTATTAGGCAAAAATGTCCTAAAGGATTTGACAACAGAATAGCAGGCCCATCTTTCAGCACACTGTGGGAGCTCACAAGTAATCACATGAGGGTGGGAAACAGTATATGTGAAGATATTTTGCCAGATGGCTCACAGAGTCGGACACAGTCATTTATGAAAAACTTCACTCTGGTTCCTAACAGAGGACCTGTTCTAGGGGTAGTTTAGGCTTGATTCCCTTGCTAAATGCAAGTTGTAACCAAACACAATTGATTCATGCTTTTCTCTAAATATGAGGGTCCAGTTTTGGAGATGAAGCCTAAATTATATGAGAATTTTGAAGTACTGAGTGATCAGACCAGACTATAGCTGAACTAAATACTTATGGTCTAATATGGAGCAAACAGAAAGCAAAACACTTTAGGAGGGAAACAGGCATGGACCTACTGAGGACTATCTCTATAGTAATTTAAACATTACCATTTGTATGTATTTCTTCCATTTCTAAGGGACTGTAGATTATCCTTAAATAATTGCTGCTTGCTCGTTAGGAGCATAGTACTGGAAGAGGCCTCCTGGGTGGGTAAGGTCCCTTGTGTTTGCATTCACTATATGATACTACCCCTTCCATGAGGTGAGCAAGCTTCATTCTAGAATAAGCTATTTTGTTTGCCCCACTATTCTACCTGGAAATCTGCCTTAAAAAATCCCTTTTCAAAAACCTTCTTTTGATCTCCAGCCTAAATTCTGAAGTGTTCATTCACATGCCAACATTATCGTTTACCTAAGCAACACTTCTCATTTCCTGGTGTTCCTTGTGGGTATGCCTAGGAAACAGTTGTATCTTCTCTCGGACATTATTTCATTATTTCCGTCCAGTCTTTTTGTTTACTTTTGTTGTTCTTGACCATGGGTGATCATATTTGAACACAACATTCCTTGAGAAATCCCATTTCTTCTGCAGGAATGACTCATGTGTTCCTGAGCCTTATCTCACCTCACCACATTGCCTTTCCTTACAGGTGCCAGCAGTTCATTGTGGATCATCCTGCAATCTATATGCATAGATGTTTCCAGCTCAGGAGCACTTACTACCTACTAGAAGATACTGTTCTGTGATAGGGTGTTCTGATTTAATATACTTAACCCTGTATCAAGCTCAGTTCCTACTGTATGATATCTAAATCTCTTAGCCAGTAATTGTACTCATATTCACAACTTGAGTCCATGCAACATCCACTAAACATTCTCCATTCAAGTATCAGTGATCTGATGCAGTAACTAGCTTTTCTACATGTGATTAGAAGGGTTTTGTGTGTTGAGTGGTCTCATTGTTTAACCTCATGGATTGTGTATTGTGGCTGAATTGAGATTTTCTTGCTGTCATTCTCACTTGTACTGGCATACCTGCTTTCATTGATGAAATTGAGCAAGCAGCTTTCATTGGCATAGGAAATCCTCTGCTGCATCACTTCATACTGCAGACCTCTTGATTCCTCCTACTTTTCAGCTCCTTCTGACATAGAAAAATGTAGTGGTTCTCTTGCTGCATTAATTGAGGAAGTCCAGGCAAACATTCTCTTGGTCCTTTTTTAATATGCAGAGTTTGTCTTTTGCATGGAAAATGTATTTCATAGAACCATAGAATCAGTTCCAAGGACTGCTAGGAAGATCTCGTTCTGTGCTAAATGTTGTGAAGGTCAGATCCTGAACCAACATTACTAGGTTTGAACTAATGGAGAGGAAAATATTTCATGTGAGGTAATTGTGGCTTGATGGCCCAGAGAAACACTTACAGGTAAGAGGAAAATAAACTATTCTATAAACCAATTGAAAACCTTACAAATGACAGCACATCTTTGGTTTTCTTCAGGTTTTGGGTTTTTATTTTTTTTTCCTTTTTTCTTTTCCATTCCTCTACATTTCATTCCATTTATGATTCGATTAATAAGTTTTGTACTGAAAGACAGAAGAGACCAGTATGTTCTGCAAAGTCGTTTCTGTTCACTGAAAATGACTTTTAACTCCCAATGTTAAAGAAAACCTGGTATAAGCAAAATTATTTAAGGTGCTTATAAATATGTTCTCCTCCTGTCATTGAAGATGTGCTCACATCTGTGTCTGTAGCTAGCTGCTATTAGGGGAGTAATTAACATATCTGTCATGCAGACTGCTTGGCATGCTGTTGATTTTAATTACTTTAGTCACTACAGTTACATACTCCAGTGAAATTATAATTGGAATATATTGTAGGGGAGCATCCAACAAGATCTTTTCGTCTCATACTTGAAGTGCAAGTGCATAAAAAGACAATAGAGAGGATTTAACAGGTAGCATTTTCAAAGTGCCTCAGTTATTCTGGCAAAGTTTCCTGTCTAGCAAAACAATGTTCTGTTTGGTTGCTTGTTAATACGTGAAAGATCGTGACTGCTGAGATAGGACTTCCTTGTCCTCTTTATCTGCTTTTTTGGAGCCCTGTCTTGCAAGGCACTGGGGTTCAGTAAATAACAAGGTTCCCTTAACCCTAAAGTTATCAAGCTCTATAATTTCATCTTTCTAATCAACACTAATGACAAATTGAAAGCTAAATAGTTTCTTGGAAGAATAGTCAGATTAGCTGCTCCTCAGTTTTACAGTGGGCCTACTCCAGTGCCTTGTGCATATTTGCTGTTTACTATAGGAAGCTGTAATATTGCAGTGTGCAGAAGTGTTTGCAGAATCCAGCCTTTAGTGGGGGTTGGTTTGGGGGATTTTTTTTGTTTGGTTTTTATTTAGCTGTAATCTTTAACTTTTTCATGCTGGAATATTTCAGTCAGTATACAGTAATATGTCTGCTGGGTAGATTACTAATGTGAAGTTAATTTTCTGTAACAGTGGGCATAAATGTATACCTTTGGAAGCTTTGTGCCAGTCTGTTGGTAGAAAATAGATATAAGTTGAACTAATGGATTAAGTCAGGTTTATGGCTCCTGTATGTCTCTGGAATAGCATAAATGGCCAGACACTGGTAAATCTTTTGTTCCAAGATTTCCTTAAGAAGCAAACTTTATTTTACTGTTGATCTTTAACTGCAATAAATCTAATGGTTGTCTGCTTACAAGTCAAATCCATTATTACTTGAGTAGCTGTCTTAACTTGTATAGCTGCCACATACTCAGACAGCTACTTCTGAATGAAAACAAGAAGAGAGAATAAGATAGCCCTCAGCTATTACTTAGATGGTTTGTGGACTATGGAAAAATTAATGTATTCCAGGTTACCTGTACCTTTATGTATGAAGTGATGAATTCTTTCATTATGTCTCTGTCATGCCACTCTTTGAATTAGTTCTCTAATGAGCCCAGCTGCTGCTTAAATAGCAGTTCCAGTAGTCATTAACACAGGTTTTAAAGCCTTCATATTTGGTGGAAATTCAAAAATACATGTGAAGTGGGAGTACAAATCCTATGATCAGAAAGTATTCTTAGTTCACATAGTAATTTTGTGTATGCCATGCATACTCCAAAGTATCAATCACTTTTATTTCTGAAGACTTCTACATTTTCACGTGTTTGCTTTTTTCTTTCTTTTCAACAGATATAAGCTTACCAAAATCAGCAACAATATGTTACACAGCTGCATTGCTCAAAGCCAGAGCTGTCTCTGACAAGTAAGTGCATAAGAACCACTGCAAAATTCCTGATTTAACTTGAGATTTCTCATAGCTGAGCCCACACCCTAACAATCTGCTGGCTTAGCAGGAGAACTCAGTCCTGCAGTAAATTCATAAAATTACTTTATATGTAAGGAAAAATTGCAGTGATCAAACATTGCACTTCAGATATTACAGAAAAAAAAGAGAAATAGCATAAATTCAGTTATTTTTTTAGTTTTGTGTATACTCTCTGGGTGAGCTTTGGCTTCCTAGATAGTATAATGAAGATGCAACTAAAAGGTGTTGTGTGGCTGAACCTCTTCGACTTTGTATAAACCTCACCACAAAAAGGTAATAAATACATGTGGATGCACTGGTAGCAATGTCATTTTGCAAGTGCTGTTAGATGATTGCTTGTCTACTTAAATAGCAGCAGGTGGATTTAGCGTTACCATGTCAGGGATTCTGAGAGGTAGATGACGTTCATATTTTTAGAGACACAAGTATCTGCTCATTCCTGTTATGTTTTTCTCTTGGGTCTCAACCTTCCAAGGTGCTGAGCACATCTACTTGATGCCTGTGGACTTGAGAGCATTGGCCCACTCTGAAAGTGTGCTCAGCTCCTTGTGAGATGAAGCTCAAAAATCCCAATTCTTCTCTCAGATGCCTTCACACAAATCCCAGGCAGAGTTGTGTCTGTGCACCTGAGGGTCGAATGCCTCCCTAAAGTTGGAAAGCAAGTAGAGTGGAAAGCCATTTTCTTGACTGACGTCCTGACAGTTTTTGCTTTTAAAGTGTATGTACACATCAAGATCTAAGTAATTTTCTTTCATTCTTTTTATCCTGTAGATCGCCAGTACCTACTGCAACATCTTTCCTCCCTACACAGCGACTCCAGCTTGGGAGGGCAGGGCTAAGGTTGTCACAGCTTTCCCTGTGGTGTCTGCCTGCCAAGTACAGCTCTGGAGTTAGCCGTGGGGTGTGAGGTGAGAAAGAGATTGCATGGTCTGGTTTTTCATTCACTGGGGCAGATGATTTGCCCACAGTTTGGGCATGCTACCCTCAATGGTGCTGCGGCCAGTAGACCATCTGCTACTGCTGCTGCATCGTGCTTCCATCCCAACCTGACCCAGGGGCATTGGGTTGGGAACCTCCCTAAAACTTCCCCAAACCTGTTTTTAGTAGAAACCCTCCAACAATAATTTGACATTGGGTTTTTTGGTTTGGTTGTTTTTTTGGGTCTTTTTGCTTTTCCTTTTTCTGCAACTTCAGCCTTTATTATGCCCCTTAGTGAGGTACTTAGAGCAAATTTAGAGTAGTGACAGAGAAAGGACTGTTTGAACTGAATTTCTTCCATGATTACATGCAGACATGCTTTCCACTTCTGCTGGGATTTTCATTGGCCTTGATGTAATAGATCACAAAGAGTTTCCACTTGCTATGGAAGTTTGGAGAGTATAGGAAATTGACTCAGTTTGGTTATATGGGCCCATGTTCTAGATTCTGTTTGTTGCTGCTTCTTACTAGAATTTCTCACCTAATGTATTTGTTTCTTTGCTTTTGCAGATTTTCTCCAGAGGCTGCCTCAAGACGAGGGCTGAGTACTGCAGAGATGAATGCAGTAGAAGCTATTCACAGAGCAGTAGAATTTAATCCACATGTGCCAAAAGTGAGTATGGAGAAAGCATTGTTGTAGCTTTAACATGGATGAGGACCTGATTCCTGATTTCTGTGTTAGATTAACGAGTGATGATGTGGAAAGGGGAGCAAACAATGAGAAGAGAAAGAAGCTGATAGTATGCACAGGTTTTTCATTTGGTATTTCACATTCAATGTCTTCTACTCTGGACTGTGCAACTTGAAGTTTTAGCTGAAGCGAGTCCTTTTTGTGAGTAACAATTACATGGTGGACTGTGGTAGTAAACACCACCAAATACTATGCTGCAGGACAGAATCATACATAAAGACAGATTGTTATTTACAAAATAGTCATTAAAGATCTTCTAGTTGAAAATAGCATGTTTTATTTGTTTTGATGATTACATGTAAGAATACATTTTTGGCATGCTATACAAAGGAAACTATGTTTGGAGTTCATGGTGTGCTTCATAGAAGTTGCATTAGTAATCCCTTATGCAGCACCCTGTCATTAAGTTCTGAGAATGCAAAGTTCAGAGATTAAAGATTGCTGAGAACTGCAAAGTAAGAAGAGGGATTTATGTTCTAATGCCCTAATCTCCTCTCTAGATATGTATCTTAGCAGTAAGAATCTTACCCAGAGGCTACTAAAGGCTAGTGTACATTATTCTTTCATCATCTGTTAGTATTGCAGTCTGTAAATTCATTATAAAGGCAGACTAGAGGCACATGTTTTTTGGCCCCAGGACATCTGCCTCTGAACCTCACCCCACAAACCTTTGGACTGGTATTGCCCTTTTAAAGTAAGCAGCCTCCACTGGGGTGCAGAAGACTTTATTTCAGTCCTCCTCTGGCTGAACCTTTCTGAATGTTTTACTGAAGCCCAGTTAGAGTATCTGCCCTTGCTGTCTAAAAAATTGGGTATCTGCCAAGCAAAGATACCAGTTTAGCCTGTCATGAGCAGCCCCTGGGAGCCTGTTTCATTTTCCTCATTTCCTCCATGCTTTTGGTAATTCTTTCCATCAAAATCTTTTTTAACAGCTTACATACTAATGATTCCATATTAACACACAGTTTCCCTCCTCTTTAAATGAATGATATTGCATTTACTTCTCTCATCACTGGGTTACTTGTTTCTGAACTCGGATCTTTCTGCTTTAAGTCAGTTATACTAGTCTGTTTCTGGGACTGATTATTTCACTGCTCAAGGACAAAAATCATTGACTGCAGTGGTTTCCACTTCCATACATGCTCCTAATGTCCATCCTGCTATTGTCTTCACGCTCTACACTGCCATGAAACTGAGGCTAAGTCTCCATTTGCTGCCTTGTTGCTTGTTCTTCTTCTGTTTATGCTGAAAAGCTTGCTCTTCTTTGGTTTGACTTCCTTTGCAAAATCTGCCTCTAAGTTGTGGCAGTTGCTGCATAACCTCTGCACTCCCAGATCTCCAAGGTTTCCTGTAGATCAGTACTTTCATTCATTGCTTGTGACCTCTTTCTCACTAGCCAGCTTCTGTCTAGGTGGCTTTTCAATGCAAGGCTGAATCTCCTTTCTGACAAGTACCACTATGTGTGAAATGCAGAATGTGTGTTCTTTTTGGTACTTTGGATATGAAGAAATTCCAGTGCTCTTCCTCATTTAAGACGCTGAGGTTTTCTGTCAATTTACACTGTTAATTGATTCCCTCAGTTTTTCAAACTCTGTCACTTTGAAATTGCAAACCTTTGTGAAATGTACAAATTACCAGGATAACAAGGCAGTAATGGGAGCAGACTCCAGGGTTGGTTTTTTTCAGTTCATAATTTAACATTAAAACAGTGTAGCCTAATACAGATTTATATGCAGCACTACTGATTTCACACTCATTTTTTTCTGCTGTTAGCTAAAGGATATTAAAGTGGCAAAAATATTTTTTCATTATAATTTTATGCACAATATGGATGTTACACCTCAATTTCCACTCAATTATGCTTAAGCCATATCCAATTTGTTCTTAGTAAAATTGAGATAAGTTTTAGAAAGCAGCATCACAAGAAATCTAGCAGTGCCACAAAACTAATACCCCTACAGAGCTTCTTTAGGATTTAAACACTAATGAGTCTCTTGGTCAGAGTGAGGAAAAAACAAAGGTGACAAATTACTTAAAACACTTGCAAAGTGCCTAACAGAAGCTTTCAAAGCAGATAACTGCACAGTTAAAGAGAAAAAAAAAACCAGCTTGATATGTTTCTGGTTTGTCTGAAAAAGAGATTTTATCATTTTCAGTGCAAATCATTAAAATTCCAAATTATCACGTAAAAAGATTATTACTGCATATGCATTTTCAATACATTTAACTGGAAATGGCATATCTTTGCTAATGAGATTCTGGGAGGGAATGCAGGGGAGACACTCTGAACACACTGAGATGTTGCTGAGCTGGATTTAGCAAGAAAGGGAGACTGGGTCTCCCGCTGTGACCTACTGCAGGTTTGTGTAAAACAACCATGGGATTCTTACAATGCTGCTGATTTTTTTCCTAGGAGATTATGGCCAGATTGCAGTCCAGTGCTGATAGTGATGTTGCAGAGGTCAGATACACTTCTTACACTTTCCTTTGAATGTAATCTAAAGATGTAGACACCCCTTAAGAAGAAGAAGTTTAAAAGTCCCAGATTTCAATCTTCAGAGGTGAGAAACCCTGCAAAAACACCTACTCCCCACATGGGAACCAATGTGTATGCATAGTCCTTGGGGTCTTTCCAGTGTGTATGTCATGAAGATGTTGACACCCACTTTCACTGATTCTAGATGACTGTACATCACATTGGTGTTTATTTTCTGTCTGCACAAAAATACCGTTTGCAAAGACCCAGTATGGCTGACAGTCTTTCTTTAGGCAGCCACCTTTTCAGCAAATCACCTTTTGACACACGTTTTTTCTTCCATTTCTGAGTACATTCCAATGGCAGTTTAATTCCCAGAGATACATCCATTAAGCCTCAGCCATAGGTGATAAATTCTCATTGTTTTTGCAGTAAAGTGGAGTCAAGATATGACATGTGGAGGTACTAGAATTTGGTTTAAGTGAACAAAGGTAGTACAGAGCTCAGTGCAACCTGCCAGATCTCTCCAGGAAGCTGGGCAGCTGGCCTGGCTGTGGTGTTTCTGGAAGCTGAGCTGTGCAGGGTAAGGCCAGCTCACATCTGTCCACTATGATCTATCTCCTTCTGGAGTGCAGAGAAAACGCAACCACTGTCAAACTGATCAAGACTTCTCCTTCTGAAGATATCTAATCTGTAAAAAGGTTTCTGTGCTTGAAAATGACTCCATTTTTCATGTTGTCCCAGAAAAATATCTCATAAAAGATACTACATTTATCCACAGATTGTCTTGTTTGTTACTGAAAACTCAGTCACAGAAAACTGCAGCATTATACTTTGGCAGAGATTGCCTACGTGAAAAGAAAATGCTTCACCAGGCAGTGTTTTGAGGGTTTTTTATAATAAAAGGGGGACATAACCACTAGCAGATTGAAGTCAACAGCAGTACAGCAGGAAAGATAACAAAGGAAAGAGCTGTGAATTTCACTATGAGAAGAATCCCAACAAATTGGGTCACTTGCTTGTGAAGATTTGCCTGATTTTTTTTTCAACCATCTTTATCATAAATGGGATTCTATGGATTAGCATCCTTGCAAATGTTGCACCATGCACTGTGGAGTTTTGGTCCCAAGGAAATGCACTGATGCTGTCTGATAATGTGCTGCTCAGAAACTTAAGAGCTAAAGGAAAAGGGTTTTGTTGCCACTGAAGCAGTTGGGTTATCACTGTAATTCCAGAGCATTTTGTATGACAAAGAGAGTAATCATCCTATCTCACGGAGAGTACATAATTTGTGGAGTGGGTGGGAAAAAAAGTGTATGTATATATGCATATAAAGACTTCGTTATTATGCATACGTTGTGTTTGGAGCTTCCCCACTTATATGTAATGCAACTATCCCAAGCTAATACAGGTAAAGTTCCACAGCTGTTTCTGGGACATTCCTCAATTGTGGAGCACCCTTTCTGAACTGACTTGCAAGGCTCCCTCCCTACATTCAAACTCCTGAAGAGCACCGCCTCTTTTCTGTGATCTGTGAGACACAAGCTATTCAGTAAAGTCAAAAGGAAAGCAGATGATGGGCCATATGTCTGATTGTTAAGAGTCAGTCGAAAGTGTGCTCTGCACACAGTTGTATGTGTTTGCTAAGTCAGGAGCCGAGTTGATTTAAAGAGAGTATCTGCTGAAGTGTGCTGCATTTGAATCAGACAACTTCAAATTGATATTACTTTAAGAAATGCCCTATTGTCTGTAGTTTCTTAAAAGGATGCAACAAACCGTCAACTTAAACACTTTTAAATATTTATCTGTTCTCCATTTCATCCCTTCTCATTTATTTCTTATTTTATTTTTTCTATAAGAACTGTGTCTCTCTGTATGCTTGTGTGGTTTCTAGTAAGTTGTAGTTGCTAATAGAAACAAATAATGCAAACAAATTCATACACCAGATGGGAAATGAATCTGTTCCGCACACCCCATGATATTACAGAGAAACTATTCCAGACATGTCTAAGAGAGTTTTTAACGATTCCATAAGACAGTGATTTGGTTTTGTATCTTCAGCTAAAAGGCCAAACTTCTTAGTTACCATCAGTCCAGCGAGAACTTGTAAGGTGACCTTAAAGTAGCTTCTCTGGGCATGTAGAAACCAGTATTTTGGAACTGGTTTAAGCTTGTGCTGTTCATCCCTCTGGGATAAGGAGAGTTCCTGTTCAAACAATGTTAAATTCTCATATTCTGGCCTGGAGGAATGCTGTCACAGGTGCAGGGGTGACTCTTGCCTATTTGTGGCCTGAGCTGTAATTTCAGAGGCAAATTGCACAATTGAGGAAAAGAAGGAAACTTGCCTGAGATAGGTTGATTTATTTCATAAAAGGATACTGAAGTAGCTCATTAATGTGGAATGTTAAAAGCACTCCCAGAGGAGCATTAATAGCCAGGGTACTGTCAATATTGTGAAATAAAGAATGCATATTCAATCAATTCAAGTAAGAGAAACAGAAACTCCACCATGTTGCACTTCCTTTGTGCAAGGTCCATTGTCATCCTCCAAATGCTCATTAAAAGGCATATTCACATATGTGTACAGAATGGCTGTAGCTGAGCAGTATCTGTTAAAAGTGTCATGTAACTGGCTCAGAAGCCATCTGTCAAAAATACTGTGACCTTTGTCATAATTAAAACACAGGGTTTTGACAGGAAGAAGTTTGGAGTGAGAGAGGAGAGAGACCAGAAAAACAAAAGACAACCAAAAAAAGCCAAGCCATAACAACGCAGTGGAGAAAGGCTGATTGAGCCATCTGTTGATGACAGGAAATCATTGCACAACTTCAGTATTCATTAATAACTTAAGACTAGGTCATTCTGGCTGAAGTTTTCTACACTGTCTTTTCTGAGGTGATTACTTTTTAAAGGAAACATGATAATCCCATATAGTTGTGGTACACTGTCTCATGTTCTACTTAAACTTTATAATCACTGAAAAACTAATGCAGTTGGAGATAACCTGGGCTTGCCATCTCCACTTTGTAAAAACAGACTCATAAAAGGGTTTTGTTATAAGGGACCTTAAAGCTCATCCAGTTCCAACCCCCTGCCGTGGGCAGGGACACCTTCCACTAGACCAGGTTGCTCAAAGCCCCATCCAACCTGGCCTTGAACACTGCCAGGGATGGGGCAGCCACAGCTTCTCTGAGCAACCTGTTCCAGTGCCTCACCACCCTCACAGTGAAGAGCTTCTTCCTAATATCTAATTTAAATCTACCCTCTTTCAGTTTAAAGCCATTCCCCCTTGTCCTATCACTAACTGCCCTTGTAAAAAGTCTCTCTCTAGCTTCCTTGCAGGCACCATCTATGTATTGGAAGACTGTTATAAGGTCCCGCCTGAGCCTTCTCTTCATTTCCTCCATGATGGCTGACTCTTTGCTAAGTTTCTCATTTAGCCTGTTACTTAGCCCTCCCTCTTAAGTGGAACCATGCATACATTCAAAGCCCTGTTAGGGTGACAGAGAGCTCACATCTTCCCTATGTATTGAAAAGGTAGTGAAGTTTTATTACTTCAGTTGTAAAGGTCATGATGGAATCTGAGAGGATGCGAGTATATCGGGAGTTACAGCTGATAGGGTGTCTGTTAAGTGGTGTAGGTTGTTTTCTTGTAAAGCCAGATGGAGTTTATACTGGTATGAATTTTAGTAGTATGGTAGGATCGCGTGTCTATATTAATACTGTAACAAGGGCTGAGCTCTGGACTGAGGCCTTTGGAAATGTTGAGATATAGTCATATTCCCACCCTGAAGTCTTTGGTTGCTGAAGAGAAGACTGACCTGTCTAGTGTAGTATCTTTGATTAAGTTCAATTACAGCCTCTTGGAAACTACAATCAAATGTCTTGTCTTTGGCTGATTTTTTCCAAGAGCTGGAGATTCTTGTTGCACGCAGAAGTCCATCAGGACTGTGATTCACATGTTATATGGGCAGCATGAGGACTGCAACTATCATTAGATAGTTTGAAGATTTTTTTTTTCATTCACTTTCATTTTATTAGAATTTGTCTGCTCGTCCAATCCAGAATGTTTCAGGGCCACCATGTTGATTTCATGAACAGTCTGCTAGAAAACCATCAGACTGCTGGCACTCAGTCCTGCCTGTCAATATCTGGGTGCCAGTGGCCTGCAGTTACTGTAAAAGGGGGCTGCCCTTGGCCATGGTTTTTCCAGGTAGACCCTGTGCCCTGTCAGCAAAACATCTAGGAACCTGCAAGCCATCCAGGCTCTGAACTCCCCTTGAAAATATAGCAATGAACAAACAGATATGATATTCTGGGACATTAAGACCATCCTAATTTTTATAGCTCTCCTTCCATAATAATCAAGTTTAGATAAGTTAAACAGATGGAAGCCTTCAAGTGCCTTGTCACAAGACAAACTTGACATTTATTTGATTAGCTCTATTCTGTACAAAAAATTTGATCTTTACGTTTCTGTAAGTACCTGATGAGAACTGTACAGAGTGTTCCAGACAAGGTATCTCTGGAGCTGTGTACAGTTAGCATTCCTGGTGGGAATGCCTCCAATTAATTGACAGCTTGCATGGCCAAAAGGTGTGGCTGACCTTTCTGTATAAACCAAAAGTATTATGGGGCCCAAATAAGCCATCAGTCAGCTTTGTGTGTGGGTCTTCTTGAATGCCACTGTACTAGATTATGTACTTTTTGTTTGGGAAAGTAGCTGTGATAGAGTAATGAGGGAGGGTTTTCTTCCTGAAACTGAGAAAAATACAGACTGAAAAAACAACACAACTGAGTAAGGGCTACAAATGATTTGCAAGTGCCAAGATATATCCTTCCATCTGGTATTTCCATTTGATTTGTTTCTTAATCACCAATAACAAATAATACGTAAGAATCAAAATAACATGTTTTCATCTCAATGCTCCTAGAAATAGAATATTCCTTCCTGTTTTTTCTTTCCCTACAAATAGTGACATGGCTTTGAGTTTGTGGTTTGTTTGGTTTTCTTTTTTATTTGAGTGATATATTAAAGTATGAATACTTACTTTCTCATTTAATTTTGAAAAGAAAATGGAAATGAGAGTTCTAAATTAAACCAGATACAAACATGCAGCTCTTGCAGCTGTATTCCATTCTACTCAACAGGTATAATGTATGTTTTTAAAAGGCTGGCACATTCATTAGAGCAAACATAAGAACATTTGCTGTATTTCTGTAAGCCTGACAGCTCCCTCCCTCTTATCAGCTCTTTATGCTGCTCTCTCTGTCACTCTTAATTCCCTGTCCTGCATACTAAATTGCAGCTTCCTGCGTTAACCCACCTGCTCTGCAGCTCTGTCAGATTTTTCTGAAAGGCTTTAGAGAAAATTCAAGTGTCACACTTACTACTGCCTCTGCTATTTCAGTTTCTCCTTTAATACTGTTACCTGCATCAGAAACACTTGGGGTTTCGCTTTTGCCTTTGAAGTATGTGTCTATTTTGCAGGGTTCTTTGCTTTGACCATGGTCTCTTCAAATCCTTTAGCTGCTTGCTCCTTCCAGGCTCCTTCAGGCAAAGGGTGACTAGCTCTATTGCTCCATAACATCATGCTGGTGGTGCTCATTTCCTTTCGGCCTTTCCTCTTCCTTTTCCAAAGCCTGATTTTCAGTTCTCATTACCTTCTTTTGCCCTCTTTCCTCCTCTTTTCTGCACCAGCTCATCCTGTCCCTAAAAGTCAGTGCTTAACAGGAGCTGTGAAAGGTTAACACCACGCAAGCCTCTGTTTCAGCTCTGAAGGCCGGTTGTCTTGTGGGTGCCTGCACTGGGTTGTTGTCAGTCCCTAGGTCCTGCAGTCCTCCTCCTTTCAAACCAGTGTGCAGGCTAAAGTGGAGGAGCTGCACACTCACTCTCTTTATGCCAGTGATTAACCATAACTTTACTTTCCGAACTTTGTGCTAGGGCCTGACAGCCTACTACCTGACTTTCCTTCTGCCTTTTGGGTTCTTTTAAGTAGCCTGGTAGGGAGAACATTTTCTCTTAGGCATCGTGGAAGAGAGCAACAGTTTTCCTATGCTGTTCAAGAGCAGTCAGCACACAGCTGAGTAATGTTACACTTCTCAGAGGAGATCTGACAAACAGGAGTTGATTCAGTAGCTTGTGATGTCCACTGTCCTTCCTTTCCCCGAAAAGCATGTCAGAAGGGGTACATCTTTCCACTCCGCTAACTGGAATGTAGTGCACCACCAGCGATGAGCTAAAGTCTGCTGAAATGGTAGTGGTCTAGCTCAGGGGCTGGGGAAGGAGGGAAGATCACCTGCTCGAATGACAGCCAGGACCTCTGTCTTCTCCTGTGGCATCAGCTGCTGCTGGGAGGGATCCAGAAATGGGGAATATTGCTTGTGGGTTTGGTCAGTTGTGCTTTTCATTTTCATACCATTTTCAGTAACTATGTCAAGCAGCAAGTTTAAGATAAACTATTTTTCTGGAAATCAGTTAGTTGTTCCATTTTGTAACTTTTTTACTTTGTAACTTGTTGGTGCCTACTAATCTTGCGTATTCATAGACCTAGCAACCAACTGATTGCAATGCAGTAAAGCAACCTGTGTGCAAACTGCGAGTAAGGTGTGTTTGCTTGTAGAAAGACTATGTGCTTCAAACTGCTCAATCTTAGTATAAACACTTTTAATTTAAGAGAGCTCTTGTAATTAGATTCTCTTTTCTGCTTTAAGCTCTTTATTTCCACCTCCTTTGATAAGAGAGACATCTCCCTTTGAAATTCTCTGTAGTCCCCCTACTGCAGCTGAAGAGTAGAGCATTAACCATCTGTCAGCATATCTTCGTCTTTGGGAATAATTCAGTAATTATCTTCAAGTGCAGTTTGTGATGTTACACATTTGATGAAACATGAGTGAGTGAAAGTACTTTAGGGAAATAGACCTTTCAGAGTGCATTGTTGAATTGCAGGCAGTTTTTTGTGGTTTTTATTACCTCTGAAATAACTGTGCTCTGTTTTTTTTATTACAGTATCTTCTAGAAATGAAAAGCTTAATTCTGCCCCCTGAACATATTCTGAAGAGAGGGGACAGTGAAGCAATAGCATATGCTTTCTTTCATCTTCAACACTGGAAAAGAGTAGAGGGGGCATTGAATCTCTTACATTGTACATGGGAAGGCAGTAAGTAATCCTTTTTCTTACAAAGGAGCTAATAAATTATTTTTATTGAATGTCATGAGAAAATACTAGCTTTTTGTGTAGTATGTGGGAATTTTGGAGGTCAGTTATATCCTCACAGCACTGAAATACTTGCAATTAAAACTGAAAATACAAACTTCATTTAATGAGAAAAAGGGTTGTGAAATCTTCCATTGTGTTGTCTCTGTAATACTGAACAAGATTTCCCATCTTTTTTGAGCCATATAATCTTACTCATGGATAAGGGGATAATAATTTGCCTTCCTTATTCCAGAGTTGTAGAGATTTGTTTGTTATTATTTGAATTAACAGTTTCAAATTGAAAGAGGGTAGATTTAGATTGGATGTAAGGAAGAAATTTTTTACAGTGAGGGTGGTGAGACAGTGGAACAGGCTTCTCAAACAAGTTGTGGATACCCCATCCCTGGAAGTGCTCAAGGCCAGGTTGGATGGGACTTTGAGCAACCTGGTCTAGTCATGTTCTTGCCTATGGTAGGGGAGTAGGACTGCATGATCTTTAAAGGTCTCTCCAACCCAAATTATTCTGTGATTCTGTGAATGGTTTGATATTACAGAATCACAGAATCCCAATGGTTGTAAGGGACCTCAAAAGATCATCTAGTCCAACCCCCCTGCATGAGCAGGGTAACCTAGAGTACATCACACAGGAACTTGTCCAGGCGGGCCTTGAATATCTCCAACGTAGGAGACTCCACAACCCCCTGGGTAACCTGTTCCAGTGCTCTGTCACTCTCACAGTAAAGAAGTTTTTCCTGATGTTCACATGGAACTGCCTATGCTCCAGTTTACACCCATTGCTCCTTGTTCTGTCACTGGACATGACTGAAAAAAACCTAGCTCCATCATCCTGACACTCACCCTTTACATATTTGTAAACATTGATGAGGTCACCCCTCAGTCTCCTCTTCTCCAAGCTAAAGAGACCCAGCTCCCTCAGCCTCTCCTCATACGGGAGATGTTCCACTCCCTTGATCATCTTTGTGGCTCTGTGCTGGACTCTTTCAAGCAATTCCCTTTCCTTCTTGAACCGAGGGGCCCAGAACTGGACACAATATTCCAGATGCGGCCTAACCAAGGCAGAATAGAGGGGGAGGAGAACCTCTCTTGACCTAATAACCACACCCTTTCTAATACACCCTAGGAAGGCATTGGCCTTCTTGGCCACAAAGGCACATTGCTGGCTCATGGTCATCCTCCTATCCACCAGGACCCAAGGTCCCTTTCCCCTTCACTACTTTCCAGCAGGTCAACCCCCAACCTGTACTGGTACATGGGGTTGTTCTTCCCCAGATGCAAGACTCTACACTTGCCCTTGTTGAATTTCATCAAGTTTCTCCCTGCCCAACTCTCCAGCCTATCCAGGTCTCGCTGAATGGCAGCACAGCCTTCTGGTGTGTCAGCCACTCCTCCCAGTTTAGTGTCATCAGCGAACTTGCTGAGGGTACGCTCAGTTCCCTCATCCAGGTCACTGATGAAAATATTAAACAGCACTGGTCCCAGCACCGACCCCTGAGGCACTCCCCTAGTCACAGACCTCCAGCTAGATTCTGCCCCATTGACTACAACTCTCTGCCTTCTTCCCTTCAGCCAGCTCTTGATCCACCTCACTACCTGATCATCAAGCCCACACTTCCTTAGCTTATCTATGAGGATGCTATGGGAGACAGTATCAAATGCCCTACTGAAATCAAGAAAAAAACACATCTACTGTTCTACCATCATCCATCCACCTAGTTACTTCCTCATAGAAGGCTATAAGGTTGGTCAAACATGACTTCCCCTTGGTAAAACCATGTTGGCTGCTCTTAATGACCCCCTTATCCTTGATATATCTAGAGATGGTGTAAAGAATAAGTTGTTCCATCACCTTTCCAGGGATGGAGGTAAGGCTGACCGGTCTATAATTACCCGGGTCCTCCTTCTTGCCCTTCTTATAGACTGGCGTGACACTTGCCATCCTCCAATCTTCAGGCACCTCTCCTGTTTCCCATGACTTACCAAAGATGATGGAGAGTGGCCTAGCAATGACCTCCGCCAGCTCCCTCAGCACCCGTGGGTGTATTCCATCTGGACCCATTGTTTTATAGATGTCCAGACTGCTTAACTGATCCCTAACCCAATCCTCATCTACCAAAGCAAACTCCTCCTTTGTCCTGACTCCTTCTGGGGCTACAGGAATCTTGGGCCTCCAGGGAGAGTCTGCAGGAGTAAAGACAGAGGCAAAGAAGGCATTCAGCACCTCTGCCTTCTTTAAATCCTCTCTCTCCAGGGCACCCACCTCATTCAGCAGTGGGCCTATATTGCCTCTTGTGTTAGTTTTATCCACTATGTATTTGAAAAAGCCCTTTCTATTGTCCTTAACCCGACTTACAAAAATGCCTTATAGGTAGATAAATATTAATGTGCAGTATAAGACATCACAGGATTTTATGGTGGGTTTTTTTAATTGGCAAGCTGAATGAGTCCAGTGGAGAACTAATAGGATACAAAGGGGACTACAACATGTGATGTAGGAAAAGTCGCTGAGAGAGCTGGTTTTATTCAATTTGGAAAACACTTCTAGTCAGTGAAGAGAGGATCCAGTTGCTGCCTTCAACCACCCAACAGAAATGATGATATGGAAGACAGAGTCAAGAGTCTTTGCAGAATGGCACAACAGAAAGACAAAAGGCAATACACACAAGTTGAAATATGAAATTTTATCTATACATAAGAAATATACTTTCGGAATGAGAGTAGTGATGTGTTGGAACAGGTTGCTGGTAGGCTGTGGCATCTCTATCCCCAGACACTCAGAGCTCAGCTGGACATGGCTCTGAGCAACCAGACCTAAATTTGAAGATAACCCTGCTTTGAGTTATATGACCTCCAAAGGTCATATATTCTAGCCTGTCTTATCCTGTCTTTGATTTCTTTTTCAGGTTTAAGAGAACTAAAAAGTACCATTTATAATCAGCCTTTTTTTAATGTAGGTTTTTCTTGATGAAATCTAGTTTCCCTTTTCTGCTCTGCTTATCCTGTTTTCCTGTTCTCTTTCCACCTCTCCATGCCTTATTGTACCACTTCTTTCTTTTTCTTTCTCCATTTTCTGTTCTCATTTTGATAAAAAAGTTTGTCACCATGATAATTCCTACAGAAATGCAGTTAATACCTCCATTGTAACAGGCTTGCTGTCTCAGTCACTGCATGAAATGGGCTGAATGTGCCTAATTTCCAATGGAGGCTCCCTGAGGAATCAATGGCTTTATTTCTAGGTGTATGGAACACCTTACTCAATAATCCGTACAATTGCCACCTGGGGTTCGCTCTGCTGCTTTGCTCTCTGTCCTACCTGCATGCTCTTTTCCTGTCATTTCTCCCAGTCTGTTACTTTCTCTGTCAGAGCTTCTTTCCCAGTGGCTTATTTTCAGTGGGTTGTAGTGTTTCTTCTCCTCAGGTGAGGAGAATTTCTTTATCCCTAGGCTCATTATACCATCATAATGGAACAATATTTTGCAGGGAACCACAAATAGATCTTCGTTAGCTTTGTCAAGCTGGGAAGTGCCTAAAGGGCTGTTTACAAGGACCAGCTTTTTGGCACAGAAGGCTGTCTGCTCTGCAGTCCTCCTGCCACTAAGGAAATCTAGTCATCTGTGCCTGAAGAGAGTGAGGGCATTCCCAGCTAAATACATTAACTGATTCTGCTCTTTATTACCTCCACAGCAATCTGAACTTGCACTTTATTAGCTAATATTTGTATAGTAGCCTGTAAATATGTACATGAGTATTGTTGCCTAACCTCTAAAGAAAAATCCGTAATTCATTTTGCACAGTGCCTTCAGAGAGAGATGAACAGTGCACCAGTCCTCAAGAATTTTGTTCAGATTTTGCTCGCACATAAAGACTCCCATGGGTTTTAATGATTTCACCAGTATTTAGTCCAATAATCATAACTTTTGGTTTGAATCTTAGTCTGTATATGGATGAAATGAATTCTTTATGTCACTCTTATATCCTTTACTTGCAAAAGGTTTCTTTGTCATCTTTGCACAAATGTAAGTTAAAAGCAGTGGAAACATGACAGAGAAATTAAATTTAATTAAATATTAGTTCTAATCAACAGTCTATATACAGCACAGGTCAGTGCCCTGGCTTTCTTCCTAGGTGTTTATGCATTTGCCATGTCTTGAATTTGTAATATTCTGTCAGTGTGCTTAAATAACCACAAGTCTCCTGTTAGTAGCTTGCATGTAGGAATTTAATGCCCACATATATACACTATTTAGTTCTGACCTTGTGGGAGTTGGGCAGTAGAATTAAATACAATAAGTCAGCCACTTGGGGGTTACATTTTGAATGCTTTGGAGGAGAATAAGATCACCCCTAATTAAGACAACCTCTAACAAACTTTATGCAGAAATACCATTGTGATATTTAAAACTCCAGAATTCTCACGGAATGTTTTTCCCAAAATGCGTTCAACAGTGGAGAAAAGCGAGGTTATAAAAATAACGATCATCATCGAACTGGAATGTTGGTTGTTTCCTGCTCGCTCTTCATTCAATCAGTCAGTGCACAGTTTTATTCATAGTACAACTGAAAAAGCCCAAGTGACACCATGTGAAAAGTTGCCCTGGGTTTGGTCCAGGTGCTCTGTACAAGGTGTCTGTAGTCTCAAATGTAACCAAATTTCAAAAGAGAGTGAGGTGCTTGTTTGTCACTGTCAGTTTCTAAACATGTCGTGTTTCCTGTTGTGTGCATGAAGAAGAAAAACCCAGGGGTTCTCAAATGCTGCAGTAGCTCTTAGAACAAGCGCACGGATGAATGGCAAACTCCCTCTGTGCTACCTGAATTGGTTAACATAAAATAGGATCAGGTGATACTGTAAAAGTAAGGCAGAGAAATGCCTATGTAAACACAAACTGATACAGATGAAGGCGAGCACTTTCTTCCATGGCTGATAACATTGCTAAATAAACTGGTTTGCTGTAAATATTCTATATTTGGTCTCACATCAAAGATGGCTGTTTATATTCTAACAAATCTTTCCAGACGTTTTTTCACTTGTTTTATAAAAACATCATCTTTACCATCCCTTTTTATTTTTATTAGAATCTTAATACTACTGTGATTCAAGGTGAGGCAGAAAGAGGCTTGATTGTCTGTTCAAATATTAAGCCAAATTGGAAGGAAAAGCTTGTGTTAGTGATTTTGAAATAATGAGCGTTGAACATCCCTCCACATATTTTTACACAGACACTCAAATCTGTTGCATGTGAACATCATACAAGTCTTGGATTATTGTACTTCTGCTTGGCTTTTTGGAGTGCTGTGGAGAGGAGGGGTTTAATATTGGGAGAGCATTATAGCTCAGGTTGTTTTACAGTCTTTGAGGATTTCTGCCTTCTTTACTATTGCTTGAAACACAGTAATTCAGAATAAATACACTCTCATAATTGCATAAAAAAAATACAGCTAGCATTATTTCAAATGCAGTGTGCACAACTGAAAATATTGGGGTATTGTGTATTATAACCAACTCCTCTGTTGTCTTGTGAGCAAAAGATAATGACTAGAGTGTTATCGTGTGGCAGTGGGCTGTACCTAACATCTGAAATAAACACTGCTCCTAGGACATCTGTTGAGGAAAATATTGCTTCAGTGACTGATGTTCATAGGAGTAGTGAGAATAACACCCTGATGACATTTTAACAGTGAGAATAATATATAATATAATGGAAAAGGATGCCTTGATTGCAAAGCTATAATTCAGTCAAGCATTCTGATGTTTCCATAAACCGCCCTCAGAAGGCCTATGACATCAGCACCATCCAGATTTAGTAATCCATTTCCCTCCCTCTCTGTTATTATTTTCAATATTTAAAATGCATAAGATTAAGTAGTATTTAATCCATGACCTGGAGATTTATATTGCAAACCTCACTTGATCTGCTGCGTTGAAAAAGAATGCATGTGAGGAGTCTGGTTTTAATAATTCTCTATTAATCTTTGATAGCCAAATATAAAATGAAAACATGACTATGTTGGAAAACTGGTTCTCTGGCTTTGAGTCATCAGTGTTACCTGATTTGCTGGAGTGCGATGGGAAAAAGGTAGTGTTACTTTTTTCCATGCAAAACTCCTATTTCACTTGATGCACAGAGTTTGTGAGTATTGGCTTGAATACACAAGCTCAGCTGGTCATTTTTGAGGGCTGTAGCTGTTATATTAGATACACTTCTTTCCCTGAAGGTTAAAAATTCTACAGACTAAAAGTGTCAGCAGAGTGTGTAAATTTAGCTATGGAATTGTAAGTACCATGGGCTCTGATTATACAATCATTTATGTATGTACTTGCAATGTTATCTCACTTGACGCTCTTGAACCTCTTCCCAAGAAAAGAAACATAAGTGTTTGCAGGATTAAAAGCTCAATATAGATTTGTATTTATGCATTTCATTAAGCAACTTCTATCATGTTTGCAACCAAATATAAATGTTGTGTTTTGTCTGTGTTTATTTTTCAAAATTGTTAATATAGTTACTGTCTGTAAATATGTGACTGTCACACAGTAACTTGTACACGGTGTTGTTTTCTTTCCAGCTTTCAGAATGATCCCCTATCCACTGGAAAAAGGACATCTTTTCTACCCTTACCCTATTTGTACAGAAACTGCAGATAGAGAACTACTACCATGTACGTCCAATTTCCCTCTTCTTACTGTTGACATAGATTTTACCTGAGTCTTGCAGCACTGATCTTCAGCGATGCCTTTTAAATTGAAAAGACTGGATTAGAATAATCAGTTCTCTGGGGCTCCCTTGATGGTTTAAGAGGCAGCTCCTCACCACAGTTCATAACAATTAACTATATTTATCATTGACAGTGTGGGGACAGGGAGAGAAATTAATGAAGAGGTAAAAATCAGTTAGATCTTGATCTTCTCTCATGTCAAGACACTAAAAAGTATGTCTGATCTTTCATCTAGGGTAACATCCCATCAAACCAAAAGCACAGTGGCATGGCCTTGTTAGTCTTTTGTAGAGTTAACTCTAGTTACTTGAATTCCAAGGCAAGATCAAACCTGCTTGAGGATAACTGGATCACTAATGCAGCTGTTACTCTGACAGCTTATGCTTAAATAGCAAGAAAGGTTTTCTGCATGTAATGGTGTGTGTGCTGAAGAAACTGATGTGAAATTACCTCAGTCATTTATTATATGTGGTTTTGGCATATAATAAACACATGTATTGTTTGGCATATAATAAACACATATATTTGTTGGCAGCAAAGTGCCAACAATGTTCCCAGTGCTCTGCAAGTTACAAAGATGGATCCAGCACTTGAGAAGTGTTACAGTCCAAGTTAACAAGACTTAACTGCAGTGCATGCGGTGAAGCACAAGAATGCAGGGAAAGAGCAAAAGCAGCCAGTCTTGCAAACAGTTGTGCTTCATTCCCACATTTCCTCACAGTGGGTCTTTTTGTGAGCACAAATGGAACACACACAAGTGTAGAGGGGTTTGCAGGGTCAGGGCGAAGGAGATCCAAGTTGATCCGAGGAAGGAGATTCTTCTCTCACCATCTTTATCCTGAAGAAGGAGCAAAGAGAAATCTGGTCTGAGAAAAGTACAATTGCAACTTGCTTCTGCTGTACAGGCTGGTTTAGAGGGAATTTGCTCTTTCTGTATTCTTTCATTCAAAACCTCTCTGGTTTGGGCTAAAAAGTGCATTGCCACTTTATATAAGCCTACATAAGTGAACATTAGGTGAGAATAATACAGCAAAAATCTGCTCATTGCAAGTTTCTCCTTCACAGTACATTCTTGCTGATATTACACAGAAATCCTTGGCAACTGACAGTATCTCCCCACCCCATTATAATCACCCTAATTATAACAACACCTCTTAAAGTGCTCTGCTTGCTTTACTCAGAGGGATGCTAAGCTGGGAAGGGTGGAGTGTCAGGAGATTTAGGAATGGCAAAATCATGCAGAATAGCTCAGTGTTCTCTTTTTAGATGCAAAACTAATTGTTCTTGTCAAATGTTAGAAGCAAGAGACTCTTTAACAGCATGTGCAGGCAGTTGGGCTCTACTCTGGCAGTTATGGGAGATGCTTTTCACTGCAAAATCTCTTGGGTTTGAGTAGGGAAGGGTTTAATATACCATGACAGACACAGGTTGTTTAAAGGGGTTTTGCATACCTGTCCACACCCTTTAATTGTGTGTGTGTTTTAAAGGAGAGTCATCTGGAATTATATCAGAACACTGAGATCTGGTAGGCTATCCAAATTAAAAATGTCAATCACAAAACTTTTGCCATGACTGGATAACAGACTGGAACAAGAAGTCTGAGCCTGTCAAAAGCAAGTGCAAAAAACTGAGCACAAGAAATATATGAAGTCCATGATCTGGTATTTCCCAATCCCTAAATTTAATTTAAATCAAAGAGAAGCTGCAGATTATCTGGTTTTATTTTTAAACTGATTGAATTATCAGACCAAAAAATCATATATATTTTTAGCTTATAATATTTTAGTCAAACTCTTAAAATTCCTGCTGTTAAATTTTGCAAACTACGCTACTCTGGATGAATGCAGTCAAGAATATTGTCCTGCCATGTTGCTGGATTACCCTGTGCTTATGTTCTTTACAAGTACAATAAGATGAGACCTGGTCACTGAAGCAAAGAAAGAAAGTAGGCAAAGTCGGAGAGTAATGTTTTGTGTGTATGCGTAGTCAAAGGATTTGAGTATATGGGAAGCCTTGAGGTTGATCCTGTGTGAGGAAAAACGTTTGCATTTAGCATGACTGTAGCTCCAAACTATGAACTGGATGAGTGAAGCAGGCAGGTAAGAGCCAACCAGACCTTTTGTCAACCCAGCCAAATTTTCACCTTGAATCTGAGCTGCTATAGAAGCTAAAGGGATATATATTCTTCCAATAAAATATTAATTATCCTCTTCTGACCTTTTCAGCTTTCTCAGTGCTGCAGTTTATCCCAGTGAGCAATTTATCATACCAGAGTCAAATTTCTGTATTCCTTTTAGTGTAGACTAGCAAACACCTTAGAAAAAATCACTACTAATTTAAATACCAGATTTTAACACTTTAAAAAATTGTGTTGCATATACACATAATTCTGAAAATCTGCATTTAAAGTATTTGTTTATATGTCCTAGTTTTTAGTTAACTTTTCTTGGTTCTGCTGATTAAACCCTCAGAATTTACTGTTACAAAGACTGTAGCTTTACAGCCTGCTTAAACTGATAATGCTTCTGCAAGCTTGGTCTCACTGCTGCTCCCAGGTGTATATTTCCATGCAATCTGTGTATCAGCATTAGCAAACATGGGGCTAGTCAATGACCTGGATTAAAAATCTGGTATTTTATTTGTGGGTTCATTGTTGCTGACCAAGGAAGGCAAAAGTAATGTGTATGTAGGACCAGAATAAGCCAGAAATACAATCTTTAGATGAGAATTATTTGGCAGTGCCTGACTGACACAGCAATAATGTTGGCCTTTGGTGTTTCAGACCTTCTATGTATTTTTGCCTTCGAAAGCATCTTTGAGTGTCTCTGGCTGTTTAAACCACATTGGAATGTTGGTTTGGTTTTGGTTAGGTTTTGCTTGATTTTTTATTTTTTTTTACCTTATAATGCATTCTCCTTCCCATCTTTTTTTCTGCAGCATTTCATGAAGTTTCAGTTTACCCCAAGAAGGAGCTTCCCTTCTTCATCCTTTTCACTGCTGGACTATGTTCTTTCACAGCCATGCTAGCCCTCCTGACACATCAGTTCCCAGAGCTCATGGGAGTCTTTGCAAAAGCTGTGAGTATCCTCTGCTGCTGCTCTCTTCTGGTAAATAAAAACACAGATGCAGGAAAAGCTGAGCTTAATAGTGCCAGTTATTAAATATCTGCATATGCAGTAATATAAATAAAACATCAAGAGATGTCTGAGCTGGGGGACATTTGAATAATTGTTAAGGGAGCTAATCAGTAGAATACACTCCTGTGTCTTCTCTAGTTTATATGGTTCTTTTGTTAGGGCAGATCTTTTGTGATTTTGCCAAAAAGGCTTGGTGAGGGAAGGGAATTCCCTTCAGAAGGGAGTATCTGTATTTTCATATATAATCCAATAAAATAAACTAATAATGGTTTTCAGAATCCCTCTTATTTTGTGTAGAGCCATAATGACTGTGCCATGCTTTCCAGTGCAATATAAACTCTTAGAATGAGCAGAAAGAGAGTATTCTGTTAACCATGGCAAATTTCTGTGTTCTTTCCCCACAAAGCCATGAAAGAAATAGTCTCAATATTTCCCTCATAATTTTTCGTAATTACATCCCAGGAAGCCTCTACTAATTCTTCTTTTTTAGTCCACCAAAGATCAGTAAATGTTGGAGGATGAAGGGGAAGGGCCATGAATTATGTTGAAACATGCTCTTTTCTTTTCAAAACCAAGAACATCACTGCTCCAGTGTGCTAGGTAATGAAAAATCCACTTACAGAAAGGTTCTAGGATAATAAAAACTCCTCTCTGCTTCTCCAAGAAGTACTCAATATGCTTTGCTGCAAGATACTATCTCATGTATATTGTGTCTCTTTCAGATCTTGTGTTTACAAAATAGACTCTTGGCTATTTAATGTCTTTTGTTTCGGGGAAGCATAGGAAGCAGGGTGGGGGAAGCAAGGCTGAAAGGCTTTGCCAAATTCCAGATCGTATTTTCTCAAAATCCTTTGCAAATTGGAAGAGACAACCTAGTGAACCAGGCCTTCTACCACCCAGACTTGTGAGCGATAAAAGTCTGGTACAGTAACAAGCTCCTAACGTTAAGCATTTTCTTTCATTAGCTCTAAAAGGCAGGAAATAAGGTTAGATGTCAACAAGCCAAAGATACCACATCTATCAGCAAAAAGCACTGAAATGTACCTGAAATATTACTTTCTCTTGTTTCTTGTGTGTATATGTAGGTGTTTTGTGGACAGTAAGTGTAACTCAGGCATATGATCTTAAACTTCTTTCTGAAGCTTTTTTTATGTTTGTTTTTTTCCTGAAGTCATCGAAATGCATGACCCTTGTTAGAGGGCTCTTTCAATGTACTGTGCAATTCTCTGATACTGCCATTGTTAATGGTCCCAAATCTGTCCCTGTTAGCCTTGTTCATGTGCTTCTCAGCCTCATACCTGAACAAAGAATATATCTCAAGCTGGCAGCATGATGAGAATTTGTCCTTGGTGCTCTTGCTACAGGCAGTGAGCAACTGGAATTTGATAAAATCAGTAGCATGTTTTCATGGGCTTAACTCACCTGGCTTTGGTTGCTGAGTGCAGTCAAACAGAGATATCACTACTGGTGCATTAGTAATTGTCTCTGTGTGATTTGGAGCTTGCACGTTCCAAAGCCATTTGGGGAGCAGAGACAGACCAGAAAGATCTGCTTCCCTGATGTGTAAGTGCAGTTGCCACTGACGTTAATTAGAGCAGATACCTCAGGATTCTGTGTGTGGCTGTTAAGTTCTGCATATTGGAGCAGGTGAAGCTCCTAGTAAGTAAAATAAGTGCAGACAAATATAATTGAAATGTGGGCTGCTTTATGTGCATAGGGTTGGCAAGGTTACTCAAGATCTCTGAGCCTGTATGGATGCAGTTGGCATGTCAGTTAATACATATTGTGACTTGTTTGAGCTGTATCTTAATCCCCATAAACAACTATATGGAGCAGCTGAGTTTCTGTTGTACACAGGCAGGGTAGGATTTAAGCCTGTGACATCCATTTAGTAGCTCATAGAACAGCTTTGCTTCAGAAGGCTCATTTTGTTGTCTTCTCTGGGAAAAGTAGCCCAGGTGTATGAGATTGAAGAAAATCGTGGTAGATACCTCTCTGAGATGCAGCTGTATCAGAACAAACCAGAAGAGGTTGGCCAGTCCCTTTCAGTTTTAGAGAAGATTGTTTCATAAATAACTAGCTTCATAAATAGCTAGAAGATGAATGGGCTGACCATTGCTGTGGTTATGTACATTGTATTACCTATGCTGGTATGGTTGGTAGTCATTGTGATGTGGTAGATTACATTGTGAAACTGTACACATATGCTTTAATTTTAAAAGGTCAAAATTATTGCTTCTTTTACACCTGCCAATCCCAAAAGCATTGCACAGGTGTAATATCGCCATCATGGCCCAGAGCTGTGTTACTACAAGTTGATATTCACCATATTTCATAAAACCTGAGTGCGTTAGCATGACTAGGAGTTGGGAACTGGCTTTGACCTGACCTCCAGGTTGCATCTTCTTGCCCCTTTTCCATAGCCCATTAACCCAGACACTGCGTTCTTCAAGGCAGAAAATGCCCTTGAGTGCTGAGGATGTCCTCCACATGAGAGACTGCCAAATGTGGCCTGTGCCACTGTGACGGACAGTCCCTTTGGGCCCTGTGTTCCTCTGCTGGATGCAGCAGTCAAAAGCATTTAAAGTCATCAGTCATGTCTAAAAGTGTAGTGCCTAGTTAAGTTTTTTAAATGAGTGAAACTCAAGAAAGTAATTTTTCGCTGATTTGATTTCTTTGTTTGCCTGAGATCACTGACATGATCTGTTTCAGTATTTCACATACGGTGAATGAGGCCTTGGTTCAGAAAGAGAGTTTACCCAGGGAGATATTTCATCTGCTTGGATCTCTACAGGCACTGAGGCAGGGAACATGCAGATCCAATCTGAGCAATAAATAGTTCCTCCATTCAAACACCAACCAACATGGTGGCAAAAGGAAAGGAAAAAAAACCATATCATGCAGACTGAGCCCTCCTGGGTGCTGCCATGTGGCAAACAAGCTGCCCAAACTATCTGAGGACAGGAGCACCATGAGCTTTCCAAGCCCCAGATAGCCCCAGCACAGATGTTGTTTACATGGGCTTGTAGAATTGAGTAGGTGCCATTCTGAACCTTTTGCTGTCAGCAAAGATTTTACTTGGACTTCAGTGAAGTCAGGCTTCAGTATCCATGAACTTAAACCTATTTTGTACACGAGGTCATTTTCCAAGTGGAGAAAAACTTGGCTTGTTTTAAGCCACAGATACTTTGCTGAGTTTGTTACAGGATACAGTCGACTATTTCAGCAACAAAATTCCTATGAATGGCAATGAAACACTGTCAAGGAAATTACTCTTGTTTCATTGATTTAACAAGTGTGTAATTTGCATTGGTTACAAAGCTGAGTTTTATCCAAGTAGATGTGACGGTGCAAGCTTACCACATAGATCAAGTGCTGCTCGAAGAGTAGAAAATATCCTCTAGAGAGCTTTTTGCATTTGGCAAAATTAAAGGGACTTATTTATTTAAACTGTTCACAGCTTAACCAGAGGGAATGCTTCTACTTAGGCTAAGCCACTTGTAATAGTAATGACAAACTCTGAGATTAGGTAAGTCAGTGTTATATTAATTCAGCTGCAATTCATGTTACACAGCTTGACCTTTGGCACTACAACTGAAATACTCTTGTTCAGCTTCAGTTACAAGATTTTTCTTCAACCTGTGCTTAAGACAAAACCTCATTACCAGGGATGGTGTTAACCTAGTTTTCCTCTGATGCACGAGTTGTCCATCGTGTAGTGTCTGTATTATATCCAAACATGTCCAAGAGGTAAAAAGAATTTGAATGCTTACTGTTGCCTTTAAAATGCATACGCATTGTCAACATCATACGTTTTTACAGTTAAACTCTGCAGAGAGCCCATTTTGGTGAACAGTGAAACTGTTTGCAGATGTTTTCTTGCTTCCTACCTTGAAATGGTTATAATCCCTGGCTGTTGGATATTGCACTTTTGAAATATTTTAAATACATTTGCTATATATAGCTGTGTTTAAGCAGCACAAAGACCTGTAACAATTTCTGAATTTTTCATACTTTAGGTACTTCAGAGCCTAGATTAGAGACCAAGGACATATCTGTATGTAGTAACAAAATACTGTTTGTTCTGTGGCTCCAAAGGCAAGTGACACATCTTGGTTCACATCTGCACCTCTAACTTATCTTCCCTTCCGAGGCAGGATGGCCCTGTCCTTGCTGGCTGCTGAGAACTGTCCCTGCCCTGTGCTATCCCTAAACTCTGCTGGGCTTTGTTGAAGAGATACTAACTGGCATGGGCCAGAGCTGTGTCAGGAGCTGTGCTAGCAGTTCTGGAGTGTGCGGGGCAGGGCAGCAGCCCGCACTGTGAGGCACTACTCCTTGCTTTACAGGAGAAGACAAAAACCAACCACTCCCTCTGCAGCTGGGGGCAGAGAGGAAAGAGACCATTTCAAAGGGCAGTTCTGGTCCTGGGATGGGTATAGTTACTCTCTGGAAGTGCTTAGTTCTCTTCAGTGACTATAGGCGAACCAGACCCTCATGTCTGTGTTCTTCATGTGTGTAAAGATAACATGGAACAAATTCAGACTGTGAAAAGGGATGTAAGGGATTTACAGTCTGATGCTCTCTTTTGTCAGGAGAAAGAGTTCTTCTGGGCAAAAAGAGAACACCACGTCTAGCACCAGATTTGCTTTAATAGACCTACCAAGCTGAGTTCATATACCCATTGGTGCAGTAAGTAGAGTTTACATGTTTTGTGCTGACTGCAGAGCAGTAACTGAAACACAAACCTCTTTCACCTCTTTGCCAATTAGTTCCAAAGAGAATTGCTTGTTTTTAGCAAAGTTGCATTAGCCTAAGTGGTTAGAAGCCACAGTGTTCACAGTCTCAAGGTGAAGATGACTTTGTATGTTCCTGTGCTCTCTTGTACATGTATAGGGCCTCAGCATAGTTGTATGTAACACATACAGTTAAATTGCAGTTAATGTAAAGCACAGTTAATATGTATTTCCCAAAATTTTGGGAGTGCTTCGGGTACCTGAGTTCTGAGATGTGTAGCTGGCAGCGTTTTTTCCTGTGATAAAATTATTCCTATTCACTTGGTTTTTGTCACATATGCCTGTCCTAACAATATATTGAAATCTCTTTCACCGTTGCCAGATGTGTTGTGTTAGTGAGGGGGGATGTTAAAATAAATTCCAGTTATAGATGCTGTGGTGTATATAGCAGAACTGTACCTAACACTGAATCATTTTAAACCTGAATTTAAAGACAGTTTTTGTCTCTAAGATGTGGTCTGGCAGATTCTGCCATTATGAAAAAGCCTCTCTTCCCTTCAGTAGGTTTTGGTTTGAGCTTTTAGTGGCTTCCGTATGAGCTTGACTGTAGGATATGGGACATGTGAAAACTTTTTTAGTTCATCACTTTGATCTTCATAAAAATGGGGCTCATGCTTTCTTAGCTGCAAAAATCCAGAGATCTGTATACGTGGTGCAAGGCTCAGAATTTGGCAGAAAGTCTTTCTACGTACATTGTATAATTTTTATCATGCTGCAGGAGTTCACAGAATAACACAGCAAGAGTTTCTCATCTTACTGGACAGCTCTCTTGAGGTGTATTGTCTCCTGGATTTTGATCTGAATGTTATCTGATTTCTTTGCAGTTCCTCAGCACCCTCTTTGCCCCTCTAAATTTTGTGATGGAAAAAGTAGAAAGTATCCTTCCCTCCAGCCTGTGGCACCAGCTGACAAGGATCTGAGGGAGCACACCTGCTGACTGACTGCCATGACATCTTCTGTGCCAACGTTTTGTTGACCACAAGAAAGCATGATGAAAAAGGGAAGCAGTTCTAAGACTTAAAAACTCTTCATGGATTGTCTGTTCTCATATAAAATCTGTTTTGTTGTACAAAATACATTGATGTTAGGTTCTATTATATTTTGCCTTCGGAAAAGAAAAACTTAAAAATAAACTTTTGTGTATTGCAGCACTGCTGTCTGTTGGCATCTTCTTCAAAGCTCAGATTGTACTTACTGTGCTTAAAAAAACGTGTGGTGTATCTGCTTCACCACAGCTAAAGCTTGGCTTTCCATTCAGTTAATGAAAAAACGCTAATAACTTTACAATTAAGCAATGCTATCACTGCCTTTTCTTACAGAGTTCAGCCAGGGTGAAGCTCTCACTGCTACAGACAGTCTAGACGAGGCTTGTAGACAGTTAAAGCTGTCTAGAAGCTTAAAGTAGCTTTAGGCTCCCCAGGCAGTTTGGATGGCACACTGGGCTTCTCACTCCCATCTCTGCACAGAGGTCAGTCTGAATTTTCAGAAAGTCCACATACTTCACAGATTTTCCTCACACCACTGTTACTTCAAGTTCCTCCAGAAGCTCCATACTTTGCTCTCTGTCTACAGAACAAACCATAAGCAATGGCAGAGAACTGGAAACAAATCTGCTTCTTGTGAGTGATCATTGCATTCATGCTGTTACGTATTTATTGCTGAGTTCTTATTGCATTGCTAGTTTTTTTCAAGTATGAAAAAGCAAGTGCATCTTCCTGTAGAGATTAAACATCAGCATTATAAACTGCTGGCTTCAGACCAGAAGCTCATTAGCAAAGTTAATGTTAGTTCATGCACAATTCATCGAGAGGTTGGCATTTCGTCATTAATGCCTGCCTCAGGAAGCCTTATCCTTGTGCTGTGGGAGGTTTAGAGTAAGTATTCATTTATGACTTCCCCACTGGAGATGGAAACTTCCCACAGACACCAGCTAATGCACAAGGCCAACTCTGAGGTTAAGAATTGATCTGGAAGTTGCAGCAAGTAGTCCTGTCTGGCATGAATTGAAAATGCATTTACAGATGCCACAAAGATTTTTTTTCCACTCCTCCCCCAGATAAGGAAGCATAAACCCAGTGCAGTGGATCAAAAGTGCTACTTCAACTTTGCCAGGCCAACTTCACTGTTCTAAATATGCTGACCAGCTTCCAGGGACTGTGATCACTAGAAGGTAAGTTTGAGTGAGCAAAGACAAAACTCCCACTACAGAGTTGGTATAAACAGAAAGTGTTTCTTCACAACCAGGAGGTGCATTAGTTGATCACAGATTTACTACTCTACATAGGAAAAAGATTTTTGCCCAAGTGAGCAATAGTAGTGCATTGAAGCGTGACTGCTATACTGTGAGGAAGCAAGGCAACCCCACATCAGGATAAACTGGTCATAAGGGAGTACATAGAAGATCAGGGAGCCCTGGGGCCGAATGTTAAAACCAGTGCACTATGTCACTGTTGGGGATTCCCATACCGGTTTTTCATCTCTGGCCATTATTCCTGCAAAACAATTCACTGTTAATGTTGAAATTAGTACAGGTCACATTTAATGTGAGATGTGGTGTGAGATTAGAGTCAGTGGATTGCTAGCGAACAGCACGTGGGAAGTGTGGAATGGGCTGATATTTGTGTTCTTGGTCTTCAATCTGAATTGGTAGAACAGGCACAGAGGACACCTATACAGGAGGTGCTCCTGCGTGTCTCCAGCTGTAGAACCAGGGATAATCATATCCATTGGTTTGCCTCACAAAGGTGCCTTCAGAATTAAGGTTGTTGAGAATCAGATCAGGTCTTTTTATCCTGTGCTGCTTTGTGTTGCTTATTTCCAGCCACTTAAAAACCTTTCCAAGTTTATTTATGTATACCCCCTACATTTAAAAGAAGAAACTGCTATGATTATCAGTCCTAATACGTAAATGTGTTTGCATTATCAGTGTTTTACTTGCTATATACAGATGTCCATATTTGTCAGCAATTTAAGGTAGCAGTTTGGCCTTCTGTTAGAACAGAAAATGCAAGTTATGATTGTGTGGAAATTATGATTTGTAATAATCTGATAAAAAGGAATGCTGACCTCCTGGAAGAATTAGATCTCTTCACTGAACTATAGGAAACTTCCAGGAACTCAAAAATAGAATGGTTAGGGTTGGAAAGGACCATAAATTCATCAAGTTCCAACCCCCAACCCCCCCTGCCATGCCTCACACTAAACCATGTCACCCAAGGCTCTGTCCAACCTGGCCTTGAGCACTACCAGGGATGGAGGGTTTACCACTTCTTTGGCAACCTGTTCCAGTGCCTCACCATCCTCACAGTGAAGAACTTCTTATATCTAACCTGAATTTCCCTTGTTTAAGTATAAACCCATTACCCCTTCTCTTATCACTACAGTCCTGATGAAGTATTCCTCTGCAGCGTCCTTGTAGGCCCCCTTTAGATACTGGAAGGCTGCTATGAGGCTAAACAGTTATGCAATCCCATTTCTGCTATTTCCAGCATCCATCTCCCTTATACGCAGTAATGAACCATGGATTTAATCTAGAAAATACCTTTTTAGCTCTAATTATAATTCTAGGAATCTTGGAGACCAGAAAAGTCAGACAGAAGGATTTTCTGTTTCATCAAGCAGTTTATTGCCTTAGGCTTTTGTGCCCCTGACATGTTTCCTTTGAAGTTCAGCATAGCTTAGATCAAAAGGCAAACATAGCCCATGATTATAATGACGGAGAGCCTCTGGCTTAGTGTGGAGATGAGCCTTCTGGAAATCTGGAATAGATAATAACACATCCAAATATTCAGTTTGCAAATTGGAGGGGGGTTAGGGAGGGAAGGAGTCAGAGAAGGTTTTTAAACTCCAAATATCAACAGGTCCTGGTTTTTTCTCTAAAGACAACCTAATACTATTTTGGATGCACACTATCTCTTTACACTATAGCCTGCACGGAACAAAAGAAGATAGACCCCCAGGAGCAAGAGGTAAACCAAGCTGGCCACCTTCTGGCCTGACTGCATGGATTTACAGCTGCTCCAAGGCAAGAGCCACACTGGGAGAGGTGAGTGCTATACCTAGGGGAAGGCTGTTATTTGCAGTTATTTGCTGTGAGCAGAGGGTTTGAAGACCTCAGCAGCTGTAGTTAAGGCAAGTGTGCAAAGTAACCCCAACTCCACATCCCACCCAGCTACCTGCAGGGCTCCTGCCTGTTCCCACCACTGAGGGAGCAGAGAGGCACACAGAACCACCAAGGGAGAGCAGTCATACAGAGATTCGTGTATGTTTGCTTCTTTCTCACAAGAATCATCAAGTTCCAACCCCCTGCCATGGGCAGGGACACCTCACGCTAAACCATGTCACCCCAGGCTCTGTCCAACCTGGCCTTGACCACCACCAGGGATGGAGCATTCACAACTTCCTTGGGCAACCTATTCCAGTGCCTCACCACCCCAACAGGAAAGAATTTCCTCCTCATATCCAACCTAAAATTCCCCTGTTTAAGTTTTAACCCATCACCCCTTGTCCTGTCACTACAGTCCCTAATGAATAGTCCCTCACCAGCATCCTTACAGGTCCCTTTCAAATACTGGAAGGCTGCTAAGAGGTCTCCACACAGCCTTCGCTTCTCCAGGCTGAACAGCCCCAACTTTCTCAGCCTATCTTCATACAGGAGGTGCTCCAGTCCCCTGATCATCCTCATGGCCCTTCTCTGGACTTGTTCCAACAGATCCATGTCCTTTTTATGTTGAGGACACCAGAACTGCACACAATACTCCAAGTGAGGTCTCATGAGAGCAGAGTAGAGGGGCAGGATCACCTCCTTCGACCTGCTGGTCACACTCCTTTTGATGTAGCCCAGGATACAGTTGGCTTTCTGGTCTGTGAGCGCACACTGAAGCCTGCTCATGTTCATTTTCTCATCAACCAACACCCCCAAGTCCTTTTCCGCAAGGCTGTTCTGAATCTCTTCTCTAATCTTGCATTATAAAGTCACATCCCTTTAATCAATCAGGCAGATGAGCTGTTGTACGAAAACCCCACAAAACTGTGTTAATGTTTACAGCCCGTGAACTACTACTGTTTTTCAGGTAATAATACAAGTGTGCCTGTGTCGTTTGAAGTGGCAGGACAAACCTGCAGGTTCTTACATGTAACCACAAAACCACCTCTACCATCAGAAGTGGCCAGCCCCTGCACATGGAGGCTGTAGCCCTTCCTAAGAGTGCAAGGCAAAACCAATGGAGACTAGCAAGCCTTCAAGCTGCCACACTGGATTCAGAGCTATTTTTTCCTAGCAAAAGCATCCTCCTCAGCCCCAGATCTTCACTAATCACCAGTAAAAGATTAATTTCCCCATTGCCACCATACACCACCATTGCCACCGCCCACACACCAAGACCCAGAAGAGGCTGGGCATGAAGCCTGCAGGCAGGGACCACCAGCTGCTTGCTCAATGTAGGTGTGATTTGGGCATCCAGGCTGGATGCTCTTCAGCTGCTGTGCCAGTACCACAAATGCAGTGTTTTGTTTCTAATTCACATCTGCAGAGAAGGTTGCACACAATGGGAGGTCAGGGTGAGGTGCACAAACTGAGTTTATGTAGTTTTGGAGGAAACAAAGAAGCAGCACAACAGTCTCTCGAGCTACAATACACACATGCCCTAACATACACCCCCATCCAGAAAAGTCATTCCCCATTTTCCATGCAGTAAAAGAAAATTCCATTTCTCCTAAAGCAGCTTAACAGGCATTTTAGGGGAAAGTTTGTTAAAAAAGAAAATTGCAGGGAGGGAGCAATCGCCGAAGCTTGGCAGGCTATCGGCGTTGCAGAGCACTGCTAGGTTCTGGTTTCATGCAGCAAATTAAAGGGAACTCCCTCAAGAAAACTGGACTGCATATTTAAAACAAAAATAATCCTACAACCTTTTGCCTCAGTGAGTGCTATTCTGACACTGAAGCACCTACCTAGGGACTGCTGCTTCCTCTTCATGACTAAATACATGAGTAAATTTATTCCATAGAATAATACACAGGATTATTTCATTTGCATTGCCTGGTTTCTGTTTCTTTGTGGGTTTTTTCCCCTTTTCCCCTTTATTTAGTTAGCTGAAGGTCAAGGAGGTATCTTTCCTAGCAATATTTACATCTCTGAGCATCTTTTCCCACTAAGAAATAGCAAAAGCTCTCCGAAGTACTTTTCTTGATGGAAGAAACAGCAGGAATGTTGTAAGAAGTCTACTTTGAGCTCTTTTAAAAATAGATAAATAAATAAATATAGAAAGAAAAGAGTAATCAAATAATTGGCCAGCTCAACAGTTACATATTTGTTGTGCTGCAAAATATCCTGGTTTTGCTCTTGTGAAAGGAATTTGGTGGAGGCATTGCACTGCAGCTCATCAATATGGCACTTGTGTGAAATACAGCATTCAGCCTGCTGTGGGCACCTTTGGAGAGCTTGCTGCCAAATGGGGCAGGGGTCTGGTCAGGGAGGACACCAAAAAGGCCAAAGGATCAACACCACCATCTGCCTGGTCTTAACTGGAAAGAGTAACCTTCAGGAGCCTCAGGCCCCTGAGACGAGGGGAACATTTGGAGCAAGAAGATGCACTTGGGGGAGGACGAGGATCATGCTGGGGAACAGAAGTTCCACCTTTAATGCAATGACCACAAAACATTTTACCTGAGACTGCAGAATTGAGGTGGGTTTGTTTTCTGATGTCTTAACCAAATGATGGAGTTCAGAAGCGATCTGATTTCATTGCCTGTTACTCAACTGCCTGGAACAAGTTCCTTTTTTTCCCAGAATATTAAAATATTTTCAGCTTTATTACATGGGAATTTATAGACTACTCAAAGGGTCCCTGGATCTTTAAAAGAAACCCTACCACCCCCAAAAATATATATATATAAATTGTTATACTGCTTTTAAGTTCTTTAAGGCTTAAGTGTGATATTGCTCAGGCTGCGAACTACATGTGGATTTAATTTCATCATGAAATGCTAAGAAAAAGCCTCCTTGGAGCTCACCTTTAAATACAACTAGGTATGAAATTTTCCTCATCCAGCCCAGAGCCAGAATTGCCAGTAGTAGTGAGGCCAACAGTATAACCACTGAAATAAATGTGTACACATATATACACCTGCACTGTATGTGTGCATACTGCACACACTGTACACGCTGATAGGGCTTTTCCCACCAGCAGTTGCTTTATACCGTGATTATTCTTACTTCTAGCCATGATCATGGCATGAATGCCATATACAGTATCTGAGACATCATCTTATTGTCCAAATAAATACCCTTCTAGACCCTCCTAATCTAGACCCTCCAGCTGTGCCTTCTGGAGATGACTTACCTATTTTAATGACACAAACATTTTCCAAAGCCTTCCAGATGGAAATGACTGCTCCCTCAAGCCCATGAATGTAAAATCCCATTCCCTTTAAGTATTGCTTTTAAAAAATCAACATAACCAGAGTGCTCACATTACTGCCATGATATGCTTCTTGTATATTATTTTTTCATGCACTGTTTGTACCTGTTAGGGTTCTCTGAACCTTCTTCCTTTTCATACAGAAATGTTACCCGCATCTACAGTATGTTCTATCACCCACTCAACCTCCATTTGCTATGTTATTTTTTCATTACCTTGCCCGTCCCTCAAGTTCACTGGTGCTTTTCCAGAGCCTCATTAGACCGATTGGCACAGAACCCATCTTTCATCCTGGTGCATTTGCTGGCCTCTGCTCCGAGGAGAGGAGAGGAGAGGCAGCTGGTCCCCTGTCTGACCCAGCTCCTCCCCAGTGGGGCTGTGATTTCTGAGCCTCCCGAACCTGCACCCAGCAATTTGGTTTTTATGCTGATCCCAGCCCAGCATATAGACCTGGCACAACCTGTAACTGCCTCCATCAAAGGCCAGTGCACCCTTAATCATAGACATAAGTATTTGCAGAACGTATTCAGGGAAAATCTTGTTTAGCTGTTCCCATCTGAATAAAAAGTATAATTTTGAACACATTTAATAGATTTATTAAATTTAAAAGAACATAGAAGTCGATAGATTCTTTAGAAACCCGATCATTACTGAGACAAGGTATTTCCTTCTCCATCAGCTTTATGCAAATATTTTTCTGCTTATTCAGTAAGTGACAACTAGAAAACCTCATCCTTTGGTAGCTGAATGTGCTATACCCAGCTCTCACTAAGCTGCAAAACAAATTGCTTTGATCCTTCAGATCACAAAATCCACAGCAGTTAATATTAATGGCCTTTTAAAAGCTTTTAAGGCAAGTTTTCACAAAAACAGAACTAAGACATTTGCTTTGACTTTTTAATAGCTTATGGGAGTGTTGTGGTTGGATACATCTCCTGCAGTTTCCTTTGCTTTTCGCCATGGGCCAATTTCTGCCCCACAGGAAGCCACAGTGTGCCAACGGTGGCTGGGTTGGCCTCAGGTGGCCATATTACTGCAAACTCCAGTCTACTGGGGATGGACAAACACTCCTCCAGTAAAGCCTTTCACCCAGCCTGGCCCCAGATTTTCTCTCACAGAGGAATCACCAACTGGTGCTCAAATTCCTGAGCACTTCAGTATCCAAGGCGTGACTGTGACCAGCACGAGATCCTTCGGAAGATGCTTGAGCAAGCTCAGCCATGCAGTTGGTGGTGGTGCTCTTGCACAAAATGCCCCATCTTTGCATCTCACTGTGTTCCTCATGGCAGGAACAAATAGCCACAAGGAGTCTGAAGGAGAGTTGCGTGTCGGTCAGAAGAGTCCTGCCAGAAGTACATCCTTCCAGAGCTGCATCAGTTTATGCAGAGACAACTCAGCAGCAGCACTGTCATGCAGAAATGGGAATCAAATGCTGCAGAATTTGTATTGATTAGTCAGCAGCTTCTGTGCAATGAAAGACAAAGGCAAAACTGACGTAAAAGTAAAGAAGACCTTGGGCATATTCCCTGCGTGGACCAGGGAGGGCAAAAGCTGTGGTCCTCAAGCACCAGTAGCCTGCGCATCATGTACGGGAGATCCAGCCAGCGCTCTTTGGTGCTTTGCAGGTGTGAACATCAACCACTTCCAGGCAGTCCTGGCAGCGCACAGCGCAGCACCAGTGGAACTTGCACTCACACTTTGTCATCCTGCTGACACGGGACGTGTCGTAGCCTCTCCCGCAGCACATCACCTCACAGCTGTCCATGCCGCGGGACGTCTGGTTACAAACCCGGCCGGCTGTCCCGAGGGACCCTGCAAGAGGAGCGCAGCGAAGGTCAGGAGGTGGGCTTTAGGGAAGGACAGAACACGTGAAATAGGGGTAGGAGACACAACCTGCAGTGTATTTGATCCTTTAGCATCACATCTCCAGGGATTCGGTATCAAGCCAGTGAGGTGATTCTGCCCCTCTTCTCCGCTCTAGTGAGACCCCACCTGGAGTACTGCATTCACCTCTGGGGTCCTCAGTACAGGAAATATATGGGCCTGTTGGAGAGGGTCCAGAGGAGGGCCACAAAAATGATCAGAGGGATGGAGCACCTCCCCTATAAGGAAAGGCTGAGAGAGTTGGGGTTGCTCAGCCTGGAGAAGACTGGGGAGACCTTATTGCACCCTCTCCTCTCAGGTCTTAAAGGGGTCTATAAGAAAGATGGGTAGAGACTTTTTATCCGAGCCTGCTGCAATAGGATGAGGGGTAATGGCTTTACACTAGAAGAGGGGAAATTCAGACTGGATGTGAGGAAGAAATTCTTTACATTGAGGGTGGTAAAACACTGGAACAGGTTGCCCAGAGAGGTGATGGATACAACATCCCTGGAGACATTCAAGGCCAGGCTGGATGTGGTTCTGAGCAATCTGATCTATTGAAGAGGAGCTGGAATAGATGACCTTTGAAGGTCCCTTCCAACTCAAACTATTCTATGATTCTATAAATACCTATAATAAGGTAAAACTGCTCTCAATTTTCTCCTAGAAATCAGGTCTGGAGTTGAGAAGGTGCGAAATGGACCCAATACTTCAAGGTGCTGCCTGATTCTGCTAGTATCACCATGCTTTGCTTCATCTTTCCATAGCACCTTTGTCCTCTCCAGCAAGCAGATACCCTCCCCGAGGCAGCCGTGCAACCAGTCCGCAGGGCTGTGTGAAGTGGGGTGTCTCTTCATGTTCTTAAAACCTCTCTGGAGTGGCTGAAATGCCTCTGCCTATCTCCACAAGGCACAAAATGGCTCCTTAAGGCGTGTCATTGCCCAAACAGCAACTGAACCACATAGGAGCAACTGCTCATCAAACACAAACTTATCTTAGGGTACCCTTTGGGATCTACACCACAGCCATTGACAGATTATTGCTACCGATCTGAACATTATGAATACTCATTACTTTATCTAATTTCTTATGTATTGCTATAATAAACCAATTTCAGGTATATCCAGAAGATTAACTTATTCTGACGTTTTCCCTAGACCGGGTTATAGCTCCATTCTTTTGTTGTTGGCCAAAACAGGATTCGCTAAATATTGACTGTGGTCATAAAATTAACTGGAAACCTTTTACAAAGTGTATTAACAGATGTACATCAAACATCAACAGTTTACTTTCTCAAAGAAAAAAATACATGCACACATTAATTGAAATTTGCATGAGTGAGGATAGCAAACCCATCTTAATAAGTCGTAAGCTGTGATTATTAAAAATCTAAGCTTCATAAATTCTTTTCTTTTCCCCTATGGTGTACTTCTGGTTGTATGCACTGATGTTGCTGTATTGAAGCAGTTCACAACCCACCAGTATTTGTTGTTTCTCCATCCCCTACAGCACTTCATGTCTTTTCAGGCCTGAGTCCAGCCACTGAGGCAGTGAGTAGTTTCATGGACTTCCATAAAGTCACCTTCTCAGACCATGGTTCTTGATCTAAGTGAGGACAGGCTTTGACTGCTGCTTGGAGGAGTGTTTGAGTCCCTGGAAGGCATCTCAGCCTTCTCCCCCATAACCTCTACACCTGTGTTTATTTAAATATTCATTCCCAAATTCATTTAAACATTCACTCCCAAATATTCACTGAGTAGAACTATACATCTGGAAAGCCTCAATATGAAGTCTCTGGGCAGAGCAGAAGGGTGTTGCGTGGCCACCTCCCCCCAGCTCAAGGGTCCTTAGCTGCAGAGGTGCTGCTGTGCCAGCAAGGCAGAGACCTGCTGAGCCACCCAAGAGGGAAAAGGCAGAGGGAGAAGACAGCTGAACAGAGCCAGAGATGGGCTCCTGCTCCAGCAGCCTGATAAATCCTGGATGTCCTGTGGATCCAAGCCTGCTCACGCTGTTGCCAGGGACTAGCACTCTGCATAGCATCTTTGGCAGGCAGCTGAACAGTGCTTAAAAGTCCCTGCTGTTTTGGGGAGCATCTCACTTGGATGTAAAAACCAGTGACATTGCACTGGGCTCACCCATCACCAAAGAACCAGCAGTAACTCCCGGTCTCCTGTCCTAACAGCCAGTGCTGGTGCTTGGATCCCATGCAGAGGGTCCTGGGGCAGAGAAGTACCACCATGAGCAGACATCACCCCTGCCACGCAGCTCTCCCTACAAGGCCAGCTGCACCGGGGCAACCTACTCAACAGGCAAAGCGGTGATGCCAAAAGGCTCTTCCCAGATCCTTTTTTAGGAATCACTCCACACTAAGGCAACAAAGACTTCCGGTGATCCCGGGTGCCCCCAGTCTAGGATGGCCTGAGGAGTCAGGAGGATGTAAAGCTGCATGATCCACCTGTGGTCCCTTAGAAAGCCTGGGGCAGAAAACAAACCAAACCCTGCTTCCCGGCCACCACGTTCTCTTCCATCCACGATGCTGTGCAGAGCACTGTGACATCTAAGTATAAGTGCTGGTGCTTCTGTCAGCCCAAAGCAATATCCATTGCATCCTAGCCTGTACAAAATGCAACTGAACAGCCACTTTTATAGGTGTTTGTCCTGCCCTCTGCTCAAAGCAAAAGGAAAGTACAAAGGCAAAACTTGTCACTGCTGTGATTAATGTTCTGCATCAGGAATTTGGTGTGAATTCCTGCTCACCTCCCTGCACCCCTCCCCTTCACCTCCCTTGCTCTGCATCCTGCTTTACCCCATGGACAAGGCCCAGCCCCAGTGTCCTGGTGTGCCTGGGCTGTGTCATGCAGCACACCCAGGGCAATTATCTCCAACTGTGATTTGGGGTAGATATCATAACACTGGGTGTTTCACTCTCTGCATGTGGTTTGTGTGCTACAAGCTGGTCGCTCAGTGGATCCTTCACAGTGCCACTGTCATTTAGTGGCCAGACCAGCATCATTTCTCCATTGGAGGAACAGCAAAGCTGCTTTCCACCTCAGCTCGCCTCCCGCCTGGCTGCAGGTGGTGACGGAAGACCCCAGTCCCCCCACACCCTGCAGGAGCTGCCCTGGAAAGGTCTGACCACATTCCTCAGCTGAGGCATAGGCTAGTTTCCAACTCCAAAATTCTCATTTCCAGATGTTTGGCGAAATAGCACAGCAGTGAAGGAGAACCTCAGCAGGAGGCACCCACTGGTTTCAACAGGAGTTTTACCACTGACTTCAAATGCAAAATGATTGCAGCTGCTAACTGTCAGAAGCTGGTATCATCTGATACCGCCGCAATACATCAACATCTACTGTGCCACTAGGAGAGGAGGCTAAATTATCCACAGAATGTGACAGAAATGAAAGCAGGCTCATACAAACGTTTATTTTCTGAGCAAAACCAATGTTTGCTAACAGTTCGGACAGCATCTTCAGCATCTCTGCAGCTTCTCTCATGAGAAAGAAAATGAGCAATAACTGACAGCGAGCGGCCAGTGCTCCTCAGCGAGCACTCAGGTGCCCAGGTGATGAAGGCAGCAAAGACACCAAACTAAACAAGGCAGTTTTCTGACCTTTGCAATGCACCTACTCAGCATTTAAGAGGCAGGAGGATGTTCTAACTTGTGAAAAGCTTTCATGCAACCTCTTTGTGTTTATTTCAAGCATTGGAATTGCCATGCCGAAACACAACGTTATACCTGCCAAAACATCCTCAGCTTTTAACACTGCCAACTTTGAAGGCCCATACATCAAACCCTTTCATCTTGGTTTGCACAGTTTTTTTCTTAAGCAAACATATGGTAAGTTGAAAAACATCTTTTTCCCACCCTAAAGCACTAAGATGTATTTATTCCCTTAAAACTCAAGATTTTCCATTCTATTTCTACTGATTAACAATCTGATTTTAAGCAATAAAGTTGATTATTTGACATTAACCTAAAAAAAACACCCAAAATAAAAAGAGTGAAACCCCCAACAACAATAACCAATTTCCACTGAAGAGAACAGGCAGCGCACACCAGCAGCAGCCTCGTTGGAGGGGCTGGGATTTCCCAGGCCAGCAATAGATTCAGTTTAGAGTGAAGATGTGTCTCGTTCTAGTTTCCAACTGCTCTGAAGGCTGCTATAACCTCTCCACTCCCAGTGGCTCTTGGGGGGACTGCGCTGCTCCCTGGCCGGATGGTGCTTGTAGGAGAGCTGCCCTGATGGAAGTCATTGCGAGCTCCACTATCAGCTTCCACAGGGCTGGGAGTGCACCCAACAAGTTTGCAATGTATAAAGGGGGAGACACAAGCCAAGAAGCACACAGGAACTGCCTGTATGTAGCTGATCTCAGTGAGAAGTTTCTAACATAGATCAGGAATGGTTTCCCTCCATGGGTTATGTACCTCAAGCACTAACACATCTTGCATAGCACCAGTACTTTGCAGGCCATACTTGAATTTCCCACCTTTCTTTCGCTCTGGACTGTGTCCCATTCATCTCAAAAATGCAGCAAATGGCTCATGTTGGGCAGCAGGGGAAATAAATTAAAAGGAAAATAATGCTGTGAAGGGCCCAGCTACGAAGGGAAGCAACAGACCCTGAGCATGTTGTTAATCACCCCATGTGCAGCTCCAGGGGCTGCCTGTATCACTGCACATGCATCTCCACAGAGCTCTCCATCACGAGACTGGGTGTGGAGGGTTTTCAAACACCATCACAACACCCCAGATGCGTACTGGCGATACACAAAGTAGCTACTGCAACCCAGGTACATGATCCCCACGCCACGCACAGGCAGAGGCAGCGATGCTGGCTTTACAACTGCCCAAACCATGACCACGTGAGCATCAGGAGAACCCTGCAGATGACGTAAAGCACATGGCACATGGGTTTGCAGCAGGTCCTGAAGGACTGCTGGAACAGCTCAAGATCAGCACACACAGATGTGCCCTACCTGTGCTCCACCACCACCTCCACATGGCCAAAGCCTCACTGCTGCCAGAACAGTTGTGAACAGTCAGCACACGCTCGCCAGTGAAACCCTGCCGCTCACCCATCACCTCCACGCTGGTGTCCAGGCCTGGGGACACAACCTGCGCGCTCATATGCACCACCTCAACACACATAGCTGAGCTCAGCTTGCTCTGCACACTCTGGTGGGGGTCTCCCTGCAGGAAGAGGCTTCACTCAAACACTGCCCGGAGAGTTTTGTGCAAATTAGTTTGTAATAAGCCTGTTCTGAAATGTTTGCTTTTGCAGGAAGACATTACACTGCTTTCATAGTGTGCATGGACAGCAGCCTGTACGAAGGCTTGGCCAGCAACCTGGTGATGCCCACGCTATGGCTTCTATGTTATAACACAGTCTCTACTTACCCAATAGTACATTCAAAGCATGATAAACTTCCAACAGGTTTCAATCAACCCAGCCTGTGTGGATGGTCAGACAGCAATCTTCTGAAACTTCAACTGCTACTGATTGAAGTTTACAAGCAGATAAGCAAGAGGCGTTTTTCAGAGCATTTTGGAGGTGCAGTAATGCATTCAGGGTAAGACAGTATGTACAACATAAGGACTGCTGCTTGCATAGAAATAGTTTTATTTTCCTTCACAGCTTTATAATTTCTAACAGGTCTCCCCGTGTGCAGTTCTGGCTACTCTGCATTGGTTTGGGGAGCTGGGAATTCATGATAATGAAAGAGAAGACCATGCAAAGTGTGGCAAAAATACATTTACGACAAGGTTTTTGTATCCCTCTAGGATGTCCTACCTCTGTTTCTATCAGATCGTGAGTACAAAATTGTGAATAAAGATTGTTTCAGCATCCATGTAAGCAGAGTTAAATGAATTCTGAACACTTCTGATAATCTTCCTTTGGTCCTTTTCTGAAAGTCCTGAAATCTTAATGCTAGGTAAGAGGTGGTTAGGTTATTGCATTCTCTTGCTATTGAGATGCTAGCAGTGATTTCCATATATTATATCTCTCCCACACTCTTCATCTTGCACAGGTGATCCATGTATGTACATCCAGCTGCCTCCCCCAGAAATACTGCCAGACCCAGTGGGGTATACTCAGCCCTAGGGCCCTCCAGGGACTGCCTGCCAACCAGAAAAAAGAACCAGTGCTAAAAGCTCCTATGGCAGAAGATGAAGTACGTGGGGTTTTTGTTAGGGCACTGATGATACAGGCCCTGAGCACCTTCAATTTACTGGCCATAGTAAATTACTTTATGCAAGCCACAGAGGACACTGGCTTGGTCATTTTACAGTTTGTGAAGCTGTCTCCTGGTCAAGTCGTGACGCTTCGTAAGTTTTACTGTGGGAATCCTTTGTTCAGTCCCAGTACTAACCAATCCCCAGATATTTTGTTTGATTGATTGTTTCCTGAAGCACTAAATCAATTACATTCCCCCAAGAATGAAAGGCACAACTGTATTCAAGGGCATACTGAAGTGCTGTGTTATTAGATTTAGCTGACGCTGAGATGTTCCCCACCTATTTCCAAACTCAGACTTCCACAATCTCATTTCATTTCCAGTCATTTAACAGGGCTGACACTCTGGACCACTCAACAGGGAAAACCAAAGATAATAAAGAAAAAATGCTGCTCAGCTGCAGAAATCACCTCTTTCAAAGCCAAATGAGGTTTAGAGTCTCTCTTTGCTCCATGCAGGCAGCAGGACATCCCACATCCCACTCAAGGTTTACCACAGCTTGCCAAAAATGTGCTCTTCCAAACAGACACATTCTTTGAATTCTGGGCAGGGAAGAAACATGGCCTCACCCACAGCCTTATCTCGAGCTGAGCCAAAGCACATGTCAGACTCTGCCATCTCTGGGCAGGTTTGACAGCATCAGGCAAGAGCGTGCAACACACTGCAGGGAAAAATGCCCACTCTCCTCCACGATAGCGAGGCTGACAGATGAGATTAGGCTCAGCACAAAGAGATTATTAAATGGCTTTTTAACATAAAAGTAGTTCACGTATAAGCTCTTCTTTTCAGGAGAAAGAAAGCACAGGTTTTACAATGGATGAGGCAACTTCAAATTCTGAATAAATCGTAATCTCCAAAGCTAGTCCCTGCACAGTGCTGCAGTATGCCCCTTTATTCACTTGGATTAAAGTATTAGACTTTACAGGATCAACTGCTATTCAAGGAACAATATGTACTTGTGCAGGTAATAAGCATCACCTGCAAAAGCCATGAATAACATTTAAAATTACCTTCACTACTCAACTAACCAGAAACACTGTACAATGTGAGTGTACTGGAGGAAACCCTGGGTTCACTGAAGTCAACAGTACACAACCAGGATTTCACATATTGTTCTTATTTGAGTGCAGTTGTTCTGCAATGCTTATTCCAAGTAAACTTGGACTGTAAATACGCAGCAATGCCAAAAGGAGTTGAGCTGCACTGCTGTTCAGATACTTACAGATATGTCATACAGGGTGCAATCCGGTATGTTATACAACCTATTAATTAGTTCCACAACATCCCTCATACATTATTCAGCCTGGCTCTCTTTTCCAAATTTCTGGTTTTCTAGTTGCTAGTTCTTAATTGCTGCATCAGGAAATACTATACGTGGGTCATGAACCGACATCAGGATTCCTGGTGTTTGGCAGTTCCTTGAATCCTGTAACACTGTTAACTGTGTCTCTCTTGGAAACTACAAAAGCAGAAAAAATTCCATGTGAACAGCAGCCCTGACAATTTACCTCTTCCCACTGGAGCTGGCGCAGCTCTTCAGAAAACGTGATGGTTATCATGGACAGAGCCAACACTGTCTCACAAAGAGCTGTGTCACTCAATGCAGTGTGCTGTGGCCCACTGACCTCTATCCTTCCATCCACCTGCATGTCCTCTAGCTGCCCTGTCCCACATACTGAGAGTGGCACCACCTACATTATCGATGGGGAGAGCTGTGTCTGCAGCTAGGGAGTCCACAGTCAGCTGCGGATAGAGGAGGACACTAGTCTCTCAGATGTCTGCAGCAGTAGTATAACAGCATGGACAAGAAGAAATGTGATAGAAGGGGACATAGAGAATTAACAGACTTGGGACTGATGTAGTTACATCTGGTGGCTCTGGAGTGAGCTGTGGGATCCAAGCATGTACGAGCTGTGTGAAGTATGGACCTGCCTCCAGAGCAGAACTCAAACTTGTCCTAAAAGCAGCTTTTGCCTTGCAGCAGCTCCAGGGCTCCTTAGCACCTGGAAGAAACTGCTGCATTGTACTAGAGCTAGTCAGTGTCTGGTTAATATCTAGGGGTATCGCAGAGCTATTCTTCTTGTAAAGAACTGGCTTTCCAAGATATGGTCCTGCCCGTTTACTGCTGATTACATGCATGGATTTACATATACATATACGCATACAGACACACACACTCAATAATAAGTTTTGACCTTCAAAGTACAAATGTCTGAAATAAAACCATTCAGGTGTAATGATAGAGGCTTACCTACATCCCTGTCCCTGATACAGTAGTCTGGAGAGCTTTCAAAGTATACCAGGTCATTCTTAGTTGGCTTCTTAAATCTCTTATTAGCCACAGTGAAACCCGTGCCATCTTGATTCATGACCACCTGAATCGCTCCATTGTATTTCTTCCACAGATAATCTCCCGTTTTCCTAAAGTCTGCCATGGCCAGCCAACAGGTCCTTAGAGTGCATGATCCACTCACACCGTGACATTTGCACTCCTGTTTCAAAAACCGCTTCACGGCCTGTTTAGAAATGCAGTAAAATATACACAGGTAAAACAAAGTGTCATTTCTTTTCCGTTCATCCTGCAATGCCAGGCTCGCAGACCCGCAGGTCTCCAAATCACGGTCTGTAGTGACACCCACTGGTAACATCAAGTCATCCCCACATGGTTGGCCTGCTCTGGTTGATTGACTCAACCCTACACACAAGCCTCCGGCTGGTGGGCTTATCTTCCTCGCTCCTGCAAGCCGTCCCGAGGGTCGGGATGCTCCATAACGCTAGGACAAAGGCTGCACAGGAGGAAGAGTTCTGGGAAGTGGACAGGATCACTCAGCCTCTTGGTAGCCCAAAGTACCTCTTTTCCCCACTGTTCCCGCTGAAGCACCACCATGCTGCCCCTCTCTAGCTCAGATTCACAAAGCTGCCCCCTGCCCTGAATAGTTTCAAATATTGCCCAGAAATTTATAGGCATTTCGTGTTTAAATAATTTGACAGAGGCTGTGCCAAGCATCCCCCCTGAGCTCGGCATCACATCCATGCAAAAGTTTAAAATACAACAGATTTTAAATGCTTATAAACCTTCGAGCAAACATTTTAGAATAAGTCCTTCATTAGCTTACACTGCAGAGATCACCTTCATCATTAATTTAATGTTTGGATAGCACTAAAGCCATTACAGCTTCATCTCAGACATTCAGGCTACCTGTATGAGGCTGTAGAACAACAGATGGGTTCATAGACAATAAATAATTCATTTGTAATTTTGAAGATGCTGATATTTAATCTATAAATATTATGCCTTCAGAGTTTGTACAAGAAGGCCAGCATCATGGGAGGAAAGTAAGAGAGAGGAAAGGTCCATGATTAGAAACGAGTGATGCACAGCAGGGCAGTGTTTTTCAGTCAGGCATTAAGTTATAAAGTGAGAATTGTACTTTAGAACCAAAGTACTTCTAATTTTCTTTGCAACTTGTAAACAATATGGCTACTTCAAAGAAGTCACTGGCATTCCCACAGCCCCACTTCATTGCCAATAGTACTATCATGAACTGGAACTTAAGCAGATGCTTGGTTTTAATTATCTGAGTAGAAATCAGTTTAACTACTTGTATGTTTAGAACAACTTGCTGGAATAGTGGAAAAAGCACACGACTTGCAAATTTTTTGTCAGTGATGTTCCTATAATGATACATAGCATATTATTTTGTATGACTCATATGGGAATATTATAAATATTGATTCTAAGTATTTTTGAGTTGGTAAAAACTGAATAGTCCAGTTCTAAAAGAAACCTATTGAAACCCCTTTTGGGGGTGAGAAAATGCTGAGCTAACCACTGCTCTCATACAGATTCAAATGCCCGGCTTGTGGGCAGGCTGACGCTGTGATATCCTTGCACAGCTAAACCTACACTATTGCATGGTGGATACAAAACAGCACACCTCTCTGCAAGGCAGGGCCTAGAGCATCTGAGAATGTGTTATTTTTAATCTAATATAATTATTAAGGAAAATTTGATATTTTTCTAAAAACCCTACCTGCTTACCAATACTGCCTTACTATTTGGCATATACTGTTGCAGTGAGTCCAGAGGAGACCACAGAGATGCTCAGAGGGCTAGAACACCTCTCCTGTGAAAAAAGGTTGAGAGAGTTGGGCTTGTTTGGCCAGAAGAGAAGGCTCATGGGGAGAACTTAGAGCAGATTTCCAGTCCCTAAAGGGAGCCTACAAGAAAGATGGAAAGGGACTTTTTACAATGGTCTGCAGGGATAGAATCATAGAATCATAGAATAGTTGGGGTTGGAAAGGACCTTAAGATCATCAAGTTCCAACCCCCCTGCCATGGGCAGGGACACCTCACTTTAAACCATATCACCCAAGGCCTTGTCCAACCTGGCCTTGAACACTGCCAGGGATGGAGTATTCACAACGTCCCTGGGCAACCCATTCCAGTGCCTCACCACCCTAACAGGAAATAATTTCCTCCTTATATCCAATTCAAACTTCCCCTGTTTAAGTTTTAACCCCTTACCCCTTGTCCTATCACTACAGTCCCTAATGAAAAGTCCCTCCCCAGCATCCCTATAGGCCCCCTTCAGATACTGGAAGGCTGCTATGAGGTCTCCACGCAGCCTTCTCTTCTCCAGGCTCAACAGCCCCAACTTTCTCACCCTATCATCATACAGGAGGTGCTCCAGTCCCCTGATCATCCTCATGGCCCTCCTCTGGACTTGTTCCAACAGTTCCATGTCCTCCTTATGTTGAGGACACCAGAACTGCATACAATACTCCAAGTGAGGTCTCACGAGAGCAGAATAAAGGGGCAGGATCACCTCCTTTGACCTGCTGGTCACGCTCCTTTTGATGCAGCCCAGGATACAGTTGGCTTTCTGGGCTGCAAGCGCACACTACCAGCTCATGTTCATTTTTTCATCAACTAATGCCCCCAAGTCCTTCTCTGCAGGGCTGCTCTGGATCTCTTCTCTGCCCAGCCTGTAGCTGTGCCTGGGATTGCTCCGGCATCTACATCTCTCAGCAATAATAGTTCCAAATTTAAAATACAGTTATTTTGTTGTAGATTTTTTTCTTTGTGGGTCTTTTTTTTCTTTCCCCTGACTAGGAAAAAGTAAAATACCTGTGTATTTGATATGGCAACAAGCTTTACATAGTCCATCTAAACTTTCTGCTTCTGTTTATAGCCTTTGATTTTTGCTTTTCTTTGCATGCAGAGAGCAAGGGGAATAGCTTTAAACTGAAAGAGGGTGGATTTGGATCAGATATTAAGAGGAAATTCTTTACTGCTTTGAGCAACCTGTTCTAGTGAAAGGTGTCCCTGCCCATGGTAGGGGGTTGGAACTGGATGAGCTTTAAGGTCCCTTCCAACCCAAACCATTCTGTGATTCTATGATATGTATTATTTTTAAACTGATTAAGATAACTATCACAGAAGTGCTTCCTGTCATGGAGCTAATTCACCCTGATGAAGTCTTTGCTTGTGTTGAAGACTGCAGTCTCTTTTGGACAGTGACATAAATACAGCTATAGTATTGCATATGAGTATCAATAATAAAGCAATAGGTTCGTCTGTCTATACTACATATTCATTACACCTGCTGGTAATAAACAGATGAAGAAAAGATGTTAAAGGAGAAATACTTATCAGGAAAATCATCTACTTGCAGTACAATCCATTAAAATTAGACCTTTGTTTCTAATAAGGGATAGTTAATATAGGATAATTTTACAGTTTATAACGGGAACTCCTTAATACAAGATCAGAATTTGATCGATTTCCTTCCTACTGAATATACGTTAAAGAAAACCAAAGACAAAGAAGTCTCTATGATCACTTGAGAAGGGCTTGGTCCAGCACTATGAAATATTTTTCTGTGCTATTCCAGTTGTCATGGATGGAGCAGATTTTGATTATGTTTTGAATAATGGCACAGCATATTCCAGTTTCATGCCCTAGTCTTACTATTTATGACTATCACCACAAAACGTGAGCACATGTATTCCTCAGCCCTCGCACCAGCAGTTGCCGGTACACACAGCAACTACTCCTACTCGCCTACAACAAAAAAGAGTCTTTTTGTGGAAACTCTGGAATGGTATTTTCATACAACATGTCGAAAAGGGGGTTGTTTAGAGCAGGTCATGCAGCAAGGACAAAGCCTTTTGGAGGGACATGCGTTTTGGATCCATTGCCTAAAAAAAGTCAAGTCATTGTATTTTCTCTCTGCTCATTTTGTGTTTAGATATACAGTATGCATACATGAAGGGACACGATGGATTTTTTTTCCCTCTAATGCTATTTTGAGTTTACACTTTAATAGTCAAGCCTGTTCTTCAGACTGGCCTTCAGCCTCCCTTAGGAATTTCTATTCTGTATTAACCAAAAGTAAACCCTTTCCAGATGTAAGGCTCGAAACATGGAGGTTTGCATGAAGGTTTCTCTATGCAAACTGATGCTACAACAACTTGGACTTCTGTTTATCCTCTCACACAAGCAGCCAATGAACAGACTCAGACAGGAGCACTGTTAAACAGTTGAATGTGATCTGATTGGAGATCCCTGCCACACTGAGCCTCCAAGGGAGAAACACCACCTCAGGCTCCTGCTCGTCCCATACTTCTTCCTGACTACTGAGACTCATCAGCCAGAGCCAACCTTTACCTGCCCCAGACCCCTGAGAACTCTCTGCTGGATGGATACCCACCTTCCTTCCAGCTCTGTTGTTGTGAAGGTTCATCAGCGCCCTTGCATCTTTTCCTCTCCGTTCTTTGGCATCCACGAAAGCTCTGGCAAACTTAATGCCATAGTCAATGTTATCGCTGCAGCCCCCCCAGTCAAAATGGCCCTTGCTGTCCTTAGCAGAGCCTTTCTTCTTGGGATCACAGGAGCAGGATTTCAGCTCCCCTTGGCTACATGCCCTGGTGATGGCAAAAACAACTCCAGCGGAGGAGATGGCATGCACAAAAGCAGATTCCCGACTACCTGAAACAAAAAGAAGTCACTTTAAAACCACTGGGGTACTTATTTTGAGCAGCTATCCCAGCCCAGCTAGCCTGGACTTTTTTGCTAAGCAGAAGACAAAACCGGGCTGAAATCACACAAATACTCATTCCCTGGAGCCAGAATTAGTCATGGCTTAAACTTGGACCCCTCCCTGGTAAAAGCTCATCAATATAGTGTTAGAGTTGGAAAACATTAAATGTTTGCTTCTGATATTGATTAATATACTTTCATGGATCAGTTGCTCTCTACAGATATGTGAATAGGACAGCTGGTATTTCTATCATGTTTCATCGATTTAGAGAATATATGAAGTGCTGTTACAGAGACAGATTTAAGAAATTATTAATCAGGGACTCTGAAACAACATGCACGCTGCAAAATACTGCAAATAAGGCTTGAAACCAGCTTTTCCTCTTCCGAAGCACTCGGAATACTCTCCTGCTTAAAAGGCAGCAGGGGGAAATCTTGGGTGTTATTTGCTGAAAATAAGTTAAATTTAGATTTTCTGCCCAGAACCAAGCCCGGTAACCGTAATTCACACAAACAAGTTCCATTAAATCAGTGGCACTGCTTGTGTCATGCTTGAGGCAGGATTTGGCCTGGCAGCTGTGACTTCTACACGCCAGCTGCTTGGGCAGTTTTCCCTCTGCTTAATGAAGATACTTTATTATACCAAAGATTATCTGCATTTCTAAACTGTGCCTACTCTTAGGCTATTGGGAATGTATCTCAATGCAGTAATTGCTTAAGTTTATTTTAGGAGGTAGTAATTTACAATACAAAGCTATATTATATTGTCACAACTCTATAGTAATGGGATATTTTCATACTTTAAAGGTTTTAGCACGGAAAAGGTGAGAAGTAGATTTCTGTGCAGTGTCTAAGAGCCCCTAGCAGTGACAGAGACCCATGCAGAGGACTTGTAAGCCATAGGTAATGTTAGCACAAAAGCAGAACCCCAAAGAGTGAATATTATCTGTGGTTTTATTGTAGGGGCAGCATTACACTGTATTTAGTATTTCGATTCCAGTAACATCTAGATGTTTCAAATAGGAAAAGGCCCTGAACATCCATGTGCTGTGCAAACCTTCTGCAAATGGCCACTAAAAGCTTGCAAAAAGACTGGACAAACTCTGCCTTCCCTACACTGCCTTCAAAATCAGGCGAGGGATACTACGGCTTGTTACAGACCATGCTCTTCTGAAGACTTATTTGGGATAAGACATACGGAGAAACATCACCATTTTTTAGTGTTCATTAAAAATAAACACTTGATGTCTTTGGAAGAGAAATGTTTCATTTGGGTTTATTAAACTAATCAAAACCATTTATTTTAAACTGGAGCAATACCAAGCTACAGTCTCTGCCTGATGGGGCTCAGCACAGAGCTCAGAAGCTTCATGCCTTAATTCTCTCCCATGAGCCAACAGTGAAAACTTCGCTTTTGGAAAAAATGCATTTTTACCGTTTTCTATTAAATAGGCTCATCAGCATTAGGCCATGTTCTGCTGGATGTGTTTTCCTGAATGTCAGACAAACCTCATCAAACACTTCAGCTGATGGGTGATGTTACTGCTAACATCTGTAAGGGAACATGAAGCTGGTTATGGGAACCAGCAGCAGAGCCTGGCACTGAATGATGCTACGTGGATGAAATCCTGCTGCTAAGGTCAGCATGCCCAGTACCCTCCTATCCTCCTCTCCATCCCCACCGGTGAGGCATTGGCCCCAGGGCATGTTCATCCTCCTCTCCTTGCAGGCACCATGCTGCTCACAGCCTGGAGAGGCTATTACCATGCTGGGAACATCCCAGGGACGTGCATGCCAGGGCAGGGCTGGCCCCACCAGCTGTGCTCCACAGCTGTGTGTGCAGGCATAGCGTTTGGTGAAAGGAGCCACAGTTCTTAGCATGTTTATCACCTGGGTAAGGACATCCTGGCACAGTAACAGATCTCAGCCATCCCTCTGAGTCAAAAGGACCATATAAACTGTCTGAAGGCTCACTAGATGTCTTAGTTCAACATTTAGATAGCAACAACACCCTGTGTAACTGTCCTCCCGCAAGGTGGGAAGCGCATTGCAGTCCTCGGCTGCTGGGGGTTTGTACAGCCTGGCTCAGACCTACCAGATGTGTCCCTGCTTATCTCTCCTGGAGCCTGATCTGAGGGATGCGCAGTCAAACCCCCCACAGAGGGCTGAGAGCCTGCAGGGCCATGGTGCCCCGGAACAGGCACAGACCCCACACCTCACAGGCAGCCTTCCCCAGTGAAATGCTCCAGCGGGAACCAGCTGTGGAAAGGGTTAACGTGTTTGGACACAAGCTGTCCCTTTCATACACACACCCACACCCCCACACCCACCAAGTACTGGTGCCCCTCCATGGGATGGGCTGGAAAGCCCTCTGCCCAGGTGCTGCATTCTGGCACCTCCGTTTCTCTGTGGCCCTTATGTTTTCGGGGCCCATGAGGTACCAAAAACACTGAGAAGCCGGGAAGTGCAGGGCCAGCCCCTAATATGCCAGTCCCCCTTCCTGAGCCTTTCCCGTGTCTGTCTGCTCTGATACAGGTTTTTAAGCAAAGCAGCACTTCTTGTCCTGCTGACTGCGAGACCCGAGGACAGTTTCGCATTTATCGTTCCCTTCCTCTCAACTGTAAAACGAACGCGGGGAACAAGGGGACGCGGAGGGGGAGGGTGTTACCGGGCACCCCAGCAGTGACCGCCCCTGAGCACCCTTTTACCTCCACGCCGACCCTCCACAGCCCCTTTCAGCGCCGGGGAGGTGGCGGGAGTTGCGCGGAGGCTGCGCGCCCCGCCGCTCCCCGGCACCGCCCTGTGCGCGCCCCGCGGGACTCACTGCGCTGCAGAACGCGGCCGAGCAGGCGCTGCCCCCGCTCCAGGGCGTTGCAGTCCCAGCGGTGCCGGCGGAACTGATGCTGGCACTCGGCCGTCCAGGCGGCCACGCCGCGGCCGATGGAGAGCATGGCCTCGGGGTGCCGCCGGCAGAGCTGCCGCTGCCGGCTCACAAGCCCCGGCACGTTGTCGCACATCACCCGCGACGAGCCCACGGCCCCCATGTACCTGCGGGAGGGAAAGAACAGGGCAGCGCCGGGGCGACGGGGGCAGGAGCCTTCCTCGGGCTGCAGCTGCCTCCGCCGCCTCGCTGGAATCCTTTGAAACCAGCCCCCGGTGCTGCGAGTTTTAATAAGGAGAGGGAGCAGTGAGGGGAGCCCCCAGCCCCGCTGCTACAGCTCCGTGCAGCACTTACAAATAAAACCTAAACCCAAACCTTGACAAAATTAAATTACATCATCATCTGTGTCCAGATGGTCTCTATTAGTCCTGAAATGTTTCGAAAGGTACCTTTTATAAAACCCAAGCTCCTATAGGTGTCTTTTGAAGGGATCAAACAGGAGAAAATGTCCTTTTCTTGTATTTTCATTAGTTTATACGGTCATAAAATCGTTAAAGCCGTGACTTCAAAAGAAGAAAAAAATAGCGTTTAAGTGGCAGTTAAAAAGACACCATGACAAAAAGCCATCGCAATAAATAACGTTCATACGGCCGTGGACACAGATAATAATTCCATTGAGATATTCCCAATCTGATAAACCAGGCTTTGATCCCGCGTCAGCCGGTGTCAAGGTTAAATGTGTTCCCCAGGTTTATAAGGGCGGTTTAATTCCTCTCCCACGCCAAGACTTTTCAGTGCGGGCTCGGTCGGGGTCCCCATCCCGGGTCGGGGTTTTAGGGCGGGTCTATGTCTCCACCCCAACCCATCCTACGGGCCCGTTTCGCTGCTGGCTCCCGCGGACGGCCCGCAGCAAGACGCGAGTCATCGGGACCGGGGTCCGCCGTACTCGCGGGGCAAACTTGACAGGATGAAAGGGATGGGGGGGGGGGGAGGAAAGGGAGAAAGTCATTAATACCGGTAAAACCCACCCCTGCTGCAGGCAGCTCCCCGAGGGGAAGCCGCGGGCAGACAGCGCTCCGCGCCCCTCGGGCGGCTCCGCCTCGGGTAGGGTCGGGTCTGGCAGCACCGGCCGGAAGGTGCCAGCGGCCCCGCCGGGCCGGGCCGGGCCGGATCAGGCCGGGCCCCCCGCACCCCCCCGCTCGCTCGGCCCCACATCTGCTCTGCGCTTACGAAGGAGGCGGCGGCCGGGGAGCAGGGACCGGGTGTGGAAGGAGATGCCGAGCCCGTCTAATCCCACTCGCTGTAAAGCCGGGCTTGCTGGACCGGAGCAGCTGGCAGCAGTGAGCTCCGCTTGTACAAGCCTGAGAGGGAGAGGCTCCCCCTACCCCCCCACTTCCTTAATTTACAATTAATCCGACCCCACCTTCCCCAAGAGCAAATAAAAATTCCTGGAATTGCACAGCTTACCACCATGAGGAGCTGACCGGTGGGGTCGCCCAGACCAAGACCAGGGGAAGAGACCACCAGATCCCAGGGAGAAAGTTCATATTAGAAACGCTTCCCTCCACATCAGGTCTGTCGCGGGGAGCAGAAGAAGTCCCATGGAACAGCGAGGGCCGGCGGGAGCACACGCACCTACAGGGCTCCTCGTTTCCCGTGGGTCAAGCGCCGCCGCCTCCCCACGCGTGGCCGCGGGACTCACTGGTGCCCACCCGGGGCTCGCGGGGTGCCGGCCGGCCCATCGCCACGGCTGCCTCTCGATTCGCCCCGCGCCCAGTCCTTCAGGACAAGGAGCTCAGCCCCGCTCCCATCCCTCATCTTTGCCCCGCTCCAGCTCTTCCCGGCAGTCCCGGCAGAACTGAGGGGCTGGTGCGGGCTGCTCGCAGACTGGGTGGGTTCGGTTTTTTTTTTCCTGTGAAACTCTGATGGATGAAATGATGTCAAGAGACACTGGGGGAAGAGGAGGAGGTAACACCTCTGATCAGGCAGAGGATCCCGAGAGCCAGTTGCTTTCCAGTGATCCTACAAGCAGACGCTCAGCTCAAAAGCCCCCGCGGATGCTCGGCGGCGGCTCAGGACCCCTTGGGACCCCTCGGAGCCTGCACGGTGCCGCTCTGCTCCTGCCCACCCGCAGACACCGAGCGCAGAACGGAGGTGCCCGCGCTGTTAGCAGGGAAACGGAGAGCACTGACAGGCCCGGGCCGCCCCTCGCCACCCGGCACCGGGGACGCGCCCTCCGGGGGGACCCCGCCCCGACTCACCGCCCGACGGGCTCCGGGGGGACACGACCCTCTGCCGCCTCCCGCAAGGGACCGGACAAGGGAGACGAAAGAGGGACTGGGGCGGGGGGGGGGAGAAGGGGCTGGGCCGGGAGCGCGGCAATGCCTCCGGGGCTGGAAGCGAATTCAGGAACAAAGAGTTCAACAGCTTTTTAACTCAGTGTCATCTCTGTAAGGCAAGTACAGGATAGCAGCTCTTCCAAACAACGATCCACCGCTAACTAGATGGAGATGCCCCAGTTCCAAGTCCTTACCGTAACAAACTCTGCAGGCTGATAAGTAACTTAGGGACTGCACAGTTCTCGCTCCTAAAAGATGCCTTCACTTGTCAACTCCAGGTGGAAATCCCGGAAAAGCAAACTATGAGACCCGTTATTCAGGCAGCACATTACAGCCATGACGGCAGAGGAGACATCAGTCTTCCAGGCTGCTGCGCAGTACGACTTCCCGGGGTTGAGATGTACGCGTTTCAATAAGAAACTTAAAAAGCAGAGTTGTGCCAACTTCCAAGGAGGTAACAGTCACCTACTGACCAATTTAACTTAAATACCCCAACAAAACAAAACCCAAACACTCCCAGGAAACCAACCAAACACCCCCCAATATCAGAAAAACTGTTGGCCGCAGACTTTGGGTTAAGAGCAATTGAAGCGTGGAGCACATTAGTACTGCCTGCCCAGGGGCAACTACAGTTCCAGTTACTAACTCTAGCAGGTTTTAAAAGCAACAGATCAGCCTTCAACATCTATCTGATAAAGTACTGTCAGTGTGAACAAGAGCACTCTGATTTCCAGCTGCTGGCCATCTTCAGCTTCTGAAGTTTATGAGAGAAACCTTGGATCATTTAGCAGAGGAGAGAAAGAGGAACACCAGGAGAGGTCAGCGAATTCCAGCCGTATTTTAGATCCTTCTGAGCAGAGGCTACTGTCCTCTTTGCTACCAGCCTTCTCAGGCTTGCAGTAAAAAGCTGACACATTTGTTTTTTCTGATACCGTTCTATATAAACAGTAGCTCTTTCACCTGTGGCAACCACACCAGCAGCTCATGAATGTTGTTCCCTTCTCTCCAGAAGAGTCATTTACCACATCTGCATTCCAGCTTTGTTGCTGTCCAGATTCCTTCTCCAAGCCCTGCACTCTGTGCTGGCCTTACATGAATTCACATTGGATCCATCATTTCTATTAACCACTGTCTCATTATACAAAATGACACAACAGATGAGGTTGGAAAAAGACCTGGGGAGCCCTATTGGGTTTGTGAGGCAAAGTTGGGGGGGGGGTCAGCCTACCACAAGGACCTCCTCCAGTGCCACCCTGTACTTAGAACAGCATCAGCCAGCAGGTTGCTCAGGGATGCACCCAGTTCATGCCCACTGCCTCTTGGCCTGCCCCTGAGCACCACTGAGAAGATCCTGGCTCCACTCACCACTTTCTCTTGGTATTTATACATATGAAGAAGATCCTCCTGAGCCTTCTGTTCTCCAGGCTGAACAATGCTGGCTCTCTCACCCTCTCCACATACCTACCTGCTCAAGGCCTTCAGCATCTTTGCGGCTCTTCACTGGACTCACTCCAGTATATCCATGTCCCTTTCATACTGGGGAGCCCAGGAGTGGGCACAGCGGCCCTCCCAGGTGCTGAGGGGAGAGGAAGGATCATGCCTTTAACTTGCAGGTGATGTGATGCTGTTCATGATGCAGTCCTGGAGAGGCTGTGGGCCTCCCTGGCCACAAGCGCAGGCTGGACTTTCAAAGCTGTATGTGCCTTCAATAGGTATTATGCACACAGTTCCTCATCCAGTCAAGAAATCTTGCCATGTCCAATACAGAGGATGGCAGAGCAGCCAGGAACAATGAAAGCCCAGCTTGTTGAATATGTGCCTTATGAAATTGAGCTGGTTTTCAACACAATAGTGAAAATAAGGTAGTTTAACCTGTATTTGTACAGTCAGCCTGTTTTCAGCAAAGCTGAATGCATGGAAGGCTCATCTAAGAATAATAATTAGTAAGAAAAAACTCCCACCAAACCCTTAAGTAGAAGGCATCTTCCCATATCTATCACAGTCAGCAACAGAGCTTAAAAGAACTGAAAATCCTTCCCACAGGGATCCTTTTAAGCCCCATTCCCAGAGACTATGATTCTACATTACATGAAACTGTGCCATTTGAATCATGATAAAAACTAATTTAACAGCTATTAAAGCTGTTAAGGATACATATCACATTATTCATGTAATGTCAGTAATACCCTATTTCATACCTCATTGCTTATCATTTCTGGTCTGTAAAGTACAGAGCCCCATTACTTCGAAATTCCCAGTTCTAGAGCAGGGAAATCTAAATCTCCACATACACATTTCACCCATGCCTCCAGAACAAAGAAAAGACCGTGAGAGTCCTTAAAAGCAGAAATCTGCTGTTAGATACCTGCTAGACCTTCAAGGCTTTTTATCTATGCAGAAAGATCCAAAGCAACACTTGTGCCACTTCACTAGTGACACAGCAGCTTTATTTGCGAAAGATGCCCCATAACATCTGCAGAACTGCTGGAACAGAGAAGGCAAATGCAAGCAAACACCTACTCACATTTATGAGCAACTTACAGCTTTGGGTGATGCCTGAAGAGCTTCAAACATGGCAAGATGAAAAAGAATGAGCTGCACAGCTCAAGCTTAAGTCTTGTCCATGACAAGGAGTAGAATAAAGCAGAAGAAAAAACAAACACAGCACTTCTCTAAGTCAGCGGAGAACATAACAATGCTCACTCTTTCTCAATTTGAGAATGCACATAGCCCAAATTGCCATCTACTGTTTGCAACTGGTACCCCACAGGAAGAACTGGGCAATGCCTTATAACAAGCCAGGTACTTCACAAGTCAAATTTAAAGAGTGACGTGAATGCCAAAGCGCAGGAAGAGAGACTCAACACACACAACCTGTAGTTTTATCTCGGACAGGGCAAATCAGAAATGAAAATTCTTTAAGGTCTTTCAGATCTCCACAGGATCACCCAAGGCCCTAATTTTATGTAAGTCTAAGCTTAGATTCAGAAAAGGCCATTCCATGAATATTCATCTGTAATCAAGAGAAGTTAGGTATCCAATGGTACAGCAAGTAGGAACCTCCCTGCATCTTTAAACAACAATGTATCTGCAGGCTTTGGCCCCAGGTCCAGTCCACTCAATTGCATCTCAATTTGCACTACTGTCAGAGGAGAACAAAACCTCACAGGGCTGCAGAGCTGACCTGCTTAATGCATGCAAAGCTCTTTAGCATTCTCCTCCAATTCCCTCATAGATACGCAAATCATTGTGTTCTTACTGTTCTGGGATAATGACTTTAATTTGATGACTTACAGAGGGAGGCCTCTCAGCAGGGACATTCTCATCTGAAGGCTCCCTTACTGGGTCCTCCTGGGGGTGAGAACTGTGAGAGCACAGCTCAGGGGCCAGATGTTGAAGGAATCTCTTTCTTTTCTTCCTGCCTTATCACAACCATACTGGGATACCTTCTCAAACAGAGAATTTGAAAGAGGCACTGGAACAACATGAAAGTGAATACAGGACCTTGAAATTCACTGCATAAGCCCAAGTTTGGAAGCTGAAGAGGAAATACAACTTTTTTTATATGTAGGTTAAAATAACCTTTGTTTATTATTTGACTCTTCTCCAAGATGCTTTCTGCTCATGTGTAGTTTATGCCATTTTGAACACTATTCCTGAACAGTGCACCATGCTAAAAACGCCGCTGGCAGAAAGCCCATGTTTAACCCAAATGCTGGTCACATGAATGTTCGCATCATGATTATAAGCATCTGAAATAGGTGATCCATAAAATACAAGCTAACCTCCAAGGTTAGCTTAAAAGGCATCCATATGTGCGGATCTTTTCTTCAAATTGATGGGAAAATGGATTTGAATTTTTGCTGTCTCAAATGGCAAGATCTACTAGTGAAAGAAAATGCATGTCTTGAAATGGAAACTATGGTTCAGTGTCCTTTGAAGTGGCTTCATGGCATCATTAATGCAAATTCTCACTGAAGAGGAGAAGTAAGGAATAGTAAGGCTAAGTAACAAAACCTTTTCAAGGGCAGTATCACAGAAATCTTATTAGTGGTTGAAATAATTCCACTTAACTGAAGTGTAAGTACATTTGGAAACACAGTCTGAACAAAATGCCTGCCTACTCCCCCCCTTCACCCCAGAAATGCCCAATGCCTCCACCTAATAGAAAAAAGCCCTAAAGATGTTAGCTGTCACAAGTTCCAGTAATACCTGTGAGCCATCCCATCACTGAGCAACTGCATCTGAACTGTATTTTGAGCTAATCAGAGGACTGCTGGGTATACGAAAGATTCCATGTGTATTCCATGTGCACCCCATGTGCAGTTAAAACTGCACTTAACAGCTTTTCTTAATACCATGGATTCTTCCTTTTGTGATATGTGTCTTGTTACTTTAGGATTAATTATAAGGTAATATGAAGAAACAGAGAACTATTTAAACATTTCCTTTACTGTACTTTCTTGGTTCAAGTCAGCAAGCTGATCGTATGTGCACTTCTCCACTTCTGCTGGTAGATGGTGGTAGTGGGAAATACAGCTTGTTCCTCTGACCCAGGGTTGGGAACAGAATGCGTGACAACCCAGTCTTTGTTGTATTTGCCTCTGGCCTCATCACTCTATAGGATGTTCCCTGCATTGAAGGAGAAACCTGTGAGGAAAGGAGGTAAAACAACTGCAGTAACAAGGAAACACACCAACACCCAATGTAGCTTTCTAAAACAAAAAGCAGAGAACAACTGTGGCAGCAACTGGAGTAGCACTCGAGTTTTTATCTTCTCCTTACTAGTCTCTGGAGGGAACATCAAAGATTAAGACTCCACACACCCCTGAAAAAACAGAGCCAAAGCGTGACACCCCCATCTTCTTTAGACTCCTTTTATTTTGACAGAAGAATGACCCTTCAGAAACAGTCAGCATTTTTACAGATGTTTATTGAAGTTTGCAAAAACATAACTGAGTTGAATTAACTTATGCCAATTCCTTTTTTTCCCCAACATAGCTGGTTTGGTAACCAGATGAAAACCAGATATTAATGTTTCACTGTGGAATTACAAACACCTTTTTAAGTGCAGAGAATATTAAGAAAAAATTACTCTAAGCATGAAGCTGTTGTCATTGTGTCCTGGGTTCAGGAAAGACCAGACCAGGAAAACAACATGCTGCTATGCCTTCTAAATTGCTTGCAGTCTTATAGCAAAGGACTGCTATAATCCTTTTAATAGATGTGATGAAACTCTTAATGGTAGTAAGTATTCCCAAGGAAAACAGATTTCAGGCATAATTTGAGTATCCCAGTTCAGTGGAAAATGACTTTTCAGGCAATGTGTAACAGTATCTCCGCAGTCCTGTGACTGTGACAAAGGGAAGAGAAGTACACCTCACCAGCAAGCTTTTCCTATGATAGATTCATATGAAAAACTGCAAAAGAGGTCTTTATCAACACAGAACTGCATGAGATACTTAAAGTATTCTAAACCCGCCCTCTCAATGCTGAAACACATGTGCATTGCAATTTTAAATACAAACATATGATATAATCAAAATTATTTGCTTATGTTCACCTCTAAACAACAGCTAAAGGTAAAAATAAAACTAGTAATTAGCATGCAACAATTACAGCTTTATGCCCAAACAGAAAAGTGGCTTTGACAGTTTCAAACTTACAGTCTATACCAAAAGTAATTTCTAAAATAATCCCCTAAGACTCATTTAAGCAGCAGTTTCGATTTTTATTAACTTTATTTCTGGATCAAAGCACTTACTGGATGCATACACTACGGGTATGATGAGAAGCAACACAAATTGTCTCCTGACTTCAGCTTAGCTCCATATACCGAACAGAACTGCAGTGTGAATGTATTTTCCAAAAGTATTCACAAGAATAAGCTTAAAGTAATTTTTTTCTTTACCACTACCTTGGTTATAAATAAGAAAAAAACAAATCCAAGCAATGTTATCCCTCCCATTTTCACTAATCTTTTTTCCAACATGGGTGCTTTTTCTGGAAGTTTCACTTGTCTGGGGTCATTCCTCTGTTCATGCTGAGGCAGATGTTAAGTAAAAAGTGCAACAAAGAAAAAAAAGTTAGGTGAAAGCTTCTTAAGTATGTGCTAAGGTACCCAGTCCTAAGAATCTGCATGCATTTAGGACTGATACTGTTTCTTTCTGGTTCTGCTCTGCTTCAACTGAAATAGATGTGTGCAAACCTTTACCTTATCCAATACTCAATCATTATGTAATATATATTAGAAAACCAAACTGTTGATTTACTCTAATTCCTCAGGAGTAAACACACTGCTAATAGATGTTACAAAAATCTAGTAACAAAACATTCGAACCCCAGTCATCAAGTATTTTAACCAGAACTTCTGCTATTTAATTACTAAACCAACCCTTCATTCAAAAAAATAAAGTTAAATAAGCAACAGGTTAGACTTCCTTGAAATTAAGGGGAGAGCGGAAATTGCCTTACAAGTGCCTGTTTGAATATACGCTGAAGATGAGTGAAGTACTGCCATTAAGTGCAGCAGGGTTAGGTTCTGTTACCCTACCTTAGTTTATAATGCTTGGAAAGCCATCTCATTTATTGTTTTCAAATACTGCATGCTACAGACATGTACTGCTGGCAAAGTCATGTAATGACTAAGCTTAGCAAAGAGTATTGAAGATTTTTAGGGAACTTATATAAATTTATTATCTAAAAGGTTTAACTGTTTCACTTAAACTGGCACTTTTCATAATAAATGTTTTAGTGCTCTACTCAGAGAAGAGTGCCCCATCATAAATTAAGCAGCACAAAAGTATTTTGTGTTAAAGTCTTCAGTGGAATTCATAAAACATTACAGTATTTTAATAGAACAAGAATTTCATTTCTGAAGTACTCAGAAGGCTGGTTTAACACCTCTGTTTAACACTGGGAACAGAGCCACTGTGCTTCATCTTGACAGCTATAAAACCTTAAGTACAGAAGACAGCAAAGTCAAGTGGCACCTAACTCAGATCCCCTCCAGCCCTTGTAACTAGCCTGTACATACAGGAGGCAAATATATACATACAATCGATTTCTGCATATTCAAAAAGGGGAACACAAATAGCAAAAAACTTCTTTGTCACAGCCTCTATCTACCTCTTAAATATATTTAGTGTTAAGTGATTTATTGGGAGAAGGCTGTTATATCAAATTTACTTAAACTACAGGAAACTCCATTAGTAGCATTATACCAAAGATCTGAGTTCCACATGGCTTTGTTCAGCAACAGATTCCTTTCTGACACTGATGCTCCATTTATTCTATCCAAGCAGCCATTCCTTTTACTAGCCTATTACTTAAAATGACCCCTTCTGACAAGAGCGTGTCATTGTGTTGGTTTGAGAATGACTGATGTGGTGCTAACATCTAGCCTTGACCTCTCCCACCCTCTTCTTTTGTCACTTGGTGGAGTTATCTGGGATGCTTCCCATTCAATCCATAAAAATTTAGTAACTTCCCTGTGAGTCAGTAATTCCAAACAAAAGATTCCTTAATTAAGAAGTAATTAGTGATTAAGAATTAAGAGTGTCAGTATTCAGAGTGGCATTTATGCCACAGTGGTTCTCCAAGAGCACAGGGATACAGTCCACTTAATTCTTTCCTGTGGTAGAAAGAAAAAGATTGACTGTGCCTTCCTATGGAGACTTTCCACACTGCTGTGGAATATTCCAGATTATTTCTCCTTCTGTCCATGGGAAGGTATAGGTGGGGAGAGGTGGATACAAAGTGTAAGCTACTGCTAAAGAGCCTGGGGCAGACCAAGACGATGTACAGTGAGGCTTCCACCTAGCACCTTATTTTGCAAAATAGCTGACAACAAACTACCTCAACTCTGTGCACACTGGTGCTCTGCACAGGAAGTAACGATACCACTTCTGGGACAACAAAGGTGTATTTCACTGATGGATGTCACATTTGAAGTTGCAAGGAGGAACTTGTACACGGTATTTCAAAGCCTCACCTGCCCATACCCACCTTCTCCATCAGGTCCTGCAGTTTGGCAGCTTCTTCTCCCAGCTTTTCAACACTGCAAACCAAGTCTTTGCAGACTTCAATATAATTTGCAGTTGGTGTCCACTGCAGCACCATCTATTAATAGCTATAGTTATTTGCCAGAATTACTGTAGATTGTAACTTAATATTCCTTAGGCAACATATCATAAAAGACAGTGCTAGAAAAAGTTTGTAACTGCATTTACACTGGGTTTTCATTGTACAATTTCTGCACAACGTTATTCCTACAAACAGCCTTTGTGCAAACCTTTTGTTACCCTAACTCCTCTATCAGCAGAAATATGAAGAAACAGCTCTATCTTTATTTGGGTAGCTTAACTTTTTGAAATCAACTCTTAAAAAAGAAGGTGTCCCCTTTAGAGAAAGAACACCGGACAGCTCTATCTAACTTTATAATAGTCAAGCTGGCTGGCGATTGTTCATATTTTTCACTTTACAAGGTAGAATAATATTCTAGAATAACGTACTCTAAATCAATCTTTTTTTAAAATTTGGTTGAATACCTGGTGGGAACGACTGAGAAAACGCTTATTCACGGTCTGCACAGGAACGGTCAGCTTAATGCACTCCTCATTCAACTTCTTCAGAAACTCGAGGAACTCATCTCCACTACAAAAATAAAATGATATTCTGTTATCTGTTAAAGGCTGTAACTTTTTGCAAGCTAAGTGTTATCTACGCATTTCCAACACTGGCTGGTTACTCAGACATGCAATTTCATTGCATAAAAATATTAATCCTGTGGCCCTGTATTTTAATATAGGGTAGTATAACACTACTTTTAAAGTCTTAGTAGGTTTTGGGGTGGTTCTGTGTGTGGTGTGGTGTGTTGTGTCCCCTCACCCTTCACCACATCCCCACCTCTCCGCTCTTTTGGAAGGACAAAAAAATCATTGTGTTATCTGAAATATTCAGCTCATAAGATGTACTGAAAACCAAAAAAAAGTGTCACCCCAAAGCTTATCAGAAACGTTCTATTAACCTCCACTTCTATCCTTCATCAGTCCTGTACTGTCAACAAAAATGTTTCATTAGCTGCTGCACAAGTAATTTTATAACATGCGATGCACAACACCAGCAACACTGTTCATGTGCATGTGTGCATACAGATCACAGTCCCGCAACACCAGAAATAGAGAATTTATACTCAATTTTATGGGGACGTATCAATATTCCTGACCTGCAGCTCACATTTTTGATGCAGATGGTAGGAGAAAAGTCTGGTTTGTAGTTCGGAGTGAGGACTGAAATGATCGTTAGTCTCCATCACAGTGGAAGAAAAAAAGAATCCAGTAACAGTAACTTGGCCTTTCATTCTGGAAATACATTCCTGAAGGCCTAAAATCTCTGATGTTATCTACTTCAAGGACAATTTATACAAGCAGGAAGACAACCATGAAAATTAGTTTTATCAGTATCTTCAAAGAGTGGAGAAAATTATAGAAAAAATTAACAGACTAATTTCACTGCTAAGTTTCTGGAGCTCCCACATGTCACTGACTCAGTTTATTTTACCGGAAGCCTCAAAGAGTGTTATTTATCAGTCATGGTACTGGCCAGAAAGTTGTTGTCATTGACTGGGCAGAGGAAAAGAGGACAAGGAAGAAGATCAGCCATTTGTTTTTATAGAGCGAGCTCTTAAATCCTGAGAAGTGCCTGTATCTCCAGGAGAAAAGCTTCCACCATGTGTGAGCCACTCAGGTGAATAACAAGCAGGGCCAGAACAAGACACAATTTTAAGTTCCTTTAGAAGAACTTCCTGTTATCTTTATGGAAAGATCTGAATAAATTAATTCAGACCCCACCATTCCTCTTTTCCCTAGAGCAACTGAACCTAAATGCAACACGTACCACCTTACTGCTGCTTCTGATTGCAGAAAGGCATACATTTCCCAAAGAGCTAAACTAAGCTACTTGCCAGTGTGGTGCAAGTATCTAACCGGAGGCTGAATTTAGCCCAGAGAATGTTTTCCTACAACTTTGGCACAAGACCATTAGTGAGCAAAGTTTCCACCACTGCTCAGGACATCTGTGATTTGCAACACTGCTGAACATTTAAGACTTTAATGCTTAAACCGGAAATAAACAGAAGCATCAGTAGGAGTGCTGGAGGTTGAAAACCAATACTGTCCATGATTTTTATGAAGATGGTGAAGTAAGGAAGCCTATTTGCTTGTTTTTATAAAATAAAGTATTATTTATTTCAGAACAATATAACTGAACTAAGTATTTAGGGTAAAGCCAAACACAAGAAATAATCACATCTGGAGACGGTCTGAAAGTTTCTCCCATGTTACTATAAGTCAAGCCATGCTTGTGAACATTTCCTTCTATTTAAAAGGATATTTTTTTTAGCTGGCTAGATCAGTTGTGGCAACTTCTGTCTTTTGTCACAAAGGAAATTATTGTTATGAATTCTGGAAGGATTTGCAGCAAAAATAAAGTTGTCATGGCCATGACATGGGGAGGGGGAAAAAAAAGGGGAAAAGAAAAGCATTTATACTTCTCATATGTCTTTATTATACCAATAACAGTTCTTAGAAACCTATTTCATAGAAATGTTGTATCTGTTGCAGTGACATGTTCTTATATTTGTAAATGGAAATAAAGTTTTCAAAAAAACCCCACTTTTGAAAAGAATTAATGGCTGTCAAAACACCAGTGGCTAAACAGCACTAGACACTCTGTGAGTTTATAATCAATCAGTTCAACATTTTCTACTATGTTAGTTTTTCTATGACTTAATGACTGATCTTCCTTCTCACAGAATGACTTTGAGCAAGTGGGAAGTAAAATCTTTATAGAATAGCGTGTAAACATAGCCTATGATTTTAGTCTCAAGGTCAGATTCCTAAAATACATGTCAAGCCATTTTCTAGAAAACTATGCAGTGCTTGCCATAACTGAAATGCTGTCATATTTTGTGTACTTCGATCTTCAATCAATTAATTATTTTCTGTTTTTGAGAACTATGTATGAACTAAACCCATACTCTGCCAGGAACTAGATATGTAATTGGTGTGCAAGACTGTACTGGGCATCACGTGGGCTTTCGACTGCATTTGGCCACACATACTGTGAACTAACTGCTAACTTCTTGTATATCACCAACAAAGATGTTATAAAGCACTAGTCCCTATACTGACCTCTGAGGAACACCACTCATCACTGGTCTCCACGTTGACATTGAGCCACTGACCGTAACTCCGAGTGCAACCATCAAGCCAATTCCTTATCTATCAAGTGTTCCATTCATCAAATGCTATCTCCTCACAGACTAGAAGCAGCACCAAGGTCCTGTTTCAGGACATGAACACTCTGCTCTCCCAGCCCATCTCAAGTCTTTCAATTCCTTCTCCAAGTGCCTTGCATGTCCTCCCACATCCTGCAGCTCAAACTTGGCATCATACTGCAAAATGTACCTCAAGCAGCCTGAAAATCCTCCTTTGTGTAAACACAGAAATGGGTATAAATACAGGCACAGTACCAGAATCAGGAGCAATCAGTGCATGTAAGAATAAGTACATAATAGACAGACTCATGTAACCAAGGCACAAAAGACAACACTATGGCAGGAACACGTCATGACATGACTGATAATACATAGTGGATTCAGCTGCCTCCAGAATATGGTGATGTGTACAGAATGAACCCAAGCACATTCTTTGGTCCAGTGAACAACTTAGCTAACAGATTTTAGCTTTATAGTAGCCAAATGATACAGAGAGTTGCATTATTTGTTTTGAAGAGTCAACGAACAGCTAGCAGAGTAGCAGCACAGCTGTCAGGTCACTAGTCAACAGGGAGATGAACACACTTTAAGGAGGAACTGAACCCTGACTTTTCTAGACATAGAATTATTTTATCAGTAGCTTGGATGCAAGGCAGTTTCTCCCCCCACCCCCCCAGTACCACTCAAGCCAGCCCACTGCAAATAAGGCAACACAATGCTACGCAAATGATGGCTGAAACTGGGAAGGAACAAGCACAGAGAACCTAACTTACTACTGGTGCAGCTACAGTAGAAGGAAGGAGCAGTATCCCTAAAACAGTCTTCTCTAGGTTAAACAATTGCAGTTCAATTAATGCAAGCCACAGTTTTTTTGCCCTAGTCCATTTCTAAAACATTTGCAAATTAAAACTGCAAACTAATCCTATTTTCAGGAGCTGTTCTTCTGTAGGTTTGGGAAGTAAGAAGAGGAAACGTATGAGCACAGAATCTAAATTCAGGTCTAGGTCTCTGGAAAAAAAATAGTATTTACACAAATAGAGGAAAAGGGGTTTAAGAAATCTTAAGACACCTTTGCCTTTACTATAACCTTCATTCTTCTTTTTGTACTGGATGTGGAGAGTGCTCTAACAGTGCTTAAGGGACTGGCGAAGTTTAATAAGCTGAGGGATGTTTCTCTCAGCTCAAGTAGGCCTGACTTTCATGGGACTGCACAAGACAATACTGGAAGTATGAGAGGTACTGCAGAGCTGATGCTTAAGGCTGTAAGAAAAAAACTATAATGGAAAAAATATCAAGTTGGAATGGAAGTTTGAAGGAATAACACTTTCTTACAGAACCATTTCCTTATGAACCTATTCCTACTGAGACATATAATATATGATACGGAAAACAACGTACGAAGTTCTTAATTTGTAATTAAAAAAAAATAGGTCTTCTAGAAGATAGTTAAAACTGTGTCCAGTGGAAAAGAACAAGGAAAAACCCCTGAGTACAGCAGCCGCATTTATGAATTAAGGTAGACCTGTACAAGTAATTTAAATCTATCAGTTGAAAATTAAAGCCCCATGCAGAAATCATACATGCATCTCTCCCTCCCACACATTTTTTTTATTGCACCTTACAATCAGACAAATTTGACTTCAAGACTGAGAGTGCCTTCCTTGTCTACAGACACAATGGAGAACTAGAGAGTCCACATCATGTGGGGTTTATAAGGCTCCATGCTGCTCTTGAAGCATGGGGCAGCGAGGAGGGCAAGACCCCATTTCCACAGAGAAATAAAACCAAATCTGGTCACTGAAGCATGTCAGAGAAAATAAACCATGATTTAATACTGCAGCCCAAGAAGCCAGTTTCAGAAATTATGATACGAGTAGTGAAAACCCTGCACAGCAAGGCTGTGAAACTTTGAGGTACAAAGAACGAACTCATCAATCAAAAAGATGGCCAAAGTAATGTCACATAACAACAATATAGTCAGATTCCTACATCAGGAACCTATGCTTCCAACTTTCTTTGTACAAAACACAACTACCACTAGCCCTTATAATCCGCTAACTGGTGTACTCTCATGAGTGTTATCCATGGGATAAGGTGTGAGAGAATTTTACCTCTGACCTACAGAAAACAATGCAGTTGTCTTAAATAGTTCATATTTCACTTCCATTTCCCTAGACACACAGTTAATACCTCAATTCCAGCTTCATCACTTCAGAGACATCTCCCATTCTTGCTTCTCCCACTTTTAGCTTGTTAATGGCATCTAGGAGTTTCTCCTGATCTTCAGGATTTGTAAGGCCAATCTAAATTTAAAGAATAATTCCAAATATATTTTACTTTCAATACTTACTTGATATAAAAGGACAGTACCATTTATTGTGCAAGCTTCTAATTATTAAAGAGTCAAAGAAGTTGCTTTTAAGTTATTGCAAGCAACTACAATGTATGCAACTGCCAAAATAAAATAAAACCACAGAAACTATTCAATGATGCAAAACAAAATTACAAGACCCAAGGAAAAGCCAAACTGAAATTGTACAGGATGCTCAGATAGTTTGTTTAAGGTTTATTAAAGGGAAAAAAAAATATTGCAGTTTTTGTGAGTACCCCACTGTCAGGATGTTCGGCTCATCTATTTCAGAATCATCTTGGTCATTTCTTACAGCAAAATAACCAATCACCATGACAGTAATACAGCATTAACTCAGATGAAAGAATGGAAACTATAAATTGGCAAAGGCAGAATCTTACAGAAAGAGGGCAGATTTTCAGAAGGGCTTTTCCAAGCTTTTGGGTGTGCATTTCTTCCAGTTAAACCGGTCTCAGAAGATATGACAGCTCTTTGTAAAACCTTATTTTCTTACAGAATCTCATTTATAAAGTAAGTTACATTACAGAAATCTAGTTGGTGCTATCTCTAAAGCCTCAGACAATCAGGAAATAGCAGAGAGAACACAATCTGTTAAAAAGACATTCAAGCCAGATGTTTCTACCATGAAATAGCCTGTAAAAGAAGCCTTTTTATGTACCTGAAGGACAGCATACTTATAAACTCAAAATAAGTTTATGACCTCAAACTAAGACCAAGCCTGACTACTACCTGACATCAGTTTATACAGTCGCTAGGCTCAAATCAGCTCATCTTCTGTACTCTTGGCTAATGCTGCAAACAACAGCAGACCTCTGAAGTGTTCAAGGCTTTCTGTCTCTTTTAGCTGAAGAAAAGAACAATTTTCTTCAGAAGAGATACACCATGTAACTGATATTCTCCAAGTAATACTTGGGACAGAAAACTTTGTCAGCTGTGTTATCAATGAACTATCTCAGATTACATATTAACTCATATTTAAATCCTAGGCTAAGATTTTTTTTGTAGAACACAAAGAAAACAAAGTCGCCCATTTGTTAAAACAGAAGCATTCCTGTGGCACACTCAATATTTTTCCTTGCTCATCTGAAAGACTGCTCTGCAACACAGGACTTCTGATGTTGACAGCCCTAAGGATGCTTCTCCACAGAAGTGAAAAATCACATAATGCCAGGTCCAAGTATGACTTTGTTCCTAACTCTCCAGCCGAGTACCTGGATGAAGCAGGAATGGAGCATTCTGGAATTTAAGACCGCAAGGATCCCACAGCCTTCAAGCCTACAACATATATGACTCTCTCTGATGTTCTGAGGACCTGAAGCTCCCTGCTGTAGCCTCAGAAATCTGTAAAATGTTAGAGTTTGTTGTCTCCCAGATTTTTTTAATGATTGCAGAAAGAACTTTGGACACGCAGCTGACAACACACATCAAACACCAGGCAGATGGTGCTGAGCAGCAATCCTAGGGAAGAGAAGGTACTCAGAGAAATGGGTGCTTCGTGTGAGACTACTGTTTCTATGTTTAGTGTTCACTGTGGCTCCACAAAACAGTCCCCCAGGTTCCCCACCAGGTGCTCAGGATTCACAGGTAACATGCCAGACGACACACTTGTGAGCACACAGTTACATTTCAAAACCATGTCATAAGTCTATTGTTACAAGTCTACGGATAGGTAAATTCTGCAGTAACGTAAAATCCCAACCAGATTAACTGGGAGTTTAACTACAGGTGTCAAGAACTTTATAGTTTCCAATAGTTGCCACAGGTACCTGAATAAATTATACTCAAGTCTCTATGGTAAATATCACTAGCAGCCTTAAGAGAGAAAGATCTGTGTTTCCTAGAAATAATTAACTTTGCTTATGTTGAGCTGTAAGTCTGCTCAATTTATTAGTACTCAGGTTTGCCTTGTCGAGCCCTATCTGGAATGAAAGCATGCTTTCTTAATGCTTACAAAGCATTACAGCAGTCATTTCATAATGCAGAAGTAAGCCGATTTATACAAGAGCAGCAAGTTTATTTTTAATTATAATCAACAAATCAAATGAGCTCTCCCAAGAGTAAACTGGTTGTTATTCTTGAATATTAAAACTATTTTGCTTAAAGCAGGAACTATTGCAAAGACTGGGTTTGCTTTTGACTCCATCTTCTCACTCCTACAGCAAGCAAATAAGGATATAGTTTTCTATCAGGAAGACATTGTACTTTGTCTCCCTATAAATAAAACAATCATTCTGCAAATGGACCAGTGACTGAGTACCACCACATCTTGAAGATACGGCTTCAGAAGTAAAGAATGTGATAAAAGTCATCATAGATAAAAGTTTTCCACCACCACCACAGTAATTCTGAATTTGAAGGTACTAGGTGCAGAACAGTAGACATATAGACTAGTCCACACTGTTTCCCAAAGCAGACAATTTTTACCTTTCTAGACAGCCACTGCTGAACACAGGGGTTACCCAGAACCTGACTACTCATGCAGTGATGAATGCATGGAACAACTGTGGTGCAAGAAGCCCTTTTTCCTTATAGATTGGCAAGATTTTAAGTTGGTGTTAGTTCAGCTACACTCTGCAGTCCAAATAACACAAATATTATTGTCAAGTGGCCATACATTTAAGAATGTGCAAGTGTTGTACAAGAACTTGCTTACACCTGTGAAATAATGCTAGGCCTACCAACTCTAACATCGGTGCTATTATTTACTTAAATAAATACAGAAATAAAAAATAGCCCCTGAAAATCCATGTTCCAAACTCCTGTTCCAGCATTAACATGACTTTCCTGTTACTCTTTAGATGGAAATGAAAGATGACATGTTTCTTAGATAAAACCAGAAGTTATGCATAAACTCTTACATTACTGCCAACTTGCCCAAGTGGCCACTATTTTAAATAAGCTGATATTCTTCTGCCAAATATTAAATGTTTTTGCAGGGAGAGAGGGGCAGATGAAGAAGAGTCCTGGAACTGTAATATAAAAGCACACAGACCTGACAATTCTCTAATGATGAAGTTAAATGTCTGCATTATATTTTGAATTTTGATGTGTTAACTTGTCATTATGCATTCTCAAATCCAGAATAAGATGACAATTTCTCTTATTCTAAACTAATAAGCATGTAAGAAAAGAACCTTCATACCCTAAATGCACCCCGAAGTAAAATTACTTCTGTTGCTATCTTTTGAGACAAATGCTCAGAAAGTATTCCAAATCCCCCCAACCAAAAAATCCAGACAAAAAAATATCCAAGGGTTACAAGCAGCGCAGAATCAGACAAAAACTTTCAAATGTTGAATAGACATGTCCCAGTATATTGAACAGACTTGTTTCAGTATGGAACAGTTTATAAGCTTAAGGAATGCGAGGAGTTTAGCTTTGAAGAGTCATTGTTTAGGCTCTGTGCAGAATACAGATAAAGATATTTACAGAGAAAGTATCTTTCTGATATTGTTTGATGGAGGAAAGTGCATCATGTTAGCGACAGGATTTATCCCCAGTTCTCTGGATACAAAGCAGTTTGGTTCAGAGGCATCCATCAGAGGTCATCATTAATCTTTGTAGTAATAAGATCCAGGCTCTTTCAAATAGCTGGCTGTTAGCTGAAGATCTGCCATCACACTAAAAACTTCAACTCTGGAGTTACGAGGAAACAGATTAGATTTGTTCTATCAGCAGCGTGGGGAGAAACTGTTAGCAGAGCTCTGTAACTTAAACTGTACCAAGAATTTAGGGTAACTTATGAAGTGCTAATAAGGCAGGAGTGTTATGTCATTTTTTAAACTTTCAACTGAAGATTCGCTAATTAATTTACATCCATGCACAAAGCATGGCTTATTTTCCAGAAGTGTTTCCTGCTGTTACACAGTTCAGAAGCAAAGCAATTCTGTTCCTATACATACTACCCTCCTGTGGAAGAGGAGCTGATCCAGGTATTTATTTCAGTTATCAAAAAAAAATCCCACTTTATAAGAGGGACTCTGAAACATGCTGAAACACTGAAATGGAGGTTATCAGTTCATGTGAAACTATAGTTCCTTCTTTGATGAAAGAACCATAAGGATTAGCTTTTCACTGAAGTCCACAATTCTCTTTCCTTCCCCCAGTGTCTCTGGACAAAACCAAGTAATGATTATATCAAACCAGGTGATCAATATGAACATATACACAGCCACATTTGCAGTTTAATGCAAGCATGACCAACACAGCAGCTCACAGTGATAAGAAGAAAGCTACAAAAATCCTTAAGAGCAAAATTCCTGCCACTTGGGGCTTTAGGATCCATATAAAGCCCATACCCAGAGGCTGTCCATCTAGCATGATCCTGAGGCTTCAGAAAAGCAGTAACATCAGAATATGTTGACATGCCTTATAATACCTAGGTTTAAATGAACTCTTTAAATAATTTCTTCACTGACAAAACTCCCTGTACATGCACCCGCTAAAATATAGAATTATTTCTGAGCTCTGGGAAAACACTTAAGCCTTACTCAGTTACAAGACAATACTTCATGCAAAACATCCTTGTGACACCAACTCCAAAGTAATAATTAACATTTGTATGCTAATGCTGGTTCCAGCTGCTGGAACACATGCTTCCTTGGTATCAGAACAGGGTGAGTAAAGCTGACATAGAGGAGACAACTAGCATCAGCAACAGGCTTGAGTCAGTTATTTCAATGAGACATCTTTGGTATCTCAGACCAGGTACAGTGTGCTCAGAAGAATCCTGTGGCCTGAAGTATTTGCGCTGTCCCAAGGAGACTCCTACAGTTGGATTTTATTATGGCATCCTCCTGTAAACACAGGAAGTCTTTCATTCCCCACAGGAATAGTTCCAGCAAAGACTAAGGAAAAGCAACCACCCTATTTCCACTGGAAACTGAAATCCTGTAATAATGTGTCACTTAGTCCTCAATAACAATGAAATACCAAGTGATTTAAACTGATACCAAATGGGAAAACATACTTACATACCAAAAATGGTAACAACTGAACTTTAAAATGGAACAACTTCCTGCTCAACCCAACTTCCACATCATTGCAGCAAAGAAATACTGAGGACTTCCAAATACTGCAGACTTTCACTTTGTAGTCAGATGTAGGCAAAGAAGATGCAAGAATTCAAGTCAGAAATCAAGGCTAATCTGTGGGATTTAGAAAAGGTCTGTCTATATTCATATTAAACTTCAAGAAGTTGCAGAAGATTCTGAAAACAGAATTCTTACAAGTTCAGGCATTTATAACGATAAGACGTTAAAAAAGAAAGAGGAGAAAACTAAATGAAGTTCTAAAGTAGTAAACTGACCTGTATTAACTCATCTTTTTGCATGATCAGAAGTTGTGTTAAAGTTGTATCTCTTTCCTGTATAAAACAAAGGGTTTTCTTTTTTCATCAAAAAGAATTTCAGAAGAAAACAGTTTTCACTTATGTTTTACTTCAGTTTTCAGAAATAAAACCAGCTACACAACAGCATTATTCTAGTTTAGAAACATCACATAATGCACATGACTAATGCACGTAATTAAAATTAAGCAATCCAATCCTGTCCACTGAAGTTCAACTTAACATTTTTTAGCTAAACTTCTGTTTAATAAATTTATTTGAATTAAGATACTAATAGTGACAGGACTTTGTTTTTATGCTGTAGGTACATTCTACTTTCATGGATTACTTAACAGATACCAGATAAACCACAAACTTACCCTGAATAATCCTATTATGTGTTCTAGACCAAGACCTTGTAAAAACACTTCCGTGTCATTGAAAGTTGAATAGGAACTGAAAATAGAACAAATGGGTATGAGATGAAAACAGTGGAAGTTAATAGAAGACCACCAGAACAAAATACTCTCGAAAAGCTCCCCAGGCAGAGAACTGGGGAGCAACCTAAAGTTGCACAGGCCTACTGATGACAGTAGTACCTGATAAGCATCATGGAGTACAATTTAATCTATTTTTTAATCTATCAACATTTTAGAAATGAATGGCTTTTCTGTCTAATGAGTTGAATTGAGCCTAAAGGGCTCAATTATTCATAGATAAATATTATTTTAAGTATCAGAATGTTCCAATTGAACCTTCAAGTTGGGTTGCGGAAGCCTGAAAAATCTGAAGTAGGATTAAGGAAGATAATTATGTCCTCTTATCAGATAACATTAATATAAAATGGATTCAGCCCACAAGTATTTCCCTTCTGGTTTCATTTAAACAAAAAAAGCATGTTTACCAATAAACTAAAATGTCTATGATTAAAGACTAGTAAGAAATTAGTTGTCAGAGGACTACTGTTCAGAAGGCAGACTGAGGAAGTGGCATAACCCACTGCAGGTTCAGAGTTTAACATTTATTTGCAAAGGTAAATACCAATTTTGATTCCTTGCCTCCCAAAAGATACAAAAATATAGAGCAAGATATCTAAACAGCTTTCAACAATCAGATGAACATTTGTAATGAAGAGAATTAAACCCAAAAGCAAGTCAGATCAAATGCTGAAAGGACCACTGCAGTCACTACAGAAAGTCCTTTGCCAAAACCCTGAGTTAAGAGATGGTTTGCTCAGTCTTATCGTAGGCTCTGAAATCAAGGTTTGCCCTTTTTTCACGTTAAAGACTTAAAAAAGGTCCTATAAAATTTGTGTAGCTACATATATATGGAAAAAAAAGGGGGGGGGGCAAACAAACACCACCAACTCCAGCCTCTTTTCCCCACCAGCCCCCAAAAACCCCCGAATCAACCCCAAACCAAAATCCAAAACAACCAACTAACCAAACCTCTCTGAAAAGTGTTCTGAATACATAAGAAAATATTTCAGGACTGCACATTGAGAACCTTGCATTACTGGTATTTAAGTATACTTATCCTTTTACGAGATGGACACCCTAAATCACTAAGTTTATGCAACTTGCACTGTCTCAAGTCAGTAATTCTGTGAGAGTGCCTTCTGTCAGCAGGAAAAATAGAAGAGTTTAAAATAATTTTAATAGTGTTTAAAGGCATCATCCCTACCATGTATTTGTGTAGAACTGTGTTAACCACCGCATGCTTCCTCCCTCTCTCAACACAGACAGCAACAGTCTGTGAAGTAAACAATTCACGCATACGTCCAAACAGCCAATGCCCTTCAACTGGCAAGAGAAGAGTGAATGACCTGCAGTGATCAAATATTCTTATTTAGGCATTCAAAGTGCCCAGTTTGCAAAGATTCTGGAAGCCCCTGGGTAACTCCAGACGTTCATTTCTGCTAAAGTTGCAAGGAAAGGACGTTCTCCCCACGATCAAGGAAAGGGCTATTCAGCAACCAGACAGTAACTTGAAGTCCCTGAACCAGAAAAGGGCCTAATTCAGGAGCGGAAGGATGCAAATTCCTGACATGTATGTGCATTTCCTTGTACAGTCCAAGGCTCTGGACTCAGGAAAATTGTCTAATTAGGATGGCAGACAGCAATGACTGAAGGTACACTCACTACCTAAGGATGACTAAATGATGACAATATCAATGACAAGTTATACTCACTGACCCTGCGTGGCAGAGCACAGTTGATATCCAGTACCAGGTGAGGCATGAGGAGCAACCGAGAGAAGAGCTCAAGGAGCTATGATGGAATAAACACAGGCATCAATGTTCCTCTTGACTATCACTAGATGAAAAAATCCAGCTCACTGGGGGCAAGTATGTGTGTGTGTGTTGAAACGGATAAACTGCATCTGTAAGAACAGGCATTTAACAGCCAGACATCTGGTATACTCCAGGGGACTTTCCTGAAACCAAGGGTTCCACTTACTACGAGAAATGCTCAAAGTTATGAAACATCAGAACTAGCTACTGTTAATACAAAAATCCTTGAGCTTGACAGAAATGTCTGTTCATACAAACAAATCAGTTTCTCACCTAGCAGAGAAAAACCAGTATTGTTTAGAGAAAGACTACTGGCACATTATGAAATCCTGGAAGCCGAATCATTGCCTAATACAGAATTACATTTGCATAGCTAGACATCTGGCTGCCACAAACTATTTTTAGTGGGCTTCAGGATTCCAGTGTCTGACTTCAAAAACTTACCAAGACTAACCAAACACTGGTAGAATGTCCTCTAGCCACCATCAGGTTTCAACAGCACTAAATCTATATGGATAACTGTTGCATAGTGTTAGTTTATTTCCTTATACCAGAAAAAGCCTGCGGAACTTCCTAAAGAACCCAAACCTGCTAAAAAAAGGAGAATCTGTTTTAGCACTGAGGTCATTAGGTACATATTCTATCTAGGAGTATGAGCCTTTGTGAAGCGTACCAGAAGACTGATCTATTTAAAAGAATGTCACCTTCCTGTCAAGTATACAAGGACTCAAAAGATGATCCCCAAGGAGCAGACAGATCCCATGGGAGACGTGGTTCATAGATAAGAAGATCTAGTCAGAACAACACCTTTAGGAATCTGAAGTATCTCTAAGATAATTGTGGTTGAAGCACCAGAGAATGAAAATCCGACATACACATTCATCTAGCAACAGAACCTCATGAGGCTCTGTCCGAACAGAGGTGCTCTGTCTGAGACTACCTCAGTGTGAACTGCCATCAATGATGGCAGTAATGATACAAAACTAGGGCACGTCAAATTCAGAATGACCTGGCTGAGCAGGGACATAAAGAATCAAGCTGACAAACCAGAACAGACTATCAGCACTGGAATTTGCTTTCTCAAGACCACGCAGTTCAAGCTCAAGGAAGCATATGGATGGTTTGTTGAGAACTTCTTAACCAACACTTTCTGGGATGAAACAATATGAGAGACCTTTGAAGGTGCCGAAGCAGGGGCTGATTTCAGCCACAGGACACCTGCAAGCTTCAGGGCCAGAAGCACACTATGCAAAAAGTTCTAGAGCTTAACTATGTAACTGTGTGCTTCTTTTGACTAAGATACATGCAGGAAAAAAAGAAAAAGGCACATCTCTTCCTAGTGGCATGAAGATGAAAACAGGCAGACAGTGAAAGCATAAAAAAAAATAATAATCTAATGTCAAATTCGGAACAAGGAATATGCAACAGGGGAGCATACACATTTAAAGGTGCTGAAATGAACTGAAGTGACATTGGATCCTGGCTCTAGTATACCTTAAATCAAATGAGAGGAATGAAAGATATATAGCATGCTCATTGTTTGTAATGCAAAGGAACTCTGCAATCTTGAAAAATTAATAGTACATTAATATACTTACTGTGTACTCTTGGGAGCACTCCGAACAATACACATCAGTACAATTTAATCACTGACACAAACAAATACAATCTCTTAGGAATACTTATAAGGTAAAATTACACTATGACTGTATTTACCTAATTCCTTGGTCAGGGGCAGCTGTTACATATTTGTAGATAGCCTCCTCCTTAATTGTTTCATGGGATCTCCCTTGCAAGTAGTTTGCAGCCAAAGACAGTAAACTATAAATCTGGAAGAGCCCAAATGAATTATTATTCAAATTCAAAACGCATAAAGAAATACAAAGGAGTAAGATGATAACTTATGAGTTACTACCAGATGATAAACAGTTCTAACTTATGACTTACTACTTACAAGGGACACGAAATATCTGCACCTCTTCTCTAAAGCATTAAACTACTATGAACAGTTAAGACTAAGCCCACAGTTTATCCAAAGCATTTCTGAATTCCACCACAATGAACTGACACAGAGCAAAGCAGGACATCTAACTTAAGTCAAAAAAAGTTAGTAACTGTCACTACAGAAGCAGCAATACACCAATATACTATTTTTTGTGGTTTGTAGACAAGAGTTCTACAAACCCAAGGCAATAATAAGAGCATGAGGCATACAACTATTTTAATATCTCTATTTTCGATGCATATATGGACCCAACATTCAGCAATTTACAACTGACAATCTAACTGTATCTGACAGATAGATTCTTTCAACTGATTATAGAAGCAAGCTTTCTGCCAGACGTCACTATGCATCAGTGATGGGATCCAGAAAATGAACAGCCCCTGTGTGAGTTCTGAGATAGTTAACCAAAAAATTCAGCAAAACAAGAAGAACCACAATAAGCCTAAAAGAATGGTGAAGCCACTTCCCTGAAATTCAGATGAACAGCCATACATACACACACACATACATACACGTATGAATGGTGGGTTGATCCTGGCTGACGAATAAGCCTCTACTCAGTTGCTTGCTCATCTTCCCCCAGCAGGATGGGGGAGAATCAGAAGGGTAAAAAGTATGACAAAATCCATGGGTTGAGATACATGCATATTAGTAAGTGACGGGTTAAAAAAAAACACCCAAAAGCTTAAGCGATGCAAAGGTGATCACTCACCATCTGCCACCAGCAGACCAATGCCCAGCCAGTCTCCAAGCAATGGCTACTTTAGAAAAAAATTTCCTCACAATTTTATTGCTGAGCATGACATGATATGGTATGGAGCATCCCTTTGGTCAGCTGGGGTCAGCTACCCTGGCTGTGCCCCCTCCCAACCTCTTGCTGCCTCCCAGCCTACTGGCTGCATGTGGGGAGAAGAATGAAAACCAGAGAAAGCTTTGATGCTTCACCAGCACTCAGCAGTAGCTAAAATACTGGTGTGCTAACACCATTGTTTTGGTCAGAAACCCAAAACACAGCACCATACAGGCTGCTGGAAAGAAAAGTAATTCCATCCCAGCCAAACCTAGTACAGTAGGTAAGAAAAATATCTCCCCTCGCAGATACAGTTTCTATAGACATAGTCTGTATGACAGCTTCTTGGGTTGTCAACAGCCTGAAGAGCAGATCCCTGAGGCGGAAGAAGCTCCTGACCATAAAGTATCTCAATATCATCTGCAAGACTTTGCAGTAATTGACTGAAAGTTAAGTGTTCCAGGTCAAGAGACAAGACGCATCCCTCAAGCGTGAGGAGCCTGTAGTCCCTCCATGTCAGAGAAAGTTGTGTTACAAGATTATATGGCCATAGCCTGACGAACAAGTAATTTATTGGGAGACAGAATGGATTTGTAGCCCCTTCCAGTAACCTGAGCTAACATCACTGAGCCTCAGTGATCTTGCTAGCCTACACTTACAACTTCATGCATAGTTATCATTTTTGTTCATCCCTAGCTCTGGAGTCTGACAGACTAAAAAAAACAAACAAACCCTCAAAAAAGCCAAGAAAGAAAAAGAAACTGTAAAGTGAATTAAAATTCATTTGAATGAATTACACATTTTTGAGGAGCCACTGCAAAAAGCCACATCATGGCAAGAGCAACTCAAAGGAAAATACACAGAAATCTGGTTCGCCTGATCCACTGTGCATCATCTGGTAACAGCAGTGAAAAGATTTATTTTAGAAGACTGTACAGTGTCTTCAGTAGCTCTCTAGACTGACAATTAGTAGCTGCTCTTCCAATGATCTGCTCAATTTGCATTATATTACACCTTCCCTCCCGAGAATGGATTTTGAAGATAGCTAGTACCAACCCCCCCGTTTTTAGCTTTAGCCTTTTCACTTCCAAATTCAGTTAGAAACTATACACCGCAAATTAGATACCCACGTTCTCTCACACACTTTGGCAAACAGGAAAAAAACAACATATTATTTTTTCTACTTCTCATATCAACATTTCTAACATGAATAATCCCTTGTTCTGTATTCTAAATCTGAATCAAAAATTCAAAGGGGGAGGGAGGGAAGGTTCCCAAAACATTTCTATATAGCATTTAAAGCCCTGTGAAAAGTTTGGTGTAACAGACCTATATAGATTTAATAGTCTATATAGATGTAATAGCATAAGTATTCAACTAGCTAGCTACTACAATTTAGTTATTAAAGTAACAGTCCTACAGAAAATGATACAATTAATGATCAGATTTTTGAGGCAAACCATAGAATTTGCATTTCAAAGAGAAATTAAATACCTCTGAATGTTTATTGATTTTTGCTATCTCTGCTGCTGTTTTCTCACACTTAGTCCGTAGATTTTTGTCAGCCCCCAGCTCAAGCAACTTAAGAGTTACATTTTTATGTCCATGCTGTGCTGCCCATATCAATGCCTGCAAAAAACAACTCCTTTTTACCAAGTTTACATATGGAACATGAAAGAATAGAGGTTCAATCAATAATGTAACCTTCAAAATTCTTATATGGCAGAATCTGGAGACAAAGATAATTAAAGCAAAAGAATCTCAAACTGGAGATACTCAAAGAAGAATATACCAATGAGTATTTCAGAGAATGCTGTACTTAAAAACAAGTTTGTGGGTTCCTGCTTTTTAATGTTTTTATTGTTAATTACATCACAGATAAGTAAATCACTTACCGAATATCCATTGTCATCTTGGGCATTTATGTGTGCTCCATGAGCGACAAGAAGAGCAACAACCTGAGGATAGCCTTTTCGAGCTGCATACATCAGGGGAGTCATTTGTCTCCTGAAAGAAAATGTGAGAAGTGAAAAAAAACTATTTCTGGATAACAAAATCCAACTGCATTATCAAGCAGAGCACCTCAACTGTGTAAAGATTCTCGGTTCTGCAGAAGAACTAAGTAGAGGGTGAAAGTCCAAGACACAACATTTATGCTTCAGCGCAAGAGTCAACTTAATAGATTCAGCAACTCATTTATGTCCAGTTAGAAATCTTTAAACTATTTTAGGAGTTTACATTTATTTTCTGATTGAAATAAAGTCAAGAAGGCAACTGTTGTTCTACACAAGAAGAAAACTCTGAAGAAACTAAACAACTCTTTTCCAGGAGCTTACAATATAGATTTACAGTACTTCTGGAAGAAAAAGTTAAAAAGATAAACCAAACTGAGTAACCCCCCAAACCACCACACTGCTTTATCACCTCTAAATTAAAGCAGCACACAAATAACCATAACATGTCCCAGATATGAAACACAGCAGTTTGGTGACTAAACCATTTCTGGTTTGTACAAACTACACAAACCCAGTTTTCACAGACCATCCCTCCTGCTGCTGCCACATACCCAGCAGGCCTCTCATTTAGCACACAGCCTGGCCCAAGAAAAAGGGAATGGGCACCCTACTGAAAACAGAGAATATCAGCAAATCACACATTTTTCTCCTCAGTATTAAAAAAGGTGGCAGAGACTCGTTTTTTACTTCAACAGTTATTTTTAAAAGATAGAGCTTAAGTGATGTATTCTATATACAGTTCAACTTACATCAAAGCACTGAAGAAAAATATGCAATTTCACAGAGGGCAAGTTATAAATCATTACCAAATATTTAAGAGAAAGAGTATTACGAACAACTATGTACATACATGCAAAACCATCTTTGATAAATCCAGTGTAAGCAAAAGAATCTCGGGTCACACAAGTCTTGCAGGTGTGCAGAGGAGCAGTGCAATAGCCAGAATGTACATGTACTACCAACACTCAGACCCCCACCTGAGTATGCCTAGGAGGAATGTCGTGGTTTAAACCCAGCCACACAGCTCATTCACTCACTCCCCCCTTCCTCCCTCTTTACTTCCCCCCCCATTCCCAGAGGGATGGGGAGGAGAATCGAATGAATGTAACTCCCACGGGCTGAGATAAGAACAGTCCAGTAACTAGGGTGTAACACAAACCACTACTGCTACCACCAATAATAATAATGATAAGAGAAATAACAAGGGAAGAGAATATGATACCACTCGCCAAAACGAGCCTGACCCCCAAAAGCGCCCCTGCTCTTCCAGCTAACTCCCAGTTACTTCCCTGGGCATGATGTGCTGTGGTATGGAATACCTCTTTGGCTAGCTTGGGTCAGGTGTCCTGTCTCTGCTTCATCCCGGCCTCCCCTCCTCCCTGGCAGAGCATGAGACTCACAAAGTCCTTGGTCAGAGTAAACATGACTTAGCAACAACTAAAAACATCGGTGTTATCAGCGCTGTACCCAAGCTGAAAGTCAAAACACAATGCTACACCAGCTACTAAGATGGAGAAAAAATTGACTGCTACTGCTAAACCCAGGACAAGGAGTCTTCAGACAACTACACACAAATACCATACTGAAAAATCTTAACTTTTCAAGTAGTAAAACTAAATGCACATAAAAGTATTTTTTTCCTTCATCTGTTTTCTGTCCCCAGAAGTGCATGTGTTGAAGCTTTCTCTCCTACATATATTACTCATACATTGCTAATTCTTACAAATGCTGAGAAAGTACTTAGACACCACCTTTCCCATTACTGTGTTGTTGGGGTTTTTTTTTATATCCCAAACACATGATAACAGTCTGCTGGTCTTATGCTTCTATTGAGATGCTTATAAGATGAAGCCACCCTGAACTGCTCTGCATATTTTGAGAGAAAAAAACTATGGCTCAAAAGCTCCTGTTAGAAAAATATCTTTCCAGATACCTAACACTTATTCTCTGGTGGAATAAAATTGCAGAATTAAAAAAAGCAGTATTGGAGGAGAAAGATAAGGAGTTTCTGGTCACTATGAAGTAATCATATTTAAGCTAAAATATTTTACTAGTGATGTGCAGGTAAAATTTATTGTATCTTGAAACATATTTCCTGAAAAACTATCATTTACTGCTTTTAATTTACAGCTGTGTCAAAAACGTACTGTGAAAAGATTATTCTCTCTTGTTAGACTATACCTGAGGGGAGGATCACTCTTTCAGTTTCTTAATAGTAAGTTCAATACCTACCACTAGAGGGACCACCACAAGCATATGTATAACAAAGCAGCGGTCCTGAAATACGGAACTTCTGACTCCTTCCAGAGTTGCTGGAAGTTGCTAGAAGGCTCTGACCATCTTTCCTTGCTACTGCTCATTCGCTGAAGGATAATATTTTGTCTGATGCAAACACAGTTAAAAGTGCACTGAAAAAATCCAGTCATATTACAGATCTGAAAGAATCTTAGGGAAACAGCCAATTACTTGGAAATAAGCACCATGACAGGTCTTCAAGACTTACAGGCAATAAGAGAAAGGAACTTCATAATGAAATGAAAAAACTTGTATAAGTAGTTCAATTTAGTCTATTAACACTGCAAAAGCAGAAGTTCTCACTGAACATAAGGCCACATTTTTACCCCGAAGTACACTCAATCAGTGGAACTGGTTGCTCAGAGAAGTTCTATAATCTCCATCTTTGCTGTGTTTCAAGACCAGATGGCAACCTAGCCATATGTCATAGCAGAGGTGGCTTTAATGACGATGTTAGACTAGTGACCTCCTGAGGTCCCTTCTGACCTGAATTACCTTGTAATCCTATGATGATTACTTTAAAAAAAACAGAAAAACTCTACAGTCTGCTCCTGTAACTTGATGAGACAGTGAGATACAGATCTATACATAGAGACATCTACAGGTATCTATAGATATCTATATTTCAAAGAATGAACAGAAGATGATTTTAATGTAATTTGTAGCAAAAGAAATCAAACTTGCAGACACTCATTCCCACACATTCAGTGGCAGGTAGCCTTTGACAGACTTTAAGTGCTCACCTTTGAAGTACTTACATACGACTGCAAAATAATGTAACTTTAATTTCTTCTGCTCATAACATGTTTGGACTTTTTTTTTTTTTCTTTTTGAACTTGCACATACTACCACCTTAAAATTACCTTCTGCTTTCGCAAAGAAAAAATACTGAAGTACAGAGGCTACAGAACAGTTTTTTCTCCAAAGAACATAATGTAGTAGGTACACCTGTACCGCACTTCAGACAGGTTGCCTGAAATCAAGGCAAAAACTCAATGACAATAAAGCCACTGAAAAAGCGTCTCCATTTTTAAGTAAAACCCAATAAATATGACATTTAGAAGGACCACCAACACGAACAAGCAAGTACCTCCAGGTTTCCATTTTAATGTTTGACTTTTAATTTCAAAGGCTACAAGCTGTTTCAGTATGGAAACATACAGAGTGTGCGTAAATCATAGAATCATAGAATAGTTAGGGTTGGAAAAGACCTTAAGATCATCTAGTTCCAATCCCCCTGCCATGGGCAGGGACACCTCACACTAAACCATCTCACCCAAGGCTTCATCCAACCTGGACTTGAACACCACCAGGGATGAAGCATTCACAGCTTCCTTGGGCAATCCATTCCAGTGCCTCACCACCCTAACAGGAAAGAATTTCCTCCTTATATCCAATCTAAACTTCCCCTGTTTAAGTTTTAACCCATTACCCCTTGTCCTATCACTACAGTCCCTAATGAAGAGTCCCTCTCCTGCATCCCTATAGGCCCCCTTCAGATACTGGAAGGCTGCTATAGGTCTCCAAGCAGCCTTCGCTTCTCCAGGCTGAACAGCCCCAACTTTCTCAGCCTATCTTTATACCGAAGGTGCTCCAGTCCCCTGATCATCCTCGGGGCCCTCCTCTGGACTTGTTCCAACAGTTCCATGTCCCTTTTATGTTGAGGACACCAGAACTGCACCAAATACTCCAAGTGAGGTCTCACGAGAGCAGAGTAGAGGGGCAGGATCACCACCTTCGACCTGCTGGCCACACTCCTTTTGAGGTACCCCAGGACACGGTTGGCTTTCTGGGCTGTGAGTGCACACTGAAGCCGGCTCATGTTCATTTTCTCATTGACCAGCACCCCCAAGCTCTTTGCAGGGCTGCTCTGAATCTCTTCTCTGCCCAGCCTGTAGCTGTGCCTGGGATTGCTCCGACCCAGGTGTAAGACCTTGCACTTGTCATGGTTAAACTCCATACGGCTGGCATCAGCCCACATAAGCGTGTCAAGGTCCCTCTGGATGGCATTCCTTCCCTCCACCGTTATCAACCAAACCACATAGCTCGGTGTCATCGGCAAACTTGCTGAGGGCACGCTCAATCCCACTGTCTATGTCACCAACAAAGATGTTGAAGAAGACTCACAATACCGACTCTGAGAGACACCACTCGTTACTGGTCTCCATCTGGACATTGAGCCGTTGACCACAACTCTTTGCGTGTAGCCATCCACCCAGGTCTTTATCCACCGAGTGGTCCATTCATCAAATTGATGTCTCTCCAATTTAGAGACAAGGATGTTGTGTGGGACAGTGTCGACTGCTTTACACAAGTCCAGGTAGATGACATCAACTGCTCTAACCCTGTCCATCAGTTCTGTAGCCCCATCATAGAAGGCCACCAAATTGGTCAGGCAGGACTTCCCCTTAGTGAAGCCGTGCTGGCTGTCACCAAGCACCTTGTTGTTTTTCATGTGCCTTAGCATGCCTTCCAGGAGAATCTGCTCCAAGAGTCTACCAGGCACAGAGCTGAGACTGACTGGTCTGTAGTTCCCTGGGTCATCCATTTTCCCCTTCTTGAAAATGGGGGTTATATTTCCCTTTTTCCAATCGTCGGGAACTTCACCTGACTGCCATGATTTTTTCAAATATGATGGCCAGTGGCTTAGCAACTTCATTCGCCAGCTCCTTCAGGACCCATGGATGGATTTCATCAGGTCCCTGGACTTGTGTACGTTCAGGTTCTTAAGATGGTCTCGAACCAGATCCTCTCCTACAGTGAGCCCAAGGTCTTCATTCTCACAGTCCCTGCATCTGCATTCCAAGACTTGGCTGGTGTGGCCAGAGCCTTTGCCAGTGAAGACTGAGGCAAAGAAGTCATTCAGAACCTCAGCCTTCTCCAAATCCTGTGTAGCCAGTTCTCCTGAGAGCTTCTGGAGAGAGCTCACATTATCCCTAGCCCGTCTTTTATTTGCAATGTAACTATAGAATCCCTTCCTGTTATCTTTCACATCCCTAGCCAAGTTTAATTCTAACTGGGCCTCAGCTTTTCTAACCTGGTCCCTAGCTTCCTGGACAACATCCCTGTATTTTTCCCAGGCCGCCTGTCCTTGCTTCCACCTTTTATAAGCCTCATTTTTCCTTCAAAGTGTCCTCAGCAGCTCCTTATCCATCCAAGGTCTCCTGGCCCTCCTGCTGCACTTCCTTCTAGCTGGGACACAACACTCCTGAGCTTGTAGCAGGTGATCTTTGAATATCAATTAACAGTCTTTGGCCACCCTGCCCTGTAGGGCTATATCCCATGAAACCTTACTAAGCAAGTTCCTGATGAGGTCAGAGTCTGCTCTCTTGAAGTCCAGGGCAGTGAGCTTGCTGCACGCTCTTCTCATTGTCCTGACGATCACAAACTCGGCCATCTCATGATCACTACAACCAAGGCTGCCCTGGAGCACCACATTTCCAACCAGCACCTCCCTGTTGGTAAGCAAGGGGTCATTTTTGCCATTGCATTTACACAGCAACACAGATACAGGTGTACCCTTTAGTGTCTTGGCCATCACCTCAGAAAGCAAGATCCATTTACATGTACGTCCACAAGAGGGAGACTGGGGCATTAGGGAAAACAAAAATCTTTTTTACCTAACCCTGCGAAGAAGCCCCACAAGTACAACAGCAAGATTTAAGATGCCAAATCCACTGGTTTTTGCTAAAGTTGAAGAGAAATTAAATGCACTGGTAAATCTTTCAGGAATCTAAAAATGTACATAAAATTGTAGTGATAATCATCAGGATAAAAGATCTGAATGACCCTTTCATCATCAGGGGAAACTGTACAGGCATTTGTGTTTCAGCAATCCAGCTTGCAGATGACCTTCTTGTCCAAACACTTGCAAAGTCCTTTGTGTGGCATGATCTGCAACATGACATTTGCCCATAGTGAACATGATACACAAATCACAGTCCATAAATAAACAAAAATCTTGAAAGACATACACAATTCATGATTAAGCATGTCTGTTTCAACTATGTTTGCTTCCAGCTATTGCAGCATCTAAATAAAAACCAAGAAATGCTTCACTGGTCTCATGCAAATGAAAAGGGGCCTTCTTGTTTGTTTTCATCTTTAGGTCTCCCAGCTTTTATGTTAAGGCCAGAAAAAGAGACAAAATGAAAAGTTTTTTTCAGTATTTAGGGCCATCCAAACTTTTTTATGTGACACCTACACAAAGATACAACCAAAGCTTCTTACAGGCCCACTTCCCATGTCAAAAAAAATGGGACAAAATATAATCACAAGAGAGCAAGATCAGTAGAACAGCCCTAAAAGCCATCACTTAGAGCCTTCTACCCTGGATAACCACAAGCCATAACAAAATCAGGTGATACAGTGATAGCTAGCAGTCTCACTGAAAAATGTCTCAAGTACCTGTTTATTACCACTAAGCTGACTCTGTGCCATAGAATTCCCCACACCTGAAAAACACACATCCGTATGTTTGGGATGTCACTCTCAAGCAAGACAACATTCATCTTCCCAGAAAATTCAAGAAGAGGGAGGAGAGAAAAAGCAGCTGTCTTCCATCTAGACAGTTTCCTTCCATCAGGGAGGTATCTATAGAAAATTCAGTATTTCAGGCTGATGATCTTGAGAAGTACAATCTTTATGTAAAGACTCCTAACTCGATATATGCTTATTAAGTAGACCAATGTATTACTCACATTACAAAAAATATGACAGGTAGAAAACAATTTAACCTTATTAGTTTAGTCTCAATCTTTTCTTATTGAGATCCCAAAGTAAGGAAATGATGCTACATGACACTAATATTTAGTCTACTCAACTGCAAACTGAATGCTGCTTCAGATAAACAAGAAGCATCTTCAGAAGCTTTGGAAGCCAGTTTCACCACTCCAGTTCTGTACATTAAGCCTGGAACTGAGAAATGAGGCAGTAACAGTGTGTCCACAGCAACAGAAGGTAAGCTATTTGCTCATTTGCTGGCTTACTGGGGTTTTAAGTGACAAGGTAGGAAACAAGTAGTACAAGTACTACTGGAAGAACATACTTTTGTATACTGTGAGCAGCAATATACTTTTTTTGACACTGTCTGCTGGAGCAACACACGAGAGTCTTCTACCTCTCATTTAACAAGCAGAACTTGTTAGGAAAATGGAACGTACAGATTTCTAACAATACTGGGTTGGAAAAGGTAACAGCTTAGTTACAGGTTCCCTAGTTTTAAGCTTTATTTCAGTTTGCCAGTTCTTGTACTTTTCTGTTTCTGAACTCTGTTTATGTGATTGTTTTAAAATTAAAAAAACCCGCATCTAAGTTCCCTAGCACACAGAGGTGAGAAGGTAGAAAGCTACAAAGTCATCTTCATATGACTAGAAAAATACAATGTGATTATGAAAGGAGCTAGCATGAAGATTAACAATGTAAGAATGAATAACAATGGAAGAATGGGGATGGAAGAACTCTACACACTATGACATTCACAATCATCCTGCCCTGTCCTCCTACATCCTTACTGCAACACATTTTTACAAGCAAGCTGGTTTAGTTAAAAATTATTATCCACATCATCAGAAACCTCTCACACTGCTTTCAACTTTACTTTCAATTTCAACTTTCAACTGGGGGTAAAGTCTGCAGTCAAGAAATTCAGCACACACACATGAAATCCACTCCACCTTTCTAATGAAAGGGCAATTAATGCACAAAATTTATGTACAATTATGTACTGTCACATACAAAACCCAAACCAAATCCATGCAAGTAACCCATGATCAGGCAAGTCAGTGGCAATGACAGGAAGTTTAATATACTTAAGATAGAATGTTGCTGATACAATGCTAATGGATTTCAGGATAGGTTTTGTTTCTCTTTTACACAAAGGCTGCTCAGGTGACATTCCATGACACCACAGTACACTGCCAGAATGCCTCTGTTAAAAATAGCTTCTAATGTTGCTGCTGTCCCTGAGGTATGTTATACCTCTGCCCAGAAACTGTGATTAACAGCGTCAGTACCACCATACAGTCAACACCAGCTGAGAAAAGTACAGTCATCTATTTTGGTGTCTAGACTCTTTCCCACTACCAAAATATCTCATGAACAAGACCCACCATTTAATGTTCAAAAGCCACTCTTTCAACTCACAAAACTTGCACATTTACCGTGTTTCTAACTTCTCCCTAACTGGATAAGAGGGGGTAAGAGATGTATGGACATAGCCCAAATGAACACACTACTTTGTAAACGTAATTTTGCATTTTGATTTTTTTACATTTAGCCCCTCTATCCTAAGTTCATAGTGCTAGAATAAAAAAATCTCAGAAAGGTATGAATAGAGCAAAACCTAACACGGTGTTTTTTGCTCTGAGGTGGATCAAAGATCTCGACTCAATCAGTATTAAACCCCCTCATTTTCTTGCCCCAACTGTAAAATGCACTGTCACGCTTTAACTTTCCTCAGGCTGTTTACCTTTATTGAAAGGTACTTGCTGCTTTTGGCGTTGTTAACTATCACACAATGATGATGTCAGTGTCTTTGAGATCATTACGTGGCAGTGCACGCTTACTATCTTATCAGTAGCAATGAATTTCTTGCTGAAATCGAGGTGTTACACAACTGCTTTATTCTGACTATGAAACATGGGGAGATCTACTTTGTGAACTGGGCAATAATGCAATGACAACTTCCCCCTTCCAATACCATCTTCTCAAGAGGGCAAATTAGACCAAAACTTTCATCACGAAAACATTTTTGATACTCCTCAAAACTGCTCTGATTACAAGCATACGTGAGCATACATAGGCAACTTAAAAGCAGACTTAAGCAGTGATCGTATTTTCAGGTATATGCATACATGACAGTACGCTTCAAGCTCAACTTTTAATACGTACAATGACAAAAGACAGAAGTCTAGTTCTTATAATACACTAAGAAGAGACAATCCTCCCCCCCCAACATTTTATGAAGACTTTTCTTTAATCATACATAAAATTCATAACTATTTCAGAGCAGAAACACTGAAGAGAGGCTTGGTCACTGACTAGGACCCAAGAAATTTAAAGAGAAAAAAAAAAAAAGCCACACAATCAAACACCTACCTAATCCCATACAGAACAGCAGATTATTATGTCAAAATAAAGAGGACTTCAGCCATTCACCTGTTTGTATCTTCTTCTAACAAAGAACCATTTGCACGAAACATCAAATCAAAACACTCTCCTTACCCCCAAACCCATTAGGCTTATTTTAGTCTACCTATGTAAACAAGAACTTTGAGGATGTAGTCACTGAAATTCATATTTACTAAACAGCCTATGACATGTAATCCTAGAAGCAGTAATTTAGTTATCAGTTGGTCATGCCTTCTCCTTCTGCCTAAAACAAAATCACAGCTTAATGTTAATAAAACCCAGCATACCTTCAAGGAAGCACTGCAGGTTAAAAGAGATTTTAGTTTTTCTTTTTTAAGACTGCTTATATCTTTCCAGGCCTTACAAAAGGACCAAGTATATAATTTACATTTTGGAGCAAGAGGGAGGTGAAAGATTCAAGATAAGCGGAAGAAATTTTTCAAGGCAGCATTCACTTAAATGAAGCATTCAGACTGTAGTAGCTCTACAAAGGCTATACTCAAGAATTCTTACAATGCCTTCTCGTTTCACCTAGCCATTATCTTATTTCTTATTCATCTTTCAAAACTATTCAGTTAGAACTTATGCTTTGCTACACTATGTTCATCATCAACAAAACTGTTTTTACAGCCATCTGTATTTAGTTCCCAATTTTGATTTGGCAAGAATATTGGAAGTTACTCTACTGAACAATTTCTCCTCAGTACTCCATCCTATCCCAAAGAGGCCATCTACCTATCCATACCTAAACTCATCTTCTTTCTCAGACTGCATTTGAAAAATCATTTTATTTCTCACTAACCCTTCCCCACCCCATCAACACTTCATGAATTAGACAAAAAAGTTTGCAAGCTTCTGTGTATCACCGGAGGGCATAAAATAGAAAAGCCTACTGGGTGCCCTGACAGCACAACAGCGAAAAGGCAAACATTAAAATCTCTTACATGCAAGTTCTGCATTCACACACATTTCAGCTGTTGGTGGACAAAAGAGAAGCTTCCACAAATCATTCCAGTTCTTAGGTTCAAAGACAGGCAAATTATGTGAGCCTTAGTTCTTAACTCCTATGGTAAACTGATCACAGAGGAAGTACTCTCACACTGATCTAAACTCACTGACAGTTCTGATGCTCTCCTACAGAACATGTCGCTTGCTCTAATGAAGCAGGTGAATGAAACTACAGTGCCACACAGAGGGTCTGCTCTGACACCTTATCTTCACAGAAGCTGGTTCGATGTGTTTCATCCCTTTGTTTCAGAACACAGTGGAAGAAGTGCAGGAGAAGCAGCAGCTGCTCTCCAAACAAAGGCACTGATAGAATGGTATACACAGACGTCAAATACCAGAAAGGAATAAAGGTAGCACAAAGATTTCTGATAAATCCAGACCCTGTCATCTAACTTCTACTTTTGTTTGGTACAAATATGACATCTAGTATTGTCACTATTCATCTTTTCATCTGAGAAAGACTACTATTGCAAAAGTGAAAAAACCCACAAGTGGACACTGTATCTGACACATGCAAGCGTAACTCCTGTTAGCACAGTCTTGGGAAACAAAGAGATAGCAAATAAATATTTGTACATGAAGACCAACTATGCATAACATATTCTAAGTTTATGCATAAAGTTTTGCCCTTAAAATTCCCATCTCTTGTGTCAGAATCAAAACCAATTTTTTTTTCCTCCCAAACTTTAACCAAAGGCCTTTCCAAATGTAAACCTGCAGCTTTGCACTCTGGCTTACACTTTCAAACACTCAGGGCAAAGTTTAATAATGTAAAGATTTCCCCCTTTTTTAAAAGCAGATGTTTATCCAGCATTCAGCTATCTAACAGCAACAATATTGTGAGGTTCAGGGCCCAGAATGATTGAATATTATTAATGAGAACCATCAAGACTCCAATTCTGTTCTTTTAGGGGGCTACACAGTCTATATATCTCAGGCAATGTGGTGAAAGAGCTCTGGTATCAAAAATAAATTTCAGTTAGTTGAAAACCAAGCTGTTTCAATTTGACTCAAGCAATATCTTTTCTTCCAGCAGAGGGAGGAGAGTTTATCTTGGCTCAGACCAGAATTTCTTCTTGATGCAAAATGAAACATTGCATAAGACTATGCAACTACAGACATCTCACAATGCACTGCTTCAGACTCCTGAGACACAAAGTGGTAATTCCAGAAACAAGCTGTTACTTGGTTTTAAGAAATTAAATCTCCTTTTAATCCAGATTATTCCAGATTGTACTGAAATAAATGCATTTTATTTACCAAGAAGTTTTTTCTATAGGAGAAATATATTCTGTGAAAGGAATATAGACAGATACCCACATAAAGCTCAAACGGAGAACATGAATCTAAATAAAGACTTCACTGATTTAATTCACATTCTCATACAAATGAGACTATGATTTGTGAAAGGCAGAGGATATACTTCTTGCCCTTATACTGCAGTCAACTGAACTATTAAGAGTAGTTTTTATCTTAAATTTAGATCTTGTTCAGCTGAGGAACATACTTAATTTTGAAAAACATAATTAATACTGATCATAGTCTTATTTACTCAGACAAATGGCTATACAAGGAGAAATGAATATCTGGACTTTAATCTTTCCTTATATACAGACAGCAGCAAAGTTACAAAAACCTAATGAAGTACACATCATCTTAACCAACAACAGCTATGTTATAAAGATGTCTCTATATATTCATATTAAATTTTATGATGTACTCACAGACATGGGGTTTTTTTCGGTACCTGCAAGTAAGGTTAGGGTCAGCATTCCTTGTCAGCAGCACTTCCACAGTCTTCAAGACTTTTTCCTCTGAAGTATGTGCGGTGCACGCTGCCATCAGCACAGTGTACTTATCTGTTTTGAAATTTGCAGTTAGAGAATTACTTGTGTAAATGTAAACACTATGCTAATCCAGAAGCTCCTTTAAAAGCCTTTACATTTGTTAGACTTGTTAATCGGGTTCTGATACTCTAAAATATTTAGAAAATGGTAAGAAATTTGTTTTCCTTCCAGCGAAAGTCACTCGAAATAACAGGCAAGGTAAAGGCATCTGAGAAGACACTCAGAAAGATGAGAGTGAATGACAGTAGTAAAGCATCTAATCCTACTGAAGTCTAGGATACCTCTTAAGTACCCCCCGAAAATCAGTAGGAGCTGAACTATAGGTGCTTGTTCCTCAAATCTTGTTTTATACCAGTACATTCACTCCCTGTTCCTCTCCACCTCTCCCCAAAATACAGTCAAGGGAAGAAACAAAGTTAACTGCAACAGATAAAAAAAGTGCATGAAACGTATTATAAAAACATAGCAACCTCAGTTCTATGGAGAACAGAGGCAAGTATAAAGGACAGTTCCAGTAACAAAGCTTTATTATATGGCTGAAGAAGGAAGTAAATTTACTAGAATGCTGAGGTATAGCAGTGGCCAAAGATTAAAGCTGGGGTTTAGATGTGTGTTTAAAGAACATCTACAGTCCAGAAAGATTCACCAGGAAGAACCAGTGTAGTCGCTCCAGCTCTGAAGGCAGCTGGGTGTTATATGCCACCTTGGCTCACAAATCAGAATTCTACGCCACTGCTGTCTGCCCACAGAACAGGGGGGATCTCCCTTCCTATGGTTCTCCTAGGGATGTGGGAAGCACCATACCTCAAGGACCTTAAGACTGCCATTTGAATAACTGCCCATTCTGCTTGTTGCACAAACTTGTTCACAAGTTCAAACATGCCTTTAACAATATGTTTTAACGAGTATAATTTTAGCTGTACCTACTTCAGACCGTATCATGAAGTGTTACAATGTATTTTCAAATTCTCTTGTAGATATTTTAAGACTGTGTGTATATTAACACCTTTATTCTTCAACTGAGGTCAGATGTTATTTAAACATGGAAAGTTTGTTCTGTACTTTACCCTTCTCTGCTTTACTTTCTTTCTTTCTTACCACTTCTTGTCCCTGACACCACCAAAGACCTTAGTTTTGCATTCAAATTCATCTGTTTCTTAATATACCATCTTCTAATTTTCAACTCCTCCTGTAAAAGTTCTAACACACATAATACAACGTTAAATGAAAATTTCAGTTTAAAAGAGTCACCTGAACTCCTGAACAATAAACAACCAACATTTTAGTAAACTGATCTGACAGATTTTTATTCAAATGGTTAACTTGGTTATCAACAACAACATGAATGGAAAGATGGCAGGACACCGAGCAAAGGCAGAAATAAGCACCATTAAAAGTAATAAGCACCATTAAAAAACAGTTACATTTGTATTCAGTATTTCAGGTAATGATAGAGGGAAATTAATTTCTGTTAGCATACTCATAGCTCATACGTGTGAGCAAGAGAAGAAGGGGAAGAAACACTTTAGAATTCTCAGGTTTCTCTTTTGCTGAGAAAAACTGGTAAGAGACTGCAAAAAAGATTAGTTTATGTTCAGCCTAGCTGAAAAATCCAGATGAGCCAGTGAATTTACTCCAAGGCTTCTGCATTCTGATCCCATCACAGTGAATGTTACTTTAGTTCTTTGCTCTTCATGACTACAAAAAAGGTAAAATTAATTAACCACTTAGAAAGAAGACTGAAACATGACGAAAGGTGATTAACAGTATAGCTATTATTAGGATTATAAGCATTATAGGATAATTAGCAAAGGACCAATTATGTGATTGTCTACTGATGTAAAAAAAGCAGGACAACTGGTGACATTTAGCAGCATTTTAGGATGGCATAACTTTACTGAATACATATGGCCTGATCTTAATCAGTGCTCTGCTACATATGCCCCAGCTACTTACTGTTTCACTACACAAACTCCTAGGGAAACAAGCTAAGAAACCTGATCCTAGCAGCAAGGTGTCACTGAGGGCAAACACATTTGGTCACACACTGAAGAAACATGAAACACAAAGAACTGGCTGGATGGCCACACGCAAAGTTGTGGTCAGTGGCTCAATGTCCAGCTGGAGACCAGTAATGAGTGGTGTCCCTCAGGGATCGGTGTTGGGACTGGTCTTGTTCAACATCTTTGTCACTGACATGGACAGGGGGATTGAGTGCACCCTCAGCAAGTTTGCCGATGACACCAAGCTGTGTGGTTCAGTCGATATGGTGCAAGGGAAGGAATGCCATCCAGAGGGACCTTGACACGCTTGTGAGGTGGGCTGATGCCAACCTCATGAACTAGATGATCTTAAGGTCCTTTCCAACCCTAACCTATGATTCTGTGATTCTATGTTGGTTAACTGGTCAGCCGCAACTGTTGCCCACAGCAGTTTCTGCACCATTTATAGCTCTCTACAGCCATCAAGCAGGACCAGGTGTGAGTTGTAGGCAGCTGTAGGTGTAGGCAGCCACATGGAAGTTCTAAGTTGGCTACAAGGACAGTGATTTGAAGGCATGATTGCTTTTGGTGCAGGCAATCTACTCTAACCTCATTCTCTGATGAGATGCTAAGATCTCAGGAAAACTTTCTGAGGTATATTTGTATCATCTGCATTTCAGTCTACTACTATTACAAACATTGACAAGTTATTGGATAATATGATTACTGCTTTTATGTACTTGGTAGTGTTGTGTGTCGTATGTTTCTCCTATATTGCTGTGGTTTTTCTTTAACTTCGATAAATCTTCCAACACAATGAAAAAGAAGGAAAGTAACAATAAGTAAGAAAAAGTTATTATGCCATTATAATTGATAGATGAACTGAGATTACTTTGAAGCTCCACTGAACTTTTGCAGAATATGGTGATTTAACAAGACACCGACAAAGAGTTTTCACTTTATAGAGAAATGTGCTCTAGTTTTAGAAAAGTCCACATTAGTTTTCCAGAAACTGTAAAGTTATTCCTGTTCTTTGGCATTCTATCTGGTTTCTGTGTGTACGTACTTCATAACAGGATCAAACAAAGGAAGTTTTAGCTGTCCAACTTTGGCCTAAAATTCTTGACCAAATATTTCAAAATACTTTATTTTTAAAAAAGTACTTGGAGATTGGGAGGTAGAGGGTGAAGAAGACAGAATGAGAGAGAAAGAACAAGAAAACCCATCAAACTGATTCCACATCAGTTCCAAGAACACAATTTTTACTTTACTACTTTTACTTCAAAACTGTGAAATCTAGACTAGGCCCCCATTCGCCTGTGAATTTTGATTTTTCCTTATATATGTAAAAAGAGAATAAGGATAGGACAATATCTGGTACTGAGCATTACTAACCAGTACTGTTCATTCACATCTTACCTATTTCAAAACATGCATTAGCACCTCTGTCCAGAAGAAAACGCACTACCGCAGAGTCAGCCATACTGGCAGCACACATCAGGGGAGTCCAATCAAACTGAATCCTAGATTCTATGTTTACACCTGTCAAAATTTAAGATCCTAAAATCGTAAAACTGCACCACAATAAACATACTTGTTATAAATTTTATACTCAATACGTATCACTACAAAGGTTACACACTGTGTTTAGTCCTAGAGAGAGAAGTTTCTTAAGACCATTTTTATGTTTCTAATACACTTTTATCTAGGACACCAGCAAATAACTTTTAGAACTGATGCTAAGGAAGCTCAGTTCTCAATTCAGGAAGTTCTGTACCACAGAAAGACTACAATGAAATTATTTTTACAGCTAAATTTATTACTTAGATGATTTTCTTTTTTTTTCACGGAAGTGCGCAGAATCTCCATTTTCTCCACTTATGTGCAGTAACTTTCTTCAATCAAAATGAAAAATTTTGATTCTTTCCAAGCCAAGCTATGGAAGCAAATTGTTTGTCAGGTAATTAAGATCATCCTGACTAGGGTTTTCCTGTTTCACAGCTCCTTTTATTCTCTGCCTTGAAAGACAGTTAATTAACAGATACCAGTTTTGCGTTCCGTGCTAACAAAATACCATCTTGATAGAAAGAAGATTGTGCAAGATCCAGTCACAATCACCAGATTTGTTACCCTTTACAATAGCCACATCTTCTTTTATGGCTAGAAGAAAACTTGCCAGAAAGCCCTCCCAAATTCACCAAGTACCAAGCACCAGCCTGAGATACTCATCTGACAACTTTCAGATAACAATTTCTATACATTTTGCAGTAAGAGGAATCATCTTTCCTTCAATCCTTCCTCAAATATTACTTCCTCTACAACAGTTTCTATCAGCTGGTTCTATATTAATCAGAAAGTGATTATGGATTATCAAAAATACTTCTTTACACAAGACAGCTTTAAAAAAAACAAAATAAAACAGCACAAAAAACCCCATCTCCTAAGAAACTTGTGACAGTTGAGCTACATGCATACCTTTTCATACACAATGTGCATTTACCCTCCCTGTCTTGGTAGTTTGTTAAAGCCATGCTCAGTGTAGCAACATAGTCATCAAAGTTAAGTGAGTAACAAGTCACTGCTGTTGGATTTATTCTTCGGCTGTTTAAGATAACTGAAGTCGCAGAAGCAATCAGTAAAGAAGGAACATTCAATGAAAGCCAGGTGTTGAAGCATTCTAACACCTCTTAACACCCACAAGCCACAGAGTTCATGATTAATCCCTTTTTAGTAATGCATACATACTAGCCACAGTCTTTCATGCCACAGCATTCCAGTTTGCCTGCAGTACACAAAACCATCTAGAGTCTGAAAGGAAGATAAGGAAAGGATAACTCAAACAGTAACAGTCATGTTGCTACTTGGCTACATGGTTATCACAGCTGTTGACTGAACTAGAAGATGTCTCCCCTTGGTTACTATCCAGACCCTCTCATGACATAAGCTGTTCCTCAAGTAAGCAGCATTATTTTAGCATTTAAAGAAGTCTTATAAGGCAACAGAGAAGCCCAAAAAAAAATCTGCAGTGAAAAATCAGGCCAGATCCAATAGCCAGAGTTGGAAGTACAGCTGCCACAGCTCTATAACCCAGTGTCCAACCAATACTGATGCTGAGCATGTATTCCCAGCAAGCACACACCGGCCACACTGATCAACACAGACATAGCACTCATATGAGCTCACACAGCAGCACTGGTTTTATACTGCTCCCCTTTGGGATATGTCTATCTCTTCCAGCTGCTGGCATCGCAGACACACAGGCCTCTGCGCCCCAGTCCCACTCCTACGGCTGGAACATCCTTTCACTCCTGTCTTTACAGTCGCTGGCACCCAGGCAAAAGGGACCCCATTACAGCCTGGGGTCCCTTCCTCTGAGTCCATAATGTGCGTTCCTGCCCATCCTCAGGCTTCTCTGATCCTCTGGGCTTGTGGAGAATGGCTTGTAATGGGCTGATGATTCCCATGATGGGCAACGGAAGATCTGGGCCAGGGTATTTGGGCTCCCCCACCTGCCATTATCTCACTGTGTGTGTGGGCATCAGCAGAGGAGCTTTTCAGTCACATATCCTCACAAATTATGTCTGGACAGCGAAGTGGATGGAACATTATTTCTTACAATCTGAGTTACACGTAAATATCCTCCTCTTTAATCAGCAATAGGGAGAAATATACTGTGGCCCCAGAAGAGCTCTACAGCAGAAACTGTATGAAGCATATGAATAAATGAAGCAAAAGAGAAACAAAGCAAGAATTACATTCTTTACATTACAGTTTCTCTGGTATTTCTTTCAGATATTTTGTTGACTGTAGCTAAAAACACTTACGGTAGAAAGGCTGTTTTTATAGAGAAAAATGTAACCTCAAGTTCAGAAAGGTTAACAAGGGAATGCCTGAAGAATTACAAGCAACCTCTACATACAGCTCTTTATGCTAAATAATTTAATGTTTGACACCAAAATAAAAGAAGTCTCAAAACTCCTAAGTTTAAGAACAGCTCTTAGTATTACAATTTATTCACATTCAGACCCAATTTACCTGAGGGAAAAGTCGTAAAATGCTTTTGTCTACAAGACTTCTCTCGTAATAGATATACTGATTTCTGAGTTAAGACTGCTGATGTCTCCCACTGCTAGGCCAGCTATGGTTCTCATCTGATTCAGGGTTCAAAGTCCTAAACTGGCTGAAAAAATTATTCACACCTGCCTCAGTTTACTACTGCTTTAATTCCTTGAACTGGCTCACGAAAGATCAGATGAGCTTTAGCACTCATGCAAGGATAAGAGTAGCACAGACTGCTGAATGGCTGAATGAAAACAAGAAGAGGATTGCACTGTAGCTACATCTTTGATCAGCCTAAACTGTCATAAGGTCGTAATTTTTAATTCCATTTGAGGAAAACACATTTATGAATTACACGGTTTTAAGTATTTTACTCCCAAAGCAGACCAATAAACCCAAGTCCTATCTGAACCTGTTACTTGCTTGCATTACTTTATGTGACACACACTTTAGAAAATTGTTCTTAGTATGCTGCCATTTTATAGGAGGGATTAAGAGAAGACATTGTGCTTGCCCATCCCCTAAAGGAGCTCTGTAAAACTGCCTCAGCACCAGATTCTTAAAGCAGTATCTAAGCAAGCCAGAAGACAACATGTTCACACTCTATCTGAAAGAATGGCCCTAACTGTTGCTAGGAAATATGCTTCCAGCACAAACTGAGGTTGATTGAGTGGTGGTAGCAAGCCTCCTACAAGCTCTACTGACCATACACTAAGGCAACTTTGAAGGCAAAGATTTAATCTGACTGAGCATCAATCCTCTGAAGGACAATGTTACCTTTCTTCAGAAACACCTCCCTGTTAGAGGCATTGCGTTCTACTGCTTTGCAGGACGGTACTGGATGATTCAAAATTTACTGTTAGTGCTATTTTCAGGAAATGACAGATTCTCTTTGTGATACTGTCTTGTGCATTTCAGGAGACAGGACACAGACTACAGGAACCTCTGGCCTGACCTTACACTCTTAGAGATACTTATCACTATCTTCCCATGGCATAGAACTGCTCAGTATGTAAGAGGCATCAACACAGAAAGTGAACTACTGCTGTTGGGCTGCAATACCAGCAACTAAATATGGATGGCAACAGCAAAACAATTAGGTAATTTGATGCACAGATATTGCAAAAAAACTCTATAAAAAGATCATATTTTCCCAAAGAAAGACAGAAGACGTATTTCACTCTGTATTACACTTCTGTGTTTCAGTCTGTCCAATAGTTTTTACTTAATTTAAAATCATTCCTCCACTGTGGTGAGAAACACTCGTCTTCCAAAAGGGCAAGGAATGCCATCGTTTTATCTCAGAGAAACTCACTGCTAACTAGGAAACTATTTTCTTCCTGCCATAAGACAGATTCTCCTCAGAGAATAAGCTCTTGGTTACAATATTCTGCTTGCTTGCTCAAGCAGAACTTCCTGACAATTATCACTAGGCAGGTCAACTCAGCTATGCAGTTTCTGATTGCCCTGGATGCTTCAATAAGTGATCCAATCGTCCTAACACTGAATAACACATTACACACAATTACAGAGAAACAGAACAGGGAGAAAGGCTTTTAGTTTTAAGACAAACTACTTTTTAGTGACAAATGCCACATAAACCCTATTAGACCTTTCAGAAACACAGAATCTTTGTCCAGCTGATGTTGCCAGGACAGCGGTATTATACAGGGCACATACCAGAAACTTAACAGTGCTGTGACTGAGAAAAATACAAAAATGGGATTTTCAAACTGGGGGAACATTATAAGGAAAAAAAAAACAGCCTCCCCTTCCTGCTAACTTCTCCCCCAGAAACCTTCAACATTAACATAAAACTACCCACTGAACTCTCACTCTCAATTTAAACCACCTCAAATTGTTTGTTATTTTCTGGTTAAAGATGCATCTGAAAACAAACACCTTATTTCACACTTCACAGGCTACAGTTTTATCAGTTTTTCAGTGCTCCTGACTGATGAAAGGAATAGAAATTAGAAGGACTTTGCTGGAATACTGGATGCTGAGTCACTGAAAAAGTAATTTGATTTTTAAAGTTAAGAGTTTGTATCCTGTATTGGAAATATTCACATACTCCTACATGCACTCTGCATGTTACTTTGAAACAAGAAACCGAAGCTTTAGAATTCTTGCCAAGTTTAATTAAAAAATTCAACTTCATAACTGACTTTCCTTACCGGAATTTAAGAGTTCTTCAATTAATGACACATCACCATGAAACAGAGCCTTCCTTAATGCTTCATTCTTGTCCGCCTGCAACATTTGATCCAACTGCTATAGGTAAAGAAAAATTATGTCAAAACCCAGTACCTGTTTTAAGGTAAAAACTAAAGCTTGATTTCAGTATAAAAGCACCAATGATCTCTGTAAGTACAAAGCAGAGAAGAGGGAGCAAGGCAGAACTTTTATTCTTACATCTCTGTATACCTGCTATGGGTCTAATGTAAATCTGACTTTTTAGAAAGGTTCCATTCTCTGAAAATACCTTCTTTCTCAACATACCTACTATCCTCCTATGCTGCTCTCATTTTTTGTTAATGATGTTTAATTTCAGTTAAGATTATTTTTCATCTTTTGGTGTAGAAAAACTTTACAACAGATTTCTGTACCTTTTTTGTACATGTCACATGCTGGAATCACAGCATTAAAATATATATCTATCAGATACAAAAACTGAGAGGCTGGGACAATGCAGCCCTGTGACTAGCTGTCTGGCTTAATACAGCACCAATTCACAGCTGGCAAAGGTTACTGTTCCTCTTTCCTGCCACTCTTGCTGTGGCAGAGGTATTTGTGCTGTTGCATTATGAATGATTTAGCTCAAAAAGGCCCTGACCAAAAGACTAGTTTATGCATCACAGTTGCCCGACTGAAGTTTCTTTCAAAACCATCACGGACTCGGTCTCTATCAAAGCTACAGATGCAGCTGAAGCTCACTGCTGGTGTTATCTAGATTATACAAAACCTGTAAGTGGAAAACTATTCACTAATTTCTTTGCAGACATAAGTGGGTATGGCAAGAAGTCCTATTTCACAACAGGTTTTGACGTCATGAGAACTGAGAATTACAGTTTTCCCCAGCACATTGTAGTCTTTCTTTCCAACATTTTTTGTAAAGGTTCTACTAAGTGCTTAGTGTCTAGAAAAACCAATGGTCGAGACACAGCCAATATCATAATTTAGCCCTATTGTCCTACTCAGCCAACAATTTCCAAGTAACACGTATCTCTGAAGAGACACCTCAGTTCAAAGATCAAAAACCTGAAAACCTTACTATAACCTTCAGCAAATTTTGAGCTACTTCCATTCACCAGTTCCAGCCACGAGGCAAACCAAGGGCCAATGTGCCTTGCAGATCTGCCTCCACCTCACACTACCAGATGCCTCACACCTGTGAGATACAACAAAACCACTTCAGTCTTCACATTCACAGCAAACAAGTCTCACAGTTTTTAAACAGCTTTATAGGCCTCTGGTTGCTTTCAAATTTATTCTCACGATGAAATAAGGGCTGGATCTGTTGTTAAGAAGTGTTTTATATACACATTAAGGTTTTATGCCGGAAGACACCCACCAAAACTTTAGTTTGGGGAGAGGTGGGTGGGTGCGGGCTGTAGTAGAGGTTTTCTGTACTCCTCTATTGAGGGTACACCACCACTACCCTGCTGGGAAATAACCACAGAATGGTCACCAGCCGCAGCCCCTCCTCAGTGAGACCCACCGAGCCCCACGCTCTTACCGCGGCATCAGGCCGCACTGCCGCACTCCCCCGCTCCGCGCCCTCCCCGACACAGACCCCAGCTCGCCCCAGCTGGCCCCACCAGTGGCTCCTGCCGCACTACACCGATATCCCAGCCGTCCTCGTCGCTGTCGCTGTCCTCGTAGCCCCCCGCCACGGCACGGATTTCCCACTGCGCGGCCGCCATAGCTCCCCGCTCCGCACGCATCGCCTCGACCCGCCGCCAGCGCCCAGTCACGTGGCCCACCCCACTTTCCCGCGCGCTGCGGCTTGGCGGCGCAGGGGCTGTCGGTGCCCCGAGAGCGGGGGGCGAGCTGCGGGCTCCCCTCCCTCTCTTCCCCCCCCCGGACGTGAGCGTCTGTTCCTGGGGCGGGCAGTCGGGGTTGGTGAGGGGAGGGGAAGGGGATAGCTCGGGCGCTGGTGGCGGCGGCGTTCTGTGTGTCATCCACAGGCAAAACTGTTTTTTGAGCTCAGGCTTTGCCCCAGTCTGGAATGAATTTGGTCTTCCACTGAGCAGAAGTGAACAGAAGGGAAAAAGTCTGGTCTTCCAGAAGAGGCAGGTGCACATGGGGAATGGTGAATGTAGTTCTTGTGCCCATGGCAACATAAAAGTGTAATTTTTAGGAAGTTCATATTAACAAAAAATTCACCTATCTTAACCAGAAGGGGACTGTGAAGCAATTCTTCCTTTTTTTCTTTTTTCTTTTTTTTTCTTTGTGTTTGGTTTTGGGTATTTTTTTGGTGCAATGCAGTGTGTAAGGCAGCTCTTACCGTCTTGGGAATCTGCAGGTTAGATAGAGCTGTACTTGGAATGTACTCAGTGCTATAAAAATTGCACTTACTAAAAATAATGTGAACAGCCATAGTCCACATATTTCAATTGTGCACTCCTGACATTTTTAACAGGAGTGATTTTTCTAGATTTTTGTTGCTTGTCTGTAAAATATGGCAACCTATTTACATAAAAGTATAATGCAAGTCAGGTTATTAACAATGAGAAACTCTGGTATATAGCTAGCTGAACATTTTAAATGAACTCCCATGAAAGAAACTTCCAGTTATGGAAACATGATAGAAATGCAAAAAACGTTTCTTTTCACACAGCCTCCTTGGAGAGAACAAAAGATGCTAAAATCAGGTCAACTGTAATACGTACCTCTATATAAAGGCGTAGCTTCATGTGCTTATTTGGGATTTACCTGCATATACTAAAAGTCTGTTTAAATTAGTAATGAAGATAGAACATCTACTGGGTATAATAATGAAACATTTTTGTACCCATGTGAGTTTTTATAAAATCGTTGTTCTCAGAGTTTTCGGCTTTCTGATTACTACCCTGAAGGTCTGTGGTGTCACTTTCCACCTGCAAAGGAAAAGTAGAATATATGGCATTGTCACCTAGCTTCTTTGTATCTATGAGTCTATCAGTCTTTGACATTATGGTCTCCATGTCCAGGATCAAGCTTCCACAGTGCTCTTTGTTTGCCTCAGCTGTGTTACAGAGCATGGGCTTACTAGGAAAATTTCTGTCTCCAGCTGCTGAACTCTAATGACAGTGGAGTGTGACTTCTTACAATTGACCCAATGCAGTGTAAGAGAGTTGTTTCTAACCGGTGGTGACACTATCTACAGATTTGTTACTTTTAATACACTACCAATTGTTTAGTATTTAATAATTGTGATTTATTTATTCTGATTCAGATATCAAAGTTGGGGATTGGTTATGTTTGTTTTTTTTTGTGCCCTTTTCTCTGCACCATCTCATGTACAATTTTAAATGTCACAACAGACACTTCAAATACAACCTGTGTGTTGCTGCTTTGCTGAAAGGCCACCTCTTTAAAATGGTCACTTTCAGTAATAGGTCTGATAGTCCTAGTACTAAAAAAAAACAAAACACCTCTTTCACAAGCTTATGATGCAGAAGAGCCTTGCAGCCAGTGTGCATCATAGCCGTTTCAAATGTAAACATGCCAATCATGCAGAAGTTGATAGCAGGTGATTTCTACTTCTGTGTTTTGTTAGAACTGTAAATCAAATGTTATTGTTGGTGTGGGCGCACCCTCTTCGTTTTCACATTCTGTGATCAGTTCATTTATGACCTTGAAGTCTTTCTTCATTTTTTAGCTAATCAGACTCTTCATTTCAGTTGACAGTGTGGTAATTCCTGGCTGTCATCCATACTTGCCAAATATCAGTATGTTTTTTCTTAGTCTGGTAGAAGCAGTTCCCAACATCCTTTCCACATTGCTATGCAGTACTTGTTTTACATGCAGGAAACAATTACAGAATGGCTCAAGTTGGGAAAACATCTCAGAGTAATTTCATGTATCACAAGGAGCATCAGAACAAGCACTGAAAGCCAACCCTGAAATAAATACCAAATCTGTGCATAGCCTAACTCTGGGTACTTACATGTCAGCCTATATTCAACATACCTATTAAAAATACAGTGAATAGTAAAGGTAGAAGTCACTGCATGAAGTAACAGTATTCATGTAAGAACCTGTTTTGCTCTGAATGATGTAACTTCCTTAAAACACTTTCCATGTGTCTTCAGGCACCCTTCTTGCCAGCCATACCTGCATTTAGACATCAGCTTGTTCGCATTCATCAGCTGACTTTTAATCTTCTCTCATTACTTCTGGTATTAGATAGATTTCATTAGTTGTCTGAATTTCTTCAGTATTTTTATCTATATCTCATGTTGTGTCTCATGTGAGACTGATATATGCATAGCTAAACATTTTTATTCAGACGTGGTTGCTGGAATATTCCAGAATGTTTTAACTTGTTCAGTTTCCTCTGTTTCAGACCAAAAGGATGAATCAGCAAATATGTACAGGCTTTGACGCTGGGAAAGTAATGTTCTTGGAAGGAGAATCTGAATTGGTAAATGTTTAAAGATAATGATTCTGTAAACCTTAACTGCTGCAATAAAGTTCTGCTAACAGCACAGCAGCTAGTACTTGAGAGATTTAAGAGCAATAATAGCATTTTTGTGGAATTCTGCATAGTTCTCTATTACAGCTGCTAGTTTGAGTAACAGTCTACACCCTTTCAGTATTACTCTCATGTAATTTTCTTGTGTGGTAACATTACTTAAGAGTAAAAACCGAGTGATTCTTTGTCCTAATGTCAATTGACAAAACTTCACCAAACTGCAAGACAACTGATACAAGGCCTTTTGAGCCCATTTCTTTTGTGTTTTCCTAATTTGTGTGGAGGAGGAAACAAGTCCTTGTACAACCAGTGTGCACTCCATAAAGAAGAGATTTAGTAATTGTAAGAGAGTCTCATTACCAGAGAGGCTTAGTAGCTCTGGGTCTACTGAATTGACAAATTACCAGTACATTTTCAGCTGGGGAATGGTACCAGCTGTACGAATTCCATGGTTAAGGGCAGGACATCGTGCAGGAGTTTGCATAATTTGCAAGAAATCCATAACATAGCACAAATGATTACAATTTCATAGGTCACATTCATGAAACAAATGAGAAACAAAGTACTTGACAGTAGTTGTTGTTAATTGATAATGGTTGTCCTAGATAAATTTTCGATTGACTTGTATATGTCTGTAACATCTCTTATTTTTAAGGTATTTCAACTCTTATTTTTAAGGTATAAGGAAGTATATATAAGGATATATATACTTACATATATATAAGTATATATATATAAAAATATATATACTTATATAAGTATATATGTAAGGATATATATACTTCCTTATACAAGTATAAGGAAGGGATAATATTATAGCCTTTCATTCCAGACTGTAAGTTGTCTATTCTTGAAGAAGCACTGATCTGTGTCCTTTCTGTGCTCTGTGAAATCACCCTTTATGTTAAATAGTTTTAGTTTTGCCATCCTGAAATTTTATTAGGAGCTGCTGCACTACAGCAAATTTATTTATTGAGTTATTTCAGTCGTTCTAATGGACTTAAAATAGATGGAAAACATTTAATTTCAGCTGGTTTGCTTCTGATAATGTGTTTTGGTTTTTTACAGCTGTATTTGTCCTGTCCACTTTGCCAAATCTCTCTGGATAGCATATGATGCTAAACTTTCAATCTGCTGCCTAAAGCTTGAGTATAAATTGTATAACAACCGATTTCTTGTTCATAAAATTTGTTTTCTGCTAGAAGCCATTGTCAAAATAGACCACATGAACTTACTAGTGTGGAATTCATGGGCATGGTGTACACCTGAATCCTATTCAGGGACTCCTAGATGCCAGTGCCATGAAAACATCTCTTCTCACCATAGTAGTATATAAACCCCCACCCCCCACCCCAGAACAGGAATTAGGAAGTTGAAGATGATAATTTATTTTTTTTTTTTTTAGTGTCAGGCACATTTTTAGCTGCTTTTTACATAACCTAGAAGTTTTGCTCTGTATAGCAAGTCCATGGCAGAATGATTCCTGCTATTACCAGTACAGTCAGGTCTTGGGATCCTCCTGTCACTCCAGAAGTACAAATGGGTTCTGCCACTTGACAGCTTGATGACATCAGCGTACATCATGCACTGGTGTCTACTAGAGCCTTGTACTTCTGTGGCTGTGACGTGCCAGGCCGTCTGATCCACGCAGTCCAGTAAACCCAGTTGTCCCTCTCCTTCACCTCTCTGGGGACAGGGCCCCTTTTAGTGCTGGTCAGAGGATTCTCCAATTGCTTCTTGTAAAAGCAGATTAGAATTATTTACGACAGGGTCAGGGGTAAGACCAGCCCTCTCACTCTGACTGGGAAACTGCCCTTTGGAAACTGGAACAGCAATTTTCCTTAGAGAACATCAGTTTTGTGATTGTTTTTCTTTGGAATTCATGTACCTCTGCCTCTAGGGATGAAGTGGATTTTCCATGCCACTTCTTCATGTCCTTTCCGTGCTCCTCAGATAAAACCACAGGGTACCCTATATCCTCTCCCTTGAGCAGAAGAATGCTTACTGTTAATAGCTGAGATGCTGGTCTATACAGATGTTTTTGTTGTTGGAACTCTTGCAACAGTTTTTTAACACCAGTTCAGTTTTTCTACAACTGACTGCGCTTGTTCAGGGGTGAAGTTACAAAATACTGGAGGTGCCCACTGGCCTAGGTACTTACCTATACTATCCCACTCACCCTGCCACTCAGAACTGTCCAGCCCTGGGACTGATCTCTGGGTGGTAATTTTAAGTAGTTGTTTAACCTTAAACAAGACCTGAAACACATTCAGCAACATGCTGATTCTTGGCAGTAGGACCATGCTGGTTTCAACATCCCAAGATTATTCAGAATATTCAAAATTCTCAAAGGCTGCTGTAAGTAGCCTGGTGGGAAAGGGGAAAGTGTAGCAGGATGTCTCTTCTGTGGGTTGGCCCTCCAAGGAGAAAAGGCATGATGTATAATTAATAATAATTCCCATTACATGGCTCCCAAAGTATAGAGGAGACAGCAATGCTGAGTACATGTATCCGATTAGTTTCATGACCAGCAAGTCTATCATATCACAAGCCAATTAAAGTACAACAAAACGAGAACCTTAACCCAGACCCCCTGGATGGTAAACACCAAAACAGTGAATGCAGGCTGCAAGTAAGGTGTGACACAATGCAGTTCTGAGAATACACGCAACAACTCCAAGAGCAAATAAATCAACACTGTGACCAGCAACTACTAAACAAAAAAAAACGAATGCTTAGAACAAATTTGCTTCAACACATACTGGTCCGATCTGTTGTTATCTCAACCCATCATGTCCCTGTTCAGGTGCCAAAAAGGACTGTCGTGGTTTAATCCCAGCTGGCAGCAAAGTACTATCAGCCACTTGCTTGCCCCGCCCCCCCAGTGGATGATGAGGAGAATTGGGAAAAAAAGGTGAAACCTGTGGGATGAGATAAGAATAGTTTAATAATCAAAGTACAATATAATACTAATAAAAATAATAAAAAGGGAGATAACTAAAAAGAGAGAGAAAAAATGAAAAAACAACCAACAAACCAAACCAGTGATACACAATGCAATTGCTCACCATTTTCTGACCAATGTCCAATCCATTGCTGAGCAGCAACGAGCATCTCCTGGCCAACCTTCCCCCCCCCCCCCCCAGTTTATATACCAAGTGTATGGCATGGAATACTTTTTTCGCTAGTTTGTGTCAGGTGTCCCCTCTTTGCACCCTTCCAGCTTCTTATGCCCCTCCTCACTGGCAGAGCATGAGAGACTGAAAAGTCCTTGATCAGGATAAGTGCTGCTTGGCAACAACTAAAACACTGGTGTGTTATCAGCATTGTTCTCAGGCTGAAGCCAAAACACAGCACTGCACCAGCTACTAGGAAGGAAATTAACTATCCCAGCTTAAACCAGGACAGAGAGGAACTGCTCAGCCCCTCACTGAATTCCTAACATGCCAACTGAATTTTGCTACTGATTCCTTCTATCTTATTCGTCTCCTCTAGCAAAGTCAGTGTCTCATTTACATCTGCCTTAAAATCTTCTCTTTGAGGATAATTGTGATACCATGCACATCCCCAGTATGTGGTATAAACTTAAACTGCTACAAATGCCAACATTTGGAATGTGAAAACATACTATGTGGGAAAACCATCCAAATACATTGCACTGTTTTCAGTTGTCTTATACTTAACGCTTTTATGCTTCTCTTCAAACTTTTGTACAGCCTCCTGTGTACCCATACTGGATCACGTTGTTACTTAAGAGCCTGTATATGTATCTGTATCTTTTTCTCCCCAAGTCTCTAACCACCTATAACAGCTCCTTCATTCAAGTTGCTGTTGCCATAGATATAATGGCTCTCTTGTTACAAAAACCTTTTATTAGTCCCATTATTTTCAGTGTGTGAAATCCCAGAATTATCATCAGGCAGTAGTATATTAAAAACCATGCCTTCTGTCTAAACTGCATAAAATCTTCATCGGTTCCTATCTACTCTGATGCTGTGAAAATGCCCTGTGTCTTAGTCATCCTATATACAGGAACTATTCAGATATTGAAGATGTGGTTTCTTCTCTGTAAATGCAGATGTATAAACTGCTGAGACAGCTGTTTGCTCTAGTTTTCCTTCTCATAATAGTTTTCTACAAAACTTACCTTACACTGAACTTGTGGAATCCCAATTGCCTGAGTATAAGGCTCTGCAATTAACATACTTCCTGCTGTCCAATATGGTTCTTTCCTATGTTCCTCCTTGTGATACCCATTCCTTTAAATAGAACCAAGCACAACTATGTGTTCTAGTTCTTAGTAGGTTTGGAATTTTGCAGAGTTAAATGCTGTGTATCCAAGCAGTAAAATTAAGTTTAAAGATTATTCACTGAAGATCCAAATACATTGCTCTTTCACCTTGCTTTTACCTAGCTTGCTTCCCCGTTTATTCATATTTTGACCATCCTTTCCATTGCAGCTCTGAAGAACAAGGCAGTTTATTTCATTCCCTTCTTTACATGGGGGAGTCTGTTGCCTCTCCAGTTGATCTTTCTTAATTTTTAAAAGTATCACAGCAAGAAAGAAAGCTATTAATTATACCATACCAGTTAAGTTTCCATGTAAACTCATCCAAAGGAGAAAAGAGGCACGGTCTTTGTACTTAGAGCAGAGGTAATGTTTGATTTCTACTAAGCTGAGGGCAGAGGAGGTTCCCTGTAACAGGAAGAGAAGGGGAGGCCAGTGGACAAGGCAGACTCCTGTGCAGCTCAGTAGTACTGGCTATTCGGAAGACCTTATGAGATTTTTTCCATCTTGTAGTAAGTTTCCTTGAGCTCTCTGTTACATCAATAACTAACAAATTTGAAGAGAGATAAATTCATGTAAACAACTTCTAAAATGTTTCCTTTTCTTGATTGTTCTTTTTTTAATTCACTTTGCCCCCCCCCCCCCCGTCACTTAATTTCTTGTGATGAGACTGCTGCAAACCAGTTTTTATAGGGCTTTTGGAAACAAAAAAGGAGTTAAATTTACAGACTTTTTTCCCTACAAGTTAACATTAAAACCACAACATGCATCTCTAGGCATTGCTATGGCTAAAATAAGGCCAGTTCAGTACATTAAGAACAGAATTAGTATTTTTTACTAAGCTGTATTTATACTGAACTGAGGATACCTTTACAGACTGGAACTTTACAAAGAACCAGGAGTAAATGTATTGAAAATACTATTTAAAAAATGTTCAGTAGGTTTTGATGGTGGGAATAGTAGCAGGCAGTCTGGAGTAGAAAAAAAGAGGAACTGAGACTGCCACAGTAGACAATTATTTTCCATTTCAAATGCTTATAGTGCTAGAAATATTTACAGAAAGCTGGTTGCATGGTGGTTAAATGTAATGAAAAATGATGTTTCCATCATTCCACAATAGCTTTTTCTAGAAAATACATATAGTTCATGATGAAGCTGTAGTGTTACATGCTTAGCAAAGTTGCAGACAAAGGACACAGATGAAGTGACATATAGGGACAGGAAGTGCTGTCAGCTGTGTGCTAAGAGTTATTATCTGCTGAACAGCTTAGCTCTTAAACCTGCTTCACTAAATGCATCACCTGACTTGGACCTAGCGTATACCTCCAAGGTAGCACTTGTAGGCTGCTCAGTTGATGCCGTATGCCAGAAACATCAGCGTTCTAGTCTGGGATGACTCAAAAGCATTGAGTAGCAGTTATTGCTGTGTAAGGTGATTACTTGTGCCCTGTGTAAACACTGATGACTGGCTGCTGATCTTTTACACTAGGAATTCTCTTCCCAGCTAGACATGTTATTGAGAGTTTTGAGTTTGATGTATAGAAATATTCAGGTTTCTGTTGATTTCTAGGGGATGCTTGGACATCGGAGTATTTAATACTATATATTCAATAGATTGCTTTTTTTGCCAGTGGTATTCAATGTGCTACTTGTGTGGACTTTATTTAATCTGTTAACTTCTGCAAAGCACCTTTAGATCCTCAAATTAAAGCAATTATATAATTATGAGATACTAAATTAAATGCACTGAGTTTTATAACAAGTAGACAAAAAAAACCTGCGAGTCACAAAGACTTCTCCTGAAGCATATTGTGCCAGGCTAATAAACATCAATGCATCCAGTTCTGGTAAAATTTTTTAAAATGTTTTAATAATTTTGTTGTTGTTTTTTACAATGTTTGCCAATACTGTGCTATTTAATTTAATGGGTCTTTTTCATATTGGAACCATTCCTGTTACAGTGTTTTGACAAAACTCAACTGTACTGCTTTGAAAATTGGCTTTGATAAAGGTGATCTAATTTGAAATTTTATTGCTTCCTTCTTAATAAGATAATTTGGTCGTAGGCCTGCTTGCAGGAAAAGCATGATTATTATTAATTTTAGTGCAAGAGGCATTAGGTTGTATGATGTAGCTTTGTGTTGTAGTACAACAGTCAAAAGAATTACACTATTTCTTTAGCCCTTAGTACAAAAAAGGCCACTACCTGATGTCAGTGGAAGTCTGGTTGTCAGCCACAGGAGATGGCAGTAGTTGGCACAGCTGTAGTGAGAACTCCAATTCCAAGAGATAACAAAATTTAGTTTCCATATTTGTAATATATGCCATTTTCTTATCATCAGTATATTACACTCATTCATTTAGAGCATCTTATGAGATTTCTGCTGTTTTTTTTTTTTTATCCTGCCAGATGTTTGTTTAAAAAAACAGTGGAGGATGGTAGTCTGTTAAATGTTCCTAAATGTGTGTTCCTCTGTACAGTGGTCTAAACCCATCACTATACCTGTTCAGAGATAGGGGAAGACATACCAGGAAAGAAAATGTCATTGGACCTCATTATGTTCTTGGGCTAGTGCTAAAACTAACTCTTGAAATTACGCAGTATGTGTAGGTTTAGGTGGCTAGTACAGGAAAGTGCTGTTCTATAAACCTTGACTGCATTCGGGACTATTAAATATACTTTCAGACTCTTTTTGGTCCTATAAAGTTCGAGTTTGTAATTTTCTATGTGGATATTTGACATCCTATAGCAAGAATACATGCTGGAAAAAACATTTTCAGAATAGTGTAAAATATGACATTCAGACCTCATCTAAGCCCATCTGCATCACCTAAACAGCATAGGGAGAGTATTTACAAAAGCAAACAGCAATATTTGCTGAAATAAACCAATTTTGTATGGAAGGAATTAACATGACCCTTTGTCCTGGGTTTAGCAGGAGCAGTCAGTTTTTCTCCTTCTTAGTAGCTGGTGTAGCATTGTGTTTTGACTTTCAGCTTGGGAACAGCGCTGGTGACACTGGTGTTTTTAGTTGTTGCTAAGTCATGTTTACTCTGACCAAGGACTTTGTGAGTCTCATGCTCTGCCAGGGAAGAGGGGAGGCCTGGAGGAAGCAGAGACAGGACACCTGACATAAGCTAGCCAAAGAGGTATTCCATATCACAGCACATCATGCCCAGGGAAGTAACTGGGAGTTACCTGGAAGAGCAGGGGCGCTTTTGGGGGTCAGGCTCGTTTTGGCGAGTGGTATCATATTCTCTTTCCTTGTTATTTTTCTCTTATTGGTGGTAGCAGTAGTGGTTTGTGTTATACCTTAGTTACTGGACTGTTCTTATCGCAGCCTGTGGGAGTTACATTCTTTCGACTCTCCTCTCCATCTCTCTGGGAGCCGGGGGTGGGGGGGGGGAAGAAAGAAGGAGGAGGGTGGGGGAGTGAGTGAACAAGCTTTGTGGCTTTAAACCATGACACCCTTTAAGCCTTTAGGGTTGAAGAGAGCCTAGAAAAAAGGAATTTGATTTCTCTGTTACATCTGGAAATAGTTTTAAACATGTTTATGCTTTCAAATAATTTAGAATTAATTTATCTTTTTTTCCTGCTTGCATTGTTCCTACTTTGGTGTGTAAATATGACTTCTGTTTAACATCTACTTGTTATTCAGGCCTTTTTATTTTATGTGTTAACAAACTAGTCTTTTGTTTTACTTGATCTTGACATCTGATGATAATTTAATAACACATTCTAGTGTTACAGCTTTGAGGTTAAAAGCTGCCAGTCATGGTGTGGAAAAGACTGCATCACAGTGAGCAGCAAAGAGGCATTTCATTTCTAAAGGTCTTTTCCAGCCTAGTTAATTCTCTGTGGTGGCTGTTAACTGACAATTTCAGAAAAGCAGAGCCCAGATAACACAGGGACCATAATGCTTAAGAATAGATATTGAGTATGTATGTATTCACAGAATATGCCATACAACTCCCCTTTTGCATGCTTATTCAGACCAGTCAACGTGACTTTCATCTGTCCTGGATTGGTACCAAGGTACTTTGCTTCCAGCTCTTCTCCAGATCTGTGGAACAAAAGGTGGCGTAGTGAATCCAGTGTCAGGATAAGAACAAAGGATTTCCTGTTGAGAGTGCATCGTGTCATTAGTTCGATAAATGGGATACATGAAGGCAGTAAATTGAGATGTGATGGACTAAATTTGTGCTCTGATGGATGCATATATGCAATTTCTGGATTTGTGCTGGGGTAAGAATGGCATCACATCATTTTGTCAGTATTTCTTGAAGCTTGTTAACAAGACTATGTGAGGATGGGTTCATACACTTGACACAACATCATAACTGACATTGAAGGGAAGAGTAATTCTCAAAATGTGATATTAACTCTGCGTAATAGACCTCAAGAAGCCATCTAGCCCAACCCTTGCACTGAAACAAAATGCAATACACCTGTAACTTTATTGACAGGTGTTTTGAGTAACTTTTCTTGAGAGGAAGACCTGCAGCACTTCCTTACCCTTAGGAGTGCTTTTCTCATCCTCTATTACAAGTTACTGTAGTTTTTGTCTTTGGTATTAACTGGGGTTAATTGACTGTCATTTTTACATGTATTTGAAGATTTATTTCTCATAGGTTAAAGAAAAGAAGTGCATCACTTTTTAGGTCTTCTAGGCCATGTCTTTCATGTATTGTACCACCCAATAAATTATAACCCTGGTGCTAAACCCACAGGGTAACTACCTTACATGGTCTATATACCCCACTTCTTTCAATACATTTCACAACTCCATTTGCATTTTACCCACACTTGTTGAATTATACAGTCTGAATTGCCAGAGTATTTTCCACAGAACTACTGGATTATTCATGCTTCCTATTTGTGCCCTTGGTTATCTGTCTCTTTTTCCTTCTTGGAAACTTGGTGTTTCAATCTTGCCTTATTTCACATTGTATTTCACATCACTTATATTATGTCTTTTGTGTATTTTTTATGTATAATTTCACACACTTTCTCCTCTTTATGAAGATCATTTTGCTTGCATTACAGATTTATTGGTTCTGAAACTTTGGGCATGACTCTTAAGTTTACCTTCCTATAAAATACTGTTCCTGTTTGTAGTAGTGAACAAACAGACCTTTGCTGTCTATTCCTTTTCTTATATCTGAAAGGTTTTGATATTTTTTTTTTCATATCTAGTCACAAAGATGTCTCACCTGGAAAGAATTGAAGAAAATAGGTATTCATGATCTTGCAAATTTGAACCTGTATCTGCCAATTTCAATGGCAATGGGTGATGTAAGTTCAAATGTAATATATTATGTGTAACATTTTGTGGATGAAATTGTTAGACATTCAAGTTTTGCTGCAGCAATGATTGTTTTGTAAATGTGGAGGAAGCATGTAACTCAGTACTGTCAAACAGTTACTCTTTGTTTGCTAATAGAAGATTTAGATTCCCAATTTATTACACTAATTTCATTTTACCAATATACCCATACAAGTGCAAAAAACCCCATTTCAACCACAACATTAAAATAGACTTTAAAATACCTGACTTCCTATATATAAAAAAAAGCTTAGAAAGGTCTTCCTGACATTTAAAAACTTTTTATAAAGGGACAGAAGGAATATTTTCATACTTGAATGCATAATACGAATCACCAGAAGTATTTAATGTCTAATAAGTTACCAGCAGATGCAGTGAGGAACTGTGTTAAATTTGAGCACAATATGGTAAATACAGATCTTGCTTTGGGGAGTTTTTCTGCAAAACAGTAGCATATCTCTTGTTGCATTTTGTTAGAGACGAGCTCTGGCAAGAGGCTGATTTCCAGTATGAATGGGTTCTCATGCTATGATCAATCAACCTAAACATCCAGTTGCTCTATTAAGTTGTTAATCTCACTGCTGTACTTGTTGCAGTGCTTTTTGGGAGGCTTCATTAAAACTGCAAGTATCTCTTATATTAAAAGCTTTCAACAGGTAATGGTATAAAAAGATTTGTATTTTTTTCCAGTATACCTGAGGAATAAGGAAGAATTTTCTACTAAGGCTTCTAGAAGCAATGAATAATTATTAAGCCTCTTCTAGTGATACAGTTAATGATCAAAACAATGACAAAAGTGTAATGAGAACAGCAGATTAAGCATAAAGAAAGGCAGTGTTTTCCATTTGGTAATGCAGTGTTCAGTTAACAGTGTTGAAACTGCTGGTTTAGAATAAATTTAAATCAAAGGCATGGTATGTGGGAGTAGTAGATCTAATTGATCCAGAGATGATTAAAAGGCAAAAAAAGAGATTTGTGATTGATTAGCCTGGTGTTTGCATCATGTGCTTATCTGTTACTGAATTCCAGTGGTAGGAACCTTAGGAGACATCCCATTTGGTTTGGCTACATAGGCTATTGTTTACCTTTCTGTGCCTTCATTCTTTCAGTACTAAAAAAATATGTAAAATTGCAGGAAGTAGGATCTGAGGGCCCCTATTAGATAAATTATATCTGGTGTCTTCTGGGTTTTGCAAGCCTCTGATGGGTGTGGATCCTGGCTCCAGTTAGACTGAATGATTCAGAAAAAAATGTCAACCTCCTAGAAGAACACAAAGGATATTTTTCTAAATAGAAACTCAGTTCCTGAAAATCATGGATCGGGCAGGGAAATCTCACTCAGTAGCTGCTGGCCTGTTGGGCAGCACTGACCCACACCAGTTTTAATTTAGTATCTCATGGATATATTCCCAAGAGATATCCCAGGTGGGAATCAGTCTCTATGCATTTACAACTGATAGACCTGAAAATTCCATCATTCCCTTCTCATGAGGTACAGAGGATATTTCTTTGATTTTTAGATCAACAAGCTTTTTGCTGAGGGCCAGCTATGTCTGAGAAGTGGTAAGTTACACTTTCTGTGTTTGCTTTTAAAGGGCTGACTTCTTTCGGTAATGGAATCTGTTTGCTGTTCCTGTCTGCTGAAGCAGTGTTTATGACAAGCTACCAACTCAAGTTCATTGGATATAGAGAACATGTTAGACTGGGTGTAGGCACTTGACGTTCTAGCATCTGAATTTCCCCTCAGGCATTTGTAGTAGAATACAGACAGTTGTAGTTAGACAAGAAGGTGCTTGAGTCGTAAAGAAATGCCTCATGGCTTAGGAAAGCCTCCTTATATGTTCAGTATTCAGAATTCTTATGATGTTTCCAAGACAGATATGTTGGTTTCAGCTTTGGTTTTGCTGGGTTTTTTTTTTGCTGTTTTGTAGTGAGTTTTTTTCCATCAATATATGCATGAAATGAGGTGTGTCAGCCATACCAGTAGAGTTTTAGCTGTATCTTTCAGCATGGTATCCATTTAAAAATTCTTTTTTAATTTCTATTCCTGATTTAACCTTTGAAGAATGAAAATTAGTTATTTCTGTTACTCCCTTCCTTCTAATGTTCAGTGTTTCTGCTCTCCCCTCAGCACCTGGGGAGCTCAGGGAACACAACCTTCAGCTGTTTCTCAGAGCTTTGGTCTTTTTACTGGTGTTCTTAACTATCTCATCTCTTAAGGAAGGAGGTAAGAAATCACACTACACCTGTTTAACCTTTTCTTTCTAAAAACCACAAATGTCTACTTCTCTTTATGACTTCTTCCTTTTTATGCATCCCAGGCATCCTCCTGCCCTCTCAGGTGTGGAAGGACTTAGCATGTTTGGTCTGCTTTTCTCCGAGAAGTAGAAAGCTGGCTGAGGCTGGGAAAAGGGTGAGCTCAAAGAGAGGTCTTTAATATGCATACTGCTGCCCCTTCTTGTTGCAGGTTTTCTCACCGTCTGAAAGCTTGTCTCACTTATTTGTTGTATCTTAACTTCAAACTGGAAGTAGTTTGAGGAAAGAGAGTACAATTTTTTTATGTGTTTGTGTTCAGAAGAATCCTGGTTTACCTGATTGTAGCACCACAATAATAGGGAAAATAACTTAGAAGGTAATAGGGTAAATAAACTGAAAATATCTCTTATTTCTGATTTCAAAAATGAAATTATTAATATGGCCAATGTATGCATGAGTGTTCCTGTTTATTTAGTTTTCTTGCTGTTAATCAAACAGTTTTTTATTTTCTAGCTCTAAAAGGAGAGTCTAGAGCAGTACTGTATTTCTGTCAGAATAAGATTGTTTTAATCTGTGTCAATAAAAACTTGTTTAGTAACATGCAGGCAAATGCATACAACAGACCAGTCTACTGTGCTTGCCAACCCCAGCCAGGATCCTGTACAGGATGCCACAGCAAAAAGAGTAAAGCTGCAGTGGCAGAAGGTCTTGTGATAGACTGCATGTACCAGATGTTGGCTTCTAAATTCATATAAACAGAGATTGTCTGAAGACAAAGGCATTTCAGATTTCGATAAATGACCAGTGTAAATGCATTAAATATTTCCTTTTCTGTGTAAATACCTGGTTTTGTACTGAGTCCTTGTAAGCTTAACAAAGTCGTGGGTCGTTGACTTTCACAGCTTAATTCTGTGTTGAATAATAAAAGCATTTCCTCTTTCTTATGTATTATGCAAAACTGTAAACAGAAGTGCTTGAAAGTCTTTGCTTTTCTATATAGTATGTCCAATATATATATTTTTTAAATTGTTCTCTAAATTCTATTGTTGCCTTGTATCTGAGACTGAAACAAGTATTTGATGAGAAATTGTTACATTTCTGTACAATAGAGTGAAATATTTTAATTGTTAGTTTCTATCTCATAACTTAGACTTATGCTTTGTGTTGTCCCCTCCTGTTTCATTGTGCTGTCTACAATTAGACCCACAGCTGGTTCTTTCCTTCAATGGATGTACTAATTTATAACCCATTAAAGCGTATGAATAGATCATATTGTTCCTTTCATACTGGCACAAGGAAGTGTAAATTAAGTTTTTGTATGCCAGCAAGGGAGAAGTCTATCCAAGGGTAGAGTTAGCTTCCTATTTTTAATTTCTGCAATAAATGAAGTTGGAAATAGAAGTGTTGTATCTGCAAATGTTTTCAGTTTCTTAAAGAATAAAATTAATTTTTGATTTATAATTATTTTGTGTATATCTCTACTTAAATAATATTGTGAATATTGGCTGCTTTGAGAGGTAATTATATGTGGATAATGTTTGTCCACTTAAAGCTGACATTAAGCAACGTAATAGTCCTTGTTGTAGCTATTTGATGATACAAACCCCTGGGTAGGAACACAAAAATAAATTTAAAAAGAGCCTCTGTAGATTTTAGAGTCTAATATGAAAATACTTTCTCCCATAAGCGCCTACAACTGTTTGAATCTGTCATTCGAATGCTCAATGCTGTTAAATTAATCTTTCTTTCTTATTTTCTATCAAAACCCATTGTTACCAGCTCTGTCCAGTCTCCTACCAAAGAAATTCTCCACTCTCCTATTCTGCTGTGGGAAGAAACTGAGATACCTGACGAGTCTGTTGTTTGTTGGTTTGATTTGGTGTTTTGTTTTTAGGGTTTTTTGTTTGTTTTTTTTTCTTTTTTTTTTCTGTCAAAGTGTACTTTTCCTTTCAGGAGAAAAACCCGTCATTCCTCATTTGAAAGATAGACTTCAAATAAAAGATTGGAACTTGGGTTCCACTGACCAGCTTATGACTGGGTACTTTGCTGTCCTCAAGTGGAACAGCTTAGGAGGGCAAACTCAGAAGACATCTCAGAATGATCACCCAGCTAGGTCTCTTACAGTGTGAGAGACTGTAGTTCAAGTCAATGGTCAGAAGTTTAGTGGAGCATGAATTTCATCACCTTTTTAAGTGTTTGCAAAGCTCCTTAATCATTGGTTGAGCAGCTTCTTATTCCTTTTCAGATCAGCGTTATATCCTCAGTATGTGAAGTTTTTTTCTTTAGTAAATAACTGAGTGAAAAGTCAAGGGTCTGAGTTGCTTTATATGCCCTTAACATCCCTTCCTCCCTACTTTTTCTGGTGTTAGCCAGTATTTTAAAATAAGCCTTAATTTTCTTAGAGCACTGGGAAGCGTTTCTTGGCCTGCAACATCGGTAGGTTTACTTGCAACAGTGGCAGGCTGGGCGTGATGATCAAGCTTCATGTTCCAGTGGTTTAGCAACTTTTATTAACAAGCGTAATCAGAATTCTTAAATCTGAGAGGTTCCTTCTTAAGTGGAGGAATGTTTCTTATAACCAGTTCTGTGGGCAACTTTTTAAAGGCTGATAACTTCTTTGTTACTGACACCACTGTGCTGTGATTGGCTAGAGCGATTCTTACCTTCCTGTAATGTAAACCTTTTTCTAGCAGAAAAGTCACAAAGTCTTTTGTAAAGGAAAAAAAAGGCATTAGGCTGCCATAGCAATGGAATGTCGATTTCTCTTACTGTTAATTCTCTGAATTGCAGCTTTAAATAAGTTTACGCAAATCCAAAAGTCTTGCTTTTAGCCTCAGAAAATCTTAACTATTTAAAATACCCCTGCACCTGTTTGGTTTAGCACAAGTAGCTGCAAGTTCGTATGGGGAGAAACACTTTCACCTAATATAAATTTTCCATTGTGCCCAATGTGAGAGGTTTTTCATTAAACTCAGTAACTCATCATATTTTGGTGTCAGCTGACATTTAGGAAAAAAAGACATCAGTTTTCTTTTCTCTGGGAGAAAAACCTGTGTGAAAATGTCAGTCAGCAAGCCCAGTCCTTCTTTTGTACTTGAAAACATTATAGGGTTTCTGAAGCCTGACTAAACACAGGGCTTTAACCTGCTACCCTGAATGTCACCATGTCCTCTGGAAGTGGGATGAATGTGGACTGAGAATGCTGAGAAAACTTTATGGAGAACGCAGATTTTATGCTGCCTGACCCTTTGTCTTCATGTGCAGCACTGTCTGCCCTTTTACTCCCACAGTCTGCTCAGCGTCCTTGGGTATTGTTAGTGGGTGGTCATCCCTCTCTATTTTCTCATTTTGTTTAACTTTTTTTTTAATGTTTAATCTGAAGATTGAGGCAACTCTGAAGATTGAGGCAACTTCCTGAGGCAATAGCACAAGCAATTTTGGGCTATTTCAAGACTAGAAAAAAACACCAAGTTTTATAGTTCTTTTGTAACTTGAGTGAAAGTGGTGTTTGCCTCAATTTTTTTCTATTAAGATTAGAAAATTTTTGGATACATGTGGAATTATTTCAGGGAAGAATAGCCTAAAATACACCATACTAAACACACTTTTAAAAAGCGGTGGGCTAAGGTTTCATTGCACTGCATAGAGTCACAGGGCAGAGTTAATGCTGCATGATCTTTGCAGTAAGATTCCAGTAAAGAAGATATCAGTCTCAGTGCTTTGTCAGGAACTCAAGCTCTTTCTCTTTTAAATGGTTGTAAATAAGTAAGCACTTTTTGTTATGCTCTAGGTGATTCAATAATCTCTGTTGCTCAACTGCTCAAGACTGCCGGCATGTGCCTTTTATTGAGTCATAGAAGGTATCAGTCTTGGATGTTTGCCCCCTTAACCTCAATAATATCATTGTTCTAGGATTATTACATGACAGTAGGAAGAGGAAGAAGTTAAAGCTATCTTTGGAAACATAAACCTTGCGAGCTTGTCAGACTTGGATTCTCAGGCTCTTAACTCCTCTCACGTTTATTCTAGACTGAAAGCAAACAAACCCTGAAGTCTTCAGAAAACTTTCTGTTCAGCTTATTTTCTCCTACAGCTTCCAAAGAACCAAATATGTCCTACCAAGTGTAAAGTGCAAGAGTGTGCTCCTACATCCAATAACTGTTCTATTATATTGCTGCATCATCTTGATTCAAAGTTATTTTTTTTATTAGCTGCAGTATTTGTCAACAGTGTCTACTCTTTTTTTTTCTTCTTCTTCTTTTTTTGTTTTTTATAATTTGAATGTGCTTTTATTTTGGTTTTGGCTTTTTTGTTTTAAGGCAGATGCCCTATCTGTCAAGACAGTTCTCATTTCTGATTAAGCTGTGTCCAAGCTGACGAAACCCTACACACATCTTGGTATTATGAAGGTTACTACCAGCAGGACTTTCACCATTTTAACAAACCTTTTAGAACTCATGCTTAAAAATGAGTAGTATGGCTTTTTTAAGTAATCAGGGCCACAGTCTAAACTTCTTCTCAGATTCTAGTTCCTTGAGAGCTTTATTCTATGAAAGCTTAGACAGCAAAATCTCAGTGAGTACTTTGATAGTAAGGCAGATCAAGGTGACACTTCAGCAGATGTAAAGGTTCTTACTGGTTTTGACACACTGGGGTTCATCCATCAATGCAAATAGAAATGGGTTGCCACAGAATCCTGGGACACATTTTCATTTCCCTCACTGTGCATCAACAATTTCAAAAAGCTTAAAAATTCCTTCCAGTTTATAAAGATGTTCTTGCAGTTGTCACTGATTTCACAAACCACATGGCAGCGTGTGAACATGTCTGACTTTTGTCTGATAGTTGCTTCTAGTGTGATGTTATAATTCTTGTTGAAAATTATATACAATTAGAAGTGCTTTGAAGAAGTTGGTCTGGAGAGTCTGTAGAATCAACCTCTGCAAATTCAGTATGAGCTGCACTAAATGCCAACACACAAACATTCTGTTCTTACATCAGGCCTGTGATGTATTCATTGCTGTTTTCCTTTTCATGATCTCCATGTAAGTGCTTATCAAAATGTGGTCTTCTGCCCATTTTGCCTGTCCAGAATGAAAGGCCTGGTACTTTAACAGTACTTCACCTCCTAGCTCTGTATCTTGTATCACAGAAATACACACCTGGTAGAAGATTTGCTTAGTTTCCCTGGATTATCAAACTGCCTTCAGGACTTATTAAGACCATGTGTTGGATTGACATAGTCAAATACTGATGATGTAGCGTGGGAAAGCATACATGGCTCTGCTTAAAAAACATCTCTGCTGCCCATGGAATTAAGAATTATAACCTGCAAATACTGAAAGCATTGGCTGAAGCAATTCTGGCACTATAAAGACAATGCATTTTGGTACAGATTTTGCTTATGGAAGCAACTGATCCAGTGGCTGTCAGGCTGGCATCTTCTGCATCTGAAAATAAAATATTCTGCCCATCCAAATTCTAAAAGTATTATGAATGCCATCTCAAAATCTGTTCACCTGGTAATATCTGTGAATAGTTTACTTTTTTAAAATGAATGCTGCTGTAGCTTTTTTCTTGGTTATGATTCAGTTTTCATTATAGTTTGTGGGAATAGAGAAGCTCTTTGGAGTTCCTAGTAGTACCAGTCCAAACTGACAAAATATATGAAAAGCAAGTATTGCAAATTTATCCACAACTAGAGAGTACTGTGGGATCTTCAACATCTAAAACTAGATATTTGTAAGCCATCAAATAGGATGCTTTGTTGATTATTAAATTATACATATACTGGTAATTCTAATTGGCAAATTTCTTTCACTGTTATGCTTTACTCTTTTGAGCCCTTTATTAAGGTTGTCTCTGTCTTGGAGTGTGAGCAGCCTTTAGTCAGGGTAATCATTTTTTTGTAAATGAAAGCTGTAGGGTAAAGCCCTACCATATGGAAAGCTGGCCAGCCAGCTTTTGCTGCTCCCAAGAATAGCTGGATGAATAGTTAGATGAAGTTACACCATCTCACATGTGATATTGAGGAGCTATACCTTACCCACTTCTTAAGGTTATTCATCTAAAAGGATTTGAAGCAAGACCTCCCACCATTATTTAAATCACTTGGTATGAGGAAGTGAAGCCCAGGTGTACTGGAGTCCTGTTGGTCACAGGGAACCTTTGGGGAAAGGCCATTGTCAGGTTTGTGGAGCAACTTCTCTGCTTTTACTAAAAAGAAATGTGGAGAATAGACCATTCTGCTTTTGGGTTGAATAAAACGTTGCAACCGAAGTAGTTTACAGTCAATTAAAAGATTAGGGGAAAAAAAATGAGGATTTGGTTAGTAATTTGATTGACAGGTCTGGTTGCTTCAACTTCATAACAAAGAAAATGAACTTCATCTTGATACCTGTTTTCTCTCTCCATGTCCCTGCAAGCAAAGGACCATTTGTATGTTTGCTTGTTTTTTGTCAGGGCTATTTTAAAGAATGAAGTTTTCAGAAGATGGGGATTGTGAGACTGAACAAAACAGTGAGTTTTTAACCCAAAACAACAATAACAACAACAACAAAAAAAAACCACCAGTGACTTGAAGTGTTAACTTTGGCAGCTACTTAGCTTCATTTTCTAAGGAGATGGTATTTAAAATGATCATGCTTTCTCTTTCTACTAATAATTTCTACCCCTTTGTCCATTGAAATTAGCTAATCAAAGATTCAAATGTAATTAATTTTTTCTACCCTTCTTGAAAATCAGTAGCTGGATAAAATAAACAAACAAAAAATCCCCAGAGACCTATTGTGTTGCTGTACCTAGAAAAAGGATTGCAGAATTTCACTGGTGACTCCATGACAGGTAAAGCCAGTCTTCCCCCTGCCCTTTCTCCTGCCCTGCCCCATACCATACGGTGCGTATCCTTAGCTCCTGTAGCACCATCACTAAGTGAGTTTCCTTTCTCCAAGTTCATATACCACACTGATTTCAGCTAGACTTTAAGGAGATTTTCATGCAATCTGGTGGTCCTGGAGGGGAATGTGAATGTGTCCCCAAGGGCATGAGGGAGGCCAGGGTAAGAATGACTTAGAGATGCTGTGAACATGAAAGCATCTAACCAGCCAGCCTGTTTCCCACACGTGCGGCTTCAGGCTGAGCGCAGCATGCTGGATCTCACCGGGTTGAAGTACCCTCATGCAAGTGCAGTAGTCAGAGTTCCTGCAGTGAGGACACGGGTAACCAGTCTGTACTTGTTCTGCTCTCATGCCGTTGGCTCTAACTCAGCCTCACCACATTTTCCTCAGAAAGTTAGATAGATGGTAAGTGTGGGCACAGTTAAAGGATAATGTGGCTGTTGTCATAGCAGGCTGCATGTCTGTGGAAGTGAAAGAAAATAATGTAAATGAAATTCATAGGTAATTCTGAAATTGGAGGTCCAGTCTCTGGAGAGAACAGAAATATTACGGTTTATTCCTACTCACAGTAATGCTAACGATAGGTTTTGCATTCATGTCAGCTGAGTATGTTCACGATCTCCGAGAAGATTAGGAAGAACAGTATCTCTGAAACGACAAAATGTTCAGTTTAAGAAACCGGGGCAAGGAGATGTACGAGTGGAAACAGTTGAGAAAAATGACAAGAAATAATTATGTAAAATGCAACTAATTAGGAGTTTGTGACTGGGGGGTGCGTGTGTGTGTGTGTTCATGTGAAAGTAGCTGAGTTATTTGCAAAACTATTGGATCACAGAGCAGGAGAAAAATCACTCCCTGGGTTCTGGTGGTGCTGAGCTTAGCCATAGCTGGTACTTAAGGAAGTTGGCAAAGAAATATGCTAAGTGTAGAGAAGAAATGTTAAAAATTACAGATCTGGAGAACTTGGCGTATTAAAGGTGGTGGAATTTTCAGGGAAAAAATTACATAATCAGCAGTGACTGATGGGATGTCTTTGTTAGTCCCAAATCTGCTAAAAATGCTTGTAAGTCAGCTCAGGGAGATACTGATATGAAAAATGCTCCATTAGACATTGACATTTGAAGCAGTTTGGACCAGATCCACAGAAGGTTTTAAATGACTAACATACTTCACTTTCTAATGTAAACTACTAAAAAGTCTAATCCTGTGCTCAGCTCCTGCTTTATTCACCTGCACCAGAGGTCCAAAGGCCAGAAAGAGAAAAAGCCCATAGTACGGGGGGTGTGGGGGGCTGTGTGTGGGGGTATTTATTGCTCAGAAGAGTCAGTTTCCAGTCTGTCTTTAAATTAGTGTTTCACCATTTCCTAATGGTGTGAAAGAATTTTGGAGACTTAGGTGATGTAAGAGGAGTTGTGGGTTCCCCACCCCTGGAAGTGTTCAAGGTCAGGTTGGATGGGACTTTGAGCAGCCTGGTCTTGTGGAAGGTGTCCCTGCCTGTGCCAGGGGGTTGGAACTAGCCGATCTTCAAGGTCCCTTCCAACCCTAACCACTCTGTGGTTCTGTGGTTCTGTGATTCCATGATTTGTATGCCACAGCCTACTGCCAGAGAGCTTCTTTCAGAGGCGGATAGAGCATGTGGGATCACGACCTTGCCCCAGCTCTAGCAGAAAGAGGGGTCAGAATCCTGATCCGAGTTCCTACTTGAGCATCCTCGGCACCAACCAGCCGTGTCAGGGAACGGCGGCAGGTGCCTTCTTGGCGGGACCGGCACCAAACGCCCGAAGGGAATGCTCCCAGCTTCTCCTGAAGGCCAGCGTACGGTGCGCGGTGCGGTGCGGTGCGGTGCGGTGCGGTGCGGGTGCTCCAGGCCGGGCTCCGCTAGGTGGCGGATGCGGAAGGGCTGCACACCGCTGCGGTGGAGCGCGGCCGGACTCGGCCCTGCCTCTCCGCGCTGTATTGTCTGAGGGCACGGTAGAGCGCGGACAGTTTCCTGGAGTCCTCCCTGCCCCCGTCTCTTGCTGGTTTTGTCATTAATAAAGCAGAATCGGGAAGGATCCGAGGGAGGTCTGAGACACAAAGGAGCCGGTGCGGTGACAGGGTAAGACGGCACTTGTTGGCTATCCACAGTCAGCGAGGGAGGATTGCCAAGGCAGAGAAATTCTTGAGGAAAACACAGCGGGGTGTAGCGGGAGGCGGAGAAATACAAAAACGTCTGCGAAGTTTGCAGAGGACCAGCTGGTTAAACTGTAGCGTGGTCTCTAAGTCCGTAGAGAAGCGCGTTTGCCCCTTTACAGACCAGCTGAGAGGGGACGGCTGCGTGCCCAGAAGATCGTGAACTTTTCCATCCGTGTTTTTTTAGGTTGCAAAAGTGAAAGGAAACTGGAGTCTGTAAATATCATAATAAAGCATTAAATAAAATTGTCTTATACAGAATTAAATCACAAGGTTTTTTTTTCTTTTTTTTTTTTTTTTCCGGCTTATTGTCATCCTTGTCTTCAGCATGCTTTCTGCTGTGCACTCCGAAAGCAGTGATTTTGTTTGTGCAGCGTGTGTATAATGCTTCAGAAACAGCTTTAGTGTTAAACCTGGGTGTTTGGGCTAAACTTCTTAAGGATGCACCTCCAGTCCCCATTTCCCTCGGCCCAGGTAGGGTGTCTGACAGAAAACTCACAAAACTGAGATAGGTGTATTTTGCAGGGAGTATGACGGCCCTTGCCGTGCACAGGTGCTCTCCCCCGGGCTTACCGCCCGCCCCTGCCCCGAGGGGGTGCGCAAAGGTGTAGGGGCAGCCGGGGAGCACGTGGGGGTCCGGGGACTCCTGGCTTGGTCCTAGGTGCCCGTTAAACCTTGCTCCGGGCCCCGGAGGTTGCCAGCTGGCTGTCGGTGAACTGGGGCGGGCTCGGCCGCAGGGAACTGCTCGCTCGAGGGGCCGAGGGTGCTCCGTCCCCCAGCGGGGCTCCTCGGCTCTCGGCTCTGCGCTGTCCCCTTGCCCCGCAGCGGCGGCGGGTGGTGCGTCTGGAGCGGCGGCTTCTGCCCCACGGCCCCCGTTCTGGCGAGGGGCTCAGTGCTGGGGGCAGACTGGGGACCCGCCGTGAGGTGCCTCGCTGAGCGGAGTCGGCAGGTGGAGTTAACGGGCTGGCCGGGAGCCGGCGGGGAGCTAGGGCGGAGAGGGCGGCAGCGAGGGGAAGCGGGGGGAGCCGCGGGGCGCGCCCGGGGCGCGGTGCCGGGGGGGGGCAACGGCGGAGGCGGCGGCGGCAGCGCGCTACCGGGGCCCCAGCCCTCCCGCTTTTGAACCTGGGCACCGCAGAGGCGTGGAGAGGGGCAGGGGCAGCGGCAGGCGGGGACAGAGGAGCGGGCCGAGCGGATAAGGTGGGAGAGCCGCGGGAGCGGAGCGGGTGAACGAGAGAGGTGTCAGCGACTAGCGGCTGCCGCTGGTGCCCCGCGCTCCGCACCGCTCCGCACCGCTCCGCACCGGGCACCATGCAGAGGTCCCCCCTGGAGAAGGCGAACATCTTCTCCAAACTTTTCTTCAGGTGGGAGCCCCGGCCACGGCGGGACACGTGCTGCCTGGGGCAGCGGGCAGGGCGGGCAGCGGCGGGGCAGGGGGTTCAGTCGGGCTTTGGGGGCCGGGCGCTGGGCGCCAGTCAGCTCTGGGAAGGTCCGAGGGGAGCGCGGTGCCGAATGAGGAGATCTCACTTCTTTTGTTGTTGTTGTTGCTGGCTTTTCAGCACCCGGATTGGGCTCTGTGTGTCAGGTGTCATAAACCCTCGCTGGACCTGGACAGATGTATTTATGACATGATTTGAGCAACCTTTGGTAAATTGCTCAAGTAGTTAATCTGTTATTTCACTGTAAACTGTGAAAACACAGCGGGGTGGTGGGGAGCTGAGGAGAAATGCTCTCGGAGCAAGGATTCCTTCTGTTTGACTTTTTGGGTGTTCAGCATTTGCTCAGTGTGTGAGTGTACTGGAAACAGGTCCTTGTAAGCCTTTCCTAACAAGCAAAGTCTCTTTTTCTTTCTCACAACTTCAAATAAAAAGGGAAGAAGGAGCCAATACCAACGCCTGGGCACAGTGTGCTCTATTAGACAATATAGAAGCCTGAACATGTTTTATGTGACAATGCTAGACATAACACTGCCACCTGGAAAGAGCAAATAATCTTTCTGGCTTTGACTCACATGCCACAGGTTTTTCCTGGGTGCTGGTTCCCCTTTTTGTTGCTGGAGGGTCTTTTGCATTGCAGGGAGGGAAGGGAGGAAATCTGTAAGTCATGAATATAGTGACCGAAATGGGAGCATGTGATGCAAAACCGTAACATTGGCACGAGGTCTCTGCCTGAACAACTGGGGGCTTTTAGCTAACTTTTCAGTCCTTTTGGCATAGCTTCCCTTTCCAGGTTGGCCTGGACCCTTTTTTAAAGCTTCTTAAGGAAGTGGGTCTGCATGGATCACACTCTGCCTGCCTCTCCCACTTGGGCTCATTTTAGCCAGATGTGATAGTGGAGAATGATCCCAAATGTAACCTGTTCCTAAAGGTTTACAAACATCCAGGTAAAGGTGAGGTTCCTAGAGGTATCCCCCAGTGGTGCTGCAGTGGGAAAGAAGCCGCAACTGCTCTCAAATGCTGCTAGAGCCAGGGAGTGTGGATGATGGGAGTGCAAGCTTTCACAAATTCTCCATAGAAGAAGTTTCAGTCAGTGCTTCTCTCAAGTACAAGATACAAATCTGTAGAAAATGTCTGTATATTAGCCCCTTAATATTATATAAGGCTGTATATTAGCCCCTTGTTCTATTTAATTTTATTTATTTGTAAAGCTTCTATCAGAGTAGTGCTCTCTTAGAACCTGTGATGCTGAAGGTGTCAAGAAAAACACCCCTATAAGATAAAGCAAATATACTTCTGATTCCTGCCTTACTTAAACTTCCTGTGGTTGAAACCAGATGTGGTTCGTGCTCGTTAAGTGCATAATTAACCATTCTTGGGCCTGACTAACCTGGTCTTTTAAAATCATAGTCTTTAGGTCAATTCATTAATGTTTGAATCATGCTTATCATGCATGGTACATTATATTTTACCAGGTATCTGAGTGTATATAAAGAGAGGTTTATGATGAATATTGACTAGAGCAGAGAAATTTCTCTACAAAACTTTACAGTAACATTGTTTTATAGAAGAATCAGGCTGTTAAAGTAAACCTTCAGCTCACAGGGTAAGAACAGCCAAGATTACATGTGTACATTTGTGAAGTATCTAATGTGGTTCTAATACCTTTGCGATGATATTTCTGTGAATGACAAAGTCTCTGTTTACATGCGTACTACCACATACACTATGAATGTCTTTGTTTCTTCACAAATATTGTATGAAATAAAAAGGTTACAAAAGTGAAAGCCCCCAAAGAATAACATGAATTACATCCAGTTTGGCAGCAAAGATGTCTTTCTCTTATAAACAAACAAATAAAGAAATAAGCATTTGGAAAACATACATTACAGTGATGAAACATGTTATCTTGTTTTAAAATATCTCTTCAGTCTTCAAGGACTCCATCAGTTTCTGTCTCATAAAAGTAGGTCAGGATCAGTGCTAAAGATTATTAAAAGGTACATTATCACATTGCAAATATTCTTCAAGGTATAAGTTTTTCATAACACTAAAGTATATTATTTGTGATGAGTTTTACAAAGCCAGAAGCACTTGCTATGTATCAGTAGCAAGAGATCTGTCCGCTCAACTGGAAACATCCACAAAGTAGTGATTAATGACTGAGATTGGAACAAGGTTTTCTAAGATGTCAGAGTATTCTGTTAGTGTTTTAACTGAATCTATACACATCATTGGTTTCTGATACTGATTGTTTTCAGTAAGGTACTCCAGGACATGCCTACATTTAGTTCTATGAAATAGTGTGAGGCAGAACTCAAGGGCATTATATCTGAAATAAGTAGTCAATTCTTTCTTAAAAAAACCAAATCAAAACAAAAAAAAAAACAAAAGCCCCAAAAGGTGTGTATGGAAAAAGGTGGGTTTTTTTCCAGTGATGATGAAATAGTTGCTTTCAAATGCAACATTGCAGAATGCTGTAATGAAGTAACTTTTATAGAAGGCTCCTGTGCAATTATGTGTCAAGTGCCTATCTGAATATAGTTCAATAAGCTGAAGGTCAGGTTAGCAGAAGTGATACTGAAGTATTAGTTGTTATTATTCAGGAACCTTTGCTGATACCAACTGTCATCCTAAAATATCAACAATTTCTTCTTAGAAATGGAGTTTTGGTGGTTATGAAATGAGGTGTGGACACAAGTGGTGTGAGATCTTTGATTAGAATGCCAATTGGAAAACACTAGTTACTAAGTGTTTGGGGTTTCAGGGTTTCTTCTGTGTTTTGTTGTAATTTCCTTATTGTATTTTCAGAGTTGATCTCTTTTGTTCCAAACCACAAGCAAGGCATTAAGCTGTGCACTGGCAACTTTCTGTCTCATTTAAAGGAAACAGAGTTTTATGCAGAAGCAGTCAGGTGGTAATTTGCTTAACTTTGTCTTCATTGTGAAACTTCACTTTTGTCTTTACAGCAGTTACTTACGTTCTTGGAGTTTTGTAGGGTCAAGGCCATACCTTTTGCGACAAACAACATCAGAGTGCTTTACAATCAGCTAGTTTTTTATTGTAGATTAACTGAGATAAGAAAGTATCATTAATTAATCAATTTTTAACTGGGTACCAGAACACAGAGTTAGTGCTGGAGTTTCAGAAACAGCTGCAACTTCATGAACATCCTGATTTTTTTTTTTTGTTTAGTTGGTTTTTGTTTGTTTGGGTTTTTTTTATGTCATTGTTTTTTTGGTTTTGTAATGTGCAAATTTAGATATTTAATACAAGTTCAGAAAAGGCAATCCTTGTGCTCCTGTCCAACTCTCTAAGCATACGGAATCATAGAATGGTTTAAGTTAGAAGGGACCTTAAAGATCATCCAGTTCCAACTCCCCTGCCATGGGCAGAGACACCTTCCACTAGACCAGGTTGCTCAAAACCCCATCCAGCCTGACCTTGAACGCTGCCAGGGATGGGACAGCCACAGCTTCTCTGGGCATATGCTTTTGCTTTGGTATATACCAAATGTGACATTTGTTTTGGCAGGACTGAGTAGTTTAGTGCCTGATTCGGTATTAAATTCAAATGAAAAATACAAACTAAGCCAGCTTTTGTGTCATGTTTTTTATGGGCTCAGTCAATCTGACTTGCTCTAGTTGCTTCTGTTTTTACAAACCAGAAAAATAGTAACCTGCCACCTTTTTATGCAGCTGTCCAGTGGTTCCAAGAACAACTTAGCATGTAGGGGATAAATGTTGGATTCCTTCCTTTGCTATGTGTGTGCTGGGAGGGGTAGGAAAAGGAATTCAATTCCTCACCTCACCTCTTCTGGGAAGTAGGACCAGTGTTACCAGTGTATGGTAGTGAAGGTGTTTTAATTCTCTATCTATCTCTGGCTCATCTATTGTTTTTAACTCATAAGAGTGACAATGTAGTCCAGTGGGTAAGAAACCTGTTTGCAAGCCCAACTTGTTTTCTGCTCTGCGTGCACTTGTTGCGAAATCTGTTAATAGTCTTCAGGGTAGATAACAGAATTCAGGACTTAAGTTTTGGAGGTACCTAGCCCATGAGCTACAGTCATGGCCATTCTTTATCTTTTTCTAAATGAATTCAGTCATGATTGTAGGTTTGAGAGTGCCTTGACCAGGACAGTTCCTGGTCTGAAAAGGCATTCTCACGATAATTAGTTTGAATCTCTTCAGAGAAAGAAACTAAAGCCAGACCTGCCCTAGCCAGTCCCTGCTCTGTCCTTGAACTATGCATCTAAAAGCCTAATACCAAGAAGGTACTTAGTATTTTGATTCCTGAATAAAGAAGTTCTTATGTGTCTATTTTCCTAGAGAACTTTGGGATTTAATGTGTACATTTGTACTCAGAACTTCCTGTGAAACTGTCTCAAGTTCCTAGAAATCCTGGGTATTGTATAGGAATCTTAAAGACCTAAATCATGTCTATACATTTCACTCCAGAGGGCAGGTGTCTGGAAATTATCATATCCAACACGTATTTGGAGCATCCCCTGTCAATACCTAGCTGTAGCATCTTGCTTATCTTTCCTAGCTGAGTAGGGGGACTCTGTGTATATTGCCAGTGATGAGCAGGTACATTTAATTGCACAATGTGATGGCTCAGTTGCTGGGACAGCTGGCTTAGACACTTACATAAGGCAAATTTCTCACAGTATATTCTTAAGGCCCTTTATGGGTCTAGTCCTGAGGACCTGTCTTCCTGTGATCCCAGGTAATGATAAATCCTGGCTGTTAGTGATACCCAAGCACAGTTCCAGCTGCAGCACAGATTATGTCCTCATTAGACTGCCTGGTCAATTTATCTGTTGCCACAGATGGTCCTTGGAGATCTGCTGGTCTACCAGCACTTCAGACATGTTTGAAGCAGCAAGCTTTCCGTACTTTTGCAAGTCAGCCCCAGACGGTTCAAAGATGTGTGTGCAAGTTTCAGACTCCTTTTGAAATTTGACTTCTATTAATATTTTCAAAGTAAAATATGAAACTTGAAGTGAGCCAGAGAAAAGATGCTGAGTCTCCTACTCTGAAATAATTTTAGCCACAGCCACTCTAATAGTAAGGCCTAATGGTCTCCTTGGTTCAGCCTGATACTGCATCTTTGGTCTAATGAGCAGAAGTGTAAACCCTGCATAGCACAATGATCTTCTCTGTCTACTTTGTATCTCTAAAGCACAGTTGCCTGTATTATGTTACATTTGAGTTTCTGAAATACATGTAAAGCTGCTTTTCCTGATGCAGGAGGAAGACTTACCATCTTGATATTCAAAATTAAATGATTGACATTTAAAATATTTGTAGACCTTTTTATTCTCCTCCATGCTTATTTGATTTTGGTGGGATAGAAAATAATCTGTCCCATTCTTGAATTATTTTCTAGATACTGTAAGCAACAACAGGGAAAGTAGTATTATCTGTATTATAGAGCCTTCTAAATGCCCTAGCAGAAACCTGAAGTCTATTGTACTAAGCACTGGAAAACATTTGAGAAGGAAGTCTGTTTTGAAGATGTTAAAGTCTAAGTAGATAGCTCAAAGGATGGGCTAAAAAGAAGTTTACTAATTGTGTAGGGAACAAAGTGGGGTGGTACAAGGATCCTGGAGGCATGTGGTGGGCTCAGTGCAGACTGCCTGAGATCTACTGTCTAGGACACTAATAGTACGGGTATTTCTGGTGTGACGACATTACTTCGTTTCTACAGTGAACAATTATCACCTCTTCCATACAGAAGAGTCTCAGTTTCTGAATATCTGAATGTTTTTAATATGCTAATTGTCAAACTGGTGAGAATAGCATGAGCTACTGAAGAGGAGTTCTGCAGGTTGCTGTCTTGTTTGTTTGTTTTCAATTCACACCCCCTTTCCCCCCTTCTGTTTTGCATCATGTATGTGTAGGTATATTGGTTGTGGGGGCAGGATGATACCTGACATCTAGGTAATAACATGTCCCATTATGTCCTCTAAAATAAGTGTCAAAAGTCAAATTAAGCTGTAGCATATAAGAAGACTTCAGTGATACATGTTGCAAAATTTTGCTATATAAACTTTCAGATGCAATTCAACTGCCTTCCAGGAGAGAGGGGGTACACCTGGGCGAGATTAGTAAGAACTCACAGGCTGTGTTTGTGTATCACTCCCTTTCATATAAGCGAAAGGGTCTGCATAAGCATTTTCACAGTTGGCAAGTAGCTAAAGAAAGGCTGCATTTTCATGAAACTCCCAAAAGGAGGAAAGAATAAGTAGGCTTTTAGGACATATTTTGAAGCAGCATTGGTTTCCCCCTGGAACCAGAACCCTCCTGGTTGTCAGATATGGGTAAACATCCTTCCTTCAGGAGAGGGTAGGCAGGAGAGGGGATTGATCCTAGAAAGGCAGTGCTTGGCATGGCCTGCTACAATATTAATGCCTTGACTCCATGGGCAAGGGCGTGCCTTAGGAGAAAATCTTAAGTGACAGCTTGGAAAGGCCTTTGATTTCTGGTACATCCCCATGTTTTAATGTTGGCACTTTTCTCTTTATACCCTGTTTTCTTTATTTATTTATTTTTAATTTAACTTTTAAAATAAAGGACATTAACCTTTATTGTATTGGAGTCAATCTGATATTTCACTTTATCTTGTTTTGTCTTAAGTCAGTTTAAGGTTAATCTATAACCTGTAATGCTTTTATTTCTCTAGAGGTAACAAATACAAAGAAAAGAGAACAAACAATCAAAAGAAACCCCAACATATCAGTCACTGGGGATGGAACAAATTACAGATTTGGAGAGGGCCATTGCACCTGATGTGCAACTGTATGCTAACCTGTTATGAAATGTAGCTATAAATGGATGGCTAAGTCAGTGGAGTACTAAATTGGGTGAAATTTGTTGCTGTCACTTTAGTGACAATCTGGAAGATTTTAAAATTCAGTTTAATCATGAATAGCACAGCTCTGCAATTGTGTTGCTGATGCAGACTTTCTGCAACGTTCCTTGGTCTTGCAAAGGACTGGGAAAAAGAAATCTCTCTTATTCTTGCTATAGGATATATAACTGAGAAAAAAAGTGAAGATGAAGAAACATCCTCTCATAGCCAGTGTCACTGTAGGTATGTGCTGGAACAGCCTTGCAAACCCTGTTCATAGCACATCATCACTACTATGTTATTTTGATAGCTTTGTTAAAGAAATATTTGAAGCATATATTACACTTGACTTGGGTATCTAAACAACTGACAGATTTTAATACATTGAATGTATTCTGTCTTTGTACCTTACCCAAATATCTTTGTACCCCTAATGTGTTTTGTTTTCTCTCAAAAATAGCTCTTGGTACTTCTGCAAACCAAAATACTTTGACGATCTCACTAACTGTAAGGAGAAAGTATTGAATTTCTGCTAAAAATCTAATCTCAAAAAGCAGTTAGAGATTAGATAATAATCTTTGCAAAAACTAGACATAAAAAGGCAAGCCTTCCTGAAGAATTGCTATGGAGTAATCCTAATTAAGATTCGCAATTGAAATCCTGGGGTTTCAGCAGAACATTGATTGTTCTTAAAATGGTGCTGCTCACAGCTAGTGGCAGAGTCGATGATATTGCAGCTAAATATTTTCCATGTTAAATAACAGCTCATGTGGAAGAATTGTTTATTAGTGAAGAAATTTACATTTTAATTTTTGTCATCTGAGAAAAAGCAACAAACAAGCAGACAGTAGTAGGGTCTGCATTTACCTTCCATTGTTGAAGACCTGTAATAATTATGTGTAAAATATAATCTCAGAGTGTTGCATTTGCTTTTAAAGGGGAAAATGCTAAGGGTTTGATATAGTTTTCAGAATACAGAACATGCTATTTCAGCAGGTTACAATTTGAAACACAGTACCTCCAATACTACTCAAGGGTAAACAAGGTGCAGGAATTAGGCTGTAGTGTGTGGCAGTTGTGCTCTGTGGGTGCGATGGCTTGTCCCGCCTATTAGCAAGGAACATGGAGAGTTAGTGTCACCCGTTACAGCTGCATTGCAGGATGCTCAGAGGGCTGGTAGTGCAGAGGGTCTCCTGGAGGTACAGTTCTGAGTGTAGTAGAGCTGCCACTGCCACTGCAAAGTAAGCAACAATTTACAATTTGTTCTGCCAGCAGAGTGATGGGTATCTTTTGGGAGAGCATGGGAAAGCAGAGCCTCTGACAGAAGCTGGTTTGACCCCTTGGGAGTCTACTTAGTACCTCAGTCTTTGCCTGCAGTCAGTAGGCTTTTGTGGCTCTACAACACCTTGTAAAACAGGCAAATCATGGGTTGATTATGTTCCCCCAGACTGTTAAAAGAAGTGATATGATACAGCCAGAGGCATCTTTCTTGCTCTGCCTCCTTCAAGATTCAGGTCTATCTCCTTAGTTGCTGCAGGCACTATGCCTAACTATATTGCACACAGGTATCAATGCTTTGTAAGAGAAGTCAATGTAAGTCAATGGTCACCTTCACACCTCTCAGTATATATTGCTGTGTTGTTGGGAGAGCTGCTCTGCTTTGCAGGTCTTGGATAGTCCAGCCTTGCTGCTCTGTCATGGTCCCAGCACCCCGTGCTTCTAGACCTGACGGGCCTATTTGAGCTGGGGAATCCCTGTGCCCAGGAGGAAGATCTGAGCGGTTGGCTTAGCAACACAGAGGCTCCTTCTGTCTTCAGTGGCATGCAAAGTAGCCTTAAGGGAGAGTCAAATCCCGCTGACAATCTAACAGTTTGTGTTAATACTCCCTGGAAAGGCAAAGACACCTGTCTTTATCGGTATAATTTGTTTGAGAGAAATGAAATTGAACATGCTGGAGAAAGAAATAGCTGTAGTAAGAAATCTATTACATACTGCTAAAGTGAATGACAAAGAAATGGTCATTATAAATCTGCCAAAAGAGAAGTTAAAACAGTATGTTATGGAAATGATATTTACACACTAAGCTCATAAGGCATTTTTTGCTACAGACAATCAATAATAGAGGTGCAACTTGTTTTCCTTCTTTTCTTTCCTACTGTATACCCTTGAAACTTGTCTCCTGCTGGGTTTCATGTGTGTGTACCCATAATAACATTCCTAGTTAGTGGCGAAACTGACAGCACTACAGGTTTCTCTGTGAAAGAGTTCATTAAATGCCAGCCAGTAATCCGGTGGCATTTGCTAAGATAATGCTGTAAAGCCAATCTGTTTCCTTTCCTTCTTGCTCTCTTTCTTTCAAAACAAATTTCTTGTTTTCAGCAACCACAAGAATAAAAATATCAGAATTAATGCTGACAAATTGTTTCTATTAAGCCAAAAAATAGAAGAGACATATTCACTGACAAACTCTGACTGAGCTATGCTACCTGGTGGTAAAGAAACATCCATAACTATAGATGATCTTGCCAGTTAAAATTAATGTATAACCATTTTGCACTTCAAAACTTTGCAAAGTAATCCAGAGCATAATGCTAAACTGGATGCTATTGGAATCTGGCAAAAGGTTAATTTTAGGAGATATTTATGTCTTCTAGGTCTAACACATTCCTTTTAATAAAACACATACTATCTCCCGCAGTTCTTGACAACACAACCCAAGCAGCTGTTGAAAATGTCCCTTGAGACAAGCAGCATGTGACAGGCCAGCTCCTCCTACCATTACCACTCCAACCCAAAGCCACTTGGCACAGCTCGCAAATTGGCCAGACCTAGTTAGGGTGCAACTTCTGAGCAAGGCCAGGGCAGCTGGGAGGTGACCATCTTTGTGCAAGCCCTGCCAGCATCCTGTGGTAGGAACCTGACTGCAGAACAGGAGGACCCTGGGGGAAGGTGTCAGCACCGCTCCTGAGCTGGCTGGAGGAGTCATCTAGCATAGTTGCAGCTACTTGCTGAGCAGAGATGAGGACAAGGGCTGCACTATCTTTGTGTCAGATTTGTTGAGATTTGGGAGAGGACAATAGCTTAGGGACCACATAATTTCGGTGGCACTAAGGAGTGCACCTGGTTAAGCACCAAGTAGAACAAGAGACATTTCTAGGAGTACAGTACATCTAGGAGTAGGAGTACATCTGCTAAGCATGATGCCTTCCCAAATAATAAAAGAGCTACACTGCTTACTTTCTAAATGCAGTCATGTTTTGTTACTTCTAACAGTGGCAAAATGCCAGGGTAGGTGCTAATCATAAGTATAAATAAAATCAAATGTGTAGTGGGAACATGTTTTCAAAAAACATACGAAGTCTGAAACTGTAAAGCATTTCTCTTTTGTCAAGACAAGTTGGGAATTACTTGTTGCACTCTCAAAGCATTATTAAGGGGCTCAGCAAGATTATTACTTAGCTATGGTATTGGGGATTAAAGAGGTTGCTTAGGAAGTCCTGTTACTTATTTGCATTTGCTGCAGCAGTTATTTAGTGTCCCATAACTTGTATTCATTTTATCATTGCCAAAATATCTGTGTACAGAACTTTTGATGAAGTCAGTCCATGAAAGTTTCTGTTTCTGAAAGACAAGGATTAGCTATTTCTCCACAAGATGTGCACAAATCCAATAGCAATTGGTCCTTTCTGCTGTCAGGAGCTGCCAAAATAGAAATCAGTGTTCTATCATTTGCAGTGGCCATGAAAAACTTCCATGTAACAGTATTATCTTAAACAGTTTTCTCCTAATCCATCTTGTTGCAGACCTGAAAACATTGGCCCTTCCTTCCAGTAAAGTTTATGGATACTTTGCCAATGACTCTCCAGAGTAGAGTCTCTTACCTTGTTGTTTGCCTTGTTGTAGCATACTGTGAACATGTATTACTTCTCAGCCACTGGAGTGTCAAAGACTGTGCTAAAGCCCATATGGTTCATCTGAAGCTGTGGTATGGTTGCAGAAATGAAGGATAATAGTCTAATTTCTTAGACCATGGTCTGTTTGCAGTAGGTGTGATGTAACTGCTCATTTGGGAAATATCCTTGTGCTTTACTGAATTACAGGGATTATAGACTGATGTATCGTATGATTCATAACTTCATTAAAGTAAGTGTTAGCATGTGTGTATGTGTGCACAGTTGCACACAGATAGGCTTTGACTGTTGTGCTAAGGTCTTTTTGCGCTCATGTAGTGTCTAATTTCAGAGGCAATTGAGCAACTGAGGATATGGATTACTTTGTGTGAGATACATGTTCTTCTAGGTGTATGGGTAAGCATCTCCAATTAGACGTTTGCATTTTTTAGTGACCATGTGAAACATTATTGCACTTCTCTTTCAATTTTGTTAACTTTTGTCTATGTTGACACTTTAAAACAATAAATTCTGAAATGATTGAGGTTTTGCAGATCATAACTTTTATCATAAACATAAATAATGTGTTTGGGTTCTTTTACAAACTGTTTACATATGGAAGCATGACAGCAATCAACCACAGGCTACTTCATTTGCAGGTATTTCATTCTTTTAAGGAAATATTTTTGGCAATGGCAGTGAAACAGAAACTTCAATAGTTTTAAAATATTCCATTATTTCTTATGGTTGCTTATTTGTGTTTTGTTTTATTCCTGTGCTTTCAAAATGATTTTAAAACAGAAGCTGCTTGCAAAACTTCGTACAGGTTGGCAGCTGGGGATTCATAGGGCTTTCAGGAGCTGAATTGTTTGATAAAATTGAGGAGGAAGACTTGGGAGTGTTGGTTGCTGAGAAGCTCAACGTGACCCAGCAGTGTGCGCTTGTAGCCCAGAAAGCCAGCTGTGTGCTGGGCTGCATCAAAAGGAGTGGGACCAGCAGGTCGAAGGAGGTGATCCTGCCCCTCTACTCTACTCTTGAGAGACCCCACCTGGAGTACTGCTTTTAGCCCTGGGGCACCCAACACAACGGGAAATTGTCCCTGCCTGTGGCACTGCGAGTGGAATTAGATGATCTCTAAGGTCTCTTCCAACCCAAGTTGTTCTATGATTCCATGAACATTAGTAATAGCTTATAAATATTTTCTCTACAGAGTAGCCATTCTAGAGGTTTTTTCCTGCTCTGGTTTAGTTCAGCATGCTCTTTAAATTTGCATTAATTTTTCAAACATGAGATTTGAAAAAAGAAATGTGAAATGTGCATATGATGGATGAAATGAAGATCTTGCGAGGAGTCCTGTGAAAGTCCTGTTGTGTTGTTAAGTGTGTACTGCAATTTAAGCTGTCAAAGGAACACTCAAGCTATATTAAGATTTTCTGTCTTACAGGAATGAAACTTCTACATGAAATTTACTATAGTTTTGATATATTATTCATTTATATGGACATAGCACCTATTCAGAAATACAGTACAAAGGTTTCAATCCCCTGTTCATTTGTCTGCTGCTGACTGAACAGAAAGTTTGGGGCATGATCCCGCTCCAAAACTGATGAAATGCAACAGTTTTGCAATGACTGCTTTAATGTTATGTTTGTCAATATAGTTTTGTAAATGTAATGCAGAGCTGCAGTGTATTATGACATATTCTATGTGTATGTGTGTGTGTGCACATAGGCATACTTGGGCGCTGTGGACAAAATATTCAGGCTGAGACAATGGAACTCCAGAATTAACCTCAAAAAATGGTGATTTTTTTTCTTTCCCCCCTTAGATGGACAAAACCGATTTTGAAAAAGGGTTACAGACGCCGGTTAGAGCTGTCGGATATTTACCAAATCCCATCTGCGGACTCTGCTGATAATCTTTCTGAAAAACTAGAAAGGTATGACAGCTTTAGTGAAGTAACTTTGTTTCAGGAATCACACTGCAATTTTCATTAAAAAGATGTTGGATAAAAGGTTTAAATAGCACTGGGTGCATGCACTGAGCAGCTTAAATATGTTCTCATTCAGCACGTGGTCGTCATTTGGAGCTGATTGGGATCACTGGTGTAGATGTAACACCTAGATTCTCTAAATTGCTATATACTGGTACCTGTCTCTTCCAGACACAGGTGACTAAATCCAGTCCCTCTCCCTAGCCACTGGTGTAGCTTTCCCTGGTGTGCTGGGTCAGCTCATGTCTGCACTGCTGTGCCAGTCCCTTCTGCCCCCCCTTCCTTCTGCTCCCAGAGGGATGGGGAGGAGAATCAAAAGAATGTAACTCCCACAGGTTGAGACAAGAACAATCCAGTAACTAAGGTATAACACAAAACCACTGCTGCTGTCACCAATAATAATAATGATAAGGGAAATAACAAGGGAAGAGAATACAACTGCTCACCACCCGCTGACTGATACCCAGTCCAACCTGAGCAGTGATCTTGCCCTTCCCGGTAACTGCCCCCAGTTTCTATCCTGGGCATGACGTGCTGTGGTATGGAATACCTCTTTGGTCAGTTTGGGTCAGTGTCCTGTCTCTGCTTCCTCCCGGCTTCCCCTCCTCCCTGGCAGAGCACGAAGCTCACAAAGTCCTTGGTCAGAGTAAACATTCTGACCAGTAACTAAAACCATCAGTGTTATCAGTGCTGTTCCCAGGCTGAAAGTCAAAACCACAGCACCGCACCAGCTACTAAGGAGAAAAATGACTGCTACTGCTAAACCCAGGATGGTATGCTTCATGTATTTTGATAGTTTATAAATAGAATATTCTGATGATTTAACATTCTGTTGAAAAATGAAGAAGAGAGCTGTATGAAACACTGCTGCTGATCACCAACTTATTATTGAATAGAAAATTATTGTCACAGCAACACAGATTAAAAATAATGCTGTGCAGTAGAAGAGGCACATATTTGATGCTTTGTTAGTGTTTTCTTTTTTACAGACTGGAAGAGCTCCAAAACATTTATTTGTGCTTTGGTCTTAAGTACAGCAGGTTTCTTTAAAACATACAATGTGGCCTTTTCCTGAATTAATTCCCTGCAGGGTGATGTATGGCTGTGTATTTAAAACTGCCAAATATGTGACTGAACTAGGTTTGAACTTCTATTGATCTACCAAGTCAATGAAGGCCAGGTCTTTGAGGTCTCTGCAAAGCTTTCTTTCATTAGTCACCTTAGCTAAATCTCCTTGGATATACTTGAGTGAATTGAAGTATGTCAGAGCCATAGCCCCATGTATTTGCTCATGCAACTTAATGGTCTTGTTTTCTGGTTCCTTTTCAGAGAGTGGGACAGAGAACTAGCAACTTCAAAGAAAAAACCCAAACTTATTAATGCTCTTCGACGATGCTTTTTCTGGAAATTTATGTTCTATGGAATTATGTTATATTTAGGGGTAAGATTTGATCTTCTATTCAGTAAACTTTTAGTGTTCTGTAAATAGATCCAAGTCTTAGGGACTGCTGAATTAATTACAGAATCCTGTGAATAGCTACAAATATTGCTCTAGGTATTGGTTATAAAGATAATAAATACAGAGATATTCAGGGACCTTCATTAAAAAAACAAGAAGTATGTTCTGCTAATGTCTTAGCATCTTTAAAACATATATATTAATGATTCTGAAATATACGTAGTGCCAGGTCCTGGCATATGCCTCTCCAAATACAGATAAGAGCACTTGAATTTTTTTATCACTGCTGAAGTAATTATTTTCTTATGTTATGGGTTAAGAAGTTTCTAAATCTTTTTCTACACTTACATTAAAAAAATGACAGTGCAGTTTCACACTATTAGGTCCATTTTGTCAAAGTGACTATCGGCAACTTCATAGCTAAATGATTTATTCAGATGTATGCAATAAACAAATTGTCTTCATCAGTGGTAACAATTCTGCATAAATAACCATGTGAAATATGTGATCTTGCTGCTGTTAGTGCTGCAATGTTTATGATCAGAAACTTGATGTGGAAGTCTGAACTGATTGTATAATCACCCTTCCAACATATGAGCTAGGATTACCCTGACTTGAAAATGCCACCAATTTGACAATCCTAGCTCTAGGCTTAGGAGCTGTGAAAATAGTTTATTATTAATGGTGTCTCACTAGGTGTGTTGGATAGCCAGCCTGTAAATCTGAAAATTACTGTTTGATAATATGCACACTAAGTATCGGTGTTATTTTCAAGTTTCTGCAATTTAGTATTAAAAGTGGAAGATTACCCTCTGTGCTTCTTTGTTCAAAATGCTGCAGTCTTTTTATTTTGAATCCATGAAGCAGCATGACATACTGAGATTTATCCTAAAATTTTTATAGAGTAAAAAGAACGTGAATGCTGCATTTTAAGGGAAGCAATTTCCTTAAAATGGCCTGAAGTGATCTGATGCACTCAGTGTTTTCAGATGTGAGACAGATCTCTAGGCCAGATTTTTATTTTCAGAAGGTTGTTGCAGAAAGGAGCTAATTCCACTGGCATTAGTGTTAAATGTGAGTGTAGCTGTACTTTCAAGACCATGGATTGGGCAGTGGAAGAGCATAAGGGGATTTTATGGCAAATAGCCCACAGATGTCTATGAAGTTCATATTGTTTGCTATAAAACCAGACTTCTCTGCTGGCTTTTTATTGAGTATCCAAGGAACTAGTCTAAGAGAATAGGAACATTATAAAAAGCCAAGCCTTCATGCCCATTAGAATGACTCCCCTCTCCCAAGTAGGGAGGGGAGAATAGTGTCGAGAGTTCTTATCATGCCCATGAACTTGTTACTGACTCCTCTGTAGAAGGGGAATGTCAAGCTGGATAGATCTAGCAGGTAGATGAAGAAAGATCGTAATCTGCTCTATGTCAGCCATGACAGATATATGCTACATGAAAGCACACCAGCACCTGTATCCTCAAGTTTTAATAATTTTGTATACAACGCTTCAAACATAAATAAGAATATTCTGAGAACTAAAATGCAAGTCCTTAACCAGATGCCAACTTTTCAGCGTTCAAAAGAAACTTTTTAAGGGTGAAAAGTTTTAGCGCATCAAGCAGTGTTTCAGGTGAAAGAGCATTTTTTGGGCTAAACATCGAATTTGGAGACTGACATCAGTTTTGTGCTGGAATGGTTCCACCCCAATAAACTTCATTCATGGAGTTGCTCCTGTTTACATGGCTGTGTGAAAGACAGGCTGATCTTGCACGTTACAAAATAGGTAAATTTATCTAGGGTCCTGGGATGAAAGTCCTGTAAAATATTTGTAAGTGTATTAATTAGGACTGCTAGTGATGCAAATCTTCTGGTTTGGATCACTGTGGGTTTGATTTGCTTAGTTAATAATGAAATACCATTTCACTTCAGATTGGACTTTCCCATAAGTATTATGAAAAAGCTGACTACTGATTTCTCTTCTAACACCATGTCCAGGGAAAATGAGTGTCAGTAATAAAATCAGAAAGTCACAAAGTAAAACAGTCTAAAGAAAAAGGAAGAAATTATCTTAAATAATTGGAAATTGCTTCCCTTTAAAGTGCAGCATTCACATTCTTTTTAGTCTTTAAAAAAATTAGGATGTACCTCAGCATGTACCATCCAGCTGCTTTATGGATTTAGAATAAAAAGATCTTTGTAGGCCTTAATCTTTTGCAATCACGTTTAGACTGCCCCCCAGATGTGGCTCATAAAGAGCAATTTCACAATTTCTCAGCAGCAAGGTTTGATTTTGGAAATAAAACTTAAGAGCGAAAAAGTTTTTTACATTTTATCTTTTTGCTTCATTCTCATGGATAGCTACAGCCATGTGTGTGCACACAAATTCTGATTAAAAATAAAAAAAATTAAGAAATTAGCTCCCAAGCCAAGTTTATTCTCTCCCAGTGTTTATCTCTCCGACTTGCTGGACTTTTGTCACTAGTGAAGACCCTCAGGTCTCCTCTCACCGCCATTCACCTCAGTATGAAGTCACCACTGCTGCAGATCTGTTTCGAAGAGACATGATGTGCTTGCCTTCTCCACACACAAGGGCTGTGAATGGAGAAGGGGGAGGAGATGATGGTTACAGTCACGTCTGTGCTCATTTGAAGGGCTTTTCCGCGTCAAACCCTGGGTTGCCTTCTGGCTGTTGTGCAGGGCTGGCAGGAGGCAACAGGGCTGGAATGGAAGTTGATGAGTCAATTTTTTGTCTTTGTGCAGGAATGGCAGTTAACCATACAGGACAGGGCCTCTTGCTGTCTAAGGGGCTGTAATAATCCTTCTCTCTGTACATAGGGATGCTGGGGAGAGACTCTTCATTAGGGACTGTAGTGGTAGGACAAGGGGTAATGGGTTAAAACTTAAACAGGGAAAGTTTAGATTGGATATAAGGAGGAAATTCTTTCCTGTTAGGGTGGTGAGGCACTGGAATAGGTTGTCCAGGGAGGTTGTGACTGCTTCATCCCTGGCAGTGTTCAAGGCTAGGTTGGACAAGGCCTTGGGTAATATGGTTTAGGGCGAGGTGTCCCTGCCCATGGCAGGGGGGTTGGAACTTGATGATCTTAAGGTCCTTTCCAACCCTAACTGTTCTATGATTCTATTAGTCTACTCTTTCACCTTGTTTGGTGACTCTTTTCTGGGATGAGACCCTTTTATTGTGACCTGCTACCCAGCTCTGTCTCTTATGTGCTCCTGCCATCTTATTCCTGCCTTTATGTTTTTAGCCTTCTTCCTCACCAAGCCAGCAACTCCTTATTCATGTCAGGTTTGCATTTAACACCCCCTACCCTTACCAGCAGTTCTACAAATTTAGCCTACTATACACTGTAACAGGTGTTCCTGTAGAGTCTGCCAGCTGAAACTTTCTCAGTAATTCACTCTTGCTAAAAGTTAAGCAGTGTCTGAGGGCTCTTGCAGGCAGTTTTGAGGATAACTTCCTTTCCAAGACTACAGGCAAGCACTGATGTCTGTGTGGGCATGCACGTGTGGAACTGTGATGGGTTGATTTCTGTGTGAGGACTTTTTAAATGGAGCACAGTTTTAGACCAGGTGAGGACAGAGAGGGACTGCAGGATTTTTGAGTCATATTCTTTGTTTGTTTGTGGTTTTTTCCCATTTCTTTAAGAAATCTCAGACATGTGCAATTCAGCACATAGGAAACAAAACCTGCGCCTTTCGCAATGAATATGGAAAGAATAAGTCTCAGTTTAAATTTGTTTAATGATTCAATTATTATTCATCTTTATTTTGTTGAAAGCTGTAAGAGGAAGAAATCACTGCCTAAGCTGCTGGTGTTCTTTTCAGGCCCTGCTCACGGAAATTAATGGGAGCTTTGCCATTAATTTGAATGGGGACAGGATGTTGTGCCGTATTGGCATAGGTGCAATCATGTTGCGTGTGCTTTTGAACTTCGCTTTCCTTTCAGGTCTTCTCTTGTCTAATCCCTGAGCTGTTTTTACAGCACCTTTCTTGAAGTGTGGTTTAATCTCTGCTGACGTTCCTGCTGTCTGTGTAGTTGTCATTGCAACTGGCATCACAGCTTTGCTTTCATTAGGTCTAGTAGTTTTTCCATTTCTCCCTTTCCCCTCACACACTGTAGGTAATGATGTTGTTGCAGGGTGGACACTTGCGCTCTGGCCCCCTAGAGTACTACAATTCCCCCTCATAAACAGTGTTGTGTTAAGCACGTTGAGTTACTGCATTTAATGTATCTGCTCCCCTGCTGTTTGAAACAGCTTCCACACTTCATCTCATCAGCAGACCTGTCTTGCAATTTAAAGCAAAGATGGTATGGTGGTAAAACAAAGATCTTGCTTCTTAGCATGATACTGGCTACCAAACTGGGTGCCTTGCTGTGAGGATCAGTTTGATTCTACCTATATTTTTCTCTTATATTCATCTCTGTGAAATATATATTTCCACTCAGGCACAGCTGCTGCTAACATTAACTTAGAAGTAGTTTTAGTGTCATATCCCTAATGAGGATTTCCTGAAGTTCTTCCATATAGGTCACGGGTGTAAGTGAGGAGGCAGGGAGGGATACAAAAGTCCTGAAGCACTTCTTGGACACATGCCAAACCAGAGATGTGCATTATTGTCTTCAAATGCAGAGTGATAGAGCATATGGGGGATACACGTAATGTGAAAGTTCTCATTGCGTAAGAGTAGCCATACCAGGTCAGATTAGCACCATATCCTGTGTCAAACTCTCATTTCACTTTGGATCTTTGCTCTTTTAATTAAGATTTCTGTGAGAGAGATGTTTCTGAGTTTCTTAATGGCCTGTGGCAAATGCAGAGGGAAGAGCAAGGACAGAAGGAAAAACATGACTCTTGAAAACTGGATTTTATGCTAGGTATCCAGATCTCACTGCTTTTTTTAGGCAGGTCATTCTAATCAGTTTATTTATACATATTTATATCTGTGCTTAATTTTGAGGTTAGAAGAGGAAAAATAAAACCCAGGTAGTTCTGCTTTCATTTGTATATAGACAAAATAATAATATCTTTGGTAAGTAAGATGATAAATCTCCACTGTAAACCAGTGGATTTTTATGCCCCATGAGATAGCAAATGATTTGGCTTATTGCCAGCTATTATTCTACCCTTAGTCTGTAAATCACTGTTTTTCCCCTGTGAGCTAGGCATGTATGCAATACCTTTATAGTCACAACAAACACAGCAGCAGAGCATGGCATTTTCATTAGAATAAGAGTAAATACAGAAAAAATAAATCTTGCTATTTTAAGCCTATATGTAAAAGCTTATCTTGGAATCTCTCAGAGTATGAATGTGCCTCATTGTCCTCGAGAGGTGACTGTTTGTATTTTGTGAGTTTTGGGGAGTTTTGGTTTGCCTCTTCGGGATGCATATGGTCTAAGCACAGCTGCCTTGGGTCATGTGTGTTTTAATAAACACTCCTCCCTTTGCCTGCTAATAACACTGAGTCTTTGACAAAACTGGCTCCAGATTTACAGTATTTGTGTTGGGGCAGAGTGGTGTTTTAATTTGGAAAATGCAGTGAGTATAACAGGTATGCTATTTGAGATGTAAAACTTCATCTCTTCTGTGGAAGAAGTGAGTGGTGAATATCCGTTCCACTAACAGTGTTGTTCAAAAGGGGTTACAGTAAAGACTGTTGCTCTTGTATAAGAGACTAAAAGGAACCAGAAGGAGAAGGAAATAAAATAAAGGAGATTTTTCCATCTATTTATCACTGTAAAGCATTAATTACAGCTGAACTTCACTAGTTCTCTCTGCATCTCTGTATGGGGTTTAATTGCAACAGCACAGGAGGCTGAGGACAAATGTAATATTGGGCTGAGGTAAAGTCAGGGCTATAGCAGATAACTTGGATGCCTTGCCGTTTAGTAGTTTGATACTGCCTCTTTTTCCTCTCCTGCTCTGGTTCTCTACTAGGTTGCTCATCCCAGGATGGGAAGTGCTGGGGCTTAATATGCAGAAAGGGTGGTTTCTCTGTGCAACTTCTATTGAACTTGCCTCCTCTACCCTTTAGACCCTCTCATCCTGCTTTTGCTACAATCCTGAATACAGTATCTAGAACTGAGTAGAATGATACAAATTGTTTGGTTTGGTGGGGTTTTTTTGTTTGTTTGTTTTTTGTTGTTGTGTTTTCTGTTGCCATTTCTATTTACTTTCTGGTTTAGCTGCATCCTCATTGTGTTCTGCTGGTGTTCATTTCAGGAGCTCTGGGTCTTCCTGTGTCCTATAAGTCTGGTAAAGTGCAGTGAGAACTGTTCCCTAAGGGCCAAAACAGAGATCCAGCCTTTTAAACTGGATTCAGTTGTGTGTCTAATCCATCAGAACTCCGGAAAGTAAATGTGGAAGCTGATCTCAGTTGTCACTTTTAATAGAAAATGTTCAAACAAAATTTACAAACTTGATTTGCTCTGATGGAGTTGCAGGAGCATCCTAGATAAGAGCAGTGAGTTGTCTGTTCTTCTGTGTAACTACTGCAGCTTTTCATAGTATGCACAGCAAACAGACCTGGCTTCAACCTTTAAGCTGTAAATCTCAGTTGGCTGAAATAAAAATGTTAACCGTTTTGAAAAAGTGAACAAACCACTGACCAAAATCATCTTTCTCATTTCCATCTGCAGGAAGTCACCAAATCTGTGCAACCCCTTCTGCTGGGACGAATAATAGCTTCCTATGATCCGGATAACTCCAGTGAAAGATCCATAGCATACTACCTGGGCATTGGCTTGTGCCTTCTCTTCCTTGTGAGAACACTACTCATGCACCCTGCTATATTTGGCCTTCATCATATAGGAATGCAAATGAGGATAGCTATGTTTAGCTTGATTTATAAGAAGGTAATTGTTTCATTTGCACTCAAAGCCAAACCTCTGACTGTAGCCTACGTAACTTTTAGGCCAGTTTGTTGAAAGAAAGATTGATAGGTTTGCTAGTCGAGGTACACAAAGTACACAAAAGAATAATGTGGCTAACAGCAGTTTCTGACAGCTCTCCATTTCCTAAGTCCAAAGAATTAAATACTTGTCTACAGCTGGTTTGACTGAAGTCAGCCTCTGTGTGAGTTCAGACTTGCTGGATATGTGATAAGGTGCCTTAATTGTTATACCACTGTGCTCCTGTTATGCACGTGTATTGCAAAGGAAGAATAACATACATTGTGGTGGCCAAATAATATTTTCAAAAGAGGATTAGAGGTGAAGATTTAAACAGTAAATATAACATAGAAGGAATTGGGTTTGAATGATACTGTGTGAGATCTCTATAGCGTGAAGAATCAACAGGTATTGATGGATTGCATGTCACAAATACAAATATTTAAAAACGTATTTGGTTTTATCAATACCAAAAGCAGATAATTTAGACAAACATGTTAGTTACTCTAGTAGAAAGCTCACTATGAAAACATCTTTCAAAAGTAATTGTCAAGATAGGCACAGTAGGAGATTTTTGAGGATGCACAGCAGCACACAGCATGCATGCTTAATTAAAACTTGCATTTGCATATATATCTGTATACATAAAATATTCAACAGAAAGCAAGGACTAAGTCGATAGATCAATATTTGTAAAAGAATTTAATAGCTATATTAAATCTAAGTGACATAAATAACAAGTTTAATGAGACTTTCTTTATAGCATAAGTAAATAAGTGAATTGTTATTTATACTACTGTACCACTGCTTATCATTTTTATCTGTATTCTGTTTTATGGGGACAAGCTACATGGCCATTTTTCTGTGGTTTTGTTTTCTTTTACAGATCTTAAAACTGTCAAGCAGAGTTCTAGATAAAATAAGTACTGGACAATTGGTCAGTCTTCTTTCCAACAATTTGAATAAATTTGATGAGGTACGTCACTGGTTGTTTAATCCACTTGGTGAGCCATCAAATAAATACAAATTCAATCCTTCAAGTTGTTCATGGCAAATATTAAGGAAGGAAGGAGCATAAATGACAAACTGCACTGAGTGCTTATTGTAGATATAAAATGAATCACTACCTTAAAAAAATATGTTGGCATGTGGTCCTGGAAATGCTTGTTCTCATAATGTCCTTTACCTCTTATGCTGATTAGTAGAGGAAACCTAAAAACCAGATATACCATAAAAAATGCTTGTTCTACAGTTCAGTGGGAACCTCATAGGGAAACCCTTGGTTATGCATTTGATTTCATAGAGGTCATAACTTGCTGGTTCAGTCCTTCCATCCTCTTTTCTTGATGACTGTACCTTTTTACGAAGGTGATCCAGTCCATTTCTGCTGTTGAACAAGTGATGATGTTCAGCATCCTGTTGCTACTATTACTCACTCTTCTAAAAGTGATTAACCATTGATGTAAGAACCTTATTAGGAATCATTCCCAACACATCCAAGTTAGACAATACTCCAAGAGCTTCCTGTAGAAGTTCTCTTTTGTTAAAAGACACAGAGGTAGATCCTGGGTAATGGCTTTGGGGACTGGAAACTCTCGTTCGGCACATGGGTTTGATTGGCCCATTGGTAGTACAAGGTTTGTTTCCTATGAAAGAAGCAAGATCAGAGAGACTGTAGACTCATTGCTGGAAATGCAAGGTGCATTTACTTTAGGCACCGTATTCCTATATAGAGCAATGTCAGCTAGCACTGAACAAGCTAGGACAGCAGTGTAGCTGCAGTAACACAGACCCCTCTGCAGCCTGGTCACAGGATTCAGTTCAAAATTTCCCCAGTGTGAAGGAATATGACTGAAGTGGGCAGCAATCTATTTTGGATTAGTTGTGTTCACATGACAGTTGTCTCTTCACCAAAGTAATATTCGCCTCCTATATCAGATGAAATAACTTTCAGAAGATTCTTCTGTGTATTTTTCTCATCGTTCAGTGGTTGAAAAAGGCAGCATCGACGGCAAATTCTGTTTACTTTTACAAAGCTGGGATTTTTCCTTGCGCATATGCATAGCTCAGAGACAATTGCAGACTGAACTTTGCCTTACAAAAATCAAAGTTTAGGTGTGGCATGTGTATGTATTGCTGCACTGTCATCATAATTAACACCCAGAATGCTATGTGCTCAGGATCACAAATCTGCCTTTATAAACTTGTTTTACTACTGGAAATATTTGTACCATTCTTTGTTACATTTTTTTAAGTGTCACCTTAATGACTTCTTCCTTTTCATCTAGTTTTTAGGGTGCATCTGTAACTTGTATTGTTATTATTTTCTGCTGTGGGCTTCCACAGGGTCTTGCTCTAGCTCATTTTGTATGGATTGCACCTTTACAAGTGGCACTGCTGATGGGACTGCTCTGGGACATGTTAGAAGCTTCTGCATTTTCTGGACTTGCTTTTCTAATAGTTGTGGCCTTTTTCCAAGCCTGGCTGGGACAAATGATGATGAAATACAGGTGACAAGACTGTTTTAACATATTTCAGTATATTCTTCTGAACCACTTTGGTTTAAGAAGTTTCTACCACTTAAGTCTCTAAGTATGCCATTATTCCAAAAGTGTTGTCCAAAGAATGTTTGCTGTGTTGGGAAAGTCATGGACAAACCTTTACTTATTTAGCTGTAGTTGTCTAAACTTAGCAAAATGAAAGGTCTAACATGCAATAAATAGTGATAATGCTTTGTAGAATTAAAACTCCTTGCTAGTGATTTGATTTATTCTTTTTCAGAGCTTTTGTTTTCTCCTTAGTAAAACAATTACTAGATTTCTAATAATTCCTTTCACATTCTTCATAATAATTCTGTTAAAATGAATATTTTAAGCATAGGCATATAGGGAAAGTGTTTCCATAAGATATAATGGGATATGAACTAGGTATACAGCATGAAAAAGATGAAGATTAACTTACTGCCTTTTTACATTGTAGGAATAAGAGAGCAGGAAAGATCAATGAGAGACTTGTCATCACCTCAGAAATAATTGAAAACATACAATCGGTTAAAGCCTATTGTTGGGAAGATGCAATGGAAAAAATGATTGAAAGTATCCGTGAGTAAGTGTTCTCAGCTGTTAGTCAAATTTTTTACGTGCTTGGAAAAAAAAAAAGGTGGCTATGAACATCATCTGTGGTCTTGTTAGTTAAGAAGGAAAGCACACAAACATTAATCCTCCATAAACTAACTGTGAATTCCCACACTGCAGCCTGGGGTTTTTTCACAATTCGTCAAGTTCACTATGGAGGTGAGAATTTTATTATTTTTTTTTGTTTTGTTTACTTCCTCGTTTGTTATAATGATATTTCAGTGATTAGTTTGCGGACGTAAAACAATTGTGGCATCTGTGTTTGTTTCTGGCCAACCCCAGCTTCATCTTACAATAAAAAGCTCTTTTGTGGTGGTTACCTAAGGCTTTACAGACCTTCCTATTCTGCGGTGAAGGAAACAGTATGAGTCCTCTGCAGCCAGTTTTCTGAGAAATGCAATAAAGCTGGTTTTAAATGGTGCATGCAGTCTGTGAGAGGATTAAAGCAGTGCAGATTCATGTATTGATCCTGCACATTTGCATTAGCTGTTATTGTCAGTAGATAGCCTTGTATAATGCTTATCTCTTCAATTAATACCAAGGTTGAACTGGAACTACCAGACCTGAAACAGAAAGGAAGTAAAGGAGCTAACCTAGTTAGCTGAGAGCTATGAGGAGGTCTTTGTTACTGCCAGGGAGTCCTGGGGGAAGGGAGGAGAGGTGACACATTGATTGATGTATGATGCTTCACTAAAGCTGTCCTATGTGTTTGTTTAGTCCTTTACAGAGAATTAGAATTCTGTGCCAGGTGTGTGAGTGGGAAAATAAAAGAAAATAAAAGAGATATAAGTCTCATATTATCATGTAAATAAAAGAGATGAAATTATATTTTTACACAAACACCTTCTTGTTCAGCTGCTTTCTGAAAGACAGTCCAGGGGAAGTGATGTTCTTTACCTTTAGAATAAGGAAGGTCTTAAAATTTGTAATGATTTAATGATCAGAGAAAACTAAGTCTGAATCCATGCTGGGAAGTCTAGCTTGAAGATGGGACTGGGTTAGGATTCGCCCGGTGTCACTTTGTCACATGCATTGCTTTTAGGAAATTTGGGACCACATCTTGTGAACAAATCCTGTTGAAATGAATTTTAAAATCTTAGTCCACAAAGTGGTTAAGGGAACCTGCAGAAAGGACTGTCATTATATGATCTGTATATTCTACAGTAATCTGTAGCAAATTTTGTAATGCTGGAATTCAGTTTTTATTACCTTATGCATGAATTTTTTAAAAGTTAGGGATGCTAGCAATATTACAAGGTCAAAGTATCTCTTTTCTACATCTCTGCACCAAAATACTGTAGTTTTCTGAGTGATCCAACAGGTCACTTGGTGAAAACATCACCAGAGCAGATCAACCCAGGAATGTCAGAGTTTAGGCTGAAGTTTGCTTGCTCAGCTAGCTTTGCAGGGTCTCCCAGTCTTGTTAAGCTGGTAGGAAACGAGGCCTTGTACTTGAAGCCATGATTGCATTTTAGCAGCAGTGCATTATAACTTTGTCATTACCAAACTGCTTTTCTGCATGATGCCATTTTCTGGTGCAACCTAGTTTAATCAACTAAAGAATGGACCTGTGCCCTTATTTGGGTAGACCTGAGCTACCAGATGGAGCTGGCCACCCTGCAAGTGTAACACTGCTGCAGGTTAGCTCCCTGGGGAACTGCGACACTTCAGAGGCACCAATATAGGCTGTCTCCTGTGTGTCCTCTTAAGTCTATACTGATAATAACTGTTTGTAACTGGTGTCTGAATATACATACCTGCACTTCGATGGGCTATACAAGGTATTCAGAGAAATAAAAAATCACACCTAACTGTTCCCCTGAACCATAAGCATAGCACTGGAGAAGGTGAAGTCCAAGGCTGGAAGTGTCATACTTTGTCAGCAGAAGATACAACTTTATGTAAAACAAAGCATCAGTTAAAAAACAGGCATACACTGAACTGTGCTCTCTATATGCACAAGACTCATAGCGTCCCTTCCATTTTTCTCCAAATGCATGTGTTGCATCAGCAAGACCTGTCCCAAATACATGCCTAATTTAGAGAGCTCTCAAGCCTACATCACAGGCAGATCTACCCGTGGAAAAGTTTTGTGGGCCAACTAGCTTGTGTCTGGTACGTGGGAGCATACTGAAAAGGGTTAGTGCTTTGATTCTCCCTCTTTGGAGTGCCAGCTGTGTGCTTCAGCACTGGGGGGCTTTTTGATAGCTTCTACCCAGGCATTTGTGTGGGACTGGACAAGAACCGAGTGCAAAAGTATCTGTTATCGTTGTTCAGCGCTGCCACCCACAGTCTCATACAAGCTCTGGAGGGGCTTACAAGGCCCTTTCTCCAGTGCAGTGTCTACTGCTGCGGTGGTGACCTGCATGCCTGTCTACTTTCTTCAGGCCTCTCTTGTGAAATAAAGACTTAACAAGTAGAGCTAGGCGCTCTGCTTCAAAACTGGCTGAGCTCAGATTTTCTGTCAGCGAGTTTTTGGGACACTTTGGCTGACAAAAGTTTGTAAGGTGTTAGATGCATGTGGAAGTCTCATGCATGCATAGTGTGGGGCTGAAAGTGGGTTCCTCACAGCTCCAAAATCCTGGATGGACTTTGCATGCAGAAACTAGTTCAACACCAGAAGACAAATAGAGGTTATGGTGCTCAACTTTGCATCAGCAGGTATTACCAGGACCAGTGTGACTGTGAACCCAGTGGCTAGAGCACTCCCCCAGTGAATGGGCACCTTGAGGTCTAGCTGCATCTCTAGCCCCAGTTGCTCTCTGCAGCAGAGCAATTGCTCTTTCACTGCAGCAGTGGTGCTTTTGTTCAGGCAAAGCTGTGCTGTGAAGCACCTGGGGAATGTGAACAGGGTCAAAATGAGAGCAGTTGATAGCTTCAGCACTGTGAGGTAGGGCTATCAGCTCAGAAAATGAATTACTCTCCTGGATTAGTTCTCTTATTTAATAGCTTGCAGTGAGATGCATAGACATTTTGGAAGCAGTCAAGATAATCACCAGTTGCGTTCCTGTCTCTACAGCAGTCAGTAAGCTACTCTGAAGGCTGAGCTTCTGCAGAAAAAGGAGGGTGGAGAGCAGACTCGCTGCTTTCCACCTCTTCAAGCTGAGGTTAAGTGATACCTTACTTCATGGGTGAAGCTGTTAGTAGGGTGGTCTGCAAAAAGCCATTATAATCAGACGGTGGATTGTTCTTAGTTTTTTTATGGTCTTGTATAGCAAATCTGGCATCTCCAAGTATGTTACTTCCAGGGGAATGGCATAGCTACATGGCTGGATGAATATGGGATGATGTTTCTGGGAGTGTATCAGATACCACAGCATTAGATGCTTAAGGGTGGTTGTGCTAGGAATTGTAGAGGCTTGTGGTTTATGAGGTATCTAAATTATAACATAAATTATTATTTCGTTTGACATCTCTGGACATTGGTGCCTAATTATTGCTTAGGTCCAAAAATTGTTTGGAATCTTGCTTTTTAACTGCAATGCTAGAAAATAAGAAGAATGAATGAGCTTTTGGGTTAATTGTTTACTGCCAGGTCTATCCAAAATTTTTGTAAGATGTTAACTGTAGAATCCTATACTAATTATTTGCGTTTGTTTTTTTTAACAGAACTGAACTGAAGCTTACCCGAAAAGCTGCTTATGTGAGATATTTGAACAGCTCAGCCTTCTTCTTTTCAGGCTTTTTTGTGGTGTTTTTAGCTGTGCTTCCGTATGCTGTGATTAAAGGAATTATTCTCCGAAAAATATTTACCACCATTTCCTTCTGCATTGTTCTTCGAATGACAGTGACCAGGCAGTTTCCTGGGTCTGTACAGACCTGGTATGACTCCATTGGAGCAATAAACAAAATACAGGTAGGTTATATGCACTAAAATCTTCCCAAGTACGTAAGCTCATTCTTCATAGCACATTATCTTGTCAGTTGATCAACAAAAGCGCACAGCATTTATGCAGACTTTCCAAATATACTGTGTGTTGCTTTGACTACATACCATGAAATGTCATTATAAATCTTGATATTGTTATATGGTTCCCCAGGCAGCATAACCACAGGACTCTCATGCTACCTGCATGCTGCCTTTTTTGAAACTGTGGCATTTACGTATTTCTTCTCATTACAGAATAAGGAACTTAATAAAAGATATTTCATGAGTTGTGATCCTTAAGAGATGTTTTTCCTTCAGAAAAGGAAGTAGAAAATTAGGAAATGTTTTATATAGCACAGCTTCCAGTAGTTGCAGTCACAGATCTGCTTTTTTCCTAGCTATTAGTGGCAAGAACAGCAGGAAATTGTGCATCTTATGCAAATACGCATCTCATTTATTATGAGTAGTAAACATAATTAAGGTACCAGTCAAATAATTATTATCTACCTTGCCTACTGAGATGAATTGCTCATATACCAGGATGAGAGGCTTATTTGCAGACTCAAATCAGGATGAATTCTCATTAACACTATTTTATCTGCTGTTTTGAAATCACACCTCAGGAAAAGAATTTTTGTTCTATTTCAGGATGAAATTTGGGCTTTTTTTATATATTTGCAAATAATTGTTTTGTTTTGTTTTGTTTTTTTTTTTGTAAAACATACAGTTGTTTTTTTTTTAGCTTAATAAAAATACCTAATATGGAATTTAAAGATCCTAATCAGAAATGTCAGTATAGAATAAGAGGCAGGTATTGTATTTTTATGATTTTCAGCTGGGCAGAAATTTTGAGAAGTCAAATCATAAACTTTTCTGTTAAACATTAGAAGGCCTTATTGAGTCCCAATTTAGGCAGTCCATTTGCTCTCAGATTCTCTAGGCATTAATGGTATTCTGTCATTATCCGAGAAGGTAACACGAGTGTCAAGTTGCTGACTTGTGCTATTTGAAATTACACTACTTCAGTGCTGTACTGGCGGGGATCGTTATCTGCCATTTTTTGTTTTGTTGGTAGAGACATCATTGTAACGCTTTTAAAGTCTTGCAGTTTTGGAGTAGGAAGATACCAGTGTGCAACTTTCCACATCCTACTCCAAAACCAAAGCTTTATTTGAAAACGATTAAGGTCAGAGGGGGTGATGTTGCCTGATACAAGTCCTGAAAGCAAAGGAAATGCCAAATTTTGATATTCTTTCTAAATCAGAACTAAATATCTTTATGGTTGTGTTTTCACTAGCAGTGAAAGAATTGGTAGCTTCAAAAGCATTTCCTTCTGCATCCAAAAGATGTTGATGAGCTATATTTATGCCACCCTCTAAGACACTACAATGCACCAGCACTGTAAAAAATATTTGTGCTCAGTGTTGGCAAGTATGTACTCCTTTGTGTTATACGGCCACCCTTTCTTACTGTTTCCTCTCATCTGCTTTCATGGTGTTTCTAGGATTTCTTGCTGAAAAAGGAATATAAAGCTCTGGAGTATAATCTAACCACCACTGGCGTTGAGCTGGACAAAGTAACAGCTTTTTGGGATGAGGTTAGTACTTTTTACTAAATAAAAACACAGAATGTATTTTTTTTCACTGATACTTGCCATGGTGTTCTCTAAAATAGGCAACCTATGCTCCTTCATTTTAACTTCACTTTAGGTTCAGCTGTCAGCAGGCAAGGAATATATGGCAAGTAATTAATGTATAATATCAAATTATCTATGATTGAGAAACTTCATAAGAGACCTTTTAATAAGTGTTAAGGTCTATAATAAGTACTTATTTCTGATTTTAACCAGCCTGAAAACAGAATCAGGCTGTGGCATGTATAAACATTGGAAACTAGTTCTGTAAAAGGCAAATTCTGTTTGTGTCCACAAATTTAGGAGCAAGTCCATGAATATATGTATATATTTAAGAATATAATAAATATGGTATGGATAGGCAAAGTAACATCAATAAAGTAAGTTCATAAGTTTTCCTAAGTATGTAGTATGATATACATGTCTGCGTATGTTTTATTTTTATGTAAATACCAATACACATCTGTGTATGTTGCAGGGAATTGGAGAACTGTTTTTAAAAGCAAGCCAGGAAAACAACAGCAAAGCTCTTAGCACTGACAACAATCTCTTCTTCAGTAATTTTCCACTTCATGCATCCCCTGTTCTTCAGGATATAAATTTCAAGATTGAGAAGGGACAGTTATTAGCTGTTTCTGGATCTACTGGAGCAGGCAAGGTATTTCTATTTCTGTTTTTTTTTTTTTTTAACAAAAGTCCTAATAATTTCAAGAAATAATACTGTGTTGTTAGCTGTAATGATAACTGTATCGGTACTGTATTCTTGCTGTCTTCTGCTCACTGTAAACATGATGGCTGTAGGAAAAAGTACAAAAAGTATATTCCCCCAGTGTTTCACTCAGACAGGCTCCCTGAGTTCCATGTGAAGCCTGGGGGAGGTGCTGTGGAAACTGGTGGTTTTCCAGGAAAAGTTGTAGTTTAGATTAGTCATCTCTTTAGGATCCCAAAATGTTAACAATACATTTAGTTTGCAGATAATTTTAGCAATACATTTAGTTTGCAGATAACACATCTGATAACCTCATTAATATAAAATGAGTTGAACTGTGATACTCTTATTAACTTCAAAAAGCAAGTAATTAGATGAATGTCATCTTCACTGCATTTTCTGAGGAGATGTGAAAGTCAAAACAAGCATTCAATATGTGTTTGGCAACTTTCTGGGTTGAACAAATTATTGGTGAACATATTCTGATTTCCTTGCATGGAGTAAAATATTTCTTCTGTTGTAGTCAATGGTAAAGGACCCATCAATTTCAATACAGCATGATCAAGGCTTCTATATTGTTTTTCAGTGATGATACCAGTAGGAAAGAGCAAGGGGCACAGCACATGAGGTTACCCTCAAGCCAATATGTTGAGGTGCATTGTACTGTGATACTTCTAAATTTACAGACTAATTTTGCTACGTTGCTGATATTTTGCTAAGATATCACCAAAAATCAGTTTGGTCTTGCTGCTAAAGGTGATACTTGTAATACAAAAATATCAACTAGAAAGTGCTGAAGGACCTATGTATATCTCCTTTATTCAGCTACTTAGGAAATTGAGGAAAAATCAGGTTACAGGGAGCAGTTTGAGTATATACATACAACAAATTTGCACTTTTCAAGGCAATCAAGACAAAAGACTTGTAATATTATCTGAAAGGTTTTTGAAAACCCCAAACTGGATCCCCCCACCCAAAAAATAAATAAAATCCTCCTTCCCTTGCATCCTCTTAGTTTATGGCTTCCTTCGTGTTGCTTAAGGCTGTTACTGTATATTCCAGGAACTGTCAGACCTGTGAAACAGACTGCATACTTTATCTATAACGGGTGTGAAGACTGACATCAGCTTTCTAATACTGCTTCAGTATCAGATAGGGTTGGGTTTGGTGGTTTTGCTTTGGGTTGGTTTTTTTCCATTTATGCTATATGGCATCAGATACAGTAGTTTAACATTCAGTGTTAAACACACACTAAGTGTCTGTCCTTTGCAAGATCAGAAACTTCTTACTCAGCATTTTGTAAAAGTTAGATTCTGATATGAATGGAAAGAATCTTGTGAGACTCCCCCCGCATATTGTATAACTTGTCAAAGGATCTTCGGGCTTGACAGCATTAAACTATGACTTAGACAGATATTTAGATCTTTGGCTGTTACGTCCCAGCTTTGCTGACTGTTTATTAGTGATAAGAACACCACTGTAATGGCTCTGTAACATATTTTTCCTTGTATTTCTCAATTCTATTCTTTGATCTAGTAGCCAGTTATGTGTGACAAGGTTACTACAAGCTACTGATTAACTTTGAAATTATAACATGTCAGTGCTGAAATTGCAATCAATTCTTTTATGAAGGGAAATAGTAAATACACTTAGGTCATGTATTCACGTAAATGAGTTAAAAGATACAGAGGAAAATTCAGATCACACTGAGTAGTTTGTGAGTAATTGCATAGACATACACAAAGAAATTGTATTTTTCAAGGCAATACAGATAAAAGGCTTATGAACACTAGCAAAATTGTAAATGTTAATTATCTTGTACAAAACCAAGCAGTTACTGATAACATTAAAAATCAAATAATATTCCCCATAAATACTAATAACTTATGTCTGTATATGTCTCACATTTTTACCATGTAAAATTACTGGAAGGTTAATAAATATATATATTATTACATATAATAATGCATACTTTTGCAGCAGCATGCCTTTTTTTCAAGATATTACACAGTTGTTATTGTTTACTGAATGAAGTTTCTCTCACATCAGAGGCCTTTTAGAACCATACATATGAAAATCTCCACTAATTGCAGCCTGCACTACATCAGTACCTACAGGGACACTATTTACAAGACAAACATACCATTTAAGTAACTTAGCAAGAGTGATTCTCACTTTGTTTAACATTTCTTCTGGTTGTACAGATCTATTAACCAAGTGTTAATAAATTTTCAGACTTCTCTTCTGATGCTGATAATGGGAGAATTGGAGCCTTCACAGGGTAAAATTAAACACAGTGGAAGGATATCCTTTTCGCCTCAAGTCTCCTGGATCATGCCTGGAACAATAAAAGAAAACATAATTTTTGGTGTATCCTACGATGAATACCGATACAAGAGTGTCATCAAAGCTTGCCAACTGGAAGAGGTCAGTCATCTAGGACTCTTAAGACCTGTGGCCCAACCAAAGTGAAAAACCCCAAAGAAAAAGTCAGAGAGTAGAGCTTTAAGTAAGCGAGACCTTTCTGAGATTTAAGGAACTCAGCCTTGCAGCTCAGATTTTTGGAATCACAGGTGAACCTGTTGCCAGCTCCTTGGGAGATAGATTGACCATGCCTGTTCTGGTAGTTTATGCAACAGGAGCTAAATAAGCTGGCTCAGATGTTATAAGGTGTCTGCCTTCTCAGTCTTCCTTGATAGTTAAAAACCTGGGTAAACATATTAACGTGGACGAAACGATGTAAAAAGTACTCCTACAAAACTTTTCACGTTCTTCTCCATAAAGAAACTTTTCCTTACAATCTTGGAAATTAACCTGTTTCCATCTTTTCTTTTGCAATTCATAAATAGCCCCGGGGTAATTAAAACTCTGTGTCAGAAACCTGCATTATTTAGAGGAAAACCTTCACTAAAACTGGGGGTTTCTGTGTGAGCATTGAAAATTTTCACACTAGAAATTAGTGCAGGATTGATCTTTATGTGATATGTAGTCCACAATTAGTACAGTGATGTGGAAATGTCCTTGTGTGTGTTTGATGTTGCCAGGATGGGAAAAGATACCTTTTGACATTGTAAGATACAAAAGGAGCCAGCTTTTTAGACCTTTGCACCCTTATTGCTGTGCCTTAAGATCAGGCATTTTGTAACACGTAGATGAAAATAATAAATATTTAACTGTGCTGAATAGGATCTGCCTTTAGGTCACACAGTAAATCATATTTTTTTTAGTGCCAGTTAATCAGAAAAACAATAGTAAGTCTGTTTAAAAATGAGATGAGCTTACTGTGCTTTATCTCAGAGCAGGCTATATTTAAGCAATAAATTAATCTTTTCTTATATGTTTATGGCCATTTGAGCTTGTGTTTAGATTGTGGTTTGCTGGAAATCTTTGAAGGCTTCTGAAGACAGGAGAATTAACAACTTCTGTGTCAGGCTTTCTGAAGAGAGTAGTCCTTAACCCCCATCATAAAAGTTGTAGTTTGTGCCAAAGCTCTCAGAAGCAACTGGCTTCAGCAGTTCAAGACAGCTTGGTGTCCTGGTGTTGGTGGGACGGCTTGGTGTCATGGTGTTGGTGGCATGGCTTGGTGTCTCAGTAGGCTGTGGCTCCTTTGTTCTCCAAAGAGGTTTAATCAGGCCAGCTTTGATCTATGTTGGTGTGGAATGATATGCTTCACCTCCTAGCAGGGCTTATTATATGTGATCAAGCTTGATACTTATAAGGATGTTTTCTTCTGGACTGAAGCTGAATAAATTGGGCTTGCCTGAAGAGAAGGCAGAATGGTCTGGAAGGAAGCCAAGTGTATTACCTTATTGCTATTATTATGCTTTCTAATCTTGTTAGATTTAACATCTTAGTTACCAAACAGGACTTACTACAGCAGATTGAAGGACAGATTTCCGGTATTAATTCTCTGCTTATTCACCAGTGTGACCTTTTAAAGGTTTATTATGGCAAGGGTTAGTGCTTTGGTGGATTGGGGTTGTGTGTGTCCTCATTCGTCAGAGAGTTACCAGAAGGTTTTTGCCTAAGGGAGTTCACTTTGCCCCCTTCCCTGCAACTTTCCTAGATATTAGTTACATATTCCACTAGTTATATATCCCACCTGAATATAGGTCTGTTGCTGAATCTAGTTATTATACAGACACTTCAAGGAGTCATCCCACTTGATGGCATGCTTGCAGCAGCAGTATCGTGCCATAGGTTTAATTCATGGTCCTTGGTCCTCACAGCTCTGCTCTATAGCTTTCTGTGGCACATGGGGATACCAAGGGTAAGGGATACCACAGTGCAACCCTGTACAAGTGTATGAGATCTGAGTTGTTGAAAGGATCCAAATGGAAGACAGTTGTGTGTCAAAGGTTCAGTGAGGGAAGTTTGTCAGGTCTAAGTACCACTGTTTGTCACTATTGCAGGAGGTTACTATGTAGGCATATAATACTGAAGAAGCATGAGAAGGGTTCTCAAATACATATCTATGTGCATCAGGTACTTCTTAAACTTCATAGATTACTAGGTTGGAAAGGACATCAAGGATCATCTGGTCCAACCTTTCTTGGCAAAGCATGACCTAGACTAGATGTTCCAGCAACCGTGGGAAACCTAGTTGGGTGTCCACCACTTCTCTGAAGAGATTACTCAAATGACTGATTGTTTGTACAGCTTGCATGTGTATCTTTGTGGTAGTGTAGCCTGCTGTATTTATGTAAAACGATTCAGAATTTAATTATAATTCCATTTCTTGATTATATACTTTCAAGGTGAAGCTGGATGTGGCTCTAGGAAACCTGATCTAGTTACAGGGAGTTTGGATTAGATGAGCTTTGAATGTCCTTTCCAACCCAAACTATTCTATGATTCCCGGATATTTTGCCTTTGGGAGTAAGTAGGGCATCACGGGAGGTAAAACGTTTTACAGCGTTGGTCTAGTTACTGGAATTTGGAAATGGGCAGCGGTTAAGAGCAGTGGATGGTAATAGAACAAAAGAGAGACTGCTTTGGAGTTAAGATAAAGGGACTGTGATTAAAAGCTACTTTGACATTCTTGATATCCAATAGAAATAGCATTACTGGCAAAATTTCTGAAAACTCATCACAAACTAAACATGACTGCAGTAAGATATAAGTGGTGCATAGACACTGCCCTTATTCTTGTGTGATGATGAACTCAAGAGAAGGCTGGTACATTTCAATGACATGATACATTCTGTGAAACATTATAGTGCTAAAAGTTTTACAAAAAGGCATAGAAAAGGGCTGCTTGTTCCTTTTCCACTGCCTTCTTCTGCTTTTTTCCTTTCCTTCGGAAATAGTGTGTGTTTTACCAAGCAGGCAGGGCGAGCACCTGATTTAACATGTCTTCTAAAATGAAGATCGCAGTTAGCCCTTACGGAGGTGAAGGAATTCAACTTCTAGATCAAACCATTCCAGCAGTGATCAGTAGTCCTTACCATTTGTCCTTTATCCAGAATCTTTTTTGAAATAAATTGTTTCAATGGGTTTAATTTTGAGTATGTAGGTATTACCACAGGGGTATTACCTTTAAAATCTTATATTGGGATGCTGTGATAGAAGCCAAGGTATAATTGGCACAGGTTCTGAACTCATTTCCTATACACAGTCCCCATATGCAAACATTAAGGTAGTCAAAAAGTAAGATAAAATGAATTGGTAGCTTTTGCTACCTTCTTTTTGTTGTTGTTTTTGATAAGGTGTTTTACCCTTTTTATCAAGTACTTTTCATCACATTTATGATAAAAAGCTGTTAGCAAGTGAAGATAAATTTTTGCTACCACTTTAAATTAAGGACCAAGTATGAACAAATTGAACACCCAAAAAACATCCTGCATAATTGATTGATTTTTATTCTCATTGCTCAATAGCAGAAGCCATGGGGAGACGTGAACTGGATGAGTTTATATGTCTATGGAAACTTGCTATTAAATTTGAAGTAATTCCACAGGTGTAACTTCCCTGGAGAGTGAAGGATTGTATTAATGTCATGAAAGGGATAACAAGAATAGAAATGAGGAACTGTAGGAGTAGCCATTTGGGCTTGCAAAATCCTTATTACTGATGTAATTAAAAATGACAAAGGAATGTGGCTTGATTTTCAGAATTTCACAGTGCAAAATCAGTATTAATAAGACTACTATATACAGGGTGTGAGATTTTTGTTTGGTTTTAGCACTTGCTAAGTTAAAAAAGGCAAAACCTTTGGGCAGTTGAAACTGTGTCTAAATGCTGTTAACATTGAACAAAATCATCCTTTGAAAATGCATTCCTCCAGTCAAGACTGCAGGAACAGGTCTGTTATAGTTATTCCTGTTAAAAAAATCAACAAGCATCACATCCTATCCTATTTGATTTATTTATTCATCAGTTTTGAAGCCATACTTCCATGACTTCCGTTTTTACCTTTTTGCAATGTAAGATAGATATTTTTCCACCTTGTTAGTTCATTTGATCCTTCAATAGTTACCTAAGAGGCCATAAATGTGTAATGGCAAACTACCCTTAAGAGATTACCACTCTTAAAGTAAACACATGTTCTGATTTGAGAGCCACCAGCTGCTCGTAAATATAATGTTTAACATGGCATGCAAATAGAGGAAGTTTTTCCTTATGAAATCACATCATATAATAGTACTAAAGAAATTTTGGGCCAGACCCTATGTTTTCTTGAGATGGTTTTACAGGAAGTGCAGGAGATTCATTTTCATCTAAGAACTTAAGTTATAGAGAAAATAGAGAGAGAGACAGTCAATATGCCAAGCCCTGGTTTGTGTTCCTACATATTCGATGTGTTCACTGCAATGTCAAGGATGCTCTGAAATAAGAACACATATCCTTTAATCCCACTGTACTGCTCCACCCCTTTTTATATGTGCTGGCTTGGCTGTTGTCTGATTTTGGTTGGTTGGGTGGGTGGGTGGGTTTTTTTTGCAGATAACTAAATCAGTAGGAGTTGAGAGGTTATGATGTCTGTGAATGAAATACTTTGTGCCCTGATCTCGTGCCTGTTTTTGACAAGGTATTGCAAACTGCAGATTACAAAGTGTGAAGAAGAGGGGAATAATAAGGGTTCAAGTCTGGAACTGAGTGGTCTTTAGTAGGTAATTCTCTCCAAGAGGATATTAAGAGGTAGCTTGGTTACCTAATCATGTGCATGTCTACAGTGTAAACTAAGTGAGAGAAAGTTACTTGGCCTCTCTTAGCTGAGGAGAGCAACAGGCATGTCAAGGTGAAGTTCATCTCATCCTAATGTAAACAGCTAAAATAGTATAAATGCCTCTTGCAGGCAGAAAGTCCACATAATATTTCAAGTCTCTCACTACAGCCACTGCATCTCAGACACGTGGGCCCAAAAGCCCTTTATACTTTTTCCACCTTGCACTGGTATGATCCACTGGCATGAGCAAACTCCTCTAACTGAAATTCTTGTCTGTGGCCCAAAATCATGGTCAGGTCAGCAGGGAAACTGCTGACACAGTGAGTTCCCTGGGGAACTAGAAGTAAATAAGCCAGCACAGTTTCTCTATAGCAGCAGAACATCTCAAGGAGAGAAAAAAGTGGACTCAAACTCCCAAATACACTGATTTTAAGAAGTTTATCAATAGTCAAGTAAATGTGTTTAACAGAGCCCCTCTGCAATGTTCTGTTTTGGTATCATTTAGTTAAAAACCTGTTTAAATTGAAACAATTCCCCCACCCCTTTCTCTGTCTTAAGTACAGGGCTCTGGACCGATTACCTTGGATGTTGTCCTATGTTTTGTGTCACTTCCAGAATTGTATTTAATTCCTTTACCCTGTGTTTAATCTACCCACAAAGAGCATACTGACTACTTCATGTTTCAGAAATCTCTTCCATGAGAATGTTTCATCATAGAGAAAGCAAGTTTTGCCAGCATTCGTGTGAGGTTTGGGTGAACCTGAAACTCTGCTCAAGGTCACAAACTCTTACAAAAACAAAGTGTGTGCTTTTGTGTCATGAATCCTTCATAAATGGTTCAGCTGAAATCTAACAAAAGCCTCAGCTTCAGGAATCACAGGCAGAGAGAGGAGACTTTCCTAAATAAAGTAAATTTTTTAAAGTAATTTCTGATTTGAAATACCTTAAAGAGATCTGGTTTTATGACTTCTGGACCATGAAATTGAAGACCCAGGTATGTTCAAGCTGGTTACCTAAAAGCCATCATATAAAAAAATACTGAATATTCTTCTTCAAATTTTGCAGTGTGGTTTATCTGTCTTACTTCCAAGATTTTTTTTTTTTCGTGAAAATCAGGACAAACTGAAAGTTACACTTTGTACAAAACAAAATTTCAAATTCTTTATCTAAAGATTTTTAATAATCACTGAATTGAAATCTGGAGGTTTGTTTCAGTTCTCTTTCTCCTCATGGGTATATTAGAATTGGATATGATCGCTTGGAAGTGCAGCAATAATTATGTTAATATGTTAGTGTCAAAGCAGGTGACAGTAAATTTTTGTCTTATAACTAAAGAAAAATTATCAGAGTGTAAGAGTATTGCAGCTGCTGCTTGAAACCCTTGGTGCTGCTTCTGTTTAAGTTCTGTTGAGCTTTACTCGGCATTTTATACAAGAAAGGATTCATTATGTTTCTTCTAATTTATTACAACTAGTCAATACTACAGAAGGGGAATCGCAAAGTGTGTACAGAGGCAGCTTCTTTAAAGCAAAGAGGGAAAGAAGATGAAAAAGTGAGTACTTTGGTAGGTTAGAAAGGAGGTAGCAATGTGAATGCGGAGACTTTTCTGGGACCTAAGAAAATAAACATGGGTAATGTTAATGACAATGAAGAAAGGGAAGGGGATAGAGATGGTAAAGAAACTGTGACTGTAGAAAAAGCAGAACTGAAACAAGGGAAAGAGTCAGTGAAGATGAAATGAGGAGAGTCAAGACTGCTACTCTGTTCCATTTAGTTTCAGGACTGTTTTATCTTTTTGGAGGGAAGACTGGAGAGGGAAGGCAGGAGAGGGAAGATCAACGGCTACATTATTAAGGACATATTTAAGGAAGAGGAGCCTCATAAATAAAATATATATGTTCTATCATTAGAAGTGCTTGAGTAGTTTGAATAGCCTTGGATATATAAAGCAAGTGCTTGCTGAAAGGCATGTTTTTTAGAAAATTATTTCTTATCATTCTTTATTATCTTAATTGTTGCTCATAATTTGTTAAATTATTTTAGAATCATAGAACAGTTAGGGTTGGAAAGGACCTTAAGATCATCAAGTTCCAACCCCCCTGCTATGGGCAGGGACACCTCGCTCTAAACCATATCACCCAAGGCTTCGTCCAACCTGGCCTTGAACACCACCAGGGATGGAGCATTCCCAACCTCCCTGAGCAACCCATTCCAGTGCCTCACCACCTTTACAGAAAGAATTTGCTCCTTATATCCAATCTAAACTTCCCCTGTTTAAGTTTTAACCCATTATCCCTTGTCCTGTCACTACAGTCCCTAATGAAGAGTAACTCCCCAGCATCCCTATAGGCCCCCTTCAGATACTGGAAGGCTGCTATGAGGTCTCCACTCTCAGCCTTCTCTTCTCCAGGCTGAACAGTCCCAACTTTCTCAGCCTCTCTTCATACAGGAGGTGCTCCAGTCCCCTGATCATCCTCGGGGCCCTCCTCTGGACTTGTTCCAACAGTTCCATGTCCTTTTTATGTTGAAGACACCAGAACTGCACACAATACTCCAGATGAGGTCTCACGAGAGCAGAGGGGCAGGATCACCTCCTTTTACCTGCTGGTCACACTCCTTTTGATGCAGGCCAGAACACGGTTGGCTTTCTGGGCTGTGAGCACACACTGAAACAGGCTCATGTTCATTTTCTCATCGACTAGCACCCCCAGGTCCTTCTCCACAGGGCTGCTCTGAATCTTTTCTCTGCCCAACCTGTAGCTGTGCCTGGGATTGCTTCAACCCAGGTGTAAGACCTTGCACTTGTCATGGTTAAACTTCATGAGGTTGGCATCAGCCCACCTCACAAGCGTGTCAAGTTCCCTCTGGATGGCATTCCTTCCCTCCAGTGTATCAATTGAACCACACAGCTTGGTGTCATCTGCAAACTTGCTGAGGGCGCACTCAATCCCACTGTCTATGTCAGTGACGAAGATGTTAAATAAGACCAGTCCCAACACCGATCCCTGAGGGGCACCACTCGTTACTGGTCTCTGGCTGGACATTGAGCCATTGATCACAACTCTTTGTGTGCAGCCTCCAGCCAGTTCTTTATCCACTGAGTGGTCCATCCATCAAATTGATGTTGCTCCAATTTAGAGACAAGGATGTTGTGTGGGACAGTGTCGAACGCTTTACACAAGTCCGGGTAGATGACATCAACTGCTCTACCCCTGTCCATCAGTTCTGTAGCCCCATCATAGAAGGCCACCAAATTGGTCGGTCAGGATTTCCCCTTAGTGAAGCCACGCTGGCTGTCACCAAGCACCTTGTTGATTTTCATGTGCCTTAGCATGCCTTCCAGGAGAATCTGCTCCAAGATTTTGCCAGGCACAGAGGTGAGACTGACTGGTCTGTAGTTCCCTGGGTCATTCATTTTCCCCTTCTTGAAAATGGGGTTTATATTTCCCTTTTTCCAGTCGTCGGGAACTTCACCTGACTGCCATGATTTTTCAAATATGATGGCCAGCGGTTTAGCAACTTCATTTGCCAGCTCCTTCAGGACCCATGGATGGATTTCATCAGGACCCATGGACTTGTGCTCGTTCAGATTTTTAAGATGGTGTCAAACAAATTCCTCTCCTACAGTGAGCCCAAGGTCTTCATTCTCACAGTCCCTGTGTCTGCCTTCCAAGACCTGGGTGGTGCGGTCAGAGCATTTGCCAGAGAAGACCGAGGCAAGAAGTCATTCAGAACCTCAGCCTTCTCCAAATCCTGTGTAGCTAGTTCTCCTGAGAGCTTCCTGAGGGGGCCTACATTGTCCCTAGTCCCTAGTTTTTTATTTGCCAAGTACTACAGAATCCTTTCCTGTTATCCTTAATATCCCTAGCCAAGTTTAATTCTAACTGGGCCTTAGCTTTCCTAACCTGCTCCCTAGCTTCCCAGACAACATCCCTGTACTGTTCCCAGGCTGCCTGTCCTTTCTTCCACTTTTTATAAGCCTCATTTTTCCCTCAAAGTTTCCTCAGCAGCTCCTTATCCATCCAAGGAGGTCTCCTGGCCCTCCTGCTGCACTTCCTTCTAGTTGGGATGCAACACTCCTGAGCTTGTAGCAGGTGATCCTTGAATAGCAACCTTTTTGTTAACAAACAGTCTCTACAGAAAAGACTTGGAGTATGAAGTACATTTTGAGGTTTCCCTTTTTTTTTTAACCAGACCATATTTCCTCTTTACCCTGAAAAGAGATATTACCTTAAACCCTCTTGTCTGTTTTCTTCCATACAAAGCATAAAGGTATTGTAACAGTCATCCCTTTGCTGCTGAGGTAGATGAATGTGACATTTACACTGTTAAAAAATCAAAGAGATGTTAAGAGGGGCGCTTTCTTCTTGAGTGTGCAACTTGAGATTCATTAGCTCCTGATATTAGAAGCACCCACAAAAGTAATTAATGTTTGTGAGAACTGTGGGGGGTTTCTTCTCTGAATATTTACCAACAGGTTTCTCAATTTAAGCTTTTAGAAATAGAAATGTTAAAGAAAATCCAGCGGCTACTTCATTAATGTGCTGGGTTTTGTGCCGTTCAGCATCATTACATGGGTTTTGTCCCTGGCTTGATTTCACTTCCTGCATAAAATGACAGCAAGGATGTATTTGGACCAGCCCTATGTACTTTTTTACAATAGGTAATGCATGTTCCAACAAATAGCATTGTGTGTCTATTGAACTTCATCACTCTGTTTACGCCTTTGAAAGAAATTACTAAACATTTTTTTAATTATGATGATTACAGCCTGAAAAGTTCTTTGTCTGTTCCATGCCATATATTATCCTGAGGTGAAGGGTAGAAGAGAGCAGAAGGGGAACTCATTAGAAGTCTGATTAAAATTCCGTGTTGACGCACCTGCAAAGAAATATATCTGACGAAATACCACCACCATTTAAAACAATAGGAGCCCTGGCATTAATTTCAGCAGGGCTAGGATTTTACCCTGTTTGCAGGGGAGGACACACTGGGCCCAGTTCTTCACCTGGGCTTTTCTGGAAGAAGCAGAATTAGGAAACAGCATTGGCACCAGCACCATTACTGGCAGCAGTACTGGTAGAAATGGGAAACAGTGGAAATCAGCTTAGATACCTAGATACTCAACCACGCAAATCCCAGTGTTCAGGGTAAATGTCAAAGTAACATGAATAACATGGCTCCTGCATGCATTGTGAAACCACAGGTATCTGAGCAGGTTGTCTCAAATAGATGCCAGAAAAGCTTTTGTGCCAGAATTTCACATGTTCTCTTGAAATACTTGATGACCTATTATAGCATGATGATATTGTTAGAAAATTCTCTTTGTCACATCCCGCTTTCTTCAAATACCTAAGCTGTTCTGTTAGTATCAGGGATTTGCTTGCGTGGCTCTCCTTTTACAAGAGGGAAATAACTAGTTAACATGAGAAGAATTAAAAAATCACCTGCAATAGATTTTCCATGCATAAGAGCATCTTGATCTTAAGGTCAGAACCCTTTAAGTCAGGAAGTAAACGCTATTATCAAATTAAAGAGATGGGAGAATCTCCCATTTCCTGGCAGACCAGGCAGTCAATTTCTAGCCCTTGAGTGGCTGGACCTTTTGTCTGTCACTGATCCAGGGGTGAACAGCATTGTTCACTCTGTTCCTGAGGTCAGGGCAATTTGCAGGGGAGGAAGAAGGAAACATTTATCTGGAAGGGGTTTTATTTATTTATTTACTCTGCAAAACCTCAGAGGCGTGGATTGCCAAAAGGCTGCCCAACAGAGAGTGATTAACCATCAGCAGCACAGCAGGGGTGGTCAAAACTGGGCTATATCTGACTTTGTATGAAATGCAAACTTCTAGAGAGCAGTTCACTTTACAATCCGAAGGTCAGATTGCACTGGAAGTGCTTCACATGTCTTCCGGTATTTTTCCCAGATGTCGTAGGGTTTCTGTGGGTGCTGTGGAGTGCATGCAAACAGCAGAGTTCCTGTATGTCTCTCAGCTGCCTGGGGGAAGAAAGACCACAAATCAGGCTGCATTTTCCACACCATTCCTTAAAGCCTGCTCTCAGCAGCTCACTTTCCGGGGGATTTTGCATACCACTTTTTTTCCTCCAGAAGTTGCACATCTTTGTAAGGCATGAGAATGCTGGAGCTGATTTTGTCTGGTATCAGATGCCTTGGACAGCTTCCTTGGCTGTGGGGGATCCCTGTCTTTGTAGTGGGAGGTCATGCATAGGCAGCAAGAGCAGCAGTCCTGTGCTGCTAAGTGAGGAGCACAGGCACTGGGAGCTTCTAGGACTCTCAGGACTCCCAGCTTTGCACAAGGCAAACTACCCTGGTGTTACACCTGCTGGAAACCTTGGTGCCCTGGGGCACAAGGGAGTCATCGCCCATATTTCTGGGAGGAGTGCCCTGAATCTACCACAGTTACAGTGGTGTCACTGTAGTAGCTTAAAGACGTAGACCAGGGAAGACTTGAAGGTAGAATTTAGAGCAACTGTAGGAGTATTAAAACTAGACAGCCTTCAGGCACACAAGCCATTTTCCATGTCCCAACTTCCATGCATTATTGTGGTTTGCAAGGATTGTCAGTTTTGGTGCTAAATACTCCCCTCAAGAAAATTTCTGGCCACCTCTGCCAGTGGGGCACAAGGATGTCCTTTACTCCTTTCTCTGTCTCACATGAGAAAGAAATGGAATTTTCTATTTTTTTTTCACTGGCTAAAGATTCATTTTTAGCACGGTCATGAGCTGTAAGTAATATACAGCCCAAGCAGTAGAGCTTGGCTCCGAAACATTTTGCAAACCTTGAGTATCCTTGGCATGCCTGGCTAGGAATTTTGTGCAAGCCTTTTTTAATGAACATACCTGAAGTATTAATTTTTCTGGGCTCTGAAGAGCTCAGATCCAGAGTTAGCTTCTCGCTCTCCCTAACTTCAGTGACAAATGCATTTGCCATTGTTACTTGACAGAAAACACACCCAGTTAACATCTTGGATTGATATTGTATGAAGGTACATTCCCTGCTTTTATAGAGATCTGGAAATCAAGACAAATATTTATTCTTGAGATCTTGCAGCTTGTGATTGCTCTCTGCAGTAGAATTACACATTTTCTTTTATCACCATTTCTGATTACATAAACAACTTAAAGAAGGGTTTTTTTACCACTTCTGTCTAACCTGTCTGCACACTGTTGTGCATTGTGATTCTATCCAGTCTGTAACTTGAGTTTCTCAGATATGGAGAATACATGTCTAATTCTTTTAAAAAATGTTAACAGGATATTTCCAAGTTCCCAGACAAAGATTATACAGTGCTGGGTGAAGGTGGAATCATTCTGAGTGGAGGCCAGCGAGCACGAATCTCACTAGCAAGGTATTTTACTCTCTAAGTCATGTACAGTTTCTTGTATAAGGAAATTATTATGACTGAGCACTTAAATATATGTGGACCAGGTCCTGCTAAATAAATATCCATCAGGTATATCAGGAACTTCATTTTGCTCTCAGAAATCTGAGTTTTGCTATGCAACTGTATTTGTGATACACCTGCATATTTCTTTATTTGATTTTGAAAGTTTGATGTTAGATGCATGCCATGGCTTAGCTGAAGATAAATCTTTCACTCCCTGATGCAAGATGTCTGTGGAGATTTAGTCCTGTAAGTGTAGCTCTCTAAGTACCAAAGAAATGCATACAAAAGATTCCAGATGAAAAAATTCCATGTTTCAAAAAATGTTACTAATAGTTTTGGTTTTTCTGTTAAAGAAAAAAAAAAAAAAAAGGTGGAATCATAGAATGGTTAAGAAAGCAATGCTAGCCAGTACCTATGAATAACGATCTGGCCTTGTCTGTTTGACCTTCCCACGTTAGTAATGTTGAAGATCTACAGAACAATAACGTAGGTGTTTGTCTAATGAATTTGCAGTGTGTTTCAGTGGAATAACTTAGCTGTCATGAGAGGTTCAGTAATGACAGCTCTGATGTGTAAATGGCCCCATTTGTTTCTGTGCCAAGTACAAATTGTGGTGGTTCCCATGCACAGAAACTCTGGGTAGAAGTTAAATTACATTATGATGATCGAAACTGGCAAAAAAGATACGCATGTCTGTGTGAGGCTAAAAGATGGGTTCATTAACACAGAGAGGCTTTTAGTGTGGATCTTTCTAGCAAATTTATGAGAGGGAAGAGACATATGAATGGTTCTGATTTCTGCAGCAAGAGAGAACAGGAGGAGCTGGCAAAGCTTTCAGAGCAAAAAACCCTGACCAACCCTGGCAGTGTTCAAGGCTGGGTTGGACAAAGCCCTGGGTGGCACGGTTTAGTGTGATGTGTCCCTGCCCATGGCAGGGGGGTTGGAACTAGATGATCTTAAGGTCCTTTCCAACCTTAACTATTCTATGATTCTGAAACCCACTTAGATTTTCATTTAAAATTCAACATTTAAGGAAATATTTCCCAGATTCTGTGCATAATCACATATGTCACTTTTCAGATAGTCACAGTTCATTTACTGGATGGTCACATAACTGTTATAGTATCCTTATCGTCAGCTACATAATTATTATTTAAAAAAAAATTAAATGTCCCAAAGTCAGTGGATATATCTGCTGTACGTTTTGTTTGGGCTCCAGTCTAAACTCAGCATGCTGCAAGGTGTGCAGGTCGTTGAGGTTTGGGCTGAAGATAAAGCTCTAAGAAAGCTAGAGGAGAAAATTTAGGATTACAGCTCCCTCTGCTCTGTTTATAAGCTGAATGTTATTTGCTTGGACTGTCTTCATGCATGTTTCTGGTGTACTCTGTGCAAAGTCATGTTAAATGAGATTTCCAGCTGGAAGTGCCATCAACCACCCGTCATGAGAAGCTGATAGAGATTGCCTAAGCCCATCTTTCTTTAAGAGCTTTGTCGATACCTTACAGCTATAACAGGGGGAAAGAAACGATCAAGGGAAAAAACCCAGCCCCTGCCCTGGCTTTGAGCTGCCTCACTGCCCTGGTACCCTAAAGGTGGTCATGTATAGCTACTAAGCCCAACATACCAATTATAGAAATAATTTGAATGCTACCATTATTCCAGGAAAAAAAAAAATCCAAACTTTTTGCTGATAGAAGTGCCAAGAACAGTATGAACTTTTGATGTTGTGCAGCCACTACATCATAATGTATGGTCAGTGAAGTCCATCATGACAGAGGATTTTTCAATAAAGTTGCTTGGTTTGTTAACATAATATACTATTATTGAGGGCTTTTTCTCCTGGTGGTTAAATATTCTCACATTGTTTAACATAATGATTTTAAAACTCATTTTAGAGTACTTTAAAAAGTACCGAAATGCAGCTGTCGAAATTTTCTTAGCTAATTACACCCTGATTCATATCACTTCATGATTTTCATACTTACAGAGGTAGATAAGGGGCCTTTTTGAATCGATTTGAAATAAAAAACCCTTTTAACCCCAGGTTTAGATCTCAGTGATCCATGTCCAGTCACATAAAGCTTAAGGTCCTAATGTTACAAATAGTTTTTCATGTCCTGAACACAAACTATTGTACAGCTCCATTTCAGATATTGTTTGCAAGATCATGGCTCACTAATACACTTGTCTTTGCTCACAGTTACTTTGAAGTACTTTTAAAACTAAGTGCTAAGGCCTAGTCTTTTCACACAATTACATTTATGTAGTATTCTCTCAGGTATTGTTAGGCATTACAGTAGGTAGTAAATTCCCATTTAAATGGTCATTATACACTGATGGGGCCTCTCAGATTCAGGCCATAAACAGGTTTTTAGAGTAACCTATTTAAAGGCAGCTGTATAGCTTGCTTTGATTGCACAGAAATTAAGAGAAAACCCAGTTGGTTTGTAATGTGGTCTGCAGCAAGGAAAGGCTTTACTGAAAGGTGTCTTACAAGTGCATTTAAAACTGATCTCCAGCTCCACACTGATGCTGTCAAAAAGTCTACCAGTTACGAGTTTCTGAGACAAAGGCATTGTCTTTAAGTTATATTTATGTAAATTTATAAGACTCGTGAAAGTTAATGGAATTTCTGTTTTCTCTGTTCAGAGCAGTGTACAAAGATGCTGATTTGTATCTCATGGATTCTCCTTTTGGGCATTTAGACATTTTTACAGAAAAAGAGATATTTGAAAGGTACTGTATATTTTGATAGATTGTATTTAAGGATCCCACCAAGCAGCATAAAGTAAAACCAAGAACAGGAATTCAGTAAAAGTAAAAAAATACTGAAATAATCAAAATTGTACCTTTTAGAGCTGTTTATTTTAAGGCATTCTTGTGACTGAGTATTTTGTGTTAGCAGTAGGACACAGCATACTGTGCTGGGAACAAGCCTGAGCCAGATGTGTGCATTAATGCTCCCTCTTCCATCTGAACATATTGAGCCTGCTATAATCTGTTCCTCCCAGAGAGCATGGCTTTATATCTGGTGTGTCTGTGTACCAGAAAGGCTTTAATTTTAAAACGCCTGCTTTGTAAGTATAAATTTTTACAAAAAGCTGTATTTTCTCTTATTTTTCTAATGACTGAAAAACTGGTCACCTGAAAGTGCCCATTGACCAAGCAATTGGCAGCAGGCAGGCCAAAGACAGAGATTTTACCTTGTTCTGGAGGTGAAGCTTGAAAGAGTAAGGGCATACACACTGTTATGCATGAGCTTTTCAGTCATCATATGTTTGATGTTTTGAAATCAAGCTAATACTTTTAACTTTGGCAGCAAAAGGTCTAAGTAACCATAAGGTGAAAAGAAGTATTTAATTTTCATGTTGAACTGTGTCTTTTGGATTGAAAATTATTAAATTTTCTCCTCTTTTTTTGGTTCCTGTGGTAAAGTACTCACCCTTTACGCATCTCAGCTTTACCGCTTCCTTTGTAGTTTGAGGGAGTGCCCAAGGCTGCACATCCTGGGAGGGAGGCAGATAAAAGGAAATAGATTGAAAGTGAAAAGGATATAAGCAATATTTAATCATGAAGAAAAAAATCTTACTTTTAACACTTTCATCTTTTGTAGCTGTGTATGCAAGCTGATGGCAAATAAAACTAGGATCTTAGTTACTTCAAAACTGGAACATTTAAAGATTGCTGACAAAATACTAATTTTACATGAAGGGAGCTGCTATTTTTATGGAACATTTTCTGAACTTCAGGGTCAACGGCCTGACTTCAGTTCAGAGCTGATGGGATTTGATTCTTTTGATCAATTCAGTGCAGAGAGAAGAAATTCAATACTAACCGAGACTCTCCGACGATTTTCCATTGAAGGAGAAGGCATGGGATCACGAAATGAAACCAAGAAGCAATCTTTTAAACAGACGTCAGATTTTAATGACAAAAGGAAGAACTCCATAATTATTAACCCTCTTAATGCAGGTAGAAAGTTCTCAGTAGTGCAAAAGAATGGAATGCAAGTCAATGGGATAGAAGATGGCCACAACGACCCACCAGAAAGGAGGCTGTCATTGGTGCCTGACTTGGAACAGGGAGATGTAGGTCTGCTTCGGAGTCATGTGCTAAGCACTGACCATATGCTGCAAGGTCGGAGGAGGCAGTCTGTGTTAAATCTGATGACAGGCACCTCTGTGAACCTTGGACCAAACTTTTCCAAAAAGGGAAGTGCAACATTTAGGAAAATGTCAGTGGTGCCTCAGACGAACCTGTCTTCTGAGATAGATATCTACACCAGGCGCTTGTCTCGAGACAGTGTCTTAGACATAACTGATGAAATCAACGAAGAGGATTTGAAGGTATGTGTTGATTTATGTTCATCCTGAGTTTTGATACGGTGATAGTTTCGTGCAGTATATTCCTTACTTATTTTTCTACTTGACTATGTCATTCCTAATGCAATTCTTCCCTGTAGAATATCCTTTTGGAATATCCATGAAAATTTTAACTCAAATATCATCTTGAAATCATTTAAATCCTCAAAAAAATATTTTGCCTGATTTTTCACAGTTTTTGAATGCTATTTGTAGAGGGCATCAATGCAGAATTTTAATCTCCCTTTAAGATTATGCTAAAATGAAATTTGAAACCATGATATGGGAAAGCATTGTTTTAAAACAATTATGTAAAATTGACATTTGAAATGTTAAAGCTCACAAAAATTTGTCTGAAAATTTCAGATCATCTCTAAACTGTTTTGTTCTATCAAAGATGACTTAACCTGACAGTACCTTCCTCTGTAGCCATTATCAGCCAGTTTGAACGATGCAGTTTAATTATTTGGACTGAGTTAGCAGAACAGCATTCATGTGTCATAAATTCTCATACATAGATAATATCATTCTTAGTATGGTCTTGTGAATTCTTTGACAGGAATGCTTCACTGATGATGCTGAAAGCATGGGTACTGTTACCACATGGAATACCTATTTCAGATACGTTACCATCCACAAAAACTTGATTTTTGTTCTAATTTTGTGTGTGACTGTCTTCTTAATTGAGGTAAGAAGATCTGCACTTGATGTCATGTTACTACAAAGGATTTTTGTTCAGACTTTGTGATAAAAGGAATAAAGCATCAGCTTCTTATTAGCATTAGCTCATGTATGTCTTACTTATTGGCAACTGCTTTGAGTGATATTGCAATGACTTTTCTACTGTTTAGATGAGCATTTCTCACCAAAGATAGCGATTAATGCATGGCAGCAGAAGACCCACTTTCTCAAATCATCACACTTACTTTCTGCTGTGTGGTACCATAGATAAGAATTGTTGTCCTATGCAGGTCTCTTGTTCACATGTGAATAATCTTCCATTTTCCATTCTGAGGTACTGTCCAGAGCCTTGAGGGGTTAACAGCAGCAATTACTTTTTCTTTTTTTTTTTTTTTCCCCTATGAGCACATACATAAATTTTGGAGAATTGCTTTAAAAAGGAAGTTAGAAGCTTTGCTCCTAGTGAAAGAAGAGTGGTAAGGCAGAGGGCTGAATGCCTGTGGCAGTGTTTAAAGATGAATGGGGTGGGTCTGAAGCATGCAGGGAAGACTTTTTCCAAGTACAGCGGGAAATGCTGTCAGAGAAAGTGCTGAAGAACCTATCTGATGATGCAAGTCTGACTATTTTTCTTATCACAGAAATTTCCTTCATTTGACTTGTCTCCCAATTTAGGAAAGACATTTAGCATATGTACAGTATCTCACAGTGTCCTCTTTTACACCTGGTATTCTAAATCAAGTGTTTTTCTGAGGGAAGAAACGTGTTTCAGAGAGAAGACTGGGAGATTAATGAACCTGTATTCATATGTCAACTTATAAAATATGGTACCAACCTCTCTTGGCATTTTTCAACATGAAATGAAAGAAGAGAAAAATCCATTAGGAGTTCCATTAGAAATAATTGTGGGCTGATTGTGTCAATGAAAGGTTTGTAACAGTTCTATGGTGGTATTCAAACTTCTAGTACCATCAAACCTGCAGAAAGATATGGTTGATGTAATCCTGAATCTGCACTAATGTTATGTTGCAGGTGATTTAAATTAGTGCTTTTGGATAGGAATAAAGCCTGGAGCTTAGATCAAGTTTGAGATCCCAGTTTTTAAAACCAACTCCAGAAGCAAGACAGTATTTAGATGCATGGCTGTTCTTACATAAGTTTTTGTTTTCATGCTAGTGGGAAATGCCTACCATAGCAAAGCTAAATGTGCATTTTAGGGAAAAGGGAAATTTTAACTTTGAGGTATATTAGATTTATCCCTGTATATTCAGCATACATGTCTAATCTTGATTACCAATTTTTTCTTTTAGATTTGACTGAAACCTTTTTAATAATTCAAAAGACCTATCTCCTAATTGAAGAATAAATCCCATGACAAAGAATGTATCCATCTAAGTTAAACTTTCCAGTATGACTATTGCTTAAGTAAAAGCCTATTGGTAAATTAATGAGCTGGAAGATACTCACCCATAGTACAGACTATATAAACTTTAGCAGATCTTTGTGCGTGAGATGAAATACCATGCCAAGTGGTTATGTAGCCGGTGCTAACAGTTTGTACCCTTCTACCCCTAGACAATGCAGAGAGGTTAGGGATGAGCATCCGAGAGCTTAACTGGGAGAGTAGTGACACATAAATCAAAAGTGGAGTTGTGACAACATTCAGAGCTGGGTGGGACTGTTGTGGAAATGCTGGAGATACTACCTTAGATTTAGAATGGATTGCTTTCTATTGTAGATTCCAGGGTGAGTCCACACAGATCACCATAAATAGGGCATCAGTTGTACATTCTTTGTAGATTTGTGGGGTTGTGTGTGTTTGTAGCTCTTTTAAGTGGCTCAGAACTGTATTTCCTAGATGTAATTTGCAGAGACTAGGATTGCTGAACTGGAAGAAGAGCAGTTACGATTGGAAACGTATAGAAAGGCTTTGTGAAGTTATTCTGTCACTGTATTATCTACCTTCATCTTCACAGGTGAAAAGCTCCTCTGTTGTGAGGATGAGAAAAGAATTATGGTGAGAGATGTGAAAATATTGTAAAGGAAGCCTGATCCTCACAAATGTTTAAATTCAGGGAATCATGGTCAATCTTGAGTTATTTACTGTAAGACCTCCAGAAGTTAATGGTTCCTAAGGAGAGGAATTAATTAGGAAGCGGGGTATTATGACAATACATTCCTGTACCAGTGCCATGAAAATACATGGGAAGAGTACTGTAGAAACTATTTCAACCTTTAGAAAAAAGATTATAGGCGGAAGTATAGTAGACTGAAATGTGGTGGACTGCACAAAGATCTCCAGTGCCTCCCTGAACAGACAAGAAATAGTATTCCAGAGTAAGCTTCTGTTGAGCATTGAAGCATCTCACAATAAGAATGGTTCGATTCCACATGTTAAAAGTATTAAAATAGATTATGTAAATATCAGATGAGTTGATATATCAAATGTAGGTATCAGCTACCAAAAACAACAACGCAAAAATAACAGTATTAAAGGTTTGACATTTGTATTTGAATAGCTGCTTTTGAAGATATTGAGAGTCTCTTTTAGGAAGAAATATTAGTCTTTAAAACTTAAAATATGTTAAAGCGTACAGTGAATATTCCTTGTCATTAGGAATGCATTAGCAAGCCTTTGTTAATACTAGGGTAAAAAACAATAAAAGAATATTTAGGCACTTGAGAGCCTGATTGTAATACAAGTCTAAATGTAGCTTTCCTGGTGGGATGCACTAATAATTTCTGTGGAAAGAGGAGCAGTTATGACAAAGTTTTTGCTTCAGGGAAGTTTGACTTCCATTCATTTATAATGCTCTCTCTAAAAACAGTTATAAAGTCAGTAGAAGAAGGTAAGTAAGAAAAAGTGCATAATGTGACAAGACAAAAAAATTGACTTTGTTTTCTTTGGTCACAGGTAGCTGCTTCTCTTGCTGGATTGTGGTTTCTTAAAAAGTAAGTGTGAGAACCCATGGTCCCCATTATATTGATTTTTGCTATGAATTCGGCCAGAATTCTATATGGTTAGGCACTAGCTTATATTCCATAAAATAGTTCAGAGGTGGATGGTCTAAATCCCTCATGTAGGTGGTATCTTAAGCTGGTACTTCTTTAAGTACTGACAATCAAACGGTTTGTGCCTTGTTATTGAGTATGTAACAACGCATGCAAGACTTCAGGCCCAGCTGACTAGAGATGCATGGACTTATCCTGAATACACTGTGGTTCATCACTTTCAGAGCATACCAGGTGAGACGTTTGCTAAGGAACATTTTAAGGGAGAAGTTTTCTTTCATTTGTACTGTTTCCTCTGCTCACCTGTGAAAAATTCCCAGAAGTTACAGGGTCAGGTAGATGAAGGTTAAAACATAAAGAGCAGCAGTATGGCTTTTCCTGGGCTAATGCTTTTGATCCCTGTTTTTGCCCTGAAGCGCTAAGCCTGAAAACATATGGTGACATAGGTCTGAGGAGGAGGAGGGATTTATGTTGATGTCCCCTTACAGTAGGTCACTAAGCTGTTTGATTTTTACAGTACACCTAAAGCATTTTACTTCCAGAATAATTCTTTTCAACACTTGAATGTTTTTTCTATTAAAAGAGGTAGATGTGTTTTCCATGATTAGGCTAGTTTTGTCAATGATTTAACAGGCAGTACATTTGCAAGAGACTACCAAAGCAGGACGTTTTCATAGTAGTTTGAGGAAAATTATTGGAGGGGTTGTGGTTATACCATCTTGGCAACCCCCCCTTCATTGCATAATTGCAACTAATTTCAGAAATTGCTACAAATGCCAATAGGTTCCTGAATTACCAAAGGTAGCTGAGTAGATGAACAAGCCATTTATTGCCTTGACCACTGAACACACACAGGGTTACTTTGCCTCAGTGGATTGTGGGGTAGTTCATAATTTACATTTCAGACATATAGGACAATATTTAAAAGTGACTGAAAGTACATATAACTAACCATTAACATAGTTTTAAAATAAATGAACATTTCAGTAGAGAAAATAAGAGAAAAAATGCTATTTCCAGTAATGCATTTTTTTTTTTTTAATTTCCATCAAATAGGATAGCCTTGAAAGCAAATGCAACACAGTCAGAAAACAGTACCTCTGACAAACCTCCTGTGATTGTCACTGACACTAGCACCTACTACATCGTTTATATCTACGTGGGAGTGGCAGATACCCTGCTTGCCATGGGAATCTTCAGAGGTTTGCCCCTTGTGCATACGCTTATCACAGTGTCTAAAACTCTTCATCAAAAGATGGTGCATGCAGTTCTTCATGCACCTATGTCAACATTCAACTCTTGGAAAGCAGGTAACTGCTGCTGGGAACTGATTGACTCATGTATGGATTTCATTTCAATTGAACAGTTTTCATTCTGTTGAAGGATACTGTTGGTTTCCATTTATATTTTCAATCAAGCTGAATGTTAGAAGTTTGCCACATTAAGTAATTTGTGAATCTTTTGATGAATCTTGATTGTACTTTAAGTGTGACATATTTCAGTTATCAATTCCGATTCTGAAATATCACCTTGTGAGTTAGAGAAAATGAACTGTTAACTGTTTGAGGCAATAAAACTAGAATAGCTTCTAATGAATAGACCTTGTCTAAAACTGTAATAGAAAAGCTGTAGTCAGCTATGTGGTGAGTGACAAGGAGTCAGATATGGATGATAGATAGTGCTTAATTTCGTGAGTCGTGCTACTAAAATGGCATAAAACATCAGCTAGTGTGAATAATGGTATGCGTGTTCAAATTTCGCTCTGGAGTTGATACAGAGTTCATTATATAACTGGTGCAACAAGTTCTATCTCCCGCTGTACATGAAATTCCTACCCTCTACCCTTCTTCCTGCTGCTTACTAAATTACAGGAAATGCTGGTAAATAGCAATACAGCATACGGTTTCTCCTTCATTTTTCCATTAAATTCTTAGTTCTGTTGTTACCTGGTGATTAATACAGTAATTCTGCTCAGAAGCTAGGAAACTGCTGTGCAAACTCATGCAAATGCTGCTGTGTAAACTACCTGTGTATCGTCATAGTCTGCTGCATAAGGGGTACAGACCTTATGCTTTGTGTCTCTGTCTCTGTCCTGCTTAATTGTTTGTTTTTATTACATTTTCTTGTTGCTTTGTTTTGTTTTGTTTTGTTTTAAATTCTGAAAGTTGAAACAGAAGTTTTGGAGCCAAATTCCTCCATGGGGAAGGAAGCTGTAGCTCCACTAAACTGTAGCGTAGCGGAATTGCATGTAATAGAAAAAATCTTATACTCAATATTTTGTACTCAGAAACAGTTGTTCTTTTTATTAAAGTAATAAATGTAGGATTCTTGGGGTGTTAAAATGTTTGACTTTCTTTTTCTTTTTTTTTCTTCCTCAATCCATAGGTGGCATGCTTAACAGATTTTCCAAAGATACGGCAATCCTGGATGACTTACTTCCACTCACAGTATTTGACTTCATTCAGGTTTGTAGAATAAAAGTTCTAAATTTTGCTGTCTTATAGCACTGTAGAGTTTCAGTTGTACGTCACGCAAAAGAAATCTTACTAAGAAGAAATAACAATTGAAAGAAAATGCCTCTTCCTTTTTTTCAGTCTGTATACCTATTTGCATAGGTTCTTATGTTGTGTGTCGCCTTCATCGCTTCTTTTTTGAGTACTTGGCTATATGGGTACGTTTGTACAAACCACTTAGTACTCAGGCTCAGAAACATTTTTGCCCTGCATACCCCTCCAGTTCAAGTATCCCTGCTTCTGCCTGCATTCAGCTTCAGAGGTGTAAAGGGCATTCATTAGTTTGTTTTGGTTAACTTGGCTCAAGATTAGTATTTATTTTCATGCTATCCTTTGATTGCATTCACTCATTTTCATTACTATTCATCCTTAGCCTCTTCTGTTACCAGTTTGCTAGCATCACCCCTAATGTACTTCTTCCCTTTTCTTGACTATATTTTTGGTTTTCTGTTCTTTTATCTCCCGGGGAAACTCTTCCAGGACTGCCTTTTTGGGCAGTTTGAACCATGATGTTTTGTGTTCAGATCTCAGCTTTGTGTTCAGTCTCAGTTCTGTGCTTTTTTTTCTCCCCCTTTTTTTGCCCTTAACAAGTTTGACTGCATAATTTTGTCTTTTTAGCCTTTGCATCTTTGTGGCTTCCCCCGAGTCTTTGGGATTTAAGCTGTCAGGCACTGGAGAACTATTTATGGTGGAGGAGAGCTTTAGATGACTCTGTTATTTGAAGGAATTTTACATTCCTGGGTTGTAGAATCATAGAATAGTTAGGGTTGGAAAGGACCTTAAGATCATCTAGTTCCAACCCCCCTGCCATGGGCAGTGACACCTCACACTAAATCATGTCACCCAGACTCTGTCCAGCCTGGCCTTGAACACTGCCAGGGGTGGAGCATTTGTCATTTCTTTGGGCAACCTTTTCCAGTGCCTCACCACCCTCACAGTAAAGAAATTTTTCCTTATATCTAGCCTGAATCTCCCCTGTTGAAGTTGGAGCCTGTTACCTCTTGTCCTATTGCTATAGTACCTGATGAAGAGTCTCTCTCTAGCACCCTTGTAGGCCCCCTTCAGATACTGGAAGGCTGCTATGAGGTCTCCAAGCAGCCTTCTCTTTTCCAGGCTGAGCAGCCCCGGTTTTCTCAGTCTGTCTCTAGCCCTTTTTAATTGTAGAATTGCAAACTTTTTGGGTTTTGGATGGAAAGGCTTGTTTCCAGCATATGTCCTGGGAAACTCCATGCGTTGAAAAATCTTCAGTTTTGAATGACCTTCAATTCATCCACACTGAAGAGTACATTGAAGAAATACAGAAATAGAGGCAATTCCAGTGTTTTTCAAGGAGGATGCCTTTGTTTGCTTCCCGTCCTGCCTATCCTGAGACTTTGTGGCTGTGTGGATCCCAGCAGTCCTCATTAGTGTCCCAACACTAATGCTGCAATGCCAGCTTTTCTTCAGGTAGAGCTGATTCCCAGAAACATTTAAAAAATAAAATAAAATCTCCTCTGGCCCGTGTGTTCCTCTCTACCTTTATTTAGGAGATGGGCAGGCCTGGCAATCAACCTAAATACTCTGCTGCACAGATTGCCTCTCTCCATCTGTGAGTTTGCTTTGCTTTACCACCCCTATCAATATGATGGTCTGATCAAAGCCAAATTGCTTTCCCTGTATTTTTGTTAGTAACTGATAACTTAGGCTCATGACTTTAGAGAGGCAACTTCACATGAAGAGATTCAATGACATTGCACTCTACTTCATATCCCGCTGATGTCATGAAGATTTGCTGAAGGAGTAAACATGAACACTAAGACCTTCTCTGAATCATTAGTGTTATCTTTGGTACGATGAGGATTCACTACTGTCTTTTCTGATATGGGCATTTGGTTTCTAGTATTTGAATCTGCCATGAGGATTTTATTCCAAAATTATTTTAGTTAGCCTGTCTCTCTGTTTCAGACTCTCTACACTGGTTTCTCGTGTTTTCAACAGTGAGGAAAAATCCCTAAATTTGGCTTTTCTGTTGTGATACCTTTCAGAGGCTAACCTATGCTCTGGTGTCCTATAGGTTCACCTGTGTCTCCTCAGTCTCAACTGCAGAGGCTTCTGAACATACATGATAAGCTGCCCTCTCTTTTCAGGTTCTTCTGGTGAAGATCACCGAACCTACTTGAATGCTGTCTTGAATGCTTTTCACTGGTCATCCATTCATCTAAAAAATCCTGCTGATCTTCTATAGATTCAGTCTTGTTTGGAAGCCTTAAAATTCCGTGGACCCTGCTTATAAACAAACTCAGATTGCTCTGAAAGAGGAAATCTGCTGGTTATTGCAGAATGTGGGAGTGATCTCTGGACTTAGGACCTGGGACCTCTCCAACCCCTCTGCTTACAGCAGGTTCAGCTAGGGCAGGTTGCTCAGGGCCATTGGATTTTGGATATCTCCAAGGGTGGACTCTCCACAAGTTCTCTGAATAACCCATTCCAGTGTTTGACCATCCCCACAATAAGATGTGGGGATGGTCAAAATAAAATTTTTCACATTTAAATGGAATTTTGTGCATTTCATCTTGTGCTCATTGCCTCTTATCTTCCCACTGGGTACCACTGATGCATTTTATCTGCACCAACTATTTAGTGGTATTTATATAAACAGAATATAATTGTTAAATATACATAATTTATAAAAATATTTGCACATATACACAAAATAATATATAACAAATACCATAAGGTAAGATCCCCTAAGCCTTCTCTTAAGGCTAAACAATCCCAGCTCTATCAACCTGAGATGTTCCAGTCCCTTTATCATCTTCAAGATGAAGATGATTAGCTTTTCTTAGGTCTTTTATGGGCAGTAGACTTACCAGTGAGTCTTCCCTTTCAGGGACAAGGGCTTTTCATCCAGGATGAATGAAACTTAAGGTTGAAAGAGTCCAGGGTTACTCTCCAATCACTGGGATGTACCCAGCTGCCCATAAAGGAAACAGTGGTATCAGCCTTCATATCAGTGACAAGAGATGGCATCTATGATGCTTTCTCTGACAGCCGTCAGGCCTGCTCCATACATCTTGGGTATGAACTGTAACCAGGTTATAACTGCAGTAGCATTACCACTAGTTTTAATATCTATCTTGGTCTTCTACCAGTGCTTACAGTGGGGACATCATTCCTTGGAGATCCTTCATGAGATGCTGCTAGCATATACTGATTGTCCTTAACGTTTAATATAGTCACACTCAAAAAGTCATGGTGAACTCACTGGACATTTATACCTGTGGTCATGACTGGTTTTCCCTAAATAATAAACCCCCATTGTTTAACCAGATCCGTTGCTGCAGTCATCACCACCCTGAAGCCTTACTAAATCGCTATGTCTACCACCAGCTGCATTTCCAAACCAGTGACACAGAGGAAGGATTAGAACATGTCTCCCCATCTGGCCTCTGTCCCAGGCATGAAAGCTCAGCACCTGGGGCATGGCAGTGCAGCACTGTGGCTCTTAACTGGGCTACGTGAGCCCTCTGCTGCCATTCCCTGACCATATGCCAGCGTCGCTGGCTTGTATGTTGATTTTTGCTACTGTTTTGTAGAGAAGGTGTCATCTTCTGGTTGCCTTTACACTTACTTTTCTATTGCATTGCTCAGATTTCTGATTTAAATAAAAAAAAAGTAAGAGACCTGGAACATGCTTACCTGTTCCTGAAAGACTCTGACTTCGAGTACTGGCAATTTCAATCCTTCCTGGAATTTATGTAGATGTAGCAGGAAAGGCACCACCAGCAGGTTTCTTCCTAATGTGAAATTAGCTTTGCTTTCCATCTATTTCTTTGCTGAGTAGTCATTTCAAATGTTGTTCCAATGTGATGTTCGTAATTTTGTCCAAATTGTCCATTTGCAGCTGCTTTGAGCAGATAATTTTGCAGTCTGAAGTAGTTGCTCAGTGTGAAAGGTAATACCCTGATGCAAAGCAGAACTTTACTGTTCTGTGTACGCTGGTATACTTGCTTTTCATCAGATTTAGGTATGAGACAAAAACAGTCTAAGTGCTTAAGGTGCTTCTAGAGTAAAGATCAAAGCCTGATTTAACTAAATCTGCCTGGAGCTACCAAGGATGAGGTTTTATGAGACCATGGTGGGTTTATTGGGTTAACTCTAGAATGAATTTGTTCCTTTTGAGTCATCTGTCTCCTTAAACTATCTTTGTTTCTCCTGAAACTGCTAATTTTTCATACCACAAATCATCTTATGACTTACGACTTATTTCCTATCTTGTCCTGATCAGGACAAGTAGTAGTCAGTTCCTGACAGTCTGGCATCCCTAGTCCAGACAAGACAGGGACACCACCACTACATTTGGGAGGTGGTTGCAGATACTGCAAGTGGTGTTTTTGCAGTTTTAACAAGACAGTGAATGCCTAGCTTTGTGATTTAGAAGCCTGCAATTCTGGTTGTACAATAGGAAACGTTTCTTCCATCTATTAAAAAAGATGGCAGATGTTCGAAAAGGTTATGGATCTGGTCTGAATTATTCATGATCTTTTCATTGAGGTTTGTTCTCAGCTGCAAATCCTACTTAGGTTAGCACTTTATGTTTGTTGAAGCAATACATAGTTGCCATGGGAAGGAGATTCATCACCAAACTCTAGTCTATAAAATGATAAGTTTACTATATCAATAGTATTTTTCTTTCATTCTACAGTTAATACTGATTGTGATTGGCGCTATAACAGTAGTCTCAATATTACAACCCTACATCTTCCTGGCATCAGTGCCTGTGATAGCAGCCTTTATTGTGTTAAGGGCATACTTCCTCCACACTTCTCAGCAGCTGAAACAACTGGAGTCTGAAGGTAGGAGCAGCAAAATTGGTAGAATTCTAAATCCACAACAAATCAATTGAGAAGTGATTCACCCTTTCACCTCTTCTTTGCCTTTTCTCTTGCAAGATGCTGTTGTCTCTGGGAGCAGAACACTTACCTCCTTAAAGCCAGTGCTGTTACTGATCCAGCCAATACTGAGTGCTCTGCTGCCAAAGAGTGATGGAGAAGATCTTTATAAAGCTGGGCTTTATCACCACTGCAGCTGAAAACAAATAAAAGTCCTGACATACAGTTTTCTTGAGAGTAAATGTAAATTGAAAAATTGTGGTCAGTCTTGTTATGCGCCCTATGGGTTTGTTTCTTTTTAAGAAATAATTGGAATTGATATATTTTTATTCCAAAGAATTCTTATTTCTAAATAAGTCATTTGACTAAATTTCCTTCCTCTCCTCCCATTAAGAGACTAACATGTTTCAAATAAAATGGAAAACCTCATTCTGAGTTTGCAGATCAGGCACTATGATCTGGCTTTACAACTGGCATATCCTCAGAAAACCAGTCCTGAGTCTTAAACACTGATGACCATCTTTCCTTTACTGCAGTGTAATTCTGTAGTTCCTCAAATCTAAATCTAAATTTCTTTGATGTTCACAGGGATCCAGCACTGGCTCACCACTTTCAAAATTACAATGTTAGTACAGTTGAATCCAGAGCATTACTCTGTGCTAAAAAAACTTCACTTGATGGAGTTATCAGAATTATGGAAATTCATTTTGGCTGGGGAGGAGCCACCTTTCTCTGCAGGAGCTTCCCCAAGTAGTATGCTAACTATGAAGAATTAATGTGACCCCTTCCTGGCACTACACTGTATGGAATTTCAACCCATTCATGCGAAGTCTGTTGTTTATATCTTGGTCTGGGGTTACTTTGGTCATGTATTCCAATAACATATGTAAATTAAACACTGACAACAATTATACTTCTGTGAGTTAGAGCATAAATCTGTGTATTTGTGTTATTTCAAAGGTATTTGCTTATGAGTGTTTATGATGTTTCTAATTTAAACACTTTACAGCTCGGAGTCCAATATTCACCCATCTTGTTACAAGTTTAAAAGGCCTGTGGACACTGAGAGCTTTTGGACGGCAGCCGTATTTTGAGACCTTATTTCACAAAGCCCTGAATCTACACACGGCAAACTGGTTCCTCTACCTGTCAACACTGCGCTGGTTCCAGATGAGGATAGAAATGATATTTGTTGTCTTTTTTGTTGCTGTGGCATTCATCTCTATCATAACTACAGGTACAGTAATTTTACTGCAGTACTGAAATGGAAGTCTTCTATTTAACAGCTCAGCTTTAGAAACTTCCAAGGGAAATAAACTATTGCAAACATGTTTAGCATAGATTGGAGTCACTGATTTTAGTATGTCATAATAGTAAACATGATTTAATTAAAATAGAAATTACACATTATTATCTGCAATCTGATGTTTTAGAGGACTCATTGAAGAGATTAGTCTGAAAACAATATCTGAAGGGACAGAACTTTTAGTGATGATAATTGCTGTAAACAATTTAATGTGTTTGAAACCACATTAATCTAACCCTGTTAGTGTACTGATGTTGATTATCATCTGTACAGCTCAGATGTTTTTAATAAATAGATGTTAATGTTCCTTTCATTTGCAAATGGCTAAGACATGCAAAGTTTTAATGATCTTTGAAGGTCAAACCAATAGTAGAAAGTCATGCAGTTCACTAATTTCCATCCCACTGGTGCATTTTCTGATGTGAAGTTTTGCAAATTCCAGCTAAAATCCACTTAAAAATGGCTCACCACTCTTAGTAAACCCAGAATATGAATGAGAGTCACTGTATGCCTTATTATCATAATTGTATTTGAAATGCTGCCCATGGCTGGCCAGGTGTAGCCAGTTTCTGACAAGCAGAGAATAGGGGAATAATGTCCCCCAAATGTTGGAATAAGTCAATTCTGTGGAAAACCTCAGCGGGTTTAGCTACAGATTACTTCAAATACAGTTTTTAATTGACTACGCTTTTGTTAAGTATTCTTTTTTTTAATTTTGATTCTCAGTCATTATTTTCTCTCCCCCAAGTTTTACACTGAATTTTGTGTGCAGGATCTGGATGCAGTTGCAATACTGTGGCCACAGATGAACAAGAATTTGTTTATTTTGTTGAGGAGGTTTCTGGTTCTAACAATATCGAGATTCCATTTGGTCACAGAATCATTGAATAGTTAGGGTTGGAAAGGACCTTAAGATCATCTAGTTCCAGCCCCCTGCCATGGGCAGGGACACCTCACACTAAATAATGTCACTCAAGGCTTTGTCCAACCTGGCCTCATACTGTGTAGAAAAGGAGCTAAGAGAAGTGTACATTTTATCCAGTATTGTATGAAATGATATCATGTGTTTTTCTGTAAGGAGCTCTCCTGATTCTTAGGGGAAAAAGAATAAAAATCCAACAACACAAATACTTCTGTAATAAAATACGCACCTACAGTACTTTGGCACAAAGGAGACTTTTAGTTCCCCTAAAATTCATAGGGAAACATTTCCCCTGCTGCCCTTCTCATTTTTTTATTTCATGTGCTCAGTAGTTTTGGTATTTCTTTTTTTTTAGGAAAACTGTTTCTTGTGTTACTGGTTTTCTGGGAGAAAAAAGGAAAAGGGATTCAAAGCACTTTTAAAAAGCTTGAAAATTTGTCATCTTGCCACCACTGTATAAAAGGTCCCTGGAGCAATACTAAATTCCTTTCAGCTTTCAGGAGGAATATTTTGCTTTTCTTATTTACTTCTATAATTGCTCTGATAACAAGATGTATATAAGCAAAACAGGAGGAAGTTTGTCAAATAAAGCCATAGAAGAGATGGAGAAATCATACAAAGTCATTTGGCTTAAATTCCCAGTTCCATTTAACACATAATGAGATTAAAACCAGCAGTGGGGTATATAAGTTTAAATGCTTATATTATACTGTATGAACTCATAGAGGAAAATCCCTGGAAAACCCCTTGCTTTTTACAACAGACAATAAAAGCAAAAGAATTTGTATCTGCGTCTTTGTGGAACAGTAAATAGAACATGTCCTCTATATGTCTGAGAAATGAAAAAGTAAACCAGCACAACTATCTTGAATTTTGAAGTTGTCAGCTGTGGTGTTTTAGTTAGATAAAAGTAATTTCATAGATTATATGCTTTGTAGAAAGGACATGGAAACCAAGATTTGCAGAGGCCTGATTCTCTTTACAGCTGAAGTACCAAGATTTAATTTTTTGTTCTGCCAAAGCAAGAACAGGGTCTCTAGTGAACTCAACAGCAAAGCCAGGTGTTTAGCTGATGATTAAGCTCTCAGTCCTTTGTATAAGTAAATCTGTGTTTTATCCATGAAATAAAAGAAGAGAGAACGTGAATATGTATTTTAAGATATACATGCTAATTTTCTGATTTATTTGCATATAAATTGAGTGTGTTTTTCTCTCCACAGGTGAAGGACCAGGTAGAGTTGGCATTATTCTTACTTTAGCTATGAACATCATGGGAACCTTGCAGTGGGCGGTAAATTCAAGCATAGATGTGGATAGTTTGGTAAGCATAAAATGCACTGTACTGTACTTTCTGTTGAGGAATTGCCTTATTTTGTTGATCATGGGTGTCCAGTGAGTTGTTTTCTGAACTGGATAACAGGCAGATGTGTCATAAAAATTCCCCTCATACCTTTCGTAGCAAACCTACTGGCTTTGGCACAGCACAAACTGAGTTTTTTTAAGATCAATAATTTTCCTGGACTAGGATAGGCAGAACCAAATAACTGAATTTGAGGATTAGATTGCAGATGTGAAAACTTCAAAAAGGGTTGGAATTGTTTTGTTATGATTGTATACTTTACCAAGGTATAAAATATACATTACTCGGTCTACTTAAGGGCTTTGCACAGCAGATCACGATGCATGTTTTTGAGCTCCCTCCATGCAAAATCAGCAATGATTTAAAAATCTGTTGTAGACTTCCCTGAGGGTCTTTTTCTCTGACATAAGACTCTGGAATGGTCCATGTTTACCCCTTGAATTTGTGTAGCTAGTCCGTTAGTTAGGATTGGCTTTAAAACAGAATATTTCACAAGGTTAACTCATCATCACCTGTCTGTTGAGATATGAGAAGCAGGCAGAATACTCATAAAAGGATATGTTTGTTCTTACAGTTTTTGTCATACCTTAGCTTGAATGTGTGAAAGTTTTAGATGTTATTTTTAAATATAATAGCTAGTTTTCTCTTTACACTTCAGGCATTTTAGGATCCATTTTAGACAGAATTCTTGTTGTAAAATACAGTAGCTTTATAAACAAAAAGAGAATTCTGAGAAATTAAAACCTCCCACATCCAGTCATAACCTCTCTGAACCCTAAATTATCTTTCTGAGACAACCATGTCAGTGTTGTAAAACAAACAGCTTTTACAGCAGATCTTGGAGACAGTCCTGCAGTCCTGATTAGCTTAAAAGGGTTGTTGGTAAAAAAAAAAAAGAAAGTAATTGGGGCAAACAATGACAGTGCAGGAATATTTGCCAGTTCAATGTATTTTTTATTTTTTTTTTTAATGTGATTTAACCAGTCTTATCCTGAAGGAAATCCTTAAGAGCCCCACTTACAACAGCTAATCTCATGTTTACACATGTGACTGGTGATAGTCCAGAAAGCTGACTCCCATTCAGGGACACATTTTTTCCCTATTCAAAAGTTGTTGAGTGCTGACTCTTTCTTTACTTCTTAGAGCAGCCTGTCTTGAAGGCCAAGCACTTTGTAGAAGGCCTTCTTTGCCGTAACTGCAAGATACACCAAACAGCAGTTGTGTGACTGATAATGAAGTAAAATGTGCCATTGGTAAGGCACAACAGAGGCAGAAACATTTAATCCGCTGTCATTTGTAAACACCATTTTAACCCAGTAAGGCATAATGTGGTCAATTTAATTATAACAATCTGCATAAGAATTATATGTCTTAATGCAAACTGAAGGTGTTTCACAAGAGTAATAGAATGTCTTACTGTAGGATTCAGAGGGTGCTGGACACATCAGTGTTTCAATAAAGAACTTACCCTTTTTCAAAATACATCAATGTTAAAATGTCATCTATTAGTAGCAATAAGGAAGCAACTCCCTTCTCCCTGAAAAGAAAATCTCAAGTTGCTTTAGATGTTTGTGAGTACTTTTCTCTATATTAAGGCAAACTACTGTACTGGAGCATCGGTCATATTCTATTAATGATAGCCTTCTAAGGTTCATCAGTGTATAGGTGGATCCTCTGGACTTCTTTCGGCAGTAGATAGCTGCCCACCCTCATCCCATGGATGTTTAGGTATCCCAGATGCCAAACTAATAGATACTGCTGGCATTGAAAAGCTGCTCCTGTACACAAGCAGATAAGAATAGCTTAATGGTTTCAGGATACTAGAACTGCTTCACTGAGTGATGCAGATGTATTATTTCCCATTCTGTATTCTCTACATTTAGCACTTCCCTCTTTAAAGTCTTTTATGTTTATTTGGTGACAGATGTCCTGCAAAGGCTTACATGTGTGCCTTAGTAGTCTATTTGGTTATACTCTATTTTCTCTCAAGGGGTACTTTGAAGCTCCTCACAGGACCAGATTGACTAGAAGTGACATCTCTGTATGTTTCTGGTTACAGACACGCACACACCGCTCTAGATAGCATCATTCTTGCTCTTCCTTGAGCAGCTGTGACATCCATGTTTAAAAGCCTGAACAGAAGCACATCTGATTGTATAGCACATTTGTAGGTAGCAGTATTTGGTTGTCAGATAAGCAAGTGTTTGAAACCCATGTCCAAAGGCATAGCTCCTCTAATTAGTGCATAACATTAAGCTCGTATTGAGTTGTTTTACAAGATATGCAAGGGATGGGACATCAGTAAAATAAATGCAAAAATGCAAAAGGACAGACAGGAAGGCAGGAGAACAGAGGAGCAGGATCATGTGAAGAAGGAAAAAAGAACCAGAAGAAATACTGGCCAAACAGATGGGTAGGTGGCAAATTTGACTTTATTCCAGACAGTCTCCTTCCTGAGCTTTCCACGACACTGACATATATATTGAAGAATTCCAAGTTTCTATTTTGGATTTTTTTACATACACATATATCCTCTTTGAAGCAATTTCTGTTGAGCTGGTTTGGCTTTAACTGAAAAATCCCCATTGTCTTTTAATACCCCATAATGGTTTTGGCATTTCATTCTTTATAACCTGAGCCCTGATACTTTTATCTACTCTGCCTTTTTTTTTTTTTTTTTAATTTTCTTAACATATGTGGTCACTCTGACAGCTCTCCATTGTTTCATTTCAAGCTACCGGTTAGGCTGGCTTTATCTTTTCACTTTGATCGTTTCTGCTAATATCCCTTTAGCTGGTTTTCAGTCTTTTTCTTATCCCTCCAGGCAGCCTTGTGGTATTTTTTTCCTTCATAAGGAACTAGAAAATAGGTTTTCCAGTAAGTGCTGCCTTCACAGGTAAGCATTGGCTTGTCCCAGTGGACTGTTTTAATGCTTTATAACCTTCTTGTTCACTGATGTGTATTCTGTAGTATACTGAGTGTGTATTCCCTAACTGGGAAGGACAATTCATTTTATTAGGGACAGAGAAAATGACATGCTTTTACTGTTGCCAAGATTACTTAGGCAAGGAGATATAAAAAGAATCCCCCAAAGAGATATTGAAACCACATTTGCTAAACCTCACAGTGTCCAATCTGTGTATCAGGGATGCTGAAGAACTAAAGTAGAGGACCAAAGGAAAATTAGGACTTAGAAAAAATGATGGTGCTTGTTTTTACTACTGTCAGCATAAAACCTGAGACCACTGTTAATTTATAGCTTTTACATAGACTAAATACTTGACTGTAAAATCTGCATCAGAATGACAATTCTCAAAGTGAGGTATTGGTCATCTGGAAGGAAGCAGAATCATGAAAGATCTGTTGGAACATTTCCTTTTCTTCCTGCAAAGCAGTGTGAGAAAGAACAAAAAATTCAATACAAGTTTTAAATGAACTAATTATTTCGTTTTTGCAGTATGGAACAGGAGTATATGCCCTGTAAGTGCCCCAAAAATGCAACAGCAGAAGATGTGAAACCTCAGTAAAACCTTATGGTCTGTCTGCATTGACCCTGTTTTTGCAGTGTCTTAATGCACTGGGGATTTTTACAGTATGAGCCAATTGGACCAACCTCTCATAGCACCTCTGAGTTGCACACTGCCCTTTCCAGCCAGCATGGTTTTGAGGAGGTGGTGTCTTGCAACATGATCGTTAAGTAGTATGCATGTCTGGTCTGAAGAGGGTAACTGCTCTCTTTTACAAGAAGAGAACATAGGACCTGATGAAATTAATTGTATTAGATTACTTGTAAAAGAATTACTTCTACCACTTTCAGGAAATATACATTACATAATTATATTATGTATTCTCCTTCAACATTAAGAAGAATTTAAGTGATATTAATGAGAAAGTAAATTAAAGAATGTGCAGTGTTATTAAAATCTCAGTAAAATACAATTAGGCAAGGCTAAAAATAGTTCATTATGCTCTAGACATTTTTAGTTGAAGTAGTAAATATACTCCTTTATTCTAAAGCATTAACTAGTGAATGCGAATATAGCAGGCACATTGTTGATGGAAGTAATCGGTAAAAAACTTGCTGTCAGCTACACTATACCTGTCATTATGAATGACAGAAGATTTCTGTCTCTGAAAGGAAGAATGGATATTTTTGTAAAATGTGAGTGACATCTATGCTGTATTCTGTCCAGATCTAAATCATAATTCAAATTACAGAACCAGGAAAGCATCCTTTTGAATTATTTAAAGTATTAAGGTGTATAAAATATTTGCATATGTGATGTGACTGATAAATTAGTCAGGAGAGCTGGGGCACGGAGGTGAGATTTTCTGCTGTAAGAGAAGGCTCTTTGTGCAGCTGGTTTCATAGCTGCTGATAAACTGATAGATTTTAGCTACTGTGTAATGGTAGGATCTCTTGGGCAAATGTAGGGAATCCCTGCTTGTACAAATGTTCACAGGTCTTTACGAAGCCAAGAAAGACCTTCATTTCTGAATTTTTCTGTATAGATAAGATTTCTAAAACAAATGTACCATCAAACACTGACTAAACAAATGCATGGTGCTCATCCATGCATGTATTATACTTACTAGAGACAAACAGGAAGTAAAATTGTCAGTCTTGTCCAAGATCTTCCAGTATGTATCACCAAATGAGATGACATTCATATACCAGCATGATGATGAACATGCCTTTCTATCTTGCACAGTGGTTGAGATGGAAATTGTAATCGATATGCTCAGGTGTTAGCAGGTTTTTCATACTTTCTGTCACAATAGTGTTTCAAGATTTTAATGTAAGCTATGATCCTAGTATTTCCTTGCATTGTATATAAATTTGCTTCCACGTGGAAAATCCACCTAACAATATTTCAATCTATATAAAAGAATGGGAGGGAATGGTAATATATCAAGTGGAATCACTTTGCAGAAGGAATATATAAGCAAATAAACAAGATCAAAGATATACGAAGGCTTTTCCATAATGCCACTAAAGAGAGATACTACTGGGAATACAGATTAAAGAATACATGCTAATAATAAGACCCATATATTCCTGGATGCAGTAGCTAAGCAAGTATCTATCTATTTATTAATTTAGTTTTCTAAGCAATGTCTGACCAATAAGCATGGAGACTATCTTATAATTTACTCTTGTTGTTTACAAGGACAAATTTTGATAAAACGAGGAATCTAGTTAAGTTAGTTGGACTAGCACTTAGGAACCTGAATGTAAAGTCAAATCACATTTTCTTCAAGTAAGAAGCTGAAATTTGTTTCCTGAATACAGAAGAAAAACAACAGAAATTTTGGGGGACCTTAGGACTATGAGCATGAAAAAAATTCTATAAAAGCATATTAGAAATTACAGCCTCTACAGAATGGACTAGTTAACCCAAACAAACTGTTGCTAGAGATCAAGAAGCAGATAGAAAGGAGAGACTTGACATTTGAAGAAGAACTGGTTGAGAAGCTGGAGACCTGATAACGGCCACATCAAATTAACCCACCAAGGTGGCAGTGGTTGTGGCATGTGATAGAATAACAGCTGTCACTTTTGATTAAGAAAGGGAAAAGAAAGTCATTGGTGCCCCCGTCAGTTTGTTAGTCTGATGACAGGAGTCTTTAGAAACAATTTTCAAAACTGTAATAAAAGATGCAATGTTTACAGAGTGAATTCACTGAGATTTGCTGACATTAAGGTTGCATCAGACTAACCTGATAACTGTATTGGATGATAAATTTTCCAGACAAAAGTAATGTAGTAGATCTCATTTGTCTTCAGGAAAGCACTGGTTATGGCTCTGTTTCAGAAATTATATACATGAAGGAGATCAGGATTATTACAAGAACTGTAAACTAGTTAATGAGTTGGACAGAAAGGAAATGGCATTAAGCTGTAGGGAGGCTACTCAACAAAGATTAGATTTGTGACTGAACTCATTTTAATCTTTTTTTAACGGTCTCAAAGAAAAAAATGTGTTGAAGAAATCTGACAAAGGCACAAAAGCTAAAAGGCAATGTTAGCATGAAGGATGCTGGGAATTGAAAAGTATTAAGTGACCTCAAATGGCAGATACAAAATAGATTTCAGTAACTGAAGTTCAAAGACTTGAATTTAGGGACTACTAAGAATAACCTCTAAGGTAAGTCAGGATCTTCTTAGAAATGGCTAAGATGGAGGAAAGCTTGGCTGACCACTGCTCAGTCAGAGGGTGGCTCAAAGATGTAGCTGTGAAGAAAAGAAGATGATTTTAGGGTGTGTTAATCAAGATATTCCTAATATACATAGGAAAGTATCAATGCCTTTGTACAATGTCTTTGTGAAGTGTCATCCAAAATGCTGTGTACATTCTGGTCAGACAAGAAAGAGTAATTTGAACTGAGATGTTCGGAGAAGGAGAACATATGTTAAGAAAGAAGCTTGAACCTGGACTTTTCTCTAGTCCTGGAGAACAAGAGGTGACTGATCTAAGGTGGCTTTCTATAAATTGAGGAAAGCAGCTAGGAAAACGAACTATTTACAATTTGAAATTAATAAACTTACAAGAATAAACTGGTCCATAGACTCAAAAATACGTTTTCTGACTACCTGAGCAGTGAAGTTCTAGTGAAGGAGGCAAATGAACTACTTATTAAATGACCCTTGACCCATTAAAAAGACAGTCAAGGGGAACCCTTCAAGTTCCATGCTCCTGTGAAAATTCAGCAAGACTGCTACTACGGCTTCTGTCTGAAGTTCATGAACTACAGGATTTGATTATTCTACTAAATACATATAATAACAGATATAAAATTAGTTGTCATGGAACTTACTACTAATTATTTGCTAAAAGCTATATATAATTTCTCATAGAAACTCAGACATTAATGTTTGTTTGATGCTACGGCTTTACATCTTTCCATTCCCACATAATCTGCTGATCTTTGGACATCAATCATTATTCAAGGAACTTTAGCTTTTTGGTTGGGCAACTCTTTCAGATAGAAGGAGTTGAAGGCTCCAAGATTGCTTTCATGATCATACTTTGTTTTTATAAATACAGGTCATCAGCAATTTTGAAAATACATTTTTAGGGCTGGAAAGACCTACTGTGTCCATTTATAAAGGAAGCAAATGGAATCACATGTTGGACTACTGTCAGTAGTAAAAAAGCAAGAGAATCTTGAGCTGTATACAGGAAGTATCCTGCCTCTTAAAATTATGTCATAGCATAACTTACACAGAAGAAAGACTTACTGTTCTGGCTAGGCATTAGGGATAACATTAGGGATAACTGTTTTGACACCTAAGTATTAATTAAAATTAGAATACTCTGTTTTGATTCATAGATGCGGTCTGTTGGACGAATATTTAAATTCATTGACATGCCAACAGAAGAGATGAAAAACATGAAGCCACAGAAGAATCACCAGCTTTCAGATGCCCTTGTAATTGAAAACAGGCATGCGAAGGAAGGGAAGAACTGGCCATCTGGGGGACAAATGACTGTGAAGGACCTTACGGCCAAATACGGCGAAGGAGGAGCTGCTGTGTTAGAAAACATTTCTTTTACAATAAGTTCAGGGCAGAGGGTGAGACACTTCTTTGTGTGTTTGATCTGACTTCTATTAAGCTTAACTGTAGAAATGTCATTATAAACCTATTCATTGACTAAAGAGTAGGTTCAGTTCAGTCAGGTTTTGTCAATTAAATTGTCACAAAACAAAGTAACCGTCTAAAGCACTTGAAGAACAGAAATGTCTTGTGTCTCCTCTTAAAAAGAGCTTGTCTGTAGGATTACTGGCTGCAAACAAAAAAGGGCAAGGAAAATCTGCCTCAGTTATCCTAGAAATCTTGAGGCTATTTACACCTCGGTGGAGCACAGTGGGGATGGTTGCTGGCCATGAGGAGCAGCATATACCGATAAAATGCGTATGCAGCAGTTCCCCGAACTGTATTCCTGTGCTTAAACTCTTCCGCCTCCTCCTGGGAGAGTGCAGCTTGCTGGTGAGAGTGGATGCCGGGGGCAGCCTGACCCTGGTGGAGCAGGACATGAAAGAATACTGGCTCCTGTGCCAAGGGTAATGCACTGCTGGCTCCAGCGGCCAGAGGGTGGAGGTGCCGCCTCGCCTGTTCAATGAGGGCTCTGCACCACCCCAAATTATTATATAGCAAACCATAAACAGCTCTATTCTTCAGAGAATTGACAGAACTCTATTAATCTTCCTGTATGTTTGGGGTTGCATTCAAGAAAGCATTAGTTTCAGTACAGCAGTTAGGCAGAGGTTTAATACTCTGCTTTAAGTTCATGCTGAAGGATCATCCTCGGTGGGGTGGGAAGACAGGCTCACGTGATTTCCTGAGTAGCAGCCACACAGAGGAAGAGCAGATTGTAACTCTTCCACATAGATGAGAAAAAAAGGTTCAGTGATAGCAACCTGGCTCACCAGAATGAAGCTCTGCTCCTAGTTTGGGTAGCACCAGTCTCTGCTAGGTTTGGTAGATCTGCCTTGGTTTACATGAACTGAATGTTTCATCTACAAAGTTGGAGGGCACCGAAATTTTGAAACAGGGAGTTTGAGCTCTGTAACGCTATCCCGAAACTGGCCTGCCTTTGGAAGAGAAGCACCTGTGATTCCTGGAGCGTGGAGGTGCAGGTGCCACTGCAGTCTAGAGGATTTACTTCCTGGAAAATCCCTTGGAGAATGGAAAATGAAAGATGCTTTTGTACTGTACAGAGAGTGGGCAAAGCAATTAAAACAAAGATCTTTTTTTCAATGGCTACGATTTAGGACCTCAGTACAATTTTGGTGATGAATCCCGGCCTCAGAGGAAGTATTTCCAGAACTGGAGCATGCTTCTTAAACTGGAGAGGATTTGTCTCTGCCCCATAGGGAAGCAGAGATAATACAAGTAAAATAAGCAGGGAAGGGGAGAGCCCTTCTCTGCTGAGGGGGTAGAATAGCACAGCACAAGAATGAAATAAAGTAGAATAGAATAGAATGGAATGAACTAGAATAGATTAGTATGTGATTGATAGGACAGGATAGGGTAGGACAAGACAGGGCAGGGCTACCCTCTTGATAAAGAAATGTTTCCTAATGTCTAAACCTCCCCTGGTGCAGTGTTCAACCCTTCCCACATGTCCTGTTACTGGATGCCAGGAAGAAGAGCTCAGCACTTTCCTCTCCACTTCCCCTCCTCAGGAATCTGTATAGAGCAATGAGGTTGCCCTTTGGATTCCTTTTCTCCAAACCAAAGTCCTCAGCCTCTCCTCGTAAGACATTCCTTCCAGCCCTTTCACCAGCTTCACTGCCGTCCTCTGGACACATTCAAAGACCTTCACATCTTTCTTAAATTGTGGGGCCCAGAACTGTACACAGTTCAAGGTGAGGCTGTGCCAATGCTAAATGTAGGAGGATAATCACAATTTTCAACTGGCTGGTCATGCTGGTCATGCTGTGTTTGATGGACCCCAGGAAGCAGTTTGCCTTTTGGCTGCCAGGGCACACTGCTGCTGACTGCTATTGAGCCTGCTGCCAAGCAGCACCCCCAGATCCCTTTCTGCAGGGCTGCTTCCCAGTCACTCCAGTCTGCACCTGTGCCCAGCATTACTCCATGCCAGGTGCAGAATCTGGCATTTCAGCTTGTTAAATTTCATCCCATTAATCATTGTCCAATGATCTAATCCATCTCGATCCATCTGCAAAGCCTCTTGGCCCTCAAGAGAGTCAACAGCACCTCCCAGTTTGGTGTCATGAGCAAATTTGCTGCTGGTGCATTCAACTCCTGCATCATCAATGAATGTATTCAACAGAACTGGCCCTAGAATTGAACCCTGAGGAACCCCACTGGTGACTGGTTGCCAGCTCAGAGGCCTGAGGCACTCTTACAGAAAGGATGCCACGCAGCAGGAAGAATCCCTTTTTTCACCATCACCATATATATTGTCACCCTACAAAAGCAGCTCATGCTGTGTAAAATCCAGCTGGTGGAAAAGGCAGTATCTTGGCATTTGCTTGTGGATTCTGCAGATACTGCTCATTCCAGCAATTGGTCAGTGGAATGCCATAAGGGAAACAGAACATTTTAGAAAAACCCTGTGTATGATTTTTCTTTACACCCTAAGAGGTAGGGAAAGGCAGCACTAGCTGGGCAGGTTGAGGACTTGCACTGCTACTTGGGGCAGGGCAACAGCATGGTGTGTGCTGTGACCACTGCTTCAGACCAAAGCTACCCCACTACAGTCATGGTCTGATCAGAATTAGGCCCTCTGATTTCAATTTTATGGAAATGGAGTAGCTTAGTAGTGTGATTCAGGTGCTCTTCCTACTTGGTTTTTGTCTGCTGGATGGGGTTTTGTTTAAGAGGACTTCATAGCAAAAGAAAGGGAAGGGCACAAACAGCTGGACTAATCAGTACAAGCTAATATAGAAGCAAATTTCTTCAGCTAACAGATTTCTTCATCTTAGTTAATTATAATAAAATAAAGAAGAGTCTGACCTAGTGTTTTGTTCAGCTCTTGCCATAGGCTTTTATCATCCTCAAATGAGTGACATTTACTATCCCATTGAGAATCATTTAAATTTTTCTCCACTGCTGAGATCTCTGAGTGTTTCTGCCTTTGTCTGTGGTTAATGTGAGCAGTGCTGAATACTTTTATGGTTTGCATTGCAGGTGGGCCTGTTAGGAAGAACTGGTTCAGGAAAAAGCACTTTACTTTTTGCATTTTTAAGACTGCTGAATACAGAAGGGGATATCCAGATTGATGGAGTCTCCTGGAACACGGTCAGCGTGCAGCAATGGAGAAAGGCATTTGGAGTGATTCCTCAGGTAATGAGATTACTGTATATTTGTGTGTCTTTATTTTCTTTGGTTCTACGTATGCTTCAAGCTGGAAGTTAATTGTTTTGTGCTAAGGAACAGAAACAAGACACAAAAATTTTGTTAAAAGGGGAGATGGATGGGTGGGTGGAGGGATGGATGGATGGATGGATGGATGGATGGATGGACGGACGGACGGATGGATAGATGCAATCATTCACAACAAACTACTTTCTGAGGGTTTCTGTGCCACTCACACAAGAATTCTAGAAATCAGAAGATACAGCACACTCAAACAGAAGTGTTCATAACCTTTTCTCTGTTCATAATGCTTTTCTCTGCACCTCTGAAACAGTTTGCATGTTGATTCAAAATAAGATAGTGCCACCTGAAATAGAAAATATAGTCAGTGGTGTTCTCAGCTACTGTTTCCTAAAGCACTACATCCCATATTGTGGTTAATGTGTAAATTCTATACATTGCTTGTTTTCCATGACAGGTTAGAACCATAATTATTGCTTTTTTTATATTCTACTAGACCACTAGCTGATTCACAGCGTGGACGCATCACTTTTTTTAGCTGTCACCTCTCATGACCATGTCATAATGCATGCATAAAGGAGCATTTCATGTTATTTATGCTTGCAGCACTGCTGGCAAAGTAATGACATTTCAGAGATGAAAGAGAAAACAGCTCCTCACATGGGTTTAGGCACCCTAGTTTTTTCAAATAACTGGAACAAGAGAAATAGTCTAAGGAGGAGCAAAGAACTAAACCTAGGACTTCCCTGTCTATTGTATTAAAAGGCAGTTACCGTCTGAGCAAGCTGGTAAGCTGCAATGTGGTGCAAAGCTGTGTGCACTGACAGCTTGAGTTGCTTTAAAATAGTTGGAAAGACTCTTGGGCAGCCAGCTGATTGAACTAAAAAATATGCTGTCAGGTTTGCATTTTCAAAACAGTGGTTTTCTTTTCTACAGCCATCATAGCAGAGCAGAGGTGTGTCATCACTTTCACCCTTCCTTGGGTATGTAGGCGAAAATCTGCTTTCTACCATAATGCAACAAACCAGCCTAATTGTAGTAAAGTCACTTCTGATCTATTTCAGTGTCATGGAGGTGGGATTTAACTCTAACTGAGGTGTTCCTTATGGCACTGCTTTGGCTTTGGTACCTGTTAAAAGACGTTGAATTGCTCGTGCTGGAAACACAATGTTTGCAAGTACAAGAGGAACTCAAAAATTATTCTTTCTACTTCATGATCAGCTTTGAGTTGTGATAGCCTCCCTTTCAAAACTGTTTTCCCACAGCAGCCTGAATGACATTTATTTAGTGTAGGGCATGCAAAGAAGACGCAGCTCTTTCCTCTCTCTGCATTTCTACAAAGATGCTCTGAAATTTCCTTAAAGGCAGCAAATTCTTAGTACTTTGACCTTTCCAGAACAGACCCTTTCTTCACTGCCAAGTTACAGACTCAAAAAAACAGAACCAAGGGAGCAGCGGTAAGTACACTGGTTGGATTGGTTTCTTGTCTGGACTCTACTGACAGCCTGGTTGGTCATATGCTGCCTGCTTTGCTGAGGCTTGCTTGGCAAGCTGCCCTTTGATAGCTGACATGCCATCACTCTTTCTGTCTTCTCTTCAACATTTTCACATCTATATATCCTTTAAATTTCTTTTTCTTTATTGTTGCTGGTTCAGTTCTGCAGCATGATTGTTGTTTGCAAGTAGGAAAAAAAGTCACCCCTTCAGGTTGAGGCAGCTGTGCAGTGAACTGCAAGTGCAGCTACATTTAATGAGTTTGGAGGACAAGTATGTTATACAGCTGTCCTCCTGTCCTGGATTCAGCAGTAGCAGTCATTTTTCTACTTCTTAGTTGCTGGTGCAGTGCTGTGATTTTGACTTTAGCCTGGGAACAGCGCTGATAACACTGATGTTTTTAGTTGTTGCTCAGTAATGTTTACTCTGATCAAGGACTGTCTGAATCTTATGCTCTGCCAGGGACGAGGGGAAGCTGGGAGGAAGCAGAGACAGGACACCTGATCCAAACTAGCCACAGCATGTCATGCCCACAATATAAACTGGGGGCAGTTACCCAGAAGGGCTAGATCACTGCTCGGGTCTGTGTGGGTATCGGTCGGCAGTTGGTGAGCAGTTGTATTCTCTTCCCTTGTTATTTCCCTTGTCATTATCATTATTATGGCAGCAGTAGCGGTTTTGTGTTATATTTTAGTTAGTGGTCTGTTCTTATCTCAACCTGCGGGAGTTACATTATTTTGATTCTCCTCCCCATTCCTCCAGGAGCTGGAGCAGGAGTGAGTGGGGAGTGAGCTGCACGGCTCTGGGTTGCTGGCTGGGATTAAACCACATCACCTCCAAAGGATGGATGTATAAGATGAAGGATGCTTTCACAGTATAAACTATGTCTCCATTGTGAAATTTTCCTATACAGCCAAGTATAACTTCCTGTGTTGGAAGGGGCTTCCCTATCTTTCCCATGGTCATCCTTCTGCTCTCAGCCATTTCTTCCTTTGAGCTGTGGTTGCCCAGCAGTGTTTCTGCTTTCCATGTCCAGTTGTCCTTGGGAACACATGGAATGAGGAGAAAACTGAATGCTTAGTAACAAGTAGCCTTCTTGTCCCAGTGAAAAAATATGATTAATAATTCTCATAGCTGAGTACTCACTATAGAGTCACTAATAGTATAGAAAACATCATTCTGCAGCCATCAGCAAAATATGAGAGACATTTATTGCATGAGCAGTGTAACTTGCCCTTCTGATAATGAGGCGCATTGTTAGTTCATTGTTAAAATTACACATTTAGTTCAGTTTGGAAGTCCCTGATAATGCATCAACACCAAAAAAATCCTGGCCCTTCATTCTCTGGAAGGTCATGAGAGTTGCCAGCCTGTTTGCATGCTTCAGCTCACAGCTCCTGTCTCAAAGCCTTGCCAAGAAAATGGACGTTATACCTCAAAAGTTCCCACATTCAGAATGAAATGAAGTTTTCACCAGTACTCTCCCAGCAGGGAAGAGAAATTGCATATGCCACCCTGCTTTCCCCAGCAGAACAAAGGGAGCCTTTTGTTCTTTGACCTTAACCTACGGCTTCAGAATGGAGGAGAAAAAATAGTTACCTCTCCTTTCCTCGGAATCTGGCCTACATCAACACCTGGATATTCGCTGTCTCCAGGAGCGGCTTTGCTAACAAAAGGAGAAAAGAGCTCTACTTGAGGCATGCTTCCTCGTGAAAACTTTCCAAACCTCTCCTTCTCTTTCTTTATCCCTAAATCTCCCAGTTTAGAAGAAAAGAAGTTCTTTTCTTCTGCCAGGACCTCACTGCTGACCAGTTTGGTGGCCTTTTATGATGGGGCTACAGAACTGATGGACAGGGTAGAGCAGTTGATGTCATCTATCCAGATTTGTGCAAAGCGTTTGACACTGTCCCACACGACATTCTTGTCTCTAAATTGGAGAGACATCAATTTGATGGATGGACCACTGGGTGGATAAAGAACTGGCTGGATGGCTGCACACAAAGAGTTGTGGTCAATGGCTCAATGTCTGGCTGGGGACCAGTAACGAGTGCTGTCCCTCAGGGATCGGTGTTGGGACCGGTCTTGTTTAACATCTTCATTGCTGACATGGACTGATGCCAACCTCATGAAGTTTAACCGTGACAAGTGCAAGGTCCTACACCTGGGTCGGAGCAATCCCAGGCACAGCGACAGGTTGGGCAGAGAGGAGATTCAGAGCAGCCCCGCGGAAAAGGACTTGGGGGTGCTGGTCGATGAGAAAATGAACATGAGCTGGTTTCAGTGTGCGCTTGCAGCCCAGAAAGCCAACCGTGTCCTGGGCTGCATCAAAAGGAGTGTGACCAGCAGGTCGAAGGAGGTGATCCTGACCCTCTACTCTGCTCTCGTGAGACCTCACTTGGAGTATTGTGTGCAGTTCTGGTGTCCTCAACATAAAAAGGACATGGAACTGTTGGAACAAATCCAGAGGAGGGCCACGAGAATGATCAGGGGACTGGAGCACCCCCCATATGAAGATAGGCTGAGAAAGTTGGGGCTGTTCAGCCTGGAGAAGGGAAGGCTGCGTGGAGACCTCATAGCAGCCTTCCAGTATCTGAAGGGGGCATTTAGGGATGCTGGGGAGGGACTCTTCATTAGGGACTGTAGTGATAGGACAAGGGGTAATGGGTTAAAACTTAAACAGGGGAAGTTTAGATTGGATATAAGGAGGAAATTCTTTCCTGTTAGGGTGGTGAGGCACTGGAATGGGTTGCCCAAGGAAGTTGTGAATGCTTCATCCCTGGTGGTGTTCAAGGCCAGGTTGGACGAGGCCTTGGGTGATATGATTTAGAGCGAGGTGTCCCTGCCCATGGCAGGGGGTTGGAACTTGATGATCTTAAGGTCATTTCCAACCCTAACTATTCTATGATTCTATGATTCTATGATGCCTGCATAGCACACACAGCATCAGCCTGCAGTGTGGTCAGGGATCAGCTGAGCCAGAGCAAAGACAAACCCCCTGTCTTTCAGTATCTGAAATCCAGCATTACAGTGGCATGAAGGGGTGAATCATATAAAACATGTTTCCTGGAGCACCCCACAAGGAAGGTCCTTCCTGTTGCTCCTCACACGTCTGCACTGTTGAAGCACAGCTGGACCACAGTCCTACAGGACTCCTAGAGGAGCTCCTACAGGATATTTGTCATTCTCATGCAAAGGAATTACTGCAGTGATAACAGGCTGTTTGAAGTAGAATTGCAGCCCATCACCCCTTCTTTCTGGGCAGACCTTTCTGATGTTTCTTCTGCAAGAGTTTCCCCACCACATTTCCAGGGTGAGGACATCCAGCTGCATCTGATTTCAACACTGAAGCTCTTTAGTGTACTGGGCCTTATGAAGATTGCATCCTGAAGTATTTAACTGAGTCAAATAGAGAAAATACCTTCAGAAATTTGGCTTCAAATGGAGGAGACCTGCAGCAAATTTTCCATTAAAATCAATGCTGCTAGCTTAGAGGAAAGAAATTACTTCTGAAGTTTTCTTGAGTGTTATTCCACTGCATCCTAGGGGATCTCATGCTGTTTTTATGAGTAAATACTCCATATAGAATTATCATCAAGCTTAGCATGGAGAATGAGGTTGCTACAATTTGTGGGACTGCCAGCTATCAAATAAGAATAATCAAATCAGTTTTGCTCCTTTATTTTACTTAAAAAGTGGAATTTCACAACTTTTATCTTCATAGTTCCAATTTTTCAGTAGTTATCTCATTTTCTTCATTGTAGCTGCCTATCTCTCTGCCTGTCTGTCTCCGGCACTGTTTCATCACTTCTCATACCCTTCAGGGCTGTTCACTTCGTAGGCTGCATGGGGGGTGGCTGTTCTGCAGCATGCCAGAGCACTCCTGCATGGGGCAGTGCTGCTCCCCAGAGGGAGTCCCACAGAGGCTGGTCTCCTGCAGGGCAGGGGAGCCCAGATACCAGGGAGCATCTGCTGCACCAGACCCATGCACAGAGCAGCTGGGGACATCCATTAACAACCCCACATGCTCATTTAGAGCAGTACATAGATAGGTTGTTTTCTGCATTGCAGTTGCAGTGTTGCCAGCAGCACTGCACTTGGGTTCACCAGTAAGCTCTATGGGAGGCAGAGGTTTTAGCATCTTCAGGGGAGAAGCTTACAGAGCTGGTCCCAAAAAATCTGCAGAAGGACTTCACTGCTCCCATGTTCTTATTCTTGTCTGGAAACTTTTTAATGCCAATGTGAAGTCCCCAGAGGAACACTTATGAAAACAAACACTTTAACTTTGCTCTTAATACTAAAGCATTCACATAGCAATTTGATTGTCTTTCATGTTGATGTTCTTGCCATAATATTATGAAGCAGAGGAGGCTACATGGAGGTCATACTGTTGTTACTCTAACTTCTCTGTGTGTGGAGCTGGTGTCTGGTTCTAGCTGATGTCACATTTGTTCTCCAGCCCTTGAGTGTATAGGGACAAGGGTCCATAGGTCTTGCAGAGGACCTGCACATGGGTTGTCTTTCCATTGCAACAGCAGCTACTCACAACCAGGATAATCCCTCTCATTGGCAGCTTCTTGTCAACTGATCCTTTACTCTTCTATATGGGCTTGCTTAGGGACTCTAGGGTCTTGGTTCTTCACCTAACAAATCACTTAGGAAGGCTGTCGCCACAAGCTCAGTGTATCCCACACCATAACCAGTATGAAGAAGCTCTAGCTGCTGAGGGGACTAATGCACTTCAAAGGGGTTGTTTTACAATATTTGGGGTGGCCACAACATAAACATTACCGTATCTATATTCCCGAGTGTTTTGCTTGTGGGTGGATGTCATGTCTGAGAAACCATTTGCTGCATGATCACACCCATTAACATCCTGGGTGAATCTGAACAAGTGACCGAGAAGGAAAAATGGTTCCAGATTTGCTGCCAGTCTCCCCAGCTATGCGGTTCCCCTTCCAGTGCTTTCCTTATTTCTACTTCTGCCATATTTATAAACAACACAGAAGTCCATGGCATTCACTTTTGGGTTTGGCTTCTTTTTTCACTTTAGAGTTCAAGCTTTTTAAGAATTTTGTCAGGGTTTTTTTTTTTCCCCTGATTATCTTTAAGTGGACTCTAAACTGGCCATGTGACTCACACAATATTTACTCAAGTGAACCCTGTATGGTTTCTAATGAGCTCGGAAGAAGGTGGTTTTGAAATGGAGAGAGAAGTACCAGAATTCAGGACAATGAGATATTTACCTTGTGGGGGAAAAAAAAAAGGTACATTTGGGAATAGCTTGCTTTTAGTGACCTGCTTCTTGAAAGCATGGTTATTAGGAATAACAGCAGTTTCTGAAGAAAGTAGTTTCCTTTATTTCTCTGCCTGCTGCACTTCAGCAGGAATGTTATTCAGCCCTATCTTCTTTAAAACTGGTTTGTTTGGTTAACTATTCTTTACCACTGAGAAATGAAAATACCTATTCCATTAGTTAGATGTATGGTGCTCCAAGTGTGAAGAAACCCACGTCTGACGCTGTTTCCGCAGCATTATTATTCCACCACACCCACTACTTGGAAGAATATAATCCTGCTGCAAATATGTTGTCCTGTTCACGCCACCTAACCAGTGTAGGGCATGGGAAAAGGACTTCGCTGTACTTCACCGGAGCGTTCATTGTTACTGACAATAACGATCACAAAGGAAAGGGTCTACTCTTGCCCATTGGTCTCTGCCAAAAGTACTACTTCAATGATTTTTAGCTATGTGCGCTGCTGCCTCTGCTGCAGCTCCACTGGGGTGTTGCTGGCAGGGCAGCGAAGGTACCATCGCACTCAAATCCACTCCACTGACCGCAGGGCACCACGGTGCAGCTGCTTTTCTTCTGGTCTCTTGATTCTGGTCTCCTGAATCAGATACTTCCTTCTCTCTTACAACAGATGATAAGTTATTGGCAATGGCCTACGTGTCTTTATTAAGCAAATTAATTAATGTAATTTATTTGCCACTGCCACGTTTAGACTTTTCATTAATCTATTTAAAGGATTAATGTAAATGTGTGTATAAATCACTTTGAAATCTGATGAAAGAACACAGTGTTCCCAGGTTAGGTCAGATGAAAATTGTGATAGACTGACCAAATTCTGGACAAGCAGTTGCTAAGGATATTTTTCTGGTACAGCTACTCCTTTACTGCTTTCTGTAGTGTTTGACTACCAAGACTAGAAGAAATTCTGTGGCTGTGAGTTGCTGGCATTTCAGCACATTTTCTTTAAATGCATATTTTCTTCAGGAAGACAAAAAAGAAGAAAGTAATTGTCTCAAATCTTTGCTTTTGGTATTTGTTCTCTATGTACAAGGAAAGAGCAAGCAAGTGGTTGTATTTCTCAACAAGGCACTTACATTCTTTGAAAGAAAGTTCTCCCTGCTACAAACAGCAGGTGTATCTTGCAGCATGGAACACAACAGTTCGGTTGTATCTCATAAGAAACGTTGTGCAACCCCAGTGTCCCTTGAAGAACCTCATTTCCACCAGAACCTGACACACCCACCCCATGTAAAAAGAGATTAAACAAATATTTAGTTTTGTCTGAGTCACGGCTTTTTGAGCTACAAAAGGTGTTTCTGAGGGATGTTCGCTCAAATCTGAGTGCCTAAAAGCAGAACTGAGTAGTAAACTTCAGTGTGAGAAGGATGCATCTCAGTGCCAGGAAATGTGCATCCTCTTATTTTGTGTAATGGAAGGAAGGCACGGGACAGAGCATGAAGAGAGCAGGGTCTGCAGCACTGATTAGGAGAGCCACGTATGAGAGCAGGTTGTGGCTGCTACAGTCATGAATCAGGTCTTGCTGAGTCATTTATCAATGATGTGACAGTGAGGAAGTGAGGAAACAAAAAAGTTCTTTTGATCTAGGACTGGAACATGATGAAATGTCTGTTAACAGAATTATGCTGATACATATTTGGCTATAATCAATTAGCAAAAAAGAGAAATTAATTGATGAAAACCAATTTAGGACAGTGTCCCTGAATGCTGACAAATACCTAACAGATTTTCTCTCTCAAAACACAATTGTGAAAACATGCAGTTTGGTTTAGGGATATTTTTTTTAATATAATTTAATTATGTTCCACATAATTAAAAAATAAAAAATAGTTTTTAAAAGGCTTATTTCAAAACAGAAATATAGGAAAACTGATTCTGAAAACTGCTGGAATTTGTTTTTTGACATTTTTCAAACAAATTTGGCTAAGTCTTGATTAAGCCAACTGCCAAAAAAATGAACATAAGGATTTTTAAAGTAACTTTTTTTGGAACAATTTTGAAAAATCTTAGTAATCAGCAAGAAGCTCTGTCTGGTGATTGCAGAAGGTTATCCTTTCAACTGTATGCTTTACAATTTACAATGGTTTACACAATGTTCAGGGTATCTGCCTACCTGTGTTTGTATATCCTTTTTTCTTGCAGAAAGTGTTCATATTTTCTGGAACTTTTCGGATGAATTTGGATCCTTATGGGCAGTGGAGTGATGAAGAAATATGGAAGGTTGCAGAGGAGGTAAAACTGTTCAAAGTTACTTGTATCACTGGTGAAGTAGTTACGGCAGACTGCAGTGTAGGTCAAGTGATCGTCATATGTTGCATTTATACAGTCTTAGGAAATAAAGTGCTGAGGAAAGGTGTCTGCTATAAACCAGGTTTCCTTATTTCCTAATAAACAGGTGCCTTTGTCAGAGATTAAGGAAAAAAACATCAAGATGAACTTCCACACAGCACAGTCTGGGTAGCTCCTGCAGTGATTTAGCATAGGGGATGTTTTATGTTTGGCTCTGCTGGGTGACCCTGAAAGAAAAAGCTGGTACAGCAGAAAGTCCTCTAGCCTTTTCTAATTTTAATGCTTTGCCAAATGCAAGGCATTTTTCTATCAAAATGTGTAAAGATGAATAGTAAACATTTTGGAGGCCAGGAAAAAAGTGAAACATGTCTGTGGCCTGCCCTAGAAATAAGACTGGTGTTATTGCAATAGGAAATATTTATACTCAGCTTAGAAAAATCTTTCCTCAAGATATTTTCCAGTTATTGCAATTCTCAGGCCAGCATAAAGTCAGCTGAGAAAGAGCACTTCCTGACACCACAATCACGTTTACACACTGCTTTGTCATGGGCAGCTGCTCTGTCGTGGAAAGCAAGAATCACGGGATATTAGATTTTATGAACCTAAAGGTTTTCTTCCAATTTTATGTTGAGATCTTTTGGTTTAAAATTCCCAAGGTTTAGGGGCCTAATGTTTACAATTCTGTTCCACAGTGAGCTGAAGCCCATGCATTATGGTTGTCAGATGCCACCTATTGGCTCTGGTAGTGCTTGGTAGGTGGCACAGGTAACATAAGGCCCAGAGAAAAGGCAGATGAGAGGCAGGGAAGGGAAAGGGCTGTAGCCTAGAGCACATGCCTTTTCCCAAGGTACAGATGTCCTAATTAATACAGACTCAGAAATGATCTGGTGCCATTTTCATTGTTGATTTTAAGTTTCAAGGGTCAGAAAATGCATACAACTGTGGGACTTAATCTGAAATCTTCCTCCTTTCCCATCCAGCTTAACCCTATCTCTGCTTGCTGTCTGGGGTTTATTTCTCTCCCATGTTCGGAAAATAGGAAAGTAGACACTTCTGATGAGTAATTTACTGCTGAATAAAAACATCATGATGTTTTTGGTTAAATGATGTGACAGAAGCTTTTCAGCTGGTCCTAGAAGAGGCAGTTGGGTGCTAGGTGCTGTGCTGCTCCACTTCTCTGAAGCTGGGGGAAAAATGGAGTGTGGATTAGTACCCCTTTTCTTGAGAAAGACGAGCTCTCCTTCTGCTTTTAAGGACTGTGTTGACTGTGCATGTGAATTGAGCCTGGGATTTTAAAAGAGCCAAACCTCATTTACAACAGCATGAAAGAGAAAAGGTATTTTGAAGTGTTTATCATTAAGGAGTTTGGCAAATCCAATGTGATAGAGGTTTTCACTGCACAGGCAAGAGTGCAAAGCAAACAGAGAACAAAAAAAGCTGTAATACTTTTTAGTAGGAGTGATCTGATTGTTTTCAAAGTTCATGGTCTTGAGATCTTGCTTGTTAGTGACAGTGAGGCAGTTAACTGGGACCATGGTGCAGCAAGAAAGTTAACTGTCAGCATAGCCCTGACCCACAATTGCTGCTGAGTGGTTAGAAGATCATCATGAGATCACCACCAGCTTTTTATGCTCCTCGCAACCAGCTGCAGAGAGCAAGGCTTTGGCTGAACACATCAGGTGTTTCACTTTTTATTGCCCCCATACTTCAGCATCTGAGTCTGTCAGACTTGGGTCAGCTTCTGGGGCTGAGTTTTACTCTTGCACTCAGCTGCTTGGACCTACAGGTACCCGGAGAAACCTTGTGCAGTCTTTCCAGCCCTTAGATACCAAATTTTATTAAAGGACACAATGTGAGTTCACAGGAGGAGCAAGAAACAAAGCTCTGGCCTTAATTTACTTACAAATAAAAGCATGAACACTACCGAAACACAACGTGCGTACCCACACACCACAGTTTAGCATGGTTCCATGTAAAACAGAAACACAAAGGAGGAATTCCAGTAATATTTCCTCTCCTTCACCCTCTCTTCCCCCCCCCAGTGCAAACAAATTGCAGATTGGTAACATTTAAAAAATCCAGTGAGGGCTCTTCATTAACGTTTTTTGGAGCCATGTATTTCACGTGTTTCCTAGTTCTTTTATTTTACGTACATTTTTCTGTAAACACTGCTGGTTAAGGCAATGAGCACCATCAGGCTGGACCTGTGGAAGATGCAAAGCTTTGCTTTAAGGTGTACAAAACACTTCTCCCCGTGAGAGCAAAAAGGGAGTACTGGAAGAAACAGTCAGAAAGCATCTCCTGGGCTGGATTCCAGTTTCTGACACAAGGGAAGCAGCTTCATTTGGCATGGGCACTCCTCTAAGCATTGTATCACCAGTGCAGAGGGCCGTTAGTATGAACAAAGCTCACAAGACCTTTAGGGCAGAAAAAGAAACAAATGGAAATGCTCTCAGAGCTATAGAGACAATGGCCACAGCGACCTGGGTTGCCTTCTCTGTTGCTATAATGTCGCATATGAATTTTGATCATTTCTTTTTACCCTCCTAATAGCCAAAGAGGGTTGGTTTCCTTTCAAAAATCACTTTCCTCAGTATTTGCAATGATGTACATCACCACTGAATAAGAAGTTACAAATATATTGCTTTCTCTAGCTTGCTAACTCAATGTTTTGGTCAAAATGCCAAAACTCATTGTATGTGACAAAAAATAAAGCATTAATTCAGCTTCCAAACATCAATCCTAGCATGTCATAGGATTCAAATATTTCAGTGCTTTTAACATCATTCAGCTACTTAGCTTGTAGTCTTTATAGAACAGACTCCTATAGAACAGATTCTCCTTTTCATCAATTTATGTTTTCGCTGTCAGAAATGAAAGGCAAGGAAATAAAGGCTCTGGTTGCCATACCCTCAGTCAGCATTAGCTGTATCTCACTGATTTTTCCTGTCCTTTTTCTTGCCATCAGGTTGGGCTGAAGTCTGTAATTGAGCAATTTCCAGGCCAGCTTGATTTCGTTCTTGTGGATGGCGGCTGCGTCCTCAGTCACGGCCACAGGCAGCTGGTGTGCCTTGCCCGGTCCGTTCTCAGCAAAGCTAAGATCTTGCTGCTCGATGAACCAAGTGCTCACCTGGACCCTGTGTATGTTTCATTCATTTGTTCTATCTTCTAATAGGAAATAGGAAAATTAGTGAGGGAGCATCATCTAAAAAAGCCCCTCTGTAACTTGTCTGGGCTGTTACTAAGCCTGATTTCAGTAATCCATTAGCAGTTCTGCTGGGGGGTCAGGAAAGCCTAGTTACAGCCTTAGCTTTATGGCTGATATGTACTTTCACAGCACAAATGCAGCAAGCTGAGATGATGATGCAGGGTGTTGGTGTCCATGCACCTGAGCCTTCCAGCACGCAGCCAGACTTAAATATCATCAGTAAAGTTACTGGCAGCACCAGCATGTTCACTGCAGCCTGAACGCCAGCACTTGTTTGCCTTTCAGAACTTCCCAAGTGATCCGGAAGACCCTGAAGCATGCATTTGCCAACTGCACGGTGATACTCTCTGAACACAGGCTGGAGGCGATGCTGGAGTGCCAGCGATTCTTGGTGAGTGTTTCTCATAGTCTCACATGCTCTCGTTTAATTACATCTGACGAATGTGCAGCCACGCACCAAGCAGAAATGATGAAATTGGCTGGGTTGGTGGGGGTCATTCAGAGCAACCTAGTCACCAGAAGAGCAGCATGCTCCTGTTTGCTCTTTCACCTGAGCTGTGGCACCTGTGTTCAGATGAGCTTTATGGAAGAGCTGGATTCCTTCTTTCAGCGAGGAGGAAAGCTGGGTAGGCTATTCAGCTGCTGATCCAGGTGCCTTATGTTGTCAATTGGCTCAGGAACTCCTGAAAAATACCAGCATCTCACAGAGCTTTACCATTGCAAATGCAGAGACGGCTGCACTTGCAGTAGGAGGCTGCATGGGGAAGAAGGGTTTCCTAAGAAAACATCTAGTGATCAGAATTACTGATTTCTTTCATCAAGCCACTTGAATATTCGTTTCTTGTTTAATCAAGGTGACAAAGTACTGAAGTCCTGGGGTATTTCCTTTGTTATATAAAAATCATTAGTAAAGGAAATAAAAGGCAAGTTATGTAATTGTTCTTAAAATTGAGGTTCCTTCCTCTGTATTTTCTTGACCCTTCCATAAGAGGGGACCTTCATTTTATTGCCTCCAGCCCAGAGCCCGGGCTGTGTCGGCCGCACAGGCAGGCAGCAGGCAGCCTCTGCCAGGAGCAGGGGTGCCACCCTCCAAACAACATTTGAGCAACGGAGCTGCTAACAGCTCTTTCCAGTCAGACCTGGGCCCTCACCTGAGGCACGGTGCCACCACAGTGCCAGCGCAGGAGCCTCATATTAACCTGTCTCCTGCCTGACGAGGCTGGCACAGCCTTACAGGGTAAACCTGTTGTCTCCTTCAAGGAGGTGAGCAGCACTTCCTTGTTTGGCAAGAGGAAAGCAAAGAAGGCCTGGCACCGTGCTGGCAGCCTTCCCCTGCTTGTGATACAACTTTATTTTCTGCAGTTAACACTTTCTTAACAGGGAACTTTAGCTGTGCTGGGGAAATGCCACAGTACCTAGAGGCTTCAAGAAATGATCTCAGATGTAAAAAGCAAGTTGCAAGGAGAAACCAGCCAGCCCAGTGGCACCTTGTAACCTGAGCAACAGGCAGCTTATCTGTGTTAAAATTTTAATGTCTGTTTTTATGGTTGCAGTTCGAAATTGCAAACTAGAAATTAGAAATAGCCATTGTAAACCGGGCTTTTCCTGTTAGAGTAAGTTTTCTGTTACGCATTCATGTCTCTTCCCTGCTGTGTTAGTCGTGTTAGCTGAATTCTCAGAGCACCACCATTGCCCATCTAAGAGTGATATGTTTCTCTAGGTAATAGAGGACAATAAGTTACGTCAGTATGAATCCATTCAGAAGCTGCTGAACGAAAAGAGCTCCTTCAGGCAAGCCATCAGCCACGCTGACCGCCTGAAGCTACTCCCAGTACACCACAGAAACTCCAGCAAGCGCAAACCTCGACCCCAAATCACTGCCTTGCAGGAGGAGACGGAGGAAGAAGTGCAGGAGACAAGGCTGTGAGGTGCAGTGTGGGCACCCTCTTAGTGGAGCAAATCGCCAGCAGTGCCCCACGAGGACAGGACCAGTGCTTCTGAACCTGCAGAGCTGGGCACAAATCAAACCTTGCAGGAGGTGTTCACTGCAGTGACTAAATGTGCATTTGGGAATTGCTTCCCTTCCATAGTTAATTGTGTGCGAGTTAGTACAGTCTTTGAAGTTTTGCCACTTGTAATGGTAAAACCAGACTTCCTTTGAAGAGCTGCTCTAATTCGGTACAAAAGAGATGGCAAGCAGAATTAACCTACCTAGCCTGACATAATCATTTCAGTCAACTTTTAGAAATATTCTTGCTGGGGTAACAGCAGGCAGAATGTGAGAAAAATAATCAAACCTGAGTGGAAAACAGAAAAATCAGAATGTGAAAAGCTTCTTTGGATTAATTTCCTTCAAACAAATTACAGGACAATATCAATGAGGCGCACAGAAAACTTCCTCCTCTTTGTTTTCCATGCAGCAACTGCAATTCCAACTTAGCCCAAGAGGCCAAATGCCCTTTCGTAAGAGTGCACTGCTCCATGGGCATAGGTGAGAATGAGGGAAGAGAAGACACTGTCTTGCAAGTCAGCCAACATCTGTCACGCTTCCATGGGTAAGGGAGAATTGATGTTTTCTCTTAGAACCTAGGAGACTGCCAGCCTGGCCCTGCGCAGTGGGGTGAGTGCAGGCTGACACAAGCAGCCAGTGACTGATAGGGCTCCTGGCAGAGGAACCGTGACAGTCTGCTTATGTGTGGCACCTTGACATGCTTTTTACTCTGGCCTAAACATAACAAAACAGGGGAAACCTCTCAGAAGTAGACTTTAATAATGAAATTAATTTTTATACTGTTCTGGTTTGCAGTTTTATGATGAAACTGAACTTTCTCTAGGATATTTTATTTATTTCAATATTGTTGCAAGCATTTACTAAGGAAATGATGTATTTTAAGAGTGATTATGTACTATAAAGAAAAATATATTTGTACAAAAGGTTTTATATTTGGATTGTTGGGGTGTTTTTGCTACTACTTTGATGTCACATCATGATAGAGCTGTTAAAAAACGAGGACAGCCCAGGAGTAGGGTGAAGTACTGTCCGATGCTGTGTTTGTGCACTGTTCTAGTGAAACAGACATTTTAGATAGATTATATTTTTTTCTTTAAATAAAAAAATAAAAATAAAAATAAACTGCCTGTCTGACATGACATGTTACACCCCCCTCATGGTGCAGAACTCGCAGACCTATTTCGCTGCTTCCACTTCAGCCACTGCAGCCTAGCCAAGCGGGTGCATGATGTGTAACGAATACATTCTGTTGATTACAAAACTGCCACGGAAGATCTCACGGCCGCGCCTGACCCTGTGCGGGGTCGGCGGCAGGGCCGGGGCGGTGCAGGCGGCACTAGGTGGTGCTGCGGCGCTCGGACCGCCGCTGCCGGCCGTGCTGCTGCTGGCAGTGCCGTGCTGTGCCGGCCCATGTCCTCCCGCCGGAGCACCGTGCCGCTGCAGGCAGGAGCAGCCGCGTTCCTCGGCCTCCCGCATTCTCGTGGTGGTGGTTTCGCAAAGGAAGGGCTCCAGAAAGAGCCGTTTTAAGGCACCGCTACCGCTACCACTGCTGGTCAGCAGCACCGCCAACTCAAATGCTTTACAACGGTGAAGCACTCGCAGATGAGCTTTTTATCTCTCACAGTGTTTGGGCCCTAAACCTGCAAAGAGCAATTCATGGAAAGCTTTTAAATAAATAAACGTTTCTAGGTATCAAGTGGGAACAGCAGCGCTGCCCCAGCCTGTGACAGTGTCCCACGAGGCTGGGCACCAAGCGTTACAGCTGGGCTCTGCGCAAGAGCTGCAAGGGCATGGGCTGAGCCTGCAGGCACTCCAGAGTTCACTCTGGAGCAGATGCTCACCCTGTCCCACCGGGATTTTCCTCTAGTTCTGTCCCACATTACATAGTTTCTGCATATTTCCTCTGCAAATACAATTTTTCTTTCTGTCTTATTTCCCCCCCCTCCAGTCCTTTGTACTATAGTGCTGTTCTTGCTATCTTCTAGCACTTACCTGGCTCTCTCCTTTCTGTCTGCATGAACATCTTGCTGTTATATTTTCCGTGAAGTGATGCCTCTTGCTCACAGGGTGCTCTGCATACCTTTGGGTCTCAGTTTTGCCATGTCACTGTTTCTCTGCCACTGAGCTCTGCATGCTTTGGCCTTTATAACAACTGAAAACAAACTGTATACTGAAGTAGCATCACTTTTGAACCCCACCTCCATTCTCCCTACACCCAACAGTTCATCTTATGCTGTGTATGGCTTTCCTCACAAAGCCAGCTCTCCGTTTGTACAGGTCTTTACAGCGCACATGGCCACGCCTGGCGGGGAGGCCAGGCAGCTGCGGCATGGTCAAGCCCCAGGAGGAATGCCAAGGATCCCTCCTTTTTCAGGATATTACTCAGAGCTGCAGACATACCACAGGGGAGAGTTTATTATCCAAATAAACAAAGTGATACATAAAGATCAGCAGAAGAGAACCACGGTGGCATGAGGCTCAGTGTGCACTTCAAAGCTTGCATAGTCAGTAGCCTTAATTTGGGGGGTCTTTGTTAGAGAGAGCAAGGAGGTGGCCACTTGGACCAAGCAGACCAGGAGACATTTCAAGGGGGGAAGAGGTAAATACAGCAGGAACACGCAATAGGCAGGATGTGTGGAAGCTGCCGATGCGAACACTCAAAGGAGTGCTTTGAAGGCAAAAATAAGTCAGTGAGATCATGGTCCGTGCCCTGCAGCACAGCGTGCATCACAGCGGCTCCTGCTGTCAGCATCCTCCTGCCAACACCCTGCTGCCTGTCCCAAAGGGCTAAGGCAAGGGCTGCAGGAATTCCTCTCTCTGCCCTCTAAGTGGGAAAAGGCAGAAGAGGAACATGCTGTTTCTTTTAGGCCAGAAATGCCACTTCAGCTACTTCAGCATTCAGGCTGGAACAGGGGCAAGTTCGTACCAGCCTCCATAACGAGGAGGAGGAGAGCATCTGCTTCCCAACCAGGGTCAAGAGGAGCATGTTACCTTTTAGAACAAGTGTTCTTGTACTTGCTGTTGGTGGGATAACAGCTCCCAGGGCTGTTAGCCTGAAGTTAACTGGGATGTTGCGCATGCTGTTCATGGTGGAAAATGGAGCACGAAGGGACAAAAGGGAAAAACGAAAAGAAAATGAGGCTATAACCCAGGCACAGTAGAAGGAACAAACAGAGACCTTCATGAACACAGGATGAGCATTACTCAAGAGATATTTTCATGAGCTTCACTTCAAATACATTTGATTGAAAAAAAAACCTGTATGTAAAAAAAATTCCTTCTCCCAAAGGACTTTGTTATTAAAAAACCCATACTTCTATTATTAGAAGGTGTGTGTGTGTACAATGTATGGCTGAAGAGAAGAGCATGATGACTCTAGTACTACATATGATGATTTAATTTTCAGCCTGCTAGGAAGAAACCGAAAAAACCTGTAGAGTGAAATTACTCTGCAGAGGATCTGTAGCTCCCCTACAGTACAGAGACGGGACAAGGGTGCAAATGGCAAATGCAGCAGCACTAAGAAGCTCTTTGGGCAGCAAGGCCAAGAGCCACACCTGAGCTGTGCACACTTGGTTGTCTTCGTAAATACTTGGTTGCCTTCACATATAAGGTAACTGCACAAAGCAGCTCGATTATAAGCACTAGTGGGAACTGCTCCAGATCTCACTGGGGGCAAACAAGTCCGCTCTTCTAAAAACCAATTTTGCTTTCACAGTTGCTTGACTGTAATCTTACCCATTTCAGTATTTTACTCATTTAATATCTGTTTGCCAGATCTTTCCTAAGATCTGTGTCCTCCATTTCCACAAGCCTCAGCCTCTTACACAGCATTGGAGCTGCCGAACACCTGATGGTCTCCACGCTTCTGGAATTCTGCCCTGTCCAAGCAGCTGGTTTGAGTTATTTCTCTGAAATGTGGCAGCTCCTTGAAAAGGTGCCTTATAAACGTTATGTCACCTTCATTCTGAATTGGCATAGCTGTTGTAGGTCAGAACTATGTAATTTGTTCTGCATTTTATTTACTTCATCTAAAAAAGTATTGTGGCAATTTTTGTCTCCTCTTTCTGATACAGATTCGGTATTTTAGATCTACCATCACTTGGCTATGATTTAATGTTTGGGGGAAAAACCTCCAACACTTTATAACTGAACAATTGTTCATTAATGGACAATAAACTGCTGCTTAAAAATCCTGCAAATTAAACAATGTGCATTGCAATACAGTAACACATTTCCTTTACAAACCCTTGTGCTCTCCAAAACCAATTTCCTATTCTAACGATAAACAATATTACTACTAATTTTATTCACCAGGACATACTTCAGTCTCAAAACACAACCCCTGTATACGTAGATGGAGGTTTTCAAGTGACGTCGAACTTTCTTGCCTGTTATTTTCTCTTCTTTCTCAACAGGTTGTTTCTCATGGGACCAAAGTTTAATGTACGGATGGGTTTTCTTTGTTTCTTCTCCACAAACCTTTTAAACATTGTAAAACTGAATTTCTATCACTCTGGTATGTTCAGGGGCCTACAACTGCTGCTGCTGTGTCTGTGATGTGCTGGTGAGCTCACTGAAGCCTCTGTATCCAGAAAAGGAAAGCGCCACCAACTGGACCTGCCAGTTACTGGGGCACTGCTTTCTCCTAAGCCTGGGCTGCACGGCAGGACACAGGGGAAAGCACCCCAGCTCCTTTTGAGCTAGTATCAGCCAAACTACAATTGGACCACCACTGTGTGGAGGAAGTCTTTCCCCTCTTCTAGGCTTTCTTATGTTCCTCGAAATCCTTAGAATTCAAAGTCCTTTCTTTCCAATACCTTAACTACACAAAAGCAAACCTCTGCCCCCCGTGTCTGCTTTTGCTACAGCCCAGTACAAGCACACCTTGTACTGCCACCAACAGTTGTTTTGACTTCCAGTTTCTGAAGGCAGCCCACTTTGTAATCCTGGTCTCTTTAATTATGGTTTACACATTGTAAACATCGCTTTAGCCGGAGTTAGCACCAAGAAAGTGGTCCCTCATCCTTTCTCCAAATTGGATCCTTCCAGAACTATCTTCCACCTGTGGAGATTCTTCTGCTGCTCTGGTTTTATATGGAAGCTGAAGGGTTTTGATTTGTTTTGCATACCTTTTGAGCAGTTTATGGAAGGAATGTGCCCCAGCAATTCAGGCCTTCTGAGTTTGCCTTTGTTGGATGATGGAGCAGGCTTCTTCACCCTTTTATTGTAGAGCTCATGCTCAGCAACTCGGTAACGAGGCAAATGTTGTCTGATGGACTCGTTCTTTTGAGGAACATATTCCACGTTCTTTGCCATGAAATAAGAACCCTAAGGAGATGTGCTGAAAACTTTTCTTTTCAGGACTTTGGGAGCTCAAATGTTTAGGATTTACCAAGGTCACTGGTGGATGAGAATGACCTTTCACGTTCGTCTGGCTGAGGGGATTGAGCTGCATATAAGGAGTGTAGTGCAGTTATTGTCTTTCACTGACCTAGTGGCCTGTGGAATGAGTGCAACCTTAGAAGCTTCCCTACACTTTCTGAGGTGGTACTCCATGTAGGCAGGGTATCTCCCTCTTTACTTACCTCACCCCTTTTAAAGATATGGGAAGAGGGTTATAGATGGGAGTGGAGTGCAGCGTGGAGCAGCATGACTCACCATAGAGAGCTCATTTAAAACCTCTCTGCTGACAACACAGGAAAGAATGAAGAAGAAAGATTTTCAGAGACCCCCAGAATGGTTTGGGTTGGAAGAAACCTTAAAGAGCATCCATTTCCAACCCCCTGCCATGGGCATGGTCACCTCACACTAGACCCACGTTGCTCAAAGCCCCATCCAACCTGACCTTGAACACTTCCAGGGATGGGACAGCCACAGCTCTGGGCAACCTGTGCCAGTGCCTCACCACCCTCATACTGAAGAATTTCTTTCTAATATCTAATGTAAATCCTCTCTCTTTCAGTTTAAAGCCATCCCCCCTTGTCCTATCCCTACATTACGTTGTAAAAAGTCCCTCTCCAGCTTTCTTGTAGGCCCCTTTTGGTACTAGAAGGTGTTCTGTGTCTCCTCAGAGTCTTCTCTGCTTGAGGCTGAACAAGCCCAACTCTCTCAGCCTGTCTTCATAGGAGAGGTGTCACAGTCCTTTGAGCATCTTTGTGTCCCTCCTTTGGACTCAATCCAAGAGGTCCATGTCCTTCTTACGTTGGGGGCCCCAGAGCACGATGCCGTACTCCAACCCAAAATGAGTAGTCAGTATTACAAGCCATGTATGAGGAGCACTGTCTGTGGCATTGCAGAAAGAACCTGAAGATGTAGTGAAACCCTCAGTGCACGACCAGTGCCTTGCCTGACTTCTGCATGATCTGTCACTATCCAAATGAGCAGAGAAGCAGAGAAGCCAGTGTGTTCAGATGCAAACTACTGTATGGCTATATGCATTCACCTTTCGAGGGCAGAACTGATACCGTGTAAGAAGAGAGCTTCACAATTACTACAGAAGATTAGATTCAGTTAAGTGACTGAAAAATAGCATGTGATTGAAGATGTATGAAGATGACAGATGTGCTGAACAGACAGACATGTTAGCAGATAAAGGTTAACCAAGTAAATGATGCAGATGGAGGGAGATTGGGACAGCGGGCTAAAAAGGAGGGCTAAGGGGGGCATTGAAAGGCAATGCTAAATTTAGTGAGAGACCTAACTTTCAAGCATGAACAGAAAGTTACTCTGTCCTCTGCAGATATTCACTCAAAGTATAGCAAAGGTGACTTTTGATTCTCACAGACAATATGCACAGTCTTAAAATACGTCTCAAAATGTGCTTTAGGATGCTGTGCCCAAGATCTTCCCACACAGGAACACACTGCTAAGTTGTGATTTAAATGAGGTCTGACATCTCAAGGTGTATTTTCAATGTAGGACAAACCTAGCTTAGAAGCATGTCAGGACTTTTATTTTCTTTACAGCCATATTTAAAAAAAAAAAAAGCAAAAACAAAAGTATTTATTGCTATTCCCTCACCAGGGAATTCATGCCTGAGCATCTCATACAAGCTACTGCGCCACTGCTCGCACTGGTTCAGGGATCCTGGTTTCTGAGATCCATTGCTCTGCTCTGACCTGCAGCGGTTTGCAGCTGACTTATTCTGTTGAGAACCAACTGCAAAAGTACCATCTAATTTTTCAGCACTAAATTACTGGGAAAAAAAAAAAGAAAATAAAAATTAACCTCTAGAGAAATCACCAGCATTTGTCTTTGTTACTATCACAAAACAAATGGAAGTTTTAATAAAACAGTGGTTACTGAATGGTAAGGCACTTTCTAAATATATTGTGTGGGAAATGATTACAGAAATAATCTACTAATACTCTATACGTATCGAGATAACACACATCCAAACTAACGGACAGAAAGACAATATGCAATACAAAAATTTTATTGACATGAGCTTGGGATGACTGTTCTACATACAAAGGTGAAGCGTTAGGAAACAGTTCAGTAACCCTTTCCTTGTCCAGGCTTAATTTGAGAAAAATGCTACTTTGGGAGTTATAGGCATGACCATGTTACTGTCCACAGCTCTTAAAACCATCCCTGGGTGGCCCATCAGCAGGCACCCAAGTCTGGTCTTTGGAAAACTCTACACTTTCCTCTGCCTACCATAAACCAGGACCTACACATGAGTGTTTCCACATCACTCCATTCACAAGTATGCAACTAGTGACCGTAAAGAGAGACTGGGGAAATACACCCTTCATAGAAACTCTCCCTCCGGGGAACACGAGCTACCTCTGTAGTGGGGGGAAAATGATAAAGACTTTAATTTTAACTGCAACTCAAGTATAATTAATTCCACAGCAATTACATCTTAAATCCACAATAGAAATTGATAATTAATTACATAGTAACTCATGTTATCGCTACTACATTATCTCTGATAATACCGTAGTTAAGCTTGCGCTCAAATTCCTTTTCAGTAAAGTCTGTTTCTGTAAAACACTGTTATTTCTCAGATACTTTCAAAACACTAATGAAGTATATAAAAGTTTACAGTATACAAGAAAAGCTAAAATAAGAAATGATCACATTGTTTTCAGTTTTATCAAAGAGTAAGAGTCTGAGAAAAATAACTTATTGCATTTTAATTTCTCAATCTCTTTCCTTTTTTAAAAGATAAAAGTTATAACGGAAAGCTATGACATTTTAGATGAAGAAAAGATTGGGAGAAACAAAATCACAATTTAGCAGGCAGAGGATGGGGAAATCAAAGTATTCAGTATGGCTTGTAGCTGAAAGTAATTGATCTGCATTTCCAATCATTTTAATTATTGCCACATTCCATTAAGTTTTCAGTAAGTGAAGATAAAAACACGTCTTTAAAATGCATGTACAATAGCATTAAGCCATTGCTGTACATATTGTGCAACTCATCTGAATGCAGTTTAACACGTGAACTTAATAGGATATATTTATGTACAGTATATACACAAACAGAATCCTCTGGTAATACCCCTGAATATTATCAGTTAAATGAGTAATTTTCATAATAAAAGAAGAAAAAAAAAAAACAACTCAAACATCTTTGAAGGTGGCAAAACTGCCCATTTCTGAAGTTTAAATCAATATAGTTTCTAGCTGATTTACACAGAAATAAAACTGTGGTCCTGTACAAACTTTACATTACAGGGAAACAGTTTATTTTAAAAAAATATTTACATATTTGAGTACTTGGTTCTTTGCAATAGAGATTATATGAACACAGAAAATAGTATGGTAGGCAGGTTTATTTATTAGATTTTTCTATTGGTTCTTTTTTGTGCAAATTCCAGATCTCTCGTTTTGTGGTGTTATCTGCCTCTATTTGCCTTGTATTACTGCTGCTGCTTTTTTTAGTATTCTGAGAAGGCTGGGTGACTTTACTTCTAGGAACAGGAAGAAAAGATTTAACTCTTGAAACACCCAACTCTGTCTTTGATTTACTGTTGCTGCTTTCCACAGTTCGACTGCTGCTGAGAGGACGCGTTCCATCCTGTGAACAAAAACACCCATTTTCTATATAAATAATTATTGCCATTTGGGCTGAAAAACAACCAACCAACCCTACCAGCCCTGTAGAACCCATGTTATTTACAACCTTTTGCAGTTTAATGACAGCATCTTACTACCTGGTGAAGAAACTATGTCTCTTTTTTGCTTCTTTGACTGAAAGGAACTATCAACACCTTCAAATGGGGTGTTTGCCACTGAGAAAAAAACTTTAGATTTCCTTCTCAGCTGTTTCAGTTTTAGGAGTGCCCAAATAAAAAATGCATGTACTTTCTTCCATTAGCGTGGAAAAAATGACAGGTGCAGACACAGCTAAAAGGGAAAAATGGAAATGTAGGTAGTTACGAGCAAAAAATTCAGCAGTTACGGCTTGAATAAAGATAACTCATTTTTGTACCAGCAAGGCCATAAATAAAAACAAAATAATTCTGACAAAAGCCAACATTTCAAGAATGGAGGTTGAAATGGTAGTTACATTTTAATTATTTGTGCTAAGTAGCTACAGTCTTAACAATGGGACCATATTCACCCTGCCCAAATTTAGATACCTGAAAATGCCAAAGTCAGGTACGTTGTCACTGTTTGTTCCTTTATCGTCAAACAGAAAAAGGTTAGTTAAGCCATTTTATGATGGTCACTACCATACCTTTCATGAGAGATGCCTACCTTTCCACTGACAGGAAAGGTGAATTGGGACTGTTGGCATCAGCTGAATCCCGATCACCTTCTGGGCAGCAATATTAAAAAGTTCATTTTCACCATTACCATCAGCTACTGATCTTCACGTAAAGGTTGCTGTCATGAGAACAGACTACCCATAGCCACATATTCCTTATTAATTCCTGATTCCATCATTATTATTTTTTTTTTATCCTGGATTAAAGATTTTGCATCTCTTAACAGTTTTCTCTTTCCCCTTCACGTCCTTGAAAGCATTTCTTCTTCCAGCCAATTAAAAAAAATAATTATGGGTGTGTTGCCCTTTGAAGTCATTTGTCTCTTTGCTGTTGGTAAGATCTCTGCTCCTGCAGTACTGCTTTTGTTACCTGCAGAACTCTGTTTACTTTCAGAAAAGAAGGCTTTTCTAATTGCAAACTTTTTCAGACACCAGATTTTGCAGCTGAGTGTTTATCATTGTTACAAACTGCCTCTAAAAAGTTTCACTTTTTCTTGCAAACTGAGACTGTGCTCTTCCAGATTTCTGAGAAATTTGTTGTAGTAATGACTAAATCTAGAACAGATCTAGATTAGATCTCTTTCCCCTCTAACAAAAAGTTGGGTTCTCTTTCCTTCATTTTGGCCAACATTTGTGCACAAAGATACAGGAAATTATATTTTTTTTTATTCTGAATGAAATATTTTGACTAAGTTCTTCAAAAAACTCAAAGGTAGCCAAGCCTGTCTGCCTCCAAAGTCAACAGTTATGCTTTACGTTCTTAAAAGGCATTTTAAAGGAAAAAAAAAAATCACTGGGAAAAACTTACGGTAGGAATGGATAGGTCAGCTGGCTTACCAAATGATCCAGGCATGACCACTATGTGGAGCTCTGTTTTGGAATGTCCAAAGTTAATGTTTAAAGAAATATTCAAAAACAGTATATCTAAACGTGGATCTGCAATGTTAAAACTTTTTCCGTTAGCAGAGACTGTTCCCTGGATTTTAAATAAAATTACAAGAAATATCCCAACATTTTGAATATATGTGTATGAAAAAATACAATGGTGAGGGTAGTGGGACATCTCATCCAACTTCAGCTTTTTTAATGCTTAGGTCTGCAAGTTAAGCTGTTTTCAGGGCTACTTCACTGTACCTGCAGAAAAAATAGACCATCTCTAGAAAACAATGTGTCAGTAAGATAAAAGTGTCTGGACTGGACTCTACATAACCCCTTTCAAGGGAACATAGAGGGCCTAGTGAGGGAACACGGGCAACAGCCTCTGTTCTGGCTGAGGTCAATTGAGCTGTGTGCACAGGGACTCTCTTAATGTTCAAAACCACAGGCAGCCAAAAAGAAAAGAAAGAAAATTTTAACAGAGAAAGCGTAATTTTTGCTTTATTATCCAAAGAATGAAAACTAAATAGGAGGTAATTTCATCTTCAGGTTTAGCAGGGATGTTAGCACCCACAACTAATTATTTCAGTTTGAAAGGATGCCAGTGGACCTGTTAGACCTTCCAGTAGTATTCAGCTTATCTTCCCACTCTGAAACTGCTCTGAAGTTGAAGTTTGTTTACATTGAGACATTTAGTTTGTTTACATTGCCAGTATCACCCAACTTACAACATAGGGTTTCTTGTTTGGTTCTCATAAATAAGATGGCAAAATAAATATATTACAACAAGACAAGTATATTAAAACAAATAGCCAGGTAGAAAAAGAAACTGAATACCCTAAAAAAAATAAATGCTACTCTTCACAAACTCTGGTAATACCATCTCTTCTCAAAATTTCTACCTCTGAGATCAGAGCTTTCACACCAGAGCAGCTCAATTCTACTTAGATAACAACACTTAGGAAAACAGTGGTTTCAAATAATAAATATTTGGGTAACCACTGCAAAATAAATAAATAAAGGTACAAAAATGAACCACAAGCCAGCAATTTTGCATGAAGAATTTTGAAAGGTTTTACGCTTTTGCAAACTTACTGTATAACATTAACTGTGGGTGCTGGAGGGTGAACAATGAACTCAGGTTTTATTTCTCTTAAAAACTGATCCAAATAACATACAATGTCAAAGTAATGTCAACAATACTTGGCCTAGGGAGATGGCTTTATGTAAACATGAAAACTGAAGCAAATACATCCATTGTTTAATGAATCTTTAGTTTCTATTAAGACACATGGAAGAGACTTGGCATGGTATGTTTAGCAAGTTTCCTAAGAAACATGACAGTTTATTCTTGCAATAAACAGGGCCCTGGAACACAAATTCTTTGGATCCAATCAGGAATCCAAATTTTGGAGAAACTCAAGACACCTTCTCTATCCAACTACAAAAATCATTACACTTACCTTTTGTGCTGTTGTTTTATTTGGGTTAGTACCACTTGCTGAAAACACAGGATTGTTCTGGGAGTTACTGAACATCAATAGCTCATCCTTAGAATCTGCAATCTAAAAAAGATAGGAAAATTGTGATTTTTTTAGTTATTCACAGCAGAGATTAAGTTTCAATTTGCCAAATTTGGGAGTCTTTATTTTATTTTTCTATAGTTTCTGTGCAATACAATGCATAAATATCCAAAGAACATGTTAAATATTTTCGCTTTACTCTTGAGTGCATCTGTAGGAAATAAAGGGAGAGATTTCACATCAACCGTTATCAGAGGAAAGTGAAACGTACATTTCCAGAGCAGTACTATTCAGCAGAGCTTAAGGGTAGTTTCCCATTGAATTTTATCTAGCCCCAGGAACATCACAGAAAGGAATGATCCTCTTCTATTCCTCCTGCTATGTGTCTTGCCTATTTTTTTCCATCAGCCCTTGTAACCATCAACACAGAAAGTCTTATCAGCCTTCTCTCTTCACTGAAAACTGGTTATTTATCCTGGGGCAAGCTGATCTGATTCAACTCAGCAACTGCAAAAGTTCTCAATCTAAACATAACAGAGGCAGCAGAAACATATTTGAGTGAAAGGGCAAATCAGAGAGTAGAAGCACTTACTTTGATGGCATCCTGAAATTACATCACATAAAGAAAACATGCAACAGCACCCTCACTTCTGTAAGACTCCACTAGGCAGCTGGCAAATTAACAACAGAAATTCCAGCCATGGATGGTTCCACCCATGATGAGGAAACTGAACAAAAGACAGTGACATCTATCTCCTTCCTTATCTAACCCATATTTCCTTGAATTGTAAACAACAAGCAATTACATTTTAAATGTTATTAAACACAATTTTCAATTGGTTACCATTTCTTTAAGCACATCCCATTCTTTCAAGGATAGCTATGGTAAATCCCTGCTAACTGACTACAGAGGAGCTTGCCAGCTTGGCACATGTGACTCATGCAAGTACTGTAAATACTTTAAACAACCAACCCCAAACAAAACACTATAATAAAGGATCTTATTAAATAGGTTGAAAAAATCTTCCCAAACACAGTATTTCTTTTTTTTTAATAAAAACTTGGTTGACTTCTAAGGATAAACAGAATACTTAATAAAGTAAAACTAATGAAACTGCTGTTCAGGGAGATCCTAGAGGATGTAATTCACAGTCTAACTGGACAATAGCTGAAGACTGACTCCATCTGTGCTTCAAAAGATACCGAACAGCTGCACATCTACTTCTGCTGTGCTAGGAGATAAAAATGAAAAGAAAAAACAGCTGCACCTACAGGGAGAGCTGGATGCTTTTAGTGTAGAAGGAAAAATGAGAGAGATCCACGACTTCACCCTCTGCTCCAACAGGCTTCCCATAACCACCCACAATCCATTCCAGTGTGGAACACAGCCCCAAACCTGAGCTTTGCAAGCATCCCTCACCTTCTTATGCCACTGTTAAAGAAAATGAATTAGGCCAATCCATTCTTTCTTGCTTGGGGAAGCAAAATGCATTTTGCCTACACAGCAGAGGAGTTTTGAGCCAGTTCTGTGATGGCTATTGGGATTACATCAAACAAACCAAATGTGCAATGCATATTAGGAAAAACTTCCTATGTCCTTAAGGCTACAAAATAGTTTCCCAGTGGAAGCAATGATAGCGTGAAAGATAACATGGGGAGCAATAATGCAGCTATTGCCACCTGCGTTTATGAACTTTTAAATTTCAGCCTCCACTGAAAAAGTCTTTGCACGAAAAAATAGTGAAGGTGTAATTTAAAATAATGTATATTAAACTAGAGCACTTACTCTCAAATGTATAATTTATTAGTTGACTTTGGCTTATTCCCAAATAATTATTTTCTTCAGTTCAAGCAGTGCTTGTAAATTAAAAATTAATTTTAAACACATAGCAAACAACTGCATATGGTAATGTAGTAGATTATTTAAAAGCCTTGTGTTTACCTTGCTTATATCAGGCTCAGATTTGCTGGAACACATACTCTGAAGTTCCTGCACAAGATCTACTTCATCATCAGAACCAAGGGACAGTCTCTGCTCCAGATTTAATGTTTTCAATTGATCCTTCTCTGAAGATCTGGTTAAAAAAGAAAAAAAAAAGAAAGAAAGAGAACAATTAAAATTAAGCTATGATACAGAATTTAAGAATAAATAGTATACACACCTGAAAATAGTAATTTCTTTCCAAATCACCTTTACTACCCCAAATTATTCTCTTCATTCTTGTCATGGTTTAAGCTAAACCCAGGACAATTCTGAAATTTAACAAAGGATTCTTCTGCCTACTCTCTCCAAAGATTCTCCTCTTTTTAAGGTGAAGCAATCAATTTTATCCCACTCTCCTTTTTGAACTTCATTCTAAACACTTAAAAAAACCCTGGCATACTGGAAGCATAAATATTCTATGCTCTCTGTGCTTGAAGATCCAAGGCTTCATATTGAAGTTTCAAATGCAGTTCCCTCTGGCTAATTCATACACTTTCTTAGAGAAACTCTGTATCATTTAGACTAAAATGCATGCACTATACCATCGTGAATTGCCATTCAATAAGATGAATGAGCCAGAGGAGTTTTTATAATATATTGCCAGGTGAGAAAAGCATATGGGTGGCTTTTCATGGCACAGTAACTGTTACATAATATTCTCAAATCACAGGCTATTCTGTTATATATGAAAAAAAAAATGCAGTGCTGCAAGGTTTGAGTTACAGAAATAGATTCTAAAATTATATCAAAATTATTTTCTCTCAGAAGTTAAAATTAAAAAGGATTCCTTTCTTCAGAACCAAACCTTTGGAACCAAAACATTAACAAATACAAATTCTTCATATATGTGTTATAATATGCAGGCTTACAACATAATTTTATCATCTTTCTTGTTTGCTAAATGTTATAAATACCAGAAACCAAAACTTACTTGGTGTCGAGAGAAGCTCTTTTCTTACGGTTTGGTTGCAATATAGTCTTGGATTTTATACCTGCACAAAAGAGAGATTGACTTATTCGTGTGTTATCATGTACACTGATTTCTTTATCCTAAAATCGGCAATAAACTGGAAAAATGGGTTACTATTTACTGCCTAATTATATCAATAGAGTCTGTCAAAGATCAGAATACATCCCCTGAAACTGCTCAGAGTAGGATTAGGAACTGCTCAATTGGCAAACAGGGCATGAATTGCCAAAGCTTTTGTAGAAGACAGACCATTAAGTTTCTGTGTGAGGCAGCTGAACCACCTTTATTGGTTCTCTCAAAGAGAAATCACTTGTCAACAGGAAAAGACTTACATTTGCTTCATTTATGTAAAATCAAACAACTTACCTTTGGAAACAGGAACAACATTTGATTCTGACAGTCAGAAATGGAAGGCTACTGAAATTAAATTCACCTTTTTTTTTTTAACTTATATTCACATATATTAACTGAACTCCAAAAACACTTTCAGGAACAATATACTGTATCAAACATCCTACTTTAGGTTGTGTTCATCTGATATCTTAAATCCTCTTAGTGAGATTAGATAAATTCACAATTCAGAGAACCAGCAAGCAAAATCAGGACATTAAGCTACATTTCAGAAAAAGCAGACTTCTTTCTGAACAACAGCCAAAGAAATGAATAGCTCAATTTAACATTACAAAGTACCAAGTATTACAAAGCATCAAGTATTTCAGTCTTTTCTATATGAAGTAACTGAGGCTAGAATCACTGTTTCTAAAGTGTATGTGAGGAAGCCTCTAAATCCCATCCTAACTCTCCTCTCTGAAGGAGTTACCTTCATTTTCTGAAAGCAAAACAAGTAACTTGTTTTTGTCCTCTATGAGTTTTTCCTTGTTTATATTGCATTCAGTTATGGTATTCCTATGTTGTTCTTCTAGACAGATGTGTACTTCTAGAATAATGATATGCTGCTTCTGTACATACCCAGACATTATCCCAGTGTGGGTAAACTGCTTATTAGATGGCGTATGATCTTGAGTTGAAAAGACATTTCAAAAGTGTCAGTGACTAAGGTAACTTGCAAAGCCATACACATGCATAGACTGAGTCATATAAAGCCTTCTTTAGCAAGCAGCATGCTGAAAATGACGTAGGAACTTCCTGAAGGCATTACAGTACCTGTTACTACAGAGTTTTTTTTGCAATTAAAGTGAAAATCAAACATAAATCTTTTATTTAAAACCAAAAATCTCCTCCTCCCACTACAGGGCTTCTAGATTATTCAACTCATTTTATCTAGTAAGATTGAGCAAGGGAAGCATGATCTGAGGATGCATGTATTTGTTTATTTTCACATGGATTCAGACAATAGTCATAATTGTAGTAAAGCTATAAAGCACATGTAAAAACAACCCCAAATGTAGCATACTGAAACTAGGTGCAGAACTAAGGAGAAACTTTCTCTCATCAGGTGTTGGGGAAAAGACTGATAGAGAAATGTTCCATGCAGTATGAGGTGGAACCAGTCCTCGCTTTCCCATCATCTTAGCCAAAGCCTATCTCAATATCAGACAATGGGAAGGGCATTAGAACAAACAAACAAACAAACAAACAAAAATAAATTAGTTAGGATACCTCATAGCCACAAAGAAATATTTTTTTTGAGGAAAAAGTAAACAATTTTTTATTGGTAAACATAAACATGAGTGTTATTTAACTGAGAATTTTTAATCCACAATATAGAAGAAAAGTTAAGATTCATACCTATGCAGCTTAATGCCCCACACCTTTCAGAATTCAAAATATAAGGCTTTACCTTCAGTATGTGTCTCCTGCTTATTCCATGACTGAGAGGATAAATGGCCCGACTTTTTGCGAGGACTGGTGCTCACTTTTCTCCAAGAAGTATTCTCACCTCTTTTCTTAGTACAATTTTTGTAGCTTGAAACAACGGATAAAGGAAAATTTCCTCCCTTAAAATCTGCTATATAATTATCTAGCTCTGAAACAAAAGTATAACAATGTTAAGAAGAACTGACTGTTGAATATGGCTCTTCCTTAACTACCTTATCCAACTACTTAGTTTAGCAACTGGAAATGCTTTTAACCACATGCCTCCCATCATTACTACAGTCATGTTTTGCGCAAGTTTTGAAAAGGAATTGAAAAGTTAAAAGCCCCACTTTGGCCATATACAACTGCTTGCCTTTTAGACAGTTCATTGTTACCTGTTCTGGGTAGAGGACAGCCATGCAGAACAGCTTTATTTAGCAAGATACTGAGAGCAGCTTTAACAACAGCCTGTTGACCTTGGCTAGGATTTTTTTTGGCCATTACTTGTCCTGGTACAGATGATCTTTTCACAGAGGCTCTGGAGAGTATTGCTTCTTGAACTCTGGGAGCTATCACAGCATTCCATAATTTGGACATCCACCTGTAGGCACACAAATAATCCCTCAACTTCAGAGACAATTATCAAACCCCAAGATTTTATACTTTGGATAACATAGAAGATTTTGCATTTTCACAAATCACATACATTTTGGACTTAATAATGTACCTTATGTCAGAGAGGAACTGATTTTATTAAAGGTAGAGTTTACTTGTTTCTTTTATATTAAATTATTTGACCCTTCAGGTTGTTTTGGCAAACTATTTACCATCTGAGGCTTTGCCTCCTTCAGATAAGGACTATAAAACACCCTTTTCATTTTAAGGCTAACAGAAAGGATGTTCCAGAAAGATGTGTGTTTATGTATATACAAAAAAAAGGCCCTTTCACCTTTGCCAGTGCATGGAGAAGTTTCTGTGCCTGCAGGTGTTCATTCATAGCCTACTTGCTGCCAGCGTGAGAAAAAGGAGGTATTCAGTTATGACTGCACCCTTTCCAGTATTCCTCCATTTCAAAACTTGTCCAGTTTACAGGACTTTTCTATTCATACAGCTGCCTTGCTCTCACTCTCCTTTTGTTTATTTGATCTATGATGAACTCTGTTTCCAGGATGCTGTGGGTTTTCCAGATAGCCTGGTTTAGAGATTCTGTCTGATTACAAGAATTTGATTCAAAAGGACATGGTTCTTCTGGGATTTTTGCTTTTCTAAGGGAGAAATATTATGTTGTTTTTAGCACAGAAGTGAAAAATTTGTGTTAGGTAATAAATAAATGCTATTTTTTACAGCTTATAGTTCTCAAGGGATAAAGGCTACGAGTTTCAGACTTAGGGCTTGGCTCACATCTATAACAGACACTGAAGCAATCTTTTTTAGATCAAATCCAACTTTTTTTTGTTATAGCCTCTTATGGGAGGTAGATGGTAGGAGGGTTTATTTAGAAGAAATTATAACTATAATTCTGTGCTTCTGCTCTGCAGAAATCCATTCTAAAAAGTGAAGGCTAAACTGTCAGTTTGACTTAAACAAACCGTTTTGTTGTATACACTGATACACAAAAAACATCTTATTATCCAACAGATTTTTATTATTTATTTATTTTTTAGTTAGAATGCATAAATTATTTGATAGATGTATTTCTGGTTGGTTATGAAGCATAAGATTGAGCTTCTATGATGTATAAATATGCTACAAATGCTGGTATAAGCTTGATAAAAGTTAATTACTTAAAAAAAATGATACAGTTGTTAAAATAAGATGTAAAATGCATACTGGAGATGGTCCTTGAGGCTTTCTTAGCATAATACTATAGATACCATTTCATATAGATACAGCCTGCATCTGCTAGCAGAGTTAAGCTACCAAAATAAACAATTGCTTTAGTTTTAGTAATAAAGAACTCTGTTTCTGCTTGTGTAAGCTTTTGACATTTTGCAGTTCTATTCTATTTGCAATACTATTTCTATTTTGTAACAGAAATGGTCAGAAACGAATGCTGCAAAAATAAAATTGATTGAGCCCATTCTAAGCTAACAGTTAATAATTGATGGACTGTACAATGTCGTCTTGTCTAAATAAAATTCCAACCTGGTTTGGGCTCATCTCGATCAAGTCCCCAGTTGATACTTGCGAAAGGTAGAGCACACTCCTGCCCCTGGAAAAGAGCTGTAAAGTGAAACTCTTTCCTGTTGGAACATCATCTTTAATTCCCTACATCAAAACTGAGAAAAAATGGAGCTAAAATTTTCCTCATTTATTCACTCTACTCTCCAAACCATGGGAAGCTACATGAAATAGCACACAGCAGGAAACAATTTCCTGTCATGCCTTCTCTCCCCTTCCCGGCCGCCTGCTTCTGCCACTTGCCTCATGCTAACACTCAGCCCATAACAAACCCAGACTGTAGATAGCTGTTTACTGTCTTAATGAATTAAGCTGGCTCAGTGAAGCTTTAACAAATGCCAAAAGCAGCAGAATAGCACAGCGGAGAGAAGGGGCAAGAGGACAGGAGCAGTTAATTAGACTGAAATATTAGCAACCAGTGAGCTGCTAATTACAGCTATTTATTGCTAGTTATGTGACCACACTGTTAGTCATCATGCTGTTAAACTAAAAGTGTCCAGTAAGTGCTCTCTGGAGCTGTGCTTTCTAATTGTTTATTAGTGGACAAAAAAATCAGATTAAAATGAAAACTCAAATGGCATACCACTACTCTAGAAGGTTGTGCCCAAAATAAAGCATTGTGAATCCAGTCAAAGTTACACATAGAAGAAATCCAAACTCAAAATGCATTATTAAGGTGTCTACGGAACAGTTTTTCTGTCCTCTACTAATGCCATTGCAATAAATAAATGATTAAGACATTTCACAGGACATGATTCAAAAGGGAGGAACAAGATAGATGCATGGTATAATTTACTCTTTTTTATTTCACAGCACCCACAAAATTTCAAGTCAATGTTACATCCACATTAGATGGATTAGATTTAGTCTTTGATAATTACTCTGGATATTAGATAATCTGCCTTTAAAAAAAATACAGAACATGAACAAGCAAAATGTTCCAAGTTCTGTAGACAGAACAAAAGATAAAAAACCCACTGGGTATGCTAAGCAAAGGACCCTGTAAGAAAGTCAGCAGAAACCAGTACAAGAGAGAAAAGTCAGACAAGGAAGAGAAGTGGCAATTCAGGAGGAAACTACGAAGCAGGATGAGAAAAGTAATGCCTCATCTCTAGAAACCAATGTTATTATTGGAATTCTGAATAATTTTGAATATTAGGGGCTCATTAGAATCATAGAAACATAGAATAGTTAGGGTTGGAAAGGTCTAGTTCCAACCCCCCTGCCATGGGCAGGGACACCTCACACTAAACCATGCCACCCAAAGCTCCATCCAACCTGGCCTTGAACACTGCCAGGGATGGAGCATTCACAACTTCCTTGGGCAACCCATTCCAGTGCCTCACCACCCTTACAGTAAAGAAGTCCTTCCTTATATCCAATCTAAACTTCCCCTGTTTAACTTTTAACCTGTTACCCTATCACTACAGTCCCTAATGAATAGTCCACCCCCAGCATCCCTATAGGCCCCCTTCAGATACTGGAAGGCTGCTATGAGGTCTCCATGCAGCCTTCTCCAGGCTGAACAGCCCCAACTATCCAATACAGCTAAGCAACATCTTAGCATGCAATTAATCTATTTTAAAATTCTGTAACTATTTCTTGTATCACTTGCTAGCATTTGCAGGAAAGTTGGAATGTGAGCAGATGCTTGTGAAATCGTAGGCAAGAAGAGACAAAATTTTCATCATTCTTCTTTTATTCTAATGGTAATTTAACCATGTGTATATATCTGCATTATTTACTATGCTAATACATCTGTAAAACTGCACGTATGTTTAAAAATGATACCAGTATTAAAAAGAGTTCGAAACCATTCTCCAAATTTCCCACATCTGTAACTTTAAAAGGAAACTTTATCAAATTCTGATGCTCAGAATTGTAGAATTTTATTTTGGTCTGTTCACTAATGAACAGCTTTCTTTACAATGCTCTCTTGAAATGAAGAACAAAACCTTTAAAGGGTTGAGGAATATTAGCCATTGCAATACAAGTAATACTGAGCAACCTGTGTGTGTCAGAAAATAACTGAAAGATCACAACAGGACTGACTTTTAACCAGTGTTAGGCACCTAGTTCACACTTGTGCCCTTCCAAATTACCCTTCCAGTCATTAAATATGAAATAAAAATTTAGAAATTTCAATTTCCACTAAAATACTTTCAGGATTATTCAGTCAGGTGGAGTTTGGCAGAAACATAACTACTACATTTGTAATAAGTATTTAGTTGGCATTGAACAGTGTCAAACAGGAAACAGCAATCTTACTTCACTGTCACTTGGCCATGCCCTGGCACCACTGGACAAGAGAAGAAATGTTTTGGCCCCATAAGTGCTTCAGGAGCTCCTAGACGCGATAAGCAAGAGTTCAGCTGGTGCCAAACAGCAAGAATCCAGTCTATGATCTTGCACACAGGATCACACGGAGGAGGTACTTTGCCTCTGAACTGCAGGGAGAAAAGATGTTTGACATAAGGCCTCTGTTGCAAACACTTTTCCTTGAAAATCCAGGAAGGCCTATTTGTTTTTTCTTTTCCTGCTATATTGCCATTAAATAAATCAGGAACAGTCAAAAGCTGGTCAGACCTTTTTATAGAGTATACTGAAGTTTTCTTGTATTAAAACTTATTTCCGCAACTAGACTTTAAAAGATACCTCGTTATGCATAAATTGACATGCCTCTACTTTTTGTGGGAAACTGAGGCACAAATTTGTCAGCAGTGCTTTTTCTATGGTGTTTAGGATTACAAGAGATACCTACCATATCCTCTGCAATGTATGTGATATACAATTAAGGCGTATAAACATACAATCACACTGAAAATGAAGGTCTGATCCAGGCATGACCTCAGTGGATTTCCATATTGATTTTAGATTTAGCAGCAATGAAGGAAGATGCCTTCCTCTAAGACTCACATTTTTCAGTATGCCTTGTTAAAGGCAAATTATTTTGTGCCAGAAAAATCTTCTATTTCATCTGACTCCAAATTACAGTCTTCATCATCCTAATCCTAGGATTATCCTCTGGAACAGTTTGAATTAAAGGAAGCATTAAAAGATGCACTAGAGATAGTATTTGCTAGCACTAAAGCCAGAGCTTCTTGACAAGAGTCTACACATAAACAAGTTAAAGTTCATATAGAAAAAAAAACATTTAAATTTTTACAATATATCCTAATAGTTCAAAATAAGGGCAAAAGAGCTTTTCAGCTGAAAACAATATTAAGGCACAAACAAGGTATCAGAATACAGAGCAATGATCTCCGAAATAGTATTTTTGTGTTAAAACAATAAATAAGCTTTTACTTTCCTTTAGATTTTTATAAGACATTAATCTTCCTTTTATTTTTTACTTTGAAACACATTATTTCAAGCCCCACACCAACCCACATTTGAGTTTGCATTTAGGCCATGTTTGTATTTAGAAAAAAAAAAAAATCTACTGGCACACTGGGCATTTTCATTCCTTATTTAAGTGGGGAAGACAGAGGAAGAAGCATGCTTTTGTTTGGGGATTTTTTGTGTTTTTGGTTTTTTGTTGTTTTTTTTTTTCTCCAAATGGCCACGATCTGCATATATGCTTTAGCAGTAACAAATTAAAGGAGATTACCACCCAAATTAGTTCAACTTCAGTCAGAGGTACCAACCTATTACATTGCTAAACTCTAACCTGTGAGACTAAGGAGTGCTTTTAAGCCTAAATAAAACAGCCTGAAAATGACAGCTGTTACCTGTGCTGCAAGTCTTGGTAGGCAAAGCAGTCTGGCAGAATAAATTTGACCCTGCCTTTGCCTGTGAACAAGTCAGAATACCACTGCTTCTGGGATTGTATGCATTGCCGTATTTCTTGGCTTTATGCTCAGCTGAAGACAGTCCTTCTCTTTGATCTTGAATGATCTATGATCAAAGTTTTTCTGTCCTTTTATAAAGGGGCTTAGATCATGATATTCTCCAGTGTAGGCTTGAGGATATGATCTCTTTCCTTACAAGGACGGAGGAGAATTCTGCTACACGCTATTATTGCACTGTCCTCTGGCTTATACCTCATTCCAGCACTATAGTTTAACTGCAAGATACCAGCTTCTACCACTTGTCTATAGACAACTGTGACCCTCCCCATCCTTTCCAAGGATTCTGGAAACTATTCATACACTCAACCAGACAACCATTCATAGCAGTTCCAGCTTACTATGCCTGTAGGGATCCAAAGATTTAAAGTGCACGTGGAAAAAAAGGAAACAATCTTTCACACAGAAAAAAGTACTTATAATAACTATGCACCTGAAAAAAGTAACCTAAGTAATCTATTAAGAGTTTTCATTGATATATTTCACAATTCTTTTTTTATATTCTGTATTCATGCTCTTGCTATTAAAGAGTACCTAGGTTTCTAGATTTCCTCATTGAAATGTGCAGTTACTGCACATTTCCTCTTCAGGATCTCTTTGAAACAGTAAGCTTTCATAGATGAGAACTGTGGCACAGGGTACAGGAGATGACATTCCCAAGAATAAGCAAGACACATACAGCTGAACACTCAAAACCAACAGTAGGTCTGTTGTCTCACACTGAGACTCTTTAATACTGATAGCTTTTTCTATTCCTAGAACAATCTCCCATTTTAAGCCTGCTCAAAACTCTGCTGCCAAAATTATTTTCCTTTGCAGCTGCTTCAATTAAATTCCCCTTCCCAGCATCTAACACTGCCTGACTGTCTGCAGTAGCTGATATCACACCGGAAAGGTTTTCTTCCAACTAACTTTCAGGATTCCAGAATTCTGCTTTTGCCCACATCTCTGTTTTCATTTCGCATCCTCCATTTATTTATTCATCTTAAAAACAGACTTCCCATCTTTATTTTTGTTTGGAATTTTGTTCCAGCTTCAGTAGGCCTTTTAGCTCAAAACAACTTCCCTACTGATATATTCTTATGCCTCTTTCCTCTTCGATTTGAAAATCATAAAACTTCTTTTTGCTGTTTAAAATTTAGACAATACACACAGTACATAAACTATCTTATTTTACATATATAAAAAAAATTTCTCAAGAAAGGAATTTATTTTTGCTGAGCAGATTCTTGTTATCTGAACAGATTCTTACTATCATGTAAGAGATAAAGGAGAGGAGACAAAAGAATTACTGAAGGATATTTTCATACAGTGGATAAACAAGTATCCACTGTGCCATTATTTGCAGCCAACTTGAGTGTTTATGCTAATCAGCCATGGCCACACACCTTCTTAAATGAGGCCAAGCACAACATTTACACAGAATCTATCTTCCCAGAAGTATATTTTTCCTGAAACAACTTGGTTATCTGCTCAGCTTTTGACATTACCACTGTACATATTATTTCACAGACCTGGTGATGAACAAAATTGCTAAAACACATTAAAGTTCTTACCTTATTTATAACTTTTCTTCTTAAAAATCTTTGAAGCAAACCACGCATTGGTTCCCCATCCCACCTAAGTTGAACCCAACGAAAATGCTGCTGAACCAGCAGGTCAGAGCCATGAAGATGACACTTTGCGATTGTCCCCAGTAAAAAGCAGTTCTTATGAAAGTAAAAGGCACCAGAAACTCCATTTGCTAAAAAAGAACCATAAACCATTTTACTGAAATATTCAAAGCTTTAGCACAATTTCACAGAAAAGCAAGAAACAGTGACAGAAAGAAAACAGCCACCATAAATTAGCCTTAAAACTTGCTATATTTGGTTAAGAACAGCTATTTGCTATAAAATTAAAACCTGAATAAATTGTATTTTTCTGTTGTTCCCTTGTTTGCCATGTATTATAATACAGCTGTATTGTAGTAAAAACATTTCTCCATCCCAAATTCTTTAAATACCTCTTTGAATAATGCAAGGATTTTCCGAACTCCGATTCTCAAGAGGTGCCAGAAAATCTCCTAGTAATTCAGACAAAGAAGCTCTCTCCAAATTTTCTAAAATCACAATAGTTGTCTTGCTTACAGGAGGCTGTTTAACTGGGACCAGACAAGCTGAAATATAAAAATCCCATTAACGTCTACTTATGAAAATTGACTTTTACTTATATATACAGCTTTTACTGCTACTAATGCGACACAGGATTTTTATTTTATTTTTTGCCTTTTAACTTGTTCACAGATGCAAACAGACTGCATAAGATGTTCAAAACTGGAAGCATAAAAATCAAACAATGGAAAGAATATCATACTGTACAGTAAGAAAATAATTGAAAGCTAATATTAAAATATATTCCTGAAATGGCTATCATGGGATCTTCATAGACAGGAAGTATTTCAGCACATTGAAAATAAATATAACACAAAAGATAGCAAAGACCTCTGAAAACATTTATTTAATTTGCTGTAAGACATCTTAAACTTTTAACATGTACTCTTTATACTATATAGTGATGAAAGAGTTCAGAATATTCCACATTTGTAAGAAACTTAATCCAATAGTATCCTGGGATGCACTGGGAGGAGCCTGCTGGCTGAGGGATGTAATTCTCCCCCTCTGCTCAACCCTGCTGAAGCCAAATCTGGAGTATTGTGTCCAGTTCTGGGCTCCTCAGTACAAGAAAGATAAGCAGCTACTGGAAAAGGTCCACAGAGGGCCACAAGGATGATCAGGGATCTGAAGCATCTTTCTTATGAGAGATTATGGCAGCTGGGCCTGTTTAGTCTAGAGAAGAGAAGACTGAGAGGGGATCATATTAATGCATATAAGTATCTGAAAGGCAGGTGCCAGGAGGATGGTGCCAGACTCTTTTCAGTGTTGCGCAGTGACAGGACAAGAAGCAGTGGCCATAAATTAAAACACAAGAAGTTTCACCTCAACTTGAAGAACCTCTTTACACAGGTAGAGCAACGAACAGGTTGTCCAGGGAGGCTGTGGAGTCTCTCTTTCTGGAGACATTCGAAACCTGCTTGGATGTGTTCCTGTGTAACCTGCTCTAGGTGGCCCTGCCTTGGCAGGGGGGTTGGACTGGATGATCTCCAGAGGTCGCTTCCAGCCCTAATGATTCTGTGATTCTATAAGATTGCTTTTTTCTTTGCTACTATCCTCTCTTCAAAAATTTTTTCAATATCTTTAAGAATCACCCAAGTAATCAGAGCTAGTCTGAGGCACAAACAGCAGTGCCTGAGCTTAATAGGCATAAAATTTTTTTACATATTTATGTGTGTATATATATATGCATGTATGCATATATATACACATAATTTTTTCACATTTCAGGTATTTTCCTTTATTTTTCCTGACTTTAACATCTTCTTGCCTAAAGATACAGCGTTTACAGGTCTTCCTGTAAAACTAAATCCCAGGTGAATGCTTCTGTAATACAAGTATTAAACAAAACACTGGTTGTGAGTACATTGTGTCTTGCATTGTTTCATAACTTTTTGAGGGTAGTACTAAAGATGGTCATTAAGTAAAATGATGAGTAATAAGGCAAAACTTAGAGAAACTCACTGTAGCTGCTGACTGCTATGTATTAGCTTATTATTGCTAATTATTATTGCAGATTCCTGAATGTTACTGCCCTGTTTTACTAAGAGGATATAGCTGGATGGCAGGATGGATGGAACCATTTAGAGAGAGGAGGGTGTTCTCCTAGGAGAGAAGTTGTGGCAGAAAAATGGGTCAAAAAGCAGGCAGAAAAATGAGAGACTCTACCAGCAGCACAAGGCTGAAACGCAAGCACAGGCTATTAAGAGAAGTGTGGCTGACACAAAGTAAAGCATCCAAAAGCTTTCATAAGTGGCTAGTAAATAAACCAGACTAGGAATGATTTTCTTGCCTGCAGGCCAGACACCAAAGCCTAACTGACTTTTGACTAAACTTCTCTTCTCCTCTCCCAGCAATGTGATGGCACTGAAAATGACATGTGGAATAATCACTGACACAAGCTGTGCTCCAAACTGTGACCAGGATTTCCTGGGGAAAAAAATGACCTACACTGAGGTTACACTGGGAAGTATGCTAACAAACAGAACATAGCACTGCACACAGTTGTACAAGCCCATGAGGTGGCTCTGCTTTTGTTCAAGAGCACAGATTTTGTCGAGGTTGCAACCAAGAAAGCCAATGAAAGCTCCAGGATGAAAGCATACTTGAAAAATATGCCCCACACTGCAAATGCACAGCAGGTAGAAATCAGCATTCAGTCTCACTCACTGAATTGTATTTTTTCTATTCAAAAGTTAGTAATTCTAGTTTGTTTGAATAAAACATTCGTTTATGAGATTGGTAACCCTCTTGGTATTCCTGATCCGCCCATACTGAGAAGGAAAAATGTAGGGGCTGATTCTCTCAAAGCTCTGGCTGTCTCAAAGTTTCACCACGGCAGCACATGAGAATGCATCCAGAGGTGTTGCACTGGTGCAATCAAAACTGGTCTCATTTCAAATGCCTAAAGCCCACCCTCTTTCAATCCAGACAATGAAACATGTAAATTACAGTTCCTGGAACACCAGGCTATCCCAAGCAATAATGACATTTATCCCTTTTATTTTTAATGTGAATGACCATATTGCATAACTAAAGTTAAAATCCTAGAGCTGTAGAAGAGGCCATAGTAATAAAAAGAAAACTCCCAGATTTTTGAGTGAAAACGAAGTCTTGCTACCAAAGTTAGATTCAAATTACATTGCTAATTTTTGTCAACAAAAATCCCCCAAACTAAACACTCATTAAAAAAAAAAAAAAAAAAAAGAAGAAAGCTGTAAAGGGATGAAAGCAGCTACATATCCGAGAATTGCTTGCAAACAGCAAAACTGTATTTGAGCCAAATTAATTTAAACAATACCAGAGAAAAGGAAGCATATCACACAACTGACCCATGTGCCCCCATTTTTCTGATTCTACATTTAATTTGCTCATTTTCAAGGTCATTCATCTTTGGCTACATTGTCCTTTTTTGCCCCTCTTCCCAATCATTCATCATGAATTTACACAGGTACAGCCTACTGACCACTCTGAGAATGCTTTATTGTGGAGCACCCAAGTAACAGGACTTTAATCTACAGGTAGCTATTCACATCTATTAAGATAAAACTTTTGATTTCAACGGAAATTCAACTTCGTCCTGTAGTAATGGTCAGAATACTCATATGCAGTAAAATTTGTCTGTTCAGGTGACAAAATTTGGCTCAGATCCACACAAATATCCAGTAAACAAGCATATATCAAAAGCAAGTGGTCTGACTTTTAAAGAACTCCTTCACTGTAATAATTATAGCTTACGTTTTCATATCTTTTTCTTAAAAAATATAACAGCTATAGTAAAAGGCAACAATAGATCTTTATTTCTGATTCAGTAGATCTGAACCACAGCACATAGCGTTTAAAGGCTCACAAAGGGAAAAAGAAATGAGCAAAAAATATTAAGAACTATTCATTTTACTTAAATGTCATGAACTTTTGACAGAGCTCCCTATTGGACTGTCACACTTACTTCTACCTCAATTTAGACTCTGATTATTCTGCATTATTCTCCAAGCACCTGGAAAACTATGGGTTCTGTTAAGACATGCCACCATGCAGAAGATTTTAATATTTTCCTTTACTTTGTACCATTAAAAACTTTCCTAAAATTACCAAAACCAGTCCTGCTGAAATAACCTTACCACTGCTGATGAACAGTTCTGCAAGCTGCTCCTTAGAGAAACCAGCATCCACTTCAACTTTAACGATTTCACATGGGGATCCTGCAGCCACTTGTTTTTGCTGTGTTGAAAATTTATAGATTTGGTGAAATGGTGCAAACTCTAATTTATGAACTAATTAAATGTATTTGCCTGTGTTAATACCTTCATGCAGGCTGCTATCTGATATGCTATATAGTCTTGCAAACTTCCTTCTGGACCATGGAAAATGACATTACGATATTGTTCAACCTACAGACAGAAAATAAATTATTCTTGAAAGTTCACGTTTGGTTTGGGTTTTTTTTACCTACATGAGACAGTCGGCATCTAACAGACAAAATTCTTTGGTTTGCACTACTGGAGTTAATAATCCTTACTATATTAGTTCCAAAATAGGCAATATTTTCATACATCTTGGAAACATATTGATAAATTTAGATCCTTATTTGTAAAACCACATGAAAAGGTAATTTTTCTTTCTAACAATCATTAAATCTTGAAACATTCATGTAGGAAGGATGACTTTTGGAATCACTGAATCAAAATAGATAAACCAGAATGATGTTAAAATCAGAGTAGATTAATTTGCTCCTAACTTAAGGACTTACACTATGGACTTTATTTCCAATTCAAATGGGATCATGTTAACAATACTGCGGAATAAAAATGATTTAATCTATCTTAAGTGTAAAATTATTACTAAAAAGTCAGTAACAGCATAAAATCGTATCTTTGTGCAATATCGGTGAATGCAGCAGCAATCTGTGGCACGTAACTGTTCTAACAACATAAAATACTAACCAAGGACACTGCAGAAATTACGCTGATTTAAAATTAATTCTGATTTGACTAGCAATGTTAAACAAATGCGCTATGAAAGTTAACTCATATTATCCAATCATCCTTACATTTTTAGGAATTAAATAAATTGTAAGAGTTACAGGAGATATATATGTTAGTAATAAAATTCAAGTCTCAAATAATTGTTTACATGAATCTTACTCTAATTTACTTTCCCCTCAAAAAGCAAAATAAAATAATTTTAGAAAGAAGTAAGCTATCTCAGAGCTTTTAATACTTTTTCTTAAGCAGTTCAATGAATTAGATGGCAGCTATTTGAAGAAGTTAACACCCTCACATGACTAAATTTCTTGGGGTAAGATTTAGGGGGATCTTTATTTTAAAATAAAAGCTTTCATCCCATTCATATTTTAGAAGTCTTGACATTCTTTCACAGAGTAGACAACTTTTTCAGTCAACAGTATTATAGAAGTATTTTCATGTACAAATAGTGTGCAGAGAGAGGATAGCCTAGCACTTACCAGGCGGAGGTAATTCTGAAGTGTCTGAAGACGGATCATAGATGCATAAGTCACACTATTCAGGCAGCCTTCCTGAGGTCCTTTGTAAAGAGACATACAAGTAACTTCTACAAATCTCTCATGTTTATAAGCACATATGATGGATACATACGCTTTCCATGCAGTATTCTACAGTGATGTCCTAAAACTGCATGCTCTGCAAATTAAAATGATTTATCTAGCAACACAGATTCATGAGTATCCATGACATAAGTAAAATGGACACTACTACACAACCGAAAAAGGTTGTAGGGCATATACGGGCCAGCATATTTTCTAAATGTTGTAGACATTTTCAAATCTAGTTAAACAATTAATTGGACATGATATTTCTGAGGATCAAGCAAGAGGATCAAACAACACTGAAAAACAAACCCAGTAGTGAATGCTTTTCAAATTACATATTTCATATGGACTGTCTTGACATTCAAACCTGAAAATCATTAATTGACAATTACCAAACAAAAACACTGTGATATGCTCAGCTCTGTTGTTCTTCAAAAAGTCCCATGGTGGTTGGGAAAAAATCTGACCTCTTGACCATGAAATGTTTCCTGTTAAAAAGAAAAAAAGAGATATTCCTTGTATCTATATGAAGTGTCTTATGCTCAAGCATATTCACTTGCTCACAAAGAGTTCCATGCATTAAATCATACTATTATTTGATACGACTGAGGATAATAATGTTTTCTGCCAACTGAGACACAAGTCTAATAGTTAGCCTGTCTGCTATTTATCTTTAATGCAAATTAAAGTAAAATAAGATTATTTGCCCGGTGTAATATGAACAGGGTTTTTTTTTAGGGTGATAGGTAGAGGGGGGAAGAGGATTCAAGATGAGGCACATGAATTTTCAGAATCCTACACAACTACTACTATTACTACCATGTTTTGGCTAATTTCTCATTATTTTAAAGATTTGTGTGTTTTACCTTGATAAGTGAAGTTAAATAAAGCACTAGTAGTTCTGTTCTACCTATGCTGAGGATTTACAGTCTGGATTTACTGTACATCCTGCATGTACTGTAAAGACATAGTGTGGGCCTTGCTTTGAATTGCTTTGTTTCATTCTCTCTCTTCTGGATTACTAAATTGAATAAAGGACAAGCTAACATAGGGCCTCATGGTACCCAAGGTGATTAATGAATTGTATCAGACACAACTAAAAGTAAAGAATTATTTCATGCCAGCACTGTTCAAAGTTTCATAACTAGTATTGGTATTTCTTAGTCTAAGCTTTAAAACACCCAGAAATCTAAAGATATTTTTATCTTATTTACAAGATTTCACAAATTCAAGAAAACCCCCATTTTTTTTTCTTATTATACCAATATTGATACCTAGTTTGACAGATAATATACTGCTTGCACTGAGGCCAATGTTCGATTCTGCAGCACTACTGAATGACAGGTCATCTAGGCTCCTCCATCCATCAGAAGCAATTACTTGGAAATGGTTTGTCACTGCCTGACTCACTGCCTTTGAAAAATCATCCCATGATGTCTGTTTGCGGATATTTAAAGCACATATTGTGTTTTCTGTATCAAATTCTTCTGTACCACAATGGGCTGGTTCAATGCCACTGACTGAAATCCTTACAGGTACGTTAAGAGCATCTGTTGAAAAACAAAAAACAAGAATGTAAAACTCAGTTAGAAAAAAGTCCTATTATTAAAGACCAATAGCATGTAATATTGCAAATAAAAGCTACAAAAGAACTCCTTCTACAGAAAAGCAAATGGTAAAGAGCACACAGATCACCACCATCAAATCGGAGCAGTGATGACAAACAGAGGTATCCATCTTTTTTACATTACAAAAAAAATCAGTATTATGCTTAAACAACAGGAAGCAAGACATAACTTAATCTTTTATTTCCCTTTTACAGACTAATTTCTTTATTATAAATAAAGACATATGGCAGGTAGTCGTAATGATTCAGTTTATTGTGGTTGTGCACATTTTTATTATCAACGCAGAAAGCACTTTACTGGCACTGGTGCACAAGTGGAAAACAGCTGAGCCAAATGTCTTTAAATAAAAAGCTAAGAGGTAAAACAGAACATTCACTTGGAAGCGTGTATTTGATTTGCTGTAAGGTAAATTGACAAAATATTAAAAAAGAAAGTACAAAATTTACATGCACATTCTAGAAAAAGAAAGTTTTCTTAAATCTTGTTTTTTTGAAAAATGAAACACAACAGAAGCAGCAGTCTGAATCATTTAGATGACTAAAAGTTAAAATGAAACTATCTTCTAACTTTAATGCCAAAACAGTACCTTTCAGAAATTTTCCAATATTAAAAATAAGTGCATCACAAAAAGTTATCAGCTCATTATGAAATCTTGCAACATCAGCTTTGCTTTTGAGTTCGGAAGTCAAGTCTTCTGCTGATACAAACCAATGAAGCATTTCTGATGTCAGAAAAGCTCTGATTTAAACCCAGTAGCCTACCATAGGGAAAAGATTACTCAAAGGCACCCTTCTGGATGAGGGACTGTGAGGAATGTATCAAAGGCTTGCCCTTCCGAGAGCTGGATCTCAGGGAAATGAGCAACAGCTAAAGGAACTACATTGACTTCTTCACAAGGAAATGGGACCCTAGGACAGAGGAGCAGTGTATGCCTAAATTTCACTGTATGGGTCCTCTGTGGCACAGTTGGCAAACTTGGCCCACCCTGCCCCATCTTTCAGATTTGTTGGAGCACATTCGCCTGTCCTACATGCATATAATTCCTTACAATGGAAACCTTACTGGGTTGTGAGGAAGGTAGAGGATGGTACATGCACAGTTACCCAAAATTCAGTCTTGGCTTATTGAGGAGTATGCACATATAAAAGTGGTGTTTCCAAGCTTCCACAGGTCAAATCTTCTTGGGGCAAAAAAGCTAATTATGGTGGCACTGATGTTAACTACAGGCTTAACAAATGAGAGAAGAGAAACTGAGCCCAAATACTTTTGAGTATACAGAGCAAACACAAAATGTGTGGATGGACTAAGTTCTAACTCAAGAAATATAGAGGTCATCCTGCTCTGCCGAATTTTGAGAAAACTTATGGAGAAGGAAGACAATGACAGGTTCCAACAAAAGAACAATCTCCTGAAAGAAGTTACTGATATTGGAAAAAGGACATTGTCTGATGTTGTCCCCAAGACTTTTTTTTTGAAGACTAGAACAAAGAATCCCCTCAACACTAAAGAAGTGACAAATAAAATTCTGCTTTAAGAAGAGATTCAGATGAAACTAGATGATTGTTTTAACCTGAGCAAATTTGACAGCTATTGGCAACTAAGCATTTGGGTTTTTTAATGCAAGAATTTGAAGAAAAAATAAGAAGGGGATAATAGCTTTGGAAAAAGTAGTTACTAATGTTAAATTCAGAAATTTTAGAGATTATGGATGCTTGCACATGTATACCATATTTTCAAAAGGTTTAAAAACAAGGAAATAAGTAATTTAGTCACCTCTAACAGAATTTTACCATATGCTTTTTCATAATTTGGAGAATAGAAACTTGCCAGGTTAAGGAAACTTAATGTTGTGGTGCCAAAAAAGTGACAAGCTACCCTTTTCAAGTTTCTCTTTTTTGTCCCACAAGCTCTTTACTAAAAACATTTTTATGTCATGCTGATAACATTTACTTACTTAAGTTTTCTAGGAGATGTTTGCAATCATCAGTAGCAACATCATGTAATGTTCGATTACACTTATCTTTTCTCTCAGCCTCTAGTCCACCATGGCTGCAAAGGATTTCTAGACAGTTCTGCAAAGGTAAGAACTGTATTACTGACTTGTCCATTTGGTGCAATATAGAGTTCTACCAATACGCAGTTAGACTCCTAACTGAAATTCTTACACATCTTACAAAGATGGCCAGCAGTAGGGTTTCTGAGTGTCCAGATAATGTTCCTCACAGACTTTAAAGCCAGGAGTAAAAATATTTTAAGGCAGACAGACTTGAAAGTCTCAAACCAAGATTTTGAAAAAGCATACTGTACACAGCCAGGCTTCTACAGTCTTCAAACATCACGTGCTAAGCTGAATTGAGAAGTTCTTAACATCTGGCCACTAGTTCAGGTATTCACATAAAGAAATAAAAGCCCAACTATGCATCGTATTTTAAACATCTTGGCCTCAATGCTCAAGCAAAATTAAAAGAAATTCTAAAGCTTAATGCGGACTAACTAATAAATCTGTTCAGATGGCAATCCATAAAACCAGTTTTCACTTTGTGATTCACCAAACAGGAGTTTCCATTGTGCCTGATACCTGACTGGGATGCAGCAAAAGAAAAACAATAATTTTAAAAACAATATGTAAGCCTCTTCTTTATCAAGTAAATCTTTTTATTAAAGTCAGAGCACAAACACTTTGTGCATGCCAACAACATGATGCCCTCTTGAAATTCAAGGACTCCAAAAAGAGTCATATGCTTCACAAAAGCAAAAAATTATTACAATTCATTAGAAACAAGCTAGTAGCAGATAAATTTAGATTGGTACAATCATACTATTACATGAAGCAAACGTTAATGATATAGATCCTTCCAAACTAGGTGGGGGAGGGAGAGGGGAAAAAGAGGGAAGGGGGAAAGCACAGGACATGGCCCTTTCAAAACTGCATTCAATTATTCATCAGTGCTCAGAAGACACTTATTTCTAATGATCATCCGTTCAACAACAACACAGGTGGCCTTCATGAAAGCTTTGTCATTCTCAGACATGCCTTTCAAGGACAGACATCCGTATTAAAAAAAGACACCATCAGGAATTATACTAGTTAATACTTGCTGCAGGTTTGGCTACTGTTACCTGTTTTGTACCTGTCCTAACAGAAAGATTTTTGTCAGTATATTTGATACTCTGACACCTTTCACAAAGATAACAGTCATTCAAGCTATATTTCTATGTGAAGATTAAATTCTACCAGATTGCTGTTCCAGCACTTGTTAGAACTTCTTTTAAAAACAAAAAAAAAAACAAAAAACAAAAAAAAACAGCCAAAAACCAAAACCCAATTAGATCACTAACTTTACCAAAAGAAAACTGACTAGGAGAAAAAAAAAAAGCGTATTTTTTTGCCAGGTTAGTAACTTAATTCTGTCGCTCAAATGGGTGCAATGAATGGCAAAGACAGCAGAAAGCGGAGAACTAAAAGTGAGAAGTAGAGAAGAAAGAAGTGAGAGACAACAAAGTAATAAGGCTTATTTCCTTAGTAAAATGATAATTCTGTTGGCTCTGTTGCCTATGAAATAGCAGCTAATATGGCCTAGCATAATTCATCTTTAAAGAATGGCAACTACTAATCTCAAAAGAAAAGGGTGTTAAGTGCCAGCGCTGTTTATATGCAACTATCATGTAGTGTCATGAATGACATGTAATGTAGGTAAAGGATTAGAAAATGGAGTGGAAGTGTTAACAGTACTTGAAGATGGCTATTAAGCTTTCTTTAGCTTCTTAATATCGCAAACCTCTCTCAAGTCAATAAATGCATTCAAATACAATTGTGGAAAGTCTCTGCAAGGTCCCAAATCTTCCTGTTTATCATCAGTAAGACATGTCACGTTATTTTCCATGTTATCATTTATCCCAACATACAAAAACCTTATTCACTGCCTGCTAAAAAGGCTGCCCAGAATAACAAATTAAACTATGTATTACTGCACAAATCTGATTCTCATCTCTTTTATTCTCCCCTCCTTCCCTCAGGGAAAACTGTTCATAGTTAAATCTTCCCTAATGGTATCTGGGAACGATGTCCATCTAATATCTAGAAGTGCAGAACAGCAAATGAATTGGCATTTAGGGTGGATTCACCTCACCTTAACTTTGAAAGTAAGAATCCAAGTAATCATATTTTCTTTTTCTGCTGTTTTCCCAAATAAATAGGCATTTAAATACAATTCACTTCATTTGACACCTAGCTTCTAGGATAAATTTTCCAGTGAGAAGTTATCTCACTATCTCTGTTAAATTAAGTATGACAATAAACTAGATAACAAACACAGATTTGACACATAAGTTTTAGTTCTTTAAAGATAAAAAAAGAAGGACTTATCTTGCCTAAATTCTATCAGGTTACAGTAACTTGTTCAAACAAACTGACCTTAAAGCCTTTCGATGCTGCTACGTGGGCAGCAGTCCAACCCTCTTTGTCAGCATGGTTGATGAGATCTGCAGAAATAACAGGCTTTACTCTAGTGCTATAGTCGTCTTCTCTCTTGTATAACTCAAAGTAGTCTAAATTAGGCTCTGGATCAGTCAGAGAGTTCCCATTGTCTGGTTCACTGTAGTACATAAGGAGCTTGAGACTGTCAACATTACCAGAATCCACTGCTGCGTGAACTGGGGACCAACCATCCTACAGAAGCAAAAGCAAGAAAAGCACACTCCCACTAAACACATAGAAAAATGTTTGCAGAACTTGTATTAGCAATGAATCTGAATGGAAGGCAATGTTTGGAAATTAAAAAGATAAGCAAGAGTGACAATAATCCTTTGGGAAAACAGTGTTGCTTGCATATATTCGGGTTGGAAGAAAAAGAGGGGATAAAATGTAGCAGAAAGGAAATTTTACAGCTTTCTCCAATAACAGTCCAAGAGACAAAGACTTCAAAATTTTCAGTGGAGTCTAAGTGACACAGGACTTACATGTTGTTAATAAACTGTTTCCTTATCATGTATCAAACTAACACGATTCTAGCAATAATCTGTTTCATAAGTTAATCAACTTATCAGCCTGATATTTTCATGCTTTTGCCATCATAAGTTCCTCTCATTTCAAACAAAATAGATTTACTTTCAAATAAATAAATAAATAAATAAATAAAATCTGTGGAATAGCAGAGTCTTTGTACTGTTTCTTCACAGCCTGTATCCCCCATTTATAGTCATGTTTTCATCAAGTCTTAAGAAAAACTTCAGGAAAGCACACAAAAAAGGCAATACCTACATGTTAGTTTTGAGACAGTCCTCCTCATTTTCCTCTATAGATACACTGCTTTTGGTCACCTGTGATATATCAGACTTTACAATCCTGGCTGACAAATTTGGGGGTGGAGGTCCCCTCAAAGACAACAATAAAGCCCCCTAACATAAAAGGTGGAAGCATAATCCATATCTCCACTTCTCCACCTTAAAAATAAGTCAAAATAAAGGAATTCTGTTTTGCAAATGCAGTGCAAAATGCAGATGGAATCTGAAATATGTAAAATGATATGAAAGTCACATAACTTACAGGATTTTAGACAACACACAGCTTCAAAACCCCAAGAAGTATTACGAAAAGAAGAAAATATTAATTTCAAATTACGTTGCTTATTCCACCTTTAAAAAAAAACACCCTTTAAATAAATATTTTAATGTAAATATTTCGCGGTTGTTTGCAGATATTCAATACTATACAAGGTACTTTATGAAGTATTTCAACTTACACTGGTTTTTACTGTTCGATCTGCTCCACCTTCCAACAATAGCTTAATACAATCATTATTTCCATTTTTACAGGCCAGGTACAAAGGTGTCTGTCCTCTTTCAGCAGCATGGTTAATATCAGCCTGATACATAATTAATAATTCTGCACACCTAGAGCAAACAGTAAGGCGGTAAAATAATCTTATATTTGATATCCAAAACATCTTTATAACTTACAACATTTAAATATTTTTAATAAAGTACTGATTTTACAGATCTACCCATAATTTTATCCATCATGTATACACAAGTATAAAGTACAATTTTATATGTAAGCATAAAGACAGAAAATCAGATTACTTTAAACCTGTAAATCCTCATAGAATACCATATCTTAAACTACTTGAATCTTAAACTACTGTAGATGAATCCAAAATATGTGACTGCAAAACATTTAATTTCACAAAGCTACTAAAATCTGATGACAGATTCTTAAGAAAAACCTTCAGCTGAGAAAAAAAAAAGTAATATTTTCTGCTGACTGATATTTAAAATCTGATTTAATACTGATATTTAAAATACTTTTTAAAAGAAGGAAAAAGAAAAAAAGAAGGACTAGGACTAGCTTTAGATACCAACAAAAGGGTCACCTGCCTAGAAGAGTAACCTGTTGGGGCCAGCAAAACAGAAATGGCACTATCTACCTTTCACATCCCTGAATGGAAGCTACTCCGGAAGGATGGCTTAGGGTGTGCGGTAATGGATGCAAGATCCCATACTTCCTCATAACCCTGTAGCAGTAGGTCATTTTCTTCCCAGTTCTTGTGCCAGGGATGGCTCCTTTTCCCTTCCCAAACCCAGAGTTTCAACAACTCTCAAGATTTTAGAAGAATATTAATGCCAGTCTAGTCCTTCTGCAGCTCAAACATGGGCTATAAACGAAGTTAATTCCCCATCTCTGGGTAAATATTTATCAGTCCATGAATAGAATGAGATCAACAATAAATCCTCAAGGCAATTAATGCAATGCCAACTAACTACTGGAGAGGAGACCATACTATGACAAAGAAGATGACAAACTATTTAAAATAATGTAAGACATATATAAGAATGTATGTATATAAGAAATTACAGATTTAAAGCAAAAAAAAACCCACACACAACAAAACCCAAGTATTTTTAAAAAAATCTCTTTCAAGTTGTTTAGTCATAAAAAAAACCCCGATAAAGACAAAATGCACAATTTTAGAAAAGAGCAAACCATACAAAATTAATACGAATTACGTAGCTGTGCTTACTGAAAATGCTTAAATGAACAAAAAATCCACAAATATAATTAATGTTCTACCTTAGCAATGTTGCACATGTATCCTAACCATCTAGTCACAAAGGTCTTAAGACAGGCTCATAACAAGACACCTCCATAAAGCAATTCGGATTGAGTTTTAAGTCTGCTATAGCAAAATATCTGATTTGTTATTTTGCATTGTATTAAATGATTCTGGAAATGCTACATGGACTTTCCACCTGAACAGCATGCAAGGTCAGCCTAGCCTGGACCACATGGGAAATGATTTGAAAGTTTCTCCTAAAAGCATTTTCTGAATTGGTGATATTACTGAACATCCTCAAAAAACTATTTTTTTTTTCCCGGAGTATGTAACTAGGGCTGGAACGATAGTATTGTCTCAGTTCAGGAATAAGGTTAATGAACATGTCACAGGGGACTGGCTAGCAAATCTATCACAGGCAAGTACTGTGTAATTGATAGTAGTTTAGTGCTGTTATTAACCCCAGATTCTTAGTGGTGTAGTACAAGTAACAGGGACTATGCAACACAACATTTGAAAGAGGAGGGACAATACTATTGCCCAAAATTCTGCCTATTACTGATTTTTTTCTGAGCTAGAACTTTAAAGTGATCAACCAATCAAACAACCTGAAGCATTCTTAGTCTCTCTGGTATTTTTGGCTGGCCCTATTATTCCATGCTCACTTTTACAATTTGATTCACGTTTGGAATCTAGAAAAAGTGAAAGCAAGGAAAGCATTTAGAGATATCATACTCTTACATAACTCTAAAGGAAAAAGAATATAAAATCTGCAATATCATAACAGCAGATGATATACAGCAAAGTGTTGTGAGGGTAAGAAAAATATATAGCCTCCTATTTAACCAACATCTAAAACATTTATTTTAGTAAGAAAACGTGAAGAGTGTATTTTTTGGTTTGTCTTGTGAAGTCAAATGTAATTTTTACAGATTTTATGTAAAACAACCGAGACATTTAATGAAATATGTATTTCTGTGCTCAGAATGTGCTATTAAGAATCTGCTACCTCCGTATTAAAAATTCCAGTAGAAGATGTCCATTAGTTAATAAGCTTAAAGTCCTCCAAGAACTGGCAAGAAACTAACAATCCTTGTACACTTACGGAAGATCATGAGGAGGACAGAAATCCCACTCTTCATCACTGTTGGGTCAGGACTTATTACAGTATAACACTCAAAGACTCGGACCCCTACATGTTACTATATCAGAGTAAAATCCTTAAAAATAGTAAAGTGAATCATTAAAAGAATAAAAACCTGAAAGATAAGTGTAACCAAAGATACATAAACCAAAGGTAAAGTATGTAATAAAGATTCCTAGCCATGCTGTCTGAGATTTGCATTTGTAAAGCGGTTTTATCTGGACAAGGATGCTCTGGAAGAGATTACCTAATGGTTGCTTCCAACTTTCAGTTCTATTTCGTATGAGTCTATGATAGACAGTAAAGCTGCAGAGCAGAAATACATCAGTCTTCAGCCCCTCTGATGAAGAGAGGGAAAGTGAGGAAAAATAGAATCATCTGGATAAATTGTTGAATATTGGTTCTCAGTAGAAAAAGAAAACAGAATCTTCTAATCATGCTGTCATAAAACACCGATCTGTAAAATTAGCCTCAAAAAAATAAAAGGAAATTACTGTAACTACATTTTGAAGAATGTTCTTAGAAAGATTCTTTGGCTCATACCTAACTTTCAGGCTTTCAAAGTTACTGATAAAAAAAACAAAACAACCCTTAAACCTTAAAAAACCTGTTTTGTTGTTGAAAGCATTTGACTCTTTGTCACTCAGGAGAATACTTAGATTAATATTATTTTGTCTCTGAGTATGATATTTACAGTTCTCTATTCTTCAAAACAACCAGCACAAAATAATTTATTTCCTTCTTCCTCTGTTTATCCTGTATTATGGCTGATAACTCAAAGAAAAATAAGAAATTCAAAGGTATGGCACCCATGTAGACCAGTATCATACTATGGTTACTAAGAAAACATGGTCAGCAATCTGAAGAGCTGCAATATTAAAACCAGAATGGCACTTAAATATGAGTTTCAGTAGATATTTTCAGTAAATGATAGTTAAATACACAGTTACCTAAAAATGTAACAGTAATGTAATGGAAAAAGCATATAATATCATGTAAAGAGAAAATAAAAATGAGTAACAGCTGACAGGCAAAACCTTAAGACTTCACTTACTTGACATGTCCCTGAGCGACTGCTGAACACAAGGGTGTAAAGCCATTTTTATCAGCAGCATCAACTTCTGCTTCTGCAGTCAGCAGCAATCTCACACAATCTATAAATTGAGGAGAAAGATAGACTGATGCAACAAAAACAAGTGATTAAAATTACCAGAAGTTAAAACCTGCTCAAGGGGCAACAGCAGCAAATCTTTTTGACTATACATCACATACCTTAGCGAACCCAAGTAAAAGCTCTGGAAGCAGTTTGCAGGAGAGAGTTGAGAATTGATTCCATGGGGGCATCACCACTCTTTTGCAAAAGGGGCTTGGGTTGGATTCTACTGGGGTCCAAATATGTGCCCATTGCTGGGAGCTCCCACAGTGTTACCCAATTTACCTCTGAAGTGGGGATTTGAGTTATGTAGCAGCCCCTAAAGGCAGCACGGCCCCTTTGGCAGTCACATGACACAGCCCGAATATGACAGCCACAGGGGAGATGCACACAAGCTACACGTAAGTTAAGCAACATGATAGCCAATCTTGTTTTAGGATGGTGTGGCTTAGGACTGAAATGACAAATAAGACAAGCTGACAAACTCAAACCTTCCCCCAGTTGTTCCCATTCATAGATTTCCAAAACAGCATGCTAAAAATAGCACCAGCCTCATTCCACCATCATAAAGCCAAGTTAAGATAATTAATTACCCAGTAATTGAACTGCTTTTCATCCATAAATTGGAATATCATTTGATGCAATTACGTCTGAAGAAAACAATCTGCTCTATATTCTTGATACTGGTTCTAGACCAAAATAAAACAAGTCTTCTGTAGTTGAAACTATGACTTTGAAAATAAGCTCCACTAGAACAGCAATTATAAACTCCTGGCCTGATTTCTGAGCAAGCTTAACGTGCTCCGTCCCAGCACTGAGGTCCTGAAGCCAAGCTTTGCTTGTGAAGCTTATCTCTAGATATCAGAAAAATGCACTCAGAGTTACTTAAAAATCTAAGCCAAACTATTTCCTGAATGCATTTACTCCTGTTACAAATCTTCCAAATATTAATACAGATGTTGTGGAGTTGATTAAATAAATATTTAACATTAAGGAATAAATTTTAAACCTCTGTGAATTCTTGTAAATTAAGATTCATACATTCTTAAATAAGTCATCTGATCTGACATGAATTTTATTTTTTTTTAGAAAAGGTTGATTGTCAGGATAAGCTACCAGGACTTGGTTTTTTAAGTAATAAAGAAGCTCTCAATTAACTAAGTTACCTAGTATTTCCTAACTTGCCACTTGTAAGATAATACCAATTAAAATAAAATTATATTTTCAATCATTTTGTACAGAAAAAATACTCTGCTAACCACAACATGGGGTTTTTTCCTCTCTCCATTGTCAGTCCCAGTCTTACATTAAACAATTAACTCCAAAATACAGATTTCTGCTTAACATTTTAAAATACCTTTGAAGTTTATGAAGGATGTTGAAAACATTTTCTTCTATCAGTTACACATATTTGGCTAGAATATTCACTGGTTTCTTCATAAAGCATATGTTTGCCATGCAAAAGCTATGAAGAACACACAGAACAAGAACACCTTTCTAGAAAGGTATGGTTCACTCACAATTATTGACTGGCAGATCATTTAGGCTGTAGCTTAGCTATGTGAAAATACTGTTTCTGATGAAGGTCATTGAAAAGGGCTGTTTATTCTTAGGGACAGGTGCAAGCATGAGGAAATACAGCTACTTTCATAAGGTATACCATGTGAGCTAGTAAGCTGTACACAAGCCTTTTCTGGTGGCATATAAAGTCAGTGAACAACAATCTCCAAGAAGCCTGGGTCCTCTGGATGGATTTTGGATCGGGATTTGAAGAAGTGTGACTTGAGTAAGTCCAGGCTTATTAAAGCCAGTTCACTGCCATCTGCCACAGACTAACCAGCAGTGGAGATGACTGAGCAGAACGGCAGGCACAAGACAGACACTGATGTTGTCACTCAGTTTTAGGTTTTGGTCAGAGCAAAAACAAAACATGGACGCATATTAACACAAACACCTGGATACTTTATTGGTTTCCACCACAGCTGGGTAGTTAGTTCTTCCAGAGTGCTGACAAACACCATGTAGATACATCCAGTGGCTTGGCAGAGCTGACTCCATGTAGCTGTATGTCTCTGCACCTCATTTCTTTCTACTTCTCACATCATTCCAGTTTTTCCTATCAATGAGGGTGCCACAGCCTCCAAATACTCAGGATAGAAGAGAATCAATTATACCATAAATGCATATGATTAACACATAGCTGAGTCCAAAGGACATAATTATTATTCTCTTTACATCTCTCAGACTCATGAAGTCTTTATTTTATTCCATCCTCCTTAACGACCTTGTGTGCGGCAGAGAATACTGGCAACACAATACAGATATACAGGTACATTAGCTAAGTGAACTACTGTACATGTTATCAAGTGGTCAATAGTCTGAAGTGGCTCCTGCTTTGTTAATGGATCAAACCAAGATGGCCTGACAAAACAATCTGTTCAGCTATCCCAATCTAGTGGTTAAATCATAAAATTAACAGCTTCCCGATGTCCACTCAAACACAAAGGAAGTGTTTGGTGTATGCTTTTAGGGTGTGAAGTTCCCTCTCTCAGACCTACAGATTCGGGAACAGTGTGTGCTGGAAACAAAGCAGCTGTTAAAAGCTTCATGTGCTGGAACAACCCTCAGCTGCAGCTCTCAAGGCAACTCTTCCTGACCAGGAAGGCTACACATTTTGCAAATAGGATAGATTAGGAAAGAAAATTTGAGGGTTCTCTTCGTAACTCAATTTCCTCTACAGACTGGGCTGAAAACACAAAACAGTTGCTGCCACCATGCTGGTTACAATGTGCTCTACCATTCTCTAGTTATGGACACATCTCAAATCCTTTATTTCATCACTAAAAATGTGTAGCAGTCATTTGCTTTCCAGTCTTCCCAGACTCTCTGCAACACGGTGTCTGTTTCTGAAGGGAGGTACTCACTATGCTGGCTTTTAACAAGTGCAGAGCTACTCTTCTGGCCAACTATTTCCTAGGAGAAATCAGAAAATCTGGCTAGTTGACTTAGTAAAAACAAGGGGTCTTGGAATGCTGTGCATCTATTCAGTCACTAACTCCAGGTTGAAAGTATTCTCAATAAATTAAATCACGGTATGATCACCCACCAGGGTAAAATTATGTGTTCAGTCTTACAGCTGGACTTAGTGATCTTAAGGGCATTTTCCAACCTAAATGATTCTATGATTCTAAGGAAAAATAAAACCAGCCAAAAGAGAGTAACTTACTATTGCAAATCCTACTGAACATAATGAAAAAAATCTGTACAATGAGTTATATTATCCTTCTTAAAATGTCATTAGTGTCATTTCTTTCCACCAGGTTAGTGAAAAAAGCTATTATAAAGTATTTTTCTAAATGAGAGATTTATTCCTATGCTTCCTTTCTTAAGCCTATATATTTTTATATAAATCTGTTTTTCAAAGTCTCCATTTCGAAGAGCTGCACCTACCCATGAATTTGGGAACAAACTGCAAATAACAAAAAAAGGATTACATATTAAAAACAAAAACCCTTTCTCCAAAAATATTACATCTAATGCTGAAAATTTTCATATACTGCATTAAAGAGACACCAGTACTGCTGCTGTGAGATTCTCTCATTCCGAATTCATACAGTCCATTCAGTCACGAAACCGGAATGACTTGTACAACAAAGTGTTTTTCACATCCTGTCAACTATAAATAGAAGAGCAACACTAAAATACTTGTAATACATGTTTTAGCTTAAAAAGTAAAAGACACTAAACAACTACAGGATGAATATGCATGGTTTGTTTTTATTATTGTTTTCTCATACTTCTGTCAAATGCCTCTCTTACTTGTAATTTTGACAATAAAACAGGAAACCTAATTGCCTCTGGTGTCAGTAAGAGCTGCTTAGTAATTGTAATTGAAAATCAGGGTATTTGCTTTGAAACATATTAGGAACACAAAAAGAGTAAAGAAGAGCTGGGTCAGTTACAGTTTCTCACAAACACCAGCAATGAGAAATGGATGTAAGCCTAGCATATTCCACAGAACATTCATTCAGTGGGGGGGGTGGGGAAATAAATATAATAAATTTGGACTTAATACTGAAGATAAAAAGTTCGGGAAAAAAGTGCCAAATAATAAAATAAAATACAAATAAAGTACTTTTAAAATACTTTACAGGTCTTGGCAACAGGAAAAGAATCTGTCAGATGAAAAGGTCCAGATGTTTCTACAAAGTAAACCATAGCACCTAGCAAGCAAAGTCAAAATATAACATTCCAAATAAAGGGAAAATCACTTCTAGCCCTATGTCTGGTAGTAAAATTAACCCTGACCATGTCAGAAAAATGTACACTATCTCCCTAGCTATGGATTTTGGATCTTAATTTGACTTATTTTTAAAATACTTGAGAACAATAAATGGAATAGTCTCTCTAAATACTATTTTGAACACTGGATTGAGATTTTCTAATTGCGTCACCAACAAACATATTGTTAAATAAAACTACAAAATACTCTTGAAAGCAGCAGCATTAAAGGCAGATGTTCCACCTTCTACTGTGAAATAAAATCTTGACCTTACTAAAAATAGATGGATTTTGTTTTTGTCATTGGTGTTGGTGGATTTTATGTCCAAAACAGCATAACGGTATTATTTGCAGTGTAAGAGTCTAGGAGATTTCTACATAAGTAGAAAAAGCTACAGTAATGTGTGCTGGAATTTTAAAAAAAGATGCTGTTTGAGAGCCTTACGAGTCTAAAATTATCACTTGGCGTTTGTATCCATGAAATTTGTATCTGTTACTAACATATTTGCCTCATTTCATAAATATATTCATAAAATATGAAAACTGACTGTTCAAAGGTTCAAATATCCCACCTCATCAATACAGAGAATTGGGGTAGTGGGGAAAGAAAAATGTTATCTCAGTAGAGCTGCGAGAAGAAACTAAGGCTGTTTGATCTATTTCAAAAATAAGACAGTTTTTTTTATTTCCCAAGTAACATACTACTCTGAAACCTTCTTCCATCATTTTCACCACTGCTGCAGAAGATCGAAACCCTGGTGATGACCTACTCTTTCCTGCATATTCCATGTAGAAATCTAAAAGATCTTTAGTTTGATACAGAACATGGGGTGATGATACCTGGTGGAGAATCACCATGCAGAATGTTACCACTAGCAACAATGCTTTCTGTGTTACAAAATTCTGCCTCCAGAAGCATTGTTTATACATGTATTATGACTTTTTGTCATATAATCTTATCTATCTCAATTTCAATTCCAAAACAAACACACATTTGACCTACTTATTAAAAACCCATGAAATAAATATGCTTTCACGATTTCACATGAATGCTGTTACAAAACTTAGTATCACTTACCTGTATGTCCATTCGTAGCAGCAGAATACAAGGCAGAATAGCCATCTTCAGAAGAGTAATTAATGTCCAGTCCTTCTTCATTAAGCAGCATTGATAATAAAGTGACATTTCCCTGGGCAGCAGCTTGGTGAAGAAGGGTGGGCCTGCCACCCAGGGGGACAGGACCACCACTTGTTAACAAAGGGGTTAGGGAGGAAGACCAGCCTGTGAGTTAAAGCAACAGAAGTTAGATGGAAGACATCAGTAAAGCTCTGCATTTTCTGTGTTTCTTTTTTAAATTAAAAAGGATCTTCAAAATGACAGGAATTGTTAGCTTAGCACAGGTTTTGTGATGATGCTTTGTCTATACATTAGAAGGCATCCTGAAGAACAAAAACTCTGTACAGGGGTGACAGCTGTTAATGCAAATGAACAGGATTTCATTACAAAAGGTTAATGTGAAACTTGTTACGAACTGCAGTAGTAGCTGGATGTCTCAAAAAAAAATTATATTATTAAAATTCAGAAACTACTAAAGTTTTATACAAATTTTAACTGAATTGTTGGTATGCTGGGAAGGTTTTCTAAAGTGTCTAAAGAAAGGTTTCCAAAACATTTATTTTCATATATTTTCATATGAAATTATTTGCATATGAAATTTCATCTTCCTTTACAGTCTCAATGCAAACCTCAGTATTTATATCTCACCTGCAGTTATAAACTGCACAGAGAGCCCTTAGTAGTTGTAAGCAACTTCTAATAAGTTTTAAAAAAAGTAGGCATCATTTACACAAATAATACAGAAATAAATATATTTATTATTGAACCGTACCTTACTGTTCCTTTTACTCAGCAATACTTAACCAATGTATTATAAAATGCTCCAGTGAATGAATAACAGGTTATATAAAATTTATGAGTGAAAGCTTTCAAGTCACCCCATTAAAGAATAATATTCAAGTCCATTCAAGAATGGACATAAAGAATAATATTCAAGTCACCCTATTAAAGAATAATATTCAATATTGAAAGTTTAGGAGTTATCTTGGTTAAATATTCTGTTCATTACTTATCAGCTTTAGTAGGGAGCTTGTTAAGAATACGGAGTTTGCTGCATAAGGCACAGAAAATTTTGTGCATACCTTCTTGATCAAAGATTGCAAGAGAAAACAGTAGAAAGATTTTACTTTCCTTAGTTTCACTACTACCTATAAAAAATCCACATTAAGTTTAAAAAAAAAAAATTATGTTTCTCCCTTCAATAAATTTTTTATCCTGTGGCCACTATTATATGAGCCTGAAATCTGACAATAAAAAGGAAATTTAAGCAGCTTTTACTGTGGTTCTGCAAAACCCAAGACTGAGGAGGAGCTACCAGGCGTTACCTCCAGCTCCATCAAGCTAACCAAGTGCTATTCAATCTCCAACAACTAGAACCAGAAAAAACATACAGCAGCAGCTCTACCACGCTGGGATCATCTGCTGTGTGTTCTGAAAAACCGAAATTAAATACAGAAGTTCCCAACATAATTCTACAGAAATGATAGATTTGGGAACCTTACAAGATCTGGACAAATTTTAATTAAGGTCCAAACTTACACAAGAATCCACCATCTGAGCACCCCCAGTGAAGAAGCATAGTTTGATCCCAGTTCAAAACAACAGAAAAATAAATTATTGGAGTATTTTATATTTATTTCTAAAGGAAGCTAAATTTGTCATTACACATTCAGTTTATTAGCTTAGTATGTAAGGGAAACATTTGTAGTATTATCACCATGTTAGCTTACTATTCAACTTATTTATTTATTTGATATTGACTATAAGGAGCCGTCACTACAGCTATGAAGTTACTTGAAAATAAAATGTAATGTTAACTCCATCCATTTTCATAAAACTTTAATTCTGAAACAATCTTCTGACTATGAATGTGCTCACTAATATTTGTTTTTCCAGTATTTTTAATCTCTCTCTCTCTGTCTCTATCTATCTTGATGTTTTTAAATGGTACTTAACTAGATTTACTTTCTTGCCTTGGTATTCAATTGATAGTGGACACAGCTTAGGTGGCACTCCAGACTGCTAACGTTATCTGTCCATGTTTGTAAGTATTTTGTGAATTTGAAGAGACTGACTCTATGCTTTATGCATGACACTTCGCCAAATGCACTTTGTAATACAAAAAAAATTTATGTGTTCCCTTCCCTATTGAAAATGGTGCAAGTTTTTTGCTGGTGGGTTGGTTGTTTTGTGTTTTCCTAATAAAAGCATCATTAACAGAAATGTCAAAATAAAAGGATTTCATTGGTGCCATTTGTGGTATCTTAACTTTCATTCCAACTCCTTGAAATGAAGACTACATTGTTGCGATTTCAGGGATGAAATTAATGATGCTAGCTTATAATTAGATGAAAACCTGTTTAAAAAAAAAAAAAAAAGAGGATACAAAACCCAGATAGTAACATAAATATAACCTTACCTTCTATTACCAGTGTAAAGCAATATAATAACTGAATTCATCCAACAAAATACAGCACTGTTAGAAAATACCAATAAATAAGGTACACCATTGCAGATGCAAAAGTTAGGAAATGTGAAGCAGCTGTGAAAGCTTGTAGGGCATGCAGTGATGAAGGGCAGAGGTATAGACAAAAACAGCTTCTGGCATCAGCTTCAGAATGTGAGATGGTTAATTTCAGAGCCTTGATCCGTCCCTCACCCCCTGCTTTTATCTTTGAAGCCAATTGTATAGAAGAATAAATCAATCATTACAGAAATGAGCAAAATGAAAAACATATTTCATTGAAGAGTGACATAGAAAGCGCAAAACCAAGAAGAAAGTGAAAGCAGAAATCCCAGGGGTATGAAAATCCAACCGCCTACATTCGTTTTCATTTTGAAGTCTAACAGCCATTGAAATGTAGAAATCCAAACAGAGCAGAAGCATTCTGGTGCCAGTTCAAAGGCTGCTAAGTTAATGAAAACACTGTCACAGATTTTGAATCAGGCCATAAATGTTCATTGTAATTTCTCTATGTGCAGTCTGTTCAACATTAATGGCAAAAGCTGGTGTCTTTTCCTACTAGGCATGGAAAGAGCAACATGCAGCACAGTTCTCTGCCTTTAAAAGAAGGTATTGTCATGTTAATTTAGCAGAACACCTAACTGAAAGAACTGGTACTCATTCTAAGTTTACTTTGAATAGTTGCTTTTCCTATAGCCAAGATCCTCCCTTACTGAACATCAGGATGTAGATATGTTCTTACAGCAATCTGAGATAACTAGGCACTGTTTTAAAATGAATATATAGTTTACTTTAGTGATTAGACTATCATCAATTCTGAGTCCATGGCAAGAAGAAACAAACATGAGTTTGTTCACAAAAAATATAAAAACAAAGGATTCTTTCAAGACTTTTCTTAAATGTTAGTTTTGCTCTGCACCGTTGTTTAAAAATATTAACAAATTCTGATTGAAGCTCACTATTTACTATACAATAAAATATGAATAAGATTTCACCATGCTCTGCTTTAACTGGAAGTAAAACTGAAATTCTAAACATTTTCTGGGGAAAAAAAAAAAGTAAAAAAAAAAAAAAACAAAACAAATAAACAAAACCATTACAATCAACCAGAACATTAATAAAATTAGCTGTGCCTACAGAGCATGAAAATGCAGATATGGGAAGGAGCTTTCAGTAGTACTTGTAGAATGTTAGATGTTCACCTCAAGCAAACTCATACTTAAAAAAGGAACTGAAAAAGTAAGTGACATGAATTCAGGCATTACTGACGACATTATCTTACTGAAAACACTGTTATTAAGCTTGGGTTATCTCTTCTAAGATGAAGTCTATTTCCATGTATAAAATATATTTTCTTTTTTCTCAGAAAGAAATTTTTAAGGAAACGTCTTTCCACACTTTCATAACATCTGTTGCTTAAAGTTTATTTAGTTCTGCAGTTTGCCAGAACTCTTGGACAAAATAAATTAAGTTTCCTTGGAAAAACATAAATAAAATGGGACTGGAGAATAAGTGCAATAAAATATAAGCACTGGTTTGGGCAGAGACAAAAGAGCTCCTGAATATTTACCTGAATATTGCAGAATAGGTTATTAAAGTGCTGTGAGTCTGCTCAAAGCCAGTACAGGAAAAAATAACATCTCTATATTAATAAAAAATTGCTTAGACCTAACTAGTGTCTAAGCAATTTTTCTGTGCAGACTTCTGATTATGGAATATGTTTCCCATTTGTAATTGCAAAAATTAACAAAAAGCAGTGTCACTTACAAAAGACAAAGTGTCATATGTTCAGAGCAAGGATTATAAGGGGATTAAATGAACCCAAATGTTTCTATCCCTCCCCAAAACAAGTCAATGAGGTGTAAATGAATAAAGGTGATCTTGAGCACATAAAACAGCACAATAAAAAAAAACACAACAAATCAAACTAAAACAACAAACAACAAACAAAACAAACAGCAAACACACACACAAACCCAAACTATAATTTTTTCACAAAAAAATCCTATCTTTGAGAATTGCCTCTGAAAAGAGTCACAAATTTCATAAGAAACACAAACTGACTATTTGTCCGAAGGCTCACTGTTCTAAGAAAAAAAGTTTACACTTCAAAGTACAAACTAAAGCATTAACAATACATGGAGTTAGAAGTCAAGTAGTGGTAATCTAGCTTTTAAGAACATTAACTTGAAAAAAAAATAAAAACTGCCTTAAATGGTTACCAAACATCATTTAGTTAATGTAAGACTAGCTGAAACATGCAGCCTAATTCATGCTGATAGGAGTTGTGGAAGACAGCCTCTTGCCTACAAAAACTAATCACTCTGAAGATGATTTTGCCAATAATGGTATATATTAAAAAAATCTTTGATTATTTTTTAAATAAAATTTTATTTCCATTATGAAGCCTAATAAGTTTTGGAGACTATCTGGAATACTGGGAGACTAGATCTATCTGACACGGCAATCAGACTCAGCTAGGAATAAGAATTTATGATGAAGATTCAGGATACCCATATGAAAAACAACAAACTGAGAGGCAGCCATCAAATCTCACAGTTTTTAACTCTGAGAAGTAGTAGACAAATGGAAGATTCTGAGCTTATATTTTATGGTACTGTTCAGAAAGCAGTGAGGATTTTGACAGTGTGATGCCACAGATGTTAAAAGCATGACTGGGTTATTCCAGAAACATGAAGAAGGTCTTCATTGAAGCAGAATGGGAACAAAAATTCCTTAACAATGTGACCCCTAGAATCTCCTATATATACAGATACAAGTTTGCCACACACTGCTTTTGGAACAGCTTCCCCAGGATAAATATTCCACGGAAGATCGCCAGCAAAGGTAATTTTCAAAGCATTATTTCAGACTGATAAAACATTCTGAAGTCCAAAGTAACAGCATTCACCAAAAAAAGACAAAAACAACATAAAAACATATATATGTTTTATGTATACCATATATGGGGTGCAGTTTATGGCATATTATATATATGGTATATATATACACACACCATATATATAATATATATAATATACCATAAACTGCACCCCATTTCCTTGACACATTAGTCCTCGACCTTTAAAAAAAAAAAGTTTTCAATTTGTAACTTCCTTAAGGAAGCAAACTAATTTATAACATTAAGAAATCAGCAAAAGAATTCCCATACCCATGGAATGTGGAAAAAACATAAATGAAAATTTCAGCTTTTAGAAAGTAAAAAAAGAGAAAGGTATAAAAAAGATAAATAAAGCGAACAAGTGATGTATAGGAAAACCGACACATTCTGTTAGAGGGAGACAGTTTGTAGCATATCAATCCCTTTACCTGATGCTGTTACCAGGAGTCTGTCTGAATCACATGGTCTACAGGATGAAGCACTAACAGGGTTTATGGAGGAGCTACAGGCAATGGTGGTGGGAATGACAAAGGAATTTTCTGAACATGCAGGTTGGTTCAGTCCAGGGAAGTGGGAAGGCCAGGCACCCACCTGAGATGAGGCTATGGCTGGTATGGTACAGCCTGCAGGTGCCACAGATAAATCTATAGCAGGTTTTGGTGGCAGCTGAGGTGAGGACTTAGAAATAATTTCCTCATTTATTACCCTGATTCCTTGTGGTGAACTTGAAAGAGGTGAGGTCACGGTTTTGCTGTCAGTTTTTGCACTTGTATTTGGGGAACGACTACTATCCATTAAAACTTTAAGCTGTGGGTGTGGTGGAGAAGGAGTTTGTGAAAGCCCTGGTTTCTTAGGAGGAATGGGTGGAGGATTTCCTCTGTCAATTCTTGATACACTGGGAGTCTTTACGCTTGTTCTACCAACTGGGGGGTAAGTGGCAACCTCCATTGAATGTGATGTCCCTGACCGTGACAGAGTGCTGCTCTGAGGGCTTGTAAACCTAGAAAGGACTTGGGTAACAGTATTCCGAGCTACCTGCTTGGCAACTAGGTTGTCACGACTAGTAGGAGATACATCCCTTGCGGGAGGGCTTTGGGTTGTGTTTCCATTTTGGTCTGGGTCATTTGCATTTGTTTGAAATCTAAACCTAGCTGCTTGGATTCGTGGGTTTAGGCCTGAATGGCCAGTTGTGCTGGCAGATGGTGAATGCAAACTGTGCATAGATGAGGAATTCTGAGCTGCAGCAGTCGGTGCTGCAGGGGTGCAAAGGGAAGTACTACTTGAAAAAGGGGAAGTGCTACTTGGTAGATCAGGTGATGAGCCTGTACTTGGTCCATTTTCCTCAATTCTGTTTTGATTCTGCGTAAGGACAGGAGTTGTGGGAGGGATGAGTTCACTAGATGAAGATTGCCTATCAATTACAGGCTTCACCAATGCTGCATTGGTGCACACATTCATTACAGTATTGCCAGACACTAGTGGGTTCACTGTAGAAGGCTTTACAGATACAGTCAAAGGCATCTTCTTTACATTTTCTGTGCTACTGTCCATCACTACAGTATCTGTTTGGCAGGCAACAGTTCTTGAAATTGGCTCTTCTGTTTCAACAGAAACAGAAACAAGACTCCTATCTTTATTATTATCTTTATTTTTAAGAGAAAGACTAGCTTTACTTTCATTCTCCTTTTTTAATTGCTCAATCATTTGGATCATTTTATCTCTCTCTTGTCTGAGGTCACTGGTGTGCATTTCCTCTCTATGAAGTTTGGCACGCAACTGCTCTCTCTCTGTGTCAAACTCGGACAGCTGCTTTTCCATTTGAGCTTCCATTTGTGTGCTCCTTTGTTTCTCAGCAGCAAGAGACTCCTCCAATTCAGTAGCCTTTTTCTTTTCCTCTTCAAATTTTGACATCAGTTCTTCCAGTTTCTGGGCTTCCTCTACAATTCGCCCAGATAACTGCTTACACTCTTTCACTAGCATCAATACTATGTGTTTATTCTTTCCACGTTCTTCTTCAAGACGAGTCAATAGCTTTTTGTGCTCCAGCTCAAGATTCTGTAACTGAGATTTTTCCATTTCCAACTGTAAAAAAGCATAAATAAAAATTCTCATTAACAAGATGGAGATTTTCAGTATAACTTAGTACTAACCTGACACTGATATTTTAACCTTTGAGAGTACCACATAATCATTAGAGTTGGGATGGACCTAAAATGAACCTATCCACTTAGGAAAGGGATTTGTGATATCTGATAGAAGTGCCTATAATCTTATACGAGCAAAAGAAAAGAGTCAGGCATCTCTGAAGAAAAATTCAGAAACCAAGTAAACCCATCTACTTTCCCCTGTTAACAACACAGGCATCCCCTAAAATGATTAAATTCTTGTGATTCCTAAGTAAGGAGCTACCTGTTCTCCAGAAATTAGCCATAAGATATCAAAGAAAGTCCTCTTGCTAGTAAAGTAACCAGACACAAGCAAGTGGTAAGCTTTGTATATAAACTTTAAGTTCAGTAATGAAAGGCTCAGGTTTTAGGTCTTTCTCACACTGAAGGAGATTAGGGTTGAAATACACAGTCCATCATGCCCATAATAGGTGTCTTATATCTTGTTTTAACATTTATAAATAAAACATTCATTTCTGAGACCAACTTTTTGGCACAGGCACAAATTTCTTCCTTTGCTTACTAATAGTGGTATATCTCACTGACAGCAGTGTTGTGTAAACTATGTTAGAATCAGAAAACTACCTACACTGTGCAGACAATGGATAAGAGTATTTTTCTCCTCATTCATAAAGCCATCACCTCTAATTCATCTTACCTGCTAATTATGGTTTTATTCAAAGACCATGCTCTAGAAAAGCACTGGAAAAAACACGCTAATGCACCATCTTATAGAATACCTCCTAGTAATAAAACAACCTAAGTTGCTTTGTGTTTTCCTGGATGACTGATACAAAGAAACCAACCAACCCCCAAGGAACTGCTGAGTATTCCTTCTGTACTTTTTAAATTGGTTTAGCTTTGTCAGTTCTGCTTCATATTTATGTACAGATCAATACAGAAATACAATTCAGAATTGTACCAATACAGTGCATTTTCTACGTGGGCATTTTTTTTTCTGTAAGAACACTTTCAGATATATACAGAAAAAAAAATAATCAAGTGCTCACAAACATGAAAGGTTAATTTTTACTGCAACAGGAAACCATTTCATGCTTCTACATTATGACTGATTTTACAATGCTCAAAAATTAATCAAAGAAAAGCTGTGGCAAGTAGTACGCTAAAGATCTTACTTGGAATAAATGTTTCACTTCAACAGATGGAGGAAGAGTCATAGATAATAGATTCAGATTATAGTGTCATGCTAAAATGATACTAATTTCAGAGTTTAAGACAATTTCAGAGTTTAAGACTAATTTCAGAGTTTAAGACAAATTTCAGAGTTTAAGACAAGATACTAATTTCAGAGTTTAAGACAAAAAGAGTTTAAGGCAAAAACAAGAATATATTTACTGTAAACTGTAATGTGGGAAACAAGATGGCCTCAGGGATTGGTAATAGCTACTGAGTATCTCGTCTCTCAGTCAAAGCTTAAAATATTGTTTTGGTTGCTACATGAAACAGACATACGGGCAAAATAAACCAGCCAGGCATTAGAATATAACAGCTTTTTCAGAAGCCTCCTACTATAGCGCACTATTCCCTGTTCTCCCCAATAGATGAAATTTTCTTAACTCTGAAACCCTTTTTTCCACAGCACTGTAGATGTGTCTACAATTCATTTTTAACTAAGCTGCATTTAAACTAAAGCTAATATAAATACTATTTTAAATAGCAATTTTGTTACTCTCAAGTTATACCATAGAGTAACAGAACTAAATCACACTTGCTATAGCTCATTGTCTTGGGTTATTTCCCCCTCCCCCGGCATTACCACATGGAATTCACTTTAAATACTTAGCAAATTCACTAAGAAAACACTTAAAAACCAAGGGAAGGGAAATGACATACAGAGAACAAACAATAAATCCTGCATGAATTTATACTTGTAGATGAACGTCTGTCTCAGTCTCCCAACATTTCTGATCATGTTACCTGACTGTAATTTTCTCCTCCGTTTTCTTCAGAAGAATCAGAAAAGCATAAAGAGGTGATGGCAATACTGATGTGATGTATATTACAGGAATAGTAAAATTTCTTCCTGAAATAATTACCATTATCATAAGAAACAGTAAATTAAGAGGAAGAAATCACTGTGGGAAACTATACCTATGTTATAAATGTTATTTTGTCTTCCAATAGCTCAAAGCCTGTTTAGCAGTGAAGGGGCTCCACTGGCATTTTAAAGCTTCATCCCAGGTTAACCAATACACTCTGTACAATACATTTCACAAACCCAAGTCCACTCTTTCTTAAAAACAGTGTTAACCATAAAAAATAAGGTATGGCATTATTAAACAAACATTGTTAAATGAATAATATCAGCAACAACACCTCATGTTAAAGACAGTACAGCTGCAAATTAAATTAACAAGCTATTATGATGATGCTGTATTTAGGAATGGTCCCACTCATAATTCTCCACATGCAGAAAGACTATAGTTTTTCTCAAGCATTTAATTGTTTTTTTCAGAGCATCCGACAGTATTTGTATGCTTCACAAGCATTTCAAAGCCAGTGGAGCATCCAACAGTAACAGTGGAGTATCCATTTTCTTTTTTGTTAAAACAGATACAAAAATCATGGGAAATGTATACACCTTTTAATGCCTGGAAATGCAATAAGGTTATACTCAAAATGTCTTTTATCAAGATTTTCTGTACTTTATTATTCCTACACTTTGCTTTTGGACAAGGGACTGCTCTGAAATTATATTACTTTCAACTAATTACAAGCAGGTTTTAACATATAACTGGGATGAAATCAGTTTACCATACTATTATATCACTTTATTTTGTAAACATTACATATAAAGAATCCCTAATATATATACACTGCATTTTTTTTTCCTTTAGATAACAGATTTGGAACTAGCTGTAATGAGTTTATAAACTACGGCCTGATTTTTGCAAAGTGTGCTATATACACTGGATAGGGATAGCATCAGTAATGTAAACATCTGGAAATGTGTTCAAGAAAGATTTGAAAAGGGGTAGAAAAGGATACAGAGAAAAACTATAGTGTCCCACAAAGAACTAACCAGCAAAGGCCCTTCAAAGGTAAACACAGAGTGTATGCCTTGTGAGAAAAGGTTGAGGGAGCATGGCTTGCTTAATCTAGTGAAAAAAGACCAAGGGATGATGTAATAGCAACATACCACCCCTTTTAAACTGCCCTTACAATGATGACAGAGTCAAATTCTTCTTGATATTGGCAGGTGGGGCCCCATAACAAAAGGTTAACATGAAAAAATGCCCTTTAAGAGGCCCAGACTTGGAAAAATGTTCTTCACAAGGATAGTACTGCAGAAAAGGCTGCAGTATTGCCATTCCTGGGCTTTTTCAGGGCTCAGAAAGACAAATTCACAGATGACAGATGTACTGCTGGTAATAATCTGCTTTGAGCACAAGGTTTAGCCTAAATCGCATCAATGGGCCTCCCACAACCAACATATCCGTCTTTCTTTGAGCATGCCTCCCAACAAAACTACTTTGCAAACACTTGACAAAGAAGAACTGTCATTTGATTATCTGATTTGAGTTCCCAGGAAACTTCAAAATTAATTTTGATAGCAACACCAGGAAAAGCATTCAAAGAGATGGGAGAGGATGGAGGCTTAATACAAAGCAGATGACATTTGGAGATTAGGTGTTTGGTATATGGTAAGCCTGTGACTGGCAATCATTTGTGCACCTCTTTTATTTTTCTACATTCTGGCATATTGTTATGAATTGCTTTTTAAGATCAAATAAACAATTTATTCAAAGAATATTTTTAAGGTCACTATATTCACAGAAAAATCTCCAGAAATAAAAGTCCAGTCTGAGCCTGTTTAAAGTCTGGTAATATCCAGAGAGAATAAACACAGCTGTACACACACTTCATTACTGAGGGTAAGAGTGAGACAGTGAGGCAAAAGAAGCAACAGATACAGGAATCACGTATCTGGAGAAGGAGGAACTGCTCTTGAATGAAGTACAGCTGGCTCTGTATTTGGGTCACATTTGTCTAGGCTTAACTTTTTTTTTCCTTACATTAGGTCACCCTACTTTGTCAAACATTTCTAGAAATCCCTTAAAATACCCCAAATAATTTTCTCTTTACAGCAAATGTTCTGAATATGCAAAAAAGGATGGTTTTAGAATTACAATTTAGTGTTACTGATTTATGAAACAGAGCCACCATATATAAAATGCAAATAAATTACTTTATGCTATTTAGGTTAGAATAAAAATAACAGTAGCTCCTCTGGGCTTCAGTGGTGTTGGTTTAAAAATATACTGTGATGATGCTTTCTCAGCTCATGCTGAGCTATCCACTTACATACTGCATCAACTTGTAACAGTTACATTCCATTTATTCCATAAGTAGAGCTAAATTCATGGAATGAAGGAGGTGTGCACATAAAATATCACCAGAAAATCAGCACCTCACTATTTATGGCAATTAAGTGCTAACATTTTAACACTCATAATGATAACCTAGTTAGACAAAGACGCAAATTTTAAAAGTGGCTTAGAAGAATGAACCAAGGCAGGGATACCTTCTTCTGCCTGTTTTCAGCAGCAGCCAACTGAGCTGACATTCTTTCTTGCATTTTCCTGCAGTGAGCCATAACAGCTTCTAAAATGGATAGAGGATTCATGCATATTGGCTTCTTTTCTTTATTACCAGCACCCGCTTCAAAGTCTCTCTGAAGAGCAAGAAATGGGTCACTCAGATTAAATCTTCCATACCGCTCCTGGATGAAAACCTCTTTGCGCCGGGCCTAACAAAAAATCCAGACAGACAATGAGATAAACCTAAATGCATGCTTTGGTGTATATCAATACACAGAACAGACCTAAACCACAGAGAAAATTATGTGAGTTATATATGGTTTTAAAATATTTTCTTCACGTATTTGTTTAATATCTCTAAAAGAAATAGTTATGTTGCACACAGAGTTCATTATACTCAATACAATTCACTACATTAAAAAACTCCAAACCCTTTTCCTTCTCAGTTCAACATAGAAATATCAATTTGGAGCAGTTTCAGAAGTGTCACAAAAATAACCTCTTGGAAACTGGCTGATACAGAGGCTGATAGAGGAATGAGAAGAAAAACATTCTAAAATAAAGTTTTCTATTTCTGTGTATTAAAATGATGCTAATAAAAGATATGAAAACATGCTTTGTCTGTTAACCATAGTAATAAAATAAGTATTTTTCAAATAAAAACACTGACGGTACATTTACACATACAGAAATTTCCATAAGTAACAGCATAAACAGAAAGAAAAAATACCACCAAAGTTTTTCTGTAATTAAGACACTCCTCATATCTCTGTTCAAGAACTTCACAATCATGTTTCTCCATACTGGTATTTTAAAACACGGTTATATTTTTAAATTGCAGTACAATTCTTCATGGTCATTAAAAGAAAAAAAAACCAAACCAAACAAAGAAACAAAAAAACAAACTCCCAAACCAAATTATAAAATAAAGACCAGAGGTAGTTTTGCTTGACAAATATTTAGTTCTTCAGCCCAATGGAAAATGAAATCAGTTTCAGACAAGCTATTGTTATACATTTAATACAAAGTACACAGGAAGGCCACAGGTAAGTACTTACTTCTAACAGTCTTCATAGATATTGTTCCAAAATCTCAGATTTAAGACCTACCTAATTTGGGGGGCACATGGCAGGAGAGCAGTTCTATAAAGTTGTATGTCTCATAAAAACCAGGAAGAAAAAACACCGACAGTGCAGAGAAACACCATCAGAAAGAGGAATCCCTTCCGAAATGGATGGAACATTTATCTGTGATTTGGTTCAAATTCAGTTTTGAAGAATAACCAAAAAAAAAAGGGGAAGAATAAGCCAACTCCAAGATACAAAAGAGGAAGAATAAGCCTGATGCTTCCCAAATCAGTTAAAAGATCATTTGAAAAGCTTTAAGTTAAAATTGTAACATTTGAAAAAGGTCATAAAAGGTGACACGTATTTCAGGGCATGAGAAACCAAAGAACATAAGAACTATGTTAGAAAAACCCTAGAGACAAACTACAACTAACATACCTTAGTGAATGCCCAACTTTTTCCTATATATTGTCTACAAAATTGAAATGTGGGAAATTAAAAGAGAATCTGACTTCAACAGACAAAAGTGTGCTTACATATTCTGGTGTTTGAAATACTTCTGGTCTATTTTTTTATTTGGTATTATAAATAGAATTTGAAATTATTTATTAAAAAAAAAAGACAGCCCTTTGGGGCATAACTTCAGAAAAACCTTGGAAAGTTCATTCAGAGCTGAAGCCTAGCTAGGCTTCCAAAGTCAGATAGTGATTGGTTGAAGAGACAAAAATAAGATGATAGAACCTAGTTACTTTTTATAAATTGCCTCACAAATAACTCCTAGTCTAGTATTTTAATCCCTTAATTTTTATTTTCAATTTTAAAATTAAATCAAATAGCTAGTTCCAAAGGTAATATTGCAAAGCCAGGTGGGGAGGGAGTATATCTGTAGCGCCTGGTTCTACATACTGAAGTTACAGGATAGTATGCAGCTTAGGAATTCAACTTCCATGCAAAGGAAACAAAACCAAAACCCTGACTGGATTAAGGCACCAAGCAGCTCACAAAGATGACAAACCCAAGCAGTTTAAGAATTTAAATGGAGATGGAGGCACAATGCATATATGTAATCAGCAGTGTAAAATCCACTTGTTTTATAGAAAATGAGTCATCAAAGTAAAGGAAAAAACGAAAAAACACTGAGGTAGCAGCTCAGATGCAAGTAAGTAAGTAAATTAATAAATAAATAAAGATTACCAGAGCCCCCCATACTTAAATTCAGTAACCAACAGCAAAAAGAGAAGCTAAGGACATGAACTGGTCTCAGAGGCAAAGGCAACCATTCATGCCTTCAAGGAAACACAGGTAGAAAATAGTGAAATCAAGTATACTTTCCATATTTTTTTAATGACCCATGAGTAGCTGTCCTCTCAGCAAATACTGTATGTATGCAATATGAATGTAGTCTTTAAAATGTTTTCTAACATTCATAGAAATTTACAAAGCAAGCAAGGCACCTGCCAAAACAGCAATAGAATTGGGTGTCTCTATTCATTAATTAAGGGAAAGATTAAACTATATAGAAGGGACCAGCTCCACCTGAATGAAAATCAAAACAATCTTCTGGCATTAAGAATTAAAGTGGCTACAGGAAAATCTGAAAGCTAAAGACTGTGGAAAAAACAATGGGTCTTGAACAGCACATGATTTGGAATGACTAACCCTGTCTGTACAGCTGAAGCCATAACTATATCCCCACAAGCACAGGGTAAAACAGACTCTCAAACCATAAACAGCAAAGTCATCTTACGATGCTTCTAACTCAAAAGGGAGCTAAATGCAAAATATTAAAACAAATGTTTCCATGTTTCTATATAAGGACTAAAAATATAAAATAAAATGATGGGATGAGGATGCATGATTTCAAATGAAGATAAAGCAGCTTGGTAGAAGGGAATCAGTGAGTAGCTCCCTACAAGTTAGGCAGAAAGTTGCAAGTTAGGCTTGGTTGTTTTTTTTCAGATGATTCCTCTGGCCCCTAAATAATACTTCTGTCCCTTTGCACTTCACTAAAGTACATCACATATGAGGAACAGAAATACCAGAATCAGAAAAGTTTCTCTCTTACATCATCTTTCACCACTAACTTTCAAGTCATAAATGCTAGCAGCAGTATCAAGATACCTGATTTTTATGGCACTCATTATTTAGGGAATGTACAGTCTAATGCCATAGGGTAATGAATCCTTTAAAACAGTCTTTGCATAACTTGGTGGGTGTAAAGAATTTCTTCCTAATATCTAATCTATCTAAATCTACCCTCTTTCAGTTTAGCCATTCCCCCTTGTCCTACCCCTACAGGCCACTGTAAAAAGTTCCTCTCCAACTTTGTCAGCTCCTTTAGGTACTGGAAGGCTGCTCTAAGGTCTCCCCGCAGTATTCTCTTCTCCAGACTGAACAACTAACTACCTGAATAACTCACTGAATGCATTTTGAAACAGAAAATTTTCAAAACCAGGCAGAATATGCATCCACCATAGGAGGTAGTCAGGGCTGCTGCAATGTAAAAGGTGCTATATGAAATTATAAACCATCAGCTTTATTTTTCTGTACACACCTATCTCCACAGTGACTAGCCTTTTAATTGAAGGGCTGACATTGAATTATTTAAAGGTATAAAAAGACATCCCTGAGGAATTACTTTCTGCAGCCTATGCTAGTGGTACACAAAATTATGACTTCAGGCTTTAGCTAAATCCTCCAACAGGTAACTGCTAATGAAAACTGACAGTAAGCACACACAAATCAAGAGAAAATATCTAAAAACAAAGGAAAAGCCCTTTTAAATAGTTAATTAATGAAATTCACTACAGCAACAGAGCAAAAGCTTAACATTGCATACAACTGCTTTTGAATTCAGTCCAATAAGAACATCACATTTATATTATTTAAATCCTTAAACAGGATCTGTGATGTTAAACAAGGAGACTAAAATAAGAGAGAAACCAGTACTTAAAAACAACAAAAACCCAAAGGTTGATCTATAGCATTATATTAGATCAACAATGGACTACTAGTTTATACTGAAAAAAAATATAGTAGAACTGAAAAACATCTTCATAGAAGAGTGAAAGATGATCAAAAGGTACAACATGGCTGCTCTTCAAGGAAGAGCTAAGTAGAAATAGGACTTTCCAGTATGATACAGAGACAGTGAGGGCTAAGCGCAGTAGAGGTCTGCACACTGACAGGACAAATGGCAATTGTCCCATGATCTAATGAGGAGAATTCAAGTTGGAGACAAATTCTTCTCACTGAGCACTGATAAGCACTGAAACGTGTTGCCCAGGGAAAAACATAAAAACTGTTACTGGGAGATTTCCAAAACTAGATTGGATAAAGTCATCAGCAACCTGATCCATGTTTGACATTAGTCCTGCTTTAAGTAGAAGACTGGACTGAATGATCTCTGAAGGTGCCTTCCAACCTAAATTACTCTATGATTAGTGATTTCTTCAAGGACTGTTACATTTTTATCGTGTAGATGCCCTCAGTGGAAGGAAAAGCAATCAAATAGTTAATGGTGGAACAAGTCCTATGTCTTGGTTTGGATCATGAAAACAATTTCTATGACTTAGTGATACTTTGAAAAATAAAAATCAGCACTGAATGCTAGGGATTATGCATCTGTGTGACACAAGGGGAAGGTTTAGTCTCAAATTTTCTCTCCTAGATCTGCAGCCAAAAGAAGGGTCAGGCTGTAAGATAAACTGCTTCTTTTATTACTCTACTATGTACAGCAAGAAACTTCATTTACCCATACACCATTTTTTTTTCCACACTGTTCAAGTCACCTCGATGCAGCTATCTACCAGCTCTGTCCTGGACACTTCCATCTCTTAAGCTGACCCTTTGCAGTCACTGACACCATTTATCATCTAGCAGATGAAGACTGGCAGCGGGGTGTGCAGGAGTGGAGGTATCTGGATGACTGGCTGTGGGATAAGCAAATCCAGTATAAGAATTGGCCTTGCAGCCACTTGTATTTTATGTTCTACTTCAAGAGGTGAGGGAAATCTATTTTTGAGAGCAAACTTAGAATTATGAAGTCTAATTAGATTCCCCCCACCTCCCAGTTACTGAAACAAGAATTAAGGGGGCAGAGAGGCCTTCAAATAGTATTGATCGCACTGTGGACTTAAAGCTAAAAGCTTTAAAGAAACAAGGAAAAACAAATACGACACAAAAATAAGCCCAATGATGAAAATGAAAAATTAAACACACAATATATGTCATCTTGATAGTTTTCTTTTGGTAATAATCTATGTTGATATTAGTTGTACACATTTGCTGAAATGTGTTTTCATAATCAGATTACATAATCAGTAACAGAATATATAAGCAACAGTATTCTTTCCCCAATGTATCTCAGAGTTTCCTCTTCGTTTACCTGCCAAGTTAAGAGTTCAGCAAGTCCAAGTCTTCCATGCAGTAACTGATGATAAACATCAAAATAGGACTGCATGTCCTACACTGCTGTGGAACAATGGAACTGAATTAAAGCTGCCCCAGAACCCTTAAACAAAATTTCCTTCCTTTCAAGAGCGTTTGTTCCTCTGATTAATTTCCTTTTCCACTTATACTAAAGCTGTTTCAACAGATGTTGATAGGCTCATATTAATATTTTCTGTTGACATATGTATTAGGGAGTGGTAAAAAGTTTTCTAAAACTAACCGGCACAGGAGAGGAGGTAGTAAAAGCTTATGTTAAATGTTACGTTAAAGACAAGGAAGAGCCCTTTATTCTAAATAAAACTGAAAGGGTAATGAATTTTTTAAAAGAGGAAAGTGGCTGAAAGAGAACATGTTTATAAATCTTATTCAGTGGCATTGTACAGTGTCTTGAAATGATTTCCTGGAGGTATTTATTTAAGCAAAAGAGAATTATCAGTAAGTATATACTCATAATAAAAGCATTACTTTCAGAGACACCTGCATATGATGTCTTACTGTGACTAATTAAGAATGACTCTTTAAAAAAATGCTAGCAATTTGGTTACATAGTAGGGCTTGGGATCTTTCTTTGTTGGCTTTTTTTTTTTTAATGCAGATGTAAATTAATGTTTTCAAAGTATCACATGAGATGTCACTTCCATGTAAAGTTTTACAAAACAAACTGAAAATTGAAAAGTAAACATCAATGACTGCTGAAGGAATGGTATGCTGCAGCATGATTTCTGTCAACGAACACGTGATGCTCCATTTCTCCACACAGTCCTAACTACAGTCTAAATCCCTTCCTTCAACACCGTGACATTGCATACCTATGCTCTGAATGTACAGATACGTTGTTTTACAGCGCTGTTATCAGTAACCTCCTTTTAAGGAGATGTATTAAAAAATATATAATTTTAAGGCATAAAGGGTCAACAATGTAAACAACAGCAAATCGGATTTTATCTATTTCATGCTAAGCGTTCAAACATTAAAGTGGTTTGCAAAAAATCTATACAATACCCTTTTCTCTCCACTAAAAAGGAGATTTAACAAAAGTACAACATGCCTAACAATTACTTCAAATCTATGTATAGGAGGACAAACATTTAATTAACTCTTTAAAAATCCAATTACACAACCCAGGTAATGACCAAGCCTGAATTTCCTTAGGGATCTGTCTCCATAAAATGAGTATCACCCAACAGCAACAGTTTACTAATACTGCTATGTAGTGCAAACTCCTAATACTCCTAATACTGCTATGTAGTGCAAATACTACTCCTAATACTGCTATGTAGTGCAAACTCCTCCTTCTCCCTGTTACCTGACAAAAACCTCCATGAAAGGAAGAGGTACAGACAGGACAGGTGGACATGTTTCTAATTCTTCATTATTAATTTTCTCTCTCAGAATAATGAAAAGCCACTATTTCAGATTTTGTATTTAAAAATGAAAAGGCCGTATTACAAAGCTAAGATCAGTTACTAACACAACAGTACAACAAGGAAAACCAGTACAGTCAATATAAAAGGTTCTTCACTTCTCACAGATGTGAAAGGTGAAACTCAGGCCTTGCACTATGTTTCTAGATAAGGAAGGAGGAAAAGCTCAAATGGTGAAAGTACATGTGTTTTTAATTGAGAAGAGCCATTCAGATGTTCTATATAAGACATTGGACCTATTTTATCACAGCTTTGTTGTCTGATGCTTAAACATTCAAAAATTATAAGCCAGAATCTTGTAAGGAAGTAACACTGTTAAATGCTCTCATTATCAAACCACCCAGACATTTACTTCTGAATATAATACAGATTTTCATATTAATAAGTCTCAAAAAATAGAAGAGACTTGAGCTTTCTGGTTTCTTTAAATAACCATTTGGCATCTAACATTTTTGTATGTTCAAATTTACAGTTCAAATTCATGCAAATCAATTCATAATTCTTTGCATGGAAATGTGTCAGTCATTCTTCTGAAGAGCTGAAGGAAATCTGACTTCATCTCTAACGAAGAAAGAATACCTTAACCTCCATGCTTAGCAGTTAAAAAGTTTCTGCAGCTCAGTAACAGACAAAACATACCAAAGGCATTCAGATTTTCATATTTTCAAACTATCGAAAGCTCAGTTAAAATATCATTCCATATTAGTGCATGGCAATTACATGATTACCAAACTTTAATTATTTAAATGAAAATGTATGCAAATTATGAGTTTACAATGCACTCATCCAGCACAGTCAACATACATTCACAAAGTGAAAGTCATGTTTAACTGATTTGATACTCTTCTGTGATAAGGCCGATGAAGACAAAGTGGTGGATGTAGTTTTCCGCATTTTAGTAAGGCTCTTGTTACTGTATGACACAGCATCCTTCTGGACAAGGTCTCCAACTGTAGGATTAGCAGGCTCACAGTGTGCTGGATGAAGTACTGGCTGAAGGGCAAAGCTCAAAGGGGTGTAGTGAATGGGGCTATATCTGGCTGGTAACCAGTCACCAGTGGGGTTTCTCAGGGTTGAGTTCTAGTTCAATTCAGTTCTGTTCAATATATTCATCAATGATGCAGGAGCTGAATGTGCCAGCGGCAAGTTTGTTCATAATACCAAACTGCAAGGTGCTGTTGACTCTCTTGAGGGCCAAGAGGCCTTGCAGAGGGATCTAGATGGACTAGATCATTGAACAATGATTAATTGGATGAAATTTAACAAGTTGAAATGCCGGATTCTGCAACTGCATGTAGTAATGCTGGGCACAAGTATAGACTGGAGTGGCTGGGGAGCAGCCCTGCAGAAAGGGATCTGGAGGTGCTGGTTGGCACCAGGCTCAATAGCAGTCAGCAGAGTGTGCCCTGGCAGCCAAGAGGTCAAACAGCTTCCTGGAGTGCATCAAGCAGCATGACCAGCTGGTCAGAAGATTATCCTGCTGTATTCATTGTTGGCGCAGCCTCACCTTGAGCACTGTGGGCAGTTCTGGGTGTCACAGTTTATGGATGCAAAGGTCCTTGAATGCATCCAGAGGAGCGCAGTAAAGCTGGCGAAAGGGCTGGAAGGAATGTCTTACGAGGAGCTGCTGAAGACTTTGGGCCTGTTCAGTCTAGAGAAAAGGAACCTGAGGGGCAACCTCATTGCTCTCTACAGCTTCAGGAGGAGGGCAAGTGTAGAAGAAAGGCCTGAGCTCTTCTCCCAGGTGTTCAGGGACTGAAGAAGCTGAATGAATAGATTTAACTAAAGCTTATTTCTAGAATGGAACTTTTTAAAGTAAACAGAGTAAACTCTTCTACATTTTATATTTTTTACTTTATGGCTTTTATTAAAACTTTAAAGCAATTTTCCAGCTAGTACTCTCTTTACAGATATTGTTACTTAAAAGTTACAGACATCAAAATTGTCATATACCAGGTTATACTTCCGGAATAGCTAGCTATATTTTACTCTGCGATTCCAGAGAGAACTCTCTATAATCACTGTTGCTTTATTTTCTAAAATTTTCCATTTATCTGTACAAATGGAACACTGGCTTTTATAAGAAAACCAGTGCTAAGTGTTTTTAGTACACTGCCAGAGCTTCTAAGACAGATGCTTCTCTCTGGTAGAACTGAAGGTGGAAAGACCTAACCACCAGTCAGAATAGCATCAAAATGGAGTGGGAGGAAGAAAAGTGTGGGAACACATACACCCAAGTGTAACCAAAATAACTGCTGCTATATGAATCTTTTAACAAGTGTTGCACTTGCAAATGACCCAAATAAAATCTCTTCTTCATAATTATTTTTATATATTACTATCATAATTTATTTTGAAGAACCAAGAACAAACCTTATACGTTTTATTCCTTCAGCAACACTAACATGAAAAGACACACAAATAAAAGAAAGGTTATGCTATCAGTTGTACTTTAGTGTTACCGTCAAAATTAACTGTACCATTAACTGGCATAGAGGAAATATCTGGTGTATGTTCCCTTAACTAAAAGTGGAAAATTTTGGTTAATGTAATAATACAGACAGGATGACCCAGTTATATTTCTCATTGTGAGCAATGTGAGTAATGATGGCAACCACATCAAATATTGTAAATAAGTTAATCTAACAATGAAGTCACAGCTGTATTATTCATAAAGATCACAGAAATGGAGAAACAGTTACATGAACAAGATGTTGGAATTTATTATTATTACTTTTACAAATAGTGCATGTATATTTACTCACTAGTTTATACTGGATTATACAGAAAAATCAAATTAAGACATGAGGAATCAAAGGGGAAAGGCAAAGTAATTATCCAAATAATAAATCAGCAGAATACTTTCAGCTAAAGTGATAGTTACATGCCTGGCAACAATAAAGAGATTCAGAACGTATGTGAAAAACTAACAAAATAATACTATTATTAATTTAACAGTCACTGCTGGAAAGGGCAGAGTGAAAAGGATGTTTACAATGCAAGGTCATAATTTTCATATGAGAAAACTAGTCTAAGTTCCATACTTGGAATCTCCAATTTTAGAAGGGTATTTACCTGAGTAGTGAAGCTTTAGCTTAGTAAAAACCACATATACAGGACTTTTTTAATATAGTTTAACAAAAGTTTTGCTTTGCTCAATGCTTAATATCTCCCTTTGGCAAACAGCAAATAACTACCACAAGAAATAATGTAATATGACTGAAAACTTATTTTGTCAGTAGCTCCTAGAAAACGCCTTTACATGTGTCAGAATAGCAGCATCCCTCAGCTCAAAGCAGCTAACCAGTCCAGGGAATGCTGCTCCTACATCCCCAACATATATTGGAAAAGGTGAGACTTGGTTCCATTCAAATTGAAGTGCAAGAAATGAAGATGCTTCTTAAAGGAAAATCCAAATACAATTCACTTGACACCTTTCAACATGCAGAGAAAAGTAATTTTTTTAGTTATCCATGCTTACAGAACTTCATCATGGCTTGACTTCGCGAAAGAAGATTTGGGAAGGGCATTTACCCACGCTTACTACAAGCGTGCTGATGACTAAGAAGGCCAATGTGGGATAGGCAAATCCGGCTACAAAAAGCACAGCAGAAGGTCTCCTTGGGTGGAACAGGTGGGACATGATTCTTCCTGTGTTGTCTTTTCTCCTCGAGACTAGTTCTTCGTGAACTCTCAAAGGAGTCAGCAGCATTATGTGTGGTGTGCCTCCAAGTCTCCCGATTGGAGGCCAAGGTGGACCACTGATGGTAGTCAATATGTCCAAGGCTAAGGTATTGTTTCAGGGAGTCCTTATATCTCTTCTTTGGGGCACCTCTCTTGCGGCTACCGGTGGCAAGTTCACCGTAAAACACGATCTTGGGGAGGCGGTGATCCTTCATTCTAGACACGTGCCCTGCCCAGCGCAGCTGCAATTTCAGCAATGTGGCCTTGATGCTGGTGACCCCTGCCTGTTCGAGGACAGTGACATTAGACACATAGTCAGTCCAATGGATGTTTAGAATTGTACGGAGGCAGCGCTGATGAAAGCGTTCCAGGAGTTGCAGGTGATGACGGTAGATGACCCATGATTCAGACCCATATAAAAGAGTAGACAATACAATGGCTCTGTAGACACTGATCTTTGTACTTTTCTTCAGGTGTTTATTACACCAGACTCTTTTATGGAGTTTTCCAAAGGCTCTATATGCCTTTGCTATTCTGTTGTCTATCTCTTTGTCGATCGTGGCATCCGAGGAAATGATGCTTCCCAGATAGCTGAACTGCTGAACTGTCTTAAGCTCTCACTCGCCGATGGTAATATGGGGATGGCGATAATCTTCTTGCGGTGCAGGTTGGTAGAGGACTACTGTCTTCTTCAAGCTGACTTCCAGCCCAAAAACCTCAGCCGCCTCCGCAAAGCAAGATGTTAAACGCTGCAGAGCTGCTTCTCTGTGGGCAACAAGGGCGGCATCATCAGCAAAGAGCAGTTCACGGACAAGATGGTTTAGGGTCTTAGTGTGGGCCTTCAGTCGCCTTAGATTGAATAGGCTACCATCGGTACGGTATCGAATATAAATGCCGTCTTGTTCGTCGAGGTCTGCTGTAGCCCTTTGGAGCATCATGCTGAAGAAGATTGTGAATAAGGTCGGTGCGAGAACGCAACCTTGTTTCACACCATTGGTTATTGGGAAAGGCTCAGAGAGTGCGTCACCATGCCTGACTTGGCCTTGCTGATCCTCATGTAACAGAATAATCATTTTCAGGAACTTGGGGGGACAACCTAATCGTTCTAAGATCAGCCACAAGCCTTTCCTGCTCACAATGTCAAAAGCTTTGGTGAGGTCAACGAAAGTTACATATAACCCCTTATTCTGTTCTCTATACTTTTCTTGCAATTGTCTGAGAACAAATACCATGTCTGTGGTACTTCTATTAGCCCTGAAACCACACTGACTTTCAGGTAGAAGTTCTTCTGCGATAGCAGGTACTAGTCTGTTCAATAGTATTCTTGCAAGAATTTCACCAGCAATGGAGAGCAGAGTTATACCACGGTAGTTTGAGCAGTCTGACTTGACACCTTTTTTCTTATACAGAGTGATGATGATTGCGTCACGAAAGTCTGACGGTATTTTGCCTTGTTCCCAACAGCACACAACTAGCATGAAATTTAGCGTGAAGTGCTTGGCCTCCATGCTTCCATATTTCAGGTGGGACTCCGTCAACCCCAGCTGCCTTGCCAGTTTTCACCTGCTGTATGGCCTTAAGAGTCTCTCCCATGGTAGGGGCTAAATCCAATTCGTTTTTCACTGGATGTTGCAGAATGTGCTGGATTCCTTCGCCTTGGACTACATGGTTAGCACTAAAGAGGGTTTGAAAATGTTCAGACCAACGATTCAGGATGGAAATTTTATCTGTAAGAAGCGTTTGGCCATCTGCACCAAGTAAGGGGCTTTGAAACTGGAATGTGGGTCCATACACTGCCTTCAGAGCCTCATAGAATCCTCTGTGGTCACCCAAATCTGCACATAGTTGAGTCTTTTCTGCTAGGTTGACCCACCACTTGTTCTGGATGTCTCTAAGTTTCTGTTGGAGTTTCCTACATGCAAGATGAAAGGCTGCTTTTCTTACATGGCAGAGTGGCTGAGCGAGGTGTGCTTGATGAGCAGATCTCTTTTTTGTCAGCAATTCCTGGACCTCCTGGTTGCTATCGTCAAACCAGTCTTTGTTTTTCTTTGAGGAGAACCCAATGGATTCTACGGAGGACTGCAGGATGCTGTTTTTGATATGTTGCCAAAGCGCTTCAGGAGAAGAATCTATAAGTTGGTCTTCAAGCCTAGTTTGAAGGTTAGCCTGAAAGCTGTCCCTCACTGCAGCTATTTGAAGATTATCAACATTGAGCCTCCTCCTCGGAATGCCGCCCCTCTTAGGTTTGGGCTTGAAGTGGAAATTAAGTTTGCAACGCACAAGGCGGTGGTCTGTTTGGCATTCTGCACTAGGCATCACTCGGGTGTGACAGACATCGCAAATATTTCTCTGGCGCACTAAGACACAATCAATAAGGTGCCAATGTTTAGATCGAGGATGCATCCAGGTTGTCTTCCAGCTGTCTTTCTGCTGGAAGATAGTGTTGGTGATGGTAAGCTGTTGCTCTGCACAGAACTCTAGTAAGAGACGACCGTTATCATTGCAGCTGCCAACACCGTGCTTGCCTAGTACTCCTTTCCAGGCTTCAAAGTTCTTTCCTACTCGGGCGTTGAAGTCACCAAGGATTATGATCTTATCTTCTATAGGAACTTTCTGAGTGAGGTGACGCAGGTCGGAGTAGAATTTTTCTTTTTCTGCAGGGTCAGCTTGCAGAGTTGGAGCATATATGGTGAAAAGAACAACGTGTTGCTTATTGTGCAGTGGAAGACGTAAGGAGATAATACGGTCAGAATGACCTATCGGCAAATTTTCAAGTTTAGAGGCTATGGAGTTTTTAATCATGAAGCTGACTCCAGAAAGATGACTTTCAGTTTTGGGTTTGCCTGACCAGTAGAGTGTATAGCCAGCACCATGTTCTTTGAGGCTACCTTCCTCATGAAGGCGAACTTCACTGAGTGCAGCGATATCGATGTTAAGACGTGACAATTCATGGGCAATTAGCGCAGAACGGCGCTCAGGACACCCACTGTTCACTGTATCAAGCATGGTTCTGATGTTCCAACATGCGAGTGTCAATCTGGACACACCTTTGGAGGCAGGTGTATGCCTTTGTCTCTTTGTTTTTAATTGACCGCAATAGAAGATGCCCGTTGGCCGCGGCTAGCCAACCAGGTGGAGGGGGAGATGAGCTTTGGTTAGGCCACCTTTTCTAGGCCTCTCTCCATATGGAGCAAGCAGTGCTGTCCTTGAAAAAGGCTGCTTGGTCATTCAGGATGCTGCCAAACAAGACTGTCATCTCCTGGGTCAGACTTGAGCGACCAATGTCCTGAACCGCCTGCATGCAGGGTTGGGTCTGCGACTTCCAGTGCACCTTATCACCTGCCGTTTCGTCCCTCGCCTGTCGCTGCAGGGCTTTGCAAGTGTGGGTAAACCCTTTGGGCCTGCGCAGTGGATTTATTTTAGGTGAGGCACAGCGTGCGCAGAACTGGCCTCACCCTTTACACCTGAGGTTTATCTGCCAGGGCCTAGCGAGCTTGGACGGTGACAGCAAAGTCCTCAGGTTGTAGGTTTAATTAGAGTATCCTTCTCTTAGATGGATGGCCTTACAGGGCTACACGAGCTCCATCTGCCCGGGTTTGAAGTTGGAGTTGTCCTTCTCCTAGGATGGTTGCCTGAAGGCTAGTGAGCCTATCCTGCCCATGGACACACTTTGTCTGACCCTTCATTTGAGAGCTGACTGGCATGGGAGACCCTACCGGAAGCATAAGCCACCACCAGCATAACTCCCAACTTCACAAGGGCACGCAAGCTCTTTCCCCACGAAACAGCTTACAGAACTACTACTTCAAAAAAAAACCACTAGGCATCTGAAAAGATCTTTTAAATAACATACTCTACATAAAGTCAACTCACCAATACTATAAACAGTATTTCCAAATTATTACAACATGGACTTTGGCAGTATCAAGGATAAGGTGTAAGACTATCCTTTAATTTCACAACATTTCCTGAAATAGGGTTAGGCTTTGCTGTCTTAAAACAGGCTAGGTCATTTTGTTCTCATGCAACATAAACTATTTTCTTAACCTGTAACCAGTCCTGCGATTCTCAGAAATTGAGGTCCATGCAGATATTTACTTGAATACAGTTAGTTTCTTACACTGTTTTGCAATAAAGTGCATCAAAACATGTCAAGTAATTTTTTTAAAAGTAAATTTAGCACATATAATAAAAACTAAAAATAAACAAAAACCCACCAAACCCAAAATCAAAACCCCCAAAAACCCACAACAAAAACCAAAACAATCACCCCACAAAACACAAATACCAAACACCCCAAACAAACAAAAAATAACCCCCAAACAAACCCCAATAAACAACCCAAACCCCAATATATAAACCATGATCAAAATAGGGAAAAAAAAATATCAAAATTTGAACATTCTTTAAGGCTGGGTCTAGCACCACTTTTTCAGTTAGGTAAACAAAGAACAGGTTGCATTAATTTAAAACTTTAAATAAACCACAGATAAAGGAATCATTCCAAACTAAGCTCCAAGTCATTTCATCTACCAATCTGTCTGAGGTTTATTCATATGTCATTGTTTCCTTGCAATCAGTTTTAAATAGGTTGCAATAGTAAAATAATACTTTGGACACCCATGTTCAGAAAATTATAATAAACTAATATTATGAAAGTAAAAACTTTAATCATAACCAGAATCATTGCACAGGTAAAGACATACTGTATTTAAAGGCAGAAAAAAATGTATACTCAACCATAATTAAAGTCAATAAATCCACAGTAGTGAACAGATTAGCAAGGACACAAGTTGCAGATCTTTATGTCCCTGAAGTTTTGTCAAAATTAAATTTTTGCAAAGAAACTGCAACATGAAAAAATGATAACACAAACAAGGCATTTTCTGACTTCTATTTCATGGTTTGCTTCTGCCACCAATGCCCATCATACTGTCTACAATAATAACCTTCTACTTCATACAGTTTAACATTTTCTGCTCCTCCTTCTACCTAATCACCATTTTTCAAAGACACCTGCTACAAAACAGGCTGTCTTACTGGCTGCCACCTGTCTTACCTCTAAAGTCGCCTTCTGTGTGCTTTTAGCTCCATTCTTTGCTACCATGGGATTCAGATACATAAGAGAAGTTTAGATTTGCATTTTAAATTCACAACTTAGCACAATTACTGCAGGGAAGGTTCTTCACAGTTTGTAGGCAATGTAGTTAACTTTGACAGATTACACTTCGTATACATGTAATTTTTCTACCTATAAGGGAATTTGAGAACAATTAAACTATACAGATTCATTCCTTTTTTCCGTATAGCTCTCAGGTTTTTTCCCTCTAGCCTCAAAGTCCATTCTAGAAGTACCAAGCCTTATAGTACAGTTCTTGTTGACTTTGTGCAGTAGCTCTTTATCCAGAAACAATTAACAATTATGGCATATGTAATGATTATATTTTAATGTGTAAGTTACAGAGTACAGGCAAAACCAAGTATCACCCCATCGTAAGATGCATAAAACAATAAATCACATTTAAAAGAAAATTAAACTCTATCTGGTAAATCAAGTTTTCTTTAAAATCTCAAACTGCAGTAGGCAAAAGTCTGCCTTGGCCAAGGAAGGGAAGCTCTTTTGCTAGACAGAAGTCACTGGGAAGCAGTGACAAGTATAGCTTATGAGCATCTACAGCCAGTCATGAAAAGCTCCTTATTCTGCATAGCATTCCCATTTCAATCTCTGTTACCTACAAAAAAACCTTATGTTGTTATGCAGTATATTGTTATGATAAACTGTAATGCATTCAGCTTTCTTTTTTTTTTTTTTTAATATTGTTTGACCTTCACCTACTCTTAAAGAATTGTAGAAGTGGAACAGAAATATGTAAATATGACAGTTAAAATAGTCTATGTTTTCAATGACATTAAAATAAAACTGTACTGTTCACTGCTTAATCACTGTCAACCAAATTGAAAGACAAGTTTGATAATAATAGCCTTCCAGAGTGCTCAGCTCAGGACTTGAAATCAAACTAGTTTGAGCAGAAAATGCATTCTGCCCTCTGGGGAGAAAGAGACTCCAGATGAACATTTTTCAATGATCCATCTGGCAATTTTACAAGCAGGGTCCACCTGTCTTAAATACCTGAATGATCATAATGGTAAAAAGCATTGGGGAATTTTATGCAGTAAACATGGAGATATAAAGAGGGTTTTTGTTTGGTTGGGTTTGGGGGGTTTTTAATAATAAAGATCAAATCAAACTATATTTCCTACTATATTTTAAAAAGCAATCCTGGAGCAGGGCATGTATAGGAATATGGTGACTATGTCAACATTAACAGGTAGTGCAGCACAGCAGAAACAAATTTGTAGAGCAACACAATCAGCACTGGGGAAGTGCCTGTGGTCCTGCCGTTTGGAAGGAAGTGTTACTTAGGACTAGCTTTGCTCTCACAGATCAATTTACACAGTCTCTGAGTGACTTGTGAAGCAAATCAAACCAAAGGTAGGTGGGGACAACAGAGAGAGTTTCTTCAAAAGTGTGCTCTTGGTTTGAATGCTAATGTAGTTCACTCAAGTAGCTCATTTACACACACACATATTACACAGATATGTAAAGGCTTTTTCGCTGACACCTCCTTGTCATGGTGAAAGAGCTTGTGTACCCTTGTGAGGTTGGGAGCTATGCTGGTGGTGACACATGCCTCTGGTAGGGTCTCCCATGCCAGACAGGTCTCAACTGAAGGGTCAGACAATGTGTGTCCATGGGCAAGATGGGCTCACTAGCCTTCGGGTAACCATCCTAGGAGAAGGACAACTCTAACTTCAAACCCTGGCAGAGGGAGCTCATATAGCCCTGTAAGGCCATCCATCTAAGAGGACACTCTAATCAAACCTGAGGACTTTAGTGTCACCATCCAAGCTCGTTAGGACCTGGCAGATAAACCTCAGATGTAAAGGGTGGGGCCAGTTCTGCACACGCTGTGCCTCACCTAAAAAATCCACTGCGCAGGCCCAAAGGGTTTATCCACACTTCCAAAGCACTGTAACGACAGGCGAGAGAAGAAACAGCACGTGATAAGGTGCACTGGAAGTTGCAGACCCAACCCTGCATGCAGGCAGTTCAGGACATTGGTCGCTCAAGATTGGCCCAGGAGATGACAGTCTTATTCGGAAATATCCTGAATGACCAAGCAGCCTTTTTTTCAAGGAGAGCACTTCTTGCTCCATATGGAGAGAGGCCTAGAAAAGATGGCCTAACTAAAGCTCATCTCCCCCTCCACCTGGTTGGCTAGCTGCAGCCAATGGGCATCTTCTGTTGCAGTTGATTAAAGACGAAGAGTCAAAGGCATACACCTGCCTCCAAAGGCAGGTCCAGATTGTGTGTCCAGATTGACACTCGCATGTTGGAACATCAGAACTATGCTCGATACAGTGAACAGAAGGTGTCCTGAGCGCTGTTCTGTGCTAATTGCCCACGAATTGTCACAACTTAACATTGATATTGCTGCTCTCAGTGAAGTTCGCCTTCATGACGAAGGTAGCCTCAAAGAACATGGTGCTGGCTATACACTCTACTGGTCAGGCAAATCCAAAACTGAAAGTCATCTTTCTGGAGTCAGCTTCATGATTAAAAACTCCATAGCCTCTAAACTTCAAAATTTGCCGATAGGTCATTCCAATCGTATTATCTCCCTACGTCTTCCACTACACAGTAAGCAGCATGTTGTTCTTTTCACCATATATGCTCCAACTCTGTAAGCTGACCCTGCAGAAAAAGAAAAAATTCTACTCCGACCTGCAGCACCTCACTCAAAAGGTTCCTATAGAAGATAAGATCATAATCCTTGGTGACTTCAACGCCCGAGTAGGAAAGAACTTTGAAGCCTAGAAAGGAGTACTAAGCAAGCACGGTGTTGGCAGCTGCAATGATAACGGTCGTCTCTTACTAGAGTTCTGTGCAGAGCAACAGCTTACCATCACCAACACTATTTTCCAGCAGAAAGACAGCTGGAAGACAACCTGGATGCATCCTCGATCTAAACATTGGCACCTTACTGATTATGTCTTAGTGCGCCAGAGAAATATTTGCGATGTCTGTCACACCCGAGTGATGCCTAGTGCAGAATGCCAAACAGACCACCACCTCGTGCGTTGCAAACTTAATTTCCACTTCAAGCCCAAACCTAAGAGGGGCGGCATTCCGAGGAGGAGGCTCAATGTTAATAATCTCCAAATAGCTGCAGTGAGGGACAACTTTCAGGCTAGCCTTCAAACTACGCTTGAATACCAGCTCATAGATTCTTCTCCTGAAGCGCTTTGGCAACGTATTAAAAATAGCATCCTGCAGTCCTCTGTAGAATCCATTGGGTTCTCCTTAAAGAAAATCAAAGCCTGGTTTGACAATAGCAACCAGGAGGTCCAGGAATTGCTGACAAAGAAGAGATCTGCTCATCAAGCACACCTCGCTCAGCCACCCTGCCATGTAAGAAATTCCAACAGAAACTTTGAGACATCCAGAACAAGTGGTGGCTCAACCAAGCAGAAAAGACTCAATTATGTGCAGATCTGGATGACCACAGAGGATTCTATGAGGCTCTGAAGGCGGTGTATGGACCCACATTCCAGGTTCAAAGCCCCTTACTTGGTGCAGATGGCCAAACGCTTCTTACAGATAAAATCTCCATCCTGAATCGTTGTTCTGAACATTTTCACTCTTTAGTGCTAACCATGTAGTCCAAGGCGAAGGAATCCAGCACATTCTACAACATCCAGTGAAAAATGAATTGGATTTAGCCCCTACCATGGAAGAGACTCTTAAGGCTATACAGCAGGTGAAAACTGGCAAGGCAGCTTGGGTCGACGGAATCCCACCTGAAATCTGGAAATACGGAGGCCAAGCACTTCATGCTAAATTTCATGAATTAGTTGTGCGCTGTTGGGATCAAGGTAAATTACCATCAGATTTTCGTGATGCAATCATCATCACTCTGTATAAGAAAAAAGGTGTCAAGTCAGACTGCTCAAGCTACTGAGGTATAGCTCTGCTCTCCATTGCTGGAAAAATTCTTGCAAGAACACTATTGAACAGATTTGTACCCGCTATCGCAGAAGAACTTCTACCTGAAAGTCAGTGTGGTTTCAGAGCTAAGTACCACAGACATGGTATTTGTTCTCAGACAACTGCAAGAAAACTGCAGAATAAGGGGCTCTATGTAACTTTCGTTGACCTCACCAAAGCTTTTGACACTGTGAGCAGAAAAGGCCTGTGGCTCACCTTGGAACGATTAGGTTGTCCCCCCAAGTTCCTCAAAATGATTATTCTGTTACACGAGGATCAGCAAGGCCAAGTCACGTATGGCGATGCACTCTCTGAGCCCTTCCCAATAACCAATGGTGTGAAACAAGGTTGCATTCCCGCACCAACTTTATTCACAGTCTTCTTCAGCTGATGCTCCAAAGGGCTATAGTAGACCTCGATGAACAAAACGGCATTTATATTCGATATCATACTGATGGTAGCCTATTCAATCTAAGGCGACTGAAGGCCCACACTAAGCCCTAAATCGTCTTGTCTGTGATCTGCTTTTTGCTGATGATGCCACCCTTGTTGCCCACACAGAAGTAGCTTCGCAGCGTTTAACATCTTGCTTTGCAGAGGCTGCTGAGCTTTTGGGCTGGAAGTCAGCTTGAAGAAGGCAGTAGTTTTCTACCAACCTGCACCACAAGAAGATTACCATCATCCCCATATTACCATTCGCGAGTGAGAGCTTGAGTCAGTTCAGCAGTTCAGCTATCTGGGAAGCATTATTTCCTTGGTTGCCACGATCGACAAAGAGATAGACAACAGAATAGCAAAGGCATATTGTCCTGGGTTTAGCAGTAGCAGTCTTTTTTTCTCTTTCTTGGTAGCTGGTGCAGTGCTGTGTTTTGACTTTTGGGCTGGGAACAAAGCTGATAAAAATGATATTTTGGTTTGGACAAGGACTTTGTGAGCCTCATGCTCTGCCAGGGAGGAGGGGAAGCCGGGAGGAAGCAAAGACAGGACATCTGACCCAAACTGACCAAAGAGGTATTCCATACCATGGCACGTCATGCCTGGGATGTACCTGAGAGTTACCCGGAAGGGCTAGTGGCTGCAGGGTTGGAGGAGGTATCGGTGCTTGGTCGGGCTGGGGGGGGCGAGTTATCGGTTGGCTGGTGGTGAGGTGTTGTATTCTCTTCCCTTGTTATTTCCTTTATCATTATTATTATTGGTGGTAGCAGTAGCGATTTATGTTATACCTTAGTTACTAAACTGATCTTATCTCAACCCGTGGGAGTTGCATTCTTTCTGATTCTCCTCTCCGTCCCTCTGGGAATAGGGGGAAGGCAAAAAGTGGAGGACTGAGTGAAAAGCTGTCTGGCTGGGTTCAAACCACTCTGAGCATGATGAAGGTCTGCTCTTCAAAGGCTGTTGGTCCTCACATGGCTAAATCTGTCCAGCACCTTAAACTATTCTGGCTGGTAACATTTTTAAATCTGAATTTCTCCAACTTCCAAATTTCAGACTGCCACTATACCTCAAAAAAAAAAAAAAAAAAAAAAGAAAGTGTTCAGATAGATTAACTCAGCAAAATATTGTGAGTTTTGTATTGTACAAATCAGAGTATAATAAATTTAAATACATTAAGTGCAAAAAAAACCTGAGCTTTTCTGTTTACATCAAAGCACTATACTACTTTTACAGCAATAGGAGTTGTTGACCCAGTTAGATAAAGTTTCAACTGCTGAAGCAGGAAGCAACAGTCCTGTTTTAGAAGCAGGAATGCTATGTGTCCTTGTGTATCTGCAGTCGTGGGTATTATAAAGGAACAACTACGCACTGTGAAAACACAAAAGTATACAGATGTAATCTCATATTTCCTATGAATGCAGTTTCAATTTCAAGATTGGATTTTGTTTCAAAGGCAGACTTAAAGGTATCAAAATTTTATATAGAATACAATGGAAACTCTACCACAGCTTATGCACAAGATGCAACAAAAGGAGTTAACTGTTATTTGTGACACCTTGGGTTTGGTTCTTTCTAATGTATCATGTGACACAAATTCAAGTGCCTTAATAATAATCTACCGTACGAACACTATTCACTTTACTAACAAAACTTATCTTCCCTAACCCCAGCCCCTGGGATAACTAGTTAATTTAACAAGATTTATACCCATAACCCCAAACTACTGGCGTTTCTCACTTTTAATTTTTATTTTTTTATTTACAAAGAATAGACAAAATGGACACCCTGCACTGGAACGAGAGCCGGGGGAGATACGTAAAATGCCTAGCTCAATCTTTTCAAAGCAGAGTAACAAACTCAGAAGCCTTTCTTCTTTCTCAATGGACTGCACTTTTTTGAAACTAAGCTTTAAATAAGCAAAAAAAGTTATGCAACATCTTAAAGTTGCTACATGAGGAGCTGGTAGCCATCTAGAAATCAATCTGAGAGGGGAAATTGACCCAAAAGTCATAAATACAATTTCATTTTTATGAAACAATGATTAAATTGTAAATGAACAGCCAGAAGACAAGTATCTGAAGATAACACAGTTCTGAAATCCAAGGGCATTGTCTACCTGTCAGAAAAGCAATGTTACGGCAGTACTAACTGATACAGGGTATTACTTTGTAGTTTGATTTCTTTCACTGACACCTCAAACTGCACATAATTTTATAGCTACTTTACCAAAAAAAAAAAAAAGAGAAAAAACATCTCACAAGTTGCAAAAATGTAAGACATTCGGAAAGTTAATATTTTTAGATTTCTATGACCTATTAAATAGCACAGTTTGCTTCATATATAGGACTGTGGCTCAATCCACAAAAACAAAGACACCATAAGTTTTTTCTGCTTAATCCATCAGAACCCGCAACAGATAAATTGCGCTTTTACAATATATGAGGACACATTAAACTGTAATCCTGAAAAAAAAGAATAATCTAAATTAAGTGAAGAGAATTAATTTAAAATACGATTTTAAAAGTAATTTAAGTGACAACTCCGTAATGCATATATATATACTCTATGAATATACCACAGGAGAAAAAAATGTTCCAACTCCATATATTACCAAAAATACTGTTCCTGCTCCCTAGTTCTTACCCCTTAACTCTGTCAGAAATGTTTTGCATTCCACCAGGGAATATTGTGAATCAGGTATGGATTGTGATCATATGACATGTATACCAAGATTAAAAATAACGTGGCACTGTGACAAGCAAGCTCCAGTAAGAGCTGGCCTGAAAAGGAATCCTGCCTATGGATATTGAAGGTAGGTGTAGGGTTTTTTACATAGCTGGCTTTATAGGCAGAGAAAAAAAACAATCAGATCTGTTTCAGATCTTCAGTAAAGCACATGATGTGGCTTTACACAAAATCCGTAAAGTGGGAAATGAGAGATCAGCATAAGAATTCATACAGTGGGAAAAGGACAGACTAACAGATGCATCAAACAGGTCGTGTTAAAACGAGACTTCATGCTAGGTACAGATTAAAAGTGGTACCATATGAGTAAGTTTTTAATTATATTATTATCAGTTCTTTTGTGATCAGTCAAGACTGATTCACTTTAATGCCAGAACTTTCCAGGAGAGGTACTTCCAATAGATACATAAGGACTATTTATTGCATAATTTTTACTAATGATCTGTGAAACCCTAAAAAATATTTACAGGTAGAGGCACACACATTTAGGAATGACGTAGTTAAACATAAGTAATTACAGAGAAAAATCTAAGAGGACAAACTCAAGAATGAACAGTTATTTTCTAAAAGATTAAAAGATCCAGTTCTTACAAAAAGACCAACATACAGACTGCTTAATAAATATATACACCACAGTGACTGAAAACTGGCAACAAGATCACTTAAGGGGAAAAGACAACACATATATTATCTAGTACAGCGCTGGAAATCATTATAATTTTACCTATTGGAGAAATTAGCTTTCAAACAGTTTTGCAGTACTAGTAAGATTAACAAACAAAACAAAAACAACAAAATAAAGAAAAAAAAAAACAAAAAAAACCAAACCAACAAAATCCGTAACAAACAAAATCCACCATACTCTCCAAATACCAACACCCACAAACATTCCTAGTTTTGAAACACAGCTTGAACAGTGTTTGAAATAACATCTTTTCCCTTATATGAAATTCTTTTCTTCTTGCTTTAAGGATACACAAAGTATCTATGCCAATTTGTTGAAACGAATCGAAGTACCACATTTGACACAATTCCAATGAAATTCTCTCGTTGTTCACTTTTATAAAAGACCTATATTTGGCTATTAGTAGGCTATTTTGTGAGCTGCTTGGAGACCCAGCTGCTGATACTGATGAATTGCAGCTTCCCGCATAAGAAGCCAGAAGATCCAAAAGTATCATATTCCAAGATACCAGACTACAGTTCTTCAGCAGGTATAACTTCCATGTTTTCTAGTGCTAGTACAGTTAACCAGGCAGGCTGCCTGGAAGACTTAAATTCCACATGGATTTTGTTTGAAGGATTTTACTACAAAACACAGGAACCAGAAATTGAGATGTAGGAGAATAAAACAAAAAACAAACCAAAACTAATTTTCAGCACTTACATACCTTACATGAAACTGGGCTATTTTTTTAATTGTTCTACATTAGTCAGTAAAAAAACACTGCATACATACTAGTACCCATTTGAACGGTTCATGGGAATCTGATGTAGGCTTTTCCTCTCCTGAGACTGCACTATCCTGAATGTCCAACATTTACTGTCATTAAATGTGCACTGCATTATTTTTTTCCAGTCAATTTCAATACATCTATTATTTGGTATGCAGTGTAGTAGCTTGTTCATGAATATGTATTAGAGAAAATTGTCTGAGTATTCTATTTGCATTCCTCCAAAGTTAGAAGAGTCAAAAAAAGATTCTGAATGTGGCATGCATGTTGTTTCCCCTTTTACAAAACCTTAACTGGCAGTCAGGATAAAACACAAGTCCCAGTCCAGGCAAATGAGATGTGAAATTGTAAAACAGCTAGATGAAAAGGCAGTACATTTCAACATATGTGTATACCTGAAGGCCAAACACCAAGGAACTTCAAGTGCAACAATCCCCCAGAAACATACCGCTTCCAGTGCCTTATTGTCATTACAAAATGAAAATTGCATTTTATAAGAGATTCATACCTATAAAGACTTTACTTATTAATGCAGGTACATCAATGACAGATTGATTTGCATCAAGTGATCTGAAGCAACCACAATCACCAAAAAAATTAAAACTGAATAAAAATGCATTCACAATAGCGACTGTAACATTACAAGTGGAAAATGTTCCCACACTACTTGATAATCATTATATATACTACTAAACACTAGTATTAAATGTATTTTATTGCACTGAGGTTTTGCTTTAGGTGACCTTAAAGGGCATAGTTTCCCCTCTACCTAACTATGAAGCTGTAAGTATTTTCAAAACACATAAGGCTGTTTCCCCCCCTAAACCTGCAGTCTGCTTAGCAGCTCTGTTAAATTTTATTCAGTTCCAGATCAATTTTAAAGTCATTACAGTCAGAAAAAGTATCATCTTTTGATTAAAAGTTTGTAAATTTCCAGTCAACTTTTTAATTTGCCTTTCAGACTGCAACCTTCTGAAGCAGAAAACCAATGTTCACATGTGCCTAGCACAGCAAAAACCTAATTAGTACCATGAGTACTGTTAAGAGTATATATCCTGTATTTCATCTTTCATTAAAAAAAAAAAAAGTCAAAACAAAAAAAACCCTATGAAAACTTTTCCCTAAGTGGCTATGACGATCCAATTCTGTCATTCCCTCCATTTCATAGAATATTAATGCATTGAAAGACTAGATGAACAAATATATAGATATTAGAACAAATAACAACATAGAACAAATAACTGAATTTTCCCTTGAAGTTCTTCCTTCCTTTCACAGATAACAGACTCACAATATTAAATAATATAGAGGGGCAGTAACTTTGCAGGTTTTGCACTTATTTCTCTGAAATTTTATTGATATTTTATACAGAAATTACATAGAATTGCTGACTAGCAACAAGTAAATGAGAACATATTTTGTGATTACTGAGATTTAGTCAACCTAGAACATTAAAAATCACAATTTCCTCTTCCAGTAAAAATATTCTATGCACAGCACAAATAAAGTGGCAAAAGGGAATAATCAATAAATAAATAGATAGATAAAAAACCCAATAGCCCAGTAACTTACCCGCAAGGCTTCAATTACAAGGTCTCGTGCTTCTAGTTCTCCTTCCATTACACTCAAAAGCATGCGTAATTCCGGCTTGCTCAAGTTATCCACATCAAACTCTTTTTTCTGTAAAAAAACAAAACACTGGTAAACACACTAACTGACTTCAACAGTTACTGTAGATCCGAAACACAGACATTTCAGCATCCTAATTCTGGGTTCCTCGAACATCGGTAACTTTCAAAAGTTGAGGTGGCTTTAATTATAGTATATAAAGTCAAAATTAATGTCAGTCTATTATTTTAATTTGAAGTGAATAAATTAACACACACACACACACCAAAATGTTTTAAATCCCATGCTGTTGCAAGGAATTCCTTCAAAGTCTTGTGATATGGTAAAGAAACTTTGCCATTAACAGCTCCCAAATGCAGCCTCACAGAGGCCGAAACAATTCTGCATACCTGAAATAGCACATCAGGGATGAAGGCAAGAGAGAGTTAAAGAACCTAAACCACAGCACACATAATCCAGTATAACCTGTGCCTCATTGGCAGAAAAACTAACTCATCACACCATACTGAGCTGAATGTGATTTTTTTGAAGAACAGTTTGTGAGAAGACACGAAATCTTGTATGTATGCTTTATTTGTAATCTCATTTGTTTGGCTGAAGGGTCCAGTTCAGGTTTAAGAGGTGCTGACAAACAACAGTTCACAACGATATCTTCTCACTCCACAACAAAGATCAGTGTTAAGTTTGACTTCCAGACAGTGAATGAGTTTATGCTGATGAATAAAATCACTGAGCACATGCATGAACACTATATGCTGGGAATATCAGTACAGCTTCTTTAAAACCAAATCTACTCCATGAGCAGTTACAGTTCTGTAACAATGTCAACAGACCCATGGGTAAAGGGGATCCACTGGACACTAACATATTTGGATTTTCAAGAAGTTTTGGACAAGGTTCTGTATCAAATTTTATTACAGAAACTCCTATCCAATCGTATTGCATGAAAAGACACTTCATGGATAGGAAGCAAACACTATGGGTAACAAGCGCTTTTTGAGATGAAGACATGTAAGCAGCGGGGCACCTCTTGGACCAGCCTTATTCAACTTCATCAATAACCTGGAAAAAAGCTAGAGAAGTGGCAGGGACATCTACTTCATGTGAGACTTTGCAGAGAACTCCTCACTTAAAAGGTTAACATCCTCATTTTGCCACTACATAAAATCCTGGTAAACCCATATCACAAGTACTGAATAAAATCTAAGGTGTAGAACAAACTTGATCAACAAGAGGAGCAATGATTTCTATTAAGCGTAACTGTCTTGGGAACAAGGCCATGCACTCTAACCAGTATTTCTAGACTGAACAATAGTAATCCTCTACTTTTGCTGCCTGGATCAGCTATTCCTCTAATCCAGAAGATACACCTTACCCTCCACACCAATGGGTCAAGAAAAACACTGGTTTCTCTGAAGGCTTTTTCCCAATGTACGCTGCAGCCTCTCACAGTGCTCTTCACAATTCTATACAGCGCTCACCAATCTATGGACATGTATAAAGTGAAAAGTTACTAAACATGTTCCTCCTCACGTAATCTAGTGTCAATAGACTGGATGTTACTCCATAGGCTGCAGCAGATTTCACTCTAAGTAGGTACAACTACTAAATTTCATTCGGTCAGGTAACAGGACCCACCTTTCCACCCTCCTTCTTGAACCACTTAATATCTAAATAGCTTAAGGACAGCAACTGATTTATTCATATAACTTCCTTTAGAATAAAGAAACACTGTCTCCATTGTTTGGATAGAAAATTATGAAGGGATATTTTTTCCAAACAACACAGAAAGCAGGTAGTATAAAACACAACATTCAACAACAGTCTTCAAAGTCTTTGTTCAGGTATTTAACCAATACATTATTTTCCCTTTCTAAAATATGTTTGCTCCTCTGATAAAAAAAGGCACCCAAGTTTTCTGATAGACAGGGACAAAGTTAACAAAAATACAGTGCAAGAAACGTGATCCTGCTCTTTTCCAAGTCAGTAAACCCAGCTTGTCAAGATGTATAACACAGGGCAGCTCTTTGCCAACTCTGTACATCACAGGTGAAAATTCTCATTTCTGCAGTCTTCCACAAGACACAAATGAAAACACTCTTACATTCTTAATAAAAAAAAAGACATTCTTCAACATATGCGATGCAGTGATGAGCTTTTTTTAACTAAGCACCTGATCAAACAATTAAAGTTGATTTTGCTCAAGTACACACCTTGAACTAGGAAACATGAAAAGACAGCAATAACAAGCAATTAAAAGTACTCTCTGTCAATTTCTAGTTTGATATAAACAAATAAAAATGTAAATAGTCGTAAAAACAAGACACACAACTTGGGTTTTATATTTTCACTTCAAGAGCTGGAAATAAGAACTACCAAAACCACTTAGTATACAAACAGCTCTAGCATATCAGACTAAAACCCCACTTACCTGAGCATCCTGTCTCTAAAAGCAGCCAACAATGGATGCTTTGAAATCAGTACCAGAGCAAGACAAGCACATAATGATGCTGCCCAGAAATACTCTCCCAGCCTCCAGCAATTTTCAGCTTATACCTTCGAGCCAGAAATTGTGATTTTTCATGTAGTAGCCCTTGGCCAACATACCTGTTGTGAAATTGTCCCATTGCTTTTTGAATCTCTATGTCACATTAGCATCCACAACATTCCACAGCACAACTACACAGCTTGTGAAGTACCATCAGCTTTGCTGTCAGCCTGATATCCGCTACATGTTTGATGCCTTCTGATTTCTTAAGCACAGAAAACATAATCTATTATTACCCACATTCTCTATGCACAAACTCTGTCAGACATGTCTTCATGTACATACAAGGAATTCCCCCAAACTGATGTCCAAAATCAACCAGAAATGACACACAAGCAGAAAAAGTGAAATAAAGAATTTAAAAGCTTTTAGGATGAAAGAGAAGTCCACCATTTTTCAAGTCTTGTTTAGGAATAAATTTATGCTCACTGAGTCTTTCTAATCATTCTTTAACCAACAAATTCCCAAACTGGAATGACCACTTTATTCCAGAACATTAAGGACAACTCTGGTTTGTTCACTATGGATAAGCAACCTCGAATCCCCTCACACAGGGTTAGAGCGTGCATGGCAGTTGCTGAAGAAGCTACCACATCTTCCTGCCATGCACATCTCTGAACCAGTGCTTATGGAGCTCCAATGTAGCTTACCCTAAGTGGACCAAAATGCATAGTTTAAAGATTTAATATATTTTCCAGCACAATTTTAAAAATATTTTTAAGATTTGATTTGATAAAGCATATGATGAAATAAAAGTATCCTTCCTCTTAAACATTCCCTGCCACCTTCTGGGGATCAGGATGTCGGTCATGGCAGGTTTGCCCAAAGTGCTTATTTCAGATGGAGCACTGTTTGCCTAAGTTACAGAGAAAACTTGTTTAGATTTAGAAAAGTAATCTTTATAATATCTTCCACTGGAGCAATAAGTCTTAAGATCGCAAGAAAAACTAAAGACTACATTAGTAGCTCATGGCTTATATGTCATCTGAGGTTTAGCTACAATACCTCCGGTAAAGTGCCATGCTGTAACAATTTAACCAACAACTTAACAACTATGTAACAGAGTCATCCATTATATTGGTTTCATAACAGGGATATATTAATATGTTGCCCCAGGGTGACACTTGGCATACACAACCAAAGCATAAGAGAACTATTTTTTCCCTCTATCTCTTTTGAATTTTAAAGTGTCTGGTTTATTTGATTTAGAAGAATAAAGAACGTGAAAAAGACTACAACTTCAGTCCTCTGTGTCTCTAAGCCTTCACATGTTATTTTTCAGATCAGTTTTATGAGGGGGGTGTGTTGCCTGGCAGCAAGTGCACTGACAATAGAACAAACAGCTAATTAGCTAAAACTCATTCAACTACCTGTGAATGCATCGCAAAAAGAGTACGGGCAAAATGACAACCTGCATTGCTAAAGATTAAAAGAAGGTCTACCATGAACCAAAAAGAAGACAAAACAGCTCTTCTGAACAAGAGAAGAATGACCTGGGACAGTATTGATCAAAGCGGACATTTTCCCACCTTTAAGAGAATGAAATTGCAAGGTAAAGAAGAGGCAGGGGAACATAGCACAGCTATTTAGAGCAGAGATGGTTAAAATCTTTAGGATTCAAAAAGAAAAAAAAAAATCTTGTGGGGGAGTGGCAGTGTCAATACTTTGATTTTGCTGACCAAACCCACTTGCTAGTACTGGTATAGTACTGGCAGTACTGGCAACTTAATGAACTAAAAGCGCTGTTCATTGTGCTACCACAGCAGCTGTTACAAACTCTGCTGTCTTCAGCAGAAGTCTGAATAGGTAAAGTATAAAAGACACAGCTTCATATATTTCCTAAGCAGAACAGAAGCAAAAAACATCTTAGCTCCAGATTAACCTTAAAGACCATGTAAAACAACCTCCTTCCTCCCCGGAAAGCAGCTACATAGCCTTTTTACAGATGGAGCTGCAAACCCAGGAACTGGGAAAGAAACCTGGGGTGCATAATTGAGGGCTGAAGTCAAAAGACAGGGATGGAGAAAGGAGTATAAAAATGGTGTATAAGAAACACATACGGAAAAGCTGTAAAAAAAAAGCCCTTTCAGGGAAGGGAATGGTACATATCTACATTTGTTGCATATTCTATACTGAGTTCCATTACATACAACAATCTTCTTGAGGAGTCACAAAGCAGACTTCCAAGATGAGATTCTAAAAATAAAATGTTTGTTTGCTACTACTTATTAGGCTATACAAAGTAAACTTTTAACATCATGAGGCCTCACATCTGTCACATCTATGGAAAAACTACACCAGAGAAACACAACCCTGAATCATATGTTTTACAACACTGAATATGTCCCCCAGATACAACTCATCTGACAAAATATAAAAGATCTGTTTTGATTAATTCTATTTACTTGCCTAAATTCTATTTAGTTGGCTAATTCTATTAGTAGTCGCCTACTACATAAAAGTATCTAGTGTGATTTAAAATGTCTGAGGGATCAGAGGTATCTTTTGGGGACAGGAAGATATGGCAGAGGATTTAGGAGAATCATCCATGCCATCTGGATGGGTAGCGGGAGGCCAGCAGGGATATATGGACCACTAAAGGAAGCCCACAGGACAGGACTAAGACACCTAAACGTAGGTGTGAGCTATGTAAGCTAGGTACCTAATGCCCCTTTATTTCCAACAGATCAAGCCAGTCAAAACAGTCAACTATTCAGCTAACCAGCCACTAGAACTATTTAGTCACGGCTTCCCTGAAAGTAACAGGATATTAAACACTGTGCATACATGCAGACACATAAATTTCAGTGCCTTGAACCCCACCCATACCTCCAAGAGTCAGCTGCCTCCAAGAGTCAGCTGGCTAAATCACTTCACTCAAAAACAGAGAAGCTCAGAAACCCGTTCGTACAAAGACTTTATTCCTTCTAACCACTTGCTTCACTCCACCAACTATAAAAGGAAGTTTCAAGACCTAGCTCAACATAAACATGGGTATGTGGTCAAATAAATCCTAACCCTTTTCTAATAAAGAACACTCTGAAAACGGAAAGAGTGTTAAAAGAAGTAGTTATAACATCCATACAGTATTCATGAATACTTCAGGGAAACCCACAATTTATTGCTTTGGCTGTGGAAGGTTTGCTCTTTAGCCTGAAACCAGGGTAAGTAACCTGTGAAGCCATGCTTCTCCAGAAATTATCTAATGCAAAAACACATGTCCATTTCCCACCTTACCCAAGATGTACTTAAGAAGATGTGACCGATAGGAATGTTTTGGCAACAGGAACAAATATGAAGGCACAGAAAAATCTTTCAAGCAAAAAGCAGTGCTGTAGAACTTGTATGTCACCTAAGGCCAAGTTTCTTGCTGAAGAGAGTTATCATCTGATGTTATTATCCAAGACTTATATAAATTTCATACAATCATATCTGAGGGATCATGAGGGGACTGTACATACATTTATTTATGCCCATCCATTAGCTCAATGACTTTTATTGGATTGTTCATCACATGAAGTTACCTGCTTTTTCTGACATCCTTTTTTCCAAGCACAGCTCCATTGCTTTCTGGGTTTTTCAATGGTTTTCTTTAAAAGGTATGGGGGAGGTTTTGTTTAGTTGTTGTGGGGGTTTTTCTGGCTTGAGCTAACTGCAAAACTTTTAACAGCTTCCACATTAACCATAAATATACCTCAAAACTGGAATATTTATTTTGGAAATAAGAAAACACAGCCCCCAACCCCTCCAAAATTAGTAAGATACTGACCTTTACATACACCCAGATACTGTCACAGCTGTTAAAACATGCTTGCAATCTATTAACAACCACAAAGGTACTTAGTCATTTTTTTATTTCAGTGCAAGTTAGGTAACAAAGTCCTCTGTATAGATCTAGGCCCACAACCCTTCAATAACCAAGTTTAAACACCTAACAGGTAATGTCTATTCAGAAAGTCACTCTCAGATAAGTCACTTCTAAGGCAAACAGTACATTATTAGATCCAGGTACAGGTACACGCTTATGAAGCTTTTACACCTTACCCTGTCCTACAATAGAACCAAAATCAATGCCCAAGAAAGCATTAGTTCACATACCATAGAGGCAGTACCTCTTTCCTAAACCTACTTGACACCTTCCTGTTTACATATTCAAGGATTATACAGGTATTGTCAATCAACTGATCCCTGTCTTGGGTGGCAAACCCCAAACTGTTGTCTTCCCAAGCTCTGTTGTTCCCATCCCAATTTCCATCTCTGTTCCTATCCTGCCATATCATCTCTGAGGCCCAAGCAATGCTTATACAAATAAAGTCACAGCAGTTAGGAAAAAACCAGGACGTACTGCCTCCTACGGATTTGCACCTCCATGTACTTCCACACATCTGGCTCATAGCATTGCTTTTCTGCACTTCACTTTTATTGTCAGACATTGTGAACAAGTCCCCATTTGGAAGAGAAAGGGACATTTACAAAGTGGACTACGATCAGTGACTTTCTCTTATCCCCCCGAAACCTTCACAGCAAAGGAAGAGAGTCCATGCTGCAGGATGTGAAGTAGAAGGCACAGAAAAGGCAATGCTGTAGTCTGAACTAGGGGGAAAGGAAACAGAAGAGAGGTCTGAGGCGTATCACTGCCAGATGGATCAAGAGATCAAGACCTATCTCTCATCACAGAGGAGCAATGGGACTAAACTGGACAGAATTGCGCTCTGCATCTCACCTACATGTTGAAACATCACATCAGCATTGCAAATCTGACTAGATGAAAATAACTTCTCTGAATAATAATGCTACACTGAGAACTTGTACTCAGATGAGGACAGCGGTAGTTAACCCAAGTCCTTTTGCAAGTGACCATTTTCCAGAATATAATCCCTAATAAGAGACATAGTGTTTGCTCTTCAAGGGTTGTGTCTCAGTTTGTTACTTGCAGTATTTTTCAGGAAAGAATCAATTGGAATCAGTTGGAAAGCCAACTGATCTAAATCAGCCTGCATAATTGATTTGACCAAACCATTATTTAACATTTCACAATATTGACCAGAATGGCAGTTCTGCTATAAACATTCCTGCAGATCAATAGATAACGAATACACTTAGCTGAGCATAAAGTCCTACACAATGTCCCCACAAAATGTCATGGAATTTCTCTCCATTTATCTTTTTATTTTTTTTAATACTGACAGTTTTCTCTGTAGTGCAACTTTTTGGTATGGTTATGTGACCCACAGCAACCCAGACTGATCCTTTTGGGTATGCACATATTATTTTTAACAAAATTTTAACTGATGAAGTAGCAAAATCCCTACTCACTTTAGAGGATTCAAGATTTCACTCTACCAGTATCCCCTATATGTACAGCTTTACAGACAGCAGAAGGTACTCTCTTTCAGAGAAAAACAATGCTTATGCTTTTGATCACTGGTCAAGCAAAACCAAACCAAGAAATTTTACTGAATCATTTTAGCAAACTTCATGTTTGCTATTTCAATAGCAAAAATAGGCTTTTCATAAGCTTTGTTAAAACTACACTGAAGCTGTGTGACAAGCTAGCCCTCTACGTGCAGCAGACTGATGTTCAACGTTTCAACAAAAAGACTGTCAAATTGGATTGTTTCTTGCTATTATATAATCATTATTGATAGACATTATGCAGATGGGAGTCATTCAAAGACATTTTAAAATACACACATGTTTTCTCTCAATACTAATCCAAATGCATCAACACAATTTCACTGCTTCAGTGCAATCAAGCTGTGCAGGTATGAAAAAGGACATGAACCACTCCCCTGCCATTTTCCCTTGTCATCCTTACCATGATAAAAATACCAGGATTTTGTGGGAAAGAAGTGGTGGGCTTACCAAATGCTGTGTTTCATCCAAGGAAACTCAGAATGACAAGATTATCAGCTCTGCTTCTAAATGTAACACACTACAGAACAGTCCAGGCTTTTTCAGTCAAATTCCCTGGTGAATGTAAAAAAAAAGGAGGGAGGGAGGAACTTTTCTACAGTGCTTTTAAAAGCAGGGGAAAAAAATAAAAAGTTTTTTTTTTAATTTTTTTTTTACTGAGTGTACCAAGATGTAATAACAGCATTCAGTATCAAGAAACCCTACTGTACCATCCTGTTCTGCTTATGCCATGAAATCAACACACTAAAACATTACTATTACAAACACTGTTCTTGCAGGTTTTTACTGCACCATTTCTGCAATCAGAATTCTGAGAACTGAAGAAAAAAAAAAAAAAGAAAAAATCCTGAAACTATACCAAAACCAGTATTTTGTTCTAATCTGTAGTTTAGCGTGACTTACAAGACAGTCACCTGGATGCTTACTGTCATCTTAAAAGTAAGCATGATGATTCAATTCGTAATTCTGTATCTTGAGATTAAAGACGGAAAATAAGTTTTCCATACTGACCCTTCAAAAGGAATATTGCAGTACTGTATAAATACTTTTTTTTATCTTTTCATTATACAGAGTTCTTTTTACTTTCCTGTACAAGAAATAAAAACGAAATCAACAATGCAACCTTTATAATGGCAGGGAAAAAAAGGCTAGAAGGAATATTAGATATTTAATGACTGAAGGCAAATTAAAGTAATAGCTTAATAAATACCTCATTATCACTTAAGCCATTACTTTTGTTAGGGAGCAATACACAGGTTATTTCCTAGCACCTCTTCAGTTTTAAAAACATATTTTAAAAGCAGTGTGGAGCTATCACGCCCACCTTCCACTGTGAGAACAATAAATTGCATGTGTGGCTTAGGCTGCACTGCCTAACAGGACAATATTGGTGTGCTACTTGATTATGAGCTACTTGTTTGCACTTTTCAATCTGAAACCTAAGGCAGTAATAATGTGAGTATACTAAAGAATTTAGCATAAACATATCTTACTCAAAAATATGGATCTAAAGCATTAGTCGCTTTTTATGAATCATATTTATTTTTATTATGGTTATGTCATTGTTTTAAAATACAGTGATGTTATAAATATTCACTGCATGAGGTTTACTTTTTTTAAGTACAACTCAATTTCCACAACACTGCAGAAGTTGTAAGTGCACAGCTGGAACAGGGTTTCGCATAAGAATTAGTGCCTGTTAGAATGAAAATAAAATAATAACAAAAAAGGCCAGTAATAACCTCAGTTTCACAGATACTAGTATCTCCTTCCTTCGGGGGCCATCACCTCCAGAAACGATGCCAAGCAAGACGTATACCACTGTGGTTTTACTGCCCTAAACTTTGCACGTCGAGCACTCGCATCATTCTCACGACGGCTGCCAATCAGGCGACTGATACGGGCTGCTTCGCCCCGATCAGTGCCCGGGTGGGTTTGATCGCTCCGCGCCTGTGATTAGAGGGGGGCTGCGGGTCCTAGGGCTCTGCCACAACTGGGGTGAGGAGCTGGGGGCCCGCCACCGGTGCGGGCGGCCCGAGGGGCTGACTCTGCTGCCCGCCTCAGCAAGGGCAGCCGCCGCCCGACACCGTTTGAACGGCTAACACCGCACCGCAATCCCTCCACCTCCCCAGGCGCCTCACCCACCCGCATGGCAAACACGCAGGGAGCGCGGATTCTGCTCGGCTTTTGCGTGTATTTTAAGCGGGGAGCCAGAACCCGCCTGTAGGGTCCCCACACACCGGCGGTCTGGGCGGGGACAGCAGGGTAAAAGAGGCTGCCCCAGCGCCCAGACCGCCACACAGGGGAAAGGAAGGAGAGAGCAAGCTCGTTGCGGGCCCAGCAAAAGGTTAAAGATCAACGCTCCCCCCGGCTGGGGTCTGACAGGTCCCACCGCCGCGACCGCTGTCACCACCTCAGCCCGCCCGCAAGACCGGGCTCAGCCACCCTCGCCGCGGCAAGCGGCGGGAAAAGGCGGGTGGGCGTGAGGGAGGCGAGACCGGGAAGCAGACCCCGCTCCGTGCCCCTTCGCAGGCGGCGCACGCCGTGGCAGCGGGAACAATGGGGAGAGAACCCGCCGCCCCCAGCTGAGGGTAATAAGGAAGCCAGCGGGAAGGAAGACCCCACGTCCTTCTCTCTTCATCCCCGGGGCGGACGGGACTCGGCTGTGGCGGGACCCGCATCCGAGTCCCGTCCCGCCCCGGGAAAGAAGGAGGGCGGAGGTTCGGAGCGGGAAAGGCAGGTCTCCAAGCGCCGCTTCATCTCATCCCCACAGGCAGCTATCCTAGCCTCGGCCGCGTCGACCCCCTCCCCTCCCGGCTAGCCTGTTACCGCTGCCGTGGCCGCCGAGTCCTCCCGCCCGCCAGAGCTCGGCTCGCTGCTCGCGCCCTCCGTCGCCATCTTCCCGCTGTAACGGCTCCGGCGCGGAGAGCGGCGCGGAGCCGAGTGGCGGCAGCCGCCGCTGCCAAGGCGCTTAACCCCCTCCCCGCCGGCAGCGAGGCCACCGGCAGCGGGGGCGCTTAACTCCTCCGGTGCCGCGCAGGCGGGGCTGCCGCAGCCGAGCCGTCCCCAGCTCTGGCTGAGGCGAGCGACTCCCGCCGGCGGGTGCTCGGATTTCCCCATTCATCCTCTCCCCGTCCGCCATAAGGCGGCTAGGAGCCAGGCGGAGGAGGGGAGCGGGACCCTGCCGGGGGCTGTTGGCGTGCCGTGATGGCTGAGGGGAGCGCCTCCACGCAGACGCTACTCTCCTCCCGAGCTTGGGAGCAGGAGAATGAAAGAAAGGGTTATGGATGGGGCGATAAAAAAATAAAGGGTTTTTATAGTGGGCTTGATTCACCTGATCGGTGAGATGTTTAAACCAGCTGAAGCCGTTGAAGGATAGTCATCTATTTACCTCATTCCTTTCATAGTGATGCTGACAGAGTCATCTCTTCCTTCCCGAGACCCGCAGAGGGGCTGGGGAGGACATTTCTGCCGCCAGTCCGTGCTTACTGACTTATTTTCAAGGCAGGGAGACTTCAGAGCTGGTGTGAGGACAGACCTTTTTCCAGGCCCAGTGCTTCAGCATGATGCAGCCCGGCAGCCCACTCCGGCCTGGGGCCGCCCTTTGCCGTTCCAAGCTGGTACTGAAGCCAAAGCCTCTGCTAAGTCCTCCAGAGGAAGGTTTGGACTGCTGCGCTGAAGCTGCCACTACACAGGCTAAATGTTTCCCTTGGAGAACAACACCTGTGCCATGCTTCCTGCTTCCAGGGTATGTTCCTGAAGGTCCCACTGCTTCCCCTCCACAGTGGGAGCCTACCTGGTGGGCTATACACTGAAACCAAATTGAAATGTACCCTTCTCTGGAACCGACTTACATCCATCATAAGCTGAATTTGCAACACTGTTTACTCTGCAGCCACATAAAAAAGGGCAGGCTCATCTGAGCCTTGCCAGACTCCTTGTTTCACAGGGCTGTGTCAGGTCTAGGTTTGTGCTGAACTCCCTTGGCACCGCAACCGGACAGAAATGGGCCACTACCTTCCCTAGATCAAAGATAGCAAATATTCTTCTAAGCACATGGTACCTAAGGATGTGAGTGAAAACATGCATGAACTTTTTCCCCTTTACATTACTGGAAGGGGAACTGAAGAGCAATTAGTAGAATAAACTCCAACTGTAACACAAATGTACACTGAACAAAGTGAGCAGAAGGCAGTGCACGTGGTCCATTACAGGGCACATAAAATCCAGTCAAACAGATGCTTTCTGAGTTTAGGGATTGTTTTTCCTTAAAAACCATCTAGCTCACCTCCTACTCAAGCCTTACACTTTTTATAACTGTAGTGAGTGCTTGCATCCTTTCTACTGCTGAAGCTGAGCAACTCCATTGATGACACAGAGCTTAAAGCAACTTGTTTTTTTCAATTCCCAGTACTCTAATTCCATTTAAATGGTTTTAGGATATACTGTTGTTTGCTTACTTTAATGACAGCCAAGTACGGTATATTACTCATAATAATAATTCATATAAATTTTGAAGAGTACCTGGTGCCATGCCACCAGAAAACTCATGGAAAAGTCTTTTGTTTCCTATGGGTTTCTTATGGGTATTCAATCTACTCCAAAATGGTTTTAAACACTGAAGTTCTTAACCTGGTTTGAAAATGTATTTTCTCTTATTGAATCCTGTCTAACATTATCATTGCCGGTATTACTCTGTTTAGAATCATCTGCTGACCATCACAGTTACTTATGTGACTTTCTAACTGAGTTGACACAAAGCATGCACACAACATCCTGTGTAAGTACTATTTTTTAAATTCCATCCACATCACACCAATGGTGCAGCAAGGGCTGCACCATTTATCTCTTGCTCTGCTGAGATCATAAACTCTGGTTTATCTGATATTTTCTCAATTACCAACCGTACATTTATCAATTAATATTAGATTAGTCATAGCTTTATGTCTCAGACTTGAGAACTGATCTGTCTTTCCTCATCTGAAGATAAATCTACAATGATTTCTGAGAGAGATGGGGGTGCTTAGATCTCAGCCAGCAAAAAATTAATAGGATAGATGGACCAGCAGCACTTCAGTTAAAAGCCTGCTCCCAGAATATCCAAGTGCTGGAAGCAGTTTGACCTGCTGTTGTGGTCAAAAGGATGACAGGCATGCTTTTGAAGCAAGAATGATCTATATTTCTTCCTTATTCCATTAAATGAATAGTCACAACATTTTGAAAATATTGATTTGTGTAATTCTATGAGCCTATACTTCACATTTGTGTTTCTTCACTCAGTCCACTAATGACAGCAACGAGACTCACTGTTGCTATGAGATCACTAAAATCCATATTAGACATTACCAGTTCCTACTGGGGGAGGATTGTCATGCTGCATAGCAATCATAGTTGCATTGTCAGGGATAGTGGTAGGGCCCAAATGTCTCTGAGTTTTTGCAGCATGAAGAACACCTTTGGACTTGGTATCATCTTAAAATTAGGAAATGTTTTTTCCCTGATTGTTAGTACTGCATCACTGGAAAAGGTCTGTCTTATTCTCTGGTTTGTTCCATAATTTAAAGGGTGGCTATGAAAGCTATGTAAACTCCCTTTGTACAAGGAGTCACTTGGGAAAGGGGGAATGGGCACACATTAGTCCTGGGGATATTCCAACTGGACACAAGTGGAAAAAATTTTCACAACGAGAACAATCAGCCATTGGAATAGTCTCTCCAGGGAAGTGGTGGACAACCCCAGCACTGGACACTTTTAAGATTCAGCTGGACAGGGCACTGGGACATGTAGATTAAGTCATGTTTTGTCTAGAAAGGTTCAATCAAATGATCCTGGAGGTCCCTTCCAACCTGATATTCTATGATTCTTTGATACTATGATTCTATGATACTATGTTTATGCTGCTGACATCCTCTTTCAGAACTGACTTTAAACCCTCAGCATCTACACATGTAATAAATGAGTGCAGGGAGAGGGACAGCATGACTTCGTGACTGCTCCTATAGTGAACTGTCATTGCTATGACTGTACTTTAGTGCATGGCTAAGCCACAGTCCTAGGAGAAAAACCTGCCTGTGCTTTTACAGATAATTTTATCACTACTGTATGGCAAAAGAATTGCTGTGCTTAGAGGAAAGTGCTCACTGTTTTACTACTAGCGCATAGCTGGCAAACTGAATGCAATTAACTCTTCTTCTGCTGTTCCAGTTTTATTTGGCTCAAGTGACATAAAAGAAGGCCAAGCCTAGGAGCAGGCCTTACAACCAAGCTTTAAATATATTTTTTCCTATGATTAGAGAGCTGGCACATAGTGGTGGAATGTCCACACCTTACAGGGTGCAGCTGCTGAACAGAATGGTGCTCATTCCCTCCATTAACACACAACTGCTGTGACAGAAAATGCATGCCTTGGCTTTACATTCTCAGGGAAACACTATGCTATATATCTAAATCATACAGTGTTTTGAGGCTTTATTGCCTTGCTAGTAACCGTTTGCATGAAATAAAAAAGTGTAAAATGGTATATTATTCACCCTTTTCTAAAAAATAAGCCTGCATCTGAATTTAAATCAGGCAAGAGACACTGAAGTCCCAAAATAAGTTTTTACAGAATATTGAATATCTGAGAAAAAGTAATTAGTCATTGTATCATCACAATCTTTTCAAAGGTCACCCCAGTGCTGAGTTAAGACATTTGTGCCATCACCCTCATGTAGGACTCATCTAGTCAAGCTGAGCAACATAATTCATACTGCACTGATTATTTCTTCAGTGAACTTTGGTCTTGGAGACCTATAAGTAGTACAGAGAGTTCTAATAACTGAACCATTACCTTGGGTTTTGTGAATAAGAGTTGGCTTTCCCTGGAAGATGGCACACCACTGTCCGGGTGAAATTCAATAGGAAAAAAAAATCAACATTCTAGAAGGCATGTTGGCTGTTTCTGAGAATGTTAAACTAACATGAAAAAGGAAGGTGAAAAGGAGGTAAAAATCAAAGCCTTGAGAACAAAATGGAATCTCCAGTAGGCATCAACAGAAGAGATGCTTTAATTGACTATGCACAAGGAGCATAGCTAATAAATAAAAGGTGTTGGAATTGTTGATTCATGACCATAAATTCAAAAGTGCTGCATATTACTATAAGCTAGTGATGTGATCCACTTGACTGGAAAGTTGAAAACTGTCTATAATCTGCTTAGAAAGGCACTAGTGAATGAAAAGAAGGGAAAACACTATCAATATAGACTATTCTCTCCGTCAGCATTTCTGACATCTCAGGAAATATTATTTAAATATTTATGAATTGTTTTTTACTGTTTAAAACGTAAAAGGAAGCATTAGATAGAGCCTACTGCAAACCTCACTCATACTAAAGAAAAAAGCTCAAGATCATTAAGTATCTTTTACATAGAAAGAGAAAACTGCTATCACTGAGGCCCCACCTTGAATGACATCGTTCTGCCAATAGTGTAACATTCTGGAAATATCTAAAAATTACGGGTGACAATTCAGAAAGTTAACCTTGAGCAGGAAGATTTGGAATGAGACCTCATTGTGAAACATGAAGAGGGAAAGCTAGCTCCAGCTGGAATCTGGAATCTAAAATTTGAGCATTTGCTGTGCCTAACTTTTAGGAATATGAGCCCAGAATGGGATCCAGAAACTAAAAATGGGTACAGCCTATGAATTTGAAAAGTTTTTTTTAGAGAAGTCTTGCAGTCTGTGTTATGCAAAAATAAATGATCACACTGATCTCTTTGAAGCTAAAATCCATAAGCTTTTACTAGACTATTAATATATTTCAAGTCTGTGCTGTAATGCCTGAAAACTGGGATATTTGATTGTTTTGCAAGTGTTTCCCTACGAAGAAGAAAATGATAATTATTTTGCTGTCAAGGCAAAAAAAGTGTACATCTTAAATACTGGAAAGGTATAGGATAGTTATCAGACTGAAAATGTATGAAAATATTCAGAAAAGCTAGAAGTCCTCTTATTCTTCTCTGGCACTCATCTTCTCATGAGTGCCAGTAAAGAATGTGAAGTTGATCTGTAAGAGATTGCTAACTGAAGCGATGGAGGTGTAGGAATCAAGAATTCTCAGAACCAGTTTCCCTGAGCTGGCATGATGACTAATGTACTTTTAAAAGCATCAGCAGTTCCAGGCAGAAAACACTTTTTTTTCCTTTTTTTTTTTTTTCTGGACATAGGAAAAATGCATGCTGCTGTGATAATATTGCCTGAGTGGCAGGAGGCAGAGGAATTCATGCTGCAACTGCCAGACGTGGAAGACGTTCCTTCACTGGCAGGAGTTGTGTAGTGATCTGCAATGCTGGGAAGTACACTCCTATTTTGAAATTTAACTCTTTGGCCACAAATCACCACACCGTGAAATTGATTTTTTGCAGTGATTATTAAATCACTTTCTTTTTATTGCAGAATATTTTTTTCCTCTCTCTCCCCCCCCCTTTTTTTTTTTTTTTTAGTTATTTGGGAAAGAATCCATTGATTGCTATCCCCACTGTTTTGGCATTTCCCTCTTTTCATTATGCAAAAGGTTCGTTTTGAAATTTTCTTATGCTGCTGACATCCTATGAGCAAAATTGGATCGCTAAATGCTCCCCTGTAGGGATGAAGCTGTACCACTGCCAAAATGGACCTCTGCATCTCAGAAGAAACTCGGCTGGAACTGAAGTGATAGTGCACACAGTGAAGGCTGCTCTCTCTGCCAAAGCTTAGATATTGCTCTGAGAGCAAACTGTTGGAGCATTTCATGTGGACATTCAGCACAGGAAACAGCTTCAAGAGGACCTTTACTCTAATTGTAGAACTAAAATCTCAAGGGAGGTTAATCAATTCATTGCCAAGAAGTATCAGTTTCAGTAAGGTAGTAACTACCTTAGCACTTCGACTGAACTTCTATATGGGGACTTGGTAATGAAATGTTTGTATCAAAATGCTTCACTAGGGAGAAATTCCCTTGTTAATGAAATAAAACCGCTTCAATAGGTTGTTAGCTTCACCACTGACACCGTAGAACCACAGCCCAGGAGAATTAGCTCCTTTGCTGCTGACAAAACCCAGAAAACATTGTGCTGAGGAGTTAACTCCCTCCTGGGAAACAAACATTTGCTAGAATAAAGGAACAAATCTGCTTGCCTGTAGGAAAGTGATGCACTTTCTTACTGATGCAATTCAACTTTTGCAATGTCATGGTTTTTACACTCTCAAAGTTAAAAATAATTCTGTGAAAAAGCAAGAGATCTGAGAGTATGTGTTCTGTAAAATGAGCTAATGTGAACATATTGCCAAGACTCGCAGTGAGCTGAACTAAAGACCAGCAACTCATGTAAGTCTGTGGTTGAAGTTTGTGGGAACACAAGAGCTGATGAGTGTTTCCATCAGGAAAAAAAATCATAAGCAAAAAGGGCAAAATGGTAGTTTATGTGGCATTCAGTATATGTGCAAAACTCACTTATGTGCATGTAAATGAGACAGACAGATGAAAAGCAAAGAGCAGTATGGAGATAACCCTGTCTAGTCTTCCCTGTCAAGCACAAGCATCTTTCAATGTACAACTGCACTGAAGTTTTTCAGTCAGGGATTAGGGATTCTGACTTTGGTGTGCCATTTAAATTCTGAATATCCATAAGATTATCTTTCATTAGAATTTTGCTCAGCATGATCCTCAAGATTGAGATGTTTTACACTGTCATTTAGGTTGTATGGGACTTTGGCCCTCAATGTGTCATTTGCTGGGAATTAAGAAGGAATGAAATTAAAAAAACTAGTATGAACCAGCTGTGTTGTAAAATCAGAAAGAGTGCTTAGTATCCTGAGTTTCATCAACTCTTAATGGATGCTGGGGGCTCTCCTGCCTTCTGTGCCTCGACAATTTCCTCTGAGATTTCAGGATGTGGCGTGAATATAAAACCGAAGCTCTACAGAACATATGCTGCAGCCAGAAATCTGTATGAATATAATGACTTTACAAAACATCTCAAAAGACTGAATAATCTTCCTGCTGGACAAAGGCAGAAAAAAGGAAAGTCAGTGGATTTGGAATGAAGAATGTTTACATAATATTTGATCTTTGTTATTTTAAAACAGCTACAAAATATGATTCATAGAAACACAGGACTGGATTATCTATCAATTAATCTAACCTCTTCCAGATCCTAGCAAACATATTGCACAGTTCTGATAATAAAATGATTACTTTAAAACCATAATTTTTGCTGTATCTTTTCTGTTCAAATAATTCTGAATGTGTTAGCTTAAAACTGTATAAATTCTGCATTATTTATGACAAAATTAAATATGTCAAGATTTTGGTAAATTTTCCTTAAGGACTATCAAATAACATAGTAGATACTAGTTAAGCACCACAATATCTTTCTGCATCTGAAGATATTTCAGCAGTTATTTCAATGTAAAAACAAAGATAAAAGAAAGCTCAGTAACTTGCAAAGGCCTACAGAACAGTTCAGAAACTGTAGCTGAGAAAGGAAACGCTGGAAAACTGGTTTCCAGCCTCTTGCTCTTATTGAAGTGACCATCTGAGTAAATATATACCTTTAATGAAATGAGATTTAGATGTTCTTGTGCCAAGATAAAGAGATTGCACTGGAAATGAACTGGCACTTAAAAAAAAAAAGGCACTGTCAAAAAGAAATACTTTCACTCCTGAGAAAGCCTGCATTTCAGTGAAATTTGTTCTACTCTCCACTGTATATACCACTGAGATACAAAAGTATTTCTACAAAAACACTACACAGCCCTAGTCCTCTTTTAAATTTAATGTGTAGTTTGTCCAAAAATGCAGTAGATTATTAAAAAAAAAAAGAACTCTGTCACAGAGGAGAGTCTGTTCTAATTAGAAGTAGAAATGAAAACACAGAAACACTTCCTTTGGAAACAAGGCTTCATTATTGGAAGATAACAAAAGGATAGTGTTTGTATTTCTGATTGTAAAAGGTAGCCAGAAGTGCAAAGAAATCCACATGTGCAGCATTTGGGTCCCGTTTACCCTCTGAAAAGGTTTTTTGGACATGAAACCTCTAAAGGGAGATTTGTTTTTCAGAGATCACTCCACAAACAACCAGAGCAGAGTAGCAGTCTAGAACAAAGCTGCTTCCCCCTCCATGGTGGTACGTAAGGATCACTCTCCTGCTTTTATTTGAGGCCCCCTAGGAAGCCTACTGGATGCTGGTTGCTAGGCAACACCCAAAGCAATGGTGTTTATAACATTAGGTATTAATTATTGTCATGGGCCTTTTCCACAGAAAATCCTGAAAATACACAATTAGACACATCACAGGATAAGTCACTTTGCATTCTGATGGACAAGCATTATTATGCTGCAGAAAATTCAGAATTTGATAAATTGTTTAAAGATGACTGTGCCAAACCTAATATTTTCTTTTTGTTGTGCTGTTTTTTTTTTTTTTGTAATTGCAGCAAGGGGATTTGAGCAACACTATGGTTACAGTAACCTGTTTAAAGGTTCTGAACTAGAATATAATTTGCTTCATTTGTTCCTCTGTTTAAAGTGTGTAGCCCTAAACTGATCCTCACCAGCTCTTTATTTTGTGTTCAGGTCAGTAGTTGAGAAAAAAACCTCAAGCCTTAGAATATGAATATGAAAGCTATAAAATGAAACATTTAATAGCAGCTGCATGTTGCAACATGGAAGTAGAAACAAACAACTCAACAAATTAAATATTGTGAAAGAGGCAAGGTTTAATCTGGTAGTGTTCTTGAGATAAATTGCTTATCATTCATGACACAGGCTTGTATTTATGAGAAAGGAGAACTGCTCTTCCTTCTCTAGCATTGCCCACCTTATTAATCATCACTAGCATAATGGGATGTACCCATGGTACATTCCACTTTTAAGGGGATGTTTACACTGTATGAGACAGGTTATACCTGCAGAAATTAATTGGGGAAGCCAAGAAAAGACTCCATTAGTACAAAGAAAATTGGAATTAATGCTAAATCAAGCCATTACCAATGGTGAAAACATAACCAACAAACTTCTGTGAAGTGACAGAAACAAAATGTAACCAGCACTAAAGCAAATAGATTATTGTCTCAGCACATAAATTGAGTAATAAGAAAATTTGAGAAAGAGATTATTAGACTTTTATCAATTGCTGGAAGAGAAAAAGTGCTAATAATTTTCTGGTTGAAGAAAGAAGATGAGACTGTGGATGGCAGAGGCTCAAGGATACATTAACAAGAGGTTGCGTCGCTGAAAATCCATCTACAAGGATGCCTTTTCTTAACATCTTCAATACACTAATATTTGTGCAGAGGGAGAGTGAAATGCAGCAAAGGGAACTGGAAGTCCTTTGGATTGTCCTGCCTGCAGATGAGGCACATGATAGAGGGTGAAGCTTCTCTACTGTTTCCTGAGTCATGTCTCTTTAGATGGATATGGGGTAGAGAAGTGTCGTGAATGCTGATGTCTGACAGTTTGCCTCAGGATGCTCCAGAAATTGGAACACTAGTCAGACTGGTGGTGTGCTTCTTCAAATGCCCAAAGAGCATGCTAGTGATCAAAATTATCAGGCAGGCAACAAAACCGATAAAATCAGAAAAACTCTGAACCTGTCTTCTTCCAGTAGGCAGTGAAGAGTCTAGACATTCAGTTTTGATTAAATGGGGGCAGAGAGCATGAATGTTTCACAGCTATCTCCATAGCCATTCTCAGTTCCAAAATATGACTGGCCAGTTGTTGAGGCAGCTGCCTGATTTTCTTTTTACTGCTTCCAACTGGAAAGGTATGAGGAGCAGTCATTTTGATGCATACACAGGTGAGACAAACTTACTGTCCCTTGGCCATTTATAGTGACAAATATTCTTTCATGAAAGCTAGGAGAACGTTTTTTGAATGCTGTTTTTCCAAGCACAGCATCTTACCAATAGTACATATACTTTTAAACGAACTGGTATGTTAGGGAAATTTGTTATTTAAAAAAAAAAAAGATTGTTCCCCAAAAACATGCTACAAGCATAGAAATGTATAAATTATATTCTTCTTCTTGAAAAAGAAAACCAACATACTGTAATTTTGTAATGAATGTGAATATGTTGATAACATCATATTGCTGAAACATTTGTCATATGGAATATCTTTCTATCTAGCAGAGATTTTCCTTTGGTAATGTCTCCAAAGCAGGTGGATTTGCCTAGTTCTGAGGAGCCAGGATGTACTACATAATGGCAACTGCAAATTTCAGGATGGCTCAGGATATGTCTCTGTGCTAGAGCCTAACCAATACATTTTGTTTATGTGACAGAACTCATACGACAACCTCCAAACAAGTGTGACTCACATCCTGCCTTGTTTATAATACTGCTTTTTGAGTACCTGCTACCACCTTATGAATGTTTATAACCCCCTCCTCCTCTTTTCCTGATAATCTGCTTGATCAATGTATTTGTCTTTTCTCCCACTTGTCTGATTTGAAAACATTAGATAAAAATAGAAATGAGCTGTGTATTGATGTTCTCTGTTTTTTCTACATTTTGAGGTGTAGCTATATAACTCTGAATTACTCCTCAGCATTTTTAGTCATTTGACACAGTGAATCATGGGCCTCAAGTTATTTATTTACTATTTTATATCTTCTTTACTTCCTTAATTTTTCTCATTAGAAATAGCTTAGATCTTAGATTTTTTAAATGATTATTTGATCAAAAGTTTTCCTAAGTCAGCTATTGTACACCTGAGTCTCATTGCCCAGCAAGCTAAAATATAGATTTGGAGGTGCCTGAATCCAACAACAAAATCACCTTTGATTAGGAATTCGCTTGCCAAATGTAGGAGGAGGCAGAAGTGGAAGGGCTTTGCAAGATTCTGAAGCCTCAGTCCCACTTCGTGGATATATAGTCTAGAGAATCTGAACATGAGCTGTTCTAGGTGTAGAGCGATTTCAGCTTCTTTTTTACCCTTGAACTATGTCAGAATAATAAAATCTCACATTTATTGGAGACAAGATCGTTGGCTGTTGTATGAAATGAACAATCAAAAGAACAAAACAATGCCAATGGACATCAGCTGCACACCTGACCCCAGCCTGCAATGCACTTAAAACTGGTACAGTATTTTTCAGTGACGCATTAAAAAAAAAAAAAAAAGGGCAGCCTATAAAAAATTTCAATTCAGTGTTCCACAGGGCCAGGAAGTGAGACCTTAAACTTGTCCCCTCTAGTTCACTTTTTCTTACAGCTTTGCTGAAGATTATGCTATTATTTAACAAAAAGAACCAGTCTTGCACATTCTAGCCAGCAAGATTGCAACTGGAAAAAAAAACACTTGTTGCAAGAGCTGAGAGAAACATAAATGCAAATGATAACTGGTCCTTGTTCTGAAAATCCTTAAATAAACCTTTTTCCGCTCACCAGAGATGTTGCTTTGGGAAGAGGCTTTTTAAAGTCCTCAAGTCTTTTTCTACTGGATGTACCTTTAATAAAACAGCTGGCAAAATTTGTGGCAGGGCTAGAGGTGGTCTTGGGTTCAAAGTCAGTGTTCTCTGAGGTTTCAAGTTGGTTTCACAGGTTCATATTAACTGGAGTGATACAAACATAACATTCAGTTATACCTCAATCTCTATCCCTGAAAGCTCATTCTCACTAGCCCTTTTTTTCACCATGCATGTTACTGAAAAGTAGAGCACAATGATCATTAAGGAATGCACTTGCATTCATAACTACCTATCCTTGCTACAAAACTTCACATTTTTGTAATTGTCTTCCTTAGAAATGGAAACATTTGCTACCTGCTTTAATTTCCTTTGCAAAGGTTTGCCTCAATATAATCTAAATTCCAATACTTTTACTGAAAACATGATTTAAAATCAGAGAAAGTCAAATATATTTAAATAAACTGTCTGAACAATGTCCTTATTTTCACAGTCATAGCTAAGCTACATTAGTACATTTTGTGTTACTTGTGCTGGAACAACAATGAATTATTTCTAGAGAAGGTTTTGTCTTTACTAGCTGTCCTATTCCCTCCTTGGATGGAAACAGGCCTCCTTCATCATATACACTCATCATCCAAGATAACAAAACATCATTATAGTGGCTACTGAAGGCTAAAAGGCAGACTGGTGTAAACAATTGTTAAGTATTTTCAGTACATAGAATTAGAAAAGCACATTTATCTGACAGCTGCCTTCTTAAAAGGTAGACCAGAACATGAGATCTGTCCTTGCTATACACATTATGGTAAATAGGCAGAACTTCAACTAAGCAGAAACAACAATAATGGATTTTAGTTAGCCTTATTTTTTCATTCTTGCTAAGTCCCTGCTGTAGCTTTTAGGACTCAATAATTCTGTCTTTGTAAAACTAGCATGCTCTGACTTTTTAACTTTCAAATCCTTAAGATTTTTGTTTCTGAGTTCCCTACTGAAATTGTCTATTTTTTTCTACTCATTTTCCTACTTAGTGTTTACTTATGCTCTGTTTTCCCAATATAATGGCACATTAATAGGCAGGAATATAGTACAGTTTGTCAGACTGTTCTAAATATTCTGGCAATTTTAGAAACTTGCTGGTCTCATTGGCTGCATATGTATATAATGACTTACATGATGCAGGAATGAAAGAGATGCAGTTGAAAATAATGCGATCATTGACGTAAAACTGTGACTTATAGGAGATGAGCTTACGCTACTGGTGCCAAGATCACTATAGAAACAGAATGATCTTGTGGCAAAATTCAAAATGCTAATCAACTGAAGAGAGGCACAAAGTCTGTGAGTGCAATAGAGGAGAAGGAAAGCAGCTAGCAATGCCCTTATGAATCCTGCCACTTAAAGTGCCATACCAATGTTTGTGGTTCCTCCTGCTCCACATGAGTGGAACTAAAGGAGAAAAATTTTTCATGCTGGAATTACAGTCAGTCACCCTTCTATATTTGTTCCAACTCCACTGCCACAAAACAGGTATTGTAAACCTTGTGTTATCATCTGGAGAAGTTTGTGAGGTTCCTCTGTGTACATTTGCATTAAACCATAGGTTCCACTTTGAATATAGAACTCCTGTGCTTCCTTGTCACATGTGGTAATGTGAAAAATCCTGTATCCTGTATGGAGATGAAAAGATGTGGTTTTCAAACTTCTGTGATGATCTATTCAAATGGGTTACCCTGAGTGAAAGAAATGCTCACTGGTCAAGACAGATTTTTTAAATCTGAAGAAAGCAATGGATTTTTTCGTGAGAGATTTGATAATTTCGTCTGATCATAAAATCACCTGAAATTGAGGTTTAAGAAATATACAAGGTAGGTTTTCAATAGATTGCTTCAGAGGAAGCTCAATCAGGACAACATAGAAGGAAATGTATAGACTGATTAGAGGTCAAGCTATATATTAGAAATAGAAAAGGAATCTGATCTAAGCCTATTCCTAGATCCTTAGATCTAAGCCTAGATCACAGGAAGAAACTGAAAAACAGAAATGCGTCCTAATATTTTGTTGTTCTAAGTGCCAAATAAGGGTTAATCGAGAACCAGGGTCCTGATCAGAAGAAACTTTCAGAAAGCAAAAGCAACTGCATAGTCAGTGATAGCACCAACAGTTTTGGAGCCCTAGAGCACGTGTAACAAAATGTCTTTATAAGAAGGTTTGGCACACAAAGGAATTGTTTCAGAGGGGCTAAAGAAAAACACTGTGCTGGAATGTACTTGCTTAGAGATGATCTAGAAATGCACTTACACTTCCATTGTCCGCATCTTGAGGTCTTAAGTAACGGAATACTAGAAAATTAATAATTAAGACTAACAAAATCATTCATTTCCATTGAAATAAAATCTTTTGATATGTTGAGAGACTCTGATCTTCACCATATTCTAATAACTACTTTCAATACCTGTTAAAATTAGATATTTAAATACAAAGCAAGGCCTTCCTTCAGCAAAGACACTTTCTTGGTTAGATGCTTCTATATATTTGATGACCGTTACCAAGGAACAGCAAGTCAGCAATGACTGCTCTTCTGATCAACTGCCTTGTTATCTTATTGATCTGTTTACTTTTCAAGAGAATTGTTGGTGAATAAGGAGTCCTTGTTGAAAGGCAGATAACATAAAAACTTCCCAGAATTAAGATGAATGTATGCATAGTGCTGAAAACAAAATATTTCAACGTGAAAAAAAATAATAGCAAGTAGTAATATGACTTCAAATTACACAGCATGAGCCCATCACTTGAACTGCATCAGGAAAGATGCTGGCTGGCCACATCATTCTGTGATGCTATTCAATCTAATAAGAATAATTTCAAGCCTAGCAGTGCTTCCAAATAAATTTGCTTAATGATCTTAAACTCTGAGGAAGAGATGTCCACCTATTGCTTAATTATTTAATCTAGTAAAGGACATGTGCACAATGCAGCAGCTTATCTGCCCATCAGTACAACTCAGCAGGAATGTAACTCTCTCTGATTGTTCTGTGCTGCTTTCCCTTTTGGCTGATGAATTGAGCCAAGGTCTGTTAGAGCCTGCTAGGACACTGGACCTGCTCAGTGAGGCAGTCACCATCTCATCCTATAATTCAGATGCCCTGAGAGATTACCTTCACTGAAAGATTAAAATAGTTCACAAACAGCAAAACACCTTAACTGTAAGGGGCTAGAGTTGTCGCAGTCCTGTAGCTTCACTGATGGCTGAGGTGCACTGGGAGCTGCATGCAACAGCACTCATCTGTAATCATATTTGGAATCCTGACAACACTTTCAGATTTTTGTACATGTGCATATCTGTATGTATGTACAGACACACAAACATGCATGCAATACATGTATACATAAAAAATCTGAAGTTAAAAAGCTTGTCTTTGGTGACAGGGCTGGGAAAACAGTTTTGCAGATTTTTCTGTATCAAACATCATACAGAGAAGTGATGCATAGATACATGTTTGTGCATTTTGTATGTTTAGATGCAAACACTGTATATGAAAAATCAAGCATTCATAATCTGCTATAAGCTCGGATCTGAATCCTGCTAAATTAACTCTGCTATATGTTCAGGTGGTGTTACAGTTCCTGTGTGAATGCCCACATCACGGGGCTGTTCCAGCATAAAGGTATAGGTTTTATCTTGTTTCCTCTAACATTTTTGAAAAGCTTAAATTTTGGTCAGAAAAGGTGTGGGGGAAGGATGAAGATCCTGCAAGACTGGAGAATAATTTCCTGTTCTGCTGCCCTGTGTTCTCAATTCAGATCCATGGAAATGAAGAAGCAATATAGTTACACGAATTAAGATAGCAGAGAATCAAGCCACAAAACGGAAATGGAAAAGCAATGAGCCAGGTAAAATTTAGTCACACAGCATGAAAGGTATACAGTCTAGTCCCAGTTTGACTTGTCTGAGCAGGGAAAATGAAAAGTGATTGTTTTATTTGAAGTTTCTGGGATCCCTTTGGATCAGAATGGTTGGGGCTGCTCCTGGAGTTGTTGGTGGGCTTTCTCAGTCCCTCCTGCTTAATAGCAGGAAGGGCCATACTGCAGACTCAATTGCCTGAGTTCCTTTGGGATCTCCAGACCATGGACTCTTTTCCACTCCTCAAGTCCTGGTGAAGTAACTGTGCCCAAGTAGTTAATACACAGCCAGTGGGAATGGTGAAGCTGGGTTTCCTTTGGGTCTGTGTAGTATATTCTTTGAAGTACTCTCACCACAATACACTCAGCTCATCCTTATGTTCCTTTGCTTTGCTGACATGATTTCTACTGTCCTCCTAGCTTGCCCCACAGTACTTCCAGCAACTTCCCAAAGCCCCATACGCTTTCTGCATACTAGAGTGGTTCTCCAGCCCACTGGTGTTAGCTTTCCCCTCACGAGCACTTCTTATGAGTTCAAGCTATTTTTTCAGCTTTCAGCTGTATAGCCTGGTAAAATGTGCATGCTAAATGGCCAGTCAGGGCATGCGAGCTGATTGACCAGCTAGATGCTACTAAAGAGATCTCATTTACTTCGGAAGAAGCACCAGCGGGGTCTCTTACCTTTAATCAGCATACAGATTTCAGTGTAGATGTTTGTTGTGTTTGCGATCTCTAACCATCTGCTATGTGGGGCTGAAATTGGTCAAGGAGTACCAAAAATAATGAGGAGAAGGGAACAGGGAGGCAGGGGGAACTGCCTTCTAGACACCTAAAAGAAGAAACAAATGGTGCAATTTTGTAACCTTCACACCCTTGGACGGACAGGCTAGAAAATAAAGTGAAAATGCCTCAAAACAGATGAAACTGAGTCCACTCTATGTTCCGAATTGCTTAGGAATGATTCTTTGGCTTTGCTCCAGAAGCCCTGCAGTAGAAAACACAAATCCAGGGAGCCAATAGCTTATTCTTGAATGAGAGAGCTGAGAGCAGAACCACTCTGTATCTTTCATATTTATGGAAGGACAGTGAAGTGGTAGCCTGCCAAGGGAGCTATTCAGCACTGTTTGACATTATTTGAAGTATCTCATTAATGCAACTGTTTTTTTCCGTAAGTTTGAAAAGAAAAAGCTTAACTGCAACAGGAGTCAGAAAGTCAAAGACAAAGCCACATCTTCATGCCTTCAGCAGTAGCTCTGAGCAACTTGGGTGTGCTGGGTAACCTACTCCTTCCAGGAGCAGCCCTTGAAGGCAGTATGTCTCTGACACTCTGTGCTCTCTTTTTTCCCCTTGAATATGTGACAGAAAATTATCACAAATATCCGTATCTACTGCCTGCTCTAGTGTCTCCCACATGGGAAGGGAATGAGGTAAGGAAAAATTACTCTTGTACAGCAGCTGGAGCCCAAGCTGAGAAGTGCTTCTGAAGTCAGAAAGAATTTTTTCCCCATCGGTTTGGGCAACAGCTAGGACAAGTTGGATCATATAGCTGTAATATATGATAGTAAAGATGTTCTACAATCTCTCTTTCATCTGAAACTTAAGAATATACTTTTCCATTATAAGTAATCCCCTTGAACTGTTTCACTATTTTTACTGGTGAATGGCTGTATCTCCTTTTTCCTTTTGTTTTGCTTTTCCTTCTTTGTATACTTTATTTCCTGCTGTCTGTTCATGATCTGAGCAGAAGGCTTCCATGTGGATTTAAGCTATAATTTTTCTGTTCCTTATTCTTATACATTCTTCTAGAGCTGAGAGACTATATTAAATCATTTGCATTTAGAAACCAGAGTTTGCCTTTGACTGTGAATGCATAGCATAAACCTGGAACTCCTGAAAAAAATTGCTTTCATTTTTGCTGTGACCAAAGAAAATTTTTGCACTTACTGTGAACCTCATGGGTGTGAAGGAAACTCTTTAGTGCTCTTTTTAGTCAATCGGTCAGAAAAATACTATTCTAAGATGTATTGCAATATACAAAAGGAGGAACACAGTTCAAAAATAAAAACTATCACTTGACTTGCAGAGAAACAGATGGGCATGATCTACAAAACTAGCTAGAATGAAAAATAGACCCAAAGTGAATTAAATGCTGGTGAGATGAAAATTAAGCATTTCTTTTTCTGCTGAAGTGAGAAAACAGTCCTACTTATGATGGAAAATTATTCACTCTGTACTGTAGCGTAAGGCAAAATGTATCATGCTGGAAGAAGATATTACTAGACTGTAGAAATACATGGTCTCACCAGTAGCATGGATTGTCTCACTCAAGGAAGAACTACAGGTATCATTTCAACTTTAGCATTTCTGGACAAAAAAAGAATTCTTCCAGTACTTATTTAAAACTTTTGTTGAATGCATAGAACAAACTGAACAAATGCTTTTTAAATGCACTAATGTTGCAAATATATTTTTATTTAAATTGTAAACTTTCTATGAGACTTCATCACATTTTTGTCTCAGTTGATCTTGCTGTTATCATTAATTACAGTTGTATTTCCACAAGCATTGAATGTTCCTATAGAACCTATCACTTCAGCTTTCAAAGGGCAAATGCTGTAATAAAATGGAAATTGCTAAATATCAGTTAATTCCCACAGTAATTATCTAAGTATTATTTATATCACTGTAACTCAGAGAGATCTTCACTGAGACTGAAGGCCTTTGTGCTAGATAATATCTGAGAGTAAGTTTAATATTCTTAACCACATTAATCTGGCTCGACTGAGAATGGCCGTTTTAAAAAGTGTCAGCTGTGCTGGAATGATCAGACTATTGTCTAATCATCTGAGCATTTTATAGAAAAATGGTCTAATTGTTCTAAAGGCTTGGGGCAGCTGAGCTGCTCTAAATTCCCAGTGAGCTGCAGGAAAACATCTTCATTCTTTGTGGGCACCTGGTGTAGTGCTGACTGTGAAGGTATAGGAAAAGTACTGAAGGGCTAACTACAGGACAGGACCACTTGCATGCCACAGCATGACCATGTAAGCCTCTGACAAATTGTTAGCTGTATTTTTCTACCCATTGGTGAGCACACTTCATTTTTAGAAACCTAAGGTACTGATATTTGGGCTGTTACATGCTGGTGTTACTTGACTTGGGGGTGACACAGGTTGCTACTGACCTTAATTTCATAGAAAGGCCCAAATTAGCAACAGTCTTTGTCCAAAAACATTATAGTCTAAATAAAGAAGCAATAGGCAGATGTTCTAGGAGAAATGAAATATCTTTATTTACTAGATGAGGAACATAAAGGTTAAGAACGAATGTCTCTGTGCAAGTCAGTGAGAATTTTGCCAGTGACAGCAACTGGATTAGGCCTTTACCCACAAGGATGTCACTTCAGTGGTACAGGCAGTACATAGTAGAGACAGGAACTGAATGCAGGTTTTCTGAATTCTGGACCAGAAAAAGGACCAGCTACAGGCTGGGCAGAGAAGAGATTCAGAGCAGCCCTGCGGAGAAGGACTTGGGAGTGGTGGTCAATGAGAAAATGAACATGAGCCAGCTTCAGTGTGCACTTGCAGCCCAGAAAGCCAACTGTATCCTGGGCTGCATCAAAAGGAGCGTGACCAGCAGGTCCAAGCAGGTGATCCTGCCCCTTTACTCTGCTCTCATGAGACGTCGCCTGGAGTGTTGTGTGCAGTTCTGGTGTCCTCAACATAAAAAGGACATGGAACTGTTGGAACAAGTCCAGAGGAGGGCCCTGAGGATAATCAGGGGACTGGAGCACCTCCTGTATGAACATCAGCTGAGAAATTTGGGGCTGTTCAGCCTGGAGAAGAGCAGGCTGCGTGGAGACCTCATAGCAGCCTTCCAGCATCTGTTGGAGGCCTATAGGGATGCTGGGGATGGACTCTTCATTAGGGACTGTAGTGATAGGAGAAGGGGTAATGGGTTAAAACTTAAACAGGGGAAGTTTAGATTGGATGTAAGGAGGAAATTCTTTCCTGTTAGGGTGGTGAGGCACTGGAATAGGTTGCCCAAGGAGGTTGTGAATGCTCCATCCCTGGCAGTGTTCAAGGCCAGGTTGGACGAAGCCTTGGGTGATATGGTTTAGTGTGAGGTGTCCCTTGCCCATGGCAGGGGGGTTGGAACTTGATGATCTTAAGGTCATTTCCAATCCTAACTATTCTATGCATGTTTTGTGAGGTAATCTGCAGAGAACAATCATTTTTGCTATTGGAATTGTATATCTAATGAATCTCTGAATCTCACAAATATTTGAATCTTTCAGCATTTCAAACTTTCATTTCCACAGAGGCTGGTTTTGGCCCTTTACACGCAATTTTTAAAATGTGTACAAAACCTACAGTATGAATATTCCCAGTAAAAATTTTTATCCCACAAAATGAAAAATCCCTTCAAGGTCACAATATTTAAAGTCTATTGGAAGGGACACACTCTGGCCTTAGATGCTGCAGTGTAAAATGTCTGCTGAAATTACTCGGATTACGGTGATATAAAACAGAGGTGAATGAAATCATGTGTGAAACAATACTAGAGGTTTTGTTTATGCAAGTGAATTTCAGATGCAATAAATGCTCATGGATTTTCCTCTCTCCGTGCATAGAATTATTTTAATAGGGTAAATTAACCAAGCACTGATTATACACAGGTCTTGCAGGTCCATGCACAAAGCTGTTTATTGTATTCAGACAGGGGCAGGACATTTTGGTACACTGGACACATTTGTTTTATTCCCCCCAGGTGTTCTTTCCTCTGGAGCTCTCTCCCACTTAGCGTTGCTGCCCTCTGTGCTCCTTTCAGCTGCCAGATGCTTCTTCTAGAGTCTGCCCTGGCCCTGCAGAGAGCCCTGAGGTTGTGGCCCTCACATCTCTCACCATCTGGTGCCTCTCTTGCCCCAGTGTGATCATGACTCTGTAGCACACATTGAATGTGCTTGTAGCTGACAATTCATGTGGGTATGGGTGTTGTGGACCAAAGATATCCTGTCTCCAGATGAAGTTTGTCTTAACTTTTGAGGATCCTTTGCATTTTCAAGTCAGTTTCACAGTGAGAATCAGGTTTAATCCTGGGTAAATACATAGAAAAGATTTTACAGAATCTTGCTTATGCCTCTACAGAGGAGATGATTTCACAGTAATTATGCCTGTGTCTGAGATCAGTACCAGACCCTAATGCCTCTAAGACATTGCTATGGGATACATTCTCTATTTTAGTCTCAGCAAAGTGGTTAGCTGCAAGGGGGATATTACCCTTCTTCTTCTGGCTTACTTTTCCAGTAAAGACTGAACCCTGCTTAGAAGAAGAAGCCCCTTGTTTCTATATTTTTAAATATCTTCTGTAGTTATGGAAGTGTGTGGTCCAGATGTAGTGTTGTCCTCAGTTGTCAATCAGGGGCTTCAGGGATAAGTATCGAATGCCAGGAACAGACACCCTTGTTCTGGAGCATTTAGGTCATTTGTGCTATATGACTTTAATGCTGCTACTACATTGAGTGTCACTTTATTTTGGAAAAACAAAACAAGACAAAACACAACAACCCTTTGATTTAAACAAAGCTTCTTGAAGAAGAAAATGATATGTGTCTGAATTTCTTAAGATATCTTAAGATTATGGAAGTAGTTTGTAGATGTAAATATTGTGGCAAAAAAATACAAATCCTCAAGAAGATTTTGCACATACAGGGGTAGGCAGTGCTAGTTCATGGTAGGAGCTGTAAAATCTTTTCCATTTAGAAAGCAGAGCCATTGGGAACATCTGAGTAGGGAATCTGAAGCACAGCCCATCTGGTCTATAATTTGAAATACACTGGTCTGTAACCTTGTGAAAAAGAAACTCCAAGGAAACTAAGTGCCCAACACCCACTTCACAAGCTTCCTAAGCATTTTCACCATATATGACAAAGCCACTTCTGTTTCTCTAGGTTCTTGACTTAATGCAACCTTTCTCTGGGCCATCCAGATGCATCTAAAGTATTGTAGCAGAAACAGAATTTAGGCAGAGATCATCTCGAGCTTCTGGAACCAAGGCAGAGGGTAAGTGTTGTTATGGAAGTACCTCTCAGAGCTGAGTTTGTTAACAAGAGCATGTAATTCAAATTTCTAGCTAACATTCCTGCAGAATCTGAATATAAACAATAGCTATATATCAGCTGAGGAAATTCCATTTCCATCCTTATTGCTTCCCAATGTTAAATCTCATGTAGCCAGGTTAATTTAAATAAATCTGCTGCCAGCATTTCAGTAATTATTGTAAAAAATGTAGTTAAATTTGCTGTTCACACTGTATGTGCATGCACAAATATATCTCTCATGTTCTGTGTCTTCGGTGCATTGATATACTTTGCTTTTTCATTATACAATTAGGTCACAAAATTCTCCAAACATGTCAGTTTGTAAATGTAAATGTGAAGAAAATATACATCTATTACATTTCCAATCTGTATAGAAAGTTAAATTTCAAAGTAACAGCCAGGAGAAAAACACTTAAAACCCACTGATAGCCACAGGACTTGTGCAAATGAATGAAAGCTAAATTTCAAGATGAAAAGCTTTCCCTTCCCTCCAACTAGGAAACGCTCTAGTTTCAATGCTCTGCTAGTCTACACTTTCCACCATGTAACTGTATTGAATTTGGGTCTGAGGGCAACCGGCAGACCTCACTAGCTTGCAGAACCAAGCAGCTGATGTCTGCAGTCACAGATACCCGCCAGTGATCACCATTCTTTTTCTGGCTTCACAACCCCTGTGAATGTTGAACTTTCAGGGGACTGAGCTGTGGTAACTTCAGGGCATACTTCATGACTCACTTTTCGTATGAGAGGGCACCAAAAAGCCGCATGGGTTAAGCCCTTGGAGTATGCAAATGGTGCTGCTCTTAGTGGGCATCCTCAAAGAGTTGCCAAAGAGGCCAGTGCTCTTTGAAAGCCAGGCCTCCTGTCTACCATCAGCACCCTTGCAGAAGTGGCTCTGGTCAGTGTTCACCATTTACATTTTTGACGGAAAGAAACTCAAGATTCCTGTCCTGCTTTCTCTTATTCAGGGGGGTGAAAAAAAAAAACCTAAAACAAACCAGCAATTGTAAGAAATAGAAACAACAGCAGTTCTTTAAGTCAGACTACCATTTATGTTAATTAGGAATTTTGTTCAGAAAAAACACTAATAAAGTACGTATGTTCTGACTTCTTTTTTCCTCTTCTGAGCACAGAGCAGAAACCCCAAATATATTCTCTGCTGACAATTACTAATGCCTAAGAAAGCTTCCAACATACCCTCTTCCGTCTTATAGAACCTAGTTAAGAAATACAGAATTAATTAAAACCCACAAAGTACAAGAAGATGCCATCCTCTTCCATTTGTCCTCAAGCAGTCAGCAGGCGGTGTGTCGTATACTATACCCAGTACTGAGGCACAAAGGCAGACAAATCCAAAACTGGTTCCCAGACTGCAGGGTGCCACAGCAATGTTTCTCAGGTGTGCCTGTGCAAATCAGTAGTTACACAAGGAAGACCCCAAACTTATGGGTGTTTGAGTCCAGGGCAAGCACAGGAGTTACCATATTTAAAGGAGTTTCAGAACGATTTCTGCGAGGACAAGATTTACAAGTGTTCATAGGGTTTAGGACCCCTTTCTTGCTGCCAGTGACCAGGACAGCTCATGGTCTCTGATCTGTGGCAGGGCATCCTGCCTCGTCCCATATCCACTCAGCCCATGGCAGCTGCATCTCTGCCTGCGCAGATTCATCAGCTGCCTTTTCTTGGCGCTGATTTGTGGTGAACGTTGTTCATACTCTATTCAGGTTCCTTGTCCATCGAGTTGCTTTCTCTGAGCCCCTTACAGCAAAGTGTATTTTGCAGTCAGTGTCAGATGCTGGGTTTTTTGCACATGTTATGGAAATGTATTTTTTTGTTTGCTCAGTATGTGTTTTAATGATCACATGTGCAATAAAAAGTTCCTGTTGCACGCTCTACTTGTAACCACATTAAAGAGCCACATGTGTCTGCAGCAGTCAGGATGTGTGTTGTGGTTATCCTCTCTTCTGAGGTTTTTGTGGTTTGGGTTTCTGTGAATTTCCCAAGGCTTTGCTCAGTTTGTGTTTTTTTTTCTCCATTTTGTGTATGAAGGAATTTTTAATTACTGAGACCTTTTGTCCATACAGTTTCTCTGTGAAAAAATTATACTGCACTGAACCAACATTTCCTTGCTAAATGCAAGAAGATGGTTTAGATGGTTTCTTGAAACCCTTGCAGCATTTCATTACTGTAGCCCTGTGTTTTTACTGCTGTTTAGGTGTGGGAGCCATATGAGAGGTGTTGATCTGTGATGAATACTCGCCTGTGAATTATAGTTTGTATTTTGCCATCTGGCTGCCTGATAATTAGCCCACCTTTTTGTCAAATGAATGGCACGTGTTTTCCTTTCCATAGAGATGCAAAACTATATATATTGGAAATTACTGTTTTCAACTTCAAAAAGTAGCCACAAAGCAGTGTCTTTCTGCAGTCACATGCATGCCCTCAGACAAACTTCACCCACATATGGACCTTGATTAACCCCTGCATCATACTGGAGCATTACGCACTCCAAGTGTTGGATTACTGATTGTGTGATGTTTTGAATTTGCTGCATACATATATATATTATAAGCTGAGGTCTGGGTGATATATTACTTTACTATATAGCTGCAATATGTAGCTGTATTTTCCTACGTTCAATAAATAAAGGAAATACGGAGTTTGACAGTGCGTTCATTCTGCTAGATCATCATCATTTGCTCATAACTGCTCCAAGTATATTTCTGTGAGATCCATTCCTGATGGGACACTGTGGGTGGGGACCCTCAGGAGAGGCAGGATGAGAAGCAGAATAACCTAAAGAGGACAAAGGCATCAGCTCCTATGGTACTACTGCTAGAGAAATCTGCAGTTGATTATGGCACATGAAGTCAGAAAATCATGAATTCAGTGAAACTCTACCCCCTTCCACTAGGAAAAAAGTACGTTTTCTGAAATTTTTTTTCTCATTTATCAGGAAGCCCTTGAAAAAGGTTGTCCAGAAGGAGATGGAAGGAATTTTCTCACTCTGCGGCTTGCCTTCTATTTTGGGATGTTAGATATCCAAGTCAGCGCTTAAAAGCTATAATTCATGAGTCACTAGCTATGTATTAAATGCACAGGGAAAATCTCGTTTATTAATATGTATTTCCAGAAAGGTATTTCTTATTTATTAAATTGTCTTTTTTTTGAGAAGCTAAAGTGGTTTTTCTATTTTTTTCAAGAAGCAGCAGATTCAAAATGAAAAGTGGGTGTTGGTTTGTGAATATGGCATTATTTTTGCCTAAAGAAAGAATTTTTACCATGAAATATATTCATTTATGCAACTTTCAACAGGTTGTTAAGTGCCAAACCACCTAAAAAGACAACCTAAGGGACCTCTTCTGCTCACTCATTGTGATTTTGGTAGTGTGAAAATCATCTGCTGGAAACTGATTTGAGGCAACAATATCTACCATCAAACAGAAGTGAATAAAAACATGCCATAAAGTCAGCATCTCTCACACAAATCATGCACTGAATCAGACTTCTAGCTATAACTAATCTAAGCTGTATTCAGGTTGACAGCTTTAAATATGTTTAAAGAAAATTACCATTTTCCTGAATGATCTAGTCGTATCTAGTGGAAATGAACATGTACTGATTTTCTAGCAAATCTGACTGTACATCCCCTTTCCTTTGGAATACCTTTGTTTTTCTACTGCCATTTGCATTACTATCTTTTGAAATCTAAAGTATTATAAATATTATTTATACAGGAAAACTTTCTTTTTTCCTTTTTTATGTTACCATGATCATGTGGATCAAGGTAAACTCTTCTCTTTGAAATATGTATATATTTAGGTAATAATAGCTCTACATTTTATCACTGATATCACTGACAATAAATGATGGCCAGAAAGGGGAATGATCTTCCTGAGGGCATTTCCTTCTATACAGTGAAAAACAGGTGTATGAAGATAACAGAACCCTTTGCCTTGAGCAAGCACTGCAAGATCAGTCTTTGGCTCATTTCAGGTTGGTGCCTATTACATTGATTAAACTGCATCTCAACTTCTTCATTCTGCTCAGGCCTATTGTACCCACTGTTGTCTCCCATTAACTATGCAGATGATAAGGTTTTGGTGGAGCATGATTTTTGTTATAGATGTGTACTGTGCATGCCAAGTAGGGGCCCTAATCTCCAGGTGGATTTGTAGGCACTAATACAGCTCAAAAAATTATTTTAAACAACTTTGGACTCCAATAAAAATAATGGATATTTTCTTCCCAGATTTGGTTTTGGTTTGGTCCAGAAATGCACAGACACGGATACTCACATACACAAATAGATTAATCTAGATGAGGGTAATAAACCTATCTTCCATAGGTTCTATTTTCAATTAACCTATGTAATCAGATAGAAAAAGATAACCTTAATAAACCATTAAGGGAAAGTAAATGCATCAGAAAAAATGTGTTCAGTATGCAGTGGAAATAAAATAAAACTCTGACATCCCTAAATACACATAGACCATATTTTGCCATGATCCCCAGTACCACCACCACATTTTTCTGCTGATGTAAAATGCCTCTCATGACAGAATTTAAATATGGTGCCCAGAATGTGTCAGTCAAGTACCCTGTCCTACTGGTATATGTTCTTGTCAAACCAATGAATCTTAATATGTGATATGGAGGTAGAAGGGCATAGACTTTCTGTGGAAGAAAGGTTTTTACAAAGCATGTAAAAAAAAAAAGTATGTAAAAAAGCATGCTGTTCTGAAGCCTCTACTCCCAGTTCCTTTGCCTGCACCTCTGCATTTCCCTGATGACCATCCACCAGCAGGTTCCTGGCACAGGGTATTTATTTTGCTGACTTCAGGTTTTGAAATATCTTTTTAGATCAGTATTCAGTTCTGCAGAGATAAAAGCTTCTCTTTTTTTTCCACAGGAAGAAATTATACCTGAAGAAACAAGTTTTGAAAGCTATGCCTTCCAATACCTGGTGCAGCCTTGGACAGACATGAATCTTTGGGTCCAAGTCTTCCAGCAGTTTTGAAAGGAAATTGGATCACTGCTCATGACATATATCGTATTGTATTAATCCTGTGCTTCAGGGCATTCACTGCCTGCCTTTGGGCAAGGAAGGATTTATTTTTTTTTTCCTTTTCTCTCTTGATGCTTAAATTGGCTCCTAGGTTGCTTTTTTTTTTATTTGTTTTTGCTATGCTCTTCTATTGACCAGCCAACTGGAAATAGGCCATGTGTCTGTACAGGATGCAAAAGCACTGCACTGCAGCGCTTCTGGTGCCATTTGAAGTAAACTTAAACTGGTAACCATATCTAGGATCAGGAAGAACTTTCCCCTAATCCAAGTGGGATAATTAGGGGATTTTTGCTGTTTTCTTGCGTTTCTCTATATTGATACTGCGTTTCTGTATATTGATATCTTTGTCCTACATCCTCTGTGAATATAAAAAAAAAAAAAAAACCAAACAAATAAAACCACAAAAAAGCAACAAGAAAAAAAATCCTGCTATGCTGGAACCTGCAATACTAGCAATATCTTGGATTTATCTTGCTTCCCTTCTGTAGGTCATTGCAGATATTTGTTTTTCACTTGCAGATGTTGTTTGTTCGCAATAAAAAAAATGGGCGGTTGGATTTGGGGTATTTTTGCCCATTCAGGACTTTGTGGCTACCTGCTAGTACAGGGAAATGTATTTGTTGACTGACATTGCCATTTCAGACTGATGGTCTTACAGAAACTGAATCCCACTTGCAACATCATCATCGCGATACAGCTTACATCCATTTATTGCAAAAGTGTGTGGCAGAGCAGAATTCAGGCTCTTCATGAATAGATGCAAAACAGCAATCAGTTTTTCAAGGCATGAGAATGCAACTCCAATAGCCAAGCTGATCACATTTCTATCAGCTTATTACTCAGAACGTTTCTCTAAAGAAATGATTGTGAGCACTATGTTGGACAAGACATCCAAGCAGTTAAGCAAGAAATGTCTGAAGGCATGTTCATGTTTGTTGAGACTTATATTTAACGCAGATAATTCATCTCAAGTGCATTTTCTGAATTGTGCAAGATGTGTCTAGAAAATAGAATGGACTTTTATGATTTCCTAGGGGGGGAAAATGTATGTGAAATGTGAGATCCTTGTCCTCTTCAAAATAAGCTTATCTGGTTTGTAATCCTCTTGTGCTTATACTTAAAGCTCTGTACTGTGTTTTTGCAGCTTAAGGAAGATTTCCCCCTTGGAAATTCAGTACAACAGAAATGGCAATGTAGCTGCTCAAAACATATTTAGTACTTGTGGATTTTTGACATTAGAACACCCCAATTTTGAATACATAAGGTAACAGAATCAGTCTGAAAATAAGATCTTTCTGTTATATTTTTGCTTCAGAAACATGTCTATAAATCACAATCTTATTGTGAATTTCTGTCAAGTCTGGAAATATTACAAGTAAATTCAGCCAAACAAAGAAATAACTTTTATTTCAGATAAACAGAGATTTCTGCTAATATCAGTCCCGTGCAGGCTCTAGATGGGACACCACTTGTTATGTCCACTTTCTGCAGTTAATGGCCATACAAGCTTCTGTAAATTGTATAAAGGTGTTATGTTCAAAAAGGCTTTTGTCAGAGAATTAGAATAATTAAGATTAGGCACTTCAAAATACACCCTGTTACGTCATTGGAGTTGGAGTTGGTCTAATATGGTGCTATAAATCTGCATTTGCCCAGGAAATCCGTGCCTGGGAGATGGTAGGTATTATCCACAATATTTTAGGATGCCTATTATGATGGCTAGTTTGTGGCCTCATAATGTCTGCTAGGAATACTATTTACAGAAATATGTCATTAGCCCTAAAAGTGTTTATCAAAGGTTTTTAATAGGAATAATTGCCTGTTAGGTAAACAAGAAGCTACAGTGGCTTATGAACTGATTTCTAATGCTTCACAGCTCCTGCACATTCAGACACAAAGCCAGAGATCAGACTAATTTGGTGGTAACAACAACCATTACATGTTTTGTGATGTTCTAATTTAATTAAAAAAAAAGGAAAGGAAATAGAGAAGAGAAAAGGAAAGCAAAGGAAAGCAAAGGAAAGCAAAGGAAAGCAAAGAAAAGCAAAAGAAAAGGAAAAGAAAAGAAAAGAAAAGAAAAGAAAAGAAAAGAAAAGAAAAGAAAAGAAAAGAAAAGAAAAGAAAAGAAAAGAAAAGAAAAGAAAAGAAAAGGAAAGGAAAAGAAAAGAAAAGAAAAGAAAAGAAAAGAAAAGAAAAGAAAAGAAAAGAAAAGAAAAGAAAAGAAAAGAAAAGAAGCAGTAGGTGCATCCCACCTTAATTCCCTGCTCCTCCCTGAACCAGGTCACAGAGCTCCAGAAGCAGCGCAGCAAGACGGAGTGCTGAATATAACTGTCTGTGACCTGCTTCAGACTGTGAACTGAAGTATCGATTTGAGCACATACAGTCCCAGGATAACCTGCTTTGCTCACAGGCCAGCATCATTCAGAAACTGGAGACCCATGAACCTGGGTAGCCCAGATACAGACTCAGGTCTGAGCCCCCAAAGCTGCTGAATCTTTTCACAGCTCTTCCAAACTTGGCTGCATCAAGCTGCTCCCTGCTTGGAGACCATCCCAGTGTCCTTCATACCAGAGTTCAGCCTTTAAATGGCCAAACCATGGGTGGCTAGCCCTGGCCTTCCTCTGTAAGCACTGTTCAGTACATAGCTAATTTAGCTAATTTGTATTTGGTACCAGAGGGCATCCAAAGTTCACTTGTATAAAATACTTAGTTCTCCTACCTTAAAAAAAAATTTGTTAATATCCAGAATTGCAACAAGGATGAACAAGGGTCAACATAATGTCCCATTTTTTATTATGCCTTTGCCTTTGTTAAAACACCTGACACTGGATTCAGGTTACATTTTAGTCCCATAAAATTCTGAAATCTAGCTATAGGCAATTAAAAATGTCATCTTTAATTCCATATTTCTCTCTGCACTTTCTAAGCTGTCATTTCAAACCTGCCTAGGGCAAACCCTTTAAGAAAAGAAGACTGGCAAATGACCATGGTTTCATTTTGTTCTGATCAAAGTCAAGTTTGAAAAAAGTGTTGTGTTCTACTTTGTGAAGAGCAGGAGCTGGACATTATTGTGTGTATTCATCAGGAGCATCTATTTGTCTCAATTTTTTCCCAGCCACTTTAGAAGACATATATTCTAATCTCAACACTTGGGTTTTCCTGACACTGTGTAATTATGATGAGCACAATATTCATCATAGGAAGCAGGGAAAACAAATAGTCAGATTCTGATTTCCCTTGCAGTGACATAAATCCACAAAGACTAATGGAATCATTGTATATTTATGTTCTGGTGAGTGCAGGATTTGGCCTGGCGGCTCTATAAATTCTCTAGTTTTCATCATAGCAGGACAGCTATACACACCATGCAAATTCTGAACCATCTGGTTTCTCTGAGACCACAGGAACTTTTTATGGAGTTCTTTCTAGCTCTGATTGAATATGGTCAGTTATTTCTTTCCCTATTCCTGCAATTGACTGCAATGTTCCCTTTCTTACAAATTTTAATTACTTCATGAAGTGTACGGCACTTGACTGGCTGTTACTCGGTTAAACTGAAGAGACTATATGAAAGGTTGAACTGACTGCAGCTTATGTGAAGAGAAAGAAGCAAAGCCACAAAATCTTCATTCAGCAGACTGGGAGAAAGATTTGTGGACTGCTAGCAAAAGAAGGTGAAACACAAGCTGAGGCTGAAATTCTCAATTGTAAACCATCAAGGCAGCAACAGAATACAGCAATAATGATAACAGGCACACCCATTTTCAAAAAACACTATATAGATCACATATAGCCTACATTACAAATGCAATTTGCTTTTATGCAAACATATGTCCAAGACTGCACAACTGGCAGGATTAAGAAAAAGAAAGAAAAGAGGGTTTTTTACAACAGATTTTATTTCACAGGCATGTTGAGACAACGTGACTTTCCAGAGGTTCTCTGGGAAATCAGAGAGACTTTTTTCCAAGTAGTTTACTACACTTAAAATGTCTTTCTGTCAGCTTGAGAAGGTGCTAAGGTTTAACAGGCAGTGAGCAGTATTTCAGAATATTTGCCTTGTTTGCAGTTAGAACTGTAGCAGAGCTCCTGATGTGTGTTGTTCTACAGTAATGCAGGGGAGGCTGAAAGGATCGACAAGTTCTGGAAAGTCAATAAAGTGCCACAGTGTGTTAGCCAGTGTTCAGTCAACCAAACTGTTTGATTAGCTCAGCCTTCCAGTATTGTTTCTCCAGGATAAATTGTTTGATGGCTTTAAACAGCTTTGACCTTACTTTACCTTTAGGATAACTTTACCCTTCCATTATCTTCTATAAAATAAATGTTCTTTTCAGAGCATCTTTCTTGCTTTTTGGAATAATAGCCATATAGTATTCGGCACAAGCTTTCTCAGCACATTTAGGAAGGTATATAATATTTTGCAAAAGAACAACTTGGGTGAAAAAACTAACACACCAAACATGTCATCTTTTGTTAAGGAAAATCCTTTGTCTCAAAGGCAGTATTCATGTGATCGCTGTGATATTTGTAATATATGAAATGTGATATTTGTAATATATATGAAATAAACCCTGAGCTTTCTAGCTTTCATGCTTTCTTCACACAGCATGAAGCGAAGAAACTGTATGTTGATTTTGTGAAATATTACAAACTGTAGAAGTATGATATAAAACCTGGAGCAATGATTAGCCCAAAGTCTTTGGCATATCTTGTACAACAGTATATGCAACTAATAGTTTTCCTTTATAGAGCGACTTTCATCAGTCTTTCATAGCATCCATAGAATAGCTGACCTATTTAGCAAAACCATGTTAAAGCACCCATAAGAACCCACCTTCCTGAGGAGACAAGTAGCATAAAGCAGAGCTTTTGTTTCTTCCCTTAATCTTTTGTCATTACAACATTATCCAAATCTCACAAATACAAGTCTTTATTTTGAAAGCATACTTCAGTGAACTCCAGCATGGCTACCTCTCCCAGCCAGTGCTGGACCTTCCTTTCAGGTCAGGCATACCATTTGAGAGCCCAGCTGTTGACACATCTGGAAGTCAGCAGCCTGAGCATGAGACTCCTTTGTTTCTTCCCTGCTGTGTGTTTTTCCAACACCCCCATCAGTCCACAGGACTGACATAATCCAACTGTCTTTGGCTTTGTCTCCTCATTTTGCTTTGCAACAGAACTGTTGGTACCAAGTCACTGCTGATTTTGTGTATTTTCCTAACTGAATGTGCATTCGAGAGTTTGAAAAAAGTCCGCTGTTCTAGTATATTGAATTAGGCCAGAGTGGTATGCACTGGTAAACTATAAATATTCAACAAAGATTGCACTGTATATTATTAAGAAATATGTTGATTAGGTGGCAGTGTAACTTTATCTTTGAAGTTAAATTTATTCCCTCATCTTTTTAAAAACATCATACATATATTCAGCTCTCAATTAATTGTGGGCATATGATACAATTGCTAATTGAATACCTCACGCCTTATATCAGTCACCCTCTTTCACTCCTCCAGAAGGACAATGCCGCACCTTCCTCTGTGGCAAAACTAAAAGGTATGTGCTGCCCACACACTGCCCACTACTGCCTAAAGCTTTGCTCCTGTTTTCAGACATCTGTATGCACATTTTTCAAAGGTAAATATGCTACATTTGCTGCTATAACTTAATTTGTACTTCCTCTAGATTATCCATACCTTTGCTGAATAGAGGTTTTCCCCTCCGCTGCTGCTTTACACTGGGCAATTGACATGCAGGTGCTACTCTCTTGTAACATGTTGGTGCCAGTGAACAGCAGTCTCTCAGGGAGAAAATGGGACTGTGCAGAATCAGCATAAAGAGGGAGGCCACAAGGACCCTTCTGCTCCTTCACACAGGGCTCTGAAAAGCCATGGCACAAGTTAGCTATAATATGTGTAAGACTTCAGCCACTAGTTTCATGCTGGTACATTTTTATCTATTTGAATTTGTGCAAATGTTATAGATTGAGCAATATTAAATAGGAGTGTTTGAAAGTACTCCAAAAAGGGGCTGGCAAATGATGAGCTATGTTTTTATCTCTTGTGCTGTTTTGAAAACATCCAGAGCTTCTTGTTTTTCATTTTGGAAATGTAATATTGCTGTATGTTTGTTATCTTGGCTCTTACTAAACATTCTCCTTCTTCATTTTACTTCTGCTAGGATTTAAAAATTCATAGCTTTACTTATATATTGTATTTCTGCCATTGAGCATAGATATTAATTTGTCCCTCCCACAATACTTATAGATCAGATTTTATGCAAAAAAAGGTTTTATCTTCTGCTTTACTTCGCAGATGTGATAAGCCCAGAAAAGTTAGAAACATCTGAAAGCAAAACAGAAACATTTTCCTTTGCTAGGACCTTTGCTTTAAGATATGTTGAACGGACAGCAGCTGATCAGGGTGCCATTTCTCCCCAAACACACTCAGATGCTCAGCTCTTATCTGTTGGTGTAAAGTCACACACATTTGCACCATAACCTGGTTCTGTCACTATGGCTTGCGTTTAGGGGAAACACTACATTTAAGCACTTCTTTTTTTACCTTTAAAAAAAAACAAACAAACCAACAGAAAACCTTCATCATACAGGCAGACTGCTTCTGAGAGCAAGGGAGCGATTACTTGCATAATCATATCATTAACAGTTTAATCCAAGCTTGCTACAGAAGGAATCGTTCAAGCAACTGGGTTTACTGAGCCTACATGAGTTGCTCTAGCCCCTGCAATAGGAAATCTGTTGGAGGTGAAAAGGAGATAAAAAAGCTGAGAAAGATGAAATGCTTGCTCTGATCTGGATTGGTTAGAAATAGTTTTCCTCCACAGAAAAAGCAGCAAGAGCACATCTCATCTCATAATGCTAAACCTGCTATCTGCAAGGTTCCCCCCCCTCCCAGTTCCAGTATGAATAAGAATTACTTTCATGGAAATTGGTAATTTCCATGAATTAAAGAAATCTGAAGAGGAGTGTCTCGCCCTCCTTGCCCCTAATCCTGTATTTTAATAGAACTTCATGACAGCTTTGAACATGGAGCAATTACTCCCGTTTCTTAAAAGGTAGAGCTTGGAATACTGTTATCTGCACCAACACATTTATTCAAATCAAGAAGATTTTGTGCCAGTGTTTTTTGGAGAAGACTCTGTGGGAGTTTTTTGTGACTATGCCAACATGTTTTCCACCTGGAGAAAGAGGACTGAAACAATGGAAGAGCAAACTAGTAGAAAGCACATTTTGAAGATCCTAGTATCCTGAAACTTACTGCTTTGTTAATTAAATGTTTTGCCTCTGTTCTGCATTTTTGTTAAATCTTTATTTCGTCTCTATTTGCATAAATAATCATCATATTAAGTAATTATAAATAGTGCAATTGTCTAGTCTCTAATTAGGAGAGGAGAACACTCAGCAGTGCATGAACTACAGGTTAATGCAGAGCAATCTGTAAATCACTGCCCAGAGCTCAGCAGACTGTATTATACTACTTAGGCAATGGCTTTAAAAAGCCTGCATAATGTAATTAGACCAGTGTATCGTTACGTGCATATTTGTAATTAATAACAGCAAAACAAACATTCAATGGGCAAATTATTGATGTGCTTTTAAAACACCACATGCCTGAGGTTTAGAATTCTTTTACAATATTTAGTATGTAAAATGAATGTGCAAAAGAGATGAAACCAGCAAAGATTTCTAGTTTTAATACTTTCCATTGTATTAAGACAGGATAATGTAAGTTACATAATAATACCTGGGGAATAGCTACTTCATTATCTCACCAATTAACTCAATCTTATCAAGGAGGAAATAATTGCCCGTTAAAAGAAACCAGCAAAGCTGCACATTAGTGTTACATCTTACATGAGTGAAATGCCTCATTTCACTTTTACTCTCCAAAGGGCTAAAACAGGAGCCCTAAGATATGGCCATAATTTGGGTGGAAATGAATAAAAACATTTGTGCTTCATTACTAGGATCCTACTCCCAGTAATGTCTGAGATGAGTTCACATAGGAGTAGATTTTGTGCATCAGCTTGGCAGCAGTTGAACCACTTAGTGGGCTGTAGGTTTTGTTTCTTCTTTCAGGACTATGATTGTGCTTTGCTTTTGTTTCATTCCAGGATGTTTGGCAGGTATCATGCCCTCCATAGCTGAGTTTTTGTTTTTTTTGCCAAGAATCTTCCCCTTAACAAATCAAGAAATTACTTCAGTACTTCAATTTCCGTTTCCATAATAATAATCTTCATTTTGAGATTTGCAGCCAGAGCTGGGTATTATTAACAAGGACTCAATTCCCGTGCCTGGTTTACAGAGATGAGACTTGTCCAGCCAGCTGATGAGGCATCCAGTGAACTGGAATCAGCTTGGGTAAATAATGTATGACCTTTGAAAAGAATGCTTGTTGGCCCTGATAATTCCTTACTTGGTTTTCCCCTCTGTCAGAGTTGTGACAGTGCCTTGTTTGCTATAATTGTTGATATTTTCGTGATTCATTTACCATAAAATTAATCTTTTTTTTTGTTTTTGTCTTGTCTTGATTTTAATCATGAGTGGTGGTGATGAGTTCCACTAGTGTTTGTGGTGTCACTGATACAGCTTTGAACCTTTCTTCTTCCTGTTTATAGCTCTGCTGAGGCAAGCTGAGCAGAATTGGACACAGCATTGCAGGAAAGATTGATATACACTATATTAGATTACTTTCAGTTGTATTTTGTCTCCGTTCCTTCAATATTCTAACTTTGCTTTTAAGAACTCACACTGTATACCAATGACTCCACTGACCTGTCCTCCATGGCACCAAATGTTTTTTTAGAGCTGGTAAAATTCATTCAGTGTTCAGCCACACTCTATGAATAGATAAGTACCTTTCTTTAAATGTATATTGCATTTCACTTCTTAGCGTCTTAAAAACATAATGGCTCCAAACATCTTCTTTTTTCTTTTTTTTTTAATATATTACTTAATTTTAAAACACAAGTTTTGCTATCTCATTTTACTATCTGAGAAAGGAAATTTGTTAAGTGTTTCCTCTAATGCCTTTTACCTAATTTCTGATTCAAGATAATACTTTTCCTCTTGCTTCAAACTGCAGTGTAATGACCATATGGCTTATTTAACAGGGATTTCATTAGAGAATATGGTTATAAATAAAGGGGTTTCTAGCTTTTACCTCAGAGTCTATATTCTGCTGAATTAGAAACTTATGGTTTTGTATGCACCAGCTTTTCCTCTATAGGATACTTATAATGCTAGTACTGAAACATATTACAGACATTCAATATTTTGCAGCTTGAAATATTTAATTTTTTTCACCTGGCACAGAAGCAAAGCTTATCCACAGATAATCCATTATGTTTTCTTTCAAACGTTTTCTACACCCCAGCCCTCCATATATTGAAGTACCACAGTAGCTGATTCTACTGTAAGTTCAACACTCATTCCAAATCCCTGGCACTACTCCCAGTGGAGCTATGTTAATTTGCAGCAGCTAAAAATATGGCCCAATAGTGCTGTTTTGCTGCATATCCCCTCCTCCCCAAACAAAACAAAGCATTTCAATGCTTAGAGAACATATTTGTCATATATATGCTATTTAATAACACACTGACAGAGAATGGTATGATATCTAGAGTGCTGTGATGAGTGCCTTTAATCTGTTTCAACAGTATTTTGCAGTGCCCTGAAATACATGTTTGATTTTATATAAAGCATATTAAGAACATTTCCTGAACTAAATTTAATAGTGTTTCATTACTCTTGGGTTTTTTTCCTCCTGCTTCAGAGGCAATAACAGAAACCATCAGTTTTACCATCTCAGCATATCCCAATTATCTGTTTTCCACAAAACAGTATTAAGAAACTGGAAAGTTTCTCCTAGTGGAAATCACCTTGTCAGCAATAGTTCATCAATGGCCCAAAGCAGAATCCTAGTGCATTGCAAAGAAAGCATACCTGGATCAGGAAGCAAAAGAACTCAGTTGCCCATTACCTGTCTCTACACAGGTCAGCCCTTAGCTCTGTTAAGGGTCACTGTACTGAACAGATACTGCTTGTGTGTGGGGCCTGCCTAATCAGAGGTGATTATATATTACATATTTAAGTACTTTTGAATCCACAGACAAGTATAAAATTCACAAGTAGAAATAAAAAATACTGATGAGAACTAGGAAGATAATTAAGACAGAGAACTTCACAACTGAAAGAAATATAAACACATTTGTTTTTTTAAATAAACAGCAAGAATAATAATCTAATTATTTTGGGAATTAACCTATTCCCAGTGTGGTCAATTCCTATTCATTAATTAAACCTTTGTACATTCTTCCAATTGGTCCTGTGATTTAAACAGATACCTGAATTCCTTCCTGAGCAGAACAGCCTTGAACTGGGACTCAGTAAATGTATATTGATATGAAATAAGATCTTTCATTGACAAGATGAAACAGTATTTAGCTTAACCATGTTGAATTTTGTAGTAGAATGACTCTCTGTTAAATATCAGAAGGAAATACAATAAAATATAAAAAATCATAATCTGTGTATATTACTGGCACTTGACTCAAAATCATTCTGAAGTTTATTCTGCCTAGGTCTTGGTGGTGAGCACAGGAAATTCCCAAAGGTGAATAAAAAGAAGAAGGCCGGAATGCATTTATGTAACAGTTTTGCAGTTGGAAACAGCATCAGAGAACAAAATGAATCATTCATCCTACATGGAGAGAGAAGCAGAGGTAAATTCAGGTTTTCAGGCTAAGAACTTTAGGCATTTGTGTCATTAGGGGTAGAGAAGGAAAACGCCTCACAGGCTTCTTTGGTGGTGGTAAGTCTTCTGTATTAAAGGGCAGGGGAAGCTAATTCCTCATTTATGGCTGCAAAATCACTGCCTCAAGGACAGCATCATGTCTCAATCCTGCCCTTTGGTCAATCTATGTAACACAAAGTGTTAGAAACTGAGATAGGTTCTAGCCTATGTAGTGTATCTGAAGAACAGGCTAACCCACACATTACTAAAACAGACTGGAGTGGTACTCCAGCAAGCATTCAAATTAGGTTAGATCCTTGCTCGCACTTTATTTCTCACCATCCATCATGCACCTGTGTCCTTTGGCTGTTTGGTAAGTTAGTGTACTTTCCTGCAACAGTACTCTGCAGTCTTTACCTCATGAGAGATTTTTCCTATTTACTGGAAGACCTGAAGCAGGGGGAACTCACATGCAGGAGGAAACATCATTATTCTAAATCTGATTGATCATTGCAGGGCAGTGCACAGCTATGTCTAACAAACACATGCTTCTTGACTTATGAAGGGTCTGCAGTTCAACAGTAGCATACTCCATGTACAATAAATTGCAGTGCTCCTCTTGTCTCTTGGACTTACCCACAGCATCGTGGGATAACTGCTGTGTTTACTGGGCACTCTCTCCATGGTCTGCTCACCCTCACAAAAGTGGGTACTGCTGTTTGCTGTATTCGGTGACTGTCCTTACCCCACTCACCAAGCATATCTTTTTCTGCAGACTTTCACAAAACTCTGTCCAGCAAACTGAATTCCCTGTCCTTCATGAGCCTGAGTTTTCAGCTGTTCTTACAGTTTCATTCTCTCTCCACCCTTGTACATGATGGCTTGTGAAATTGCCTTGTCCAGTTCTTGTGCTTGTTTATGGTACAACAGGCATGCTAAACCTATCTGCATTTTGATCACATTACTTGACCATTTACTGGCTCTTTCATGTTCTGGAGAAGTTTAATCACTACTGCTTTTAAAGTTTCCCTCTTTTATTGTTCTTCCTTTGCATTTCATCTAGAGCAATATTTTTTTCTTTTATCCTAACCTATTTTCTTTAAGTCATTCTGGTAAAACTGTCCTGCCCTAAGTGTTTACAACAAAGATCACAGGTTTCATCTGAACTCTTCTAGAGCCCTCACAGTATATAGGTCCAAACAGACTGTTAAAAAATCGTTATAAATATGTAAATATAGTGTAAAAATGTTCAGTCATGTCTCTGATAGTATTTGGAGATGATTTGAATGATATAAAGGCAGTTGGGATATGGTGCAATTCCCTGGACTTTTCCTCACATATTTTTCTCCAGGTGCAATGGCTATTTTGCTGAAACTTGCATTCAAGTAAGCCTTCTCTAGTGTACATCATTACTTGAAAATATTTAAGCTACTTATTAAAGTAGTTTCAAAGATTCAACCCATCTGTCACCTTTGTGCTGATAAATCAAGAGAAAGCCAAAATTTGTTTCAAAAATTTTTACAAATGCTGACAAGAGCAAGGACTCTTGAAAAGTGAGTGAGAGCCCATGGAGAGGTAAGAACCTGATGTCTACTGTAGATTAAGATACTAACTAAATTGTTTTACCTTATGCTCAGTCCTAGATCCCACACCCACAGTCTCTCCAGAAACGTGATAGAAGAGTCTGTTCCAATCTTGTTTGATGTTTTTATTAATGAGTCATACAACATATAGTTCATATGGTGTGCTGGCGAATGAAGTTGCTAAGCCACTGTCCATCATATTTTAAAAATCATGGCAGTCAGATGAAGTTCCCAATGACTGGAAAAAGGGAAACATAGCCCCCATTTTCAAGAAGGGGAAAATGGATGACACAGGGAATTACAGACCAGTCAGTCTCACCTCTGTGCCTGGCAAAATCTTGGAGCAGATTCTGCTGGAAAGCGTGCTAAGGTGCACGAAAAACAACAAGGTGGTTGGTGACAGCTACCATAGCTTCATGAAGGGCAGATCATGCCTGAAAAATGTGGTGGCTTTCTATGATGGAGCTACAGAACTGATGGATAGGGCCAAAGCAGTTGACATGGGTTTCCTGGACTTGTACAAAATGTTCAACACTGTCCCACACAGCATCCTTGTCTCTTAACTAGAGAGACATCAATTTGATGGATGGACCACTCAGTGGATAAAGAACTGGCTGGATGACTGCACGCAAAGAGTTGTGGTCAATGGCTCAATGTCCGGCTGGAGACCAGTAACGAGTGGTGTCCCTCAGGGATCGGTGTTGGGACCAGTCTTGTTTAACATCTTCATCACTGACATGGACGGTGGGATTGAGTGCGCCCTCAGCAAGTTTGCCGATGACACCAAGCTGTGTGGTTCGGTTGATACACTGGAGGGAAGGAATGCCATCCAGAGGGACCTTGACACGCTTGTGAGGTGGGGTGATGCCAACCTCATGAAGTTTAACTATACCAAGTGCAAGGTCCTACACCTAGGTCGGAGCAATCCCAGGCACAGCTACAGGTTGGGCAAAGAAGAGATTCAGAACAGCCCTGTGGAGAAGGACTTGGGGGTGCTGGTCGATGAGAAAAGGAACATGAGCCAGCTTCAGTGTGTGCTTGCAGCCCAGAAAGCCAACCGTATCCTGGGCTGCATCAAAAGGAGCGTGACCAGCAGGTCAAAGGAGGTAATCCTGCCCCTTTACTCTGCTCTCATAAGACCTCACTTGGAGTATTGTGTGCAGTTCTGGTGTCCTCAACATACAAAGGACATGGAACTGTTGGAACAAGTCCAGAGGAGGGCCACGAGAATGATCAGGGGATTGGAGCACCTCCCGTATGAAGATAGGCTGAGAAAGTTGGGGCTGTTCAGCCTGGAGAAGAGGAGGCTGCGTGGAGACCTCACAGCAGCCTTCCAGTATCTGAAGGGGTCCTATAGGGATGCTGGGGATGGACTCTTCATTAGGGACTGTAGTGATAGGACAAGGGGTAATGGGCTTGAACTTAAACAGGGGAAGTTTAAATTGGATATAAGGAAGAAATTCTTTACTGTAAGGGTGGTGAAGCACTGGGATGGGTTGCCCAAGGAGGTTGTGAATGCTCCATCCCTGGCAGTGTTCAAGGCCAGGTTGGACAAGGCCTTGGGTGGTATGGTTTAGTGTGAATTGTCCCTTCCCATGTCAGAGGGGCTGGAAGTAGATGGTCCTTTCCAACCCTAACTGTTCTATGATTCTATGTCTGTAGAATAAAGATGTTAGTGCAGGTCTTGGGTGAGGCAGTAAATAATAACTTTAGGGACAAGTTATTGATCACAGTCCAGCAAAATGTACATAGTATGTGTAGTGTATTTGGATACAAAGAAGACTAGCTGTGCTTACAGGGTGAGAGACTCATTGAAGCAGTCACTAGAGAAACCCAATTGCTTCTTTGCTGACCCATTTCAGTGTTATGGCCATGTCATTGAGTAAGATGGGTCAGGTGATTATTTAGTAAGATGGGTAGGGTGATATCACCAGGGGTGATACCAGAATAAGCAGGGAAGGCCTATGAATGCAGCATTGCTAGGACCATTACTAGAACCCTGTTTCTGACTCTTTGACAACCCCATTTGAGTAACAATGTGAAAAATGCAGAGAGTACAGAGGAGACCACAAATAATTCAGGTGGTGAAAGACGCAGTTTACAATGTGGAGACTGTGGAATACTACTGGATTTTTTAAGATCTCATCCATTAAGGAAGCTTTTGTTCACATAGTGATTGGTGGGTTTTCCAGTCTTTCAGGCAATGGTATTGGAACATCCAATAGTTAGAACTGAAGATGAAGGCGGGAAACCTAGCTTTGAACTCTAAAATGCGATGTAATTTCCTAGCTATGAAGGTCATTAAACATTGGGTCAGCTTATTAGGAGGCTGTAAGTCCATCACAGCCTTAGGTCTTCAAGAAATGATTATGTGTCTTCCTATAAAATGTGCTTTCATCCAGATTCTGAGTGAAAGTCTGCAGACAGAGAAGGCTAGACTAGCTGATTATACTGGTCCCTACTGGTCATCATCACCGTGAAAGAAATCTATGAGGAGCAGAGCTGAGATTTATTTAATGACATTTTTAAATGGAAAGGATTTTATTCATCTTGAGTTTTGCTTCTTTCTTTTGTTCATGAGAGTGATTTCTGATTCCATAGAGAAGAATTTATAGCAAATACAAATAAGAACTGAGCAATAATATTTTAAAGCTGAAGTATTATTTTACCATAAATACTTAGTGTGGAGTCAGCGGTGGAATTTTGTCATCTGGAACAAGAAATGCCTATATAATCTACTTACCCCCTTCATTTTTTGTTCCTTTTAGTATTAATTCAAATTTTAATAGTATTGGAAAAAACACAGCTGCTTTTTATTGGAAAGATAGTTATTTTTTCAGTATTTGCAGGAATAATCAACTCAGTGAGATGTAATCTGTAAATTTGTGTTTTCAAAATGAATTATATAGTGAACCATGTTTGTCCAAGCTGTTTCCAGGGGAGATGTGTCATTAACCCTTTTTCCCATCCTGTGGATGATTTTGTTCCAAATGTGATTAAAAGGCTACTGTCAAGTTTTAGACATGGGTATTAATCTTCATACAAATTGCTCAATTGCATTGCAGAAGTTTCCACATTGTGTTCTCTGTGATCTGGAGCAGAACTTTCACTGATAGATATTCATGCAGTTACTGTCAAGGGACATTTGTGAACAAAATTAAAGCCTAAAACAAGAGAGGAAACATATGCATATGTATTTATACATCAGAGTTATTTTTTCAAAGAAGTTATTTAAGGACATTGTAGTTCAATATAAAATTATCTGATGACACATAGAAGTAATACCAGCAGGATTTTGGATAGTTATCTACATGTAGGAGGCAAACCATGAATCAGTTACATAATTCATATAAAACATACGCAAAACTCTCATACCCCCCGTAGAACATATGATATTGGGAGATGTCACATATATTATGGAGCAGGCAAAAGTGCAATATTTAAAGGGATTTTTAGAAATGCTACTGGAGCTTATTTTCATATCCTTCTTCTTATAAAGTGAGATGATTTATCTGTAACAGTACTGCATAAAATATCTGAAAATGACCTACCTTATCCCTTTCTAATACACAGTATTTTGAGACCTAGGCAAACAACTAGCTATGGGTTTCATCGGTAAGATGCAGGGTTCTTGTTTTCAAAAGGGTAATGCTTCTGTTTCTGGGCCTACAGTATAATGAGATATTACACCTTATTCATGGAAAGAATAATTTTATCTACAGAAAATCTGCTGCTAAGATTATGATGTTTGCTGAGTATCTTTTTATTTGTTTGTAGAGAAAGAGTTGTTAGGTAATACTGGAAACACTAAAATATGTGTGGCTATATGTTTGATTTTCATATTTACTAAGGCTGCAATGTGAGCAGATATGATTTACAATTACAGGTATGCATCTTTGGAATGACACTGTGAAAGACTCTTTAAGATTATTCCCATATGTAGAGCCACCTACATCCACTCAGAACAAACTCAAAAAAGACAAATCTGTTTTGTGGCTCCTAGTGGGGTTTTACAAATTAGTTCCACTCTACAAGTAGAATGAAATGAAAGCCCTTCAAAGAGATTCACCAAAGCATAATTCAATGAGAATATTGACAATTTCATCAAGAAGAATGGCCCAAGATGTGGGACAAAGCTTCAAATGTAGGTCTCCACACACTGAGTGGAAGTTCTTTAACACAGATAACCTTGAAGCAATTAAAAGTCCTTGGCTGGGCACCTCCCACTTCCTAGGGCCAGTGCTTCTCTGACCATGCTGCTAAAATCTTTCTCTTTTCTGTTTAAAATTGTGTTGATACACCTTTGAGAAACATCTGCATTTGATAAATTGTCATTCATTCAGAAATGTCCCAGCCAGTTCTAATACAAATTTGCTTCATATACTTTACCAAAAGCAATACAGTTCCTCTACACTGCATTAAATATCTCCCATCCACACCCAACTTAGATGCCCTGTTCCAAGACCAGCACTAACTCCAATGATACTTGCTCAGGAGCACGAAGATTTTGCAGTGCCCATCCTCTTTGAAGACAGTACAGTCATTCCTCTTCTTATTGCAAAATGTAGGGGACTGAATTAATTGATGATTGCTAGAGAAAAAGGAGGGGCTTGCAGAAGGAAAATAAAACTTTCATTTCTATGGGTTTTTTTTTATTACATCACTGCAATATTTTACAAGCATCTTATATATAAGATATGCAAATAATGATTGACAGCTATTTATATTGCAGCCTCTCCATCACAATGGAACGCTATATGAAAGCACAATAATCGCTACTATTTAGTACAACCCCACTGTGCACAAAAACATACAAAGCACAGTATGATACAAAAAAAAAAAAAACCCACACAAAAAGCCTCGAGACACAATCCAAAGGCAAAATGAAAAACTTGCAAAATTTGAGGAACCTTTGCCAGTCTGAGTCAATAGGTGACTTTGCTACTTGGCACAGGTCTTGGAGGAATGCTCCAGAATGTGGGCTCCTCTGGTGAGGGCACTTTCCTCTCTCCACACCTCCCACGTCTCCCTGTGCTCTCTGCAATCGCAGCAGCAATGCTGGGGATTTGGGAAACTGGCACAAGCAAGAGCAGCCCTGAGGCTACTGTGTTGAAACTGGAAAGTAGATCAGCATAGAGCTGGTCTCCGACCAAGCAGCTCTGACATGGCTTACAGCCACCACTACAAACTGTTCCTGAATTGTACTTTGTACTTTGCCCTTCAGGTACCAGAAGAGCACTTGGGCCATTACCTCCTGTTCTGAGATAATCAAGCAGGTTAATAGATAAACATCCTAGTCTCATACATCAGAATCCTTTAAATTATGGTTTATAATTGAAGAGACATTTGAAAGCAACAGTTTCTACACAAACTGTATGCATGATCCCCCTCCGCTTAGACATTAAAAATGTTATTTTAAAGTACCTTCACATATCCTTTAAAGCTATGAAAACTATCTGTTAATAATATTCAATACTATCCAAAGGGCTAAACTGCAGTAAATATAACTATTCCTTAATATAGTAAGATCCTTCCACTTTAAGCATCCACCTTTGCATCTTATGGTACTGTAACTCACAGTGTTTGTCTAGTAGCAAGTGTATTAGATCTGGTTAAATGCTACAAGTAAGACTTCAGTGGAAAAGACAGCATAATCTCACAGTGCCTAAGGGATGAACAGTTTATGCAAAGTGGGGTATCATTTTCCCTAGATTAAATCATTATATTCTTTCAGTGTCCTACATATGTATAGATGCACAGTTATGTCTGGAGAATGTTGTGAAATATCCTCTAAACTTCAAACATTGCAAAGGCTACAACCATGTCAGTTCTCCTGAGTGTCTGTTATGCCATGTGTGCTAATGTGTAGATCCTGGATCACCATTCTCTCCATTTCCTTTCAACTCCCATCTAACTTGAATATGAACATGCTGCCAGGGCTCAGTATTTTATTATCCAATATCTATATGGAATCAGTTCCAATGGATTTTTAATAGAAAGCTCCTCAGAAAAATTAGCAGCTGTGAACTGTCAATCTGGTAGGTGATAGGCACTGAATACTATCCACTGTGGATCACATATGGACTATAACAGACCACATTCTAATGGAGTACTGTAGAAATGAATGATATAACACTCATCTTAAACGACCTAAAAGTGGAGATTGAGTCTGAATTAAAGTTGCAATCTCCATAAGAAATCACTATAGAGACAGGTGTTTGCAGAGGCAGATTCAGGTCACACTAAAACAGGTATCTGAGACAGATGAGGACTGATCCCTGCACATACCCATATGCCATCATTGCATAGAGCTCAAATGATTAGTCAGGACCAAACATTTATCTTCCAGATGGTATAGTGTGGGTGAGATGAATCCAACTGTCGCCTTCCAATTCAGATGTTGAAATTATTAAAAGACAAACATTTCAGTGCAACAAACAGAGAGGTACCTCAGATGGCATTTTCTCCTGATTTTGTAGGGTCCTGAGGAACTTGCACGATGGAGTGATCCTGAATGTTCGGTAGGGAGATGCCAAGGACAACCCCACAGGAAACCCCAGGCACAGGCTGTGTCAGATCTCTTGGGAAATAGGTCCCAAACTAAGAATAAATAATAGAATAGGAGGCAGCCATCACTCAGGGTAAGTATTTGGTCTGGAAGGAGTTCTATTCTAAGCATTCCTCAACCTAAATAGTTTCCAATCCACCTCCTGACTGTGGGTGGTGGGTCCAATGATACAACTGTGATGGGGTTATTTTCCAGCTCTGCTTTTAAGCTGGGCCACTGTGCAGATAGGAAATCAAGACATGAAGGGGTAAAAAGAGCCTACATAAGAGGAGTCCTAACTCAACCATGCTTAAGCCTCAGTACCAAATCCCATTCCTACTCCCAGTAGTCTTCATGCTTTTTCTATTTAAGTCACTGGATGCAATACAAGCACAGAACTGTTGAGTTTGGACCAGAACTGGTAGTCCTGGTGCCTAAGATCAGAAACAAAACAAAAGCCCTCTCAGACCTCCTTCACACACCTGAGAGGTATCAAAAAGAAAAATTCTATGACAATCATCACTGACCTGGTAAAATTCAAATAGAATTCATATAATTTTTTTTGCTTGTCATTTTTTTTTTGTGTTAAGACTCACTTTGAGTCCAGTAGCTGGACTGACAATAGCTCTAAAAATGACACATATGTGAACCAGGGCTATCAAGTTCTTCCTGACCCTGTTAGACACGTATGCTTTTGGCATACAAATCCCTTCAGTAACCTGGGTGACACCCTGATTACTGGGTAGTGAAACTTTCCCAGCTGCATTTGTCTGAGTCTTCTCCTACCCCACCGCTTTTCACCTGATCTTTTCTCCAGGCCAGCCCCTGGGAGCACACAAGTGCTGTAACCTCTGTTTCTGCTGTGAGAGGCGATAGCACTGCTGACATGAGAGCCTTGATGGTCTCCTCATCCTCCTCATGGCCTTGTGTGCATGGCAAAGCAGACATTTTCAAAAAGACTCTTTAGGATAACAGAGGAACCAGGAAAGGATTTTGCTTGAAACAGTGCCCTGGAACGTTTCAGAGAAGAAATAACCCAGAAGCACACCATTATACAGGACAGCCTGTCAGATAAGTAGAATGATCCAAAAGATACTAATATAACAAAAGACAGTGGAATGAAAACAGAGTCCCAAAAAATCAACAACCGAAGCTTAAAGCCCAGGTCCTCCAGTGCCTTTGAACATCTCCCACAATCCCTATGTAGGAGTGAGAGGGGGTGGTAGTTCAAGGAACAACCCTAAGCTTCACCACCTTCCCCAATAAAGCACTGCAGAGCACTAATGGCAGTAAGAGGGTGCTTTCAGTGACACAAGGTGAAGCTTATGCTTTAGGGTGTTTATCTTACTTCCTTAATTTTACATCAAGGAATTTAGAGCATATATGGTCTTCAGAGCAAGGTGGTATCTGGGTGTGTATTTTCATGCTCACTGCTCTAGGGCCTTAAAAATGATTCGGTTTCTAAAAACTACTGCTCATAAATCATCTTTACCATTTTCTTCCCAATGTGACCCTCATCTCCCCTTTATAAGAGATTATTATTAGTCTGTTATAAAGTAACTGGCCGTTTCAAGCATTCATCTTCCTCTTGTTGTTGATTGAGGAGTTTGTACTCAGAACAGGGCCCCACTGTGAACCAGCTCAGGCGAGGTAATGTCACCCATCTGAACCCATCTTATCAAACACTACAGATTTGGCCGAAGAACCAGCTTCAATAGAATTATAATGTCAAGACCTAAATATTATTCATTTTACTTCTTGTCAGTGGAACCAGCAGACTTGCTCTGATTCTGTACCCCTTTGAAAAGCTAAGTTGTGGAGTAAGCTTAGGTGGCAACAATATTTCTGTCAGACCTCTTATCACCTCATTCAAAATAAGTACACCTTGCTCTGAAGAACAGAGGTTTGCAGGGACAGGAAGAAAAGAGCTGAAATAGAACTCTCAGCTTTTAAGTCACATTGTGCTTGAGGAGGATTATAATGCTCTCAGGGCTGTATTCTGGATCCCTTCTTCAAACACTTTAGCATAATCAGCTTTTTAGGCCTTTCAGCTCCATGCCAAATGGCAATAATGCCAGTGCTATCCCCATGAGCTAGATCACTTCCAAATAAGACTTAACTGTCTTATTGTATTGTTATCACACCACTCCAATAACACTCCATGGCATTAAAGAAATCAGTTCTTTTTGTTCTGCATTGGAAGAAAGCCTGTCTTCATTCTGCTGTTAGAAGCAGGGGTTACCAAAGCAATAAGGTGAAAAAAAATAAACAAAAAAATGGGAAATAAGCTTTTCATGTTGCCAAAGATCAACACTCCTGTCATAGGAGATCCTGGTATTTCAGGATGCAGCAGTATTACCAGAAGATTATGATGTGGCATAGGGTACTCTGGAACCTGCTGTTCTTGCTGGGTGGATACACAAGGAACGAGCAGAGGCTTTATCCTGAAGACCTCATTAGAGAGATAACCTAGAAAGCTTCTCTGTGATTGCTTCCTGAGACAAAGTAATTGATTATCTTCACATTTCCTCCAGGGCAATGTTAAACAGTTCAGTGTACACCACGGTGGTGTAAACTGAGCTGGAAGACTTCTCCCTAGAGTATTCTCAGGTAGCTAAGATCTTAAAATATAAGAAACTAGTTTCTCAGCTACAACTGGAAAAAAATTCTGGTCTTAAAACCTCCCTGTCAGCTCACTCAGTTGGATGCTGGGTTGTTCAGGAGGCAACTGAAAAATCAGTCACTTCTGGTGGTGCCTATCTGAGGTTTGTGACCAGCATCCTACACTCCACTGCTAGGCTGTTCTCCACTAATAGCTTACACTTGCAGACCACAGACAGCAATGCTTTACATAGCGAATTACTAGTTCTGAGCTGGCAATCAGCTACTGAAATGGAGGAAAGATCAGCAGCCTGAACCTTGTCTCAGATGTCCCCGGGATTTTAGCCATGAACATTTCAGCTGCCAACAGTCATGAATGATTCCATATGTACAGTAGATTTACGGTGTCAAAGGATCTGTCACACTTTAAAATGTGTGCATTTCTGTGTTAGAGGCAAGAATGGACCACCTGGGCATTGGCTAGGGCCATGGCTACTGTAATAATTATCATGAGCATTGACAATTCCCTGTAAGATGGCAGCCCCCATACATGGCGTGTGTTGGAGGTTTGTGACTATGTGGACTGTCTTTCTTTAGCTTCCTAGCTATGGATGAAAAGCTAACATGTAAATAAGCATGTTCTGACCAAGCCCGAATTAGACCTCAGCCTCAAAAGTTGTAGAATTACACACACAGGTACACTTCAGGAAATCAATGCAAATAGATTCTCTATCGTCCTTTATTTGGATATCTGTAAACTGACCAGCACAGTTGTGCAGGCTACAGCTAGTTTTTTAATTAAAAGCAAGTATTTGCAAGAATACTAATTCATTAGAAACCTATTTTTTCATAACAGCATACCTCTTATGACAAATTTCTTTCCAGAAAAAGATTGGTTGTTTTGTTCTTTGCTTTGTTTTGGTTGGGTTTTTTTGGTTTGTTTTTGGTTTTGTTTGTCTGGGGGGGGGAATGGGGTTTTTTGTGTGTTTTTTTGTTTGGTTGTTTTGGTTTTGGTATTTTTTGAGGGTTTTTTTCCTTTTCCAAATCCAGAAAGAAATTCCTTTCATATATGAGCAAAACCACAGAACTTCCTCAATATTATACCAGTACTAGACTTTTTGGGACAGATTGGCTGCCTAAGATCAACTTCTTGTTCTGCACAAAGCATGGGTCTTCAGCATTAAACTTTGCTGGAATAGCTTATTTTACTTACACAGAATAGCTTTCAAGATATTTGGAGTTGCTTGATCCAGAACAGCAACATTTTCTAAATGTGGAAGCATTCTGCAGAATGAAAGAACAACTCTCAGACAGCTCTGCTCCTGCTACTCAGGTCAATGAATTGTTCATCAGAGCCCTGCCAGAACAATAAAAAAATACTGGAAAAGAAAAAGATGTAAGTGACCTTTTCTGAAGAGTTCCTGACAATTGGAGCTGAATCTCAGTACAGTATCTTTATCACAATACCATCTTTCCTCTCTGAGACTGTCACTATCACTATAGTAACTGCCATATTAAAAAAAAAAAAAAAATTCCCTGCTAATCTCAAAATATGAACATAAGCCTAAAATAGCCATTCTTACCAGTACCAGTCATATAATCGAAGGATTTTGCAGTGCTTTCAGAGAGATCATAACCATAAAAGTTCTAGTGAGGGAACATTTTGTATTTGATAGAATAAGTCTGCTACTTGTACATGGAGTTATGTGGCTTCACCTCCTTAATGAATTAAGGTGTCGATACAGAAGAAATAATAGAAGATGGAGAAAAGATGGAAATTACTTATGAAATGAGAGATGGCTAGATGGTGAAAGACAAGGTAGAAATTCTTGTCTACTTTACTGCTATTACAAGAACAAGTAGTAGTCATGATTGATATCATGAAATCTCTTTTCATGTTGCCGGAACGTAACATGAAACTCATTGCCATAAGCAGCCACAACTCACCATATCTTGCTTGCCATTGTTCTCCTTGCTGAAATGATCCTCTATTCTGAAAATCACTGGAAGAACTGTGAAAAATTACATGTCACGCAGAGATATCCAAGGGATAAGGCAGGTTCCTACTGTACAGTATATAAGGATCAGCATAAATTAGAGCTAGCACATGATCTGTCCTTCAGTGTGCAAAGAAGGATTTTCTCCCAAAGTAATTAGGCTTTACGTGCAAAAAGCTTTTTTTCCATTACTCGTTTATAGATGCTTGATCAGATACTAATCTCTTTATCTTCTTCCTTAACCTAAATTTTGTTGTTGTTGTCTAGGATTTTTGTTGTGGTTGCAGATACAGATAGCAGTTGACAGATAAATGTATCTCAAATCCATAATTTTTTTTTCTTCCTTTAATTGTTTCATTGCAAATTGTGATATAATAGTTACAGTCAGTTATTCTTGTTCAGAATACAAACATTGAAAAATGGTTAAAGTTTTGATATATGAAGTATCACATTCTGTTTTAAATGTTACTGAACTTCTTTGTGTTGACTTATATGCCTATAAAAAGTAGCATGCAGGGAATGCCGAAGGTGAAGCAACATTTTTTAGCAATATAAAAAGATACATGCAGACACAAAAACAACTTTCCACCTTGTTCCTCCAACTTATTTTGAAGTAAGCATACAGTATGGAGGCAAAGAGGCAGGCTGAGATCCAAGGTGAAATGGAAGTTGCTTATAATTTACTCAGTCACTGCCTTCTTAGCTGAGGTCAAACAAAAGGAAGGAGCTGTGATGGCTTTATGGCCAAAAAAATGGATTCATGTGGAAATGGGTTGAAATCACTCAGAAATTTTTTATTACATGGCAATGGCCTTCAGACTACAACTATACTGAAAATTAGCTAGAGTGAGAAGCCTACTTCTCTGATCACACCTGGATATGCAGAGCTGCACTGCGGTCTTTCTGTATGGCTTGGAGGCCTTGCAGCATGTTGTACAAGTTTTTGTATTGCCTTGCCCTGGGCTGTTTGGTGCTTCCTTCCTGCTGAGTTACAGAAAGCCCTGGTTTTTATTTGTGGAGTAAGAAGCTGACATTGGAAAGGCAAGAGCTGCCTGTGATATTGTATGTGGTGTTGTGCATGTCTGTCTTTGCTATGAAGTAACTGGTTTACTGGTCCAAGTGAATCCCCAGTCCAAGTTTTAGCCCTACCTCCATCTGTGTCAATTGGAAGGACCACTGAAATGTCAAGAAACAAGGTTTTGTGTGTGGATAGAAAAGGCATAAGCAAGACCCCTGCCTGTATAGTGGTGTTCTTAGGCCTGCCCTGTTTTCTGTATTTAATCTCTTCCATTGTCTGTACATATCTGTACTCTGGCCTGAATCTGCTTGCACAGAGGTCAGCTGCAGAACTTCTATTGAGCTAAATAGCAGTGGGAGCAAAGATTGCAGCAAGTGCCGTAAGAAGAATAAATGCTACATTGTAAATACAGTTCAGGGCTACTGAAAGAGAGGAGAAATGAAAATATGAAGTGATCTTGGAAACAAACAGAAAATAAATGTATTTGCAAAATGCATTCTTATTTTCAGATCTCTGCTCATTTATTTCATTGCTGGTATCATTAATGCAATAAAAAATTCTCCTGGAAGGCATGCTAAGGCACATGAAAAACAACAAGGTGCTTGGTGACAGCCAGCATGGCTTCACTAAGGGGAAATCCTGCCTGATCAATTTGGTGGCCTTTTATGATGGGGCTACAGAACTGATGGACAGCAGCAGAGCAGTTGATGTCATCTACCTGGACTTGTGTAAAGCGTTCGACACTGTCCCACACGACATCCTTGTCTCTAAATTGGAGAGACATCAATTTGATGAGTGGACAACTCGGTGGATAGAGTACTGGCTGGAGGGCCGCACACAAACAGTTGTGGTCAATGGCTCAATGTCCGGCTGGAGACCAGTAACGAGTGGTGTCCCTCAGGGATCGGTGTTGGGACTGGTCTCATTCAACATCTTTGTTACTGACATGGACAGTGGGATTGAGTGCGCCCTCAGCAAGTTCACTGATGACACCAAGCTGTGTGGTTTGGTTGATACGCTGGAGGGAAGGAATACCATCCAGAGGGACCTTGACACGCTTGTGAGGTGGGCTGATGCCAACCTCATGAAGTTTAACCATGGCAAGTGCAAGGTCCTACACCTGGGTCGGAGCAATCCCAGGCACAGCTACAGGTTGGGCAGAGAAGAGATTCAGAACAGCCCTGCGGAGAAGGACTTGGGAGTAGTGGTCAATGAGAGAATGAACATGAGCCAGCTTCAGTGTGCACTTGCAGCCCAGAAAGCCAACTGTATCCTGGGCTGCATCAAAAGGAGTGTGACCAGCAGGTCCAAGCAGGTGATCCTGCCCCTCTGCTCTTCTCTCGTGAGACCTCACTTGGAGTATTGTGTGCAGTTCTGGTGTCCTCAACATAAAAAGGACATGGAACTGTTGGAACAAGTCCAGAGGAGGGCCACGAGAATGATCAGGGGATTGGAGCACCTCCCATATGAAGATAGGCTGAGAAAGTTGGGGCTGTTCAGCCTGGAGAAGAGAAGGCTGCGTGGAGACCTCACAGCAGCCTTCCAGTATCTGAAGGGGTCCTATAGGGATGCTGGGGATGGACTCTTCATTAGGGACTGTAGTGATAGGAGAAGGGGTAATGGGTTAAAACTTAAACAGGGGAATTTTAGATTGGATATAAGGAAGAAATTCTTTCCTGTTAGGGTGGTGAGGCACTGGAATAGGTTGCCCAAGGAGGTTGTGAATGCTCCATCCCTTGCAGTGTTCAAGGCCAAGTTGGAGGAGGCCTTGGGTTATATGGTTTAGTGTGAGGTGTCCCTGCCCATGGCAGGGGGGTTGGAACTTGATGATCTTAAGGTCCTTTCCAACCCTAACTATTCTATGATTCTGTGATTGTAAAACTAGCAACAACAACAACAAAATACCAAACGGTTTTGTTACAGTCAATAAAATCTAGAAAACTTGAGAAACAGAAAGAAGATCTTCCAGGATTATGAGACCAAGAGGAGGAGAGAATTTTGTGCATTTGATCAAGAACAGAACTTGAAGAGTTTTGTACTTGTGCATCTGTTTCAAAACCAAAATAAAAATTTGTCCCCTCCCCAAAAAGTCCTGAAATGTATTCCATATCATTACTGAACAATTTATTTCACACTGTAACATGAGCACATACACTGAATTAAAAGTACAAAAATGTCAGAGCTCTATCAAGAAGCTGGGAAATGTTGGCCTGTGTCCCAATTAGTTCTTTTATTAGCTACTCTTGTAGAATAGTTTTTAATGAACTGGGGATGGATTTGATCAGGAACTGATTTAAAAGAGTAGGTTATAAACAGTATCTTGTTGCAGGGTAGGAGACCAGGTTATGCCCCAATAGGATTAGCTGTGTTAGACTAAGATACTCTCATAAACTCATTTATGTTAGAAAGCATTTTGTTTCCTAGTGGATTTTTAAATTGTTGTTTTTTCTATGCATTTCTTTAAGACTGACCAAAGGATGCATTTTTAAGGGTTTTAGATTTATTATATACTTTGAGATTTGCAAGAGAAGGAATAATGTCACAGACCAAAGACTGTGTATGTTTACCTGAAAACTTTACACCTATGAGTGTTACAGAGAAGGCCTCCAAAAATTTGGTCTGAGTGAGAAAAGTTCCTTAGCTAGGTGCCATCGTTTAAACCCAGCCAGACAGCTTGTTCACCCACTCCCCCCCTCTTCTTGCCCTCCCCCTACTCCTGGAGGGACGGAGAGGAGAATCAGAAAGAATGCAACTCCCACGGGTTGAGATAAGAACAGTTTAGTAACTAAGGTATAACACAAATCACTACTGCTACCACCAATAATCGTAATGATAAAGGAAATAACAAGGGAAGAGAATACAACACCTCAGCACCAGCCGACCGATAACTCGCTCCCCCCAGCCCGACCAAGCACCGACCGATACCTCCTCCAACTCTGCAGTCCACACTCGCCCTTCCGGGTGACTCCCAGTTACCTCCTGACCATGATGTGCTGTGGTATGGAATACCTCTTTGGTCAGTTTGGGTCAGGTGTCCTGTCTCTGCTTCCTCCTGGCTTCCCTCCTCCCTGGCAGAGCATGAGGCTCACCAAGTTCTTGGCCAAACCAAAACATCATTGTTATCAGCTCTGTTCCCAGCTTAAAGTCAAAACACAGCACTGCACCAGCTACCAAGAAAGAGAAAAAAAAAATGAGTGCTACTGCTAAACCCAGGACACTAGGACAGCACGGATTTTTAGAGGCCTAGTTCTGTAAAATGCTGGTAATGTGGATGGGACGATGAACACCTTCTGCCCTACAGGTTTCGATGGGAGGGGAGGGTGCTCCTGACTGCACTAATGCACTCCTGCATTTCAGGAGAGGCATCCTCACTTCTGCTTGCTGCTTTCTAAGGAAACATACCATAAACCCCCAGAATCAAAATGATGTATGTCATGCCATGTACATCTTCTCTTACTTTACATCAGGTCCTTACTTCAAAAGAACAGAGCACATGCTTAAAATTAGACTCAAGTTTAACCGTTTTTCAGACTCGGGCCAGATTATCTTCATTTTTAATAAAATAAAAAAAAAATTCTTTAACTGTGGACTAAGTTCCATCAATCTAGTCTGGGATCTGAAGCCTTATTAGGTTTGTCTCACAGAAAGAGAGAAAGTAATGATTCTGTAGTTGAGTTTTGAATTACCAACCACACTAATGATCCATGGGTTAGGACGTGACTCTCTCTGCCCCACAGATATTCTGGATCTCCACTACTTACAGGTATGAAAAGAGAACAGGTCTACTGAGAAAAAGTTTCAGCATTAGCCATTTTACTGGCCGTTTTAAATAAGATTACCACATTTAAACTGAGTAAACACTGTACTCATTCTGTCAAATTCAGTGATCCACCATGCTTTGAAAATAGCTTTGAAATCTCTTTTGGTTTATTTTAAAACTTTTCCAGAATATTCATTGGAGACTTGCCATTTCTTTGACAGCTTGGAGAGAGACCCATCAGGCAGTGTTTCTGGTAATGTATATTGAGAACAAATCCATCTAAAACCCACTTTCCTCCATGTTTTAGATGGAGTTTAGCTTACTATTTAATATCATTACAGAAAAGGTCTGCTTTTCAATTGACTTGGATGATTTAATAATTTAATGCTGTGGTAAGGAAAAAGGTTTATTTGTAGGAAATAAATCCAATCCATAAAAAAATCAGTAGGACAACTGAAACACTTTCTTTGCTTCTTGAAATCAGAATCATTCCATTTTTGGAAGATCGTATCAGTAATAAAGTCTAATTTGAGGTCAGATAGATACAGTCAGATTTTATTTTGTCCTCCTTTTGGTGTAAGATTTATACGGCTTTGGCAGAGTTATGCGTCTGAGTCAGCCTCAGCATAAATGGATATTATTCTGCCCACGTAGTACAGCCTAGTAGTTCCTAAGCTTATAAAGCCCTGAAGGAATAATCAAATCATGCTCTTATAATGCCATGTGCAGATTTCAAACTAATCCTTATCTTCTCCCTGAGTGAAATGGGGTAAAATACCTGTTTTACTGAACTCGGTCGAATAGATTCACTTTATGGAAGGAAGCTAATGCTAACGTTCATTTCCATGGAAACAGAGCTTGCAGAGGCATCTTACATGCAGTGTTTTGGGTTAAGTGGAGCAGAGTTTGGGTCCCACTTTTCACACGATCTAAACTTACTACGTACTGCAAATACGCAGTGCCAGTCTCCACGTTCTGACAGTCATCTTCCTTTGGGGACTCAGTACCCGCCGTGAGCAGCGCTCCCACTAGCTCACACCTCTGCACTTCCCACAGGCTCTGCCCCACCCCTGCTTGCTGCAGAGCCTCGGCTGCCAGCTACTGCTTGCCTGTTTATCAATGAATTTATTTTTAGTGGGTTTGACATTACGGATGCAGAACCGCATCATGCCCTTACTGTACCGCCTCTGCACTGGCTGGGGTAACAGGCAGAGCGAGGATGCAAAGGCAGGGTGGGGTTTCAATCTTTCTAGCTGCAATTTGGCATTGTGAGTTGGACAACAGAGCACAGACCAGCTCAGCCAACTGTGGCATTTCAGCACAACAGTTTTTGTAAGCAAAGGATGCCTGTCCTCTGCATTTGATGTGGCTGTGCAAAACATACATATTCTCACCTGAATTCCAACATTCCTCCAGGTGCAAAGCGCCTGAATACATGAAACCATCACTGTAGGTAGCTGCTTAGGAATTCCCTATTTGTTGCCATAGTGGTTACTTTGAAATAAGAGAAAAAATAATTGAATTATGGTACAATAATGTGTCTAAGCCAACAAGTACCTTGTGAAAATCCTGTTATTCTTCAAACAGAAAACAGATTATATTCTTTATCTTTGAAAAAAAGAGCAGGGTATCTTTCCTGAGTTTCTTTTTTTTTTTTTGTCTGTCTGATTTAATCCAGTTTAATTCCCCCAGGCTTTGCTGTTCATTTCTTATCCTGAGTGCATTATTAGTGAGCTCACTTTTCGTTTATTAGTATTTATTTGCATTATCTTAATGCATAAGAACCAACATTCTTTTGACATAAGAGCTGTATATATCACCAAAGCAGAAAAAAAAAGAAAGAAAAAAAAAAAAAAAAGAGCATGTGATAAAAGAATAGAGACATCAGACTAATCCAGACAGACAGAAAAATCCTAAGAAACGGTGCAACCGCGTTTGTCAGTGTGACAGGCAGGGGTCTCGGAGCACAGTCAGCCTAACCATTTAAGTTCTTGTTAAGCAGAATTGAAAGGAGACTTTGACAGGCAATTTTGCAGAAAAGACATGGGTGACAGATTTTTTAAATGGATTTACATTTGCAAAGCACCAGCATAGGGCCTATAAGAATATCTCTCTCAAATGAAAGAGTGAGTGTGTGAAAAGGAGAAAGGCTGGACTACAGATAGCATCATTAGATGCTGGAATAGGATCTTGGTTCTTGTTGGTAACTAGATATATAATGTACATATGCATGATTGCATACATGTGCAAAGAGCATCACATACATATACATATGTTATTACCTAGAACAGTCCAGATCTTTGTCTTTCTTCATCACTCAGTAATATAAGAAATCCATATTCATATAACAAAATACCATCAGCATTGCTTTCACAAACTGCATTACACTTCACAAAGGCAAATAGTTATAGGCTGAAAGCAAGCATAGTCTATTTTCCCCTGCAGTAATCTGTTGGAGAGGAGATCTCAGGCGCTCAAAGCTGCAGAATACCGAGCATGGATTTCCCCGTGAACTGTTTCCATGGGGTACTGCACAGAGGGAGAAGGGGCATGGACTAACAGGAGAAATATTTTTACTAACATCAGGAACAATTTATTCTGTCTTTACAAGCAAACCTAAACAAAAATATGTTGAAAATACCTCAGTTTGAGAAACTGCAGTGTCGTTAGTTTGTTGGCTTGATGTATCAGAAAAATATATTGTATCTCAAGCTGATCCCACCATGATCTTTCCATCTGTGGCACATCGTTTATTCCAGTAGTGTATAAGCTACATTTATTAATACAGTATTCTACCTGGTTCATCATAAATGAGTGGAACAGGTACAAACCTAGGGCCGTGTTTTAATTTAAATCTGGATTGTCAGTATACTAGTCTACTCTTCAAAATATAGATCTTGACATGGGCATTTATCAGATTGCCAGGCTGACAAAAATATATATATGCTATGCAAGTTTGAATTTTCTTTAAGGTTATTTTTTAATCAACATACATTTATTATTTCTGATCCTTATCACATCCAACTGTATAATGAATTTTCATTTATAATACTTCTTGCTTGTGTGACAAGATGGTCCCAGCTCCTGAGGGGGGTTTCTGTACTAGTAGGCAATATATTAAACCTGAGCTGACACACAGAGGCTATTTCAAATAATTGTAAAAGGTTTTTTATTTACAGTAGCCCCACTAACCAGTCACTCTTAATAGAATCATAGAATGGTTTCGGTTGGAAGAAACCTTTAGAGATCCCCTAGTCCCACTCTCTTGCCAAGGGCAGGGACACGTTCCACTAGAGAAGACTGCTCAAAGCCCCATCCAGCCTGGCATTGAACTCTTTGAGGGATGTGGCATCCACAACTTTTCTGGGCAACTATTCAAGTGCCTCACCATCCTCACAGTAATATAATAATATTATCCATCTATTGTATATATATTATAATAGGATTTTCCTATGCACCTTCCTCTGCTTTGCCCAGGGCAAAGTTCATTTCATGTTGTGTAAAAGCAGGATGGGTGGTTGGTGCATCTACGAAGGCTGCCAGAGGAAAAACTCTTACACTCACCCCAGGACCTGCCTGCATCGACAAACCTATGAACAGGAATACAAGTTCTGCTGGTGCTACTCTTCTCTCACAACACGCCACAACAAAGAAAGACTACAGAGGGGAGCAAACCAAAGGCTGATTTTGGCTGGGATATGGTGCAGAGGTGGGACCTCTGCTTGGAGAAGTCCCAGCACCTCCACGGGCCCTCCTCCCAGCCCGCATCTGCTTGAAGGCTTCCTCCCTGCCAGGCATGGGAGACTGAAAAGAGAGGCATGAGGGCAGCAAAGGGCATGTCCCTCGCCACATCCAGCCTGATGACTTGGTGCATGTGTCCATGCAGAGGACTCGCTGCACCTGTGGTGGGACGATGGACCTACTGCACCGTGACAAGGAGTGCTCTGTGCCTGCACAAACCCTTTCCCTTCCTTTCTTTGCCTGCTTTACCCTTCTGTTGTCCTCACAACTTTGTACATCCATACCACTCCACAGCTATCTTTTCTTTTCCTCCCCTGCCCTTCTCTACCCAGTATACCACTTCTATCTATTTACTTGTTGCTCTGCTATGCAACCCACTTGAAACAAATTGTTTAAAGAGAACTAAGTGACATTCAAGCATTACCCTGTTGATTTTCACATCATGTCCTTTGACTACGTATATTTCATTTGAAGACTCTTCAAGACAGATCCTGTATGTTATTCTGTGTCCAAATGGGCTCCTAAATCAGTCTTTAGGTACAGCTGCACCCAACATGACTAATAAGTAAATGACAGTATTTGCAAAGGACTGCAAACAGCTAAGGCTCTAGATTTTGTTCAAAGATATTCCACTGATGATTATCAAAATTCTAGAAATCTTCTTAGCTCTGTGAAAGGCTTTGGCTGACCACTGGTCCTGGTTTTCCAAGCTGCATCTTTGGATATCTAGCCCAACTCCCTGTTCTGGCTTTCAACTACTCAAATGTTATAAATACTTCTAGTTCTTAGACTCTTGAACAAATTACATCCACGATGATTCCAAATGACAGTTTGCAAAGTTCTCAAGAGGTTTGAATGATTACTTGTTGTTTTATCCTATTTACTACTTCATTATGCAAAAGATTATTTTTTTAAACAGAGCTAAATAGGAAGCATCAGTATGTTTGAGAAGAACTGGCAAATGATAATTGAGAAATAATGCTTTCACAAAATTTGAATCTCATACAGTAAAGGGTATGTCTGATCACCAAGGATATGGAAAACTGATTCTATTTTTTCAAAACAGTCTGAAGTATTATTTACCCTGTTTTTAATGCAAAGAATAATTCTGGACTGTAGAATAAAAGAAATTATGCTGACAGAGGAAAACGCTCTAGTTAATGTGGTATTCTCAAAATCTTATGTCTTTGATGGATGTATCTCAGGTTGTATTGACATGATGGAACCTCTGTCACACATGCCAAAAATCAAAGAAATAGAGCTTGACTGATCTCAGACCAGGCTGGTTTTCCAGTCTCCAGGGATCAACTGAATATTGGCTGCCAATTTCAGCTGCTGGTGACTTCATGCTTTGAAATGAAGATGCAAGCTAAATCAGGTAAGGCTGATAACTTTCCAGTGTCTCTCTTTTCTTCACCCACATACCCTGCTGGGGGAATTTTCTTCATATTTTACCAAGGGAAGAGTTGCAGGGCACCTTAACCCACTACAGCACACTGTGAGCTCTGCTCGCTGACATCCTGGAGACACACATGTAACTGCAGCATCAGTGAGGCTACAGTGAAACAGGCAGTGTTGAACTCTTACTCCTCTCACCCTTACCATAAAAGAGGGGGAGATTGTGAGATAAATTAAAGATTTTTTTTTCCAAATGTTTTCTTCAGAAAACAGTCTGCATGGTGTGGGAAGACATTTTATCTTTCATAAATTAAGGACCTTGGAGACCTTAAAGCTTTGATCTCTAGTGCAGCTAGGGATTGAATTTCAAACCATGAACACCCTTCTGATAGACTTCTCTTCCTTATTGCTTTTGCTACTCTCAACCAGTTACTGTTAGTAACCAGCTATAGTGTTAGTAATCCTGAAGTCTGTTCTCAAAATACAGTGCCTGTAAGAAGTTCTATTTAAGCATAATTTATTGCACACAATTAAGTTTACTTTATTACATTTACTATAACTAAACCAAAACTCTCTCAAAATGTCGTTTCTTTTTTCTTTTCAGCATCCTTAATTTCTCCTTAGCCTATTCCATGAAGTTCTCAAAAAGCAAAACAAACTATCCTCCATAATGGCTTGCAAAACAAACAATAATGTCTAGAGATCCCAACTAAATACATCACTACTCAGTGCTGAAAAATTTAGCAACCCTGTTGTGTGAACCTGTCCTTGCCTAAAGCATGTACAGTCTGTTTTAGCAAAATCATTTATATGTTTCTTACATTTCCAGGTTTTCTTAATTTGGATTTTAAGTTTTTTTTTTATTTTGATTTGACACAAGGGGGAGAGGGGAACTCTCACTGTGAAATGACCAGTATTAGCAGAAAAAGGAAAAAAATAATTGACCTGATTAATTCTGGTGTAAGGCATTAGAAAATTGCTGAAGTTTAAGGAACATCATTGAATTAAGTGCCATGCCAGAATATAGCACTGTTTTGAAACTAAACACACTTTTAGACCTCCTAAATCTAACTTTTGGAGAGTGGAAAACACATTTCTAGTGACTCATATACTTCCTCCTCCTCACTCTTGATTGCAGGGATAGACAGGACTAGGAAAATGGCTAGGCTCTATTTCACATGAAGATTTGAATTGCATTAGCTGTATCTGGGGAAAAGTGTTTATAGCCCGTATCAGTATGCTTATATAAGTGGAAAGTATTCTGAAACATGAAGGGAATAGACTTTATTGTTAAAAACATATTTATACCAATATAGAATAATAGAATCACAGAATCACAGAATCACAGAATCATAGAGTAGTTAGGGTCATCTAGTTCCATATTCTTGTGTTTAAAGCAGAAAATTTACCAAAGTGTTCATTTCTGTACACACAAAAAACCCCAATCTGTAACGCAAAGGCATTGTTTGTCTAATGACTGGTTTATTAAAGGTTAAGACAGAACTTTGAGACGTATCATTCAAATATCAACAGAAAAGGTCTTTCATTCCTTGGTCTCCTATGGAAAATACTCTACTGGAAGTATACTTGTTCCGTCCTGCTCCTTTTACTAAACTGAAACTAATTACATCTTGAGCCTTAATCTTGCTTTGGAGATAATAACATGGGACTAAATTCTGCCCTCAGCTATAGCCGTATTAATCTGGTGTAAGGCTTTTGAAGCGGGATTCATTTTTATCCCAACATACTTTTCTATATTTTCACTGTTTGCAGGTTTTATTTTGCAATACCACTTTCATCAGCTTAAAGCATCATGCTGACAATTAAAATACTAAGTAATAATAACAAAAACCAGCAGTGTAACAGAATACTGCTCTGTAGGTATCTGACTGCTCCTTGAAAAGGTGAATGATTGCTACCTCGTAGAAGAAGACTGCAATGCACAAGAATGATGTGAATTAAAGAGTAGAAACCATCCCCTCAAAACATTATAAAATGTCCCTGAGACACCACAGCACATCTCTCACAGGTTAGGGGAAAGCAGTCAGGTTGTTCCGACAATGGCCAATGGCATTTTTTGCATCTACCTTTCCCAAGGACAAGAGCTGTTGGCATCTACTCCTTCCTCGAGGTATGTGGCATGTGTGCCACCATGTCAGCACTTTCTGGAATCAGCTGAGGGTGTTTGTCATGGGGAGAAGTGCAGGCAGCACGTGTCTGTGCACACCTGCCAGTTCAAGAGCTGGACTGTCCACCTAGGTGCAAGGCTGGGCCAGTACTCACTCTCCCAAAAGCAGCTGCCCTAAGCACGTGCTGCACCAGAAACCATGGGTTTTCATGTTTGTTCGCACTTCTTGTGGGTGATCTGAAAGAACAGCAAAGAGTGTAACATGCTGCCAAGTGAGGTGGCCTATCATTATCACTGGGGGAGTTCAAACGCTGGCTGATAAAAGCCTGCAGGGATTAATGCAGTGCAAGATCCTGCTTAGAGTAGCTTGTATGTGTAATTTAACGTATCTTTTGCCTCCTCCTGCCTCCCAGCCCTTCTTTCATGTATTTGCTTCTTTGATTTGCTTATTAACTTGTGATTTTTCTGCTTTTACCTTTTATTTCTTTCTTCTGTTCTAGTGTTTGAGGTTTGAAGCAAACACTAATAAAAATTTGGTAAAAAAAAACTCATCACTGCAGATAACATGTTTTTTCACCTATTAAGATAACCTTCACACTTCTTGACGTGCTAAGTCTTGCTGTGGATTTTGCAAGCAGATGTAGTCTCAGACAAAGCATCTTCTGCTGCTGTCTGCCTTCTGAAACATCTTCAAGTGATGGTCAGGAACCACTTGCTGGCACACTAACAAGGCACCACGTACACAAACATTTGGGGTTTGTCTTTTCAAAGGAACCTATCTTGAATGAAAGGGGTATGATTACACAGCTACTCTACCTACCAGCTAAGGCATAGCAGGCCTTGAATGAGCCCATAAAACCCCAAGCATGCAGCCAAGATGCCTAAGGTAGGAACATTCTCATCCCATGTTTCCCCTTAGCTATGATAGAGGTGCCCACTGTCCTTCACTGCATGAACAGGGAGGGGAGGGAAGCAAGCCACCCAGCTGAGGAACTTCCTTTGAAAACTTTAAATTAGCTTCTGTGGGTTCCCTGAAAGCACAGGAACATTTCCTCTGCTGCTGTGCACACCCCACCCCCTTCCAGCACCAGCATGAACAGAACAGCTTGCTATCAAGCCTGTGGTGCCTGCTTCATGTGGCCGTTCCAGTGACCACAGAGCCCGCAGCCACAGCTTTAGCCCCTGCCCTGAATTCAAAGGCAAAGGTGACTGCTTTCTGTTGAACGTGAGTCGCTAATTTGGAAATGTGCTCTCCAATGCACAGGAATGGGTAGTGTGAGGAGTGCTGAGAAAGGCTGGTGTGCACAGGCAACAGAAATGGTGGCACAGCTCTGAAAAGTGATCAACATCTTGCTAACTGCAGAGTAGTCAGGAGAGTGGAGACTTAAAGTCATAGAATAATTTAGGTTAGAAGTGACCTCAAAGGTCACCTAGTTTGAGCTGCTCCTCAAAGCAAGACCAACCTCAAGTTACAGCAGTTGCATAGAGTCTTCCCCACGTGTGTGTTGAAAATCTCCAAGGGTGAAAATTCCACTGTTTCTCATAGCAACATGACCCAATGCTTATCTGTTCTTAATGTGAAGATGGTTCTCCATACAGATAGTCAGAATAGCCCATACTCCAACATGGGACTATATGGTATGGCTTGGTATTCATATCTTCCATACTATCACTAATAGTAGGGCTGCCTTCTACTCTTGCTCAGAGTTTCACAGTGTAGACATCTTTCTAAAAGTATCAGATGCTTAAATTAAGAAACTGTATTAAACTCATACCTTTCCTATTTAAGAAGGAAGAAAGACAAGAAACAAAAAGAACAGGGAAGAACAAAAACCCCAGAGAAATAAAACCAAACCAAACTAAAACACAACAACAAAAAGAAAGCTATACCTAAATGTTCCTTTCTAGCAAATCAGCAGACTTCGGAAGTATGAAACAGATGGAACTTACAGACTCAGAAATCTAGAGGCATGCAAAATGGGTTCCTTAAAAACTGATCATTATTTATTTTGGAAGATGCTACATTCTGATTTTAGCAATGGGGCTGCAGGAACACTTCTGATCTAGAAGTCTTTCACCTGATTTTCTTTCACTCTGAAAGAGCAGAGGTTCTGCTCTTTTCTCAGTTTTACCAGTTCTACACTCATACAACTGTGTTGCATCCAGGGAGCTAAGGAAAACTTCATCCATGCTAGCATCACTAGGATAATGAGGGCCAAATTGAGGGCCCGTATTCCAGTGAAAGTGAAAAGTATGTATTTTCTTTTTCAGGAAACAATATAAACAGATGTTTGGGACAAATGAAAAGTTGACATCTCAAGGCCAGCTGAGCATGAAAGTTAACAGCCAGAGATTTGTTTGTCTTCCAGAAGTAACAGTAAAACAGATAAATTTTTTGACATCTACAAAGTCAAGTGATTGCACACAGCAAACATTTTAGCTTTGAAAATTTAATTTTCACTTGGAAATCTTTTTTGGCTGTTGTCTGTGTTCAAATAAGCACTTCCCAGTAATGCATCAGTTTCTTCTGCGTCTTGGGCTGGAGGCTAAAACTCTTGAGTTTGCCTAGTGCTCTCAGGAACAAGCCTGTCGATACTACTTGCCCTGTAAATGAATCAGTGATGTATTTTAACCCAGCTGCTGGAAGCCAGGTATATTTTATTGTTCTTTTTCACAGTAATGTCTTTTATCAGTTCTAATGAAAATCAGTTCTCCAGTTATTACATGATTTTATGTGGTTAGAGTGACTCAGGATCATTGGCTTACCTGACTGATATACATATATATTAATAAATATGAATTAAAACAAAATCTATTTGATGATTTCCCAGAGGAGATTTCAATGGAATCAGGACTTCACTCTTCAGAGCAACTGTGGATAAAGTGTTTGGTCTATGGAATGTTTGTTGTTTTGGTTAAAATTTTACATGAGGACATTGCTTTAAGATTGGCTTAAGATCTACTGTCTACTTTATCCTGTGGTCGTTGTTGAGAAACAATCTTAGATTCTGACAGAAGAATAATGCCTTCTCATGCTATATTCCTGCTTGAAAGACACGTCTGCAAGAAAAAAGAATACTCTTGACATTCATTAAATTCTTTCTAAGCTTTGATAGTCTTTTACACATTAAACTTAACCTGAAGTTTGCAGAAATCTGATAATCAAGTATTGAATACTGTGAATGTCATCTCAGTGTCACCCTTTGTCTTCTAAAAAAAAAAGCTAATGACTACAAATAAGTGGGTCTGTCTGGCTTTCAGAAGGCATAAAGGAAGTGACAGACTGGTACTGCACTCTCTAACAATGCATAGGAATCACAGAAGGTCAGTTAATTTTGCTACCAGATGCTCTGCAAATGAGAGAAAAGTACACATACCCTGTTTGTGATAAGCCTAGTAATGCAGTCATTAATTGCAGCCTCCTGCTCAAACAACATCTTGAATGTAAAATAAATGAAATCTTATTGAAGGTATTGCTTAGTCCAACCTGATTTTCGAACAAAGACTTATAGAGTTCTAGTTCCTGCTTGATAATCATTACATAGGCTGAGTAACTGTTTGTCTAGCACCTAGAAAGAGGAAAAAGAGGATCACAGTCTACTTCTTTTGTGAGAACACCTTCATGAATTCGTTTCTTTAGAGTTGTTGCAAGTGCAAAACTTCCCAGTGAAAAGCTTCATCAGGATTACTGTTCAAAATCTTGAAGTCTTGGAAGGTAGATGCAGGGCCTGTGAGAATGAAAACTCTAGTCCCACTGTAGGAGAGGTTTGAGACCATCTTAAGAACCTGAATGTACACAAGTCCATGGGACCTGATGAAATACATCTGCAGGTCCTGAAGGAGCTGGCAAATGAAGTTGCTAAGCCACTGGCCATTGTATTTGAAAAATCATGGCAGTCAGGTGAAGTTCCCAATGACAAGAAAAAGGGAAATATAACCCCCATTTTCAAGAAGGGGAAAATGCATGACCCAGGGAACTACAGAGCAGTCAGTCTCACCTCTGTGCCTGGCAAAATCTTGGAGCAGATTCTCCTGGAAGGCATGCTAAGGCAAATGAAAATCAACAAGGTGCTTGGTGACAGCCAGCATGGCTTCACTGAGAGGAAATCCTGCCTGACCATTTGGTGGCTTTCTATGACGGGGCTATAGAACTGATGGACAGAGGTAGAGCAGTTGACGTCCTCTACCTAGACTTATGCAATGTGTTCGACACTGTCCTGCATGACATCCTTGTCTCTAAATTGGAGAGACATCAATTTGATAGGTGGACCACTTGGTGGATAAAGAACTGGATGGATGGCCACATGCAAAGAGTTGTGGTCAATGGCTCACATTGCTGGTGATCAGCTGGAGGGAAGTAATGCCATCCAGAGAGACCTTGACACGCTTGTGAGGTGGGCTGATGCCCACTGATGAAGTTTAACCATGCCAAGTGCAAGGTCCTACCCCTGGGCCGGAGCAATCCCAGGCACAGCTACAGGTTGGGCAGATAAAAGATTCAGAGCAGCCCTGCAGAGAAGGACTTGGGGGTGCTGGTCGATGAGAAAATGAACATGAGCCGGCTTCATTGTGCACTTGCAGCCCAGAAAGCCAACCGTGTCCTGGGCTACCTCAAAAGGAGTGTGAACAGCAGGCCCCGCTACTCTGCTCTCATGAGACCTCACCTGGATTACTGTGTGCAGTTCTGGTGTCCTCAACATAAAAAGGACATAGAATTGTTGGAACAAGTCCTGAGGAGGGCCACAAGTATGATCAGGGGGCTTTATCACTTCCCATATGAAGAGAGGCTGAGAAAGTTGGGGCTGTTCAGCCTGGAGAAGAGAAGGCTGTGTGGAGACATCATAGCAGCCTTCCAGTATCTGAAGGGGGCATATAGGGATGCTGGAGATGGACTCTTCAGTAGGGACTGTAGTGACGGGACAAGGGTTAACAGGCTAAAATTTAAACAGGGGAAGTTTAGACTGGATATAAGGAACAAATTCTTTACTGTAAGGGTGGTGAGGCACTGGAATGGGTTGCCCAGGCAGGTTGGGAATACTCCATCCCTGGGCAGTGTTCAAGGCCAGGTTGGGCAGAGCCTTGGGTGACATGGTTTAGTGTGAGGTGTCCCTGCCCATGGCAGAGGGGTTGGAACTAGATGATCTTAAGGTCCTTTCCAACCCTAACTATTCTAAGATTCTATGATTCTATCTGTGTCATTTGATAGCTCAGGCAGGTATGTTTTCCCTTGTTTAACATCACATTGTTGTGATGATTTTAATAACTCTTGTAATTACACCTGGAGGGAACAGAATTGCAGACACTGAAAATAACTTAGCCCTGCCAAGGTAATCACTGTTAGCACTGCTCTGTAGGCTAGTCAATCTGGTGACTTTGTACTGAAGCACCTGATGGTGAGACGGGTAAGGTCTGATGAGAGCTGGGATCAGATGCTAGTCTGTAATGCCTGCAGGATAGACTGTGCCTGTGTGTCCCTACCATAGCAGCATAGACACTTGCAGTTTGATGGCCAGATTACTCAGACATTACTCCTACATTGCCTTTACATGCCAGGACTGAGGCATAGTGAAAAGTCTGGCATGATTCCTGACCTGTTTCAGCATGTCAGGAGGATTTTTGCACCTTGGGCACCCTACACAGCCACAGCTGCAGTAGGTGACATCAGTGTTCACCCAAGGGATGGATCCAAGCACCACAGGCCAGGGTAGGAAAGGCTGAGGTTGCTACTACTCTTAACAGGGGAACAAAAAACTTAAACAGGGGAAATTTAGATTGGATATAAGGAAGAAGCTCTTTACTGTAAGTGTGGTGAGCTACTGGAATGGGTTGCCCAAAGAAGTTGTGAATGCTCCATCACTGGAGATGTTCAAGGCCAGGTTGAACAGAGCCTTGGATACCATGGTTTAGTGTGAGGTGTCCCTCCCTATGGCAGGGGGGTTGGAACTAGATGATCTTAGGGTCCTTTCCAACCCTAACTGTTCTATGATTCTATGATTCTACTCTGCCTCTAGACAGGCACTAGGTGGGCACTGTGGCTTGACTATATTTGCCTGAATTTTCTTATTCAGGTTTGTCAAATGTCACCTCTAGCTTGTGTCTAACCACACACTTGCATCATCATCATGTTGTATCAACACAATGTAGTTTCTTATTACTCAGAACAAAGATATGCACAAAGTGTGCTGAGATGGACAACATACGGCCTTTCTATGAAAGCCTCTGAGTGATTCCCCTATGCACTATCAGCCACGTGAAACTCCAGTGAGGCACTGCTAGGCATGCCAAGGTTACCTGTAGTATCTCCACACCATGGGAAGAGATGAGGCTAAATCTTCACTAACGATTATAGAAACAAATCCCTCCTTCTCCTTCTTCCCTCATGTTGTGGATCTCAGCTTGGAAAAAGGCTGGTGCCCAGATCGAATAGAGATTTGTTAGTACTGGGGCTAAATAAGGATTGGCTTGTTTTTGAAAAAAGTTAGACAAATAAGAAATACTACTGACTTGATAACTGTAACAGATACTTCTTCTATAGGCATTTGTCTATATATAGGGCTTTGTCTATAGTCATTTAGTAGCATTTTGACTAAAGCCAATTGTGCAATTACAGTAATTTAGTGCCTCAGCACTTGGTAGCAGTAGGTTCTCACTAGAGTGGAACTGCGACTGACTTGCTTCCTCTTGCAGAATTCAGTTCCATCAGAGACAAACACATTCTGAAACTTTCAGCTTTGCAGGAAACATTTCCAGGACTATTTCTCAGAACAAATCATTCCAATTCAAAAAATTTAAATCAGCTTTTACTTAGGGTCATTTACCTAGAATTTAGTAAAGCCTTTGCCACCATTTCCCACAGCATTCTCCTGGAGAATGGCTTGGTCAGGTATACTCACTCTTCTCTGTGTAAAAAGATGACTGAATGGCCAGGCCCAAAGAGTGGCAGTCAAAGGAGTTAAATTCAGTTAGTGACTAGTCACAAAGGGTGCTCCCTAGGACTCAGCACTGTGGCCAGTTCTTTCTTCATGGAAAGGGTTGTCAAGCATTGGAACAGGCTGCTGAGGGAAGTGGTTGAGTCACCATCCCTTGAGGTATTTAAAAGATGTGTAGATGTATTTAGGGTCATAGCTTAGTGGTGGACTTGACAGTGCTAGGTTAACGGTTGGACTCAATGATCTCCTTTTTCCAACCTAAACAACTGTATGATTCTGTGACTATGATTCCAAAGATATTAAAAAGTATTAGCATATTGTTCCTGCAGAGTGTTACTAAAATAAAAGGTTTAAGAAGCTGAAACTGAACACTGTTCCACTGAAATAGATGAGGTTTTTGCATACATTTCCTTCAGGGAAGATTTCAAATTTTTTGAAGGGAGGATGTGTTTCTAATTCAGGAATAAAGTAAAATTTCAGGATTTCAATTTTCCCTGTGCATCAGGCTTCCTAGTCTTGCAAGAACATGTATCTTGGATGGTGAAGCACAAAAGTGCACTTAAATGGAATAGGATCCACAAGACAGTCCTGTTCTGACATAGCTGCTTGATACTGTACAAGAAAGATAGCTGTCATGACCCTCCTTTACTAGCTATCTAGGTTTTCTTCTGCTCAGTAATTCCCTGTTGAGCCATACCAGACAAAGCAGATCTGCATGCAACCTGTGATGGCTGTTGGTGCAAAGATAATCTTAAGATAATCTTAAGGAAGAAGAATGGCGTGAATGAGAGCATCTTGGTACATAAAATGTAGCAACCCGAGCAGCGCATATATCTTGCATTGCAGACTAGAATTGATCCCAGCTTCCCCAAGAATCACAAACATATAGATATATATGACTCATTTGTGCCAAGAACTGCATAACAAAGCACAACATCCAAGTCAATATTTCTAAGTCCAAGATAACAATGTGATGTTAAACAAGGGAAAACATGCCTGCCTGAGCTATCAAATGACACTGCAGATAGAATCATAGAACCATAGAATAGCTAGGGTTGGAAAGGACCTTAAGATCATCTAGTTCCAACCCCCTTACCATGGGCAGGGACACCTCACACTAAACCATGTCACCCAAGGCTCTGTTCAACCTGGCCTTGATCCCAGCTCTCATCAGACCTTACCCGTCTCACCATCAGGTGCTTCAGTGCAAAGTCACCAGATTGACTAACCTACAGAGCAGTGCTAACAGTGATTACCTTGGCAGGGCTAAGTTATTTTCAGTGTCTGCAATTCTGTTCCCTCCAGGTGTAATTACAAGAGTTATTAAACCCAGCCAACTGTCTCCAAGTATTATTTCTTGAGAAAACAGGTCTCGAAATAGGCTATATATACTTTCCTATCTCAACTGTACCTTAGGACGCCCTCAAAGCACCCTTACACAGCCTCTTATGTTTCTTTCCCTAAGCTGGCAAATTCCAGCCTCTTCTTTTTTGCATTATTACAGGTTATTAACTGTAGAGTGATTCTCTGAAGTTTTCATTCCCAGGCCTACCAATCCTCTGTCTTTGGGCAGCACCTCTACCATGTGTGATAAATTGTCTTCTCCCTCTTTACTTTGAAAGTTGGCTTTCAACTGCTTGTATAACACTTCCCTGGTTCCCCCCTCAATCATAACCTCCAGTGAGGCCAGGACTGAAAAGTCATAAAAGAAAGTCTTATAGTCTAAAAAATTCTTTTCCCTGACTAGGTCATATACAGTTTTCATGGGTTTGCTTCTCTGTGTTCCCACGCTGTTACACAAAATTATCAACAGATCAAAACTTCAGAGCAGTCTGCTATGAGCAAAGAAAGAAGCAGATGCTTTTAATGTAACTGAAAGAAGGATGAAAAGGAAACTAGAACACATTAAAAAATTAATTCAAGTGATGATGCATATTTGGAGTGTCTGATTGTGCAAATCAGTCAGAAATAAAAGTGTCCTTTTGGCTACTGTTAGCTGAAGCTGGGCAGCTTTGTTAGGCAATCTATAAGAAACACTTGAATTTCCAAAGCACATTTTTACTATGTTTTCTGCAGTATTACAGTTTCTCAGAAAGTGAAAAAGTAGATTTTAGCTAATACTGTATCACTTATTCATTCTTTTAAAAAGAAATATTCTTGGGAAACATTCTCTGGGTGATGAAGAATTTCCTGATTGACAAATTTGTGTCTTGGGAAATGACATCTATTAACCTATGGAGCAAAGAAGAGATCCCAAAGAAGCTAATGCAAAAAGAGGCAAACCCTTTTTATTTCAGTAACTGTGATCTGAAATGCAAATCCCAACTGTCTTGCATATGCCTGCATGGGACCCCTCTGATAAAACCACATTAAATGTATTAGAAATCAACACCAGTAAGGCTGTAAAGAGAGACCACTTAATAATACCTTTGTCTGTTGCATTGTGCCTGATAAAGCAATTTTTTTGTATATATGCACTCTTACTGTGGGTTACACCAAACACAATCAACTTCCAAACACTTGCACCTGTATTATGCCTGTGGCTCCAGAGATGCTTTTTGTTCTTTGAGGCTTTTACTGCAAACGTTCTACCTGATTTTGTGGGATGCACTATCATTCTATTGGAGTGAACTTAATTTTTCACAGTTGTAAAAAATCAAATACATTTTCTTTGAACAAAAACCCCTACCTTAAGGTAAAAATAGAAATATCTAGAACTGCAAGTGCCTTTTTTCCCTGTGGAAATATTAAAGCAATCTCTGAAATGCATTTGCAAAGGGAGAACGAGCAAATTGGTCATTTTTCTGTTTAATTTCTCTAACAAACATGCCTAGTTTGTCTTTTCATTATTTGATGTCTTGGTCGTAAAATGAAGTTGTGGAATATGAAGCACTGCAGAAAATGAAAAGACAGAAAAATGAATGAAAATGTTTGTGAAGCAGTTGAGAGATGGCTGCATGCCAATAATACTGTTCAAAGCATCTAGACTGACTGGCAAGAATGATGAAATGTTAGGAGCGAGCTGATTAAAGAGAGAAAGTAGAGGGCCTAACATAGCCAAAAATTTGGGTTGTCTGGTTTGGGGCTTTGGGGTTTTTCTTACCAAAGAGCAGAAAGCAGCAGTTCAAAAAAGACATGAAATGGAGAAAAACAGAGTCTTTATGTACATGAAGAAAGAACAAAACCACTGATTAAGCCAGACAGAAGAAATGAGCTAAATAAAAGTATTATCATATGTGCCTCAAATATGGGATGATAATTTGTTGATGGCAACAAAATAACAGAAATAAACTTGTGTAAATTCTCTTCTATTCACATTAATGTTGAGTGGGGTAATTTATAAAGTGCTGCTGCTCCAATGAGTTATCCCTGCTCAGCATTTCTGATTTGAGGAGGACTCATTTGTTCAAAGTGCTACGTGAATGCATGAAAACAGTTGCAATAGTTCCACATTTGTGTAATACTACGTTTTAGCTAATAATCCTGGACAGATTTGAGATGGCCTGTGCAAAACTTGTTTGGATATGTTAATAGTATGCTGCTTTAGTCTACTTGTTAATTAACATATAGGATATGTTTCTTGTGTGTGTTTTCTCTTTGTAATATTAATTTGTGATACTACAGGTGGGGAAACAGTAAACCCATTAATCACCAAAAATGTGCAGTAACCCCATTCGTCTTTTTCTAAATTTTAATTTAAGTATTCAGTTCTTGATTTGCTTCCAACAACAGGAAAATGAGAAATAACCTAGTTAAAAATAATTGTTTTGTTCTTCCCAAAAAGTCTTCAGAATACACAACACAAGAATTACTGGAAGACATTGAAAGTACCGTGTACTGTTGATCAGTCAGTAGTTTGACTAAGACTTTTAGTGCAAAAGTAGCTACATCCTGAGCTTTTGTTATACATGTGTCATCCAGGACACCATGCTGTCTGTTTGCCATTTGGGGCCTCCTATATGTAAAGCAACAATTATGAAGGCTGTATAAGTTTGAACACAATATGTTGTCTGACAAAAGTCTCAATATGTTTTCAGTTTTATCATCCAGGTGCTGATTGGGGTTTACTGAATATGCTCTGCCTGAAACCTACAGTTTATGGTGCACCTTTCATGACTTGTATGTAACATAGTCGTAAACTTACAAATATTTTTCACTAGTTCTCTATTCTTCAGACTGCACTATCACTTTTTAACCCTGTAACTACCATCATAATGGAGATTGATAATGGTGTTTTGACATGAATGAGATTTTAACAGTCCCTGCCATACAAAATTCAAATTAATCAGACTTCTTGTGAATCAGACTCTCTCCTGTTCCAGATTACTTAATCTATATCAGGAAAGGCACAGCTGTTGAGTGGCAACTAACTCTGTGGCAAGCTGCCTCTGCACCCTCTCAGGGAATATGTATGTGCAAACAGCCTCTGGGGTGTGAATAACTGCATTCACTGTCAGTGCTCCCATCTCTGGTTTTTTATATTGTCTCTATTTTTTTATATTTTTTTCATGATATATCCAAAGTACTGAATCCTTCTTACTAGCTTAGTTGCCAGCTTTTGACTTTTTCATCTTTGGACTTTCAGGAGTGCTTAAAAGTCAGTTTTCTGAGTTGTTTTGTCTTTGAGCATTTTTCTTATTTTCCAGAGACATCATTTACAGTGTGTGCTGGCCACTCCTGTTCCTAGTTTCAGGTCCTCAGATACAAGGTTACTGACACTTATGCAGCATTTGGTTTGTTTGCAGGAGTATAGCTTGTAGGCAAGTACTACTGTTTGGAGAGATTTTCACAAGAGACATTGAGCCAGAAAAGGCTTTCTTTACTCTTGTGTTTAGGCTTCTAAGAAGAATGATGCCACAGCTAGAGTTCCTATTCTCCACCCCAAGATCTTGGTGTTATATACATTGCAGAAGAAGAACTTGCCAACAAATTTGCATCTTATTTAGCTTGTTGTTACCCAGTGTTGTTGCTTTGAAGGAGAATGAATATGTGGCAAGGGAAAGTGCATGGACACAGTGATTTCTTCCAGCCTAGGAGCAGAGGAAGAAAATCCAGATGTCAGACATGCAGGTAGCGTGGCCGATGGTATCACGGCCTTAAAGGCAGTAAAAGTTGGGCAGAGGGACTTGCAGCTGTGTAAGAGCAAGTTTGGGGAGATCTTGAACAGCTATAAGGTCAGAGGTATGGCTGGCTTGCAGGAGATGAAAAAGCCTGACTGGAGAAGAAGTGTAGGTGCAGCAGACGTAGCACAAAAGCAGCTAAGGTGTTTACTGGAAATTGGTATTCACAGCAGCAAGATCACGAAGTGATGGCACAAGTACAAGCAAGAGTATCTGAGGAGCTGCGTTGGAAGAGAGCAGAAGGCAAAAGAAATGGAAGTGCAAGGAAGAATGTGAGACAGAAATAGCAAGCAATTCTCAGGCTTTACACAGAACAGAGCTACTCATTTGATGGATTCATATTTAAAGAGTCATGGAAAAACCACTTTTATTGCCATTCATTCTGTCTGCTTTTGTATCCCTTTAAATAACCACTGAAACTAGAAACATGGGTTAATTTTTGGAACTACCTTACTTTATTTCAAAATTTTCACTAAAAAGTAGCTTTAATAACTTGAAGTACCATAATCCAAGGCAGAACAAAGCTGAACATTGTTTTGTTTGGTTGCCTTTCTCTCCTACCACGCATCTGACATTCAGGATCACAATGTTCTCTGCAAGTCTGCATGCTTACTGTGCCAAGTTCTCCAAGTAAGCTGTGAGGGTTACTGTTCATGGTAGTCAGCCCTTCCTTCACATTCGGCAGTTTTAAGATATAATTTATAGCTGATCGTGGACAACAGATGTATATCAGAAAAAAAACGTCAGTGTTGAGAAGTGGGCAAACACTATACTGAGAATGTGAAATAAGCACATAAGCTGCAAAAAGGAAGGAGTAGTAACTCCTCCTCCTTGAAATGTCCTTAACTGGGCAGCTCAGCTGTGTTTGCAGCAGGTCCAACTCTTCAAGAAATTAGTCCCAATCAAGGCAAGCAATGAGAACAATCAGGTAGATAGAAAATTTGACTTGTGAGGGAACAAAAGGGAAGAAAATTAAGTTCAGTTGGTGAAGTACATAATAACAATTGCAAAGATGGAGATGTAAACTGCCCCTTATCTGTACTAGAAATGACAAAGGTGCAATCAATGACTTAAGTTACACTTTGGGGCAAAAAAGATCTGGGGCAAAAAAGATCTGAGGGACTGTACAGCCTGAAAAATACTATCTAGTAAATACTGTCTGCCAGTCTCTGTCATGTTGAAAGGTTGAAGAATAGTTCAGAAAAGAGATATGTCCTAAATAAATTTATTTAATCTTTTTATGCTGTACAGATATGCAAAAGAAATCTACTAATATATGTTCAGGGCCCAAGCTTCAGGAGTAATAAATAAAGCATGTCATGCTGTACAAATGATGCACTGGCACAACACCCTATGAAAAGAAAACCCTACATCTACTATTGAGTATATGAAGATGATTTGTTCTCTTCACACACACTATTAATGAAAAACAGAGAGAAAGAAGTAAAGGAGGTCAATCACAATCTCGGTAAGAGGCAACTCTTCCTCTTACAGTGATTGCAATCTGGGATTTTTCTGAGCTATACAAGCTGGAATGTCACTTGCCAGCACTGTTTGATGTGTGAGAAATCTGGATTATATTAGTAGATGATTTTGTAGATGATTAAGTCAAATAATTGTCTGCTTGTTCCTGGACAATTTCCATTCTTTGTATATTCATCTCTTTTCTTTTGCCCAGTAGATAATTTTCTTTACTTCTTCCACAAGATTTTTTAAAAATCTCTTCCTAAAGTAGCTATTCCTTCTGTAGGTCTGTGTCACAGCTTTCAAGTTTCCTGCAAATGTGTTGCTACTTTCCAATCTCTAGATCCAAAGCAAAACAAAAAAGCTGAAAAGCCCAAACCCCTTAAAGAAGTAATATATCATATAGGTTTTTCCTGGTCGCTTGGTAATAGAAATGTAGGCACGTGACTCCCTCCTCCATCTCACCACCACCACTTGCAGATATTTTGTTTTGGCCTTTCTTCTTTTGTTCTTACCTCTCTGTGGGAGTGTTAGCTATGAAAGGGTTTTCAGCTTGGTTCCCCCTCCCCCACCCCCCCAAATGTATAGATCAGTGTTTTCATTAAAAGACTGTTATATATAGAGAGATGTGACAAATGGCAGCTAGGAATCTGGTGATTAGAAGCAAAAGAGCAGTGGGAGATTAATGTCACATAAGTTTATGCCTCTAATTGTTCATCTGCAGTATCCACATGTCAGCCTGGAGATGAAGATGCCACAAGAAGACCACTCAGTACTCCTGAGACCTGAGTTACTACCTGGAGCTGTATACACATTGGTCACTAGCCTCAAAAGGAGAGCAGGGGAGAAAAGAATGACACTTCTTACCCAGGCACCTTGGCTAGGCGTCAGGAATCAGATGGGCTCTCCTGCTCAGAAAGGGCAACCACCAAAAGCACCTAGTGTAGGCCCTTCTGCACAGAGAAGTAGGGTTATCAAGCAGATAGTGCCTGTGTCTGTAGGGATCTTCACTGCAGGGTCAAGAGATCATTCAAGTTCTGAGCTCCTGAGTTAGACCAGTGTCAACAAGATTATTTCCACATCTCACTCATTGTGCCCTCTCCAAGAAGGACAATTCTTGGTAGTACTTGGACTGGTCTACTCTTCTTTCTACAGCCATAAAGTTTTTGCCCCATACCACTTTCCCAATGAACTTGCCTGTCCTGGGTACAAAAGGAGTTGTGGGAAGGCAGGAAGGGGATTATCAGCACCTGTGTAACTTAGCCCACAGTGTCACTGCAAGGTGGGTGAATCACAAGTCCAAAGAGCAACCCTTGGCCTCACATTTATACATACATTTGTGCCACCTTATGAAAACACCTCATAGATGGGTGAATGGAAGGGTAGGAGTAAGAGCTGAGAAAGCAAAGGGCCCCAGCAGCACTTGAGACAGGAGGGTCAGCTCAAAGTGCTTTGCCCTCACCTATCCCTCTCTCTCACAGCCATTAAGTTTTATCAATACAAAAGGTGATTCAAAAAGCAGATTAAACATGCCTGCCTTAAGGACAGGAAAAAATGGCCCCAATTTAATCTTACCATCACAAGCCTGTCAGGGCATAAGGTCAGCAGTGAAGACATACCTAAGGGTTCACAGACATACACATTACTGAGCAGGTTAGATCTTGACACTTTCCTTGTTTAATCCATCATGTATGAATGGTTGTCTTTCACTTTTTTCTTTGTTTCAGAAATGCGTGCAGGCTGATTGCAACATCCTCAGATATGCTCATTATTCAAAATTATTTTCAAATCAGTTTGCAGAATGTTTCCCAAGTGCAGAACCTGTGATTATTTTGTAATGAAGTGCTGGTTATCTGGGCTTTCTTGGTTGAGTAACTCATTCATTGCAAGGTTTTCCTCAGGATTAGAGAACACAGTGGAAGACAAATCGCAAGCTCTCACTGCCATCATCAAATATACCACTGGAAATGTATTGCCAGCTGAAACATCCCTTTAGACTGAGTATGCAACTTAGTATCCTGTCTTCGTTTAGGTGTGAATCTATCATGAACTCAGAACTTGGTTTGGAATTCAAATAATCGTTTGTAGGCATGTTTTACACTCTTAACTCAGCTCTGGTGGTGTACCCTCATTCAGTTAGGTGACAATGTGTGTGGCAAAGTGGCATCTCTGTAGCCTTAATTTACTCATCACGAGGTGCATTGGTTTCTTGATTTCTGGAGAAAGCTCCAGCTGGCATGATGTAAAGTAACATTCTAAAATAAAAAAGTGACATTTGCTGCCTTTCAGTACTTCACTGGGATACTGGAAAGAGCATTTAGGGATTGTATGAAACTTTCTGTGTCAAATTAAGTAGATTGCAGGAATGTATGAGGCTTATGGGATATTTAGGTGAAGGAATAAAAGGGACAAAAGGGAGGCACCAAGGTGGATTGGGGAGGGACAAGCAAGTGAAAACAGAGGTAAAAGGGGACAAAAGGGGTTGGTTATGTGTAAACAGGTTGCTAGTTAATGCACTTGTCTGACTGAGCCTAGTGCTTCATCACCACAGTCTAATCAATATTCTGGTAAATCCTATTTATAATGATCTTCTGTTCTCAGTAGGAATGTGTGAATGTTAGTGAACTTCAAGATGGACTTGTAGGCAAGTAGGATAAAGGTGGGTGTACCAGCAACAAGAGCAGAACTGTGAACCTTCATGCGTAGTATGTCTGGGTGCCAGCACCTGGGGAGACCAGGGAGACCTGCTACCAGGATGACCCATGCTGTGTTTTAATATATATATATCTATATCCATAAAATATATGCATATAAACACAAAATAATATTTTCCATCAGCTGGAGAAAAGGAACAGATTCAGGCAGCCTGTACTCTTTGAGAGTGCTGTGTTTTCATGTGAGGGCTGGTAAGGCACTGTTTCTATGTGTATGGCTGACCATGTGTGGGTGTGAGCATGCTCTCAGCCTCTCCAGTGGCCTGACTTCACTATGAGAATGCCTTGTGACTTCAGAGTTTAAAGAAGAGAAAGAGTATATTAAGTATATAGAGAGATCTGAATACATATAATGCATACATAAGCTTGAGAGATCACAGTAAAAGTAGGACCACAAAGCAGACACATCTGGTTGCATGCTGCTTTATATCAGCGTCTTTTCTCCTGGCCACCCCGCTTCCCGTGGCATTTCATAACAGTTTAGAAAGCTTCCTTGCTGGAAGGAAAGCCCTCTGAACCTCAGGCAGGGTTTAGCTGAGCTCCTGGGAACACACACAAGCAAATTCTGAGCAGAGGATAGCAAGAAGCAGCTCTTCAAAAATTCTCTTCATCCTGCTGCAGAGCTACGAAAGCCATCTCAATTGCCCACCCTGTCCTACCCTTATATCTGAGCAATATTCCTCTTTGTGTCAAGTGAGACTCTGGACCCTTCTGCCACAATTTTATTTTTATTTTTTTTTCCAAGGGAAGGTTTGCTTTTTAAAAGGGAGTTTATGCCTGATTTCATAGATGGAGATGTGGCTCTGACATGACTGTCCACTATTTGTATTCACAAAGTATTAGCTCACAAGAAAAGTATCACTATTTCATTGCAACCTTCCCATGCCTGGCAGCACTGTGCAGTGATTTTTTATTACAGTAAAGTCTTCTGCAGCAAGGATGAGGTTTTTCCGCACCCTGTTCACCCTCTCCACGCTATTTTTGCATAGGAAAGTTTCTAAAAAGATGTAATAGGCTGTAAAGGCTGTTACTGTTTCTCAGAGAAGCAGCTTTTAAGATGCATTTTTGAAACACTGTCCTTCATTTCATTAATAGTGGAAACTGTCCAGGAGTAAATAAAAATCTGAGCAAAAAGTATGACAAAAAAATTGCTTTTTTCCTCAGAAGCAAATTGCAAGCCTTCTGGCCCCACCCTTGCTTCTCCACCTGCCACCAGGTGCTGCTGCATACTACCTGGTCCTTTCATAACTCTCAAAGCCAACAAGAAAAACCACATTTCATTTCCAAAATGGATTTCAGCTCAAATACAGCTCTGAAGATTAGTCTCCATCATTTGTACATGAGCCTTCGCAGCACCAGCCTGTGTAACCCTTCCCAGTATTTGTTTCACACATATGAAAGCACACAGATGGCCAATTATGCCAGTGACTGCACTGAATTATTATGTATAATTAGAGATGAGAGCAAGTGTCTAAGCTGAGAAAAAGTCAGGTCTGATTCTATCAGACTTGTGGATTTCTGGGCCTGGGGTGGGCAACTGGTTCATCCCTTATCTTTATATTTAATGCTTCATCACAGGCATTTCATGAGCCATTCATATCATGAATGTAAGCAGGGGATAAGGAGGTGAGGTGAGGTGTGGTGCAGGGAAGAAGGTGACACTGCTGCCAGGAGCACAGGAGACAAGCTGGGGACAGCAGAGAGGGTGATGAGTGCCGTCCAAGAGGCAACAAGGGGGAGTTCAGCATCAGGACAGGGTTTTTCAGAGCATGAGGAGGGGGAAGTACAGGACACCAATTTTTCTGTTTGTAAATCTTGACAGCAAGGTATGGATTGCTCAGCTTCCTGCTAAATATTTCAGATTGAAAGAGAGAGAAAAGAAAACCAAAACAAAACCAAAACCAAAGCCAAAACCAAACCATGAGAAAAGAGAGGTAGTGTTATTATTCATACAAATAAGAAGGCTGAGGAGTAAGCCCACTTCTCCTCCTACCTCATCTTGAGAGAAATTAGTGGCATTCGTTGCTACCCTGCTATGCTCTACAAGAAACACAAGATTATGCTTTTCACCTCAGAGTCTAGTAGAAAGACTTGGCTGTGAGAAATCAAAGCTTTTAGACAACACAAAAGTCTGAATTAATACTTCAAGAATCCCATGTGGACTGGTATTTTGTTCTCTTCTTTCAAGTTTATTCAAGTACAAAAGTAATTAATTCTTCAATCACAGTTGAACCTTGACTATTTTATACTAAAATTTGTGTGACTCACTGGAAGTTGCTAACTTTTTCAGGTTCATGATCGTAAAAGCAATGAACAGCAGAATTTAATGATTCTCAAAACATGCTTATTTTCATTTGATAACTCCTGTTTAATGTCATTTCAGATACTATGGAGTTGCTAATCAGTCACTGAAATACAATTCTAGTATATTTTATAATCAATGACATCTCAATAGAAAAGCTTCCTAGCTCCTTAAAAGATATCCAGTGTGATCTTCTGTTGAAACATGGGAGATATTGCTGATTATATGAACAATCTAGAAAGTGGGTGGAAGGTGCTTTACAATTACTTTTTAGTATAATGGGCTACTGTTTACTTCTATACATGCTTTGCGGTAGTGGCACCTATATTTAAGGTGGCAAAATGTTAAATATTTGACAAAGCTCCTTGAAGATTTTTTGCTGGGTATATTTATTGGATTTGTATAGCAAACATTTAAATACATTGCTCTATGCATTATTTTTTACAATAATCAGTTTCCTCTCTACCTGATCAAATAAAGCATTTTTCAGCCAACAAATTCCTCAAAACACTTCCTGTTTTTGAGGTCTGATCTTTGAAGAGCTATTACAGATATTTTAATGCTATATTTATGAAAAACACTTACTAGGAAAAATAAATTATAAGGAATCACAATTTTAAGGTTGTCAAGTTCAAAAAAACCATAATGATAAGAAATGCAGACCTCAGAAAAAATCAGTACGGTGTAGTTTGCCATATTTTCTAGTCAATCTTGCTAATATGTAGCTACATATACGTAATTCTTCCTGCCACAACAAATCTAAAAAGAGCAATATCTCAAATATTTGCCACCTTAGCATCTCCTTATGTGATGCATCATGTAATAAGGCCCCCATGTTAAATAATATATCCAAACCCAACAAACCAACTAACCAAACAAACAAAGCCAAAACCACAAAAACCAGAAAACCGTTAACTTTGCAGTCTCAGCATTAGTTTTACATGGGTCTGAAGCAGTCCTCCTGAATTGCTACTCTTGCTGGATATTCCCAGTGAGCTCCACTAACACAGTTTCTTTTTGCATATTAACAATAATCAATTACAGCTCCATTACTTTAATGGCTCACTGTTTTCTCATTCTCTCCCTCCCTTTCTGAAGTTATGATCATGTATTGTGGTACCTGTAATCATAACAATAGCTGAAATAATTATCTGTTCCACACATCATTAGATCAGCTAAAGAGGAGTGTGACCAAAACAGCTTTACACCACCCCTCAAATACTGCCTGGCTTACCCTTCTCCTTCCTTGCAGAGCCATGGAGCCACTAGTCCAAGCTTTCACTGTGATCCAGAGATGTGATTTTAATACTCTGTGGCTTGGTTTTCCATCCAGCCTTATTTTCCAAGAGAGCTTAATGCTTCTGATTAACAGGTCATGGCACCCTAGTGTGCATCAAGGTATGACCCAAAAAGGGGAATAAAATAACCAGAGCTAGCCAGATGACTGTCTTTTATTTCAACTTGCTTTATTTTTGGAAGAAAAGCAAGGCTGTGCTTGCTGGGACACAAAGGCCAACAATCACAACATTTTTGTGGGAGGGAAAAAGCCTGAAAAATATTCCTCTTTGGAAGGATGGAGACATATTTCCAGCTTGTTTCCTGGGCTGCCCAGCTCCTCTGGCTGCCTGCTACGTAGGCGGGCTCCCACAGAGCTGAAAGCCTGCTCCACAGAAAGAGACAGCTGGAGAACATGAGGGAGATACCATGAAGTCTGCTGACTACCAGAGAGACTGGCTGGGGGACTGCTGCTCTCTCCTTCCCTGGGCTGATATGAAGACACTGGGCAGCAGATACCCAGCTAACTAGCAATTTAATCTATTGGTGTCCAAGAGGCTGCTGCCATAAGGAAAACCACCATTTGAGATGAAATTTTCAGAGGCAGCCAGAAGATACCAGCTACCCCTTGCAACCACCAGCTGGAGGACTTGGAACTTGGGGAACTTGGAACTGGGGAGTTTGGAAGCCTGCCTCCAGCTCACCAAAAAACAAACAGAGGGAGGCAGCTTTCAGGACAGTCAAAGGGAAGGTTGAACTGGCAGAAGAGCTGGGTTGAGAAGCCCTTTTCCAACAACCTGGCATTTCTCAGTGGAAATATATTTCATAAGAAAGCTCCTGATCACTCCTTATAACACAGACACAAAAGCTGAGTGATAGATTTAGCATGTGTATATTTAAAGAAAAAGTGAGCTTTGATTGGTTGGCATCACCATGACAGACCCTACCAGAGTTGGGAAGGACCTTAAGATTATCTAGTTCCAACCCCCCTGCAATGTATGTGCACTAGACCATGTCGCCCAAGGATCTGTCCAACCTGGTATTGAACATTGCCAGGGGTGGAGCATTTGCCACTTCTTTGGGTGACCTGTTGCAGTGCCTCACCACCCTCACAGTAAGGTCTTCTTCCTTATATCTAACCTGAACTTCCCCTGCTTCAGTTTGAACCCATTAACCCTTGTCCTATCGCTACAATTGCTGATAAAGAGTCCCTCTTCAGCATCCTTGTAGGTCCCCTTCAGATACTGGAAGGCTGCTATGAGGTCTCCACGCAGCCTTCTATTCTCCAGGCTGAACAGCACCAACTTTCTCAGCCTATCTTCATACCGGAGGTGCTCCAGTCCCCTGATCATCCTCGTGGCCCTTCTCTGGATTTGTTCCAACAGATCCATGTCCTTTTTATGTTGAGGACACCAGAACTGCACACAATACTCCAGATGAGGTCTCACGAGAGCAGAGTAGAGGGGCAGGATCACCTGCTTGGACCTGCTGGCCACACTCCTTTTGATGCAGCCCAGGATACAGTTGGCTTTCTGGGCTGCAAGCGCACACTGCTGCCTCATGTTAAGTTTCTCATTGACCAACACCCTCAAGTCCTTCTCTGCAGGGCTGCTCTGAATCACTTCTCTGCCCAACCTGCAGCTGTGTCTCAGATTGCTCCAACCCAGGTGTAGGATCTTCACTTGGAATGGTTAAACTTCATGCAATTGGCATCAGCCCACCTCACAAGCATGTCAAAGTCCCTCTGGATGGCATTCCTTCCCTCCAGTGTAGCAACCAAACCACACAGCTTGGTGTCATTGGCAAACTTGCTGAGGGTGCATCATTCCCACTGTTCACGTCACCAACAAAGATGTAGAACAAGATTGGTCCCAACACCAAACCCTGAGGGACACCACTCATTACTGGTCTCCAGCTGGACATTGAGTCATTGACTGCAACTCTTTCTGTGCAGTCATCCAGCCCGTTCTTTATTCACTGAGTGGTCCATCCATCAAATTGATGTCTCTCCAATTTAGAGACAAGGATGTTGTGTGGGACAGTGTCAAATGCTTTGCACAAGTCTAGGAAAACCATGTCAGCTACTTTGGCCCTATCCATCAGTTCTATAGCCCCATCCTAAAAAGCTACCACATTGTTCAAGCATGATTTCCCCTTGCTAAAGCCATGCTGGCTGTCACCAACCACCTTGTTGCTTTTCCTGTTCCTTAGCATGCTTTTCCATAATCCTGCATGGCACAGAGGTGATACTGACTGGTCTGTAGTTTCCTGGGTCTTCCCTTTTCCCCTTCATCAGGAGCATCACCTGACTGCCATGATTTTTCAGATATGGTGGACAGTGGCTTAGCAAATTGGTCTGTCAGCTCCTTCAGGACCTGCAGATGGATTTCATCAGGTTCCATGGACTTGTGCACTATCAGGTTCCTAAGATGATCTTGAACCTGATCCTCTCCTACAGTGGGCAATCTACCACTGAAAGCAAATGTAGGCAGTGGGGTGTGTACCAAGTCTGGAGCAGGGATCCATAACTGCCTGTGCTCTCTTGCGAGTGGAAGTGCCATGGTTTGTTGAGTCACAACGGTGAGTTGACCGTTTCTGTCCGTTAGGAACCTAATTTATTATCGAAGAGTTATCACACAGCTGCTATCAGCCTCTGAAAGTTTCAATTAAAAAGGTGTTTGCTGAATAAAAGGTAGATAACTCTGTAGCTAGTCATCTAGTTACTCCTTCAAGCTAGATTAATTGCTTCTGGACATTTCAAGATTTAAGGTGCATTTTTTTCCTGATACCATTAACTGCCCAACTGTGGCCCAAGACAAAAATTAAGACTGAAACTTCAGAATCATTAGATTTGCTGCCTGAAAAAAAATGGTCATTTATAAGCAAGCTAGCAATGAGGATACATTTAGCAGCACCTGACATACTTCTATCCTTTATACTAGGCAACAAGAGCTCTAATCTTCCTTATTTCTTGTTTTATCTCTTTTATGTCTATTTTTATACTTTTGTTTCTTTTTTCTTCCTCTCAAAGGGCTAAGATAAGCATACTCCACAGATTTATTTTTAGTTTAGGCCTCTGATTACATTCCTGCAGGACAAAGGAATTGTAGATCTGCTCACAAATATTATGGTACTTCTTTTAATTTTCTTTATGCAATTTTGGATTGGGCTTTTAGTATCTACCTGCAGGGAATTCATGCTGATCCATAAAAGCCTATTACAGCAGTGAGTGGTGAAGTACTAAAAATACCTTAGTCTGAAACAGCTTGTTTCAGGTCTTTATCAGGAGCTAAGAAAAGTGTGCTGCGTAACATGCTTGATGATCTTAAGGTCTTTTCCAACCCTAACTATTCTATGATTCTACGATTCTATGTTGCAGAAGAAGGATGACTTCCAGAGGACAAACAGAATACCTCTGGAAGTGATAGAAGATTAAAAAAAAAAAAAAAAGAGAGAGTGCAACAAGCAAAGCACTGGATGCTCCCTTCCATAAAAGAGGAAACTCTTCACAAAGTAACCCTATTTAGTTAAGAGAAGCCACCCTGAAAAAGGTAGCTTCAATTCAATGAACTTGCTCACAAACTTGAACTCTACCAGCCAATCTCTTACTCTTTTCCTTAACTCAACATTAGATCTCCTCTTCATCCCTCTGTGTCTTATCATTTCACCTCTCAGTAATTTCTCAGGCATTATTTCTAATGATATAGTGTCTATGATTCTACGATTTCTCATCTATTTTCCTCTCTCACCTTCTGATCCTCTCTCCTACTGATGTGCTGATACATCAGTAATTAACTAAGCTTTGGTCTTCAACCTTGATTCGTTTATCCTTCTCTCCCATGGTAAGACCTTCCCTTATAACTTTAACACCTGTTTCCCTTACTTCTGCTCCTGTTCTGCAGACTAGACTATTCCTCTACATGGACTTCACTTGACTTATTTTATTTTAGCCATCTTCTATCTATTCCTGTTTCTCTAATTTAGCTAACAGTTGAGCAATCAGCAATCCAACATATTTTTACTTTGTAGGCCTACTCACAAGGAGTCCTGTTGCCTAAACCACAGTTGAGGTTTTTTCACTCTTCCTTGTCACTTCATTTGCAAACCCAGGGAGCTCTTTCTCTCATAATACAGAATTGTTGTATGTTTACTTTTGTCCATCATTTACTAATTCTTCATATCTGTGTATGAGCATTGTTGTGACATACTGTCACAGCATCACCATTAGAAATAAATTATGCTTTTAGGCTTTTCAGGAATTATAATAAGTTATAGTCAGGTCAATTGCAGATACAACTCAAGATCACAGTTCTCAATTTGTGAGATGAAATTCAGAGAGCTATTGTTGTTAAAATGAACAAAAATATTTAGAAATTTTTGAAGAGAAAACAATCATGCCTGTCTATAATTTTCAACAGGTCTTGGGTTGGGAACAAGATTAAATGTGATTCTTTCTAGCTTTTCTTACAGCTTTTCCTTCCAGATGTCAAGTAGTGGACCACCAGCCATGAAGAGCCATAATTCTAATACAGCAACATTTTTACCTGTCATTGCATGGTGTGACGTGATTTATAACTGAGGTTTTGGCTAAGCAGAAATTATTCTCTTAATTTTTTCCTATAGTCTGATATTTCTACACTTCAGAGACAATGCATTATGCATCTATTTTTCACCAAATAATGCAGCTTGCAAGAAAACTTAGCAACAGCAAAAAGGATATCTCATGCACTGACAGTAATAATTTTCAGAAAGACTGAGTTTTAAACAGTCTAAATCAGTGAGTGCTGAGGGGCTGTTGCTCTAGCACATGCCAGGCCTTCCACTGAGAAAAGAGCAGGTTCTATAATCAACATTCTATAAATTATTATTGTTGGTGGTGGTGATGGTTTTGTTAGTAGTAGTAGTAGTGCTGTTGGCTTTGTTATTGTTGTTACTAATGTTCATAATCATCATCATTATCTTTATTTGTCTGATTATTTCTGGTCAGGAAAGTACCTGGGAGATTTGGCAGCCCCAAGTCTTCCTGCTCCTGATGCATTTCCTTGGGGCTCAAGGCATGAGCCACTGCAGGTAGTGACTTCTGGTAGCTCCCTATTGGTCCTGCATAACACCCAGGTGCACCTGAGTAAGCAGGAGTTCCAGGGAAGAGGAATCCTTGAGCATCCTTGAACATCCACGACAGCATGCTGTTAAAGATAGACCCATATGCTTAAGGCATTATGCAACTTGACATTTGAATATTACTGAAGGCCCCTGTAGAGGGTGACTGACCCCAGAGTGAAATAAAGATTAATAATATGAGCTGCAGAGTTTTTAAATGCTCCAGCTTGCATGAACTGAAAGCTATTAAAAATCCTAAGAAAGGAAATGCCAGAGCCCTGTACAAGGTTTACACAAAGTTCAGACTATACGAGTTAAACATTGTGCAACACCACCAGCATGTCTTTTCTGAATGAAAATAGAGTAAATAGAGTTAGTTAAGTTATTAAGTGGAGTCTTCCTTCTCCCTGTGGTTATGTGGAAACATCTTGTTTACTTTTTAAATAGAGAAATAAACAACAGACCCTCCCATCCCCTGATTGCAACTGTCCTTCCTGCTTCCAAGAAGCAGCCCCTGAATAAAGACATACTACATCCAGCAGGTCTATAGGAGGCATCTTTAATAGAATAAACCTGTTATGTGGTGTTAGCATAGGGCAATAGTGGAAGCTCTGATAACAGTAAGTAAATTTTACATTATCCACAAAAAAGCAATAACCCTGTTTATAAGGCAATAACCCTGGAACCATTTATTTTTAATGCTGTTTCGAACTGAAGTAAGTGGAAAATCAAATTTGAGGAGTTTGAGTGAGCACCAGAACTGAAAAAATAAGCCAGGAAAGGAACTGACTGGCTCTCTGACATTGGCTCAGAAACCCAAAATATTATGCAGTCCTTAAGAAAAATACCTGAAGAAGTAAGGAAATCACATAATACTTTGTTAGGGAGTTTGATAAATATTTTATCTTCTCCTTAAATACTTCTCCTAAATTCTATGTCTGATGCCTTTGAAGACAGTTACAGCAGAGTGCTGCTAAACCAAATGACAATGATTATGTTATTATCTGATGTCAACATTAAATAATAGCCATTGTCACAAGACCACAATGAACATTCTAAAAATTACCATTTTGTCCACAGCAATCTGCCCCTTGCATTTAACATGGAAATATCTACAGCTACCCATGTGATGAATTTCACATGTAAGAGTTTTCATTACAAATAGAACAAAATAAAAGGTTCTGGTGGACACATATGTTGTGTGGGGTTTAATCTGATCTCTGTGACACACCTCTTCCAGCACATGTCCTTACAACTGATGCTCAAATGAATCACTGGACACTTAGTTCTGTTTAACAGTGACATTAGGGTCGTTGTCATTTGCTCTCAGAAATTCCTACAAACCTGTCATGGCTCATCTCAAACTCTGCCCATTGATCAGCAATCATTTATCTGAGAAGGGGTTCACTCACAAGAGTGGTGAGTGAACAGCTACAGTACAAAATGAGACAGCATTATCTGTAAAGGTCAAAGACTATGACCTTGAGTGAAAGTTGCTGGGCTATTATGTAAATAAAAATGAGTCCCCAGTCAGAAAGGTCAAATCTCAAGACGCAGGGTTCAAACGAGTACAGGAATTTCCAAGATATTTATTGGGTTGTGAAAACTGAGCCTACATGCTCAGGATTCAATGAATTCCTTTTGCTCACTGAGCTCTGTTTACTTTAAGGATTACTATCAAAAATTACTTTGTTAGAACCTGCCAAGTTGTACTATTCCACAGTCACTATGGCAAAGCCTGTCTGCAGATACACATACAGAATGCCCTTCAGGACTCAGGAACTCTGAATTTGAGTGTGTCCCTGTCCTGGCTTCAGCAGTAGCAGTCATTTTGCTCCTTCTTAGTAGCTGGTGCAGTGCTGTGGTTTTGACTTTTGGCCTGGGAACAGTGCTGATAACACTGATGTTTTCAGTTGCTGCTCAGTAACGTTTACTGTGACCAAGGACTGTCTGAGTCTCTTCCAGGGAAGAGGGGAAGCCAGGAGGAAGCAGAGACAGGACACCTGACCCAAACTGACCAAAGAGGTATTCCATACCACAGCACGTCATGCTCAGTATATAAATGGGGGAGTTACCCCGAAGGCCCAGATGACTTTTTGGGTAGGGCTGGGTATCGGTCAGTGGGTGGGGAGTAGTTGTATTCTCTTGTTATTTCCCTTATCATTATTATTATTGGTGGCAGCAGCAGTGGTTTGTGTTATACCTTAGTTACCGGACTGTTCTTATCTCAACCTGTGGGGGTTACATTCTTTTGATTCTCCTCCTCATCCCTCTGGGAGTGGGGGAAGGAAAAAGGCAGGAGGGAGGGAGAGTGAGTGAGTAGCTGTGTGGTTCTGAGTTACCAGCTGGGCTTAAGCCACGACAGTCCCCTTTGCCTGATTCCCAAGGAGAAGAATTCGTCAGAACTCTGAGCCATACCTGGCCAAGAAACTGAAATCTTGAAGAAATATTACTGCCAGTTCAGGGTTTCAGTAAATCCACCTCATTCAGAAACCATCTAATCATATCCTTTGTACAAGTCAGTAAGCTACCTTGAGGATTACAGCTTACTTTTGTAAAAATTTCCAGAGGCTACCATTAGGTCTAAGCTGGCAAGTAACCAGACACTTTGTCCTAGATCTTTTGTTCACCATCTCATACTATATCCATTGCTCCATTCTTGCAAACCTTAAGTGCTTGCAATGAAGACCTTCGGTGAATGCCCTTGGCAGGAACTGATGTATTTTAACTGAACTGGTCAATGTTCAGTATCACTAGTGTTTGGGCACTTTTCAAGTATGGCTAGCTCAGAAGACCACAAATGAACTTTTGTGAACACTTATCAACCACATGAAATATTTTCAGGATAAGATAACCAACAAGAATGCATACTAACCTTTTTGAGATTCTTCTGATTATTTTGCTTGTTTTAAGCATGTTTTGTGGAGCTCCATCTAACCAGAGATCAATGACTTACTTATCTAAAAATGCAGTGGAAGATGAACAAGAGAACAAGGACTGTTGACCTGGCATTGTTGGCAAACTGCACTACATTTCCTGTAATGGTTTCAGCCTACCTAAAGTACTGATGCCTGTGAACAACAGCTCTAATATGACCATTACAGACTACACTTTCAATAGCTGCTCTTGGCAAGAAAAAGAAGGAAACTATTCAGACAAAACAGAAAAATGCAAGAACATCCTGAACTCCAAACTATTTTGTTTGCCTTACTGACATGTACTCATGGATTGGTCAATGAGATGCTCTTATCTCTGAGATCATCTTCTGCTGACTTAACATATTCTCAATAGAAATTTTGGATTACCATGTTATTCATCAGTCAGCTGATGGGACAATCCAAAATGCTGAGGACAAACCTAGTGATATATTGAGGCCAGCTCCCTCTCTGAGCTCTGAAGCCAGCTTTTCCTGCAGCACTTCAACGGAAAGCACTTGTTTATGCTTTTCCTCTTATAAGCTGAACTAAGTGATCATTTGGGAAACTGAATCTTGAAGGCTATAATCAATCACCTTCAAGTCATAGGCAATTAAAATTGTAGATCCTTAACTTTTGAGTAAGCTAAAGAGGAGATACAGTGTAAGGCACACTGCATCAAAGTAATGTAAACTACTAATCTGGGAGGAAAGGAGATGAGAAAACCCATGGTGGTACTTACCACCTTACCTCTATAGACTATCTCAGCAAAAAGGAGGGAAATACTGCAGAAGCTCTGGGCTAAAATGCAAGGAGCTTAAAAAGCAAGACTAGAATGAATATCGTGTCAAGGAATCAGTTTTGTCCTTGATTATATAAGGCAGCCTGGAAACACCTTGTTGGGCTGAAGGCACTTTGGATGATGTGGTCTAGACCTTGTGACTCTATCACAGAAAAAGAGGTTTCTTTCAACTTGAGGAATGATCTTGCACCAAATCATCTGCTTGCTTTCTCTGATCTCTTTATTAAGAGGTAGAATTTTCAGTTAGTAAAAAGAAGACTGAAAACTTTGGCTATATTTGTCTCACCTTATAGCAGAATTTTCACAAAGATTCCTGTACTGTCCACAAGGCATAGACACAATGTGTCTGGCAAAAGAGATGACAATCTGTCTCACACTGCATTAAGGACAAATTAAAAACAAGACAAAATAAATAGCCAAACATTTAGGAGTCTAAAGCACTCTTCAAGAAGAAGACATGAAGGTCCAAGACAATGATTCAAGAAGATAAAATCTTTCTGCTCACCCCAGTGCCTGAGAATCTGTCTGTGTCTAAGCCTTACCCAGAAAACTTAACTGCAGTGCTACATGCTATCCTGTCAAAATTGGCTGGAGATACTACTTTCTTGCTTGACCTGAACATCTGTTATAAACCCATCTTCCTCCTAAGCTTCCTTGGGACTCACAAAATAGACGTCTCTTTGGAGACCCATCTGGAAGCCTGATCTGCACATATTGCATACACACTGCATTTAGTAAAACGGCAGCAGTAACTGCCATTAATGGCAGTGGCAACAGTAGCTGATCACTGTTCACGCAATACCTTAGCTATTAGGGCAGTTGCCAAGTAAAAAAAGCCTGAAGATCACATTTTCCCAGACTGCTTTTAACCACTCAGGTACTACTGAAGAGATAGAAGACAGCCCAGTTTCTCTTTTTGAAGGACTGAGCCACTCAGTCTATCTGCAAGAGTGGGCATCTGAAAGGACAGCCTGATGTAGGCACAAGCAGGCATCCCCTAACCTTGTGCCTGGCTACTGTAATTCTTGTTCAGAGGTGTCTGGCAATGCTCAGCCAGGCTTCGGAGTGTCTGAGCTCCCCCAGGAGCAGAGAGCCTTCACTTTGGGTACTCCAGTGATGTATAACATAGCCTTCAGCTCCAGTCTGGGAGCTGCCTCCAGAACCTCCTTGTAGTGGGACTGCTCCATTGCATCTTGCCAGTCACTGGGGAAAGGCACTCTGGGGCAGAAGTGGCTCAGGGGAGAATGCTGCTGCAGAATTGTCCTTTGTAGTACCACAGCAGCCAGGCATGGCCATTCTCAGCACACCTTATCTGAAAAGCTGGGGAACCACAAATGCTTGTAGTAATCATAAGAAGGAAAAAACAGGAGATTCTGGGGAAAATATGCTGTAGTCTGACAGCTTTCACCAGGAGGTATGAAATGAGCCTTGGGGATTCTTGAGTTAGCTGAACTATGCGGCCAGAAACAACATGCCTGCAAAAGCCCAGGTGGAATTAGCGTGTCAGAAACCATGGCATTTTCAATATTTCTAATTAGAAAAAGCATACTTGGATACTTGGAGGAAATAATACAGAAATTGCCAAATATTTAAGGCCGAGTCATGTTTCCATAAAAGTCTGTGGGAGATTTGCCACAGGCTTTTAAAAGACAAGGATTAGACTCTAAATAGTTCATTTATGAGGAGCAAGTTATATTTTAATGCACCAGTATTTTTCCAAACTGTTTTAGGAAAATTATTAATAACTGAAGAAATCTGGAAGAAAAAAAAAAAACAACCCCAAACTGGAATCTTGGAAAATGCTTAACTACCATAGCAACGCTTGCCTTACTTTTGAATATCGTAACTCCAGAGAGGCACAGAGAGCTGACATGACCTGCTTCTTTTAAAATTTCCTGATTGCTAAAATCAAAGGATTGTACTGTATAATCCTCTTTAAACACAATAACAAAACCAGCTTCTCTTGGTATTAGTCACAGTGTGCCAAATGGTTTTCTACACCTTTCCATACACAAATGGAGATCACCTTTACTTAAGGTTTTTAAAGATCCTTTTGTTATGAAACAAAATGTGAAATTGAGTTAAATAATGGATGATGTTACAAGATCCGTAGGGAACCTTTCCTTCTATGACTCAGTCTCACTGAGGGAGGCAAATGGTCCTCTCAATATTAAAACCCTACAAACTTGCACTGAATGACATTGATGTTTATCCATAGTATATTAATACTAGGAGCTTTCCTAGTATTTTTACACTCCTAAAAGCATAACAGAAAATAAATTCATCATAGTGTTATTAACAGTGAACTTGTGTTGGTTACACATTCAAAAGTGGATGACCTACCTCTGAAAACTGTACCGTCTCAATTTAGCAAAATACCTGATAATTTTCAGTGCACAAAAATACTACCGATATGCTAAAAGACATTATTCAACATTTCAAAGCAAAAGGACTACCTCTGACCTTGGCAGGCTTTGGATCAGACTTTAAAATTGCTAAGCTACAGGATTTGTGGTCAGTGGGGACCAGATGGAGAGAGGAATAGAACTGGGCAGCCCATCATCGCTCCTGAGAAAGTGTCCTGTTCCCCCATCCCTCCCTCCAGCCATAGAAAATGGATGCAGCAGCAGCTACCTTTGTGTTATTAACAAAATCTGTTACAAATGTTCTTATCCCAACAAATTTAGAAGACAATTTAAAATGGTCAGTTCCTTTACAGAGGACAAGATCCTCATATTCACAGTCTCAACACTGATCTCTTACAACTTCCCACGGGCTCTGATTTGATCATTGAAATGTTGTCAACTTGGAGCAGTTTTGGCATCATGAATCTTTGAGAAGACAGGCCATAAGAAAACCTTACCTGTTTGCCAACATGAGTTCTGCCAAAGTTGAGGACATCTATGCTGCAGGTGACAACTGAAGGTGAAGGTGGGGGACAGCCAAAATATGCACTCAAATATAGGTGCAGCCAGGACATGTGAGGGACACATTTGCACAACATAGCCTTCAAACTCATTGTTCCCCATTATTTTTGACTGCTGAGGAGCAGAGACCCTATTATAAAATAATTTCTTGATATACATGAAGTACCATAGGGAACAATGATAAAACTTTGTGGAGGAAGCAAGATGTTTTACTTTATTTCTGGCTATTTATAGCTCACTTGAGCATTTTAACAATTGCAAACCATTCTGTAGACTAGCTATTTAAATACCCTGCTGAATGCAAACCCAGCAGGAACTTGAGGGGTTTATTAATTTTCTAGCTAGAGAGATTTAAACTTGTGATTCACTGGAGAATGTGCCAAAACAAGTCAGCCACTGAATTTTTAAACTTTTGCTTTTTAAAAATGATCTTTTAATTAGACTGTTACCCCAATTGCCCCTCTCCTCTTCACATGCAAGTCATTCATTTTGCATGCAAAAAAAATCCCCAAACTCCTTACTTAACATTTCAGCATAAGAAATTGCAATGCCTCATACTGGAACTTTGTTGCATTTAAAATCTAAGGTCTCCTGAGCACTGGGTTAAAAGGAATAGCTTTTTGAAGAGATGACTCCATAGCACCAGCTTCACCACATGACAGGAAAACTTTCATTCAACCATTACTGTCACCAAGGAAATCAAAGTTAATTCTAGTTACCACCTTCTCAGATACAGACTTCTGGTAAAAAATGTATAGCCTATTTTTGAAACCTCTGTAAATAGCTCTAATGACTTTTGCTGCTGCCTAGATCAATTTCCTGACTAGCACACTCCAGATAGCCTGAATTAAAATATGTTTGATATTATGTGTCATTAGTAAGTGAACACTCTTACCTTTTAGATACTAGACATCTTTACATCATTTGCATTTGAAAGGGATGAGTAATTTTCAGCTTTGAGATAATTTAACCCACATGATTTCTGCATAATTTTGCATTCCACTCTAAAATTCTCTCTGTCCTGCCATACCTTTTATATCCTTTTATGCTTAGGTTTCACACTATTTCTTGCCCTGCCAATTTGTCCATATGAGTACTGCTTGGAAACCAGCAGAAGGAAGATAAAAGTTCAGTCCTGCTCTGCTTTTCTTCAAATCACTTCACCAGTGTCTGCTGGTGATTATCCATGGAAAATAATCTAAGAAAACAATGCGTTTACTACATAAAAGACAAAGTAAAAATAAGATTTATTTTCTTCCTGGTAGTATTTCTGCTAACTTAGCATTAGACATATTTCCTTTAATAAAATACTCATCCCCCATCTTCTGTGGAGCTCCATGCTAGTCTGTTTCCATATGGAGCAAGCAATAAAAATAAAAACCTGTCCTAGACCTTGTTCTGCTTATTCTAGCTTTTGTAGCAGATTCATTATCTGCTTCTTCTTCACCAACAGAAATCAAGACTGAAAGCAAAAAAATGAAGCATGTCACCTCTTCTGTGTGGGTAAACAAAAGCTGCTCTTGAAGGAGGCTCACAGGTCATCTTGCGCAACTTGGACTAGTGTTGGTGCAAGGATGCTCTCTGTGTTACGTACAGGATCCAAAGGATACATTTTGCTACTGAAAGTGCTGACTCGTCTCTTTTTAGTCTGTACATAATGTCCTATGGAAAAATAATGCAATTAAAACGATCTGATGGTGAACACCACATCCTTTTTCATGTTTTATAGTCCTATCTTTGTAATTATTTCCCTCTTAGTGACCTTTTTGATGTTTGCATAAGTGACATATTTGACTGGGGGTATTGTTTTCTTTCTTTTTTTTTTCCCTAGATTTCCCAACTGTAATTCTTACTTCCAGATTTCTCTAACTTTCACTTTAATAGCACAAATTATCAAGCTTTGAGTAGGAATTCTCAAGGAACACTTCTCAACCAAGTATTGGTTATGGTGTAGCTTACTGACTATGTTTTAGCCAATCTGTAATAACATTAAGTATCGCGTGTCTCTGATGCTTGCTATTGCTTTATTATTATAGGTTGAACTATATTTCTTTGCTTTATTATTATAGGTTGAACTATATTTCTTGTTTTATTTGAATGAGGTGTGTTGATTCAGATATGAAGAACAAACTGCCTCTTCTGAAGAGATTTGACTCCCATTGTTTGCTGGGCTCCGTTGGTAGCTGATATTGCAGAAGCTGAAGCCTAACTTTCCTTCTTTAAAGTTGTATTGTGAAAGGTGCCAACAAAGTAGTCCTCAAATAAGGGGCATCCCATTTATCTATATGTCAAGAGAAGCAACACAAAATCACTTATGAATATTATACAAACATCCACAAAAAATACTACTCCTGATCATATTTGCTGTGAGCTTCTTTTCTATAAAAAGACAAGGAAGTGGCAAATGAGCTACTGTTTTTATGCATTGTATCATGACTTCTCTCTGCATAACCTAGCATAGTCATCAGAAGTCATCATTTTTGGAACAGTATCTGTGCATTTTCATTTAGCTGCTGTACCAGCAGCATCTTCTTATTCTGTATTGCTGGGTTACTTGCACTAGAAACAAGGGCATGAGGCTTCTCTTGACCTTTGTACTTCTTTTGACAGCAGTTATTGCTGCAAGCATCAGTGTTTTCAAGGAGTATCATTGAAGTAGAACAAAGCAGAACAAAGTAGAGACAGCAGAACCAAGTCTCAAAAGCTATCTTCAGCACCTCCACAGAAACTATTTCCTGTCACTTCTATTCTGGTAGACTGAAGACCAGCCTGTGATATGCAGAATCACCACAGGATACCCCTTTTATCAAATAGTTTCTGAAAGGGTGTTTTTCTCCTACATTAATTTTCCCTATTCAAAGTTTGACTTAGTCAAGTCGCCAGTTAAACTATATTGTCTCACAAAGAAAGATCTAAAATCAGGTCTAGGCATACTTAACAATCTCAACAGCTCCAATAGACTGATTCTCTTACAAATCTTTTACCAACTGCACTACTTTATTTAAATTTGCATACTTTATACCACCTCTTAAAAGTTGTGAAGATGAAGAAAAATGTAAAATAAAATCAAAACAAATTTGTGTATTTGATAACAAATTCAGATAAATATTGTTGTGCATGGCCTAAAAGAGGGGGGAAAAAAGAGCATAATAGAAACAAAAATGAACATAACCAGAATCACAGAAAAACACATGAGACCTTAATTGAAAGGCTTACCTCGTGTGACCTCTAGTAACAAGCAGACCTTCTGTCTTTCCAAGCAGTTTTTCTTCACTATACTGTCTCAGGCCTGAAGTCTGTTTTACCATTGCTGCTTCTTTGGTCAGAGTAATTACAGAGCATTCGAATCAATCTTCTTTAATAAATTTAAAAAAAAAAAAAAAGAATTAAAAAAAGGGCTATTTTGTTTTGCTAGACACAGAATAACAAATGCGGAGTTTTTCCTGACTCAGAAGGTCTCATGCTCTGGGTCATGTTTATGGTTTATGGGTACTTTCCAGACACGGACTTCAACTCACGTGCACATGTATGCATGTGTCTGCACACACAGAGCCTGCTCCCGGACAAGTTGCCCTGGTACCGTTAAGTTTAGGCCCAGGTTACCGTGAGGCCACTACAGCAGAAGCTAACAGTCACAGTTCTTATCTGTTCCTACTGTCTAACACCATTTACTTGCTCTTTTTGTTGAACTTGAAGTAAGCTTTGGAGCGAGTCTTGACATCATTTTTGTGTTAAAATCTCCTGTGAGTTAACCTGCAACACCTCACAGTAAGAAAAAACCAATAAAATAAAATAAAAAATCCAATTCCTTCATTATACAACTGCTTCACTTCCTAAGGTTTAGGCTACATAAATTAGCTTCAGGTCATGCTCACCTCTCACACCCCTGAACTGCTATAAAACAAACTGGATTAGCTGATCAGTTGATAAACTGACTTTTGGTTGTGTGACCACAGCTCCTTTCACACATTCTGACCAGAAACCCCAGCACACAGAAGGAACGAGATGGGTTGCTCCGGGACTACTGCTGTTTTTAAGGAGTATTTTGAGTTTATAAAAAAAGTGTTACAATGCAGTCTTTATTTTGATGATCAAATACTATTCATTCCACAGGAATTCTGACACATCCAGTACATGTGGTCAGTGCTGTCCTATGCCAAATGAAGGCTGTGCACCAGAGGAACATATTGGCCCTCAAAAACCTGCCTCTTTCATTTTAAATATGAGTGCTGCTGTGGACAGCTGGGATTGCGTTCCTACATCTCTCTTCAAGTCCTGCATGATGTGGAGAAGGCCACTCAAACCACAGTTTTCAAAACATGGCCACACGTTATGCATTCCTCATTTTCTGGGTATCTAATGTAAAACAGCTGTGGATGAATTCGTAGGCATGGTGAATACTCACATCTGCAGCTGGAGCTTGCTCCCACTGCAGAAAACTTTACAAAAAGGTTAAATGCTCTGAAACATGAATTCCAAGCTGGCTATCTAAAAGCAGCAGACATTTCTGACAAATCATTTCTACAGGAATGCAGTGAAGACAGGCCTACTATTTGCTGGGTAAAAGACTGTCTGGATAGCAAGTCCAAAGAGTGGCCTCAAGCTGCGCCAAGGGAGGTTTAAATTGGATATTAGGAAAAAATTCTTAACTGGAAGGGTTAATAAGCATTGTAACAGGCTTCCCAGGGAAGTGGTTGAGTCACCATCCCTGGAGGTTTTTAAAAGATGTGTAGATGTGGCACTTACGGATATGGCTTAGTGGTTGACTTGGCAGTGCTAGGTTAATGGTTGGTCTTTTCCAACCTAAATGATTCTATGACTCTGAAGACAAGTTCACTAGCATTTGTGAATCAGAGCAAATCTGCAGAGATTTTGATAGTAAAACAGATAACTTTTTGGTCACCTATCATAGCATATGATCCGCAACTCTGAATTGGAGTCTGAAGACATCAAAATGTTTTGTATAAAGCAAGTGCAAAAAATTAACCCCTTCTCCTGCCACTTACATATTTAGTTTTATATACACAAGCAAACAAACAAGGATTGTTGAGGAAAGCAAGAGGAATAAGCAAACATTCCAGGCTAAACTTACTTGTAGGTATTTGTAAATGAAAACAGTTGTGGCAACACTGCAAGGACCACTTTCCCATTTCTGGGTCTGGGTATTTACCTGTATCCTTCTCAGGCAAGGCTGGGAGCTCAGCTCTGAGTAACCTGGTTTCCACTGAAATGAAGCCCAGCTGAGCATCATAGAGGCAATCACACTGCTTTTTCATAAATGACCAATACTATTTAAGGGATCAACAGTTACCTGCAGACACCAAGGAACAAGCTTGTATCATAAAACCTACCTATCCCAGCAAGACTGTGGGAAGCTTGGATTAAAATCCTTTTGCTGCTTGAGGGAATCTGACTGACATCTCCCACCTTGAGGTGAACATACTGATCATAAAAGGTTAGCTAGTTTAAGGCACAAGGGTGAGGCATCCCATTACTTCCTTCAAACTGTTCCACTTTACATGGAATGAATATTCATTTGGCTCCTGAGAGAAAGTGCAAAAATGTGTCTATAACAGGGTTGTTTAGGTGCTCAGCAGGGAAAGTGGGTGAGAGGAACATATTCTTTTGGAATATGAGAGCACATCTGGCTAAGCGCCAGCACAGTGAGGGTGTTGATGATCTGTGTTTGGGACTGAGGTGCTGACACTGGTGATAAGACAGAATTTGAATGCTTAATCTGACTGTGGCAGCAGCCCTCAGATGCAGTACTGAAGAGGCTACCTGGAAATTAATAGTTTTCTATTTAATGCTCAATAATGTGAGGAAAACAGTGTGAAATCACTCACAGAATGATGAGAATGACTCTCCTACAGCTGCAAGAATAAAATTTCTCCCTCTAAACTACCCATATATATCAATCTAGGAACAAAAATGATCCTGGCAGAGAATTAAGTAAAATGACTGCAAAAATCTGATAAAAGATTGTCTTAAATCCAGCAAAAAGCCTTCTTCTAGATGTACTAAAATGCAGATTAAATAACTGTTCACATGAACTTTTCTATGAGAGAACTTTCCCTTTAGACTGTTGCTTTAATGACTGTGTAATTATTAGAATCAATTGGTTTTGAAGGAACACCAGCACTTTTAACACAGGTTTTATCAGACAGCAATAGCGTCTTTCATTTTATCGTAACTTTTTATTTTCACTCTCTGATGCACTACTATTGGATCAAACTCTTCAGTTGTGTAGTGGATGATCATTTCAGTCTGTTTATACTGACTTCTACTGGCTTTCCTCAGGAATTAATCTGTCCCACAAATTTTATTGTGAAATTATTTAGAGAGATGTTAACAAAGTTAGACTGTACAGGTAAACAAAAAAATTCTGTGTATTGCCCTCAAATGATCTTGCTATGGAGAAGTGTATTTGGGCACAGCTTCTTTAAAGGACAAAATCTATAGAATTTAACAGCAGGGAACAACACTGTTTAAAGGTGTAGCAACAAAAAAATTTATGGGATCTCTATGCATTATTTAGATTTGTTATCTAGATAATGAATAGACAATATGCATTACCTAAATAATGCATTTAGACAATATTTATTATCTAGACCATTTGAAATTACATTAAAAAAAATAAGGAAAACATTATATGATTATATGATTTTCATTCTAGTGGGGAACCACACAACATCCACAAGAATAAGTGGTCAGTTCACACTGACTGAGACCAGTGACAACTCCAGAAGGATCTGCCCGCTCTAAGTGTGGCCCACTCAATTGGAAAGAGAGCAAGGTTTTTAACTAGGGAACGTCAGGGATGCCTGTGCCTTTTCAGTTTAGTCAAAGCTCTTTCAGCTCTTCTGGCTGCCAAAACCCAGCAGGTTTGCTTCTGTTTGTATGTATGTAGCTGGTTTGGCACTTCAGCTTCATTTTATGTGGCACAGCAGCAGCAGACACTGCTTTCAAGTGAGTGTTGCTCTATATTTTTTACTAATAAAGACTGGACACACCATATTAATAACCTCTTCTTTACACTGCAGACTGGTAAATTAGAGTAGGGTTTCTGTCTCTCTAAGAAACATTGCTGGATTCACTGTTTTGATACCTTTAATGTACCTATGGAATTTTTATGCCATTCGTCATGAAGTGCACCTTCCAGCTGATGGTTACATGCTGATTTGTGCTGGCTGCTGATGACCTAAGTGCTGTGTAGGAAGAATTTAACTTTTATTTTTTCAGGACACTTGAGAAAAAATATCTGGGGCTCGGAATGCCTTCATATTCCAAAAGAAAAATTTTCAGTACCCAGCGAGAAAACATCTCTAGTAAGAAATATTTAAGAAAACACAGAGAGAAAAGATTACATCAGAGGACAGAGGTCATCCCAAGCTCTTGGTTTGCTGGCAGTAATCTAGTCTAACTCAGGAGCCCTCTAGGATTGCCTTCAGCACAGCATTAGTAGATTTTATAAACCGCAATTACACACTAGGAAATACCCCTTTTGTTCCTGCTTACAGATCTTTACCCCACCTGGAGACTATTAAACGTGAATCTTTCCCTCTCCCATGTGTTCTGTATGGGAACCAGAATTTTTCTACACGATGAAAAAGAATGTACTTAATTCACTTTGAGACTCATTGTCTTAAAACCACAGACACACAGATCTGGGAAGGACAACAGGAGGCTGCCCTGTCCTGCCCCTGCACTGTCCCAGTACTGGTTTTAAATGCATCCAATAAGACATTCAGATGTATTCTTGAGAGCTACTCCAGTACTTCAACAGCCAAAGTACTCCAAAAGATTGCACTAATAGTGCAATTTTGAGTAGGCAGCTTTTATTTGAAATAATATCTTTTCCTTCCTCATTCGTCTTAAAAAAACCCTGATCATTATTCTTTTAATAATGATCTCCTTTACATACTAGAAGAGTTATCTTATCCCCTTTTAATTTTCACTTTCCTAGCCTAAAGGAATGGAGCTCCTTTTTTTAATGGATTGTTTTCTAAACCCTTTAGCATTCATTTGCACCCTCCTCTGGATTTTCTCCATGTCATCTTTTTAAATGTGTTGTCTAAAAGTGGACACAGTAGTCTGAGATCCAGCTGACTCCCAAGTAAAAGAGAACAACTACTTCCCAAGGGGGGAGTACAACATACCTATGAATACATCTTTGACCAAGACTTTGTTTTTGTAACAATATCGTGTTATTACTCATAGCCAGTTTGTGATTCACTACAACCCCCAGATCCTTCTGTGCAGTTACTCCTGTTACATTTTTCTATCTATCTATCTGATCTGTCTGTTGAATTTCATTTGCTTTTAATTTCAGATGATGTCTGATTTTTCAAACTCATTTAATTTCCAGTTCTGATCCTGTCACCAAAGTAGAAGCAACTTCTCCTTTTACATTGTCTGTAGATTTCGTAAACGTATTAATTGAATGTCATTGTTCAATCATTAACAAAGATACTTAGAAGATATGGGACTCTGCGTGAGATGCCTCTCCAGCTTAATATGAATCACTGAAAGTTATTCTTGGCAGTCACTCAATAACAATGACATGCAGAGGAGGGGGTTCAGCACTTTGCTTGGATTTGGGTAAACCGCCACAGTGGCTATGGTAGTGTGTCCTGGATTCAGCAGTAGCAGTCTTTTTTTCTCCTCCTTAGTCACTGGTGCAGTTCTGTGTTTTTGACTTTCAGCGCTGATAACACCAATGGTTTTAGTTGCTGCTCGGTAATGTTTACTCTGACCAAGGACTTTGTGAGTCTCATGCTCTGCCAGGGATGAGGGGAAGCTGGGAGGAAGCAGAGACAGGACACCTGACCCAAACTGACCAAAGAGGTATTCCATACCACAGCACATCATGCCCACTATATAAACTAGGGGGCAGTTACCAGGAAGGGTTAGATCACTGCTTGGGTCAGGCTCGGTATCGGTTGGCAGGTGGTGAGCGGTTGTATTCTCTTCCGTTGTTATTTCCCTTATCATTATTATTGGTGGTGGTAGCAGTAGTGGTTCTGTGTTATACCTTAATTAGTGGACTGTTCTTATCTCAGCCCCTGGGAGTTACATTCTTTTGATTCTCTTCCCCATCCCTCCAGGATTGGGGGGAGGAAATGGGGGGAGTGAGAGAGCAGCTGTGTGGTTCTGAGTTATGGCTCATACCACAACATATTGCCTAGGTCTTATCCAGGGAAATGAAATTGCTCTTAGCATTATAATCTATGACCCCTTTTCCCAACAACCACCTTTCCAGAAAAGTAACGCAATGAAAAGGAGCAAAGAAGATGGAGCCAGGCTTTTCTCACTGGTATCCAGTGATGGGCTAAGCAGCACTGGATATATGAAATTACATTTAAACACAAGAGAAAACTGTTTTTTATTTTGTTTTTTTTTTTTCTTATGAGGGTGGCCAAACACAACAACAAGGCTCCCAGAAAGGTTGTGGAGTTTCCATCTTGGCAACTGAATGGACACAGTCCTGAGCAACCTGCTGCAGCTTACCCTGCTTGAGCAGGGGGCTTGGACTAGAGACCTCCTGAGGTCTCCTCCAGCCACAATTATTCTGTGGTCCTATGAATGTATGAAAGGATGATGTTTATTTTATACATCCTTTCTTGAACTCAGACAGTGTTTTGCAAGCAGTTTTAACCTTTTAGAACAATAATGTAAAATAGCCTGAAGTCTTCTACTTTCAAAACTGGAAGGTCAGTCTGAGGATTAGATTAAACATTTTGCCAGTCTCTGCGATACTGTGAATGACACATAACAAACAAACAGCACTTGAAACTCTGTAACTGACTCCTCTAGAGACTGAGTGCACATTTTCTTTAACCCTAGGTCAAAGTCTTTCTCCCAGAGTTTGAGCACCGGTATTAAACAGTTTCCCTGTTACAGATCCCTCTTCCCATGAAAAGCAGCATGTTATTTTTAAGGAAGCTGAAGCTCAATGCCATCACTATTAGTAAAAGTCTCCATTCAAATTCATGACTCATTTGACCCAGGGTAGGCCTCTGCAGTCAAATGGGAGTATTGGCAAGCACCACTTGTGACCTGGATTCTGTCCCCTGTGTTCCCAGAACCTCACAGTCACTTCATTAGTGCCCACGTGGATGAGTAACATGAACAGCATGAGTCACAGTCAGTGACTGGATATGCCTCAACAGTCTTTCCACTGTGCTTTAGGTTTTTTGATTAGTCAAGAAGCCCATGTCCCAGCAGGGAGGTCAGACTAGCAGATGGGTAACTCTGGCCCATTACAAGATATTCTCTAATCACTGGAGCAGCATGGTGGAGCAGCAAGCAACAGGATTCTACCTTGCTGAAGAGTTGGACCAAAATGTATTTGCGTTGAAGCTAGGAATTTTCAACATTTATCCCTCCTACAAGAGGTTTACCCTTCTTCCCTGCTGAAGTGAGGGGGGAATCTCTGGCTTCTAACTTCACTAGGCACAGGACCTGACTCTTAAATGAACTCACAGCTTTTACAGACTACTGGCTTGGAACCTGATGGACTGGCCAAAACACTTTCAGCTAGTATTGTAACCTGATTTTGATACTTGGCAGAAATTCTAAAAGTATTCATGCTCCCTTTTGCTCCCTTATTTAGCAGATTGGTTTTCACCATTTTTCTGCTTTCACATCAGAGTTTCTGGTTGTGAAATTATGTAAAACCCACTTAATTATAATGCAGAGTTTAAAATTATCTGTTCAGACAGGTACAAAGACATGTTCCTGAACAGCAGTGCAATACCATGGTGTGGAAAAAACAGCATTTAACACAACTACCTCTATACATTTCTGTTAGTTATACAGTTGAAGTACATACTACATCAGCTATAATTCTGTAATAGTGTCTCTTCTTTTTCTCTTGTGTTATGACCATGAATTGTTATGAAAGCATTGCTTTCTCAATTCTTGGCAAACCTGCCTAACAATTTCTTTAAAAGGGTAAATGGGGCTTTTCTGTTAAATCTGCTCTTAGAATTTAAGCATCCGTAAATGTGTCTCTTCTATTGACAGACCTTCACATTTCCTTGTCCCAAATGAGTGATTCTCCCCAGAATCATTTTATATAGAGACATCACCGCTCCTCTCCTACATGTGGCATACAGATGGGAAGGCTTCATGTCAAGTCTTGTCAGAGAGCAGGTACAAGGTGGCCAACTGTTAATCGAGTATCAATTGTTTCTGCAGAAATGTAAGAACTTGGCACATGTTACCATTGGAAACTGAGGTGCCAAAGGGCTTGTAGGCACCTAAAGGCAGGTTTTGCAAAACCCTTGATGGTAAGTGATTTAGGCACCCTGAATGGCAGGTAGGTAACAAGTGAACCTGAAATCCTGTCCTAGGTGTTTTATCTTAAGTCAATCTTAAGCTAAATGGGAATAGTGAAGCACTGGCCTGACCTCTGAGGGGTGTTAGTAACCACACAGTATTCAAACCTACCACTGTTTTTTGCTTACAAGAATTCATTTTGATCTTATGACCTTACGCCTTGATAACCCCTAAATTTCCTTATCAAAGGTTGTTGAAATGTTTGCTTTAGCAAAAATTGGCAGCCTAGAGCTATTTTACTAGCAGCATGACTCTCCAGTGAGGCTAATTCACATGACTTCTATCTGACTTGAGGGCATATAGACTCACATTTCTAATTAATATCATCCACATGGCTAGTTTACTAGGAGCTGGAAATTTCAAACCTACAAGACAAACACAAAAGCATATATGGTCTTCCTCTTTTTCCTGACAAAGCTCATAGTAACTGTGCAGAGAGAAGGGGGTGTATGAACTAGCGAGAGGAAAACAGAATAAAACAATAATTCCTGGAAATATTTTCCTGGTAAGATGCTTCTGTCTTAATGCAATAAGCTCTACAGATAGCTCCCTCCCACTTCCAAAAAGAGCAAGCAATGTCACACATTCACAATAGCGAGTCATGATTTCTGTGAGGTACGTCAGTTTGAATGCTCATACACTATTGGTTTCTTAGTTAGAAGTTATATTGGGCCAAAGCATTTGCACATTTCTAAGACAAATCTACTGCTATACCACCGAAGGCACATCCCTGTTACCACACAGTGTTCAGCTATTTCAGGAATGAAGAGCTTTAAGAGCTCCCCAAGGTTAAATACAGCACCCTGTATGCAAGCCCAGTTGCTATGGTGACATTTCTTTACAGTTGCATCACTCACTTGTTTAATATAGGCCTATGGCCTTCTGTTTTCTAATTGTTGATGAACTACCAAACTGCTTTATATTAACTGTACAAAGGTGATGTGAACCATATTTCAAAACAGCAAACTAAATGTGGTATGATTAAACCTGAGAAAAATACATCACTACAAACAAAACTCTGTTAAAACAGATTTTATGTTAAAGAAGTACACTTTAATTGGAAGCAAAAATGTTGCAACCTAGTAGCACAAAATATGTTCCAGGAGGTAAACCTGGAAGTTGGGATTACAGTTACAAAAGCAAGGCATTAAATGTCATGAAATTAAAAAAAACCAAAAAAAAAAACAAAAAAAAACCACCCCACCCCACCCCCCAAAAAAGAAAAAAAGAAAAACAGAAAAACAACCACACACAAAAATCCAAATGACCTAGCATGAAAAAATCTGGGCATTTCTAGGGTTCTGCTCTTAGTCCTTCGTCTTGTCTTGGTTTCCAGTCACTGGGAGTTGAATCTCATTACCTAGTACTTAGAAAAAAATATCATGCTCCATCAGATATGCAAATTAATTATCCTTTTTATTTATTTGCACATTGTTTGCTTATATCTTTATTTACAATTTGGAAAGTATGACGCCGTTCTGGAAAGCTGTCCTGTCTATGGCTGTGATTATGATCTTGTGAGACGGCAATTGACTTCAGACATTAAATAAATACACGGTTTTGTGACAGGAATCTTAACAGACATCACAACTCTTTCCACAGATGTGGCTTTGGGTTTTTTTTTCACGTATTGCTAGCAATAATAAAAATATATGTGAAAAGTTAATGTTTTCTAAAACGGTTAAACCTTTTGTTTCAGGGAGAGCACTGATATTTATGTTGTGCTGGGAAGGCAGAATGTTTTTAGGCAGCTGGTGTAAGGTGCATCATTAAGAGGCAAAGTATAACCAGAGTAGATATTTCTCTACAATCTTTAATCCACACAAAAAAAAAAAAAAGAATAAAAAAAAAAAAAGCTTGATTGCATTTTTTACAAGCTGCAGAATATGCTGGAAATGAGGCTTCTCTGCTTCCTCTTCTCAGCATTTGGGCTTTTGCCTTAAGGTTCTGTGTCACTCAGCAACTTTTGCTACCCAGAGACTTCTGGTCAAGCACAGACCACAGGAGAAAATCTGATATACTTCACTCCCTGTCATTTGATAAAAAATATTTGGGGGCTACACTATTTTTTCTTTTATCTGATGTTCAGCATGTGACAGCTCTCTCAGCGTCAGCATGCAAAACCTTTTCATGTGTAACCTCATGTTTCACCTGATGAGGTGCATCCAGGCATGTTTCATGTATAGCATTAAGAATAATGTACCAATGTTTTTGAACACATTATAATTACATTTCTTCTGAGGAAATCAGAATTTATGTCTAGAACAGTAAGTGCTAATTCACGAAAGGTACTTTATACAAACCACCCATGACTATTCTGCAAAGCTAACTGAGGTGAAAAGGGGCCTTAAATGTGGATAAGGTCAAGAAATTCTTATCCTCAGGATGCTGTTCATTAGCTTGGCTTGGAATATTAAGCTGAACTTTTTTCTTAATTTCAAAGTTTCTATAGCTAATGCTTATAAAAGAATAACTTAATACCGTTAACTCTGTTGTACTGCTGAAAAAGTCTCTAATACGTTTGGAAAGTATTCTGTATTTTTATTTTTTTATTAGTGAAGTGGGACTGAGATATCTGATTCACAGTACATCAAGAGATATATTTTTAGAAAAGAAAATCGTTAAAATACTGCAGATTTCAGCTTTCACAAGAACATTGAGTTTCATCCTTTAATGTATGTTGCTTTGGAGACCTGGGGAGTTTGCAGTTCAAAGACTAACAAAATATTTTCTGTGAAATATGTGGCTATATGGATTCTAAACAGAAATTAAGAAGTATTATTTGGGGAAGGAAAAGTAACTATGACTCTTGAAACTTTATGCTGTCTTCAGCTCTCATGCTTACCTGTCACATGCTGCAATCTAATAGCTCAGACTTCTAAAAGCTTGATTCATAATCTTGGTTATCTCGCAGTAGTAAATTGAAAGAAGTTCTTAAGAAAGTCAAAGCTAATTATCAAAGAGTTGTTGTAGGCAGTGAATAGGCTATTTGCTGGGGAGGGAACAGCATTTGTATGCAAATATAGTTGTATCACTGTATCATTCAAGGACAAGGTTTCGGAATTAGCCATCCCAAACTGATAATCAAACCCTCTAGTCCCAAGAGAGAGCTAGTAATGAGATGCAACTCTAACCACGTGTTTGTACACATTTCTAGTGAATATAAGGCACCCTGTATAGGAAGGCTTCAGGATGAATTCTTCAAATTGCCAGGGTGAAGAAAGCATTTTACCTCTCACTATAATAAAAATCTGCTAGCAGTTTAGACAAGCCATGATAAACAAGCCATGTTTACCACCAAGAGAGGAGATGTCTGTAAAAATTCATTAACATATCCATGCAAGGAAAAGCATTCTTGAATAAATCTGGGATTAGTAATCACAAAGAAGGTACAAATCACAAAAGAATCCCCAGTTCCAGTCCCTTCCTGCTTCCTTCCAGGGAATCTCAAGGATCAAACAGAAATGCATCCACTCTTCCTCAGTCCATCATTAAAATCCCATCTCCCACAAATACAACCTGTTTGCAGATTTGTGCGCAAACTCTGCATCCCTGATTATTTGGAGTAGGTACCTCTTAGTACCTATGGCTTGTCAGCTAAATGAGTTTCAGATGTAAGCTTAGAATCAGTTGATGTTGGGGAGTTTTTTAACTTTTGTCAGTAAGTTGTTATCAAATATTTACATTTGACATTTTTTTTAATGAATGCTTTTGTTTGCTTTAAATTTAATTTCTCTTGTATTACAAATTTAGAATACCTGGGTAGAACTAAAATGCACCAATCCTACAAGGGTGTACTACTCACTAATATCAGTGTCCTGGTCAATACTCAGAGGAATGCAAATACTTTGCTCCAGAATATTAAAAAGATATCAAGGCATTCCTCTGCTAAGGTGTTTTGGGAGCTGGAAATGGAAAAGTGTATTCTCAAGACCAGCATTATTCATATATCTTTTCTCTGGTACAGATGTTTCCTGGGGATGGAACTGGAGCCTTATGGGTTTAGAATCATAGAATCATTTAGGTTGGAAAAGACCTTTAAGATCATCAAGTCCAACTGTTAACCAAATAGTGCCAAGTCCACCGCTAAGCCATGTTCCTAAGTGCCACATCTACACATCTTTTAAATAGCTCCAGGGATGGTGACTCAATCACTTCCCTGGGCAGCCTGTTACAATGCTTGACAACCCTTCCAGTGAAGAAAGTTTTCCTAATATACAATCTAAACCTTTCCTTCAGCTTGAGGCAGTTTCTTCTCATCCTGTCACTTGTCACTTGGGAGAAGAGACTGACACCTACCTTGCTACAACCTCCTTTCAGGTGGTTCAGAAGAATGCCAAAAAGTACTGCACTTCAGGGCATTACTCCCACCAGGGAGACCGGTGGGATGAGCTGCAAGTCTGTTGCAGGGATACCCAAACTTTGGCAATTAGATGGGGAGCGGCATTAGAGATTTGCAGCACCTAACCCAAGGCTCCTATTTTGACCTAACCTCTGCCTATTGACTATACAAAAAGCAGGGAGAAAATTTCTCATTTTAGCAGACTTGGTTACCAGCTCAACTGGTACCAATCAAGACTTAGAGAAAAACAAATGTGGTGATTTGAGTGTCATTCTAATAGAGGATTTTAGCATTTAGAAGCCCTGCAGTATGAAGTCACAAAGTCTACCTCTCTCCTTTTTAAGGGTGGACCTTTTACATGTGCCTGGAGTAGATGGCAAAGGAACCATACTGGGCAACTTGAGCAGACACTGCCAGCATTGTACCCATCCAACAGATAATATAGGATGACATTCTCCAGAGTTGTCAGCTTGGTAACATTTCAACCCCTGGCAAAAATCCCAATAAAACAGCATTATTTAGGTTAATGCCAAAGAGCTTGTGCTTTGGTGAATAGGTAGTACTAAAATCAGACTCCCTGCTGCCTTCCAATGTAAAAACAACTCAGTACTTCTGAGTATCCTACAGGAGACAAAGCACCCTACCATTTTTTTACAGTTAATGAGGCAAATACTGGATGCTAGATAAAGGTGTGATTCTAACAGTGTATTTAAAGGATAAGCCATGGGATGGATGTGTATCTGTTCTACATTTTCTGTTTCACAACAACAATTTTTAAAAATTACATGGACTTAATTGATATCCATGTAAATTTATTCTTATTCTCACAAATTAGACAGATATATCTTAAAACAGACAAACAAAAATGCCATTTAAAATCTACAATTAAATAATCACAAATATATTGCATTCAGAATTTCTAGTGGGGACTGGATTACCATGGAATCTGAAAGATCTTTCCAAGTTTTCTACCCTCTTACTTGCAAGAGCTTAAGTAACAGTGGACCCTTCCAAGCTGGTTATGTTAGGAAAACTCACAGGAGCTGTTACTGACTCTGAGGTAAAAAGAAGCACTTCTGAAGAATTCTGTCAGGACAGCTGCATGTTGAAGTCATTCTTATGTACAGCAATAGTCCTTGCTCAAAATACTTCTTTCTCTAGCTAAACCAGACACAGAAGAAGAGTAAGAGTATTTACACAGGGATTTGCTAAGGTCACTGAGAAAGGCTGGTAAAGACCTTGGAACAAGACTTCATTAGTTGCTACACACTTCCTCTCCGATTATAAGTTTCTGCTGATACATGCTGACTCTATATTGAATTATGAGTTAATTAGCTTTCAGAAGGCTGACTCAGAAGGCTCAGAAGCTGTAACCCAGCAATTTGAAACAGGGTTTTTAGACATAGTATATTAATCATAATAGACAGAAAGAGAAAGAAAGAAAAAGAAAGAACACCCAGATTCTTTTAACTCCTTTTTTTTTTTTTTTTTGAAAGAACAGTCACTTACAAATCAAGACATGTAACTAGTTTCCAAAGCAACAGTAACTAAGAGAAACCAGTCATGGTTTTTATTCAGTTTGACAACAGAGTTAACAAATAGAAGCACGAAAGACTTTATCCAAACCCATAGCAGGATTGTCATGATTGATAATTAACTATTTTATATTATGAAGGGAATTGCAAGAACATAAGCATAAGAAACTGTAAAGAACATAATGCAAAACACTTCTCAATTGAAGCAAGCAAAAAGATAATGTACACTTTATACCAGATTTAAATGGTGAATTTGATGATCAACTCTTTTTTTAATATTGACAATAACATCTTGTTAATGAAGTGTAAATAGCTCCTTATTAACTAACAGAGAGATTAGCCAAAAGGAAGATTAAGAGCTGGAAGTAGATCTCCCAGGCACTGCCTGGGAGGAAAAGCTTTCAGTGTGGGATTCAAGGGACAGACATTTTGCATAAAGATTAAATTCTGATGGAACCTGACCTGTATCTTCAGTACATATGCAAATGTCTAAGAATCCATACTTGTCTTTACAGTTAAGAGAAGAGCACTATATTCAATCATCAAGCTTTTAAGACCTTGATGAAAATATTCCTAACGAATCAATCTTTTTGCAGAAAATGAGGGGTTTGGTTAATTTTCCCAGGTCTGCTTTCATGCTCCATTTGATTTCTCTACAAAATATGACAAACTGAAAGACAAACATTTCCTCTGAATCTCAAAATTTTAGGTTTGGAAATACAAGCACATGTCCTGTGAGTTTCATTATCTCCCTGTCTCCATCATCTTCTTGGGTAGCTCTCCTAAACACCTGTCCCCTGGCACACTGTTGTCAGGAACTCCAGTGTTACTCCTCTTTAGCAACAGGTAGATCATCAGAAACAGAATGAATGGAGTAACTGAAACAAAAGAAAAAATAATTAACTATTATTTGCAAAATAATAATTATTTAAAAAAGAAAAGTAAAAAACTTTCACAGAATATGTATGTGCATGGGTCTATATACAGCTACTGGTCTGCAACCTTTTTAAAAAAATGCAACTACCTATACTTTACCCAACGAGTTATAAAGATCATCGTTAGTTACTACTATCCTTTATAGACACCTAATGTACTGGGAACATAGCTATTAAATTATACATGACTAGCAGTAGTGATGGGAACTTTTATACATAACACTTCAAAATCACAGAAACTAAAGAAATACTTTTCCCCAAATCATTCAGAAAATTTAATCTGCTGCAGAGTCAAACCATGTAACTGTGTCATAACCTGCCCGTTACAGATCCAGTTCCTTTGAAAAATCTAACCTCTGCAACTATCCATCAAACGAATGACTCAGTCCTGCAGAAGTCTACCAAGACTGATGGGCTCATCTGTGGTTTGTGCTAGGTTATAAGAGCTGTCCGATCTTGAATGCCAGTATTACCCCATGGGCATTGCAATTGCCACATGTGGGATTTCATCGGTGACTGAGGGTCTCTCAGGATTTCACAAGCAGGAGTCTCTTGAGTGAGATTCAACCTTCCCCATCTTGGGTAACAAGCATGATGCTCACCCCCACTTCCCTGATGAGTGCCTCTGATGGCTCCACTGTTACCCACAGACAGATTAGCTCAGGGACCAACACCAAAAGACAAACAGGACAAGTAACATCTCCACAACCTACCTTGTCCTAAAAGGAAGTGTCTGACTTTTCATCTCCATTTAAATAGCCCATCATTATGTTTTCCCAAGTCCTGGGAATGTCACTTTGATAAGAATGGGGCATCATGCAACCTCCCTGGGAAATGATGTCTCTATGTTTGTGCAATGCAAGAGCCAGCCCGAAGGCTCAGTCCTGGAGCTCTTCTGAGATCCAAGTCATACAGAGGAGGGACAATTCTCTCAGGTGGGTTTGCAGCAACCAGGATCTGCTCACAAGGACCTATCAGGCACAAAAGTCTATGGCTTTTGAGCTTTACCCACCAGGCTGGGGATTTAAAGGGTGTTGGCATAGGGACAGGCCTATCCTGCCATGCAAGAAGAGCTCAAGGCTTTAGGATATTCCACCAGAATGAAGCCTCCAAAACTTTTGTTGGAAATTAAGATTTCCTCTCCACTAATATCTTCAATAATCTGTGTAAGATCGATCTGATCTGGGAGAGTACACCAGGACCTAGACTCAGAAAGTACATGCTTGAACTTGATCTGAGGTGCAAGCTGAGCTGAGATTTTCCTTCAAGCCCAAGAATTGGCTCCTCATTTTCCTGGTTCCCAGGATAACCCTAATGAACAATCATGTAAAGACATGGCAAATACAGACTCTCAATGCGCTGGACTGACTGTTCAGATTGATTTCAACAGCCTTTTCAACTGGGCCTTTCCTCTACACTCTGTTGACACAGTCTTATTTTTTCAGGGCTTAATGCCCTTGCAGAAGGAAATCTCTTCAATGTATCAACATGCTGCATGTGTGATGAAGTGTATTTAGGGACTTATAAAGCAAAGAATACTGTCTAAATGTAACAGAAAGTGTTATCATAGCTATATGCACTTGTGGGACAAAATTAAACAGTTCCAGGCTGAGGCCACAGTAACTTGGTGATTGGAATGTTATCCACAGTACCCTTTAAACAATGAGCCAAATGCTAAAGACTTTATTTCAAACACTGACTGTTATTTTCTTTGAAGCCTTAAGCAAGTAATGTTTAGAATAAAAAATCAGATGGTAATTTAGGATTTCCCCCACTGTTTGTATACAATTTTCTTTTTAAAATATAAGGAGAAAAGGAAACAAAGGTTTCAAGATGAGAACAAAATGAAATACAAGAACTTCTGTGGGAGACAGAAATAGCAGCAGGATTAAAAGCAGAAAATACATGCATCCCACAGTTCCTTTCTTGCCTCTGAGGCCTCTCATTCAAGTACGGACCAGGACCACTGTGGCTTTGTTAATGGCATCTGACAAGTGCAAAGCCTCTGGCTGTTGGACTGCATTAAGTATTTTTTAAAGTGGTTTTGAAGCTCTAGGGAACAATAAAACAGTATTAGGAATCAAATTCAGCTCTTCCACATTTGGTCAGCACTCCATCTACGCTATTAATGTAGAGGTAAATTTGTGTGCATATGTAGGTATGGACATATGTACATGCATACCTATGCACATATGTTGAAATATTTTTTTAAATATCACAGATTTTGGCAGATCTGTTGTTTACATGGGGAGCTCCAAACAGTTTCAGAAGGACATGTGATGTGATAATTGTATCTTCTTGTTTTATAAAACTGATTAACAAAATATATATTTTTTGTTAATTACATTGAACAGTTATTCATAGTTTGCTAGCTTACATTAACTAGCTTATTTTTCATATTTAAGGAATCTGGGAGAATTTTTAAGTGTTTGTGGAGGAGAATGGATTTTTAAGGCTCATTCCAGCACCACTGCAGCTGGTAATTTTTTATCAGCCTCAACATCTGCAGGTCCGCAGTCCCAAAATTCAAATGGCTTGCAGCTGTCATTTTGCCATCTAGTGGTATTTCTTTAAAGTTACCACTGAATAAAAATCCGATGAACTAGAGAATTTTAAGTTTATGAAAAATTTAAATTAACTTGTGTTGCAGCTACAGAAGCAAGTATGTATAAAAAATGCTTAACTATTCTAATTTTGCCCAGCACAGCAGGCAAAATATAAGAATATAATAATATTCTGACATTTTATTGCCTGTACAGGGACCACCATATCAGACTTGCTGGATCACTAAATATCACCCAGTTCTGCAAGGATTCTTAGCAAAGGTTAAAAAAACATCAGGACTGCAGGAATTGCTACCTGTGATTTTCTCCAGGTGTCTCCCTGACTTGTTTATAGGAAGCAGAGTGACAATGCTAAGATTCAAAACGTTCAGTACAGTAAAGAAGTCTGAGGTCTTCTTGTGCTCATAGGGGAAGGAAGGCCAAATACTCTCAAAACACTTCTAGTTATGCTGTGCAAAAGCTGATTCATAGCAGAGTAAAGGGATGCGGCATGGGTCTCATCTATTGCTTATGACACTTCTACAGTATGTTCCATGCTTCTTATCTTGCAAAATATTTTGGTACCTACTTGCATTTTCTGTGGGTAAATATAAGAGGCTGGGTCAAGTCAAGACAAAGACAAGGTGTTCTAGGGAAGTCTGAAATCTAAGGGTAAAAACCCTATAGTAACCTAGGACTTAAATCTCCTTCTTAAGACTCATCACCTGTTTCTACCTGATTTTACACTGGACTAGCACATTCAGGCAGAGGCCTGGGGAGCCGATCTAGCTGAAACCCAACCCAGTACAAGAGGAGGTGATTTCTTTTCAGCTAGATGAGCTCTCCTATCCAGTTGCCCATGTAAATCCTTAAGATGGAATCAGGAGATGGAAGAACTTCCCAGGAATCCTGGACTTTGATCAGCTTCATCTGCAAAGGTGCTGACTGAGGAATCTAGCAGAGATTTGGGGCAGAAACTGTATGACAGGGAACAGACACTGCTTCCCTGGCAAAATAAAAGATATCAGATCTGGGGCTACGTTTGTCCCAAAGCTTTCCACTTCTAAATTTCACAATCAGGTCTGCAATATCCGTACTCAGGAAAATTCATAGGGACAACTCATCAGTATTATGATCTGGGAGGAAGCTACATTGTCTCTCATCTTAAGGATCACAGCTCCTGGAAAAGCCTGTCTGCAAACATGTCTAAAGTAATAAAAAGATGTACTTTTTTAATAAGACTTTCATTTGTATTGTTGCAAAAAAGGTTCATTCTGGAAATGTTACCAGATAATGAAAAATATGTTTCTAAATATTCCTTTGGGCCTAATCCTGTCCTTAAAGGTGCTTAATCACTCTTGACTCTGGCAAGCACCCTTTGCTTTTAGGTACAAGTGTAAAGCTTGGCACCAGTAAAGACATATATCACTTCACTAGAAATTTTGCTGTGCCGTGCTTTCTTTGATCATTCAAAATAAACCAAAAATCTTTTCCTAGAGATGACTGTAAGCCACAAAATCTTGATCGCTGCAATCAGATGGAGCTCAAAGCTCCATGTGAATTCTACAGCTCTAAAGGTGAAAGCCTATACAAAAAGGGAAGTAAAGGTCTTACTTAAAGTGTCTGAATTCTAGGGCAGAAAGGGCAGCAGACTTTCTTGCTTACCACCTAGCCTTGGCTTTGTTTAAAGCTGAGAAGCCACCGCCAGTAAGTCTCTTAAGTCTCCTGGCCTGAAAGGAGGAGGAGACAGATTTAATCTTTAGCAAACTGAAGCCTTTAGGGACCTTTGTTTCAGTTTTATTGGCTGTTTCTATAGTGGGAGAAGAAGCCACTACATAGCACAGGAATACAGGACACGCGATTACAGTGTGCCAGATCAGTGGAGAACAGGTGGGAAGTGCTCATCTACATATAACAGTTCATTGAATGCAGTAAAATGCCCACAAAATTTGCATAGTGAAAACAGGGCATTTCATTTTTCCCTCTCTGAGAGAGAGACAAAGATCACTGAGTATCCTAACAGTTATCACCTTATGATGATTGTGTTCGCTACAGAAGTACCCAGTAACATTTCAGCAGGGCTAGGCTTCTGCCTTGTGCTCATCAGCTGCCCTCAGGCTTTTAGTTCAAGAGATTAAAAAAATACATTCCTAGATTAGAAAAAAAACTTCCTTCAAGATTTTATGCAGCAAATCCTCACTGCTACACTGCCTCTACGCAAGTTAAACATCTGTAGACGTGTAAGTGCAAGAGAAAATATCAGAACAGAGACCTTCAGCATGACTATGAATGAAATCTTTTAATTCAATTGTCAACATTCAGGATTTCATTGTCAGTACCATACAATAAAGCTTTGCCATGTAGTTTTGGTGATCCTAGTTTATCTGTCATTTAACACTTAAACTATGTCAGGAAACTGACAGCCATTCATATTTCCACCAAGTTACTTCTTCCAAGAGAGTCCTTAAGTGATTTGCCTTTTCTTGCACATACTTGGAGTGTATAATTATTTCAAAGCAGAAAGAACACCTTGCCTTTGCACATCTCCTTCTGACAGTAGTCATCTTGGATTTCAGTAGAAATTACTCAGATTGAAAGGGATGTGTTATTGTAATTGACTCCTATTTATATGCCCCCAAATATCATTCGCTGTGGGTGGCGGGGGAACCTCCACCAACATGCTAATTTGTTCCGTTACTACATGTTCTTTGAGATTATCAATAGCCTAAAAAAATGAATCTGCCATATGTCTATACTCAGCCATTCTCCATTTGGTTGAATTTACAATTCTTATCTTATAGAGCTCTGGATTTTACTCTCTTAAATCATGCTGAATGGAAAGACTTAGTACCCAGGCAAATCCAGTGATCTAAAGCCAAGCAGGACAATTATGATCATCCATCTGAAATTCTGCACCACATACAATTCTATCTAGTCAAACCAAATCAATTTATAGTTGAAACAGGCTATCTATTTTAAGATAAGATATCCACTGTTTTAGTCAGCTGTAGAGGGCCTGAAAGTATGGGGCAGAGCATCAAACATTTTTCTAAAGAAAACTGAATCAAGCAGCAGACATAGCTATGCAATCTCACCCATAGAAAATTACACTTTTGGGGATGCCAAGATAAATCAGAGATTTTGCAGCTGTGCACTGTGTTTGTAGTATATCCTCAGATACAGTGAAATGTTGCTGGAGAATTTCAGTAACATTTCACTATATCTGATAATACATATACATTTCAACTCTCTCCTACAGTCACACAGAGACATATTTTCTGTAAGGGAAATGATAAGTACAAGGAAAGTGTGGCATGTCAACTAGCGAGGCATGTCAACTGAGGGCAGTCAGATCAGCTGCTTGCAGGAACATTTCTGGTCCATTCACTAATTTGTTGGAGAACAGAATCCCTATAGTCAGGGTAAATACCTTTTCTGGTTTGACATATTACATCAAAGCACAAATATAAATGTGACTTTGTTATCAAGAACTACAGGATACATCACATAAACTCTATTTCCTACAAGATAAGAAAAGCTATAGCCAAGTAAGATTTGATCAGATCCTAAACACCACCATGGTGGGAAGCCCAGGTTCTGGTACTGTTTCTCAGTTTCTGGTGCTGTTCTTTGACACCTACTTTTCCACTGTTTTTTTCCTCTCTTTTCTTGTATCGCATCCATCACTCCATGTTACGTGGAATTAGTTTCTTCTATCAAATCAGGACTTCATCACAGTCTGCCAAAGACAACTGTTGTTGCTTTGCAATCCCTGTTGCTCACTATGGTGTTCAGAACTGCCTTACTCCAGACTATATATCACTAGACTATTTTCAATGCAAGTAATATTCTTTGTTACAGCATCAGCGTCTCTTTGGTTCCTCAAACCAAGCTGGCAAACTTCCTTCATCTTCACCATTATTTGAACAACAATGCCTGCCCTTTATCCTATAAAGTGCTTTTGTAACTCACAATGTGCTGTGAAATCTTTCATGAATCTCCACCTACAGTATCAGACACGTGGATCCCAGGCTACACCTTGGTATGGGCCATGGTCTGTGAGAACAGTGTCTGATATTTAATGGTGCAAAGCTTACCTTCAATATTCTCCTTGCTCACTGTACAAGAGTGAGGCAACTAGACCATATAAAGCAGCTTACACCAGCACCCTCAGAAGAGCTTCCTCCTGGCTGCTGGGGGGAGCTGGGACTAGGGAAAGAGAAGGGTGATTCACCTGGGGGATACCAATGTACATACCAAGCATGCAAGCAGGGCTCTGAAGGGGAGCAATGGCATGTGGAGGACAGAGAACTTGTGGGAGGAGGATTGCAGGTGCAAAGAGCTCATCAGGCAGTGACAGGCATATGCAAATGAAAGCCAGATACAGGCTTTTAGAAGGAAAAAGTTAGACCTTCCACATGTGGACTGAGTGAAGTGGAAGCAATTTCCGAGTGGGAGAGGGAGGGGAAACATTTTGGCAGAAAAGCTGAAGGTAGAGATTGAAGGCTTGGTGCAGGCCAAGGCATATGCCTATCTAAACTATCACAGCAGGATAGGAGGGAGCAAATCTAAGGAAACTTGGGAACTGCTAATTTAGTGAAATGACCACAGAGTATGACTGAGCTCTAATCTTGGCTTAAATATTGATTCAATGTTTTGTCTTGGGAACAGAAACAGTCAGACGGGATTAATTATGTCTATCTACCTATTTCAAAGGGTTGCTGCAAGGATTAATTAGTCATTGTTTGTAGATCTCTTTGAAGACGAAAATGTAGAACTCTATAATTAAATGAAATCATTAGACATAGGTTATGTGACTTTGATGTTTTCAAAAAATGCATAAATTAATACCATAACATCTAATTTAATTTTATTCTTAGGCATATTTGTAATCCTGGATAAGGAATTAACAGTGCCTGTAAAACATTCCTACACGGTGGTTTTGAATTAATGAATTAAATCCATTTTATAAATAAAGCTATATTAAAATTATACAAATTACAGCAATAAAACTTAGGTTTATACAATCTAGCACTGGAGCTGTGCCTGCTGGGGTGTTAGGCTAGCCAACATGGACATATTTCACTGTGTCCTCCAGTACAGGTTTGGGCCAGAATACCTGGGAAGGGTGATGGATCTTATATATCTCCTGCTTACATGAAATGAAAGATTGCAATATTCTGATTAGCACACAGCTTCAGAAAGCATGCAGAAAGCAAAGACATACTAAATCAAAAGACACTACACAATTTTATGTCATCATTTCATGCCAAATGGGCTAATACTTATGACAGAATCACGTCTCCAATGTTCAGCGGTTTTCTGGTTCTGTGCACCTACTCAAGTGAGTGTAACAGAGGTTCCTGTGTGCTTTTCCACCATGATATAGCACTTTATACCTATGGCAGGTACAGTTTCTGGTGATAATGAAGAATTTGGCATCATAAATGACTCTGAAACTACCCTTGAAAACTGTGGAAAGCTTATAGACTAAAGTTGTTATCAAAGGCTTTTTTCCTCTTTTTTAAATTGAACTCTATTAAATGTTTCTGAAAGGACACAACAGCTCCACCACCACACAGTTTGCTACTTTGTAGGTGTTGCTTAGCATTCATATAATTGCAACACCACAAATGAAGTTTTGTTTTGAATTGGTTGCTTTCCAAAGAGCTTTTGTGCACTGATTTATTGAACTTGGTGGGGAGGGAAGAGTGAGAGGGAGTGTTACATTCCTCCAGCGTCCAATCACCCCCTCTAATTTTTCACAGCTCCTAATATCCATACCACCCCATGGTAGGACTCATCTGCTGGTAGGAAATGGTGCCTAGGGCATTATATTTCTCACTTGAAGCTTCTGAATAGAAACAGAAGTTAGCAGAATGGCTGACAGAAATAAAATATGACTATGTTTGTATTTACCTATCTTTAGATCAGATTCAAAAAGCTTACCATGTTTTATTGTGTCAAACCAGTGCCTTGACCATGGAGCTCAGAATGCAGTCCTTATCAAATTCCATCATATCCTGTGGAAGCAAACCTAAAGAAGACTTCAGCCAAGGAATTCCATTAGAATCTGTTTGGATTAATTCTTAACCCCTACAGCCCTTTTGTTCTGTCCTTCCAACTTCCACCTCAACTCCTGCTCCCCATCAAGAGACTTACCAACCCTTAACTTATTCACGATACAATATCAATACTCATTCCCCCCAAATTTTCACTGCTTTCACCTCCTCAAACAGCCAGTATGCCTGGTCAAGCCAGATGCAAGTGTATCTCTCCTTCCTGCAAGCAGCACCCACTAATGAGAACCACTCCCCAGACTTCACTAAACGTTAAAAAAATCATTAGCCCACAATAAGGCAAAATATTCTCACTTGGTATGGGACTGTTCAAATCTTGTTATGAAGCCTTACCATATACTGAAACCTGTATTACATGCAAGCATATATATCTGCCCAGATGTTTGCCACACTTTACACAAATACATACATGCATTACTGCTTCTTGCTCAAGATTGGACTTGGCAGTAATTAATCATGTGGAAGTGGTGAGGTTTGGTGTGAAAGAACCCTCAAGCAATCTTTGAAGGACGCTGTCACATACTTACTGTTTGCATGACATATCAGCAGGTAGCACATATTTCATACAATCCTTTATGAAGTGGGTTTTCTTCAGGAGCATGAGGAAAAAAAAAAACAAGTCAGTACTTCCTTTCCTCATTCCGACTGCTTAACTAGGATTCACACATCGGTCTGCCTAACTCAATGCATTACGGACACTCTCAGTCCAGAAATTCCTGGGTAAAAAACTACAGCAAGTGTTCACAAGTCCATGGGACCTGATGAAATCAATTCACAGGTCCTGAAGGAGCTGTCAGACCAAGTTGCTAAGCTACTATCCGTTATATTTGAAAAATCATAGCAGTCAGGTGAAGTTCCCAACGACTGGGAAAAGGGAAATATAACCCCCATTTTCAAGAAGGGGAAAATGGATGACCCAGGGAATTACAGACCAGTCAGTCTAACCACTGTGCCTGGCAAAATCTTGGAGCAGATTCTCCTGGAAGGCATGCTAAGGCACATGGAAAACAACAAGGTGCTTGGTGACAGCCAGCATGGCTTCACTGAGGGGAAATCCTGCCTGACCAATTTGGTGGCCTTCTATGATGGGGCTACAGGGGTAGAGCAGTTGATGTCATCTACCTGAACTTGTGCAAAGTGTTCGACACTGTCCCACACAACATCCTTGTCTCTAAATTGGAGAGACATCAATTTGATAGGTGGACCACTCGGTGGATAAAGAATTGGCTGGATGGCCACACACAAAGAGTTGTGGTCAATGGCTCACATTTCTGGTGATCAGCAATGAATGGTGTCCCTCAGGGATCAGTGTTGGGACCAATCTTGTTCAACATCTTTTGTTGGTGACATGGACAGTGGGATTGAGTGAGCCCTCACCAAATTCGTCGATGACACCAAGCTGTGTGGTTCAGTTGACAAGCAGAAAGGAAGGAATGCCATCCAGAGGGACCTCAACACGGTTGTGAGGTGGGCTGATGCCAACCTTACGAAGTTTAACCAAGCCAAGTGCAAGGTCCTACACCTGCACTGGGGCAATCCCAGGCACAGCTACAGGTTGGGCAGAGAAGAGATTCAGAGCAGCCCTGCAGAGAAGGACTTGGGGGTGTCGGTCAATGAGAAACTTAACATGAGCCAGCAGTGTGCACTTGCAGCCCAGAAAGCCAACCATATCCTGGGCTGCATCAAAAGGAGCGTGACCAGCAGGTCCAAGCAGGTGATCCTGTCTCTCTGCTGTGCTCTCGTGAGGCCTCACCTGGAGTATTGTGTGCATTTCTGATGTCCTCAACATAAGAAGGACATGGAGCTATTGGAGCAAGTCAGAAGGGAGGCCACGAGGATGATCAGGGGACTGGAGCACCTCCTGTATGAAGATAGGCTGAGAAAGTTGGGGCTGTTCAGCCTGGAGAAGAGAAGGCTGCGTGGAGACCACATAGCAGCCTTCCAGTACCTGAAGGGTGCCTACAAGGATGCTGAGGAGGGACTTTTCATTAGGCAATGCAGTGACAGGACAAGGGCTAACGGGTTCAAACTTAAACAGGGGAGGTTTAGATTGGATATAAGGAAGAAGCTCTTTACTGTAATGGTGGTGAGGCACTGAAATGGATTGCCCAAGTAAGTTGTGAATAGTCCGTCCCTGGCACTGTTCAAGGTCAGGTTAGAAAAAGCCTTGGGTGACATGGTTTAGTGTGAGGTGTCCCTGCTCATAACAGGGGGGTTGGACCTTAAGGTCCTTTCCAACCGTAATTATTCTATGATTCTATGATTCTAACTGGGTGCAGAATAGAGATCTATTTTATAGAACAGATACAGAAAAGGGGTGCTAAGCATCCCAGGCACAAAGGGACTGGTTTTCTACTACTCTGTTCCTGCACAGTGAGAACAAAGAGCTGTAAAAAGCACGAAGATCAAAACTCTCTATCTACTTGCATCTCGCTCTCTATACCATCACTACAAATTCAGAGCACAGAAACATGTCTCTAAGTAGGTCTACTAAAAAGGAGAGATAAATTGAAACACTCAGTTTTTACAGGATCAGGATGAGGCCTACCCTGCTGAGATGTAAATTGACAAGAAGAATGTGAAGAATTGGCTTTAACTGCCTCCAGTACCTGAGCTTAGACATTCAGTTCCTGCAGTAGCTGCCCCTGCCTTCTCAGTTGCCTAATGCAGAAAGAGAGAGAAACACAGACACACAGATCTATCTCTCAGTCAACCCTAAACCCTACAGTCTCTCTGCCACACGGCTGGGACCCTCCCTCCCCCCCAACAGCTAGTTCCTACAGTTGTCTCACCCTCAAGGACACATGATGTGTCCTTGATGTCACTGTGATCCCTGGTCACTTCAACTACTTTGCTAGCCCAGGTTGATATTCAGGAGTCATCACACACTGACTTACTTGCATACCAGCACTCCAGTTGCTAACATCATAGCAGGGGTTCCTGTGATCCCATGGTCCCACTCCAGTTGCTGCCATCTCAGACCTCCCTGTACACAGAAGAGAATCTTGCACCCAGGAAAATAAAAATGGATTTAAATGAGAAGACAGGACAGACTGTGATGATCAGATGCAGGGCAAGGCCAGACAAGCCTACTGATCAGCAGACTGTTAAGATGTGACTGCCCCCCTCTAGGCCCCTATTCCTCTGTTTTCCCAAGATTTTTTATCCCCAAACCACCTCTATCTCTCCCTTTCCCTGCTTGTGGTGTCTCCCTTAAGCATCCTATGGTAAGTTTTGCACAACTCCAAAATGCTTTTCCCCTGCAATGCATAATGTGTCCTGTACTTTTAACGCAATGACTCAGCCTGTGAGGTGCTACAGAGGAACATTCCCACCTTGCAGACGACATAATCTCTCTGTATAACATTGCAGACCTCGATCCTGACAAAGCTCAGCAGGAAATGGAAGCCTCTGCCCCTTACTGATTCCTCTGCCAGTATAGCGTCATCCTGACACCCAAGATGTTTGTATGCATGTTCTCAGCTGCTCTAAAGCTGTTAGATCTTGCTTGCATCTGACACTGTGATAGCTTACTTTGCATTCCTTGGTAACCATGTGGAGAGAAAAAAGGTGAATATCTGCATGAGAAAAAAATACCCAATATGAAACAATATGCTAGGCTTGTAAATCACCCATCCTCTAAATCCATTGCACTATTATTCAAAATCTGTTTGCAAGCGCATTAGCTGGCATAATCCTGTTGCCAGCTTCCTCCATGCTCTTTTTATTTCTGTGTTCAAATATGGCCTTTGGAATCCTTGCACTGCATAGGGGCCCCTTGTTGGACAACGTCTAAACCTAGAGCAGCAACAGTACCCTTCTTAACTGAAGCTTTCTTCAGCTGGAACATTACTGATTAATCACCAATTTAGCACAACAATGCTTTAACCTAAAAACCAGACCTGCTTCAGAAAACTCAGCATTATACTTGGTGTTGTGTATTCCAGTATGTGCACATGCAGTGTCATGAGGTACAGTTTCTTAGGCTGAGCATTTTACTGGAAAGACTGTATTCCTGAGATGTGAGGAATGCATGTTTCAGGGGGTTTTCTCACCTTGCGACAATTTTCAGCTAGATATGTATATCCTGGACACAGTGCCTCCTGTAAAAATAACAATAAGTACAAGAGCAGTGCAGCAGAGAGAAAAAACAAAACAAAGCAGAACAAAACCCAAAATAACAAAATCTCCCTGAATTCCCTAAGTGTCTAAACAAATTTGTCAGCAGTGACTGGAGATAAGTTACCAGCTCTGTTTCACCTGGAAACTGAAGATAATTGTGTCCCCCTCACAAAACACATTTTTATAGTACAATCATCTCACGCTTGTATTTCAAGGTTTTCAGAGTCTTCAAATGCATTTTAAAAATCACTGCCAGGCAACTCCTTGAAAGGAATTTTCTTAACCCAGGGCAATGTGCTGCTATATCACACCAAATTCATTTTGGATTAGCAATATGATAAAGTTTTATAAAAAGATTTCCATTATTTACAGTAGTTGCTATTCAAGTGACACTGCTCATTTCACCTAAGTAATCACAGCTTTTAGGCTGTGATTTGGAAGCAGTATTACACAACATCTAAAAAAGAAATAGATGAAACTATATGTAAGAGCTTTCCAATTTAATACCATACTTGCATTTCTAATACCATAATGTTCCCTAGGTACAGACTAGAAATCAGATTCAAATCACCATGGGTTTGTACATGAACATAATGAACACTGGGTATATTCTTTGAAAAATAATCACAACACCCTCTTGCCAAAAAATAGCAACACTTTCAAAAATTATTTCCTCTATAACACAGCCCCTTTTCCATGTGCAGAACAGATCACCTCCTGTTTAAATACCACAATCGTGACTACAAAATACCAGAGTCAGTCAATACTAAAAACACTTATGTGCTGTGTATGTTCATAATAAAGAACAAAAATATGAAAGCTCTTGCAAAACCAGATTTTGCACATTAGCTTCAGGGCACCACAATGACAGTCTTATCTTGATACTATGCTTCAATTTGCAGCAACCTGTTCTGCCTAGGAGACATACCTGCCTCAGCACTAATCTGACACTACAGAAGGCAGACCATTTTTTGAAAGATATATAAACACCCTAATATGTCATGTCAGTGTCATCAGGAATGGCAACAAATATTATTTCCACCCTAATGATCTTCTTCCACATGCATTTAATTCTCTGTTCTTTTTTTTTTTTTTTTACTGAAAGGTAGATAAGTAGATGAGGCAGATGATAATAGTGCTTTACCTCATGTGTGCTGTACCGCAGTCCATATCCCACTCTGGAACTTCTCTGCCTGAGGCTGAAAGAGAATGAAGGTGATTAACAAAGTACTGGAGTCTCCAGAAAGGGGAAGAGAAGGGGCAAGATGGGGAATGCTCATACATGCTCTGTATCAAATTACATGCTGAGGGGGAAGCAGCCAAAAAGTTCTTGTAAAATAAACTATGATAATTTGCCTGTGATATAGTTCAGAAACACAAATTTGGTTTCTATTGGTGGCACACAACAGCCTTAGGCAAAATCACTTCTTTTTGAACAGAATTGATTATGTACAGAATACTTTTAGTTCCTACAATAAGTGAAGCATGCGAGTCTCCAGAACATAAGCAGCAACAGCGTATCTAGCACAAGTTGAGTAAAATATATTTAAAAAAAATATTTGGAAATTTGGATGCCTTTGGGATGGTTTCAGTGTTCAGGGACATGCACACTTTTGCCAATCACTATAAAAGGAGGGAGTGCTTATGAATGCTTTTTCACTCATTCCTCTTGCTGTTCAATTAGATGTGGCTAACATGTTAAGTGGTTTTCAGTAAGAACACAGGGGGGCAGCAGGAATGGCTTTCAACAGCCATTAATCAATAACGCAACAGCACAGTGGTTGATAATGAAAAGGCAGCACTTACTACTGGTTAGCACTGTGCTCTCTGAGACACTGCTCTTATGTGAGATATCAAGGACTGTTGGTGACCCTTCTACAACACAGCCAGGTAAGCGCGCACTCCAACAGAATGACATTTCTCAAGGCCTTCTATAATTTTCCTCCCAGCTACTAGAGCATGATAGAGATGCAAAACTAACTTGCACTTTCAGTCATTAAACGTACCCATCCGAATAGCCCACAAATTTCAGGGCATTAGGAATTTCAGGAATCTGTGCCACTAGGCACTCTAGAGTGGCTATTAGGCCTCAGACACGCGATCACATTGATGTGAGGAAAACAAAATTCTGTCCAAGCTTAACAAGGAAAAAAAAACCCAACCTGAGCACAGTGCAACTTCTTGCTGTGAAGCAGATTTGACTCAAACAAAAAGCTTTACCCAAGGGGATACGTCTCCAAACAAGAAACACATCTCGTCATGACCCAAAGCCCTGGGGTTTTTTTGTTTACAAAGGCGTTCCCCAACTTAGACCAACAGTGCAAACAGTAAGTCAACAGCAAGGCTTTCTTCTGCTGCCAGTCATTCTTACCTCTATTAATCTTTGTAATCATGATCTCTCCTTCCCCTCCAGATACCCATGTGCTGACTGCAGCTCAAATTCCAGGGTGCAGCATATACAGTTATCTTCTTCACACCAAAGGCCTCACCCTGAGCTCATCATTGGTGCCAGCTGTCTGCATGAGAGGATCATGAGCTACCACTGCTGGAACAAGCAAGCTCACTAAAGCTGTTTCTTCTTCCCATAAGTTAACCATCCTTGGTATCTGAACACTAACAGCTAAAGAGACTCATCGCTAAAAGGAAACTCAAGTGCCAGCATGAACATAATGCTAACTATCCATAAAACTAACATAAAACTAACCACAGTATATGAAACAAGTACCCGAAAGTACCAAGTTGAAGAGCTAGCACATACTCTGGTGGTGAACAAAGATGCCAGCTGCAATTACCAAGGAGATTCTGGGGGTTGTTAAGAGAAAATATCCAGTTGGAGCAGTAGCTTGCAAAATCCGAGGCTAGAAATAATGACAAAACAGGCAGCCCTCTTCAAAGCTGTGAAGAAAGGATAGCATCTGCCATCCTCAAATGCCACCTTTCTTCTTTGCTCTTGGTGCAATTCTGTTTGCTTGTACTTCAAGTTTTGCTTTTCACAGTATAGTTCACTGTTAAAAAAAACTTACCTTCTCCTTGCCCTTTGTCTTTAAGCTTTTTATTACACAAAACACAGTTCAGTGCCTGTTAAAGGAAAGGCAGGTTCCCCTATTTATCTTCCTCTCCTGCTAATAATTTTTCATTGACATGTTTCTAATAAGAAGGATTTTGGCACCTCTCTGGGAAGGACAAAACCCACAGTCTATTCTTTCTCCACTTCTGCAATTGGTTTAAAGGTCCTTGTGCCAAAGACTGCCCTGTGGAATAACCTACTTCACAAAATAGCGATGCCATATATGTTACAAAGCAGCATTTTATTATTTTTTTAGTGCAATCTATATCTGGCAGCAGGAAGTGCACAAGTCACCTCTGAAAAGAGCCCTTTGACCATATGCTATTCCTTTTACACGGTGATCACATGCCACAGAGCAAATGAAACAAGAAGTAGAATCATATCAAATGGGCATCCCTGCAGAGTATTAAGATAGAGTACCTTATATTTAAAACTGGAAGATCTAGTCATTTTAACACAGGCTAAAGATTAGGATCAGTGCTTTTACAGGAAGACAAATTATAGTAGGGAATCTATCAGAACGAAAAGCCTGCTTCATGAGAGCAATTTAACAAATGCAATTTCAGCTATGACTGTAAAAAATCATGAACCTGACATGCTAGTAAATGTCAGTAATTTGAAGCTTATTATTCATTTTATGTACAGCAGAATTGTCTTAATACTCTGCTTAGAGCAGCTGAAAAGAATCCATTTGCTTTGTAATTCTGTAGTTATAAAAGGATAATACTGAACTTCTACAGCTGTTTTCAGTTTCTTCTGTGTTTTTTTTTTTTTTTTGTTTTGGTTTGTGGTTTTTCTTTTTTTGTTTGTTTGTTTGTTTTTGGTTTGGTTTGTTTTTTGTTGTTTAAGAGGAAAATGGAAAACTATTTGTTTTCCTGCAAACAGAAATGTGCAAAGTTATTTTTTATACTAACACATTAAGTAGGGATGTAATCATTACTTCACTGCTATTGGTATTTTGCATATTTTAGCAAAAGATTGCTGGAAAAAATATACACTTTCTCATAAAGAAGCTGAGCAAAATTAGGGTTTCTGTAATGTCTCCCATGATAGCACAGAATGGTTGGGGTTTGAAGGGACCTCTGTAGATTGTCTAGTCCAGCCCCCTGCTAAAACAGGTTCACCTAGAGCAGGTTATATAGGATCACGCCCAGGTGGGTTTTGAGTATCTCCAAGGAAGACTCCACAGCCTCTCTGGGAAGCCTGTTCCAGTGCTCTGTCACCCTCACAGAAAATAACTTCTTCATACTAAATTGGAAATTCCTGTGTTTTGCCCTTTATCCTGTCACTGGGCACCACTAAAATAATTTGGCTCCATCTTCTTGACACCCACCCTTAAGATATTTGTATGTACTGGTAAGATCCCCTCTCAGTTGTCTCTTCTCCACACTAAACAGGCCCAGCTCTCAGCTTTTGCTTGTAAGAGAGATAGTCCAGTTCCCTCATTGTCACTGTAACCCTCCTTTGGACCATCTCCAGAAGTTCCTTGTCTTTCTTGAACTGGGGAGCCCAGTACTGGACACAGTGCTCCAGATGAGGCCCCACCCAGGTATAGGTGGAGGATAACCTCCATTGATCTGCTGGCCACACTCTTCGTAATGCAGCCTAGGATACCCCTGGCCTCCTTGGCCCCAAGGGCACATTGCTGGCTTATGATTCACTTGTCTACCAGGACTTCCAGGTCCTCCTCTGCAAAGCTGCTTTCCAGCATGTCAATCCTAACCTGTTGTTAACACTTGGTAACACCAAGTTTCTAAAGATAAGTAAAAGGCATTTTGTCCCTACTGATGCTACAGGTTTGTTTCTAATGCGCTGTAACTTATATTCAGAGCCTATAGCAATTTTCAGACTGTTAATCTTTTGTAATACTTTCCAGTTGTTTCATTGCAAACCCTTGTCATTTGATACAATATACACAAAACACATCTGTCTTAGACTGCAGATAGTCATACACAGGGTGAGCAAGATCTTTCTACTTTTCTCCAGCAACCAGATAAAATCTGTATCATTGCATTGGTGATAATGGACCCTAAAGTCTCCCCAGAGTCAGAGGAACAAAACAGACGTGAAAGGATGTTTCTGTTTTTTCTGAACACATAAAGAGAAGGCAATCGTGTTTAGCCGGCTTGGGTGTGTATAAACTAAAGATGAACTGAAAGGCTGGGCTCTTTTTATGGAGTGACATTCTGGGAATGTAGGTGAAAATAAGACAGCTTTAAATGTTTGAGTCCTAGAAAGTATAGAAAGGCTATTCGAAGGATTAAGTAAATATGTGGAACTTGAAGGTGCTTATTTCTCTCTTCTGGAATATGTACTGTCTGATTTTTCTTCTTCTGTACATGCCACTACCTGAAGCGTTATTTCTTCTTGAGCAGCAACCAGGGGATGCAGTTATTGTTGAGCTGGTTGACAGATGTTATTAATTTGGGGGGGTTGGGGAAGTGTAGGGTGTGGTGTTGTTACAAGAAATTCCTTAAAGCTCCTGTTCCAACACTTGGGTGATTATATCAGTTTTCAGCTTTCAAGGAAGTCTGAGCAGTAGGTCTTGCACCTTTCTCCACCTATCTGACAGGTACATGTTCTGACAGGCACAATGGTACTGGTCAAGCCTCTCATGATTGTATTAGTTTCAGCTTTTTCAAGGAAGTAGGTCTTGCACCTTTCTCCATCTGATCTGACAGGAACATCGTTTGACATGCACAATGGTACTGGTCAAGCCTCTCTTCTCATAGGAACTCCACAAAGCCACTTAACCCTTTAGCATAGCTGGGTTTATAAAACTGGGCTACTTCATAATAACCAAGGAAAGCACAACCACTAAAACCCAGTGGTTTTTGGGAGACATAAAACTGACAGGCAATATACAGTGAGACTAGCAAGAAAATACTTACTCATCCATTCCGTCAGCCCTTGGCCAGGTAACAAGTTTACACACAGTAACTGCTTGCATGTACATCCTACAACTACCATTGCAGGGCTTCCTTCCTGCCCCGGCAGACCATACGGAAGCAGGAAAGTGTGCAGAGACACTCCAGAACATGATTAGCTGGTTATATATTCTGTGGAAAGCATAACATACAGCAGTCATTTGTCATAGCAACCTTACTGTATGGAAAATCAGTTCCAGAAATTAGCTGATTTTAATTGCAGGAGTAAATGTAATTAGCAACTAAACTATACCTAGCCAATGTAAGAGAAAGGGGAAGCCTTTTCACAAAGGTGTTTTGGCTCTTGAGAGCTTAATGGGCATTATGCTCATATTGAGCTGTTTAGCATACGCTCATATTGAGTTATTGAGGGTATCCTAAATGGTCTGCAGCAACTGAAGGGAAGAACCAGACAAAAAGGCGCTAGCTGCAGGTTTCTGATTCTAAAACCAATGCTATATTGGCAACTATGATTACCAGAAATAAAATTTGTCTGGTCTAATGTAAGTGTGAACCTGTGAGATGTCTGAGTCTCACTTTGTAAGTATTGGAGAAACATGGACACCTTTAGTGGGAACACATCTCATCTGTAGTAGAAAATTCATTATTTTTCTCTGTAAAGAAGACCAGGGTGACATGCTCAGATGTAAGACAATAAATTTGTACATCTAAAGTTATGACTCAAGTGATCTTGAGCAGCTACAGAGAATCAGTACTCCAGGCTGTTTATTCATTTAATCTAAAATGCCATTAGGTTTCTGTAAAACAGTCCGTCTAATACCAACCAAAAGCTAAGACTTCCCTCTACTGGACAAGCAATTTAATCACAGCCCTAGACTCTGCCTAATGAACCCATGCTTTCTCTTCACGTAGCGAAGCTTCAACAAAAAGGCAAATTACAGCCCCAGGCTGTAACTCACTCTGCCAAACCTTGCTACTTAGAGGGAAAAGCAGGCAACTTTTTAATTTTTTTTACCCACAAGAAGATAAAGAATGAAATTAAGAGTTTTCATCTTCCTATGTGGAGAATTACAAGAGAAGAGTAATAGTAATGGTCGCTTCAAATGGAAGAGTGAACCTCAATTAGGACTGTGAGAAGGTGGCCGTATCTGCTTGCTTTCAGAAGGCGGCAGAGAGCACCTAAGTAGATGAAGCCAGGAATTCTCTTTTCAGAGCTCCACTATACTGAAAGTGCTAACTGCTGTTAATTACTTAGTTTGACAAAGCCCAGCCACCTGACATCAGGAGGCCAGACCTAAGCCGTAGTCTTTGGGGTTTAGTCCTCCTTTATAAAATAAGAAAAAAAGTCCTTCTCTGCTTTTCAGGGACACTGCTGAAATAAACTCAAATTAAAGGGCATCAGATACTGAGGTAATGTCACAGTGTGAGTATTTTAAGACTTTATCCTACATCCACGTATCCTAATGATCTCATATTCTTGACCTCTGAAAATGTCTGTCTTTACAGGGAGAAGCAAGAGTGTGAAAAGGAGAATGTTAAACCACACACACACACACACACACACACAAAATCTTCAGCCTCTTACATGGAATATATAGCAATTACTTCCAATCCTGGTATAAGGGTTGGTAACAGTTAAGCTTTTTATAAGAGCTTAAGAGGATGGGCATTACGTAATGCCCGATTCCAAAAGTATTTTACTTTCTCTGAGATCTCGTCATGCTTTTGTTAAAGGCTGAGCCATTAGACAAATTGCCAAGAGACTACCTTGGTCTAGTCTCCTCAGAGTTACCTTCAGAGGTGCCAGGAAATGTCTATCCACTTTTTCTGGTTAATTTGCCTTAAAGAACTTCTTTGTGCTTTCCCTGTATTTGTGGTGGCTATAGCATGAAACAATCAGCACACTAGAAGGGGGTGAAACAATAGCATTCTGTTGTCCAGGAATAGTATTCCCTGCAGGAATTATACCACTGTCAGGATACCAAGTTCCAATTTGCTCCTTGTGCCAATTTGCCCCTGGAGTTTTACTGAAATTAGAGGAAGATAGACTAGTACTCACAGAAGATCTCAACTCTTGAGTAGCATCTATATAGTTAAATAAAAACCACAAAATATTGTTCCAGTTGAAAGGCAGACACACAGGTCAGGGAATTCAGAACTGAGAAGGTTTAAGCAACATCAGTTTGGCCTCATTTGTGCCTGCAACTGTGCTGCATGACTTGATACTTTTTACAGGATCTCATCAGTTGAAGAGTTAAAGAGAGCTAGTATATCATCCGTGTTCAGCTATTCAGTTCTTCCACAAAACTGGAAGTAGACAGCTTTGAATTTTCAGTTTGCCTTAAAACACCTGATTGTACCTTCCAGTTATTAAAAAAATGCATTTTCACTATTTCAATGTATGAAGATTTATGAAATTTGCAGTTGAAAGCCCTGGAAATCAAAATAATTTAAAAAACCCTAAAAGTTCATTTCCTCCCACTTTTCTAAAGTATTATTTGTGAGAGCTTTCTCCTATGAATGTCTTTACTCAGTGCTTCAGCAAATCTAATCTCCTGACTACACGCAGATCAAATCATATTTTAGACCATTTTATGAAGCCCATCACAATCACTATCTTTACTGACTAGAAAACTTTACAGAGATTTGATCTTCTCATGTCATCAAAAAACTGACAACAAGATGAATTCCATATTCTAAGACCCAAGCTAATTTTCTGTGTACTAAATGTCATGAACTTACAATAATTTTATTATTTTTTTATCCTGGTTATGTAGCATTTCATTTCACAATGAACTGGACTGGAAACGAGCTACTGTTTGGCTTTATACCTTGAAATTTCACAATATTTCCCACACAGTGCTACACCTGAAAAGGTTGGCATTCAGTGCAATAAATGGCCAATACTGACAAAAAAACAGGTGTAAGAAAATATAATGTGACTGTGAAGGCTCTTTGAGCAGAAATGCTGAAACAACAGCACTGACCTCGTGCTTTGAAGAAGCTTGGTAGATCGACTACTGTGGGAAGTCATACTGTGGAAGCCTTTAGGTATCACCAACAGCCTGCTATATTATTAAATACCATTAGAGGGCTGCATGCATGACTGAGTATCTTGTAACGCAGAGAATGTGTGTATGTACAACATACTGCAGTCATGTTTCTGAAAGGTTGTTGTACACTAACAACTATGTTATCTCCCAGAGGCAAAGGTGGCTACAAGAATTAGCTTTGTAGCTTAACTTGGTTCCATTACTGAATGTCTCAAATTAATTTCTCCAGGATATTTTTGCTTGTGTCAAGTACCAGCTTGGCTCCTACATTCTGAAAACTGTCTGCTGGTGCCACCATTGAATCCAGCAGATTTTATGCACTCCTTTAGCTCACGGGACTGTTGACACTAAGGACACACTATACACATCACGTGGACTGACCAGGCATTACTGAAGGCAGCAATAATCAGGGATGCATCAGAATAATGGACCACCAGAAAGGTAGGGAAGAATGATGGTGACAGCTAAAGTTATAAAAACATTTAAAAGGCCACTGATTTCCCATTCGCACATTTACAGGTTATGGTGAAAGGAGATTCCTGTAACCATGAAATACAAAATTCTGCATAATAATCACCACCTACTCGGCACTGCACGTATTTCCATAAAGAGGCATAGTTTTGCTTGGATTGCATAGCTTGACTGCTTCATTTCTCTTTAAACAGCAACACAAGTCTTTGCTGGTAGACTGCTGCCCTGGTGCCATGCCCACTATACCATGCGACTCAAGCACCACAAATCCACCTTCCTCAAGTCCCATCTTCCCCACAAGCAGCTACCCACCATTTCCCACAGAGAGCACCCCTGCACGGGACAGCAATAAGCAGAGCTCTGCCGGAGGCCCCAGGCGCCCACCCCGCAGCCCTGTGGCTCTCAGCCAGGGTGTAGCAACAGCCGCCAGGCCTCCTTCCAGCCCACTTCACAGCAGCCGCCCGCAAGAAGGCAAGGCAGAGATATGCTGGTCCCGTGCTAGCATGAAGAACGCTACACCCCGGCAGCAAGGCGCTTCCCATCACCCCTAAGCCTCAGCAAACTAACTGCCCTTCCACCCCCCCACCCCCACTGCACCCCTCTACAACAACAGCAGCCAGCAGGGCGAGCTGAGCGCACACGACGGGTCACACTGCCCCTGTACCTCCCACTAAACAAACATCCCTATGAATGGTGCCGTACTCCACAAAGAAAACTTAGCACCACCACCTCCCATAGAACCCTCGAAGCCCGCGACTAGATACAGCCCCCTCGCACCCCCTATACGCATGCGCGGGAGCCGCCCGCTGTGAAATCGGCCCCTCCGCAGCGCTGTTTGTGTGTGATGTGTACGTCATTGGCGTGCGCCGGAGGTGGCAGCGGGCGTCTCGCGGGAGGTGGCCGCCAGCGCAAGGCGAAGCGCGGGAGCCGACGCCATGACATCTGCTCTGGAAAACTACATCAACCGTATCCTACCCCAGCGCAGCCCCGGGGCGGTGGGAACGGGCTTTCCTTCTCCTTCGCGGGCATGAGGGGAGACTGCGCGTGGGGGCCCCAGCGGCTCGGTGCTGCTGAGCGATGGCGGCGCCGGGGACCTGGTGGCTGCAGCACACCGCGGGCATCGGGTACCGCGGGCATCGGGTACCTGCGGGGCCGGCGAAGTGTGAGCTGCGAGGGGTACCCGGGCCTCGGCAGGCAGCTGAAGAACCTGAGGCCTCCCGCTCTCGCGGTCGGTTGCTTTCCTTGGGTCCTTCCCTGCGGGTTGTGTCGTTTTCTTTTTTACCTTAGGCTGGCTTGGCAGGTAAAATAGGGTCCCCTGTAGCACAAGTGCTGCGAACCTGAACCTTGCTTGATCTATGATGAGGAACGAGGTTCACAATTGGTCTGGTCCCCTAAAGGGCTCTTAACGTGTTTGTTTAGCAGCTTTAAGTCGATTGCTCAAAAGTTGCGAGTTAGTGTTCATAGAATCATTGAATCGTTTGGGTTGGAAACCTTCAAATTCAAGTGTTCGTTGAACCTTTTTGTACTCTTCGTAACCCGTGGACAGTTTCAATTTTATTCACAAATGGTAAGATACTAACCCAAAATCTTTCAGGATGATGGATATCTGATCATCACACTGAGATAGGCAGGCCTTAAGAGTGAGGGGATGTAGAATGCCAGACTCATGATCCCCACTGCTAAACTGTTGTTAAGGACTTGGGTTGAAATATTTATAAAACTGTTCATGTTGTTTCAATTTTGAGGTAGTGCAGTTAGTTTGGGGAAGAGAGGTGAACTAAAAATCTTCAGCCTGCTTTTAATCCTGTTCATGTTTATGTATGACTTGTGGTTGGGTAATGTGAAACTGTAAAAAATGGTGTGTTGTCAAATGTTTCTATCAACCATAGTGGTTGATTTGTTGGTGGTTGTTTTTTTTAAGAAGTGCTGATAGGCGTTTCTGGTTCTTAATGGGTCTTAAAACTTACATTACATGTGAATGCTTCAGAAAATGTTAATGATTCTACCTCAGATATCTCAAAACAATTCCTTAATGAATTATCAGGTACTGTTGCAGTAATTACTTCTGATGGAAGAATGATTGTGGTGAGACTTGTATCTTTAACATTTTGTTTCCCCCCATAAAAACTTTCATGGCAACAAAGGCACTATGCTAGGATATGAACTTTTATGTCCACATCTTTACACACTTTTGCTTTAAGGCTTTACGGCCATTATTTTATACTTTTTACCTTAAACATTTACTGGATCTTGCCTGTTGGCATTGTCCATTGATAAATTTGTGCATGCAAGTGCTTTGACTTATCAAATGGCCTTTCATATAGGAATGCACAAGAAAATGCCCTTTTTTATTCAGTGATTTGGCTTCTATCTAAAGAATCCTCTTTGTTTAGTAGGTTCTTCACCTTTCATGCTAAAACCATTTCTTCCATGTGGTTACAGAAAAACGTCAGCTGATAATTGCTGAAGAATTGTGGGATTCTGTTTAAGCCTGGAAAACTAAGGGTTGCCAAGCTGTTATTTATTAGCCTGTATCATGGTTTTGTTTTCTTGCTTCTGTGTTTGGGTTTCGTTGGGGTTTTGGTTTGGTTGGGTTTTTTTTCTCTTGTATTTCCCTCCCCTCATCTTTTATTCTTTTGTGTTTAACTTGATAATATAATCATTGAATGAGGAGTATATGTTTGTGCCTGTACTTAGCTTTGTACAGAGAAAACAGTACTTCTAGCAGAAAAATGCTAGCTTCACCAGACCTGCTGTCTGGTTGGAGTCAGTCTGGTTAACTTTATGTTGTGATACAAGATACTTTCTACCAAAAAATATTGGAATGGAGTTGGTATATATGCCTCACTGTTACATGGCTACGTAATATAAATGGATTTTACCACTGTTTGAACGACATGAGCTTTCAGTTTAAATTTCTTTGTCAATTGCTGCTAGTAAATTGCACAAATCAATTATGCTATAATTTTTCCAAGTGCTTATTGAAATGGTGCAGAAATTTTGTGTGGGTTTTCTATTTTTGGTTTGTTTTTTTGTTTGTTTGATTTTGGTTTGTTTTTTTTTTTTTGAGGGAGGGAGGTGTGGAATTTTGTGAAACCAAGCTAATCACTTTCAAAGAGATACCACTTAAGACTGCATTTTAAGAATTATTTCAGTATTGTTGACCAGAAGAATCCATTTTTTTTCTTCTTCAAGTTGCTGATTTGATTTCTGGGAACTTCCATACAAGGAAGACACAAGTTTTACTATAGAAACAATAAAATTAGTTGTCTAATTGGACTAAAATAAGTTATCTAATGTGGACTGTCATTAGTAAAGGGGAAACTTCTTTTGATGCTAAGTATTACTGTAGCTTTTCAAACACTTGGTAAATACAGATACTTCTAAATTGACAGTTGCTTTTAAAGGTTCATTCTCCAGCTGTTTATGTTTAAGCCTATAAAACCTAAACAGAGCTTCTGTTCTCTAGTACCTTTGTATTGCAGCCTTGTTTAAGATCTCCTTGAGAGCATAATGACAAATTTAAAAGGTAATTTGAGTGCCTTTTTTGTGTGTGGGTTGTTCTTTTTTTCAGGGAACCCTCAAAGGTTTTGATCAGACCATTAACTTGATTTTGGATGAAAGCCATGAACGAGTGTTCAGCTCTTCACAAGGAGTAGAGCAGGTAGTGCTGGGATTATACATTGTAAGAGGTGATAACGTGTAAGTATAGCGTACTCTTCTTTAAATCAGTTTAATAAAAATTTAGTGTGTGTGTGTGTATCTGTACATCTTGCTAGCCCCAGACATTGCATCTTTATTTTGGTGAGTAACACAATAGTACTGTCAAAGTTGAAGCAGCCAGGGAAGTGGTAGAGTCACCATCTCTGAGGGAATTTAGAAGACATATAGATGCATCACTTGGGACGTGGCATAGTGGTGGATTTGGCAGTCCTAGGTTAATGTTTGGACTCAGTTATCTTAAAGATCTTTTCCAACCTAAATGATTCTGTGTTTGTATACTAAATAGTGAGTATCTATGCTTCTGTTAACATTCTGTTGTAATGTTAAGATAGTGTTAGTACAGATTTACTGAGCTATAGGTTGACCAGCTCATGTACTGCCAGCCATCTAGGAAAGGTCAGTATAAAGCTCAGCATTTTCCTTTCTTTAGTCTAGGCATTGTGTAGATGTTCTTTATTCCAGCCTGTGAGAAGCAGGATCTGTTGACTGAGAGAGAAGATTGAACAAAAGATGACAACTTGTGTGCAAAAAGTCAGCAATCTGATTTACAAAGCTGGCTTCTAACAGGATTTTTTTTTTTTTATGAGGTGTTTGTACAGAACACTTTTTATAATCTGGGAAATGCATGAAGTTTCTGGCTTGAAAGAGTAACAACTGTTGAAGCTGATGTAGTGCCAGGTCAAATGTATGAGTTGATACTTGATGTAAAATACCCTAACAAAATGCTCATTAAATGCAGAGAAAAGTAGCTCATGTGCCAAACAGATAGGGAGGATACAGGAGAACTGGAATGAAAGCCTGGTAAGTTGGGCCTGCTAGGAAGGCTACTTTTGCAGCAGCATTCTGAAACTGATGGCAGAAAATGAGGTTATTTTTTATCATAGTGAGAAAAAGAGAATGTCATAGTGACCAACCTGTGAGCCTGGATAAGAATTTGAATCTTCTAAGGGATATTTCTGTACAAAGAAATGTTAAGACCTAGGCTTATATCTAGGTGTGTTTACTATAATTGAGAAGGAGGATCATTTTGGAAACTTTCATCTCTTTTAAGCTTTTAAGGAAAAAAAAAACCAAAAATGTAAATTGACAGATGTACAAAGGTAGGGCTTAGCATGCTACTTGCTAGTAACTTTTCAAATAGTACTGATGTGTATAAAAAGCCAGATAATTGTTTACTACTCTACTTTTTCACCATATCAGGCTGCCCCATTACTCAAATATACTCAAAGCACTTTTTATAGATTATTTTTTTTTGTAACCTTAACAAACTCAGAATCATATTCATCAGAAGGAGTAATTCTGTATCCATGTGACTTCTAACATACTTAAATTTGGCATCCTTGTAGGAAGAAGAAAAAAACCAAACAACAGCTAAGTAACACTAACTCCAAAATAGGGGACTCGGGGCAGGGGGGGGACAGGACCAGGGTGGAGAACAACACGGACAGGATGGATAGAGAAGCTATTGAAAAGAAAAGCAACAGTTATGGGATAAAATACTTCCAGGCATTCTTGTGTGCCTCACTAGAAGCTTGCAGTGAATAGGCAGCATCGGTCAGAAAACCTCAGTATGTAAAGGTTTTCAGAAGGAAAAAAGGAGCTTCTGGTTTAGAAGTGTGTGATGAATTAGGGAAAACAAAGAAGATATTATTACAGTTTTGAACAACTTCCTAGTATTAAAAATTGTGACAAAAAGCTGATTAAAACCAAGGCTCTCAAATACATGTGTGTGTTTTGCTGTATGAGAAGCAGAAAGCCTATGGAAAGAGGTGGCAGGAGTGGTGACGGATACTGTTTATGACTAGGGGAGTAAGGTCTTTGAAAAAACTTTATTTCTACTTGTGAACTAAAGAGAAACCTGTGCTTTGTCTTGGGTGGTTTTTAATCTAAGGAAATGTTTTAAATTGTCACTTTGCAAAAAGCTAATAAATAGTAACAGGTATTCAAGATCAGATTCTTATGCAAGAATTCTGAAGGGACTCAGATTTGAAATGAGGTTTCATGTTGATCAGTGCTTGAATATTCAATTGGCATAAATAGTTCACATTTTGTTGTCTGAGCTGACAGCACACTGAAGCTCTACGCAGTGATGGAACTAAGAAAGGTACTTAGCTGACCATATTTTTATTTAAAGACAAGTTAAATTCCTCTTTAGTTTCCAGTGACTGTCATGGGAACCTGGACACCTGTACTGGGATGTTTTTACTCATAAGCTCAGTCTCACTCTGGTCTCAGGCTGTATATTTGTAAATGCTGATTCACTGGGAAGAAAGAATATTAGGGATTACTAGGAAGAAGACTGAATCAGTAGTTGTTGTGTCAGTACATTAACAGCTAGTGTGTCACTGAGGGGTGCAGTATGAAAATGCAGGAAGAGTGCGAGTGAGAATAAGTAAAGGTATAAGATGTTTTCTGTCAAGGAAAGGCTGACAAGGCAAGGTCTCTCCAGTTTAAAAAAAAGCACAGCTACAGTGGTTACTGGTTGCTGTGAAATTGGGAGTAGTAGAAAGAAGATGGGAAGATAATTACTTCAGTTAATTCCTATAGGTTTTATTGTTACTGAAAATCAAAGATAATCTGACAACAAGTCACGTATGAAAGTGTTTCGTGGCACACTGTAAAACTTCATGCAGGAACTCACTGTTGCAAGATACAGCAGAGATCAAAAATGGAACTGTATTCAGAAAGCTATTGGATGGGTTAATATAACATAGTTTCCGGTGGCTGTTAATTTTGTGCATGCAGCCACTAGCTTATAAGTCTTTGAAGCAGTAAATGGAAGGGCACGCCAGAAGGATTAGACCCTTTGTTCTTACGTTCCCTTTGGGTTAATTCCCATCTTGAGCTAGTATGATGTCCATTACCTTAGCCTTCTTTTCTCTTTAAAGCAACTTTATTGAGTCCACTGGTGTGTTAGTCTAACTAAGTCTTAACATGGCATAGTGAAATATTATATATGCTTCATTGGATAAATTAATAACACTTTACTAGGGGGTGTTAATGGAAATTGTCACATTTATCTGATATCTTACGCACTTACAAATTGTTAGACATTGCTCTTGAAAATCTATTCTGTCTAGAAAGTTTCCAGCTCTTGTTTGAGAGGGTAACCTACTGCCTAGAAGAGACCAGCAGTACTTGGTTCTTATAGCCTAGGTCTTTAATAAATAATAATAATAATTTAAATAATAACAATAAACTTCAAAAGCCTAAAGCCTCCTTTAGATGGTATTTAGAGCCATAAATATTTGAAATTCAAATGACAGAGCTTTGCAATTCTAAAGAAACTCTTCACCAGGGGATTTCAGCCAGCTATAACCTGTTTGGTTTTGTTTTGTTTTTATTGCAGTGCTGTTATTGGTGAAATTGATGAAGAGACAGATTCAGCTCTTGACTTGGGGAATATTCGAGCAGAACCTTTAAATTCAGTTGTGCATTGAAAAGATGAACATGCACAAGGACTTTGTAAATCTTTGGTTGTACAGACCTATTTAACAAAGTGGATGATTTTTACAAACTCTGTGTAATTTGTTTGGTCATTAGTTTATTATGAATATGTTGTAGTTTTGCATGTAAATTAAAGTTTGTACTTTTGCGAAAGATGCCGTCATTGAATTTCCTTTGGGGTTTCATGCTGTGTAGTTTCAGTGTGAAATACGTAAGGAGTAAAAGTGATAGTCGTGATACTGTGTATATATACCTCATTCTTAAAATAAGATCTATTCCTAAATATAAACCAAGGCTTTTTGTGTTAACAGGTTTATTTAGATGTAAATTATCTAACAGTCAATTTTAAACATCTCTAAATGTAGTTCTGGCTGTGAGTGGAAGATCTTACTGTGGTTTATGGGTTTTTTGGTGTGTAGTGTAGAAAGCAAGAATGTTAAAAGCTCTCACAGTCAAATTAGTGACTTCTGCGTGTAATAGGGGTTTTTGTTTATTAAACACTGTTCTTTGGTTCCTAAGACTGCTGGAGATGCAGGAATTCTTTGTGCCTTAATGCTTACAGACAAGTTAAATTGGAGAAAGGCAAACTTCTGAGCAGGAACACAAGTACAAACTCAAATACGCACATTTATTTGAAGCCATTAAATTGCAGACCCACTCATTCTCTATGTTCTCCTCTCAGCACCTGTCATGTTGCTCAAAATTTGGGCAAGATCCATAGAGAATTGTGTGTTTGCTAATGGGTAGCCATTATCCTGCTAGAGTGTAGTTTAGAAGACACAAGTTTAGTTAGAGAAATTACTGCTTTTGCATGAAATATGCCTTAACAGTGAATACAAGGATCACATGTAACCATAATTACCTATTCTTATCCATCATCAACAGCCAAGTTCAGTGGGACAAGCTCTGTGCAGTCTAGTGTCTTTTAGGCCACATGGTATTCAGTACCCAGCAGAATTATCGTGTGGCAGTACAGGGTGTTGGTGCTGTTGCAGAACTCTTTTCCTTCTAGTGTGCCAACAGGTCTAATACTAGGCTACCCCCCCACCTGTCCCATGTGTAAATGTGCTGTTGAAGAAAAAAGCTATTTTAGTGTATGTATTAAGTGGGATTTGGTACTTTTCATTGCAGGTTCACTGGAAACCAAATACATTGAACTGAAGATACTTGTCCTCAATGAAATCTGGCTCTCAATTCTTAAATACATAGGTTGAATACTTGTAGAAGCACTGGAACAACTGAGGAAATATGTTGCTTTATAGCTGAGAAATTATGTTTGAAGCTGAGTTATGGCACTCTGATGCATACAGAGACCTTCTGCTTTGAACACATCCTCTGCAGTTCAACTCCTTGGTCCTGTGTTTCATTCAGTGCTTAAATATGCTGAGCTTGTGATCTTAGTTGAAACTTTTCTCTACCCTTGAAGCAATGATTTCAGATGCAGAGCTGTGAGACCAAGGTTAGTTTGTGGCTGGATCGCTGAACAAAGAGAGTTGAGTCAGTGGCTCAATATCCAGCTGGGGACCAGTTAACAAGTGGTGTCCCTCGGGGATGGGTGTTGGGACTGATCCTGTTCAACCTCTTTGTCAGAAGCATAGATGTGTTTGACAGTGTCCCGCACGAGATCCTTGTCTCTAAATTGAAGAGGCATCGGTTTGATAGGTTGACCACTCGGTGGATGAAGAACTGCCTGGATGGCCACACACAAAGAGTTGTGGTCAGTGGCTCAATGTCCAGCTGGAGACAAGTGACAAGTGGTGTCCCTCAGGGATCGGTGTCAGGATTGGTCTTGTTCAACATATTCATCACTGACATGGACAGTGGGATTGAGTGCACCCTCAGCAAGTTTGCTGATGACACCAAGCTGTGTGGTTCGGTTGATACGCTGGAGGGAAGGAATGCCATCCAGAGGGACCTTGACACGGTTGTGAGGTGGGCTGATGCCAACCTCATGAAGTTTAACCATGCCAAGTGCAAGGTCCTACACCTGGGTCGGAGCAATCCCAGGCACAGCTACAGGTTGGGCAGAAAAAATATTCAGAGCAGCCCTGCGGAGAAGGACTTGGGGGTGCTGGTCGATGAAAAACTGAACAGGAGCCTGCAGTGTGCGCTTGCAGCCCAGAAAGCCAACCGTATCCTGGGCTGCATTAAAAGGAACATGACCAGCAGGTCAAAGGAGGTGATCCTGCCCCTTTACTCTGCTCTCGTGAGACCTCACTTGGGAGTATTGTGTGCAGTTCTGGTGTCCTCAACATAAAAAGGACATGGAACTGTTGTAACAAGTCCAGAGGAGGGCCACGAGGATGATCAGGGGACTGGAGCACCTCCGGTATGAAGATCGGCTGAGAAAGTTGGGGCTGTTCAGCCTGGAGAAGGCTGCATGGAGACCTCATAGCAGCCTTCCAGTATCTGAAGGGGGCCTACAAGGATGCCAGAGAGGGTCTCTTCATCAGGGACTGTAGCAATAGGACAAGGGGTAATGGATTTAAAAGTAAACAGGGTAAGTTCAGGTTAGGTAAAAGGAAGTTCTTTCCTGTTAGGGTGGTGAGGCACTGGAATGTGTTGTCCAGGGCAGTTGTGAATGTTCCATCTCTGGGCAGTGTTCAGGGCCAGGTTGGACAGAGCCTTGGGTGAAATGGTTTAGTGTGAGGTGTCCCTGCCCATGGCAGAGGGTTGGAACTTGATGATCTTAAGGTCCTTTCCGGCCCCAACTATTCTATGATTCTGTGAAGCTCATTAGTAAAATCCAAAGGCTGGTTAAGTACAGGAACTGCTGAAGCAGGAAAAAGAAGATCTGGGAAATGATGCAGATGTTTAAAATGTGCTCCCTTCAGGTGAGTGACTTCAACTCTTGCATGCACTCTTCTGTACCAATGAAATAGTGTGGGCAAGGGGTAGGTATAACTTAAAGAAATTAAGATGTGTTTCCACTTGCAGGCTGACTTAAACATAGGGCATTCTCAAAGGGATCGAGAAAGGTAAGTTTAAACTCCTTTTTGGAAAAGGATCCTAACAAAAACTGGGTGCTGAAGGCCCAAATGTGTTGACATGCTCATGTTGTCAAACTGATTCTTCTGCAATGGGATAGGCAAAGGATTGGGATGGTGGGCAGTTACACAGCCCTGCCATGACAGAGCCTGCTCAGAAGAGCCTGTCTAAAACCTTAAAACTGGCAGCTGTAGAGTTTGGTTACCATCATGCTTAGACAGCAGCAGTGTAAAGTGCTTCAGAGTTGTGGGGCTTGGCTTACACTCAAATTTTGTTTTAGTTTCTGCACCAAAATTTATTTCAATTTGATACCATTGGCTTTGTTTTGGATTTGACCAAAGCCTCTTCTGGATGTACTGGTAAGGAGTCAAAGCCAGGAGACTCATTCAGGAAGGGTTTCCTGAAGTTGAATCTGGGGCCTGATATGCTTATAGGATCTCTGTAGTGTGTGTTGCGCAGGGGTATGTCAGTCGGTGCGTGCCAGCTGACTAGGGTGGAGGTCCTGTTTGCCATTTCCCACTGCTTGTAGAGATGTAGCACAGCAAATGTCTCCTAGGAGGTAAAAAATAGTAATGTCTGCAAAAAAAACCTTTGCTTTATTCTTGCTGAAGGGAAAAGTACTCTCAGAAAAAAACCCTCTTTTTTCAGACTTAAAGGAGCTCCCAGTGAGCACTGACCGCTGTGGCTCTCAGATCATTCCTTAGGGGTACATGAAGAGCTCTGCTGAGCTAAGAAAAAGGGCCCATAGTCCACAGTGTTCTTGGAAAACACCTTTTCCTGCAAGAAGCTTACATTACAGATAATGTTCAGGAAAATCCAGTGAGTCCTTACAGAGTAATAAACCGGTTTTACAAAAATGAGTAGGGCAGAGAAAGGTGATGCTAAGGACAGAAGGAAGTAATGTTGAATTGGAGGTAATTGTCATATTCCATTAAGTTTCCTGCATTGCCTGAGGCTGGTCACTTCCTCCTTTTGTTTGTTTAATGGAGATCTTTACTACTGGAAAAGGATGCTTCCAGTGTAATGACTGAGCTGGCTTATAAAGAGATCAGTTAAATTCATTTGGTGTGCCTGAAGGAACAGCAGAAGTTGTCTTCTGTGGTCCAAGGGCAACTTCCTTCATTGCAATCCATGTGAAGTGCCTCCATGTCCACTTCATGTATTTGCAGTCAGAGTTCTTCGTGGCCTACAGGCAGGCTATTGGACTGAAAGAACATGGATTCTGTTATGAGGACTTAATGCCAGCAGTGAAGAATTTCTGTATGACTCAACCTTTTCTATCAACTATAGCCTACTACCCTTAGTCACTGGAGTTAGTGTTTATTCTTCAATCCATTTTATTGATAGAACAGCTGAGAGACATAAAACACACTGTGCTAAAGCTGAGGATGAAGTACAGGTGGTTTGTATGATAGATTTATCTCATGCCATAGCAAGTGTACCAGATGCGCATGCTTCAGTAGATGCTTTATACCTGTGGTAATGTAATTCCCCCTCTTGGCCTCTGTTGCATGGAGCTGCAGTCTGCTAAGAATTTTATTCTGCAGATTGATATGTAAACGATCATAAATACCAGGGTTGTGTTCCTTGCGGATTGGTAAGAAAGGTTTTAATTTGTTCCACATTTAATATAATAAATACCAAGCCAAGAGCTGTGATTCCTTTAGGAATTAAATGATAACAACCACAAAGGAACTTCTCAAGAAGGTAGAAGCCTCAGATGAAGATACTTGCAAACTGCAAATGTGAGTCTTGCCAGTGAAACATGAAGGTGGTTTGTGCTTTCCAGCTATATTTGTTTATGGCATGTTTTGGCACCTGTGTATGCAGCTCTACCAATTTTTAGTAATTTTGTTCTTATTTCTGCTTTCCAGTTGAGGAAACTGCAGTTTATTGGTAAGAATTATGAAAATAAGTCTGTGGATTTTTAAGTGGAAGAGTGTTCTTCAGGAGCAGTAAAGATCCAGGAAATGTGTCGTATCAGTCAGTCTTAGCTTCCTTGTTGCTTAAATAATAAGGCATACTTCATCTATCAATTATTCAGACAAAACACCCCATGAAACCCAGATGTGCTAGAAGGTGATATCTGCACAGACCAAGCCTCAGGTGAGGGAGAGAAAACTTGTACCAGGATAAAAACATATGACAGGAGATAGTAAAGAGCCAGGCATTTGCCCTAGAACACCTGTTCCCGATAGACTCTTCCAGTGTGCTGTATTCTGTCTTAGGGTCTTTTTCAGGGGCCTTTTTTTAAACAGTATTTTTTTACAGTAATACCAGAAGTGCTCACTTTCTTTCAGTGGCAGCATTTTCACTGAAGAAATCAAAAGCTCCACTGAAGAAGGTGGAAGTCAAAGCTGAAAACACAATAGCGTTCAGACTTCTGCCAAGAACTACTTGCTAGTGCTAAAAGCCTGACCTTATCTAGGTGGTAATATCTTCCTTCCTGGAGCCTTGCAGCACATTCCTGGAACTCTGGAACTTGTGTCAGTAACAGTGCCACTGAATGCCAAGAGATTTCACACAAAGCTGAACTTCTTGTGTGTTACTTGCACTTTTATCTAAAAGGTGTTTGTTACTTTAGGGAGCACAAGAGCATGGGCATGTACTGGTTTTGTCCACTAGACCATCTTTAATCGTTCTGACATCATCTTTTGGTTTGTACTCTAGATTTATCTTAATTTAGTGTTGATTTTTCCAGCAGTGATGATTACAGTGCTCTGCATAACACCTGGAATGGAAATTATACAGGTGGGGAAATCAAAGCTGGATCTGAGGTAGTGAAATCCATAAACATTACAAGTAAGCAGGATGGAAACCTGTTCAACATGTAAGAAGTTAGCTTTTACAGCAGTGCTCATAGCAAAAGTCTCTTTTACACAGATAAAATTATGGTGCATGTGATACATATTATGAGAAATACTGAGAAATTGTGAGAAAGTGTTCTCTAAGTGGAACTATTTTAAAGCACTAGAATTTCATATGGACACTTCCTATCCTAAAATGCGAGTGTGGGGGAATTATTATCATTATGTTTCTTGCTTTGGATTTTTGTGTTTAAATCTTTGGTAATTCTCACAAGTACAATTTCAGACTTCACCTCTGCTTATGATACAGATGAATGCTGTGGTGCTTCTGCAAATTGGCCAGAATTGCTGGTGGTGGTGTATGGCAAGGTTCTACAGTATTTGCAGATGGAATGTGTGACGAACATGCAGGTTATATAATATTCTCCAGATACAGGAGATGAATTCTCAAAATAGTATTAAAAGCAACATGCATGCAGAAGAGCAGGAGGGAAAAAAAAAACCAACAAAAAACAGCAATAAACTCCATAACTATTTATAACGTTTTCAAATCCAGTTTATGGCATTTCTGATGAATAACCACTGTTTTTCACAACTGCCACCTAAATACCACTTCATCTGTATAATTTCATGTATACAGACTGGACTTAGAATCACAGAATGGTTTGGTTTGGAAGGAACTTTAAAGATCATCTACTTCCAACCCTCCAGCCATGGACAGGGGCCCTTCCACTAGACCAGATTGCTCAAAGCCCCATTGAACTTGGCCTTGAACATTGCTGGGGATGGGGCATCTACAGCTTCTCTGGGCAACTTGCACCAGAGCTTCCCCACCCTCACAGGGAAGAATTTCTTTCTGATGTTTAATCTAAATCTACTCTCTGTCAGTTTAAAGCTTGTCACTACATGCCCTTGTAAAAAGCCCTTCTGCAGCTTTCATGTAGCTGTCCTTTAGGTACTGAAAGCTGCTCTAATGTCTCCCCAGAGTTTTCTCCCGGCTGAACAAAGTCAACTCTCTCAGCCTGTTTTCTTAACAGAGGTGCTCCTCTCTTACGAACTCTCTCCAGGAATTCTGTTTTGCAGCAAGTTGCAGTGCTGAACAGAAGCCAAGGCAGGAAGTGATTATGGCTAAGGAGCTGCTGCTGATTGAAAATGTGTGATGCTGCAGAGGAAACATCACACAATAGAACCTCAGTTAGCTTGGGAATAGATTTCAAAAACAGGGAAGATGAAGACATAAACAGTCAATTCGGCTGAGGCCCACCTTCTAACAATGAGATCACTAGCAGTAGGAGTGTGCAGGTTACTTCCACGATTAAATTTCAAGTGCAAAGCACATATAAGTGTGCACTTATCAATACCGAACGGAAACAGCCTTCTTGCTTTTTTCGTTTCTTCTACTGCTTATCCCAACTCATCCTGGATACAAGAGTCAGGTGTAAGTGCAGCTTAAATCTGACAAGTACAAATGCTCAGGGTCTTTGAAAGGCAGGCTTAAGGTTCTTCTGTGTAACTATAATGTGGTAGGATTGCTGTCTGGAATGGTACTTACAAGTTTCAAGACTGCTTCCCTGAAAAGTTGTCAGCTCACATTACATTAAAATTGTCAGGATCCGAGCGGAAACAGTCTGTGATGAGAAATGGCACAGAATTCAAATATCTGTTGACTGACCTACTGTTATAATTAAATAATGACTGATAAAACAGCTCCCTATTTTATCTAGAGAGTAGTTTAACATCCTGCATAGTTTGTAACATCCATCAAGTAATTTTTAGTGTTATGCTCTAACTTCTGATGCCACCGTTTTTCAGAAGTCCAGTCAGTGCAGAAACCAGTCAGAAAAAACAACTTCAGTCTGGGAGTCATACGATTTTATTTATGGGTAAGACATGGATCACGCCTTACAACCACACTGTACCTGTTAGTAGTTTTGGGTTTGGTTCTAATTATGCTTCTTCTGAGTTTCAACAGCAAAATGCAGATAGCAGCAGAATTGCCCTTAGCTGAAAAGGAGGTGCCAGGCTACCCTACTGCTAATGCCACATTTCAACACACACATAAACCCAGCACAGTGCCCTTCAGCATCTTGGGCCCTGATCATTATTTATGTGAGCAGTGAAGTTTCCATTCACTCTGCCAGGGGCCACCTGAACCTTTGTAATTTAATGGAAGGAGAAACTTCTAAGATGACAAACATTCTACTACAGCACCAAGAAAGGTTTAATCAGTGTAGATAATCTAGACATAAGGAAGTATAGTTACGTTTGAAAAGCCAGTGATCCATCTTTTTTCCATGTACTTCTGGTACATCTCTTTGTTCCTGTCTGCACACCCCAAACATCTACGCATCTTGTCTTCCAGGTCCAAAATGAAAGCTTATTTTTCCTTACAGTGACTTGGGCCCCTCATGTAACAGATGGCAAAACGCAGTTGCAGGATTTTGTTTCAGGAATAAAATTGGAAAGTAATTCAGCCAGTCATTTATAGAGAGGAAATTAAATTCGGCCCATGTTCAAAGTAACTTCTTCTTTGCCCCAAAATACACAGCCCTGCAACTCTTGACTCAGAGGACAGCATAAAACAGTTTCAAATTAACAACAGTAAATACAAAGACACATTGCTGGTTAGGTTGCTATGAGGAACTGTTTGGAAAAGGGAACTGGAATAGGCCTGTATGATTCAGGATTCTTTAGTGAATACTTTCTGCTGTGGCTGCCTAGCTGCCGTGAAAAGAGTTTTAGTTTTGAAATGGGTTATTTTTGCCTTGGTGCTCTAGAAGTATATAAGCATGATCCTGTTTCATGAAAAGCCATTAAAGAGGAGCATTTGCGTTGTATAGTAACTGTCTATTCATTCTTGCAACAGGAAATGTAGTTGTGTACATGGGATTTTGGTAATAAAACTGGAGACAAAAATTACTTTTCTCCAAGGCCATGGCAACTGGCAGTTCATCAGCAAGAAGGTGACTAGCAGTAGTGCTCCTGTAGATGCCACGAGTGTTTATAAATGTCAAAGAGGCCTTTTGTTTGTTTACAAAGATGCTTAGAGCTCCACTCTATCTAGAGGCACTGCTATAGACATTTGGGGATGGTCCTACGAGGTGGGAGCAGAATTCATACTCCATTTCTAGAGTTAAAACAGAAAAGCCAAGAGAAGATAAAAAGTGAAAATTGTCCTTTGCAATACACAGCTGTGCTCACGAGGTCTAACTATGCTGTGGTCCAAATTATCCTGAATAAACATGAACGGTGCTGCTTGCCTGTGTAACAGTCACTGTCCTTGTGTTTACAGCGGTGATCGATAGTAATTTGATTAATAATTCATCATCGTTACAAGGTAGTAGAATGGTCAACGATCACAGAACTCTCAGCTGAAGTAGTGCTTAAGCTTAGGAAAAGGTGGTGCTATCAATGGAAAGAAATTTGCATGTTCAAGGTGACAGTGTGAAGAAATAAGGTTATCAGCTTGGATCTGCCAGCACAAACAGGGAACACCATCTGCTACTGGTAGTTCATAACCAATGGGTAAGAGGAGGCAGGAGTCAAACTGATGGTACAGTGAAGCTGAGTAACTGGTTGTCAACTGTGTCCTAGGAGTCTCCTAGGTATCCCGGTACAGCTTCTGGCTGTTATTTAGCAGTCTATTGTAATGATTGACTCTAGGTGCACAACTGCACGTTCAAAGGAACTGGCATCCATGCCAAGGAGACAGATCTGCAGACCTGCATTTCAGCTTTGCCTGCACAACGGTTTCTGTATGCACAGGCTCTTGCAGCAGAGGCTGCCTCATGGCCAGCCTTCTGCAATGAAGTACTCCAAGGATCTCCATGTGTGGCTTGTTTTTCCATAGACATTTTACACTATCGAGAGGAACCCAAGGTATTACCACTGAAAACTAGTGAGCAGTTCAGCATGCCCATTAAAATCACATCTCTCTGCTTTTCTCAAGCGTCCATGTAGTTCATTTCTCCCGTAACAAACCTGAAGACACCAAAGCTGTTGAGAGTGTACCTGCAGCTGGCTGGCTGCAAGACACACAGATATCATTCTGCCCCTGTATAAACGGAAGAGCATAGCATGAAAACCAGCTTGCAATACAAAAAATAAATTAAACTATATTATCTGTTACTTAAACAAGATCCCTGGTTTTAATAGCATTGGAGGGCACTGAAGGCTACACACAGACACATTTTGGGGAGTTCAGGGCTTAAAAATAAAAAATAAAAAAAAATGCACTTATCCTGTGGCCTTTTGAGTTTTTGTACCGTGATGCTCCAGAGAAGCTGGAGTGGTATTAACTACAGCACTAGGATTCACTCCTGTTAGGAAACCTCACTCTGCAGTTCCAGCATATATGCCATAACTGTTTAGCATTGAGGCTTTCTGTGGTGATCGCAGACTCCCTGAGAAAAAGAAACCTGTTTTATTGACACAAACATCATAATATCATAGAATGGTTTGGGTTGGAAGGCACCTTAAAGACCATCTAATTCTATGGCATGGGCATGGACACCTTCTACCAGACCAGCCCCGTCCAACCTGGCCTTGAACACTGCCAGGATGGGGCAGCCTCAACTTCTTTGGTCAACTTGTTCCAGTGACTCACCACCCTCATGGTACAAATTTTTTTCCTAGTGTCTGTTCTAAATCTACCCTCTTTCAATTTAAAGCCATTCCCCCTTGTCCTGTTATTAACTGCCCTTGTAAAAAGTCCCTCTCCAGATTTCTTGTAGGCCCCCTTTAGGTGTCCGAAAACTGCTGCAGTGTCTCTCCCCTGAGCCTTCTCTTCTCCAGGCTGAACAAGCCCAACTGTCTCAGCCTGTCTCCAAACAGGAGGTGCTCAAGCCCTCCGAGCATCTTTGTACTCCTCCTCTGATCCAGTGAGGCCAATAGCTCCATCTCTTTCTTATGTTGAGGACACCAGAAGTGCACACAGACCTCCAGTTGGGGTCTCAGAGCAAAGCAGGATCACCTGCTTCGACCTGCTGGTCATGCTCCTCTTGATGCAGCCCAGGACACGGCTGGTTTCTGGGCTGCAAGCACACACTGCTGGCTCATGTTCAGTTTCTTATTGACCAACACCCCCAAGTCCTTCTCTGCAGAGCTGCTCTGAATCTCTGAGCAACCTGTAGCTGTGACTGGGATTGCCTTGACCCAGGTGTAGGACCTTGCGGTTTGCACTGCTGAACTTCATGAGGTTTGCACTAGCTTACCTCTCCAGAATGTCAAGTTCTCTCTGAATGTCACTCCTTCCCCTCCAGCAGTCTCACAACACTGGCTAATACTTGGGATATAGCCACCATATCAGCTGCTAGCAGTGACAAAAAGATTAGCCATTGCAACACACAAGTTACTTCTGGAAAGTACTAAAGACACTGAAAATTGATTCCTTTTTTACCCCATATGAACTGCTTCAGGTGCACCACAGGTGCTGATGTAGGATCTGTGCATGTTTAAAGCTGCAGCCATTTTTCATACAAAAATCAACATCAATAACACAAGAAGCAACGGGCACAGAATGAAACACCAAGGTTCTGTCTGAAAATCAGGGAACACTTCTTTACTGTGATGGAGGGTGAGCACTGGCACACGTTGCCCATGGGGGCTGTGGAGTCTTCTATCTTGGAGATACTCTAAAGCCAGAATAGTCCCGGTCAACCAGTACTAGCTGATCCCCCTTTGGGGGGGGAGGGGGGGGGGTGGCAGACCAGGGAACCTCCAGAGGTCCCTTCCAACTTCAGCCATTCTGTGGTTCTGCGATACAAAACAAACAGACCAAACAGATCACATCATAACTTCCTCAGCACTACTATACAGTCCCAGTAATTTTAAACCTAAGGTGCATCAAGTGACGGGAATGTAAAGTGCCCTATTCTCCAGTCTTAAAACTGGTAAAACTTTATTAGCAGAAATATTCCCTGCATTAGGACTGAAGCTGTGCACTCAAAGCACACTGAATAATATCTTTAGCATTAAAATAACACTGGAAACATTAAAAACACATAGAATGAAAGGATTAAACAGAACAAAGGGAGTTCTTTTGTTAAAACACAGCACACAAGTGGAATAAAATAATACATCTATGTAAAAAAGAAACATTTTGGCAGCTCTGTCAAGCTCAAGAATCAAATTAGTCAACCTGTTAGAAAAAAAACAGATATGGTTCTTACTGTAGGTGCAAAACAAAACAACTATGCAGCAATAAACCAACAGGTAAGTGCGGTGTGCTTGACATCCATTTAGTAGACAAATAGTCACACGGCAATAACCATGTTTTCACATCTGTACCATGGGATGGGAAACCACAGATACACTATGTAAACAAATTTGTTTCCAGAGCTTTTCCAAAGCATTTTGTTCAAATTAGGCAATTTTGGGTTAAAACATCACGGTACTCATGTATTGTCCTGCAAAGAAGAGCCTGTCAACACCATGGTCGTTTTCTGAAGATCCATCAACAGGTATCATGGGAGAGGCTCCAGCAGATCCAGTTTCAAGTTCAGCAGTGGCTAGGGAGAAAAGAGAAAAGGTTCCTGGTGTTACTTTCACAGTAGGCAGGGCCAAAGATATTACTGTAAAAACATCATGGGTAACTGGAGAAACTGCAGTCCAGAAAGAGATTTAAAAAATTCCAAGAGAACATAACAATGAAAGGGCTAGGCACAAAGGAAGAAACATTTTTTTCTACCTTTGCTTATCAGCCAATGGTATTTCTAAAGCTAGTCAAAGAAATTCCAGAGGCTACACACTTAACATCTCAGGGGATTCACAAATGAGTCCTGCTCATGAGCCAGTGCCAAGTTTGGCCCCCTGCAGACCTCTTCGACCTCAAGGATCCTTTTTCCTTAAACATTCAAACCAGTGATTTACTGGAACACTACTAAAAAACACCTTCTGCATTCACTGTGGCAAACTTTTAAAGCATCTGCCTGTGAAAATACAAACACCTGTGCTGTGCAGTCAGGCCAGGACATGTTTCCCAGCCTGACACCTTCTCTGAGGAGTGTCTTTATAACTTGCCCTGGCATAACCCTCTTTCCTCCATGAAAACACATGCCCAATGAAAGCAAACTTGACTTTGCCATCTTTCTCCAGTCATCTTTTTCAGACAAGGTCCCCAAACCAAACACACTCCATGATTCCTAGCAGATGCAAAATTATGCTCAAAATAATACAAATGGATGCAATGCAATGGCTTTGGGAAGACACATGGGAAGAGCTAGGAAGGTACGGCTGTACCCTCTCTCTGATTAAAAACATACAGGAACAGAACAAAATTCTCTTAGGGGCTACCTGCCCTGGAATGGCACCACTCACTGCAAAGCCATGAGCCTGGAGGAACAGCTATTATGAAATAGGTGGAATTCCTCTTCGGACATCCAGCCTCATATTATGGAGCATGTTTTATGCTATGCATTACAAGCATTCAACTCATCTTATGTTTGCCTAAATATTACTAATTGATCTTTTCCTAAAGAAAGGGTATCTTTTGACATCGATTCACAGAATCACAGAATCCCAAGGGTTGGAAGGGACCTCAAAAGATCATTTAGTCCAACCCCCCTGCAAGAGCAGGGTAACCTAGAGTACACCACACAGAAACTTGTCCAGGCAGGCCTTGAATATCTCCAACATAGGAGACTCCACAACCCCCCTGGGCAACCCGTTCCAGTGCTCTGTCACTCTCACAGTAAAGAAGTTTTTCCTGATGTTCATATGGAACCTCCTATGCTCCAGTTTACACCCATTGCCCCTTGTCCTATCACTGGTACATCACTGAAAAAAACCTAGCTCCATCATCCTGACACTCACCCTTTACATATTTGTAAACATTGATGAGGTCACCCCTCAGTCTCCTCTCCTCCAAGCTAAAGAGACCCTCAGCCTTTCCTCATACGGGAGATGTTCCACTCCCTTAATCATCTTTGTGGCTCTGTGCTGGACTCTTTCAAGCAATTCCCTGTCCTTCTTGAACTGAGGGGCACAGAACTGGACACAGTATTCCAGATGCGGCCTCACCAAGGCAGAATAGAGGGGGAGGAGAACCTCTCTTGACCTACTAACCACACCCTTTCTAACGCACCTTAGGATGCCATTGGCCTTCTTGGCCACAAAGGCACATTGCTGGCTCATGCTCATCCTCCTATCCACCAGGACCCCCAGCCCCCTTTCCCCTTCACTACTTTCCAGCAGGTCAACCCCCAACCTGTACTGGTACATGGGGTTGTTCTTCCCCAGATGCAAGACTCCACACTTGCCCTTGTTGAATTTCATCAAATTTCTTCCCGCCCAACTCTCCAGCCTATCCAGGTCTCGCTGAATGGCAGCACATTCTTGCTTATTCAAAACACTGGCAACATACAAGCTACAGGCAAAAATCAAGAACTAACTGCAGAGAACGTGTCTGGTTTAGTGCTGAATGCAAACTATGTACATGGAAGGAGAAATGACGGCTGAAATGTACAGAATCTTATCACAGGGCTTCTTTTATGTTTGATGTGCTTGAGGATTAACTCCAGTGAAAGGTGACGTCTGCTTAAGCCAGTGTATCAGTGTGATAAACAGGTTAGTTTTCTTTGTTCTTGTTATTTTTCAGGCAACTGCATAACATTCTACATAATATTGTGGTAAGCAGGAGGTCTTCACATTGACATCTGAACTGGAAAGTTAGCAGAAAAACCCTGTGTTTAGCATGGGAACTTGACGGCTTTCAAGCCATTATCTGCAAGAGTTAGGAACAGTCATCTTTTTCCTTTAAAAGCACTCCTAACATGACACATTACCCTGTTCAAGTTCTTTAGTGATTTTTTCATCCAGTTCCTGCCGTACCTAGAATCATACAGAAAACATACACAATATATTAAGTTACATTTTTGTAATATTAAACTTTTATAACATTGTAAAAACACACACATAACTTCATCAAAACTAAAAAAAAAAAAAAACCAAAAAAACCCCAAAACTAAAAAACTGAAAAAAAATAAATAAAAATCATCCCAAATAGAAACATCTTGGTTAGGGGTTAGAGGTCTGATTTTCAATGAAGACAACCTCCTGATCAGCCAGGCTGTAGCATTCTCATCACTGAGCTACATTAACCATAGCACAACCTGTAACTCACCAGCTGGATTTTAACTAGGCATTTAAAACATATACAGGAAGAATACAAAGTGGAGTTATTACAATGAAGGTGCGGCTAAAGTCTAGCATCAAGTACATGAGCAGAATGTCAGCTAATTGCTGAGATGTGTACAAATGCCATCCACAGGGAAAATTCAGTTGTCTTCTGTGACTTCATAAGAATAGGGATGCAGTAGCAGGTGCCAAAGAACTGACATGTATTGCTGTACAGAAAAAAAATGCCAATATTCTTTTCTCCACCTTAAGATGGAGAATTGAAAGTGCTCCCACAAATCATGCCAGGATTTTTCTTTGTTACTGTAAATACCATGACACACTTATAAAAACATACAATTTTTTCTTGTGAACTTTGTAATAAGCAAAGATAACAACACCTACAGCTTCTACTCAGCAAGTGCTGCGGGATTTATTATGTAACCAAAAAATCTGCCTTGATCACTAGAAAGAAGCACTTCTCCTTTCTTCCCTAGAAGGTGGTTATTGCTACCAATTAAGTTATTCTCACAATTCTGACTTCAAAGTCTCCATAAGAAAAAATCAGGTATTTTTGAGAGTCACAGTCCAAGCACTACAAGCTGTTGTTTACATCTGATGACACTTGCGACTCCTGCATTTTTTCCCATGAAGTTCGTGACACGCAGAAGTGAATTTCAAAACAGACAGCATACAGCTGTCACGCCTTTGATAGCCATAAAGATGCTGAAGGGCTTGGACTACGTGAGCTACGTGGAGAGGCTGTGAGCTTCAACTGTTTCTTTACTGGAGTAGAGAAAGCTCAGGGAGACCTTAGTTACGTGTATAAATACCTGGTGGGGGGTAGTAAACAAGACAGAATCATAATCTCAGTGCTGCCAAGTAAAACAAGAAGAGGAATGGGCACAAATCTAAATAGGGGAAATTCCACAGAGGAGGGGTGAGGTTGGAGTACATGACCTTTGTAGGCCCCTTCCACCCTCACCCATTCTGTAATTCTCTGATTTTAGTACTGAATCCTTGGGGGTATTTATGTATTTCACGAAATGAGCAAGCTCATCTAGCAACATACCAACAACAAAAAGAAGAACCAGAACACTGTACAATGTACTCAACAGGCCATAGGGTGCAAGAGCTTCGGGAAAAAGGAAGCACTCTGCGTACTCCTACAAGAGGAGCAGTAACAGACTAACTCTAAGGGCCAAAGAAGTGCACCCATAAGCCAGCAAAGTGGAGAGAAGGGCCGTCTCCCCGGGACTGCAGGAATAGCTGTGATCAAATCCACTACTCCACCAGACTGGAATAGTGTGTCATCACAGCTAGAAGAGAGGAGCATGGAGCTGAAAGAACAACAGAAAAGGATCACTCAAATCTCTACTTGTCTTCAAACAGATACAAGCAGCATCTGATAAGAGCAGCACAAAAAGAAACACAGGTAACGGGAAAAAAACCCCCAGAAAACTAATGCCTAGATCAAAAGATGATCCACGACCAATCCTAAACAAAGCAATAGGAGTTGAAGTGTTAGAAGAAACCACCTTCTCTGGTTTCTGGAGCTTTCACAATGATCAGAAGGTCCACAGGACCCTTCGCAACATGCGTGGATGAATGAAGAGAAGAAAAAGATCTTGTTTTCCTCTTACTTACTACATTAACATCTTCGTGATTTTCATCCACACCTGAGGAAAGAGAAATAGGTGGAAACCAACACACACCGATTTCTGACAGGTGAGTAAGAGCCAGGCAAAATACACCTTTGACAGCTATAATTTCCCTCCACTGTTCCCCTCCCCTTTAGTCTCCTGGAAAAAGGATCACAGCTGACTATCCCAAAGCTCCTGAGCAGGTACTACTAATCATACTGAATCATACTGCATATCTGTGCAGGCTGCAACATACTGGTTTCCCTTGCAGCAGCCACCTTCCCAAGAACTCTTTTCCAGAAAGCAGTGTTGACTTACTTATACTCAGAGATTATACTCAGAGACTAGGAACCCAACGTCAGAACAGTATTGGTACTTCAGACACAACCACTGTAACTACCAAGAACTTTCTGAATATCACAACTGGCAAGAAGGATTAACTAGCATACTCCTACAGATTAAGAAGTTCCATCATAACAGATGAAATCCATACACTGTCATCTTACAGATGGTTAACTACCACAGAAGCCATATGTTGTGGCTTAAGCCCAGCCGGCAAACCAGAAACCACGCGCCCACTCGCTCACTCCCTCCACTTCTTCCCCCCACTCCCAGAGGGATGGGGAGGAGAATCAAAAGAATGTAACACCCACGGGTTGATATAAGAACAATCCAGTAACTAAGGTATAACACAAACCACTACTGTTACCACCAAGAATAATAATGATAAGGAAAATAACAAGGGAAGAGAATACAACTGCTCACCACCCGCTGACTGATACCCAGCCCAACCTGAGCAGTGATCTAGCCCTTCCAGGTAACTGCTCCCTGTTTATACACTGGGCATGACGTGCTGTGGTAGGGAATACCTCTTTGGCTAGTTTGGGTCAGGTGTCCTGTCTCTGCTTCCTCCTGGCTTCCCCTCCTCCCTGTCAGAGCATGAGACTTAGAAAGTCCCTGGTCAGAGTAAACATTACTGAGCAGCAACTAAAAACATCAGTGTTATCAGTGCTGTTCACAGGCTGAGAGTCAAAAACACAGCACTGCACCAGCTACTAAGAAGGAGAAAAAAATCACTGCTACTGCTGAACCCAGGACATCATAACATTACAAATACATAGAGCATCAAAGTACCCTACAGCAGTCTTTCTTTCACTTGGACAAACTAACATATTAAAAATATTAGGAAAATGTGAATGCATAAGTAAGTTTTAATTGAAACCTAACAGCTTAAATGACAAAACATTTCCAGTATAAAATAACACCCAACATTAAACAATACTGTCTACAAACCTTGTCACATAGGTGGCTGCAGAGAAGAAAGAACAGATTTTTGGTTAAGGAGCTGAAGAAGAAAGAAAAACAACCGTAAGTTCAAGACTCTTCAGTGAGAAGTAATAACACAGCCTCTATGTTAATGAAGCAAGTAAAAAAGCTAACAATACAAATATTGGTACAAGAGAGCAGATGAAAAACAAAATCAGAAAAACAACAGAAACTGAGAGAGTAGGAAGCAGACATTCCCTTTTTCATATTACTTAAGAAAGCTGGTTTCATAAATGCACTAATTCACACTGATTGCGGCTAGCAGAGTTCACTATTACTTTGTGTTTCAAGACACACACGTTCATTTTCACCTGTCTTTGGCACAGCTGTTAGGATTTAAGTTTGGCATTTATTAAACCTAACAATAGAATTCCAGTCTCAAAATCTCCTTGTAGCACTTGCAGCAGATATTCCTCGCCTTGGTCTATGGACTAAGGCAGCAGTTCCGAAATTATAGTACGCAGGACACGAGCAGTACTTTGTATCTGTGTTTCATCTGACTCGGTTTAGTTCTGGATGGTTAGATACCAATTAATGAGCAATTTGGGAGTCAGTAGACCAGGTCAGTAGAAGACAAAAAAGATCCCATCTAAGATCATTTTACTCCTGTAAAGGACAGGCAATACACACATACATCCTTCTTATGACACAAATACTATGAAACAGATTTCAGCCAGACCCCTTCCAGAACATAATGAGCTGCTAGTCGCTACAGTCACTGCTTGTAATTACATGCACAGAATTTTTAAAGTACTTGTCATCTGTTCCTCATTCCTAAAATAACAAAATTAAAAATACAATAAAATCTAATAAAAATTATAACAAAGCCGAAAGACATAAAAAACAAAGACATTCGCATATGATTGGTGTTTTACTGGCTAATGAGCTTGTGTCAATATGAACATTTTTGTATTTTTCAAGATACTTCTGCACTTCCATGTCAAGGTTATTAATTTCTGTAGCATACGTATCCAATAAGGGGGAAGAGGCTATACTGTAATGGAACGTATTTCTTTATTCTAAAATAAAAAATTAAAAAATCATATAATGCTCATTTTTTGCTAAGCTTGCCACACAACCATCTTCAAAATATAAGCCTATATGCATAATCACTGGCATTGTCTATTATGTTAACTAGCAGTTTAGGAAAACTGCTCTTTCAAGCCTTTAAACTCCATATTCCTTAGTTATGTCTAAAAGAAGCAGGTGTGTCCATCTGCTAGAGGAGCACTTCTTCCTCTTGTTTGCAGCCAGCATCATTTACCAATGTTTTTTCCAAGAGCTGTATGGACAAAGAATTAATAACCAGCATTTTGAATAATAGTGTGAAATGTTTTCACCTCCTTGCTCCAAAAGCTATTTCAAAGCTTTCGCACAACCCAAATTTACATAAACATCCTCCTCTTAAGAACGGCATGTCCTCTACCTCAGATAGTCTTTCTCACCTTGAGGAAGATACTGTGAGAAACACAGAATCTGCGTAGAGAGCTTTGACTAAAAAAAGAAGTGCACGATGACTACCTGAGACACACTTCAGTTTAAGCTCCTTAACTCCCTGTGATTACGAGCTTTGCTGGCATAAGCATTTGTAATCTCCAGCCAGAAGGCACTGCTCAGCCTGAATTCAAAGACAAGACAAATTTGGTAGAAGGGAACCAAGTTACTGGACAAAAACTGGAGGCATAACTGAAGCGAACAGTGAAGTATAGAAAAGCCTTAGAGAAACTCTTCCATCTTTAAACAGCCTGATAGGCAGAGTACTAAGCAGCAAAGCACTTACAAAAGCAAAGTACAACCAGCAAAGTGATTCAAAACAGACAAACTGTCATTTCTGAATTCTTTCCTCCTGTTACCTCCTGTCTCCAGAATAGTACAAGATTCCTTCAGAAATAACAGCATCTGGTAATTTCGCATTTGGAAACTGACTGACATTCAGCACCCATTACTGTATGCAGATGGATATATGCAGTTTTCCCCTTTAGTTACTTCCTGACTTAAAGCCTTATTTCCAATTGAATCCCTTTTTTTTTTTTACATAAATGGTAAGAATCCTTCCTTTCAGTTCCTCAAAGATACAGTATGGCTTTAAACACTGTTAATGACTTACTGCATCCAGCTGAGGAAAATAAACCCAGCAGTTCTAAGCGAATTACCCACTTAGATGCAAGTCCTTCAGCAACTACTGCACCTTTGAGAATCCTGTTACTTTTTTCTGAAGGACTCTGACAAAGAAGATCAGGTTTTAAGACTTGCCTGAATACACTGAACTGTACTCTCAGCCTGAAGACACCAAACTCTGACTTGTGGTTACACAGAGTTTGTGATTACAGTTAGTCTCAGTTGTTCCCTAAGTGGCAATTACAGGAAGAAGTCTCACAAAAGGATGCGCAGCTGGATTTAGTATCAGGGAGGATAAATTCATACCAGTCATTTTAAGTCCCAGAAACCAGCCAAAACCTGCAGCTTTGACTGAGGGAAAAGAGGCATGTTGAGATTTGCAGCTTTCTCTTAAGGGAATCTGGTAGGAACGGTAAGAAATTGGTGAGTTCTCTGAGCAAGTTCTACTCATACAATCAACTGGGTTGGAAAAGACCTTTAAGTCCAACCATTCATCTTCATTCAAGGAAGAAAACTTTAGAATTTAATACTATATTAAAATTAAAAGCTAATCCTTTTAAGACAAACTGTGTATAGTAAATTATTCTCAGATCAGTTGACAACAAACTAAAAGTCTCTCTACCATGTAAACAAGATCAAACACAACTTCTAGGGACCTAGTACTACTAACAAAACTGCACTAGGAAGGAGACATTCAGGTATGTAAGAAAGATCCCAAGCAAACAAACAAACCCTCAGCTCACGTCAGTAACTGCAGACTGGGAAAACGTCATACATAACTGTTCAACTTCCTTGAGATTCTGCTCAAGCCTGATGGGTATTTTTGGTTCTGTTTTTTTAAACCTCCAAAGCAACGCCTCAAAATACAGTATCAAATCCTAAAGGCATTATACAGCATAGTAATCTACCACAAAACATGAGAGACATGCTCGGAAAAGAAACATAGGTGCCACTGAAATCAGGACACACTGAGTAAGAACAGTATCACCATTCTCAGATCTAATGCATGCTTTTCTTGGAATCAACTCAAATGTTTTTCACAAGTAGATTTGGGAATCATTCTTCACAAGGAAGTTGAAGCAGCCTACATACCGATTTGAAATATGCCACTGCATATATTAGCAACTGGATAAAAAATAAGCTGTGAAATAGCTTTTTAAAATATTTCTGCAATACATTTAAGGAAAGCTAGTAAACTAGTAACGGTCTCTTGGTATTGACAAAGCTTTGAGACATCCAGACTGTTCCAATTTCTTCTGGAAAATTAAAACGAATAGGACCACCTGAAGAATGTTACTGTAATTCAGCTAAGAAGCACTTAGTACTCTTTCTTTCCCTTCACTGTCTTCTTTTTTCCTGTTTATTATTATTATTCAAAAAAAGGCATAGCTGTTAACACTTTCAAACTAGGGCAGCTTTTTTTCCCTAAAAGTAGGACGGTTTCCTCCTTGCCTTTCTCTTAACAAATTACTCCCATCTTTCCGGGCCTTCTTTTCCTCACTTGTTCCCTTCTCCCACCCCTCTTGTCCCTTTGTCCTGGCCTTCTCCTTTTTTCACTTGTGAGGTGCTCCCGTCAAAATCTTGCCTCCCTTCTACTGCTTGCACGGAGAATAGCCCCTGCAGATACTACAGTAGTAACTGCCTCCCAAGTTTCTTCTGTAATGCATCTCCACCTCTCTGACCAAAATACACATTCACAGTGATACATGAAAGTTCATCTTCCTAACTACAACTGCTACACATTATGTATACTGCTTTGTCTGGCTTTGTTACATTTGTTGTTGGGTGGTTGGGTTTTTTTTCTCCTTAAACCATGTGCAGTTTGGAGGCACATTGTTTAAAAGCCTTCTTTCCAATGAGGGTGGCACGACTGAACGAAGATTGACTTAAAAGTGAACAAATTCTTCTCACGTTCAACAACAGAATACACAAGGGACAGAACACTGAATAGAGAAGCTCCTCCACGCCTCAATCTTATGCTAAATGGGAAACTGATTACACCTTTTGACATCTGCTTTCCAGATCTCATAATGTCCACCATTCTGTGAGGAATGTGCTATCACACTGCCTGCTAATTACAGGGCATATACCTTGGCAAGAGGTATTGCAGAGGTTGCAGCAATGCTGCAAAATTAGAAGCCTGTGAAGACCTCCTGAGGAGCAGCTAATTTTACCCTTTCTTGTAGTAACACATAGCAGGCACTACAAAACCAAATGCCTTCTATGCACAGTATATGACCAGCACTGTGGTGTTAACTTATGCAATCCCGTTCATATCATCCTGTTTATGAAGCATCCTTTGTTGGTATTAATCTTCTAAAACAAGTTCCAGTGAAGAAACTGCTAGAATAAAGATCAGTAAAGAAGGAAAATACATCTCAAACAAAGATGTCTAATGGGATTTTTCACTCATCATAAAGTTAGCTGGTTTAAATAGGTCATACATGCTATGCATTAAAATTTAATGAAGAACTTAGCTGGGAACTTTCTATGCCACAGTATTCTTGATCAAAGTCCCTTTTTTTAAAGAATGTCGTTACACAACTCGTTATTCAGATTTCAGTATTTGTTGGCTCTTTAAGCATTCCTGGAAATCTGTATAACCTTGATGACCAGAAGTCTTCATGCTGACCACTTCTAGCTGTGTACTGTTTTGATCATTAGCGGTTGTTCTGAAATATTAGACCATATGGTCTGGATCTACAAATGGCTTCTAACTTCAGGCTAAAAACCGTAACTTTGCTTATGGATACTCTTTAGCAGTAGTTGAGAACACTATTTCAAAATGCTTACCTTAGCCATATAGGCTTCAACCCTGTTTCTTGATGACAATGCGTTCCAGGTCGGACTTGGGAAGCTTCCTCCTAGACTTAAACTTCTGTTCAGTGTCAAGTTGTTGCCAAGATGTCCCAGGTCAGTTGAATACTGAACTGGACTTTCAGCCAGACCTCCACTGACAATGCTGCTTGTGAATAAAGATTTGTTTCTGCGGCGCTCCTGAAGGAGCTTAGCATTGGCTTCTCCTAGTCTCTCATTAGCTCTGAAACATTCAGAAACACACAAACAGTTATCTTTGGTAGTAACACTTCCGCAAAGTTACCCTCCAGGTCTATGACTATTATTCGATGTTTGAAAGTGAAAGGGATTAAGAGCAGCCAAAACAAGAGCATTGTTTGATCTGAGGTTTTTTCGGGACTTATTTCTAAGAAGTCACACTACCTGCAAGGAGCAGCAAGAGTTACCAACACTTAGGACTGAAAGGTACATCATCTGTATAAGAAAACTCTGGGCTACCCTCCTTTACCCAAGGAGGGCTCAAACCTCAGACACTGTGCTAAAATAAAGTCAAAGATTTTTTTCTTATTTTTTTTTCTTCACAGAATCGAATTCTGTTCTCTGAAAGACCTACACTTATTCAAGCAATAAGGAACCTGAAATTTATCTTTTCTGCTGTACCCAGAATTAGAGGAGGAGATAACTAGAGACTGACAAAAAGGCTCAATGAACTTAAAAGATGCCCTACTGATGCCATGATCCTTGGTACTGCTGAAGCACTAAAGAGACAGCTCTAATGAAGGGGAAGAGTCTTAAGGTACTTTCCTAACAAATATGTTATCTTATGCTTACATGCATAATGCTGACCAGATGGAGAAGAGGGATTTTAGGAGGAAAATACATGAGGAAAAAGTAGTATCTTATTGCCACTCCAAAAAAAGGATGCACGCACCTTTCCAGTTTATCTCCTAGGCGCCTTCTAATTTTTAATTCCTCCAGATACAGCTCTTTGTACCTTTCCAATTCCGCGTGTGTGGATTCTTGTTGAAAAATACCGTCTTGCTGTGTATTTTTTATTTTGTTCAATTCACATTCAAGATCTCTTATTCTATGCTTTAGCTGGTTTCTCAGAGAAGCATGATGACTGGCTCTGATTTGTTCTAATCTGTCCTGGGAAACTGCCTGCGTCTGAAGCAGATAATGCAGCTTCAACCACCACAAAGCAAAAGAGAATCCTCCCCACCAGTCATTTGCATACACTCAATTTCAGGGACCCAGCTTTATCCAGTGAGGCAAGTGTGCCTCCTCACTAACATCATCCATCAAGGCAGAAGAACCCTGGAAATACCACATGAGATAATTTAGCACTATTTTTCATCAAAGCTATTCATGAAGGAACACTGTCTCTATAAGGGCATATAGAAAAGGATTCCTGTAAGTTGGAATACCCATTCAAGGATGAGCAGTGAGAACAAGACCAGTGTACAGCAATACTCCTCAAAACCTGTAAAATGGAAATCTACCTTGGGCAAGCTGTCGATTCAAGGAACTACTGCCACATTGCACACACATAAAAGAACTCTGTCGCAACCATATTCCCCTTCTCCCACCACACTCCAGGAAAGACAGCACAAACACACAGAATCAGGCACCAAAAATAAAATACTAGAAAATGATGACCATAACAGACCATTCTATAATAGAAACTACAGACACATGTGAGAAATTCACTTACCTGCAAAAACAGATTGACTTCTCCTAGTTTTTGTCTTATTTCTTGTGCCGCTCGTTCCTCTACCTCTCGTTTGTATTGCTCTATCTGGCTGAAATCTACCATGTTAGTCTCCATGTAATGTTTGAGCTTAGCCACCTCTTCTTTCAGCTGGCATTCGCTCTTCTCCAGTTTTGTATGGCTCTCACGCATGGTGGACAACTCTTCCCGCAAAATGCAATTTTGTGCTTTGAGCTGCATGCATATTTTAGACTCTTTCTCCAGCTGCTGGGAAAGGTCACCAACCTGTAGACAGTGGGGGAGCAAAAACTGATGAAGGGATTGGCCATCAAGACTACTGTTATCATCTGGTAACTCAGTATTAAAACTAAAGTGAAGCCAGGAACTTTTTTTTAAACAAGAACAGCTTTCACATAATTTCTGATAGCATTCCTCAGGTTCCACATTGTGTCCTGGGAAACAATGATACCGTTTAGAAAAGCAAAACCTGTACTGTATCCCGCCCAACTTGTGCCTAAGAGATGGCTCAGGGGCTGATCTTGGGCAAAGCCAATTTCATACACTTGTTTGATTTGCAGCACTGTTACTCCCCTCTTTTCCAGTGAAGAGATTCATCTGTGAGACCTTGAAGATGCTGCTGCAGCCTCAAGGTGAAGCCAGGCCTGTGCCAGGCCTCACTGCTCTCAGCCCTCACCCTCAGCCACGGACATGACAAACTGGTAGGACAAGCAGACCTGCCCATCCCTATGGACCAGACTGGCAATCTGCACTCCTAGGGAGCCTGCCTGCTATCACAGGGCCTGTTCTGCCTTGCTTGGCGAGGACCTACGGGACTGCTCTGTAGCCCTGCCAGCCCTAGTGCCAGTTTTGGCTTGCTGTTGATGTTCCCTTGCAGATACTGCTCTGCATATAACAGTTGCTTCTTTACTCATCACATCATCATTTATTCAACACTACCAGTATTATAGTCATCTATTACTGGAATAGTAGATAGAGCATCAAGAAAGGTCAATCAATTCCAAAATACATCAAAGAAAGGGGGGGGTGTGCGAGTGTGTGTGTGTTAATCAATGAGAACAGTAGTATAGGAAAGGAATAACACAGGTGTCAAGAGGGAAAACACCACCACCATCACAAAACCATGAACAAACCAAAACTCACCGTTGCTCTTAATCTACCAAGTTCATTGACCGTTTCAGAACACCTGTTCTTCACTTCTCCCTGGCAATTAAGCTGGGACTCCATCTCTCTCTCCTCATATACCCTTACTTTCTTTATAGCTCTGATCATAAGCCTCTTCAACCTGCACAGCAAATTGGTCAAAAAAAAAGAACAATGAGGCACAGGAAGAGCTATCCTCTTTCACATACTGTTATGTAAATAGCACAGGCACAGCTTCCTTCATCGGTAACTGGGAATTACTGAGAAAAAACAGCATTCCTGTGCCGCATATCACCTGGAGGGTCCAAATTTCATGAAAAGAAGATTGAAAGACTTCCCTTCCCTGCAGAGTAAGTACAAAGCAACTTGCCTTTGTTGTTCTTCTGGCAGCTATGGAAAACTATAGGCTCCTGCACAGAAGTGCCTGGCAAGAAGTAAGATGAGGCTTGAACTGGCTCACAAACTGTTGCATACACCTCTTTGTACATTAAAGTCCAATAACACTTCACCATGCTACAAAACCATACCTCTTAGTGTCTTTCTGCAGTTCAATGTTTCTTTTCATTTCCTGATCCAGACGCAGTTCGACTGGGCGTTTCAACTCTACCAGCTTTTTCACTTTCTTTCTTTCATTCTCACACTTTCAAAATAGAAAAGATACATGAAACACAGAGCATAGGAACAATGCAGTATGTGCACCTAGACTTCTCCAGAAAGAAGCTGCAGTATATCTCTGTTAGCCTAGTTCCACAGAATGTCAAGGGACAGAATTCCTGAGAACAGTTAATCCCTTAGTGTTTTACAACAAATAGGACAATAGCTAACAGAAACAGATGCCCTCCCTGACACTAATGCCACTCTCTTCTAATGCTTCAAGGCAAAAAGCTGGAAAAGTTGCTGGAGAACACTTCCTCCGCTCATAGCAGGGATTATGTAGGTATGCACATCACAGGAGCAGAGATCAATCTAAAGCTTTCATGGGACCTTCAATAACCAAAAGGCTTATGGAGGAATTTGATCTTTCAGAGCTCTTCAGTGCTTTATTCCCCTCTACCATTACTTACATCTCCTCTTTCTGGGTATTTACTTACTGACATCTCCCTCTTGGCGTTTTCTCAGCCAAACCAGAGGAGAGTTGGTAACTGTTTTGTACTTCCATTTTTCTTCCACAGAAAAGGAGGAAAGGGAAAGACTAACCCATGGAAACTGGCAGCAATTTCTTGCTTCCTAAGCACTAGTTCATTTGCCCAGTATTCCTTCAGTACAGATTTCTGCAAGGCTTTTAAGCTCCTGCTACCCTGAAAACCTGCACCAGCTCCTTGAAGCACTGCACTGGAAACACAAAGCATTTTAACACTGCTCAGAAACCAAGGAGTTAGAAAATGATCAGAAGGAATCCAAGAAAGATCTGGGGAACTGTGGCCTTATTTGATGTGCTCAACTGATAGCAAACCACACTGGGAACTCTTTCCAGTAGAACTGCTGCAGAATTTACACAAAGATACCCAACTAGCTTTTCCTGGATGATCCCCAGATAACAAGATACTCAGAGCTTGAATGACAGGGATAATGGAAAAAAGCAGAGTATGCAAGAACTCAACAAAAAGGTGGACACAGTTCTCTGGGTGTTGACTAGGTGTTTGGAGAATTTGCTGGGCTCACCTGTTCCAGGAGTTCAGCCTTTTCCCTGTCAAGCTGAGCAACACGCTCTTCAAGGTGGGATCTTGACTTCAACTGCTCTTCCCACATGCTGTGTAAGTCATTTGATGTCAGACCCAGCACATTCTGCTTTTGCATCTATGAAAGCAACAGCAGCAAAAGAAAATCTAAGGTTACCAGAAAGACAACAGTGCAATAGACAGCAGCAACATGAATGGAAACAGGCCTGAATGCTCTTTTCTCAGTCTGAGATCTATGGTTAAAGTTAATGCAGAGTTATAACATAACCAAGAACAGCAGCTGAACCTGGTGGAAAGAATGAATGCTGTAGAAGTGGCAAGATAAGGCTGCAGCTTTGTGGGATAAGATGACACAGGCACACACACACACACACACACACACAAAATCGACCTACAACTTTCTTCCAAAGGTTGTCTGTGGTTCCTAGCAATACATACTTTATAAGATAAGAATTTCGCTAATGCCCACCACAGAAAATACTCTACTCTCATGGCTTCTGTACCATCTCCCAGGAGTAAGAAAATGTTTTCAAATCAGCAATGCTATTTATGCTTCTACCCAACAGAACAAAGTTTTTGCCCAACAGATGCACCTGAGTGGAACAGAATTTGCTGATTCAGTTCATATGTAAAGAATGCAAGTTGACTAGATGCTTTTAGTGGCATTCTGTCAGGGGAAAAAAAGAAAAAAAAAAATGAAAAGATGTCGATCTACAGAAAGTCATAAAAACTTTAGCACAGAGGCTCAGATAAAAAAAATCCTTAGGGTGTGCAACTTTCTCAAGAGTGTCCTTACAGAGTAGAGAAATGCTGTGTCTTGTGACAGAAGCTAACATAATCTCAAGGGAAAGCTCTGACATAACTGCAAAGATAACATGGATCTCCCCAGTCCAGTCTCCTTTTGCAGCTTTCAACTACAGATCTATCTCCCTCTGCCCACATCATTCATCCTATTCACCATCTGCCATGGCTTAACTTCACTAGGCAGCTAAGCACAACACGGTCACTTGCTCACTCCCCCAGTGGGATGGGAGATAGAATTCACTGGACGAATCATGCTGAACACAAGTTCTTGCACACCACAACACAGACAGAAAACACAGCAGCAGGAGAATGAGGAAACTTACAGGCTCTTCCCTTGAGGGTACTTTGCCCTAAAACTAGAAGGGCATTTTTCAGCTTAACTGTGCCTACACAGCCCACCTGTTGTTTTCATTAATTACCTGCATACAAAATATTCCGAGACTAAACCAGCCATTCACAGAAGCCAGACATGTACCTGTTGGTGGTGATCCTCTGCAGCTGCCTGTGCTGTCCGTAAGCTAGTTACCAAGTCTTCCAAGAGATTATGAACCTACAGAAGCATTAAAAGAAGCACTATGACTTTCCAGACTGAAGTTTACACCTCATTACCAGAAATAAATATTACATACCTCTCTGCACCTCTTTATTTCTACAGCATTTACATGAAGCACCAATGACCAAAACAGCCACAGTTTCATGTCACCATAAAATTGTTTGCAGTCACCAGCTCTAGTTTTTTGCCTCAGGGAGAGAGAGCACCATGCGGGATACAAAGTCTCTTCAGTGAAAATAGGCTGAAGTAGCTTTTCCCATCCACAGTACATTTGAAAACCATGCCCTATTAACTAAAGGGAAGGAGCAGCATCAGGACTGCCTTCCCTTTTCTCTTGTTAGTACATCATAAAGCTCAACTTTTACATGCAGTTATTTGCAAAATCTATTCAGTCCTAGTAAGAAACTACAGTCATAACAAGAGCTCTAGTTCACTGGTTACAATACAAAAATAAGTTGCTTCATATAGGCCACAGATAAAAGCACCTTATCTAAGCTAAAATTAACGTTTTCTTAAAATTAGACTCAGTGGGGAATTCCATGACTCGCACCAAGTTCTGCAAATGATACAACAGGCATTCCTCTTCTCTCTTTCATGACAGCAAACACACACCAAGTGGCCAAAGGAAAAGCAATTCTGCACAGCAAAAGTGTTTTGTTCCAAAACATAATACAAAATTATATTATATAAATATAATTCTATATACTATATAGAATATAATTACATATAAAATTATATATAACATATATAAATATATATTATCTAGCATTATAAAATAAAAAAATAAAAATAAATAAAATAAAATATAAAAATAAGTGATTTGTTCCAAAAGATAAAAAATAAGTCTTGTTCCAGTCTGAAGATGCCAGTCAGGCCTCCAGCACAAACTGCTTGCCATCAATATCTGCTGTAGAATTTCCATGACTTGATTTGATGAATACCCTTAAAGATCCTCAGGGCAGTGAGAGGGCACGCTGCAAGTTCACTGTCCTGGACTTCAAGACAGCAGACTCTGGACTCTCCTGAAACCTGCTCAGTAAGGTTCCATGGGATAAAGCCCTAGAGGGCAGGTGGGCCCAAGAATCCTGGCTGATATTTAAAGATCACCTGTTCCAAGATCAGGAGCACTACATCCCAACTAGAAGGAAATGCAGCAGGAGGGCCAGGAGGCCTCCACTGATGGATAGGGACCTGCTAAGAAAACTTAGAGGGGGAAAAAAGCAGCTTATAAAAGGTGGAAGCGAAGACAGGCAGCCTGGGAAGAACACAGGGATATTGTCCAGGTAGCTAGGGATCATGATGGTCAGGAAAGCTAAGGCCCAGTTCGAACTGAGTCTGGCCAGGGATGTCAACAGTAACAAGAAAGGCTTCTGTAGGTATGTTTCTAACAAAAAGAGACCAGGAATAATGTGGGTCCTCTCTGTAAGGAAACAGGAGAACTGGCTACCCAAGATTTGGAGGAGGCAGAGGTTCTTCAATGACTTCTTTGCCTCAGTCTTCACTGGCAAGTGCCCTGACCACACCGCTCAAGTCTTGGAAGACAGATGCAGGGACTGTGAGAATAAAGACCTTAAGCCCACTGTAGGAGAGGATCACACTCAGGATGACCTTAAGAACCTGACTGTACACAAGCCCAAGAGACCTGATGAAATCTATCCACGCGTCCTGAAGGAGCTGGAAAATGGTGTCCCTCAGGAGTCAGTGTTGGGACCGCTCTTGCTCGACATCTTTGTCAGCGACATGGACACCGGGACTGATGCCGCCTCAGCGAGTCTGCCGACGACACTAAGGTGTGTGGTTCGGTTGATACGCTGGAGGGAAGGAATGCCATCCAGAGGGACCTTGACACGCTTGTGAGGTGGGTGGATGCCAAACTCCTGAAGTTTAACTGTGACAAGTGCAGAGTCTTAGGTCCGGGTCAGGGCAATCCCAGGCAAAGCTACAGGCTGGGTAGGGAAGTAATTCAGAGCAGCCCTGCAGAGAAGGACTTGGGGGTGTTGGTCATTAAGAAACTGAACATGAGCCAGCAGCGTGAGCTCACATCCCAGAAAGCCAATCGTATCCTGGGCTGCATCAAAAGGAGCGTGACCAGCAGGCTGAAGGAGGTGATCCTGCCCCTCTATACTCTGCTCTCATAAGCCCTCACTTGGAGTACTGTGTGCAGTTCTGGTGTCCTCAACATAAGAAGGACATGGAGCAGGTCCAGAGGAGGGCCATGAGGATGATAAGGGGGCTGGAGCACCTCCTGTGTGAAGAAAGGCTGAGAAAGTTGGGGCTGTTCAGCCTGGAGAAGAGAAGGCTGCATGGAGACCCCACAGAAGCTTTCCAAGGGGCCTACAAGGATACTGGAGAGGGACTTTTCGTCAGGGACTGTAGCGATAGGACAAGGTATGATGGGTTAAAACTTAGACAAGGGAAGTTCAGGTTAGATATAAGGAAGTCCTTTATACTGTGAGGTGAGGGTGGTGAGGCACTGGAAGAGGCTGCCCAAAGAAATGGTGAATGCCACATCCCTGACAGGGTTCAAGGACAAGCTGGACAGAGCCGTGGGCAACACAGTCTAGTGTAAGGCATCCCTACCCATGGCAGGATGATCTTCAGGACCTTTTCAACCCTAACCATTCTATGAATCTACAATACATATTGCAACAAGTGTTTGAAGCAGCATCTGATATCACAAAGGGTCTAAAGCAGACAACAGTTACACCAGCTTATTAATGTCAAATCTTTACCTTTTAGAGCATTAAGAAGGATTTGCTATAGTACCATGGGAAACTCAAAATCAGAAAGCTGGGGAATAGACCAGGCTGCTTTCTGAGCAGCCTGTATTCTGGAACTGAGTTTTCCCCAGGCTCTCCAGGAAAACCTCATCTTAAAATTTCCCCACAGAAACAGGTAACTAGGCTCAGGAGCTCACAAAAAGGGAAGTTTATGATCAGCTTACTGAGACGGAGGCTTGCAGGTCTCTCTGAAGGGCTTCAGTCCTACTGCTTTGTTGCTGGACCGTGGCTTCCAATCTGGCCTTTTCAATTTCAAGACTTAGAAAGAAATACAGGTTTTATTATAGGAATCCATCAGAGCACCAATTCAGAAAGAACAGCATGAAATAACACAATCAAATCCAAAAATGTCCTTCAAAACAGTGTATCAACTTGCTGTGATACAAGAAGACTGTCCTGCTGTTTTCACACAGTTCCAGAATGTGACAGACAGCTTGCTTCCCTCTGTTCTCTTACCGCTGCACGTGTTCTTCCAGTTGTTTGATAGTAGCATTAGTCCCAGAAGATGTCAACAGAAGGTCCTGCAGTTTTTGGCAAGAAGCTACTGCTTCTCTTTCCTTATTATCCAAGACAGTCTTCAAGTCATGGACACAACACTCAGACTGAAGTTTCTGTTCTTCCAACTCCTGGATCTGTCAAATCACAGCAAGAATACACAGTAGTCAGGCGAGCTTTTATACAGAGGAGTCAGCTGCTCTGCTGTACATGCTGTACAAATAAAAGTACTGCATGTATCTGCACACATCCTCTATGCAAAGAGTACATTCACACCTTCACGTCTACCAGCAGAAGAACAGTGTTGCTTCATCATCTTTTGTTGGCCTCTCCCATCCCTCCGTTGATTTCCTATAGCACAGTTCAAAGTACCAACACTGCCTCTCCTGCCCTTTTGGTGACTTGTGACACTCTTTCTATCCACTTGCTTGCTCCATTGAAAAGGTGAATTAAAAAGTTTATACTTCTTCTAAAGTGTCTTCAAGACTCCCTCTTAAGGGGATTTGATTACATTTTCAGAAATAACACTGCAAAATATGTTCTCTGACTCAGAAAGAAATTTACAATTCACTTTCAAGAAGGCCACTTAATGATGGGAAATCCTTAAGCAGGGTGAAAGTAGGCTATGGGAGGGAAATGGATAAATGCAGAGTAAGTTACAAAAGTATTCAGAATTGGTACATCACCTGGTGGTGGGAGTAGGGGGTAAACACAGAAATCATAAAAAAAACCAAATGTAGGAGGCCAGTATTTCTACTCTTCTCCAGATATCAGACATGCTTGGCCAAACCAAATGCAACACACCAGTTTATTCTGCAAAGCACATTAGCAAATACAAACACCTTTGTCTAAGTAAGGACATAGTGTCTTCATGTCAAAAGACATGGGCACCAAGCTCATAAAACAGTGCAATTCATTCAGACATCATTGAATTCATCCTGTTCATGTCTTTTTCCTAGGGTTTTAGGACAACATTCATTCCTACTTTCATCAGGCACTCTCAGATTTTTTCATATAGTTACAGACATTATGTACCTTAGTGTTAGCCTTTTCCAGTTCCTTTTGCAAGCGCAGCTTGTCCTCCTCCAGGTCACAGCGGTAGCGTGTAGTAACTTCAAGTGAAGCTTCTGACATAGACTGCTTTTTAAGAGCATCGGCAAGCTCCTGCTGCAGTTGTCTGACCACTCCCTAATGAAACAGTTTAATGAGCATGATGAAAGTTTTAAGAACATTAAATAAACCTTTAACTTATTATATAATTAAATCTGGTTTAGGATTGAATTCAAAAGGTATGAAATTTTGCCTGCAACCAGCAAGCATCTGTACAGATGACAACCTCTCTTCACTTCTCAGCTGAGCACCTACAAGCTATTAGCAGCTGTTCATGAGGGCTTGTTTCCCAAAACATAAAAAAGGCTCAGGTATTATTCTTCTCTGAAAAACATACAACTGCGATCATGTGTTTTTCTAACAATATCCAAAGAAATCTATTGTAAGAGACACAATTTGACTGCAAATATTAACCAAGTGACCAAAGGCAGGGCTGTGCATTAGATCCCTTTTGTCTATTCCTCTATTATAGAAATATAATTAAAAAGATATATGTGAAAGCTCTTTTCAGGTATGCTTTAAGTATGTGCTGAATCACATTCTTCTGCAGCCTTCTTACCACCTTCATTTCAGACTACCGAGTTTATATCGACATTAGATTGATGAAAATCTGGATAGTTCATACGTGTATATCAAGTATCTTCAAAATGAATCTGTTATTTTGGTAAGAATATAAAGCAATTCACAGATTAGTATGACCAACAGTACTTCTGGAGTTATTCCCTCCCCCTGTGGCAATTGACAAATAAACAACAAGGTGGTTATCTGAAATCCTGGATTTGCTATGAAGAAGGAAATGTAATTTTAAATCAGTATTCAAGCTATTAAGGGAGGCAAATCTTACACCAGGGAGTAGAAATATTAAATGTGATTAGTTCTTATCTTTCAGAAAGTAAAAGATTAAACAAAATGGGTAAGGCAGCTTTTAAATCGCTGCTCTACCTGGAATTGGTAGAATATTTTAACAATAGAGAAGAGAGTACCTTCTCGTAAGAACATACATAACAACGCATTCTCCCACTGCCTACAGCTTTTTCAGCTATCTGTAACTCACTCCTACTTCTGCCTTTATTCTCTTCCACTCTTTTTCCCTTACCAAAGCCACCTACATGCAGTAATAGGAGCAACACTTGGTTCATGTGTGTTTGAGCAACGTAAAATGATGCTAGTGCTCTGCACAGGAGCATGTTTCATACTCATGTACTGTGTGAATTTGTAGAATGACAGTTTAACTGATGTCCTAATGAGTATTCTGTCCAGTGAATTAGTCTTTCGTGGAGCCATAAAGAAGGAACGCATTTAAATATGGCTACACATCATAAAACAGAGAAAAGAAAGCTTAGGTTACTGTCTGAAATTACCTTCTTGATGACCAGGCAGGCCCCTCAGAACCCCAACACACATACACAAATAAGCACCTGGACAGTACTAACTAATACTCTTCAATTTTGGTAGCAACATCTGGAGAAGTCATTTTTTTTTTCCTCTGTAGAAGCTTAAAATAAATCCATCCCCATCACTTCACTTGTCTGCATCTTCATTTCTCAACCCTCGCAAATTGGATAGCTCTTTGTGTCATTAATGCAAGACATAAAAATCAAACACAAAATCATTCTATAGGGCATAAAAGAGACTAATGAAAGAGTTAAAAAAAATTGTAGAGAAGAATCACTTTTCTTGGTAAAGCTTAGACTTTTTTTCTATTCTCTGCTCAGATGTGAGCAGTAATATCCTATTTGCTAAAACCTTCCACAGTTCTAAGTGGAAGATGATAAACTGGAACAGATCACCATTATTTGGTCCCATGCATATAACTTACACCTGGTACATTTTAGGAAACTAAAACAGCTTCAAGAGCTAAGAGACTTTAAATTGTTCTTTCTAAGTATACACTTTACCTCTCTTTCTGCTTTCTCAGTCTCGTATTTAAAGACTTGTTCTCTTAAATCAGTACACTTGGCATTCAGTTCCTTATTTCTCTCTTCCACTAGGCGAACTTGCTTTTCAGTATCAGCTCTGAGTGTATTGAAAATATCATTAAACCGATCCTGTACATCATTCACTATTTTTTCTTTGATGATCCCCTTGTTCTGCATATCTTCCAGTTGCTGACGGAGTAAAAGGTTTTCACTCTGAAGCTGGACCAGTCGCTCCTGCATGGATTCCTGCTTTATTATACATTTGCTTACTTGATCTTTCTCAAGTTGTCGAGCATGATCACATTCCTTTACCTGACACTGGGCTTGACTTAATTCTTTTTGTGTCATTTCCAAAAGCAGTGTTTTTTCTCTGAATGTTTGTTTCAACTGGTGAAGCTCATTTTCTAGACTATTAGCTTTGCTTTCGGCTTTACTCAGCTGCTGAGACAAGCTCTTATTGGTTTCTCGTACATCAGAGAGGTCATGATGGAGCTTGTCTTGCAAGCGAAGCCATTCATCACGTTCTCTCTGAAATGTTCGTTCTACATCAGATTTTGATGACTGATGACGTTCAAGTTCTTGAGCAGCAGTGTTCAGACGGGAACGTAATGATTCAATTTCTGTCTCTAGTCTGTCTTTGCTTTCTTTTGTCTGCTCAAGTTTGGAAGATAGCACTGCAGATTCTGTCTTTAATAAGTTCAGCTGTCCATTGTACTGAAAAACTGTTTGTGTTAAGGCTTCTTCATTTAGTTTCAGTTCCTTTTTGAGATCCTCACATTTTTCTTTCAAGGCTTCATTTTCCTCTAAATATTTTCTTTCTTCCTCCTGCTGCCTAAGTCTTACTTGGTCAAGTTCCAGTCTTAGCATACCAATCTCATCTTGTAGCAACTGATTTTTGTACAACAGATCCTTTTCTCTCTCAGTGTCGGACTCCTGAATGCCGGGGAACATGAACAAATAACCAATTGGGAAATAAATCTACAAAACCACTTCAGCATTAAACTGTGTTTAACATTTCTAATACTGAAGCATGACTTCAAAGATGAGAGTGAAATCTCAGTTAATACATAAGCTATTCTATGAACCCATGCACGTGTACAATGTACGCACACAATGGAAGTGTAACATGCCCCTAAACGAACATCCTAAATATACAATACCTTTTTTTGCTTCTTAAGCCAGCAACCAAACAATAAAATTTATTAGAATATCTCATAGAATCACAGAATAGTTAGGGTTGGTAAGGACCTTAAGATCACATAGTTCCAACCCCCCTGCCAGGGACAGGGACACCTCACAAGTATACCCCAAGCATAAAGCTTTAAAAATTCCAATACTTTCTTATATGTGCATGTCTTTAAAATATTTGTTTTAAGGTTAATTTAGCTGTGTTACAAATCTGACAAAAACAAGGGTAAAAAAGGTATTTTCCTTCTCAACTGTCTTCTTAACACCTACAGGTTTGTATTACTGAAACTTAGCTATACGAATCAATCATCCCTGGAACACACTAATCTTGTATATTTCCTCTTTATTATATATATTTAACTTTCTTCCACATATTCACCCTACATCTATTGGCCAGCACAGCCAAGAAGAAATAATTCTTCCAAGCACTGCACATTTGTAGTAAGTTCAGTAAACTCTTTTCAAGATTTTTTTTTTGTTTTCTTTTTTTAAATGCAGCTTTCATGGATGCTTTTCCCTCCTCTAATTATTCTAACTTCTACAGAGAGTTTAATTCATCGCTGATATTCACAGAATCATTAGGGTTGGAAGGGACCTGTGGAGATCACCTAGTCCACCACTCCTGCCGAGGCAGGGCCACCTAGAGCAGGTTACACAGGAATGCATCCAGGTGGGTACCGAGTATTTGCAGAGAAGGAGACTCCACAACCTCCATGGGCAGCCTGTTCAGTGCTCTACCCACAGAAAGAAGTTTTTCCCCATGTTGAGGTGATATTTCTTGTGTTTCAGTTTATGGCCACTGCTCTCTGTCCTGTCACTGGGCAACACTGAAAAGCCTACATATTCCTTCACTGAATTTTAGAATGTGGAGATCAAAAAGAAAGTCATGCTTGAAGTCAGTCAGTTTGATAATGGAGTAAGTAAAAACAAGTAGTGACAACACAAAGAGTGTCAAAACAGCTTTCTTCCTGGTCAACCTTAATGCAGATAGCTAGGTGTTTTAACTGCTAGAATCCTTAAAAACTAATGAAAAAATGTCTATGAAATGTAAAATAACAAATAGCGTCTCCTATTGGTTTCCTACTTGAACACGCAACTGAGGTGCATACAGGACTGATGCTGGTTCCCAGAGCTTTTAAAGCTATAAGGGAAAACAAAAGAGGTATTTACACAGTTGGCTTACACTGGAAAACTGTAAATAATCCATTAAGAAGAAGAAAATGTTATATAAGATTTTTCATAACTTTAGAACAAACATGGTGAAATTTAATTAATCAGAAAAAAAAAAAAATTGTTTACCTCTGAATTTTTTTCTAGAGTTCTTCTTGCTTCTTCTTCTAGTTCCTTTTGCCTCCAAAGGTGATTGTTCAAAATTCCTTCTTGCAGGGCTCTGGCACTCTTTTCCCGAGAGAGCTGTTTCTGTGTTTCATCACGCTCTTCTTCAACCTACAGGAATACAATTAAACTGCCTGCATCCTGAGAAAAATCAGAGCTAGAAATATCTTCCCATTTTCCTTTGTATTCTTGCAAATATTTTTGTTTCCTCAGTTATGATAAGCTGTTTATAAAAAATAAATCTTAAATTTCTTCTGAAAAATTAAGAAATACAGAATATGTTTTAGCAATTTAGAAAAATAACTCAGTCAGGCTTTGCCTGAAATGCAAAGGAAACCTAAATTTTGAAAAAGGAGAAAATGAATCATTAAATGGAATTACGAACTTGCAAAGAAAAAAAAATTCAAGAACAGACAAAAAAAAAATTAACAGACTACTTGTGAGCCAACGTGTTCTCAGCTGTCCTCAAAATTTGGCAAGTTACCTAATGCCTCTTCTATGAACAACAAAGTACCACCTTCTTTAGGCATACTCAAATACAGTGACAATCAAAAAGGAGCAGAAAATAAGTGTTTACTCATCGTTTAACATACCTGTCTCAAGAGCTTTCTCAGTGTTACTACCTCCATTTCTAAATTCTTCGAGTGTAATTCAAGTTGCTGTTTTTCCTCCATCTCTTTACAATATTGATCATTTTTCCTTCGGAGTTCTTCTCTTGTTTTCTCATACGATGTCTCTAATTTGAGCATCTTTTCCTCTTCTTGTTTCAAAGTACATCTGGAATTAACAGAACATTTGAGAAACTAAAGCACTGATGTAAAAAGTAGATATTCCACATGATGAACTTGCAGAGACAACTCACGCCCCAAAATTATTAAATCTTTTCAGATTTCCTACATTCTTTTCCAATTTCCTATTTTCACTGTAATTTTTAACTTTTTAAGGAATTCCAACTTCATTCCATGACCCATGATATCATTGTACAAGACACCTAAATAAATCACTGAGAGGTATGTCAGTAATAAAACGAAGCCTAGGGACAAATGTGGGCCCTCTCTGGAAGGCAACAGGAGACCTCACTACCTGGGATCTGAAAAAAGCCAAGGTACTCAAGGATGTTTTTTGCCTTGGTCCTCCCCTGCAATTGCTCCAGCCACATCACACAAGTGGCAAAAGGCAGGGACTGGGAGAATGAAGAACTGCCTGCTACAGGAGAAAATCAGATTTGAGACCATCTAAGGAACCTCAAGTTGCATAAGTTCATGGGACCTGATGAGATTCATCTGCAGGTCCCAAGAGAACCAGCAGATGAAGTGACTAAGACATTATCCATCACATGTGAGTTGGGGTGGTAGTCCGGCAAAGCTCACACTGACTGGAACGGGGGAAACATCACTCCCATTTTTAAAAGGGGAAAAACAGAAGACCCAAGGAACTACAGACCAGTCAGTCTCACCTTGGCAAGATCATGGAGCAGATCTTCCTGGAAACTACGCTAACATGGACAATAAGGAGGTGACTGGTGACAGCCAACAAGGCTTCATGATGGGGAAACTGGGCCTGACAAATTTGGTGGCCTTCTAAGATGGGGTCATGGCATTGGTGGATAAGGAAAAAGTGACTGACTTCATCTACCTGGACTTGCGCAAAGCATTTGACACTGTCCCACATTACATTCTAGGCTCTAAACTGGAGAGATGGATTTGACAGATGACCACTCTGAGGAAAAGGAACTGGCTGGATGGTTGCACCCAAACTGTTGCAGTCAGCAGAGACCAGTGACGAGTGGTGCTCCTCAGGGGTGGGTATTGGGACTGGTGCTGTTTAACATCTTTGTTGATAGCATGGACAGTGGAATTGAATGCACCCTCAACAAGCCTGCTGATGACACCAAGCTGTGTGGTGCAGCTGAAACACTGGAGGTAAGGGATGCATCTAAAGGGATCTTGAAGGCTCAAGAGGTGGGCCTGTGCAAACCTCACTAAGTTTAACATGGCTAAGTGCAAGGTCCTGCACCTGGTTGGGAGAATCCAAAGCACAAACACAGGCTGGGCAGAGACTCCATTGAGACAGCCAGGGCATGCTCAGCAAGCTCCCCAGCAAGGCCATCCTACGATACATCATAAACAGAGGATATTTCTTCCCAAGTGCAGAGCTTTGCATATATCCTTGCTGAATTTCATATGGTGCCTGCTGGCCACTCCTGTCTGAAGTGATGTGAACAGTGAGTAAAAACTTCACACCATACATGTCTACCTCAGGAAAATGGGGCAAGGCAATCCCAAATTTGACCTAATAAATAAACAAGCAAGCACACAAATGCTCTCAAATGTGATCAGAGTTGCACTACGTAGAGTTACTAGAATTCCTAATATTATACACCAGCAGTAGCTACAAAGAAAGAATAAGAAAAAACACATCTGAAATCTGTCTGAGAAATTTCATTTTCCCCATGCATACTCTCTTGTTCTCTTCTCTTGCTATTAAAAAAAAATAAAAGTTAAAACAATATCTAGGCATTTCCTTCCCCCAACATTATGTCCCTTATAGTATAACTTGCCCATGGGATTCAAAAACCCCAATTACAAAAGACTAGATGTTTCTCATCCTATTGCCTGCACCACCGACATCTTCTGGAACATGTGCACTGACAACACTTTAACAGAATGCAAGGTTACATACTTAAGGCTATGGATATCACTTTTCCATTCCACTTCCTGGTGAGCCAATATGGATTTCAAATCTCGAGTCTCCTCCACTATTAATTTTGACTCTTTGTTTTCCAATTTCCGTACTTCTCTCCAGACAGCTTTGTACCGATTTTTTTCATGTTTTATTTTCTGCTCATACTGAAGTAGTATGTTTTGAATTTTCAACAAAATAGAAGAACCTGTTTTGCGATAGAAGAGACACAAAACTAAACAAATGCACAAGTACTTGCCAATGTATATATTATTTAATGATTTCTCTATTGAGTGTAGGGAACAAGGTTTTGGTAGTGGGAAGACTGCAAGCAGTGGAGAAGTCTCTATGAGAAGAGGCCAGGGGCTACCCCTTGCCAGACAGAGCTGGTTCCAACGCACCCACTACAGAGCACATCTGAGCCTCTCAGCCATGCTGGTGGCACCTAAGGGAAAACACATTTAGGAAAGGACAAAACCACCACACAGAGGAGAAGGAGAAAAGTATGTGAAAAGCAGCCCTGTGAACAGCCAGTACAGTGAAGGAGGGGAAGAAGGTGCTCCAGATACCAGAGCAGAGATTCCCCTGCAGCCCATGGCAACACAGTGGTGGAGTAGGTACTTCTCTGCAGCCCTTGGAGAAGATGATGCTGGAACAGATACCCACAATGCAGCACTGTGGAAGACACTATGCCAGAGCAGGTAAACACTCCCTCAAGGACCTGTGGCCCATGGAGAGCACAGGCTGGAGCAGATTTTCCCTGCTGGAAGGAGACACTACAGCAGGTATCCTGGGTTCAGCTGTAACGGTTATTTTTCTCCTTCCTAGTAGCTGGTGCACTGCTGCGTTTTTGCCTGTAGTCTGAGAACAGTGCTGATAACACTGATGGTTTTAGTTATTGCTAAGTAATGCTTACTCTGATCAAGGAATTTTCAGTCTCCCCAGTGAGGAGGGACACAAGAAGCTGTGAGGGAGCAGAGACAGGACACCTGACCCAAACTAGCCAAATGGGTATTCCATGCCACAGCACGTCATGCCCAGTATATAAACTGCAGGGAGTTACCCAGAAGGCCAAATCACTGCTTTGGTCAGGCTGGGTATTGACTGGTGGGTGGTGAGCAATTGTATTGTGCATCACTCATGCTTACTGTTTTTTCCTTTTCCCCTTTTAGTTTTATATCTCTCCCCTTGTTATTTCCCTTATCGTTATTAAGATTAGTGGTAGTAGTATTAATGGGTTGTATGGTAGTTAGTTACTGGGCTGCTCTCATCTCAGCATTTACATTCCTTTGATTCTCCTCCATCCTTCCGGGAGTGGGGGAGGAATGAAGGAGGGTGTGAGCAAATGGCTGCATGGTTTTGAGTTACTAGCTGGGCTTATTCCATGATAGCCCCACTCCAACTCCAGTGACAGATACTACAACCACTCCAACCACAGGGGTAGAAAATGCAGCTAAACCAAAGGACTAATCCATGCCAATATCAGTTGCCCCTATAAACGAGAGGAAAAGCAAAAGAGAGGCAGAAAGAGGAACTCATGCAGTGAAAAAAGACGAAGACCCAATGCGCGTACTAGAGTGGAGGACATCTGAACAAGAGTTATTAAGAGTTATTAATACTAATACAGGAATCTGAGGAAGAGGAAGAAGAGGTAACTTCTCGATCCTGCACCTTGACCGAGCTGTGGAATATGTGAAAAGGTTTCAGTCATCTGAAGTACATCATCACCTGGTTGCTCTCATGCTGGGACAATGGGGTCGACGGTCATGAACTAGAGGTAGGGAAGCCAAGCTGGGATCACTTGCTAGGAAGGGGGAACTGACAAAGCGATTGCAAAAGAGAAATGAGCCCTCAGCCTCTGGAGGCAGCTTTCGGCAGCTGTGACGGAAAGCTATCCCTACAAGGACAGTGTTATGTGTCACTCAGGCAAGTGGATCACGATCGAGAGAGGCATCCAGTACCTGAGGCAATCAGTCATTCCAGAGATGAACTGTCATAGACCAGATGGCAGAAATACACCCATAAATCCAGATGAAGTCAGATGTATACGACTCATCTGGCAGAAACTTATGTGAAGTGCACCATCACCATCTGCCCAGTCACTGGCATGAGTGATCTGGTATGAAGCAGCACCACCAACAGTGGATGAAATGAGTCACCAAGTCCGACAGTTCGAAGACAATCTCATCCCTTCCATCATTTCAGCTGTGGAAAAACTGTCTCAGGAAGGCAAACAATTGAAAGATGATCTATATATAGCTTCCCATAGGTATTGATCTCAAACTTTTTCAACCTATTTTGTCCTGTTGAGGAGGCGCAGTGACAGCAGGTTAACTCTCACCTAATAAAATTTTAGCATTGTTTTAGAGACATAGTGATGCTTACATTTATATAATGCTATGTATATATATGCAAGCATCTTATGACAGTTCTCAGCAACCCAGCCGCAGTCCAGGAGGTTCCTCCAGTGTATGGAGGATAACTTCCTCATGCAAATGGTGGACGAGCCAACCAGGAGAGGAGCGCTGCTGGATCTCATCCTCACTTACAAGGAGGGTCTGGTCAAAGCAGTGAAGGTTGAGGGCTGCCTTGGTTGCAGCGACCACGAGATGGTGGAATTCAGGATCTTGTGTGGTAGGACCAGTAGAATAGCAAGTAGAATTGCAACCCTGGACTTTAGCAGGGCAAACTTTGGCCTTTTCAAGCAATTGCTAGGGGAAATCCCATGGACTAGGCTGCTTGAAGGTAAAGGGGCCCAAGATAGTTGGTTGGCATTCAAGGACTGCTTTTTCCGAGCTCAAGATCAGAGCATCCCGACACGTAGGAAGTCAAGGAAGAGGGCCAGGAGACCTGCGTGGCTAAATAGAGAATTGCTGGGTATGCTAAAGTGGAAGAGGAGAGTTTACAGGTCATGGAAGGAGAGGCTGGCCACTTCGGAGGAATATAAGGCTACTGCTAGAGGATGTAGGAAGGCAGCTAGGATGACTAAGGCCTCCTTGGAATTAAAGCTGGCGAAAGGGGTCAAGGACAGCAGAAAGAGCTTTTTCAAATACATGGCAGATAAAACTAACACCAGAGGCAATGTAGGCCCACTGATGAACAGGATGGGTGCCCTGGTGACAGAAGATACAGAGATGGCAGTTACTGAATGCCTTCCTTGTCTCTGTCTACTCTGCCGGAGACAGTCCTGAAGAGTCCTGTACCTCTGAGACCTCAGATGAAGTCAGGTCAACGGAGAGGTTTGCCTTAGTCAATGAGGAATGGGTTAAGAGACCAGTTGAGCAATCTGGGCATCCATAAATCGATGGGTCCAGATGGGATGCACCTGCGGGTGCTGAGGGAACTGGCGGAGGTCATTGCTAGACCACTCTCCATCATCTTTACCAAGTCTTGGGAAACGGGAGAGGTGCCTGAGGACTGGAGGAAAGCAAATGTCACTCCTGTCTTCAAAAAGGGCAAGAAGGAGGACCCGGGTAACTATAGACCAGTCAGCCTCACCTCCATCCCTGGGAAAGTGATGGAACACCTTATCCTTGGTGCCATCTTAAGGCATATCAAGGATAAGAGGGTTATGAGGGGCAGTCAACATGGCTTCACCAAGGGGAAGTCATGCTTGACCAATCTCGTAGCCTTTTATGAGGAAATAACACAGTGGATGGATGATGGCAGAGCAGTGGATGTGGTCTACCTTGACTTCAGCAAAGCGTTTGACACGGTCTCCCACAGCATCCTCACAGCTAAATTGAGGAAGTGTGGTCTGGATGATCAGGTAGTGAGGTGGACTGTGAACTGGCTGAAGGAGAGAAGCCAGAGAGTTGTAGTCTATGGGGCGGAGTCTAGTTGGAGGCCTGTATCTAGTGGAGTGCCTCAAGGGTCAGTACTGGGACCAGTATTATTTAATATATTCATTAATGATTTAGATGAGGGAATTGAGTGTACTATCAGCAAGTTTGCTGATGACACTAAGCTGGGAGGAGTGGCCGACACGCCAGAAGGCTGTGCTGCCATCCAGAGGGACCTGGACAGGCTGGAGAGCTGGGCGGGGAATAACTTGATGAAATATAACAAGGGAAAGTGTAGAGTCCTGCATCTGGGCAGGAACAACCCCAGGTTCCAGTATAGGTTGGGGAACGACCTGTTAGAGAGCAGTGTAGGGGAGAGGGACCTGGGGGTCCTAGTGGACGACAGGGTGACCATGAGCCGACACTGTGCCCTTGTGGCCAAGAAGGCCAATGGCATCCTGGGGTGTATTAGAAGGGGGGTGGTTAGTAGGTCGAGAGAGGTCCTCCTTCCCCTCTACTCGGCCATGGTGAGACCTCATCTGGAATATTGTGTCCAGTTCTGGGCCTCTCAGTTCAAGAAGGACAAGGACCTGCTGGAGAGAGTCCAGCGCAGGGCAACTAAGATGATTAAGGGAGTGGAGCATCTCCCTTATGAGGAAAGACTGAGGGAGCTGGGTCTCTATAGTTTGGAGAAGAGGAGATTGAGGGGTGACCTTACTAGTGTATATAAATATATAAAGGGGGAGTGTCACGAGGATGGAGCCAGGCTCTTCTCAGTGGCAAACAATGACAGGACAAGGGGCAATGGGTACAAACTGGAACATAAGAGATTCCACTTAAACTTGAGAAGAAACTTCACAGTGAGGGTGACGGAACACTGGAACAGGCTGCCCAGGGAGGTTGTGGAGTCTCCTTCTCTGGAGACATTCAAAACCCGCCTGGACACGTTCCTGTGTAAACTTATGTAGGTATTCCTGTTCCGGCAGGGGGATTGGACTAGATGATCTTTTGAGGATCCTTCCAATCTCTAGCATACTGTGATACTGTGATTATAAATACATATTTAAGCAAAACCAGTATTTTGCTGCAATATTTGACATAAACTATTGAGGAGTGTGCTGGTTTGGGCTGGGATAGTATTAATTTTCTTCATAGTAGCTAGCACTGGGGCTAAGTTTTGGATTTGTGCTGAAAACACTACTGACAATATAAGGATGCTTTTGTTATTGCTGAGCAGTGCTTACAGAGTCAAGGCCTTTTCTGGTCCTCACACCACCCACACCAGCAAGCAGGCTGGGGGTGCACAAGGTGCTGGGGAGGAACACAGCCAGGACAACTGACCCCAACTGACCGAAGGGATATTCCACACCATATGATGTCATGCTCAGCATGTAAAGTTGGGGGAAGAAGGAAGGAAGGGGGATGTTCAACCTCAACACGTTTGTGAGGTGGGCTGATGCCAACCTCATGAAGTTTAACCATGCCAAGTGCAAGGTCCTACACCTGGGTCGAAGCAATCCCAGGCACAGCTACCAGTTGGGCAAAGAGATTCAGAGCAGCCCTGCGGGGGAGGACCTGGGGGTGCTGGTCGATGTGAAAATGAACATGAGCCAGTTTCAGTGTGTGCTCGCAGCCCACAAAGCCAACCGTATCCTGGGCTGCATCCAAAGCAGCGTGACCAGCAGGTCGAAGGAGATGATACTACCCCTCTACTCTGCTCTTGTGAGACCTCACCTGGAGTATTGTGTGCAGTTCTGGTGTCCTCAACATAAAAAGGACATGGAACTGTTGGAACAAGTCCAGAGGAGGGCCACGAGGATGATCAGGGGACTGGAGCACCTCTCGTATGAAGATAGGCTGAGAAAGTTGGTGCTGTTCAGCCTGGAGAAGAGAAGGCTTCGTGGAGACCTCATAGCAGCCTTCCAGTATCTGAAGGGGGCCTATAGGGATGTTGGGGAGTGACTCTTCATGAGGGACTGCAGTGACAGGACAAGGGGTAATGAGTTCAAACTTAAAGAGGGGAAGTTTAGATTGGATATAAGGAGGAAATTCTTTCCTGTTAGGGTGGTGAGGCACTGGAGTAGGTTGCCCAGGGAGGTTGTGAATACTCCATCCCTGGCAGTGTTCAAGACCAGGTTGGACAAAGCCTTGGGTGAGACGGTTTCATGTGAGGTGTCCCTGCCGATGGCAGGGGGTTTGGAACTAGATGATCTTAAGGTCCTTTCCAACCCTAGCTATTCTATGTTTGAAGTGATGGTGTTTGTGTTCTCAAGTAATCGTTGCATGTGATGGAGCCCTGCTGTCCTGGAAGTGGTTGAACACTTGCCTGCAATAGGTAGTGGTGAAATAACTCCTTGTTTTGCTTTGCTTGTTTGCTTATTAAACTGTCTTTATCTCAAACTCATGAGTCTTCTCATTTTCACTCTTCTGATTCTGCTCCTCATCCCACCTGAGAAAAGTGATCAAGTGGCTCCGTGGTGCTTAACTGCCAGCTGGCGTTAAACCACAAGAGGATATAAGGAGTAAAAAGGTGATCTTAGTAACTTTTGATGACTGCCTTAAAAAAAGCTGAACCGTACTTTGCAAGAATCTGCTCCTTAAGCTCTGACTAGACTGAGAATCAGTGATAAAGTCAAGATGTCTGTTGACATTATAGACAGACATTTAAGGCTAGGTGACATAATTTCACATTTTTTGAGGGGGAACTCTAAAGAATATTAAATAGAAATATAAAAACAAAATACCTAGGAATGCAAAGAAATCATGCTTTAAAAGAGGAACAGCTGAAGACAAAGTGACTCGAAAACATACCTGTAGGATCCACACTGAGCTGTTCTAACAGCAACATAGCCTCTTCGTAGGCTGAAGTTGGCAATTCAGCATCCTCTGAAGTTGTGTCGGATGAGCGAGTTAAATCAAGGTCATCAGTTACATCCATTTCTATGCTGACCTACAAACAATACAGCATTTTCTGTAAACAAATACATAGTATCACAGATCATTACATATGCATGATTGATTCATTCTCTCATTCACAGCCCATAGATTTGGTTCAAATATGACAAAACCTCATACTAGCAGCAATTTGTGCAACTGGTTGATCACTATGTAACCGTTCTTCCTATTTAAGTGATTAAAAGCTGATGCAAACTATTTATCAAGAAACTAATTTTACAGTACCTTGTTCTTTTCAAACCCTGTTCTGGCTGCAGGTCTGGAAAACAGAAACATACTTGAGTACTGAAAGGCTTATTACAAACAATTATCTGAAGTTGCTCTGAAAACTTTCATGTAAGAATTTTATTAGATTTAGTTGAAGACTGAAAAAAATTGTGTACTATTATGTCTATTGGAAGGCTATTTTCTTTACAAGATATTAAGCAAACAGTTGACATAACTGTTCTCTGCACTTCACTCAAACTGATAGGAATCTTACAGCTAGACGTGGGTTTAACACTGGGGGTTTAGCTCTCTTCAGTATTGAAAATCCTTCTCTTACAGGTCAAAGAACCTACAGGTCTTGGATTCTCTAGTGTACTAGGTCTGGCTGAGATGGAATCAATTTTCTTCACAGCAGCCCACACAGAGCTGTGTGTCAGATTCTGATCAAAACAGTGTTGATAACATACCAATATTTTAGCTACTGCTGAACAGTGGCTTGTACAGTGTCAACACCTTCTGTTTCTTGCTTTAATGCCCACACAAATAAGCTTGGGGTGGGCAAGAAGTCAGGAAGGGACACAGCAGGGGCTAAAAAACCCCCCCAAAAAATAAATAAAAAAAAAAAGGCCAGAAAACAGAAAAAAAAAACCCAAAACTGAGATGCCTGCAGTGAAGGAGTAATTCTGCTCATTTATAAATCTCTCTTCTCCCTTTTTAAAATAATAATTAAAAAATATATATGTATTTACACAGGGCACATGCTCAGGTAATTATTCAGAATTTGTGCATATCTGACTGTATTAACTTGGCTAGTATGTTCAAAGCACTCTAAGCCAAAAGAAAAAAAAAGTGCTTTAGAACACAAAGGGCATTCAGGTGGTATTGTCCCATGAAGAACAATCAATACAGGCATCAGGTTTACAAAAAGTTTTAGCTTTCAGGTCAATTTTTATCATTAAGTAAAGTTTCTTTATAACATTCCTTATATTCAGCACCTTCCTTCATCTTGAGATGCCTCACTGGAAGTGCTGTCATCCAGTACTTGAAAATTATTTCCACTGGAAGAGCTCAACTGCTGATTAGCCGCCTTCTTCAAAGTCCACCTTTTGTTTTTCTTTGCAACTTCTGCTTTTAGAGCAAGTTTTCTATATTAAATGGAAATGGAAAAACAATCACTAATTGAGTAACATAGTCAAATTATGTTCAGAAACAACTGACCTAACTCCAAAGGTGACAGAGGATACAAGTATTGAAAAAACCTCCTGCTAGATTCAGGTAAGCATATCTAACATCCTCTAGGGAGCATAATCCTTTGAAAGACAAACAGGAAAAAAAGCTCCTGCTCTGGTTTACATAAAAACATCTCCCTTCTTCAGACTTTTCAGATTGGTTTGGTAATATCTTTTCCCTTTTCCTGACAAAGAGCATTCGAAGTTAATGAAAACACTAACTGCATGAAGATAACTAAAATCACCTAGAAAAGGGAGAAAGCAAAGTAAACTACAAGTTCCTACTTTTCTTTTCTGGATAGACATTTCCTATAAAAATTAGTCTTTTTTTCCAGTCTTCAACTTTGGTTTTGAAGACACATTTTGCCTCAGTACTGACAAGGAAATCCACAGGATTTATTTTTTTTTTAAGTAGGCAATAAAGCTGAACCTGTGTTACAAGCTTCAGTTTTTTCTAATTTTTTTTCCTCTAGACGTTTTAGAAGCAGTGGCCTACTCAGTATGGCTTTCAGCACTGACAAACTACTTCAGCTACTACAGTATCAGAAAATCTTAAAGATCCTTAAGTAGTACTACAAATAAGTTTACCCTTTCATTGGCATTTTACTCAGTTTTGACCTCTTCTCAGGTGAAAAATTCTTTTTGTCCTTTTCTTCTATAGCACTTTCATTCTCCGTTTTCAAACACTCATTCTTCCTTACAGCAAGCTTCTGTTTCCTTTGCTGATCAGCAGTGTTGCATGGTGGTGTATTTAATTTATCAGGGTCATCTTGTTTTGCCATCACCTGCATTTTTAAACATCTTTCTTTGCTTTTGTCTTTCTCAACCTACAAAACCACATTTCTATATTTCTTAGTTTTTCTAGAAGAGAAACGCAATATCCAAGAGAGATTCAGGGTTTACCTCTAAAATAATGTAAAATGAAAAATGAAATTTTTAATTCATACAGAGAAGTATTCATAACAGAAGCATTGTCAAAAAATTACACTACAGAGTATATTAAGTCATTAAAAGAGCTTTGAATTCAGTCACGATTAAAGATATAACAAGAACACAGCCTAAAAGCAAACAGCAGTGTGCATCAAAACATAACAAAATAAAAACATTACAGATGGATAAAGAGTCTGAATGACTGCAGAATGTTAGTTGTAAAAGCACAGAGGAGAATCAATTGCAAGTGTGCTGGGCTACTGCTTCTTTAGTGGAGGCTGAGGGAGGATCCCAAACCCACAAGCAGAAATGGTTTCACAGCAAACAGGAATTTTAGTGAAGGACAATGATAACACACCATGCAGAAATCACAAAAAATGAATAGATTAGTCAAGACCCTGTTCAGAAGCTATTTTCATTCTCTGATTCAGAATCAGAACTGCTGTAACTCTGTGCATTTCTTTTCACACTAACGAATAACAACTCACACTGGAACTGAGTGCCACCTTCTGTTAAAATGGAACAATAATGTAGTCTGTGCTTTCCAAAAATGGGGAGGACAACTCTTCACTGCTCTATTAATTGTTAAGTAATGTATTTCCATTAAAACAAAAAACAATCAGCACAAAGCATCTTCCCTTAATGATTAATAGCTAAAGTGAACAGGACCATTGATATGGAGAAAGACTAAAGAATAAGGGGTAGCAGGTGAACTTCTACCTCTTTTTGCAGCTCTGCCTTCTCTTTCTCCAAAGCCAGGAATGCTATTTGCAGCATTCCTATCTTACTCTTAAATCTTTGCATATCTTGTTTTAGTTGCTCATCAAGATTCCTTTTCAGCCTGCCACATGACTGCTGAGCATTTGCGAAAGGACTTTCAATTCCTGTTTCTCCTATATTATTATTGTCAAGAAGGCAGTCACTGGAAAGATCTTCATTAAATCCAGAGACTTTTTCAAGCTTCCTTTCTGTTGCAAAAAGTGCATCTTCATCACTTATAGAAACAGGTCTTATTTTAGGAAGAGAATTAGAAACAACATCCAAAATATCTGTTTTTAAGCTGGGTCTCAGGGAGCATTCAGGATCTCCCTCTACTTTCCTACTAGTTCCATTTTCTTTCTCTTCCATTTTCATTGTAGGCACTTTCTTTTCCTCTTCTGTTGCCACGGGCACCTTTGTATTATCTCTACCGTTTCTGCCATCTTCTTCATCTGCACTCCAGGTATCTTCCATATTTGCATTTAAGTCATTTTGATCAGGAAGGACACCAAGACTTGGAATTACAATTTCCATTTTGGGTACTTTTCCACCTAACATAGGTTTAATATCTTCAAAATCACCTTTACTTTCTAGCTTACTACTTGATACTGTCGCAGGAGATGAAACAACAGAACTCTTCAGTTCTTCACTCAAGCCATCTTCTGACACTTCTTCCACAAGGGAAGTAGCTTTCCAGGTTTCATTAATTTCACCAAACAGTTGCTTCAGCTCTGCTGTAATGTTTTTAAAGCTTGTTTTCAATGCCCTTTTTTCATTTTCAACCCACAGTTTTTCATACCTTTCTTCCCAAGTTTTTTGACTTAACTGCTTGTTAGCACTATGTGACTTTTCATCATGGTGTGAAATTTCTGTTCTGTCAGTCTGATTTTCATGTGCTGCTTTTTGTATCAAGTTGGTAGTTTCTAAGATATATTTATCCTTAAGTAAACAGGTACAAACAGAAAAATTTCCAAGAAAAAGGAAGTTACAGTTAATCTAGGTAATTCTTGCTGCAAACTCATCCTTATTATGTAACAGAAATAGAACATTTTGAGAGCAATTTTTATAATAAAAAAAAAATGATAAAGATTCACAGTATCACCCAAAAGGAAAAACACTAGCCAAAATTTAAGCAAACTGGCTCTAAACAAATCACTAGAAAAGCGACTATCCAACATAATTACAAGAATTTTACCCTACTGTAAGAAGACTGCATCCAACTTTACTTACATAGAGCCTTCATCTATAGGACTCTCACCATTATGCACTGACTGGTATGTTTTCTTTACCTTAGTGTAGAATACGATTTAACAATTCAGACTCTAATTCAAAATATTTGGGTTTACATACCTGTACCCCATAGTTTTCAGTGGTATCCTTGATGTCTTCTTTTGTAGCTGATGATGACATGTGAGAGGTAGATCCTGAATACTCACCTACAGCAAAAAAAAATAAATTCTATAACCAGCATGACTTAATATTACTTATTTACACTCAGAGTGCATCTTGAATCATCATATTTGTAAGAAAAACTCTTTTAATACAAAATAACATATCCCTTCAAATTCATGAGCTCCTATGCATATAACCTCCATAATTCAACATCCTCCTTTCCTTCAATAGTTACACATAGTTTTTGTACAGAGGTCCTTGTCCTTCTTACTAGAATTGTAATGTGGCTGGATAATTTGAACCAGCAAGATTCCCCTCCACTGAGCATATAGCTCTGAGAGTGTCAACAGGAAGGCATGGCGAGAAGTATTGCAGCCTGATGAATTCCAAAAAAAGTACCTCCACAGACATCACACTGATTTTTAACATCCTTTCAGAAAACAAAAGGAAAAGAACTCAGGAGAGCAGAGCTAGGCACAGACAGGCACCCAGTATTTGGTAATGTGCACATCATAATAATTCCTGCTAAGTAGCTGCAGCATGATCCCAAGAATTACCCTTTGTCTCACCTGCAGCTCCTGGACATCCCTAGCCTGGAATCATCCACAGCACACACTCAGAGAACTAGGAATATCAAGAAAGTGTGTGTGTATGGTGTGTGGTTTGATATGTTAGTTGCTTTTTTGGGGCTTTTTTTTTCTTGGTTGCTTTGGTTTGGGTTTAGGTTTTTCTGGTTTTCGGGTTTCTTGGTTTGTTTTCTTTGGGGGGGGGGGGGGAGAGAGGGGTGTGTAAATGGAAAGAAAACTCAGGACTGCCTGAAAAGGGGAGATGACAGCAGTCACAGTGGAGGAAGCCTACATCATGGAAGAATATTAGTGTTGAACAGCAGGCTAGAGGAGAGAGCAAACACATGCATAGATGCATATTTGAGTAGACATGCTGCTAGCAGAACATCTTGCTAGAACCATTAATTTAATATTAGGAAAAAATACGCAAGTACAATGTGTCCATAAAAGAACACTACAAAGAGACTGTAATGAATACCTTTAATATTCTCTGCATCTCCTAAACCAAATTCCTCCATCAGATCTGCAAAACAAATGAATCAGATGCTTTATTACATACTCCTGTCCAGAAAAATTATGAAGTGAAACCCAGAACCACATGAAGCGAATGTTACCTGATTTCTCCTGCCTATTTTTAGGAGAGGGTTCATTTATTTCCAAAACAGCTTCGGGAGTCTTTAACTACAAAAGACACAATCCAATGGTAAAAAAAAACCAAATTCAAAGTACCTACATACTTAATAAGCAGAACAAGTAGTTGGTCTGACGTGAACAAATATTTACCTGGGAATTGCTGGGTTTCTCTGAAAAGCCTGGCAGTAAAAGAAATATTTTGTCAAGTGTTATTTAACTGAAGGTATATTTTACTCCATTCACCATTCACAACTAAATATTAGTTGCAAGCATTATTTCATCAAGACATTCAATTTAGCTCACCCTGCAGCATTTGTATTAGCATACAAGAAACTGACAATATATTTACCTTTGTGCAAGAAACTGACAACATACTTCCCTTTGTGCACCTTGGATTAAAAAAACAATCACAGGACTAAGACAATTCACATGAAGCCATAACATGCTTGTTAACAGAATAAGATGAAACTGTTTAGTCCTCTTGAGGATCTGAATCCTGCTTTCCTAAAGGATTATTCCAAAAGCCAAAGCTAGTCTGCTGCAACAAATGAATGTTTATGAATGAACAGCCCAACAGCACTACCACTATGATTATCCTACAAGTGTTTAATGTGGAGAAGTATTTTCCTTTCCATTGATACAACAGAATATATATGGGAGCAGACACAGAAATCTAATGCAAATGATTTCAGTGAGGTAAAACCAAGCTAGTTCTCATCAAATTATTCTGGTTTATCTTGAAAGAAAACAAAAAGAGACAAATATTTGGTTGGAATCTGCAAATTTTTTTTTTAAATTATTTTTGTCCAACATTAAATAACTTCTAAAACTTGTCCACCTGTATTTCTCACAACCCCTGTTTCAGTCATCTTTTAGTTTGAGTTCTCTCATGAAAAAAGTATAAGAAATGTTACTAAAAATGGCTCTAGAGAAAAAAAATTATATAAAAAAATCATTTAAAACCAAAATACATTTGATTTCAGTAGACTCGATGATCTAGCAGTACAGAAATACCTTAGAAAGATTACCATAATCACTTTAACACCCTTTATACACTGCTTTTTTTTCCTGTGGGTTTTTTGTTTGTTTGGTTGGATTTTTGTTGTTTTATTTTATTATTATTATTTTTTATTTTGGGGTTTTGTTTGTTTCTTTGGGGTTTTTTTTGGTGTTTTTTTTTTTAACACTGTTTTTTGACTTATCTACTAGAATCAGACAAAGCAGACTTCCATGACAATTACTCAACAAGTAGATTTAAAACCTCCTGGGAGCTTGTAACATTTTGATTCTAGCTTACTGAACTAAAACTGGATTAGCTTCTTCAGCTATTCTGCTGTACCTCTGCTACAAACAGGACTGACAAACTGCTTGTTAAAGGAGAAATCCTTTAAAAATGAGTTCTATCCCAACAGCAAAACTTCCCTGTCATCCTATGCTCAAGATGCTCAAGAGACAGTGTCACAAACTACAGGCAAAAACCTTTAGCCACAAAACCTGAACTTTTAGTCACAATTTTAGCTCCTAGGCAAAGCAGAACAGAAAGCTACAAAAATAATAACCTAAGGAAAAAAAATGCTTATCCAGGTCATAGCTTTCTTCTCTTGCATAATCATCAAAATTGTTCACGTTTTCAGAAAGGTCAGCCCTAAACCACATATACTTTCATCAGTATGAAACAAGAACCTGAATCCAGAAAAATCCAAACGCATCCAAAGTATGCACATAAGGCAAACAAGACAACTTGCTTCACAAACTGGCAAGGAAGAGCCAGTTTGTGGTGTTAATTAACAAATACAAAGCACTTAATTTGTACAGCATACATTATTAAAAGCATTTCTAAGACAGACACTCATAAAAGTTCACTTTAGCCTATAAATGCTTACAAACAAACATTTCCACCAGAAAGTTACCATTGTGTTCCCCTGAAGCAACCTGAGAGCATGCTCCATGTCTGTCTGCAGCTGGGAACACCACACCAGATGATGCTTTTCTCAGATCTTCAGAATCTGTCTCTATAACCTAAAAACAAATGCATTAGAATTGGTATAAATGCATTTTCAACTCATTTCTATGCAAAAAGCTCCTGCTAAGCCGTCTTGCACAGCATGGTATCAAGTATCTTACGGGATGCAAAAAACCTCTGATAAGACACTTGGAAGGGACACATTAAGACATAGGGTATTGGAAAATCACAGCAGTTGTGTTTTCAGATCTTAGGCAAAAACCTCAAAGCTCATCTAAGCTACTCTGTCATGTTGACAAGCCTTGGCAAACTGGACAGCCACAAAAGAGAATTAACATGGCAACTCAAGATGTGGGTTGTGAACCAGTAACTGCATGTCTGTGGCGATCCAATTTTTGTACTGAACTTGTACGTGACATTCAAGTTCATGCTTATGTTCCCTAGGGACATATCCTGCAGGGGTGAGTGAACACATCGCTACTCCCAATTGCAAGGGTGATTTGGGCTGAACAAAGCAAAGCAAGACAAGCTTACAGAAACTAAGGCTACCTAAGGAAAAAAAAAAAACAAACCCCAACAAAACCAATATTTCACTCCTGTATTTTTAAGAAGAGGGCAGGGAAGTTTTAAATTTTCCTCATAAGAAAAGCCACAAGTGGTTAACTACAGACCGCCTGTTTTCTTTCATCCCATTACCACAGACAGAAAGAACTAAAAGGGCAAATGCAGCCAGCATGTCTGGTACTTCTGTTGAACATGACTTTCAAAAAGGGACAAAGTACACCTGCAAAAGGTAGAGAGAATCTATTCAGAAACACCTAACCATCTAGGTTGTAGACTGTAAGGGACACCAGGTCAGCAGAATAGAACTATATGGTGAAAGGACAAAAATCCTGCCAACCCCTGTGGAAAGCTCAGACTATTTTAAGTACCAAGAAACTTCACTGTTTCAATACTATACTAGAAACCAAACTCAAAAGCCAGTTTCTATGAGGCCCATGTCATCAGGCTGACCTAGCTTTATCCCAGTCCTAACTAAACAGCTGTCCTACAGCAGAAGTGTTTCAAGGGGCCCCAGTTGCCAAGATACGGCAGAAGTGGAAAAAGAGGAAAGAAGCCTCATCAGTGGTAGGGCCCAAGTCAGAAGCAAGCTCTCAAGTGCTTCTGGATCTTATTCCTACTCTCCCACTCCCCACCCTGGTGGGAATCCCCATGCTCCTCCTCTCAGGAAGTACCTCAGAATCCCAGGGAGAGGAAGAATCTTCCTCTGCTTCCACTGCTGTCAGGGCACCTAAAAATGAGGTGAAAAGGAAGACATTTATTTTTTTTTTATTTCACTCTGCTTTTCCCTGTCATTCAAGCTCTGCACCCAAAAGATGCACAGCAGCTCTATTGTTGAGGACAAACTCAGAAGTGTTATTCCAGGGTTTCTTCTCATCCAGCCACATCACGGTATTTCCTTTACATAACCACTTCCTCTTGCCTCCTCTGCAGCAGAAGATGGCTATGCACAACAGCTGACAACTACAAGCAACACCCAAAACATGTTTAGGTAACATTCCCAAAGACACCCCAGCACGCTGCTGTCCTGTGGTACACAGAGTTCGAATCACCTGCTCTCCAGCCTACGGCTCTAAAATTTGACATTCGCTACCACCTTCCACTGTATAGGAAGTACTGTTGAAACATTATCCAAAACATCCTCAAGCTAACAACACTAAAATCACCAAGAAACAATGCTCCTTTTGTCCCGCTACCAGGAAACATCCTCCTTGACACAGGGTTGCTGCCACAAACCTTCCCAGAAGCTAGACACCTGAGCACTGCCATTTGAAAATGTGCCTTCTTCTCTGAGACCCGAGGTGAGTACCAAGTGCTCAGCTCTGATGGAGCTGGTAATGCTTTCAAGCACACACAAGCGTGGCACTGGAGAGATGCTCTGCGTTTTAAAACTGGACAAGGTGAGGCACTGGAACAGAACAGCTTTCTCTCAGCCTGACTAAATTTCACAGGCTTCAGCCAAGAGCAGTCACAGCTTTTCAATCTGACTGCATGGGCCAGAAAGAGGAACATTACTGTCACACTCAAGGCACTCGAGTTCTCTTTTTCATCTCCATATTTTGTTCAGATCACTTCAGGGAGAACACAACAAAAGCAAAAATGGCGCTTGCTTCATATAGCATCATTCGGAATACAATGCTAGAATTTCACTTCAAGAATAAATGAAACGGCACAAAACTACTTTCCTTCTCTGCCAGTGACCATGAGGACTCGCAGGCAAGAAGAAAATTTGCTTTCTCATTGTCAATCACCATTTCAGCTCATTTGCTGTGCATTAATACTTACAAAGGAATTGGGATCAGTATTCACAAACTCATTTCTCTCAGCAACATTGTCTTTGGAAGCATCACGGACTTGATGGCTATAATTACAAGCAGAATTTTTCATACCCTCAACAACTGCAGTTTGTAGCTCTTCACCAACATCTTGCTTCTCCTGCTTCTCCTCCTCGCCACCGCACTCAGACGATTCCTCCTAAAAAGATCAACCAAAACACTGCAAGGGGCCGAAAAAGCATCTTTTTCACCACCTATAGATTACTTGAAAAATGCTTTTCTTGTTTAACACAAATGGGAAACTTTGAGCTTTGCTCTACAAGGCCTTCAATTTTTCCATGGCAATCTGTATGAGTAGGCAGCAATGCCTAACACCATAAAGTCTCACGCCTGGTTCTGCAGAGCCCCCAAGAAGAATTCCTCGTGTCAGTCTAACACTAGTTTTAAGTTACATCATTCTAGAACATACGCCTTCTTTTCCCCTACTTATCTCCCAGGACAATCACTAGCTTTATGCTCTCAATCCTATTTAAACTTCTTTCTGTTTCCTCAATTTCAGGCACCACACAAGGAATTTTACTAAATGGCAGTAAATCTTTACTGATAAAATCTATACATACAACTGAGAAAACTTCAACTGAATCCCAAAAAGGACTACTGCCTGGTCTTTTTCCCACAAAACCACTATAACCAACAGGAAAATAAAATAAAGAAAAAAATAATATATATATATTGCCTGATAGTATTCTTATACCTAAGAAACCGTTTTGCCTGGGAGTAAGACATTCCCTATTATCAAAAAAAGGATGATCAAAAGACTGATATATGTGAAGAACAGTATTAATAGAACTCCAGTTTAACATTTGTTTCTTATGTATATTATCCTTAGAAAATAACCTTGTGATTGAATCATCCCTATATACTCACTTTGGTGCTCGAGTAAAATGCTGCTTTTAAATTTTCTTCACACTTGTTTAAGCACAAGTTTTCACTTTCTTGATTCAGTGCTTCACAGACTTCACCATCTACTTCTTCACATTGCTCTTCTTCAGTATCCTCATCATCCACACATTCAAGAAGAGAGTTTGGTCTTTGACTTCCAAGACTTGGGCTTTTTGCTGCTAAACAAGAATTATCACCATTTTCAAAGCCATCACCAAAGCTTGACTTTTTCTCCTTAAGACCACAGCTACCTGAGAGAGGCTGAGGTATCTCCTTTTTCCAGTTTGTCTTTTCAGAGTCTACAAAAGAAGAGTCAGCATTTCTGTGAAACTTCTGGATCATGCTTTTCTTGTTCCACCTTTCTTTTGTATCTTGCAAATTATTTAGATTTTGAAAGACAGCTTGTTTTGGTACTGTCTTGCAAGATACTTCATTATTCATTATCTTTGGAGACATAGCAGTTTTATTTTCTTGTGACCGTTCATAACATCCACCTATAAAAGACACAGGAGTATCAACAGATTCCTCCACCTTTTCATCAAGTGTTATACTTACAGCGTTATCACAGACATTTCCAGCTTCACACCAAGCTTTCCCTTCATGCTTGGCACTACTAATGTACTCTGGTTTCTGATTAATTTCCCCTTTAGGCTCTTTTTTCTCACCCTGCTCCTCCTCCACTATGCCATTAGACTGAGTTTCTTCATCTTCAAGATCTTCCTCCTCCTTTTCATCTTGAGTAAGATCTTCATCCTCTTCTTCCTCTTCCTCCTCATCATCTCCATTATCTTTTTCATCAAATTCCTCTTCCTCCTCTATTTCCTCCTCCTCCAGGCTTTTCGCATTTGACACATCTTGAAGCAACTGTTCACATTTTCCTTTACTTGCATTTGCATCCGACAGGGTTCTTTCTCTGAGGCATTTCTTTGGTGACTTAAGATTTTCAATTCTAGAACTATCACCATCTTTAAGCACAAAAAAATGAAAAATGTGTGTGAACAAAAGGAGTTATGTACACAGTAATAGGCATGTTACCAGACTAATGCACACAAGTCATCTTGGAACGTCTTTAAAAGGAGCCAGATAAAGGATGGGCAGGATGGAAAACAGACTTGACTAGGGACAAAGGCTTAGGAGGGGATTAATATCTTCATTTTAAGGATATTACTTTTTCCTGAAATGACTAAGTCCTGTGTTTCCAAAATGCTACTTTTTCAGCTACGATAGCAAAAAGAAAAAAAAAAAGAAAGAAGAAACCAATACAAAACAAAAACACACAAAACAAACAAACCAAAAAAGACCTACAGGAAAAAAAAACAACAATTAAAAACCACCTCCTTAGCAAGTCCACTTTTATGTATCAGTGTATCATGCAGTCTTTTCCAAATAGCTTACTTTTTTTCCTGTACTGCTGGGAAGCATTCATTAACAGTGTCAAGTTTGGCTTCTGCAGCTTCTGTAAATAATAAAGATATATTTAAGGGAAAAAAAAAAAGTCTTGAAATGCCATCTCACAGAAGAAAAAAAAAACAACCCATTTGAGTAACTCATCCATTGAGTGTTCTTAAGGAGCCTGATGAGGAGGAAAGGAGAACTAGGTAATGAAGGGTTTCAGATCTTGATAAATAAATGCCCTTTAACAGTTAGGATTTTATCACCAAATTCACAGGAAACAATAACAATGTTCAGAGAAGAACAGAACAAGTTATAATAGTAACGTATAGACTTTTAGGGTCTGCAAATCTGACTCAAATGAACAAGTAAAAGTGTGGTTGTTTATCTCGTCACCTCTTTGGCTCTTTTGCCCCAAACCACAAATCTACCGCACGGTGTGCCATAGCTATGGATCTTTTAGGAAAAGCTCACAGCAGAAGAAAGGCTAGCAGGCCAGAGACTGCATCTAAGCAGGAAACAATATTGGCTAGAACTGCAGTTTCTGTCAATCCCAGAGAAAACTTGCCTTGAACTCACTTATTTTTACTGGACATTTTTCTTGTAAACACACCATACCTTGGGCGTAAAATCAAGTTGTTCCTCCTCCTCAGAAGTATGCCAAGTGTCATCATTCCCCTCCTCAGAGGTTCTTAAAAAGCAAGACAAAATGAGTACCGTGTCTCACAAATCATTCCTCAGGTAAGTGTTAAAGTGGCATTTTTAAAGTCTCACCTTATTGAGACTCCTTGGGAAAACGCATCCATTGCTGTTCAAACATTAAAGGGATACGTTGAAATTAGATCTGGCATGCTAACAACTAACCAGAAGATATAAACATTTAACATGGGACAACTCGGCAGGTCATAGCAGTATGAAGTTTGGGGTAGTCAATTCAACAAAGGACAGCCTGAACAAATGCATTTCCAACACAAATACCATACACTAATTGTATTAAACTAATAACATATTAATGTTAAGGTAAAAAAAACCCACTACCAATCAACCAACAAACAAACAAAAAAAAACAACACACCCCAACCCAAAAAAACACAACCAAAAAACACCCCAAAAAGGCCAGAGTTGTATCTCCTTCGGACTCTAATATACCTAGAAGCTTAAGAAACATCTCCAAGGTAAAAACCAACCAACCAAAAACTACACACACAACAAAACTCCAAACAAACCAAACCCACCCAAAAGCCCCCATAGCATGAATATACTACGTCAGTAAGCAATTAACAAAATATTGGTGGCTTAGCAAGTCAGCTAGTAAATTAACTAATGCTGAATTACTGATATTACACCTATGTGTACACATCACATACAGAGATTTTACTATCTTATATAACATTATGTCTACATTATGTTATATAATACCAAGATTTGATGCTCTACCCAGTTATACATTATTCAGAAAAGGTAAATAAAATCAAAAACCATGATCAAAATCTAAAGCTTACTCTCAGGTGGAAGAATCACCAGCAGTTATCTACATTGCATCAAAAAGGGTATTCAACAGATAAAAGGCGTGTAACCAGGGCATTCTATATTACACTCCAAGTTTTCATCAGTGTTATGAAGCAGCTTGCATGTAGAATCATAGAATAAATCAGGTTAGAAGGGACCTCAGAAAGCCTTTAAGCCAACTACCTCCTCAAAGCAGGCTCAGCTATGAGGTCAGATAAGGCTGCTTAAAGCTTTAAACCAGTCTGGTCTTGAACATCTCCAGGGAGGGAAACTGTACTGTCCTTATCATGGTGAAGCAGTCCCTGTCCAATTAGAAACACTCATTTCCATTTATACCTCTTTTACATTTGCCTCCTATCATGCACCACTGGGAAGCACCTGGCTTTGCCTTTTCCTGGAAGTTGCTGTTAGGTCCCCTTCAAAGTCACCTCTTCTCTAGGCTGAATAACCCCAGTTTCCTGACTCGCTCCTTGAAAGGCAAGCATTCCTGCTCCTGGCGAGTTTGAAAGCCCTCCCCTGAACTTGCTCACTGTTCAGACAGAGCAAGAGTCCAGCCCCTCTCGCATGCAGGGCTCAAAACTATACTAGGGAGCTGAATACAACCCAGTGAGTGCTGAGTAAAGGTGCACAATTACCTTCCCCAAACTCTTGGCTATGATGCTCTTAATACAGCCCAGGACACTGCTGAGCACCTCAGTTGCCAGGACACGCTGCTGGCTCATTCTCAGCTCACTCTCTGCTAAGACCCTCCAGGCCTTTTCAGCACAGCAGCTCTCCAGCTAGGCAGTCTTAGCATGTTTTGTGACAAGCAGCTTTTGTTCCTTTCCACATGCAGGACTTGGCATTTTCCCTTGCTGAATTTCATAAGACAGGCCTGACAGTCTGTTTACCCAGCTTTCCAAGGTCCCTGTGAATGACAGTGCTAACCTGAAGCATATCTACCGATTCCCATAGCTTGGGGCCATTTGCAAATTCAATGAGAGTGCACTCTAGCATAGCACACACGTATAACAGAAATCTGAACTATGGGAATCCAGCCTGAAGACTGCTGAAACCTCTCAAGTACCAACAACTAAGGTGAAATAAAAGGGGTCTTCAATTCCCAAGACAGAAGAACAAAACCAAAATTAAACCCACAAAACCCCCTCCACATAGTAGCTATTTCAGCACTCCTCAAGTTCTCAGTACCCAGTTCCTGTTAACTGTCATAACAAAATGAAGTTGCTTATAAATAGGAGACTGCTGACCTTCCATAAAGTCAGCAGGATGACAACCAAACTGAAGTCTTGGACAAAATCATTAAAGGAAAAAGAAAACAATGAGATATCATGCCTGAAGACATCTCCTCTACTAACAGTAAACCACAAATGACCATGGAAATTTTGGCTGACTTAAAGACAGGGTTTATGTGAGAATTTCAACCAGTACGTTTCCTGACCTGAACAGGCCTTTCAGACAATGAAATACAGTATATGTGGTTCAGTGTGGACAAGTCATGTAGACATGTCTTGTGAAACTTCCAATGCAAGAACAAGCTAAACCAGAAAAATTACTAACACTGACTTCGATTTTTAATGTTGCCTATTGCAAAAAAAAATAATATTTTAAAATTTCAATTATTTGGACATACCACCGTTTTGTGTCAACTCACTCATTACTAGCAGTCTAATGTACCTGTGAACCTCCCAGGCTGAATAAAAATCTGTCTCTGCGTAGACAGTATGTAGCAGTCAGTTATGAACTCTTCACAGGTGACTTCAGTTATATTTTCAATTAGTATAGTTATAATGAATCAAACCAGCTGAGTAAGTTATCCAAACTTTTGATTTCGATGCATAGCAACTTTAAGCAATGATCAAAACCAGGTCACATTGTCCTTAAGAAGATCATGAGCTAGCTTTCACACAGACCTTAATGTCCTACCATAGAAACAGAATCTAGAAAAGCAGCCTCTGGGGGCTGCTTGTTTCAAACTTTAATTAAAGTCCACTGCCATTCTGGAGCATATTTAAGAAATAAATAAATAACTAGATAGATAAATAAATAAATAAATAAATAAATGTACTACCATTTACTACCATTAATGACACAAAGCAGACACTCAATAATAAAGGGGCCATGCAAAACATGCAAACAAATAAAAAGCACCCAAAGCTTGCTCTCACATCTAATTTATGTAACCAAAACCGTGAAAATAGGGACTTCCAGGATAATCAACATCATAGGTGAGTTCACATTTGTATTTGTTACAGCATGTTTCACATTTGAAGTGTTACTGCATAGAATACCTTTCCTTGATTTTCCCATTCTTGATAGCTGGTTAGGAGATTGTGGCATTCCTGTATCCATTTCGGAAAATGGCATGGAAAGGACAGATGAAACAATGATATCAAAACAAATCTGCATTCCCAGAATTTGGAAAACACAGGCAGTACATCAACAAAGCTATAGCAGTGGAGAATGTACTGTGAATATCAGCCTACTCTACAGTTGTAAGCACTAGAACAAAACCAGTTACAATCTACAGAAGTCTACTCTCAAGGGACAGCGTCAAACAGTGTAACTTAATTTACTTGCTCCATGTAAAATGCTCATCTTCCAGTATTCTGAAATACTGAAACAGTTTACCAGAAATTTACTGTCAACTTTGTATTTCCCTTGACCTGACTAGCCCCTGCCTAGCACAGATTGCAAATGTAATTCCTTCATATTTGTAGAGTGCTTTCCCCATACAGCACACTTAAAATCCCTCCCTCTAAGCATCCCCAAAATCCTTAGCTACCAACAACTAAACTTTGGAGATATACTGATGAGAAATTTTGAAGGAAATCTTGGTTTTGGTACTCACTTTACCACACAACTTTGAGCCATTATGTTATTTACACTCACTCATCACAAGTTACAGTTTTAGCATGTTTATTACCCCCACTAAAAAAGCAACCCAGAACTTCCTGCCTTTAACCAGCTCACCTTGAAACTTGTGTCAGTTGGTGTCTGATGCAAATACAGACCCCTCCTACCTCAGTTTAAAGATAAAAGTCCTGCTTGCATTGAGTTGACCATGCTGAACTGTTCACATACGGGAAGCTATGCCAGCAACCAGAATGCAGATACAAGTGCTCAGAACAAATATCCTCTTCCCCCAGAGCTATAGGGCAAGCCAGAACTGAACCAAATCTGATGCACTGACTGTGTGAGTATCATGCACGCATGCATGTCTATCTGCTGTGGAACACAAGTTTTGGAATATAAATCACCTATCCACCTGCTCTACCCAATCCTACTTAGTAAAATTTTATATTCCAAGTCAGAAAACGGTGTGGCTCTGGGTTCTGCTATTACAGATACCTTACAACAACTTCTTTGTGACAAGGCCATAACATTTGTCTTGAAGCAGAAGGGAGTCTTCCTTAAATTGATTTTACCACAGATACATGGAATGAATGTGGCAAAAGGACTCCTATGAAAAACACACTTAAAGAGGTAAGAAGGGGCCTCAAGACGGTTTCTCATCCCTCTACCATTTCCCAGTTCTCTTAAAAGGTCGTACAGGACAACTTTTCCTGACCTCAGGAGATGCAAAACATACTGAAGCACTCATTTCTTTTCCAGGAACTCTATGATGAAAACCCAACTGTTTCTGCAGGGACTTAGGGAAACACTGACGAAACAAATCACTAATATGCAGTGCAGTAGCTAAAAAAATACTGTCACTGTAGACTGTCCTGGGTTCAGCAGCAGCAGTCATACTAGAAATCTGAATCGCTCTTTAGAAAAATTGCATAATTATTATTTTCTGCCCAAGAAATTCTAACTTCAAATCTAAAGAGTCTGTAATTCAATATGCTAGGGCTGGAAGCCATTCATTTTGAGGTTTTTGCAAACCTGCTTGTGATTAATAAGAAGATTCATGTTCTGACAAAAAGGAAACATGCAAATAAGCACGAGCCAACTTCTTAATTATGACAATTCGCTCATTAGAGGAGAGCATTTTGAAGAGTGCAAAAGCAGCAGAAGGAATAAGAACAACATTGAAGACCCCAGAAAACAGTACAGAAGAGCAAAAGAAAATAACTCCAAAGTGGCTTTTTCTCTGGTTTCTCAAGATCACCCCAGCTTCTCTTAACAGAAGCATCAATGCCTGTTTCTGCAACACATCAAAGAGACTCTCAAGATGCAGGACTTGTGCTTTGTGTCTGCTAGTCAGAGATTACAGGATTAATGCCAGTGAGTGTTCCCTATATGCTACTAATCTCCCTTAACAAGCCAGGGTCATCTTTTAAGAGGTTGAGTACCAGGAGAAAAGGATTCATAGTACTCCTGAGAAAAACAAGCCCTACTAGAAACAGACAGCATACCTTCTCCTCTTAAGTCCTTAACTCACATAACATTCTCTTCACACTTATTATGCTTCTTAAAATTAAGAAGAGGCATTAGTAAAGATTTTTCATAATATTAGGGACTTCTATTAATAGTAGTATAATTTTCAAGGAATGGGGCAAATTATTTGGTTCAAGAACCCATATCCCTGAGAGCATGCCAGTTTTGAAATCACAAGACAATATTATTCTTCAAGCCACGTATTTCAAAATAACCCAGGCCTGTCAGCCGTTACCAGGCGGTACTACAGTAATTATCTACATGCACAAGAGGCAGTAACAGAGAACGCTGTTTGGGTGAAAGCAACATTTTGCCGATTAAACTACCTGTGCCAAGCCCTTTCCAAAAATCTTCCTCCAAACTACCAAGAAACTTTACAAGTCTCTTAATTAAATCAAATCAACGGTTTCCAAATTAAAGGAGCAAAGTTCGGCTCTATCAAATTCACATATCTGGGAAAAGTCAGTGAGGAAGAATATGACATATACATCCCACGTTTTACTCTTATTTTTTGGCGTATTTAAAAAAAAAATAATGAGCCGCGAACAATCTGCTGCCCATTTGCCACACAGCTCTGGCATAACACCTTTAAAAACCCGGAAAGAAAAAAAAAAATCCACTGTAGGGTCTGAGATTTAAATGATGAGACAAAATGTCATTTAAGTTACAATATTAATTTTCTAATATTCCACTACAGCTATGTGAGCTCATAAGCATAGAATGGATTTTAAAAACTCACTGAAGAACTTAAGTTTTTGATCACATGGCAATTTAATTGTTTTCCTTGGTCACTAATTACTAAGGATTTTTTAAAGCTCGTTTAATAAAATTACTGAAAGTGGACAAAAACCACTGTTTTTCTTGCAAATCAAACAATGTCCAAGAAGATACAACACAAATGCTACACTGTTGTTGCTAGCAAAGTTACCATTCCAAGATAATTTAAGAGTATGTCCCTAATCAACTACATGGAAAAAAAAAAAAAAAGTAATTGATGCTGAGAAAGAGGATGACTCACTAAAAATCTTATTGCAGATGAGTACTAATATTAAAACAAAGACATACACACTCACTGGAAATCAACATGACACATACCTTCCTGCTAACTCATCTGTTGCTTTCCAACTACAAAAGTATGAACAACTACTCAAGATAAACCTACCGCTTTTGCAATTGGATTTTCACAAGCTGAATGGCCATTTGTAGGTAAAATTACACACCTGAAGGACAGAAACACTCTTGCCTAGTTCCTTCCCTGGCCCCCTTCTCTCTAGAAAAAAACCTACAGAGATGGGCAGCCTGAGAAGCAGAAGGCAACAATCCTATAAACAAACATGTAGCACACAAATCAGCTTGACAAGAAGCACCTCCAACTAGCATCAGATAAGCACATTCACACAACCTTCTGTGCTATCAATCTCATGCCTCCACTAAATTTACTGGTGAACACAGTAAGTGGTAACAATACAAGCCACCTAAAGAAAATGACATGCTGATTTGCCTCAAGAGATACTCTGTGGTTAAGGATCCTACCTCCTCTGTCCATAGCAGGTGCACCCAGTGTAAAGTCACAAGCTCCTGCCTTGTGCTGAGTGCTTGCAGAAGCTTCTCCTGTGTTTTTCCAGTCTTTGTATTCTGACAGTTGTTTACTAAGACTACATAGAGAAAGAAAGGAAAGAGCTTTGGTAAAAGTAACCACGTATTTATACAGACTATTTAACAGAACAGTTAACAGCCCCTTATTGTCCATCCTCTACATATTCCTAGCCATATGGATTCATATACTCAGATGTATTCACTAAGGGTAACACGCAGAGAACTTATTGCGTGACTATTACAAACTTCAACATCCACTAGTCATGTTTACTCTATACATGCATATTCAGACCTACAAAATCATTAACTACTGCTTTCCTGCTTGGTACATTTTCTTCAGCCTTGCTTTTCAGCACACATAACCGCTTTAGAGAAGGAACACCCAGAGGTACAAAGCTATGCATAAGAGTAGTAAACTGCCAAAGATTTTGACAAAAGGGGTAACAGTTAGATCTCATCTGAAACAAAAGGCTCATAGTTCCTGGTCATTGTAGGGGAAGTCAGTCAGGACAAAGGTGCTGATCTGGGGAGAGGGTTTACATGCATTTCAGTTTGCCAAGTTCCACCTCTGGATAACTGTAGGATACAGCCACTTTTTTTTATTTTGGGCACATGTGAGCTTCACAACAAAATCTGAAAGCTATCAGAGAATTTTGGGTGGAAATCTTCCTCAAATCTGAGTTAACATTAAACACAGGAACAATATATATTGGAAGACATTACTGAGCACAGCTTCAAGACAGGTCTCAACATACCATTAAACCTTGATGCTGTTACCCCAAAACCAGCAACTTAGACAACTGACACTGGTAACAGACAACTTATTCCAATGATAAAGTTGAAAATTTACCTAGAATATCCACAGATAACAGCATAATCCTCAGCTGTCCACCCATTAGTGTCTTTATGGGAAACATCAGCACCATAATGAAGAAGAACTTTTATCAAATTAGGCTCCCCACCAGAAGCAGCAGTCATAAGTGGAGTTCTGAAACATTCAAAATACTATATAAAACAGATAATATTACATAGGCACTAGAATTATTTTTATTCATACTTGCTTTCAAAAAAAGTATTTCCCCATTACTTTAAAATGAACAGAAAAAAGGGCAGCTTTTGGTAAGTATTAAGAGCAACAATAAAATGGGAGCAGGAGTCAGAATAATTAACTTCTCAAGCTTCAGACAAAGCTTCCATGCGGACAATACTTACATACAAACTATGTTGCTATGCAGGGGACGGTTTTTCAAATTGAGGCAATGCTGCTCAGCTAATGGCACTTTTCCCGCCAGAAGGGCCACCACACACAATGGCTTCTTGCAATCCTCAGTGCAAAAATCATCCACTGAGGTAAGACAGCAACCAAGCGCATACTTGCTTTCAAAGCTCATTCCCATGACTCTCATCAATCCAACCTAACGAATACTAAAGGAACCCATGCAGAGTTTTGACATATCCCTCACCTTCCACACTGATCTCGAGCATGCACATCAGCTCCCTTTTTAAGAAGAAATTCCACTATCTCTTCCTGATGTTCTGAGACAGCAAGAATAAGCGGGGTACATCCCTCCTGATAGGACATACAAATTCATCAAGTTAGAAATCAAAGTGAAAAAGCCCCCTCAAGATGAACATTAACATGACTTTCTGAAAGAGCTTCTGTAACAAATCTAAAAATTTACCTTATTCTGGGCATCAATGTTGGCATTATGCTCAATTAATAGCCCTGCTACAGATGTATTAGGAGATAAAACAGCAAGATGAAGGGCAGTATTCCCATCTGCATCTGCCAGATCTGGGTCAGCACCATGCTCTAGCAGAATAGCCACACACTTTTCTTGCTGGCACTGTACTGCCTGGGAGCAACACACAAGAAGGAAAAAATTTCCAACATTTACATTCCACTTTGTTACAACTCCCCCAGCTTCCCTACAGTGGAACAAAAGAACACCCTCGAAGACTACCTAACATATGCCTATGCCACAGCAATTACAATATACATGGTTCTACAAAAGCCTATATAAAGAATCTGGCAAGATACATCATTTAGTGCATAATCGATAAGCTCCACTTACACGAACATAACATATTCCACATACCTTCATCAGTGGCGATCTGTTATCACTGTCAAAAAGATTTAGCTTACACTTGTTTTCTACAAGGTATGTGACAACATCCGCATGGCCATTTGCACAAGCAAGATGCAAAGGTGTCCTAAAAATTAAAGTACATTAAATTAGCACAGACAAACAACTAAGGAAATCATTTCAGGCTGTGACAAATGGGTATGATCACACTTTCACTATGCAAAGAAGCAAGCTTAAGAAGAGACTTCACATTTCATTAAAAACAGCCAGGACCCTTCTCCCCTGAAGGTGAAGTAATAGAAAAACCCCACAGAAACACAGCAATTCCTAATGCACGTATTTCTTGTTACAGGGCAGCTGACGGATCTCCTCCAGGGCTATAAGGTTAAGGGCAAGAAAAACATACAAAACTTCAAAAGAACTTGCAACCTCTTGCTACACAGAGAGAACAGACTGGAGCACTGCAAGAATGACTACCACAACCTTTGAGAAATTCCCATGTGAGTATGTAGAATCCTTCACCTCTGAAGAAACAACTGACTGATAGTATCTGAAAGCTAACCAGGACTGGTTTAGATGATGACGGGCTTCTTCATAAAGCTCCTACTGCCACTAAGCACTATGAAACATGAGAAACATGAAGAAGCTACTACTGGCTTTGCAAACAGAAAAGCCTTCAGAAAACCAGCAGACTCTTGCTGCAAGCCTCCTCAACCAAGCCCCTCAGACCACCAGCTGGGAAGGAGATGGCTCTGCTTGAAGCAAGCCCTGCTCAGCTCCACAACAGATACACTTCAGGACACAAGCTGGCAGAGAGCATCAGAGTGCTCGCAGTTGCCTGTTCCCACAAGAACACCAAAGCTGCTCTGCCACCCAGCCCTGGGGACCCTGGGCAGCCCTTGTTCCTCCTGTGGCTGCAATCCTACACTGATCACCCACGGGGTGGAAGAGAACTCCCTGAGCAGTTCTCTCCACAAAACCACGCCACTGGGAGAGCACAGGGAAACTGCAGGTTGGTGGCACACGCTTCTAACAGCACTTGAGCTGATAACCCAGGAGCTACAAGCTGCTCTAGAGTTCACTCTGACAGGTAGCTTGACAAGGTATAGCTTTCTTAGCAATTAGCTTTGATCCAGGACTCATGACTAGCCAGCATCACACCTACAGTACTTCCAACTCTGGGCTGAGGTTTGCACATCTCTGCAAGGCTGAAGACTTTGTTAGACCACCTCTGAAAAAACTCCTGCTCCTAACTGATGCTGTTCAAAGTGCATTTTCTGGGAGGTCCTATGGGCTACAGGACCTATAGGTGTGATTCTTGCCCCATCCCTGGTACAGGATTTTGCTTTTGGAAGTCCCAAGGACCAGAACTGAGATATTCATACGACCAAAGCACACATTTCAGCCATTACTTCCCACACTTCCTATTCTTCACTTCTATTTCCTGTGACATGAACTGTTCCGGTCATTGGAGGACTCAGTGAAAGCCTGAAACACGACCGCAGCTGGTGGTCACTCACAACTCACATCACATCCACAAGCACTGCCGGGCCTGCAACCCTCATGGAGGGTACCGTGTACAGGGGAAACACAGAAACATTCAGCAGCTATTTCCATGAATGCCATTGGGCACCTCGACTCAGACACCTGGAATATACACAGAACACAGTCCACCTTAAAACCGCATCCCCCACCTACAGCTGCATAAACAAATACTGACTGGCAACACTCGGGCACAGCATCAGCATTACTGAAGTGCCCCCTTACCATGCTCTTCCCTGCTTCTCCTACACATCTAGGTCTTTTTGAGGCAGTAAGCTAGCTGGCTGGCAGAAGTCCAGTCTTCAGGACAGCCAGCCTAGGGAGCTAAGCTACTCTGGTAAAACCCGGATCTCTTCAGAACATCACGAAGGTTTTGACTCTGACTTATTTCAGAAAAGTCATTAAAGAATTGACACATACAATACCCAGAAACTGAAGCCAAATCCCTTCTGCTTACGATGGATCGCTAGGAGCTATGCTGCAGTCCAAGACTTCTCCTTAAGATACAACTGCCAAGCACTTGCTATGCTTGACTCAAAAACCCACACCTGCCAGAAGCAGCAGCTTATCCTGCAAGTTGCCGCCTAGACCTTCCAACCCAAGATATCGACTACCTGTACCAAACCAACTAACTGCCATTCAAACTCAGGTTGTTGCTTTGGCTGCCACACCGCAGTCAGAAAAGGTACTAACTGCGCACACACCATCAACAAACCACACGTTTTTTCTGCTCTGTGGCTCTTTCCTGCCTGCACTGCTTAACCCTCCTTAAGTTACCGGCAGTTAAGGGACTGCAGCTTTCTCAGCTTAAGTGCAACTCACCTTTTGCAGGCTGCTCCCTTCCATTCCTGCGCCCCAGGCAAGGAAGTACTACTCCGGCAAAGAGGACACCGAGAAGGCAGGGGAAAAAGGCGACAGCTGGACACCAGGCCGAATTTAAGGGCTTCTGCCAGCGTAAGATGGACTCCCACACCCAGCCGAAGGCTGAGCTCAGCTGCAAACGGCTATCTCGCTCCCCACACTGCTGTGGCCATTCGACCCCAGCGCCGCTGAGCTGCTGCCGGGGGGCTGCAGCTGCTCCTGGCACTGCAAAGCCTCCCCGACCCTGCCTCAGCGCTCTCCCTCCACCGCTCCCCCCTTACCTCTCCGCTTTGTCCCGCTCGTCGACGCCGTGCTTCTTCAGCCCCTGCCGCACCTGGGCCAAGTCGCCGCAGGCGGCCGCGCGGTGCAGCTTGCCCTTCTGCCAGAGATCGTACGCACCGGCGGGACGGGGCGTTGAGGGGCTGCCGAGGGGCTGCTGCCCCTTCCGCTTCCTTCCGAACCCGAAGATCCTCTTCATGCCGCGGCAGGAACACGGGCACGGTCCCGCCTCAGAGGAGCAACAGCAGGAACCGCTATGCCAGCTGGGCCGAAGGCCGAGCGAAGATCCGGGAACTGCCTCAGCACCGTGCAGCTACTGAGGGCGGAGCTCGCTCTCCCGCCGACCACTACAGACTCAGGGGCGCGGCTTCCGTCATGAAGTTGCCAGCCTCGCGCAAGCGCTGTTGGCCGGCAACGGGGTGAGGGTGTGGCGGCTGTGAATAGAGGTGAAGTGAGCAGCCGGGAGTTGTTCCTCAGACTTAGGGGCTTGCTTCTCTCTGGTCTTCAAAGAAGTCTGCATGACTGACTGCAAGAGCAGGCGGAGAACTCTTAACAGTCTGCCCAGGAAGAGAGCCTGAAAGCTTCTTCCAAAATACAGCTCTGCTCTCCATAACAGCAAGGTCCAAAGAACTCAAACTGTGACAAAATGCAGCAGTTCTAAAACGTCGGTCACAACAGTTCTAGCAACTGTCGCCATTTGGCAGCAGTCAGACAGGTCTTGATACCGGGAAATAAAGTGTTAACATTGTGCCTGCTTGCTTAAGCAGTCGCTGTGCTTGGTGAAGCAGAACCGTAGGAGTTAAAGTTGCTAGAAAGGTGAAGCAGAATTGTAGGAGTTACAGCTGCTAGGCAGAATTGTAGTAGATAAGATTCATAGCTTAATATTTAAGACATTCTTGTTCAAATAGTACCTTTAGAAAGAAAAGGAACAAAAGATAGCCAGAGTAACAAAATTTACAAACTTGACAAGTTTCTACTTTAAGATACATAAAAGCGGCTTGTACTGAACCTGAGGTTTGGACAGGAGCCGAAACCCTATTGAGTCTGCATGAAAGCAATAGGTTACTTGCGGTGATGAAGAGGAACTTCAACCTCACGACCCCCTAAAGACCACCACCAGGAGGCACTGCGCAGGCGCACCAATGGGACAAATGCTATAAACCTAATTATAATACTAGACGGGAATAGGTTTTGCATATGTATTAGGCGTGAAGCAATCTCATGTTTAGGTAATTATTATATGCAATATAAACGAACTGAGTGGCAAGAAGGGGCGCACATGCTTTTGGAGGAGAAACCCCCATGTGCCTCAGCGCTGAATAAAGCATACCTACTTTACAACTCTAACGAGTTGTGGAGTCAATTCGTGTATCAGTCTTAGTCTGTACCAGAAGCAAGCAAAGGGAAAAACGGGGACACCTGCATGAGCAGGGGACAGGAGAGGCAGACCCAGAAGGGGGAGCAGAAGAAAACAAAGACACGTGCTAGACTGCACAGTTTATTAAATGCCAGGTTGGAACAAAAATACTTGGAATTAAATACCGGGTCTTAGCAACTCAAAAGTGTCATCTTCCTCCCACTGTGATAACCATAGCTGCTCTTCTTCTAAGACTGCAAACCTCCCATTGTGGTAACTATGGCTGCTTTTCTTCTAAGGCTGTAAACTCCAGCCTCTGAATTAGTCAGTGGAAGGCAAACATTCTGTCTCAGTGTAACCCGTCCTTCTTTTCTGGAATTGGGACATTTCTGCTCCAGCATGTTCTGAGAATCAAAGCGTCAAGGGGAGACACTTTCATATCGCACCCAAAAGCTTCGGGGGGAGGGGTGGGGTGGGGTGGGGTAGGGTGTGTGGGGGGAGGCTGGTCACACTATGCTGATGTTCTTGCTGTATCAGTGGGTTGTGTGTCATAACAGACTCCTTCGCCTTGAGGGAGGGCTGCTGAGGACCAGGAAGCTTGGTACAGAACTTCCTCCTGAGTCACCTGTCCGAAGCAAACTGATCATTAGCAGTTGTTTCAGTATATTAGACCATACGGTTTGGATCTATAAATGGATTCTAACTTTAGGCTAAAAACCATAACTTTACTTATGGATACTCCTTAGCACTAGTTGAGAACACTATTCCAAAATGCTTACCGTATTTTCCACATAGGCTTCAGCCCCGTTTATTGATAGCACTGAGGCCCTGGTCATGCTTTGGACAGTTCTTCCTACACACAAACTTATGTTCACTGTCAAAGTGTTGCCAAGATGTCCCAGTTCAGTTGAACACTGAACTGGACTTTCAGACAGATCTTCGCTGTCACTGCTGCTTGTGGATGGTAATCTCTTCCCACGGTGTTCCTGACCAATCTTAGCATAGGCTTCTCATAGTTGCCTTCCCACCCAACCGAACAATACCCACAGTCCTTTGTTCTCGTCCGGGTTTTTGTGCACAAGAATTACGGGTACCTTATACTGCAGTTTTTGCGGGAGCTCGAATTCCTTGGTTATTGCCTCTCTGTTCGTTGACCTCACGAGACTACCCGGGACTACAACTCCCGAGCCACAGATTGTGGGGCGCCTCCTCGTAAAAGCTATAGTCCCGAGCAGCCACACAGAGATCAGATCGGGCTCACCAATTTTGTTATAAAAATTCCATCTTGGCCATGATCTGATCTAATTATTTTTTTTGTTACAATTGATTAATATTGAGAGGCAATAAGCAAGCAGCACTGGGTGCGCCAGGGAGTCTCCGCTCCACCCAAGACGCACACCGAGATTCCTGGGGTACAGTCTCTTATACTCCTTGGTCGGGGGCTTCAGCCAATCCTGTCGTCTCCTTCACCCGAATATCGATGTGGTTCCTTTATAGTTCTCCTCCTGTTGCTGGGGTCTTATCTTTGGGTGAAACTTCTTAAAAAGTTATTGAATTCCTTGGTAATACATCAACAGGAGATGTCTATCATAAGCTTAACCACCATCTTAGCCCCCTAAATTCCATTTCTTATATAGTTACTTATTCAATACACAAGTTGCACCTCATCCTGTAACAGGAGGTATCTCTTGATTACCTAACCCCCTTAAGGCATTCAAGCAGTTAAACAAAGTACCCCTGTAATTAGCAAAGCGTTTGAGACATTCAAGTAGTTAAAGTACCCCTTAAAGTAACAAAGCATTTGATTAAGAAGGATTATTCCTTTGTTCCTTCTTTCATCATTGTATTGAGAGGAACGTCGACTTTTGATGCCCAGAGAAGGATACATTTCAATTATTGTCAACTTTTTTTCCCATACTGCTTAAGAATCATAGTAAAACCTTCTAGAACATTTCCCTGCTCCTTTGCTAAAGCCATAATTCTCAGCCGCTTACTCCTGTCCTGCAAGAGTCAATCTGCGCGGCTTGAATTCTCTTCCTTTCAACATATACCTTTGCTTATATTCAGCAAGCAGTTCAGCTGAGCCACGCCACTGGATCGACAATTAATTGATTTTCATGTTCCACGTGGTAGGCGCCATTTGTGGTGTTACATACCACGACACGGACTCAAGTTAATGCAGAGACTTGAATCCTTGGTTATTATCACCCAGCGCTTTTTATCCCCTTGTTCAGTACTTTCCCATCCTGCACATACATTCAATGTTCAATTTGATTGGCCCCTGTAAAACTCTCCAGATAAATAGGGCAATCGCAGTGCTGCAGACCCTCTCACAACCCCCATATCCTCTGGCCTCCAACTGAGATTCTTGCCACAGCTACATCCTGGCCCCCCCTCCCAAGGCTTGTTTTTTTTTATCTTCCCTGTCCTTCAGTGTTCCACTTCATTGCCCCAGGGCTTGTCAAGTACCAAGGCCTCAGAGCTCATTCCCAAACTCTTTTTCATGGAAATCTTATCACCTTCACTCCCCACAATATATATACATATATATACATCCACAGAGAGAGAGACAGAGAGAGATCATTCCTCAGAGCATAGACCAATCCCTATAAAGCTGCTGAGTCCATCTGGTCCATGATGTAACAGTCTTTCAGAGCAGGAGAGGCTGTGTGCGGTGTTCACACTCATGAATAAACTCAGCAGTAGGGTCCATTGCTAAGTCCACCCCTTGATCATGAGTCCATCTGTATGTTGCATCTCTGCCCTGATGGCCTGAAGTGTCATGGTCCCACCAGGCTCAAATTAATTCACCCTCCCCTTCAGCAGTTACTGCAACTTGTTGCTGGGGACTCCATACAGCTGCCTTCCATCTCCAATGCTTCCAAAGCACTGGAGGGGCCCAGTGGACGAGGTGCTTGCCCATACTGTCCCACATACCCTGTCACTCATGACTGTCCAGCCTTGGGGAAAATCTCTCGGTCCCAAGGGTACCCAAAGGCCATTCAAACCCTTCAGAACTCTCAAATGGTGGTGCTGTACTTGTCACTGGTGCTGGTGTAGCTGCTGTGCTTGGATCTGGAGTAGCTGCGCTGTCTGCTGCAGTCGGAGTTTGAGTAGCTGCTGTACTTGTCGTTAGGGTTGCTGTAGCTGCTGTTCTTGGAGTTTGTCATCTGTTGCTTCCCAACTACAAAAGTATGAACAACTACTCAAGATAAACCTACTGCTTTTGCACTTGGATTTTCACGACCTGAATGGCCATCTGTAGGTAAAATTACACACCTGAAGAACAAACCCACTCTTGCCTAGTTCCTTCCCTGGCCCCCTTCTCTCTAGAGAAAAACCTACAGAGATGGGCAGCCTGAGAAGCAGAAGGCAACAATCCTATAAACGAACATGTAGCACACAAATCAGCTTGACAAGAAGCACCTCCAGCTAGCACCAGATAAGCACATTCATACAACCTTCTGTGCTAGGGTCCAGTCTGATCCTCGTGGCTCAATGGGAGCATTTCCCTTACCCTTTTCACCTCTAATTCCTCTATCTCAATTTCCTTTTAAATTCCGTTAGACATAAACTGTTGTACCAGTCTGAGACCAGGACTAGTTCCACCGCACCTAGGCTCCATCAGGAGTTTAGGAAGCAAGGGGGTTTAGTCTGAGCCTCACGACTCAACAGGAGGGTCTGCCTTGTTCTTTTGTACCTTCGGTTTCTGTACACATTTCAATTCAACTCTGTATAATCACTTTAATACAATCATGTATAAATCATTACCAGTTCAGACACAATCTCTTTTTGTACGTAATAGAGTGAACCTTGCCATTGAATTCTGTTGAGTCACACATTTCTAAATTTATATTAAAACTACTTTTATTAATATCTCTGACAGCGATTCTTTTAGTGATCCTAAACACTCAGTTTTGTGACAACATCCCTGTGATAATTAGTGTTTGTTGCCAGTGTTTTTCCATTGCAGTCTGTCCTCAGGCCTAAGGTGGGTGGGTGAGGTGATTTTGTGTCAGTTAAGTCTCTGCATTGAATGCGGAGTCCCATAAGCACTGCACAAGACAACAAGGAGTCTTGCAGAGTAAATCCTTCTGCACAGGATTTCCCCCTGCTCCCTTCTTTTGCTCTCTCTCAGAGTTTCACAGTCTCTTGCAGCCAGACTTCTGCTCTTTCTTCAAAGCTTCCCCGTGCCTCCGGTGGGGGCTCCAGTCGCCAGCCTTTCTTTTCTGTTCTTGGTGGCTAGCATTACAACACAACTCGATGCAGAGGGAGGTGGATAATTAGGCAGCTTTGGGACGCAGTGCAGCTATTCCAAAGGCACAGTGCATGGTTGGACAGGGCTTTTGTGCTGCCTGGTCGCTTTCCTGCCTATTTATGCCCGAGGAAGGAATGAACTGCCCTGAGACTAGTAGTCATTTTAGGCGTACTGCGACTTTCCATGTGCGCTTTTTGCCACCTAGTGGCAGCAAGGTATTGGTGGACTGTTTGCCTCTGATAGTCGCACTTTCCGGGCATGGTACAAAATTGCCTGTAGCGTAGGGCTGCTGTGTAAAGCGGGAAGGTGCAACTGTCCATCCTCGCTACTGACTGTACTGCTGTGACAAAAGGCCAGGAAACTAGCTTTTCCCTGGTCAAATGGTCAAACTGTCAAGTAAAGCCACAGGAATGCTCAAAATCAGTGCATTTCTGAAGCTTAGTGCAGTTTTGAGTTATTTAAGCAAGTACTCATTATGGGATCATATGGATGCCTAGTTTCTGATTTGGGGGTGTATCCTGAAAGGTAACTTTGTGGGGCCTCTGAAATGAGAAGATGCATTTTGATGGGAATGTTTGTTGCATCAGCAACCGCCAGCACAATTACATATGCTGTATTTCTGAGAGGCAGTAGTTGTGTTAGGGGTGCAGGTCCAGGACAGTGATGCCAAATTACCTTAGAGGAATTTCCCTCACTGAACTATACAGTCCTAAAGCAGGTCTGTAGGGAGTATGTGGCCACCTTACTGAGCTTCCACCCGCTTTTGAAGTAGGCTATGACTTGGAAATGAGTTTGTCCTTGTTGACAGCTTGTTCTAGCTCTTGATGTGAAGCTATGGAAAGTCTCTTCACATCCAGAAATTAAAGGCCTGCTGTTGGTCACCAAACATCTGAAAGATGCTATGATCCCACCACTTTGCAAGTCTAGTAGGAATTATAAGCATCCATATTACTGGTGAGGTACTGAGTCCAAAAACAACCATTAGCAAGCCTTGGCATAGACATGTGCCAAAAGGCTATAGCAGGTAGGTTGCAGGTGCTTTGGGATAGTTGTTGCACACAGGAGCAGGTATGACATAAAGTGTAACTGTTTGGGGAGCATTTCCTGATGTCCCCAGAAGTGACCTTGGTGTGGTCCTTTATTTATTATGGGAGCAACCCTCAGGGGCAGTCTTGCAGAACAACACTGAGATGGTCAAACACTCTCCAGTAGGGGATAATGTTTGAAGAGTACTATGCAATCTGTACCTTTGGTAAGGAGGCTTTTTGACAATGCATTTCCCTTTGCTCCAAGACAGGCATAATTTCCCAAGATATAGAAACCCTGTGCAGAATACAGTCCAGTCAAAGGCAATACTGAAATTGCAGCTCCAAGTAGCATTGCATTGGAGATGGGGAACTGAGCTAGGCATACATTCTGTGTAGGATGGCTTTCTTTGCATAACTGGATTATGTTGCCATAGCTAGATGTGCTCCCATAAGCAAGTGAGCTTGTTTAGCAGTGTCTTCACCTCTTCATTAGGATGCCATGGGGACAGACCCTTAAGCTCTCCTCGTTTGGTGTGTGTCTGCAGAGTTGTTTCCTCACTAAACTTTAGTGTCTCACCTTTCCCATGCGTGAAACCTGCTAATCTGCTTTCTCCTCTGGAAATTTCACAGATGGCTACTGCCCAATTATTACATGGTTTCCAGATGTTTAGTTGATAGATGCTTGTTTAGCTAGCATCTGTGTTGATTTAGGGTGATCTTGCCTCCAGCTGCTTGCTGTTGCCTTCCCCTCAGAAGGAAAGAAGTTGTCTTTCACCTCTGTGGTAAATGTAAGCATTCCCTGATGGGCTTTCCTTCTTGGAGTGATTGAGCAGATTCTGGCTGAAGCAGTTGAGGAAGTATTTAGCAGAACATTCCACAGGCTGGAGATGATACCTTTAGATGAGGATATTGGCTGCTGTCTGCAAAATTACTGTGTTTGCAAAATTTTCACCTAGCTGTGGTATAGTAATTCTGAGAGAGGGTTAGTAACCAAGAGCTGAAAGTGGCAAAGTCCTGCACCAGTTCAGTTGAATCCAGGAGGGGGCGGATAGTCACAGCCAAAATGAGGCACAATTTAAAGAATTCTCTTTTCCATGCTCCTTCTTGGGACAAGTATCTTAATCCTAAAACTCTATTACTGCAAGACAAGTACTTAAGCTGAATTTTAAGAAGAATAGGAAAGAAAGAGACAGTACCAATAACAAAGATAGGTTGAATGAGTAGTTTATTATTGGGACACTATTTTTCATAGTAAGTCAAAGACTTACCATGATAAACCCAACCAACATAAATGTTACATATTTACCCACAGAAATAGTACAAGTAAGTAGGCCAGATTACCTGCTTTGGGTCATTCAGGTTATATAATGTGCCAAAGTGGAGGCAGAGAACCCTTTCGTTATATTTGAGTGGCATGATGTGATCAAGGAATAATGTTCTTTCACCTTCACCTTAGGTTCGGAAGTTTTCCTGTCCCACTAAAGTATTGTGTCAAACCGTCTCTGCATATAATGTTTAGATTTGGGGGTAGGAGTGAGGTTGCAATTCGACTTCAGTTTCTTCTGATCAAGGAAATTTGTTTACAGTACTCTTAAAAATAATCTTTCCTCATAAGTAATTTTTAGTTTAATATTATAGCTCACAGAATGAAAGTTAAAGGTTCATTTAACCATTAAACCTTGTGTTGTTTTAAGCCTCAGCCTTTATCACTGATTGTGATAATCGTCTGTTAAGTTTCTGAGAGAAGCTGAGAAACTCACATACCTGTAGGAGTGATGTAAAGAAGTGGCAAAATCCTCTTTCAAAGTGAGGCTTTTTTATAACAAATTAAAATGAGTAGCTAAAAATGATAAATGAATCTTTCTTCTGTGGCTCGTGCTCAGCTGGCTGTAGGCTGTATTCTCAGACCTAGGCAGTTACTCTGGGTTATTGGTGTTTGATTTTTTGGTATTCAGTAGAGTGCTGAAAGCAGTTAGTTCTTTGTTACTACCTTTCCCCACCTTTTAAGATTGTAAGCATTTGTTCCTTACCCCATATTTATATAGCAAGCCGGCGTGCTATGTCAATACAGAGCTTGCTGTCTTCCACTGCTCTTTTGCAATTATAATAATTTAGGGTGTTTCCCTATGCAGGTCTGACACATAACTAGAGGAAGAAAGGACATTTATAGTTTTACTGGCCTACCAGTAATTATTGGAAAGACAACTGTCCTTTCAGTACCTTGAGTAAGAGGTAAATAAGCACTGAATACTAAGGTGTCTAATGAAAGATAGTACGACATTTCCCCAAATTAACAGGATTGCAACTGGCCATTAAATTTTATCAAGGCAATTACAGGGTAAGTAAGAAGAGGATCACCCATGCTATTGAAGAGTATCTTAAGTTTTACTGGTTCTTTCTATATTTTGTATTTGTTTGCGAAAGAGTTACTTATAGGAACCTCTTGATTTAAGAAGCTAGCCTTTATGTTACCATGGGTTGCTTTGCTGCTTGAAATCCACTGTCATGTTGCTTGAAGTCGCTGTTCTCTGGAAGTCAAAAATGGCACAACCTGTAAAAATAGAGTTGAAAGAACAGGCAAAACCAGTGAGAGTCAAGCAATATCTGGAAAAGCCAGATGTTAGACAAGGAATCAAGAAATTGGTTGATAAATTCTTAAAGTTTGGAATTCTAGGAGTGTGTGTCAGAATATAATACTCCAATTTTACCAGTAAGAAAACCTTCAGGTAAATGTAGATCAGTTCAGGATTTAAAGGCTATAAATCAAATAGTTAAAGACATACACCCTGTAGTTGCAAATCCATATACTCCTTGAACCGTATTGAGAGAGGATCATCAGTGGTTTACAGTGCTTGATTAAAGGAATTTTGTATACCCCTGGAGGAGGAAAGCTGAAAATTATTTGCTTTTGAGTGGGAAAATCCACAAACAGGATGAAAACCACAGTTAACATGGACAAGACTGCCACAATGATTCAAAAAAGTCCGATCATCTTCAGCAACCAGTTGGTGAAAGAGCTGGAATGGTGGAAGCAAATTGATACAGAACCTAAACCTGGACAATTGCTTCTGCAATAAGTGGATGACATCTTGATTGCTACAGAACAGATTGACCTGTATCAAGGTAACAACAGACCTTTTAATTTTTCTTGGATTAAATGGGTATAAAGTGTCTACCTAACCAAAGATATTCAGTTATTTGCTCATGAAAGACAACATCTTGCACTTGGTGTACTGATTCAGAAAACAGGAAGTTGGAAAAGACCGATTGGGCAGTTTGGTATTTCTCCAAAGAATTAGACACTGTTAAGTAAAGGATGGCCTGCTTGTCTCTGAGAAGTTTCTGCTACAGTGAGGCTAATACAAGAAGCTCGAAAATTAACTTTGGGAAGAAAATAACAGTGCCTGTACCACACATGTTAATTACTGTTTCAGACCGAAAGGGGTGAGTCCTGAGAATTCTTTATAGAAGCAAATTCTGCTCAAAAGATAGAACTGATAGCCTTGATGAGAGCATTAGGACAGATTCAAAATATGCCGTTGGTGTGATGCATGTTCATGGAGTCCTGTGAAAGGAAGGGGGATTATTTATCCTCCCAGGAAACAAGTATTAAATACAAAGAAGAAATCTTACAAGCAGTCCAGAAATCGATTAAGGTGGCAGTCATGCACTGTGAAGCACATCAGTGAGAAAATACAAAAGAAATTATAGGAAACAAATTGGCAGACAGAACAGCTAGGAGGACTGCAAAAAGAGATGCCTTCCAAATGGCATTAATCTCTACTAAAACTATTGCTCTACCAAGAGATAAATCTAAATATTCACAGGAAGAAGAGAAGCTAGGAAAGTTGCTAAATGTAAGAGAAACTCTGGCAGGATGGGCACAAGGCCAAGTAGCAATCCCACCACTTATAATGAGGGAAATAATATAGGCAAAATATAAAGAATGTCATTGGAGAGCAGAAGCATTAGTGGCGCTTCTAAAGAGACACACAGTAAAGTAAAACCGCTAGAAATAGCTAAAATGAGAACTGCAAAAGGTTTCAGAGCTACCTTGGCAAAATGGGTGTTGGTTCATTTTGGTAGGGGTTAGTACTTTTGCAGGATGGCCAGAAGCCTTTCCCTGTTGGAGCAATCAAGCAAAAGAAGTCATTGAGTAGTGCAGGAACTTATCGCAAGATTTGCGGTGCCTATTGGAATATCTTCGGATTGAAGTCTACATTTTTTTGCAAAAGTGGTCCAGGGCATTAGTAAAATGTTGGGAATTACTTGGGACTTACATACTCCTTGGAGGCCACAATCCAGTGGAAAAGTAGAAAGAATGAATCAAACATTGAAAAGACAGATCTGTAAAATATGTCAGGAAACTTGATTTGAAATGGCCTCAGGCACTCCCACTGGCCCTTTTGCGAATTTGTGTTCAACCTAAAAGTGGAACTTTAAGTAGTCCTTATGAGTTGCCATCTAGAAAGCCGTATAAATCTCCAGAACCAAATTTGAATGTACATATAAAAGGAAAACATGGAGACATTCAAGACCCGCCTGGACACGTTCCTGTGTAACCTTATCTAGGTGTTCCTGCTGGAGGGGGATGGACTAGATGATCTTTGAGCCCTTCCAATCTAATCTGTGATACTGTGATACTGTGAAAACAAGATATATATAGCTATTTACTTTCCCTAGGAAAAACCTTAACTGTGCTTTGTAGTGTGGTTGTTTGAAACAGGCCTCTGTCTCTGGAGAGCCCAGTACACGATTTCCAACCAGGGGATTATGTGTACAGGAAAACACGGATTTCTGAACCTCTTCAGGAACATTGGAAAGGACCTTTTCCAGTGCTTGACTACCTTCACTGCCATCAAGATAGCTGAATCAGAAGCATGGGTACACCACATTAGGGTGAAGAAAGCCCACAGTCATGGATGATGAGACCCCAAAATTGACTCTGGAATACATTTAATTTTATGTATCCTTTTCAGATCTGGGGAGAATGGATATTGATTTGGATGTTAGTGGGAGCCAATTTTGTGGTAAAAGCTGAACCAGACGGAGAATTAGTAAGGCACGGAAATCTATTGAAACTGGAATGTAATTCTACTAAAATTCCAGACCTTAATCCCAATGAGATGGCAAGTGAACCAGGAAAAGGGGGAAGAAAGAAGATATAAAAGGCAAGTAGAAACAGACCAATTGGTATGTGTCCTGGCTTCAGAGATAGCAGACATTTTTCTCCTTCTTAGTAGCTGGTGCAGTGCTGTGTTTTTGACTTTCAGCCTGGGAACAACACTGATAACACCGGTGTTTTTAGTTGTTGTTAAGTAATGTTTGCTCTGACCAAGGACTTTCTGAGCCTCATGTTTTCCCAGGGAGGAGGGGAAGTTGGGAGGAAGTAGAGACAAAACACCTGATGCAAACTAACCAAAGGGGTATTCCATAGCACATCACATCATGCCCAGTGTGTAAACGGGGGGCAGTTACCCAGAAGGCCCAGATGACTGCTCGGATCAGGCTGGGTATCGGTCGGCAGTTGGTGAGCAGTTGTATTCTCTTCCCTTGTTATTTCCTTTATCGTTATTATTATTGGTGGTAGCAGTAGCGGTTTTGTGTTATACCTTAGTTAGTGGACTGTTCTTATCTCAACCCGTGGGAGTTACATTCTTTTGATTCTCCTCCCCATCCCTCCAGGAGCAGGGGGAGGAAGAAAGGGGGGAGTGAGCGAGCAGCTGCATGGTTCTGAGCTACTGGCTGGGCTTAAGCCACAACTATTTAATCGAATGATCATCCAAACAGTGGCTACACAACAAGATGAATGAGAATCAATACCAAAGACTCCCACTAACTTACAATGACTCCCACCAACAAGTAATAGAAATAAATCTTAGAATGAAAGTATTGAAATGATTTTCAAAACTTTTGGGGTGGAGGGGGGAGAGTGTTGCAGATTATCTTCAGTTTTACTGAATCCTTCTATATTTTGTTTGTTTGTGAAACAGTTGCCTACAGGAACATCTTGATTTAAGATGTTAGCATGGGTTGCTGTGCTGCTTGAAATCTGATACTCCATTGCTTGAAGTTCCTGTTCTCTGTAACACGTTAGCCTTAGTCCTTATTCTCTAAACCATAACCAGAGAGCCGAGGGTCTGTTGTATATAGGATGAGTTATTTGACAACCTGGCAAGGTAGACATCTAGCCAGCCAACTTGGCAACAAAATAAGATTAGGGTGCCCTTTAGATGAACTGTCCTCATTAAACTCTCATTATAATACTAAAAAACACACCCACGGATCTGGAGGACCCAGGTGAAGACCCTTCCTCTGCACAAGCGTAGAAACAGAAGAGAATGACACACACAGCAGATATTATAATTATGTGCAAATCACTAACCAGTCATTGTAACTGGAGTGTACTACCTTGTAATTTTTGTGTATAATTGTAAGGATGAAATTGGAATGGGGTGTTTTTGATTTGTGGAAATTCCACCTAGCACTCAATGATGCAATAAAGAGGTGCCTGCTTCTTCATGCTGCATTGGTATTAAGGTGTTTTATTCTCCAGACTGTGAGTGACAATGCAGTATACGAGTTTTTAACATTAGGTTTTTTAAGCATTGATTTCCGTATTTGCAGATAACTCTAAATAATGTTATGTTAATGAGAGACAGAAAATACAGAGCATGAATTTTACACAAGTTAATGAAAGGATTGCTTTTGATAATGAAAATATTAATTGTCTAGGAAAAATAGTTTATAAGTGTTGTGAAATGACTGTGCATTTCTTTGTTCTGTCTCCGGGTATCACTGTTATACCATGTATATACTTCTTTGTGTGGTTAGTTTCTACTAACAAGGTTTTTACATGAGTAATCACAGTTATATTCTTCTTTGTTACAAAGACTGGAGCTTTTCTTTCCTGTAGCTATACATTTCAGATTACAGTGGTTTATTGTATGCACCTTGCACTATTTGTGGCTTTCCTTACATACATAATACATATGCACATATATAGTTAAGTATATCTATAAAATACGATTGATAGGCTGTTTAAAATGTGCAACTAGCTTTGGAATGCTGTGTTTGTTTTCAAATGAGTTGTGGTTGTAGACAGAAGTCCAAATTCAGTGTAGTAATAATTAATTCCAATTAATCAAGAATCAAATCCAGAAAGAGTACTTTTTCTCCTTGTTCCCAATGTGGGGAAAGAAAGAGAGAAAGCAGTATTTTTTTCTCATATAAATGCCAAAGAGAGATAGTTGAAGCACCTTATTTATCACACATAGCCATCTTAGTGTAATACCACGTGTCAGAAGGCTCTCCTCCACACCTAGTGAATCCTGGTGCTGTTCCCAGGGATCTGATGGGTATTGTTGTCTTCTTTAGCAGGTTGCTTGGTTTTTTTCCAAAGGAAAGCTGTTATGGATGTGTTTGTGAGTTTTTTTGTTTTTTTGGGGGGGAGAGGGGTGTTTAAAGAAATGTCCTGGGTTTAGCAGTAGCAGTCATTTTTTTTTTCTCTTTCTTGGTAGCTGGTGCAGTGCTGTGTTTTGACTTTCGGGCTGGGAACAGAGCTGGTAATAATGATGTTTTGGTTTGGTCAAGGACTTTGTGGGCCTCATGCTCTGGCAGGGAGGAGGGGAAGCCGGGAGGAAGCAGAGACAGGACACCTGACCCAAACTGACCAAAGAGGTATTCCATACCACAGCACGTCATGCCCAGGAGGTAACTGGGAGTTACCCAGAAGGACAGGGGGTCTTGATGGGTCGGACTCGTTGTTTGGTGGGTGGTATTGTACTCTTTTCCCTTGTTATTATCTCTTATCATTGTTGTTGGTGATAGCAGTGGTGATTTGTATTGTGTATTGGTTGCTGGACTGTGCTTATCTCAACCCATGGGAGTTGCATTCTTTTGATTCCCCTCCCCATCCCTCCAGGAGCGGGGAAGGGGGGGAGCCCCCGGGAGGGGCACGTGGGCCTCAAGTGCTTCCAGCCTGGCACCACTCACTGGGAGTGAGTGCCCGAACTGTCTGGCTGGGTTTAAACCAAGACAAGAAACAGTACTCTTTTCAGAGGAATGTGACACATTTTTACTTTCCTACCCTCAGGCTTGCCCAATTTAGAATCATAGAATCATAGAATAGTTAGGGTTGGAAAGGACCTTAAGATCATCTAGTTCCAACCTTCCTGCCATGGGCAGGGACACCTCACGCTAAACCATCTCACTCAAGGCTTCTTCCAACCTAGCCTTGAACACTGCCTGGGATGGAGCATTCACAACCTCCCTGGGCAACCCATTCCAGTGCCTCACCATCCTAACAGGAAAGAATTTCTTCCTCATATCCAATCTAAACTTCCCCTGTTTAAGTTTTAACCCATTACCCCTTGTCCTGTCACTACAGTCCCTAATGAAGAGTCCCTCCCCAGCATCCTTCATCAATATCTCAGTATTATGCCTCTAGGCTTGACCACAGTAAAAATAAGAATGTCACTGTTACTGTCACTTTCCTCCAAGGAGAATTTCTCTGCCCTGTTCAGCACTTTGCCTGCAATAGGAATGCTAGCTTGGTAGCTGAATTCCTCCAGTTCCCACTGGAATTAAAACATGCAGGCCAGTCAATAGATAGCTAAACCCAATTATCATGCACAGAGCCAGCCGGGGTAGCCAGTGGGGTTACTCTGGTCCCGTCAGTCCCTGGGATCTAGTAGTCAGGACACCAGTCCTGTTCTTGTTGCAGTAGTTTGGGAAACTGTCATTTGCTGTGGTCACCCCTTCTGCTTCCAGAAAGCAGGGCCACCCATGAACTCCTCACTTTGGAAGACACCCCCCACCCTCCAAAAACCCCTCAGTGCTGCCACTGTCTGTAAGATGTGTGGCATCACTGGGCAAAACCCTGCTGGCGTTGCAGCAGTCTGTGTCACCTCTGATCTTGACTTTTCTCTGGCTAAAAGCTGGGGTGGAAGAGTTACAAGAACTACTCTAGCATTGGAAGAATGGAGATATTGTTCTTGTCGGTTTTATAATTATGAGGAAAAAAGGTAGCAGATCAGCCTAGGGTACAGCACAGAACTGTCAGCTAAAGAGCATTGACTTTCATACAGTACACTCAGTTATTGTAAAACTGAGTCATTGATCAAACTCCGCAGAGGTTTTGTTCAGAACAAAGATACCCATGTCTTTTTCTTTTTCTTTTTTTTTTTTCTTTTTTTTTTTCATAGAGAGAGAATTGTGTTATCTTGAGAGGATTATTTGTACCTCAAGTTTGGAACCAATTCTACACCCGCTTTAATAAATAATTTTAAAAGGTGCTTGGAGGCAGACAGCTGTTCTGGGAGCTGCATCACGCATCACCTGCAAGTATCTATAAAGCTCTGTGGCTTGGTGACTAGAAGGGCAAACCTGCATTTGTTCAAACTGTTTAATTGGAGCATTACAGCAGAATTTCCACATGCAAAATACTGTAAAGGTTTAAATCCTTATGGAGTAAGTAAACTGTTGCCAGTGGAAGACTGGGCTCTGTCACTGAGCCAGTATTTTCACCAGACATGTGACAAGGGCTGATATGTCAGCTCTTACCCTTTAGCCAAGCTCTTTTAGTATCTCAGCTAGTTAATTATAAACACTTTCTGCATCAGTAGATCTCATAATTTCGCATGCCGTGACCAGTAGTAAACTGTAAAAGCGTTGTTTCACAAACCTATTATTTCTAGCCAGAAAAAAAGGGAGGATGGTCACAGCTGATTGATTGGAAGGGCAAAGAGGTTAATAATTTCTGCCTGTTTGCTCAGGACCAGTCTTTTCAGGCTTCTGGAAGGAAAGGCTGTAGAGAAGTTAGTGACACAGAATGTAATTTCCCTGATGAATTTGTTTATTTGCAGTGCATGCATATGCCCCATTTAATAAAGAGGAGAGGGAGGTGGGGATCAGGTGTGCTACTTTATCTCTGCTGGAAGACCATGAAGACCTGCCATGCACAAGAGCTCTTTTCTTGGGCTGGAGAGCACCTCTGGCTGGCCGGGGAGCCCAGGCAAAGTGCTGCAACTTTTGCTAACGCAGTGCTGTCACCCAGCAGAGAAATCCCTGGCAGAAGGTGCAAGCCAAGACAGGCTGGGGCCCGATTCATGTCTAGAGTGGCACAGCTGTGTCTGCTCCTCCTGCTCACATCTCTGTGTTTTACAGATACAGCTGCTTGCTTCCTGGGGTTGAAACTGTTCATGTCTTCAATCATGAAGTCTCTGTCCATCTGCATAGACATCCCCTGGTTATCTTCCTGTTCCTTTCCCTTTTCTGGCTGTTAATCAGCTTAGGTTTCTGAGAAAGCTGCTTAGAAGAGCAGGTCAATTCCATGGTGCGCTTCCTCTACAGTTACACAGTGATCATAGAAGCTCAACATTTATATTTAACCATCAGATTTTGTCTTACTGTTTTATATGTATAGTCTGTATTTTTGCTTTTTGTTATCATGCCAGATTAGAAATCATATCTGGGGGAGAAGCATTAAAGAAAAATTTTATTAACTTGCACTTTACTGAGTTGCATTTTTACATAAAAGTGAGGTTTTTTTATAGATTCCTTTCATGCACTTTTCCCTCTGGAAGATGATTAGGGTTGGAAAGGAACTTATGGTCATATAGTTCCACCCCCTCTACCATGGGCAGGGACACTTCATACTAGGCTGTGTCGCCCAAGACTCTGTCCGGCCTGGCCTTGAACGCTGCCAGAAATGGGGCATTCACCATTTCTTTGGGCAACCTGTTCCAGGGCCTCACCACCCTCACAGTAAAGAACTTCTTCCTTACATCTAACCCTGTTTAAGCTTTAACTCGTTACCCCTTGGCCTATCACTACAGTCCCTAATGAAGAGTCCCTCTCTAGCATCCTCATAGGCCCCCTTCAGATACTGGAAGTCTGCTATGAGGTCTCCACACAGCCTTCTCTTCTCCAGGCTGAACAGCCCCAAATTCCTCAGCCTGTCTTCATACGGGAGGTGCTCCAGCCCCCTTATCATCCTCGTGGCCCTCCTCTGGACTTGCTCAACAGCTCCATGTTCTTATGTTCAGACATAAGAGCTGTACACAGTACTCCAAGTGGGGTCTCACAAGAGCAGAGTAGAGGGGCAGGATCACCTCCCTCAATCTGCTGGTCACACTCCTTTTGACGCAGCCAGACATTCAGTAGTTTCTGGGCTGCGAGTGCACACTGCTGGCTCATGTTCAGTTTGCCATCGATCATAGTAAAGACAGGGTGTACTTCTTTATATGCCAAAACACAAGGAAGCACATTATGTAGGCTTTTTACCACAGACTGTGTGTGTGGGAGTGGATTTTTTTTTTTCTGGCTGTTAAGTCATTAAGAAAAGCAGTTTTGTAACTTGATCAGAGATGACAGAAGGGTTTAGAGACAAGAAGAAAACCAGAAGATAATCATGACGTCTTTCTCCATCTCTGTCTTGGATCGCCTGGATATTAGCTACTAATCTATAATAAACAAAAATTTATGCTTTCTTCCACCCCTTCCTGGTATGCTCCATTACAGTTTTCAATTGGGTTTTCATTAACTTGCTTAATGAAAAGCATCTAAGATGAAAAACAAGTCTCTTGTGTTAGTATTTCTGATTCTGTAAACAATTTGGGTGCACAAGACAATATCAAATTCTTTGCTAATGTGGGAGCACCCTAATCAGAATCCAGTTCTTCAACTTTTCAGTTCCTTTTCCAGCAGGTATATGAGTGGAGGTTCTCAGATTACCTGTTCACCTTCAGTAATGTTGCAAATACCTACCAAGGGTATTGAAATGTCTTACACAAATATTTCAGCAACCTGTACTTCCTCACTGTGCTGCTTTTTTGGTTTTTGCTTGTTTGTTTGCTTGTTGTCTGTGTTACTGCACATCTGCCTACCCATGAATTTTCTTGTAAAGCTATGATGTTAAAGTTGACCTGGGACAAAGTCTTGTTACTATCTCATCTTCTTTCCCTTCTCTCCCTCTCCCCCGGTTTTATTAAGCTCCACTCCAGATTCCTGGATAGCATGAGTTGATCCTGCTTCAGAAGCGTTTAATTTTATATCAGATGAGGATCTACTCTAGGGTTGCATGTTTTTGAAAGGGAGAGTGGCTCTATACCTGAGTTAAAGCCTTGTCTTTAATCTTATAGGTCCTGCAAATCTTTAGAGATTTCTTTTTTGCATGAAGGGTGTAGTCATCAGTTACTTGCATATTTGAATGGGATGAAATCATTGCACAGGAATTTCAGTCAACCATGTTGAGATGTCCATATTTTCCCACAGGTTGTCCACCCCATCCCTCTTTTCACTATTGAGTTGTTTGGTTTTCCCTGTAAGACCCCATTCCTTGACCAGTTCGCTTGCCCTCACTTAAATTATGATACGGAAAGGCATGATTATTTCCTAATTTATAGTGCAATTCATAGCCCTGATCTAGCAAGTGTTTAAATACTTCCTTATCTTTCCACTTGAAATGAATTGTTCCAGTCTCATGCTCAAAAATAAGTGTGTAATTAAATACCTTGTTGATTAAAAGCCAAAATAAGTGAAGGTATCTTTGCCTTGTACAGGGTAATTGCAGATGTCTTCCTGAAAATCCCATTTGGCTAGTAATTTGCACATTAGCACAGCACAGTTTTGAAAACTGTGAGAGCACTGTAATTGAACATGAGTGTTGCAGTACTACTCAAACTTCCATCCTGTGATAACCCATTTTCAAAAGGCAAGCCAGCTTTGAGGCTGGGGATGTAGGAGTTATGTGCTTCTTCCAAGGCAAGCAGGATCTTCAAAATACATGTTGTAATTTTCAATTATGGAACGTGTTTCAAGATGCATTTTCTTTTACTGCTGAGAAACAAGAAACATACGTAACACTTAGATGGCTACACAGAGATAAGCATCAAGAGGAACTGCAAGTCAAAGTCTTCCTTTACCTTATGCAGTGTGCCCTTCTTACCTTTCTCAATTGTCAAATGGAACAGTCCTGAGGTTATTTTACAAATGCAGAACATTGTGCTCAATTACACCGTAAACTGACTTAGTGTCCCCATGGTGGGTGGAATTCAGTGTGAAGGGCCAAGTAAAATGCTTAGCTTTTGCTGAACTAGTGTAAACTGCAGCAGATTATAAATTAAATAAGGAGGTAAGCATGTACATGTGAGGTACTAGATTTTGAAAAAGGTTGTACGATAGTTGCATTCCTAAAAATCTAACAGCATGTTTAGGGGAAAAAATAAAAGCGGTTCACCTATTTGTGGTATTTCCAAAGGAAACTGTATAGTAGAAAGTTGCCAAGGTACTGGATGTGAAAAATCCCTTCACAGCAGAGGCTAAGACCTTGAGGGACCCAGACACTGAACTCATGGGTGCATTAGTGTCGTGGTTTAACCCCAACCAGACAGCTTGTCCACTCACTCCCCCCCTTCTTGCCCTCCCCTATTCTTGGCGGGACGGAGAGGAGAATCAAAAAGAATGCAACTCCCACGGGTTGAGATAAGAACAGTTTAGTAACTAAGGTATAACACAAATCACTACTGCTACCACCAATAATAGTAATGATAAAGGAAATAACAAGGAAAGAGAATACAACACCTCATCACCAGGCGACCGATAACTTGCCCCCCCAGCCCGACCAAGCACTGACCGATACCTCCTCCAACCCTGCAGTCCCTCTGCCCTTCCGGCTCACTCTCAGTTACCTCCTGGGCATGACGTGCTGTGGTATGGAATACCTCTTTGGTCAGTTTGGGTCAGGTGTCCTGTCTCTGCTTCCTCCCGGCTTCCCCCCCTCCCTGACAGAGCATGAGGCTCACAAAGTCCTTGGCCAAACCAAAGCATCATTTTTATCAGCTCTGTTCCCAGCCCGAAAGTCAAAACACAGCACTGCACCGGCTACCAAGAAAGAGAAGAATGACTGCTACTGCTAAACCAAGGACAATTTGTCACTCCAGAACAGGATTCACTCTGCTTGTCAGATACAGTATAAAAGGTGGACAGCTGTCACTATAATTGATGGATTCAGGACACAAAGTAGTTTTTAACAGAGGTCAGGAACATGCACATGGGAAGACAGTAGGGGTCAGAAGATACCAGCATCTGAGAATTCAGGAAATTTCCCTTTAGAAGGTGATTTTTTTAAGGTGACAGTGTAATTTAATCAACAACAGAGATACTTTAAGACTTGCTAATATTGGCAGTGATTTATCTTATTCACAATAAATTCTTCTATTCAGACTGCTTCTTACATAATACAGTTAAATTTTTGAATCTTGTTAAATAGCTTTATGTGGTATTAGCTGTCCATTTTATTTGAAGCTACATTGATTCGAAGGGTTAACCGACGTGCAGGGGGCGAAGGTCAAGCTGATGGCTTAAGTGTTACTGCTTGCTCATGCTTAGTGTACTTGCAATGTACAAGGGGGTAGATCAAGCCGCTTGCTTAACAATGTTACTACTTGTTCATGCTTATCGTACTCCCCGTGTATGCTAAAACAAGATATTAAGGTATTAGGTACACAATGGGTGCTCCCTGGTGGAGGTTCTCCTGCAGCAGGTGGCTGAGCTGCCCGAAGCTATTAATAGGCTACAAGATATCAGGGTAGCTGAGAGAAAACAGGAATGCTTGCTCCTTGCCCAAACTGTGCAGAGTCCTCAAGCTTCCCCTGTAGCTCATGGAGGAAAGAAGGAGGTTGTTAACTCTTGAAGCTGGGAATTTGTGACAAAAAAAAAAAACCAACAAAAAAAGGAGGATAAGGACAATTAAAAGCAAGGGACTTCCTCCTGAACCTGTTGCCCCCACGCAGAACAGCTTTGCTGTCCTGCAGGGGGCTCATGAGGAAACGCAGTTGCGACAGAAGCAGCCTGTGGATGCACTAGTAAAGAAGATTTCTACTGGTGCTGCCAGGAAAAAGCGGCGGGTTGTAGTAGTAGGGGATTCTACTTTGAAAGGGACAGAGGCACTCGTCTGTTGGCCTGACCCGGTCTCAAGGGAGGTGTGTTGCCTACCAGGGGCACGGATCAGGGATGTGGCAGAGAGGCTGCCTGCTCTGGTAAGCCCCACGGACTATTACCCACTTCTGGTGATACATGTGGGTGCTAGGGATATAGATAGTAGTAGCCTGAGGAACATAAAGAAGGACTACAGAGCCCTGGGAGAGGTGGTTAAGGGCTCTGGAGCTCAGATTGTCTTATCATCTATTCTCCAGGATACAGGGGAGGACCTAAAAAAAGCTAGGAGGATTAGCCAGGTTAATAAATGGTTAAAAGGGTGGTGTCACAGTCAGGGGGTTGGGTGTCTTGAACATGGGACCCAAGTTTGTAGGCCAGGTCTGGCAGGGGCTGGTGGAGCTGGTCCGATGAAGGGGAAGCGCAGTTTTGGTAGGAGGCTTGCCAGACTGGTTAAGGAGTTTAAGGTTAAGGAGGCTTTAAACTAGATGTGTTGGGGGAGGGGGGCATCATTCCATCCCAACACACCCAGTCAGTTGCCAGCACCTATAATAAATGCTTGGACCAATGCAGAGATATTCCGGCTGCTCCAGCCAATGAGCTGGCTTCATTTGGAGCTCGGCTCAGATGCCCCTATACAAATGCCCGTAGCATGGGGAACAAACAAGAGGAATTAGAGATGTATGCTCGTCTACGGGACTATGATATTATAGGCATCACAGAAACATGGTGGGATGGCTCCTATGACTGGAGTGTTGGAATGGAAGGTTACAGACTCTTTAGAAAAAGATAGGCCTGGCAGGCGCGGAGGGGGAGTTGCCCTTTATGTTAGGGATAGGCTGGAGTGTATGGAACTCTGTCTGGGGACAGGTGAGCAGTTAACAGAGAGCTTGTGGGTCAGGGTTAAAGGGAAAACAGTGATGGGAGACATTACTGTGGGGATCTGTTATAGACCACCTGATCAAGAGGAATCTGCGGATGAAGCACTCTATAGGCAGATAGGAAAAGCCTCACGCTCACAGGCCCTCGTTCTCATGGGTGACTTCAACCACCCTGACATCTGTTGGAATGACGGTACGGCCCGGCACAAGCAATCCAGGAGGTTCCTCGATTGTGTGGAAGACAACTTCCTTCTGCAAGTAATAGAGGAACCGACAAGGAGAGGTGCCATGCTTGACCTTGTGCTCACCAACAGGGAAGGGCTCGTTGGAAATGTGGCACTGCAGGGCAGCCTTGGATGCAGCGACCACGAGATGGTTGAATTTGAGATCCTTAGGACAGTGAGAAGAGCGTGCAGCAAGCTCACTGCCCTGGACTTCAAAAGAGCAGACTTTGGCCTCTTCAGGAACCTGCTTAGTAAGGTTCCATGGGATATAGCCCTAGAGGGCAGGGGGGCTCAAGACTCTTGGTTGGTCTTCAAGGATCACCTGCTACAAGCTCAGGAGTGTTGCATCCCAACTAGAAGGAAGTGCAGCAGGAGGGCCAGGAGACCTCCTTGGATGGATAAGGAGCTCCTGAGGAAAATTCAAATGAAAAAAGAGTTTTATAGAAAGTGGAAGCAAGGACAGGCGGCCTGGGAAGAGTACAGGGATGTTGTCCGGGAAGCTAGGGACCAGGTTAGGAAAGCTAAGGCCCAGTTAGAATTAAACTTGGCTAGGGATATTAAGGATAACAGGAAGGGATTCTACAGGTACATAGCAAATAAAAAACAGATTAGGGAGAATGTAGGCCCCCTCAGGAAGCTCTCAGGTGAACTAGCTACACAGGATTTGGAGAAGGCTGAGGTTCTGAATGACTTCTTTGCCTCGGTCTTCTCTAGCAAAGGCTCTGACCGCACCACCCAAGTCTTGGAAGGCAGACGCAGGGACTGTGAGAATGAAGACCTTGGGCCCACTGTAGGAGAGGAATTGGTTCGAGACCATCTTAAAAATCTGAACGTGCACAAGTCCATGGGACCTGATGAAATCCATCCGTGGGTCCTGAAGGAGCTGGCAAATGAAGCTGCTAAGCCGCTGGCCATCATATTTGAGAAATCATGGCAGTCAGGAGAAGCTCCCGATGACTGGGAAAAGAGAAATATAACTCCCATTTTCAAAAAGGGGAAAATGAATGACCCGGGGAATTACAGACCAGTCAGTCTCACCTCTGTGCCTGGCAAAATCTTGGAGCAGATTCTCCTGAAAGGCATGCTAAGGCACATGGAAAACAGCAAGGTGCTTGGTGACAGCCAGCATGGCTTCATGAAGGGGAAATCCTGCCTGACCAATTTGGTGGCCTTCTATGATGGGGCTACAGAACTGATGGACAGCAGTAAAGCAGTTGATGTCATCTACCTGGATTTGTGTAAAGCGTTTGACACTGTCCCACGTAACATTCTTGTCTCTAAATTGGAGAGACATCAATCTGATGAATGGACCACTTGGTGGATAAAGAACTGGCTGGATGGCCGCACACAAAGACTTGTGGTCAATGGCTCAATGTCCGGCTGGAGACCAGTAGCGAGTGGTGTCCCTCAGGGATCGGTGTTGGGACCGGTCTTGTTTAACATCTTCGTCACTCACATGGACAGTGGGATTGAGTGCCCCCTCAGCAAGCTTGCCAATGATACCAAGCTGTGTGGTTCGGTTGATACACTGGAGGGAAGGAATGCCATCCAGAGGGACCTTGACATGCTTGTGAGGTGGGCTGATGCCAGCCTCATGAAGTTTAACCATGGCAAGTGCAAGGTCCTACACCTGGGTTGGAGCAATCCGAGACACAGCTACAGGCTGGGCAGAGAAGAGATTCAGAGCAGCTCTGAGGAGAAGGACTTGAGGGTGCTGGTCAATGAGAAAATGAACATGAGCTGGCTTCAGTGTGTACTTGCAGCCCAGAAAGCCAACTGTATCCTGGGCTGCATCAAAAGGAACATGACCAGCAGGTCGAAGGAGGTGATCCTGCCCCTTTATTCTGCTCTCATGAGACCTCACTTGGAGTATTGTGTACAGTTCTGGTGTCCTCAACATAAAAAGGACATGGATCTGTTAGAACAAGTCCAGAGGAGGGCCACGAGAATGATCAGGGGACTGGAGCACCTCCCATATGAAGATTGGCTGAGAAAGTTGGGACTGTTCAGCCTGGAGAAGAGAAGGCTGCGTGGAGACCTCATAGCAGCCTTCCAGTATCTGAAGGGGGCATATAGGGATGTTGGGGATGGACTCTTCATTAGGGACTGTAGTGGTAGGACAAGGGGTAATGGGTTAAAACTTAAAGAGGGGAAGTTTAGATTGGATATAAGGAGGAAATTCTTTCCTGTTAGGGTGGTGAGGCACAGGAATAGGTTGCCCAAGGAGGTTGTGAATGCTCCATCCCTGGCAGTGTTCAAGGCCAGGTTGGACGAGGCCTTGGGTGATATGGTTTAGAGTGAGGTGTCCCTGCCCATGGCAGGGGGGTTGGAACTTGATGATCTTAAGGTGCTTTCCAACCCTAACTATTCTATGATTCTATGATTAAGGACGTGGCTATTGTTAAGAGGTAGGGACCGTGACTTGATCCTTTGGATGCCTAGGCTGGCTGAAATTGGCTCTGTGCTTTGGACAATGACCAAGCCTTCAGGGAGCATGAGTAAAGACTAGAGGTGAAAAGCTCAGGCTCGAGGAAGAGTCATTTACTTCATCTTGAGACCCTCGCCCATGACCACTAGGAGGCACTGCGCAGGCGCAAAGGACTTCTTAGCTCATTATAATAGGAAGCGGGGATAGGACATGAATATGTATAGGCGTGTTGTGCAACCTCATGCATATGTATAGCTTTAGAAGATAAATGTAAAGGGGAAATGATACTATGGTTCTCATGCTTTTGGAGGAGCTATCCGCCATGCACCTCAGCGCTGAATAAAGCATACCTACTTTACAACTTTAATGAGTTGTGGAGTCTATCCTCGCATCAACATGTTGTGGGTTCAGCAGTAGCAGTCATTTTTTCTCCTTCTTAGTGGCTGATGCAGTGCTGTGGTTTTGACTTTTGGCCTGGGCACAGCGCTGATAACACCGATGTTTTTAGTTACTGCTCCATAATGTTTACTCTGACCAAGGACTTTCTGAGTCTCATGCTCTGCCAGGGAGGAGGGGAAGCTGGGAAGAAGCAGAGACAGGACACCTGACCCAAACTGACCAAAGAGGTATTCCGTACCACAGCACGTCATGCCCAGGATGTAACTGGGAGTTACCCGGAAGGGCTAGTTCACTGCTGGGTCAGGCTGGGTGTCAACAGGTGGTATTGTATTCTCTTTCCTTGTTATTTCCCTTATCATTATTACTATTGGTGGTAGCAGCAGTGGTTTGTGTTATACCTTAGTTACTGGACTGCTCTTATCTCAACCTGTGGGAGTTAACATTCTTTCTATTCTCCTCCCCATCCCTCTGGGAGCAGGGTGGAGGGTGGGGAGAAAGTGGGGGAGTGAGCGAGCGGGCTGGGTGGGTTACTGACTGTACTTAAACCATGACACTACAGGAGCATAACATGGAACATGTGCCCACTAGTGACAGTAAATAAAACAACACAATTTCCTAAGACAGAGAACAAGTCTATATTATGTACCTTTCAAATATACTCTAATTAAGGTGACATGATCTATGATTCAAATTAGATTATTCCTAGTATTCTAGTGATGTGAATCTTGGGTTTACCCTATAATAAGCAACATGTTTCTTTCTTTACACATAAAACATTCTGCATAGATCAATTTTGTCTGACTTGGTAGTCAAATAATACAATTCTGTTCCTTCCTCAATCCTACCGTGCATAAAATATTAATCCTAGCATTACTCAAGGACAGATTTTGTGCATTTAATTATTACTCAGTTGCTGCCTGGAGACACTATTAATTAAGACAAAGTATGACACCACTCCTTTCCAATATATGAATGTTTTCTGCTAAATTGCTGAGATTAGGATCATACTGTGAGAGTGCTTCTTTATTAAATTCTCATTTTGTATCATCTTCTATATTTCATGGGATCATGAAAGAACTTACTGAAGCCAGGGAATCTTGTAAGAGTGTGTCCCAGACATGATTGCTATGGAGCAGAAAGAATTTTAGGTTTCTTATTAGAGCTCATTTTTTGGTTTTACTTTGCAGTGCAGATACCTGACCTAACCCTTGCTGCCCCTCAGGAAGCACCTTCTCTCTATCTCTTCTGTTTTGAAGGTGCCTAACCGGAAGGCATGGTCCTCTTGCTCTGGGGCTGCTTTTATCCCTGCATCCCTGTGAAAGTGGCAGGTGGGAAAAAGGATTGTGTGCAGTGAAAGACATCCATACTTGGAGCAGGTTGCAGGACTGATGCGCTTCTGTATGAAACAAAGATGAAAAGTGTGTTCTTTGTCACTGCCTTGTGAAGACCCTGGGCCCATCCCTGACCTCCAGCAGTTTTTTGGAGTCTGCTCAGGGCTGATGTGGTGCAACTGTGCAGCCTCAGAGCCCTCTTGTTTGCCTCATATTACTGTCAGCAGACCTGCTCTACCCTTCTTGCTTGGGGCCTGTGGGACTGTGTCCTGGCCCATGAGGAACTAACCCACTAACTTTGTTGGTACTTGCAGCTTCTGTCTGGCCAGCCCTGAGGCTCCTGGCACTTGCTGTGTTGGCTTTAGCAGCGCGGTGAGTATTTCCAGCCAGGTTCTCCTATAGATGGAGGGCAGAGCTGCTCCTTCAGAGCAAGGAACAGGGGTCTGGATCCCTGGAGGCTGCCAGAGGAGTTGATCCTGAGGCACAGAGGCTGGAGCCAGCCATTGCCATGTTGATCCTGAAGAGACATGGCTCCTTTCTTATGAAGAGGCCTGAGGAGGTACATGATCTCAGATGCTGTGTGGTGGCTACTGTTTCTTGCTGCTGCCTAAGCAATGTGATGCCTGGTTTGATTCCTTCTTTGAAGGTATCTGACCTGCCATAACTCTTGTGGTAGGCTCAGAGCTTCCTCCTGCAGCAGGCAGTTTCTTTGCTTTTGCTGATGAGTAGTACACCAAAAGCCAAGATCAACAGAAAGATAATTCCACATATTCCAGGATGCCACAGGAGAAGCACACACAGGAAAAGACACTGCAGCTGTGTAGACTCCAAGATAATGACACACCAACAGGGTGGGAAAGTCTGTATGTGGTATTTGTAGATGAGAAAGCTTGGAAGCAGGTGGAGTAGATATTTTGGCAAGAACACAGAAAGCAATGATCTGTTTAACAAGCCATAGGCATGCACTGGAACCTAAACAGGATCATTGCATATTTACTTCAAAGTTGTAATACTGCTTTTGTCTCTGACATAAGCCAGTATAGGAAAGTACTTAAACTACTTCCCTTAGAGCTGTTCTGCTGGAAGTGATGATCTTTCTAAGCACGGTGAATCCTAAATTTATATAAATCCAAAAGCAAAGGCTTTCCTTCACAATGTTTAGATATAAGCTCCAATTTAGGTTTAAGCTTTGCCTTGCCTTCTCCAAAACCAAGAGTGTGCTAAGGCTTAATTCCAACTAGGATTTCTACCTTGAAAATAAATGCAGAATAAAAATGAAAAACCGTCTCTTTCTCTCTTTTGCCTTTGGCATTTTCTCTTCAGTTTGATAAAACTCCCAGCAATTCTCACTGAAAATAGGATTTTAATGTGATAGGCTCAGTGAAAGAGCAAGAGTTTGAATCTGGCTCCTAGATTTCCATGTGTGAATGGATAATGTGTGTGACATTTCCCTCTTCATTTCTGGAATGGAATCAGGTCATAGTAATACCGTGTGGTAGGATCTATCTCATCTCACTATATAGAGCTTCACCTATACCCTTTAGCTGTCCCTTCCTAGTCAAGAAGAAAAACTGTGCACATGCAGTTCTATAGCTTGCTTCATCAGACCTGTTTTAAATATATGCTTTAGGGAGCAATGAATCTTCACTGCGTATCAAAGAAGTCTTGAGTGACTTATTCAGATGTAGCATAAGATGACTTCCATCCATTGCCCCTTCTCTGGCAGACAGAAATTTCAATGCAGACCTTTTTTGAAGACTGTTACAATAGTTATGGTTTAAACTGCAGTTCAAGAAAAAGTGTGTGGATGCCTAGATTTTGTGTATCTTTACAAAATAAAGGTGAGATTCTTGATAGTTTTCTCAAATCTGCATTTCAAGGAGTGCACTTTTTATATTCTTTAGCAAAACCTTTAGTCAAATTTCTGAATTAGCAAAGGAAAAAAATTGCAGAACTTACTAGTGCACCTTGGTGGTTTTATTGCTTTTATGTTAGACACATGTTCCTTTCTAGGAAACGTATGCTTCAGATGTAAGCGACAAGAAAGGCTTTGCTCAGGTGCACCCAGAAGAAGCTTCTCTTTCACCAGATTTCCTGTGTAACATGCTACCACCAGTTGCTTGGCTGTGTCAGGTTCCATCATGGTGACTGTGACAGCCAGATGTGACATGTCCCTCGAGGAGTCATTGCCTGAGGTCAAATGCTCATTATTTTGAAACTCGTGACATTCTTCAGAAATGAAGTTATAAAAAACCAGCTATGGTACCCAACTGCCACCTACCCCTCCTTGGTCAGAGAGGTATTGGCTAATTCTTCCTGCAACGATCATAAGAGACCAGACACTGGCACATAATTAATCCATTCATCTAATAAATTTTAGTAAGAACAAAAAGGGCTCAGAATTCTATCTGCCTGATAAAAATATGTAATGAAAACAAAACAAAGCAGTAAGATTACTGTATAAACAAAAATTATGCGAACTCTTTCCATTTGACTAAGGTTTGACTGAGAGCACCAGGAGAAGTAAATGGTGTAAATTTAATCAATCATTTCAATAGCATCCATTCTTTCAATATAGCAATTTGATTGTTCTCTGTAGATGCTGTGTCAGCTCTTGACAGGAATGCTATAGTGTAGGCTAGGCTGAGAAAGACACAGACAAAGAAGTGAGCTTCTATTATTTTTTTAGCAGCAGGTATCCTTACTTACTCTCTTATCACCTCTTCATAAGGCATCCTGCTGCTGCAGAAAAGTATGCTTTTTAAAAATATGTCAATGGCTCACAGGATTTGCTAGCCAGTCTTGCACAAATACATAATCCTCATCACACTGGTAGCATTTAAAGCCTAGGCAAAAGGCTCGATCAAACTCAGTTTTTAACAAAAATTGAGAATAAATTGATTTTGCAGTCAAAGAGGATTCCGCCCACCCCTCTAAACTACACCTGTCTGGTCCTTATTCTCTATCTCCACAGCTGCAATTAAAATAACCATAGTTATGCAGAAATGAAAATGTACAGACAAGGGCAGCTCTATACTTGGGTAGGTGTTTTGTTCTCCTCTCCCCAGTGCTTCCTGATGAATTTTTTGCTTCTGCTTTCATGAAATGCGAATGATGGATGGGAGTGTGCCTTATTTACTCTTACTCATTAGCACTTCTGGTAGATTTGTTTATTTTGATGAAATTACTAGGAAAGCAGCTTCCCACTCAAACTGATTAAGCAGCTAGAATCTGGTCCTGTATTATCCAAGTACAAATAGGCATGAAGAATAAACAGGAGATGATCTAGATGTATGGAGGAGTAAGATTGTTCAAATAATATGCCTATTTTCCTCATTCTGGGTAGGAACAATAAGAATGTAATCTTTTTAGAGCTATGGCAAATCCCAAAGCCTGAAATAGAGAGCTTCCTATGTGTTCAAAGGGGTCAGTATATCAACTGTACATCAACCTCAGAATCTCTCCCCTAATCTTAAGGGGAAATATTGCCTGTATACAGAAATACATATATATGTAAAAGCAAGTGCTACTTATGAATCACTTTAAAGCAGAACTAGCTTGGAGGTAATAAAGTACAAATAACTATTGTGGAAAAGTGTGCATGCTTTAGAAATACATTTGAGTAATAGCAATAGTCTCATTTCATGACTTCAAATACATTATATTGTAGTAACTTTCGGAAGAGGAGAGAATATCCCAGGATTCTATACCCTTTAGTCATGACAGGTTAAATGCATGGGACATATGTGAAACACAGGGCAGACAAATTAGTTGTGTTGTTTTTTTATGGAAATTCAAGTGACAACCGAACATAGGTTTATCAGCAGGGATAAGCATGCTTTATTCTTTCTATTAGCATGAAACATATTTCTATATTGATGTCTGTGCGGAACAGTTGAATGGCTGCACAGTCCTTCCTTCCCCTTCCCCTTCTCTCCCCCTGTTTGGACCAGGGCTCTCTCCATCTCAGTTACTGTACTGCAGGCTGTCATAGCCTGTTCTGAAGGTAAGCGTAGCACATCAAAAATGATAAATAGTTGAGGATACCGTCAGATGTATTTAATTTAGGACATTAATATTCTCCATTGCAGTAATCAATCTGGTGGGATGTTTCTTATGCTGCAGGTTTTTTGCTTCTTCTATCGAATGGCCCAGCACTATAGTGACTTCAGTGCAAAGAGCCCTGCTGCATCTCTCTGTCTGCGCCACTGACCTAAAATGATGGATGGCTTGGAGGACATTTTAAACAGCAGTGAAGAGCTCTTGCGTTTTAGGAGATGTAAATGGGAGACATGGGTCAAAGTACGATGTTCTTCTATGAGAAGGGGGAGGAAAGAAGAAACTGTAAATTTAAAGTAGTCAGAGAATATAAAAGATACAGTATATTTAAGCTGGTAGACTGTTAATGAAGGAGCTATAGTGGAGGGGGTGGCCCAATTTAAGAGCTATTACAAAATGTTATGTATCAAAAATGATAGAAATGAGGGAAGTCAAATACCTAATTATGTTATCAGGCATTGTCCTGGGTTTAGCATTAGCAGTTATTTTTTCTCCTTCTTGGTAGCTGGTGCAGTGCTGTGTTTTGACTTTCGGGCTGGGAACAAAGCTGATAAAAATGATGGGTTTTTTTGGCCAAGGACTTTGTGAGCCTCATGCTCTGCCAGGAAGGAGGGGAAGCTGGGAGGAAGCAGAGACAGGACACCTGACCCAAACTGACCAAAGAAGTGTTCCATACCACAGCATATCATGCCCAGGGTATAACTGGTGAGTTACCCGGAAGGGCAGAGTGGACTACAGGGTTGGAGGAGGTATCAGTCAGTGCTTGGTCGGGCTGGGGGGAGCGAGTTATTGGTCGCCTGGTGATGAGGTGTTGTGTTCTCTTCGCTTGTTATTTCCTTTATCATTACTATTATTGCTGGTAGCAGTAGTGATCTGTGTTATACCTTAGTTACTAAAGTGTTCTTATCTCAACCCATGGGAGTTGCATTCTTTTTGATTCTCCTCTCTGTCCCTCCTGGGGTAGGGGGAGGGCAAGAAGGGGGGCGAGTGAGTGAAAGCTGTCTGGCTGGGGTTAAACCACAACAGACATCAATGACAGTTGCTAGGCTCAGCAAAACTCTTGCTGTTTAACAAATTGGGCCGCTAAGAGACTTGATGCCAATGATTTGTATGAGCTCAAAATAGGTCAGTGGTAAATTCACTGAAGTGATTTTTTGTTGTTGTCGACTCTTACAGCTTAATCAGACAGTGAAATTCACCGAAACAGGCAAGTGAAAGAAATTGGATCGCCAAATTATGTACAAATAGAACTGACTGGAGCTACCAGATTTAGAATAAAATAGTTTCAATATTAAACACCGTCTTTCTTCCATTAACAAAAGAAGCAATTTTGGCCCCTTGTAACAGGTTTTGGGGCTAAAAAGTGAGCATGTTATCCTTCTGCAGATTTTCATCTCCTAATTACAGGACGTTTGTGCATCTCAAACATCACAGATGCATGGCAAAGCTACTGGCTAACGTCTCTGTGAAGTTTAGATGAGAGAAGAGGGGAAAAAAATAACCCAGCACAACCTATCCATGCTAAGCAATCAACAGGCCTTCTTACTTCTAAAACTCCTGCTCCTAAATTACAGACATCAACCCTGATCCTTCACTTGACACTTCCTGGCAGCAAGAAACTGCAGAAAGGCTCAGCTAAGTCTGATCTCCTCCCATCTGTGAATGGCTCCCTGAGCTACCTCTGAAAGCCTGCACTGGGATTTAGTGCAAAGCCTCTGTCTGGCTTGATTTATGCTGCCAATGCTTGTAGCAGTTTGGAATTTAAGCTGCACTTAGGAAGTTTACTAAGTAAAGTTCTACATGACAGATGTAATAGTGGGGGGTAACTGCTCTCAAGAGCCAAAAGGAAGAACATTAAATTCCTCAGCCTCTTCGTTAGAGACTGCCTGGATCTCAAAGAGAACTATGAAGCTTGTATTTGCAATATTAAAGGTGGATGGGTTTATATCCTCAGGGTAGACGGAAGACTTTTATCCAACACAGAGGACTCTGAGCATTCAAGCACATAGTCCTGTGCCTTCTTTTCTCAGGGCTAATAGCAAATGTCATAACATGACACTTTAACAAAGCACCTTTTCCATGTGATGTCCTTGTTTATATCTAATGACTGGTATTGTTCCCTGTAGGAGGTACCAAGAAGGTTTCCTGGGGCACAAGAGGCCTCTCTTCCCAACGAAAGGCGTTAGGCCCAACAGCACGTAAGCAAAGCACAACTGCTGTGCCAGAAGGCTTGTCCTTTATGCTGCAGTTTGTTTTCTTTGCCTGTAATGGCTCTAAGCTGTGTGCTCACTGTACCTGCTGCAGGAAGATGAAAGCATTAAAAAACATGGGCTGAACCTGCCTTTTCCCTTTTTTCCAGACTTGCTCAGAAATATAAAGTACTGTAGGCAGGAGTAAAGAGAGATTAAATTTGCTGCTTGCTTCTGCATAATTAACCCAAACCTCAGAAACTGACACTTGTCAAGAAGAACCTGCCTAGCACTAAATAAGTATACTTCAGGGATTGCAACACACTGTTCTTGTATGTATAACATTGCATGTAGCCTTTTGCTATCCTAGTATCACTTTTTAATAATAAACCCAAGAAAGCTGTAGTTTTAGATGCTGTGCAGGAAGACCATGGTAGTGGATCCTTCAAAGTCCTCCTGAGCAAATCTAGCACCTAAAGAGGCAGAAATAAGCCAGACAAAGGAAAGGAGCTGAAAAGCAGTCTCACTACCCATTGCCTTTTTCCTCTTGGCACTAGGTAGACAGAGGAGTTGAAGAAAATATGATGAATCTATTAATTTCCTTCCAACTTAGCCCATAAAACTAGGCAATTGGCAAAAGTTCTTTGCAGATGTTTGTAAGATGGTTGAAATGCCAAAAGGCTTATGATACTGGAGAGATTTCTGACCCTTTTCTGGCTGTTGAGGGAAAGAGGAAGAAAGAGGTTGAATGGGAGAAAGAGACCTGAGAGGCCTCTTTCCTTGCAGAGGGAAGGAAAAAGGGATCATGACTGAAAAAAAATAATTATACGATGTTGGGAAGATCCTGGTTGTGAAGTATGAAGAAAGGAAGGAAATGTGCAATCAGATATTGGGAGCACATAAGTAAATAAAGAATTATTTAACATCTAAAGAAAACCAGTTAAAATAATTCTAAAATAATTGGCAGAGTAGATGTTTTATTCTGATTAATCTTAACTGGGGGGTTTTGCCTGCATTTTCCTTCTGGCCTGACAAGAAGGCGACGTGATGGTTGTGGCAGAGCACCAGCCTGCACTTCAATGCACAAATGCTCCTTTTTTGTTAATTCAATATCTATTTTTTTTTGTTGGAAAAGTGTATTAGAGTGTCTTGGGCTCAGCAGGAGCAGCCATTTTTTTGCCTTAGTAGCTGGTGCAGTGCTGTGGTTTGGACTGGGAGCAATGCTGATAATACCAATGTTTTTAGCTCTTGCTAAGTAATGTTTACCCCAATCAAGGACTTTCTCAGTCCCATGCTCTGCCAGGGAGGAGGCGAGCCAGGAGGAAGCAGAGACAGGACACTGTGAGAATGAAGACCTTAGGCCCACTGTAGGAGAGGATCTGGTTCGAGACCATCTTAAGTACCTGAACGTACACAGTCCATGGGACCTGATGAAATCCATCCGTGGGTCCTGAAGGAGCTGGCAAATGAAGCTGCTAAGCCACTGTCCAACATATTTGAAAAATCATGGCAGTCAGGTGAAGTTCCTGACGACTGGAAAAAGGGAAATATAACCCCCATTTTCAAAAAGGGGAAAATGGATGACCCAGGGAATTACAGAGCAGTCAGTCTCACCTCTGTGCCTGGCAAAATCTTGGAGCAGATTCTCCTGGAAGGCATGCTAAGGCACATGAAAATCAACAAGGTGCTTGGTGACAGCCAGCATGGCTTCACTAAGGGGAAATACTGCCTGACCAATTTGGTGGCATATGATGGGGCTACAGAACTGATGGATAGGGGCAAAGTAGTTGAAATAGTTTACCTGGACCTGTGCAAGGCGTTCAACACTGTCCGACACGTCATCCTTGTTTCTAAACTGGAGAGACATAAATTTGATGGATGGACCACTTGGTAAACAAAGAACTGGTTGAATGGATGCATGCAGAGTTGTCAACAAATCAATGTCCAACTGGAGACCAGTAACAACTGATGTCCCTCAGGGGTTGGTTCCTGTTCAACATCTTTGTCGCTGCCATGGACAGTGGGATTGATGCGCCCTCAGCAAGTTTGCCAACAACACTAAGCTGTGTGGTTCTGTTGATATGCTGAAAGGAAGGGATACTATCCACAGGAACCTTGACATGCTTGAGAGGTGGGACAATGCCAACCTCATGTGAAGTGCAAGGTCCTACACCTGGGTTGGGGCAATCCCAGGCACAGCTGCGGTTTGGGCGGAGAAGTGAACACAGGCTGTAAAAGTTGGGGCTGGTCAGCCTGGAGAAGAAAAGGCTTTATGGAGACCTCATGGCAGCCTTCCAGTATCTGAATGGGGCCTACAAGGACTCTTCATTAGGGACTGTAGTGATACGACAAGGGGTAATGAGTTCAAACTTAAACAGAGGAAGTTCATATTAGATATAAGGAAGAAGTTCTTTACTGTGAGGGTGGTGAGGCACTGGAACAGGCTGCCCAAGGAAATGGTGAATGCTCCATCCCTGGCAGTGTTCATAGCTAGGTTGGATGGAGTCTTGGATGACATGGTCTGGTGTGTGGTGTCCCTGCCTATGGCACAGGGGTTGGAACTAGATGATCTTAAGGTCTTTTCCAACCCTAACAATTATATGATTCTATGATTCTAATATATCATACATTGTTATTTCAATATCATTAGATCTCAAATTTTTTTCAAATTAGATACTCAGATTTTCTACAGAGTCTGATTATAACTTGATCATTAAGCTTAAATTTGCCTCAAATCCAAACCTGAATGTTACCATGATCCATGAGTGTAAAGCGTATTTCTCTTTGACTGTAAGTGAAGGCAGTTTTTCATTATTGTCTTGTGTGAGTCAGTAAACAAAAAGGTAACCATTTGCAAAGCCAACAGGTAATTCTCTGCATCCATACTGATTGCTTAAATCTCCAGAGCATTTTAAGAGCAAGTGTGTATTCCCTAGTGCAGACCTGTACCATGTGATTTTTAGCACAGTATATTACAGCTATGATTACAGCTGTACTCTGGAAGCAAAAGTAGAGATTGAGGTAACTATGTAGGCTAATACCAGGTATATATCTCTGAGGAACTGAATGGATCATAAACCCAATTTTGCAGTGAACACCTTTTTCCCATCTAAGATGTGTGCCAGTTTAGTGTACATCAATGCTTATTCTCCTTTTAATGACAGTGCAATTGCGGAAGTGGACATGCCACTGGTCCCTGAAGAAAAGTCATAAAACTCACTGGGTACTGCAGTACAGCAGCTATCTGTGGTCTAACGCATGGCAGCCAAGAAGAAACTCAAGGAAATTGCAAGAATTGCTCTTTGTGCAATGAAGGTTGTCTTTGTAGGAAGATAAAACTTTTCAATTATGTTGGAAGCTACAAGAGTCTAACATGGGCCCCAGTGGTGAGATAATTGCTCCAGAAATTGGTGCAGTACCAAAATTCCTATTGTAAGAAATGCTGTGCCTTTCTCCTCTTTCACCTACACTAAAGCACTTCTTTGCCCCCCAATTACAACATAAGAAATTTACATAGCATTAAATGTGAAACCCTCTGATATTTAAATTGATTGGTGCTGATTCTGTAATAGGAGCATAGAAACATCTCAAGAAGGCAATTCCCTCACCTATTTGATTTTCTGTTCAGCAGCTCCTTTGCAGTGATGGCACTTTACAGGTTCTTATGTTCACTGTCTACTTCATCCTCATATTCACTGAAAAAATGTTTCTTCTGTAGTATTTTTCTTTGTAACTGCTTTTACATTATTATTATTATTATTTGTATAAGATATAATAGTAAAGTATGTCCTGCTCTTAGACATCAGAGACTTGGATAGCTTGAGGCTGGTCCCAGCCTACACTAGCCTGTGGGAGTATGACATGAAGTTGATGGAAGGAAACATGGGGAAGGCTGGGGACACACAGAACCATCAGAAACTATGCATCAGTGTTCTCACTGCCTAGGCAGTGAGCAGTTTGTTTATAGGCGTTTCCTTTTTGTAGTGTCTTAAAATTTGGCCATATTCCTAGCTCAGTGACATCTAAGGGCTACAAATTGTGTTGATCTGAATACAGGGCTGTTGTCAGCCTTGTGATCAAGTGGGTAACCCAGGAGTGGTGATGCTCTGGAGCCCAGCTGGAACATCAGGAGGTCTCCTGAAACATGACTGGGCACAAAGGATGAGGGCAACCTCTGCTCCCCATGCCTGGAAACACGCAGAGCTGCAGCAGTTGTAGGGCACCTGTCTGATTCAGCTCAGGTTCTTGCCTGAGGATGTGGCATAGGGATGCCAACTTACTGTGAAAGTAGTCTTTAATTCTCTGGTGTAAAGAGAATACTAGGAATAGATCTGCAGATCTGTCCTCAGCCACAACATTTACAAGCTGGGTATAGCTTGTGCTCTGTAAGCATGGTTCATACCTTGTTAGGTCAATAAGACTGGCACAGGAGAGACATACATTCTCCTGAAAATTTGGCTTGTGAAGAACAGAGTAATGCAATGAAGAGTTCAGTCTGGAAGAAGCTCAGGTTAAGGTTTATAATTTTCATAAAAGAAATAACCACAGGAGGTAGAGATGAGAACAGCTGTCATCAGAACTGTTAAAATTAGAAAATAAGAAAATGCATAATGAGGAGAGAAATGATCTGATTATCTCATACTTTCATACTTTGCTCAGAAAAGTGAATTTGTCTCATTGAAAAGTGTTTAATTGCATAGTACACCCTTTTAAACAAAAGCTATACTATTTTACTCCTTGGTTTGACGGTATGCTTCACAGATAAATCCCTGCTCAGTTAATATCCATGGTTCTGTTCTGGCAAGTTGATGAGTGAGTATTCATCTACAAAGAATTGTAACTCAACGTGCAAGCTGATAAATGACAAAGGAACCTAACTGATGGATTTTTGCTTAACAAAAATGAAGCTTGGAGTTTGCAATTACAGTGCTGACAGAGCCTTGAAAATACCCGTGGTAATGGCTCTAAATCAAGAGCTGTGGACTAAGTAAGTTTTAGAAGAAATTTTATTAGTGTGTGGGAATGAGCACAGAAAAAGAAAAGCAAACTCTCTAGTAGCAGATTAGCAGTAAGTGTACAATACGTCTGGAGGGGAACTCTGCAATATCTTATATATAATTGTGATACTTTCAACCATGAGAGAAAATTTGTGTCACCACTTTGACTATTCCATCAATTCTCATAATCAGATTCAAGTGTAAATGAATTCAGAGCTTCACACAGAGCTCCAAAGGGGGCTCTAGTTTCTGTCACAGTAAAGGAGTAATGCATTTTTCTCCTGCAGTCTTTATAAGGCCTTCCTCAGAAGTTTCTTCTTTGTTAACATTTTTATACATATGACATAATGTGACCTATTTTATTTGGCAATATAGAGACTGCCTAGTGTTATAACCCCAGGAAGGAAATAGCTTTGACACAGATTGTCTATGTCATTTACCTTCTTGGTAGCAACATGCCTTCTAAAAATGAATATATTGCCAAGCAAAGTTGATCCTTTTCATGGCTTTCTGTGGAAGAAAACTTGCTTAGTTCTAAATAATCAACAACCTTTCTAAATCCTTTTGTGTCAATTGTCTGGAGAGTAAAAAGAGCTATTATCATATAATGACCCCCCCCCTTGTTTGGAAAAGCAGTCAACCTTAACCAAACAGCATATATTGAAGTCTGGATTGATTTCAGTGAGAGCTGATATGAATACAGCAAGGTCTGAGAAAAGGAGCCAATTGTTTTTGACATGTTCTGGAGACAGCTGGGGAAGTGTCTTAGCAGAGCCAGGAGCTTGTTTCTGAGGATCAGCTTCCCAAGGTGACTGGGCAAGGTTCTACAAAACACTTTCCTCTGGAAGGTTTTGTTGGTCAGGCCAGTCAATCAGCAGCCAAAATATTGCCCTAAAAACTAAAATGAAAGGTGAAGGTACAGAGAAGATGCTTTCTTCTGAATTTCATACCCATTTACCTTGAAGTAAATTAAATTAATAGCAAAATACTGATAAATAAAGTCTGAAGCAGACTGATGTTTACTGAGCAATACTTTATTATTCACTTGAAATCCAGAAAAGGGAGTTCAAATGGGGTTTAATAATTTATTAGTCAGCAATGGCTGTTATAGGAGTAGTGGAAATAAGTTATTTCACTATTGCTAACTAAATATTACGTTTTCTTCCCACAGACCATTCATTATTATTAAATTATGTTTGGAGTGATCTTGCACATGATAAACATATATAAACAACTACAAAGCATTTCCTAGAATAGTTCTCAGTTAAGAGTAATTATAATGCTATACTGTATACTTGCAATATAACTATATAACTAAAGGGGTATTTTTTGAAATTTTTGAAGCTATTTAAGAGAAAACTTAAATGTGTTTAAAAAGCAATACTTAAATTTGTTGGCATTTTTTTTCTCAAAAGGAATGAATATAGTATTTCAACAAATGTTCATGTAAGGTCTTATAACAGGATAATTACTAATTTAATTAAGCTTGGTGCATTTTTTTCCCATGTGTAATACCATCTGTGGTATCTTTTGTATATTGAAAATCTGAAAGAAAATCAGGATTCTTCCTTCACAGAGAGTGACAGAAATACTCCTGAAGGTTGATGCTAAGAGATTTCCAGTAATGAATGGCAAATGAACACAAAACCCCCACATGTGATGTCTGCCACTTCAGATGGCAAAAGCAAGAGGTTTTCTTTGGCTTCTAGTGTGTAATCTTCAGAATAGATCTGTGCTTCAAAAGCATACTAAAATGAACAGAAATTTTTATTTCTGCTTATATATATTGGAAAGCCAAACATGACAATTAGCCTTTCTCTGCTAAAGCAGAAACACCTCACTTTTTCCTAGCAAATGTTAGTAGCCTTTGGTTAAATATCATAGTGCTTTGAGTGATAATGACAAGAGAATAAGCATTTAGTAGAGAGCTCCGTTACTGATAGTCCTGGTAAGTTTGAACAAGGAGATATCCTCAGTTTGTAAACTTGAAGGCTGTAAAATCTTGGCCTTAACAAAACTAGAAATTAACGAAGAGTGATTTGTAAATCACAGCACTACATGAAGAGCCAAGTTATGCAAATCTAAGTCATATAAAAACCGATGCCCAATAAATACAGAGTTCTCTGTTATGTTCTTAGCAGTTTCTTGATTACATCATCTAGATTCATTTTCAGGGGTATAACTAGAACAAAGCAAGTATGCAGCATCTCTAATTTAGTTCTTTATCACATTTTCAGGTCTGTTTCTTCCCTGGTGCCTGATTACTGTTAGAATAAGAAGATATGATACATAATGAGGTACTGGAAAATATCTCCTCTGAGCTTTGCTAAAGATACTAATATTTATTGAAATATGCTTTATATTTTCTAAGGTACTTTTACCTCTGTATCACTACAAACTGAATAAGTTTTACTGAGCAAAAGTCCCCATGGAGTCTGGTAATGAATACATTCTTGCTTGAAGCACAGTTGAAAAGGAAGATCCAAAAATAGCTTCCATTTTTACCTGGAGTGACAGCATTAATATTCAATCCCTTTTGCTTCAACCTTATGCTATTCTGTTCATATCACTGTTAATGCATGTGCTTTATGTCTTCTGAAAAACTAACAGCAGTATTTTAAACTGTTCTAAATGAGGACCATTTGCCATTAAAGAAGTCATCGGCCTTGTTATTTGAAATGAACTACTGTACATTAGTTGCACAGTATTGTTGCTGAAACACTGAAACACCTTCAAGTTTCCTTAATTTTATGCGCTACTTGTCAAATATAAAATAGCCCTGAAAATATTATTTTCTATAAAACAATAGAAACAGGACAGCTTTTGAGAAAGATTTATGTTATCAGGGATCCACATGAGCATACCTGTAATTTCAATTGCTGCCCTAGGAAATGTGTTTCCAGACAGATGGTTTAACTGGTTGACAGGCAATTATTCTTTGAAAAATGTAGACTAATTAGACAGTTCTTTGTCATAGTTACTCAGCTATTGTTCTCTGCAGAGTGGCACACTAACAAACATATTGTCCCATATACCCTGGCAACAAGGAAAAGCTTTTAAAACAAATTAAAGATGTGAATATTATTTAGAAGAAACTTTAATTTGTCAAGAATTAATGTTACTTTAATTACTTGGAGAAATCATGAGCTTTTAAAACCAGAAAAACTTGCCTGTGTTCCTGGGCAGAGGTTATGCTGGCACTAATGGTGCTATTCACACAAGTCAAATGACTCTATGCTACAGCCATTTTTGTGCCAGATCTGTGGGTGGTTATCATTTTTTTTTCTGAATTAGAGACTATATTGCTATATCTTTCTTCTTACTCTCCCTCCTCTGTGAGAAGTATAATAGGAACTCAACAGCTGAACTGAATTTTTCTTATTTTACTTTTGATTTGGTTCAACTCAGGCCTACGGGACCCTCCAAGTGAGATGCATTTCACTTGAGAGGATATTACCTTTCTGAACAATAGGCACCAGACTTAGCTGAACACTTATAACACTTGCCTATCAATCTAGAGCCATAGGCAGTTCAGATGAACAGTGATTTACTGACTAAAGGAGTAGCCTTGTAGGCTAGATTAGGATCATACAGTTGAATGCTATAGACACTCTTCTTTTTATTCCTGCATTTACAGGTCTCACAGGAAGTGGAACTTTCCTTTTGTCAGGCACTGTATAGAATCATAGAATAGTTAGGGTTGGAAAGGACCTTAAGATCATCAAGTTCCAACCCCCCTGCCATGGCAGGGACACCTCGCTCTAAACCATATCACCCAAGGCCTCCTCCAACCTGGCCTTGAACACTGCCAGGGATGGAGCATTCACAACCTCCTTGGGCAACCCATTCCAGTGCCTCACCACCCTAACAGGAAAGAATTTCCTCCTTATATCCAATCTAAACTTCCCCTCCTTAAGTTTTAACCCATTACCCCTTGTCCTGTCACTGCAGTTGCTAATGAAGAGTCCCTCCCCAGCATCCTCATAGGCCCCCTTCAGATACTGGAAGGCTGCTATGAGGTCTCCACGCAGCCTTCTCTTTTCCAGGCTGAGCAGCCCCAACTTTCTCAGCCTGTCTTCATATGGGAGGTGCTCCAGTCCCCTGATCATTCTCGTGGCCCTCCTCTGGACTTGTTCCAACAGTTCCATGTCCTTTTTATGTTGAGGACACCAGAACTGTACACAATACTCCAAGTGAGGTCTCATGAGAGCAGAATAAAGGGGCAGGATCACCTCCTTTGACCTGCTGGTCACGTTCCTTTTGATTCAGCCCAGGGTATGGTTGGCTTTCTGGGCTGCAAGCGCACACTGCCAGCTCATGTTCATTTTCTCATCGACCAGTACCCCCAAGTCCTTCTCCGCAAGGCTGCTCTGAATCTCTTCTCTGCCCTGTAGCTGTGTCTGGGATTGTTCCGAGTATATATTATACTATATTATAGTACATAACACTTTGTAGTTGCCGCAGCTGATTTGCAGTTTAAAAAAAAAGGACAAAGGTGCAGTAGAACAAGCTTATGAATTCAGGATTTCATGTCAAGTTGTCACCAGAGCTAAGTTGATGCTAGATGCAATATCTTGCCTGCTAATGTGCTTTAAACAGAACCATTTATGTTTATGGAATTTTGGTTTCTTGGTTAGACATTAGGGGTTGCAATAAGTTCATATTTTGCCTTCCTCTGCATCAGCATTTTGTTCAGACTGAATACTAGGATGGACAGTTTGGAGTCACTGAAAATAAGCCCTTTAGAATCTCCCAATTGTGAGTACCTCCTTGTTCCCATGGAAGAGTCAAAGATTATCTAGGAAACCTTTTTAGCATTTCTGTGCTAATTTAACATCAGATGAATGCTAAGATATAAAAAAGGTAACCAGGCATAGTCCATAAATATTAATAGAATAAAATAAGAATATTAATAGAAAAAAGTTACCATGATCACTGAGTGCAGTGATGAAATCGGTAAATGCTGCTTGGCAATAAAAAAAAGTTAGACTGAATTAGTTTCCATCTTTACTTTTTTTCCCTTGTCTTTTCAGACAGAGTTGCTATTAAGTTCTTTATCAAAAGATCTAAAGCAGGGTCTGAATTGAACATTCAAATGGAAATCACAGGGAAAAAATATTGAATTCAGGCCTGGTTCTGAGCATACCACTGCAGTTCTTGCTTCCAGCTGGAAATATAGCAGTTTCGGTTTGGGTCTTTTGAACATGACCACGTGAATGACTCTTTTTCATCTGAAGTTTCTCTTCTTTCATTCCTAGGCAGCACTATGCACAATGGCTCGAGCCATGCCCAATTGATCTATGATGAGAGGATGAAGCTGTTCCCGTTGCACTGTCTTTTCCCTTCTGCTAGGAGAAAAGACTCTCTGTGATCCTCCATTTGTTTGCTGTTACCGTCTGCCAAGGAAGGTGGATTTAGACATAGGCAAAGTATGTGCTTCAGAGTCTGACCTTGTCTTTCAGCCCTCAAACTCTACTTATGCTCTTTCTGAATTTCAGTTGTAGGAGGAAAACAACATACCAATTTCCTGTAGTTTCCATGATCAGCATAGCCAAAATTAGGATGAGATTTTGATGTGTGGTGCACGTACAAGGAATCCCATCGTCTTCAGTGAGATTGCTCAGAGGAGGAAAGTGAAACATATGGAAAACCCTTTCAAGAATGAGAGTGGAGGAATAATGCTATTAACGAAAAGGATGATATTGGAAACACAGTATTTTATACTTTGGAATATTTTAGGACTTAGAAAGCAGTCTTCAAAATATATACTACTGTATGTAAAGAACGTTCCAAGAGAAAACCTGTACAGTATTAAATACAAATCTTTCACCTACATTCCTGTAAATCTCCTGTCAGAAAAACGTGAAAATGGATATTACAACGGAAAAATACATTCTGGAATAGCCAGCATTGTCTCTACAAGAACAGATGAAAATTAATTTTATTCTAAATTAGAAATTCTGTTATTCATAGCAGGCCTATTACCCCCTTACTCATGAATACGGAAATCACCAAGCCAAAACATTTATATCTTGTGCCTTAGATCCTTTGGCCCCTTTTGACAAGGTAAATATTTGTGTTCAACCATACAGTCATTCTCCACAACAAAAATGCCCATTGCAAGGACCGTTTTCTTTCCTGTTGTCCTTCCCTGCTTTTAGATTTCTTCCTTTCCCTTCACTTTCTTCTTTTTTTCCCTTTAATTTTGTACTTTTTCTCTTTTTCTTTTAAAAATATTTTTCCTTTTTTTCATATTCTATCAAGATTGAGAGGTGAATAAAAAAGTAAAGAAATGTGAACTAAATGTGGGCAGTGGCCTATAAAGATATTAATTTAGATCAATCATTTTAAATTTGACACACAACACTATCTTACTTCTTCTGACGCTCTAGAGACATTCTTGAGTATATAGTATAGGATGCCAGATATTTCGTCCCTTGTAACATGCAATCATGCTACAGGGATTCAGGAAGGTCTGTTGTTTTTCATTTATGGAATGGCCTTAGGTTTAGATTTTAATTTAGAAAATAATAAAAGTAATAACTTTTTTTTTTTTAAATGTATCACCTGAATCTTCATAGACTGATTCTATATACCCACAGATGTCTGACACTGCAGAATAATAGCTGTGTTAAACCAATGTGGGACATGAATATTTTTGAAGTTTAACCTGACTTGTGTACTGAATGTCTGCCAGTAACTTAGCAGAGTATGCAACTTAAAATTTTAAGCAGCATTGCAGTTTTCTGCTTGTTTACTGTTACCCCAGAGATCACTTCCTTCTCAATTTTTTCCTACTCCAGCATGTTTTCTCTGTTTTATATGACCTGTCAAGTCTTCCTTTCTTTTTCTGCTTTGCTTTTACCCTTTTATGTAATAACTTTCTTCATGCTTTCCTTTCTGATCAGTCCTTATTCCTCACTAATTTCTATGTCTTGCTAAATATACGAGTGATAATTAAATCAAATACATGTAGGGATCTACTTTCCTTTGAAATCTCCTTAGGAATCTTCACTTGCAAGCTCAGGAAAGCTCACTTGCACCCTGTAGTTTAGCTGCCAGCTCCATGAAGATGTCTAAGGTGCCAGAGTAGCTCAAATAGTAATAAATTCCTATGTCTCAGGAACTGGATTGTCCTTAAATCTCCTCTTCACCCCACAGAGGTTTTCACCACTGTATTCTCCTCTTCTCTTACTCTTTCTCTGTTTCTTCCATTTCTTAAAATCCCACCCGAAGTTGTCTCTTCTTTCCCAAAGCACTTCTCCTAACAGAAGTGTGCCCCTCAGGACCTTGCCTCAAACTTCTGCCAACAACAGCCTCTTTGTGCTAGAAACATCACCTCTAACTTCTTCCTTCCTCAAACAGTCTCTCAGTAATCATCATGGCTCTGTGCTCCCACCAAACTTCTTCCTTCATTCAGCTGGAGAAAAGTAGAGAGAAGATCAAGTTTTTATTCAAAATACAGAGGAAGCTGAGATTTTGAAAAAATGAAAAAAAGAAACAACCCATGAGGATGCTAAATAAAGTAATCTTTACTTACACAGAGTGACAGCCACTGCTCCCTTGATACTTCTCTTTTGAAGTTTGACTGGAAGAAAAAGGGTTCCTCAAGGAGATTCAGACAAGCAGCCTGAAATAGCAGAGCCACTGGGGAAAAGGAAGCAGACAACCAGTTATTTGCTTTAGGAAGGAATGGAGGAGAATTAGAGAAAATCATGTTTGTGTCTGAGAACAGCAAACTAAAAACTTATTGCACCTCCTCTCCTCCAGGGATTAACTGCCCTTAGCTGATTAAAGAAGCCTGTAAATATTTGTAGACCTAAATATTCACAGTGCTTTTCTACACTTCAGGAATTGTGAAGAAGCAATGAAATTTGCTAAATGCAGCTGCTGTCAACATTTAGCATACATAAGGGGGTAATTCACACAAATAGAATTATGGTTTCCATAATGCTAAGTGAATGAACAAACTACTAGTAATGGGCTGTTTCAATCTAAAAACCCTCAAAACATAGCATGTAGTATGGAACTCTACTGTTAAGAAGAACCAGAGCATGTCCATGAGGAAAAAATTATATATTTACTACCTATCCCAACATTTCTTTCCTAGGATGATGCTTTTACTATATTTCATTCAGTTCAATGTGACACTTCTGTACAATCATGAGAGGTATTCACATTTATGGCACATTCAGTATTGCAATTAAAAAAATATAAATCAGAAACAAGTACTTTGGCTGTCTTAGTGTGCCCATGAAAAGCATGCAAAGAGAGCATTTACACACCTTCATGTTCTAGAACTATGCAGTTCTAACTTTTGTTATTATCAGTAATGTTTTCTGTTGGCTATAGGTCGCTGTTGGGCATTGTGATGAGTCTGCATGAGTCTCTCTTGTACTGTTTTGTAGACTCATAGCTCAGACCAGATATTCCAATGCACTTTTACAGCCAAAGCTCAAGATAATGCCGGAAGTAGCTGTAATGAGTAGGGTGTAAAATTTATTTAGTTTTGGAAGTAAAAGGAACTTTTGAGTACTTGGCCACAGAGCTCAACCACATTTGAGTCCAGCTTGCTCGCAAAACTGAACATTTATTATTACACCTTTCTTGTAAAAGGACTAGTTTTTTCATTTGCAGTGACTGAATTAGCAACCTATGATAATTTTTACAACATTATTCCCAGGGTAAATTTTATAACCCCTATATTCAGTATAAGTTTTTATAGTATGAAATACATAAGTCATATAACAGCATGGTTCTTAAGCTATACCACTCTGTTCTGAATCCTGCAATGTATAATTAATTTTTCAATTGTTAATTAAAAATGTAATCACTGCTTATGATATATGATCATTGTATAATAAATACAAATTTTTACTTGACTATAAAACAGAAATGAAAATTCTAGGAATAATCCTGCAAATTTTAATACAATAGTTAATTTACTATTCTGCTTGGTAGTGTGTTTCCAGCAGATAATGTTACAGTGCAGATATATAAAACTAACAGACTTCTAACTCATTTTCATGGCATTATATCCCCTGCTCATGCTCATAATAAAAGGAACAAGAGGTAAGACTTTTAAAACTGTTCCAGTACCTTAACATACTAACTCACATTAAAAAAAGTTCTCACTAGCTTCAAATCCATGCAGTTGCATCCAGGTGGCCTTATACTTCATCAGATTACCTTTCTTAGAAGATCATATTAGGGGGAATCAAACTATCTGTCTGAGCTGGGTGCTGATATTCTGCTTGATGCACCATACTAAGAGCTGTCAGGACTGGTGCATAGATGCCCAAACCCAGAGTTACCATTGGTTTAGTATCAAACACTGGCTAATTATATGCTGAACATTTAAAGCAGAAGCACATGGTAAGAAAATAGTTTGATAATCATGGAAAGTTTCCATTTCAAGTTGGGAATAAAAGAAAAAAAAAAACAGGAAAAACTGACTGAAACATTTCACTGACTAAATTATGTCCCTGAAGAATACGTATGTTGATTCCCCTTCTGATTCTTCTGGCAGGCAGCTTATTTAAATGTATTTGAGATTTTGAAATTCCTAGTATATGGCAGCACTTCAGAAAACAACTATAAGTAATTGTGGTCGCATACATGGATAAAGGCCATTGTCAGCCCTATTAGTGTCAGTCAGTGATGCACACTAAAAAGTAAATGGCTCTTTAGTTAGTCCCATTTGTTCTGATGGCAAACTGAGGAGTTAGTTAATGGTTCCTGGAAAGTATTTTGAGATTTACTAATTGAGAGCTCTACCTAGGGCTAGGTAATATTTTTATTACCATTATTAGCATTAATTATAATAGTAAAAAACATGGCAGCAGCCAGCCCGTATGTATGCCAGTATGCAGCTAAGTGGGTATCACAACAGCATGCCTATGCTCATGCCTTAGTAGAAACAACATAATTCATTATGAAGGTCTTGTGGTTTGACTGTCTGCTAACTTTGAAAGCATCAGATATCAATTATACAAATGTCCCTCAATCCTCTATTTCATCCGCTCCCAATTTATTCTATGCAGCACAGATCTTTTAAAGATTAATCTGAAAGATGCAGTTGATGTTAGAAGTGTACTAATGCCAAATTGAGGTACTCAAAAAACAAGATTGAGCCTGCTGTGCTAAAGGAGAGAGAACTGACACTCAGGTTCTTATCAGCACATAGAAAGGAAAGAAAATGAGGCTGCTAGAAAACATGTTGTTACTCAGAGAATGATAGGTTTTTCTGTGCATCACAGCAGCGAAAGTAAATTCAGAGGGAAGAGGGAACTCTCAGGTTTGTATTAGTGAAGGAACTATAGGGGAGCTTTAATCAGCCAGACCTGGATCTCTTATTTTCTTTCTAGCTCTGTGAACCCAAACTTTTACCTATAGCTTTACTTCTTGTCTGAGGGAAGGCAGAATGCAGTGTGAGTCAGATCATTTGTCATGGCATTAGGAGAAATCTTTGCTGGGGATTTACTACAGGCGTGGATGTGTGTTTGCATGTTTATCTGTGTGGAACTTGGGGACATGGTTTAGTGGTGGACTTGGCAGTGTTAGGTTTACAGTTGGATTTGAAGATCTTAAAATTCTTTTCCAACATAAATGATTCTATGACCTATTTATCTTTCCTACATTCTTGATTTCTGGTTATGTAGCATGAGCTCTTCCATGTGCTTTTCCATGACAGGCAGTGCTGAACTGCTTCCATTGAAGAGAGCTCTTCTACTTTGGGAGCCAGAGATCTGTTGGCACACAGTGCCTGTACTCACTTCTCACTGACACTTTTGAGTTGATAGTGATTTTGGACTAGGACTTATTTTTATTAAATACCAGTGAGCTGGCAGAGCTTCTGTTGCCTGAGCTCACTGAAGTTACTGAAGGCAGCTTCAACTCACTTTTCTCACATGCCTTTCCATTTGTTGCTTCCCCTTCTGTCCCTCCTTTAGAGACTCCCTGTCTTTATACCATATTCTTTCTCAGTTCTGGGGAACCTCTGTGGCCCCTCACCCCCATTTTCAAGCTCCAGGGGCATGGTGTTTGACTCTGTGGTCCAATTTCATTTTTGACTGTGCTATACTCGGTAAACGCAGTCCATTCCTTCTTTTCCTCCCCGCATTTCCTTCTCTACCTGCTCCCTCTTGCTTTCCATCTGTGCATCCCCTGCTAGCCTTGCATGTGCCACTGCACAATTACAGTTTCTCCTGGCAGAGGGAGAGGGTGTTCCTGAGATGCTGGCCCTGGTGATGGGCTTCATCTTGACACTGTTGAAACAAGGCGGCACAAAATCACAAAATGAAATAAAAAACTTTAGAATTGGTTTTAAGTAATGTTAAGTTTGGTGGCTTTGTAACAGTAGCAATGGAAAATTACTGAGGTGCATGATTCACAGAGAAAAAAATGTAAAGTACAGCTAGAGAACATACTGAGAATTCTTGTATGAGATAAACCGTTGTAGTTGATGTAGTTTTAGGTCCCTATGACCTTAGTACAAAATAAGTGTAAGGAAAAACAGGATAGAAAAACAGGACGCAGGGATAAGGAGTATCTGGGAATGGCAGGTGCCCATGATGGGCTGCAGATAAACTAACTGACAAGTAGAAGGACAGGATGATTGCTATGTCTGTAGTGTTAATGAACTAATTAAGCTGGTATGAGCATCTACTGCCCCTGCTTCAAAGGCTGCCAGAAGTGATGAAGGTTGTTGGAAGAAGTAAACGACCCTCAGAGACCACCACCACAATTCTGTACGCATGCGGGAAACTTTCTGGAAAATGATGTAATCCATACATAGCCTCATGAATATGTATGTATGCCCAGTGGCTATATTAAGGACGGCTTGTGTGGCAATACAGGAACACACGCTAGGAGGTGCCATTCCCCGCGTCTCCCAGCGACGCAGTAAAGAATACCTGCTTGTCAGCTTGAAAACTTTGTAGGCAAGTTTGTTCCCGGAGTTTTTTCCGAAAGCCATGAAAGCAGAAGGCTGCACAATGATTTGGAAGGACATCCAGGGAAGTGGCTAGAGACTGTAGCAACCGTATCCTGGGCTGCATCAAAAGGAGTGTGAACAGCAGGTCGAAGGAGGTGATCCTGCCCCTTTATGCTGCTCTCATGAGACCTCACTTGGAGTATTGTGTACAGTTCTGGTGTCCTCAACATAAAAAGGACATGGAACTGTTGGAACAAGTCCAGAGGAGGGCCACGAGGATGATCAGGGGACTGGAGCACCTCCCATATGAAGACAGGCTGAGAAAGTTGGGGCTGTTCAGCCTGGAGAAGAGAAGGCTGCGTGGAGACCTCATAGCAGCCTTCCAGTATCTGAAGGGAGCCTATAGGGATGCTGGGGAGGGACTCTTCATTAGGGACTGTAGTGATAGGACAAGGGGTAATGGGTTAAAACTTAAACAGGGGAAGTTTAGATTGGCTATAAGGAGGAAATTCTTTTCCTGTTAGGGTGGTGAGGCACTGGAATGGGTTGCCCAAGGAGGTTGTGAATGCTCCATCCCTGGCAGTGTTCAAGGCCAGGTTGGACGAGGCCTTGGGTGATATGGTTCAGTGTAAGGTGTCCCTGCTCATGGCAGGGTGGTTGGAACTTGATGATCTTAAGGTCCTTTCCAACCCTAACTATTCTATGATTCTATGCTGTGATGAGCATGGAGCACACAGCTACCTATGGAGTGAGATGCAAATTGTGAGTAACCTTTTCACTCTGTGGCACATCTGATGAAAGGCAGTGTGGCATGAGTACTGTGCTGCAGTTCAAGTCCTTTTCTGTGTGCATGTCACGAGGGCATGGTGGTTTTTTCCAGGGACAGGTATACCTGTGCAGGCTCTGCTTCCAGATGCAAACACCTTTTGTGTCCACTTTCTTCCTTCGTGCTTTTTTGACTGTCGCCAGGATGGATGAGGTTTAGCCAGTTGTTCCCTCCATTTCTGGCACTGATCAGTTACAACTTTCAAATGTTATTGTGTAATGAACAGACAAGAATCAACCATCAGACAGAATAAAGCACCTTGCTTTATCCGAGTGATTATAAATCGTGTACACTCCAGATACCATCCCTGATCAGCACAGCGTTAGACATCTCAGAACTCCGTTTTTGCTGGAATAAGCATGATTTCTTTATTCTTGCCAAGTACAGTACAATTCCAGTACAGTTGAGCACTTTGAACATTTTTTGAACTTTGTCTTTAGAAAATCTCAGACAGCCACATTTTTCCTAGAAGTGATAGTGCACATAAATTGCAAAATGATTTTACCATTTTTTCTAGAGGAGGGGAATATGATCTTCTTTGATGCTTGAGCAATTTTGCCAGCACTAATTAAAGATATTTTAATTAGTTTTTTAGGAATTACTTCAAGCTATAAGAAAACATGATTTCTTTATTAAATTTTGGATAATTAAATTATATTTAAAAATCCTTGTAATCTACAGCCCTTCACTTGTGAGCTAAAAAGGTCAATGAATTGTACAAATGAGAAGTTGATTTCACCAGAGAAATACTTTTACAACTAGTATTAAATGCCCAGGGCCTGAAAGCACTAAAGCAAATGTAAGCTCCAAATTCATTCTGTTGTGTGCTTGAGTCACTTAATGCTTATGGAAATAAGTTCCTCAGTTCTGAAGAGCTAGTTGAGCTATAAAATGGCAAAAGAATGATTATTGCAATAAGTAGGGAACAGAAATCAGGACATGAATTGCTAACAGCACAAAGCAGAATTCTCTTTCCTTGCATAGGTATACTAATTGAATCAAAGCTATTTTTAATGCCACCTTGAAAGGTATAAAAAAAGTGTAAGACCTCAAGCTGTCATTAGGATCAAGTGGAAGACAACCACCTCAAGACCCATTTATGTCTTTGGAAATTTTCCAGCTTGTGGACAAATCTGGTATCAGGAACAGATATAAGATGGGAGAAGCTGGAGGGACCTTAGCGTGAGGTAGCATAGCACTTTCTCATGCATCACTACATGTGACCAAGGTTATGTGGATGTACAGCCTGTCTATGCCTCTGTCCCCCAACTGAGAAGGAAGCTGTATTCAACTTTGGACATAATACTGGTTCTATCACTGAGATAATTTGAAGTTGCATTGCTGCAATCCTATATTTAATTTTTATGCTATATCTGGTAGTTTCCACTAGTGCAAAGTTCACTTTGGCGGCACTGTTTTTGGAAGGGCTCAGTGGAGGTTTTTCTCTGAAGCTGGTCAACTTGACTGCTGCCTCTGAAGTAAGATGTGGTGCTTGGTTGGTAGCAGGAAGTAAAATTTTCTCTCTTAATGGTACAGGGACCACAATTGTATTTGCATCTGAAAGAATAGCTTAATATTTCATTTTAAGCAGTCACTTACGTAATGTGTTTATGCTGTAAACACCTTTGTGGCCTTCTCCCTGCCCCAGACTGGCACTGGCTATGTGCAAGAATTCTTGTCTCTGCTCTGCATGGGTCAAATGCTCACCTTGGCTCACACTGCTGAGGAAATTGCCATACAGGGAGAAAGAACTATGAGAGGTTTCCAGAAAGATAAAAAATGTGAAATTGCAGACAGAGGGAAGGCTACTGAGATGGAGATTGAGAAGAAAAAAAAAGCCATGATGAAAAGGTATAACCACCTACAGGAGAAAAATATGGGGGAGTTTTTTGATCACTGGGTGAAGACAGCAGTCAGTTGGGTCATCAGTTTCATGAGGTGTAGGTGTTGATGGAAGAAGTTGGTGATGGAAAACAGAAACTCAGTAACGTTGAGGATATGCCAGCCTAGTAAAGTCTTTAAGCAGGCATGGAGTGCATTGTACTAACGCTTAGCCAAAGCACCCATTATACATTCTAGCTATCTTTTATGCTTTTTGGTAAATAAAAAACAATTTATTTTTAATTTAAGCAAAGTATATTCTGCTTGCAGTGTCTCTCTGCATGTGGCTAAAGATGTTGGAACAACCTGACCTGAATGGGGGTCTTAACACTTAGAAGCTGGCCATGAATTTTGCTGATGATCTGGATACCGTGAATGAAAGCCATTCCTCCCTTGGATCATTCGCAAAGTGTTCCCATTTATAATCTGGTTAAATGTTCCCATTAATAATCTGGTTAAGATTATGTGATAGATGATACCAAACCAAAATTTTTCTATAGAGCCTTCAAGTTTGTCAGGGGTGGATTGGAACTTGTCTTCTAACAATTCACCTCTGTCAAGTAGGCGTAAAAGGTACATAATTAAATTGAAAATATAGAGAATGAGCTGCGTCAATGTTTGTTATTCCCCTTGCAGAAATCTGACTTTATTTCGCTGTGATTCCACCTCACATGGCAGGTTTGTATAGTCTAACTTAGATACGTACACACAAATGTCTCAGCTGAACAGAAGGGTAAAGCTCGTCTAGTGTAAAGCACTGATGCAAATCCATGTTTAGCCTGTTTTCTGCACTCTTATCTCAATCTCATTCAGTTTGCAGAGAATCACCACAGAAAGACATTGTTTTACACGATAAGAACTGAGTTTTCTTCTGTGTATCTGTCACGTGATCAGATACAAAATTCTCACTGAAAGGCTTCATGTTCTGTGAAATGTTAGAGGGCAGACATAGTACCCCTGCAAGGCTGTTTTTTATTGAGTAGTTATGGAGCAAAAAGTTCCATCTTGGTTAAAAGAAGACAGGACAGCTCACTGAAAATGTAAGCTGTTGGGCTGTTCTTCCTCTCAGGAGTGAGACAAGGGGGGGCACAAAATTAAAAAATGGAATACATAAAGCTTTAGAATCAGTTTTAAGTAATGTTATGTTTGATGGCTTTGTAACAGTAGCAATGGAAAATTACTGAGGTGCATGATACATAGAAAAAAGTAGAATACAGCTAGAGAACATACTGAGAATTCTTGTACAAGGTAAATCGTTATAGTTGACATAGTTTTAAGAAAAACAGTCTAGAAGAACAGGCCACAGGGATAAGGAGTATCTGGGAATGGCAGGTGTCCGGTGTCCAGGATGGGCTACAGTTAAACCAACTGATAAGTAGGAGGACAAGAGGATTATTATGTCTCTGGTGCTAACGAACCAATTAAACTGGTATGAGCATCTACTGTGCATGCTACAAAGGCTGCCAGAAGTGATGAAGATTGTTGGAAGAAGTAAACGACCCTCAGAGACCACCACCACAATTCTGTACGCATGCGGGGAGCTTTCTGGAAAATGATGTAATCCGTACGTAGCCTCATGAATACGTGTGTATGCCCAGGGACTATATAAGGACAGCTTGTGTAGCAATACGGGAACACACATTAGGAGGAGCCATTTCCTGTGTCTTCCCAGCACCACAATATATACCTGCTTGTCAGCTTGAAAACTTTGTAGGCAAGTTTGTTCCTGGAGTTTTCTCTGAATCAGGAGGCAGCTGTAATATGTTTCTTTTGCCCAACCGAGTCTTTAATTTGAGCAGATGTTATTATTCACCCAATGTAGTCTTCATATAATACTTCTTGTTAGGGTCTCTGCTGACTTAAAAGACATGAATAATTAAAATAAGTTTAGATATTGAAAAAAGCTGCCTCTTTGGCAGGTATGTAGTGCTTAATCAGAATTCAGCTTGCATTCTAGTTGCAGGAAGGAAATAATTCTTGGGAAACATCCAGGTGTGTTCTAAACCTTGTGATGAGTTTTACCTGTAATAGATGACACTTTCACTTTAGACAATTTCTCTAATATAGCAGTTAAGAATAATTTTTAAGTGAGAGTGCAGTGAGTGATTTCTAAGAAATACCTGTTCTATGAAATACAGAGGCAAACATAATCTGGCCTACTATTTTGTCTACCTTCATTCAACATATTTTTAGCAGTTAAAAGGAGTTCTTAAAAACAGTTTAAATAGCAAAGATGTGGGCTGGATGGTCCTTTTATTTTTCATTCCCTGTCAGTCACATGTTGGCTCAAAATGTACAAATCTCTGAAGTGAAAAGCCTTCCCTTGCAGTGTTTGGTGTTATTATATAAGAAGGCCACCATATAAAAATAGGGCATGTAATAGTATCAGTGAACAGCCTGTCAGAAAAATTGTTCTTAGTTATACAGTGTAAAAAGCTATATAAAAAATACCTTCTGCATTTTTTCTTCATGTTTGCTGTAAAAACAAATATTTTCTAGTTTTATAAACTAAAACTTAGTTTATAAACTAAAAATGGAGCCTGTAAATCTCTATATTCAAATGTCTGCAAAAAAGTGTTGATGGTGACAAATCCATCCCATAATGTTCCTTATGTGTCTGCTGTTCCTCAGTGTTTACACCAGCACCATAGCTTCTTCTTCTTTGTGCAGTGCAAGTTTTTTTTTCTAGGGCTTCGCTTCTTCCATCGCAAAATAAGCAAGCTAAGTGATGTTGTGAACTGCTATAATGTAGCATGGATAATGTAGAAGAGCTATCCTAGTCTCTGATGTCTGTTGGTGACTTCATGCCATGGTATAACCTCATGATATTCTGATTCCACTCTGTACATAACATAGGTAAAACCAAACTGAATTTTGTAGTACGATTCTACTGTATTTTTCCTCCATTAAAAGTGCTCAGTTATATTATCACCTGTTTTCTAGTTAAGGACAGATAAGGAGACATAAAGATAGCCTGTTTGTTTCTCCGTGTAATTCACAGACAGCAGACAAGTATAACTTCAGTATAGAAGAATTAATTCTTTTCCATGATCCTTTCATTGGAAATTGCACTACCTGTGTAATGGGAGAAGCAGAGATCTTAGAACAATGCAGTCAGCGATTATGTAATCGAAAAATGTGTCATAGTATGTAGACATAAAGGGGAGACAGTATTGTTGCCAAAATAATTTCAGTTCTTTAGTTTTTTCGTCCCTCACCCCAATCTTTTCTCCCCCCATACTTCTGATGTTTCTATATTTACTACATTTGCAATAGGGAGTTATTGAGCAAATGCCCCTCCCCTCCTTTATTATTTATTTAGTCTTATGAGATTCTTCCTGGAATTCATGGAATGAAGCAGTCTCCACAGTCTCCTGAAACTGAAGTTAACATCTCTGCGTACTCTCATTATATGTCTGTCATTTCATAAAACCATTTCTAACATTTTTTGGTGTTTGTCAGTCTCTTCAAACATATGGGTATAAAATTCAGCAAGTCAGTATTTGTATTAAAAAAAGCTTAATTTTTGAATACAGAGGCAGTTATAAAACATCAAAGTATATATCCAAGATTGAGTTTAAGTAAGTGATGCACTGTATCCATGTGGCAAATATGCTGGCATCTGCTTTTATAAGAGTTCTTTGCAATTTCAGAATAATCTTTAAAGATGTTTGGTTAAATCATTTCAGCATAAGTTTGTACCTCAGGGCATAAGTATTTTTTCTTCTCGAAGTGTGGTATCAGCTATATTCTTTTGAGATTAAGTGAATTATCATTGCAGACAGCACAGATGACTTTACAATGTGTACTATTTTCATTGTGCTACTTAAGTTTCATCATAATTTGATGTCATAGTTCAACCATGTCTTTTTTGTTAACAAAACAGAAACAGCAACTCATCTTCAACGCTCACCATATGGCAGAGATACTGATATGCAAGAAGGCATTACTCAAGGTAGCATTTTATGCAAATCATGCTCATCTGTGTGACTGATTTAATTACATGTGTTCTTTCTTGTCTACAATGAAACTTACCTTTGCTATGTGAAAAAGCCTGGTCTCCTTTTGACAAATCCATGAGGTGAGTAATCTAGTTCTGGGATAAAGTTGTTTGGTTTCTCTTTGTGTTTTCTGCTGACAGTTGATTTTTGGAGAGAGCAGGGGGACTATAAAAAAATTGAGAGCTTTTGTGTACTCTTGATGCAGAGGAGGCTTTTAATTATTTTAACGCATTTGTTCAAGAATGGATTTATCGTTGAAACCCAGGAATTTCTTCTTCTTTCAGGCTCACCCTTAAAGTATTTTTACATTTTTCTGCATGTAAAATGGAATAAAACTACTTTACATATATATCTCCATTTTGCTTTTTATTTAAACAGTAGCATCTTTAAGTAGTTTACCTTATGACATGTGTGCTAACATGAAGGATGCATGGCTTTGACAGGGTTACCTTGCTGCTCTGCTCGTGAGAATGATTTTATTATTTTCCATGGCAAATGCTGCCTTTCTCCTTCTTTTAAGAATATCTGCATTTGTTCCTGCAATCCCAAGGTCACTGTCAGGAACATGGCCTGAAGCACACAGCTAGCCACTGAGACTTCTCTGAGACAGTTCTGCTATTGTATATTGAAAAGTCCTCATCTCGTCATTACTAATAAATCTGTTGAACTTCTGCTTTTAAACTATTTTTTTCAGCAAGAAAGAAGATGAGAAAGTGCTTGTCAAGTGGGGTCAAGCCTTTATGTTTAGCAGTGCTTAGCAGTCATTGAATGTAAACATCTGCAGAAACTAGTTCTGATCTGTGATGGTCCAGTTTCCACAGGGGTTCAGGCAGACACCAGAGTGTCAGCGCTCAGGTAGCTGATGGGTCTTGGAAATACCTCACTCTCCCCAGCCTATGAACTGGATGGTATCTTCAGTTGATGCTAGCATTTAGCTAGGATGAATCTAGGTCTAAGATTTTGTGGTTTTTAATGCAGTAGATGGATACATTATCTTTCCCAGTTTTCTGTCTTGGTATTTAAGATTCTGATTCCAACTCAAGTTATTTAACAAAACCTGAGTCATTTAACATGTTGTGTGTTTAGGTTGTAAGCTCAGAGACTGACTGAGCAAGGCAAGCCCCATGGGCACCACCTGCAGAGAACCTGGGGTGGTACTGTAAGTAAGGAACACGTAGCTACAGTTCCTTTTCATTTTGAATAGGTGGTTGGAGGCTCATGTAACAACAAGTTTCAGGGACTAATGCTGGCTCCTCTGTGAGTGGTCTAAAGCAAGATGGAAACCTAGATTTCCAGACACATTCTCTTTTGCTCTAGCCTCTTTTTCTCCTGAGATGTAGTAGACACAAGCTGCTATTTGTCCAGGTAGTCAATATATTTTGTTTGCCTTCTTGAGTTAGGAAATGGACAAACTGGAAGGTGAATAGATGAGGATTCACAAACTTGCAGTAGCACACAAAATAATTTTAGAAGAAATCCCTTTAAAAAGAAAATTTGCAGTCCAAAGATTCATTAGTTTCTCAATCTTGTTTTGCAATTTGAGGAATTTTAGCTGCCTGCCTCTCCTTGCTTCCAAATGTCCATATTTTGCACTGGCCTGTAGTCTCCTGCCCAACAGTTTCAGGTGCCATTAGATGTAAATTTGAAGGTGAAGTCCATTTCATAAATACAGATTTTTTTTCTACTCTGGGATTATGGTGACTGTTTTTTTCTTTTTGTAAGTGCTCGTTCTGCAGCCTTTCTGTGATTATCTGGACTCTGTAGCTGGCTGAACGCGTAAAAGTCGAGTCCACTTGGATACACTTTATTTGTCTTACTAACAAATTCCCTGGTTTTCCTCTCATTTAAATTTAGTCCTCATATCTTACAGGCCTTCCTTAAATAGATGGTTCCATTAACAATAGAACACAACCTACAATGCAAGAGTCCATTTAGCCTTACCTCTTTGCTACAGATTTATCTAAGCTGTTTAATTCCTATTATAACTCCACTCAGGAGCTTCACATGCTCCATTTCTTCTCCCTTATCTCCCTTATCTTTCTGGGAACATAGGGTACAAAATGATAATTCACTCTCCTGCTGTCTACCTCCTTGAAGGCTGTGCCACTAACTGTACCCTCCATGGCCCAAAGCAATTCAGAAGTCAATTGTGTTTATTAATTTATACATAGCAATCACATTTGTTTCCTGCAAAACACTGGATCTTGAATTCATTGCAGCAGTTACCCAGATATAAGCACAAGGGAGGTTATGAATCAGGCTGTGCTTCGGTGTCTGCCCAGACTAGGGTCCAGGGCAGAACCATTCTGGGGGCAGTTTTACAAAGTTGGCTGTTGGAAAACCTCCTCAGAAGAGCTGTTACCAGCTGCTGCTGCTCCTCTGGGGTGGTAGGTTGCCCACCCACTTCCTATTCCTGCTCCTCCTGACCACAGAGTGCTCTGCTCTCTGCCCACTGTTTTAGGAGGGAGCGTGGGAAAGGACCTGTCCTCCCAGTGCTACCCTCCACTCCTGCACCTGAGTCTGCACTCATCCTACCTCCTGGCCCTGGAAAATAGGACTTTTGGTGTTTGTTTGGCAGATTAATGCTGTCCCATATACAGTATCCTTTGCCAGAGAGGTCCGCCCCCCATCTGCCCCTTGTGAAAACCCTCCTCTATGTCAACCTACCTCTGGTGGCTTCACAGCCCTCTCCTAGGACGCACGATCTTAGACCACAAGAGAGCAGCAGTGCACAGCCATCTGACTACCTTACTGGATTTTACTTTAACTGTATGCCCTGATTAGATGTAACTGAAGGATCTGATTTTAGGCAGTGCTGAACAACCAGGTCTCACAGGAGAGTCAGAATGAACTCTGGCCTAAAGCCTCAGGAAAAATCAGACCTGTAATGGCACAGAGCATTCTTTAATTCTCAGACTGGTGGTAGTTTTTATGAGCTGCAGGTAAACTGTTGCATACAATCAGATCTGAAGACATATATATTGTAATGGAAAATGAAAAGTAAACCTTTCCTTCTGTTGACTAAATCTGTTCTTGTTTGTTGCAAACCTTTGCATGGCAACTATCCAGTATTATTTTCATTACAGTTCAGGAGCTGTGGGAGAATTAAAGTAAAATCTGGAGGTGGCTGCAAATTAAGCTGTTATATAAACAGCTGCTTCTGACACTCAGCCAAACAATTGACTGCTGCATTGTAGATCAAAGCTAAGTCCCTGTTTCAAATAAAAGAAGCTTCTGGCATGAATGGCTGTAACCTAAGGCTCTGAGATTGGGACGACAGTACTTTCAGCTCCACTTGCAGATGACAGGAAGGTAAATGGACATAGCTATAAACTGCCAAAAAAACCCAACAACAAACAAACCAAAAAACAATTTAATAATCTGTGTACTTTTGATCAAGAAAATCCTGGCCATACTTTTTAGTTATGTATATCTAGACTAACTATGCACAGAATTTTCTTCTCCATCAAAAACTGTGGTAGGAATTTTGGTGGAGCTGAGAAGGTGGCTGCTTAGCATTAATGCATTAAACAATAAATGAGAGAAATGGTTTGGGAGCTGCCAATCTTCAGGAAGACCCAACAGCTGTGCTGGAAGAACCAGTTGTTCTGGAGCTGTGCTGCTGCAGTGGCACTGTGGCAGCCTGATGACTCTGAGGGTGTGTGACACCAGGGGACACTTGTCTTCCACCTAGCAATAGGTCAGAGAACAGTTATCTGGCATCTTATGGTGCAGAATACCTGTGGCGTGAGCTTCTGTGTGTGTATCCTATTTAGGCTGCTGCTGCGGAGGTTTGAGATGGAGTCTGGGATGTATTTTTCTGCCTAAGACACACCAGTTCTTAGCCAGACTGAAGTTGAGCATTACAACCTTGGTGCTGAAGATTGTATTCCTGGTTGGAGAGGAGCAGTCTTGGCTGTGGACAACTGTGGGAGAATACCTGGTGAATAACTGTGAGAAAGTCAGTGATAACACTGTCAGTCTCTGGGAGCCTGGAAGACTCCTCTATGCCATAGATAAATCACCTATCAACTCACCACAGATTAATGGATCCCCAGACTGAGAGATATGGTCATATTCCGTGGCCTCTCCATAGTGAATGAAAGGTGTAGATTAAAGCAGTGACTGGTGGTTTTATTTGTAAATAAGAAACATTGTCCTGTTCTGAGAATAGCTTAAAAGAAGTATTATTCACCCAACACTGCATTAAAGATGATTTCCTCTTGTAGAAAAATTGCATGTGCTGATCCACTCATACAGTACTTGCTGAGCTGATGGACAATATTGTTGGTGCTAAATTTAGGGGATGTGAATGTTACACAAGAAGCTGTGCTTCAAAATACGGCAGTACCTCCGTACTCAGCAAATCTGTTCCCCCTCTGCATTCATAAAAATGCCAGATGTGTTACAAATAATTTTTTACCAGGTTTTTAGTCTTGCTCACATTTCAGAAACAGTATAACTAAGCCGTACCAGCTGGATTTTATTCACCTGAGTGCATTATTATTAGAATTGTGTACTACTTTCCATTACAGGGACAAACAGGACAGGGTTGCTGCAGAGCTGTACGTAATGGGTCACAAGGCACAGGGCAAGTTCTGTTCCCTCCAGCTACGCCTGTATGCGGCAGCTATGTGGCTCAAGGGCACGCGCTGTACTCTCTTACTGTTCACACTTTCCCCGTCCTGGCTTTGGTCCATGGCCCATACTCCTCTCTAGGCAATGCGCAGGCACAGGTGTATGTGTCCCTACAGGGAAGGATGCCTTTTTTTTGTGGCAGAGGATGTGTCCTGAGCTGTGTTGAGCAGCGAAGGAAGAGCTCCTGGCCTACCTGGTCAGGTGCATCTGTGAAGCCCTGAATATTTCCCAGACAGGGGAGAAGCTACCTGACCTCCCTATAGCTCAGAAATGTCCCCATGAATGACCACTGTTTGCCCTGGATGCTGTGGCTCTGAGAGATCAGATTCAGGATCACGTAAGAGTTTCATTTGCTGAGATCAGATTTAGGATCACCTTGGACTTCTGCTGTCTCACAGAACACCTGTGTCAATCATTAACCAAACAGCTTCATGCTTCATCCAAAACCATTAGCAGAAAAATGCAAGGAAATCAGCTGCATACCTGTGTATCTTAGCTGGGCTTGTATATATTTCCTTAAATGAGCCATTCCTAAAGCCAGTATGACTTCCAGTTAGAGCTTCTGCCTGTTAGGCAACACCTTTCCAAACCTTATGAATCTCAGTCAGGCAGAAACAGGCTCACCTCTGATCAAAATGAGGCCAGGGGTTCAGAGTTCTTGCAGGGCTTTTTGGCTGCTAAACCAGTGTCCTATGACAGGAAAACACAGATTCAGTGCGGCTGTTAATGAAGTGAGAGATCTCTGCCCTTCTGCACTCAGCTTTAAATATCTTAGTTTTCCTGTTGAAAAAGATCATAGGATCACAGGGTAATCAGCCTTACACATGACAAGAAAACTTAGTTTTCTGTACAGATGTATTCCTGGCCAATTTATAGCAGTTGATTTTGTCTCTGCACTGCTTATTATCCTTTAATTCAGATAATTCTCTTCCCTCTCAAATACCCCTCTTAATATCTTATCATAGCTTATCATAGCCCTTTTCAATAGTTGCTTTGCTAGTCTGAGCAGATGAAAGTAATTTAACCTGTGTCTGAAGATATATTAAGTATTCTCAAAAAAATCTCAATTCTTGTAATAGCTGTGATGGTGCTTCTTTGAGTCTTTTCCAATTTGAATTCCTCTTTCATAAATATAAGTCAAAGGATATCTTGCCTTTATAGAGGATTTTCTATTTGTCTTACATCACTGTGAAATAAAATACTTGTTTTCTCAGAACTACTGCTGTGCTCTTTCTTCTTCTTCTTCTTCCCCTTTTTTAATGCTATTTTGACTTCTGCTTCTGTGTCACTAATGATATATTCTTGTTCCCCTCCATCTCTTTTTAATGTGAGGAGTAAACAAAGTATCTTATTTTGGGAAAATACTGCTGTAAAAAGTTGATAGGAAAGAAAAAAAAAATCAAAGCTCTGCCAATTTTGTGTCATACTTGCAGTGACAGAATTAGGACAAAACTGAACAATCTAAAGCTTTTTTTCATGTTTTCAAAGTAACCTGCAGCATTTTGTTTTGGCATAGAGTATCTAATAAGTATTGTCATGGTAACTATTTGAAGACTCTACACTGTGTAGTATTTGGGTTTACTGGTATCATTTTAATATAATAATATTAAAAATAGTTGAAAGAATACCATCATTGCAAAACTTGGATCAATTTAAATGATTTATGATGGAATTGAGGAATAGATTCTTTGCTTGCTGATCCGTGAATAGTTCAATTTAAAGGAGCAGTGGGCTAGGTGTGAGTGCTATCCTCAGCTACCTGGGGATCTGAGTGGTCAGCCATCTTTGACTGTCTCTGTGTTTGTTAATATCTCTGTGTTTGTTAATAAACCATCACTTGATTCTGCAGAAAGTCTAGTGTAACAACATGATTAAGATCTTGTTATACCATAGAAGAAAGTATCCTGATGGCAATGGACCTCTTGTCTAATTGCAGAAACAGAGGTAGAGGTAGAACAGGAAGGCAGGGAAGAATCACTCCTAATCTCTGAGGTGAGCCCAGTTGTAAACATTTTCTAATTTACAAGCAAATAGGCCCAAGTAGGAGGTGACATGTCAGGAATTGTGGTCACAAATAGATTCAGCAGATGGAGTGTGAAAAGAAGCAGCAGTGTGACTCCATATATTTTGGCAGGTATGAATTTATGTGGTTTGGAAGGTATCAGCCTATTGACTTTGAGAAAAGCCTGGGGAGATGAAATACAAAGTGGGAGGGTGTAAAGGTAGATTGTCTTGCACCTGGCAAGAACTGTCCTTAAATGTTGTTCCTGAAATGCAAAATTTCAGAGATGTGATTTTGTGTGGTGGGCAATTATAAAGTGGTCTGAAAGACACTGAGTGCCTACCTTAAAATGCAGATGCCCTCCACTGTCATTAACTCCCAGAAATTTAATAGAAATTGATTACTTTTACAGATTTGCAGGGTCATATCTTTAAACAAATTAATGTTTCATATCAGTTTTGCACAAATATGGAAATACTGCCATGAAACACTGTATCTTTATCACAGAACTCTTTTGCAGGGATATTGTATGGTTCATGATGTGAGAGATTTCTTGGATAGCTCTGGAGGTAACACTAAGGCAGTGTTCGTTTCCTTTTCTTACACTCTTTAGACTTGCTGTGTTCTAAAAAGACTTAAAATGTTTTGATCCCCAGGTCATTGGTGTAGCTGGCTTGTTTTATCTGTGTCAGTTATAAGCTTCTTTATTTACTTCCTACTTCAGGCTCAGGTAATGTCAGATAAGGATTATTGTACATATGAACCACAATAACAGGTTGGGTTTTATGGCTATGTTTGTCTGACAGGCTAGGTACAATTAAAAGAAAAAAATGGGGTTTCAGTAATTGTTGGTAATAAAGAAGAGTTAGGTTCTAGTTCACAATGATATCGAAGTAGATGCTTAATTTCAAGCACGTGAGGATCTCTATTAAAATTGACTGCACAATTAAGTGACTGAAAGATTGGTCTCTAAAAAGCTTTTAATGTTTAGGGTGTAATGTAGAATTGCACAAGCTTCTGATAACTTGTCCTATTTTGATTGAAAATTGATCAATGAATATTTCACATTTATGCCCACCGGTTGTGAAAAGGCTGCTAGAAATGGCCTTAGAAAGTGAAAATAGAGTCTGGCATGAAAGGGAGAAAGGATTGTCAGTCCCAGCCAGAAATGCTTAATTTTGACCTAATACCTCACTGAAAGAAGGGGAAAGAACTAATAGGTCTCTGTTTTCACACAGAATTTGATTGTCTCCTTATGGAATTTAAATGCCTTCTTGACAGAACACAATGAAACAAGTCTTCAAATTTTAACTGCATGCAGATCCTATGAAGTGAAGAATTGGGACGTTGAATTTTAGCTCATTCAGTGATTCTTTATAACCTTATGACATAGACTTGCCTGGAGACCTAAAATAAGAACACATTGCAATTTAGATAGTCTTAACAACGAGTCAGGACAAATGGCCCAAGAATTTTTCTGTAGATCCCTGAGGGAGCAATTGTAAATACTCCAGATGTATAGATTGAACAAAAAACATTCAGATCCCAGAACTACTAAAATGTAACCTCAGCAAAAGTTAAGTTGGAAAGAAGAGAATAGAGAAAAAAATAGAAACCGAGATGGGGAAAAGAACTATGTAACTGAAGAGTTCTCCCATGGAAGTTACTTGAGAAAAATGGTTAGGACAAGTCACAGTATGCCAGGGATTTCTCAGTGATGTGTTTTGTTACAAAGGGGAGGTGTTGAAGGATGACACCTCTAAGGCATCTTCCATGTGAATCACTGTACTGGTTTAATTGATATCCTTGTACAAAACTCTACTTTCTCTTTCATAGGATGAGATGTAGTTCAATTAATTTTATCCACCTATGTACAGAAATAATGGGGAAATCTGTGACATTAAGGCTATGCAGTGCTCTTTATGCGACCTGAAATCTGTTAACTAATGGGAAAATGACTAAAATTAAAAACCACAACGACTTTTGTATGGTCACATTACAAAGTATAGACAAACTAACTCTTCCTTTGATCTTTTACATTTCATATGGGTTACCTAAAAGCATCTTAAGTGGTATTCCTGCTCCTTGTTAACTAACTAGTCAGATCTTTTTGCTTCTGATGGAATTCCTTTACCTTGCTAATAGCTGGCTTCTTTCTTCATTAATTTTCCTGAAGAAGGCATCAAGGTCTCAGTGACTAGAATGTTTTGATTTCTCTTTTATCTTCAGCTTTCACTCAAGAAATTACAAGTGGGTAACTAAGACATCTCAATTCTTTATCTTCTCTGAATCCAAATATATTTTTGTAGGAATGAGTGGTTTGTACAAAATAAATACCAGAACAACAGAAGCAATTACAGTCTTTGTTTCTATAGTTTATCTATTGTGGGCTTGAATCTGGGGGAGAAAATACACTTTGTTTTCTGTTAATGGGCAAAAGAGAGCCCTCTCATCTAGGCAGTGATCAAATCCCATCATGGCAATTGGGAAATCTCTTGTTGACCACAAAAAGCTGAAATTTTCCTTCCTGTTTTGAAGAGAGAACAGTATCTTTGAAGGCAGCAATTTGAAGTGCAAAGAGAAATTGTTTTGTTAAAATATAAATAACTATAGGATAAATTACCGTGAAGACATTTCAAATGAGAAAGAAATAATATCAATCATGTAATGATTACACTGAGTAGACCTAGAAGGTGACACAGTTATCTGTATAGAATATTTTTATGTGGTACATTTAATATAGGCTTGAATAGGGTTTCATTTGATGAGCCTGATGACACTTTATGTTGCCTCTGTGGTGGGGCATGGGCTTACCATCCCACTCAATGTATATTCAACTGTGAAGTCCTCTTCCCTTAGCCCCATTTTCAAGCTCAGGTTAACAGCCAGGCACTGACCCTCAGCATTTTCAGGAACCCTGATTAGGTATCCTCTATCTGAGCCTTAGGGGTTTATAATACAGTGCAGGAAAAGCTAAGGGTTAAACAATGTAAATGGAATATAAATACAACCATAGTGAATAATAATGGCCAGCCAGTAGGTTGGAGTGTAATTAAGCCTATAACATGTAATATTTCAGATGGAGTCTGCAAACAGATTTTGTAAAACGGGAGCACTACATAATTAATAGATACCTGTATCACACTGAAAAGTTGATTCATTGCTAGAAACAGGGGCATTACATTAATCTTTTGTACACCCTAGGATGAGCTAGTCAGAATATTCCAAGTTTAAACAAGGAAAGAAAGATATTGCCACCTGCACAAATACGTTCCTCTGTTATTACCTGTGGAAATGAAGGAGGAGCCAGGGCAAACTCTCATGTTTTCTCATACAAAGTATGCATGCAGTGTGGGATGTCTGGTTTGGTAGGAGTGCAGATGCACATATGCACACATGTGAACACATACGCAGGGTTTCTGTGAAATTGCAGAGCAAAGCATGAAGCTATTGTCTTCCCTATCAAAGCCTGCTGGTTCCATGTCATAGCTGCAGTGTGACGCTATAGCATGATGCACAATCTATGTTCCATTTAGAATGGGATTACTTTGCCTATGCACACAAGTGCACAAAATAATACTCTCTTTCAATGGGTTATTTGAATTTAGAAACAGGGTTTGACTGACCTACCGTTCATCTCCTTATTCATTTCTTGGAGGATGCAAACAGCTAAAGATTTAGATGGGTGACATACAAAAGTACAAATAATAAATTATCATTTATGCTTTCATGTAATAGGCTTCCTAGAGCATTAAAAAGTAGGAAGATACTGTATCAAGAAAAAGAAATCATTCTCCTGGAAGAAGCTAATAAAGCTAAGAATAAAAACTATAGTATGGTTCATTTTTTTATGAGTGAGGACATAAACTTTAACTGCTAATTTCATATTCATTTGTGACTTCTGTTCTTGACTGTTGATAATCTATCTTGTTGAGACATGATTCTGCCTTTGAACTCAGCATCAAAACTCCTGTCCACTTTATCGGGACAAAATCAGGTTCTGAGCACTGCTTTTCCCTACTGGCATAGACCTGAAGCTGGAAAAAAGTGTTTCTTCAACCTTACTAAAACACAGTAATAACCCTTTTTAGTTTTAACATGTGTGCTAATTGTGTTAATTAACTTACTGATTTCAAATCCTGATTGCTGTGCATTGGATAAGTATTAATGAACTAATTATACAAAATCTTTACAGTTAAAAACAAGTAACAAATAATTCCCTAAGCAATTTTGAATGCTGACTGAGAGTGATTCTTCCATGAACATCCCCCTACTCAGTCATGTTGTTGGCTAAATGATTTGATACATCTGCTGTTAATGTGTGGGATCAAGTTAAGTGGTAGGACATGTAAGATAAGATCTTAGTTAAAATAGTATTGCTTGAATATTTTAATGAGCTAATCTATATTGTGGATGTAGAGAATGTCATTAATTCAAATTAAGTTTAATCACAGACTGCATTCAGTCTCAGTGTTTTCCCTCAGTCCTCCCAGCCTGAAGAGGACCCAGTGGCTACTAGCAGTTTTGCATAATAGCCATGTAGTTACAAAGTAAGAAGAGGTTAAATCTTGGGGAGCTTGTTGCCTGAATTTTCTTACCTTCTTTCTCAAAGCGATCTAAAATGTCACCAAGGGAAAGAGCCTGAAGAATAGATAGATGTGTATTTAAAGGTAAGAGCAGATTCAGAGAAGTATTAAAACTAACATCACAGATCAGCTCATGAAACATGGTATTAATGATCAAACACAGGCTTTTCACAGAAACAGTGAAGACAAAGAACTGTAGAAGTTAGCAATGAAATGGTATATTAGTCTTTATAAAGTCAGTTTTTCTGCCAATTCAGGATTGATTCCTACAGTTTTCTGTGCAGCCTCATTTAGACTGTTTCTTGCAATAAGAGTTATATAGGTTTTAACTATCAAGCAATGGTTAACAAGCAACTTAAAGTAATTAAAGGCTTAGTAAGTCTCTAGTAATAATAAGATTTATGTACCTTTTACTTACTTAGAAATATTACTGGGTTGCTCAAAACACCTAAATCCTGTGTTGAATAGATGAAAGTTGTGCACATATCACTGTTGTTTGTGAGCACTGAGGGCATGTTAGGCAGTGGATAATTCTTAATCTTCAAGGAGCTCAATAGTTTTTTTTTTTTTTTTAAAAACTTGATTGTTAGCCTTATAACAGAATCTTTTATTGAATTTGTGATCATCAGTTAGGCTTATAGTCTGTTTTATCCATAGCAAGTGGATAACTGCTATGCTGGAACAGATTCTGATATTTGGACTGAGGTTCCTGAAATAAGTATTTACTTGCCACTTGCAGCCACCACCGTGCAAGGAGGGTCTAATGTCAGCTAAATAAACACCACATGTTGCAAGCTTTCCCAGGCTATATGTTCTTGACATCATAATCTGTCATAGACACAAAGAGAAGATACGGATTAATAGCATCCCACTAAAAAATTTCTTGTTGAAGATATCTGTTGTGCCTAATATAGTTGCTGGTACATGTCTATCTGTTTTAGCCTCCTCATACATTACTGTTGCCCATGCCAAAATAACTTCAGGAATGTAGAGCACAATGAACATCTGAAAGAATTCTGTGAAACAGATAACTGGTGATACAGGGAGCCATGAGTCCGTTTTGCTTGTACATAAGTAAAGCTAGACGATGCTCACTTCAAGGCAGGCACTTCATTATTCTGCGCTTTTGGATAGATCAAAATAAATGCAAATCCTACTCAAATTAGTGAAATAATTCAACATAGAAAAATGGCTGAAAGCTGTAAAAGGCTGCACAGTTTCTGTTTAGCATTGACTAAATCGAAAGTTTTGACTTTGCCTTTGACATGTGTTATGGTGAAATGCAGCTAAACTTAATTTCAAAGCATAAACATATTTGTGTGGTTTAGAAATAAATAAAAAAAATTAATCTCCATGAACTTTATGACTTATTTCAGTTAAACCTATGCATCTTATAAATTGAATAAAGCACAGTGAACTTTGATAGAATTTGAAACATTTCAAGTATTTGCAAGTTCAGGGACTTTACCTTACTTGTAATTTCCAATTGGATTTAAAAGGATACTTAAGAATTTTTTTGCAGCTCACAAAGCATTTGCTAAAACAAAACTCACAGTATTTTGTAGGAGGCTCCAGACAAATTGTTCAGTGTGACAGAAAAGATACAGTCTGTGGCTTTTCAGATAACTTAATGAGTGATAATGATTTGTCTTCAATAGTATTAGGCTGTTTGATAACAACAGGTAGAAAAATGTTATGTCTGACTCATTTATATTTATTTCTGGTTTTGGTCCTGAACGGATGTTAAATACTGGTTCCCAATACCATTGTTACAAGCAGGGGAATCATCTGTATATTTAAGAGCAAGTACGGGTAAACAGACAAATGAGTTAAGACCATACAAAGGTTACTACTTTTCACTACTTGTCCTGAAATCCAAACCATGAATTTATTTATTTTTTTTTCCTCCACTCTTATACCATTGAGAATATTTAGTAGGATAAATTAGACCAAAAATGCATAGTAGGAAAAAGATTCAGGTGAAAAGACATGGAAAGGGAAAAAAGCACATAAGGAGAGATGAACAGAAAAGTATATGATCCAAGCTCCCATGAAATGGCATCAAGGTGTTTTATGTTCTTTTACATAGGCAGAGAAGGGAGAGCAACAGTCATGATCGCAAAATGAGGTGGTTTTTAAGGTATTCTGGGCAATAAGGAATTGCATTCTTTCAGAGTGCACATTCCAACATTTTGACTCTTTGAACATAGTGCCCAATGCATTGAGTTGCTCTCTCAAACCAAGGAGATGGTATGCAGACCTCAGAGCAGATGATATATGCGTATAGGAATTTGTATGAATCAGAATTTAGAGAACTGCAGTCTAAAGGAGCTGTAACTTTAGGGTGAGCTTTGATCGAAGTGTTTTACAGTTTAGTCTGCATCTAATGTAAAAGAATAGGTGGTCCTGAAAACCCAATGCTGGAGAAAATAATGAAGCTTTCTGAGGACTTGGAGATTATGAAAATCAATGTTGGTCACCACTGCTGTTTGTGAGTCTGCTTTAGCTGTGGATTCGACTGAAACTTGAGACCACAAATTACTTGCACAAGTGTTTTAAGCATTCTAGTTTAACTCATTAGAGTCAAATCTGCTTTTACACAGCTAGGCTTTTGGATTAATAATTAAACTGAAAAATATGAAGTATATGAAGTGAAGAAAAGTATGTGGAGTCAAGTATTCTTGAATTTGGATAATTGTATAGCCTCAAACTTCTCAGTTTCTTCTTTTTTCTTTTGATACTGAAATGGGAAGATATTGAAGTGAAACCTGTGAAACATTTCTATGCAGAGGTCTACGGACAAGTCCTTATTTTTGTATTGCCTGTGAGCACTTCTATTCCTTACCCACAGATTTGCAATAATCATACAAGATTCATGGAAATGTATTTTTTGGAGGAGATCCTGCATAAAGGGATTCCTTTTAAGACTGCAGTAACTTGTTTTATTTGGAGTATGAAGCCTGTAGGCTGCTGTTGAACTACAGTCTCTGCTTTGATTTACTGTGTCAGATGTAAGTTACACAAGGGAAAATATATCCCCCTGCTTTTTTTGCTTCCCCTCCTGCCAAATAAAAACATATTTTCTTGTCTGATAAGATTTAATTACTAGAATGCATAAGCAAATATAATTTACAACCAAAGGAATGATAAAATAGAGGAAGGTCACAGTTACAAAAAAGGAAAATTTCCATAAACCTAATCATCATGTCTTGATGACATTTCTAGGTCTGCTATTCAGGAGACCTGGCAATTTACTGTGTAATGATTACAGTGACATTTTCTGGATATTTGGACTAAATTATATAGAAAATTATGATGTAGTCTTCTCTGTGAGTGTAAGTTATCCCTTGTGTCAGTCATGCTCTTTATTAGTTGGTCATTTGTTCCATACTTTGCAGGGAAGAGAACTTTTTTTTTTATTGTTTTAGCTCATGTACTAGTGACATGAAGAAATAACCCCTGGATTCGATTCTAACTCTGCCTTATGCAATGTTTTCATTTCAGTTAAGTTGATATGGTGTTTGTCTTTAAATGCACCTTCACATTTCTGCCCTTTTTTTTAAACTTCTTACTGCATGCTGTTACCTTCTTAGTAGGGTTAGTTACCTCTTGCCCCAGTGTCGTGGTTTAAGCCCAGCCAGTAACTCAGAACCATGCAGCCACTCACTCACTCACTCACTCACTCACTCACCCTCTTCTTCCCTTTCTGCTCCTGGAGGGATGGGGAGGAGAATCGAAAGAATCTCCCCATAAATCCCATGGGTTGAGTTAAGAACAGTTCAGTAACTAAGGTATAACATGAAACACTACTGCTACCACCAGTAATAATAATAATGTTAAGGGAAATAACAAGGGGAGAGAGTACAATTGCTCAGTACCCACCAACTGATACCCACGCTGACCAGAGCAGCAATCTGGGCCTTCTGGATAACTCCCCCTGGTTTATATACCTGGCATGACATGCTTTGATATCGGATACCCCTTTGGCTAGTTTGGATCAGGTGTCCTGTCTCTGCTTCCTCCCAGGTTCCCATGCCCCACCTCCCTGGCAGAATATAAGACTGAAAAAGTCCTTGATGGGAGTAAACATTATTTACCAACAACTAAAAACATTGGTGTGATATCAGCACTGTTCCCAGACTAAAGTAAAAAAACCCACAGCACTGTACCAGCTACTAGGAAGGAGAAAAATGGCTGCTGCTGCTGAACCCACGACACCCAGTTAAGATTCTTCCAGTTTGTTGAAGTCCTTTTTCCCTTTTCTGTTTTATGCCTATCCTGAATTATTCCTTAGCCTGAACACGTGTTTTAACATGTAACTTTCCTTTTTTCTTAGTTATTGTTTCTTTCATTTAACATGGTTTATATTTTATATATAAGCAATTAAGCGTGTAAAATAATTAATTTACTGCCTTCAATAGCATTTTATATTAATTCACAATTTTTACTTGGCCTGGATAGCGATGTGTCTTCATGAACTTTGAAATAAATTTATTCTTTTGGGGAAGATTTTGCTTCATGGGTTGTCATAATTCTCCCTATTTTAGAAAAATTTGGACTATATAATTTCTACCACTTTACTCTTTATTTTAAAAGCCCTGCACTGGAAGTGAAATAATTCTGTTGCAAACACTTTCCTTCTACGTGATACATCTGGGTTCATGGTGAAGATGAGAATAGAACTGCTCTGTGCCAGGGTGATTTAATGATGGGCATCAGGAAGACATTGCACAAAACTGCAGAATAAGTACTCATTGATAAGAACTAGCATAAAGCAAAGTACTATGTTTAACATGGAAAAGAAGGATTTGAGTGAATACAAACTATTTTAGACTAAACAGCACAATGCAAAACCACTAATGGGAGATGTCATTCTGGGATATGCTAACATGAATTTTGTATTTAGGGCATGGCAACTGCTAAGTTTGCAGTAGTAAGCTGATGCATGATGCTATAGTTTGGCCTCTGGTTACTCATTACCTCTTATGAGGACCTGTCTAATATTTAAAATTTAAGCACTGTCTGAAGTGTATTTTAAAATTTTTGACTACCTGGACTCTTTATCCTGGTAAATAAAGATATAAAGGAACAATTTAAATTTTCCGAGGATAAAGGATTATTTTAAAACTGGGAATGCTAAGAAGACTACTGTATTGTGTGAATGCAAACGGTAATGGTTAAGAAAGTGTGGTGAGTAACAGAAAGTATCCTAAGGTTAATGCTGCTCAAGAAGTCATTATTTGAATTCATGAACTATGTGCACTCTTGCTTCTGCTGCTGTGGAACCAACTCGGTGAATATTAAAGCTAAGTCTGGGAGATAATAATTCCTGGTAGCTAATCTCTTTACTTTATTCTTATAGAATAATAAATAACTAAAATAGCTACTCACATGTATCAATTTCTTAATTTTTCCAAGGGCTATCTCCTCTGATCCACACATTTTCACCCACAATATTCTTTTATCTAAATTGTATCCAAGACCAGACTCTGCTATTGCTTTGTGTGCAGTATGCACACGTGGTGTCACTTATATTTTTTATAATGTGGAGACTGACCACAAATTTTTCTCTCTCAAAGAATTTACTCAGTCTTGTTTTAATGTTTGCATGCAGATGTGTGAGCATGGCAAACCAGATAAATTGTAGGCACAGTTTTTTAGGTAACTTGTGTGGACGTCCTCAGAAGAACTGATGTTGTAAAAGGGGAGGTGGTGTGGTTTAAACACAGTCAGCCCTAAATCATGCAGTCGCTCTCTCACTCCTTCCCCCCCCCCCCCCCCCCTTTTTGCCCTCCCCCTGCTCCTGGAGGAACGGAGAGGAGAATAAAAAAGAATGCAACTCCCACGGGTTGAGATAAAAACAGTCCAGTAACTAAGGTATAACACAAATCACTACTGCTACCACCAATAATAATAATTATAAAGGAAATAACAAGGGAAGAGAACACAACACTTTACCACCTGCCGACCGACAACTCGCCCCCCCAAGCCCGACCGAGCACCGACTGATTCCTAGTCCAACCCCACGGTTCTCCAGCCCTCCTGGGCAACTCCCAGTTACATCCTGGGCATGATGTGCTGTGGTATGGAATACCTCTTTGGCTAGTTTGGGTCGGGTGTCCTGTCACTGCTTTTTCCCAGCTTTTCCTCCTCCCTGGCAGAGCATGAGACTCACAAAGTCCTTGGCCAGACCAAAAACTTGAGCAGTAACTAAAAACATCAGTGTTATCAGTGCTGTTCCCAGGCAGAAAGTCAAAACACAGCCCTGCACCAGCTACTAAGAAGGAGAAAAATGACTGCTACTGCTGAACCCGGGACAGGAGGGGAAAAAAAAATACCCAGGGGCTCAGGTGATGCTTAAAGGACTTTTCCTCCTGCACCCAATTCTTACTGCCAGGTGTGCTTTAGACCTTTGGAGTGACCTATCCTGACTTGCTGTATCAGTGACTGCCAGAGGCAATGTCTGCAGTCTGGTGGCTTAATTCCTTCATAAGCTGTAAAACTAAATGAGCCTAGAATTACACTACAGTGAATTATATGGAAGCGTTCACTACCTGGTGGGTCTAGTCTGGCTTGATCCTGAGTAGTTCAAGAAGTCTTCTGGAGTTATGTTTTGAAGGGAAAAAAACATTACAAAGTAGTGCAATTCCAAATCATGTTTGCAAGTTTCTTTTAGTGCCCTGTCTTAATAAGATAGCAATCATTTATAGACAGCTATCCCTTTTGCCCTGCTACTGTGTATTTTCATAGTTCAGTAACGTTTGACTAATATTTGTTTGAAGTTTTCTACCAGATAGAGTTCATCTTAATTTATTCAATTAGAAAACACATAGATAACTCAGCTACAAAACTCTTTATGGCCTTAACTGATGCAGAGTGGTAGGCTGTCCTCAGTGCCCACAGAATGAACTTGTGATGATGAGGGGCTGAGATGAGGAGCAATATGAAATTCCTGGGTAAGACATTATATGTTTTGCTTCTCTACAGTAGTCTCTTGAGGCTATGGATGTGGAACAGCTATTACATTATGGTACCTTCCACAATGGTATCAACTTCAGTTTTTCTTTTGCTAGAGGCTGGAACTACAGGTTCCAGACTCTGTGCAATGTCTGCTGTGCTTTTCCTTGAACCATCTGGTTTTATGTACAAAGCTTTGCTTCTTAGAAATAGTATTGTTGTGACTTCTTTGATTTATCTATATCCAGTACTTCTAGTTTTCTTTATAAATTTATTTCAGATTTTTTTCAAGGTGGTTGTGACTATGAAGTTCTCTTCAGTTTTCATTTTTGGTTTCTAATATATTACAGTTTGGTGAGGACTTGCTGGTTTTATATTAATATAGAAAATGATGGTGTTCCCTGATGAAGGCAAATCTTCATCTTTTACTATATGATTTAGGCTTTCACCAATACCGATTTGCTAGTTTAGCAGACTAGTGCATGACTAAAACACATTAATTTTTCAACCACACTACACCCTTGAACTTAATACTAATGATAACTTCAATTGATTCTATGACTTGCAAATATACAGCCAGTGAACTGTCTTGCTTAACAAGAAGAAACATCAGATGAATGTACCACAAAGATTTTTTTTTTTCCTTAAAAATATAACTTTATATATGTTGTAAAAAATCTGCCTTAGAAATAGTATTATATTGACAATTATACAACTTTATTTTAAGTATCTACTGGGAAACATACTGCAAACTGGTTTTAAAAGCCTATGGGCAAGTAAGAAGCAAAGATGAACTGAATTCAAGATTACTGCAGGTGCAGTTGCCTTGTGGTAACATGGAAAAGTCTGTCAGAAAACTCACATTGTTTTGTTTTTGGTGTAGTAACTGCGATATTTTATTGGTTTTAGGTCATTAGCTAAATGTGTTTGTTTCAATGGGTGGAATTGACTGGTTGTTTGCCTGGCAGGGAATCATAATATGCAGTCATATTCTGCCAGCTCATTGAAACCTACTTAGAAGATTTCTCTTCCATACCCATTAAAAAACTACTTATTTACATCTAGATTTTCCTTTCTATGTCATGTCTCTTTTTTCGTGAATTTCTCTTTCTGAAGAACTTTTTCCTTCTTTCAAAAGCATCCTACTTGCTTACTCCTGGGACCGTCTGCAGACCCTTTACTGGCTTTCTTTAAAGCAGCACTGTAGGCTCATGATCAGGGTCCCTAACAGAGTGTCTGAGCCCATCTCTCATCTCAGCTCCATCTCAGTTTCCTTTTGTTGCCTGTGTTGTGCTGCCCAAAGCTGCTCTCACAAACCTGCTCCCACATATCCTAGTAAGCCACATCTTCTAGCACCTTCCTATCAAATCCTTTAATCTTAAAGGCGTTCGTACTTCCACCTTCTGAGAAAGGTCCATAGTTTCTGAAAGGATTTCCCACTTTTCTTGCCCCTTACTAAATCATGGAACTAAGAGTAGGCATATCTTGTACATTCATGTTTTTTTTTTTTTTTGTGGGTTTTTTTGTTTGTTTTTTGTTTCTTGGGTTGTTTTTTTTTTTGGCACTTCTGCCCTTACTAATTGTATTGTCTAACTGGATTGTAAAGGTCTTGTAGGGAATGGCTGTATCTTCACTCTTAATCTTACAACATTATAGCAGAGAAAATTAAATAAACCAAAATTACACAAAAGAAAGAGAGTTTTCACACTATGAGATGTCCTTCAGAATGTCTTTCCCGTGGGAAATATTCACACATGTCTCCTTGATTCAGATTGAAGTTTATGTCATTGATTAATGAAATTTCTGGTGGACCCTGGTTTTCTGTGGTGGAGATCCCAGTTGTTGATAATCTCTTGTGATGGAGTCAGCAGCCTGGGAACTGACAGGGAAATCTTTGCTGACAGAATTTTGTTGTCTTGAGCTAAAATGAGATTCTTGATGACAGCTAAAAGCAAAGGCTCATTTGATTTTCTTTGTCCATTCAGTGCATGGAGGAGTGGGCCAGATGACTTCTCTCCCTCTCTCCAACAAGACATTCAGAGCTGTAGAAATACTATAGTAGTCTCCTTCACAACAGTGAGTGTTCAAGTACACAATCCTGTTTGTTTCAGAGAGGAGAAGGCAATGTTTTCTTTCCCTTTTTTAGCAGTAGCAGTGGTGCATTTTGTTCCAAGACCTTTGCTGTACTTGATATAGGGGAATCTCCTTCTGTTACACAAAAAATTGCCCTTCAAAAATTACACTGGCTTAACAGTAAGGAGATTTTTCTTCCTTCTCAGAGTTTCATATTCTTTCACTGCCACAAGAGTGTTCTGATTCTTTTGATTAAAAAAAAAAGTACCCATTTAATTACACCTCATGTTGGGCTCTGGTGTGTTGACCTGTGACACCTTCAATCTATTGATTGTTCCTTTTCTTATGATTAGATTATAGCCTACTATGGGGAGGTCCATCATCTTCATGGTTTGTATAGTGCTTTTTGTGATGGGATCCTGGTCCATGGTTAGATCTACTAGATCCTACAATAGCAATAACAGTAATCAGACACTTTTACTCCCACTGGCTGAAGCTCTGTTTAATGCAGTGTGTAATTGTGAAATCTCCTGATAACTCCCAGTGCAGCTTCAGAGTTGTTGTGGCAGCTCTAGCAACCTTAATTGCTGCTTATGAAAGCTTGTGGCTTTCTGATGCCTGCAGCTAGAACCAGCAGCAAGTACAACTTAACATAGCAGCTAATTAAAAGGCAGTACTTCAGTATGTTGCTGAAGATTGGACTCATTAACTCTTAACTCAGGTTTTGAATAGTAGCTGCTAAACTCAGTCAGATACAAACACAATGTCATTTAGATATTGCACTAATATTGCATGAATTATTTGTTGAAATTGGTGGGAGCAATTTTAGTCTGTACAAAAGGCCACCAGATGTCAGTGTGGGATTCTGCAATTTAATGTGGAATAATTAACTCAAGTTTTTATCAGACAAAATCATGAGGCTTTAATCTATTTTTTAAAGAAAAGTTCTATTTGCTGTGACTGAAAAAAGTGCAGTCAATTATTAAATGCCTTCTCTAACTTCAAGTGAGTCAGCTATTACAAAGGAAGGAAAAAAAATGCTGGAGAAGTTCTATGCATTTTACACTGGACTTTTGCAGAAAACAGACTGGCTGGCAAGGTAGTAAGGAGCACAGATATTTTGCTGTCACTAAATGGAATGTTGAATGCAGTTATGTGGACAGAGAGTGGTCCACTTCCTTCATCTACCCATTTTAGCTGTGCTACATAACCCCTGTGCTGGCAGAGAAGAAGGCAGCCTCCTGGTTTTAGCCCCTCCCTGCTGGCCAGGACCACATCACATGAATGGCTGGACTCACAACAGAATTTAAATTTTATTCAATGCTACTTTTATTTTTTTTCTGTAATATTTCCCCTTCTTATTGATTTCCAAGCCAAATGTCTGTGTTTGTTTGGCTACACCAAGGTTACTTGGCCCTGGAGACCTGCCTGGTTCTGAGTCTGACTGTTCATCTTGACATGTATTGGAATGAGACCTGGGCATATGCCCCTTTTGCCCTTGTGCATACCACTTCTAATATCAAGGAAACCTTGCTTCCCAAACCTGTGGCAACTGCAGCATAATCCCTGGGTCCTTCAGTTTAGTGGGTTTGGGGAGCAGGAACACAAGGGATGTCTTGACATGCTCAGGAGATAAACTAGGAATCCAATCTCTTTGAAATAAAAAGGATTGGGAAAAAAAAATCATATGAAACTGAAAACAGAAATTGACTCATTCCTCTCCAGTTCAGAGGGCTTGGCTGTGGTTTGAGGTTTAAAAAAAGTAAGTGCTCCATGACCAAATTAAGAGCGTTCACAACACTGCTAATGTTCTAATCCCTAGATTAGTCAGATAAGACATGATTCTTTTTCCTTGGTCTTTTGTTGTTAAAAAGAGTGTTAAAAGTAGTCTATTTTCCATCACTAGCTTGTCTATTGCATGTTTCCATCTGGAGTTGCTTAACCAGGTGTCCTAAGCATGTTACACACAAGAAAGCTATGTGCTGAAGTCCTTTAGCATATTGGAAAGAGGGTCACATAAGGAGAGAGAATGAGGGGGAAGTGTCTTTTATAATTAAGAAGCTTTTTTGAAAGTGCTGAAGTGATGTAGAGCCTTCAGTAGCAACAATATAAAAACTCTGTAACCTGAAACCTCTTATTTTTTCAGATATTTTTAATTACTTTCATCTCAGGTGTAATATTCCCTCTGCAATTTCCTTCCTTCCCTCTATGTTTTCTGACTGCACATGATTCGCTGTACATCCAGTTGTTTGCAGAGGGGTTTGAAGATTTTCAAATAATGTTAGTAAATGTTTGTACAGCTTAGAAAGCACAATATGCAACATAAAGATTAAAGATTTTTGCCAGGCAGAAAGGCAATGACTATAGCTATTTATATGGTGGACCTTCTTTTTTTAAAATATGTCAAGATTTAAAAAATTTGGCTGAATTTCTAAGGTGGAATACATGCCCAAATGTCAAATTTCTTCATAACAAAAAAAAAAAAGCCAAAAAAAAAGAACCCCAGTATTGTTTCAGTTCATGCTAAACATTTAATTTTAATTAAAAAAATATTTCTCTCAATCTTAAAATTTTGTACATTTTTTACACTGCAATGTGGGGTAAAAATATAAAAATGAAATATTTCAAAATGATTTATGGTATGTTTACATTTTTTAATATATCCAATTTACCCATTTCCAAAATATTGAACAGCTGATGGAGGAAAATCCATCATAAGCTCTTAAATGCAAAGACTTTGCCTCTGTCTCAGGAACCTCTACATTTGGGAAGCATAGGTTCTCCTTGTCCTTTTCTTATGTTTTTCATTAGCTATCTTCTGTAGCTGTTTCTGGAGGCAGGATACTGGATTAGCTAGATTTTAGGTTTAACACAGTATGGCCTTTCTTACATTGCTACTTTCATTCTGTTGATCATACCTGTTTTTTGTGAAATTGCATAGGCTATGGGAGTTGAATTTCATCTAAAGCTTCACTGATCTGCTCTCTAAAGTTAACAGTTTAAAAAAAATCTTTCAATACAAACCTTGCTTTAAGCAATTCTATAACTGCTTTAGCTTGAAAATTGTCAGATTTATTCTGAAGAGAAAGATGAAGTGTTTCCAAGTTGGTTTTAAGCAAAAAAGTTCTCAGATTTTAGTTTTCAGCTTTGGCTTCTGAGTATTGCTGCTTTATCTCTGTAGCTTAAATTCATCTTGTTGTCTTTCTAGACTGAAAGCACTCTTAAAACTTTGACTCACTACTCCTTATACAAGAGGAGTGTGAGATACCCAAGTTGTTAATGCTTTTTGGTTTTGATAACTTTGGCTTGATTTTGTGAAGCACAAGTTCCTTACTTGCCCTTTAGGTTGAAAAGAATGAGAGTGAAATCTGAAAACTCATTTTGAGTTTTGATGACATAACCTAGCTGAGAAGAATGTGTTTGGCAATCTACACATCTTGTCCAAAACAACCTGTTGAAAAATCTGGAGTGACTGAATGCTAATGGGGAGTAAAAGGTGAGCGTGATAGATATTGCAGGTCCAGGAACTGGTTCCCAAAACTGTTTCAAACCCCTCATATCCTCTTTCCAGCTGAATGATATAGTAAGTTAAGCAGCTGTACAAGCAGCCGTGGGTCATTCTCAGCTGCTTATTTAGTATTCTGAATTCGGGTTACCTTGAGTGGTGAAAAGCCCCAGTCACCATCACAAAGTGGCCTGCATGAATGACAGATCAAACAAACACAAAAGGGTCAGGGTGACTGCAAAGAGCAGGATAGGAGTGGAAGGAATTGTTAGTTCAGTGCATACTGGAAGGGGAGCAAGGAGAGCAGCAGAAGCATGCGTCTGGATTTGAACTAACCAATAGCTCAAACAGCAGGAACCATTTGTTGAGGCTAAATTTGTGCTGGTGTCTAAGGCAGCTGTTCCCTCTCTCCCTCTGTCCCTTCCAGTATTATGCACAGCATGATGGAAGACAGTGTAATACAGGGTTTCTTTCTTCTGCTTTTCAAGCACTAAATATAACTAAAACATGGCATTTATTCATTACCATACTTCACAAATTCTTCTAACAGATGTATTTGTTAATTCCCTACTTACTCTATCACCTAATTGCAGTTGTAGACTTTGATCATAATAATCACTAGGAAGTTCCAAGGGATGCAAATTCTATTATTTCTTGCGTACATTAAGGGAGGGATTTGTTTTGTAAGCAGAAATAACATTTTCTACCTGAGAAAGGAGGTGGCAGAAAAGCTACACAAAACTGTTCATGCAGAGACTGAAGGATGCAGGCTGATTTCTTTGATTCTCACCCAAAAGCTGAAATAATGAAGTAGAAGTGAATCAGTCATGGAATTATCACGGGGCTTGCAGCCATGTCTCTGTTTTATTGGCATGAATAATAGGTATATTACTCCCATTCTTGTTTGTTGATTGTTATTGGAACAAGGATCATCTCTCATCCTCCTTACCATTATTCTGCAATCTTGTATTTGGCTCTTAGACCATACTATAATAAGTATGATGGCAATAATGATAATCTGTAGGTTACATTAATTTTTAATGTTTTAGACACAGTTTAAAGATGTTTAACAGCTACCTTTAAAGTAAAATTTTAAACTTTAATTTGTCCCTTAATAAGGTTAGTTATGAATCGGCTAAACCTGAGTGGGTAAGTGCTTAAAAAGACTTAAAAAAAAAGTTAAAGTATCTGTAACATACCATGGGGCAAATGGAATAAAAAAATTCCTTCTCAAGCTCATTGTTACATTCCTAGGTATGTTATTGTCTGCAGTGCACCAAATGGAGTTGCTAGACACTAGTATCTGTGCTGAGCAAATCTTTTTACAACTGAGGCTACGTTAAGAAAATGTGTTCTAAGCACAAATTGGGAGATCTGACTCTCCTACCATGCATCATTTAGTGTTTCTATCAGATGCTCAGCAGTCTTACCTTGGTTCCAGTGTGATGTTATTTATGCAGCTGAAATCAGCAAGAGATGTTCATGTGCATCTTTGAAAAGAGTATGAATTTCAGGTGACAGTAAAAAATAGTTCCAAACACTCTCAAAATAAATGATTCATATCCACTAATTTAGTACATATTCTTATTGCTCCTCAGACAGAAAAGTGTTGATTTTGAGTGGAAAATGGTCGTTGGAATATTCATTAAATCAAATATTACTCAGCTAATATTATTGAAATGATCATTGTAAGTGAAAGTATAGATGCAAACTGGTTTCTAACAACTGCAAGTGTGGACTTTCTTTTTTCTTTTTTTTTTTTTTTTTCCTGTCCATAGAAAGGAAGGATAGAATTTGGTTGCTAATGGGTTTTAAAATGTGTCTGTAGTTTCAATTTTAAAGACAACAAAATGTGCTAAACAATTTCACTGCAATTCTACCTGGTCAGATTGCAAAATGATCAAGTGCTTTAGTGTTCTTATTTCCCATCAGTCAGTCACATTCTTTCAGTCCTGGAATAATCACAAAGCCCCTGGACGCTATTGAGATTATTCATGAAAAACTTCTGTGGTTAAGAAAAAATGTTGAATCATGAAAGCAATTGCTTGAAAAGTCTCCACTTGGTACTACCTCCATTGATTTTTAAATGTGTGCTTTCATTCCTCTGGAAAAAAATCAAGAATTATAACTAAGAGGACATACGCTGTTCTGACAGACTGCTGCTTCTCTGGCTGTAGGTCTATACAACATGTTTATTTGTGTTTTGATTTCATCAGACTTACTAAGTTTTCCAACTTTTCTCACTGAGATAGTGACTTGTAGGTAACTTATTTGTTTCATACACTGTAGAAACATGTTGAAACATCAAGAGAGAGTCTCCACCTCAGAGATTTTGTGACTTACTGAAATCTTAGGCAGAAAGTATTTTTTTCAAGCTGTATTTTAGGAAAGCAGCTGAAAAGAGAAGTGTGACAGTGTTGGGTTTCCCAGAAACTTAAAGGCTGTTTGTCCATTGCCTGCTCTATGCTACAGAAGAACTGTATAACACCTCTTTGAGAAAACAGCCCTCTCTCTGTTGGCTTTTGAACAATTCTGGTGCTGTTTACTGATATTTATGAAGAACAACTTCCCCAAATCTTGCTTTAGCTGCAAGGGCTTGTTTGTTATAACATCTTGTCTGGACGTATTGATTTCAGAAAACCCACTCTGCTTACGTTTGCAAGCATTAACTGAGATTTACGTAGCCACAAATACACTTATAAACAATCAATTTAAGGAAAAGTAAAGATTCATTCCTTTTAGTAAACCTGAATACAGACTTCTCTGTTGCAGAGTCACAAAAATGGAACATCATAAACACAGTCACAGAATCAGAACCATAGCTATAGAGTAACTTTTTTTTCACTTTGACGGTGAAATCCCCCCCTCTCTTTTTTTCACTGTTTTCTGTTTGGTTCTCTTAAGAGGGAGGCAGTTTTGGTATCATAATTCAGTTATTCTTTGGAATAGGATTGCACAAAACTAATGTAGCAAGGTCAATTCTTTCTGTGGTTTTGGAGATTCTCGGAGTTTATAAACTTTGTGGGCTATTCACTATTTTATTTAAATAACCTTCTAGCTAGCCAAAATTTTTCCATGGCTGCTGAAACACCTTACAAATTGCACGTGCTAAAAACCACTTGTCATACCTACTTACCAAATGCATACTTTCTCGTTCGCCATGAAATTGTAGCAGAGATTGTGCATGGCATAACATTTTTTATTGAGTCCTGACATTTTATCTTTTGCTTCTGTTATTATGCCAAGTACCAGATCTGAAAGGGCACTCAACTGGTTAAATATGTAGATGGGAACTGAGTAAAATTTTCAGAAGTGCCTTGATACTTAATTCAAGAGAAGTTAAAGCCAGTACATTATGCTTTATGGAGGAATGGCCTGTGATATGCTGGAAGTTTGAGGCTCTTCTCTGTTAAAAGTGTTTATGGCTTTACTCTGATTTGTTTTCACAGTCTGCTCTTCCCAACCTGCTCTTCAACTGTACATCTTCACTTGACTCTTTCCCAGCTCTGTTTTAACGTAAAAGAGGGAACCTTTTGAAACCTATAATTTACTCCCTCTACTTAAATCATTCCTTAAAATATTCCTTTTCTAGTTAGTTCATAACTGATTGTGTCTACAAAGCATTTTTTACCTCAGGTATGAAGGATACAGTATACGAGCAAATTACGTTGTAATTGTATTTATTATTTGTGTAGCTTGCTGCACAGTTGAACAACAGTACTGGGCTTTAAAGTCAGATCTAGTATGATTCGGAGAAAACTCCAGGAACAAACTTGCCTACAAAGTTTTCAAGCTGACAAACAGGTATTCTTTATTGCAGCGCCGGGAGACACGGGGGATAACTCCTCCTAACGTGTGCCCCCCAGTTGCCACACAAGCCGTCCTTTTATAGACTCTGGGCATACATACATATTCATGAGGCTACATATGGATTACATCATTTTCCAGAAAGTTCCCCGCATGCGTACAGAATTGTGGTGGTGGTCTCTGAGGGTCGTTTACTTCTTCCAACAACCTTCATCACTTCTGGCTGCCTTTGAAGCACGTGCAGTAGATGCTCATACCAGTTTAATTGGTTCATTAGCACCACAGACATAATAATCCTCCCATCCTCCTACTTATCAGTTGGTTTAACTGTAGCCCATCCTGGACACCTGCAGTTCCCAGATACTCCTTATCCCTGTTTCCTGTTCTTCTAGACTGTTTTTCTTAAAACTATGTCAACTATAACGATTTATCTTGTAAGAATTCTCAGTATGTTCTCTACCTGTACTCTATTTTTTTTTCTATGCATCATGCACCTCGGTAATTTTCCATTGCTACTGTTACAAAGCCGTCAAAATTAATATTACTTAAAACTAATTCTAAAGATTTCTATATTCCAGTTTGTGATTTTGTGCCCCTTTGTCTCAAATTCCCCCCTTTCTGTTCTTTTGCAAATTCTCTTGAAACATTTTATATATTACCATTACCATAAAAAATCTTTTTGAAATAATCTCTCGTTTCTACTTGATGCTTAATTTCATTCCTTTTCCAATCTTCATAATTTATCATAGACAGTTTACAACACCGGAGGGAACATTGTATCATACCACAAGTAATCAATATGAAAATAATTAACAGCAATATTCTTGCAACCAGTTGTCTCAGCCAGGAGAGATTGGGTAACAATTGAGTTAACTTTTTCCATATTTCTCCAAAACCCCAGGAGGGGTCATCCATGGCCATTTCATGAAATATCTTAGTTTGTTTCCAACTTTCCTCCAGATCTGTTTCAATTCTGCCACTTTAGTCTGTATAGGAACAACAACTTTCATTGATTGTGGAAGAAACCCTTATTTGTGGTGCCAGTAACATGTTTAGAGCCATTTGGTTTTGTAATATCACCTTAGATAGGCTAGTTATCTCTTGTTGTTCTGCCTGGATTATATCAATGGTTTTACTTTCCATTTCCTACTGCCAAAGACGGAATTAGCCTTCTTACAAAACTATGAAATGCGGTGTGCCGTTCAATAATACGGTTAAACCCTCACTTAATTCATTTAGCAAAGCTTCTAATCCAGGTCCTGGAAGGGTACCTGTTGATAATAGTAAAATTGGGTATTACAGCACCTAAGGTGCATGCCCCCTTCCAGTTGGAGGGTAGAATCTTATAAGAATTTTTCCCACATAACCAATACCATCCTTTCCCTTTTAGGAATGGGCCACCACTGAACTATGATACCATCTATATTAATCTTATGATTGCAATTTGAATGGTGACCTGCATCTGTGGCATTTAAAAAAGCATGATCTCCTACCCTGGTTCCTGGTGTAATACATCTTTGTGCACAGGTGTAATATTTATTACCTGGGTTAGGATTAACTATTCCAAATGTTAACCTTTCCTTTGAATACAGATTGCTAGTGTTCACCCACAAATTTGTCCATGAGACAGTGTTAGGAATTGGAACTCTAACTAATGGGAGATCCAGGCTTTCTCCTGATTTAGGCAACTGTGCACACACCCAACAGTCACTACGATTAAAAACATTAGTAACATTCTGCACTCATTTCAGGTATAAGTTCTGGTCCCAGGCTTGTGTGCCAGTTATCATATGAGTCCAAATTATGACCGACACAATTTCATACGCAAGGGTACTGAAGGTTAGATCCACCATGTCTTCTCTGGCTCTGGTGCTTTCTTTATTCTTGAATAATGTATCCAAGCAGGTTCCTTTATCTTCACTGCTGTAAAGGTGGTCAGTAATATCTGGTACGGTCTGCTCCACTTCTTCCATAGAGGATCTCCTGAAAAATTCTTAACATAAACCCAGTCTCCAGATCTGAAAGGGTGAATCAGATAATTCAAAACTCTTGATCTTGTCCCTTCTATTTTCTTATTTATCTCCTCCAATAGTTTTCCCAGATTGATCAGAAACTGTCAGAGATAGACTTCCCCCACTTCCTGAAGACTTTCTCCTTTAAACTGGGACTGATATGGTCTTCCATACAAAATTTCAAATGGATAACCTCTTCTTTTGACTGAGGTTTAGTTCGAATTCTTAATAGAGCCAGTGGTAAACCTTGGTACCAATAGAAATTCATTTCCTGACATCTTTTACTAATCTGTTGTTTGATCAGATGAACCATCTTTTCTACTTGCCCACTGGCCTGAGGCCTGTATGGAACATGTAGTTGCCAAACAATTTCTAAATTTTTGCTGATTTCTTGTAACAATTTTGCACTAAAGTGAGAGCCTTGGTCAGAATAAATTGCCCCAAAATGAGCTTATTATCTCATTAAGTAATATTTTAATCACTTGTTTTGCATTATTTATTCTACAAGGGAATGCTTCTGGCCAGCCTGAAAAAGTATCCATTAACACCAATAAATACTGATAATCTCCTTTTCTTGGTAATTCAGAAAAATCTATTTGCCACTGCTGTCCCGGGTAACTTCCTCTCCCAGTTGTCCCAGTTTGATTTCTATTTTCAGTTTTAGGATTATTCTTAAGACATAACTAACATTGTTTTGTCAATAATTGAACTGTGGTGTATAGATTCCTTCCTACAATTTGTTTGTCTAAATATTTATGCAAACAGTTGCTAACCCAATGAGTTTTATTATGTTCTTCCTGAACTAACTTCCAGAGCTGGTTATAGGGGATTACAATTCGCCCATCAAAGTATCTGAACCCAACCCTCTTTATTTTCCTGTCCTTTTAGATCCTCAATCAATTTTCTATCCACTTTTGAATACCTAGGTTTAGATTTTTCAATTGTTAGTTTGCCATCAGGGATTAAGGACACGATTTGAAATTGTATAGCTGCTCATTTGGCTTCAAAATCAGCCAAATTATTTCCAGTTTCCTGATGAGAGTCACCTTGTTGATGTCCTTTACAGTACGTAATAGCTACTTCTTCAGGTAGCTGAACAGCTTCCAGTAATTGTAGACTTCTGTAGCATGTTTAATCTGTTTCCCTTGTGTGTTCAAAAGTCCACGTTCTTTCCAGATAGCACCATGTGCATGGACCACACCAAATGTGTATTTTGAATAAGTCCAAATATTTATCCTTTTTTCTTTAGCCAATTCCAGGGCTCTTACTAACGCTATTATTTCTGCCTTCTGGGCAGAGGTGTTTGCAGGTAAATGTTTAGCTTCTTTTAGCTGTGAAGTGGTGGTAACAGTATATCCTGCCTTTCCTTATCATTTTTCATGAAGCTACTACCATCAGTAAACCAGGAATCATCATCTTCCAGAGGTTTTTCTTTCAAGTCTGTTCTGCTCGAATATAGAGTCTCTATGGTGGTCAAGCACTCGTGTGTTAGTGGTTCTGTCAATCGTTCCTGCAAAAAGGATGCTGGATTCACAATGTTAGTGACCACAATTTCTGTGACATCCTGTTCTACAATGGTGGCCTGGTATTTAAAAAAAATGTGAAGGAGATAATCAGTGGGATCCTTTCTGTTCCAGGACTGCTGATACCACATGGGACACTAGCACAGTAATCCTTTGTCCCAAGGTGAATTTGCGAGCTTCTTCAATATTCATGACAACTGTTGTCAGAGCCCTTAGGCATCCAGGCCATCCTTTGCTTACTTCACCCAGCTGTTTTGAAAAATATGCCACTACCCTTCCGTAGGGTCCTAGTTTCTGAGCAAGGACCCCCAAAGCTATTCCCTGTTTTTCATAAGAATATAGCCAAAATGGTTTAGTCACATCAGAAGTCCCAGAGCTGGAGCCCTCATTAACTCTATCTTTAAATTTCTAAAAGCCTCTTCTGCTTTATCAGTTCAGTTCAAAGAGGGAGGGTTTCCCTTCAACAGTTCATATAGTGGTCTTACCAGAACACCAGAATCATGGATCCAAAGTCTGCACCATCCAGTCATTCCCAGGAATGTCCGGAGCTCCTTGACGGTCGACGATCGTGGAGTCTGGCAAATAGCTTCTTTTCTAGCATTTCCAAGTTCTCTCTCTCCTTCTGTTATTTCATATCCTAGGTAGGAAACTCTGGTTTGGATTAGTTGGGTCTTGTTTGGATACCCGCTAACCATTCAGTCCCAGAAAATTTAACAATTCCACTGTCCATTTGATACATTCTTCCTTTGTTTCTGTAGCAATTAACAGGTCATCCACATACTGTAACAGAGTCCCCATCTGAGCAGGTGGCTTTCATGATTCTAGTTCTCATGCTAGCTGATTTCCAAAAATTGCTGGACTGTTTTTAAACCCTTTAGGTAATACTGTCCAAGTTGAGTTTCCATTCCTGTGTCAGGATTTTCCCATTCAAAGCCATCTAACTTAACATTACTTAAAACTAATTCTAAAGGTTTCTATATTCCATTTTGTGATTTTGTGCCCCTTTGTCTCAAGTACATTAGGTAGATTAACAGCAAGGTACCAGGCTGATTGTGTATCTGAAATTTAAAGACACTGTTAGTAGGATACTAATTTAGTGCTTTAAGTTGTGTCTAGAGCTAAGACAGCAAAATATCTTAAATACAAAGTTTTCTCTTTTCTTTGCTTCATGAACATTTTGTCCTTTGGGTTTATTTTACTTGATTTAATAAGAATGAACATTTCTCCACTCTGTCAATTCAATAATGATTTAATAGACATATTCTGTTATATAACCCTATAATCCAAACTAGTCTAATATTTTTGAATATATGATATTTCTATCGAACTCTAAGCTATGAATTAGTATGGGGTAGCTATTTTTCAAAATTTCTAAGCAACAGATTGGAAGAAATTATAAGAAAAAGTAGAGCTTTCAGGCAGCAGGAAATAGAACTGGCATAATTTGGTTGTAAAACAAACATTAGACGATAAATTCTCCTCTACTCAGGGAAATGAGCTTCCTATTTCTCTGTCAGTATCTGATTTTACTGATTACATATGGCTGAGCTTTCCTCAAGTACATTAGCTAAAGAAGTGGTTCTTATGAGTGAAAGATGTTGCTTTTCTCAGTGTATGTTTTTAAATGTTGAAACCTCAGAACAAATGAAAATAGTTAGCATCTTTTATCATATTATTTTATGGTATTAGCCTAAAGGAAACAGAGGCTGGAACCCTCGTGTGCTAGATATAATGTAAAATTGAAAAGCAAATAATGAAAGCCTTACATTATTCTTAGTCTAAATAGGAAATTAAAAAAAAAAAAAACAAAACAGAAAATAAACAAACAAAAAAAGAAATCAAATGAGTGTATTATTGAAGCAGGAGTGAGAAACAGGATGGTGCAAAAGTCATGGCAGGTCTAAAGGCTAGATTTTTTTTTGTGTGTGGGTTTTTTTTTTTTTTTCCAACTGAAGTCCTTTACATAATTCAAGGTTGAGATTAGAGAATTTTAGGTGTCTCTATAAAAAGTGAATGAGCTACCGCAGAGGGCATGATGCTAAGAGCCTTTCAACGTGAATTATGGACTACCCATAGACATGATAGCAGACAACAGTCAAATATTTGAGGTTCCTCTTTTTTGCATTTAGTGAAGGAGCTCCTATCTCTGGTTTCCTTCTGTTTTCTTTTTCTTCAAGAAAATTTCATCAAGAAAGGTAGACCTTCATAGATTCTACACTGTTCTTAAAGAAATTGACTTTGCATTGCTTTGAGTTGGGCAAAAAGCTCAAGGGCTGTGACATAGCTTAAAACTCACCCTCTCTTTGTCCTCCTCTCTGTCTTGTCACCTGTTTTTGGCTGCTCTCTCTAGTCACAGGCTGGCTGTAATATGTGGTATTGTTCCTCTCAGGGTAGAACTCATCTCCTTGGCATAGATTTCTCACAATTAAGAACATTTTAAAATTAATAACTTGCCTTGTCTCTGCTCTATTACAGAAAGGACAAATAAAGCAAGTGCTAATCATACCAAAGGTTGGGAGTGTACCTCTCCACTGTGCACAGCTATTATGGTGAGGGGAACAGGCTATGGGTGATAACCATCTTTTCCACTGGGTCTTGGACTAGATCCTAAATAGTTTGTGCTGTCTGTAGGAGATTTGGATATGTCAGGGTGGCTGAATCTCAGAGAGACTCCAAAGCAAAGGCTTTCTGTTTAAAAAGAGGTATACACAGCAGCATATGGGAGAGTAATTAAAACCACTATTTTTCAAAGCTTAGAAAATGGAGTTTTGGTGCCAAAGTGGGAGATGCTTTTCTAATCTCATCTCAGAACTCTACTTTTTAGGTCAACTATAAAGGAATACTTTGCTAATCGTCAATTTTGTTAATATACATTTTGTAGATTTTCCATGCTGTTTTGGGAAGACATAGTTTCTAAAAAAACTGCCTACATATGCTAAAAGCTGCTGGGGGCTATTTTATATTTATGGAAAAAAAAAGAAGCACTTCTATCAAAACATAAATTATTTTTTGGTAATATGCAAACCTCAAAATGGGGAAACCCCCACTCATATTCTTGGAAACGTAAAATTACAGTTTCTTCAGTCTTTTTATTTTTTTGCAGAATACAGAATAATTTCTACCCACTTCACAGTGGCAAAGAAAGACACATAACTGCAGTGAGTGCATAAGCTTCAGACTCTTTGATGAATAAAAAGTTTTCTGGGATTTTGTGCGTTTTGTGAAGCACACCACACAGGTTTGTAAAACAAGCATATGACAAGCTTTGCAATTTAGACCGGGTGAATTATACTTCTTACCATTCCAATCTGTCATTACAGAGGCAGAGCTTATAGTTAGCTTCTCTGCTCTGATTTTGTCTGTCCCAGGTGGTTCTGTCTTCCAGGGAATTATCTTCACCTGCAGCATCTGCTGTCTCTAGCTGTTTAAAGTAAATTGACAGATATCCTTAATGGGCTTCTCAACTACCAGCTGCAATCCATCTCAAGGGTTTTTGACAGCTGTAAGTATGCACAACCAACCAATTTTTGTTTCCTGTATGCTGTTAGGCCTGTAATTGTCCACAACTGGAATAAAATTCTAAAAGTCAGTGTGCAGTAGTGTAATACTGCTTGTTACAAGTAGAATGAAATTTGGGAAGAAAGCCTTGTAAATGAAATGTTTAGATTTCTCGTTAAGCCTACTTTTGGCTTGTTTCTTTGGCTTTCTAATACAGGCATGTTACCTTGTGCAGAGGCATGTTGACATCTGAACAGATGGGTATGAGTGTAGGTGGCTAGGAGGACATGTTTGCTCATCAAATGTGGTTGTTGAAAGCGGTATTACCAGCCAGATATGTTGGATCAGCTGTTCATCCTGAGCTTTTGTATCTATGTCAAAACTGATTGTCTGATAAAAAATGCATTAAATCATAAAATAATTGAATATTTATAGCCCTTTAAAATGTGGAGGGTTTTTTTAGCTTGGCAAAGTCAGCATTTTAATTCTTAGATGGTGTGTTAAAACAGAAGCATTATGACTAAGTTGCACCTATGTAGTTTAAAAAAAATCCTCTGTAACTACAAAGTAAACTATACCTGTTGGGGGACTATATGATACCACAGGTAGACAGTACTGAGAGAGCCTATTGTAATGGTTCATGGGAGTAGAGACCATTAGCGGTATGAAGCACATCAGTAAATTCTACTACGTTTTTACTTTTGCACCTTAGACTCAATCACTTAGTGCTGGTAGTAGAGCCACTTGCGGAGCTATATGTAGCGAAAGCTAGAATCTGCCTTAATTAGTGTAGGGTACCACAAGACATGCATTAATCAGTGTTTTTTTAACTGTTTCCCCCCTTTTCTATTACAGAAGAAAATGTGTCAGAGAAGTAAAATGATCTTTGGTCCTTTTAGGCTGCACATATTCAGTAATTAGCAGTAACGTTAAAATTTTCCCATGTGAGATACTCATCTGAATTTTTAGTATGTACTATGTACCAGAAGATATTAAACAGGACAGTCAGCCAAGTGAATTAGATCTGAGGTGAAGTTGCTGTTGTACATGGTGTTTGTCTCAGCTGTCTTTTCCTCAGTGTTCCAAGGTGAATCAGGTTCACAGGCCTGGAGACCTACTAGAAGCATGTAGTTAAAAATGTGAGGTAACAGCTTTCATGCATATCATGCAGTATCTAGTTTCCCTTCACTCTTCTTCAGCCTGCATCATCTTTCCTGCTGTCTTTTCAAAGAACAGCTGGATTGCAGGAAACATGTGTATGGCAGGGGATTACAGGTTACATCTTGAGCTGGACAATTTGGTTTTAGATTTAGATGCCATGATCTGGCTGTAAATGAAACACAGTTGTTCTTACAGCTCTCTGTATCACTTATGTTGTTCAATGTGACAATAATCAGACTATGGCTCCCTGACACATACTATATCTATGCAACAAGTAGCATATATTGACAGAGCCTGCAATAAGGAACTGAGGGAATTTATTATGGGAATGTACTTCACACTGCTGATACTGTGATCTAATCTAGACATCAGTTTGAACTAAGCCCTAGAAAATGTCTATTTACTTATTTATTTTTAAATGAGTATGAAGGTAATCTGAATGATAAACTGAGATCTAGCCAACATGATAAACTATGGCATATAGTCTTATGAATCAGTTCCTGAGGGTCAAATTAGTCTTATTTTCTGAATAAGACTTCAAGCCCATGTCCTCAGAAGTGTGGAACCTCTTGACTCCCACTCTTTGGATAAGCCCTGTGTTCCCAGTTGAGTGTGATGCTTAATCTGTTTAAAGTCTGTTTAGCCCTGTACACGGTTAGACATATACTGAAACAATTTTGATGGACTGTGATTATGATTTTCCTTATGTGTCAATTACCTGAATTGTAACAGTTGGGTAAAAATAGAAATATGTGAAGCACCTGGGTGCCTCTTGCAGCTCAAGGACATAACAATTACCTAGCTCAGTACTTCAGAGGAAATTGGAACCCACTGATCTCTTCTTCTGAACTGGAAGGTGAATTAATGGACATAAATGAATACTTTTTCGAAGCTGATTCAAGTGTGCTTTGAGCAAACACAACCATTTATTTCTTAGAGACATACATAAATAGATTTATTACAGATATTGGCTAGTTCTGTAAAAGCAAGTGGAATATTTGTCATTATTCCTGACCTACATTTTTTTTTCAAATGTACTCAGCCTTGGTTTTCTGCAATTAAAAGTGCTAGCTGATACTTCTAGAATCTCCTTTCCAAATGGAACAAAGGGTGAGTAGTGAATAGGCAGAGAAATTCTGCTCTCCTCAAAAGCCAAGGTAGTTTTCCCTAGATATGTTTTGTATGTACTGGAAAAAGTCAAGCAACTACACCAGAATATGCTTTGCTGCCTCTTTTCCCCTGGCACGTATCTTGCAGTAAACACTTTTTTTTCCTCCTTTAAGTTGCCTTCAAGGTAAAAAAAAAAAAAACCAAACAAACAATCCACAACCCTGTTAAATTATTTGGGACTGTTTGGGTCTCTGTTTCTTACTTTAGGTGTAATACATTCAAAATCTTGTCTGCATTGCAGTCATTTAAATTGCAGCCAGTAAGACCCTAAATCTCTGCTATCAAATATTGTAACTTATCGAATGGTTTGGGTTGGAAGGGACCTTAAAGATTATTCAGCTCCAACCCTAGTGCCATGGGCAGGGACACCTCCCACTAGACCAGGTTGCTGAAAGCCCCATCCAGCCTGGCCTTGAACAATTCCAGGAATGGGTGATCCACAGCTTTGCTGGGCAATATGTTCCAGCGTCTCACCCCCTTCACAATACAGAATTTCTTCCTAATATCTAACCTAAATCTACCCTCTTTCAGTTTAAAGCCATTCCCCCTTGTTTTGTCACTACATGCCCTGTAAGAACTCCCTCTCCAGAGTCCCTGTAGGTCCTCTTCAGATGCTTCAAAACTGCTCTAAGGTCTCCCTGAAGCCTTATATTCTTCAGGCTGAACAAACCCAACTCTCTCAGCCTGTTTTCATAGGAGAGGTACTCCAGCCCTCTGATCATCTTTGTGACCCTCCTCTGGATTTGTTACAACAGGCTAGGGTCCCCAGAGCTGAACAAAGTATTCCAGTTAACCAATGATGTTTATCTCCTGCATGATCCTAGCCAGCATTTATAAGCTTGGTCCTATGCCACACAGATCCTATTAGAAAAAAGTGAGTGAAGAAACACTGCTGGAATCCCCTGTTCTTTCTTAAATGTTTAATTGTCTGTGTCCCAAGGTCCCACTTTGGCTTGGCCCAGCTGCACAACCTTGCTTACACTGTTGAAGAAGACCTGTGAGAAATTCTACTAAAAGGCAAGTAGGACAAAATTACAGCCAGCAGTAGGATAATGAAGATCAGATTGTCAGTAGCTCAAAGATTTGGAAGCATAAAAAATGGTAGTGAAAGACAAAACCCTTAAAAGGAAGAAGTGTACAGGGGGGAAGACACTACTCAGGACCATTCTATGATCACTGGGTAATTGGCTCAAGTCGTTGGTGAATGGAGCTGTTGAAAGATGGCAGCTAGACAGCCCCGAGGAGCTGTTCCTGGAGCCATGCAGGCTGACCCCTCCTTGAAGACTGGTGCCTACTTGGTCAGCATAGACTGAGACAAAGGGGCAAAAAATCACAAAATGGGATATAGAAATCTTTAGAAGTAGCTTTAAGTAATGTTAAGTTTGATGGCTTTGTAACAGTAGCAATGGAAAATTACTGAGGTGCAGGGTACATAGAGAAAAATATATAGAGAGAGTGCAGCTAGAGAACATACTGAGAATTCTCACAAGATAAATCGTTATAGTTGATATAGCTTTAAGAAAAAAACAGCCTAGAAAAACAGGACACAGGGATAAGGAGTATCTGGGAACTGCAGGTGCCTAGGATGGGCTACAGTTAAACTAACTAATAAGTAGGAGGATGGGAGGATTATTATGTCTCTGGTGCTAACGAACCAATTAAACTGGTATGAGCATCTACTGCGCATGCTTCAAAGGCTGCCAGAAGTGATGAAGATTGTTGGAAGAAGTAAACGACCCTCAGAGACCACCACCACAATTCTGTATGCATGCGGGGAACTCTATGGAAAATGATGTAATCCATATGTAGCCTCATGAATATGCATGTATGCCCAGGGACTATACAAGGATGGCTTGTATAGCAATATGGGGACACACGTTAGGAGGAGTTATCCCCTGTGTCTCCCGGCACCGCAATAAAGAATACCTGCTTGTCAGCTTGAAAACTTTGTAGGCAAGTTTGTTCCTGGAGTTTTCTCCGAATCAAGACCCTGAGGGGCCCCCTTGCGTTGGGAACATGCCAACGAGTTGTAGCTCACTAAATCCCAGATGCTTTCTGTGTGGCTTAACCAAGAAGCCACTGCTTTCTATTTTAATGCTGTGTGTGCCCTGTTTGCAGAGTATCTGTGTCTGCAGCTGAACATGCCCAAAGACACCAGCACTAAAGAAGGGCTGGGACAAAGGACATTCTTGTTTAACCCAGGGAAAGGTTAAAAAATGTGCTAGAACCAGGGTCTGTATCCTTGTTGGGCTTATAACAGTTGTAGTGGTCTCTTCCTTTTATGTACTTCCATCTCTTTCTGGTGTCTATTACATAAGAAAGGAGCAAGTTGGCTTAGGTGCCACCTCCTGTGAGGGTATTTACAGGTTCATGTCCTGATTAGGGCAGATGTGTCCTGCCTGCTGGACACTAGCTCTGGTGGGAGAGAAGGGACTAAGGCGCATACCCTTCCTAGTGTGGTACTCCCTGCGATGCCTTCCAGGGCATGGAAAGGGCACCTCCTCAGTGCATGGGGAGGCTTCAGTGCTGGTGTCCTCAGTTTCCTTCAGGGTGTATAAAAAACTTGGAACGACTGGCATAACATTTCATGTCCTTCAGGGAGGCATCCACATTCTCTCCATTTTCTTCACCCTTTGAAGAAATAACGATTTCTTTTCCTACTGAAAAGTTAAAACTCTTATTTTTTAAAATGGAGATCTTTCAATGCAGTATTGGGCCACCTTCAGTGGAAAAAGACCTTTACCTGCATTCTCAAAAAGAAGGTGAAACTTGAAGCAGAAGAACACTACAGTGTGCACTGTGGACTCTGAGATAAAGAATCTGTTTAAGAAAGCTGCAAAACCTACAAGTATCATTCTGGTTCCACTGCCTGGAAACTTAGCACGTAGCCTTATCTGTGATGTCATATAGTATTTACAAAAAAAAAAAAAAAAAAAAAGTGAAGCAGAGAAGTGGCATAACCTTGTATTAGTATTGTTAAGATCACTTATGGAAAAAAAAAAATACCAGTTATATAGACTTTGGTATGCTTTATCTGTAGCCAGTCCACCCTTTTGTTTTATGTGTTTTCATTGTGATTGCAGAGTGGAAACTAACCTACAGAATTCATGTGGAAATGACAGCTCAAATGCCTTTATGAATCATTCTTAGCCTCATTCAAACAGCGATGCAGCTAAAAGAAATGTAGATATTCAATGTCTGTATAGAAATTCCTGACATACTGGTAAATGAAAATGACTGATTCTCTTTAGTGAATGAAATTATTCAGAATAGCTAAGGGGAAATTCATTACGTGAATCAATCCAACACTTCTTGATTAATCTTGCCTCTAGTTTCAGTAATTCTCCTCTGTCATGCTAGAATATATGAAAATCTCAAATTCAAAGACATTATTATTCTGGTAGGTTTTGAATTTGTCTCTAAATATTTAGAATGCAAGATCCCATTTGTCCTTAGGATCTTGGGAGTTGCCCTGTTAAAAAGGATGATTGTATCTCAACAGAAGCAGCTGGAGTTTCTTGGAATGACTTAGAAAGGTCAGCCTGTAGTCAGCTCTGAGATTTGTTGTCCTGTAGTAGTTTCGATGTGTATTAACCATGGAGTCAAACCATCACTTGATTTCTCCTTAAATCCTGGCCAGTCAGGTGATAGAAATCTATGCTGGTTTGAGTGTAGAAGTATCAACAGGCACAGCAGCACTCTTCTTCCATCCTGCTTCTTTCAGTCTACAAACCATGAAGCAAAAGGTCCTGCAAAAGGTCAACTTTGGGTTTGGACACAAGGGAAAGACAACTACAGATTTGTCTCTGAGGTACAAAGAAGGAACTTTAACTCTATAGTGAACATATTTGAGCTTACAAAGCAATCTCTTCTGCCTGTTACCCACCACATACTTTGGTTATGTACTGCTCTTTACCTATTGCCAGCCCCCAAGAGATGTCAGCAGGGGACAGTGTTTGATCGTCAGGCAAAAACAAAAGCAAAAAAGAAAAAAAATTGTTTCAGATACTGGCATTTCACAGTCTCCTGCACATGGAACTAACAGTATCAACATTATCATTTATCTCCATAATCATTGCAAATGTGTGGGCTCCAATGCAGCTCAGCCAATACCAGAAAAAAAATAATAGGTTTAATCTTCATAGCTTGTATTGTCCCTATAGATAGCATCAAAATCTACCATCTTCAGACTTTAGCATCTGTTGAATAAGACAGTCTGAATAGATAATGCATTTAACAGAAAACTTAGTTTCAGATCAATACCAAACATTTACATGTCAATTTTTGAATCTGAGCCATAGTTCTGAAACATTTTTCCGTCCCTGCCACTCTGTTTTCCAAAACACGTAAGTAGTCTCAAAAAAAAAAAAAGTAGTCTTTCAGAACTTTGTTTATTTATATCAAAGTAGATTTTTGCCATTTCATCTCCCAGCTATTGAGAATTTATTTTACTTTGTGTTTTTTAAACAGCATATTACTCTGAAGTGGTTGCCAAACATTAGGTTAATAAAAATAAAAATCTGCTTGTTAAAAATAAATTAGCAGTTTTGTGCATCATTTGATCACAACCATTTTTTTTTGTTTTTCCCTTCTACTTTATCATTTGTCTCTCACTACTAGATTCATAGAATCATAAAATGGTTTGGTTTGGAAAGAACCTTAAGATCATCTAGTTCCAGCCCCCATGCCATGGGCAGTGACATCTCACACTAGACCATGTTGCCCATAAAGTACTGAGTAGTGAGAATAGCAGTTAAAAAAACCCAAACAAATCCAACAAAAACACAACAAAAATCAACTCACCTCTCCCCCACCAAAAAAAAAAAAAAAACCCAACAAAAAAGCCCCACCAAAAATAAACAGAAAAACTCAGCATTTTGAAGAACATATGTTATTTTCATGAGGGTATTATGTGGTTCTCTTGATACTCACCACAAGTATGATGAACAGCAGCAGAAGTGCCTCTGGATTTATTAGTTAATCTGCCATGTCACATGTTCTTGACTGATTTGGCACACTAGGACAGAAAATTCCCCTAAAACTGCCACAGAATTGCTGAGGAAACCTTTCATGCTCTCTGTGCTATTGGCACAATAAAGTCTAAGAGCTGGGAGCTAATCCTATTGATCCCAAAGGTTTTCTCCCTGCATTTGGAAATGCACCAGGTGTTCTAGAACAGATTACAAAATTTTGGCTATTACCACATGACTCATTAAGAAATGAAAGTGATTCCGTTAGTGTGTTTGATAATGGTTGGGAAAACTTTCTGGAACTTATTTTTAAGCCTTGATTGACAGATTAGAGGAGTGATTGGTTCAAGAAAGGCATGAGAATGCTTGTTTCTTTCCTAAATTTGAGGAGGTGACACTGCCTTGTGTACAATACCAACTCAGTCCAGAAGCTTGTCTAAATTTACAGTGTTTGCCTGGGATTAGCTACTACTTGGTAGCTTGAAAGAGTTTTTATGGTTTCAAGTTTTCCAAGTTATTCCCTTTTAAGGGTAAATCTTAACATAAAAATCCTTTTTTTTTTTTTTTTTTTTGTTAAAAAAGCAGGCAAAATGTAGTACTTCCCTAGTCATTATTGTAGAGGGGACTGGTGGATAATTGTTGATTTTGTAAGCCTGTCAAACATCTGCAATATGGGGCTGAAAATTTCTAAGAAAAGTCTCTACATGAACTGAATGTCTTTTCTGGACACTTCAGCCTAGAAAGCAAAGCTGTTTCCAAGAATGACAGTAAGGAAACACCAGTGATCTTTCCTTAAATGCTGTAGCTTCCCTGTGGTATTAGAGCAGACAATAGATATTTGGCTGGAAGCTGATTTTTGGGTTAGCGATCTCCTTTCTGTCTGTGACAATCTGCCCAAATCTGGCCAAGACACAAGCTTACAGATCTTTGAGGGCCAGTATGAAGTAGAAGAGAGTGATTCCCTTTCTGAGCTTTGAAATTAAGCATTTTGTTTTTCAGGCTCACTATTTGTGTCTCAAATAACTGAAGTTTTTTTTTTTTGAGTGAATAGAGTTGGTTGATATTATTTGATTTGAGGTATGGTTACAAGAGTGCCCACCTGGAGGAAACATTCTGTTGACATCTGGTAGATAGACAAGGGAAAAAAAAAGAAGTCATGGAGACTTCACTTCAAATACAGTGCATCAGAAGATATCTGAAAGATAGGCTGGAAATCAGAGATTGGTCTTCATCAGATCTCTTCTAGGAGGGAAAACTTGCCTTTTTCATCATGGAAAGAGGCATAAAAACATCTTGGCAGAAGAAGTTTCCAGAGGCGTTAGTTTTCTCTTGCCTAAAATATGTGAAGCAATGTTACCAAACCAACATTAACAATTTTCAACTTACAAAGCAAAAATGGAAGCAACCAAAAAACCTCAAATCCCCAAAACCTTATCTTAAAAAATTCTTAACCTACACAATACCTATTTGATGTGCTTCATATAGCTGAGAAAATAAGAAGTATGGTTTGGTCTGTCCATGTGTAACAGAAATGGATTTGTCAGGTGTCTGACAGGGAGAGGGGATGAAAGGCATTTAGATGGTGTTGTGGTTTAAACCCTGTCAGCAAGTCAGCCACGAAGTCTACTCTCCCCCCTCTCCCACCCCTTCTCTTTCTTCCAGTTCCCGGAGGGATAGGGAGTAGAATCGAAAAAATATAATTCCCACGGGCTGAGATAAGAACAGTCCAGTAACTAAGGTATAACACAAATCACTACTGCTACCACCAATAATAATAATGATAAGAGAAATAACAAGGGAAGAGAATACGATACCACCCACCAAAATGAGTCCAACCAAGCATTCAGTGTTCTTCCAGGTAACTCCCAGTTACCTCCCAGGCATGACGTGCTGTGGTATGGAATACCTCTTTGGCTAGTTTGGGTCAGGTGTCCTGTCTCTGCTTCCTCCCGGCTTCCCCTCCTCCCTGGCAGAGCATGAGGCTCACAAAGTCCTTGGTCAGACTAAACATCAGTATTATCAGTGCTGTTCCCAGGCTGAAAGTCAAAAACACAGCGCTGCCCCAGCTACTAAGAAGGAGAAAAAAAATGACTGCTACTGCTAAACTCAGGACAGTATCCACCCTGTAGTCCATACCATTCATGTCATGCTCAGATCCCACATTTTCAATATACCATCGCTCTTACATATATACATACACACACAGAGAGAAACAGATCATTTCTTAGTGCATGGACCAATCCCTATAACACTGCTACGTCCCCATTTGGTCCATGATGTCAGGCTTTATCTCTTGTAACAGTCTTTCAGGACAGGAGAGGCTGTTTGCAGTGTTGGAACGTTGCCTGCTGATGCTGGTCGTTCCTTTACCGCAGAACTCGTCTGGTTCTATCAAAGTTCATTCTCTGTTGGGATGATGGTTGGAGGGAAGTAAGAGCCAGTCGCTTGTGAACTGAAGACATCTAGTTGATGGGCTATAAAAGTATTACATGGCAGGCAACAGCATACAATGAAGTTCATTGGCTGTTTTCTTGTTGATCACATCTGTGGGGATCTAGCGACGTCCATCTTGCCATTTTATTCCCAAAAATTGAATCTCCTGTGCAGGTCCCTTGACCTTACTCTGCTTATGGCAAAACCACCTTTCAGCAGAATTTGGATTATTTTCCTCCCTGTCTCAAAGACTTCTTCCGCTGTATCACCCCACCCAATAATGTCATTAATGTATTGCAGGACTTCTGGAGCTTGCTGCTGTTCCAGTGCAGTCTGGATCAGTCCATGGCAGATGGTAGGGCTGTGTTTCTACCCCTGGGGCAGTCGGTTCCAAGTGAACTGGACACCCCTCCAAGTAAAAGCAAACTGTGGCCTGCACTCTGCCTCCAAAGGAATTGAGAAAAATGCATTGGCAATATCAATCGTGGCATACCACTTGGCTGCCTTTGACTCTAATTCATACTGAAGTTCTAGCATGTCTGGTATGACAGCACTCAATGGTGGTGTGACTTCGTTCAGGCCATGACAGTCTACTGTTAGTCTCCACTCTCCGTTAGACATTCGCACTGGCCTTATGGGGCTATTAAAGGGTGAACAAGTCCTGCTGATCACTCCCTGACTCTCCAGTCTATGGATCAGCTTATGGATGGGAATCAGGGAGTCTCGGTTGGTGCGATATTGCTGGCGGTGCACTGTTGTTGTCACAATTGGCACTTGTTGTTCTTCAACCTTCAGCAATCCCACAACAGAAGGATCCTCTGAGAGACCAGGCAAGGTGGACAGCTGCTTAATTTCCTCAGTCTCCAAAGCACCAATACCAAAAGCCCATTGGTACTCTTTTGGGTCTTTGAAGTACCCTCTCCTGAGGTAGTCTATGCTGAGGATGCATGGAGCCTCTGGACCAGTCACAATAGGGTGCTTTTGCCATTCCCTCCCAGTCAGGCTGATTTCAGCCTCCAGTATAGTCAACTCTTGGGATCCTCCTGTCACTCCAGAAATATAAATGAGTTCCACCCCTTGACAGCTTGATGGCATCAGGGTACACTGTGCACCAGTATCTATTAGAGCCTTATACTTCTGTGGGACTAATGTGCCAGGCCATCTGATCCACACAGTCCTGTAAATTCGATTGTCCCCTTCTTCCACCTGGCTGGAGGCAGGGCCCCTCTAATAGTCATTACAACGTTGGACATTTAAGTCTTTCTGAAAGGGATTATTCTTCGTTATCACAGGAGGTGGAGTAAAATCAGCTGTTCCGCTCCATCTGGGAACCTGCTCACCAGAGACTGAAGCCGCAGCTCTCATGGGATGATCAGCCTTAACCCTTGTTCCCCTCTTCAGTTCATCCATCTGTTCCTCCAAAGCTGAAGTAGGTTTTCCATCCCACTTTGTCTTGTCTTCTCTGTGATCCTGCAGGTAAAACTATAGGGTGGCCAGTGATGTATACGTTCTATATCTTCTCTCTCGAACAATAGGATGCCTTTTATTAATAGCTGAGACGTGTGTTGGTACACATGAGGAGCTGGATAAATCAGATAGATCACCCCTTAATTGTTTGAGATTCTGGGACAGTTTTTCCACAGCTGAGATGATGGAAGGGGTGAGATTGTCTTTGAACTCTGGGAGTTTATGAATCATTCTTCCACTGTTGGTTGTGCTATGTCACTCCAGGTTACTGTTGCCAATGAATGTGCATACGATGACGGTGCATTCCATGTAATTTTTCGCCACATGGGTCATGTACATTCAACTTCATCTGGGTCTATGGGTATATCCCCATTATTCGGCTTGATGTGATAGATCATCTATGATGGCTGAGAGAGAGATGATGGCAGAGACTGGATGCCTTTGTCTAAAGTAGTCCACTTTTCTGAACGACTCATAACATCATCCTTATATGGGAACCTTTCTTTCACAGCTGCCAAGAGCTGCCTTCAAAGACTGAGGGACTTTTTCTCTCTTGCAATTTCTTTGTCAATTCCCCCTTCTCTAGCAAGTGATCCCAGCTGCTTGGCTTCTGTACCTTGTAGTTCATGACCATCGGCCCCGTTGTCCCAGCATTGGAGCAACCAGGTGATGATGTTGGGATGGGATTTTACCCTGGTTGACGGGTAAAATCTTTTCGCATATTCTGTAGCTCGGCTGGGGTCCGAGGTCGAGAAGTCACCTCCTCTTCATCTATTTCATCATGTGATGGTCACTCCTGATCAAATGCTGGACTGGGTGGTGAGTACATTGTTTCTTCATCTTGCTTTACCCTTCTTGCCTCTTTTTTGCATTTCCTCTTGCTCACAGGGGCAACCGATATTGGTACAAATTGGTCCTCTGGTTTAGCTGCAGTGGTTATCACTGTGGTTTGAGTAGTGACTGTACTTGTCGCTGGAGGTGGTGTAGCTGCTTTGCTTGGAGCTGGGGTAGCTGTGCTGTCTGTTGCAGTAAAAGTTTGAGTAGCTGCTGTACTTGTCCTTGGGGTAGCTGTGCTGTTCATTGTAGCCAAAGTTTGAGTAGTGATTGTACTTGTCGCTGGGGTTGGTGTAGCTGCTGTGCTTGGAGCTGGAGTAGCTGCACTGACTGTTGCTTTGCCCTCAGATCCAACGACTCTTTTTTCTTTTGAAGGTGCTGGAAAGCATTGAACATGGCCATGTAAGCATAGGCTAAGCCCCAGCACGTTGCCATGATTTGTCCATCTCTGGTATGATCAGAATGAAAACACACCTCATTTAAGTGTTTTACTAATTTTTGTGGATTTTGCACTTGTTTGGTGGTGAAATTCCAAAGTACTGGAGGGGCCCACTGACCTAGATACTTGCCCACAAATCCTGCCACTCATGGCTGTCCAGCCTCAGGAAAAACCTCTTGGTCCTCCTTATATCATCATCTAACCCCATAAAAGGCCCAAACCTGACTCTGCTTAACTCTTGAAATCAGACTTGGGCAAAACACACTCTGTATACGTGCCAACATGGTGTTCCCCATCACAATCATCAAACAGGTCTCAACAGTATTAAAAGGCCATTCAAAAAGTCCAAAACTCTCAAATGATGCTGTAAACAGTTTGGGGGGGGTGTGTCTGGGAAGGTAGGAGAATGTCTCCTTCACAGGTTGACAACCCAAGAAGGAGAAAAAAAGGTGTAATTGCTAAGCACTTCTAGTATATACCTCCTAAAGTATTAAGGTGGTAACCACACTGGGAACATAAGCCAGATCAGTTTCATGATCAATGATTCTATTGTATTACAAGTCATTACCATAAAGTACAATGAGACAAGAACCTTAGCCCAAGCCCCACATTTGAAAAACACTAACACAGCAAATACCGGTTGTAAGTAAGGTGGTATACTGAAACTGTGAGATCAAGAGAAACAATTTTGAGAGCCAATAAATCAGTATTGTGGTGAGTAACTATTAATCTAAAACAGGACAATGTGCTATCAGGCCTTTATAAAGCAGTCCTCTTTACCTGTCCTCTCCACAGAAGGAAAAAGACCCTAAAAGGAAAAGGAGACCAAAAGAATGAGTTGCTGTTCACACTTGATAAAGAGGAGGGGTAATGAATAAGGGAATCATCAGGTAGGCCTGAAACATTTAATGTATGCATTTGGCTTATTATGTTTGAGACACGTTACTGCTAGAAGTAACTAATTTAAAAAATAGCTGGACTGAGGAGACTCCAACAACTCTGTTTTCTCATACTTAACTTACTAAACCCAGCCCTAGCCTAATCACTGGCCTGGTGTACCAAACGTGTGACTACTCTCTAGTTAGATATTGCAGTATGGTTTAAACTCCTATTTTCTTCTGTAACTTGATCAGGACTTCTGGGGTTCATCAGGAGCAAAACTCCCCCCCTTCAGCCTAAGATTTTTTCTGTCACCAAAACCAGTGGTCTAATCGATTCAAACTGTAAATCAAGGTTTAATACAATACAGCCTCTCCCCCTATACAAATGACATAATGCTCAGGTGGATACAATCATCATTTTTCTTTCCAAAATATTCCATGAAAATATTTGCTCTTTACTTCCAAACCCTGATCTCAGTTACTGATCTAGCAATCAGTCCCAGGTCTAAAACAGCAATATGTCTGTTATTATTTGCCCTTAAACTGCAGTAAAGGACATTCCAAGATCAATCAGCAGACAGAGATCTCTCAGCCTCTGCTTTGCCAACTTGTAATCTCAGCACAGTGCTGAATTTTATCAAAAGCCATGCAACTGCACCTGATTTGAAAACTAATTTCTTTTACTGTCAGCCAGCATTACATTTGTAAACTTCAGTAGACCTACCAGTAAATGTGTAGAGCTGGACTGAGAAGACAGTCTAATTCTGGTTTAAAATTCAAACCAAATTAAGGTTAAACAACTATATCTAGATTAACACTAGCAATAACACAACAGCTCCTGCTGTCACTATTCCTCATCTTCCTTCTGCAGCTTTTATGGAATAATCAGTAAACACACCTGTTCACTTTCCTGAATGTTCTCCCTACCCATAATTATAAGCTGAACAAACGTGTTTTCCATGGTACTGAAATTTATATGATAAATTGTCATCATCCCTTTTCATTTATTGTTTTTGCAGGTGTTTGGACTAGACTTTAATACAAATGAATTCTAACTATCCTAAGCCTTTCTTTATTGATTATAAAACAACTACTGCTGTAGTAATGGAAGCAAGGCCCCTGACATCTTTCATTAAGTTTTTGAGGATCCAGATCACACTTCACAGGAGGTGTGAGAAATGTAATAATTCATCAAACAGTGTTTTGAACCCTCATTCAGACCATATCCTGAAAGATAAGCTAAGTATTCTTAGCAGTCAAACTGACAAATGGTTACTCCTACTTGAGCCATCCCTTGCTTCACCCTGGAACGATCTGTAATACTGATCAGCCAACAAAGCCCTGAAATCTTGACCCTAGGATTCTGCTCTTCAACCTTGCACTTGTATTAATTATAGTTAATATAGCTACACACATGATAGGATCAGCAACTGTACATTACTGTTAGGTCTCATCATCTTCCTGTAAGATTTCTAGGATAGATCAGAAAATTGATTCTTTGATCTAAATTTTCCCTAAGCCTAACCTGCATTTAAAACATAAAATATAATGCATATACTCATTAGAAACATTATTCACCTTTTGTAAATTCATCATTTAAAACAGTTTTTCAAATTATAACACTAACCTGACTGTAATCCTAATCAGAGTTTTAGAGGTTTATGCCACCAGTAGGAATAGCAACAAGAGATGAGATCTCTAGGCTCTATAGACAGGGATGCAGAAATGGCAAAACATAGCTCTTTAACCCATTTTTTCTCAATCCCTGATTTTTATCCCAGCTATTAATCGCACTGAGAAGCAGCATACCTTTTCAGAGCCCATTTTACATTATTAGTTCCTAATCAATACTCCTCCAGGCCCTTCACAATCCAAGAGGGGAGGCAACTCTTCAGTTTGCAGTCTGACTTTCAGTTCTATGCTAAAGCCCAGCCTTAAGCAAGACCGGGCAAACCTGTTACCGTTGAACTGTCAACAGAGAGTGGTGAATTTTTGTCAGCCTTCTTTTGCTTGGAATTTCTAGGTTTCACCGTTTAACTGGCCATAGAAGACATGCTTTCACTAGCGCTCTTATCCAAGTTGTAATCTCGCAACTGACCTTTACCATGGATTAGTGAAACCAGCTTGTCCAAATTGGAAACTTGACCTATTCAAGAGGTCATGGCTCATGTTGCCTTTCATGCAATCTATAGGATTGAGGTAGAATCTGTAGGATGGGGTAGAATTTATTCATACAGATTTTCCAGGATTCATGAAAACTTTCACACCATGATACTGAAATCTTAATCCAAATTTTAATTTTAGCAGCGGTCTTGATCATTGATCAGATTTGTTTACTTAGTATGTAATCCTCCCTTTCTGAATTGCTTCATGCAGGCAACTTTTATAGTGTGCAGAGACTTGGTAAGCAGAACACATTTTTGTAATGCTGATTGGCTAATGAACACAGTAGATATCTAACATCAGTAAGCTACAGTGGTAAGCTCATGATCCTGATGAAACATCTCCAAAGCCTTTGCCAACCGGTGCAAATGTTAGACTCTCTTGTTCCTCAAAATTGGCTGATCCTTGCTGTTTCTGAGTTTGTATCTTCAGATTCTCTTTTTAATTTTCCTTTAAGGTTTTGATATGCGGAGAGACTCCACAACTCGTTAAAGCTGTAAAGTAGGTATGCTTTTATTCAGTGCTGAGGCACATGGGGGATCACTCCTCCAAAAGCACTGCACCTTTCCTTTGCCACTCAGTTTGTTTATATTACACATAATGATTATATAAACATGAGATTACTTCACGCCTAATATATAAGCAAAACCTATTCCCATCTAGTATTAAAATCCATTTTCTGGCATTCGTCCCATTGATGCGCTTGCACAGTGCCTCCTGGTGGTGATCATTAGGGGGTCTTGAGGATGAAGGCCTGTAGTTCCTCTTCATCACCACGAGTAACCTCTTGTTTTCACATAGAATCAATAGGGTTTTGGCTTCTATCCAAACCTCAGGTTCGGTATAAGCCGGTTTTATGTACCTTAAAGCAGAAACTTGTCAAGTTTGCAAATTATGTTACTCTGGTTATCTTTTGTTCCTTTTCTTTCTATGGATACTATTTAAACAACAATGTCTTAAATGTTAAGTTATGAATCTTATCTACTACAATTCTGCCTAGCAGCTGTAACTCCTATAATTCTGCTTCACCATTCTAGAAACTTTGACTCTTAGGGTTCTGCTTCACCAAGCACAATGACTGCTTAAGCAAGCAGTCACAATGTTAACCCTTTATTCCCAGGTATCAGTTTTATACCTTTTAAGGTTAGTAATTTTTTTTTTTTAATTTTTTTACTATATGAGCAATTATACTTTTCTTCTCATTTTGTTTTTCTTTCTTGCCTTGCTTGACTTTATTGCATACTTTCTCACTTTCTAACAAGATTTTTCTTAGTAAAACTGAGTCAAGGTCACTCTGCTTGGGTGTGTCCAAACAGAACTTAGACCACAGACAGCTAAACTCATGTTGCAGCAGGAAGTCAGTAAGCTTTTTCAGTGTGCCATGAGCCCCTGCTGTTATCAAGGGAATCCTGTAAAACATGTCAGTACATGTAGCTCCTTGATGTGACTGTTAAACAGTAATTCTAACCCTAAAATGAGACAGACAAAATAACTGAGGGACTCGTTTGATATCTGCTCTTATTAAATGCTGCCAACATTTCAGGTTTCACCAACAGACAGAGCTCTTCAAATTATCCTTTCTTGTATGTTGCTAACAAACAGCTCTAAACATAATGATAAATCAGGAATTCTTTCCACCCTGTATCAACATTAAATCATTAGTTCTGGTCATATCATTCTTCATCTTAAATGTGTATTAACCATCAGATAAAAAGAACTTTAACCTCTATTTGCCCAAATCTTAATTCTAATACAAACCATTAGAGAGAACAGACCAACCTTCAGAATAAGAGTTCTGAACCAGCTGGGGCCAGGTCTTAGCTTGCTCTTTGAACCCAAAAGGATCTAAAATTTATTTAACTCATCTGAGCACTAAGTCCTGCCCAAGCTGATATCTACTCTAGGAGTGGTTCAGGTTACCTCACCGACAGCTTTTTAGTGTTGGCCTGTAAGGAATTTGTCTTGCAGGACTCAGCTGTAGGGACAGCAGGTCAGCCCATTTTGCAAATCTTAAATCTTACTATAACTGTAATCTTAATCTTTGATTCAGAGTGTGTTTCTAAATTATATATAAACAAAAAAAAAAAAAATGCTGCAAGAGCTTGAAGGACAGGCTGCACACACAAGAATTTGTCCCAGTGATGATGTAACACGTGAATCTGGAAAATCTGTAGGTATTGCAGGCTTCACAAAAATCCACAAGTTGTAGTTGGCAATGCTGTGTGTTGTATGCTGAAGTTCTGTTACCTTTTCTGCTACCAGGTAATGATACCTGCCTGTTAAATCTAGTAGAAAAGTTTAAAAAAAGTTCCTGTGATTGTCTTTCGCATAGAAAATCTTCCTTACGCAAAGTCATCTTTCTGAATTTGATAACTGATAGTAGCGGGATTACTGGAGACCCTTTTCTTGTTGTAAGAGGTAGAAATTCACAAATATTAGAAAAGTCTTGTTTACCTTTTTAAAAAATAGAGTAAATATAAGGTAAAAGAACTGTATTCAAGAGCTCTTAACTCTCGAATAAAGGTCTTGTCATGCAAGAGCACTTACTGAATAAGAAAGTTTCCTAATATCTAGTTTTCAGACAGCAATTTTATGGACTGTAATCAGGATAGACTGCTGAACGTATTTCTTTCCCATGATACATTTCTGGGACATGTGCTTGTCCCATGATTGCTAAATGTAACAGAATATTTTTTCATGGAAAATTAAAAGTCTTGTTTCCTTCTTCCAAACAAAATAGTCTGAAATATATTTGTATGCAATCAATATTTCAATTTTATTTCTTTACTCAAATATATTTGTATCTATAATGGCTAAATTAATAGCATGCATTATTGGCCAAATAATCAATAAATGAGGAATTGATAGGTTGTTTCTTCAAGAAGCTAAGCTGATGAGTCAAGTATGATTTTGGTGCAATCCTGTTTATATATGAGGAAGTGGATGAATTTCTGCTTTATGAATTAAAAAGTAACAAATAATGAAAGCTAATTTTCTTGTTCAGAAATGCAAACATTGTCTATGGCCAGTCCTGGTACTTTCTCTCTGCTTTCTTTCTCTCAGACTAGTGATAACCACCAACTGTGCAGAAGGTCTGAGTCAGACAAACAATTTTTGCTTCCCTCCCTTCAAACAGTTCAAATTCTTTTCACACAGCATAATTATCCAGTAAATCAGTTGTGAGATAAGAACTGTTGGTGCTCCAAAATTCTCTGAAAACATAAACAGCTTTAAAACCTAGCAGCTGTAGCAGACTGTTGCTGTACAATAGTATAGGCTAGAAATATATAAATTAAATAATAAAGCAAAAGTAATATTCTCAAATAGTTATTGTAGTTTGAGAGGAGTAAATAGAAAAAAAGTAAAGCATTGTCTAGAAACTTAGCAAAGGCAAAACATGATAATGAGCTAATGAAGGCCTTTGCGCTAACTAAAGAGTTTGTAGGGCCTGCCAGTGCGGGCCTTTCTGTGAGAAGGCAGATATTTGAACATTTTGTATGTAATAGCACTGTGTAAACTGTGCTATTTCTTCACTTTTATTTCTAATACTATCCTTTTTTTATGGCCTAGTGAAGCCCAACAATAAGAATAAGCACAGCCTATGGACGTTTCTCTAGCTTCCCTGTTCATCAGCCTCAAAGATCTTACTTTTCTTTCCTGGCATATGTCCGTACATACCAAAGTTGCAATTTCTTGAGCTACTTGAATTGCAACAGAAATGAGGCTGAGAAGGAATAATGTAAGGTATCTAAGGTTCTTGTTTCATTGTACTTTATGGTAATGGTTTGTAATACAATAGACTCATTGATCATGAAAATGATCTGGCTTGTGCTCCCAGTGTGGTCACCACCTCTGTAGTTTGGGAGGTATATAACAGAAGTGTATAGCAATTACACATCTTCTTTCCCCTCCTTGGCTGGTCAGCCTATGAAGGAGACGTTCCCACACATCCTAGTGACAAGCACACCAGCTACACCAACCAAGTGACAAGTACAGCAGCTACTCAAACTCCAACCGCAGCAGACAGGGCAGCTACTCCAGCTCCAAGTACAGCAGCTACACCAGCCCCAGTGACAAGTACAGCAGTGTCATTTGAGAGTTCTGAAGGGTTTGTATGGCCTTCGGGTACCCTTGAGACCTGCCTGCTGATTTTGATGGGGTGTTTTACCCACGACCTCAGAGTGTGTTTTACCTACGACCATTTCATCTGATCTCGAAAATTAAGCAAAGTCGTGTTTGGGTCTTGTCTAGGAGTAGATAATGATATAGGAGGACCAAGAGATTTTCCCCAAGGCTGGACAGTCATAAGTAGCAGGGTGTGTGGCACAGTATGGGCAAGTATCTAGTCCACTGGGCCCCTCCAGTGCTCTGGAAGCATCGGAGGTGGAAGGCAGCTGTATGGAGTCCCCAGCAACAAGTTGCAGTAACTGCTGAAGGGGAGGGTGAATTATTTTGAGCCTGGAGGGCCCATGACACTTCAGGCCATCAGGGCAGAGATGAAATACAGAGATAGACTCATAATCGAGGGGTGGACTTAGCAATGGACACTATTGCTGAGGTTATTCACAAGTGTGAACACTGCACACAGCCTCTCCTGCTCTGAAAGACTGTTACAAGAGATGGAGCCTGACATCATGGACCAGATGGACTCAGCAGCTTTATAGGGATTGGTCCATGGTCTGAGGAATGATCTCTCTCTCTGTCTCTCTCTCTGTGGATGTATATACATACGTATATATAAGAGATAAGACTGATGGTACATTGAAAATGTGGGATCTGAGCATGGCCTGAATGGTATGGAATATGGGGTGGATACTGTCCTGAGTCCAGCAGTAGCAGTCATTTTTCTCCTTCTTAGTAGCTGGTGCAGTGCTGTGGTTTTGACTTTCAGCCTGTGAACAGTGCTGATAACACCAATGTTTTTAGTTGTTGCTCAGTAATGTTTACTCTGACCAAGGACTTTCCGAATCTCATGCCCTGCCAGGGAGGAGGGGAAGCTGGAAGGAAGCAGAGACAGGACACCTGACCCAAACTAGCCAAAGACGTATTCCATACCACAGCATGTCATGCCCACTATATAAACTGGGGGCAGTTACCTGGAAGGGTTAGATCACTGCTTGTGTCGGGCTGGGTTTCAGTCAGCAGGTGGTAAGCAGTTGTATTCTATTCCCTTATTATTTCCCTTATCATTATTGTTATTGGTGGCAGCAGTAGTGGTTTGTGTTATACCTTAGTTACTGGACTGTTCTTATCTCAACCTGCGGGAGTTACATTCTTTCGATTCTTCTCTCCATCCCTCCAGGAGTGGTGGTGGGAGGAAAGGGGGTGTGTGTGTGTGTGTATGTGAAAGAGCGGCTGCGTGGTTCTGAGTTATGCCTGGGCTTAAACCATGCCAATCATATAGAACAATAACTGATTTTTTTTTTAAAGGACAAATCCACCAAAGCCAAAAAGAAATACCTTAAACACACGTATGCTTTTGTTCAAGTTTTAGAACTCCATTTTAAAATGGAGGCATTGTGAATTCAGATGTAATCTATCGGACCTAAAAACGGGATATGTAAGCTACCAAGTTTGGCATTTACTGTGTAATTCAAATTCCCATCAGTGCAAGAGAAGTGATCTTTATGTTAACTCTGGCATACAAAACAAAATAGTAATAAACTGAAAGTGACACCTCTTTTCAGATTAACTGAAAATACAGTACGAGAAAACTCCCACTTCTTCCTAGACTGTGGTAATAAATATTCCTTGTTGACTCTTTATTTTATACGGTTCCTGTTCAAGATTTATGATTAGTGAAATAATATTATAAAGTATGCATATAAGTTCATCTATTTTTCAGCTTTTTTTAGAGCTGGATGAATATTTTCTGTGATGGCTTTTTTTAAACCCTTCTAGCAAGGGTATTTACACCACTATAGCAAGGAGAGTGAAGAGAGGTTTCAGAAGCTGCAGGGTTTCTAGAAGCCCACAAGTCTCATAAGATCAACTGGAAAGGAAATGAGAAAAGGTTCAGTGTTTCTGTGTTTTTTTGTTTGTCTGCTTGTTTGTTTGTTTGTTTTTAAAGTTGAAGTACTACTTGTATTCTTTTTAGAGAAACTTTCTGGTTTGAGAATTGGCATTTTGTTAGCAACCTAGAAAAGGAAAAAGAGGGCAGCTGAAAGTTCTTTTGAAGAGAGTACTCCCTTCATTTACCTCAGGCCTGATCCTAATCACGTGTATTTTTTCTCACAGTGCAATTCTCCTTCATAAACGTTTTACTTCATGGAACATGATATATCAAGCTAGATGGTGTAAATAATACAGAATTGTATGGAATATACTAGGGGACCGTAATGTTTACTCCATTCGCTTAAACAGCAGTTGTACATAGATATACTGCCTTGTTTATCAGTACAGTTTTTTACCACCAGGATTTATCCTGAAAGTATATAGCTGTAGTAATTGTTGTCATGTATTCTAGAGATAAGTTCTGTAACACTTCTAACATGGCTATCATATGAGACAAGTACTCACAAATTACCATGATTTAGTATGAACTTTACATAATCAAATTTTTTAAAGTCCCTGAGTTTTTAAACTGTCTGCCTTTTTCAAGCCCTTACGTTTTGTCTGTGTAAGCATACCAATGTAAACCGAAAGAAACTTCATTAAAATGGCGGTAGATGAGCAGAAAATTATTCCATGTGAGAAATGACTCTGCTATATACCTACATTTTTTTTTGATACATGCAAGGTGTAGAACATGTCATCACTATCTTAAATTGTGTCTATATTTCCACATGCACCTGCTGCTGAGAATAAACTTCTCTGCCATCTTCCACCTGGCATCATACACTATGAAAGCAAATTAATTGTAGTGGTATTGGTAAGCTGGTGTGGAAATGCATATTAATGTGTATTGCACAATAGGAATATGCTCCCAGAATGTAAGATTGGTGGAAGCCCACCTATTTGAAATTTAGAAAATGTCAGCTATGACCTGTTGTTATTGTTTCCAAGCCAATCTCCTGTCTAACTAATGCTTAACACTTACAATTCCCGGTGCTATAACCTGGTCACAATGGAATCATGCAGTAACAGAAAAGAAACTGAGGGAACTAACAAAAAATTCAGACACTTTAAAATTAATTTATTTTATCCTCCTAAGGAAGACCAGACTTCCCCAAATTTGAATGTTTCCTGCTGTCCCAAAACATATGTATGACTTTAAAGTGGATGTTGAGAATACTTCTGTGCCTGTTGCTGAAAATCATTGCATTGGCAAGAAGATGGCAGTCATACATTTTTATCTTGCAGGGCAAGCTGTGCAATGCTAAAGTAGACGCCTGATAACAGCATAACAGCCATGGGCTAAGCAAGATGGCAGAGTTTAAAATGTTTTGATTTTAAACTACGTACTTCCAGGACAATTTTTTTTTAAAGTGGCAGGAGCATATTTGAATAATATATGTTCTGTGATGAATAACATAGCAAAGGTCCGAAAAGAAATAGGGTAGTCTTGTAACTGACATCATGAAGTAACTACTAGATACATTTCCAACTGCATCAAGAGTGTTTTCTAAAGTTTATGATGTTTGAGGAGCTTCAGTTGCTTTCTCAGGCCTAGGAAATTAGTTTCCCTGTGTTATTCCTACACTTTAGATTTGATAAGGAAGGGATTCCAGTAAGGGAGGGGAAGGTAACTGCAATCCAAAAGAGGATTTCTTTCTCCACGAGGATGGGTGGAATTGTGTAGGTTTGGCTGAAGGATTCATCAAAATTGTAAAATTTTAATAGGTCTAGTAATCACATATTTATAAATATAAATGTATGCACTTTTTACTAGGAGTAAAAATATCTTGAAATGAAACAAAACTACAAAAGCAATGCAGAAGTAAAAAGACTAGGAAGTTTAATAAATAAGAACAATGCCTGTTTTTTAAATTATGATTCTTACGTAAGGTATATAGAAGGGGTATGGTTCAGGAGAAGTGTTTTCTGCAAAGCCATACATAAATTCATAAAATACACTAGGGAACCCATGTACATGAATCTCTTGCAGCATTAGTACATCGCCATGCCCAAGACAGTGGATCTAATCTTTGCTATAAGCACATACGACCTGCCTGTAGCTACTACTTGCATGAATAGACTTGCATATAGTCAGCAAACAATATATCAGCCAAGCCAGTGTGACTAGGCTGTGTAGTGGATAGAATCTATTAATTAATAAGACATAAATTAATGAATTTCAGGCATATCCAGGGCCAGATGAGGAGCAAGTGGAATGTCTGTGGGTACGAATTAAGGGACAGACTGGTATGGGTGATACAGTTGTGGGGGTCTATTATAGATCTCCTGATCAGGATGAAGAAGTTGATGAGGCTTTCTACAGGCAACTGGAAGTAGCCTCGTGACTACATGCCCTAGTCCTCAAGGGGGATTTTAACTATCCCGATATTTGCTGGAAGACTCACACAGCCAATCATTCACAGTCTAGGAGGTTCCTCCAGTGCACTGATGATAACTTCTTAATGCAAATGGTGGACAAACCAACTAGGAGAGGAGCACTGCTAGATTTAGTACTCACCAACAAGGAGGGTTTGGTTGAAGGGGTGGTTATCAATGGCAGCCTTGGCTGCAGTGACCATGAGATGGTGGAGTTTAGGATCCTGTGTGGGAGGGATAGAATACCTAGCAAGGCCACAGTTCTAGATTTCCGAAGGGCCAACTTTGGCCTGTTCAATCAACTGCTAAGAGAAGTCTCATGGGAAAGAGTACTAGGCGGTAAAGGGGCTCAAGATAGTTGGTCAGCATTCAAGGACCACTTCTTCCAAGCTCAGGATCTGAGCGTCCCAATGGTCAGGAAATCAAGTAAGGAAGCTAGGAGACCAGCGTGGTTAAAAAAGGAGCTGCTGGGCAAACTCAAGTGGAAAAGGAGAATCTATGGATTATGGAAAGAGGGGCTGGCCACTTGGGAGGAATATAAGACAGTTGTTAGAGGATGTAGGGAGGCAATTAGGACAGCTAAGGCCTCCTTGGAACTTAATCTTGCTAGTCAGGTTAAGGACAATAGAAAGGGCTTCTTCAAATACATAGCAAATGAAACTAACACAAGAGGCAATATAGGCCCACTGCTGAACGAGGTGGGTGCCCTGGAGAGAGAGGGTATAAAGAAGGCAGAGGTGCTGAATGCCTTCTTTGCCTCTGTCTTTACTCCTGCAGACTCTCCCTGGGGGCCCCAGATTCCTATTGCCCCAGAAGGAGTCAGGACAAAGGAGGAGTTTGCTTTGGTAGATGAGGATTGAGTTAGGGATCAGCTATGCAATCTGGACATCTATAAATCAATGGGTCGGGATGGAATGCACCCACGGGTGCTGAGGGAGCTGGCGGAGGTCATTGCTAGGCCACTCTCCATCATATTTGGTAAGTCATGGGAAACGGAAGAGGTGCCTGAGGATTGGAGGATGGCAAATGTCACACCAGTCTATAAGAATAGCAAGAAGGAGGACCCGGGTAATATAGACCGGTCAGCCTTACCTCCATCCCTGGAAAGGTGATGGAACAACTTATTCTTGACTCCATTTCTAGGCATATCAAGGATGAGGGGGTTATTAAGAACAGCCAACATGGTTTTATGAGGGGGAAGTCATGTTTGACCAACCTTATAGCCTTCTATGAGGAAGTGACTAGGTGGAGGGATGGTGGTAGAGCAGTAGATGTGGTTTTTCTTGATTTCAGTAAGGCATTTGATACTGTCTCCCACAGCATTCTCATAGATAAGCTAAGGAAGTGTGGGCTTGACGATCAGGTAGTGAGGTGGATCAAGAACTGGTTGGAAGGAAGAAGGCAGAGAGTTGTGGTCAATGGTGCAGAATCTGGCTGGAGCTCTGTGACTAGTGGAGTGCCTCAGGGGTCGGTGCTGGGACCAGTGCTGTTTAATATTTTCATCAACGACCTGTATGAGGGAACCGAGTGTACTCTCAGCAAGTTCGCTGATGACACTAAACTGGGAGGAATGGCTGACACACCAGAAGGCTGTGTTGCCATTCAGCGAGACCTGGACAGGCTGGAGAGTTGAGCGGGGAGAAATTTGATGAAATTCAACAAGGGCAAGTGTAGAGTCTTGCATCTGGGGAAGAACAACCCCATGTACCAGTACAGGTTACGGACTGACCTGCTGGAAAGTAGCGAAGGGGAAAGGGACCTGGGGGTCCTGGTGAATAGGAGGATGACCATGAGCCAGCAATATGTCCTTGTGGCCAAGAAGGCAAATGGCATCCTGGGGTGCATTAGAAAGGGTGTGGTTAGTAGGTCAAGAGAGGTTCTCCTCCCCCTCTATTCTGCCTTGGTTAGGCCACATCTGGAATACTGCATCCAGTTCTGGGCCCCTCAGTTCAAGAAGGACAGGGAACTGCTTGAAAGAGTCCAGTGCAGAGCCACAAAGATGATTAAGGGAGTGGAACACCTCCCTTATGAGGAGAGGCTGAAGGAGCTGGGTCTCTTTAGCTTGGAGAAGAGGAGACTGAGGGGTGACCTCATCAGTGTTTACAAATATGTAACGGGTGGGTGTCAGGATGATGGAGCTAGGCTTTTTTCAGTGATATCCAGTGATAGGACAAGGGGCAATGGGTGTAAACTGGAGCATAGAAGGTTCCATGTTAACATCAGGAAGAACTTCTTTACTGTGAGAGCGACAGAGCACTGGAACAGGTTGCCCGGGAGGGTTGTGGAGTCTCCCACATTGGAGATATTCAAGGCCTGCCTGGACAAGTTCCTGTGTGATGTACTCTAGGTTACCCTGCTCTTGCAGGGGGGTTGGACCAGATGATCTCTTGAGGTCCCTTCCAACCCTTGGGATTCTGTGATTCTGTGATAGGCTGTTACATTACCTGCTCATTACTCTCTTCTTACATGGATTGTCAAAGTCACTTGTATCTTGTTTAAAAGACATGCTAATGCCTTTTAGAGTAGGGATTGTCTTCCTGTGTGTACAGTTCAGAGGGACTTTGGTCCTACTTATAGTTACAACTGAATTAGAGAGCTGACAACAGTAACATCTCTGCTGAAATGGTGGAATGACTAGTGCTGTATGTAGAGTTCCGCTTAGCTTGTGTCTTCAGTATGTAGTTATCATCAGCCCTGTCTCTTCAGCAATGTCTTGCTGTTTGACCTGTGGTTATAATACGGCTGGCCACACGGAAACTGAAGATAACATGGTGAAATTCTGGTCTTGCTGAGTTAGGAGTAAAACTGTGCCTGAAATAAATGGGGCCAAATGTTCGCATGACAATCAGAAGCAGAATGCAGCACACTTATTCCAGTCATTCCTTGGATCTCTGGGGATCTGTTTTGTTGGTTCCTTTCCTGTTTGAATGCGGCCAGGTAACTGGGTGTATGTCTCTCTTTTTGGATAAAAAATTGTAAAAAGTGGATTTCCAAAAACTGTGTACCCTGACAAAGCAGAGATGGTTTCTAGCCTTGTTCAGTCCTCTCAAATGTCACATTCTAGAGTTGACTAATTCCTCACTTGAAGTATTTAGGTGTTTTCTCCATACTTAGGTTACTGATAGACTATAGTGTAGAGTCTTTTTGCTTTCATGACTGCTTACTATAGACTCAGATTTTAATCCCTGACATTTCCAGGCTTACCTAGTCACCATTTCCATACTGGAAAGCCATCTGAAATCAATACCTAATATGAGTTACCATAAATGAAAATCAAAGTGAGCCAGTCATGTAGTCAGTGAATTTCTTTCGTATGTTAACTTGCCTTCCCTAATTCACATCAGAGAAAAGTTAATACTCAAAAGCTAAATAGTACAATTGCATCCAATGAGAGTATGTACATCTGCTCTGGGAGGCTGTGCTAGTAAAGAAACTTCCTTCCCAATGAACTTATTTTATCCTGTGTTGTTACTAAGAAATATATTTATCTTCTTTCTGAAATATGAAAATGAACAGTGGTAGAAGGATGAAAAATCTAAAGCACTGATCCTCAGGATTTTTAGTGTAGTCTAATGCCTTTTCACAACCTTCTACTCAATTATACACCAACAATATTAACTGCATGGACAAGTCCTCAAAAGGGCTTGTTCAAAAAGGTCAAATGATTGTCTTGGCTGTAACACACTAGTACAGCCTAGGAGGAAGTAAAAGCCCTTTTGTTCTTCCAGAGTGACAGACACCTAATGTTTACCACTGGGGATTTAGAGTTACATTTCTCCTTCCTGCAAGATATATATGTCAGCATGCCAACCCAACCCCGGTACTCCATCAGGACTCACATAAATTTTGGATCCTGGTCTGCCAGCTACATCTGCTCATATTTCATTTCAGTCATGAGCCCTGTGAGCTTGTTGGTGATGTAAGTGGAATAAGACTGCATGTTCTAAATCTGTTCCTTTTTCTAGCCAAGAAAGAAATGGGCTAGTCTTGGCCTTTTAATTTACAGGAGCATTCTGGAAAGAAAGACAATGAAAAATCCCAGTGAACTAAGAATAAATGAATGAACTCATAGGTTAATGATGAGCTGAAGAGGAGCTCTTCTAGGGCTTTTTAAATGCCAAGAAAAAAGGGAAAGAGAGACTCTGACATTGAAAATGGGAGCAAGATGTGAAAAGAGATATAAAGGAAGAATGAGTCTTGAGAAAGCATGAAGGTGATACAGGGAGAAGAGGACAGGTGGAAAAGGATAAAAGAAGAAAAAGGAACCAAGAAAAGAATAGAACATAATGAAAAGAAAATGGAAAAAGAGAAATGCAGGCAAAGTCAAAATGAGTTCTATAGATGAGAATAGAGAAGGGGAAGAGTAAGCAAGGTGAAGGAAAGCAGAACAGGATCATGGGGAATTCCTAGGGGCCATGTGCATTCTGTTTTTAAGGGATAATGCTAAATCAGTACTGCCAAGACTGCATGACAGAGGGGGAAGACAGCTCAAAGACCTGTGCATTGATAGAGTGCAAGAACAACATGTGAACTCTTTGTGGCACATGAGAAGAAAAAAAGGCAAAATATTGGTCCAAATTTATGACTTGGAAGAATGTAGACATAGAACCGCCAGAATAATAAATATGACCAGGAACAGCAATTGAAAGTACAGCTAAACACTCACGCTTAGTGTTTTATTTCTTCAGTTCACATTTACACATGACTGAAAACTTGGCCAAAGGAATCTAGACTTAGATGACTGAAAAATATTCTGAAATATGTCATTGATTGCCATTTTTTATTGCAGAGGAATTGTTTATTTTAGGCAGTAAGGTTTAGATAATAATTTCTGACCTTCTGCCTTTGTGGAGTGGCTGTCACCATCTTAACTTGAATGTTTCCTTTCATCTCCAGAGTGGTCTTTATTATGAAATTGTTTACCAACATGAGAACAGAGACTGACAACTAATCCTTTTAATCCATCCCAAACCTGAACTTCAGTGACTGTTTGAACCTGCAGCCTTCTTCTTTCGCCATGGACAAACGTTACTTGTCAAGTTTGGCCATGCTTATGACCTGTTAAAGGTCTGCTGACAGACACTCTTCCAATTCTTCTGCCATTCCTTGTGGTTAGGTTTTATTCCTCTGTGAAGAGGAAATCTTCATGATGAGATAGCAAAGAAAGACAGAAGCTTAATGATAACCTTTGGTATAATTTACACATACTGGTAAATGCTTGCCTGGTAATTTTGCAAGCCTGTTCAAGCAGAGTGCAGCAGTATGCCAGTATGGAGAACACACAAAATAGATAATAATTTTAAATTACTTGCTTATGGTTCCAGCAGTTTCTTATTTTTATTTTCCTATGTGTTACCAAGAATATGGCAAAGAAATATTAGGAAATTGCTTAAGAAATAAATAACACGAATGAAAGATTGACAGACAGCTTGAGAGGAAAGTGTGAGCCCAGCTGTGGAAAGAATGATACCAGTAGGACTAATTTTGAAAAGTGACAGCTGCGGTAAAGAAAAAGGGACCTTTAAAAAAATTATGCTGAGGCAGTGCTCCAGCTGTGGCTCAGAGGGAAGTATGTTACCTACTGAATTATGGGCAACACCTTGTTCATCATGCTGTTTAAAGATGGGATTTTCTCTTTGTACAGTGAACGAAGGGAACAGAAGCTTTCCAATAAAAAAGATGTTGTCCTTCAAATAAATTGCCATTGGTAGCCTGTGTTAAAATGGTCAAGGCATACATTTTAAAGACTGTATAACTTAAAAAATCATTATATTATGTGTATGAAATTACTGTGGAATTTGAATTTATATTAGCCACCCAGAGTAAAGATGAGATGTCAAGGCCATCCTAGAAATACAGAAGGGAAAGGAAAGGGTGTAGCTGGGATGGAGAGCTTAGGAAAGGAGAGGCTGAATAGATAGACTTGTGGCCTTTGCCATCACGAGGGAAAAGGGTTCAGAAGAATCTGCTTCATCCCATTCCATCCTCTGTAGTCTTCTTCTCTGATCTGTTGAAAACAGCTGATAGGGTAGTTACATTTGGTACTCTGAAGTAATCTCTTGCCTTAAGTGCCTGCCTGACTTTAATTGGTGACCAAGTCCAACAATACATAACATGCTCATGAATCTTCATCTTAATATATTTTGAGTCTGTGGAAAAATACATGTAAACAATGCTTAGAATGGGCTCGTACATGACAATGTAGAAGCCATTTCACATATGTAAGCTAGAAGACTTCACATGTACTGCAGAGAAGTCTGCTCCGTATGTAAAATTGTACATTATTATTTTGAATACTGCTTGTAGCACATATAAGCGCATTTTATAAAATAATATAGCAACTGGCTTATTTCAAACACAGTGTGTTTTTCCTCCTTTAGATTTTTGTAAGATACTTTTTTCTATTAATATGATATTCAGCCAGTGGGAGCTTGAATTTTCTACAGATTTCTTAAAGTATTGTCACAATTCTTTATTTTGATTTTATTGGTAATCGTGTTAGCTATATTTATGGTTATGCTGATTCTTTAATCCAATATGTACTGATATTGAATTGCTACTGCAGAAGACAAAACTTAAAGAGATAAAATTGCTTCTTTGGATGACTGTATAAACCATCTGTGTTCAAAAAAGACATCACAGATACACGGACTTTAGCTCTTATGCATAAAGAATTGCAAAGACACTGGATTCTCAGAAATCCTCGTCCAAGGATTACCAAACATTAGAGGTTTTAAATTCAGACTATACGCTGCATGGTGCTTAGTACACAGACCTAGTTACTGAGTAGCAAACTGAGTGTAGGGCTGCTGGAACAGAAGTATTTTGTAATAATAATGCTATAATTAAATATTAATCATGAAGAAGTTTCAAAATTTCTCACCTTCCCACAAAACTTCTCAGTATTTGCAGATGGTTAAGCTATAACCTATTTTTTTTTTTCTACTACTATTGCATACTTTTGCTGAAAACTGTTACTTGCCACCAGAGAGAAATATTTTAGTAATGGACTAACTATGGATAACTTGTCCTCATTTAATACACCATTTAACTAAGTTCAGAGTGTTGGGGGAAGCTGTGCAGAACAGAGTTGTAGAACGGTTTTGGTTGGAAGAGACCTTAAAGATTATCTAGTCCCAGATACCCTGACATGGACAGGGACACCTGCCACTAGACCAGGTTACAAGTCTTTCAGCTTGTGTTCACAGGAGAGGAGCTCCAGCACTCAGAGCAACTTCGTGGCCTCCTCTGGACTTGCTACAGCAGGTCCATGCCCCTCTTGTGTTTGGGGCCCCAGAGCTGGATGCAGTACTCCAGGTAGGATCTTGTGACAGCAGAGTAGAGGAGGAGAATCACCTTTGACCTGCTGCTCATATTTCTTTTGATGCAGCCCAGTATATGGTTAACTTTCTGGGCTACAGACTCACACTGCTGGGTCATGTTGATCTTCTTTCAACCAACAGCCCAGTTCTTTCTCCTCAGGGCTGCTCTAAATCAGTTATTGGCACAGACTGTATTTGTGCTTGGGATTGCCCTGACCCACATGTAGAGCCTTGCACTTAGCCTTGATGAGATATGAGCCCATCTTTCAAACCTGGCAAGGTCCTTCTGGATGACATCCCTTACCTCTAGCATGTTGACTGCACCACACAGCTTGGAGTAATTGGCAGACTTGCTGAGGGTGCACTAAATTCCATTCTCCTGTTGCTGACAAAGATATTAAACAACTCTGGTCCCTATACCGACCACTGAAGAACATCACTCGCCACTGGTCTCCACTTGGACATCAAGCCATTTACTGCAACTCTATTTTTTTTCAAACCTTTCAGCCAGTTCTTTATCCACTGAGTTGTCCGTGCATCAGATCCATGCCTCTGCAGTTCAGAGACAAGGGTGTCATGCAGAACAGTGTCAAATGCTTTGTACAAGTCTGGGTTAATGATGTCAGTAACTCTTCACTTATCCACTAATGTAACCCTGTCATATGCCACCAGATTTGTCAGGAACGATTTGCCCTTAGTAGAGCAATTTTGGCTGTCATCAACCACCTTATTTTCCATGTGCCTCACCAAAGTTTCCAGAAGGATCTTCATAATCCTGCCAGGCACTGACTTGAGACTGACCACGCTGTAGCTCCCCAGATCTTCCTTCCTTCCCTTTTTAAAAATTAGGGTTATGTTTCTCTTTTTCCAATCAGTGGGAACTTCACCGGACTGCCATAATTTCTAAAATATGATGGATAATATCTTAGCCACTTCATCCACCAGTTACTTCTGGACCCATGGATGTCTCTTGTCATGTTCCACAGGCTTGTGCACCTTCAGGTTCTTTAGATGGTCTTGAACCTACAGCAGGTGTTCATTCTTCAGTCCCTGCCTTTATGTTCTGTGACTTAGAATCATAGAATCATAGAATAGTTAGGGTTGGAAAGGACCTTAAGATCATCTAGCTCCAATTCCCCTGCCATGGGCAGAGACACCTCGCTCTAAACCATATCACCCAAGGCCTCGTCCAACCTGGCCTTGAACACTGCCAGGGATGGAGCATTCACAACCTCCCTGGGCAACCTATTCCAGTGCCTCACCACCCTAACAGGAAAGAATTTCCTCCTTATATCCAATCTAAACTTCCCCTGTTTAAGTTTTAACCTGTTACCCCTTGTCCTACCACTACAGTCTCTAATGAAGAGTCCCTCCCCAGCATCCCTATAGGCTCCCTTCAGATACTGGAAGGCTGCTATGAGGTCTCCACGCAGCTTTCTCTTCTCCAGGCTGAACAGCCCCAATTTTCTCATCTTGTCTTCATACAGGATGGGCTCCAGTTCCCTGATCATCCTCGGGGCCCTCCTCTGTACTTGTTCCAACAGTTTCATGTCCTTTTTATGTTGAGGACACCAGAACTGCACATAATACTCCAAGTGAGGTCTCATGAGAGCAGAGTAGAGGGGCAGGATCACCTCCTTCGACCTACTGGTCACACTCCTTTTGATGCAGTCCAGGATATGGTTGGCTTTTTGGGCTGCTAGCCCACACTGAATCCAGCTCATGTTCATTTTCTCATCAACCAACACCTCCGAGTCCTTCTCCACAGGGCTGCTCTGAATCTCTTCTTTGCCCAACCTGTGGGCAAATCCCAGCTGTGCCTGGGATTGCTCTGACTTGGGCAGTGTGACTGGAGTACTTGCAGGTGAAGACTGAGGCAAAAAAGTCCTTGAGTACCTTGGTAATCTGTATGCTGTGTAACCAGATCTCCCATTTCCTTCTGGGAAGGAAGGCCCATAATTTTTCTAGTCTTCCTTCTATTATCAATGTATCTATAGAAGCTTTTCTTGTTGCCCTTGATGTCCCTGGCCAGATTTAATTCTATGAGGTCTTTAACTTTTCCAACATGATCCCTGGCAGCTTGGATAATTTCTTTGCTTTCCTCTCAGGCTAGCTGTCCTTGCTAGCTCACATTTTGTATGCTTCAGTGGTTTTGCATATGTCTGTAAAATATTGGAAAGTCATAGATGACACTGTAGGAGGGAGTTCAAATAGAGATTAAGAAATCAAAATTTTGTGCTATGTTTAGACATCCTTTAGAACAACACTAGAGATTGGGCTCCACTTGAAGTCAATTCAGTGTTAGACACCAACGTATAAATTTCTGTGTGTCAGTGGAGATCTTGGTAGAGATTTTAGCTTTATTGTGTTGTTACAATGCAGATTGCTTTCACTATTTGAGACATCATATGGCTTTTTCTCTGGCTTCGGCAGATTCTCTGGAAAGGATGACATCCTATAGGTTCTGGGGCATATTTGACAGACCTTAGAGAATTTCTCATCTACTCTGTGATATGTCAAATAACACTAAATGCTTGCCTTTAGACAACTGAATTGAGCTTCTGGGGCTGAGCAACTGAACTGTTCTTCAGGAACCACTGCCAGCATCAACTGTAAGGGAAGGTTACACACTTATGTAGATACCTGTATGCAGAAACATACATTCAATTGTTTCATTTTTCAACACATAGTACCCTTCATGTCAAAGATGACAGGAGGTCAAAAATCTGTAATATACCCTGTTACAGCTGACAGTGGTTTGGGGAAAACCTTCAGACTGAAAGACTCGTATTAAAGCACACCTGCTGAAGGGCTTGTAGGTAAGACTGTTTTGAGCTATGTCTGCTGAGATAAATCCCTGACAGCTGCTTCTTTTGTAGGTTACCTGTCGTGGTCTAAATGATAATAATGGCAGCTCTCTGCTCTGTGTGGATTGTTTGTTCTTGGGTAGTTTCAGATGATGATGTTGATGATGCAGCAAATCATTGCATAGTCTAAGTCAATGCAAACAGAAATAGACATTTAGACCCCTGTCTGAAATACAAGTTATACTTTTTATGACAAAACTGAGATTCATTTCAGTTAAGTTGTAAATATATAGTGCAGATCTCTATTGCCTAGCTAGTCGCCTCAGGTTTCTTTCAGAGTCAGCAAAGAGTAATAGTGAGCCCTGAGTTGCAATTCATCTAATCCTACTGTTGACATCTAAAATTAGTAATACTCTAGAATTGCCTATAGTTCTTTGTGAGCTATAAAGAAAACATAGAACAATTCAAAAATAGGCATCTATATTTTAAATGGCTGAAATTAATTGAAATGAAATAATCTGCAACAGCTTTTCACTTTCAAGGGTGTTTCCACACTGGGAAGCATGCTAGAGACAATACTCTCTTTTGCCACAAGATTTAGTATTGTTTAGTAGGGTTATGTTTGTTTCTTTAATATGCAGACACCTTTAGGGTTTATACAGAGAATTAATTAAATTGTAATTTGCTCTTGAGAGCAAAGCACAGTTTTGGCTTGACAGGGATAGAAAACAAGAGGAGTCACTGGGTCAGAATTAACCTGTTACTGGAACCATTGTCCCTGCCGCAGCATAGGGAAGAGGAAAACTCAATCATCCATTGAAACAGAGCTTAAAACTGTGGCAGTCTTTCAGAAATGCTTATCAATGGGTTTGTGTCTGCTGGTACTATACAACATTGACCTTAGTAATATGGTACTTTACTGATTTTTCTACTTTAAAAACAATGTAGTCTATGGTATTTCTATTTTATTCTAATGAAGACATAAAATGTTGTCCCAGCATAACGTAGCAAAATGAAGTTTGAGTAACTGAACTTGCTGGGGCAGAACACTATATTTCTATAAAGTGTTCATTCAATTTTGAACAGTAACATATTTTCTTTCAGATATGACACATGTAATTTTATTTTCAATGTTTATACATTGTCTGTTCTTTTGACAAGAAGCAGACATAGTAAACTATGCTATTATGTTGTAAAAAGTTGCCAACTGCATATTTATAGAGACAAAGAACTTTGGACTAATTAGACCCTATTTTCTATTTCACACAAAATTCTCAGAATGAAGCTGAGAGACATTCATTCCAATGGGATTAAAGTGGTGCTGGTTTGCTGTTTTCTGAGATGAGCAGCAGCTGTTCTTGTAGAAGAAGTGCAGCAGGTTAATAACTGGGTCAGTGGTACAGTCATGTCACTGTTTTCTCTTTGAAGGGAAGATTCATGCTGAAAAAATGACTGCAAAGGACAAAATGCTGGGTTCTGTCTTTGTTGGTGTACAATAAGTCTTCAGTAGATGTGCTTAAGATTTTCTAATTGGCATGCCTGCAATCTTCCCTGCGATCTTTTTTTTCACTTATTATAAACTGTAATAACAGTTCTACTGACCAATAAATGTCTTTAGGCATAGTGTCATTAATTTTAAATTCAGAAACAATAATGATTGGTGAAGCCTATTGATTAATTTATCCGTAACTACCTGGGACATTAAATGCCAGTTTTTTTTTAAGATTCCTGAGGATGTAGAATCTAATTCAGCTCCTCTTTACTGTGTTTTGATTTCAAAGTCTAATAGCAGTAAAATTAGCTTTTCTCTGGAATGTGCAGGTGTAACATTGAAGATACAGAAGGGACAGTACTGAGGAAGAAGAAAGTGCCATTTTCAAACAGTTTCTGTAGAAGAGCTGTAGTTCTATATGTACCTGGCATGTGAGTGGCTGTATGATATCAGGATTGCATTCAGATGCAGCAAGCTTCAGAGTCTGGTTTGTTTTCACAGTATACAAGAACTCCTTTTTCACAGTGCATTGTGTAACCTGTGTTCATCTGTTCATGTGCAACGCCTCAGGTTTATTCAGTAGCACAGGCTTTTTTAAGTTGAATTTTTATTCTTGTCTCTTAATATTCTTAGCATTTCTTCAGACATAAAATAGTACTCTTTTGACCAAAATCTGTTTTTTTATGTCAGTGCAGTTCAATATCTAGACCTTTTTTGGAGTTGCAAGAGAAGTGGCCTGTATTCTTCCACCTAACAAAATTTTCATGAAAATGAAGATGTGAAAGAGACAAAATCTACTACAAAATGTGAAGAAAATAACTTTAAGGCATAGGGATCTCATAAAAAGGGGAAGGAGGTGAACAATAAGTGAGAAAACAATCTATACACAAAGATTGAGTTGGAGGTAACAGAGGAAAAATCAGAAAACAAATGTAGGTTCCAGTTGTTTAGGAGAAAAAAAAAAAAAAGAAAAAATTAAGAGTCAGAAAATTGCTGAGTTGCTTTAAATAACACTAGGCTACACTGCTCTGAAAGGAAACAGCAAAATACTAAGATAACCCTGAGAAGGTGTAGTAGCTGGAAAAGAGAAAGGGGAGAAACTAAGAAGTCAGGTTAGTCTGTTTCTTTTGTTTCCTGCTCAGAGGCAACAGTCCGTATAGTGCACATTTTTCCATCTTGCTGCAGTTCATAGCCTGTTGAGGAGCCACTTTTAGAGGGATCAGCATCTGGAATGAACTGTTGAGAATTATGGGATATTTTTATGTCATTATGTAATACCATAAAATCATTTTGAGGTAGCCAGGAAAAGTTTCACCATGGATAAGCAGAAACTGAGGGAAGCAGATAGGAATACTTCAGGAAATATGCAATGCAGATAATAAAAAAAGATTAGAAAGAGGAATTAAAAGGAAAGACAAGGGGAGCAGAGGCTAGAGCCAACTCCATTCAGTCTGCTTTTTAAAAGATGTGAAAAGGTGTAAGTATTTTTGGTGTTGGGGGCTCTTTAGGTTTGGTTGTTTTTTTTTCTTTGTTGTTGTTTTTTTGTTGTTGTTGTTTTGTTTTTTTTTTGTTGTTTTTTTTTTCATTGGGCTTTTGCTGTAAGGAATATTTCAACCTTTTGAAGAAATCATCAGTATCTATTTCACTAAAAAATTGCATTCTAGTATGGCAAACAGTATCTTGTCTAGTTATCATTGCTTTGTCATTTCTCAACTGTATTGTATTAAGGGTTTTTCTGTATAAGGAGATTTCAAATAACAACAAAATCAGTAGTAGGGCACCCAACAGCAAATTGCATCCATATGCAGAATTGGTTGGGATACTCAAAGGAGCGGGTACAGCTTCTGGAGGAAGTATGGCAAAGAATAACTGTACATGGAGGGAGATGCTTGTTGATGACTGTATTGGGTGGGATTTACATGGCAAGGTTTTGCTAGAAGGGGCTCTGCCAGCTTGGCTTCTGTAAGAAGACACCAGAAGCTACTCTCATGCTGGACAGAGCCCATTGCAGCCAGCTTCAAGATGGACCTGCTGCTGGCCAAATCTGGCCAAAATCAGCAATGCTGATAGTGCCTCTGTGATAACATATTTAAGAAAGGGTAAAAATCACTACACAACAACAGTTGAGAGAGAGGGGAGAAAATGTGAAAGAAACAACTATGAAGACCCCAAGGTCAGTAAAAAAGGAGGTGGAAGAGGTTCTTCAGGCACTGGAACAAGTTTCCCCTGAAACCCATGAATCAGACCATGATGAGACAGATTGTGCCCCTTCAGCCCATGGAAGTCCATGGTGAAGCAGATATCCAGCTGCAGCCTGTGGAGGATGACACACTGGAGCAGGGGGGATGTGCCTGAATAGAGCTGCAGCCCATGGAAAGCCCATGCTTCAGCAAGTTTTCTGGAAGGGTCTGTGACCCTGTGGGGGATCCACATTGAAGCAGTCCTTTCCTGAAGGATTGTTCTCCTTGGAGTAGACCCATGCTGGAGCAGTTCATGAAGAACTGTAGTCTGTGGGAAGAACTCACATCAGAGAAGTTTGTGGAGGACTATCTCCCATGAGAGTGAATCCATGCTGGAGCAGGGGAAGAGTGTGAGGAGGAAGGAGAGGCAGAGATAAAGCATTATGAACTGACTACAAGCCCATTTCCGTTCCCCTTGCCCTACTTAGAAAGGGGAGGAGAAAGAGGAGATGGGAGTGAAATTGATCCTAAGAAGAAGGAGGTGTGGGGGAAGGTGTATTTTAGACTTGTTCTTATTTCTCATTAACCTGTCTTGATTAATTGGCAGTAAATTAAATTAATTTTCCACAAGTCAAGTCCGTTTTGCCCATGACAGTAACTGGTGAGTGATCTTCCAGTACTTATCTTGCCCCATGAACTTTTTGTTGTGTTTTCTCCTGCTGTCCCAGTGATTAGGGGAGGTGATAGGGCAGCTGTGGTGGTCACCAGTCAGCCAGCGAAGGTCAACCCACCACAATGATACAGACAGAACATCCTCAGGGTTGATTTAAGGCTGCAGAATGAATTCCCAGTCTGTGTTCCTTTGATCTTGTTTCCTCTCAGATAAATACATAGCAGGAGTATTAAAACAGAACCAAACGAACAAACAAGAAAGCCCACTCTTCCGTAATAAGTCAGCCTGCAAGAGAAGATGAAGGAGAAAACAGCTCCTCCAGACCAGATACTTGTTACATGATTTAATTCTCTACATAAAAGTGCTTAAATACTCTGACAAAGGCTACACGAGAATGAAAAGAATAATCAGGCCAAGGTTATGAATTTGCTCTTGTCTCACCCAGAAGGAAAAAAAGCCAGCAATGGTTTGTGACTCTGCATATGGATTATGAAGAGGCTATCGAAGGAACCTGTGTATCAAAACTCCTTACACTCCTTGTTTACAGGGCTAGTCCCACATCAGGCATAACTAGACTGCACAATTACAGTAGTGATATTTTCCAGATTCAGGAACTCAGTAGCTTGAAGCTCTAAGGCAAATGGCTGCAAGAAAAGGTCCTTTCAGCAGATATTTGATTTTACTAACCTTGAGCTTCACCAAACATACATGTTGCTTTTCAATATTGTAAGAGTGGAAGATTTACAATAATAATAAAATTATTATTTCCTTATATTCCACTATATAAGGAATATATATCCACTTTTGTTGTGGTTTAAGTCCAGTCATTAACTCAGAACCGTGTAGTCGCTTGCTCACTCTGTCCCTTCCTCCCCCCCGGCTCTCAGACAGATGGAGAGGAGAATCGAAACAATGTTACTCCCACAGGATGAGATAAGAACAGTCCAGTAACCAAGGTATAACACAAAACCACTACTGCTGCCACCAATAATAATGAGAAGGGAAATAACAAGGGAAGAGAATTACAACTGCTCACCACCCACCGACCGCTACTCAGCCCGACCGGAGCAGTGATCTAACCCTTCTGGGTATCTCCCCCCAGTTTACATCCTGGGCATGACGTGCTGTGGTATGGAATACCTCTTTGGCTAGTCTGGGTCAGGTGTCCTGTTTCTGTTTCATCCTGGCTTCCCCTCCTCCCTGCCAGAGCATGAGACTCAGAAAGTCCTTGGTCAGAGTAAACATTACTGAGCAGCAACTAAACACATTGGTGTTATCAGCACTGTTCCTAGGCCAAAATTAAAAACACAGAACTGCACCAGTTACTAAGAAGGAGAAAAATGACTGCTGCTGCTGAACCCAGGACGATAATGTGTCTACAGCATTGCTATACCTGAGAACTAAATCTTAATGCCTCTTTATAGGCATAAATAGCAAGTTTGCTTTTGCTGTTGTTCATTTTTTTTTTGGTGGATGGTTCATTTTTTGGGTTTTTTGCTAAGGTTGCATGTTTAACTGCTCTGTAGACTACTGCTACTGCTGGACCCAGGACAACTGTGTATTATATATATATATATAATATATAATATGCATATCCACTATAATATGTATCCACCATATATTCCACTTATATTCCTCTAATAACGAAATAAATTTCATTTATTGTGTTATGAGTTAGGTATGATGTAGCTAACAGATTAACTTTTTCCCCAGTTCCTGCTGAACAAAGGTAAATAATTTTGTAATTTTTAGCCTATTTTAAGTCTTACAATTGTGTACTGGTCATTACGGTCAACGTGTTACCTGTTTTGATCAAGTGGAACTAACAATCTCTTTGCGTTACCTCAGTACTAGAGCTAGTTCAAAGCTTATGTTCCCTTGTAGATTTCTGAGAGCTGGTATTTAATAAAAATTATTGTTTGTTTGTTTGTTTTTTATCATAGGGTTTAAATGGATCTTGTTTTCTTCCTTAGCTTCCCCTTATTTTTTATTCTTATGCAGAAAGTGTTTATCATAACAGTTTAACAATAAAAGTGTTTTACAGTAAGCGGGATTGGCTTCATGCTAAGTAGGTTTTATTCCCTTATATTAGCTTTTGGAAACTAGAACAAACACATCAGTGATTTTATGTCATTCTCTGCAAGACAGGAAAGAAATGTGCAATTAACACTGCAAGCAGCTTTAAAAGCTTCCCTCCTAACAAGAAAACAAAGTAATAAACCTGGAAGCTCAATTTCTTACAAACTAAAGCACTTTCAGTTTACATGTATGCTGACATAATTTTTAATAATTAGAATGATTCTGAAGTTGTTGCTATAAACAACTCTAGAATATGATGTTGTGATACTACTGTACCTTTCATGCTTCATAAAGTAATGAAAAGAAAGATAGCCAAATATTACTTTTACAGCCACAGATGGATTGAAGTTGCTTTATGCCTCTTCTCCTTCCAAATTCAGTATATTCTAGTTAAATGTGAGTAGGACATAGAAGCCTTGATAGGATTTTCTGCATTGTTGAGTTAATGAATTTCCACTAAGAAAGATTTTCAGACTGTTTTTTAGTGAAGACTTAGGATATGAAGTCTCCACTAAATAATTAGTGAAGATAATTAATTACTGTATGAAGTCAAAACTGCAACCCAGAGTTATAAAGCACCTCAACACCAGAAACAAACTCTTTACCAGAAATATTTCTTTTAGTGTCTATATTGTTATGCACAAATACGATATTTGAAATGAATACTAGAAGTCAAGGTGGCTCTTTATACAGATGTTCCCTTATGAATACTAGAAGTCAAGGTGGCTCTTTATACAGATGTTCCCTTATAATAACATCAAGAAATGAAAGTTTTCTTTTTTTTCCCCACCTATGAGCTCTGCTTAACAGTTACAAATGATTCACTGAAACACAGTGACATATTCCATGTACAAGAAGAGAACAGCATGATACAAATGCAGATATTATCATCTGAAAAGAGGAAAAAATACCAATGCTTGTAAGTGAAAGCTACAGTGATAATGCTGCAGGTGACAGCAAACATGTACCAATCAAAGGCATGCTGGGACCAAGGCTCCATGCAAAAGGGACACCAGTGGACTTTCAGGAAATGATCAGGAAGGCTTGAACATCAGATGCTCTGTGTGGGAAGCAGATTGAGAAAAAGGTGGAGAGATATTAACAAAGCACATGCCATAGTGTTGCGATTCCTGGCTGTATTTGTAGGTATTCTCATAGCACCTGGATGGCAATAGATGCCTTCTAAATAAGAGATGTTCCAGAAGGAATGAGATTCCCACAAAAAAAGGGAACACCGTTAAGTCAAATAAATATGAAGAGAAGATGCAATGAAGGAAATGATGCAGAATTCATCCTTGGGGCTAAAAAGTTTTACTTATATGACCAAAAAAATGCGTGTCAAGAACATGTAGCACTTCTGTGTTAATTCCTTATGTGCCAAGTTAAGGACCTCTCTAATTATTGTGGTTTAACCTGGCAGGCAACTAAACACCACACAGCCATTTGCTCAGTCCCTTCCCCAGGGGATAGGGAGAGAATCAGAAAAAGTGTAAAACTCATGGGTTGAGATAAAGACAGCTTAATAGGACAGAAAAGGAAGGGAAAATAATAATAACAATGATAAAAGATTATACAAAACAAGTGTTACACAGAGCAATTGCTCAGTACTAGCTGACTGATACACAGCTAGTCCCTGAGCAGGAGGCTTCCATCTCCTTGTTCATTGCAGCCTGCTCACTGGTAGGGCAGTATGAGAAAAGTCCTCAGTATATCAGAAAGGTGGACTTCTCTGTTTCTTTCTTAATAAAAAAAAAAAAAGTCCTAAATTGCCAATAGTTTGGGGGTTTTTTTAAGTCTTGAGAAGTTATGTATAAATTTACTAATTACTATCTGAGGGAAAAAAATATAATTCTCCTTAGTAGAATAAACATATTCTATTAATACTAACTCAGATGCAAATAGGAGAAGTGACTCATAAGGACCTGTATGATTTGTCACTGCAATTCACCATAATGAGGCAGTGGTGTCTTATGGAAAAAGTAATTCAGATCAGAAGTTCATGTCATGAAGCAGACAAATTATCTCAACCATAAATGTACAAGGTGCTGGAACTGCATTTCCTTACGGGTTGTAATTTTTGTTTCTCATTTTTAGGAGCAGCTCCCTTATTTTGCAGCCATCTCCACTGCATATGCATATATTTGTATGATCAAGAAAAGAATGTTGTTTCAAATCAAATCATGTCTTTTAGCATGAATGAGATAATTTCCATGGTTTACTTTTACAAAATCTTTATGAATAACTTTAAAATAAAGTTTGCATCACTGAAATTTTAAATTAAAATGTTAATTAAAAGCCAGAGCAAAACAATGATTTTGTGATTACTTCAGCTGTTTTGCTCTGCTAAAACCATTCAGTAGTCAACACAAGCTTGATAAACATTTTAGCCAGACCAAAGCTGTGCTTTGCTGGTGAAAAGCATTGAGGCTTGAACATTTATTTCTAAACATATTCTGTTGCTCTTCCATGGTGTGCAGCCAGGCTAGGCTGTTGGCTCACTCTCAGATGTGAGCTCTGCTGGCAGCAAGGAAATCCAGCCTGGCTCTCACAGGACTTGCTTTGCTCTACATAAGCCACTGCAAGACCTGCCTTTAAAGGAAAGTCTGATGGAGCGGTACCAAACAAGCTGGCTAATGCATAGACAGTCTGCTAGGTCCAGGGCATCTCCTGACTGAGATGTGCCACATTTTGAACTGTAATCTTATGGGGTCTTGGAGAGAATGCGTCACGAGAATGCGTCACCACGTCTGTGTTTCAGATTAGTCTAACTGCAATTACTATAGCTAGATGGGTTTGGTTACAGAGAAGTGACCTGGAGTAATCATTTCCAGACTTAACACCATGCTTAGATGCCTGAGGTTATATTGGAAATAGCTATAGTCATCCAGTTGTGGCCCTAAAGGCGGGAGAGATGTCAGCAACCAGTGAGGCAAGAGGCAAATAGTAGTAAACCCCAGGTATCCATATACTGATGCATAAAAGCATGTCTAAAATACCACCCTAGTAGATATTAGAAACAAGTTCTTGTCTCAAGCACAGTAAAAGCCTTTACAAGGAATTAATAACCTAAACAAAGCCTTCAACACAGTTTAGAGAAGAAAATGTTAGAGATCATAAAATTTATCAAACTGCTCAGGCAAGATCCAGTTGGTTGTTTCACAGGAGCTGCACCTCATACTATCTTGTCAGGCAGGTTATTTGAAAAGATAAAGGCATTTCTATGAACAAAACTATGAATTCTAATCAAATACACAGAGAAGAATAAAGGTGCACACTTGAACCCTTAAAATCTATAAATATTCTTCTTTAAAATCAGTGTTTTCAACGTCATCTGCCATAATACCTTTTTTCTTTTTTTTTTTGAAAAGGCATTAGAAATCTGAACTATTGCAATTTCCAGACTTTAAACTGCATATTGTGAACAAACTAACTACTGCTCAGATGTCAGTGGCTACTGCTACTTATTTCCCTCCAATATTCTTTTCAAGATCTCACTGAAACTCAGATGTGTAACAGTAAGCTAACACGGTATTTTTGAACATGTGCTAACTTAGTCTCCTCAAGTTATTTCACAAAGAGTACTTTGCCCATGCAAAATATCAAGAAAATCATTTCAGACGCGTCTTTATTAGAGTATAATCTTTCTCAAAGATAATAAACATACTAACACTGGTTAGCACAATGCAGCAGCATAGCCAGAGCAGGCAAGATACCTCTTTATTTTTGTGGAAATTGGAATAAGCTGCAAAATTCTTGTTTCATTGAACCAAGTGTTCAGTTAGTTTAAACTAGTTGTTTACATTTTCTTTTTTTTTCTCCCTTGCTCTACATTCCTTTCCCCATGTCTCATAGAGCACTGCTTTCTTTATGATACATATTCCCTGATACCCATTCATGTGTCCTTATGTCAGATTCCATTCATGTAGACTGCTGTTCTCTCTCACAGAATTTTATACAGCATCGTGGAAGACTTGTTCCCTATTTGAGCTGTTTTAGCCATGAGTGCTAAAGTACAATGGCTTCTAGTTGTCTGTAAACAGCTTTGTCCTTAGGGTTTGAAGGGCAGTTTAGTTTTCCTGAAGCACAGCAGAAATGGGATGCAGTTGAATAGACATTGTAATGTAGTCAAAATACTATAGGGCCTTCACTGTGCCAAAATGAGAACCATGAATTTTTCCTATTTCTTTTCTGCATAAATTGGGGAAAAAAAAACCAGTGCAAAGGAAATGACACTGAGCTAGAAGATAGGGATGGCGGGCAGAATGAAACCAAATAATCCAAGGGGAAAAGATTAGCAACCTGCGACACCACTTAGACACACACACGTCTATGGGGCCAGATGGGATCCACTGAAGGGCATTGAGGCAGCTGGCAGAAGTGCTCACTGAGCCATTTTCAATCATTTATCAGCAGTCCTGCCTAAACAGGGAGGTCCCAGTTGACTGGAGGTTTGAAAATGTGACACTCACCTAAAAGGTGGGCCAGAGGGAGGATCTGGAGAGCTACAGTTCTGTCAGTCTCAGCTCATAGCCAATATTCTTCTGGAGAAATTAGCTGCACATAGACTGGGTGGGAGTACTCTTTGCTTTGTAAAAAACTGGCTGAATGGCTGAGCCCAAAGTGTTGTGGTGAAAGGAGTTTAATCCAGTTGGTGGCTAGTGACAAGTGGTGTTTCCCAGGGCTCAGCAGTTCTGTTTAATATCTTCACTGATGGTTTGGATGAGGGTATTGAGTGTACCTTCAGTAAGTTTGCAGACAACACCAAGTTGGCTGGGAGTGTTGATCTGCTGCAGGATAAGAAGGCTCTGCAGAGTGATCTGAACAGACTGAATCAGTGGTGAGACAAGGAAGCACAAAAGCACAAAATGTAATCAGTTCTAAGCAATGTTACGTGTGATGGCTTTGTAATGGAAAATAACTGTGGTGCTTGAAGGTACTTGACGTAGTTTCAGGTCCTTAGGACCTTAGTACAAAAGGTGTAAGAAAAGCAGAATAGAAAAACAGGACCTGGGTATGGGGAGTATCTGGGACTAGCAGATGTCCAGGGTGGACACAGATTAACTGATAAGTAGAAGGACAAGATGATTGTTATGTTTGGTGTTAATAAAGCCATTAAGCTGCTGTAAACATCTACTGGGGAGTATCTGGAACTAGCTGATGTCCAGGATGGGAGCAGTTAAACTAACTGATAAGTAGAAGGGCAAGATGATTGCTATGTCTGTAATGTTAATTAAGATTGTTGGGAAAAGTAAACGACCCTTAAAGACCACCACATTTTTGTATGCGTGCCGGAAACTTTCTGGAAAATGATGTAATATGCCCAGTGACCACATAAGGATGGCCTGCATGGCAATACGGGAACACATATTAGGAGGAGCTATCTCTCGTGTCTCCTGGTGCTGCAATAAAGAATACCTGCTTGTCAGCTTGAAACTCTGTTGGCCAGTTTGTTCCTGGAGTTTTCTCCAAATCAGTGGGTTGAGGCCAACTGTATACGGTTTGACAATGCAGAGTGCTGGGTCCTACACTTGGGTCACAACAACCCCATGCAGAAGAATGCTTGGGGAAGCATGGCTGGAAAGCTCCTGGGTGGAAAAGGACCTGGGGGTGTGTCGTGATTTAAGCCCCACCAGCAACTCAGAATCATGCAGCCTCTTGCTCACTCCTCCTCTCCTTCCCCCTGGCTTGCAGTGAGATCAGAAGGAAAATCAAAAGCCTGTAAACCCCACCGGTTGAGATAAGAACAGTCCAATAACTAAAGTATAATACAGAACTATTACTGCCACCACTAATAACAATAATGATAAGACAAATAACGAGGGGAGAAAATACAAAACTAAAAAGGGAAGGGAAAAACCCCCAGCAATAAACACAAGTGATGTACAATATAATTGCTCACCACCCACTGACTGATACCCAGCCCAACCCAAGCAGTGATCTGGTAGCTTCCAGGTAGCTCCCCCCACTTTATGTGCTGGGCATGACAGATTGTGGTATGGAATACCCCTTTGGCTAGTTTCAGTCAGGTATCCTATCTCTGCTTCTTCCCAGCTTCCCGTGCCCCTCCTCACTGGCAGAGCATGAGAGACTGAAAAAATGTTTGATCAGGGTAAGCATTACTTAGCAATAACTGAAACATAAGTGTGTTATCAGCATTGTTCTCAGGCTAAAGTAAAAAACAGCACTTCACCAGCTACTAAGGAGAAGAATAACTGTTTCAACAGAATTGTAACAGTTGCCCTGTCAAATAACCAACAGGGTGTTGGTTGACAGCATCTGAACATGGGCCAGCTTGTGCCCTGGTGGCCAAGAAGGCCAACGACATCCTGGCCTGTATCCGTGTGGCCAGCTACCGCTAAGGGCAGTGATCATCCTCCTGCACTTGGCACTCATGAGGCCACTTCTTCAATCCTGTGTTCATTTTTGGGCCCCTCACTCATTAAAGACATGGAGGTGATGGAGGGGGCCCAGAAACGGGCAGCAAAGCTAGTGCAGGCTCTGAGGGAACTGGGATTGTTTAGCCTGGAGAAAAGGAGTCTCAGGGGGACCTTACTGCTTTCTACAACTACCTGAAAGAAGGTTGTAGCAAGGTGGGGGTAGGTCTCTTCTCCCAAGTAACAAGTGAGAAGACAAAGTGGCTTCAAGTTGCACCAGAGGAGGTTTAGTTTGGGTATTAGGAAAAATTTCTTCACCAAAAAGATTGTCAGGCATTAGAACAGGCTTCCCAGGGAAGTGGTTGGGTCACCATCTCGGAAGGTATTTAAAAGACGTAGTGCTTAGGGACATGGTTTATTGGTGCCCTTGACAGTGCTAGTTTAATGGCTGGATTTCATGACAGTAAAGGTCTTTTCCAATCTAAATGATTCTATGATTCTGTATTTTCTACACTTTGAAGAATAATAGCTTTGAGGAATACCATCATTCATCTGTAGTGTTTAATGAAACTGGATTTCTTCCATAATCAGACTGATATAGCTACTGCATAACTATGTGAGTGAAACTTCTAAAAGTAACACAGAAACTAAAAACTGTCTTTCCTAAATGTAATTTGCTAATTTACTAAATGCTTCAGATGTAGGTGACTAATTTTCAGAGGTGAATGGTACTTGCACTTTTAAAAATTATTAAATATACTTCATGCATTTATCAGTTAAGATGTTCCCTTGTAACTTTCTTCATAAGATAATTTGGTTTTACAATTTTAGTGGCATTTGAATACATGTTTAACAAGAATTTCTTGGGCCTCTGAAGGCACAGTGCACAAAAATGTTCTGAGTAAATAGGGATGTAATGTGAATTCAGGCTTTAAGCTGAGCAATATTCTGTTGCTTGTTGTGGTGTAGGTATATTGTTTTACATTATGCTCTCATTCATCATATATAAATAACTTTGCAGTTGTTATTTCCTTTCAGTTTAAGCAAATTGTGCCTGTGGTAACCAAGGACAAAATTAGCTCAGTAGAAAGCTAAAATTATTTTCAAATATAATCTTGTTTATTTTGGTAGAGTAAAAAAAAAAAAACAACATAAAAAAGTATCTTCATATGAAGCCAGTGTATTTTTGCCATAATTCCAGAAACAAATTTTTCTGAAATGTATTTCGCTCTGCAAGTATTCCAAACTAAACATTTGTTGCTGTGCACAATTAGCCTGAAATACCCATATATGATATAGGGCAGGATAATTTGTGTTGTTCTATAATGTTATATTTTTTATTAAGTCATTCAGGTGAGTTTTTTATTATACCTTTTTGTTACTGTTATTTATGGGATATTTTTTCACTATCCTGGAGGCAAAAAGAAATAAAATCCCCAAACTTCTTATGAATGGGATCTGTTTTACGAAAATTAAAGTGTTTATTAACACTGTAAGAGATTGCTTGCTTTGTTTTCTAGGTGCACTACAGTCTTGAAAATTTTAGCATTAGAGAAGACCTCAATAGTGTGGTAATCAGACAATGAAAACTTCATAAATGTAGCTGAGAAACAAAATAGGGAAAATTGGAACATTAGAAGAGAAATGGAAAATTTAACAGGCAAAGGCAACATTCCTGATTTCTTTTTGCAAAGGTCACTGGGCCTTAGCTCCTTTATTTATGGGTCTATAAGTCTCAGATACAGTAGAAGCTGAAAAACACCTGCATTTACTATTTACAGATGTGTAAATCATAGAATCATGGAATAGTTAAATGAAAGCATCAATACTCTAAATCATACTCATATTAAAAGATAATAATATCTGTAAATGGACATCTCTACCTTTGTGAATATAAAAAATTACATTTGCATAATTATTTTTCCATAGCTGTTTGCCATTCATGCTCATTGAGGCTGAAATGTGGATATTCCCATGCAAGAACAGTGATGGGAAGCCATAGAGAAACCTTTGCTACAGACTTGTTCCAAGATCCTGCTGGTGCTCTTTCCAGCCTTTGTCTTTATACTTCTACACTACTTACCAATAGAGACCTCCTCACAAGACTTTAAGGTAACAACTGGAGAAGTCTTTCTTCTGAATGGTCAATATTGCCCATCCAACAGTTCTTAGACTAGGTCCAACCCACCTAACATTCTGCAGGACCTGTAGCTGGCTGATAACAGGACACAATATTTAGTAATAGAAGTGATTTAAGAACATTCCAACTATATTAGAGAGTATGCCAAGTCCTAGAGGACAGCTCACTGATGAACATAGAGTTCAGTTCTTAGAGATGCCATGACAGCTTTTTCCTGCCCTAGATAATGCCATCAGATCACTGCTTATTGCCTGTTAGCTCTATGCACTCCTTGACATAAATCTCTGTTTGCAGGAATGTGAGTCCTCTGGTGTAAAAACACTGAGCTGCCACAACACTTGTTCACCTGCATGCTTTATGTTGCCATGCTCAAGTATAATGCTCAGAGAAAAAGGGTTCTTTCTTAAAAGATACTAAAAGACTAGTTTATGTACTGTGTCTGACCTACCATGGAAACACTTTTTAATATTTATTTTACATTATTTCTTCTTCTCTAATGCCACAAAGTAGAACAAATAGAGCCATGCAAACAGGGAGGCATTAGCTTGTAACCAAGGATAAATTTGACAATAATTACTTCTGCCATAAATCTTGCAGTCCATATGGATAAGGTACAATACTGGCACTGGTATCTACAGGTCCATCTGCCCAGAGACTCATTTTACTGCATAAGGTAAAGCTTTGTAGATCCAGCCATCTGTTTTCAGTGCTGTTTATTCCCCAGAACTTCTAAGAAAGGATGGCCAATAAAGATAGAATGTAAAGAATTCCTCTATGAATTGAATTAATAATGTGAAAGGACACAAAATTATATTTTTATATTATATTTTATGCCCCTAAAACTATTTAAAATAATAAAAGAATGCTTAATCCCTGGCAGTGTTCAAGGCCAGGCTGGACAGAGCCTTGGTTGACATGGTTTAGTGTGAGATGTCCCTGCTCATGGCAGGGGGGTTGGAAGTAGATGATCTTAAGGTTGTTGGAACTAGATGATCTTAAGGTCCTTTCCAACCCTAATTATTCTATGATTCTATGATTCTATGCATCATTTGACTATAATAATGGCATTTGCTAAATGTAGTTGTAAAGACCTAATCCTGCTTCACTTTGCTGTAGAGCACAGCTTTTCCACCAAAGCCAGTAGAGTGGCAGCACTACAGAATCAGGCTTCTTTTTCCATGGATTTGCTGCCCTTGATAGTAGTGAAGGAAAAGGAATTGGTTTTACTCTCCCAGTGATTTTCTTTTGGCGAGGACCAATGGATATTTAAAAAAATATTATCTCTCCCTCCTTTTTAGGGGAACAAAGGATTCTTAACACATTTAGTAATATCTACTTGAATACTTTTGATTAGTCACAGACATATATATATATATATATATAATGTGAAAAAAAACCATTCAGTGAGAAAATTCATGGGTCAATAACAGGTTTGACACATTCCATAAATCCAGTACACTAACAGTCTGAAGCTGTGAGGTGCTGGAAGATGCTGGAAGGTACTTCTGCCTTGTCTAGCTTGTGATGAAGTGTTCAGAACTGATATAATTTTTCATGTGAGGAAGTAGTAATAATGTAATCCCTCTTGTAATAAGTGTTCCTCAGGTATTACTGGACTTTAATAATTCCTAGAAAAGAAGTAGCAATATATTTATTGATTTAACAAAGTTTCATAGTAAATGTACCAGTAGTTTAACAAGATTTGATGGCAAGGTACACTTGAATATTTACTGAATAGAGGATAGGGTCAGACAAAACTGTCAGGGACACCCACCTGTTGAGTCATGAAGTTCAGAAAAGGTGCCATTGCTTCCCCTTTTGGAAGGTGCAGGTCTGGTGTTTCTTCTGCATTCCAAATCACAGAATCATAGGATAGTTAGGGTTGGAAAGAACCTTAAGATCATCTAGTTCCAACCCCCCTGCCATGGTCAGGAATGCCTCCCACTAAACCATGTTGGTACAAGTCCAGAGGAGGGTCATGAGGATGATTGGGGGACTGGAGCACCTCCCATATGAAGATAGGCTGAGAAAGTTGGGGCTGTTCAGCCTGGAGAAGAGAAGGCTGCGTGGAGACCTCATAGCAGCCTTCCAGTATCTGACGGGTGCATATAGGGATGCTGGGGAGGGACTCTTCATTAGTAGTGATAGGACAAGGGGTAACAGGTTAAAACTTAAACAGGGTAAGTTTAGATTGGATATAAGGAGGAAATTCTTTCTTGTTAGGGTGGTGAGGCACTGGAATAGGTTGCCCAGGGAGGTTGTGAATGCTCCATCCCTGGCAGTGTTCAAGGCCAGGTTGGACGAGGCCTTGGGTGATATGGTTTAGAGCGAGGTGTCCCTGCCCATGGCAGGGGGGTTGGAACTTGATGATCTTAAGGTCCTTTCCAACCCTAACTATTCTATGATTCTATGTTCCTAAAATTATAGCTCCTAACATTCCTTTATAAGTATTTATGAGTTTAGCATCTATTATCCTTTGATCATAGAACTACTACTGGTTTTTAAAGTTTAATAAATAATGTTTGATAAGTAACAAACTGGAGAGGAACTTACCATTCTTTTTCAATTAGCCTTATCTGGCATCTCATCTCAACAGCTACCACTACAATCAACTTCTAAGAAGACTCACAAGCTACAAAATGTATCAATCTTATCCAGAAAATAAATAAAGTCCGTCCTACTGGAAGACGAATAGGCAAATCTCATTGTAGGTAAATATTGTTAATAGTTTTTGAAGTCTGTCCATTTCTGCAGCACAAAACAAATGTAGCAGAGCTGAAAGAAGTATGTAAGAGTGTTGGACTGTGGTTAAGAGTAGGTTAATCTGTAGGTTAATCTGTAATTCAGCAGGTAGCTGGTTAAAAAGCATGAGCATTACTTGTAAAGTCAAAATCATTAAATAGATGTTACCACAAACTCAGAATCTCCACAACTGTTCATTAATCACTAGGCACCGAGGTGTAATTTTCATATAAAGACCTATCACATCTGTCCCCTCATCTGCTCTCTAAGAGTCATTAGTTTTTAAAATTTATAGAACAAAGAAAATCCATTAATGTTCTCCAGTCAGATAAAAGGTAAACACTAAAGTCCTTTAAAACCAATTTCAAGTACTTTGACTGGTGTATTTGCATTATTTACATGTTGTTTAAGTGAAGTTGCTGCAGGAGACTCATCAAACTTCCTTCAGCTAAAAAGCAATGGTTATGTCAATCAAAAGTGACGAAATTGCCCCAGGAGACTAAGACAATTTAGAAATAGACGTGTAGTGAATACCATGAGTAACAAATGAAATGAAACGTCTTCTATTTTGTCAATTTGTATAGGTAATAGCATCCCAGAATCAAGGTCACATTTAATCAATTAGCACTGACTTTTCAGCAATAAGAACAAAATACCTTGCCTAAAGCTTTATCTACTGAAAATACCATTACAAAACCATTACTAAACTCTAATATTCAGTGACCACTACAAGAATATAATTTAAATCAACATCAATAAAAGTGGTATCTTGCATTACGCATATAAAAGTATTCTAAGGTTTGACATAATGACTGTGTATTTTTTTAATAGTGTACAATTTAAATATTTTTTTCAGTTAAATTTCTAAGCAAAATATGTTTAAGGAAATTTGTAAATACTTTTTATAGAATCATGGGTAAACTGAATAGAATTTAAAGAATACATCAGTGCAATCTGTAACAAGTTCAGTCAAGATTTGTACTATGTCATATCATTCCTTCCACCACATTATGTGAAGGTTTCAGACTACCCTACTCTAAACAGACTGCAGTAGCACAGTTCTAGCAGTACTACATGCAGCTAAAAGAAATAAATGAGAAATATGAATAAAAGTATTAAAAAAATACATTTTTATTCTTGCCTTTTCCCAAAGCATAGGCTTTTAAAACTAGTTACTTCATTAAAATCCTTATCAACTGGCTATTTGTGCATTATAGAGTAAGAAGTGGACTAAAAATTCTGATAACCCTTTTTGGATCAGAAATGGTTGAAATCAATACAGACAAGTCTTTCACAGTGCTTGGGATATATAAATTAGGATAGTTTTAATGACCCTTTTCTATGAATTGAAGATATCTGTATAATTTTTTTACAGCTATTAATACTAAAAAAAGCAAAACTGTATCATGCATATAGCTTGGGTCATCTATAGTCAAACGTATTTCTAATCTAAAATGTATCTTTCTCTATCTATCTGTCATCTATTTAAAGTCTGATATCAAGTACATAATCTAATACCAAGGTAATATCTATCTAATATGTACAAGGATTAGTAGTTTTATCCATCCTTGTACATGTTACATATGTACAATATTAGGATTCAGGTACATTAGATATGTACCTGGATACTAAGAAATAGAGGGTAAAGTAAAAATGGTCTTAATTTGGCTATCATGCTGTGTAGCATTTATATAATGAATTAATACTTTTTTCCAATATTCAGATATTGAATTATAAAAAACTTGTATGCACATGGATATTCCCATGTGCATCTGAGAAACAGACACCTTTAGATGCTGCTTAACTTTTTTTGGGGGGAAGGAAATGATATATGTTATATTCAAAGACTAAAAAGTTTTTGTAATCTAAAATGTCTTGTATCCTCAGCACTACAGTACTTGTTATAAGGTTTTATCTGTTTCAATCAGAGAAGACAGAGGATACTGGGTTATCGTGCACTGGGGAAATTGTCATACAGAGACTTCAAGATGTGAAATTGTAGTGGATTCATCATATAAATTGCTGTCTGGGGATAAAGGGTCAAGTCTTTCTCTATAACATGAAATGAGATCTTTCATAGTTTCCTTATATCATGAGTGATTTAATGTATATGAATAAAATGTTGGGTGGTTTTTTTTTTGTTGTTGTTTTTTTCCCCCCCTTTTTTGGAGTGGTGATTAGAGAGCGAAACTAGTGAATCCATACTGATGAAAAGTTGGCTTATGCTCAAAGTGCAAATTCTCTTTCTTTAAAATGATCCTCAAACTGACTTTATGCATGAAATGTTAAAAAGTCACTTTTTTCAATAACTTTAGAAAATTCTTTAACTTGACTCACGAATCAAACAAATACTGTATTGATAACTTGGGAGTATCCAGAGGAAACAAAAATGTAGTTGACATTGGTTTGAGCACTCATGAATCCTAGTGGGGTTTCTGTGAAGCTTGGGATCCGTTATGTCAAATATATGCATATCAAGTATTTTACTGTTTTGTCAGAACAGCTGAGAAAAATATAAACATTTATAACAATTAAAAATATTAAAAACCTGGATCTAATCAATTTAGCTTATCTATTCTGGGGAAAGCTGAACTCACTTTCCAAATTACATTGGCTGGGGTGAATTTAGTTCCATTGACTTCATTTTAATGCACATGGGAAAACTGCATGTGGACACCTATAGGTCACTGGCTGTCCTCTGTTCCCACCTTGCTCCACACTAGCAGTATTAGTAAGGAGAGAAAAGGAATTTAACTGTGCGTAAGCTTACGGCAAAGTATTCTTCCTTTTGGCAATACCTATCATGACAGCTTGAATCCATGGTAAGCACAGATCTGAAAATCTTCCCCTTTACCCAGACACCTGAGTGGAAAACGAAAATATTAGTGTAATTATTCTTAATTTTTGCATGGAAGAGCAGACAAAATCATAACCAAGTCCATTGTGAGTTATTATAATGGTGTGATATTCTGCTCCTGTCTAAGGTGTATTACTAAATTAAATAGCTACAATAGTGATATTTGCTTAGAAGCAACGTGAAATGGTCTCTTCAGTTTTATGTAATTAAAGAATTCCATATCAATAGGAAAGGCATATTTTATGGCTATTTTATTTCATGTCTATAATTTCAATAATATATATAAAGTTTAAAGTGGCACTAGAAGCAATTTTATACTGAATATCCAATAGACAAAGCAATAATGATTAGCTATATATAAAAAAATACAAAGTAAAAAATTAGGTTTTGATCTTGGAAAATCATAATTTAGAAAATAAAGTGTAGAAAAGAAATGACCTCCTGAATAATTTGTTTTTCTGGGAATCCTGTGGTAAAGAAAACAATTTTGGTTCTATGTACTTAGTTATAATCCCCAAATTAACCTTGAGCTGAATAATTGTATTCGTTGCTGTCCTATTTTGGAAAGAGAGAATTTCAATTAATCGAACTATTCAGCACTACACCCACCTCCCCTCCCACCTCCTTAATTTATTTTTTTTGACAGGACCAGTTGATGTTGCTAGATTTTATACTTACAGAAATATTTTAAATAAGTAGCTTGAAGTACCAGAGAAAAACAGTGTTTTCTCAGAAGTGTATTGAGCTTCATGTTTTTAACTGCAATAGTTAACACAGATTGGGAGTTCTCCTTAAGACCAAACACCAGTATTAAAACAAAATCCAGGATATAAATCTTCCATACTTGAGCTAATGTGCGAGTACTAAATAAGAACTCAGTGCAGGGATCTGTGGGTGAAATTCCATGCTCCTTCCTCCCTAAGAAATTAAGAAAATAATTCTTTGCTTCCAAATAAAAAAAATTATCTTTCAAGTAGAAATGATAACTAGGGCATTAGGTGATGTTCCCATATCCTTGGAGAACAAAATAACAGCAAAAAAACCCAAAATAGAATCATAGAATCATAGAACAGTTAGGGTTGGAAAGGACCTTAAGATCATCTACCTCCAACCCCTCTGCCATGGCCAGGGACACCTCACACTAAACCATATCACACAAGGCTCTATCCTGCCTGGCCTTGAACACCGCCAGGGGTGGAGCATTCACAACCTCCCTGGGCAACCTATTCCAGTGCATCACCACCCTAACAAGAAAGAATTTCCTCCTTATATCCAATCTAAACTTTCCCTGATTAAGTTTGAATCTGTTACCGCTTGTCCTGTCACTACAGTCCCTAATGATGAGTCCATCCCCAGCATCCCTATAGGCCCCCTTCAGATACTGGAAGGATGCTATGAGGTCTTCACACAACCATCTCTTCTCCAGGCTGAACAGCCCCAACTTTCTCAGCCTATCTTCATGCGGGAGGTACTCCAGTCCCCTGATCATCCTTTTGGCTATCCTCTGGATTTGTTCCAACAGTTCCATGTCCTTTTTATGTTAAGGACACCAGAACTGCACACAATACTCCAAGTGAGGTCTCCCGAGAGCAGAGTAGAGGGGCAGGATCACCTCCTTCGACCTGCTGGTCACACTCCTTTTGATGCAGCCCAGGATACGGTTGGCTTTTTGGGCTGCTAGCCCACACTGAAGCCAGCTCATGTACATTTTCTCATTGACCAATACCCTCAAGTCCTTCTCCGCGGGGCTGCTCTGAATTCCTTCTTTTCCCAACCTGTAGCTGTGCCTGGGATTGCTCCTACCCAGGTGTAGGACCTTGCACTTGGCATGGTTAAACTTCATGAGGTTGGCATCAGCCCACCTCACAAGCGCCTCGAGGTCCCGCTGGATGGCATTCCTTCCCTCCAGCGTATCAACCAAACCACACAGCTTGGTGTCATCAGCAAACTTGCTGAGCGTGCACTCAATCCCACTGTCCATGTCAGTGACAAAAGATGTTGAACAAGACCGGTCCCAACACCGATCCCTGAGTTACACCACTCGTTCCTGGTCTTCAGCACGACGTTGAGCGATTGACCACAACTCTTCGCATGATATCTGATGACCTTTTATTAATGGCTATGGAAGATGACACATGGCAAGAAAATGGTTATCTGTTTAGTAGGAGAGTTTTTTCAATTTTTCTTGCTTTTAAAATTTATTTACTTGCAAATTTATCCATCTATTAAAATAGTATTTCATGTGTTTAGTGCAGTTGACATAGAATTGTATCAATGTTCAGAAGGGTGGTTGTCCAGATGGTTTGTCAAAACTTCTTTTTAGTATAAAATTAGATTCTGATTCAATATAGAAAGTAGGAACATCTCTGTAGCTTTTTGGTGCTGAATACACTATATTGCCTGCTCTAGTGTGTGCTTCCCTTTCATGATTACACATTTTGTTCCAGTGTGTTCTGGAGTCATGTCTCCATGACTTTGGGGTTTGCAATAGGACGTGTTGTCATATTTCAGAGTAAAAAGGCTGCTGGGATAGCATTGAGAAATGCAAGAAATGAAGGAGCCAGACTTAGTGCAATCTGGTCCTCGACACTCTTGTTGGAATAACCTCACTTGTGCAATCTTTCCGTTTGCATCCGGGCATTGAAGTCTAGCTGGCTCTGAATACATGCCTGGAAGAATGTGAACAAAACACCAGTATACGTGACAAAGGCTGCATGGATCAATGCATAATGCCATAACACAATCCCGTCTTATTCAGTTGTAGAAATGTATATTCTCCTCTCTGATTTCTACTGCGTAGTCATGCACACCTTGGGCAACACACAGATATCTGTGAGTTTGAAGATTAATTACATTGCCCAGGGAAATACAACAATAAAATATGTGAGAAATGTGCTCTGGTCATATATTTGAATGAGCATTTCTTGAATTTTGAGTGTATAATGCTGTTTAATCTTTTTAATGATTAATTTAATGATTAATTTAATTATGATTTTAATGCAGAATATTGAATTTCATATGTGATATTATTTATTACCAGTAGCATGTTTTTACAAACATGTCTTCTGTAACGTTTGCATTCTAATTCATTGAGGTCTTTAATCTAAATACTGAAAGAACTGGACAAAGCCACTGCTTTTGTGTACTCATTCCTTATTTCTTTCTCCAGTTATTAGTGCCGAGATTAGTACCCATATAGCTGGACAGTGAACCTGGACAGAGACAGATCTAAATTAAAACTAACCCAGCCCCAAAGGGAGAGTAAAGGTTAATTTAACTCAGTCCAATTTGTTGCATGGCTCCATAAACGCTTTTTTTGTTTTATGAGAGATGGAGCAAGGGATTACTGGGTAATGAAGAGTGAGGGTAAGATTAGAGATTATACAAGTTTATGCAAGCTTGAAGTGTCACAGACTGAGTGTTTGTATTGGTAATCTGATTCCATCACTGCTATGCAGTTTCAGAACAAGAAATGGTTTTAAAATTCTAGACTTTAATAGGAAAATTGCTAAAAGGAAATACAGCATAGAAGGAATCACATTTTGACAATGATGTTTTGTCTACTATTGTATTTTTTTTATCCAGCTGAATTAGCTAACTACTTCTCCCTCTCCTTAAAAGAAATCATTATGTATAAATCATCTCAGGAAAAAAGGCAATCATGAGTAAAAGGAAATGTATTTCTCTTACTGAAAAGTATTACTGTTTTATGATGAGCTATAGCATTTAGCTCGTTATGTACAATAAACCCCTTAGAAATAAAACAGTGGCAGTTTTTGAGGTAGAATGTTCACCTATGATTTAAAACATAATTGACAGGATAATACTGAAAGATGAATCAAAAACAAAATACTGTTTCTACTATTTAAGGCTGTATACACGCTGCAGGGGGAGACTGAGCATTTTTTTCTACGGTGAAATAAAAGTACAGTTTTAAAAGCAGGAACAAAAAAAAATAAAATGGTGTCTGGGAGAAATCTCTCTGATCCTGAAGTCCCAATGCCTTGTTACAGGAGGCAACATCATCATATAATTCTATCTGAAAAGATACTAGGCTCCTACATTAGCTCCTAGCTTTGCTGCTTGAAAGCCTTTACCAGAATCTCCTTTAATAGTCAAAAACCTCCAATTTTCCCCCTCAAGTTAATTCAAGTGAGCAATTAGTTTATCTTGCTAGAGAATCCACATTTGTTTGCCTAAGTCTGGATATCCTAGGATCTTAGAAATCTCATTTTATCCCTGTTTTGCCACCTCCAAGACACATTCTTTATAAAGAAAGGTAATATAACATGCCATGACAACATTAATTGCTAATTCTGCCTTTCCAAAGTGAGGCTTTGCTTGGCAAGATGAGGTGGCAGCCTAAAATGACTAAAAGTTTTCTTTCTTTCATGTACCTTGGTGGGATATTCAGGGAGTTCACTGGAGAAAGGCATGGGTGTATTTTCTTTTTCAGTAGTGAAAGCACTTGGAGTTTGCTCTGACAGTAGACTTGCTTCTTCCTGTGTTGCTTTTCTCTTGTGTTCAAGTGTCAGATGAGGTGCTGACATAAAGATATCACAGACTCACCTTTGAATTCTGCTAGTTTTTTAATCTATAAGAAAGACTTACCAGGTAGCATTCCCAAAGTCACTAAATATGTGGCTTTTGCCTTGGTGAGGGATGAAAGTAGAGCCATGACAGTATTAGCCACTGTGTGCTACTTGCCCCTGGGGCCAACTAATAATCTGTGGTCCATTTTATTACCAACTATAAATAAGTATAGTCAAAAGGACTTGGCTGTAAATTTTGTTTCTATTCTCAGACTGGTGAAACAGCTCACTTATTTTTTGTTTTCTAGACCATACCCACTATTCCTCTTTACCTTGGTTTGACAGGAACTCACATGAGCTCATGTCAATGGTGTGTATAGTTACACAGCTGCAATACCGTCACAATGAGAATTGGTTGATGCAGTGGTGCGCTTGGTGAAAAATAAACATCTTTTTTAGCTACAACAACACAGCTGTCTTTTCTCAAACAGTGCACAACAGTTCATGTATTCCATGCTTGTGGAGTGCCATTCACAGATTATAGTTTCTTTAGAAAAGTTACTCAAAAGGGATATGATTTTAAAAACAAATTTGTAATTTCTTCAGTAATTTGTTAAATTTCTTACTAGCTTTTCCGGTTGTTGGCTTTTAGCCTGAAATCATCTAGAATTATTTCTTTCACTTGACTTGATAAAATATTCAAAATTCTGTTGTCTGAAGATTTGCAAAAGCACACAATAACTTCTGTTTATCACGATGAAAGTTAAAATCTCTCTTTCTATGAACACTCCTGACAGATAGTTCTGACGTTTGTGATGACCAAAGTTGTGGGTGTAACACAATTCTAATTTATGTACAAAATCTATTCTGTATTTGCAAAATTATCTTTCACTAAAAAGTATATTGCTCATAAAACCTACTTGCATTCCAAGGGCTGCCATATCTTCATTTTCTATGTGACGGTACTTTTATAGTAACATACTACCTACAGCTGCTAATGCATTTCATCTAGGTTGTTAGAACATTCTCCTCTTAGAACAAGGAGGTTTGGTACATTCAATGTATTCTGCTTTGAACTAGAAAAAATGCTACTTCTTATGCAAACAACATCATCACTATGAGGTGAAAAAAGCTTCGTCTTCTGTATTTATTTAAGAAGTGGAATCAACAGCAGAAATAGCAGCAGGCCTACTCATAATACTTGAAATTTGATTGAAATTTTGTGGCAGAAAGTGAGTGTAACACATAGGTGAGTTTAACCAACTGACACTGACTCACTTAATTGCACTTCAACACTTTTCCTCACTTTTGAGACAGACATATTCAGAGTGGTTTAAGGTGTTCAATCAGAAAAATCAGAAATTCTCAAGCAAAATTGTTCTAGCAAAGGTTTTATATTGTAAAATTCAGCAAGAAAATAAAGAAGTTCCTAAATGGCACTCTTTTCGTTGTAAACCCCAATTTGTCTTTTTTCTCTCAGATACAGGAAAGCAGAAATGTCATCCATTTGATTAATATACAGGAAGCACATGAGCTGGATATACACTGACATTGGCTTGACTTTCTGATTGCAATCTGCTGCTAACTGAAGGGGAGTTACAAGAATGGTTGACTCAAAATATCCTTCATAAAGGTCGTGATAAATAGTGCAGCAGTCACAGGTAGTAGCCTGGGAGGTTCAGGATGCAGATTAGGAAAAAAAGATCTTTACTACGAAGGTACTTCAGCTTTATAAAAGGTCTTTGAGAGGGGCAGGGAGCCTCCATCCTTGGGGCTTTCAAGCCTGCACTACAAAAAGCCATGACTGAACCAAACTAATTGTGCCAATAGTCCTGCTCCAAGCGGGAGAAGTAGATGAACTTCAGTTCAGTCCAAAGTAGGCCATCTTCAGAGATAATTTCCTTCTGATGTTTCTGTGATTTTACAGAATTATTGAAATCCCATAGCCCAACGTGCAGTTTAGTCCTATAAATTGCCCATCTTAGCCTTTCCAACTCTGTTCATCTAAAGGCAGATTGGAATTTCAAAAAGTAATAGTATAGATATTAATTGAATGTTGCAGGCACATCTTTGTTCTTATTATTTGATAAATTTTTGCAGATGTTACAAAACATTTTAGATATTTCAGAGGTACACAGGCAGGATAAGTTATACTGAGAAGAGAATGGGGGAATATTAATTTCCACCTAACTTTAAACTTACAAGACTTAAACCTTCATGTCTAAGATAGCCAGAGCCATGTGATTATCAGTCGAGAAATGAGCAGCTTGTGAGGGTATACTAGTTTTCTAAGATAGTTGTCTAAAACAGGGCCAAGAATCACCTTCTGAAAATGTTGATTTGTCTTCATTATGATGAAGTTTCCAAGATGACTCAGGCATAAGGTTTTTAAATGCCTAAACTAGGGCACATGAACACAGGACTTGTATGACTGAAAATATTTTTAATTTATACAACAAAACATTACCATAAATCAAGTAAGCTTACAGCTCAGTATCCTAATTGAAACCTTCACAACCTCAGTATTATGTTTAGGGATATCTGATGCAAATGCACTACTTTCAAACACTTCAGAAAGGGGCTTTAAGGTATGACTAAGTTTGGATGTAAAAGCACTTTAAATCATTGCAGCTACTTTGATCTTAATTATTTTCTCTATAGCATATATAAAGAAATTCTAAATAAAAAAATAAAAGGGGCAAATTAAATGGCTTAAACTGGCATTATACTATGTAAACATATATTGTATAATAATAACAACAACAGTGAAAATGAGTAATGCTGACAGCAACTGTTTTGTGACAATTCATCTTGCACATTTTTTTATCTAAATCTATGTTAAACTTCCATTTGATCAGTTATTCAACAGATTTCATGAAAGGAAGAATTCTTTATGTTTTCTCATTCAACTGTAAAGTAAGTAACCTGGATCTTCATACTTGTGTTTTGGTGTCTTGGTCAAAGGCATGGCAAGTGCATGTCAATTCTGACATCAATATAAGTAATTTAATCCTAAAATTTTCACTGTTGTGATGCCCATCAGACCTCTGAGATACAAAAGAGAACATGATAGTATCTAGGCTGAAACACAGATGACGGAGGTAATGTTGAGTTATATGAAAAACAATGAATATTTGATTTTCATAAAGACAACAACTTGAGAGGTCAAGAATTGTGAAAATGAGAGTCATCTGGCCATTTATGCCGTGCTTTAATAAATCCGTTCACTACACTGGAATCACTCTCTTTAAATCATTGACCTGTATGTGAGTACTCAAGTGATGCACATCTATAATACAACTACAGAACAGTCAATCTTGGTCTAGCTATTTCCACCTCACAAGTGAAAACCAAGTTTAAATAGTATTGCTGATTCCTGTACAGTTAATTTTGCTGTAGTAGTGAGGGCATAACTGAAAGTGAAATAAGTTTCTAGGCATTCTTGCTTGGACAGCATTGAAATGATATGTTAAAATTCTACAGGGTCCAACTCTAGTTATTATTTTGTCTATTATACCAGTCTATTGAAAGTTTTCAGGGAACTTTAGGATTATAAATCCAAATCTGAAATGAAGAATGTATAAGCCCTGCTGCCTAACAAAATCTCTTTTCATATTGCAAGTACAGGTTTTCGTCTCATTAAGAAAATTTTATTGCAGATCCCAGTGTATTGTACTGCCATATCTCATATGTGTTAGATAGACATTTGGTGTATATATGCAAATTTTGTGAAGTAGGCAGCTGATAGAGCAAAAGCACCAGAAGGCAGCAGTTCAGTTTTATTTGCTGTATCTAAGCCATCTGGGGAGTGAGGTACTGCTAATAGAAGAAATACAACTAAGGCTATTTAAAGAATGTCATAGCAACTAGTGTAAAAATATAAACTTGCAAGGCACAGCTATTACTGTTTATTGATTCCTCCCAGTGCTTCTGAATTGAACTTCTGCTTAACATGAAACACCTTGATCACATTTGGTGATCATATTCTCATCTGCTTTTGAAGAGTTGGATTATGTTACATTGGTGTTGCTATGGTATGTATGTATATTATTGAATTAATATTAGCATTACTGTCATATGAAGAATCCTATCTAGGTGAGCAACTCATTCTCAGAGGGACAGTTGGGGTTGCTCATAAGGAAAAGATAAAGCCTAGTGGAGGTAGAATGCCACAAAAAAAGCAGGAAGCAGAACTTTCTCCACCAAATATTTACAAATAATGTAAATTTCATGAAGACATCTGCTGAATTCTACAGTATTTTTGAGAGGGAGTCAGCACCACACTGCACAGAGAGTGCAAAAGAGTAAGCAGAAGTATAAGCTAAAAGTTCCAAGTCTGGGAACCTCCACCATTACTCTCTTGGTCAGAACAGCACTTTTAAGATTCAGGGTAGGATAATATAAGAGGAAAACTAGTAAGCAGATTAGGAGGCTAAAAGAGTGACAACTGGCTAAATGATGCACTTCAGAAAGGAAAGGGTGCACAGAAAAAAACCAGGTATTTAAAAAAGTCAAATAACCTGTGAGTCTAAGGCATGGAGCAGGTGGGGCACTAGAAAGAGAACTCTATTTTTCTTACAAGGAGAAGGCCATTTTTTAACATTTTCTTATTAAAAAAAAAAAAAAAAAGAAGAATCCAAGGCCTGCTGCAAGAAAGAGATTTAATATGGCTCCATGAAGAAAAGCTAGTGTATTCCCCATGAAAAAAAATAAAAATGATGAGGACAATGACTTCTTAAATAAAGAAAACAAGGTTAGTGTATCTTTGCTTCAGCAATTCAATCATACAAACACAGAATTCAATAGGAATTGCATTATTTTTTCATTCTTTCTCTTGCCCAAATGAAAAGATGCCGTATGTCTCATCCTTAGCCCTTGTTAGTATATATATCTTCCATTGTTATAACATGTAGCTATATACACAAATGAGAAAGGTTAATGCAAAGATTTTAACAAGTGAGAACATTTTCCCTTTCTGCCTTGCAGCTAGCAGAAAGATTTTCTTTGAGAAACTTAGCCTCCAAGCTTGCCACTGTGAAGTTCCAATCTATTTCTAGGGATCTTAACACATATTCTAAATTAAAAATATCAAGGATTTTTATTCAAAAAATGCTTAGTAAAGGTTACTTGCAGTTACTATTTTTGCCTTATCTTACTACTCAGTAGCATTTTAGCAAATAAGTGGTGGAAAGAGGAGGGAAAAGAGATTTGCCTTTTATGGCCGGCCTGACTGATTGACTGGTGAGTGCTGTTAAAATATGCTGTGTTAACTTCAGGACTGAAATGAACAAACACAAATTGTCAACTCAACAATTCCTGTTCCCATAGCTCTGATTCCGAGCCATGAAAAACATTGTCATTCTATTGCCTGAGCTTTGCCTTCACCTTTCCAATGAAAAAGGATTGTATACGTTGCTCTTGCTCACCTGCTATGCTGTGTGACCCTGATAAGTGAGAGAAGTGATGGTGATGGCAGAACACCCCTTCTGTCTCTGTGGTGACGTTAGTCTCACTTCTAATTAAACTCCTAAGACTGTAAGTTGATGCTTATCTCCACAGTGAAAAAGAAAGTGAAGGACCTGCAAATCTCCTGCTTGCATTCAACACAGGAGTGTATGATCATATATGCACAGCAATTTACAGTGCTCTCAGAAAAAAGACATTGCTTTAGAAAAAGGCTGGATGACAGCTATTTCTTCTTTAGAATTAACATAACTTGCGTAATCAAAGCTTCATTTCCTTAATGATCATAGAATCATAATAGAATCATAGAATGGTTTGGGTTGGAAAGGACCTTAAATATCATCTACTTTCCTGTCCCCTACAGGGACACCTTCCACTAAACCAGATTGCTCAAAGGCCCATCCAAGTCATATGATCATAGAATCATAGAATGGTTTGGGTTGAAAGGCATCTTGAAGTTAATCTATTTCCACTTCCCTCACCAAGGGAAGGGACATCTTTCACTAGAGCAGGTTGCTCAAAGCCCCATCCAGCCTGGCCTTGAACACTTCCAGAGATGAGGCAGCCACAGCTTGTCTGGGCAATCTGTTGCAGTGTCTCACCATAAAGAACTTCTTCCTAATATCTAATCTGAATCTTACCTCTTTCAGTTTAAAGGCATTCCCCTTTGTCCTATCACTACATGCCCTTGTAAAAACATCCCTCTGCAGCTTTCTTCTATGCCCCTTTAGGGACTAGAAGGCTGCTTTAAGGTCTCCCTAGAGCTCTCTCTTGTCCAGGCTAAACAAGCCCAACTCTATCAGCCTGTCTTCACAGGAGAGGTGCTCCAGCCCTCTGATCATGTTCATGGTCCTTTTTGGACTCACTCCAACAGGTCTTCAGGTGGGGTCTCATGAGGGGGAGTTCAGGGGGAGAATCACCTCCCTCAAGTTGCTGGTCACACTCCTTCTGATGCAACCCAGGACATGATTGGCTTTCTGGGCTGCAAGCTCCCATTACCGCATCAAGTTGAACTTCTCATCCACCAATACCCCAGGTCTTTCTTCTCAGGGCTATTCTCAATCCATTCACTGCTCATCCTCTACTTGTGCTTGGGATTGCCCCAACCCAGGTGCAGGACCTTGTGTTTTGCCTTGTTGAACTTCATGAGGTTTACATGGGCTCATAAGGTTCGCACAGGCAAATAATATCAAAGTCAGCATGTTCCCAGAAATTACGGAAAATTTTTCTGGTAGGGTGATTAGCCTGCATTTTCTTAAATGTGAGTTAAGGTCCTGCAAGGAGAGTTTTAGCATCAGTGTGTTCAAGGTTATTATACCACGTTGTCAGTATAGAGCTCTGAAAAGAACCTGAAATCAGATTTTAATCATAAGTATTTGAAAACATAATTTTGATCAGAAATGTCTATGTCCTGAAAACACACATGAAAAAGAGTCAAATCAGAATGGCTAATATTTGTGTTAGTGTTTTATGTGTTATTATTGTGTATTATGTGGAATATTGTGTTATTAGTGTTATTATGTGTATTATGTGTTATTTAACAATTATGTTAAAAATCCTCCTCCAAGGAGATAATTTAATTTTATCTAACAAGTTTCCTTCTTGGAGAGAAGCTTTGCAAGAGTTCCCTTGATAAAACTAATAATCAACCTAGAGTGAAAGTCGAGAATCATGTTTAAAAAAGACAGCTTGAGCAAAAGAGAAAATAATAGAATATAGATTTCACAGTTAAAGGGTCATCTCTTTAATTAGGAAGACTTAGCACTGCTAGATAAAGGGTGGCAAAGAGAAAGTGAACAAACCACGCATTAGTCAGAAAGGACCTATAAATCTGCACAGCCAAGTTGGTTGTCTGATTAATTTCTTCCCCAACACTCTAAGCAACTCACAGATTTCCTGCAAACTACAAGCTTTCTTGGAAACTTGTTTTAGTACTGTTCTATGTTTTGACTTTTGTATTACTTCTCAGACCTCCTTTAAAAATCTAACTGTATAACACGTGCACTCTGGTTGTTACCAGAAAGGTGAGAGTAGTTTAATTGTTCACTTTCTGAACTACAGCATTGCTACTGGAATTACAAATTTCTCAGTGTTTCAGTACCAGCAGATTCATATAGCACCCAAAGGAAAATATAAATTCTTTACCCCTGTATGTAAGCAGGATATTAAACAAAAAAAATATTTTACCATTTTGTATAAATATGTCAAATTGTAATGGTTCAATCTTTTTCAGACTATCAGCATCAGAATGCCGCTATGTTGCAAAAAACCCCCTCTGTTTTGCCTGAAGTTGACTGTAAGTTTGGCTTATTTCAGTATAGCCACATTGTAACATTTATATGAGCAAAAGAGACAGTATCTTGTGAAATATGTGTGATTGAATGTGTACATTCCATACTCCTTCAGTGAATATTTGAATGTTTCAGTGAAAACAGATTTGCTGTGATCATTTATGTCATCCAAAAGCTTGAAGAAAAAAAAGAACAAAAGTTTAATACCATCACGTCCAAATACACGTTAATTTGGAATGAATATTTTTGCTACGTATTTTCTGTGCTTCAGACATTAATCTCAACACATGCAAGTGTTGTTCACATGGGAAATGTGTTACAGGTGGTGTGCAGCATCTATATGCTCCATTTTGCTCATTTTATTTTTGCATGCTAACCTTTTGCCTGTAATAGCTATCATTTCTCTCATTTAAATAACCTAAATACTATACACCATTGTGGCTTAATAATTACCACTGATACACAGCTAATTCAGTTTCCCAGTCATTCTTCTGGCACATTTTCTGTGTTAGACATGCTATTCTTTGACAGTCATGGCTGAAGTACAAGCTGCTGTGACTGAATAATTATATGCTAATTTAAAATTCAGGTGTTGAAGGAGGAGCAATTTGAGACTTCAAAAAATCTGTGAAGCATAATGATTTTTTTCCTCTTGTGTACTGTAGAGTTTCCATGAAATGATGTGATATCTACTTTCATTTCTTTATTAAATTGTTTTTCTAAAAAAACTAAGTATCTGTGTAACAGGCTTTTAATATCATATGTGAATAAACACTAATGGTGTGAACTGGTGATAAATAAGAAAACTTGCTTTTTTCAGGGCAAAGTTGTGATTCTTAAAGCTCCTCTGTATTGTTCTGGTATAGGTGGAAGAGACTGAAAGACTGATAATGTACACCAGTCTGCATATGAAGAAGTTTACTGCTCTTTATGCGTAATTCTACACAGCTCTCTACCACATGTTTAGAAGGAATGATGAAAAGCTGCTCTTTTCCAGTCCTGAATAGCAATTTAGGGAGCAGACCTACAAGAAAAAGCAAATATGTTACTTGGGTGAAAGTGACTAACTCCAAAATCTCTGCTAAAGTAAAAAAAAAAAAAAAAAAAAGAAAAAAAAAAAGAAAAATTTAAGAAATTATTCATTATCCTTTGTTAAGTGCTATGGTTAATAGTAATGTGTGTGAGTAAATATAATCTCTCACCTTGTTTCCAAAAAAAGCAGAGCCTAAAAACAAATAAAACATGAAGCAAACAAAAAGTTAGGTCAATGTAATTCTGAGATCAGGGAGCAAAATTGCAAATCTACTTTAATTGCATTTAAAATTGCGTTTAAGTGCAATTGCAACAGAATGCAGCCACACTGAAAGAGAAGGCAAGTCTTTCTGGGATGCTGGGTCTTATTATTAGGCTATAGAGTCATTCTCTGCACTTTACATCATTTATTTATTGTAAACTTTGGAGATAACTTAGTAGCTGAACAACCTTGAACCTCAGATTTCATGAAGGGAGATATATTTACAGGGGCCACTAAGCTTAAAAGAATAGTAAAGCACACTCAGTGTGAGAATTCATATGGTGAATGATGACCTCTGAAAGGAAACTTGAAGAGAGTAGGGCATTTATACTCTCTTGCACCATTAATTTTAATTTGAAGCTTGGGTCTGAAAGACAAATTCAAATGAGCACACAGGACTTTGTAAAAATTTCCATGGGAGGCTGAGCCTACCCAGAAAAATGAAGAAGGCTGAAATGCTGAACATTAAATAACCTTGAGATTTGAGCTGATACAAGCCCCTGTCATTCAGCTGTATCCTTAACTGCCCCTTCCATTAAGCATTTGGGAACATCATTACTTGAGATGGTGCTTCAGGAGAAATGAAAGACATTTTATGCCATATAAGCAGGAAACCCTGGGGCCAGGACTGTCACCACCCTTTTGTAGAAGTACTTCATGAGAGTGTATGAGTATATTAGCATGTGAATTCAATTACTGGACTTTACTGAGTGTAGTCCCTAAAGCTGATGGAGCAGTGCCTACATGTACCTAATCAGCTGCTTCTTTCCTTCAATTCTAACTTGTGGCACACTCCTTGCATGGGCAGGAGAAAGTGTTTGTACGAAATGGTGAGTAGAACGGGAAAAACAATGTCTATAGAACAGCACCAAGATGTTCAAGTGAATTAAATGGTCAGTTAACAGCTTACATGGACAGTAAGGATCCAACAATTTATGTTTTATAATCATGTGAATAATTTCATGTATCTGGACCTTACCAGATGCATTACCTCAACTGCTAGCATATGACACTAAGGTCATTTATATACCAGCTCTTTTATAGCAAGAACATAGAATTCTAGCATTTAATTTTCCTGCCCTGTGAAAGAAGAAAGGTTTATCTCAACAGTTTTGACTAATGAGTCAAATAACTGTAATAAGTCAAAGTATATTTCTAGCTGACAGATATAATGTGCTAGCTATACTATTACTGAACAAATCTATTTTGGTAAGATACCAGCAGATGAAGGAACTGAAGCCACTCTTTTTACTTATTTGGGCTTACCATTAGGAAGAAAGGAAAGCCTAATATGTTTATTTTTACACCATTCTTAGTATCTTGACTTGTTCTGTTGTGTGTATATAGATGTTTTTTGACTAGCCATAAAAACATTACTTCAAGAGAAGGCATCTAACTTCTTCTAACTTAGCTCACTAGGGACTGACAACTAAAAAGTTTTCAATTTTGAGCAATGCTGTGTGTCCTGGGTTCAGCAGTAGCAGTCATTTTTGCTCCTTCTTAGGAGCTGGTGCAGTGCTGTGTTTTTGACTTTCGGCCTGGGAACAGCTCTGATAACACCAATGCTTTTAGTTACTGCTCAGATGTTTAGTCTGACCAAGGACTTTGTGAGTCTCGTGCTCTGCCAGGGAGGAGGGAAAGCTGGGAGGAAGCAGAGACAGGACACCTGACCCAAACTAGCCAAAGAGGTATTCCATACCACAGCATGTCATGCCCAGGATGTAAACTGAGAGTTGCCTGGAAGGGCTAGTTCACTGCTTGGTCAGGCTGGGTATCAGCAGGTGGTATTGTATTCTCTTCCCTTATTATTTCCCTTATCATTATTATTATTGGTGGCAGGAGTAGTGGTTTGTGTTATACCTTAGTTACTGGGCTGTTCTTATCTCAACCCATGGGAGTTACATTCTTTCAATTCTCCTTCCCATCCCTCTGGGAGCGGGGGGGAGGAAAGAGGGGGGGAGGGGAGTAGACTGTGTGGTTCTCATTTGCAGCCTGGACTTAAACCATGACAGTTCTTTTAATGCCCTACGTGGGGCACGGAGGGTTGAGATAATGACAGATCTGACTGGAGTGTGTCTAATCATATTTGTGATAAGCATTCATTGTTTCAGATTAAATAGTCACTCGTCACAATGATGATTTATTGGCTCTGAAAGTTCTTGTTCCTGATCTCACAGTTTCAGTACGTCGGACCTTACTTACAGCCGGTTTTTCCTGTGTTAGTGGTTATCGGCTGGGGGCCTTGGGCTAAGGTTCTTGTCTCATTGTACTTTGTGGTAATGACTCGTAATACAATAGAATCATCAATCATGAAACTGATCTGGCTTATGTTCCCAGTGTGGTCACCACCTTTATACTTTGGGAGTTGCATTCTTTTGATTCTCCTCCCCATCCCTCCGGGAGAGGGGGAAGGAAAGCGGGGGGATTGAGAGAGCGAGACTGCATGGCTGACTGAGCTTAAACCATGACACTGTTATAAAATTCAGCTTTACAATACTTTATAATAGATGAGAATAAAATATTCACAAAGATAAGAACATGTTTAATGTGAAATGTTTAGGGGTTTTTATTGTTAAAAAAATTATATCCAAGAGAATGTACTTTTTCTCGGTTTATTGACTAATTTTGCCTGAACAAAATAATTAGTTTTTAATATATGTCTGCTTCAGTTGTGTTTTAATTTCATATTGTGCTGTACAGAGTAGAGAACAGCATCCTGAACCATTCAAAGTGTTGCAAGTCTGCATTACCTTTAGAGTAGAGCTGAGGCAGATGTGTAGATGAAAGTCAATTCTGACCCATAATTATATCTTTGCTGATACACAGCTGTTGAATAGTGGAAATAATCCATGTAACACTGACAAAAGTCAATGCAAGTTTTCTTTGCTCATTAGAAGTAGTTGCCAAATACTTCGACAGGTGAAACAGTTACGATTGATGGATGTTTCCCTGTGTATGCTGTACAAATGTAATGGATGCATCTTTATCATTCTAAGTAGGTGCTGACCCCTTTCCTGCTCCCTCAAGAGGCCCAACACTGCACATGAGGCTTCATATTCTGGTCCAAAAGACGGTGTGGAAAATAGAAGCATCAATGAAACACATGCAGGTGTGAGGCTGTAGCACATGGGCACAGGTGTTTGTTATGATACTTGAGAGAAAGGCAGTCAGACTCTGTAAGGTTGAGTTGTGTATTCGTGTTGAGGCACTGGCAGTGGGGGCTGCTGAGCCGTCTCTGTGAGGAGTGGCTGGGGGCTGCCTCGTGCAGGAGGCATGCTGGACATGGCTAGTTTCAGCAGCTCCAACCAACCCTTGGCCACACTGGTAACCCCTGCTGTGATAATGAGTTTGGCAAAGGGAAGAAGATGCCTGGCAGAGAGAGGGAGAGTGAGCAAAGAGGAGTGAGAAACAGCAGAGGAAACACCAAGGTCAGAGGAGAGGTGAAGGTGCTGCAGGCACTGGATCAGAGACTTTCTGCAGACTGCAGAAGAGACCATGCAGGTCAGAAGAAAAGCATGACAAAGGGGGAGGAGCAGAGGGAAACCCCTAGTACTGGCTCTGAACCCCATCCCCAACCTTCTTCTGCTGCCTGGAGTGGAAAAAGGGTTGGGAGCAAAGTTAGGTCTGGAAAACGAGGGAGGAAAGTATTGATTTAATATTTGTCTGTTTCCCACTAGCTGAATTATATATCACATTTTCTTTTTAACTGGCAATAAACTAATTTTCTGAAGCTGCGTCTTTTTCCTGTGGGAGTAGTTGGTATGTGATCTCCCTGTCTTTGCTTCAACCAATTAAATTCCTTGCTCCTGTTTTTTCTATTTTCTCTGCCACCCTGTTAGGAAGAAAGTGAGTGAGAAGCTGTGTGGGCATCTAGCTAAGGCTAACTCACCACAACATTCTCTAAAATATTATTTAATAGGGGTAACATGAGATGTAAAACACTGATAGGTAATCTCATGTACCTTCAGGTGCTGGGAATCCCAGCTTGAGCAGCATCTAACAAGCCTCCCATTAGGGCATGGCAAGCAGTGCAGATCCTCTCTGTGGAGAAGTTCATCAGTATTTAGAGCTCTAATAGGATTATCTTAGAGGAAAACAACTCTATTCATGATTTCTACCGTTGAGCAAAAGCATGCCTGAATAAGAACAGGTTGATTCGCTTTTACATGTAGCCAAGGACTCGCAGGTGGTATCATCCCTGGTGCCAAGTGAGAGACATCTACAGCTTCCTCCATTACAGTTACCCTTGTGAGTTTATCCTGTGGCTAAGGGATTGGTGCAGCACAGCAGAGGCCGGAAGGCACAATTGTATGTGCAGGCAAGCACAGCACAGAACAGTCCTGCACCTGCTTGGAGTTTATGTGGATCACAAACTTTGTGGAGTACAGTGATCTGGATTGCTACTGCTGGTCATTCAAAAAAGGCAGGTCTGAACACAGGATGTACTTGGGTGACTGAGTGTGGTGGGTTAGCCTTGGCTGAAAAACAAACACCCAGCCAGCTACACACTCATTCCCTTCTCCTTAGCAGGAAAGGGAGAGCAAAAGTTTGTGCGTCAAAATAAAGACAGGGACATTGCTTCATAGTTGCTGTTGTGTGCAAAACTAACTTAAATTGGAGAAAAGTAATTAACAGTTAAAGTAGGTTTGGATAGTAAGAAGTGAAGTAAGACATATCTAGGTGTTCCTGCTCCAGCAGGGGGATTGGACTAGATGATCTTTTGAGGTCCCTTCCAATCTCTAACATACTGTGATACTGTGATACTGTGATTAAAACAACAGTCTTCCTCCTTCCCCTCCCAGGCTTAACTTTAAGCCCTCACTCTCTTAAATCCTTTCCCCCTATGAGTGGCACAGGACGGGATGAGGACTACAGATGGTCAGTACGGTCAGCTTCTCTCTGCCATTTCTCATAATTTTCATCTGCTCCACTATGGGCTCCCTACTGCAGCCAGCTGGAACTGGCTGTTCACAGCCCAGGGTAGTGCACGGCCTCTTCTCACATAGGCTACCTGTGAGACCCCCCCTGCTGTCAACACATTGGTATTGTCACACAATATGCAGGTAGACTCTCAAGATGCATCTGAGGATGTCCTCCAGCAGGACTCTGGCTTCTCTATCACACTGCAGCATGTTTTCACTGTGTCTTTCTAGAGGTGCATCAGGACAGACGGTTGCTTCCAGTGCATGGGGTCACAGCGTGGGAGAAAGGCTCTAACTCCATGATACCAACATTGTAAAGCCACCACACAGTTAACTGGTTCCTGGTTTTGTGATGCTGCTTGTTACTATGGATTATACTCCAGTTCTGAATTTCTCTTTGCACTTATTGTGCAGATTTTATTTTCTTCATTTGTCAAAAGTCTAGATCAAAATAATTTATGATCCCAACACTTTTCCATTCACCATGTCTGTCTGCAATATTTTTAATTTCTGAGAAAATGTATGAATCCACATCAGAATGTTTTTTGAAACAAAAAGCTTTTCTCAATTTGCATCATGCATGGACTAAATACACTCTCCAGCAATAATGTAGGTGTTGATTATTACCCTGCACAGTTGTGGCAACCTCATTAGTTTCACTACGTAGCTTGCAGTAGTTTCATGCCAAATTAAAAATACCGATCAAAGGACTAACATGAGATCAGCCTACAGAACTTTGAAGCTCACCTGAATCCAGCAATTTATAAACATATAAAGGCACTTCATACCCCACCCAAAAGCAAAAATTCACAGTGGGTATAATTAGGAGTGTTGTTCTGTCTTAGCAATTAGGCTGTGGCTGATATGTACATGATTATGAAAATGAGAAAGACGTATTTTATTGTTTGCATGCTGTTTAAATCCTGAATGCTTATTCAGGGTTATAGGTCATGTGAAATGTTAAACAATTGGCAAAATTTAGACTTTTAAAAATATTATCTACTTGCACAATGAGCCTGATTTGAAGACAAGTGAAGTCAAGGAATTTTTTTCATTGTGTGCAATACAGTATTGGCCATTCTCAGCATCTAGTTTTGGCTGCAATAATACAAACAGGCACCCTCTCTGTGGCAGTATTTTGATGGAATGACATGGACCCTTCCTATACCAGAACATGTTAGAACAGTGCTTAAAGTATGTTATTAGGTGCTGATGAGTCTCCGTTTGGAGAAAAATTGGGTTATAAAAAATGGAGAGGCTCTTGTGCAAGCAGGTTGAAAGAGCTTGGCCTGCTTAGCCTAATGAAGGCTCTTAGAGGATAGTATTCTCTACAGGTAAATAAAAAATGTAAATCACGTCGGTGGCCATTTGTGAATATTGAGTCTTGGGTGACATAGCTTAGTGTGTGATGTCCCTGCCCATGGCAGGGGGGTTGGAAGTAAATGATCTTAAGGTTCTTTCCAGCCCTAACTATTTTATGATTCTATGAGTCTACTACGGGGAGGTGGAAGGAGGAGGCATGAGCAGAAGCAATAGCAAACCCCATCTCTGTCCTTTGCATGAAGGAGTTCCCTGCATGTCAACACCACAACTTCTTCCAGGCTTGTAAACCTGGCATATGGGATTAAGAAAATGAAAAGCAGCATCCTGGAGATAGGAGCTAATGGAAACCTAATGTTTCCATAATATTCCCTGATAAATCATCACCTGGGTAAACACCAAAGAGGGAGACCATCTGCTTATGAAAAACTAAAATATTGGCTGTGAAAAATGTGTGAGAACTGATGAGAAATGTTGAAAATCAGAATTAGGTTGCTACTAAGCTGAAAAGTAAAGTTTCTGAGCATTCTTTTTAACATAAACAATTTTATGTTTAACTGGTTTAAGGAGGTAACTTAATGACATTATAAAGAGGGTGATATGCTTTGGCTGCAGGGAAGTGGTTTCAGTTAACCAAGATGTCCCTCCCTAGCTTTCACAATCTGTATATAAGTAATTCTTTTTGGTGACTGAAGATTGACAGTTTTCAAAATCGTACCCTCTTTGATGTAACTACACAAGTAATCTTTGTGTGGCTTTTTACAGATTTATTCTCAGTGCTATGCACTTTACTATTTTTTTTTTTTCTCTGACTCTCTTTGCCATTTATATGAAGAATTTTTTCAACCATGGAAACACCTACCATCAAAAGGCTTAAAGAAGCTCTTTTTCCAGTGAATGCTGACTACTGGAAAACTCTCTATAGATGCAAAAAGCTTAAGGATATTCAAATAAAGAAATAATTGAAATGAAATAATTTTAGTTTAACTATGCTTTTAATACTGTGCAGTATTTTTTCTGCTTGCAGATAATAACAGGTTTTCAAGAATTTTACAGGTTCCCCCATATCGTTGAATGGTTGAATGTCTCAGAATGCATTTTCTTCCCATGATTTTGATGCCCTTAAAAGAAAGTGATTCTTTTTCCCCATTTGAAATCCATGTATAAATAGCCTACTACACCAAATAGATAAAATGGTAGAACACAAAGGAGTAATTTAGATTTTAGTTTGGTCAGATATATGCAGGTGTGATATCTGTCTTACTATCAAGGAATATTATTACATATAAAGGCAAATTTAGATCAATCTCCAAATGAATAAATTGTAAAGAATAGTTGCAAAGTAGTTAATTAGCAGATTCATAATAGAAGGTTTTAACAGACACTACATTTCTGAAGCTATGTGAAATAGGAAGTACTTACCAGAGTTAATAACTAGTTTAATTCCCTTCCATAAGCGTAACAGCCATTCTTTGAAAATTGTTGTGCTTTGGAGCTGTGAACTGACACCAGTGAGAGAAAATCTTGTGCCAGCCTTATACATATATAAGGATGTAATTCTGTCCAGGTGTGACCGCAATTCACTGAGATTAACAAGGGTGCCCTCATTGACTTTGGTTGCAGTGATGCACTCCATGAATGCATGTAGTGTTTAAATATATTAAAGAAATAACACAATATTAAAAAGTGGCAATAATGTTCAACACCATTACTGTAAAATATTAAAACATTGAAATAAAGCTTTATAGGACTCCATAAAGAAATCTAAGCAGCCAACATTTCAGTAATGCTATCATATTCATATTCATAATCAGTCCTCTTCGATAGCATTGCATAAAGAGTGTCCAAGGTGTCATAAGAAACATATTTTTCACCTGTCAAAGAGTGAGGGTATGATTCCATAGGTGTTAAGGATTTTAGTGGGGTTATGCAAATTTACTTATGGCCACTATACATTTGAAACCTGAAGTAATAGGAGATGTATTGTTAACTACTGGATTAGATTAAAAAAACCCACCACTAATTCACTTCACAAATAAGTATTTATCAGCAATAATGATGATGAGATTGCAATCATGAGATGGCCAAGTTTGAGATCCTCAGGACAATGAGAAGAGCATGCAGCAAGCTCACTGCCCTGGACTTCGAGAGAACAGACTTTGGCCTCTTCAGGAACCTGCTTAGTAGGGTTCCATGGGATATAGCCCTAGAGGGAAGGGGGGTCCAAGACTCCTGGCTGATATTCAAGGATCACCTACTACAAGCTCAGGAGTGTTGCATCCCAACTAGAAGGAAGTTCAACAGGAGGGCCAAGGGGTCTCCTTGGATGGATAAGGAGCTGCTGAGGAAAATTTGAAGGGAAAAAGAGGCTTATAAAAGGTGGAAGCAAGGACAGGTGGCCTGGGAAGAATACAGGGATGTTGTCCGGGATGCTAAGGACCAGGTTAGGAAAGCTAAGGCCCTGTTAGAATTAAACTTGGTTAGGGATGTGAAAGATAACAGGAAGGGATTCTATAGGTATGTAGCAAATAAAAGACAGAATAGGGACAAAGTGGGCCTTCTCCAGAAGCTATCAGGAGAACTGGCTACCCTGGATTTGGAGAAGGCTGAGGTTCTGAATGACTTCTTTGCCTCAGTCTTCACTGGTAAATGCTCTGACCACGTCACTCAAATCTTGGAAGGCAGATCCGGGGAATGTGAGAATGAAGACCTTAAGCCCACTGTAGGAGAGGATCTGGTTCGAGACCACCTTAAGTACCTGAATGTAAACAAGTCAGTGGGACCTGATGAAATCCGTCCGCAGGTCCTGAAGGAGCTGGCGAATGAAGTTGCTAAGCCACTGTCCACCATATTCGAAAAATCATGGCAGTCAGATGAAGGGGAAAATGGATGACTCAGGGAACTATAGACCAGTTAGTCTTACCTCTGTGCCTGGCAAAATCTTGGAGCAGATTCTACTGGAAGGCATGCTAAGGCACATGAAAAACAAGCAGGTGCTTGGTGACAGTGAGCATGGCTTCACTAAGGCAAAATCCTTCCTGACCAATTTAGTGGTCTTCTATGATGAGTCTACAGAACTGATGGACAGGGATAGCGCAGTTGATGTCATTTACCTGGACTTGTGCAAGTCGTTCAACACTGTCCCACACGATATCCTTGTCTCTATATTGGAGAGATATCAATTTGATAGATGGACCACTCGGTGGATAAAGAACTGGCTGGATGGCCTCACAGAAGGAGCTGTGGTCAATGGTTCAATGTCCAGCTGGAGACCAGTAAAAAGTGGTGTTCCTTGGGAATTGGTGTTGGGCCTGGTCTTGTTCAATGTCTTTGTCGCTGATATGGACAGTGGGATTGAGTGCGCCCTCAGCAAGTTTGCCGATGACACCGAGCCGTGTGGTTTGGGTGATATGCTGGAGGGAAGGAATGCCATCCAGAGGGACCTTGACACACTTGTGAGGTGGGCTGATGCCAACCTCATGAAGTTTAACCATGCCAAGTGCAAGGTCCTACACCTGAGTCGGAGCAATCCCAGACACAGCTACAGGCTGGGCAGAGAAGAGATTGAGAGCAGCCCTGCGGAGAAGGACTTGAGGGTGTTGGTCGATGAGAAAATGAACATGAGCTGGCTTTAGTATGCCCTTGCAGCCCAGAAAGCCAACGGTATCCTGGGCTGCATGAAAAGGAGCTTGACCAGCAGGTCGAAGGAGGTGATCCTGCCCCTGTACTCTGCGCTTGTGAGACCTCCCTTGGAGTACTGTGTGCAGTTCTGGTGTTCTCAACCTAAAAAGGACATGGATCTGTTGGAACAAGTGCAGAGGAGGGCCACGAGGATGATCAGGGGACTGGAGCACCTCCCGTATAAAGATAGGCTGAGAAAGTTGGGGCTGTTCAGCCTGGAGAAGAGAAGGCTTCGTGGAGACCTAGCAGCCTTCCAGTATCTGACGGGGGCCTACAGGAATGCTGGGGATGGACTCTTCATTCATTAGGGACTGTAGTGATAGGACAAGGGGTAATGGGTTCAAATTTAAAACAGGGAAAGTTTAGACTGGATATAAGGAAGAAGTTCTTTACTGTAAGGATGGTGAGGCACTGGAATGGGTTGCCCCGGGAAGTTGAGAATGCTCCATCCTTGGCGATTTTCAAGGCCAAGTTGAACAAAGCCTTGGTTGAGGTGGTTTAATGTGCGGTGCTCCTGCCCGTGGCAGGGGGGTTGGAACTAGATGATCTTAAGGTCCTTTCCAACCCTATCTATTCTATGATTCTATGATATTTAATAAGCATGTATTCATAAGAATAAATTGATGCATATTAATTAGAAGTGAAAACCTTCTTAAATTAGAGGAAAATGACTGATTTGCATATCAATGTGCGTATCACAATTCCGCGTAATCTCAGTATATACAAGGCTTTAAAACTGGTATAAAATGCAAAGAACACATTTGGCACATATATTAGAAATACAAATCAAATGGAAAGAGAAAAGCATTGTAAAAGGTCTCTTCAGAAGAAGTCTAGAAGTATTAAGGTAGTTACAGTGTAATGGGAAGGCCAGATAACACTTTGGCACAGATATTTGAATTTTTACTCCATCGGAGAGCGTTTAGCGAAAAAGAATTCGAAGTTCTCTGAACATCTCTAAACATGACATTTCAATGAGTGAAAGGTATGATTCAGGTCTTCGTAAACACAATTTCCTTCCTGCAAATAATAAACAATTAGTCTAATTGCTCAACATCTAAACAAAATGAGATATGAGAATGAAGGATTGAGACTACTGAGTACAATCACAATTTCAGGTAATAAAAGGAAATCAAGAAATCTGCCATGTGCTGAAAGAATGGGGTAGTCTTACTGAATGAAGCTCTGGAGGTTCATTGAGACTAAAACATACTGCTGCCATTCAGCTGTGTGCTTGAAATGACCACCACATCTCTCTTGCTTAATTCTGCCCTCAGGATCTTATCTTTCTAGGCAAGGGGCCAGTCACTTTCTCTGACTTCAGGTCAGGATTTGTTTTTCTCGTTTTTAATAATGCCCAAAGAAACAGAAACCCTGAGATACCATGGTAAGGAAATCAATATAAGGACATAAATAAGTGAAAGCTCTGGGAATGAATGTCAGTGTGCACATCAACTAAAAATAGCCCACAACCCTCTATATAACCTTTACTCACCACACTTGTCCATATCTCATTCAGCTAGGCACTAGAATATTTCTTACTTATATTGTAAATTTAAGGTGGTAAATTTGAAGAATGAAGAAAAAAAGCATGAATATTCAGAGGCAAGAGGCCTGAAACTTTTTGTTCAACAGCATGAACTCTTTTGGATGCAGCAGAAAGGCTAGGAAGGGCTATCTTCACCATGAATTTCCATTTCCTCTCCTGCTACTAAGAAACTGGTCACCAGTCCTGAGGACAGCAAATTCCATTCCATCAGAGTATTAAAAAAATATGTAAATGAGATATGGAGACCTAATTAGAGTATAGGAATTGCATGGTTCAAGGAAAAGTTCAGTTATGTATCGGTAATTACACAACAGCCATTTTTCCTTACAGGCTAAAACCAACTCAATTTTAGCAAAATAAGTGTTATAATTAAAGCAGCTTTTCAAAGTAATGATGCATGAAATACGTAATCAAAAATGTAAAGTCCAAACATCTATTGGATTTGTTTAAAGACCTGTGAAGCATGCAAAATAAAAGCATTATTTTGATGCAAGTAATATAATGGCCTTTTATTTTTAGCAACAGAATATTAACAGCAAGTGCAAAATATTCAATGTCAAGGAAGATTCGTACTCAACCACAATATGAATTTAAAATTTTAACTTTGTTCTTGTTCTTACAAGTAAAGCAGAATGAATCACATAGACATGACTGCTGAATAAGGGGTCTGGTTAGTTGCAATGGATGTTCAGAATGAAATGTTTGCTATGATGAATTAAATTTAATGGGCCAATTCAGTCTTTTCAATCATATTATTAAAGCTAAGTATTGAAATGCATTTTCTCCTAGGAATTATTTTTCATTTTATATCTTCCTGTTTTTTTCTTCACTTACTAGAAAATTCTTTTTGTTCTCTATAAGATGAAATTGCAGCAACCTTACAAATTGTAACAAAGCAAAAAGAATTGTGCTTCCTAAAAGGGAAAATGATGGAACAGTAAGGATATAAATGTATGCATATTGAATTATTTTTACATATATTTAAATAATTCTTTTTGATCACAGGATTTCAGTATTCTCCAGTCTACTCATAACCTACTGAAAATTTAATTCTAGGATGTTAAAAAATGATTTTTTAAAATTAGCTTGCAGTGCATCTGGCAGGACTAGACCCTAAACATATACTGTACAAAGCTCTCTCTGTTGATCAGACCACTAATACTGATGAGCTAAAACGCGTTAGGTTGCACCGATTTTTTGCAGATAGGAGAATGCCCTGTGACACAAGAAAATCTGAAGAAAAACAAAAATAGCAAGCAAAATGCATATAAATGTAATTTTCTTCATGCTGATACATGCTGTGAAGGAAAACTGTGAAAGTAGCTAAAAGTCGAGGATAATATATATATCACCAGATCTTGGGGGTATTTTTGTATTTGGTTTGGTTTCTTTTTTTTTTTTTTTTTTTTTCCATAAAGTTTATTTTCTTCTTTGGAGCTTTCACTGCAAATCTTACAAGTTTGGGCTCTCTGTATAGCACTCAAAGTAAATCTTTAGGGAAGAAATACTATTAGACTTCAAGATAAATATTTGCCCTCAAATGTTGGTGCAAATAATGTGTCCAACACATCAGGTTTTTGAGCTTTTTGTACCTCTGAGATATCTTTAGCTGTGTTGGGCAAATATTGAAATTATAATTCTCCCATTATTCCTATATCTAGGATTATGCATAAAAGCCTTAAATGAGAAAAAAAGGCTGTTTTGTTCCCCGAATACCAATTTAATTATGTTGATGTTGAAGATATGCACAATTGAATTATATTTGCTATGAGGAGATGAAAGAAACTTGTAAACCAAATTACTTACGGATCACAGCTGATGAGGCCAAATTCTGTACTTAATTCTGCTTATTATTTTTTTTTCCTCAGAGCTGTTAATTGTAGGAACTGAACCTTAATGTCAGATATTTCATTCCTTTCCATTTTATTCCTATTTTAAAGAAATTTGTATTTTGAACTTCCAAGAGTCCACTAGTGGTCTAATGCAATACATCAATCTACTGTAGTTGTATGCCATCACACCTTTACAGCACATAAATAAGAAAATCTAACTCAAGTTTTCTTACAAAATTAGTGGTTTTAAGGTACTGTATGGTGATAATTTCCACTTCCCAAATGACTGTGAACTGGAAGCTTAGGAAGCAGATGACAGAGTTTATTTCACAGTATCACAGTATCACAGTATCACAGTAGGTTAGAGATTGGAAGGGACCTCAAAAGATCATCTAGTCCAATCCCCCTGCCGGAGCAGGAACACCTAGATAAGGTTACACAGGAACGTGTCCAGGCGGTCTTGAATGTCTCCAAAGAAGGAGATTCCACAACCTCCCTGGGCAGCCTGTTCCAGTGTTCCGTACCCTCACTGAGAAGAAGTTTCTTCTCAGGTTTAAGTGGAACCTCTTGTGCTCCAATTTGTATCCATTACCCCTTGTCCTTTCATTGTTTGCCACTGAGAGAGTGGTCCATCCTCGTGACACTCCCCCTTTATATATTTATATACACTAATAAGGTCACCCCTCAATCTCCTCAGTAATTTACTGGTTCCAGAAGTAATGTTTGAGACCATGACATTTCCCTAACACTTCTGACATAAAAAGTTAGTTTCGCTGCAAGAGTGTTATAAAATTTGGCATAATGGAGTTAGTTTTTCCAGGACTACTAACTTCCGAACTACCAAACTTGGAAGCAGGAACAAAGATGACTTGTTTCTCACAGAGCTTACTGGTAGTTCAGATACCAAAATATACCTGTAAAGTTCCTTTTTGAATATTTTCAAATACAATGTTTGGCAATAAATATATTCCATTTCAATAGAAAATGAAAATATATACAAATGTTTCACAAAAATCCATTTTTGTATATGTACTAATGTGTCAATCCCCAATCCCCATTTAATGAAGTGCCCATTCTTCGTTCTTCCTGAAGGGATAGTGCTAAAAATTCAACAGAAATATATGACTTTCATGAAACTGAATCTTTGCTTTTGTTAGTGTAGCGCCAGGTGAAAGTAATTTAGACTTGTCAGAAAAGTAAATGGTGATTTTTTTTTAGAGGAATTTTCTTCTACAGAAAAAGAAAAGTTGGTCTATGCCATGCTGTTAATGATTCTTTTTCTCAGTGATTCTGAAAAACAGTATTGCACAGAAGGATCTGGGTGTGTTGGCTGAAGTTGAGTTTGAGTGGGTGTCGTGGTTTAACCCAACCAAACAGCTTGTTCACTTACTCCCAGTGAGTGGTGCCAGGCGTTAGTCCGCCCCCCCCTTCCCCAGGGGCTGCCGCCCCCTTTCCCCGCTCCCAGAGGGGTGGGGAGGAGAATCGAAGGAATGCAACTCCCACGGGCTGAGATAAGAACAGTCTAGCAACTAGTGTACAATACGAATCACCACCGCTACCACCAACGACAACAATGATAAGAGAAAACAGCAAAGGAAAGGAGTACAATACCACGCGCCGAACCACTAGTCCGACCTGGCCGACCCCCTCCCCTTCCGGGTACCTCCCAGTTCCCCCCCCGGGCATGACATGCTGTGGTATGGAATACCTCTTTGGTCAGTTTGGGTCAGGTGTCCTGTCTCTGCTTCCTCCCGGCTTCCCCTCCTCCCTGGCAGAGCACGAGACTCACAAAGTCCTTGGCCAAACCAAACATCATTTTTATCAGCTTTGTTCCCAGCCCGAAAGTCAAAACACAGCACTGCACCAGCTACTAAGAAGGAGAAAAAATGACTGCTGCTGCTGAACCCAGGACATTATCCACCCCTTATTCCATACCATTCACGTCACGCTCAGATCCTACATTTTCAATATACCATCACTCCGATCTCAGTGCACTTCTATCTTAGTGCAAAGACTAGTCCCTATAAAGCTGCTGAGTCCATCTGGTCCATGATGTCAGGCTCCATCTCTTGTAACAGTCTTTCAGAACAGGAGAGGCCGCGTGCAGTATTGGGTCGTTGCCTGCTGATGCTGATCATTCCCTTACTGTAGAACTTGTCTGGTTCTGTCAAAGTTCGCTCTATGTTGGGATGATGGTTGAAGGGAAGTCAGGGCTAGTCGCTGGTGGCCTGAAGACATCTGGTTGATGGGCTATTAAAGTATTACACAGCAGGCAACAACATACAATTATGTTCTTTGGCTGTTTTCCCCTAAAATTAAATCCCCTTGAGGTACACATCGGACTTCCCCATCATCCCGCATTACCCACCAAGTGTATCCAGGTCCCTGAGCAAAAGCAATCCCACGAGTGGGTTTGCCTTTACTTGAAGCAGGAATAACCCAGACTGTCTTCCCCAGCAAATTCTTCATATGCACCACAGGAACTTTGTCCCCCTCTACAATATGTAAAAGTTCCGATTGGGCTGGGCCAGCTCTGTTGGCAGATCATCTGGTGTTGACCAACCAGGTGGCCTTTGGTAAGTGTGTATCCCAATGCTTGAAAGTTCCCCCACCCATTGCTCTCAGTGTAGTTTTTAACAGCCCATTGTACCTTTCGATTTTCCCAGAGGCTGGTGCATGGTAGGGGATGTGATATACCCACTCAATGCCATGCTCTTTGGCCCAAGTGTCTATAAGGTTATTCCGGAAATGAGTCCCGTTGTCTGACTCAATTCTCTCAGGGGTGCCGTGTTGCCACAAAATGTGTTTCTCAAGGCCCAGGATAGTGTTCCGGGCAGTGGCGTGGGGCACAGCGTACGTTTCCAGCCATCCGGTGGTTGCTTCCACCATGGTAAGCACATGGCGCTTACCTTGGCGGGTTGGTGGCAGTGTGATATAGTCAATCTGCCAGGCCTCCCCATATTTATACTTCAGCCATCGTCCTCCATACCAAAGAGGTTTTAACCGTTTGGCTTGTTTAATGGCAGCACATGTTTCACACTCATGAATAACCTGGGCAATAGTGTCCATTGTTAAGTCCACCCCTCGATCACGGGCCCATCTATATGTTGCATCTCTGCCCTGATGGCCTGAAGTGTCATGGGCCCACCGGGCCACAAATAATTCACTTTTATGTTGCCAATCTAAGTCCATCTGAGCCACTTCAATCTTAGCAGCTTTATCCACTTGTTGGTTGTTCTGGTGTTCCTCAGTGGCCCGACTCTTGGGTACATGGGCATCTACATGACGTACCTTCACCACCAGGTTTTGCACCCGGGCAGCAATATCTTTCCACAGTGCAGCAGCCCAGATAGGTTTACCTCTGCGTTGCCAGTTGCTCTGCTTCCATTGCTGCAACCACCCCCACAGGGCATTTGCCACCATCCATGAGTCAGTATAGAGATAAAGTACTGGCCACTTTTCTTGTTCAGCAATATCCAGGGCCAGCTGGATGGCTTTCACCTCAGCAAACTGACTCGATTCACCCTCTCCTTCAGCAGTTTCTACAACTTGTCGTCGAGGATTCCATACAGCTGCCTTCCATCTCCGATGTTTTCCCACAATACGGCAGGACCCATCAGTAAACAAGGCATATTGCTTTTCACTTTCTGACAGCTGATTATATGGTGGGGCCTCTTCAGCACGCATCACCTCCTCCTCTGGTGACATTCCAAAATCTTTGCCCTCTGGCCAGTCCATGATGACTTCTAGAATGCCTGGACGACTGGGATTTCCTATTCGAGCTCGTTGTGTAATTAGTGCAGCCCATTTACTCCACGTAGCATGAGTTGCATGATGCGTAGAGGAGACCCTGCCTTTGAACATCCAGCCTAGCACGGGCAACCAGGGTGCCAGGAGGAGCTGTGCTTCGGTGCCAATCACTTCCGAAGCAGCTCGAACCCCTTCATAGGCTGCCAGTACCTCTTTCTCAGTTGGGGTATAGCTTGCCTCAGATCCTTTGTATCCCCGACTCCAAAAACCAAGGGGTCGACCTCGAGTCTCTCCTGGAGCTTTCTGCCAGAGGCTCCAGGTAGGGCCATTCTCCCCAGCTGCGGTGTACAATACATTTTTTACATCTGGCCCAGTCCGAACTGGTCCAAGGGCCACTGCATGAACTATCTCACGTTTAATTTGCTCAAAGGCTTGTTGTTGCTCAGGTCCCCATTTAAAATCATTCTTCTTACGGGTCACGTAATAGAGAGGGCTTACAATCAAACTGTAATTTGGGATGTGAAGTCTCCAGAACCCCACTGCACCTAAGAAAGCTTGTGTTTCTTTCTTATTAGTTGGTGGAGACATTGCTGTTATCTTGTTGATTACATCTGTGGGGATCTGTCTATGTCCATCTTGCCATTTTATTCCCAGAAATTGAATCTCCTGTGCAGGACCCTTGACCTTACTTCGTTTTATGGCAAAACCGGCTTTCAGCAGGATTTGGATTATTTTCCTCCCTTTCTCAAAGACTTCTTCTGCTGTATCGCCCCACACTTGAAAAACACTAATACAGCAAATACCAGATCTAAGTAAGTTACAACATTCTGAAGCTGTGAGATCAAGAGGAACAACTTTGAGAGCCAATAAATCAGCATTGTGATGAGTGACTATTAATCCGGTCAGATCTGTTGTTATCTCAACCCCTTCGTGCCCCACGTTGGGCGCCAAAAAGAACTGTCGTGGTTTAACCCAACCAAACAGCTTGTTCACTTACTCCCAGTGAGTGGTGCCAGGCGTTAGTCCGCCCCCCCCCTTCCCCAGGGGCTGCCGCCCCCTTTCCCCGCTCCCAGAGGGGTGGGGAGGAGAATCGAAGGAATGCAACTCCCACGGGCTGAGATAAGAACAGTCTAGCAACTAATGTACAATACGAATCACCACCGCTACCACCAACGACAACAATGATAAGAGAAAACAGCAAAGGAAAGGAGTACAATACCACGCGCCGAACCACCAGTCCGACCCGGCCGACCCCCTCTCCTTCCGGGTACCTCCCAGTTCCCCCCTCGGGCATGACGTGCTGTGGTATGGAATACCTCTTTGGTCAGTTTGGGTCAGGTGTCCTGTCTCTGCTTCCTCCCGGCTTCCCCTCCTCCCTGGCAGAGCATGAGACTCACAAAGTCCTTGGCCAAACCAAAACATCATTTTTATCAGCTTTGTTCCCAGCCCGAAAGTCAAAACACAGCACTGCACCAGCTACCAAGAAGGAGAAAAAATGACTGCTGCTGCTAAACCCAGGACAGTGGGCAATGTGCACTAGGGACAAAGTTGATTAACAGTATCCTGGTTTGCCTTAGGAGGAATGTTACTAGCAGGTTGATTATGTGATCCTTCCCCTCTCTTTATCACCAGAGAGGCTACAGCTGGACCACTCGCTACAGTTGTCCCGTGTAAGAAGGACACAGACATAATGGAGCAAAGTCTAGCAAAGGATCACAAGCATGATGAAGGGCTTGCAGCATGAGAACTCTGTGGTTGCGTGAAGAGGCTATGGAGTTGCCATCCTCTGGGATAACTCAAAACCCGGCTGAATGCAACCCTGAGCAGGTAGTTTTTGGTGATCCTGCTTTTCAGTTGCAGTGGGTCTATGGTCTTCTGACAAATACTTAAGTTTCAATGAAACACTGGCAGGAGTTTTTTGTGTGTGTTTTTTCAATAACAAATGTCATGGTTTAAGCCCAGGCTGTAAATCAGAACCACACAGCTCTCTTGCCCACTCCACCCCTTTCTTTCCCTGCTCCACTCCCAGAAGGACAGGGAGGAGAATCGAAAGAATGTAACTCCCACGGGTTGAGATAAGAACAGTCCAGTAACTAAGGTATAACACAAATCACTACTGCTACCACCAATAATAATAATGATAAGGGAAATAACAAGGGAAGAGAATACAATACCACCTGTTGACACCCAGCCTGACCCAGCAGTGAACCAGCCCTTCCAGGTAACTGCCAGCTACATCCTGGGCATGACGTGCTGTGGTATGGAATACCTCTTTGGCTAGTTTGGGTCAGGTGTCCTGTTTCTGCTTCCTCCCAGCTTCCCCTCCTCCCTGCCAGAGCATGAGACTCACAAAGTCCTTGGTCAGAGTTACTGAGCAGCAACTAAACACATTGGTGTTATCAGTGCTGTTCCCAGGCAGAAAGCCAAAACCACAACACTGCAGCAGCCACTAAGAAGGAGAAAAAATGACTGCTACTCGTTAATCCAGGACAACAGGGAGTGAGAAAGCATATGTGTGTTTATGCACATGGAAGTCACAAAGCAAGCAACACACTCTTATTGCTTAAATATCACCTAATTCTTCCAGGGATGTTCTCTGATTTGGAAAGTGCCAGAAACCACTCAGTCCAATGTCAAATTCCCACTTCTGTCCCATGCTTGTGGGTAACTGAGATTAAAAGAACTCTGTGGAAAGCAAATTGGAATAAACCCATGCAGGATATTTTAGCATGCAGAGCAGCTGCTACTTAAAATACAGAACAGAAATTGTTCTTTTGGGAGAGTACCCAGTGACAGTTTTCCAGAAGCATAGGCAATATGTTTACTAATCTCTCCTGGCTAGCAGCAGTATGTTTAGCTTCCATAGGCCTGGAGGCCAGTAGTCCTGTGGGACCCTACAGTTGAAGCAGTTCAAGCATAATAATTTTGCCCTCAAATGGCACAGTAACTCCTCAGCTTTTACACAATTCCAGCTGCACACTTCAGCTCTACAAAGAGTACAAAAGAAGTGACATCATTGCTACCTACATAATATTTTTAGCTCATGCTGGAACCTAATACTGTTAAGAGACTAAAAAAAGAAACCGAAGTTCTAAATCCTTGAAAATATCAAGCATGGAGCAATCAATCACATCTGCAGTGTCCCAGGAATTTATGCTGGATTTCAATGAAATTTCAGAGGCCATTTATGTACCTGACAAACTTTTTAACATCTACAGATTGTAAAGAGTACAGGCATTAGAAAAAAAAAAAAACCACAAAACAATTAAGAAGTATTGAAGACAGGATTTTTCAGCTTCTTTTTTGTTATTTTGACAACTTTTTGACCAGTATCATTTGACTTGGTTTTATTTAATGTTTCAATGCTGTGGAAAAATATACATACAAAAAGCACCAACATGTATTATAAGTTCCTAAATGCAGACACACACACTCTCCCAAGCACACTTAATGAACCATTCTTTGTTTCTGAATTTGCACTGAGCATCCATGGCAAGATGCTGGCAGTGGGGGCTGTGGGATGGCCTCTGTGAGGAGAGGCTGGGGCTGCCCCAGGCTGGGCATAGACAATTGCAGCCACCTCCAACAGACACCACAGACCACAGCTGAGCCCCATGGCAAGACTGTGGTGCCTCTGGGAAAACATATTTAAGCAAGAGGGGAAAATGCTGGACAGGCAGAAGAGGAATCAAAAAATATGAAGTGGCATCTGGAAAACAAGGTCAGAGGAAGAGGAGAGGAGCAGGTACTGCTGAAGGACTAGTACAGCTCTTGGAAAACCCATGCTGGAGCAGAGGAAAAGGGTGAGGAGGAAGGAGTGTTAGAGGGAAACCACTTTGTACTGAACATAACACTCCAACACCACCACTCCTTGTGCTGCACCTTACTTCACTTAAGGGTCTGAGTGTAACCTGCAGCAATTAAAAGGGAAGGAGGAGAAGAGTTTGGGGTGAAATTGAACAAGAAATGGAGGGATGAAAGCTGTTTTCCCGTAAAGTGTTTTCCCCAGATTTTTTCATGGGTTTTTTTTTTTATTTTATTTTTTTTTTATTTTGCGGTGGTTTTTTTGTTTGTTTGTGGTTTTTTTTTTTGTCTCCCAAAGCCTTAATCAGTAATTAAATATATGTATCTTAACTGGTAATGAGCTTATTTCCTGTGATGGTAACTGGTAAGGTATCTCCCTGTCTTTATCTTGACCCACAAGCTTCCTTGTTCCCATTCTTTCTGTTTTCTCCCCCTGTCCTACTGAGGGAGCAGCAAGACAGCAAGGGGCTGGATGGGATTTTGGCTGCTAGCCAGGGTCAACACACAACATAATTTTGTGTTAATGCTCATGCACATATATTTTTAAATTTGGCTAGACATTTCATGGAGTTTCATGGGGTATTTTACAGTAACTTGTTTAACATACATATTAGCCTAAAAGCAATCCCCAGAAATAAATTGTCAAAAATGTTACCATTTTTTGTGTGTGTATGTTTGATTTGGTAACGTTTCATATGGAAGAGTTAGTATGCAATCACCAGACAGATTTCCAAATGGATTTAATTCTAGCCAGGCCCCTCCAGTCACCCCACATTCCTTAGCTCTCCCACTCCTTTTTTCACTTTCAGTGCAGTCCCCTGAAGTTACTCCTGACAGAGGTATAGCTATAAAATTTGGGTTGGTTTTTTTTGGTTTTGTTTTGTTTTGGTTTGGTTTTTTTTTGTCTTTCCTAACCCTCTCCTATGTGCCTCAGGTTTAATTTTCATCCTAAGCTTGATTTATTTTTAACCTTTTTTCTTGTCAACATGTCTAGATTCTCTTTTTCACTTTACGTTCATCTACTTTTCATTTTTTTCTCTTCAGACAGAGAGACATACTGTGATGGCTACTGATCAGAAATGTTCATTAATACTTCTTGGATCTATCAATTTCTTTTTGGTATCATTGTGAAATAATGACACCTTTTTTTATCTGCGTCTTGTCAGGGTATTCTTGTTTGCTAAGAAACTCATGACACTGAGAAGTCATAGGATAGTATGTAGCTATAGTAATTTTACCCACACATGTTTCAAGTTGGATTTTTAAACACCTCAATTTTTTTTCTCATGTTTTATAAGTAGTGCAAGACAGTTAGAAAATATGGTGAGATATAGTGAAATATGATGCTAGCAACCACCTGTTGTCCAGCTGTGCAGTCAAATGTCCTAGTAAAGAATGGGAAATCTGTTAAAACTCATGTTTAACTTGGAAAGTATTTGAAACTATTGGGCTGTGAAATATGTTTGGATGTCTTACTGTGTTGTCCTTGCAATTATAATATGTTATTTGAGTTTCAACCTAGAGTTTCAAGTGGTTCAACTGAAAATAAAATCAGTGAAACTAAAGTTTAGCTGAGAAGGACCTGGGAGTATTGGTAGATGATAATTTGTCTATGAGCCAGCAGTGTGCCCTTGTGGCAAGGAGGGCCAATATTATCCTGGGTGCATCGGGATGAGTGTGGCCAGGAGGTAAAGGGAGGTGATTCTTCACCTCTACTCAACCCTGGTGAGCCCACATTTGGAGTATTGTCCATTTCTGGGCTCCTCAGTACAAGAAAGACAAGGAGCTACTGGAAAGGGTTCAGCGGAGGGCCACAAGGGTGATCAGGGGTTTGGATGAGGAACAGTGGCCATAAAGTAAAACACAAGAAGTTTCATGATGAGAGAAGGGCTGTGGACATAATCTATTTGGACTTCAGTAAAGCATAAAACATGGAAGCAGAAAGCATAGAACTCCGACAGTATTATTCTGGAAAGACTGGCTGCTCATGGCCTGGATAGCTGTACCGTTTGATGGGTTGGAAACTGGCTTCACAACAGAGCCAAAGAATAAATGATATCATAGAATAGAATAGAATAATAGAATAGTTAGGGTTGGAAAGGACCTTAAGATCATCTAGTTCCAACCCCCCTGCTATGCTCAGGGACACCTCGCACTAAACCATCTCACCCAAGGCTTCGTTCAACCTGGTCTTGAACACTGCCAGGGATGGAGCATTCACAACCTCCCTGGGCAACCTATTCCAGTGCCTGACCACCCTAGCAGGAAAGAATTTCCTCCTTATATCCAGTCTAAACTTCCCCTGTACCACATGTAGTTGGTGACTGGTCAATAGTGTTGTACCTCAGGGTTCACTGTTATGGCCAGTTAATATCTTCACAGATGATCTGGATGAGGGAATTGAGTGTACCTTCTGTAAACTTGTGGATGACACCAAGTTGGCTGGGAGTGTTGATCTCCTGGAAGATAGAAAGGCTCTGCAGAGGGATCTGGACAGGCTGTATTGATAGGCTGTGTCCAGTGGTATGAGGTTTGACAAGGAAAAGTGCTGGGTCTGCATTTGGGTCATAACAACCCCATGCAACCCTACAGGCTTGGGGAAAAGTTACTGGAAAGCTGCCTGCTGGAAAAGCACCTGGGGGAGCTGATTGACAGCCATCTGAACATGAGCCAGCTTCTGCTTAGGCAGCCAAGAAGGCCAATGGCATCCTGGCCTGTATGAGAAATAGCATGGCCAGCAGGACCAGGAAAGTAATTGTCCCCCTGTACTTGGCACTAGTGAGGCTGTGCCCCAAATCTTCCAGTTCTGAGTTCTGAGACCCTCACTACAAGAAAGATATTAAGGCTCTGGATTGGGTCTAGAAAAGGGCAACAAAGCTGATGAAGCATCTGGAGAATAAGTCTTATGAGGAGTGGATGAGGGAACTGGGGTTGTTTAGTCTCGAGAAGAGAAGCCTCAGGGGGACCTTATAGTTCTCTACAACTACCTCAAAGGTTGTTGTAGTATGGTGTCCCAAGTAACAAATTATAGGACAAGAGGAAATGATCTTGTTTATGTGAAACCCACTCTCTATACAGGGCTGAAGTCATGACTGTGTAAAGGTATAAGAGTGTCAATAATTTTGGAAACACAGACAGTAGCTTATATATTGATTGGCTTATCTGCATAAAATAAAATTTCAGCTTGTAGTTGTGACCCGCATTTACTGTTAGATCATTGTCAGGTGCTGTTCAAAGTATAACATTTGATATTCTGAGTGACCTGGGGTTTACCTTTCAAGACTGTCATTTTCTGTTAAAAAGTAATGTTAGCTCGGGTCAAAGGAGAAATTAAGTTCTTTGGTGGAACTTCACTGGATTCTGGAACCAGGCTATGTATAGTCTGGTTTAATTAAACTTTGTGAAAGACGAAATTCATTTGTAAAATGTGTTAAGGATGACAGAAGTGAGTAAGAGCCGAAATGCTAAGCAAGATTTTTAAATCAGTATATGTAGCTGGTTATACTATTACACATGTGGAATGAATCATAGAATCATCAAATCATAGAATAGTTAGGGTTGGAAAGGACCTTAAGATCATCTAGTTCCACCCCCCCTGCCACAGGCAGGGACACCTCACATTAAACTATCTCACCCAAGGCTTCGTCCAACCTGGTCTTGAACACTGCCAGGGATGGAGCATTCATAGCCTCCCTGGGCAACCTATTCCAGTGCCTCACCACCCTAACAAGAAAGAATTTCCTCCTTATATCCAAATTAAACTTCCCCTGTTTAAGTTTTAACCCATTACTCCTTCTCCTATCACTACAGTCCCTAATGAAGAGTCCATCCCCAGCATCCCTGTAGGCCCCCGTCAGATACTGGAAGGCTGCTATGAGATCTCCAAGCAGCCTTCTCTTCTCCAGGCTGAACAGCCCCAGCTTTCTCAGCCGATCTTCATATGGGAGGTGCTCCAGTCCCCCGATCATCCTCATGGCCCTCCTCTGGACTTGTTCCAACAGTTCCATATCCTTTTTGTGTTGAGAACACCAGAACTGCACACAATACTCCAAGTGAGATCTTCCGAGAGCAGAGTAGAGGGGCAGGATCACCTCCTTCGACATGCTGGTCACGCTCTTTTTGATGCAGCCCAGGATAGGGTTGGCTTTCTGGGCTGCAATTGCACACTGAAGCCGCCTCATGTTCATTTTCTCATTGACCAGCACCCCCAAGTCCTTCTCCGCAGGGCTGCTCTCAATCTCTTCTCTGCCCAGCCTGTGGCTGTATCTGGGATTGCTCCGACGCAGGTGTAGGACCTTGTACTTGTCATGGTTAAACTTTACATGGTTGGCATCAGCCCACCTCACAAGTGTGTCAAGGTCCATCTGGATGGCATTCCTTCCCTCCAGCGTTTCAACCAAACCACACAGCTTGGTGTCATCGGCAAACTTGCTGAGGGTGCACTCAATCCCACTGTCCATGTCAGTGACGAAGATGTTAAACATGACACAATTGTTGAATTATGTTGCTTATGTATGCTGCTATATATTTTATTATGTATGGTTCTGAAGGGAAAGGATCTGCAATGTTTCTCTGATTTATCTGTGAATACATAAAATGAATGAATAATGGTATGTAACTAATGTTCCTTTATTAGCGTGTGGCTTTTAGTAGTTCAAGGAGCTTCATCTGTAACCATTTGATGGCTCATAAGCTGCCTTCTTCAGCAGTAATGGTGTGGCTGATTGAATACCTACTTTAAAATTTTAAAATGCTGATTTGCTCGGATATAACAACTGACTCTTCATTTGAACAGAGCAGCTGACTTTGTACAATCTGCAGGCTTGACAATGAGTATAATTTAGTGGATTAGGGCTAGGATTATTAATTATAAATAATTAATGTGTATTAGTTTACATTTTTGTTAAGTTCTGCCCAATATTTAAGTGAATTTAACCTACATGAAAGGTACTAGGCTATGAACCCTGGATTGCAAAACCTCATATGCACATAAGTGTCATAAGCAGTGCACATAGCCTTGTCCTTCATGTTACTGCTGATTTGCAGAGTTAACTTTAAAGATTAATAATTAATGTGCTTCATGGAAAGATGCACACAAAAGAAACCGTGCACAGTGTACAACAGATTTTATTGATCCTACAAAGCATTGTAATACTTGTGTGCCATCTGCTGCACCTCATCTGTCTACTAACTCTAGGCATATGTAAACTTCACACCTTTATAGTATGTTCTGTAATATGGTAGCTAAGACAGTGCTTGGATTTTCTCCTGGAACTACAGTGAAGTTTGTAGTAAAGGTGGAAATTACAATGCATGAAACTACAGTGAAGCCAGCTGAAAGCACAAGTGTTTTGTAAAGGTTGTACAATCCCAAATTTATTGGCCAGCGATCTGTATTGAAGCTATGGCAGTATCACTATTATTACCGTTGAGACAAGGGGGGGCACGAAATTACAAAATGGGATATAGAAATCTTTAGAAGTAGCTTTAAGTAGTGTTAAGTTTGATGGCTTTGTAACAGTAGCAATGGAAAATTACTGAGGTGCAGGGTACATAGAGAAAAATATATAAAGAGAGTGCAGCTAGAGAACATACTGAGAATTCTCACAAGATAAATCGTTATAGTTGACATAGCTTTAAGAAAAAACAGCCTAGAAAAACAGGACACAGGGATAAGGGGTATCTGGGAACTGCAGGTGTCCAGGATGGGCTACAGTTAAACTAACTGATAAGTAGGAGGATAGGAGGATTATTATGTCTCTGGTGCTAACGAACCAATTAAACTGGTATGAGCATCTACTGCGCGTGCTTCAAAGGCTGCCAGAAGTGATGAAGATTGTTGGAAGAAGTAAACGACCCTCAGACACCACCACCACAATTCTGTACGCATGCGGGGAACTCTCTGGAAAATGATGTAATCCATATGTAGCCTCATGAATATGTATGTATGCCCAGGGACTATATAAGGGTGGCCTGTGTAGCAATACAGGGACACACGTTAGGAGGAGTTATCCCCCGTGTCTCCCGGCGCCGCAATAAAGAATACCTGCTTGTCAGCTTGAAAACTTTGTTGACAAGTTTGTTCATGGAGTTTTCTCTGAATCACCATTTGTCGTGGTTTAACCCACAGCCAGACAGCTTGTTACCCACTCCCCCCCCGTTTCTTGCCCTCCCCTTACTCCTGGAGGGACAGAGAGGAGAATCAGAAAGAATGCAACTCCCACGGGTTGAGATAAGAACAGTTTAGTAACTAAGGTATAACACAAATCACTACTGCTACCACCAATAATAGTAATGATAAAGGAAATAACAAGGGAAGAGAATACAACACCCCATCACCAGGTGACCGATAACTTGCCCCCCCCAGCCTGACCAAGCACCGACCGATACCTCCTCCAACCCTGCCGTCCACCTAGTCCTTCCGGGTAACTCCCAGTTACCTCCTGGGCATGACGTGCTGTGGTATGGAATACCTCTTTGGTCAGTTTGGGTCAGGTGTCCTGTCTCTGCTTCCTCCCGGCTCCCCTCCTCCCTGGCAGAGCATGAGGCCCACAAAGTCCTTGGCCAAACCAAAACATCGTTTTTTTCAGCTCTGTTCCCAGCTGAAAGTCAAAACACAGCACTGCACCAGCTACCAAGAAAGAGAAAAATGACTGCCACTGCTAAACCCAGGACATTATCCACCCCTTATTCCATACCATTCACGTCATGCTCAGATCCCACATTTTCAATATACCATCACTCTTATCTAAGTGCACTCTCATCGTAGTGCATGGACCAGTCCCTATAAAGCTGCTGAGTCCATCTGGTCCATGATGCCAGGCTCCATCTCTTGTAACAGTCTTTCAGAGCAGGAGAGGCTGTGTGCGGTGTTCACACACATGAATAACCTGGGCAATAGTGTCCATTGTTAGGTCCACCCCTCGATCATGAGTCCATCTCGATGTTGTATCTCTGCTCTGTTGGCCTTAAGGGTCAGGGGCCCACCAGGTTCAAAATAATTCATTGTCCTTCCATCTCCAATGTTTCCAAAGCACTGGAGGGGCCCAGTGGACTAGATACTTGCCCATACTGTCCCTCATGCCCTGCCACTCATGGCTGTCCAGCCTTGGGGGAAACCTCTTGGTCCTCCCATATTGTTGTCTAACCCCAGACAAGACCCAAACCCGACTCTGCTTAAATTTTGGGATCAGACACAATGGTGGTGGGTAAAACACACTCTGTGTGTGTGCCAACATAGTGAACACCATCACAATCAGCAGGCAGGTCCCAAGGGTACCCAAAGGCCATTCAAAACCTTCAGAACTCTCAAGCGATGCTGCTGTACTTGTCACTGGGGCTGGTGTAGCTGCTGTGCTTGCCGGCTCTCCCACCACCAGCTTCTCTTTTCCTGAGTCCAGCTCTTCCTCCTCTGCCTTGCTGGGAAATGCTGCGGGGTCTCCTGCGTCCTCCTGGGGCTCGGCGGGCGGCTTCCGGGGAATGCTCTCGGCCGTCGTGGGGCTGGGCTCGGCCGCGGGGCTCGGCTCCTCTGCCGCCTTCTCCCGCTGCTCGGCAGCCGCCTCCTCCCGCTCCTCGACCGCCCCGACCTCCTCCACCGGCAGCCGTCCCCTCGCGGCCTCCGGTCCCGCTCCCGCTTGGTCCCCGGGGCCGCTCTCCCGGGCCGCTTCAGCAGCCGCCGGCTCCCGGGGCCGCCCCCCCTCGGCTCCCCAGAGCCTCACGCAGACGGAGGCGAGGGCGAGGGCCAGGACGGTGAGGAGCAGCCGGACGGCCAGGGACCAGTCCACGGCCACGTCCGTCCCGCCCTGCTGCTGGAGCTCGCCCGTATTACAAGTCATTGCCATAAAGTACAGTGAGACAAGAACCTTAGCCCAAGCCCCACACTTGATAAACACTAACACAGCAAATACCGGCTCTAAGTAAGTTACAACATTCTGAAGCTCTGAGATCAAGAGGAACAACTCTGAGATCCAATAAATCAGCATTGTGACAGTCAGATCTGTCGTTATCTCAACCCCTCGTGCCCCACGTTGGGCGCCAAAAAGAACTGTCGTGGTTTAACCCACAGCCAGACAGCTTGTTACCCACTCCCCCCCCTTCTTGCCCTCCCCCTACTCCTGGAGGGACGGAGAGGAGAATCAGAAAGAATGCAACTCCCACGGGTTGAGATAAGAACAGTTTAGTAACTAAGGTATAACACAAATCACTACTGCTACCACCAATAATAGTAATGATAAAGGAAATAACAAGGGAAGAGAATACAACACCCCATCACCAGCCGACTGATAACTTGCCCCCCAGTCCGATCAAGCACCGACCAATACCTCCTCCAACCCTGCAGTCCACCTAGCCCTTCCGGCTAACTCCCAGTTACCTCCTGGGCATGACGTGCTGTGGTATGGAATACCTCTTTGGTCAGTTTGGGTCAGGTGTCCTGTCTCTGCTTCCTCCTGGCTCCCCTCCTCCCTGGCAGAGCATGAGGCCCACAAAGTCCTTGGCCAAACCAAAACATCGTTGTTTTTCAGCTCTGTTCCCAGCTGAAAGTCAAAACACAGCACTGCACCAGCTACTAAGAAAGAGAAAAATGACTGCCACTGCTAAACCCAGGACACCATTCTTGTTATTGTCACCTTCATGACTAGCTATAAGATGTGCACAGAATGAAATTAAATAAAAGGTGTAGGTGAGAATGTAAATAAGAAACATTATTCTTTTCCTTTCCTCTGGAAGTGTGGCATGGAAAGATTGTATGATTTACCAAAAAACCTTATGGCAAAGTTAAGAGAAAAGTCTCTCATTTGAGTAAAACTTTTTAATAGTAAGAAATCAAGATTTTCATTCTGACCCTAGATAGAAAACTCAGTATTGTTTTGTTGATACCTTAAATGGTTCAATCTCTCTGAACATTAAATTTTGGAGCACACTCTAGGGAATACATTTTTAAAAGTATGCATTTTCTGAGGATGATAAACACGTAATGTAGCAAATTTGCATATAGCTATAAAAACATTCCAAAATAAGAAATGGAAAACACAGAGCAATGAAACTCTACAAACCAAAAGGAACCAAGAAATGAATTCTGGTTCCTGATTATGAAAATAGGCTTAGCTGCCATTTATCACTGCAAAGTGCCTACAGACTGTACCATGGCAATGAAATTGATTTTCCTGGTTACATTTAGTTGTGAATGAAAAGGATCCTTCGCTTTTCTTTGGCTTGTGTAGGATAGTAATTTCCAACCCATTGAAGGTGTTGTATTCCAATAAGATAAGTAAGTTGCTTTGCACCAAAGGGAAAGCACAGCTCAGCATTCAGAAGACGCTTTCCCAGGGCCCAAGCATAGCTGTACGAAGAGGCTCCTGTAGTGAAACCAGGCCAGTTGACAAGCTGGCCTCTCCTATGCCAGCTGCCTCTGATTGTAAGCAAATGCCAGGGGATCTGGAGATTATCAGTGTGCAAGGAAATTGGAACTGCATGTTATACTTTGGCTTCTGTGGGATGGGTGTTTAAGAAACCCTGCTACAACAATCCAGACTTATCTAATCCCTTTGTGTATAGGCAAACTCCTTCAACTGCTTTGCACTATTGAAGCAGAGTGAGGATACGGAGCAGGGACTAAGAAAAGGTCTGTATCTTCAGAAGAGAAAAAGAAGTTGCCAGTTATTTCTTTTAATCTATACTTAGTGTAAAGGTAAATAGATTTGATCTACTATTGCTTGGTATAGTGTAATACTGGTAACGTAGGAGGCATTAACATGCCTTTTAGCCTGATCTTTTGTGCAAGCAAAGTCTCTGTGGTTCTATGCTATGTTTGTTCCTAAAAGATTTTGAACCAATAGACAATTTCAACCAGAGATACAGCAATCTAGGAAATATTTGCTTTCTGCAAGCACGGTGAAAACCAGAAACTGGCTGGAAGACAGATGTGAGAACTGAAAATCCCTAATAAAAAGGTTGCAACATGAGTGTCTGATTCAAGTCATCCTGACTTGGAAAACTGTTACTGGAATAGTTAGGGAATGTAAGTAAAAGGGAGCAAGAAATACTGAAGAAGTGATGTGAAGTTACTGAGGATGCAGATGATAGAACTCTTGTGGTGACATAGGGTGTAGGCCAGAAATCCATATGAAAACAGCTTCATTAATCCCATGTTTACAGAATATGGTATTTTTTGTTTGACCAAACATCTCTCTAATCAATAAGCATATCATTTTGAACTCTCTACTGACCACAGTAGAGAGCTGATCTGGGTAAAGGTTTTAAGAAGCTGATTTCTAGAGGTGAGGGTTGTCTACGTGCATGTAAGCATTATTTACTTCTTATTTTCTCTGGTGGTAATTTTTTTTAATTACATTTAGGAAAAATATTTAAAAGCAGAACTACAGTCCCTGTCATTTTTCAGATATACCATAAACTATTACTGGGAACTGTAAACATGCTTTGTTTACCATCTGTGTATTTTATACATTTAAAACTCTAAAGAGTTAACGAGAAAAACAATTTGCAGCTAGATAGAAACCTGAAAAGCCACAGGTGATCTTTACAAATTGACTAGGGTTTGCTTATGCAGAGAAGACAGCTTTCTTGTGCAAAATGAATGGCAGCTGCTTAAGTTACTCTTTCTGCTAGTTCAGTTTAATAGTTTTGATTCTAAAAAATGCTCAGACCAACTTTATTTGAGGGGAAATGAGAATTCTCTTTTCAGATGCTTACAAACATGAGTATCATCTCTAGCCTGTAACTCTTAGGAGTGGAGAACTGTTCTGATTCCAGGCAGAGCTTTATTTTGGAAATCTCCAAAGTGAAGGGAAAGCAGCCCACACAGTGAATAATCAGTGCTGTGAGTTTCCTCTGTGTGTTATTAAGGTTAAAATGATTAGGTTGCTGACTGTGTGCTAGGAATACTTGTTTATTTAACTACACATAAATTGTTTTAAAGGTGTGAATAGGTCTTGTTGCTGAATCAAATATTTTGCATAAAAATGTCATTAGAATGACAGTGGTATGGTGTAATGGGATAATAATTCAGTAATAGAAATGTGAACTCTGTTGTATACAGCATAAAAGGTTGTTACCCTGTAGAGTCCACAGAAAGTGAGACTGCCATGACTCCCCTGTATATTGTTGCCTCTCTACTGATGGAAAAACACTGTAGCTAGAAGTAGGTACTAAATCATCCTGTTAGCATTGCCCCATAATCTTGTACATTTCATGTTGGAACTGAAAATGTCTTGAAATACAGATTTATATAGTAGCATTAAAAACCTTCAAACTCAATGAGTTTCTTCAAGGATGAACTAACTATTCATATGTATTGCATATTTAAAAGTCTGAAAAAAATATACTAAAAAGCCAGAAGTGGGGTGTAGACCATTTATAGTTTCTGTATGTGAAATGTAAGTTTTTGGAGCAGCTGAAAAAAGGTTTGGTAAATGAACTGCATTTTATGATCTATTTTTTTGCAAGCTGTATTTATCAAAACTATTCTGGCAGCACAAATGGAACAACAGAGTAATAGCCGAGCTCCTTCATGCAACCAAATAATAACATGGAGTCATAAATGGAAAGCAAGACAAAGAGGACCAGAGAGATCACATAAAATGTGATACTGCAGAATATTAAATCCACCACAGATAACCAGTGGCATATGAATGAAATTAAAATAGACAGTCTGAAGCTGCAATCTGGGAAACATAAATTTATATCTCACTAATGTTTCCCTAATGGATACCTCCAATGCATGATGGGGGGTTTATTTTTAAATAATGTTATTTCATTGCTAACTGACCTTCCTGTCCAGTTCAATTTACATAAGGAATTGAGATGCTTAGAAGGTATGTTTTTTTGGAGGAAAAATAATTGTTTTTGAAAGTCACTTTGAAAGCTAGAATCAGAATAAGATTTGTTTTGACTTTAAAAAGTATTATGACAAACAGAAATCTTAATATATAAGCATAGAAAACCAATTCTATTTAAATGTAATTCTGAGACCATACTACATCCCCAAGTTTGAAATGAGCTTCATTTCTTCTGAGTTACATGTTCCTGTGAAACTTCGGAGGCTTTAACAGGACTTTGCATGTTCTGTTGCCTGCGTTTGCCCACACGGAGCTTATTTGAAGTCAGGGGCCTAATACTAAGTTAACTGTATTGGACCATAAATAGTGCACCTATCAATTGCACAAAATAGAACTAAAGAACAGACTGCTCCTCAGAGTAATTGAAGTGGGGCAATGTGCTAGTAATGCCAAAGTTTTGGGCAGTGGTAAGGCTAGACCTTGATCTTCCCCAGGTGTAGGTAATAGTTACATTGAAAATAATGATTAATGTCATTATTACTTCCTGTTGTCTTATAGTAGCTCTTGTTTCCTCCAGATGTGCTACAGGGCCCTCTTGTGTCAAAAAGATGTGTTCATAAGATTATGGCGTGTCATCACATTGTGACTGAAAACCTGTTAATTCTGCTTCATCCTGGTTAACGTAGTTAGTGCTTGATAACAGGAAAACTTTCATATATCTAAAATTTTAACATATATTAAGTCAGCCTGTACAGTCATACTACATTTATACTAGTAAATTAATCAGTGCCTGGCGACATTCGTTGTACCCGTATTAAGTTGTCTGTTTTCCTGACTTATCAGGATAATCCTTTTTTTCAGTTTTTGCCTGGGCAAAGTAGCTGTCTCCTGAATAATCTTAGGAAACTGGGGGTTGTCACAGTCCGATGACTATTCTAAGTAATCATATTAGATATTGTCAGTGTGTTCTGCATAGAAAGACTGTTTAACAGTGTAGGTGCCAGCCTTTCTAGGTTAGCTGGCTTCAGTGCTGGAGAAAGGTCAGAAGCTTATTTAATTTATTATCATTGGAATTGTTTCACAGTCTGGTAGTACATCACAGCTGTAACTTAGAAATTAGTAGCTCTGGGGCTGAGGAAAGGAAGAAGCAGCTTCCAAGAAAGCTTTTGAGCTGTAAATGACCATGTGAGCTGATGCTGTTCTTTTAGGACATGCTTAAACCAGATTAATCAGAAATGGTTTAATTTTGCCTTTTCACTTTGCTTTGCAGTAGTCTAGATCTCCTCACAGGCTGTAAGAACTGAGAAGTATGTAGGCAGCTGCTGTATGTCTTGATGCTGTTATTTAACCTACTGGGAGACAGCTTTTAGCTCCTAGACTTCATCTTAGAGCCCTGGATGTTGATTTGCACAGCATAAAGCTTAGTCTTAGTCACCATGGCAATTTACTTGTCCTCCACTATGGCCTGTTTACATCAGATAATGACTGCATGGACATGCTATACACACATTTCAGAGTTCTGGTTTGTTCTAAGCCCTAAGTAGATGAACATAAAGTTGTAAAAAGCATGTATATATAAAATAGAGTGATGACAATCCCAAAGGATTGGAGGAATGAAGTTTCCTGCCTTGAGAAAAGTGTGATAGTGGCCCCTTGGGGCTTCAGACATCAGAAGGCTCCAGTATCATCATGAATCCTCTGGTTCTCTCTTGTCACATTGCTGTCAGCACATATGTTCTGTTAGAGGGCCCAAAGCTTCCTTCTGTTGTGGACTCTGGCTGGAGGGCTGAGGGAGAGCCATATTGAGACACCACTGTAAGGCTGGAGGAAGTATGGTCCAAGCCTCCCCTGTTAAATGCACACATGAGCTGTTTTATTAGTCTGTTATTAACATTTACAGCTTCTGCTTCTGTCCTTTTTCTTGGCCATTATAAAGTCTAGTTATTTTAGGAGACAGCCAGCAAAAATCTCAATAAGAATATTCAGTAGAGAAAAAAGCTAGAAGACATGACTGTGTCTTGGGGAATTTTTAGCCCAGATGCATATTCCTTTTCTTTTGGCTCCTGTATTTCACTATGAAATTGCTGTTAAATAAGGCAATGGCTTCTTTCCCTACTAAACAAGAACAAATGGGAAAATATTTTCACAAGAGTGACCTACTGATTACCAATCTGAAATGCAGCTTCCAAGTCTATTTTTTTAGATCTATTATTTTCTGCCAAAATTGATTTGGACAAAAAACATAGTAATCACCTAATATGTGGTTAGCAATTTTCCATCTCATTACACAACCCTTGTATCTTATTACCCATTTAAATGAATACCTGTTAAATGAACAGACCTGTACAATGCAAACAATTTTTCGATCCATCAAGCCAAAACAAATAGAAGACTGCAATAAAGTCTTTGCAATACTATACTACACTTTCAGATATAATAAAAATGGGATTTATCAGCGTAATATGTCAGCTAAATGAATAGAAAACTTTTTAACAGTATAGAAATTGCTTTTTGGTATGTCATGTGATTGTACTATAACCCTAATCTTTCAAAATCCCAAAGAGCTCCGAGGAAGCATTCTGCATCATCTAGATAAGTTTTTGGGGTATTTGTCATTATAGTGCTCATAAAAGGACAATATTAACAGTGGCTGCAACTAAACATGAAGCTAAAAATGCAATCATCTATCCTAATGACTTCTGTCATTGAATCATGGAATTGTTTAGGTTGGAAAAATCCTTTGAGATCATAGAGTCCAACGGTTACCCTAGGACTGCCAAATCCATTGATGAACCATGTCCCTAGTTCTACATTGATGCATCATGGAGCAAACTGTAAATGGAAAATGAAACAGATCTAATACTCATACACACCTAATATGTAATAACAACTACTAAAATCGGGGGGGGGGGGGAAGTACATGAAAACTTGTATTTTCTAATTTGTAGGTTTTGCATTGCTTTTATGTATTCTAATCTACACAGTGAAAATGGTATAAATATACTATTCCTAGAGCAACTGTTGTCTTTCAAAACAGCTGCATTTTGAAGAGCACAAGATGTTTCTGTATTGGAAAAGCAAAACAAAAACAAGAAACGAACCAAACCCATTGTAACCACAGTGCTTCACTTTCAAAAGTTTTTATTAAAAATTATTTTTGAATAACAAAAGAATAATTTCACAATCAGGATGATCAACTCAAATTCAGATTTCTGTTACAGTTCAACATATTAGGAACCTGTTTACAAAAATCTGTAAATCAGAGTAGTAGTGGATGTAAATTGGTATCATGGTCAGCATATCCACAGAACATTCCTCTGTAACTGTGCTAGTTCTGTTGTTGCTTCATTATTCTTACATCTATAAATCAGTAATTTACAGAGTATTACAATAAAAACATATTTTGCATATAATAATAGGAGACATTAAAACAACCCCAAAACACTCCAACCCTCCTACTGCCCCTAAAATTCCACCAGTGTGATAATAGTCAAATGACATAAAAAGTTCCTTCTGCAAAAATAAGTCGTCCTTACCATTTTTAGACTTCAGGAAAGGGACTGCAATCTATTGGTATAAACACCTAATTTTGTTTATTTTTTTCCTCCATTTATAGATTTTCAAGTAGTCAAACCCAAGCTCATAACTCTGAAAAGAACTGTAAATATTATACTCTGTCCTAGAATGAGGACAGCATTTATTCTGCAAGGAAACATAATATTTCTTGAAGCTGTTACTCAGTTCATTAGGAATTGTAAGTACAAACTAATGATTAGAAATTGCCAATTAGAAAGTAAGCTTTTTACAGCTGATCTTGATGAATTTTAAATTTTTGCTCCATGATAACGTACTTAGTTTAACATTAATATAGTACACATAAGCTTCATTTTTAAATATATATATAAATATGTGCATATTCATAGAACACAGCACATCAAAACACTTTAAAAAGGCATGCTGTGCCCATAGGAGTTCCTGTGCTTTCTTGGAAAAGTCCCCATCTATGCTAACTCTCCCACGGGGTGTCAACAGAATTGGAGCAGAGAAGTTATCTACATTAGCCGATTTCAGATGATCAGTTTCTGCACTTCACCTAATCTCCTTTGTTTTCCCTTATGCTGTTTTTCACTGTAGTTGTAATCTAGAGGATGAAAAACTTAGGAACTCTTATGTCCCAGTGATCAAAGAAACCAAGTGAGAACAGTCAATAGAGAGCTGGAAAATGCAGATTCATGTTTTGGCTGCAATGAGTCCTTAACTGAATATACAGTGTAGCATAGTTCAAATTGAGAAGCCTAAAACCAATAATCTCATAACAGACGATCTCATTTTCATCTTAGATTCATTGGCAGCTTCAAGTTCTTTGATAGGACTTAACATTGGCTCTCTGTCATGCAAAATGATTATTCAATTATTTGTTGCTCCAACATGAAAGAACACACTTTTTGAACTTTCACTGTCCTCAGTTTCATGTTGATGCAGAAAAGGAATAATTTCAAAATATGTTTCCCTTGAGCTGAGCTATATTTATGTGTTTAAGCTCTCCAAATTCTTGACTTCTGAGTTTTCTTTAATTACCTTTTTTTTTTTTTTTTTGACACACAGTGCATTAAAATGTTGGAGAAAACAGAGATATAGGACACAATTCATATAACCTTTATTTGAAGCTGAAAAATATAAAACTTGTAACAGGACAAAAATTATATCCAACCTGGAAAAATAAGGAGAATATCTTCTTTTAAAGCAAAATCAAAAAAGACAACACTGTGCAATAATTAGAAATACATATTATAAATGCCAGAAACCTGTTCAAGTGCATTTTCCCTTGTCAATATCTAAATATTAATGTCCTTTCATAGTGAGTAGTGGTTTGAAAAATTGATGTTAAAAAGACAAAGTCAATACAAGCTCTGTGAGAAGTTTTTTCTTACTCTGTCTCTTTCTCTCTTTATTTCCTCACAAATTTATTACTGAAGCTGAACATTTTTTTTTCTTCCCCAGAATGAAATAAGGTACAATAAAGCACAGAAACCTTGGTTTTGGTGTTGAATGAATTTTTATGGCCTTGACATAAATCCCAAGAAACAAGGAATCGTGATGAAAACACTGAGATGCTCCTGGCTACATAATAAAAGTTACTAGGCACTGAGCCATGCATGTATGCGCGCACACACACACACACACCTTAAAATAAATGTTGTTAAGCAGAAAAAAACAAATTTTCTAAGAGCAAAAGCTGAGCTAAGCTTTTTAATACAAAAAGTCAGATTGATTAAGGAATCAGATAGCCCATTGTTGGAAGAAAAGTGTTCGTAACATATAATATATATCTTTGGTATCTACAGGCTTATATGAAACATTGCAAGGGTAGAAATTTACTGCCTGGGTAATATTAAAAATAAAATAGATTCATTGAGACACTAAAAGAAAGCAAAAATAGATTTATTAATTAATGAATTTACATTCTCCAGAAAAAGAAATAATTATTAATTAATGAATTTACATTCTCCATAACCAAAACCTGAATCTTCCTGTACAGAAGTCTTCAGCATGTTCATATTAAGGGTTCAGATAATGAAAGTACTTGCATACATGATTATCTGTACCCCTATTTATCAAAGCAATGCAAAGCCTTACTGAATTAAAGCCTACAAATCTTATCTGAAGTCCTTTGCCATCATATGAGTCCTTCTATCAACCAGAAAGACCTTTGTGTTTGTGCAGCGGTAATACTTAGCTAGAACATTAGAACATGCTCTAAATACCCATCACCCCACAAAACTAAGATTAAAATTAACATTTTTAATTACAAATTGCATTGCTTTGGTTTTGTTTGTTAGCTTTTGTTTGCATTTCTCCATGTTACTAAAAACTGTTGTATGTCAAACTTAGTTTCTGATAAGAAATTGAGATTCTTGTCATGTAGAATGATAAAATATTTTGGCTTCAGTATATGTTTGTCTGCATAGAGAAAGCTAATTTATTCGATTAAACAATTGCCCCATTAATGATCTATGAAATCATGACAACTTACAAATACTTTCCATGCCCACCAAAAGAGGGATGTATTTGTATAGTATCAGTTGCAAAACCTCACTCATTCTGTGCCATGTCATAGAGGTGGCTCTTGAAATGGCAGACATTTTCTGAGAAGAAATACCTAAATTTGCAATAATTTTTCTTTCTATCAGTGAAATGGTGTTATTGAAGTTACCACTTTATTCAAGCATAACTTTCTCTAAAGGGAGGCTCCTTTTTCTTCACAGTAGCATATCACTTCTTCTACAGCTATTGATAAGGATGTTCAGCATCTCCTGAAGGAGTAGTTTAATACAGACTATTTTTCTGTATAAGAATTATGTAGGAAAGATATAAGCCTGAATTGGAGCATCTCAGGTGAGAAATGCAATGGTTAATGACACCAGAAGTACTCATTCACTGAGGTCTTGATCCACATTTCAATGAGCCTAGTTCGACTATAAATTTGCTCAGTGGAAAGTGTACTCACGTTGTAGTTTGAGTGAGCTGAAAGCAAGAAACATAAGAAGTACTGTCTTCCAAAAGTATGGAGTGTAACAAATATGTTAGGTAGATGTCAGATAATTAAAATGCCTGTGGATGACTAATAACAACTCGATAAGAGTTAACACAGTTCTTAAAGAAGCACAAACATACTAACACTTCACTGTATTTCAGATCATATTACCATTTTCAGGACTTTAGTTGTGGAGCAAAAGAATGTTTGTTGGTGCCTAACAATTACTATGCATCAGAGAAAAGTAGCTGCCATTTCTTGCAGTAACAAAGAACATAAAACTGGAAATACAGTGTCCTATTTATCTCTTTATCTTTTGCAGATAGAGGTCTGGCAAGGATTAGTATGGTCATTACTGAGTGAATATTTTAGCCCATTTTTAGTCATTTGCAATATGGTTAAATCCTTATGCAAAGTTGAATAACTATCCAGAATTTCTTCCAGAAGCAAAAACTAGGTCTGAGATAACTCGGAAACCTGTGTTGCCTAAAGCCACAGCAAATTCTAGGGTCCCAGAATGACCTGGTCTGCAGGGACTGAAGGAGCTTTAGAAGGGTTGCTGCAGCAATGGTATTCCCCAAGACCACCCCAAAAAGCAGCTGGGTTGGTTGTCTTTGTTCACAGCTACCAGTTTTGATAGAATGAGACTGCTTGCTTTAAAGGTACTGAAGCACCACATGCTCACACTGTTCCTCTGCTCACTCTTGTTTCCAGTTCATTTCAGCATTCATGGTGTCCTTCTAATTTCCAGATACCTGCTTTAGTACGTTAGTCTCCTCTGTGGTATCAATCAGCCAGCCAGAATGAGGTAGTACATTTATCTGGGACCTTTCTGTAAGAAGTTAAAATAGGCCACTTATCCACCCAATGTACTTCCTATTTCCATAGCTGAGTGAGAGCTCTGGTCTTTGGATGCTGAACAGCTATGCCACTGGTTCAGCCTTTGTCTTCATGCCAGCATTTCTACTCTTTTAGTAGTTAGAGGTCCCAGCACATAAGATTGCACTGGAACAGGAAAATTATTAGTGATTTGGAAGCTAGTATGGGATTGTGAAGACTTGGGGTTGGTTCCTTGCCTGTCATGGACTTCTGCTACTGGGGAAGTGTTTACTTGTGTTGATCAGCTTGTGTTGAATCAACACAAGTTTTGTTTTATTGATCTGTGTCTCATGTCAGAAAGCAGTCCTGTTTCTTTTTCCAAGCTTTATTGATTTTTAGGAGTTAGTATATCAATATACCCAAATAATAATATAAATGAAAAAGTATTCTTGTGAAAATTTAAGGGATCTTTTGCAAAATGACCTAACAACAGCTAGGAGGATTAGCCAAGTTAATAAATGGTTAAAAGGGTGGTGTCATAGTCAGGGGTTTGGGTGTCTTGAACATGGGACCCAAGTTTGTAGGCCAGGTCTAGTGGGGGCTGGTGAAGTTGGTCCAAAGGGGAAGAGCAGTTCTGGTAGGAGGCTTGCCAGACTGATCAAGGAGGCTTTAAACTAGATGTGGTGGGGGAGGGGGGCATCATTCCATCCCAACACTCCCAGTCAGTTGCCAGCACCTATAATAAATGTTTGGAGCAATGGAGAGATATTCCAGCTGCTCCAGCCAATTAGCTAGCTTCATTTGGAGCTCGGCTCAGATGCCTCTATACAAATGCCTGTAGCATGGGGAACAAATGAGGAATTAGATATGTGTGCTCGTCTACGGGACTATGATATAATAGGCATCACAGAAACATGGTGGGATAGCTCCTATGACTGGAGTGGTGGAATGGAAGGTTACAGGCTCTTTAGAAAAGACAGGCCCAGAAGGTGGGGAGGGAGAGTTGTTATTAATCTTAGGGATAGGCTGGAGAGTATGGAACTCTGTCTGGGGACAGGTGAGCAGTCAACAGAGAGTTTGTGGGTCAGGGTTAAAGGGAAAACAGCGATGGGAGACATTACTGTGGGGTTCTGTTATAGGCCACCTGATCAAGAGGAATCTGTGGATGAAGCACTCCATAGGCAGATAGGAAAAGCCTCACGCGCACAGGCCCTTGTTCTCATGGGTGGCTTCAACCACCCTAACATCTGCTGGAATGACGGTACGGCCCGGCACAAGCAATCCGGGAGGTTCCTCGATTGTGTGGAAGTCAACTTACTTCTGCAAGTAATAGAGGAACTGACAAGGAGAGGTGCCATGCTTAACTTCGTACTCACCAACAGGGAAGGGCTCGTTGGAAATGTGACGCTCCAGGGCCACCTTGGATGCAGCGATATCGAGATAGTTGAATTTGAGATCCTCAGGACAGTGAGAAGAGCGTGCCACAAGCTCACTGCCCTGGACTTCAAGAGATCAGACTTTGACATCTTCAGGAACCTGCTTAGTAAGGTTCCATGGGATATAGCCCTAGAGGGCAGGGGGGCTCAAGACTCTTGGTTGATATTCAAGGATCACCTGCTACAAGCTCAGGAGTGTTGAATCCCAACTAGAAGGAAGTGCAGCAGCAGGGCCAGGAGACCTGCTTGGATTGATAAGGAGCTGCTGAAGAAAATTAAAATGAAAAAAGAGCCTTATAGAAAGTGGAAGCAAGGACAGGCAGCCTGGGACGAATACAGGGATGTTGTCTGGGAAGCTAGGGACCAGGTTAGGAAAGCTAAGGCCCAGTTGAATTAAACTTGGCTAGGGATATTAAGGATAACAGGAAGGGATTCTACAGGTACATAAACAAAAAACAGACTAGGGAGAACATAGGCCCCCTCAGGAAACTCTCGGGAGGACTAGCTACACAGGATTTGAAGAAGGCTGAGGTTCTGAATGACTTCTTTACCTTGGTCTTCACTGGCAAAGGCTCTGAACACACCACCCAAGTCTTGGAAGGCAGACGCAGGGACTGTGAGAACGAAGACCTTGGGCCCACTGTAGGAGAGGAACTGGGTCGAGACCATCTTAAAAATCTGAACGTGCACAAGTCCATGGGTCCTAATGAAATCCATCCGCAGGTCCTGAAGGAGCTGGCGAATGAAGCTGCTAAGCCGCTGGAAATCATATTTGAAAAATCATGGCAGTCAGATGAAGTTCCCAATGACTGGAAAAACGGAAATATAACCCCCATTTTCAAGAAGGGGAAAATGGATGACCCATGGAAGTACAGACCAGTCAGTCTCACCTCTGAGCCTGGCAAAATCTTGGAGCAGATTCTCCTGGAAGGCATGCTAAGGCACATGAAAATCAAAAAGGTGCTTGATGACAGCCAGCATGGCTTCACCAAGGGGAAATCACAGTATCACAGTATCACAGTATGTTAGAGATTGGAAGGGACCTCAAAAGATCATCTAGTCCAATCCCCCTGCCGGAGCAGGAACACCTAGATAAGGTTACACAGGAACGTGTCCAGGCGGGTTTTGAATGTCTCCAGAGAAGGAGACTCCACAACCTCCCTGGGCAGCCTGTTCCAGTGTTCTGTCACCCTCACTGAGAAGAAGTTTCTTCTCAAGTTTAAGTGGAACCTCTTGTGTTCCAGTTTGTACCCATTTCCCCTTGTCCTATCATTGTTTGCCACTGAGAAGAGCCTGGCTCCATCCTCGTGACACTCCCCCTTTATATATTTATATACACTAATAAGGTCACCCCTCAATCTCCTCTTCTCCAAACTATAGAGACCCAGCTCCCTCAGTCTTTCCTCATAAGGGAGATGCTCCACTCCCTTAATCATCTTAGTTGCCCTGCGCTGGACTCTCTCCAGCAGGTCCCTGTCCTTCTTAAACTGAGGGGCCCAGAACTGGACACAATATTCCAGATGAGGTCTCACCAGGGCAGAGTAGAGGGGAAGGAGGACCTCTCTCGACCTACTAACCACCCCCCTTCTAATACACCCAGGATGCCATTGGCCTTCTTGGCCACAAGGGCACAGTGTCGGCTCATGGTCACCCTGTCGTCCACTAGGACCCCCAGGTCCCTCTCCCCTACACTGCTCTCTAACAGGTCGTTCCCCAACCTATACTGGAACCTGGGGTTGTTCCTGCCCAGATGCAGGACTCTACACTTTCCCTTGTTATATTTCATCAAGTTATTCCCTGCCCAACTCTCCAGCCTGTCCAGGTCTCGCTGGATGGCAGCACAGTCTTCTGGCGTGTCGGCCACTCCTCCCAGCTTAGTGTCATAGCAAACTTGCTGATAGTACACTCCAATTTGGTGGCCTTCTATGATGGGGCTACAGAACTGATGGACAGGGGTAGAGCACTTGATGTCATCTACCTGGACTTGTGCAAAGCGTTCGACACTGTCCCACATGACACCCTTTTCTCTAAATTGGAGAGACAACAATTTGATGGATGGACAACTCGGTGGATAAAGAACTGGCTGGATGGCCTCACAGAAAGAGTTGTGGTCAATGGCTCAATGTCCGGCTGGAGACCAGTAACAAGTGGTGTCCCTCAGGGATCGGTGTTGGGACTGGTCTTGTTTAACATCTTCGTCACTGACATGGACGGTGGGATTGAGGGCATCCTCAGCAAGTTTGCCGATGATACCAAGCTGTGTGGTTCGGTTGATACACTGGAGAGAAGGACTGCCATCCAGAGGGACCTCAACACGCTTGTGAGGTGGGCTGATGTCAACCTCATGAAGTTTAACCATGACAAGTGCAAGGTCCTACACCTGGGTCAGAGCATTCCCAGACACAGCTACAGGCTGGGCAGAGAAGAGATTCAGAGCAGCCCTGCGGAGAAGGACTTGGGGGTACTGGTTGATGAGAAAATGAACATGATCCAGCAGTGTGAGCTTGCAGCCCAGAAAGCCAACTGTATCCCGGGCTGCATCAAAAAGAGGGTGATCAGCAGGTAGAAGGAGGTGATCCTGCCCCTCTACTCTGCTCTCGGGAGACCTCACTTGGAGTATTGTGTACAGTTCTGGTGTCCTCATCGTAAAAAGGACATGGAACTGTTGGAACAAGTCCAGAGGAGGGCCATGAGGATTATCAGGGGACCGGAGCACCTCCCATATGAAGATCGGCTGAGAAAGTTGGGACTGTTCAGCCTGGAGAAGAGAAGGCTGCATGGAGACCTCACAGAAGCTTTCCAGTATCTGAAGGGGGCCTATAGGGATGCTGGGGATGGACTCTTCATTAGGGACTGTAGTGATAGGACAAGGAGTAATGGGTTAAAACTTAAAGATGGGAAGTTTAGATTGGATATAAGTAAGATGTTCTTTACTGTTAGGGTGGTGAGGCACTGGAATAGGTTGCCCAGGGAGGTTGTGAATGCTCCATCCTTGGCAGTGTTCAAGGCTAGGTTGGACGAGGCCTTGTGTAAGATGGTTTAGTGTGAGGTGTCCCTGCCCATGGCAGGGGGCTTGGAACTAGATGATCTTAGGGTCCTTTCCAACCCTAACTATTCTATGATTCGATGATTCTAAAATGTGCGTTATGCAGGCAATATCCTCATGGCATGGAAATTACTTAGACCAGGAGAGCTCTACTGCCAGAATAGCTGTTTTCTTGTCACTGTAGAAGGCTCCAAGCAACAGCCCTGCCTAAGCCAGACATATTTTCCCTTTGCCTGGTTGCATAGCACTGTGTTTCTATTTTAGCCCTGAAGCTATTTGCAGGACACCTCCCTCAGTCTCAGACTGTCCCACTCATGATTGTAAATCAGATCCCCATGTCCAAGCTTTTTACTTTGTAAGCTTCCTTCGTAGGAGCTTCTTCAGCAGTATTGTAAGCACTGCTGATGTTTATACCCAGGAAACAACATCTAAGTTATTGCTGTGCATAAACTTTTCTTGAGGCAACACACAAAATAGCTCCGAGTCACTTACACTTCAATAGATGACTGAGTTACTTACCTCTCCTTTGTTACCGAACAGATAGTTAAGAGCAGTTGATATGTGATAACATGATGTGTGGAAGTGTTGGATTAGGTGTACTTCTGGTATTACTTAAATACTTTGGGCTTCAAACACTTATTTGGACTACTTGTGCCTCAGGCTGTAACCCACAGTGAACAAAGTGATCTATAACAACAAAATCATCCCGATCTTATTAAAAGAGAGTTACTGGCAGAGTTGTCAATCAAAGGCAACATCATGCCTCTGGCTGATTTGCTAGTACAAGTTTTCTGTTTGAAACTATCCAAAGTTTTAAAAGACAAAATGGTATAGGGGTGTTCACTAGGGACTCAATTAAAATTGAATAAATGTTTAATTATGTGCATTTTTTGAATAGAACAAATACAACTATTTTAGGTGAAAGATGTATAGCTTCTCTAAGTGGCAAAGTTAATTAGGGTACTTCTTATGTTACCTCTTCAGGCCATTTTTAAATTAACAATAAACAGTTATCTTCTGAACCTCTCTCCCAGTCCTGAGAGGAGTATATTTAATCATAAAGTGTCAGATCCTCCTGTTTTTTTTTTTTTGTATGATAATTTCCCTACTTAGGAATTCAGATTCATATTTACAGAACACAATTCTAAACGAAGAAAGCCCGTGGAAACCTTTCAAATTGAGTACAAATGAAACCAAGCCATGTTATACACAGCACCATGGACCTGAATGCAAAGCAAGAGTTTAATGTCTTAATAGGATACAGAGTGTGCTTTGTGATTTTTAATTTAAATTAGCAGCACTTTTAACAAATGTATAGCAAATAATCCAAACCTCAGATAGACAATTTGTCTAAGTCTGTTAAGAGAGCAAATTGTTTGTATGTCAAACAATGATATAACAGTGACTCTGACCTGTTCCCATCTTCTCTTGTGCTCCCATGTATACTCCCAGATATCTTGCCTGCTTGAATCGTTTATTTTATGAAAGGATCATAAGACAGCAAAGACTATGAAAGCCAGAGAATATATTTGGAGACTATAGATGCATCTCTAATCTTTATACAGTACCATAAAGCGTTTAAAAATTTCTGTAAGAAAAACTTTTTATACAGTGATTCCATGCTGTGTGAGTCTAAATAAATTGGTAAAAAAAGAGAATTATAGCTTTACAGGAATTTTACACTGAAATTTGCCTTGTTCTATCTCTTCTTTATAGTCAGAATATAACAGTAATTTAACTCAAAATAGTATAACAGATAACTTCTGGTCTTTGAAATGAGAAAGTCTAACTCCTGAAAAAAATATTTTTTTCAGTTTCTTGTCAAGATTTTATATGAAAAAAAGACTAGGCTATTGTCGTGGTTTAAAACCAGCCACACAGCTCGTTCACTCACCCTGCAGTCCCAGCCCTTCCAGGTAAGTCTCAGTTACATCCTGGGCATGACGTGCTGTTGTATGGAATACTTCTTAGGTCAGTTTGGGTCAGGTGTCCTGTCTCTGCTTCCTCCCGCCTTCCCCTCCTCCCTGGCAGAGCATGAGGCTCAGAAAGTCCTTGGCCAGACTAAAACATTTGAGCGGTAACTAAAAACATCAGTGCTGTCAGCACCGTTCCCAGGCCAAAAGTCAAAAACACAGCAATGCACCAGCTACTAAGAAGGAGAAAAAAATGACTGCTACTGCTGAACCCAGGACAGCTATCAGAAAGAAGCTTGCTATCATATTAAGGTTCACATAGAACAATGGAATTACAGCATAACAATTGAAGTGGAAAATATTTAAAAGTGCATGAAGAAACACAAATAATGTATTTTTATCTCGTTCTTGATGTGACAGTGGTTTCTACAAGGGCAAAGACCAAAGTAAATTGGATCCAATGGGAGGTTTTTCAATGCATTCAATGGTTCTTGGGTTTAAGTCTCATGAGAACGTTCAGGATTTTCTCCTTTATGGTAATATTGGTAATATAAAAATATTACTGCTTCTCTCTGAATCTAGAACAAAGAAGCAAGTGAAATAATAGACATTTGACCTAACAGCTATTTTCATCCTTGTGCAGTAGACCCAGAGCCTGAAATGTTACAAATCAAAGTTCAGTCTCTCAGTACCAATTTAGAAAGTGTAAAATATTAAAATACAGAATGACCATTACTTAAGAAGACATTTCCCTAATTAAGAAGACGTTTTCTTAAACTACATTGATTTTATTATACTCTCTTTGCAAATAACACTATTCTTTCTATCATTTATGTGTGAGAGTTGCATAGGCGATACACTTAGAAAGGTAATTAGACAGTCCCTGAACCACAGAAAACTTACAGTTTATCAGACAAAAATATACAGTGAAAAGCATATTGCTGAATAATGAAACAGTCATATTTAATACTAGCTTGGTTTCAGTGGGATCAGTATAACGTATTTTTCATCGCAAATAAGAGATTCAGTTGTTTAAAATGAGTAGGAAGGAAATTAAGCAAAATATACAGTTTGTCGTGAGTGGTTTATGCTACTATCTCACTGATTTACTATCTCACTTCAATTCATTACTTATATGTAAACGGAAGGTGAGAATCCATTTTTGTAATGTCGTTTGAAATTTTTATCATGTTTTCCCTCAAATACTTGTGTAGCAGTGCTAACCATTATGTATTTCTATTGGTCTTCTCCTAATAACTTTGAATCTGTGATTTTATTTAGTCAAATCTGCCAAGGAAGATTTCAAAAGGATGCAATGGCTTCAGAGGTTATCATATTTCCACCAGTTCTAGGGATGAGTAAGGCTGGAATGTCTAAGTTCAATTGCTTAGAAGATATTGTGGTGTATGCTTTGCAGAGAAACCCTATAAATGATCCAACTTTGGAGCTGGTTAAAATTCAGTTGGAACTCATCCCTTCTTGACCATCAAAGTCAGTTCATCATAAATCATATAGTGTGGAATTTAACATCCACTTGTAAATTTCTACATTGTAGACATGTATATCCAAGGTAGTCATGCTTTTTAGTTAGTGGGGAGTAAAAGGCACTGCAAGGGCACATCACCTGATTTGTTTTAGACATCTATTTCAAGATGAGTTAAATTATGCTCCAGAAATGCCAACTTCTCTTCATTGACTGATGAGGCTGTTTAAGGCAACTTACTCAAATATAGATAGTTGCTTAAATCTCAGTCAAAATACATGGGAAATCATGAAACTTATTCCTCAGATGCTTAATAGAATTTTAACTCTGAAAAAACATTTCCCATGCTCATAACTCATCTGAAAAATAATGTGTCATTTTTTAATTCAGTAAAATGTTTGAAAAAAGCTGATTCGGTTGAGTATTTCTCACATGGGAACAAGTGCATTGTCTTTCTGTTATCTGTTTGGATGTTTGTTATATGTGTGCCTATGCACACACATGAACAGTGCAGTTTTCTAGGCCTCTTAATGCCTTGTGCTTTGGTTCTGTGACCGTGCCACGGAGAATCTCAGCCTGGCCTATGTGCCATATAATGTAGCTAAAGTGAGGGAATAAACACCATAGTGCAAACTTATAAGTGGAGTTACTGCCTTCAGCTGAGGCTGTGAAGCCTGAAACCTTGCCGAGAAACTAGCCTTCCCTAACAGCAGTTAAACTCTCTGACAGTGAGTCCTCTCCCATATATGCTCAGTACTGGTGGATGAGTGTAACCAGAGATGAAAAGATGTGTGACCAGCTGCCTATAGCTAGGCTGTAGAAAGAGGAGACACCCTGTCTCTGTATTGTGAATATGGGAGCTACAGAACTGATTTCAGGGAAATGTAAGGGAGCTCTCAATCTCAGTGCATAGAACTGAACTTTAAAATCCACAAGACTTGAAGTGTATACAAATTAACAAACATATTCCTCCATTTGATTTTGCATATATATCTACCTAGGTCTAGTAAGTGCATAATTGTGAGATATAGCAATATTAGCTAGAATCAGACTAGGAAAATAATCTAGTAGTCAGTGTTCTTTCATTCAAAAGTGGTATAAAAATCTAATAATCTCCTCTTCCTAATAATTTCAGTGCATGATCTTCTCTTTTTTCTGCTGCTTGCCTGCATGTATTCCCCAAAACAAAGAAATGGAATACCTGATGCAATGTTTTTGTTTTCTGTGTGCTCTTTTAGTCTGTTAGATTTAACACAATGAAAGAATGGAAGCAATTGGATTTGGAAATTTATAATAATAGGCTTATAAGAAATGCATATATAAAATTAGGTTTAAAATAAAAAAAAAATTGTAATTCTGAATAGATTTCTCTATCCACTTTTCTTGATCCTCACCTTAGCTTTTCCTTTGCCACACTTACCTTTTCATTCCTGTTTTACTAACTTCACGCTGTTTCCCTTCATATTTTCTTCTGTTTAGCTTCCCTCAGAATTCCTGGGGTTTATTTTTCCAAGGATTACAGACTTCAAACTTTCAAGTGTCATGGTGTGACTGTTATCACCCTGTTCTTGCATGTTACTTCTGGCAACTGTTTTGTTCATTTACATTAGAGAGAACATACAATAATTTGGGCTGTTACACTGCCTTCAGTAGTTCAGTAGTTGAATGAGTGAATTTTTTTTTTTTTATTTTTTTTTTGTGTGTATGGAAGCCCTTAGAGGCTGAAGTAATAGACATGACTGATAATGGTAATGGTAGTAAAGACACACACTTCCAGGAGAAAGCTGGAATCTCTTGCTTCTCAGCAGAATAAAAGTAATTGAAAAGATTTAAGTATTATGCTTGACTGCATTTTTTCGCTGGTATTTTTCCTGATGCGTATGGAATTCCATGCCTGGCAATTAATTATATGGTCTTGTTTCCAGCTCTAGTAGTCAGAATACTTATCACGGGGAGCTAGGCAAAGAATTATAGCATTTTAAAGCCAGAATAAGAAACTTTGGATCAGACACCTGAAAAATTTGATTGTGTTAAATGCCCAAGGACTATTTAGGAAGGTTCCATGATCTTAGTTAAGTTTCCCCTGCACATCGAAGTAAATTTTTTTTTTAACAGTCTTAATTTGCATATAGATCCTCCCACCAAAATAATGCTGTTGGGTTCATCAGCAAGGTAAAAAGAGACAAAACTTAAAAGAGGCTATGATCGCATTATCTGGTGGACATACTTTGGTTGGTTCAGGAAATTACAGCGATGGCAGACATCACTAGATGGTGGGGTTTGTTACTTTATTGTTTCACATTATACATGAGAAAGGATCCTTATTTCAAAACCTAATGGAAAAATTTAAGGACTTAAAATGTGATCTTTCTTAACTTTTAACATGTTTTAGAAATATTTTTAAATACTAGGTAAATTTCAAGACAAAACCCATTGGAATTTAACAAGAGTATTGGACCTATCTACCCACCATTTCACTTACATTTGAATGTTTTCTTAGTTCTAAGCACAAAATTTTTGTGCATACTTTCAGTGCAACAAAGAAATAAAAGTTTTATGTGAAAGAAGTGGATAGGATAAAAATAATTATTAACCCATGGCACATGTTATCCACATGCTTTACTTCCCACATTTATTTAAAACAAAATATTCTTTTCTTAAGGTTTTTGTGGGGAGGAGAGGAGAAGAAAAAGAAACAGTACAAAAATTTAAAGATTAAAATAAGTTTTTTAAACAATGGTTAGGTATTGTATTTACTGTAATAGGCAGGAAACAGCCTGTTCACAGCAGGGAACTGACTCTTTTACACATAAACACAGCTTCTTCCACTATTTTGCTGTACTTCAGGAACAACTGAAATGATGAATACAGTTTCTATTAGGCAGAAACCCCAGGAAATTGATAGTTACAGATTCTGGCAACTAGACTGGTGGAGTGTTAATGATTAGTTACTTTTTACTGTGTATTACTCTGATGAAAAACATTTTCTCCAGGATTAGTGGCTAGGATAAGCATCTTTCTTTCATTTTGAAGTGTTACTGAAATTATAAAACCACACTCCAGAAGAACTTTAAATTTAGTGGCTTTTTTGCTGTTGTAATTATATGTTGTATTTCTGTAGCAAATGCTTGTAGATAATTGCTGCATTTGTACCTTTAGAGGTGGGCTGAAAATGAAATATAGAGTATTATTGCTGAAGAAAGTATAACAAAATATGAGCAATAAATTACTGTGCTTGCTTCAAGCATGTAAAAGGCAATGTTTTTTCCAATCTTTTTTTTCATTCAGCAGTTTTCCTATGGACAAAAGGCAATTTTACACAGTCAAAGAATAGTCATTGATCTCTTAGACAAAGACTCTGTGGGTACATGCTATTGTGACCCTTATAACCTACAGAATGGAAGTATTCCTCTCATGTAGAAAAAAAAAGGTTTTCTTATTTATTTTTGCACAATGTATGTTTTAGTTTTTGAATGTTTAGTTCAGTGCCAGATTCCTGTTTGGGGAATGAGGAATGGCTTGCCATTTCTGCTGCAATTACTTGCTTCCTCAGCAAGTTCTCAAGTATCCACCAGCAGAATCATATTACTAGAGGTCACTGAAGAGGCTGCTTCTGACAGAATGTATTATAACAGAGAGTCATCATTGCTGCAGCTATAATTTTTATTAACATTACTTACAACCTATATATGCCAAGAGTAATTCAGGCCCTTTTCTCACTCTTATCCCCAGTACTTCCTTCATTTTCCTGCCAGCTTGCTTATTTCCAGGGTTTCTTTGAAATACTGATCTGCTAAATTAGAACAGCAAACACAAGTAGATTTATTTAAACTTTGAAAGCCTTGTTGGCAGTCTTTTCACTTTCTTGTGAAATAACTTCTGCATGGGAAGAGCATCTTAATGTGGTATTATTCTGTTCATTCCTTTTCATCACAAGAACGGCTTTCCCATAAACTCCAGAGCCATATTTCATTAATTGTTAATGTGATTACTTACTGTACAGCATAATGAACCTTATCTGAAGTGTTTGGTGTGCTTTTCTGCCTGGTGCTCAAAATATATTACTGTAAATGCTGAAAAACCAATGTTTTCTATGTCAGTATTTTCTTTCAAGTCATGTGAAAAAATCTTGCTTTGCTAAATATATTTACATTGGTCAGGAATAGCAAGAGGAAAAGTCTTACCATGAAGGAGTATTCCCCAGGCATTTTGCTCATTGGTAGCTACTTCTGGCACTGTACTCACAGTTCATCACTGTGTGAGTGTCCCAGTTGTCACTGAGCACATCTACATGGGTACACTGTCAGCACTTCCCTTCCAGGGTAGCTCGGTCCTTCTGGGAAACTGAGGCAGAAGGCAGTATGGTAGAGTAGAGCAGGGCTATGAGGAGCACTGATACAGACCATTTTTTTACATGGGTAAGAGAGGGCAAACACAGGGCACTGTACAGACAGTGAATGTACTGCAGAAATTTTGAAATCAGCTGGGAAGACGTGCAGGTGCACTAATACAGTCCTGTGGCCCAAATAATAGACCGATACCTTGCTAAAGACGTCAGTAGCTACTATAATAATGTGCTAGTGAGCTGGCTTGTTTGTGGCAGACCAATGCAAGTGTAACAATGAACATATATATCTCTGCCCCTACCTATACAGAAATATTCAAAGACATCAGTGGACTTTAAATCAATGGTAGATTAAAGCTAAACCCCTCAGGTGGGAAAACATAGTGTTCAGGATTAGTGAGTACTCAGTGCACCTCACCAATGATGAACAACCAAATCTTAATTCAAAATTCAATTAAAAGCATAAGGAGTTAATGCAAGCACTAAATAAAGCATGCTGACAATTAGACCTCAAAGTAACTTTTATTGTTAACCTTTTACGTTAATGTGAGAATATATGAATTTCAGTATTTTATTTTATTATGGGTTCAAATTTAAATAGGGGAACTTTAAGTTAGATATAAGGAAGAAGTTCTTTCCTGTGAGGGTGATAAAGCACTGGAATGGGTTACCCAAGGAAGCTGTGAATGCTCCATCCCTGGCAATGTTCAAGGCTAGGTTGAATGGAATCTTGGGTAACATGGTTTAGTGCGAGATTGTCCCTACCCATGGCATGAGGCTGGAACTGGATGACCTAAAGGTCTTTTCCAAACCTATTCATTCTATAATTTTCATGATAGTAAATTTACATTTGAATCACAAGTGCATTTCTGCACTAGAAAAGCCCAAACATCTTTGAGAGAAAAGGTAACTGCTGGATACAATTCCAATGGCTAGTTGATAACCTAAAGTTTCCACTACCAGTGGCTTTTATTTTAAAATCTAGGGATTTTTTTTCTAATTCCTTTACTGATACTGCTACAGACACTTCAAATATCTTGTTTTTGGACACAAATGATTCCACCCTTCATGATGTCACAATTTCAATATTCATCAGATACATTAAGCTACTGATGGTGGGATTTATAAATTACAAATTGCAATATACTGTAACTCTTAACCAGAAGGGGTTGTAGTGAGTAAAGCCTGATCTTTTGACCGCATGATAACATTACATTTCCTATGGAATAAAAATATTGAGGGTATAAAAACCAAGGATAAACACAGCCTTTTTGTCATTATTAAATAATAATTATTATTCAGTGACTCTAGTCACTGAACCTGTCTGGCTCCATTTCTGTAAATACTACACTATATGACCTACCTTGACCAATACATTTTACAAGCTGGAGTCCTTCTTTAAACTTGTGAAATGACTTTGCCAATATAACTTGTACAAAAAATCAATAAGTAAAAAAACAGTTCCCCTATTGGCTGTTTTAGCATTTCTTGCCGTGATTAATATAAGCAATTGTCTCAGTTTGACTCTTCAAGGAACTGATAACTAAACAAAAATAATAATGATAATTGATGGCAAAGATAAATTTGTATTTTATACCATTGCCCAGAGTTTGTATGCAAAATATGTTTAATATGTGCCAGATTCATTGTGTTACTGAAAGACATGGGAAGGTGACGGTGAGTATACAAGTATTAACGTAGCTTACTGAAAGTGCCAAATTCAGAGTATGCTAGCAGTGCCTAATACAACAGTGATGGATTTTCTTTGCCAAATATGGTAACAAATGGTAGCCTGGTCTTTTTAGGATTCTATTCCAGTAGCTATACCTCTACATATGAGAAGCAGCTCAGACTAATAAAAAAAAGATTCTGCATCCAGAATTAGCTCAACTATTAAAATACTCGCTAATTATATATATCAAATGCATATGAATGCCACAAATTCTATTGCTTAAAATTGTCCAAGCAATTGTCTTTCATGTTACTGCACATATTGAAGTCTCCCACCAGATTTTCACAGCTTCAAAACTTTTTGAAAGGAGATCTTTCATTAATATTCAGACAATGTTGTGTTTGTAGGATGTTGGCTCGCATCTAGCTTCATTTAGACCTGTTATTAGAGAGATTACTTCTTTTTTAAAAAATTGAGGATCATGTGAGAGAAAAGGAGTGTAATAAATCTCCAACAGAACGTCATGCCTATTCTCTGCTAAAAATGGTCTTCCTATATTAAATAGAAACTATTTTGTTCTACTAATCTAGAATTAATTTGAGCAATGTTTCTATTATTTATAATTTTCTGTGTCATCAGCTGCTCAGCAGATTAACCATGCTTCTTTTCTTTCTGAGAGTAATTACAATGGGAGAGCTTTTGTATTCATCAGACTTTTTAATGAGGTTATTAATACTTACATCTCATAACATCTGTTGAATCATAATTTAATTTTTAATTACTACATACATTTGTGTGTTTTGTATATCTGCGCGTGTACATGCTGACTATTGTAATTGGTTATATCACAGAGGTTAAGAATAATTCATTTTAGACAAGGAAACAGTTATTGTTAACATTATTTTCACTAGAATTAATATATTATAAAAATCTGATCTTTTGGTTATTGATCAAAGAACTCTTTAATTGCTATTCCCTAAATTTAACATTTTATAAACTAATTCAAACCCCACTGAAGTCAATGAAAAAATTCCCACTGATTTCAACAGCTGTTGAACGGCTGTTATGTCCAGTCATTAGCGTGTTTTATTACTCCAGCTCTGAATTCCTTAATAAAGCATATTTAATACTATCAGAAATGAAGGTCAAAAAGGAGCAGCTGATAATAAGGAGGATACATAGCTACATCAAGTGAATTATTCTCAGAAGTTGCAGAATTTGTATTTTGCCAAAAGAAATGAAATGTGACCTTTTCTTTCCCAAACCTAAAAGTCCATTCAGCAAAGCTGTGGTGAAGATAAATAAGCCATCAGGAAACCTGGAAAATACTTTGGCTTTGATCCAGCAATGCACTCAGGTGATTGCTTATCTTTAACCATGTGAATACACCCATTTGAGCCAATGAAAAATTTCAATCCACATGTCTGGCTGTTTTCTGCCTGGGTGGATGTCGTGGTTTAAACCCAGCCAGTGACTCAAAACCACACAGTGCCCTCCATTCTTCCCCCCCACTTGCTCCCAGACGAGAACTGAAAACATGCTAATACCATGGGTTGAGAAGAACAGTCCAGTAACTAAGATATAATACAAAACTACTACTGCTACCACCAATAATAATAACAATAAGGGAAAAAACAAGGGGAGAGACTATAAAACTAAAAGGGAAAAAGAAAACAATAAACAGAAGTGATGCACAATACAATTGCTCACCATCCACTGACTGATACCCGGCCCTAAATGAGCAGCAATCTGGGCCTTCTGGGTAACTGCCCCCGGTTTATATAACTGGGCATCACATGCTGTGGTATGGAATACCCCTTTGGCTAGTTTGAAGCAGATATCCTGTCTCTGCTTTCTCCCAGCTTCCCCTGCCCCTCTTCACTGGCAGAGCATGAGACTGAAAAAGTCCTTGATCAGAGTAGGCATTACTTAGCAACAACCAAAAAACATCCATGTGTTATCAGCACTGTTCTCAGGCTAAAGTAAAAAACACAGCACTGCACCAGCTACTAGGAAAGAGAGAAATAACTGTCACAGCTGAACCCAGGACAGTGGATGAAAGGGGTAGGAATTTAGTAGTGGGTTCATGATTACAGTCATGATTAGTGTTGTGATTAGGCCCAACCTCTTATCATGTGTACAGCCTACTTTATATCAATTCTAAATTTCTACTGCCTAAACTTGAAGACTTGATCTGACACTCTTCTTACAGCGTGTTTTAGCCACTGGAAGGCTGATAGTTTATGTTCTGAAATTGAAAAGGTGGCTTGGGGTTGAATTTATTTTCACCATCTTTAGCCATATGGAAGCTAGGCTATGTAAGGCACCAGAAAGAAGCTCTTCTAGAGCAATTTGTATCACCTGTGATTGTTTTAATTTTGAATGGGAAGAGTTATGCTGTCAGATTTCCTAATTCTCTATGGAAGTTACAAAGGGGGATTAGAGAACTAGCTTACTATGGCATCATAATTTTTAGATATTAAAAATTAGCAAAGATTATAAAGTCTGAACATAAATCTGTACTTTTAATAGGTGTTCTACTGGCCCAAGCTGAACCTGTAGTGAGCTAAAAATACATTAAGCAATGAATTAGCTGCTATGGGTATTAAATGTATCTCATTTATACATATTTATACATATTTACACACACATGACCCCAAATGATTGTTCAATTAAGTGCCTTTATTTACTTTACATATATAGAATTCCTCAGTCATTTCTCCACTAAACCCAAATGGCAGTGAATGCACAAATACCCAATGAATCCATGTGCATCATTGCATTTAGTTCATGCATAAATTGATACCATTTTAAAACTGTGGAGATAGATAATAAATCAATTCTTTAATGACAGGTGAAAACAAATTGAAGTTGATGATCATAGGTCTGTGATAACTCAAATGGCCATGAGTTAACCACAGTCTGAAGGCAAGACAAAGCCCCCCGTTGAAATCAATGCCATGAAAAAGCATGAAGAAGTAAAAAAATAAGATAAATTTGAATAAAAAGTCATCAATTGTAGATGAATTATAAGTAATACACAAGATAAGTTCCTTGATAGATGATGGAATCACACAATGATAATGTCTCTGTGTTGTGGTTTAACTCCAGCTGGCAACTAAACAATCTCACTCACCCTCCCTCAGGTGAATGAGAGAATCATAAAAGTGAGAAAAATCATGGGTTGAGATAGAGACAGTTGAATATGTAAAACAAAAGTTGCATATGGAAGAAAAGAAAACCAAGGAATTTATTCACCACTTCTCATGATCAGGAAGGTGTTCAGCCATCTCTATGACAGCAGGGCTCCAACACACCTAACTGTTACTTGGGAAGACATCACTCCAAATGTCCCCTCTTCTTTCTTCCCCAGCCTTACATGCTGATCATAACATCATGTGGTGTAGGATATCCCTTGGGTCAGATGGGGTCAGCTGTTCTGGCTGTGTCCCTTCCCAGCTTCCTGTGCACCCCCAGCCTGCTCACTGTTGGGTGGGGTGAGGAGCAGAAAAGGCCCTGACTCTGTGTAAGCATTGCTCAGCAGTAATTAAAACAGTCCATTCTTATCAATAGTTTTTTTCAGCACAAATCCAAAACGTAGACCCATGCTAAGCATGGTGAAGAAAATTAACTCTATCCCAGCCAAAGCCATCTCACTTTATTTGAAATACATAGCTTAGACTACACCCCAGATATCAAAACCAAATTGTATATATTTGTAGTCATTCAATTAAAACTTTATAAATTATTAATTTATTTAATCATTTAATTTCCCATTTATAAACAGTTTGCTTGTTTTTAAGATAGGTTATGCAGCAGTTTTAAAGATTATAAGCTCTTACTCTTTTTTTTGTCATTGATAAAATTATCAACTACTATTCAGCTTTGCTGGTTGTGTCTCTTCCCAACCTCCTGCCTGCTCCCCACTGGGAGAAACAGCAGAGGCACTGATACTGTGCAAGCTTATTCAGTTGTAGATTGTTCACAACACTGTTTGAGTCACAGATGCAAAACACAGCACTGTATGGACTGCTATGAAGAAAATTAAGTCCTTCCCAACCAGACCCACTGCAGTGTGTACCATTAAAATAAAGTTGCTTTTGACAGGCAGGTGTCCCATTTTTGCTCTGTTTTCTTTTGAGACAAGGGGGCACAAAATCACAAAATGGAATATATAAAAAACTTTAGAATCAGTTTTAAACAATATTAAGTTAGATGGCTTTGTAACAGCAACAATGGAAAATTATTGAGGTGCATGATACATGGAGAAAAAAAATAGAATACAGCTAGAGAACATACTAAGAATTCTCACAAGAGAAATCGTTATAGTTGGCATAGTTTTAAGAAAAACAGTCTAGAAGAACAGGACACAGGGATAAGGAGTATCTGGGAACCACAGGTGTCCAGGATGGGCTACAGTTAAACTAACTGATAAGCAGGAGGATAGGAGGATTATTACGTCTCTGGTGCTAACAAACCAATTAAACTGGTATGAGCATCTACTGCACGTGCTTCAAAGGCTGCCAGAAGTGATGAAGATTGTTGGAAGAAGTAAACGACCATCAGAGACCACAACCACAATTCTGTACGCATAAGGGGAACTTTCTGGAATATTATGTAATCCATATGTAGCCTCATGAATATGTATGTATGCCCAGGGACTATAAAAGGACGGCTTGTATGGCAATTGGGCGACACACGTTAGGAGGAGCTATCCCTTGTGTCTCCCGGTGCTGCAATAAAGAATACCTGCTTGTCAGCTTGAAAACTTTGTTGGCAAGTTTGTTCCTGAGTTTTCTCTGAATCACTTTGTAGGTCTATAAAATACCTAATTGTAATTACAAGGTAAAGCTGTATTAGCTCCTTGGAACACTTCTGAAATTGTCATGTGATATGTTAGCTGTTTGAGAAGACAAATAAGATTTAGAATGATAAACAAATGAGACATTAAGTAAAAGTTAAGGTCTATCTACAGGAAATATAGAAAAATAGGCAAGATTCATATTTTAATTACAGTAATTGTTTTGATAAAAGAAATATTTTTATTACAGCACTGTCTTGTAAGTAGTAGTATAAAATTTGCTGTAATTAATATTAGCTCAAGTTAGACTGTTTCTTAGGCAATTTAGTCTAAAGTAAAATGTTACCTTAAATGGAATGGAAAGGTAAGTCACACATAGCTGTAACTAGTGCTTGGATCAAATAACTGCCAAAACCCCTTTTAACCAGTAATGTGCGTTGATTTCTGTGTTTTTAAAATTATAATCTTATGTAAAATGGAAAGAAATTAACAAGCAAAGTAGAAGTCATAACCAACTTAATAAGCAGAAAACAGTGAGGTGCCAATCCTCAACATTTGGTTGTTGAGTGTGTATAATGCTAATTAAAGCTTCCTGATCCACAGTTACTTCTGTATTTATAATATCTAGGAACTCAAAAACTCCCCCAGCATTTACTAGGAATAACAGTTCATCTAACCTGTAACTTCTCTAAAAAAATTCTGCCTTTGCCACCTGCATGATTAAATTAAACTTGCCAGTTATAATTCTGCAATTGTCTTGACAGTACTCTGTTTAATTGAATGTCCAGTTGGATGACATCTTTTTATGAAAGAATTGGGGGCTTCGTCATTATTTTAGTATGAAGACAACATATGAAGTAACAGGAATAATATGATATTGGAGTCTTTTACCTTTTTAGTTAGGGAAGAGAGGTGATCCTGCAAATCTTGCTCATGCATAGTCTCACTTATTTTTACCAAACTGCCCTGTTACAGAGCTTTTCCATATGTTTTTTCTGGCACAGGAATAAAAAGTTTGGTGAATGTGTGCTATGTAATTTTTCAATTAATTTACAGGAAGGTATCTTATTTACATCCAAGAAAATACAGATCTCTTTATCTTCATATGGAGAGAAAAATATAGAGTCTGTCGACCAGTTAACCTAACAAGCTACACCCCACACTTTGGCAGTACTGTCACACACCAAGTCTTTTGGGCTTCATTTCTAACATTGTTCACTGACTTCACTCAGGATCCCTGGCTTTGCTCATCTGCAACTGCAGATTCCCATGCTGCTCAACTGCTCCCACATTTTGTTCTTCAACGCAGAACAGACCACTTGTGCATGACATGCTGAGGCAAACAAGAAGTGAGGAACCTTGTTGAGCCTGCCTATGTGGTCCTTTGTGGATACCTGATTGTGAGCCTTATTTTTCACTCACTTGATTCTGAGTGAATGGTATTACAGCTGCTGAGCCTGAATTAATATTTTAAAATGCAAACTGTATTAAGTCATTATTACATTACAGTTATCTCACATCTGTCTAAAAACACTGCAGATGACTTTAAGGCTTTGAGGATTAGCATCTTACATTGTCACTACGAGATCGTGTTAATTGCAGACATTATTTCCCCAAATGTGAGTTGTTCCTTAGTTGTGTGTGTGTAAACATCTTTTTGGAAAACCTTTTATCCCATTCTTAAAGAGAAAACTTCCCATTGCAGTTTGCATACTGAAAGAAAGATTGGCTTATTGCAGCCTTTCTGAAGACAAGTCAGTTTATAAACTTAGATATTTTTTTTGTGTGTTATTAAAATATTGGGGTTTAATTTTCAGTTTCATTCAGCAGACAGAAAAAAAACATATTAAAGAAAAACGATGAGAATTGTTTTCTGGTGAGAATAGCTTCTTTTCCCACGTTAGCATTTTTTAATTAGTTTAAAAATTAAACAGTTTGAGAAAATTGTGTGACTGCTATTTAGATTGACACATTTACAAAGGATTTCACTATTCATCTGTTTTTTTTGCCTGTGACTGTGTACAAAGATCTCCTGTCTTTTCTGTCTTATATTCTACAGTGTTTATGAACACGTAACTTGTAATGTAACTTGTAATGAAAATGTAATGTAAAATCCAAGTAAGTGGATCATAAAACTCAGTGAAGCAATACTGAGGCACAGTTGTTTTTTATTCCCCCCTCCTTCCCCTGAATGGAAGGTAATTAAAGGTCTTCTCTTTATAGTATATATCTCATTTTTTAGTGTGCTGCAAAGTTGAAGAAGTATTATCCCCATATTGGCTTGATTCCCATTTGGTTTATTTTGCAAATTTATCCCAAAAAGCTAGATTTGGAATGACTTTCTCAGCTGCCTTAGATTAGCTGCCTTTCTTCATCAAGACTAGCATCTTTAATTCCTAGAAGCAAGGATGTTTGTAGGAGAAAAAGAACATTTCCTCTCTAAGATATTTTTTGAAAGATTTAACACAGATTCTGGAGAAAAGAATGCAATAAGCAATAATAAGAATTCAATAAGCACCACTAGCAGTGGGTGCCATAAACCTTTTCAGTCCATTCTCCTGATGATTTTCTGATTTAGGGTTTAGGGTTGCTATTTATGGAAGAGTTTTTCCCATCATGTTCTCAAATGTTGGGAGTTCTGCATGAGAGAAAACTAAAATTCATCTCACCAATTATAACCAAAAGATAACAAAATCATAACTGAAAGATAAAGTAGGTGGTTTTCAAACACCACTTTTTAGGGTTACTCCCCAGATGGGATAGGGGACTTCAGAGTTGTTTCCATCCCATCAGCCTTAATGTGTGATGAATTCTGACATGAATGTTAGAGAGTACGTCACACCACTACCTTGGTGTAGATGTAGGTATATGTCTTACACAGCTAAAAGTGGAAAGACTGATGCTTATACAAGCTGATTTTAATATTTCAGAAAATCTAAATTTATAGTGTGTTAAGACCCAGCAAATTTAGTAATCTGTGCTGTAAGCGTACCTCTATGTTGTGTCACTGCAGAAGAGAACTGGTTTTGGCTTCTTATTGTCAGTCAGCCTGGTAGCTGGCAAAAAATCAGAACAGTGTTAACTGAAGTTCTTTGTGTATGCTCAGAAACAATGAGCTCTGGTGCCTTAGCATATGATAGTTCGTTGTCAGTATCTTTATTATATTGAAAACTTTCAGGGATTTTACTTAAAGACAGAAAGATATGATCGGTATCCTGCCACTGAAAGTCCTCAGAAAGGACTAAGAAAAGACAAAAATACACCATTTTCTGAACACTAGCCTGAATTTTGTCTTCTAATTGCATGACCTAGGTAATCTGAGCTTTTTGGTAATATTTTATCTGAGGTTTTCATATCTAATAAGCGTTGTTTGAGTCTCAAAGCCTATGAAGGTGAAAGCTGTGGCAAACTTACTCCTGTTTTCTCAGTGGGAGAATCCTTTTAAGAAACAGTAATTTTTGATGTTAACATAAAAACAGTAGTTGAACACTGGCCTTCTTATTCCTTCTTCTGTATTTACTCCATTAAAACGTTACTGCTCAAATTGGGAAGGAGAGAATTAATTAATCCTGAGAATTAATTAATAGTTGACTGTCTCTTTAATGAATAAAGTATGGACTCCTTCCATAGTTAATACTGCAGATAAATTTCCTTTTAAAGGGTATTATGGGTTTCTGTGTCCCCATCTAATTAGGTATCATAAATGCCAGATGTTCACTGTGTACAAAGTGGCACTAACTTGGGGATAGAGGAACCATTATTTCAATGGCTTTGTGCATTCCTATACTGACAGCGATGATGGGGATTTGGTAAGTGCTTTAAATTAGAACTGTTTGGCACTGGAATACTGTAGTATAAAAGTTACTATTAAGGGAATTTTCACTGAAGTTGTTCATGTAGTTTCATACTTTCGTAGCCATGTGCTTCATCTTGATTATGGTTCAGGCCCTCTATGAAAGGTTGTCAGAGCAGGAAAATGAGTATGTCAAGGAGGTGAGAAATGAAGATTGTCAGGCAGTATAAACTTGACAACTGTTGTCCTGATCTAGCTTGTTAATGACAGCCAGAAAACATTGTATGCGCTCAGCTGACAGAAATAAGAGGAAAGGGTGTACACTCAACAAAAAAGATACCTTGAATGTAATATGAATCACAATAGCCTTATTGTGAAGATGATTCTTTTTGGCTTGCACCATGCATTGAACTTCTACACATTTATAGATTACTTGCACTTCTCTCCGATTATCTGCTAAGTGAAACTTTGCATTGAAACAAAATTCATTCCTTGCTGCATACAAAAGCCACTATTTTATGCTGGTACATATAATATTTTACCTACTGATTTTCTTCTTTAAATTCACTTCCCATATAACATGTATTCTCAAGGTAACACTGTTTAAGATGAATTTGTACTTTGTGAAGAGGAACTTCCCTGTAAACCTCTCAGAGTGCTTCTGGAAGTTATTAAAAACATGCCTACCTTTAGTTTTACCAAAACTGTCATTTTGAACTAATTATTCTGCTGTGTACATTCCTGATTAAAAATATCTTGTGAAGGAAGAAAAAGGTTTGAATATAAATCGGTTAGTAGAATAAGCATGCATACAGCTATAAATTTTCTTGTATCTCCTGAAAAAATGATGGTTTAAGCTTCGTAGGGGAGTGATACTTTCAGTGGGGATGTTTACAGGTTTCAGGTAGTTATTTTTAACAGCTAATTGAAAGAAAAGCTCTAGAGACATGTATGATGATAATCTGATGAATTGAAGGATAATGATTTGCTCTTCACTGTGGAGGATATTGTTTAGCATGAACTATTTTCAAAGTCTCCAAAGTTCAAAGGAAATTGTTGAGCATTCCATATTTGGCTAGTTTGTGTCAGGTGTCCTGTCTCTGCTTCCTCCCGGCTTCCCCTCCTCCTTGGCAGATCATGAAACTCACAAAGTCCTTGGTCAGACTAAACATTACTGAGCAGCAACTAAAAGCATTGGTGTTACCAGTGCTGTTCCCAGGCTGAAAGTCAAAAATACAGCACAGCATCAGCTACTAAGAAGGAGAAAAAAAAATGACTGCTACTGCTGAACCCAGACACACACATGGTAAAGGTTTTATTTACTTTTTTTTTTTTTTTTTTAACAGGCTTGAGGTGTGTATGATGCTAAGAACTGCTTGTTATGACATGATAGGAAGGAGTAATTTAGAATAGGAAGAAGAAATTTAGAGTGGTGCACGGGAGAGCTTGATGTGCAGTTTATAATGATGCTAAGTCAGTTTACAGTCTCTGCATATTTATATGTAAATACATATGTATGTATGTATATACTTATTAATCTTACAGCCTCTAGAAAGTTGTCCCTGATTTTCTAAGAAGCTTTCTCTACCTAAAGAACTGCATTAGTGTTTTAAAGCACAATATTAAACAGACGTTATGAAGCTGAAAATGTTTTAGGAAAAGTACAAATCTATGAACAAGTTTTGGGGCAAAATAAAGTAACTTGGAAAAAAAAAGACCACTTTTTCACATTTTTGTTGGTGTTCTAAAACTGAATCTGAGTGGAAATAACAGCCTGTTCAATATGATTTGTAATGGAGGTTTGACCTTGTTTGTGTACACTGTACCAGATCATGCTTGTTCACCATGTTCTGTCTTTCAGCCTATTTCATCTTAAAAGCCATCAGAACAGTGTAGGTTCTGATCTAAGCATGGCATCAGCATATATTTGTGTTTGTTTCCCTTTTTTCCGTTTTTTTTCTAGTTACATTATTTCCACAAACTCTTCACTGGTGATCCATAGAGAAACAATATAAAATACAAAAATCAAGGAATTATTGTTTTCTTTTTTTCTTTTCTTTTTTTTTTTTCTTTTGGGTAGAAATATTAAAAGAGAAGAACTGTTCTTTAGTAACTTGATAAGTGGAAATCAAGAGATTTCATTTTGCTTGCACTTTGTGTCAATAAAAGTGGAACTTATTTTTGCTAATTAACAGGAATTGGGAGTCAAGTCCAAGTCAGTCTTCAGCTTCCAATACAACTCCTGAAGAGAGATAAGCATCATCAGATGACGGTTAAATTATTAAAACAGCTGTTTAAAACAGTTGTACCTATCCTGTTTATTTCTCTATATTGGCAAAGATAACTGGATGAAGCAAGATACCTAACTCTATATAACAAGCTGAGTGAGATGTATCATGTAACATACAGTGAATGAGAGTCACTCAGCCTCTATTCAGACTGTGTGAGAGATGACTGATACAGCTGTTGAGAGAACAAAGCATGAAATATAGATCTGAGAAACGTAGAGTTAAAATTACTGTGAGCTTCCACATCCAGACTCCATAACAGTGTAGTTGTGATGCTTAGGACCTTCAAACAGGCAGTTTGCAACTATTTTTCTGCCTAGGTTACACAATCTTTGAATTTGTGCTTTGAAATCCTGATAATTTTCTTTATCAAAAAAGCTATGTCAAATTCATAATAAAGAGTCAGAAAACTGCCTTTACCATGGTTAGAGGGAGTTACTAATACCTTAGATTCTTACTATTTATCATTTGTTCAGGAGCATATTTTCTAGTATACAAAATGAAAGGAATTCAGAAGAAAACAGAGGAGTCTGAAGGGTTGCTTATAAGAAAATATTAAGATTTCTAATCTTGGCACATTGCTGAGTCAGTGTGACACACATCTAGTAATCTGATTTCCTTGTAACTGAAACCAAATGCAAATATTCGTATTTCATATGTACCTAAGAACTTCCCTATTCTGCAGATGTAGCAATATGTAGTTTACAGCAGGGCAGCAGAAAAGATGTAAGTATTATACGGGTTGATTCAAATCTGCTGATATGTCTGTTGGTTTCAGAAGTGGAGGATCTTGGCTGTTTGCTTTTCTTCCATAAACCAAACATTATTATTCTGTTACTATCTTTTAGTTCTCTGTATCTCAGCACTGGCTTTCCTTCTGCTGTATGTCCTTGGTCTAATTCAGTACATTACCATGCTTGCATTGTTATCAGGAACCAGAGAGAATCATTTGGAACCATACTTACAGGAGTTGACAAAAGATGGGTGGGTGGGGGGTGTTTGTTTGTTTGTTTGGCTTTTTTATTTGTTTTTTTTTATTATTTTTATTTTTATTAAGGAGAAGCTTATTTAAGAGTAGTAACCCTATAATATCACTTGTCTTTCAAAGGAATTATTTCACTCATGCCCAATCCTCATTTGAACATATACACCATTGTAAGTCCAAAACACCATTCTCCATAGCCAAAATTTTGTTCTTGAAGCCCACACACTTCATATGCATCTTAGTGGTTCATTTGTTCCTATGCTGTCTGTGTTGATAATGAATCTGTCATCTGATTCAGCCTGTTAGGTCTTTGCTGCCACATCATTCTACATGTGTTGACTTGTTTTATTTCACATGCTCTGCTCTATACTCATCTGCCAGTTATGCTTTCTCCCAGACTTTTGTCTTTCCTGCATCATTTCCTGCTGTGTGGAACTCTGCTGTGCTCTGGCTTGGACTGTGCTTGGGTAACTGCTGTTATAAACAGTTGTGAGCAATTAAAATTCTCATAAGAAGGAAACTGTCCTCTGTCAACTCCTGGGTTATGAGCACCTGCTGAACAGTGCAAGCATCACTTCTTAATTTGAAAGAAGTGAATAGAGTATGGCAATTGAAAGCAATATGCAGCTGTAACTAACAAATATATTTTTTGAAAACAACATCTTTTAAAATGAATAGCTATTGAAATATATGTGTGAAGAGCTGTGTTTTTTGATTCCTTTGAAACAAATAGGATGGTTTATTCCATTTATTATAGTGGGTTCTAAAATAGGCATGACCTTGCAAGTTGCCTATAGCAGCATATTCCTGGTCTCATGTGGAGACACATTAACATCAGTGTGCCTCTGGCAGAAGTCTACTTGCTTAATTTAGTGCAGAAGGGCTCAGCATCATAACATCTTCAAGCCAAGATCTGTGCATTTTACTTTCTTAAATAACCACACATATAAATTGCCCTAAATAAATAATATTGCCAATAACATTGGAGGATTTTCATGAACAAATCCTGCCTTTCCATTTTTAAAAATGTCACATCAGACACAATGTTACCGGTAGTAAAGGTTTGACTGAACATGTTAATCTAAAGCAGACTATGTTTGGGGGAATAGATTGTCTTTATATATTACTCTCCACTTTGCCTATCATTGTCTCCCTCTATATATATTAAACAAACATTCTCTTTTGCCTCCTTATCTCTTTAATATCACACAGATTGCTAATATAAATCTCAGGTGTTCCTTTATTACATCTCATTTACATCTGTTCTTGACAGATTTCTCACTGTTTTCAGAGCTGAAAATGTACTGAAAAATTATATGATTCATTATTATAAAGAAGACAAAAATGAGAAAAAATGGGGAGAGGAGGTGGGGGATTTTGTTACAGATATTAAAAGATATCTATAAAAGTGCAAAATTCATCCAAATGAGTAATGGCCTAAAAGCATCAAGGGTTAGGGTTAGTCCTTGTTCATCTATACACAGAGCTGAAAGCTAAATAAATCCACACCTATACACAGAGCTGAAAGCTAAATAAATCCACATCAGGCAGAAATGAATGTATGTCTGCTCATTCATGGTGGGTAGCTGTGTAGGTCTTCACAAAAGACATGGCTGCACGCTTGTTAGTATTTGACTGTTCTGGCATAGAGCAAACAGCAGGAATATCAGCAAAACAGCTTGGGCACATGTGGGATTAATTTAAGCAGTTCACAGAGCCATGAAAATGAATGCAGCTTTTCAGGAAGGTATTTCACCATCTTTTCCTCATACATTATTTAAAAAATATCCTAAAATTTGAAAGAGAAGTATCCAAAGAGGAAAAATATTATGAAAAGAACATAAAACTGTATCTTGTCCAAACTGATCATACACTGAAATTTATTTTTTTTTCAGCAGACAAAAGAAAATTTGGTTTTTGAAGGCACTCTGGTTTGTGGGAACTTTTAAAAAATCATCCATGAAATGTCTCAAAATAGTATGAGATTGGCCATACCAGTTCACATCTAAAGCCTGTGCGGCCTAGCACACTGCCTCTAATGAGGGACAGGTAGTAGGTTCCTTTCAAATAATAGAATAAATATAGAGCACATAAAAAGTTTACCGTGGGATTTTACTGAGCACCAGAAGTGTGGAGGTTAAGAAAATTGAAGTTTTGTGTTTTTAATAAATTTTGCTGGATTGCTTTCCCACAAATTCATCTGTGACTCGTGCACCTTAGTTACTATGTATACCATTGGGCTGGAGTTGGTTTCAAAGAAAGATTTCTTCATCGACCACAACTTATTTGTAGGTTAGAAGAACATAGAGCATCAAGCGATTTTGTATATTGGTCTGTAAGACAAAATGCAGATGGTTTTGTTTGGTTTTGTTTTTTTTTTTTCTCATATAATATAATGTGGGAAAGCTTATTTCCATTTAGTCTTCTGACCAATAAATATTTAGCAGTATTTTTCTGTGCATAAATCTGTTAGCCCTTTAAATGTTTCTGGCCCTTATTAGCTCTTAAATATCACACTAAGAGCTGTGACTAACATATAGCAAAACATATGTTTTGATCTTCCTCAGGTTCATTTTATTACTATCTATTCTAAGGCCATTAAAATTCTAGTATTTGATATTTTTTTCTTTTTTTTTTTTTTGAGATCTTAACATCTTTTTAAAAATAAGACTCAAACCATTCTTCTCTGGTGACCATTGGTAATTTAAGGAGGTAACTGCCTCTTTAACCTCCTCCTGTGAAATCTTACCAATAAAGCAGTGGAATTCTTACTGAGAACTCCATGGAGCTGGATGATATCAAAAAAATATCTTAACCTGGCTGACATCAATATTTATTCTATTAAAAGCTTTCTGCAATTGACATAACAAGGGAATATATCTAGGGTTTGGTGTGTTATTGTATTTAAATTACTGTGTTATTATTGCATCTTCATAGCTAACCTACTTGCCATAGTTTAAAGATTAGTAACAGAATTTGGAGATATAAACAGATCTGATCTTAAGTATATGCTTCGAAGATCATCTGCTACAGTGAAGCGCTTTTATTAATGACTGCATTACTTGTCTACCTCTTTTGCAAATCAGATGAATCTTTCTGAGAGTGCCAAATGCGAATGTTAACTTACATTCTTTCATCTCCATGTGTACCCAGCACTGCTAACATGGGGTTCTATCTTTGCAGAAGCCATGTTGCTGAAACCTAAAAAATATGTAGTGTCATTTTGCTAGAATTATTCCCAGAATAATACTACTGCTGACACTGGTCATGGAAATAACTCCTAATAGGATGAGTTTACACTACTGACATATTTGCTGCATGTTTGCTTAATAAAAAACAAGTTAAAAAAAGCATAAGCTATAAAACGAGACTGCTTTATTTTTTGCACAGTGTCATGACACAAGAGAATGAAAGTAGATATTCCATTTTGTGCTGAAGTTACTATAGTTACTTGAACTTTTGTTTCAGTAATATTTCATTAATAAGATGCCAAAGAGTTCAGGCAATGCAAATGATAGCACAGTCTCCCATTTTAATTTTAGCCTTAAAATATCATAGTCATAAAACCTGTCATAATTAATTCCAATACTGAATCATAGAAAACAGAGATGAAAAAGCCTTTGGAAGAACGACATCTTTTGGTCCTCTCTTGAGGTCTATTGTGAAGACTGCATTTGTGAGGCTAGTTTAATTTTGTTTGTTTGCTTGTTTTTTCTTGAGAAAGATGGGTTTTCCTACTATACATATTTTTCTGATCTCTTTTCTCTTTTTTTTTTTCCTTTCTTTTTTCGGTTTCCAAGTACCATGCCCCAGATTAATGAATTTGGTTCCAAAGGAACAAACTGAAGTTGGACCAAAATTGTACCCATATTTCATCTTTTCCATGAACTGAAACTGTCCCTGAATCTTTTGCTGTCTTCTAACTTGAACCAAATCTTAACGTTTTCAGTCATAGGTGAAATGACATTGGAACTAAAGAGAGAATTTTCTGGTTTCACTTCTTTATCAGCATTTTTCTGTCAGCCAGTGCTCAAGCTTGCTTAAATGAATGAATTTCATATAAGAGAAATCAGTGGCAAAGCTATGGCCAAGGGTATGAAACAAGTTACTTGGAAGTCACTTGTGGGTTTGTAACACATCATCAATGGCGCAGCAACTGGAAGTTCTTGCAGGAGAGAAACTGAGATAGTTTGATGTCAAACCGGGAAGCTGCCTAATGCTTTCTATAGTGTTGTACCATGGGCTAGCACAGGTAAGTTGCAGAGTGGCATTCTCAGGTGGCACCATTCTGACCACTACTGTAGAACACCCAACACAGAACTTGTTCACAGCACAGCTGATTTGAAGGCTATGTTATTCAGTTGCCTACTTCCTTAAGTGCTATTTCCTTAGCTTCTTGTTAGTAATGTGGGAAAACTAGGAAAATACTATTCTGGAGTGAAACCCATTAATGTATAGGCATTTTACTGTCTATTTTTTTCCCATCATGTCATAAAAATATTTTGTTTTCTTCTTCTATGATAAATTCAATATCTAAAGTTTTGTAATTGATTGTTAGATTCTGTGTTATGGAAATTAATCCTTCAAACCCTAACGCAATAAACTGTGATGGGACTTAGGAAGTGGGACTGTCATTTTTAAAAATAGATCTTTATTGCCTAGTTTGCTAATTAATATGAAATCATTAGATGTACCTAAATGTAGGCTAAAGAAAGCTGTTTTCTTAGCAAAGTTCTGATGAGACAAGGGCATGGTGATAAAATCCATGGTTGGGTGGGAAGGTACTGACCATGATAGGAGCTTTTTCATTTTAAAAGCAGCTTTACAGATGCTTTTGGTAACTACTTTCTTGTGGCTTATAGCAAAAGCAGAAGCATCGATCACTTAACAGAATACTCTCTCTATTTTCCATTTCCTACCTTATTCCATAGTATTTTGACAATACAATACATAAGCAAATCAAAACAGCCTTTGCGATTTTCACTGCAATCTGGGGAGGGACTGCGGTAATCCAGGTTTTCCTATGCTATTCTAATACATATTCTCTATTCACAGAAAAAATCATTTCAAAGAAACTTGCATCCAGAATAGGTCCTGAGCTCTACAAACTACAATAAATATGTGTAAATTAAACTGGAGAAACTGTGTCTTTGGTCCTGGCTCCATCAAAGACAGAATTCCTGGAAATAAAAGAGATAAGTAGAAGAATTTCAAACAGCTCTTCACGTTAGTGAAATGGAGGATAATTTGAAGGTGGTTTTATTTTCATATTAGCATTTACAACAACTGCTTTTTCAAATTAATTTGTTTTCTTGCACACATTATTCTGTGGATAATGGAAACTTTGCTATTGAAATGTAAACAACAATGTAATGTAGGTAAAAATTAAACTTCTGTGTTATGTATTTTAACCAGAGAATAAAAATAAAGCCAACATTTTAGAAGTTTGTCACAGAAGGGTTTTCATAAATCTGAAACTACAATAGGAACAAAACCTTAGACTCAAAATTAACCCTAGGTGATAAAATTTGAACCATCCTTTCATGATTGTTGTTGACTAGCAAATTCTAAGAAGCATAACATAAAGTAACTATCTGTTTTGAAACAGAGAACAACCTGAGGTATTTATATAATTCCTGGGAAAAGGTATGTCATCTGACGTATGCTGGTTAAAGCTGAAAGCATCAAAAGTAATCATAGTATAGAAAAAAATATGCTGATAGCTTTGGTGAATCCTTTCTTTTAATCTTTGCAGCAGAAGATAAATTGACTGTTCACCTGAAGGCAAATTGGACATTCATTATTTTAATATGGAAACTGGTACATGGATATTGCAGAAAGCTCTAACACTGGAAAACATGTAGTAAAAAAGGGAAATAGACAAAATTTGGGATTGAGGAAAATGACCTAACTCTGCAAAAGGGAAAAAAGGTCATGAATGAGAATTCAGAAAAATGAGTCATGAGCTGAGGAAAAGCCTGATGGTGGCTTTCAAGAGAAATTTATGCTAACAATGTGACAGAATAAAACCCAATTCATTCTATCATTTGTGTATTTAAGCAACCTTAACTTATCCTGAGGGAGAAATTAAAGGAAAATCATAGCTGAGCTATGACTAGAAGGTTCTTGGTTTTGGCCATGTAAAAAAAAAAAAAAAAAAAATAGAAAGAAAAAATTTAAAAGGAAACATTCACTTGCATTTTAGATAAGGCAGTGTACATGAATATATGAAAATACATTTTACTAATGACAAGGGTGGAAATGTAAATTTTATGCCTGATTGATGAGCAACATCTGAAAGAGACCCTTAGACAAAGGACAGGGGACACATTAATAAACATTTATACTTTGAGACATCTCATTAAGTTGCTATCTATCATCTGAGCTGTGAACACTTCATGCCATGGAAAATGGAATTAAAGATAAACTAGCAAAGGTAATGCCCATAAAATGAAAATTGTATAGTGGGAACATAAGGCAACAAGATAAAAAACCCATGTACAGTGAGTGCATTGCTCTCACATGTACTGCAGTAAAATGCAATGCAGGGAAAAAAAGACTTGTCAATAAGAAGACCTAAATAACTGCATTTGTGCTTAATCTAAGTGATTAATGAGTTTAAAGCACTGTCTACAGATATGTCCAATGAGTATAAGGGATAAGTATCTAAAAATAAGGACTAAGAAACTGAAATTCTTAATTGTGGAAGCCTTATTCCTGAGGCAGGAAGACAGTATGTACAAAAGTCAGATTATCTGCAGATGTGTTAAAGGAAAGTATTTGATTTTTATTTTTTTTTTTAATAACAGAAACAAACACATCGCACTTGCTAAAGTTAGCTACTGGTATGCTCCAGCAGAGAAGGAGACTTCAGCAATAATGTATGGCTATAGAAAGATCCTTTCCTTAAATATGCTGAAATGCACCACGCACTGCCAAAATGAAGCTGAGGTATCCCCTTTCGGAAGAATACAAATTTTATTTTTCTGTATAAGTTATGATATGTAAATGGAATATAAATTTCAGTGCACTTTGCTGATTGCAGCTGCCTACTTTGAAATATTTGTCAAATTTTAGTGGAGTACAGCCCAGATCTAGGCAATCAATATATTGATTCGATTTTTTAAAAGTCTGATTTTAGGCAAAATGCGGACTATATTAGCCAGAGTAGAAGTTCAGGGGGGCATAGAGGATTTTAAACCACAGGAGCCTATTTATTTCCAGGTCTCTCCCAGCCAGGTAAGAAGCTTTCCAAGGTAGAAATTTGTTTACAAATACCAGGATAGTGTTTCAGATATATGTGATAGATGGCACTCTGCTTCCATTTGGGACCTGAAAAATGTGAGAGTAGAGGAGTTTACACACCAGATTTATTTATCTCTGGCCTACTGGATAGTAATATCTGTCAGAAGGGTATAATTCAGTGGGTATAAGTTTAAGTGGCTTGCACTGAAGATGAGTTTCATGGCGACGGTCGGAGAGTGGATGAAGGGTCACATTCCAGGCAAGAATCAACAATGAATCAAAAGCATTAATCATTCTTGTGTGGTTGTGTAACATGTGAGTGAGAGGCTGTATGTTTTATATGAAATATATGATCAAATTCATTAAAAAACCTGAGTTATTCAAACACAGTCTTTCCGGGCGGAAGACTGGTTTTCCTCACAGCAAGCTAATCACTGGAGAACAGTTCAGTTAAGGACTAAATCAATAAATAGGTTAAGGCAGCCAGAGCCCTAATTTTACATTCTCCAAATAAACAATCCTACGCCACCAGTATTTCTCACGTTTCAAGAGAAACCGCAGGGCAAATCAACAGTGCAAACCATGTCAGAGGTCAATTAGATATGGCTTGTCAGTTCACTGAGGGCTTGTGTTTCAGTCCCTGGAAGAGTGTTGCATATAAAAGTAGATGGAAAGGTGTAACAAACTTTGCTTGGGGAAGGTTATCTGTCACCAATTAACTCAGTTTTACAAGAGAAATTGCTGGAGCAGGGATGTGAAAAGCTAAAGTTCCTTTAAGCAGCTGAAGTCTGAACTGGCTTCTCAGTGAGTAAGAGTTAACCAAACAGCCTGAACACCATACTTGTTACAGCATTAGCTTCACAAACCGTTTTTTTGATTGCCCTAGGAAAGGAAATTTTGGTTTAGTTGTATTATCTAAATTATTCCTAGGGAGTGTTTGTCCCTAGAGGAATTATATTTTTCTTTGCATTTCACTATTACTCTTAAATGCATTATATTGCTTCATGCATTTCCTCCTTCACTGTACTTGTTTACTCTTAAATGCATTATTTATATTTATTATTTATATTTTATAATACTTTGTGTATTTCCCCCTCCACTGTACTTGTAACTTCTTCTAGTTAATTATCATCTTTTAGAATGATTAATATGCTACCTAACCTTTTCTTTCAGAACATGAATAGAAATATTAAATCAGAATGGACCTAATCCAAATTTCAGAGGTATAGGAGAGCTCACGTAATACAATGTTCTTCCATTTAAAATTACCTTATATTAACTATCTTTGAACCACTATGCATATTACAATATGCTCCTCCTACATAATTTTATTTAAATTTCTAAGGCTAATTTTGTGACACATTGTGTAAAAAGCCCTACCAAACTCAAGTTATACTCTGCTCATTTAGTTCCCTTTGTTAACTGATAATTTTATTCAAAGTCATTCAATTTACTTTCCATTTTTATACTTCAAATGTTTGCACTGGCTAATATTCTTGACTTTGTTGTTAACCTTTGAATGCTCAGAGATCTTCTTTTCTAATATTTGTTTGAGCATTTTGTTGGGGAGATCATTTCTCGATTTATCCTTTGTCCTATTTGCTCTTTGCCTGATGCTTTTTCTCTCCCATGGTGATTGTTTAATACTTTTTGTGCTGCAGTGAGTTCTGCCTAGGGACATGGGTACCAAATCTCAGAGCAGACTTTGCACAGCTTCACACTATTCAGCAAAAAGTACTGACAAAAAATATATCGTGTAGTCCTGGAATAAAGAGTCTCAAAAGATTGTACTGAGAAACAGCCTGATTTCTGACTGTGTGGCCAGAATCTCTATAATTTGATCAGCAGACTAGCACAGGGGAGGATATCCACCCTATCAGAGGAACAGCCTGAGAATGGTATTTATACAATATGGTGAAGGAATGACTTTGTCTCTTCCAGAGACTCATTTTTGCTGTCAGTCCACCAAAAGGTATAACTTAGCATCATCCTCTGCAAGGTACGTAAACCACAGTCTATTTCATGAGTAATCTGCAATACAATTCTCAAATTTAACTTGATTTATTTGGGATTGTGCTGAATGGAAAAGTAAACCCAACCTTGTTTTTTCACTTGTGTTCACTTCAAGATTTCCCTTCTAGCTCTGAACTCAGGTCTAGAACATACTCTGTGTTCTTGGGAGTTAGAGCATGATGGAGACAGAACAAGAATTGCATTGCCCAGTTCTGCTTTAAATATTCAAAATTTCTGAAAGTTAATCTTGGTTTCTTAAAGTTGATGGGTCTGTGATTGCATTCTTGTGTCCTTCAAAGTAATTGAGAAACTACTGAGAATAGGGAGGTTAACAGTTTCAATTTTGTTTTAATGACATACCGCAGCACTGAGAAGCTGTAGAGATAAGAACTACAAAATAAATGAGAAAAAGCAGAGATGTAACAGAGAACTAGGAGACACATGACTCTTTGCAAATGAAAGGTTTGAAGAATATGATGTAGGAAATAAAATAAGGAGCAGTCAAAAGGAATGATCTTATCTTTGTATTCCTCATTTCTATTTTTGTAAATCAGTGATAGCCATAAAAAAGCTGCACTGAGATCACCATCTGGTTCTGAGATCACATTATGGTAACTCAAAGTACAATAATGTTCAGCAAGGCTAGGTGAATGATGTGAAAATATGCTGACCCGTTCCTCATTACCTTTCAAAATGAACGTCAGATTAGAAGTAGAAAGAAGACTATGCAACATTTGGTTATTCCAGGGTCACTGCAAGGAGTTTTCATGGGACTTTGTCACTAGTTTGTGGTGGACATGGTGCTCTGAATCTCACAAGTTTGCAAACCAAATTGAAGAATGCTATAGTCTTTAAGTTTGTTTTCCAATTGTTTAAAATAATAATTTTGATTTTTGGAAATGCTTGAGTTTGTCAAAACCAGGACAGCCTATAAGACTGCATTTTTTAAAAGTTGCAGCCTTATTCTGAGGTTGACACTAGTGATTCTGTCCAACACCTGCTTCTGAGGAAAAAATACTGCAAAACTTTTGAACATCTCATCTGGGAGTGCTACAGTTCTGCAGTAAGCTTAGGAGAAAATCAGGATAAAAATATTAAAATAGCTGAAATTATTGTTATAGACCTAAAAAATGTCAGGACGGTTTCTGAATTAGCATTTCTCAGACAGCAAGTTTAATCATTACATAGTGTAAAATGCTTACAACATTTCTTGGCAGAGAGAAATTTTGTCCTACATAATTATTTATGTTAATAAGTAAACTTGGTTTCAGTTGAAAGATATAATTTTATGTTGTTAATGAAAAATGTATTTTTTTTTTTACTGTAGGTGAAAAACATCTGTCAATAATTTTAGCTTTACCCTGGGCAGACTCTTTCTGCTTGCTTTAAGGCTGTAGAAGACTGTATTTTCTCAAAAGTCAAGCTGTCCTTTTAAAGGTTTTTTAAAACTTTTTTTTTTCTTAAGGAAATTTTCAAACAAAATAACTTGTTCAGAATTTATAATTTGATAATGAGGGTAGAAGTCCAGCCCTTGAGGGTAGATGATTTTACTTTCTTCATGAAATTGTGTTGATAATATCCACCAGGCAAAATATATGTTTTTATGAGTCTGCTGTCTAAGTCAAATCTGGAGGAAATGATTTAATAGAAGCAGATAAAGAGAAAAAGTGAAACTTCTTAATTTCTTTTTCATTTTGATTGTAGCACTGTAGCAACAGGCCCTCCAGCACAAATTGCTTCATCTCTCTAGGCAAGCTCAGCTGTGAACTGGGCTCACAGATCCAAATGGAACTGACATGTGAATGAGACAAAAAGGTCTCTGCCCTGGCTTAACTTCCTGATCTGCAGCTTCTGCTGCCTGACTTCCTACTGCTTGGGAGCTGCTGGATCTCTGTAATGCTACCAAGCCTTCCTAGCAGCTTTAAAAGCTTCTCTCCAGTTGTTGAAGCTGGGCTGTTTCTGTATTACAGTGATTTCAAGTCTACCAGAACAGTGACCCAGATTTTGATGCATGGTAGTAATGGCCTGCAAATTTTAGGTATGTTTTTGATGGTATTTGCTGTCCGGTAGAAGTTGTTCTAAACTGAAAACAGATCAGTTTTGCATTTTGTTGGGAAGTTACTCACCTTACATAAAACATTAGTGGGGTTTTTTGTTTGTTTGTTTGTTTGGTTGTTTTTTTTTGCAGAAGTGTGAATTATGCTAACTTGTTATTGTTAACTTGGAAAGATGCAATATAAGCTACTTCTTTGACAATGAAAAAATTTGAGCTATTATAGAAATTTCAGGATAAGTAAATAGATTTAAACATGCTAAATTAACAAAAAGTAGAGAATGAATGTAGAATAAAAACGAAAGCGTTAACAAGAGTATATGGTTAAAGCTGGGTGATATTAGTTAAACAAACAGCAGATTTACTGGAAGTATTCAGCTGAAAGAGATAGAAACTATTCACCAGTATGAATTCAGAAACAGTTTCATCTATGAAAAACAGTGAGATATACAAGTGAACTACTCATTTCAAAATCAGCCTGAAGTGTAAAAGTGTAAAAAAGATGTTAAGAAATCACACACCTCAGCTTTGTGTTAAACATGAAGATGTATGAGAGGCTTGTGAGATTCAAAATAAAGCTGGACTTTGGGAGGTTTATTTTGGCTTACTTTTTCTGAGAAAAGCCTGAAGCTTCATTTTTCTGGTCAACTGGGAAGATATTTTTCTTTTCATCAGTATTAATTTAACAACCCACTTTAAAGTCCATTGTTCACATTGCTTTTTTTGCTTTAGAAAGGACTTTACTAACATGAAAGAATGTTTTACTGTTTTGTTGTTTTGTTTTTTTTCTGTTCCAGCTTCCTTTATCTCAGTAAATCACTTCCACTGAGATCCTCTTTGCCTGGTAACTTCCCTAGAAATCTCCTGCAGTGATCAAAGTTTCGTGTCTGGTGATCTGCTGCTTAGTTACCCTCCCCGAGAATAAAACTTCAAAGACCTGCCTTGCTTTGGCACAAGCTCAGGTATCTTACCATTCAAGGTTGCTCCAACTGAATACATGATTATCAAAGGTTAGTAATCCATTATACAACATTTCTGCAGAATTAGATGTATTTCTTGTCTCCTTGTCTGGAATTATCCCCTTATGGAAGCAAAAGTTAGGACAGAATGTGATTAAATATTATTTTCAAAATATTTTTAAATTTTGCCTCACATTTCCAAAGTCAATTTCTGACTGAATTGGAAAGAATAATTTCTAGATGTACAGCCTCCGTAAATCATGAAATAAATTTATACCAAAAGCCATTCTATATGAGGATTAAGACACTTTAAGTCTTTTTCTTTGTGTTTTCATTTTGCTTACTAAAAAATTTTGCTTTTAATACAGAAAATTTATAGAAATACAAAATTTCTAAATTCTTAAAAAAGGAAAGGAAGAATCTTTATATAATATGGCAGCATCTTCCTATACTTTGGTTTTGTTTGGTTGCTTTTAATATCCTTACTCTGCATGCAGTATTTAATGCTTTCAATACAATGTATTAAAAAACTGTGCTTTGATGATAAAATGTGTCTTTCCATATCTAGCACAGATGATAACAAATCAACAGAGATATTTTATGGTATTGTTCCCAAAGGAAAATAATAATAATAATAATAATAATAATAATAATAATAAAAGACACTTCAAATAGGCTATTCTATCCCCATAGTAATAAATTAAAAATGAGAAAAATATTTTACAATTTTAGTACTCAAGAGAGGTGGTTTTGTTGTGTTTTTTTTTTCATTTAATCTGCTAGAACTGTTCCTTGCAGATTAGTTTTGTAGAAAATACAGATACTGTGATTTTTTTTAATTCACAGATATTTTCTGCCATTAACATTGACTTCTCACTCTCTGAGTTGATAATCTGTTGTTTCAGATGCCACTCTTGCCCTCCACAAGAGGCTTTCAGGGGAAGAATTTGGGCTGTATGGATAATAAAAAGTAATTTTATTTGCCTCTCAGCAGTATTTGCCAGTTGGTATATCAACTGAAGTGTATGTACACACAGGAGAATTACATGAGGCGAATGCACTTGAAGGTAGTCTTGTATCTATCACTGTAATGTTTTATTAGTTTAAATGCAGTATCATTCAAATTAACCTACTTGGCCAGAGAAAGGGAAATGCATTCTTTACTCGAGTAAAGCAAGTGTTAATGAAGAACTCGGTCCATGAACACATAGTAGAAATAAAAGTGATCCTTAAACTTGAATATATTGTCCCTGCTCTACCTCAAAATTGCATAGCCAGAGTTTTGAGTGGCTCAGTAAAGCTAACTCAAATGTGCAAATAACTTTGAATAGGTTTATCTTTATTTTGATGACTCCAGAGTTGAGAAAATCATAGGATAACTTTAAATTAATGCTTACAAAAATTGTGCTAGGCATATGCAGGCTAATTATACAGAACTTTGTAGTAATTCTTTTTTTAAACAATGTGTATGACAGAGTTGTGCAATGGAAACTTTATTCCACTTTTGCTTCATGACATTATTTTCATGCCTTACTTTTGGAAACATATTGTGGGACACTCAACCACCATTTTTATTTCTCAAGAATCTCTACATTGTCATTATTGATGTTTTCAATAAACCCTGCTGGGTGTACAGGGTCTGATACAGCAGGCTTCAGAGAGAAAAATAAATCGGTTTTCAGATCTGAACAATGAGTGTGGTTTTTGGATCAGATTTGATCTAAAGAGTAGCAAAAACAGCTCCCATCACCTTCTTGTTAAGCACCTTTTATACTAAAAACAAAAAAAAACCCCACTCACTGATGCCTTTGCATTTCTTGAGAGCAAGAAGCTTTACTCTTGTTTTTAATGTATTTATCTTAATTAAGCACAGATGCAATGAAATCCAGACTGTATCATCTTTGTAAGACATGTGAGATCACAATCAGGAGCTCAGTATTGGAAACTGCAGATGTTTCTTTAGTTCAGTGAATTCTCTTTGAGGAGACTAGTGATGCTGGGGTTTAACTAACTGTGAAGATCTATTCAGGTGATTCCAGATAGCCTGTATGCTCTCACACATTAACCAACTGATTAAAAAATAATAAAAATAATTCTTTTTAAAGAAAAAGTTTTCAGATTGCCAGGAGAAGACACCCATCAAGGTATTTAACTAGAAGTATTTCTTTGCCATTTTTGCCATTATAATTCAAAAGAACTTCTATGAACAATTTCAGGCTGTCTAAACCACTTTACATTAAAAAAAATATGGTTTTGAATACAGAATTCTTTAATAAAACTTTCAATTTGCAAATTAATACAATATTTTTTCATGTGAATTTATTACTTGAATATTCTGTAAGCAAACATGTATTTATATTCTATGCTTTCCAACTTCTATTCAAAATATGTGGGGATCTGTTACAGACCGCCTTATCAAGAGGAACCTGTGGATGAAGCACTGTAAAGATAGGAAGAGCCTCACGCTCGTAGGCCCTTGTTCTTGTGGGGAACTTCAACCACCCTGATACCCGTTGGAGGGATGGTATAGACTGGCACAAGCAATACAGGAGGTTGCTGGGTTGTGTGAAAGACAACTTCTTTCTGTAAGTGATAGAGGAGCCGACAAGGAGAGGTGCCATGCTTGACCTTGTGCTCACCAACAGGGAAGGGCTCGTTGGAAATGTGATGCTCTAGGGCAGCCTTGGTTGCAGTGATCATGAGATGGTCGAATTCAAGATCCTCAGGACAGTGAGAAGAACCTGCAGCAAGCTCACTGCCCTGGACTTCAAGAGAGCAGACTTTGGCCTCTTCTGGAACCTGCTTAGTAAGGTTCCATGGGATATAGACCTAGAGGGCAGGGGGGCTCAAGACTCAGTTGATGTTCAAGGATCACCTGCTACAAGCTCAGGAGTATTGCATCCCAACTAGAAGGAAGTGTAGCAGGAGGGCCAGGAGACCTCCTTGGATGGATAAGGAGCTGATGAGGAAACTTCGAAGGAAAAAAGAGGCTTGTAAAAGGTGGAAGCAAGGACAGGCGGCCTGTGACGAATACAGGGATGTTGTCTGGGAAGCTAGGGACCAGGTTAGAAAGCTAAGACCCAGTTAGAATTAATCTTGGTTAGGGATGTGAAAGATAACAGGAAGGGGTTCTATAGGTATGCAGTGAATAAAAGACAGACTAGGGAAAACATGGGCCTTCGGGAAGCTATCAGGACAACTGGCTACCCTGGATTTCGAGAAGGCTGATGTTCTGAATGACTTCTTTGCCTCAGTCTTCACTGGCAAAGGCTCTGACCACAGCACCCAAGACTTGGAAGGCAGCTGCGGGGAATGTGAGAATGAAGATCCTAGGAGAGGATCTAGTTCGAGGCCATCTTAAAAACCTGAATGTACACAAGTCCATGGGACCTAATGAAATCCATCCACGGGTCCTGAAGGAGCTGGTGAATGAAGTTACTAAGCCACTGGCCATCGTATTCGAAAAATCATGACAGTCAGGTGAAGTTCCCAATGACTGGAAAAAGGGAAATATAACCCCCATTTTCAAGAAGGGGAAAATGGATGACCCATGGAAGTACAGACCAGTCAGTCTCACCACTTTGCCTGTCAAAATCTTGGAGCAGATTCTCCTAGAAGGCATGTTAAGGCACATGAAAAACATCAAGGTGCTTTGTTACAGCCAGCATGACTTCACTAAGGGGAAATCCTGCCTGACCAATTTGGTGGCCTTCTATGATGGCGCTACAGAACTGATGGACAGGAGTAGAGCAGTTGTCATCATCTACCTGGACTTTTGCAAATTGCTCAACAGTGTCCCGCACGACATCTTTGTCTCTAAATTGGAGAGACATCAATTTGGTGGATGGACCACTCGGTGGATAAAGAACTGGCTGGATGGCTGCATGCAAAGAGTTGTGGTCAATGGCTCAGTGTCCAGCTGGAGACCAGTAACGAGTGGTGTCCCTCAGGGATTGGTGTTGGGACCGGTCTTGTTTAACATCTTTGTCACTGACATGGACAGTGGGATTGAGAGTGCCCTCAGCAAGTTTGCCGATGACACCAAGCTGTGTGATTCGGTTGATACACTGGAGGGAAGGAATGCCATCCAGAGGGATCTTGACAAGCTTGTGAGGTGGGCTGATGCCAACCTTATGAAGTTTAACCATGCCAGGTGCAAGGTCCTGCACCTTTGTCAGACCAATCTGAGACACAGCTACAGGTTGGGCAGAGAAGAGATTGAGAGCAGCCCTGCGGAGAAGGACTTGAGGGTGTTGGTCAATGAGAAAATGAGCGTGAGCTGGCTTCAGTGGGCAGTTGCAGCCCAGAAAGCCAACTGTATCCTGGGCTGCATCAAAATGAGCATGATTAGTGGGTCCAAGGAGGTCATCCTGCTGCTCTATACTGCTCTCGTGAGACCTCCCTTGGAGTATCGTGTACAGTTCTGGTATACTCAACATAAAAAGGACATGGAACTGTTGGAACAAGTCTGGAGGAGGGCCACAAGGATAATCAGGGGACTGGAGCACCTCCCGTATGAAGACAGGCTGAGAAAGGTGGGGCTGTTCAGCCTGGAGAAGAGAAGGCTGCATGGAGACCTCATAGCAGCCTTCCAGTATCTGACAGGGGCCTATAGGGATGCTGGGGAGTGACTCTTCATTAGGGACTGTAGTGATAGGACAAGGAGTAATGGGTTAAAACTTAAAGATGGGAAGTTTAGATTGGATATAAGGAGGAAATTCTTTCCTGTTAGGGTGTTGAGGCACTGGAATATGTTGCCTGGGGAGGTTGTGAATGCTCCATCCTTGGCAGTGTTCAAGGCCAGATTGGACAAAGCCTTGGGTGATATGGTTTAGTGGGAGGTGTCCCTGCCCATGGCAGGGGGATTGGAACTTGATGATCTTAAGGTTCTTTTTCAACTGTAGCTATTCTATGATTCTAACTGCTTCTTCCAAGTAACCTCGTTCGATGACTGAGTCTGATTTTCCTTGACAGCTTTTCTGTAGCTGCTGCCTCACTACCAGGCAGCTTAAAAGTTGTAGACTCCTTTCTGCATATCTATTACTTCAGACCTCTTACTTCATATATTCAGCATTTACATGATCTGAAGACAGAGTGTGTACCAGTCATGGATGTGTGTTGCCAGTGGTCTGTTTATGCCTGGGATGTATACGTGTGTGTGTGCTCCCATGTGCTCGTGCCGGCTGGGAACACAGGCTCAGTGTCTCTGGTGGTTGAATTTGAAGGTGCAGAGCTGCTGCAGCCTTGCCAATTTTGGTCCCTGTCATGGCTTAAGACCAGTTGGCAACTGAGCCACGCCCGCTCCAGAGGGATGGGGAGGAGAATGAAAGAATGTAACTCCCACAGGCTGAGATAAGAACAGTTTGGTAACTAAGTTATAACACAAACCACTACTGCTGCCACCAGTAATAATAATGATAAGGGAAATATCAAGGGGAGAGAATACAACCACTCACCACCCGTTGACTGATACCCAGCCAAACTGACTAGTGATCTAACTCTTCCGGTTAACTGCCTCCAGTTTATATAGTGGGCATGACGTGCTGTGGTATGGGTACCTCTTTGGCTAGTTTGGGTCAGGTGTCCTGTCTCCACTTCCTCCTAGCTTCCCCTCCTCCCTGGTAGAGCACGAGGCTCAGAAAGTCCTTGGTCAGGGTAAACATTACTTAGCAACAACTAAAAACATTGTTTTTATCAGAGCTGTTCCCAGGCTCAAAGTCAAAACCGTAACACTGCACCAGCTACTAAGAAGGAGAAAAATGACTGCTTACTGCTGTAAGTAGGATAGTATCCTACTTAACAGTTTATTGATTCAGTCTTAGGTTAAAAGAATTAGATCTTTAACTCTCATCATCCTCATGCTTTCAGACATATTATATTTATGTGATTTGTCATGAGACTCATTGCACCTGACAGTAGCCATCTGAAAGATTATGTCTAGCCTCTGCTGTCTGTCTAGTCCTCCTCTTGTAGTCATTGAAGAGGGAATAGTACCATGGCATGAAGAGCTTGCCTAAAGGTAGATTGGATGAATCAACCAGAGGGGACCTGTTTACTTTCATTGACTAGAGAGGGCTCTTAAATTATAAACTTAGACCAGATATGGAATTTTCTGATGGTTAGAGCTGCATGAACTTAATACTTAGTAAACTGAAGTTATAATCAGCATTTTGAAGTTATAATCAGTAATCTGAAGGTATGGGACAAATCTTTCCTTCAGTTTTTGCAGACAGAATGAGCTCAGATCTGAGTAAGATGAAGCCACATGGGTCTTGTCCTGTTCTCCTTGTCTTACAAGTCCCTTGTCCCTGACAATAAATCTTTATTAACGAGAGAAGAGATCAATGAGACTGTGAAAAGCTATGAGAAGGGCCAGATTCTGCAACCTTACCCCTACCTTTATTCACAAAACAAAACAAAGAAATCCAAACCAAGCCAAATCAAAACAAAAAACGGATTACACTAATTCTGTGAATTTCTTCTTTCCTGAAGAGAACTTTATTCGTAGTTTGAGAAACAGGATGTTATAGTCAGCCAGAGCCAAATAATGAAAGCAAAGACTCCACAAAAGCTACACTGTCTTCGTAGATAAAATTTCTATGAAGATTCAAGGACTTTGCATTCAACGATGCGTTGATTTCGGTTTGCCTCTTAGAAAAGTATAATTTAGCATCACTGGAGATTCTAAGGTCAGGAAGCTCTTGGAACAAAGAATTTCAGTGCTTGAACCCCCTTGTGGAAGAAGATAGTCTAGACAATAATGAAGAATATTAGCTACAATGTCTAAATTAGGATTGCTCTTTAGGTGTTGTATCTGTGTAGTTTAGATACTTACTATAGGAATCAGATTCTGGAAGCCCTAGTAAAAAGTAGTCTGATAAACTTACTAATTTCTGTCATGGTTGTATTGCTCATTTGTATTTCGTATTTTTTCTCATTGGAAGAGTTCCAAAATGTTAGTTTTGGTACCCACCTTCAGAGGGCAGTTATATTACTTCACACAGTAAATAACGTATATATGAAAGAAATTTAGATATATGTAGCATTAACTGTGTTAAACTCTCTTGTATTCAGGTTCTTATACCCTTATCTTCTCTGTAGCCACCCTTTACCTACTAGAACATGGTAATAATGTCTCCCCTAAACCTTCTTTTCTCAGGGCTGAGCAAACCCAGTTGTCTCAGCCTTTCCTCATATGCCAGGCTTCCCAGACCTTGGAATTATATTTACCATCACCCTCTGGGTGCAACTGGTCAGCCAGCTCCCCAGCGAGCATACAGACCACTTGTCTAGACTGTAACACATCAGCTTCTCTAGGAGGAAACTGTGCGAAAACACCCTAAATATCTTGGAGAAACCCAGGTAGACAATGTCCACTACTTGCCCCACATCAACCATGCAGGTTACGCTGTCATAGAAGACGACCGGGTTTGTCAGGCACGATTTGCTCTTAGTGAACCCATGCTGGCTTTTCCCAATCATGTACTTGTGATAGCCCCCTAGCAGGATTTGTTCCATAACATTCTTAAGTAGTGAATACTGATGGGCCGATAATTTCCTGGATTCTCCTTTAAGCCCTTCCTGTAGATTGGGGTGACATCAATCTTCTTCCAGTCTTGTGAAATGTCCCCTGATCTCCACAACTTGTCAAAGATTAGCTCACTTAACACCCTTGGATAGATATTGTTAGGGCTCATTGACTGTAAAATCAAGCTCCTGCAGTAGTTCACATGCAAACACTTCCTTCACTGACAGTGGGTGTATGTTTGTATCAAGCTGGATTTTCGTTCCCAAAGCCTGGGGCCCAACAGTGCTAGTAAAGACAGAAGTGAAGAAAGTGTTGACAATCATAGCCTTTTCAGCATTATTGGTGACTAATTCTTCTCTCCTGCTTAACAGTGTGCCAATATTTTCCTTCTATTTCTGCTAGTTGTTTACATACCTGATGAACCCTTTCTTGTAGTTTTTGACATCTCTGGCTGATTTTAATTCTAGCTGAAATTTTGCTTTTCTAATTGTGTCTGTGCACAATTCAGCCCTTCTACTGGTACTTCAGTATGTTACTTGGCTAATGAATCCCTTCTTAGGCTAGGAATACATAAAGCATCTATGTAAATATCTTATGAAAAATAAACTACAAATGATCTTGGGAAATATTTAGCTACTGGCTAAGTGGATGCCTTAGAATAGAAATAGTAGTAAATAGTTAACATCTATTTGCAGAGTTAAGTTTTCTTTTTGTAAAATAATTTCTAGGACTGGTTCACAAAATTTAAAAACTCTCTGTATAAAATGTTTTTCTATAATCTATCCAATAAGTCTATTCATTCAGTGATTAGTCTGCTAACCTCTGTGTATCTGAAATAAACTGTGATTATAGATTAAAAGGAATCTTCTTCTAAGGTGTTTCAGCCTTGAATATAAATACATAGTTACAAGCTCAGGCACTCACAGACTGATACAGACAAATTAATCTCAAAGTACCATGAACACACACAGCTCAAGATACTATGGTATGTACAAAGAAAAACCTGCTGTTGCTTCATATGCATCATGATAAAAGCTTCTACAAGAAGAATAAAAAAAAATATGTAAATAAATTAAGCATAGTTGTATTTATTGAACTTGATATTTCTCTTTTATATGAACTGTTGAAATCATTGTTTAGTTAGACTAGTGGGCAGAAGGAAAGCAAGGTGGTATTTCTATTCAAACTACTATTATATACACTTTGGAGTTGCTGGTTAGGTATATTCTGCTTTAAAGCAATGTAATAGTTATGAGCCTCTATTACTTTAATAAGATGACGAAGGCACCCAAGGCAATCTAGCAGTGGCACCAGAGGCCTGAGCAAAGGCTGATTTACTCTGTTGAGAGTAAGGGACAGCTGGCAGATGCAGGCAGACAGATGAAAGAAAGAAGGAAATAGGGAGGTGACCTAAGATCACTTTTCTTAGGAAGCATGGCAAGGGACAAACTTAGGGAGTAGCTTTACTCTGAGAAACGGGTGCAAATGGATGAGCTTTTCCCAAGTGAAAGGCACACAGAAGATGCCTAAAGCTGTATTTTCTCAAAAATGTAGTGAAAGATGGAGACTGGAATAACTGTCTGAGGCAAGTAGGGAGTCAGACAGACAGCTGATGGCAACTGGTATAATATGCTAAAGATACTTGATCTTTTTAGTCCACTGAAGGGAATATCAGGGGAACCACATATGAATAAATAAAACAGATTTTTGAATGTAAAATTACTGAAAAAAAGTATAAAGAAGCTCACTGACTTGGAGCTGAGAGAATACACACTCAGGCTAGAAATAAAAGGTATGTTTTTAATTATGAGAAGAGTTAACAACTTACATTTGATTGTAGGCTCCAAAAAAGACTGGAATCTAATTAAGGTTTACCTGCATAGATGTAAACTTGCTCTTTCCACTGCCACCCAGAGCCTGTAAGGCAGGTGGTTGATTCAGTAGAGAGACACAAACCAGCATGCTGTGTAGGCACCAAGCTGAGCTGAATGCACTGTGGACCAACTTGCACTAGTAAGGTCCATTCTTAGTTTTGGTACAAGGTCACATTTATGTAGCTGTAGAACTTCAGTTTGAAAGTTGTCTGGTATTTAACAACTTAGGAAACGAGCAGAATGAATATCCAACTTCCCATATACACATAATCTTGGAGGAATGCTATAATGAAAAGGCAGAGGTCCTTGATGGTCCACTGGAATAAGTGGATGAAGTTCCTTGTTGTGCTATTTAGTAGATAAGCCCACATTAATAGCATCCCTCTGCAAAATTTGTTACTGTAAGTGAAAACATATGAAAAATGGGACAGCTCAAATAATGAGGAATGAATGAAATGTTATTATTTGAATGGCTACATCTGCTATTTGTGGCACTATTTAAAATTATTTCCATCAACAGAATGATCACCATGCCTTGCCCAAGATGTTTGTTTGTTTCACTCTTGCCATGTTGTGATTTGTGACTGCATGAAAATAAGGAAATTTGTTATAGTCACAGTTTGACAGTGTGTGACAGAATGAAATGCCATGAATTATTTATCTCTTATTCATTATTCTTAGATCCATAAAATTTATGAACATTGCTCTATATAAATTTTAATTCATTTATTCATTTAAATGCATCCCTCCAGAATTTCTTAGGATTGAAAGAATGTAGATTATGTAAAGCTGAAGTAGGTCTCTCTGGAGAAGTTGGACAAATGGGCCAATAATAAAATTTAGCTGCATTAAGTATAATTCTTCATGGACTCTACTGAGGTTTGTAAATATAATTCACAGTTCTATTTTCTGCATGATTTCCTCTTTGATGCTATTAAACCAATTCTTATTTACCTTTCTTGGAACAGTGACTGATAGACTTACTTTAAAGTAGTTTAAACAAGGTCTGTGGGCTTATTTCAAGGATACTAGCTAAAGACTCCCATGTTTGCTATTGCACAGCTGCTAATATTTCTGAGTTTATGAAGAAAATGTTTCTTGTGGTCAGCAGAGGTCTTACAGAAATTTCGTTGAATGCCTTGAAAATACATGAAAAGATTCCAAATGAAAATGAAAACTTTGAACTGGTTGCTTTAAAGTTTTACTAAAATTGACAAGCATGGAAACCTTCATGAAAACTAAACCCTATTTATTGTGTTCTGTTTTTTTCAGTAAAATGATGAAAAGATTTTTGTACATGTTGTACCTAAAAGTTTCCATAGTAGATCATCAATTTCTTTCCAGCTGATGGAGTGAATAACCAACAGCAGAAACGCTGGGATAAATCCTCTTTTCATATTGTAACTGAATGTCTTCATTAAGATAAGTTGAGGTAATTGACTCCCTTAAGGGCATATATAGCAAATGATTAATTTAAAATCATGCTACTGTGTTGTACTGTAGTTGCTGGGAAGCATTTTGGAGGTAAACATTACTGCACATATCATCAAATTATTTACATTTGCTTTTGTGGGTATTCTGAGGTGTTAGCAGACTTAAGGATAGCTTCCAGTTTGAGAACCCGTTGGTGTTTGTGTTGGTTTGAGAATTTTTTTCTTCACTTACCACTTACCCACAACCTTAGTGGTTTTTATACGAACAAGGTAGAAAAAAAAATATAAATTCAAAGTTGCTGGACAACCTCTGATTTTGTTCTGCAGATGTCTGCCTGTTTATTTTCTTTAGTTTTGCCTCCCACTCTCTATAAATATGGAAATAGGTCATAGAAAGTTGAACAACTTGAGGAAGAAAGTTTCACCTCCCCCCAGTGGAGATATTTTGACCACTTTGTGACTTAGCTGCTTATGAAGAAATTAATTCCTGAAGGTTAAAAACTTCTGTTATGTACTCTAGGCTATCCTGCTCTTGCAGAGGGGTTGGACTAGATGATCGTTTGAGGTCCCTTCCAACCCTTGGGATTCTGTGATTCTGTGATTGGTAATAATTAAATACTTTCCCATGATTTTTTCTAATTAATGCCTTGATACAAAGCATACTACTTTATTTGAATCAGGATTTAAGGTGACTTGTGGCAACCCTGTATTATTAGTAACTTACTTTTATGCCCCATTTATTAACAGAAGATACATAGTTAGTCAGTGTACAAAGGAAAAAAAGCAACACCCCAACAACCTAAAACCTCTTTAATCCAGCAACATGGGGCATTCAGCTGTGGGAACAAAGGAGAATTGTGCCACCTTTTTAATGATCAAGTAATTGGTGAGTACTTTATTGTCAAGAACTCCCAAGAGTTAGTTTTTCTTAATATGTCACTATACTGAGACTGGTAGGGATGCAGTAAATTTACTTCATAGGAGCCTATATGGTGTTCAGGAGTTTTGGCTAAACCAGTGTTGATAACAAACTAATATTTTGGCTATTGCTGGACAGTGCTTGCAAAGGGTCAAGTCTTTTTCTCTTTCTTCTACTCTACCCATCAACCCAGGTTGAGGGTTGTCAAGAAGTTGGGAAGCAGCACAGCTGGGGTAGCTGACTTGAATTGGCTATCCCTGTATGGTAAGCAAATCCCTAGAAAGGGACATTGTTATCATATATATATCATGCTCAGCAATAAAACTGTAGTAGAAGAAAAAGTGGGGGTGACGGCTTTTTGGCTTTCAAGGTGACTGATGCTTGGAGAGTGGCTGCCCATCAGTTTGCTGGTGTGAGTTGGGGTGTGATACCTCTTGTCAAGGAACATTATCACTCCTTGGTAAAGCTCAGGCTCTGTTCAGGAGGTACCAGGGAATTAGCAGGGCAAGCAGTTGATCCTTCTCATCAGTATAGAAGAACTCACTCTGTTTCGGGGGAAGAAAAGAATCTAGCTTATGGGGGCAAACTATGCTCATAGACAAGTATAGTCATCTTGATGCTTTGCTTCTCTCCCTCTGGCCCAACGAACATTTAAATGGTGTGTGTAAAAAGGAAAACTTCACAATAAATATTTGAGAACTTCTCTCCCAATTTAATGGCTCAGTTCCTGAACACTACATTTTGCCTGAAAAACAAGACAGTTAAACTTGGCTTAAGCTTATGCTTAAGGCATCCTCTGGATACAGATCCTTGACTTATTTTGTTTAGGGAGGGAACATCAAAATATGAAGCAATGTGAAGCTCTAGGAATTATAGTGAGAAGTCAGAGTATAGGATTAATTCTCCTGTGTGTAAAAGCTTGAAAAGAAGTTACTCATAATCTGAATAGTGACCAGAATGTTGTAGAGTTGATATACTATTACCTCTGAACAAGAAAAAAAATATCTAGGGCAATAAGTAACAATACTCAACATTTTTCAAAAGAATATATGATCTCTAATAATATATTTTTATTTTTTTTTGTCTTAAACCTGATATTGTAGGAATAAATAAAACAAAAAAGTTTAAAAAAAGAATTATAAAAGTTACAATGACAAATACAATATCAGTATTCAAACATATGTGATACATATTATAAAAATATTTACTTTAAAAGTGCCTCTTGGATATGTTATTCTCCTTGTTCATTTTAAAAACTTAATCCTGTTTCCACTGAAGGATACAATTTCACCAGTAACATTTCAATTCCTTTAAGCCATGGATATGCTTAGTGAAAATGGTAGACAGTTTCCCAAAAGTATGCGCTAACAGTTTTTCTTTCTTTTGTCTGTAGAAGCTTGAAAAATCATTCTTAATTCTTCAGCTCCCCAATAAAAAATATAATTCTACATTGTTGAGAAAATGTCTTCCTTGTAATAATAGTTTTCATCCTTTAATAGAAAATATAAATTAATTTAGTTCAGATGCCAGTAATTTCACTTGCTTTCTTCCCAGTGTGGGACATTGTCAAATGATTCAGCAACGTCTAATTCTCCCCTGCTGTTTTTTACTGGAGGAAACATAATTCAGCCACTTGAACTATTTTTAAGGTTAATCTTTTTTAACTGAATTTTCACCTGAATATTCATTGCTTATCTTTGTGCATGAGCATACAAAAAATATACACACTTGGGAATCATCCCTTCTTAAACCTGGATCATACAGAAATATTTTCACTTTTAACACATGTGTTCTATCTTTAAAAAAGAAAAGACTGCTTTGTGTCACCTCTATTACAGGCTTTACACCATGCTTTCTGAATAGTGTTTAGCTTTTCAGAAGTATGGCTCATCTGCACCACACACAGTGAGCAATTTTTTTAATTCTTTCAGCTTTCAGACCCATGTGATGAGTCTTTTAGACAACGACTGGGTCTTTTGCACCATTGAAATGCTCACATTTGGCTTCTGAATGTCTCTGATCCTGCAACAGCAGGCTGGTTCACTGAGTGAAAGCAAGCTGGTAATCAATGGACAGAGAGTGAAGCAGAGCAGCATCACTTAGATCCTGATCCTGAAAATCAGCACTTTTTGCCCCACAAGAATAAGGTGTGGTGGCAGCTTTGCTGAGATGGTATGCATTGCTGATGTGCAGGGTAGACATTTCTCTCTGTGCCCTATCAGTTATCAGGGACTGTAGATTAGGGAGCTTAAGAAAAGGACATTTCCCACAAAGTACAGCAATTGTCCTTGCTGCACTATTGGCCTGTTTGTGTCTTCCTGACCCAAGACGATAATTTTAGATAACATTCCAAATATTCTGGGAGTGTTTCTTGTATCAATGTGTCAAGATGCAATTTCCCTAATAATACTTGTATTTTGTGTGGAGGTCCAGCTTGATATCACATTGTGAGAGTGACAGGTTCATTTGCTGCAGTGTTTATTCCATCTTCATTATTTGCAGAACCTCAGGCAAATAGTTTACAGTGTGAATAGGATCCTAGAGCCAAGCAAAGGCTGTCATGTCTGGTGATGTTCAACATTTTGAAGAAATTGATCAGGGAGCAGGGTCTTTTTCTTATAGCTAATAAGGCCAGCATGTTGTCAGTGATTTGGAGAAAACTCCAGGAATGTGCCAACAAAGTTTAAGTTGACAAGCAGGTATTCTTTATTGCGGCGCCGGAAGACATGAGGGATAGCTCCTCCAAGCGTGTCTCTCCCAGGCATCAACCAGGCTGTGATTATATTGTCCTTAAACATACATATTCATTAGATTACATACATTACATCATACTTCTTAGACAATGCCTCCTGTATGCATACAAAAATGTGGTAGTGGGCTTTCAGACCTCCAGTGGTTATTTCTTCATCACTTTGTTTTAGGGTCATTGTCATATCAGTAATCACCAGGTGGTTCTGGCAAAGCTTATCTTAGTTATTTTGTTTTCTCTATAGTTGTTAACAAAGCCTGTCGTTCTTGAATTTACTTATTTACAGCCCTATTCTTCAATCAACCCCACTCTTCTTCAGATTATCAGATTCACACTTTCTAATGATTTCTTCTCTGTTTTGTGATACCACAGTATTAGGTTGGAAAGTCATTTGATGAGTACAAGCTAAACATATGAAGCACAGCCATTTCTGACACATGCAATTTTAATGCATGCTTACTATTCAGACTAACATAATCCAAAAGTGGCATCTGTTTTGGGACTTCATGTTTTGGCTTTCAGTCAGGTGTGAAATCAAAGTTCTTTGATATAATGAAATATTGCTGTCTTGCATTGACATAGAGTGCCAAAGTGTCCTTGGGTCTTATCACATCTGTTAGCAGACCTCTGTTTGCACTGAATTTCTGTGGAAATGCACACCAAAAATGCATTGCTAACTCAGCATGGCATTTTGCTTTCTGCTGGGCCACGGCAAGCATACTGAAGCTACCAAACCAGTGGTAAACCAGATTTTCCTTTCTTTCCTCTCTTCTTAATTATCAGTGACTCATGAATTGCCTTTCATTTTCACTGTGTCAATTCTGGCAATCCCAATGCCCCAAATGACCAATTAGTGACCTGGCAGCAAAGGCACTTTGGCTGTTTTTGCATAGAGCTGAGCTTAACTTCTACTTACGAGTGTTAACAGCCTCATAATTAGATTTCTCTAAACTTAAACTGGATTCTGTAAAAGACCCCAGAGGTTTAAGACCAAGCAATCATTCTGCTAGAATGTCAACCTTGTCCTTTATCCCACCCAGCTTTTAACTGCCATGTGTTTTACTGTGCTGCTTCCTTGTCTTGCTTTCGTTCATGGAGTTCTGGAGGCTGCAGGCTGTGCTTTAACTCAGATCATGCCTCAGTTTCCACCATTTTGCTGCACTCACCCTTCCTAGGCAGTAAAAATGTGCAAGTTTGAGCATTTCATTCCTCATGAGATGCTGTGGAAAGGAAATTGGCTAAATGTAGTAGAGTGTGATGAGAGAGTGATAGTGAGGTAAAATGGTTTCCTCCCTTTCTAGTCTCACCAGCCAGCCCTCCATCACACACTTGCAGCACAGTTATGTCCAGCCAGTCTGTCCTGAGCTGGATGAGCTGTGCAGCAGTTATCTGTAAATGACCAGAGCGCAGTTAAGGAGATGCTGCCCTTAATTACTGGTGCAATAAGAGGCAAGAACACAGTCATAAGTGACAGCAACTCATGTCACAACATTCAAGCAGAGATGTGCTCTTGGCACAAGTCATGAAGTGCTGAGGCATTACACTCTGCAGCCTTTCCAAGGACTAGTCAGCCTTCAGCTTGACCTATTTCATCCATGCTAAGAGCACACTGTGTAATAGCTGCTGCTGTGGCTACTGCAGCCTCAGGACTGAAGCAGCTTCCATCGTTCTCTTTCTTCCTGCTTGTGAGGGCTAATGGACTGAATCTGTTGCCCTCCTGCAAACCAGTGATATTAATTTCTATGAATGCAAATAATGTCTTACGGAAACCCAGACATAAACATGTATAAGAAACTTTGTCTACAGAATTTCACCTTTGGGCATGTAAAATCATATATGTATAAAAACCTACGTGATCTCAAATAATCCACAGTCAGTAGAGAAAGTAAAACAATGACATGAAAATTGTTGGATCTAACTATGAAGAATAATAAATAACAATATAATTTATGTCTGAAATATAATAATAGAAACAATCTAATAATTTCTATCTCAGCAGTTTTGCAATAAAATGTAATACAGAAGATTTGGAGACTTTTAAGTACATTTTAATTTTTGCTAATGGTTTGCTTAGTAGAGTTGTTTCAATTAAACCAAGCCTTACCTTAAACTTTTGAAATAAATAAATAACTAAATAAATAAATAAATAACATAAAAACACTCTAAAATGCCCTAATTTGCCAACAGTTCCTTATACAACATGAAACTTCTCCTGATTTGCCTCATAAGTTTTAGCATTTGGGTGCCAAACAAAAACTTTTAATTCCATAGAATTCTTATGAAGTAAATAGAAGGGACAATCATGCAGAGCAGATTTATCCAGAAAAAAGACAGTGGCAATAATTTGTTATCCTTCTTATAAATATGTCTATTTATATATTTAAGGGTTTGGTTAAACATTTTAACAGGCATTCTGAACTGAGAGATCATGTTTAGTTGTTTATAACCACAGTTTTATTAACTGTGTTCAGAATCCTGGATCTTTAAAACACAATCCCCAGCCATTGATGTGACATATGGCACCAAATAATTAGTCTGCTTTTTATTTCCCCTCCGCTTAGCTTTTCAGTAATCTTTGTGTTGCATGCTTTATGAACAGATATTTTATATACTTTTTTTTTTTTTCATTTTTGTTCCCTCTAGACCATTGATGTTGACTTAAAAAGCTTACCCAGAAATCTATATGTGTATATATTACTTTGTCAGGTTGAGAGGCTAAGCTCTTGCGTATAATACATATTTCCCTTCTCATAAGGCTAAAGGAGACCTGCTAAATGAGCACACTTTAACAGCACTTTTAAACAACTTTTCTGAAAATATTTTAGTTCATACATTTTTAAGTATAAAAATTAAATTTTGAATAATAGTGAATATGGATATGACCGTGCATTTACTTGTGTATATAACTGCTATATAAGGATATAATGGTTATTAAATTGCTTCTTTTATATTGCAGTATATTAACAGAAGTTATATTCATGGATTTTTGTTGGAGTATTGGAGGACCTATCTTTACAGCATCAGCTGATAAACTGAAATCTGACTTTTGGAAACATTTTACAATTATATTTGAAACCATCTGACCTTTTCTATTTTAAAATGCAAGAAAAGCTGTTACATGCATTTAAAAAATATTTTGAAAGTGCAGTTCATCATAAGGTAGCTTTTTCTGAACCATGATTGTTAAGTGCTGTGCAACATTCAGGTAAAGCTCAGTTTATGACAAAGTATGAATGTGTATCTAACAGTGCATCAGATGAGACACTAGAACATTTATGTATTTTAAAAAATGAGTAGTTTTACATAAATAGCAATTATCAGTGGGTCTTAAGAAGATAACACACAGTGCTGCAGTGGTACCTGAGGTAAATATTGAATTGTTTAGTAGATTTAATAAAAAGGTTTCAATGCTATAGCTGAATTGTAAGTGGTTTGTTGTTATTGAATTTGTATAACATGTACCTATGTAGAAATTGAAAAAAATTTTCATGGAGAATTTGACAAGCACAACATTGGTTGCAAATAGCACCAGAGGAGATAATGTGATTAAATCAATGACTTTTTGCCATCATATGCTAGTTTCTCAAAATGCAAACCTGAAAATTCTAACTTTCAACTCAAAAGCACTTGGGAAACTTCAACCAGTCTGGTTCTGGAGCAGTGAACCTTTGTAAGAGGCACCATCTGTGAAATTGTTCTCAGATTGTTCAGCTGCTGGTGTGCTCTGTTTAAGGTTTACAGTGAAGAAGGGAATGCATGTTTGGCTCTAATAAAATTAAGGTTCTTTCATTTCTTGCTTTCTGTGGTTTCATCTCCAAGACAAGCAGCAAGCATGGGAAGATGGAATTTAGAAATCACAGATTTTAGCTATTCAGTGCGATATCTTTGAAGCCAGAAGGAATTAGCCAGCCCTGGGTGGACTAGCGCTTGGTTGCAAGGCACACCCCGAGTTGTTAGACTGGTGGTTATTCTATAAACATTCAGACATGATGACCTTTACTTACATCAGTTGTGCTGTGATGTTAACAGAAATATTCACGCAAACAGAACAAACATTTGAAATATGAGATTTTAGAGAATCACCCATACTCAAAATGTAAAGGTTGTCTCTCCAGCTAGACAAAGCCTACCCAGTAGACATCATGGGGCATGTGAAGATCTATGAACTAACCTTAAATAGGCCATCTTCTGTACGGAATCACTATCACCACGATAGCATGAAATTCTACATGGAATAATTTTCCTTCTTCTTGACTGAGCAAATTAACTTGAGTGCACCCAGTATATAAGCTAAATAGTTTAAAGCTAGTCCCTTTTTTTGCACTATGGTCTTATATATGACTACATTCTGTTTAGAGAGATAAAATCGTATTTTGGTCATGGAAAATTTCCTGGAGCTTGAATGTGTTACAACTTCTGTGCTATGTAAACTTGACTTCCCTCTCAAATAATGTAGATCACACAGGACAGTAAGTCTATAAATTTAGATACAGTTATTGACCAAAGAACTGGTCACAAATCATCCAGCACAAACAGGATTTATGTAGGATCTTATGCTGGTTAGTTACTTCACTATGAGCAATTTTTCATTGCAACATTTCTGTATAGAAAACATAACCAGTGAAGCAGAGAAAATCATAAGGAAAGGTTTTTAAATTATAGCTTCCCTAGTACTACTGTGGTTGAGAAACTTTTGTTATGATGAAAAAAAAAAAAAGAAAAAGCTTTTTAAATGCTTTAAAATCCCTTAGCTTTCTGGGGTTTTGAAAAATTAGAAAATAATTTCTTTTGGATATTAAATTAGAGATACTGGATGAGGTAAAGATTTTAGTGTAGGATTATCAGAAAAAAAGTTGTAAACCTTTTTTTTCTCAACATTCCCATGTGCCATCCCATGTGCATTCCCATGTGCCATCAAATCTCTTTGAGGTCCTTTGTCTCAAGTTCTTTTATGCAAGTTTGCCTTCCCTATGGTTAAGCCTGCCCTCTGACTTATCCTAGCCACTCAGCATTTATCCCAGATAATCCCCTCAGTTTCTTTGGAAAATCAGTATAAAAAACATTATGATGGGAAGAGTTCAGCTGCATAAATCACTCATGGCTGGAACTAATGACTTGTTCACACTTTGGTGAGGAGGGTTTTCATCTCCACTGGCTGCAGTGGCTCTAAGTGACACACTTTATCTATAAACTTAACCTCTAGCTGTACACATCAGCCACCTCTTAACAGGTTTTTAGTGGGACTTGCAGAAGTGCTGGTATCAATCTCACGAAGGAGGATGTGAGGCATGGGGAGATGGGGGGGGGGGAAGCTATCACTTGAATTGCGAAGATAAATTTTAAGTGCTTCAAGTGTGTTTTGAAATTCACTAATTGTTTATTTGATTGCAATTAAAGGACAAGAGAATCAAGGGAACACAGAAACAGATTTAGGTTGTAACAGGGAGGCAGGAAAATGAAAACAGAATAGGAGATACAAGAAAATGAACGGGTGGTGAGTGGTGAGGGGGTTTGAGGGCTCAAGCCAAGAAAAAAATATTTAGGAGATGTTAACTTGTCAAAATGCATTCTAAATTATATCCAAAACAATAATCAGTGTATGAGATCATAATCTTCAGAAAGACTGGGAGTAGAAATGAAATGATTCAGTGTGTGTGATGTAATTGGAGTATGCAGGAAATGCGGATAGCTATGTTTAAGCACACCTGATTCCAACCATACAGTAAATGAATCCAAATGCCTTGCATTCCAATGAAAATAGTATTAAAAAAAATAAATAATTTAAATGGAAAAAAAAAAATTAAATGGAAAAAAAAAAATAAAGTGGAAAAGGAGAAAAGCTTTCCTGGTTGTTGGGAAGGGAAATGAGTCCCACTTTAGAATGGAGCACAATTAAATAAACAGATTGGTCTCATGGTAGACTTAAGATCAAAAGCCTTTCCAAGCTGGAAGGTGACATGAAATCATGCATCCAAAGGGAGGAAACTAACTAATAAAACAAGAAGAAGGTAAGAGTCATAGGTTTAAAATGAAGATATTGCAAGATTACAGAAAATAAAGAGTGCTTATAGCACCTACTATATTTTGAGGTATCGAAGGGGTCATCATATGTATGACAACACAAGTGAATGGAAGTAGAATCACCAATCATTAGTGATTAAGTCTGCAGAGCTTCTTATAAAAGAAACTTATTTATGAGGAAAAAAGAACTATTAAGCTCCAAGTTTGAGTTTACTGCACTTTGTGCTAGGGCAACTACTACACTGCTGGAGAAGTAAAAAGCACAAGTTATTTGAAAGGCAATAAAGGGCAGAAACTTCCCTTTTTAGTTTTGTATTCTCTCCCCTTCTTATTTCCCTTATCATTATTATTATTGGTGGTAGCAGTAGTAGTTTTGTATTATACCTTAGTTGCTGGGCTGTTTTTATCTCAGCCTGTGGGGTTTGCAGTCTTTCAATTCTCTTCCCTATCCCTCTGGGAGAGGGAGTTAAGAAAGGGCGAGTGAGCAAGTGGCTGTGTGGTTCTGAGTTACTGGCTGGGCTTAAACCACAATGGGAGGTCTTTCAAAGACCACCTCAAAGACCTATATTTTTAATTCCTATGTCTAATTTGTCTGTAACTTAGAGTTGATGCCTTCTAATGTTAATACCCATTATATAGTGGAATGCCACACATTTATAATATGCGTTATAATACTGCAAGTAAAACGAATAGCACTTTTTTTTTTTTTTTACTGTACGAACATTTCCAAAGGGCCAAAATGGCCCATTCAGCTGATTATGGTACAAAGCACAGATTGATCACTAGAAAAAGTTATGAAGCAAAAATGTTGGCAGGTCAAATTTCTGACAGTTCAGATGTAAAGAAATTAAGAATACTAAAGAATTTGAATGCTTTTCAAAGGATGTTTAAGCTAGTAGTAAAGGTTCCTTAAAAGCAATAAAAGCAGGAAGCTGGATAGTAAATGGTGGAGCTGCCTAACGACAGAAACTAACAGGGGTACTTAGAAATGATATTATCACAACAAAGAAGCTCAATAAATTCTTTGCTTTTTTTTTTCCTTTACTGATTAAGTAGTCTGAGGAGAATCCCACACCAGAATTTTCTTTTCTTTTAACAGGTCAGATAATTTTGATTAGTTTGAAATAAATATGCAAATAGTATGAGGCCAAACAGATTTTTGTCTAAGATCTTAACAAATCAGCACAATTAGACGGCATTCACCAGGACAGCACTCATATGTAAAAATTGCAGAGCAGTTGGCCAAGAATGTAATCTGTCATCACAAGCAGCAACTGTGTCAGAGTATTGGTGAGCTGTCAGTATAGCCCCCAACCACAGCAAGTACTCTAGAGCGAATCTTACAGTCTACACCTTAGTAAGCCTGACGTCTGCTTCTGGTTAGATGATATAGTCTGCAACAAAGAATATGGTAGCTGAATGCACAGATAAACGTCATGTATAGGAAAAGAAGCAGCATGACCAAGTTAACTGATAGAAGGAAATCCCACTTTACTGATCTGATGGAGTTCTTTAAAAGTATACAGAATGTGGACAAAGAGGAACCAGGCACACAATATATTTGGGTTTTGAAAAGGTCTTTGACAAGGTTATTTGCCAAACATTATTAAAGGCATTAAAGTGTCAAAATGCTGGAACATTTGTGAAGTTAATAAAACAAGATACATAAAATTTGGCATGATCAGAAGAGCTAAAATTAGGTATTTGACTAAGTGGATTACAAGGCTGAATTAAGCACCTTTGCTACTTCTACAGTAAGTGTGGAGAATTAGGCTCAAGAACTCACATCTGCCAACAGAAAAAAAGAATAAGAAAACTTCCTGCTGTAGAGTGTGAGTGAAGGTTGTCATGTGAAAGAGGAGAGACAAGGGATTTGTCCTTTTTTTTTCAAGTGTACATGTATTTAGCAGAAGAACACATTCAGATTAAAATATTGGAGAAACATTGGAGAGAGGAAATATCTTCTAATATAATGAGATTTCACAAAAACTAACTTCCAACAGGCACTCAAGAATAACACTTTAGTGAAAATAAAAATAGAGGGTTTTGCAAGTTTACTTACATGCATACGAATCATCTAGCATCTGAAAGGCTAAAGAACAGATAAAGGATCTAACTAAACTATTTTTCTACTTTTTGCATTAGTAATAGTACCATATATTGTATAAAGGACAAGAGCAAGTTTATATTGAGATTACAGGACTTTTTTTAAAGCAATATGATTGTTCATATATATGAAATTATAAGGAAAAAAGCCTAAAAAAGTTTAAAAGTCAAACTGCCATAAGCTACAACTGGTCTGGACATTTACTCTAGGGTACCTCTGGTCTGCTTTTTGGAACATTTAGTGGCTAATGTACTTTATGTCAGCTGGATTTAAATGTGCTTGATATATTTGTAAAACAGAGCCTAAGTGTCTTAGAAACATGCGTGAAATTCATGTCAGAGACGGAGAGAATAGATCTCTCCTTGGCAGCTAACAACTTCAAAAGGTTGTGTTTTTTTTTTCCACTAATATTCCCTGTTAACCCACTATTTACCATATAAATTTTTGTAATAATTGACCTGTAAATCCTGCAGGAAAAGATTTTTCCTTCAGCTCTATCAACTGTTTCAGTATAAAATTCATATTTGAAAGACCCCACTAATGGTTTTAGAGATCTTATCAGAGATAACCAAATCAAAATTATTCCTAGAGACTTATTGGCTTTGCAGACATACGCAAATGAGGAATACCTTTGACTGCTTTTATGACTAAAGCTCAGAAATAGGCTTCACAAGTATGATTGTGAAAATAAGCCAAGACTATTAGGAAATGGAATTCAAGAACTCACCAACAATGGTTTATAAAGATTATGTGTTAATCCATTCCTTTGTACTCTTTAACTTCCAACTAGTTCTCTTGACAAGACAAGTTTGCCATAGTAAGTGCTAAATCTAAGGAATTTAAACCATAATGTGCCACTTGGTTTCAGGATTCAGTTCAGTCTCCCTTCTCTGTCAGAAGATCAGGTGTAGTCTGTGTTTGTATAGGATTTGAAAATCTTTTAAAGAAGTGTGTTGAAAGTGGGATCATAATTTTACAAGGCACCCAAAGGTAAAGCTTGACCAAGTGTGTCCTGGACAAAGTGGAATGGCAGATACTTTTTCTTGAGGCACTATGAAACATATCTAGAAGTAATTTATAAGTCAAAAGTAACAAGAGCTATACTTTCTGAGTGTCTGAAAGTGCAGGAAAGGCCTGGCTCTTAATGAGATGTATAGTGCATACACTAAAAAGAGATAGTCAAAACTAGTCTGAGAAACGCCAACTTGCTTAAATGACAGAGATCCCAAACTCCATACTAATATCAGGAAACATGACATCTACCATGTTGTTGTTGCAAGTGGGGTGAAACTGCCAGGGTCATTGAAATAATGTGCGACACTGAGCTCCTGTCCAAAATCTTTACTGATTCGTAGCAAAACTGTCTTTAGAGTAATGATATTGTACTTGCCTTTAAAAGTCCTCCTCATCCTGCATTGTGTCGTATTTTTAAATACCCCTATGACCTTAATGTCCTGTGCCCATTCATTGCTGCTTAGTAGACTGATGCAAGCAAACTTCATAAATCAGGCATTTTTTTATAACTCAAATATTGAGTTAAAAAGGTGGCTAGTAAGTGTGTACAAATCACGACAATATAGTTTAGGTTCATCAGCTTCTCCTCATCATATGTGCTTGAATAATTATTTAACACAAGCATAAAAAATTCAATAAATTATTGTTAAGACACATATAATCACCACTGTCAGTCATAAAACAAATTATATAAAACAGTTAAAAACCTCAAGAAATAATTACTTGAGAGTCGATTAGCTGAATCTGTTATGACTAAAATATAATCTGACCTTTCTCTTGTTACCTTTGAGTAATCAAACAACAGAGTAAGATTATGCTGTCATCTCACTCTAGGGTATTGTGGCCATGTGAGTGACAAATGTTCCATACAGCACAGGCATGCAGCACCTGACATTTTCTCAGCACCAATAGTTGTCTACCACTTTTCTTTTATGCTTTAACAGCTCCTTAAATGTGTCAGGACTAAACATGTTTGCCCTCAGTGATTATTTCTCTGAACTGATGGATGTAAAACATATACAACACACTGACACTTGAAATTTTTCAGATTCCCTAAAGCAACAAAGCTGTTAAAGGTAGGGCAAACTTGATTAAGTGAGGAAGCATTAAACTTTTAGTGATGTCTCATTGATACCCTGCATAATTGTTGCTATATTCAGTGGCTGTCTCCGTAAGTGCTCCTTCATTATTCAACAGGCCAAGGCACTTTGTGAATGCCATCAAAATCAATTACAGTTTGGCTACTCTGGGGGGCCAATGAGGCAAAGAATTAACCTCCAACCAATTTCTAAAGTCATTTACTCAGTGATAGCACATTTACTTCCACAGGCACTATATGTTATGAAGCATTTACAAAAATAAAGTAAGAAATAAGGCATGGGAAAAATCATTTGAACAATGATGAGAGACTGTTGGGCAATTTTAATACATGAATGGTCCAAAAAAATGCTGCAGATTGAAGATTTTAGGGCAAGAGGTTATACATGAGAATTAATCCGCCAGATTTTCATTCAGCCTTTAAAAACTGGCACACTGGTTGGCTTAGCTGAAAATATTCCTAATTACTTACTACTTACAAGATATGGCGATCCAGCTATCTAATTGAATCTATTACTGTTAAATATTATGACTGAAAAAATTAAAGTTATAGTATGGAAGGAGGGAGACTGGGAATTGTATGGTCTGTAGCCATATAATGGGCATAGCAAGTGTATATATAAATAAATAGAGACAGACTTGGTCTAATAGGCTATTCTGTCTAAACTAGCAGGACAAAGGACAGAGTAATAATTACCGTCTAGCTGACTTTACTTGAATCTTCATGCTTTTGACTATGTGAAGAATGTGACCCAGAAAATAGAAAGGTCTTAAAAAAGTCTAGCAAAAAGCTTTGAATTCAGTTTTAGCAGAAGATTTAAGGAACTGGAACCTTTTAAGGAAAAAGCCACCAAAAAAAAAATCTAAATCACTATTGAATAGAAAAGTTTTGTAGAAGTTAAAATTAGATTATTTATGCTTTGCTTTGTACAGATGTGACAGAGGTTTTGACAGTGCTTCTACAAAGAACTGTATATTCTTATGGCTTTCAGAGGCATTAGAAGAAGGTGGCATGCACTATATGCGGCTTGTAAAGTTTGTAAGTCATTCTTTTGGTGCCCCAAAAGAATGAAATAGAGTTTTTAGTAGGAGATTTAACAAGGAGATAATTAACTTTCATTTTCATTGCACTCACTTAAATGTGAAGGCACTCAATTTTGACATTGATGAACATAAATTCAGTACTCCAAGAAAATAAACTATAGGTGTTGGAAATGCGTTACTTCGGCTTTAAATCACGTGGTCCGGATTCACAGAAGCATTTGGTGTGATTATAGTAGTACATGGTATAATTCACAGATAGATATACTTTATCCTCTTAATAACTTATATTTATGTATTATATAAGTATACAATTATATTTTATAATACTATATATATAAAATATCATCAAAAGAAGAACATGGAGTCAGGGAAGGACAAAGACTGTATAATCCCTTAATAAGGGCAGTCAGCTCTGAAAAGAGTTCTTGCTTCTAGGCCTGCTAAGGCATTTCGTATTAAAACTTTTTTGAACAGCATTCATGAATAAGCAATGACTGCTCCCTACCAGATGAATGCCCTCATCACTCATGTGCAGACTCAGTTTTCAATTTGTCTCTGTGAAGCCTGAGTGTTTAGCTTCCTTCCTTCCTTTCTTCCTTCCTTCCTTCCTTCCTTTCTTCCTTCCTTCCTTCCTTCCCTCCTTCCTTCCTTCCTTCCCTCCTTCCTTCCTTCCCTCCCTCCCTCCCTCCCTCCCTCCCTTCCTTTCTGTCTTCCTTCCTTTCTTCTTTTCTTTCTCTCTTCCTTTCTTTATTTTCTTTCTCCCTTCCTTTCTTCATTTTCTTTCTCTCTTCCTTTCTTTATTTTCTTTCTCCCTTCCTTTCTTTTCATTCATTTCTTTCCTGGAACTGGGGTTTATATACTTCAAAGTCTTTCCCTAAGTGAATGACTTATGTGTCTAGACCCAGGAGAGGCTTTAGGTTACAATCCCACTCTCAGAGACCTTTGTAAACCTGTGAAAAGCAGACCCGTAGAAGCATGTGTCTCTTTGTTAGCTGTCCTTTTACTCTGCTTGCTTGTGTCTGTGAATCCCAGTTCTACATGTCCAGATCTCTCTTTGAATAACATCAGGATCTCATGAGCACACCTTCTAATGAAAAGCTAATTCTGATCCTAAAGATGGCTGACTAAAAGTTATCTTAGCATGCAACCAGCATTACCACACTTCAGTGTTTCTGTGAAACTGAACCTGTGCCACTGCACTCTAAAAAATGAGAAATTTTATCTGTATTTCTGCTGGAAGCCAGTAAGTGAAAAAATATCACATGCAGCTGTACAGAATGTTTCTGGGAAAAACAAAAAATCTTGTGAATTAATGCAGTATATTTCCTTAAAGCGTTCCAAAGAGTATCACTGCCCTTTTTCCTAAAGGCAGCATGGAGATTTGTTAATTGAACTCCATCTATTTAGTTTATCCAAGAGAAGGTTAAAAGGTGACATTATTACTCTATTTAAGTAACTGTATAGGAAAGACATTTCTGATGGTAGATGTCTTTTTAATCTGATAGGGAAAGGTGTAATGAGATCCAATAGTTAGTAGATGAGGCTAGACAAATTTGAATTAGGAGTAAAGCAGAAATTTTAATAATGAAAGTAATTAATCACTGGAAAAACTCAGCAAGGGATGAAATGGGCTCTTCATCATTTAAATAACTAAGACTGGATAACTTTCTTAAAAATATGATGTAAATAAACCAGAAATAGTTAATACAGAAATTGCCCAATGCGGTTCATTGTCCTGTATCATTTAAGAGGTCAGACTAGATCATCACTGTGATAGCTTTTATCCTTAAAGTACATGAACCAATAGGTTGGGAAAGTAAGAAGTAAAATTAAAGGCTCCCTACTTACCTGCAATTGCCAATTCAGTAAGTAAGTTACCAACTTGGTAACTCAGTTTTGGGACTGATCTTATTCAACATCTTTGTCACTGACATGGACAGTGGGATTGAGAGTGCCCTCAGCAAGTTTGCTGATGACACCAAGCTGTGTGGTTCGGTTGATACGCTGGAGGGAGGGAATGCCATCCAGAGGCACCTTGACATGTTTGTGAGGTGGGCTGATGCCAACCTTATGAAGTTTAACCATGCCAAGTGCAAGGTCCTACACCTGGGTCAGAGCAATCCCAGGCACAGCTAAGGGTTGGGCAAAGAAGAGATTGAGAGCAGCCCTGTGGAGAAGGACTTGAGGGTGTTGGTCAATGAGAAAATGAACATGAGCCAGCAGAGTTCACTTGCAGCCCAAAAAGCCAATGGTACCCTGGGCTACATCAAAAGGAGCGGGATTAGCAGGTCAAAGGAGGTGATCCTGCCCCTCTGTTCTGCTCTCGTGAGACTCACCTGGAGTATTGTGTGCAGTTCTGGTATACTCAACATAAAAAGGACATGGAACTGTTGGAACAAGTCCAGAGGAGGGCCATGAGTATGATCAGGGGACAGGAGCACCTCCCATATGAAGATAGGCTGAGAAAGTTGGGGCTGTTGAGCCTGGAGAAGGCTGTGTGGAGACCTCATAGCAGCCTTCCAGTATCTGACGAGGGCCTACAGGGATGCTGGGGATGGACTCTTGATTAGGGACTGTAGTGACAGGGCAAGGGGTAATGGGTTAAAACTTAAACAGGGGAAGTTTAGATTGGATATAAGGAGGAAATTCTTTCCTGTTAGGGTGGTGAGGCACTGGACTAGGTTGCCCAGGGAGGTTGTGAATTCTTCATCCCTGTCAGTGTTCAAGGCCAGGTTAGACTGATCCTTGGGTGACATGGTTAGTGTGAGGTGTCCCTGCTCATGACAGGGGGGTTGGAACTAGATGATCTTAAGGTCCTTTTCAACCCTAACTATTCTATGATTCTATGATTCTAACTGCTTCTTCCAAGTAACCTGGTTCGATGACTGAGTCTGATTTTCCTTGATAGCTTTTCAATAGCTGCTGCCTCACTACCAGGCAGATTAAAAGCTGTAGACTCCTTTCTGCATATCTATTACTTCAGACCTCTTACTTCATATATTCAGCATTTACATGATCTGAAGACAGTAGCTAGGACAGAAACTATTGCTCAAACTCAAAAGATGGTTATCTAACAGACCAGGAGTCTTTTTGGATGCACAGGTGTAAAGGTACTGAGCCTTGCCCATGGCTCAGTACCAAGCCTTTCCTTGGCTTTAGGAAATATTTTGACAGGTACCTACAACCTCTGAATATTCTAATTCAGGTTAAAATATTCAGTCTTACATTGTTTTTAAATTTAGGCTGAAGTATCTGGCAGCTTAATTTTTTTTACATGACTCTTAATGAAGACAAAATATATGGGGAACAATGACAATCCATGAGTGGGTTAGAACAAAAGCACAGACTACCTTATGAGTACATCTCAAAAAATGAAGAGAATAGTCTATCAGTATATCTTCTTCATTTAGACAGTCTACAGGGAGGCTGAAAATATCCTGAGATCTACAGAAGGTGTAGCCGTTGCTGTATTAACCAGAAAGGGATATTACTGACAAGATACATTAATATTAGGTGGTGTAATATAGCTCCTAGAAATAGCCATTTCTTATTTCATTAGTCCAGAAAAAGCCAGATGAATTCTTCCAGCCACTCTTTAAACTGATAAAAAGGTCATATTTAAAATATGTTAATCTTTTCCCATTTGCAAATAACGAGACTGAGAATTTATGTGAAGAGAGATATAAGTGGATAGAGGACAGATGAACAAAGAAAAACCATGCAGTTGTAAAAAGACAGCCATTTCTACATTAGCAATGTGTATATTATAAGATCCCACTGAGTGATCTTATAAAGGTCTAACCTTAATTGTCCCTGTGGTTGTCAATAGCTATTAAAGCTGTCCATTCTAGGATACCCATTTCTTTCTCTCTTTTTTTATACTCAAATTAGACTTTTGAGCTGAGCTATCCAATCTACCCTTAGAGCTGTGCCTTTTCAGGAGCAAGAAGAGATGAAAATTGCACATATGCATCTCTAGCATTTCAGGTCTCTTCACCAGTGCTGCACTTGCTTGTTCATACAGCCCATCACCTGCCTCCACACCATTCATCGCTGCTCATTGCATTCTTGCTGCTGGCACTCACAAAAAGAGATGAGCACTACATAAAATGCACAATAGGGAATGAATGGGATGCTCAGAAGAACAGACAAAATATCACCCACAGGTTCAACACTTAATCACCATTTAACACAGAACTAGACGCTATAGTGTTGCTGAAATGCCCATGAGGCCGTGAGCTTTCTCCATATTTCACCAGCACGTGGTAGTCAGTTTGGTCCATTGCAGCATCTGGTCACTTGGGGTTCTCATGCTGCTCAGAGCTAATCTCATTATTCTTCATGAGCATGAGTTGCTTGAGAGTTTGTCTGGGCTGCAGGGCTTAGACCAAAATATGCTATTTCTTTAAAAGGGCCAAAGACTTGTAGAACTGTACATTTTAGTTCACTGTGGATCAGCTTTACAGCGTCTTTGAGCAAGGATGATTTTTTTAAATAAGGTGCCCTACTGCTGCAAGAAAAATAATGACATTCTTAATGTCTGCACAACAACAACGCAATTTACTTCTAAACTATGATTTCACTTGCTCTGTAGTATTGTCATATCCACATGATTATACTTCCCATGTATTTATAGTCTAGCTTTTTACTTTGCTGACAAGCAGGCAGATTTTGTGGTTCTTGATGGGGAAATAATAAGGATGCAAAATAGATTTCATTCCTTCTTGTGAATCATGTATACCATAATAATTTATTAAAATCTAGTTAAAGAAGAAATCATTAGTACCAGCACACATTTACAGCCTGGACTGATTCTCAAATTCCAAGATGGGTGACATGACTGATTATATGACAAACAAATACATGTATTCTGTTTTTCATTTTTACTAAGTTTATTTGATATGGAGTGTGTCTGCATGAGTAAAACACAAACCCCCACAGAATCACACAAGACTGCTTCAGCAGATGAAGTCTCCAACATAACAAACCGCAGAGACATCAATTTGATTACGTGAAAATTCCCTGCTGCATTTTGAAAGTCTAATTTGAGGGATACCAGGACCTGCAGCCTAGCATTTATGCCATAAAACCATTTTCTACAGCTGGGAAACCTTTCTCGGACTGAGGGTGTGCATCAAACAAGTAGACAGCCCTGGGTGCCTTGAATATAGTCACTGATGATGATGAATTTCCTCTGTAACAGAGCTTTTGAGTGGACTGATTGGAAATAATCCTTTATACTAGATAACCTGAGAAATGACATTTTTTGACTTAGGAACTAAAGGTAAGTATTTTGCACCTAAAACTTCAAGAGCTTTTTTCCAACAATCCTTGAGTACTGTTAAAATAATTTATTTATTTTTTTTTTTGCTGCCAGATGAATTGATCCATCCATTTTTCCCATCCTTTTGTCAGATTTATAATAGCAGGAACCAAGAACAGGATTAATATCTATTTTCCTTTCAATATTATTCTAGTTTCTTCATTGACAATTAAAAACAATTGAAATTGTCAAAGTTCAATTTGTGATTTGGCCAAGGCATCACATAGTGGTATTTCAAAAATTCGATAAATGCAAAAATAGCTTTCACTGAATAAGGGGAAATAATGGGACATTAAAATATTTATACAAATAAAAGAAAAACATGTTATGGAAAGTAAGTAAAAGCTCAGAATATTTGTATTATAAAAAGGCAGTAATTTCTAGATGAGTACAGTTGCTTAAGTAAAGGTATGACGATAAGCTTAAAATGTTCAGATTCTCAACTTACAATTATTTTTTAATTTTTAAGACAATCTCTCAAGTGTTGGTGTAACTTTCTTATTAACCATCAGAGTATGTCAGGCAGCCAGAATAGCACTCAATAGTATTTCCTGTTCACCTGTTCATCCCCTTGAAAAGTGAAAAGCCCATATACATAACACCAGAAAATTAATAATCCATACAGTCTGTTTGCTCTGATCTTGCATGTCAGTCTGCAGATCCAAATAGTAAACAAAAATATATTTTTGTCTGCTCTATTCTGGATACAATAACTTTGAAAAGTAACAGTCTCTTTTTCTGTCTTTGCATTCTCTGAATTTTTAAGGCATTAACTTTCCTGCTTCAGGATAATTTACTTCACAACAATCTTTTATTCTGAGCAACACAAGATCTTGCCATAATTAGTAACATTTCTAAAGTCCTGTTCTTTCAAAGACATTATTTATGATGCCTGGGGTTATATTTGAATTATAGTAATAACACTGCAATACCAATGCATATTTTCTGCTGGATCATTAAAACTACAGAATGATAATCATTCTTGTGTATATTTATTGCAGTAACATGTATAGCACTGGCTTGAAACAAAACTTGATATCCAGTGAACATTAGAAATTTTGTAGAAAGATTTATGTATGTCTTTTTTCTTTTTTTAAAAATTATTCATTATTTGAAGTAAACACTTCTTTTTTCTTCTAGTTTTTCTATTTCCTAGCATCATATGATGGTGTAAGAGATTGAACTGAAGGCAGACTCCACTGTCCATTGCCTCAAAGATTGTTATGAGAAGCTGAGATAGAACTCCATCACCCATTGTCTGAGAGATGGGTGGGAGGAGCTAAAATAAGACTCCTCCATCCATTATTTCAAGGATTGGTGTGAGGAACTGCTTCTATTATCTCAAAGATTCCTACAGACATGTGCAGTTCAAGACCTGGTTGCAAGGCCAGCAAAACTGGTCTACCAGGTATGTGCAGTATGTAACACCAAAAACAGAAATACACCCCCAATGCAGTCTAAAAGGGGAAAACGGTAATCACTGTGGTGGACACCCTCCACCAATGAAGACTATGGATCCTGGGGGACTCCCACCACTGAAGTCAATGACTAAGGACCCTCGGGACACCACTGGATCCACGGTGGTGACTGTCTCTCTCTGTACTCTTGAAGGCTTACTTAATTTGTATCTTTTTTCCAATCTGTCCTATTGTTATCTTTTTATAATAATTATATATTTTTAATAATCATCTTTTCAAAATAAACTGATTGATTATGGTACTTGACCTTGCTTGCATCTTAATTTCACTCTGGGGTTCACGAACAAAATATTTCTGACACTGGGGTTTTCTCCAGTTGGACCCTGACAGATGGTCCCTTTAAGGAAAGGATCTTTAAGATCATCTATTTCCAAACTCCTGACATGGGCAGAGACACCTTCCACTAAACCAGGTTGCTCAAAGACACATTCAACCTGGCCTTGAACAGTTCCAAGGATGGAGCAGCCACAACTTTTCTGAGCAACCCATTCCAGTGTCTGATCACCCTCACAGTAAAGAACTTCTTTCTTATCTCTAATCTAAATTCACCCTTTTTCAGTTTAAAGCCAGTCCCCCTTGTTTTATCCTTACCTGACCTTGTAAAAAGTTTCTCTCTAGCTTTCTTCTAGGCCAGCTTTAGAGACCACTGCTCTAAATTCTTCCCGGAGCCTTCTCATCTCCAGGCTGAACAAGCCCAACTCTCTCCCCTGTATTCAGAGGAGAGGTGCTTCAGCCCTCTGCTCATCTTCATGTCCCTCCTCTGGACTAACTCAAGCAGGTCCACATCCTTCTTGTGTTGGGGGCCTCAGAGTTGAAAGCGGTACACCAGTGGGGTCTCATGAGAGCAGAGTAGAGGGGCAGAATCACCTCCCTTGACCTGCTGGTCATGCTCCTTTTGATGCAGCCCAGGATACAGTTGTTTCCTGGGCTGCAATTCCATGCTGCTGGCTCATGTTGAGCTTTCTGTCAACCAGCACTCCCAAATCCTTCTCCTCAAGTCTACTCTCAGTCCAGTCTGCACCCAGCCTGTTGCTGTGCTTGTGACTGCGAAATTATTAATGTTTCATATACAGATGATAAAAACTTCCTTTTTACATTATCGCTGTTTATTTAACAAGAGGTGTTACTCTAACACCCCTCTAAAAAGTTCATTGAACATCTAGAAGTGTGTAGTCAGCTGATTGTTTTCAACATTGAAGTTATTTCACAGTGAAAGTGCTCTTAATGAAGAAGTGATCTGTAGGATTCCTACAGACCTTGACCAAGGCAGTTCAGATTTCAGTTTCATTCCTGTGAAGTATTCTTAGTAGTGCTTCTTTTCCTTAGTCTGTTGGAACTCTTTGTGACAACATTTGCATCCACAGCATTTATTGCTATCATGCTCAGCATGACTAGGGCTTGGATTTGACTGAGGCCTTAGAGGGTTGCTGCAGGAAATAAACAATAATACGTAGATAAATATAGACAAGCATAAAGATACATAGCTGTTGAATTGTAAAATACATCCTGGGATGAATCTAGGACATCGTTAAGGAAAGTTATTGCTTTTACTCATAGATTTCTGTGTTCTTTGTATTTTCCCCACCTTTTGAATTCTCCATTAGTCATGGTCAGCAGATGAAAACACCTCCATGGGGTGCTATATATACTCCACAGATCCTCAGCCATCCTCATGAGACTGTGACAAAATAGCCACCTCACAGATGAAAGGAAGCCTAGTGAATCCATTAGAAGAAAAGGAAAGTGCTAGGAAGAGAAAAAACTGTTCATGTAAATGAAAACAGCTGTTGGATGGGGAAGGTTATCCAAAGGCAATGCAGGAGAGAAGCTTACAGGAATTTCTTTCACTGGGAAGATTCTGACACTGGTTCTTCATTTTTGTGATTCATCCACTAAAGGCTTATGTCTTGGAGACAGGTAAGTGCACACTGCTCTGAATTGTGGAGGATGAACAAGCATTTGTTGCAGACTAGGGTTAAACCTTCCATTTGGTTCTATGAAATTTCTGATTTCAGATGATTTAGAGGCAGGCTATTATACCAGCAAACACTGAGTTAAAGACATGATTCCTGTTTACAACATGCTCCCTCTGGACATTGGCTTGATAATTTACCTCACTGTCAAATTTTGTTCATGCACTCCAGTTCCCAGAATATATAATCCTTTCCCTTGAATAATGATAACATTGTCTGAATATAAACTGGCTGCTTTAGCTAGAAGCTATCATTACCTTAAATGGGCCCAGAGGCATTCTTCATGAAAGATTACAGAGAAATGCTCATTTACATTTTTTGCACCTTGTATTATCAAATTGTTTGAATTTCACTTTATTCATTTATGTGGCAAAACACCATGTACTATAACTATCACCTAAGTGGATGTAAAATTTTTTGGGATTAAATAAATTCTAGATATTTGTAGGGCACAATTTTGTTATTTGTGTGTATGTTTTAGCAGATGGTACAACTGTTGATGGAAAAAAAATAAACATAAAGGTTCAAGATCTATTCTAGTGCTTTTTTTAAAAAAAAGCCTTAAAGCCAACAGAAGATCTGTTAAAAGGAAACGTTTATCTCTTCCTATAGAAGTGCAAGTTTAATTGACATTTTGAATAGCTTCTGTAAAGTGCTATTATAAGTCATAAAGATAAACAAACAAAATATGTTTTTTTATTTAACCTTCCCGGTACTACAGTTCTTGATTGCAGAGAGCTCAGATTTGTAGCTCTTCAGAACTATTGTGCCTTATGGAACTATATATTTTTATATAAAATACTTTTTTAAAAATAAAATGAATGCCCTTTAAGTAGCATTATGGTATTCTGAGAAACATTTTTGAGTGCCTTAAATGTACTCACACTGTACCTTTAAAGCAGTGACAAATTATAAAAGTTTGTTCCTTCCTGTAGATACTGTATCAGGTTCTGCAGTTCAATCAAAAAAATATTCAGAATGGAGATAAGTCCAAGAACCAAGAATTTTTAGTGTTTTCTAGAGCAGTAAGGAAGAAAGAATCAATTAAAAGATAAGTAAATGCTAATCCAAGCAAATAAGACAAAATTACTTGAAATTACTCAGAGCAATCGTCACTTTAGCACATAAGTAATTTGTCATCAAAATCTGAGGATTTTTCTTAATTGTCTGATGTAGAAGTAGAACAAATATCTTCACCTCCATGCATCGTTTTCGCAACAGGGACCTACAAAATCAGTGGATATGTTAACAAATTACCTTAATATTTTCATTTTTTTCTATTCTATTTTAATGGACCAGAAGACAGTATGTGTAATTCTGAAGGCGTAGATGTATCAATTATGTCTTCATGGCACGTATCCACAATTTACTATGTAGAAAGTGCATACTGCTGAGGTGTGTGTGGAAAGTTGAGCTATAGTGTAATCCTTTCTAGTCTGGAAAGCCCTCTACTTCTGGAAAATAAGGAAGCCATCCAAACAGCTGGATAGATTGAGTGCTGAGCTGGAACATCAAGGAAGCAAGAAAAGTTAAGAGCATGTGTATACCCTTCTGACACTGTGAAGACAATCATATATGTTTTCTTTCTCTTTTTCCAGATCATATCTGCTGAGTTTTTTGAATGCTTACATCAATACAATTTCCTGGGTGGAAATCAGCTGATCCAAATTTGTCTAAAATTAGGCATCTATCCTAAGGTGGTCTAGCAGATGATAGAGGATATGCTTGATCTTAAACCTGCATTTATCCAAAGACCCATTGCATTTTAAGCGTGTTATTTAACTGTTATTCAAGAGATGGATTTCTATTTGTATTAAATGGTTGTATACCTCCTTTTCAGCCTAATATGCAGGTCCACTCGAGTCATGAATTTTTCCTTAAGTAGGTTGCTTTACATGACTGAAAAGCTCCCCAGAAGCTGTTTTTCACTTTTAATGAAAACACCTTTAAAAATGTAGCAATATGCAGCCAAATAATAATATAAGAAGAAGAAACTTTTTCAGGTTTTTTTAGATGTAGTATGAGCTTAATCCTAGCCTCCTCCAATAATGGCCTCATTTATTTACTGTCAGTTCTTTAAACTGCGTTAGGTGCCCTTTCAAAAGGTTCTTATGCAATTCCAATTTAAATGTAGGACAAGGTATAATAAATATGAGTGCCAAATAATAAATCGTGACAATCAGGAAGAAGGAAGTAAGTTACTATTACTGGAGGTGGCTGTGCATGCTTCTGTTAAAATGTGTTGTTACAGCTGAAATCACTAGATGGCAATGTTACACATGTTCTTACAGGCATTAGAATGCAAGTGTTCAGTCTCTGAAGAAATGCTGCATAGTTGCTACTGTTGTGCAGTTGTGTTTGAAAAGTACCCAAGTACTTCTTTTTCTACTTTAATCTCTGTATTCGGTAATGAGAAACAAACATGATTTGTCAGCTCGTATTTCTGGAGAAGGACAGGTTTTAATGCCTTTTAGAGCTGGCTTTATTCCATACAGGTGGAGGGCATGAGGGAAGCCAGCACACTTTGAATATACCCAGGCAAATTTCCGCTCAGCTGAATAAATTGACCTATAAAAATTCTGCTATCATTTTGCAGGGAACCAGAGAGGGTGTCAGAAACAAGATACTGTTTTGAAAAACGCTTAGCTGGCTAAGATATTGCCAGAAGCATTATGCTACTGCACAATCAAAGCGCACAATCAAACTCACTGTTCTTCCTATGGTAAACAAAAATGAAGTAGCTCCGGAGAGTGAATCACATCACTGATGGGCTCTCAAAGTGCCTTTCTCTGTTGTTTGGCTATACAGAGATTTTCTGAAGAAACAGCTCCTAACTGCATGTCATATAAGTACATGTCCTGGGAACTTTTGGGCTACATTACCTACATTTGTGCAAAGTGTGTATATTTGAAAATTATTTCACTTTCAACCCAATTTTGATTACAGAACCACCTTCTTAGGGATAAATAGAACAAAGGTTGGGAGATTAGGGGAAGAAGGAGTGCAAGACTGTCTTTGTGGAAAAGGCAAGACAAGATCAGTGGAAAGCAAAAACTGAAGTAGGCTGAAGCCTATAAAGAATCATGAGAAGCAGAACGTAAATCACTATATTGAGCCTGCCAGATTTCTGTGTTTGAGCTCTTCCTTTCCTCTAAGAAGTTATGATTATCTCTTTACTTTTGTCTATGAGTTTTTCAAAGGCTACCAGAGAACAAGCAGGGAAAAATTAAATAGTTAAAAATAAGAAGCATATGCAAGTGAGAGCTCGTGAGGGAAGATAGATCACTGAAGCACTAGTAAAAGAAGAATTATAGTATTCTGAATATGAAGAAGCAAGAAATAGAAGCAAATACTTTCAAGAATACAATAATCCACCTCTCAGCTTCCTCCTAGAGGGAAGATGTATGACTGGTATGACTGTATCTCTTGGCTGCTCTAAATACAAGTCTTCAGCAGACAATACACATTCAGAGCCATGCTGGCCAAGTGTTGGCACCTTAGCAAACATCATAGATAGCTGTAGCTCACCAGCAGATTTTCAACTATTAAAGGATTAGATTTAAGTCCTTTGACAGCAGAAACTTGACTAGTGTGAAGGGTAAGACAACAAGGACATCTGACTCTAGTTTCTTCTTTTGTGACTATGCTGATGAATAATCCTGTGTGGGTTGTTCAGCTGCTCCTTTTGTTATGTAGTTAGCCTTCACTTAAACTGTAAAATTAAACGATCTATTGCTTAGTCCTGCCTGATGTTCAGGCCATGTGACCTGATGGTCAATACTCAATTCTCATCAGATTGGAAATTTAGGATGCCACTGGCCTTACAAGATCAAACTGGAAATTACTGTTCAGCTATTGAACGAGTGTCCATGTAGTGACAACAGAAGTCAGGTCTTTCCATAATGGTCTAAAGTACATACTGCCTCCAAATGAAGCATAAGAAACTTCATTTGTTTGGAACAACTTAATGTTATGTTTACTTTCTGTAGACCAATGCATTGACTTTTGTAGCACATTAATTATCAGGTGTGTTTCTGTAATTATAATGAATGGAGACAGGAAATGAGAGGAGATGTTTAAAGAACTGATATAAAGTCATAGCCTAGAGGTATTTTTGTAGGTGATGATATTCACATCATGTCTTAAAGTCTTTCTACACAGTGTCTGAATTTCTTTATTTGTATTTAAAGCAGCCATGTGTCTGACTGATGGAACAAATTGTATTCTTGCTAGTGGAATGTGAAAAAAAGTAAGATAAGATAACCTGTTTATTTTTGGTCCAACTATGCCTAAGAAAAAATGGAGGTAGGCATTACAAACACTGGAGATTACGACAGCATTGTCAATAGTTCTAAAGTGCTAATCAAACCACTGCTACAAGAATTTTGCCTTTATTTAGAAATACATACATTTTAAGTATATGATGGTTTGTATTTTATATAAACAGTTCAGTTAAAAAAGTTGCACTTATACTTGAAATCAATGAGAAAACACTGTAGCATTTCTATTTAGTGCTATAACTTAGTAGGTGTTTGAAATTGTTTCAACTTGTCACAAAAAGTCCAATTTGCTTTCTGAGTTGTAAAATCATGGCTTCATACCTAGAATATTCTAATGGTCTCAAGATACAAATTAGCTTAAAAGGATTCTGGAATAGCTGGTTGTTTGTTTTTTTCTTTGTTGCTATTTTGAATTTTAGATCTCCACTTAATGAATGAAAGAATTCTGAATGAGCTTCTCACAGTGTTAAACAACAAGCACTAAAGTTCAGATTCTGTTGCAACTTCCATTTTATCTCTGGCATTTTATCTCTGTTGCTGCTTTAGCACTCTGAAAAGCTCACTGTAGTAAGTTCTTTTTTATTCCCTGTGATCCGTTTGGAAGGTTATAGAAAAAAATATTATTAAAAAAAAGAAAGTAAATTTTAAAACTTGAAAGTTGTTTACTTTTACTTGAAAATTTCCAGTTAGCTTGTCTTATGATGTGTTAATTCCTTAAGCTGTATGCACAGCAACAACAAATCACCCGCCAAGACTAAAAAAAAATATGTCAGATTCACTGCAAACATTTCAGTTATTTCAGAAAAGCTGTGGGTGGTATGTATGTGTCTGAATGCATGGATAAATACTATCAAATCTATTAATAAATACATACTACATCAACACTAAAGTGTTTTAAAAGTGTACGTCTTTCAGATAACAATCTTTGTTATTTTGAGGGGTTGCTTTTGAATATTAAGAACAGCAAACTTTTCCAGTGGCTGTTACCTAGCTGAAGATAATATTTCTAAATGTATGTGCCCACAGCTAATTACACTATCATTGCAAACTGGTACAGAAATATTTTATTTTAGCAGCAAAACCTACTTTTCAGGCATTCTACCTGTTCTCTTGGAGACTTCTAGGCTCCAACACTGCTATACAGTCTCATGGTTTATGTCTAACTTGCCGCCAAAGACAAATAGTTCTTCTGACTACAAGAACAACCTTAACCTAAAAGGCTTAAATTCTTCTTTGGCTCACACTGTGTTCAAACCCCCTTGGCTGCATTTATTAAGTCAACATATATTTTCTTCTGTTAAAGTGATATTAGACATAGGTAAAATTTTTCATGCAAATTTTTAAGTTAAAATGTAGATTTAGTAGTACTGAAATAACAGTTTCAAACAACCTATTTGTTTAAAAAATATTATCTTATTTATTTAATGAGAAATGGAAATATTTTGTTTAATTTCCAATTTTCATTTTTAACAAAATATTTGAAGAACTAAAAAGGTAACAATAATAATCATGATAATAATAACAGTGATGTTCCAGTCAAATAAACTAAATCAGTTTTATACAATGAAAATTTTATCTATTTTGACCTTATGCAAGACTTTTTATTTTAAAAAGTTTAATTTGAAACTTTATTTTCCTTTTTCTAACAGCTGTTTCTTGTTTCCTTCTCCTCAAATAAGTGAACCATTGACATAAATTGATAAAATTAGGTTTTGTTTAGCTTTACCTATTTGTACTACTGAATAATCAGTAAGACATAGTAAGGTAAACCTTTATGTGTCGAGGAAGTTGTAATTTGGGATGGACAGACATGGTACAGCTGAAGTGTTTTGTTGTTGGGATTTTTTACTTTTTTTTTTTTAAGATGGTTAGCTGATTCAGTGCTTTCAGACCTGGTGAAAGATTTACTCAAACAAAACAGTCTTACTTTGTGGAGGAAGCTGTTGAGAACAAATCACACATTTTAAAAAGGGAAATGTTATTGGGGAAAGAAAATTTAATGTTCTCTAAGTGCGATAGTTTTAGAGGATGCCTAGTGAGTTAGGTTAGCATTCAAGCAGCTGTAACTTTGGTATCATTTGCAATTGGAGCTCTAGTGGAATGTGGTGTGCTCTGGTGATACTCAGTGCAGCAAGCAAAGTTGTAGTTCAAGCTCTGAATGTACTATGTTAAAATATATCTTTTTACCTCTTTCTCCATTATTTAGAGAATGGACAGCTTGGACCCCTGCTACAGGAAAATAGCATTTCATCTCTTTTCTTCGCAGTTGACAACTGCACTGTAGAGGTGAAGACAGCTTTGAGATCATATTGAAAGAACCGCATATAGCCAACAATATAATCACAGTGTGTCCAAGGGAAGGTGATATCTCTAAATAAAAAAAGTAGAGTAATGTTTGTTATAAAGAGAGATAAGTCCTTTTTCTAGGATAAGTGAGAGATTTTACTGAAAATTCAAGCTGACAGACTTCTTGAAAATTTTGTCTGTTTCTGGAAAAAGATCTTAAGCTTCGTTTCTAGTATGTTGTGTTGAGCTTCATGAAGTTCACAGGATCAGCCCAAGGAGACAAATTTTACTGATGCTACCCAAAATGCATTTTAATGTACTTATAGTTAATAAAAGCTGATAGGTGTGAAAAAAACAAAAAGACAAAAAAAAAAAAAAGAACCAAACAAGAGAAACCTACATAGTTTTACTGCTTACAAATCAATAAAAACATCTATTACAGAAAATTGGGGTCCACATAGAATCATAGCATAGTTAGGGTTGGAAACAACCTTAAGATCATATAATTCCAAATCCCCTGCCTTGGTAAGGGACACCTCGCACTAAACCATATCACCCAAGGCTTCGCCTAACTTGGCCTTGAACACTGCCAGGGATGAAGCATTCACAACCTCCCTGGGCAACCTATTCCAGTGTCTCACCACCCTAATAGGAAAGAATTCCCTCCTTATATCCAGTCTAAACTTCCCCTCTTTAAGTTTTAACCTGTTATCCCTTGTCCTGTCAATACAGTTCCTAATGAAGAGTCCCTCCCCAGCATCCCTATAGACACCCTTCAGGTATCGGAAGGCTTCTATGAGGTCTCCACCCAGCCTTCTCTTCTCTAGGATGAACAGCCCCAACATTCTCAGCCTATGCTCATATGGAAGGTGCTCCAGTCCCCTGATGATCCTTGTGGCTCTCCTCTGGAGTTGTTCCAACTGTTCCATGTCTTTTTTATGTTGAGGAGCAGGTAAGTGAAGGATCAAGATTTTCACATGAATTCTTAAGAATTAGAATACAAAATTTTATGCAGACAGTTATGTGTTTCTCTTCAGGGCTTCCTTCTTGAAGCCAAGTAGTGGCTGCTACCGTTGTTCTTCAGATATTTAATGTTTATATAATTGTGGGAACTCATTTTCAGAAACATGACCTATAGTAATCATTGCCATCTGATTTGATGCTGTCTCTTACAATGTCAGTCAGTTAACGTTATTGTGAAGCTTGGAACGTATTGGAAACTACTTGGATGACTGGAAACTACATTAAATTCATCTGGAGTTAAATAGGCTATTAGTCAGTACTTGTTGATTATTAGTCCTGAAATATTCCTTGTCGATTAGTTTTGAGAAATATTATGCTAGTATAAAGAGAAAAGATTTCACTATTAAGCTAGCCCTGATAATACCATAGAATCATAGAATCATAGAATAGTTAGGGTTGGAAAGGACCTTAAGAAATTTGTTATTGTTTTTATTTTTTCTGATATTATTTCAAGTTTTTTATTAGGCAATTATCATAAAGTTATTTCATTCGCAATTCTAAGCCAAATTCTTCCTTTTGACTTTTGTGAGAGCTACCATTAGCTTTTATTTGGTTTGCTTAACTATACTTAAAAGTAGAGTGTGAGCTTTTATTGGTTGTGAGTTTTTAGTTTCATTTTCTAATTCTTAATGTCCTAAACTGTCATACCCAGGGACAACTGATACAGAGAACTGCAGCTTAATGAGTCTGAATGTATCAAGATTTAATCCTGCCTGTGGAAACCTCTTTATTGAGGTGCAGCATGTTTTAAGATTATATTGAAATATTATTGCTGTCTTCAGAAGTTCAGCTAACAATGAAAGTATTTGGTAGATTTGTTTCTTTAACACATCTTCAATTATATTTCGTCATAATACAACAGAATCCTGAAGTGTCTACAGAAGCAATGAACCCTTCTTTCTGTATTAATGCAATAAAAGTCAGTAGTTCATGACAGTCTTTCAACACTTTTTCTTTTCTTCTTTTATAGATTGAATAAAATTTACATTTCACTTCTGTAAATCGATAAGTTAGATATAGAAGCTAATAAAAAGTTAGAAGAAATGATTATTGACTTTGAGTGCTGGCTCCTGGCTATCTAACCTGAAGAACAAGCTTCAAGGGTTTGAGTTCATCCCTGTCTTTATGTGTGCACACCTAAACTTAGATTAAACATTCAGATTCTGGAACATAAAGCTTTCTAGATGTTTTAGAAAATGTAGTTCTGAGATTTCGAAACAAGGTAAAAAAAATTCTGTTGTGCACTTATTTTTGTAGAGTTACATCCTGTGTATGTAAAGAATTCAATAAAAATTCTCTACAATTAAAAAGTTGTCTTCTGTGATACCTAGTAAAGTGTTCAGCTGAGTGATAGCTGGGTTTTGAAATATTTCTTACAAACATAATTATATTTAGGAACATGTAACCAAAGACATTGGAAGGTCTACGTACCTGAAAACTAAAATTGTTTCAAAATAAGATAGTTGATAACTTGTAAAACTATTTGGTATTATGTAGGTAGTTAGGGTCTGGCGATCGGAAGATGTCGCGCTGTACGGAAAGATAAGACCCCCCTCTGAGTAGCCAATAGGGCCTAACCTAGGTCGTAAGCAGACGGACGTGACGTTGTAAACCTAGGCTATATAACACCGTGTTACTCGCCAATAAACGCCATTTGCCATCCACCACGTTGGTGTCAGTGAGCTGATGTCCCGAGCGGCCAGGGATTGGCCGTTGTGTCGTTCCTGAACCAGGTCGCCAAGCCAACAAAGGCAACAGTATTACTACAATTTTACACATATAACTGAATGTCAGCTGTGTTTATGATACAAACATTGTTTGGGAAGACATGCTCTTACATAAGAACTTGGTATGCATATTCTGATCTGCAAGATAAGTTGCTAGGAAAAATAAGGGGGAAGGAATCATGAATGATAAATTCTGGTCTACCTTGACTTCAGCAAAGCGTTTGACACGGTCTCCCACAGCATCCTTGCGGCTAAATTGAGGAAGTGTGGTCTGGATGATCGGGTAGTGAGGTGGACTGTGAACTGGCTGAAGGAGAGAAGCCAGAGAGTTGTAGTCCATGGGGCGGAGTCTAGTTGGAGGCCTGTATCTAGTGGAGTGCCTCAAGGGTCGGTACTGGGACCAGTATTATTTAATATATTCATCAATGATTTAGATGAGGGAATTGAGTGTACTATCAGCAAGTTTGCTGATGACACTAAGCTGGGAGGAGTGGCCGACACGCCAGAAGGCTGTGCTGCCATCCAGAGAGACCTGGACAGGCTGGAGAGTTGGGCGGGGAATAACTTGATGAAATATAACAAGGGAAAGTGTAGAGTCCTGCATCTGGGCAGGAACAACCCCAGGTTCCAGTATAGATTGGGGAATGACCTGTTAGAGAGCAGTGTAGGGGAGAGGGACCTGGGGGTCCTGGTGGACGACAGGGTGACCATGAGCCGACACTGTGCCCTTGTGGCCAAGAAGGCCAATGGCATCCTGGGGTGTATTAGAAGGGGGGTGGTTAGTAGGTCGAGAGAGGTTCTCCTTCCCCTCTACTCAGCCCTGGTGAGACCTCATCTGGAATATTGTGTCCAGTTCTGGGCCCCTCAGTTTAAGAAGGACAGGGACCTGCTGGAGAGAGTCCAGCGCAGGGCAACTAAGATGATTAAGGGAGTGGAGCATCTCCCTTATGAGGAAAGACTGAGGGAGCTGGGTCTCTATAGTTTGGAGAAGAGGAGATTGAGGGGTGACCTTATTAGTGTATATAAATATATAAAGGGGGAGTGTCACGAGGATGGAGCCAGGCTCTTCTCAGTGGCAAACAATGATAGGACAAGGGGAAATGGGTACAAACTGGAACACAAGAGGTTCCACTTAAACCTGAGAAGAAACTTCTTCTCAGTGAGGGTGACGGAACACTGGAACAGGCTGCCCAGGGAGGTTGTGGAGTCTCCTTCTTTGGAGACATTCAAAACTCACCTGGACACGTTCCTGTGTAACCTTATCTAGGTGTTCCTGCTCCGGCAGGGGGATTGGACTAGATGATCTTTTGAGGTCCCTTCCAATCTCTAACATACTGTGTGTGAAAGTCTGGATCAGCAAATCTAAGTAAAATACAGCTAATTTAGAATGCTGGTATACTTGATTTTAGTAGAACAAATGAAAGTTCTGATTTCTGTTAAAAAACTTCTCTGCTAGGCACATAGATATATATAATTTGACATTTTCTCCTGAATTTAGAAAGCACCCTAAAGTATTAATTGTTGGATGGTTATCCTGACTTGTATAATAAGCTTTCCTAGGTCTGACAGAAAATGTGATTGTTCTACTGGCTTCTGGTCTCTAAACTTTGTAAGGAGGAATTACTTTTGTTATTATATGTTTGCTCAGTGGGGCTTTCCTTCCTCATTTTCAAGTCTTAGCTGTTACTGTAATACAAATATTAAATAATAAATGTTCCTTTATTGCTCTTCCATAGTTTTGTAAGAGAAAACATGTCATGATGAAAGAAACCTATTTATCTTAGAATGTTGCTCAACTGAAAATTTATTATTTTAAAATTAAATGCTTTCTACAGTAAGTCTATTTGGGATTTCTTCCTTATTGTCTGCTTACAGTGTATGTTGAGGAGATTTAAAGTCAACAGGAATCACATTGTTTTAAAAACTGCCCGGTGTTTCAAGGTATTATTCTCTCCCCTGTCATGGAAAACAAACTAATATTCCCAAAACTTATTAAATTTGTTACCTTCTTGATGAAAATGGTATAGTTTAAAAACATTTTTCTTGCAGATTTTCTGTTTAGGACTTTGCCAATTGTGGTTGGTGCAACTATATCACTTGGACTAGGAGTAACTTGCATATTAAAGCATATAGATGTTTATGTCTGTTTTTAAGTGTCTAGATGTGAACTACATGGCTTGCGTACTCCTTTTCTTTTGCTCCTGGATGTCAGTAGGGTTTAATTTGGAGATACATATAGCTGGACAGGTGAAACTGTTGCTATTGTTGATACAGTTGAGAACTGTAGGAATAAAAGGATCGTTTATGTTAAAAAAAATAATTTAGTGAATTCATAAAACACAGTGATGAGCAGTTCAAAGAAGTTCAAGGACTAGAAGTGTCTGAATCATGACTTAATGCTGAATCTTTTAAATTATAACTACATTCTGTTTTCTATTTTTAAGTCCTTTCAGGCTTGTTTGTAGATTGTAAGACTTCTAATTTTCTAGGAAGTATTCTGAGTATTTACACAGAAGCTATATTAAGCATTATTTCAATTATTTTACATCACACTATGTTGGTTTTTTTTTTTCATCAGGATCTGTCTATACTTTTAATCTGGTTTAATGATGCTGAGATGCTTAGTTAAAGCAGAGAAAATATTACATTCGTTGTCTATTCTTCTAGAAGGCACTGGGACTTGACAAATTAATAAAACAATCCTATAACATCTGCTTATATTCAGTTTTGAAAGTGTTAATTATTCTTGCAAGGTTCTGAGTTTTCTTGGTGTTACTGAAAGCCAGTAAATAAAATTAAGCAGCTTTCAATATAAAGTGCTCAGTGTGTTTTCATTTAAGTGTCTGAAGGCCAGCAGTTGTCATTCAGTGGCAAAACAAAAAAGGCTAAGACAACTCCTAACAATACAAAAAGTCATATGAGATCAAATCTAAGCAGAGATGGCACCCTAAGTATTGCTTGTTTTCTCTGATTTTATTTTTTGTCAGATACTAAAGCCAAGAGGTTCATCTTCTCTTTAACATTACTGCTTTTTAAAATATATTCTTTCAAGAAGTGAATATCCTTGACTGAGGTGTTATCACCTTTTAAGCAACACTGGGGGAAGATAAATTGAAGAAAATTCATTTGAAAATTAAGGAAATTACTCTGAAAAAGCAATATGAAAATGATCATGAAAAGATATGCTTATGTTGTTTTGTGGATTTTAGTCTTCATTAAATAATCATTCCCACTTTTCATTTTATACTAAAAAGGCAATTTATTATGTTGTCTAAATAAGAAAATGACATTCACATGAATGAAGCATTTTTATTTTTTTCTCCTTGATTTGCAAGGCAAAGTAATGGTAAGAAGATGCTTGCCATCAATTGCCAATTTTTGTCATAGATGAAACTGATGATTTCAGGTTTCAAATGCTTTGAAGTAAAAAATAAATGGGATATTGACTTTTTTGTCACTGGTTGGGTGACATGTGCCTTGCATAATGAAAGACAGATAAGCTTCTCTAACATACAAATTCCTCCTTTTTGCTCATCAGCTTGCAGTCTTTTATTACTGAAATATGACCATAGATGTTTCATTTCTGAATTGCTTTCAACAGTTTTCAAGGGTCTCCTGAGAAATCTTAGGCTGAGACAATATAAGCCAAGATAATTAGACTGGGTATCACTCTTTCAATGACAGTGAACTACAGTGTTAAAAATTACATGTTGAAACCCCAGCACATTTGGTGTCACCTGTGCTTGCATCAAATTCTGATCCATTAGTCTGCATGCAAGTTAGCATTCTACTCAGTTATATGTAGGAATAAGCTTTGCTATTATTATTATTATTATACCAAGAATATAGCAGAATGCCAACCTGGAGGTTTGTGAGCAAGCACAAGACACACATGCCTGGAATAAGTGTCAGAGCAGAGGAAGAGTTAAACAAAATTATCACCTGAACTCAGTGGGTTTCTCACTGCAAAAAAAGTCATATCTTCAGGCTGGGCAGGAGTATTGTGGAGATTTAATATAGAAACAAAATAATAAAACAGTTTAACTTAGAAAGGACCTTTAAAGATCATCTAGTCCAACCCTCCTGCCATGAGTAAGAACATCTTCCCCTAGACTAGGTTGCACAAAGGCTTGTTCAACTTAACCTTGAACATTTTCAGTAATGGGGCGTTGACAATAACTTTGGATAACCTGTGCCAGTGTCTCACCACTCTTTTTGTAAAAATTTTCTTCCTTATGTCAAATCTAAACCTCTTTCAGTTTAAAACCATTGTCCCTTGTCCTGTGACTACTGGCCCTGGTAAAAAACCTCTCTCCATCTTTCTTATAAGCCCTCTATATACTATGAAAAGCTGCAATAAGGTCTCTCCAGAGCCTTCTCTTTTCCAGGCTGAACAACCCCAACTCTCTCAGCCTTTCTTCATATGAAAGTGTTCTAGTCCTCTGAATGCTTTTGTGGACCTCTTCTGGAATCCTGTAACAGGTCCAAGTCTTGTTCTGTGGATTAAATCTCATTGGTCCCACTAGAGACCCTTAAGGCACACCACTAATTATTGGTTTTCACTTGGACATTGAGCCATTGACTATGACTCTTTGTATGAAGTCAGTCAGCCAATTCCTTATTTATCTTACAATCCATCCATCAAACCTATATCTCTCCAACTTATCAGCAAGAATGTTAAACCATATCTCTCCAATTTAGAAGCAAAAATGTCATCAGGAACCTTATCAGAAACCTTGCAGGAACCTAGGTACATGACATCTGTAGTTCTTCGCTTGTCTACTGATGAAATTGTAGAAGGACATTTGATTAGTCAGTCATGATTTGCCCTTGATGAAGCCACATGGCTCTTTAATCACCTCCCTATTTTGACATATAGACTCCGTTCTTTCATCTTACCAGGCAAGGAGATAAAACTGGTTGGTAAAAACCTGGGCACACAATTTTAGTTGTCATTAAAATGTGAGTTGTATGGCTTAAAAAGAGTAATCAGGATGAAACATTGATGATTGTTAAAATTTTAAATTACCTATGATCTGTTCATAAATCCATTACATTTCTAGCTACAAGGAAAAAGCAGTGATAGAATGTGACTAGGATAATAGGTACTAATTTATTAGAAAGCTGGTTTTGGCATATGGGTCTTGCCTTTGTTTCTGAGCATGTGAAACAATGTCACCATAAGTAAATAGGGGATAGATCAGAGTGTTAGAGATAATGTAATAAATTTGGAAAATGAGGCACACTCTTTGTCTTACCCTGTGTCCTGGGTTTAGCAGTAGTAGTCATTTTTCTATTTCTTGGTAGCTGCTGCAGTGCTGTGTTTTGACTTTCAGCTGGGAACAGAGCTGAAAAACAATGATGTTTTGGTTTGGCCAAGGACTCTGTGGGCCTCATGCTCTGCCAGGGAGGAGGGAAGCCAGGAGGAAGCAGGGACAGGACACCTGACCCAAATAGACCAAAGACGTATTCCATACCACAGCACGTCATGCCCAGGAGTTAACTGGGGAGTGACCCGGAAGGGGCTAGGGTGGACTGCAGGGTTGGAGGAGGTATCGGTCGGTGCTTGGTCGGGCTGTGGGGAGCAAGTTATCGGTCGCCTGGTGATGGGGTGTTGTATTCTCTTCCGTTGTTATTTCCTTTATCATTACTATTATTGGTGGCAGCAGCAGAGATTTGTGTTATACCTTAGTTACTAAACTGTTCTTATCTCAACCCGTGGGAGTTGCATTCTTTCTGATTCTCCTCTCCATCCCTCCAGGAGTAGGGGGAGGGCAAGAAGGGGGGGAGTGAGTGAGTGAAAGCTGTCTGGGTGGGGTTAAACCACAGCACCCTGTTGTTTTGTTGTTACCAAGTTGTTTTACTCCATTCGGTCTACCACTTAGTAAGATAAACATGGCAGTTATTTGGTGACCCCAAGGTCATTTGGTTGAAATAAGGCCAGATGCCTTGAGAATATGAAACAACCTAGTACTCAAGTTATTCTTTTATGGGATAGGTAGTATAAAAGTTCTTAGAAGAACTGCAGAAGAGGTTTTTCACAGTTGTTGCCAAAGAAGAGTAATAACATGGAAGGGTCTGCTTCTGATCTTCTTTAATTTTACTAATATGATTTAAGCCAGTAACATACTGAAAGTAAAAGGCTATTTACAGTGTTTCCTGTAAGCCCTAATAGGTTTTGTTTGTTTGTTTATTTTGTTTGCTTGATCTCTGCAATTAATGATTTATGCTGTTGTTACTTCTACTTCTTCTTCTGCTATACTACTATTAGTAAACTACTGGTTGATGCTATCTACTGCCACAAGACACCAGACTTGGAGGTTCTCAGTTTAGGAATAGCTATCAACACTTGCCTCCTAGTTGCTGACTGGTGCATGTGACTAAGTTCTACTGATACCACTTAGTTTGTCACAGAATTCAGCTTCTAGATGGATCCCACTAATCACCAAGTTCAGTCCTTAACTATGAATGACTTAAATGTGAAAGATTAATAGAACCAGATAAACATGGGCAGCACATGAAAAGGCATTTTATTGACTTCAAACTACAGGACCAATTAGTCAAATCTTGCTTTCATAAAAATCAGTGACAGGCTTTTTTTCTGACTTTAGAAGGTTATTGAAGTCTATAGTGTAATAATTCTATGTCCTTGCTGTTGTTTTTTTTTTTTTTTTTTCATGGATATCACAGCTTTGTAATTCCAGAATTTTGTGTTCCATATTTCTTTATTTTGTTTATTAGTTTGTTTCTTTATTTGTTAGTTTTCAGCCCTCAGAAGTGAATAACAAAACTCACTGAGGCTTCATAAACTGGTTCACAAAGAATAGAGATTTTAACTGTTTCTTTTCTAACCAGAATTTAACTATCTGGGACAGAATCCAAAATTTCTTTTTCCCAATTATAAAGCTTAAAAATAAAAAGCTTATAAAGATGAATTTAAGTTACAGTATGTTATACCTCATTTTTACTGTAATCTTTATTATGAGAACAAGATTTTACAATTTTAATAAAAAAATATACAATAGACAGTGGTCTAACATACCTAGTAGTGTGTTTAGCTGTTCATGGGTATATTAGCTATGTATTCCACAGACAACAGGAGGTAAATTTGCTTTGAAAAATGTAAGAAGTATTAATTTTATTCTGTCAACAAAGTATTTAGTGAGAACACAGTATGTCACAACAGGAACCTGTTCTCATCACAATGACTGCAGGGAAAATAGAAATACAATCTTATAGTCAACACCACTTTGTAAAGACAAGAAGATTCTGATTTCACTACTTTTTCAATTTTTACTTTCTTATTTGACATAAAATCTTGTGTTGGAGAAACCCAGTTCTGCTGTCAAGTTACCTACATGAGTCATCTTCAGATAATGAGAATCCATGGATGATCAGAAATTATCTGAACAGTTCTTATTGAACATGTTAAATAGGCTACTTCTCTCTCTCTCTGATTCTCCTCCTGTTTTATTTCTCCAGTAAAACACCATTCTAATCACCATAACACATCTTTCCTAGAATGATAGAATAGTTAGGGTTGGAAAGGACCTTAAGATCATCTAGTTCCAACCCCCTTGCCACAGGCAGGGACTCCTCACACAAGATCATGTCACCCAAGACTCCGGCCAGCCTGGCCTTGAACACTGGCGAGGATGGAGCATTTACCCCTTCTTTGGGCAGCCTGGTCCAGTGCCTCACCACCCCCACAGTAAAGAACTTCTTCCTTATATCTAACCTGAACTTTCCCTGTTTAAGTTTAAACCTATTAACTCTTCTCCTTTCACTACAGTCCCTAATGCTGAGGCCCCCTCCAGCATCCCTATAGCGCCCTTTCAGATACTGGAAGGCTGCTGCGAAGTCTCCACACAGCCTTCTCTTCTCCAGGCTGAACAGCCTCAACTTTCTCAGCCTATCTTCATATGGGAGGTGCTCTAGCCTCCTCCTCATCCTTGTGGGCCTCTGGACTTACTCTGACGGCTCCATGTCCTTCTTGATGAAAATCAATGGATAAAGTTAGTATTTTTATAAACATATATACATATAAATACATATATATGTGTATATATATATATAATTTTTCTCCTCCTTCTTCCATATACTGCTTACTTTGTCAGCTTCTCTAGATAAGAATATAACGCACTGTGAGTGATAGTACACTTCAAATATTTCATGATAATAATTGTTTGCTTTAAGAGTGCAGCTTTTAGGTGTTTTGGTTTCATTTTTTTTAGTTTTAGGTTTTATTTGATTTTTTTCATATTTTCATGTGCACTAATGCCTGCAGAAGCAAGGATCTGTCATCTGTATGGATCTGTTCAAATAACAGAACAGAAGCTTTAAGAAAGTTACTTCTTATAGATACTTCCCATAGTATACCTTGAGATATGTATAAGACATTCATAATTCATTTCTTTTTTCAGCAACTCTTTTAGATGTTCTTTCCTCTTTCTACATGACTCTATCTCTTCACCATCTTTCTACACATTTTTGATTACTTTAATCACTTATGACTTAACTATAATTTTTCTGTCAAACATTCATTTACTTCGTGCTTCCACCTTGTGTTTATTCATCTTATGTCACACCATTTTCCCCTCTATATTTACAGAAGGATATTATGGTTCTCATTTTACTAAAGGCCAAAGCTGAACATTTTCTAAAAGCTTTCTTAATTTTTACAACATTGTTATATTTGTTGCCAAGCTGATTTATTTTCAGTTATTATTTTCCATCCAGAGGGACCTTGACATGCTTGTTAAGTGGGCTGCTGCCAACCTTATGAAGTTGAACCATGCCAAGTGCATGGTCCTACACCTGGGTCAGAGCAATCCCAGGCACAGCTACAGGTTGGGCAGAGAAGAGATTCAGAGCAGCTCTGCGGAGAAGGACTTGGGAGTGTTGGTTGATGAGAAACTTAGCATGAGCCGGCAGTGTGCACTTGCAGCCTAGAACACCAACTGTATTCTGGGCTGCATCAAAAGGAGCATGACTAGGAGGTTGAAGGAAGTTTGTGCTAGATTTACCTTTTGATGTAATTAAAACAGCTTAAACCCATTAACTCTTGTCCTATCACTACAGTCCCTAATGCAGAGTCCCTCTCCAGCATACTTGTAAGCCCCCTTCAGATACTGGAAGGCTTCTATGAGGTCTCAACACAGCCTTCTCTTCTCCAGGCTGAACAGCCCCAACTTTCTCAGTCTGTCTTCATACAGGAGGTGCTCCAGCCTCCTCATCATCCTCATGGGCCTCCTCCGGACTTGTTCCAACAGTTCCATGTCTTTCTTATGTTGAAGACACCAGAACTGTGCACAGTACTCCAAGTGGTGTTTCACGAGAACATAGTAGAAGGGGAGAATCATCTCCTTCAACCTGCTGGTCACGCTCCTTTTGATGCAGACCAGCATATGGCTGGTTTCTGGGCTGCAAGTGCACAACACTGGTTCGTGTTCAGTTTCTCATTAAACAATACCCCAAAGTCCTTCTTCACAGGGCTGCTCTGAATCTCTTCTCTGCCCAGACTGCAGGTGTGCCTGGAATTGCCCCAACCCAGGTGTAGGACCTTGCACTTTGCATTTTTGCACTTTATGAGGTTAGCGTCAGCCATCTGTCAAATGTGAATATAATCTTTTACTTTTAGCAATGAAGTCTATGAGCATCATTATGAAAATATAAGTTATTTTATAATTCTTTTATAGAATAGGGTTTCTCAGCACTGAGGAGGCTCCCTGCGATGAGAGGGATATGGGTGTATTGGAGTCCAGCACAGGTGCATGAAAAGGCTGAAGGGTTTAGAACATGTGAGCCATGTAGAAAGGCTAAGAGCACTGGGACTACTTAACCTGGAGAAGGCTCAGGGAGTCTTATCCATGTGTACAAATTGTAGCAAAAGAGTAAAAAGGACAGAGAAAGACTCTTCTCCGTGGTGCTTCATGAAATGCTAACAGACAATGGGCACAAACAGGAAATTCTATTTAAATGAAAGTAAAAACATTTTTACTCTGAGGGTGACTGAACACTGAACATGCTACCTGGAGAGGCTGTGTAGTCTCCATCCTTGAATATACTTTTTGGACACAGTCCTGAGCTGTTGATGACACTGCCTTGAGCAGTGATACTAGATTTGATAATCTGCTGAGGCTGCCTCCAACAGGTCTGTCGTTCTGTAATTATGTTGAAGTATTTCTAAATGTTTTCTTCAGATTAGGTAAGGTCACCTGATAAACTTAAAGCAATATACTTTGCTAAATTGTTTTTCTTTTTTTTTTTTTGTTTTTGTTTTTGTTTTTTTGTCTTAATTAAATATTATGCATGGCACTTCCAATTAAAAAAAATAAAAAAATTAGTACATAAATACGTAACTGTTTTAAAGAAAGCTCATAAACACATTTCAAATCCTTTCACAGAGCCCAACAAACTTACCAATGTCTAATGGTATATAGTAATACAAAGTATATAATTTTGGTTTTGTTCATTTTACAAAGAAACTGAAACAGATATATTTTGCATTTAAATCTGTCTAGTAGATCAGATCAGAAAGTACAGTAGCTTGTCATGTCATGTCACCATACTACTTTCAGAAGAAAATCAAGAAAATCTGATTATGTATCTCTATGAAGCTTATGGCTCTTAATTTGCACTCTATTCTTACATATGCAATTATTGTTTTAATTTTGATTGATAATTATCTTCCTTTATATTATTTAGTAGATCTATAGGCTGTAATTTTCAAAAGGATTTTTCAGATTTCATTTAGATGTTGGACACCTAACTCGTGTAAGCAGTGAGAGAATACAGTCTTGTTTCCCTGTACATTTTAGAAAGATTAATATTTAAAAAACTTTTTACTTCCTACTCCATATTCTTACTTCAAATGTCAAGTTCCTAATATGAATTAAGTTTTTCTATCAGTTCACGATGGAGTAATATAATGAGTGGAAATAATGAGATTATAGCAAATGACTGAAGTATATTCTGCTGTTAATGTGGCGACAAATTCTACAAAACTTTATTTACTACTGTTTGTCATGCCTACAAAATACATAGGCATAGGCTTAGCAAATGGACTTCTGAATTTGGAATGTGTTGCCTTTTCAGGGAGGATTAAAGCATAAATGGTATGGAGGACTGAATCATTTGCCTGTGTTTTACTTGATTAGAACAGAATTTTATAACCAGGTGCTCATGCTCCAGGAACTTTCAGAAGAAGCAAATACAAAAAAAAAATAAAAAAATGTGGCAAGAGCTAAGGAGAAAGCTGGGAAGAAGTTTGGTTCACTTTGCTTTTAAAACAGGATTATCAACTGTATTTCTATCACAAGTTGACATTAGGGGACTGATGTTGCAGCATCCAAAGACAAAACCAGCTACCTGCTTATGGAGAAGGATGATTACAAATGTTACCTGTTGCTATGATCAGTGTCTTACTAAAATGATTCAGTGGTTCATAGTTCTTTAGGAGAGTTAAGGTGGGAATTTTATTTTTTTTAAAGTATGTGTTAACCTAGTTTGCTAGTTATTCCAGCTTGTGCACTTGTGAGTTACACTAGTGTCCTGGGTTCAGCAGTAGCAGTCATTTTTCTCCTTCTTAGTAGCTGGTGCAGTACTGTATTTTTGACTCTCAGCCTGAGAACAATGTTGATAACACTGATGTTTTTAGTTGTTGCTAAGTCATGTTTACTCTGACCAAGGACTTTTTGAGTCTCATGCTCTGCCACGGAGGAGGGGAAGCCAGGAGGGAGCAGAGACAGGACACCTGACCCAAACTGGCCAAAGAGGTATCCCATACCACAGCATGTCATGCCCACTATATAAACTAGGGGCAGTTACTCAGAAAGGCTAGATCACTGCTCAGGTTGGGTTGGGTATCGGATGGCAGGTGGTGAGTGGTTGTATTCTCTTCCCTTGTTATTTCCCTTATCATTATTATTATTGGTGGCAGCGGCAGCGGCTTTGTGTTATACCTTAGTTACTAGAATGTTCTTATCCCAGCCCATGGGAGTTAAATTATTTCGATTCTCCTCCCCATCCCTCCATGAGCAAGGGGAGGAAGAGGAGCAAGCGGCTGCATGGTTCTGGTTTGCCAGCTGGGCTTAAACCATGACAGTTCTTTTTGGCTCCCAACATGGGGCTCAAAGACTTGAGATAAAGACAGAACTGACCAGAGTGTGTCTAGCTGTATTTATGATAAACATTTATTGTTTTGGATTAATAGTCACTCCTCACAATGTTGATTTATTGGCTCTCAAAGCTGTTGCTCTTGATCTTGGAGTTTCAGCATGTTGTACCTTACTTTTGTTTTCTCCTCAGTTGGTCAACATATGAAGGAGATGTTCCCTTACATTTGCAGCCCCCTCCACCAGATCATTTACAGCATCATTTGAGAGTTCTGAAGGTTTTGAATGGCCTTTGGATACCCCTGAGTCCTGCCTGATGATTGTGATGGGGATCACTATGTTGGCAAAAATACAGAGTGTGTTTTACCCACAACCATTTTGTCTGATCTCAAAAGTTAAGCAGAGTCAGGGTTGGGTCTTGTCTAGGGTTAGACAACAATATAGGAGGACCAAGAGATTTTCCCCAAGGCTGGACAGCCATGAGTGGCAGGGTGTGTGGGATAGCATGGGCAAGTATCTAGACAAGTGGCCCCACCAGTGCTTTGGAACTTCACCCCTGAACAAGTGCAAAATCCAGACAAATTAGTAAAACGCTTAAATGAGGTGTGTTGTCATCCTGGTCATATAGGAGAGGAACAAATCATGGCAACGTGCTGGGGCTTGGCCTATGCTTACAGAGCCCTGTTCAACACTGTCCTGCACCTTCAAAGGGAAAAAAGGTCTCTGGGTCTGATGGCAAAGCAACAGACAAAACAGCTACTCCAACTCCAAATGATGATGATGATGGCTTGGCTTCACGAGTGAAGATTTGGGAAGGGCTTTAACCACGCTTACTACAAGCATGATGACCAAGGGCAAGTGGGATATACAAATCTGGGAAAAAGAGTGCTGAGGCAATCAGGCAGTGTCCGATCATGACACTCAACTCCTGAGCTAACTCGAGCTGCTCATGCGCTGGTCCGCCCGCATGCAATGTTGGTTATTGCAGCTTCCCATGCACCTTGTCACCTACTGTTTTGACCCTTGCTCGTCTATACAGACAAGTGAGAGCAAGCCCTCCCAGCCTGCACAGTGGAATTTTTAGCTGAGGTGCATCTTGCGCAAAACTGGCCCTACCCTTTACACCTGAGGTTTAACTGCCATGGCCTAGTGAGCTAGGATGCTGACAGCAAAGTCCACAGGTCGTAGGTTTTGTAAGAGTGTCCTTCTCTTTAATGGAAGACCATACAAGGTTAGACGAGCTCCATCAGCCTGGATTTGAAGATAAGAGTTTTCCTTCTCCTATGAGGAAAGCCTGACTTTGCTAATGAAGATTCGGGAAGACCTTTAGGCATGCATTCTGGACAAGACTGTCATCTCCTGGGTCAATCACAAGCAACAATGACTCAAAATACAGCAGCTAAAACAAACCTAGTGACAAGTACAGCAGCTACTCAAACTTTAACCTCAACAAGCAGCACAGCTACTCCTGCCCAACATCATGACAATTAGTAAGGGGTAATTCTGGGAAACAAAGAAAAGGGCCATTATTTTACACTTAATAATCAAAATATGTTTCCAAAAGAATTATAAGTGGGATCAAACTAGCATTAGCTTTGTCATTTCTGCCGGTTTTCTAAACAGAAGTCAGATCAATAAAAATAAATCTTTAGTGAAGAAAGTGCTGTCCTGATGCAGTAATAAATGCTGCATTAGCATCTTACACTAGAGACTCCTATTTGGAATGTCAAAGGGGTTAAATGTAGCAATTTACATCATATTATTGTGCATAATAGTGAATCAGAATTTGGCTGTTATCTAGGGACTTGGAGCATTTTGTTTTCTATTATTAGGAAAAAAGTCAATGAATCCACTTAATTTTCCTTGATAAAAGTATTCATTCCACTTGATTTTTTTTTTTTTTAAGTCACAGACAGTACTTTTTAAAGTGAGAAGTATGTATCCTTTTTATTCTAATTATTTTTTAATAATGCATTTATTGAGGAGTAATCTTTCTTAGCATCAAAATTCAGAATATGGCTGTAGTTACTGGTTGCTTAGTTCAGGTAGGGAACTGCTAGCATTTCCTGTTATGCAAGGATCTTAGGGACTTAATGTAGCTTAGATAAAACTGCATTTTTAAACTGTAAGACAAAAATTCTCTAAAAATATTCTAATCCCTCACGTCTGAAGAACCATAGACCCCTGCTGCATATGAATGTTACTGTGGTACTACATGGTACTAAAATGCTGGTAATGTGAATCTCATCTGAGTTTCTTAGCACCTAAAGAAGATACGGATTTATTTGCAACTCACAAGTAAAAATCATTGTGACTGTGAAGCCAGAGTCCCCATATAGGCACCTTGTTTGGACCTACCTTCTCTACTGGGTTCCATGCAAAGAAGAGTATCCATGGGATTCCTGGGGTTTGGTTCCTGTTAAAATAATGGTTTATTTTGTATTTATTTCACACTTATTATCAAGACTTGTGAAAAATGCATGACCAATAGAAAAAAATGTCAGAGCTCAGTACTATCCCTCCCAGTTTAATACAGGAATCATTCTGAAATGGTATTTGACAATTTGTGACAGTCTGGTGAAGTTCCTGTTGATTGGAAAAAGGGAAATATAACCCCCATTTTTAAAAAGGGGAAAAAGAAAGACCCAAAGAGCTACAGACCAGTCAGTCTCACCTCAGTACCCTGTAAGATCATGGAGCACATCCTCTGGGAAAATAAGCTAAGGCACATGAACAATTACAGGGTGACTAGTGACAGCCAACATGGTTTCACTGAGGGCAAATTGTGCCTTGAATAATCCCAATCGCTTTTACAGGCTGGGTGGAGACTGAATTGGGAGCAGTCATGAGAAGAAGGATTTGGGGGTGTTGGTTAACAAAATGCTCAACATGAGCTGGCAGTGTGCACTTGCAGACTGGAAACCAACCATGTCCTGGGCTGCATCAAAAGGAGCATGACCAGCAAGTCGAAGGAGGTGATTCTGCCCCTCTGCTCTCATGAGACCTCACCTGGAGTACTGTGTTCAGCTTTGGGATCCCAGCACAAGAGCTTTATCTGGTCCAGAGGGGGCCAAAAAGATCCTCAGAGGGGTGGAGCACCTCTTCTATGAAGACAGGCTGAGAGAGTTGGTCTTGTTTGACTGGAGAAGGCTGAGGAGAGACCTTAAAGTAGTCTTCCAATACCTAAAAAGGGGCTACAAGCAATCTGGAAAGGGACTTTTTACAGGGGCATACAGTAATAGGAGAAGCTGAAATGGTTTAAAACTGATAGAGGTAGATTTAGATTAGGTATTAGGAAAAAGTTCTTTACTCTGAGGGTGGTAAGACACTGGAACAAGTTACCTGAAGAAATTGTGGCTGCCCCATCCCTGGAAGTGTGCAAAACCAGATTGGATGGGACTTCTTTGGGTAATCTGGTCTAGTAGAAGATGTCCCTGCCCATGGGGCATTGTTTTTCTTTTTTTTTTTTTTCATTTTACTTTTCCTTCTGCTTTTCCTTTTCCCTTTTCCTTTAGTTTAGCCATGTTCCATCAGCTGCTGTTGCGAATACTTTTCCTAGGCATCTTCACTGTGGAAGGAACATAAGTTATTATCTCAGTAGCATATTGGAGCCAGGCAGCAGCACATGGTATTGTCATATCTGTTGTTTTGGAAATCCCTACAAGCTCAATGTCAGTTGAACTTACAGGCTGAACCAATATATTTTCCATATCCACAAACTAAGAAAAATATACTTATTCATACTGACAGTATCAAACTCAATAAATTTGTAAACTGTCTAGCAGTGTTTCTAAAATGAGACTTTGCAATATTAGAATGGCAGAGAAAAACAGTGAAGGTTTCTCATAGATTTTTTTTTTTCCATTTTAAGGTTGGCCTCTCTCCTGTTGCCATCAGTAGAAGCACTGACTGTACTATTACAAAATTGATTATTTCAACTATACAGTTGCAAACCCAACTGGAACTGTTTTGAAATCTTAAAATATGCATGAATGCATGCATTTAAACAGAGAGGACTGGAATAAAATTTCTTGCTAAAGCTTTAAAGAAAACATTTCTGGAATCAACAGGCCCAAGAACTAGGAAAGTGAAGGAAAGAAAGCATCCACCTTTCATTGCTTTTTGCAGCGTTTGGTTACTCTGCAGTCAGCTAAGTGTAATCAAGGTAACAGCTATGCTATTAATTAACAGTACTTTGGGGCTAAGTAGCATGCTGCAGCATTCATATATGTTCCTTAGGTTTTTTTTCCCCAGCTCTCCAAAAGACGGATCTTAACATATTGCCTCTCTGAAATATTTTCTGGCATTTGCTGTCAGCCCAGCTAAAGGTTTAAACACCACATGTGGCTCTTAGCTGATATAAGCCAAAACCAAATTAGACTACATGCTAGTAATTAAATATTTTGGATGATTTTTGACTAGTGCTTGTGCTCCAGCCCTGGTTTTGCTGTATCTGTAAGTGGAGCTAACAGCTGCAGAGACCTTTCTGCTACAATAACCTACCACTGATGAACATAGGAATACCTAGAATCTCTGAACTCTTGGTCAGTCTTCAGTATCTTTATAGATATTACAGATATATAAATTTTCCTAAGGCCCTATTCAGACTTTGTACATTTTTCGTGGAGCCATTTTGCTTCATGCAAGAGATTTTCTGAGTTGGTACTCTGTTCAGGTGTTTCCATAAAACCATATCAGAATGTTTAGGAGTGTATTAACTACCTTTAGCATATTTTTCATGGGTGGTTCATTCCTCTTTAGAAAAAAAAATATATTTAGTGCAGTAATGTCTTGACAAAATTTCTATAATGTCTTAATATTCTTGCATGCAGTTGTGTTTCTATATGTATATGTTCAGTAGAAATCTTCCTTAACACAAAAATATATAGTTTGAAAGAGTTAATGATTTCTGTATAAGTTTATTTCAGACCTACTTTTTGAAAAAGTTGGTCTTCTAACGCAGATGAACATTATCTTTGGGAAAATGACTTCATTGCACCTCAAAAGCTCCATCATTAATATGTAGTCATCTTTCAGCTATAATTGGCTAGGGCATTCTATGTATTTACTTTTTAAAAAATACATGGAAAAGTATATAGAGAATATCAACACTGGAAAGGTGACATTCTTTCTTAGACTGAGATATCAGCATGAAAAGTGTATTAATGAGTAACAGGCTGGGGGCAGAAATGTCCTATTGAACACCTTCATTGCTCTTTTACATAGTCATAGAAAAGGGTGGTTTCAAACATCTATCAATGCCATTCTATTCCATTAGCTTGGCATTAAGTGAATGGCTTTGTTACAATAGCTTTACAACAGTTGGAATTCCACTGCATTGCAAAGTTTGTTGTCTGTCTTTAGCATAAATTCAAGAATATGAGAGATTCATTTTAAATTTCCATTGATGTGATCATTATTCAATATAAGTCTGAGAATTAATCTACCTCAACATGCCATGCTTCACCTGAATAGCACATTTACCACAATAATATTTTCAGAAATTAATGTATAGCTTTTTCAGAACATGTTTCAGTGAATCTCCTGATGGCACATTTTCTATGGTATTACTTGACTATTAGAAACATCCAAAGCTAATCAAAGCACTATGTAATTAAAACATCCCTGAAACTTGTAAGTTAGAAATCAGGAAGGATCATTCTTGAGATAAATAGTCCCCTTTTAAATTTATTTCTTTTTTAGGCAGTAAATAAATTTTCATTTGAACAATTTAATGGCTTTTGCAACCTATTTAGTAGACTCCAGAAATAACTGTGCTACAAATAGAAGAAAGGCTGAACAATTAAAGGAACAATTTGAATCACACCAGATATGTCAAAGTTGATTTCTGTTGGTTGTTTTTTTTTGTGGGTTTTTTTTTCCTACAATAGTCAACAGAAATAAACCTGGGGTTTACTGTGATGGAATAACAAACAGGTGTAGAACCCTCTGCAGTCCAATATGCTGCTGAAAATGCTATCTAGTGCATGGCATGGATGAGACCCTAGAAATAACATTCATCCAGTGTGAATTATGATAATTTCTTTGAAATTAATAGAATAATGACAGTTTGCATCAGCTGAAAGGTTGTCTCCTCACATTGATAGTAGCAGGATCAAAATGAGGAGTTTTAAGACAGCATATATGAATAACAGTTACATTTTCTACATTTAGAGATCTAATACATATATTGTCTTGAAGGACATTACTTTGACAATATCCTTACCAACTAAATAAAATAATTCTAAAGAAATTAAAGGAAGATATTCACAGGTGAGTCAAAAAGTTTGGTATCATGTTGTAAACTGTAAATGTGTTATAAAATGAATGGATAACAAATCAGTGCACAGACAAGATAGATTCAGATGATGCTGTACTACTGCATGTGTGGATACATTTTTTGGTGAAAAAAATTGAGATGTAGCACCAAAGATTTTTTTAAAACACTTATTATTCTCAACATTTTAATCTCTGCACCTTAAAGTATCTGTGTCTGTAATCAGTCATGTCTACAAATCATAGTTCAGTAACTAAAATCTACTGTGACTTCATATTAAGCACCTAAGTGACAAAAGTTTAAAATGGAGACCAGATTTGTGTGCAAAAATCACATTATTCATACAACTGCTGTAATCAGTTCAAATTTAATACCAGTTCCACAGGCTAAATTGATGTTATGTGAGCAGGTACATACTCAAGTAGCTAAGCAGAGTTGTAAGAATGTTTTTAATTAGAAATATTAATAGAACTTTCTTATGATCTGGTGAAAAGCAGGGTGAAAAGTATGATGCTTACTTTTATCTATCTGTAAACAGAGAAGTCAGATGCAAGGCAAATTGTTAGATACTTTTTACCTTCAGTCATTTCCATATACACACAAAGTAAAAAATCATTGACTTGTGAAAAATAATTAGTGAATTGACTACTATTCTGATGAAATGGAAATTTGATCCTATCTTTCCTTTGTAAACAGATTGAAGTTACTAATGCAATTCCACTGAGATTTGCAGGAAGTTTTAATATTGTGCGAAGTCTTAATATAGATTTCTTCAAAATTTGTCCCTCAGCATTATGAATGGGACGTTTCTGGCTTATTTTTATGTATAATTCACCAGCATTAGCATAGATAGAGAAGCAGGAATGCATTAATACATTAGAAGAACCCTTGTAGGCTTCATTGCTTTTTGGACAGGTGAAGAGTAGAACCTACATTTAGGTGTTTGTTCAGTCATAAGAGGATCTCATGGGGAAATGGGAATTAAATAAAACAATCTGTCCAAAGTAAACCATGTCAGCATTTCCCATATGTATTCCCTTTTGATATGCAGGGTAATCCGCATTTTTCATTGTAAAGTTGTGTTTTCAGTGACTTATAACTTTGTCAAATGGTCAATCTTATTAAATTTAAAATAACTTTCAATTGGATAGACATTGTTTCTTAGACTAATATTACTGAAAGATAAGTCAATTTAATTGTGTTACCTTCTGATTATTTCTTCCATGGGGAAGCACTAATGTTTCTGGATTTTGAAGTAGGTGTAATTTCTTTGTGGTAGCAGAAATAAAACTTTTGCAGAATAAAGAAAAATCAATCCCAATTCAGACAAGCTATTAGGCTTTTAAGGATTTTGATCCTCTCATGCTCACTTCAGATTTGGTTAGGTGGATATTTAATTATTTTGAAGGATCCATATGAATAAAATATTCTCAGGTATTTCTGTCTCAAACAGTCATACTTTGCTGTGAATGATGTGCATGAACTCTACTTCTAGGAAGTAGTGAGCAGTTGTAAGTAAGCCGAACTCCCACTCAACTACCACCCTGGTACTTGTAGGGGGACCTGAAAACAAAGGCACATTTAACACTAAACTTAAGGATGATAGGCGTAATGGATGGGAAGACATCTGATTTGAACTAAGCAGAGGAAATGAGATGTAACCTTTGATCAAAAGGAATCATTGGATTTGGGAGCTGAGAATAGTTGGAGAAGCAAGACTGATATGTGGAATTGGATATTTCAGGAAAAAATAGGGGGAAAACACAATTTGAGCCTGAGGAACCTGGGAGGCTGAGAACTGTAGCAAAGAAAACAGCAAGAACTCACTTGATACTGCAGTCCACTGTCATTTCAGATGACTCAGAATTTTCACACATTAAAGAAAGACAACATTCTAATATCTAAGTAAATCCACTAGCAAAATGGATAGCTTATTTTCCTCTAATAGAATCATAGAATAGTGCTTCTATTTTGCGCTAATGTGTTCAATGGAGTGTGACATCTTCACTGATGATGTTGTACAGCTTTGGAGGTAAAACGAGAAAGGCCTTTGGTCTAAAGAGTGTCAACCCTTTTGTAGGTAGAATTCATACATCATGTGTGATGGCAGTTCTTTTATTTTTTCACTCGGGACTTTTCTGAATATCTAGAATGTTGTTTATAAAATACTTAGTATTCTAATTATAAAGAAAAAACAGTGAAATGTTAGGAAATCTTATCATTAAGGTTGCCATTGGAAGATGAAAGAATTATAACAGATAATTTGCAGTAAATAACTTGGAGTGGTTTGTGTTAGTTAAATTCACCACAGTTGGCCTTAAATATTACATAGCTAGATTGGACAAATTAATCACTTGGCAAAATCTATTGAAATTAAATAATTCTTAATGGGAATGAATATGCTGCATTTTTGTGAACAACTTTTCTTCTCTGATTATATTGCGAAAGAAAATCTGTAACTACAGGTAATTCAGGAATGCACCTTTACTTGTCTGAGCTTACTTGGGTATATCAAGTTTGATTGGGTCGTGTTGTATCTTTCTTTGTACCTTAGGAGTACTTACTTGCCTTCTGTTAACCTTATTATCTAATGGCTCTCAGATTTTCATTTAGCTTCATCAATTACATTTACTATGCCAGCAGATTCATAAAAGATTGTGAGTTCTCTTGGATAGCATGGTAAGAGTGGAATGTAGGGGATACATTATGATACTTCTTTTCTGTAGGTTGATTCAACTTGGTCTTTGAGCTTTGTCTCATCCTAGTTTTATGTGTGATTTCTCTCCCTCCAACCTTTTGAGTGCATTTCTTCTGTTAACTAAAGCATTTGAAAGTCACTGATGTTTCTATATTCACAGTGATATCCATTAAGCTGGACAGTAGAAAGTTATTTCAGAACTGTGTTTAAAAAACTTTCCCTAAATGCACAAGGATTGAAGACAATCATACTTCTGAAACTTCTGAAAGTGTAGAATAAATAAGCATGCGAAACTTCCCTAAATAAGGAAACTAAAGTAACAAAACTTTATAAATGTAAAACAAAAACAGGGTAAAACAAACAGCTTCTGTAATGCTGTTATTACAGAGACTCTTTTGTGACACTGTAGTACACAGGAGTCTGTTCAGGTGGATTTGTTATGCTTACAGCATTGGGTCATAGTAAGTGGCATCTCTACTTTTTCTAAGTAGAACATAACATAAGGTGACAGATAATTGTAAAATGAGGACATCATAAGCCTGTGCTTCCCAGATATCCTGTGCTCATGTTGATTGAAGTCACTTTTATCCTGTATCTTTGGACAATTCAGTCATTTTAATCTGAGGATCAGAAGATAGAAAGTGAATTGGTGGATATTAAAGCAGTCACCTTCATGCCACTTTTTCTTATCGAAGTTTCTGTATCAGACTGCTGTTTTCCAATCTCTTTTCAGATTTGACCCCATATAATTGCATCTAGCCCAGGAAAATTTAGACCAAAAAAAAAGGCCTTCAAGGGATTGGGGGTATTTTATTAAAGTCATTTCTTCTGACTCATTTTTGGAATGTCTTTTTATGAGCTGTTACACACTTTTGCATATCTTACTATATCTTCATTTCTTCTCTCTTGTCATGCCTGTCCTCAAAGGTATATTTTAGGAATCGGTGCCAAAAGAAAATAAAGCAAACTTTTGCTTCATTTCCTTCACAATTTAGTTAGCTTCATTACAGTTGTGCCTTCTATAAGCTCTAGACACGAGTGTGCTACTAATGGGATTCAAGATTTAGTGGTAATGGGAAAATTGTCACTCTGGGGGATTCCTTTATGGCTCTACTTCCTAAGCAAGATTGACATCCCTGAGTCACTGTTTTCAGTACAGATATTTCATTGACAGGAGTAGCACCCAAATTATCTCTCACTGATACCCATTTCCTAAAATCTTTGGAAGATTTAGTGTCATGTACTTTTCTTAAATGCTATTTTAATATTTTTTTTTGTTCTCAATTGTGAGCTATTCTTTTGTATTTGCTTTTTAGTGCTAATGTAGTACTGATTTTGAAAATAAAGCATTTTTTTAGCCCGTGTACTGTGGACATCTAATATATTATTTTTTAATCTTGGTGCTCTGTGTGTGTTTGTGTGTAAATAAAGTATGTATTTCTAGAACTTGGACAACTGTTGCATTAAATTTAGCTTTTCTAGCAGGTGCATGGTACTTCAGCAAGGAAAAAGAAGCATCATCAGCATACTCTTTCAATATTCAGCTGCTCACAGGAAAAAAATGCAGTCTTAATTAGAGATTAGAACAATAGTAGAGATTTTATACTACTTTATATTTTGATTTATTGCAGGAAGACAAGAAAAGAAAATATTTTTCTTTAATATTGACTTCAGTCTTTGATCTCCTGAAATGTAATTTTTTTTTTTAATTATTTTTCCCTCTTAAATTTGCAACAGGTAAAAGGTCTCTGGCATTAGATCTGTGGCTACTTATTTTTCCTTCCTCTTATTCCTTCAGAATTTTGTTTTTTTCTATATCCTTGTCTTTCTTTTATTATTCTTTTTCTCTTGTAGAAAGAGTATATTTGTATGCAGTATTTGATGTATTTAAACTTCTTTACAGATATTATTCCCTGGAAATGTTCCACAGGCTAATTCCATTAATCTTTTATATTTTTCTTTCTTTTCTGCAGTGTTTGAAATCCTGATATTTCCTGATATTTCCTCCTTTTCTCAGACACACCCAAACTCTTCTTCCTGCTTGTCCTGGGTGCAGCAGTAGCAGTGATTTTTCTCCTTCTTAGTAGCTGGTGCAGTACTGTATTTTTGACTTTCAGCCTGAGAACAATGTTGATAACACCGATGTTTTTAGTTGTTGCTAAGTCATGTTTACTCTGACCAAGGACTTTTTGAGTCTCATGCTCTTCCAGGGAGGAGGGGAAGCTGGGAGGAAGCAGAGACAGGACACCTGACCCAAACTAACCCAAGACTTATTCCATACCACAGCACGTCACGTCCAGTATATAAACTGGGGGCAGTTACTCGGAAGAGCTAGATCACTGCTCAGGTGGGGCTGCATGTCGGTTGGTGGGTGGTGAGAGGTTGTATTCTCTCCCCTTATCATTTCCCTTATCATTATTGGTGGTAGCAGCAGTGATTTGTGTTATACCTTAGTTAGTGGAATGGTCTTATCTCAACCCATGGGAGTTAAATTATTTTGGTTCTCCTCCCCACCCCTCCAGGAGCAGGGGGAGGAAAGGGGGAGTGAGCAAGTTGTGGGTTGCTGGCTGGGCTTAAACCACGACACTGCTCTGTGCGATAGCACCAAAACAAATGTTATATTCTTAGCTCCCTCATGCTGTTCTTTTTACTTCATATTTTAAGCGTGAAGTGAAAAGTAAAAGCTGACATAAGGAGGACATCAGGTAATAAACAAATATTTATTGTGTCAATATCCATTATGAAAATATAAAATTGTTCATGAGGATAGTGACTTAAGAAGTTACCATTATGGGAAAGCAATAGATGAAGAGTAGGTGAACACTGACACTTAATTCCAGGATCATTCCAGTTGTCTAGGAATGCCAACCCTTTCTATAATCAATTGGGAAAGATAGACAATTCCAGAAGGAAATTAATCTGTCTGAGATAGAAGAAGTGTCTTTCCAATACTAGAAGCTTAGATTAGTCTCTCAGAATTTAAAGGGTGAAAGTAGGTAAAATTAATCATATACTCCATAGGCAGATGTAAGTTGGAGTTACAAAGAAGTAGGAAGGCATGAAGAACCAGAAGAGGTTTTGTCCTTAATAATTTAGTTAAACTGATACTGGAATGGCCAATATTGTGCTGGCCCTGGATCTGAAAAATTAGCCTGGTGACTTGTGGGGATAAATAAATGGGGTGGGGAGCAGGCAGAGAGGGAGGGTGGAGGTCAGAAAGCTGCTTGGAATACCTTACTTTCTGTTGCAGGTAAGTAGAGGTAAGCGCAGCCTATCTCAAGGTCTGTGGCACTGCATGGAGTACAGAGCATTTTCATTAGCTACTCCCAACCTAAACCAAAAGATGTTATACTGCTTTGTGCAAATATTTCTGGGAGAGAGTCAAGGAGAAGCTTTCATTGTAATACAGAAACTTGAAGTGCTATAAAAAAAGTGAAAGCAATATTGTAACAACAGCATATCATTAAGCATAGAGTATTTAACACCTAATTACATGAGAATATCTAATCACCAACACAGAAATGGAAAGTCTGAGCATCGAACAAATGAAGTCCAGACTGAAATCTGGAACATGACTGTAAGAAAATGTTTGTTACACACAGTGGTCTGTGGTTGCTTTCACTGAACTAATAGAAAAACTTCTTTTAACTGTAGTGACCTTTCAGATCAGGCCTGCTGTTCCCAAATACCTAAGGTAGGGGACTGGTTTTCCATAAGGCTATTTCTCCTCTCCCTGTAAAATATATGTACATCCTTGTACATATATTGTAACTGTAACTAGTCAACTAGTCTCTCATGTATATTCAAAACATTCTTATTATTCAGTGTCACACAGTAAAATAATTTAGTATTAAAAACCCCAAACGACTAACAAAAAGACTAGAAATAAAATGCAAAATTTCATAGCACTCTGTAATACACTCTGGAAAAATAATCAGCCTCAAAACTCAAAGCCTAATTCAGCAAAAAAAACAAAGTTTGAAAATAATAAATCCTTTATAAAATAAGGAAACTGGAAATAGTTACATTGGAAATTTCTGAAACTATAATTTAGCAAGAAGTATTGCAATATGTATATCAGAGAAACACATTTATCCACTTAAGTGAATTGATAAACCTTAAGAGATTTTATGTTAATCTAGTTAAAAACAAAGGGTACTTTTCACATCAGGTACAGCCTAATACTTATAAAATATATAACTATGAAAAAAATGTCCTAAATCTAATATAAGTTCTAAAAATTTAAATTTCTTAAATAGTGATATTGTCTAATTATATTGTTGTTCCTTGGGATAAAATTGTTTTTATATAAATTATTAATTTCTTAATGGATACTAATTAAATGCTTTCCCGTCACTTAACCATTTACAAGAAAATCTGCAATTAGAAATTAAACATTATCATGATGAAGAGTCAAAAATGTGTATTAGTAAATCAGAACTATAAAAATATTAATCGCTGGGAATCTGAGTTTTAGGAAGACAATATACTTAAAACAAGAAATAAACAATGAAGGTACAATAAGGAGCACAGATAATTATTCTGTATCATGTGTTTACATTGTTATAGCTGTCAACAAATGCCTACACCAATTCTGTTTACACAACTTTGAGAACAGACTGAAATCTGTTTTGTTCACATCTGAATTTTATATATTCAGCCCTTCACAAAAGGAATTATCTGAAGAACAGACTTGTCTTATGTAGCTTATGTCAGAACCAATTACAATTATGGCTGTCTAAAGAATCATTTGCCAGCCAAAATTAGACACTATAGCATAGCTTCCTTCTTTCTGGTAACCCTGGCCAAACTTCACCAGGAGTTTAGCATTTTACCAGTGTTCTTTAGGAGCCAGAACTCCGGCTGGAGTTCTGACTTTTCTACTTCCTCAGCCCTAACCTTAATCTTCAATTTTTGCTTGTTCTCTGTGCAAAATAAACCCAGCTCAGAGTTTATCTGAGCAGGGGTTCTCAAAGAAAATGAGGACGGCCAAAGCAACCCTTACATCAGGAACTTCATCAATTCATGGTTCCTAGGACTGCATGTACTGTTAGCATCAGGGTTTTGATTAGGGTTAGGACAAGGCTCAGAGTTCAATTTGGAATGGCTTTGAAAAGTCCGTTCCAAAGCAAATGTACTGCAGTCAAATGAGTTCACTCCCAAGGAATCTCCAGTCTGGGGAAAGCCAGGGTTTGTGGGAGGAAACCCAGGGCTCCAATAGTAGGACTAAAAAGAGGCTACCAAAATGAGGCGAGGAATAACAAATGACCTCTGAGAGGTCCAGGGAATTTCAATCCATTTCAGTGATTAAAAGCATTTTCTCACATCTTCTTGGATGTTATGTTCATCTCTCTAATCTCTTAAATACTTTTCTAAGGACTGAGTATGCATATTTCCCCTTGATTAATCTATGTTTCTTTTGTTTGGAGAGTATCTCTTTAAAAATTAAATTTTGATGGTTTGTGGCCTTACTGAGTCAAAAGAAGCCTCTTTTCTCAAACAGTGCTTAGTTTTAGACCTGTGTGGTAGCATATTTGCTGTCATCTTTAAGTTTGCTAGTAATACTTTTTAGTCTTTGTCTTACATACTTGGCTTATTTCATTTTCATACATATGTATTCTGATGTGAACTGATGTTTTGTAAGCATTCAGATTTCTTCGTCTGATTTAGGTGGGATTAATCACAAGATTTTTCAGTAGACTCCAGAAAGGCTTCAGGACCTGAAAGAGTTAAAACCCTAAATTCAGGAATGGAAACTAGAATTACATTTGGCGCAATTGTATGTCTTCTTTTAATGGGAGAATTAAGCTCCTCAGACAATGATCTGAAAAACCTGAAGACAAGGCACTAGCTAGCAACTGGAACTGTCATACCCAGTGAGAATATCTACTGAAAGCATTTCTGGAGGCAAGTGCTTCCATCCAGCTGGAATTCAAACCAGTTTCTAAAGTCTTCTCTTGCTCTTTTAAAACAAGAAGGTGATGATGGAGCTGCTTTTATACTATAGAATAGCCTAGCAGAAAACATAACTGGCATTATTTTCAGTCCTAAGAGGATTCAAACTGTCTACATTTCAAAGAGGGTATGAAGTAAGGGATAGTGAAGAGCACTGTTTCACTTTCCTTTCAAAGCAGTGCCCCCAGGTTACAACAAATGCAGTGGATTAGTTTATGTGCAGATGGTGCAAATGTGAACATGATTCTGAAACTCAGTGTCCTTTGAGCTGAGCTGAAATGAGAAACACTGAGGGTTTTTATTCTTTCTTCCTGTAATCTTTCAAAATTTCATATTAAATAATGGTCTATAAACCAGAAGTAAAGAGATGAGTCCAGCATGTGCCATTTCAGCAGAGGACCTCTGGATTACAAAATGGAGCTTGCCTTAAGCTGATGATAATTTTTCGTATGGTGGTGCATCCCTTCAGTTTGAAGTTGTCATGGAACTCTTGTTTCCTTGCTGAGGGAGTGACTAAGTACACAAAACTACACAACTTCTACCGACTTTTTTTAACAATGGTTCAAATATAAAGAAGTTAACAACATATTTTGTAAAAGTATTTCAAGTCACTCTATTCAGTTTCAAGTACTGACAGTATGACATATTTATTTTCCAATTTACTAGTTAATATGTATATATATTGATCTATCACTTTCTGGTTATGGTGATGGCAATTGATGCATGACTCCTGTTACTGTCAGATATATGGTTTCAAAAACCTGAAAATCTTTCTAAAAAGTCAGGCCCAAATTCTGAGAGCAAAACAAAAATGCTTCCAAACTGTTATTTGTTTTTCTGAATATATTTTAAAACATGTGGAATGACTATGTAGAAAAGCATTCCTCAAAGTTTTCACAGGTCAAGGTTTATTTCTTCATTTTTGGCAACTTCAGCTATGACATATACAAATAAAAATTTTTTTCTAATGTAAGAGAACTCTGTAAATAATGGCTACAGAAAAGGTTGGAGATTTTTGGTCCTGGTGATTTTTACTGCATCATACCGTTCTGCTTTTTAAAAATTAAAAAGGTAACTTTGCAATCATTTAAATATATTTGATGTCCCACTCCACAGCACTCAATGAATGATAACACTGACTTCTAACAATAAAGAAAGACGGGGTAAGTATAACTTTGTTGTACTCAGCTCCAAAATACATCACTTGCTTAGCTCTATGAATTAATTTACATAATGAACTCATTTATTCGGAAACTATCCTATTACTAATAAGAAAGATACATGCAGAAAAAAGACAATGATATTGGAGATTTTGTCTGATCCTTTAGGGCACTGTATGTTTCAGTCTTTTCAAAGTTAATGAAGCTGGCATTCAAAACTTTGACTGTTCTGATAAATTGGGGTTTGTAGTCAAGGGTAGAAATTTGTGTAGGAATAAAGATGAGTGTCTCAAGGTCACTGGCTTTCACTGGAAAGATCAGCTTGGAAAAATTTGGTATTTATTTGAAATTAATCTTTTTTGCTTCACCTATATTATTGGAATTGGAATAATATTGTCATTCTACAATACTGAACTTTTTTAAAATGAAAAAGAATAGGCAATAAATAAATTAAATGGGTGGCACTGAAGGCAAATTTATACAAATAATTAAAAAAATACAAAACCAAGACAGTACAGTTAACCTGTGACTTCTACAGAGTATACTGTCTATGAGTTATTTAGTGTTTCTGGCTAAAATTTGCAGGATTGACTTGTTTGCTGTGCCCTACCAGTTGCCTCTGAACTTTGAAGCACTTAATGCTCTGTATGGTTAAATGTCTTCATAGCCAGGACTGGGTTACTGGAAAAAATCTCTTGTGAAGTATTTCACAGATTTCAAACTATTTGAGAGCTACTTTGCTTTCTCTGTTGATAACTTTTTCTTTATATGGTCATTGTAGTAGTCTGTTAGCTGTTTTCTAATGACCTTAATTTTACTTCCCGATAATACTGATTTTAAAAAATACAATAAAATTATTTTTTTCTTTGGACTTGAAATATATCTAATTTAAAGAAATGTGTGCAAACAGAAAGGAAAATTTTTAAATCAAGATGTTATTTAGATAAGTACCTCTCTTTTTTATGGTCATGGTATTTGTGTATGCTTACAGTAATACAACTTTAGAATGATAGTAAATCACTTAAATAAGGTGTGACTTCTTGATAAATTTTTACCTATTAAAATGAAAGTCCCATAAAAATTTGTTTGTACCATAGACTTATAGTAGCAAATCAGTCCTGTGTATACTTCAGTTACAACTGTGTCCTCTTCATTAATAGTTTTACACTATCCAGTGTCAGTGTTTCTTTAGTCTTAGTAGCAGTCACTAGTTAGTAGTAGTAGTAGTAGAAACAGTAGCAGTAGTAGAAGAATTAGACAGAAATCTGATTTGTTAGGAGTTGTCTATGCTGTTTCACAGAATACAAATCTTGGGCAACCAAGCTCTTTCCCTTTCCATTGATACAAATGAAGCTGGACACTGAATTCCTTATTGATTATGTTTGCAGGAAGTTCTGTGAAAAAAACACATTTTTCTTCTATTTTCATCAAACCTTCAGTTTGTGATGCAAAGTAGAAAAAATATCAGATGTGGCAGAATCTTGTGAAAGAGCATCACCTTCTTCATTGCTTATATATAGGATTGCAGGATGATCCAGATTGGAAGGGATTTTAGGACGTCTCTAGGGTAGAATCCTTCACAAAGCAAGGCCTGCTTTGAGGTCAGACCAAGCTGTTCAGAACTTTATCTAGTCTGGTTTTCATAGCCTCAAAAGAAGGAGGCTGCACAACTTTCCGGGGCAACCTGTTACACTGTTAGCCGTCCTCATGGGAAAAAAATTCCTCCCCATACCCAGTCAGAACCTTCTCTGTCTTTATTTATGCAGCCTGACTCCTTTATTCCCACCACGTATGCCTGAGGAGTGCCTGGCTTTGTCTTCTTCATAATTTCCAGCAGTGTTAGAAAACTGCTTTCATGTCCCACTTCACCTCTTTTCTATCCTGAACAAGCCCAGTTCCCTCAGTTTCTCCTCACAGGACAAGTGTTCCTGCTTTGTGCACTGGTTGATCAGCTGTAAAGACCAGCCTGGACACTAGATGTGTACTGCAGATATGGTCTCATGAGCACTGGGTTGAAAGGGGAAATAACTTCCCTTGATCTGTTGGTTATTTGGTAGCACAGTAAGCTGCCATCACTTTTTGAAGCTCTTTTGGTATTCTCTCTCTGTTTCAGGGCATGAGACGTGCATCATAACACAGAGTGCTATGGCATCACATAGGCTTTGCTTGCTGTAGGATTCCCTCAGGATAGACTGCTGTTTTTAATGCACTGTGTTTTCTCTGTTTGTTGCCTTCTAAATCCACCTTAGGATAGAACACTGAAATTGGCATAATACCTTCTGTGTGGGCAGTATGCCACACTAACAGATGGCCATGCTAGTGGACAAGTTATATCCATTCATTTTGATTAGGATGGGCAGAAATTCTGAACCAGTCATCAATGTAGGACTTCTGAGCCTGTTGTTACAAGCATAAGTCATCACTGCTGCTGCTGCTCGGAGATTCAGCTCTGAATATCCCAGAATAGCTTGTGTCTCAAGTGGATCAGATTAATTTTGAGACTGAGTAATAATATTTAAAAGTCCAAGTAAACTTTTCTCAGGTTGACTACCAGAAAACACATTTCCCGTGACCTCTAATTCCTGTGTCTTACATATATGCTTATTTTTTCTTTGTTGTTTTATTTTTCTTTCAAACTAGCAGCCTTCTTACCAGTGCAGCAGTATTTAGCCAGCAAATTTGCCCAGATAGATCGATAGATAAGTGGCTAAATATATTGATCCTTCTGTTTGAAAAATCTGAAAGCACAACGCCTTGTATGAGCAGCTAAAAACTTCTGGTATGCTTTTCCTAAATAATACTTTGAATCCTAAATTGTACCTTCTTCAATTATAATGGCAACCAATAAAAATGTAATAAGGTTTTCTGAAATCAGGATCTATTAAACAGAAACTTTACATTTGCTCATAATTGTGGATTAGGGACCACTGTGAAAGTTATTGTCTACGGTGATTGTGTCTCTATTCAGAGATTTATGCTTTATGTTCCCCCATTTAGGCACAACTCCTTCTGAATTATTTTAAAACAGGAGAGCTAATCTTGAACTGTCAACATAAACTTGGTTTTCCAAAGACAATATTTTATGAAGGTGTTCTCCACCTTGATGGTGATCTTTATTCTGTGGTTTTAGACTTTTATTCCCCCATTAAGAATAACCTGTCCCAGCTATTTTATTTTCATAAATGTAAAAACTGAAAAAAAAAAAATCTAAAATGATTTGATGAAAAATCTGATGAAAACAGCTTTTGCATCCTTTTGCCTTTCATGAAGAAAAGAAAGTGAAAATAATTACGTTCATATTGATTGTCTAATCTTTACATCTACTGTCTTTTTTAGGTAACATTATGATATGAATAAATGCATTATCTTGATAAAGCACAAAAGCATAGGGCAGAACTGTTATTTGTATTACTGTTATATTTGTGAGTTTTTATCTAGCTATGGAAGCTAGCCAGTGAGCAGTGAGGAGGGATCATCTTTTGGAAGCTGATTATTCCTGCATTATCAGTATGCGTCAAAGTGGCACACATCACCGTCAATGATATTACATTAAGAATGATCAGAACTCCATAAAAATTGACCTGTGAAAGAGGATTGAGGGTTTTTAGTCTAGAAAAGAGATTGAAAGAACACATAGGAACCACCTTCAAATACATAAAGGGTGTCAGGAAGAAAAGAAATAAATGATCCTTATTCTCTGCACATATAGTGAAGAGAAACAGGCTTTAATTGAAACAAGGAGGAGGTAGGAGAGATATTAGGTAGAAATATTTTAAAGCTGAGAAGTGTTGAACACAGCGATAGATTATATGGATAGGCAATGCAGCATTGATCCCAGGAGGGTTTTAAGAACTGATTATGTAATAAAACAGAGGGTATGCCTAGACCTTCATTTAGGAATGGATTACTTTATCTGTCAAGATTTCTTCCAACCTGTTTATTCTATTATTATTAAATACTTTGTCATCCCATAAAGTTCCATGCTTTTTTTCTTTAGCTTACAATCATAATCTTTATCATGAGAGTTTCTAGGTAAGTAGAAGTTATTATTATTCAATACAAAACACATGCAAACACTGAAAGTATTGAAACACAGAAACAAACTCTTAATGAACTGTTTTTCAAATTGAAGACGGAAAGAATAAATTTCATTTTAGTATTTTACACAACAAAATAATAATGACATTTTCAGACATCAAAATATACTAAGCATATCATTACGCTGAATTCAAAGGACAAATTGGAGAATGATTAATGAATAGATTTCTAATTGCATAAATTGTTGAAAATTTGATTAAAGCTAGTTAACATTTTTTGGAAGGAGGCCTAACCTTAAATCATTTTCTACCCTGAATGTCTGGAACTGAAAATGACAAAATGGCTAAATGTCCTTAGTTCCCTGAAGGAAGTCTGAAGAAAGTAGGTGTTGAGGAAGATCAGTGTTTACAGAATCAATTTTTTTATTTCTTCAGTTAAAACAAACTTTGATTTAAAAAATAACACACTTGTAGTCTATAGATGTTGTAATAAAATTCTCTGAAGAATGAACATTATAATGATAAGCAAAAGGAAAATGGAGTCTCTGTCAAACTGCAGAATATGACAGTTGTTCAAAGCTACAAAACAAAACTAGAAAAAACCTTTTTTTTCTTTTTTCTTTTTTTTCTTTTTTCTTTTTTTTTCTTTTTTTTTTTTTATGATAAAGCCACTATGGAACTGAAAGATCTTTTACAGGCAAATCCTGAGTTAAACAATAAACTAGAACAGCACTATCAAAGCCTCATAAGCTGAACTGAAATAGCATACTACAATTGCTGAGGAAGTTAAGGCTTTCTAACTGCAAAGTCAGTCAAAACCCAATCGTCCCATGAAAGAGAAGTCTCAAAAACAGGTGAAAAAAGTTCAAAAACTGAGCAAGGAAGGAAAAACACTTCCCCCAAAAGATAATTTGAATTTAAAACTAGAAAAGCAAAACATTCACTGTTCTTCAAAATGTATGAAAAACTGAGCTATCTTGTAGCCACAAACATATGCTAACCCAGAACCAAATTTGAAGCCTGATTAAGTGTAAAATTACAGCTTTTTGTAGACTAGAGCATCTAAAGCCTTAACACTATTCTCCAGTCAACTACAAACAAAGCAAAAACATTTTTAAATGCAGAATTCCAGATGCCTTCTGAGGATCTTTCTAGATTTCAAATGTAACATTTAGTCTTGTTGTCCCTGTTTTTTCACTATGTAAGTATGAAATACTTATTAGCTTGTACTTCTCAGTTTAATTAAAAATAAGTGGCTACAAATCCATATCTGTTGGATATTCTGAACATTGTGTTCTCTGTTTGTAAGCAAACATCATGAGGTCTTTTAAACTATAAAAAACCTATTAAACAAAAAACTGAACCCAAATCACCATTAAAGACTGAACGCCAGTGTTTCTTCAAAGGAGCAGCCATTTCTATTCACCTGCCAGAATAAACATCAAGTGATTAAGTGCAACTAGAGCTATGAAGAAAAGCATGGCTTTAGCCCTTTATGTGTACAATAAATACAGCAGAATCTGAAAAAGTTACGATAGAAGGGATTTGGGAATTGCAGTCCTGGAATATCTCACTCGTATGATCCCCAGATTGAATTGCCATCTTTGTCTTATGAACCACAAGGCAGAGTTAAAGACCAAGACAATCTGAGTTAGCATGCACATTTAAGATCATTTAAGAGATTCATCTTTAAATAGGAGGGGCTTGTCAAGAATGACATGAATTATGCTTGGAGCACTACTATAATATTGCCCATGATTAATCAACTGCATCTACTCTGTAGTAACTGTGTTCTTCAGCAAAGGTTTATCCTAGAAGGGAAGGCTTCTTATGAATTTACAGAGAATGGAAGGAAAGGGCTTTTCACATTCCTCTGAAGCACAGAGGACGTGAAACCTATCTAGTGAGGATCTTTAAGTCTCTTCCAAGGAGCAAGATCCTCTGAAGTGGGACCAGAAGGAGTTCCACAGAAACAGCAGTATACAAATAGACAAGAAAAGAGATGCTTGATCCCAATATACAGAAAACAAAGGAAGGAAACCTAAGAGCTCACTTTCCACTCCTCCTTGAAATGGGTGTCCCCAGTTCTGGTTCTCAAGATACTGACATCCTTCTTCTTAACTATTCCTTAAATAATTTTTCCTATGACTATGGTTCTCATATACCTTATGAGCTCCTAAGTACTCCCCTGCTACCCTATTATCTCTTCTGTTTATCCCATAATCAAAGATCCAAACCCCTCCTTTATGTTCCTTTCCAGCATTTTGCTTCCACAGCACAGGTAGTTTTTGTCTGAAAATTTTTTTGTCTCTCTAAAATTGTTGTCTTCCCTACAGTTTGTTTTCCTAAAATAAACTTTCTCTTCCCCAGAGATGAGAACTGTGCACATCTGTGCACTTCACATTTTGCAAAGGTCAGGTTCAGACTGACATTGTTAGGAAACAGCACCAACAGAGTATCAACACATGGCCCTTTGGTAATTTACAAAACTTTCCAAAACAGGCTTTCCTTTTTTTTTTTTAATGTATATGTACATTTTTTGATTGTGTCAATCCCAGAATAAGCTGAATAAAGCTGAATGAACTAAGCACTGTTGCAGAAGCAGGTTGAGTTGGCGAATTTACGCCAAGAAGGTATCAGAAAAGTAGCCTAAACCTCAGTGGTATGATTGCATACACACAAAAAAGTAGTGGATTGTATCAAGTAGAACAGCTTCTTTTGTTTCTTATCTTTTAGACATATTGTTCCCAACACCATATTTAGATGATTAAGAGTATTTCCTTTCAGCATAATGTGTAGCAAGTGTCAAAGCAATTCATGTAATTACATACATATTGTAAGCTTCTCACATCAAGGACATCTCAGCCTTACTGTCAGCTGTTACTTCACTATAGAAAGCTTTGGTACTGTGTCTTGCAGAAGCAGAACTTGGCTCTAAATGAGTTTAATTATACTTTCTCAGACTAGTGGGATTCAGGAACTGTTACTAAAGATTGTCAGAGGTATGCTGGCAAGCCACAGTGTGTAATGAGATCTGTCAGAGTATTTCTTTCACAACCTTTTTTCAGGCTCTTTGGAAATATGGTAGAGAAAATTGTGGTGGCAAGTATCAAGTGAGCATCTGACAGTGAAAACTATGCTGAATGTTAACTGTGGGATTTAGCCTACAATAAACATGCTATAAGTATGTTTGTCCACACGCCCTGGTTAAAAGTGAAAGGCAATTGGGACCTTGGCCTGTCGACTATGAAAAACAAAAGGGAAGAATAATAAGCCTGTAACCATATCAAAATTGCTTCCTTTATTGTATTTTCTTTCTTCCCTTAGCATTGTCAGATCAGATTTTTTTTTTTCAAAGATAGTACCCAGCAAAGTGGACAGTAAAAAAAAATCTTTCTAATATTTACCTACATTTTCCTTTAAAAAGAAAACAAAAAAAAATCCCCAAACTTTTTTTTACTGTTTGTTTCCTAACACAATCAGATATAATTCCAGTCTCAGCTCAAACCCTGCTAACATTTTTAAAGAACTCTCTTCTGGAAACACAAAATTACTTCATCCCCTTGAAAAGTAAGAGAAATGGGCAGAGCAAGAGACCACCTTGGCTTAACTGAGAGCTTCTGAGTCTGCTCAAAACTGAAAGAGGACCTGGGATGGAAACCCAGATAAATACCTGTTGAGAATTCCAAAGGCATTTCCAGGGCATATAGAGATGTGATTAGAAAAGCAAAAACTAAGAAATTAGCCAGATCTGTCAAAAAGTACAAGAAAGGGTTCTTCATGTATGTAAACAGCAAACAGAAACAAAAAGAAAATATTGACCCACAGTTAAGCAGGAGAGGGGAATTAGTCACCAATAATGCTGGAATGATTCTCAACACTTTCTTCACCTCAGTCTTTACCATCACTGTTGGGCCCCAGGCCTTGGGAACAAAAATCCAGGTTGATGCAAACATGGACCCACTGTCAGTAAAGGAAAAGTTGGTATGTGAAGTATTACAAATCAATGGGCCCTGACAATATCTACCCGAAGGTGTTAAGATTGCTGGCAGCATTGTAAGGCCACACTCCATAATCTTTGAGAATTTGTGTAGATCAAGGCACATCTCACAAGACTGGGAGAAGTTTAATGTCACCCCTATCTACAAGAAGGACTTAAAGGAGAATCCAGGAATTCATCAGTCCATCAGTCTTCACTACTTAAGAATGTTATAGAACAAATCCCCCTGCAGACTATCACAAGTTAAATGAAGAACATGACTGGGAAAAGCCAGCATGGTTTCTCAAAGGGCAAATTGTGCTTGACAAACCTGATTGTCTTTATGACAAAGTAGCCTGCATGGTTAATGTGGGGCGACTAGTGAATATTGTCTACCTGAATTTCTCCAAGGTTTTCAATGCAGTTTTCTACAGACTTTTCCCAGAGTGTGACAGTCTAGACAGCTGGTCTGTGTCCTTGCTGGGGAATTGGTGGACTGGCTGCACCCAGAGAGTGCTGGTAAATAGCTATTTTTCCAACTGATTATCTGTCACATGAGGGGCTCCCCAAGGATTGATACTGGGCCGAATGCTGCTTAACGTCTTCATAAGTGATGTGGGTGATGGGATCAAGTGTACCCTGGCAAAGTCTGCCAATGATACCAAACTGAGTGTGGAAGTGGACACTTTGGAAGGGAGACACAACCTGCAGGAAGACCTGGATAGGCTGGAAGAGTGGGCTAACAAGAACCTTATGAAATTCGAAAAGGACAAGTGTAAGGTCTTGTGTCTAGGAAGGCACAGTTCAGGATCCACAGGCTGGGATCTACCTGGCTTGGGAGCAGCTCTGTGCAAAGAGACCTGAGGTCCTGGTGGACAAGAAGCTTACAGTACACTGAACAGTGTGCTGCTGCAGTAAAGAAAGAATACAGGATGATGGTTTACACCAACCAGTAGTCTCTGCTCAGCCCTTGTCAGGCCACACCTGGAATACTGTGTTTGGTTTTGGTGTCTGCTATACAAAAGAGATGTGGACAGGCTGGTGAGGGTCCAAAGAAGGGCCACAAAGGTGATCCAGGGACTAGGAAACCTGCCATTTCAGGAAAGGCTGACAGAACTGAGTTTGTTCAGCCCTGAGAAAAGATGGCTCAGAGAAGACCTTATCAACATGTTTCAGTATTTAAAGAGTGGTTACAAAGCAGATAGACTCCATTTTACAAAGAGTCACATGCAAAAGATGAGGGGTAATGGGCATAAATTACTCCTAGGAGAGATTCCAGCTGGACACAAAAGGAAAAATTTTCACAAAGAGAATAATCAGCTGTTGCAATAATCTCCCCAACATGCCCTGAGTTGGCAGTTTCCCCACCACAGGACAGTTTTAAGGTTTGGCTTGATAGGGTGCTAAGACATCTACTTCAGGTCATGCTTTTGCCAAGAAAGGTTGGACCAAGTGATACCTGAGATATACCTTGGCCTAAGCCAAGGATGAATGCCGGGATGAATGCATTATGTTATTTTTTGCTTTCAAGTCAGTTCTGCCAGTAATAGTGCTTCTTATTTCTTTCTGAATATCAAATCATCAAAACTCCTGGTCAGCTGAAATCTGTTCAGCTGAAGTCTTAGTGGTTGCTATAGAGAACTGATACAAAACCATAAAATACTGACACTATAATATTTATAAAGAAATATCTATGTCACCAGCATGTATATAAAAACTGCATTTTCAATGAACTATGGTGTTATGATGACTCTGGGGAAAACAAACCTCCAGGTCTGCACTGGGAGTGTCTGACAAACAGTAATATACTCCATTAAGATGTGTTAGGTATAAAACTGCATTAGTTAATTAGTCTAGGATGCTTTCTTACAAATTAACAGAAGATTAAAAAGTAGGAAAATTGCTAGTAAAAATAGAGGAGCTAATATAAAAATAGGAAGAATTTAACGGAAGAGTGATGGTTGAGAGATAAAAGTAAAACACAAGAATACTAAAATTGCTGTCTATATAAGTGAATTCTTACATGTGAATTCTGTATATTCTAACAGCAATTAAAATGAAAGCAATTTTATAATAAAATGATTTTTTTCCCTTGATTTTGGAAAATGCTGTAAGTGGTAAAGTTAAATAAGACTATTATCAATACACTGTCTCAAAAGCATCACATATAATTTCTTAGAAATTATTTTTAATCTATGTAGGGTTGTTATGAAAATTTATATAACTTTCTTGGAGCTATTTGTAGAGCTTGTGTCAAATGACATGATAACACATCTGGATAAATTTGCAGATACATAGTTGTCTTATTTCAGATTTTTTTTGTTGCTGTTCCTTTAATATATGTATTTACAGTACTCCTGTATTTGAAATTTGTATCCCTTATTTAACTATAAAGCTGTCCCTGATCTTACTCCCATTGACACAAATTACAATTCTTACTGACTTCAGCAGTACAGCTGGGGCAGCAGTCTTTTATAAGCTGATGGAAATGAGGGGTAGAAAAACTAAAGTAAAAAAAAAAAAAACAAACCTTTAAAAAGTTGGTATCTTTTCTTCTTAATACATATAAATATACACACACCCTTTATCATTTATTAGAGAACCATAAGTTTCCTTCTAGAGTCTTTAGTAGAAGTAAATGAGTTTTGCCATTTATATTTTGCTATGGGTTTTAAAAAATATGCTCAGTCTTTGCTTCCTGATACAATTTTTCTAAGAAAACAGATACTTTCTCTAAGCCAAATAAAATACCATAATCGTTGTCCGTAGTGCTTGTAAAAGTGTTGCTTATCTGTCTCTATTTATTTTTGTAATAAAGATGACAGCATTGAGTCCTGAAGTTTTTTCAAGTAAGGTCTCTAATTTAGAGCAGGTGATGGTCTTTTTAAGAGTTAGTTCCTTTCACTGGAGCTACAGGTTGTAGTCATTACCTTTAAACCAGGATATAAACAGCTGGAAATGATACCTGTTTCTTCATTTCTGAAAGATTTTTTTGCTTTTTTATCATATAGTCCTGAATAACCAATAACAAGTAATAGGAAAGTTGCATGCAATGACTCTGGAAAATGTTAGATTTGTTCAATTTCTTGAGTCGATTCTGTCTTGTTTTTCTGCAAAACTCATAATGACTCCATCCATTGTCATGTCTTTTGTTATTTGATACTCAAAAATACAGGATTCAAGGGTAGTTTTCTAGGTATACAGTGCCTTTATGTAAGTAATCAGGTTCCTCCTCACACAGGTTTGGATTCAGATAAATAGTTTGTCCAAAAGAATCTTGCATTTGTGTATCAATAAGAAAAACTAGTTTTTCTTTGTCATTAATTTCTAAGGACTTTTAAAGAACACAGTATAAGCTATGGCTGCTGAAGTCTTGCCTTTATGATTTTATGATTTTAAATGCCATATAGAAAGGACAGACAGGTAACCTGGGCTATTTTTATTCAGAAATGTATGAAGCTAGCTAACTTGTTTGGCTGTTGTCATGGCTGACAGACAACCAAATGAAATTATACTGCCCTACAGAGTTTCTCAGAAGAGGGTGTTACCAGGATGATCATCAAATTTGATTATATTGGCTGCTGCAGTTACATTCTTACATCATGAGAATATTTTTCTCTCTGCTCTGTCTGAAATGCTACTTTCTATACCCAAAAATGATCATGCTTTTGAAATTTTTTGGTTTGACGTTAGAAAAGGCAAGTTTTCAGTCATAGCAGGGAACAGGTTTGGAGCTGACAGTGTGACCTGCAGTAATGACTCCACACTTGTACAAACTGGCTGTAAAATGTCAGCTTGTCAAAACCTCCATTTTGACAGATGTGTGTTCACTAAAATAAAATTTTCTATTGGGATTTCATTTTGGAGAAGGGGAAAGTGTTTGGAGGCTATTAAGATTTACATACCTTTAAGGAGTAGTTTGGATTTGTAGGTTTGGCTGGGGTGTTTTATATCTTTAAAAGGTATTTTTTCCTTCAAGTTTCAGTTCAATGTTTTTAATGTTAACAAATCCTCTCTGTATTACTATGAAAGCATTGCAGTTAGCATTAAATATAATTCTTGTAAAAGGGTTGAATTCTATGTGGTATTTTTGCCTTTTCATTACTGAAGTATTTGAAATGGGAACGTATGAATAACACAAAGAAAATGATGCATAATGAGTAGTGAATAATCCTGTTAACACATCTTTTTTGACAAAAGTCATTCCCAAACATTTCAAGAAATACTCAGAGAGGATTTTACTCATAGTATTGATAACTCGGATGAGTAGCAGAAAATGCTTAAAATAAGGAAACTTAATTTCTTCCTTCTGAGTCTTAAATCATTGACTCATGGAGCAGAAAAAATACTCGTATCTTGGCTGACTGTTGAGAACAGAATTAAAAAAAAAAAAAAAAAGAATTTCCCCATCTCTGGTTATTTTATTTCTTCAAACAGATGACACATTTTCAATCAATTTCTTTAGAAAAATTTAACAATTTTTCTGTGGAGAAGTCTATACTGATATAACTACCCTTCGCTGAAATTAGTCAGTTGCAAGCTACTGGTGTATTCACAACGTGTTTACATGATTTTCTGTGGCCAGCTTCGGACCTAATTTCTGGAAAAAAAAAAAATCTCAGAATTGTTCCATTGAAGCCACTGGTGCCATCACTGAGAATGGAAATCAATTCTGCTAATTTATAAAAGTAATTTGTTGTATAATTCCACCTGTAGATGGAATGTGAATACAGACTTCCAGGTAGATAGATTTGCAGAATGTAATTACGTGTCTGTGAATACAGATTTTTAGCTGTGAAACCATTAGACGATGCTTTCTGTCATGAGATTTTTTGATCAGGCATAATTTTGGTTTATATGAAAGTGCTCTGAAAGCATAGATCAAGAAAAAAAAACACTAGTTCACAGTATCACAGCCTGGGAAAGACTAGAGTTCTTACACAATAGAGATTCACCAGGGTAGACAGATCATACACTCTACATAACACCACATTCCATGGACCCCCAAGCTCTTCCTATTACCTTCCAATGAACTTTAAAAGACTAATATGTTATTTGCAAGATCTGGGCATCTGCAACGTTGCTGTAATTAATGGAAAAATACAATTATGAAATTTGCAGTTCCAGAAATTTAGCTTTCAAAAAAAATAAAAAAGACCTGAGCATTTGGGTTTCCTAAGAAGTCTGCTGGGGAAATAGCAAACAACAATCCAAGGTTCTGATTTATATCCCTGGGAAAAAAAAAAAAAATTACTGCTTTAAATACTGTCTAAAGAGAAATAATTTTCTACTTATTTTCATTTTACTGGTTTATCACCAGTGAAAGACTTCCCTGAACATTTCATATGCTGCCTGAATCTTGATTTATCAACTGCATAGTTAGATATTGATCAGTCTTTGCAAAGGTCAGATGCACTAAGAAATGATCCTTTAAGAAATATCCAGATTACAATTCTCTAGGGGATGAAATAAATAGTGGATATCTCTTCATGAAGGACAGACAGATAGTCTTACCAGAATCTTCAGACTTTCTCTGCTGTTTAGCCAAAAATTACATGTGTCAGAGACACAGGGAGTATTTTACTTTTGAGAAAGACACTCTGTGCACTTATTTTCCACTCAGTTGGATAAATTCAGGCAATTTAAAAAAGAAAATGAAACAAACCCTAAACATCTATTTGCATGAAGGCAAAAGGTTTTATTTCTCTCGTATATCAGTTGGAAGTTTAAACTTTAGTTTGCATATCTTGCTAAATACATCTAGCTGTCTTCTACTTTTTCTACTGCATCTTGAATGATGCAGTTATAGTGTGCACAAGAAAGTATAATAGCTCTGCAAAACAGATTATAAAGCCTTTGTTTAAAGTGTAAGACAAAAGGAAAGAAACAAAATTCTGTGTGTTTATGCTTGAATTAATTACATTCACATTCATTATATACATATACATTCATTAAAATGTCTTCATGACAACTTTCACCATAGGAGTATATATGTAAGGCTGTTCTCACCATTGGCTTAGCTTTAGTTTATTCTGAAGCAGCAATGGAATGATCCTTTAGTTTTCAAAGTTTTAACCCAGTTAGTTTTTAAAGATGAAGCTTCTGGAGTAAGGAATAAAGGAGAAATAAAATCACCTAACTGGCTTCTGGGAATGTAGACATGCCAAACTGAGATGAGAAGACCATGCTAAACGAGCACACTAGTATACAAGAGATGAACCAACAGCAAGAACAATGTGAACTCTAGATTTTAAATGAGCAAAAAAAGCATATTTCTATTTGAAGATTTTTATTCTACCTGGGTCTCTGAAAAAAATGAAGAGATGGTCCTGCCTCTGAAGCTATCTTATGCATTCCACTTTAAAAAAGGAAACTTAGTTGGCAGGACTACAAAAACCATATTAAATACACAACTGCTGTGTTTATCAGCAAAAATATTGACTTCCTCCCACAGCCCTGTTGCCTTACCTAGATGATATCGTTCATAAAAACAGTTACATGCCAAATAAACCTGGGCAGGTATGAGCAGCCTGGCCAGGAATGCAGTTTGAATGCACCTTGGTAATTCACAATAACACTGGACTGTGTGTCTGTACCCTTGTGAATATGAGACAGAATATATCTGGTGCTGAAAGTGCTCTTTAATACCTTCCCAATTTTACACTAGCACAAGGATATTTCCTTACAAAACATGTAATGGAGATTACAGTGTCAGCATTGATGGCAAAATTAAAGCAGTGTTAAGCAAATCAAGCCATACTGCGTGAACACAGAGCATGCTTTGACACAGTTTCTTTATGTAGGTTTGTTGAGGACTGCACTATTATAAAAGACAGTGCAGTCGTTTTTCTAGTCTGTGCATGAGCTAGGTAATAAAACTGTTGCTCCACTATTTCTTGAATTGACATTTTACATTCCTGTCTTCAGAGTTATTTTTAATTTTCCTACACAGCTTTAATGAGAATCAAGAATACGTCATAACAACAATTCCAAACTGTATATTTTTGCAAATGTTATTAGCAAAACAATTGCAGCAGAAAGTTCAGAATCACTAGTTACAATGCAAAATTTAATATCCCAGCCATATCCACTGGGAAGGAATACTTGGCACTTTCTAAATCTCATAATTGCTGGATTGAACAAATGGATAGAATTTATAACAACGTTATAAAACTCTGAAATGTAACCCTGAAACAATGTTAATACATTTCTTGGTTGTCACAGATTCTACCTCAAAGAAGCTCAGTTTTTTCCTGGATGCCTTTCTCATCCTGAACTGAATCTATACCACAGTGACCTGACTTCAGCTGGGATAGAGTTCATTTTATTCCTAGTACCTGGCATAGTGCTATGTTTGGATTTAGGATGAGAATAATGTTGGTAACACACTGATGGTTTAGTTGTTGCTGGTGAAAGCTTACATTAACTCAAGGGTTTTTACACTCCTGACAATGCCTTACCAGCAAACAGCTTGGGGGTGCACAAGGAGCTGGGAGGTCACACAGCCAGGACAATTGACCCCAGCTGGCCAAAAGGATATTGCACACCATAGGATGTCATGAAGAGCAATAAAAGTGGGGGCAGTCAAGTGAGGGTAAGTAGCCACTGCTTGGGAACTGGCTGGGCTTCAGTCAGTGGATGGTGAGCATTCGAGTTTTGCAGTACTTGGTTTGTGTATGTTATTATTATTATTTCACATTCCTTTTCTGTCCTGTTAAACTGCCCTTATCTCAATCCATGATTTTTACCTTTTTTCATGTTTTCTCCCTTATCCCCCTTAGCAGGGAGTGAGCGAACAGCTGTGTGTTGTTTGGCTGCCTGCCAGGCTAAACCCTAGCACACAGTCAAGTCGATACATAAGAATGATTCTAAGAAAATTCTATGATTGCCTGAATCCTGTAAAACAAAAAAGTAGATCCTTTATTTTCCTAGCCATCCCTACTCCAGTTCTGGCAGTAGACTTTCAATATAGACTGTATAGTTAGTTTTGTCTTTCTCTGCTGAGGTCCAGAAATGTAAACTGAATAGTAATTTCTTTCCTTCACTGCTGCTTGGTACCATGTGTTAGTGGCCTGGATAGTCATCTGGATGGTCAGCTCAACCTTATAAGCTTTACCTTATGAAACTTGTAGCCTAAAGCAAATTTTTTATAGTGACCTCTTTCTTTGTACGAGCTTGTCCGTCATGAAACCCATTCATTTGGGAAATTATTCTACCTCAGCATTGAGAAAGTCAATACCACACTACCACAGTATAACAATGACCTGCAAGACAGCACAATAAATATTTATAAATGAAATAAGACTCTTAACGTAATTAACAGGAAAGATTGTGGAATAATATTTTTTAGTAAATTAAAACAATGGAAATGGTGTGTGCTTTTAAATTTTGAATTTGACCTTCTGTGCAACCAGTTACATTATTAAGCAACTGCCTTTTTATAACATTCATGCACAACAAATCCACTAACTACTTCATCAGCAGTAAGAAGGCTACAGATAAATGTCTTCACCTCAAAGATCCCATTTGGCCTATTGGGAGCAAATTTCTTCTTTGCAATAAAGTGCAGAAGGTGATAAAGGATTAAAAACTTTAAAGCAGTAAAGTGAATTGCCGCATTTATGATGGGAATCCAATTGCAATATAGTATGTGGCAGTTCTGGAATGTAAGGCACCTTCAGATATTTGTTTTATCCTTTCAGAATAACAGAAATATTAGTTATACCAGGGTTTCATCTTGCTGTGCATCTCTCTCTCTCTCCCCTCCTCAATGAAAAAAAGGAACAAGAACAAGACGACAAGCATATTCTCAGTGCTAAAAGTGCTAAATACATGAATTACTTTCATATACTACAGTATATGAAAAAGGGAATAAGACTGACATAAAGAGCTCTTTGAATATTGTGAAATTTTTTGATCACGGTGACTTCCCTAAATTATGTTGTGACTTCTTTGAACAGATCAGATCTCAAACTCACTGAAAGTTCACTTGAATGAGGCTATGTTGATTATTGACGTAATGGGTAACAGTGTTTGCTGTTGCACTGGTAAGCTACAGCTAAACCTATTATCATGTTAGTAGCTGTTTGCAGTTAAACAGAAGTATCAATTGGAAAAACACAATTAAAAAAAAAAACACAACATAGAGGAGATACAACAAAGTTTAGGCCTTAGATCCTTCTTTATTGCTCTCAGTATTCAATCTTCCTTTCTGCCATGCAGTCTATTACTGGACAGTCCCCTTGCATTTGTATGTCTTTATTTCTAATCAACATCCGTAATCAGCATTTAGTTTCTTGTTTGAATGCAACCTACGTTTTTTAATCTTCATCTCCCAAAGCCGTATTTTGTGCTGCTCTCTGTTAGAATCAGTTACTAAAACTCTAGTATTCTTGAAAAAAAACCCCAAACCAAACAGTGAAAATGTTTATAAGATTTTAGAATAGCGTGCAAATGTGTCTACCATAAGTTAGTGTTTACATTTTGAAGAAAGTGCTGTGTTTGCACAAAATGACTTATTATTATGTTTTCTGGATCATACCTGTAAACAGCTTTTCATTATGAGGACTGAAGTGAATAAAGATCTTTGAAAAATCAAATGGTTGCTGACATAGTGTTATTGCCAAAGAATTTTCAGCACACAAAGTTATCTCCTTTACATGCTGAACAAACAAAAATAAAATAATGGCCATTTTTACATGCACGCACAAAATAATCCCAGATTGAAAACAAAAGTCTGTAAATGAGATTATTTTGTATAACTCCCCTTATCAAATGTAATTAATATTATGTGGGTTCTGATTTTATCTGTATTTTGCTGCTTTCATCTGCATTTGATACATTTAATAATATTTTAATGTTTCTAATAATAGTTTTTAAAGCCCTCATATGTTGGTTTAAATGCAGGCATTTAATTTGTTTGCTTATATACTTATTTTATGATCTTTGATTCAAATGATTAATTATGTGAACTCAATAAATACTTGCTTGGTGACCTTCAGATTTATGTTGGCATTCTAAACATGAAGTATTCCTTGGCAGCATCCACAGTCTGTGGGAAACTGCTCCCTTTGCAAGTGGACCAAATATTTTCTTCTTTAGCCTTGCCAGTTTCAGCCAGAAGCTACTATATGACAAGAGAATGTTAGCTGCGTGACCTATGCATGTGCACCTCCGGCTCCCTCCAGAGAATCACAGCAGACCCTGGTTTCTACTGATCAGTTCAGAAACTAATTAGAATAGTGATCTGGCGGTTTGGGCTTCAAAATATCAGAAATTGTAGCAAAAAAGACCCCTTTTTTTGGTTATAAAGGCAAAGGAGGGGTAATCCTGACAAAAAAATACCGTGCAGGGAAAGTAGTAAAGCACTCCACTTAACCTTAAGGTTAATGTTACTGAATATTTTCAGAAGAGATCCCAGAAGGAATACACTGAGTTTTTCCTCTCACAATTTCCTCTTTCTTCCTTCTCAGTTAATCTGTAAATTATTTCTCTTTTGCAAAAGCCATTAATGACCCAAATGCCACTAGAGGTTTCTGGTTTTAATCCTTCTGTAAATGTCTTGCAAAAGAATTTTCAGTCCTCTCCTTTTCACAGTATTGGTATTTTCCAAATCACAATTTGATTTTACTTACTTACCTGAGAACTCCCTACTCCTGCTGTCCAACATTTAAGTCTACTTCCTTCCTATGCATTTGAACTCAAGCTCTTCCCCACAGAATCATTATTTGCCTTCTCCAAAACTTATTTGCTACATTTTGGCATATTGCTCCTTTTAATAATGTTCCCACATTATGATTGAAGGAAGATTTGATTGGGAAGATTGGACATCTGTTGAAGCAAGGCTACCCAAAAATGATTCACCACTGCTCCTTCAGCTACAGTTTGGGCAAGACAGAAGCTTTGGGGACTACTCATAAATAACCAGGAAACAGCTCAGCCAATTTCCAGGGCTGGAGCAGTTAGCGGCAGTCCTCTGCTCTCTGAGGAGGTGGCTACCACGTGATGGGATAGAGAATTACCTGCAGCAGCACTGACAAAGAAGAAATTTTATTGGGCCAAGACAGAATAACATATATTGCCTTGTTTAAAGCTTCCAATAATGTTAATATATACTAGAAAGAGGGTATTACTAAAGTAAATACTTTCCTTCAGCACAGTGGAGGTAGGCTATACTTCAGCAAAATTGATGCCAGGAAAATGAGGCTTTCAATCTTTTCTCTTTCAAACTTTGCCTGTTTGCTTGTTTGTTTTTTTGACTTTTCAGTTCTTTTATAGGACAAAATCTCTTTGATGTTGGGATGTTAGATTAAATGAAACAATAAATTCCCCATATAGTAATATCTATACCCTGAGTCAACAAGGATGCCTTTTGTCAGAAAGAAAGATAATTAAATTACCCTTTCTCCAAGTAAACAGGTTTTGATCAAGGGAGGCTTTCACCATAGCTTTGGAAAAGAGTAGTGCATTGTCTCCTACTAAGCTGTCACTGTCCTTAATGAATTCTCATTCGAAAGTGACTTTCTGATGTAGTTAATTTAGCATGGATTTATGAAGGACTGTTTATTGAAGATAGGAAAGTTTATCATAATAGAGTGACTCAGCATTAGTTATACTTTTTTGAATGATTTAATGTTAATTAAAGATGACAGATAAGAACAATAGGAATTGAAGTCTTCTGTTAAAAGTAACAAAGAACTAGTAATATTTCTCATACGTGAGAGCAGAGTCTGGGGAGAAAATGCTAGAGTAGGCTCCAACCTAATTTACGGCAGCACATTCTGATGAGCAGGGTGATGAAATTGTCTATTTACAAAGTATTTTTTTAATATAGAATCATAGAATCACAGATTCTATTTTTTGGAAAGGACCTTAAGATCATCTAGTTCCAATCCCCCTGCTATGGGCAGGGACACCTCACACTAAACCATGTCACCCAAGGATCTGTCTAACCTGGCCTTGAGCACTGCCAGGAATGGAGCATTCATAACTTCCCTGGGAAACCTAGTCCACTGCTTCACCACCCTCACAGTAAATAATTTTTCCTTATATCCAATCTAAACTTCCCCTCTTTAAATTTTAACCCATTACCCCTTGTCCTACCACTACAATTCCTAATGAAGAGTCCATCCTCAGCATCGTTATAAGCCCCCTTCAGATACTGGAAGGCTGCTATGAGGTCTCCATGTAACCTTCTCCAGGCTCAACAGCCCCAACTTTCTCAGCCTGTCTTCATATAGGAGGTGCTCCAGTCCTCTGATCATTCTCGTGACCCTCCTCTGGACTTGTTCCAACAGTCCCATGTCATTTTTATGTTGAGGACACCAGAACTGCACACAGTACTCCAAGTGGTCTCACGAGAGCAGAGTAAAGGGACAAGATCACCTCCTTCGACCTGCTGGTCATGCTCTTTTTGATGCAACCCAGGGTAAGGTTGGATTTCTGGGCTGTGAGTGCACAGTGCTGGCTCATGTTAAGTTTCTCATCAACCTACACCCACTTGATTGAACCTAGTCTGGACTGACTGGAGACTAATGTGCCAGATGGACCCATTATCTGACTGCTGATGGCTTGTCTTCTATTTTTGTACTTTTTAATAGACTTTAAATGCCTAACTCTACAGAGTATATGCAATGGTATGATAAGGCTACTTTATGTATATGTTATACTTTATAATATGTTCAATTGCAAATATATATGCCTCAAATTTTAGAAGAAAAAAGGATCTTGGCATCTTTCTTCCATGGGCTGCAGGTGGATACCTGCTCCACCATGGACCTCCATGAGCTTCAAGGTATAACCTGCCTCACCATGGTCTGCACCATGTTCTGCAGGGGAATCTCTGCTCCAGCACCTCCTCCCTTTCATTCCTCATTGACCTTAGTGTCTGCACAGCTGTTTCACTCAACATATGATTACTTCTCTCTTTGGTTGCTATTACACTGCATTTTTCCCCCCCTTATAATTTATGTTATCATAGAGGTGCTACCACTGTCATTGGTAGATTTGGCCTTGGCTAGTGGCAGGTCCATCTTGGGGCAAACTGGCAGTGGTTCTATCAAAGGGGAAACTTTCAGCAGCTTCAATGAAGCCACTCTTGTAGCTCCCTTGCTATCAAAACCTTGCCACGTAAGCCAAACACAACACGTCAGTGGCCTTTATGTGCAGTATAATCTCAGCAGAAGATACTAGATAACTGATAACCAGGCAAGCAGAAATCCAGTAAGTGAAAAATAAAAGAGCTGAAATCAAGCAACTGAGTTTACTCACAATATTTTGTTTGTTCATGTAAATAACTACAGTACTGTCAAAGTTGGTTGTCAAAGGAAATTTGGACACCTTTGTGTTAGGCAATACATCATTCACAGCAATAGACAGTACTTATCCTAACAGTTTAACCAAACAGAATTTTTTCAGGTGGAAAAGTTGCTGAACAGGCAGGTTGGAAAAAGGCAAAAAATAAGTAAAGAAAAGTATAAATAAAGAAATAAAATAAGAGTAAACAAATAAATACGAAAGAAATAAGTGGACAAAGAGTGGGTATATAAAGAAACTAAGATAAAAAGATTGTGAAAGTTCTAAGAAAAAGGGCTGAAACTGATAACAAGTCAAAATAGGACAATGAATGTCCAAAGGAGTTGGACTTTCCTCTTTTGCTAGCTTTGCAGCCCATACAGAATGTTAAGTCGCTTGCTGGTTTCTTTTGTAAAATTTTCCGTAGATGGAGGAAAGAAGTTTTCTAGCTCACCTTCCTCTGCCCTCAGCCTTCCCAGTTACACAGTTCTGTATCCACACAAACAGTAAGGGAGAATACTCCTTGAAGGTTCTTTTTTTCCTCTTCTGCTTTTTCTGGAGATAAAAGGTTCAGATAAAGAGCTGGCTACAGACTTCGCAGATTTTTCTATGTAAAATTAATTTGGAATTTAAAACACACTGCATTTTGAATGACCAAGCTAATCAATAGTGTCAGTGTTTTCCCCTTTGCCAATCAAACAACAGTATACTGATTGCTTTACTGGGTTCTTAATGCGGAAGATGCAGGTGGTCATACTGAGGAGCTTTGAACAGAGAGCAGAGAGGATTTTCTTAACCACCATGCCAAGTTCTTTCCTATTCTTACACAAACATGACTTAAGTTCCTGAACTTGTCCTGTCTCACTTTTAAACTAGTTAGATTTGTTCTTTAAGATCTTCCAGAACCTCATTCATTCTTCTAATTTTCAGCCTAAGTTTTCCCAAGTTTTCCCATTTATACGCATTTGCTCTTGTGTCAACCTTCTCTTTTAGTTTAAACAGCTTTCTCTTTCTTTAGCATTTATCTACCTCTGAAGTATTTATAGATATCAATGATATACCCTTTCAGACTCCATTAAGCTATTTTAGTCTCCTCTTACAAGATAAGCTCTCTTTTTTGCTGATCATCTTAGCAGTCCTTCCCTGCAACTATTGCAGTTTAATTAATCTTTCTTAAACACAGGCTATCAGAACAGTGTATGCAGTATTGCAAAGGAAGTCTTAAAAGTGCTTGAATTAATTGCACTAATACTTTCTTATCTGTAACAGTAATACTTTCCTTCACACATTCTAGGATTTCATTTCTCATGATCACTCACTCTTTTTTATACCCATATTGTGACTGATTAAGCTACAGATGAAAAATCACAGCAAACAACAAACCTAATTGTTTGTTCTCTGTACTTCTGTCTCTGTTTTAGATACAAAAAAATCAGGCTGAACTACAGAACAATGAGGTATGAATCCTTTATGGAGAAAAATGTTGCCCATAGTTTGTCAAGTTCAATGCTCTGTGCTAATCCTATATCTGTTGCAATATTATGAAAGTTTATTTTCTAACTCCACTTTCCATGTGATTTAACTTCTCCTCCATCATGCCCAATGTTCCCAAGGATGGTAAAATCAGAGAGGTTCAGTGCTTTTGTGATGACCAGAGAAAACGTTTATTTGCATAGATTTGTTCCTAGCATGCTTGCATATGACATCAAGGTTATAATTTAGCAAATTATTGAAACATATGCTCAGAATAAAAAAATCAGATTTAAGTTGTCTTGTGGCCTCATTTGTCCCAGAGTGTTGAACCAATGGACTAATTTCATTCACACATTACATGTTACACTATCACACAGATCTATTACAGATCACACACCAAGAGGTCATCATAATGGCCAAGATACTATGTCATTTAGTCCTGATTTACAAATCAATATGAAAATAACAGTTTTGTAATTGGTTCTTTAGGGTAATGGGATTTTAGCAAACTGTACTATTCAGCTTCTTTTACAGTCATGACTTGATTAAACTTTGAATATACTGAGATTTTACCACATAAATCTTCATTTTTGCAAAGTATTGTTGACATGGGCCATTACTTCCAATTACTCTGATTCTCAATTACTAGCTATCATGACTGGTGTGAAACTAACTCCTTTCAGAAGTGCTTGTGATATCAGAAGTGCATAAGCTGCCTGTTGTCTCATTTTTATTGTTAAAATTACATGAAGAAATTTGTTTCCTATGAATTGACCCCATGGTTTCCAAGAACTTTACATTTTTCTTCATAGATACAAAATAGCAGCAATTCAAGACATCGAAGTGTACATAGTTCAGTTTCTAAATGAATATTTTTTTTCTGCCTCTCTTAGAGTTCCTTAATTTATATAGTTGGAATTTTTTTTTTTTTATATTAACAGCTACTTTGAAAAGGATTTGTAGTCTAAGTAGAGAATTTAACTAAAATTAAGAATACTACAGCTGACATCTGGGTAATGTTTATAATAGAATTATTATATGCATGGTTATTAATAGCAGCATAAAGATAGGTATAAACTTTAAAAGATAAAAAGAGGGCAAGCATAAAGAAGTTTAGCTAAACCAAGCTAGAACATTCCAACTAGAATGAAATAGCTGTTGAAATATTTCCAATTAATACCAGCAAAACCAAGATATAGTCTTACAGTTGATATTATGAGACTTTCAGCAAGATAGAAATGCACACTTTCATGTGTTTCGTTGAAAAAATTCCCACAGAATAGAAAAGGGAATAGGTGTATTTAATCTAGAGATGAAAGAGCTGTAGAAAGGTTTGGCAATAGATTCTGAATGAGTGAAAACCAGAAAATTGTTCTCTTTTTTTCAGTGGGGATAGAACATGTAAAAGGCTTAAAGAGCAGCTGGAGACATTTGATTTTAAGCAAGCAAAGCTTTGCAACACTAAGGAGAGTTAAGCAGGAGACTAGCTTGACTGGGAGCCTCCATTTTAGGATGCTTTTAAAAGAACAGAGACATGTGAGGTCAGGGATGATTAAATTGCCTTTCTTCTAGCCTTGAGAGTGAGTATAGATTAGAAGAACTTCTGAGGTTCTATGATCTCCTACAACTGTGTGTAGACACTTAAACACTGTGAAAACACTTCTTTCTTTTGTCTGTTTATGATAAAAGTGCTTAAGTTTCTGCAAGAAGGCATTTGTAAACCGTAAGTTATAAAATTCTTTCAAAATCATTGTGATGTGCTTGCCATTTTTATAGTTTGGAGGTAGCTAATGGTGATTGCTACAAGATCTAAGCTTTATTTTTATCTTCATTACTTGCCCCTATATATGAGCACCTGAACTGAGCCATCCATTGATAATGTCATTTGACTGCAGCCTCCATTAACAACATGAAAAGGATTGTCAGCTATTAGCATCATTTGCAAGACATTCTCTTCATCTCACTGACTAATAAAGAGAAATAATCTATAGAAAATAAAAGAACTTTCTCCTGCAAACAGGGAAAAGGGGATCATTTCGCTGGAGCTATTAGGAGCCCTTTTATGTATATATTCTGAGAAAAAAAAGTTATTCAATTCTGGGGTGGAAATCAGCTGGTCTAATACTAGAAGTGCCACACTTTTCATGCATAGTCTGTCATTTCTAGTTCAGAATTGGGTCCAGGAGAAACACTGGCTGGATATGTTACTGGAAGGCAATGACAGAAGAAAGGTCTTTCTTGTCTCTTTGCTCTTTTTGTCTGTCTTTAGAGAAAACAGGTTTTATGAAAGGGAGAACAGATTGCAGTAACACTCAGTGGAGGACAAATTAGAACAAGCTGGGACTAAATGTGTCCCTGCATTCCTGAGAAGATGGTAGCTGAACTCTTTAGCTCTTTTATTCCTCCAATTCAAAAGCGTGTCAATGGAAATAAATCACAACTGAACCCAAGTGTAACAGGGGAAGCTGTTATCTGAGCCATTTATTTTGTGCAATCCCAGGTATGTGTCCATAAATAAGCCTAAAAGGCCAGAAAGAACACTTAAGACACAATTAATATATTTTGCTGACTGTTTTACTGTCTTTTGTTTAAACTGCTTTGGATGCTATAAAGAATTATATTTTATGTATGTAGTCTTCCCAACATTCTTTGTTTCAGAATACGATTAAATAAAACAGCAATCAGGGTGTAATTTCTAAAATTTGCATAATATTGCTCACCCTGAGTCACAGAATCCTAGAGGTGATCAAGTGGATGCCTGAGACCAATTGTTGCCATGCATTTTAAGCATATGGTGTTGACTCAATGCTCATAGTAGAAGAAATATGAACATGCATCTCAGAAGTTGATATTAGAGTTGCTATGTATGTTAGGGATAGGCTGGAGAATATGGAACTCTGTATAGGGACAGGTGAGCAGTCAACAGAGAGTTTGTGGGTCAGGGTTAAAGGGAAAACAGATATGGGGGCCATTATTGTGGGGATCTGTTACAGACCACCTGATCAAGAGGAATCTTGTGGATGTGGATGAAGCACTCTACAGACAGATAGGAACAGCCTCACGCTCGCAGGCCCTTGTTCTCATGGGGGACTTCAACCACCCTGATATCTGTTGGAGCAACGATACGCCCAGCACAAGCAATCCAGGAGGCTCCTCTATTGTGTGGAAGAAAACTTCATTCTTCAAGTAAGAGAGGAGCTGACAAGAAGAGGTGCCATGCTTGACTGCGTGCTCACCAACAAGGAAAGGCTGGTTGGAAATGTGACACTCCAGGGAAGCCTTGGTTGCAGTGATCATGAGATAGTTGAATTTGAGATCCTCAGGACAGTGAGAAGAGCGTGCAGCAAGCTCACTGCCCTGGACTTCAAGAGAGCAGACTTTGGTCTCTTCAGGAACCTGCCTAGTAAGTCTCCATGTGATATACCCCTACAGGGCAGGGTTCCCAAGACTGTCAGTTGATATTAGGGAATCCCCTACTACAAGCTCAGGAGTGTTGCGTCCCAACTAGAAGGAAGTGTAGCAGGAGGGCCAGGAGACCTCCTTGGATGGATAAGGAGCTGCTGAGGAAAATTCAAAGGAAAAAAGAGGGTTGTAAAAGGTGGAAGCAATGGCAGGCTGCATGGGAAGAATACAGGGATGTTGTCTGGGAAGCTAGGGACCAGGTTATGAAAGCTAAGGCCCAGTTAGAATTAAACTTGGCTAGGGATGTGAAAGATAACAGGAAGGGATTTTGTAGGCAAATAAAGAATAAAAGACAGACTAGGGACAACGTGGGCCCTCTCCGGATACTATCAGGAGAACTAGCTACCCTGGATTTGGAGAAGGATGAGGGTCTGAATGACTTCTTTACCTTGGCCTTCACTGGCCAATGCTCTGGCCACACTACCCAAGTCTTGGAAGGGAGATGCAGGGACTGTGAGAATGATGACCCTAGGCCCACTGTAATAGAGGATCTGGTTCGAGACCATCTTAAAAATCTGAACATGCACAAGTCCATGGGTCCTGATGAAATCCATCCATGGGTCCTGAAGGAGCTGGCAAATGAAGTTGCTAAGCCGCTAGCCATCGTATTTGAGAAATCATGGCAGTCAGGTGATGTTCCTGACAACTGGAAAAAGGGAAATATAACCCCCATTTTCAAGAAGGGGAAAATGGATGACCAGGGAATTACAGACCATTCAGTCTCACCTCTGTGCCTGGCAAAATCTTGGAGCAGATTCTCCTGGAAGGCATGCTAAGGCACATGAAAAACAAGGAGGTGCTTGGTGACAGCCAGCATGGCTTCACTAAGGGGAAATCCTGCCTGACCAATTTGGTGGCCTTCTATGATGGGGTTACAGAACTGGTGGACAGGGGTAGAGCAGCTGACGTCATCTACCTGGACTTGTGCAAAGCGTTCAATGCTGTCCCACATGACATCCTTGTCTCTAAATTGGAGAGACATCAATTTGATGAATGGACCACTCGGTGGATAAAGAACTGGCTGGATGGCCACACGCAAATAGTTGTGGTCAATGGCTCAATATCCAGCTGGAGACCAGTAATGAGTGGTGTCCCTCAGGGATTGGTGTTGGGACCGGTCTTGTTTAACATCTTTGTCAGTGACATGAACAGTAGGATTGAGTGCGCCCTCAGCAAGTTTGCAGATGATACCGAGCTGTGTGGTTAGGTTGATAAGCTGGAGGGAAGGAATGCCATCCAGAGGGACCTCTACACGCTTGTGAGGTGGGCTGATGCCAGCCTCATGAAGTTTAACCATGGCAAGTGCAAGGTCTTACACCTGGGTCAAAGCAATCCCAGGCATAGCTACAGGTTGGGCAGAGAATTGATTCAGAGCAGCCCTGTGGAGAAGGAATCGGGGGTGTTGGTCAATGAGAAAATGAACATGATCCAGCAGTGTAAGCTTGCAGCCCAGAAAGCCAACTGTATCCTGGGCTGCATCAAAAGGAGCGTGACCAGCAGATTGAAGGTGATCCTGTCCCTCTACTCTGCTCTTGTGAGACCTCACTTAGAGTATTGTGTACAGTTCTGGTGTCCTCAACATGAAAAGGACATGGAACTTTTGGAAGAAGTCCAGAGGAGTGCCACAAGGACTATCAGGATACTGGAGCACCTACTGTATGAAGAGAGCCTGAGAAAGGTGGGGCTGTTGAGCCTGGAGAAGAAAAGGCTGCGTGGAGACCTCCTAGCAGCCTTCCAGTATCTGAAGTGGGTTGTAGGGATGCTGGGGATGGACTCTTCATTAGGGACTGTAGTGATAGGACAAGGGGTAAAGATTTCAAACTTAAACAGGGGAAGTTTAGATTGGATATAAGGAAGAAATTCTTTACTGTGAGAGTGTTGAGGCACTGGAAGATGTTGCCCAGGGAAGTTGTGAATGCTCCATCCCTGTCGGTGTTCAAGGCCAGGTTAGACAGAGCCTTGGGTGACATGGTTTAGTGTGAGGTGTCCCTGCTCATGGCAGGGTGGTTGAAACTAGATGATCTTAAGGTCCTTTCCAACCCTAACTATTCTATGATTCTATGATTCTAAAAGGGTATGCATAGTAAAATAACTCTAGCTTGAAAGGAAGCATCCAAAGACACTAGAAAAGTTAATGACAAATGCTATTTTTACTAGGGTTCTTTTTTTCATGCATCATCCCTTAAACATTACACTACTGCTATAAGCATTTAATTTTACCTACACCAGTTACAATTTTTCCCTATAAATTTAAAATACAATTTTATGTTTTCAAATGAGTTATCAGTAACAAAATACTGGTTTATCTTAGATTTTGAAATGAGTAAACACCTACCAGTATATCCTTTTCATGAAACAAGGTTATTTGAAGCCTTGGGGTACAAATGGAATGAAGTCTGCTGGATAATTACAGGCAAACCAAAATGTAGGGTTTTTTTCGTCTGTGCTCTGCCAAGAAGAGGCAGTAACAACTAAATTCCCAACCATTACTGAATACTGATGTGCTTTAGGGAGACTACTCATACTTTAAATGGGAAAGAGAACTGTACACTTCCTATTGCTGCGAGAAAATCAAAACTCCCATCAAAGCATTTGTCAGGCAGCAGGCATGCATGCGGCCAGATGGACAGGCAATCTCTGTCAAGAGTGATATAATCCTGCCATTTGTTGAATAGCAGCCAATAATAAGTCACTGCGTTTATGTAGCAAAGAGTCTTTACTTTCCTTCTAATTTCTGATTAATGCTCTGTGAATGGATCTTTGGGCAGTGTGTGCTTTGCATCACATGTGGCCATGGGGATACAACCCTTTGATCGACTTGCATGTAGATCTCATTTGGAAATAGTGAAATACTGTATTTGCAAAATGAAAATAAACTCCCCCCAAACCAAAAGACATTAAAAAAACCATAAAACAAACAAACATGAAACAAACAAAAAACCAAAAAAATTATTCTCTGACAGCAGAAACAACAATTGGGAAGCAGACCCCATGCTGAGCACTCAAGTAAGCTGCTTAGCTTTCCTTTTTGTCAAGCAAAATACTTGGTAAGTAATAAGAATTGGATCTTCAGGTACCTAGATAGAGTCCATTGTTTTTAAAAAAATTAATTCTATGCCTTGACATATGGATCATGTAACTGCCAAGTACACAGCCTGTCTGGCTCTGGTTCAAGAACATATGATGGGGGGGACAGAGAGTTTGCTGAAGAACACCAGAAAGAGGAAAAGGCCATAAACGGTAGCAAAACTGCATTCCAGATACCACTGTGCATAATAATTGTATTGACCTTTAAGAAGAACAAAAAATGTGCTAACGGAAATATATTTTTTAAATTTGGTTTAGTATTTGTAGTGGCTTTCTATGAAATTCAAGTGGAAAGTCTGTCTCTGTCTCTCCTATTTTTGCTAAAAGACTTTCATTTGTGAAGGAAAGAATAATGGATTTTTCAGATCTTAGCAAAGTCCTACCTTTCTGAAGACAGAATGGGAAATTCTGATAGAATTTAGCTTTTTCATAAAACTTACTACTAAAATGGGAAATATTGTGTTTAATTCAATTAAATGATTTTTTTTATATAAAGCAAAAGCTGAACTGTAAATGATGAAATCTATCAATATGTGTAATAATTTCTATAGTTCAAGAGATATTGTTTCATTGTCATTTGTATGCATCTTTGTAATGGTATTTATAGATGTCTTGGCAGAGCATGAACATCTTGAATTAGTCATGCAACCTGAAGTGCCAGAAGGAGACTCATTTTAGTGGTGTCTATTTACTGACTGCTAATGGATATTTTGCTTTGGATTTCATAAGTCAGATCACTTTGTGCTGACAAATTAAACTTCCTGGTAACATCTGCAGACGCTGAATGAATTGTAGTTGTAATTGCCAGTAGAAAACAAGCTGACACGTGAAGTACTTGCACATGTAGTTTAGATGTTGAGATACAAAACATGCATCCAGGGCTTCTATTGACTGAGGAATAAATGTTGCTTCATACCTTACAGAAGAAACAGAATACCTCTGGCAGTTCACCTCAGTGCACTGCTGGGTCACAGAACAGAAATATCTGCTTTTCATTTTAACTGTGGGTCCATGCTTTCATTCAGTCTCAGGCTTCTTTCTTGCCCTTGGATCAAGATCAGAGACAGGTTTGAAAAAACTTTCAGGGGCTTCTGGGGGAGAGAAATTGGACCTCATGCTTGTCAGCATGGATCCAGCCTGCCTGCAGGGTATATAGGCCAGCCAAAGCACAGCGTATCCCACCTGTCTTGGTACAGATGTCGAGTGAGGACATGTGATGTTGTTCAAAGGACTGGCAGATGGAAGATGCAGGTAGCTTAAAATTTGCTCACTTTCCTACTTTACAGTCTCTGAAATCAAAGTACCTTACAGGCATTCAGATATAATTCACTCAGAGAAATCAGGAAGCCAGTCAGGAAGGCCACCTGTTTGGTGTTTGGCCAAGACTTCTAAATAAAGTGTACGCTCAAAACAATTATTAAAAAATGAAGTAAGACTATTTGTGTACTAAACTGCTGTCTATAAAAGGCTTTTATAAATCAAGAAATACTACTCTTGGGATTAGATAATTAGAATTCTTTCTCAAAAGTCTGCAGCTGGTGTCACAAGGCACTACAGACTCAGCCTTTGAACTGGTTTCTTTAAAGCACTTGTAGTTGAAAACCTCTAAGACATTTTAAAAAGTGCTACTGAATTGTAGTATTTGGCCAAGTGACAGAGATTGGAAGAATCTTATATCTAAAACTAATTATTTTATTGCTAGAGGGTTTTGCTACTTTTGCTAGAATACTCTAGTCACACTTTATCTGAAAGATCAAGGGAAGGAGCAGATGGTGGGATTATTTACCTGTGCCATTATAGTTTTTTGGCAATATTTCCTTCTATTTTGACAACAACACAGGGTTTTTTTAATTGATGTTTTTAAATATATAACTGTATCTGCAAATATTTTTATGTACATGATAAATTCCAGGTGTGTGCAAATGTGGACACATGCACTCATGATTTATTCACAAGACATTACTTCAGAATATCTGAAAGTTGACAGTTTATTAATATTAACGTATTCCAATTGCTTTGGATTCTTCTGTTTATTGAACAGTGAGGAGACACGCAAAATGACAATTGCTGTTTTAAATTAAAACTTCCAAAATGCCATAAGGGAACTACAATTTCACAGGGGAGAAAACATAGATCTTTACTCCTTCATGACAAGCAACATCCTTGTCACTTACTTTAAGCATGCCAGTCTTGCCCAGTACCAAATAAAAATAGACTAAGCTGCACAATAAAGAGGACTTCATGGGTCATATCAAATGTCTTCTTGTCATAATGATGCAAAACTATTTAAAACAGCATATGTTGCATACAAGAGAAATTGTTCATACAAAGACAGCAAAATGAGGAGGATTAGTAATCTATCAATTCTTTACAGGCATATACTGAATTTAGGCTTTTTATTATTTTATTAATTTATATTACTTAAGAATGGAATCAGACAAATTATTAATTTGCTGTGTATTCATCTGTTATGTATTTTGCAAGTTCTATATATATACACATAAAAAATAATAAATCACTGGATTTGGTGAAATAAATGTAATCTGTAAAGAAATTAAGAGCTTGTACAGGCACATGTAGTTTTCTAACACACAGTGTATGTAGATATATAAGCAATGAGGGGCTTTCTCCAAATGAGGTGTTTAGTTGGCAGGCCTTTGAGCTTTTTGATAAAATCTTCGCCATTTTCAAATCAACATGAACTCTTCTATTGCCTTCAGCAGGATCCTTATTTCATGTATTATAGGTAAGGAGTAAAACCTTTGAAGTTTTACAACTTCAACTGTAGATAAAGAAGACATAACTGTAGATAAAGAAGACATAACTTTTTCTGAATAAAACCATATTGTGAACACTTCTTGGACTATTAAGAGACAAATAGTAGGCACCTGAAACAGCTGAGGCTGAAGCAGAATAAATGTTGTCTGATTCAAGATACAGAAGCTGAGTGGATTCTTGGGCCATTTTGAACTTGTGTGCTATCATGAAAGGTTTAATACTTTATTTTTTTTTTTTGTTTCATCTGCCTGCATGGAATTATACAAGTGTTATTCTAGGTTTACATCAAGTTGCTTTTGTTCCCAAGACGCATACTACAAAAACAAAAAGGTGAGTTCAAAAGAAGACGTACTGCTAGAGAAACAACTGACTAAGGTGAGGGGGTTGGAACTAGATGATCTTGAGGTCCTTTCCAACCCTAACTATTCTATGTTTCTATGGCTATGAGTGTCTCGTGTTGATTTGAGATATACTACGAGTGTGAAATGGTGAAGCTATTCAAGATGCTTTTGTCAGTAATGGTTTTGTGGCTTGCATGTAATTTCTAATTAATTTCCTATCTCTGTATTAGGTAGTTACCTATATTTGTATTAGGGACAATAAGGGATAAAAATTTAACTCACTGGACATTTCATAGTGAGATTTGTCTTGCGACATTTCATGGAAGAGGTATATATTAAAAGACTAGAAGTAATAGTAGATGCTTGTGATTTAATTTGAATGCAGACGTTTGTCTTTTAATCAGCAATAGCTGGACACATCCTTGCACTTAAGAGAAATTTCAAAGAATGTCTCTGAAAAATAAGAAAGTCACATAAAAAATCTTAATAATAAAAAGCACACAATAGAAGGGGACATGGTACATAATGCAGTTCTGATTTTACAATTTTGACTGTTTTTTTAATTTGCATGTTTGTTTGTTTCAAATGAAGTACATTTTCACAATTCATTGTTCATACCAATATAAAAATCAGGTTGAAACTTTTAATGTAAAAAATTGTTCCTCCTTTTTCTGATTGAAAATTTTAAGCAATTTGGAAGTACAGATCCTGTTATTAGATATTAGTAATTTAATTTCTGTGTCAACAAAACAAATATTTGCCTATTAACAAAGTTTGTGTTTTGGGTTTTTTTTTAGTCCCGAGTAAGTGGTACTGATAAATAGATGTGTTTCTCCAATGTAGGTTTTCTGTTGATGCTGTACACAAAGATTTTGGAGAGGATCAAGTAAGAATTAATTAAAAGGTTTTTTTTTTTCATGCAGTCATCTATTGTGGCAGCTAACACATCTGTTCAGCGGAAGAAAGTAATTTATGAAAAAGTCCATAAATGAAAAAACCTTACAAGTGATGTCATGTTCTTTGTACTTTCACGTCTGTTTGTTACTAAGACGCGAGCCTGGAAACTTGCTTCCCCCACTTGTATTTTTGTGTTTTCTTCCATGCTCATAAACTATATGAAATTAATTCCCTCAATCCTATGACAAATCCCTATATTCTGCTCATTCAAATTCTTGTGAAAGTGCATTGCTCTCAATGAACCACAAAAGTAAAGCCATTTCCATCACAATGGTATGCTGAATTAGAATTAATTTAGAGAATATTACTAAGATAATGATAACAGACAGAAAACCAAATTTGGTCCTTTCTCTGATCCTTGCAGAGTGTTTCTGTGTTTCGAATTCTTGTTCTTTCCCATCATTTTAGTAAAGATCACAATAGCAATTGAAATTGGTTAGTGAGCCAACTAGGGGAGATGCCTGACTAGATTTGCTGTTCTCAGAGAAGGACTGATGGGTGATGTGATGGTTGGAGGCCATCTTAGGAAAAGTGATCACAAAATGATTGAATTTTCAGTCCTTGGAGACATTAGGATGCAGGTCAGCTAATCCTCCACCTTAGACTTCTGGAGGGCTGATTTTGGCCTATTTAGAATGCTGGTTGGCAGAATTCCTTGGGAAACATTACTAAAGGACAAAGGGGTCCAGGAAGGCTGGACACTTTTCAGGAATGAAATCCTTAAAGCACAGGATCCTTAAGGCACGGGGTCCCTATATGAGAAAAATCAAACTGACAGGGAAGAATACCAGCCTGGTTGAACAGGAAGATGTTGTTGGAACTCAGGAAAAAAAAGAAAAATTATCACCTGTGGAAGAAGGGACTGTCACCCTACGAAAAGTACAAGGGGGAGGTTAGGTTAGGTTATGTAGAGAGAAAGTTTGAAAGGTGAAGGCACAGATGAAACCTTTTGAGATAAAGATGAAAATCTTTTACAAATATATTAACAATAAAAGGAAGGCCAAGGAGAGCCTCCATCATCTACTGTATACTAGGGGAAACCTCGTGACTGAGGAAAAGGATGAGGTACTTAGTATCTCTAGTTAAATTTGCATTGACAGGCTGGTACAACATTGTCATGCCAACGTGATCATATATATTTCATGAAGAAAACAGGATGTCATAGGCTTCTTCAGCAGGATTACAAAGAAGGACCAATTTACAAATACAAATAACATGACATCTAAATTCTTCAATGTATTAACAATGTTAGAAATTATTACTGAAATACAACATACTATATTCATATTTCATGCTTGGATTACAAAAATAAGTTGCTAAAATAACAGTCTTCATTTGTCATTATCCTGCAGGTTAATGACATTTGCTGGTTTTGTCATATTGGTTAACATGCTGTTTTTTTATAATTGGATCGGGACAAAAAGCTTCGTTTAGGTTACAAATCCAAATGTAAATTCTGTGGCCCAAGACATTTTTTTTAACCCGGAATGAAACACTACTGTTTGAAACAGGTTTTGCAAAAATAAAAATAAATTTTAAAAATCATCACTATGCAAGAACTGTTATTTAAATAACTTAAGTAGTTAAATAATTCCGATAACCCTTTTGTACTTTATAAGTAACCAGAAGTTCATAACTGAGAATGATGAAGACTCAGATGAACTCCAGTAATATTTTGTAAAACACTAGATTTTAAATCTGTTAATTCTCTTTAAAGGAGTTTTTGTTTTACTACAGGCATACAACTGTGTGTCTGAACCAGTCTTTTTCAAAGCACCTTTTTTAGGTTGTATTTGAAATATTTTTGATCAAAAACTACTTTATTTTCACAAGTATCATTTACATCTGAGTATTTTTTTCCCTGTAAATACCAATTCTAATTATTTAATCTTTCAAAGAAGGAAACTGAAGTGTTGCAAAGTCTTGCTTGAAATTTAAGTTGATATTACAGGCTTTCATGCAGTATTTTACATACAGACTATCATAAAAAATTTGTTAAAGAAATCATTAAAATTCTAGCTAGCTTATTGAAATTATTTTGCATGTCTTCACTATAATAATTCTTATAATTGCAATGATTCTATTAAGGGCAAGAATAACATATTCTACCTTCTGCTGTTGCATCATAAATTATGCCTAGCATTGAAAATTTAGTTGTGTGTCATCTACCCCACTGCTCTAGTTTCTGTTATTCCTGCTTGACAAAATTAATAAATGAAATTTCAGAAAGTGGAAATCTAGATATGGCATTCTGAGAAATGGCTGCTAGTGCCAACGGTAGAGCAGCGCATGAATGCAGTATTTTGCCCACTGTAGTTGTAAATGTTAAAAAACAAACAAAAAAAAATCCCTAAAGACTTTCCCACAGCTTTTCTGGAAATAGGGGCCATTTGTCAGTTCAAGGGGAGTCATTAGATTCACTTGAATGAGACACAGCTTAGATCCCCCACTATTTTAAATGTTGATCAACAGTGCTTCCACAGCAACGCTATCTTCTCTTTCACACTACCCCATAACGAATAGGCTAGGGATGGGCAAGAGGTTAAGAGAGGACACAGCTGAGATAGCAGACTCCAGCTGACCAAAAAGATATTCAATGCTCTTTAACTTCATCCTAAGAAATAAAAGCATGGGATGATGGTGTACTTTTTCAAGATCAGATGCTGCTTGGAGACTGGCTGGGCATTGCTCTGCTAATGGGAGGTGGTGAGTGCCTTTGCATTACTTATTTGTTTGGGGTTTATTTTCTGTCCTTCACTTATAAAACTGTCTTTAATAAGTGACCCTATCCCATATGCTGCTGGTCATGGTGGAGAAAGGAATGAGCAAATGATTGGGTTGTGCTTACTTGCAGGCTAGGGATAGCACACAGCCCTTTTTTAGACACAGAGGTATTTTAGAATATAACTAAGAAATTATATTGACAGTAATGATGAATAAAGATGAATAAAAAATCCCAATTCATTAAATTGTTGCAAGGAATCATTTTCTGATTGCCTCAATACAGATCTTAGGTAAGTATATAGACAATACTCCATGACAGCATGACATGAGCTGAGGCTCACATCTGCAAAAGTGCTAATCATGTGCTAATCATCTTCAGGAGCAGCTTCCTTACCATGAGACCTCACACAGATGATGACTCTCTACACTGTTTAGCTCTTGGGGAGGGATGCTGAAGACTAGTTTAAGGACAAATCAGCCAACACAGTTAGTGGGAAACTAGTGGGTAGTCTTTCTGCAGAAAAAATATGTGACGAAGCTTTAAGGATGCTGAGAACAGAGAGGGACAATCCCATGGTTGTCTTCCCTTGCCAGCAGAGTGTGTGTTCTGGGTTCAGCAGTAGCAGTCATTTTTTTCCTTCTTAGTAGCTGGTGCAGTGCTGTGTTTTTGACTTTCAGTCTGGAAACAACTATGATAACACAAATGTTTTTAGATATTGCTAGGTAATGTTTATCTGACCAAGGACTTTCCAAGTCTCATGCACTGTCAGGGAGGAGGGGAAGCTGGGAGGAATCAGAGATAAGATGCCTGACTCAAACTAGCCAAAGAGGTATTCAATACCACAGCACATCATGCATAGTATATAAACTGGGGGTAGTTACCCAGCAGGGCTAGATCACTGCTCGGGTCTGGCTGGGTATTGGTTGGTGGGTGGTGAGTGATTGTATTAACCTCCCTTGTAATTTCCCCTATCATATCCCACATTGGCCTTTTTAGTCATCAGCACGCTTGTAGCAAGCATGTGTAAAGCCCTTCCCAAATCTTCATTCATGAAGTCAGGCCATCACCGTTATCATCATAATCGTCATCATCGTAAACATTGGTTGCAGCAGTAGTGGTTTGTGTTATACCTTAGTTACTGCACTGTTCTTATCTCAACCTGTGGGAATTGCATTCTTTTGATTCTCCTCCCCATCCATCTGGGAGCAAAGGGAAGAAGGGGAGGGAGTGAGAGAGTGGCTGCGTGGTTCTGGATTGCCGGCTGGGCATAAAACACAACCGTTCTTTGTGACGCCCAACGTGGGGTACAAAGGGTTGAGGTAACAACAAATCTGACCAGAGTGTTTCTAATGGTATTCGTGATAAGCATTTATTGTTTCAGATTAATAGTCACTCCTCACAGTGCTGATTTATTGGCTCTCAAAGTTGTTTCTTTTGATCTCACAGTTTCACCATGTTATACCTTACTAACAGCCGGTACTTGCTGTTTTAGTGTTTATCACCTGGGGGGCTTGGGCTAAGGTTCTTGTTTCATTGTACTTTATAGTAATGACTTGTAATACAGTAGACTTATTGACCATGAAATTGATCTGGCTTGCTTTCCCAATGTGGTTACCACCTCTATACTTTGGGAGGTATATAATGGAAGTGTTTAGCAATTATGCATCTTTTTCCCCTCCTTGGGTGGTCAACCTATGAAGGAGACATTCCCTTACGTTCCCACCCCCCCCACCACACTGTTTACAGCATCATTTGAGAGTTCTGAAGGTTTTGAATGGCCTTTGCGTACTCTTGAGACCTGCCTGCTGGTTATGATGGGGATCACCATGTTGGCACACATACAGAGTGTGTTTTGCCTACAACCGTTTTGTCTGATCTCAAAAGTTAAGCAGCATTGGGTTTGGGCCTTGTCTAGGGTTAGACAACTATATAGGAGGACCAAGAGGTTTTCCCTGAGGCTGGAAACTCATGAGTGGCAGGGTGTGTGGGATAGTATGGGCAAGTATCTAGGCCAGTGGCCCCACAAGAGCTTTGGACCTTCACCACTGAACAAGTGCAAAATCCAGACAAATTAGTAAAACAAATGAGGTATGTTGTCATCCTGTTCATATCAGAGAGGGACAAATCATGGCAACGTGCTGGGGCTTGGCCTATGCTTACAAAGCCCTGTTCAATACTATCCAACACCTTCAAAGGGAAAGAAATGTCTCTGGGTCTGATGGCAAAGCAACAGACAATGCAGCTACTCCAACTCCAAATACAGCAACTAACTACACCAACAGCAGTGACAAGTACAGCAGCTACTCAGACTCTGACCGCAACAGGCAGCACAGCTATTCCAATTCTAAGCACAGCAGCTAGACCAGCCCCAGTGACAAGTACAGCAGCTACACAAACTCTGACTACAGCAGACAACACAGCTAATTCAATTCCAAGCACAACAGCTACGCCAACTCCAGCGACAAATACAGCAGCTACCCAAACTCCGACAACAGGTACTGCAGCCAGTCCAACCAAACTGATAATCACTGCAGCTAAACCAGAGGAGCAATTCATGCCAGTATTGGTTGCCCCTGTACACAAAAGCAAAAGAGAGGCACAAAAAGCATCCTGTATAGCGAAGCAAGATGAAGAAACAATGCACTTACTATCTGGGACAGCATGTGATCAGGAGTTATTATTACGTGAATCAGAGGAAGAAGAAGAATAGGTGACTTCTTGACCCCGGACTTCAACTGACCTATGGAATATGCAAAAAGATTTTACCTGTCAACCAGGGGAGCACATCATCACCTGGTTGCTCCAATGCTGAGACAATGGTGGAGACAGTCACGAACTAGAAGGTAGGGAAGCCAAGCATCTGGGGTCATTTGCTAGGGAAGCGGAAACAAACAGTTCTAAAAGAGAAACGGTCCCTCAGCACTTGGAGGTTGCTCTTGGCAGCTCTGAAAGAAAGCTTTCCATACCAGGACAATGTTATGATTTGTTTGGCCAAGTGAACTACTCTAGAGAAAGGCATCTAGTCTCTGAGGGAATCAGACACTGTAGAGATGATCTATTGCATGCCAGATGCCAGGAAAGGACCCATAGATCCAGATGAAGTTGAATGCACACAACTCATCTGGCAGAAATTTACTCGGAATGCACCGTCATCATATGCTCACTCATTGCCAGCAGTAAACTGGAATGACATAGCACAACCAACAGTGGATGAAATGATTGATCAACTCTGACAGTTCAAAGACAATCTCACCCCTTCCACCATTTCAGCTGTGGAAAAACTGTCTCAGGAGTTCAAACAATTGAAAGACGATCTCTCCAATCTATCCAGCTCCCCACGTGTACCAACCCACGTCTCTGCTATTAACAAAAGGTGTCCTACTGCTTGAAAGAGAAGACATAGGGTGTATATGACACAGGACACCCTATGGTTTTACCTGCGAGATCACAGAGAAGACATGAGGAAATGGGATGGAAAACCTACTTCAGCTCTGAACAGGTGCGTGAATTGAAGAGGAGAACAAAGGTCAAGGCTTATCATCCCAGGAAAGCTGCGGCTTCAGTCTCTGGTGAACAGATTCCCAGATGGTGTGGAAGAGCTGATTTTATTCCAGCTCCTGTGATAAAGACTAATTCCTGTCAACAAGGTGTAAGTGACCGATGTGATCACTATTAGAGGGGTCCTGCCTCCAGCCAGGTAGAGGTAGGGGACAATTGAATTTACTGGACTGTGTGGATCAGATGGCCTTGCAGTCAGTCCCACAGAAGTATAAGGCTCTAGCAGATATTGGTGCACAGTGTACCCTGATGCCATCAAGCTCTCAAGGGGTAGAACCCATTTATATTTCTGGAGTGACAGGAGAATCCCAAGATTTGACTGTACTGGAAGCTGAAACCATCCTGACTGGGAGGAAGTGGCAAAAGCACCCACTTTTGACTAGTCCAGAGGCTCCATGCATCCTTGGCATAGACTACCTCAGGAGAGGGTACTTCAAAGACCCAAAAAGGTACCAATGGGCTTTTGTTATTGCTGCTTTGGAGACAGAGGAAATTGAGCAGCTGTCCACCTTGCCTGGTCTCTCAGAGGATCCTTCTGTTGTGGGGTTGCTGAAGGTTGAAGAACAAGTGCCAATCGTGACAACAGTGCACCGCCAGCAATATCGCACCGAGGCTCTCTGATTCCCATCCATAAGCTGATCCATAGACTGGAGATACAAGGAGTGATCAGTAGGACCCATGCACCCTTTAATAGCCCTGTATGTCCAGTGCAAAAGTCTGACAGAGAGTGGAGACTATCATGGCCCGAATGAAGTCACACTACCCTTGAGTGCTGCCATACCGGACATGCTAGAACTTCAGCATGAAATAGAGTCAAAGGCAGCCAAGTGGTATGCCACAATTGATATTGCCAGTGCATTTTTCTCAATTCCTTTGGCAGCAGAGTGCAGGCCACATTTCGCTTTTACCTGGAGGTGCATCCAGTACACTTGGAACCAACTGCCCCAGGGGTGGAAAAAAAGCCCCACCATCTGCCATCCAGACTGTACTGGAACAGGGGCAAGCTCCAGAGCACCTGCAATACATTGATGACATTATTGTGTGAGGTGACACAGAGGAAGAAGTTTTTGAGAAAGAAAAGAAAATAATCCAAATCCTGCTGAAATCTGTTTTTTCCATAAAATGGAGTAAGGTCAATGGACCCTCACAGGAGATTCAATTTGGGGGAATAAAATGGTAAGATGGACATGGCCAGATCAACACAGATGTGATCAATAAAACAACGACAATGACTGCAGCAACTAATAAGAAAGAAACAAGCTTTCTTGGGCGATGGGAGGTTCTGGAGAAGGCACATCCCAAATTACAGTTTGATTCTAAGCCCTCTCTAGCATGTGACCAGGAAGGAAAATGATTTTAAATGGGGCCCTGAGCAACAACAAACATTTGAGCAAATTAAACGTGAGGTAGCTCATGCAGTGGCCCTTCGACCAGTCTGGAATGGGCCAGATGTAAAAAATGTACTGTACACTGCAGGCGGGGAGAATGATCCTACCTGGAACCTCTGGCAGTAAACTCCAGGGGAAACTCGAGGTCGATCCCTTGGCTTTCGGAGTTAGGGATACAGAGCATCTGAGGCCAGCTATACCCCAACTGAGAAAGACATACTGGCAGCCTATGAAGGTGTGCAAGCTGTTTTGGAAGTGATTGGCACTGAAGCACAGCTCCTCCTGGCACCCCAGTTGCCCGTGCTGGACTGGATGGGGGTCTTCTCTACACATCATGCAACCAATGCTGCATGGAGCAAGTGGGCTGCGCTAATTACACAACAAGCTCAAATAGGAAATCCCAGCCGTCAAGGCATTCTAGAAGTCATCATGGACTGGCCAGAGGGCAAAGATTTTAGAGTGTCACCAGAGGAGGAGGTGATGCATGCTGAAGAGCCTCCACCATATAATAAACTGTCAGAAAGTGAAAAGCAGTATGCTGTGTTTACTGATGGGTCCTGCCGTATTGTGGGAAAGCATCGGAGATGGAAGGCAGCTCTATAGAGTCCTTGACTACAAGTTGCAGAAACTGATGAAGGAGAGGGTGAATTGAGTGAGTTTGCTGAGGTGAAAGCCATCCAGCTGGCCTTGGACATTGCTGAACGAGAAAAGTGGCCAGTACTTCATTTCTGTACTGACTCACGGATGGTGGCAAATGCCCTGTGGGAGTGGTTGCAACAATAGAAGCAGAGAAACTGGCAACGCAGAAGTAAACCCATCTGGGCTGCTGCACTGTGGCAAGATATTGCTGGCCAGCTGCAGAACCTGGTGGTGAAGGTGCGCCATGGAGATGCCCATGTACCCAAGAGTCGGGCCACTGAGGAACACCAGAACAACCAACAAGTGGATAAAGCTGCTGTCCTGGGTTTAGCAGTAGCAGTCATTTTTCTCTTTCTTGGTAGCTGGTGCAGTGCTGTGTTTTGACTTTCGGGCTGGGAACAAAGCTGATAAATATGATGTTTTGGTTTGGCCAAGGACTTTGTGAGCCTCATGCTCTGCCAGGGAGGAGGGAAGCCGGGAGGAAGCAGAGACAGGACACCTGACCCAAACTGACCAAAGAAGTATTCCATACCACAGCACGTCATGCCCTGGATGTAACTGGGGAGTTACCCGGAAGGGCACAGGGGACTGCAGGGTTGGAGGAGGTATCGGTCGGGGCTTGGTCGGGCTGGGGGGGCAAGTTATCGGTCAGCTGGTGATGAGGTGTTGTATTCTCTTCCCTTGTTATTTCCTTTGTTATTACTATTATTGGTGGTAGCAGTAGTGATTTGTGTTATACCTTGGTTACTAAACTGTTCTTATCTCAACCCATGGGAGATGCATTTCTTTTTTTTTTTCTGATTCTCCTCTCCGTCCTTCCAGGAGTAGGGGGAGGGCAAGAAGAGGGGGGGAGTGGGTGAACAAGCTGTGTGGCGTTGGTTAAACCATGACAGCTGCTAAGATTGAAGTGGCTGAAGTACAAATATGGGGAAACGTGTCAGATTGATTATATTACACTCCCACCAACCTTCCAAGGCAAGTGCCATGTGCTTATTGTGGTGGAAGCAACCACCAGATGGCTGGAAACGTATGCTGTGCCCCACGCCACTGCCCGGAACACTATCCTGGGCTTTGAGAAACAGATTTTGTGGTGACACAGCACCCCAGAGAGAACTGAGTCAGACAATGGGACTAATTTCCAGAACAATCTTGATCATGGCATTGAGTGGGTATATCACATCCCCTATCGTGCACCAGCCTCTGGGAAAATCGAATGATACAGTGGGCTGTTAAAAACTACACTGAGAGCAATGGGTGGTGGGACTTTCAAACATTGGATACACATTTACCAAAAGCCACCTGGTTGGTCAACACCAGAGGATCTGCCAACAGGGCTGGCCCAGCCCAGTCAGAACTTTTACATACTGTAGAAGTGGATAAAGTTTCTGTGGTGCACATAAAGAATTTTCTGTGGAAGACAGTCTGAGTTATTCCTGCTTCAGGTAAAGGCAAAGCCAGTTGTGGGAATGCTTTTGCTCATGGATCCTGACATACTTCGTGGGTAAGGCAGGAAGATGGGGAAATCCAATGTGTACTTCAAGGGGATTTGATTTTTAGGGAAACAGGCAATGAACTCAATTGTATGCTGTTTCCTGCTTTGTAGCACTTTTATAGCCCACCAACTAGATGTCTTCAGGTCACCAATGACTGGCCCTGACTTCCCTTCAACCATCATCCCAAGAAAGAATGAACTTTAATGAAACCAGAGAAGCTCTGCAGTATCATCAGCAGGCAACAAACCAACACTGCACACACCCTCTACTGCTCTGAAGGACTGTTACAAGAGACGGAGACTGACATTAGGGACTGAATGAACTCAGCAGCTTTGTGGGGATTGGTCCAGGCACTAAGGAATGATCTCTCTTTTTTTTGTGGGTGTGGGTGCATATCTATATCTATATCTAATCTATCAATCTATCTAGATATATAATCTGAGACAAGACTGATGGCATGTTGAAAAATATGGGATCTGAGCATGACGTGAATAGTGTGGAATAAGGGGTGGATACTGTCCTGCCTTCAGCAGTAGCAGTCATTTTTCTCCTTCTTATTAGCGGGTGCAGTGCTGTTGTTTTGACTTTCAGCCTGGGAACAGTGATGATAACACCAATGTGTTTAGTTGCTGCTCAGTAACGTTTATTCTGACCAAGGACTTTCTGAGTCTCATGCTCTGCCAGGGAGGAGTGGAAGCTGAGGGGAAGCTGAGAGGATGCAGAGACAGGACACCTGACCCAGACTAACCAAAGAGGTATTCCATACCACAGCACATCATGCCCAGCATATAAACTGGGGAGAGTTACCTGGAAGAGCTTGATCACTGCTTGGGTCTGGCTGGGTATCAGTTAGCGGGTGGTGAGCAGTTGTGTTCTCTTCCCTTGTTCTTTCCCTTTTCATTATTATTATTGGTGGCAACAGTAGTGGTTTGCATTATATCTTAGTTACTGTACTCCCCTTATCTCTTTCTTTCGGTTCTCCTCCCCATCCCTCCAGGAGCAGAGGGAGTAAGGGGGGGAGCGAGCAAGAGGCTGTGTGGTTCTGGGTTGCTGGCTGGTCTTAAACCATGACACTGTGCTGGGATTCTCATGGTGGTTGACAATAGTGAGGAATGTGTGCATTTTGTCTCTATCCAAAGTTTGGCACAAGGCAAATTATGAGGAGTTCTTTAACAACACTTGGCCCAGTTATAGTGGGAAATGTGTACAGATTATTTTCAGGCCCAAGATTTTAAGGGTACAGAGCCTAAATAAAGTTTTGAATCTAAGCATAAGAGATGTGAACTCTCCTGAAGGTATGCTGGCTATGTGGTTTAGAGACTTTTATTAAAGGCCAAAAAGTATGTACAACCATTTGTCTTATTTTTTTGTGAATCTTCAGGAGATAGTTTTCTAGCTATCTCTAAAATAGATCAACTTTTGGAGCTGTAAAACCAAAAACAGTAAGGAAGATTAATCCAACACTTGTTTTTCTACAGCACTGCATTCTGGTACACAAATGATTTCAAACACCCTTTAGATGACATTTTTTTGTTCTGACATAAAGGCAAGAATGTAAATATTTATAGCAAACTGGACAGGTTGGAGGAGGTGCAGAGAAGGGCCACAAAGATAATCCAAGCCTGCCATATATGGAAAGGCTGAGAGAATGTGGTTTTATCAGCCCTGAGAAAAGAAGGCTTAGGGATAAGGAGACCTTATCATCCTTTTCCAGTATTTAAAGGATTTCTACAAAGAAGATGGAAAATCCAGTTTTACAAGGAGTCACATAAAAAAGGGATAATAGTTAAAAGTTACTTCTGGAGAGATTCTGATTATACATATGAGGAAAATTTTTCAGTTACAACAATCAACTAGCCATTGAAATAATCTTCAAGAGAAGAGGTGGATTCCCTGCGCTGAACACTTTTAAGATTCATCTGGATCTGGACAGGGTGCTGGGACATCTTGTCTAGATCATGCTTTTGCCAGGAAAAGTTGGACCAGATGATCCTTGAGGTCCCTTCCAAACTTGTATTCTGTGATTAAAGTAACAAACCTATGTTAACACATGCAGCCAAAGGGTCCCAGTGAGTGCTGTTAGCTTCAAATACGAACAGCCTGAGTAGTAATGAATCTGTGTTTCAAGGATGCCAAAGTAACTGTTGTGGTTTAAATCCAGCCAGCAACTCAGTACTGCACAGCTGCTCAACCACCCTCTTCCCTTGGGTGGGATGTGAAGGATAACCAAAATAATGTAAAACCTGTGAGTTAGATAAGAACAGTTAAATAACTAAAATAAAGTAAAACACAGTGATGATAGACAGAATATCAACAATAACAACAATAGTAAAAGTAGAAAACAACAACAAAAAAAATAAAAGCTCAGAAAACACAAGTGATGCACAATATAAATGCTCAGCTCCTGCTGGCTGATACCCAGCCAGATCCAAGCAGTGATCAGCCCCTCCAGGCCAACTCCCCCCAGCTTCTATACTGGGCATGACATGCTGTGGTAGTGGAATACCCTTTTGGTTAGTTTGGGTCAGGTGTCCTGTCTCTGCTTTTCCCCTGCTTCCCATGCCCCTCCTCACTTGCAGATCATGAGAGACTGAAAAGTCCTTGATCAGGGTAAGCATTACTTGGCAACAACTAAAACACTAGTGTGTTATCAGCATTATTTCCAGACTAAAGCCAAAACACAGCACTGCACCAGCTACTATGAAGAAAAACAACTGTTACAGCTGAGAAGAGGACACTGCCTAAATAGGTAACTAGATGTCCTCAGGAGCTTTGCTTATGAAGTGGCTTCGCTGAATATTGGAAATGGACACCAGGAAAAAATAGCTAAGCATGCAGAACTGAAGTAAAATGGCAATTTCTTCTTAGTTATTAAGTGAGGGCTGTTAAAAGTAGTATTTTGTTTGTACATAGACTCTGTGGGCAAATCCATTCCCTTCCAGCGCAAAAGCTTAGGTTTAAAAAATTAAATACAGCTGATCTATTTCACTGCACTACTGATGTTCTGTAGCAGGTGACTCATGGTGAGTAAGATAAAATTATTAAATTGTCTTGCAAATGACTTCTTAATTGAAACTTCCCAAAAAATTGAATTAGTGACACAACACCTGAAAATGAGGGATTTTTCTAATTTGTGAGGATTAAAATCTAAATGGATATCAGTGTAAACCTCAGTAGAAAATAGATTCTCACAGATAAGTATTCAGATTTCAAAGACTCTACTACCATTTGTAGCTAGAGCTCCTGCCTTTTTTTTAAAATCTTTTGTTTAGACATTCATATTACTTAGATGCCGCATAGGGGTTTCAGTCATATGCATTGGACGGTGATAGGGAAAGACAGCTAAAAGCACACTGTAATGTGGCAGTCCAGGAGGATGAATATTAACTGTGAAAACCTTCACACAACAAATGACTTTGGTGATCACATTTTGACTTTGGTTAAAAATAAAAAATAAAAAATCATATTTCAGGCCTGGAAATATCCTTTTCCATTTTCTAGATGTCATTTAGCTACTAACATCAAAGATTCTTTACTTTTTACATGAATGCTTTCTATATCCAGAAAGTTCTGCTTGTCTGCATGCCCACAATTTTCTCTAGTCCTAAAAGGACTGAATGGTTTGACACCTAGCCCAGACCTAACAACCCATACATTAGGCACTTCTCAACCTAACTTAAGAGAGGCTTGATTGAGGCTGACGGATTTGAATAAAACTCTGATCTGGACTGTGTCCTGGGTTCAGCATTGGGAGCATTTTTCTCCTTAGTGGTTGATGGTTTTGACTTTCAGCCTGGGAACAGAACTGGTAACACTGATGTTTTTACTTGTTACTCAGTAATGTTTACTTTGACCAAGGACTTTCTGAGTCTCATGCCCTGCCAGGGAGTAGGGGAAACGGGGAGGAAGCAGAGACAGGACACCTGACCCAAATTAGCCAAAGAGGTATTCCATATGGCAGCACGTCAAGCCCAGGATGTAAACTGGGGGCAGTTACCCAGAAGGGCTAGATCACTGCTTGGGTTGGGCTGGGTATCGATCAGTGGGTGGTGAGCGGCTGTACTCTCTTCCCTTGTTCTTTCCCTTATTGTTATTATTATTGGTGGTAGCAGTAGTGGTTTGTGTTATACCTTAGTTGCTGGACTGTTCTTATCTCAACCTGTGGGAGTTACATTCTTTCGATTCTCCTCCCCATCCCTATAGGAGCAGGGGGGGAGGAAGGGGCAGGGAGTGAGAGGGTAAGCTGCGTGGCCAACTGGGCTTAAACCACAAGAGACTGCCAGAGGAGGTGCAAGAAATATTCAGTTCTGGTGTGCTTTACAGCTCAGCTAAAGGCTCACATATAGGTAATCACTTAAAAGCTCTTTGGTAAAAGCTTCCACTGAGGATATTGGAAACTGTGGTTTGATTTTTGCTTTTGCTTGGATTCAGGCATGCTTTTCTGGATTAGATATTAATCATGATGACATAAATGGTTCTGAAATATTGATGCATGCTCAGACTGTCTTTGATTGAGCTCTGCTTCAAGAGAGCATTATTCAAAAATCAGTAATAGTAAGACTAAAAAAGAGACAACAAACTCAGCTTTACTGAGTAGTTTCATTGCTGGGACTTCAGCAACAATTCTGCCCTAGGCACCCATTCTTCTTTTTTAAATTCTAAGGTGTTTTGAACAAAACATTAACTGGACAAAATATAAAGACTAACTGAAAACAGAATAACATCTTGGAATCCCCACCATCTCAGCAACCCTCCTAGCCACTAAGAGTCGTTTGGGGTTGTTTTTTTTTTTTTTTCAATGTCATTTTTTCCTCTCACCAGATAATTTTCAGATTTTTTCTGAGTTAAGGAAAATTTGGAACTTTTATTGGAGGGCTACCTGGGAGTCAAGCAACTTACATAGTTGAAGTACTGTCAGAAATAACTGGAGCTGTAGTGAAATTCACCATGCTCAGTGTTAGAATTTTGACCACTGAAGTGAAAGGGTAAGCATTGCTGCTTCACTAAAATAGATTAACCTCGGCAATGTTTTTAATTGCAGTCAAGAGTACAGATCTCAAGTGCAAGGAGATACCTTTCCTCATGCTTGACTAAAGACAGCAGAGCTTAAGAAATTGGGAGATACTTCTATTCTTAGAAGTTTGCAGCTGGTTAAGTAATTACTACCCTGCTTTGTTGTCTCCTTCCCTCAATTGGAGTTCATTTTAGCTTACAAGTTTACTTTTATGGCCTCTTGAGGGTTTCTAGGCAATTTAGCTTCTGTTCTGCACTGTGGGAACTAGACACCTGGAGGTTAAATTCTCAGCTTTGCTTTCCCTGCTCTTCCCTGAGTTTCTAACTGGACCCAGCTTTTTATCTCACTCTTCTTTCTTGCTATTTCAGAGGCCCAATGTTTATTCAATCACTGTTTAATTCAGAATGCATCATATATGATTTTCACAAGGAAATCTCACTCTTTGAAGTAGAAACTGGAGAGTTTTCTTGGTACGTGTTAAGCACACTGACTACTGCTATAGACAGCTTTATCTACCTCTAAATCTAATAAGAGAAGAAAATTCAGGGTAAGGCATTTACAGAAAGCACTGCATTTCCTTTGCCTAAGAGATTTTAATAATTATGAAATTTCAGTGAACTTGTGGTTCTGGAACAACTGGTTATGTTGTATTGGTTTTGTGTTGATTCATCTTTGTGAACTGTGGGAGAAAAGCATTAAATTTTAAAAATGAAAAACCCAGTTAGCATGCTTTGTTAAGGGCAAAATAGAAAATGAAAACAAAATAATAACATTATTAATATGAGCTCGCTTCAAAGCAGAGAAATAGCTCCCAGAATTATTTTAAAGTTGCACTATCTAATGTAGACAGTTACACTTCTTTTAAAACGAATACATCTGTTAGCTTCTAAGACACTTCAAAAAAGTTATTTAGAAAAGAGGAGGAAAAATTCCAGCAACAGCTAAGTACAGACCTGCAAATATCCAGCTCTTCAAGTTCTCAATTGTTTCAGTAGTTAATCTAGACAGGAAATGTTACTAAACATAAGTATATTCACAGTATTTAACTGTAAGGTGATTATTCAAGTAAAGTGTATTTAAATGACATGCTGAAATAGGTAAAACATACTGAGAAATAAAATGTAGAAGCCAGAAAAAAGTCATGTCTATAAAAGCACTGGATGTGCTGCATATTAAAGACAATCATAATGAATTAATTATATGAAAAATTCCCCAGAAGTCATTTTTACAACAAGTATAAGATGACAGCAAGGAAAAGAAGAAGGGTAACAGAGAATTATTAAAGTGGAACCTGATGAAGATGAGAGATGGACAGGGATAACGGTTCTGCATTAATTCATTTGTTAATTATCTTAAACTCTTGTTTCTGCTACAGTTCCATCCTAGCTCTTAAGATTTTTTTAAGTACTTATGTACACATTTTGAAAGGGACAGAAGAGAATACTAGAAAGGACAGAAGATGAATCAGAAAACCTTTGAGGGGAGAACAGGACTATTTCTTTCCTGCAAACTAAGCAAGTGACACCATCTAAGCAGTATAGAGAAATACAAGCAATTGCTGTCAGCTTTGATATGTTCTGCTGCTGCTTTCTTGAGAAGTTTATAAATGAATAAAATAGCTAGGGGCGTCTGAACTAGGTTATATTAGAATATTAAGCTCAATTAAATTTACTATGTATGAAAATAACTTTGGGGCACAGAATCACTTTCAGCTCTAAATTACTCTCTCACAGACTTAAACCAACACATACATAGAAGGAAAAAGTGAAAGTCATGGAAATGTGCATGAAAATAACAGCTGGAAACATACAAAAATTACATTCATTAAAAATTGCTTATAGTAAATAAAGAGAATGGATTAACTTGGTTTAAGAAACTTCTGTAAACTTTGATGCAAAATTCTCAACCAGCTCTTGACTGATGTAAGATTCAGGGGATTTGATTTTTTTAAACAGATTTGCAGTTCCTAAATTTGCTTTAAACTTTGTACTTGAATAAACTCAAAATGAAGCTTACTCCTTTTAAATGTAAATCACTGAATGACAGTAGGAGGCTGCGCCAATGCGGTCTTATACTGACACTTATGAAGAGCAGATTGGGAAATTATAGCTTATTGCACAGAAATGTTTAAAAACTGTGAATCTTTTTATTAGGGGAAGAAGAAAGTACAAGACTATTACAGGGAGCAAAAGTGTAAGGTCAGGGAATATATTTTCATTTCAGCCACACACCCACTGAGTAAAATCCATCCTGTGGGGATGACTCCTTTTCAGTTGGGGCATAATAAAAGGTTTATGGGGAGCCCACATTCATCCACCAGCATCAACTTTCCAGAGCTGGCAGAAATGGACTGTAATCTTCTCCAGGACAGCAGCTCCTCACTTGCATTTATTCTGATGGCTGATGACAAACACGCCTATTCTGTTGTGCTCTTAACTGAGAAGAATCCTTTGAAAGTGAGGTCATTTTACAAGCTTTTGTGAAAAGCAGTAGGAAAAGGCCTGAGTTATTGAAAAAGTAATTATAAGATTGCTTCTGATTAGATTACACAGTTCTCTTGGGGAACACAAAGATGTTGTGGTTTGACATTTTGGCCTCATACTGCCATCCAAACACATTTAGCAAAACAAAAATTTTCCCAAGGTAAATAAGACACATCTCAGGAAGAAAGTGCAATGATGACAGAAATGTGGATTAAATTTCAGTAAAGCCAGATTTTTAATTGGAAGATGTGACTCAGATCACTTCAAAGCCCTGTAGAAGAGGCTTAATATTTAAATTAACAATGAGTGTTAAACTGATAGTTTTATTTTCTAATGAAAAGATTTTCATGATAGTAATGGCTGTTTTTTAGATTTTCATTACTGTTGGCATAGTGTTCTTTAGCTGATTCTAATTCTTTTGATATTCCCTGCATAATTTGTGTGGATTGCAGTGTATTTAGAGAAAAGTAAAATGCTGATCATGTTGTTTTTCACCTCTTTTAGCTATAGTCAACAGATGAGGCAGACATTTTCTATGATCAATCAGTGCCAATTTCCAGAATTCTTTTGGCTGTTTCTGCAATTTGAATGCCTGATTTTATCCAGAAATAACCCCACCTGAAACAGAAGTAGAACAGAAGCCTTTTTAAATTGTCTTTTTTGAACATAACTGCTTCCTTGAAGAGAAACTCCATTCGTTGGTTTCATTAACATATCCTATCTCTTGAAAAGACTGTGTCTGGAGTATTTGAGGAATTATGTGATAAAGATACAAGTCTTACAATGAAATTCTGGAATTCACAAGATTTAGACTTTCAAAAATATCCCTTCCTGAGCTGTTCTTTTAAAAAACTTGTTGACAATGTTTGAGTTGGTGACTTAGTGCTAACAGCAATCAGCTTATAGATCATAGTTAAGGTTGTGAGGATATGATATAATATATATCACAGAAACATGGTGGGATGGCCCCGGTGACTGGAGTGTTGGAATCAAGGTTACAGGCTCTTTAGAAAAGACAGGCCCGGCAGACAGGGAGGGGGAGTTGCTATGTATGTTAGGGATAGGCTGGAGAATATGGAACTCTAGGAACAAGTGAGCAGTCAGTAGAGAGTTTGTGTGTCAGGATTAAAGGGAGAACAGCAATTGGAAACAATACTGTGGGGATGTGTTACAGACCGCCTGATCAAGAGGAATCTGTGGATGAAATGCTCTATAGAGAGATCAGAACAGCCTCATGCTCACAGGCCCTTGCTCTCATGGGAGACTTCAACCACCTTGACATCTGTTGGAATGACGGTACGGCCCGGCACAAGCAATCCAGGAGGTTCCTTGATTGTGTGGAAGACAACTTCCTTCTGCAAATAACAGAGGAACCAACAAGGAGAGGTGCCGTGCTTGACCTCGTGCTCACCAACAGGGAAGGGCTTGCTGGAAATATGACACTGCAGGTCATCCTTGGTTGCAGTGAGCATGAGTTAAGAACAGTCCAGTAACTAAGGTATATCGCAAACCACTACTGCTGCCACCAATAATAATAATGGTAAGGGAAATAACAAGGGAAGAAAATACAACCTGTCACCACCTGCTGACCAACACCCAGCCCGACCCAAGTAGTGATCTAGCCCTTCCTGGTAACTCTCCCCAATTTATATACTGGGCATGACGTGCTGTGCTGAGGAATACCTCTTCGGCTAGTTTGGGTCAAGTGTCCTGTCTCTGCTTCGTCCTGGCTTCCCCTCCTCCCTGGCATAGCATGAGACTCAGAAAGTACTTGGTCAGAGTAAATATTACTGAGCAGCAACTAAACACATTGGTGTTATCAGTGCTGTTCTCAGGCTGAAAGTCAAAACCACTGCACTGCACCCACTACTAAGAAGGAGAAAAATGACTGCTACTGCTGAACTCAGGATACAAAGAAATTGAAGGATTTCAAATGGGAACACAGAGAAGCTTTCTAAATAAGGAAGTAGCTTAAGTAAGAAATTATTTATGAATTATTATTTTGTCCATCTCAATTTATTTTCTTCTATCTGACAGAAAGCCTGATAAGTATTTAAAAAATCTGGTTATATGTTCTTCAACTGCCAGATAATCCTGATGGTAGAACTCACATTTGCTTCTGTTTGGAAATCTGGGAAGCAGCATGTTTATCTCATGAAATTTTTAGAACCATATTTGTGGGCAGGGTCTACTGTATGTCAGTCTTCTCTCAAAAGACTCAGCCTTGTTAAATTCCAAGAAGGGAACAGTCTGTGAAATCCACTCCCTTGATGAAAACCAGGGCTATATTCACTTTCTTTAAAAACATAGATTAAACTATCTTTACGGTTACCATATACTATATCTGTAAAAAAAAAATAAGACAAGGTCAGCAGACATGAAACAATATGGTTTTGCACTATTAAGATCGTTTGTCTTATTGGGAATCATCTTTGGCATATGTTAACTCCCAAACCACGTCTGTGATTTGCTTGGGATAGTGCAAGTTGGTACAGATGTAAATCATACAATGGAATATCCAATTAGTGTAACAATACACGAGTGTGTCTAGCTTCTGAGTGCTCCCAAGCACTGTTTAGTTCACTAGTATAGGCATTGCTAGACCATGAGTCGAATAAGAATTCCAACTGTGTTGCTATTGCAGGAAATAAACAAGAATTTGACAGTTATTTATATACAGAGGTTGACACACTCCCAACCTAAACTCCACAAGACACATATAAAAGACAACATTTTTTACTGTTGACAAGAGAAAAATTCCAGAAGAGTTGCCTTGTGAAAATATATTTCTGTACTGGATACGGTAGCAGGGTGGTGTGGCAGGTGACCTTAGAAGATGAGAATATAAAATTCAACATTCCTTGAATGGAGTCACTGTGCAAACTGCCAGATGACGTACAGCCAGGAGCCAAGGTGTTATGCTGAAAACCAGAAAATTCTGATGCTCTTCTGGGTCTTAAGGTGTACCTAGTTATTTTTTCAGGAGTGGGAAAAGAACAGTGGGACACCAATGGAGGACATGAAGAACTCTGGAAAGAAACACAGCTGACAAGCTAAATCTTTATAAGCAGAAATTTAAATTCCAAGCAATGAAAATAAAATACTTATGAAAGAAAGAAACACAGCATGGTGTTTAGAGGATCACTCTAGTCATGACTACAATACACTGTTGAGTTGCTGTGGAAGAGTCCTGCCTTAAAGGAGATGCACAGAGATCTCCATATTTGCACCATGTTCCTACTGGCTGCCCCCAGGGTCCTCCATCCATGCCCACACAGTAACCTGTCGCTCATCCTCCAGCGCTTTGCCATGGCAAAGCCACCCTGCTCTAGCTCTGCCGGGCCTCTCTGCAGCGGTTCTACCCCACAATGTCACCTATGATATTGCATTATGTGTCTCCTTTGATCTTTCTATTTCCTTTCCAACCTCCCTATGTGTTTTGTCTGTAACAAGAGACCAGTAATGCGCTAGTTACTTTTGTTTCCAGAAAACGCAAAAAGAGAATCACAATTCATTAAGGTTACTTGTATTCCTATGTCATTAGCAGTTGCACATGCTTCTTTTATCAACTTTCTGGTAGTTGATATAAAGGCTAACAGTAATCCACTGTGTATGGTTTGACCACTGCTACAGCTTAACTTGACTTCCTTCTATAAGAAACTTTCCTCTGTCAAAACCTTGTCTGGCAAGGTTAAACTTTAACCACCAAGAGGCTCTATGGAGGAAGGAAAATTCAATAACATTGAAATCCTTCTAGTTCACATTTTAGAATGTGAAATGGAAAACTGTTTATAGCTTTACTGTAAATGTATACAGGCATGAAAGTAGCTATTCTGATTTGCATAATAGCAAATAGGTGACACTTTTTAATAGCAGTTAGACTATCTAGGATTGCAAAACCGAAAGGTGCAGCTCTTGTTATGTAAAGCTTTATCTCTTCTAACATTGAAGTGTTTCTGGAAAGTTAATAATGGCTCACAAATCAATGCCAAATGCATACTCTAAGCTTCTCCCTCTTCACAGTTTGTGGATTTTCAGACCGTAATTAAACCCTGAACTTTCTTTAGTCTCCCACCAGAGTACCTTGTCATTTTCTGTACAGTTTTGACACAATTACCATTTCTGCTGGCCTGCCAATATCACCCTGTCCCTCAGGAAATGGTCTGTGTACAAAGGCATAAGCTTCAAAGAGCAAACTAGATCTGGAAACATCACCACAATCACTGCTCAGTATTACTCCAGAGTCCCACAGAATACTAATACTGGTTCAGTGGCATAATGAATAATTAAATACAACTGGCATTGTTTCAAACATTTTTCCAGTGTCTCCAAATCATAGCAGAAAGGCAAGTACTTCAGAAACATGGATCTTTGAAAGACCTGTATTATGATGAACATTAGTTGAAAATTCTATGCCAAAAATATGACATCAGAAAAGTCTTCCAAGTTACAAGGTAGAATTAATCCACATATATATAGTTAGACTGTATTTTAGTTCCTTCTAGTAACATACTTGTATTTTAGCTTGCTGCTTAGCAACATTATTTTTTAGTTATTCAAGGGTCTTTTCAAATGCAATGATTCTGTGATTCTAAGAAAAGTTGACTTTTAGCCTTAACTGTCTCCCATCAGAGAAATGACACTGCGGGAAGGCAGTGTGTCTCCCAGTTGAGGGAAGGAACATCAGTGCTTGCGCCAGGCTGTTTCAAATGATGTGACCCTGAATCTCCTACCAGCCTAAAAAGAAACCCAGGATGCCCCTCAATGCTGCTCTTCTGAGACCTCTCTTGGAATACTGTGTACAGTTCTGGTGTCCTCAACATAAAAAGAACATGGAACTGTTGGAACAAGTCCAGAGGAGGGCCATGAGAATGATCAGGGGACTGGAGCACCGCCTGTATGAGACAGGTTGAGAAAGTCAGGACTGTTCAGCCTGGAGAAGAGAAGGCTGCATGGAGACCTCCTAGCAGCCTTCCAGTATCTGAAGGGAGCCAATAGGGATGCTGAGGACTCTTCATTAGGGACTGTAGTGATAGGACAAGGGTAATGGGTTCAAACTTAAACTGGGGAAGTTTAGATTGGATATAAGGAAGAACTTTACTGTAAGGGTGGTGAGGCACTGGAATAGGTTGCCCAGGGAAGTTGTGATTGCTCCAATCCGTGGCGGTGTTCGAGGCCAGGTTGGACAGAGCCTTGGGTGACATGGTTTAGTGTGAGGTGTCCCTGCCTGTAGCAGGGGGTTGGACCTGTATCGTCTTGGGGTCCTTTCCAACCCTAATTATTCTCTGGTTCTAATATATACTTTTGGAAATTAATCTGGGAAAAATGGTTGCTGAATTCTTTTTAATTAGTGCTTATTCGTGATGCTGAAATGGAAACCAATCTAACAGCCATCTCTCTAGTATTTAAAAATGATGAGTAGAATGAAAAAAAAAACAACAATGAAAACACATTTTATAAATCTGCTCTGGGGCATCATTATCTGCATGTCACAGCAAATAAAAATTTAGAACCACAGAACTGTGAAACTAGTTTAAAGGTCATCTGTTAAGACTTCTCACTGTGTTGAACACTTGCTGAGGATTCTTAGATAAATTAACAAATGAAGGTTTGGCCTTAGTTGTTAATGAAATAGGTGACCAAAATATCTCCAGAATTTCCAAATGCATAATAACTGGCAACATATACAGCTATCAATTTTTTTTAACTATTATTTTGTAGATACACATATTAAAGATTAACCTGATTTTGTTTCATTTGGATTCTTTTTGTTAGAATAATGCCTATAAAATAAAATGCAAGGTAAGACAAAATAAATGTATCAGAAAGTGTTCTTTTTTTTTTTTAATTGAATGCCAGTGTAACAAAAAATAATCTGGGTTTATTCATTTTGAGAATAACAGTCTATTTATTTGGATTTTCTTCAAAAAAAATCATATGCATTCATCTAATTAATTCTATGCTGTATTTTAGATATTTACAGCCAAGATTTCGATGTTGCTCCACTTTTATCCACTGAAAAAATATTTACATTAAAAATATAGTGTGTTCAAATGAATTATAAAATATTTACAGATCAGTTTTTTAAAAATTTCTGTTTTCTGGGAAGCAGCTAGTACTGGCCACTATATTCATAATGCAATTGTAAAAATTAAATGAGTAATGTTATTGTTACATTATCAATTATATTTTGAATATCCTTTAAAATGTTGATAATAGAAATGCTAGACATTGTGATCTTCAGTTAAAAGTCTTATTTAGGTTTCAGTTGCACAGTATAATTTCAAAGAAATCAATAAAAATGAAGCACATCACTATCATATTGTTAAGTATACAGGATCTACCAATCCTGTCTAGTTTCACGCATTTGTCATCTCTTCAGCACAATAATTTAATTAAATCAATGCAAATCATGCAAATTATGAAAAGAAAATGCAAATTCTAAAGTTATAGACAAGTGTCATCACTTTTAGCACATCTATTTATGTCAGCTTTAGTATATTGTACACCAAATATTTTTATAGAAACATAATGGAGAATAAGGTAAGATTTGCTTTGCTTTACAATTTTCAGCACTGCATAACTGCTACAGTGCCTTTCTATGACCCCATTTTCCTTTGGGGTTGGAAGTTATCACTTTAGAAAATACTGCTGGGCATTCTGTTAATCTATGTACGACTTTCAAGCCATATTTGGAGATATTTAAATTATGTTATTTTGGTCTTGAAGTCACAATTTGGATCTGGCAAAGGTCTTCAAAGAAACAGGGGATTAAATCTTTATTTTGTATAAGCTTACTAGAATGTTGGATTCATGAATGAGGAACATTAGCACCATTGTATTCCTAAATATTTCAATATATTTTTCTGAATGTTGCTTTCACAAAAAAAGTATTGTAACCATATATGATCCAGCTGCTTTATTTTACCTATTCCTTACATATTTTGCTACATAATTAAAAAAATCTTAAAACCTTTATTTGCAGTTGTATGCTAGTTTTCATACTCAATGCAAACAAAAGTTCTTTTTCACATGTATTTTTTTCTATCTAATGCACTGTGGCATATCTCTGATGATATACATTAAGATCATGGAATCCAGCCTTTGAAAGTGTCATCTTCCAACTTTTTCTACAAATAACCACATTAGAACTAAAATAAAATTGCAGTAAAGGTAAATGCAGCAAGTGGAGGATGGGACATGGCAGTGGGGTTCAAATTTGATGATCCCATCTTTTAGCTACTATGTCAAGCTCTTTCACACAATGTCCTTTGAGAGTTCATTAGTCTATATATTTTTCCTAAAGCAAAGGGTAAAAATGATTTCTCAACTCTAATATGGCAATGCAGTCTCACACACATATTAACACCTTTTTTGTCAATCTTAATCTGTCATAAAATCTTACCATTGACCTTAAACCTCCTTGTAGAAATTAATTATCGCATTTAGGAACCATGCAACAACAAACAGTATGTAAAGACATTTGGCAAAGTCCTATACAGTTGTGATGAAGCTCGAGTATAGTTGTTTTATCTGCATGGGAACAGATACAGAGAATGGAGGGAGAAGATTAAGACAGGGTGGAAAAAAAGTGAAAAAAATTAGAAGGTGTGAAAACATCCAGGTAGAAACAAATAAAGGTTATCAGGTGAAAAATGCAGAGGGGGTGTTAGGGCTTATAATAAATGTCAAAGACACGTCTGACAACTTTCTTATATTTTCTGAATTTTAACCTAATAAAAGGCAAGCAATTTTCTCTTTTTAAAAAGAGGAATTTCTGGTGACAAATACTTCTACATATGAATATATAAAAAAAAGTTTTATTCTTTAATTCTAATGTACATAGGCAACTTTTGTTTTTCTGTTCTACAGTGCAGTCATGTTCTCTCCACAATGAGTAAAGCATCAGTCACATAGAAGATTACTTTGCATTAAATTCACTGTATGCACATACAAGGAGTACAGATGAGACAGAAGCTGGCCATATACTTCTAAAGTAAAGGAACATATTTGAGGCAACATGTAAATTTTTTACTTGTTGAAAAATACATTAGCATAATTTTCCAAATGAAAATTTTGCATTCTTTTCATAGTCAGAAATAATTTTGTTACTAGAAATTGAATTTTAATGTTAAAATATAAAACCCAATATTGTAAGGATGATTTCTATCCTTTACTGCTATTTTTTCTGTCTTCTCATTGGGACAACTGGTGTGAACTTCACTTTGAACTGTATAGTATACATACAGAAATATAAATTGTGACTATTGTGATTTTTTTTGCAAAACTTAATTTTAAGATACAGATAATAAGATGCAAGAGGAGAATAAAAAAGTGAATGAGAGATATTTTGAGATGGCATTGATTCTTTTGGTAGAAAGCAATTAAAATTATCAGATAAAGCACAAAAAATATGCCCCTTCCTGTTTTCTCAATTAGTTGCCCAGAGCAATCATCATCTTCATATTCCAGTCTCCAGATGAATTGAAGAAGATAGACTCAGGATCTCTAAAGATCACTGACAATTAACAGTCCATTTACACCATTTTTGTAAGATGGATACAAAAGATTCAGCCAGACATCAAATCTAATTTCATTATTCCTTGTGTCAATTAAATTCCAAAGGCCCAGAGTTTAAATAGAAAAACACTTTACTCCATTAAAATGCACTCAAATAACTGAGTCTTTCAATAAATTCTGTTTGACTGGGATTAAAAATAAAACATATTTGACAAAAATGCATCTCATTCGTAAGGAAACTTTAAGCAGTGTGTTGTGCTTTAACCCTGGCAGGAACTAAGCCTCACCCAGCCACTCTTTCATTTTTCTCCATGTGGAATGGGCAAGAGAATCAGAAGGGTAAAAGTGAGAAAACTCGTGAGGTGAGATGAGATAAAGCAAAAGCTGCATGGGCAAGCAAAGCAAAACAAGGAATTTGTTCACCACCTCCTACGGTCAGGCAGGTTTTCCGCTATCTCCAGAACATCAGGACTCCCATCACACATAAGTGTTACTTGGGAAGACAAATGCCATCGCTCTGGGTGTTCCTCCTTCTTCTTTCCCCAGCTTTATATGCTGAGCATGACAAATAAGGTAGGTCAGTTGGGGTCAGTTGTCTTGGCTGTGTCCCCTCCTAGCTCTGTGCTTCTGTGACTCCTGCGTGGTACCTTTGAAAAGACAGAGTAGGGAAGAGCTTTAAGATTTTCCTCATTTTGTAAAAATAGGTAGGATGCTTAAGGGTTTCATAGGTACAGGTCATGTTCCATTCTTCTAAGTCAAAACAATCAAAACCAACCATATGAGCTACTAAAACAAAGTAGTAAAGGAATGATAAGAGGTAAACAGAGCAATTAACTTGTCAGTGACTTGATTGATCACCCATTATAAGAAGCTGAAACTCAAACAGTATTGCATACAGTCAATCAGTTATGTAATAGCAACAAGTCATGAGGAACTGTTAATATGTAGATGCTTAATGAAAAAATGATCAGTGAAAAATTTCTCAGCCTAATTGCAGTACACATAGTCTAAGCTGTACTCATGTCAGATAATTTATTCTGAAATAGATAAAACAGAATTTGTGAGCAATATGCCATTTGACCTGTGTTCGTCATAAAATGCATCAGCCTTATTTTGTGGATCTGCTCACATGGTGAGTTTGCTTCATCTTTTGAATAACTATGGTCTTGTGTTAAAATAGTTGTAGCTCTATAAATTAGAATTAAATGATCAAAAACATGCTTCCAATAAACTTGTGCCTGAGCCGTCAGCATTAGCCTCTGTGTTGAATAGTAAATTAAGGCATCTTAATCAGTAACATCTACTGACAGTGGAGGGAATCAGTGACAAATGGAGGTATGCTTATTCTTTTAAATTCCACTTTATTTTATCCTATTCAGCAGTGGTGATCATTCAGTTTTTGTTACAGATGAATAGTTGCTAGAATATCCATGTAAGGAGAATAAGGGTGTGGTTCTATTATAAGCATTTGACATTTCCTAGGGCATCTAAGACATCTACATGGAGCTAGAACATATGAAATTTGATGTACAGGAGACCCAAGTCTAGAGAAGCAGATAGTCCTGGCATGAGACTCTTCAGCTTTAACAAGACAGTCTTGCCCTGGGTTATCAGGATGTGAAGCCCTTCGCAGATGTAGAATCTCTCTTTCTTATCTATCCTTAGTAAGACTAGTCTTTTCCTTTCACTTGAAACTGGCTTACCATGCAGCCAGGAACACAACAATTGTGGGATCAAGTGGAGCACAGGCAAGAGCAAATTTCCCTGGTGACCATGCAGGAGACAATTGAGTGTGATTCCCAGAAAACTCTAGGTACAAATTTGCCTACAAAGTTTTCAAGCTGACAAGCAGGTATTCTTTATTGCGGCATCGGGAAGACACAGGGGATAGCTCCTCCTAACGTGTGCCCCCCAGTTGCCACACAAGCCGTCTTTTTATAGTCCCTGGGCATACATACATATTCATGAGGCTACGTATGGATTATGTAATTTTCCAGAAAGTTCCCCGCATGCGCACGGAATTGTGGTGGTGGTTGCTGAGGGTTGTTTACTTCTTCCAACAATCTTCATCACTTCTGGCAGCCTTTGAAGCATGCGCAGTAGATGCTTATACCAGTTTAATTGGTTTGTTAGCACCAGAGACATAATAATCCTCCTATCCTCCTACTTATCAGTTAGTTTAACTGTAGCCCACCCTGGACATCTGCAGTTCCCAGATACTCCTTATCCCTGTGTCCTGTTCTTCTAGACAGGTTTTCTTAAATCTATGTCAACTATAACGATTTATCTTGTGAGAATTCTCAGTATGTTCTCTAGCTGTACTCTATTTTTTTCTCTATGTATCATACACCTCAGTAATTTTCCATTGCTACTGTTACAAAGCCATCAAACTTAACATAACTTAAAACTAATTCTAAAGGTTTCTACATTCTATTTTGTGATTTTGTGCCCCTTTGTCTCAAGTGCAGGTATACACTACTGTCAATATCACTGAATCTAAATGTTGACATATGTAAAATAAATTTACCTAAGAAAACCCTATGTCAGTTTTGGCATTAGAATTAATATAAATGTCATTCATTCATGAAAATGTTGTTCTTAAGTAATATTTACATGTAGTAAAGGCTCATAAATCCGTAACTTGCAGGTAATCCAATTAATTAACGTCTCTCAAGTTGAATGAATAACATCAGGACAAGAATTGTGTTTAGTACTGAAGGTAAATCATGGTCTTATATTGATATTAAAGAATACAAGGAGGAAACCCCATTCTACAAACATTACTAACAGCCTGAGTTTTTTTCAGTCTATATATTTAACAGAGAAAAGATATAAGAATTCTAAAAAGATAAAAGTATGAATTATTGTGTATTTCTAATCTATGACTTCTTTTAGGTGCAACTAAATACTGCCCATACTTTACAGGCTGGTAATATCTTGCTTCTATTTGCTTTGTTTAATGAGCTGCAATGGAACTGTCAGCACAGAAAGGTGAATTTATGCTCTGGATAAAACTTCTTGACAAATTCATTTGGAGAGGCCCTTCTACAGCTGGTTTAGAATAAGCAAGTTATTTGAAAAAAAGAAAAAAAGATTACAATAGTCACTAAAGTCTTAGGTTCAGAAAAGATTAATTAAAATCCTCTACTGGAAAGCTTGGAGTTCTTCTCAGTATGACGTCTGACCTCTTGTCTTGGACTTTATTAAACTAAGGAGATGAACATAAAATCATGTTTTCTTTCTCCTTGTTGTTTTTTCCCATGGTAGAATAAAAAGAACTTTCGATTAATCACTTATGTAAAAAATACGTACATTGTGCAAAGAGTTAAAATTTGTTTGATCAGTAAATTTCGTTTTCACAATGAGACTGAAGCAGTAGTTTAAGAATGTTAAGATTTTGTAATCAGTGTGTTAACACTATACTCAACATTTCTGTTTTCTGCTTTATTGCAAAGCTCAGTTATTGATTTTTAGCATTAAAAATAGTAAACAGTTGATTTACAAGCTGTATAAGACAATTGCTCTCTGACCCAGTGTTTTACAAGCAAGCTAGGTGATGTTATATTTAATAGTTTAGAAAAATCCAGTATATTACTGTCAGACCCTATTATTAAAAAATAATAATGCAGTCCAAAAAAAAAAATATCAAACTTGAAATCATAGAATAGTTAGGGTTGGAAAGCACCTTAAAATCACCTAGTTCCAACCACCCCACCATGGGCAGGGACACTTCACACTAAACCATGCCACCCAAGGCCTCGTCCAACCTGGCCTTGAACACCCGCACAGATGGAGCATTCACAGCTTCCCTGGGGAACTCACACCAGTGCCTCACAACCCCTCCAGTAAAGAATATCTCTCTTATATCCAATCTAAACTTCCCCTCTATAAGTTTGAACCCATTACCCCTTGTCCTATCACTACAGTCCCTAATGAAGAGTCCCTCCCCAGCATCCCTATAGGCCCCCTTCAGATACTGGAAGGCTACTATGAGGTCTCCACACAGCCTTCTCTTCTCCAGGCTGAACAGCCCCAGCTTTCTCTGCCTATCTTCATACAGGAGGTGCTCCAGTCCCCTGATCATCCTCGTGGCCCTCCTCTGGACTTGTTCCAACAGATCCATGTCCTTTTTATGTTGAGGACACCAGAAGTGCACACAATACTCCAAGAGAGGTCTCACAAGAGCAGAGTAAAGGGGCAGGATCACCTCCTTCGACCTGCTGGTCACACTCCTTTTGATGCAGCCCAGGATAAAGTTGGCTTTCTGGGCTGCAAGCGCACACTGCCAGCTCATATTCATTTTCTCATCGACCAGCACCCTCAAATCTTTCTCCACAGGGCTGCTCTGAATCTATTCTCTGCCCAACCTGTAGCTGTGCCTGGGATTGCTCCGACCCAGGTGTAGGACCTTGCACTGTCATGGTTAAACTTCATGAGGTTGGCATCAGCCCACCTCACAAGCGTGTCAAGGTCCCTCTGGATGGCATTCCTTCCCTCCAGCGTATCAACCGAACCACACAGCTTGGTGTCCTCGGCAAACTTGCTGAGGGCGCACTCAATCCCACTGTCCATGTCACTGACGAAGATGTTGAACAATACCAGTCCCAAAACCAATCCCGGAGGGACACCACTCATAACTGGTCTCCAGCTGGACATTGAGCCATTGACCACAACTATTTGGGTGTGGTCATCCAGCCAGTTCTTTATCCACTGAGTGGTCCACCTATCAAATTGATATCTCTCCAATTTAGAGACAAGGATGTCATGTGGGACAGTGTCAAACGCTTTGCACAAGTCGAGGTAGGTGACATCAACTGCTCTACCCCTGCCCATCAGTTCTGTAGCCCCATCATAGAAGGCCACCAAATTGGTCAGGCAGGATTTCCCCTTAGTGAAGACATGCTGGCTGTCATCAAGCACCTTGTATTTCATGTGCCTTAACATGCCTTCCAGGAGAATCTACTCCAAGATTTTGCCAGGCACAGAGGTGAGACTGATTGGTCTGTAATTACCATGGTCATCCATTTTCCCCTTCTTGAAAATGAGGGTTATAATTCCCTTTTTCCAGTTGTCGGGAACTTCACCTGACTGCCATGATTTCTCAAATATGATGGCCAGTGGCTTAGTAACTTCATTTGCCAGCTCCTTCAGGACCCGCAGATGGATTTCATCAGGACCCATGGACTTGTGCATGTTCAGATTTTTAAGATGGTCTCGAACCCGATCCTCTCCTACAGTGGGCCCAAGGTCTTCATTCTCACAGTCCTTGTGTCTGCTTTCCAAGACTTGGGTGGTGTGGTCAGGACATTGGCCAGTGAAGACCGAGGCAAAGAAGCAATTCAGAACCTCAGCCTTCTCCAAATCCAGGGTAGCTAGTTCTCCTGAGAGCTTCCTGAAGGGACCTATGTTCTCCCTAGTCTGTTTTTTATTTGCTATGTACCTGTAGAATCCCTTCCTGTTATCTTTAATATCCTTAGCCAAGATTAATTCTAACAGGGCCTTAGCTTTCCTAACCTGGTCCCTAGCTTTCCTGGCAACATTTCTGTACTCTTTCCAGGCCACCTGTCCTTGCTTCCACTTTTTATAAGCCTCTTTGTTCATTTGAATTTTCCTCAGCAGCTCCTTATCCATCCAAGGAGGTCTCCTGGCCCTCCTGCTGCACTTCCTTCTAGTTGGGATGCAACACTCCTGAGCTTGTAGCAGATAATCCTTGAATATCGACCAAGAGTTTTGGGCCCCCCTGCCCTCTAGGGCTAAGTCTCATGGAACCTTACTAAGCAGGTTCCTGAAGAGGCCAAAGTGTGCTTTCTTGAAGTCCAGGGCAGTGAGCTTTCTGCATGCTCTTCTCACTGTCCTGAGGATCTCAAATTCAACCATCTTGTGGTCACTGCATCCAAGGCTGTCCTGGAGCATCACATTTCCAATGAGACCTTCCCTGTTGGTGAGTACGGGGTCATTCATGGCACCTCTCCTTGTCAGTTCCTCTATTACTTGCAGAAAGAAGTTGTCTTCCATACAATCCACACAATCAAGGAACATTCTGGGTTGCTTGTGCCAGGGCATACCATCCCTCCAATGGATATTAGGGGGTTCAAGTCACCCATGAGAAGAATGGCCTGTGAGCGTTAGGCTTTTCCTATCTGTCTATAGAGTGCTTCAAAAAACAAACTTAAACTTGAGGGTTTTTTGGCAAGAGTTTTTGTTTGTTTGTTTTGATTTTGTTTTTTGGTGGGAGGTGTTTGTCTTTTGTGGTTTTTTTTATTTGTTTGTTTGTTGGTTGGTTTTTTTCATTTGTGTGTTTGGGATTCATCCCCATCCCCCCATCCGCCCCATCCCCCCCCCAAATGACCATGTGAAAATATGAGAGTGATATAGTCACTTTTTTGCTTTTTGGTTTATATTATACACTTGGGACATTTTTCAAGCTTTCTTTTACTGTCTTGAGAAGTGAAACTTTTACAAAATATGTCAGAGTATTCTTTCAAACAGTGTGACTTCAGAAGCTGGTGCTTCGGATCAGATTTAATGCAGCCTGAATCTCTGGATCTCTGAATCTTTGGATTTTTCCAGACTTCAAGATGCTGAAAGTTCCTTCATTATCTTTCACAGGGTTGGAGTATTAATTTAAAATTATTATTTGAAAGTTTTGAAAATCTCAGGTAAATCTAACAATAGACTTTTTTTGTACAAAGGACTCTAATTAGATAATTCTTTGTAAAACAACCATTTAGCCAGCTCTTTTTCACAAAATTTGTACATATTTGAAATCCTTGATGCCTCTGATTTTCTGTCACTTTGCTTGAAGAAAGCAGGCTTTCAAAATTAATCAGACAGAAACCCACACAGAAAACCAAGCTAAATACCTCTAAAGTGTGTATCACTTCTGAATTCTGAACAGTTTGCTCAAAATGCATATGAAATACCTGGGAGGGAAGGATGAGTTAAAACCTCATTTTCAGATAAATTGCCAAGAGGAGACTGCTGCTTATTGCTCAGGAAGCACCTATCTCTCAACTTGGTTCAATGGCAAAGGCTGTTATATTGTGTCAATGCATTTTTTTCCAGACCATCAAGCTCTACCTGATACACAGTTTATGCTGTGTAAATGAGTATAGCTCTGCTGCCATGACTTAAAGGCTTACCCTGGCTTACTGCCCTTATCATTGTGCAAAGAGAAGTGAAATCTGTGCCCACAAAATATCTATTATGTCAGTGAAGGAAAAGTTTTACTATTGGGTATAGAAATTCCTCCCACCCCCATCTGTCTTTCCAAGGTTAAAGAAAGGTCTGGAGTGGTTGCTCAATACCATCACTATTCTGCTCAGGTCTGCATTCAACTTTGATTAGAGCAGACTGTTCTCAAGGCAGGGATCTTTTGCCATTTTTTCAGTTATTCTGAAACATTGCATAGGAGAGCTTAGGAGAGAACGAATAACCTGCCTTCAAAATGAAGGTTTTGGTGGTGTTCCTGAATTAGTATAGCATTTCATTAAAGTTGACAAAGATCTATTGAATCATCAGGTCAACCTTTTTGAATCAGCAGTATATTTCTCTGAAATAGAGTCTATCTTATTCTGAAAATTTAGCTTCATTTTAGTGGTACTACTGCATGAGCATAATCATTAGGAAGACTTGTGTAAGAGCAACAATTATCAAGAGTCCATTCCTGTTCCCAGTGAAAGGAATCCATATAGTTAAAGACCAGCAAAACTTCTATTCTGGTTAGTGAGCTGAGGGGCCCAGTCAAACAGAAATCAGTTATATATAATTTAAAGCTCATCTGCACAAAATGATGAGTGGTAGCTTCCAAGAAGTTGGCGTGCTTGTCAACTTGTCAGTGTAACTTACAGCATGGTCCATGTTTGCAGGGAAATACAAAGGCATTTCATGCTGTTTTTCTCCCCATAGGGAGATATCCTTTGACTTTGCTCTGAGTTTGAGCACTCCCTGGGCAGAAAGACTGCGTCTTCATTTGATAGCCAGGCATGGCTTTCTGCTTTGTGGTATCTTCCGGCTTTTGCAGTGTAACACAAGCTTTCAAGATGTATTTAATAGTACAAAAAATAAAGAGGTTTCATTGCTCTTTCCTTTCTAATGGTTTTCTCTTTCCCTCTTGCTATCTCTTACCCTAATATTTCTAAAGGGCTTATCCTTCTGGTCATTTAGACGATTACATCATAGCATCAGTAGTAACAGCAAAATCACGGTGAAGGTAGTTATTTCCTTGAGAATTTCTTCTTTATGGACAAAATTCTAAAGGGTATTAGTAGGTCTATTTATTTCCAAGTTTGAAGTTAATTTCAGTGCTTCATAAGTTAATTTCAGTGCTTCCAGTGTCTTAGTATAATGTTGTGGGAGTCTTAGAGAGGATGGCATGTTTTTTTGTTTTGATACATTATACGAATTAGTTGAAAGACCTTGGTTTTTTTTGAATCTCAAAATCAGTCATATCCTGGATTCTTTTAATTTCTTCTGGGAATCTGAATGCCTCAAATAAAATGTTTTCTCCCTAACTTTACTACTCACCCAAATATTTGCAAATATCAGAAATATTTGTTGATCCAACATGTACCTGCCCAGTTAAAATAACAAATTAATTAGATGTGTTGCCACACTTACAATACCCATTAGTTAAACACTTGGTCTTAAGGTTTGTCCTCCTATTAAGTGTGAAAGTTACCAGAGAAAGAAAAGTATTTGGGAGCCACTTCTACTCTTCGGTGTTGGTAGTCACATGTTTTATTTATATAGCAGTTACAGCCACAGCCCTGATGATCTTCACTGCAGAGACTGGAGCTCTGCACCAGCCTGATAAGTTGTGAGAGTCAGCTATTTTTCTGAAGTGGTTATTCAACAAGTGATAATAGATTCTTAATCAGCAGAAAGAAAGAGAGAAAACTGAAGGTGACAACTGATTGTGCTAATATTGATGGTTTAAATGAAGTGATGAACTAAAAGGGTTCAGATAATGTCATCATAACTCAGGAAGTAGTATCAGCATTTATTTCAGTATTGCGTATACAAACTGTACCCTATGGTACCTTAAAGGGAGGCTCATCTATTAATGATTCTGCATTTTATGACTCTTGCTCTTATTCTGGGTTTTTCTAATCATAGTTTTAAAAAAGCAGATGCCCTCAAACTTAAATAATTATGATTTAGAGAGGAAAAAAAAAAATTCTTGAAAAAATTAGTAAAGGTGACTGACTTACTAATTTTCTTTAGTATACCATTTCCATTATGGTATATAATAATTTCTTTAATGATCTTAAAGTTTTTGCCTCAACAAGCTTGCCAAGGAGGCTTGCTCTACACTTCAATAATTCTCTGCATGAAAAACCCCACCATTTCTTAACATATGATTAAATGTCATTTGTCTTTACGTTCCATTTAACCTATTTGTCCCACTGGTAGTCATATTAGCTGGAAAAAAAAACAAACAACAAAACAAGCCCAAATAACTAATATCATATAGTTCCTGATTTTTGCAGAGAGCTTTAATAAAATTCCATTTATCTGTATTATGCAGTTTAAAAATAAGCAAAGAATTACAATACCTTCTTTTTTGACTTATACAGCATCCTTAGGTAAATCTTATCATTATCTTTTTCCACAATGCTATATATATATATATAATGATTTAATTTAAATTAACAAGGAAAAATAGCAAAGCAAAATAAATAAAAATAATGCCATAAAATCCAACAAAACACCACCATTACTCAAATTTATCTTCTTAATTCAGATTCTGCGTGATGTTCTGCATTTTGCTATGTTCTGAAGAGCGTGTGTGGTCCTTTTGCAGTTCACTTGCATTTAATTTCTACTTAAACTACTTTTATTTTGAAGGGACTGTATGTTTTTACTGTCAATAATCTGTAATTTCACTTGACAAGAGTCAGTCCTTTCTTGATATATTCGCATTAAAGTTGTAATGGACCAGAACTACTTGTACTCACCATTGCATCATGGAGCTGAAAAGATACAGGCTTGTATAACTTGCATGATTTTCTGGGATGACCAGAAGAAGTGGCTTAAGATAGCATTTTTAGAAAAGCAGTCTGATGTTTGAGGTGGTGATATTTCAGAAAGAGCTGTTGTATCGATATATATTGATATCAGACCTTCCTTCTGCTTCCTTTTGACATGCTTCTCTGTAAGGCAGTTTGAAACCAATAGTGCTGAGGAGGAGCAGCACTGTTACCTCTTCTTTTCATGAGGACACAGCCTAGGTCCTCATGCTGTTGCACCATGTGAGGCTCAGAAATGTCTTCTCAGAATATGTTTGTGAGATACGATGAATGACCCTATGCACATCTAACTTTCCACTATATTTTCAATTTAAGATGACATTTTGCTTTCCATAAAGATCTTTTTGTTTGAGTTTTGCAAGATAGTTAATAAATTTCACCTGTGAGACACCTGTATTTCAAATTGTGTGACTGTTCCATACAGTCAGGAAAGCATTTTTGGATATTCTTGGCTTAAAATCTTCATGAAAGAATAATTTAACATTTTGATAGTCTAATTATCCTATTTCTGTTTATTTTATGGTATCAGTTCATCTATCTTTTCAGTAAGCAAATAGAAGCATTGACTTTGCCTTCAGAATGGGTACAGCATAACAACTGTCAAGTCCAACCTCCCTAAACATGTTATTGATGGGTGGAAGACAGAATACCTTTTGGGTTGAAATGGCAACTTAGGATTCAGGTTCAACAAGAACAAAACGACTTCCTCACAGAAGAGACTGCTAATGCATTCCGTCTGCTTTCCTGTCACTTTGTGTTATGGCACTGCTTTTATAACACAAATCCAAAATGAAGACCTAACAACAATAATGACCCCAAACCAACATTTAAATCTAGACTTCCTCTTCCCTTAGTTTTCTAGGGGTTTAAGCTTTTCAGGGTATTGTTTTCAGTTATACTTAAAATTTTAAGAAGATTCAAATTGTTTCTACACAAGAATCAAAGCAATAAAATTCACTTCTGGGTACATGATGGACTGTAGGTAGCATAACAAAATGAATAAAGCAGGCGTAAGGTAGGATTGTTGAAGCTAATGTTGAATAAGTAAGGTTTTTTAAACCAAGGAAGTGTTGTTTATTAATGGTTTTAGACATAATTTCTTTGCTCAACATAAGTAACACGTGGAGTAAATCACCATCACCATCAAAAGAGCTAAAAAATGTAAATGGATTTTAGAAATAAAAATAGAAAAACTGTTGGAGAAAACCTCAGTTTCTGACAGTATATGCTGAAAAGAATTTGAAAAACAAGCCATCTGATTCTGAAAATTATTTGCAGTTATTTGTTCAGACTTTAATCTGGCAAGGCCGAGTAACAATAGCTGATTATTTAGAGACTACTTCTTGTCATCTGTAATTCTTGACCTGGAACTATATTTTTACTTCAAGAATTAGAATATTTGGCTTTCCTATGACAGCTATTTTACAGCCTTATTTTTATTCCCAACAAAATGAGACTTTTCAAATGCTAGATGTATTCATATAAACATCAGCTGACCAAAGCTCAAGCCTACAGAGAAATTTCCTGAGAAATTGCTTTCTTGCTTAGACTATGGAAAGCAAAATTTTTGCAAAAGTGTTATCAATTTCAAAGAAGCATGGCAAATAAACCTCTTTTTTAAAAATTCTTAAACTATGTACAGTATCAAAGCCCTGATTTCAAAATTTAGGTGCCATAAAGAATCTGTTGTGTTATTATCATGTCACATCGAGTCTTAATCATTTCTTTGCTATAAAGTCATCCCAAATATTTTTTGAGTTATGAAAATAAACCAGTACTACAACATGTTGATACCTAACAATGACTAAATGTTAGAGAATTATCGTTTTGCAAACCCTCCTTTACTGATGAGTTTTAAGTCTATCGCTGTATCTAGTTACACAGGGATACAAGCACATAACCCTGTTAGATCATTTAAGTAACAGCTGAAGACAGTTCAGTTGGAGACAAGGGAATATTCAATCAGGATAACCGAAAGAGGCTCACGTATTCTTCTATCTGTTCCTGTCATTACCTTGGTTTCCCTTTTTCATTGAGCAAGACCTGAAGGCTGATACTTTGTTAAGTGGTATCCTTCATCACAGAATCATAGAATAGAATCGTAGAATAGGTAGGGTTGGAAAGGACCTTAAGATCATCAAGCTCCAACCCCCCTGCCATGGGCAGGGACACCTCGCTCTAAACCATGTTACCCAAGGCCTCATCCAACCTGGCCTTGAACACTACCAAGGATGGAGCATTCACAACCTCCCTGGGAGTACTGTATTTTATTATAACGGACAACTGAAACAAAGCTCAAATATTATTTTTTTCTAATAAATTTGTCATTTTAACCCAGAACAGGTCATTATGTTTCTTTATATTAACATTCAAGTCCATTAGGAAAAGACAAATATATGAATTCAAATTTGTCATGGTTTAAGCCCAGCCAGCAACCCAGAACCACTACCCCCTGCATATTCCCCCTGCTCCCAAAGGCATGGGGAGGAGAATCAAAATAATGTAACTCCCATGGGCTGATATAAGAACAGTCCAGTAACTAAGGCACAACACAAAACCATTACTGCTGCCACCAATAATAATTATGATAAGGGAAATAACAAGGGAAGAAAATACAACCTATCACCACCTGCTGACCAACACCCAGCCTGACTCGAGCACTGATCTAGCCCTTCCGGGTAACTCTCCCACTCTCCCCAGTTTATATACTGGGCATGATGTGCTGTGCTGTGGAATACCTCTTTGGCTAGCTTGGGTCAGGTGCCCTGTCTTTGCTTCCTTGCAGCTTCCCCTCCTCCCTGGCAGAGCATGAGACTCAGAAAGTCCTTGGTCAGAATAAACATTACTGAGCAGCAACTAAACACATTGGTGTTATCAGCACTGTTCCCAGGCTGAAAGTCAAAACGACAGCACTGCACCAGCTACTAAGAAGGAGCAAAATGACTGCTACTGCTGAAGGCAGTACAGTATCCACCCCATATTCCATACCATTTACATCATTCTCAGATCCCACATTTTCCAACATACCATCACTCTGGTCTCATATATATATATATACACATATATATATATACATCCACACACACACGAAGAGAGAAATATCATTCCTTAGTGCATGGACCAATCCCTACAAAGCTGCTGAGTTCATCCAGTCCATAATATCAGGCTCCACCTCTTGTAAGTCTTTCAGAGTAGGAGAGAGAGTGTGCAGTGTTGGATTGTTGCCTGTTGATGAACCAGAACTTTTCTGGTTTTGTCAAAGTTCATTCTTTCTTGGGATGATGGTTGAAGGGAAGTCAGGGCCAGTCATTGGTGACCTGAAGACATCTAGTTGGTGGGCTATAAAAGTGCTACAAAGCAGGAAACAGCATACAATTGAGTTCATTGCCTGTTTCCCTAAAAATCAAATCCCCTTGAAGTACACATTGGATTTCCCCATCTTCCTGCCTTACCCACAAAGTATGTCAGGGTCCATGAGCAAAAACAATCCCACAAGTGGGGTTGCGTTTACCTGAAGCAGGAACAACTCAGACTGTCTTCCACAGAAAATTCTTTATGTGCACCACAGTAACTTTATCCACTTCTACAGTATGTAAAAGTTCTGACTGGGCTGGGCCAGCCCTGTGGGCAAATCCTCTGGTGTTGATCAACCAGGTGGCTTTTTGTAAATGAGTATCCAATGTTTGAAAGTCCCACCACCCATTGCTCTCAGTGTAGTTTTTAACAGCCCACTGTATCATTCGATTTTCCCAGAGGCTGGTGCATGATAGGGGATGTGATATACCTACTCAATGCCATGATCTTTGGCCCAAGTGTCCATAAGATTGTTCCGGAAATTAATCCCATTGTCTGACTCAGTTCTCTCTGGGGTGCTGTGTCACCACAAAATCTGTTTCTCAAAGCCCAGGATAGTGTTCCCGGCAGTGGCGTGGGGCACAGCGTACGTTTCCAGCCATCTGGTGGTTGCTTCCACCATGATGAGCACATGGTGCTTGCCTTGGCGGGTTGGTGGTAGTGTGATACAGTCAGTCTGTCCTTCTGGCCTCCTAATATTTGTACTTCAGCCATCGTCCTCCAAACCAAAGAGTTGTTAACCATTTAGCTTGCTTAACTGCAGCACATTTTTCACAGTCATGTGAAAGTGTCCATTGTTATGTCCACCCCTCAGTCATGGGCCCATTTATATGTTGCATCTCTTCCCCGATGGCCTGAAGTGTCATGGGCCCACCAAGCCCAAAATAATTCACCCTTAAGTTGCCAATCTAAGTCCATCTGAGCCACTTCAATCTTAACAGCTTTATCCACTTGTTGGTTGTTCTGGTGCTCCCCAGCGGCCAGACTCTTGGGTACATGGGCATCTACATGGCATGCCTTCACCACCAGGCTCTGCACCTGCCAGGGAGCAGCAGCCCAGATAGGTTTAACCTCTGCGTTGCCAGTTGCTCTGCTTCCATAACTGCAACCACCCCCACAGGGGATTTGCCACCCTCCATGAGTCAGTACAGAGATAAAATACTGGCCACTTTTCTCGTTCAACGATGTTCAAGGCCAGCTGGGTGCTTTCACCACAGCAAACTGACTCGATTCACCCTCTCCTTCAGCAGTATCTGCAACTTGTCGTTGAGGACTCCATACAGCTGCCTTCCATCTCCGATGCTTTCCCACAATATGTTAGGACCCATCAGTAAACACAGCATACTGCTTTTCACTTTATGACAGTTTATTATATGGTGGGGGCTCTTCAGTATGCATCACCTCCTCCTCTGGTGACATTCTAAAATCTTTGCCCTCTGGTCAGTCCATGATGACTTCTAGAATGCCTTGATGACTGGGGTTTTCTATTCAAGCTCGTTGTGTAATTAGCGCAGTCCACTTGTTCCATGCAGCATTGGTTGCATGATGTGTAGAGAAAACACCCATCCAGTCCAGCATGGGCAACTGTGGTGCTAGGAGGAGCTGTGCTTCAGTGCCAATCACTTCCAAAGTAGCTTGAACACCTTCATAGGCTTCCAGTATCTCTTTCTCAGTTGGGGTATAGCTGGCCTCAGATGCTCTGTATCCCCAACTCCAAAAGCTGAAGGGTTGACCTTGAGTCTCCACTGGAGTTTTCTGCCAGAGGCTCCAGGTAGGACCATTCTCCCCAGCTGCGGTGTACAGTACATTTTTTACATCTGTCCAGGTCCAGGCTGGTCCAAGGGGTACTGCATGAATTATCTCTAGTTTAATTTGCTCAAAGGCTTGTTTTTGCTCAGGGCCCCATTTAAAATTATTTTCCTTCCTGGTCACAAGATAGAGAGGGCTTACAATCAAACTGTAATTTGGGATGAGCATTCTCCAAAACCCCACAAGCACAAGAAAGCTTGTTTTTCTTTCACAACTGGCAAGAGCCGCCTCCAACAGCTGAAGGACCATTTCTCTTTTGCAATTATTTTGCCTGTTCCCACCTTCCTAGCAAGTGATCCCAGCTTCTTGGCTTCCCTACCTTCTAGTTAGTGACCGTTGGCCCCATTATATCAGCATCGGAGCAACCAGGTGATGATGTGCTCCCCTGGTTGACAGGTAAAATCTTTTGCATATTCCATAGGTCAGTTGAAGTCCAGGGTCAAGAAGTCACCTCTTCTTCTTCCTCTGATTCACGTAATAATAACTCCTGATCGGATACTGTCCCAGGTAGTAAGTGCATTGTTTCTTCATCTTGCTTCACTATACAGGTTGTTTTTTGTGCCTTTCTTTTGCTTTTGCCCACAGGGGCAACCGAGATTGCCATGAATTGCTCTTGTGGTTTAGCTGCAGTGATTATCAGTTTGGTTGGAGTGGCTGCAGTATCTGTTGTCAGGGTTGGTGCAGCCACTGTGCTTGGGTTTGAGTATCCTCCCTGGCAGAGCATGAGACTCAGAAAGTCCTTGGTCAGACTAAACATTACTTAGCAAAAACTAAAAATATCAGTGTTATCAGTGCTGTTCCCAGGCTGAAAGTCAAAACCACAGCACTGCACCAGCTACTAAGAAAAATGTCTGCTACTGCTGAACCCAGGACAAAATTGAAAAGTCTAAAAAGGATGTGGCTCTGAATACTTCTGAATACTTCCCACTCCTCAGTATTGCTTAGGCCACACTGAAGATGGATTTGCTGTTCTGTTATTTCCTTTTGAACTGTAAGCTCAAATGCTCAAAAGCTTCGTGTTCTAAAAGACATCTATTATATAGAATCACTAAATAATCTATGACCAAAAAGAGACTTCAAAAATGGGCATCAGTTCAGGTACAGAATAATAAAATCATAGAATAGTTAGGTTTGGAAAGGACCTTAAGATCATCTAGTTCTAACCCACCTGCCATGGGCAGGGACATCTCAGACTAAACCAAGTCACCCAAGGCTCAATCCAACCTGTCCTTGAACACTGGATGGAGCATTCACAACTTCATTGAGCAACCCATATAACCATTTTGGAGACCCAATGTTACCCAATTCCTATATTGAGATATTTTAATGAGTTCCTTTGAATGCAAAATTTGTTACATATATTACTAAAATATCTTTTGGACTGCAATAATAATTCAATAATGATCCTTGGAAGACTGAGACACCTGCAGAGAAAGAAAAAAAAAATTGCCAGCCACAGTGGACAAAGCCGAATGAGCTGAAAGAAAAGAATTCAGTTATGTGAAGTAACAGCAGTATCTGATTTGGCACATGTGAGTGATATAAAAATACATTTTCACATTCCTCACTTGTCCTGGTTTTGGTTGCGATAGAGTTAATTTTCTTTCTTGTAGGTGGTGTAGTGCCATGTTTTTGGCTTTCATCTGAGAACAGTGCTGATAACATGCCAGTGTTTTAGTTGTTGCTAAGTAATGCTTATTCTGACCTTTCAGTCTCTCATGCTCTGCCAGTCAGGAGGAGCACAAGAAGCGGGGAGGGAGCAGAGACAGGACACTTGATTCAAACTAGCCAAACGGGTATTCCATATCACAGCACGTCATGCCCAGCATGTAAACTGAAAAGAATTGGCTGGGATGGGCTGATTGCTGCCTGGGGACAGCATCAGTCAGAGGATGTTGAGGAATTGTATTGTATGTCACCTGTCTTTCTTGGGTTTTATTTCCCTCTCTCTGTATTATTATTATTATTATCATTATTATTATTATTATTCCTTATCATTATAGTTTATTTCAATTATTAAACTGTTCTTAGCTTATGGCTTTTTTTATTTTTTCTTCTCCTCCCCATCCCACTGTGGGAGAGTGAGCGGATGACTGCATGCTACTTAATTGCTGGGGTTAAATCACATCACTTAACACTTCATCAATTCCAGAACGTTTCAGTCCTGGGATAGGAGGTAACCTGCAAAAAGAATGAAGTCGGTGTCTCCCACTTTACATGACAGCTGATGTAATAGATACTTATTATACTTCATATTTTTCAATCTGATTTTTATAGCTTCATGTCTTCATGAAGTTCGAAAGGTTAGATCAGGCTTTTCTTTTCCTCAGAAGAAATAATATTACCCTGGAACAAATGCATTTTTCCTTTGAATTAGAATTTTTGTTCAATATCATATTTCAATATTAAATCAGAAGTTTTTGTGTACCAATGAAAAAGTATCCAAATTCTATTAATTTACTAATATAACAATCTAAAATGTATACTTTAGGGTCACTATCCAACTATTCTATTACACAGCAAGAATTATTTTAGACTTTTGGCTAATCTGTCCAGTTAGTCTCTTTGTATGTGGAATCTAATATAAGAATATAGCTTACTTATCCTTGGAAGATATAGGTTTGTTCACACAAGCTACAAAGTTGTTTACAGTCACTTAAACCTGTAATATTAAGAGATTCTTTCAACTACCCTGCCATAAAAGGCATAGCAACCACATGATATATATACATGACTGAAACTTTTTCAGTCTGCTAGCTGCAGAATGAAAGGATAAGCAGTAATTGAAAATAGCAGGCATAAAGAAGAACCAGTGCAGAATGGTAAGGTTTGCATTTACTCTGCATAGTTGCAAATAGAAGCACTAGTTAGAGGCAAAAGAGAACCATGGCCAGAAAATACATATACCAGTTCCTCATGAATCAGAAATTTTCCCTGGTCTATAGATTTCAATGGAGGCAAACATACTTACAACACTGAAATCCCTAGGCCATTTTATTGCCCAGATTCTTGTCTAAATATATGTCTGCAGCAAGGACTGATATCATAGACAAAGGTTCAGCTCTGATCCTGAAGATGAGTTTGTTCCCGGACAATGTGCTAATGTGTTTCACTAATGAAATGAGTGGCAAGTAGGACTGGCGCAGAACCAGGGCCATTTAACCCATTGCAAATGCTTTGTTTTCTCAACTCATCTGCATTTGTGTGCTACTGTTAGGGGACAGAAGTGAATAAGCAGAGGCATGATCAACAAATACTTCTTGAAGAGAAAATCATCTTCATGGCCTCTGGGAGTCTAAGAAACTGTGAAAATCCAGCCTTTATCTACTTGTTATTACATAGTTTTGACTGATGAGATTAAAAAGCAGTTTAAAAATCTCAGGGCATTATTCTGCATAGGTTTGCATGTCATATCACATAAGGCCAATTTTCTCAGAATTTATTAATTTTAATTCATAAGTTAAATGAGAAAGTTGTAAACCATGGGTGTAACTGATGTTACGAAAAATCAGTATTCTCCAGCATGAGTCCTTTGTTCAATTCTCTGCACCATGAATCTCACATAAAAGTAAAAGAAACTTATGGGAAGGGACAGGGTTTTTGCCAGAAAAAAAGGTACAGCCCCCCCCAAAAAGAAAAAAATATGTAGTTTGTATGTAAAAGGCATCTTCTTTTAAAACAAGTGAACAGCCTTTGCTAAAATACGATGGTAGCCAAATGATGGACCTAGAAACAGATTGCTGGCAAACCAGCAAATGTATGACAAACTCAGCTACACGTCAGCTCTACAGTCCTTGGGAGTGTATTTTTAATTGACTGAGTGGTATATGGTGAGCAAGTGCAGTGAAGCAGAACATGTAGAAATATTTAAAGGGTTTTGAATGACTATAGGAAACAGTTAAAGGTTCAGAAAAGACACTTCATTAATCTCTCTTTACCTCTTCTTATCACACAAATAAAAAAAAGGATACTGAGTGAAACTGAATGTTGGGAAGGTAAAAAAAAAAAAATCATTATTTTCCGCAACATATAATGAGCTAATCTCATTACCCCCAATATCACACAAGAGTAAGGGTGACAATTAATAAAGCAGTCAGGTGCTTAAGAACACAGGTCCATTCCAACAGGATTTGCAAAAGGAACATGGAGATTATGTAATAAATTTTGTGCAACTTCTCTGAAAATATGATCTCTGGAGAACAGCTTTACATACAATGTGCTATGCTACCTATGTTCCTCCAATTTATATTACAGAGGCACAGAAAATACACAGATTGCCTGTGAGACATCCTGCTGTATATAGCAATACAAAAGCACCCTGGGTGTTCTCCAGGATAAGGGGCTCACAGATTTTTAAGGCTATTCTCTGGTCAGTATGAACACCCAGCTCAATCAGCAGCCATGGTGGCGGGCTCTGATGTCTAAATCAAGAACTTGAGTGTCTTTTGAGCATTTCAGTAGATATTAGACATAATTTTAAGGCATTTGAGCTTTTTTGTGAATCAGTCAATAAAGCCTCAGGAGGATTTGAGTGATGGACAGACATTTTTGGGGTTAGCTGAGGTAAAAAAAAAAAAAAGAAAGAAAAAAAAAGATATCAAATGAAATACCTGTGAAATATCTAAAAAAAAAAAAAAAAAATCCCCAAAAAAAGCCCGGGGGGGAGAAAAAGAAGTGTATTTTGGAAGGCTTTGGAAGGAATAGAAATCCTTTTGATTTAAGACACGATGTATTTTCTAGCATTGGATAATAAAGGAAAACTTTAAGGTGAGAGGGCTTTTCCGTAGATGCTGCCTGAAGTGTTTTCTGCACATGGTTCAGGAATTGCAGTAAACAGCCTGTGTGATCTGGTGATTTGAATAAGTGTGGCCACAGCTGTGTTCATATGGGTAAAAAACGGGATCTGCTACTTAGATGCAGTCATCCAGGCTCATGCCTTTTTTGAATGAGCGTCTTTTCACCTGCCAAACTACTGTACTTTGCTACATTTTATTTAGTTTCAATTTAAGCCTCTCACATCATCTTCACTTTCTCATGTCATTTTTTCTGACTATGAAAGGATATGCAAGAGAAAGGACTTTAAATTAATATTTTAGAAGTGCTTAATGTAGGTGGTGCATGAGGGCAGACAGAATTCAGTTTGGTTAAATGTAAGCTAATGCAGGTTTGCAAAAAAATTCTGAATTTCTTGTGCATTCTCAAAGGCTCTGATGTCCTAATCAATCAGAGTTTGAGTGTGCCTGAGAGAATAAACCCCCTTAATTTCCTTGTCAGGAGTTAAGGGTTCTCTTCCTACTCAATCAGCAATGCAAAGACCTTAGCATTGAACTTTGACCCCTCTTAAGAAGAAAGTAAGTCATTGTTGTTCAATGAATATCGCTTCTTGGTCTATTGCAGCAAACAAGTTGCTTGGATGAATTACAGCAATTGAAAAATGGCATATAAGTACTGTAATCCTCTTATATGAAGCAATGCTATGAGCTGGATAGGCTCTGAGTCCCACATTCAGAGAATCACTTTGAAAGATTTAATACTAGAATTTCAGAGAAGGTTAATGAAAGCAGTAAATGATATGCTAGAATTTGCAGGAAGCAAGGCTTGCAATGAGCAAGGCACTGAGTTCCAGCTTCACTGTGGCATTTTTATGATGGCAGCAAAATAGTCAAACTGACCGTTACCCAGGAGAGAGAGAATTAAAGTCGCTATAGGCGATTTTACTGCACTGCCCTCTACAGTCTTCAGGATTGCTAGAACACTGTTGAAAGCAGACCTGGAAAAGAAAAGAAAGACATCTATGCTAGATATGACAGCTAGACTGGCAACCTTGTGAGGGTCTGTGAAGAGCCACTCTCCGCAGAACCCTTATTAGCAGAATATAGGCAGGAGCTGCCCTCTCTTAGCACTGCAAAAACCAAAATTTACCTCCTTCCCCTTTGCTGCTTGTCAATAGCAAGTATGTACTGCTGAAATACAAGGAAGGCAATAGTTAAGATACTGAGTTTGGTCAAAATTGTGACTTCTTATCGAAGTCCTTTCATTTCCAACGTATTTTAGCATAGAATGAAGCACTGATGAAACTCCTTTTACCCTTTACATACTCAATTTATCAGGTATAGACATATCTGCAAAACACCCTTCTCTGGCTGAAATCGCAAATGTGGTTTTGCCATCTTCAGACATACACATTCACATTATGAATGAAAATTTGCATAACCATCTGTTTATTTCAAAATCTGTATTTCATAGTTCTGAGTATATGGAAAAATAAAATTATTACCACATTAAAAGACATGTTAAAGATTCAAGATTTTCTACTGGGATTTCAATTGAATTTAGTTTCTCAAAGCTTATAAGAAATAAAGTTGTTATTGTTTTAAATTAGAACTGTTGTTAATGGCAACTGCTTCAGTAATTGCAAAATTTATACAATAGAGCTATTTAAGCTGCTTAAAAATTTATAGCATATTTAATTAATACATTCAAATATGAGAAGATATTAATGATTTAAAATTTAATCAATATTTTCCTGTATGTGTATGTTTTGTATTAAAAATAATACATTGAATTTGCTCAACAGGATTAGAATGGACAATTTGTTTACAGTGGCATAGTGACTTGGTCTGCTACTGTATTTCTTGACCTCTGTATGCCACAATTGAAATATGGATTAAGTAGGAAGGAGTTACTGTAGAAGATTCAACAGAGCACTTTGCTGACGTGATAACCAAGGTTTATTAGCAGAATTGTAGCTGTATAGTCATTGCAGAATTTAAAGTGCATTTAGCTCCAGGTGTAATTACCATATCTATCCTCACACATATTAATTGGGTTTATTATAAGCTACCTTTCCCCTCTTAATAAATAAAATCACAGTTATTATATTTCTGTCTGCATAATTATGTTTTTAAAGTGTTATTATAATATATAGAAGACTCCAGCGTGCTAAAGTGATATTTTTAAAGCTTCTTGATGTCACCACATAAATGGAGTTTAGTAAGTACAAAATTATTCTTATTATTATTATTATTATTGAATCGTAGAATAGTTAGGGTTGGAAAGGACCTTAAGATCATCAAGTTCCAACCCCCCTGCCAGTTATTACTATCACACAGAAAGTGTAGGCAAGAATGCAAATACAGTATGCATATCATAGAACCATAGAATAGTTAGGGTTGGAAAGGACCATCAAGTTTCAACCCCCCTGCCATGGGCAGGGACACCTCGCTCTAAACCATATCACCCAAGGCCTCGTCCAACTTGGCCTTGAACACTGCCAGGGATGGAGCATTCACAACTTCCTTGGGCAACCCATTCCAGTGCCTCACCACCCTAACAGGAAATAATTTCCTCCTTATATCCAATCTCAGAGAATTTCTGCAGTGATTGCAGTTTGTACAGGACTAGCTTTAAACTAGATTTTTCTAGCCATGTAGTATGCTACAACACACAGTTCAGCAACTGAATAAATCCAGTAAGATCTTACAGCTTGTGTCAAATCCCTTGTCATAGCTGCACTGCTGCAAGTAGCAGTTTTCAGAAGCAGCAGAAACCATTGTGTAATTGCAGAGTGTGTACACACAGATTGATCTGATCTGGTTGTGGATACAAAGGAGTTAAACATACATCCCTAAGATAATTGCTGTTCTCAGTGGAGAAAAATAGACACATGGAGAGATTAATTGATTTCACTGAATTACTGACTAAAATTGCTCACACTGTCCAAAAGGGATGGGAGCCTATGTACCTATGTTAAACTCAAGACACCTAACTTGTGATACTTTGTTAGAACAGACAAATCCCATTCACAATGCTTAATGAATAAGAAAAAATAAAGTACATTCCATTTAAAATTCACCACTTATAATTTCACACAAGACCCAAAGATACATGAGCTAGAATGTCAGGTAAAGTGTGGAGGCCTTGAGACAACAAGCATTCCTGAAAATAGTAAAATGCCTGAAACTAAGCCTATTGGAGGAAACATTCAGACAGGTAATATAGCTTTGTACCTAAGAAATTTCATACAACAGATTAAATACACGACTGGAACAGTTCTACACAATTTCCATATAAATCTCTGAGCATAGGACTACAAGTATGCTGGATGTCTTTTCAGCCTCCAGGTCACTAAAAGAAAATGGAATATTCAGCTTGGAGGGAGATCTAAAGAAGGAACTAAATTTAACAGAATAGCAGAAGATGACTGTAGCTGGTTCCACAGATTCTGGTGAAATGTTACAGTGCCAAAAAAGAGGGAGACACTATCTGAACATTTCAGATATTTCCACTGAGGAAACCAGTCTATATCACATAACAGAAAGTGATACTCTAAAATTATATAAATTGAAAAAATTACTTCAAGTTTAAATATAATTGGCAGATCATACAATGCAGCATCAACTCAAAGCAAGTTCAACCATGACATTTCATCTGCATAATATTTAAATTTTAATTTTTCTGCTGTCCAGCTGATTAGAGAAATAGGTTTCTCTGTATGGATAAGCCTTCCATCTTGAAGGCAACCCAGCTACATCATGTACAAAAGACCACCTCCTCCTTAATAGGAGATAAGATGACAGAACCTGCAGTACTCTGTTACCTCCTACCAAGATCTAATATGAAAGCATGCCAAGTATAATAATGAATTCCTCCCTCCCTCCCTCCCATTCTCCTTTTCTTTCTTCCTTTCTTTCTTTCTTTCTTTTCTTTTCTTTTCTTTCTTTCTTTTCTTTTCTTTTCTTTTCTTTTCTTTTCTTTTCTTTTCTTTTCTTTTCTTTTCTTTTCTTTTCTTTTCTTTTCTTTTCTTTTCTCTTCTTTCTCTTTCTTTCTTTTCTTTTCTTTCTTTTTCTTTCTTTGCTTTCTTTTCTTTCTTTCTTCTCTTTCTCTTTCTCTTCTCTTCTCTTCTCTTCTCTTCTTCTCTTCTCTTCTCTTCTCTTTCTCTTCTCTTCTCTTCTCTTTCTCTTCTCTTTCTCTTCTCTTCTCTTCTCTTCTCTCTCTTCTCTCTCTTCTCTTCTCTTCTCTTCTCTTCTCTTCTCTTCTCTTCTTCTTTCTCTTCTCTTTCTCTTTCTCTCTCTTCTTCTTCTCTTCTCTTCTCTTTCTCTTCTCTTCTCTCCTCTCCTCTCCTCTCCTCTCCTCTCCTCTCCTCTCCTCTCCTCTCTTCTCCTCTCCTCTCCTCTCCTCTCCTCTCCTCTCCTCTCCTCTCCTCCTCTCCTCTCCTCTCCTCTCCTCTCCTCTCCTCTCCTCTCCTCTCCTCTCCTCTCCTCTCCTCTCCTCTCCTCTCCTCCCTCTCTCCTCTCCTCTCCTCTCCTCTCCTCTCCTCTCCTCTCCTCTTCTTCTTTTCTTTCTTTCTTGAAAAAAGTCTCTCTCAGGCCTCCAAGTAAGGTATGTTCCAAAACTGCAGTGGGATATTCACTACATGCACCTGGACATTTCTCCAGCAGTGATAAGCAGCATTTTATATAGATAGGAGACAAAATTGCCTGTGTGGATGATGGAATTTAATGTGTCAAAAATGGAATTTCTTGTAGAATATGATTACTAGTTTTCAGTAATCATTACTCCTTTGAACTTGCTTTCTTAGCTATATGATCAGAATGCATACAGCCTGTTCGTCTGGGATTTCACAATAACAATTATGAATGTTTTGGTTAACTTCAATCAGTTTTGTTATATAGGCAGATATTTAAAAAAATAAATAATGTGTGAGGAAGACAGATGATGAGGCAGAAGCAAAAACTGAGTATTACCTCTAGGGAAAAATTAAATAAATTAGAAATCAGCAAAGCACAGTGTTTAGCCTTAATAGAAAACTATTCAAGGTTCAGAGGGGTTGGGCTATTACATATACACTTTGAATTTGAACTCCTCTTTAAGGATTTTTGTCTTCCCCAAAATCTGTGAAACTTGCAGAGATTCGAGATCACAAACCTCTTGGGAATTTTTGTTGACTCAGATCAATATTATTATAATCAAATAGCAATACACTGCATTAAATGAAAGATAGCTAAACAATTCATTCTTCTTATTAGCTAGATGTTGTAGACTTATGGTCAATAGTTATATGTTAATTAATAATTAGTATGTTCTGTAGTAATTTTATGGTAAGCTAATCTCTCATTGTCTTGACAGAGAGCATGTATGCTTTGCTTTTGTTTTACACACCGTGCAATAATCTTCTGGCTTTGCATACATTGTTCTGTTAAAATCCTCCAAAATATTTTCCCAGCTAAGACAGTTGATAGAGCTACATCAGCACTTTACTGCAGAAATTTCATGCACCTTTAGAGAGCTGCCTTTTGACCCATATTACACCATTTACTGACACAATCTCACCTTGTCCTGTAAGACCTGCCGGCACCCCTCCCCAAAACTTTCCAGTACTTTCAAGATCTACATACTTCAGGCACTCACTCATCATCTACATTGTGTTTTGTCCCTTCTTTTCCACTGCTTGAAATGGTGCTGTTCAGGACTTGAATTTAGGTCAGTGCAACCTCAGAAAAAATAAGAAGAAAACCCGACCAGCAAATAACACCACCACAACAACAAAAAGTACCCAGAGGTGTTACAGAGCTACTAAAGATAGGAGGTAACTGTGTTATGGTATAGATCAAATGCTGTGGAAGAAGCAGATATCTTATGAAGCACCTGAGAAGAAATGATAAGGAGGATGCTGCCCTCCACAAAGTGCATTTCCATGGTGAAGGGTTTCAGTTAGTAACTTGTGAGTTTAAAAATTACCTTCAATTTTGAGTGCCTCTTTGTGTGAAGTCACTGTCTCTAGAAGAAGAGTTCTTGTGGGATAGGCACTGAAGTATACTGCTGGATTGAGGTCACATTGCTCAGCATCTTTCATTCCTTTGTAATGCACCTATTGCTACAAAGAAAAAAAATGCAAAACCAACAAACCCAAACAAATATTTGATTTTTAAATCTCCAAATTGTATACAATTTCATAATGCAATGCATCACATAATTCCTGTCATCCCTTTATAGTCGTTGGTCTCTAAAAGGCACAGGGTGCAAAGAAAACAGGGAAAGATATTTCTATGGTACCTCATCTTCATCCTAGAAGCAACTAGGCAGATGAAGCAAAGAAACTTCTTTAAAATGTAGTTGGCTCATTGCGTGCAGCCTTGGTAGCAAATTACTACGATACATAACCATAACTGAGCTCTTTTTTTTTCCTTATTCTGAAGCAGCTATTGCTTTCCACCAACAGAGATACGACACTGGATTTAGCAGACCAGGGAATGCTTCAGGTTGTCACTTTATCAGAATAAGTATGTGCCAAGCTGCTGCTAGAACTTGTATTAATCATCTTGCTGGTTCTCTTAAGGCAGAAAAGGTTGAAATAAAAGTATGTTAATTGACTGAGCAAAAGAAAAAAGTTTAACATTTTCTAGTATCTTAGTCTTGAGACTCTCTCATCATGATTTTCCTATCCTTCTGTAAAAGTTCTTATTTCAGATCTAATTCTCATTACTGACATAACGTCAGGTGGTTAAAGGTAACAGCTGGGAGAAGAAAGGCATCTATTACATTTGCATTCAGACTATCATCAGGATTGCAGAAATCTGTAGCACTTCAGGGCTAATATCTGCAACAATGTTAACTAAATTCAGAAGCGTATTTGTGAAATTTCCATGACAATTTTGTAGTAGTAAATGTTGCATAATTTATAACAGCAGGAATTTTAATACATGTATTTTAAAGTGTTTTATTATTATTTGGTTTTATATGCAAGTAATAAATCCCACAATGAAGACTGGTTGGGCTAACAAGGAAACATCTAGCAAACTTAATATTTGCTATGCAGTCTCACAAAAGAAGCATTTTTTCCTGCTGGCAGCATGTGGTAACAAGCTATTTCCCTCAAAGCAGGATAAACTTATTCTTTTCACTGCAGTCATAATTTTGTTCAGCTATTTTTATCCATGTGTGTGTACGTATTCCATTATTTACCCATATATATGTTAGAAAACACCACAAGAATTTCACAGAAAATTATCCTGCCAGAAAATACAATTTATCAAAAATAAAAAATGAAAACAAAAATATTAGCAGTGATGTAACAAAGACTTTGCTGATGACACTAAGCTGGGAGGGGAGGCCGACACGCCGGAAGGCTGTGCTGCCATCCAGAGGGACCTGGACAGGCTGGAGAGCTGGGCGGGGAATAACTTGATGAAATATAACAAGGGAAAGTGTAGAGTCCTGCATCTGGGCAGGAACAACCCCAGGTTCCAGTATAGGCTGGGGAACGACCTGTTAGAGAGCAGTGTAGGGGAGAGGGACCTGGGAGTCCTGGTGGACGACAGGGTGACCATGAGCCGACACTGTGCCCTTGTGGCCAAGAAGGCCAATGGCATCCTGGGTTGTATTAGAAGGGGGGTGGTTAGTAGGTCGAGAGAGGTCCTCCTTCCCCTCTACTCTGCCCTGGTGAGACCTCATCTGGAATATTGTGTCCAGTTCTGGGCCCCTCAGTTTAAAAAGGACAGGGACCTGCTGGAGAGAGTCCAGCGCAGGGCAACTAAGATGATTAAGGGAGTGGAGCATCTCCCTTATGAGGAAAGACTGAGGGAGCTGGGTCTCTATAGTTTGGAGAAGAGGAGATTGAGGGGTGACCTTATTAGTGTATATAAATATATAAAGGGGGAGTGTCACGAGGATGGAGCCAGGCTCTTCTCAGTGGCAAACAATGAAAGGACAAGGGGTAATGGGTACAAATTGGAGCACAAGAGGTTCCACTTAAACCTGAGAAGAAACTTCTTCTCAGTGAGGGTGACGGAACACTGGAACAGGCTGCCCAGGGAGGTTGTGGAATCTCCTTCTTTGGAGACATTCAAGACCCGCCTGGACACGTTCCTGTGTAACCTTATCTAGGTGTTCCTGCTCCGGCAGGGGGATTGGACTAGATGATCTTTTGAGGTCCCTTCCAATCTCTAACCTACTGTGATACTGTGATACTGTGATAAATATATGATATAAGCATGTCAAGAATCATTTTCAATGAGTTTCTTCTGGACCCATCTATTATTTACTTATTGCAACATTTCTAAAGTGAATTTGTTTATGATTTGGTGAAAATACCTGATTAAAATCCCCCATCAAACTAGACAATATACAGAGCTAAGGGAGCAGATTTTGCAAGATTTCAGGTCCTACTGGTAGCACCATGACACTGCTTACTTGAATAAGAGGCAAATATAGCTGTCTCTGGGCCTATTTCCTCCCTCACCACTTTTCCTAGAAGGCTGCTCAACAAACCTGTTTATTAAAAGGGTATTTTTAGTGTACTGAATACATCTCTTCCAGGGCATAGCTTCTAGGTCACTTTGGATATGTCATTCAAAATCCATCAGAGCATTAGACTAAATAATCTTTTGTCCTTGCCTTATCTATGGAATTTTTATGGACAAAAACATGGTCACGAAGAGCCTTTAATTGACTTTGTGACTTTGCGACTTTGCACAATGCTATGAGTATCTCAATTTGTATTCATTCATGAACACAACTGTCATGCAGAAATAAGATATTTTTTCACCTGAGTCACCTAAGTCGCTGAATATTTTGAGTATATTTGAAACACACCAAAACAAGTGGTGTTAGTCTCCATAGAAAACACAACTATTCCTTCCTTTTCCTTAAAAGAAGATCTGGCAGTGGATATACTGATGGTTATCTTCTCACAAGAGCCTACTTGCTTATATACCAATTCAGGAAATGAAACATCCACTTCTAGATTTCAACTTGCATTTATCTAAAACATCCTCTACCACACAGGCTATTAAGCAGATGTGGCAGCAGCCTCCATTCATCCTTCTTATAAATCTTCTTTATGACCAAAATTTAGATGAATGAGTTACTCAAGATGAATCTTATCCTATCACTTTACTTTTTTCCTGATATTCTGTCACTTCAGATATATATGTTTTTACTCAGTTAACTTCTCTATTAAAAAAACCCAACCAAACACCTACCTTACTTTCAGCTGCCTAGGAAGAATGATTAATTCTCAAAATCCACAGATTAAGTAATAGAGAAACAACTATTTGTGATTCTTGGCTTAGATTCTTGGTATCAGTAGATAAGAATTGGTAGGCAATTTGAGATACACCATAGCCTGTGTAATAAAATGAAGATATTTGTCAACAAATCATGAGCATTCATGCTGGTTTTGTGGCAATGTTTAACTTGGTTGCGTTTTGCTAGTTTATGTGATCAAAGGCTCATTTCCACAAATACAAAAGAGATCAGAGGAACAACTGGCACGGGAACATCAGCAACCTCATCAGAGCAGGAGGAGCTCCTGAAGTGGCTCCTCCCCAAGCAATCCCAAGGGAGCTTCAGCCTATGGCCCTTGGCTAGCTAGCAGTAGAGCCTCCCACATTCACCTTACAAACTGAAGAGGGGGCATACTGACATTCAATATGGATACCAAGCAGATCCTTTTGGGATTGAGTCAGGCTTATTCTGGGATGTTCAGATCAAGGAGCAAAGGCATGGAAAGAGAGGTGGACTGTGGAAGAGTAGATTGAAAGGAACCAGTAGTGTATAGGCAAGTTCCTGGTCAGCATGCTGCCCTGCACTTGATCCCCACAGTCTGTTCTGCCTTTTCATTACATTCCATTTCCAGCTCTGTTCCTGACTGCAGGGACCTCTGTACTGTGTGCACATGCACAAATCCTGGGGATTTGAATGCAGCAGATGGAGTAGGACCAGGCGTCTCAGGAGACTGTGTGTCTGTGGGGGAGAAACTAGAGACCGTAGAATGTGTGCACTGTGTGCAGGTGTGTATGACTGTGTAATCACTAGTATGCAACAAGTTTGACCAGCCTGTGAGTAGGGTAGGAGGCTCAGCATCTGTGTATCGGAGCAGTCATTAGTCTGCCCTGAATCCTGGAAGGACCAGGGGATCTGACAGTTGTCTATCTGGGGAAACAGGGGGTTCATGACACCTACTGGAGAGAGCATGGGGGTCGAGGGTGGCCTACTAGAGGTACCCTAGGTCCGAAGCAGCTCCTGGTGGGACCGATAGTTACGTGTGTGTGTATATGCGTGAGGCAGCTGGGAGACCAGAGGACCAGAGCCAGCTACTGTAGAGACTGTGTAAAGCTAGATAGTGGAGGGATCCGTATGTATAGATGTATGTAAGTACATATATATTTTTCAATAACAGGCTTTCATCCTGAACAGTCAGAGCTGGTAATCGGAGTTCAGCTGGCTGTGTGTGTAGGTGTGTATGATGTATGTATCATTTGTATGTGCCTATTGGGAATGAATAGTTTACACAATCAAGGTAAGTCTGAACTCAAGGGGAATTAATCTAGACTTTTGATGTTAATCTGTACAAATTTCTACAAATTGTAATTATGAAATCTAAAAAGACAACCATTTAAATCTCCAGACCAAAAATACACATTTGCAGTACCTTTTTTCGAGAAAACCCAAAGTCAAGGGTGCACCAAGATCATAAAAATATAATAAGCTGTGGAACTGTCAGGCTTGGAGAAATAAATATGCACTATTCTGGATGCAATTTATTGGCAGCTGCAGGTAATCTGACAGACAATATAGCCTAAATGATTCATGTGTACTGAGAAAGCAGGTCTAACTCACCTCAGGAGAAGCTGTCTGTCGCAGTTATTAAGTCAGTCGGAGTTCGGCCCCATATGCTTCTAATATGCCTGTACACCTACTGTGTTTCTAACTCTGTCCTAGTTTGAAGATTATCAAGTAATAGCCTGCCAGGAAAGCCTGTTCTTTGGTACATGCCATTAGCATCCTTATATCCTGTGTACTTTCCCAGGGCTTTCAGTCACAGTATGGTACACTAGTTACTCTGGGACCCCCGATCTTGTGTATGACATGTACACAGCTTCAGGCTACATTTACCATATGTATTGGCTTTACTTTATGACAGAAGGATGGTACTTCATGAAAGTGGCGGAAGCATTTTCATGAAGCCATCTTTGTTCACAGTGTGCCTGTGTCCTGCCTAATTGGTTTTCCCCTTTAATAAGGAAGCAATAAAGCCTATTTTTAATTCTGCATGTTTCCAGCATCCTGGAAATGAAACAAAAAGCACTATAAATAAATATGTTCAGACAAAAATACATTAGGATGAGCCTCATTGCCAAACCATTCAAGCTGCTAGAAGAAATTAAAGTAGTTGTCACAGTTGTTTCTTTAAGTAGTTGTGGCCACTTCCTTTCTCCGAATGGACTGCTTGAACAACAAGCTCATCCTTTGAGCCATGAAGGTGGACTTTAAAATATCAGTCTGGTATTTTAGAATCCAGTCTGGGCTGGATGCTTCTACTTGGAAATTAGGATTGTCTGTTAGGTCCTAAAACATAATTTTAACCATGTTAATTCCTTGATAGGGCTTCATGTTTTACAGGAGATCTCTGCTGAGAGTTCTTATTTTATTTTACAATTATTAGAGCTCTGATCACCAGCTGTGCTTCTGACACAGATTGGAGCTAAAAGATCTGTGATTAGCAGTGGTACACAGTGTTTAGCGATGATCAGGCTGCTCTGCCCACCACACTCACCAGTAAGGCAAGTTGTGAAGAGCAAATGTAGGTGATGGAGTTTTGGTGTAAAACAAGACTGAGCAACTATGAGACATGGTCTTCCACATCTTCTATGTTCCACTTCCTTCCACTTGAACAAGTCTACATCTATTCTTATAAATTTAAGAAAAGTAGTAGGTATACACTGCAAATCTAGATAAGAAACAGAACAAGTGGAATACCTAAGGCACAACTGTTATTGCAACTGGAAGATGATTCTGCTCATTGATTAAAATGCTATCTATGCAAAAATATAGTAAATATTTACCAAGGGAATACTTGGACCTTATAAACCCTGTTTGGTTTAAATGAATGAATTGCAAGTATGATAATATACGTAGTAGATTTTTTTTTCTACACAAGAAGGTCTATATTTACAGAGGACATACCAGGGAATAGAACAACCAAACACAAATAAATGAAAGCTGCTAATTTGAAATATGAAAACCATGTTTAGAGTTTGTTTTGATCTCTGTCATCTTGGTAGCATGGGACTTTGAGCTGCATAAACAGCATAACAGTACGATCATAAATGTTGGCTGAGGTTTGATGTAAATGTGCATCATTTTGGGTAATCTATATCAGTTAGTCTATTGCATTTACCAAAGGAAATGTTTGGAAGACTGCATAGGCATAAAACTAATATTCATAATGAAAAATTGTTCAAAGAGCTGTTTCTTTTCATTTTTTTCTCACGCATTGTTTATTGACTCTTCAATTCTCCTGTTTTGCTATGAAGGTTTAAGGGATAAAACCTAAGTTGAAAATCCGGTCATACATGAAGCCCAAAGTAGGTCTTGCTGCATAACTTTCTTCTGTGCTTTCATGGAAAACTAATGCTTGATTTAGTAACAAAAAAATCATCAATTTCTGTTGTATGATGTAATAGTTTCAGTGGGATTGATCAGAGGCAAACAAAAGTGATTAATTAACTCAAACATAAGCTGATTGCTATTAACATGGATGTGATGGAGCGGTTGAAGGAAAAGGTGTACAGTGACAGTGGGGAGAACTCTGGAGGCAGTCAAGAAGAGACCAGGTGTGCCAGTCATGCTCTCATGAGACTGAAGACAGACATAACTGAGACAAATGTTTGAGCCTGGCTCTTGGTTGAACTTCCATAACAGCCCGGTAGTTTGATGTTGCTACTGGGAAAAGAGGGTGGACATATTTCAGAGTGTGGATGTTTATTCGGTTGAAGCAGAAGTCTTACACAAAACACTGTGGGACTGGACATGCTCTTGGTATAGTGAATGTACATTGTTTTCCTGTAAAAATATTTTATTCCCTTTGCCCAAAAGCTTATTTTATATTGAATAAACTTTCTGATGACAAGTGGGAGAAGTGTGGACTTTTAAGGGTATGCAGAGAAGACACTTAATTTTCCAAAGTCTCCGGGTGGGGGCTCAAACCAGTTTGTTTTGTAATTTTTCAAAGAAATTCTAGATTTTTGAGTTGTCTGCTTTAACCACTAAGTTTGAATGGCAGAAAAGTTACTCTGGCAATGTGAAACAGAGCAAGAAAAAACAACAAACTTCTAATGCACCTGTTTTTTGTTCGGTGTACTGCATTTAGTCATTCCATTTGGCAGTGTAGGTGCTTTAGCTTCCGAATAATGTTTAAAAGCTATCCAGAATAAGGGGAACATACATTTTGTTTTTAATCAGATTTATTCATGTAAAAGTTTCCTACCTGAATGTTCACTAGAAAGGCACTGTTTCTGCCAGATTCTGAGCCTTTCTTGAGTGCTGCTGGAAACCCTGAGTTCCCACTGAGATGCATGTGAGCCAAAGCTCCTATATGGCAACATAAGATGCTCACTTCATTTTAGAAGTTCAGGTCTTATGTTAAGGGTTTCCTTACAATCAAACGCATATTATCCCTTGATAATCTTCCTTCTAATCATAGCATTTCTAATATTCTAGCATTGTAGTTCTTACTTTTTATATTTCTCACCATTTGTTATCTACTAGATGAATTTTATTTTTTTTTTACTCCACTGTAAATGGGGGAAAAATAATTAGACTACCATAGGGAATACTGATTTCTTTTAATCTTTTCCCTCAAACTTTAATCGCTGAATTTTAATGAGGATCTGTTTAATCCCTTTCAAACTAGAATGTTCTAATAACGTTTTACTGCCTCTAATCTAATTGGTCATTTGGTTATATTGTATATGCAGTGATTTATATACATTTAAAATTATCTACTAATAATTAAACTATCAAGAGAAAATTGAGAAGAAGGGCGACACAATCCTATCTGAGACTAAGGGATACTGCAAATCTGCTGTTGTACTTTAAGGCTGTACCGTGAGACTGAGACTTGACCTTGTCCTGCTGGTTGCATTCACTGAAGCTAATCATGTCCAAGCGTTCTTTTTTTTTTCCTGGTCAGTTTTTACAAATTGCTGAGTTTGTACTATTTATCATGGTATTAATTAGGCTATCACTTAATATAACCTAAAGAAAGTTTCTTGGTAAAAAATAACAGGCTACGAATTCTGAACATGAGAAGGAAAAAAGGAAGGCAAGCTGAAATTGGACCATTTCTAGTCAGTGTTACGGAAGTGCAACTAGAGTAAGGGGTAAGCCAAACCTGGAAAATGGATCCTTATAATGTTACTCTTTCAGTGTAGTTGTTGTGCAAAGAAGAATTTTAGGTTCCTTGCAGATTATGGGATAAAACGTGCGCAGATTACACAGAGAAAAAATATAGGGAGTATCATAGAATATTTAGGGTTGGAAAGGACCTTAAGATCACCTAATTCCAACCCCCCTGCCATGGGCAGGGACACCTCACACTAAACCATGGCACGCAAGGCTCTGTTCAACCTGGCCTTGAACACCGCCACAGATGGAGCATTCACAACTTCCCTGGGCAGCCCATTCCAGCACCTTAACACCCTCACAGTAAAAATGTCTTCCTTATATCCAGTTTAAACTTCCCCTGCTGAAGTTTTAACCCATTACCCCTTGTCCTATCACTACAGTCCCTAATGAAGAGTCCCTCCCCAGAATCCCTATAGGCCCCCTTCAGATACTGGAAGGCTGCTATGAGGTCTCCATGCAGCCTTCTCCCGGCTGAGCAGCCCCAACTTTCTCAGCCTGTCTTCATACGGGAGGTGCTCCAGTCCCCTGAGCGTCCTCATGCCCCTCCTCTGGACTTGTTCCAACAGATCCATGTCCTTGTTATGTTGAGGGTCAATTGCTGAGGTGAGTAGCTCGAGAGAGGACGCCTTCAACACCGGAGTGGGGAAAGCTCAGCATCTAGGAGCCTCAACTCAGACCAGCAAGAGCCACCGAGGGAGCCTCGAGTCCTCGACAGAACTTGCCCAGGAGCTGGCAGCTCAGCTGAGTGAGCAGGGCTCACAGGGGGTGGAGCCAGGAGCAGCGGCACCAGCCCTGAGTGGTTAAAAACCTGCCCCAGGGAGCGTGGCGAGGAAGTTTATGCAGGCAGGCGAACGGCATGGTGAGCACTCGCGGTATGACCAGGGCCCGGTGTGGGAGCTCCGCTCTGGCTGCCCCGGCTGTGGCCAGTGCAGGCACCCAGAAAGATCAGATGGAGGGGAGGCTGCAGTGCAGAGCTCGGAGTAGAGAGAATGCCTGAACTGGTCTCGTGAGGGGAGGGCGTGCAATGGGCAGAGCTTCATTCAGTGCTCCCTGGTGCCGGTCCTCCTGCAGCAGGGGCTGAGCTGCGGGACACTATTAATAGGCTGCAAGATGTCAGGGAAGCTGAGAGGAAGCAGGAATGCTTGGTTCAGGCCCAAACTGTGCAGGTGCCTCAAGCATCCACTGTAGCTACTGGAGGGAAGAAAGAAGCTGTTAACCCAGGAAGCTTTGAAATAGTAACAAAACAAAACAAAACACAAAAACAACAACAATAAGAGGAAGAAAACGATAATTAAAAGCAAGGAGCTTCCTCCTAAATCTGTTGTCCCCACCCAGAACTGCTCTGATGTCCTTCAGGCGGCTAATGTTCCTCACACTCGCACCAGGAACAACCGGCTGACGCACTAGTAAAGAAGATCACTACTGGTGCTGCCAGGAAAAAGCGGCAGATCATAGTACTAAGGGACTCTGCCTTGAAAAGAACAGAGGCACTCATCTGTCAGCCTGACCCAGTCTCAAGGCAGGTGTATTGCCTACCAGGGGCACGGATCAGGGATGTTGCAGAGAGGCTGCCTGGTCTAGTAAGTCCCACTTTGTTATCCATGTGGGTGCTAGTGATATAGATATCAGTAACCCGGAGAACATAAAAAAAAGACTACAGAGTCCTGGGAGAGGTGGTTAGGGGCTCAGGAGCTCCGATAGTCTTTTCGTCTATTCTCCAGGATAAAGGAGAGGAGCTTAAAAAGCTAGGAAGATTGGCCAGGTTATTAAATGTTTAGAAGGGTGGTGTCACAGTCAGGGGTTTGAGTGTCTAGAACATGGGACTCAATTTGGGAGGCCAGGTTTACTGGGGGCTGGTGGAGCTGGTTTTTGGTAGCAGGCTTGACAGACTAGTCAAGAGCACTTTAAACTAGATGTGTTTGGGGTGGGTGGCATCATTCCATCCCAATACACTCAGTCAGTTACCAGTGCCTATAATGAATGCTTGGAGGAATGGAGAGATATTCCAGCTGCTCCAGCCAATGAGCCGGATTCACCTGGAGCTCAGCTCAAATGCCTCTATGCAAATGCCTGTAGCATGGGGAACAAACAAGAGGAATTAGATATGTGTGCATGTCTACGGGGATATGATATAATAGGCATTGCAGAAACATTGTGGGATGGCTCCTGTGACTGGAGTGTAGGAATGGAAGGTTACAGGCTCTTTAGAAAAGGCAGGCCCAGAAGGTGGGGAGGGAGAGTTGTTATTAATCTTAGGGATAGGCTGGAGAGTATGGAACTCTGTCTGGGGACAGGTGAGCAGTTAACAGAGAGCTTGTGGGTCAGGGTTAAAGGGAAAACAGTGATGGGAGGCATTACTGTGGGGATCTGTTACAGACCACCTGATCAAGAGGAATCTGTGGATGAAGCGCTCTATAGGCACATAGGAAAAGCCTCACGCTCGCAGGCCCTTGCTCTCGTGGGTGACGTCAACGACCCTGAGATCTGTTGGAATGATGGGACGGCCCGGCACAAGCAATCCAGGAGGTTCCTCGATTGTGTGGAAGACAACTTCCTTCTGCAAGTAATAGAGGAACCGACAAGGAGAGGTGCCATGCTTGACCTCGTGCTCACAAATGGGGAAGGGCTCGTTGGAAATGTGGCGATCCAGGGCAGTCTTCATTGCAGTGATCATGAGATGGTAGAATTTGAGATCCTCAGGACTGTGAGAAGAGCGTGCCACAAGCTCACTGCCCTGGACTTCAAGAGAGCAGACCTTGGCGTCTTCAGGAACCTGCTTAGTAAGGTTCCATGGGCTATAGCCCTAGAGGGCAGGGGGGCCCAACATGTTGGTTGACATTCAGGGGTTACCTACTGCAAGCACAGGAGTGTTGCATCCCAACCAGAAGGAAGAGCAGGAGGAGGGCCAGAAGACCTGCTTGGATGGATAAGGAGCTGATGAGGAAAATCCAAATGAAAAAAGGAGTCTTATAGAAAGAAAGTGGAAGCAAGGACAGGCGGCATGGGAAGAATACAGGGATGTTGTCTGGGAAGCTAGGGACCAGGTTAGGAAAGCTAAGGCCCAGTTAGAATTAAATGTTGCTAGGGATATGAAAGATAACAGGAAGGGATTCTATAGGTACATTGCAAATAAAAGAGAGACTAGGGACAACATGGGCCCTCTCTGGATACTATCAGAACTGGGTACACAGGATTTGGAGAAGGCTGAGGTTCTTAAAGGCTTCTTTGCCTCAGTCTTCACTGGCAAAGGCTCTGGCCACACCACCCTGGTCTTGGAAGGCAAACGCAAGAAGTGTGAGAATAAAGACCTTGGGCACACTGTAAGAGAGCAACTAGTTTGAGAACATCTTAAAAACCTAAACATGCACAAGTCCATGGGTCATGATGAAATCCATCTGTGGGTCCTGAAGGAGCTGGCAAATGAAGTTGCTAAGCCGCTGGCCATCATATTTGAGAAATCATGGCAGTCAGGAGAAGTTCCCGAGAGCTGGAAAAAGGGAAATATAACCCCCATTTTCAAAAAGGGGAAAATGGATGACCCGGGGAATTACAGACCAGTCAGTCTCACTTCTGTGCCTGGCAAAATCTTAGAACAGATTCTCCTGGAAGGCATGCTAAGGCATATGAAAAACAACAAAGTGCTTGGTGACAGCCAACATGGCTTCACTAAGTGGAAATCCTGCCTGACCAATTTGGTGGCCTTCTATGATGGGGCTACAGAACTCATGGACAGGGGTAGAGCAGTTGATGTCATCTACCTCGACTTGTGCAAAGCATTCGACGCTGTCCCACACGACATCCTTGTCTCTAAATTGGAGAGACATCAATGTGATTGATGGAGCACTCAATGGATAAAGAACTGGCTGGATGGGCGCACACAAATAGTTGTGGTCAATGGTTCAATGTCCAGCTGGAGGCCAGTAACGAGTGGTGTCTCTCAGGGATTGGTGTTGGGCCTGGTCTTGTTCCACATCCTTTTTGGTGACATGGACCATGGGATTGAGTGCACCCTCAGCAAGTTTGTCGGTGACACCAAGCTGTGTGCTTCTGTTGATATGCTGGAGAGAAGGAATGCCATCCAGAGGGCCCTTGACACACTTGTGAGGTGGGCTGATGCCAACCTTATGAAGTTTAACCATGACAAGTGCAAGGGCCTTCACCTTTTTTTGATCAATCTCAGGCACAGCTACAGGTTGGGCAGAGAAGAGATTCAGAGCAGCCCTGAGGAGAAGGACTTGGGGGTGCTGGTCAATGAGGAAATGAACGTGCGCAAGTAGTGGGCACTCACAATCCAGAAAGCCAACTGTATCCTGGTCTGCATCAAAGAGTATGACCAGTGTGACCAGCAGGTTGAAGGAGATGATCCTGCCCCCCTACTCTGCTCTCATGGGACCTCACTTGGAGTATTCTGTGCAGTTCTGGTGTCCTCAACATAAAAAGGGCACGGAATTGTTGCCGCAAGTCCAGAGGAGGGCCACGAGGATAATCAGGGAACTGGAGCGTCTCCCATATGAAGATAGGCTGAGAAGGTTGGATCTGTTGAGCCTGGAGAAGTCTGCTTGGAGACCTTATAGTAGCCTTCCAGTATCTGAAGGGGAGCTTATAAGGATGCTGGGGATAGACTATTCATTAGGGACTGTAGTGACAGAAAAAGGGGTAATGGAAACTTAAACAAGGGATGTTTAGATTGGATATAAGGAAGAAATTCTTTACTGTAGGGGTTGTGAGGCACTGGAATGGGTTCCCCGGGGAAGTTGTGAATGTTCCATCTGTGCGGGTGTTCAAGGCCAGGTTGGAGAGAGTCTTGTGTGGCATGGTTTAGTGTGAGGTGTCCCTGACCATGGCAGGGTGGTTGGAACTAGATGACCTTATGGTCCTTACAAACCCTAACTATTCTATGCTTCTGTGACACCAGAACTGTATACAATAATTCAAGTGAGCTCTCATGAGAACAGAGTAGAGGGGCAGGATCACCTCCTTTGACCTGCTGGTCACACTCCTTTTGATGCAGCCCAAAGTACTGTTTGCTTTCTGTGCTGCAAGTGAACACTGCTGGCTCATGTTAAGTTTCTCATTGACCAACACCCCCAAGTTGTTTTCTGCAGGGGTGTTCTTAATCTCAACCTGTAGCTGTGCCTGGGATTGCTCTGACCCAGGTTTTGACCGTTGCACTTGGCTTGAATAAACTTCATAAGACTGGCATTGTGTCACCTCACAAGCCTGTAAAGATCCCTCTGGATGGCATTCCTTCCCTCCAGCATATGAACTAAACCACAATCAACCCCACTGTCCATGTTAACGACAAAGATGTTGATCAAGCCTGGTCCAAACACCAGTCCCTGACGGACACCACTCATTACTGGTGTCCATCTGGACACTGAGCCATTGACTACGACTCTTTGCATGTGGCCATCCAGCCAGTCCTTTATCTGCCGAGTGGTCCACCTATCAAATTGATATCTCTCCAATTTGGAGACAAGGATGTCGTGCAGGACCATGTCTAATGCTTTGCACAAGTCCAGGTAAATGACGTCAACCACTCTATCCCTGTCCATCTGTTCCTTAGGCATCGTTTCCCCTTAGTGAAGCCATACAGGCTGTTACCAAGCACTTTGTTGTTTTTCATGTGCCTTAGCATGTTTTCCAGGAGAATCTGATCCAAGATTTTGCCAGGCACAGAGGTGAAACTCACTGATCTGTAGTTCCCTGGGTTACCCATTTTTCTCTTCTTGAAAATGGGGGTTATATTTCCCTTTTTCCAGTTGTCGGGAATTTCACCTGACTGCCATGATTTTTCAGAGAAATGGCAGAATCTTGTAAAAAATATTTCTAACTTTCCCTTTCACCAAAATTTCAGAGAGTAGTCATCAATCAGTGTGAATTGTAATGCAATACATAAGGTTGATGTTTGAATTAGCAGAGGAATTTTATTACTCTGTCATAATGAAGCATTATTCAAGCTACGTTTATAAACTGTCAAGAGGTAAGGTATTTGAAAGCACCCATGAAGAAGTTCAGAGGTCCAGCTAGGAACACTTGACGAAGCAGGCACACTACATTTCTCCAGTGATCCAGGCTCTTTGGAGGCAGGGGAGAAGGCAGTAAGTTTCCTGAAGCTAATTTAACAAAGTAACTGTTTGTTGCTCGGTTTCCTTATGAGTTGTTGCTTTCTGACAGTAATTCAGTGTACAGATGGCTCTATCACTTTTGCAACTGTTTGTTCTAACAATTTGAGACTCCACCCTAAAGCCAAAGAGCAAGTCACTTTGTAGATGTCTGAATGACCAAACAAGGATAAAATCAGAAGAAAACCAGACCCACCGACTATAAGCAGGCTTGGAAGGTATCTCACCAGGATCCTGCAAAAGGAAACAAAGTTGAACAAAACTGTCCCCAAACAAACATAAAGCAAAAAAAAAAACAAAACAAAAAAACAAACAAACAAACAAAAAAAAAAAAACAAAAAAAAAAGCACTAATATGCAGATACACACTCAAAAAAAAAAAAAAAAAAAAAAAAAAAAGAAAGAATTAGTTTCTGATATGCTTACCTGTAATTACTGGAAAAGTTAGATCTTTGTTACTTTTGTTCCTGGAAATTTAAAGTGCTTTTGTCTTTCTGTGCAAACCGTGGTGATGAAAGATTTGCTATGTGCGTTTGTTGTATATATAGATATACTAGATATAATTTTATAAACAAATCCTATAATTCTGTATTTGATTTACTGTAATTTGAACTGTATAATTTTTACAGGTACTCATCCAAAAATAATCTGCCATCTTTAAATTGCTTAAAGCCCAGAAGATTTGCAAGTCCTTACAAAGTTTTCACAAAAATGCATTAGAATTTCAGAAGTGAAAATACTTACTAGATGGCAATACTTCTGGATAGCTGCTGTGGCGTATGGAAGATGGCACCATGTAGAGAAAACTGCTAGAGCATAATCTTTTAAAATATAGCCTTTGAATTCTTAGAGTATCTTCATGAAGAAAATATTAACTCAGAAAATGTGAATTGTCAGATTAAGTGAGCACTCAGATGAAATACTGATTTCATTTAGATTTGGGGAGGTACAAAAAGGACCTCTAAATTTTCAGAAACTGAAAAGTTAAGATCCTGCTAGTGGAATTCAGCACACTGAACTATTCCTGTCCAAAAGCTGTCTAGGCTTATCTGCTTGCCTAGTTTGGCTCTTGAATCAGTGTCAAGAAAATAGGCATTTCCAAGGACAATTCATTTGATTTTCAGACAAGTATCTGCCCTCAGCCAAAGCTAGCTGTTATTTTTTTTTCCACCCTGAAGATTTTTTAAAACTGATATGTAAAAGTTTTAAGTGTATTTTGAATCTTTATTTTAATGTGTGCTAAAAAATGCAACATTTTCTCACCTGAACATATATTGAAAAAAACCAAAATATTGATAGTGGGTGGAAAGCATGCCTAACACATTGTGTCTGTGTGTTACAGATAAGAGATTTCTTAGCACTAGACAGACATCCATATTTAGATCCATATATATGGTTATGAAGCAAAAAGTGGGTTTGAGCAAAACATTTATATTTTGGTATCTTAAAGTTTGAAAATTAAAAGAGTGCCAGAGGAAAGGAAAAATATACAAGTATGTTAGATTGCTAGAATGATTTTTTCTAAAGAAATGAAGTGTTAATCCGTATTTTGTTGTGAACGTGAGATAAACTATTCAGAAAAATTCCTGGCAGTTATTACTGGAAACTACTGGAAAGCATTTAATCGTACATAATTGTATTTCATTTTTAAATGCATAGTGTATAAACTTCTGCAAAAAAATCACCATAGATTTGGGAATCAAACTATTTATTGAATTTTTAATTAAATAATGTTACACCATAAAATATGTTTTTTCTACTCATATCTAGCCAGCACTTTTACTGGGAAATAAAGTCTATCTTAGCTTGTGTTATCTCTGTACACGTTCAAAGCAATGATGCTGAAGGTATTACCTCTTTGACTGCAGAAGGCCTGTCTTACTTTCAAGAGAAATACATTCAAAATATTCCATTGAAATATTATACAAGGGTATCTTGCCTAATCCATTTGAGTTAACATTAATATACAACAAATAGAATCATAGAATACTTAGGGTTGAAAAGGACCTTAAGATAATCAAGTTTGAAACGCCTACTATGGGCAGGAACACCTTGCTCTAAACCATATCACCCAAGGCCTCGTCCAGTCTGGCCTTGAACACTGCCAGGGATGGAGCATACACAACCTCCCTGGGGAACCTATTCCAGTGCCTCACCACCCTAACAGGAAAGAATTTCTTCCTTATATCCAATCTAAACTTCCCTTGTTTAAGTTTGAACCCATTACCCCTTGTCCTATCACTACAGCCCCTAATGAAGAGTCCATCCCCAGCATACCTATAGGCCTCCTTAAGATACTGAAAGGCTGCCATGAGGTCTCCGCGCAGCCTTCTCTTCTCCAGACTGAACAGTCAAAACTTTCTCAGCCTATCTTCATATGGGAGGTGCTCCAGTCCCCTGATCATTCTTGTGGCCCTCCTCTGGACTTGTTCCAACAGATCCATATCCTTTTTATGTTGAGGACACCAGAACTGCACACAACACTTCAGGTGAGGTCTCACAAGAGCAGAGTAAAAGGGCAGGATCACCTCCTTCGACCTGCTGGTCACACTCCTTTTGATGCAGCCCAGGATACGGTTGGCTTCCTGGGTTGCAAGCGCACACTGCCAGCTCATATTCATTTTCTCATCAACCAACACCCCCAAGTCCTTCTCCTCAGAGCTGCTCTGAATCTCTTCTCTGCCCAGCCTGTAGCTCTGCCTGGGATTGCTCCAACCCAGGTGTAGGACCTTGCACTTGTCATGGTTAAACTTCATGAGGTTGGCATCAGCCCACCTCACAAGTGTGTCAAGGGCCCTCTGGATGGCATTCCTTCCCTCCAGGATATCAACAGAACCACACAGCAGGTGTCATCAGCAAACTTCTTGAGGGTGCACTCAATCCCACAGTTCATGTCACTGACAAAGATGTGAAACAAGACCAGGAAAACACCGATCCCTGAGAGACACCACTCATTACTGGCCTCCAGCTGGATATTGAGTCATTGACCACAACTATTTGTGTGCGGCCATCCAACCAGTTCTTTATCCACCGAGTGCTCCAACAATCAAATTGATGTCTCTCCAATTCAGAGACAAGGATGTCATGCGGGAGAGTGTCAAGTGCTTTGCACAAGTCCAGGTAGATGACATCAACTGCTCTACCCCTGTCCATCAGTTCTGTAGCCCCATCATAGAAGGCCACCAAATTGGTCAGGCAGGATTTCCCCTTAGTGAAGCTATGTTGGCTGTCACCAAGCACCTTGTTGTTTTTCCTGTGCCTTAGTATGCCTTCCAGGAGAATCTGCTCCAAGATTTTGCCTGGCACAGAGTTGAGACTGAATGGTCTGTAGTTCCCTGGTCATCCATTTTCTCCTTCTTGAAAATGGGGCTTATATTTCCCTTTTTCCAGTTGTCAGAAACTTCACCTGACTGCCATGATTTTTCAAATATGACGGCCAGCGGCTTAGTAACTTCATTTGCCAACTCCTTCAGGACCCGCAGATGGATCTCATCATGACCCATGGACTTGTGCACGTTCAGATTTTTAAGATGGTCTCAAACCAAATCCTCTCCTACAGTGGGCCCAAGGTCTTCATTCTGAGAGTCCCTGTGTCTGCCTTCCAAGACTTGAGTGGTGCTGTCAGAGCCTTTGCCACTGAAGACCGAGCTAAAGAAGTAAATCAGAACCTCAGCCTTCTCCAAATCCTGTGTAGCTAGTTCTCCAGAGAGGGCCTACATTCTCCCTAGTTTGTTTTTGATTTGCTATGTACCTGTAGAATCTCTTCCTGTTATCTTTCACATGCCTAGCAACGTTTAATTCTAACAGGGCCTTAGCTTTCCTAACCTGGTCCCTAGCTTCCTAACTAGTTGCTCTCTTACAGTGTGCCCAAGGTCTTTATTCTCACACTTCCTACGTTTGCCTTCCAAGACCAGGGTGGTGTGGCCAGAGCCTTTGCCAGTGAAGACTGAGGCAAAGAAGCCTTTAAGAACCTCAGCCTTCTCCAAATCCTGTGTACCCAGTTCTGATAGTATCCAGAGAGGGCCCACGTTGTCCCTAGTCTCTCTTTTATTTGCAATGTACCTATAGAATCTCTTCCTGTTATCTTTCATATCCCTAGCAACGTTTAATTCTAACTGGGCCTTAGCTTTCCTAACCTGGTCCCTAGCTTCCCAGACAATATCCCTGTATTCTTCCCATGCCGCCTGTCCTTGCTTCCACTTTCTTTCTATAAGACTCTTTTTTCATTTGGATTTTCCTCATCAGCTCCTTATTCATCCAAGCAGGTCTTCTGGCCCTCCACCTGCTCTTCCTTCTGGTTGGGATGCAACACTCCTGTGCTTGCAGTAGGTAACCCCTGAATGTCAACCAACATGTTGGGCCCCCCTGCCCTCTAGGGCTATAGCCCATGGAACCTTACTAAGCAGGCTCCTGAAGAGGCCAAGGTCTGCTCTTTTGAAGTCCATGGCAGTGAGCTTGCTGCACGCTCTTCTCACTGTCCTAAGGATCTCAAATTCAACCATCTCGTGGTCGTTGCATCCAAGGCTGCCCTGCAGCATCACATTTCCAACGAGCCCTTCCCTGTTGGTGAGCACAAGGTCAAGCACAGCACCTCTCCTTGTCAGTTCCTCTATTACTTGCAGAGGGAAGTTGTCTTCCACACAACTGAGGAACTTCCTGGATTGCTTGTGCCGGGCCGTACTGTCATTCCAACAGATATCAGGGTGGTTGAAGTCACCCATGAGAACGAGGGCCTGTGAGCATGAGGCTTTTCCTGTCTGCCTATGGAGTGCTTCATCCGCAGGTTCCCCTTGATCAGGTGGTCTATAACATATCCCCACAGTAATGTCTCCCATCACTGTTTTCCCTTTAACCCTGACCCACAAGCTCTCTGTTATCTGCTCACCTGTCCCCAGACAGAGTTCCATACTCTCCAGCCTATCCCTAAGATTAATAACAACTCTCCCTCCCCACCTTCTGGGCCTGCCTTTTCTAAAGAGCCAGTAACGTTCCATTCCAACACTCCAGTCATAGGAGCTATCCCACCATGTTTCTGCAGCGCCTATTATATCATACCCCCGTAGACATGCACACATATCTAATTCCTCTTGTTTGTTCCCCATGCTACAGGCATTTGCATAGAGGCATTTGAGCTGAGCTCCAGATGAAGCCGGCTCATTGGCTGGAGCAGCTGGAATATCTCTCCATTCCTCCAAGCATTCATTATAGGCACTGGTAACTGACTGAGTGTATTGGGATGGAATGATGCCACCCACCCCAAACACATCTAGTTTAAAGTGCTCTTGACTAGTCTGTCAAGCCTGCTACCAAAAACCAGCTCCACCAGCCCCCAGTAAACCTGGCCTCCCAAATTGAGTCCCATGTTCTAGACACTCAAACCCCTGACTGTGACACCACCCTTCTAAACATTTATTAACCTGGTCAATCTTCCTAGCTTTTTAAGCTCCTCTCCTTTATCCTGGAGAATAGACGAAAAGACTATCGGAGCTCCTGAGCCCCTAACCACCTCTCCCAGGACTCTGTAGTCTTTTTTTATGTTCTCCGGGTTACTGATATCTATATCACTAGCACCCACATGGATAACAAAGTGGGACTTACTAGACCAGGCAGCCTCTCTGCAACATCCCTGATCCGTGCCCCTGGTAGGCAATACACCTGCCTTGAGACTGGGTCAGGCTGACAGATGAGTGCCTCTGTTCTTTTCAAGGCAGAGTCCCTTAGTACTATGATCTGCCGCTTTTTCCTGGCAGCACCAGTAGTGTTCTTCTTTACTAGTGCGTCAGCCGGTTGTTCCTGGTGCGAGTGTGAGGAACATTAGCCGCCTGAAGGACATCAGAGCAGTTCTGGGTGGGGACAACAGATTTAGGAGGAAGCTCCTTGCTTTTAATTATCGTTTTCTTCCTTTTATTGTTGTTGTTTTTGTGTTTTGTTTTGTTTTGTTTTGTTACTATTTCAAAGCTTCCTGGGTTAACAGCTTCTTTCTTCCGTCCAGTAGCTACAGTGGATGCTTGAGGCACCTGCACAGTTTGGGCCTGAACCAAGCATTCCTGCTTCCTCTCAGCTTCCCTGACATCTTGCAGCCTATTAATAGTGTCCCGCAGCTCAGCCCCTGCTGCAGGAGGACCAGCACCAGGGAGCACTGAATGAAGCTCTGCCCATTGCACGCCCTCCCCTCACGAGACCAGTTCAGGCATTCTCTCTACTCCGAGCTCTGCACTGCAGCCTCCCCTCCATCTGATCTTTCTGGGTGCCTGCACTGGTCACGGCCGGGGCAGCCAGAGCTGAGCTCCCACACCGGGCCCTGGTCATACCGCGAGTGCTCACCATGCCGTTCGCCTGCCTGCATAAACTTCCTCGCCACGCTCCCTGGGGCAGGTTTTTAACCACTCAGGGCTGGTGCCGCTGCTCCTGGCTCCACCCCCTGTGAGCCCTGCTCACTCAGCTGAGCTGCCAGCTCCTGGGCAAGTTCTGTCGAGGACTCGAGGCTCCCTCGGTGGCTCTTGCTGGTCTGAGTTGAGGCTCCTAGATGCTGAGCTTTCCCCACTCCGGTGTTGAAGGCGTCCTCTCTCGAGCTACTCACCTCAGCAATTGACCCTCAACATAACAAGGACATGGATCTGTTGGAACAAGTCCAGAGGAGGGGCATGAGGACGCTCAGGGGACTGGAGCACCTCCCGTATGAAGACAGGCTGAGAAAGTTGGGGCTGCTCAGCCGGGAGAAGGCTGCATGGAGACCTCATAGCAGCCTTCCAGTATCTGAAGGGGGCCTATAGGGATTCTGGGGAGGGACTCTTCATTAGGGACTGTAGTGATAGGACAAGGGGTAATGGGTTAAAACTTCAGCAGGGGAAGTTTAAACTGGATATAAGGAAGACATTTTTACTGTGAGGGTGTTAAGGTGCTGGAATGGGCTGCCCAGGGAAGTTGTGAATGCTCCATCTGTGGCGGTGTTCAAGGCCAGGTTGAACAGAGCCTTGCGTGCCATGGTTTAGTGTGAGGTGTCCCTGCCCATGGCAGGGGGGTTGGAATTAGGTGATCTTAAGGTCCTTTCCAACCCTAAATATTCTATGATACTCCCTATATTTTTTCTCTGTGTAATCTGCGCACGTTTTATCCCATAATCTGCAAGGAACCTAAAATTCTTCTTTGCACAACAACTACACTGAAAGAGTAACATTATAAGGATCCATTTTCCAGGTTTGGCTTACCCCTTACTCTAGTTGCACTTCCGTAACACTGACTAGAAATGGTCCAATTTCAGCTTGCCTTCCTTTTTTCCTTCTCATGTTCAGAATTCGTAGCCTGTTATTTTTTACCAAGAAACTTTCTTTAGGTTATATTAAGTGATAGCCTAATTAATACCATGATAAATAGTACAAACTCAGCAATTTGTAAAAACTGACCAGGAAAAAAAAAAGAACGCTTGGACATGATTAGCTTCAGTGAATGCAACCAGCAGGACAAGGTCAAGTCTCAGTCTCACGGTACAGCCTTAAAGTACAACAGCAGATTTGCAGTATCCCTTAGTCTCAGATAGGATTGTGTCGCCCTTCTTCTCAATTTTCTCTTGATAGTTTAATTATTAGTAGATAATTTTAAATGTATATAAATCACTGCATATACAATATAACCAAATGACCAATTAGATTAGAGGCAGTAAAACGTTATTAGAACATTCTAGTTTGAAAGGGATTAAACAGATCCTCATTAAAATTCAGCGATTAAAGTTTGAGGGAAAAGATTAAAAGAAATCAGTATTCCCTATGGTAGTCTAATTATTTTTCCCCCATTTACAGTGGAGTAAAAAAAAAATAAAATTCATCTAGTAGATAACAAATGGTGAGAAATATAAAAAGTAAGAACTACAATGCTAGAATATTAGAAATGCTATGATTAGAAGGAAGATTATCAAGGGATAATATGCGTTTGATTGTAAGGAAACCCTTAACATAAGACCTGAACTTCTAAAATGAAGTGAGCATCTTATGTTGCCATATAGGAGCTTTGGCTCACATGCATCTCAGTGGGAACTCAGGGTTTCCAGCAGCACTCAAGAAAGGCTCAGAATCTGGCAGAAACAGTGCCTTTCTAGTGAACATTCAGGTAGGAAACTTTTACATGAATAAATCTGATTAAAAACAAAATGTATGTTCCCCTTATTCTGGATAGCTTTTAAACATTATTCGGAAGCTAAAGCACCTACACTGCCAAATGGAATGACTAAATGCAGTACACCGAACAAAAAACAGGTGCATTAGAAGTTTGTTGTTTTTTCTTGCTCTGTTTCACATTGCCAGAGTAACTTTTCTGCCATTCAAACTTAGTGGTTAAAGCAGACAACTCAAAAATCTAGAATTTCTTTGAAAAATTACAAAACAAACTGGTTTGAGCCCCCACCCGGAGACTTTGGAAAATTAAGTGTCTTCTCTGCATACCCTTAAAAGTCCACACTTCTCCCACTTGTCATCAGAAAGTTTATTCAATATAAAATAAGCTTTTGGGCAAAGGGAATAAAATATTTTTACAGGAAAACAATGTACATTCACTATACCAAGAGCATGTCCAGTCCCACAGTGTTTTGTGTAAGACTTCTGCTTCAACCGAATAAACATCCACACTCTGAAATATGTCCACCCTCTTTTCCCAGTAGCAACATCAAACTACCGGGCTGTTATGGAAGTTCAACCAAGAGCCAGGCTCAAACATTTGTCTCAGTTATGTCTGTCTTCAGTCTCATGAGAGCATGACTGGCACACCTGGTCTCTTCTTGACTGCCTCCAGAGTTCTCCCCACTGTCACTGTACACCTTTTCCTTCAACCGCTCCATCACATCCATGTTAATAGCAATCAGCTTATGTTTGAGTTAATTAATCACTTTTGTTTGCCTCTGATCAATCCCACTGAAACTATTACATCATACAACAGAAATTGATGATTTTTTTGTTACTAAATCAAGCATTAGTTTTCCATGAAAGCACAGAAGAAAGTTATGCAGCAAGACCTACTTTGGGCTTCATGTATGACCGGATTTTCAACTTAGGTTTTATCCCTTAAACCTTCATAGCAAAACAGGAGAATTGAAGAGTCAATAAACAATGCGTGAGAAAAAAATGAAAAGAAACAGCTCTTTGAACAATTTTTCATTATGAATATTAGTTTTATGCCTATGCAGTCTTCCAAACATTTCCTTTGGTAAATGCAATAGACTAACTGATATAGATTACCCAAAATGATGCACATTTACATCAAACCTCAGCCAACATTTATGATCGTACTGTTATGCTGTTTATGCAGCTCAAAGTCCCATGCTACCAAGATGACAGAGATCAAAACAAACTCTAAACATGGTTTTCATATTTCAAATTAGCAGCTTTCATTTATTTGTGTTTGGTTGTTCTATTCCCTGGTATGTCCTCTGTAAATATAGACCTTCTTGTGTAGAAAAAAAAATCTACTACGTATATTATCATACTTGCAATTCATTCATTTAAACCAAACAGGGTTTATAAGGTCCAAGTATTCCCTTGGTAAATATTTACTATATTTTTGCATAGATAGCATTTTAATCAATGAGCAGAATCATCTTCCAGTTGCAATAACAGTTGTGCCTTAGGTATTCCACTTGTTCTGTTTCTTATCTAGATTTGCAGTGTATACCTACTACTTTTCTTAAATTTATAAGAATAGATGTAGACTTGTTCAAGTGGAAGGAAGTGGAACATAGAAGATGTGGAAGACCATGTCTCATAGTTGCTCAGTCTTGTTTTACACCAAAACTCCATCACCTACATTTGCTCTTCACAACTTGCCTTACTGGTGAGTGTGGTGGGCAGAGCAGCCTGATCATCGCTAAACACTGTGTACCACTGCTAATCACAGATCTTTTAGCTCCAATCTGTGTCAGAAGCACAGCTGGTGATCAGAGCTCTAATAATTGTAAAATAAAATAAGAACTCTCAGCAGAGATCTCCTGTAAAACATGAAGCCCTATCAAGGAATTAACATGGTTAAAATTATGTTTTAGGACCTAACAGACAATCCTAATTTCCAAGTAGAAGCATCCAGCCCAGACTGGATTCTAAAATACCAGACTGATATTTTAAAGTCCACCTTCATGGCTCAAAGGATGAGCTTGTTGTTCAAGCAGTCCATTCGGAGAAAGGAAGTGGCCACAACTACTTAAAGAAACAACTGTGGCAACTACTTTAATTTCTTCTAGCAGCTTGTTTTCTGTTTTAATCAAGAAGCAGACTCATCTTAACAAGTTTAATAAGCTTTGGTGATTTGTCCTTGATTCAAGTTGTGTGAATTTCAGAGCCAGGTATGATTTTTTGAAAAAGGTGAGCTATCATAGAATCATAGAATAGTTAGGGTTGGAAAGAGCCTTAAGATCATCAAGTTCCACCCCCCCTGCCATTGATAACAGCTACAGAATATCAGAATCTTTTATTTGTAGGAAAAAAGGAAAATGAGGAGAAACTTTGGCCCTGTATTACAGACTACTTGGGGACCTTGGAAGAGCCAAAGTTTTTTATACTGTATAATCCTCAAACGATATTTTCCATGCTCATTTTAAAGCTAGACAGCTAGGAGGAAATGGCATGTCTCCCTACCCAAGCAAGCTGGTAAATCAGGTCTTGAAAACAAGAAATATAAAATTCCATGGCATGGGTGAAAAACATCACAACACTTTAAACACTGTTTCCATTCAGTTCTATATGTCATTTAAACAAAATCCTCCACAACGTAAAATTGATTATTATTATAGAAGACTGGAGTCTAGGGACTCAGGTGTATTTCGCTCATTGCTAGATGCAGGAAAACAAATGAGATTTTCAGAGATGAGTGTGTCAATTTGTTTTTAAATGTACTTCTGATTTGATGGATATTGTAATTGGAAAAACTGGTGAATACAGAAGTATGTGAATATACAAATGCCTTATCCAAAACCAAAATGTCACATTCAATAATTTCTACTTTGGCTCCTGAAAGTATACTTTCTTCTGATAAAGGTATTTAGTCACCTACACACGAAACTCACAAAGCATACAAGTAACCTACATTATACACCAGTTTTTATAATCCCAGTATGTGCATGTCAGCATGGTAAACTGCTATGGATCTGTATATTTAGTATATAATTAGGTTGGCATCATACACTGTACTTCTTTCTAGTTCACCAAACACAAGATGTAAAGTTTGTAAGATGCAAGATAAGAGACTGTCCAAGGGGACCTTTCCTTCTTTGCAATGACACAAATATGTCTTAATGTGTGGCCACTAACAAAGCTCCCAATTTGCTGAAATAGTAACTGCTCAATGGGAAGGTCTTTTGGGATTAACTATTTAATTTTTATTTATGACTGTCACATAAAGAAACTGAAAACTTTTATGAGGAGAATGTTATCCAAGACAAGTGTTTTTTCATTAGTTGAGTATACATCAACAGGTGAGATAATGGTGTTCTAGTTTATAAAACTCCTGCCAAATAATAGGAGCAATGACTGTGTTTTTCCATATCCTCCTATCCTACCATCCTTCTTAGCCTCTGGGGTTGGAATTTATCTCATGTAACATTACACATCTAAAATTTATACATCTAAGTATGAGACAGTCACCTGTGTCCCACTCATGCTCATTGGAGAGAAACACGCACCTCCAGAGGGTGATTCATCCGACCTGTCTTATATATCTATAGCAGCACAAGACAAACATCTCTCTGGTGCCTATTTCTCTTCACTGACTTTAAAAAGAGACTCATGTGAGAACAACAGACTTAGATATTTTACTCTGAGATGCCTAATCTAAGGTAAATGTATTGAACTCCAGGATCTCAGTTCCTTTATTTGTCTTTATATTAATTCAAAATCAAATTGTTTCAGCTGAAAGGACTGAGAAAAAAATCCATCACAGAAAACCATACTAGACTTACATTGTTTCCAGAAGATGTGCATTAACACACTCTTCGTCAAGAGAACAAACTGAGCTGGGATCTCCTAACTCCCAGGGCAGTTTCTATCCGGCAACTCACTGAATATAAGACACTGAGTTATTGACTCATCTCTGAAGCCTATTTTGAGAAAGGAGTTGATGGCTGTGGTTTCAAGAACAGGAAGATCCAACAGGGCCAGCAGTGATGGGTCAATAGCATTTCTTATGAAGAAGCTGTGAAAACTTATAAACCTAGTGGGCTTCTGGATTTTCATAGGTTTTATTACAATTCATCAAACACTGTGGTATTAACAGTGATTTTTTTAAATGTAGGGTTTTTTTTATGAATTAGCATGTAATTATTTTAGTTGATTTACTTTGAAATATATTACTGGAAAAAAAAACCACAAAACCCAGTAATTATTACCATTCTGAGTTTTAAACTGATGTTAAATATTACAGCCATGAACTTTTTGTGTGTTCCAGTATCTTTACTGAGATTTTTTTCTATTATTAGATATTTAATTACTCTTGACTATAAAAACCCTAGATATATCTTTTCTTAACAGCTACTGACTTGCTTATAAATGAGAAAGAATAGCCAAATGATTAAGTATAAACAAACCTACAGCTCCTAATAAAATAATTTGAGTTGTCAGTAGGTATTTGAAGTAGTGCAATGACTTATGTTTCTTCTGATGGTGAAAAGCCTTAATGATATAAATCAGTTGTCTATCAGGAAGAGATAAGTTTTTCTCTTCAGATTTTCAGTCTGCTTCTGTTTAGTAGGCAGTTAACAGCTCACTATCCTGGTCCTTGAGTGATGTGGCATCCCTGTAAAATTTTGAAAAATTCAACTTTAACAAGTCATCAAATTAAACATAGACAGTAATTAAATATGGACTATTAGCCAGGTGTGCCTTTAGTGGAATTTAAGTTTTAGCTGTATATGAAGATAAAATTTAACTTGCTTTCATTTTCTTGTACTGTCAATGAATACTGAGAATAAGCAACGTGTTCACTTTGTGCAATACACTCATTATATTTCATGACCTACAAGCAGTTTACAGCCACATAAAAGACAATTTTTTATTATAGTGATGACACCTGAAACAAAGAAAAAAAAATCTATCAATTGTATTAGATGTAGATCACTTGTAGAAATTGCAAGTGATTAACTATTAACATGCTGTCATATAATCCAGCCCTTACAACTGAAGAATTCACTATTTTAATCAGAGAAGGAAAATTAAAGAATAAGGCTGTCTGTATATACTGCAACATAAATCACTTCAAAGTAACAAATTAGGAAGAAATAATTGCTAATCTTTGTTTAAGCTATTTTATTGGTGATCTAAATTAGTTTAGATGCATTTTTTTAAGCTTCTTGAGTTTTTTCACACTGTAATTTTTGAAATCCCACATTCAACCTGCCAGAGGAGGTTTATTTCTCCTAAATGGAGTAATGGTTTCAATATTCAGCTCGAAAGTCAGAGACATTATTCAAGCCATCAGATGCCCTTTGATAATTTCTTTGCAGCCTCACACTAAAACTTGGCTGCCACTAGTTCTTAGATAAATGATGCATGTAATGTGTATCTGTGTTGCCACAGAAATACTGAGCAGACATTTGCTGAGGTCTGGCTTCCCTAATTAAAGAAAAGATGAAATAATAGTTAATGTTATAATCTCTTAGTGCTGCTCTGAGTCCTAAGCATTTTTACACTAGCTAAATCCTTTCTTCTCTTTCAGTTTCCTTGAAACAATGCACCTATGTATAGCATATTCATACTATGTGCTTTAAAAGATGGCAAATCCTGCAGAAAAAAAAGGAATTAATGTCTACAAGAACGCTTTATTTCTAATTGCAAAGAAACATTTCCTCTTGCCCACTGTGCCAAGCACCTGGCTAACACATGTTCAGACTTGCCTTGACAACTTCCAGCACAGCTGTGTGGCTCTGCTCACTTTTCAGTAATCACAGAACTTTGAGTTTTCCCTTGCTAGAATGAGTCTATATTTAGTTCCCCATAGGAACTACAGTTCAAAAATAAAGGTATCATACATTTTTACTGTTCCCACTTGTGTTGGTACATAAAAGAATATTTTTCTACAGAGGAAAGGTCCAAACTCAGGTTATTTGAGAAGGAAGCTAAATTAGAATATATTTGGTCTGTATCTATTGCCATATATTCTTGCAGAAGCTTTGCTTTCCATATTAAAGTGGTATAATGTCTCTAATAATATAAAATATAAGTATAAACCCCATGTTTTTCTAAAGGCAATTTTTGGAGTTACCAGATGCTTCTGTGTTTGAAATATACCTTTAACAGGATATAACTGTTAGTCTGAAAGAGTTAAAGAAAGAACTTCAGTGGATCTTGCCATCTGTCTCTAGAATTCAAGATAAGTAAGTGAAATAATGTATTTACTGACATGAAATTTAAAGATTGGTAGGAAATTATCATGGACTTTGCCTTTAACACAAGGCATTGATTTACACAAGATCCTAATTGATAAAACTGATTAAGAATACCAAACCATTTTATATACTTTTGCTTTGTGTGATAATTCAGAATTTTAAGTACAGTACTGTAGAAAAGGAAGCATTTTCCTCTCTGAGGAAGTTTGCTCTAACCATTCATATGACGTAGTGTTGGCATCTTGATGCCAACTCTGGGCTTAATGCCTAGAAAATGAATAATATATTCCATGTTCTGTAATTTCATTACAGATTTGGATTTTGAGAAAAAGAAATTATAGAGATCCAAAAGAAGATACATCAATTAGTGTTCATGTACTTCATGTACTTAACTTTTGTTCAGTTGCTGGTAAAAATAGGAAAAGAGAGGTTAAAAAATAGAAGGAGTATAGAAGAAGCACAGGCAATTTAGTTCTCAACAATCCACCCTTTAGTTTTCAGACAGTGGAACAAAATCTGACATATAGAATCCATTTTTACTTAGTAAAGATTGTAGTCAGTTGAAAGAGCAGTTGGTTACTCTACAGTCGTTGCTTTCCAAAAGCTAATTGAGAATGATAGGAGAAAATCTAATATAATATATAGCTTCACAGATTTCCGTCTCACTCAAGACACTTATTGTACACATCTGTTCTTAACTCCCAATGAGTAACACAATTCCTCTGAGTTTCTTCAAAGGAATCTCTTTAACAACTCAGAAGACAAAGTCATCCGTGAAACACATATTGAATTTTATTAATCCTGCATTAACAGTTGCTCTAATCATTATCAACTTCCAACATAATTTGAAGTATATCATCAATGTTTTTTTTACTATTATTAAATTTAGAAATACTTTTGTGACTTGTGCTATTGTGGTGTCCGTAATTTGAAATATTTTGTTCATAAATTCAGGGAAACTGTTGTAATGAAATAGCAGGTACAGCAAATAGACATGTTGATTCTACATTTTGGAAGAACAAAATCCGTTTTGATTAGTGGGTAGGGTTCTAAAAGTTGATACCATTTCCCTGAACATTTTGAGGTGTTTAAATTCCCACAGAGTATTTTATATTTGGATATTAAATCAAGCAGTATGTAAAAAATTAAGAAAAAAATACTTTCAGTTTTCATATTTTATCAAAGGTCATAGCTACTGAGTATTAATTTATCATTTTGTTGTTATTCTAGTACACAGTTTTGGGGATTCAGCAAGTTGTGTTCTATGAATAGCTTCCTTCTCAATGCACCATTAATTATATTTTTTGTCATCTGATATTAAAATTCAGATCTTATGCTTGTCCACAGTCATGGAGTCTTATCCGGCTTTATTTAACGCCATTTTATGCATGCTAAGAATCTGGCACAAAGACAATGAAAATTATATTTTCCGTTATATGGGATTCAATTTTTTTTTTTTCTGTGTAATATTAAGAGCCACAGCATCTTTTCTAGATTCATACATCTTCATGAAGTCCATAAAGTGAAGGACTGTTGTTTCCAAATGCTAATTTTTTTCTATCAGACTGTCAGTGATTTGTATTAATCGTAATGGGAAATTCTTTTTCCATGTGGTTGTTGGAGGCACTAGAGCCCAAAGATTCAGAGCTGACTTCTCATACTGAATGAGAATTGTCATCTCTTACTCTTTCACAGCTGGGCCTGTACCATAACTGCTTGCACTGCTGATGATATGAAGATGGGGGGGAGTGACTGATACACCTGAACGCTGTGCTGCTATGCTGCTATTCAGCAGGACCTTGATAGGCTGGAGAACTGGGCAGAGAGAAACTTGACTGAGTTCAACAAGGGCAAGTATAGGGTGCTGCACCTGGGAAGGAAGAGCCGCAAGTACCAGTACAGGCTGGGGGCTGACCGGGCTGTTCGGATGAGAAGGACCTGAGAGAATTGATAGATAAGTTGACCATGAGCTGGCAATATACCCTTGTGGCCAGGAGGACCAATAGTAATCTGGGAAGGCGCAGAAAGAGTGTGACCAGCAGGTCAATGGAGGTAATCCTCCCTCTCTACTTAGCCTCGGTGAGGCCACAGAAGTCACAAGAGTACTGTGTCCAGTTCTGGGCTCCTCAGTACAAGAAAGATAAGGAGCCGCTAGCAAGTATCCAGCAGACAGCCACAAGGATGACCAGGGGTCTGGAGCATCTCTCTTATCAGGATACGCTGTGGGAGCTGGGCCTGTTTAGTCTAGAGAGGACTGAGAGGGGATCTCATTAATGCATGTTGATTCAGAGAAAACTCCAGGAACAAACATGCCAACAAAGTTCCAAGTTGACAAGCAGTCATTCTTTATTGCAGTGCTGGGAGACATGGAGGGTAGCTCCTCCTAACATGTGTCCTCGTATTGCTCTACAGGCCATCCTTATATGGTCACTGGGCATACATACATATTTATGAGGCTACACATGAATTACATAATTTTCCAGAAAGTTTCCTACATGCATATAAAAATGTGATGGTGGTCTTTAACAGTCGTTTACTTTTCCCAACAATCTTCATAACCAGCTGAATTAAATTACAGACATAGCAATCATCCTGTCCTTCTACTTATCAGTTAGTTTTACTGTGCCCATCCTGGACATCTGCTAGTCCCAGATACTCCCCATCCCCAGGTCCTGTTTTTCTCTTCTGCTTTTCTTACACCTTTTGAACTAAGATCCTAAGGACCTGAAACTATGTCAACTACCTTCAAGCACCGCAGTTATTTTCCATTACAAAGCCATCAAACTTAACATTACTTAGTACTGTTTACATTTTGTGCTTTTGTGCCTCCTTGTCTCAATGTAAATATCTCAAAGTCAGGTGCCAGGAGGATGGTGCCAGACTCTTTTCAGTGGTGCCCAGCGACAGAACAAGGAGCAACGGCCATAAACTAAAACACAAAAGCTTCACCTTAACGTGAGGAAGAGCTTCTTTATGTTGAGTGGCAGAGCACTGGAACGGGCTGCCTGGGGGGGTTGTGGAGTGTCCCCCTCTGGAAACATTCAAAATCTGCCTGGACACGTTTCTGTGTAACCTGATCTAAGTGGCCCTGCCTTGGCAGGGGTGTTGGACGAGATGATCTCCAAAAGCTCCTTCCAACCCTAATGACTCTGTGTGATTCTGTGTGATCATCTCCCTGCTTTTTCTGTAGCTTTACATCTGACAGTGAGTAGCTGTGTGGTTACGAGTTATGCTGGGCTTAAACCACAACATAAGTTTGTTACAAACTGTAAAAACTTGATTTTTTTATTCTTCCCATTAAATGGCACAGTGCATGGGTTTCCTGTCTTTTGGAAGGAAAGAAACTTGAGAAGTCTACAGAAGAGTTGTAGTGGATATACTGAATGACATTAGCAAGACAGTACTTAATTTCCTTTAGGCATACTTAGAGGAGTGTATGCTCACTATTGGATATTTGCCATCATCACTGCATCATAATAAGAAACGATGTTCTGAAATAGAAGCCCAAAGGAGTAATCCCATGTCAAAAAGTAATGAGAACTCTTATTCCAAATACCAGAAACACCTCTGAGACTTAATTTTATCTCCAGTGCAATGTGAGAGGCTGGTTAATGTGTTATACTTACCATTGCAACCATGTGTTTTATATTGCCTTACACAGAAAATCTATGAACAAATTCTTTGGAGGGATAAAAGTCACCAGAATTAGCAAATCATTGATTGCTTCACTGGGAAATATAAATGTGAGCAGCGCTTCCAAAGCATACAGACAGTAACACCGGTGTTCTGTACATCAAAGAAAGTGTTTTATATGTGTGCGTGTTCCTAGTTAAATGCTAAATCTACACAAAAGTCCAGAATCAAAATGTTAATCTTTGCAATCATAAAATAAGATTTAAAAGAATAAAAAAACCTTATGTTTTCTTCAGGATTTCCAGTCATTTAGAGACAAGTTAATCACTCTACCTAATTCAGTAAAGGCTCTAAAATTCTGAAGACTGAAGTGAATGCTCATTTACTAACAGCTACGGACACTCTGGTAATCCAGCCTAACACTGAAATGACAGAGCAGTGTTGTCCATTCATCTGCTAAACCTTTAGAAGAACACAGACTTTTGAAGGAAGGCAGTTCTATTTCATCTTTGGATGGCTAGCATCAACAAGCAGTCCCACAAAGGAAACGATGAAACTTACTACCCTAATTTTGCAAGCAAGTCATCCTATGACAATATCATTCTGTCCTACTGCTAGGACCATCGAAAATATTACCCCACTCTCTGACATATCATCTTTGCTCTCTTGTACTCTTCAACATGCTCTACTAAGAGGCAGAATGACAAACTCATAATGTGAAAATCACTTAATCTTATAAGATTTAAATTTTATGTTTAAATCTTCCACCACCTCTAATCAAGTCTGGTTGTTGCTTGGTAATCTTGATTTTCCCTTCTGTTGTATTTTTTATAATTTCCATGTTACTTGGGGAATGGTAAGAAAACTGAATCTTGAACATTTTTTTTGTTTTTCTGAAACTCCATCTACATCTCCCACAGACCATCAGCTCTCCTCACTTTGTACAAAGTAGAAGAAAGATTTTCTTCCTTGTCTCTTCTTTTGTTTGTTTGGTTTTGGTGTTTTGATTTTGTTTGTTTGGGGTTTTCTTGTTTGTTTTTGTGTGTGTGTGTGTGTGTGTGTGTTGGTTCTTTGATATGTGAGATCCATAAGGAAAATTAGGCAAAGGTTTTAACAGAACCATTGAACATAAGGGAACCTTTGGCTAGGTCATTAAGTTTACAAACCTGTAAAAATAACAGGATAGGCTCTGGCTGTGCCAGGCCTAACCAAAATAACATTATTATGTGGCTGACAAGGGACAGACCATTCAAACCAGGATCCCAAATTCACATACCACAATAGCAGTTAAAGCTTGAACTGCTGTTAAGAATCTGCTCAAAAAGCCCATTGCATGTCTTACAGGCAGCAATATGGGTGTATGGTGATGGGCTTGGGAACCCTCCAAGTCTTAATTACAGCTTGGACTGTAAGATCTCTGTAACAAATAAATTAGCAAAGCCTCTTGATGACTTTCTGTTCTCTGGCCATCCTTAATCTCCCTAGAACATATGATTAGAGTAATGGCTGTAACATCTTTCTCCAGTGGAGACATCCACAAGTGGCCTTTTCCCTTCAGTTTTCTTGTTTAAGTTGTCTAATGCTTGAAGCAGGATACAATTTGCTTGCTTTTAGGACCAACCTTGCTCCTCAATTGGCAAATGTACAGCAGAATGGTAGCTGATAAAATTAGGGTAGGATTCAGTTCCCCCAACATGGATTTTTTAAACCACTTTAGGTGCCTCAAGTATCTGCATGGGACTGGAAAGACATCACAAAGACCCTCAGAAGAGTTTTGATTTTCTGAAGCAAAAGCTAGTAACCACATGAGAAGCTGCATAGTGGCTGAAATTTTAGAAACACCTATATTCAGACCACTGTATCCTTACTCTGATGTCCGGTCCCTGCTTCTGAATCCAAGGAACATGATAAAAGGCAGTCTCCCATATACTCCCAATCTGAGAAGCCATCAGCAACACACTTCCATTATATTCTGTTTTCCTCTCTCCTATTTTTAGAAATACCATTTCCTCAGACAGATAGGCAGCCTCTTGCCCTGGTCAAGTCTGTTTTTGGAAAATATTCTGTGACTGTAACCACTTGGGTTGTAAAGATATTTGAATAGTAAGTAAACTTTCTGAAGCATCTTCTAATAAATCATCTCAAAATTTTGGCTTTTACTGGGCTAATGCATGCATATTCGGCTTGAAAACAAACCAACAGCCTAGGTGACCAAAAGGAAGGCTAATGCTCTTTCAGATAGAGGTGATAAATTCAAATCATCTATCCACATTTCATGAAAGGCAATATTGACATGGAATAGTTTATCATTTTCCCAAGATCCTGCTAAGAAGTGTGTCAACCAGAGTCTGATTAATTGTGAGGTCTTTCTGGACATCTTTCTTTGGGCTTGCAGCTGTCGTGTTTTAAACCCAACCAGACAGCTTTTTCACTCACTCCCCCCCTTCTTGCCATCCCTCTACTCCAGGAGGGACAGAAAGGAGAATCGAAAAGAATGCAACTCCCACGGGTTGAGATAAGAACAGTTTAGTAACTAACGTATGACACAAATCACTACTGCTACCACCAATAATAGTAATGATAAAGGAAATAACAAAGGAAGAGAATACAACACCTCATCACCAGCTGACCGATAACTTGCACCACCCTACCCAATCAAGCACTGACCAATACCTCCTTCAACCCTGCAGTCCACTAGCCCTTCCGGGTAACTCTCAGTGACATCCTGGGCATGACGTGCTGTGGTATGGAATACCTCTTTGGTCAGTTTGGATCAGGTGTCCTGTCTCTGTTTCCTCCTGGCTTCCCCTCCGCCCTGGCAGAGCATGAGGCTCACAAAGTCCTTGGCCAAACCAAAACATCATAGTTATCAGCTCTGTTCCCAGGCCGAAAGTCAAAACACAGCACTGCATCAGCTACCAAGAAGGAGAAAAAAATGACTGCTACTGCTAAACCCAGGACAGCAGCTGAGATGTCAAAATATCAGCACAGAAAGTCCTCGCTTCCCACTAACTGCAGCAATTCTATTATTCTGCAGTTCTAATGGGGCTGCATTGCTGTAGCTGACAATGAGGTACGTCTTTTACTTCCAGATATCCAGATGCAAACCATTACATTATTCCTTTTGCCCACTTAATAGTAATAAAACCCGACTATAAAAATCTTATTTAGAAACTACATCAAGATAGTGTAAGTCAAAAGCCCTTTTCTCTTACTTCCAAGATTGGATACAAGGTAGCACAACCTTCAAAACCCAGCAAATGTAAGCCTTTAAATTCACTTCCCCTTCTGATTTCAACCGCAGAGACCAGTCTGTAGTACTACAGGCTTACAAGATGCAAACTTCCTTTAAGAAAGTAGGAATGACAAGATTTTGATATCTTAATCAGATAAACTCTTGCAAGAATTCTGCTTTATCTCCCAACAGAGAAGAATGGCTTGTATAGTCACTGTTCTCTGTGAAATAAATAGGATTTTAGGATTTGCAAGTTTATGATCAATGAGTGGGCTCTGAAGAATTGTCCTTACAGTACAGTTGAACATGAAGTTGGTATAGAGCTTGCTGGAAATTTCTATAACTTTATGGAATCCATTTGCCAAAGATGCACATACTACAAATTTCTATTTAAAGGAGTTCCCTCCTTCCTCAGAACAAGATTTAACTAAATGAGTTTCAACAGAATAAATCACCTAAATATGTCTCCCTCTGAGAGAAGTCAGCAGCATTGATGTAAGTTGAAAGCCATCTTAGCCATCCTTTAAACCAAGAAGAAATAAGTTTGAAACTATGTGTACCAGCTCAGAAACAAAGACAATGCAATTTTTAAAAGTGTCATATGCAGTAATTCTGTTTTCTTCTTAGATATAAAAGAGATAGAACAGATGCTGGTTTGAGCTTCCTTCTCAAATAGGATTAAGATCTTTTAAGTTTAAGATCTTATAAGATTAAGATCAAATAAGTTAAGATCTTAACTTTGGATAAAGTCTTTTAAAACATTTGTTCATTTTATTCAAGGGTAAATGTTCTGATGTTGATTTATTTTCCATAAAGTAAGACAGGGCGTTAAGACAATTAGAAGAGGACCTAAGGTAATATTATATTTCTATATTGGAAAATGTTGATCCAGGTCTTTGCTAAATTAATATGATGGGTTTTTAACAAAGTGAAACGATTTTCTGTATTGAACACATTCTTAGAACATTTGACAGTACAAATTTGCTAGTTCTTGAAAATTAGGTATACTGCTGTGAATGAGTAATTAGTTGTAATTAGACAGCAAATTAATGAGCTGAAGAACTTCAGAATAATGAAGAAAAAATATGTCCCAAATGAATTACAGTAAAACAGACAAATGAGAAAATTAGGTATGCAATACTTAATCATTTGCAAATATTTTGAAACACAATTACAAATATTTTATTCCAATAGAATGTTCTTTCATTTGCTTAGTAGCCAATATTTGATTTTCAAGCTGCTATTGTATCATTTGCAGACATCTTAGTTGAAAGTAATAGTCTGTCTCCTTGTGTGACATACATGAACAAAGCAGAATATTTCTTGCAAATGCTACAGCATACATGTCTCTGTGTGTGGCTGTGCGCATGTCTGAGCTCAAATGAATATACAATCACTTGGATTTCAGTGTTGTGTCTCCTCCAACCCCTACACATGCACTCCAAGTTCTACCTTCCTAAATAATGTCTACATTGCTCTAACATAATTGCTATACATTTATTGCAATTTTGTTTGGTGAAGACTGCTCATATGTGCTGCATACTAATTCAGGAAGCATTTGCCATTGGCGGTGAACAAGTAATCTATTTCAAGCTTTTTTTGCTCTCACTGTAAATGCAAAACTCTTTTACTAATGAAAGAAGGTATTTTTTTTCACATAAGTTTCTTTTATTTTTCTTTTTTTGCCACATTGTTTCAAGTGCTGGTACATAGAGTAATAATGCCCTGAGATACTGCAAAACTTCACGGAAGATTAATGTTGTACCTTTCACAATAGACTGTTTATTAATAGAAAATCAAAAACAAATAGTACACAACACAGGGAGATGTATAGCATCCAAAATCAATGCATACAGCCTCACATTTCCATCTCGTTCTAGATCTGAATCTATTCGCCCTGTTGCCATTGCTCCTGGACCACTGCAAAAAATTAACAGGGAAGAGAATAAATTCATTTTGGACGATATCTCCCCTGAGCTGACTAGCACCAGTCTAGGGGTCTCATGGTTTCTCTGGAAAGAAACTAATGAGTTTTGTATAAGGATAGAGAAAATCCTCTTATGTTCATATACTTTTACCTTTATTTTGTAGAAGCATACTGCAGTCTGCCGCCTTCTGACTTTTTACCTCACCAGTGGCTAACTGGCTGCATGCTTTAAAGTATAATAAATTAACTGGAATATCTTTCCTTTGTATTCAATTACAAAGGAAGGAAGACTATAAATGCAGTTTTCATGTGTGTGTATTGCTTCTGTTTTCTTGCTTACTACAGCCAGAAGTATTGAAATCTGACCTGTTTGCACAGCAAAGAAACATCAGCTCATCAGACCTTAAGGACTGAGGCAGACATATGTTGGTACTGTGTGTGCACTGATGTGTGCCATAGAGTCCATGGATCAATCTGTAAAATGACATTTACATCATTCTCATTGGATATAAGTTTTGTGGACCAGTCCTCCTGAGCTAAATAAGGGAGAAAGATTAGTTTGAATAAAGGCTTTTAAAAATGGCTTAATATTTTGTGCACTATGGTTGCATGTTATGATTCACTAAATAAAGGTTTGTATCTTCAAACATTCGAAGTTCTTACTAGTACCTGAATATCAAAATAGCCATGTAGCTGACATGTTTATGCTTGCATATTTGTGGACTAGTTAGGAAGGTTTAAAGCTATATTAATTTGACATCACGCTCATTCATAACATCTTAATAAACACAACTGGCAAGCACATATTTAAAGGAGTTAAAGGGAATAATGTGAAAGGAATAATGAACCAATATATTACACATGTAGGGCCCACAGATATTTCAAAAATCAGAAGTCACTAAGTCAGCTTGAAGACAAACACCCTCAACCTGGCACTTTTTTGCAGATATGGCTCTTCAGACTGTGCCCTGTAGAGAAGATGTATAAAGGTATCGAGCAGAGATTATTTCCCTCAGGCAAATATTCCCTTAAAATTTCATCTGGCCCCACCATGGAAGATTGCCAGACTCTGATAGGTTTTCCCAAACTGCATAAAATTGTTTTTCTTCTGTCATTACAGTGGGTCAGTCCAGTGGGTGAGATGTTTAGATTTGAATTGTGAGAATGAAAACATTATGGCTGATAGAGCAGATGACTCTGCACATTTAGGTACTGACAATACTAGCCTATCACTTGATACCCTTGAAAGCAGAACTATTATATGAATGAGCTATTACACTGATATTTGCAATTGATAAATAAAGCATCTCACCATAGGTGAAAATAGTTTGACTCTATTATGGAGTTCTGCCAGAAAGGTCATTGTGAAAGAAAAATTGTTCTTAAATTTTGCATGTGTGCCTAGCTGTCTGGCAAGAATATTTTCACTTTATGTACCATAAATGATTCTCATTCAGTACTTTCTTGAAAGACAGAAACAACTCCCTGTTGGGAGAAATTTCTAAAACATAATCCTGGGTATAAAAATGAGATATGTTTTGTAAGGGTCATATAAGAAAGGCTTAGCATAACACTCCAGAATTCTGAATTCTGGGGCTATGTCTACAATAGAAAGTCTACAGATATACTAATTTGGAAAATAAAATAAATTAAAAGAACACTATGCCTTTGGATTATATAACTGTTCTTCAAATAAAGAAGAAACACTAAGATTTCAAAATTAATGGGTTTTGGTTTGTTTTTTTTTTTTTTCTTAAGGGAAAAATGATTAAATGATGCAAGATGCTGTTCAATAATCTATTATTCATTGGAACATATTTGTAGTTTTTATTATTACTGTCAGATATTGAAACTGAATCAATAAGACATTTTGCATTTTTTGTTAAATTGTAATTGCTGGGCAGCATAGCAATAACAATACACATATTGGTTTACAATAAATACCTTCTGAATGACCCACACGAAGGTGTTCTGGGTTCATGGCCATTTTTCACCATTGCAGTGGGGCAAAACATTAAAATGCTAGTCTAAGAAAACAAATAACTTAGGGGCAGTTAAATGCTTGAATGCTTTCCATCAGGACTTTAAGCTGCTCAAAGGTATTTCACTGATTTGGAGACCTGTGGTCCACTAATGAAAGTACTCAAAATTACTTTGGTCAATATTTGTCAAAGCACATCTCATTAATGAAGTGATAGAAGGCTTTTTGCTACAAAACTAAGAGGATGATGGATCCAGTGCTTATTATTTCTCAGGTAGCCAGCCTGTCAAGGTCTCTGAGTGTTCTGATATTAGATAGCACTAGCAACAGGATTGTCACTTCTAATTCTCCATCCAGCTAACCAGAAATTTACACCAAAAGGAAGATTTATTTTAAAAGAGGACTCATATTAGCATAATGTATTTTTTTTCCTTTTTGTGAGTCATCTGGATTCTAAAATATTTAAATCATGTTTCTAAAATGGTGATAGGACTCATCAATGTAGCTAAAATTTAGCAGCAAAATTTACCTCTGTGGAAGTGACAAGTTATCCCCCCTTTGGGATGTTTTTCTTTTATTCCCTGCAGAACTGTCATTTTTGGTGATTTCCATTATGCATGTGTGTATGTTTTTAGAGATTACTTGTATGTTTCTGAATCTGTTGAGGTACTGGTTCTAAGTTTTGAAAAACATGGACAAATTCAATGAATTTGATAGACAGAAAGTGTTATGAATTCATGTAAGAAGCTGACAAAGAAATTGAGAAAGAGACAAGAAGCCTTGTAAGTTAAAAAAAATAAAAAAGTATGTGCATGAAGTGTATGTAAAGATCCTCAATTCATCCAGATAGCAGTAGTATCATGCAGCAATACAAAATGCATGAACAACACAACTTCAACAGTACTATAGCAAATTAGATCTTTATGTAAAAGTCCTAAGCATCCTTTACAGTCCATGCAAATGACAAGTTTCTCCCAGGAGCAATACAGATTGGAACTTAAGTTGCTGTGGAGGTTTTTGTTTCTACACTGGCTTAAGATGGAGTCAGGGGCAAATATACACTGAAGTGTTTGGATTCAAATGCACCTAGGTCATTAGAATGAATTCAGAGTCACAATTTTAGCTCTCAGAAGAATATCTTCTTTAAAATAAAACAGTATTTTGATTGTCTGATAGACGTACTGTTCTAGATTAAGAAGTAATTTTATTACAAAAAGTTGGCATTAGTTAATTGGCAGAGATCAAAGCAAAGAGGTTAAGATTGTTTGTGCTAAACATCCTTTCAAAAATATAGAAGAAATCAATTGGATCTTATTAGACAATCTCCAACTGCTTATAGAAATCACCTTGTGAGCTAATATTTAACTGATGTAAGTGAATTTTTGCATTATTATCTGCTACATGTCAAACTAGCCTCTGTTCAATATGGGAAATTTCTCTGTTGGCCCAAAATACAGGGGAAGTATTGGTTTCTGTTACCCAATGAATTGGAAGGCATTCCAGAGTCAGTGAAGAGCTGGTGAAATCTGAATAAAGCATCCTTTAAAAATATTCTGCCTCACCCAGCCTTTTCCTTAACTGCTTTGTTTGGTTTCTGCAGGGTTTTTTGTATGTTGTTTTTTGTTTTATTTGTTTTGGTGTTTTTTTTTTTTTGCTGTTGTTGCTGTTTTTGTTTGTTTCTTTGTTTTCATTCTATCACATCACATGAAACGCTCACTCCTTACTTGGGCCCTTTGCAAACTTTAGATAATTTTCAATAACTTGTATCCATATGGCAACTTGCAGCTATACTGCTTGTTTTTAAAGAATCTAATCTTTCATAACTCACATCTGTGAGTTAAAACATGCAAAAGATACAAACATAAAAGTACTCTCTAAATTACTCAGGCAGAATTTCCACCCCTTCTTTCTCAGTAAGTAATGTAAGATGTAATTTCTACAGACAAGAGCAATTTGGTGTAAACAATAACACAAGAAGTCAGCTTGCCTATCAGTTCTAAATTCAGACTTTATTGGTTGAGTTTAAAGAAATAAAAACAAGAGAGATTACATTGAGTTGGAGAGAGTCTACATGTTATAACCTGTATCTAATAAGTGGCATGTAAAAAACATGTAAATATGCCCATTATTATTTTCCAGTAGTTTCTCTTAGAATTATTTGGGTTCATTTATAATTCCATCAATGAATTTGGTCACTATGACTAATGCATTAGTTATCATTTCATGCTTGAAATTTTGTTTGTTTATAACAATTGATACTAATGGAAGCAGGGTCATTTTTCTTGTTCTTTTTCTGCAGAATAAAATGAGGGCTCAGTTCTGGGGAAAGCGATGCAAGTTTTAATCTCAGAATAGCCATAAAGGGATAGCAGTGTGGATTAGCATGCACATCAGTATGGTAATTTGTCACAATGTTTCTGAGTCAGCCTTTAATTTAGTGGGGATTATACATCTGGTTAGAAAACACGCGCTCCTAAACCTCCATCTTCTGATAAGAGATTCTACAGTAATGGGGTCACTCTGATTGCACTATGAATTAGGATCAGTGTGGCATGTGAGTGAATTCTTTAGTCTGAATAATAGCTTTCACTTATCAACAAATTGCTGAATCGTTTTTTAATGTGCTAGAGTGTTATACATGTCCATTTATATGGAAGCAATTCAGAAACTCCTTAAACCAACTTAGAAAATATTAGCTGTTTTTTTTTTTTTCCTACTGCAAGGCATAACTATTTAATGTTTATGGCTCTCTCTACCACCTCAGTTTACCAATGGTTTTACTCTTTGGTACAAATAATCAAAATTGATTTTACTTACCAGGATTTTAAGTTAAACCATTGAAGTGGCCAAATTAACAAAATGTAATTCAACTGAGTAGTCAAATGTTCACAAAAGTTCAGTAGTTATGTACCCTGAAATGTTGGACTTAATGATTTGTGTCATTAGGTTTCAAAATATTTTAAAAATAATAACGATGATATCGAATGGCACAAAACCTGTACATAATTGCAAAGCAACACTAAAGTCTAATTCTTAAACTGTAGTAATTGATCCTACAGTGAGATATATCCCGTAATCATGGAAGGCAATGGCATTTACAACTAGAATAATTAAAGTAAATGAAGAGGAAAATTGTATTCTCCATAACATTTAGTTCATTATAAGCTTAAACAAGTATGCCAATCCATGTTCATCAATATAAGTGATGATGCCCACAGACAAAATTAAATAAAATCATTATCTCCAAGAAATGTTTTTTGTTATGTACGCATGGAAATTGTCACATTATAAGAGACATGCAGGCTTTTAAGGTTTTATTGACAGTGCTCAAAAATATGAGTAATAGATTATAGCACAGGTTTTATGTGTGTCTGTGTTTTCTGTTTGTTTGTTTGGGTTTTGTGGCTTGGGGTTTTGTTTGTTTGTTTGTTTTTTACTACTGGTCAAAAAATATAAAATTATAGCCTTTTCTGCACTCTCTGCTGCTGGGTATTACTCACTCTCTTGATGCTTGATTCCATACCTCATTAAGTGACTCTGTAGCTGTTTATTTTTTCCAGCCAAGGTCTCACTGGAGTTCACTAAACCACATTAGACATCACTGATACTCCTGAGGGAACATAAGAAGTGCAGAAGCCTAAAAGGGAATTCTGGAATTCTGAATGGTACATAAAAATAAGGAAGTCTATAAGATATGGGACAAATTGTGCACCAGTTTGTCTGTATATCAGGTTGGTTTATATCTTGCCAGGATCTTGAAACAAGCAAACTGCAGGCTTAAAAACCTTTTTCTAGTATATCATAAATGTTCCATCATATTTTTCATTTACTACAATTTTCAGATACAAAATGGAATTTTAAAATAGATTTTCAATGTTTGCATATACTTTCAAGAAGAATGAAGGTCAAATAAAATAAACATATAATTTGAAAAACAATATTCCTGTAGATAAGATGCACGTTCAGATTCTTTTCTAGTAATCTTAGTCGTTTTGAGTATATGAGGCATATTCTGAGTTTCTGACAAGATACAGATAAAAGTCCTTAGTTTGGTGGTATCAACATCGTTCTGTGCAGTAATTACTTATACCAACAGCATTTTCTAAGGACAGGAATAGTGAATGACATTAACCAACTATCTACTTAACTGAATCTTAAAATATTGCCCATCCAGGGGGTTTGAACACGCGCTTGGGAAAGAAGAGTTCAAAAGTTTCCCAGGTGGAGGCAAGAACTGAAGTACAGTTCTATTCACCATTGATGAATAGTCCTAAACACTGTGCTTCTGAATACAAGGACAATTACCCATTTGATCCTTCGGTGTCACTAATGATGTATTTCATTTGGTTGGGGTTTTTTTGCAAGTTCTCAGTCTGATCTTTTTCTTTCAGATCAAAATGTCTTATTTTTGTTTGTTTGTGTGTGTTGAGATAAATAGTCATTCTTTTACAATTATTTACTTAAACAAAAAAAATTATGGTTAATTTTAGCTTAACTTCCTCCTTCACTTTTTCTTTTCTTCTTTTTTGATGAATTACAATAAAACCAACAGATAATAGAATCATAGAATCATAGAACACTTAGAGTTGGAAAGGACCTTAAGATCATCAAGTTCCAAACCCCCTGCCATGGGCAGGGACACCTCGCACTAAACCATGTCACCCAAGGCCTCATCAAACCTGGCCTTGAACACTGCCAGGGATGGAGCATTCACAACCTCCCCGGGCAACCTACTCCAGAGCCTCACCACCCTAACAGGAAAGAATTTCCTCCTTATATCCAATCTAAACTTCCCCTGTTTAAGTTTGAACCCATTACCCCTTGTCCTATCACTACAGTCCCTAATGAAGAGTCCATCCCCAGCATCCCTATAGGCCCACTGCAAGTACTGGAAGGCTGCTATGAGGTCTCCAAGCAGCCTTCTCTTCTTCAGGCTGAACAGCCCTAACTTGCTCAGCCTATCTTCATATGGGAGGTGCTCCAGTCCCCTGATCATTCTCGTGGTCCTCCTCTGGACTTGTTCCAACAGTTCCATGTCCTTTTTATGTTGAGGACACCAGAACTGCACACAGTGCTCCAGGTGAGGTCTCACAAGAGTAGAGTAAAGGTGCAGGATCACCTCCTTCGACCTGCTGGTCACACTCCTTTTGATGCAGCCCAGGATAAAGTTGGCTTTCTGGGCTGCAAGCGCACACTGCTGGATCATGTTCATTTTCTCATCGACCAACACCCCCAAGTCCTTCTCTGCAGGGCTGCTCTGAATCTCTTCTCTGCCCAACCTGTAGCTGTGCCTGGGATTGCTCCGACCCAGGTGTAGGAGCTTGCGCTTGTCATGGTTAAACTTCATGAGGTTGGCATCAGCCCACCTCACAAGAGTGTCAAGATCCCTATGGATGGCATTCCTTCCCTCCAGCTTATCAACCAAACCACACAGCTTGGTGTCATCAGCAAACTTGCTGAGGGTGCACTGAATCGCACTGTCCATGTCACCGACAAAGGTGTGGAAAAAGCCCTGTCCCAACACTGATCCCTGAGAGACACCACTCATTACTGGCCTCCAGCTGGATATTGAGCCATTGACCACAACTCCTTGGGTGTGGCCATCCAGCCAGTTCTTTATCCACTCAGTGCTCCATCAAACAAATTGATGTCTCTCCAATTCAGAGACAAGGATGTCATGCAGGAGAGTGTCAAGTGCTTTGCACAAGTCCAGGTAGATGACATCAACTGCTCTACCCTTGTCCATCAGTTCTGTAGCCCCATCATAGAAGGCCACCAAATTGGTCAGGCAGGATTTCCCCTTAGTGAAAACATGCTGGCTGCCACCAGGCACCTCCTTGTTTTTCCTGTGCCTTAGCATGCCTTCCAGGAGAATCTGCTCCAAGATTTTGCCAGGCACAGAAATGAGACTGACTGGTCTGTAATTCCCTGGTCATCCATTTTCCCCTTCTTGAAAATGGGGGTTATATTTCCCTTTTTCCTGTCGTTGGGAACTTCATCTGACTGTCATGATTTTTCAAATATGATGGCCAGTGGCTTAGCAACTTCATTTGCCAGCTCCTTCAGGACCCATGGATGGATTTCATCAGGACCCATGGACTTGTGCATGTTCAGATTTTTAAGATGGTCTCGAACTAGTTCCTCTCTTACAGTGGGCCCAAGGTCTTTATTCTGAGTCCTTGTGTCTGCCTTCCAAGCCTTGGGTGGTGCGGTCAGAGCCTTTGCCAGTGAAGACTGAGGTAAAGAAGCCTTTAAGAACCTCAGCGTTCTCCAAATCCTCTGTAGCTCTCTGCCTGAGAGCTTCCTGAGGGGGCCGACGTTCTGCCTAGTCTGTTTTTTATTTGCTATGTTCCTGTAGAATCCCTTCCTGTTATCCTTAATATCCCTAGCTAAGTTTAATTCTAACTGGGCCTTAGTTTTCCTAACCTGGTCCCTAGCTTCCCAGACAACATCCCTGTATGCTTCCCAGGCCACCTGCCCTTGCTTCCACTTTCTCTAAAGCTTTTTTTTCATTTGGATTTTCCTCATCAGCTCCTTATCCATTCAAGCAGGTCTCCTGGCCCTCCTGCTGCACTTCCTTCTAGTTGGGATGCAACACTCCTGAACTTGTAGCAGATGATCCTTGAATATTGACCAAGAGTCTTGGGCCCCCCTACCGTCTAGGGCTATATCTCATGGAACCTTACTAAGTATGTTCCTGAAGAGGCCAAAGTGTGCTTTCTTGAAGTCCAGGGCCATGAGCTTGCTGCACGCTCTTCTCACCGTCCTGAGGATCTCAAATTCTACCATCTCATGGTCGCTGCATCCAAGGCTGCCCTGGAGCGCCACATTTCCAGCAAGCCCTTCCCTGTTGGTGAGCACAAGGTCAAGCACGGCACCTCTCCTTGTCGGCTCCTGTATTACTTGCAGAAGGAAGTTGTCTTCCACACAATCGAGGAACTTCCTGGTTTGCTTGTGGTGGGCCGTCCCGTCATTCCAACAGATCTCAGGGTCGTTGACGTCACCCATGAGAACGAGGGCTTGTAAGCATGATGCTTTTCTTATCTGCCTATAGAGTGCTTCATGCACAGATTCCTCTTGATCAGGCGGTCTGTAACAGATCCCCACAGTAATGTCTCCCATCACTGTTTTCCCTTTAACCCTGACCCACAAACTTTTTGTTAACTGCTCACCTGTCCCCAGATAGAGTTCCATACTCTCCAGCCTATCCCTAAAATAAAGGGCAACTCCCCCTCTGTGCCTCCCAGGCCTGCCTTTTCTAAAGAGCCTGTAACCTTCCATTCCAACACTCCAGTCATAGGAGCCATCCCACCATGTTTCTGTGATGCCTATTATACCCCCGTAGACGTGCACACATCTAATTCCTGTTGTTTGTTACCCATGCTATGGGCATTTGTATAGAGGCATCTGAGCCAAGCTCCAAATGAAGCCGGCTCATTGGCTGGAGCAGCTAGAATATCTCTCCATTGCTCCAAGCATTTATTATAGGCGCTGGCAACTGCCTGGGTGTGTTGGGATGGAATTATGCCCCGCTCCCCCAACACATCTAGTTTATAGTCTTCTTGACCAGTCTGACAAGCCTTCTACCAAAACTGCTCTTCCGTAGACCAGCTCCACCAGCCCCCAGTAGACCTGGCCTGCAAACCTCGGTCCCATGTTCAAGACACTCAAACGCCTGATTATGACACTACCCTTTTAACCATTTATTAATCTGGCTAATCCTTCTAGCTTTTTTTAGGTCTTCCCCTTTATCCTGGAGAATAGACGAAAAGACTATCTGAGCTTCTGAGCCCTTAACCACCTCTCCCAGGGCTCTGTAGGCCTTCTTTATATTCCCCAGGCTACTACTATCTATATCTCTAGAACCCACATGTATCACCAGAAGTGGGTAATAGTCCGTGGGGCTTACTAGAGCAGGCAACCTCTCTGCCACATCCCTGATCCATGCCCCTGGTAGGCAACACACCTGCCTTCAGACTGAGTCAGGCCAGCAGGCAAGTGCTTCTGTCCCTTTTAGAGTCCCTTACTGCTACAACCCGCTGCTTTTTCCTGGCAGTGCCAGTGGAGATCATCTTTACCAGTGCATCAGCCGGTTGTTTCTGGCATGAGTGTGTTTCCTCATGAGCCCCCTGCAGGACAGCAAAGTGGTTCTGCTTGGGGACAACAGATTTAGGAGGAAATCCCTTGTTTTGAATTGTGCTTGAATTGTCCTTTTCCTCCTTTTTTTGTTGTGCTTTTTTTTTTGTCACCAATTCCCAGCTTCATGGGTTAACTGCTTCCTTCTTTCCTCTGTGAGCTGGAGGGAAAGCTTGAGGACCCTGCACAGTTCGGTCCAGGAGCAAGAATTCCTCATTCCTCTCAGCTACCCTGACATCCTGCAGCCTATTAATAGCATCCTGCAGCTCAGCCACCTGCTGCAGGAGGACCTCCACCAGGGAGCACCGAGTGCAACACTGCCCATTGCGCACCCTCCCCTCACCAGACCAGTTCAGGTACTCTCTCCACTCCAAGCCCTGCAGTGCAGCCTCCCCGCTCATTGATTCTGTCTGGGTGCCTGCAGTGGCCACCGCCAGGGCAGCCAGAGCAGAGCTCCCAGGCCGGGCCATGGTCATACGGCGAGTGCTCACCATCCCGCTTGAACAGCCACGCAAACTGCCTCGACTCTCCCTCCTGGTCGCCCTTGCTCCTGGTTTCCGATGCACCCTGGGGCAGGTTTTTAACCACTCAGGGCTGGTGCCGTTCCTCCTGTCTCCACCCCCTGTGAGTCCCTGCTCACCTCAGCTGAACTGCCGGCTCCTGGGCAGGTCCTGTTGAGGACTTGAGGCTCCCTCAGTGGCTCTTGCTGCTCTGAGTTGAGGATCCTGGATGCTGATCTCCCCCCGGTTCTCGTGTTCAAGGCGTCCTCTCTCGAGCTACTCACCTCAGCAATTCAGATATTGCTCAACTCCTTGAGATGCCATGAATGATATCTAACGACTAGTTTTACAGGGAACAAAAGAATTCATAACAGTGCAGTATAACACGAAATATTTTACCAATTTGTTAGTGCTGATGATAAATAGCAAAACACAGGTAGGTTCTCCTATAGAAAAGACAAAGAAAGCACTGCGTAATACGAAAGAGTCATGCCGCATGTTTCACAGACACCAAGCTGTGTGGTTCGGTTGATATGCTGGAGGGAAGGAATGCCATCCAGAGGGACCTTGACACTCTTGTGAGGTGGGCTGATGCCAAACTCATGAAGTTTAACCATGACAAGTGCAAGGTCCTACACCTGGGTCGGAGCAATCCCAGACACAGCTACAGGTTGGGCAGAGAAGAGATTCAGAGCAGCCCTGTGGAGAAGGACTTGGGGGTGTTGGTCGATGAGAAAATGAGTATGAGCCGGCAGTGTGCGCTTGCAACCCAGAAAGCCAACCGTATCCTGGGCTGCATCAAAAGGAGTGTGACCAGCAGGTCGAAGGAGGTGATCCTGCACCTTTACTCTACTCTTGTGAGACCTCACCTGGAGCACTGTGTGCAGTTCTGGTGTCCTCAACATAAAAAGGACATGGAACTGTTGGAACAAGTCCAGAGGAGGACCACGAGAATGATCAGGGGACTGGAGCACCTCCCATATGAAGATAGGCTGAGCAAGTTAGGGCTGTTCAGCCTGAAGAAGAGAAGGCTGCTTGGAGACCTCATAGCAGCCTTCCAGTACTTGCAGTGGGCCTATAGGGATGCTGGGGATGGACTCTTCATTAGGGACTGTAGTGATAGGACAAGGGGTAATGGGTTCAAACTTAAACAGGGGAAGTTTAGATTGGATATAAGGAGAAAATTCTTTCCTGTTAGGGTGGTGAGGCACTGGAATAGGTTGCCCAAGGAGGTTGTGAATGTTCCATCTGTGCGGGTGTTCAAGGCCAGGTTTGATGAGGCCTTGGGTGACATGGTTTAGAGTGAGATGTCCCTGCCCATGGCAGGGGGTTTGGAACTTGATGATCTTAAGGTCCTTTCCAATCCTAACTATTCTATGATTCTATTTCAGAACTACTTCAGGGACTTGCACTCATGCGAGATTAGTCTAATTCAGAAATTTATACAGATTTTATGAGGTAAGGATTTTATAAGTTTTCTTTTGAGTTTCAGTAGGATCTGACCCTACTTCTGATACAACATTTCTTTAGGTATAATTAGCTTCTAGAGTCAGCTGCAATTACATAGTTTTTGACTGATATTTTGCTACTCATACAACTTCTAAAAAACCAACCATTCTAACAGAGAGATATACCGAATATTAATAATAATAAAAACAAAGTTTAAAGAGGACACAAAATCTAATAGCATTAATAAGAAGAAAGTTAGAGGAATATATTAATTATTAGATCATGGCTTAACTCCATTTTCTTCACTGAGCTTAAAAATGCCTAATTATGTTTGGATTTTTTTTTTTCTGAATGAGCATTTAAATTGTATTTTCATGTAAAAACTCTGTATTCAAACACAATTATGAAAACTTTCTGTAGGTAGTACTCACCACTCTGACTTTGCTGTTTTGAATTTGATAGGTCATTTAATTAATTTATACCAGGTAAATATAGATTTACACTTAAAAATACAAACAGAAAGAAAATAATGTCAAAACACAATCTCATTCCACTGTTGTTTTTCAGCGCAAAAATGAGGGATATTCAATGAAACTGAAAGTTATAATTTTTTAAATTGTAATTAGTGTGAGGAACACACTTGAACAAGACTTTGCTCTAAGTGGATAATGACAACATAGGCATTTGTATTGAGTTAAAAACAATGTGGAGAAATTTTCATACTTCAGGACTCAAAACAACTTCTAATAGCAATTTTGACTAGACTCCCTTTTTTGTCAGATCAATAAAGTAATGCGACTCACATAATTAACCTCTGAAGTCAGCAAAACAAAACAACAAAATTATTGAATGCAACAACAGAAGAATCATAGTACTATGAGAAAATAATTGAAAAAATGAAACCGTGCATGATAAACAAGTTAATGGATGCCAAGTTGTCCTGGGTTCAGCAGTAGCAGTCATTTTTCTCCTTCTTAATAGCTGTTGCAGCGTTGTGTTTTCACTTTCGGCCTGGGAACAGAGTTGATAACACTAATGTTTTAGTCTGACCAAGGACTTTCTAAGCCTCATGCTCTGCCACGGAGGAGGGAAAGCCTGGAGGAAGCAGAGACAGGAAACCTGACCCAAACTGACCAAAGAGGTATTCCATACGACAGCACATAATGCCCAGGGTGTAATGGAGAGTTACTTGGTCGGACTGAGGGGGCATGTTATCGGTCGGCTGGTGCTGAGGTATTGTATTCTCTTCCTTTGTTATTTCCTTTATCATTATTATTATTGGTGGTAGCAGTAGTGATTTGTGCTATACCTTAGTTACTGGACTGTTCTTATCTCAGCCCGTGGGAGTTGCATTCTTTTTATTCTCCTCTCCATCCCTCCAGGAGTAGGGGGAGGGCAAGAAGGGGAGGAGTGAGTGAACAAGCTGCCTGGCTTGGTTTAAACCACAGCACAAGTTCAGAGATGCGCAAAATAAATTTGAGGCCCTGGGGTTATCTATGTACACTGGATACTCACATAAAAAATTTAACAGAAATACACATAGAAGAGGTCCAACTCACCATCAGTTACAGTAATTTTTCTCAAGACATGTTTGCTCAGGCATACAATGTGGTCAGCACTTATCATCAGCCTGCTAAGTGAAGAGTCAGTATCCATTTTTGAGGTCATCACCTATCTCAGGAGACACATACCAAACTTCAGTTGGTGCTGGAAGGTAGAATTTCTAGATTGTGCTGAATTTCACTCTAAATTTTAATTTAGCCATTCTGGATCTTGTCTCTGCTTTTACTAAAACTACAAAAGTAGACCACACAGCTAATTTGTACTAGCAAAGGTTCAGAAAGGCCTTAGGTTGGCTTTAATCAGAGTTTAACGACCAAATTATTTCACGGTAAGTATCACAGATATAGTCTTATTCCTTAGTTACAACAGGGGATGAAAGTATGACTAAACTTTATTTCTTTGTCCCATTCATTTTATATGTGTTTCAGATTAATATAATTTCTTCACCTTCTCAGAGGCAGCTGAGTCAAAAGTTGATATGATAAAACTAATAAGATATCATTATTTTTAAATTAACCTCATAAGACACGTAAAGAAGTTTTTTTTAAAAAAGGTTATTGCTTAACTCTTTTGTATCTGATTTCCTAATTAACGGATCACTGGAGAAATTAATAGTTTTGAAACAAAATTTCATTGCCAGATTTATTGGTTTGTAGTAAAAAAAGGTTGTCCACTTAATACTTAAGAAGCATTTTATAGAAAGCTGTTATAAAATTGGTATTTGATAACAAAAATATGATATTGGACTTTATGTTGTAATTTGAAAGAGCATAATGATCTTAAATAATATTTAGTCTTTGTACTTCTATGCAAGCTTCTGCAACCTAAGCACACTTTTAATGAAAATTCTCATTTCAATCATGTGAGGTATTTATAAACTATTTGGAAAAAAACCCCATTCATAATATGAATTGTACAATCTTCTTTTATTAAGAAATTGTTAATTTTCCAGGAACCTATAAAAAAGAATAAATCTAAAACTAAATGGCTTAAATTTTTAATTGACTTCCATATCTTTATATCATTTGTTAGTTACATTACTTAACATATGAAATAAAATTTTATTAAACCAAAAATAATATTAAAAGTTTGCTAATATTTTGACTGAATATAATTTTTATTAAGCCAAGGATAGATTTTTGTAACTTTTGGCCTACTGATCTTTTTTTTCAGATCCATTTAAGTGTCCCTCAAAACATCACCTTGAATAATTTCAAAAATGGAAAAACCAAATATTTGGGTGGATATCATAATTTTATTTCTTCTTATGATTGTTGTGTTTATGATTTTCTAGTATAGGTGGTCATCAGGTATTGATTTAACTCTTTTTAAGAAACTGGTGTAGAATAGGTAGAGAACTCAGCACCTCTGTCTCTCCATTCTTATGGTGCATTATATCCTGGCAAATCCCTTAAAAAATATTAAAAAAAATCCCAGAGGAAATAGGGCAGTATAAGCAATGCATTATTTTAATATGATGTTAGCTAACACTATAATTCTTCAAGGTTCATGGTTTCTATGGCTTGGTTGTAACAATGATAGTATCGCAAATTCCTCAGCTCATTTTATACAACTGACTTCAAAACTCCTGAAACATATGAGATACTATGTACTCACTTGGCTGAGCCAGGGGAGGTTTACATAAGATATGAGGAAAAATTTCCTTACAGAGAGGGTGATCAGGTACTGGAACAGGCTGCCTAGGGAAGTGGTGGAATCAACGTCCCTGGAAGTGTTCAAAAACCATGTAGATGAGGCCCTCAGTGACATGGTTTAGTAATAGTTGGACTTGATCTTAAACATCTTTTGATTAGAAGTCCTAGTCTTAAAGGTCCTAGTTGATTCTATGATTCTATGATTACATCATGTTTAAGATGATTTTTATGTTCATGGCAATGAAAAACCACAGGGTGCGGAGTGCCATCATTAGCTTACAGCTGAACTCCTTGTTATTCTACTCTTTCACCTGTGGTGTGTCTTTGATTGCTGTATTTTCTTGTCCTCCAAAAACTGCTACGTCCCTCCCAAGTGAAACTCCTTTCTGTATCTCAATCTCTGATCTAGACATTCAACATCTATTTATTGATCAGAATTCTTTTATTTTCACTCCTGATTTCAATATTCACAAAGCATTTGAAGATAGGAGAAGGATTACTGGTGATAAAATTGTAAAATTCAATAAAGCACAAACACCTCAGTATGTGCAGAGATCAGCTTCAGTATCTGGGAAGAATATGCAACATAGACATGGAACTGAGCTCATCCATCTAGAGGAGAAGCAAAGTGCATAAGGTCATCAAGCACTGGATCAATGTGGCTATGCTATTATAGAACTCCGAACTACCTTGACAACAACAGCTGAGATACTTTTGTAAGACCCTGGCGTTACCAGATGTCATAGAGTTGTTAGGTTCTTGTCTCTCTCACACTCTCTTCTGGTTCCTTCCCTGTTACGTCATGAGCAGAGTTTTTCAAAACTCTGTTGTTTCTTATAGCTGGCTTTTTCTAAGTGGTAGTCTTCTGTTTCAAGCCACAAACTTCTTCCTATTTCTTTCATACATGTTCACACAAACAGAACATCATGATGCTCACAGCCCTGAGGCTGCCTGAAAAGCCTACAAGCTCTTTAAATTCCACCTCAGGATGTAAATCCCATTCTTCCTGTAGGAAACAAATATCTTAAGTATCATACATAATTATTTTACTTCATTAGCTGACTGAATATCTGTTTTTCAGGGTTTTTTTCGTTTGTTTGTTTGGTTTTTTTCCCCCAAAAAAGTAAGGAGTACAGGTAATGACAGATGTTTGTCAAGAATAGAAACCAGAGATTTGTAGACAAGGATAGAGTGATTACATTTCAGAACATCCAGGCAGTGAATTAGTTAAAGAGCAGTTATGTTGATCTTACTGAGAGCAAAAAATATTTATAGAAGGCTCTGTGAGGACTTTGTTACTTCATTACATATATAGCTGTGCAAAATGTGGCATTTTCAGTAGACACTGTGTTCCATTTCTTATTTTCTCTCTTAATAGTTTTTTTGGCTTGCTCACATTTTCCTGTCCAGCTCAAAGAAACCCCAAAAGGCTTATGATATCCAACTACATTTGAAATTAAATGCAGCTGAATCAGCTGAAATGTCAAAAAAGATATTTTAAGGTGCAAACACTGTAGAACATGAGCAAGGTCATTGAAGGACATACTGACCCTACAGTACCTGGCCTAATCTCTACTATAGCTCAATGATCAGGTGCACTTTATTTGTTTCAGGCTTCCACCACTGAAAATCAAAACATTTCTAATTAGAGGAATTATCAAATTATCAGTTTCTATGGTGTCCACATACCAGCTGGCTCATGCAAGTATAGTATATGCTCAACCTTATTAAAAATAAGATCGGCAGTAGCTTCTTTTAAAATATAAATCTGCTATTTAAAGCTTTTCAATATTTAAAAAGACAAGAAGTTCTCATTTGAAGGGTTGTGGCTAATTGCTTACAATTTCTTAAAATTGTGTCTCTGGAGTAGGTCAGGCAAGAATCTCTGAGAAGAATCTGTGAAAAGAGCTTTCTGGTTTTGGATTGCAACGTCAAATAATATGGTTTAATCAATTTAAATAAGCCGTTTAGGAACAAATTGCAGTTTGACATCTTGTAAGCTGAGTTCCATTCCAGTAGGAATTAAATTCACTGAGTCATAAACTCTTGAAAAACAAGGATCATAATAGAACTGTGCTAGTAGGCATAGCTATAATTACTCTTCAAATAATGACAATGACAAAGTAAAATAAAAGGTTTAACACACTTCTCCACTAAAAAGGGAAATGCGGGAAACCTGGCTTCTCTGTGCCTTTTATTGGTGAGCAAATTAAACATAGAAAAAGGACTGAATGTAATTTTTTTTCAGAACCTAGATGTGGCAGCATTTTATTGGTTACTCTTTACTTTCTTTTTGCAGTCAGTGATGTTGGGTAGCTCATTATTGGTGAAAAAGCTAATGCTAACATTATCCAGAACATAAAACCTCTTGTCATTTTTAAAGATTTGTGTTTCACAACTCCTGGTTCCTTTTCTTGCTGTTATATATATTACATTTATTCTTCATTGAAATGACCAGTGTGAAGGGTCCCACTGCAGTGCTAGTTAATATTTTATGACCTCCTGTTGTTTCTCTTATTTTTTCAATAACGATGTGAAAAGGCAACAATATCAGTGTCAGAAAAGACATAAGGTAAAGACATGACTACTTAATCATTTACAGTGAAACTACTTCGTTTATTACAGAAAAAAAGTCTTTCCAGAATCACAGAATGACTGAGGTTGGAAGAGATCTCTCCAGGTCATCTGCTCCAACATCCCTGCTGAAACACAGCCACCCACAACCTGTGGCTCAAGACCACGTCCAGACAGAGTTTTTAACATTTGTCAAAGATGGAGACTCCACAACCTCCCTTGGCAACCTGTTTGGTGCTTGGTCACCCTCACAGTAAAACAATGTTTCTGGCTGTTCACATGGGTACTCCAGTGTTTCAGTGTGTGTCTGTTGCCTTTTATTCTGTCAATAAGCTCCACTGAAAAGAGCCTAGCTCTGTCCTGTTTTCACCCTCCCTTCAGTTATTTGTACATATTGATGAGATCACCTTGAGCCTCCTCTTCTCCAGGTTGAATAGTTGCAACTCACTTAGCTTTTCCTCATATAAAGGTGTTCCAATCCCTTCATCATCTTAATGGCTCTTTGTTGAACTCTTTCCCCATTAGCTTCACATCTCTCTTGTTCTAGGGACCCCTGAAGTGGACTTAGTACTCCAGGGGTGGCCTCGCCAGTGAGTGCTGAGTAGAGGGTTAGTATCACCTTGCTTGAACTGCTGGCAACATTCCACTCTAATGCAGCCCAGATTATCATTCACCTTCTTTGCCACAAGGGCACATTGCTGGCCCATGTTCAACTTGGTGCACAAAACAGTTGGCTTCCAGCACGTACTGGTGTACGGGATTGTTTTTCTGTAAGAGCAGGATTTTGCACTTACCCTTGTTGAATTTAAGGCTCCTATCAGCCAATTTCTCCAGCCTGTCAATGTCCCTCAGGTAGCAGCACAACCCACTGGCATATCAGCTACTCCTTCCTGTTTTGTGTTATCATCAAAGTTGCTGAGGGCACACTGCCCCATCATCCAGATCACTAATGAAAATATTAAATAAGATTGGACCCAGTATTGTCGCTTGGGGTGCACCACTACTTGCTGGCCTCCAACTAGACTTCATGACATGGATCATCACCCTCTGTGCCTAGCTGTTCAGTCACTTCTCAATACATCTCAATGTCTGCTTATCCAGCCTATACTTCCTCAGCTTCACTATGAGGATCTGTCGTGGTTTAACCCCAGCCAGACAACTTGTGCACTTACTCCCAGTGAGTGGTGCCAGGCTGGAAGCAATCGAGGCCCACGTTAGTCCCCCCCCCCTTCCCCAGGGGCTGCTCCCCCCTTCCCCGCTCCCAGAGGGATGGGGAGGAGAATCAAAAGAATGCAACTCCCAGGGGCTGAGATAAGAACAGTCTAGCAACTAATGTACAATACAAATCACCACCGCTACCACCAACGACAACAATGATAAGAGAAAATAGCAAGGGAAAGGAGTACAATACCATGCACCAAACAACGAGTCTGACCCGGCAGACCCCCTCTCCATCTGGGTAACTCCCAGTTACCCCCTGGGCATGACGTGCTGTGGTATGGAATACCTCTTTGGTCAGTTTGGGTCAGGTGTCCTGTCTCTGCTTCCTCCCAGCTTCCCCTCCTCCCTGGCAGAGCATGAGGCTCACAAAGTCCTTGGCTAAACCAAAACATCATTTTTATCAGCTTTGTTCCCAGCCTGAAAGTCAAAACACAGCACTGCACAAGCTACCAAGAAGGAGAAAACATGACTGCTGCTGCTAAACCCAGAACAGGATCTTACGGGAAAAAAATGATGAAAGCCTTCCTGAGGTCTAGGCAGACAATCCACTGCTCCCCACTCATCAACCAACCTTCTCTTCTCTATTCAATCTTTTCTAACCTATGGGAAGTGTTTTAAAAGTACCACTGCACTTTTTCCTCACAATACAGCCAAAATGTCTTTCATTGATAATGTTTGATAATGCCCAAACCAAATAAGTAGCTTGGCTAACTGGAATTAGTTTGCCTCTTTAGGACTGGAAACATTCACTGAGTCACAGTAACCACATAGCATGTAATGCTTTGCAGATTTGAATATAAAGAGTGTCCCGTAACAGGATTTTTTGGGGGGAAGCCATGGCTTTTCCCGTTGTAATATACATGACTAGGAAAAGTAGGCCAGAATCTGACTTGTTCATAAATCTTTTAGGCTTAACCATTGGATTTAGCCAAGCATTCCAGTGTTCAGGTTTATTTTGACCTTTGACCTGTTAAATCTAAGTGTTTCTTAGTTCTGAGAAAGCAGAAAGGAGAAATGATGCATTGTCTCTCTCTTGCTATATCAAACTTATGTATGTGATGAGAACTGATAGAATTTTTCTGAAAAATGCTCATGTAATGATTAACAGAAAATAGTTAATTCAGCTAAGAATCCCTTTCCAAATCCATATATAAACTCTACAATAATTTTATCTTTTGTATCCCCACAAGTATTCACCAACTTCTTTATAAATATTCATGTAGGTAAGAACAGATAGTTGTGTTACGCTTGATAATTTACCTAAATTTACTTGCTGTGAAAAACGTATCTTTCAATGGACAGGTTCTTTTTCCTTTCAAAAGCAGGGAAGAGCTGCCATCCATTCATATTTTAGATATTCTAAGCTGCTGAAAATGCAATGTCGTTACCAGAGTATGAGTTATTATTTTGGAAGTATTTGTAATGCATTCTATTGGGCTTAGAAGACTGAAAACAAGCATGTCCATGAATACACCATGCATATAACCTACATTTGATTAAACTTTTTTCATGACAGATATTTCAGGCTATTATTAAATACCTTTAGTGTTAAATATTATTATTATTATTAAATATTATTAAATATCAAGTCTGGCATGCATATTCTTTACAGTATCAGTGAACCTTCTGGTTTTTATATCCTCCTGTTCAAGACATATGACCGTAAACACGACATTGACAAACTGGGGAGATAACAGAATTTATGTAAGGAAATATCAGAGCTGCTTACAGTCAGAATATGAAAACATCCTAATTTTGTTTTGCCAGGCGTACAGTTGTTTGGGGATTTTTTTAACTAAATCACAGGACCAACCAGTACTTCATAGCCTTGTGGATGCTTTAAGATACCTTAAGACTTTTGACAGGCATTTGTCTGTTTAGGCTTCCTACTTTAATGACATTATCCCAGGATGTGCCAACAATTTACTCCTACATTAAACAGTCTCACATTAACCCTTGATGTACTTCCAACAGAGCATTCTTAGAATGCATAATTTCACCAAAACTGACGATAACATCTCATACAACAGGAAGCAGACAGGATTATAAATGGTCATACTGTGAAGAAAACAAAACTGACATTTTCAGATTGTATTTAAATCAGCATAATCAAGGTTAGACAAGTTTTTTATTTCCTATATGAGCACTTCTAAATGTTATGCTGTTAAATCATTTAATTTTTTTCTATCTATGGTAACTGTTTAACTTTGGTAAAAATCCCTTTACTTTTCACGGAATATAATACTGTCTAACAGCTGATGACAGCTGATCTGTGCATAAGTCATATTGTGTATAAAGTAGAATTCATGATAAGAATGAATTATGGAATTAAGCAAGCCATGCTTTAAAAGACAGCTGAATGAGATTCAAGGTGACCTCTTCACTCAAAGGTGGATGTAGTCAGAGAACAGAAATGACAGACTTCGAATGGAAGATGGTTATTTGGGGTGTTACGAGAAAAAAGCAAAAGATGACCCAAAGTTCAACTTCTAGTGCATTCAGTAGTTAATTCCTGGAAATAATGCTTGCACTGAAAGCCAGGAAGATTTCAGAAGCCCTGAAAGAAATGAAAATGCTCTTAGAAATAGGGTTCACAGACATGGATAGAACAAATAAATTTAAAAGTACTGGCCTATTTTATTATCATACTATTTGACTTCAAAGTATTGCTGTGTTATTGGAGTACATAACCTGTTAAGTAATATTTTTATATAACATATATGCAATTCTATACCATTTGCATACAATATATGCACCATTTTCATGCAAGACATATACTAATATAGATATCAACTATATACTCACAAGAAACACAAAACAACAGAAATCACAGCAGTCTTTTCAACATTGATATTATAGAATCATAGAATCATAGAATAGTTAGGGTTGGAAAGGACCTTAAGATAATCAAGTTCCAATCCCCATGCCATGGGCAGGGACACCTCGCACTAATCCATATCACCCAAGACCTCATCCAACCTGGCCTTGAACACTGCCAGGGATGAAACATTCACAACTGCCCGGGGCAACCAATTCTAGCGCCTCACCACCCTCACAGTAAAGAACTTCTTCCTTCTATCCAATCTAAACTTCCCCTGTTTAAGTCTCAACCCATTACCCTTGTCCTATCACTACAGTCCCTAATGAAGAATCCATCCCCAGCATCCCATTATGCCCCCTTCAGATACTGGAAGGCTGCTATGAGGTCTCCGCGCAGCCTTCTCTTCTCCAGACTGAACAGTCAAAACTTTCTCAGCCTATCTTCATACGGGAGGTGCTCCAGTCCCCTGATAGTCCTTGTGGCATTCCTCTGGACTTGTTCCAACAGATCCATATCCTTTTTATGTTGAGAACACCAGAACTGCACACAACACTTCAGGTGAGGTCTCACAAGAGCAGAGGAAAGGGGCAGGATCACCTCCTTCGACCTGCTGGTCACACTCCTTTTGATGCAGCCCAGGATACGGTTGGCTTTCTGGGTTGCAAGCGCACACTGCCAGCTCATATTCATTTTCTCATCAACCAACACCCCCAAGTCCTTCTCCGCAGGGCTGCTCTGAATCTCTTCTCTGCCCAGACTGTAGCTGTGTCTGGGATTGCTCCGACCCAGGTGTAGGACCTTGCACTTGCCATGGTTAAACTTCATGAGGTTGGCATCAGCCCACATCACAAGCATGTCAATGTGCCTTTGGATGGCATTCCTTCCCTCTAGCGTATCAACCAAACCACACAGCTTGGTGTCACCGGTAGACTTGCTGAGGGTGCACTGAGTCCCACTGTCCATGTCACCGACAAAGGTGTGGAAAAAGCCCTGTCCCAACACTGATCCCTGAGAGACACCACTCATTACTGGCCTCCAGCTGGATATTGAGCCATTAACCACAACTCTTTGTGTGCGGCCATCCAGCCAATTCTTTATCCACTGAGTGCTCCACCTATCAAACTGATTTCTCTCTAACTTAGAGACAAGGATGTCATGCAGGAGAGTGTCAAAAGCTTCGCACAAGTCCAGGTAGATGACATCAACTGCTCTACCCCTGCCCATCAGTTCCATAGCCGCATTATAGAAAGCCACCAAATTGGTCAAGCAGGATTTCCCCTTAGTGAAACCATGCTGGCTGTCACCAAGGACCTTCTTGTTTTTCATGTGCCTTAACATGCCTTCCAGGAGAATCTGCTCCGAGATTTTGCCTGGCACAGAGGTGAGACTCACTGGTCTGTAGTTCCCTGGGTAATCCATTTTCTCCTTCTTGAAAATGTGGGTTATATTACCCTTTTTCCAGTCATTGGGATCTTCATCTGACTGCCATGATTTTTCAGATGGTGGACAGTGGCTTAGCAACTTCATTTACCAGCTCCTTCAGGACCCATGGATAGATTTCATCAGGTCCTATGGACTTGTGTATGTTCAGGTACTTAAGATGGTCTTGAACCAGATCGTCTCCTACGGTGGGCCCAAGGTCTTCATACTCACAGTCCCTGTGTCTGCCTTCCACAACTTGGGTGGTGCAGTCAGAGCATTTTGCAGTGAAGACTGAGGCAAAGAAGTGATTAAGAACCTCAGCCTTCTCCAAATCCAGGATAGCCAGTTCTGATATCTTCTGGAGAAGGCCCATTTTGTCCCTAGTCTGTCTTTTATTTGCAGTGTACCTATAGAATCCCTTCCTGTTATCTTTCATACCCCTAGCCAAGTTTAATTCTAACTGGGCCTTATTGTAGAACTGTTTTTCCTCCAAGGTGTGTGGGAAAGCCTGCGACATATAAGGGGTTACATATTGTTAAGGTATTCAACAGAGAAACTGAAAGCAGCTGTGTTCAGCTCTGGTCCCCCCAACATAAGAAGAACCTGGACCTGTTGGAATGAATCCAGAGGAAGACCATGAAAACAATCAGTGGGAAGGAGCACTTTTCCTATGAAAACAGGCTGAGAGAGTTGGATTGTTCTGCCTGGAGAAGAAAAGGCTCTGGGAAAACCTTAAAGCAGCTTCCAGTACCTAAAGGAGGCCTACAGGAAAGCTGGAGAGGGACTTTTTATAAGGACTTGTAGTGATGGGACAAGGGGGTACGGCTTTAAGCTGAAAGAGGGTAGCTGTAGATTAGATATTAGAAAGAAATTCTTTAGTATGAGGGTGGTGAGACGCTGTATAGGCTGCCCAGTGAACTTGTGGCTGTCCCATCCCTAGAAATCTTCAAAGCCAGGTTGGATGGGGTTTGAGCAACTTGGTCTAGTGGCAGGTGTCCTTGCCTATGGCAAGGGGTTTGGAACTAAATGGTCTTTAAAGTCCCTTCCAACCCAAGCCATTCCATGATCTTACAATTCTATGAAATATTTACCCAGGTGCACTACAGGTTTGTTAAGAACTCGTTGATTTTTCCTGTATAAATAGTTAAATAAAAATATATCTGTTCTTTTGCATTCACCATTGTTCACACAGACAAATTTATCAGTCGCAAAATGTTGCTAGTCTTGACCAAATAGCCTTGTAGAAGGAAATGCCAGCCTTTGAATGCTCATTTTGACTCTGCAACATGACATTTGCCATTGAGTGACAGGTAACCCAAGTTAAATAGCCTTATGTTATTTTCCCTGATTGTACAACTGAAATATTTAGAAGTAAAAACAACAAAAAAAATTACTTGATGAATAAAAAATAGGGGATATATTATGTCAACGCGGGAGTCATGGGCAACGCAGGAACGATCAATGTGATCAGCAAATGCCAATTTATTACAAAGCTTTAACTCCTTATATACCATTTCTTACAGGCACTTTGAGTGATTTGGCATATTATGATTGGATACATGTCTTGAAGACCCTTATCAACTAACACATAAATGGTTAAGCACAGGTGTGAGAACTTGACTTTGAAAGCTTGCCAACAGCCCACAGTTCTCATAACTCAGTGAATTACAGCTTCTTCTTATCTTGCTTGCTTAAGCTTCCTCGGGCCTCTCACGGCCTTGCTGTATCTTTCAGGATTATTCAGAGTTTATGTACCAATTATCCATTCTCCTGTGAGAACACTGTCTCCACAATATTATATCTCTGACAAATTTCCTGGAAAATATTTATATTCTGAAGTTCATAATATCATATATTTCACCCATATGTAAGACTCATAACTAATGAAGGCAAAAATCTGATAGTCAGAAGGGAGGTGAAGCTACCTTATCATTCTTAGATGTATTAACAAAACCTGAGACTCCTTGTGAGTAATGAACCAGTTTACCAGCACTCTCCAGGCTTAGGAAAACACAACTTAACAACAATATAATAAACATCAAGAATGATAGAAAGAAAGTGGACATAAAGCTATTGTTCTTGCTTTCCATCTAAGGAAATGTCTAGAACTGATTACATTAAAATGTCAGCTGACATTTACAAGAAGAAAAAGGAGATGCTTTTTCACTCATTTACTTATGTACTTTACTTTTGGGACTCCTTATTATAGGGTGCAAACCATTTACAAGTATGGAAAAAAAAACAAATGGATAAACACGAAAAATAAAGATCACAGAAACTAATAAATACAAGCACTGAACTTGAGAAAGCAATGGCAGGTTGCTGGGAGAGGGCTCTGCAAAGTACCACAGTGTCCTGCTGAATCTGACCCATCCCTTTTCCACAGGCATCCTCGACTGCCTGCTTCTGGAGGTAGCATGCTGCAGATTGTGATCTTTTGGTATGATCTGAAATAACTGTTCTTTTTAATCTCCAGCAGAGTCCTGTCTTTCTTCAGCAAATGTAACATTTTCCCTTTCATCTCTTTTCCAAATACTTGTATAATTTCATTTCTTCTTTCATTTCAAAATGAGGAACTGATTTCAAAATTATAAATACAAAAAGCCTATTTCAGTCCTGGTCTTTATCTATTACCTCATTTCTTTAATTACAGTGCATGATCTATTGCAATTGGAGCTACATTAAGGACACCAAATGCTTCAAACTATCAAAATTATGTGATACTACAGGCTTTAATTCATTATTTCTCACAGTACTTCCATATTCCAATATTTTTACTTTTAACAACATTAAACTGTCAACATAACTTGAATCATGCATTTTGCTAAATGAACAACATAATCACTATGACAATTCAAACAATATTCACTGTGCATATTTTTTACCATGATGAAAATGATAAAATGCATACCTTGTAATCCTATTATTTCATTCTGTGCGATGTCCACATACATAAAAATCCTTTCTGAGATGCTTTGAATTAGCTTAGCAAACTTCATCCTTCATGCTCTTGTAGGTGTTGTGCTGACAGGCGCAAGCCTTCCAGCAATTCTTGTAAAGCTTGTGATTTCACAAAGAAGTTTGACTTATGTAAGAAATAGATTTTTTCTATACTTAGTGTCCAGAGAACAACACAAATGATTAAAGATTTCAGGGATAACAAAAAGAAGAAAACATATAAGTTCTGTACTTACATCTCTGAACCAGTAAAGCAGGAGTATCTGAAAGAAATTTTTACTCTCTAACTGATTCACTGATTCTACTCAGAATCTTTCTGAGACACCTCATTTTAGTTTCTGGATTTATTTTAAAGAAAAAAAGAAGCATGCTAGAAGAGAGACTTTTGTTAAAAGAAATAAAAAACCCTAAAGACATAAACAGCTAGCGTAGTCATCTGACAGCTGGGAACAAATAATTTATTTGATGTATTTCAGATTTTATTCTCTTTGAGCACGGTCCTTGAATATATCACATTTTTTCAACTTTTTTCATTATTTAGAATTACAGAGCCAACATAGCAAATGATCTATATTTGGCTGCTGTTAATGAACAACTAATTTAAATATCTGATCTTGTAGGTAGGCATATTTGCTGACCTCTAACACCCTAAAATTTACTAGGCAAAAGTAGGTCAGCCTGTGCTAATCAATAATCAGTATAGTCATGATTTTTCCCCAGGCTGCTGTCGCTGAAAGAGGTTCACTCAAGATGGCTGTAGAGCACACTGGAATCTTTGCATTTGTTATTATAGAATAGAATCACAGAATAGTTAGGGTTGGAAAGTACCTTAAGATCATCTGGTCCCAATGCCCCAGCCATGAGCAAGGACACCTCACACAAAACCATGCCACCCAAGGCTCTGTCCAACCTGGCCGTGAACACTGCCAGGGGTGGAGCATTCACAAGTTCTTTGGGCAACCTATTCCAGTGCCTCACCAACCTTACACTAAAGAACTTCTTCCTTATATCTAATCTAAACTTCCCCTGTTTAAGTCTCAACCCCTTACCCCTTGTCCTGTCACTACAGTCCCTAATGAAGAGTCCCTCCACAGCATCTTTATAGGACCCCTTCAGATACTGGAAGGCTACTATGAGGTCTCCAAGCAGCCTTCTCTTCTCCAGGCTCAACAGCCCCAACTTTCTCAGCCGATCTTCATACGGGAGGTGCTCCAGTCCCCTGATTATCCTCGTGGCCCTCCACTGGGCTTGTTCCAACAGATCCATGTCCTTTTCATGTTGAGGACACCAGAACTGCACACAATACTCCAGGTGAGGTCTCACAAGAGCAGAGTATAGGTGCAGGATCACCTCCTTCAACCTGCTGGTCACACTCCTTTTGATGCAGCCCAGGATACGGTTGGCTTTCTGATCTGTGAGTGCATACTGCAGGCTCATGTTAAGTTTCTCATTGACCAAAACCCCCAAGTCCTTCTCCGCAGGGCTGCTCTGAATCTCTTCTCTGCCCAATCTGTAGCTATGCCTGGGAATGCACCGACCAAGGTGTAGGACCTTTCACTTGCCGTGGTTAAACTTCATGAGGCTGGCAACAGCCCACCTCACAAGCATGTCAAGGTCCATCTGGACAGCATTCCTTCCCTCCAGCGTATCAACCAAACCACACAGCTTGGTGTCACCAGCAAACGTACTGAGGGCGCCCTCAATCCTACTGTCCATGTCACTGACAAAGGTGTGGAACAAGATCATTAAGAACCTCAGCCTTCTCCAAATCCAGGATAGCCAGTTCTGATATCTTCCGGAGAGGGCCCACGTTGTCCCTAGTCTGTCTTTTATTTGCTACGTACCTGTAGAATCCCTTCCTGTTATCTTTCATATCCCTAGCCTTAGCTTTCTTATTCTTGTCCCTAGCTTCCTGGACAACATCCCTGTAATTCTTCCCAGGCCGCCTGTCCCTTCTTCCACCTTTTATAAGCCTCTTTTTTTCCTTCAAAGTTTCCTCAGCAGCTCCTTATCCATCCAAAGGGATCTCCTGACCCTCCTGCTGCACTTCCTTCTGGTTGGGATGCAACACTCCTGAGATTGTATTAGGTGTTCCTTGAATATCAACTGACAGTCTCGGGATCCCCTCCCCTCTAGGACTGTATCACAAAACACCTTACTGAGCAGGTTCCTGAAGAGGCCAAAGTCTGCTCTCTTGAAGTCCAGGGCAGTGAGCTTGCTGCATGCTCTTATCACTGTTCTGAGGATTTTGAATTCTACCATCTCATGATCATTGCAATCAAGGCTGCCCCGGAACATCATATTTCCAACCAGCATTTCGCTGTTTGTGAGCATGAGGGCAAGCATGGCACCTCTCCTTATCAGCTCCTCTATTACTTGCAGAAGGAAGTTGTCATCCACATAATTGAGGAACCTCTTGGATTGCCTGTGCCAGGTCATACTGTCCCTCCAGCAGATATCAGGGTGGTTCAAGTCCCCCATGGGAACAAGGGCCTGTGAGAGTGAGGCTTTTTGATCTGTCTGTAGAGTGCTTCATCCATAGATTCCTCTTGATCAGGCGGTCGGTAACAGATTCTAACAGCAATGTCTCCCACTGCTGTTCTCCCTGTTCACTGTCATGGTTTAAAACCAGTCAGGCAGCTCATTCATTCACTCCACCCCCCCCTTCTTGCCCTCCCCCTACTCCCGGAGGGACAGAGAGGAGAATGCAACTTCCACAGTTTGAGATAAGAACAGTTTAGTAACTAAGGTATAAGACAAATCACTACTGCTACCACCAATGCTAATAGTGATAAAGGAAATAACAAGGGAAGAGAATACAACACGTCATCATCAGCCGACTGATAACTCGCCCCACCCTACCCAATCAAGCACCAGCTGATACCCCCTCCAACCCCCGCATTCCTAACCCTTCCGGGTAACTCTCAGTTACATCCTGGGCATGATATGCTGTGGTATGGAACACTTCTTTGGTCAGTTTGGCTCAGGTATCCTGTCTCTGCCTCCTCCCAGCTTCCCCTCCTCCCTGGCAGAGCATGAGGCTCAGAAAGTCCTTGGCCAGACTAAAACATCAGTGTTATCAGCCCTGTTCCCAGGCTGAAAGTCAAAAACACAGCACTGCACTAGCTACGAAGAAGGAGAAACATGACTGCTACTGCTGAAGCCAGGACACCCACTGTGGAGACAGTGTTCTCAGAGGAGAATGGATAATTGGTACATACATCCTGAAAGATACAGCAAGGCCTGAAGTCAAGTTACCCAGGCTGCAAGGCCTAACCTTAGGTTACTAAAGGACAGTTACATGCAGTAGAGCAAGAAACTTGGCATTTACTCAAGGTTAACAGAATCTGGGAGTGGGATGGCGAAACTGCAAGATGGGTGTAAGAAATAACAACTGGATTAGCTTTCCGTTAGCCTGTTATCTGCTTCAAGAAGTGCGGTTAGCACTTTTAAGCCAATCAGAATCTATATTGGTTACATCAGCTAAAAGCTGTTGATGTGTGTGAATAAATTTGGCAATTGCTTGATCACATTAATCATCTCTGCGTTTGTCCGTAGCTCCCACGTCAACAACCCACAAACCCTCTATTGACTGCTTACCTGTCCCCAGACAGAGTTCCATACTCTCCGCCCTATCCCTAACATAAAGGGCAACTCCCCCTCCCCACCTTCTGGGCCTGTCTTTTCTAAAGAGCCTGTAACCTTCCATTCCAACACTCCAGTCATAGGAGCCATCCCACCATGTTTCTGCAGTGCGTATTATATCATAGCCCCGTAGACATGCACACATATCTAATTCCTCTTGTTTATTTCCCATGCTACAGGCGTTTGTACAGAGGCATCTGAGCCAAGCTCCAAATAAAGCTGGCTCATTGGCAGGACCAGCTGGAATATCTCTACATTGCTCCGAGCATTTATTATAGGTGCTGGCAACTGACTGGGAGTGTTGGGATGGAATGATGCCCCCTACCCCCAACATATCTAGTTTAAAGTCTTCTTGACCAGTCTGGCAAGCCTCCTACCAAAACCGCTCAAGACCAGCTCCACCAGCCCCCAGTAGACCTGGCCTCCCAAATTGAGTCCCATGTTCTAGACACTCAAACCCCTGACTGTGACACCACCCTTCTAACCATTTATTAACATGGCCAATCTTCCTAGCTTTTTAAGCTCCTCTCCTTTATCCTGGAGAACAGACGAAAAGACTATCTGAGCTCCTGAGCCCCTAACTACCTCTCCCAGGCCTCTGTAGTCCTTCTTTCTGTTCTCTGGGCTACTACTATCTATATCACTAGCACCCACATGGATAACAAAGTGGGACTTACTAGACCAGGCAGCCTCTCTGCAACATCCCTGATCCGTGCCCCTGGTAGGCAATACACCTGCCTTGAGACTGGGTCAGGCTGACAGATGAGTGCCTCTGTTCTTTTCAAGGCAGAGTCCCTTAGTACTATGATCTGCCGCTTTTTCCTGGCAGCAGCAGCAGTGATCTTTACCAGTGCATCAGCCGCTGTTCCTGGTGCGAGTGTGAGGAACATTAGCCGCCTGCAAGACAGCAAAGCAGTTCTGGGTGGGGACAACAGATTTATGAGGAAGCTACTTGCTTTTAATTGTCATCATCTTCCTTTTTTTTTTTTTTTTTTTTTTTGTAACTATTTCAAAGCTTCCTGGGTTAACAGCTTCTTTCTTCCCTCCAGTAGCTACAGTGGATGCTTGAGGCACCTGCACAGTTTGGGCCTGAACCAAGCATTCCTGCTTCCTCTCAGCTTCCCTGACATCTTGCAGCCTATTAATAGTGTCCCGCAGCTCAGTCCCTGCTGCAGGAGGACCAGCACCAGGGAGCACTGAATGAAGCTCTGCCCATTGCACGCCCTCCCCTCACGAGACCAGTTCAGGCATTCTCTCTACTCCGAGCTCTGCACTGCAGCCTCCCCTCCATCTGATCTTTCTGGGTGCCTGCACTGGCCACAGCCGGGGCAGCCAGAGCTGAGCTCCCACACTGGGCCCTGGTCATACGGCGAGTGCTCAGCAAGCCGTTCGCCTGCCTGCATAAACTTCCTCGCCACGCTCCCTGGGGCAGGTTTTTAACCACTCATGGCTGGTGCCGCTGCTCCTGGCTCCACCCCCTGTGAGCCCCTGCTCGCGTCAGCTGAGCTTCTGGCTCCTGGGAGGTTCTGTTGAGGACTTGAGGCTCCCTCAGTGGCTCTTGCTGCTCTGAGTTGAAGCTCTTGGATGCTGAGCTTTCCCCACTCCAGTGTTGAAGGCGTCCTTTCTCGAGCTACTCACCTCAGCAGCTGAATTATTATTATTGATTTATTTATGCAGACATTATGTTGATTCCCCACAATATTAAGACATTTATAGCATCCCAGTCTTTGATGAATCTTCCAAAGTGTGGATGACTGATCTCATAAAGCTCCTTGTAATCAGGCGTCATACAGGCAACCAAATCTCAGCGCTGAAGTCCTGCATGCAAGTACAGGAACTCTTGGAGAGTACACTGGTAAGTGGAACCCATAGGCGTGTTTCAGAGGGATAGTTAACTCAAAGCTATAAGCAGATAATTTGCCGTAACAAGCACGTCAAGGACCCAAGCTAATCTTCTGCTTACTCCCATACTCAATGCACATAGGCCTTCCCATATGCATGTGGAATTTGAATGAAGGGCATTTATTTCATATTCCCAGATCTCTTACAGAAGAGGGTTGAGACTAATTCTGGGGTTATAAGAGAAGCAGGTAAGAACAGATTGCCTTTTTCCAGATGTGCCAGTCAGTTCCTAGGAAAGGCTGAAAGAATTTGCTACTTATACTTGCATCAGGAGCAAATATTTTTGTTCAGAAGCAGAGAAGTCATGAACTTACTTAGATGCAATTTGATTAAAATGTATTTACCTTTTTTTTCTTCATTCCCTTCTTTTCCCTTATTCAGTTAGACTGAATAGCTCTCTTCTGCTCTGCATGCTACATTGTCTTGATGACTATGAGTTCTCTCAGCAAGTGAATTGTTAATATGAGAATAATATGGTGGAATGGTTCTTTTTTTTCCCTTTTGACTTATCTGCTCACACACAAGAGAGAGTCCAGTATAAGTGTGTTGCTTTTAGTTGATTTAAGTCACCATTACTACATAATAATTTTATATATTAAATTATATTGGCTCAAATTCTGCTTCAGGTTTGTAGATATAGTTCTTACTGGGTTTGGTAGGCAGTTTAATTAGTTACATGTCTTTGCACATAATTTTGCATGGAGTGATGAGTCATTACCACACATCATTAAATATAAAGGGTGAAATAAAATAACTCTTATATTTCATGCTTTTGTACTCTAGGTATTTCTAAATACTAGCAAATTACAATTCTGGGTAGTCCAGTGTAAGTTTTCTCAGTGTCAATCATGTAAATGGATAATGAATCTCAAGCTTTTTAGATATCTTAAGAGTTGTTCTGAATTTTAGGTATGCCCATACATGTCTAGACATCTTTGCAATATAGACTTTCTTAAGATTTGGTTTTGGAGGAGATACTGTGTTTTTAAAACAGTTAACACCAGTACCCTAGGAAACACAGATAAGTTTAAAATTCAGGAGTAAGCACTAGTTACAGCCTGAGACCAAATCACATTCTCAAGGTGGAATGCTTGAGGTTTTTTCACTGACAAAATATTTCTATGCTAATACTACCCTGCTTCTCAACAACGTATAACATTAGAATACTTTTTCACTGATTTTCAAAGGTACAATTTCATTAAATTAAGTCCTTATTTAAATCCTCCATGATTATAACAATTTAACAGTGTAATATCTTCTCTGTTTTTTAAGGAATATTTTTTAAACTTAGACAGTTCTAATGAAAATGTAACCATTTGTCCGCAGGCACTTGTGGAAATGTATATTTAATAGAGATGAATTGTTTCTTACAAGTATATTTTCACCATTCTACAGTTCCACTGGTTTTATTATAATGTAATTTTCCTTATATGTGATGATAATAATCATTATAAAAAATAATTCTTCTTTCTCACACATGTCAGATCACAAGCCATATAGATAAATATTAAGTAATATTTTATTTAGGTATCACACATCTTGAAGTTATGAAGAAAACTAAATTAAAATCTTGATCTTCTGGTATCTGAGATACTTTGGATACAATTATAGATGCATCAGAGGAAGGCAAAACAGGTGAAAAAAATTCCCCTTATTAAAACAAGAGCTTCCTTTCTGAAATATCGAACCAAAAGCATATAGGAGTTTAAAACTACTAAATATTCCTTTTAGTGTACTTAAAGTAAAACAACATAAAAGACAATCCTTCACATAAGGAGAAGGTAGAATAAGAGTGTTCACTGATAGGGATATAATTTGTAATATTAAGTAGGCCTCATAACACTTTTGTCTGTCCTAAATTTCTTACTTTCAGAAGAAATCAACATTTTTACCAAAGATGAAGACAAGGGAGTTCATCAAGATAGAGGAAGTAATGGGAATTGGAGGTCACTATTAAATTGCTTATAGACACTTGTGAAACAAAAGGAGAACAAAATTTAAATAAAACATGAAAGGTATTGCAGTTTTACAGGTGGTTCCAAATGTTATGAAAAATTGAGAGACAAACAAAGCAAAAAACTTATTATTTTGAAGTCTCTAATAAAATCATGGATGGAAGTTATTCATTATAAGATACTGAAAAGAAATACCACTTTCTCTTAAAATTAGTTATGTAGAAATATTACCTCTTATTAAAATTTTAATTATCATTATAATATATATTTACAAACCCTGTAATGAACTGTTTATAACTGTGTAGATATAATTTTAGAAGTAATAAGAAACCAAAAATTTACTGGAAATACTCTACCCCACTATGAATCAGCTGCATGATGAAATCATCAAACTGCCTTTTCCAGACCTCTGTAATAAAACTCAGTCACATGAATCCAAACAGTTAAACAACTAATTGTATATGAACTTATAAAACACAGCTGTGCCTTAAAAATTTCTAAACTCTAGCAAAAGTCCTCAGACAGGTTCTTTAGCTTTCATTTTTTTCTGTTGTACCAGAAGAACGGCCGGTCTACTGAAACTGTGAGAATTACATTTTTCAAAGAACACAAAGAACATATTTGGGCATTTTTTTTTTTTTTGGCTGTCACTGATGTTTCCTTCCTTTACTTTTATTTTAATGGCAGTAATCTGAAATATTTCAGCTGAATTCTTGTATCTATTACTGCAATGAGGCAAGACTTCTGTTTCTGTGTTCAAGAAATGAACAAAACATCTTTGAATGTCCTTGCACTAGAAAGTCTGAAATTCCCATTACTTAACATGCCTGCATAATTCCTTTAGTAAAAAAAAAAATAAAAAATCAACCCACAACAGATTGTATATACTTCTGTCTTTCTGAAAGTTGCTTAAATTATGTAGAACAATATCCTGTAATTAAAATAAACATGGTTGACTTTTTTTTTTTTTTTTTTTTTTTTGCAGAGATCTGACTTCAAGTATTTGCTCCTCAGAGTCACAGAAGGCAGGAATGGAATCAATCCATTTTACTTTGTTTTGTATTTAATTACACTATAACATGTACATAGAATTTTATAATTTTATTGAAACTTACAGCTAAATCCTACAGTTCCAGATCATTTGTGATTTTAGTTAACCTCCTGTGTCCAATAGAAATATTACTTAAATGAAAACTCTAGAACTGGATTCTCTTGGAAGACTCTAGAAGTAAAGAATTTAGTTTTGTGATCTGTGTAGGGAAATATATGTGCCCAAAACATGTTGCAGTTATTAATTTTACTAAAACACAGGTTTACATTTACATTATTTTTTGTAGAATAATGTAGAAAGAGACATTCAAATCTACATAGCATGAAGTGTATAACAGTTAAATTTCCTAAAAATCCAGGAAACAGAACTAGTGATAAATTAATGAAGTTAGCAATTGTTCCCAGTATACTTGCCTAGTTAACAATTTTAGATCATTCATTTAATAATATGTAACTTTACTAAAAACAAGTCTCTGAGAAAAAGGGCACTGGAATACGTGTATCTTAACACAGACCTTATACAACACTAGAAAGTCAAATTTCAGTCCTCCAGTCAACCTGTTTAAAATATCAAGTAGTATCACTGAGTTATAATAGGGCTGGATTTTTCCTTAACTCCCATTTAGAAAGTGGTTTGGAGCAAAGACAATCAGTGATAATGGTCTCTAATAAGTGCTTAGTTTAGCTGTCATTTTAAAATTTAATAAGGGGCAATATTTGGTTTGTGCCCATATTTTAATTCATTTCATTATATGCATTTGGTAGAGGTGTTTAGTCACTATTCTGTAGGTATTCACATTAAACTCAGAATTAGATCCAACTGTGATGAGAGTAGGGTTATTTTATGGTTCAGTTGTTACCCACTCACTATGAAAGCCAGATCCACTCCCTTTCTTTTTACCTACATCCTTCCAAAAAAACCCACCCCTAAATCTGTTATTAGCAAAGCAGCAGAATCAGAGGCTCTAGATACCTCCACATTCATCTTCGTCCATAACTATGTACTTTGACATCTCTGGATGCATTTTGCCACTAAACCCAGTTCTAAATCAGTCAGCTACTTAGAAATACACAACTGGGCAAGTAAATTAAAAGAATCTGAATCTTCAAATATACCCCAAACAGCTCATTACAAACAAACATTTTGGCAAATCAGAGTAAATTAGCTTTTCTTTAAATATCATATTACACCTTTGTGATTAAAATACCTTTTTTTTTTTTTTGTCTAAAATTTCCATTCTTATTATATTTTTATCTCAGGAACTAAGCTACTAGTCCTTAAAATTCTTCAGCATAATCAGTTTTGAATCAGTTCAAAGAATATGTTCTGTGTTCAGACAATGGTATGATCTCATTCTCTGCAGTGAATCAGATCATGAACAGAGCTGAAATTAGTGAATATGGTCATGATAATATTGTGCTTCCAGGAAATGAATTTCTCCCAGTTGTTTGCTCCATAAAGGATTTTACATTCTGTCTAGCTGTTCTTAAATCATCATTCATGATTTGTACCTCACGTCTGTATTTATAGGAGTAAACCTGTCAGAGTAAAAACAATAATGTGTTTTAGAGGTTAGAGCTGGACTTTAATTAACGTGTTTTTTTTTTTTCCTCCTCACAGCTTTCTAAATTAGTAACAGACAGATGATACAAAATAACAGATTGTTTTAAATCGGTGGAGTCACTTCAGATTACAACGCTTACATTTTATGATTTGCTAGTTATTATCACATGATGTAAATTAATTTGTCAAAATGACATATCTGTAACATGACAGAAACACCAGATGTCATAAGAACTGCCAGCCCAATTTAGCTAATTTGTCCTATCCAGCCAACCCATCTCTAATAGTGGCCAATACCAGAAGCAAAAAGCCTTCTCCAGTGGTGTCCTGGCTCAGCTGTAACAGGGTTTTTTTCCTTCCTAGTACCTGGTACAGTGCTGTGTTTGGCTTTAGTCTGAGAACAATGCTGACCACACACCAATGTTTTAGTTGCAGCTACAGGCTGGCCAGAGAAGAGATTCAGAGCAGCCCTGCAGAGAAGGACTTGGGGGTGCTGGTCGATAAGAAAATGAACATGAGCCGGCAGTGTGTGCTTGCAGCCCAGAAAGCCAGCCGTATCCTGGGCTGAATCAAAAGGAGCACGAACAGCAGGTAGAAGGAGGTGATCCTGCCCCTTTACTCTTGCTCTTGTGAGACCTCACCTGGAGTATTTTGTGCAGTTCTGGTGTCCTCAACATAAGAAGGACATGGAACTGTTGGAACAAGTCCAGAGGAGGGCCAGGAGGATGATCACGGGGCTGGAGCACCTCCCGTATGAAGATAGGCTGAGAAAGTTGGGGCTGTTGAGCCTGGAGAAGAGAAGGCTGCTTGGAGACCTCATAGCAGCCTTCCAGTACCTGCAGGGGGCCTGTAGGGATGCTGGGGATGGACTCTTGATTAGGGACTGTAGTGATAGGACAAGGCTAATGGGTTCAAAATTAAAGATGGGAAGTTTAGATTGGATATAAGTAAGATGTTCTTTACTGTTAGGGTGGTGAGGCACTGGAATAGGTTGCCCAAAGAAGTTGTGAATGCTCCATCCCTGGAGGTGTTCAAGGCCAGGCTGGACGAGGCCTTGGGTGATATCGTTTAGTGCGAGGTGTCCCTGCCCATGGCAGGGGGGTTGGAACTTGATTATCTTAAGGTCCTTTCCAACTCTAACAATTCTATGATTCTATGATTCTATAATCCTTACCCTGATCAAGGACTTTCCAGTGTCTCAAGCTTTGCCAGTGAGGAGGGGCACAAGAAGCTGTGAGGGAGCAGAGACAGGACACCTGACCCAGACAAGCCAAAGGTGTATTCCATACCACAGCATGTCATAAACTGGGGGGAGTTACCTGGAAGCGACCGATCACTGCTCAGGTCGGGCTGGGTGTCGATCAGCAAGCAGTGAACAACTGTATTGTACAATTGTGCATCACTCGTGTTTACTGTTTTTCTTTTCCCCTTGTAATTTCCCATATCATTAGTAGTAGTAGTATCAATAATAGTAGTAGTATATTGTAGTTTAGTTATTAACCTGTTCTTATCTAAACCAGCAGGGTTTACATTCTTTAGATCCTCCTCCCCATCTTGCCCCATCTTGGTGGGAAAGAGGCGTGTGTGAGTGAACGGCTGCATAGTAGTGATTATGGGTGGAGTTTAAGCTATGACAAATGGAAAAGATTTGAAAAATCAATGTAGGAGAGTATTTTCTCACTTTCTAAATCCTATTCAGCAGATGATTGACTTATTTTCTTCAGCAGAAAGATAATAAATTTCTTCTGCTTTCGTAAACAAACAATCATTCCTAATATAATTATTGATTCAGTCAGCTGATCAGAGCTAGCCCAGCTAGAGCCGCAGCCAGCACGTTTCAGCGACCGCGAGGTTCAACTGAGATTAGGAAAATCAGAGGGGATAGTGCAGAGGCATCGAGATTCCCGACATTTCCAGATTCCCGAAGCCCCAGCAGCCCTTGCGAGAGAGTGGTTGATGTGGTGGGGGGCGTTCCCACGGTGACGGTGACCACCTCCCTGCCCCTTGACTTGAAAGAGTCTTTGAGAGGGCAGCGACACTTCGCTGCCCACCAGGCACAGGGAAGAACAAGTAGGTTGTGTTGCTGACAAATACGGTCGCCTCCAGAAAGAGAGTTTGCAGTAAGAAGACCGTAGCAACTCAGACAGAGACCCTGTCCCAAACCATGGCTGTTCAGGTCTCTGGATGCAGGGAGTGCCAGAGCCTGCTGCTGCCGGGGGAGGGAGGACAGCATTCCACCTGTGTGAGGTGTGACCAGGTAGAAGATCTTCTTAGATTGGTGGCAAAACTTAAGGAGGAGGTTGAGACGCTGAGGAGCATCAGGGAGTGTGAAAGGGAGATCGACCGGTGGAGTAACTCCCTGGTGTGCCAGTTGGAATGGTTCCAGGGAGATACCCCCCAAAAGGGGATGGACCCCCTGCCCTCTCTGACAGAGGCAGTCCTGAAGAGCCCTGTACCTCTGAGACCTCTGATGAAGTCAGGTCAACGGACTGGTTTGCCTTAGTCGATGAGGAATGGGTTAGAGACCAGTTGAGCAATCTGGACATCCATAAATCCATGGGTGCAGATGGGATGCACCCGTGGGTGCTGAGGGAACTGGCGGAGGTCATTGCTAGACCGCTCTCCATCATCTTTACCAAGTCTTGGGAAATGGGAGAGGTGCCTGAGGACTGGAGGAAAGCAAATGTCACTCCTGTCTTCAAAAAGGGCAAGAAGGAGGACCCAGGTAACTATAGACCGGTTAGCCTCACCTCCATCCCTGTGAAAGTGATGGAACACCTTATCCTTGGTGCCATCTTAAGGCATATCAAGGATAAGAGGGTTATGAGGAGCAGTCAACATGGCTTCACCAAGGGGAAGTCATGCTTGACCAATCTTATAGCCTTTTATGAGGAAATAGCACGGTGAATGGATGATGGCAGAGCAGTGGAGGTGGTCTACCTTGACTTCAGCAAAGCATTTGACACAGTCTTCCACAGCATCCTCACAGCTAAATTGAGGAAGTGTGGTCTGGATGATCAGGTAGTGAGATGAACTGTGAACTGGCTGAAGGAGAGAAGCCAGAGAGTTGTAGTCTATGCGGCGGAGTCTAGTTGGAGGCCTGTATCTAGTGGTGTGCCTCAAGGGTCAGTACTGGAACCAGTGTTATTTAATATAATCATCAGTGATTTAGATGGGGGAATTGAGTGTACTATCAGCAAGTTTGCTGGTGACACTAAGCTGGGAGGAGTGGCTGACATGCCAGAAGGCTGTGCTGCCATCCAGCGAGACCTGGACAGGCTGGGGAGTTGGGCAGGGAATAACCTGATGAAATATAACAAGGGAAAGTGTAGAGTCCTGCATCTGGGCAGGAACAGCCCCAGGTTCCAGTATAGGTTGGTGAGCGACCTGTTAGAGAGCAGTGTAGGGGAGAGGGACCTGGGGGTCCTAGTGGACAACAGGATGACCATGATCCGACACTGTGCCCTTGTGGCCAAGAAGGCCAATGGCATCCTGGGTTGTATTAGAAAGGGGGTGGTTAGTAGGTCGAGAGAGGTCCTCCTTCCCCTCTACTCTGCCGTGGTGAGACCTCATCTGGAATATTGTGTCCAGTTCTGGGCCCCTCAGTTTAAGAAGGACAGGAACCTGCTGGAGAGAGTCCAGCGCAGGGCAACTAAGATGATTAAGGGAGTGGAGCATCTCCCTTATGAGGAAAGACTGAGGGAGCTGGGTCTCTATAGTTTGGAGAAGAGGAGATTGAGGGGTGACCTTATTAGCGTATATAAATATATAAAGGGAGAGTGTCACGAGGATGGAGCCAGGCTCTTCTCAGTGGCAAACAATGATAGGAGAAGGGGCAATGGGTACAAACTGGAACACAAGAGGTTCCACTTAAACTTGAGAAGAAAATTCTTCTCATTGAGGGTGACAGAACACTGGAACAGGCTGCCCAGGGAGGTTGTGAAATCTCCTTCTCTGGAGACATTCAAAACCCACCTGGACACATTCCTGTGTAAACTTATCTAGGTGTTCCTGCTCTGGCAGGTGGATTGGACTAGATGATCTTTTGAGGTCCCTTCCAATCTCTAGCATACTGTGGTACTGTGATTTATATCCCTAGCAGTATCACCATTAACTCTCTGAATTCTGTTAAAAAATGTGACCCCTGGAATTCCCTGCCGTATCCATGATGGCTTTTTTCCAGATTGCACTTGAGACAGACAAAGGAATGCAGTAAAATTTCTTTTTCCCGCAGAGTTAAAGAAACTTTAGGAATACATGTGCTCATTAGAACATAGACTTCCCATTCTTTCTTGTCTAAACCAGTTTGTTAATTCTTAGTTTGCACCATCCACCACTACCTTGTTTGCACAGCTCTACCTAAGCAGAAGACAGTCACAGTATAGAAAACCGTTCTTCATCTGTGCAAAGTAATGGTTTACTGATCTTCTGTTAAGTCAGACAGAAAAAAATCAATTTCCTGACTTCTAGCAGGGCACAAGTGTTGTTCATTTTACATCACAGGTTCCTGGGACGATTTTGATACTATTCAAGGAGGCTGTTCCTTGGCACTTGTTGGCTTCACAGAAACAGAATTCATAATTTTTTCTGTAGAATCATAGAATGGTTAGGGTTTTTAAAGCAGTTTTTCCCATTTGATTTGATGCCATACATTCACTTCTGTAAGGGACTTAGTAGCAGTCCTGCTTCGAATTCTCAGAAGATGCAGAAAAAAATTTATTTCCTGTTGACAAGTTCTACCAAGCAATAACGTGTCTAGATAATTAAGAAACTGTAAATGGAAAGCACTGTGGAGGAATTAAATAGATGAAATAAGAAAAAGGGAGGCAAATTCCTTGAGAATATAGCTGTCTTATATCCTTTCCCAACCAAAAAATTAATTTCTAACAAGAAATGAGATTAAAAAACAATTTTTGTCCCTAAAAATTGTATTAGTTGCAGGATGATTCCCAAACAAAAGAGCTTACTGAAGCAGCACTGGTAGACAGGGAATGATTGAGTCTGAAAAACCAGCCTCCTCGGGGGCATCTAAACATAGTACTTCATAGCAATTCAAATCCAGTAACGAACCTCTAAGTTATAAACTATCTACTTTGCTCCTTTTTGTTCAGCTTCAGTTCCAGAACCCCAAACTATTTAGGGGAAAAAGAAGGGCAATAACATACACTACAGTTCACTCACACTTTATCACACCTTTCTAACATCTAGATGAAGCTTGACCTTGACTTTAATGTTTATAGGATAAAGAAAAGGTATGGCCAAAGCACAACATGAGCAATCAGGCAGACAAAAGCAAACAAATATATATCTTTTTTATAAACACAATTTTATTTCCAGTTTTTAAACTTCTCTTTCTCTTCCTATTCTGACAGGTATCTAGGGAGATTTAGATAGCTATTGTTGCATAAGCTCAAATCATACATGCTGGTCTGAGAGCTAACATTGGCTTGCAGTAGTTCTATTGCTAAATTTATAAGAAAATGAAAAATTTATTTTTAGCACTAATTAATTTTCCTTATTAATGACTTTGTGATACATTATTAAGCTGTAAGTGGAGACACAGAAAATGATGCACACCATGTAATTTTTCCCTTTCTGCTCCTCATAGATACATTTTTTTCACCAGCCTTTCATTTTAGACTAAGCTGGAATGTAAGTTCCTATTTTTCCCTACAAAGGTAGATCTAAAGTCATGTCCATTCATTCAGTCATGCTAAAGAATGGAATTCTGCTACTAGAGATAAGACTGTGTGTGCAAGCATGGACTTGCTGAGGCATAAGCGGGGAACTGTAGGGACATATGATGTTATTATTGATCTTGTGTGATGAATTGCTCTGAGCCAGCAGCTAAGTCCCTATACTGCCATGCAATTATCCTGCCCAGCCTCGAAGGATAAGGGAGAGAACAGGAAGAGGAAAAGCAAGAAAATTCTTGGATTGTGAGAAGGACATTTTAATAAATGAAGGAAAGATAATAATAATAAAAAAAAATCAATAACCCGGCAGCTCCAAGATCCTGAAAGATTTCTAAGGAAGCTCTAAAGATGGATACTGTTGAGATGACACACACACAAATCATTTTTGTCAAACCGGTTGGATGTTCCTGTTTCCACAGTGTCACAGGCCCGTCAGACTCTATTAGTTGTCTCAGTCCAAAGACATTTATACTCTCACAGAGATTTTTTCTGACTTCATCAATAGTACTTTAGTTCCAGAAGCACTAGAGTTAGTTGGGCAACCATGAAATGTGTCCTAAGAAACCACCATAAAACTACTTTGCACTAGATCCTGTTTTACTGAATACCTGCACACAGAATATGAAACCTTTTGACATTGTGCTCATCCTACTAGGAGCTCCTGTTCTCTCAGTAACTTTAGTCTTACTGCAATATCATCACCAGAAGTCTTCAGGCTCCTTAGCCAACATTATTTGTAAAGGACAACACCTCAAGCTTGTTGACTGGATAACTATTATCTTCCATTATGAAAGATCCTTTAAAGAAGACGACATTTCTCTGCATGATTTAACTCTCTGTAAACACAGAAATGGATAGGAACTTTCTGATTTTATCACATCTTGGCTTTTGTAAAGGCAGCATATTTTGGATGTCATGATTACTTGTAAATAGAAAAAATAATGCAGGACTGTGTAGAGTATGGCTGGGGTTTTTTTTTCAGTAGGATGATTATTAACATACCCACAATGACCACTGAACATGACAGATGAATATTTTAGTTTCAGTCTAACAAAAGAACAGGGAAAGCAGAAAAAAAAATAAAGTCATTACTATGTATGTAGCTTTTTTCTTCAATAAGTTTTTAAGTACTGGATTGAGTACTTTAGTTATGAAGTTAAGTTATAAATTATTCTGTAGACAATTAGATAATCCTTCTGGGAATTAAATAGGAACAATGGTAAGAAAAATACTGTATGACATTTTCTAAGGAGATCAAACTTAATTATTACGTCTGCAGTGTTCTGAAGTTAAGTCCAAATGAATTGCTGTTGTTGGAACTGGTATACAAAGTTACATAGTATTTTTTCATTTTATTAGAATTAAATAAAAGATGCCAAGCTTTAATGAATTTAAATACTGATGTAATGCAGTTTCTGTGAGAAGGAGGGCATTCACCAAACAAATTCCTTGTTTACTTAAGCTGAAAATTCCCACACCTAATGAGATGTAGGAAATATCTGTATGTCATGAAGATGGCACTGTGAAGTACCAAAAGTTGCAAGTCTGTAAACAAGCTGATTATAAAGCATAATGGTGTGCTTAATAAGGCAACACTAAATTTATAGTATGTTAATAGACACAATAGCATGTTGACTTCTAAGCCATAATCGACTATTATTTCTGATTCATCAAAGGCAAATGGTCAGATTATTTTTAAATGTCAATGATCAGTGTCATGTACTTACACATCTACCCACTTCTGAGATTTATTATGTTGTTCTAGAAATAATAACCTCAGTCATGACTATGAACCTATCAAGGGAGTCCACTGTTTCTGTGAACTGAAAAAAGAAGACAAGAGGGAATATAGCTCCCTAGCTTTTCACATCCCTGATACTTCCACATGCCTTCTCCTTTCATCCACACATCCATTTAATGGGATCAGAACCTCACCTGGTGATTCCTCTGTTGTGCAGAACCTCACCTGGAAAAGTCATCAGTCATAGACTGTCTAGGCAACACACTATTGTTGATGTTAATTTACAAAGGGATCTGCATCGAGTGGGAGAAAACCTAAGTTCAATCTAGTGTTCTTCATAAACTTAATAATTTATCTTTATTACCATGTTAATTGCCATCTTAGAATTTCCATGACACAGTGTGAAGATGAGGTATATACTTCTGGTTATATGTTTGCTTTGTCTGGAGTTTTGTCTACTGTGCTTAGCTCTCTTTCCAGTTCACACTACTGAAGAGAACACATTTAATCCAATTTCAGGAATTGCAAAATTCTTACTCAAATCTAGAGCCCCAATTTCTCTAACTTTTATTTGTGTGCATTTCTTCTTAAGAAAGTAGGATTTTTTTGTAATTGAAACAGAATGAAGGACTTACTTATGATGCACCTTCACATCTTCAGGAAAGAACAAATGCTGTAATGCTGTTATGATTTTCAGTGTGTGATTTCTGCAGGGCTACAATATGCAATGTAGAAACATTGCCCTGTCAATAATCGATCAGATATTCATCATCCCTTTCTCATGTTCCACCCTTACGTATATTTGGGGTTTTTTATTTTTGTTAAGAGAAACTATAGAAAGCTTTAAAAAAGCTGTACTACTTCAACTAAGTCTGCCATTCTACTTTTAATGTTTTGATTTTAGTTTGAGTTGCAAATTGCCATAGAGCTACTAAAATCTTTCAGTACTCCCAATTTTAGATCCTTGCAATGAGAACACTCTAATGACTATATTTGTGAAAATAGTGGATATAATTTGTTATATTTGTGATGAACAACAAGAGTAGGTTTAGGCATTGAGTATTATAAAAACATTAAAATATTAATCGGTGTCTTGATTTCCCTAGAAATTTAGAAATGGTATATGACAATGTATATCCAGGGGCTAAGCTTCCTGAAAAGTTCTTACTCGGGCCTAATAAGACAAGATATAACACTAGACTTATGTAAGCCTACACAGATCAGTAGCTGGTAGAAAACAGCTGTTACAAAACATATTCTCAAGTAATGGTCAGATTAGTTCCCCAATAACTGTTAAAAATAGTTACTAAGCAACTCCATGAGAAATGTACTCCAACAAAAAAAAAAATCTAGATGTTAGTTTCACAAAAATGTCCTTTTTTTTCTATAGCTGTGTTTTTTTTTCCCTGTGTTTTTTTCTTTTTTTCAGAATAAACCAAATATAACTGCTGAAAATGCAGCATTCACATATATTCATTAATCAAATTCTTTCTTCTTGTAACTACTGAATTCAGTAATACAAGAGAACTTGCCACAAAACTTTTAGCTGTGAAACCAAGCCATTAATTCATAATAAATATGCTCTGTGCTATGATTCTATATGAAAATTTGAATAATGTGCTTAATTTTACATAATAATATATCCATGTCCTGCTTTGTATTATATATACAGTGATGGAGATTTTCGCAGATCAAAGGAGAATACTAACTGACAAAAACCAAATGACATTTATAGTCTATAATCTTTATTCATTATAGATTTAAGCAGTAAAATATGTATTCATATGTCTATGCATAGCAAGGCAGATTATTATTATCTGATATTGGTTGTATAGTTGGGCTGAACAGAACAAGTAACATAATAATGTATTTTTCATGGCATATAGCAATAATATTTTAATATTTACTTTTTGTTTTTCCACAAGACTCCTTTATTAAAAGGGGTAAAGTGCTAACCTGAATGTTCTATGAAACTGCAATTTCATCAGCAGGATTATATTCAGGATAGAAATAGCCTTTATTTAAAGTTATTTAATAAACTTGTTTAAACAGATTCAGATACTTAAATTTGGACATAGAATCATAGAATCATAGAATAGTTAGGGTTGGAAAGGACCTTAAGATCATTGAGTTCCAACCCCCCTGCCATGGGAGAGGGACACCTCGCTCTAAACCGTATCTCCCAAGGCCTCATCCAACCTGGCCTTGAACACTGCCAGGGATGAAGCATCCACAACCTCCTTGGGCAACCTATTATAGTGCCTCACCACCCTAACAGGAAAGAATTTCCTCCTTACATCCAATCTAAACTTCCCCTGTTTAAGTTTGAACCCATTACCCCTTGTCCTACCACTACAGTCCCTAATGAAGGGTCCCTCCCCAGCATCCCTATATGCCCCCTTCAGATACTGGAAGGCTGCTAGGAGGTCCCCACGCAGCCTTCTCTTCTCCAGACTGAACAGCCCAACTTTCTCAGCCTGACATCTATGCTAAAGCTATGTCAAAAGCTTCTGCTGTAGCCAGTGGAGGCCTGTCTGATTCTGACTACAGAGCTTTTCAGCTCACTCTTAATAAAGGTCATCCTCTTGACTTCAGTGACTGTACTGACTAGCTGTCCATTGAGCAAGCTGTCATTATAGACACGACAACATTAAATTTTGTACACTTGGAAAGATTGAATGCCATTTCATTCACCTTAGGACATCTTAGAACTCTACGAGATCTGTCAGACTTCACGTAGCTTAGAATGAAGACCTGCTTCTTGGGGTGACAGTCAGATAAAATATAGGGTATTCCGGAAGATCTAGTCTCTAGATACTACCATTTAGGCAATTCATTAAAGCTTCTAGTCCACATGTAGATCTATGTGTAGCTATATCTAGGTGTCTTAATATGCAGTGAACCACAACTGTAATGACACAGTAAGTTACAATTGCACTGGAGGACGTTAATGAAGAATATAGTGTGTTTAAACCTCCCTTCCCCTTCTTTATTGCAAACACGTGTTCAGAAGCTCTTAAAGCACTTTCCCAATTATTTCAGGCTTAATAATAAAAACGTGTATTTATAGCAATTTAGTCAGCATGAATTCTTTTACAGTTAAAAATTACACAGCTGAATGGAATTCAAAGAGTTCAACAGGAATCGTTATACTGTATCTAATCTATAAACATTTATTGATACTGTCCTTTGGCACATACCTTATATAACAGAGAAAAAAAGTGCACCATCTTTCTTCTGTATCTTCTCCAGAGTTGCAAAAGTAGGCATCCAGACTCTGAGATTTAGAGGTACTTTGCTGGCTTTATTCTTAAAAGTTCTGGGAAGATTTTCCTTCCACAAATTTGTGTACACATTTTTGTGTAGAAAACTTTATCTTGTTCACAATACCATGTGGGAAAACATTGCATTAACTGTGTGTTACCTGAAAATACACATTGCTTTGGTCTGAGTTTATGCTTGAGCATTAAATATTGTATTATTAGCTCTTATACTGACATAAATATTTTAACATATGTATTGTTTCTGCCACTTTCTGAATGGACATATTTTAACTGTACTCATGACCTTTCTCAGCTGAATCAAGATCTATCAAGTCAGCCAGTAGTGAAAAGCAGAGAAGTGGGGGTAATTGTCAAATGTTCGGTTTCACAGATTAATTGGTTAACATTTTCTTAAACAGTGATCCTTTCTGAAGAGCCACTGAAATTCAGCATCAAATAGAATCTCTTCCAGCTGATGAATCTACTCCTACCTCTCCTCCTCTTCATACTGCCATGGATGAGACATAAATGACAGCCCATAGTGGATTTGGGGCTTATTTAAGAACCAACTAAATTAGAGTGCTTGCCCTTGACTCCCACAGGGAGATTGCCCCTGACCCAGGAAGTTCAGCAGGAGACTCTTGCCTATAGAGGATTGGTGGAGCTGACCACAAAGAATGAATGCCCCTCAGTTCAGAGGCTTCCACAGAGACATTTTTTTTTTGATCCCAAGTTGAATCTGCGTCAGAGTTTGCTAATTAGACTCATATACTACAGTGAAATGTCCCCAGTTTCCAGTATGTTCCAGTTTCCTGTATATTCCAGTTTCCAGTACTTGGCCTGGAAGGTTTTGGTTTTGTTTTTAGGGTTTTTTTTTTTTGAATAGTGCTGAGATGTAAATACGTACGTGTATATATCTATATAAATATATATATATGTGTCCTTCCCAGTGAGGAGTGTGTCATGACTGAATAATAACAGACTAAATTCTGACGACAGGCTTGAAATCATAAAGGAATTACAGGTTTTGAATTCATTAGCTTCAAAAGAAAACTAAGATCCTGTTTGGAGTTGGAGGAATACAGAAGGCAAAGGTTTGATTTACAGCTTCAGGGGCGATTTATACTTTTAAGAGGTAGTCCACACAGCTCACCAAAACTGAATCTTTTGGGTAAGTTCAAGAATCCTTGATTATTTTGCTTGACTCACTGTGCTGCAAGTTAGATTCTGGTGTGCAAGACTGCAGTGTCTCTATGACGTTTCAAGACAATGTAGAATCAAATGGATTATACAAATTTCCTATATTAGCATAACAGAGTACAAGCTGCACATAATATTAAGAATTATGAAAATTTGCTACTTAGTTCAAACACTGCACATCTCCCCTTGTCTTTTTTTTTTTTTTTTTATTTTTGATTTTGACTATATGCATAAAACAACAGTGGAAGGGAAATCAGAAACTGTGGTTGCTAGTAATTTATTCCTAAATGATGACAAAATACAAATTTCCAAAGTACATTTCTAGTACTTCACTATGGAGTTAAGTCTATAAATGTTTGCTATTTATAGAATCAAGTTATTTTCTCCTTGAATTTTTTCTCACAAGATTCATTTTCCTAATGTTTTTTACAAAGTGAGAGATCATTGCTTTTGATTGCAAAGCTTCAACTTCCAAGACACCTCTCCTCCCAAATGAAAAACGCACTACAACATTGTTACAATTCAGACATTTTCCCAATCTATGTGTCTGTACTAAAAATCATACTACCTAAATGTAGTTGTCATCTGAATGAAAATTGAGTACCTCAAGGTCTGTAGATATGACTTCATTGAAATGATTACAAACACACATACACAGCTTACCTTTCTGGAAATTCTTCATTAATAAATAAAGGATAATTTAGTAGTGTGGCAGCATCATTCTCTAACTAAGGCAGCAGCAATGCTGACAGATGTTTATTTGACGTGGATGCTTTCATCAGTTAAGCTAGGGAAATTTTTATGATTCAGATGCTACAAACAGAAAATTTCTTGCTGCAGTTTTTTGAGATATGCAATACACTGTGGTTTTATATAAATATAAGGAACAGATATTTATATTCATTTTTCCCTTCACAGTATCTCTCTAATTCTTCTGATGGTTGAGAATTCTTATCAGAGTCAGCAACATGTTCATCCCTTTTCTAATAATTTCCTCTGCTTGCTCATACACAAGGCTTCCTTGCAAATTGCATTTCTGTTGTTTGCAAACAAATGATGCCAAAAGACTGTTTTAAAGATACAAAAATTGAAAAGGATTCTTCCACAGAAAGATAAGACTTTGTATAGAAGGAAAAAAAAGTTAAGCATGTTTTAATGAAAAAGAAAAATGTACAATTTATTGTGAACATCTCTCGTTATTTTTTCACAAGCTAAAAAAAAATGAGCTTGCATAAATAGAATAGCTGTTTCTTAAGATGCCTTTCATTTTCATCAGTAAGATTTACCAAATCCCAACTCATTGCTTCAAGATTGCATCATGCAAGACAAAAGTTATTTTTGATTGTTGTGTATCTGTAGTCAGATAGCTTAATAATGCTACAATAACAGTATCTCTAGGACTCATTCTTAAAATCCCATTTATCCAATTCTAGAAAAGGTTTTCTTTCAGCAAGTTTAGTCTCACAAACTTTTAGATTATTTCTTACATAAGAAACAAATCACTGACTAATTCAAGCAGTAGTTCAGAAATATAATCTATATGTTCCACTCCTGTGTAGAGTTATGTGTATGCAAAATGTTATGGTTTCTATAAAGCACAGATGACAAATATGCAAATATTTTATATTCAGTATTTTACAGTGGAAATATGCTGTCTTTTATGACATATGTAAAGAGATACTCACTTTCTTAGACCAAATCTTAAGATCTACTTGCAGCAACAGAAAAAATCTTATAAATGTTATTGGTAGGCCTGCAGAGAAGAGCTGATACTATTAGCTGGCTGCTACTTTCTTTTTTGCATTATAGTAAAGATGGTATTTCAAGGTTTTGATCCAGTTTTTTGGCTAAAGGCAATAAACAATGACCCACAAAGTGTTCTTTCCCAGAAGAGGTTGCTAACAATGCTTGTATTGATTAAAATACTACTTTTGAACCAATAACCATTAATGAGTCAAACATACTTGCACCATTCTTCCATACAGGGTTGTGTAAGACTTTAGATTCTGCTCCAGCTGTCAACAAACTGCTGTGTGATTTCCCAGAACAGAGGATTTTCTGTTTAACAAAAAAACACAAAAAAGCTGGTATCAAGAGAAAGACAAAGGGTGATCTGACAATGAATGAAGCCTTTACACTTCATGGCAAAATTAATGTAGATTTCCAGATTTAACAAGGGCAATGTCAAACCCTTATCAAAGAAGTCTAGTGAGACTCCATTGTTTTTCCATATGAATTCTAAATTATAATGACAATAAGCTGCTCAAGGCATTGTGTATTTCAGGTCTATTATTATACTATCATAGTAGGCTAGATTCACTTGGATTTTCAGTTTGACGTTTTATTCTGCTACCCAATGTGTATGAAAACTGGCCCAAAATAAACTGCTTTTTATGTCTAATTGCTTAAGGAATTTAATTATTCTCAGTTGGTGTTTTTCAGTGCCTTTTAAAAATATCAGCTGTATGCTTGTTGGAAATTTATACTCTTGTTTATATACTACCTTATCATAAACCAAAAATTGCTTATGGAAATCAATGCCCAGCTGCACGTTCTTACATGAGAACCTTTGAAATTAGAAACTACATTCGTTTTCAGTTTTGGAGAATAGATTAAGGGTTGCTGACTAGATTTGAAAGCGTTCATTAATTATTTTGTAAACAATTTAACATTCTGTTTTCCAAGTAATTTTCTTTTGAATGCCTTTCTTTATGTGACGCATATGGACAAAGACTCAAAATGCTTTAGACTAGGATTATTTTTTTATCATTATTCTATTATATTCATGTGATTTAGAGAAGCTAGAAAAATCCTGTTGTGATCAGAGATCAAGTCAGTGGCGCGCTTTTTTTTTCTTGAGTTGTCTTTATTGGAGTTAAAGTAACAGCTAAATTACTTATGACACCAGATTGGTAGGTATGGTGCTGTTTGTCCTAATGTTATAAAACAAAAAGCAACATAATCCCAGATTATATTGGAAATTCTGAAAAGTGTCACTCCAGGAAGTCCTGTACTCAGAACTGTTTCTTTTTTTTCTATCTTATCTCTAAGTTTTCAATTGGATGATTTTGTTGTTGGATTCTTAGGAAAAAATCATTATTTATGTCACTGCAGTCAGAGACTTCTCTAGAGCTAGAAATTTGACTCCTATGGGCTGTACAAGAGAATTCATGAATCCGTATGATTGTCAGTCAGCCGCGCTATCTGTAGCAAGAGAGAAGAGAACATTTTTGCTGGCCCAGAAAGGTTGCACATCTCCACCCAGGCTTACTCAAGCTGATACTGCTGTAAAACCTTCTCCCACAACCAAGTAAGGAGAACATGCAAAGGATGCATGTCTGAGGTAGTCCTCGGTACTTGCATGGGAGAAAACACACCAGTTTCTGTGATTTAGGTCTAATCAGACATGTGGAATAAACCTGGGTGTCAGTCTGTATTTCTTAACATTTTCTTATGTCTCTTCCATAAAATAGACTTTTAGCATGCTCTTCAGAGTTCATTATGGTTGCTGGTATACTTCCAGCATGAATGAGGTTTGTATTTGTCTTTAGAACAGAAATACGTTAGTAGTAAAATACTGCCTGAGGAAGATGACATATTGACTGTACTATATTTTATATCCCTATATCCCTTGCAGAATGTCATTTGGTTTTGCAGATTGTCAGTTTAATTGAAAGATAAAGTTAGCGCTCAATACTAATTTTGGTAGCAGCTAGTTTTAATACTTGGTAAAATTAGTCCAAACCAACACACTGTAAGAGGTAGAATGATGCACAGTAAATTATAAAATTATTTAACTAACAGATAAAAAATAATGTGTTATAACAAATAACAACTAAATAACCGTAATTAATATTTGAGTGGTATTTGTGCATATTTAATGTGAACTATTTCAAACATGTTGTGAAACACCGATATAAGAATAAGGTACAATAAATTTGGGATTCAAATTCTAGATTTTCTTATTTTTCTAAAGAAAACAGCATTTTAAAACTACATTCATCCTTTGTGGAGTTAGAAAATTCAGTTCAGAACCAGGTACTGTTATTTTTCAAAATAAGTACACTAAAAATTAACATCAGAAAGCTCTTAGCAAGTCCATTTTACATACAAAAAAAAAGAGATCCTAAAAATTTGATGAGCGTTCCTCTGTAATGCAAAGATCCAGGTGCTTAAACTTTGTACTAAGTAGATAATCTCTACTGTCATTAATACCATTATTGTAATGAAGGAATAAGCTGTACAACATTAACAGTTGGATGGAGTTTACTAGATAGGCCTCAAATTTTGGTCAGATCAATAGAGATGGAGAAAGGGTGATCTTAATAGTGGCATTTCCACCTAAAGCTGGGCTTGTTTAGATGATTAATAAAACCTGATTTTGCATGTGGCTTAATGTGAGTAAACTTTAATGGCATATATACAGAAATCAGAAATAGGACTTGTGTCTTAGAATTCTAGGACATTTGTTTCTAGAGGGAGAGGTGGTTAACATAATATAGCATACAGTCTAAACAAAAAGTTACATACAACCTACCCCTTTTCTGAACATTAAAGTGAATATGTGATAGCCTTGTGAGTTCAAAATATATAAGTACATTTTTTTTGTTGATAATATTGTTGCTTTCATGCATCACTTATTGTCAATATTGTAAAAGAATAGGAATTATTTTCAAAATATTTCTGCTTCCAAGACAAATATTAGAATGTCTATTATTGTTAATTTCAAAAATTGTCCCATCATGTGAGCAAGGTATTTAAAATCCACAAACATATTAAATGACTACTTTAAGAGATCTATTTTAATTTAACTCTGTAAAACAATATTTAGCACTAAATAGCCTATGGAGCTAACAAAAACATGCTGAAAGCAAACTCGGTTGTGGTGGAGAAAAGAGTGTGATCTGTGTCATGAAAAAGACGACCTTGCAAGCCTAGACAAAAAATACATGGTTTTTTAGAAAAGGGCAAATCCTTCAAAATCTTTTTTCCATTTTGAATATTTTGCTATTTTTCTTTGTATGGTGGCCAGTAGTACAGGTACCACTGATAAACCAAGCAAGAAGTGATGGTGCCTGGACCCCAATTTTTTATAGAAGTTCCACCCCCTCTCCTAGCAGCCTCATGTGTTGTTTGCTCCTGGGACACTTCCCCTTAATAGCGTTCTCTATTATGTTTGCCTGGCAGGACAGACCACCCCTACCAGTTTACCCCCAAGAAAAACAGACTTGGTAGGTATCTACATGGGGGCACCACTCTGTTTTGGCCACCACTTAATGACAGGGCACTGCCATTTTATGTCAGAGAGGTGACATTCTGTTAAACAACATAACCTATATGTTTTCATACAGCTCAGTGATTGGATGACTTTCTTATATTTATTGTATATAAATGTATATTTTATATATAGATATATTTAAACATAACATTTTAAGTTCTTTTTACCTTTTTGTATGCAGATTTGGGTGACCACAGAGGATCCTATGAGGCTCTGAAGGCAGTGTATGGACCCACATTCCAGGTTCAAAGCTCCTTACTTATTGCAGATGGCCAAACAGATAAAATCTTCATCCTGAATAGTTGGTCTGAACATTTTCAAACCCTCTTTAGTGCTAATAGTCCAAGGTGAAGGAATCCAGCACATTCTACAACATCTGGTGAAAATGAATTTGATTTAGCCCCTACCATGGGAGAGAGTCTTAAGGCTATACAGCAGGTGAAAACTGGCAAGGCAGCTGGGGTTGACGGAGTCCCACTTGAAATATGGAAGCACAGAGGCCAAGCACTTCATGCTAAATTTCATGAGCTAGTTGTGTGCTGTTGGGAACAAGGCAAAATACCGTCAGACTTCCGTGATGCAATCATCGCCACTCTGTATAAGAAAAAAGGTGTCAAGTCAGACTGCTCAAGCTACCGTGGTATAACTGTGCTCTCCATTGCTGGTAAAATTCTTGCAAGAATACTACTGAACAGACTAGCACCTGCTATTGCAGAACTTCTACCTGAAAGTCAGTGTGGTTTCAGAGCTAATAGAAGTACCACAGACATGGTATTTGTTCTCAGACAACTGCAAGAAAAGTGTAGAGAACAGAATAAGTGGCTATATGTAACTTTCGTTGACCTCACCAAAGCTTTTGACACTTTTTTCCAGGCCTGTGGCTGATCTTGGAATGATTAGGTTGTCCCCCCAAGTTCCTCAGAATGATTATACTGTTACATGAGGATCAGCAAGGCCAAGTCAGGTATGGCAATGCACTCTCTGAGCCTTTTGCAATAACCAATGGTGTAAATAAGGTTGCGTTCTTGCACCGACTCTATTCACAGTTTTCTTCAGCATGATGCTCCAAAGGGCTACGGCAGACCTCGACGAACAAGACGGCATTTATATTCGATATCATACTGATGGTAGCATATTCAATCTAAGGCAACTGAAGGCCCACACTAAGACCCTAAATCATCTTGTCTGTGAACTGCTCTTTGCTGATGATGCCGCCCTTGTTGCCCACACAGAAGCAGCTCTGCAGCGTTTAACATCTTGCTTTGCGGAGGTGGCTGAGGTTTTTGGGCTGGAAATCAGCTTGAAGAAGACAGAAGTCCTCTAGCAACCTGCACCGCAAGAAGATTATCGCCATCCCCACATTACCATTGGCGAGTCAGAGCTTAAGACAGTTCAGCAGTTCAGCTATCTGGGAAGCATCATTTCCTCGGATGCCACGACTGACAAAGAGATAGACAACAGAATAGCAAAGGCATATACAGCCTTCGGAAAACTCCATAAAAGAGTCTGGTACAGTAAACACCTGAAGTACAAAGATCAGAGTCTATAAAGCCATTGTATTGTCTACTCTTTTATACGGGTCTGAATCATGGGTCATCTACCGTCATCACCTGCGACTCCTCGAACGCTTTCATCAGCGCTGCCTCCATACAATTCTAAACATCCATTGGACTAACTATGTGTCTAATGTCACTGTCCTCGAACAGGCAGGGGTCACCAGCATCGAGGCCATATTGCTGAAATTGCAGCTGCGCTGGGCAGGGCATGTCTCTAGGATGAAGGATCACCGCCTCCCCAAGATTGTTTTTTATGGTGAACTTGCCACTGGTAGCCGCAAGAGAGGTGCCCCCAAAAAGAGATATAAGGACTCCCTGAAACAATACCTTAGCCTTGGCCATATTGACTACCATCAGTGGTCCACCTTGGCCTCCAATCGTGTGACTTGGAGGGACACCATACATAATGCCGTTGACTCCTTTGAGAGCTCACGAAGAACTAGTCTCGAGGAGAAAAGACAACACAGAAAGAATCACACCCCACCTATACCACCCAAGGAGACCTTCTGCTGTGCTTTTTGTAGCCGAATTTGCCTATCCCACATTGGCCTTTTTAGTCATCAGCACACTTGTAGTAAGCGTGGGTAAAGCCCTTCCCAAATCTTCGTTCGCAAAGTCAAGCCATGATGATGATGCAGTGATTGGGAGCTTCTTTTTGTTATGTGCTTTTGGGCCCACTGTTAAAAATATATATGAGTATATATGTATAGATCTATGTATTATAGATACATATGTATCCATGAATTTACACATTAGATATAGCTCATCTAATTGATGGTTTTGGAAGACATGTTTACTTAGATAAGTATCATAAAATATAAGTTTAAAAGATAGTTCAAAATATCTAGTTCTTAAAATATAGTTCTTAAAATATAAAGTTTTAGGTGAAACATGCACAATCTTTCATAAGACAGGTAAAGTATATGAAGAGATAGGCATGAAAGAATGAAGGAAAGCAGAAATACTCAGAACTAATTAACACCAAAAAGGTGTTCTGTCCCTGAGGAGAGATATTTTTTTGCCTAGACTGCTGAAATGAAACCACACTGTATGAACTACACAACTGGGATGGAAGCAGTTCACCCTTTTATTCTTACTTTCTGCTTATGTTCTATATTGCATGTATATATTTTTAGAGCTGAAACAGAAGCATAGAATCATAGAATAGTTAGGGTTTGAAAGGACCTGAAGATCATCTAGTTCCAAACCCCCTGCCATGGGCAGGGACACCTTGCTCTAAACCATATTACCCAAGGCCTCGTCCAACCTAGCCTTGAACACTGCCAGGGATGAAGTATTCACAACCTCCTTGGGCAACCTATTCCAGTGCCTCACTACCCTAACAGGAAAGAATTTCCTCCTTATATCCAATCTAAACTTCCCCTGTTTAAGTTTTAACCCATTACCCCTTGTCCTACCACTACAGTCCCTACTGAAGAGTTCCTCCTCAGCATCCTTATATGCCCCCTTCAGATACTGGAAGGCTGCTATGAGGTCTCCACGCAACCTTCTCTTCTCCAGGCTGAACAGTCCCAACTTTCTCAGCCAATCTTCATATGGGAGGTGCTCCAGTCCCCTGATCATTCTCGTGGCCCTCCTCTGGACTTGTTCCAACAGATCTATGTCCTTTTTATGTTGAGAACACCAGAACTGTACACAATACTCCAAGTGAGGTCTCACAAGAGCAGAGGGACAGGATCACCTCCTTCGACCTGCTGGTCACACTCCTTTTGATGCAGCCCAGGATACGGTTGGCTTTCTGGGCTGCAAGTGCACACTGCTGGCTCATGTTCATTTTCTCATCGACCAGCACCCCCAAGTCCTTCTCCTCAGGGCTGCTCTGAATCGCTTCTCTAAAACTTCAGCAAGTGGCTTTTTTTTCAGAGGCCTGCTGTATTAATTTTGAAAAATGGTTAATGGAGATCTGGTGAAATTTACTTGAATTAACTAGGTACAGGCACAAACTGACGTACCCATTCAAGAACATTTCCTTTTTGCATTAGCTGAACTGATTTTGGAACATGCAGAACCACTGGGAAATAGTTCACTTGAAAAAGAAACATTTTTTTAAAGGTTCAGGTTAAGGCAGTAATTTTTATTATTTCTCCATTCTGAAGCATCTATCAGAAACCTTCCATTCAAGAAAACCTGCCACATACTAAGTTTGAAGACTACTTTTCCCTCTCTTTGACAAAAGATTGATTCAACAGAATTTGTCAGTTCCTGACAACATAGAATGCAAGACTGATCTTGTGAACAGGATCTGGGTTATATTCTTGTAGATAAACAAATGCTTTCTTCTAGGAGAACTTCATAAATAATTATCAGTAATAAATTATCTGTCTCTAACAATACAGGCAACTTTTGCAGGATGTAGGAAAAGCTCTAGGGAAAGAAAAACAGTAGTAAAAAGAACTTGAGAAATTTTCTCTCTGCAGGTTTTTTTAATAAACAATTTCTTGAGATTTTCTTGCATTTGAAAAACATGTTTCCACATTTCTCAGATGTTTAATCTAGGAAACCACAAAATGTTGAGTTGTTGTTATTATACTGGTCTAATAAAGCTTCAGATTTTCAAACTGCAGTAAATCAGGGTTTGTGAAAATAGTTTCTTTTTTTATTGGCAGGAGAATTAGATTACAAGTGAAACAGGCAAGGAATGGGTCTGTTCTCCCTACTGTTGTATGTGATCTTATGTTTTCATATGTAACGCATAAGAACGTAGCTGATTCACAGGATGATGTACTGATACATGGTGAAGCCAACTGAAGAGTACTAAAACTTCTATATTCAGCATGCATATTTCAATATTTAAACTGAAGCATATCCTAAATGTTTCTTTTCTGAGCTCCTGTTATGTTCAGTTCCTATTGTCTTCATTGGGAGATAGTACACAGCAGCCTCCAAGATGAAGTGCTCTGAGCACTTCAAAACCATGAATCTGTATGATAGCAGGCTAGTTTACACTGGAACCAGAGAAATTAGTTTGCCTTCCTGAAGTATTCTGAAAAAAAAATTAAAAAATTACCCTAAACAATTATTCCAGAATTTTATTCAGCCTGGTAACTATTTTATCATTATCTAGTACCAACATTCATGAAGCAAAGTGATTTAAGAAGGAAAAGATTGGAAGGGGAAGCTGTGTGTATATAAAGAAAGACTGCCAGCTAAACAATCATGTGCAAATACGATCCCATGTTTAACTTGTTTACTGCTGTTCCCTTTCTCCAAATGAAATCAGCATACAAAAATATTAAACCAATATTTATTTAAGTTGGCAGACGATGAAATAAAAGTACTTTTAGCTGTCTCAAGTGTGGGCTGTTTCTCACAGTTCATCACAAGCCATGATGCAGTCAAAGTCTGATGAAGGAGAAGCATCCAATTGGAGAGACCTGAAGTGTACCTAACCCACCAACTGGGCATGATTCTGTGACCATCTGAACGTGTCTGATGCACACATCCTACCTGACTCTCAAGGCAGAATAGTGGGCACCTATATAGAAACAAAAGCTGCAGCTCCAGCTGGGCATTCTGTACCATCGACCCTGCTAGTAGCCAGTGCCTCCCAAACTGAACCCCTGAAGAGAGAGGGTGAATTGGTCACGTGCGCTACTGTGCTTTACTGTGATATCTCTCTCTAGCCAGTAGGGTTCTCTGTGTATGGTACTTCAGCTAATAAAGCACAGAATTTACCAAATGCTATATTGATGATTTTGTTTTTGTTTAAACTTATCTTGTAAGCTTCTTGAAGAAACTGTACCCTTAGCTCATGGTCTGAAGCCCCAGCTGGCAATCTATTCCAAATTCTAACTACACCACAATGTAAATAAATAGTACTGTACAGTTTATTGTAGTAGTAGCAGTGTCTTCCAAGCAGATGCTTAGGTGGGTCTTTTTGGCTTACCATTAGCCTGGTGAAAGAATATACCATTGATTGTTCATCTTCTTTTATTGTCTTTGTGTGTTTATTCTTAAAAATTATAACAGGAAGCCAGAGAAAGGCAGACTTAGTAAGTTTTGAGGTGAAGAAAAACCCTCTTCATTGATGCAGAGACTTCAGAAAACAAATAGAGAATTTTTCAGGGTATTTCTTTTTTAGCATTAAAAGAAAAAAAGCAAAGCTGTTCATATGCATTTTTGTTTTTAACTGACATAGAATATCCTCTCTTGCTTTTATGGAAATAAACTCAGAGAATAGAAAAGAGATCTTCAGACCTCAAGAATGTGGAGTGCAAGGTAGCTTCCTTTGCAACTCCAAGGTAAATAGTCCTCTGCACTGAAGTAACAGTCTGTGTTTTCACCTTGATCTTTATTGACAGAAATTCTACAAAAAAAGTTTGGTCTCCAAAGCTGCAGTTATCTAGGACTACTGTGCTGTCTAATCTGTTGTATAAAGCCATATGAGCAAAACTGTACTCCCACCTGGAACATGCACTTGAAAAAAACTCAAAGGAAAAACCCAAACAAAACCAAACACGTAGCTTTGCAGTTTTATAATCCTATAGTAATAAGCAGTGATGGACAGTGGATCTGAAGCTTATTCAGGTTTCCCAACTTTTCTTAGCCAGGGAGGTCAGTGTCCTCTAAGAGCATTGTCAGCACACAGTGTTTTTATCTTCCATTCTCACATTTTCTTCATTTGAAACCCTTGCTGCTGCAGTCATGTGGGAGAAAAAAGTACCCAATCTTTTACTTTTTTAAAAAAGAAGAAATACTTGGTTCCAAATACTTGTAAGAAATCTTTGTTTATTGGAACTCCACACAGCAAAAAATAGCCATCAAATTAAGTTAGTGACGTGCCTTTTTTAGTTTACTAAAGGTCATCTCTCACAATAGAACCATACTGCTGTTGACCTTTGCTAAAGATTGGGGACTATATGAATTAAGTGTGCCAGACACTACAATGTTACAAATGTAAATTTTTAGGAAATTACTTCAGATGAGGGAGGACAGCAAATAAGGGTGAGCCCCCCTCTTCTTTCATTTCCCTTCCCCTACATTCCTGTGGCCACTGTGCTTACAGCCTCATTGGAGAAAAAATGTAAGGATAGTAACTGCTTTCTTGAAATGCCCAGTCATTAAAGCAACATGGACATTAAGTCTAGTGCAGGCAACTTCTAATGACAGTGCTGAATAAAACACAAAGTATTTCTTATGTTACAGTGTGATCAAAACACATGTGGGGCTCAAAAGTCTGGTTTAGCAGATTGGGAAATCAAGCAATGACTTTCTTCTATCTCTAAATATTTTTTTTCCAAAGCACAGCAAAATCTATTAAATAGACTGTGATGACATGTTAATGTTAACTCTCTTCTGGTTTACAAATAAATTATGCAGTAGTCTTACAGAATGGTGACTTCTGCATTCTTGAAATTTTTATCCTTTTTCTGTTTACTCAATGCACTCTAAGGTGTAATGGTCCTACATGGGGAGATAAGCAAATCTGAAGAAGAAATGCTTAAGTTAGCAGCTTATGACATTAGAGCTGATTTCAAAATTCTGAGATAGATTTTTGGGTATTTTAAATGTTAGAAAATTAGTATGTATGTGAATATTAGAGAATCAAAGGCTATTGAATCAGATGGAAATTTTGAGTACTCAAAAACTTCTTTAGTAAAATAGACAATACCTAATGGAACTTCATTTAACTACTTTCCTTCTGCAGCACTTCAGCACTAATAAGCAAATCTTCTTTTGGGTAGAATCAGAAAGCCAACTATCCTGAATTTAGTCAGTGTACTATGTAATATAGATTGTAGAAGAGATCACTCTATTGCTTTTATCATAGACCTCTGAGTATTATGTAGAGAAATAAGCAATCATTTATTTTTATGGGCTTAAGCAAATGAGGGATTTGAATTATATGAAAGAAGACATCACAAATGATCTGAGCAACCGTGATGGTAAAAAGTAAATACCACCTTTTCACCTAATGGGTGTTTCTTGTTTGTCTAATAATGTTAATTGAGTTGGTATTTTAGTTTAGATTATTTATTCTCCAAAATACTAGAGTATGTGAGTATCTGTACCATACCAAGCAGAACTTCATCCAGAAATACCAGGCACAAACAGCAGAGATCTGAATTAGGAAGAGATATAAAAAAGACTAGGAAAAATATAGTTGTATTTAGAAAATTTTAAAATAGATTTTAGAGAAAGATTTCTAGAAGAAGATATCTGAGAAGAAATTAAATACAAGTTGCAGGAATAAAGGTTCACTACTCTTGAAAAAAGTCAAACATTCTATTTATAAGACAAAACCCTGTATTATCAGTCAGATTTATTGAACAGATAGCAGACAGCAATTTATACTTTCTTCTGCATCACTTCATCCCTGATCAGATGTCACTTGATCACACTCATATTTTGATATGTTATTTAATATATTATCTAATGAAAACTAATGTTTTATTGATACTCTTTCATTTCCAATCTCCATTTTCCTTTTTAATGTAACAGTATTTTTTGTTTTTCTAGTTCCAATCCGTTCTAGCAAGCCTATGCTGTATATTTCTTTCTCCTAAAGATGATCACTTGTATTTTCTTGCTTATCACCACTCTTATTTCTAGTCTCCATCTGGCATTTGTTACCAGAACTCTCCTCCTTCCATCTAGTTAAAGGTTATTTCTGTGACCTTATGATTTCATTTCTAGCAAGGTCAGGGGTAAGTTCTTCTTTGCTCAGAGCATTCTTCTGAACAGAAACTGGATGGGAAAGATTCTTCACTAACTTCTAGCATTGCTTATGAAATAATATGTATGGCTTTTTCAACAGTAGGTATTAGGAAATGAAGCTAACTTGCTTAATTTTGATTGGCAACTACAGTCACACTTTATGATATCCAATCTCTGATTACAGAAGCATGACTTTTTAATTAGGAGAAAAGTGTATGGGAAACCACTAAGGACTTAAGTTTGTCACAGAGAAAATTTAGCATGGTAAGTGGTGTCAGGCTGAAAAGCTAGTGAGAATCTTGCTACTAGACTTACCAAAAGTAACATTCTTGAAAAGATGGGACTAATTTGTTCTGGGTGCAAGAGTATATATTTTACTCTCTTAACATTTGTGAAGTGTAAATGCACATACTTTCACCAGCCTATCCATCTTGATTCATTTAATCACTCCTGTGCTCTTATTGTATGGAAATCTGTCCTGTTTCCTGTATGGTTTGCCATTTTAGTTTGCCAAATGTATTCACATAAAAAACTTGCAATGGCCTAACTTAAAATGCACTTTTTACAAGTACCCTTTGAAGACACACAAACCTCTATTTAAAGGAAACAAGAAAAAGCATCAGAGGAAAAAGAATCCCATTCAAGCTCAGGTGAATGCTCATAGAAATTATTTTGCTGTATTCACAGACCTCTAGTGAGTGACATAGTATGTATGCAGAAGAGGTGGAAGAAAACGTGCTGCCAGCCCTGTTTCTCTTAAAGGTTCAACCCAAGTGGTAGGCCTGTTGGACAGCCAGTGGAGTTCTCAATGACAATATTGAAAAAATTCCAGTAAAAGACAACCTTTTCAAGATTTTGTTTACTTATGTATATAATTTTTTTTAATCCAGCAAAAACTTTCCAAGAACAACAGTGTTTTCTTTCTCAGCTGTGCCACATGACAGCTGGGGGTTAACTGAACAAATTTTGGCACAATGCCACAAGACTACAGGTATTACAGTTCTTCATAGATTGTCAGGGATGTGAAGAAGCTATGTACTTCTTTTTCCAGGATATTGCAAAGAAGTTATTTTTGCACCAAAGAATTTCTAACGCCTTCTCAGATGATGAGAACAATTTGTCTCTATTTTACATATCAATGGCCAAGAGCTTTATGAAATTACTCAAAATCAGTTACATTCTGCAATTAGTTCATTAAAGTATGACATTTTAGCATGGGGAAAAAAGTCTTACATTGGCATGTCTTGCAATGGCCCTTTCTGAGGTATAAACTACAGGCTAACCTTTGCTAGCATTTGTCTATTTCAATAGACACAAACTAAAATCATGCCAAAAAATGGAACTTGGTTGAAACTTTAAGACCAGAGTGCTTTACACAGCCAACTTTTTCAAAAAATAAAATCATGTATAATTCTGAAAATTCAGTTCCCAAATTAAAATTAAATACCAATGAATTCCATCAAGATCCCAAAGTGAACTGGGAAATTAATAAGCATCAAACATAGATTTTGTTGAAGCATAACTAACATGTTCTTTGCAAGCTGCTTAAATAAGTGTTATATCCTTATTCAAGACTATGTGTCTACCAAACATGCTGTGATCATTTGGAAATGAGAACTATTTTTAGTATTATTCCTCTAAACTATATAAAAATCAATTATATTTTTTGCCTGAAGAAACAGATCTCAGGAGGATTTCTCTTCATGACAGGATTTTCCATAAATTCTGCAAAAGCTATAATGGTCTACAGCAGTATTTTGGCAGTTTATAACCAGCATGACATTTGATACATTTTTACTTTGACTGTTGCAGGGCAATCAAGCAGCTAAAATCTAAAATTTATATTGTCTGTTAAGAAATAAATAAGAAATAGATATTAAAAAATAGATACTTTTCTAATTTATCATGGCATGCGCCAGTGACTTCAGTTGATGAATTAAATATTTTAATAGCCAGATGACTTAATGTTTGCTTTGTTTTAGCTGCTATGATGTTAAAATCAACAAAATGTTCAGTGGGAAACCTCCTCACTAGAGGGTCATAAGAAGGATGCTGCCCTTATTTCTCCCTCTTATTTACATCCTTTTATAACTGTTCCCTTATATTTCAGTTTACACATGGGAAGGGATATTTCTCACAGTGCTGGAGGGTAGGGGAACATACCCACTGCAGTCAGTATGCTTACTTGCATTGACAGCTCTAGCATGGGGCAAAGTTATCCTGACTGCTGGCCAATAGATTTAGCCTGCATAAAGGATCTTCCTAGAACTCTTGGAGAACTTTGACTGAGCTAGCTTTCTTGTCTCCCTCAGTGCACGTCCTTCTCTAATTTTCCCAAATCTGGCCATGGCCATACTTCTGTATGTTTAATTTGCAATTTCAGTATGGAACTATACATGATTTAAAGATGGATTTTTTGCAGAAGGGGGGTTCATCCCCCTGATGACACAGTTTAGCATGACACAGAACATTCTCAGTGCCATAAAATAGTACCATGGCTACATATTAGGTGATCTACCCCTCTGTTTAGCTCAGGTTTGCAGCTGTCACTTCAAGCTGAATAATAACAAAAAAGAGAACAGAGAAAAGATTTCTCTCTTCCCCCAGGTTTCCACCTACCTTTCTCTATTTCTACTGCATTTAAACCAGCAGATAAATGCGAAGAAAAAATGAAAACATTGTGTCAAGCTGAAAAATGGAGAGAACAGAAAAGTCTGAGGGCAATACATGTGTTCTACTAAAATTCCTGTTAATGTGTTATACTTCAAATACAATATTGAACTGTGTGATGCTATTTCTCTTCTAAGAATGTGTTTAATTTCTAGGACTGTAGGTGACAGCAGTTTTATCATAGGTTCAAAGAATGTATATACATATATTCACCTTGTATTTAGCTGGTCCCTTCAACAGCAGTGTAATTATTTATGCCATAGTTTAGGCATATCCCATAGCAAATACAAATCTAGAGACCTGGCCTCTCTTTCAGAGAGCAGCTTTGCATCTTTGGAGTTATTCCTAGACTCTACAGTCCACTCTTTGGGGACAATAATTACACAGGGACATTTAGTAAAGTGACTAGGGCAATTTGTTGCTTCTTTCAAAGCCCAGAAAACACTGTATATCTTCCTAATGAAACCAGAACCATTCATGCAATTTGTCTTATTTAACAGAGATTGAAACTCATGCTCCTGAACCTACCAGGTTGGCCTCAATTATATATAGAAAATAGTACAGATGGTTATGATTAACTCCTCATATATTCCAGTAAATATTTCTGAATTTGAAATAAATGTATAAAATATAGCCTTCACTCTACATAATATTGGAAAGAAGCACACAACTCAGTCTGGAAAAGTGTTGTATAGTATAGTCAAATGCAGAAAAAAAATACTTCCAGAAACAAAGAATGCAAGTTTAGAAATACAGAGTTAAAGACTCTAAAAAATCATTGACTTGAACAAAGAATTAGTGGGCATCCTTTATTATTGTCCCAAATAAAAGCTTCTAATGCAGTGACGTGGCAAATGGATGAGTGAGGTCTTTGAAGGTATAGTACAGGAATATCTAGTAGAAACCAGGGAAAGATCTCACTACTTTTTGGAGCAGGATTCTTGGATTTTGTGTCCCCGTTTCTTAAGAGAGATGAATCAGTAAACTTCTAAGAATGACCATAAAATGATTAAGGAATTACAAATTCAGTCATTCACCTCAAAGTTTAAGAAGCTCAGTCTTTCTCCAAATCGTTGTAAGGCTGAGAGATTACTTGGTCATTATATTTTAGTACTTACAGATAAAGGGATATCTGATGAGCAGTGAGACTTTTTCAGTATTGCTGACAACAGCATAAAGAGACACAGTGACATGAAAATAAACTGACACAAATTCGCCACCATAAAAGAGTGTAAATAAGTGGGTAATTTAAACTGGAACAGATTATCGAGGAAGGAGTTGAACTTATTCTCACCTGAAATGTTAAATGAAGAGTAAATATTTTTTGTATAAGTTTGTAATATATTGAGAACCTAAGAGGGAGAAAAAGTCAATATCCAAATCCAGACCATCAGGCTGTTTCATCATGGTAATCACTTCTGAATTTTTATGGCAAGAGGAATTATGTTTTCCATGCATTTACTTATTTATCCAGTTGGAGACAGAATTATAGGAGTTGGAGAACTGAAATGATACAAAGATGAACCAAAGAGAGGAAAGAAATAGACAACCAGGAAAAAAAAATTAGAATTATCATCTTAAAAAAATAAAACAAAACCAAACAACTTTTACCCTGTCATTACCTCTCATTCCTTGCATACGTGAATCCTAATGCATAAAGAGGAGCAATTTGGCTCACATGGACAAGACTTGTTTTATTAACTGTAAGGCAAATTTTGATCCAAGAGCTAAGTTACATCGCTGTGTAGTTTATGTTAGACATTGCCACTAACTAAATGAATTGTCAAAGGCCTGGGTTCAGAACTGTGGGGTCTCCAAAATGGTTACTGAAAGTACTGGGAACTGAGGTGCATAACCTCTTCAAACTGCAGGAGTTACTTTCTTCCTTATTATCTTTGCATACTGAACTAGATCCAGCCATCTAACTACTCTGTATTGACTTTAGGGGAGGGAAGATAGGGTCTGCCCAATAAAATTATATTTAAATCATTACATTTACCCAGCAATGAACAAATGTTTGGCTTGCAGTAATTATTCATTTATTATATGTACAAAACTAAATCCATATTAGCACAAATCACCTACTGTGGCAATCATGCATGTACAAACATTGGGGAAATCATCACTGTAGTTCAAACAAAACCCATTCAATAATATATAAAAGAAATTTTTACTCAGTTGGCACTCAACTTATGAAATTTTTTTATTTATATATAAGAAAACATGATAGGGATTCAATGTTTTAAAACTTTTGGGCAACAATTTCTGGTTTGTTTTAGATTGCTGTATAACCTCTAATACTCTAAAATTCTGTGTAAGAATTTTTATTTTTCAATTTTCTTCTCCTATGACTTTCAGGAATGTTGAACAATTATTTTTGAGATGCAAAAGAATGAGGAATAATGAAGCAAACTAAATCTTAAAGAATTTATTTTTCTTGAGTAACTAAAAACTAGACAAAATGGAGCTAGCATTGCACAAGACTCCATCTGGCTAGGAGCTGTTGTTCCCCTTGCTGTCTGCATTGCAAGCAGTCTGAAGAAAACAAAAACAAAGACAAAACCAAACAGAAACACAAAAGCAAAACCAAAAAGAAAATAACAAAATTAAAAAAACCCACAAACAAAAAACACAAAACCAAATAAAAAAATAAATATCCCAAACCAAAAGCAGGAATTTGGCCAAATAAATATGAAGCAGTTTTTGTGTTGTGACATTCTGCCTTAATTTAATTATCTGTAAGCCTTCCTTCAGATATTTAAGAGCAATTGACTGGATTCATGTGGTACATTAAAACCTGCAAAAATTAAGTTATGGGTAAGATCATGATACAAGATGTCCCTGATTTGACTATTTTTGTGTTAAAAGAAACAATGAATTGTATGCGGCTCTCTGAATCACTTCAGTGCAATAACAGATGCTCTAGCAGCACATCTGGAACTGTGGCTTAGAAGTGATGCCAGACAGTATTTTGAAAGCAAAAGAATGGTAGGAGTTTTGCTGTGTGTTCCTCTGCTACTGCATAGTATCAAAGAACCATTGCAATTTTATGTAGCATGAGGGACTTCAAAATTAGGTAGCTGGATGATGAGTATCATTCATGGGAGCCAAGAACAATGATAACATTACTTGCGATAGAAGTTTAAATTCATGCAGTCCTGTGTCACTGAGCAAGATGTTCAGAGTTTGCAGTGTGGTGGAGTCAAGAAAGAACAGAAATCAGATAAATCTTTTCATTAGTTACTACAAATTACTTGAGCATTCATTGCTGGGATTTAAATTCAGCCAAGAGAAAGCTTGGTTTTCTTGCGTTTTTACAAAGGATTTTGCGAAAATTGAATATCCTCTATGCACAATCTATGTGGGGGTGCTGCTAATCTTGGCATGTTGTTGAGACAATTTACATCTGAATTTGCATTTGAAACACAGAAGAGAATCCTCCAGAAAGCCTGCTTAAATAAAAGATGCAGGCAAAAAATAATGCACTCAAAATAACTGAAGACCCGACATTGCATCATTTTAACACGTCCTGAATCATCTAATTTTTCTGTAAAACACATAAACATATGCAATATATACATGCATAGATTCTGATATGTTTTGTTATATACTTAAATGCTTGTATAAACATATTATATGGACATAAACCGTTATATGTATTCTAATTGCTTTTTACTACTTGCTTTTTAATATTGTTCCAACATTTATTTGCTTCCATGTCCAAATTTTATCTCATGTAGCATCTCTTATGCAACAGTTTAGCTTGCAAAATAAAGATAATACCTGCCATCTGACAGATGTGTTGGGATACTTTCATACTCATTTCAGTTCAATGTTAATACTTCCAATCTTTCATGGGAACTGGATTTGTGATAAACTCCTTAATGAAGGTGCCATAAATTATTTTATAGCCTAAACATTATGAAAGTTCTTATTTTTGCTTATTTATTTATCTGTTAAATCACAAAATGATAAAAATGCACAGTAAATGAATTACATTTCATATGAGAAGCTTATCTCCTGGATTCTTATGTTTCTCTAAATGTGGAATCAGAGTATTACATTCATGCGAAATTTTTACCTGCTTTATTTATTAGAAACACAGCAAAGCTATAAAATCTGTTTTCTATATTAATGAACTGATAGATATTGTAACGCAAAGCACCACGCAGAATGCAGGAGAATGAGAAGGTATTTTCCCCTAGTTTTTTCTAGCAATTTGATTTCAGGATAAAGTGATTTACAAGCACTGTGGTAGGGTATTACATTTAAAAGGCTGTAGAAATAATGCAGGAGACATAATATAGCCATAACACAGCATGATCACATAGGAACCAAGCCAGATTTATGGTTTCATAAAGCTGAACATAATGCGAAGAAAGAATACTTAAAGCATATTTTATAAAATACTAATGTTAGAGATAATTACATGTGAACATAAAATAAGCTGCATCTTCAAAAAATTTTAAAGGAAGAAAATACTGAACCCAGATGGCACAAAATGAATACAGAAAAGAGAAGAAGCAAACCTGACCACAAAAAAATTAGTCTTTCTTCCCCATCCAAAATATTAAGCAGATATGTCCTTAGTATTTCCAGTTAAAACCTAAAGCATTTCACAGTATGCGTGTCTGGAGAGCACATATGATTCACTCTGCAATAATCAAAGAAAAATATCCCTATACAAAGAGTCAGACATGTTAGCGATTAGAAACAGGCAATGTGTGCATCCTTCCTGTTTCTGGGCATGGACTCAGAGACTCTGGCATCCTTATTTAAAATAAATTTATCCTAGACGCTGTATTTTTTGCTGCTGATGTACATTCCTCATTAAACTCGTTTGTAAATAGGCTCATATTTACTTGACAAGAAGCTTGAGTTTTTACCACTTACACTTACTTGCAAGCTGATCTTCTACACCCTGACTGTGCTAGGACCTTCAGAATAGTTGTTCTCTAATTTCATAATTTTCATAATTCATAATTTTGGATAGGTACTCTACCACTATTCATATGTACCTATTTGACTTGCTACTTTGCAATTTAATTCCCAGAACTACTGTGTCTGGACATTGGTGATTCCCAGAAATACATTTCAAGGCAAGGCAAATCAGTGAATTGATGCCTGAAATCTAATTTCTGGTAGTTGAGTGTGGTATAGGACCAGAGCCATACATTGAAGAATGATAATGCAATTAAAAAAAACAACAAACAAACAAAAAAAAGGGGTGGTGTGTGTATGCATGTACGTGAGAGAGAATCTCTCTCCAGACAGCATGTGGTAGCATAAGGAGCAAAATTAAACATGAATTCCACTTTCCAGATTTAAAAATTCTTTAATCTGGAGTTGCATTTTGGATACGTGAAATCCCACTTGTTCTATTAAAAGATTTCTACAATGTTTTTCAGCTATTATATACATGTTATTTAATATTAAAATCTAGATAGACATAATCTAAGTGTATAAGAATATTATTTGTTTTCTGAACCAACTTTAAAATTTCACAGCTGCAATCATTCCATGCCATTATGTATTCTCAAAAAAGCTGTTTTATGTTAACAGGATAGAAGTCTCACAAGGCATTTTCTAACATTGTGGAAATTTAACTATAACTAACTAAAACTTAACTATAACATTTGTAAATTATTTTTTCCTCCACAGAAATAAAACAAACCTCTCTTTACCCCAAAATACTGCTGTTCTGGCATGAAAGGGAATACTTCAACCACTCAATTTTAGTATAATAACATTCAATGTCTCAAATCATTAAAACAGATGAATTGAATAAACCTCTCATTTTGTTTTCAAACTGATCTGTGAATAGTCTCTCACAGTACTGATTTTAAACAAAGGTGGTATTTATTAAACAGCACTTGTAGCAATTCAGAATTTCTCTGGGATTAGTGTACATCTTAAAATAGATAACTAGATTCTTGAAAAGCATTCAATAACCTTGACACATTGCACATCGTTACAATTATGTCTTTGTTCAGGCTTCTCACGCTCTCCATTTCACAATAACTATTGATCTGTCTTCATTAATAGGATACAATAGTTTTTGTTTTGGAAACATGTTTAGCATCCTTATGACAGAAGGAACCATAATTGCATAATTAAAAATTAGCATTTTTATTATATTAGCTCGAAACTTCAATTTTTGAAATATAATTCAGCTGTATCATTGGGGAGTCACTCATAGAATCTGTGTTCCCCAGCACCTCTGAAACTAGCTTTAGCTATTTTCTTAAGGATATTTTTCAGTGTTATGCAGTTTATGACATTTCTAGAGATTGAATTTTCTGCATTTTTCTTTTTTGTCTCAGGTTTATCTTCAAATATGCTGCTAGTAGAACCACTGCATAGTGATAGTACACTGTGTCTAGAAATCTTGCCAGTTTCATTCAGTATGGAGTAGCTTTTGAAGACACATAATTTTAACACAATAGGGATACCTTGACATGATCAGGCAAATATTTGTGAAATGTTTGTCTGATATTTGTATGTGAGGAGTGAAAAATTAGCGTTTACCTGGCTTTATTATGGATTAACAAAAAAATGTGGCAGTGGGAAGTATTCACAGAAGAATAAGCACAATCTGATACATTTCAGGTGTTGAACAGTGTACAAGGAATGATCACCATTTACTATTATAAGAAAATATAGCAATAGTACTAAAAATTCTGGTGAATGGAGTGAGGAAAATATAGGACCACCTCCCAGAAATCAGGTAAATCTTTCAGACATTCTATAGGAAACATGCCATTACTGTCCTAACTGATTTGTAGAAAGAAGTAATCCTTTCCATTAAATCTCTGGGAAGTGCTGAAAATCGGAAGATCAACAAAAAAAGTGTGCAAGCATTCAGGAAAGAAACTTCTCTTCATGCAGTAGTACCAAGGAAATAGTTCTCTCCATAAGATTAATCTGCCTGTCACATGTACAAAGACCTATATAGATGTTACAGAAACCACCCTTTAAAAAGTTGATAAAAAAAGAAAGACTAGAAGAAGAAAGAAAGTTGAAGCAGGAATGTCTCATATTTATAATTATTACAAATACTCATAGTAGATATGAGTAATGATAATATTACAACTATTTTTTAAAAGGTGGCATCCAGAGAACAATAAACTAGGGCCAAATTGCTCTACAGAATTTAAAAAAAATCTTGTCAAAACACATCCCAGAGAAGTAAGAAGTCAATTAAAACGCAGAAGAGGAAGCAAAGATGACTTCAGGGAAATAAGCTGTTCAGGATCGAGGTTGTTCTTGGAATTTCTGCTTCATAAGTTGTGCATTGCCACACAGGTTTAGGAATATGATCAGAGTTTGCCCATCAGTAAATATTTATTTAGTTTACTGGACTAAAAATAATTTGGAGTCTTCCTAAATCTTTATTTATTTTTTTTTTACTGGTGGAAGTGGAGATGGGAAAAACAATGACAAGTGGATAAATTGAGTAACAATAATTAAGGAAATAAATTCTAAAATTATATTTCATTCTAAACTGAAAATTTAAAGATCTTAATTTGCAAGGTACTTAAATGACATGATTTTGTAGATTTGCAGAATGGATTATTTTTTAAGAGTCAATGGAAAAAGGCATTTTATTAACTTGATACACTGTTATTAGTTTATTTGCCCTAAAGTTTTTTAGTTAAACAAATTATGAGGGACATTATCTCATCTTTCCATTGGTACGTTTTTATTTATGGCATATGTCTCAGAATACTGGAGCACAACCTAATGCATGATATCGTAAAACCTTGTAGAGATTAAGATCTAATCTCACCAGTAGATGATGTGCTGTCATACCTTCTGAAAATTGCAAAGCTGACTACAGGAAGGATCATTAAAATGTTACCATTTTGTCTAATAGAAGCATAATAAAATCTCATTCAGGAGTTTTCATATTAACAGTTTTCATGGGTTTCCTAATGCTGTTTTAATTTTGCAATATTGTGTTTAAATAATAGTGTGAAAAAGAAAGACAAATGGACCAATAATGGCTCTTATAATGACATTGTTTTAAGAACTTCTATTCCACTGTTATAGAGGACTGGTTATTTTCTGGCAGTGCTTTTTCATATTGACAATGCTGTACTGAATGAAACACATGCTGTGAAATTGCAACCATCCATTAATATGTGTCGTGGTTTAAACCCAGACAGACAACTTGTGCACCCACTCCCAGTGAGTGGTGCCAGGCTGGAAGCAATCAAGGCCCGTGCCTCACCCCCCCACCCCCGGGGGCTCCCCAACTTCCCCACTCCCGGAGGGATGGGGAGGAGAATCGAAAGAATGCAACTCCCACGAGTTGAGGCAAGAACAGTCCAGCAACCAATGTATCAAACAAATCACCACCGCTACCTCCAACAACAACAATTATAAGAGAAAATAACAAGGGAAGAGAATACAATACTACCCGCTGAAAAACGAGCCCAACCCAGAAGACCCCATGTCCTTCCAGGTAACTCCCAGTTACATCCTGGGCATGACGTGCTGTGGTATGGAATACCTCTTTGGTCAGTTTGGGTCAGGTGTCCTGTCTCTGCTTCCTCCCGGCTTCCCCTCCTCCCTGGTAGACCATGAGGCTCACAAAGTCCTTGGCCAAACCAAAATATCATTTTTATTAGCTCTGTTCCCAGCTGAAAGTCAAAACACAGAACTGCACCAGCTACCAAGAAGGAGAAAAATGACTGCTACTGCTAAACCCAGGACAATATGTTGCTCTTTCTCTAAGAGACCATATAGGAAGAACATTATCTATGAATTCTATACTTCTATCTTTTCTGGTTCTTCACAGTCAATATATTAATACTGAAAATGGTTTGATAAAACACTGCACTTTTACTGTTCCATTGAAATACGTTTAACTAAACAATGTCCTTATTAATATACTGAACCGAAAGATTTTAGTTTTCATATGATTCTATTTAATTAGATCTGATATATTAAAGAAAAATAAATACACATCTGTGCTATTCTAAATATCTCAACATTATTGATTCATAATACATTTAATTAGAAGGTCTCAAATAATTTCAAACAGGAGCATAAACATTACAGAAACTCCTTTCCTAAATATTTGAATGAATAATAGTGTAAGGAGGTCCAGAGGAGGGCCATGAGGATGATCAGGGGACTGGAGCACCTCCCACATGAAGATAGGCTGAAAAACTTGGGGCTGTTCACCCTGGAGAAGAGAAGGCTTATAGCAGCTTTCCAGTATTTGAAGGGGGCCTATAGGGATACTGGCGATGGACTCTTCATTAGGAACCGTAGTGATAGGACAAGGGTAACGGGTTCAAACTTAAACAGGGTAAGTTTAGATTGGACATAAGGAAGAAGTTCTTTACTGTAAGGGTGGTGAGGCACTGGAATAGGTTGCCCAGGGAGGTTGTGAATGTTCCATCCCTGGCAGTGTTCAAGGCCAGGTTGGACAAAGCCTTGGGTGGCATGGTTGGGTGTGAGCCCATGGCAGGGGGGTTGGAAGTAGATGATCTTAAGGTCCTTTCCAGCCCTAACTATTCTATGATTCTACGATTTTAAGTACTGACTTTTATCTCTGAGATCTACAGAAGTATTTTAATCTGTTTATCTGAAGTGTAACTGTATATCAGTTTAACAAGAATGACAAGAGGGATTACAGTATCACTAGAATTTTTTCACTCCCATTCATATATTCAAATCTTTAATTTCATATACATATGCTTGATTATTAATATGTTTAGCTAAAATAATTTCTTATTAAATTACTATTTCTGCTCCAGAATTTTGTGAATAGTGATCTAGATGGTCTTAAAAACAGAGCAAAACAAAACCAAAACATAAACCCAAAGAAAAGCAACAGTTAATCACTTAGAACTTTACTCATAGAAAGACAGAAAGACATGTACCTTTAAGTCCACATTTTAAACATTCATATGTAAAAGACTGATACGTTATTGTCTTCCATTACATTCAGTGTAACAAACTATATTTTATTTGAGATTCTAGATCTTCAAAAACAGCAGGTAAAATGAACAGATGTCAGTACTTAACCCGCTTTCTGGATTACAGCATTTGCTATAAAGGAATTAGTCTTTCACAGTATGAATATGTTAGAAGAGTCTTCAACCAGAATTATTATAAGCCAGAGCATTTTCCTGGTATTTTTTGAATGAACTCTTTCTACCAGATAGATTGATGAGATGAAGACAAAGTAATAATCAGTGAGTTTATACAGAAAAGTTATACGGATAATTTCATGATGTCAGTGTGCCATCTTACACTCGTTTGATCAGGCAATATTAATGTGCTAGATCTTGGTATTTAATTCAGGTGCCCTTTGTCCTGCCACAACTCATTACCAACACCATTTGTAACACAACCCCATAGAAATGTATTTGGTTTCCCTTGAGTAGCCATTCACAACCTCTGATTTCACACTCTAGCTGCTTTAAATCAGATATATTTCCCTGAGTATGGGACTGCCTTTTTGATAGATAACTCCTGCCTTGGAAAGCCTGACACCTGGGTTAGGGCCAGTTCTTTTTTTGCTGTCTACATTAGTGGAAGAAATTCTAAGTCACTTGTCAAACTATGGTTCCGTTGGATAAAAGAGTGGCTGACCACTAGCTTTCTGCTGTAAGTGGTTTGTTCAAAGCCATTTAATAACGATGTTCAGGAGAATGCACTGAACAGATGGGCTGGATGTTTGTGCTAGAGTAAAACTGAAGATAAAAGCATGAGTTTATTTCCATTAGACAATATGTTGCTTTATGTATATAAACATATGCATAAATGTCTGTTAAGTTCCCATGATGATGTCTTAAGTGTGTATTAGAAACCAAGTTGATCACTTGACCTTAAATCTATCAGCTTGATAAACAGACAAACAAAAGGGAAAACTAGCTGAAGGCCTGAATCCAGTTTTGAATCCCTGTACCAAAAAATACATGGAGTGATTGGAGAATGTCTGCTGGAGAGCAAAAACATTGATCCAAAGTCAAGGAAACGTGAACTTTAAGGAAATATTAAATGGACTGTTCTTGTTTTGAGACAGGAACAAAGATCAAGAAGCAATGTGATTACAGCCTTCAAATGCATGAAACCCTTCTGCAAAGGGGAAGGGTACTGTGAAGTAGAACAAATTTCTTGGTGAAATTTCTTCTAGTCTGCAGTGAAGGCAGCATGTTGGCAACAGTAACAAGAAGTCCCAGGTCATGTAGTAGGGAGAAACGAAAAACACTGCATGAGTACAGTGGGAAGCCTTGTACAGCTGCACAGTGGGACTGCTTCCTACAGTTTCTAACAGGAAGAGATGGAGACAAGTTGGTCTGATGCACAGATGTGTCATAAAGCATCAGCCAGCCTGCCATTTGATTCCTACTGTCTCAGGAAAAAAAAAAAAAAAATGAACCAAAGTAATTTCTGTTGTGATGGGAAAACACCTAAAAGAAGTTATATCCACCATGCAGCAAGCATAAGAAATGCAAAAGAAAAGTGTTATAAATTTCCCAGACCTTGCTACTGGATCATTGGTAACAAAGTGTTTGTCAGCAACAACATCTCTGTAGCTGATCATGTCTCTGAGTGAGGGTTTAGCATACATAAACTTTGGAGGACCCTGACAGAATTGGGACATAGTGATCATCAGGTCTCACACAAAAGATGAGGTTCATAAGTATGACTGCTCCTTTTGTGTGATGCATTAACCTGATAGGATATGAATTGAGAGTATAAGAGATCAAAGTGAAAAGTATTGGAGTGTATAGTATGCATGGTGCCTTAGACCTCCCCTTTGCCATATGCAAAACAGCAGTTTTATTTTTGACACCTCAGACCACTACTTTGCATTTTGACCCCACAGAAGGGGTAAGAATAAGCTCAAAAGTTAATACTCTTAGAAAAGCTGTTTAATCCTTCATAGATGAGAATTGCACTGATGATAACACCTGTCAACATGACCTCTAAATCATCCATGTTCTTGATTCTTATACAAATTTAGCCATTACTTAGAAAGGCAGAGATGAATTTTGTACATTCACCAAATATTATTGTTTGAGTTCATGTAATGACATATTTTTATTCTTGTATCATCTTCTGAAACAGCTGCTACATGTACTGAGGCCTTACTTCCTGGAAAGTGAGTGTATATCACCTACTTAAAGAAGTAGGGAATAGACCTTTATGTTTTCATTTGCTTTCATATGTGGCCTTCACTTTGTTTTATTAAACTACCTTTACCTCAACCCAGGAGCTTTTAAACGTTTTTTCTCCCACTGTCCTGCTGAGGAGGAAAAGTGCGTGGTGAGTACCTGGCAGTCTGCTAAGGCCAACTGACCACAAATATTTTTGGTAACTATTGTGGAGTTTTTAAGGAATTTGAGATAAGGACAGGAATTAGAAATGATGAGGAAACCACAGACTGAACACTGCAGGAATGTTTGTAATTTTGGTGAAGGGATGAAGGATGGAGTGTGCATACATTGTCCATCTTTGTTGGTGTTATGATGATGTTGACTTTGGCGTGGGGAATACTTTTGTTGATGTTGAAGTTTTCAAGATGTAGATGGTACAATGATTGTCTATTTTAGTGACAATTCTTAAATGCATGATTCACTAAGGCAAGGAATTGAATGTATTGGTTTTTTGTGGAAAGGTCTCAGTACTGAAGGAAGCTGAAGGATGGCTTCTGTAAAAAAACATCAGAGGCTGCCCTCATACTGGACAGGGCTAGTTCCAACCAGATGAGATTTCTGTGTAATTTGAACATGTCCTTTTTTTTTTTTTTTTTTTTGTAGACTATTCCATCTGCTTTAGATAAAGGAATTATTCTTCTGATCCTGGTAACAGAGATCCATGGACAGCCTACTGAACGATTAAGCTTCATTCTCAGAAGTGTCAGCTCTGCTTAGTGTCTCCAAGGCATATACTGAAGATGTATTCCTTGAGCAGTTTACACCTTAATTCAGGAATTCTTGACCCAAGAATTTCTGGAAGTAAGGGAGTATGTGTTTGAATTTTGCTTTTTTTCTTTCTGCATGCAATTATTAGGAATAATTGGATTCAGGATGTTGGTCAAGAGGAGCCTTTGATTCGACCTGTAGTACCATTCCTGTTAGGTCTGTTGCTGCCACAGAACCTTCTGTGTCATCTGTTTTCACAGAGAAAAGTGTGAGCGTCAGAGCCAAACCACATTGCAAGTGGAACGGAGAAATCCAGAAGACAGCTATTACCTTGCTCTGGTTCTGGTTTGCTTTAGCTCATGTATTTAGACTGCAATAAAAGTTGAAGTGTCATCAGTTCAGGCACATTCATTGCTATTCAGTCACCCAGGTGTCAGGAGTGATAATGTTTTACTGTACTTGTAGTCTATTTTAATGAAAATATAAACACCAAAATGCTAATGTGTCTGTCTATCCACTTGATTTCTCTGTTTTAAAAAATGTCAAACAAAAAAAAAATTCTCATTTGTAAACTATTTCTGCCAGCTGTAAATTTCCAAGCAGATTCGGATTGCTTTTCTCCCTTTGTGTTAAAAAAGGAATGAATAATTAGCTCCCAATATTCTTAGGGTTTCAGACTATAAAGTTTACAAGAAAAAAAATAAAGCTGCTTACCATGTTTGTTCCATACATTTACAGAACAATTATGAAGAATAACATTCAAAGATGATGTGTACATATAACACTAAAACATAGTTTTCCCTTGGGATAGGATTTTAACTTCTTCAATTACTGGTTATTATAGTTTGGAAAGTAAAAATATGTTTTATTTCTGTATCTGAAAAATTTAATATGGAAATTTTCAGATGGCTTTATGCTATTTTCCACATCACACTTCAAAGTGGAATTCTTTTTTAGATGTCATGCTTTGCACAAGTTATATGCAACTATGAAGGAATGAATGATTACGAATGAAATACTAGTGCCATTGTAATCAGTGAAGTAAAAATTGTTCCTCACCAATCATATATAAAAGTTCATTACAGTAACAGTTTTCTTAAATGCTGCTTCAAAATTATTTTTCTGATTTAATGTTTTTATAGTACAGCATTCCTTTCCAACCCAAACTATTCTGATTCCCATGAAAATGAAGTACACTGGATTAATTTCTAATGAATATTTTTAGATAATAGGAGAGTCTATCTGATATTCAAATTGCTGCAAAAGAAACTAAGCAGAGGATCTATGCTCAGCTACTGATCACAAGGAAAACCAACCATATTACTACTGCTGTTAAGTACAGAGAGGTGCTGTAGATAGAAGCTTTGGGATTTTTCTGAAGATGGGATCTTCCAAGCAATCATGGAGAGATTGAACGTAAAAGAGCTTGTGCTGAAAAATAAATTAAGGCAAATAATTTTTGTTACCTATATTTTTGTTATCTATATTTTATCTATATTTTATATAGATATAGATTTATATAGATTATATTTATAATCTATATAGGTATATAGACAGATATAGATAGATATAGATATATATATTATATAGATATATAGGTATATATAATCTATATATAGATTTATATATATAGATATAGATTTATATAGATATATTATAGATATATCTATATTTTTGTTATCTATAATTATTTTGGTATTACAAAGCTAGGACCAGTCAACCTTACTCTCTGTTAGCCAAGCACCAACAATATTAAAAATAGTCTGACATGAGAATTAGCTTTAAAAAGTATTTTTTCCTCTGTCCATAAGGAAAAAGTACCAAAATGAAATTGATTTGGTTTAAAATATCAGATTTCTTAAAAAAAAAAAACCAAACTTTTTTGGTAAAATTAATTTGTCTTTGCCTATTTTACGTTTGAAAGTTCACATTGACTAAATTAACAGGAGTGTTTTAAGTGTCTGTTTATTAAAAACATATTACCACTCTGACTTAAATACCTTTGTTTATGTAATGCACAATTAAAAATAATTCAAACCAGCAAGATTCCTATAGGGATTCTATTTTACTTGACTTAACCTTCCATTTCAAATCTCTGTGTGACAAAGCTGTAACAAATTGTATACTGCTACAGAAAAAAAAATCAGGTTATATTTCTGCCTCTTTCCTTATCTAGATTTATTGTACTTATGTTAACAGTGTAATTTTGTATTCAGAAATATCTTTGTTTGAATAATGGATGATTTTTTTTTCTTTTAAACTAATTTAGAATCTCATGTATTCACAAACATTGCAATATGATCTTCAGATCAATATTATACTTTAGTGTATTTATCATGGCAAACCTTTTAAAGACACAAACATTTCACAAGATAAATAAACATCAGAGTTAACCCATAATGCTTTTCCTCTTAAAACTTTCTGATCATAAACCCCTATGTCTATTTTGACAGCAGTCACCTACATTTACAAATTGTAAAGATGCACCTAGACTACAGCTGAAATAATTGGTTTGGTTTTTGTGGGGATTTTTTTTATTGCTTTTTAAAAAAAAACCCTGATATGATGAAATACATCACTCACTGTCTCTTATTCTCCTGTTTAAAATTCTTCAACCATCAATAAAAGAGTAGAACAACTGATTTTGCATGGCTACCTACAAAACACAGCTAGTCATTCACAGCCTGTCATAAGAAACCATTTATTGAAACTATTTGAGGAATAACTAAACCAAACTATTTTCAAGTGAACATTTCTGTCACTTCACAGTCAGTTTGGTAACAGAGAATGATTGTGATAGATATTAATTAACCTCGACTAGCTCTGTTATCAAAATTCTATTCCACTGGAGTTAGTCTCATCCAGCGTTCATTTTCTTAACTTACGAAATTAAGATATGATATGAATTTTTCTTGAAAGTCAACTGTAATAAATAGCGAATAACAGCTTATCCTATTATTTCCAAAAGCACAAATAACAATGAGGTAGCATTTTGTCATCTCACTTGCACATTATTAATATAACTGAGTTATACTGAATAAAACAGCTCATTATATTTCCTAAATAACTTTCCACTAGCAGAACTTAATAATACACCCGAACACAAATTTTTGTTCCTAATCTCAAACATGTCCATTTTGTAGGATAGATGGGCAGAAGCTTTTTTTTTTTTTTTACATCATCTGATAGCTGAGATGAAAACATAAAAATTACGTTTAACCTAGAAATTAAACCTAAATTTCCTGAAGTTTGGGGCTACTGAATATTTTACAAATCCGTGCACATGACCCTTCCAAGAAATAACTCAAACCCAAAACTTCAGACACAAATCTGTATGCTTGAATCTTACATCTATGTACTGATGAGTAGTAGGCTATGATAGGCTTCAAGTACATCATTTACAGATGATGATGTCAGACCAGTGCCACTGAGCTCCTAATATAATTTGAAAAACTTTTTTTAATGATGTTATAGAGAAAATGTTTGACTCATCATACTAGGCATGTTTGTGAGATTGATATTTAGAGGTTTTTTTTGTTTTTTTTACTTCTGTGCTGAAAGCTGACAGAGGACTGAAATGTAGAAGCACTAGGTATCACAGTGCTGAATTTTTGGATGCTTGGGTTTGAGTCTGAATCCAAGTCTGTAAAAAAGAGTACAGCTCTACCTGATAAGAAAAGCTAAATATAATGGTCTCTTTGTTGTTTACATTGTCTCCTGACTTGTAGTGGCTAGACTTAAGTGAGCGTTTGTCCACCTAGGAGACAAATCTTTTCTCTGTGTGTGTGTGTGTATTGTTGGATAGAGTTTTCTTTTAAGAGATCCTGTAGTCTCTGAAGGACATTATCTGACAAAATGGGTCAGGCAGAGCTGGCGTGTCTGTGCTCCATCAGTGCCTAACAGTTATCTTTTCATGTGTTCATTATCCAAAGCAGAAATAGTCCTGAAAGCAGAACACAGTAATTGTAACTAACACATGTTAGATAACAGAAGCAGGATTCTTTAATTAGGGGAATGACTTCATAAGCTTTGATGTTATGAACTTTGCACTTTACCAGAAGGACAGTTAGTAAGCAGCACTGCCTACCTCCCTTCACTGCTACATACAAATAGTTTAATTTGTTTAAGGGCATTCCAGTAGTAGAGGTATAGATTTAAGACTCTTATGTTGAAAAGAAAACTCAGCTGGTGTTTCTTACTTTATGGGTGAGTATTATTTTATAATGCTGCATTGTCAACACTGTCTAACCATATGTTTTTATACAATACTTGAATTTACCTTTGGGCAGACTTCCTCCATGTGTCCTTTAAAACATAGATACTGCTTTTCTAGGTGTCTGATTCTGGCAATGTTTCAGCAGGATTTATGTACATTTCTCCCTACAGTAAAGTGATTCTGATGCAAGATAAGGCAACAATGCTGAAGGCACTCAGAAATTCTTGCAGTATATAATTGACTGAAGAAACCCATTGAGTGGCTCTTCTGTTGTACATTGTGTCTAATTCATTGTATAGACCTAGCTCTAGATACTTCTGCATTTGAAAGTTCTGGGAGACAAATTATGATAGTAACCTCTTTCTTTGACATTTTTCCAGTCAGTTAAATCATGCACTAATTTAACAGACAGCAATACTAAGAGCTGAGCTGGCTCCTGACTTGAGCCTTACCTAACATTTGGACACAGTTGTGTTCATCAGCCAGAATGACTGGCTCCTGGAAGTCTGCTCACTGGATGCTGCTTCTGGCACTGAAAAATAGCACATCTTACAAAATCAGCTGTGACATGGATGTAGAGGAAACAAGGAACTGCACGGCAGCAAGGTTGCTACTACATTACATGCAAGATTTTGCATGCCACACTGCACCTAGCTAACAAAGGTCAGGAAGAGACTAAAGTTCCCTCATCTCTCTGATAAACTCCTTGTTCTCCCCATCCTGAAATAATTGGTTGAAATACAAATGGAAGAAAAAATAAAAAAGACATAGGGTGTATGAAAGTAAATAAAAGTCTGGATAAACATCCAAATAGGTAAAAAATATAGACTTTGGGATTACTGTAAAAAGGTTTGTATTAATTACATTGAGCAGATAGTCTGTGGTAAGTTTGAAGGTTAAAAAGAAATTAAGCCTGCCCTTAATTAAAGCGGGTTTTTTAGGTGGATGAAGAAGATGAAATTTTTGCAGATAATAAAGAAATGGAAAACAACTAACTGACTGTCCTCATTCCTATGGAGATGTTTAAATGACTGTACTGGCTAGAATTTAGTATAAGGATACAGTCCTTCTATCTGTCAGTGTTGATTATAAGCTCAGGGGAACTTTTCTTTTGTCCAAATAACAAGGCATAGCAAGACCCAGAAAGACTTTTCTAAATCACTTCATAAAATTCGCAATGTGTAAAACTAACATAACAACCTAGCCCAATGTAATGTGATTTATTTTGATGTGGATTTATTTAGTTTTCCTTTTTCTTTTTTCCTTTTTCTTTGTTTTATACAGCTGATGGGGAGAAAAACTAAGAACAAAGCAAAGCAAAACAGTAATAAATATCTAGTACTTTATGGAATATGTGACTGAACTCTGAAAAAAAAAGATGAGATCATCAGAAAGTTAGGATTCAGATGAACACAATATTTTAATACAGTCAAATTAAATTTCTTGTATGAAAAATTCATAGGGAAATCTTACACAGAAAAACTTTCTTAGAGGCTTTTGTAGTGATTCTGTTTATAGGCCCAATAGCAAATAGAGTACTAAAAGAATAAATTTCACAAAGGTCTGTAAAATTCTGCTTCCCCAGCCACCTCAGGCAAATAAAAAATTCATGAGTACACGCAATATAATATAATTAGGAGTATGTTTTTCTTTTTGTTATTAGCATCACTGTAGTACTGGGCAAACAAGAAAAATTTCAGTTCACCCTGCTCTGTTTTCATAAACTTCCAAAAATACTCGGTACTCCAGCATTTCCAGGATCTGAAATTTTAGCTCATGCTAAGATACATGCCACTGTTTGGGAACAAAAAAGATAAACATTTAAATACTGTTCACATATTATAATGTTGTTTAAACTGATAAAGAATTCTTCTCAGATGTAGACAACACCGAGGGCAATTGCTAAGTAACTGTATGCCTTGTGTTGCTAGACTGTAAATGCTATGCATGGAGTCCCCTATGACAAGTTGCAGAAACTGCTGAAGGAGAGGGTGAATCGAGTCAGTTTGCTGAGGTGAAAGCCATCCAGCTGGCCTTGGACACTGCTGAATGAGAAAAGTGGCCAGTACTTTATAGTGACTCATGGATGGTAGCAAATGCCCTGTGTGAGGGTGTTTGCAGCAATGAAAGCAGAGCAACTAGCAGTGCAGAGGTAAACGCATCTGAGCTGCTGCATTGTGGCAAGATATCGCTGCCTGGGTGCAGAACCTAGTGGTGAAGGTACACCATGTAGATTCTCATGTACCCAAGAGTCAGGCCACTGAGGAACACCAGAACAACCAACAAGTGGATAAAGCTGCAGAGATTTGAATGGCTCAGGCAAACTTTGATTGGCAACTTAAAGGTGAATTATTTTTGGCCCCTTGGGCCCATGACACTCATGGACATCCAAGGGTCAAACCAAGGGTCCCACCCAAGAGACAAACCCATGTTTGTCCCTTGTAGTGGCCCATCCTGCCTTCTTGTTTCTACTCTGCTCCTGTAGTAGGCAGCGCTCTGCTGTATACCCAAAGATGAAGGCTTTTGCACTTCTGCTGCCTTCTAGTCGTAAAAGAGGGTGAAGACTGCAGGTCCCCAGGAAGTACAGAGACTGAGGGTGTATGTGGTTCAATGGCATCTAAATATCTCTATCTATCTGAGAAGGGGAGGCAGGACCAAAAGTTTAGTTACTACTAAGTGCCCAACCTCATGAGGGAAGGTGATGGGGGTTTCTTAAAAAAAAAAAACAACCTGCAATGAGAAAACCTTGTAGTCTCTGGGGAGAATTATGGTTTTGAAAGTTTGCCTGACTTGCTCTGCATTCAATTTTTTCTGAAGTCAAGTGCCCTGCAGGGTGAATTATACTCATGAGAAAGCTCAGTGGGTTCAACAGTGCTGTGCTACTTAACACTACAGCAAAGGCAAGTAAGTTCATTGGAAATGTAGCTGCTGATACCTTTCATTAGTAATGTCTGAAGGTACCCATACTTGAACTCTGCTAAAGATCTGTTCTGATGAAAGATGTGTTTAAATAAACTAAACGACAATGGAGACTGCTTAAAGAAAGACAAGATACCACAGATCTTCTACTGGTAGAAAGTGTGCCTGTCATCTCCCTTCTCACATTCCTGTTCTAATGAAAAAGTAATTGTAATTATAATATATTGTATCATATTTTTCAGAAACCGCTATTTGTTAAGGTAATTGTATTTTAGACTTTTTTTTTTTTTAACTCAAAAGTGAGCGATGATTTAGGTATAGAAGGAACAATGTTAATGTTGTAATTAACTGCCACAACTAATTTCATTCTGAATAAGAGATGACAGACTTAATTTGTGTTTGCATTTCGTGGGTATAACCAATGTTAAACAAGCACTGTATGAAAAGAAATGTTAAAAAAAAATTTTTGCACCATCTGCAGTTCTCAGAATTGAATTATTCAATACTTACGATTGACTGAGGTTTCTTTTCATCTAGCAGATTCCCAAACTTTGAATTTAATGTAAAATATATTCATTCTTGTGGTAATTGAATTAATAATTTTATATAGTGGGACTGTAAAAATAAAAAAAGATATCCTTAAAGAAAAAAGTAAAAATCTTTTTTGTGAGTTTATAACATTTTCCCTTTTAATTAGCTCATTCCTGAAGAGCAAGAAATAACACAGAACCATCAGGAGGTTGGTCAGTACATGCAAAATTAAGGATGAAAAATGCATTGGTCATTTTAAAACAGAGAATTGTTGAAGGAATTCAAATACTCAAACACAAAGAAGCTGGGTTGTAACAGAGAAAATAATAATAAAATAAATCCATAGGAGGAAAACAAGATAAAATTTATAATCACATTGATCAATCATGTGCAGATTAAGCATCACAAGGTTGTATCTGGGTCACAGTTCAGAAAGACATGTTATGGGAAGAGATGTCTTTTGTTCATCAATACAAAGTGAAGTTTAAGAGATGGCCTGCATTGAATAGCAGCATTCTGATGGCTTTAACTGCTGTTTGTGTATCTTTATCTACTTTTTCTGCAGTAAAAAAAATAAAAGGTATATTTGCTACCAAATTTGAGGTAGCTTTCTCATATACGTGAGCTTTCAGTGTAGATCCCTAAATGTGACCTACAAAAATTTGCTGTATGGTTGCCTTTATACAGAATCTATTGAATATGAGGTATCTGCTTATCTATTTATTTCTCCCTGCCATTTTTTCCCTGCATCTCTTTCCTATTTTTTCATTTAAAAAAGTTCTCTTTTAAAGCTATTCTGTGTTTTCTATAAATTCATACTACTGTTCTGTAGTCTATTTCCTATAATGATCTTTTTTCTCTGATGCTTAGAAATCATTTTTAAGGCTTTAAAATACAAAAGATATACCATTGCATAAGATATTAAAGGAAATCATGTGTATACTTAAAATGAAAACTGCAATGATCAAGCTCTGCCTTTCACATCCAAGAGCAGAACGTATCCCACGATGCTTAATGCTTTACAGTAAATTCCAGATTTAGTACACCATTTTCTTCTACTGTTTCCGAACATTAGATATTTTTTATGTTCCATATCTCTTTTTCCTTTTTTTTTTTTTTATTTTCTGGTTTTCTACATGTACTAAAATTCAGGAAGAGATTACTAATAATGCTGCATGGCAAGAGGGAATCAACTTAAGAAATTTAATAAGAGCAAGTGCTGGATTCTGCACCTGGCATAGGGTAATATATACCAACTGGGGGATGAGAGGCTAGACAGCACCCCCGTGAAAAGAGATCTGGGGGTCTGGGTTGATAGCAAGTTGAATATGAGTCAATATAGTCCTGTGTGATTGTCCCATTCTACACTGCACTGGTGTGGCCCCACCTTGAGTACTGTGTGCTGTTTTGGCATCTCAGTATAAGAAGAACATCAAACTGTTAGAGTATGTCCAGAGGAAGGCAGAAGCGTGAAAAAGATGATGAAAGGTTTTGGGGACAAGACTTACAAGGAATGGCTGAAGTCACTTTGTTCAGCTTGGAGAACAGAAGGCTGAGGAGTGACCACATCACAGTCTACAACTTTCTCAAGGTAGGCAGCAGAGGGGGAGATGCTGATCTTCTCCCTCTAGTGACCAGTGACAGGACACAAGGACATGAAATAAAGGTGCACCAGAGGAAGTTCAGACTGGAACAGGCTCCAAGGAAATAGTCACCAGCACCTTCAACCGGTCAGATTTCAACGAGCATCTGGGTGGGAGCAGGGTGTTAGACTCAATAATCCTTCCAGCTTGAGATATTTTATGGTTCTATTAACTGCTTATCTTAACTTTGACTTACTAGTGTGTAGTATTGGGAAGGCTGTTCAGAACAATAGAGGAGGCAGGTTCTAAACCCTCAACTTGCCTTGCCCAACTAGTGATAGAGGTTATATTCTTGTCTAGGTGTCCTAGGTGTCACTGCTTGAGGTTTTTTGGTGGCTGCTTTTCTCAGGCACTATAGACATGACACTAGAGTGTTGTAGAAGATTTTCACCCTGAATAAATGGTTTCAGCATTGTGGATATCAACTTTTCATGAGTCCAGTTTCATGTTTTTATTGTGTTTTTTTAATTTCTTTGCTGTTTGAATTTTTATATAGTTATGATAAGTATTGTGAACTGTACAATTCTTTTGTTCACAAAATAAAATGAATTTCTTTTACTCCCAATAGCAATTTAATTCAATATTTTCTAACAGCACTTCCAGTTTAAAATATTTTCCAGTTTAAAATATTTGTGAAACTGGTAAGTTTTCTTAAACCTTTCAATCTCAATTTTATATCTTTATTGAAAAAATACAATAATTTATTGCTTTGTTTGCTAATTAAAAAAAAGAAAACAGTGATGGATTAAGACAAACTTTGCCATATTCACCCTATTCAGTGAAAGTATGCAAAAATCTTTCAGATAATTTCTGTGTTTCATTGTTTATGATTCTTCTAGTCAATGGCTTTCAAAAGCACTTGAATTGCCCTTAATAAACCCTTATTTTTAAAAAAATTATGTATAGATTTTCTTGATAAGGTTTGTATTTATTCTCCTATTTTACTTATTTTGTTGGACTTTGATAATCTTCTATTTTAGTAGTATGTCTTTAAGTTACAATTTGTATCTAAATATATGAAAAGAGTTTTTGCAAAATGTGTGGAAGAATGAGGAAACCTGCCTGAGTGCTATGGCAATGTGGGGAGTTTGGCTGATCACCCTGCATTGCCGTGTAAGTACTTTGTTATTAGTTCTGCCACTACCTTCTACACAACAGCAAGAAATAATTTACCTACTGATTTATCAGTTGCTGGACCACTTTTAAATACTGTTTCATTTAAAATATTTCTTATTACTTGAATGGATATCAGTGATCTAATTTTTTTTTATGGCTGTTGCTGACCATTTTATTTTCTACAATACTTACAAAGCAAAAAATGTTAGTGAGTGGACAGAGGCAACATGCAGTCATAGAATCATAGAATAATTAGGGTTGGAAAGGACCTTAATGTCATCTAGTTCCAACCCCCTTAAAAGAATCTTTGTAATGGTACAGCTCAAAGAAGCGTATCTGATAGTCTGCCATAATCTCACAATTAATTTTTCAATGGTAATATGTGTTAGGTTACAAATGAAGTGATGGAAATTGTAAATAAATTGTACTTAAGGCTGATACTTATTTGAAAAGGTATGTGTCTGCTTTGAAAATCAAAGTAAAGAAATCATTATGTTCACAAAATAAAAAATTTTCTGGGGTAATGAATACAATTAAAAGAATTATGAGAAAAAGGTACTCCAAACAAGCAACTATTACAACAAATGAACCCAGAGTAATCCATATATTATTCTTTTTTGCATAAAAGATATATAAAACAACAAATGTGGTTTTGATATATTAGTTTGCTTTTTCTTTAGCTTATTATCAAACAACATATATAGCTTTTTATCTAAATTACAAGAAGAAATTATTCATTGGAAATGAAGAAGGTACTATAGATACGGATCATATTAATTGTCTGTAATTTTGTACAAAGTATTACAAACAATGATTGTAATAAAATTTTGATCAAGATTTTATCAGACAACAGATGGAAGTCCATACCAAGATCAGCCACAATCTGTACTGTCAATTCTGGCCAGTTGTCAGCCAAAAAATTTCCCCAAACCAAAGCAAACTTAGCCAGCAGCAGATCACTTTCTTCAGACCTTTCTACCACTGAATTTAAGTACAGAAATCAATCTATGGAAATAACTTTTTCTGAGCCAGGATCTTGGACTGGAAAAGCAAGTCATATCACTTCTGATTACATTAGACACACTTTAATTTTTCCCCTAGAATCCAAACAGTTTGAATGACCAGTTGCTAGATGTTTCACTTCAAATTTCCTATGTATCTTCTTTAAAAGTTTTAATATTGGATACACTGTGTATAATTTATGTTTGTAATGTACAGCTTTATGTTGCTGTAAATTTTAATTGCACTGCAAAAAGCATACATTTGGGAATACCATTTGTATTGATGAACATGACATCCTATGGTGTAGGATATCCATTTGGTCAGTTGGGTCCAGCTGTCACAGCTGTGCTTCCTCTCAACTTCTTGTGCATCCCCAGCCTCTTCACTGGTAGGGGGAGATGAGGAGCAGAAAAGGCCTTGGCTCTGTGCAAGCACTGATCAGCAGTAATGAAAGCATCCCTGAATTATCAGTGCTGTTTACAGCACAAATCCAAAACATAGCCTCATAATAGATACTATAAAGAAAATTAATTCTATAGAATCATAGAATCAGCTAGGTTGGAAGAGACCTTTAAGATCATAAAGTCCAACCATTACCCCAGGACTGCCAAGACCACCAATAAAGCATATCACTGAGGGCCACATCTACATGGTTTCTGAACAGTTCCAGGGACAGTGATTCCACCACTCCCCTGGGCAGCCTGGTCCAATGCCTGATTATCCTCCCTGTGGAGAATTTTTTCCTGATATCCAATCTAAACCTCCCCTGGCACAACTTGGTGCCATTACCTCTTGTCCTATTGCTTGTTACTTGGGAGAAGAGACTAAACCCCAGCTCACTACAATCTCCTTTCAGGTAGTTGTAGAGAGTGATAAGGTCCTCCCTGAGACTTCTGTTCTCTAGATCAAACAACTCCAGTTCCCTCAGCCGTTCCTCATAAGACTTATTCTCCAGACCCTACACCAGCTCAGTTGCCTTTTTCTAGACCTGCTCCAGCACCTGAATGTCTTTCTTGTTGTGAGAGGTCCAGAACTGAGCACAGGATTCCAAGTGCTGCCTCACCAGTTCTGAGTACAGGGGCATGATCACTTCCCCATTCCTGCTGGCCATGCTATTGCTCATACAGGCCAGGATGCCATTGGCCTTCTTCACTGCCTGGGCACAATCTGGCTCAAGTTCAGCTGGCCATCAATCAGCACCCCAGGGCCTTTTCCACTGAGTAGCTTTCCAGCCACTCTTCCCTAAGCCTCTAGCATTGGGGTTGTTGTGGCTCAAATGCAAAACGCAGGACATGGAACAAAACACAGTCAAAAAACAAAACCAACACAGTTGTCCATTGTAAAAGAAAGCTGTTGAACAAGACTAGTAAATTTGATATTTTATAATAACGCATTCCAATACACAGAAAAATGGTGTTTTATCAGTAAAACAGATTAAATTGTTCCCCTCTTGCTCTGGGGAAAATATATCTTTCCATATGACCATCCTTCCCTCTGACACTCTCACTACTGTATGGAAGTAAAAAAAAAGTCATTATTTCCTCTGCTTCCTCTCATTCTAGAATCATAGAATAGTTAGGGTTGGAAAGGACCTTAAGATCATCAAGTTCCAATCCCTCTGCCATGGGCAGGGACACCTCCCATAAACCATGTCACCCAAGGCTCTGTCCAACCTGGACTTGAACACCACGAGGGATGGAGAATTCACAGCTTCCCTGGGCAGCACATTCCAGTGCCTTACCACCTTCACAGTAAAGAACTTCTTCCTTATATCCAATCTAAACTTCCCGTTTAAGTTTAAACCCATTACCCCTTGTCCTATCACTACAGTCCCTAATGAATAGTCCCTCTCCAGCACCCTTATAGGCCACTTCCAGATACTGGAAGGCTGCTGTGATGTCTCCACGCAACCTTCTCTTCTCCAGGCCAAACAGCACCAACTTTCTCAGCCTATCTTCATACGGGAGGTGCTCTAGCCCCTTGATCATCCTCGTGGCCTTCCTCTGGACCTGTTCCAACAGTTCCATGTCCTTTTTATGTTGAGGACACCAGAACTGCACACAATACTCCAAGTGAGGTCTCATGAGAGCAGAGTAGAGGAGCAGAATCACCCTCTTCGACCTGCTGATCATGCTTCTTTTGATGCAACCCAGGACACGGTTGGCTTTCTGGGTTGTGAGCACGCACTGCTGGATCATGTTCATTTTCTCATTGATCAACACCCCCAAGTCCTTCTCCACGGGGCTGCTCTGAATCTCTTCTCCACCCAACCTGTAGGTCACATGCTTTCCCTATGTGAGCACAAAGAAAAACCATATATGTGGCTTTGAATGTCTAACCTACACTGGTACATTCAGCTTTTCCCTTAAGTCAGCAATGATACAAGAGTAACTGAGTTGCCTTTCACTAAAAATGAAATATAGATGTGCACACAAATATACCCAAATCATCTCTCACAGGCATATATACATGCACGTACATATTATTTATATATGTGAGAGTTGATTTCATACCAGCTAAGAAGTTTCTATATGCATGAGTAATACAACTTGAGAATTTGCAATCGCAGTTTGTTTTGTGACAATCTTCAATCTGTTTTACAAATATGGATTACAAGATCATCAATTAACAGTTTAATGAGACAAATCAGGAGACATTAAGATGCAACAATATTCAGTAATATTGAAATAACATTTAATAATATCACATTGATAGTGAATGATATAAAAATACAACACTTTATTTATGGAGATATATTCACAGAATCATAGAATACCAGGTTGAAAGGGACCTCAAGGATCACCTGGTCCAATGTTTTAGGCAAAGCATGACCCAGACTAGATGTCCCAGCATGCTGTCTAGTCGAATCTTATAAAGTATCAAGTTTGTTGGGGAATCCACCACTTACCTGGGGAAATTATTCCAATGACTGACTGTTCTCATTGTGAAAAATTTTCTTTTTCTGCCTGATTGGAATGTCCCCAGGAGTAACTTGTGTCCATTACCCCTCTTCTTTTTCATGTGACTTCTTCTAAAAAGGGTCTCCATCTTTCCTGTAGCCATGTTTCAAATACTGGAACATGGTGACAAAGTCTGAGCCTTCTGTTCTCTATGTTGAACAAAGCCATCTCTGACCTTTTCCACATATGGCAGGCTTCCTAGCTCTCTGATCATCCTTGTGGCACTTCTCTGGACCCTCTCCAGCCTGTTCACATCTTTTTTGTATAATGGGAAACAAAACTGGGCACAGTATTCCAGGTGGGGCCTGACAAGCGCTAAGTAGAGTGCGATAATGACATCTTTATCTCTGCCGGTGATGCTCTTGTTGATGTAAGCCAGCATCCTGTTCTCTTTCTTTGCTGCAGCATCACACTGTTCATTCATAGTGACCTTGCTATCCACAGAGCTGCTCCCCTGTGCTGAGTTCAGCAGTAGCAGTCATTTTTCTCCTTCTTAGTAGCTGGTAAATACTGTGGTTTTGACTTTCAGCCTGGGAACAGCGCTGATAACACCGATGGTTTTAGTTGTTGCTAAGTAATGTTTAGTCTGACCAAGGATTTTCTGAGTTTTATGGTCTGCCAGGGAGGAGGAGAAGCCAGGAGGAGGCAGAGACAGGACACCTGACCCAAAATAGCCAAAGAGGTATTCTGTACCACAGCACATCATGCCCAGGATGTAGAAGTTGGGGGCAGTTACTCGGAAGGGCTAGATCACTGGTTGGTCGGGCTGGGTATCAATCAGCAGGTGAGTGGTTGTATTCTCTTCCCTTGCTATTTCCCTTATCATTATTACTATTGGTGGTAGCAGTAATGGTTTGTGTTATACCTTAGTTACTGGACTGTTCTTATCTCAGGCAGTGGGAGTTACATTCTTTCAATTCTCCTCCCCATCCCTCTGGGAGCGGGGGGAGGAAGTGGGGAGTGAGAGAGAGGCTGCATGGCTGGGCTTAAACCACGACATCCCCAGATGGGTAGATCACAGCCTGTGCATATGGATTATGTTTTCCCAGGTGCAAGACTTTACATTTGACCTTGTTGAACTTCATAACGTTATTGTTAGCCCACTCTGCCAGATTATCCACTTCATCTTGGATATTTTACATATTCTAATATTCTAAAATTTAGCACCATTTCATCTATTTTGTTTATGACTTAATTTGTGTCATCTACTTCTCCAGTGCTTTGGTGTTGATGAATAGTATTTGATGTTGCTGTTGATCAGTGTTTGGTATTGAATGATCAGAAGCAACATCACATCTTTCAACTGGAAAAAGCAGGGCTAAATTTCAACAATTCTCCAGCAAGTGACCTAACCGCCTGGTCCTTCTCATAGTCTCCCTCTTTCTTTCTCTTAGGGTGCTCAAATATACATTTGTATTCATGTGTCACACACATCTAGAGTGTTTGTAAAATTGTTGAGAGAGCGCAACTTGAAATCTGTACATTAATTAGAAGTTAAGCCTGTCTTCAAATCACTTGTCAACAAGAAAGGGACAAAATTCTTACTCTGTAATGTTTCCAAGAGGAAATAAAATGTAACAGAAGAATGCAAAATTCTGCCTAGATGTTTTCCTTGTAGCCAGTTCGTTGTGTTTAAAATTATTCAGTGTTTTTGTATGAAATTGAGAATAAAGAGAGCTACCAAGAAAGAATAAATATAACTACTTTCAGTGCTAAAAAAATAATTTAAAAAATCAGGTTTTATGGTTTTTTTTTAATCAAAACATTTCTTAACCAAAATTGAGATTTGATTTATTAGTCAAACTGTGCAGTTTCAATCAAAATTGAAAGGGAGGAAAAAAAAAAGTGAGCTACTCATTAGCAGTTGGATTTTCCTCTGACTGTTTTTATTTCATGTGCACAGATTACTTCAGGCACTTGTACTTATCTTGTGACTCAGTATGACTTCAGTGGATTACTGTGAAATGATAAGCACAGCTCTATATTCACAGTTTCATAAATACAATCGAATACCAAAGGCACTTTTCATTTAAAGTGGAATGAATATTGTTTTGCACTGGAAGCCATTAGTTACTCTCTGTAACACACAAAAGTGAGAGGCTGTAGTACTTCTGAAATGGAAAGCACCTCTCTCAATAGATGTATTTGTTGTGTGGAGACATGCTAAAAAGTCTGACACACTGAAAATTCTTAAAAATTTATTTCTTTCTGTTAACTATTAAGTAATAAACAGGAGGACCAGGCAGATAGATCTATATAGGATAGATCTATCAAATACCATTCATTTTTGCTTGTAGTTATACAAGGTATTTATATGGAGAAAAATCAGTGCTACTGAATTTAATAGCTATTTTACATTCAGAGTGACTTAGAGTTTAATTTGGCTTAGAGAAGGCATATACGTTCTGCAGCAACTGTGGTCATATCCTGGGTTGCTGATCAAATGTGGGACATTGATCATGTTTAATTTTTCAAAGGAATATTCATGCAAGCTGCTCCAGTGGCATCATACCTTATACATAACTTTGTTCATCTTACAGCTGACAGTGCAACAGAGGCAACAGTTTCATATTACAGAAGGCTGACGAACAGAGGAAGTTAAAAGACCAAATATTGACATATCTATCAAGTATATATATTTGAAATAAATGCTGTGATTAGGCAATAGAACAACTCTCACATTCAGTAATGTGGTGAGAATCTTTAATGAGCCATTGTTCATATAATCAGAATCTGGCATTGCTCATTTTCCTTTAGTTTTCTTTTGTATGATTTGCTATACCATTATTCAGAATTGGTTTTCCGTATTTGCCTTCACTCTGGAATATGGGGGAGAAAAAAATCAGCAACCTTTGGGACACGTCAGACATATTAATACCATTGCCTGCTTAACTGATAAGGACTGAGAAGCCAGGTATCTCAAAAGAACAAATGGACCCATAACATCATTCATGCCTTTGTGCCTTGGCCACTATTCCCATTGCAAACTTTCTTTTTTTATTAAAGAACATGAGAGACATGTTCGACTATATATATAATAAAATATATAAATATAAAGGAAAAAATACATTATATTCTACTAATCTATTACATTATTAATAACAGAATATTATTAATATAGGGTTTAATGTATTATTTTATTATACAAGGCCCAGTTAGAATTAAACTTGGTTAGGGATGTTAAAGATAACAGGAAGGGATTCTATATGTACATTGCAAATAAAAGAGACTAGGGACAGCATGTACCCTCTCCGAAAGCTATCAGGAGAACTGCCTACCCTGGATTTGGAGAAGACTGAGGTTCTTAATGAAGTCTTTGCCTCAGTTTTCACTAACAAAGGCTCTGACCACACCACCCAAGTCTTGGAAGGCAGACACAAAGACTCTGAGAAGGAAGACATTAGGCCACTGTAGGAGAGGATGTGGTTTGAGAGCATCTTAAGAACCTGAACATTCAGAAGCTCATGGAAACTGATTAAATCCACCTACAAGTCCTGAAGGAGCAGATGAATGAAGTTGCTAAGCCACTGTCCATCATATTTGAAAAATCATGGCAGTCAAGTGAAGTTCCCAATGACTGGAAAAAGGGAAATATAACCCCCATTTTCAAGAAGGGGAAAATGGATGACCAGGGGAATTACAGACCAGTCAGTCTCACCTCTGTGCCAGGCAAAATCTTGGAGCAGATTCTCCTGGAAAGCATGCTAAGGCACATGAAAAACAAGGAGGTGCTTGGTGACAGCCAGCATGGCTTCACTAAGGGGAATTCCTGCCTGACCAATTTGGTGGCCTTCTATGATGGGGCTACAGAACTGATGGACAGCAGTAGAGCAGTTGATGTCATCTACCTCGACTTGTGCAAAGCACTTGACAATCTCCTGCATGACATCCTTGCCTCTGAATTGGAGAGACATCAGTTTGATAGGTGGAGCACTCAGTGGATAAAGAACTAGCTGGATGGCTGCACACAAATAGTTGAGGTCAATGGTTCAATGTACAGCTGGAGACCAGTAATGAGTGGTGTCCCTCAGGGATCAGTGTTGGGACTGGTATTGTTCAACATCTTTGTCAGTGACATGGACAGTGGGACTGAGTGCACCCTCAGCAAGTTTGCTGATGACACCAAGCTGTGTGGTTTGGCTGATATGCTGGAGGGAAGAAATGCCATCCAGAGGGCCCTTGACACACTTTTGAGGTGGGCTGATGCCAGCCTTATGAAGTTTAACCATGCTAAGGGCAAGGTCCTACACCTTTGTTGGTGTAATCCCAGGCACAACTACAGTTGGGCAAAGAAGAGATTGAGAGCCACCTTGTGGAGAAGGACTTGGGGTGTTTGTCGATGAGAAAATGAACATGAGCCAGCAGTGTGCGCTTGCATCCCAGAAATCCAACCTTATCCTGGGCTGCATCAAAAGCAGAATGAACAGCAACTCGAAGAAGGTGCCTGCCCCTTTCCTCTGCTCTCGTGAGACCTCACTTGGAGTATTGTGTACATGTCTTGTGTCCTCAGCGTAAGAAGGACATGGAACTGTTGGAAAAAGTCCAGAGGAGGACCATGAAGATCATCAGGGGCCTGAGAAAGTTGGGGCTGTTCGGCCTGGAGAAGAGAAGGCTGTATCGAGACCTCATAGCAGCCTACTGCTATCTGAAGGGAGCCTATAGGGATGCTGGAGATCGACTCTTCATTAGGGACTGTAGTGATAGGACAAGGGGTAACGGATTCAGACTTAAACAGGGGAAGTTTAGATTGGATATAAGGAAGAAGTTTTTTACTGTAAGGGTGGTGAGGTACTGGAATTGGTTTCCCAGGGAAGTTGTGAATGCTCCATCCCTCGTGGTGTTCAAGTCCAGGTTGGACAGAGCCTTGAGTGATACAGTTTAGTGTGAGGTGTCCCTGCCCATGGCAGGGGAATTGGAGCATGATGATCTTAAGATCCTTTCTAACCCTAACTATTTTGTAATTCTATGATATGTATTTGCAGGCAAAATATTTTGTGTTTATAGGTACTTGTCAACATTCACCTAGATCATTAAGACCTTTTGCATTAGTATCTGCTTTGTGCAGCTTTTTATATCTCCATTCACTGCTTCTTATTCAGCATGGAAATAGATAGTGCCTGTAATTGAAATCAGTTAACTTTCATCCCTAAGTCATACACATTTAAAACCAGTAATAATTTTAAAAGATCCTAATTCTATTCTTGTTCAAATGTGATTTCTGTTTCACCTCCTTTTAAAGCAGGAATTAGGCGAAGACAACACAGACTGTTAGTAGACTCAGCAGTTGTTTGCTTCTTGCCCTTTTCCATGATGTTGGTTTTGTGAAAAAGCTACTTTGTGTGAGAAACTGTGGTCTGAAAGAGGGAAGCTAGGGCTACATGAAAACTAGAATTTTTACTTTTGGGAAATTCTTTTTCTGTTTATGGATTTAATTAAATATTTTTAGGCACTAAAATAAAAATCTGTTATTTTGAAATAGCTTGAATATTAGGAGCCATTCAAATCTCTTTTTGACAAAAAGTGAAATTATTGTCCATTTTAATTCTTTTTCCTTAAAGAAGCATGATGAATCACTCTCACTGCCCAAGTTTCTGTTTGCCCGCCTAATGAGGTACAGACGTAAGAAATCTGAAAGCCCTTACAGCTCCTGCACCTTAGGTCCCTTTCTCCTTGAAATGGACACTTGCTTAAGACCAAGTTTCTTGGTTCCTAGTGTGCCTTGTAACTAACAGGCAGGAAATTTTGTGGCAGGTACAACTGCTTGTTTCCACATAAAGAAATCTGCGTTTTCCAGTGGAACAATGCTATGTCAAAAAATTCATTTGCTGTCTTTAGCAGGTGGTTTGATGCACTGCATGTAGCTGACTCACTTGAGAGTGCAGTTGAAGTACAGGAAAAATAAAGAGGATTTCCAATAGATGTTGTTCCATGTTGTCACTTTGCAGTTGTGCCTATCTGCCTTGTGACATAAGACTAAAACAGTGATTTCCAGCTCTCACATTCCAGTGCTATTTTTGTAGGCAAATAGATCTTACATATTTAATAGAAACTAACAGAAATAAGAAGGGTAAGCAGTTAGAAATATAACAGCCAGCATATATGAACAGAAATTCACTATAAAGAAACAAAGTATTCTAGTCAAATCATAAATAAGGAGTCATCTGATATCCTGATCCCCTTAAACTCTTCTCTTATGCACTGAATAGTAATTAGAGACAATACAGTGTACATATCACAACCTCAGAGTAATTATTACTGAATATGTGGTTATCATTTTACTGTCTCCTTGTCTGTCTCTTTCTAGTTTTGTATATGCCCGCATACTCTTACTGATCATACTTTGCTTCGCGTGACTATTTCTTTACATCCAGAATGCATCAATGCAATTTTGTTTCTCTCTTCCTGATGCACTTTCTGTATTCTAAATGTCTAAGGCTGCAAATAAAGAGATCTTGGTTTGTTTTTTGGTTTTTTTTGTGGTTTTTTTTTTTTTTTTGTTAAGTACACCAATGTTGATAGAATATTTATGGCAAATATAACGAGAAGATTTTAATGTGAGGTCACAGAAATTAAGACAATCATGGTATCAATAAAAATATTGTTAAATTATGCTATTAGCTGAAAATATACTAATGAGGTTGCAAGCAGAGAACTATGTAATTAGAGTAGCAGAAATATCATGATAAGACGAGAAAGATATTTTCATAAGGGATTGAAGTACAAAAGGATCTGGAAAATGAAAAGACAAGCAAGGTATATTATAAGGAATTGGAGCTGGAAAAGGGTAGGTAATGGTGATTGCATGTATCTAAATGCATGAAAGCATTTGCACTCAGCAAGACAACAAAGACAGAAGTGATATTAAGAGCTTTGAAATCTATTGCATCTCTCAGTTTGTAATAATTTCCATGATATATGAGATCTCTCATTTGCTCAGCTGTGCTTCTTGTCTAAAGGTTGCCCACACCACCTCTTTTAAGAAAAGTGTATGAACAGTAGTCAGAGGTAACATGATCTGCCTTTTGTCCTGGGTCTTTTCTCAAATTTTATACAAGTCCTGAAGCACAGGAGTTAATATGCATTCTTAAGGTGTTGTTATTGCCACAATAATGTTGTAGGAAAACTCTCACACTGTACGATTTATATACATTGAGTCTGGAAAGTTCTTGACCTCAAGAACTGTGGCAACAAGTTACAAAGCCAAAGTGCATGCTGTATAAAAAGGAGTTTATTTAGAGGTACAATTTTTCACATCTCTTTGAACATTCACTTTTCTTGACTGGGAGCTTTCCCTGTGGAACAGGAAAAGAAGTAATGTCTGACATCTGGGATATCCTTTATGTTCATGTTCTTTTTCCCAGTTAGTGTTGTTAACTACTTATTCTCTGAACAAATATGTAGAATATATTGTTTCCCTGTAGAAAATTTTTTGGAGCAAGTATATTCCTTTTTGCGTTTCTCATTTTCATAATGTTTTTAAAGCTGCTGCTGGTTTGTCAGGCTTCTAAGTAACTAAAATATTTAGCCATGACTTTGGGAGGGGAAGTAGGAAAGAAGAAGCCGGTAGTCACATTGTACAAGTAAACTCTGTCTTAAATAAGCGGTGGAAGATTTTTGGAGGAACACCTGAAAGCGGAGATTTTGTATTAGCTGGTGAATGTACGGACTAGCTGCTCTTCCATCTCTAGTCATTGGTACCTCCTGCAAGGACAGCAGATACTTATCACACCCTGCCTCAAAGACTGCAGCTCAGCGGGCAGAAAGATTTGAACAGTGGCAAATAAAAATTGTCACTAAAGTGATGGCAGAACCTCCCTCCATGGAATGGTATTGGAAAAGAATTTCCAGTCTCTAAGATGAATAGATAATTATTATCCACTGTTGTCTGAGAACCTTCCTTAGAATAATCTAATTCGCTGCTCTGGGGAACATAGCAGAGAAAAGCACTTGACGCCTAAAAGTAAGCTGGCTCCAGATTCAGAAGGGAGATGGGATCTAACAGCTCAAATATTTCAGGAGCAACATCCTAAACTACATAGTCATCTTAAAATGTCATCTATTCAAACAAAAATTTTGATAGAGAAAGGTCATTTTCCTCTCACCTTTGAGATATGGTGGATGCTTCTGGGCAAGAAAACAAATTAATGCATCAGGTTCAATATACTGTGTAAGCATACTTAAAAGTATACTACCCTAATAAAACTACCATAAAATAAAAAGAAATTTTTCAGCTCAGGAAGTATAATCTCTACAAGAACTCCATCAACCACAAGCATGGGAAATATTAAGATACATTCATGCAAAAGTGGGGAAGTGTTCAAACCCCACTCTTCCCACCTCCCACCAGGTACTATTCAAGATCTTGAAGCAACATTTTCCCACAGCAACTCCCTTGAGTGAGAGTATTAGCATTTGTAGATGCTCACACAATATAGAGCACAGGTCAAATACAGGCAGTTTTTATTGGCATTATTTTTCTTTTTTATTGCTTAAGTTTAAATCTCAGTCTTCATTGTATAGTTTAAATTCCATCTAAGTCACATGTATGGTTAATAAATTTAAAAATAAGCATACCTTCAGAAGCTTTTGATGTAAGCTTTTCAAGAATTAAATTAATGTCTCATAAATTCTCTTATCTAATTAATTTACTTTTTTGGCATCCTCCGTGAAATCCCTGCCTGTTATCTCTCAGATCTATGTATTCAGCCTGGCTGTCTCCAAAGCCCTAAGTTTTTTGATGGTTTTGTTGACATCAGTTCATTTAACCTTAAAAGTATTCTCTGTAAATATTTAAGTAGCAATGTGTCTTGGGTTTAGCAGTAGCAGTCATTTTTTCTCCTTCTTAGTAGCTGGTGCAGTGCTGTGTTTTTGACTTTTGGCACGGGAGCGGTTGCTAATAGCACTGATGTTTTTAGTTACTGCTCAAATGTTTGGTCTGGCCAAGGACTTTCTGAGCCTCATGCTCTGCCAGAAAGAAGGGAAAGCCAGGAGGAAGCAGAGACAGGACATCTGACCCAAACTAGCCAAAGAGGTATTCCGTACCACAGCAGATCATGCCCACGATGTAACCAAGAGTTACCCGGAAGGGCTAGGACTGCGGGGTTGGACGAGGTATCAGTCGGTATTTGGTCGGGCTGGGGGGGGGGGGGGGCGAGTTATTGGTGGGCGGGTCATGAGGTGCTGCATTCTCTTCCCTTGTTATTTCCTTTATCGTTATTATTATTGGTGGCAGCAGTAGTGATTTGTGTTGTACCTTAGTTACTAAACTGTTCTTATCTCAACCCGTGGGAGTTGCATTCTTTTGATTCTCTTCCCCATTCCTCTGAGAGCAGGGAGAGGACAAGAAAGGGCGGGGAGGAGGGGAGTGAATGAGCTGCGTGACTGGGTTTATACCACGACACAATGCCTTAAAAAAAGAAAGTAGTCAAAAAGATCACACATCTCTCTTCCATATTCAGTATTCAAAGCCACTTTGTGAGTTTTAAAGGACATTGAAAGTAACAAATTTTGCTTTTCTAAAAGTTGAGTAGACAAAGGGAGCAATAAAAAGACTTGCAGAACACAAGTCTTATAGTGTTGCACCAAATTTCTCAGGTGGTACCTTATCAGTCATTTTTTATCAGGTCTCCTAATAAAATATATGGGATGCAGCATATTGAAATAAAAGTACTTAAGTGCGATAACACATGCCTCCACCCACCATATATGAAGTTTACCAGTATTCTTCTGTTACGAGATAAAGATACATAGCACAATTGACATCATAGCAGAGTTAATTCTGTGATTATAAGAGCCTATATTCTGACCTATGTCCTACTTAAGGTATGTTACCTTTATTTTTGTACAGCTGATGGTGCTGAAAATTATCCAGTTGGTATTGTGCTCTTTGCCAATTATTTACACTATATTGCTCTACATTGCTTCTAGGTCAGATGACGCTAAGAACAAATAACTCCCATGTAGTTGTATGCAAACCAGTGGCATTCTGGTTCTATAGTCCCTCTTTTTATTGTCCTACTAACCACGATTATCTGATTCGCTCAGAACTGGCAACTCTATTGCTTTGAAATGTAAAGTCTTACCCATTTTTACAATGTTCTTGGCTGCATTCCATTCTATTCCTATGAGTAGATTTGATGTTCAAATCAGTTTTGAGGCATAACAATAATAATGATCTAAAGATACAGTGGTTTCAGCTGCTGAATTTGTAGAATCTAAAATAAGACCTACAGTTGCATGGTAGAGAAGCAGATGCAGCAGGATAAACAGTATAACTCAAAAGCTGGAGCTGAATGGAGTCCTTGTACATACAGAGTGAGAAAAGTCACTATCAGTCAGAATAATGCTAGTTATTGAGGACTAGATTTGCCTCTCAGGATATGCTTTTGTGATATTATTCCCTCAATATCCTAGGTATGTTTTAGGGCACCCCTCCCTATCACGCAAAATAGTTATCCAGATTTGTGTTTGTTTTAAACCTTGTATTGGGTATGCATGGCAAAGTTTTGGTAGTGAGGGGTCTCATGGGTGGCCTCTGTGAGGAGAGGCCGGGGCTGCTTCATATCAGATATGGCTGATTCCTGCCAGCTCCAACTGACCAACCACAGGGCACAGCTGAGCCCAGCAACCAAGACAGTGGCATGTCTGGGAAAACATGTTTAAGAAAGGGTAAAATGGTGCACATCTGTGAGAGAGAGGAGTGAGGAAAACATGAGAGAAGCAGCCCTGCTGATTAGAGGAGAAGGTGGGGGAGCAGGTGCTCCAGGCACCAGATAGAGATTCTCCTGCAGCCCATGGTGAAGACCATAGTGAATGTAGCTGTCCCCCTGCAACCCATGGACAACCACATTAGAGCAGATATCTGCACTGCAGTCTCTGGCTGATTCCCTTCTGGAACAGGTGGAGATGCACTGAATAAAGCTGCAGCCCATGAAAAGCCCATGCTGGAGTTGGCAGGACATATGACTCATAGAGAAGAGCCCATGGAGGAGCAGGTTTTCTGGCAAGAACTTTAGCCTGTGGGGAAATGACACTGGAGCAGTTTATTCTTGAAGGACTGTACTCCATGCAGAGATTCAAATTTGGGTAGTTCTTGAAGAACTGTAACCTGTGGAATGTAGAAGTATTAGGGATGAAGTAATGAAGTTAAACCTTTGAAGAAGGGTATGAGGAAAAGGTGTTTTCATTTTTGTTCATTACTGTCCAACTCCTTTTTTTCTTTTTTTTCCGCCAATTAATTTAATTAATTTTCCCCAAGTCAAGTCTGTTTTGTCAGTGACAGTATTTAGCAAGTGATCTCCTTGTCCTTATCTTTATTCACAAGTTTTTCTGTTTTACTTGCAACTCCTGCTCTGCTGAAAAGAGGGAGTGAGATGGCAGCTGGGTAGGCACCTTCCAGCCAGCCAAGGTCAACCCACCACAAACCTGTACTAGTATTTCTGACAAGAAACATAGGTTACAGCTCAGGTTTGATTTACAGCAAGGGTAGGTATTAAAGCACTGGTGGCTTCAGAGTTCTTCAGTGTCTTTCCATTGTTCCCGAAAGGAAAACAAGGAAACATTTCTTCTTGCAAATGACACAAGAGGACAAGAAACTGCCGTGTGTTTTCTTGGATTAAAAAATATAGGATGTGGCAGTAGTAAAATAGAAGGGATAACAAAATCTGCAAGGACATGCTGATGCATATTTCTGTTAAGTTCAGTGAAGTCCACCTGGCCCAAGATTCATGAAGCTATTTCCCTCAGGTTGTCAGATATCTGTTTTAACTTCTCAGTGAGGAAATATCATTACTTCTTTTATAAAATTTTTCAAATGCGCATATCAAAAAAGAGAGCATTGAAGCACCTTTCTTTTTTCCCCAGAAGTATTTTAGATGAAGCTTCAAAAGAAAAAAAAAATATTTAAAATTATCTACTTCATAGAATCATACAATTGTAGAATTCTATAGAATCTATATTCTATAGATATACGAATCTTTATTCTATAGATATATGAACCATAGAATCGTAGAATAGGGTCCTAGGGTCCTTTCCAACCCTAACCATTCTACAATTCTATGATTCTATGAAAATTCCGTGACAAGTATTCAAGTCAGGATCTGTTAACATGGTAACCTAATCTTAATTCTAAAAATTCCTTAATGGGTATTTTAAAAACTGAAACATCTCTTTAATTTTGTAATACCAAAGTTCCTTGTTAATTAAAGAATCTTTGAGGAATCTCATCATATATTCACAACGTAATTTATATGTGGGTAGGTTAGACCACATAGTATTGATCTTAAGAATACTCACTTTAAGATTCTGTTCTGGAATCAGCTGTAACAGAGTTATTTTTCTTCCTAGTAGCTGGTACAGTGCTGTGTTTTGACTTCAGTCTGAGAACAATGCTGATAACACATTGATGTTTTAGTGTTGCTAAGTAGCACTTAGCCTGATCAAGGTCGGCAAGCAGCTGTGTGTTACTTAGTTGCCAGCTGGGTTTAAACCATAACAGATGCCAACTGATTATTACCGTAATTTATCAGGTTATATATTTCCAGCAATTTGAAGCAGTGACCACAAGTTACTAGAAAAATTTTCTTGCTTTTTTGGTTACAATCACCTTTAGAAAATAAATTATCCATCCCAAGGCAGTGTTTGATTAATCATATTAATATGTAGAAATTAGATGAAGGAAAGCTTGATTTAATATTGTGATCCAAATTCTATGTCATATACTGAATGTATATAGTAAAGGTGATGTCATATGTGTTTGGCCATGCTTTTATCCACATTTTTTAACAAACTAAAATGAAGACTTTCTCAGTTGGCAATGACCAGGCAAAGAAGTAGAGGAAAAGAAAGAAAAAGATCCTGAAAGTTTAGTAATGTTTAATTTAGATGTAATGTATCTGAGCAGTACTTGGGAGGGTTTTCTACACTTGGTTAGATTTTTTTTAATTACCAGTTTTGACTGAGTTAATTTTCTTTCATGGAGTTCACTCCATCTGTGCACTGTACTATATAAAATATTGCCATATTTATTCAAATTACAGTTAGTTGGGAATATAATGCTCCTCTGCCTTCTGAACCCTGCCCTGGACAGTCCAGAGCCATGTTTACAGTTTTACTTAGCAGAAATAAAGGGTAAGATAATTTGGTTTCTAATACATATGCTAATAGTTTGGTTTAAAGGCTTCACACTTGTAATTGCATCTGGTCAGTACCTCTAATAGATTTAAAGTTTTCCTAGGTGAAATATTCAAACAGTCTCAGAATAAAAATAACATATAATTAGTGGCCACTGGGTCTAATTTACACAGAAAGATATTTGGTGGTTTGTTTTTTTTTTTTTTTTTTTATGTCTAACAGGTATTGTGGGACTTGAAGTGTCATTTTTACTGTTAATTTAAATTTTTAGACAGCATTTCTACATCATCTTGAAAAAAGCATTAAAAATGCAAAAATGTTTTCCTGGATCACTATTGTGTTTTTTCAATCAGCTTTATGGCTAACAAAAAAAAAAAATCTGATTTGTCTTTGCAGTTGTGTTTCTAACCCTCCTTCTCACAAGTCACTGGAGCATATGACTTTTCTGTCATCTGAACCAGAATAAACAACCAGGGAAAGAACGAATGCTTCAGCAGTACTCTCTCTGTTTGTGTACTACTAGATCCTGTAACACTTGATTAATTCACTGGTTCTGTAGCTTTCACATCTGGCTCTTGCCAAGTTTATCAATGACTGCAATATTAGCTCTGGTATGGGACCTCTGTGAATGAAAAACATACCAGGCATCCATTTCGCTTCTTTTTCAAAAGCACTGTCGATGAAAAGACCCTAAACCCTGCAGTATATTTGAGGTTTGGTCAGCTATGTGCAAAGGCATGTTCACGACGCAAGTGCATAGCTAGATATTATTGTACTGATGTTAGGCAGCTTCCTCTCCTTGGAGGCTGCTAACTAAAAGTCGTCCTCCTAAGAATGGTAGAGTGGCTTTGTCCTGATGTTCTATGACATTTCTGGGTATTGTCCTGTTGCAGCTAATATTGTAAAGTATTTTCCTCATACTCAGGGCATGTTGATGGAACTAATCTAGCTGAGAAGAAGCACCTGGTATTATAATTTCTCATGCCTACAGTGAAAATTAAAAACAAATTTAAGCCCAGCAGTTTACTGATTTCCTTAACTAAAGACATACGCAAGTCAACTAGAAAAACATTGCCACTGTATTTTCATAATATGCTTTTTTAATGTTGTGGTATTGTGACAAAGAAGGATTCTAAAAATTCATGTGTACCAGTCTGAAATGTTATTATTGAAGTATATTGTGTGCATTTTTCAATTCTGTATGAAGTAGCACATGTTTGGTTACTTCTATATGATATCTAGCTGCAAAAATACATCAAGAGAGTAAAATATTTAGAAGGCTGTTTAGATTTACAGAGTCTGGCAAGAATTTATTTTGCTGCATACTGTGCTGTTCATATAGACTCTATCTGCATTATTTAGAAATCTTTTATGTCATAGTATTGACTGTAATTTCACACACCATATTATAGTTATCCAAATTTTGACTTCTGGTGACAGGTATGAACTCCATGCAACACTGAGGAAACTGAAGCAAAGGAAGGTTATCATTATACTGAGAAGTCAAGGACAGAGAAATACTTTACTATCATGTCAGACCACTGACAGAGTGGCTTGTCAGCTAAGCAGCATTTTTCCTGACTTCCAACTGTTTCCATTTGTAAACAGAACAACAAAACAGTTGTAGTAGAAAATGAGCAAGCACTCTCACATCAAAGTGGAGGTAACAGATAGTAATGAACTGTAGTCCCAACTTTGTTCACTTACAGTGATACATTACAAACACCAGCCAGGTATCCCCTCTACAGTCCTGACTGCAGGGATGACATATCTTGTCTGGAAGCTGGAAAGATCGTCTGGAAAGTGACAAAGTGCATCTGACTAATTTCTGGCTGACACTGGAGATGAATGTTAGGGAATTAGGGGAAGGTTTTTGGGAAGGCTGATTTAAGTCAAAGGGTTTTTTACAAACAATGGCCTTGATGCTACTTCTCTGGTTTTAAAAAGACTGAGCTTTGCTCAGTTGGGTGCCTACCCATCCTTGCTTCCAAGCTGTCAAAGAGCTTAACGTTCAAGTTCCAAGTCAGCCATTAAAGCTGGTGGGAGATTCTGGAGTTTTCAGTCACCACTATATTTTGTACGTGCTCTGAGTGGCTTTCTGTTGCCACACACAGATTTTTGTGGATTACCTCCCTGAGGAACTCCTCTATGAGTTGATATGGAATGAATGTGCCTTTTTATAGTGCTGTGAATCACCACGCTGGGCTGTATCTAATTCTGACACTATGTGAAACTACTTAACCTACATCACTTCATGAACTTAAACAAAAGCAGAATGCATTCAGGTCAGCAATACCAAATTGCTATATCAAGACTGAAATATAAAGTCACAGCGTTAGGTATGTTGTGTGGATGGAAGTACAAGCAAAATTCTGTAGGATAATGAAGGATTTCCTTTCTTGAAATATAACTCCACTGGAAAGTGTGCCATGGTCAAAGCCCTTGAAAGGCTTTACTGTCATGTAGCACATAGGAAATATCACTTTGTGTTTCAGTGAAGGAAAAATACAAGTGGAAAGAATTCCAAAATCCTAAAAAACAAAGTTGTTAGGTCAAAAGGTTGTCGATGTCATGTTGATAGAATACTAATAAATCTTGACATTAGTTAAAGTGACATGTTTAATTTTTATAAAACTCAGAATAGGAATGTGGTGAAAAGTATCATTCACCAATTCTGCATAATGAAAGAAACCCCAGTGATGGTGGTACTCTTTTTTTTCTTTTTTTTTTTTTCAGGGGTTGACATATTTAAATTCAAAAGGAGGGGGATTTATACCTTTTTTTGACAATAAAGGTAGCCTAACCTGCTAACACCTAGGTTAACAATGCCAGTTCTGAAGTCTGCATCCTGGCAGGCAGGTGCTTGGTATCATGATGAAGAGATCTTCAAACAACTTAGTAAATGAAAACAAGTAAGACTTATAATCTCCGTTCCATTTTTCCTCCTCCACTTTTTCTTCTAACATGCAAACTCTCCTGAGCTGGTTTTCATTTGCTCCTTTTTCAGGTCATTTAATTTCTTTTTTTAGCCATTATTCATTAAATATTAAATTTAAAGCATTTGATCAGGACACAGAGCTGGCAATGAGTCAGATCTAAACATTATATCTTACTGATTTTCTCAGTCATTGCAATTTCTTTCTTACTGCTAAATGAATTATAAAGAACCACTGCAATGCAGAAAAGACCCTCTCAAACTAATCCATGAAAAAAGTGGCAGAAATCAATGGGAGAGATATAGCAACAAGATTTTTATCTCAATTCTATATTAGAAAGATAAGACGCTCTTAATTTCAAATAATGTACACTGCAATAAAGTATTTTTAGCAAAGTTCAGAATCTCGTACCACCATTTTGTGTTCTAGATTGCTACTATTGTAATAAATTTTCCATCATTTACAGATACAAGAAAAAGCTCTGAAAATATATACCAAACGTGAATGAAACATTCTGAAACCATTTTAAAGATGGTGAGCTTCTCCTTTTAGTATCCAAACTGCTGCTGGATTCTACATCTGGGAAAACCATACCTTTTCTAAAGTGCCAAAAATCTATCACTTTTTTGCATCAAATCTTACTATTGTTATTATTTGAATATAAGCAAACATTTCGTGCCTTGTCTTCTATCCTGCTGCTCTACTAGGATCATCTTGAAGGTAACCTTTTATCTCTAGGTTTTTCAATGCAAAGGAGGTGAATGAGTTGCAATACACATTTTCTGTGCAACTTCAGAAACAATAAGGCTCTGGGGTCCCCTTGGAACCAAGATTTCTGGTACTCTGAACTGACTAAGAAGCTGAAGTGGGACAGCAGGTTTTGCTCCGCTGACACACAACACAGGCGAAAGAGTTCTGGAGCTGGGCTAGACAGTGACTTAGGACTCTTAGATATCAGGCAACCTAAACAGAACAGCAACAAATATTCCCTTCCTGCCTCTTTTAATAATCAGTACAATAAGATACTCACTGACAGAATGTGTTGCAGTAAACCACAGCTTTGTGAACTATATTTTGCCACTTTTAGCTATTTTCTAAGCAATTTGCACTTGCTGCTTCTTCTCTCCATACCCTTTCACTGTATGTTCCAGTTAGAATATATCTTAAGAATTCCTTGTCTTACAGTTAAATTTACTACTGACATAATTCAAACTCATTGTATTGGACTTACCCAAGAGCTGATTAAGGCCCAATGCCTATATTTAAATTAAAGACATTCATGTCATTTAAAAATTCTTTGTGCACAAAGTAGTACCTAATAGGTCTGCCTGTGTTTGCACAATCCAAAAAGTCCGCCTTAGAATGCTTTCTTGTTTCCAAGTTTTTACAGGCATTAGTATAACAGCAGTTATTCCTTCTCATAATAGACCAGCTAGGCTAAACTGGTCACAGAATTTCACATTAAGGGCATAGCTCAAAAATAAAAGGTATACTCCAGTGTTACTTTCTAAAGATTCTTTACCGCTTCTTAATTTTACTTTACTCTTCCCATAGATTGATCTGACTTTTAAGGACAAAGTAGAGTTTTGTACTTTCAATAGAGATCATTTTAAGAGTGTTGATCTAATGCAGCCTGTTGAGGCTGTTTCTAGTGGAAATAAAAATCTGATAAGACTATTTGTGTGATACATTCAGGCTAATTGTGATTCATTCAATGAAATTAACCTGGCCCAGTCCTAAGGCATTTAATATACACACCACTGGAGTATTTTAGTAAGTTCATGGTTTTGCACAGCTTTCAGGAACAGGTTTTCCATCAATTAAATTTCCTGCAGCAGACTGCAACAAATCAGTCCCAGCCCTAACTAGATATTCCAGCACACTTTTAATGTAAAATAAATGGAAGGACTGCTTTTTTATTAATAAAACAAAAGATCTATTTTTTATTATTGGTTCTAATTTACAAACGTGGCCATATCAGAATATATACAAAAAGGCTTTAAGTGTGTAATACTATTATAATTACTGCTATTCATCAACTATCAAATGAAAAATCTGAGCTGTGGTTTTGTCTGCAAAACTATTTAAGTAAAAACTCAGAGAAAAGACCCTCAGTGCTAATGTGCAGAATGAAAGAGGAAGCTTTTCAAGTGCCTAACTAAATACCAAAACATGGAAGTCATTTTAGCAGCTTGAGGGCTGAACAAATTGGTCCTTACCGCATTTCCTTGTGCAAATTACTTCAAAATATGTCCTCTATGCCTCTATATTCCTCCAGAGGAATAATACCTTTCAAAGTCACTAGGTTAATGAACCTTACTAGTAATAGATCTGGGGTTTTGTGGACTTTTAGCTTGTTTGACTTTTTAACTGATTTTTATTAAAATTTTCTTTTCTGTCTGTTGCAGACCTATTACTTGCTCCAGAATAACAATTTAATAATGAATTGCAATCTGTAGCAATTAGCAGACTAGCATCAAAATTAGTTAAGGAAAGAACTGTGAATCATAGAATCATAGAATAGTTAGGGTTGGAAAGGACCTTAAGATCATCAAGTTCCAATCCCCCTGCCATGGGCAGGGACACCTTGCTCTAAACCATATCACCCAAGGCCTCGTCCAACCTAGCCTTGAACACTGCCAGGGATGGAGCATACACAACCTCCCCGGGCAACCTACTCCAGAGCCTCACCACCCTAACAGGAAAGAATTTCCTCCTTATATCCAATCTAAACTTCCCCTGTTTAAGTTTGAACCCATTACCCCTTGTCCTGTCACTACAGTTCCTAATGAAGAGTGCCTCCCCAGCATCCTTATATGCCCCCTTCAGATACTGGAAGGATGCTATGAGGTCTCCACGCAGCCTTTTCTTCTCCAGGCTGAACAGCACCAACTTTCTCAGCCGATCTTCATACGGGAGGTGCTCCAGTCCCCTGATCATTCTCGTGGCTCTCCTCTGGACTTTTTCCAACAGTTCCATGTCCTTTTTATGTTGAGGACACCAGAACTGTACACAATACTCCAGGTGAGGTCTCACGAGAGCAGAATAAAGGGGCAGTATTACCTTCTTCGACCCACTGGTCACACTCCTTTTGATGCAGCCCAGGACACAGTTGGCTTTCTGGTCTGGAAGCGCACGCTGCTGTCTCATGTTCATTTTCTCATCGACCCGCACCCCCAAGTCCTTCTCTGTAGGGCTGCTCTGAATCTCTTCTCTGCCCAGCCTGTAGCTGTGCCTGAGATTGCTCCAACCCAGGTGTAGGACCTTGCACTTGGCATGGTTAAACTTTACATGGTTGGCATCAGCACACCTCACAAGTGTGTCAAGGTCCCTCTGGATGACATTCCTTCCCTCCAGCGTATCAACCGAACCACACAGCTTGGTGTCATCGGCAAACTTGCTGAGGGTGCACTCAATCCCACTGTCCATGTCAGTGACGAAGATGTTAAACAAGACCGGTCCCAACACTGATCCCTGAGGGTCACCACTCGTAACTGGTCCCTGCTCTAATATATATTTAGCCCTGTTTTAGTTTTATTTTTTTCTCTTTTTATTAACACTTGTGGTGAGTAATTATCTGGAAGACGTCCAGACCTCCGACTAATTTCTTAGAAATTAAACAGTGGTTTATTAGAGTAAGATGAATACATGTCATAGGTCATATCATCTCTTAAGGTTTCTTTCTGTAGGAAAAACACTTATAAAATAAGTACACAAAAAAAAACCCGAACATTTTTTCAATACTGTTTGCAGCAATATAAGAATAAGTGAGCTAAAGAAGTGCACCTGCCAAGTGGATAAAAGGCAAAAAATTAGTTTTGTAGGACCAGCCTTGGAAATAATAATAATAATGATGATAATAATAATAATAATAAAAGAATTAGAGATGTGTGCGCATGTATGAGGATTTGATATCACTGATATCATGAAAACATGGTGGAATGACTCCTACAACTGGAGTGTTGGAATGGAAGGTTAAAGGCTCTTTAGGAAAGACAGGCCATGCTGATGGGGAGGGCGTATAGCTACTTACATCAATGACAGGCTGGAGTATATGGAACTCTTCCAGGGGATTGCTCATGAGACAACAGAGAGTTTGTGGGTCAGGGTCAGAAGAACTGCAGTGGGAGACATTACTGTGGACATCTGCTACAGGCTGCCTGATCAAGAGTACTATGTGGATGAAGCTATATATAGGCAGATAAGAGCAGCCTCGCTCTCACAGGACCTTGTCCTCATGTGGGACATCAACCACCATGGTATGTGTTGGAGGGAGTCATGGTTTAAGGCTGAACCAAGACCAGAAGAACAGTACAACCTGGCACAAGCAACTAGGGGGTTCCTTGACTGTGTGGAAGAGAACTTCCTCTGGCAAGTGATAGAGGAGCAGACAAGCAGAGATACAATACTTGACCTCGTATTGACTCCAAGGCAGCCTTTCTTGTGGTGATCACGAGATGGAGGAGATCCTCAGGACAGTGAGAAGGGCACACAGCAAGCTCACTGCCCTGGACTGCAAGAGACAGACTTTGGCCTCTTCAGGAACCTGCTCAGTATGGTTCCATGGGATAAATCCCTAGAGGGCAAAGGGGGGCCAAGAATGCTGGCTAATAATCAAGGATCACCTACTTCAAGCTCAGGAGCATTGCGTCCCAACTAGAAGGAAACGTGGCAGGAGGGTCAGGAGGCCTCCATGGTTAAGTAAGTAACTGCTGAGAAAGCTTCAAAGGAAAAGGAAAGCTTACAGAAGGTAGAAGCAAGGACAGGCAGTGTGGAAAGAATACAGGGCCATTGTCCAGGAAGACAGGGATCAGGTCAGGAAAACTAAGGCCCAGTTAGAACTGAGCCTGGCCAGGGATGGGAAAGATAACAAGGAGGGCTTCTATAGGCATGTCAAAACCAAAAGACAGACTAGGAATAATGTGGGCTCTCTTCAGAAACTAAGGAAACATGGAAACATGGGAGAACTGGCTACCCTGGATTTGGAGAAGGCTGAGGTTCTTAATGACTTCTTTGACTCAGCCTTCACTGGAATGTTTTCGTTACTTCACTCAAGCTTTGGAACACAAATGCAGGGACAGAGAGAATAAAAAACTTAGGCCCACTGTAGGAGAAGAACAGGTTCGAGATCATCTTAGGAACCTGAATGTGCACAAGTCCATGGGGCATGATGAAATCCATTCACAGGTCCTGAAGGAGCTGGCAAATTAAGTTGCTAAGATAGCATCCATCATATTTGAAAAATCATGGCAGTCAAGTAACGTTCCCAACAACTGGAAAAAGGGTAATATATCCCCCATTTTCAAGAGGGGGAAAATGGATGACCCGGGGAATTACAGACCAGTCAGTCTCACCTCTGTGCCTGGCAAAATCTTGGAGCAGATTCTCCTGGAAGGCATGCTAAGGCACATGAAAAAAAACAAGGTGCTTGGTGACAGCCAGCATAGCTTCAGTTAGGGGAAATCCTGCCTGACCAAATTGGTGGCTACAGAACTGTTGGAAAGGGGTAGAGCAGTTGATGTCATCTACCTGGACTTGTGCAAAGTGCTTGACACTGTCCTGCATGACATTCTTGTCTCTGAATTGGAGAGACATCAGTTTGATGGATGGACCACCCAGTGGATAAAGAACTGGCTGGTGGGCTGCATGCAAAGAGTTGTGGTCAATGGCTCAATGTCCAGTTGCAGAACAGTAACGAGTGGTGTCCCTCGGGGATCGGTGTTGGGACCGGTCTTGTTTAACATCTCTATCGGTCATATAGAAGTGGGATTGAGTGCACCCTCAGCAAGTTTGCCAATGACACCAAGCTGTGTGGTTCGGTTGATACACTGGAGGAAGGAATGACATCCACAGGGACCTCAACACGTTTGTGAGGTGGGTTGATGCGAACTTCATGAAGTTTACCCATGCCAAGTGCAAGGTCCTACACATGGATCAGTGCAATACCAGGCACAGCTAATGATAGGGTAGAGAATAGATTGGGAGCAGCCCTGCAGAGAAAGACTTGGGGGTGTTGATCAATGAGAAACTTAACATGAGCTGGCAGTGTGCGTTTGCATCCCAGAAAGCCAACTGCATCCTGGGCTGCATCAAAAGGAGCGTGACCAGCAGGTTGAAGGAGGTGATCCTGCTCCTCTACTCTGTTCTTGTGAGACCTCACCTGGAGTGCTGTGTGCACTTCTGGTGTCCTCAACATAAAAAGGACATGGATCTGTTGGAACAAGTCCAGAGGAGTGCCACAAGGACTATCAGGGGACTGGAACACCTCCCCAATGAAGATAGGCTGAGAAAGTTGGGGCTGTTGAGCCTGGAGAACAAAAGGCTGCATGGAGACCTCATAGAAGCCTTCCAGTATCTGAAGGGAGCCTATAGGGATGCTGGGGATGGACTCTTCATTAGGGACTGTCGTGATAGGACAAGGGGTAGTGGGTTAAAACTTAAACAGGGGAAGTTTAGATTGGATATAAGGAGGAAGTTCTTTACTGTGAAGGTGGTGAGGCACTGGAACATGTTGCCCAGGAAGCTGTGAATTCTCCTTCCCTCGTGGTGTTCAAGTCCAGGTTGGACAGAGCCTTGAGTGACATGGTTTATGGGAGGTGTCCCTGCCCATGGCAGAGGGATTGGAACTTGATGATCTAAAGGTCCTTTCCAACCCTAACTATTCTATGATTCTATGATTCTATAAAATTGTTGCTCAGCACAAGGGCAATAGAGAAACTACAGCTGAATCCTAATCATGCTTCCTTAACTGTTGAAGGTCACCTGTGCCTGTCTTAGAGGGGAAATTGCCAGGGCTTTCTGAGCTCTCCTATTGGAAATCAATACTTAAACAATTGAGAGTTTACTCGTGGAAGCTCAGGCAATTCTGAAAGCTCCTTATTATCACACTGTAGCATGTACATACCATTTCCTATGGCACAGTGATTTTCCAGAATTGCCACTGCCCTCCACCCTATCTTCTCTGCTTCCAGAATGCTTATGGGATTTTCTTTATGCTCAGGGGTTAAATACTGAACAAGAAAAGTAAGGCAGGTATTTAATTGCTAACATTCTGTCATGGTAAACCATGAGCTTAAAAGCTCAGCCATAAATCACGCAATCACTCTCTCACTTCTCCCCTTTCTTTCCCCCACTCTCTGAAGGATGGGGAGGAGAACTGAAAGAATGTAACTCCCACAGGTTAAGAACAGTCCAGTAACTAAGGTATAACACAAACCACTGCTGCTACCACCAATAATAATAATAATAATAATAATGGAAATAAAAAAGGAAGAGAATACAACCGCTCACCACCCACTGACTGATTAATACCCAGCCTGACCCCAGCAGCGAGCTAGCCCTTCTGGGTAACTCTCAGTTTATATACTGGGCATGACATGCTGTGGTATGGAATACCTCTTTGGCTAGTTTGGGTCAGGTGTCCTGTCTCTGCTTCCTCCTGGCTTCCCCTCCTCCCTGGCAGAGCATGAGACTCAGAAAGTCCTTGGTCAGGCTAAGCATTTGAGCAGTAACTAAAAACATCAGTGCTATCAGCACCGTTCCCAGGCCGAAAGTCAGAAACCACAGTGCTTCATCAGTTACTAAGAAGCAGAAAAAATGACTGCTAATGATGAACCCAGGACATATGATTTAGATTCCAAATGAAAAGAGAAAAAAAAATAAATAATTGCAATTTAAGGGAAGCTGTTCTATGTCATTACATAATTTTAAAAAACCCACAAAAAAAACCCTATTTTAAATAAAGAATTAAATTGGAACATTAATTTGCCTTCTTATAGATAAGGCATCATCTTCAAATGCCTGATATGGAATTCTTACTTATATGAATAAGAAGTTAAAGAAGATTGATGAAATTTTCAGTTAATTCTGTGATTTGAGACCTGTTGATACAGAGTCAACTCTACAGTCACAGTCGTTTTAGTCATTCTTTTGATGAAAATATCATTGGTTGGCAAAATCCCTCTGAAGATCTTCATGTTCTGCCAAATAATTATTTCATTTTTGCTTAACACAGGTAGAAAAAAATCTAATTGTTATTAACATTCGTAAAAATTTTATAGATAAGAAGACACCAGCTACTATAAGTGCTTAGTGTAATCATAGCAACCATAGCAACCAAGCTTTTGTGCTGTGGTTATTTTATTTTCATAGTATTTTCCATGAGACATACAGTTGTGTATCTAGGATAACTCACATGTTCATAAAGGTGTAAAATATCTGGCTTTACACTTTTTCTTAAAACAAACATGTAGGAAAATATCATTACACCCATTTATTATTTACCAAATCAAAACAATATTCAAGCAAAATTCAAGAACTCTTTGACTGGCATTGATATAAATGAGTTATGTAGATAAATCACTAATATTTCTCTTGGCAAGACCACATATCAGAGATAGAAATGACTTGTTTTGTTTTGAAAAGTGTAGTTTTACACATTGTAGGAGTTATTACTACTTTTCAAGTTTTCTTAATTTCTGTGGTCTCTGTACATGTAGTATGCTGACATCTTAAAAAGATATGCAGGTATAGAGTTCTCAGATTGTCAGGTGGCAAATGTCTCTCAGTATATCCTGTAAGTGTAAATCAGGTGACAAATCAGTATTTGATGGAAATTAAGAATGCTAAAGCCAATAAGCAAGAAACATTTATATGCCTATTTTATTCATAGGAGAACTTAATTTAGAATCATAGAATCATAGAATAGTTAGGGTTGGAAAGGACTTTAAGATCATCTAGTTCTGAACCCCCTGCCATGGGCAGGGGCATTTCACACTGTACCATCTCACCCAAGTCTCTGTCCAACCTGGCCCTGAACAATGCCAGGGATGGAGCATTTACCAGTTCTTTGGGCAGCCCATTCCAGTACCTCACCACCTTTACAGTAAAGAACTTTTTTATCCACCCAGTGGTCCATCTGTCGAATTTACGTCTCTCCAGTTTAGAGACAAGGAAGTCATGCAGGACATTGTCAAACACTTTGCGTGAGTCCAGGTAGACAATATCAACTGCTCTGCTTCAGGTAAGCAGTAGTAAGCTATAACTCATGTCAGAAGATACATTAGCTGAATTACTGACTTAGAGAATTCAGAGTCTAGGTACATAATGGCAGATTAAAAGTAAGAACCAAACTTGTTATGTGCACCTTTGTGCAAGAAAAAGTAACTATTTGCTTCATGTTTTAGAATGTCTAACAATAAAGGTGTTCAGTTTTTTCTCAGCCTGGCTCATTGAAGGGGAAAAAAAAAAAAAAAAAACAACAAAAGGAAGAGGAATTAAGTGAATTAGAGCCCTTTTCTACAAGTAATCATTTGTTTTCTTATAAGCAGTTTCTTGTTTCTGCCTGATCGGTAACTGTGAACTATAGTTGAAGAGATTCAATTGTCCCTTTAAAATCGTGGATTATCATGCTTCAAAACAGGGCATAACAAAGCAGTGTATAACGGGTACAGATAGACATGCCGGTGTTATGAGGAACCATATCAATTCTATAGGATTTATTAAGCCATCAATTATTTCAGGCACGATCTGCAAGCTGAGAATTCAAGCAAAAGTAAAACAGCTATATTACCATGGCCTTGACTGTAAGCTAATAAACCCTGTCAAACTTGATTTGGCACCAGAGAAAACCAGATCAGATATTTTGGTGCAATCAGTTCTGTGAAAACTCATTTGTTCAGGCAGAGCACCACATGGTCATTGCAGTCTTCATCCAGTTTTGTGGTACTCTCTCAACTCTGACAACCTCTTCAGGAACCAGATGCAGTGGGGAGTGCATTGCAAAGTTTCTAGCCTGGCTCTGTGGACAACAGTTCAGATCCACCTCTTGGCATGCATTGGGCTCATACAGTCTGGGATAATGAAAACCAAATGGTACATATACAAGCATGAATTTTCTGGTAAGCAAAATTTTTGGTGATAAAGACAAAAATTAAATGACTGAAAGTCATTATGTTTTCTTAAAAAAACACCACCAAAACCAACCAAACAAACAAAAAAACCACAAAAAAACCACACAAAACCCAGGAACCCAAATGTGTTCAATTACTGCTCTGTGATCCTTAATAGAGGATCTGGAAATATATATATGGGTATCAAAACTAAAAGCTGAAGGGAGCAAAACTTATAATACATGGTGAAAGAACAGTACAAGAGATGTCAGTCAGATGGGCTGTATTTTCTGTCTTTGGGATAGAGAGATTCCTCTTTGCTGTAACTCTTCATTTGTGCTCCAGGTGAAAAAACACAAGCAAAGGGATAGAGTTCATGTTTAATTATAAGCAGTTTAAGTGTTTACATAGGTAATCAGTGTGAATTAAGCACATGCTTAATTAATTGTTTTGATGATCAAAACCAGAGTGCTGAACTGGGTCTCATGGAACTCAAGAGTAGAGAAATCACTCAAAATAGGATTCTTTCTCCACTGAACAGATTTTCTCTACAACATTGCTTAAACAGTCAACATCAACTCTCTTCTGCAACCCTACTTTTCTTAAAGACTGATATATGGTCCACAGACCCTAAAAACTTAGGTTTCACAAGAAATGTTTGTATGAGTTTTCTTTCTTTTGGGGTGGTGGTATTGTTTGTTTTGTTTGCATTAACCTGTCTGCTACAATAGCCCCACTTCGCTAATCCTTTATGGAATTTCTCTGTACATATTTGTGTACATGCTACCAGTTCCAAATTTACTACTGCCAAAGGTAATTAACTTTTTTTAGATTGTCAGAAATGTGTCTGGGTTTTTTCTAATTGCCTACAAATTTTGACATTCAAAGTTGTGCTTTGCATATTCAAGATCTTATCTACAAATATGAAACCAGATCACTTAGCATCCCATTTTTCAAAACTGACATTCTCCATAAAAAAATATAACTCTGTGTTTCTGTTCTTCACTTTTTTTTTCAGTCTATGAGCATTATCATAATGTCTGGGTACTACCTCAAGATTAGCTTTTCAAGGAAAAAAAGCTTTGGCAAGATCCCTGTGATCACTGCCTTTGGCAGATTACTCTCATTGGCCTCTCCCTTTCGTAATACCCACAGCAGGACACAGCTAAGACTCTTGGCCAAGCTGGTGGCCTTGCTGTGATAATGCATTTGAGAAGGGGGAAAAAACAATTATAGACAGAGAGAAGAGAGGGGACTACAAAAAGAATAAGAAAAAGCAGAGGGAACACCAAGGCCAGAGAAGCCTCAGTGGAGAAGGTGTTCCAACCACTGGAGCAGAGCTTTCCCTGCAGCCTATGGAAGAGGTCATGGTGGACCAGATATTTCCCTGTAGCCTATGGAGGACCACACCAGAGTAGAGATCCACACTGCAACCCATGGACTGCCTCATGTCAGAGCAGGTGGATATTGCCTGAAAGACCTGCTGCCTGTAAAGATCCCATACAGGAGTAAGGATGCCCACTGCAAAAGGCAGGAAGTGTGAGGAGGAAGAAGCAGCAAAGAGCTGTTATAAAGTGAACTGCAACTCCCCATTCTCCATCTCCCCCATGCTGCCAGGGGCTAGAAAGGAGGAAGGTAGAGGAGGTGGGAATGAATAAAAAGCGGCATGTATGGGTGTAAGGTGTTTTCATTTTTTTTCTAGTCTGTTTTGCCTGTGACAGTAACTCCCTGTCTTTATCTTAACCCATGATATTTTTCATCCTATTTTCTTTCCCCATCCTGTTGAGGATGGAGAGTGAGAGAGCATGTGGGTGGACATCTGACAGCTGGCCATGATCAACCCACCTCAAGCATCTTCATTACTGTTTTAGTAATCTCAAGGAAGTAACGTGTGTTAAATATTAAATGTTAAACGCAAAGGACAGAGACAGGTGCTTAAGATCTAGGGTACTATGGAAATGAAAGAACATATGACTTCACACTGATGATTAACTTATTTTGGAAATTAAATATATATCACTGCCAGAAGGGATATATCAGAACCTTTCTATGGGGAGGTACACAAACAAAAGAAGTGAATTAAGATCATGCTGGACCTTGCTGTGACCAGGGAACTGCTTGTGATGATTTTGAGAATTCTGTGTTCATTCTCCTTCTCATTGCTATCATATCACTATTTAAGAAGCCATAGTAAATTTGCCTCTCTGAAGACATCTTACTTTACTGCAAGACTACCTTGATCTCTATGCATTTGGCTGATAGCACATTAAGATAAAAGACTGGCAATTTTAAAATTGAAACACTAATCCATGAAATTCTGATATACATTAATAAGAAAAGCAATGCGTGGAATGGCAGTCAGTTACAGAGGTAACTTATATCATGCAGTCTAGACTTTCTTGGAGGCTAACCATGGTTTCAGACAGTTAATCAGGACCATGGTAGGCCATAGTTTTTGCTAGGTTATTTTTTTTATTTCTTTATGATATATTTTTAGTAATGTGTGTAGTGTTTACCTTCATAAAATAGCATAATGTTTTGTTTAATAATTTTAACAACTTCTGTATATTCATTTTTTATTCCCCTTTAAAAGACCACTGCTTTTTATCAGTTTGTGCACATATGATAGAAATGTATTATTGGTTTTGTTTTTTACAAACCCAGATTCAGAAATTTCCAGGTTTCTCACAATATTCTTTTTCTTTCCTGATGAAAAAAAAAATATTCCCCAAATGTTGTTTTACTTCCTCTTCTGTAACCTTGAAGTCATTTTTCCTCTTCTTTCTCTTTTGCTGTTTGATGTATTTTGCTATTTAGAAAAAAACAAAACAAACCAAAACAGCAACAAAAAGCCCCAAACAAAACCCAATAACCTACAGTTGTATTTTGGACTGTCTCTTCATTATTCCCATTTCCTTTAAAATATGTTCCTCTGAGACATTGTTTACATGTCTCACTTCCTTACAGTGTTTCAAATACAACTTTAGAGTCTGAAGTTGCTTAGAGATGCAGGGTTTCAATTATATGAACTGTAATTACATCACAGAAAATCAGTAGTGAGCTAATTATTTTTCACACCTTTTATCAGAACTCTCAGTGGAATCTATGAAGTTCCACCTGCATAAGAAGTGCATGTTTCCTCTTCAGAGACCCACAGGAACCCTATGAAATTGGTTAAGAAGTTCCTGTAAAGTTTATGTGGCATTACACATACACCTTAGATTTCTTGAAGTTCCTAGGAAGAACTGTACCAAAATAGTTTAGTGGAAATAGAACCTTCATGATCTTATATGTCCCCAAATCTTTGTCATGTACAACTGAAAGGGAATGCCTACAGCCGAAATTGAAACATTCTAGGGACATTCTCTGGCCTTGAGATTAAATGGCATGGTGTATCACTAGGCACATTTTTTCCCTCAAAATAGGATGGCCAGATCCAAACTGTGAATGGTTGCTGGCACATGCAACTACCTGGACAATGCAGTAGCTATCTGAGAGATTGTTGTTTGGCACAAACCATGCCAGGGACTGTGCTAAAATTTAAACAGTGTGGACAGTCACAAGCTATCGCACACTCGCAGTCTGGCACAGCTTTATGTACTTGCATAGACGTTACCAATGAAACATCACTAGTCATCCAGTCCCATTTTTTGTAGTCACCAATATCTTTATCATTGATATTTATTTAAGAAGGATCCACAGATCTCCCAAAAGTCCTCCACTCTCCACAATACCGCAACCACAGAAACACTCCTCAGAAACCCCACAAAACTTTTTTAAGTTTTGAAGGGAAAAAGCCCTTCTTGTATGCGTATTGTATCATTCTAAAGGAGTTATTTCAAAGAGTTTATGTGAGTAATATGATAAAAATATCAGTTTCTTTTCACTGGGCATAAGGAGGTAGATCATTGCACAATGATAGTAAGCACAGATGTCTGTTTGGCAGATGTCTGAAGCTTGGTTAAAGAAATTTCATGCTGAAGCCTTAACACCATGAGCCTAACTTGTGTCTCTACTATGTCGTATAGTCTCTGCTATGCAGATTAACAGCACTATATTAAATTCTGATATAACATTTTAAAGCTGAAGTTCCACAATAAAACGTTTTACCATCAAAATTATAAACTTCAAGAACATATTTAGTATGATCCTTGTTAACATATCAGTCTGTATTCCAACTTAGATTATATATGGATAAACAAAATTATGAATACAGAAAAATCAGTAAACCTTTTCCTTATGTATTAGATTCTTCTTAACCTTTAGAAAATTCAAGAAAACTCCATAAATGCTCAGATACTTCAGTCAATAAGGTACACTTCAGCTTGCTGTCCTGAAACCAAACACATTAGAAAGAAGGACAGAGAACAGCTTAGTCAGAGGAACGTAGGTTCTGCTTTTATGTTAATTTCCTGTTTGGATGAAGTGAAGCTTCAGGAGGTTAAATGCTTTGCTTCCCTCCAGCCATCAGCCTCAATAATCTTTGAAGTTCCAGCATTTTTCAATTTGTGATCACCAGAAAAACTGCAATACCATCCTTCAGACCTTGAAATATATTCTAAATTAATATGTACAGCAAACAGTTTAAATAGATAAAATGAACATCTGGTTTACATTTTTAATTCAAGTTGTATTGGGTTGCATGGCAAGGCTCCGATAATGAAGGGGTGTCTTCTATAAGAAGATATTAGAAGCTCCCCCTATGTTCGATAGAGCCAGTGTCAGTCAGCTCCAAGACAGACCCACTGCTGCCCATTAGCAATGGTGGTAGCACCTCTGGGATAACACAATTAAGATGGGGGGAAAAAACCCATGCAACACAAGTGCAGCCAAAGAGAAGAGTGAGAGTATGTGAAAGAAGCCACTCTGCAGACACCTTCAGAGAAGAAGGACGTGGTAGAAGGTGTCCAGGCACTAGAACAGATATTCTCCTGCAGCCCATGGTGTAGCCCATGGTGAGTCAGGCTGTGCCCCCACAGCCCATGGAGGTCCACAATGGAGCAGATAGACACCTGCAGCCCATAGAGTACCCCACAGAGGAGCAAATGGATGACAAAAGGAGGCTGTAATCCCATGGAAAGCCCAAGCATCCCAAGCCAAGTGTGAGCTTGGTGGACTTGGTGGGCACCTGGCCTCCAGCCAAGGTCAAACCACCACACAAGTATATATCAAGTTTATGTAATTATTTTTAATGCAACGATTTATTGTATTTAATCAAATGCAAAATAGAATAGGAACAAAGCTATGTAGCTTGTCTACTCTCAGAAAATATTTTTATAGATTAACATATTCAAGAAAAATATGTAATGTTTTTCCTACTCAAAGTTTTTTTTTTTCTGTAGATCCCTTTAGCAGTATTAGAAATGTCTTTGAAGAAAAGAATCTGCTTTTAAGTCTTCTTTCTTAAGTAATTCTTTCTCTTCTAAGAAAAAAAAAAAATACTAGATTTATATCTATGACTACATTTCCTCTGATCTGTACTGTTGAGCAAAACGTTTTGGATACAAACTGAAATGCATATGAACTGTCTCTTCATGACACTTACCAATCTTGCAGCACTGACTTCAGTACTGACTTACAGAGAACCACTATGCTTTACCTTCAGCTCTCAAAGGACCACTTTTTCCTTGAAACTATAAATCATTTGAAGAATAAACTAAACTCTATTAGTTATTTAGAAAAAATCTTTTAAAATACTCATATAAAGCCCCAAAATATATGCATTTTTTAAGTTGCATCCTATTTTCTAGTATTTGATATTGTCCACTGAGGAAAACAGAAAGTAGAATACCTGAAACTTTTCTGGAAAACAAAACCAAAAATAAACCAACACAGCCAAACAAACAAATAAAATCCCACAAAAACACATCTTGTGGTTTAAAACCAGTCAGGCAGCTCGTTCACTCACTCCTCCCCTTCTTGCCTTCCCCCTGCTCCTGGAGGGATGAAGAGGAGAATCGAAAAGAATGCAACTCCCACGGGTTGAGATAAGAACAGTTTAGTAACTAAGGTATAAACCAAATCACTGGTGCTACCACCAATAATAATAATTATAAAGGAAATAACAAGGGAAGAGAATACAACACCTCATCACCAGATGACCGATAACTTGCCCCCCCAGCCTGACCAAGCACTGACCGATACCCAGTCCAACCCCACAGTCCTAGACCTTCCGGGTGACTCAGTTACATCCCGGGCATGATGTGCTGCGGTATGGAATACCTCTTTGGTCAGTTTGGGTCAAGTGTCCTGTCTCTGCTTCCTCCTGGCTTCCCCTCCTCCCTGTCAGAGCATGAGGCTCAGAAAGCCCTTGGTCAGGCAAAAACATCATTGTTATCAGCTCTGTTTCCAGGCCAAAAGTCAAAACACAGCACTGCACCAACTACTAAGGAGAAAAATGACTGCTACTGCTGAACCCAGTATGTAACAACATGTAACAAAGAAGATAGGACAAAATTTATTGTGCTTATAAAGCCTAAGGTATGAACCCGTTTTAAGGAGTTTTTCTATAATGAGGAAAGTTGTTGCTGATACTTCACTGAGTCTGATAGAGGCCTTAGAAACAGAATCATGTTCATTTTCTCATCGAGCAACACCCCCAAATCCTTCTTCACAGGGCTGCTCTCAATCTCTTCTCTCCCAATCATTAGCTGTGCCTAGGTTTGCTCTGACGCATGTATAGGACCTTGCACTTGACATGGGTAATCTTCATAAGGTTGGCATCAGCCCACCTCACAAGCGTGTCAAAGTCCCTCTGGATGGCATTCCTTCCCTCCATCATATCAACCGGACCACACAGCTTGGTGTCATCGGCAAACTTGCTTAGGGTGCACTCAATCCCATTGTCCATGTCAGTGACAAAGTTGCTGAACAAGACCAATCCCAACACCGATCCCTGAGGGACACCACTCATTACTGGTCTCCAGCTGGACACTGAGCCATTGGCCACAACTCTTTGCATGCAGCCATCCAGCCAGTTCTGGATGTCTCTCCAATTTAGAGACAAGGATGTCGTGCAGGACAGTTTCGAGTGCTTTGAACAAGTCCAGGTATATGACATCAGCTGCTCTACCGCTGTCCATCAGTTCCGTAACTCCATCACAGAAGGCCACCAAATTGGTCAAGCAGGATTTCCCCTTAGTGAAGCCATGCTGGCTGTGACCAGGCACCTCCTTGTTTTTCGTGTGCCTTAGCATGCCTTCCAGGAGAATCTGCTCCAAGATTTTGACAGGCACAGAGGTGAGACTGACTGGACTGTAATTCCCCTGGTCATCCATTTTCCCTTCCTTGAAAATGGGGATTATATTACCCTTTTTCCAGTAGTTGGGTATTTCACCTGACTGCCATGATTTTTCAAATATGATGGATGGTATCTTAGCAACTTCATTTGCCAGCTCCTTCAGGACCCATGGATGGATTAAACCAGGTCCCATGGACATGTGTACCTTCAGGTTCTTAAGATGGTCTTGAACTACATCCTCTCTTACAGTGGGCCCAAGGTCTTCATACTCACAGTCCTTGTGTCTGCCTTCCAAGACTGGGCTGGTGTGGTCAGAGTTTTTGTCAGTGAAGGCTGAGTCAAAGAAGTCATTAAGAACCTCAGCCTTCTCCAAATCCAGGGTAGCTAGTTCTCCTGATAGCTTCCTGTGGAGACAGTGTTCTCACAGGAGAATGGATAATTGGTATAATCCTGAAAGATACAGCAAGGCCGTGAGAGGTCCGAGGAAGCTTAAGCAAGCAAGATAAGAAGAAGCTGTAATTCTCTGAGTTATGAGACCTGTGGGCTGTTGGCAAGTTTTCGAGGTCAAGTTCTCACACCTGTGCTTAACCAATTATGTGTTAATTGCTAAGGGTCTTCAAGACATGTATCCAATCATAATATGCCAAATCACTCAAAGTGCCTGTAAGAAATGTTATATAAGGAGTTAAAGTTTTGTAATAAATTGGCATTCACTAATCACATTGATCGTCCCTGCATTGTCCGTGACTCCCGCGTCGACAGCTTCCGGAGAGGGCGCATGCTGTCCCTAGTCTGTCTTTTATTTACAATGTACCTGTAAAATCCCTTGCTGTTATCGTTTATATCCCTAGACAAATTTAATTCTAACTGGGGCTTAGCTTTTCTAACCTTGTCCCTAGCTTCCCAGACAGCATCACTGTATTCTTCCCAGGCCACCTGTCCTTGCTTCCACCTTTTAGAAGCCTCTTTTTTCCTTTGAAAAAGGAAGACCTTTTTTTCTTTCCAGGAGTTATCAGTCACTCTCAGCATGAATGCCAGATGTATGGTTTCACAATGAATAAAATTTTCAAAAAAGAAGATACTATATTCAGTTCAATATGAATATTTATTTTTTTCCACCAAAATGAAGCATTAATTTTTGTAGTTTTCCAAAAGAAAACATTTTGGTTTTGTACTCTTTGCTGATATTATGATGTTATATTTCTTGTATCTAATTCTCTACATGATTCTGTCATAGAACGTGTTTATCACCTTTAGAATTTGAATTTGTATCTAGCAAATTCTCCAGAATTATGTTATTCTCTGGCCCTCTGTGGTTTAGTTGAAACTAATTAATTTTCTCTTGAAGGAGAAAATCACAGTTAACATTTGTTCTAAAAAATACAAATAACTGGTACAGGAGAGTTAAAAAGAAATGGTGAATTACAGTACAGTAATTCTTTAATGAGTGTTCCAAATTACATGATATTAATGACTTCACTGACATCTTTAAGTATATTTATAGAACTATGTCACATAAAATTTTAATTTTCAACTAAGACATTTTATTCTTTATTCTTGTTTGGTGGTTAAGTTTTTTGGTCTTTTTTGGGGGGGAGGGTTTGTTTGTTTTTTGGTTGATTGGATTTTTTTTTTTAGTTTGGAAGACAACTATGAAAAATAACAAGACTTTGTGTTCTACTTGACATTTGAACTACATTTTTCCCTTTATTTTGAATCCACCCCCTCAACCCTCATAGTTCTCTATATTTCTTCTGCTCATGTTGATTTTTCCAGTTTTAATGTAGCACCTTTTTCATTATCACTCTGTAAGAGGTGTTTGAGTTTCATTTTATGTCCCAGGAGGGACTTGGGGTGTGCAAGGTACCTTTCACTTAGCACACAGATGATAAAGAAGCTTTTCCTTCCTCAGACTTTCCTTGCACTGAAATAACTATTCTAAGTAATCCCAAGAATTTTATTTAAATCCTCTCATTTTCATTAAAATTATGATTTAATTTAGATTCTTTTAGATTTTTCCCTTTTTACAATAAAGTTTATATGACACACATCACTTGTCAGGAGAGAAAAATATTACTGAAATGAAGCAAAAGGAAAGAGGTGGTGATGTAGATTTTAAAAGTGATAAGTTATGGGTTTGATTTTTGACTTTTTGCTTAAAAATATACATTTTTATTCATGTACATGTTTGTTTACTCTATTTGTAAATAAATAAATTAATTCTCTCTGGCATATGTTGCAGGTTTGCCTGCTATGTTATAAGTTATAAAAGAGCTACTTTTAAAGTTTGAATTAGCATTCTGACTAGACAAGATCTGAAAATTGTTTCAGCTTTACTGATGAACAGAAGAAATATAAAATTTAACATGATCATTTCAAACCTAGATGACATCTCATTATCACAAGTATTGAAATATTGGCAAACAAAGGTTAAGAGAAGGCTTACTGTAAAAGTTAATTTTAGAATGGGCTGGCATTTTAACAGTATTAATGTCAGTATTGTAAATGTTGCTCTGAGAAGACTGTGAAATATAAGTATTTACATGTTTCAGCTTTAGAGAAGTCCTCTGAGAATGTGAGCTGATTCTGATCTTTTGGGTCATTAATCCCATATGATACATGGCAAAAGCAGAGGTAGAGGCAGTACTGGAGATTATGTCTGTTTTATAGAAGGAGACTTCTTAGTTCCCTTTTCAAATACACAAAAGAGCCTCCATGCTTCAACTCTGTGGTGCAACAAATACAGGTAATGTATCATTCGCTCTTTGTCCAGCTTTTTACCTGATCTCAACTGGAACAAAATCCGTATATGAGGATCAGAAGGCACTTTTAATGGTTCCCCATTCTTGCTGCCTGAGGGACTAGGACTGTGGAGTGCTCTATAGCACGCACTCAGTCATGAGAATATCACACAGTTGACAGTATCTGGAAGCTAAACTTTTTTTCTATCTAAATAGAAAGCATTAGAAGATGCCTCTTATGAAACACTAGAAGTCTGTCTACATCTCTTAGAGTAGAATTGGGTTACAAGTGAAATACAATATTTCTAATATCTTAAGAAATACAAGTTGCAAGTGGGGCACAGTATATTCATAGTCTGAACTCAGAAATATCAGCAGCTTGGAATCTCTTTGGAGATATAGATATGTACACATATATACAAAAGTCACTAACTTCCCTTTATGATACTTTCCTCTGAAATGGGCCAACATGTACTTTTTCTTTCATCTGTATTTTTATTTAGATTAGCTATTTGTAATTCTGCATTTCAAAGCTTACATTTAAAGTTTTACAGTATGTGCATTATTAATTTAATACTAAGTTAATTATAAGGGTAATGTAAAAAGGTTCTTTAATTTCCAAAACCAATTTTTACTTAGTAAATTTATATTAAATGAGACTGATGAAATGTAGAAGTCAGGGGTTTTTTGTTTTAGTTTATTTTTTGTCTTAACAAAGCTATGCATTTTAATGTAGAAACATAAGCTTAATTAAGCTTGGAAAAAAAAGTTTACTGGAATTAGTAATGAATCTTATTGCAATGGACCTGTTTGCCCATCATCTGGGTGAATGCACAGATTTTTTAAAGAAGTGATTCCACTGATGAAATTTTGGTGTCTGAGAACCCGAGAGTCACTTCTTGGAAATCTAGAGCTGCCTTCAACAGTTTACTAAGTATGAACAGCAATTATCTGCCTCGAAATGGCTTGCTTACTAAAGAGTATTCCACATAGCAATTCAGTTAGTGAATCTTAGTGTTTTGCTAATGTCATATGCGCTTTCAAACTTCTGAAGGGTTAAATCCTAGAAGTCAAACTAAGTACGCTTCTGGAAAGTACCACTCAATGAAATTTTTTTCCAAGGTTTTTACTGCCTAAGGAGTTAATTTGGAAACAATGGCTACTAGTAATTGCACTCAATAATAAATTCACACATGCACACATAAAGCAACCTTCTGTACATGAGTCACTAAGTGATGGAAGTACTAAGTCTGTTGCCTATTTATAGCTTGAAGGCTTATTGGATGTTCCATTTGGGAAGAAATGTTTAATCTTTGATTCAAATTTTCTCCATTATGGCCCAGGATTTCATCTTATCATCAGTACTGTGTCATTTCACTGTGCACTAGAACACCAACTTATCGGTTCAATACCCAATTTATACATATTTGAGATTAGCATAGGACAAAAAAATTTAATCACTGCCATAGAATCTCAGTTATGTTTGAAAAAGTCTCATAAATAATAATCTTAATTCTTTTTTGGGGGGGTTCTTCCCTTGCTCCCGATGGAACTAAATAAAAAGCTTCAAAAGGGTGAAATTCCATACCTACATAGTAAAAAGATAATAATTGGACAAGTAAGATAAGCTGGATCTGAAATGGATGAAAAATAAGATAAGCTGGATCTGAAATGGATGAAAAATATGGATACACCTTGTCATTAAAAAAAAACACATAATAGCATGTCTGACAAAAAGAACATGTTAAGCCTTTTGATGGCTTGATTTCTTTTTTGTTCGTTTCCTAACATAAAATAGTTAATGGTCCTGTTTCCTTGCTCTATAACAGGAAGCTTGTGATAAAGATAACAAATAGCCTGACAAAGTTGAGTGCTAGAAATCAGGACAGGTTTCTCAGCACTCCAAAAAAGCACATTACAATAGGTATCTATTCCGTTGGAAAAAAAGGTTAACTTCAGTCCTGTGCATCTGGAGATGTTAACCTCATTTCTTTATTCCTGTTTCTCCATCTCCATCAACAGAGTTAGAAAAATCTCTCTGAATTACTGAGGTGTTAGTTGCAGTGATATTGATGTTTTTGTTGAGCTTCATAGGACTATTATTGTTAGAAGTCTGCAAAATATAGTGTTACACTGGGAAAATACTAAGACAGTTCTTAAGTTAAAAACAGTCCCAAATACTAACCATCTTCTTCCTTTTAAAGCCTGTTGCTTAAGTGTTTTTTCTATGCAAGCAACCATAAAATCATCGAATCATATACCTACAATCATAGAAATACAATTGTATTTATTCTTGAAATAGAGCATATGCATAAACATAATCTGACTAAACCCGAGTCCAAACCTGTGATATGAAGGCAAAGAGATTTAGCAGTGAACCAGAGTTACAGCCTCAAAACAGAATTTTGGTACTTAGTCTACTCTAGACAACATTAATTGTGCAAGGGAGTATATTGAGTTCAGAGGGATGACGTGACATATAGATGTATTTATTGCACTATATCATATTCATTATAAAATGGAATGAAACTGAAGTTGTCTGTCTAGCTGCTAATTATCATAGAAATGGCATTTCATTATTTGCTATCACAACGAGCTCAACAAAAACATCGTGCATTTTACATGATTCAGAAATGTACTTCCTCCTCCACATTTATAAGCATCGCTAATCATGCTTCCTTGAAGAGTTCCAAGTTATTCAGTAATTTGAATAAAATCTTAAGAGCTGACATCCAGGAACATTACTTTTATTTTTTTTTTTCCCTGTTGTTATTATTCAGGAAGCATTTTACTATATCTTCCTAAATTGCCAGCATTTCAAAGACTGCTGGAAGTTCCTGTCTTCACAGAAACTGACAAAAAATTCTGAATAATTTTCATGCTATTGTTTTCTTGCTCTTATTTTCTTTTTAAATCATCATCTTGCTCATTCCTTTTAGACAAAACCAAAGACTTTCATTTAGGCTAGAAATCACTATTCTTTTTAACAGAACTACACTTTCTAAAATAGTGACTTCTATACAGTGATGCTACTTTTTTTTTTTTTAATCCCTATTTTGATTTGACAAAAACATAATGCAAATTATCATTTGCTATAAGAAAAGGAGTTCATTATTAGGAATTATCTAAGTAGTGTAGTACAATTGTCTGAATAGTTATCTGTTTTTGTTTTTTTTTACAGGACAGTTGCACAGACAAGATGCAGCCTTTGGCAACATTAGCCATTGTCCTAGAATAAGGCAATTTACAAACTTTGGTATATTGTAGAAGATGCAGGAATGGCTGTTGTACTTGTGTTGTTCCATTTAGCAGCATATCATTTTCTCATGCTTCCGTTTTCAAGGACATTCTTCAGGTCTCACCTATGTTTCTAAATCATGGTGGTGGTGATGGTGGTGTGCATGTTTAAGTCCAAAATGTATACTGCAAAAAAAAAAAAATATTAAAAAATGTGGAAAAGGGAAAAACAAACAAAAAGCCAAAAAAATACCCAAAACAAACACCACCACCAAAACCTAACAAAACCAAACAAACTAAACAAACACCCTAAAACAACCCTCTAAAAGGTACAGTAGTCATGTTATTAAAAAAGGGGAAATAGAGTGTTTACCCAAGCTTCTATCAGAACCTATAGAGATCAGGTTAAAAACAATAGCAGAGCCAAGGGGGTGATCCAGATCTAAAAGCTATTGTCCATAGCAGGATTCAATTTGTTGTGCACATGTATTTTTTGCCATTTGAGATTCTTTGAAATATCTTCCCTGGTCTCTAGCTTCTCATGTGGGAAAGCATGGTTCTTCTGCACGTCATGGGTCATATCTCCTATCCATGTGGGGATGTCTCAGGACTTCTCCAGTGACACTAGATTCCTACTCAGCTAGCTAGTTAACATACAGACACTCAAATTTAGGTTATTTGATCTTGATTACTTGATTTCCTATCCTAGAGGAAAGCAACAGTAAGACAGTAAGCAACTCCAAAATCATTTAATTGGGCAGATGGAGGAATCAACCTCACTACCTGGCAGAATTATAGAGCTAATCCTTCTGGAAGCTTTTTCTAGGCATATGAATGAAAAAAAAAAAAAGTGCCTGGGTATAGCCAACATAGATTTCAGAGGCCAAATTGTGTTTCCTTTGTTATGAATACATTATGGCTCTGTGGTTGGAGGGAGTGCAGTGCACTGCATTTACCTTTGTTATATCAAGGTTTCCATATGGTCTTCCAGAGAGTCTAAGTAGTCAAACTGAAGAGGTAAAGATTAGATCAACAAACTATAAGATGGGTAAAAAAAACTGTCTGTAAAGTCATAGTAGAAGTGTACCTACAGATCAATTATAAGTCATGTTTCTGAGAAATTTATAAAAGGGCTGATCCTATTTAGCAACTTTGACAGAGGCCTTGATGAGGATTCACCCCTATCAGGTTCGTGCATGACTTCAAATCTTGGGGCAATGTTGATATGCCAGAGGGCTGGGCCGCTGCTGTTGAGGAATCTCAACAAGCTGGGAAAATGGGCTAACAAGAAACTCATAAAGTTCAATAAACAAAAATAGAAGTTTTTTTACTTGGAATTTAATAAATTCATCATCAGTCCAGGCTGGGGACAGACTGGCTGGGTTTCCTGTTTTTGGCAAAGGACCCGGGATTCTATAGGCCAACAAGTTACCTTTCCAACAGTGAAGACTAAATGCTTACTGTTCTATATTAGCAAGAGTGTAGTTAGCAGACTGAAGCAGATGGTTATTCTTCTCTGTTCAGTGACTGTGAATTCAGTGTGTGCATCTGGATTACTGCATCTGATTTTGGACCCCTTGTAAAAGAGAGATATTAACACTGTAGTGAAGAATCATGGAGATAGAGAGGCTGAAGAACATGAAGTATTAGGAACGGCTGAAGAACAATATTTGCTTGACATGGAGAAAACAAAGGTAATTAAAAAGGAATCTAATTTCAGTCTCTTTAGCTAGAGGGGTGTTGTACAGGTGCCACAGCCAGATTTCTCTCTTGGACATGCATAGCAAGCAAAAGATCAACAGCTAGTAGCCACAGTCAATAGGAAGAAAAATTCTCATTGAATACACTGTGGCAGGGGTCAAGCACTGGGAGAGGCTGCACAGAGAGGCAGCAGAATCTCCCTCTCTGGTGATTTCCAAAATTCAACAATTATTTGATTGTGCTGTCTTGTTTTGAGCCGGATGTTGAATAGACCTGAGTCACTCACTCTCCAGCAGTTTCCCCTTTCAGTAAAAATGAAAATAACTGACAAACCTTTTCACTAAAATCTTTTTACTTTATTCTTCCTCCTCTTCTTTCTGATATATTTTTGCCTATTTCAAAGCTGAATCTGTTAACCTGCTGTCCAATGATTACGTAGTCTCAGCATTCACAAATCCTGATTAGACAGCAAATGCCAGTTTTCAGTATGGCCTCCACAAGTCCAACCGCAGTCCCTGACTTATAGAATTGAAGAGTCAGGAGGAAACAAGAACAGTCTTTAATCAGAAAGGTAACCTACTCACAAACAAAAAGTGTAAATTGATTTCCAAATGTTCTCAAAGCATTTCACTGTGGAAAAGAAAGAGAATTATGATTTAATATTTTTTTCAAACTTCTAAAAAGTGTCAGACAACAGATTCAATTTTTTCATGTCCTTTTAACTTTATTTTCTTTTTGGAGTGGAGAGATTCAATTTACAGAAGAGTGCAAGCAAATGAATAGTGAGACTTATCTGTAATACCACCAAGGTAACACTGTAACATGCTTCTGAGGGTTTTCAAGACAACTGTTTCTTCTTGTTCAGTTATATTATGACATTAGTATTCGGCCCACACTGGAAGAAAGTAGAAAGGGCCTTGTTGCAGTTTCCATTGTGCTTGTTTGTAAATTGAAGTGTAAGCTGTCATCCTGTAGTAGAATCAAGGAATATAAACAGCACAGTTCATAAACCTGCTTTTCTCAAGTTTCACTACATTAGAATATAAATGCTTGAGGCGTATTTTAGCCAATAGGTCATTCTACTGTAGTTTTGCTTTCCAGAAAAAAGCTAATTTACCTATTTTTATTTATTCTGTTAATATTACATTAATATTGGAATGAGTAATGATTTTACAGCCACAGCACTGAATGAAGTACTGCATAAACAGATGCACACCAAATGTTAAAAATAACATGCTTCAGGCAGTTACACTTTGAAATAAGAGTATAAGCAATTCCAGCATAACAAGTAAATACGGTTGTACTATTCATCTTGGATGTAAGAGGTGGGATTTCAGATACTGCTTCTTTTAGACTTAGATCATAGATCTGAACTTCAGTGTTCCTGCATAATTGTCCTAATCACCTGATCACTTTGAACGCTTTTTCCCTTTTCTTCCCAGAGATATGTAATATGATTCTATGATTTTCCATCAAATAAAAGTGGAAGGCTGAGATTGTATGAGTTCTAAATTTTAATTGCACAGCCTACATCCCTGAGTATAAGGCCTCTATTTGGTGTTGGTGAAGAGCTTTTGGTCTCCTGAATGTTGCAATTGAAATGTAATTCAAATATTTCAGTTAATCCACCTCTTTTATCCACCTCTTCACACGTAAGTCTGAATTGGCATTCACTTTGGTAGGAGTATACATAATTTCTGATCTTAGTACAAGGCATTGACTACAAGTTCATTACCTTAACATCATCATGATGTTAATATAGCACAACTTACTCCCCCTCTGTGTCAAGGCAAACCACAGAGGTTAGAAGCAATATGGCATTACAGTGCAATGGCTTCAAGCTCTTCAGACCTTGAAGCTCCAAAACCTTCAGAAACACTCTACACTGGACCCCAATGTTCACCTTCTTTGACCTGAGATAAGAGGCTTACTAGTGGTTTAGCTGTGTTTCCCATGCTAAAGCAGTACCCTATGCCTGGAAAGCAGGCTGTTGGGCAATCTAAGCCCAGTACAAAAGCACTTACTGAGAACAGTCTTGCTAGTTTTCGAAGCTCACTTATACACTTGTCTAAACTCTGTGGTTGGCCACTGGGAAATGAAGGGCTTCCCTGTCATCTCCTGCTTCTGACCTGTCTCCTGGACACTACCTCCCTTATGAAGAAATTATGTAGTATGCAAATTTTGTCTAATGGAAGATACTGATCTGCTGTTCATAGTTTCAGGAAGACTACCGATTACTGTAGTAAATGATTAACCTATTTTTTAGGAACATTTTACTTTAGCTGCTGATCTATATGCTGCTGTTTATCATTCCACTATGGCATTGGTATTGAAATTAACCTTTAAAGTTTAAACTACAGCTAAGTACCTTATTTCTGATTCAGAATATCTGAGAGTTATATACACTAGAAGAGAAAAAGGTATCTGTGACAAATGGGTGAAAAAGTAAGTATGTTTGATAACTCCATCATATTTGAAAAATCATAGCAGCTAAGTGAAGTTCCCAATGACTGGAAAAAGGGTAATATATCCCCCATTTTCAAGAGGGGGAAAATGGATGACCTGGGGAATTACAAACCAGTCAGTCTCACCTCTGTGCCTGGCAAAATCTTGGAGCAGATTCTCCTGGAAGGTATGTTAAGGCACACGAAAAACAACAAGATGCTTGGTGACAGCCACCATGGCTTCACTAAGGGGAAATCCTGCCTGACAAAACTGGTGGCCTTCTATGATGGGGCTACAGAACTGATGGACAGAGGTAGAGCAGTTGATGTCATCTACCTGGACTTGTGCAAAGCACCTGAAATTGTCCCAAACGACATCCTTGTCTCTAAATTGGAGAGACATCAGTTTGATAGGGGGAGCACTCAGTGGATAAAGAACTGGCTGGTGGGCTGCATGCAAAGAGTTGTGGTGAATGGCTCAATGTCCAGTTGGAGACCAGTAACGAGTGGTGTCCCTCAGGGATCGTTGTTGGGACCAATCTTGTTCAACATCTTTGTTGATGACATGGACAGTGAGATTGAGTGTGCCCTCAGCAAGTTTGCCAATGACACCAAGCTGTGCGGTTCGGTTGACATGTTGGTGGGAAGGAATGCCATCCAGAGGGACCTCGACACGCTTTTGAGGTGGGCTGATGTCAACTTTATGAAGTTTAACCATGCCAAGTGCAAGGTCCTACACATGGATCAGTGCAATCCCAGGCACAACTTATGATTGGGTAGGGAAGAGACTGAGAGCAGCCCTGCAGAGAAGGACTTGGGGTGTTGATCAATGAGAAACTTAATATGAGCCAACTTCAGTGTGCACTCGCAGCCCAGAAAACCAACTGTATCCTGGACTGCATCAAAAGGAGCATGAACAGCAGGTCGAAGGAGGTGATCCTGATCCTCTACTCTGCTCTCATGAGACCTCACTTGGAGTATTGTGTGCAATTCTGGTGTCCTCAACATAAAAAGGACATGGATCTGTTGGAACAAGTCCAGAGGAGGGCCATGAGGCCTGTCAGGGGGCTGGAGCACCTGCTGTATGAAGAGAGGCTGAGAAAGGTGGGGCTGTTGAGCCTGAAGAACAAAAGGCTGCATAAAGACCTTATAGCAGCCTTCCAGTATATGAAGGGGGCCTTTAGGGATGCTGGAGACTCTTCATTAGGGACTGTAGTGATAGGACAAGAGGTAATGGGTTAAAACTTAAACAGGGGAAGTTTAGATTGGATATAAGGAAGAAATTCTTTCCTGTTAGGGTGGTGAGGCACTGGAGTGGGTTCCTCAGGGAGGCTGTGAATGCTCCATCCCTCGTGATGTTTAAGGCCAGGTTGGACAGAGCCTCGGGTGGCATGGTTCAGTGTGTGTTGTCCCTGCCCATGGCAGCGGGGCTGGAAATAGGTAATCTTAAGGTCCTTTCCAACCCTAACTATTCTATTCTATGATTCAGGAAAACCAAAAATGCAAAAAAGCTTTTTAAGTTGGCTCACATACGAAACAATAAATATCAAACTGCTGCGAAAATTATGAGGTTCAGTAGTCATTATCACAGTTATAGAAGTCCAGAGCATCTGAAGTGGTTCATGTCTAAACCTGTCTTTTTTAAAAAACATTTTAAGTTTGGGGTTTTTTTTAATATATATTTGTTGATGGAAAGTATATTAAGTAACATCACATGTTTTAGAATATTGCTTGGGAAACTTTTGCTTTTCAGTAGTAACTGGCTTGAAATAGACAATTGCTGAAGTTCTGCTCCACAGTCTATGTATGTAGAAAAGATGGTATCAGTCCAGCATGTAGACAAGTGCCCATGAGCTACCTATACGACAGTCTTGCTCCTAGATCAAGAGCGTTTAGTATTTTTTTTTTCTGACATAATCAAAACTGTTAGTTTCGATCTTTAGAACAATATTTTAAGGACATTAGGAATGGGGTTTAAGACGTCTTGTATCTAGTTTGGTTGGTACTTATAGTATGTTTTATCCTTCTGATGAGTTCTTGTACATTATGGTTTATTACTGGCACCTTATCTAGAGACAATTTTAAACTATAATTTCTTTGTTGGTATTTTTGTCAGGATATTTTTCGTGGTATCTCCACAGAGGTGTACTCAAATATTTTAGTTTCTGCATTGAAATATTATGTATGTTAGGGGGAAACTTATAACATAGTTAGTGATCTTCAATTCAATTAATGAATCAACTCATGTATTTGACTTCCACTTTATTATCTTTAACCCAAATAATACTCAGCTTAGCAATCTCCCCCCTCTGTGAACATTTGACTTTCAACCAATACAATGTACTGTGTGATTGCACTCATGCTGTTCTGCATCTATTTTACAAACGGAGTCCTGTAGACACCAAACCATTTAGGTTCTTCCAGATTTCCATATTGGCAAACCCTTGATCTGTTCTTTCTAAAAATACATGTCATACAAACCCTCTCCAGCTATTTAAGTAACCCACTGGTTCCTGCATTCCTCTGAAGCTGCAAGACAGTTGTCTTCATGTCCATCCTAGAGTCACCTTCATGTCCATCTGGCTTGCATCTAATTTAATGCAGGAATTTGAAATACAGTCTTTCATAATAAGAGTGTCCTAACCACTGTTACATGAGTTCCTGGAACAATTTGCTCTCAGTCTTTCCAGTTGATGTTATTTCATTTTCTAGAATTTAAATATTAAGCATGACAGGCAAATACAGCAATTCAGTAGCGATTATGCATTCATGTGAAATAATTCAATTAAAGTCCATGCTCCAAATCAATATTTAAATTACTGTACATGGTGCACCAGGTTCAGGACTAAAGAATGAGAAATGCTGCCATTTTATAGGAGACTGGAGGTCTTCTGGAGCCTACTTCCTGCTCAAATTCAGTAAAACAAAGGTTTGTGGAAGGGTCACCCATATTTCAGTCACTCCTAAACTACTTTGGTGTCAAGTAAGCTGGGAAATTACTGCTTCCTCCTTTTTCTTTCCTGTGAGTGCAGTCACTGGAGTTCACATCTGTCAAACCTGAGTGGAGACAAGCATGCCTTTTTAGCCTGATCTAGGTTAGATAGTTTAATTGTCCCCTCTCCTAGTAATTTCCTACTGGTTGTGCTCAAAACCTCTGTTAATAATTTGAAGCACTTACTATTAAAAAAAAAACCTACAGAAAGAAATGACAGCAGGACATCAATTGGAATAAAGACCTTTAAGTAAACAACCACTTGAAATAATAATCATCACAATCATAATAATATATTATTATTCAGAGTACTCAGCTCTCAAGGAGTTTCTTTGTAAGAAAACACATTTATTCTGTTACTGAAGCAATTGACATTTAAGTCAGGTGTATGAATGTTCTTCTGTTCCAAATCAGTAAAATAGCTATATGAACAGTGAAATTTTTAATCACCTGCATTACTAAATCAGAACCAGGCACATCACATATCAATTGGGCACCTATAGAAAATGGGCAGTGACACTTAGATGTGTGATCTAAGATCACTGCAGTATTTCCATGGCTTATCTGCAGCCATTTTATACAAGCTGACAGGTAGTTTAGTAAGTGGTAAAGCAATGCTAGAACCTGAGAAAGGTGAAGGATAATAAAACATTTGCAAACAGCAAAGCAGAAGTATGGCTCACTTTCCACCAAGACGTTGCATATAAGGTACAAGACAAAGAGAGACTTGTATACAGTTTTTGAAAAGAGCAAAATATTTGTGCTTTTCCCCTTTGTACTGTCTACATACATGTTGCTTTAAGAACTGTACCAACTGCTGGCTTAAGTTGCAATGACATAGCAAAATGTGAGTGCTACACAATGACCGAAAGAAATACATTCACAAAGAAAGAAAGTTTAGGAAAGCCTTTACAGGTCTCAATGCTTTTCGTTTTATGAAAGTACGAATGAAGGTAAAAATGTGAATGTCCTCGGAAACATTCAAAGACAGTCTGATGTTTCTCAGTTTTGGCATGGTTTAATTGCAGCCATTATTTAGGGTTGTTGTGCTGTATGTAGTATTTTACTATGACTAGAATGACTAAGTCAATAGGATCCCACCGGCTTGCAGAAATATAATGTGGAAGGGTTGTTGAATAAAGAAGTGGCAGGTCACCTCGTCTATACAGGCATTACACACTTGAGCCCAGATCATCTGGTTCTGCATTTTGGATCACATTCTAGTTCTAATTCAGAAACCAAAAGATTTTGTGAGACAAATCAGGCCTACTCAGGTCCCACAGGGGACTGGCTCACACTCAGTGCTATATCCCTATTTGCAGTACAGATGAAACCAACTTGAGCCACATGACATTGTTAACCGGAGTATAGAGGTCACCTGAGTATAGACAGTAGTAACATTACATCTGTAGCCAGTAGGAACAATAAAATCAAATTTACTTTTAGGGCTGGTCTATGCAAAGATAAATGAAGAAGTTATAACATGAAGAAAGGAAGCAAACAATAAATAGCTAGGTTTTGTCTAAGGTTACCTGATAAATAATATATATTAGTCTACATTGCACATTTAGTTCTAAAGATATACTATTCATTCCTACGGAAAGCACAGCTTGGAAGCAAAAAGTGTTCGTGCTGTCATTAGAGTTTTTCAGTTCTTCTTGCAAACGTGTCAACCTGATAAAACTTCATATTGCTGTTTTATATATTGCAATGCACAATGACTTTTCATGCTTAGGGTAAGTAGCCTATGGAAACATTAGCTCCATCCATGTTTTTCTGTTTGAATGTGGAAATGGATAGTGCTGAAAGATTACACAGAACAGAGGGGAAAAAAAAAACAGTACAGAAACATCCAGGCTGTCTGTTCCTAATGGCCTCTGGCACATGCTATTCCCAGAATTATGCTTGGGAATCTTCTTGGAAAGTGCCAGTAAACCCAACACACCTAAAATTTAGGTAGTATGAAAAACCAATGCTCCAAATACTTCAAAGCTGAAGCATGTTCCTTTATTTTTTTATTGGTATAGATTTGATTGTTCAAACCATTGCTTTAACTTGTATTTGTCAATGGAATTCAGCATAATTAAATTTCTATAAATCTAGTTTCCATCACAACTATATCTTTTAAAAGCTATTTATAATGCTGCCCTATATTTGCAGCCAAATCCTTCAGTTTTGGTCAGCTCTCCCATCTGTGTCTACTCCCAACCTCTTGCCCACTTCCAGCCTTCTTGCTGGGGACAGAGTAAGAAACAGAAAGCCCTAACACTGTACAAGTATCATTCCATATTGTTATCAACCCTGTTTTGGTCACCAGTAAAAAAGCACCATATGGGCTGATGTGAAGAAAATTAACTTCACCCCACCCAAACCCAGTACATCTTCTGTTCTAACCCTTCAGTTTGCTTTTTTCAGCTTTATATAGCAATGACTAATTTAGAGCAGGAACTTTTCATCTTTTCACATAATCCATTCCTCAAATCTCATTATTCATGTTTCTATGTTGATTTAATTTATGATAAGTTTAAATGTAAAACTTCAGACACCATCAAAGCCTGCTTACATTGGTGTGGGTCAAACAAGTGAATAGGTAGATAAGACAGACTAAACACACATTCCAAATCTTCCCCTGACTAGAGAAATTACAGTATTACAAAACCAAAACTTATTACTCAAATATATAATGTAATTATTTTGGCAATAAATATCTTAGAACTCAGATACTCAGTTCCTCTTGTCAGCTGTACTTACCTTCTAGAAAAAAAAACCCTTACAAACTCAAAATTTGTAAAGGGAATTGCTTTTCTTCTTTTCCTTTTGTCTGTCTAATTACTGAAACTAAAAGTGACATAACTGACATCATGTAATAAACCATTTTCTGAGCAAGTGGCTTGAAAATTGTACTAACTTTATTCTTATTAGCACTGGAATGTAATGCTTCCAGTAAATTTACTATTAATATTTGCACTGAAGTTTTCAAAGTATTCCTTGTTTGTTTGTTTGTTTTTTTTTTTTAATAGCTATTCAACTGCAGAAACATCACATTCTTCCTAAAAAAATCATACTGAAATCTATGCCACTGACTGTTTTCCTAAGTAGGGAACTAAAGTGTAGTATTATCATTTAAATGTTTCTGGACAACCACGCATATTTTGAGCAAGAACTGAAACATAGTTAGGGACTTGAAACAATCAACAGGTCTATATCTTTCTCTCACTGCAATGCATTAGGCAATTAATGTTTGATGTTTTGAAATGGTATTATATACCTTAGTATCAGAATTGAAATGTCTCACTGAAGATACTCTTTATTCTGCTGGATAATGCAGATGGAAATTCCTTTTATTTTCCCTACTGCACATTCCAGTTATACAACTTTGTCTATAAAGCAAACCACACAATCCATGCACAATTTCATAAAAAATCTGAGAACTCCATAAAGATATGGGATTCTTGCTTAAGAAATGAAGCTGCAAAGTCAGAATGACAATTTTTTCCTCACTATGTTCCATTTAGAACTTATCCTAGATCACCATGATTAAATTAATATTTTACATTTCAAGCTGAGGGAAAACTATAGATATCATTATAGGAAAAGGCAAAAGAATGTTTAAAATTATTAATTTTCATATTGAAGATTTCCTCTCTGATGACAAGCTAGCAGTAATTATTCCTTCCTTTATGTAACTTTTGAGGGTTTTTTTTTAAATTCCTCTTATGTCATATGAATTTTTCTTTTCCTAAGAACAGCTGCCTATTGAATTCAGAGCTTTGTGATTCAGCAGTATTATCTAACCATTGGCTTATTACTCTATTAACTCTGTTGTTAAGTCATGGAGCAGAAGTTTTTTAATTACTTACAATATTTTCTTGAGGAATGTTAGTGTGACTTCAGGGAAAAGTATAGGACAAAAGTACAGGACAAACTTTATGTTCTTTATAATTCAGTAAAAATGCCTTCTATCTTAATAAATGGGCTTAAAGTTAATTGAGCCTTTTAACGATACAAAATGTTCTGCATAGGTCAATGGAAATTTTAGCATTGATGTAATCGGTTAGTTGAAACGGAATAGTGACTTTTAGGCCTAAATCTTCCAATTTCCTACCAAGACCTTGTCCTTGTAAAGCCTTACTGACTTCATCAATTGTTTATAATTTTAACTTCTATGAGAAATTAAATAAGCTTTGCTTTTGCTTGCAAATTTTCCTGAGTGTATTTAAGGTGTGTATTCTGAAGAGAATGCCAACAGTATCCAAGTGCAGTTCCTCAAGGTGTTGAAAGATGGATTCACATTAGACTGCAGATACCAAATGCAAGATCATGATACCTTTGTAAAACACGTATGGTTTTGATTAATAATATAAATCAAACTAAGTGCTGTTTTATGACCTTTAACCACTATTCAGTGAAAGTTAATGCTGTTGGCTGACAAGAAGCCACTCTTTCCTGTAACAGCAGATATTAAATCCATGAGAAATCAAGTCATTATCCAGTTCATACCAATTAATCAGATATCCTGGATAAGCAGAACTAATATCCAGCTTCATTACAGGGACCCATAATAAAACATAATAGCTGTACTAGGATTCAGTTTAGTAGTAAAAGCAAGTTTTTAAGCCCAAATTTCTTTGCATTTTTTTAAATTTGTGTTCCAACCTGGTTTTAACTAAAACCAACTTTCCCGCTCTGGTTTTCCAATATCCATGACAGTTTACAAGAAAATCAAGCAATTATGTTGTGGTCTTTTAAAGCATCTGACATTACTGAAAGATAAAATTCCTTCAAAATATGTCTCTTTGCCACATCAAGGTAAATATGTAGATTATAGTAATGTGTTTCTGAGCAAAGGAGGAGTACTTCCGTGAGAAGAAAATAAAGAATCCAGCCATCAAATCAGTGTTAAATCACATCTTAGGGCAATTAACTTGGTCCTGTCAAAGATGCTCTCTTTTAAAAAACTTATTTAATGTCTTCTGACATTCACTGTAAGAAATTCTCATAAGCAATATTGGTAAAAGTCATAGTAGAGCTTCATCGAATTTGCGCTGACCGATATTGATATCCTTAAATGTGTTTACAAGATTCTATAGCTAAAATAACAAAATATTAATCAACCTTTATATGTTCAAATATCCATTTTTATTTCTTTGACTCTCTGACAGATTAGTGGCACCCACTGGCAACCTGGTGTTAAATTATAACATTTTGACAATGAATAGCCTATATATATATAATGACATTAATCGTAGATGGTTTTGTCAAGCTTCCATCTTGACATAAGTTATTGAAAGAACAGCCGAACAGTCAGGTCTCTAGGGCTTTGTCAGTAGTCCAAAGGGAGACCGTGGGTTTGTACTTTTAGTTCCTATATGGGTTCTAGGTTTTTGGTTCCAGTTTTCATAGACTGCAACACTGATGACTGTTACCAAGGGGGCAGCAGCTTTTAGGGGTAGGAGATATATCTCCTTGATGAATACCTAAAGATCCAAGAAATGAATGAGGTTAGTAAAGGTAAAAAGCTCTCCCATGCAGATGGGCAGGAGGAGGATAGTGTCTGTGTATAAAATATAATATTCCTCATGGGGAAACTAAACAGAATCAGTCCCAGTCACTCCCAAAGAACTGCGTACTCATGGTACTACTTTTGTGAGTTACAACTACAGGGGCTTTTCTTTTTTCTTCTTTTCTTCTCTTTTTTCTTTTTTTTCCTTTCTTTTCTTCTTTTCTTTTCTTCTTTCCTTTCCTTTCCTTTCCTTTCCTTTCCTTTCCTTTCCTTTCCTTTCCTTTCCTTTCCTTTCCTTTCCTTTCCTTTCCTTTCCTTTCCTTTCCTTTCCTTTCCTTTCCTTTCCTTTCCTTTCCTTTCCTTTCCTTTTCCTTTCCTTTCCTTTCCTTCCTTTCCTTTCCTTTCTTCCTTTCCTTTCCTTTCCTTTCCTTTCCTTTCCTTTCCTTTCCTTTCCTTTCCTTTCCTTTCCTTTCCTTTCCTTTCCTTTCCTTTTTCCTTTCTTTTTTGTTTTCACTTTTCTCTTTTGTCTTTTTTTCTCTTTTTTCTCTTTTTTTCTCTTTTCTCTTTTCTATTTTCTTTCTCTTTTTTATCTTTTCTCTTTTTTCTCTTTTCTCTTTCCTTTCCTTTCCTTTTCTTTTTTTTTTTTTTTCCTTTTCCTTTTCTTCTTTTCTTTATGTAGGGAACTTTCTGTCCTGCTTCTTTACAGCATGGACACCATCGGCGCTTTCCTTCTAAAACTTGCAGATAATGTCATAAACAGTACAGCACATCAATCTAACTAATCTCAGTAGAACATTGTAACTGAAATAAACTTCTTTACAGAATAAAATACCACATTGTTTACATATATGATGTATTTGAACTATTCCACAGTGACAGAAGAAAGACAAGACAAATATCACATGAAGCAGCTGGAGACTAATCATCTAAATTAGGCAAAGATTAAAATCTCTGAAGCTCTCTTAACATTTAAGATGATAAAAATGGGATCTAGTGGGAACAGAAAGTAGATTTCAGTAAGAAAGGCACTGGTAGAAATCAGTGTCATGAAGAATGTGTTGTTTCAGATATGGTGAATAGAATTATACCTGAAATTTTCTTCTCATGAGAGTCAGTTCTGAAACTCTGCTATTTAAATAGGAGCACTACCAACCTTAAACCACAATATGATTCAGGAAAAACTTAGGTTTCCTGCATAAAGCCCCAAGAAATACATGATGTTCTTTTACAGATCTGTGACTATATGCAGGTGTTTTCTAGCAATATTAGCTCTAAGGTGCTTTTAAGCATACAACCATAGAACCCTTAATGGGTTAGAAGGGACCTTTAAAGAACACCTAGTTTCAAATGTAAGCAAGGACATCTTTCACTACATCAGGTAATAGGGGAGCCACAGCTTCTCTGGGAACCATGTTTCAGTATCTCAGTATTCTCATAATAAAACACTTTTTTCTTTATGTCCAGTCTAAATCTACACTCTATGGTTTTACCATGCCATTGACACCCACACAGAAAAGAAGTAGGGGACAGTAGTCTGTGTTTTGAAGTAGTTGTGTCAGTCTTCCTAAGACATCCCAGATTCCAGCTCGTGACCAAGGAGCAAACTTCCCTTGGCTGTATGTCCAGCTGGCAGAAAGGCGCCTGGGTGCCTCTCAGCAGAAAGTCACCCACTATTAGCATTCCTCATTTCCCTTTACTTCTTTTAGTATGTGCAACTGGTGTGGTCTCCTCCAGTCTGCTTGAGTGATTCTACCAGAGCACACCTTGCACAGGTGGAGCTTTCACTCTCCTTTGCCCAGAAGCATGGGGTGATTTGCAGTCCCCCACCTGGGCAGCAGCTTGCCTGATAGGACGCTTTGTCTGAATGGCCACCTCCAATTGTCCCAAGCTAGCCTGGCTAGGTAAATGGCTCCTGGCTGCTGCAGAGCACAGCCCTCACCTGTCTCTCCTACCATGCTTCCGAAGAACTCAAAACACTGCCTAGTAAGCCTTTCTAATTCCGTGGAGACATCAAGGTTCTGGGTAGGTTTGCAGAGGCATGGCTAGCTGGGGTGACCGTCAAGGTGCAGCCTAAGTCTGTGGGTGAGCAGAGCAAGCAACTGCCGACAACTGGTGCAGTGCATTGCCCTTCTTGCACAAACTGCTAAGAAAACTGCCATGCTGCTCCTCTCAGGCACCTCTTCTATTTGTATGACCTGTTCATGGAGCTCCTGCTCACTGGCACTCCCCAGAAGCAGGTTATATGCAGTTTGCCATGGTCTGAGTTGACTGTGGGGACAGGCAGCCTCCAGAGACTTCACCAGTCTCACACTATTCTCAGCATGTAGCAACAACTGCTGCTACCGCTGCTGCTGTTGCTAGCATAAAACTAAAATGAGTTATTGCAGAGCTGGAAGTATTTGATCTAAACTATTTTGCAGCAGTTACTTAAGGGAAATAACAGCAATAAAATGAAATTAAATTGCATTGGTTATTTTTAGCAATGGCAAGGCATACCAAAAATGTCTCAAAGTGCAAAATTAATGTAATGTAAACGTGTGATTAGGTTCTTTTTAAGCTAAAATAAACAACCACTAAAACAAATAGTGCTAATGCATGTAAACAACTCAAAGATCCCACAGGATAAAAGCAACAATACAAATGTAAATTTTTATGCTTGTACCAATCCTGGCCAACATAAATACTGCGCAGAATGCTACTACTAAGGTATTTTTAATACAATTCTAATACCTTAAAAATTCTCATAGACATTTTGTCAATGTGGATTTTGGATGAAACAGCTATTACCTGTATCCTAAAATGTGTGGTTTAGAATATGTGATAAATCTCCAAATTTACAATCCCATTATACAAGTCTTACAGTTAATCACAGGGCTTTCTACAGCCACAAGGAAAGAACAGCCCCACCACTGCTGGGTGAGATGCTGGGGAGGCACTCTTCATTAGGGACTGTAGTGGTAGGACAAGGGGTAATGGGTTAAAACTTAAACAGGGGAAGTTTAGATTGGATATAAGGAGGAAATTCTTTCCTGTTAGGGTAGTGAGGCACTGGAATAGGCTGTTCAGGGAGGTTGTGAATGCTTCATCCCTGGCAGTGTTCAAGGCTAGGTTGGACGAGGCCTTGGGTAACATGGTTTAGAGCAAGGTGTCCCTGCCCATGGCAGCGGAGTTGGAACTTGATGATCTTAAGGTCCTTTCCAACCCTAACTATTCTATGATTCTATGTTGTGCCATGTAATGGAGAAAACATACTGAGTGTCAGTCAGAACTACTAAAGTGAGGGAAAGACACATTTTAGCTTTCTTAACCAACCATATGCTATCTTCTACCTGGAAAATCTGTACCTCCATCAGTCATTAGTTGCTATATATTTTTCCTCAAATAACAGCATTTTAGAAAGATGCCTATGGTTCTGCTTTAGACACCTGCATAAAGGCTTTGCTCAGCCAAGTCTTTTACTTCAGCTGCTTTTAAAATACATTTTAGTGTATTTTACAGTTTTAAAGTGTGTAAAGTGGAATTGCACATACTTTACTGACCTAAGTACAAATGCACTGATACATACACAAACTTCCCCTCAGTCTCAGTTACCACTGTATAAGCAAAACTTTTCACCTCTTACTATATATGCACAAAGCATACTTTCACTAGAGTCAGACCCTGATTGTATCTTAACTTGTTTGTAAACCTCTGTATTTAATAAGGTTAAATATGTTGCTAGTGAAATTGCATAAGAAATATGAGCTTTGATGCAAAACAAAACCAACAAAAATTCTCAGCATGTACAGCCAAGTTATAAGCCCATGGAATATGGAGTTACAATAGAAACGCTGACACAATCTTAACCATAGCTATGTGAACACAGCAAACTGTAATTGCTCCCATTATTACAGACCTGAACTGGCTGCATGTTTCAAAGAACAGATTCTGCAATCTGTTTGTAACTTGTTTCTTAACTATTGTTTCAAACTGTTAATGATTGCAGAAATAGATTCTTTGTGCTTTGTTTTGGTTTGATTTTTTTTTCCTTGTTTGGGGTGTTGTGGGTTTTTTTTTTGAGGGGGGGTTTGTTTTGGTTTGGTTTGGTTTGTTCTTTCTGTAGGTAACACCTATTTCCTATAGTACAGCTTGATCTGTTGTCAGAGCTTGAAATTATTTAATTATTAATATTACAGATTGCTACCTCTTCTCTCTTTGAGAACACAATAGTGTAATTGCACTAATAATTTTCTTTTCTCCTTTACCCAAGCTTTAGGTTCCTTGTTCACTTCTGTCTCAGACGCATCTCATGTCCACGTTTTTCATTTAGTAAATTATGCAAGAGACTGGATACACCTTTCCTCCCCAGAACCTGCTGCTTTACAACACAAACACCATACAGGCTCTATGATACTCCTTTGAATAAGTTTATCGAGGAAAGTATAAAGCAAGCGCAGGTTATTTCTCCCCTCTTCTGCAACAAAGAGAAAATAGATTTTGTGTGCAACAATTATAGTCTGCTTCTTGCTTTCCATTTCAGGAAATACAGCTATACACAGCCAAGGTTTCTGGCAGCGACAGAATTAGCTACTTACTGTGTTCCTTTGATTTGTGAAATATCTTAGATGACACATCTAGGATGACCTTTTTTCTCACATCAGTGAACACTCACTTAAGAGCATCCTGTGAGTGCCCAGAAAGATGATGTTGAGTTATCCAGTTAGTTGAGGCAGTAATTTCTGTATTTTACTTCAGCAAAAAAGAGAAATTAAGTTTCTTCTAAAGTGTTATTTTTAAATCATTACTGGAAACACTTTAGTTGTAAAATATTTTCAACTTATTTCTGATGTTACAGTCATATTTTATCAACAGGCATATCTCCCAGGATGTTATTGAAGAGTATTTACCTTTCCTGCTTGTGACTGAGAGTCGATGCATTGCGCTTAATGGGCATCTATCAGATTTAATTTGAGCTGACTCAAATCTGTAAACAGCAATCCTGGTCATTACTGTCCACAACTATATTATATGCAGGCAAAATATTTCATTTAAATGAGCAGCTACCATGCAGCACCGTTGCAAACCTTCATATGTAATATGAAAAAAAAAAGGAAGCAGGTTTTGAAATGGTATAATAGCATCCATGAAGTAAACTGAGGAATGATAATTTACATAATCTAAGAATATCATCCAAATTGTTCTTCAATAATTCTATGCACTGAAAATATATATTTCTCACAAAATTCAAGAAATGTTCTCTGACAGTTCAGGTCACCTCCACTAGACATCTTCCCCAGCAAGCATCCTTGTGCTTCTTTTGTGCTGAGAGAGCTAAGCGTGTGCTTGCCTGGATTTTTTATCAATATTTTAACTCCATCCAAGATAAAAGACTTGTGTAAATATGAAGTGGTTCTCAACTAAAAAAATTCCAGTAGAGATGATGTCTCCACTAGAAATATCACCTGTATAAATAGCAGAATAGTCTAAGCAAATTTGCTTTTCTTAGTCACCTTTTGTAGAGCTTCTACAAGTCATCCAAGCTTAATGACAACAGCAGCCTTTAACTAAGATTACTAATGTAAGTATGGCAGTGTACCAGCTGCTACTATAGTAAAGAGTTTAGAGAATCATGGAGCAAGCTTAAGCATGTTGTAGAATACCAAGGTGTTAGATATTAGAAATACAACAGAAGAACATGAAATTGATTGGGAGATCCAGAAATATCAGTAAAACTCTTCATATGACATGATTAGTATCACATAAATTCAGGAGAAGAAATTTTTTTATTTGAAGTGTTGATATTCCAGAAAGACAGGTAAGGGAAGAAATACTGTGTAAATGTCTGGAGTTTATTAGGAGTTGAGAGGCTAATACTCTTTGTCCTGCTAAAAGGTAAAACAAGAAGAATGGAATAATGGCAGTAACCCATATAGACCTTTGTTGAAGAGTTTGATAAAGCATTTATTAGGCTATTTAAAAGTTAGACTGTAGTGACAGCACAGAATTTTAACCAAATATTTGTTGGACAAATATGACAGGCTGTAGGCTGACAACCGTGCTTATGTAATGTGCTGAGAACAAGCTTTATTTAGGAGGATAGAAGGGGACCAGCTAATTTAAATGTAGTTCTTCCTAAAAAGGGAGAATTGATTGAGATGCCAAAGGTGAAAGTAATCACAAAATGATAATGTGACCTATACTAAGGGAGACAAATGTGACAGAAGAACTGAAAATAATGTACTTTAAAAAGTAAAGCTTTGATAAGGAACTCAGGAAACTCATATAATAGGTCATTCATGAGGATCGTGTCAGAGATAAAGGAATATAGCAAATCTGTTACTGAAATAAGCCATATTAATGCACAACAGCAAATATAAAAAGAAGATGGAAAGAATGGTTGGAGACAATTTTAACTACATCAGGCTACCCTTAGTTATTTGAAAAGCAAAAGAAAATATAAGGGTCCTATGGTTATGGGTCATATAATTGAATAAGTAGAAAGAAAGAGCACATATTTGTAAGGATAAATCCAGAAATGCAACAAAGTGTATGAGCTTCAATTAGCAAGAGAAATAAAAGGGAAAAACAAAATAAAATCAGGATCTAAAACTAAAAGAAATACAGGTCCAACACTAACTGGAATAAAAGATCATTAAGCTGAAACTTTCAGTTCTTTCTTTTTGTAAAATTTAAGTTGAAATTAGATTGAAAAGGCAATATTTAACAAGAAGCTGGTGGGTGATGCAGATCTGATTCTAGAAAGAACAAGTCAAAGAATGCTTTTGTGAGGTAGTTGTTACAAGTGCTTATCAAAATCACCTCAGCCTGTTTATTGCACTGTGTGAAGTATCTGAAACATTAATGGTACTTTTAGAAAATGTGATGAATAAGAAAAACCTCAGAGGATTGAAAAAAAAATAATCCATCTTCTAAAGTGCAAATCCTAAAGTAAGTTATCAATAAAACTATATTTAAACTAAACCAAAGAATTATGTGTGTGTGAAAGGCTGAGATGTGGACAAAATGTACCCTTACCTGACCATAATGGGGCAGTGGAGCGAAGCAAACAACTGGATGTTTAGCACTGTTACATAGTTTCTTTCAACCCTTGGCAGCAGGGAATACAATTATTCAGCTCTACTTAGCACTGGTGATCCTTGGTTGCCATACTGCAGTCAGTTTTATGCACCACAATTTAAGAAATTAAAAAGAGTCTACAAGATTATGACATATGTGGCAAGAATGTTAGAGTACAGCAAAAAATAATCAAATTTTGTTTGCTGGTGGCAGGAAGTAGGAAGACATAGTCTTCTAATTATAAAGGTTTGCTATGAAGAAGTAATGAAGACAGTAGGAACGCACAAGTAAAATCAGTTCCATGTGTAAAAGCCTATAGATATTAATTTTCATATTATGAGGCAATGGACCAGACTGCCACGGGACATTCCACAGTGGTTTTCAAGAACAGGTTAGAAAAATACTTGTTAGGATAGCTTCACTGTAAAATGATGACTCAGGTGATTTTTCAAGGTCCCTTCTAATGATGCAGTTGTATGATTTTGCTTCCCTTTCTTTTTGTGTTAGCATGAGTGGAGTATGTTTTATATCTAGAACACAGTAGAGAGCATCAGGTGGTTTTATGCAATATATTTTATGCCACATTTCATTAGTGGCTGTTTACTGCAGAGATAGAATGTATAAAAACAGAATTTGAAATGGAAAAGTGAAGAGTCTCTTCATTAAATAATAATTATAGAATTATACAGAAATAATTGCATCCAGATTTTAAAAAAGAATTTCACCTATTCTCTTTCGAAACATCACAAATTTGTTGCTACATTTACTGTTTAATTTGCAGGGCAATCAGATTCAGAAACGTTCTACATAGTAATTGTCTCAACATATTTTTGTACAGCATACTAAATTATACTTTAAAAAAGTTATTTTAATTATTTTAAGGGCTGTGTTGTCAGAAATTAAAATACACAATTATACTAGGCAGCTGAGTGATTAACACAGTGGCCTGAATGAAGACTGTGAAGACTTCTAAAATTCTGAACTACTGCACACAGCCATGTGACATATCTTCTCTTGTAGTTACAGACCAACATCTTTCTAGTGCTAAGACAAACATAAAAATCAAATTCCAACATATTTCTGTCTTTAAAACCCTCATAAGCCTAGGCTCAAATCCATGACACAGACCAAGTATATTTCTTATATCTCAGGATAATCCTCCCAATTAAAAGGAAAAGAAAAAGATCAGGGTATTTTTAGAAATCTGGTTAATTGATTAAACTCCTGGCTGGCTGCTACAGCCTTACTCAGCTCCCTCCAGTAAAGCTATCACCTTTTAATCACAACTCATTTGTCTGAAGACTTAGTACACAACTACCTTTACAGTGCTATTCCTTGTAACTGATTTAATGTGCTGATGATTGTTGTCCTCAACTTGATTTTGAGTTAACACCAAGTGTGTTCAAAATCAACTGAACGATTTACTTTCATGATACTAAAGCATAGTAGAAAAAAAATAACATTTCTTAATTCAAGTTAGGATAATGAACTAGAAAAAAAAAATATAGCTCCTTATAAATGCAACCTGAAGACAAATGGTAGGACTCCTATTCAGAGAAAAAAAATCTGGGTATCTAGGTAGTTGCATCTTTATCAGGAGTCTGAGTGCTTATTATAGTAAATAGAAATTTGAGTGAAAGAGAGTGGTTCAGTTGCCTGAACATGTGTCAGTACTGTTCCATATACCACACAGTGTACTTCTGGCCTCCAGATGCAGCTTCAGTATGGGTTTGATCACTGTGTCATAGGTCCCCCTTTATAGGTGCTTTGGCTATGCCAGGACATATGAATAATTTTTAAGATGTCTATATTAACATAGTGATACTATTACTTCTTAAAGCTACATTTATAGCTGAAAAATAAAATGTTTATCCAGAGTCAGGCTTTTCTTATACTTCAATAAGATTTTTTGCTTATCCTTTAATAAGATATAGACTCATAGCAGACTTCTAGCATCTGAAGGAGGCCTATAAGGATGCTAAGGAAGGGCTCTTCATTAGGGACTGTAGTGATAGGACAAGGGGTAACGGGTTCAAACTTAAACAGGGGACATTTAGATTGGATATAAGGAAGAAGTTCTTTACTGTGTGGGTGATGAGGCACTGGAATGGGTTGCCAAGGGAAGCTAAGAATGCTCCATCCCTGGCAGTGTTCAAGGCCAGGTTGGACAGAGCCTCTGGTGACATGGTTTAGTGTGAGGCATCCCTGCCCATGGCAGAGGGGTTGGAACTTGATGATCTTAAGGTCCTTTCCAACCTTAACTATTCTATGATTCTTATGAGTCTATGAGTATATGAGTCTACGAGTCTATGATTTCATTTAGTTTCTTTTTCTTATCTAACTGTTCAGAGTATTTATGTGCTTGGGAATTTTAAAAAGGAATGTATATGTTAAATATCTGTTATGTGAAATAATTTGCTTTAAATAACCATGCTGAGCAGAGAACCGAATGATTGAATTAATATACATGAAAAAGTTATTTTAAAACTTCACAGAAAGCTCTTTCTTGTTTTCAAATGTCATAGTCACCTGTGGGGTTTTTAAAGAAATTATAAATATTTATATTTGAATGAACAAATATTGTCTGTTTAATGAGAAACCTTCTCCAAAACTGCTTATATTCTGTCTATATTTTAAAATTACATTTTAAATATTTTTCATAACCTGTACCAGGAAAAGTCATCAAAAAGTCTATGAGATATTTTTAAGGTTCCCATAAAACATTACAGTAATTTTATCAGGTTTACTAAAGTTCTGTACCTGATTTATTTAAAATCCTCCAACTCGGAGAGTCTTGTTAAACTATGCTTTATAGGACTCTAAGAATCATAGAATTGTGAGTTACAATAGAAAATAAAATACAATCGGTATGTTCATAATTTTACCTGACAAAGATGCATGTGGGCTTAGGAGGAAAGGGGAATTGGATAGTTTATGACCTCAAGTAATCGTATCATCTCATTGAAAGATCAACTATTTAAGTGTCTTCCTTAGGCAGTATATGCATTCAGTATTTATCCTTAGATGTAAAAATCTGATACAGAGGAAAACCAGATTTTCCCGTTCCTCCCGAAAGCTCCAACTTTCTGAACATTGCAGCTTGGGTCAAAGTTGCTGTCAGCTCTTTCTTGCAGAGGAAGCTGTGGTTATGATATGCTAGAGAAGGAGGTAGGTCCTGCTGTATGCCTACATGAAAGATTCTCCACCTTCTTCATGCATCATCAGAAACCTTGAAAACCTGTTCTCAAGTTCTTCTTCAGTAATAATGTGCCAGAACTCAATTTCTTGAATATTTCAGTTAGTTGACGGGAATTTTCAATGGAAAATACAAATAAAGATGACAATCAATATGAATAAAGATGACAATCAATAGCAGTGCCTGATAATTTTCAGTGGAATTTTGTGAGCAGGAAAAATAATGTTCAACTCTATATCAGATTACTGAAATAATATTTACATTTATATGCCTCTGTACACCTCAGTATCTCAACAGAGAGTGAATATGGACATGAAAAAGATCAGAAATAAAGTATTTTGAATTAGAAATAAAGTATTTCTATTTCTCAAAAATCTTTTCCCATCAATGTTCAGATTTCAATTCCCATATTTAAATTTCAAATAATTTTTGAAATTTTATTTCTAAAATTGTAGATTTGTAGTGTTGTAAAACTCTTGTGGTTCAGTCTAAGTTAATTTCCTTCTGGAAGAAAAGAAATGCCTCTTAATTCTATTGCATAATGATATTATCATGGCTGGGAATTCCCAGAGCAGTCCCAAACATGATGCAATCTCTCCCCCTTCAGGCCCACATGCACAGCTAGACCATTCCCCTCTCCCTCCTCCTTCAATCAACTTCTTTTCCTTGAAAGCATACATAAAGGACTAAGAGGGAGATTAATCCAAAACGTCCCAAATATTGTTTTCTTTCAAGTTAATGTAGTAAACTATTTTTCGCCATTTGGGTCTAATGGGAACTTCAATCCTGTGTAAATCTGAGAGATAAGCAAATCAATTTAATTGCAACGACAGAAATCAGAAGTCTGAAATATAATTGTTCGCATTGTATGAGAGTCCTTAGAAGTAAGTGAACATGAAATCTTGACATATTTCACATGAGTATGGTTCACAGACTTTCCAGAATTCACTGACTTTCTAACAAAGAAACATACATGTTTACTTGCTTCATCTGGAATGAAAAAAAAAAAACTTTTGAAACATTAAGCAGTCATAATCAAGGCAGACTCAAATCACAGATCTTGATTGCTGCACTTAATACTTATCTTTGTGTATACTGTTCTGCATGATTAAACTCTTGATCAGTCATGAGCTCATGCTGAGCCGTATCATCTCACACAAAGCATCACAAGGTAAAGCTATTCAGGATCAGCATTCACAGAGAAAGCACTTGCCCTAGATTCATCTTCTTGGCTTATATTTGGCCTCTGGAGGCAACATATTTTCAAATTAAGACATTTTTTCTTTTTTTTTAACCAGCACTAGAATTTATAGAAACAAGCACAATGGATATTCTGAAAATATTTCAATGAAATGATTTTGTCAAAGGTCAGGAAGGAAGGTTTAACCTTCTTTTGCAGCTGAAAAGTTATATTCTTATATTTCTTTTTACTTGCCTTCATTCTTTCTCAGTGAGAAAGAAGGTCAAGGAGCAGTAAGTTCACAGAAGCCAGAGGATTTTGTGAAAAATGGACTTTGAGGGGGACGTTGGTATATTATTGTAGTGAAAAACAAAGCTCCTGTTTGTTTTTCTATGTTTGGTTGGGTTTGGGGGGTTCTGTAGTGCTTGTTTGGTTTGGATTTTAGTAGGAGTGCCTGTTATTTATTTATGGATTTAATGTCATCCAAGCATTGATAGAAGTGGGGCGTGAAATGGAAATGGCTCTGAAGCTTAGGGCAGCTTTTATCTGCTAAACCTTGTTAACCATGTTTGGCTATGTGGTTTTTGCATTTCTGCCAGGCACCAGGACAGCTTTCTTAGGAGGGATGGAAAGGGCCAGCATTCGTTCTCCTCTGGAAGAGGCATCTCCAGCACTGGAGATATCACCTCAGATGCAACAGCTCTGGTTTGGGGTTTGAGTTGTCTGGATAATAACCTTGACTCTGGTGTGCCTCCAATTTCTAACAGTACAGTAGGGGTAGATATGATACTTTGCTACCTTATGTATTTAGACCGTATTAACTCTTTAGCAAAGGGACTTTCTCATACTCCCAATTTGTACACTGATATTGGCATTCTAAAAGTAAACACAAGAACTCCCAAAACCCCTGGTTTTGGACCTCATTGGTTTCTTCTGTTTCCTGTGCTACAATTGAATTTATCGTGACTGTTGCTAAAATTTCTTTTTCCAGCAAATCAGTTGCTGTTCAAATGTTTATGCCAGCTTGTATTATATGATACTTCCAGGAGTATGGACTGTTTTCCCAGTTTTCTGGACAGAGCTTTGCTTAAATGATTTCATTTCCTTTACTTTATTAAATTAAGAAGTTTCTCCTGGATAGCCATTTTTTTTCCTTACAGTGAAAACAAACCTTTTAGCTTAGTAAGACTAGCAGCAGTTCATTTTACTGTTCCACGACTCTTGTCACTAGAACAGGAATGAATATATTTTCATATTTGTTTCCATTTTAGGATCTAAAGTGTTTAAGTATGATAGCCAATATTTCTTCCATGAAACATCTTTCTTTAGCATAAACCTTTTTATAGCTTGCCTGTCTTAGACACCATTGTAGCAGTACTTCTTAATAATTTCATTTTCTAACATCACTTGCCTGAAATAAGGCACCTGCTCTCCACATCTATTTCTGCTCCTCTTCATTAGGTTTTTAATACTGCATGTCTTTCTTTCACTATTATAAAAAAAATTCTCTTTATCAAGATGTTTCAAAGTTTTTAAATAAAAATCAGATATTGCTCTATTGCAATTGCTGTAGTAGATATGCATTTTCTTCTAGAAAGCAATACCTTTAAAACCCTCTTCATTTTTGCTTTAAGTGGTGCATTTTTTTTTTAATAGTGCAAATATTATACTGAAAACTATATTTCCTCATTTGTTATATGATTCAGAATCTATTTTTAGAGTAATGTCCCCCTTATTCTTAGACTCAACCATCTCTTTCACTAATTTAGTATTAAAATCTTCATTTTTATTTGCTGGTGAATAATGAGCAGGGAAACAGATGCTTTATTTTTAAGATGAAACCTCATTACCTTACCATGAGTAACCCTTGCAGTGGAATGATGATATATTACTAACAAGCTTTTTTCTTTTGTTGCATTGATTTGATTTTCACCCAGACACATTTCTTGATTGTTAGAACCAAAAAAGTGATTTTTCAGTGTCTACTCAATGCTCCTCATGATTGTTTGGTGGCAATAGATGTCTGGTTATAGATTAGAATGCTGATAATTTGATGAAATATCAGGATAATTTAAATTAGATTTAAATTTCTGAAGCAACCTATAGAACTTCCTATACCTTTAAGGAAGATCTGAGAATTTGTACTGTTCCCTATTTAAATTTAGAAAACTTATTTTTCAAAGTTTGAAAACTGTTTTAATGTCAAGTTTAAAAATCACAGTCCCAGTCATTTAAACTGAAACTCCTCAGACCTCTTGGAAATATTTGGAGTTTTTTCATGTTAAAGAAAGTAGATAAGTTTAAAATATATGTTCCATTTCCTTTGAATAAAGCTGAACATAAAATCACTGGAGTAAAGCCACAAATATGTTTAAAATGTAAACCAATGTCACTGTTGTTGACTTGAGGGGGTTATAATAACAAATTCAGACTACAGTACAATGAGATCCAGGATTGATTTTTGCAGAATGCTAAAAAGAAATTGATTGAAACCAACGAATTTGCACATGCATGAAAATCACACCAGCTTTCAGAGTATTTCAAAACAGGGCTAGAATCTTACTAGTGAGAACTTACAGTTCTAGCTTCTTCATTCCCACTGCATTTAAATAAAATATACATAAATATAATAGTTAATGATATGATACAGAAACTCATAAACATTTTGCAAATGCCCGTTCTGAATTGAGTCTCATAGATCTCATAATCTACATAACAGACTGAAAGCAATCTGCATTTCTGCAGAAGAATTAGCTAGCTATATTCAAAGAATGCATATCTTTGAAATTCATCCAACTCATAATCAGCTGATATTTTAACCACAATTTAGATATTTAGTTTATATAATCTGGGAGTTGAAATAAAAATCATGGTTTGGTTTCACTTTTTCTTTAGTCCCCTATAAGAAGAAATAGCTTTCAAGCTTAATCAAACTGCATTCTGCTGATAAAGGGGCATCTGAATGACATGCAATATCGCGTCTCAGTAGAATCTTGTGTGAACAGAAGAAATAATACTTTTTGTTGAGATATTAACAAAAAGATCGAAATTGAATCTATGAAAATTCTTATGTGCAAAACCTGTTGCAATATTATATGTATAACTTTGTATATAAGGCTACGCAGGCATCCTATAAACTCATTTCAAGTCTGTAACCTCAGTTTCTTAGAGAAAAGCATAGTCTGCTAAACAAAAGACACCATGGAGACAAATATTTATACATGGCTGTTTGGATCTATCCATGCATGTGTATGCATGTTGCAAGATAAGCAGCTAGACAACTAAAAGACCCTCTTTTGATTAAAAATCTCCTTTTGGGGGTCTTATGGTAACCTAGGTAGTCTGCAGTGTGATAAGGGTATATATCACTAAAAAGGAATGATTAAATAAAAAGACTGACAGAAAAGAAGTTCTGATTAAGTGAAAGGAATAATATGCATGTAAAAATAATGAAATGGTAGGTGAAAAATGAATATGTACAGATAAGTGGACACTGCTAGAATGTTTTGTACAATTATCATAGAATCATAGAATAGTTAGGGTTGAAAAGGACCTTAAGATCATCAAGTTCCAACCCCCCTGCCATGGGCAAGGACACCTCACACTATACCATATCACCCAAGGCCTCGTCCAACCTGGCCTTGAACACCTCCAGGGATGGAGCATTCACAACCTCCCTGGACAACCTATTCCAGTGCCTCACCACCCTAACAGGAAAGAATTTCCTCCTTACATCCAATCTAAACTTCCCCTGTTTAAGTTTGAACCCGTTACCCCTTGTCCTATCACTACAGTCCCTAATGAAGAGTCCACCCCCAGCATCCCTATAGGCCCCCTTCAGATACTGGAAGGCTGCTATGAAGTCTCCACGCAGCCTTCTCTTCTCCAGGCTGAACAGTCCCAACTTTCTCAGCTGATCGTCATACGGGAGGTGCTCCAGTCCCCTGATCATTCTCGTGGCCCTCCTCTGGACTTGTTCCAACAGTTCCATGTCCTTTTTTATGTTGAGGACACCAGAACTGCACACAATACTCCAGGTGAGGTCTTACGAGAGCAGAGGGGCAGGATCACCTCCTTCGACCTGCTGGTCACACTCCTTTTGATGCAGCCCAGGATACAGTTGGCTTTCTGGGCTGCAAGCGCACACTGTCGGCTCATATTCATTTTCTCATCGACCAGCACCCCCAAGTCCTTCTCCGCAGGGCTGCTCTGAATCTCTTCTCTGCCCAGCCTGTAGATGTGCCTGAGATTGCTCCGACCCAGGTGTAGGACCTTGCCCTTCTTATAGTTAAGCATATTAGTTATAATCGTTATAAGTATATTAATGGTTATATTAAAGGTTATAAGTATATTAGAATCAAAGTAATTTGTGTTCTAAAATATATTTGCATATATTTTTCTTGGTAAGATCAACAGTTTAGAAACTGATAGAGGTTCCCAAACACAAAAGTGTTTTACATATCTATGCTAAAAATGTTACTTTAACAGTACAGTTTGGGCTAAAAAGAAATCTCTTTTTTGTTATGATCCTATCACCAGAGAATATGGTCATCAGGATCAAAATATAACATGGACCATGTATTGACAATTTCTTATTCAGTTGCAGTTTCCAAACTAGTGGAAGTTAAAAGATGCAACCAAAAAAAATCCTACGCAATTACTGCAAATATGAAATATAATAGGGATTGTAGTCTGGTTGCAAACATGGAGCTTTAACAATCCTGTCATAAAAACTGCTAGAAGCACAGGTAGACATATTGATATTAATATGATTCTTCCTTTACAAATGTGGCTTGGAACACATCACTCAGTCATTCTCACAGTATGATTTTTACTTGCTAAACCCCAGCTCTGTCTTTTCTGTGCCAGTCACTATGAACTGTGATTACTGTAACTTCCTCAGTCTTTCTGTTTCATGTACCAAAAATACCTGATTTTAGAATGTAGCATTATGTGTACAAGCATATTGGTAAGATACTTCCTTCTCTGCCTTTCCCAGTTTCTTAATCTTTAGGATTATGTCTCCAATTACAATTTTAATATCATGTTTTTCTTTTTTTTTTTCTATTATTGAATGGTCTCTACTTCTTGTTGATTTAGTAGTTACTGAGTTAGTTGCCAGCTGAACAACAGAGAAAATAGACACTCAATTCTTACAAATTCTACGCTATCGATCCAAAATGGTCTACCACAGGCTTTCATCTTTTCACATTCCTCTCAATCTTTAAAACATGGATCATATTCCCTGCTTTATATTGCATATCTAACCAGTAAAATAAACACTGCTGCTGACTGGAACTAAAAAACTTTTCACTATGCTTTATATGTGCCTATTTATTATGCTGTTCTTAATTTTAACCATATGCATCATAGAGTAATTGTGGGCATAACACCACCATCATTCAGCTAAACAATTACACATCTAACACATAGGCTACCACTTCTGCTTGTATACATTAGCTCCTACAATGAACAATGAGGTGATCCATAGCAAGGTCATGTCCTTTGCAATGTCTCCAGGTCTCAGTGATACACAGCTCTGCCAAAGTGCACCAGTATCATCCTGAGAATTACTACTGTGTAATTGCTAAGCCAAGCAGTGATGCCAACAGTCAAACTGTTCTGTCTCAGCATGTTTAAAACCTGTGTGCTGATTAAAGAGTGCAATGCCCTACCATTCCCTCTTTGTGGTTCCACAGGGACAGGTTAAAAATATAAAAAAAAAAAAAAAAAAAAAAAAATCCAGTGATTAATCCTTATTCTACGCTTGAATTACTTAATTTAAAAGTTCATAACATTGGAGGAGAGGGGGGTTAAGTCAGAAGAAAAGAAAAAATCCCTTTAAAAATCTAAATAAAACCCCAAAAGATTTATTACAATTACATGGACAAGCCAAACACAAAGCCCTGGCTACTGAAGGGGATGTTACTTGTACTTTTATTTGTCCTGGTTTTTTAAATTTATCTAACTAAGACATTTGCCACATTTATGAAGTTAGCAAAAACCTAAAAATATGGCTGCTATGTTACCAATGTTTGTCAGCAATTTATCCACAAGAGAAATAACCAATATATTCCAGTTTTGCTGATATGGAGGCTGTATTTATGATTGAAAAGATGGGCAACCTTTAGTAGTAAATAATAAGGACAACATTATAATAATTGCACTGCATCAGGCTCCTTTGCTCAAAATAAGATTGCTTTTAATATCAGGCAAAGATACTTTTCTTGTTGACTGTGGACATTATTACTATTCATCTTTATTGTATGGGTTTAGAAGTCTGGGTTTACTAAGAGTGAATTATTTTATTCTTTTCATTTTAACACAGTATACTGGCAATCTAACCCCCTTTAGTGGGAGTGAATGTCAGTAACACTAGTATTAAGCTTCATAGTGACAATATAGAACACAAAAGTTTGCTTTCTTACAGTGCTTGACACAGTCTTTACTCAGGCAAAGTCTTTCCAATGTCAGATTTGCCTGAGGATACCTAAGTAAGAATTTCTGAAAGCAGGGAACTATATACAGTTATGATTTCTACTAGCTTAAGGTTCGATAGTCTCTTGTAAATAAAGAGAATTTTGGGCAGACCTGGATGGTTACATATTTGCATAACCTCGATATCAATTTTTGATAATCCCATTGCTGTGAAATATCAGCTTTAATATTTGCACAAATTGAAGGACATTCAGAGTGCTTTGCTGAACTTGGCTACCACAAGATTTAATTTACAACACACCTTCTTCATTCATGATGGCAGGATGCATGAGTTTAAATGCATTATACCTCAGAGTCCTTTACTTCCTTGTGGCTATGCAGTTCATGAATAGTCCACAAGAAAGTCAACTCTCAGTGAAATTAAGATGAAAAAGCCCCTAATAAATCTGCTAATTCTACATTGTTTCTCAAAGCATATTTACAACCAGAATTTCAAATATACTTTTAAAAGATCTAGCTGACAGTCTTTTCACTTCTTTTGAAAACACATTTTTGCTGTTCTGTCTGAAAAGTGTGCATGTATTATGGTCTTCTATATAATCGCTAATGAATTAGTATTTATCTGATACTCTTTTTCCTACAGTTTTCTAAAAGTGTGAGAAAATCTCATCCCAAACCCTGCCAGTGTAAATTACTTTCCTAGATTTCAAGTCTTTTTCATCCCCAGTTCTATAAAACTATCATAACTAAAGAAATTATAAATGAGAAGGAAACCATAATAAAATTGAGAAATAAATTATAGAAATATTATAGTGCAAACAGATGGGAAGATTACACTAGTTTAGACCATGCTCAGATTCAATGTTTATCTCTATAATTAAGCTTGTTAACTCATTTTGGACCAGAATATATTTTTTTCTTCAAGTGCACTGCCTGAGCAGTTGCTTTGTTTTCTTCTTCATTCCCTCAAAGTATGGAGCAGAGGTCATCTTTTAATATTAAGTGCACGCTTCTAGTGGGATCAATTTCTAGAAACTGAAGGGCTTGGGTGTTGAAGGAGTGCTCTCTCTCTTCCTTTAATTGTCAAGTAGCTAATAGCAACTTTCTGCTCTGAGTCAGATATTTAAACTTCTGCTAACTCTACAGCTGATTCAACACTTCCCTGCTGTCAGAGAAATTGAGTTCTCTAGAAGAAGGAAGAATAGGTCCTGTGCTTTTTTTCATTATTATGATCATTATGTACGTGTTCAGAAGCAGTAGTAGCAGCTTGCTGCTGTTGAAAAATTATTCAGAGCCAAATTAAAAAAGATAGTGTTTTCTCTGGATGCACAGCAAAGCAAAATTAAAGACCAAATGCCTTGCCTGAGAGCCAGTCTTTCTTTTCCATGGTTTGAGAGGTTTTATATTTCTTTAATTTCCCATGTTAGTCTTACACACTTAAGCTGACACTTTGGGCCCAATTTATTCCTGTAGAAGTCACATGAGAAATATTAGCACTTGGAGGAAAAACTTGGTTGCGCTGGAATTGCTTCGTAGCCTTGGAGTTACCACAAAGACATGTGCATACTTAAAAGTATTAATTTAGAAAATCTTGTCTTATTCTTCTAACACTTATAAAGGCTTTTTGTCTGACATTTTTCTCAATGACTGCTTAGACTTGCAGTAAGCTGGAACACTGTAGTGCAAGACGGTATCTGCACTTAACTACATTTTAAACCTTCACAGATCTATCTTTTTATGCTCTTAGATTATTCTCATTTTGATTCCTAGATTTAAGTAACATACATGACTGAATTTGCCATAAAATTTTTTTTTGAGAATATAGCAAAATTGGAGCTATAAGAATAATGCTGCTTGAAAAGGAATGCTAAAATTGAAGACCTGAGACACAATGGTACCCTGGACAGTATGTTCAGATTTCCTTTCTATCTTTATCCCCTTCCCCACTTGAGCTCTCTGCCATTTTGGGTGGGTTTTTTGTTTGTTTGTTTGTTTTGTTTTTTGATTTTTTCTGAAGGATGTGACATATAACAAGCATGCTTAATTGTGGATTTAACAGAAAGAAGACTATACCTGCTTAAATGCCACATTCAGAACAATACCCCTGAAACTTCTCAGATGCTACTTCATGACCAGTTTCTTGGGGTTTCGTACAATTTAATTTTGGTCACTACTCAGACCATACACTCAGCCTGAGAGTATTTAATGTTACTAGTGACAAAACAAATTGATTAACAGATAATTTCTGACAGCAACCCAAACACATTCTGAAATAGAAGTTCCTGTCCTCTTGTTCCTGCACTTTCTCTCAATTTCACATCTTATTCACATACTTGCCAGAAATGTGTATGTATGTATGTATGTGTGTAATGAAGGCTTAAAGTCCTACATTATAATTCCTGTTGGAAATCAGAGCCTCTCCAATATATAATTGTTCTGAACCGACATTATGCAGGAGGCTTGTCCCTTTTTCACTAAGTTTTTGGAATGGTTTATGCCATAAGTAAAAATTAATTTCTCCCTTTCTTCTTACCCTTTGAAGGATTAAATAATGCCATAAAACATAAATCAGATTCTAACCTCTTAAGCTTCTTTCCTTGCTTCAGATTTATTTATAATTTCCAAAATACATCATATTTGAATTCAAGCCTTTCTGCCCCTTTGCCATGATTGTTTTTACCCTTCCACACTGCCTTAATCTCAGTAACAGTGAGTTATATTTCATTTATATATTTCATTTATAAATTTGTCACCACTGTTTTTTCTTTGAAGGAGCATATATTTGAACTCTGATGAATTTAAAATCTTCTATCTATTCTTATTAAGAAAAATCCTACTTCTATTAATTATATTCATTTAAATTTGCAATTTAAGGAGTAAAGAGCAAGCTAGCAGCAGTGGGGAGAAAAAATAATATGGAAAAGCATTCAAAACCTGAGTAAAGAAAGGGGAAATTCTGAGGACAGTGAGGAGAATAGAAAGACTCCATGTCTTCAGCAGTGGCAAGATGTCATGCCAGGTTACTGCTCAGAAAATATCCAGATGGTTTCCTCTGCCTTTTGTCTCTATGACTTTCTATCAGGTCATCCTCAAATAGATTCAGTTCTCTATTTTTAGTTCATTCATTATTCCTTTTCATCTGCCTCTCTGGTGAGGAACGGACAGGTCTGATGTCAGTGGAAACAATTTGAAACGAATAGATGTGTGAACTGACCCCTTCATGGCCACATCACAAGAAAGCATTTAGTGCTACTATTTATGGTCTACATAAAGGATTCAAGCTCTTAAATGACTTCAAGAAAAAAAATATCATTTGGACCACAGCTTGTCCTACACAAATACACTCTAAGTTAGAAAGCTGCTTGCTAGTCACCTAAAAGTGGATTTTGGTTTCCAACTACTGGCAATCATGAATGATAATAAGATTTACAAGTGTGATTAACAGCAGGTAATGCTTTAATGCAAGATATTGTCCCAAAAGTTACTTTGGGACAAAACAATCTGTCTTAAATATATATCATCTATACTTTGACAGATAAATTTAATCTGATTAGATTCTTGATGAGTTCGTACAACAAATGTCCAAAATCAAAGTTATATCAGAAACAGAAGATTCTAGCTGTCTGAAAATTGCATTGTTTAATCTATATCGAATGAAAGCATACACATCACCAAAAAGGGACTCCAAGTATTCCATTTAGAAAATTATAAACATCCAATCACTAGTGGTGCCTCTCAGGGCTGGTTCAGAGAAAACTCCAGGAACAAACTTGCCAACAAAGTTTTCAAGCTGACAAGCAAGTATTTATTGCGGCACCAAGAGACACAGGCACTAGCTCCTCCTAACGTGTGTCCCCTGATTTTTACACAAGCCATCCTTATATAGTCCCTGGGCATACATACATATTCATGAGGCTACGTATGGATTACATCATTTTCCAGAGAGTTCCCCGCATACGTACAGAATTGTGGTGGTGGTCCCTGAGGGTAGTTTACTTCTTCCAACAATCTTCATCACTTCTGGCAGCCTTTGAAGCACGTGCAGTAGATGCTCATACCAGTTTAATTGGTTCGTTAGCACCAGAGACATAATAATCCTCCCATCCTCCTACTTATCAGTTACTTTAACTGTAGCCCATCCTGGACACCTGCGGTTCCCAGATACTCCTTATCCCTGTTTCCTGTTCTTCTAGACTGTTTTTCTTAAAACTATGTCAACTATAACAATTTATCTCAGTATGTTCTCTAGCTGTACTCTATTTTTTTTCTCTATGCATCATGCACCTCAGTAATTTTCCATTGCTACTGTTACAAAGCCATCAAATTTAACATTACTTAAAACTAATTCTAAAAGTTTCTATATTCCATTTTGTGATTTTGTGCCCCTTTGTCTCAGGGCTTGGTGTTAGGGCCAGTGCTGTTTAATATCTTCACTGATTATCTGAATGAGGGGATTGAGTGCACCTTCAGTAAATTTGTAGATAACACCAAGTTGGGTGGGAGTGTTGATCTGCTGGAGGATAGGAAGGCTTTGCAGAGGGATCTGGACAGACTAGATTCATGGACAGTGGTCAATGGTATGAGGTTCAACAAGGCAAAGTGCTGGGTCCTGCATTTGGGCCACAAGAACCACATGCAACACTAGAGGCTTAGGGATCAGTTGCTGGAAAAGGACCTGGGGTTCTGACTGACAGTCACTGAACATGAGCCAGATTGTGCCCAGGGAACCAAAGCAGCCAACAGCATCCTGGCCTGTATCAGAAATAGCATGGCCAGCAGGGCCAGGGAAGTGATCATCCCCCTGTACTTGTCTGGTGAAGAGTCTGGAGCACAAGTCTGATGAGGAATGGCTGAGGAACTGGAGTTGTTTAGTCTGGATAAGAGAAGTCTTGGGGGGTCCTTATTGCTCTCTACAATTACCTGAAAGGAGGGTGTAGTGAGGTGGGGTCAATTTCTTCTCCCAGGTTATAAGTTATAGGACAAAAGGTAACAGCCTCAAGCTGCCACCAGGTGAGGTTTAGGTTGGATATTAAGAAAAATTTATTTACCGAGAAGGTGATCAGTTATTGGCACGGGCTACCTACGGCAGCTGTAGAATCGCCATCCCTGAAAGTGTTCAAAAAACATGTAGATGAGGCTCTCAGTGATACGGTTTAATGGTGGGCTTGTCAGTCTTGGTGTAATGGTTGGACCTGAGAATCTTAAAGATCTTTTCCAACCTAGTTGATTCTGTGATTCTATGATTCTAAGTATCTCTCCAGATTTCTTTATTTCTGTCCTCTACTACTTCAGATTAAACATTCATATGGCTAAATTAAGTTGAGAGGAATCCTACTCACTCTAACAAACAGCACAATCTAGGTAATGTCTGTACAAGAGAGCTTGTAAGAAGTGTATTAGAAAACCTAATTCCTAATTAGTGGAAAAAGAAAACCAACCCAACCCAGTACAATTAGCTGCCCTTGTTTTCTGGGCCCCTATGTCTTTCTGTGCAAAAGAAGTGCACATCTGCGGTGAAGATTGATTTTCATAAATAGGAATGAATGACATTATGTTACTCTTCTCATTAGATTCTGAGAGCTGATGACAATATTCTACTGTTGAAAATATTTAATCTTTCACAAAGGAAGATACCAAGTTTGCCTTTTTTCTGTAAAGCAACAACCAATATAAACTCCAAGTACCAAGACATCAAAGAACTTTAATAATTATATTTACTACTGTCTTTTACCAATACTTCAAGGAAACATACAGAGTATGAAAGGCCATTCTGAAGTAACTGAATAGATGGGTTGGGGAGGAGGTTTTTTTTTAAGTGATTTTTTAAAGTATTTATTTACTGTGCTGTACAAATGCATTTAAAAATGAACGTCATATAAAATATTTGTTAAATTCTTGGGGAAAGAAAATACAGAAATTGAATCATTAACTGTTTTCACTTTAAAAACAAGAGGCCTAGAGCCAGGGATGGGAAGAAATGGAGAGAAGGATCTGTAGAAGCCCATATTCTACTACGTAACTGCAACTGGAATTCAGCCCATTTTTTAAACTACACAGAATCAAAACAATTCCTGAATACAAAAGCTTACAAAATCTCTTTTGTGTGCAAGGTTTCAGAATTTTGTACTGTCTAATGATACTAAAACTGCCTATATTATTTCTGCACAGAAAAACTACAGTTTCTACAGTAGTATCTTTCCAGAAGCCTCTTTCTATACAGGAGGTAGCTCCTCTGCTGAGATACATCACTGTGCAACCTAATGCCCCCAAGAAAGAATTTATGCAGTCTTATTTATCACAACTCCCTTATTTAATCTTTTCAATAATGCTGTTCTGCAGTGCCCTTTCTCTCTCTTTTCACATAAAACCACCTCCACAAAAAAAAGGGGGGGAAGAATTATTGTTACTGTCATATAAAATGGAACTCTATCATTTAAAAGTGAAGAGGGACCATATCCAGCTGTGCTTTAAATGTTATACAAATTTTGCTTATGCATAGTTTGGAGACCTACCTGCTGAGTTAAAGCAAACAAACAAAAAACATGTAGTGCAGAACTCCTGAAAACTATGAGATTATAGAGCATAAAACCAGAAAAGAACAGCAGGATGCAATATAAATTATTTGAAAAACCTTCAAAATATGTCATAAAATAAAGAAATTATCTGAATTCATTGATTTCATTAAGCCATATTAGAATCAGTCTAACTCCCACTCCCTGATTTTTTAATAGAGTACAAATACAAAATTTATGGAAGATGTAAAGACAGCTGTCATGTTGACTTCTGTTCACCTTTTGTTCTGAAATCTGAATCTTGCTAGGTAAAGAGTTTAAATTATGTAACTACCACACAAAGAACATAGAAGTGTTATATTAGTGCATATTAGCATGACTAGATGATCAAACCTTCTTCAGTTTCATGGCACCATTCTGGACTTGAGTCAGGGTTGCCTTATTTTATCTTTTTTTCCACATGTACAGAATTTCTGACACCTATTTCTGTCTTTTTATTAACCAAAGAAAGTGTCTCTGTCTCAGATGACCTGTTTGCTAAACGGAGTAAAAACCACTTTGCCCTTTGAGTAACTATGAACATTTTTCAGAGTATGTTTTAAGCAATATTTTACATTACATTTTTTCTTCTACTGATAATTACTTTTCCTCTCTTCTGTCATTCTTTTTTCTTTATTTGTAGTTCTTCTATTAAACTGTTTTATTTTATTTCTTTCCAATAATATTAAAAAATGCAACCTCAGAGAATTATGTTATCACAGAACGAGATAAATTTGATTTCTTTTGAAATCCCTAAAATATCAAGGTAGTCTTCAACTTATTTCATGGTAGTTACACATTTCAAATAAATAAAAAGATCAGTAGGGAAGTTGACAATTCCAAAAGAAATGGGCTTACAGGGCACAACTGCAAGGATGTTGTAAAATTCCGATGCTTAAATCAATGGAGGAAGAGAAAGCGGTGTTTCTTTTCCTCCATGGAGATAATTTTCTTATAATTTAATTTGAACTGCTACTTTTCACTCCACAGTGCTCCCAGTTTTCAAAATAAGCCTTCTTTCCATGTGTAGGAGTGCCACTGATCTACCTAAGGAACTGAAAGCTGCATTCCTGAATTATTTTTAAACAAAACTCTTAAGGCAGAGTTTCTATTTAAATATAAACTAGAGTTTGGTTGTGGGTAAACTCTGTAGCCTCAGAGTTGTTGGCTCAACTCTGCAATCTCTTTTTTTTAATAGAAAAAAAAAAAAAAAGCAATGGCTGGAAATCAAACCTTCTGTAAGAAGGAACTGTGGTAAGGATTCGTGTCTCCTAAATTTAGCTTTCAAAAAGAGAGCATCTATTAGAATCTGGTCACCAAGGCTACTTTATAAAACCAGTGGAAAATGAGAGGATTTGTCAAAAGCTAATTTTTGGCTTTTTAATCCCTCTGAAGCCAATGGAAAGGCAGAGGCTTCTCCAGAGCTTGACTTGAATGCTCTGAATCATTTTCAAGAGGAGTCTCCAGCTCTTCATTGAGTATTGTGAGATCTGCTCAGTTATTAGTCTCATTAAAGAATATTCCCCGGGGCACACCTATAGATCACACTGTCATTCCTCTTACCTTAGTGCTCTGTTATAAGACAGAATTAATTATGTGCTGCGGGTGCCTCTCTCTCTTCTGTGAGCATAGAAAGATCTGAGGGCAGATACCTTAGGCTAAACCCCTGCCTTTAGGTGAACTAAACTTAGAAAGATCAGTCCCACTCCACACTCATAAAAAATAAATGTGCTAAAGATAATCTGAACTGGAACTTCATTTAGGTAGATAATTCAATTTCACCAGCAGACCTAATGTGTGATTTTAAATCAGAAGAAAAGACCTCAGAGGTAACTAAAAAACTCCAGAGGGTAGAAGAGAATTATGAAAGTTGTTTGCTCATACTAAACAACTGAAACTGTGTTTACATAATGGGTTGTGAAGAACATGAGAAAAAAACACGTAGCAGCAAAATATGTTTGATATGATGTTTGAATATGATTTTTGTTTTCTCATAAGTGAAGCTCCAAAAAAAACTGAATTCAGAAGGCACCTTCATAGTTTTAATACAGGTTATGCAGGTTATATTATAAAAAGTAGTTGAAGTTGCACTAATTGCAAAAAACATGGTTTTCATGTACTTTTAAAGATAATTTTCCTCTTAGTCATTTTCAAAGGGCAATATACCTGTTCACAACTCTCATTCAGAATTTTAGGGTGTGTAAAATTCCATAATTTGCCTACTTTGATTGCAGAAAATAAGTTATTAGAACAACTGGTGCAAGTATTTACATCTGAGACCTTTATTTACAACATATATTAATCCATATTATTAATTTCTTTCTTACTGAGCTGATGAAACTCTAAATGTGGTATCCTGAAACTTATGTCAATGTGATTAATTTTAATTTTAGTACCTTCTGGTTCATTAAACAACTTATTCGTTAAGACTATTACATATTTTATACCATATTGATCATCTGCCTTTGCAGATTTGTTTCAAGTCCAAATACATGTGAAGTGCTATTCTTTTGTTTTCGACTCTGTTGAATTCTCTTTTTCAGCATGGGTGAGGAAAGGAAACTACCACAGTAGTCTACACTCACCATCCTTTTATGATTTTTTTTTCCTTTTGTAAATACTTGTTTACTTTGTATGCAAATAAAAGCAGTAAATATTCCTATTGGTACTAAAATGTATGTCAGAATGAAAATAAAGAAGTCAATACACATTTAAAAAGGAAAACAAAAAAATAACAAATGCAGGGCTTGCACCTATCAGGAAGAAAACCATTCTTCAGTGAAGGAGTCTACCAAGCAGTCCTACTGTGACCAATGGAAGACCAATAATTATAAATTATGTGGTTTAGTTTAGATTAGATTAGACAATAGCACATGAAATAGTTCTTTGACTCTTCTACCAATGCCTGCTGCTATAACGGGGCATTGCTGTGGTTTAAGCCCAGTCAGCAACCCAGAATCAAGCAGCTGTTTGCTCAATCCCCCCTCATTCCTCCTCCCACTCCCAGAGGGATGAGGAGGAGAATTGAAAGAATGTAACTCCCACTGCCTGAGATAAGAACAGTCCAGTAACTAAGGTATAACACAAACCACTGCTGCTACCACCAATAGTAATAATGATAAGGGAAATAACAAGGGAAGAGGATACAATCACTCACCACCTACCAACCAATACTCGAGCAGTGTTCTAGCCCTGCCGGGTAACTGCCTCCAGTTTATATACTGGGCATGACGTGCTGTGGTATGGATTACCTCTTTGGCTAGTTTGGGTCAAGTGTCCTATCTCTGCTTCGTCCTGGCTTCCCCTCCTCCCTGGCAGAGCATGAGACTCAGAAAGTTCTTGGTCAGACTAAACATTACTTAGCAACAACTAAAAACATCGGTGTTATCACCGCTGTTCCCAGGCTGAAAGTCAAAAACACAGAACTGCACCAGTTACTAAGGAGAAAAATGTCTGCTACTTACTGCTGAACCCAGGACAGGCATAAAGCCATATAATACTAGATTTTAAGGGGTTTCTTTTCATTTTATATAATCTCCATACTAACTTACTTAAAGCCTAAATTGTTGCCATTACAATAAGAAGCAGTGATTTGTTAACATACTGATGACTGTCTAGATCCTGTCATTTAGTACATTTATTCATTGCCCTTCACCAAAACTGAAAGTGTTTCACAATTTAATGAAACTAAAAGTATTACAAAATAAAAATATTTTCCTACTGGATATAGAAATTATGACATATAGCTTTCCCAGCATGCCAGATAAATTTATCAGCTATTGAGAGCTGTGCTAAATTGTCATTTATATATATGAGAATGCAATAAATCTGCACAGTCTGAGTGTTAAGTACAGTGTCTACTGTGTCAGTGCTTTCCTCTCACTGTTCCCAAAGGAATGCTCAGCACTTCAGTGAGTACCTTATGTTGGACTACACTCAGTTTGTGGCAAAATTCATTACTTATCAATGAAAATTAATTTAGATTGACATTTGTCACAGATCCTGACAAGGATTCAGCTAGAGTCTGCTAGAATGTTGAATCTATGTGGTCAGGACCATTCCAGTATTGTGGGGGAAAAAAAAAAGATTATTTTTCTAAATCTGATATAACTCATTCAGCATGTTTCTTTCAGAAGCAAGAACTGTTTTTGCTAAGTAATACACTTTTAAAGTGATTCTCCTGATTATGCCTTCTTGCCACTTAGTTTATGGAGTCATCTACAAGCATGTGAACTGAGAATATGAGGTGTATCCCACAAAGGTTGCAAATACAATTTAAGATCAGTGCAAGATGTGTTGTGCATCCTCAGGCCATAAATAAATAAATAAATATAAGAATTTTACTCCCTACTAACTTTTAGCTGTTGAAATATTTGACCAGAAATTATTTAATGGAATGATACCCACATGTTTAGACAGTCAGATATTACAGGAACAAGGCATAAAGCGTGTGTAGTGAGATAATGACAATATGGAAACCATCCTCCTTTTCCTACAAATCTCACTTCAAGAAATGACTCCCAGTGGAGAATTTATATTAAAAAGCGTGGTGAGATAGATCAGGATTTCCATGGGAAGAGAATGATATTCATGGGCAGTTAAGCGGGCCAGTTATATTAATCCCAGTCTAACTGCCTTATTCCACCTAAGAAAAGTAGAAAATATTTTTCCAAATAAAGAAGAAAAAGGGATTAATTGCTTTAACCCACTCCTCATTTAAGAATATAGATTGCCATAAAGTTATATTGCATAGATTGTTTCTTATGATTTCTTAAATAAGACACAATATCTTTCAGATGGTGGGATTCTGCAGTCAATCTTTCTTCCTGAGATAAAAAGAGGAGAAAGAAATAGTTAAGGATATTTTCTCGATAAGGAAGAAGATTGAAGGACTACTCAGACAAAATCTTCCCTCATTTTCTATGCCTCTGTTTCATTTTTCACCAGAAGAAAAAAAAATGTTATCTTGACCTTAAATGTACAACAAACCTTTAAATCCTCATTACTTTTAAGATTAGAAAGATTACAAGTCCATACAGTATTCCTGAAAATGGATGCAAAGAAATGACAAGCAAGTATCTAAGAGGCCAAGAATTCTTGCTTTCAAACACTGAAAGAAAAAAGGGAAAAGACATATAGCATTAATTGTTTTTCTGTTATTCTGTCCTCAAAGCAGTATGGTAAAGATGAATTTGTACCAGAGAGAATGTTCTGAAAGACTTTAAGTAGGTTTCTTAATAAAAAATATTCTAATCTGCAGATGGCAGATTCAGATGCATTTTCAAAGGTGTCCTGTATTGAAAAGGTGTAAACCAAAGAGCAGATGGAAGTTAAAACTTGCTTAGAAAAATGTGTGTGCATTTCACAAAATCACTGCTTTAAAATTCTGGCTTTTCCAGTTTTTCTTATTGCAATTTATGATCATTTGAAGTCAGATTCTGATTTTGTTTCAAATAGAGTAAGTATATCTCAACAATTCTCTTACTACAGAGCAAAACACCCCTATTCCTATAGATAATTATTTGGGTTGTTTTTATTTTTTTTTTTTTAAGTTATATCCAAACTTTGCCTTGGAAGGTGTTTCAAGAGCGAATTCTAGCAAGGTTGTCTACAACAAGCAACTTGCTGTAATATTTATTATATTAGTTTGCATTGGTATTGCACAAAATAGAACATGCAGAACAAGTGAGAGCATTAAACCTGAGTTGAATTCTTATTCTCTTAAACTCAGCTACATTTCAAAGAAAATAAATTGAAAGCAGTGAAGAAGCAATTGTGTGTCATAAAACTAACATGTACTTTCTAACATAGCTATCAGGAATGCCAGGCCATCCTGTTAAAAATCTGTTTCTGAAACATCCTGTAGCCTTCCAAGGAAATGAACCGAAACAGTGCCAAAGCATGCGGAATGTGTGGGGATTTAAAAAATATAAAATTCACTGACCTGCAAAGTAAAATAAAAGCAGTACTGTTTGTTACAGTTCTGAAACAGTAAGTTCTCCTTGTTCTTGTTCTTGTTCCTGATCAACTGAAAGTTAGAGACCCACAGTGACATACAATATTTTGAGGAAGAACTAATAGTGGATTCTTGATGCCTAATTTATTAAGAAAATCAAGTATATTAATTTGCTGTGCCCATGTGTCTCCCCATGCAGTTTAAGTGAGCAATATTCAAACAAATCAAGAGTTAGAAATCTTAAGAAGTATTTTGTGGAAATCTGGAGGTGGGTAGAGGATGGAGACCAAAATGAAGAAGAGCAGGTGTGAATTTGGACCACCAAATAATTCCAAGAAGAAAATCAACGTGTATACCTCTGGGGTACTGAAAACACTTCCTTGCACAGGAACATTAAAAAAAAAAAAAAGACAAAGTTAGCCCAGTATTGCAGCAAGGGACTTATTAAGGAGACCTAAACACAGTCTGTAGGAAAGCAGCTGTCACTCATTCTGCTGCTTATGGGAATAGCTTGGGTTTAAATGACTTTTATACTTGAAAATATATATTAAATAAAATCATCAGTCTTTCATCAGGTAGACTACTTTTTCAAAAAAAAAGAATCCTAGTGTTTATGACTGTGTGTCTGTTACTATTCATGACAGCTTTATATGTTTGCAAAAGCATGCCATTAATTAAAGTTAAAAGATTTTAGAAATGCCATGTATATGACAGATGAAGTAGGAAGCCAGTTTGTATTACCCTGTGTTAAGCAATGTAACAGAGAAACAAGAAACCTAAAGATTGTTTTTTTCCTCTGTGGTTTACCTTTTACTATTCTTGGAACAAGTCTGGTAGAAAGCTTGGTATCTCTATTTTCCTGAAATAGAGATGTATTGGAAAATTGTTATTCTATAACTTAAAACATATTCTAATAAATTTTCTACTTAGACTACACATGACTGGCTCTGCATATACTAATATATTTCATATTTTGGGTGGGTGCTTTTTGTGTATAAAATGTTTTCATATGGGGTATAGAATGATTTCCACTTGCTTGTTTCCTTGTTTGTTATTTTTCTCTGGAGTTGGAAGAGATTATAAGCAGAGGGCTAATAACAGAATGTTATTGTTAACTTTGAAATGGCAGCCCCTTATTTCAATGACTAAACTGAAAACTAAAGACAAAGTTGTCTTGGGGAAGATTATAAAGAAGCAACTGTACACCTGCTGGAGGATTTAAAGTCTTTCAAATCTCAATAATTAGTTGACTGAGGAAGCCAGAACTTCACAAAAGGCAAGCCTTCACACTGATAAAGAGAACAGAGAACAAGAATGTAAGGAACGGCCCTGCATAGGCCCCAAGATCTTGAAAGGACTGAATAGAACTTGAGAAATTGAGGCAGTTTGAGATTGAATTTGAGTAGAAGCTTTTATTGTTTTTGCAAAAGGCTACGTGATTCCTGGACTTATCTGTGAGTTATCTGTTGTGTTTAGAAATCCTTCAAACATCTTTATTTCACTGCTGTTTTGTCCCTGAAAATATTAATTAAAAAACAAACAAACAAACAAAAAAAAACACCAAACCTTACACCCAAAAATCAAAACCCAAAACCTACAGCTTCAGAATTTACATTTTGATGGAAATCTGGAAGCAGGAAGAACTACTTCCTGGAACTACATGGGGCTACAACTACAAGACATGGGAGGAGAGAGGGCTAGGATGCAGATGACTAACATACAGAGTCTTACTCTTTTGAAAAGGGGTACTTGACAGTGAATCTGCAGCCCAGAATCGTGCCTAAGTGTCTACAGATACTCAACCCTAGACAAAGTAAAAACACATAGGATTCTGTGATTTAATTTGTGAAGTCCAACTTGATGAGGTATGTATTCAGATAACTTATTTAGTATTATAATAGTAAAATTTTCATTGTAAATATGTACTATCAATTTTCTCTATTGAGGTTTTAAAAAATTTTTGCTTCACATTTTGCACACTGCTCTTGGACACATGTCAAAAATACTTATAGAAGCAACATGCAGAAAGGTGATAAGTAACATCTAAGATCTTAGGTGATTGTTATTACCAAAATAATACAAATTTCATGTTCAGATTACTACCTCTAATTTAACAGGAACTCATTAAAGCTTATTTCCTTCTTTTACGTCCCAGAATTGAACAAAAAACCACTACAAACTGCCAAATTGACAGCAATGGAATTAATTCTATCTGCCTAGTAGATAAAGCATAACAATCAGTCCGGATTTGTTTAAATTTTAATACCTTTGTAAGGCTTGGCTTTTTCCTCTGCTCTACGAAAATTAGATCTTTGTCCATTGAAATTAATGATATAATTTCATTTACTCCAAAGACTTTTAGTCCAACTCTCAAACACAAGAGCTAACCACATGCTAATTACAATTTCAGTAGCATGGATATATTCTAAAATACATGTTTCCTGTCAAAATAAAAAAGAAGTATGAGAAATGGAAATGCTATTGTTGGAGACTATTAGTTAAAGACCTTCCACTTATTGCTAGTAATGCTAAGTACTTTATAGCACATTATTTTTGAATAGTGACTCTACTAAGAAGTAGGAAGTATAATCCATTAAAAAATAACTTGGATCTTACAATAGTGAGTAGAAGAACGACTAAGTATATTGACACTGAGGATGAAAAGCTTCTGTAAGGGCACATCTACCATAGCTGTGAATCAAAAAAGTTTTCAGGAAGACAAGTATCCTATTCTTTCAATTTCTCAGGGAAAGCATTGAACCATTTTAGATGTAGGAGTGCTCCCTGGAGAGCTATATGCTAGATAAGGGTAATTGGGAAGGAGGTAAAGAACAAGAGAAGAGAGTCCACAATTTTTCCAGCTTTCTGAAGAAAAAAACCCCAAAACAATAATTTTGGAAAGTAAATAAAAAGAGCAATATATTTTTATATTTTTAAATAATATTTTAATATTAAATATATCTATATTCAATAATATTTTAGAATATTTCTGAATACTATTGAAATACAGATTTTAACTAAATAAAAATGTTAAAATCTAACAAAATTACCCCATTCCAGATAACTCAGACACTTGCCAGGCTACACACAAGCTTTTACAAACAGCCACTTCCTTCTTTTCATTAAATCCACACATGAATGCCTCTGCTATCTATTTCTTACGTCTTCTCACATAAATCATTGTAATTCATATTTTCAAGGGAATAGAATAAAGGTTACATAAATAATTTGTCTTCTAGTTTTGCCTAATCTAACCATACCTGATGAAATATTCATGTACTTTTAATACAAGGTACGTTAGATATTTCTTACTGCAGATAATTTTTAATCTTCTATAATTCTCCTCCCTTTTCCTTTCCTCTTACAGAACAGCATTTTGGCCTAAAGCTTATCCAGGAAAATACCAGTTGGATGTGAGTTGGGTAGGAAATTGTTTAGCAGGTCACCCTCAGAGGATGGTGTTCAACGGTTTTTACTCAAGCTGTCAACCTATCACATGTGGAATCACCCAGGGATAGATACTGACCTCATACCGTTCAAATCTTCATAAATGACCCGACTATGAGATTGAAAGCACCCTCACTAAGTTTGCTGATAATATCAAACTGGGTGATGAGGTGAACACATCAGAAGGGAGAGACATCTTACAGAGCAATCCAGACAGGCTGGAAGAGTAGGCTAGCAAAAGCAGTATGAAATTTAACAAAAACAAGTGCAAAGCCCTGCAGCTGGGAAGAAATAACCCAAGAGGTCGTTCCAATACAGCCCAGTATCTGGGAGCAGCAACCTTGGGAAGACAAGAAGCTGAACATGAGCCAGCACTGCCACAGGGCATCACTAATCATTCCACTATATGCGGCACTTGTCCAGACCACACCTGGAGTAGAGTACTGGTTCCAGTTATTGTCCCCACAATTCAAGATAGATGCAGACAGATAAGAATGTCCAAAAGACAGCCATGACAATGATCAAAGGGCTGGAGAATCTGCTCCATGAGGAAAGACTGAAGGACTTAAGTCTTTTCTCCCTGAAGAAAAGAGGGCTCAAGGTGGATGTCATCACAGTATCCTGGTACAAAGAGGATAGAGTCTCTCTCTTCACAAGGCACCACATGGAGAATACAAGAAATAATGGGTATAAGTTCACTGGGAGAGATTCTATCTCAACTTCTGACAGATTTTTTAAAGTAAGAGCAATCATTCACTGAAACAACCTTCTCAGGGATGTGAAGAGTGCCTATTTCAAGATGTGATTACACAGGGTGCTAAATAATCTCATCTAAACTCCCTTTCCCACAAAAGGTTGGACCAAATGATCTTTCAAGGTCTTTTCCAACCTGGGCTATTCTATGAGTCTATGATTCTTTGAAGGTGCGTGTTACATATATTCTTTTTTCTTGCCTCCAGCTCCTCCTCCCAGTCATTTTAATCTTTTGAAAAAATGAAAAAAACATGCAAAATTTTCAGGAAGACGAAAGAATTGAGTCAGTTTCTTGGCACTATGAAACTCTGTCTGTCCTGAGATGATATAAAGGGGCAATTACCCAGCCAGCAAATTGTGGAGTGGAAACTACCAAGTGCAAATTTTTTACAAATTTTCCAAACTTATAGAGAGTTGAAAAACTAAAAAAGATTAATATCAGAACCTAATATTGAAGTTAAACTCATATATCCAACTGATTATTTTTTTTAACTGATGACATTCTGATAATATTTTAGTGGACACAGAAACAACTAATTTATTTTTCATACTTGGTTATGCATATTCTTTTAAACTTCTAATGTTGGTGAGATTGGGTTACAGAAGTTTATTTACAGCAACTGCCCTGTAATAGACTTGCAGGATTGCAAGTAACAGGAGATTGACTGAAAAGAAGTCTTTCTTCCATGATAGGTCTTTGGAAGCAGCTTTTCAATAATACTCCTTACAGAGATACACTTGCGGAATGAAGGACAAAAATTGAGCCATTCTATTGATAATAATTTTAAAGTTAGAAAAAAACCACAACACCAACCTCCCACCCCCCCCAAAAAACAAAAAACCCACAAAACCCCAAACAACAACACCCAAACGAAACAAAGCCTAAACCCAAGTCCATCACTGTTACTATATACCTTCTCATGGATTCAGCAGGGTTTGGATCAGGCTGTGAATGTGATCATACTGGACAAAGTAAATGAAAGTGAATAGCATGAGTAAGTTGTCTCTTCCACATAATAAAAGTCAAGAAAAACTCAGATACAGACGACAGATTGTGAGAAATAAAATCCAAATTAAGCTTTTGGGGTGATTTTCTTGGCAAACATTAGACAAATACACTTATAAGACCTATTTAATTTATAAAATGATAAGACTCTGACTGTAAGTTTGGAAGTTCTAAGATCACTTAATATTTTCTAATTTGGGACTTATAATATTAATTTTTACCCTACAATGTTAACCGTATGTAATATTAAGCTACAGATACTAATTTCTCTTAATTGAACATATGATTTTATCTGATAAAAAAAAGCCACTTTTTCCAGCCGATTTCTGAGTAGACCTCACAGAATTTCCTTCTGTACTGTTTGTCCTTTTTATTCTTGTTTTCAAGAGCCTTGTATCATCCATTTTAGCATTTTATTTGATATGTCAGAATCATATACCTCCTACCCTTCACAGGAGTGGAGGTACTCAAGAAGGCATAAAATTATAGAATGATTTCGACTGGAAAGGACCTTTGGAGATCATATAGCCCAACCCTTTGCCATAGTTGAGAATATAATCCAATAGAAAAGAATAGAATAGAATAGCACTTGAATCGCCAAATAGAACTTGAAGAGTAGAATAGTTACGGTTGAAAATGACCTTAAGATCACCTAGTTCCAATCCCCTGCCATGGGCAGGGACACATCCCACTAAACCATGCCACGCAAGGCTTTGTCCAACCTGGCCTTGAACACCTCCAGGGATGGAGCATTCACGACTTCCTTGGGCAACCTATTCCAGTGCCTCACCACCCTAAAAGGAAAGAATTTCCTCCTTATATCCAATCTAAACTTCCCCTGTTTACATTTTAACCCATTACCCCTTGTCCCATCACTATAGTCCCTAATGAAGAGTCCCTCCCAAGCATCCTTGTAAGCCCCCTTCAGATACTGGAAGGCTGCTATGAGGTCTCCAAGCAGCCTTCTCTTCTCCAAGCCCAACTTTCTCAGCCTATCTTCATAAGGGAGGTGCTCCAGCTGCCTGATCATCTTTGTGGCCCTCCTCTGGACTTGTTCTAACAGTTCCATGTCTTTTTTATGTTGAGGACACCAGAACTGCACACAATACTCCAAGGGACGTCTCATGAGAGCAGAGTAGAGGGATAGGATCACCTCCTTCAACCTGCTGGTCACACTCCTTTTGATGCAGCCCAGGATACAGTAAATTGCTCGTACATGGAAAAAAAAAATTGACTAGGAAAGTTATGGAAACTGAGTAACTCACCTAGAAATGCTGGGTAATCTCCATTTCTTGGAGATTTTAAAAATCAACTGGTCAAAAAACATAGACAACCTGATTTAATGATAGATTTGCTTCAATAGAGTTTAAACTGGAAAACCATCATTCTAACAATTTTTTTTATGTCTATGTTTGTGCACATTTTCCCATTAAATTGTTTTGTATCACCTATACCTGTTTGTGTTTTGGTTTTTGTGGGGTTTTTTTGTGGTAATTTCATACTGCAAGGATAAAGTATGGAACCAATTATACCACAAAAAAGGGAGGAAAACAATTAATGCAAAAGAATTTAACGTGGCTCTGCAATCTTAAAGCAATAGCCATTATAAGCCAGTACTGTCTCTAAGAGTGTAAGTTACACTGTAATAAAACTACGTTTACTACTCAGAGCACCAAATTTAAGTGAATTACACTTGCTTAGCAAACAGAGTAACAGTCATTTTGGTGTAAGATAAGTTATTTAACTAGAATACATAAATTAACTTCATTATTTAAGCTACTGCTGAACTTTATCTTGCATAAAGCATCTATCTTTTCTTCTTCAACACAACTTCCAAAGAAATTGTCTTTCAGATGTGATTAAAGTCAATATTAAGTTACATAAAAGTTCCATAGAACCAGTAATAAACGTATAACAAAACTAGTAAATTACTGTATCCCTTCACAGCTCTAAATTCTATCATTGTCAAGATGTTTATTTGCCTTTATTTCATTGAAACTCTAGTGAGGTGTTTTGAGAAAGCTGTTGAAGATTTACATATTCAAATACTCAATTGTATAGAATATCTGAGAAACTTGCATTTACCCGGGACTGTTTTAAATGATGGGTAAAATAGACTTTGAAATCACAATTTACACGTTGTGTTATGACATTTGTTGTGATCTTAATACTGTAAGAATCAGTGAAGTAAACTGAGGTGTGTGTCCCTCTGAGCAAAAAAATATAGGTTTAAATATAAATATGAAACACTTTGGTAGGGCACCAACTGCAAAAAACCCTATTTTTATTAAGGCTGAAAACCAGAAAATGTGTGTCATACAGGTTCTGAAAACCATAAATATGGAATATTCTTTCAGTGAATTTTCTTTAAAGGATAAACTGAAGCTTTCAGGCTGTATTTTCTGTTGAAGTACAGTACTTTGACATAAATTGACATGTCACCCATTGTGCTTGGGGAGGTTTGGGGAGAGCTGTTTTTGAACAAGAATGAATTTCAAACCTGTCCAGTCGCAAAATAAATGAATACGCAAATTTTTGGTGCACAATGTCATGTTTATCCTCTACAACATGTCCCCCAGTTACAGCATCTGCCTTTTGATGATAAAGGCAGCCACAGGCAGCCACAGGCAGTCAGTGTAGGGGAAGCAATCTTCAGTCCTCTGATAGAGCAGCTGGGACTGAAGGTGTTGAAAATGGGGTTCTTTGATGGCAAGGAAAATTCTCCAGCTGAAAGCTTTCACCTAGCCCTTTACATAAATCAACTTAGTTACAGCTATTGATCATGTACTTTCTTCTTCAGATATATAAACTGATAAACCAGTGTGGTAGGTTAGGCTGGGCTAGCAGACAAGCTCACACCCAGCTGCTCACTCACTCCATATAGGGAAAACAGGAAGAAGAATTAGGAATTAGGAGTTCATGGGTCAAGTTAGAGCCAAGTAAACTTACTGTTGTGGGGAAAAAAGATTTTACTTGGGAAAATTAATTTATTCTCAGCTAAAGTAAATGCTTAATTACCAATCCAAGTAGTGGTAAAAAAAAAGTGACAAAGACTGAAACAAAGGCCTTCCTCCTTCCATTCACAGCCTTAACTTCACTCCTTCAGATCCTCTCTTTATCACTGCAGGTTACATTCAGCAAGAAAAAGAAACAACTGGTGAAGGGCACAATATGGACAGTACTTAGCAGTTTCTCTGCCATTCCCTTCTCATACTTTTCCTCTGCTCCAGCGTGAGTTCCTCCACTGACTGCAGTGCTTTAGGAAGACTTTCTCTGTGAAGGTCTTCCATGGGAGGCAGGAAATATCTGCTCTGCCACAAAGTGGCTATTCCTCCCCCTCCTCTGTCTTCATTGTTTCTTCTGTTGTTTTGCAATATTTTTGTTCCCTCCTGCTGTCTCTGCCTGGTGCTTTGCCCTTTCTCAAATAGTTTCTCTCAGAGGATGATGGGTTCACCTGTGGCCTGCAGAGGATTAATTAGAGCTAGCTAAAACTGTGTCCAGCATAAAAGAGCCCCAGCCTCTCCTCACAGAGACCAACTTGCAGCCCTGCTGCCAGTACTGATTTGCAGAAAACTCCAGGAACAAACTTGCCAACAAAGTTTTCAAGCTGACAAGCAGGTATTCTTTATTGCGATCCCAGGAGACATGGGGGATGGCTTCTCCTAACGTGTGTCCCCATGTCGCCACACAATCTATCTACTTAGAAATCTATCTACTTAGAAAAAAAAAAAGTAGAGTACAGCTAGAGAACATACTGAGAATTCTTGTACAAGGTAAATTGTTATAGTTGACATAGTTTTAAGAAAAAATGTCTAGAAGAACAGGACACAGGGATAAGGAGTATCTGGGAACCACAGGTGTCCAGAATGGGCTACAGTTAAACCAACTGATAAGTAGGAGGACAGGAGGATTATTATGTCGCTAGTGTTAATGAACCAATTAAACTGGTATGAGCATCTACTGCACGTGCTTCAAACGCTGCCAGAAGTGATGAAGATTGTTGGAAGAAGTAAATGACCCTCAGGGACCACCACCACAATTCTGTACGCATCCAGGGAACCTTCTGGAAAATGGTGTAATCCATATGTAGCCTCATAAATATGTATGTATGCCCAGGGACTATATAAGGACGGCTTGTGTAAAAACCAGGGGACACACGTTAGGACGAGCTAGTGCCTGTGTCTCCCAGCACCGCAATAAAGAATACCTGCTTGTCAGCTTGAAGACTTTGTTGGCAAGTTTGTTCCTGGAGTTTTCTCTGAATCAGTATGCAGGTACACACCTTTGTCATGGAGCTGCAACAAGCCTCCCCTGGGAATCCTGGGAGATTAAAAAGTCAGTAACCAATTATCTGCTTGATTCCTTAAAAGACATATGAAAAAAAAAATTTTTTTTTGAAACAGATTTACTCTATTTTATTTAGAGATAAGAAACACTGTATCTGTATTGCACTGAACAATAAAAATTAGCTTATTATGACTGTGTGTAACAACCCTTGACACACCCATTGAAATTAGGCAACAGAAAGGTGGTGTCCACTGAGAAAAATTTTTCTCAATATGTAAAAAAAGTCAAGTACTCACAGATTTTTTGCAAATGTATCTATTCAGATTTGCATAAAATCTGGTAGGCAATTGAGTTATCAATTATGGTTTTTTTTCCAGAGAGGGGAGCTGAACAAAATCAGAAGATGGTTATCAACTCATATCTCTGGTTTAAATAAAATCATGAGTAATGGCTTAAAAAATAAGGCAATTAAGGTTTGTTTCTGAACAGTAAGCTGTGATACAGCAGAATCACAAACTGCTCAGATGAGCCAAAAAAAGTAAATTAGGTACATATATACAGTATATAAGAATAACATTAGATTTTTAAACCAAGGAAGGATAATTATGTAGGAATTTATCCTGGAAAATTCAGAATACACTAATACTCTTGTGTGATAAAATAAACATAAAAAATAACTGAAACCTGCATCAATGATGAAGAATTAATAAATATATTTTCAGGTTAAGTCTAAGTTTTGGGGTTTTCAGCCACTGAGGATAACAATGTGCTAAATACCTTATAGTGAAAATTCTCCCTGTAATATTTAGTTTTTGATAGCACTTTTCCTAACAAAAGTTTCTCAGTTTATCAGGGAATTAAAAAATAGACTCCCAGAAGTTTATTGGTTAGGCACTTTATGGAATATAGAAAATTTATAATTGGGTCACAACACCATGTCATCCATAACTGGATCTGAACCTATGACAACCCTCTTGAAGTCTAAACACTAGGCTATTGATGATACTGCAGAGATGACTGTCTTCTCTTTGAAAAAGACTTTCTGATGTAGCATAGTAACTTTTTTAATCTTAAGGAACCTAAAATTACTATTTAATAATAATACAGAGAAAAAAAAAAAAGAAGAAGAGATAAATGTGGACTTTGTCAGCACTGGACCCTTAGTTGTTGAGTTTACAATACTGACCGGTTTTAAATCTAGCGAGGGGACTGGAGATTGATTTGTCACAATCTATTATGGTTTTAGGATTATTTGTCCACACTTCATCTTTACTAACAATGACATTTATGCATGAACTAACACCTTATTGTTGGAGGACCTTAGATCCACTTGGCACCCAACTCAGTGATATGCTTTCTGATTTCACCAAGAAGGAAAACATTTGGAGCACATCACTGGGCCCTGGAGTTTGTGTCACAATACACCAATATAGACATAAGAAAAACATGCAGCTGAAAAGAATATCTCCAGAACCCTAAATCACTAGATGCACCAACACCATCACAAAAGAGACAAAAAATTTACACCTTCCAATTTTCTGTGGTCTAAATGGAATAGACTACTGAGCTCAGGGTGCGGCAAAGAAGCTCATGGAAGCTACAGTTCTCAGAAAGCAGCCTTTAAAGTACGGATGAGGAATATTTTCATTTAAAAAATGCCTTAACCCCTCCCTCCCCCCAAAAAAAAACTAAGGAAAAAATCCTTTTAGCTACCTTTGGGTTTCTCCTTTTTCCTCTCTTTTTAGCCCCACATTTCAGGTTTTTTAACTTGTCCTCTTTGCTCTGCTTTGCATTTTTTGCTTTTGAATTTTTCTCTTCCAGTCACTCATTTTTCCCTCACAGTGTTTGTGCTGATTCTAATTTCATGGGCACTTGATGTCTATAACAGGCTACCAAGATGATATTAAGTAATGTGAAAAACAAAAAAACCCACCGTGTGTGATGTCTCCTCTGAAACAAAAAAAAAAAAAAAAAAAAGAATGGGGAAAGGAAATCATAGGCTGAGAAAGTTGGGGCTGTTCAGCTTGGAGAAGAGAAAGCTGCATGGAGACCCCATAGCGGCCTTCCAGTATCTGAAGGGGGCCTATAAGGATTCTGGGGATGAACTATTCATTAGCGACTGTAGTGACAGGACAAGGGGTAATGGGTTAAAACTTAAACAGGGGAAGTTTAGATTGGATATAAGGAAGAAATTCTTTACTGTGAGGGTCGTGAGGCACTGGAATGGGTTGCCCATGGAGGTTGTGTATGCTCTGTTCCTGGCAGCGTTCAAGGCCAGGTTGGACAAAGCCTTGTGTGGCATGGTTTAGTGGGATGTGTCCCTGCCCATGGCAGGGGGGTTGGAACTAGGTGATCTTAAGGTCGTTTCCAAGCCTAACTATTCTATGATTCTATGATTTAAGACCTGCCATGGATTTTTTCTAATGGACAAAATCAGGCCTTTAGCCTTCAATGAAACAGATGTAGCCAGAGATCTAGAGCTAGTGTTAACCTTGCAACATTATTGAGTGGACCCCTAGGTTTTATTCTCTCACTCAACTGATTTCAGTAGTTTGTATAATCTGAATTGCTGTAACACAAGGGTTTGCAGTAATTCCTGTAGTTGCTTGATCCTACATCCAGCTTGTTTAAGTATCTCACTTTTTATACAGAGGATGTACATCCAGAAAAAAATAGTAGGGATCATGATAATTTCAGTTATAAAATGCATTTATTTGATAAAGTGATGTGAAGAGATAATTAAGAACATTTTTATATGTAGGATTTGGTCTACCAAATAGACTTAATAAAGGAAGGTCTTGTTTAGGTTTGCCTTTGCTAACATTTTATTTCTCAGGGGTAATTTAAGGTGAGCCAAGACTGTCATTCAGAGCCTACCTCAGTGACTGTTAGCAAAGAATCTAGAAATCCTTAAAGGCCATATCTTTCTGCATCTGGCAAAAAAACCTTACTAATAGTTTGCAGAAGGAGACTTGAAACATGTGGAAAGGTTTTAAGAACTTTCTTCCAGGGAAGTTCTTGGTTCTTCCAGACCGTTGAGACATCATCAGCCCTTGTTCATGCAGCTCTGAACAGTGTGAAGGTGTCTGTGTGTATCAAACACCAATTTTATTTGAATGTAACTGCTACTGTAATTATATACTATACCTTTTTACAGCATGTCTTCTCTCAGACTTCCAAAATGTATGTGACATCCTTGAGATTCAAAGGAAAAGAAAAAAAGCTATTTGTTTTCTCATTCAATAAAAAAATCATTACAAGTCAAGCTGACGTACGCAGCTATGGAAAATAAGTAAATGGAAAACTGTTTCTTTCCCTCCTTGAATTACAAAAGCACAGTCTTTAGCACACGGCTGAAAGAAACAGATGGTATGTTTTTGTTGAGAGCCAAGTAATATTTGGTTCCAAAAATTACTGGTGTAGAAAAATAAGGAACAAAATATATTTTTACAGCTCTCTGTTAATGCAAGTCTGGGGTTGAAATGACGTTATTTTAGCTACATTAAGTTCTTTTCTTTGCCTTAGGGGACACCATGTTTAGACGAGTAGTGTAACCACAGTTAACTGACTTAATAAAAAGAAAACCAATTTAAAAAAAATGCAATAAATATTATTTCATTACAGTGTTTTTCTTATGTTTGTTTGGTTTGGGGCTTTTGGTTTGGTTTATTTTTTCAGGGAGCTTTTAAGAGGAATTTCAGCTTTAAGAACTGTTAGACAAAATCAAGGTTGTGTTCACTCCATGTTCCCAGGTCCAAGCAGTGGCAAGGTGGAGGATGTGTTCCCAGGTGGTGCACACACACAGAGCACATACGTATATATACTACGCACACATACATACATATAAATCATAGAATCATAGAATCACAGAATCATAGACTCATATAATGGTTAAGGTTGGAAAGGACCTTAAGATCATCTAGTTCCAATCCCCCTGACATGGGCAGGGACACCTCACACTAAACCATGTTGCCCAAGGCTCTGTCCAACCTAGCCTTGAGCACTATGAGGGATGGAGCATTTACCACCCTTTTGGACAACCTGTTCCCTTACGCATAGGCACATAAACACATATACACATATACACAGTTGACCACAGATCAGGCAGATGCAGAGCATCCACATGAATACAGGGAGCACCAACAGCACCAACAGCCTCATCCTGCTTCCCTGTCTGGCCGGACAGGACAATGGCCCAGTGGTGAGAAATATATATAGAAATATGTACTATGTAGGTCCCTGCAGCAGCTGCATTTACTCAGTCTGCCCAGTAGCTGCCTCAGCTTCCCATCCTCTCTAGTTGCTGACACCTGGACATATGGGCCCCTGAAACCACTGCTCCAGTCCAGCTCTGGGTAAAGACAGTCACACAAACACAGCTGGATTAAATTAATTTATTAATGCAACAGCAATGTTACATTAATACTGGTGAACTCCACTGATTGCAGGCAACCTTAGACAGTTTACACGTAGGAGAAGGTAATTGAAAGGCAAGTTACACACAGTATTACTTTTAAAAAATAATTTGACAATAGTAAACACAAGTTGCAGAACAGAAAGCCTCTGTTCAGCTGCCATCAGCTCCAAGCTCCTCATGTCAATATTCAGAATTACCCCTCTGTGCACAGCATAATTTACCTCACACCTAACCCTGATCAGGATTAGATTCACATACTAGGGTTTCAAGCCCCAGGTTCGTTGAGGGGATTGATCTGTTGAACATTCTCTAAGCACAAGTAGTAAATGTGGATGCAATTGCAGCCAGTACTTTCCATAAAAGCTGTTTGTATGGCAATAATAGATGACTGTGGCTAGTTCACCTCCACAGGAAACAGTAAACTCAGCTTTTGCTTCAAAGAAAGAAAATTCAAAGTCCAGTTCTGTCCTACATGACTTCTCCTGTGCAATGTCATGAGCAAAGAAATGAATTTAAAATTTGCTGAGAGGGATAATATGAACTTGTAAACAAGTAGTTCAAATTTTCTCAAAGGGATAGTGATCCTAATTCCTACCTAACCTTATCTTTGAATTTTATCCAGCGACTCATTAACATAAAATATAACAATCCTAAGGAGTTGTGAGTGGAAAGATGGATTTTAGCTACTGTAAAAGTATTCATTATATCTACTTGTTAGTTCTCTGAATAAAAGAATGTCCCAATTCACTTTCCAATGTTTTGAGCCATAAGTCCACAGAGACTTTTCAGAAAACTCTTGATCTTGCTGCCTGCTTTTCTAAATTTTCACCTGCACTGTAATCTAGCATCCTGTTTTCTAGTGATTGCAGCAGCTGTTGACAGACTTCACATGTGTTGTACTATGCTAAGCCTAGCCAATCATGTCTCATTTTTGCAAAGCAAGATATTTCTCAACACCCATATGACTGCCGGATTTCCTATCCTTATCTCATGACTTCTCTTCAAGATTATCTTATTAACAATCTATAAAACACAATTTTGCCAGCTGTTTCTTATTTTGAACATCAGAATATTTTTATATTTTTGCACTCATTGATGTATTGATCAAATTTGTGTCTTTGAATAATAATATCTAAGTTTTGTTAATCTTGTGCTCATGTAAAAATTTGCATTTGTAGTTCTCATTTCCAGGGGTGCACTGCTTTACATCATGTGTACATAAGACGCTGGCACCTATTTTGAAACAACGTTCCGCAGCAAACTCTTTCTGGATAGTAATTTTGAGGAAAACAATCAACAGTTTGCCATGTTGCTCTCATTTCTGGAATATCTGACCTTGAATAAATAATTTACTTCTTTTGGACTCTCTTCTCCCATCACCCTATGTATCAGGGAGGTAGTTTTGCATTAGGCTCTAAATTTATCTGTTCTGGCTGCTAGTTTATTTCCTTAATGGCAGTAAAGATGAAATAGAAACTGTATTTAATGACTTTGCAGTTTTTAACAGTAACATGAGAGGCAAAAAATGTGGTGCCCATCTGTTAAAAGCAGAGGAAAAAGGAAAAGAAAAAAAAAAAAGTAGGATCTGGTTATTTATAAACCTTTAGCTGAACTTCAGATCCTAGAAAAGGTGCTGGCATAAATAAACCACCAGTTTGGTAAACCCTACAGGAGTACAGTGTGATGAGTAAGAGCATACATGTATCTGCCAATATCAGGTAGTGTCAGACCAATCTTACTTGCTTTTATGACTGGGTAACAGGCATTGTGAATAAAGGAAGAGCAGTGGATGTTAAATATCTTGGTGTTAGTAAGGTTTTTGACATTGTTTCATGTGACATTTCATAAACAAAGACAGGAAGCAGGGTCCAGTTTTCAGAAAGAAAGGATGCAAAGCTGGTAGGAAAGCTATATTCACAGTGATTGCCAACGAGAATGGCAGGTTTCCACAGCAATCTGGTTTAATGCTCTACTCTTCAATAACATTTTTAATATGTTTTAAATATCAAGAAAGTAAAAAGCATGGCAGGCATGTTGGAGAGCATTAGTAAAGTAGCAACAGCACTGGAATAAGCTGGAATCCAAGATATTTTTGAGAAAGTGAAGATATGGTCTAAAAAATTATTGGATGCTGTTCAAACAAGGACAAACACAAAATCATTTACAATTAATGAAGAACAAATCTTAGTGTGCTGATGGATCAGAATGTAAAAAAGGCAAAAGACATCACAGACTGCTTCCAGGAAAGGCATTTTCAGAACAGACAGAAAAATATGTTCATGCAAAAAGCATTGGTGATGTACACAAGTACTGGCCACCAATGTTTCCAAAAGATTTATTCACACTGGAGTAGATTCATCATACTAATGCTTCTATGAACATGTGGGGAACAGGATGCTTATTTTGAAGAAGAAAAATGGATTTTCTTCTTTTACCTGCAAAACAAAGGGTAAGAGAAGATATAACTGAGGTGATAAATCACTTTCCTGCTACTTACATTACACACAAAAACTTCACGGAGAAAAGAACAAACACAACTATTTAAGGTAAAGGACTATGTTGACACAAGAACATGATGAATATGAACTGCCTGTAAATTAAATTAGGTTATAAATTATAACACTTCTAACCATCAGAGGAGTGACACTTTGCGGGGGGGGGGGGTGGTGGTGTTGGAATTCAAGCCTAATGAGCTGATTAAGCTCTATCTTGGAGCTAGTTAAAAGAATTATGATGAAGCAGTTGCCTGCTATAGCAGCTGGAGCTGGTCTTCATGCTGCCCTTAGCATTCTAAATTCTTCATCTTAAATCTAAAATTAAAGTAAGTATATACAGTGGCTGATATAATTCCTCTAGCAGCGTATACCTATACACCCTCAGGTATAAAAATCTATAAATTCTGCCACTCCCTGGCACTCCCCTGGAGGTGCATTCTGCAGGCCTCTGACATGACATGGGCTGGAGAGGCTAATATGGACCCCCTCCCATGCCAATCCCCACATTAACTGCCTTACATTAGTTTGCACATCCTGATGGCAGCACTCCTGATCACTCATGCTCCCTGGGCATGAGTTAAACAGGAAGCCAGACATGAACCTGCTAGGCTGACCTGTGAGATTTCCTGCCCAGCAGGCAACTTCTCACATTGGGTTCCTGATTGGAGCTGGCTTGGTCCACATCCCTCTACTTTCTCCTGTGCTTTGTGGCAAATGTGCCTGAGTGTGAGCTCCTAGGATTAAAATACTTACCACTAAGATCTGTGCTGCTGAAGCTAGACTGCTTTTGGTGGACAGGATAGACAGATTAAAGGTGATGAAGTGAGGGGTGTCATATAGGAAGCTGTTTATTGATAATGTAATCTCATCTCAGTTAACATCTCCTCTGTGGAATTAGCTGAAAATTTGAGAAGGCTGACGACACAAGTTCTGCCACTGCAGTTAAAGAAGAGCTCCTTCAGCTCAGAAATTTACGCTCAAGGTTTTTTTTCTTTTCTTTAATTTTGAGGAAGGAGACTCAAGTAGTGAATATTTTTTTGTTTTAGTCTCAAAAGGCACTAGAAAGTTATGGGGGAGGTGATATTTTTGAAGTTTGAGAAGACCTTTCTGAATTAATGAATTATTAGTTTCTCAATTAATTTTAGTAAATACAGATTAAGTTGCTGCAGTAATGAATATATTAACTCTCCTTGCTATACTAATATGTGATTTTTTTCACTAGACACATAACTTACAAATGTGGAAATAAAAATATATTCTTAAGTATGTAAAAAGCAAATAAAATGCAAATAGAAACCCTGTTCCTCCAGATAGCCAACTCTCAGAGCCCCATGTCCCTCAAGGATCCAGCCCAGAATTACGGCTGCTCCAATATCCAGCTCTTGAGCCTCCTATCCTACTCACGGTCTATTCCACCTTGATGCACACCAGAAATTACACACTGTCACTCAAATGCACACATGTTCTGACCTCTCCAGTTGATCCCACCACAAACATGCAGGTCCTTGAGACTCCTGGTTCCACACCCACTGTTGCACTCAAATACCCAGGCACATATGTGCACACAGGACAGACATCTTTGCACCCAGGAAAATAATTAGAAATTGAGTGTAATTGTTGACACGGGAGTCACGGACAACGCAGGGACGATCAATGTGATCAGAGAATGCCAATTTATTACAAAGCTTTAACTCCTTATATACCATTTCTTACAGGCACTTACAGTGATTTGGCATATTATGATTGGATACATGTCTTGAAGACCCTTAGCAACTAACGCATAATTCGTTAAGCACAGGTGTGAGAACTTGACCTCGAAAGCTTGCCAACAGTCCACAGTTCTCATTAACTCGGTGAATTACAGCTTCTTCTTATCTTGCTTGCTTAAGCTTCCTCGGGCTCTCACGGCCTTGCTGTATCTTTCAGGATTATTCAGTTTATGTACCAATTATGCATTCTCCCGTGAGAACACTGTCTCCACATGTAACGAGAAGACAGGACAGAGAACCACGCTGACAAGCTCACTGCAAAAGACTGATCCTTTTTAACCACTTTTTCCTTTGTTTTTCCTTACTTGTCCCTCTCCATCATTCTTTGATCTCTCATTTTACTTGTCTTTAATCCTTTACCCGAACAACCCACAATAAATCTTGTTTTATTGCAGAAGGCTCTTCCTGACATAGAATCATAGAATAGTTAGGGTTGGAAAGGACCTTAAGATCATCAAGTTCCAATCCCCCTGCCATGAGCAGGAACACCTCCCACTAAACCATGCCACACAAGTCTCTGTCCAACCTGGCCTTGAACACCTCCAGGGATGGAGCATTCACAATTTCCCTGGGCAACACATTCCAGTGCCTCACCACCCTAACAGAAAAGAACCTCTTCCTTATATCCAATCTAAACGTCCCCTTTTTAAGTTTTAACCCACTACCCCTTGTTCTACCACTGCAGTCCCTAATGAAGAGGACCTCTCCAGCATCCTTATAGCCCCCCTTCAGATACTGGAAGGCTGCTATGAGGTCTCTACGCAGCCTTTTCTTCTCCAGGCTGAACAGCCCCAAATTTCTCAGCCTGCCTTCATACAGGAGGTGCTCCAGTCCCCTGACCATCCTCATGGCCCTGCTCTTGTCCTTTTTATGTTGAGAACACCAGAACTGCACACAATACCCCAAGTGAGGTCTCACAAGAGCAGAGTAGAGGGGCAGGATCATGTCCTTCGACCTGCTGGTCACACTCCTTTTGATGCAGCCCAGGATATGGTTGGCTTTCTGGCCTCGAGCACACACTAAAGCCAGCTCATGTTCATTTTCTCGTCAACTGACACCCCCAAGTCCTTCTCCACTGGGCTGCTCTGAATCTCTTCTCCACCCAGCCTGTAGCTGTGCCTGGGATTGCCCTGACCCGTATTACATCAGTACCTCCCGTATTGACTCACACATGTGCAAGGGCAGTAATCACCTCACATTTGTTGACTGACAGATGAGGTTGGTGGGTGTCACCCTGGAGCCATGGTCTGATACTCTCCTGGAATCACTCAGGGAGCTGCTGCCTCAGGGGCTATCTTTCCTTTATTGAGATTATTGGAGTTCTCTCATCTATTATTGGTTTTTTGGGCTCCTTTACGTTCATGGAAATGAGCTTTAATCACATAAACTAACGATTACATGCCCACCTCTAATGTTTGATATATACCCTTCAGTTTTCAACACAAAGGATTTCCCAGTGAAATATTATTCATCTTAGAAAATCAAATTTTGAAAGAAATTGAAAGCTAAGGAAGATATTAATATAAGGAACAATAATGGATGAGAATATTATACTGAAAAATGGTATTATATCAGAAGCTACAAGAATTATTATTGCCAGTAATTGAAAATAAGGGGGACACAGAGTGTACCAAAGTGCAGTATTCTTACATAAGCAGGTAAAAAACATTTAAGTTAGTGAATGTGTGTGAATAATGTAAACGTGTGGAGGAAAAAAGACAAGGGAGACTATACAAAAAAGGAAAGAGGATGCAGAAAAAAAATTTGGAAGGAACGTAATGGAAAAGGACAAAAATCAGCACACTTGTAATATACTTCAAATAAATCCATTAAAACAAAGAATCAAAGAAACACACAATACAAGTTAGAAAAATTACTACAATGATGTATTCACATGGTACCAGAATCTGACAAGGAAATAAAAAAGAACTTTGATACGAAGGGGACTATGATATATAGCCAAATGTAGATATATCAAAGCTCACTATTTATGTTAAGGTACAACAGGATAATAAAAGATAACACTGCAGAGAGGATTAGTAGAGCCAAACAATTATTGAGTAGCTACCATAAGTGAGATTTCTTCCTGAGTAAGTATGGTAACATTGAAACAGGTAATTAGAATTGAAGTCCTGTGGAGTAAATTCAGTTGTCTGGTGGCTGTAAGGAGTAGATACTGATACTTGAATATGAGCAAACTTCATCTGAAAGCACCTGAAATCTTCAACAGCTGCCATTGGCTCATCCTGAAGCCTTCCTTGTAGGCAGGTGGCACTTTATCAATGGAGTTAAATACCTTCTTCCCCAGTTTCTGTTCTAAAAGGGCAATGTCAGTGAGCACAAGTGTGCCCCAAAGCAGTGCAGTACAGTGCAGTGCAGTGCTGCACAGTGCAGTGCAGTGCAGTGCAGTGTGAGCCACCTGCTATGCTGAGCCTGAGATAAACCATGCCCGGGACAAAGATACCTTGACCAAGGGATAAGGAGGCAGCTATGGTAATCACAAGGCAGCTGGCAACTTGTAACAGGCCATTAGATACCCAGCTGTGACCAGATGGCTGAACCAAACCAAACCTTGTATAAATCCTGATGTAAAAATAAACTGTTTCAGAAATTAAGCATCCAGTTTAGAAAGATACTGCAACTGAGTGGGCTTCCTGGTGCTTATGTTTATTTCTTTCCTTGTACAATCCACGCTTTTCTCTCCAAGATTAGTGTACATCTCCAGATACGTTCATTCAAGACTAAGATTAGTTTTCCTGAAGCTGACAATGAGCTGCTAGTGTACTCAGTAGCAGAAACACCTACTTCAACACATAAGTTGCAGGAATGAATGGGTATGATAGATGAGAAACTTTTGAAACCAGTTCAGTAGAGTTCCATTACTTTCAGCATGAAATCAGTCTAGCAAAAAGTTGCAAAACAAATTGCCACGAAGAAAAATACTGAGCAAAAACCGAAGGGGAAAAGGGAAAATAATAAGCTTACAGGGGAAAAAAAGATAACCAAAATTATTGCAGAGCACTTTACAAATTTTTTTGCACAGTATGTGTTTGCTTTGGATTATATCAGGAATATTTGCCACTGTAATAGGGAGAAGATATTTTGTAGTCTACAGAATGGCAGTAAGTCTTCAAGATTAATATTCATATAGGACAGATAAAACCTGCCTGCTTAACTTCTATTACATTGAAGGCCAACACAAGAAATAATATGGAATGATTGCCTGATCTTTAGGAAGGTTGGCTTGCTTTAGTCAGCTGTTCTGTCACTACATTTAGCCACTATTTTCACAAGGTGGACACATCTTATGTCTGGCAATATAAAAATTTAACCATTTCCTGTGGCAGGTCTAAAATTCCAGCTTAATTCCTTTTTCTGTCTCTGACAAGCCTAATTATTCCCTAATAATGGAGTGTCCTGGGTTTAGCAGCAGCAGTCATTTTTCTCCTTCCTGGTAGCTGGTGCAGTGCTGTGTTTTGACTTTCGGGCTGGGAACAGAGCTGATAAAAATGATGTTTTGGTTTGGCCAAGGACTTTGTGGGCCTCATGCTCTACCAGGGAGGAGGGAAGCTGGGAGGAAGCAGAGACAGGACACCTGACCCAAACTGACCAAAGAGGTATTCCATACCACAGCACGTCATGCCCAGGATGTAGCTGGGGAGTTACCCGGAAGGGGTTAGAGAGGGGACTGCAGGGTTGGAGGAGGTATTGGTCGGTGCTTGGTCGGGCTGGAGGGGCAAGTTATCGGTCGCCTGGTGATGAGGTGTTGTATTCTCTTCCCTTGTTATTTCCTTTATCATTACTATTATTGGTGGTAGCAGTAGTGATTTGCGTTATACCTTAGTTACTAAACTGTTCTTATCTCAACCCCTGGGAGTTGCATTCTTTCTGATTCTCCTCTCCGTCCCTCCAGGAGTAGGAGGAGGGCAAGAAGAGGGGAGGGAGTAGGTGAACAAGTTGTCTGGTTTGGTTTAAACCACGACATGGAGGTAAGAAAATTTACTTTTGAGCAAAAGTAAAACTCAATCAAAGGTGCAAAACTGCTTAAAATCAATAGAGCACAGCACACAAACTTTTCACATGAGAAAATGAGATAGAAACAATGAACTGATACTTATAATACAGTATAGACTGATGAAGAAAACTATTCTAGAAATTTATTTAAACAAGTCATAGGCACTGAAGTACAGCTTTAAGGGAGTTTCTAATGCTAAGTTTGTTAACTTAAATAAAAAAACCCAACAACAAACTGAATTAATTAAAATGACAGAAGTATTAATTCTGAAATCACCAAACTAGAAAAATCTTTAAATATTTCTGCCACTGGCAGTAATACTCTAGCTCAAACTCTACTGACATTCCCTTTATTAATATTCTTTTGGATTATGTTAGTATTTCTGCAGCTTCAGACTTCATGGGACATAAATTTAGCCTGTCAGTTGAGGAGACTAAATAACTCTATTTAGCTTTTGTCACTTTGATTTAGTAATCGGCAAAATATCAAATTTTTGAGATTTCAAGCACTTTTATGGTATCTTAATATTGAAAAATTAGTAGACTGACTCTAAATGTTCAATTGCTCTTTTTAATTGTATTACTTTTCTAAACTGTGCAGCTGTACAAGAGGCTTTCAAAAGAATTCTCGAGCATGCAGATGAAACTCCTTAGTATAACATTTGTCCACAGTATCTTTGGAACATCACTACTGTGCTTAAAAGCTAATAGGCAGAGTATGTATTATCATGACCTCTGGGGGGTTTTTTGGTTTTTTTTTTTTTTTTTTTTTGGTTTGTTTTTGGTTTTGTTTTTTTTTTGGTAGAAGTTTTTTGGTTGGTTGGTTGGTTTGGGTTTTTGCTATTCTAAAATGGCTAAACAACACTGGAATATTTTCATAGGTTCATTTGAAGTAAATGTTGGAGTTGTTGTTACAACTCTGCCCATATTAACTTGGTGCATGGCAGCAATGAGATTGCAGTATTCTGTGCAGTAACCTGATTAGTCCAGCATTGGCAGAACAATGAGGGGAAATTGTAGTGTTAGTTTTTTAAGTGCACAAGAGACATTTCCAGCTCTAGATATGATGGGAAAAAAGAAAAGTACTTTTGTCCCATCCTGTCAACTTGATTCAAGAGCAAACACAATACAGTTCAAGTGCTTTCCATGGTACATGAATTTCCTTTTCAGTAGCTTTACACAACTCTCTGCTGAAGGTTATGTTTGAGAGGCTTTTATGAACATCACATGGAATTGGATGTTTTGTTGTGTAGCTTCTGATATGACACAGGGTCAATTTTTCTTTAAGAGTTTACAATAGATTTTGTGGAGTTCACCATCTGAAGAATGCAAATTTTTGTCAGATACCATGATTCTGAAGCCATCCTGAATATTGTGTAGCAATAAATTCAAATAACAGGGAAACAAGGGAGAAGCTTAAGCACTCATCAGAGTTTAAATATTCTTTAAAGAAAGAAGGTTTGTGAAGAAATTTGAAACATTTAATTTTTTTCTCTGGAAGTGAAAATCACCAACATAGGGTTAATAGTCAGAAGTTACCTTTATGTCTCACAGTAGCTGGTTCTGAAGTACTTCATCTAATATGCATTTTTATTAACAGGAGGCCTTTATGTTTACAGGCTTAGAACCCAGGACACTTTCCTTAGTATCCTAATCTCTCAGCTATGCAGCATTATCTTTCTTGCTAGATGTCTCATTCTTCAATATGCTGGCATTCTGGGATACTCTAGGCTCCAGCTCTCCCTGTGCAGCATGTGTTCTCTGCTGCAGAGTGACACAGATACAGCAAGGTGGTTGAAAGTGTAGCAGTCTGATAGAAAATGCATTTTCCCAACAAATGAAAGAGAAGTTTGAGTATCTAAAAAGCAGATAAACTATGGGACCTGTGTCTTGGTAATAATGCAAAAGGTGAGATTGCATTTTCTTCTTATTAAGAACTCTTCCATTTTTACAGTTTCTCAGACTTAAGATTTAGGGACACTGGATCTCAAGAGAATAAATGTACCCGAGACCTTTTCAGATAAATCCCAGTTCTAAGCATTTACTCTGAGGAATCTCTAAGCGTCTTCTCACCAGCAAGCAGATGCTCTGAGGCATTATTTAGAGACATCCAACTCTGCACTAGACAAAGGAAATTTTGGCACTTATTAGAATCATAGAATAGTTAGGGTTTGGAAAGGACCTTAAGATCATCAAGTTCCAATCCCCCTGCCATGGGCAGGGACACCTCCCACTAAACCATGTCCCCCAAGGCTCTGTACAACCTGACCTTGAACACCACCAGGGATGGAGCATTCACAACTTCCTTTGGCAATTCATTCCAGTGCCTCACCACCCTTACAGCAAAAAACTTCCTCCTTATATCCAATATAAACTTCCCCTGTTTATATTTTAACCCATTACCCCTTCTCCCATCAGTACAGTCCCTAATGAAGAGTCCCTCCCCAGCATCCTTATAAGGTCCCCTTCAGATACTGGAAGGCTGCTTCAGTAGCCAGTATTCAGTATTTCATTCTGTGTGTCTATCTCAGAAGCCCTTTGGCCATGATGCACAAGAATTTAGGCAGCTACGTATACGATTAGTTCCTTTTGAAAGGATCAGGGGTTAAGCTTAACAATGTTTATAGATTATAAAACTTGTATTATAAAGCCTTCTGTAAATTAATAGATATGGACCTTGACACTCCCAAGACCCTGTAATGTTGATAATTTGGGGGTTTTTTTGTCCTCTCTCAATTCTATCTCTGCTTTTGGTCTGGCACAAAAGCTTACCATTGGCTACTATTTGCTGTCTCCATTCAAATTTAACCTTGGATGTTTATGCCACTCCTTATGCCAGGAGAGATTTGTAACAAACCTATGCCAAAGCTTAATTCAATGTATTAGAAAAAAGTTTCAGATATGGGACTACACACTGTTTTGTTTTTATTCTACAGAACTTCTCTCTTTGAATAAGCTCAGATACTAAATCTACCAGGAAGAGCAGAGGTATATAACTCTGTTTACTTTCTCACTGAAATTTTGAAAATGTTTGCTGAACTACCAGTTTAGGGATTAATTCAATGTAAAATTTAAGGATTTCAAAATACTTGAAGGCATTTATACCTTTATTTTAGTTATGTCACTAGGCAAAGCAAGAAATGTGAAAAGCTAAATAATCTGAAAAAAAAGTCTCTTCTTGTATTTCTAGAAAGCTATGGAAGTATAAGTCTGAAAACAGAAAAGGTATGATTATATAATTTGGAAGTATCCTCAGATTTGGAAAAAAATCCACTAAAGTCTTGAGTGCTCAGTAACCTATTGTGATGATTGTTAATGACACTGAATAAAAGAATTTTATCTACATGTAATGCACCAGCAGTTTTGAGAGGTCCCAAATATAAAAGTTCCACTTTAAGAGTAGATATCAAACATGCAAAGTTAAAGGGGCTTCAATATATGATTGAGAATCCTCCATCAGCCCTGGCAATTAACTTCCTCTAACATGAGATTTGGATAGTGCTGGTACTGCTGCAAAATCATATCAGCTTTTATTTCGCTATCATCAGGACTGTAATTTTCCACCAGTATGCACTGGTTCAATTAGATTCCCACTATATATAATGACAGCGTCTATGCAACTGAGAGGCATCAGGGAAACTAAGCATAGGGAACATATCCTTTGATGTTTGCATCACAATTTACTGATTGTTGAGCAGGGCTTGGTTTAGCACATGGCATTTGGAATAAGATTTAGCTAGTGAGGGAGTATTATTCTTTGTGAAATCTGAATGAAGAAGCAATCAACCATATTTTAAAATAGCAAATCAGAAACTTAATTTTTGCAAGGAACAAAATGCTATAGACATTTTTGTTTCCCTGTCAAACCAAAATTAAGCAAACCCACCATGCTTCAGCCTCACTTCCAAGCCAGACAATAAATATTCAGTGAATGGATATTCTTTACATTTTCCCACGTTGAGGAAAAGACTTTTAAGTGTTTGTGATGCCATGAATGAGAGAACTGTGAAATCCAAGTCAAAGGCAGCAATGCATGGTACCCGTAGCCCATGTATCTCTGTTCACTCATAGGCCCTGAAATGGACACTACACAAGAAAATTCTTCAGGCATTATTCCATGACCCATAAAAAAAGCTGCCAATGTCAACATCTCATGGACTAAGGCATCTTTCTATGGAGTTACTTTAACACTACTCTGAAGCATTTTGCTGAAGCAACACAGGTCAGCTCCTTTGTAAATAAATGTTTCACATTAGATTTTGAATAATTGCAACAGTTCACCTGCAGTTTGGAATTTTTATGGATTCGCCATTCTTGTTCTCTCATATCCTTTCTACCACTTGTCCCCTCTCTTACTTATTTCATCATTTTCTGTACCCTTCCCTCACATCTCTTAAAGTCTGAGCGTGTTAGTCAATAGTTACTGAGTGGGCATTTACCTTCACAGCTGGTTTCAGTCAGTTTCAAAGGACATAACAGGAAACAGCTGAGCCCATCTGCCAAATAAATGGCACCTCTATGAAAACATATTTAGGAAAGGAGACAAAACACCAAGGAAAAAGGACAGTGCAGCCAGATCAGTAGGAAGTGATCTACAGTAGAACTAGTAACGCCCCACGACGGACAATGGCCCATGGATAATCCCCAAAGGAAGTACAGTCTTTGGAGGACTCATGCCAGAGCAGAGTGAAAAAGTGAGAAGTGAGGAGGAGTGCAACAACAGGATGAGAAACGATGAATAACAGAAAGAAACTATTACACTCTGACCCAACCTCCTGCACCACCTTTCTCCTCAACAAAGGCACTGAGTGTAGCCTGCAGTGCTACATTCCCTAAATGTTTTGTTTGTCTTCTTTGTTTCCATTACTTGAATCAGTGGCTAAATATTGATATTAATGGCAGTAAATTAAGTCAAATTCCCCAAGATGAGTTTGTTTTGCCTGTGACAGTAATATGTGAATGATTTCCCTGACTTTGTCTTGACCATGAGCTTTTTTGCTCCTCTGCTTCTTGCTTTCTCCCCATCATGTGGAGCTTGGGGCAGAGCCAGAAGGGAGAGAATGAGCAGCTGTGGGGGTTCTTGGCTGCCAGCCAGCAACAACCGACCAAGTAAATCATGCATTTATGAGTGCTGGTACACTTTCTTCTCTTAAGACATAGTCTGACTTAATTATGTTCATTATATTTGAAAGAGTCAGTTGTAGGTGCCTTTATTCTTTTAAAAAATCCATAACTTCTATATAAAAGAGGTTAAAACCAAGTCCATTAAAAGTGCTTGTTTTCTCCAACCTCATTTTTTTCCTCACAGCTAACCTATGAATGCAATTTTGAACTGCTTAAACTTTATGTTTAGCCCTACTACTGTCATTGGGCAAGTAAATCCTGCCCCACAAATAGAGAAAGAAAAAAAAAAAGAAATAGGATTGGGAAACTAAATTTGTTTTAGTTCTTTAAGTTACAATTTAAAAAGAAGTGAAAACAAAAACCTTCAAGATTTGAGTTCTCAACAAGTCCACCAAAATTATTCAGCTGCCTACCAAATAAATGCACCATCATAGTGTAGGACTAGTGGGATGATTAGGACTGCAAAAGAATTTCATTGATGGATACATGTTTCACTGTAGATTTATTATTTTTAGGAAAAAGCTAAGATCCAAAGAATAGTTCCCAGTGGTTCTTGCCTGGTTTTCTGCCCAACTAGAAATGCCTGGCTATACTAGTAGTGGAAAACATATTTTTAATCAGGGAGAGGGAAATGCAATGTAAAATATAACCTATGACTTCTGGTCATTTTCAGTGCACACCTTTTAAATCTGTTTCTAAACTAAATCAAGAATGTTCATATAATTTAAAATAGCAAGTGAATGCTATGGTATTCTGGAGGTGTTACTGTGTTTTTCTCTTGTTATAATGTCAATCATTTGGCTCTTGATATCATATATATATATATATATATAACAATCTGAGTCAGAGAGATTCAATTTATAGAAAAAGAGTTACTCTTCCAGTGTTATTCTTTTCTCTCAATCAGACTCTCGGCCCTTCATTGTTCCTGTGAAGTTCAATCTTTATTAGAAAACTGGGGGAATGAAAAAGGCCAAATGTCCTGTAAAAATGTATTTATGCAGATGAAAGGACATCAGACTAATATTTCTGAACTTACACCCTGGCAGCTTGGTGCTTAATGAGACAACTGTGCTCAAAGACTTTCTTTCATTTTCAGGCTTTGAAGAAAGTTTTCTGGGTTAGATCCGAAAAAATGGGAGCTGAGTGGGGCTTGGTGAGTCCAAAGAAAAAACTGAAAAGCCCCTGTTTGACTGGCTGTATAACCTCCACAAGTTTGTATGTTTTCTCAAGGGTTCCTCTGGCCACAGAAGCAAAGGACTTCCTTCCATGAAATCCACATTCTGCCTTTGCTTTATTTCCTCCCTGTCAGTGTGAATCTTTCTTGAGGAAGTGATACTTGAACATCAACCAGCTCTCCTGAACCCCTCATCTCTCTCAGGCTATATCTTATGCAGTTCTTTCAGTCAGGTCCCTGAAGAGACAGACCAAAGTCTGCACTCCTGACAGCCAGGACTGCAGTCTTGCTTTTTGCCCTACTCCCTCTTAGGATCTTGAACTCCACCACTGCAATCAAAGCTGTCTCTGACTTGCACATCCCAAGCAGTTCTTCCTTGTTTGTATCAGGTCCCAGTGTAACCCTTTCCTTTTTGGCTCCTCAATCACATGTGCCAGGAACTAGAACAGGCTAATGTACAAGAAACAGCTTTACCTGTTTGTTGATGTTTTCTTCTAGGAAGTAGGGGTACCCGTCTGTTTCAGAATAACCTAATACTTCTTTTTAATATTAAAGTTTTCAAAGAGCTCATCCAGTCTAACCAGTTAGGTACCTAACCTCTAGACTATTTTTAAAAAGATGATATCATCATGATGTAATTTCTTTCTCTCCCTTTTCAAAGCAAACTTTGAAAGGAGTTTTTGAAAGGATGCATGGAAGCTGCTATACCACAGAAAGGAGCACTCTCAGGAGAGGGCGAGTCAAAGAACTTTTTTAAACTCACATTGATTTTTACCCATTTATGTCTTTAATTAGGCAATGAAATTGCCTATTGAAACTTTCTTCCCCTGTACCAACTCTGGAGCTAACACAATGACCAGACTTAAGCAGTCAACAAATTAAATGTAGTTAACTCACACAGATGTCAAAAGGAAAGCTAAACCAAAAGCTATTAAAGATAATGTTAACAAATAATATCCATAGGTTATTTTCTTGGAAAGAATAAGACAAACAAGCTTTGGTTGGTTTGAAAAGAGAAGAATGCTTATCATTTATCTATATCTGAACCAATCACAAGGATGCTTAACAGACAATAGAGAGGTATATAGCAATTTTTAAAGTGTGATTCATCTGACCTGATTTGGGAATCTACATTAAGAGGCAGTGAGCTGCATTCTAGAGATGCTTGTTTCTCTCCATTGTCTATAAAGGGAGTATACATGGCTGGCCCAGGCATAGACAGCTGTATTGCTGTTGCCTACTTCAGATCAGATGAATCCCATGCTGGATGTATGAATGAGGTACTTTCAGAAAGTCAAGCAACTCTAAAAATAGCTAGAGAATGTAACCGACATCCTTGTGCTATTATAATCTAATGAAGGTTGTCAAGTTTTGACGACACTCAGAGCTTCTGTGTAATGATACAATAAACAGCCAAAGGAAGTATGATATTAGAAGTAATGATAAAAGATATTGCTTTGGTCTCCATGGAAGATGGAGATAAACAATGGCATTTGTTTCCTTAGAGTATTCTGTCTGTCTGTGGAGGAAAAACAAAGGAGGTAACAAAAAACACCCACTCAAATGATCTGGTGAATTTGGTTTCCTGGAAGAGTCTAAATATGATTAAGTTTAAAATGACCATTTTTAAGTAGTAGTTAAAAAATATTATTAAAATAGCATTAGGTTACCTCCTTTCCTAATTTCAGAAAAAAACAGTAATGTGAAAAATAATTAATTCAATCTGAGAATTATTCCTGATAGCGCTTTCCATACCAAACGCATATTCCATGGAAATTTGCAAGCTGTGTAAAGCACAGAGAAGGTAAGGACAGAAGAAATGACTCTTAGTTATATTAGGAATACTGAACACAAATACATCCTTAAAATTTCCTCTCTATTCACTTCTTTTTCATTTTTCAGGCATTTTAATATCTAAGAACTTTATTATTTCATCATTTGTTACTCTTCCCTGTCAGTCTTACAGCACTTGGGGGCCATAAACTTACATATGACTTCATAGACAAAGCATCTTTGTAATGTTAAAAGAGGTCACTCTAGTTTTTTGTTGTGTCTATAACATTTTTCCAGGCTTTGCTAGAAGGGATAGTAACAAGGTAAGAATACCTGTATTGTAATGAACCATTGTATTCCAATGAAAGGATTTTTTTTTTTTTTTTTGTGTTGGTTGGGTTTTCTGGGTTTGCTTTTATTTTACTTTTTTTTTTTTTTTTTCTTCTGAATAACAGTCAGTGTCATTTCCAGTGATATATAGCTTGGTGTTACAGGGGAATCTAATCCAGAACACTAAGTACCCCAAATGAAGTGAAAGATTTTTTTTGTAGTGCCTACTGAGTGCTTTGGAAGTAATCTCAAATGACAGTGCAGAAACATGACCTCTGGAAGCTGTAGTAAATCACCAGTTGAATAATCTATCTCTTTCTTATTATGCTATCTGCACTTCTGTTACTAAACCATAGTTTACAGATGTGTAGAGAGAATACAAAATCACAGCTTGCATAATGCTACCAATATGGTTATTTTGCAGTAAGACTTACATTTTTGGTGAAATTCGTCAATAATATAATGTGGAGAATTTGTATCAGAGACAAAAATAAAAAGGGTTTTCAGAGTCTAAGTTTTAAATGCAACATCATAGCTTTTTTGTTTCCATGGTTATTCCAACCTTTTTGTTTTTTTGTCACTCTTAGTTTTTAACAGCATAACAAGTTGTTGACTTATAACCGTAACACCTGAATCATGAACAGTGCATGAACACATGAAAAAAAGAAAGTCTGTATCTTCAGTCATCTAGCTGCTTGGAGAAATGTGGAAATTTTTAAGACTAATATTACTTGCTGTTTAACATGTTATTTATAATTTTTATGGTCTTTTTTGCTTATAGCTGATTAAAGTTGTTAATTGCGTTGTCTTATAGTTTTGTACATTATAGATGCAATGATAAGAGATCGAGAGTTCAGATACTTTGAGACTGGAATATAAAATAGACTCACCAGTCTTTCAAACTAAAACTTTAATTTATGTTAAATGTTTGTTGCAATATTTCCAAAGAAGATTATACAATTTTCTGTAAGGGCTGGTGGTATGGGTTTTTTTTTCAGCATTAGTGTTTCCTAAATTATAAAGATCCCTAAATTTATTTTCAGGAATGATCCATTATAGTGATCTAACATTAGCTTCTCATTTCTACCGTAGCTCCACATACATATATTCTACAGGTATGATGCATATTTCAGAAAATATATTGGACTCAGGTAGAATTAAATATGTTCTTGCATAGTGAAGGGCCTACAGTAGGACTGAGTGGAAGAAGAACGGCTTGTTAACACCCTTTATTTATACTGGGCATGGGTGGAAGGATTCCTGTAGCAGCTTCTCTGCAGTTATATTCATGACTTATGGACTGAGGTACTTTGTGAACTACATACAAAACAATTTACAGGACTGAGGAAACAAAATGCCTGCTTTGAGACAGTGTCTGATAGTCAAATGTCTCAGCACTAGTTTCTCATCTTTGATTTTGGAAGCAGTCCACATTCAGAAGCAAGAAAAGATTTTGCTTTTCACTTGCTCCTCCTCCATTCCCTTCTATATCCTGTTTCTTCCCCCCACCAGAGTATTCATCCTTCCTTCTCCTGCCAATCCACTGGAGAAAAAAAAGGCATATATTTTAGAATGTTTCACATATATTCTCATCATAATGGTATACGTGCACTATTAATTTTATGTACCCAAGAAAATCCACATACATACTCAAGATGATTTCGTAGTTTGCTCATTTATAATCAGTTGAATGTAAAAACCTGGTGCTCTTATGTTTCGTTATTTTTTAAATACCTTTTTGATTGCTGCTGTCCTAGGAAGTCTATAATGGTATGCAAATATTGCCTAAAAAAATAGAAGTTATATTTGTGAATAAAAAAAAATAAATTCTGCCATAAAATATCTGTGTAAAAGAAAAAGACAGGATCTTTCTTGCAAAAGACTAGTAAATGTGAGAACAATATTCTAGAAATTGAGCTAACATGCATTCAAAAACTGCTTGCAAAATTCAGCAGTGAGATTACACTTTAGCACTTAGCTAAGGATAAAAGGCCCCATGGGCTGCTCTTCAGTCTCCCAGTCCTTTTGTGTGAATGCAAAGTCCCACTGTAATTATGGCTAGTAATTTAGGTTACAAATGACTCTCACATTTTGTTAATTTTTGCTACACTGTATGCATTCAAACAAACAGATTGCTTCTTCATAAATATTAAAAATAAACTGAAGTAATTTCATTTATCAACTCTTGATCCCAAAAGCCTAATCATAACTGTTTGCTATGTTTCTTGTCTTGAGATTGCCTGCAATACAAGTGTTAATTTATCAAGGGTTCATTTCTGCTGTAAAAGACAGGAAGAAAAAAAAAAGAAAGAAGGCTTTGTGCAGGAAAAAAAGAGCACATGACAATGTATAGAAGAAATACTTTTTCTTTAGTGATTCAAAGAATGAACATTCATTGCAGGCAAAATTTTGGTTCCAAATAACATTCAAATCAGAGGAAAAAAATTATTTATTCAATAGTTAGACTATATCAAAGTTGAAAATAATAAAGCAAAAGTGTTAAGTGTACCAACAAAATTCATAAAAGACAAAATCTGCAAATATGTGCATTGGGGATTTTTATAATAAATACTGCAAAGCAGAAGCAAAACTTGTGCTACAGAAGAAACCACTTCAGTGTTAGATGCTGTCAGTGTATCCATCAGTAAGGGAACTAGAATTAGTTGGGAAAAGGAACTTTCCCTTTTCTAGACACAGGCAAGTAGCTGGCTTACCAGCTGCTATGTATCAAAACACAGACCCACCCACCTATCACAGGAATGAATAGTTCTTACTGTATCACATCACTGGAGAAAGACTTCAACAGTGTCAACAGCTTAGATCCATGGGCAGACAGAGCTTGATAAGTTTACAGCTGTGTATTCACAAATCTAATGTTTACCAGGGAGAGTTTTGTCTAGACACCCTCCATGGTCAACAAAAAAGGATGGATTCCTCCAAGAGATAGTTCAGGGCAGATGTCTAGAATAAGTATTGTGAGACATTTGGCAAATTTAATCTTTCACCATTTCTATAGAAAACTCCTGACTTTGCAGCAGGCAGGAGATGATAAATTTTCTCAGGAGATGCAGGTTTTCTCATTGAGAGCAGTTACTCTGACCTTCAATCACTTTAGAGGCTGCTTAAGTGGTCTCTTGCATTATGGAGCAGGTCTAACAGTTCTTTAAAGTCCTGCCCAGCTTGAGATTTATTACTGCTCCCTGAGCACCTAACTTCTTTGCAGGAACCTAAAGTTATGGAGCATCAAGTCATGAGCTTGACATTTTGTAAATTTTAGCTTGTTCTCACACAAATGGTTTTCCTGCATGGATATTAATTGTATATGGTTCTCTACAGTTTCAAATTTGGCTAACATTAGGCAGTACAAGTATCTGTGTTTTGATTGCACCTGATGTTCTAGAGGAAACAGCAAAACAAAAAATCCCAATTTACATACAAGTTTAATAAATATTTTTTTTAAGTCACATGAAATTAAACGGTGTTTGTTTAAACTTGCATTCTGAACACCAAAGTATAATTCTTTGTTGGTGTTTTGGTTTTTAAGTACTTAAGGGAAGAAAGCCACACGATCATTGAAACCCCATTAACTATACTAAATAGTAAGTCCTAATATATATAGTGAACATAGCGAATATTTAGCTATCATTCTTGTTTTCTACATTCTTACAAGCAAATGTGAATTCAGAATGCTCTGGCATGTGTTAAATGATAATGATCTTTGCACATAGTGTGATTCTGAAATAATTATTAAAGTAAACGGAAACAATATTATTCTTCAAATATTTTTAAATAGATATAATATTTTGATAATATATAAAAAAAACCAAACCACAACACAAACATGATGTAGATTCCGATAAATAAATAAATAAATGAATACACAAATAAATAAATTAGAAACTACTTATGGACATTTTCTTGGCCCTTGTAGTGAATTCCTTCTTTTCCTATGCTATAAGGCCTAAATTTGGAAAGGTGAGGAAAACAATAAATAAGATTTAAAATTCTTATATAATCACAGATTTATGCTACAGCTAACATTATAATTAGCTTGTGTCCCTGGAATTAAGCCTCATCGGTTTATGGCACATAATGCTGATGGGTACCAATGCAAGTATAGGAAGATGATAGCAGCTTAGTGTCTTAAAAAGTTCCTACTTGAAAGTTTTTTATTATATTAAAGTCTGTTTCTAGACTACTAGGTTAAAGACATGAAAGCAAAAGTATGCTCTGCATAACCCTTACTCTCTACATCAAGAGATGGGAGAATATAAAATTTGAGTTTAAGGCAATAAGCTTACATTCTGTAAACTTACGTGACAACATTATGAGCAGAATCTGTAAGAGAAGTTATAAAATAGTAGAGCTATTTTATAAAACTCCAGCCACTCAGTAGTGAACCCAAACACTGCTGTATAGTTATGAAATAAAAGTGTGTTGAATCTTGACTTGCTGTGTATCATTTGGTCTTGATTTTTCCCTTAGCTTTTAGAGTTGTTTTTTTCTAGCTTGTTTTGTTTTATCCTTTTTTCATGACTTTTCTACGAAAGGTGCTTGTCAAAAGCTATCAAGTTACAAAATTCCTTCCTTGAGCTGTGCTTCACAGTAAGTGCTTTGCCAGTTTAAGGTGTTAAAGGTTGAATTTTATGTGAAAACTTATCCTATCTTACAGGTTGCGATGGACAAATGTGAGTGAAAAGTGTTGGACTTCTTACAGTGCTCAAAAAATGAGTTTAAAATGTGAATTCGAGTATATTTGAGTATAAATTCAAATAAATGGAGGCTCTTGCCTAAATTCTTTATATTCATGCACCTCTTACAGCAATCATGCAATCTGAACTAGCATCACACTTTCTCTTCTAAAAAATCAGTGACAAATGGAGTTCCAGTTAAGACTGCATGGGTGGAAAAACTCGAGCAGCATATCCCTGTACCTTGGCTCTTATCTGTAATAACATTTGTTTTATTACTCATATGTGGGGCCCAGCATCTGAAGGTTACAACACAATTTTGAAACTTAAAAATGGCCTTAATCTTTGACACTTCTAGGGGTCAACTGGTCTTTCTCTGGAAACTTGAGAAAGAAAGGCTGTGATGTTGGAGTTAACCTTTAATCAGACCTAGTCTGCCACAGAATGGACTCAATCAGAGATCAATATGATCAGACCAAAAGCCGTTTATTACAAAGCATCAGCTTCTTACATACTGTTGCTGACATTTGCTCACACTGATTTGCCACATTATGATTGGATATATGTCCTTAAGACCCCTAGTAACTAACATATGATTGGTCAGGCACATTTATGAGAACTTGACCCTGAAAGCTTGCCAACAGTCAATGGTTTCACAACTTGGTAAATTCCATCTTCTTCTTATCTTGATTGCTTAAGCTTCCTCAGGCCTCTCATGTACCAAATATCCATCCTCCTGTGAGAACACTGTCTCCATACTGGTCAACCAAATGCACTATAAAAGAACTTCTCAGAAAGGTTCCCTTTCCTATAATTTTATACTTTCATCTTCTCTTGTACATATAAACAAAAATTGAGGTTCTGTCCCTCTTTTCCTGCTTTGCAAACATTTAAACTTTCCTCTGAACTCCACAGTTCCAAATGAGAAAGCATTCAATCCCCTGATAATGTCTCCCCTTTTAGCTCTTTTTCCTTCTTTCACTTTGTCTTTTTGACAGCTCAGAGGCTTTTGATTGACTGGCTGTATGCTGGAGGCAATGATAGAACTTCTACAGCTAAAGCACCGTGCTTTTTCTCATCCAGGTTTGTGTTTCCTTGGTTTGTTTTTTTTTTCTGGTGTGCGTTTTGTTGTTGTTGTTGTTTGGTTGGTTGGTTTCGGTTTGTTTGTTTTGGTTTTTTTTAAGCAGAAAAGAAAGATTAATAAAAGAGTCGGGAATTCTCAAGCTAAAAAATGTTCCCCAAACCAGAAATACCTTATTCATGCTCCTGTTTAAATTTTGTTAAAACCATTCCTGAACTGAAAAAATGTTCTCAGTTTTGTGATGCAAGTATGAGGCAATTTTGACAAAGACTTTCTTAGCTAGAATTAGGTGGACCTAGCTTCACTCATCTAACTTTGTACCTTTATCTGGGCTGCCTAAGCTGGGACTCTGTTAACCTTAGGCTTCTTCTATCATTAGCGCAAAAAGATACTAATTTAAAAAAAAGAGTCAGCTTGTGTAGGAGAGGAATCGTTCCATCAAGATGTCCACAACCGTCCTCAAGAGAGCCTTTCTGAAAGTTGGTATTTAATTTAATTGTCTCCATTAAGTACCTAAGTGAAGGTGGGATGAACTCAGGTAACTGGTTTTAGAACTCTAGCAAAAAAGAAAGAAGATAACCTCCCACTCTCTGCACATCTAGGCCTGGAGAATGAATTCTCACAGTTGTAACATATATATATGCATAGTTATATACCTATATACATATAGTTATACTTCTTACAGCATCAAGTAAAGCAGACCAAATAGTGTATTTCACTATTTTAAGGCATTGGATCTATTCCATTGCATCTGACTAAAATTGAAAGGGGTAAAATAATTTCATTCATCTCAGCAGCGATGATGCACAAAAATAAATGAAGGCCAGTGGAGACAGAATGTCATGTTTTAAATGAACAGTAGAATGCAAGTCCTCAAAATTTTCCTTCATCAGACAAACATGGAAGAAATATCTTCTAATGATTAATGATCTGTTAATGAACTTTCAATTTCAATGTCTTATGTCCCTTACATAAAAAACACAGCTAATATAATCATATGCGTGCTTATCCTAGCAATTAAGAACAGCTAACAGGATTGTCTTTCATATGGCTGCAACTGGAAGTTTTCTGTGAAGTCAGCTGTAATATTTGCTGAAATTTTGATTCTGTATTATAGGAAAAATAGAGTGCAGATTTATTAAGAAACCAAAGACATTCTTAAGATATTTTTATGTTTTAGGTATGGCACCAAGATTCAACTGGATGGTTGTTTAGAGCATCTAGCTCCTTTCCAATAAGATTCAAGTTTTTCTCTATGTGCTTTGATGCTTGATTGTTAATTTTTTATCTAGTTACTAATGTCTGGAACAGCATAGACATATAATGCACAAAATTATGTATTTTCCTATAAGACACAAACTTGTGTCTGCGTTCTGGCAATGAAATGGTAAGATATATGCTTTTTAAGTCTCTACAGGGATCTCACACTTACTGGGTATCAGACTGCAAAATCTACTATAGAATAAAAAAAGAGGACAAAAAAAAAGACATCAATAAATGTTTGATTGTTGCATTATCTCTGTGTCTGTTAAGTCTGAAGTGTACTATCGAAGTGTACTACCAAAGGGTCTTACCAAAGGGTCTTTTTGTTCTTGAGGCTCATATATAGTTCTAAAGACTAGACTTTCACCTTTAGTAGTACCCACTGTAAATAATTGTTTATTTCAAAACCAAGCAACCTCAAAAATCTGTTTTAACATTATACATTTTGCTAACCTTTTGTTTCACTTCCAGTATCTCTAAATTTTTCATTCAAGCTACAGAAACTGCATGCTGTGCTCTCTGTCTTTACTCTGGATATTTTTCAGGATCAAAGTTGCTACACTTTCAGAAAATATACTTAGTTGAATTTTAGGTTTTCTTGGTTTTGGAGACAAAATCATTTTTATCTTAATAGTAAAGAAATTACATTTTTCTGGCCCCTTATCAGCCCTGTTGAGAGATATATATATTATATATATATATTTAAACAAGTGTAAGAGGATTTGTCATTAGATAACTGGTACTATCTTACTGAGACCAGCTTGTTACAGTACTAGAAGCAAATCAGTAAAACTTGCTTTGTACATACTACAGAAATAGGTTTCTAATAGTTGATGAAGGTAAGAAATAAGATCTCAAAGAAACACTGAGTTTTTCTAGAGAGTACATAGGCAGAGATTATGTTGGGATTACGCTTCAAGGGTCAATACCCTAAAATTTTCAGAATTTTTTACAGCCTTAGGATCATGTTATAGCTAGCATTTCTCATGAAATCATCAATACAAATCTTACAGACATGCAAATGATACAGTGTCAATATCATAGTATCTAAGATTTTAGATTATGTCATTTACAACTGAAAAATGAAGCTAATCCTCTTAAATGTTGGCTTTACAACTGTCACTTTGTGTTTTAAATATTAAACTGATTTCTGTATTGCACTCACATTAGAACTGCCTCAAGAATATCACCACAGATTTCTTCTAAGATGGAATAAAGCTGATAATTTTTGAAAGCTCTGGGTTTCTTTGAGCACATGTATCTGAATCTGTGTTCACTTTAGCCATTCATACTGTAGCCCTAGATTTAGATGGAAAATCAAGAGTAGTCACTGGTGCTCCAAAATCTGAATGACTGATCACTGACATTTTAGTATTTTCCACAAATTGTCAGTCTTCAGGTATCCAGGGTATTTCAATGCCAGCTTTCTCTGCAGTCTGCAAGAGCTCAGAATATAACATCAGGACTATTTATTTTGTTTTCATTATGGATATCTGTTTGTGCCTGTTACTTAATTTAATCACTGATGATTGCCTTCAGAAAGATGCCATGGATATAAGTCAATTAATATAAATGACCATGGACTTTGTAGGTGTTCTAGAATATTAAATGAGCAAGCTGGTATAAAATAACAACTGGCAGATTTTTTTAAAGCTTCTCTAAGGCTATTTTGAACTCTCCTTGGTATTTATTTTTCTGGCTGATATATTAGGTAATTGCCTATTGCAGTGAGTAACGATGGATGTAGGCATAGGTATTTGAGTGTGGTGCCTGGTAATTTGTCACAGTATTATACATTTTGGAGTTCTGTAGTTTTCAAAATGCTTTCATTTTAACAGGAAAATAAGTAAATTCTAGGGTAAAATTTTTGCACTCTCTTTAACTGGCTCATTTTCAATAGCTTAAACTCCTGCATCAGTCTGATACAAATAAAGATGCAGTCACTTTTACTCTGTTTAGGATATGCAAAATGTTTGTAGGTTTGTCCCAATTCGCCTAAAGCTGTGTTTTAGGGATTTGATTGTTCAGTCTCTACATAAGGCAAGAAAAAGAAGGGCCTATCAGTTCTGTTCTCTTCTGTTCTATCAATTACATTGATTTGTTATGAGTCAAGTAAAGACATTAACAATATTTATCAAGTGAGATAGTTTCTTGATTTGTCAGAATTTCTTGAGGTAAAAGAATTCTAGAAGCGACCAAACAATCCTGAAAATTCATTTTGAATTTGAAATTCATTTCCTATGTCCTGAGGAGAATTTTACTCAATTTGTTTGAAATCAAATTGTGAAGATTAATTCTTTTTCAACTTGTAAAGTTCTATTACAATTTTGAGATTCTCTGTAAGCAGATAATTTTTCAATTTGCAGAGCAAACAACAATTAATGCATTTTGCAGATTATGTTTTCACCCCAGAAATTTAATTAAAAACCAAAGTGTATGTATGTACTAGTTATGTAGTATGCATTAGTATTATGTACAGTATTATGTACTATGTATTAGTTATGTACTAAAGAGAATGTTGTCACTACTCATATTATTTGTGTGCATTAGAACATTTGTACTTACCAATGTACCATATTATTAAATCACTGTTAAAGTCTAGGAAAAGAAAGTTTCATTTAACACGAAAAACTGTTTTTTTGCTGTGTTCAAACACCCATCACAAAACAGTTTGCTTTAATACTGAGGTTCATATAACATTAAACTTTTTTTCTCTCACATGATTTATTCTTCCTTACAAAAGGCAGAAGACCATGGACAGAAACTAATATTCCATCCTGTACTTCTTTCAGTTATCATCCTGAATATAGCTTATCTCTGAAGCATTAATGTCTAGGAAATACGACCTTGTAAAAAGGCTAATATTCAAATAAATGACCCATGAAATAATTCTTCCAGCAAACAACAAAAACTCTGAACTTAAGACAAATAGAGTTTTCTAGTCTCTCATCCTTCTTAATCTAGATTTCTGGTATTTTCACTGAAATCTTGCAGGTTGTCTCTCAGCTAAATAGAATCATAGAATCATTTAGGTTGGAAAAGACATTTAAGATTGAGTCCATCAATTAACCTAGCACTGCCAAGTCCACCACTAATCCATGCTCCCAGGTGCCACATCTTTTAAATGCCTTCAGAGACAGTGATTCAACCACTTCCCTGGACAGCCTGTTCCAATGCTTAATAACCCTTTCAGTGATTTTTTTTTTCCCTAATATCTAATCTAAACTTCAACTGACACAACCTGAGACCATTTCTTCTTGTCTTGTTACTTGCTACTTGTGAAAAAGAGACCAACACCCACTTTGTTACAACCTCCTTTCAGGTAGTTGTAGAGATCAATAGTCTCCCACAAGCCTTTTCTTCTCCAGGCTAAATAACCCCAGTTCCCTCAGCCAATCATAAGTCTTGATTGCAAGACCCTTCACCAGTCTTGTTGCCCTTCTTTGTCCATGCTCCAGAACTTCACGGTCTTGTAGCGAGGGTCCCAAAACTGAACACAGCATTCAAGGTGCGGCCTCACCAGTGCTGAGTACAGGGGGACTACCCTGGCTCTGCTGGCCACACTATTTCTGATACAAGCCAGGACGTGATTGTCATTCTTGGCTGTCTCGGCACAAGCAGTCTCACATTTAGCGGCCATCAGTAAGCACCCTGAGGTCCTTTCCATCAAGCAACTTTCCAGCCACTCTTCCCCAAGCCTGTAATGTTACATGGGGTTATTGTGATCCAAGTACAGGACCTGGCACTTTGCCTTTTTGAACCTCATACAATTGGCCACTGCCCATTGATCTAGCCTATCTATATCCCCCTGCAGAGCCTTCTTAACCTCCAGCAGATGAGCACTCCTGATCAGCCTGGTATCACCTACAAACTTACTGAAGGTGCATTCAGTCGTCTCGTCCTGATCATTGATAAAGGTACTAAACAGAGCTGGCCCCAATACTGAGCTCTGGTGGACACCGCTTGTGTCTGGGCACCAACAGGACTTAGCTTCATTCAGAAGAGCTCCTTGGGCCTGGCCATCTAGCTAGTTTTTACACAGTGATGAATACAGTTGACCAAGCCATGAGCAGCCAGTTTTTCTGGGAGAAGTCTACGGGAAATGGTGTCAAAGGCTGTATATCATTTAACTCTACTGAGAAGTGGATTTATTTAATTCTGTAGTGATAATATTTAATTACCATTATATCATTACCAGTGGTAATATATAAATATAGTGGTAATATTAAATTCTTTAGTCGTAATAATTAATTCTTCACTATGTGTGGTGAGACAATGGCACAGCAGAGAACTTGTGGCAGCCCCATCTCTGGAATTGTTCAAAGCCAGGTTGGATGGAGATTTGAGCAACCTGGTCTAGTGGAATGTGTCCTTGCCAAGGGCAGGGGAGTTGGAACTTTAAGGTCCCTTCCAACCCAAACCAGTCTAAGGCTCAGTGATGACTGCGTGATTTTTATTTTTATTCTAATATAATTGAGGAAACAACCATAAGCACTGTTTTTATCTAATAGTTTATCAGAAGTGTATTGAGAGTCATCTTTAACACCATCCCTCTTTTTAAAAAATAGATCTGAAGACAAGTACATGGGAATTTTAATGAACTGATAGAAACAATTTTGGAATTAGGAGTTTACTAATGGCAGTTGCACCATAAAAGAAAAGCATAAATCACAGTGGATTCCCATGGTGTGCACAGGCTAATAGAAGTATCATGCACTCCTAAAAAACCAAAATATGTAAATATCAGAAAATGAAAGGAAATTATGGATGATACACAATAAATGCTTAAGAGTTAAATTTTCAGGCAGTGAAAAAGAAGGATCAGAGTTCTTATATTAAAATAAATAAATGTCAATTCACATCTAAATAACACCTATGCTGGTGTGAAATTTTATCTCTGAGGCACATTGATAATTAGAATACAAGCAATATTTATTTCCATCATAAACACCTAAAGTAGGAGAAAATGTGGTAGAATGGATGTATATTTATCATGTTTTATAAACCCTGACTATTTTTTCATTAACTTCTGATTTTGGCTTGCCATTTTAATACCTTCATACTTGAATTTTATAGTTGTTTTGTGTTTACTTGCCTTTTATTTTTCTTTCGAACACATAATTTTTGGTGGTTACATTTTATGTTTTTAACAGGCAAAGAACAGGAATGTATGCCTATGTCTAGAACACAAATTTCCAGACCAAGCCTTCCTGTTCAAGTGTGTAACACGTGTTCTGGTCTTCCAAGTTTTGACCACGTTTGGAAACAGATTTATTGAAATACTTCAACTGTTAAATTAGAAACCCCTTGGAAGATCTTAAACTTTTCCAGGAAAATGGGCATTTCCATCTCTATTTGTTTGGTGCAGGAAGACTGGCAGCACTTCATCAGTTTTGGCTCCAGGGTTCTTGGCATTTTGATGTTCTCTTGCCAGCCAGCATGTCTCTGACTCAAACCCTGAAATAATTCTGGCCTGTCCAGGACCAATGCTTTAATCAGCAGAGATAGGTTGTGTTTCCAGGAGTTTCAGACATGTCTGGACCTATTCATGATAGTACCACGCAATGCTGAGGTCATCGTTAAGCTGGCTGTCAATCCAGAAAAAAAGTGTTTGCATTAGCAGAGCAGGCAGTTCTGCTTTAAGAAAGCCCCAACATTTTCTATGCGGAACTGGACTGCCTGCACAGTACTGCAGTGTGCCAGTCAATATGCAGGTTTTTTGTATCCTACTCCACTGAAGAGTGTAGGTGTGCAATATGCTACTAATCCTATTTTAGGGGCATTTGAAAGTGCAGAAAATCACTTGTAAGAATGACATAACTGGCAAATACACAAATCTGATTACAATATTTTCACCGAGCCAATGCTGGGCTAGGGAAAGCTCTCTTAGTCTGTGGCTGAAATTCAATGAATGCACTGAAAGACACAGGGAAGAGGTCTCTTTTTCTAAAACAATTTATTTGTACTTGGGGTCATTCATTCATTCATTCATTCATTCATTCATTCATTCATTCATTCATGGCTTGACTTCATGAACGAAGATTTGGGAAGGGCTTTACCCATGTTTACTACAAGCGCGCTGATGACTAAGAAGGCCAATGTGGGATAGGCAAACCCGGCTACAAAAAGCACAGCAGAAGGTCTCCTTGGGTGGAACAGGTGGGGCACGATTCTTCCTGCGTTGTCTTTTCTCCTCGAGACTAGTTCTTCGTGAAATCTCAAAGGAGTCAGCGGCATTATGTATGGTGTGCCTCCAAGTCACTCGATTGGAGGCCAAGGTGGACCACTGATGGTAGTCAATATGGCCAAGGCTAAGGTATTGTTTCAGGGAGTCCTTATATCTCTTCTTTGGGGCACCTCTCTTGCGGCTACCGGTGGCAAGTTCACCGTAAAACACAATCTTGGGGAGGCGGTGATCCTTCATCCTAGAGACGTGCCCTGCCCAGCACAGCTGCAATTTCAGCAATATAGCCTCGATGCTGGTGACCCCTGCCTGTTCGAGGACAGTGACATTAGACACATAGTCAGTCCAATGGATGTTTAGAATTGTACGGAGGCAGCACTGATGAAAGCGTTCCAGGAGTCGCAGGTGATGATGGTAGATGACCCATGATTCAGACCCATATAAAAGAGTAGACAATACAATGGCTCTGTAGACACTGATCTTTGTACTTTTCTTCAGGTGTTTATTACACCAGACTCTTTTATGGAGTTTTCCAAAGGCTCTATATGCCTTTGCTATTCTGTTGTCTATCTCTCTGTCGATCGTGGCATCCGAGGAAATGATGCTTCCCAGAGAGCTGAACTGCTGAACTGTCTTAAGGTCTGACTCACCGATGGTAATATGGGGATGGCGATAATCTTTTTGCGGTGCAGGTTGGTAGAGGACTACTGTCTTCTTCAAGCTGACTTCCAGCCCAAAAACCTCAGCCGCCTCCGCAAAGCAAGATGTTAAACGCTGCAGAGCTGCTTCTTTGTGGGCAACAAGGGCAGCATCATCAGCAAAGAGCAGTTCACAGACAAGATGGTTTAGGGTCTTAGTGTGGGCCTTCAGTCGCCTTAGATTGATTAGGCTACCATCGGTACGATATCGAATATAAATGCTAAGTTAAACTGTCAAAGCAGAACTGCAACGCTGATAGCACAGCTGGCCAAAGCAACCAAAATTCCTATGGATTTAACCCTCCAAGGGGTCTTTTTGATTCCATTACCTCAGTGGACCCTCCAATGCAGACTCAGTACCTATACTAACACTTTCAATAACCAACCAAGGGATTACCAAGAAAAGGGGCTATGTATGAAATTCTGTCTTAATTTTTTTCCCAATATGCATATTCTGTGAAGAAAATTCTAATCTTTTGATTATAAGAGATGTTCAAGGCCAGGTTGGATGGTGCTTTGAGCAACCTTGTGTAGTGAAAGGTCTCACTTCCCATGGCAACTAAATGATTCCTAAGGTCCCTTCCAACCCAAACCATTGTGTAATTCTGTGATTCTTTGAGGAAAAAAAATCCAGTCTCCTTAGATGACTATAAGTGGTGGGGATACATTATTCATTACTTTATTTTTTTCACATGTTGTTTAAGACACATAGACTACTGAAATCACAGCTAGAGTAGAAGGTTGGTGCTGGCAGAGCACTAAATATTGTAAAATAGGGTGTAAAATAAAAATGTTTTTATGGCTATTGCATGTAATTTACCTGTAATGTAAATCACATGTTAGGAAACAGGTTCTGTCCTAACATGGAGCTGAATACTATGGAGTTATCCTGCCTTGAACTGCTGTAAATCATCATTTTACATGAAATATGAAATCTGCTATTTTTGTTGAGGTAAGTTTGCCAAATGTCTGTTATAGATAGTAACAGTTGTACTTTTAACTTGAGCCAATATCTCAGAAAGTTTAAAATAGCTAAACTGGGAGTCTGCCCAATTATAGACCTTTCCTATAAGCCAAGAGACAATGCCAGGCTGATATTCATAGATATATGACCATTTCCCTCTGGAAATAGTGAGTCAGATACCCAAGTTGTGTTGATTTAAGCAAACTACAATGGTATATGCCAGCTGTTGATCTGGGACAGCAAGTTTAAATAGTATTCTGGGTTCTCTAGAACCTGTAATTAAAGATTTTCTTACAAAGTAGTGCATAACTAGTGCAGACTTTTAAGCATGAAGGGAGGTAATGCTGACAGTTGATGATTAGGGGAGATAAAATGAAAAATATTATTAAGCTAGTTTTATTTCAGAGCTTTTTCTCCTCAAAACTGTATGGAGTACAGTTATTTTCACCTGTGTCACCTTTTTTATGTAATGAACATATATAATTGCAATAACCTGTTAATTCCCTTTGAATCTTTTTTTTTTTAAAACCTTATTTTTGTCGTTTATCTCTGAATTATTCCTTATGATACAGTTAAGCAGTCTCTAAATTTTTCACTGGATTCAAGTTGCTCTTTCACCCATATGTTTCGATGCTTTTCTATTATTTCATTTGGGAGCTATTTAATCCTTTTTAAATATAAAAATCAATAATTATTGGCAAACAAAACACATTAAGAATTAGTTCATAAATAAGAAAACAATGGAAATAGGAATTCTGCATTGTGATTAAGCATTTTCAGTAGAGATGAGAGTTTGACGTGGCAAGAATTAAGGTGTATCTACATTATAATTAAGTGATGTAGCTTTTATGAACAAAATTTTCTGGCCAAATTTTTCAAAAATTACTGTAATAGGACTGATTCTCATGAGTAAATAAAATTGAGCCACCGATCTACTACCTTATCTACTACCATTGCTTTGCATTTCTTTGTAACTAGCACAGCATACTCCAGCTACTAAATCATACTTACACTTCATGCCTGTTTCGCTTAGTCACAAGGGGATACTTAAACATATTGTCTATGCATGCCAGCTATTCAATTTAGTGTTTGTTGGGGTTTTTTTGTACGGAAAGATGTTCTGTTTTCCTACTCTGCACTTTACATCTCTGATTTTTCTTATAATGCAGGGACTATGTTTGCCATCAGCACATTCCATTTTGTTATGATTAACTTTACCTGCTTTTTTTGGCCCTATTTTCTTTCTTGTATTTATCTAGCTTGACTGTGCTCTTTATAAAATGCTCCAGTGCATTAAAAGGTTGCTGTATTTATCAGGTTTCACTGGGGCATTCAAACATTTCTTACTGTGAAGTATTGTTATTGCAGTATCAAGCAATTTAGATGTGCATGATAAATGACAGCAGGTTGACTCTATTAAGGTTAATGGCTTGGTGATTTACAAGCTAAGGTATATTAGAGTCAAAATTATTGCACTAATTGTTCCACTAAACAATGTGAACTTTGAATATACTGGTTTGGAATGCCCTGGAGAGGTGTCATTACTGTTATATTAATTGTGACATGGCATCTATTTCAGATGTGCCAAGACTTTAGAAAAAATAAGTACTGCTGCTTACAGCTGCCCAGTAACTTAAAGGTTACTGTCTCCTGTCTGCCATTAATGATCAATAACAAACTGAAAATTACCTCAGACAAAAAAAAATCAACCAACCAACCAACCAGCCAAAAAAACAGAGCAGGCCAATAGCAAAATAGTCAGACCTCCTGCAGCTTTAAGCAATGTTAAAGCTTGGGATGACTGTGTAGCACTAGTGATGGACTGCTGCCACCTTGTCCCTCTATTTTGGTCTAGTCAGGACTGGTCCGTACAGAAGCCTCAGCTGTGTTCTGTTGGGTTACAACCAGACAAAAGAAGAATCAAAAAAGTGGTGGGAAAATCAGTTGGATATTCTGGGATCAGAATTTGTTTCAAAGCAGAACAACTTCCCAAGTGGTACAGGTTATTAAGGGAAAGTCCTATTTCTGGAATTAATTCTGAGACAACAGAATGGGCACTAGGAAGCTCTTTCTGGTATGAAGAACATTGTTTTTAATATTTGTTGATGGCAACTTGGAATTCGGCAATCACATATCAATAATTCCAAAGGGACGACAATATTAATTATTTTACTTACTCAAGAATTGGTTTGTTTGTCATTATTGTTTTTAATAACAAAATAGTACAGTGAAGCCAGCTGATGAATGTTCTCATCTGAATTTTTGATTCACCAGGGATATATCAAGCTGCTATGATGCAATGTTGTTTTGAAATTAAGCTTTTCACAGCAATATTTTGAGTTTCAAGGGAAAAGATCAGTAGAGTTTAGAGGAGATTTGAAATGGTAAATGTTCCCTGAATGTTCCTGTACTCAGAAATATCTTTTTTTCATTTTCAAACATGACCAACCCAACTGCTTTAGTAGTAAACAGGCCTACCTTCAGACATCTCAGTAAAGTTATGTCTTTTTCCATACTGATTAAATTGATCACATCTTCCTCTGGTTTAGCTTCCTTTCCTTTTTGTACATGGCTATAGAAGGACTAATGATTCTGCTGACTGTTTTTAGGACAACTTGGTATAAGATTACTTGTAAGTAAAGTAAAGCAAGTAATAACAAACAATTTAGTCTGCTTGATTAATAAACCACTTACTTTACTAAGTGATGAGTGATATCAGGATTTCAGGAGGTGGAAGACATAAGGTTCAGCTGGACAGCAAGTCCAAATTCCTTTAGCAACAATCTTAACTGCAGTTCTTTTTTGACATTCCTTCCTTCTTCCATTTCTTTCAGCACTGAAAAACTGCTGCTTTTCTGTTCCTTCAGTCCTTCCACCTTCTTCTCCACAGTTTTAGTTGTTCAGAAAAGACCAGCAATTAACCAAGCTGGAAGCTGCTGCTGCTGATAAGAAGAAAGTACCTGATAATTAGATTTTGCTTATTAGCAGGACATGGGCAATGCTTTCACACAGTGTTCCATAGGAGTGGCAACTAACAAAAATTTCAGTGGATGACAACCTTAAATTGTTTACCTGGATCTTGGAGTGGGGAAGGAAGGCTGGAGGAAGAGAACAGGTGCAGAGCAAGTGTGGTTACTCTTCTTTTTTTCAAAGGATGTTCTGCAAAACTGATTAAATGCAGTGTGAATTTTTGTTTTCCATCCAGGATAAAGTATGATTTGTACTGGAACTGTAATAATAGATTTAAGGAATGGTAGTGTGTAAACATGGTCCATCTGTGGTTTCTGCAATTCACTACTATTGGGCCCTATTTCACGGAGAAAGAGCTTGCATGCCCTTGTGAGGTTGGGAGCTATGCTGGTGGTGGCATATGCCTCCGGTAGGGTCTTCCACGCCAGACAGGTCTCAACTGAAGGGTCAGACAATGTGTGCCCATGGGCAGGATTGGCTCACTATCCTTCGGGCAACCATCCTAGGAGAAGGACAACTCCAACTTCAAACCCGGGCAGATGGAGCTTGTTTAGCTCTGTAAAGCCACCCATCTAAGAGAAGGACACTCTAAACAAACCTACGACCTGAGGACTTTTCTGTCACTGTCCAAGCTCGCCAGGCCCTGGCAGATAAACCTCAGGTGTAAAGGGTGGGGTCAGTTGCACATATGCTGTACCTCACCTAAAAAATCCACTTCACAGGCCTGAAGGGTTTACTCACACTTGCAAAGCCCTGTAATAACAGGCGAGGGACAAAATGGCAGATGATAAGGTGCACTGGAAGCTGCAGACCCAACCCTACATGCAGGTGGTTCAGGGCATTGGTTGCTCAAGATTGCATTGGTCACTCAAGACTGACCCAGGAGATGACAGCCTTATTCGGTAATATCCTGAATGACCAAGCAGCCTTTTTTTCAAGGAGAGCACTGTTTGCTCCATATGGAGAGAGGCCTAGAAAAGGTGGCCTAACCAAAGCTCATCTCCCCCTCCCCCAGTTGGCTAGCCGCATCCAACGGGCATCTTCTGTTGCAGTCAATCAAACACAAAGAGAAAAAGACATACACGTGCCTCCAAAGGTGTGTCCAGATTGACGCTCACGTGTTGGAACATCAGAACCATGCTTGATACAGTAAACAGTGGGCAGCTCTGCAACATTTAACATCTTGCTTTGTGGAGGCAGCTAAGATTTTTGGGCTGGAAGTCAGCTTGAAGAAGATAGTAGTTCTTTACCAACCTAAGCCACAAGAAGATTATCATCATCTCCACATTACCATTGGCGAGTCAGAGCTTAAGTCAGTTCAGCATTTCAGCTATCTGGGACCAATTATTTCCTCAGATGTCACAATCAACAAAGAAATAGATAACAGAATAGCAAAGGCATATAGAGCCTTCAGAAAACTCCATAAAAGAGTCTGGTGCAATAAACACCTGAAGTACAAAGATTAGAGTCTACAAAGCCATTGTACTGTCTACTCTTTTATATGGGTCTGAATCATGGTTTATTTACCGCTATAACCTGAGACTCCTTGAACGCTTTCATCAGTGCTGCCTCCATAAATTCTAAACATCCATTGGACTGACTATGAGTCAAATATTACTGTACTTGAACAGGCAGGGGTCGCCAGTATCGAGGCCATATTGCTGAAATTGCAGCTGCGCTGGGCAGGACACATGTCTGGGATGGAGGATCACTGCCTCCCTAAGACTGTGTTTTACAGTGAACTTGCCACTGGTAGCCGCAAGAGAAGTGCCCCAAGGAAGAGATATAAGGACTCCCTGAAACAATACCTCAGCCTTGGTCATATTGACTACCATCAGTGGTCCACCTTGGCCTCCAATCGGGAGACTTGGAGACACACCATACATAACGCTGTTATCTCCTTTGAGAATACATGCAGAATTATTCTTGAGGAGAAAAGACAATGTAGAAAGAATCATGCCCCGCCTATACCACCCAAGGAGACCTTTTGCTGTGCTTTTTGCAACTAGATTTGCCTATCCCACATTGGCCTTTTTAGTCTTTAGCGTGCTTGCGGTATGCATGTGTAAAGCCCTTCCCAAATCTTCGTTCCTGAAGTCAAGCCATGACTGTTGGGGCTGTTAGTCTCAGTCATGACTGCTAGTCTCGGTCATGACTGTTAGTCTCGGTCATGACATTTTATGATGAAAGAGGTATCACTCTTTAAAGTTCCCTTCAGTAACTTGGACTTGCATGTAAACTATCCGCACCCCCAAGCCTCAGCTTGTCCACTGGGAGAGGGCTAGAGGGTGAATCTGAGCCATAAATACCGTTAAGTGTACAGACAAAATTTCAGGTGAACAGTTGATTGCTAACACACATTTAACATTAATTAATATTCTCTTTGGGACTTAATGCTTCTTAAAAGAATCAGAGTTTTCTAACAGGATAGCAGCTTCTTAGGTGCTCAGCTAAATTCTTAATGACAAGTTTATGGAGTAATGACATTCAATAGTGCCTTTAAATTGTTTATGGCTATGTCCTGGGTTCAGCTGTAACAGTTATTTTTCTCTTTCTTAGTAGCTGGTGCAGTGCTGTATTTTGGCTTTAGTCTGAGAACAATGCTGATAACACCGATGTTTTAGTTGTTGCTAAGTAATACCTACTCTAATCAAGGACTTTTCAGTCTCATGTTCTGCCAGTGAGGAGGGGCACAAGAAGAAGGGAGGAAGCAGAGACAGGACACTTGACCCAAACAAACCAAAGCAGTATTCCATACCACAGCATGTCATGCCCAGTGTATAAACTGGAGGGAGCCACCCAGAAGGGCCAGATCTGGCTGGGTATCGATCAGTGGGTGGCAAGCAATTGTATTGTGCATCACTTGTGTTTATTGTTTTGTTGGGGTTTTTGCCCTTTTCCCTGTTTAGTTTTATATTCTCTCCCCTTGTTATTTCCCTTATCATTATTATTCTTAGTAGTTTTATATTATACCTTAATAACTGGACTGTTTTTATCTCAGCCCGTGGGGTTTACATTCTTTCTGTTCTCCTCCCCATCCTCACCAGAGTGCGGCAGGAAGGGGGGAGTGAGCGAGCAGCAACGTGGTTCTGAGTTACATGCTACAGGCACTTATGAAACAGCAATTTATCATTCTGCCTTATAGTGAGCACTTTTTAAATTTTCTTGCTGAGAATTAAGGTCTCATGCAATGAATGTAGTCCCTGGTTTTGCTATATAATTTTCTTCTTATTTCAGAATGTAAGTTCAAGTGGAGTACGCCTACAATAAAGATGAATATTCAGATGAATATCTACCTAACACAACAGGCAAAACAATGTCTGTTCTTTATGATATATATTATTTGGCAAAATTGAAAATGTGGTAAAAAATTACTAGGAAGGATTCCGTCCTGTTAGGAACATATGGTTATTCAACATTAACTGATATCTTTGTAAATGTGACAGACAGCAGAAGCATATGTAGAAATGTTTGCATGTGGAGGGGAGCAAAATGTGTTTTGCTGAAAATAAGACTTCAGCAATTGCCACAGTGTAGCTGATGGTTAACAGTATTGACATGCAAATGATTTGCTGAAAATTGCAGAGTGAACACAAATCCTTTAATACTCAAGCTAAGAAAGACAAAAGAAAAGCAAAATGAACATCTGGGTTTTGTCACACTACAGGAACACCTAGCTCTGTCTACAGTTGCCAACTCTAGCCTTACTGCAGACTGGCAATCTGCAGTAATTAGTAGCACATGCAAATCAGTAACACATGCAAACTTTCACTGCTCCCATCCTATTCAATGATTTTAACAAAATAACGTGTCAGTGCCTCATATTTAATATCTGAGGTAAAAAGCATTTGTAAATAAGGTGCAAAATTCCCATGCAGAAGGGGCTGGTTAATAATGTTTCATAAGAAGATAGGATAGATGACGAAGTTCTACTAATAAAAGTGAGCTGCTCTTTTTTATATTTTGTGAGGCATCATAAAATTTATACAGTTGTTCATAGGGAAAATGTCCTTCAGAACAAGGAGGCAGACTGCTAAACTTAGGGATGATAATAGTTGCACGCAACAGACAGGATACATGTCACAGAATAGAAGCAAAAATATTAAGAATTATTGCAGTGTAATCAAAAGGAGAGTTTTATATTAGAAATGAAAGTTGTGATGAAAGTGAGTCTAATAATACATATGATAAAAGATAGGAAAAATTTTAAAATTACAGAAGATTATAATGGGGGGGAAAGTGTTCTCCCTTCATCATTTACTGCACTGTTCATATTTAGACAAATATTAAAATACTTGTCCAAAACTTCAAACATTCCTGCTTGGAAAAACAACAAACAAACAAACAAACAACCCAAAACTACAAAAATCACAACTGGCAAAAAAAAACCGCAGCAAAACACCCCTCCCCTCCAAAAAAAAAACAAAAAAAACAAACCCTCCCAAAAAATAGAGGAAAACCCCCAAAACAAAACAATAACCCAAAATGGTAAAAGTGGTATAAAAATAACAAGAGAAGAATGTTTTTTTAGCAAAGTTTCCAACATTTAGGCAAACTAGTCCAAAAATATTATTACACTTTCAGCATTTTTAATTGTTTCACCATTTATTGATCCAAACAGAAAATATTTCAGGTTAAAACCTAAGTTAATCTAACTTCTTAAGACTACATAAAAGTTTCCCTTAGAGTAATTTAGAAGATTTTATCCTTTTGTCAATATGTTTTGGAAGAAACCATTTAATGCCACAGTAGGGCAACTTTGCTCTGAAATAACCTCTTGCTGCTGCAAGCTAATATGGCAACACTAGTACCATGTGTCTGCAAAAATCCTGTATAAAACCAGGTGAAAAAAGTTTGTATCCTCTTTTACCAGTTTTATGTGTTTTCTCTGTCTTGCATTGTTACGTGTATTGTACCCGAGAACACTTCAGATCTCTTAAATGCTTTAAAATACTAATATTTAAAGTCTGCATATTCATAGTTGACCGTAAAATCTCTTTAGTCTTTTTCTGCTTTGTACTGGTAAGACATTCTTCCTGGTGAAAATCCCTAAGGCATCTCTGCAGAAGTGGTGGTGTTTGGCAAGATCAGTGTTTCCCTGATGTGGTTCATACCTGTTTCAGTTCTAAAGTTATTTGACTTTTGATGGACCAGAGAAGGAATCTATTGTAGTAACGAACTTGCAAGCACATGTTTAAATGGAAATTTCCAAGTTTTCTTATCACAATATGTAAGTATATAATCAAATTGGAGTTGGTGTGTGCAGTTGTCGGTTAGTTGTTTTCTGTTAGAAATGGAAAGGCATACCTGGTCAAAATGTAGATCAGAGTTTTGTAGTTCTCACTCTGAGTGTTTATTTACAGATCAGTTTTTCAATTAGTTCTACGGCCTGTGTGAGTGCACAAAAGAAGTAAGGCTGGCTGTGAATAATATCTAGGTTTAAATGTTAGAAGATGTGACTACATTTAAAAGGAGGTAGCAAAACAAGTGGACTACCTTAACAGATTGAAACAAGCAAGACAGACTTAGTAGGGTTCTGTTCTACAACACTAAAGCACTTCCATAAATGCACCACTTGTGACTGTTCCTCTCCTAAAATAGGTTGCTGCTTTTCACTTCTACCAAAGTCTCTTCCCCTCCAGGGGCAGCGCATGAACACCTGATACCTCGCTTCTGCTGCTATGTAACAGAGCAGTGCACATTAGATGAAGCTCTAAAGGACTATAGTGCACTCTTAGACTGAGCAATGTTAATAGCATTGTCTTTAATGGTGTAAAGTTTCCACCAGTATAAGTTTGTGAAGAGACTATTATCCTTATAGGTACTTTGGTCTTTGAGTGGAGGGGGGCAAAGGGGGAACAACAAAACTGTTTTCTGCAAATGCTATGCTGAAACCTTTTCCATAATGTTATGATGACCAGTAATTATTTAACAGAACAGCATCTCACTTCCACAGATTTAGTAACTCCACCTCACGTATTTCTTTTCCATTTTTAAATTCTGAAAACATCTTTGCCATATTTTTTACTGGTAGCTATTATCAGAATAGTTCAAACATTCTAGAAAATAACCCTTCCCTGTCACCTGTTTGCTGATTCCAAAAATTTTCTGGGCATAAGTTTAGGCATCATGAATAGCACTCAAATGAGACACAGAATCAGCATCTTGTCATTTCCAGTAGAATCTTTTATTTTTCTTCTTAAAAGTTATGTTCAACTTCTTTGTGATTTTCCTGTTGTTATGAAATTGAGGTTGCTTCCCTTCTACACATTCACTTTATATCAATAAGAGCTTTAATATTATAAGGATTCAATTTCAAAGAGAAATGCTTTTGCAGTCCACCTTGATGAGGGAGAGGAGTAGGTATGTTAGTTCATCTATTCTTTTCATGAGCATTTAGGCAGGTAATAAATGAAAATTGAGCAGAATTTTTTAGTTGTATAGGGCATTGTCGTGGTTTAACCTCAGCCAGAGAGCTTGTTCACCCAATCCCCCTCTGCCCGACCAAGCACCAACCGATACCTCCTCCAACCCTGCAGTCCCTCTGCCCTTCCGGCTCACTCTCAGTTACCTCCTGGGCATAACGTGCTGTGGTATGGAATACCTCTTTGGTCAATTTGGGTCAGGTGTCCTGTCTCTGCTTCCTCCTGGCTTCCCCTCCTCCCTGGCAGACCATGAGGCTCACAAAGTCCTTGGCCAAACCAAAACATCATTTTTATCAGCTCTGTTCCCAGCCCGAAAGTCAAAACACAGCACTGCACCAGCTACCAAGAAAGAGAAAAACGACTGCCACTGCTAAACCCAGACAGGCATTTACATTTCAGATTTTGAATCTGGTAACAGATTTCGTTGGTTTAATTTGAATTCTGTGATTGCCATGCTTAACTTTAAAAAGGGCTACCAAGTCTAGATGTATGCTCCTATAATCTGTAAAGGTAAGCAGGGCTTTCTGTTGATGATGTCAGGTTTGCATTAACTTGCTTATAGGCTATGGTAAAATTATATTTCTAAGCAATGTCTAAGTTGTTCATATTTACTGTCTAACTAGTAGAAAGTGTATGTGAAAACAGGATACAAAGCATAATTACGAAAAATACACCAAAAGCCTTACAGACAGGAATCCTAACTTCAGAAGTTAGAACCTAAGATACGTCCTGACAAAGAGGAAGTCAGGCAAAAACACCAGAATACCTGCATGGATGAAAAAGTAGCTCCTGGACAAAATGCAACACAGAAGTAAGCCTACAGAGGCTGGAAGCAAGGACAGGTAGCCTCGGCGGGACCATAGAGAAATTGTCCAAGCAGTAAGCAGTCGGGAATCAGGTTAGGAAAGCTAAAGCCCTGATAGCATTAAATCTGGCCAGAAATGTCAAAGCTTCTATTGGTACATCGGGGATAAACAGAAGATTATCAAAAATGTGGGCCTTTTCTGGAGGGAAACAAAAAAACTGGTTACCCGGGATATGGACAAGGCTGAGATAGTCAATGACTTTTCAGGCTCTGTTTTCACTGGCAAGTGCTTCAGCCAACTGTACAAGTAACAGAAGGTAAAGGAGAGTGGGAGAACAAAGAACTGCGTGCTGTAGAAGATCAGGTTCAAGACTATCTAAGGAACCTGAGGGTGCATGGGACCTGATGAGATTCGTCTGTGGGTCCTGAGGGAATTGGCAGATGAAGTGGCTAAGATGTTACCCATTGTATTTGAGAAGTCATGGCAGTCTGGTGAATTTCCTAGTAGCTGGAAAAGGGGAAATATAACCCTCATTTTAAAAGGGAAAAAGAAAGACCTGGGGAACTACAGTTCAGTCTCAGCTAGGTGTCCAGCAAGATCATGGAGCAGATTCTCCTGGAAAACATGCAAAGACACATGGACAGTAAGGGGGTGGCTGGTGACAGCCAGTGTGGCTTCACTAAGGGAAAATAATGCCTGATAAATTTGGTAGCCTTCTATGATGGGGTTACAGCACCAGTGGATAAGGGAAGAGCAACTGATGTCATCTACCTGGACTTGTGTCTTTGACACTGTCCTGTATGAAGCCCTTGTCTCTAAACCGGACAGATGTGGATGTGATAGATGGACAACTCAATGGATAAAGAATTGCCTGGAGGTTGCACTCAAAGAGTTTCAGTCAACAGTTCAATGTCCAAGTGGAGATCAGTGATGAGTGGTGCTCCTTACAGGTGGGTACTGGGTCCAGTGCCATTTAACATCTTTGTCAGTGGCAAACACAGTGGGATCAAGTGCATCCTCAGCAAGTCTGCTGATAACACCAAGCTGTGTGATGCGGCTGAGACACTGGATAGATGGGATGTCATCTAGAGGGATCTTGACAGGCTTGAGAACTGGACCCATGCAAACATCATGAAATTCAACAAGGCCAAGTGCAAGATCATGCACCTGGGTCAGGGCAATCCCAGGCACAATAACAGGTTAGGTGGAGAATGGATAGAGAGCAACCGTGAGTAAAAAGACTTGGGGGTGTTGGTTGACAAGAAGCTCAACATGACCTTTTACATGAAAAAGATCACGACCAGCAAGTTGATGGTGATCCTGCCCCTCTACTCTGCTCTTGTGAGACCTCACTTGGAGTACTGTGCACAGTTCTGCTGTGCTCAACATAAAAAGGACATGGAACTGTTGGAACAAGTCCAGAGGAGGGCCATGAGGATGATCAGGAGGCTGGAACACCTCCCATATGAAGACAGTCTGAGAAAGCTGGGGCTGTTCAGCCTGGAGAAGGGAAGGCTGCGTGGAAATCTCATAGCAGCTTTCCAGGATCTGAAGGGGGCCTATAGGGATGCTGGAGAGGGCCTCTTCATTAGCAACTGTAGTGATAGGACAAGGGGTAACGGGTTAAAACTTAAACAGGGGAAGTTTAGATTGGATATAAGGAAGAAGTTCTTTACTGTGAGGGCGGTGAGGTACTGGAATGGGTTGCCCAAGGAAGCTGTGAATGTTCCATCCCTTGTGGTGTTCAAGGCCAAATTGGAGAGAGCCTCTGGTGGCATGGTTTAGTGTGAGGTGTCCCTGCCCATGGCAGGGGGGTTGGAACTTGATGATCTTAAGGTCCTTTTCAACAGTAGTTATTCTATGATTCTATGACCTGGTGATGTGTACTCACAGCTCAGAAAGCCAACCGTATTGTCGGGCTACATCAGATAATGCATCACCATCACATCAAGGGAGGTGCTTCTGACCCTCTACTCCACTCTTGTGAGACCCTACTTGGCGTACTGAATCCAGCTCTGGTGTCTGCAACATAAGAAGGACATGGAGCTGTTGGAGCAAGTCCAGAGGACTACCACCTCTGCTAAGGAGACAGGCTGAAAGCCTGCAGAAGATAAGGCTGTAGGGAGAGCTTAGAGCAGCCTTCCAGTACCTAGAGGGGGCCTATAAGAAGGCTGGAGAGGGACTTCTTATGAAAGCATGTAATAACAGGACAGGAAAAGGGGGAATGGTTTTAAATGGAAAGAGGGTAGATTTAGACTAGATGTTAGGAAGAAGTTCTTTACTGTGAGGGTGGTAAGATAATGGCACACGTTGCCCAGAGAAGCTGTGGCTGCCCCACCCCTGGCAGTGTTCAAGGCCAAGTTGGATAGGGCTTTGGACAACCTGGTCTAGTGGGACGTGTTCCCACCTGTGGCAGGGGGATGAAAATAGATGATCCAACTCAAACCATTCTATGATTCTGAGTTGACTGAATTCACTTTGACTACTGATGATGGATGAAATTTACTGATGATTAATTACCTGATGACAGCATTCTCAACAAATAAGGTTTTTTGCAACAAGCTATGCAAAAGAATGGGATAATAAAATAACAATTGACTGATGAGGACTGAAAATCTAAAAGATTTGTTCATTTAGTCCTTTACACAGGTTTAGACTTTTTAAGTGTGTATGTGAGGCAATATAATCTAAGGAACACTCCCAGAAAATTCTGTAGCACCTGAAGCAGCTAAAGCACCCAGGATATCAGCATGCACTATTCTCATAATCTTTGCTACTCCCTTTTCTTTTCTCCTTCTTTTTTTTTTTTTTTTTTTTTTTTGATATGTGAGGAAATCCAGGTGCACAGATCCAGAGCAAGCAGTAATATGGCAAAATAGCCTTCATTGTACAGACATTAGCTGCCTGGTTCACCTGCAGGTGACATACACCTTCAAATATATAGAGTCTTGTAGAAAGAAGATCTACTTTTTTTAATGCAGTCTGATTTATCCTGTAAAAAGCAGTCCTGTCAGTACCTAGTGCAGACATAAAGCTTTCTCCTGGAAGCCATCCCCACTTGCCCTCAATGAGCCTGTTGAAAGCAGTTTCTTCAATATATACTTGTAGGCTGACACCAGAAATTCATTTCTGTAATGCATATCTTAAATGCTAACTATTTTCCAGTCTGACTTCTTGCAGGAGATTTCCTTAACAAATGGCTACAGAACCAAGTACATACTCTGTAATTGGGAGTACTGACTCCCATTTTAACCTGTACATGAATCACAGATTCTGTTCAATGTGGTAAAATGTTTTTTTTGTTCTCTTCATTCACACTTGCTTCTCTAAAGAAATTTTTATAAATCTTTGCTATTTCACTCACATGCTCATATCTTGTTCAGAATTCAATATCATGCATGCCATAGTACACAACATATTGTGTGAATGTTCTCAGCGATATAGTCTGTTCCATTTAAAATATCTGCCATAATCTTTCATTACAGATGCTGTCAAAACTAAGTTAGACAATATACTGTTTGATAAAGCATTTTATTTCAAAATATACCAAGAATATGCAGCTAAAGCCAATGTAAATAGGTCTTGAGGAAGTATCATTTCCTCCTCATGATAAGAAGGAGTCAATGTTTTGAATATTTTTGGCAATGGATTCTAAAATGCAGACCATGAGTGCTAAAGTGCCTGTCAGTTTGGGAGCTAATCCATATGCCAAGGAAGCATTAAACACATATGTAGCTACTCACTTCAAGGAATGACCAGATATGAATTAAACTTTCACAGAGAAATAAAGCCCAATGACTGGTAAGTGTAAGGTGAAATTCTAAATCACTTTTGACAAGGTGGAAATGCAGACAGGATCATAGTATAGCTGAAGTATAACATGCATGATTAACTTACTGTGGACCAGTTCCCTGGCAGCAGAATTTTACATAGGCTATATTGTAGAAATAATAATAGAGAGAAAACATGTAACTCACAGTGCAGAGGCATACAGAAATTAAAAAAAAAAAAAAAAAAAGAAAAGAAAAGTTTGAAAAAAGTGAACAAGCAATTATTTAATTTTCTAATCAAAGGCCTTGGTAGTGGGGTCTACAACACAGTTATGTTTCCACTCAAAGCCATAGATCTGTCCTCTCTACTGGAAAATAGGCAGAGGAGCCCATCTCTAAATATACTATTCAACAACAATTTTTTTCTCCTCTACATGAATAATATATTTAAACTTTTAATGCAATGCTAGATACAGTTCTGCTTCTTAAGTTCTTAGATGAGACTGAATTTTTCACTTCTACCAATTGATAGTACAGTCTCTTAGTATATAAAAGAAGGGGAAAAAGCCACCTCCTCCTGCAGCTGGTTTCAGTTTTCTCAGGCATAGTTAAATCAGTGCATTGAGAAGTAATATTCTACAGGGAGGCATGCAGAATTAGCACCTTTCATCTCAGCAGAGTTTAATGGGTGGCCTGATGCTAGCAGCATCAGTTTCTGCCATCTGTTCATAAGGGGACCACAGGCTGTCCAGTGAGACCCTTTGTTAAAAAGAATTTAGATAGCTAAAACTGAATTGTGTGAATACCCTCACCTAGAAAACCAACAATGCAGTAAATAACTGAAGATAGGAATAAAACAAAAATTAGAGCAATAAAATTATTTAAATATTTCAAGGAATATTTCCATTTTCTCAGCCCTTTTGATTTAAACAGCTACATGTCAACTATTGTAGTAAAGAACTGTATTTACTCATTACAAATAAACTGTCTAATAAATTTAGACTTGTTTGTATAAAACTAATTCTGCTTTCACAAATATGTTAGTTTATTTCATAAGGAGTCTAAGCAACATCTGTATAGTTTGAAGAAGTAAATTAACACTTACAGTCTGTTTAGAACTAGTGGTCTTGCACATGTCTCATTATGTCTAATTTCAAATATATATTTTGTTGCATTATTCCTGATGCCTAATTATATGGGGAAAATAATAATGCCAGATGATATGGAAGAACTAGCGATAAAACTAAGAGAAGTATACATTTAAGCTTGTATAAGAGTATACTTAATTCTATAAAAAACTATTCAGGCAAAAAATGTATACAAGTGAAAATACATTTCTTAAAATACTTATTTAAAAAGCATAAAAGGGTTGAATAAAATAGGTATTTGAAATTTTTGTACTTACTATGTTGTAATATTTGCCCAGATACAGTTTTGTAGAAATTCATTGCAGGAGAATTCTGCTGGGTATTAAATACAGACATGAAGCAAAGATAAGGATTAAAGCTAATCAAAACCTAAGCATAACAAAAATCAGGGATATTTAGACAGATTGTTAATTATCTAACTGTTTAAACATTAATTCCCTGAAGAACAGTCAGCATTAAAGACATCCCTGAGAAATGTGTCTACAGGAAGGAAAGGCTTTTTACTCTAAAAGTGTTTATTTGGATGTTCTAATTAGCCATTTAAGCATACTTTGGTATGAAAGCGGCAACAAATTATATTGTTGTCAATAAGAACATGCCTTTCCAACAATGACCTTCATTACCTTCATTTTTAATTCTCTAATTAGAGTTTGGGGAAGCATTTATTCCAGACAGTTTCCACATCAGTACTGAAGCAAATTTAAATTGTTTTCAGCTCTCTTTACAAGAGCTGAACAAGCTCTAGACTACTCTCTTCTTCCCTTTCCTGTTTTTATTTGTGTCATGCTTAATTCCAGCTTATCTGGTCTTCCAGCAATTAAGAATTATATTAGGAAAGTTTGCACAGAAAACTATGAGTTAAAAATTCAGTAGAAAGATGTGTTCAGTTATTGTTTATTCTCGTGGGCAAAGCTCTCTGCACTGAGCTTAAAAGAGGCTTTCATGGTGGCCTTATATCTCAAACATTCCTGGCCTCAAACTGACCAGCATTTACTCTACAAGCTCTCCAAGTATCTATGGGCATGTAAATATATCTATAGAGTGCACTGAGTATATGGAGGAAATGCAAAGAGGAAAACCTGCTGATAGGAACAAGGATGTAGAGGACTCTTCAACTATAAGATTATGCTTTGGAAAGGGAGATCATTCACTGAGGATTAGAGTGAAAGTGTACTCTTTGTTTCTATTGCGTAAAGAATCTGTAGTAGCAGAAATCTGACCAAATATGACAGAAATGAGATAATTCTTTAGTTCACAGTGTGATGTAGTTAGGAGATGTACTGGGTTAATGTGTCAAGGTTTTGGAAGTTAGGGAGGCCTCAGGCATGGCCTGTGTAAGAAGAGACCAGGAGCACCTCCCATACCAGTTCTAGCTGGCTCCAAAACAGACCGACTGTTGGCGAGAGCTGAGCCAACTAAAAATGATGGTGGACCAATGGGGAAAATGTGTAAGAGAAAGGATAAAAAAAGCTGCACAGCAGCTGTAAGAGAAGCAGCCCTGAAGATAAAAAAGTCAATGAAGAAGAAGATGAGGTGCTTCAGACTGGAGCAAAGATTCACATCCTCTTTTTTTTTTTTTTTGTTTTTATTGGGAATAAACTAAATGAATCTTTTGCAAGTTGAATCTCTTTTTGCTGTGATGGTGGTTGGCCTTTAAATTAACCCATGAACTTTTCCTTCTAACTTTCTCCTCCTGCCCTGCTAAGAGGGAATGAGAGAACACCTTGGTGAGCACCTAATAGTCAGCCAAGGTCAACCTGTCAGAGGAGTTTATAATTTTGTCACATCAGAAGAGTCCTCATCTCTCTTCCCGGTTCTCTGTTATCTGGATTATGAAGGGGTGGGTGATAACGATTTTCCTAATGTGCTATTCCAGTGTCTGTCAGTGTTCTTTGAAGCTGATGTATCTTTTGTGCTACCACCCTCAGCCACAGACACCCCATGCTTCCACTATTCCAAAACTGCAAGCTTATTTTTCATCAATGAGCAAGAATCTTTTTTGAGATTGTGTTCCATGTTTAATATTTACATCCATTTTATGCTGATCTGCGAATGCTCCAATGGTGTTCAAGGCCAGGTTGGACAGAGTCCTGGACCCCATGGTTTAGTGTGAGGTGTCCCTGCCCATGGCAGACGGGTTGGAACTAGATGATCTTAAGGTCCCTTCCAACCCTAACTATTCTATGATTTATCTGCAAATAATCACACAAGACTTTGCACATTCATTTTCAGAGTGGTATCAGTGAACTGCTTGTGTGGATTTTCCACATATATAGTTGTAGTTTTGCAGCTACCAGAGTTCACATCTTTAAATGTGGCCCTATTAGTGTAAATTACACACTGTTAGCATCTACTAAAATTTCAATGAAAAATGATATATGAAATAGCTAAGATTATAGAAAATGACATAAGCTTTGATGACATTTATAGAACATGAGAAAATAAAGTCAATAACATAAAAGTTAAAAAATAGTTTAGAGAAAGATCCTTACACCTTGTAATTATGGTGACAAACTGGAATTTGCATGTAAAGAACAAAAAATATAAAGTGATATATTCCAGTGGTGTGAAGTACACCTAATATAATGCTTGCAGAATTAGTAGCACCCATACATTTGAATGTCAATGGTAAAAAAGCAGACTAGACTACATACTCTAAAATCCCTGCAAACAGTATCGTTTCTTTTTTTTTGCACAATATTTGGCATAGGAATGATTACAATATAAGGAAGGTTTATTTAGTATAAAACTTTGCATAATTATTCAAAATGTATGCAGAATACCTGCATGTATGCAGAAAAGTGCAGGGAAAGGTGCTATGACCACACTAATGATGAAGAAAGAACTGCAGATAGTAACAGCAGCATGAACATTTACCACAAGCACAGTGTCAGGAAGCAGTTTCTGGAAAATAGTAGGCTAGTGCATGTGAAATTTACCTTTTCAGATATTTGGTAATATCTTTTATTGTGAGCAGTAAAATAGGTTCTTGCTTCTTCCTCTTGAAAAGGTGTACTAAACCATGTACTAAATCAATACAAGAAAGACATGGACCTGTTGGAGTGGGTCCAGAGGAGGGCCATAGAAATGATCAGAGGACTGGAAAATCTCTCCTGCCAAGGAAGACTGAGGGAGCTGGGGTTGTTCAGCCTGGAGAATGGAAGGCTCTGTGGAGACCTTACAGTAGCCTTTCAGTATATAAAGGGGGAAAGAAGAAAAATGGGGAAGGCCTTTTTATCAGGCCCTGTAATGATATGATTAAGGGCAAAATTTTTTGTTATTGCTTAATTCAGAATTCATATCATAAAGGTAAAGTTTTGGCACAGGAACTAGGGTTCAACATCCTTAAAAAATCTAAAATTTACAAATTAATAGAATCTAGTTTGTCAATCATGTCAATCTTTTCAGGCAAATCTATTCTAAATATAATGAGCATATTGCTTCTCATCAAGAGGACTGGGAATCTTATGCAAATTCAACAATAAATAAATACCTAAATATTCAATTAGTGCTTCATTTAGGATGGCTTTATCCATAGGTGTTTGCAAAAAAAGATACAAAGATTATTGTTATGATAAATAGATTAAATGCACATGCTATTTGTTCATAACAATGGATAAGTTACAGCTGACAAGAAAGATTTTACTTATAGCTATATATTTTATAGCGCTAGACCTAATACTAGCTAACAGTAGTAGCTATAGATTTCAACATTAACTTCTAACACAGATCATTTAATATGTATTTTTAACTTTTTACACCATCTTTTCGAAATATTTGAGAACTCCTTTGTGTCTTCCAAAGGTCAGTTTTGTAAGAGCCTTAATGACTGCTATTAGTATGATTTACTGGAGTACTTCTTTCCTTTTGATGTATCAGTGTGTTTATAACACTGAGATTATTATTTGACCGGTTAACTGCAAAAAATGTTGATTTGTATTTTGAGAATAAGAAGCTGATGTTTATTTGCAATAAGACCAGCTGAAGAAAAGTTCCATAATCTCAGCATTAAAGAAATAGGATTAGTTTACCTTCTTTTCTATCAACAGTGGATATCTGCTGTGGCATTTTCTGTACAGAATAAGGACACAGCACCAATGACAAACTTCCGAAGATAAACAAATGATCAAACAAAAACCTCAAAACACTAATTTCTTTTCCAGAAAGTTCCAAATACTCCAAATATGGAATAAATGTTTCAGATCTATGTAAGCTTAAAAAATCTTGAAAATTGTTGCTGACTTGAAATCTTGACTTTTATGTATTTTTAGGTTAAACTAACATACAATAGTTTTTGACCTTTCCAAAATGATGCATACTGGTTAGCCAGAATTATTGTCCTTCTGTTAGTCTACTGTCTTTGTACTGTGTGTGCCAAAAGGCAAAACTATCAGTTAGCTAGGTTCCTAAGTCTTAGTACTGTTAGTTCTTCTGAAGAGAAGATTCTCAATAGTATCTTTCTTTTTTTTTTTTTTCATTTTCTTTTACTTTTCCCCTAAAGGTGAAGAATATTTGAGAGTTACTCACTTTAGAGATTCCAGTTCTTGTATAGCTTTGTAAAGTTCCTTTATTTCTCTTCCATTTTATGAGTGCCTTTTCATATCTCTACTACTCAAGCTATATATTGAAAAATTAATCTTATGTCTTTTATTTGCAGAACTGCAATGTTAAGAAATAACATTTTATTCCTGGTGTTGTTCAACAATAGTGGTACCAAGCTCCAGTCCAAGAATAATAGCTGCTTGTATCAGCTTACAGACTGTAATGTCTCATTGCCCATTAAGAAGAGTATTTCACAAATATAGAGCTGTACAAAGGTCTTTGAGTTCATGCAAACAACATATACTTTATAGCTCAGCTGAAAATATTAATAATAGGAAAACATATCAACATCTTGACCATTATTCTGTCCTCTGATTCTCACTCTAGTTTTAAATTTCTAGTACCCATTTCAATACCTTAAAAGGTTATTTGCATCAAATATTCAAAAGTTGCTTCCACTGTGCATCTACGTTAGTTCTTCTATTTGCAGTCCTCATAAATGATCCATAGGGGAGGTAAAAAGGATATAAATGAAAAAAAAAGATAGTACTAAGGGCTAATGAGTAAAACTGTCAAGGACAGGCTTTTAGTTAACGTGTGAGTCCAAGAGACGTGTTAATTTCTTGGCATCTAACTAACAAGGGAGCTATTGACAACACTTACTAGATATTAGTGGCAGTCAATGGGATTTAACCTTATTTTCCTAGGTGGTTAAGTTCTGTTCCTATTCCATTTTACTCTGACTTTATAGCACTCATCAGAACAACTGGATACACTCCAGCAGGACTGCAATATAACTATCTTTATCTTAACCTTTATCTTTTTTTTTTTTCTTTTCTTCTCTTTCCAGGTGGAGAAATGGTTAATCTGGGCTAACAATATTATTGCCTCATGTAAGTTAGTGTTATAAATTTGCAGTAAAAGAGGAAAACAAAAACAAAATCTCACAGACTTTTACAGAAAGGTGCCTTCTTTTTCGAGAACAGGAATTTTATCAAGGATTTTCATTTTTGTTGCAGTGCATTCTGTGGTCTCAGATGGTCCTCAGAAACCTTCAGCCAAATTTAGCTTATTTTTACTATAGGAGAAACTCTGTCAAAAAGAGACCTGTAAATGGTCTTCTCTGTATGCTCACTGAGTATCCTGCAGATTGAATACGACTGTGAACCTGGTTCTGTTTCACATGGTGTGATGATGTAAAGAGCTCTAGATCCGACAAGTTCATGATATCCAGGAATACTGTACAATCAAGAAGTTCTGCCTATGTTCTATGAGAGCTTAGGATATATTTGTATGGCAAAATTCTAGCGTATATAGAAAAGGACAGCCTATGGATGCATAGTTCAAGTATCTAACATGGTAGGATAAGACAAGTCCAGCTCAGGGACCAGTGTAGGTATAATATCCAGAAGTGAGGATGTTCTGATTATTTGGAATCTGTGTGCTTATCTACATGCCAAACTAAAGCCATAAGGAGCCTCAAATTTTCCAGTACTCACAAATTTCTCTTCTTGTTAACTTGCAGATTTCATCCAATGATTTGGACTCTCATGTTGTCAATGGTGTGATGATATGCAGTAAAGTACAAGAAAAGCTGTGTTTTACATGACCTAGTGAGCTCTGCTGTTGAAAGGTGATCAGCGTCTTGGCTATAAACCACTGCCAAAACAGTAAACCTCTGAAAACAGCACAAATTATGAAGTTTAAGATGCAAATTAAGTTTAATACTTAATGCAAATTAAATTTAAATTGCATAAGAATGCAATTTAAAAATGAAAAAACAAGGTCTAAAGATAAGGATAATAAAAAATTGTGCACTGTTTAGGTAAAATATTAAAAAATGTGAACACATTATTTCATTAGCTTTAAAGATCTTTTCTTTCATATAAATTTTCCTTTCTTTCTGAGCAACCTGGCAAAATAAGAAATTAATCTGTCAAATTGTAACATTTTTACTACACAGTAAGTATTGAAATTCTTAAGTAGGTGTGGAGAAAGGTGCCCTGATGTCTACATTTAACCATTTATTTCCCAGGTGAAATTATAGGACTACAAATGTGTATTATTTTCTTCTTTATATATTTATCTTCTTAGCCTCTTTACAGGTTTATCTCAAAAGCCACTGTTCACAAATGAATATATCAACTGAGGAAAAAAAGCCTTTGTAAAATATCCTGACAACCATTAATCCAATTACACAGTTCCAGTACAGTTAAAAGAAATCACTTCTGTTTCCTCTGTTTTATGATCAGGAATTCTTCCTGGCAAAGGTACTTTAAGAAAACATTTCAGTGGATTAGCATTAGAATGGCATATTACATACACAAAATGGAGATACATCTGTCTAAGTGTGTGTACAAATGTGTATTTTATGTACATGCCAATCATAAGGTAAATGACAAGATGCCTTTTACTTCTTTCATATATTCAACATTTTTTCTCCTTTTACATGAGCAAAGTTTATAATTAAAACAGAAGTCAAAGAATGTTCGATGGCAAGGCACCCCAGTCCAAATCCTCTTCATTTGTCAGTAAGTAAATGATAATTCCCTGCCTAACCTTCTAATCACTCCAGGATGCAAATCTTAAAAACACATTTTAAAAATCACATCTAGGAATATAAACAGGCAATAATTTTTATGGCCATTTCTACAGCCTTGTTTAAATACTAACAGTCTCACCAAACCAAGTACCACCATCTTCTTAAACCTTCACATTATTCTCAAGGAAGTTAATAATTTTAAGAGAAAAGGGCAGAATATTAAAACCATAGAGATTATCCTCTTTAAAAAAATAATAGGATATTACAGATATTAATGTTATTGAACTTAGTGTGGCCATAATTTACTGCTGAAAAAAATGCTGATAAGAATTTTAAAGATTTTTAGTTCTCACAGTATTTAATGTAGATAATTTGGAAAGATATGGAGATAAAGATCTTTTTGACACAGAATCCACATATGAAAGATTAAGGGATAGGGGTACACTTCCTGTAAAGCCTGCTCTGGTACCTGCCTTCTTAAAGGATATGGACAATTTTAATACAGCATTCTTAGCCCTAACCTGGTATTTCAGACAGTAGAGTATCTCCATGGACCACTTATGAAAAATTAATTCAGCCACTTCTGAAGGTGCTATTCTGAGCCTGTTAAGGTCAACTTTCGTCTTAAGGTGTGAACTGATTTGTGATTCCTGAGGAAAAGGCTGGGTTTCGGAACCTCTCCCCACAGATGTTGGAGATGGATGTGCCAAAAATAAACCAAACCTCTTTATATTCTTGTATGACTTAGAGCTGTGCTCCTTCCATGTGAGACATGATTGTTTCTGGCAGTTGCAATGCTGTATATTTATATGGCTGAACTTTAAAGCAACAGTTAAGAGGGAAGGAATGGCAGCGAATGCATAGGGATGAGAGTATTACACAAGTTATTGAAGGTAACAGAAAGAAAATAAACACTGAGCTTGGTAAAAGTTGTAATGGATTTATAGGTATCATCTAATTGTCTATACTGTTAATACAAAATTGTCAAAAATAAATTTTACAGTTTGTTCTTTGTGTAAGATACATATGCTGTTGTAATTTGGAGTCTATAAGGTACAGGTTATAAAAGTGAAAAGAGCAAGGCAAGAACAGGACTGCAACCAAAACAAAATGTTTTTTTTTCAGAGCAGCTACATCTCTTCTGCTTTCAGTAACTCCACTTTGTTACAGGTACACAGGAATAACTTATCTGGGTGATTATAATAACCAAATACAGATGTGATGACAACTAAAATGGAGAACAGGAAATTTCTGTCCACTCATTTGAAAGAAGAGCCTGGTGTCAGAAAAAAAGCCAAACAAGGGCAGAGGTGACAGAAACAGCCTGAATATGGATACTGAATGGAACTGGAAACCTACTAAGGAGGATGGAGAGAAGACAGAGATATGATAAAAGATGAGGGAGATCCCAGGAATCACACAGAAGGGGTTAACCTTAGTAAGTCATGATTTTAAACCTTTACCACACTCACTTTTTCTCTCTGAAGTCAAATAGGTCTAATCTTTCATGAAGTACTGTGCCTGTGGTACTTCAGATAAGGGCTTAGTGGGGTTTTTTATATATTTTAGAAGCCCTGTTTTCATTTATATGTCTCTGTATGATATTACTCATAAGAATATGACATTAAAAGCACATGTGCAGCTTGTTTTTTTTCTTAGTCACCTGTCTCTAGTCTTTCCATTTGCAACTGAACACCTTTGCCTTGCAACTTTTCCACTTTGGCAGTGAAAAATTGACTCGTTCAATTCAAATGTAGTTTCCTGACCAGTTTCACTCCAACCTTTAACAGCTTCTTTGAGAAAATATTTGCTTTAATTGTTTAGTAAAATATTATTTAAGACTGTCAAAAGCCTACTGTTTCTCATCTATGTAAGTCTGTTAGCCTGGAATCCAAAGAAGCAATTAGATTAGTCTGACATGATTTGTTCTTGGTAAATCCCTATCAAAGATATATATACATATATACATATATATATATTTATAAATATATATGGATTATCTTCCAAATGGTTTACTAGTCTGTTTCTTCCTGTTCCTACTGCATGACAACTTATTCCCAATTTCAGTTACTTCATAAACAAGGGAGATCCTCACATATGACCTGAATGAAGATTTTCAGAACGTTGATACTAATATGATTATTAGACTATTTACTTTGCTCCTGAAAATCTGGAAAATTCCTTCAAAACACATACAGAAGATTTTAAACAAGCACTTGCAAAGTAAGAAATGGCAAAAGTGAGACTGTTTTACCCTGATCTTCCTTTCACACATAATTATAAAGATTTTAATATGGTTGAACAATTATATTTTATTAGAATTCCTGTGACTTTTTTCAGTATTCCAGGTACTCTTCATTCAAGCTTATGCAGTGCAAAAGTGTAAGATAGCTTTTATGGTCCTGATCAATTTTTTACTTTCAATGAAAGTCTGCAAGACATAGATGCACTTAGGCCATGCTGCTGAGATCATAGAATTATAGAATAGTTACGACTGAAAAGGACCTTAAGGTCACCTAGTTCCAATCCCCCTGCCAGGAGCAGGAACACCTCACACTAAACCATGCCACACAAGGCTCTGTCCAACCTGGCCTTGAACACCACCAGGGATGGAGCATTCACGACTTCCTTGGGCAACTTTTTCCAGTGCCTCACCAGCCTAACAGGAAAGAATTTCTTCCTTATATCCAATCTAAACTTCCCCTCTTTAAGTTTTAATCCATTACCCCTTGTCCTGTCACTACAGTCCTTAATGAAGAGTCCCTCCCCAGCATCCCTATAGGCCCCCTTCAGATACTGGAAGGCTGCTATAAGGTCTTTATGCAGCCTTCTCTTCTCCAGGCTGAACAGCCTCAACTTTCTCAGCCTGCCTTCATATGGGAGGTGCTCCAGTTCCTTGATTATCCTTGTGGCTCTCCTCTGGACTTGTTCCAGCAGTTCCGTGTCCTTTTTTTGTTGACGACACCAGAACTGCACACAATATCACATTTAGTGGATCAATTTGATTATACCAGGAAGGTGAAATTATAAGAAACCTACAGCCCTGCTTGAAGTTCCAGCTGAGAATGTGAATTTTTACACAGCCCCCTTCTACAAACAGTCTTTATTTTTGTTGCACGTTTCTTATCTGTGCAGTGTCTAGCACATTAGATATCTGATTTCAGGTAGCATGATTGGGAACTAAAATAATTAATCATTGTTGTTATCAAAAAACAAATTTACAGTAGAGCTCTGAAAATATGTTAATCTAATTCGTTTTGGCTTTGCCTTATGAAAAAAACTGTTCAATTATTGAAATTATCTACTTGCTGTGTTAACACAGCCACCTGAGAATCTGTGTTCTGATCTGTCTGATTACTGAAGAAACATTACTCTCTTTTACAAATATTCTACTAACGGAGGTAATATTCACAAACACTGAGTAAACAGCATTATTCCCAATTTAAATAATTATTGCTTTTTACATAAATCCTTTTTATCATGCAATTGTAGATTAACTGAAAATTTTCTTTTTATCTCTGTTGAAGTTACTTTTGCATTAAAAACACATACATCAATAAAGTAAGCAATAGAGACAATGATCCATTGGAAAGACAAACTGTGGCCATGTTAACAGTACTGCTTTGTGTTGAAAGCAATGACCAAGGTTAAAAAAATCACAAACATCCCAGTCTGTCATATGCAATAATTGTATGGCAGGTGTAAACATGCCAGTCTATTAGTTAATAAATGTGTGGTCCGCTTTCTATGGAGAGGTCAATAGGCTTCTCTCAGTCTTTATTGACACAATGCCCACATTCAACTGTTGGAATCGCATCCAACTGAAAACTGAAAATAGCATTCAAAATACATACAAAATTTCATTTTTAAAAATGTATTCATTGCTTTTAAAAGAGCAATGGTAGGATTTCTGTAAGTGGCAACTGAATTCTAGGCAATCAGAAGATAAGGACACAGAATTTGCGCTCATTAATATTTTACGCTGAATTATTTTATAGATTTAAATTCAACATTTTAATTACTCACATTGCTCCACACCCTCCCCACTGTACTGCCTATATTTAAATTCTGAAGTGGGTTCTGTTCCCTCAGCTTCCTTTTTATCTTCAAGTATCTGCTGAATTCCTGACTGCCCATTCTCAGAGGTTGTTAATTTCTCATGTCCACATCTTTTAGCTATTCCTGATAGTATTTTTCAGTTTTTCTGATATCTTTTGGCTCCTAGTGTTACCTCTCAGTGTCAGCTTTCCAGATTTCACTCACTTTCATCAGTCAAGCTTTTAAACAGTCTCTGCCTTCAGTTACAGTCCTATCATGTACCTGTCTTACTGTAAATGGCAGTGGTCCATACCTCTTTCCCTTCACTTCTTCGGTACCCAGATCTCCAGACAGCAGCAATAAAACTCTACTTTCAAAGGCTCTTTAGAACCTACAGCTGTCAAAAACACATCTGTATGACTGCAAATGTATGTGCTGAACAGATTCTGTCCTGTAAAATGTACAGGTAAATGTGATCTGGGAGGTGCAATGTCTCTGAAGCCTGATTTTTTCTTTCACCCTTGCTTCATAGCAGCAAGAATGATAATGTTCATATTTTGCCTGTGTCAACCTGTGATGCATTTCATCAACTCGAAATTTCAGAAATAAAGAACACAGTGGTAGGCCTGTATAATTTCTTCTGCTGTTAAACAAGTTTAATGTTTCTTGCTTGTTTCTTTTCCCTTACACTTTTTAAGAGAATTAATTAAATACAGGAGAGCTTAGGCAAGAAGTTAGAACAATTCTGTTAAAGGAAAGCTAGAGCTCTAAACTATTGGACTTTCTGATGTTTACAAGTTTTACTGTGGGTCTGGATGTCTGCAAAGACTGGAAAATTGTGAAATACTGCTGACAGAATATATCTGTGGCTGATATAAAACATCCCACATCAAACCAAATCTTTGTGGATCAGCAGTGCCACTGTTTTTGGCATCCAAGCATGTTTATCTTAATTTTTTTTCTAATGATTCAGCACTTGAGGCCAAGAGGTTTCCCAGATCTGAACATCCTAGAATGAGCACAGGCTCCTCTATATTTATGAGTGTTACAAAAACCAAGAAAGAAGAGACACTTGTGAACATTATTCCAAATAACAGTTTTGTTATCTGCTCTTTTTCAGTGCTTTTTTGGTTGTCATTGTCTGGGGATGATGTATGGCACATATTAAAAAGACAACATAATATGTCTTGCACAACAGTTACCTTTATGTTGATAATGTATAACCATATTTTTGGTGTGGAGGATAACCTTCCAGTGGCAGACATATCTTGACATTTGACACTGGGATACCATACAGAACACAGAACATAAATGTATCCTCCTATGAATACAGGAAAGCACTAAATGAATGTTGGGTTTAGTAGGGTCTGGAAGCTTACTCTCACCTATGAATCACTACAATTAAAGCTAATGCTCAGGAAGCCATATATTCACCTGAAACTAAAATGAAACATAAATTCTATAGGACTTTCTATAGGCTAACAAAGATGGTGAAGGCTCTGCAGATTAAATCTTATGAGGAGCACCTGAGGGAGCTGGGGTTATTGAGTCTGGAGAAGGGTCAGGGAGGATGTTGTTGCTCTCTACAAATACCTGAAAGGAGGTTGCAGTGAGGTGGGGGTTGGTCCCTTCTCCCAAGTAACAAGCAGTACAACCAGAGGTAATACACTCAAGTTGCAGCAGCACAGGTTTAGACTGGATATTAGGAAAACTTTTTCACAGGGAGGGTGATCAGGTACTGGAACAGGCTTCCTGGGGCAGTGGTGGAATCACTGTCCCTGGAAGTGTTCAGAAACCATGTAGATGTGGTCTTCAGTTATACGGTTTAGTGGCGGTCTTGGCAATTCTGGGGTAGTGGTTGGATGTGATGACCTTAGAGTTTTTTTCCAACCTAGTTGATTCTATGCTTCTATGTTTATTTAAATATTTAGCTAGTGTGATAGGTCACTTGTGGGCCCAAGCCTACACTACAGGAAAAAAAACTCATCCAGTTCTTTCCAAACTATTCCTTCCCTTTTTACTTGCAGTCATAAAAAGAAGGCCACAAGAAACCGCAATCATACATTTTGTTCAGAGTAATGCAGGTTTAAGGCACCTAATGGATAAGGTGTTAGTGTTGATTCTGGCTGATCATGCTGAAAAGCAAATCTCTGTCTCTCATAACAGCCTTCACCTGAGAATTAAGCTTTGGTCTTGAAGATTTTTTGCACAGCACATCAGTCACTCAATATTCTGGACATGTACCACAAGCTGAACTTAAAATGCACATCAAGCATGTATCAATAAACCTTAAGTTTCCCAGAGGTGTATTTAATAGTCATTCTGTGACTGCTGAGTTAGAAAATAAGGAAATTCTTGTGATGATTTAGATGGTCAATCTGCTTTCATAATCCAGGGAAGCAAAGGTTTGTTGAGTAGTGCGGAGTTTGGCAAGTTTTAGTGTCTGTCTTATTCCCTTAGCCATTTGCCATCTCTTAAGGCAGAGGTCAGGAGCACTCTCTTAATGTGCATTCTGGTACAGCAAATTGTATTGATGCAAAGTTCCAGCTCCATGGGGAGGAAAAAAAAAAAATAAATACTTGTGGTTTCTGAGAATTGAAAAGGGAATGAGTGCACTCCCTAATGCACTTGTGGGATTCACTGTAGATGCAGACAGTCAGAGAACCTTGGGGAATTTTTGGGTTTCCAATACGCAAGCTCTTTTCATAGCACAGTGTGTGAACTAAGCCCTGGCTTTTAGCTTGCTGTTGCATTATCCCTCAAAACCCCTGAAGAATAAGGTGTCTTTTCCCCACCCGCCCCACCCTCCTTACTGTGCAACTCAGTGTTTCATTCACTGAAAAAATATATATGAAAAAGATGAAACCACACATTGCGTTGGGAAGTGACAAGTGAAGAACCTTCAGGACTATCTAAACTAGCTTCCTCCTATGTTTCTTTCATCCAAATTACTTTGGTTATGCGTTTTGATTCTAAGAAGTCACTCTTGTTCTCTAAATAACATAGCCACATTTTTTTTTTTTAATTTTCCACTCCAGATAAACAGGAAGATCACAAAGCAAAATCTGTAGCCCAAATTTTGCTCCATTTTAAACTATAAAACTTTTCCCATTTGTCTTGCACATGATGCTGCTGCAGTTTTTCCTGTGCTTTGGCACTGTGAAACCCAAGTTTGAATTGCTTTTATTTCTCTTTTGATATCTCCACTGTCTATATATATATATATATATATATATATGACATTTTTATTCTAACTTCCCCTTGTGGTCAATGGGGAAAAAGAACACCTCTAGGGCACTGTTTATGATGTACTCTGTTTTAGACATCTACATCTGGATGAGTTGAACTTGTCCAAGAAGAACCTGTTTGCATGAACTATGGAGTCTAACCAACATGCTGAAATTCAGATGTTTATATAGTAAACGTCTGTATTTAGCCAGATAAATCTTACCTCAGATTTCTTTCCCTCCTCTGCTTTGGATTAAACTGTATAATTTAGAAATTTCCTGCCTTTAAGCTGTTTTGCTATAAGGAGAAACATCGTTAACATGTATATATTATGTTATGGAACAATCGAACAGGGCTTTTACATGAATCATAACTTCTTTCTATGAAAAAAGTACAAATATTAAATATGACACCATTGATAGCATTTAAATTGAGTAACTACTTTTATGAACTTCATGCTTTGTTTTATGCAGACTGCTCCTGGGTACTTCCACTCTCATCTGTGTCTAACAATGGAATACGGTACTGTCCATATTGTAGGGCTAGTGAAATGGAACTGGCATTTACTGAGTTGTTTGCTCTCAAATGTTAAGTATTATGTTGCATTTCTCTGGTTGTCTGGAGACTCCTCCTCTAGATAATGTCAGTAGTTCTGAGGGTTCTTATGCACTTAAATAAGACCGAGCTCACTACAAATTTGTCATAATATCTGAGGCCATTCAAAAGTTTATTTTCATTATTTAATGTTGCATTTTTTACACTAATATATGACTAATATGAAAAATGATGTTGGCATATGATAGCAGTAAATCCTTTCAGTGAAGACTGATACAAAAACACTGATAGAAAACTACCATTGGTTAGGGGTTTGATATCAGACCAAGCCTTTCCTTTGTTAGCATTTGACTACTGTGATCCTTGTAGGATGATTTTATTTTACTTTTTTGTCCCTTAATAGTTAGGTTTTATTCTTGTTACATCAGGTATTTCTTCACAATTTTGTTGGTACGCATCTGTGCCACACATTCTCATCTCTGAGTTCTGTGGAGAGTGCATAATTTAATCAAACTGATGTCTTGGTTGCTTTCTTATTTTTCCTCTGGAGTGATATAATTTGTAATTATATCCCTACTTCTATTTCTTTAAGGGTACCAGCTCTCTTTAGTTCTTTCGCTTTTGCTTACTGTCTCCAAAAATATACCCTTCTACTTATTTGAGTTGATTGAACTCTTTACTCCTTTTTACGCTTTTTTACTGCTCTAGAAGTTGTGAAGACTGGTGTTTCAACTTAAGTCTTAACAAAGTTGCCTTCCACAATGATAATCTTAAACAGTTCCTCTTTATTAGTTATAATCGTATCTAGAAAAGTCTTCCTCATTTCTCCTTTTCCTATAAAGACTAGCAATAGAACAAGGAGTAACGGGTTCAAACTTAAACAGGGAAAGTTCAGGTCAGGTATAAGGAAGAAGTTCTTTACTGTGAGGGTGGTGAGGCACTGGAACAGGTTGCCCAGGGAAGTTGTGAATGCTCAATCCCCGACGGTGTTCAAGGCCAGGTTGGGCAGAGTCTTGGGCGACATGGTCTAGTGTGAGGAGCTCTTGCCTGTGGCAGGGGGGTTAGAACTAGATGATATTAAGGTTTTTTCCAGCCCTAACTATAATTCTATGATTCTACAAGAAAAAAGTATTGCTAAAGCAAGACTAGTAGAGTGTTGCACTCAGTGAGCCAGAGATTCTTTTTTAGCCTCTGTAATGAAACTTTGCAACTCCTCATATTTGTGGAGAAAAGCCTGAAACAGAAATCCACATATACTGAAAATAAAGTGACAGCATTGAGAGAACGAAAAAGAATCCAAACACATTCATTATTTAAATTTCAAGATTTTGGAGGGACATTACTTTTAAGGGCTTTAGTGGCCAGTATTGGGCTATCCGTAACAAATCTTAGAAAGGTGAAGCAACGGTTTATTAGTTCTTAAGTAGGGAGACAATATTTTTAAAGTAGAAAACATTTTAAATATGCATTTGTTACCCTAAGAATAAAATCTCAGGCAGCTTTTGCTTGTTGATGTTTAAAAGAGGTTAGCAAAGAGTTTAGCTTTGCAGAACAGAAAAAGTTTCTTTGTCTTTTCTGGAAGACTATGTAGACTCAGTATGAGTATGAAGGCATAAGAAACAGTATGAAGGCAGAAGTTAAGCACTTTTCTTGAAATTTAATAGTGATTTTCTCTTTGCCAGTGTACAGACAAATACAGAATTTCAATGGATGCCTGAGAACCAGCACATCAAGGTATGTACCTGTCAAATATGTCTGAAAAATGCAATGAAGCAAACTGTGAAACTGTAATGGTTTTATTGCTAATAAAAACTCATTAAAAACACCTGCTCTTCTTGTGATTTTTTTTGTTGTTTGTTTGTTTTACAACCTCCTGCACCTGAGCAAAATGAGGGAAAACTCATTTCCTCTTGCTGGAGCAAGGATGCTATGCATCGTCATTCCACTCCCCTTTGTTCCCTGTGACCCACACCACCATCTCCAGTTCGTGGACTTAAAAAAACCTGGAGACACTTTTGGTTTAGTAAATTGTTTCCCTTCTTACTTTTTTAATAACACCTAAGAAAATTACGCAAAATAAAATAGATTTGGCAGTTTTATTACCTTACTGACACCCGTTTCTATGCACAGAAACTTCCAGTAATGGTTTGGGTAGGAACAGATCCATAGAAATATGGAGTCAGAAAAACAACAGATGTTTGGGGAGGTAAAGTTGAAGCAAACAAAATTAAGGTAATGTAAGTGTCCTAGACAGATGATCTGGACTTCTCTCATAACAAACTTTCACTTTTCTTGAGTAAGAGGGAACAGCTTTTTCCAAGTGGAAAAATATAGAAAAGATCTTTAGCAGAAATATCAAAATATTTTCTTTTTCTTGCACAAGAGGATATTTATTTCACTTTTTCAAAACACTGGAGAAAGTTATTTAAGTAATGTTGTCTGCCATTTTAAGATAAGAAACTAATATTGAGACTTCTGAAGTAGCTTGTCATTACATAAAAAGTTAGAGAACAAAGAATGAAAGCTTGCTGAAAGTGTAAATTCCCTTCCTCCCTCCCTCCCTCCCTTCCTCTCTTCATTTTTCCCTCTATTCCTTATGCTTTATTTCCGCTATTCCTTCCTCTCTCCCTCTCTCTCTTTTGCCTGTGTGCACTTTATGTTAGTCTCTATCTTCCTGTCAGCAAGAATATACCATAATTTAAAAGTGATAACAGTAATGCAACTGAACAAATAGCCATCTCATATAGCATAAATGTCAGAAGGGAAACACTCAGAAAATTGCATGCAACATATAAAATGCAAATTTAATATATAATGTCCCATGTGGAAAATAAAAATGCTGAGCTCAATTCTTGCCCTTTACTTGCCTTTTACTTTGACTACTACTGCTGAAAATCTAAGTCATAAACTCTTCTGAATCTCATATCACCTCCACTACACAGGTAATGGTGAAGGTTTTCTCAGAACCAAGAGAAAATGAAGCTTCATAATAACTTGCTTTACCAGACCCACCTATTCTGCAAATGCTTTAGCCTGTATTGGCTAGCAAAAATAAACTTCTTTCAGCTTTTTCATCATTAATCTCCCCTGACACTATCAATAGTTTCTCTTGCAACCAACCATTAACAAAGTGAACTTACAATAAAAATTAGAAGTCTTTTACATTTCTTGTTAAAAAAAAGTGGTTTTCCTCCTTTCCCTACTCTTAGTTGGCGTTTCTCCTCACCTTGCCATCTGTTTTGTTTTGTTTTGTTATTTGTTTGTTTTTGTTGATTATTTTTTATATTTTTTTTCCCCTGAGTGGAAGATGTAGCTGTTCACGAAATGTACTTTTAGAATTTCCGTAGATTTTCCATTGGACTACAATATTTTCAGTTACAGTTTCATAAAATTTATATGTTTTGGACTGATTTCTTTTTACTGTCCATGACACCTACCTCAGATCAAACTTATTTATTTAGTTCAGTTATTTCAGAAAGTAGTTCATGTTAAAAAATTCTGGAGGTCTTACTCCTTCAGTAACAGCTTCAATATTCTGTGTTTGGCAAAAGGCTTAGAATTGGCAGAGGGGCTGTCGTATGTCAGAAGAGTGTTTTTTTATATTCGTCATGAAAATCTGTTTTGCTCTGTCTCCTGAAAAATTGCCAGTGCAATCGTTGGCAGTAATTAGAAGCAACTTTGAATATTTCTGTCTTCCTGGACAGGCCCAACCGTAAAGCAGCATCTCCAATGGCATGTTGTTTCCATCAGCCATAGCCAGTAAGCGTGAAGTAAGCTGGAAGCGTTTGTGACTGTCCTTCATGATCAGTGTAAATGATCCTCCTGAAAGAGAGAGCTGTCAAAATGGGATATAGAAAGGCTGGAAGGAACCTTAAAGATCCTATATAATATGTTATACATATTACATATACACAGTATAATTGATTTATGAATATTAAATATTGGTATAGTGCAAATATAAAATATTATGAAAACTATAAAAATGATGAAACTATAAAATCATACACATATGTATATGACAAAAGGCAGAATATAGGGAAAGAAAGAAATTCACTTAGGGATCCCATTAAGACTGTAGCTCCAAAAAATTAGATAAACTCTGAGCAACAGCTTTGAGCCTGGCAGCAAACCAGGAGGCAGATAAACAGAGAGGTAAGGGTGGAGTCTCAATGGACAAGAAAAAGGAGGGAAAACAGTATGTTAAAGCATATAGGGTAATGCCAGGAAGCTGGAACTGTTTGAACAAAGTAATTGAGTTATAAACTCCTGTGAAGATTAGGACAAAAAAAGAGTAAAAGACTGTAAGGGAGAAGTATTAATGAACGTAATGAGCATAAGACTCAATCATTACACTAGCTGATGCATTGCTAGGGAAATGGTATGTTTAAACACTTTGAAAGAGAATCCTGAAGGATGATGTGTAAATTTATATCTGGGCAAAAGAAACAAGACCGAACCAGGGCACCATGAACACCCTAGCAGCTTATGTATCATTAAGGCTAAAAAATCCCCAAACAAACAAAAAAACCCCACCCTAATTGGGACACAGAACAATTTAAACTATTATGCAGGTGTGATAATTAGAGGTTATAGATTAAACCATTTGGCATCCTTAACTATAGCGTTTGTTAACGTGGAACAAATGTGTTAAGATAATGTATTCTAATTTGGTACATTTTATTAAACTATCAGGAAGTTCAACCAGTCCCTGCAGTTTTAATGCGAAAAAATTCCACATAAAAAAGCAGAAAAAAGTCCTTGCATTTTCATATTCTTTTTATTTTTAGGGTTTTTTTTTCTTTCTCACTTGACACTTTTTCTGTTCCCTTCTAATACAACATAGCAGAAACATTTGATAAAATAATAAACTGTTTATTTTTGATGAAAGAATTTCAGTATTCAATAAAACCTCAGTTCATTTAATTAATCTAGTAGGGGAAAGTGATTATCCTCTTATCTTGTACGTTATGAAAAACCTGAACTCTTTACAAACAAATCTGTAATAAACCTTCAGCCACATACCCCAAAATAGTTCTAAAAATGCCACATGTAATAATGCTGTTGTAAAAAAAAATAATAATAAAAAAAAAAGAATTGGGTCTGATTAGTAAATTTCTATTGTTTCTGATTTATTACAGCTTTCCAGATAAAGTATGGTGAACAGAATTAATATTTCTACTGTGTGTATAGCCAGAAAAATTGTTCTGGGTTTTTTCAAAGTGTTGTCACTAGAAATGATAAACTATTTTTACAAATAGAACTGTGTAGGTCTCATCTACAGTTCTTCCTTCTTTGGTACCATAAGACTCTTGTTAAGTAATGTAATTTTTTAGTAGAACAGTTCTAAACAATGTCTTTTGAAACCTATAAAGTTACATTTATTATCCTGACAGGGAGGTTTCCCCATACCCATGTGACATAGACTGTAGCCTGAACTACTTCTTTCTGCAGTGTTGCTATGGGAAAAGATGTGAAATGCTTACTGCTGTACTATAACACATTTAAGTATACTATGGCCTCTTTAATTGCATTCTTTGGAAGTCACCATAAATAAAGAGAAAGTATCAGTCTGGGTAGACTCTCATTTATTTTTAAATGACAATTTTAAATTAATACTGTGGGATGTTCTTTCAGTTATTTTAACTGCTTATTTATCCTACACTTCTCATGCACAAAGAAAAAAAAATAAAACTGTCTCATAAAGATGCATAACAGATGACTGCATTTAAAACAGGGAAAACAAAAAAAAAAAATATTGGCTGAGTGCTTTCTGAGCCAGCAGATCTTACTTAATAGATCTTTACAATTCCAAGCTAGTAACAGTGTAAAATTCTTGAACGAGAACATGCCAGTTCCTCCTATATCATGGCCTCACACATTTCATTGCCTCTTTTTAAATAGCTGGGATAAACTGATAATAAGTCTAGATGTAAATATTTCTTACAGTGGCGATTACACCTCCTTCATTTGTAGCTTATACTATAAACCAGATGGTTTCTTTATTGTCTTTTTTTTTCTTCTCCTAATATTGACCCTTCTAATTTAAATACTATCTAATGAGTTACTGAGCTGTTTTCTTAAAAAGAGAGCTCCATTGTTTCAAAGAAGATGATCAAACAAACAAACAGGTTGTTTCCTTTTTCCACGTTGTCTGCTAGGCTAAGTTCAGTAGACATTCATAGAACACTTGTTGGTTGACATAAAGTACATTACTTTCACAAGAGGATATATTGTTTTCTCCAACTTTATCAGTAAAGAAAGGCACTTCTCCAGATTTTGGGGATGTGCCATACAAAAAGCCATCACATCTTTGTCTCTCATTCCCCTACCAGTGTTGTTAACACCAGGATTGTTTCTGTTCTGCAGCCTGGTAAAGCAAGAGCAATACTCTAGTCCCTTCTGGCATAGCTATTTTACTCAGTAGAAAATTATTACATGTTCAGTATTCAATATACAAGCATGACTTCACAGCCTAGTGGATAGGGAAATAATCTTTGATTATTTGCTCTACTAAAAACATAGAGTAGTGATCATTTACTGACACCTAGACTCTTTGATCAAAGGACTATGGCATACACTGAAATGAAGTTGTTTATGTTTGCTGGTCCAATAAAAAATGTATTTATGTCATGAAAAAGAAACCAAACAGTTTCAACAGGAAGTAGTGATGGAAACCTATTTCCTTGTAACCTATTGTTGTATTGTGTTAAAGTTTTGAGGGAGCAGATGAGACAAAGGACAGAAAACCAAACTCTTCTAGCGATGTTCTGTCAGAGAAGCAGGAATAGGCAGCTGATGTCAGCAGCCAGTGTACGGGAATGGTATTCTGTAATTGGAAATTAACATTTTGGGTTCAAGCACTGTGTCTTACTAGGTACCTTGATGTCTCCTTTTGTTGCCTGTTGTCTTTTATGGATCTTATCTTCAAAAATGAGCTCCTATTTCTAATATTTAACTTAATTCTTCAGACCTAATTTTCTCAAGTGTCTATGGGAAGCCTAAGTACTGGAGCTGGAGTAGGGGATTTCAGTAGGCAGCAAAATGCTTTAAAGAATCATTACAGTGCTAAACATTGCAAAGTTTAAATCTTTTAATGGATCTAACTTCAAATTCCTATTGCTCTCAAGAAAGTGTAATTTACAATAAAATGGCAATATGTGAGATAACGATGATATTCTATTGCTCTTTCCTTGTTCATTTATAAAATACAAGGGTCAAAAAATACCTTGTTCTGTCTTTAATCACTACAAAAAAATAAAGGAGAATAGCTTCAGAATTTTCACCTCATCAGGTAATTTTATCTCACTGGATTGAAGTATTGGCTTTCTTCTGTAATTCAAGATTTCAGCCCTAGTGTCCACTTGTTTTCTATATATATCCTTCTGTCGTGGTTTAAACGCAGCTAGACAGCTCGTTCACTCACTCCCCCCCTTTTCCTCCCAGGGCTGGAGTAAAATCAGCTCTTCCACTCCATCTGGGAAACTGCTCACCAGAGACTGAAGCCGGAGCTCTCATGGGATGATCAGTCTTGGCCCTTGCTCCCCTCTTCAATTCACACACCCGTTCCTCCAAAGCTGAAGTAGGTTTTCCATCCCACTTCATCACATCTTCTCCGTGATCCCGCAGGTAAAACCATAGGGTGGCCCATGGCGTATACCTCCTGTATCTCCTCTCTCGAAAAATAGGATGCCTTTTGTTAATAGCTGAGACGTGTGTTGGCACACGTGAGGAGCTGGATAAATCAGACAGATCGTCCCTCAATTGTCTGAGATCCTGGGACAGTTTTTCCACAGCTGAGATGATGGAAGGGGTGAGATGGTCTTCGAACGCTCGGAGTTTATGAATCATTTCATCCACTGTTAGAGGTACTATGTCATTCCAGGTTACTGTTGCCAATGAATGGGCATATGATGACAGTGCATTCCATGTAAGTTTTCGCCACATGGGTCATGTACATTCAACTTTATCTGGGTCTATGGGTATAACCCCATTATTTGGCTTCATGTGATAGATCATCTCTATGATGGCTGATTCCGTCAGAGACTGGATGCCTTTGTCTAAAGTAGTCCACTTGGCTGAATGACTCATAACGTTGTCCTTGTATGGAAACCTTTCTTTCACAGTTGCCAAGAGCCACCTCCAAAGACTGAGGGGCCTTTTCCTTTTGAAGGTGCTAGATAGTGTTGAACAAGGCCCTGTAAGCATAGGCCAAGCCCCAGCATGTTGCCATGATTTGGCCATCTCTGGTATGGCCAGAATGACCACACACCTCATTTAAGTGTTTTACTAATTTGCCTCGAGTTTGCAGTTGTTTGGTGGTGAAATTCAAAAGTACTGGATGGGCCACTGACCTAGATACTTGCCCATACTATCCCACACACCCTGCCACTCATGACTGTCCAGCCTCGGGGAAAATTTCTTGGTCCTCCTATATCATCGTTTAACCCCAGACAAGACCCAAACCTGACTCTGTTTAAATTTTGAAATCAGACGAAATGGTCGTGGGCAAAATACACTCTGTATATGCATGCCAGCATGTGATCCCCATCACAAACAGGTCTCAACAGCATTAAAAGGCCATTCAAAAACTTCAAAACTCTCAAATGATGCTGTAAATGGTCTGGGTGTGGGACAGGAAAGGGAGGTATGACTCGGAGGGTAAAATAATGTCTCCTTCACAGGTTGACCACCCGAGAAGGAGAAAATAGATGTGTAATTGCTAAGCATTTTTATTATATACCTCCCAAAGTATAAAGGTGGTGACCACAATAGGAACATAAGCCAGATCAGTTTCATGATCAATGATTCTATTATATTACAAGTCATTGCCATAAAGTAAAATGAGATGAGAACCTTAGCCCAAGCCTATGGCCACACCACCCTGAAAACGCCTGATTTCTTTGATCTTGGAAGCTAAGAAGGGTTAGGCTCTGTCAGTAATTGGATGGGAGACCACCTGGGAATCCTGGGTGCTGTAGGCTTTTGTTACAATGGAGAGGGAAAATGAAATTGCCAAATAGTGAACAATAGGAAAATTAATCATTCCAACTTTTGTTTTCAAAACTAAAGCTGCTCCTCCACTTAATATTCATGAAATGTAACTTAATATATAACGTATGATAAATTAACGCCTTTATTTCAGTGTCCTTCTGCTCTTCCAGCAGAGTGCCTACCATACATTGTGAAACTGAAAGAATAATTAGAATCCATCTCTGGGAAATAAAACAAAGTAATTACCTTTTAAAATAACCCTTTCTGCCTGTTGTAACGACAATGATAAGAGAAAATAACAAGGGAAGAGAATACGATACCACCCGCCAAAAAAAAGCGTACGACCTAGAAGACCCCGTGTCCTTCTGGGTAACTCCCAGTTACCCCCCTGGGCATGACATGCTGTGGTATGGAATACCTCTTTGGCTAGCTCGGGTCAGGTGTCCTGTCTCTGCTTCCTCCCAGCTTCCCCTCCTCCCTGGAAGAGCATAAGACTCAGAAAGTCCTTGGTCAGGGTAAACATTACTTAGCAACAACTAAAAACATCAGTGTTGTCAGCACTGTTCCCAGGCTGAAAGTCAAAACACAGCACTGCACCAGTTACCAAGAAGGAGAAAAATTGACTACTACTGCTAAACCCAGGACAGTACCCACCCCTAATTCCATATCATTCATGTCATGCTCAGATCCCACATTTTCAATATACCATCACTCTCACATCCACAAGCACACACAGACCGAGAGAAAGAGATCATTTCTTAGAGCACGGAACAATCCCTATAATGCTGCCAAGCCCATGATGTCAGGTTCCATCTCTTGTAACAAACTTTCAGGGCACGAAAGGCTCTATGCAGTGTTGGATTGTTGCCTGCCAATGCTGCTTGTTCCTTTACAGCAGAACTCGTCTGGTTCTATCAAAGTTCATTCTCTGTTGGGATGATGGTTGGAGGGAAGTCAGAGCTAGTCGCTGGTGACCTGAAGACATCTAGTTGGTGGGCTATAAAAGTATTACATAGCAGGCAACAGCATACAATTAAGTTCATTGGCTGTTTTACCCTAAAATCAAATCCCCTTGAGGTATACATCAGACTTCCCCATCTTCCCACATTACCCACCAAGTATACCCAGGTCCCTGAGCAAAAGCAATCCCGTGAGTGGGTTTGCCTTTACCTGAATCAGGAATAACCCAGACAGTCTTCCCCAGCAAATTCTTTATGTGCACCACAGAAACTTTGTCCCCCTCTATGGTATGTAAAAGTTCCGACTAGGCTGGATCAGCCCTGTTGGCAGATCCTCTGGTGTTGATCAACCAGGTGGCCTTCGGTAAGTGTGTATCACAATGTTTGAAAGTTCCCTCACCCATTGCTCTCAGTGTAGTTTTTAACAGCCCATTGTACCGTTCGATTTTCCCAGAGGCTGGTGCATGATAGGGTATGTGATAAACCTACTCAATACCATGCTCTTTGGCCCAAATATCTATATGGGTATTCCGGAAATGAGTCCCGTTGTCTGACTCAGTTCTCTCTGGGGTGCCGTGCCGCCACAAAATCTGTTTCTCAAGGCCCAGGATAGTGTGGCGTGGGGCACAGCATATGTTTCCAGCCATCTGGTGGTTGCTTCCACCATGGTAAGCACATGGCGCTTGCCTTGGCGGGTTGGTGGGAGTGTGATATAGTCAATGTGCCAGGCCTCCCCATATTTGTACTTCAGCCATCGTCCTCCATACCAAAGAGGCTTTAACTGTTTGGCTTGTTTAATTGCAGCACATGTTTCACACTCATGAATAACCTGGGCAATAGTGTCCATTGTTAAGTCCATCTGTCAATCACAAGCCCATCTGTATTTTGCCTCTCTGCCCTGATGGCCTGAAGTGTCATGGGCCCACAGGGCCAAAAATAATTCACCTTTATGTTGCAAATCTAAGTCCATTTGAGCCACTTCAATCTTAGCAGCTTTATCCACTTGTTGGTTGTTCTGGTGTACCTCAGTGGCCCAACTCTTGGGTACATGGACATCTGCATGACGTACCTTCACCAGCAGGTTCTGCACCCCGGCACCGTTATCTTGCCACAGTGCAGTAGCCCAGATGGTTTAACCTCTGCATTGCCAGTTGCTATGCCTCCATTGCAGCAACCACCCCCATAAGGCATTTGCCATCATCCATGAGTCAGTACAGAGATAAAGTACTGGCCACTTTTCTCGTTCAACAATGTCAAAGGCCAGCTGAATGGCTTTCACCTCAGCAAACTGACTCGATTCACCCTCTCCTTCAGCAGTTTCTGAAACTTGTTGTCAAGGATTCCATACAGCTGCCTTCCATCTCTCATGCTTTCCCACAATATGGTAGGACCCATCAGTAAACACAGCATACTGTTTTTCACTTTCTGACAGTTTATTATGTGGCGGGGCCTCTTCAGTACCCATCACCTCCTCCTCTGGTGACATTCCAAAATCTTTGCCCTCTGGCCAGTCCATGATGACTTCTAGAATGCCTTGATGACTGGGATTTTCTATTCAAGCTCGTTCTGTTGTTCGTGCAGTCCATTTACTTCATGTAGGATCAGTTGCGTGATGTGTAGAGCAGACCCTGCCTTGAAAAACACTAATACAGCAAATACTGACTCAAAGCAAGGTATGATATATTAAAGCTGTGAGATCAAGAAGAACAACTTTGAGAGCCAATAAATCAGGATTGTGACGAGTGACTATTAATCCGGAGAGATCTGTCGCTATATCAACCCTTCGTGCCCTAGGTTGGGCGCCAAAAAGAACTGTCATGGCTTAAACGCAGCTAGACAGCTTGTTCACTCACTCTCTTCCCTTTTCCTCCCTCTTTCTTTCCTTCCCTCCGCCCCTCCCTTCCCCACTCCCAGAGGGATGGGGAGGAGAATTGAAAGAATTCAACTCACACGGGTTGAGAGAAGAGCAGTCCAGCAACCAATGTACAACACAAATCACCACCACTACCAACAATGACAACAATGATAAGAGAAAATGACAAGGGAAGAGAATATGATACCACCCCCAAAAAAAACGAGTCCAACCCAGAAGACCCCGTGTCCTTCTAGGCAAATCCCAGTTACCCCCCTGGGTATGATGTGCAGTGGTATGGAATACCTCTTTGGCTAGCTTGGGTCAGGTGTCCTGTGTCTGCTTCCTCCCAGCTTCCCCTCCTCCCTGGCAGGGCATGAGACTCAGAAAGTTCTTGGTCAGAGGAACAACTGAAAACATTGGTGTTATCAGCACTGTTCCCAGGCTGAAAGTCAAAACACAGATCTGCACCATCTACAGAGAAGGAAAAAAAATGACTGCTACTGCTAAACCCAGGACATCTTCAAATTACACTTGTTGATACCCTCTGTGGCCAAGCATTTCACAGTTCTTGTTGTGATTAGCAAGGATTATCACCAAGATCAATGAAGGGGATGTGGTGAAAATATAAAGTAGTTTTTCTATTAAACACACTATATTCTACTGTGACTACAATAATTACCAAACTATAAAATAAATTTCAGATCTGGTGCCAACTGTTGTGATTTTTACATATTCTAAATATGTATGAGGGTGACAGAACAGTGGAACAGGCTGCCCAGGGAGGTTGTGGAGTGTCCCTCTCTGGAGACATTCAAAACCCGCCTGGACATGTTCCTGTGTAACCTTATCTAGGTGTTCCTGCTCCGGCAGGGGGATTGGACTAGATGATCTTTTGAGGTCCCTTCCAATCCTTAACATACTGTGATACTGTGATACTGTGATATGGGAGTAGGAATCTCTGGCTGTAAACTACTTTGAATCAGGTCCACTTCTATGATTGGTAGGACAGAGTATGCTATGTGCTTCTCCTCTGAAAAATAATGTGCAACATCATTTGTTATCTCCGTACTGTCTTTATATGGGACAATAGAAACTCTTGTATATAATGCTTTTTCCACAGAACACATTTACTTTTGCAAAATAAACATTGGAGTTTGTGGGTATGCTTCTCTTTTTATACAGGTAGGTGTGTCTGATGGGCGAATCTAGATGCGGCACTAACTTTGGTTCTGAAGTTCAGAGAAAATCCACTCACTTCAATTGGTTCAGATTAAGGGATTCAAACATGAGTGAATATTATTCAAATATAATTGGAATCCATTTGGAAACCATACCTAAAAAAAAAAAGAGTGTATTCTGTCACCAGCCATTATTATGTTTATTCTACTGAAATAAATTTTTAGTTATCCTGATACTTCAAATAAAATGGACAGCCAATAGTGATGTAAACTAGAACAGTGTCTTTTATCCAGGTTGCCTTTCCACTTTCTTTCTTCCTTATTCCTTCTTTTTGTCTGCTACACATGAAGAAGCTAATGCTGCTATAAAATTCAAAACACAATCATTTCTTTAATTCAGAAGCTTTGTTTGTTTCCTTGCTAACAGCTCACATAGTTTCACATATGGGTTTTATTTTCTATTTAAAACAATTCTGTAGAAATTAACATATATAGCCATAGAAATGGAGAAATCTAAGGTAAATATTTTGATTTGCATACTGTATGCTCATGTTTCTTCAATATCCATTTATCTTTTTGTTGTCACTGCAGTGAATCTAAAATACGTTATAAATTCCAGTGTTAAACACCATCCTTAGAATCCGCTTACTCTAAGATCATAAGGCTGTGACTATTAAAAGATCAATTGTCATTTGTGTTGTTAGTAGACAAATAGTCTAAGCAACCGCATATTTAGAAAGGATATGAAACTCTTCACTGCTCTCCCCTTGTATATATGTCTCAGTTCTCCGTCACAACTGTCATTTATATGAAATGGCAGAGAAAGGGAAAGGGAAGTAATAATGTGCTAGAGACTCAGAAGAAAGGCATTTGAAATGGCATAGACTTTCCTGCACTGTGATAGATACAATTTTCTTTTAATTTTACTGCTGATCGTGCTCTGTGTTATCACAGGGTCTCTACTACTGTCACATTTTCTATATGTGTTAACAATGCAGTGATCATTCCTCAAATCTTTAATTTCTTTGGCTTTATTCTAAATAACATGTAAAGAACAAATATTTCCTTAAATCTAATTCATGCTTAATCATTTCCAAAGCCCTCTCTTATTTTCAGGGTGAAAAAAAAAAAAAAGAGAAACGAAAAGGCATAATGGTGTTATCCTGCTGTCAGAAGAAGAGAAGATGAAGAAGAGGAGAAGCTAGGATTCTCCTGGTGACATCCTCTTGCTTGGAGCCTGCCACAGCTGGGAGAATTCCAGAGAGGGCAGAGCTCTTGGCCCAGCTTGCACTGAGACTGCCACTGGAGACCAAGGGGACATTCCTAGAAGGGGCAGCTGATGACTCTGGGCTTACAGGTGTCTTGAGGTGGCCTGGAAATAATGACATAATTTTGGAGACTCCTTTTCATCGGAAGGCTGACAGTCAATGAGCTGAAGAAAATCCCCAGCAAAGAGAGTAGTGTTTCTCTTTTACACTCCAAAAAAGTAATGTGGGAGTGAGACCTGGGTGAAATAGGTACTTGAGGAGACATTGCCCCAGGTGAAGAATCCATAGAGAAGATTCCATGAAACCTTACTGTGGCCTTTCAGTACTTAGAAAGTACTGAAGAAGTACAAAAAAGATGAGGAGAGACTTTTAGCAGGGCCTGTTGTGATAGGATGAAAGGTAACGATTTTAAACTAAAAGAGGGTAGATTCAGGCTGGATGCAAGGAAAAAAAAAAAGTTTACAATGAGGGTGGTAAACACTGGAACAGGTTGTCCAGAGAAGTGTTAGATGCACCATCCCTGGAGGCATTCAAGGTAGGTTGGATGGGGCTTTGAGCAACCTGGTCGAGTGGAAGGTGTTTCTGCTCACTGCAGGGGGGTTGGAACTAGATGACCTTTGAAGGTCCCTTGCAACCCAAACCATTCTGTGATTCTATCATTCTATTAATCTAAATACATGCTGTGGTAGTTATGATAGCAAGAGGCATCATGTGGTCTCTCAACTGCAATGTACATAAGTGGATGTCTTCTAACCAAGCTTGAGTTACCTACAGTGTTTATATCTAATTAGTTATCCTGGGCTTTCTTTATATTCAGCAAAGTGTTTCTAAGGTGAAAGTCACCTCACCCTAAATTATACATGCAAAACGTGTTATAAATCAGGCCCCAAGAAATGTAAAGTCTGTGTACTGTCTTAGTGTCTAAGTGAGGTCCAAGTTAGGGGGAATGCACTGTATGTCTTTCATGAGCTGAACATACACTCCAACATTGAGTTAATATGTATCTCATATAAACTCTAAGTTAAGAATTAAAATATATCTACATCTTCAAATGAATGAAACATGCTATTCAAAATACCATGCAAGTGTGTCGTGGTTTAACCCACAGCCAGACAGCTTGTTACCCACTCCCCCCCTTCTTGCCCTCCCCCTACTCCTGGAGGGATGGAGAGGAGAATCAAAAAGAAATGCAACTCCCACAGGTTGAGATAAGAACAGTTTAGTAACTCAGGTATAACACAAATCACTACTGCTACCACCAGTAATAGTAATGATAAAAGAAATAACAAGGGAAGAGAATACAACACCCCATCACCAGGTGACCGATAACTTGCCCCCCCACAGCCCGATCAAGCACCGACTCATACCTCCTCCAACCCTCCAGTCCACCCAGCCCTTCCGGCTAACTCCCAGTTACATCCTGGGCATGACGTGCTGTGGTATGGAATACCTCTTTGGTCAGTTTGGGTCAGGTGTCCTGTCTCTGCTTCCTCCCGGCTCCCCTCCTCCCTGGCAGAGCATGAGGCCCACAAAGTCCTTGGCCAAACCAAAACATCATTTTTATCAGCTTTGTTCCCAGCCCGAAAGTCAAAACACAGCACTGCACCAGCTACCAAGAAGGAGAAAAAATGACTGCTGCTGCTAAACCCAGGACAAAGTGTCTATGTAATATTTAAGCGTGCTAATCATGGAAACTACTTGATCATCCTTCCTATTTATCCACTACAGCTTTGTTTCCTTCTTCCTTAGCTTCAGAAAATCACTGCAGAAACCAAATCATGTCATTGCTTAGTTACCACAATATGTCCTCCCTGGAAGTCTCCTGACTATGTGTTGCATAAATATGCTTCACCTCTTATCTCACATTCCTTTTCTGCTTCTTTCTTGATATCCTTACTTGGAGGAGGCAGAGGAAGGGACGGGGAAGAGTTGGTTTTATTTTGTTTTGGTTTTTTTTGGGGGGAGGGGGTGATTTTTTGTTGTTTTGGGGATTTTTCATGAACTGACAGCTCTTGTTTGATCTCAGCCAAATCAAACACTCATGAATTTACCTTATTCTTAATCTTTACAAGTTACACAAACTAGCAAAATATTTCTAGTGCATGGAACTTGAGCAGTGAAATTGAATATATGTACCCCACAGGGATCGTAGAGGTGACAGCATTTATCTGCAATGGATTATGAGTTTTACGTAAAATGTGATTCAGCTTCCATTAGCATTTTGGTATAAATTGGTGAAAGTGTGGGGAGAAAAAGACTGTTATTTTTTTTTCTGTATTATCTTCAGCACCATCAGCTGTTCTGAAAAATAATAGAAAAGGAAAATAATCTCACAGAAAAAAAACATTTCTAAGTTTTACAATGTCCTTTTGTTGCAAAATATATGATCCTCAACACAGACTTTTCATGTCAAATTTCTGCCTAGAGCAACTTTTTACTGATGAATTGTAAGCCTCTAAAACTAAGGGAATCATAATGTAAATCCTGACAAGATCCTTATCTAGTGTGCTACAAATGACAATATAACAAGTAGCCTACCACATATTGTTATGTTTATAAATATGCACAAGATAAAACATGGCATTTTAATATTCTAAACTCATATAATCAACATGTTAATGCATTTTGATACACTTCCCTGAAAACCAGCAATGAACATACAAACCTGAGGCAATATGCTCTTAGAATGTCCCAGCTAACTAGAAATAAGTAAAATGCATGTGATAACTATAAATTCATTTATACAGCAGATCCCTCCTTTTTACCTTTTGACCTTGTTTTTAAAGCTTTGATGAATACCTGATTATTTTTACATGCAACGCAGAAATCACCTGAATTCTAAAATAATTTACATTGTCATCAAGAACTGTTACCTGGTATCGAATCACATCTAACCATAAAATAAAATGCCTATCGGCTTATTGGTGCTGCTGATAAACAGTCAAATACAAAATAACCACTTCAGTAGCATTTAGAATTTTAGTCTAAGAAAATCAAGAAGATATTGTAGAACAGCTGAAAACTGAGATAGCAATTAACGTTTGTAACCTAAAACAACTTTTCTCTATGTTGTGATAAGAAGTAGAGAAATAAATTGAAGTTGTAAAATATTTCTAAATGTTTTAATATTCTTCAGAATGAAAGCCTGAATGCTTGTTTAGGAGAAGAAGAAATCCTCATGGTCATGAATAACATTAGCAACAGAAATTCAGGACTTTCATTTCCTGTCTCAGGGGAATGGCTTTTTCTCTACTTCAGAATTATCATCCTAAAAAATCTTATTCATTAGAAAATGCTGATACTTGATCCTTACCTCATTGGGTAGATTAAGGTCTAACAGTGATGAGGAAGATTAAGTATATTTAAAGCTTCTGAGAGCATACTATTTTAATGAAAGTAATTAAGTTCAGGCATTTGGAGACCTATCTTTAAGAAGACTATTTGCTCCACTGACATTTTTGACTACCTGGTTTAAAGTGTAAGCTTTCAGTGTATGGCATCATACACCCTATCAGTGCATGCAAAAACTTCAGTATTTTCACATTTCAACTTATTCAGTGAAAAAGTAAATTATGGACTCTACTAATGTGCTCTTCACCTCCCAGACCTCATTTCAAATCTGCCAGTAGTCAAAAGTCTTACAGTTAAGCTATCTTTATACCTTTTTGCAGTCCTCAGCCTTGTCATCCCCAGGAAAGAATTCAGACTCTGAATCATGGAAACTTAAAAGCCCTGTGTCCTCAGTAAATCATGAGAGGAGACAAACTGAAAGACTGGCATTGGGAAACTGGGGGTTGCACTTCTCACATTTTACCATTTCTCAAGACAACCTAAAAATCTCTATGTCCTCAGTAACTAAATTGTGTGTGATTTTTAACTATGCTATTTACAAACTGCCTTTCAATAGTATCTTGCTCTTGTTCAACTGACAGACGTAGATCATTCAGTTACCTTCTTTACCTTCACAGTTTTAATTTTATTGGTAGTGTGACCTTCCTAAAACAGAGACAGAATAAGAAGCAGTAAAGGAAATATATTAATCCCAAAGCTGGGCTGCTAGACTTCTGCTTGGGAAATCCTGTACAGAAATATGAGTTTATGGTCTTTCAAACCAAGGAACCCAAAGCAGCCCTAAAACCAAAGTTAATGAATACATCTATCCCAAAGTGATATTTTTAAAATTATATATGCAAAATATTTAGATGATCTGTTAACAAAAGAGGATTAATATTTACACTGAGATACTGTTTTGCTGTATACAGCTGTGTTTTCTACCCATATTCTCCTACTCTGCATATTGTCTGAATATGGTATTAGATTTTCCCCAGATAGCTCCAGAGAGGCATGTGACATTAGGGTCTTCTTCATCCAAATAACCTTTCTACAACTTTAGCAATACTTCGGTTCAGCCAAATATGTGTGGCAATTAGCATAATTTAGAGTTAGTGGGCAATAATGTTAGCATATGAACTTTCACTACCCTATAGGAAAAAACATGCTAACTTAGAGGAATAGAGGACCATAAATATAAACAACATGGGAAAGTCATGAAGGTGTCAAGAACCATACAGTGTGAGGGCCAATGCTGGTGGCACACATTTGACAGTCTCACAGAGACTGTGTCATCTTTCATGTGGGGCAGGAAAGTTGTGGCATATATGTGTGATTAAAGTGTTTTGTTATCTAAGCCCATTTTATTCTCTTCCCTGTCATTTGGTCTTTCATGGCAAAAGAGAGTCTGTGTGGCTTAGGTAGCTCTTACTTGCTCAGTTTACATCACTCGTACTTTTGCCTTTTTTTTTTTTTCTCAAGATGTCTCTACGTAGTTGATTTTTTCTTCATGCTGAATTTTCTTTTAGTCACGTAAATATTTCACTGCTATCTCTGACAAGCAAACAGATGTTTTTATTGTCATGAAGGAATGTGTCTGAATGAAAGGAGGGGAATATCTTCTCTGCTTCTCCTCAGGCCTTTAAGGGCTAGACAGCCAAAGTAGTCTTATCTATTTAGTGAACAGGTAAGGAATTTCATCATTTCTGGAAAGCATGAATAATCATACTTGAAGGCAGTTTTACTGCTTCCACCTCCAATGTTGGAAATAGAGGGAAATAGTATAAATGTACCAGATATCAAAGAACTGAAATTCGCAGAATTAAAAGCTGTGTCTTCAGCAGAGTAATGGAACTTTTTGTGGCTTTTGGGGGATTTGAAGAAGTTAGACTGGTATTTTAGTGTGGGTAGTGAAGGCGATAAGATTTGCGTGAAAAATAGCTTGGGAATGGGCTCTGACGCCTTGATGCTTAACAAGCCTTGGCGTGATTAAGTTGGAACATCGAAAGACAGGATAGGTTGAAAAACAAGCCTTGGGAAGATGGGCCAGAATGTAGTTGTGCTGAGAGTCTCAGTTCATGATGTGGGGGTTGTAAGAGGGTCTGCAGCATTGTGATTGGACTATTTACCTGGAGGTTTTTACATGGGCCAATGAGATTGAGCGTGGCACGTTTGTGCAGGTTGAGAAAGTACCAAAAGGGGATAAAAAGAGCTTGGTTGTAATAAAGTTGGATTTGAGTCTCCTCATCAACTTGAGTCTGTGTTGTGATACGCCACATTTTAGCATGTTTTCCTAGATGAACATGTGGGGTTTTTCTCCTTGTGTGGCATGTCTGTATTATCTGGGCAACAGAGAAATGATCACAGAGCTTTTCTCCTTCAGGCATTGCAGAGTGGTCAAAAGAGAAAGGTCAAAAATTGATAGTTTTGCTTGACAGCATGTACGAACCCTCTGCCTTAATTTCCTGGCAGAGTTCTCATTTGAATTTCTGATAGGTATGTGACCATATTAACTACCTATCTGCACAAGCAACAGACTCATTGGCTGATTCGGGTAGACACAAAGATTAAATGTGTGGAAATCTTTCTCCATATTGCACATAAGACATGCTGTTGCTTCAGGGGGACGCCTATTCTGCCTCTGCCTTTCTGTAGTCAGTGAAAATAAATAAGAGTTTCACTTCTGTACCTGTCAATTTTATACTCTCCATAAGCATTAAATTCATTTGACAGTGTTATTGTTTTACAGAACCACAAAGGATGATCTTTATTGCAGTATTTTAAAACTTCATTCAAACATGCTAATTAGCCTTTCATGAACAGTCTATTTTGGATTAAAAATTGTTCAGAAATAATGTGCTGTCTCTCTCCTGCTTCTGATATGCATAAAATGCATTTAAAAGAAGCAATTCCAAAGAATTTAAGCCCATAGAAAAAATAACTGATTTGAACATGATCTGAAGAAAGTTGTATGGCTGTTTTATTCAATTTTCATGCATGTACAATATCTTGCTCCATAAATCATGCTGAATTTTCCGGTTTAGTTGTGAAAATACTGTACACATGGACGCTACACTTTTAAGTGTAGTTCCTACTTAGTAATGTAGCTGCCAGTCCACAGCACAAAAATTTTCCAAAACGCTAATATTTTAAAATAAAATTATTACACATAAGCCTGTAATCAGCTAGTCAATAAATATGCATCTTACATTTCCTTGCTATTGCAGTAAGAGAAAGAAATAAAGGACAAAGTCCACTATAATCAATAGGTAATTTCACTAGGGAGGATAGTAGTCTGGCATCTGTATGTCTCTGTGGTGTGCTCACTTTGGATGAATAATCACATTGGGAGTTATCACATTAACAAATGGCTGAAAAGAATACGTTAGTGAAAAGAGCAGATGGGAGAATTTAATTCATTTTAGAAGTCAGAGTACACAATGAAAAGTGTAACAGAACTTACTCAGAGAAGCTTAAAAGTACAGCAAACTAATATAATGTCTCAAGACAAAGTCGCAAAAATGTCTGTGGTACAATGGCAGCTGCAAGATACAAATAAAAGAAGCAGGTGGACCACTTGGTGGATAAAGAACTGGCTGGATGGCTGCACACAAAGAGGTGAGGTCAATGGCTCAATGCCCAGTTGGAGACCAGTAATGAGTAGTGTTCCTCAGGGATCAGTGTTGGGACCGGTCTTCTTCCACATCTTTGTCAGTGACATGGACAGTGGGATGAGTGGTCCCTCAGCAAGTTTGCCGATGACACCAAGCTGTGTTGTTTGGTTGATATGCTGGAGGGAAGGAATGCCATCCAGAGGGACCTTGAAACGCTTGTGAGGTGGGCTGATGCCAACCTCATGAAGTTTAACCATGACAAGTGCAAGGTCCTACACCTGGGTCGGAACAATCCCAGGCACAGCTACAGGCTGGGCAGAGAACAGATTCAGAGCAGCCCTGTGGAGAAGGACTTGGGGGTGCTGGTCGATGAGAAAATGAATATGAGCTGGTTTCAGTGTGAGCTCACAGCCCAGAAAGACAACCGTATGCTGGGCTGCATCAAATGGAGTGCGATCAGCAGGTCAAAGGAGGTGATCCTGCCCCTTTATTCTGCTCTCATGAGACCTCACTTGGAGTATTGTGTACAGTTCTGGTGTCCTCAACATAAAAAGGACATGGATCTGTTGGATCAAGTCCAGAGGAGGGCCACAAGGATGATCACGGGGCTGGAGCACCTCCTGTATGAAGACAGGCTGAGAAAGTTGGGTCTGTTCAGCCTGGAGAAGAGAAAGCTGCATGAAGACCTCATAAGGGCCTTCCAGCATCTGAAGGGGGCCTATAGGGATGCTGGGGATGGACTCTTCATTAGGGACTGTAGTGATAGGACGAGGGGTAACAGGTTCAAACTTAAACAGGGGATGTTTAGATTGGCTATAAGGAGGAAGTTCTTTATTGTGTGGGTGGTGAGGCACTGGAATGGGTTGTCCAGGGAAGTTGTGAATGCTCCATCCCTGACAGTGTTCAAGGCCAGGTTGGAGGAAGCCTTGGATGACATGGTTTAGTGTGAGGTGTCCGTGTCCATGGCAGGGGGTTGTAAGCAAGGAACTTCAGGTTCGTTGCAACCGTAGCTATGGTTTATGATTCTATGATTCTATGATTCTGTGTTATGGTAATATAACTTCAGACTCCCTGTAGTGCCTTGTAGAACTTATGAGAGTAATAAATGCATATTGAAAGAGAAATATGTTATTTTACTATTGTACATTCTTGAGTTATATATGTTTATAGCATAAAGATAACCTTGCTACAGAAGCACAGAGCTAAACCTCAGAATCAGCATTCCAAACCTAGTGATTGTTGCTCTCTCAAAATCAGTTTACATTGAATATAAATTCTGAAAAAAAAACAGGTAGGCCAGCAGGAGTTCTGAAATGCAGCTGAAATTAAAAATAAATACTGAGGTTTCACAATCTCATTCTTACTGAAACAGATTCATTGGAAATACAGAGAGTAATTGCAGTTTTCAATCAAAAACAGGTCAGAGTTGTTCTTGATCTTAAATTTTAGATTATTCCTTGAAGACTGAAAAAAAAGAAAAGTTGTAGTTCAGCTAAAATTAAGCAAGTTGATTTGTTTATTTATCATGTGCCTGAGTTACATTATCTGCTCTAAGTAATTTAAAAAACTAAATTACATTGATATTCATGCTCAGAGGGATAAAATTCAGAAAGGCAAATCCAAAAACAGAGCCCAAGATCTGGCGTCCTGGGTTTAGCAGTAGCAGTCAATTTTTCTCCTTCTTGGTAGCTGGTGCAGCGCTGTGTTTTGACTTTCGGCCTGGGAACAGCGCTGGCAACACCGATGTTTTCAGTTGTTGCTAAGTAATGTTTACTCTGACCAAGGACTTTCTGAGTCTCATGCTCTGCCAGGGAGGAGGGGAAGCCAGCACGAAGCAGAAACAGGACACCTGACCCAAGCTAGCCAAAGAGGTATTCCATACCACTGCACATCATGCCCAGGGGGGTAACTGGGAGTTACCCAGAGGGACACGGGGTTTTCTGGGTTAGACTAGTTTTTTCGGGGGGTGGTATCATATTCTCTTCCCTTGTAATATTCTCTTATCGTTGTTGTTGTTGGTAGTGGTGGTGATTTGTGTTGTACATTGGTTGCTGGACTGTTCTTGTCTCAACCCATGAAAGTTGCATTCTTTTGACTCTCCTCTCCATCCCTCTGGATGCAGGGAAGGGAGGGGCGGAGGGAAGGAAAGAAAGAGGGAGGAAAAGGGGAGGGAGTGAGTGAACGAGCTGTCTGGTTGGGGTTAAACCATGGCATCTGGATAAGTTCTAGAAGGAACAAATCAAAGAAAATATTCTCAGGAAAGCAAGACAAGAAGCAAAGCGGAAGTTTTGTTATTCTTGCCTGCCCCATTTCCCTAACACACGTCATGCATGAAGCCTGCAGTCAAGGGCAGCTTGATGCACTAAAGCTCACATCACACTGATGAGCACACATTCAGATACCCTGCAGACACAGGCCACTTATATACCAGCAAATTAAACATGTCTGCCATCACTCATAGAATAGAAGGCACTTACATAATTCACAGAACAGCTGTCATCTATACTTAAATTGTTGGGAATGGCTTACTGAAGGCAAACTGCCCATTGGACATTTTCCTGAGCTGCTCTGAATGACAGACAATGCCAGGAGGTCGCTGAAGGACATCAACAGTTGAAACAGGCAAAGAAGTGTGCTGAGAATGACCTAGTAAGTGTAGGACTGCTGTAGTGTGGGATTAGGCTAGCAAGGACAAACACATTCCCATGCATTCTGAAGCATACTAGAACTGACTAGTACAGATGCATTCAGGCAGACTGACACAGGCAGTGTTAGACACAAGAGTTAGAAGTCTGACTGTAAGACCTGATCTGGGAGGTAGTCATGAAGTTCTTAAAGTGCTTCTTAGTTCTAATTTAGAGCAGGAAGTCAGCACACAAAATATTTAATGACAGTGAGGCTTGAAATTTTTTACTGTGAGGGTGACTGAGCACTGGAACTGGTTGGCCAGAGAGACTGCAAAAGCTCCATCATTAGAGATATTCAAAATCCATCTGGACACAAACCTGGAAAAGTGCAGAAGGAGTGGACCAGATGACCTCCAGACACCTCTCCCAGTCTTAGCCATTCTGTGGTTCCATAAGATCCATGTCATAGCAGTCTACAATTTGTGTTGTGTCAGCTCAACTGCTTGTGGGGTTTTGCTCTGAACTCATCATAAGACAAACCCAGATTACAAACAAAAGAAGAGTTTTTACTTGTGTTGCAGCTGTTGCAGTTAACTGCTGGCAACTAAATACCACACAGCCTCGTGCTCACTCTCCCTGCCTCCAGGTGGGTTGGGGAGGAGGATCGGAAAAAGGTAACAAGTGTGGATTGAGAAAATAACAATTTAATAATTGAAAGGAAATAAAATATAATAATAATCATCATCAATAATAGGGGAAAAAAGAGATAAGAAGTATAAAATTCAGGAAACACAAGTGATGCACAATGCAACTGCTCATCACCTGCTGACTGATGCCCAGCCCAGTCCAAGCAGCGATTGGTCCCTCCTGGCCAGCTTCCCCCCAGTTTATATACTGGGCATGACGTGCTGTGGTATGGAATACCCCTTTGGCTAGTTTGTGTCAGGTGTCCTGTCTCTGCTCTCTCCTGGTTTCCTATGCCTCTCCTCACTGGGAGAGTGTGGGAAACTGAAAAGTCCTTGATCAGGGTAAGCTCTGCTCAGGAACAGTTAAAACACTGGTGTGTTGTCAGCATTATTTTCATATTAATGGAAAACACAGCTAAAACCAGGACAGCAGGGCTGCTTGTAATCCAGATCAATATAGTAGTGTGAACTAGATCATGGAAAATATTTGGGTTACAAGCAATCTTGCAATACAAATGAGCAACAAGCCATTGGGCAGGACTGGGATTGAACAGTAGGAAGTGGAGAGGCAGAAATGCTGAAAACTTCAGTTGTTGCCAAAGCTTCTGCATCATGAAACTGTGGCCTGACTGAGCTTTTGAGTCCATCTCATGCAAAAGAAAGATATTACTTTAAAGTATGTTTTTCTTTGTATCCTAACCTGGTCAAGTCTCTTTGAAACAGATGAGAAGAACTCACATAACCACACACAGCTCCTGAAAGGTACTTCAGGAAGCTGCATTTGAGCTAATATTTTACTGCCTCATGTGAAGCACACTACCGCACTGTAGCAGTGTGGATATCTGAAACATATGTTGGCACATTCAAAGTGAATGTAAAGCAGTTTCATGAAACTCCTGTCAAAGCAGAGAATCACACTGCTGGCCAGCAGGAAATGCTGAACAATACTTGTCTTCCAAGTTTGGAATCTTTCAAGTTTGGAATCAGAGTCCAGAATTTGGCCTCTACTACATACACTGATCAGAATTCAGTATTTTAAAAAGCCAGCAAACGTGCATATTTTTGTGTAGACACTCAAAACACTTCAGGAAAAGAGGACAATGTTCTAGGTCTTAGGTAGATGAAGGAAATTTAATCTGTTAAATTTCATTTTCCAGGAGTGTCTGAGTATACCCTTAGAAAAGATATTCTTTATAACCTGTACAGTGTGATTTCTGGTCACTAGAGTCATGGGGTCCTATGCCAAGGAGCAGAGGGAGATGCAGACTAATGGAGTATTTAGATGAAAGGGGAAGACAGAGTTGTATTCCTTTCAGGACAGCATTTAGTTTTTTGCTTGGTTATTTTAGCTTGCTGTTTGTTTATACAAAAATGAGCTTCTTTTCGCTGCAGCAGAAAGTTTGTTAAGTTTATTATGCATCTAGTCCCATGCATTTTGTACTGTTACATTTGGAAATATTTTTATTAAATCCATCCTTTTTTTTTTTTTTTTTCCTGGATATGGCATTCAACCAGGATTTGGAGAAGACTGAGGTTCTGAATGACTTCTTTGCTTCGGTCTTTTCTAGCAAAGGCTCTGACCGCACCACCCAAGTCTTGGAAGGCAGACATAGGGACTGTGAGAAGGAAGACCTTGGGCCCACTGTAGGAGAGGAATTGGTTCGAGACCATCTTAAAAATCTGAACGTGCACGAGTCCATGGGTCCTGATGAAATCCATCTGTGGGGCCTGAAGGAGCTGGTGAATGAAGTTACTAAGCTGCTCGCCATCATATTTGAAAAATCATGGCAGTCAGGTGGAGTTCCCGACGACTGGAAAAAGGGAAATATAACCCCCTTTTTCAAGAAGGGGAAAATGGATGACCCAGGGAACTACAGACCAGCCAGTCTCACCTCTGTGCCTGCCAAACTCTTGGAGCAGATTCTCCTGGAAGGCATGCTAAGACACATGAAAAACAACAAGATGCTTGGAGACAGCCAGCATGGCTTCACTAAGGCGAAATCCTGCTTGACTATTTTGGTGGCCTTCTATGATGGGGCTACAGAACTGATGGACAGCGGTAGAGCAGTTGATGTCATCTACCTGGACTTGTGCAAAGCATTTGACACTGTCCCACATGACATCCTTGTCTCTAAATTGGAGAGACATCAATTTGATAGGTGAACCACTTGCTGGGTAAAGAACTAGCTGGATCGCCGCATGCAAATGGTTGTGGTCAATGGCTCAATATCCAGCTGGAAACCAGTAATGAGTGCTGTCCCTCAGGGATCGGTATTGGGACAACATCTTTGTTGGTGACATGGACAGTGGGGTTCAGTGTACCCTCAGCAAGTTTGCCAATGACACCAAGCTGTGTGGTTCGGTTGATACGCTGGAGGGAAGGAATGCCATCCAGAGGGACCTTGACATGCTTGTGAGGTGGGCTGATGCCAACCTCATGAAGTTTAACCATGACAAGTGCAAGGTCCTACACCTGGGTCGGAGCAATCCCAGACACAGCTACAGGCTGGGCAGAGAAGAGATTCAGAGCAGCCCTGCAGAGAAGGACTTGGGGGTGCTGGTCGATGAGAAAATGAACATGAGCCAGCAGTGTGCGCTTGCAGCCCAGAAAGCCAACCGTATGCTGGGCTGCATCAAAAGGAGTGTGACCAGCAGGTCGAAGGAGGTGATCCTGCCCCTTTATTCTGCTCTCGTGAGACCTCCCTTGGAGTATTGTGTACAGTTCTGGTGTCCTCAACATAAAAAGGACATGGATCTGTTGGAACAAGTCCAGAGGAGGGTCATGAGAATGATCAGGACCCTGGAGCACCTCCCATATGAAGATCAGCTGAGAAAGTTGGGTCTGTTCAGCCTGGAGAAGAGAAGGCTGCGTGGAGACCTCATAGCAGTCTTCCAGTATCCTAAGGGGGCCTGTATGGATGCTGGGGATGGACTCTTCATTAGGGACTGTGGTGGTAGGACAAGGAGTAATGGATTAAAACTTAAACAGGGGAAGTTTAGGTTGGATGTAAGGAGAAAATTCTTTCCTGTTAAGGTGCTGAGGCACTGGAATAGGTTGCCCAGGGAGTTTGTGAATGCTTCATCCCTGGAAGTGTTCAAGGCCAGGTTGGATGATGCCTTGGGTAATATGGTTTAGAGCGAGGTGTCCCTGCCCATGGCAGGGGGGTTGGAACTTGATGTTCTTAAGGTCCTTTCCAACCCTAACTATTCTATGATTTTATGATTCTGTAACTCTATTGACAACGTCTTCTCAATATCATTGTTACCACTGAATTTTGTACTTATTTTTTTCAGAGTCACAAATGAAATATTAACTGACTTTGTTCCCATGACTAATGCCAGAAAATTCCACTGGCAGTCTCCCTCTAGCTTGCTCTGTTTGTGCTTACTCTTTAGGCAGTACATAATCATTTTACCATTCTTCCATCACTATTTACATTCTGCAGCTAAGCTACTAGTTTTCCAGGTGATATCATTTCAATTGACTTAGTGAAGTGTGAGCATATAAATTTCAATAGAATTGTTATGTAAGATACTTGTTATACAGTAACTATAGGATGTAAACTTACAATAAACTTTATTTTCTTTATCTCAAAAGTTATCTAGTTTAACATTAAAAGATATAAGTCTAAGCCAGTAATATTTCCTTTTTGCAAACCCAGTTTTCATTTAGATTTTGGACTTTTGTGTATAGGCCAAACCAGTAGTTAATCTAAGTATCCCTCCAAAGGAAAAATGGCATTAGAGTTGTCTAGATAGCAACTCGTTCTAGCTAGAGAATTGGAACAGAAAAAACAGGCATAGAAGAGGAAAAAGAGACTAATTCCTTTATGTTTTCAGCAATTGTATACTAGATAAATAACTGTTTTTGCTGAGTAGATAATTGTAATCTTATAATCATCTTATTCTTCACATGCCAATTGAAGGCAGAAATGAAGAAAAATTAACAAGATGAATGTTTCTTTCATAAGAATACACGCAAAGGAAAATAACCAGATAAGCTTATGAATTACTAAACATTCATATTTTAATGCTACCTCAAAATGATACTTTAAAATGGAATTTGGATGAAAAATGCACGGAGGTAGGAATAGTCTTGCAATTCCATTTGTGTAAGAAAACACTTGTGAATGATATTTATGATTTTTTCAAGGAGAAATGGTTGCTGGCATGAATTGCAATAACGCTATTGAAGTCAGTAGATTTTTTTCTACATAGTGAAGCGATAGATAGGCAAATGATGATCAAAGAAATACCATATAAGAAAAAAAAATCTTTTATTAGCTCAAATCTCTGTTAAAACTTTTTCATTGTTCTAATTTCTAATTTATTAATACACATTTGCTTGTTTGTCTCATTTCTCTGCCTTTTTCATCTTCACCAAGTAATGTAAGATCATGATTCAGTTTTACGAAGTAACCTTGAACTGACAGTTTCAATGGACTGAAAATGTACTTGCAAATTAATTGATTTCCATTAGATTTACTCAACAGTTCAAGTGTTTTTGACATACTAAATAAGGCATTTTAAGTGCATGGAATTTTATACTTTTTGCTGCAATTGGCTTTCCAGGTCATTCCACAAAATATCACTATAGTTACATGCATATTTGCTAATTTAAAAATTTATTAAAGGATAAATAAAATTCTTATGTGCATGAAGGCAGCTTCGGACGTGTGCCAGGGAGCAGCTTCTCAGAGCCTCAAATTAAATCCTCAATCACATGCATATCAACTGACAAATCAAGTTGTATTAGAGGCTTTTAGGACCAAGGAACTGCAACATGAATACGACAGGCTCTGGGACCTGCTTTGCATATTTAGATGAGATTAAAAGAAAAAAAAGACAAAGTAGGACAAAGACTATAACACCTTTAAATTATTTTCTGTCTTTTTGTAAGCTACATTAAGAGCATATTTATTTATTTATATGTATATGCATACATTTTCAGTAAATATCTTCGGAGGCTTAAGTCATGAGTGCACGCAAAAGTTGATTGCCGTGGGAAAGTGATGCACCCACAGAAGTCACTCAGAGTAAGACTGCAAAATACCAGTCTTTATAGGAGTCTAAACTAGGTTGCACACCCTCCACAGTTTTGTACCAGTACTCCTGACAGTCACACAACCTGGAGTCTATGCTTCTACTTCTTATTCATCCCTCTTGGATAGCAGAGAAGTTAGTCAACAGCTGTTTTGTCTTCCCCTCTCCATTTTTCATCATGCTCACATAGAGTCTGACAAAACAAAGTATTTGCACAGAATGTAAAGGACATTCTTGTATTTATAATTTTCACCCATACATGTGCATCAGCCTTCGTAGCTGAACACACACACACACAGAAAAAACAAAACCAAACAAACCCCAGCCTTGTTTTAGGAACATGAACTGCATTTAAATAGGGGTTTATTTGGATACTGAACAAAACTTTCTTTTCTCAGATATTCAAGCTGAAAGCTCTTTCGCAACTGGAGAAGACGCAGAAAACCATCCCAAACCCTGAGATTTAACTTTACATTCCATCCTTGTTGTAAGTCATACTTTGAGCTCCAAGATATACGTAAAAAGCACATTTAGACATACAGATTATCAATCACAGATGTGTAGATCCTATATAAAGTCCTCCTGGAAAAACTGTACTCTGTAACAACTAACCTAATTGAAATTTGAGGAGGATCTTTACTAGATGAACTTCAGAGCCCTTCCAGATTAAATTATTATGTGAGTCCTATACTGCTCTTCAGTTCAGTAAGTACCGGTTTAGACTGGTGGTTCTTGCAAATGATATTTACTTAAGATTTTGAGTGTTAGGTCCATTCAAAAATATAATTCTGGAAAAAATAATTTCTGAAAAATCTCATTATGTGTTTGGTGCTATTTTTTAATTTGGAAGCAGGAAAGAAACCTAGAAGAATAACTGTTTGTCAAAAGTGAATTTGTTAATTTTTTGGTTTTATTTTAAAGACTTTGATATGTACCATTTAGCAAAGTCTTACAAGACATACAGATATTTTAATTTTTCGTTTTCCATTTTTCATTTAAAAAAAGAGAGTAACATTAGAAATTTTCTTCTTAAAAATAATTTTTAGATTAAAAGTCATTTTACCTCATTTTTCAATTACATAATTACTCTTCAGTATATATCACTACCTTTTTTTGGTCCAGGTAAAACAACTAAATTGGTAGAGTCACTGTTTTCAGAAGCTACAGCATTGGATATTAATCATTTTTTTCATTTTACAGGAGAGCAATTGTCCTCCTGATACAACATTCTATACCAGCATAAGATGATTATATTCTTAAGTTGATAAAAATGCACAGAATGTTAATGATCCAGATTTAAATAAGGTAATATGATTTCATACCATCAGGGCTATAGCATGCTGTTCTCATGTGTTCTGGTGTCAGAATAAGTTAGCTTCCCTCCTGGATTTTAATATATTTCATTCAGAGAAAACAGTTTTGTACAATAAATATCACAATCCCCTGTCTTAATTTATATTACATTATACTGGTTAATGTTATTAAGCTGATTACTAAAAGTTAATAAGACAAACTTTCTAGGGGACAGATTGTCATTACTGGGTGTGGGAAACTAATTCAAGTAGAATAACTTACAGTGGCAAGTTGATGACTGAGGCTTCTAATTTAACTAAGAAACAAACTATTATCACATTATTTTTTCTTTCTTTTAAGGTGCAACTGTTGGCTCCTTCCTAGCTATCGTGTCTAAGTTTAGAGTGACAGGAAAGCATGTCTCAAAAGCTGGAGCAGTCTATTATTCCTTCTGACTTCCCTCAAGAAACAGTTTCAGACATGATCACTTGTTATAATAAAATGCTAGGACTAAAGGTATAGGATGAAGCTTTCATTACAGCACTTGATAGGTTTGCTGAATGTTGCAGATATTTGGACTTAAAAAGAGAACTAAAAGAAATAATAATTGCACCTATAAAAGGAGCCTGTTTCTGGGAAGAGACATGATCACTCAGATTCAAGCATAGGCAATGTTATTCACCATTCCCAAAACAGAAGTGCTGTATCAGGTGGCCTCCGAACATGGAAGATGAGTCAAACAGAACTGAAATAGCAACAGGACCATTCTCATAATACAAAAATAGTGCACAAGTAGAGACAGGAAGAACAGTATCTCTTCACAATAGAGAAGAGTATAGCTGTAGAGGAAGGAGGACAATAATAAGCAACAGCTGGAAACTATGAACAGCAGAGAGGACTGATGGAAGTATCAAAAAACAGGTACTTTCCTAACTATACACAGGCTGCCCAGAGAATCTGGTAATAACATTGCTGTCATCAATGTACATCACATGATTTTATATTCCAAGGGACAAAGTATGCAGGAAAAAGCATACAGTAGTATTTAATGTTGCCATGAACAGACTATATCTTCCATTGAAAACTAACATAGGGGAACTGCTGTAGTATTGCCAGAAAAAAAAAGAAAAGAAAGGGAAAGAAAGGAAAGGAGAAGAGGGAGAGGAGAGGAGAGGAGAGGAGAGGAGAGGAGAGGAGAGGAGAGGAGAGGAGAAAGGAGAGGAGAGGAGAGGAGAGGAGAGGAGAGAGAGGAGAGGAGAGGAGAGGAGAGGGAGAGGAGAGGAGAGGAGAGGAGAGGAGAGGGAGGAGAGGAGAGGAGAGGAGAGGAGAGGAGAGGAGAGGAGAGGGAGGGGAGGGGAGGGAGAGAGGGGAGGGGGAGGGGAGGGGGAGGGGAGGGGGAGGGGAGGGGAGGGAAGGGAGAGGGGAGGGGATGGGAGAGGGGAGGGGAGGGGAGAGGAGAGGAGAGGAGAGGAGAGGAGAGGAGAGGAGAGGAGAGGAGAGGAGAGGAGAGGAGAGAAGGAGAAAAGTAACCCCAAATCATTCAGGTCAACAGTTCTTCAAAGCAAGAGAGTGAAGATCAGGTAAAATATCATATGGGCTCACAGAAATGATGTTAGACATTTGTGTTTCATTCCAAATGTAAGTAGATATATTTGAAATAATTTTATTAAAAAACAAGGATTGATGGTATATCATTAGGTTCCAAACATACTGAAGAAGCCTGGTTCACCTGTGTGATAAAAGATGGCTGCAGAGGCAGTTTAAACAATTCATAAGAGGTGGAGGGCTGCTTAGGCTATGTACAAAAAAGGCCTAAATTGGCAGCTCCAGGTGCACTCTTATATCTGCACCTGGGAAATAAAAAAAAAAAGAAAAGGCTGATAATGTGGATTTAGATATCACTTAGTGGGAGCATATTTAGCATGATTGCTAAGAAAGAAACACTCTTCACCTTCTGCCCAAGTCACATCTCACAGGACAAGGTCTGACTCATTCAGCTGCACAGCAGCCATATCCACCTGTAAGCTTCCTTGTGCCATCAAAACACAAAAATGCTTTATGGCAATGGAAAAATGCCTCCTATTTTGTATTTAAATAAAAATACTTATGTATGTGGAAAGGCATAGACTTTCTACACCTAACTTAACAGTAATTCTGGTATCACATATCGAAGTATTGTCAAGACATGAAGTCTGAGTAGGCCCTGGAAAACTCTATCTTGTAACAGTCCTAACAAAGTTTGAAAGATACTGCTCCAATGAAGAAATATTGTGAAAGGTTAATAGGTCTTATCATTACATTATTAACATTTTCTTCTAATCCAGTGTGAGGTGCACAGACTGTAATGGATTATTAGATGCAACTTCTTGATTTTTCCAAAAGACTACACTTACGATATGAGTAGGCAAGGAGCAGGTAACATGGGAAGTATGTATCTAATCAAGTGTTTAGCAAGAGCCAAGCAAAAGTAAAAGAAGATTAAAATGAAAGTCTTATTTTAGTGATAATACATTTGTGATATCCAAAATGCCATTAATATAGCCATTTATTTGGGAAATGCAACTTATATGCCTCCATAATAAAAACCTGAAGTAACTTCCCAATGACTATATTGAGTAATTTACAAGAAATTAAATGGGAGAAGTGGTATCCCTGCCTGTTTTGACAGTGTTACATGTAGACTCAATCTACATTAGCAACTGTTTTTAGAGCAATGCTTACACACAGCAGCTATCACTAAGATAAGAAGAATCTCTCATTCACAGTGCTTCACTATGCTTCTGTTGCATCAACAACGACTGAAGAGAGCAGTCATGCGGGATTCACATCCTCGCAATGACAAAATGCTAAAACCACATCTAAACCAGTCATTTCACAGAGATCCTCTGTGCCACTGATTCTCCTCCCTTCATTACCTGAGTAATCCAAGAGCTTCTTTTCATCTGCAATGCATTCAAATCCACCGTGGGTCAGATAAATCTCAGCTGATATCTATACCCACCCAAAAGAAAATAGTATGGATTTATGCCTTCCTTGACCTGTGGAAAATGTTTCTAGTTGAATGAATTTTTCAAACATAGTCAGACAAGAGATTGAACCTGGGGTTTAGAGCTTAGACAGATGAAAAAAGTATTCCTGTCCCAGATAAAAGGTTTGTTGTACAAGTGAAATAGACTTAAGAAACCTGAGAAGCAGACCCAAAGACACTCTCATGGTTAAATCATTCTCCTGGAAAAAATGTATTCAAATGTTTTCAAGGTGAGGAGAATAATGAAAAGTAATTGGACTTATATCCTCTGCATCCATAGTGAGTGCTCTAATCACCTTTTGTGGCTACTGTGTATGCAGAATATACTCTACTCAGCATGCAGTAAATAATTGCTGGGTCATACTGTGAAGAAAAGCTAAAAGACATCCCTAGATTATGATTGCTGGTGAGTACCAGTATAACAGAAACAGTGATCTAATCCCCACTATGAAGAATTGGTTGGTTTTGGGAACTTTACTGCAGGAATACTTTCAGCACCTGGGGAAACACTATGAAAGCATTAACTTATAGGGTGGTTATGAGCTCAGGATCTAAATTTGAGACTACTGTGGCAGAGAAGTTAGAAAAGCGCAAATTATCAGTGTTGTGGATAAAGACCTGGCTGAATGGCTGCACACAAAGAGGTGAGGTCAATGGCTCAATGTCCACTTGAAGACCAGTAATGAGTAGTGTTCCTCAGGGATTGATGTTGGGACAGGTCTTGTTCAACGTCTTTGTTGCTGACATGGACAGTGGGATTGAGTGCGCCCTCAGCAAGTTTGCCAGTGACACCAAGCTGTGTGGTTTGGTTGATATGTTGGAGGGACGGAATGCCATCCAGAGCGACCTTGAAACGCTTGTGAGGTGGGCTGATGCCAACCTCATGAAGTTTAACCATGACAAGTGCAAGATCCTACACCTGGGTCGGAGCAATCCAAGGCACAGCTACAGGCTGGGCTGAGAAAAGATTCAGAGCAGTCCTGCAGAGAAGGACTTGGGGGTATTGGTTGATGAGAAACTTTACATGAGCTGGTTTCCGTGTGTGCTCACAGCCCAGAAAGACAACCGTATCCTGGGCTGAGTCAAAAGTAGCGTGACCCGCAGGTCGAAGAAGGTGATCCTGCCCCTCTGCTCTCATGAGACCTCACTTGGAGTATTGTGTACATTTCTGGTGTCCTCAACATAAAAAGGACATGGAACTGCTGGAACAAGTCCAGAGGAGGGCAACAAGGATGATCAGGGGACTGGAGCACCTCCCGTATGAAGAGGCTGAGAAAGTTGGGGCTCTTCAGGCTGGAGAAGAGAAGGCTGAGTGAAGACCTCATAGCAGCCTTCCAGTATCTGAAGGGGGCCTATAAGGATGCTGGGGATGGACTCTTCATTAGGGACTGTAGCGATAGGACGAGGGATACCAGGTTCAGACTTAAACAGATGAAGTTTAGGTTGGATAGAAGGAAGAGGTTCTTTATTGTGAGGGTGTCGAGGCACTGGAATGGGTTGTCCAGGGAAGCTGTGAATGCACCATCCCTGGTGGTGTTCAAGGCCAGGTTGGACAGAACCTTGGGTGGCATGGTTAGTGTGAGGTGTCCCTGCCCATGGCAGGGGGTTTGGAACTATATGATCTTAAGTTCCTTTCCAATTCTAACTATTCTATGATTCTATGATTCTAAATTATTTGTAGCTGTAGGTCTTGGCATAATGAATTGGATTTTTATATACGAATAAATAAATAAATAAATAGATAAATGACTGTAAGCCCTCAGGTGTCCACATTTCACTCACAAAAAATTGTGACTTTCTGCTACAGATGTAAATGCCTCAAATGCAACAGCTGCAATTTTCACCATATGAAGAGCTTCAAGGAAAGAGCTGCTGATGGAAGTTGAAAGAACAGAGGACTCAGTCTTCATGCGACTTAACAAAAGCAACTATTTCATTATTAGCCAGATAATAATGAAACTATCAGCAGCTGAGATGTATCTAGCTAAAGCAAAACACCACAACCAACTACAACATGAAAAAATACAAAACCAAAAATGGACTCATATTTGTGAAATTTTGCATCAAAGGAGGTAAATTTCTGCAGACCTCCTGCTGCATGGGTTGGATTGCAGTTACGTATGTGCAACTGACTGCTTACCTGTGGAAGACAGCACCATGTCCTAAAAGCAATTATTTCAGAAAAATAGAATCTAGCAACTTGTTTAGTAGTATGCCCTGGGCAGGCAAATTCAGGCTCTTCTACAGAACTGTGAAATATTTAACATGAAGAAAACTACTAAACATCATAACCTGACAATGTTTGGTTTTTGCTTTCTGGATTGAAATATATATATTTGTGGTGGCTCATCATTTTTCCTGATACATAACTCACAGTGCTTACAGAAACTGCAAATTTTCAGCCCATATAGAAACAGAAACTGATGTTTGCAAAACATATTTTTCTTCCTAATTTGATCTCTTACACTGGTTGTCCTGGGTTCAGCAGTAGCAGTCATTTTTCTCCTTCTTGGTAGCTGGTGCAGTGCTGTGGTTTTGACTTTCGGCCTGGGAACAGCACTGATAACACCAGTGTTTCTAGTTACTGCTCAAATGTTTAGTCTGACCAAGGACATTCCCGCTCTCATGCTCTACCAGGGAGGAGGAGAAGCCAGGATGAAGCAGAGACAGGACACCTAACCCAAACTACCCAAAGAGGTATCCCATACCACAGCACATCATGCCCAGGGTGTAAACTGGGAGTTACCGGGAAGGGCTAGTTCACTGCTCTGACTGGGCTGGGTATCGGCGGGTGGTATTGTATTCTCTTCCCTTGTTATTTCCCTTATCATTATTATTATTGGTGATAGCAGTAGTGCTTTGTGTTATACCTTAATTACTGGACTGTGGAGACAGTGTTCTCACAGGAGAATGGATATTTGGTACATAAACTCTGAATATTCCCAAAAGATACAGCAAGGCCATGAGAGGCCCACGGAAGCTTAGGCAAGCAAGATAAGAAGAAGCTGGAATTCACTGAGTTATGAAAACTGTGGACTGTTGGGAAGCTTTTGAGGTCAAGTTCTCACACCTGTGCTTAACCAATTATATGTTAATCGCTAAGGGTCTTCAAGACATGTATCCAATCATAATATGCCAAATCACTGTAAGTGCATGTAAGAAATGGTATATTATAAGGAGTTAAGGCTTTGCAATAAATGGCTTTTGTCTGATCATATTGATCTCTGAGTCCATATATTTTCTGTAACTCTGGGCTGTTCTTATCTCAACCTGTGGGAATTACATTCTTTTGATTCTCCTCTCTGTCCCTCCAGGAGTGGGGGCAGGGAGGAAGGGGGGGGGAGTGAGCCAGTGGGCTGCGTAGATCTGAGTTACTGACTTCACTTAAACCACAACAGTTCTTTGTGGCACCCAACGTGGGACTTGAAGCATTGAGATAATGACAGATTTGACCAGAGTGTGTCTAATCATCTTTGTGATAAGCATTTATTGTTTCAGATTAATAGTCACTCATCACAACGATGATTTATTGGCTCTCAAAGTTGTTGCTTCTGATCTCACAGTTTCAGCATGTCGTACGTTACTTACAGCTGGTATTTGCTGTGTTAGTATTTATCAGGTGGGGAGCTTGGGCTAAGGTTCTTGTCTCATTGTACTTTATGGTAATGACTTGTAATAAAATAGAATCATTGGTCATGAAACTGATCTGGCTTATGTTCCCAGTGTGGTCACCACCTTTATACTTTGGGAGGTATATAATAGAAGTGCTTAGAACTTACATTTCTTTTTTCTCCTTCTTGGGTGGTCAACCTGTGAAGGAGACATTCTCTTAACCTCCCAGTCCTGCCTCCCCCCCCCGACTGTTTCTGTAAGCTTGAGACTTTTGAAGGTTTTGAATGGACTTTAAGTACTTTTGAGACCTGTTTGCTGATTGTGATGGGGATCACCATGTTGGCACGCATACAGAGTGTGTTTTGCCCATGACCATTTTGTCTGATCTCAAAAGTTAAGCAGAGTTGGGTTTGGTCCTTGTCTGGGGTTAGACAACAATATAGGAGGACCAAGAGATTTTCCCTGAGGCTGGACAGCCACGAGTGGCAGGGTGTCTTGGATAGTATGGGCAAGTATCCAGGCTAGTTGCCCCTCCAGTGCTTTGGAATTTCACCACTGAACAAGTGCAAAATCCAGACAAATTAGTAAAACACTTAAATGAGGTGTGTTGTCATTCTGGTCATACCAGAGATGGCCAAATCATGGCAACGTGCTGGGGCTTGGCCTGTGCTTACAGGGCCTTATTCAACACTATCCAGCACCTTCAAAAGGAAAAAAAGATGTCGCTGGATCTGAGGGCAAAGCAACAGACAGTGCAGCTACTCCAGCTCCAAGCACAACAGCTACACCAGCCCCAGCAACAAGTACAGCAGCTATCCAAACCACAGTGATAATCACTGCAGGTAACCAGAAGACCAATTCGTACCAATATCAGTTGCCCCTGTATGCAAGGGGAAAAGCGAAAAAGAGGCACGAAAGATGAAGCAAGATGAAGAAACAATGTACTCACCACCCAGGACAGCATCTGATCAGGAGTCATCATCACAAGACTAAGAAGAAGAAGCAGAGGTGACTTCTCTACCCCAGACCTCAACAGCTGTGGAATACACAAAAAGATTTTTACCTGTCAACCAGGGGAGCACATCGTCACCTGGTTGCTCCAATGCTGGGACAATGGGGCTGATGGTCATGAGCTAGAAGGTAGGGAAGCCAAGCAGATGGGATCACTTGCTAGAGAAAGGGGAATTGACAAAGCAATTGCAAGAGAGAAAATGTCCCTCAGCCTCTGGAGGCCACTTTTGGCAGCTGTGAAAGAAAGGCTTCCATACAAGAACGATGATACGAGTCGTTCGGCCAAGTGAACTACTTTAGAGAAAGGCATCCAGTCTCTGAGGGAATTGGCTATTGTAGAGATGATCTATCATATCAAGCCTTTGAGCAAACTAAATGCGAGATAGTTCATGCAGTAGCCCTTGAACAAGTCTGGACTGGGTCAGATGTAAAAATTGTACTGTACACCGCAGCCAGGGAGAATGGTCATACCTGGTGCCTCTGGCAGAAAGCTCCAGGGGAGACTCGAGGTTGACCCTTTGGTTTTTGGAGCTGGGGATACAGAGAATCTGAGAAAAAGATACTGAGAAAAAGATACTGGCAGCCTATGAAGAGGTTTGAGCTGCTTCGGAAGTGATTGGCACTGAAGCACAGCTCCTCCTGGCACCCCAATTTCTCGTGCTGGACTGGATGTTCAAAGGCAGGGTCTCCCCTACACATCATGCAACTGATGCTACATGGAATAAATGGGCTTCACGAATTACAGAACGAGCTCGAATAGGAAATCCCAGTCATCAAGGCATTCTAGAAGTCATCATGGACTGGCCAGAGGGCAAAGATTTTGGAACGTCACCAGAGGAGGTGATGGGTGCTGAAGACGCCCCACCATATAATAAACTGTCAGAAAGTGAAAACCAGTATGCTGTGTTTACTGATGGGTCCTGCCTTATTGTGGGAAAGCATCAGAGACAGAAGGCAGCTGTATGGAATCCTTGACAACAAGTTGCAGAAACTGCTGAAGGAGAGGGTGAATCGAGTCAGTTTGCTGAGGTGAAAGTCATCCAGCTGGCCCTGGACAATGCTGAATGAGAAAAGTGGCCAGTACTTTATCTCTGTACTGACTCATGGATGATGGCAAATGCCTTATGGGGGTGATTGCAGCAATGGAGGCATAGCAACTGGCAATGCAGAGGTTAAACCATCTGGGCTGCCACACCGTGGCAAGATATCACTGCCCGGGTGCAGAACTTGGTGGTGAAGGTACGCCATGTAGATGCTCATGTACCCAAGAATCGGGCCACTGAGGTACACCAGAACAACCAACAAGTGGATAAAGCTGCTAAGATTGAAGTGGCTCAGATGGACTTAGATTGGCAACATAAAGGTGAATTATTTTTGGCCCGGTGGGCCCATGACACTTCAGGCCATCAGGGTAGAGATTCAGCATACAGATGGGCTCGTGATTGACAGGTGGACTTAACAATGGACACTATTGTCCAGGTTATTCATGAGTGTGAAACGTGCTGCAATTAAACAAGCCAAACAGTTAAAGCCTCTTTGGTATGGAGGATGATGGCTGAAGTACAAATACAGGGAGGCCTGGCAGATTGACTATATCACACTCCCACCAACCCGCCAAGGCAAGCGCCATGTGCTTACCATGGTGGAAGCAACCACCGGATGGTTGGAAACATACGCTGTACCCCACATCAACACCCGGAACACTATCCTGGGCCATGAGAAACAGATTTTGTGGCTACACGGCACCCCAGAGAGAACTGAGTCAGACAATGGGACTCATTTCCGGAATAACCTTATCGATATTTGGGCCAAAGAGCATGGTTTTGAGTAGGTATATCACATCCCCTATCATGCACCAGCCCCTGGGAAAATCGAACGGCATAATGGGCTGTTAAAAACTACACTGAGAGCAATGGGTGAGGGAACTTTCAAGCATTGTGATACACACTTACCAAAGGCCACCTGGTTGATCAGCACCAGAGGATCTGCCAACAGGGCTGATCCAGCCTAGTCAGAACTTTTACATACCATAGAGGGGGACAAAGTTTCTGTGGTGCACATAAAGAATTTGCTGGGGAAGACAGTCTGGGTTATTCCTGATTGAGGTAAAGGCAAACCCACTCACGGGATTGCTTTTGCTCAGGGACCCAGATATACTTGATGGGTAATGCGGGAAGATGGGGAAGTCCAATGTATACCTCAAGGGGATTTGATTTTAGGGTAAAACAGCCAATGAACTTAATTGTATGCTGTGCCTGCCATGTAATACTTTTATAGGCCATCAACTAGATGTTTTCAGGTCACCAGCGACTAGCTCTGACTTCCCGCCAACCATCATCCCAACAGAGAATGAACTTTGATAGAACCAGACGAATTCTGAGGTAAAGGAATGATCAGCATTATCAGGCAACGCTTCAGCACTGCACACAGCTTCTTCTGCCCCAAAAGACTGCTACAAGAGATGGAGTCCGACATCATGGACTGAATGGACTCAGCAGCTTTATAGGGATTAGTCCATGCACTAAAGATATCTCTCTCTCTCTGTCTGTATGTGTGTGCATGTATAGGTATATATATGTGTGTTTGTGTGTGTTTATATGTAAGAGTGATGGTATATTGAAAATGTGGGATCTGAGCATGACGTGAATAGTATGGAATAAGGGGTGGATACCCAACATGGGGTATACACTTAAACCACAATACTGGTTTTCAGTGTACAGCTCAAGGCTTACTGTTTTTGCACACAGCTTTGACTATACCTAGTGCATTAACTGAAGGGCTGCATTATTAACATAATGGTGGGGATACATAGTGATCAACTTTATAAGTCAAGAAGACTTATAAACTCAGTATGTGTAGTGCCTGTAAAATCTTCTTGATTTTCCAGAAGAAAAAAACCACAAAAGCCAACAACAAACATTTATCAGAAGATAATACAGAACTTATTTATAAAAGTCATTAATTTAATATAACTTTAACTCAATCTTCAAAGCAGTTAAGCGTGAAAGACACCAAACTGTTGGAACAATTCTCAAATTAGCAGTATCCAGATCACACAAGTATCAATTTTGTGTCTAAAAAATCACTTTTGCAGTTAAACTGAATTCCTATGCAACAATGAAAGGCACCAGATCTACAAACAACTTCTAAATAGATTACATACAGAAGCTCTTGTATGCAGCTATTCATATTATTAAATTCTGATCATGGCCCCTAAACCATCCCTGACCTATGCCAACCAGAACAGTCTTACACAGTGCCCAAGCAGCATTCATGAAACAGTCTGCGAAAGGGACTATCCTCAAGAGGTTGGATGCATGAATCCTCTGAGTGAAGGGAGGAAACAATGTACAGCTTTCCATCCCAGATTGGTTCTTGTCCTATTTTACTTGTTTACTAATACAGCTGCTACTAGAAAACATTGTGGTCAGAAAATCAGTACCTTTATCAGGAAACACTGTAGAGAAGCACTTCAAAACTTAAATGTGCACAGGAAGACCACCAGTTCTCCACAGAAATTCTCCACATACTCACATTTAATACAAATGAGGAAAGTTCAACTGGTTTTGAATTGTCAGTAGTACTATGCTGATTTCCATGTGTTGGCAACATGGCCCTCTGCTTCATAGCACATCTTCACTTAAGGTCTCAGCTTAAGCAGTTCTGAGAGATTTAATTTGTCTGGAAAAAATCTCTTATGAACTGTGGCTGGTTTGCTGGTCTGTCCCCCTAGATATAAAGGGATTAGAACTTTAAAGGCAGAAAGAAGCGGAGCTAAGTTAAAACTATAAAGCACTTTATCCATTTGTTCCTACAGAGGACCACTAAACGCAGTAAATCAGATGCTGTTACAATCTTGAGGGAAATGGTTCAGAGAATTTCACTGACAGAAGCATGATGCCCGCTTCTTCCATAGAGTAATATAATAAGAAACAAAGGCAATGATGCTGGCCAGAGCTTTGAATGGAAGAATATGATTTTAATTTGGTAATAAAGGCAAAATACTTGAAAGTAATTACTTTATATTTTTAGATATCTGTGATTTAAAATAGAGTTTTAACCTCTTCTTTGTAACATGACAAACCCTTTCACAGGGTTTCATATTCAATGTCCACTCACTAGCTTCCAGGAAATTGTCTCTAATTTTTCCTTTTTCAAAATGAGAATTTCTTTATCTCTAAACTTTCAGTTGAAGTCTGTCACTTTCTATCCAAACCTACATTATTCCAAATGCAGATGGATGCCTCTGTGAAAGAGCATTTTGGAAGGAAAAGTAACTTCCAAAACTGGCCCTCAGGAAAAGGGAATCTGGGATAAAAAGGGAGAAGTATTTTCTCATGCATTGATAATATACAAATTTCCTGTGCATCTGTCTCTGGAGACGTAAGTGGAATAGGAGAATACATGAAAGTTGAAAAGAACATGAGTGAAGCTTAGGTGTTTCACAATGAAAAGTATCTTAAGTGAGAAATACACCTGGGCCTCATGTGAGACCTGTAGAGAAAGACAAGGTAGGATTGCAATAGCTGGCCTATCATTACTTGAAAAGTCTTTCTCTTGGAGCATCACACTTTGGGTAACTATCTTTTGGCCAGGATGACTAGAGACTGACCTTAGAGGTTTCTGATTACTGTGCTCAGGGAAAAGGCGGATTCAAAAGCCCACCAAACTTTTATTTAAAATTAGAATTTGCAATTAACAACTGCAGGAGACCCAGACTGTCAGAGGATTCAGATTCAAATTCATGACTTAAGTCAGAAGAACTGAAGGCCAGACTCTTCCAAATGCAAACAAATGACCTGACCATATAACATGAGGGAGAGCAAGGAAGTAAGATAAAGCTTGAAAATCTCTGAACAATTGCCTTACAAGTTGCTGTGAGATCATAATTTTATTTTATTGCTTCATTTGAAAAAAAAAAGAAGTTATTCTACTTTGAGGGCAGGAAAATTGATTCTCATTCAGACCTCCTTGAGAGAGAGATTGCTGACATTTAACAGCATTCCCTAAACACAAATAACAGAGTTATCTCCTAGAAACTGCTTCATTTGCAGTAGTTTCTACAGCTCTGCTTCATAACATCCAGGGGCAGTATTTCCCCCATTTCATCAAGCATTCCTCTGCACACTTTCTAGACTGGATAGTCAGATCAAGTTTGAACTTGCTCTAATGACTGCAGTAGGAAAATACACCCTAATACTATCAAAACCCAATGAGTCCTCCCCCATCATTAGTCAGTGACTGATCTCAACTATACTAAAGCACTACCAAAAAATCCTGCAGTCATATATTACCAACCCAAATATATTCAGACTGGAGAATAAAAGCCAATTCTTGTCTCAGTTATTGATCTCAGTTTGTTTCATCTAAAGTCAGTTTAACCTGGAATATCTGGGAAGAGAATTAGTCCCCAGATTATTTTTTTTTTTTTCAAATAAAAAACTTAGCAAATAAGCCTTCTCTCCTGGATTATGCAACTGTACTCTTTAGGTTATTTCAGAATCTTAATCTAAACCTTCAGTTAGTATTTAAACCACAGCTAAAGAAGAGGCCTTTGGTATCCTCCACATCATGCCACATATTTTCAGTGAACCACTTTAGAAGCCTACATCCCAGACAGGATACAGAAACAGCTCAGGAAAGAACTGACTACCTCAAAACTAATTGAGGCAACTAAATGCTTTTGGGTCCTTCAATTAGAAAGGATATTGAAATCACAAAGAAGAGAAACGAGGATTTTGTTAGCCCGAAAGTAAGTCATTAAGCAGAGCTCTGGGAAGGCATAGCAGCACCCCTGAATACCTCAGAGTTTTTATTTTGGGGATGATTTCTGTTTGTCACACTCCAAGGAAGAAATAGGGCTAGAGACATTTATGTACTTAGTGTCAAGATGGATAAATCCAAAATTCCTGCAATAAATCCCTAACTGCAAAATGAATTCAAGCCTGAGCCCTGAGTGCATTTTCTTCTTGTTCTGTTCCTGGCTTGCATTAAATGACAAAAAAAAAAAAAAAAAAAAAAGAAAATCAATGAAATCCAGGTAAATAGGATGAGAGAAGAAGAATCAATACACAAAAAAACTTTAAAAAAAGTCTTAAAAAAGTATAGGGATACTTGGCTATGCAGTGGTATTTTTTTCTGAGAATTCAGTAATATATTTGCCAAGATCCAAGTTCAAACCTGCTTTGTGCCTTGTGTAATAGAGAGCTTTCAAGTTGAATGAGTTTCCAAATAAGCTGTAGGATGACCATATGACCTAGTAGAAAGGACGTAAGGAGATCAGTATGAAGGCTAAATTTGGATATGTACTGACTTTTAGTAGCTTCCATATCTAATTGGTTGTTCTCCATACCGATTCACTGGGGAAGTTACACTCAATGGGAAATTTCTGCTTCTCTGTCATTTTCTGTCTCCTGGTCTCCAGAAGAACAGAATCTGATCAGACCTGCACAAGCTGCACTAAGGGAACAGCCTCGCTCCTCAGCACATGATGTAGCTGGTTCCTCCATCTGCTCTGCTGCGGGAATAGAAGACGTCAGTATAAGGGATGAATCTTTGGAACCGTTTTCCTCACTTTCTGAATTGCTCAGGAAGTATTTGAAGCCAAGGCCATCTGACAGATGACTGTTTTGCTCAGGTCTAATATCAGTGATCAGTATGGTGCAGTACCCAGGACACCGTCTTTGCACAGAGTATCCACTGACCAGATGATTCAAGATGCTCTTGCATGTATATCACCCCATATATACTTCTCTAGTCAAACAGAATAATGATTATAATTAATCATCGACATATTGCAAACTTTCAAAACCTTATAAATCTTATAAATGTAAAACACAAGTTTACATTTGCATTATTTTACAAAGTTACATTAAATATTTATAATACTATTTAAATGTATAGAGAAGATGAATAATTGTTGGAAGTTAACTGAAATTCTAGACCAAGATTTTATGTTCATAGAAACTTGAAAGAAATCCCCAAAGTAAAATATTCTGTTTCTTTTAGTAACTACTGAATACTAAGTCTCACACATGAAAACACCCAGTCAAAACATCCAACTCCATAGCTGACGTAAAAATATGTACTTTGTGACATTCCTTGGCAGTTTCTTAATATTCTTATGTTCCACAGAATTACTAAATGTCAATTAATTTCTAATTACCTAATAGACTGACATTTTTATTACATTTTCATCCTACACTTTTTGTTAATAAAGTGAGGTTTTCCCCTATTGCACTGAAAAAGTTCATTACAAAATTAATTCATCCAGGCAGATATAAGTGTTTAGGTGTCTGTATAATACAACAACTTTCCCTCCAAAATATTTCATACATCTACTTTTATACTCTAGTCTCAATAATATTTTTCTCAACAATAGAATATTACTGAATCTACATACTACCTCAGATCTGATAATGTTCATTTAGGAAAACACCTGGTTTGCTTCTAAAGAGTTATACAGAGAGGTAGCTATACAGGAATATATCTGTACACATACAGACACAGAAGCAGACACACTGGAAACACATACTGTCTAACACCAAGTTTCCCTGATTTGGGGCTTATAAGATACTGAGTCAAATATAACATTCTGCTTTACTGTTCTATTTTCAGAAAATTATGTTTGTTTCTTATTTCATTCTCTGTATTTGCAAGACAGAGATAATGAGCTTTATTGTTGAAAAGATGATATGTAATAAAAGAAAAAAGTACTTTTTGCCCTGACAAATTTCTACTATAAATGAGCTGGGACAAGTGGTATGAGTCAAGACAGTATGAAGTTTAATTTATCCTGAAACATTTGGGTTACTTTGTAAAACTACTCTTAGTTCAGTAAAAATACGTACTTATGTAAGTAAGGCTCAGCATTACAGTGTATCAGCCAGTGAAATCTCTGCATTAGTTGGCATAGGTCTCTTACAGTTTTCTGTTCAGCCCTTTGACCTCCATGAAAAGGCACTCTGCTGAGTCATATCAAACTCCTGTAAGCAGCTAAAACCCGTAAAAGTTTGAGATCAATGTACGAACTATGTGCAAGTGTGAATGTTTTGCTATTGGTGTATGTAACTAAGTGGGCCCTTACATGTCAGAGAAAGCGCAGGGCCACTCTTCCCTGCTTTTTTACGTCATTGGCAAGTCTCCCTTTCAATTCAAAAGGAATAGAACAAGATCTTGAAAAAAACAAAATGGCAAAATTATATATTCTTTGCCAAAAGATGCTACCTCACAAAGCCCAATTCTGACTTCAGCCATCTCACCAATTTCTATCAGAAAAGGCTTTGAGGACAGGAATGATATTTTATGCTCAGATGCAAGAGAGAAAACTGGGGCAGCAGTGACTGTGCCATAGAGCTGAGGGAATAATTCAGTGTTAATAATTTATTTGTTGAATATAGCTTCCTTCCTTCATTTTTGAACACTGTGAAGAAGACTCTTCCTTTCAGCTGTGAGATGCAATGGCACACTGGGTCACCCAAGGTGAGCAAGAGGCCGTAATATACCTGCACCTATGTAGCCTGTCTCTTTGCTGGAGTTCTTGAGCACAAATCTTTGCATGATGACTCACCTCGTTCTACAGCCACTTGTATTTGCTGATTTGTGACCCAACCAAGCTCACAGACTCACAGGCCTTGGTCTGGGAATTCACAAAGCAAGAATCAACAGCATGAGTCTTATACATACTACATACTGCCAGCTCTGAACAGCCAGCTGAAATTGGTATAAAGATTCATAATATAATAATACTATTTATTTATTCATTAACATTAGCAACATTCTGTCTGCAAATACACTTAGTAATAGTGTAGCAAGCATTTTACTGCACATACCTAATAATAGGAGAGAGTGAAGATAAATTTTATTTTTATTTTTTATTATTTACCTATCGTAACAGAAATAGGTCTTTTGTTTGTTGCACTTTATCATCTATGTGAATACAAGTCTTGCCTCAAAAGTCTGGCTTCATAATTTTTTCATTCTAAAAATATTTCTGCCCATGTTTGGTACTATTATAAGACCATTCTGACTATGCACTAAGCTACTGTTGTGGTTTAAGGCCAGCCAGTAACTCAGAACCACAGAGGCACTGTCTCACTCTTCCCTTTCTTTCCTGTCCTGTCTCCCAGAGGGATGGGGAGGAGAATCAAAAGAATGTTAACTCCCACAGGTTGAGATAAGAACAGTCCAGTAACTAAGGTATAACACAAAACCACTAATCCTACCACCAATAGTAATAATGATAGGGGAAACAACAAAGGGAGAGAATACAATTACTCACCACCCATGGACCAATACCCAGGCCAATCAGAGCAGTGATCTCCCCTTCTGGGTAACTGCCCCCAGTTTATGTAGTGGGCATGATGTGCTGTGGTATGGAATACCCCTTTCGCTAGTCTGGGTCAGGTGTCCTGTGTCTGCTTCCTCCTGGCTTCCCCTCCTCCCTGGCAGAGCATGAGACTCAGAAAGTCCTTGGTGAAAGTAAACATTACTTAGCAATAACTAAAACCATTGGTGTTATCAGCATTGCTCTAAGGCTAAAGTCAAAAACACAGCACTGCACCAGCTACTGAGATGCCTTTTACAGCTGAACCCAGGACAGTTACAAATGCACATAATGTTTGTAATAACAGGTTATATATTTGATGATGAAGATGTTTGACTATAATTGGAAAAGAAGAGCAGTAGATTACAGGTAAAGTATTGCAGCTAGCATATAAGCAGCAGTCACATTTACTTTTTTGTTCTCTGCAGAGCAGAGTAGAACTAGTAGTTTATCATTCATTTTCAATAATCGCATATTAGAACTCCAAGTATGACTTCCACTGGTATCACCCGCTATTCAGTAACAAAGCATATTTTAAGCAGAATCTCAGTAAATTAATTTTGTAGAATATTCTTGCAAAGTGAGTACAAAATGAGTTAGAATAATGCCATGGAAAATTCAATGTTTCATTTAAATAAGAATTTGCAGATTTCACCCCTCATTTTCTGCTTAGCTATACTCATCTACAAAAGGGAGCCTGTAAGTATACTTTTTGGTGTGCATCAAAACCTGAAAACCTAGTTTAGATTTTCTTAAGGGCTCAAAGACTTCCTGGAAAAAGAATGGGAAGAGAAACATAAAAACCTGACCTCTCTGAAGTTGTGTAAATGAATATTTAACCCAGAGATATACACATACAAATTATATATATATGCACATGCATAGGTATATTGTGTATGAAAATGTACACCAACTGAAGCAGTAATAGAATTTTCCTTTAAAGACCTGTACTAACCATCGCATTCTTAACAATTATTTTTGATTTTTTTTTTTTGAGGGGCATAGTTATAGGATGGCTGCAGTGAAGACAAAACTATTGTTCAAGTCTTTAAATATAAAGACACAATAAGGTCACAGCAAACTCCCTCCCAGAGCATTACAAAACTAAGACAATGTCAAGTGTTTATAGTAATATTATTCATACTGTTGTGTACGCAATGAAGTTCAGTAAAGCAACACCAAGAGGTTCAAATAAGAGTTTCATGTTTTATTTCATCATTGAGGTTATTTGTTTCATCCTCAGACTATATCTGCATACTGATTTGCCTGACGACTCAGAATCCCAAATAGAATGAACAATGTCTCTGATTGCCATTTCATCCTTAGGGCAACTAGTGTGAACACCATTAGATAACAATTCTTGTTACTCATAAAATGGAGTTTGCATATGCAATTAAACAAACTAAGTAAGAATTTTTATTTCATGAAGGTAGTCCTTTTTCAATGACTTCAGACTGTCAGAAGATAAGCAAGCACCTTTCACATAACACTATTTGATAGTTTTTCACAAAGTGGGTGCATGCTATTGTTTCCTCCTAATATATATATAAAAAAAAGGAAAATGAGAACACAGCTATATTTACTCAAGGCCTGCAGAAACTAAGAGAAGGGGAGGTACATTTACCCACATACATTGACATGAATTCAGAATCAGAGGCACATGTTTCTAATACAGGGCAGGTTGGGTTTAGAAGAAGTTATGAAATACATTTTACACCATCAAAGCAAGCACAGGAGAAGGCTTTATAAATTCTGTGGTAACAGCAAAACATTTGCAGTTCCTTCCATTTTTTCTTTTGAAAGCTGGCAGATATACCTTATAATAAAAGAGATTCTAGGTGACCTCATTAACCCGGACTTCTGAGTGGTCTATCTTTCTTTATACTCACATCTAGGACACTTACCTACCCCAACAGGGAACCCTTCCCATTTCTCTCCCTCTCCATTCTTCCCTGTCGGCTTCTTTGCCTTGAAGTCCATTTTGCTCTCCTTTTCCTCCTCAGGCCTCTCTTTTTACTCACTCCCAATTACCCACGAAAAAGTGATCTGGTCAGGAACTTTACTGACAAGATTTCCAACATCTTTTCTGCAAGTGTTGGGTACAAAGTAAAGAGACAACTCTCACTCTTGAAAATCGGGAGTGTCTTCTGTCTTGTTTTCCTTTTCAGGTCCTTCAGCTGGTGAAGGACTCTTCACATCACCAGCGGCAGCCTTCACCAGAGAAATGAACCACTCATCTCTGTGAACTGCCCACCTGAAAACAAGGAAAACTGATCTCAACAGGGCAAAAGATTATCTTACCACAATCTACTGCAATCATCTGCCAGGTGTCTATATTAGGGACCTCCAGAAAGCTCCTTAGTTGCTTTGCAGTTGCTACTTGACTATGAATGTGGCAAATTGCTGGACAGCTATAGGATCTTAAATCAGAACATAAAATAAATCATAGCCACATCGCACCATTTTGCCCAAAAGTCTGGGGAGACATGCACTACGTCACCTTTAGAATAATCTTTATCTCTTGCTGTGATAAAGTAGGGGTCTTTTTTAATGTCTTATTGCAATCGATTTTGCACTCTTAAAGTATGATTATTTTCATTTTTGAGGGCATTTTAAATTCTAATCACAAATTGTTCCTATTCAACAAATAATGTCTTTTGTTTGTAATAAAACTTAAAAACTTTTGTCTTTTTGTTATTGTTTTTGAACCAGTATCATTGCTGGTTTCATTAATTTCAGCAAATAAGTTATACATGAGTTGAGCTGGTTTTGCTGACTATATTTGCAGCAGCAAAGCATAAAGCATTTCAGGCTTTTCAAAAGCACAGTAGTTTTCACTATTTCTCATTTGGAGACTGGTGGTTTAAAAAGTGATTAGATAGATACATAGATATCAAAATGCTCTTTTTTAAAAAAAATTTGTAACCTCGATGCAATGAAGAATTTCTGTGCACTAGAAAATTAACAGACTTTATACAGATTTTTGTCATTTGGCATCTGCAAAACATGCAAAGTACCATATACTTAAACTGTACAGCTGTTACATTCACTCAAGATTGTCTCTATAATGAAGAAATACAATATATCCAAACAATCAATATATGTGTGTGTATATACATCATATGTGTGGATATATATATATATACTCATATAAAGTAGTTATACTGCAGTTGATGTGTTTTGCAGAATGTGACAGTTCTCTTGGTGAAATCAAAAGCACATCATACTTTGCCTTCTCATCTGTTGTATGCTACCTAGTTTTGGGTTTGGCATTGTCTAGGTATGCAGTCACAGATGGAAAGTCAGTATGTGCAGCATGCTTTTCACCTGCCATGAAATGCTGAACTCCCTGTGTCATTTTGTACAAACACTTTGCAATTAATTTAGTTCTCACTCAGGCTTTTCCAAAATAACTCAGTAAAATGCTTAAGATCTTAGAATACTACCTTGGAATAAATTCTTAAGTTTTAGATGGTTAAACTTAGGTGAGATGTACCCCACTTTGCAATGTGCCTTTAGAGAGCCTCTACAGCTTTCTTCATGTTCTCTCTGATTCATACTAGCACTTCATGTTGCTAAGAGCCTTCATTATAAACCTGCAATACCATCTAAAGAATTACCTTTTGCTTACTTAACTCATAGAAGTGTTAATATTTGTACATGACAAATACCTAAAGTTTCATTGGACAATAATACAGTTCATGCACAATACACAGGATTAAATACTATTAGGATTTCCTATTGCCACTAGTAATAAAAGCTGCTCTTTGGAGTTCGTATTAGTAAACCCGTTTGGGTTTTTCTTGTCATGTGTATTTTCCTAAACAATAAATAAGGAAATCTTTCAATCTTTTCTGTTAGATACATATTATAAATGGAAGTAGCATATGGGCAAGAGTGTTTAATTTCTATAATTTAGGCCTAAATTGTATTCAGGACTCTTCATACTTGGCCTACTTTGATCACTGTGGGAGACGTAAGTAAGCATATAAGATTACAAATTAATCTTACTTACACAGTAGGAGAAAGATTTTATGTCAAGAAGCAAGAGTTACAGAACTATAATCTGAACCCTTATTAGCTTATTACATATATTAGTTGTGCTGTAAAACATTAAATACTCAGCTAGAACAAAAATAGAGGTAAACAGTATCCCAAGACACAAGTAAGTTTTCACATAATCATTCTGAAACTAACGCAGATGTTCTGGATGGCTCTTCAGGGTCAGAATGCTTGTTCAAGAGTGTAACATTAATCATGTACGCAATTACTGGGAGGATAAAAGCTTAAAAAATGTTAGCTTTCCCAGTCATAGATTTAACTGATAAGCATAGCATAAAGTTGCAAGGTAAACATACACATTTTGCTTCAAATAACTATGGATCTTCCAATTGGCTACCATACTTTGCATGTTCCTTCCCTAAGGCAAAGCTCACTGTGGATATGCTTATGCCTACAGATGGGTCCTTACATGAGGAATCATGAATTCTAAAATCAGGCCTTGGTCCTTCAGTATAAATTCTGTACTGAACACAGGTGTGCCCACACAATGGCCTGCTCAAGGTGGTGGCACTTACAGGGACAGCAAATTTTGTATTAGCTGCAACCACAGACTTGAACTCAAATAAAGGATATAAATTTAAATTTCACTTTACCAGAGAAACTTGTATCACAGCCTAAACTAATTGATGGGGTTTGAAAAGTGTACAGAAAATAATAAATCTGTGGTTTATGACTTTTTTTTTACAGTCTACTCCCTGATAAAACAGGCTTTGAATTGAAAAAACTTTTAACAGATTTCACTGAAAGGTGAAATCCGAAAGTCTAGTTTTTGCATTTTCTAGGTAAGACATTTTTTCTTTACTGTTCTGAAATTACCTTTTGCTTTGCTAAGTCCCCAAAATTACCAAATATTTTAAAAAATCATGCAAACCCCCAAATTAAGTGTTTCTAGCAAAAGTTTATTAATAAGTTAATTTGTTCTTATTTTTTTCTTTCAGTGACATAATCAGTGAAGTTTAGCTCAGGGCCAACATACAGGAGTGTTCTGGGTTTTTTTAACTTTTCAGGCACTGAACTAGAAAAAAAAGGAAAATAAAACCACTTATTTGCAGTTCTACTATCAAACATAAATTCTTTTATTCAATAAGCTACCAGCTTGTCAACTACATATCCAGCACAAAATAAAACAAAACAAAACAGAAAGCAATAGAAGTAATTTATCTATCCTCATGGCATTACCATGAAAAATATACTTGTCTACAAAAAACATTTTTAGGTCAAGCTTAAAATCACATGAACATGTACACTTCCTGTTTTATACAAGAGTGTGTGCACATGCAAACTTTTTCCTTATGTCACTTCTATTTTACTTAGAGTCACAATATCTGCATTTCCCAAAACAAAATGGCAAAATATCTATTATTCAAGAATAACATTTGATTTTATAATTTTCTGGAAGGTTGAATGCATTTAACCAGCTACTGTATTTGAGTTTTCCATATGTAATGAAACATAGCAGAATATTATGAATCCAGAAAAAAAGGCGGGCACTCTTATGATCTGACATTATAGCTTAAAATAAAAAACAAAACCAAAACACATGAATCCCTATTTCATATTTACAGTAGAAAACTGCTTCTTTCACAGCAGAAATATTTCTAGTGTGATATGAATTTTATTAGCTATCAGTTCTTCCTTTGAAATAACCCTTTTTCACAATCCATCAATAAAAAATGAAGGTATTAAAATGCTTCTCCCACTTACACAGGTTTAAATCCTGCTAAATCTGTTTGTTTCTGCAGCTTTAATTAGAAGTGGGCCACTGGAGTGAATGTGGCTTGCAAGAATAAAATTACTCCTTTGCTGCATTTTCCTCCTTAATATTGCATGTAGTATATGAAGTCTGATAATACTGTAAAGTATTTCCTATATGGCAAATTAATTTTGGGAAATTTGCTATTATTAAGTTGTTTAACAACCATTTTTATTGTTTTTTTTTTCTGCAAGTATAATTCTGGGTTTGTTTGACTGCATTTTAAATGTTAAAATGCTAGACATTTTACCCCTTGTTTAGATTTCTTTAAAACTGTGATTATATAATAATTAAAAAGAGAATTATTTTGTCAGGTATACCAATTTAATGATTGAAACATTAATATACGTAATTTATACAGCACATCACAGATTAATACAACTTAATGTTGACTAAGAAAACCTATTTACACCTAGGCAGTTGCATTCTAAGCTGTAGTTTTACTCATGTGGCAGCATAAGGCAAAGTGATATGTAATTCATATAGAACCTCTTCCTGATGGTGCTAAAGTTAATGGGAATGACAAACAAGGAATTAAATTAAATAATTATCACTTTTTCTGGTAACTTCTTCTGCGGTAAGTAAGAATTTATTCTTGTGAGGTGCTAAACATTCTTAGATGTCTTTAATTTCATTAAGAGCAGCAGATGTACAGCACTTTGCAGGAGGTGCTCACCATTATCTCAAGATAGGTTCCTAGTACCCGGCAATGAGAGTTCAAATCGTCGCTGTTTCTTAAAGATGGTTCATTCACTCTCTAGTCTTCAAGGTCTGAATGCACTTAAACATTTATGAAATGTCACTGAAAATATGACACTTTAAAAAGCATGAAAAGTTGCTCAATGGCCCCAGTCACCAAATTATACGGCAGGAAGAAAATGACTGAAGCGTTTCCCTTTAATATTTTCAGAGAATAGAATCAGAATCATATAATGGTTCTCATTAGAAGCGACCTTGAAGGTCATCTAGTTCCAACCACAGGCAGGGACTCCTCCCACTAGACCAGGTTGCCCAAAGCCCCATCTAACCTGGCCTTGAACATTTCCAGGGATGGGGCAGCCACAGCTTCTCTGGGTAACCTGTTCCAGTAAAGAACCACCCTCACAATAAAGAACTTATTCCTAATACCTAATCTGAATCTACCCTCTTGCTGCTTATAGCCATTCCCCCTTGTCCGGTCACTACATGCTCTTGTAAAAAAACCCTCTCCATATTTCTTGTAGGATCCATTTAGGGACTAAGGTTCCTTGGAGCCTTCTCTTCTCTAGGCTGAACAAGCCCAGCTCTCTCAGCCTTTTTTCACAGGCGAGGTGCTCCAGTCACAGTATCACAGTATCACAGTAGGTTAGAGATTGGAAGGGACCTCAAAAGATCATCTAGTCCAATCCCCCTGCCGGAGCAGGAACACCTAGATAAGGTTACACAGGAACGTGTCCAGGCGGGTCTTGAATGTCTCCAAAGAAGGAGATTCCACAACCTCCCTGGGCAGCCTGTTCCAGTGTTCCGTCACCCTCACTGAGAAGAAGTTTCTTCTCAGGTTTAAGTGGAACCTCTTGTGCTCCAATTTGTACCCATTACCCCTTGTCCTTTCATTGTTTGCCACTGAGAAGAGCCTGGCTCCATCCTCGTGACACTCCCCCTTTATATATTTATATACACTAATAAGGTCACCCCTCAATCTCCTCTTCTCCAAACTATAGAGACCCAGCTCCCTCAGTCTTTCCTCATAAGGGAGATGCTCCACTCCCTTAATCATCTTAGTTGCCCTGCGCTGGACTCTCTCCAGCAGGTCCCTGTCCTTTTTAAACTGAGGGGCCCAGAACTGGACACAATATTCCAGATGAGGTCTCAGTCCTCTGAGCATCTTTTTGTCCCTTCCCTGAACTTGCTTCAACAAGTCCATGCCCTTGTTTTGGGGACTCCAGTGGTGGACACAGCACTCCAAGTGGGGTCTCACGAGAGCAGAGTAGAGGGGGCGAAACATCTCCATCAAGCTGCTGGTCACACTTGAGTAGAAATGGCTTAGGGAAATGTGCTGTTTTTTCAAAACTGCTGTTCTCTTAATTCTCGGAGTTCCTGTGATCAGCAATAGCTTTTATCTTGGAGATACTGAGCTCTATCTCTATCCAAGCATTCTGAAGCTCTCTGAAATCTTCCTTTGTTATTATGTCTTAAGTGACACACAGGGATTACAGAATGCAACAAAATTGTGCAAAGCAATACCTGTATAGATTATTTGTTATCAAGGCAATGCTAACAAAGTATTTAGTTGTTATACACTAGAAAATGGGAGGGTGGGCTGTCGGGAGCGATTATTACCTCGTTTGCAACTTTGTCTTCTGTGACCTTTTTCACACGCACCTGGTAGCTGCTATATGCCTGCCTGACAGTGGAAGATAGCCAGAAAAATTTCCAATATGTAAGCTGCGTCAAACAACAGGTTCCCAAAGATACGTTTTTCACTGATGTTTAAGCATGTTACAGAGTTGTCGTTCAAAGGTTCACTTCCATACCAGCTCTTAGTGGGTGTTTTGCAGGTTATTCCCAGTCTCAAAGAGATAGAGTGTGGCAGTGACACAAAAACCACCAGGACATCTACAAGGCCTTTGTTTCCTCCCAGTAACTACACTTACGTTAGTACGGTTGTGATCATGAATAACCTACATTATGCTTCGTTTTTATGATTATTTTAAACCTCCACTGCATTAGATCTGCGCGCACACACAGAAGTCTATTACAGTTTTTTTTCTTGAGATCCCTACAAGCTACAAACTGTTTGAGCTGACACAGAGTCACTAAAGCGCTATTGTTCAAGAAGAGCTGCTGATCTATACACACCTCTGGCTAGTAACTGCAATTCTTTATGTTAGCAGCTGTAGGAAAAAGTGCAAAAGTATCCCCACTTTTCTATTTTAATTCTCTGTTGCAGTTCAGGGGCATCGCAACCAGGCAAGAGCAAGCTTTGTACTATTCTTCGTAATTGCCTGATGTAACTGAATTTCACTTACGGGGAGAGAAATGTGGAAGTCTGCAATAGAGACTGGAAGAATGTGTCCAGATAAGCTCTCTATAGAGTAAGATGGCTAAAATTTCTTACAATTAACACACCAGAATAAGGAGAGATGGCAATTTGTGGCACGGTTTTCTAGACAATTGAGTAGCCCTCCAAAAATGAGTGAATGCAACCATTTCCCATGTCAATCTGCCTGTCAAAATCACAGTCATTTTTGAACATCATTTTAGAGGGGTAAAGAGCCTAAAGATAAGCAGTTTTTATAATTTTATGACAACTGGCAAGTGGATGGAGAAAAGACACCCTATTATTATTCATCTTGAAAGAGGCTAATGAGATCACCCTTTCTTAGACATCAGAGACAGAAGGGAAACCAGACATCATTAGTTATATTGTACACATTACTTCTCTCTTTTTTTTTTCTTTCTTTCTTCTTTTTTTCCATGTTACACTATCTTCTGTCCTGATGCTATAAATGGGGTGTGAATTAGAAGAGTACACTATGTGGTATGGAAGGATTGTCCCATCTAGACAACATTTCCACTCAGTATAAATAGATAATCAAACTATTGTGAACTGTATGACTGGTTAGCAGAGGCTGATGACAGCAGAGCAGAAGCTGCAAACAGACTTTGACCCATGACAGAACTCTCATTGACTCTGGGACCTTGAGTTACAGAAATGGTTTCAAGTTGCTTCTTTGAACAGAGCTGTGTTTACAGAAATGTCCCTACTGCCTGGTGTTTCACCCTTCTGCTTTCTATTGCCTTAATAGGAATTATATTGAATAGAATTAAACAACAACAACAACAAAACCCAGAAAAAAAACCCAAACAAACAAAAAAAAAAAACCCACTCACATGGTGTATATCAAATATCTAGACTGTAATTGCTGTAGTCTTGAGACTGTTTTATGTTACATCGTATAGCAGTTCTTCCAAGTGACTGAGCAATGCTGCATACACAGCTGAAAAGAAACTAAAGAGCTGACACGATGATGATTTTCTTCTTTATTATCTTGCATTAAAAAGGTTGCAATTCAAATTAGATATTTTCTTGCTATTTGATGTATGAACACTGGTATTACAGCAAAATAATGGTTTTAATTGGTAAACAAACTACAGCCTCCTTATGAAGCAAGTATGATTGCACTGAAACATACTTCTGAATCACAGAATCAGAGTCACAAAATCACACAATGGTTTGGGTTGAAAGTGCATGTAGTTCCAAACCCCTGCCATAGGCAGGGGCACCTTCCACTAAGATCAGGTTGCTCAAAGCCCCATCCAACCTGGTCTTGAACATTGCCAGGGATGGGGTAGCCACAGCTTCCCTGGGCAACCTGTGCCAATTGCCTCACCATCTCATAGCAAATAATTTCTTCCTAAGATTTCATCTCAATCTCCCTGCTGTCAGTTTAAAGCCATTCGCTGATGTCCTACCCCTACATGCCCTTGGTAAAAAGTTCCTCTCCAGCTTTTTGTGAAAGCTCTCAGCTTGTCTCAGCGGCATAACTTATAAGCAAACAACCTGTGTTGAGAGCTGCCCTTGAGGTGAAGTAGTTATCAAGAAATAAAATACTTTTTTAACTTTGTGATGAAGCTAAATAATTAATAAGTATAACACCTCTCTTTTGGAAGACATGTATCTTTTGGAAGCATGTAGAGCACTATGACCAGCAAATTTTGGACAGGTTTTAACTGCAACTTTTTAATTTTATGACTCCTAGGCCCAGACAACATTCACGAATAACATGAGAGGTATTAGCTGGATGTGAGGAAAACATTCTTTACAATGAGGGTGGTAAAATACTGGAACAGGTTGTCCAGAGAGATGATGGATGTGCCACCACATTCAAAACCAGGCTGGATGTGGTTCTGGGCAACCTGATCTGGTTGAAGATATCCCTGATCACTGATGGGGGCATGGACTAGATGACCTTTGAAGGTCCCTTCCAACCCACACTATGATTCTATGATTTTAATTAGCATGTTTCTGAGGTTTTAACTATTCACTCTTCTACCCTCATTCATGTTTCAGGTGAACAAAACTTGTTTTAGATGTTCTGGGGGGAAAAAAATAAAAAAATGCTAGCTATTCTTTTATTTTTCCAGGTTGATTTTTAAAATTCATTTCATGCAGAAGATTGTGGGCAATGTTTCACTTTTACAAACAGACTCCTAGACATTTTATTTCATCCTTTCTTCCTATTGGCAGCTTGGACTTAACATTCACCGCATCAATGTCACCAGGAATGCAACAAAAATTTTATTTCCTCCCTAAGCTGGAGAAGTGGCTTGCTATAAAGTACTGCTTTCTCATTGCTGTTTATGCAATTAGAAAGCAATCATTAACGTGCAAGAAGGTTTCTATTTCCTGTTCTGAACTGTGGTCAAGGGGCTATTAGCAATTACTGGCAAAAAAAAAAAAAAATACCCCTACAGGCATCTCTCCAGATATTCTCAGGTTTGAAGAGTTACTAGCTTCAAGCCAGTCTGCCTGACCTCAGCCTTCCTCCTTTGCTAACAGCTGGCTGGACTAAGGAAGCAATTTTTAAAGTAAGATAATAACTTTATTCAATCTACTAACTTCTGAAAAATGTTCTATATTCATTTGTGCCAGTGAATTACACATTGTTTCTATTAACTGTATTTTTGCACATATTCATCTTTTTCATACAGGATTCCTATAAAGCTGCTGAGACTCAAAATGGTGGCAGCTTTACTGGAACAGAAACCAGTTATTAAAAACGGGTAGGACACAATTCCAGTTGCTCTCAGTCAGATCTGTATTGCCCCTTTTTGGGTACCCTCCATGTAAGGTACTGAGCAGCAGGGCCAATCTAGTAACAAAGCAAATTAGAAAGGATTCACAGTATAAGAGAGATGGGACTAATTAGGCAAGCAGCCATTGATCGTTGTGAGGCTTTTGCAGGAACAGAGGAAGGTGGCTGAGATCCAAACCCTACATTTCCTGGAATACAAACAAAAAGGAGTATATCTAAAATGGTAAAGTTTGGATGCAGACTGAAAGGTTGCCATGTTGTGAGAATGCTACAGAGTAAAAATCTTTAAAAAAGTTAAGTTAAAAACTGTGAAGTAGAAAGAAATCAAAACCAAAACAACACTATTTTTTTTCCTGATAAATCATTTTACCATACAATCTGTATATGAGGCAAACAGCTCCTAAAGTGCAGAACACGGAAAAATCTCTGCTAGCAAAATATATGTAAAGAGACTTAAAAAAAAACAGAAACAGGGCAAACAGAAGTATCAAACTCTACGTACACAGAAGAGCTAAGTAGCCAAAGTGGTCAGAACTAGGTGCTTTATTAGTAAATGTTTCTAAACCATGCTATACATTCTAGAAGTATTTCTTACTGTTTTTTTCCTTTTTTAAGTACTTGTGGAGTGAGTATCTGATAATATTGGAGATTCTGCATGTGATTAAAACGTCATTACAGTGACATTGAGTAAGTGTAGTAAGACGTATCCTTGTCAAAGAAGGCTTCCCAAAGTGCTTCCCAAAATGCAGAACCAGGCGTATGAACTCTACTGGTTAATTGGTTTCCTGAATTAATTCACTCTCGGTTAATCTTTCTAAAGATGTGACCTTAAGGACAGTTGGAAGTCCAGGGTAGTTTTCCCATTGAGTTACGAGACTGGCTTAGGCTCTCAGCCTCAGGATTATCCTGTGTAATTTAAAGTATCCAAGACTTCCAGTTTAGAAAACACAGACCCTAGCCTGTCTTTTATAGTCAATGGATACCTGCCTACATACATGGAGATTGTAGGTAGGATGAACTGCTCTCTGAAGTTGTTTCTGTTGACTCTATGAAGTCAGGGTGAGTAGGCTCTTAATTAGATGGTACAGGTGCCCGAAGCTAAATTGGTCAAAATTTGGTCTCAGTATAGAGATGAAACAAATAATCCTTTGAAGATACTATATGGGCTGAAACACGAATTCAAAATGAGAAATATGTAATAAAGTTTTAAAGTTTTTATTTACCATTTCATTGATGAGTAAAATATCACTAATATGAAGAGGAATTCCTAGAGCTTAATATGATGAATACATAGTTTAATAGAATTTTTTATATAATATCCCATACAGAAATAAAAACATATATAATTACTAAATCAGTATTTGTTGGTTTAGAGCAGAAAAAGTACAAATATTTCAGATCAAATCAGCTCCTTTTTTGGAAGAATGTGAGGTTTCCTGAAGATGATTCCAAGTACTGATTTAACCTCACCTTAAGTTAAAAAAAAAAAAAAAAAAGAAAAAGAAACCACAGCGCTTGATAGGTCTGCTTTCCTCCCCATCTACTAAATCTGTAATAAATGCATAAAAAATATATATTTTCCACAGAAATAAGGGTCTTTTTTTAGGTTAATAATGGCTATACTAACTCTCAGGTTTGTTTCAGAATTTAAAAGAAATGCTGCATATTGTGCACTTCCCTCACAATATGTCTTAATCCTTGACATGACCATGAAAGGGCATTTTTTAATGTCCAGAGCAATCCATTTCTCCATATAGAGAGAAGGACAACAAGCACTTGCACTGCAGAGTGACTCGAGCCTATTTTAGCAAACTCCTCGAAAGATGGCTTTTTGTCTTTGGAAAATTATGCACATACCAAATGCCTCCCACTAATTCTGTCTGGCCCACATTACAAAAGGCAGCTAGATTTAGATAAGATAAACCTATGAAGGCAAGGAAACTGCAGACTATGACTATGTATTTGTGTTGATCGTATGTTTGACCAAAGCACTGGGTTTTTTTGCACTATAGAATCAAATATTTTCCTCTGTGACATGCTTAATCTCATGAGTAAGTTCTTTAGTGGGGCTGTGATCAGCACGCTAGAAAACCTTTTCTACTTGGTCATCTCGGGAATGTTCCCTCCACTGAAAAACAAAACACCAAAACTCCAAATCTTTTGCTGAGACTGAGAAGCACCTTGACCTTCTAACCAGCAATACATGAGGTAGAAGAGGCAGGCCAGTAGAATATTCGGCTAGTAATAACCAGAGCGGGGTTTGGAAGAAACTTTCGTATTTTGAGGAAGAATAAGTAATTCTGATTCCTATAAATTTAAAAAGCTCTTTGAATTGTTTAACCAAATAGTACATAAATATATGGGTGTCTTTGGAAGCTATTCTTATTAATTTAGATGTGGGGAAATAGCATCTATTCGGAAATCAGTTATCCTACACGATTTTATGCATTTGGTATTGAGTGTACAAAAATATTCATATAAGAATGCAGGAACTGTGACATTACCTTCTAGATCAAAAAGGAAGGAAAGAAAAAAGACAGATGTATACCTGAAACTTGAAGTTAAGGCTTACAAGGTGACTTTAAATATCTGTAGTGTTCTTTTTTCGAAAGACCACTGGCTTAATACTAGAGGAATTAGGAAAAGGGGATGTAAACATCCATTTAGTCTGTAAAGAAAATCCTTGGTTTGAAACATTCTGAATATTTCAAAATTATTAAAGAAAAAATTAAACGCTTTAATATAAACTTACTCATCATGGCTGTTATCTTCTTTAATCCTTAGAGAGCTCTTTGTGCCTCATGACTTTGGAAAGAATTAAGAAACAACTCATATTAAGAGCCCATTGTGCATTCCCCTTAGTACCATTTTCTTCTTTTTCTACAATTACTAGGATTTATTTTCTTTGCTTGAAAATAGGATTTTGGTCTCATTTGAGACCCTGCTACTTAATTCCTACTTGAAGTCATAATCCCCCCCTGTCACATCACACCAATTTCCTGGTAGGTAATTCTGATGTCACAGACAGGATTTTGACTTCAGAAGAACTGATTATTTAGATAAACTTTATGTACTTGGTCTTCTTACATATTCAGTCTTTCTGAAATTTACTGAGTAGGGAATACAGCAGCCAGACAATAACCAAGCCACTAACCTTAAGGTACAAACTGTGATAGTTTGAGCTAATGGTTATCACTTCTAAACAGTACATTAACAGACTTTCTCTCAGAGTAAGAAGGCAACAGAATATACTCTTTGACTTTTCCTACCAATATACATTTCTGAAAGACACAACTCTCATACACAGGCTGTCCACAAAAGTTTGAGGTAAGCATTTTTCCAAATAGTCACTGGTGTAAGAAAAGACTTTGAACCAGGACTGGTTTTAAACCTCTGATTTAAAATAGACACAACCTTGTAACACTACCTGATACTCACTTGTCCAAATATATAGTGTTTGTTTTGGGTTCTTTTGCCATTCCCTGGTTAAATGTGTAAGTATGTGAAACAACTTTAAGATTAGAATAACTATCCAAGTGATTCTTTGATGGAATCCATTCTCATCTGTGTGTGGGGGAACCTTTTGTTGAAAATGAAGAATTCCATTCTGGAAAAACTTCAAATAAAAAAAGGCAACTGAAAGCAGTAAGCATTTTTTGTAAAGCCAGACATGTTAAAAAATGAGAGCAGTTACTGATTACAAAAAGATCGACAGTTGAAAATGAAACCTGTTTTGATTATTTGTCAGGAAAGGAAGTTCTGTGTTATCGTCTCAGTGCTGAGCTGACAGAACCATAAATTTGGCTTTATTAATTGCTATAGGACTGTCTTTTTGTAGCAACAAGTAAAAATCCTTAATCTTTCATATGAGAGAATACCCACATCACTGAAAACTCAATAGCTATAGCTGACCAAACAATTTCAAACTAATGGATTCATTTATTGGCTATAATGTACAGAACATCTGAGCTGGGAGAAAAGAAAAATACAAACCAACAAAGAACTTCAGTAAAACTATAGAAAGTACCCTTTATTTTATGTGATATTTTATTTCATGTGATTTATGAGATTGATCATCAGCACAAGTTTCCCTAAGGCTGCACTCAAAACATTTTTCAATCTTTTCTCTCCATGTTTTCAAGTATTTCTTAGAGTAACACCTTACCAGCTACAGTACTAGTAGTGCTCAGCTTTCACATGGGAACTTAAACAGAAGCTAATATATGCTGCACTTGAGCATGTTATTAAAATACAGAAAAGAGCTACCTCTCAAGCTTCAGTATATATTTGGTTTATTTTTGTTTCAAGTTTCTTTGGCATATGCCTAAAATAGGTTATTGGAGTGGGAGGTTTGGTCAGACTTCAAGAATAAAGGAAGCTATTTGCGCCATGATTCCTTTCAAAGCCTCTACTACTAAACCGAATGTCGTGGTTTAAGACACTGAAATAAACGTCCATTAGAAGGAGGAATACCTTCTGGTATTATTGACGCGAGCTCTGTACAGAAGACATCCAGCGTTTTCAGAATCTTAGTTAAAAAATACAGATAGTTCCTTGTATCTACGGGAGCTATGAGACAGGCACGCAGAGCTCGAGGAATTAGGTGCCCACTTTCCTCCGGAGGTGCAGCCGTGCCACTAGCTCTCCTGCGGCTTGGAGGCGGCAGCGGGGCCCCAGTGCAGCCCAGCGGGAGAGAGGGAAGCGGCGAACGCGGAGCCGGGGACCCTCCCGCCACCCCGGCGGGGAGCTTACTTCCCGTCATCCACACGCCATCTAGCGACGGGAAAAAGGTGGGAGGCTTTGCACGGGAGCGGAAAGAAAAGGAGGAGGAAAAGGCTCCCATAGCCGTCCAAGCTCTCGCCTTTCCCATAGCTGGTAAGAGCCTTTGGATATTGCAGCGAGAACTCCGGAGTGGCTCGGGGCGGGTTATGAAGAGCATCGCCGCACTTCACTCCCAGGCATTTCACCTCCCCCTCGCGCCCCCCCCTCCCCTTCTTTCAGAACAGCGTTCCCCTTCCCTTGAAGGGAGCCAGCGCTCCCGAGGAATCCCCCGGATACCTCACCTAAGCCGTCTCCGCCACCCGATCCCTACCCGAAGCACTGCTAACTCCAAAGGGTCTGTGCGGCTCTGCCGGCGGAGGGGCTGGACCGCACGATCCCATCCCCGCAGACACACGCACACACAGACACCCACAGCACACACAGACCCGTACTCCCACGTCCCTCCTCCCCCCGAGGCACTCCCCGCCTGCCCTGCCGCCGCCGGCGTAGCCGCCCGCAGCCCCTTTGTTCCGTCGGCGAAGCGATGCCTTCCTCTCTCGCCCCACGCCCCCCCGCGCCCCGCTCCCCGCTCCGCCGCAGCCCGTTGCCGCCCGCCCCTACGCCCCAAGCCCGCGGGCGGCAGAGCGGCAGGGTGGCATTGCACGCCCGCCGCGGGGGATGCAGCGGGAAGCCCCCCCCACGCCCCTAGCCGCACCAGGGCCTCGCCGCCGCCGCCCGCAGCCCGCGGCAGCCCCGCGGCAGGGGCAGGGGCAGCGGCCGCAGCCGCAGCCGCTCCGCAGGATCCGCGCCCCGAGAGGACGTGCTCCGCCGAGTTGCCAGGCGCGATTACGTTGTTTTTTTCCCCCCACCCACCCCTTGAACTTGTTGCTTGGCGCTCGGTGGTGGCGGAGGGGGGTGGGGGTGGGGGAAAGCCTTATTATTGATGTCCCTTTGGATGCGATCAAGCTTTCTCAGGAGCAACTACTTCCCCGCCGTTCCCGGCGGGGCGCGGAGATCTAGCGGCAGAGCCCGTATTTCCAAGTCTCTATGCAACTGAGCGCTTTCACCAGACTTTCACAGGTAGGTGCTACAGGCTGGGCACGTTTGGACGGATGCGAGAGCAGAGCCGCGGGGAACAGGCGAGAGGAAGCAGGCGAAAGGGGTGCGTTTGTGTGATCCACCGCCGAGCCGCTACGGAACTCCGCGCCCCTGCCCTGCGCCCTCTTATGCGGCCCCCCGCCCGCCCCGGCCTCCGCTGCCGCCGGGAGCACCTGCCACGCTCCTGCTTCACCATCAGTCTCCCCTGGCTTCGCCCTCCGCCGCCCGCTCGATCATGCCCGAGGACACCCCATTTATCCCACCTTCTGCGGGCGCCCCCAAATCCCTGCTCGTACCCCCGCCACAGGCACCGCGGCTCTGCCCGGCCCCGATCTCCCCGCTCAGGATGTCTCTGACCGTGCCCCGACGCCCCGTCCCGGGGAGACTCCCCTCCGAGCACTTTCTCTGGGGCGCCTCCCCCCTTCCTCGCCCCTTCCCAGCGCCTGTCTGCCCTTCAACGTATTTCCTACACGGAAAACTTGCCTTAAAGTTTAATGCTGCCGCCCGGAGCTCCTCCCCCTGCCCTGCCGGCTCTCCCGTCCCTGCGCCGGGTCTGGAGGAGTCCGCGGGAGGTAATCAAGGTTAGGGAGAGGATTCGTCCCGTCGCTGCTCCAGGGCTGCGGCTGGGGAGGGGCGCGGCCCTCCCGGTCCATCCCCTCCGCCCCGACACGGCCCCACTGCATCCCTCCCGGGCACGGCTCTCCTGGCTGCCGCGGCCCGGCTCCGGCGGCAGGCGGGGAGCGGAGCGGAGCGGAGCCGAGCACAAGAGGGGCGGGGGCACCAGCTGCATCGCGCGTGGAAGAAAACCTCCTTCCAGGTGGCTGCACCGCTGCACCAGAGCTACTAGCCGGCTTCTGGGGTTCGTGGTTTGTGGAACATTGCTTCCACTCAAGGGCCTCGAGTGGACCTTGTATGCAAAGGATCTGGCTGCTACAGCAGCTGCTTTGAATACCTTGATTTCCAAGTGCCCTGATTTATTGTCCTGTCGAGCCCTGGAAAGGATAATCTGGGATGAAAAAAGGCGAGAAACAAAAAGGAAGCAAAGAGATTTTTTTTGTTAATATGGAAATAAGCAACAGTGTTAAATTCTATTCCCTCAAATATGCATGAGCATTTGTATTTTTCTTTTCCCTCTCTATTTTAGTGGCTGCACCAGAACTGTCTCTAGATTGACTCACTTAGCTGTAGACCATGGCAGCAGGAGTAGCAGCTTGGTTGCCCTTTGCCAGGGCGGCAGCCATAGGATGGATGCCAGTGGCCACAGGTCCCATGCCAGCTGCTCCTCGGCAGGAGAGGAAGCGAAGCCAGGACTCTCTGATTGTGCTGAATGTGAGTGGCATCCAGTTCCAGACATGGCTGGATACCTTAGAGCGCTATCCTGACACACTGTTGGGCAGTTCGGAGCGGGACTTCTTCTATCACCCTGAGACACAGCAGTACTTTTTTGATCGGGACCCTGACATTTTCCGCTACATTCTCAACTTTTACCGTACTGGGAAACTTCATTATCCCCGCCAGGAGTGCATCTCAGCTTACGATGAGGAGCTGGCCTTCTTTGGCATCATTCCTGAAATTATTGGCGACTGCTGTTATGAGGAGTATAAGGATCGCCGGCGTGAGAATGCCGAGCGCCTGCAGGATGATGCTGACCAGGATAATGCAGCTGAGAGCTCCCTGCCCTCAATGACAGCTCGGCAGAGGATGTGGCGGGCTTTTGAAAACCCACACACCAGTACACTGGCTCTGGTCTTCTACTATGTCACTGGCTTCTTCATTGCTGTCTCTGTTATTGCCAACGTGGTGGAGACAGTGCCTTGTGGAGTAAGCCCAGGTCGCATCAAAGAGTTGCCCTGTGGAGAGCGCTATGCTGTGGCTTTCTTCTGTCTGGATACTGCCTGTGTCATGATCTTCACAGTTGAGTATCTCCTACGCCTGCTGGCAGCCCCTAGTCGCTACAAATTTGTGCGTAGTGTGATGAGTATCATTGATGTGGTCGCCATCATGCCGTATTACATTGGCCTGGTGATGACAGATAACGAGGATGTCAGTGGAGCTTTTGTGACACTGAGAGTCTTTCGTGTCTTCAGGATCTTTAAATTTTCACGCCACTCACAGGGGCTGCGCATTCTGGGCTACACGCTCAAAAGTTGTGCCTCGGAGTTAGGCTTTCTCCTCTTTTCACTCACTATGGCCATCATCATCTTTGCCACAGTCATGTACTATGCAGAGAAAGGTTCATCAGCCAGCAAGTTCACCAGCATCCCTGCAGCCTTCTGGTACACCATTGTCACCATGACAACACTTGGGTAAGTGCAGCTGGTGTTTGGTTACAGCCAACATTTCAACAAGTGTATTGTCACTAATGGAAAATACTCAATTTTTAAAAAAAAGCATTGCGAGAAAAAAAAGTGAGGGTAAGTTTTTGTTACAGAACCTCATGAACACGACTCATCACTTCTTTCTAAATGTTTTACATGTACAAGTGAGTTAAAAGTGTTGCTGAAGTTAAAATGAACCAAACCCGAAAACTGCAGGTAGGCTGAAAAAGAAATCAACAAACCAAACAAAAATCTTGAAATTGCTTGTGTTCTTTCAAATTTCCCCTAACATTTTGTTTGGTTTTGGACAGTGAAAATGGAGTATTTTATGAATATCTGTGACTTATCAGTGGATGTTTACTACTGTGTTTGCTGACAGGACTTGTTGCAGTGTTGCTGAAGTAGTGATAATTATAAGGAGAAGTCAAGTGCGATCTTTGATCATGCATAGAAGTATGTGAATCTGCCATTTTCTTTAAAGTGATGTATTGATGTAGACTTAGATACAAAATCACTAAGTTATTTGGTTTTATGAAAATAAAACAGATATAACAACCTTAATGTTTGCAAAAATTATTCCTGATGTTATTTAAGACACTGGATAAATTTCCTTTGATATTCATAGACATGGAACTTGCAGATGACAAGTGTCAAGCTGCATTGACTGGTGACAGACTGGAAAATTATCTGAGGAAGTGTGACACATGACAGATGAAGCATATGTCTTAAAACATAATTTCAATAACAATATAAATTATTCCAGAGAATTTGGAGTTAAAAATGCCATTGTTGACATTAGATTCCAATGCAGTTTAGTGCAAAGTTGGGAGATGATATTAATTTATAAAGTCTTTCATACCAGCGTCATATTGTACCAGCTGATTCTATGCACCAAGCTGTAAAGTTCATTTGTCTTTAATTATAACAGGGACTTAGAAAGTTGGCAGGTTGGAGGAGACAATTTGTTCCCCTATTCTTACTTTTGAGCTGTAGAGTATCATTTATGAAACTGAAAATTTGTCAATTCCTTGGAATCTGTCCAGTTATTTAATAATTAAAAATATTAAAATGCAAACTTTTCACTTTAATGAATCAAAGCAGATAATATTATTTGTCAAACATTTTTCCAGATCTTGTTGAGATTTATGAAACATGTATAACTTCTAAATTTAACAGAATGAAAAGTGCATTATGAAACTATTATGAAAAAGTTTACTTATGTGCAATTGTAATTTAGTTGGGAAATGCACACACAAAATATTGAAAAAGATAAAAGGACTGCCTTATGCCACCATTTTTTATACAGGGCTTTTATCTTCAGAGTGATGTAACAGATGAAGATAAATATAGTGCACTGTAAATATTTCATATTACTTGTAAGGGCAAGTTATGCTAAAAAGGAATGACAAGAGCTTTGAGGATTTTAATCTGCTTTCCTGTTATTTTAGGGGTTTTGTTTTTCTCTGCTAGTGGCAAAAGAAAGGGACAAGTTAACACAAGGAGCATGTTATATATGCTAACTAGTTCTACAGACCTGTATATTCTGATTGTGATGCTTTTTGCCATATATATTTTAATTAGAATTGTGATGATTTCAACAAGTTAGGTCTTCAGAATTTAGCAGTATTTAGAATGTATAATCTTATTATGAAAGAGTGGGGTCAGGTCTATGTGTTTCTATAGTGAAAAGTAGTGTTTGAGGGACTTGTCACAGTTCTGGGCAGTTTGGGCTGCACTTGTCCATGGTACTGAACATCATTCTTTTTTTCAGGTTTATGACCAGTTTACAGTTGGTTATGATGGGGATATGGTATCTGTTTGGAATTAGTATGATTTGCTTGTATTGGGTTTTGAGGAATTATTCTGAGTAAAGTCTTCAAAGTACTGATGAGATTAAAAGACTCTTCGAAAAGAGCCTAAGAACCTATTTTCAGGTACGCAACCATACAATATACAGGTCAGGAGGAGAAGAAAAAGGGTTGAAAAGAATACATGCATGCTTGACTCTTTTTTCAAGGTGTTTTGCACAGATAAAAAATGAGCAAGTTGGGCAGAGAGCCAAAGTCTCACATTCAGAAGTTCAGATATAGTTAGAAGTTCATGTACAACAGACATCACAAATTTCCTGGAAATCTTTAATGAATGCCTTAGGTAGATGAGGTCTCTTTAATAATATCATGATAACTACATACAGATTACGTTAAAATGTTATATGTGAATAATTTAAATAGAATTAATTAAATCTTTGAACTCTTTTCACTTGATGGAATAATTACAAAAAAGAGTGGAAAATTATATAAAAAAGAAACAAGGGTCAGTGAAAGCTGAATGTAATTAGTACTGCTGCCTTTGCTCTGTGCTAAAGCTTCTCATCCATTTACTAATACAGAACCCCCTTTCATTATTAATTTTAGTTTTAGCTGAATAAGGGCTATATAAATGGACTCTGTATGAGCAAATTTTTTACTTTTAGCAACAAAGCTAGATGAAGTCTGTATGTTTTAAATGACAGTAGCACACAGCAGGTTATGTGAAATATTATAAAATACATGCATGCTAATACTGAATAATAGATTAACATAAAGTTGAAGTTTTGAGTCTTGGTGTCATTCTTGCATTTTGCTAGATAGCAAGGGTATTGAGTAAGCGACCTTTGTGATTTGGGGAGTTATTATCTTGGAAGCAGAGCTATATTTCTCAGTTCTGCATGATTGCTGGGCAATTAAAGTGTCTTTAAAAAACATAGATTACATTTTCCTCTGCAGAGTGCCAGTGACTTCAAATATTACTACACTTTAGCCTCCAAGGAGATCCCAGCTATTAATTGTTCTTGACTGCTCAGCTCAAGTAGTACATAGTTGTACATAAAGATGTTATATGAAAGAAATGAAAGGAGGAAAATAAGAGAGGAGAGAGTGAGAAAAAGATAAAGGCTGAAAGAGAGAGAGAAGAGAGTGAAAGATAACTCTAGAATAATCACATGCACTCTACCCAAAATGGAGCTAATATAAAATTTTAAATTAGTGTTTTATCAGCATTAATTATAGCAAAACCAAAAGTAAAGTAGGGACAAGAAAGGACAAGAAAATAAAATGAAAAGCAGTTTGTGGAGATTGAAGATAACATTGAAAAGCATAGAAGTTAGGGGCATAAAGATCAAGAAACAGAGCAGCATAAAACCTGGCAGAGAAAAAAGTTCAGGTCTATTAAATTGGGACTGGCAGACTTACATGAGGCTTTTGTGAACACCTACACCGATAATGACACAGTTATGTCACTTTCTGCTGTCACCTTATAACACCTTCTGCCCTGTCAGTAGCTACCAGATAAGCTGGAATAGCTGGTAAGGTTTTGATGGTGAAAGGGTAATGTTTGTTCCCAAATAAGTCAGAACTAGAGTGTAGTTTTTGTTTTATAAGGATACTGTACTTTAAATAAGGAACACAGTGCTCTTCTGTGACTAGTTCTAAAGCAATCTCACTGCCATATTAAACTTTATATTTATAGGCATTACATTGGCTATCTTTGTCAAGTCATACAGTACTTTCGTAGATGAGAATAATACTTTATGAAGCGAAGCTTAAACACAAGACTATTCATTTATTTCCTCTGATTGTATAAACTGGAGGTGTGTCTTCCAGAAAAGATAAAGCAACTGTTCATTTTAATTACTTGTTAAATCACCCATAATGTATGAGGAATACTGTCTAAAATATGTCAGATTCCTTGAAGACTTTACAATCAAGCAGGTGACTGAATGTGACAACAGAAAGCCACAAACAGTGAACAGAGGAAAAGGATGATGGATTTAATTTTCCTGCACATTCTATTTTTTTCCCTTCTTCACTCCTTTTCCATTCTTACTGCATCCCTATAGGTATATTCCATCCAGTAGTTTTCTTCACTTTTCCTTCAAATCACCACTTTCTATAGTCTTCCTCCTGTTTGGGGATTTGTTTGCTGGCTTGGCATCTTTCCTTCCTTGTTCAAGACAAGTTTAACCTTCATATTAAGACTCTCTGGCTTTGTTTTTCTGCTTCTTTATTCCAGATTCGTTATTCATCCTTCACCAGTAGATCAAATCTTTCATTCATCATTATTGTCATTCATTTGACCTGAACTTTCCTCATAACAGGGTTTTTTTCCTGACCTTTATTTGATAGATTTTTTCCCTTATGAGCATCACAAAATTTCCACAGCATCGCCTTTTTTCCAGAATGCCACACATATTATCTTGTTGGGGTTTTTTTTCTGACCACTGCAAGTGTCTTTAGTTTCTTATGGTTTCTTCATGCTTGTTTGAGAACATCCATCTCTTCAGAAATTGTATTAATAAAAATCAGTTCAATAAAACTTGACAAGAGGGCATAAAATTAGAAATCTTTGTGAATAATTTCATTGAAAGTTTGGAAATATATCTGATGAATATTATAAAGATGAGCAAAGCTGCAATGTTATTTCTGTATCTCATACCTACATATTGGCTCATTCATTCATTTTGTCTTTGATATTTTTACCCTTGTTTCAAATAGCATTTTCTTTTGGTTTTTGGGTTGTGGTTTTTTTTTTTTTTTTTTGTACTCTTGTATACAACCTGGTTAATTTTGTATTTTACAAATGTGTTTGATGTCTCAATCTATGTTCTCTTCAAGAGCAGAGACATTTAGCCTGTATAGTTAAAATACTAAGTAACAGAGGAGGGACAAATTGTAGTGTAATCACCTTCAAAGCACATACATAGATATTCAAGAAAAGCTCCAGGGAGAATTCAAAATACTGTAAAGTAAGGGTCATCTTGACGGCAGTAGAGAAAATTTATTTATTCTTTGATAAAAAGATTACTGAAACTGTATTGGCCTGTTGTTGGCTTGACAGAGGAGCTGTTATATTCTTACTTAGTTGCACGGGGTACCAGCTTTCCTGTTGAAAAAATTCTGAAGATCTCTTGGAGGAACCAGGAGTTAGCTTACTTCACACATTTTCTTGAGTAGGAATTTCCTTACTTCATTTATGAAGGGCATGAAAGTAATGCTTCACAAAAAGATCTTTCTGCTCAGAATCTAATTTATTTGCTCCTTTGGTGGAAACAGATGGAATTTTGTTTCCTTATTGTTACTGTGAGTCAAGAATAAGAGCAGTGAGACTGGTGTGGGCCACAATGTATCAAAGAAATTTGCTGACTTAGTATAGCAGAACAGATTGACTCAGAGAGTAAGTATAACTAGTACCTGATCTAGTAATTATGGCCTATCATTCAACTAATCCTCAGTGAATATTGTGATTTTAGTAAAATCCGTAAGTGATTGAACGTAAGAAGTTCAAACTATCAAGTTTTTGATAAAGTAATGGCAATTTGTGCTTGACTCACTTCATTCTGCCTCTAAGAAGAAAAATTTGCAATATAAAAGCTATATTAAAGTATAAATACAGTATTAGAAATAGAGCTACTGTAAAAAAAATTGGAAATGTATACAAAAAGTCTGGAAATCTATTAAAAAAAAATCTGGAAATGAAGCATCTGAACTACAGAAATAAAATTAGTATTCAAAATAAGTTGAGAACATCTTGCAACATCAGGGTGGCAATTAACTTTTCAGACATTTGAAAGAAAGTCTAGTGAACTGCTCCGATTACTGTTTTTTTGCCATTATAGTCCACTGTCACCAGTTCATAATTTACATAATGGTAAACTGATGAGACGAGTATCTGGTTCAGCATCGATTAAGTGGATAGATTGTTCAAAAAAGGGGATATAAATTAGAAATCCAGAAACAAAGTTTAGATTCAGCCCTGTCAGATTTCGTCAGTTACCTGACAATAGAGCTGAGAGAGTGATGGAAAAGATTCTTGTATTTCTGTACCTTTTATTTATTGGGTAATAGATGGGAGCGCAGATATTTGTGCAAGACATTTTTTTTTTTTTCTGAATTGTTTATGCACTGGTGGAAAAATTTCTGGGTTCATAGACAGTGCTTTGAAATGATAGCTCTATGCCACATTTCCCAGAACAGTAATGGTTACCATGCTTAGACTTTGACCTCTGTCACAATTAGTAACCTAATTTTTCTGCCATTATTTTTTAAGTATTTTTCACTGAAGCATACAATTTTGATCTTCCTGGGCCTCCAGTAATATTTTATATTATCCCTGTAAAGTAAAAAAGTTGTGAAGTTTCTTTTGACAAAAAAAACCCCAACAAACCAATAAGACCCCATTTCCACCAAAGCACAAAAGAAATTTGTATTATTTCCACAGCGCAAACTTAAATAAATATGAATTGAGGGGAAATAAAAATTAGAGCTTTTGACTAGAGCACCTGATAAGCAACAAGTGTAAGTGTTCTTTAGAAAAATACTGAATACTAATATTTACTCAGGCATCTGGTGTAAAAAGGCTCAGATTTAAACATGAGCACACGTGAAGATCATGTGATGAATACGTCAGTCCTAGACTATTTCGACTTTATTTAAAAAGAAGGAAAAAAGGCATAAATCCAACAAGATTCTGCTCTACCATAGCACAAGTGAGACTGCAGTCTTTTATCTCACCAGAATATACACACCTCATGCACTATTACAAGGCATTTCTTAATGTACCCAGTCACTGGTACAGTTTTTACTACCTTAGTTTAGATTCCAGTAGTTAAGTGCATTTATGAAAGCTAACAAAACATTAAAAGACTGCTATCTGTGTAGATATTAAAGATACAAAGATACTATTCATGTAAGCAGTTACATTCTTTGTACAGTTAAAAAAAAATTTCCTTTCTTGTATTCCAATGTCTGTTATTGCCTTCCACCATCCTGAAGGTGAAAGACATTGGAGTCATTGTGTAAATGTACTTAATTAGGGCTTGATTCTTCACTGTTACAGAAAATGGAAGATTGCCTAAAAAAAACCTACAAAATGTTATTAATAAGAGCAAAGTAAATTTTTTTGTATTTGAAGTATTTAGGAGCAGTATTTTGCCTTCTATCCCTGTTTTTTCAGTGCCAGTGTAGTCAAGTATTACAGACATGGAGATCTCCCAAGTTTATTAGTTTATAGGAGCTAAACACTGCAAGAAAGATTTTTAAGGGCATTAAGGTATCTGGAGATGGAGATAGGCACCCAGCTTGATTTTCAAAAGAGGCTTAGGTGCTTAGAAACACAAGTGTTAAGTGCGCAAGAATGACTGTGAGGGTAAGTACAGTACTTCAGTGGGACTCTGGCTGTGTCCTATCCCTATCAGAATCAGATGGGTATTACAAGAGTTCAGGTCTTGTTAAAACACAGTATGCCTTATATCCACATAGCACTGTAGAAGGAGGTAGAGTATTGTGTATATGTTATTCTTAGGAAGAGAATTAAAAAATTCAAGAAGAAAAAAAGGTAATATGACCGATAGAGTAATGTAAAATATCCAGGGGAAAAAATACGGTTTGAGCCTAGTTTTCTGTCTGCATTTTTCAAACAACAGTTCAGTATAAACATCTATGTAACAATGTGTGTTACGACATGTAGATATTGTTAATTAAAATGTTCTTAGAAACTGGGTGCAAAAGTACAGAACACTGTCAGGTAGGAGATTCCATTTTTGTAAAGAAACATCCAGCCTGAGGGTTTATTGGCTTCCGTTTCATATTTAGTTTATATACAGTAAATTTGATAGCATATTTGGTAAGAAAAGGTAAATCATAATTGTGAATTTTGACAGCTACAAATTCATCCCCTTCTCTGGTATGCTGTCAATTATTTTCATTTTGTCTCTATTTTAATTTTCTGTGCATATTGTTTGTGGAATTAAGTGGGAGGTGTGAGAAGTATTTTGCCTGCATTTTTTTTCAATAATATAAGCTTTGTAAACATAGTCTATAGTATCTGATTTTTACCTTAATCCATGTTCCTAAGTGAAACATCTTTAACAGTTGTGTCCACGATTTTTCCTGATTCATTGTGTAAAAAGTTATTTTCTTGAGGTATCATGTACCACAGCTCTTTCTCTTTGGGACTGTGATTTGTGAGATGACTCTTAACCAGATGGTTGCTGGCTCAGCTTTGTAATAACTAGCACGTGCTCTAAAACTTCATATAAAAAATTAAGCATACCTCTCAATATTAAGAACACTTGTTTATATTTCTTAAAAGTATTATGTAATATTAAATAATACAAACATTAAAACAAACCCATTATAAAGTCTGTGTCTGCATAAATAAATTTGTCTGTTCGATTATTGAGGAGTCCGTTTCCTTAGACCATATAAACTTCAAGGAATATATTTAATTAGTCTGAGCACTTTGGTAAATTAAAATAAACATATTCCACTACAGTTTTAAATGACTTTGGATAAAAAAAAGAACTGTGAAACTCCATAGAGGTACTTATAAATATCTGATCTTATGATAATACATTAACATGTTTTGATTAAGTATTCTTTGGGGAAAAAAAAAAGAAAATACTAATTTGAGGCCAAACCCCGACTTTATTCAAGTGTGTATCCAGTGACATGGAGCTTTTTTTGCATTGTACTGGCAGGCTCTCAAAATATTTTGGCTGATACGTAAGGAAGAGTCTTTCAAGTTATCACTTTCAAGCTTGGCCATCCAAGGCATTCCTTGTAAATGGCAGAGAGTCAGAGTGTGAGATTGTGAAGGATGTAATTTAACATTGTGTAATAGCTCACAGTGTGAAAGTGTCTGCTGCATCCTAACTCCTTGCTTTGTTCAGTAAGCTGAACCAAAAGAGCTCCTCTATATGAAGGCATATGTAATGTGAGTAGGATCCTTAACTTTTCATTATTGTTACTGTTCATCTCCCCCTTTTTTTTATAACCCAAAGGAGGATTTTTATTACTGTGTTAGTGGCCTCAATTTCAGTTTCTGCAACTTTCATCTCTCCCACTTGCAGCTGCTTAACAGTTCCCTGAGCATCCTTATCAGCTATAGGCAGCAACTACTGCACTGTGCAGGGTTGCTTAGGAACAAAATTGATGCTCTTTGACACGGTGGATTACAGCTGCAAGACTCTGGTCCCCAAACTCCTCTGCTTCCCGCAGAGGAATGAAAAGCAGAGGTTGAAGGTGCTTTCTAAACTTGGCTGTGAAGTGGGTATATACTTTTTTGTTTAGAATATCTAATCACTTTATTGTTGGCCTTTCTATTGAGAGTACAGCAGTACCAAAAAAAAAATATCTTTAATGACTCTTTTAACAGCAACTGTGTAATTTAAATACCATGGTATCTTGTACCACTTACATAATTTAGAAATTTTTAGCTTTTCTAAGCTTTTTTGGTTGGTTTGGGTTATCGATGTTATTTTTCACATCAGTTGATCAAATCCATCTTGAGATACGGGTATCAAGGATTAGACACAGAACTAGACAGAATATATTCACCTGTTGTCATACACCTAATAAGAGCTAGGTAAGTTATCAGTGCAACTATTTCTTGTGTTTATTTGATATGTATTTATACAAAAAAAACCCCAACCTTAGAATATTTGCATGGTAAACTTTACAGGGATTGAGAAAAAAAGTGTAATGTGTGCTACATATGCTACATATGCTATCCTTGGACCATGTGCTGGTTTCTGGCACCTGTCTCCCTTCACCCATGTCAGTCAGATCATTGCAGAAATGCTACCTGCTGAAGACTGAAATGAATTTTCATTTAACCTACAGTTTATTTCTTTCCAAGACCCCAAATTTTGAAATTTAATGCATTAAATCATTCATGGGGAAGCATGGTTCAGCCTCCTGCTGTACCGGCAATGCTGTGACAGCCTCTCTCCTCCTGTGGGGACAGGCACAGCTGCAGACCACGGGTGATGCTAACTTCTTGTGTGTGGCACACACAACCAGTGACTTTAAAATAAACACCTTTGTGCATTAAAGCAGACATATAAGATAAAAACCTAGCTGTGGGAGAGGGAGATAGGAGCCAGTTTTGTTTCAAGTCTCTTGGAGACAGAAAAGAGTGCCTGGTGTGCACTGCACAAACCCTTTGGATGCAGCTGCCTTCTGAGCAGTGACTGCCCTTTTCATACCTTGAGTACACCACAGTATCTGTCAGGCAGTGATCCACAGAGTGGATTTACTGTGGGTTTGGATATGCAGTAAGAAAGAGGTTGTGGGTTTTTCAACACTTTCCTGGAAGGTATGTGAGCTTTTCCTGTTTTACTATGTAGCCACCACATACAGTGTGGAGTGTTTGCTACATCTTTGCAGACAGATTAAATAAGTACAGAGAAAAGTTCTAGATGATGTGGAATACTGGATAGGAAAATAGTTTGAACAGTGGATTTGGATCCACATAAGTGGATTTGAAAGATACTCGTATCAAAAGGCTGAAAACATGTTGGCTCATTTCTTTAATGTCAGTGGTGTATCTTCTGCCTTTGTGTTCTGATACCTCCAGCTCACTAGCTATACCTGTAAGTTCCTTTGTTTTCAAAGCAAACAAATCCAGATATAACATAAAGGTTTCCTTAAATAAGCTTTTTATGTCGTTTATGTACAGTTCTTTTCCCAGTGCCTATGTTTGTGTGGAAGGATATAGCAGTAGAATTTATAGATAGTATCTTCAGCATGTGGATTTTTAAAGGAAACAATCAGGTCATACAACTCTTTTAAAAGAGACGTGCTACATCATTTTTTATAAGGACGCAATCAGGACATGCTGTACAATAGAATTATTCTGAAAGAATCTGGAAGCGAAATTCAGACCTATTTCTCTGCCAAATGCTTACCATCTCTCAGAGGTATTTATAAGCCTTAACTTACTCCTCCAAAAGTTAATCCTTCTGAACTAGTCATCCTTGTCTTACTTAGGCAATAATGAAGAGAAGCAGGCATCTGGAGGTGCTCATTTCTCTGTGCTGAGTATAAATTAAATTTATTATGATTAGCAGAGATTTTAATATTTAAACACCAAGTGAAATGGATGAGATAAATCCCAACCTCTGTGCCTAGCTGGTTTGGTCTAGTCTACTTGTTCCCAGTTACTCTGAAAGGCCCAGAACATACTTCTTTCAAAGTTCATAGTAAAGTACATGATAGGGATTTAATGAGAAGTCCCACTTTATCAAAAAGGCAATGTGCCTGTCACATTTAAATTCAAAATATTCTCATTTTGTGTAACTCTCAAGGCCACTTCAGTGCTTTTGCCATTTTTTTTTTTGCCTTTTCCAAGCAACACACACACACAAATTAAAAAATAATGAGGTTTTTGCCTCTAGAAAACTGAAAGAAACCCTTAAGTATCTGCTAATTTTCTCCAGGAAAGAAGTCATTCTTCAAATAGCAATGCTTTTGAATGAAACTATGAGGAGCTTGAAAACCTTAAGGTCAGAGGTTTGTAAACTATTCTTGTTCTACTGAATGGGAAACCTAAAGATCTATTCTCATGCTGGTCTTATTAACTGTTTTCACCACTGTCCATTTTCAAAGTGTCCCAATAGAGATGTGTTTAGAAAATTCCCCCATGCTGTTATTCTGGCACCTTCCAGGAGGTGTCAGAGCTCTGGACTGCAGTTAGGCATTACCAATGCATAGCTCTGAAGCAGACTAAAAATCTTAGACTGAAATAAATTTAATCGGGGAATCTCTCCTCATTTCAGTATTCATTTTTAAGTTTAATTAAATGCAAAAATTACCAGTTTATTTAAAGCTGTCTTCAGACTGGAGCATTGCAGAAGCTTGAGAACCATGAGTGAGGTTTAGGGTCAAAACTGCTTCCGAGTTTCTGTCTTTTTAATTTACCTTCTGAACTTTGTTTGCTTCTCTGCAAATGATAGCAATCTCTGGTGAAGAAATTCTGTAATTTGTTATGAAATCCTGTTATCAGCAGTGATTTGGTTTAATCTGTGTCGCTTTAATTCTTTTTAGCTTGTCTTCATGTTCTGCCTTTTTAAGCAACAAATCTCAAACTTGCCTGCCAGTAGGACTTTCACACCTACTTCACACCAGTGTGAAATAGCAACAATTCTTTCACTATGTTTCCCTTTAGTGTAGGATTTTAAGATATTATGTTCTTCTGTGCATTAAATGGCATAGTAAACTTTTCTCATTTTTGTGTGTAATTAATAAACTGCAGAAGAAATAATATTTCCTCTTTTCATCCCCTCAACTGGTTAGCTTTATCATAAACTTCCAAGAAAGTTCTAAAGCAAACGTGCAATCCTGCAACACTACAGAAAGTTTCCTGTCCTTTAAGATGGTTATATACAGTGTTTATTTCATAATTTGGGGAAATTAATTTTGATTTAATTATTGTTAAAAAAAAACCAGTACTACTTCAATTTGCTGTTTATGTAAATGCTCTTTACAAGCTTGAAAAGTGATGGTATTAATGGGATAGAATGTAGTCTCTTTCTTAAGTTTCTTGCTTAATTTTAAGTTGTCCTTGGAATGAGTCCTTGTATGAAGACAAGTTTATTTACATACTTCTGAGATTTGAAGTGATATTTTTAATATGCTAACCACTTTTCCACTGTCTTCTGAAACAAATTGGTAACAGAAACCCATGCAACTTCTCTGCAGAGAAATTATTTACCTAACTGGTTTGCTCAGGGAGTGTTAAAAATCTGAATCACGAGTCCTTCAAGAGAGCAACTTCACAGTGACTGGTGCTCTGTGCTGGGGTGGGGTCGTGGGATGTGATATGAGAGAGGGATGGTGTAGGATTCTTTCTGGATCTCAACAAGAAAAGCCCAACAACAAATGATTTAATAAAATAGCTGTTTTAATAAGTTAAAAGACTAATATAGATATTTTTAGGAAACAATGCTGTGAGTTTCATCTTATGATGAAAGACCACATTCCAGCCATTATTGTTACTTTTTTTTTTTTGACTGAAAAAACAATTAGAAAAATTAGTGGCAAAATATCCACCAATGTATATCAAATTCAAAAGATACAACATCTGCCTTGGAGCTCCTTAAGACCAGATTGCTGAAAGCTGAGAAGGTGTAATGGGAGAAGTAAAAGATGTCTTTGCTTATGTTCTACTGGTGTCATCTGCTTCTGGCCAGTGATCAGGCATTGGGCTAAATGGCTTCTTTATCTCACACTCTCATATTCGCAGTTAATGGAAATGACTTAACTGTGGGTTGGATCAGGCTTAGATTAGGGAAATAAATTGGTTTATAGTTTTTTCTAAATTCTTTTAAACAACTTTGGGCAATGGGTGAAAAATTGCTGTTCTTAAGTACCAAAGGTTCAGAGGATCCAAGAATATCATAGAGCTTAAAAACTGTGTAAATAGGAAAACAGTTTCTTTAGACTCACGGTTATTTCTTACATCTCTATTTTGTTCAGCTATTTATATAATCAAAGGTCATATTCTAGAAGGCAATGAGAACTTATGTCAGATTCAAAACACTTAAACTTCAGAAGCATTTCAATGGAAGATGAATAAATGCTACAGCACCTGGGAGTGCTGAATGCCTTGCAGGATTTAGTGCTATTCACTTGATCCAAAGCCCATGGAAATCAATTAGAGACTTGGATTTGACCTGAGAGGACTTTGCATCAAGCTTGTGTATGAACAGCTCTAGCAAGATATTGACCAGGACAACAATTACTTATTTGAATTATCTCAGACTGTAGGATTTAAACCAAACTCTATGGCAGTGAAGCAGGGATTCCTGTTATCAGTACCTTATATGAAGATAGGGTAAAAAAAGCAAGAGGTAGAGGTTAATTATATATATTGAAGCATAGTTTCACCATCAGAAAAAAAGTAAGACAATAGATTCAGATTTCTGATGTAACAGGTTTAGTCTGTCAGCAGTTTATCAAGAGGAAACTCTTTATGGGAATCAAGAAATAGAGCCTCTCATTTGTTAACATGGAGAGTTGTTTCATACATGGGATCCCTCCCCAGATATTTCACAGAAATTGGCCATAATCAACACTGGAGTAGGGAATTTGCTCAGAGGTTTTTAGGGGACTAAAAGGAGAATAATTTGGCATATTTTTTTTTTCTTAGCTTACCAAAGTCTTGTTAACTCACAGAAACTTTCAGGCAACCTTGAAAAGATATCACACATTAATAGCATCAGTGAAAATGACAGCCAGAGCCTGATGTAACTAATTTTGGACTGTTACAAAAAGTGCTATTTAGAACCATAAAGGTTTTATCTGTTGGTTGATCTGTTTACTGAAATAGTCAGTGAAAAATGTGCCATATATTACATCTCATTATCCTGCTGGTATGAAGGATTTTTAAACTGGTAGTTCTGCCTATACTGTAGGATTGTCCTGCTTAACTATATTTGGATAAGCTCATGTATAAAATGGGAATATAAGGAAGAAATACTCAGTTCCCTAACAAGAATCTGTCAGACAATCAGTTAGAATGAATGCCTGGCTAAGACCCATACTCAATAACACAATGATTATTATAGGCACTTCTGTGCTTGCTTGTCTTTCAGCCTTAGAAACTATCACTGCCAGTGAGAAGGCTCACACTTCCCTAGGTCCCTTCCATACATGATGACCATTAGCTAAACAATTTTTTAAATGAAAAACAGTTTGGTTTGGGGGTTTTTGTTTTGATTTTGGTTTTGGGGTTGGTGGGGTTTTTTGTTGTTGTTTTTTGGTTATTTTTTTTCTCTTTTCTTGTGTAAGACACAGTTGTCAATACTCTGAAAATCCTGGAAGAAGGACAGAAAAATAGCTTTTATTCTTGGGTTTTATTCCATTTGAGAACATGTTGCAACTTTGTTGACATGGATGCACTGCATGAATGACTATGCATATTCACAACTTGTTTGAAGGGAAATGGCTTATTAAACAGTAATCCTATAGCATATGTAGATGAGTTTTGTGGATAAGCACGTATCTTTATCCTCGTTGTCTCAGATTGGTTATTGACTAAAAAAGTTTCTGATGGTGTTTACTCTTCCAGGAATTTTACCAGTCATCTTATGTCTGATTTCCTTTTCTGACTGAGAAATTTCTTTTTCCTTATCTCATATATAAATAATGCTGATTTTTTTCTGTTCCTCTTGAATCACATGCTTGAAGAAAAAGAGAACAGAATTAAGGAGTATCTAAATATAAGCTTAGGTGGGCTGCTCAAAAATATGTGTCTACTTTCAGGTGAGCTAAATCACTCTCTAGACACATTAACTGTAATGACTGCAATAGGAGCTTCAGCACTAACTCACATGAAAATATCTACATTCACACATCAGAAGTGTCTTCACTTTCTACGTGAATCCCACTGTAGGACAACAAAATGAGCTGACCGTGATGTCACAGACGTGAATCCTTTTTTTTTTTTTTTCTATTTATCTTCAGATTTGAGTTCCTGTGTAATGATCACTGCAATGATCTAATGCAGTTTAACTGCCCATTATTCGATTTTCAAGCTTCTTTCCCCAAGATGCTTTTTCCTAATTGCACTGTCCACTCAGTGATAGCATTTTTCTCAGGAGAAGGCACACAGAATATATTGAACAGGTCACCTCTGAAAAAATCTGTGTACCTGTATTCTTTTGACACATTATCATAGAATCATAGAATAGTTAGGGTTGGAAAGGCACTCAAGATCATCAAGTTCCGACCCCCCTGCCATGGGCAGGGACACCTCACTCTAAACCATATCACCCAAGGCCTCGTCCAACCTGGCCTTGAACACTGCCAGGGATGGAGCATTCACAACCTCCCTGGGCAACCTATTCCAGTGCCTCACCACCCTAACAGGAAATAATTTCCTCCTTATATGCAATCTAAACTTCCCCTAAGTTTTAACCCATTACTCCTTGTCCTATCACTACAGTCCCTAAGGAAGAGTCCATCCCCAGCATCCCTATAGGCCCCCTTCAGATACTGAAAGGCTGCTATGAGGTCTTCACGCAGCCTTCTCTTCTCCAGGCTCAACAGCCCCAACTTTCTCAGTCTCTCTTCATACGGGAGGTGCTCCAGTCCCGTGATCATTTTCGTGGCCCTCCTCTGGACTTGTTCCAACAGATCCATGCCCTTTTTATGTTGAGGACACCAGAACTTCACACAATACTCCAAGTGAGGTCTCACGAGAGCAGAATAAAGGGGCAGGATCACCTCCTTCAACCTGCTGGTCACACTCCTTTTGATGCAGCCCAAGATAGTCTCTGTACATGTCTTTAAAGAGTTCTGGGTAAATAATTTTATGCTAAGTGAATAGAAATAGGGAAACCATAGAAAATTCACAGCATTTAAATGTTCTGTCCTTGATAGTGCATTGAATAAACAGTAGAAAATACAGATGAAATTTTATTCTAAGATATAAAATCCTGCTGGATGAAAAAAAGATGTAGTGGAAAATTGTGCAACTGTTCTACAAAGTAGTGAAATGAAATGAGAAAACTTACAGGGAATAAACCTAAAAAAATATACATCAGGAACACTATGTCTTACAATAAAAAGGGACACTAGAAACTACAGGGGAAAATATACTTACTGTATTGGAAAAACATTGATAAATATTTTGTCTTTCTGAATGAAGAAGTAATTTCATGCCAGTTTCTTTTCACTTGTGACAGTCTTATTGAACTAATACAAAAGATCATTTTTCACCTGTGCATTTTTTTTCCTAAGCAGAAATATAGATAAATAGGTGGAAAAATAAATTATTTCTATCAGCATTTGGGTTTAGAGGGTGGAGGCAAAGCCCACAGGAGTTTTTATCTTCTTCAGCAGGCTTTAGATCAGGATTCTAGTTGTGTTTTACGGTATATAATCTAACATTTCTATGACATTAGTTTATAACTTTAAAAGAAGTCATTCCAATGGGGACTGGAGTGTTGGTTTTATTCCCATATGAAATCCGAAGTAAAAATTTTGACGTGCTTTCATTATCGGAAAGGAAGGCAACTCTTATGATGGGCTTGTGGAAATGTTAATGAAAGCTGAAAACACTGCTAGAATTTTGTGGTTTTAAAAACGTTAAATGCATCATGGCAAGGTTTACTTACTTTATGTAATCCACTCCAAAATGTGTGTCTCAGCCGTCAGGTTGGAATATATCAATGTGTAAAAAATGCAATTACTCTTCAGGGCTGAGGCAAACTCTAATAGTTAGATTCTGTGCAAGCTTCTGAGGCTAGACACCGTGACGATTTTGTAGGCATCTCATTAATGACTTGTAGCACTGCAGCATGCTCTGCTTTACTTATTTATTGAAGAGATAATGGGAAATAACTAGTTTCTTTGTGAAGTCATAAATAATATGACAGAAGGATATTAAATGCACTGAGATGTGACAGAAAAGCTAAAAACTTGTGGGGTTTAGTATTTTATGGTGCCAGTTCTCTTTTACCAGTACGTGTAAAACCAACAGATATGTTTTAGCTGTTTTTGTGAACAATTATCAATTTAGTGTGCTCGCTACTGAAATGTGGCGTCTTAAATCATAAACAGTATCCCAGTCTTGCTATTTTGCAGTAGCATTCAGAACTTACTAAAGAATAAAACCCTCAACCTCCCTTCCCATTCTTTTTTTTCTTTTGATCTTTCTCCATTTTTGTTTTATACAGGGATAGCTTTTCTCTGTTTTTAATTTCCCAATATGAAACACTGGTTCTACAGAGTATGAACATTTCTGACATTATTGTGTGCATCATTTGTTCTCAGTGAAAGTCCTGCTCTGAAAAATGCATGCAGACATACACGCAAGGTCTATTGTGGATGGTCAGCACTTGGCTCACTTGATGATTAAAATAAAATCTAGCTTTTCTTTCCCTATGTGTGTACATATGTGTATGGCTGACCTAAAAAGAGAAAAATGTGGTTTATTTTGGAGTTCAGACGTAGCACTGAGATACAGACTGAGGTAGCACTTTCCTATCCTGTCTTCATTCCTGTTCTTTTCACTAGGAGATTTATCATGCTGCATATTACGAATGTCCTCAGAGACTGTGGTGATTAATGAGGTACCAATCTCATTGGTTAGTCTTTGGAGTATTTCTGAGTATTATGCCCCACAATTCTTTGCCTTAGGTTTGACTCAACGTTTGGTGTGAAGCTAGTATAGAACACAGAGCTCCACAGCGATGCAGCCAGTCCTACTTAGGTTTTTGAGCCCTGTCTGTCCTCACAGACCCAAGCACCTATAATGTAAACATTTATCTACACTTTGAATAAGCTATTTTGCCATCAGACATAGGAGCTCCTTCAAGGTTGGTAGCTTGGACACTGTTGCAGCAGGCAAGTGCTGAGGTCACAAATGTGTGAATCTCAGCCACTATGCCAGTACGCATCTTGTCTATGCAAAGCATTTTATGATTTTATATTGCCCATTACCACATCAGCTGAAGACTAAGCTCATCTTCTGAAGCATGCCCTTTTTACTGGAGGAGTTCCAAGCATATTCATATGGGGTGCTAGAATATAGGAAGAAGGTGAAGAAATCCTATTGTGTTTCAAGTGACATATATATATATATATAAAACTAAGGTGAGAACAATTTTCATCATCGTTCAACTTTTATGTGATGCTTATTATTGTAACTTTAAATTTCTCTTCAGGAACAGAAGTGCCATAATGACTTAAAATGAAATGTTTGTTTTAAATTGAACAATGAAGTGGGGACTTGGTGGCTCATACTACGCTCGTAAAGAGTAGAATTTAATCTCCAATTGTTCAAATAACTGTGAAGCCGCTGGGTAAAGCATCACTTAGTTCTATAAAAAAACCAAACAACCCAAAAAACAAACACCAAATTATGACAGTCTTTCTCATAAATTTTAAGAAACTACAGAATTCTTGATCTGGAAATCCAGCAGATGAGACACACTCATGTTTTGATCATACATAGCAAAAGGGAGTGTTTACTGTTCTGGAAGGATCTGTCCATTTCTGCTAGCCATTTTGTAGGGACTATTGTTATGACTAAACCTTCCTTGTGCGCATTCAGGGTGCAAAAAACAACTTCCTTTCAGGGGAAAAAACAAAGCAAAACAAAATGAATGGTTCTTTTGAAATGGTAGTTCTCCAAGTGGTCAAGCTGTGGATCTCTCACATGAAATATTCTGTTTTAAAAAATTACCAAGAAGTTACATCTTGAATCTATTCTTTATATAATAAATTTAAAAATCTGATATGCAACCTGCAGGCCTATTTTTGATACTATATGTCATTATAACTCTCTTCTTCAAAGTGGTTGGGAGGTCGTTGAGATACAGAACCCTTAACAGATTATTTCTATCAGCAATCTATTCAATTAATCAGCCGCACATGGATAATCAAGGATAATAAATGGACACCCTTGCTTGGAGTTTCAAGTGAAAGAGATAATAGATTGGATTACTGTCGCATTTTGCCATGAGTAGTTTGTGGTAGAATAATTCTGCGTTCATTACTTTCCATGTTTAATACTGTTACAAGCTATTTGAAGAATGTTTCCAAATACCATGTTTCAGAAAGAATGCACCTAGCATAGTTTGGTATATTCTAGGTCAGGTTTTCTTGAGAATAATACTGGATAGATGTTAAAATACTATATAAGTTTTAGTTGTCAAAAGTAATAGCTGTTCACTAATCTTATCAAGTATTGGGAGTATTTTTAATATACATTGTACATCTTCTTTATTCTGATAGTACTTACAGACTCAGATAGCCAATATTCTTGTGGCTGTGTAGCTTAAAATATTTTCCTCTAAGCAGTTATATGTTTTGAGTAAGTTGATAAAAAAAACATAAAATCTGTATTGAAAATTTTACCATGGCTTAAAAAACATGAAGTACATAGCATGTTTCAAGTATTTGCATGTTTAAATACAGTGGAGGACTTTTGCTTTTTACAATATGATGGCTTGGTTTCACGAGCTAAGATTTGGGAAGGGCCTTAACCATGCTTACTACAAGCACGATGACCAAGGGCATGTGGGATATACGAATCTGGTTGGAAAAAAAGGGTGCTTAGGCGGTCAGGAAGTGTCCGACCAGGACTGTCATCTCCTGAGCGATCTCAAGCTACCCATGTGCTGGTCCACCCGCATGCAAGGCTGGATCTGCAGCTTCCCATGCACCTTGTCACCTACCATTTCGACCCTCACCTGTCCATTACAGACAAGTGAGAGCAAGCCCTTCCAGCCTGCGCAGTGGATTTTTTAGGTGAGGCGCATGTTGCGCAGAACTGGCCCTACCCTTTACACCTGAGTTTTAACTGCCACAGCCCAGCCAGCTAGGATGGTGACACCAAAGCCCGCAGGTCTTAGGTTTTGTAAGAGTGTCCTTCTCTTCAATGGAAGACCATACAAGGCTAGGCGAGCTCCATCAGCCCAGGTTTGAAGATAGGAGTTTTCCTTCTCCTATGAGGAAGGCCTGTCTTCGCTAGCGAAGGTTCGGGAAGGGCTTTAACCCACACATTCTGAACAAGACTGTCATTTCCTGGGTCAATCACAAGCAACCAATGACGCAACAGCACAACATCAAGCGTCTAGGTGGAAATCTGACTTAGAGGGGCTCAGTCATAAGCCTGCAGATGGTAGCCTCACGCCAGTGGCTCCTCAGCCAAGCGCACTCACCAGGGGGCTGAACCTGCAGTTCTTCTCATACTGAGTAGGATTACAAAAGCAACAACACATCATCAGTAGGGTAAAACTAACCTGTCTCACGATGGTCTAATATATATGCTATATAAAAAACACAATGAAAACTTTTCAGCTATGAATAGCTCTGTCAGGAGAATTGCAAAATAATCATAGAATAGTCAGGGTTGGAAAGGACCTTAAGATCATCTAGTTCTATCCATCCTGACATGGACAGTGACACCACACGCTAGACCGTGTCACCCAAGACTCCGTCCAACCTGGCCTTGAACACTGCCAGGGATGGAGCATTCACAACTTCCCTGGGCAACCTGTTCAAGTCCCTCACCACCCTCACAATAAAGAAATCAATAAAAAAAAGTTATCCTAATATTTTCTCAGTTATGTGTAGAATACAGCTTGAGAAAAAGGGGTCTAAGAATGCTATTAGGCTGTTCAGCTAACTAGTGGGACCATTCTGCCCCACTTCCAGTTCCAGGAAAAGATCTGCTTATCAGGTGTATGTCTTTGGGAGTCCCTCTTTTCTGCCTACTGAAAAATTTTTCAATGTTGTATCAATATTTCATAGAAAAGACCCCTAACTAAAAAGCCTTCCTCCTTCCCTTTCTTGTGCAGAAGGAACCTGACAACCTCTGCTCTGATGGAGAGCACAGCTGTATTGTTTCACAGAATCTTAATCTAAAGGTGTTCTCAATTTATGTTCACAAATGGTGACATATCTTCTCACCCATAAGAGATGTCTATTCCTTGCAAAACAACTAATAGTTTTCATATTTTTTCCTGAAAAGCTTGTACTTCCGTATGCAACTATCTTCAGCAAACTGTTAGGTACTTAGATCTTTCTTAAACAAAAACAAAAACAAAACAAAACAAACAAAAAAATAAAACCACCCAAAACCAACCAAACAAAAACCCCCCAAACTAAACCAAACCAAATCTACATCCCCCCCCCCCCAAAAAAAAAATACAAACAACCGACCAAAAACCTCCAAAAACATATGAGGTGCCTCAAAGCTAAATTAGTGCCTTTACTTGATTTTTTTTTCCTTACACAGTTTTTAGGGCCTATTAAGAATGTGCAATATACAATTTATATAGAATAATTACATAGTGTGTATGTATACCGGTATGTTTGTACATATATATACATACATACAAACATACACACACGGAGTATAAATGCAGCATATATAATCATATAAATAAAAGTTGTATGTGTTTATGCGTATATTTTAGCAGCACACGTTATATGAACTTAAATATGACCAAGAGTATTCAAATCTTGAAAAGTGCTGCATCTCATTTTTGTCTGCTATAAAAACATCTCCTTTTTTTGAGAGCATGTTTTTTTGCCCCACTTTATTTCAGCACGATTTCTTGCATAGGTGAGGTCTCAAAATGTAAGGGTCTCTGTTTTCAGAGTCTGACTTAGACACTAGATAAACAGTAGCATCTTTATCTTGAATCTCTCTCTTTTCTTTTGAAATTGGCAGGGGGCCCAGAAATTTTCTCCATCAAAGGCATGTTCGCAATTTTTTAGCCTACTTTCATGCTAATTTGTTCTTGTAATCGTAAAATTAATCAAAACCTTTTCCATTGTTTAAAACTAAAGATAACATTTTTACAAAATCATTTTATAACATTTTGAATATAAATTAAGTTGACTATTAATGGCAGAAAAATAATTACAGTTAAAGTTATGTCCTTTAGGCAAATAGTAAGTAAATTAGTGGATGGTGCAAAACCCATTAAAGATCCTGTTGACTTCAGAGAGTTATGGATTATATCACAGTAAAGAATATTTACAAGAAAAAGACTTCAGAAGAGACAAAGAAGTAGGTAACTTTAGAAGTAGAAGTTACATTATAGTCCTATCTTCAGCTATAGTAATTATTAGATTTTTGAAAAAAGAAAGGATAAAGGAGGATTTCTTCTAAACTTGTCTTGACCTTGTGAATGTTGTAATCTTAAACATGCATTTCCAGAAACGCTTGTTTTCACAGGTAGCCTTGCTTATAGCATCTGCCTCCTTTTATTATCCAGATAATTTCTTCCCGGCATTCTGTTTAAAATAAAAATGGACTTTATCATGGAAATTCAGTTATGGAAAATTCAAAAGATAAACCCCTTGCCAGATGGTGTAACGCTCCCAAATGGAGAGGAAAAAGAACCAAGTAATTTCAGAACAAGTATTCAAGTCCTAAAAGTGTAGTTGAAAGTTAAGGTACTTGAAGAAGCATTTTTTATTAGGATGTGGAAGATCCAAGGGGAGTTTGAAAGTTTGCTGGTTCTCTTCCATGCTAGCATAAAATGAGGAGGAAACAGTACACAGCTCAGTGCACAGCAGTAGGGCAAGGTAATGAGAGGGAAGGCATCAGCAGGTGGTGCTCTTGTCTACCGTGGTCCAAATTCCTGTGCCTTAGTTTTGGGAAGACATGAAGAGATGTTCTAGTTTAGGATTATGCATGAAGAATGTACCCATTTTCAATTGATTTTTGGTAAATGAATGTTACAAAAAGAATTTGCTTTCCAGGAGCAACTTATCAGGTTAGAAGTTCAAGGTAGAAGAAAAAAAATATTTTCAGACTATATAATTACATTTACTTCAACAAGGAATACTAGTTTTACTCCAGTCAAATGAGGGAAGAATACTAAAATGTAAAATGCTTTTTTTTAGAAGGAATAATGGGAGCCTAAGGTACGTGCCTGCTTTTAGCAGATCAATGTCATTGAATATTTGCAAGGGCTGTTTCAACGTTCCGTCTTTTGAAGTACTGTAATTATACTGTGAAAAAAATAACAATGCCTTCCATATTGAATGTTCTGCAAGAAGACTAAGAATTATTCCAACAAATCCTTAGTTGTTAACTTACTCATCAATCATATGACTTCCACGGTATTCGTCAAACATAGTCACAACTAGGAAGAACTTAGAAATGCATTAAAGGAAATACATATGATGGAAATTCTGTTTAATAAAATTGTGGTAATACAGATGAGCAAGAATGTGTATAAAATGAATATATATATCAAGTTACATGTCAGCTAAATGGCAGGTGAAGCTACAATGTGTAGGTTAAAAATTTAAGGATTATTATTAAGATTTTTTTTAAATGTAAGAACTCTGACCACTTTGCATGGCTCTAAATTTTCAGTTATGCTGCCATGAAAGCAATGGAAAACACATATATGTAAAAAAAACCTTCCGTCTCTTTTAGGTATATTTGTGGCTGGTTTGAGGGTTTTTTTTGTTTGTTTGTTTTTGTTGTTTTCCTTTCCTTTCTGAATGCTTAAGTGCTTCATTACTTACATGCTGTAGTAATATAGTTCTTAGGAACCCAACTTTTTTTTTTTTTTTCCAAGTTTTTCAGCAAACCAGAAAATCACGGAAATCTGCAGTATCTCACATGAGAGAAGTTTTAAAACTTACTTTTACTCAAGGGATACCTAGCAAGATTCATGGAATAGAAATTCATTTATGTTTATAATCACAGAATGGTTAGGGTTGGAAAGGACCTTAAGATCATCGAGTTCCAACCCCCATGCCATGGGCAGGGACACCTCACACTAACCATGGCACCAAAGGCTTCGTCCAGCCTGGCCTTGAACATGGCCAGGGATGGAGCATTCACAACCTCCCTGGGCAACCCATTCCAGTGCCTCACCACCCTAACAGGAAAGAATTTCTTCCTTATATCCAATTTAACCTTCCCCTGTTGAAGTTTGAGCCCATTACCCCTTGTCTTGTCACTACAGTCCCTAATGAAGAGTCCCTCCCAGCATCCTTGTAGGCCCCCTTCAGATACTGGAAGGCTGCTTTGAGGTCTCCACGCAGCCTTCTCTTCTCTAGGCTGAACAGACCCAACTTCCTCAGCCTGTCTTCATACAGGAGGTGCTCCAGTCCCCTGATCATTGTTGTGGCCCCATCTGTACTTGTTCCAACAGTTCCATGTCCTTTTTATGTTGAGGACACCAGAACTGTGCAGCATACTCCACGTGAGCTCTCCCAAGAGCAGAATAAAGGGGCAGGATCACATCCTTCGACCTGCTGGTCATGCTCTTTTTGATGCAGCCCAGGATATGGTTGCCTTTCTGGCCTGCAAGCGCACACTGCGGCTCATGTTCATTTTCTCGTCGACCAACACCCCCAAGTCCTTCTCCACAGGGCTGCTCTGAATCTCTTCTCTGCCCAGCCTGTAGCTGTGTCTGGGATTGCTCCGACCCAGGTGTAGGACCTTGCACTTAGCATGGTTAAACTTCATAAGGTTGGCATCAGCCCACCTCACAAGCGTGTCAAGGTCCCTCTGGATGGCATTCCTTCCCTCCAGCGTATCAACCGAACCACACAGCTTGGTGTCCTCAGCAAACTTGCGAGGGCGCACTCAATCCCTCTGTCCATGTCAGCGACCAAGATGTTGAACAAGACCGGTCCCAACACTGATTGCTAAGGGACACCACTCGTTACTGGTCTCCAATGGAATATTGATCCACTGACCACAACTTTTTTGCGTGCGGCCATCCAGCCAGTTCTTTATCTACCAAGTGGTCCATCCTTCAAATTGATGTCTCTCCAATTTAGAGACAAAGATGTTGTGTGGGACAGTGTCGAACGCTTTGCACAAGCCCAGGTAGATGACATCAACTGCTCTACCGCTGTCTATGAGTTCTGTAGCCCCATCATAGAAGGCCACCGAGTTGGTCAGGCAGGATTTCCCCTTAGTGAAGCCATGCTGGCTGTCGCCAAGCACCTTGTTGTTTTTCATGTGCCTTAGCATGCCTCCCAGGAGAATCTGCTCCAAGAGTTTGCCAGGCACAGAGGTGAGACTGACTGGTCTGTAATTCCCCGAGTGATCCATTTTCCCCTTCTTGAAAATGGGGGTTATATTTCCCTTTTCCCAGTCATTAGGAACTTCACCTGATTTTTCAAATATGATGGACAGTGGCTTAGCAACTTCATTTGCCATCTCCTTCAGGACCCACAGATGGATTTCATCAGGTCCCATGGACTTGTGTACATTGAGGTTCTTAAGATGGTCTTGAACCAGATCCTGTCCTAGACTGGGACCAAGGTCTTCATTCTCAAAGTCTGTGTCTGCCTTCCAAATGACATCATCTCCTTTTTTTTTTTTAAAAAAAAAAAAGCTACAAGACTATTCACCCTCCTTCCTTTTTTTATTTAATTTGGTCATTATCATCTTGGGACAGAGGTAAAGATGTGTTTTGGGAAAAAAAAAATCTGCCCATAAAAATGCAATACTATACAAGAGTCACAGAAATGCCTTTGAACCAATCAAGGGAGTTGGAAAATTTGTTATCAAACTGGTAATAATATATTTTATCCCGTGCTGTTCACACTGAAATCCACAGCGTAACTTCCACTCATCCTTGATTATATCCAATGCATTCAAGGCTAAGCATATTAAAAAAAAGCATAGGGCCCAATAATCTGAATTTAGAAGAAACTGCACAGATAATTTTAGTGAAATAAAAGTCAGAATATGAAATCAATACATTTCAGTCAAATATCAAAAATGAGAAAGGTCTCCTTTTCATACGGGGTATGTGAGACGATGGTTGTGAATATACCTTGCATTTTAGTGATTGATAAAAAATTAAGGTTCAAAGTTAAATAAGTCTTCAATCACACCTCAAACTGGAAAGACAAAATTAATAGTAGGAAAAATACAGTTCTTCAAGCAATGTGGTCATTAGATAGTCTTACTAAAAATTATAACTTTTCATGGTATTGAAAGAATTTGAAAGGAATTTTAATGGTAATCGGAATAGACAGACTAGAAAAGACTAGAAACAACTATCTTACTATTCTTTGTGAATTCAAGCATTCGCAAACCCCAAAGATTTGGTTTGAAGAAAAAAGCACAAGACAAATAAATTTTTTGCCATAGTATCCTGAACTCAGTTTGAACAAGCATAAGTCAATATAGTGACATTTTCACTTAGAAGTCTCCCGTGACATCATATGCAGCTATAAATTAGTGTCTGATTATGACAAAGCTGGGAGCCAAAGTATATTTTTCTCTATTTTGTCTTGATTCTTTAAGAAAAAACAACAGCAAACTGTACACACAAAAACCCAATTCAAAGTTTTGGTGAATGTTACTACCAAGCATATATGGAAATTTATAAAAGTTAACCTGCAGCGACAAATTTCATTCTTATTTATGGATCATTACCTTGCTGGAGCAGTAGAGCTCACTAATTCTTATGCTAACTGCTGGCCACATTTGGATTCTGGAACAGCCATATCACTGACACAATACTATGAAACTGTTTTACACTAAGCAGTGGTGTGTGTGCCCCTGCACTTCAGGCCCTCCTGAATTATTTTATTTCTCTGTCTTCATGGTCAGAATAAAAGCTCATCACATAGAAATGTAAAATGAGGCAACGACACTGAAAAGTGGGGAAAACACTTGAAATCTGCCTGTCTTCAAAACTTAGGAAAAGGGCAGAAGATCACTTAACACTTAAGTCAGGATGACAGATTCCCAGTACAGAAACAAGAATAAAAGGCAAGTGAAGTAATTTTAATAATTTCTTTTAATCAGACTTCTTCCATTTTAAAATTGTCTTTGAAATTATTTTATGCGATTCTCATTACTTACAGGAATTTAAACTTTTCTTACAAGGGAAAATAGGTTATGAAAAGAAGTAGGTCTTATTGCCATATATAGGTTACATAGTGAAATGTGCCCAGAGCTAAACATGTCCCACATGACTGTAAGCATCAGCTTATATTGCTACTTTGAAGTTAAGAGTTTGAGTATCTAAAACACCTCTGGACCTGTCTCATGCTTCTGAGTTTACTCCCACGTAAGTCCAAAAAAAGAAGTTGAAACTTCAATTTATCCTGTAAAATTAAAAATGCTAGACTTAAGGCATAAAGCGTTGCACCTACATTCTATGTTTTATGTCTATAATACATCTTCTGAACTGCGAGCTCAATTAAAAAACTGAGCAAAAATGGAGATTTGAGAATGCTGAAGTATCAAACGAGGGAAAAATATTTGCAACTAATGAATGAATGAAGAAGTTTGATGTTAAATATGTGATGCATTCTTCTGCATTTATAATTTAGTGTGGTTACAAGGCTGGAAACTTATTCACATTTTAATTTCTAGACAGGAGAGAGCATTTTTATGTTCTGTGTTAAAACTCCTTTGGCATGAGTACGGACTGTTATGAAGTCTTACGTATAATGAATTATTTCAGCATTGAGTAGTGAATTCTGTAGGCTTATAATAAAGGTTGCTAAACAGAAGAAAACATTGAGAAATTATTTTTCAAATTAAGGGTAATATGAAAAGAAGACAATGAAATTCTCAGTTTTGATTATATCTGACACCTATTTTATCTCTTCCAATTTGTTTTCTGAGGCAGAAGTGAAAACTTGTGGTTTGGATTGGTGAATAAACAGTACTGTCTAAACCATTAGAATACAAACATTTTTATCAAGAAAGAATAAACAGTTAATTCATCTGTGAAATGCAATTACAATGCTTTTGTAAGAATATAGAAACTGTATTATTAAAGGTTTTATGACATAAAGATTTTTATATAGGTCTCTCTTTTTTTCCTTTTTTTTTTTTTTTCCCCACAAGGTCCATTTACACAGAATTTGTAAGGGAATTAATTATTGATTAGTTTTGTTTCAGCTGGAGCTCCAAATTGAAGTTGAAGAATTGAAGCAGAAGTAAAAGATCTAGTTTTGCTTATGCACATCATGACTCTGTTTTCATGGCATGATTTTAAAGTAGCAAATTCAAGTTGATGAAGAAATGTCTCTGGAAACAAGTTTTTAGTTTAAATTAACTGTATTCATTTTTGAGGTCATGTAAGACCATTGTGATCACTGCATCAGACTTCATATCTGACACAAAGTATAGGAGTTTTATGAAATAGTTCTGGCTTAAATTTGGGAGTACAGTTTAAGAAATACTCCCTCATTTATTTGAAGAGCCAGTGAAGAGTCTATCAGTCTTTTAATATGTGTTGAAATTTGTGTGGTATTTCTAATACAAATGAAGGAATTTTTTCACCAGATTTTAATTTAGATGTCTATCTATAACTGAACAAGTTTTCCAGTGGGGAGTGATAGGCTCTTTAGAACACACCTCATTCACCTAAGATGAGAAAAGTAGTATGATAGAAATGTTCATAGCTCTGCACAGCCTGCGGAGTCGAGGCAACTATTCATACTATAGATGTCTGCATCTCAACAGAAGAAACCTGAATCCAAGGCAACTTCTCTGTCTTCAAGTCTGAACATTTGGAAGTTGTCTTACTTCTGCTGAGCTCAGTGGAAAAGTATATCATCAGTATGTGTCCTCTTCATAGACACTAAAGTCTATGATCTAATCAGGCACCAGTTAAGTCTTTTCGTGACATTAGATGTGCTCCTGGACTCTTTCACTATGAAGCCTGTTTTTAAATTCCACTCATTCCAATAGTTATTTCAAGAATTCACTTTCATTATCAGCATTAGTCTTGAATTATGTGAACAGAACTATATGCAGTATTCTTAGAGCACTTTTTCCAGAGACGGAATTGCAGGTAACATAACCTGTATAATTGTGATTCCTTTGTATGTATTAGAGAATCACACTGGCTTTTTGTCAATTACAGTAAACTACTCTATTCAGCTAAAAAAACCCTATACGTTTTGTTTAACCTCAAGAAATTAAAGCAAGAATTAAGTGAAACCAGAATGAGAATATTCATACAGATGAGCTGACCACATAGAAATGTATTGAGATTTCATGAAACACAAGGAGCTGTGCAACCATGCTGTCAGTGACATTGAATATAAATATGTAAAAACACCTGCTGTAGGTTTATTTGAGCTTTACAGAAGTTTTTATTAAGGCAATTGGAAAAAACGTATATTGCACAAATCTATCAAATTCAAGATGGTGAAATGAAAGAATGTACACTGAGAAGTAGCATCCTTGTTAACAGTTTGGGAGGGGCCTTGTGTACTGTGCACAAGACTGAGCAAACCAGATAGTATTTACTGAAGTCTTTATCTTAATCGGCTACACGCTGGAGTAAGGCCTTAGTAAGGACTGCTTTCTTTTTTCACAGTAGGAATTTCTTGAATAGAAAATGAATAATGGAGTTAGTAGCAACTTCAAAGAGAAAGCTACAGTCACTTCTATTCAAGAAGGCAGAAATCCCTGTTAAAAGATGTTTTAATGAGATACAGCATTATATCTCTCATATGTTAGCACAGTGATAACAGTAAGATGATACCCACTATTAAAGGGAAAGAGTAAGGAGAAGAATGTTATTTTATGAATAGAAAAAAAATTATTAACAAATATGATCAGGAGTCGCATGGATAGAGATATGTGTTGTGGTACTTAGTCATCCGTATATAGGACTAAAACAGAGAAAAATAAAGGGCGTTTACACTAAAGATGACAAAATTCAAATTTTTTGAATGTATGCAAATATTCAAAAATAAATAAATAAAAATTGCTTGTTCCTCTTCCTATTGAAATGGATGCAAAATGTCCTCACAGCCTACTGGGATGGAGATGATGGCCAGTGTCTGATGTAATGAAAAGATGTTAATGGGAAAGAGTCTTAGGTCAATTTAAATGATGAAGCCTTGAAATGTAGAAACGTGTTGAGAAAAACAGGGGTAATTATTTGTGTTTGCACACATACTTTTAATGTATTTATTTAAAATATGAATCCACATTCTGGTTTCAGGGAAAATATTTATATATTTAAGATAAAGAATTATATAAATAATGGATAATTTAAAGATCACGCATATACGTGAATCACTGGAGGAATGTGAGTCTATTGGCAGCATTGTGGTTTAAACCCAGTCAGCAACTAAATACCACATAGCCGCTTGCTTACCTCTCTTCCCTTTCCTGCCTCAGTAGGATAGTGAGAACAATTAGAAAAAGGTAAAACCCACTGAGATAAGAACAGTTTAATAACTGAACATAAGTGAAATGTAACAATAAAACAACAACAACAAAAATAGTAACAATAATAATAAAGAGAGGGAGGAATAAAACTGTATAAACGCAAGTGATGCACAAAATTGCTCATCACCCACTGACCAATACACAGGTCATCCCTGAGTAGTGATTAGCCCTTCTTGGTCACCACCAGCCCCCACCCCTCCAGTATATATAATGAGCATGATGTGCTGTGGTATGGGATATCTGTTTAGCTAGTTTGGGTCAGGTGTCCTGTCTCTGCTCTCTCCCTGCTTCTTGTGCCCCTACTCACTGGCAGAGCACTAGAGACTGAAAAGTCCTTGATCAGGGTAAGCTCTGCTCAGCAACAACTAAAACATCGGTATGTTATCAGCATTCTTCTCAGACTAAATCTAAATCACAGCACTGTACTAGCTATAGGGAGAAAATTAGCTCTATCCTAGCTGAAAACAGGAGAACAGTTAATAATTTTTTTGATACTCCATGACCCCAAAAAATGAAGTCTTGCCACATACCATGCAAGTTTAGCTTCTCCTGACATTTTCTCAACTTTCTTTTATGCAACATGTGAGCTCCTGATAGGAGTCTGGCATTAGGCCATCCTTTCATATTCTTTGCTTGCTGCATTTGTGAGCAGTTCTATGCAGCTTTCATCTGAGGTTTTGGTTTCAGTGCTCAGTGACTTCTCTTCAAAGCTTTTCAAGGTTTTTCTAAGTTAAATGGATAGTCCAATGAAATTGTTCTCTTCCTAGTTTGTCTGCTTAAGGATTTTCAGATTTTGAGATGGATTTCATACGTGGGAAGTTAATATTTGTTTAAGTGTTTGTTATGATGGGCTGGTATTCAGAATTCTGTCTCCTGCTGAGACCCTTCAAAAATCTCCACAGCTGGAGCTCCTAACATTATGATATCAGGCAACATCCTAACAGGTATTTATGTTCTGGATGAGGTGTGTTTCTTTCCTCTGAAGGAAATTGTTATGAAACTCTCTCTTTGAGAGATAAATGTCACAGAAAAAAAAATCTTCTCTACTACTGCAATAACTTTTAGAACAGTAACAGGCATGTATGTATACATATGGCTGTTTTTGCAGAGCTGCAGGACAGGATGGCCATCTTGCCTGACCTTACTCATTGCATACTGGGAAGCTTAAGGATGAGCAATTACACACCTCAGAAAGCTAAGGTAGGGTATGCTTTAGATTTGGTTCGTAGGTGAGAGATGAAAGATGATCCTTGCATCCCCTCATCACTTTGGAACCTGGGTTAGACTTATCACTGAGTTCCACATCAAATTATCACGTCACCTTATGATTCTATTGTCTTACCTCTTCATGGGGATGAAGTGGTCCAAAATCCCATTCTTCACAGTTCCACTGTCAGTTTTGAGACTCAGCCCTGGTTTGAAAGACTACCCATAAGCTGCTTGTAATGCAGGAGCTGTTACTGGTACTTGGTAATAGCATCATTGAGGGACGCCAATACTGCCAGTTGTTTCTCACCTTTCAGGCAGCAAATCATAGTCAAACATTTTGCAAAATAAGCAGCAATATTCTGCCTGAATAAATTGAAAGGGTGTTGTGTGCAACCCTACTTGAAAGACTGAGCATCAGTCCTAGCTAAAGCTTTAGCACGTAAGCATGAGATAATCTTACAGATGCTCATCTAGAGCAGCTCTGCTGTTTCCATTATTGCACCTACAGGCAAGCTGTTTCCTGTCCTTGAAAAGGAATTGTTTTCGAGAACCAAAGTAGGGCAATTACAACGTTATGACATATCCAGCACAAACGATCCGATCTCACTTGCTATCCTTCCTCAGGCAGACTCTATTCAAAGGAAATAATTCAGTAACAACTGTTTTCTGAAGTACTAGTAATCAGCTCAAGGCCATCCAGAGTGTATTGTCAGAAATACTATCCATTGTACATTAATATGTGACTCCATTCTGGATGTCGTGCTACAAGATGATCTTTAACAGAAATGACATTGACACAATGCAGTGCTTTGCCTCTAGTCATGTGGCATCCCTCCACTTCATAGAGGAGAGTAGTTGTTCATATACAGTTGTCATGCAACAACAGAGTGAAGTAGTGACTTGTTCTCTGGTGAAATTAGGCAGTTCATGCTTTGCAATGGCTTAAAGTTACAGGTCTGAGGGATAGCATTTTCCACCTGTTTTATGGCGCATGTAGTTAAAGATTTCTCTGGATAAATGGCTTTCCCAAACAAATCTGCATCATTTTTCAGCTTTTTAAATAAATGGAAGTGAGCGCTTTTTTTTTTTTTGGCTTGAGAAACACCTGCTCATAGATGTCAATTATTATTTCTCTTTTCCTGCCTTTAAAAAAATTAACCATTCTAAATTGAATAGCCATTTAAATGTATTAATATTTAATTGCTTTACACTGGAGAACATATCAGGAAGAGGGTTTTTTTGTTCATTGACATCTGGTTAAACAAAGCAAAGTGGAACCTTCTGACATTATCAATGGAAAGATCTGAAAGGAAAGCTGTTCTGTACAATAGCCTCCTTCACGTATTTCTGCAACTGTTCTGTTCCAGTTTGTTACAAAATAATACAGCCTGTGCTGGTTATTTTTTTATCTTTAAAAATAAGCTGTAGTTACAGTATGCATGAGCTATTTTTCATTGTTTGTACAGCCAACTATAATCCATTTGCGTATGTTTGCATGATTTCTGAAGCCTTTGTGAACTAAGCTGATCTTGCCTCATTGAACTCTTAGTTTGCCCAGTGAGTAGATTAATCTTATACTTCTTTATGAACTCAACCCTAGTGATTTGTCATTTAGTTCCAAGAAAATTCAGTTATCACCAACTGCTACAGCTGAACCACAAAGGTGCCTGTCTTCCAGGTGAAGAGGAGAAGTTCTTAATTTTGTTCTGTATATTGTTTTCCTTATGAAAAAAATCTACTCAATAACTATGAAATACAAACCTGAAAACTGCATAATATTCCAGATTAAAAGCATGTGCCTGAGGATTATTTATTTTTTTTTACTCAACTAGTCTATTCCTAGTAGGAGTGTTTCTGCCTTCCCTTAAACTTATCTTATGCTTAATCATTCAGGTACTTCAGCCTTCTTTTCAGACGGCAGGCACTTCCAAAAAGGCAGCTAAGATCAAGAGCCTGATCTTAAATAAAGGTAAAATTCCAGTTCATAATGCTGTCTTATCCACACACACACACAGAGGCACATGCACACATTGCATTATGCAACCCAGCGTTTTATACTTATTTTTGTTTTCATATTCTGAAACCTTAAAGCGCTTGGATATATTTTAAGCAATTAAACATTTAATGCCAATCTTAATCCTACTAATTAGAATAAACCAAATATAAGATATAAAAAGCTATTTGTAAGGAAATATTTCTTGTAGAGTTTAAGTGTGTCATTATAAATGTCAGTAGAGGAATAAAACATGCAAATAAATATCTGCGTCTGTAGAAATAAAAAAAGTCATAGCGAATTAGAAAACGCGTGTGTTATTAAATCCTTTTATCATTTACTTTGAGTACAAATTTGACTAAATTAGTTCTTGAATTATGCTTTGAAGCTAATGAAAACAGTTTCTGATCACGAAAACACTTCTGTGCTGCCAGTAAAGTTGACAAATACGGTGGGATCTGCTAAGTTCCACTGAAGTTTTATATTCTTATCTAAATGGAACATTTACATAACATAAAGCAAGACAGTAGGTTTTGGTCTTGAAAAACACACGGGAGAATAAACATTTTTGGCCATGTACTGCTTATACACCTGGAATACTACAATTTCCCAACTTAATTTTGCATGGTTTTAGAAATTTGAGTGTTTTTTCAGTACTTTTAATAATGCCTTAATTGGTATGTTTAAGCATGAATTATTTTTTTTTTTATTCTATGCTGTATTAATCCCTGAGTTGTTAAATTTATGTCACTACAGAAAGGTAAATATTTAAGTAGACTTAATTTAATTTAAGATTTAGTGCATGTGCAGGTATGTCCACTTAGCTGTTGTAGCATCATAAAAATAACAAAATCAAATATTAAGAAAAGAGAAGGATGATGTAATTACCTTTAAGTCCTTTCATAAACTGGTCCTAAAAGATTAAAATCCCTGGATGCTGTTATTTAGCTGTCCAGAAGCTCAATGCAGAATGTCCTTAATGAGAAAAATGCAAATAGTGCGATAAAACTTTTGAATAATGTAAATCCCCTATATAAACCAGGTTGTCATCTCATATTTTCTGTCTTCAGCAGGTGAAATAAATCAGACTTTCTCTTTTTATCTTGCACCAGGTACAGAACTGAGTAAAGTAATTGTATCCATTTCTACCTTCATATTAACAGTGGATATTGCATGCAGCATCCGCTTTACATTCACAGGCCGGGAAGGATCCCTAGCCTGACCTGTTGTAAGATGTCAGCTGTGTCATTCATACATTTTCATATTGCTCATGATCAGGATATGCACTGTTGTCACTTCTCTGTTTCGGTTATACACCACAGTACTTTCTGCTGATGCCGGAACTGCAGCATAGATAAAAGTAATCTCTGGTGACAAACCATGCCTTTCCTGATGTATTTTTCACATACACATGCCCTTTAGTTCTGAAGACATAGTAAATGCATGGGTTTAGAAGCCTTGCCTTAATTCTTTTTCTGTTACTGCTGCAGAAAGTCAAAAGCCTGCCTGAGCAGCACTGGTACTGCAAATACACAAGAACTATGAAAATTCACTTTTAGAGCTACAAAGAATGTTGAGGAAAATGGTTGTTCAAAACTTACCCTGCAATGCCTGCCTTGTTGGCATTACAGAAGGCACTCTTCGTGTTCCTACTTGATAGCCCCTTATTTCAACTCATCTGTAGCTTTGTCTCATTAAAGACTGAATGCAGACATAGTATTTGGTTCAGGGATAATACTGATTGCTGAATATAGTTAGAGAATGAGTCTTCATTTGGCTGCAAATGTACTTATCCATATAAATCACACTTCTTTTGAGAGAAGCTGAATGTGAGTGATCTGTCAAGTGAAATACCTGGGTTTAGCAATAAATCTAAGGAAAAAATCATTTACAAGGTAATCAGTAGCTATTTTTAATCTCATCAGTGCAAAGGAAAGCCTGTCTTTGTACCATACATTGAACAATGGTAATTATACATTGAATCAAGGATTTTAGAATTCTTCAAGTTTGCTTAAACCAGATTGATTGATTTTTAAGATTTATTGTTTATTTTTAGCCATCAGGGAAGTGTGCTTCTGATTGAATGAAATGTTGAGCAAGCCCACGATTCATGAATGATGGCCAAGTTTAATCTCTTTCCTTCATCCCCATCCTTCTCCATCTTGAGGTATGAAAGACAGGAAAGTATGAGGACCCTTTACATATGTCCTGGGTTTCTCAGTAGCAGTCAATTTTTTCTCCTTCTTAGTAGCTGGTGCATCACTGTGTTTTGACTTTCGGCCTGAAAAAGGTGCTGATAGCACCGATGTTTTTAGTTACTGCTGAAATGTTTGGTCTGACCAAGGACTTCGTGAGTTTCATGCTCTGCCAGGGAGGAGGAGGAGGGGAAGCTGGGAGGAAGCAGAGACAGGACACCTGACCCAAACTAGCCAAAGAGGTATTCCATACCACAGCATGTCATGCCCAGGATCTAACTGAGAGTTACCCGGAAGGGCTAGGATGGCAGGGTTGGACAAGATATCAGTCGGTGCTCGGTCAGGCTGGTGGGGCAAGTTATCGGTCGATGGACAGTGAGGTGTTGTATTCTCTTCCCTTGTTATTTCCTTTATCATTACTATTATTGGTGATAGCAGTAGTGATTTGTGTTATACCTTAGTTACTGGGCTGTTCTTATCCCAACCTGTGGGAGTTGCATTCTTTTGATTCTCCTTCCCATCCCTCTGGGAGCAGGGGGAGGGCAAAAAGGGGGGGAGTGAGAGAGTGACTGCGTGATTTGTGGCTGACTTTGTTTAAACCACGACAAGATATCAGTACTGAAGGGAATTTAGAGCTTTTTTATCCAGATGGACATCTTAATATGGCTACAGAAATAGACCGTTCTCTCCCAGTAAATGTTTACCTTGATAAACATGCAAAAGATAGATGATAGATAGAGAAATAGTGAGATAGAGAGATAGATTAAAATGCATGAGGAGCAATAAGCAAGTAAGCACAGATAACCAATGCAGTGAATAATAAACAGTTCTGAATAGGTATTTGTTGAAAAATGTCTGTCGAACTTGGGATGTCCAGAAAGGATTCAGGCCTTCTTTAGGTCACGTTTCAGTTTATTCCTTGCACTCTGTATGAAAGCATGGAAGTATTGCCTTTCATAGAATTGTAGACTCATAGAATCATAAAATGGTTTGGGTTGGAAGAGGCCTATGGTCAGGGACACCTTTCACTAGACCAGGTTTCTCGGTTGTACTGTACTGGGTGTTCAGTTGACTTAGGATTTAGTTGTTTGAATAGAGATCTGTAGTGCCATTTAATACAGCCTATGACATCTTGCCTGATTGCCATCTGCTTCTCATACAGGATGTGTGTCTCCATTAGGATTATGTAATAGCTTTCATTTACATACAGAAACTCTGCAGAGCTCTTTCAAATGGCACTACATTTGCAAACTATATCTACTTTAGGTGAGTGACATCACTCAGCAAGCATCACTGGTCTCACTAGCTGACTACAGTGGGAATTTAAATACCAACTCATAAGTGTGTGTATAAATATAACGTTCGATATTAATTTTAACCAGATTCAAATGTAACGGATTACAGTACTCCAGAGCCAGTGCAAGGCAGGAAATGAGAAAGGCCAGAGCTCATTTCAGTTTTCTGAAGGCAGGTGTACTCACTGGCACATGGGACACCCTAGGGTTTTCAAATCTTCCACACAGAGCCAGCAGACAGACATCTATGATCTACAGGAGGCCCATTCCTTTTTTTTGAAGAGCAGATGCCAGGTCAGATGCCCTAGGCCATCTTACACAGAACTACATGCCTAGGTTTAGACAACTGAATCACATTCAGTGAGTCTATGAAAAAAACTACAGGTGCAGCTGAACTTGGGAATAACCAGAGCAGAAAATACAGAATGGCTGAAGTTTGCAGTAAGGGTAATGATAAACAACATGCAGTAAGTCCATATTCAGAATGTGGTGTTTCAGACTGAAAATGCAGCTTTCGTATAAACTTTTTAGCACTTGATACAAAGACTGCCTTTTTTTTTTTTTTTTACTTAATGTGCTGTTTGTATTTATTTCTAAGTTTCGTGTTTCATAGTCACATTTAGAGCACAACTTTACTCCACAATGTATGGGATAATAAACTTATTACCCAGTTAGTTAAGAGCATTTGAGTTTAACTTCAATTACTTTCAACTTTGATAATGTGTTAACATAGTAACATAAAATAATCTGCCTCTTTGCCTGTAAATTATGAAAAGCAGCAATTACGAAAACTGGATATTTGCTGTATCTTCTTTAGTGGAGTATTTTTAAAGTTGCCAAGCTCAAATAGAAAAGGCATATGCATAAATATTTTCTCATGGCCTTTAAGAATTTTAATCCTTTGTTGAAAACATTGGTCTTGAAAACCTGCTGGGATTATTGGAAGATAAAACTCCTTTAACACATAATTCAAAACGTTATTTCTCCTATAGATAAGGTATTTAACCTGTAATGGTGCAGTCAGAATATTTTATATATTTTTAATAAGCTATTGTGGGGAAAAAAAAAAGTATTTACACTGTTATAGGCATGCACATCCAACAACAAAATTGTGGATTACTTAACATTTCATGAGTGGACTAATTGAATTAACTATAAAAACACCTTATGATTTTTTTTCTTTTTACGTCACTTGAGACCACCATTACAAATCTGTTAAACCATCATATTTTTGTTAGAAATGAAAACCTAAACCAGTGCATATTCAACAGAGCCAAGTAATTGTTTCTCAGGCATAGAAGTTACTTTGAATAGTCTTTGCCTTTCACAGAAATTATCTATTTTTGTCTGTTGGTTACAATTCAGAAGAACCACAGTTTTATCATTTCAAACTTCTCAGGTATGTAGTCCTTCCTAGAAACGGAAGATACATATTTAAAAAAAAAAGTCATTCTTCAAATTTGACCAAGTATATTCCCCACATATTCTGTATTTTAAAAAACTAATGAACCAGCAACTTTGAAAAGAAACAATGTTTACATGAAAAGGTTTAGCTAAGAAAAGATATTTTTCAAGTAATAAGAAAAAACAATTATGCACATTAGTAGGTGTCTTGGAGAAAATTAAAGGAGTCTTCTTGATTTATTACAAACTGAAAAAAAAAAGGAAGGCAAAATAGGAAGCAAAACAGAGGAAAGGAAAATGATACGCCTGCTGCAATAAAGAAATTCCTATTAATACTAGTAATGGTTAACGATGGCTGAAAATGTGTACAAGCTGTTTGAATGTAGCTTGTTGATAACATTACCTTAGTAATATAAAATTTTTCTTCTGTGGGAATATATTCTGTATCACAGAATAATTCTTTTCATGTACTATAGAGCAATTCTTTTCATGGGATTCTTAGAAGTAAGTAGTATCTCTTTACAGAAATTTTTCTCATAGAAGTTTTCTTTGATAAAGGAATTTTGCTACTTGCTGAACTAAATTTATTTAGCTGTCACCATGACTTCCCGTAAATCTACTTATTCTGAAGATTCCCTGCAGTGTACAGAAGTGTAAGTTTTATGTTTGGACTTCCTAAATGACACGTCTGTCAAGGAACAGTGCCATTCGCAATGCCTTGTAAGAGTCAAATCTACAACACACCAGAAATATTCCTACTGAAAGAACCAGGCATTGTTTTGGGCCTGAAAGGAACCCCACTAGCAGTATACTTGTTACCAACTGACATAGAGGTAAGTGAAACAAGTATGATTTTCCAAAACGGACTTGTATTTTTTTTAAGAATACAAGTAAAACCTTTGTTAGGTTTTACTTCAGATGAACCAGTGTGTCACACTCTGGAAGAAACACTACAGTGACTCTAACATCAGGAAGATTTAAATGAACTTGTGAATTATCAGCGAGCATTTGCTTTTAAATATTCAATCATTAAATTTCTTGAATACTTAAATCCTCATATCTTCAATATTTTATGTTGAAGGAATGATTTATCTGGCTTTCCTATCTTAAGGTATACTCTGTCTCCTGTGAAATACACCTCTAAACTGGTTTGATTTCCACAACAAAGTTCACAATCAGAAGCAATCCCAGTTGCATTGCACCACTTCATAAACTTATTTTCCAAGGTGACATTCCCTCTGAAAGTGACATTTCCTGACATAATTTATTGCTTGTTTGTAGTGGTATTTTTGTACTGACTGTAATGATAGCACACTACTTTCCTTGGCTAACAAGTAATTTGCATTTTTTTTTAGTTGGTCAGCCTTAGAAAATAAGTACATATTCATCCTACATTTTTGTTATATGGAGAGTGGCATGAATCAGTTTCAATGCTCATACTAATTCTTGCCTATGAAGGTATTAGCATTTGTTTTTCACAGCTCTTTTGGAAACAAATCAAAATAGAAAGAATCAGAGAAGAAACTTTTCACACTGGCTAACATCTCACAAGTCATTGGGACTTCTGCTTCAGTGGGGCCAGGAATAAATTCCTACTGGAATATGATGTAATATAATATGATATAATAATATAATATAATACAATATAATGACTATACATAGAATATTCCTCCTTGGCCTTAGCCTGCAAACCAGTAGTATATTTGCAATCAATAACCAATGTATATAATAAATTAGCAATGTTAAGTTAGCAGAAACTAAATTCATGGGTTCTCTGTGCAGGTGTTTTCCTATGCTGGATGAACTTTTCCCATTACATGCTGCACTCATCATTTGGTTATCACAAACACAGCTTCTTTGAAAAGCCTGGTATCACACTAACCATGAGAAATAGAGAGTAGGAAGAAAATGCAGAATCTCCATTTTTGGGAGGAAAATCTGGGACCTAGAGAATAAGTTGCTATCTGGTGTTTGCAGAATATGTAGCAGGCCTGGGAACTGAAAGAGCTCTGGTGCCCTTGCTTGGAAGTTAGTGTCTTCTTGCCCCCTGTGCACACCCTTGGTCCAGTTTTTTGAATTGATCATGGTTTCATAAAACTCAGAAAATAGTCCAAAAGCATATTAGTTACGAAAAAAAGCCTGTTCCATCTTTAGTAAAGATAAAAATATCCAACAACAACAAAAAAAAATCTGGTGATGAGTGTAGAGTACAAGACCTATGAGGAGTGGCTGAGGGAACTGGGGTTGTTTAGCCTGGATAAAAGGAGGCTCAGGGGAGACCTTACTGCTGTCTACAACTTCCTGAAAGAAGGTTGTAGCAAGGTGGGTGTCAGTCTCTTCTCCTAAGTAACAAGTGGTAGAGCAAGAGAAAATCTCCTCAAGTTTGACTGGATGTTAGCAAAAAATTCTTCACCAGAGGGGTTAATTAGCATTGGAACAGGCTGCCCAGGAAAGTGATTGAGTCATCATCCCTGGAGGTATCTAAAAGACATAGACATGGTGCTTAGGGACATGGTTTAGTGGTGGACTTGGCAATGTTAATGGTTGGACTCAGTGATCCTAAAGGTCTTTTCCAACCAAAGTGATTCTGTGAATCTATTATTCTATGATTCTATAAAAATAGGAATGTAAACTTAATATTATTTTATATTTTTGCATCACACTGAAACATGTCTCTATTAATTAGAAAAAACATAACTTGAGAAACTTTCAATAAAAACCTAGAAAATTATAAATGATAAAAAGTACTGAGTGAGAAAAGAGACTACCTTTGTTTTTCTCAAGATTTTACTTAAGCTACGAAAACCAGATGCTCTCATCAGCCTATAGGGCACTATTTTACCTTTTACACTCATTGCTTATTAATGGGGTCTAAAGATGGTTCTCCCTTGGTCCTACATTACCTGAAATGCAGAAAAGTGTTTTTTCATTTTTGAAAAAAACTGACATAGAAGGACCAAATTTTGTATCACATTTCCAGTTCATATTTTAAGCCTTAACACTTATTGGCTCCAGTAGGCATCAGGAGTACTCAGCACTTTGTATTAGTGACACCACAGCACCATACATGAATACTTTGCCTAATATGCATATTCTCAGTGAAGGAAATTAAAGAAAACATTCCTCAGAAAACAGGTTTTGGAAAAAATATATTTTTTTTATTTTCATGTATGTAAATTTTAATAGAATAGAATACGAAAGTGGGATTTTTCTTCTGTTTTATTTATGAAATAAGCTCAGTTACTTCTTTTCCCCAGCTCAAAACCAAAACACTTATTTCTGGAAAGCTTACAAAATATCACTTTTCCATATAGCTGTGTGAGTAACATCAGTGCCTTTGGAAAGACACTGAATTGTTACTCCACATGATCAAACATTGCAAATAAGACATGTTTTATGAATACTATTGCTTTAGTTGCTGTTTTGTACGCTATTTTTACACAAGTGTATAAAGAATTCTTTCCCTTTTTTGTATGAACAAATGAGATTTATGTTTTCAAGTGTGGACTGCTGAGGATACCAAAGTTGGTCTGTTTTCTGACCCTTGAACATCTATGTTCTCTGTGCAAGAATATCTGGTCTTACCCATTTAATCATGTTTTTTGCAGCTTTGTGTAGGAGGTGTCTATTTTTCACAGTTTGTTTTGAAATGCACATCTTGGTTTTGTGTCATCTTTGAAATTCCCATGCCCACTTATCTTTAAATGAAAGTTGCTCATTTATCCAGTGAGATATGATACAGAATGCATTTGGGGATAATAATTGCACATTTTGTGAAGTCCTCAATGATGGAAGACTGAAGGTCAACAAAGTCATATTTCAATAATGATAGATATCCTGGCCACTCCAAAGTGATTAAAACAATTATCTCCAATCTTGAATAGACGTTTTCTTTTCTTACATGAACTGAACTGATGTGGAGTAAATCATATCTATTTTGTTTGCTGAGTTCCCACTTTTACAAATTTCTTTTTGTGTGTGTGTGTGTTGGGGGGGAGGGTTTTGTTTTTTTCTGAGTGTAACACATCTTTTTCAGAAACACCCAATGGGACATGTCTGGAATGAACTACATTCCCCAGACCCATCACTGCTAGGAACGACAATTTATCAAACAACCTTTGCCTGAAACTCTAGTATTTCACAATGTCCTAAGAGTCTCGATGTGTTATCTGAAGGCAATAGCTTCTCTTCCTGTGTCTTTCCCATGGCCATATACTGTAGAAACACAAGAATCTTTGGCCCAGGGAGCTTCTAACAGAAATTTAGGTAAATCAAATGGCTGCCTTGCTTTGGAATATACAAAAAATTGTCATATCTGAGATACCTCCAAGTGAAACACTTAAGATTCAACAAATTGCTGCTTTGTTAACAAAGCCATTTTGTCTTTTTTGGCTTATTTTTCTAATCACCACTACAGATCTAATCATCACACTTTTGTGATACTTTTTATTCTGTGATCCTCTTTGCCCTGGAGACTGCAGCTGCTGACTCCACCTGTGCTAATGCAAATCAACAGTGTAGTTGAAGAAACCTTTAGAAGATGTGATTTGTTCAGCTTCCTTTTACCCTTTTTTAAAAAGGGGTCAAATTGCGCTAGCACCAATTTTAGACTACACTCTACTTATCTTCATCCATGCATGATGTATAAAAACAGTTACAAGGAGAAATCCATGACAAATATCCTAACCCAGAACCAAGGCACTGGAGAGCCAGGCTGATTAAAGTTACAAAGATGTACAAGTAAGCCTAGAGCCATAAAGCTGAAGTCTGAGAAGATACTGAGTCTAGAAAAATGCTGATGTCTCAGTTGGCAAAGTATAAGAAAATGAACACAAAATCTGTATAATCAGAAATGTCAGGGGAATTTAATGTCATCAAGTGCTGCTAGCCCTGCCTAAATTGCCCAAATCAGCCCAGGTGTAAATAGCTGCAGCTGCCATTGAAGTTACTAGGAGTTGCATCCACTTCCATAAGTGCATTAGGTTCCCAGAGGTAAGGCAATAGTACTCCTCCCCTGCACCCTTTTTCTTTTTGATTTTTCTCCTAGCTGAAAGAGCAAGAAAAATAGCCTCCTAAAATAATGGTAAAGATAAAAGCAATGATGTTCAGAGGTAAATATGATGAAAGTTGAAAACACTTTTTATGTTACAAAAAGACTAGATGAGTTACACAGATCATTGAAATTCATATCACAGTATAGTCACTGGTTCTATAAATTCATGAATAATTCATCAAAGAAAAATCTAAAAACTATAGAACTGCCCTTTCAAAAGCCCATCGTTTTAGTTGACCACTGGCTCTTTGGTTTCTAAACACTACTAAATGCACCAAAGGAACCACTTAAATTGTGTCTCCATTTACCTGAGTGCTATTATTTGATGTTTTACTTCAGGTGCAGGTGAGTCTAATTTTTTTTTAAATTTAGCCAAAAAGTCATACGTATACACTGAAGGCAGAAAGAGCCTTTAATTTTAAAAAGACTATTAACTTCGTTTATATTTCTAAATCGAGTGGTTTGATGTGTCAGTACTTCAATGTAGTTCCCTAGTTCAACAGTATAGAGCCACAGAGTGCTGCTTGATTCTAGCTGAGGAGCACGAGATGGCATTTACTACTAATGCTCTGAAGATTTACATTCCATATGTAGACAGTACAGATGGTATGCACATATACCTTTTTATCATTCTTAAGAGTACTAAAAGGGGTTTGTTTGTATGGTTTTTGCTTTTGTTTGTTTAATGCCAAATGTCCATCTCAGAAGGACACAGCAGGAAATCTGTTCCCCTAAATTCTCTATTACTGGTACTGATCATGGGTGGGGACAAGCTCTACATTTCCTTAAAGTGAAAGACTCAGGCTCAAATTTATCCCACCTACTAGTGAAAAGTTAACTGATATGTACAAATTAAGAGAATAGTTGCCTTACACTTCTTCCATAGTCAGTGGAGAGGAAAAGAAAGTGCTTGGGGTGAATAGTACTCCTCTCACTCTTCTGAATGAAATGAGATGGTAAAATAGCTAGGTTCCTAACTTGCATATGCCTAAAGCAAATGGTGGATGTTAAGGATTCAGTGATGAATGGAGAGATTAATGGATGGATGGTGGATACAGGTCCCAGCTTCCAAATGAAAATGAAATTACGATTTCATCATAACTATTTCTGCTTGGTTTAGGGTAAAGAAAGGTGATGAGTAATTATATTCCCCTTTTTAAGATGCCATTCACTTGCAGTTATATAGTTAACAAATGATCTGCAGGTATGCTGCATGTTACTAAGACCATATACAAGGCAAGACATCTTAAAAAAACTTGACTATCTGTCATTTGGTCATCTTAATGTTTTATTATCTTTGCTTTCTGATCTAATAATTGTTAGTTATCAACTGTCATAAATAGCTTTCCAGATATATACTAGATTCCTACCTCACTTTAAACCTTGTACCTGTTTCTTCACTGGCACAATTAATACTTTCAAAGCCAAGTTAATTTATCCTTTGATTATTATTTTTTTCCAGTACAGAAGCCAACTTACTGCAGGTGGTTTGACAGCCATAAAGATATTTAATAAGCATGATTCTGAAGTTTGTTGGTTTAGAAAGTGAAGGTTTTTGGAAACACAGAGTATGAATTTAGAATGATCAAGAACTTCTATGCCATTTCCTTGGGAAACTTCTGGCAGCATACAAGATTCACATGCAGTGCATTAGCAGATGAAACCAAATTTTAATATGTTTCTGCATGTTTAAATATAGAATCATAGATCATAGAACAGTTAGGGTTGGAAAGGAGCTTAAGATCATCAAGTTCCAACCCCCCTGCCTTGGGCACGGACACCTCACACTAAACAATATCACCCAAGGCCTCGTCCAACCTGGCCTTGAACACTGCCAGGGATGGAGCATTCAAAACCTCCCTGGACAACCCATTCCAGTGCCTCACCACCCTCATAGTAAAGAACTTCTTCCTTATGTCCAATCTAAACTTCCCCTGTTTAAGTTTGAACCTGTTACCCCTTGTCCTATCACTACAGAATCTAATGAAAAGTCCCTCCTCAGCACCCTTATAGGCCCCCTTCAGATGCTGGAAGGCTGCTATGAGGTCTTCACGCAGCCTTCTCCAGGCTGAACAGTCCCAACTTTCTCAGCCAATCTTCATACAGGAGGTGCTCCAGTCCCCTAATCATCCTCAGGGGCCCTCCTCTGGACTTGTTCCAACAGTTCCATGTGCTTTTTATGTTGAGGACACCAGTACTGTACAGAATACTCCAAGTGAGGTCTCCCAGGAGCAGAGTAGAGGGGCAGGATCACCTCCTTCGACCTGCTGGTCACGCTTCTTTTGATGCAGCCCAGGGTACAGTTGGCTTTCTGGGCTGTGAGTGCACACTGCTAGCTCATGTTCAGTTTCTCATCGACCAGCACCCCCAAGTCCTTCTCTGCAGGGCTGCTCTGTCCTACCTGTAGCTGTGCCTGAGATTGCTCCAACCCAGGTGTAGGACCTTGCACTTGGCGTGGTTAAACTTCATGAGGTTGGCATCAGCCCACCTCACAAGTGTGTCAAGGTCCCTCTGGATGGCATTCCTTCCCTCCAGCGTATCAACCGAACCACACAGCTTGGTGTCCTCAGCAAACTTGCTGAGGGCGCACTCAATTCCACTGTCCATGTCAGCGACAAAGATGTTGAACAAGACCGGTCCCAACACCGATTGTTGAGGGACACCACTCGTTACAGGTCTCCAGCCAGACATTGAGCCATTGGCCACAACTCTTTGTGTGCGACCATCCAGCCAGTTCTTTATCTACCAAGTGGTCCATCCTTCAAATTGATGTCTCTCCAATTTAGAGACAAAGATGTCGTGTGGGACAGTGTCAAACGCTTTGCACAAATCCAGGTAGATGATGTCAACTGCTGTGCCGCTGTCCATCAGTTCTGTAGCCCCATCATAGAAGGCCACCATATTGGTCAGGCAGGATTTCCCCTTAGTGAAGCCATGCTGGCTGTCACCAAGCACCTTGTTGTTTTCCACGTGCCTTAGCGTGTCTTCCAGGAGAATCTGCTCCAAGAGTTTGCCAGGCACAGAGGTGAGACTGGCTGGTCTGTAGTCCCCTGGGTGTCCTCTTCTTGAAAATGTGGGTTATATTTCCCTTTTTCCAGTTTTTGGGAATTTCACCTGACTGCCATGATTTTTTAAATATGACAGTGGCTTAGCAATTTCATTTGCCAGCTCCTTCAGGACCCACGGATGGATGACGTCAGGTCCCATTATGCACCTCATATAAACATGAAGTATTTATATATATTTATATCTATTCTAGATTATATTACATATATTATATATATAATATATATTTATATATATTCTAGATTATATTATAAAAATATATATATTTATATATATTCTAGATTAGAAATTTCTCATTTAAAATAAATTAATGACTTTGCTAGTGGAATTGCTTACTATTATTATAATTCTTAAAACTATTATTTATACTGTAACAAAATTAAATAAATTGCATTGTCGTGTTTGATGCTGAGACTGCTAGTGATTAACAATGAAAACAAAATATGTAGAAGTAAAATTACTTTTATAAGCATTTAAGCAGACATTCTTCTTTTCCTACTCTATCACACTGAAGCAATTTGAGTTTAGGAGATTGTACATTTATTTACTTTTTCTATGTCTGCTTGTGTGTGTATTTGTATCCACATAATGTATGTATGCTTACATTTATGTCTGAAATACATATTAATTAGTTAACCTGATTTTCACTTTGACCCTATGGTGCTTGTCATATTCATGAATCTTTTTATTGCAAAGACCACTGAGTTTACATGTCAAGAGGAAGATGCAGGATTAGAATCATAATATGCAAATGTCATAGTTAAGAAAAAAACATGTTCAATGTATAAATGAATGTCTTTAAAATGGAATTCTAATGCTGATTTAACAATGAGAATATGTCTCCACTTTATATTTTTAATGTTATGAATGCATTTGCCATTTCTGGCAGTTATTTAATTTTTTTTTCTGGTATATCTCAATCATTATCAATGTGTTCCTCCTACTTACTACTTTCCCCAAACCTGATGAGAAATCTTTTCTGTCTCGATAGATCAAAGTCCTTGTTGAGAATTAGAATACTCTCTTAGCTGAGGGAAATGGGGATTTAGTACTGTTGTTTTATTTATCACTTGAAGGCTTAGATCTCTGTCCTATCAGCTCAGATGTTAAAAAAGATTAACAAGACTGACAACAGTTGTAAGTAACGTTATTAAAGTAGTTGTGTTATTTTATGGTCACAGACTACAGATAAGCTTTATATTCAACATATAGACTGGAAGAGGCTAAATTTTTAACTATATTGGTACAAAGGTTATGCAGTTCTCAAATTAAACCACACAATTTTTTTTTGCTGAAATTTTTACTAATTACTTGGCATTAAAAAGCACATGCTTTAATGACAATAATGAGTAAAGAGCCATAACCCTCAAGAGGGAAGGCCCTGATTAAGAAATAATATGACAAACTGCAATATTTCTGATTAAAACCTACCATGGATGAATACACAAGATGCTGTTGATGCACAGACCCTAATGTGCTTAAGGTGTACATTAATCGGCCACTTCATACATTTGATTTACTTTACTACTTTGGATTTTTAAATCAAGATTTTTAAGCTTAACTAAGACTCCCCTTCTTAAGTTATAAGTAGACCGCAGAGACCCTTTTGTATAAATGTATAACATTTTGAAAGAATTGTGTTTAAATACTTAATGCAATCAATATTATTTGCAAGGGCTATTTTTCTCCTTAGATGTCTTCTTCCGTTTTGTTCTCAGGACATGTTTTGTTTCAAGTCATCATTTATTTGCACTGCAATAGGATGTTAACTCGACTTTATACTAGCACGATTTAGTCTTGCTTATTTTGCTCACTTCAGGGAGGTATTAATCAGGCTGGGAGCGTGCGTCTAGCTATGGACTCTGACTTGCAAAAATCAGGAGAAAAAGGAAAATCTGTTAATTACCCATCTCACTGGGACTATAGCAAAGCTCAGTTAATAAATTTCAAGTATCCTGGTGCACCTTAGCGACTTACACTTGTTCTACATGTCATAATTTTAGGATTAGATTTTAAGTATACTAGCTATTTTTTGCAGTTCCTTAAACCTGGCAGATTTTTTTTTTGCCATATTTTGTCAAAATGTGTTTTTCTCAGAGTATATCCTTTCCATGGGATATATACCTTTCAGATTCCAAAGACATTTTTAAATAATAATTTATAGAGATGTGTGGGAAGATGCTATCGTAACCTGCTTGAGATATTGCTCATTTGCTTTGATCATTTGCCTTTGATCATTTGCAAATTTAGGCGCTGTTACTGCTAACACTCATGGGCTTAATTCTCCTTTAGATAAAGGTTTGTAGCAGTAAGGTCTTGAAGTTTTTTCTCTTTCCATCAAAGACTACAGGCTCTAATGTTCTTGGAGGAGAAGTGTTAAAGTAAATGCAAAGGACATAGGTCTTTTCCCCTATGAATTCCACCAGAAATTTCCTTTCCTCCACTCCTTCTTTTCCAACATTGTCAGGCAACATGCCCAGGCTGCTTCCTACCACCATGCACAGTCTGAGTATATACCTCTCTTGTAATTTGATATGTGTCCATTCACATCATCAGAAATGTGAATTCTCACAACTCTGGAATTAGGGAAAACTTGCAGGAGGAAGTTTCTGAGTGCCAGTTTGGTACTTTCTGTAAATTAGCACCCAGAAAGGCACTTCATTGTGCTACAGCCTTGAGTAAAACCACAGATTGTTTAATAGAAATAAAAAGATTATTATCTATAAACTGAGAAGCAGCTATAACTGCTACACATCATCCCAAATTCTCAAAAGATTGTATCTTCCCAGTCATGCATTACGTAGGCTTTACCAGCTAGAGAATTCGCACTCAGAGTATAAAATACAGTGCCTTTCTGTGAAAAAAAAAAAAAAAAAAAAAAAAGTAAAACTTTATGTCATGACTATTATATTCTCTTTTCAAGATGATAAGGTGCAGGTATCGAAAGATAATGCAGTTTATTTTACAGGAGGTAGCCAGGAAAAATTCAAGACATTCCAATCTGATATTCAGTACTAGGCTTATAAAAAACTGATAGGAGCTCTTGATCTAACACAAATCATATGCAGTATAAGGCCAGTATGCACACCTTTCAGGGTCATGAAAGATCATGCGGAGGCTTTAAGTCAATTTTTTGGGATTATTTTTAGCTAACTGATACGGATACACCCTTGCAAACTTAAAGTTGAGAAAATGACATGAAACCCATTATTTCCGTTCCCACTCTACCTGCTGTACAGACACTAGAGTAAGAGCTCAGTTCATACTTCACTGCCCTGCTAAGGCAAAACAAACTAAAACCAGCTTCAAAAACTGCATGTACTTCTGACACTTCCTGGCAACTCTTTGAAGTTTAGCAGTTGGAAGTTTAAGTAAATTTTCTCTGTTGTGTTGCTGTGTGAAAGACACCCACTGCAAGGGAAGCCTGAGTGGAAGGCAGGTAGTGACTTCTCTTGTTCGAAGTGATCTCTGCAGGTATGTGCCTGAAGAGTCCTGGTGCCGGTAAGAGGATTGTCTGATGGCTTCCTTCCTTAACCACATCAGAAAATCCAATCTGACATCCTGAGGAAGTAGAAGTAGCAGTTATCTCAAAGTGTCTAGTCAGAGCTCTGCCAGTTTGCAACCGTGTTGCTTCAGGAATCAGATGGATACAAGTAGTGAAGCAGATTGCATAATTTTCCATTCAAACCAGTATGGGTATTTTAGAAAGAAAAGACTATCAGCTGGAGAAATGGTAGCTGCATTCATCATTTTAAGATTAGGATTTTGAAAATCTACTATTTACAGACAAATTCTGAAACTAATAGCTCAGATGTTATTTTTATTTTAACATAGGGATGTGAGGGATGCAAATCCATCAAAGACATAGATTCAAGTCTCATTTTGTCCAACAGCAAACACCTTTGAAAAGTGCTAGATATTTAATTGAATCAAGGTGTAAGAAAAGTTAATAAGACTGGTTTTCAGCAACTTTTTAATCTAAAGATATCTAAAGAGAAGAGAGGAATAATGTAGGAACTGTGGTGAGAATAAAGCTAGAGATCTCTCGTAATATGTGTACTGTTGGACACCAGCAGAGTCATGCAAGTAAAATGTCTTCTTAGGATATCTAAAAAACTCATTCTGCCCAATTTTATTGAGTAGAAAACTCATGAGACTGAAAACCACACAAATGTAATTAATGGTTTCTGACACATCTTATTTGCACAGCAAGTGATATTTGACAATACAGGTAAAACTCAGCTTCAGGTGTTAGCCATTTTAAGTAATTCATGTCCATAATGAGAATCATTTAAGTGTTATGGAAGTTGACAACATACCTTTAAATAGGACAAGAGAACATACAAGCTTGATAAGCAAATTCAGGATTCTGTGCAAAATGTTGACTCATACAGGTCAGTAACTCCACTATATTTAATATTTTTACAAATATACCAAATCCTTATATTTTGAACACATAATTTTGGCAAATTCACACTTCGACTTCAATGAGACCAGTGATAGAAACAGTTTAATATTAATGGGGGGGGGGGGGGAAGGAAAAAAAAGAAAAAGAATGAGTGAATGTGTGCTCCACACAGGAGCAGAGAATTGAAACTTTGGAAATAACCAAAGTAGGGCACTAGCAGTTCAGTTCAGAAGTTGTAATACTCACAGAACAACGGAAAAACCTTTGGCACACATTTTGAGTAGTTTTGGCACTGTTTAGCTGGAGCACTGAATCAGAAAGCGAATGATGAACAAAGCCAAGGAGAATCCTTGCAGGTTCTCTGTAAAAATATTCCTAAGAATTAATGGTGCTGGAAATGGTCATCTTGGTGCCTGCTGTTATTGTCAGGCATCAGAATGCTAACGAAAGCCACCTCACTGATTAGTGTATCACAATGTGAGGTGAGCAGAGACCAAATTGCACCTCTTCACAGGATTTCCAAAGTCCCATTGAAGTTTCTTCAGATTCTGAGTTGTGTAAAATAAATATGTATGCACTGACAGTGAGAGGCATTAATCTCTATTTGCTGGAAATGGGCCCATTTACTTGTTGAGTAAAGCAGGATGTGTAGAAATTAGCTTGCTCCTTCTGGCTCATCTGTCTTCTTAACCCCAGGGAAAGGAGGAAGATGTAGGAGAGAAGGGGCAGGAAACAGCTTTACCAGCTCTCTGACTGCCAGGGAATCCATCACACTAAGAGTATCATCTGCTGGTGAGATGTTTTTCACTCCTCTGTGCCACCTGGTTGGTTCAAAGGGAAAAAAGTAGATGAGATAGCCAGACCACCAAGTGCAAAACTGGAAAATGTTGTTCTTATTTTGAACATGTGCAAAGCATAATGGAATTATGGATTTATTTTAACAAACCGAAGGAATACTGTGTGAAAGGACTGTGTCATTAAATCTGGTGATAACTATACGCTGGAAATGTAAATTGTATTTCTTAAGCTTTTTTTTTTTTTTCATTGTAAATACTTCAAACTATGAAGCCAAATTTACTACAGAGAATGTATGAAATGATGTGCAGTATGCTGGGCAACATCTGTCTGCACACATCAGATTTCATTCAGTAGCAGTAAAATAGTGTTTTGTTAATTATACTGACTGACCATAACTTTCCCTTGCTACTTAAAAGCATGTTACTATTGAATGCCCAGATTCTAGTTTCACTTTTTAATTTAACACTGTAATAATGGAAAGTCTTTTGAGTTATACGGCATTTTCAAACCACATGCTGATATTACAGGGGAGATCACATGTTAATAAATACATTATATACTTCTCTAGAAGTTTGAGAGTGGGAATATTTTTTGAGAGTGTGAAGGTCATTTGCTTAACAATATTTGCTTTAATAGAAGATTGAACAGCATATTATTTTCACTATAGCCTCAAAGCATTGGCATGGAGCACAGAGCCTCCTGCACCTAACACAGTGTTAAGAGTAGCTATGGCAGACGTGGGCCAACAGTTGCTGGCAATAAATGGCTGTTTGGAGAACTTAAAGGCTGGTGGCTACACTTTTGGTGCACTTCCTAATGCACTGTGTCTACGTATGAATACACAAACCCAGTGAACATGACTGTGGGCAGCCTTGGCAGGATATGAAATGTACACTTGAAAGACAGTGAAAACATGGAACATTTTTTCTTGAACTTTATGATAGGGCAACTTCTGTGTTGCAGAAGTAGCTAGATTCTCTAAAGCAGTTTCTAACGATTGCACAAATGGTGCAATTTTGTGCACCATTCTCTGTCCACTCAGTGTTTTCTCTGAACAAGTTAATTAACTGTGAATGCTGAAGACCCAAATAAGGGGATGACTTGTTCCTGGATTTTTAATTTATAGGATTTAAACATCTTTGGACTTTTGAAATCCTCTGGATTCCCATCTCCAACTTCATATGCCAAAAAACTTTGAAAATCCATTTCTAAGTTATAATTTGTTCCAGTTTTCTGATCTATAGCATAACAAAATATGAATAATGTCTATCTACTTAATTGCCAAAATTATTTATTGTTTGCAATGTTCTCTGAAAACATGAAGTGTTAATTATTGTAATGAAGTTTTTCATATCAAAAGAAGCTTGAGGAACAGAAAAATTACTATTCTTACAACATTTGTTTTTTGACTGTAAATAGATTTCACCATACTTGATATGTATTCTAGCTCTTAGACAGCACTTAGAAAACTTATTCTTGTCTCTTTCTAACTTGATACTGAGATACTGAATCAAGCATTCTTACCTGATGCCATTATTTGTTTGTCTCAGTCTCCAATTGCTTAAATTTTATAGTTTTTCAAAATGTGCACGGGATATATCCTATGTCTGGCAAGGTATTGCTGATGCCAGAATCTTTTCGTATGTGGGAATGATTCATTTCAAAACAACAGTGTATGTCCGAGTGTGTGAACTGAAGCATTAACAGACATAATTTCCTGCCAGCTCATTGGTTCCACTTAAGTTGTGGATCAGACGTAACACTGAATTCAATAGGAGGAAATTTGGAGCTTTCCTCAGTACAAGACTCAGCATCAAATAACACTTCACTCTTATTTGTTACTGAGTGGTCTAAAACATAATTGCAAAGTACACTTCTAATTAGTTACCTTTAAAATTTTGCTGTTAGGACATGTTACTCAGCAGCTTTGTGAAGTGTAAAAAAAAAAAAAGTCACATAAGTGGATAGTGTCTGGGGAAATGGCTACTTTTTTCTAATCCTAAAAAAACAGCAGCTTGTGAGGGTCAATCTTTTAAAGTGTATGCTTCACTGAATGCAATTATTAATCATTTCCCTTCAGGAAAAAAATTAAGTGTTAAAGTACAGATCTAAACAGTGTTAAGTGCCCAGAGCTACTGAGTTCATAGTTTCAGCTATATTTCAGTGTGAGATAATTGACCTTCCCCAATGCAAATGAAGAGCTGGCACTGTACAAAATGACTCATCCTGTCTCAGTATTTTATCTCCTTGCATTTATTCATTTCTTTCTGTGTCCATTCCCAGTTGCAGTGAAGGTCTCTGTGAATGTGTTTAGGACTGGGTCCTTAACATTATCAATTTTTAGTAAGCACACAGTTTGCAGGATGATTTTCTCCAATATGAAAGCTTCCTAGTAAAGACAGATGCAAATCAAGGCAAATAATATGGTCAAAGCTTTTTTATTATTAGCAGTCCTCCAAGCCAGCTGAATTTACTGAGATATAAAACTATATTTGTAAGCTATGGTTAAGATGATTTTCATAGGTAAACAAACAAAAGCCTCAAACTGTATCATTCAGTTTCAAACCCAAAAAATAGAGATCCCAACAGAAATCTTTCCCACTGTGCTTATGATACTGAAAAAGACCTCAAATATTAACTGTGGTTTTCTTACCAAACTGCTTTCTGTAATTATGTTTGAATAATATGATTCACATCACTAATTACAGATTATGGCTTTTCTGAAGCAATACTCAATTCTGGATGCCTTCTCAGAGTATCATGCTGGTAACATCTAAACCGGAAAAGGTGCTGCTGGTTTGCTGGTCAGAAGAAGCAGATATGAAAATCATTTACAATTGAAAGGAAGCAAGGCTGAAGCACTTGGTAGTATCTAGGAACAGCAATGCTCATTTTTTTCTACCTTAAATGTAGTGTCTTTGCATGTGTGTATGTATAAGTCTGTGTACATAAATACATATACATGCCTATTGCTCTCCCTCTCTCTCTATAGATGTACTTATACATGCATTTTGTTTTGTCCAGCTATTCTGAGAAATAAAGCTGCTCTGTTGCTATCGCAATATGCTATCATGAATTTACATTATTTTGTGTCCCTGGCAGCATTTCACAGTGGAAGGACTGTTGCTGAAGAGCAGTGATTTTGAAAAGAGTGATTAGGAAAGAAAGAATGCTCTGGTGGGAAAGATTATGTCCTGCATGATCAGACCTTACAGTTTGATTCATTATTCCTTCACAAGACAGTTAACTTTAGACAGTTATCTTGTACAGACCTTGTGATTTGGCAAACAAATACTTCATGTGCAAAAATCCTGTGTTCCCCAGTTGCAAGAAAATTGTGAAAATGTCTATTTTCCAGGTGCAATTTTGTTGTCAATTGAAAGGTTTCAATCTAAATATCATTATGTATTTTTGGTATGTAGAAATCTCAAGTATATCGCAAACAAAATTAAAATTGAGATGTATTTTTTCTATAAAAAAAAGCTCTTCATGATGCTTTGAAAGGTAACAACTGGGAAGGGAAAAATGTAGGAACTAGAAATAATTCAGGATCATTATTTCTTCTTGTTAGAGTTGGTATTTCAAAGCCGGTTTTTATATCTAGGTCCTGGTCACCTTAGTGAAAACAGAGATTTTTATGTAATTAGTCATACAATACAAAAAGTGGCATCTGAAGTGGCTGGACACATTATTTATATTATATCATCTGCTGCCACATCTACATCCATAGAGTAGCCTAATAGCAGGAGTGCTCAAAGGCAATGTGGGATGTGTTGTCCCGACTCGAGGTCTTAGAGAGACCAGGGCTTTGACCTGGCCCTCTGACATCAGTAATCTGGTTGCAGGGCTGTAGAATCTCATTCTCTGATGTAATCATATGATGTAGGAGAGTTCCAGCAAATTGCTCCCTTTAAGTCAAGGACTTCATTTTTCCTTATTTTTCCTTATTTCCCTTTTCCTTCAAGAACTGCACTGGTAAGTTACATAGTCCTGGGCTAATTTCTGCTGTTAGGTAACTTACTCAGTTCTAGATATAAGGTACCAATCCAGTGAAATCCGAAGTAAATCCAATATATCCATGCAGAAACCTCCAGTTTTCACAACTGTCATTTTCATATGAAGTGATACTCTGCTGAGAAATAACCAGGAACATATACAACCATTTTAACATTCCTGGATGTTAAATGTGGGTGACCTTCTTGGAAGAATCATAGAATACCAGGTTGGAGGGGACCTCTAGGATAATCTGATCCAACCTTTCTTGGCAAAAGTACGGTCTAGACGGGATGGCCCAGCATCACGTCCAGCTGAATCTGAAGAGTGTCCAATACTGGGGAGTCCACCACTTCCCTGGAGAGATTATTTCAATGGCTGATTGTTCTCACTGTGAAAAATTTTAATACCTCTTCTTGCTTTACACCTACTCTCATTTTCTTTTCTGTGATTTTGAAGAAGACAGAGGTCCTCAGGGAAAATGTGAGCAAGTTCTGAATGTTGGAACTCATGGCTGTCCCTATGTACATTGCTCCAGAGTCTCCACACCTTGGGGAAATGATTAATTTGGAACTACACAGCATGGCCCACGAGTCTCTTTTCCTTGGCTTGTCTTAGCTGAGGAATACATGTTTATATTTTTTTTTCCTGCTTCATTTTATGTTAAGCCAGTCAAGAGATGTTTGTTGTTCCTTGGGAGCATGACAGAATCTGTCTGACCAATACTGCTGAGCTTCTAAGTTGCACCTGTACAAAACTTGCTATAATGTGTATTTGGAGAGCTCATAGAGAAAGATAGTCCTATTTAATTTTATTCGCACACCTCGCCTTCAGTTGAGACTCTGTGTCCTTGCCTTGAAAAACCCTGAAAGTTTTGCCCCAGGCTGTCTCTCAAGCCTGATTTCCTATTACATTTTTCTTCTTTATGCCACCAACACCTATCTCAGAACTTCATTTGTCCTCTATCACTCTAGGTGTTCCTGCTCTGGCAGGGGGATTGGACTAGATGATCTTTTGAGGTCCCTTCCAATCTCTAACATAGTGTGATACTGTGATACATTCCAGCTTGCAATCCATTCCCAAGTTGCAATCCTACTTTAATAAAAGTCCATTAGCCAAAATCAAAGAAATACATTTCTTTCACCAGATTTAAAGTGAATATGGAAAGAAACAATGAAAAGCCTGGAAGTCTGAAGTGCTAAGCTAGTGTCTCATTTCCTTGGGTCAAGACTGCTTGTCCAGGAACATGATCAAGCAGATAAAACTGCAGGACTTGAGAGATGATCCTTCTTAGCAAAAGTAATTAGAGCAGATTTATTTAAATCTGCTGTATTGCTTAGTCAGTACCACACCAGTAAGTAATTTCAGTATTCATTTAAGTGGTTTACGTGCCTGTCTTTTTAATATTATTTCCATGACCCATATAAAGGTATCAGCGCAGATTCATGAAATTATTATTCAATGAGAATAGTAATTCTCATTTATCTTTAGTTATGGCTCATTAACACAGTGCTAATTAGGGCTAGATTCTGCCATGAGGAGAGTTGACAAAGCAATAGAAACTCATCCAAGAAGATGAAAGATTTTTATATGGCCTTAGGGTTACTGTCCCTTAAAAAGAGACTGGCAGAGTTTGGTTCTGATATGTGCTTCCCCCTTGATCCGGGAAGCAGTTGGCATTCCTTCTCTTGTTGGAGTTCCTGGCTCTGTTTCTGCTCTATTTAGGTTGTCCAGTGCTCATCTACCAAGACTCTAAATGTTTTCCAACAGTACCACATCTGTTCCACGTGGTGCAGTGTCTGAACCTGATTCTGGGGAGAGTGCAGAAGAGTGTGATGCAGTTCCCTGTTTCCGTTTGTTTGAGTTCTTCCTAAAATGTAAGCTTAAAAAAAAAAAAAAAAAAAGAGGGGGGAAAAAAAAGTCAATCAAGCAAAAAGCATTACCCGCATCTATGTGAGCTGCTGAATTTGAGATTTTTGCTTGAGTATGGCCTATGCCCCCTCCTTTCCCCTTTCTACTCCTGAGAAAGAGAATCAATGGTGACACAGAAAGAGCAGCTCTTTGCCTACACCAACTACACGGACACAGGTAGGCTGTGTTTCACCCTCTGCAAACACTATACAGGCACACTGCAGGGCTCACAACCTAGTCTTTAATGTTTGATTTGTTTATTAATTATTTACTTATAAATCTATCATACCATTTAAAACCATGCTTCACTGAAAATCTGTCCTAAACTTTATTCACTCTGAGATGTGAAAGTAGAGGCATAATGCATAACCTTTAAAAGATTAAAAAACCTTCATCAGGTTTTACTCAGGAAGACCCTCTCCCTTGCCTCTTAATATTTCAAAGTAGGTTGTCACTACACAGAGAAAGTGTTGCACCAGAAAGTTGGTTTCCTAATCCTTTGACAGGCCTCTTAATTCTTTTCTCTCCAATGTTCTCGAAAATAGACACACACACACAAAAAATATCCTCAAACGATATAGCTGCTAAACTTAGCACCATCAACAGTACAAGATCAGAGCTGTATGTTGTACTCTGGATCTGCAACTGCTGTCAAAGATCTTCTAACCAGCACTCTGCTTAAAACTGAAAGATACAAAGGCAAAGTTGTTTGGTTTTCTGTTCACTTTTTAAAGTTGATTAGTCTAGTGGGCATTGAATCTTTCATTATGGTTTCCTTTCAGGATAAAATGTTTGGTTTCAGTCTTGCAAAAAAACTTTTAATCTTCAAGAAAACAAACAAACAAAAAAAAAACAACAAGAAAACCCCTCCAACTCTTTGCTTTGCTAGGTTTGGATGGCGTATGTTATCTTTCAGAGATATGCAGGAAAGTCCCCTAGGAATTGTAGTGTTGTTTGCCAGTATTCCCTGGCGGATTTATGGGAATGCTTACAGCTATTCCTGCCTCATCAGTTATTTTCCACCCAGATTTAATTTTACTTATCTGCATGAAGATTTCATCTTCCTTTCATGCCATCTTCCATTCTCTCATTTGTCCTTGTTTCCTTAGTTCTATTAAATGAGCATGAAGAAAGCAACAGCTGTGCTGAAATCAGCAGAGGTGAAGGGAAGGAGTACATTATTGTACAGTGTGCTCAGTAAAAATGGGAGGGAAGGAAAAAATGTTGTCAATAGAAATATGTAACAGGAATTTTTTTATTTCTAAACTAACCTGTTTTGTGAAGTCTCACCATTATTGCTTGCACATACATATAAGAATCTTAATACGGATGACATCACCTTCTAGATTGGCTTCAAGGGCATTTAGAAATGCCATAGTTCTTTTAACTTCTACATAGTGACAGAAATTTTTTTATAAGCATTCAGTCTAAGTCTTGCTGAAGTCAACTGAAAAATAACAATTTCTCCCCTCAATTAGAGAAAAAGACTTTTCAGAAGTGCGTGTTCTATGGGAGGGTTAAATGGTATCTGTAGTCCTGACAAAAATTAGGAGAAATGTACAGCTGAAGTGGCACAGATATTTGCATGGGGTGTTGACCAAGGTTTACTCATTATATACATTAATTCTTTTAGTATTTATGTGTAGGAGAAGAATTATTCTATGTTAGAGCTGTTCTTTATTATAGGGAAGACCCTCACTATTTCTATTTCTGCTTATTGCTTCTTGCCCCATTGCTGGGCAGCACTCAGAAGAGTCTGAATCCATATTCTTGGTTTCCACCCCTACCAGGTATTTATACACATGCATAAAATTTCCCTGAGTTTTTTCTGCCCAGGTTGAACAATACCAGCTCTCTCAGGCCCTTCACATCACTCACATGCTTCAAACCCTTCATCATCTTTGTGGCTCTTCACTGGATTTGCTTCAGTATGTCCATTAACTGCTTGTACTGGGGAACCCAGAACTGGGCCCAGCATTTCAGATATGGCCTCTCCAGTGCTAAGGAGGGGGAAGGGACTACACCTTCAACCTGCAGACAACATGATGCTGTTCCTGATGCAGACCTGAAAAAGCTGTTTGCCCTCCTTGACGCAAAGGCATGTTGTTGGCTCATGACCCGGTAGGAACTCCAGAGCCTTCTCTGCAAAGCTGTTTCCAAGAGTCAGCCCCTAGCCTTTACTGATACACACCAGTTCGTTCCCAGGTGTCCCAGATTTTTGACATCCCTCTGAATGTCAGCATAGCCATATGGTTCGTCAAACACTTCTCTCAGTCTTGTATCATCGAAAGTGCACTCTGTCTTGTGGTCCAGGTCATCAGTGAAGATGTTAAAACATATTCTCCCCAGTGTCATCCACTGGAGTATACCATCAGTGACTAGCCTACATCTGGACTTTGTGCTCCTAATCACAACATTTAGAGCTCAGTGGTTTAGCCAGTTTTCAGACCACCTCACTATTCATTTATCTAGCCTATGCAGCTTGTCTGGAAGAATTTAATAGGATGCATTGCTTTAAGTCTTACTGAAATAAAGACAAACATCAAATTCTTCTTGTATATGCACCAAGCCAGTCATCTCAATGCAGAAGGCTTTCCAGTCAGTCAGGAACCATAGAATCATAGAATGGTTTAGGTTGGAAGGGACCTTAAAGATAATCTAATTTCAATCACCCTGCAATAGGCAATGACACCTTCCACTAGACCAGGTTGTTCAAAGCCCCATCCAACCTGTCCTATAACACTTCCAGGGATGGGACAGCCACAACTTCTCTGGGCAACCTGTTACAGTGCCTCATCACCCTCACAGTAAAGAACTTCTTCATAATATCTAATCTAAATCTACTCAGTTTAAAGTCATTATCCCTTGTCCTATCACTACATGCCCTTGACAAAAAGTCCCTCTCCAGCTTTCTTGTAGGCCACCTTTAGGTACTGGAGGTACCTAAAGGTACTGCTCTAAGGTCTTCCTGGAGCCTTCTCTTATCCAGGTGGAGCAATATGCCAACAACTTCTGATCACCTTCTTGATCTTCATATGTTTAGAAATGGTTTCCTGGATTATTTACTCTATCATTTTTGGACACATCAAGGTGAAGCTTACTGACATGTAGCTCTGTTGATCATCATTGCTACCCTTCCTAAAGATAGGCAGGACATCTTCTGTCTTCCAGTTATCAAAACCTCCAGCATTTGCCATGACCTTTCAAAGAGTATTGCAAGTGGTCCTTCAATGACACTGGCCAGCCCCTTCAGCCCTTCTAGGTGCATCCCATTGGATTCTGTGGATTTTACTTTGTCTAAATATTCCCTGATCAAATCCTACTCCACTGAGAATAAGTCGTCTTTGCTGCAGACTTTGCCTCTGTTCTCAGGACCCTGGGATTCCTGAAGTCTCATTGTACCAGTAAAGGCTGAGGGAAAGAAGACTTTGAGGCACAAGGCCTTTTCCATGTCTTTTGTCAGCATGCCCCATTCAGCAGCAGGGCCATGTTTTCCCTAGTCTTCCTTTGGCTGCTGGAGTACCTGTAGACACCTAATGATGCTTGCTCAATTTCCCCCTTGGATGTCTGTTTTTCTTTTCCCAAAAAAATCCCCAAACAAAAAAAAAAAAGGTGTGGTTTGTATTAAACCAAATATAAAATGCTGCACTGAACCTCAATTCAGCGCTTTCACTCATGATCTAATATTATTGCACTGTCTTTACTATGGTTAATAATTATTTTCTGGTAAAATATACTTGTTTGCCCAGCTATAATTTAGCAGTGCATACAAAACTTCAGATATATGTAGACAGAATGCTGGAATTCCCCAAGTTATTTTTAAATTGTCCTACACAACCCATTTTCTTTATATTAGTTAGTCTGAATAAAAACATTGTTTTACTGTACTGTAAGCACACAATTTTATTTACTAGCCTACAGGATCACCGACATTTAGAGTCTCACATAGCTTCTTAAAACAAAAAAATCCCAGCTTTAGTGACTCAAGTATAGCATTTTGTCTGCTTGGCCAACATAGCTTAAGCAAGCACATCACACATTTTGGTATCTCCACTTCGAGCTTTATATTAGTTAGTCTGAATAAAAACATTGTTTTACTGTACTGTAAGCACACAATTTTATTTACTAGCCTACAGGATCACCGACATTTAGAGTCTCACATAGCTTCTTAAAACAAAAAAATCCCAGCTTTAGTGACTCAAGTATAGCATTTTGTCTGCTTGGCCAACATAGCTTAAGCAAGCACATCACACATTTTGGTATCTCCACTTCGAGCTATAAGGTTCTTGTTAAATATATTATGAATTTCACCTGTCATTATTTCACTGTTTGTACCACACTGCAGTCTCTGCAACCTACTTGGCTCATCCCTATCATTCTTTGTTTCCTTTATGCATTCCTCATACTCTTTGGACTTTCACCCATATTTTCTACTCAGAATGGTCTGTCTCTCTCTCTCTTTTCATCTCCACTTTTTTGTCTCTTCTTTTTCTGTGTTGGCCTTTCATTTTCAAAGATAACACCATCTGTTAATAGGCAGGGCTCAGCTCAAATGCACATACTTTCTTTCCCTATAGAAGACTAGCTAGGGAGATGAGTAACATGGATTTTCAAAAGAAGTGTATGCATTTCCATACACTTAAAGTACTTTTCTCTACACAGTCATCAGTAGCCTGTTTTCCAAAAGATCCAGTGATATTTTTCTTTGTTATAGTTCTCTTGAAATCAAGGCAAGGAAGCTGCTGGGTGGCTCTATTGTGTTACCATTCCTTAGAGTTTGCAGTGCTTACAGAGAGAGATTTTTTTAGTGAAGTGCAATGGTATCAATTCAAATGCAGTTTCAGGCTGGAAATTTGTCCTGATTGAGAGTAGTTTCACTGGCAAATGAAGACATTCTGTCTTTTCAGTCCTTTCAGTGCTGAAATTGTTTACAGTACATGTACACCATTTTTTTTTCTGTTTTTCAGTAGGGAAAACTTACTTTCTCTGTGGTTCGCTAAACTACTGAAATATTTTAAGTCATATTTTACTAAAGTTCTATGCAATGGGATATTACTTTGTCCTTCCCTGTCTTCTTATGTACTGAATTGTGCCTTATACAACTATGCTGATGTTAGTGGGTTTTATTATACCAAATTTGAGGCTTATTTTTACAGAATTTTTTTTTTTTTGCACAAAAAGCAAGAGATAAAATATGAAGCTGTGTCCAGATTATTTGTTTTCAGAAGATGACAGAATGTTCTGAAGGTTTTCAGGGAATGGATGGGAAAATAGAAACAATTATATCAACTTTCTTAGAATGACTGAACTTGCAGTTACAAGGCTAAGAAGTTAGTACTGGCTTGTGAGCTCGTGTAAAGCATTGTACATCCTCCTCAGTCAAAGCTATGCTGAAGCAAGGATGATCCTTCTTACTGGCAGGTTAATAATGAATTGCTACACCAGATTACACTATTTAAAGAGACTTTAAAATATAAGATGAATGACAAGTTTCAACAGAATTTGTTCTAACCAGTGCCTTTTGAAAGTCACTAAGGTGATATGCCAAAACAGACTATAGAAACCCATTTATAAATTAACTTGAATACATAGAATGTGCCAAAACAAAATAAATTAATATAAATCAATACATTTTCACCTTGACATAGTACCACAGGAAAGAAATAAAGCAAAGTTAATTTTAAAATGAACTCAGCTCAGCCTACCAATTAATCAAGTGTAGCATCAAATAGGCTTTTGGCCTCACACAGGGTGTCCTGTTTCTTACCCAATTCTAAAAATAAATGTCCAGTGACATACCTTCAATATCCAGCAAGGGGATTAAAGTCAGATCCTTGAATTTGGATCTAGATTTGAAGGCAGGTCTCAGGAATAAAGTCAGGTAGCAGAAGGTCCTTTTTTGTACTCAGTTTGCATCTTTCTACTATGCTGTTACAGTAACCTCAAAGTCTTTCCCCTTTCATGCTCAATTCTTCTCTATGGCTGTGTAAAGATGTAGAGCTGGGCCCAGTTTTTACTGTAAAAGCAAAAAACTTACTGTGTTTGCGAGTCCTCCACATTTCCAAGCTAGGACCCCATCCTTGTACTCAGCAGGCCTTCTATCTTACTGCATACTTCAATTATCTTAAAGCAAAAACATAACCCAGTTTCTAAAACCCTCACTCAGTTTCTTGTACCTAAATTATCTTAAAGCAAAAACCTAACCCTGTTTATAAAACCCTAACTCATTTTCTTGTACCTTTTTTTAACCTTTCTGGTACACTTTATGTCACATCCTCTTTGCTTTCTTTCTCCCTTTTTCTTGTGATTACCTAAAACTTCAGAAATCAGCTTGAACTTGTTACTGCTCAGGGCAATAGCTGAGCATTTTCTATGAAGGGGAACAGTGTCAAAGAGAGGGATTAGGGCCAGAGACACAGGAATCAAAAGGTGATTCTTAAGCCATCAAACCACAGCTATGTTTACTGTAAAAGCAGTGAGCAGACTGCTGATTGGGAATATGAGGAGCAAGTTCATTGTACATTGGAAGAAATTTTCAAGTGAGAGAAAACTTCATGGATCCATAAAAGACTAAATTTTCCAGTGCTCAAACCTGTTTTCCTGAAGTAATGTCTTGCTAACTTTTTACTAGGCAGGGATGTGTGACTTGTTGCACATTAACTCATTCACTTTTATAGCACCTCACTTTTGAATGTCTAGTAGTAGGAGTACTTTTACAGGAAAGTGAAGTATTAGCATTTACTGAAGATAAAGCAGAGATAAACTTTGAACCCGGATGTGCTCTCCCATATGGTGAGTAGGTGCAGTATTTAATAATTTCATTGACAGGTGAAGAGTACCACCACATTTTACTTGCTTGTTTTGGTGGAGTAAAGAAAGTACTTGGTTTAAGAGCCTTATTTCAATATCAACAAAAGAAAAAAGTTAAATAATTAATAAAAAATACTCAAAGCTAATCCTTTCACTTTTGTTTTAATGCTAGGTGTAGAAGACCTGCCATCCTTACTCCACATTTCATCTGCAGCTGAATTTTACGATAGAAACAAGAAAATAGGCTGTTTAAACCATAACTCTAAAATTACTAGCATCAGTCTTATCTAGTGCCTTAAGGCTTATTTTTATAGTCAAAACATCCAACTGCTTAATTTTATTTTTTTTATTTACCAAACCATTTACAGAACCGCACAGAATCCGGCTGCCCACCTAAACAGAAATAGAGAGAGGTACCACTATTTCTATAAGTGGTACACCATGCAATATTTTGATTAGTGTTCCTACATCACCATTCTAAAGAGGGCTTTGGCCATTGACTGAAAGTGGAAAGGAAAAACTCAGGCCTTCTATGTACATTCAAGAAGAAATAAACTAAAACCATAAACAGTTATTTTCCCTACCTAGTAATTATACAAACACATCTTTTATTTATAAAACTTTTCTATCCTTGACTCCTTGGAGTGCTATGTAAATGCTCAGAACAAAAATGCTAGAAAGAGGCCAGATGAAAAAACAAAATGACCATCTGAGGTAGAGCAAACAAGAACGATACAGTCTAAATTAACATTGTTCTTCAATTCACAAACTGAATTTGCACTCAGGAGTACAGTTCTGCTTTATGGGCCTGTTTGAATTTTCACAGTGTCTTTAATAACAAGCTGACTCACGTTATAACACAAAATGCATGTTCTCAGGACCAGATTATGTTACAAAAGTCATCATTGTTTTGGGAGTCCTTGTTTGGAGGCATGGGGATTTCTTGTTTGCTTTTCAACTAGCTGGGAATGAAGATGAGAAAACCTGGGAGAAATAGAGGCAGCTTTCTTTCCCACAATAGCAGTTACATTTAGTGTTATGCAATCTTCAAGATCATTAAATTAGGCTGTCTGTACATTTTTTTCACATGGCTGAAAGCTTATTGTGCTTCAGCCATTGCATAATCCCCTTGCAAGTAAGCTTTGCAACTGGGTTTCTTCAGTTTCATATATGTTATCAAGCATTGGCCTGAGTGACTCGTAGGCTGCTCATGGGTCTTTCCTTTACAAAGAGAATGTGAAACCATGGAAAAGTTTTCCTTCCTTCAGAGACTTTGAATTAGTTAGGAAAATCTCTTAGTTTAGATTTTTCTAAGGAACTTATACCATATAGGACCTAATTGCTGTTGGTGATGTAGATGCAGCAGTCTAGACTGTTAAGGGTAGTGTACACAGGATTACATATGCAGCTTTTAAGAGTATTATTTGCATGCTCTGCTCAGCACCATGTGGCCTCACTGTCATCTTACTGTGCCATGAATTTTTGAGTCCACCACAAATTGAGAGTTGTGAACCTCAGCCTGCCAGAATATCCATAAGGAATGTGGGAAACATGAGATCCTCCTTGCTCACATGGCCTGAAACAGGGCCGTGAGCAAAGGTGGCCTAAGAAGGAAGCAGGTGCTTTTCCCTCCTTGCTAGGGTTTCTTGCTTGGTGGAACCATTTCTTTTTCTGTAAACAGTAGTGTGAAGGACAGGTTTATAGTTCATGTGTAGAGCATTTCCCCAGGGAGAGGCAACCCAAGTTTAAACATGTGTCAATCGTTACAAAATTGCTTTAACAAAACATAAAGATAAATCTCAGCTCTAGCTTAAAAAATTAAAAATCAGAGGGGAGAGAATATACAGAGGAAAGGTGGGTATTTGGAGCATAAGATGGTAGTGAAGCAGCCCTTCTGAGATCTGAGTGTGCTGAAGCCAAGCCAAGTGCCATTGCTGAGAAGGTGGCTTTTGTACTGCCCTATCCTGTACAACCAGCAAAAGGGCTGACAGCTCTTCTGTATTAGCAGGGAGACATCAGCATTCACATGATGCTGAGAGCAATGAGAATCACAGGCCTGTACTAATGTGGTCTTGAGAACAGCTAGACAAGACTAGACAAGAGAATGGACAATGCAGGCCCATCCCTGAATCCAGTCCTTAAGAACAGATTTCAGTAAATGTTAGCGGACTTAGGTTTTAATGTTACTGCTCTACAAAAGCAAAAGAAGCTCCCATTGATGTTATTTTGATAAAGGTAACTGGTTTTCTTGGCAAATTTAAGCTTTAACTGTTGTTCCAGATAGAGCCAGAATGGCTTTGTAAAAGCCTTGTTAAACTGTTTCCCTTTTTTTTAATTTGGCAATGTTATATTATTATTAATTAAAAAAAAGTCACTTCTCAGATGTTACTTTTAGGAAGGAAAGACAAAATAAAATAATAAAATTTTTTTCCAGATCAATAATTACTATTAAATTGCATTTAATTATAGCAATTTTTAAAGTTTTGGATTATTGCACTCAGAATTAAATTATGTAGGCTGTCGCAATTTCTTACAGCAAATGTGGAATCTTTTCTATCACTTTCTGTGCTAGCTAGATCATCAGAGTTAGCTGTTATTTGGAGGTGCCTTAAAACTTCCTAAACTGGATGTCCACACCTCATTTCTTTGAAATCTAAGTCGTTCACCACTATCAAAGTACCTATATGACCTAGTATAATTTTTTAAATCTAAGTCATTCACCACTATCAAATACCTATATGACCTAGTATAATTTTTTAAGAATCAAGGGATGATTAAACACATCTTTCAATTAGTAATGTTTTAAATCACAGTAAACCACTATGCACATAATGCTTTCTTTAAAACCTTGGAACTGAATTAATCAAAACAGATGGGGGAAGGGGGTATGTACCAAAAGGTGGTAGAACAAAATTTTGTGCAGGCTAAGATTACCTCCTGTATGACATGGTTAGTTAAATTAGACCTAATGAAATGCGGGCTAGCATTTAAAAATCCAGTTTAAAAGTGGTGTTTTATTTTTTCCATCAGAAGATTGCTCAGAATTAATTAAATCAGTTTCTCTTTTTTTTAATGTACCCATCCTCAAATTATTTCTTAGTATTACAGAATCATTTTGCCATATTACAGTCTGTGTTCAGAGATGAACCTGTGAAAAGAGATGATTATTCACTGAGTCCAAATAAGATGCAAGTTTTGAAGAAATACTATACTAGTGGGAGGTACAGTTTCTCATAATCTGTCATATTAAATTTCTGTGTTTCAGTTATATGCCAAAGTTTTTTGAAAGACATTTGTTTCACAGTTTTCATTGATTTATCTGTGTTCAGTACTATGGAGGAAGTTCTGTATTTCTTTGTTTTTTTGTTCTGCATCTTGTACTGTTACTCTCCATAGTACTTAAGCAGTCCAACAGTACTTTAATTGACTTATCTACCATTTATAACATAAATGTAAATTCTTTTTAAAATCCTCTGTCAAGAGAATCAATTGTTTTCTGTTATTCCATGTGTTTTTATAGTATGTTGATCTGTATGCTTGACTATGTCTTCATGTCAGACTACATCTTCAGATCACCCCTAAGAAATTTATTTGCAAAGAAGCTTTACCCTTTTTACTTTTTGTACACTTTTGCTTAATTTACTTTTATAGAAAATGTATTTTGCCTGTGAAACAAAGCAAACCACTACAGCCCCAAACTGTTCAGTAATCTAGTCATAAGCCATTGTTTACACAGATGGACATACAAAATGAAAGTTTAAAAAAAATGTCTAGGGCTATAAACATATATAGAAACCATACTTTGTACCTTGAGTAGAGTTACCTTTATTACTACAGGAGACACAGATGCTGCCAGTGAAAAGGTTGGTGAGGTTACACAGGGCTCGGTAAGTCTGATGCTTTCTTAGGTACTAAGATGGCCTAATGAAACTCCACCAAGAAATCCCATAGGCAGAGTCAACTCCCCCTCCATGTGCATATGAGATCACAGAAATTGGAAAAGTTAAAGGAATTTAGTAGGTTTGACCATAACAGCTGAGGAATGAAGTAAAAATGCTTATATAAAATTAGTTTTTAACAGGAAGTTGAAAACTGCATACTGTGGTAACTATTTCTACCTCTTTGATAAAATGTAATTTCTAAATTACTGTGAAGTCTTTGTTGGTCTAGATAATGCAAAGTACAAAGACCATTAGATCAGCTAACATGGGACTGGGCCTGGTACCTGAAAGAAGGTCTCCAACATTTTCATTATGTTTTCATACAATATACCTTTATAAAAATACAACTTGTGTTTTAAATTACTTTTAGCCCTTAGATACTGAAGAAAATTAACCTCATAATGCTGTATTTCTAGTATTAACATTCGACACTGATTTTTAAAACATGCAGAATCCCAGTGCCAGCCCACCAAAGAAATGAAACTGTAAATATGCACAGTTCACAACAATAAGAGTTTTTATAAATTTGAACATTTTTGCACAAAAAGCCCAGCTTGCCTAACTACTTATGTTAACTCTATGTTCACATAAGGGGCTATGATTTTGCATGGTTTAGAAATATTTCTTCCTAAGAAATAAGATCTTGATTTGTTGTATGTAGAAAATAGCATTTATTATAGGAAAAACTTAAAAGTAAGATTTAGGGCTCACAATATACTTGTAAAAGTCAATGCAATAGTGTGCTGAAATAATCGAGTGACTAACTTACAAACAGAATGCTAAATACAAAAAAAAAACCAAGTCAAAATAATCAAACACCATAATTTAAAACCAAATAAACTAAGCACTAGTTTTTCTTTTAACCTCTTTAACAGCTCTAAAATCAGATTTATTTTCCTTTTCGTAACCATTCAGTTCATAACAAAGCAAAGAACACAAGAGGCTCCTAAACAGATTAATGAGTCAGTGTCTCCCTGTCACTCTCAAGATCAAATTGAATTTCAAGCTTTTATGTCCCTACTAATCTTGAAGTAGATCTTCACATTTCTCAAAGTAGAAACTGGGACAGAAGTTTCTACCAAAGCCACATCCATACAAGCAGGCACAGTTTTGTCAACAGAGCTGGCATGTTATTCATTGTACATGAATCGGTACATGATTTATGCCTGTAGCTTGTTTGAAGTTTGGCTTTTCAGCCTGTACCCCAGAATTATATAAAAGGAAATGAAAATAAACTTAGTGATATAAAATTTCTTGGCATACTTAAGCATTAGCTTCATGTTTTAGCTTGGGGTTCATCTCAAGATTATAGCTATGGGCATAGATATTTGGAGTAAATCATCATAGTTTTCCATCAGTGAAGAAGGGAAAAGGCATCTTATGAGCATGCATATTCTTTTTATTGCCCTTTGGAAGTATCTGTTTCTCTCTCTTGATTAGAAAGGGATCATAGATGACTGAAGTTTATGTAGCAACTAACTTTAGGATAATTAAAATTATGTGAAACAGATCCAGCCCTTAGAGTGTGATAGGCTCTTGAACTGTGGATCAGTAAGCTTTACATTACAGTTTTTCCCAAGAAGTCCAATAAGAGATCCTGTCTCATATCACCTTCTTTTTATCAATCATCATCTGGGGCTCTGTGAATTACTGAATATTGAACTTAAGAACACACAATAAAGAAATCAAAGTTGTGAAGTCAGTAGAAGTAAGCAAAATGGACAGATGGTCAATTTAAATCTAGATTGTTTTATTTCAGTGTTCTGAGAAAAAAAATTAAGAATGAAAGAGTCAGAGACCAGTGGAGTCAAGAATTCTTTACTTGTTCTACATGGAAGCAATTACTTTTATGTATGATGTGAAACCAGACAGGCCTTTGTATTTCAAAAGGTTTCAAAAGGTTTGGATCCGTCAAGAGGGTTTACGGTATGGTGCAGGTCATTTTAAAATTTTTCTCTGTGTCCTGAAACATGAAGAGGTACTACTGATATTGTTGATCTTTCATTTGTATTACAATGTAAATGTTCTTTTAAGAATGGGAAAAAAAAAAAAAGATCTCTGGCATAATCTTTCTGTTTCTCTAATTCAATGCTTTAAGGAACTTGTTCTATATTTGAACACATCTTGTTTTGCTCAGAAGTCATATTTCTTATACTCTGTAAAATACAACACCCAAACCCACAAGCTGTCTAAAGGTTTCCTCATTGAAACAGTGCAGTTAGCAAATAACTAATCTGACCTGAACTTCAAGGACATTTAACTTGGTAATTTTTTGTGCTGCAGAAACACACCAGCATTGTTTGCCACATGCAAGTATGGTACTATACTAAGCTGTGTGGACCTATATTCTTGTGTAGAGTTCATCCAAGTAGACCCATGGCAGTGATTTGTGCAGTTAAGTCTTACAAGTAAATTTAGAAATGCAGAGAAACTTAAAGCACATCCTAACTAGGCATCTGCATGGAACTGAAATTCATAGACTTGTAACCATCACATGGGTGTGTAAGTCTCTGATCCCGTTGAGCACAGATAATTGAATCATTTTTTTCCTCTTAAAACATAAGAGCATAAAAGGGATGAAGACAGTTTGTATGCATTTGCTTAATGCTGTGGTTCTGGTCATCCAAGAATGAGGCTTGGACTCCCAGGCTCAAGGATTTTCTCATCCTTTATTTCTGGCTAAGAGCTCCTTTGGCATAATATGGTGTTTCTAAAGCTAAAGAAAGAGCGAATGCCAGGAATGTCCATCTTTTGAGACATTATCCTCTGTCTTCTGCTGTTAAGTACAGTGAAATCCAAACCAAATGTACTTCTTTCCAGGCAACTCATTTTTCTCATTTTTTTTCACTCTCAATGACTGGTGTTAGCTGATTGATATTTTGATAAACATGCAAAATTTTTAATAAATCTGGCACATTAAAAGGATTTTTAGAGACTGAAGGGTGATATAATAGATGTAATATTACATTTCTCTGCAGTAAATGGTTCGTGTCTTCCACTTTAATCTGTGCACAAAATTTATGTCGGTTTAAGTGAACAGCTCATTTGTGGCTGGAAGTAAAATAAAGCTGATATAAATGCCTAGTAAATTGTAATAGTCACTTACAGAAAGTAAGACAGACTCTTCTAAATGGAAAATATTTTGTTCTAATAATACTCAGAAGGTTCAGCACCATAAGGTTAACTGATTTACGAGGGGCTAAAGCAGAGTCAAACCAGCTCCGATTCATTGTAAACTGGATCATTGGTAGAGTGATTGAGATGCATGATATAAATGTAGATTTCATCATCTTCTAGCATTCACTAGTTCTGGTTAAAAAGCTCCCCTTGAGGTCTTTCTGAGTCCCACAGAAGCTTATCAGAAGAATAAAGGCAAAACTGCAGTGGGAACAACTAATAAATGTAATTCATTGATTGTATAAATACAGACTCAAAGTGGATCTGAAGATCACTTCAGTGAAATTAAGCTGATGTCCAAGGTATTGATACTTGTAGTTTGACTTAAAGTGTTGTTCTGAAACTCTGATATAAAAATACATCAACGCAGCAGTTCTCAGTATTCATAAAAATACAAATCTCTGTGGACAGCTAAAGGTCTTAAACAGTTCTGTAAGAAATGAGTAGCCAAATATGTTGATCTCTAAGCTACCATTAGTTCTTTTCATTATTTTTTTTTCCCACAGGTCATCAAATTTATTCCCTGTTCTGTCTCACTCTTACAGTCATTAAACAGGTATAAATTTCTGGAAAATAGTGTCCTATCAGACTACAGCAAAACTCCATTGATGTTTGTGTATCAAAATTTTGTGCTGAGGCACATGCAGAACCATTTTTTAGCATGAGAATGAAATAGAGTTGGACTGTAGAGCAAAACCATCTGCTACATGGTTTGCATGTTCTGTCACACCCTGGAAGCTATGCTGTGTGAATCAAATAAATGCTAACTCAACAAACATCCAGTTTACCAGTACCACAAAAACAAACAAACAAACATATGAAAAAACAACTCTTTTATTAGTAAAATCACTAAGCTACTAAATGGTGCACACTCATTTCAAAGACTTGGTCTAGTAAAGTAATCCAATTTAGTCCTGTTCTTAAATACCAGTTCTGTACACTTTCATCATAACAGTTCTGTACCTGATAGCTATGGGCGTAAGTTTTGAATGTGAAACAGAGTATCTCTTTCAGACTGAAACTACAAACTGAAGACAAAGATTTTCCTATAATGAATTAGCAACTCTGCAAAGTTAATAATCATTCATTAAGTGTGAATTTATATATGCAGTGCTGCTGTTTTCAATTTCTATAGTTATTTCTATACATAGGATTACTGAAAAACCTTATGCTGTTAACTACCTATGGACTGGGGACTGAAAAGAAACAGATATTCTGTTTCTGAAAGTCTCTTCGCAAGCAAAAAGTAGCAGAAGCAGTGGAAGAACTGATGTGCTTGGTTGGATTTTCTAATGCTTTAAATTGTCATCTCTAATTGAAGTCTTTTCTGTTCTGGGAGCATTCCTAACATATTTTTCTCTCCAGCATGGATTTTTTCATGTCTAATTCAAGGTTAATTCATCCTCCAGTCACTCCCTCAGTGGATATGTTAATGGATTGCTCATATTTAGCGGTAGAAATTCTTTTTTTTTTTTTTTTAAAGAATTTTTTATATGTTATAACTTGGTATCATAATTTCTCTATGAAATTTTGTAGACTTTTGACAATGGGTTCACATGTTGATTGAAAACTGACAGGTACATTCAGGATTATTCCACCAAGCTCTTTTTCTGACAGAAACTGCCAATGAAATGCAAAATTGAGGACAATCTGAAAATTGCAGAAAGATTAGGGTTTTCTTCAGTGTTTACCTAAGCTGGAATTAATCAGTAAAACCAGTTTCTGGCTCTTCAAACTGAATAATCGGTACTTTATGAGTAGCTGGCCTGTGAAGGGATACTGTCTACCTTGGCAGCTATCTGGCCTGACAACCTCATGAGCTGAGCACTGCAGTTAGTCATCAGCCTTCCAGCTTCACACCTGCCATGTGCTTCACCTGCAGAATGCCAGTAGGTGTATGCAGACATGTGGCATCCCACCAGGCTCTGGCTATGACTGCCACCACAATCATAAAATAATTACTGACATAGCAAATCTGGTCTTTCAGAAGCTCTCAAGATGGACCTCAAAACACACTGAAATCAATGAGACTATTGTAGCCAATAAATCCCAGCTGTGATGTTTTCTGAGGTGTTCCAAATTACAGATGAGGATTTTTCTGTATAATTTCTACTTTTTCCTCCATCAGGAAGCAGGTGTTTTCAGGCAATCAAGAAAATATTTGAGGTATTTAAAATTGATTTCTGTCTCATTGAAATTTAAAATTGTCAAAATATAAAAGCAGAGCAGAAAATGTGATTATCATTTGGAGAATAATCTGACTCTGGGCTCTTTTAAAGGAAAGAAAAAATTCACGTCTTAAATTTAATCCATTTTCAAAGTGTACATGATACAGCTCTGAATAAAACAAATTTTAAAAGTAAAATTTCTTCTTCTACCGTTTCTATATTTGTTTTAAATATATTAGGTTTTTGCAAACAGCAAAAAATTCGATGGCAACATGTTTATTTTGCAAAGCATGTGCACATTTCATTAATGACTGCCAAAAATGGAAGTATTCAGGAATAGAACAAACTTTAAATCATTCTCCTAATGACAAATCAAAGTTTAAAGAAACTATGGAACAGCTGAAGGTTATCTCCAATCAACCTTATCTCTGAAAAAGTGATTAAATCTCTGACATAAACTCTTAAATCTCCTTGGAAATTTACAGTTGAATACACATGAAACTACTGCTTATTTTCAGACAATTTACACACCTTGACTTCAGTACTGCTCATCTATTTCTGACTTCTCACACTAATGAAGTTCATCATTTTACGAGAAGGGCTGATCAAAGAATCGATTTCTTTTAGTTTATTAGTCAAATGTCAAAATAAAAAAATATATTTTCAGCTTGACTAAACATTTATGTGACAATAATTGAAAGTTTCACTGATTTTGAGTGTGGTTCATACCATGTTATTTTTAAAGGCGAAATTTTCAAATGAAAAGTCAAAGTATTTTTTCATATATTGTACAGACAGATGTTTTCAAATAATTCATTTTTACTTTAAAGCACAACTTTTCATTTGAAATAATTAAAGTCAGAAAAATTCCCAATTAATTTCAATAAAGTATTTTTGGTGAGTAGTATATCATTATATATAAAGTTGACAGATGTTATATAATTTGATTGTATATAATCAATAGATTATAGGTTCTGAAACATTTTGCTCAACTTCACTCATGACCTACCTGAGGGACAGTTAAAAAAATAGTGTACCTTCTTTACAGATGGAGAAATAGAATAGATTGCTTTATTCCAAATCTGATTATATGCTGGTTGAAATTGTCTGATCTGCTACATTGGTTGATAATTTTTAAATTTTCAGAAAACAAAAAAAGCTCCCAACAATTTATTTCCTCTCTGACCCATTATGAAAAGTTCCAAGTCAATAGCTTCAGCAGAGCAGGAGCACCTACTCCTTTCAAGTGTGGCAGCTGGGAAAAAAGGTGAATTGTTCAAAAGTGAGGGGTCCCCTCCCCTTACATTTAATCTTAATTCATTTACCCAGTGATCAAAGAGATTATATGCTTGTTGGCCAAGGTTTCCTGTGTAGGGAGAGCAGTGCAAGCAACAGTCGAACTTGTCTGTCCTAGCTGTGGTGGTGTGCAAACCTCCTCCAGTCTGTTAAGGCTGATGTAGCAACAGCCTTTAATGGTGCATAATTGTGCCCTGTTTAGGATTATTCACCTAACATTTTAAGAAACATATACAAGAGCCTCATTAAGATTTCCTTTATTTGTCTCAATAGTTATTGACTCTGTTCTTTTTTATCTTGATATAAATTACTTTTCTGAAGGGAGCTACATTAGTGTAAAGCAGCTTGGGGAGGAAAACCAGAGTTGTTCCGTTTCTGGGAAACAAACAATATTATTTCTCTCTAAATTAGTACAAAGGCTTTTATGCATTGATCCAGATTTCTATAAGTCTTACCTATCAATATTAGTGCATGTATAAAAATAGGAAGGCAACACAGTCCTAATCTACAAGGGACTGGTGCAGAGCTTCCCATCCAAAGCAGGCCCTATTCACAATCTTTTTTGCAAGGCATTATGGTTTTACCCCTTTGAGCATGAGATGCCCTGTGAGAGAGATGCTTAAGATGCTTTTCAATCCCAAAACCTAAATCATACATGTGCAAAGGACTGACTGTATCACGTGTAAAACACATGAGTTAGCTGAACCATGATATGCAGATTTGTTTATTTGAGCTTTATGCACAGGGACATAGTTGCTACATTTCAGGATTGGTGAACAGCTGGAAAAGTAGCAGATTGCCACACACATATGAGGAAAAATCAATTTCTTATGTTCTTTGTATATAAACTCAGGGTTCGGCTCAAATGCAGTGTTAGATGGGACATCTGAACTTTCACATCAGGAAGACAGAATGAGAGTTGGGACTGAGGACTGCCCCCTCTGGGCATATACCTTTAAATGTTACTGTCCACTTAATAAATGTTACTGTCCACTCTGTCAGCAGCTTCTTCTTATTTTCAGTAACCTCACCTATTCATGGGAATAACGTGAGCAGGCTATCACCCTAACTTGATTAGTTTGCACTTTCAAGGTAGTTAGCTCCTTATGTTCCTTTGCTAGAGGCAATCTGCGTTATATTCCAGGCAGCTACACAGTTGTCTTCCCTTCTGTCTATGCCCATTTTCAGGTTGCTCAACAAGGTAAATTCTGCTCTAGAATTATTGCTGCTCTGCTCTGTAAATAAATAGGTTAATGAAAGTATACTTTTAGGGGAGAAAAACAAGAGGTGTATGAAGTACAACTAACAACAGCTGTTAGCCTGTTTGATCATACTTGTATTTTTTATATTCTCTTTTTCTGAGGTCTACTTCTTATCTAAATTCTTTATTTTCACAACTTCTTTTATCATTGGTAATGGCAGAGGAACAGTAAAACATCCTAGTTTGTCAAATATTAGGACTCAATCTGGGAACCTAAGGTTCTAGTAGTTAGGATCTTGTTTCTGCTTGGGTTTTGACTTTGATAAGAAAAAATACAATTCACTTACATGGCTTTATGTTTATTCTGTTATACCCTCTAATAGAGTGTCACTTTAAATCTTTCTAGGTATAGAACTGTATAATTTAGTGCTAAGGCTATTTAATTTTTTTGTGCTATGGAGTCTGTGGCACAGAAACAGAAAACTTGTTACAATACAAACTGCTGTAGGAGGGCAACTTCTTTTTGCTTTCAGGATAAGCAGAATGACTAGGTCACCTATAGATGCATAAAGGAAGCATTAGAGCTATTGTAACAGTCACCTGTTTTCAATTTCTAAAAAATCACATTAAGAAGCAAATTAGTGGGTATCTTTTAAAATGTTATTTAATTATTAATTATTAATTATTAATTAATCAAAGTGAGTCATTCTCACAGGGAATGATAATACCAGTTTATTAAAGGGAAGGTCACATTTATGTAATGTTAATCATATAAATCCCTCAAATATGACTGTTACAGTAATGCATTTTATGGATCTTAACATTGTATGACCTTTATTTGTATTAGTATTATAACTAAAAATACATTAATATATGAAAGCATCAAAAGGTCATCTTCTATACTTTTGTTGCGTTATTTTAAATATTTGAGTACAACCATATGTTATATACCATAGACTCAATGTAAAACATATCTTACAGGACGTTTTCTTCATGAGATTGCTTTTTATAGTACAAGCAGGTTAAAAAATAGATTTTCTAGATTTAGTTATGGAGTGAAAACATTCTTTAAAGAAAAATATTTATTCCTTGCTTGATTTTTATCCCATATTATGCCAAATGGACATAATGCACCCATTGTTTGAATCTGTTTTGAAAAGACCTTAAATCTTTGTGGTTATATTTTTGTGGGGTTCTATTATGGAGACTGTTATAAAAACAGCATGAAAAGATAACCATCAAATAAGGCATGATTGCAGAGTTTGGGGGGTTTATTCCCCTCAAGATTACTTTGTTGACATGATTAAAAATATGTAGTTCTTCAAAATGCTGTAAAAGACAGGAAAGGAAAAAAGCAATTTTAAACTATAATTTTCATACAGATTTTCTAGAATTGTTTGGCGTGTATCTCTGTGGATTTTTGACAAAGAACAGAAAATCCAAAACATCATAAAATGTTTTGACTGTAGATTTTTAAATGGGAAATCTTCTAGGAAAATTGCTCAAGACACACACGTAAACACTGGTGAGGATCAAATTACTGCATGTTTTTCACACATGCAAGACATATTTATTTTTTTTTCTGAGTAAATATTTGATGTGACTATACAGTGTACATTTCTTTTCCTCCCCCTGTTCCACATGAATGGTATGATGTCCTCTGAGCTTTAAATGACAGTCATTGTCATGATGCTATTACTATGCATACCCTGTAGAGTGCTAGACAGCAAGTAAAAATCATGAGAACCAGTATTTAGTGGTGAAATTGGGACAGAAGTGGTGGTGGAGTCACTGGATTTCCAGCTTTTTACACTATCTGGGAATCTGGCCCTCAATTTCTAGACCTCAGGGAACTCATACTCTTAAGCTGAAAAAAACCCAACAAAACCCACAACTAATCAGTGTGATAAATATCCCCAAATCACAGAGGAAATCAAAGATTACAGTAAGGTATTGCTATTTATTACATGACTTGGTTAATAGTCCTGGGACTATTGTGGGACTCGTGGGAAAGAGTCATGGTGGATGCTTTTATCAAGGGTAAATTTCTCTTCCAATGGCAAGACATATTGTTTTAGATTGGTTTAAATTATTTTTCTATAGTTGTATGCACTTTTTCTATTGTCTTCAGTCTTTGCCCTTTGTTTTGTTTTCTTTTCCGAGTCTCACTCCATTCCTTGTCTTCCTATCTCTTCCTGTGCCTACCACTCATATTATGAGGTATTAGCTTTCCTTATAATACCTGAGATATACTAGAAGGGTGAGTCAGTGTAGGAAGCATGACAAGGCTCTGAATGCACATCCAGGAGAGTACTTCTCAATTTAGGGTCTGAAGAGCTGGAAGAGTCTCATGTTTGATATAACCTATTGTAACACTTAGTTTTTCTCTTTTTTTTACATGTGAAAAGATGTATCAAAAGTTTATTGCATTATTTCATTATTAGAGGTGACCACCTTTTTGTTTGGATTTTTTTGTGTTGTTTTTTTTTTTTTCCCCAAAAAAATAATCAGCACAACTTTCTGCTGTAAATATGGGGGGTAAGTTGGTGTTGTAGCTATTTTCCCTCATAGCTGAGCAATAATAAGGCATGACTCTGTTCCACTTCTGTCCCTTAGTGGGAATAAAAATAAGATGAGCCTTCAGGCTTCTAAGGTCATAAATTACCTAAATAGGAAACAAGACTCATGTTTTTCCTAATTTATCATATTGTCATTTAACATAGATACCCTTTCATCTAAACTTTTCTAGTACTATTTCTTGCTCATCTTCTTAAGGTAACTGTCTGGATCGCTGTAATGCATCTTATATTTCTGCATTTACTCCTGGCTCTTTTCACATCTACTTCCACAACTCTGTCATTCCCACCACCCCCTCTCGCCTCCTGTCTACTGCTCCAGTGCTTCCTTTCTGCCAGTCCCACCTCCATATACAGGTTGAGTAATATCTTACAATACTTCCAGATACTAAAAACATGTGCTGGAATGAATTTCTCAGCCAATGACAAATTCAGCCTTTCTTGTCTCATCTAACTTTGAAGGCAGTATAAAGTTCTCTAGTAGTTGATGCAAATCACCTGCACAACCTAAAGTTACTTGACTCTGCTTCTTTGTAGCTTTGTTTTCTTTTAACCAATTCTTTGGTTTTTTGCTAGTGTAAAATTTGCTAAAATCATTCATTTAATATCTTGATTGTGTAAACATCTGAAGACTGAAATATAGAAAGTTTCAAAATGATTGCTTCATTTCATTTCAGGTTACCAATAAACTGAGCTCCTCCATTTCTTATTTGAACATTTACAGAGAAAAACTAAATGATTGCTGGTGAATGCACAGCCTTCTACATTTTTATTCTTGAAAGAAGCTATATCATCTCTTCATTAATTTTTCATATTGTTGAAAATTTCTGATTAAAACCTGATATACGATACAGTTAAATAACTTCATAAATGAGCTTTAATCTCAAAAGAAACCTGTAAGCTAAAGCACTGATTAAATTGATGTTTTTTATATTTGTCAAGATTTTACTAAGGAATAATAGAAATAGTGATAGTCATTTCTAGACACAAGATGCAAACATGAAAAAAAGAATCATTAAAGTCTCTGTAAAGTAGTATAATCCTTAGTGTAAAAAAAATTTCTAAAACTTACTGACTTATTGGAATATTTTAGAAATAATGATTTTAACCTGTGATCTAAACCAAGTCTTCTACCTAACTAGAAATCATTAAGAATCATTGAAAGTAACTCAGTATGAAAATACTATTTTTAAAAGTCAAATAGGTTCTCCATGTACTTTGTACATTGAGAGCAAATGTTTTCAGGTTTTAGTGTTTGTTTGTTCTAATGTAAGAAAAAAAATACATAAGTACTACAGAACTAGGACAAATATGGAACTATAAATAGCAATCAGTCTCAGTGAAGCACAGCAACTTAATCTCCATTTGAAGCTATTCTGAGCACAAAGTTAGATTGAAGGATGTGAAACTTGTTCTGATTCCCACTGTCATCCCATCACTGTTGTCACTCCAAACATTTCCCTGTCTCCACTTGTCTTATACTCCTCTAATCCTTCAAATTTATCTCCCTGTATTTTTCTCATTGTGACATCTCAGGTTCTTCCTCTGATGTTCAACAAAATAGCTTTCCCCTTGAATTTTCATTCTTCTCATCTTTTGAGAACCAGATCTATTATCCTCAGGCTCCTTGAAAGAAACACTGGGAAAATACTTTTTTAAAGGATATAACTTGCTGATTTTTTTCTGTATAAAATTAAATTCTTTTACCTAGAAGAACTGCAGTTACTCTTTCCTAATCCTGCTAAACCAGGTAACAGCTTCTTTATGGCATACAGGAACAGTAGGAGTAAAAATGAATTTAGGACACTGCATATAGGAATATAGCATATTAAGATAGTACATAGAAACATGCATCTAACTGTTAATTGGAGCTGTTAGGTAGACATGTAGCCCTTGATCAGTATAACTCTCATACTACAGTCCTTTGGGATTGGATCACATCATTTGTCAGACAAGCTATAGCAAAGTGGACAGAAAAGGGGCGTCCTCAGAGCTTCTTTTTATGTCATTCCAAACTATTTTCTTAAAAGGTAGCAGAATTTGTTCTCAAAATAGAATTGGCAAGAGTCTTAGGATTAGACCTCATGAGCACTCTGGTATCTGTCAGAGGTTAATATCTCCTAGCACAAGATTTGAATCTTCTCTCTGAGGCAGTTGGGCTTAGGATGCCTGAGCCAGGCTCCAGAGAATATAGGATGATGCATTGTTATTTTCCACAGTCACCTACGCAGCACCCTGAGGTAAGATGATGATACGTCTACTGTCATTCAGGAAGGTGGTGTCAGTGAGGTTTCAGATTGCTTCCCAGCATATTTCTGATCCCTTCAGGCACAGAAGGCTGTCAGTCTTAAAGACTGTTGCTTGAAGTGGCCAGAGCTCCACCAGTCACTCAGCAGGAGATTGGTGTATGCATCCTGTCAGAGGCAGATAAGGAGCTGAGCAGCCCTAATGGGATCAGTGGTAGCCCACAGCTGTATGATGATTGTTGCTGGCTGGGATGGCACAGAAACGCAGGGAGAGGGAGTGGGTTTCTCTGTATTCTGTAAAATCTAGCTGGGTACAATTTCTATGCTGTCTTGAACAGATGTTCTTTTCCAAGGTTTTCAAGTCCAAACACACTGAATAGTCTGGTGCACAACTGGACACGACTTTACAGGCTCTCTGGAGATTGTCCTTCAGGCACAGCTTGGGTGGTCCACAGAGCATGCAGGGATTTGGGCACCCCTGCATTCATTTATCCAGTGAAGGGCAGATGTAACTAGAACTGCAGAAAAACAGTATAGATTTATTTGCCATGCCTTTGATCAAGGAGCAAATTTGTACTTGGTTCTTGTTATATGCATCTAGAGCAGCAGGTATCAATCCCATTCTACATCATAGATAAGACCTGGAGTACAGGATCAGCCTGGTTTGTTGCTTGGAGTCCATGCTACCGCCCAGAGGGAACAAAAATTGTCAAGAGAATAGGAAGGCATTATTTCTTCCAAGAAACCATTCCTCCATCTTAGTCTGCTGATGTCTGTTATTGTTGTTTCATGGCTTGCTGCTTTCTTACTGCACCTCTTTTAGAACTCAGCGCTGCTGAGTGGCTGCTGGTACAAGAAAGCATACCTGCAGGAAGCAACAGCATCAAGAATTAGAAAGCTGGCAGGGAACAGGGATTTCACTTGCGTGAAAGACTCACAAGAGACACTTGCATGGTTGGAGAGTGGGTTAAAAAAACCTCATCAGCTACAAGGTCTATAAAAAAATGTTTGGGAACCAGTGAACCAGAGCAAGCTGACTGATTCAGATCTGAAGGCATCGATTTATAACAGGGAATAGGCTTATTTCTTGCATTTTCCTCATGTAGGATCCTGGTTAGAGACCTTTTGTCTCTGATCTAAGTAGATTTCTTGCACCCACTCTGTTTTGCAACCATTCACCCAGAACACTTTCAGGGGAGGAGAAATGGTCTGAGAAGTAAAATCACTTCAACAGTATAAATGTTAACGTTGCCATGAATATTCAGTAATTTTTAAAGCCTCAAGTATTGCTTTGTTAGTAGTAGATTTTGTCAGGTTTTTTTTCTTCTATATTTATAATGTTCTTCAGCTTCATGTGATTTTCCTTACAGGAAGCAGCTTCTAATTTGTATGCTGCTTCTGAAGCATGACCTTGGCGTCTCTTGTGTATTGATTAAGACAGCAGAGATACCCAAGTGTTTGAGCTCTAGTAGGTCATTTCAGTATTATGTCCATTTAAAGCAGTTTTAATTTGATTTTTGTATAAATATCAGATCGCCAAACAGTTTTTTGTCTGTCAGTGCACTTAGCCATGCAGGGCAGTTTGCAATTAGCTCATATGCTGTATTGCAGTTCTAAACGCACTGCTGGCATATGCAAGCAACCTTTCTTTCTATCCCTGCCTTTGCCTGCTCTGTCTGCCAAAAAGCTCTGCATACAGACCTCATGTTCTCTTTGCTACCCTCTCCTCCTCTTCCCTCTGAAGATCTTCTGGTCTATGAAGGGGAACTATTGTTTTGCTTTCTTTGTTGTGCATTATGTAGTAACAGACAAAAACATTAAATTGTAGATGAGTCTGAATCTGTAAATGGGGATGTAAAAGCCCATGAGGTCTTCTCTCTGACACCTTCTGCTATGACCCTTTTTTAATGGCAGAACTCTATACTACCCCAAAAAAATGACTGCACCTTGCAGATGCAGTCGAACCCTTACTAAACACCCTTCATTTATTTCTCTTCTGTAAATCCTTTATTTTGAGGTATTATTTTTGCTTTGTTAAGAAATACTGTGCTACATGACCAGCATCAGCATTTGTTTCTTCTTGCCAGTCATCCTGAGTTCTGGAAGGAAAGGGTTTTACATGATCAGAAACATCTGTCTGATGTACAAAGTTGTCTTTCTCCTTCTTGGATATCATGATTCTGGGGCAGGCACAAAGTTTTTTTCTAAATGCATATGGTGTATGGAAAGATGAGTGATAGCAGCAGCAAGGGAGAAGTATGAGAACTGCTGTCCTTGATGTCCTTGTTTTGCTTGAATGGGAGTTGACCGAGTTAAGGCTGTTATAACGTGTTAGTACACAGTATGCTTCTGAAAGAGAAGGTTGAGAGAAGGAAGGGGGAAGAAACCTGCTTGTGAATGCCACTGTCCCCCAGACATCTCAAATATACAAGGACATCTTAAAAGGATAGCTAACCCCCTAACTAGTCTTCCAGATTTTAGTGAGGCCACTGTTGCTCAAAATTATATGTCGTCAGGAGCATGTCTTCACTGAGTAATGCTAGGAAGCATCATCTCTCATTGGCTGCTGGCATTCTTCTCTTTCTCACCCTCTGTGCCTCTTGATAGTGCAGAAAAATACTTTCTGTGAAGCAATTATGTAATTCAATCTCATAAAAAAATGGCCCTTGAGAAAAGAGCCACAACAATTTTACATCACACAGAAGTAGTGCATAACAACCTTATCAGTCAGCATTTTAACTTTCATTTGCACCACCCTGTTGCAGCAACAGTGAGGAATTTAAGCTTTAAAAATAAATAAAAAAAGATACTATATTGTGTCATTAAAGCTGTCGCTCAAGTTTTGCTAAAATCATGGGTTTTTATTATGTCTTTTGAAAATGCATGGTGTAAAAAGGAATGAACAGGATTATTGAAGAAAATAAAGCAAGCCCCAGAAAAGGGAAGGGAAGGATTATGCCAGGGAACCCTGTACACCCTTGAAATGGTTGTGCATCTAAGGCATCAAACTGTTGCAGAGAGTATTGGGCTGACCTTATTTACTGGATATAGCTGAAATGGAAAATTGATCTGCAGCTTCGGGATCGCAGGGGCAGCCAAAGGCCATCTATTGCTCAGGAGCTGCCAATTCATATTCTCATGCTGCCCTAGTCTAATCTATGGCTAGCTGCTTTTGGTCACCTAGATAGGATCTTTACACTGCTGGAAAGGCCTCTTTCAGGCAAAGCTGTTCCTGAGGATGTTTCTGAAAAATGCTGTGTCTCTTTTGGTCACATTTTGTATGTTGTTTAAAATAACGGAAGGAAATAAAGAATTTGGGACATTGGACATACTCTTTCCAGTTTATAAAGAGCATGCATATCTGATCATGCAATACACTGGATTCCTGCTTAGGTGTAAATGCACTATGAGAAGCAAACTTGAGCCAAAAAGTCACAGGAAAAGGGCTTGGGCTTCAGGTTTTCTTTAACATCCTGTGCTGATCACATCACTGGTCATAAATTAGTATGGTACTAGACCATCTAGCAGTGTTTTTCACAAAACTACAATATAGCTCAGATGCAGAAATCTGTTTTTATTTCATCAAGATAAATAGCTTTTTGAATACTTTCCAGTAAGTCTTATTTGATAAGTAGAGAGGATTCTGTCAAATCATGTCTGCCCTAAGTGTAGGCTATCTGTTCATCTAGACAACACATATTATATCCAGAATTAAATACACATTGTCAGAGTTCCTGTCTCTTACACCTTCAGACTGTCAGTAGTTTATTGTGCATCAGGACTTGCATCTTTATAAACTGAAACCGGATGTGCATACACACTTAAAAGCTTCTTTTTTTCTCTCTTCCTATTTATATCCCTTAGATTCTTTGAAGTAAAAGGTCTGATATTTTATTATATCAAGCATGAATGTATCTCCTATATTTAGCACACTGAAAACAAATGTTTGCACAGGTGCATCCAAAAGCACTCTAGCTTCAAGCTATTGTTATCTGTCCTAGTTTCCTCCTAAATTGTATGGCATTGTGCTTCCTAGAATCATCTGTATGTTGTTAGTTCCTTATTTTTTTAATTTTGGGAGGGGTTTTTTTGACATTATGAATGTCTTAACATTTCCTACACATCCTGATTAGAGGAGCATTTGTTTTTCATGTTCCAGTGTACTGAGTCTATAGGGCTCTGCGCTTCAGGTAATCCTCTACCCATGTCCATTGCAAATGCAAAATTATTATGGAATCAAAATAATGTCTGTGAGTATTTGTACTAACTGCTATACACCCACGAATTGAACTTTCATGATTCACATCTCCCCAGCATATGAAACCAAAATTGGGACAGCTATGTACTACTTGTAAAAAATTCTAAGCTCCTTGAAGTTCTTTGAAAGATATCTTTAGATGAGCTCAGTTTCTGTCACTCACAGGTATAAAAGGAAAGTGAGTGTATGTGTTGCGTGCATGTGTACGTGTAAGCAAATATTTAGTAGTTCTTTATTTCTCAGTAATATTGATTGTTGAGATATTGGTTATCAATAAGGGTTATCTGTCACAGAAAATATTCATTACTTTTCAAAGATGCAGAATGTTTCACAGGGTTTGTATCAAGATACCTGAAACTGCTTTGCATAGCTTAATCAATTAACTTAAAGAACTCATGACTGTAGTTTCATTGTGATAAAGTTATGATTTCAGAATACACATTACTCAAAATGGAAATAGTTGAATATAGTCATAATTATCAAAAAGAAAAAAAAAAGTTCAATAAATATTTCTTTTCTAGGGAAAAAGCCAAATGCTATATTTACATTACAGGATGAGGAAAACCATTTTCTGTTTCAATTGTAACTAGAGGTTAAACAGCAGCTACTGAAGTTAAACAATTTCAAGATACCATCTGTAAACACCTTCCATCTAAAAGTCTTGAAATAAAGATGCTCTCTGGATTATTACTAGTGATTATTTTATTTTTCTTGGAATAAATATAGAAATTCTGTAAGAATGGAAGATAATAACTATTATATCAGTATCTAATAAGAATAAATAAGCCAACATGGGAAATATAAACCTACAGGAAAAGCAATGCAACAGTGATACAAACTAAACAAGGATAATATAAAGACAGACAATCAAAAAGATTAAAAGAGAATGATTCCCCTCAAAACCAGTTTCTTTTTAATAAGAAGATAACTTCTTTTGATATATTTTTATTATATATTTAAAATAGTCTAAGACAATAATTTATCACAGCTTTGATTTGAAAAGTGTGGGAATAACTAACCTCAAGGAAGCCCTGCAATCTTCACTGTGCAAGTGGTAATGATTGCTGAATTCCTTTTGGGTTTAAGATCTAGGAATTTATGAAAAGCTACAGCTTGGCCAAAATGCCATTACAGAAATCAATTTCTAATGCTAATATCTACAAAGCCTCGAAGGTGTTACTGAGGGCTAGATAGAGGTGAACTGTTCATGCTATTGGACATCATTAAAGAAATAAAAATATATTCCAGGTAGCTGAAAGTCCTTGATGCTGAAACACTATCATGTTTTGAGAAATTTGTAGCTTAACCATTTTATTTTCTATTTCTGACACTAAAATAGGAAAAAGAAAAAAAAATCTAATTTAATTCCTAAAAAACATTTTATTCTGAGAAATTGAGGGCAGAATGGAGATCATCTTCTCAGGGTGAATGGTAACAGATTAACATTGCCAGAGGGTACCACTTCTCTGGAAGTATTCACATTGGCATTTTTTAAAAACACTAGCAACATACAACATGAAAACTAGATACCGTCTTTATCTCAGGTTAAAATTTTATCAAACTTTTAAACTAGGATGTTTAAAACTCTTCCTGTCTGTGTATTGGTATACAATCAAAGAATTTTAGAGCTTCATAGAAATGAATGTCAAAATGCTTGCAAAAATACTTGCCTGACATTAGAGAGGTACTAGTTTCTGTCATCTCGTTTTACAGAAGGGGATCATGTGTAAGAGAGAATAAGTAATGTTGTTGGTATCATGGAGGAAGGCAATGACAAAAAAGGGACAAAATAACAGGGCGTGTGGTGTTGATATGAACTGCTTTTGCTGGATGGAAGTCTTATGTACCTGGCCAGCAAAACAAGGAAACTATACCTCATCCTGTTCACAGGTCCGGTCATTTACTCACTTTCCTTCTGGTTAGCTGGAGTCACAAGCCATTTGTTTCTTAATTTAGTCCAAACATACATACACCAGTTACAGAGCTGTCCGTTATTGCATTTATTATTTTCTTTTCCAAGAGGAATCAGGCCAATTCAGAAGATTATACTCTAGATAAATGTTCCAAAACAAATGGTTTTATATATGGCCTCTGATTTAGTTAAACAGGTCCTTTGGCAACAGTCCCTAAATACTGAATTGAAACACACTTAAAAATTGATAATCTCAAGTGAACCCAAAAAATAGGGTCCTGTCCTGAAATTCTACGACTAATGTGGGAATAACTTGGCTTTATATTAACATCACAAGTTCTTCTGTAATTGATACGTCATCCCTTTAGACTGCATGTCTTGTTTTGAAATGTTGAAAGACACAGTAAGGTTTGTTCGATGAACAATTGAAATACCGTTTATACATCAGAGAACAGTAATTTATATTTGTGTAAACATTTCAGTTTTACAGAATTATGTAAATAGAATTAATTATACAGTGGGATAAAAAATGTAAAAAATATAAAAATATGTTACTTTCATTATATTAAATATCATCTAGACTGTTTTACAAATAGTGGCATGAGCTTTAGATTTGAAAATTGAAAATAGTCTCTGTAACGTTGATGGTGAAAGACAGAGATGGTAATGTTACCGTTAAAATGAAAAAATAAAAAACTTTACATCTTTTTTTACCATTGTTTTACTTTAAAAAATGTACAGAATTGAAGTAGCCATTGTAATGTTACTAATAATGATAAAAGACATAGCAGGGATATAGGAGCTAAAAAATTGGTGAATTTCTGTCTGGACAGTAAAACACTTTTGTATATAGTTTTCTGGCAGTTTTAATGACAGATGCCTGCTGTCAGCTGTAGCACTATCTTCTCTTACTGTACCTGCCAGCAGGAAGTAGTCGTTCCAAAATTTACTAACAGCAGCTGATCAACATGACATTATAATGAAAATTGGGAGAATATTAGAATAATACATCAGAGTAGGAACCATCATTAGTGCCATGGGTCTAAATGATATATGCCATTTTTCTGACTGTTGCACAAAGAATACAGCAGGGCACTTTGTTCCTCTATGGATTACTCTTGTAACAACACAATCTTTTGATTTAAACCCTCACAAGCATGGTTAGAATGGCTTGTGGAATAAAACACATAGGTTAAATAATTCAAAGTACTGTAGAGGGAAATGATGTGTAATCCCAGTTCTTGTAATAACCCCGCTTGAGATCAGGCAAGGTAGAGCACAGCAGTGGATAGAAATGTTTGATCATTTAAGGCCTGATGCTGGGAAGTGCAGAGCTTCTCTTGAAGTTCTCACTATAGTTAAGAGGTGTGAGAATCTCTCAGGAGCAGTCTTTCACTTCCCAAATATAGACATATAGCATTTTTGTTCAGGAGATTTATATGAGGCTGCTCTGCATTCTATACATAGCTGCTGTTCCTTTATATGTCTTGTTCTCCGAGGGGGGTATTCACACTACATAACTTCTGGCATCTAACTTGGGGCACCTAAATAAAGACTTTGGACTCCATACTTAGTGGTGCTCAAACAGGCAATTTAGAGCTAGTGAGCCCTAAATATCTACTATTTGGAAAAGGTGAAAAGCAGCTAGAGTAAATCAGAGTACAAGATATTTATTAGTGTGGCAGAAATTGTATCAAATACTGTACTTGGATGAATATACACATTTTTATTCAAGGTATAAAATAACAAATAGCAAGTGTCAAATGCTGGAGACAGCTCACCACTAAAGGTAGATTGATGGAAACACATACATGTGAAATATGTGTTTTATTTATGTGATATATATGATATTTAAGGTTTTCAGCACTCACAGCTGAAATTCAGGCCATCACTTTTTATTTCAGAAAATGAAGTTAGAATCAGTTGATAGTATTTTCATTCCTTTCCTTAATTTTGCTGTATTTTTCAAAGCCACTCATCTTCTTTTTCAATGTTTCCTCATGTATTTGGCTTTAAAAGTGTCTTCTGTATATTTTTAAACAAACAGCACTTAGGTCCATGAAAGCTGCCCCTGTGCAGCATCTCTAAAAATGAGTCCATGTTTATCCAAACCTTTAGGTTATGCAGGTTCAAATTACAATTCTACATGAACATCTACAGTTTATAATAAGCAGTGATAGCGAGCCTATGGCATTTGTGACAGAATTAGCACACAGGGTGGTTGTCAACAGCAGAGAAACTGAGCCCCAGGATTTACCTGCTTCTCCTGCCTGCCAGGTGGAAAGCGCCAGCAAGGGGCTGGGAAGGCTCTGGGAAATGGCAACAGCAGAATGAGGGATGACAGGAAATGCAGAGGTCAAATAGAGAAGTTAATGGCACACGAAATTAAAAAAAAAACCCAACCAAACAAACGAAAAGAAAAACAGCAAACAAACCTGATTTTATGTAAGTCCTATAAAATGGAAATATAAAGTGCATTATATTAATATTAAGGTGTGAAAGTTCTTTTTACTCTAATTTCAGAATCCTTGCATGAATGGAAAAGGGTCAAATAAAGGTAACCTGTAGTTACAAAGGAAAGTTCCAGATCAAGCTGGAAGATACCTGGTGAACTTAAGCGGTCTGGATCCCATCCTTACTACCTCAGATTACTAAATTCAGAAATAAGCAAAACTATGAGGCACTGTTCTCACACAGAGTCATTGAATGACTGAGGTTGGAAGGGACCACTGGAGGTCACCTGGTCCAAGCCACTTGTTCAAGCAAGGCCAGTTGCCCAGGACCACGTTCAGGTGACTTTTAATTTTTCAAAGGATAAAGACTCCCCAGTGTCTCTGGGAAAACTCTGCTAGTGCTTGATTACCCTCACAGATAAAAAGTGCTTCCTAACATTCAAAGGGAGCTTTCCGTGTTTCAGTTTGTGTGCACTGCCTCTTGTCCTACCACTGGCTATAACAAAAGGAGCCTCTCTCCATCTTCTTTACTTTCTTTCTTCAGAAATTTGTACAAATTGATGAGATTCCCCCCTTACCCTTCTATTCTCCAGGCAGAATAGTCCCAGTTCCCTCAGTCTTTCCCCATGTGAGAGATGCTTCACTCCCTTAATCATCTTTGCAGCCCTTTAGAGCACTTTCTCCAGTAGCTCCAGATGTCTTTTGTACTGGTGAGCCCAGAAGACACAGCACTCCAGGTATGGTTTTGCCACTGCTGAGTAGACATTCACAAGGATACTTTAAAGATAAAAATATGAAAGATCACGAGGAACTCTAGTATCCTGGTGACTGGAAAACAAAATAAATCATACAAATACACACAGAAAGAATGTGAGTTAAGGCAATAATTGTAATATTAATTAAGTTGCTGCATATGCCTCAGTTATTTGACTCTAAAGAGAACAGCAGTCTTGTAAGGCAGCTTGAGTTTTTTTTGTCTCAAATTTCTCACATATACAAAACTAAAGTACAGTTAAAAAAATCCTGGAATGTGGAGTTGCATAGTCACCTATGATTTATTCAGAGAAGACTTTGAAGGTATTCAAGAGCATTGACATCATGGCTTTAGGGTTTCTATCTATTTTCTCTAACGAATACAGAAAGAAGAATCCTGCCTCAGAATGGATCTCACTGTACCTTTTCCCTTACACTAAACATCCAACAACCCCTGCTTCCTCCTGGATGCCCCTGTCCCAGGCTGCTTCTGGCTCATCCCAGTTGTGTATTTTCTTTCTCAAGTTATGCATCTTGCTGCAATATTCAAGCAATTGGCTGCTGCATCCACGCTGCCATCCTTCCACACCTCTGTTCTTCACCTTATGTTCTAAAGAGCTAGAGTTCCCCTCTTTATTCAACACTGCTTACAAAAGAACTCTCTCCTTCTTATCCTTCCTTCTTCCTTCCCTCTTGTCCTATCAGTAACAATCATTATGAAACAAACATGCAGCATGAAAACTGGTGACCCATATTTTGGCAGTAATACTGACAGTATTAACAATTTTCTCTATGGGTAAAAATAGTGTCAGTATCTTCACAGACTACAGCTTCTAGAAATAATATAACTTCTAATATTGTAATATATAAATGTGGTTTCAGATGTTAACATTTTTAATTGTGTCTATATTTCAATTATTAGTTTCAGTTTGAATAGACAAAGGTGTGATGCATTTCTGGTTTCCACCTGAAATCCTATTTACTGTGCATTATTAGAATTGGGTATTTTGAAAGTGTTTCTTCTGATGAATCCCATTTGGCTTAGCTTCTTTGGATACTTTAGCAACAGTAAGATGTTATTTTTGTAGGTCAGGCGGCACTGAATGGGGAATTCAGTGTATTTGTAATGTAATGTGTTTGAAATAACATACAGTAAGAGCAGACTTACAGTATTACTTGAATCAGTTTCATATGCTATAGCAAACTCAATACCTGATTAAAAAGCACATCTGCTTTTCAACAAACACTGACAGACTTCAGTATTATTTTATATATATATAACTTAGAAAAGCAAGGGGTGTTAATATAAAAATAAGGTAAAGTAGCCTCAAATTTTGTTGGAAAACACTAGAATTTTAGAAAACTTGCCATTATCATTGTACCAGAAACATGTTGTCTTGCAATTTTCTTATTTTAAATCCATACTGTAATACAGTCAAGTGAAAAATATGAAGAGTGTCTGGACAAACCTAAGTCATAACTGGAAAGAACAATTAAAAAAGTCTACATTCCAACACACAATTGCAAAACTTACTTGTTATTTTATGGTTATATTTTTTTCTGGAGGCAGACCATGACATATATTACATAGAAAATGAAGCTAGAGTATATACTGTTTTCACTGTAACATTTTACATCTCAGGAAACAACCTCGTGGGAAATACTGTGTGATACAAGGGGTAAAAGATGCATTCAGTCTTAACTGGCTTCTTTCATGGTTTTATAGATATTGACTTGTGATTCAAAGAGGGTATATGCATTTGTTTCCAGTATTGTTTTCATTTTTCAGTCACAGATGTTCTTTTGGGTACATTTGTATTCTAAAATGTTTTGTCACATCTGGCTAGCCCAAAAAAGAACATCCCTTAATGACAGAAAGACAAGTCAAAATCATAATGAGATTTAATCTCAGTTTAATTATTTCAGAACTGCTTGGTAACATAAAGGCAGGAACCACCATAAAATGCTAAAAAGAATAGAAATCCATCCTAGTCATCATGCAATACTAACTTGCACAAACTTTCATTATTTCCAATGTACTTGAATAAGCATTGATAAAATAATTAGTAGTTCATATGGTCTTCTAACTTTTTAGCTTTGAATGGAAGGGAATTCTGACCTTGCTGCTGATAGATCCAGGGTTTCATTTGTGGACTTGTGGGTGTATGTGGGCCATTGGATTATCATAGATGATGTTATATCAAATACAGGAGGGAAAAACTGCCTAGAAATTCCTGCATCCAGCTTCTTGTAATTAGGTTGCAATATAGGTGCAATGGGAAAATACATTTCACTTTTTGTATTGCATCAGTATTTTCTGATAGATTGGGGAAAAGAGGTCCATATTAGTCAGCTAATGGAACTCATCAAGTAAATTAAGTTTTCTTTCTTTGTTTCCTTATTTCTGTTTTCTGTACTAATTGTGTAGTGATCCAGTGATCACTGAGAGAAGAATGGTAGAGCATTCAGATCTCCATTTACATATATTAAGAATTTATATGGCCTGAATTTTTCTCAGTGATGATGATTCCTAGTGAGAGGCTTCCCACTCAGTAACTGTTATGTAAATTTCCCTGGTTAATCACCACCTGACACCTTGCCTTGACAGCGCTGATGCCTTTGCTTAGCTGATGTCTGTAACCTGCCTTGTCTGTGTCACTTTGTTTGGACAACTTTTACCATAAACAAAGACACTACAGAGGGATGTACACCTCTGAAGAGTTATTTATGGCTATCACAAGTAACAGAGAATCTGGGCAAAAAAGAAAGGAGAATTAGTAATATGCTTACGATCCCCCATAAAGCAAGTAGCAAGTCTGTGCTGGCCAGACAGCTTGATGGCAGGTGTGAAAGGGTCAGCCTCCATTGCTAATCCCCCATGCTGCTGATGCCATCTTTATACCTTCTCATGTCAGTGTTTTTCTCCTGGAATCATTGAGCTGCCAACTATCCCTGTCTCAACAAACTTATCTCTGCCTATCATTTTATCTTTCTTTTCTAGCTTAGTACTTTTTCACAGCTCCTTCTCACAACCTGGCAAGTTTGAGCCAAGATTATACAACCATGTTATGTTGAAGCAGTCCTTGAATGGCAGACTGCTTTGAGAGGACACCTAGCAGAGAGGTTACACACCAGTGACATTGGGAGACTGACACTATTTAGTGAGGAAAATTTCTGGTTTTAAACAGAAAGGAGGAAGTACTATTCATCCCTGTCTGTACAATAGTAGGATTGCATGAACTTAAGTGGCCAAAGGCTCACCTTTGTTATGGCTAAATATGAGGATGAAAATCTAAACAGAGAAAGGAAGAAAAGTTGAAGTACCTCTCAGCTTCCCCTCAAAACATTGTCCTTTGCACCAAATATTTCAGAGCCCTCCATTTTCCCACAAATTCACCCCAAAGAATTTATCTATCACACATTCAAATCTCCATCTGTTCAGGTTTAGACAACACAGTAGTTAAAATGCTGGCATTGTTCCTGCTGTAGCACTTTCATGACTGTTGTGACCACAGGAGGTGAATAAGAGATAGCACCTCCACGTGTGTGAGGTGAGGGAGGAATATTGAACACCGACAACATGTTAATGGTAGGAGAATGTGTAGATGAAGTAGGGAAAGATTTAGCTGGCATAGCAGAATATTAAGTGAGAAGCAAACAAAAATAGTCTATCCAAAAAAGGAAGGAATTTAATTTCTATACAGAAAATTTTTAAAAAAGTGGAAAAATTGAATATATCAACAGGAAAATTGACTGAATGCCATAGCTGTGCCAAGAGTTCTTTGGTCTAGAGGGATGAAGTGTGTTCATCCAGAAGAACTAAGATGTTTAAAGAGAATAATGTTCATAGATTCTGCCTAAAAGTTGAATGAAAAAGGCAGGAAATAAAATGCACTAGTATAAGAGGTTTGTACTACACCATCATTATCATGCCAGAAGAGCAGGCTTTTTATATGCTGCATAGCTCAAGATAAGGAAAGATAGGCTAAAATATGTATGTAGAAACACACACAGATAGGTATCAATGATTTAAATCACTGGTGAAATATACAACAAATTCATGTCAGGCAGGCTGGATGCCATCTGTCACAGTTAGGTTTCCACAGGATGACTAGATATAGATATTGGCAGCTTTCTGGTTAAAAACATCCATCTGAATATTCAAAAAAAGTGTTTCTCTGCTATTACAATCAGAATTTTTTTTATTTTTTTATTTTTTAAGTAGGCAGTAGGAATACATCAGTATATCCTTAAAAGGCTTTGAGGCATAACAATAAATAGTTCTGATTTGTTCTTGAAAGTGAATTATTATGTTTCAAATCCTTCCTAAGGCAGCTTCTTTTTTCTGAATATGCAGTATGTTAATCTACTACTCTCAAGCTCTGTTTCTTTCTCTGTACACCAAACCTGATGTTGAGGCTATCATTCTCCTTTGGTTCCAGGAGAAACAAACAATTAAAATCAAAAGAGTTTTTTTCTAGATAAAAAGGGAAAAAAAAACTGGAAAACACTTCAGTGAACTAACATCACGAATGTTTTTAAAATTCATTAAGCATATAGACAATTACTTTATTGTTCCTAGCTTTGTGTAATCAAAATGCATAAACTCAGAAAGACTGTGTTGCTGTTAATAGGTTCCTATCCAGAAGAATCTAGCAATTAGCAAACCAATGCTTTGATCAAAACTAGCTGACCTATGAATGAGGTCATATGATGTGATGCATGAATTAAACCATAATTAAGCTGCTTTATTTCTGTGGTCACTTTCAGTTTCATCCTCTGCTTTATATTTTAACAGGAATTGTGCACTCAATTTCAAATAAAGCAAATTGAAATGAAGAAGAGGTTGTTTACGGTGGCTGTGTATTTTTACATTAAATAGCAGCTAATCCATAAGCCGCATTTTGCTGGTTCTCTGCCAGCAACAAAAGTTATTAGAGCTTTTAGTTTACTCTTTTAGTCAAACAACATATAACTTGACAATTCTTCCAATGCAGTAAACTAAGAGGTCCCCACTGAGTGCAATTATCATAAAACAGAAGCTGTGGAGAATTTTATTTAGAATTGCATGTTTTAAATTAAAAATAAAAGGAAAAAAATAGTCTACCCTCCTACAAGGAAATAATACTAATGTGTATTTAAACAATTGTCTCTTATTAATTTTCATGTCTTTTACTGTAAATCGAATACTATCATCTAGTCTGAGAATCACAACTATACAGTCCTGTCTAAAAATGCATTGTGTCTTACAGTTTTGGCTTAATAACCCAGAATTTGGCTAATCTATTTTATATGAGTTTATTATGTATATATATATAATTATTTACACAGTAGGAATAATAGTTTCCTGAAAAAGCTTCTCGGATTATGTGTATTTGAAAGATGAGAGGCGTATTGCAAGCCTAGGTGGCATACATTAAGAAAAGTACTTTCTAACCAATATGTAACACTGCTGTAATAGATCATTAGCTGATTTCTGTATAGTGACATTTTCATAAATATGTTTATGAAATATATGTTTACATGACATTTTCATAAATATTTTTATAATGTATACTCTTTGAGAATCTGCTCCATGGTTTGTACCATCTCCATATTTGTTTTTGCTTCTCTAGTATGAAGAAACATCTTCTAGAAAAAAAAATAAAAAATGTTCCTCTTAATAGCTATCTCATACAGAAATTTTAATTTTTGTTAAACATGACTGATAGCTTTATGCTGTCTTTTTTCACACTGCTTGAGTTTACTTAATAAAATAAGCATTCAAAGAGGATAGGCATCAATTCAGGAACTAAATTATTATTTTTTTTAGCAGTCATTCAATGTCAGAAATTTCAGTTGGAATGCTGTTGTACTTATATTCTGAGTTGTACTTGTAGTATGAATTCCCCAAAAGCATGGCAAATTCAAGGTCTTCAGCTGTTACATTCCCAAATCTTTTTTTGTCCTAACCAGCAAACTTTAAAGAAGCAATAGTTGCATTTTGCATTGTGGTGTAATTGCCCAAAGGGGAGACACAAGTCTATTTCATTCCTGTTTATATATACACATATAACAATTTTTAAAAGCTAAAATTTAACAACTGTGTTCAGAGCAGATAACTACAATACAAAAATGCTCAGAGTTTACAACATAGAAGGTTATTATTTAATACTTGATATTAAAATACTGTGAAATGGGACTATAACAGAGGAAAACGTTAGCACATCACAGTATTCAATACAGTCATTAGAAATCAACATACATATAACTGGAAGAAAAGGCATATCTTGATTGACTACAAGAAGATAAATAAAAATCCAAATGTTTAACGACAAACATAAACCTTAATGGGAATGAGCTTTAAAAATAGATTCAAATTTCATTCCCTTGAATACAGTCTAATACCCAGAAAAATCAATAAAGCTGTTAATAAAATAACAGTTCAAACAAGTGATATACATAGAAGTTTTAAATACCGTAGATCATTTTTGGTTTGTGAGGTCAAGGTCTTCTATGAGGAGGTCTGGGATTTAACTGCTAATAAAAAAAGCATTATTTTTTTTTTTATTTTCCTATAGGACTGTCCTGGGTTCAGCAGTAGCAGTCATTTTTCTCCTTCTTAGTAGCTGGAGCAATGCTATGTTTTGACTTCCGGCCTGGGGACAGAGCTGATAACAATGATGTTTTGGTCTGGCCAAGGACTTTCTGAGCCTCATGCTCTGCCAGGGAGGACGGGAAGCAGGGAGGAAGCAGAGACAGGACACCTGACCCAAACTGACCAAAGAGGTATTCCATACCACACCACGTCATGCCCAGGGGGTAACTGGGCATTACCCGAAAGGACACAGGTTCTTCTGGGTCAGGCTCATTTTTCGGCAGGTGATATTGTATTCTCTTCCCTTGTTATTTTTTCTTACTGTTGTCGTTGGCTGTAGCGGTGGTTATTTGTGTTGTACATTGGTTGCTGGACCTTTCTTATCTCAACCCGTGGGAGTTGCATTATTTCGATTCTCCTCCCCATCCCTCCAGGCCTCAACTGCTTCCAGCCTGGCACCACTCACTGGGAGTGGGTGCACGAGCTGTCTGGCTGGGTTTAAACCACGACAAGGACCTTTCATGCTGGACTTTAACCACTTCTCTTTGATTTCTGTTCAAGGGTATGAAATAAGTTAGAACAGAACAGGGTAGGACAGATGGAAACACACCTGAACTTTCTAAACATGATTATTGGGTTCTAGATGAAGTACGTTAGCAATGCATTTACTCATTGATAGATGGTTTCTTGATGTCACCTACACATTAATGTTCATGCTGTTATGGAACCACTATGTACTTTTGACGGTCTAGGTCCTAAAATTTTTATAGGCATGCGAGAGTGGACAAAGTTATTCTACTCTTCCCTTCATTCTTCTTCCTCAGACTGAGTGAAATTAGTTTTGGGCAATTTCTTCACACTGAGGATTCTTACAGTACACTGAAGATTCAAGCTGTTGTCACCTCTTTTAGATCTAAGGAAATATTAGATCGCTAGGATTTGGTGAGGAGAAATCAGTTGAAATATGAGTAGCATCTTGATGATGCTCACTTTTGCATCCTTATCTTGTCTTATAGGTGATGAAAGCAAATTGCCTTTTCATGTCTGAAGGAGATAATAAGTGAAGAGAGAATGGTTGCATGTGGTTATTTTGGCAGTCTTCCAAATCTAGAACATTTGCCAGACTTAAAAACAACAACAACATAACAACAAAAAAAAAAAAGGCAAAAAAAAACCCAAACCCCCAAAAACCCCCCAAAAAACACATGCCAAGAAACCGCCATCAAAACCCAATTGCAGTTTCCTTCATTTTCAAGTGTTTTGAGAAAAACCTAATGGAAACTTTCCCAAATAGAAAGAATGAAGTCTAAATTTCTTCTTATGAAAGACCGTGTTCTTTTCATATCTTTTCAGATACACATATCTTAGCATCATGGCCCATGCTTTTTCCGCTTTCAGGCAAGACTAGTTAAATACGCTAATTTTGGGCTAGACTGAAGAGTTAAATGGTGGTGAACTCAGTGAGCACTTGTTATAGCAAATGTTAGACAATACAGCTCCTTACAACTCAAGCACATGGCACTTGCCTTGACAGGACAGTGGGAGTGTAATATAGTCGATCTGCCAGGCTTCCCTATATTTGTACTTCAGCCATTGTCCTCCATACCAGAAAGGCTTTAACCACTTGGCTTGCTTAATTGCAACACATGTTTCACATTTGTGAATAACCTGGCAGTAAGTCCACCCCCCAGTCATGAGCACATCTATATGTTGCATCTCTGCCTTGATGACCTGAGGTGTAATGAGTCCACTGGGCTAAAAATAATTCACCCTTATGTTGCCAATCTGAGTCCATCTGAGCCACTTCAATCTTAACAGCTTTATCTACCTGTTGGTTGTTCTGATGTTTCTCAGTGGCCCAACTCTTGGGTACATGAGCATCTACATGGCGTACCTTCACCGCCAGCTTCTGTACCTGGGCAGTGATATCTTGCCACAGTGCAGTAGCGAGATGGGCTTACCTCTATATTGTCAGTTGCTCTGCTTTCATTGCTGCAACCACCCCACAGGGTGTTTGTTACCATCCATGAGTCAGTATAAAGTACTGGCCATTTTTCTCGTTCATCAATGTCCAAGGCCAGTTGAATGGCTTTCACCTTGGCAAACTGACTTGACTTGCCTTCTCCTTAAGCATTTTCTGTAACTTCTCATAGGGCATTCCATAGAGCTGCCTTCCCTCCCCGATGCTTTCCCACAGTATGGTAAGGAAAATACTACAACTCCACAATTCACATATTGAATTGGTTGGATATGGCCAGGTTGGATGGAGCTTTGAACAGCATGATCTAGTGGAACATGTCCCTGCCTGTGGCAGAGAGGTTGAAACTAGATGATCTTTCAGTTTCCTCCCAACCCAAACTGTTATATGACATTGGCGTTGATCACTAAATAACTAAATAATCTCTCCTACTTGGAAGACTGCTTTTCCCAATTTTATTTCTTGTCCCTTTCTGCATTACAGTGTGTAGGAAGGTTCCGCTGTTAAAGGGATTCTTCTTTAATACGTAAAATAATTTTCTACCACAGTAGTTTTCTCCAAATCCTTTTAAATGAAACAAACACACAACAAAAACAAACAAGAAAACCCCAACAAAGCCTAAAAAAATCCTAAGAATCTTGTTTTTAAGCTTCACACCTAAATTCAAGAAAAGATTTCTCCCCTAGAGACCTGCTTTTTATTTCTTTTTAATTGCAAAATACTAAAATAAGGAATAGGGCAAGAGAATCTGGACCATCATGTTCAAAGGTCATGTTCCTTCACAGCTGTTAGGATTCATATAAGAATATTTTTCCACATAAAGGAATACATCAAAGGAATTGCCAGCTTTGTTCCAGTTAGAATAAATGCATTTGTATGAAACAATCAGTGAAGCCTAACTAGTTCATTAGGAAGTGGCCATACATACATCAATAACCCAGTGAGGATCCAGTATTAAATGCTGAAAGATTTCAGCTGACAGAAGACACCTACAGATAGTATTGCGCGAACCCTAATATTCTTTCTCCTGAACTAAAGTACTGTACATGAGACAGTCCTATAAGAATATCTGCACTGAATTCATGTTATTTCTTCAAACAAAACACAAGCAAATATTAAGTAAAAATACCTGAGCACCTCTAGACTCATAGTGGAAGAAGTAAATGGGCACATCCCTGGAGTACTGGAGCACAGCACTCTGACCTAGTTCATTACTAGAAAAAACAGCTTAAGTCAAATCCTGACGAACTAAAGCTATTAAGCAGTTTCATTCTGCTTCATATTGCAGTTCAATTTCACCATAAAATCACAGCTACCACTTGCCAAGACATCACACCCTATCGTAACTCTGCACAGCACGGGAGAACTGCAATTTCCAGCTATGGCCTATCATCTGCTACACTCCACCAAGCACACACTACTGTAGCACGTCCCTGGCTGGCTGCCAGACTACTTCAGCACTCCACAGCACTCCATGTCCAGCTCATAACTCAGCCTACTAGTATCAGGATACCATAATGGACATCATTGTGTGAAGAAGGATTTAGCACAGCTGTAGAATGATGCAGCTGACACTCTCATCATGATACATCACCTTGTAAACCCAGTAATATCCATAAGAGGGAAAATCGAATTGGCTGGCCAGATGAGAATTCATCCAATTAGCCCCTATTGTTCTCCAAACCTCTGTATCACATTAACACATCAGATTTCATCCTGGGGTTTGGAAGCTGAAAAAAGTAATGCAACATTTCATATGTAAAACTATCATAAAATTCTTAGGCCAAAGTCTGCCCTTCATTATACCCCTGTAATACTACTAAATTTACTCTGTACAGTTAATGCCCAGCAGGTGCAAAAATTTTAGCAAAATGTTTTGCATCATGTTACGTAGCTGTCCACATGGACTGCAATGTCAGGATGCATGGGAAGAGACAAAATCCACGATGCATTGAGAAGTCTGTCTAGGATCACCCTGATGATCTGATTGAACTGAAAATAGGAGGCACGCCAGAAATAAACAAATAAACCTGACAAAACACACCTTTGTATTTTTGCTCTGTGTCAGGAATCAAAACAGGGAGTTACCAGGTGGGGGAAGGTGAAGACTGTATGAGCAAGTGTATTGGCCAGCACGGCTGAACTTAACATTTGGCACCCAGACAACTGGATGAGGTTATACAACCCTAATATAACCAGATTTGTCACTCGCAGATGAGCAGCTACAGCCTTCCTTTGGCATGGGGCTGGATTTTACAGCCTGTTAAATCCATCATATTTGTTGACCTTTGAAGTATAGGACTAGGTTTTTACTTTTGTCATCAAAAGAGGAAAGTGGATTTTTTTTACCTTTCTGAAAGTAAGCCTGAAATTTTCATGAGTTGCATTATTTCACGATGTATCTTACAAGGTGATGTCTTTGTTTCACACATGCACTTGTTTCTGGGCATCTACAGGTGGAAGCAGAGATAGGTGAGTCAACCTCCCAAAGTGTGGGAAAAGGTGAAAAAATAGTGATGAATGCAATCCTGCAGAGATTAAGAAGAAACTGGTGAAGGCTGTGGCATTCTTAGCTGGAATCAAAGACTGAGGAACAGAATAGGGCATTCTTCTTTGGGGACTGTGCAGGCATATATTCGCCATGTCTGTCTCTGAGACACAAAGCATGCATGGGAAAAATGAAGAGGGCTGTCTGCAGACATGCCATAGGCATGTCCCTCAGTTAATCTCTACTTGGAGGAGAGGTGTCAATCTTCTACTAACTACAAGAAATTAAGGAAGGAATAGTAATCTGTACTGTAAAGTTGTGTCATATGATTCTCAGGTGATTAGAATAAATTGTTGTCTTTAATGCTGTACTAAATCTTATGTCTAGCCTCCTGTCTTTCTTCTCACACATTAAAGAACATTCTTACCTCTCTCTGACATTTGGTATCTCATGATCTTCAGCTGCTCCAGGTTCAGGTGGTGATTAAAAGCTAGAATATTATTTGGATGGGTAGCAGCATTTTCAGGTATTACCCCTATAGCGAGGAATATGTAATAAAGCTTAGAGAGCAGTCAGAAGCCAGGTAGTCTATACAAGAGTAGAAAGCACTTTTATTAACTGAACAAATGCTCAGTATAAAGCAATTGAGTTTGGTCTCCTGGAAACATCCAGGCCATGATTCAGTGAGATATTCAAGAGATGAAAAGCCAAGGGTTACATTCCCTACATAGTGAACAGTGTAAGAGTCTTAAAAAGAAAATAATTATGTTATAAAACCTTGCCCTTTAACCAACATACATGTTGGAAGTATTTAGCTTTGAATTAGGGCACAAACTGAGTGTCCAAGAATGTTAGTAATACCTGTTGTTATGTTATAGTCTCCTGCAAACACAATCCTTTCTGACTTTGCAATGTGACTGTCTTTTCTTGCACATTCTCTAAATTAGTGTTGTAGGAAGATATTTTAGTACTCTGAATGAAATAATGACCAATTAAATGTTACAGATTGTATCTTAAAATAGTTGTTTCCAAAACTACCAAAATAATATTTCTCCCTTCTGACTCTTCCCTATACTCTCTGCATTGTAACATTTGGAAAGCATAATGTCATTTTCCAGACTGAAAGTATGAATCTGTCAAAGTTTAGGCCTCATGCCTTATTTCAGGTAAAAACTTAAAAGTTAGCTTAAATGGAGTAGTTACAATTGTCTCTGTATATTTTGTAAGCAGTTAAACATTTGGTTAAAATGAATGACATTCATAGAATCATAGAATCATAGAATCATAGAATAGTTAGGGTTGGAAAGGATCATCAAGTTCCAACCCCCCTGCCATGGGCAGGGACACCTCGCTCTAAACCATATTACCCGAGGCTTCGTCCAACCTAGCCTTGAACACTGCCAGGAATGAAGCATTCACAACTTCCCTGGACAACCTATTCCAGTGTCAAAAACTAAAGCAATTAGGAAATCAGTTATCCAAGAAATCATTTGAGGTGATTGGTACATATGTATCCACACTGCAGTACATTTTTTGATTCACAACCCGTTGGGAAAACAAAACAAAACAAAACAAAACACCCCCCCCCAAAAAAAAAAAAAAAACCCAACCAAAAAAAAGTCCAGTGTCTCTTTTGTTGTTGGTGCTGCTTATACTTTCAAACAGTATTTAAGCAGCTAGAGTAATACTAAGGTATTATATCCTCTGGTCAAGTTACTTATTCTTCTTTATGTGGTCAGAGTTACTTATATTAACTGCCTTTTCTGGGTGGAAAGACATAAAGGAGAAAGTGTGTTTATAAAGAATGGCTGAAAAGGATTACTCTGAAATAAAGGCATTATATTTGGATGACAGTTAATCCTAACATTTCACCATACTGTCCCTGGAATATGGAAATATAAAGCTGTATGGAAAATCATATGTATTTCTCTGTTCTGCCAGGTGGCAAGGAGGTAATGCTGATAGATGGGGACATGACATCTTTCACTAAACAAATGACTGTGGAAAACTCATGAATACTGCAGTTCCTTTAAGATTTTGCTGTCAAGCTGAAGTGAGAGAGATTTTTGATAGCAAGAGTCATTGAACATCCAAATCGATTCCCTTCTTTGGTAAGGGCAGAAACACGTTTCTGCAAGAGAAATCTTTATCAACGACAAGCAATAGCAGAAAGAGAAAATAAAACTTACAAGAAAAATAAGCAGCAATTTTATTAACCCCACTTTTTCCTTTCAGAGATGTGATGTCTGATAATCCCTGTCATAGTCACCCAACATTTAGATATCAGAATTTAGGAAATACAGTGAGATAAATTTGTCATCCTTAATACTATCAGAGAAATTATTTGATTTTCAGAAGTATAAATAGCTATTAGATATAATATTGGGTTATGAATATTAGGAAAATTGAGTAGCTACTCAGCCTGCTTTTTTCATGCAGCTGATGTGGCTTTAATCTCCAGGAAACTCAGTTTGTAATACTGAATATGCATTTTTTGTAAAAAGCATGTGACAGCAGTATCCGAAAACAGCCATTTAATTTGTACACAATTTTTAACATAAGGGAAATCTTAAGAAAAAACTTTTTTTTTCTTTTTTATTTTTTAACGACAATATGTACCAAAAAGCTGTATCAATATGAATAATAATCATTATATCCACAGCTTGTTGTTTGATTGATGTGCACAGTTGGGCTTGCTTGAATAGATTTTCTTCTCTAGGTGCCACAGGGATCTCTATCAGGAAAATGCTATTTAATGGAATAATAAATGAGCAGAGAAAGTGCAAAAGTATAAGAAGGGGATGTTTACATTTTCAACTCAAGGTAGCTAAATCTGCAACTGACTGTGAAGAGTTGCGGAAGAATTCTCAAACACTGAGTGACTGGGCAATAAAAACTTAGTTAAGTAATGATAGGTACAAAGCGATATAAAAAGAACTTTCCCAAACCACCTATTGACAATTATGGAGTTATGTGCTTTTCATTTAATTCTACCACTCAGAAAAAAAGTCATCATTAATAGATTTCTAAAAATATAACTCAGTGATTGCATATCACCAAAACCAAAGTGGCATCATAAATGTTCCATATCTAGGTAGAATTTGAGAAAAAATACACAATACCATACATGCCTGTAGTGCATCCTTCTCTTGAATACTGCAAGCACCTAGATATCTCCAAAAGACATTCACATAAAAATTAACATATGATTTCACTTGAAATCATTAGTAAATTTCATAAAAGATATCATTAGCTTATCCTGGTATTTTGAGCTCTACACAGAGGAGTGTTGGAAAGTTCTGTGATCTGCCATAAACAGGGCAGTACAAAGGCAAACTACCAGGAATGTCAACAAGCATTATTAGAAACAAGGAACACATTTTAAACAGGCAAAGACCAAAAAGATTCTGGTACTTCATCTTGGAAAAGAGACAAAATAGTTTTCTTTAAAATTGTGACTGACTGAAATGCAAAGCAGAAAGATTTCTCCCAGTTTCTTACAACAGAGGAATTAGGGAACGTCTCAATTAAAATATCATGCAACAGTTCTAACGTGATCAAAAGAAAGTGCTGCTTTCATCCAGTATGTAATTTAAATTGTGTGATTAGAAGATTTTTCATATGCATAAGTTGAAATAATAATTAAATTCATGAAGGATATGTCTTAGATTGAGTATTAATGGTTTAGATGCAATCTGTAGCTCAGGCCATTGTTACTTATTGCTGGAAACTGAAAAGATACCCCAGAGGAAGAAACTCTGTTCATAAGCTGTTCTTACTTGTAACTGTTAGTTTGCTTAAGCCTCTATTATTGGAAGCTATCAGAGGAAGGCTAATGGGCTAAGTGGACTTTTGGTCTGACCTGTTATGACAATTCATATGCTCATCTAAGGCCCAGGTAGAATTAAACTTGGCTAGAGATGTGAAAGATAACAGGAAGGGATTCTGTACATACTTTGAAAAATAAAAGACAGACTAAGGACAACATAGGCCCTCTCCAGAAGATATCAGGAGAACTGGCTACCCTGGATTTGGAGAAGACTGAGGTTATTAATGACTTCTTTGCCTCAGTCTTCACTGGCAAAGGCTCTGACCACACCACCCAAGTCTTGGAAGGCAGACGCAGAGACAGTTGAGAATGAAAACCTTAGGCCCACTGTAGGACAGGATCTGGTTCAAGACCATCTTAAGTACCTGAATGTGCATAAGTCCATGGGTCCTGATGAAATCCATCTACAGGTCCTGACGAAGCTGGCAACTGAAGTTGCTAAGCCACTGGCCATCATATTTGAAAAATCGTGGCAGTCAGGTGAAGTTCCCGATGAGTGGAAAAAAGGTTAATATAACCCCCATTCTCAAGAAGAGGAAAATGAATGACCCGGGGAACTACAGACCAGTAAGTCTCACCTCTGTGCCTGGCAAAATCTTGGAGCAGATTCTCCTGGAAGGCATGCTAAGGCACATGAAAACCAACAAGGTGCTTGGTGAAAGCCAGCATGGCTTCACTAAGGGGAAATCCTGCCTGACCAATTTGGTGGCCTTCTATGATGGGGCTACAGAACTGATGGACAGGGGTAAAGCAGTTGACATCATCTACCTGGACTTGTGCAAAGTGTTCGAAACCGTCCCACACAACATCCTTGTCTCTAAATTGGAGAGACATCAATTTGATAGGTGGACCACTTGGTGGATAAAGAACTATCTGGATGGCCACATGCAAAGAGTTGTGGTCAATGGCTCAGTGTCCAGCTGGAGACCAGTAATGAGTGGTGTCCCTCAGGGAGCGGTGTTGGGACAGCATCTTTGTTGGTGACATGGACAGTGGGATTGAGTGCACCCTCAGCAAGTTTGCCTATGACACCAAGCTGTGTGGTTCGGTTGATATGCTGGAGGAAAGGAATGCCATCCAGAGGGACCTTGACACGCTTATGAGGTGGGCTGATGCCAACTTCATGAAGTTTAACCATGACAAGTGCAAGGTCCTACACCTGGGTCAGAGCAATCCCAGTCACAGGTACAGTTTGGGCAAAGAAGAGATTCAGAGTGGCCCTGTGGAGAAGGACTTGGTTGATGAGAAAGTGAACATGAGCCAGCTTCAGTGTGCACTAGCAGCCCAGAAAGCCAACCACATCTTGGGCTGCATCAAGACGAGTATGACCAGGTTGAAGGAGATGATCCTGCCTCTCTACTCTGCTCTAGTGAAACCTCCCTTAGAGTACTGTGTGCAGTTCTGGTGTCCCCAACATAAAAAGGACATGGAGCTGTTGGAACAAGTCAAAGGAGGGCCACGAGGATGAGCAGGGGGCTGGAGCATCTCCCGTATGAAGACAAGCTGAGAAAGTTGGGTCTGTTTAGCCCAGAGAAAAGAAGGCTGCGTGGAGGCCTCATAGTAGCCTTCCAGCATCTGAAGGGGGGCAATAAGGATGCTGGGGAGGGACTCTTCATTAGGTTCTGTAGTGGTAGGACAAGGGGTAATGGGTTAAAACTTAGGGGAAGTTTAGATTGGATATAAGAAGGAAGTTCTCTACTGTGAGGGTGGTGAGGCACGGGAATGGGTTGCCCAGGGAGGCTGTGAATGCTCCATTCCTGGCCGTTTTCAAGGCTAGGTTGGACGAAGCCTTTGGTGGCATGATTAGTGTGAGGTGTCCCTGCCTATTGCAGAGAGCTCAGAACCTGATGATCTTAAGGTCCTTTCCAACCCTAACTATTCTATAATTCTATAATCTGACATCAGGTCTTCTTAGACCGGTGTGTTCCAAGAACTTGGAAGATGCAACCATCAATTTGTTTCACATTCTCAATTTCCAAAATAATAACCAGTTCTAGCACAGTAGAAGAACATGTATACATACAATAGAGTAAGGAATTGTTTTCTGATTACATCATGTGATTTGCTGCAGGGCTGCTAAGATGAAAAATTTTCCATTTCCTCTGATAGCAGATAAAAACTGCTTTCTTTTTCGAAGTACCCATGGGCCACCATTTTGGATGTCATGTACAAGTTTAGACCCAGCAGAAAGAAGCTGCATTTTAATATAGTTTGAGTTGAGTATAAGATACTTATATTTTTATGTGGAAAATTTTGTTTCTTAACCCCCACTCAAATATCCCTGCAGTTTTATCTGAGCGAGCCATTTTCCTTCTTGCCTATTTAATTTTTAAACCCTACTTTTCAGCTGTCTCTGCTTTAGTTGAGGACATGTGCCCTCTCAGTCAAGTGCTTACATGCTAATTATAATTATCCAAATTCCATTAAATCGATTGATGATTTAGAATATTAGAGTTTTAGCCATCTCAGCCTATAAGTCTCTAATTACCAGGATGTTTGTGGTTTTAGCCTTCTGACAATTGACAGCAGTGCTTTTTGTCAACCACCATGCTTGTTAGCAGGACTATAGTTTCATTTCCACTGCATACACAAACATTAAGCAAGTATAAGGAGCTGGTAATCTCCAATTTCATTGATAACCTTCACATATTTGTGTACTGGGCAGCCTGCCCATGCTGCAGCTGCTCGGTCTGTAAGTCAGCCAGAGGTCTGGTATTCAAGGATCCCTGGCCCTTGCTTTTTTCCCTGGGCAAACAGTCCAACAGGAAAGCATATTTTGTCTTGAAAACAGTTCAGTGTTGTCACTTTGTTTCCAAACCAAGCTATTATTGCACTGCCATAGTCTGACAGAAAAATGAGTTTCTGAGCAGTAGTTCCAGTGCAGGGAAATGCCCTTCCTGAGTGAGTCAAATCGACTCCAGTTATCAGAGAGCAGAACATAAACTGGCATTCTTCATGTACAAGATAATAGATTTTTTTCATTGACAAGATAATAATTTTCTTCATTAAACCAGTTTTAACCCTTTGTCTTCACCTCAGTTTGCACATCTTCTGTGCATATTCATATAGATAGGAATCCTTGACTATAATAGCAACCTGTCATGCCCTGAGAGGTTACCACTATTCTTTATATTTACCTTTTTCCTTTAACCCTCTTGAAAATTACCTAGAGTGTAAATACTTAACAGCTGTCAAAAAGGAAAAATAAGGTTTCTTAATTTGTACTTCTTCAGGTATTACTTCAACATCTGTCTACTTTATGTCCATTCTGAATTTGGTTGGGGCAGTTAAGGGCAGTGCAGATATTTGGAAGGGAATTTCTGTTTTCAAGCATGAGAAGACTGAGGAGTATTTTCTCTTCCATCATAGCTCCTAAACAGGTATTCCCCCCCTCCCTCCCAGTATGTTCAATTACTTCCCCCCACCAATTAAAATGCTCTCGAAGACCAAGTCTGATTTAAGCTGCATTTTTTTTTAATTCCTTTATCTATGTATCAATATAGAATTGAATGCCTCTCACCAATTTTATTATCTATAACATGGATGTTTGTATCTAGCTTGGAAATTACCTCTGGTCAGGAGAAAAGAATATTCAGCAGTGGATTTCTTTGCCAGTCCTATCCTCTGTTAGTCACTGCTGTACCTTTGAGGAGCACTACTCTCACCACCTAAAGGAATTTAGAAGACTTGGTCTGTTGTAGGTCATCCATATGGTAAATGAAGAAAGTTAGGTAGGAAGGATCTCATCCTCTCTGTCTCAATTGTTTCATTCTTTGAGATCAAGGAAGCCGAAAGAAATAATGTAAGTAAACAGCTAGTGCTACTGATGAAACACAAGAACTTCTGCCTGCATTAGACAGATATATGATCACCCACAAAACATTCCTGAAATACGGAAACTTCATTTATGCTGCTAACGTGAATTTTCATTCTTACAGAATTGCATTTGTGCACTGGGGGAGTTGTTTATTTTCTCAAGGTCCCACACCTTAATGCTTTATAATCAGTTTTATGATTTTGATAATAATGGAGGAGTTCAAAATTTTCCCAATTAAATTCCCCACAAAGTGTTTTATTTCAAAAGAAAATATCTATACTTATGCTTCATTGAGATCCTATGCATATTATTTTACTACAGGACATTAAAGAGAAAAACAATGACTTAATTTTGGGTTACAGGTTTCATCATAGCTGTATGACATCTCAGAATGGTATACAACTTCATAGGACTACTGGAGATGGCATCACTACTATTTTCTAGCTGAAGATGTACATACTGTTCACAGGTTGAAAGTTCATGGTGCATATAGGTTGGGTACACATGTTTGCAAAAGCATGTTGAAAATTATTTAAGTGTGGATACAGAGAAATGTGGCTAAACACTTAAAAGTGGGCCACTTAGCTTCTGAAAAGCTAATTGAGAAGTGACCTGGGGACAAGAGTATTAGTTTCTTTACAGAAAGAAGCTACTGACAGTTGAAGTTCTCTTTCTGTGAAAAAAAAATAACCTATTAGATACTCAAGACCAGAAGATAGTTGAACTGAATAGGAAACTGGGCCAACATTTTAACTGTGAGATTAACTAATTGCTGGGGGAAATTACTGAAAAAATGCTAGAGTCTAAGTAGCCAGATGTCTTCAGATCCAGTTTGGCTTCTTTTAAAGAAGGCATTCTTTGGCCAAACTCAATTTGTACTTCAAGAAAGCCCAAATCGTTGGTTTTAGCACATACTGGTGTGTAACATAAGAAGTAATCTAATGCTCCCTTTTCAGCCATAAACTGAATGGAAATGTGGCCACACAATCATGTAATTGTTTTAATATTAATTTTCTCTCCATTTGATGGAATTTGCAGGAACCACATATAGCACTAACTTTAGATTTTATAAGCTGATACCTGTACAATAAATATTTTTAAGTTCTAACCCTTGATCAAATTCCCTTTTGCTGACTCTTCTAAGAGCATCATATCAGCCAAGACTGGTTCAGCATTTTGGGTCTGTGTGGTCTATATGACATTTCTACAGTTTTCATGCTATTCTTACTGCAAATGAGAATGAAGACAGAAAGGTGATGTATGTGTGTACATTGCATACACATATATTTTTGAAAAAATATACTAGTAACACATGTCTGTACTTGGTACTGAGACCATTTCTGTTGGGCTACTCTGTTCAGTTGTCATCAAGCTTCTAGAAAGAGGTTAAAAAATTAATAAGCTTCAGTGAAATTACATAGAGACAATTAAATTAATGGGAAAACATGCACAACAGAAAGAATATAAAAGTTTTTAGCCCATTCATGTTAGGAAGAGGAATAGTTTGGTCATGGTTTGCACCAGAAATTCAAAGGAGAAACTGGATAGTAGAAAGTTTTTCAGTACAGTAGAAAAAGTGATAGCATATTACAGTCAGACAAGTGAAGATTCACAAACCTGAAGTCCAGAAAAGATTGCCTGGGGTTTAAATTGTTCATTTGATTTGTTTTGGAATGTGAGGTTTAGGGGCTGATCTGAAGTTCAGCTGACATCTGACAGTAAATCAAACCACATCCTCAGATTCAGATGCTCCTGTGCTGGAGGAGACACAAAGACACAGGAGGTCTAGCTTCAGCGAAGACGTTTAGGTTCGATTGTACAGGGGGCTGTAAGTAAGAAGAGTTGATAGGGAGTCCATCTGATTCTTATTTTAACTGAGTAATATTTTCAGATATTTTTTCACAGACAAGTTTTCAACATTCAATTAACATTAGCATGACTTAGCAAAGCCTATGGTGAATGGACTATAATTTAAAATAGTGAAGCAGGATCCTTTCTTTTTTTTTTTTTTTTTTTTAATTCAACCACAGATACTGAAATACAAGTAGCAATAGCAAGACGTAATTTAGAGCAGTTCTATGGCTACATTGGGCAGGATGTAGGACTAAATATTCAGTTCTTTCTTTGCCTGAAATTCTTTTATCATTGCTGACACTGTTCTTCGTTCCTTACTGGCTGAAAAAGTTGTTTATTCTTTCTTTGTTTCTGAGTCAGTTTTTACTACTTCTTCAGGTGTCAAGATGAAAAAGCTCAATTTTAGTGACCAAGAGTCTCAAGTATTGCACTACCAATTTCTGTTTGAGACTTGACATCTGAAGTGGAATACTAACAAAGAAACATTGATTTCACTTCAGTATGACTGTACTTGAATGCAACAAGCTGAACCTGAGAACATTACTGAGAACTCAGTAATGAAACCAGGGGAAAAAAAAACCCCAAACAAAACTCAAAGGATTTGAGTCCTCTTAAGCAGAGGAGGGAACTGACTTGCCCCTTAAAGTTTGCTTTAATACAGAAAAGATCACAGGGTTCTTAGCAGTAGGAAAGATGGGAATTGGCTGTCTGTAAAGCTATCACCTTGGAGATAAAGATGTCATGGTCAGTGAAACAGCAACTCTGAAATTTGCCCTTAATTCATCCTCCCTTGCCAAGAGGAAACTTCAGGGAAGGGTCTTTTGGAAAAGTGTGTTTAAAGTAGGAATACATCATAACAGTCATAAACTCTCCCATGAGTTAAGCAAAAAGTAGCAAAATCTACCTGGCAAAATGAACCACCTGGCAAAATATTGTATCTTTAGATTCTGCTTCATGGTAATACTTTGCTATTTATCCTCTCTTTTAACCTTTAATAAACACTATCTCTAATCATACATTCTTCTTTGTTAATATCTGACACTGGTTTTGCACTCTACTACCCCAGAAACACACTAGAAACTTTATAGTACAGAAAATTAACACAAGATATCTGTTAGAGACCCAGATGCCCAAGGTTATTGTCATATCTCAAAAGTGAAGCAGTAACATCTCAACAAAAGAGTGAGAGTTTGTTGATTGTTCTAAGTTACTGCACAAAGCTTCAATGTATTCTGTAACTGCACCAGGAAATAATGGTAATGAATTAATTTTGCAAGATAGGTACGTTACGGTGTGTTACTGAACACCTTAATACAAGAATTTCTTTACTTGGCATGAGCATGCTCACAGCTTTTAGGAGGATATGTTCTTCAATATTTTAAACATACTTGATATTAGTTAAGTTCCACTTGTTAATTATGTGAGGGGAAAAGGGAACTAATGAATATGATCAGTACATTTGGGAGGAAACAAGGGGGTTTACATCTCATAAGATATACTGTATAAAGGTACTATTTGAACTATTTCTTTTTTAGAGGACAATAACTCTGCAATTCTTTTCCACAGACAGTTAGGGTAGTTTGACCTGGCTGCATACCACAGGATATTCTGAACTCAACCTGTACACAAGCTGGTGTATCAAATTCTACCTTCTGTAATTATAAACATGCAAATTTTAGAAGAGAATATACCCCTTTGTTTAGAGAATACTTCACAGATTTATTCAGCTTTGACCTATTTTGCACTTCACTGTGTAAATCCCTTGGATGTTGAGCATAGGCAAAGTATAGAAGTAAATGAATTATACCCTTCCATTTGTAGAGCTCAGCATTTCATCTCTGTCATACCACTGTTATGAAGTAGACATGGTTATTAATCTCCAAATAATTTATCAGATGTGTGTTTCACACTAGAACATATTTCACTGCTATATAATCACATTGTGGTTTCATTATTGCACCAATAGAAGATGTTTTATTTCAGTTCTGCTAACAGCTCCTGCAATATCAGATATCACATTTTCTCTCTTTTTTAAGTACATGATTTATAGAAGATTAAGGGCCCAGCCCAACTCTTCAGAAAGATAATGGCAGTCTTTCAGTCAGGGTGTCCCATTAGTTGTCTGATGTGAGGAATAAATTTCACCATTTCAGGCACCATTTACACGATTTTTTATTTATATATAGAATGTAGATCATGAAAGTGTTTCATGGACTAAATAAATAACATGAAGCAGCACTGGATATTATATAAATATCCAGAGGATAAAATAAAATCATATGAAAATAAGGTAAAACCCTTACAAATAAGTGTACAGCATATAGAAACTTCTTATTTAATAAACACATTTGTGTCATTAACTTAGCATTAACCTTAAGGTGGTTTGGATTAGATTCTTATTCACTCAAAATCAAATTCCTGAATACTGTAATTGTCCAGAGTGTCCTGGCAGCTACCTGATTTCAGGTGTGTTCTTAGTTATTTTTAAGTTTTTTACATATCCTTAATATTTTTTGCCAAGTGAGAAAGGCACATATAGAGGATAAATAGACTAAAAGAAATAGCTAGGCAATAATTTTTAATTAAGTTATTACAGATGAAATAACAGACCCCTTCACTATGTTTCCTTTGCTATTTCATCTCCACACAAGCTCTAATTAATACTGTTGAAGGACCAATGCAGCACTTCAGTGCTTCACAATCCTTTGTAAATCTACCTGCCATACTTCTGAAGAAAGACATCTTTATTTTCCTCTTACAGTGTGACTCAGAAATAAATAAAGGTATTTGATCTTGGTAGATGGACAAATAATTGCTATTTTTCTTGTCTGGGGTATAAATTGTAACATATTAAAAGTGTGCAAGAATGTTGCTTTTATTGTTTGGGGTTTTGGGGGGGGGGTGTTTTTGTTGTGGGTTTTGTTGTTTTGTGGTTTTTTTAAGAAGAGGAAGAAGGAAAAAAGAGAGGAGTTAAAAATACTCAAGATATGTGCTTGCTTCTTCCTTTGCCAATGGACCAGGCTGAAAATTTCCTTTGTTGTTGCTAATTCATTAGACCCTGGGCTAAGGAAGGGCAAAGAGGACTAAGATGGATCTCAACCCTTTGTAACTCAGTCCCTGAGATTGTTCTGCAGAAGCACATGAAATGCAGTTTGTGGTGGAGAAAAGACGGTTGCCAGGGCACTCATCTGGGAGCAGCAAACCACAGATTCATCGCTGAAAGTACCTAGCATTTTTAGTTCATGCAGTAAGATTTGAGGAAAATGGATCTTTCAACAACTCTAGGATAACCATGGCTGTGTCGTACAAATATCCTGTCTTATTTTAACATAAGCAAATAAAACCCAATAAAAGTGTTCTTTAAAGCCATGCTCTATTAGAAGACACACTACAATGAGGTAACTGAAATGTGGAAAGCTCAGTTCAAGTAAGTTTGAATTAAAATGCTCATAAAACCTGCCTCATCTTTAAACCTACTTACAGTCATGCTTTCTAATCACTAGTGTTCACTGTCTCCTTGGACAGCAGAACCTTTCTCCACATCTTCTCTGAGGCCCTGCTTGTGTCACCACACGCTGCTACAGAATCCTGTGCTGCAGGCCGTCCATCCATCCATCCATCCATGCATTTTCCATCCCAGTGAGCACTCCCAAAGCTTCTCACAGTTGCCTGCAGGAAAGGAACAATTCTTTGTGCATTTTAGTGTCTTCTTTCTAACCCAGGCCAAAGAAAACAGGTAGCTGCCTCTTCCTTGCTGGCTATTTTTTTAGAAAACATCATGCACAGCTCATGTGTGGCAAGCAGTGAACAAACAAATGTAATAGCTCTCATTTACCTTGTTTGCAAGTCCCATCTAGCTAGAAACATTCTTGGGATTTGGAATGCAGAGAACTGCTTGGGTCTCTGATGGTATAGGTTTTTTTATGTGTCTGAAATGGAAACAGAAATCGCTATTGTGTCACTTGGATCATTGCAAAGAGGAACATAGGAAATCTTGTAAACCTCCCAGAATGTGTAGTCCAGTCACACTGTCCAGATGACTTACTCTGCCTCAGCACAGAATAAATAAGGCAATCTTCAGCACCTTCTTGGTTTTTTATGTGTGGTCACTGACTCCTTCAACTGAAATTGATTCAACCTGTGCCTGTTTTATTTTTGTTTCTGTTTTTAAGTGGCACCTAGAATTAAGGCCATGGTTATCTTATCTGAATTTAAATTTATTTTAACTGAGAAGAAAGAAAGATTCACCATACTTGCTACTACAATGAAGCTTTGCAATTGTATAATGTAAAAAAGGCAAAAGGTGAAATCATAATCTGTTAAAGATAATGAGAGCTTTTCCATTTGCACCTTTATAGACAGAATGTCACCCAGCACAGACTGTAGAAAGAAGAGCCCCACAAACATTCATGTGTTGGACCACATCACAGAGGAGTATCATAGTGGTCTTTTTTGATTGTAAGATTTGCATGGGCCACCTCTGCTTTCAACTGTAACTGAAATGCTTTTTTAGCAGCAGCTGCAGCAATTAGTGAGGTGGAGAAGTAATGAAGTAGAAAAGAATTTTATAAATTTCAAGTGTTTGTTGATGGCTTTACTCTCCACAGAATGGCCTGTTTATCTTCAGGAAAAGAAATCTGAATCATAGGGCTGTAAACATTCCCTTCAATTTTTTTTAACAACCTTCTAAGCTCTTCTGTGCTATTCAGAGCATGCATGTCAATAGGAAAGCATGGCTGGGAAGCCCCTCAGATGGTTTAATTGTATAGGCATTTGATCACTGATGGCAACCACTGACTTAAAACAGTGATCTTTCCCTACCTCCAATGATACAGACAGCATGATTTTCAGAAGATTTTATATTTCTTTACCAACAAAAAGGGTGATGCATGTATCCAGTTTACTTATTTAGATTTTGAGTAGCTGTTTGTATGTTCTGATGTCAGAGAGTTGCAAATGGAGTATTAGTAATTACTTGGGAGTTGGTTTTGATGCAAAAACTGTAAATCAATAATTTTTACCCATATTCGCTGCACATCAACCAGCACAATTATAAACTTCTCTGCATTCACCTGCCTCTGTATTTCCCTATTGGCTAACTTTCTCTCAAATCTCTAATATGTTCTGTGCTTTCAACCATGCTTAAGGTGAATGCTTCTTCACACTTTACTGCTTATTTGCCTTCCACTCTGAAGTTTATTTACATTTTTCACCTCATGCACTTAGTAATACCTTTTCCTCAGTGGAAACAGAGAGCTTAGATTATGTTTGTTAGCCATGCATCTGACAGAATTAACTCTAATTAGCAAATTTGTTTACTTATAAACATTGTTTCCAGGTAGTTCATAATTCATGTGACCACCAGTGCTTATCAGTAGGTCTCTTAAATGTTTTACCTTTATACTTGATGTCAGAATAGTTTGCTAACACTTAGAACCAATCCCTCTCTTCAACTTCACCCCTGAATTATGTTTTACATGCTTTGCTGTCTCTTAACATTGATTACAGCATTACGTACTGAAATTTAGGAGCAAATCCAGGCTACAGTTCCTGTTTTCCTGCCCTGCTTTTCTGGATTTGCTACACTAATATTTGAGAATTACTGTAAAAATAAGAATTTTAAAACTTATCTATCCTTCATATAATTTTTTTTATATATATAATTAGCATGGTTAACAGTGTTGCTTAATGGGTTTTGGATAATCAATCAGTATATTCTAGGTAGAATAATAGCATTGAGAATAACCAGTTTCATGTATAGCAATCAGAAACAGTTAATGCACAATGAATTGTACAACACTCTAGTGCAAATGCGTGCTATTTTCTGCAAGCATAGATTTTTCTGTTATGAGGTTTGGTTCTCTGGGAAAATCCAGGAGCCTGAGGTGTACCAGAACTTAAGAGATTACTCCTTTAATGAAACTACTACTTATTCAAAACTATGTTTATTGAGTTATAGAGCTCAATAAAATCTTATTTTCCAAAATATTATGGTACACATTAAGTAGTAGGCATTTTTCTGTCCTATCACTGTGTAGGCGCTTCCTAATAAAGAGTTTTGACAAACACCAGCCCAACCTGCTTTCATAACAGTGATGAGATGTAAAAGAGATGAAACTGTCTTCATTTCCTAGTCTTGTATTAGGGAGTCCATCTGCTTTTATGTTACAGTATATTAAGGATAAAGAAATAGTTAACAAAGTAATAAACAATATGTCAGCTTTGAATTCATAAGAAAATCCTACTGAGGTTTATCTCTGCTCTATCTGTGCTACAGGTTTGAATTCACACTGCTTTCTTTTCCTTTCCATCAGTTACTTGACTACTGTTGCATGGGCGCACTTGGCTGCAATCAGTGTGTGCATTTGCTGAGCCATGAAAACCCTCATTCATGGCTATGACTTCCAGCCCTACAACCACTTCTTTCACACAAGGTGAATCTTCAAATGATCTCTTAGGTTCCCAGCAAAATCATAGGCTTTGGGAATAGGCAGCTGTTGAGTACAGCAGATGACTGAGTAGAGGTGAGGCTTTCTCCCAATCTTCTGACTTGAACTAGAATGGGAATCTTAAAAATGTAGTTCTAGCCAGATGTTCAGTAACCTACCTTGTAAATTCACTGACGCTCTACTTTTTTCAAAGTAGACAAGGCAATACTGGCATTTTGCACCTAGTTGCTTCCTTATTGATGGCAAGGCCAGTTGACAGACAGTATTCACCTAAGAAATGCTAAGCAAATACTGTAAACTTATTTGTGAAAATTTATTTGAAATAAAAAAAATAAAAAGTTGTCTACGTCTGCGGCCTCAGTGGATGCACTTTCTGCAAATATACTAGCAAACAATTTTAAAAGGAAGCATGTTCTCTGAAGGGCCCAGCTGAGCAGCTCATGCATATTCAAGAAATATTTAAGCATATGCTTAACTTTAAACTTCAAATTGCATTGAGTCTCAAAAGGATTCAAGCATGTGCTTAAAATTCTGCTAGTGATTATTTATGTCAAGGAATTTACTATACTGTGTCCTGAGGTAAGACCACATGCATTGACAGCTATCCAAGATCAGCTGATAAATAATAACTTGCACAGTCAGATCACTGTGATCTTGATAAATTCTTTGCATTAGTGTAAATTTCTCTCTTGAGGCTTCTTAGGATAAGTATTGTTTAAAAAATTAGATCAATCTATTAACATGCTTTACCTTAATACACTTCTAAAGTGTATGGTTATTCCTTACAAACAAGGGATAAGAGCATCTCAGAGTTTTATGAGTAGAAAGGTAACCGAGGCATAGCTATGTCAAACTGTATTCCAAAGGAGAAAAGCCCTTGGATCTAGACTTCTTTTTTCCATTTAGCTCCATTGGTAAACAGTAGAACCTAAGTGGTATAGTCATCTAGGAATTCCTATTTATTTCTTTCCTTTGGCTAGAAACAGAAAATATGAAGAAACTATGTTCTTAACTTAGTTCAGATAGGGTGACTCTGAGCCTTAACGTTATCACACAGGTTAAGAAGGTTATTTTGTTAGGAACTATACTATGACACCTTTTATTCTTACTGTCATCAAAATTACATTCCTTGACCTTTAGGAACCACATAAATTCCAACAGGAGTTCTTGACCCTTGTAAATTAAATTAATCTCTACAAGCATAGATTAATATTTTGTGCCCTAAAAACAGTATATGCTTAAAAATAGGCAATTTAATATGTTTTATAATGACAATAAAACTTGATTTTTCATACAGAAGTTACCTAAAGCATTATCCAATTTGTTTCTCTGATGATTTGATGAACACTGCTGTTCGCTCTTTTCGATTATGTTTGTGTTATTTATCCTAATATATGGCTCTATTTTGACTTTGATAGTTTGCTACAGTATTAGGATGACACTATTGGTTTATGACTCTTTAAAATTGCTAGACAACTTAATCCATCTTCAGCTGTTACAATAAATACTTCATAATGATCTTTTCTTAATTGCTTAATTTATAGTTCCACTCCTCTCTTTTATATTTCTTTCCTGTGATAATCTGTTTTCCCTCAATGCACTTTACAGAAAATGGAGAAGGAAAGAACATTTGCTCCTGCCAGACTAGTACTTTGAAGAAATGCTGCTTTTCCATGCAGCTATTTGTGGGGTACCGGTTGGGATGAGTTTTTCTTCATATATGTACATTTCTTAAATGAATGCAAGAAACAGCTGTCAAAAAAATGCCTCACAAAGTAGTTCACTCAGGTCAGTCAGAATCTCCAGACATTCCAATAATAATGACAATAATGATAATTTTTTTAGAAGTTATTAATATATGTCATCATTGTTGTTGATACTACTACTACTGCAAAAAAAAAAAAATCACTAGTCAATAAAATTGTACTGTTTTCAAGGTTTCATTTAAATTTGTTTCAGTGTTCTGCAGAAAAGACAGGAAAGACCCCCACACAAAATCTGAAGTGTAGAAATCCTCCCTGCTTAAAAATACGAATAGCAATAACAAACGCAAAGGAAATCTGAAAATCTAGCTGTTCATTAAAGTTGTTTCTTTAGCTGCCTGAACTAATGGCAAGTCCTTTAGCAGTTTCATTTAGTGGTGTTTGCACTTCTTTCTCCCATAGTCATTTGAAAATAGGAAATGTTAGATCATGTTGACAAGTTGTCGATTAAAGTTAAATGTTGGTAGGAAATGCCATTGAGTGCCCTAATTAAAACTACTACAGCTCTTTTAAAAGTTAATGGTATCTGTCCTAGAAGTGTATGCTAATATCCCTTAGTACAGAAAAAAACAAAGTTCAAAACTGTGATTTAAAGACTCGCTCTCATGACATGAAAATCTAATGAAAGAAAATAAAAATAATTTTAAACTGTAGTAAGTAATTTGTAATAGATAAAATATATTTTACCATTAATTCTATTCCCTTCCTATAAACTGGCATGCACAATATGGTTTATAAGTGATCTGTTTGCTCCCTGTGCTACGTATACAGCCAAGCAAACATGGAAAGTGAGTCACTGTCTTAGGCTGGCTTGGGAAAAGTGTTCTGCACCAGGGGTCCACAGACTTCAGTGATTCTGCCTAATATGGTCCCAAATGAGTGCCACCACATTTTTATTGGAAAAATCTATATGCTTTTAGGACAGAGAGATGACTTAGTGAAGTGACAGTCATTTTTCTAATATAAAGAACTACATCAACCCAAATTCAGTGCAAGTCATTGTTCTGGGACTATGGAAGTTCTGGGAAAAATGAATGCTTAAATTGCTACAAGTTTTTTCTTTGATAGGACTCATAAATCCCAAATATTAGTTGTATAGAAACTGAAATCTATGCATCATGATAGCACTGGCATACTGTCGTTTTTAGGACAAATTTTTGTTTGGGTTTTTTTTTCCTCGCAAAAGCAATTTTTCCTATATTTGGAAAATCTGAGCCCATCAAGCACAGTTGTTATTGGCCTTTCAGAGCACACTGGTGAATTTTAGGCACATTTTTAGGCTGTCCTACCAGTTGCTTCATTATAGAGTTGATTTATGACATGTTTGAAATACTTACCCTTTTTCCCTAATCCCCAAGAAAAAAAAAATGGGTAGGGAATCTACCAGGGGGAATATCTTAGAATCATAGAATGGTTTCTGTTGTGAGGGAGCTTAAAGACCATGTACTTTCAACCCCCCTTGCCATGGGCAGGGACACCTCACACTAGACCAAGTTGCTCAAAGCCCCCTCCAGCCTGGCCTTGAACACTGGCAGGTCCTTTATAACAATGTTCTATGAGTCTGATTCTTTCAATACAACATGTCACATACAGTAGCAAAATGTAAGACAAAACAAGATTAAATAGGATAAGACTTTACTGATGCAACTGAAGAAAGTGTCAACAGCCTTCTGTATTCATGGTACAGATAGCACCTAAGTAAAACCTGGGAGGTGTAGCTTCCAGGTCCTGCTAAATTGATAAATTTTGATGAGCAGAAGTTCCTGCCTTACACTGACACATATCCCAGACTCTGACCTCATATTGCTACCAGTGACATTAATTCCTGTTGTAAAAAAAAAAAACAAACAGATCATATATGCTTCCCTGGCAAGATTTTTGACCTCTGCAGGAAGGTACTTGCAAAACAGTATTGCACCCAGATTGTGCCATTCAGCTCTTACATGGAACAATGTTTAGGCATGTCTTCAAGTTCCCCCTTGGTCCATGGAAAAAGCTTTGATGAGCCTTATAAGGAAATTTTCCTGAGGCAGTATCTAAATGGGGAAATTCTCTTTTTGTTAGAAGACAAGCAGAAAAGGACTGGAGAGGTTTTACATGTTTGTTGCATGTACTTAAAGAATAAACACATAACTTCTTGTTCATTTTTATTCCCAGCTTGTTTTCTTGTTGTTTTTATTTTGATAATTAGTTGTTGGCTTCAGTCAATGATATGCATTGCCTTCTACTTGTGCAACTGGAATATTTACATGATTACTGTAAATAGATGCACTCATCATTAGAATGTTTTTTGCATTCCATGGAACTTTATGGAAATGATGTAACACACTCCCTCAGTAATAGATAAAACACTGCAATGTGATAGTTTCAACTTTTTTTTTTTTTTTTAATTATATTGAGATTTTCCACAACACAGCTCAAAACTGTACCTGTATTGCAGGCTGCAATATTGCACTGCAAGCTGAGTGCAATTCTTGTCAAATAGTACCCAGCAAATTCTACACATATGAAATCAGAAGACTTCTCCTAACTGCCTCTAAAACATAGGCATAAATACCTGCACAAAAATTTTGACACAGAAACATACCTAGATATATTAATATTCAAATTCAGCAAATTTGTCTTTAGTTTTTCACAAGTACCAACTTAGCACTGTATTAACATCTGGTTGGATGGATGGATGGATAGATAGGGATAGATGATGATAGATAGGTAGGTAGATAGGTAGATAGATAGATAGATAGATAAATAGATGTGTAAGAGCATAAGATATTGGAAAGTAGGTCTAAAATTCATAATTTGCTGCAACTATGGTAGGAGGTTCATTCAAAATAGTCTAGCTACACTTACTTAACAATATTTGAATAGTGCTGGCTGCATGAAAAATAGAAAGCCACAGCAGGAGAGCTAGAGAAATTAGGGTATCACAACATTCTGAATTCTGAGGAATTCTGCCTGATAGCAGAGAGATACTTTTATAAGCTTCTCTGCTGACAGCAACAGCTGAGCCCCAGAGACAAGCAGCTTTTTACTCATCTGCAGACATCTCTAAGAAGAATGCTTTTTTTCATGATGATTTAATGAACCAGCCTGAGGACCTTAGAGTAAAAAAATCTACAACTCCATAGAATGGTCAGGGCTTTTATTTGCCATCTCACTAGTCAGCTGTTCTGTGTAGCAGTGACTGAAGTGATAGCGACACTTAGGGTCATTATCAGTGGACTGTATTGTATGAGGAACTGATACAGTTGTGAAAAGCTGTGTATACCCTGAGGAGTTTTATTAGATTTTTTGTTTCTCATAATTCTGATACTTGATGGTTTGTTGGGAACAATCAGATTTTACAAGGACTTATACATCCAGGCAACTAAAGGGGAGATGAAATCTGAAATTCTTTTCCAAATTGTGACTGAGGAACATTAATATATGGCCTACAAGATATTTCACTGTACCTGTTAGATGGTGATTTCTATAACTATTCCTAGTGAATGTCATTTCCTCATAAGCTGTATCCAGTGACATAACCTGTGTCACACTAATACATGCAAGAAATTCCATTCTTATGAGGAAATTGCCACCGAGCATGCATAAGCATTATAATATTCATTTTACCTAATAATTCCCATTTGTATAGGATATAGGAAAGGATGAAAGACATTTATGCTATTGCTATTTCTGAATTGCTATTTCTAAGCCTTGGAACTCTGAAACAGACAAAAGATGTATAAATCAGTGGGAGTTTTTCTCATTAAAATTTTAGGTATTCTCATTTTAGGTATTAAAATGAGATTATTCTCATCTCTCATTTTAGGTATTAAATAGCTGAGTAAAACTGTAAGTCCTTTTCCATTTGTATTTCCATTTCCCTTTAAATATTTCTGAGTTTGTTTTTCTTCTGACTGAATATGATTTCTGTATCAGACATGCACCAAAGTCTCATTTCAAGAATAGCATAGTTAAGGGTAAAGTTCTATCAGAGATTGCAAGGTATTTTAGATACTGTGGGAAGAAAAAGAACACACCCCCTGTAGATCATAGTTTCATTTCTGAACACTGCAATTTTTACCTTTTTATAACTTTTTTACTGCCATGACTTGTACATTTTTCTCTGTGCAACTCTTCAATTCAGCACTCCTACACAGAAATTAATTTTACCATGGAGGAATTATTCTCATATTTTTATGATGTGGTGTTCCTCAAGTCAGCAACACATACACACAACCCTGAAGATAAAAAGTTTCTAGTGTTTTTTGTCCTTTTGTGTGTGCTTTGCATTTCAAAGACATCGGGGTTAATTTCAAAATTATGTTGGGATGCTGTGTAATTCCAGCTAGGGTTGTTGCTTTTGCAGTGAGCCATGCTCACTGCTGTTCTCTCAGTTCTGCTGAAAGATGGGCAAGGGTAGCAAAACTTATGGAGAGAATAATGCTCCACACTCAGCTTCATTTATTGTTTTTTCAATGCATTTGCTATTAAGTGGCTAATAAAGGGAATACACTGTAGACATCTGTAATCATGGTAAGCATATGAACAAGCAGGGTTGCCTTTTTACGTCTTGGATAATATTTTAACTCTAAGATGAGGTGTTTCATGGTCACCCTCTATTCTCACATAACAGGTGTGTAACTCCCACTCATTTCTAAGTTAAGCTACAGAGAAAAGTAAAGGATAATTTTCAGTGGCAGAGGTCAGTACATTAAAAATTCAGGTCTTTTTTCTTCATTTAGCTCATAGAGAAATATCCTGATCACTGTGTCATTTCTTGGATTTATTCATTTTAGCTTTTGTTTGCTGCAGACATGAGAAAGCCTTGTCACCCCACTCTCCATTCAACTGCAGTTTTCTTTTTTGCTCTCTAAGGATCAGGAAAGACAGATGGATTCCTTCATCTATGTAAGCATTGTCAGACTCTCACCGATCGCCATCTGAGCAGGGAGAAAGGGGACTATAGTTCACTTCTATCCTCACTTTGGACATTCCTTAAATACTTGAAACCCAAAGCGCAGGAACTATCATCTTCTTTATTCATGTCTGCTACGACGCTAAGAATCCAACTGGCTACAGCTGTCTTGAAAAAAAATGGTGACGTACATACTGGTGTGTTTTAACATCCAAGTGGTTCATCAGCATTAGAATTTTACTCACTCTTAGCTTAAAATATGTATTATCTTCTCATTACAGTTCAGCTTCTCCCTCCCAGTCTTTCTCTTACCATGTGTATTTGAGGCCTGATACTGCTTGGAGCTGCATATGAGTGCATGGTGAATCCTTTTATGTCTGTCTGTCCTCAATTAATCATCACTGTGTTCTTGTGTCCAGAAAGTAGTCATTGTCCAAAAACAACCTGCAGGTGCAGGTCTGGTTTTCTTTTTATTCTGCTCAGCAGTGCAAGGCTCTACAAACAAGGTTTTTAAAGGCACTGTGACATCTACCTCCCACTGATTTTGATGAGAGTAAAATGTCTAAATACCTTGAAAAATCTTGTTATAAATGGCTTAGTGAAATCCAATTTTCCAACCTGACTTAAGCAGACTTAGAAACCTGAGAACTCAGACTCACAATTAGGTTACTACTGCTTAACATATTACCATTCATCAGCTTGCCTTGCACTTCAATCATTTCAGGCTAGGCTAAACAAAATTATCTTCTATTTGCCACTGGCTAAGACTGACTGCACAAACATTTAAAATTGCTCAGCTAATTCAGTATATCTTGTTAACTCATAGTAATATGACAGTGCTGTTCCTGGATGATTTTTCTATTTGAAAATCAATGGGATTTGGCACTTTGATAGAATGATGAGTTTCTGTGGCATTACATTTTGTGCTGTGCCATTTTTTTTAACATCGACATTCCATGTCTTTGCTCCAATCCTTTGGCACAAGGTGGCAAAGTATCCCCTTTACTATATGGTATATGTCCACATGGGGCAACTGTATTCACACTGACAGTTACAGCACCTGTAGCTCATCCCAAAATGTGTCATAACATTAAAGTTCATAATTAATCTGTGCAAGTAAATCTTGGATATATAAAGCTATTTCTATCTACGGTAACAACTTAGGCATACATAAGCCATCTTTACATTAACAGCAGTGGTAACAACAAAACTGTGGCAACATAATGTTCACCATGAGCTGACTGCCTCAGTGTTTACCCAACTTGTAAAACAGATGAATTTCATTTTGTAGTAGGTACAGTAAATGTACTTCCCAAGCTAGCAAGTTAAAAGCTGATGTAAGAACAAGAGAATGGCCACACTAGAGATACATGTAGTCTAGCATCTTAATACTACCATGACTTGGAGCTGTGTCTGTGAAAGAGCATCAGAGTAGCGTCAGCATGCTGTGGCATCTCTGCTGGTATACCCTCCAAATGGCAGCATTCTGAGTCTCAGAGAATTCTTCCAGCAGTGGTACCTTTGTTTTTAATAGTCTTTGTACATATTTCTTACTGGAATGTAGCTGGTCAGTTATTGATCCAGTGTCACCTTCTGAATGCCCATTGTCATGTAGCACTGGATTTATCAGCTTTCGGTCAAGAAAAAAAATAAATCTGATTTTGTTTATTTTGACCTGACTAGAAATCATATTTGATATTCTCCAGCTCTTTACCTTTAACAGTCTGGGCATAACTGTCTTTCCTCAAGGTCACAGAGAAAGGCTGTGGTAGAGAAAAGGTCTGAATCTGTTTTCCTAATTTTTGTCTTGTGACACAGTCACAGAACCAGCCTTCTCTTGTACATACCAATTTAAACTATTTGGAATTCAGATGAGTTTGCTTTACTGCATTCCTAATTTGAACCACGCTATCTGGCTGAGAGTACTTCTTTGCTACTGCAATATAGATAAGATACTATATTATGTAGGAGACATTGCAGTGAAGGCGCTTAAATGTTCTAGATCACCTCTTGTACACCAGAAGCCCAGGTGTTCCTGCTCAGATTGCATAGATGCTTTATGTGTTTTTTTATTTTGTATTATTTTACAGTAAACACTTTAAGTATGTGGTCTTTATTTCCATATTATTAAGTTGGTGCTATTTTTCCAGTATATAACCTCATCCTATTGATTACCAGTAACATTTTTCAGCTATGCTGCAAAATCTCTCTTGAATCATCATCTTATGTTTAGTTGACATAAGGAAATACGAGGATTATTGCATTGCTGCATTGTGTGCCAGCATTCATCTAAATCTAGCTTACTTTCCTTAAGTGAAGAAAAGAGGTCTTATTTTGATTTTATTTTATTTTTAGACCTTGTGATGATTTTTAAACCGTCCATGTTATGGCTAAAGTAATAAGCAGTTATTCTCTTCAGTCAGACATTTGCCACCTTTGAGATAATTTACAGGTTCACTCCTTTTCTGGTTCCAAGCATATTATGGTCTGACTGACTATTATTGCAACTTTAGCATCATTTTCTCAAGGTCCCAACAGTTCCTTCCCCAGGACACGATTTGGCCATCAAACTTTATTCAAGTAACAACCTTTTTTTCCAAGATGACTATTCCATCTCATGTCTTTTTATATCTCTGTAGATTTGGTATTTATTGATAGGCTGAGGTGACCTGTAAATTCAGTAGTGAATACAGCATATCAGGAGGAAAACTATTTGTCTGTACGTGGTGTCTTTTCGTAAATCAGACCCTAATTGACTCTTAACCCCAGTGGTTTTTTTATCAGCTAAGAGAATTCTCATTGTTGGACTATATCTCTTGTCCAGCAATTTTACATAAAAACATTTCTTAGCAATTGTCTTATAATGAAATAAACAGAAATAAACTCCTTGTAAGTTTCAGTGTAGGTTTGCTTTGGTTTTTTAGGTTGAGGGAGGGTTTTGTTTGGTTTTGGGTTCTGCTTTTGTTTTTTTGTCTTGACTTTTAAGGAAGACAACAGCAGTCAATTAAAGATCTTTGCTCTAGTTTGCTTTCAGTATTTATTTACACCTAATGGAGAAAAGAACATTTAAAGGGAAAACATATAACAAGAAAAAAAAAAAAACACAGTCCTAATATATTCACACAAAGGCAAAATGCTGTGTAAAGGCTGTATTGTGCTCAAATAAGACAATGGAAAGTCTTTAAAGAAAAGACACACAAGGATTTGGCCTAAAGTTTTGTCAGTTGCTAATACCCCTAACAGCACCTCAGACACTGAGGCAGCAACTGCAGCAGCTGTAAATTTCAATTAATGTGAACATATTTCCTTCTTTCATGCAGTCAGAAATGATGCAGAGATACTTTTGTTAACCAGGTACACACATTTCTCTCAATCATTACTTTTAAAACTTTTTTTTTTAAATATCATTCCAGAGCATTGTGCAGAATTTTGAGTAATTGCTGGAAATATTCTGAACCAGCGTTTCTAATTTTTTCTGTGTCAAAGCAGCATTGATACTAATAGATATTATCAGCAAATATCAAACTCTTCATTACAATTCCTTTATTCTGATACATTGCTTGTTAAAGAGACAGGCTTGCTTACTCTGATGTTTTTTTAAATTGGATCTACTTTTTCCTTTCTTTCATTCATCTTTGAGTTTTGACATATGCTGTCATTCCATGAAGGCTTCAAGAGCTGAGATGACCTTGCCAAAGACCAAGAGGTGTGTCTGGAAGAATTATAATTTCTTGAAAGATGATTTATGTGATTACTGTGTAAAAGAGTACTAGTTTTTTAGTGATTAATGACAACATTGGCAGTACTAACTGATCATTAGAAATATTTATATGGCAGGTCCTTTAAGGCAGTGGTAGATGTGAAGGGAAGATTAAATGCATTTCAAAAAGACAACCATGTATGAAATCAGAGCCTGTAGCTGTTTTGTATTATTTTTAATTACTTTCTTCATGTTTGTCTTGTTTCTCAGACAGAAATATACCACGATTGGCTCTAAAGTGTCTGGTAGGACCCACAATATTATTAGTGCAGAAGATGTGTTTCTTATATTTTAAAAGCAGTTAAGTTTTATTTTTGAACTGATATTATAAATCACTGCTTATAAAAACATTATTAGGTATAGAGCATATTCATAAAGACATTAGGAAAGATTAATAAAATGTTGCTCACCTATTTCTCAAGGTTTATAACACAAATGGACATTAAGAGAACATGCATGCTTTGTTATTTGTGACTCTAGCATATTTTTAGACACTGGAGTTTACTGCATTATTTACCAGGTTGTGTTGCTACATTAATAAGTACCTTTTAGTAAGTGATATGCTAGTATTTTAGCTATTTATAGTCATTAAAAGTAGATGGCCATTAAAGAGGTAATTTAAATACAAGTTGACCTGGCATTATTCTCAGTTTCACCACATCACGTAACTCCTTTAGAGATGTGAATAAGTAGAATTATTCTTCATTTGCTTAGCTGCAAGTGAAAGCAAAATCTCTTAGCCTACTGGTGTATATAGTAACTGAAGACACACATGAACACTTAAACCCTCCCTAAATATGTATTTATGTTTAGTGAGAGTTCATCTATCGTATAAGAAGAGTTACCGTAAATTAACAAAGTATATTTAACTTAAGAGAAATCTATTCAATATGTTTAATTGATTTAAGCTTCCTCTTTGTATTGCAGCACTGAAAAAAATTTACTTACACTAAAGTCAACTTTTTGAATTTTTTTGAGCAATGGAACAAGTTGCACAGAGGTTGTGGAGTCTCCACCCTTGGAGATATCCAAAAGCTGTCTGGACATAGTCCTGAGCTGTAGGTCCTGTGTGGGCAGAGGGTTTAGACCAGATGACCTGCAGAGTTGCTGTCCAGCCTCTGCTGTTCTATAGTTCTGTTCTTTCTGAAATTGGCCTCTGAAACTTATCCATGTAAAAATGCATTTACATTTCTGATAATAGGTCATATGCATCACAGAATACAAAATAGTAAGTCCTTATTGAGGTGTACTGATTCCATTGTTTTGATGTACTGAAGTAAAGAATGAGCCCTATTTGTCAGGTTTTATCTTGGCATATTTACATACACTGATAATTGCCAGAATAGTTAGCTATTGTAGCTCATCAGGGAAAAGTATTAAAGCTACTTATAGTATATATCTAAATTTATCTCTCCTTCATGTTACATTTTATGGGAGTTAATTATTAGTTACTTTTAATTATACTTTATGGCCTTTGTCCTGGAGACTATCCAAAAAGTAGATCACCATGGTATGCAATTTAGTGAAACAGTTTCCAGGCATTACGCCATCCTCAAGATCGTGTGAAGCAATTGTTATTAAAATTAGGAAAATGTTAGCAGGCATGCTTAGATTATGAGTAACAGGAGAGAAAAGGTTTACATTATTCTATGGTGTGCTATTAATCTGATGCAAGTGGGGTTTGGTTTGGCTTTTACTGCAATTCCTAGCTACTTCATATTTAAGAGCATGAGAACAGCAACATGTCACTTCTGTTGCTCCATTTGCTGACAGCACGATGCTTTCTTATCTTGCTGAATCCTTTTGGAGTTCATGCGTGGGTGTAAAAATGTTCATCCCCCTGCTTTGGTACCAGCTGTTAGGCAGGATTTGTCCTCAGACCCTTTACTGCTGAGTTGAGTGACTCAAACACTTGAGGTGAAATTAAACTGGCATAGGTTCTCAAATGGGTTAGTGACATCAGTGAGGAACTACTAGAAAAGCTAGGTAAATCCTTGAGCTGCTAGACCATACTGAAATCCTTGGTTAACCATGGTTACTTGTACAAGGATACTATGACTATATTATAATATTTGGTGTTATGTGCAAAGGCAATAAATGTTTGTGTAGATACAGATGGATATAACATAGCTGTAGGTCAATTTAAGCCTTTCAGGTACCATTTGTGATTTTGCAATAACATTTTTATAAGTATTTTTAAGTCTTACTACTTGAAGAAATAGCCATGAAAAGAACCAGAAAAACTGACTTAGAGACTGATCCCACTGAGACTTGCTGAATGAATAATTTTGGTTTCCTGAGTTGTGCCATTGCTGGCTTCCTGAAAATATGCTCTGTAACAGAAAATGTTCTAAAGCTTTTAATGATTTTTGTTTAAAACACAATTGAAGACCAAGTAATATAAAAACATTTAAAAACAATTAGCCATGATTTACAAAATGATGTCTTACATATTTATGAGCTACCTGAGATCAGGTCTGTGTCTCACTACAGCAATATTGAACAGCTCAGGAACTTTATGATGAACCATAATAAATGGAGTTCACGAAGGAAGATGATTCTGGAAAAAAAAGTTTTGTTCCAGAAAACTATTTAGGTCTAGTGAAATGTGGCAGGTTAAGCTCATCATCATGGCTTGACTTTGCGAGTGAAGATTTGGGAAGGGCTTTATCCACGCTTACTACAAGCGCACTGGTGACTAAGAAGGCCAATGTGGGATAGGCAAATCCGGCTACAAAAAGCACAGCAGAAGGTCTCCTTGGGTGGTACAGGTGGGGCGCGATTTTTTCTACGCTGTCTTTTCTCCTCGAGACTAGTTCTTCGCGAGCTCTCAAAGGAGTCAACAGCATTATGTATGATGTGCCTCCAAGTCTCCCAGTGGGAGGCCAAGATGGACCACTGATGGTAGTCAATATGGCCAAGGCTAAGGTATTGTTTCAGGGAGTCCTTATATCTCTTCTTTGGGGCACCTCTCTTGTGGCTACCAGTGGCAAGTTCACCGTAAAACACAGTCTTAGGGAGGCAGTGATCCTCCATCCCAGAGACGTGCCCTGCCCAGCGCAGCTGCAATTTCAGCAATATGGCCTCGATGCTGGTGACCCCTGCCTGTTCGAGGACAGTGACATTAGACACATAGTCAGTCCAATGGATGTTTAGAATTGTACGGAGGCAGCACTGATGAAAGCGTTCGAGGAGTCACAGGTGATGACGGTAGATGACCCATGATTCAGACCCATATAAAAGAGTAGACAGTACAATGGCTCTATAGACACTGATCTTTGTACTTTTCTTCAGGTGTTTATTGTACCACACTCTTTTATGGAGTTTTCCGAAGGCTCTATATGCCTTTGCTATTCTGTTGTCTATCTCTTTGTCAATCGTGGCATCCGAGGAAATGATGCTTCCCAGATAGCTGAACTGCTGAACTGTCTTAAGCTCTGACTCGCCGATGGTAATATGGGGATGGTGATAATCTTCTTGGGGTGCAGGTTGGTAGAGGACTACCGTCTTCTTCAAGCCGACTTCCAGCCCAAAAACCTCAGCCGCCTCCGCAAAGCAAGATGTTAAACGCTGCAGAGCTGCTTCTGTGTGGGCAACAAGGGCGGCATCATCAGCAAAAAAGCAGTACATGGACAAGATGATTTAAGGTCTTAGTGTGGACCTTCAGTCACCTTAGATTGATTAGGCTATCGTCGGTACGATATAAAATATAAATGCCATCTTGTTCGTCGAGGTCTGCCGTAGCCCTTTGGAGCATCATGCTGAAGAAGATTGTGAATAAATTCGGTGCGAGAACGCAACCTTGTTTCACACCCCTGGTTATTGGGAAAGGCTCAGAGAGTGCACTGCCATACTGGACTTGGCTTTGCTGATCCTCATGTAACAGAATAATCATTTTGAGGAACTTGGTGGGACAACCTATGCATTCCAAGATCAGCCACAGGCCTTTTCTGCTCACAGTGTCAAAAGCTTTGGTGAGGTCAACGAGAGTTACATAGAGACCCTTATTCTGTTCTCTACACTTTTCTTGCAGTTGTCTGAGAACAAATACCATGTCTGTGGTACTTCTATTAGCTCTGAAACCACACTGACTTTCAGGTAGAATTTCTTCTGCGATAGCAGGTACTAGTCTGTTCAATAGTATTCTTGCAAGAATTTTACCAGCAATGGAGAGCAGAGTTATACCACGGTAGCTTGAGCAGTCTGACTTGACACCTTTTTTCTTATACAGAGTGACGATGATTGCATCACGGAAGTCTGACGGTATTTTGCCTTGTTCCCAACAGCACACAACTAGCTCATGAAATTTAGCATGATGTGCTTGGCCTCCGTGCTTCCATATTTCAGGTGGGACTCCATCAACCTCAGCTGCCTTGCCAGTTTTCACCTGCTGTATGGCCTTAAGAGTCTCTCCCATGGTAGGGGCTAAATCCAATTCGTTTTTCACCGGATGTTGCAGAATGTGCTGGATTCCTTCGCCTTGAAAACGATTAGCACTAAAGAGGGTTTGAAAATGTTCAGACCAACGATTCAGGATGGAGATTTTATCTGTAAGAAGCATTTGGCCATCTGCACTAAGTAAGGGGCTTTGAACCTGAAATGTGGGTCCATACACTGCCTTCAGAGCCTCATAGAATCCTCTGTGGTCACCCAAATCTGCACATAGTTGAGTCTTTTCTTCTAGGTTGAGCCACCACTTGTTCTGGATGTCTCCAAGTTTCTGTTGGAGTTTGGTACATGCAAGACGAAAGGCTGCCTTTCTTACATGGCAGGGTGGCTGAGCGAGGTGTGCTTGATGAGCAGATCTCCTTTTTTTGTCAGCAGTTCCTGGACCTCCTGGTTGCTGTCGTCAAACCAGTCTTTGTTTTTCTTTGAGGAGAACAAAATGGATTCGACGGAGGACTGCAGGATGCTATTTTTAATATGTTGCCAAAGCGCTTCCGGAGAAGAATCTATAAGTTGGTCTTCAAGCCTCGTTTGAAGGTTAGCCTGAAAGCTGTCCCTCACTGCAGCTATTTGGAGATTATTAACATTGAGCCTCCTCCTTGGAATGCCGCCCCTCTTAGGTTTGGGCTTGAAGTGGAAATGAAATTTGCAACGTACAGGGCGGTGGTCTGTTTGACATTCTGCACTAGGCATCACTCTGGTCTGGTTAAGCTAATGTACTGTTAAATGTATAAAGTAAACGAATTAGAAATACCATCACAAAAAATGAAAAAACTTTCAATCAAATTATTGATATAAGCACATGTATAATTAAAAGTTCCCTTGGATGCTTGTCCAACAGAAATATAGTGAAATATAATGAGCATCTAAGCAGAAGCTTTATTGTAGGAAAAGCTAAAAGTTTTTGCTCATGTTAAAGTGCAGTTGATGTAACCACTAATAGGAACGAAATACTTGTTTGGCTCGTGCAGTATTCCAATATAGGACATAATAACCACCAGATAAAAAATAAGACAATTTGACATAGTGGTCTCATTGAAATACATTTTAATATGGACAACCAAAGACCTAACTTCTGATTAATTAGGTCCAACACCAGCAAACTATAAAAATATTTATTTAACCCAAACATCTCTGGTTCTCTTTGTGTAAGTCTGTGACTTAGACTTTTTCTTACTTATTTCTTACTAAATTTTAGCTCAGATTTTAAAATGCCTATCATTAGTTTATGTGTTCAAAAAATAATCTAAACAACATAGACACCATTTTTGCCTTCAGAAACAAAACAAAAAATGGCCTTCATAATAGGTTTTTAGTGTAGCAATCTTGAGCCTGAATTTAGCCAGCAACGTTCATTGCATTTTGGTGTTTTGTTATTCATGCTAGCTTTTTAACAAACTTGACATTTTATTTATTACACAATTAATATTTTAAGAGTTAAAACTATTCAGCTCTTCCCTTTAGAACTACTGTATTTTTTTTTCACTGATTTTTTTTTCCCCCAGTGCTTTACTTCGATAAACCATTGTAAGTGAAATTCTGAAATTTAAGAGCTGATTTTACTTTCAGGGATTTTATCTGTTAGAAATTTATCTGGATTTAACAAAGTACTGAAGCATGGTCTTGAACCATTCCTACTCAACTAAATATATATAGGAGTGTATCTGCTTTTCTCTATTAGCCAAACCATCATTTTACACTAACAAGCCCATGAGAAAAAAAAGCAGAGTGGTAGTGTCTCAGGTACTGTTACTCTGCCCTTTGTTTTCCCACTTCTAAATAATGTGGATCTCAGAGGCTTCTTTCTTTTGGTTGTGACAACATCTCACCTTTTGCTTTATTTGTCTCTTTCTGCTTATACTATTTCCAGCTCCACTGTTTTTGAATTTTCATGCGTATTTTTCAGGATTCTTTCCCAGAAATTTTTGTCTGCAGTTAAAACATGATTCAATTTATTTTTTTTTACTTAATTTGGTGGCAGCCCATAAAGATTTCTGACTCTTTTTGCACCCAATATATTTCGTAGTGCATATAATGTAGATTTAAATCTCTACTGTTGAGTAACATCTTTCTACACTGAAAACCAGCTATTCAGAGTTAGATTGTTTCATATTACAAAGAACAGTTCTTACAAACTTAGGTCATTGTCCTAAGGGTTCACGATCGTTTAAAGTAATATGTTTTGTTTAATTATAATGATCCTTTCATGAAAGGAATCTCATTTGTGTTAGTAGTCAAAAGTTGATTTTAATTTGGAAAGTTCATTGCAAATAAGTTGTGTTCTCTTGATTTAGGTAATTATACTCACTTAGTATGTTAATGGCAAGGACTACTCAGGCTTTTTAAAAACCTTCTAGCTCTCTGTAGAACAGTTATTGAAAGGAGTGGAGAGTTTGCAATTCTCTTTGATCACTTTAATGAACCTCAGTGTTTTAATTGTCTATTCAGTTGCATGCAAAGTGTAGTGCAACTGTGTATTGGCTACTAATTAGTGTTTTAGTCAAGAAAAATAATATAAGAGAAACCTATGTCATAATTAAGATTTTGAACAATATTGTTTTAATGGTATCACAGCACAAGACAAATTCCATTTAATTACCTTTAAAATGCATATGCCTTATTGAAGACCTATTGCTTTTGGTTCGTTTTATGTTTATAAGGACTTAGGTTTTGTCAAAAAGACAAATTAGGGCATAGCCATTGTCACAACCTTTGCCAGCCCATGGGCAGCAATAAAAGGGGAAAATGCTGTGAGAACAACATCAATTTTTTTATCTCCTTGTTGGTTCCAATTGCACCATTTACACTATTTCTTGCAGCAAACATCACAGCATTCTGATAAACTTCACAGAAAATGAATAGCCAGGCTACAAGTAAGAATGTCAGCTGTTGAATCATGTTATACTTAGATGGATCATATTTATATAATCCTTTACCACTTTTATTCTGTGTATTCATGGGACATAACGTTGCAATATGCATGAGATGAGATAAAATGTTCTCATTACAATTCTGTTCCCAGTGCAAGTCCATTATTTCCACAATTCAAGTGACAGCACAGGGCAGGAGATGGTACATTCAGTACTGTATTAGCTAAACTATTAATGGTGCAGTTCTTCATGTGTAAAATAGTAAAATAATAGGACAAGCATGTATCTGACAGAACCAGATACTCAGGAAGTGGGGTACACAACTGAAGAATAATTCTCAATCCAAAGCAGAAGGACAGAGGTATAATTTATAAAAACACACGTAAGAAAAGAAGTATGTGAAATGGCTTCTTATGCAGAGAAATTGTACAAAAAAGGTACCCCGCCTGTTTGGAAACTGTAAAAAATAAGAAGGTCATAGGAATTGGCTACATAAATAAACAAAAATCATGGAGAGGACCTAAATATCACCCAGACCTAGTAAGAATGAAAGCATGGAAAAGTGGACTTAATTTTTAAGGGGATGCATAAATCTTACTTTATAGATTATATTGGACATCAATTAAAAATAAATGCATTTTTTTATATATATAAATATCAAAATAAATTTTAACATTTCCTTTTTAAGACAAGTGTTCCTTTCATTTAAGAAATTCATAGAAGAGGATTTTTTATATGCACTAGAAATTAGTATTGTATAGTAAATAGTGTTTGGTTACTTGGAAGAAAATCCTTGACAACCTGAAGGCAAAATTGAGTAATACTTAATCTCAGAACAGGGGAAACATGAGCAATTAGGGTTAATTTTTCACTTTATAGAGCTGTAGCTTTTCATTACACCAGATCCTGAATGCCAGTCAGCCCTTGAAAGGACTCCTCTTCCACACTAATACAGGCAATAGCATTACTGATGCTATCTGACAATAACCTCATAGTAATGATATCCTAAAACAAAAGGTGCTCTGGACAAATGAAATAAAATTATCTTCAAACACTAAAGCTACAAGGAGTTAGGGCCATTCAGAATATTATTAATTTCTCCCCAGTTTTCCCTTTAGACTTGCTGACTGAAACAAGCTGTGCAGTGGCTACTTACCAGCTTCCTGCAGCCAGGAGCAACGCTGCGGATGCAGGAATGTGAGGTAGTCAAACACCATCATCTGAGCCACTTTGCTCCACCACCAAGATATTTTTCAATAAACTAGAATAATGCATATGAGCTTTACAAACATGCAGTCCCTTTGTGTATTTCTTATCAATGTTCTTCTCTTTCAAGCTTGTCCACTGGTACTACACATTCAGTACTTTGGGAAGTGACCTGAATAAGCTGAGGGCACAGATGTTAGCTGTGTTAATCGGAGAAGCAATCATTTTGGTCTCTGCACTAACATTAGTAAGAATAATGTTTCAACTTTAGTCAAACAAAAACTTCTGATAAAGTTCTATGTGGCTTCAACAAACATGCTTTTTTTTTTTTTTTCTCACATATGCAGCAACTTTGCTTAACTCAAGACATCATTTTATTAATTGATGTCATGTCAGCAATCATACCCAAAGGTTTTCGAAAGAGGGCATTAGATGGGTCTGGGAAGTGACACTGCTCTCATTAGCCTTTTGAGACTGCTGAATTGCAGAACGTATCACCTGCTGGTCAAGCTCCTGCCTTATAACCTTGAATTAGGGCCAAATGATCATATAGTTATAGATTTCATGTTGCATCTTCAGGTCCCTCTACTGAATCTCCCACATGAAAACAGAAATATTGCCAAGAAATCTGCTAATTTTCATCACTTTCTGAGTTTTCTGTTACCATACAGAGCTCTTTGTAATCAAGATTTTCTTCATCTCCTTTACTTACTGCCTTGACTAATGCCACTGGATTCAGTGCAATACTTTACATGGGCTTGTGTAGATTTTGCATCACACAAATGGAAGTCAGCATGTCACTAGGAATGATAATACTGTATACTGATGTCTTGAAAACTTTCCTAGAACTGCATATACACCAACCACCATTTTTGTAACTTTTTCTTTTGCTAGTTGCTTTTAGTCTCTCATTTATGCCCCTTCCCTACAAATCATCATGCAGTAGGGTTCTGTGCACTCTGCTGCTGAGCAATGTCTAGTTCATACCCCTCTGGAAGCTGCCATATAAAAAAGGGAAGCTTGTTTATATGTTAGCTTAAGATTCTTCCCATCTTCCAAAAGGACAGCAGCAGCTGGAGGAGGGATGAGTTATGTCCCAGAATCATAGCTAGAAGCACACTCTGGGTACAGCAGCAGTCCTGCAGGATCCAAATGCTTTATCTTTTCTGGCACTCCCAGCTCTCACTTGCTAGCTGCTTTCCTAAATTTCCCCAAGTATGACCAGACAAGATTCCCTGTAAAGTACTCAGCTGTAACCTGGGGAATCCATAACCAGAATGCACACTGAGTTTAGCACAATCAGCTGTCAGGAGCCACCCCTGCTTTTAGTGCATTGTTGACAAAAAAAAGTTGTTACTCCATCAAGTCTAGTATGCAAACATGGCACTAATTGTCTAACCTTCAGAAATTAGAAAAGGTAACAATTATATCCTTAAAAAGTCACTTTTGAATTGACTAATGAATCATTCATTGCCCATGGCACTAAGAAGTCATTAGTTGTGTAGTGGCTCATTATAAGGTGCAATATGTAATGGGGCTCATTTATGCAAATCATTGCTGAAAGTTGACTAGGTTATTTATAGATAATACCTGCTTGTTATGATCAGTTATGACTTAGATCACTGTGGATGTGGCTTTTGTGTTGAAATGTAACGTTAAAGGCTCATTTAGAGTATCATCTTTGCATTTAAAGTATTGTAAAAGAATCTGTTAATGCAGTATCTTTTTCAGTACTATATCCTTCAGAGAAAGGGATCTTTTGTCTGGCTACATTGAAAGCTGTTTGCATTTGCTCTTTAGTTTTGTTTTTCAATTGCTGTTCTGTCTACTTGAGTTATTCATGCATCCTGAAGAACTCGGCAATATGAGAACTAAAGTAAAATACGTTGTAAACAGACTTTAATGAATGTAGGCAGTTAAGCAGAATTATTCCAGTTTTATATGCTGATGTTCTAAAGGCTTCAAAAATACAATATGAAGTCAAAGTTACTGGATATATTAACCTGTGTTTTGACAACACTGTCTGAATTTAAAAGAGATATAATTACCCCAAAGAAAGAGAGGGAAAGAGAAAAAAAGATGTCAGCAGGAATATTATGTGTCAATATTTGCCAATTTAGAGTCACAGAAGTAATTTTTCAATTGTCTTTTTTTTTATTTTTGCCTCAAGAACAGAATTTACAACCAAACAATTAAAAACATTCATTTCTCTCTAAAAGGAATGTAAGTAAAATGTAAAAACAGATCAACTCTTCAGTTTAAAAAGCCTGCAGTAGATTTCATCCCAATATATATATACACAGAAATCCCCTATCCCTACTGGATTAGATCATCTCTAAGGACAGCCCATAGTACCTCTAGAGCAGTTGTTTCAGCCAAAAGAAAAAAAATCTCCAGTCCTGCTAGCTAGTTGCAGTGGAAAACTCTGTTTGACATAGCCCAGCCTCTACTTCCACACCCAGGTTTCCACAGAGAAAAAAGAAGAGATCTGAAGAGGTTCCAGTTCTCATTCTGGATATAATTTTTTTTAAAGAGGGGGAAGTGGGGAGAACCCCCACCCAATTGTTCTTGCAGACATTCTTCAGCTTTGCAAATTGGGAAAATAGCCAGAAGCCAGAGAGGAGGAATAGAGATTGGTCCAGAAGTGGTATGCACCACCTCAGGGCAAGAAAACATCTTGGGGAAAATGAGGATGATGTTTAATAAACCTGGGACTACTTCTGTCCCTTCTGTTCAGTCTTCACCGTGCTCAGATCAAAACTGTGGGATCTTGAGAGATTTGAGCCACTGAAAACCTGCCTGGGACTAGTATGAATCTGTCCAGTGAAGGAGAGGATGAGTTTATAGCACCCCTACTTGCAGAGGGAAGATCGTAATGTAGATCTGAGGAAAGAATTCCAAAAGACAGCAGAGGAATGTGTTAGCTTTGGATGCCCTAGGAGACGTTTGCCAGGATAATATATAACTACATAAAAAGAGATATGTTCTTAAATAAATCTGGCAGACATCAAGGGTTCTTTGGCCCTTTTACACCAAAGTAAGGCTGTATCCAGTGACAGCATCTCCTGAAATAAGGAACTGCATGCGATTCTGCCTTTCCTCCACAAGTGCAATGTGGAGAAAGACCACAACACCCACCATGGACACCCTAGAGACATCAGTCTCGAAGGGTGAAAATTGCCTGAGCAAGGAATAAGGAGTCACTCAAATTTCATGTTCCACAAGGCCAGGTAAGTAAATCAAACAAAATCCGTAAAGGAATAAATCACACCCTGGTAGCTATATTCTCTCTCTTCAGAGTAGTGCCATTTATATCAGCATTTACAGAAGGTTCCTATATGCCCTGTGACTCTACCAATATGTAATTAAGACAGTTGACAGTTTTCTTTGCTGGTCCCATAAGGTAGAAGTCCCCAGTTTCTTTGAATCGTTATTCTACCATTTGTTCAAAGGTGTCAAAGCCTCCTATGCCATAGAAGAATTGGCTGGAAATTTTATCAGCAACAGCTTGCTGCACCTGGGTTTAGCAAAGTATTAAGCACGTGCTTAAATCTACCCAACAAAACAGAGGGCCTTAAGCATGGAAGAAATGTTTAACAGCAAAGTAATTCAGGTGAATTTAATTACGGCAATTAATCACATGCTTATGATACACAAGCATTAACATAGTTGCATTATCAGGACCTGAGTTTGTTTCTGGGTTATCCCATAGAAGGGAAAATATATTTATAATTTGATAATTATGTAGTAGTCAGCCTCAAATTGTAGAGTCATAGAATCATAGAATAGTTACGGTTGGAAAGTACCTTAAGATCATCTAGTTTCAACCCCGCTACCTCAAGTGACCATTTTTATATGACTTAATAAAAGAACGAAAACTTGAAGTTTGTATATAAAATAACTAAATCAAAAGTATTACTTAAAAATAAAAATAAAAATATTTCCTAATCCAGTTAAACTGAACTCAATTAGAGCCGATTTAGTCACCTTCAGAACTATTTAAAATGGTGATTGTGCAATACTTGTGTGATCAAAGTTAATGCAATATTTATGCAATCAAAGTTAATGTTAAGACATATAATGATTTTACAAGATGAGCTATGAATATAAATGACAAATTAACATAATTATTAAAGATCATAATATTTGCGTGGAGAAAAATATTTTTTATCAGAAGTAATGGTTTGTCTCATTATCTCTAAATGTATTCCATGTATTATTTATTTTATGAGAAAGTCAGATTATGATTTAACCAGTAGTAAAAGAGGCGTGGGTTTACTTTTAATGGAATGATATTTAAGTCCCGGGAAAATTCTGCCCTCAGCAATATCTACTAGTAATACCATGAGTCCAGTCCACCTTGGTCATTGCCTTGAACAGGAACACATCAGGCTTCTTACTTGTCCTCTTGTCTTTTAAACTTATATTCTATTGACACATTTTATGATGTTGCTTTTTCCGAGTGGAAAATAAAAAAGAGACAAGAAGCCTAAGTGAGCTACATGCAGCTTTCCTACAGCTGCAGTCTATGGTGGGTCTTCTCTCCCCGTGTTGTGGGTATGCTCTTACTCAGCTGTTCAGACAGCAGTCATCAGAGAGGCTCCTCCTGTCAGGTCCTGGCACAGATGTCTCCTGTCACATAGCAAACAAAGAACTTTGTGCCATTGTGGCCACGTAACTTGTCATGCTTGCAGAAAGGGAGAGGAATGTTTCACATGTCATTCTAGTCTCTTACATTCACATGTCAAGGAAATATAACCAAGCTTTTCTTTATTTTTGAAATACAAGCTGGGGAGAAGCCACAAAGATGAGATCTCACCACATCTTAACTTTGAAAAGGCTTTATGTTCTTTTTGAAAAGACTTTATCTATTCTCAGTTAAAGACTACAAAGGGACACTTCTAATTTTCTTTGTTATTTCTATTGAATTATGCTCTCGTTCCTTCTAATTATCTTTTGGATTTGTCCCAGAATCCCACTTCTTAAAAATCCTGAATATCGTCCACCTGCACTGGAATTATTTAGATCTGAGGTCTCTTAAAATTTCACCAAGTATCGAAGAAATAGATGTTTTCCTGAGTTATTGTGGACTTAACCATTCAGTACAAAGAGGATCTCTGCTCATGATTGTGTCATAGAATTCTTTTCTGTGAATATTGCTAATAGGATTTGTGTAGAACAGAGATGGGTTTAGGACTAAAGTGACAGCTCTCAAAAGTAGTGGCTGTTGAAATATGCTCCTGATTTCTGTTTAATGAACACTGAACAGCTTAATTTCAGTGAAACTCGCACCAGAAATGCTGGCATATTTAAACATGTATATTTGATGGTAAGGGTGAAATGGGCTCCTTAAATATTGTGGAGTTTGGTAATGTGTTTTATACATATACATAATTGGGTACATGGACACAACATAGATGGTGTTTTCTTATAATACGTACCGGTAATACTACCAGCAAACCTTCTGCACATGCGTTTGTAATGATACTCTATGTATAATACACTATTACACTGGCACCAACTCTACTGTGCTCAGACAATAAAATATAATGAAAGGCTGTTCTATAACTGTATAATTTATGGATACCATAGTTATTTCAGAAGATTATCTTTGTCCTCATGCAAATTATTTATTTTGTGCCTACTTACAGTGTGCCCTTTGAAATTAAAATGAAATTATGGAATGCCTTAAAGCCTGACTATCATGGACCAGCTGTCTCAGTCAGCTGGCTTGTCAGTCAATACAGACTAAAAATCACAACTATACTATATTTGACTCTGACTGGGAGGCTATTTTTGGAATTATGCCAGTGCAATGAGCAAGTTGTACTGAGGAGACCATACCCTTCGTCACTGGTGAAATGAAGGCCACAGAAATAATAACAGCTACACAATAATGACTTCTGTTAAAAAAATTAAAAAAAAAAAAGAAGCTTTTAAGAAAATTCCCATAGCCAATCCACATCCCATTTTTCTCTTCAAACATTTCATCTCACTGCTTTTCCTCTTCCCTCCTCCCACTTTTTTTCTTCCATCCTTTGGAAAAATTACTGCCTTTCCCAGCTGTCCTGAAGCTCTTCCTGGCGAGTCACTGTCCTAGAGTATGCCCACTAGACACTGCTCTGGCTTTCAGTCTTGTCTCTTCCATGTCTGCTGAAACCTCACAAAAAATGTTTGCTTATTTATTTATTCCTAGGGAAATCATGTGTTACAGACTGTGGCTGTGTTTCACCTCACAAAAGTGTTTTTTTTTTTTATATCAGATTGGAAACTTTGAGGTGTTTGGGTGTTGTTTTTTTTTCTTTTGATTAATATTACTTAGTACACACCAAAATTCATTTGTGTGCAGATCTCTGTTAAGGTCTGTTACCCTGGCCTAGCTGCTTTTTACTGAAGGAAATGTATTGGGGAACTTCTTTGCAAATTAAAACATAAATCATGCAGATAACTTTTCTCCACATGTGCACACAAACACTCCCCAGTTAAACTGTTCTTTTTATGCCTAGATTGCTAAACCACCCTTTTCTATAGCCCTGAAAATGACAATGCCAGTCACTATATCATACTGTGTTCTGTTGCTGTGTCACTATATTGACCCCCCATAAACATGAAGTCTGTGTGGTTTTCAGACTGTCATAATCACTCAGACACCTATATCCCCAACGGGTTCCCTCACACTCTCAGCAGACTTTTCCAATATGTGCTTTTGTGATTTCATCCATAACCTAAAGGTACATCCCATAAGTACCTGACAACCTGACTTCAAATCACAAATTCTGCTTTTCCTTTGCTGCAATGCTTACACAGCCCCTGACAAAACTGCTGTCACTCATGCTGATTAACGTTACCTTGGTGTGCCTTTGCAGTCTCTGCCTGCCTGCACTTGCCAGTGAGCTGTCTTAAATCTAAATCGCCTGACTCTGATCTTCTATTTGCACAATACCTGGTGCAGTGGACAGAGGAATCCTAATTGTGCTGCTTTGAGGTTTTATATTTACAATAAGCAACAATAATGATTAAAAAGCACCTAGTGCCTAGATTACCTTGCTAATAAGGGAAACAGAAGGGGGTTTTATTAGAACAACACCGTTTTCTTCTTAAATGCCATGATAGTTCTTTCTTTTCTGGGCTTGTCTGAAGAAAATCCTTGAAGTAAATTAATTATTTTCCTTGAGAAGTTTGTCTACAGATAGGATCTATCATAAAAGGTACTCTACTTAAATAGGTCAACTTCAGATTTTAATTCAAAATTTGGTGTAATGTTTGGGGGCAATGAAATATAAAGTAATAAATGTTATTTGATCTCCATTTTCTCTGGGAGAGAAAGAGAAGGAAAAGCAAAGAATAGTATTCACTCTGCAAAAGTGAGTGTCTTCGTCATCTCAAGAATCTCCACTCCACATCTCTCTCAGAAGGCTTCTTGTTCATGGCACTTACCCAAGCTGCTTTCCTCATTGCTGGACTTGAAATGTTCTCTCACCATGGCATGGCATCAATTGTGTCAGTTAAATCAGAGAGAAAGTCAGGCCGACAAAACAAACCCAGCTTTCCTGGAGAGATATGACGCTGACCCAGAAATAACACTGAGTAGTCAGAATATCATTGCTACATTCAGCATAGTTTTAATAAAGGAAGAATGATCTAGCAGTATCTGTGCATGCTCGGTCACTTGTGTTTCCTGCTGTCATGGTGTATGCTTACTAGAAAGATATAAATAAGGAAAAGGAAAAATAATGTGCAGTATATTGAATGTTCTGCTTGCTGCTCTCTAATATAGTATAGTGCAACACTTAATCCCTGACAAGCATCATTCTTTTATTATTAGTAATCCATATGGAAAGTACATTGCTTGCAGTAGAATTTTTATCAACTTATTTTAACTCTGCATTTTCATATATTTGGTATATTGATAACAGGAATGTCTTGATGTGCAGAAATGCAAATATTGAAGCACATTATAGCCAAGGCTTTCACGGCAAAGGTTCAGAACAGATTTGTGAAGGACATGAATTTATCACTTAAATAAAATTTTTCAAGTTGACAACAAATTCCTTTTGATTTTTTTTTATCAGTATTCTCACAATTGTATGAGGTATCAACAAGCTTTTCATCATATCTATTATGTATATGAAATGCACAGACATTACTCCAAATCTTGAGTAATGTAAATATAAATGAGTTAAGAAAGACAGGATGATTTTGTTCTTTTGGATGCAGATGATGTTATATAGTATTTTAAAAGTCCTAAGTTTTGGCCTAACATTTTTTGCAGTGATATCAGCTCAGCCATTAAATTCTATGACAGTGTTCATTACTTAGTGATTTGGATGACTCTACCCAAAGTGACAAGGACTAAGAAAAATTACCAAGTTAAAGCTCAACATGATTTAATTGCCTATTTTATCATTTGTATCTCCTTAAAAGCCAACAGCTCATATTTTTGTGCTAATCAAAAAGTGAATTTTTCCATTTTTGAAATTATTAACTTACCCTAAATAAAAATTTGAGGTCTGAGTATACATGTTGTCAGAAGTTAATATAGAAAAAGTTGAAACCATTAAGTTCATATAGAAGACTGATTTCAAATCACTTATGTAAGTACATAATGGAATACTCTTGTTCATTTCAGTCAATGTCCAAATTCCAAGTCCTTTCTAGAAATGGTTGTTGTTTCTTCATTATTCTCAAATTAAGGGACTTCGTTAAGATATAGTTGATATTGTTTGTGTGTTAACATCACGCCCTACTCTACACACAGTTTCCATTTTAATGTACACAGCAAAAAAAAGAGGATTTTATTTTTTTTTTCCTTAAAGCTCCATCTTGGATGGGACAGTGGAACACGTTCTAATTTCAGTGTGCATAAAATGATAAACGTTGCTTTGGGACTTCCGTATCACCAGTTGAAATAAAATGTGTACTTGTTCTGTATATTCATGCAGTTTTATTTGAACCTGAATAGTAAGAATATATTTAATAGTCTGCTTCAATCATTCTGTGCCGTTATGTATTACTAAAGCTCTCAGAGTTTGTCAAATACATCCATTAAACATGACACTTGCGAGGACGGAGTAGGCTTTTTCATGTACTAGCTCTCCATTGGGAACAGCATATTTCATGGTGAATTTTTCTTGATGAAGTGATAGCAGTGTTGAGCAATTTTAAAACATATTTCCCATTTTTCTCATAATGATTGGAGACTAATGCAAATGTCAATCCCTATAAAGCTGAAGTTTTAATGAGAGGAAATTAACCGATGCAGTATTGTTAGTAAAACAATTTTTAAGATCTTTAAAATGCTCATTCAAAAATTCTTCAACTAGAAGTCTATTTAACATACATAACTAATTTTCCTACATGAGATTTCTAAATTATCCAACTATACTCTCTAAAATACTTAGTATTTCACTTTCTTAGAAAAAGACAAAAAAGGACACGTTTATATGGTTACAATATTTTGCTTTACCTCTGTCAAAGTACGTCTCCCATTCACAGTGTATAATAAAAGAGAGTATATTTTTATAAGTTATGTATTCATTGTGCCAAGTTCAATTCATGATTTGGAAAATATTTTCACTGATCAGTTTTTTCTTTAGTAGCACAGTACTCACAGGAGGACATTATTAGTGTACCTAGATGCACCAATGTAGCAAAACCTCGTTTCATAATCATTAATAATTTTGTGATTTCAGAAATCACACCATGGGACAAGGGAGTACTCAGGTGCCTTCATGATGTTCTGTATTAGTGCTGTGTAACGTAACAGTAGTTGGTGTGTACATCCTTCAAAAGATTGTTTTTGTATGGCTGGCTGTCATGCTATCTAATGCCACTTTAGTTGTCAGACTTTGTCTGGGAGAGGGAAAATAAATGAGACAAATGAGAATGAATGATGAGAGACGAAAGTTCCACAGGAATACTTCCCACAGATGACATACTGTCCTCGGAACCAGTGTTTAACTGCCAGATGCCAATCCTGCATCTGTTTAACTTCCCCCAGATCTCAACATTCTGGTAAGCATATTGATTCTCCCTGGTAATCAACATGTCATTAAGAAATAACACTCTGTCAAGCATACCTGACTAATAGTACCAATTCATGGTTTTTAAAGAATGTGAATAATTCTGTAATAGTTGGTGATATGGAGTATCCGGAGGCCAAGAATGTTGTTTAGCAAAACACACTAACTTTTTATGGCTTTTCCTAGTACAGGCATCTCTTAATTGTACAGGAAAAAGACTAATTAATAATAACTAATGATAAGAGCTAATCAAGTAATATATTAATTAAGTTCATTCCATTTCCCGTGGTAATATCTCCAACTCATTTATATTTGATTTACATGAAGTATGAATGAACCTTAAGGGCTAATATGAGAAACTCCAGAAAAGCAAATCAGAAACAATGAAACTAAGCACTTTATCAGTAAGAAGTGACTTCATCTCAGTCTTTTTCTAATTTATCTCATGTTAGTTTTCCATACATTTGGGACTAGGCTCATCTCATTTCCAAAGTCCTACCAAGATAGTTCTGCAGAACCTTTGATTCCAGTGCTGAGCAGGTTGTAAAATTAATGAACACTTTGATCTCTAATCCTCAGAGATATTTATACACTGGAAGATCCCTCTGGCTTTTCCACCAGCATGATGTTACCAGGATGACCTTGCTATCTTCCTCTCACCACCCCTTCTCATAGGTAGAATATTTGCCAAGTAAACAGAATATCTTGTCTCAAATCTTTCTTAGCCTGGGCAGGGAGAAGAACCAAACCAAGTCTCACCAGATACAAATTAGTCTCTACCAAATGAGCTAAAAGAGTATAGAAGCTGGCAAACCTACAGTTCTTCTTTTAAAATGCTATAATTTTTACTAATTAAATAAATTTTTGCAATGTTTTAAGGATGATCCAACCCAACAACTGTTGTAAGTGATGTATCATCTAGTCTATTTTTACTGGGGTTGATGCCAGACAGTTTGGCACCAAAAACATTGAAACAAGCCATGTGTAGGACCAGCCACAGAAATGTGGCTGCTGAGGAACTTTGCTAGCAGATACTTCAGTGCCAGAGTTGGAGGAGTGTTTTTAAGACACTCACTTTGCACTCAGTTATCAAAATGACATTTGGGATCTAAGCTGCTGTGCAAATCTCAACCTTAAATCTCTAATTGTAAGCTGAATCTATTTTCTCATGTTGTACTGTAAATTCTTTAGATTTTCAAACAGCTAATAAAGGAAGGAACTGAAATGTCAATATACTAAATTTGTTCCCTCTAAAGCCTATTACACACTGTAAAAAATCTGTTTATGACAAAAAGAATTGTCAGTCTCAATTAGCGCAGTTTCTTTTCTTTCTTAAAACATCATGCCTACTCCCTTTGGATTTAGGTGTTTGCGGTAATGATATACAAAGGAAATTTTTCTGTTTAACTAATTCTTTGTGGTGTTTTGTGTAATTTGTATCTCACTGGAATAAGACAAGGCTTCTGGCAGTTGCCATCTCAGGAATAAGGCAGTTTCATAATGTCTTCTTTCTCTTGAAGAAGAAGCATCCACAACCAAAGTTCTTAGAGCATTCCTGGAATCGGTTTCTAAGACTTCCTCTTGCAACAGTCCACATCGACTTTGTTAGGTGACTTACTTAAAATTCTTCTGAAAATAAGAAGTGTATCTAGTGTATCTATGGTCCCAGATGAAGTCAGCTTATATGAAATACAAGTAAACTATTAGAATATTGACATATTTTAAGGGGGGGGGAATTCTGATTAGAATTATATTTACTTTGTTCATGTCAACCTTGGAAAGAACTTAGCATTAGAAGAAAGTATTAATAACAGTGGCTTCCTAGTATTTTTACGTACTGTGTAAGGATGTTTACATGTGAGAAAAGGTTTTGCTGAGTTAATGATGTTTTTGCTTTGAAGTGTGCAGCCACACTTGAGTAAGTGCATGGTACCATATTTCTGAAAGGAGCACGATGCAAACATATTGTAGGGCTGTGACTGTGTCTATAATATTAAAAAAATTCAGACCTGTAACCATTCTGTGACCCTAAGATTTAAAGACATGGCACATAACTAATTTTTTTTCCCTTATGCAGAAATAGAAAACTGGAATTTGATCTCTAGTAGAAGGAAGATGATTTTGTGAAGAAGATTCAACCTCTTGTTTATTGACGATAAATAAGCACAAGGATTTCAGCGATAAAAGATATAAGGTCAACACATTTTGCTAGTGAAAATAACAAGAAGAATGAGGATTTATATATTGGTGCATATATCAATACACACTGCATTTTTCCAAATACACCTACTCACATTGTTATGATGGATCTTTTGACTGCTAAGACTAGGACAGTTCAGTGATCAAACCTGCAATATATAGCTGTGGGCAGTTATGAAGTATGGTAAGTTCTAATGATTCTTCTACAGTATAGTTATATTCAGCACAGCCTTGACCAGCAACAGCTACATGTTTGCACTGTTCCCCTCCAAGTTACTTATGGCAGAGGTGGTATGAGAAAGCTACAAGCTGTCAAAGACTCGACTTTTTCGTTCATGTTCTATCCAGGCATTTCTAAGCATCTTTCAAAATTTTGAAATACCTGGAGATAGTAATTGTCCAGACATTTTTTGAAGATGTTCAGAGGAAGGGAGAAGTCTCTGACAACTGGGCCATCTGGTCAAAGCTTATAGATGTGCACATTCCAGTAATGTGAGAGTTTAAATTGGGCATATGAGTTAAAAGCCCTGATTAGGTGGCTGCACTATAACGTAACATATGGAGGAAGTTGCTCTAAGAGCAATGTGTAACCATACAGGTATTCAGTCAGGATTATGCTTTGTGTACATTAAAGTGAGGTGAATACCCTGGTGTGCCATAATTTGTGAACTGCATTCATCATGACATGATGCAGCATTTTCACACATCTTAGAGATTCCTAATGTATTAGAATTAAGTAATCTCTTGGCTCTCTTAAGCTCAGTGGCAGGTTGGTCTTTTGCTTCAATCAATAAAGAATTTCACCCACTGTGGTGATCATAAATTTTCCAGTCATTCTGATATTTTTTTCCTCAGAAACAGATAAATGTTTCTGGGTGTATTAATTTTTGCTTCATATTTTGAAGAAAGATTTTGATGGCATAAGTGAAAGAATAAGCCAAACAAACAAACAAAAAGATATTCAGCTGTCTTTGCAGTGGGTTCTTATTAATTTTCCACTAGTACTCAATACTCAGATTTTATTGGTATATTAATGTCATTATATGCAAATTTTAAACAAGCAACTGATATATCTCCTGAAAATGACTTTCAGCTTGTACTATAGGCAATCTGTTACATGTTGGCTAGATACATCAGTCATATGTTACTGTTTATGCTAAGTCATATAGCTCTTTAGGAGTCCCGGAATGTGAAACAAGACTGCATTACTATCAACAGGCAAACAGTACTTTTCTGTAGATACTTTGGGTATTTTAGAATAACCAGAATATTAAAAGATACTGCAAAACAGGTGTGCAATTTGCAAACAGGAGTGAAAGAACAATGATGGAAATAAAATACTCAGCAACTTCTACTACTGAGTTGCAAGAGGTTTTAAAAAATTGCCCATGGCATTTGCTGATAAAATTCTTAAATTCTGGTGGTTTCTAATAAATTTTTCAATCTGTTGAGATTTTTTGTGATTACATCATAAATTAGGCTTAACCAGAATCAAAGAAGGAATAAAATTCAGAATATAAACCCCATGTTAGCTCCAGTGATGTATAATTCTTCAATCATTAATCTTAATAAGGTTAATATCTTAAATGAGTATATTAATAGTCATTGTACATACAAAATTTGCGAGATGTGAGATCATGTCTAGAATACTATGGCTCTAAAACATTACTGTGTTGGCACTACTCAATAATTCAGAATATTTTCTGATTAATATTTCATATTTATATATTGTGGTTTCTTGTACTGGTGATTTAATTTTGTAGATATGGTTATTCTCACTAAAAATCTCCCTTTCATTTGCATTTTCTTCCAACAAGTAACAAAGTTGCTATACAACACAAGTTTTTATACTTTAGTTTGAAAAAACTTAACACCCCTCAAAAAAGAGCTCAGAAGTATTTTCTAAATTAAGAGGTAACGTCAATGGAAATGTAAGTTGTCCTACTGAGGCTAATGGTCTCCAGTTGCCACATCAATGCTGAGGCAGAGCCAAGACATTTATTTTCAAAGTTAGAACCATCGATCTTAACGACAGGGCTCTACTATGATGACTTCATTCCTATTATGTCAAGAAATTGATTAAGAGTTAACTGTTTTATCAGATGAATTGTGGTGCAAGAGAGTGACAGATATTCAGTGTAGTAGTTGCTTCATCCCAAACTGACCTTATTTATCCAATCAGGTGCTAGATTAGATTTTAAAGTAAGTCATACTATTTGCAAATGGGACTTGTTATAATGTTAAGTGAAAGAAAAATTATTGTGGAATAAGAGATGACTATATCGGTCATCTCTTTCTTTTTATAAAAATATTTGGCCTTAGTGCTGCAATATAAAAGGACTGTTTTAAGGTTTAGTATTAATTTTATAGGTAATATATAATTTACATGTCTAACTTCCACAGCTTCAGTGAATATATCAATTTGCTATGCATCAATGGAGTAGTCAAAATGCCAGTATGATGATTAGAGAAATAGCTTATCTTAGATGAATGGTCAGGTTAAACCATTAACTTCCATGGCATAATATAACATTATATGGTCAACAACTAGTTTAATGTTGCAATGTGTTCTAGAGCTTACTAAAATGATATTATAAACTAGAGGCTGAGGTTATTCAGAAAGCCAAAATTTACATAAATTAATTCACTTTTCTTGTTGATTATTGTTCTTCTCATTCCTGTGAAAGGAACATTATTTTTAGTGAGGTAGATAAGAGGTTTTACCCAAGTCCTGGTTTTGAGCTCGTTGAGTGTACTCAGATTTAATCTTCAAAGCCTTGAGATCCAGGTGCCCTAAAAGTAGTAGTTACTTGCTTATGGTCCCTCTGTGTTGCCAAAGGAGAAAGACTAACTCCACGGAGTCCTAATAAAAAGAGGAAGCTTCTAAAAGTGCTCTGCATCTTTCTCAGAAGTCTGTTTCTACATACAGACTACTGAGAAAGCCTAGAGACTTTGTCATGTGAAATGAAGCACAAAAAATAGGAACACTAAAGGCCTAGTTTTCACATATTTTAAGTTTTAAGTTTTTTTTCTTCACATGGCCACTTCACTGTAAGAGCTTCAGCTCCTACAGTGAAATTATGAATTGGGAGCACTACCAATAGCCCACACCAACTTTTGACTTCAGAGATGATGCTGTTCGGAAAACTCTGTAAAATAAGTTGTAAAATAGCTGTTGCAATTTTTTTTTTTTTTTTTTGCCCTTTTAATCCCTCAGGGGGAAGAGGTAATCTAATACACTGAAATTTTAAAATCACATTACATTGTCAGAAGCATGTTTCTATCTCCTCAAGGCATTCTTACTGAGATGTTAAATTCACTGTGAAGTTTAACATATAGCCACTTGTTCTACATGACAGATGGAGGTGGAAGTGACCATCAGGCCCCAAGAAACAGCATAGTCAGAAAGGTACATTTTGAGTTCTCTTTTTAACTAAAGAAAGTCACCAGTCTTTTTCTTCTTAGGTCAGTTAAAGCTATGGATTTTATAAAGTTGCAGTAGAGCATTTTCTTCTTTTGTATTAGCATGTCTTAAATTGATATTTATGGACTCTTCTAGTTACAATTTCTCTAATGCAGGTTTCACTGAAATGTAATGGTTTGGGCTTAAAGAAAGGAAATTAGTAATAAAAAAAACCCAAACAAAAATAAAGCATGCAAAGTAAAAATAAGAAGCAGGAGAAAACTTCCTGAAAAACGTTAAATAGGGGGTTTTAAACACCTTGTTTTGTTGGAAGGAAAAATAATACGAATTTAAGTAATTTCATAGTGCAGAAAAAAAAACCCAAACAGCGCTTAGTCAAATAACATCAAAGCCATAGAAACAAATTTAAAATAGTTTAAAAATTTCTGTGCTATTCCTATGCCTTTTTTTAGTATTATTTTAATGCAGTTAAAAGTAAGCACTATGGAACCCAGCTTCCCTAGGTCTCAAGCAGATTTTACCTACTAAGTACTATAAAGCCCGAATCTAAAGACTAATCACAAGGTAAAGATGCTTTGTTGAAAACAAAAGTCTTTCGCAACTTAAATGTCAAAGAGGAAAAAACGCTGCATGCTGGAGGCTCCTGTTTCCTTACAAATTTAGGGTTCCCTGCCTGTGATGTTCCCACAAAGGCAAACATGGAGGCAGTTTCTGGAAACACCATAACATCTGAAAGGCCTTTTGTTGCCCAAGTCTCCTGCTATTTTTCTTCTGGTGACTCATCCTTCCACAGCTGTGGAACCTGTAACCTTGTCCCCTTTTCACATCACTTAACACCTTTGTCTCTACACATCATTATTGTAATGTAGTATCTATAGGAATTGTAATATCACAATTACTGAACTTAGGCTTTCTTTAAAGTCATTGGAGAGGAACAGGCATTTGCAGGTTGTAATTCATCTCCCCAGATGTTGATGTATGCCGGATCATGCTTCCATGACCCTAAAGGATGTCCACAAAAGCCAGTGAAAAAACTATATAGACATCTGCAATTAGTCAGGTAAATCCTATTCCATGTAGCAAGAGAGGCAGTCCTCACAGAGCATTCTCCACTTTCTGTCACGTTCATTTAGTAGCATTTCAGTAAGGTAAAGATTACACTAGCCTACTCCTATAATCCTTAACTAAAAAAAAAAAAAAAAAAAAAATGTTACATAATTACAGTCTATACTTCTCAAGGTTAAAGCAGGGGGCATTTTCATATCCTGTGCTTGTATTTGACGTAGTCAAATCGGGAGTTCTGCAATGGTTATATCATGGGAAAAATTTGCTGTTCCTACAAGAAAAACAGCTGTTAAAAAAGACAAGATAAAACCACTGCAGAGAATACTGTGAAAATGGACACTGTACTGTGTAATCTGGATCTAAAGAAAAACAAACAAATGAAAAAAACCCACTGCTCGAATAAGGGGAAACTTAAGATGAAAAAAGCTACTATGCATTAGGTCTAAATTAATTTTTTATAGCACATGATTAGACTTGAGTAGTTGATCTTCTTCTATTAGGAAAATGATGTTGTGATTGATGGAAGGAGAACATTTTAATATACACCCCCCAGATCTTGGCAAGATACTTTTCTGGGGTCTTAGAATTATCTTCTGCCCCAAAGCATAGTCATGCATTATTCAATTTTGATATAAAAAAGTCTGGTTTCCACAGAAAATCTTGTGTCTAAGGCCCTGGGATGGTGATGTAGAATGTTTTATTACATAAAACTTGTAACAGATTAATCAATCTGAAGAATTTAGGTCTCCATTTTAGAAGTAACACTAAAATGCTTGATAACATTTCCACAGACAATTGAAATGATTACTTATTCACATATTCCAAGTAATGCATGCTTATCACAAAGCTTCATTAACTTTTAGCTCAGCTTCGAGGAGTTTATAAGAAAGAAATTGCTGAAAACCACAGATACAACTTAATATCTGGACACACTGGAACAACCATAGCATAAAGAAAAATCATAAAAAATTGAAGGAAATATCTCTTACTGTTGTGAATATACCACTGTTTTGAGTAGTTTTAGGACATTTTTCTTTAATGGAAAAGTAGGTCTTGATTCTTAATTGTCCATTCCTTTTCCAGAGTTACGTTAATTCCTTATATGTTAGTATTATAGTTCTCTCCCTAGATAGCTTCTGGATGAAGACTCAGTGAACATTGTCTATCAGGGTTGATGTCATCTCCTTACTTTTCTCCAGCAGTGCCTTTTCATTTTATTTCAGTTGTTTGTCTTTCCTGGTGTCTGCAAGATTACACACAACAGTTTTAAATTGATAGCATGCTGTTAGCTGAAGAGTATAGCAAATTAGTGTAAATTACAGGGGTTTGTACAAGGTATACTACAAAGCTCTTAGCAAACTATTTATGGAGTTCTAAGAAAATAAACCTAATTCCAGAGTTCTACCACAAAATGCGCTGTTGAGATCAGGGGGAATTGTATACTAGAAGTAGGAAGAAACATCACAGACTAAACTCCATTTCCTTATACAGCCAATAAAATGTCACCAATGTCAAAATGATTTTCAGAGGGAGTTCAAAACTCCTAAATTTGGTAATAAGTAATAGGGAAAGAAATTATCAGTTGGATAAGAGAGGAACACCTTATTGGAAGACAAGTTAGTGTAAAAAAATAGCAAAGAAAAATACCAAAAAAAAAAAAAAAAGCAGAGAAGAAGTAAGTAAAGAGCAAGAAATGGAAGTTAACAGAAGAGGAAAAGAGAGTGGATAACAAAACTGGACAGGGAAAACTAATCTGATCAGCAAGGACCTTTTTTATTTCTCCAGAGCAAATGCATCTGCATATACCTAATTCGTGAATCATATGTAACATTTCTACTGTTCTCAGTGACTTGATAAAACCTTGATATGCTATTATACTCATAGATGTTCTGATTATGTCACTATATAAGGTTGATCTTAAGGTCCTTTCCAACCCTAACTATTCTATGATTCTATATCATAACAAAAAAAATTCAAAGGCATTAGAGTATTTATTTTATTACTATGTCTATTTTTTTATTGTTATACCTGCAAAGAGAGGTCCAGACCTACTGTGAAGCACCCATGAGCATTATTAGAACCTTTAAAAACTGTCTAAAGAGCTGTTATACACATAAAGATGAAGCCATCATTAAAAGGAAAAATAAAAATAAATCCTCTTTCAAACTTTTCTACCTGAAATCTGTCACAGCTTATACTAGATTTTATTAGGGAGCAGAATTATCTTCCTTCCACAGAAATTGCTAAATACTTTCTGGTGTCTTAGCTAAGAAACAATGGTTTCTATAAATCAAGACTCCCTAAAATCTATCAAGTTATCTATCCAGTCATCTATCCAGCAGGTTGAAGGACGTGATCCTGCCCCTCTACTCTGCTCTCATGAGACCTCACCTGGAGTATTGTGTGAAGTTCTGGTGTTCTCAACATAAAAAGGACATGGAACTGTTGGAACAAGTACAGAGGAGTGCCACGAGGGTGGTCAGGGGACTGGAGCACCTCCCATATGAAGATAGGCTGAGAAAGTTGGGGCTGTTCAGCCTGCAAAACAGAAGGCTGCGTGGAGACCTCATAGCAGCCTTCCAGTATCTGAAGGGGGCCTATAGGGATGCTGGGGAGGGACTCTTCATTAGGGACTGTAGTGATAGGACAAGGGGTAATGGGTTAAATCTTAAACAGGGGAAGTTTAGATTGGATGTAAGGAGGAAATTCTTTCCTGTTAGGGTGGTGAGGCACTGGAATAGGTTGCCCAAGGAGGCTGTGAATGCTCCATCCCTGGCAGTGTTCAAGGCCAGGTTGGATGAGGTCTTGAGTGATATGGTTTAGTGCGAGGTATCCCTGCCCATGGCAGGGGGGTTGCAACATGATGATCTTAAAGTCCTTTCCAACCCTAACTATTCTATGATCCTGATGCTATGATTCTATGATCGTCTATCTCTGAGGCTACAGGTAATGTGAATGAGATCAGTTGTCTATGTCTGAGCTGCTCACATAGACTCATGAAGTAGCCAAAGGAGAGAAGCAAGTGTATTTCAAGCAGGGTCCTGCTACTGTGTCAGGTCAATCCAAACCAGAGATACAGGCTGGGTAGATAATGGATTGAGAGCAACCCTGAGGAGAAGGACCTGGGGATGATGATTGACAAAAATCTCAACACGAGCCACTGTTAGGCAGTGTGCACTTGCAGGTCACTTCTGGGCAGTGTGTACTAGCAGACCAGAAACCAGCCTGAGGGCCTACAAGAAATCTGGAGAGGGACCTTTTACACGATATGTAGTGATAAGACAAGGTTTGAATGGCTTTAAACTGATACAGAGGAGATTTAGATTAGACATTAGAAAGAAATTCTTAACTGTGAGAGTGGTGAGGTGCTGGCATAGGTTGCCCAGAGAAGTTGTGAATGCCCCATCCCTGACAGTGTTCAAGGCTAGGATGGGTGGGACTTTGGGCAGCTTGATCTAGTGGAAGGTGTCACTGCCCATGACAGGGTTGTAAGGAATCTTAAAAAATCCTTACAAGATTCTTTACAACCCAAGAATTCTATTATTCTATGATTCTATGATACTTCTTATCCTAAAGAGATGATAAAAAGTTTTAGATGATCCTCTAAAACTGGTGAGATGAATAGTAACAAGTGTCTTTTTCTCTTCCTTGACTATAAAAAGAACCTAGCATGACAACTTCTGATGCAGACATGTGGATGTCTTAATCCAGATGCAATGTATTTCATCATCTATGACTATCCATAGCTGGACTGTAAGTATTATTGGATTATCACACTAGTACCATCAGGAGTAACTTTGAGCCCCGCTGTATTGTTATACAAAGAAAGAGCAGAAGTCCTCTGACCCAGAGAATAGGTAAGAAAGAAAAACAAAATTAATATCTTAATTTACAGGTAGGTGGCTGAGATGTAGAGTAACTTAAATTCTTCTCAGTTAAGTTTCCTGTATATAGTTGCATAGTATTAAGTGCAGTGTGGTACCCTGCATGCTATTTTTAGGTGTTAATGCATTGCTGATTAAGACAATGATATTTAACAAAGGCCCAGAGGGAATCTGCAAAAACCCCAGTCCCTGAACCCTTCTTTTCTAAGCCTTCATCTGGTGCTTAATCACAAATCATTTTTCTAAGATATTTTTTACAACTGATGCATTTCTATGTGCTTGACTGATTCCTGTAGTAAATTGTGCATTCATTTTGCAAGGAAAACCTTAGAAAATGTGGATGAAGACCAATGTGTTAGAGCATAGTCTGGGAAAAGGTAAATCAGTCCTAATAATTCTTGAAGCAGAAGAGGATTGTTGCCCCACTTTTCAGTTCACCAATCTTACCACGCTTTATAGATTCTTTACTTGGCACTTCATTTAAATTGAAATGAATTCCATTTTCAAAATAACATCCTATCTGCATTCAAAAGCAAGAACAGTTATTTTAAAATATAAAGAGCATTTGCAAGTAGTGCAACATGTTAGTACTTGGTATTAACTGAATAACAGAAAAGGAGTAGTTTCAGCTCTGGAATTATATTCTGCAATTATGCCATAAATTATCTTTAATTGCTGTCTATAAAATCTATCTAATTTTCTCATGATTGCATCCTCCTATTTATAAACTATATTAAACCACTAACAATATTATCTTTCTTTGAAAATAGTCAATTTTACAGACCACACCATTTCCTCATGTAATATATATATGTAATATATTAAAGTTTTCAACTGCAGGTCTGCATAATTCTTTTTAAAAAATCTCAGATGCAACCAGTTAATTATTTTAAAATTAGTTCTATGTGCTACAGGTACAAAACATTGACAGTTTTTTCTATAGGAATAATATTTTTAATTATTTTGTAGTCATTAGCAGTTCAAAGACAAGTGAATCTTTGATATTTTCTCCCCTCTCCCTCCTCTTTCCCCAGCTGTTTGTTGGTATGGCATGCTTACTAAAAAGGAAGCAGAGAATTTGATGAAGAGAGACTTCTTCAAAGTATGATTGTCTCTCCTGAATGCTGTTGCTTTATCCTTATGAAAGGCTGACCCTAAATTAACAGGGAATGAAAGTGTCCCGAAACTGCAAAAGGAGCAAATCACAGATAGCAATGTGTGGAGCTTTTCCCCCTAGCGTTATTTGGATGTAGTTGAGCAAGAAAGTTGGGTGAGAAAGAGGCTGGCTGAAGAAAGGTAGAGAGGGAAGGACATGAGCAGCTTTCATAAGATCAAGACAATTCATCCAGTTATAAAATACTGTGCTGAATCTTTATCTCTTTAGAGAAAGAAATAATATACCTGGAGGGGAAATTTATACTGTTTTTTCTTTTTAACTAATGGATCAGGTTTCCACACCCACATTAACTTCCCATTATAGTATTTTGGCATTAAAAACATTGGTTTCAAGGCAGTTTCTCCTGAGAAGCAACAAATAGCAAAAGGCACCTTGTATTGTTGAACAGAAACACAGGACAACGAAACACAGTGTGGTATTTTCTGACAAAATACTGCAAATATAACTTTATAGAAACAGGCAAACCCTGACCCATCTCTAAGTTCAAAGCCAGTTACAGGGAGTATGCATTGTTACTTTAGTATCTAGTTTTTTTTTAAGTCCTGATCAGGTTTTGATGATTTGACATTAGTGAAAGTCTGAAGATTTAAAATCTGAAACTGAGCTACTTAAAACAGTCCATTTACTTGCCAGAAGAGTGACTGGTGACTTACTTGTTCAGATTTTGCTTTTGCTTGTTGCATATCAGAAAACTAATTTTTGTAGTTCAATGTCTTAGATATTGGAGTTTGTAGAAATTTGAAGGACTCAATTTTACAGAATACTGCTCCACTGAAAAGATGCTGTGATGAATTTTAACAGCAAAATATGTTATTTTTTATATACATTAGTTTATTACGTGGATTTCTTGAGCTTCATAAAAGAACTACCTTTTGTTGGCTTTAGATGAACTTGAGGACAGGAATAAAAGACAACCTCTGAAATACAGTACAAACTATCATGAAAAATTATAAATAAAAATATTTCTCTCAGTTTTTTACCCTGTACATCAAATAAGCTTGTATAAAACCATAGGCCTTGTGGTACACCTTGAAGCTAACAGTGAACCTAAAATGACAATGAATTTGGAAATAGCGTCTTCCTCAAGGACAGTTCCACTTGTTTGATAACACAAGTGGTCTACTTTTAAATTCTGTTGGGCGTACCATTGCAGCATATTTAGGATTTTGCTTTATGAAAGGTATTAACCTGAAGCTTAGCAAAGACTGGATTTGCAAAAGATACAAATAACTGTTTGAAAGTTGTAGATAAAAAAAATATATTAAAAAAGTCTGCTACTTGGCTTAGTAAGAAGTATCTGATTAGTGACTGAGAAATTTAAAAATCAGGTTGCGGCTAGAGAAACATTAGTAAACAAATTTTCAATTTTTATGGTTTGGTTACTATGTATAGATTTGTTTTGATTCTTTTTTCCATTTCTGAGTTGTCATATGTTCAGTAATAATGTGTACAGTTGTACAGGATCTTATATTTAAGAATCTTATATTTAAGAATAAATATTCTACAGATTTTCATTAATGTTACATCTTAATAGCACCAAAATGGAATTTCTGAACAGGAAAACAGAAATTTAATAAACTGTAAACTTTTAATTTGATTCAGCATGAGAATAGAACTCAGAGTCCTACATCTGAACTCTTGGTTTTAAACAGCTCTATAAATAGAAGCATTTTAATCTTCCTTCTGTTTTCTTTCAGTTTTGAAAGTTGGCTATTTTAAAATATTTCCAGTGCTAGTAATTTCTGAACAGACAATTTTGCTGCATCTTTCTGTGGTTTGCCTAATTCATCAGCATGAAAACTTAATTTGGTTTAGGGGGTTGGAATTTGTTTAGCAAAACACAAATTTGTACAACATCTCTTCTTCCCATACTCTGTATAATAGTGTATTTCCAAAGGATTTTGTATACTGTATAAAAAGGCACATAAACAATAGAGAATGGTTTTCCTAATGAATATGGTCGGTATGAAAAACCCTCTTACTTTTTGTGTCGTTAGGGCTGCTAGAGAGATTATCACAGCATCGCTCAGTCCCAGTTTCAATGGCAATATTATTATTCTAGTTCTGGATAGATAAAAACATTTTTTAAGCACTGAAGCATATAGAAAATGCTAACTGCATTCTTGCTGTATGTTAAAGCAGCACACGCAGCTTGTCACGCAATCGTGAATGTGGTGTCTAGCACACTACTTTCTAATTTGCAGTAATTAATTTTTCACTTAAATTCAGTTACAGTACGGCTACATCACTGCTGCTGTCACTGTTACCTTCTATCGCTTCCTTTTTTCCCATTTATCATAATGACAGTCAGGGATTCTTTTGCAGACTTATGTATTAGGCCCTTTGTGATAAGGACAATTTAACATGTTGCTCAACATTATATAAGAATTCTTTCTCCAGTCTTTCAGCTCCCAGGAATATATCTGTATATGAAGCAAATAACTTGTCCACATTAGCCCTGATTAAAAAAAAAAATAAATAAAAATTATAAGATGTGTTTATGATTTTTCTCCCAGCAAAGCATAACAAAAAACGAGCTGCATGCTGTTACTAGGTTTTTGAAGCACAGTTCTTGTCCTTTCTTTGTTCAAATAACAGCCTTTCATGACAGCAAAACCACAGCAGCCAGTCTGTAAGCAAGACCTTAATAATGTGTACTGTGCAATGATTTCCTGTCATGTCCCAGATTAGTTTTAAGAACGTATCAAAGTAAATTACAATAGCAGTCCTGGGATGGTGGTTTTTTTTGTGTATTTTTTTCATGCTGTTAAAATGTTTTAATTGGTTTAAGAAATCTGTTGACATAAAATAATTTAATTCATTATTCTGCCTCTAACAATAAACTCTAAATTGCCTTGTACCTTCTATATACTTAAGCACAGTTTGTTATATAGTGAATATCTGGAATACTTATTTTACAGCTTACTAGACAAAAGCTTTGCATTACGAACACACACACACACACATTGTCCCTGCACCTTAGAGAGTTGCATATATTATGAGTGATCCAAGAAGAGTAAATATATATTTTGTATGGAAATACTGAGCAATTTGTGACAAACTGAAAAATATAAACTAAAACCTATAATGAAAGCTCCAGTATAGGTTGCACTTTCTGCTCCAGTCGAATTGTAGCATCATTCAAATAGAAAACTGGTGCAATGCCTTTAGCTGAATTTCTATTAGATCTGTCTGCTGTTACTGGGCGATTTATCTGTTAGGTAACTTCCCAGACAGTGCCTGCTGTAGTGTCCCCAGGTCAACAGCTTTGAAGAGAAGCCCAGATACAAAAGATTTTCACCTGTGCTGCACACGTGTAAAAGTAGCATTGAGACTTCCCTAGGCTATAAATATAACTAGAAGATGGCTAGGGATGGCAGAGAGCCAGTAAATTTTGCCTCCCTGATCTCAGAGTGCTGGGATGTGCCATGATGTTAACTGAACTAGGAAAAAGAATCTTTCAGATTTTCAGTATACATAAATAGAACTCATTCACATCAAAATTAACAGTACCATGAAAAATATCAGGGAAAAAATGCAAATCTACTTAAGATCTAAGGTTTTTTGTTTTTTTTTTTTGAGGTTGAATATTTCTCTTCTAGCAATATCTGTTGCTAAAGGACTGCTTGTTTAAAAAAAAAACCAACAAACAAACAAAAAACCCCAAACAAACAAAAAACACCAAAAAAAAAAAGGGAAACCTTTTGAAAACATGAAAACACAATTCTCCAAAACCATGCTTGTTTTTGCCCAGGAAATAAGAAATATGAACAGCTCTCTCTTTCTGCCAGGCAAAAGCCTGCTGCCCTTTTAACAAGGTGCTGTGCAGGAACATTGGTGCACTTTGGGTCTATATATGGGGTAAGAAGATCTGACATCACCCTCCTGGGAACAGAAGGCAGAAAAGCCATTCTAAATAGGGTCACAACTCAGCTGAGCTAAGACATTCAACCTCGGGAATGGAGGAAGAATTCCAGTCAGCTCTGGAGTCATCTATTTCAGAACCTATTTTGCCATGTATTTCAGGAAGGCAGGTTCCAAGGATGGACTGAACAGAGGCAGTGAACAGCATTATAAGCCAGTCACAGATCTGTTCTCCCAGGAATAGCTGGATGAATAGAAGGCTGCCAGGCTCAGGGCTCACCTGCTCCAGGCTGTGGCTAGCTGTAACCTCCATACTGAGGTTTGCAGCTGATTATGGAGGACACAGCAGTCTGGAGCTTGTTAAGCCACGCGCTGAGCTCAAGGGTTTAATGTATAGTGTATATGTAGCTGGCAATTTACTTTTAAAGGAGGCTGTGAGGGTCAGTCTTTCAGAACGAGTAGAGAAGTCTCCCCCACTGAGGGATAAGTTATGAGGAAGATACCCTGTGAGGAAAAGAACTGTCGGCAGAGTAAGCCACTCTACATTTCCACTCTAAATTGAACATGGCATCTTTTTCAATAGGTTGAGCATGTGAAGTTTGAGGGACAAGTGCAGTGTGTCTGATATGTCATCTGTAGACAGCTGATATGCTCTGAAGGTCCTCAAAAAGGCTGAATGGTTCTGTGACACAATTTCTGGCATTACAGGATCTTCATATTCCTTTTACAGTCATTAAAATATTCTGAAGTATGCCATATTTAGAGGAACAGAGGCTGTTTCAAAGGGATTAATTATCAAATATGCTGTTTTCCCTGAAGCTTTTATCGAGTTCACAATGATCTTTGGGGACCAGGATTACCTCGTGACGTTTAACTGAAGCCATGATCCTCAGATTCTTCTTTGGGGAGTGGATAGAACTGCTGCAAAGAGGCAGGTGTATTCTTTTAGGACCAAACAGAGCATGTGAAGGGGAATAAGTACTACTGCTGTCCTTTAAGCGTATCACAGTACTGTTTATACTGGGTTTAGGCTTTTTTATAGAGGGAAAAGCTGATAAGGAAAAAAATTTAATCATATTATAAAATTTGTGGAAAGGCTTTATAGGACAAATATTTTTTGTCAGATCTTTTTTTGATAACTAAGAACATGATTTCCAGGAAAAATAAAAGACTTTTAACATTTATCCACACCATATTATTGGAAGATGAATAAGTTTTCGAATCAGGGTTATATAGATGCAAGACAAGCAGTGGCTCCAGTATGTCGTTTCACCAATCAAGATGAAATCTGAAAAGATGGGTAAAGAAGATAGCACATATTTGGACTCCACCATTTTCTTCAAGATATTCTAGGTTTTTTGTACATTATCAGTTTCCAGACTAAAGCAGAATTTTCTGTGTAAGATTTACTAGTCTAAAATGTATTAGTGGGGGAAGTGTGATTTCTAGCCTTGTGAGGAAGACAAAGGAGAAATAAATTTTGTTGCTTTCAGCAAGGTATTATAATCCAGCTCTTTGCTGTGCCTCAAAATCTCTAGCAATCATTCAAGATTATACAAGCCAATTAAGAAATTATTATCAAAAAAACCCAAGTGCTGAAGACTTGTTATTTAGGTATTGAGACCACAGTTTCGTAATTAAATGCTACTTGCCTGCTATCTGCGCAGTGTCCATCCTGCAAAGGCTAACACCTTGGAATAGATTCTAGCAAAATTTTAAATTTCAATTCTGAAAAGACAACACAAGACATTACAAGCTCAGGACTGTTGCTACAAGCTCAGGACTGTTGCATCCCAACTAGAAGGAAGTGCAGCAGGAGGGCCAGGAGACCTCCTTGGATGGTTAAGGAGCTCCTGAGGAAAATTCAAATGAAAAAAGAGTTTTATAGAAAGTGGAAGCAAGGACAGGTGGCCTGGGAAGAGTACAGGGATGTTGTCCGGGAAGCTAGGGACCAGGTTAGGAAAGCTAAGGCCCAGTTAGAATTAAACTTGGCTAGGGATATTAAGGGTAACAGGAAGGGATTCCACAGGTACATAGCAAATAAAAAACAGATGAGGGAGAATGTAGGCCCCCTCAGGAAGCTCTCAGGTGAACTAGCTACAAAGGATTTGGAGAAGGCTGAGGTTCTGAATGACTTCTTTACCTCGGTCTTCTCTAGCAAAGTCTCTGACCGCACCACCCAAGTCTTGGAAGGCAGAAGCAGGGACTGTGAGAATACAGACCTTGGGCCCACTGTAGGAGAGGATCTGGTTCAAGACCATCTTAAGTACCTGAATGTGCACAAGTCCATGGGTCCTGATGAAATCCATCCGCGGGTCCTGAAGGAGCTGGCAAATGAAGTTGCTAAGCCGCTGGCCATCATATTTGAGAAATCATGGCAGTCAGGTGAAGTTCCCAACAACTGGAAAAAGGGAAATATAACCCCCATTTTCAAGAGGGGGAAAATGGATGACCCATGGAATTACAGACCAGTCAGTCTCACCTCTGTGCCTGGCAAAATCTTCGAGCAGATTCTCCTGGAAGGCATGCTAAGGCACATGAAAAACAAGGACGTACTTGGCAACAGACAGCATGGCTTCCCCAATGGGAAATCCTGCCTGACCAACTTGGTGGCCTTCTATGATGGGGTTACAGAACAGATGGACAGCGGTAAAGCAGTTGATGTCATCTACCCAGATTTGTGTAAAGCGTTCGACACTGTCCCACATGACATCCTTGTCTCTAAATTGGAGAGACATCAATTTGATAGGTGGACCACTTGGTGGATAAAGAACTGGCTGGGTGGCCACAAGCAAAGAGTTGGGGTCAATGGCTCAATGTCCGTCTGGAGACCAGTAACGAGTGGTGTCCCTCAGGGATCGGTGTTGGGACCAGTCTTGTTCAACATCTTCATCGCTGACAGGGACAGTGGGATTGAGTGCACCCTCAGCAAGTTTGCCGATTACACCAAGCTGTGTGGTTCGGTTGATACACTGGAGGGAAAGAATGCCATCCAGAGGGACCTTGACACCCTTGTGAGGTGGGCTGATGCCAACCTCATGAAGTTTAACCATGCCAAGTGCAAGGTCCTACACCTGGGTCAGAGCAATCCCAGACACAGCTACAGGCTGGGCAGAGAAGAGATTCAGAGCAGGCCTGTAGAGAAGGACTTGGGGGTGCTGGTCGATGAGAAAATGAACATGAGCCAGCAGTGTGCGCTTGCAGCCCAGAAAGCCAACCGTATCCTGGGCTGCATCAAGAGGAGCATGATCAGCAGGTTGAAGGAGGTGATCCTGCCCCTCTACTCTGCTCTCATGAGACCTCACTTGGAGTATTGTGTGGAGTTCTGGTGTCCTCAACATAAAAAGGACATGGATCTGTTGGAACAAATCCAGAGAAGGGCCCTGAGGATGATCAGGGGACTGGAGCACCTCCCATATGAAGATCGGCTGAGAAAGTTGGGACTGTTCAGGCTGGAGAAGAGAAGTCTGTGTAGAGACCTCATAGCAGCCTTCCAGTATCTGAAGGGGGGCTATAGGGCTGCTGGGGATTCATTAGGGACTGTAGTGATAGGACAAGGGGTAACGGGTTAAAACTTAAACAGGGGAAGTTTAGATTGGATATAAGGCAGAAATTCTTTCCTGTTAAGGTGGTGAGGCACTGGAATAGGTTGCCCAGGGAGGCTGTGAATGCTCCATCCCTGGCAATGTTCAAGGCCAGGTTGGACGAGGCCTTGGGTAATATGGTTTAGAGCGATGTGTCCCTGCCCATGGCAGCGGGGTTGGAAATCGATGATCTTAAGGTCCTTTCCAACCCTACCTATTCTATGATTCTATGATTCTAAAACACATATTCTTTGGGGTTTTTGCCTTTTTTTACTCTAAACCTGAAAACAGCTTCATGTTATTTTATGGTTTTAAGTTTTGTAGGGGAAAAAAGGAAAGGAAAAATACATCTCAAGTTATAAAGTAGTTGGTTTTAATATTAAGACTTCAGATCCTAAAAACTTTAAGGTTAAATTTGAATACAAAAAGGCTTTATGAGTCTATGAAGTGATTTGTTCTTGTTTTGTAGACCTTAATATGAATCATACTCTGGATTTTTTACCCTTCCTGACTGCTGTACCTGCTGGCAGGACATTGCACTCATTTCAAGTGGAATATTTCATATTGATTGTTCCATTCAAAAGAAGAAAGGTCCTTATGAAAATATTTCATTTTAAGGAATAATACAATTACAATGAAAATATCTACTCTCAGCTACTAGGAAACTCTTCAAATTGAAGGCAAATTTTGCTAAATTTAGGACACACTATGCAGTCCTGGTCTTACTGTGATGTGTGTTAATTAGGAAAAGTTTCACCAGTGAAGCTACACAAGCTTGTAACTGTTATGAATTGTTTGCAGTTTTGATTTATTTCGATAAATAGTAACACATTAAAGTAATGATGACATTTCGTTTGACATTTGGTAGCTTATGGCTTCTTATTCAGGCTTTTCCAGATACACTGTAGCAATGGATGTGATAAAGGGTAAAGAATACTTTAGAAATAGTGATACTTGAAAAGGTCATTGTGAGTTCTATGTGTACTGAAGACCATTTGTTTAAATGAAATGCAGGTGTTATAAGATGTCCATTGTATATTGGCACATATATAGAGTCAGTCTGATATACTGTTTAGATTGTCCTTTTCAATGGGGTGAACCTTTGAGCTAAAGAGATTTCCTCCCTAGACTGAGAAGCACTAGCTGTCTTTCTACTTACATCTTCCTATCTTCACATCGTCAATTAATTACAACAGTGTCTCATCAAGTCCAACCTCAAATTTGAAGAAAACATTACTTGCTTCTTTTTTTAAAGCTACTTTCAAAGGCATTAAGCAAGGGAATTCTTGCTTAAACAACCAACACAGATAAATGGACCATATAGATAAATACAGATAAATAGTTGTCCTGGGTTCAGCAGTAGCAGTCTTTTTTTCTCCTTCTTAGTAGCTGGTGCAGCACTGTGGTTTTGACTTTTGGTCTGGGAACAGCGCTGATAACACCAATGTTTTTAGTTGCTGCTCAGTAATGTTTACTCTGACCAAGGACTTTCTGAGTCTTATGCTCTGCCAGGGAGGAGGAGAAGCCGGAAGAAAGCAGAGACAGGACACCTGACCCAAACTAGCCAAAAAGGTATTCCATACCACAGCATGTCATGCCCAGGATGTAACTGAGAGTTACCTGCAAGGGCACTTACTGCTCAGTTGGGCTCATTTCAGTGGGTGGTATCGTATTCTCTTCCCTTGTTATTTCTCTTATCATTATTATTATTGGTGGTGGCAGTAGTGATTTATGTTATACCTTAGTTATTGGACTGTTCTTATTGCAACCCACGTGAATGTGGGGGGAGGGGAAAGAGAAGGAAGAAGGCAGGGTGGAAGTAGACTGTGAGGCTGACTTGCCAACAGGGTTTAAACTACGACAGTTCTTTTTGGTACCCAACATTGGGCCTGAGGGGTTGAGATGGCTACAGATCTGACCGCAGTGTGTCTAATCATATTTGTGATAAGCATTCATTGTTTTAGCTTAATAGTCACTCGTCACAATGCTGATTTATTGGCTCTCAAAGTTGTTTTTCTTGATCTCACAGTTTCAGTATATTGCACCTTACTTACACCCGGTATTTGCTGTGTTAGTGTTTTTCAAGTGTGGGGCTTGGGCTAAGGTTCTTGTCTCATTGTACTTTATGGTAATAACTTGTAATACAGTAGAATCATCGATCATGAAACTGATCCGACCGTTTATAGCATCATTTGAGAGTTTTGAAGTTTTTGAATGGCCTTTTAATACTGTTGAGACCTGTTTGCTGATTGTGATGGGGAACACCATGTTGGCACGCATACAAAGTGTGTTTTGCCCACAACTATTTCGTCTCATTTCAAGAATTAATCAGAGTCGGGTTTGGTCCTTGTCTGGGGTTAAATGATTATATAGGAGGACCAAGAGTTTTTCCCCAAGGCTGGACAGCCATGAGTGGCAGGGTGCGTGGGATAGTATGGGCAAGTATCTAGGTCAGTGGTCCCCTCCAGTACTTTGGAATTTCACCACTGAAGAAGTGCAAAATCCGGAAAAATTAGTATAACACTTAAATGAGGTGTGTTGTTATACTGTCCGTACCAGAGACGGACACATCATGGCAACGTGCTGGGGCTTGGTCTGTGCTTACAGGGCCTTGTTCAACACTATCCAGCACCTTCAAAAGAAAAAAATGTCCCTGGATCTGAGGGCAAAGCAACAGACAGTGAAGCTACTCCAGCTTCAGGTACAGCAGCTACACCAGCCCCAGCAACAAGTACAGCTGGTACTCAAACTTTGGCTGCAATGGGTAGCGCAGCTACCCCAGCGACAAGTACAGCAACTACTCAAACTTCAACTGCAACAGACAGCACAGCTACCCCAGCTCCAAGCACAGCAGCTACACCAGCCCCAGTGACAAGTACAGTCGCTACTTAAACCACAGTGATAACCACTGCAGCTAAACCAGAGGACAAATTTGTACCAATATCGGTTGCCCCTGTACGCAAGAGGAAAAGCAAAAAAGAGTCAAGAAGGGTGAAGCAAGATGAAGAAACAATGTAGTCACCACCTTGTCCAGTATTTCATCAGGAGTCATCATCACATGATGAAGAAGAAGAAGGAGAGGTGACTTCTCGACCTCGGACCTCAGCTGAGCTACAGAATATGTGAAAAGATTTTACCTGTCAACCAGGGGAGCACATCATCACCTGGTTGCTCCGATGCTGGGACAATGGGGCCCATGGTCACGAACTAGAAGGTACAGAAGCCAAGCAGATGGGATCACTTGCTAGAGAAGGGGGAATTGACAAAGCAATTGCAAAAGAGAAAAAGACCCTCAGTCTAGCAGCTGTGAAAGAAAGGTTCCTATACAAGGATTATGGTATGAGTTGTTCAGCCAAGTGGACTACTTTAGTTAGACAAAGGCATCTAGTCTCTGACAAAATCAGCCATCGTAGAAATGATCTATCACATCAAGCCGAAAAACAGGGATCACAGTATCACACAGTATCACAGTATGTTAGAGATTGGAAGGGACCTCAAAAGATCATCTAGTCCAATCCCCCTGCCGGAGTAGGAACACCTAGATAAGGTTACACAGGAACGTGTCCAGGCGGGTCTTGAATGTCTCCAGAGAAGGAGACTCCACAACCCCCCTGGGCAGCCTGTTCCAGTGTTCCGTCACCCTCACTGAGAAGAAGTTTCTTCTCAAGTTTAAGTGGAACCTTTTGTGTTCCAGTTTGTACCCATTTCCCCTTGTCCTATCATGTACCCATAGATCCAGATGAAGTCGAATGTACACAACCCATGTGGTGAAAACTTACACGGAATGCACCGTCATCATATGCCCATTCATTGGCAACAGTAACCTGGAATGACATAGTACCACTAACAGTGGATGAAATGATCCATAAACTCCCAGAGTTCGAAGAATCTCACCCCTTCCATCATCTCAGCTGTGGAAAAACTGTCCCAGAATCTCAAACAATTAAGGGATGATCTATCTGATTTATCCAGCTCCTCACATGTACCAACACAGGTCTCAGCAATTAACAAAAGGTGTCCTATTGTTCGAGAGAGAAGATATAGAAGGTATACGTCACAGGCCACCCTATGGTTTTACTTGCGGTATCACAGAGAAGACATGACAAAGTGGGATGGAAAACCTACTTCAGCTTTGGAGGAATGGGTGAGTGAATTGAAGAGGGGAACAAGGGTTAAGGCTGATCATCCCATGAGAGCTGCGGCTTCAGTCTCTGGTGAGCAGGTTCCCAGATGGAGCGGAAGAGCTGATTTTACTCCGCCTCCTGTGATAATGAAGAATAATCCCTTTCAACAAGACTTAAGTGTCCAACGTTGTAATGACTATTAGAGGGGCCCTGCCTCCAGCCAGGTGGAGGTACAGGACAATTGAATTTACAGGACTGTGTGGATCAGATGGCCTGGCACATCAGTCCCAGAGAAGTATACAGCTCTAGTAGATACCGGTGCACAGTGTACCCTGATGCCATCGAGCTGTCAAGGGGTGGAACCCATCTATATTTCTGGAGTGACAGGAGGATCCCAAGAGTTGACTGTGCTGGAGGCTGAAATCATCCTGACTGGGAGGAAATGACAAAAGCACCCCATTGTGACTGGTCTAGAGGCTCCATTCTTCCTTGGCATAACTACCTCAGGAGAGGGTACTTTCAAAGACCCAAAAGGGTACCTATGAGCTTTTGGTATTGGTGCTTTGGAGACTGAGGAAATTAAGCAGTTGTCCACCTTGCCTAGTCTCTCAGAGGATCCTTCTGTTGTGGGGTTGCTGAACGTCAAAGAACAAGTGCCAATCGCAATCACAACAGTGCACCAGCTGCAATATCACACAAGCCAAGACTCCCTGATACCCATCCATAAGCTGATCCATAGACTGGAGAGTCAGGGAGTGATCAGCAGGACCCGCTCACCCTTTAATAGCCCCATATGGCCAGTGGAAAAGTCTAATGGAGAGTGGAGACTACTGTTAGTCTATCATGGCCTGAACGAAGTCACACCACCCTTGAGTGCTGCGTACCAGACATGCTAGAACTTCAATATGAACTGGAGTCTAAGGCAGCCAAGTGGTATGCCACGATTGATATTGCCAATGCATTTTTCTCAATTCCTTTGGCAGCAGAGTGCAGGCCACAGTTTGCTTTTACTTGGAAGGGTGTCCAGTTCACTTGGAACCGACTGCCCCAGGGGTGGAAAGACAGCCCTACCATCTGCCATGGAGTGATCCAGACTGCACTGGAACAGGGGCAAGCTCTAGAACACCTGCAAGACGTTGATGACATTATTGTTTAGGGCGATACAGCAGGAGAAGTCTTTGAGAAAGGGAGGAAAATAATCCAAATCCTGCTGAAAGCCGGTTTTGCCATAAAACGGAGTAAGGTCAAGGGACCTGCACAGAAGATTCAATTTTGTGGAATAAAATGGCAAGATGGACGTCACCAGATCCCCACAGATGTGATCAACAAAGTAACAACAATGTCTGCACCAACTAATAAGAAAGAAACACAAGCTTTCTTGGGTGATGTGGGGTTCTGGAGAAGGCACATCCCAAATTACAGTTCAATTGTAAGCCCTCTCTAGCATGTGACCCGGAAGAAAAATTATTCTAAATGGGGCCCTGAACAACAGCAAGTCTTTGAGCAAATTAAACACGAGATAGTTCATCCAGTGGCCCTTGGACCAGGCCGAATCGGGCCAGATGTAAAAAAATGTACTGTACACCGCAGCTGGGGAGAATGGTCACACCTGGAGCCTCTGGCAGAAAGCTCCAGGGGAGGCTCGAGGTCAACCCCTCGGCTTTTGGAGTCAGGGATACAAAGGATCTGAGGCCAGCTATACCCCAACTGAGAAAGAGATACTGGCAGCCTATGAAGGGGTTTGAGCTGCTTCGGAAGTAATCGGCACTGAAGCACAGCTCCTCCTGGCACCCCAGTTGCCTGTGCTGGTCTGGACGTTCAGAGGCAGGGTCACCTCTACATGTCATGCAACTGATGCTACATGGAGTAAATGGGCTGCATTAATTACACAACGAGCTTGAATAGGAAATCCCACTCGTTGAGGCATTCATCATGGACTGGCCAGAGGGCAAAGATTTTGGAATGTCACCAGAGGAGGAGGTGATGGGTGCTGAAGACGCCCCACCATATAAAAAACTGTCAGAAAGTGAAAAGCAGTATGCTGTGTTTACTGATGGGTCCTAACGTATGGTGGGAAAGCATCGGAGACGGAAGGCAGCTGTATGGAGTCCTTGACAAGAAGTTGCAGAAACTGCTGAAGGAGAGGGTGAATCGAGTCAGTTTGCTGAGGTGAAAGCCATCCAGCTGGCCTTTGACACTGCTGAATGAGAAAAGTGGCCAGTACTTTATCTCTATACTGACTCATGGATGGTGGCAAATGCCCTGTGGGGTGGTTGCAGCAATGGAAGCAGAGCAACTGGCAACGTAGAGGTAAACCTATCTGGGCTGCTGCACTGTGGAAAGATATTGCTGCCCGGGTGCAGAACCTGGTGGTGAAGGTATGTCATGTAGATGCCCATGTACCCAAGAGTCAGGCCACTGAGGTACACCAGAACAACCAACAAGTGGATCAAGCTGCTAAGATTGAAGTGGCTCAGATGGACTTAGATTGGCAACATAAAGGTAAATTATTTTTGGTGGGCCCATGACACTTCAGGCCATCAGGGCAGAGATGCAACTTATAGATGGGCCCGTGATCAAGGGGTGGACTTAACAATGGTCACTATTGCCCAAATTATTCATGAGTGTGAAACGTGTGCTGCAATTAAACAAGCCAAACGGTTGTAGCCTCTTTGGTATGGAGGACGATGAGTGTGGTATAAATATGGGGAGGCCTGGCAGACTGATTATGTCACACTGCCACCAACCCGCCAAGGCAAGCGCCATGTGCTTACCATGATGGAAGCAACCACTGGATGGCTGGAAACGTACACTGTGCCCCACACCACTGCCCAGAACACTATCCTGGGCCTTGATAAACACATTTTGTGGCGGCACAGCACCCCAGAGAGAACTGAGTCAGAAAATGGGACTCATTTCTGGAATAACCTTATAGACAAAGAGCATGACATTGAGTGGGTATATCACATCCCCTACCATGCACCAGCCTCTGGAAAAATCGAACAGTAGAATGAGCTGCTAAAAACTACACTGAGAGCAATGGGTGAGGGAACTTTCAAGCATCGGGTTACACACTTACCAAAGGCCACCTGGTTGATCAACACCAGAGGATCTGCCAACAGGGCTGGCCCAGCCCAGTCAGAGCTTTTATATATTGTAGAGGATAACAAAGTTCTTGTGGTGCACATGAAGAATTTTCTGGGGAAGACAGTCTGGGTTATTCCTGTTTCAGGTAAAGGCAGACCCACTTGTGGGACTGCTTTTGCTCGGGGAATCGGATATACTTGGTGGATAATGTGAGAAGATGGGGAAGTCAGATGTATACCTCAAGGGGATTTGATTTTAAGGGAAAAACAGCCAATGAACTTAATTGTATGCTGTTGCCTTCTGTGTAATACGTTTATAGCCCATCAATTAGATGTATTCAGGTCACCAGTGACTGGTCCTAACTTCCCTCTGACCATCATCCCAACAGAGAATGAACTTTGATAGAACCAGATGAGTTCTGCGGTAAAGAAACGATCAGCATCAGCAGGCAATGATCAAACACTGCACACAGCCTCTCCTGTCCCAAAAAGACTGCTACAAGAGATGGCACCTGACATCATGGACTGAATGGACTCAGCAGCATTATAGGGATTGGTCCATGCACTAAGAAGTGATCTCTTTCTCTCTGTGTGTGTACATGGATGTATATATGTAAGAGCGATGGTATATTGAAAAGTGGGATCTGAGCATGACGTGAATGGTATGGAATAAGGGGGGGATACTGTCCTGGGTTCAGCAGTAGCAGTCTTTTTTTCTCCTTCTTAGTAGCTGGTGCAGCACTGTGGTTTTGACTTTTGGCCTGGGAACAGCGCTGATAACACCAATGTTTTTAGTTACTGCTCAAATGTTTAGCCTGACCAAGGACTTTCTGAGTATCATGCTCTTCCAGGGAGGAGGAGAAGCTGGAAGGAAGCAGAAACAGGACACGTGACCCAAATTAGCCAAAGAGGTCACACTCGTTTTGATGCAGCTCAGGATACGGTTGGCTTTCTGGGCTGCAAGTGCACACTGCCAGCTCATGTTCATTTTCTCATCGACCAGCACCCCCAAGTCCTTCTCCACAGGCCTGCTCTGAATCTCTTCTCTGCCCAACCTGTAGCTGTGTCTGAGATTGCTCCGACCCAGGTGTAGGGCCTTGCACTTGGCATGGTTAAACTTCATGAGGTTGGCATCAGACCAGCTCACAAGTGTGTCAAAGACCCTCTGGAGGGCATTCTTTCCCTCCAGCCTATCAGCTGAACCACACAGCTTGGTGTCATCGACAAACTTGCTGAGGGCGCACTCAGTCCCACTGTCCATGTCAGCAACAAAGATGTTCAACAAGACCGGTCCCAACACCGATCCCTGAAGGGCACCACTCCTTACTGGTCTCCAGCTGGATACTGAGCCATTGACCCCAAATCTTTGCTTGTGGCCATCCAGACAGTTCTTTATCCATCGAGTGGTCCACCTATCAAATTGATGTCTCTCCAATTTAGAGACAAGAATGTCGTGTGGGACAGTGTCAAACGCTTTGCACAAATCCAGGTAGATGACATCAGCTGCTCTACCGCTGTCCATCAGATCCGTAGCCCCATCATAGAAGGCCACCAAGTTGGTCAGGAAGGATTTCCCCTTAGTGAAACCATGCTGGCTGTCACCAAGCACCTTGTTGTTTCTCATGTGCCTTAGCATGCCTTCCAGGAGAATCTGCTCGAAGATTTTGCCAGGCACAGAGGTGAGACTGACTGGTCTGTAATTCCATGGATCATCCGTTTTCTCCTTCTTGAAAATGGGGGTTATATTTCCCTTTTTCCAGTTGTTGGGAACTTCACCTGACTGCCATGATTTTTTGAATACGGCGGACAGTGGCTTAGCAATTTCATTTGCCAGTTCCTTCAGGACCCGTGGATGGATTTCATCAGGTCCCATGGACTTGTGTACATTCAGGTACTTAAGATGGTCTTGAACCAGATCCTGTCCTACAGTGGGCCCAAGGTCTTCATTCTCACAGTCCCTGCGTCTACTTCCCAAGACTTGGGTGGTTTGGTCAGAGCCTTTGTCAGTGAAGACCGAGGCAAAGATGTCATTGAGAACCTCAGCCTCTTTCCGAAGTGAAAATCAGACTCCCCTTTCCCTGTCCAGGTTTCAGTTTGAACTTCCATTACTTTTTCTTAGTTTTCCAGCTCTCTCAAATCTTTTTGTAAAAGCTGCTAATCATAATTCAGTGATTAGTTACCAAACTTTAGCATATGACTTTCTGGTTCCTTAGGGCTTGTACTGCTGTCTGTAACAGTACAATGTAAAATTATGTCTGGTTAATTATACCAGTAATGGGGCAGTTCTTAATCTGTTTAAAAAAAGCAAATAGCACAGATTTTCAGTTTATGAAAAGGACTTGTTTCAGGCATAGAGCTTGAACTGGGGAGCATTACATTATTCTTTTATTTTGAAGTTTAAGAATCTTGTGAGAAACACACGATTGCATGGGCTGAAGTGATGAAACAATTCTTCTGGAGTGAAATGTAAACATTGTCAGTGTTGTGGAGTAGAAAGAGCAAATAACTCTGTTCTTATCTCTGAGAGTGCTGGAAGTGGGTTTCCTTAGGTTTTTTTAACATTAAATGAGTTCCACTGAACTTTCCATTGAAGAAAAAAGAATGACTTAATGAGTTTGATCATCCTGCGTGTGGGACATTCACAGAACTTTTTATATTGGAACATAGACATGATAGTAGTTTAGCTCCTCTTTCAGGATACAACAGCTGCTTTGTACCTGCTTGTAAGTAATTGTGGTGAGGATTTCTTTTTCCTTTGTGCTATTCCTCCTGCAAGAAGAAAATTGCATGCCGTGGTGACTGCACGTGGCCTTTTGGCTTTCCTTGTCATGTTGCTTTCACTTGCTCTGATAATTCCTCGGGGTGTGTGCGTGAAGGTGTAAGGGACCTTTTCTTCAGGGTGTTTTACTGGAAAGAAAATTACAGTGGCGGACTACCTGCAGCGTTTTAAGATCTTCCATCTCTAATGTCAGACTGAGTTAATTATTGGAAACTTCAGCTGTTTAGCTGCAGTATCTCTTTCTTTGTCTACATCTAGACACATTATGGCTAATTCTTTGTGGGTTTTGTCACATGGTACTCCAGACTGTGATAAGCAAGTAATTCTGTTACTTCAGAATGCTCTTGCCTATGATTCCAACCAGCTTTTTGACACATACTCCCAGACCAATAGCTGTCTTCCAGCTTTCTTTTGAAATGTCACTTTTAAGCTTTCAGTTTTGTTTGTGATTTACTTGCATTTGGTACCTTGCTTGCATTTCTCTAAACAGAAATTTTATTATTCCTTTTTGTTTGTTTAGGAATTTTAGTCCACGCAGGACCCCAAAAAATCGTTTTCTATTAAGTGACTTTGTAGTATTTGTTGTATATGACTTCAAAACATTTGTTCACTAGGAATTTTAGTCCTGTTACCTGTTATTGGAAGAATTCTAATATGAAAATTGTTTTCTGCCACTGTCAATACTGTATTTTGAACAAGAGCCCTAGGCAAGAATCCTTGGAACTGCTTTTCTGGAAAATACTGGGGCATTTTGTAGTCCTGATTCTGAGTTCTGAGACTCCATTTTTTATTTAAATACAGTTCAGAAAGTAAGTGCAACTGAAACAATTGTCAGGTTAACATTTAAAAATCTAAAAATCTAAATTTTACTGCAAGTTCCTTGCATAAATGCGAATGTATCCCATGGATGTAGAGAGAATGCTATTTAGGAGGCAAAAGCAACCCACTATTCCAGTTTAAAAGAAATCTGTCACAAAACAGTTACATGTGAACGTTCTTTCTAGAAGGATTAAATAACACACTTGAAAACTGCAAATTGCCCATACATGATATGACTGCTCCACTCCATGTAATTATATAACTACACTGTAGTCTTTGAAACAGCGATTCCACCTAGTAAAAGGTTTGATTGCATAAAAATGCATGTTTCGAAATATAATAATTTAAAAAATTTCATGACCAAGTAGACACTGTAAAGAAAATTTAACTGTTGTGATTTTGTAGTTTGATCCAAACTATTGAGTCTCGCAAGCAGTTGTATGCCATTGCATAGGGAAACCATGTAAAATATATATTCTTTCCTTTCAGAACTGCACTTCTGAAGTTGATCCCAGAAACAAAATAATTAGTAGGAACTTTTATCTTTAGAAGACATTCCTTTTTTAAAATTTCACCTTGGGTTTTTTTTTCATGCATTGCTAAGACAATATGCCCTTTATTCTTCTCTTGTGACCAAAACATTTATGGAGATTTATGGGATAGCTACTGCCCCAAGCTGGGAGATTTGATGTCCTGATCAGAAGGATACACACACATGTTTACAGCCTAAGATTCTGGGTTCATTGCTTGCAAGGAATTCCACCAGGTTTCCTGAGAAACATAAATACCATTTTAATATATGTAAATAACGTTTAGTTATTGCTCACACCTTAAACTGGTTTGCAGCATTTATTTTCAGTCTTTTCCTGGAATGAGGTGCCATGTATGCATGCAGAGCTATCAGTTTCCTATAGATAAACACAATAAACAAATGCTGATGGATTACTTTATATTCAGCAGTCCATGTCTGGATTTGTTTTGGGTGTTGTTTTTTTAATGTTTGTTTGGTTCATAGTTTGTTATATTGCATGAAAGATGGATAACTTTTGAGTTCTGTCTTTCAGATTTAAAACCTCACATTTTGATTGAACTAATTATTAGTTTGTATGTTTAGGCCTCGTCATGACATATTAGAGCACAAAAAGACCATCTGTTATATCAAACTGATTTCTTGCTGTTGTGAAGTCTATCAGTGTCCATAGTCAAATAGCAAATTGGCACAACAGAATAAGTGTGGTTATGTATTTAATTCTATTTTTCTTATAACATTCTTTTAAAATTCCAGGGTAGACTTTCAGCAAAATACTTAGGAGACAAAATTATTCTTTAATCTCCTGAGATCCATTCAGGTTGAGAATAATTCAAGAAAACACAGGCTAGGCATAAAATTTAAAGCATAAATTTCCGTAAATGTCCTAAAAAGGCTACACAAGAAGTATAAAATAAAGACTTTGATGCTTCTGGGCAGGACAGTCTGCAGTCAAAAGCCTTTGGGAATTTAAAAAATGAGATTTCTTGTTTCTAAGGTGATGTCGTGTGTTCCTGCAAATGTACGGGGAACCTCACTTGGAACTTTTGCCTCAGTTGGTCAGGGTGACAGTAGGTGATGATGGATGCCTTTTGCATAGCACCCCAGCAGCAAAAATACAATTCCAATCATCTAACACATTTGGTTTCCAGACTTTCTTCCTGAGGGACCTCAGGCTTATGGCTCCCCCATTGTAGAAAAATGTCCTGATACTGTCTTCTGTGGTTGTGCATTTCCTGGCTCAACAGGGCTTAGAGCTCAGTATTTTCTACTTCTTAGCTTCCAAGCTACTGTAGGAAAGGTGGTGGTGTCAATTCAACAGGCTTCTGGTTCTAGGTCCTAAGTCAGCTGTGTTGAAGAGGGAAACACATAACCAGGATTTCTGGGGCTACCTGATCCGGTGCTGATTTTACCTGTCATGCAGCACTGGTGCAGGAATGCAGGCAGGTAAGGGCTGCTGAAGAAGGATGAAGGTTTGGCAGGAGGGGAACGACTTTCTGGAAAGAAATACATGTGTAATTTTTTTTAGTGATCAGGGGCATTTTCAAATGACTACATGAGTATCTGTGCTCTTCTCTGTGACCCACTCTTCGACTCCTGGGTAAAAGATGATCTTCTTCTGATTGATGGTATACATAATGAGAGTTTTAAAGCACTATTTAGAAATGTCATTTTAAAATCTAGACATATTCCCCTTTCTCTCAGAGCTCAAATAAAGCAATAGGTCTCTGTTAAATCCTGAGATTTCTATCTCTGCATTCAGATTACATTTTTAGTGATGAGTGTTATGGTGTAAGTAATAGAAAATCTGTCCTCTTCAGAAAATTGGAACTTCACCCGCTAAGTGGGGCAGATAGATAAAGCTTAGGAGTCAGACCAGCACTTCCATGGGGGAAATGGTAATTGAGATTTCAGAAAGGCTGGGGGTTACCTCAAGCCGCAATGTCTTTTAATGCCCTTTAGACAAACTGTCCACATATGATCACCAAGTGGAAAAAAACCCTTTGTTTGCATATAGCAGATAGAGACTTTAGTTTATGGGATGAATTCTCCTGAGACTGTTTGCTGGGAACAAATTCTATGCAAGTCAGAGCTCCTCTTCCCTGACAAGACTTCCTGTACCTCACCCTACCAAAAGCATGATCAAGCTTCATCTAGCAGCTACAGGGCCTTTGCAAATGATTCCACATGACCACCATGGTGCCCAGCACAAGATTATGCAGCAGGAGGAATTTCTCTATACAGAGGTGGAATGCACTCTGCTACTGGAAGGAATGCGAGTCAAGACAGAGAAGGGAGAAGGGAACAAAAACCGCAGAAGAAAGCAAGCATGAGAAAAGCTCACAGGGACAAGAGGCAGTTGAGGGTAAATGGGGAAGTGAAGGAGCAGAGGCAGAGTAAATAGCAATAAGAGGAGCAGAAGATCTACAGAGACAGAGTGAAAAAAGCATAATTGAACAGGTCAAAGCAGGAACTCGGCGGTTCAGTGGAGGCTGGCAGCACCTGCAGTTAAACCTTGCAGCTCTGTTACACCACCCTCCACACTATGCCGTCTGCTGTGTTACAGCTTTTTTCTATTTCTTTAATCTTTTTCTTTCATTAATGAGTAATGAAGATTGTATCCCTGAAGTGTTTTTCACTCTTACTTTTGCCCAAAGCACCGTTTATTCCAGCCTTTCGTATCTGCAGACAGGCAGGGAACACTGCTGCACTGGGGCACAGGAGCTCTGTCTGCCCCTTGCTGAAAGGGCCCTAGTTTGTTCCTCATGGTGGCAGCTTCTCCCTGAGAGCTAACCCCAGCCACAGCAGTCTGGGAGCTGACCTTGAGAGGGAGGCAGCTTCTTTGAGCTCTTAGACTGCAGGCCCTTCCCAGGATTTGCTTAGCCACAATTTTAACTGAATTTGTTGGCCTGATTGAGTAAAGAGTCACACACACACTTGTCAAATTCATCCAAATTCATGTTTAATATCATACTAACTTAAAGATGTTAAGAGACATGTTACAGATGACACCAAAAAAATATACATTCCTGCTTACATTAAATGGGAAAGGAATATCATAGAATCATGGAATCACAATATTGTTAGGGTTGAAAGGGATGTCTGGTGATCATCTAGTCCAACCCCACTGTCAAGGCATGGCCACCTAAAGCAGGTTATACAGGAACGCGTCCAGGTGGGTCTTGATATCCAGTAATAAACTGAAGCCTTGGAGTGTACTAGGAATCACATTTCTGTCTGAGTTGTCATGTAAGATTTCTAAAGTTTGCCTTCAGTGTGAAAGCTGATGGACTGAGGCAGTAGCTTTCCCCTTCCTGAGATTTTTGAGTTTACCTTCACAGGGTGCCTGAAGAACTGGTGATCTGCTTAGCTGCCTGAGATATAGCCAAGACAAAGAGATCTCAGTGGCTGTTTCCTCCGTGTGTATGTTTGATCACCATAGATCCCTTTTCCCTTCTGGTTATATTCCTGAATAGTTTCATACTGCTGTTCAATGCAAATGTAATAACTGAGTGCTCTTCTTCGCTCTTTATTCAGAGGATTGCTCCTAGTTTGCATTCCTGCTGTACCTTTCACTTAGCACATTTTGCTGGTGTAATCCTCCTGCCTTAAATGGCTTTCCTGTGAGATCACACTGATTTCAGAACTGTTACAAAATGCTGTAAATCACATATCATAAAAAGTCTGCATTGTACTACACCTTCCCAAGCTCACAAGATTCAGATTGTTTTAGAGAAACCATGTACCGTCTAGGGCAAGGGCAACAGACTGCTTTGTCTGAACACGCTCCCCTCTTATTTATTCTCAGTTTTATGCAACACTTCCCCAGTGTTCCATATACTGGGAAAACAATCTTCATACAAAATAAAATACTCAGAATATAGGAAATGCTAAGGTTAACTTTACTGTGTCAATTTTAATCTCTCCCCTTTTGCCTTGCAAATGTGTATTTATGAAGTTCATTAAAAATTTTTGCTAATGCACAGATTAACATTAGGTTGCTCAGTGAGTCTTCAAGCCCTCTCTTTGTGAATGAATGCCTAAACTTAATCCTCTGAAAACCAAGTAGTACAAAAGTCAATACCCATGTCACGAATCTATAGCATTACCTCTTTACACACTGCTTGATGTGTATTCAAGCCTTTACCTTCATTGATGCTCAGGACTTCAGACTTCAGAGTAAGTCTAGTGCTTCACTAATGTAGATTTGGGCTTAGGTCAAATATAACACACAAAGCTATCTACAGTTTGCTTGTAGTTAAACCTAGCCATATATCACATGAGGCTTTCTACAGCATGACTGTAGTTAAACCTACTCACGCAAACCTTACCACCCATGGGAAACAATTACATCTTCTTTACTCTTACTCTGATGATTTTTCCCAAGAAATAACAGAAGGAAGGTGAAGGACATCTTTGCTGAGTACGCCACATGCATCTTGATGCTTTTTGTGCCCAGGAGATATCATATCTGCCTATTTCAGGACAAACATAAAATAAATATCAAATGTCAATCAGCACCAAAACTGTTTATTTCAGTGCCATTTGGCAAGTGTTTAACAGAAAATAAATCTTAAGTATAGTAACAGGATTGAGCTCCTATATGAAAACTGAATGACACAAAAATCAGACATTTTAACATGAAAGTAGGATTGCTGGAACAATGAAATGTAGTGTCTTAGGATTCAATTAAAAAAGATATATTTTTTTAGCCTGCTAATATGTTGTAAGTTGCCAACACAAATGCTGTAAATTATCTTGTGCTGTTTATGGGTTGATATGGGACAGCCACAGGCCACACCTGTGAGCTGTTGACACCAGTGTGCACTGGTGTCTTTACATGGATCTGGTAGGGTCACTGTGTTCTGAGTTTATCAGTTCTTGTAAACTTAACAGACTCCAGGGGTTATCAGATCTTGGGAAACTTTCCTACACTACTTTCTCACGTGTGTTTTTCCTCTCTGCAGCCTGCTGTGTTTTTCTATCCAGACCTATATATACTTATACCACTCATTCACACAAACCCCCTCAAAAAAAAAAAAAAAAATTTACAAAGAGTCATTTATGATGTAAAACTGTAATAGAAATTTATCAGGTTTTAAAAAGTCTTTCTGTTTCTCCCAGACACATATATAGATATACATGCATATGAACGTATAGAAACCAGAAAGAGAACAAGACAGTGTGGTGGGCAGTATGTTTATTTGTACAGTAAGTTTTATTTGAGTACACATTTAAAAGCATGGCTTTAGAAGTGTCTGTTTTGGTATTCTAGCCACTCCTCAGCTTAACACCAATGAATAATCAACAAGGGATTAAATTAAAATCCAAACAGTATCTCCTGCGTGTGCTGGAGGAAGTCAGTGCCTCATTCTGCAAGATGTAGATGTGCCCTGTGTATGAACTTGGTGCATTCAAAGCTTATTGATTTTTTATTCTCATGGTGGGCTCTATCCAACTCCTACTAATGTCAGTGGGCACCTTTTCAGTGACTTCAGTAGGGTTTCAGAGTAGATTTTTCATCTCTTTGATTTTAGTATGAACTTGAAGAAATCATGAACTGTAAACCTTTATGTTTGGCCAGCTCTTTGATATGAAGTGGTTTGTACCCATGGAGTTAATTCATTATTTACAGAATGATTTAAATTCAGAGCTGCAATAAGTATTATTTTCTGATACATAAACGCAGTTTGACTGCTCAGTGGTACAAAAATGTATTCGGCAAAGTGCAAATCTAATCTAGGCTTTGCAACAAAGTGTTTTCTGGGAAAAAAAAAAAGTAATTTCTCAACAAGGAAAAATACTTTAGACAAAGCTTGCTTTTTTTTTTTTAAAGTTATTAATCTGTCTCCATTTTAAGTCTGTGGAAACACTAAACACATCCATTTATGTCTATCCACATCTATGTAGCTAATGTTTTAACATTCTTTTTATAATGCAAAACTATTCAGGATATGGACAATCTGAAAAAGACTTTAGTCTTAATGTAAAATGTTAGGAAATAGATTTAATCACCTGTTCATTACATGCAAAATTCCCATCCTCTCCCCAGTTGATGTCTCTGACATTCAGGGCAATAACAGTTAAAACAATTGCATTTTAATGATTTATTCTCAAGTTCATATTCAGAGCTTCCATTAATGTTAATAGGGGTTACACAGCTAAAGCCAATTTAATCAAGTTAAGAACATATTCCAGACTTAAAAACCTGTCATATGACAGAATGTGCATTTTTGTTTAACTAATGAGATTATGGGTTGCAGTAGAAATTCACTGTGTTTCAATGTGAGCAAGCAGAAAGAGGAAGAATACACAACAGATGCTGGGAAGATTGTTATTGCAAGGAATGAGTTTCCACCACTGTCCTTGTTTCGGCTGAGATAGAGTTAATTTTCTTACTAGTAGCTGGCATAGTGCTATGTTTTGGATTTAGGATGAGAATAATGCTGATAACACACTGATGGTTCAGTTGTTTTGCTAAGCAGTGTTTACACTAAGTCAAGGAATTTTCAGCTTCTCACACCAATCCACAGATGCACAGAAGCTGGAGGACACACAGACATTACAGCTGACCCTAACTGGCCAAAGAGATATTCCATACCATATGACCTCCTGCTCAGTATATAAACTGCAGGGGGAAAGCTGGCCAGGGGCTGCTGCTCAGGAGCTGGCTGGTCATCAGTCAGTGGGTGGTGAGCAATGGCATTGTGAATCACTTGGTTCGTATATTCTAATATACAGATACATATTTCCTGCCCAAATGCCTCTCTTCTTCTTCCCTCTAGAGATGTAAACGAGGGCAGAAAGAAAAGGGAGAAGTGTAGCTGAATTCCCTGACTGTGAAGAACCCAGATGTTCTCATTTCTGGGGCTTTCAGAGAGCAGCTTAACGTCTGGTTGCCCAGCCATTGTTCCCAGTCATAAGACTGAAAATCATCTCTCAGCCTTTATGTCTGTATATTTGAGAGTTAGCTGCAGCTTGGCTTTTGATCCTGCTAGCAACTGGGCTGCTTCTCTAAACTACAGATGTGGATTTCATGTGTCATTGTATGTGGAGAACATGCAAAAACATTGGACTGAGGCAAAAGCCATGGATTTAGTAGAGTGATTCCAAGTGTTATGGTCCTTAAAGATTTGTTTCCCTTCACACAATAATTAATCCTCATTCTGGAAAAATGTCATAGATTACCTGTGAAACAGATATCTGAGATTCTATATGCAGTTCAGGTGATGGAGAGATGTGTCTTGTGTATTATGGTGTTCATATGACTAACAGGCATGCAAAGAGCCATGAAATAAGAACAGTGCAATCTATATTGATTCCCATGACAGGATTCAGGGGACATGCCTTCCAGTTGATGTTCAGTGTCACACAGCTATTCTGGGGTGAGGATTGCAGGATAGAAAGTGGAATATGCAGCACTTCTCAGTGAATGGATGTGCCAAATGGGAAATAGGTCCCAAAAGCATGAGTTGGCAGGCCTGTAGAGCACCAGCAACAAGGATGATGTAGTAAAATGAGTAAATGCAGTATAATAATGTGGGAAGAGGAGGAAATGGCCAGCACAAAGTACCTGTATGTGGAAGCTGTCTCCCCACCAAAATAAAAAGTGAGCTTACTTTTGAAAAAGAAGATTTAGTTTATGGCACTGAATCCTGCAATTTTGCTGCTGGAGTGTGGAACCTTTGCTTAAAATCAAAGTGCTTTGAACTCAAAAAGAGCTTCAGATATGACTGAGGGTTCTGGTCATGGATTCTGCAAAATGCAAGCAAGATATGGAAGACACTTTGCTGAGTGCCACTTACCAGTAGAGCAAAAGTACAAGTCTTCTGAAGGGAAAAAAAAAAACAAACAAACCCCAAAACAGGAAAATAAGTTAGTGACCACATGGGCTAGTGCAGAATATACTTGTGGCTCACTGACCACTGTCAGGATCTTCCTGGAAGCTCATTGCTAGGCTTCAGTGGTGAGAGCAGTTCTGAATTAGTGTGGCAATCAGGGTGTATCCAAGGTAAGTCATCTTCTTCTTTTACCTTTATCTGAACATGGAGTTATGTGCATAACCACTGATAAAGTGGAGGTAATAAAAAGATAGTGTTAAAAATTAGGGAGAACAAGGCCAGAGGCAGATCTGGAGCCTTTGCCATAGAGTACAAGTTTCCCTGAGAGCCTACAGGAGAGAGTTTGCCAGGGAGCCCATCTAGTCTCACGAACTGATGAAGTCAGAGGAAGGCTAAAGTGGCCTGAAGTTTTGATGTAAGCAGGAAAGTTGGTGATTTCTTATTGTAAAACTGCATATTCAATATTGGAGTCACTGAAAGAAGGAATTATTCATGAGTATGATACTGTGTGCTCTGGGAAAACAAACTGTCACCAGTCTGGGAATCAAGCAGTAAAGGTGGAGACAGCCAGCTCAGGGTGCAAGTTCAGACAACTGTTCAATAGGGTTGCTCACAAACCAGAGGTCAAGAGAAACAGTTGGCATCTTTTCTTAAGGGCAATGAGAAAGAGGATTAGAATTCCTAATATCTGCTAAAACGAGGAAAGAATTTGTGCCTCTTCACAGTTTACACTTTGTACAGAAACATGAGATGATTTCCTAGCAGTGGTGCTAGCTCTGCGTGGAAGGGACATGCAGAGTGGAGAACATGTGGCTGTTCATCACTCAGCAAAGACCAGCTGGCAGCACAGGAAAAGAACTGTTGGCAGGTCTCCCTCAGGTGGTGGAGCTGGCACTGAAGAAGTTATTGATAGATCTCTGCTGCAAACTACTTAAACCACTTTAGGGGAAAAATGGTAGAAAAGCATGGACTTGCTTTTCCCTGCATTACAGTTTGGGACCAAGTTATGTTTATAACAAGTACTTCCTATGAAAGGGAGGAAAATATATCAGCTGTACAAACATTAGTCCTAGATCCTTCTGGCCAAACTTTAAGGAATTTATTGTAAATTTCAGCTTACAGTAACAGCCTCCAAATATGTCTGTGTGCAGCTGTGGTTTTAAAATGTTAATGCTGCAAACTCTAAAATATTCCAGAGCAGAAGGAAGATGCATAGTATCATATTTCTGAGCCAGTAATCTAACTAATCCAATTTAGCAACCCAATAATCTAACCATAATATTAAGCAATTAACACTGTAGTGCCAGTATCCCTTTTACTTGAGGAAAAAGGAAAATGGAATCTAATGTTCCATTAAACTATCTTGGCTATAATAAGCTATGAAACTAACTGAAAAATTAGGGAATTTTCTTTTAAAGTAAGCAAAAACTTCTTATAGCATCAATCATCCTTTAATTCATAAAGACCTTTACCACATCCTACAGTTGGTTGAAAGTATTCATGTGAATTTTAAGTAATGCTAAGTATTAACCTTCTAGGTTCACTATAGAAGATTATAGAGTATAAATAGACTACAGAAGATTAAAATGCAAGCTAATTTGATAGCTCTAATCTTTAAAAACAAACAAACAAAAAACCCCAAACAAACAAAAAGAAAAACCCACAAAAAATCCTAACCCCACAACTAAAAGCAAACCAAAGGCTTAACAACTTTCCAGACCTGGAAAAGAAAAAAAAGGATTCTTCTGACAGGGTGGCAGAACTTCCCTGAGTGTTTCCCTTTATTTCCTTTTTTTCTTACTGCCACCTAGAACCCTTAAAGTCTTTTTTTTTTTTTTCTTTTCCATAAATTATATCTGGGCTTGTAAGCAAACCCTCTTGATATGTAGCATTAATAAATGCTTGCAACCTCAAACACTGAAAAATGATTGAGTACTCTTGAAACATTAACCTGGTGGCAGTTGCTGAACAAGTAGCTGAACAAGGACTCTCCATCAACTGTCTCCTTAGAAAAGCCTTCCAAAAGTTGTGTTTTAAAGATAAATAACATTTTAATTCAATCAGACATCTTTTACCCTTCAAACTGCTGACAGAGGCCAAAAGTGGCAGATGCAGCTATCAGATGCACAACCCTTGCACTGATGAACAAACAAGCTGTGTTCTAACTCTACAGCTTTCACCTGTGTGTTGGTATAAAACATCATTGCAGGCATGATAAACAGGGAAAATCATCTCTCCTCCCTGCTGTCTGCATCCTCCTCCACACTTCCTGCCAGTCAACATTTCAACAGCTAATGGTATAATTTCTCATGGCTGTAGCTATCCTGGCAGCATGCACAGCATCTCATCATCATTTCATTAATGTACACTGGTGATGGCTTTGGTGTCCATGCAGATGGAAGCCTGATATAAGTCACATCCTTATATGCCTACAATAACAAGAATCCATGTTCCTCTTCACTGACAGTTCAACATTGACCATGTTCTTTTTCTGCTCCTCCTGCCAGAAATGCTCTATTGGTACACTTACTGATATCTAGCATGTGTTTTAGAGGAAGGTTTAGGTCTCATGTAGTCTACTTAGAGCTTGTAAGAAAATGTAAACTGTACCTGTATTAGATGAAATAGAAATTTTTTGCAGCAATATTCTGACAGAACCCCAGGCAGAGATTATATGAACCAGCCTCTTAGCACATCTGGAAAGTTCAGTGGTTTTCTGCCCAGTCATCTTCTTTGGCCTACAGTCCAAAGTCATCTGCCAGATGACCTGCTCACATGTCCCCCCCCATGAGTTGGGGACCACATAGCTGCCTGTGATTGCCACAGAAGGGCTTCTCAGAAGCAGACAGGAAGATTATTCCACTCCTGGTGTTTCATTCCCTTTTTAGAAAACACTGCCAACTTTAGGTCTGTGTGATAGTTAAAGCAGTTATCCATAGCTACAGGTTTTAGGTGTTGCCATTACAACTGTAACACTGCTGCATTTTTATTTTCTTGCATCAATTTTCACTGTAGAATGTCTACAGGTTGTGGAGGTAGATAATGAGCATTAGAAATAGGAAAGCACTGAGTGGAGTATTCCTTGCATCAGTACGGAGAAAGGCAAATATGCAGATATGTTCCTTTTCTTTTTTAATTGCTGAGAAGTAAATCTTCAAAAGTATAGCTTGTATCTTAGAACATAATTACTCACTCTCCTGTCCCTGTTTTAGTGTCAGCTTAAGTAAAATGGTGCAATAACACAGCAGATGTTAAACATCATAACATTCTGCACTAGAAAATCCTTTGGCTGGTAACTAAATTAAGAGGAAATTGATGGAAAATGTCTAACTGCTGTCCAGAATATCCAGATCTGGATGATGATAAAGACTGCTAGTTCTTTCCTTCCTTTTAGTTTAGGCAAATGAGTGTCTGGATCTGACCCAATTATTCTATTTTATTTCTGAAGATGACTTGGAACATATCTGGATATGAGCAGATGCTGAAACAGCCTAACCGAGACATTAATTTTTAATGCTCAGATTCTTCTCTGTAGAGTAATTTGGTTTATACAATACAGAGATTAGTAATTATTAGACCTCAGTAAGAAGCTCTCTACTTTGGTTTGAAATTCCCTTTGTGATCCTAGTGGCATTTAGGCCAGTGCTGATCTTTCTAAGCCTGAAAACTTAGACTTTTGGATTGCGTTGTGAAATGCACTAATACCCCCAACTGTACATGTTTTTAATTTACTGGTATGAATAGGACCTTTACACTGAGTTAAGCCCTGTGAGATATCTCAGTCTGTTTGAACTGAATCTGGGTATCTCATACTTTCAGCATCTATGTGATGGAGAAACAAGACTGATAGTGTCTTGTTATGAAAACAGAAACTATGCCTGTTTATAGCACTCTATTTTCCTTTGATTTGCCTCAGATTGACACAAAGACCATTCATGGTTGAAGCATTTCCAGAATACACAAGGAATTATCCTACTTCCTTATTGATATGTTCCCCCAAATTTACATTACTACAAAATGATGTGAATAAATGCATGTTTATTGCTTAAAATTGTATTGCAAAAAGCTGCAAGTACATGCAAGGTTTTTTTAAGAAAGATACAGCTTTTTCCTTTAAGAAAACCTACTGGCTCCATATTCTTGCCTCTAGCTGTCATTTACTCCATCATTTAATTTGCAGGGACTGGATACATACTTGAAGCTTATGGAATTTTCTAGTGACCTGTCATGTGTAACATGTTTACCATTTTATGTGCTAATATTTAATATAATGAATGCGCACTGATTTGAGTGCAAGATATGATTTTAGTGCAAGAAATGCACTTTAGGAAAACATCGAAATAGGCAAGCAACCACACATGAAGAATATGAGAACCTTGGGGATTGATTCCACCTTCCTGAACAGTGTAGCATGAGTAAGTGCTGAAGGTTTCTGTATCTCCTTCAGAGACCTTTGTTCACATTTCTAGACTGTATAAACCTTAACTAGGGTCCTTCTGGATGGTGTTGGGGGCCAACTCAGATGTCCCAGGAGAGCTGTGGCTATGACAGCCCAGACTGCCTAGGGATCTAGAGATTTTCGAGACATTATTAGCTTTTAATTTCATACAGTCTCATATATGTAATTTCAAAAGAAAATCAGTCTGTGGAGGTAAATTGTTTTATTAAAACAATTATGTACATAAAAGTATGTATACAAGTTTACATTTATGTATCAAAACTGATTAGATGGTCACAGTTATTGCCCAATACAACACTGGTGTTAAACTATCTCCTCTTATTCCATATTTTATGCTGTGACTTGAAATACCTTTCTGTTTTTTCCTGTTAGTAGGACTTTTTAGATGTCTTATTTGAATCTAGATCATAGCATCTTAGTCTACTAAGAAAACAAATATCTTGCTCTTCCAGGCATTGTTTACTTGTTCTCTATGTCCGTGACTTTGTCTTTTGTCTATGACAAAAATACCATGCTAAGCCATTATGTTTTTATTTATTTTTTTTTATGTCTGGTTAATAAGTGCATTAGCCTTCAGTTATCACTCATAGAACTGAGTGTGAATTTGCAATAGGGTCTCAAATAAACAGTGGAATCCCATTGTGAATCAGTCTGCACATTACAAAATGAGATGCATGTATATATTTCAGTGAAGAATTTGTGGAAGCATAAAACTACCTGTTCTCCCCTCAGGGCAGTGACATGGTGGTGTTTCATTCAGTATTGCTTATCACTCAAGACACAAAATGAGGGAAAGCAAACAACACTGAGTAAGCTATAGAAGGAATAAGCACATCAGAAACTATTTCATCTTCATTGTATTCAAGTGATAAGCAGATCTCAGTCTTAGAAAAAGAACCACTGCATAAAAAAAAGAACACTGGAGACCCAAACTACTGTTTTCTGTTACTAAGTGAAAATGAAGCCAGCAGACCAAAACAAGCAGTTTTACAGTAGAAAAGGAAAGTTCTAATGAATATCGAAGTTATACTGATCTATGTATATTTATGCATGCTTATTTATTTATTTATTCCAAATTTATCCCATTCATGTGTATGCATATGCATATGTATATATACTTGTAATTAGGAGGGGAACTGCTCCACCTCTGATAAATCCTGATGTTCCTGGGGGAACATGCATTTTTTAACTACATTCCGGCAGACTCAGAGGAAAATTGGCTGACTTTTGGTGGAATAGATACATGAATTCTCAGAAGACACACAGAGATATAAGCAGAATACTTCCTAAAGACAGGCAGATCTACCCAAGTGCTGCTTTTGACTCAGCTGGTGTCATTATAGCTGACTGTGATAATCATGACTGAAACAGAGAGCCATGAACCAAGGCAATGAATGCCCTTAAACATGACACAGACTGCTCATCCTTAGCATGGAACAATAAGAAACACTGCAGATGAGGATTTCACAATATTGGATATGGGTGGATCACTACCTTGGTGACATTCAGCAACTTCTATCAGGCTTGCTGAAGTTTCTCCCTAATTCGAGCATCAGAGAGAAAGTAGGAAACAAGCCAATATTAACTACGCCAGAAGAATAAGGGTGTATAAAGGGGATTTTTTTTTTTCCCCATGTATTTTCAGAATACCTACTTCTGTACAGATAGGGATAGGCAAGCTTTATGTGGCAGTCTGTAGATATATTGACATAGATTGAGACACAGAAAAGGAGCTTGCTTAGCCATCAGAACAGTCCAGAAATCCTAATAGCACTCAGAGCAGTAACAGCCAGGCTTTGCTATCTTAGAGATTTTTTTATTTTCTACTGATTCTTTTCTTATTTCTGATGTAATTTTAATGACTATGTTTAGATCTATGCCTAAAGTCTGCCAATGGCTCATTCCTGTTAGAGCTGATTCTTTCAGCCCACTGTAATATCATGTATGATGGCCATGTTGTTTAATAAGGCACACAGTGCAAATACCTTGCCTACTGTGGAAGGATGGTAAACAATCCTGCATTTATTTATCTAGCTATGCAAAGCTCAGGCAGTAACACATACAGTGCTATAGCTCACTATCATTTTCTGTTTTGGAAAAAAGAAGCAGGGCTGATAAATAAACAGATGGAACAGAATATCAGAAATAGATAAGCAAAACTAGAAGCCAGTCAGAAAACTTAAAAAAGAAGGAAACTGATTTATCCAACAGCAAATACCTTAACATCTTTCAAATCTTTACATAGATTCATTATTTTTAACCTCTGGAGAGCAGATGGAACAGCAAAAAAGGGTATATATGGCTAATGAAGTGTATGAAAATGACCAAGGCAACTAGAAATGGAAAAAATGTGGGGTTTTCTAGCATATAGCTCTGCTATTTATTCCTGTTTCTGTACAGTACATTTTCTCATTACTTTTTTAGAAGTTATGTTTGGATGTAAATAGATTTTAAAAACCTTGGAAACCAATGTAGCAGCCAGTTAGAATCATCAGACAAATGTTTTATATCTGATAGCCTGTAAATTTGTGATACATTTGTATATATATACTTTAGATGCAATTCATACAATGCATCTATGCATACTTTACATCTCCTGTCAGAATAATATGAAACAAAACCACAGGAAGAGAAGTTGTGTGAAGAGAAGTTGTGTGAAGAGTTGTGTAAGGAGAAGTTGTGTTTGATTCCTCATTGTAGGAATGCAATAATTTTACATTTGAATTCTCATAAAAATGAGAATTTCTGTGAACAGTGTACAAATGGTGAAATATGGCCCGAGAAGAAACCATTAATGTTTAATCCTTAATAGTTAAGTAATTTCATAATTATGGTTGGCAGTCATACATGCTACAAAGTAGGCAGTAGCTGTGTCTAATTATACAATGATTCTGTTTCAGTATCAAAATTGTGTACATCCCTAAAGGCTTCTTTTAATTATAGCAATATTATGGAGGGAAAAATAAAAAAAAATATATAAAATATATAATATTTAATAATATTTAAAAATATTCTGCTTTGGCCATATGTATTGAAACACAGATGCACTTCCGTTTGACGTATGTTTTCAGATATTTATTACAATGGTATGTGTGATTTTACTAACAGAAAGTGCTATGGCACTGATAAATCTACTTGCTTTTGTTCAAATATTTAGCTGAAAGAATGAAGTTTGGTTTCTGTTGCAGTGGGGAATCTAGGTATCTTACTTCACTATTGAGTAGATCTGCCCTATTGTATCCTCACAGAAGGATGCAGCTGTTAATATTTATTCTAAGGGCTGATGAAGCTCGAGATCACCCAGGTGTGATGTTGGCTGTGGTTGTCAAAAGTGCCTAGGGTGCCCATTAAGAAACACGGGATGCATTGATTATAGGATCCAGTACTTTGATGTCAGATCCAACCACTGTCATTCATAGCAAATTACACTACATTTTAAAACAGGAAATTTGGGCTTTGCACTTGTTTCATATTCTTCTGATTATTTATTTTGATTATTCAGATGGTTAGAAACATAATATTCAGACTAGATTTACTCAGTTTATAGTCACTTGTCCTTTTGCCTATATTATCATTTTGTTTAAATAATTATTTACCCTTTCCAGTGTTTACCCTATTAAATTGGTTTAGTCTTATTGAAAGTTCATGGAAGTTAAGCTTCTAAGTCACTTAAAAGTTCAAACAAAAAAATTCACCCTGAGACTCGCTAACACTAAAACCTAAGCACCTAAGTCCTATATGCTCAATATTTATCCTGTAAGTACCTTTTAAGGAATTAATTCATGACATGTGGCAATCTAAATTTTATGTTCCGTTCTATAAATTTCTTATTCAGCAGGAGGGCTCTAATTGAGTCATAACTGAGGCATGCAGTAATTAACGTTTATTCAGTCATTTCTTTAAAGTGATCATTATGGTCAGGAACTTGCTTATGCAAAACCTTATTCATCAGATACAATGTTTCTGTGCCTCCAATCATACGAATTTATGTACATTTGCTTCTTTGAGTGGCAAAAATCGTTACTATTGCAAAGTCAATGCAACTACGAGACAGTGGTTCTATTCTGGCTTGCAAATCATCTGCAGAATTGTTAACTAAATAGCAGAATCTCAATTGCAGCATATATGAGAGCTGATAAGGAAACAGCTCTGAATTTGTTTTCTGATTAAGTAAAAAAATTTTCCTTTTTGTTTACAGAGTGAGAAAGGGTGTTCGCTTATAGCACAGGGCAATGCAGAATTGCACACTGCTGGTAGAAAGAGTTGCTTTATAGAATGCAACTCTACCTCAACACATTTGCATATCTGAAAACAATATCTGAATAATTAATCATTCAGCAGTAGTGCTACGTTTTTTAAAACCATACTTTGGTGGTAGAGCATGAAAATCTTATTTCAATAGCCTTATGGTCATGATAAATGTATTTTCTAAGCTATTTTGCAGAAATTGTGTGTTTTATCTCATTACACTACATTACAAAAGTAAATAGCACAGATAGTTTCCTCCTGTCCTGCAAATACAAAGAAAATCCATCTCTATGTAAGGGAGCAAAATAACAGGAAATATTTTGTCTTACTTTTCTTCTTACTCTTTAAAAAGATGTTACAATCTTTCTTTTTTTATCTAACCCTCACAGTTGATGCCAAGATTCTTCAAGCAATGTTAATTAGTTTAGCAAAACTCAGAAAACATGCCAGAGTCTAAATAATTTGAAAAATCAGTACAGGTAATTCTGATTTTCCAGGATGTCTCAACATCTTGTGGTAGACAGAAGTTTGAATTCTCCATGCCAATGGATATACGTAACTCTCACACTACAGAAGTAACCACCTTTCCTCACTTCTTCTCTGCTTGCAGTGCCCAGTGCCAGGAGAAGATGTTAACCTAATCAAATATTTTAAGGGGAGATTAAGAAAATGGAGATACCTTGTATCGCCCTTGCTTCTGTCCATAAACGTAATAGATAATCCTTTCTCGCTTGTGTCAGAATTGCTGCAAGTTAATAAATTTCACTTTAGCAAGGAACAGAAAGAACCATACTCTGTTATCAATCTCCTCTGCTGTTCCTTTACCCCACAAATCTGCCTTTTGGGCAGGTTGTAATTCTATGCCCCTTGAGTTTAGCATGCACTTCATTATATGTTCATACTCCTCACGCAAAAATGATTCTGCATTTTGTAAAGCTCTTAAATGACAATGTCCCTTAGCATTTAGGGGTTGCACAGCACATAAGGAAGGTGGTAAGCCAGTTCTGAGGTGAGTGATATTTCCTGACAGTCAGATAATGCAGTCATAATAGGATTCGATTTTAAGCCTTTGCTTGGCTCAGGATAAGAAGTCATGGAATGCCATTGTGATGTATTTCTTAAGATAATCATGCACATCCTGGTTGCTTACAGATGCATGCACTTTAACAGAAACGTACAGATCTGAGTAAACTGTTCTGTAGCTGAAGCTGTTTTCTTAAAAAGCCAAGAGACTCTTATTTTTACCCCTAATTGATGTTTTCCTCATTTGATGGATTTTAATGTAGTAAAGGCCCCTTTCCTGCCAATCTGATGCAAGCTGAATACACCAAATAGTGTTCTGTTTATACGAGGTTTACACATGGCTCATTTGACCAATTTTTTAAATATTACATAGAAAATTTAATACATAACTTGAAGATGTGTCTCCCCTTAAAAAGTGGTTGCCAAATTAAATCTGTCCAGTTGCATAAAACTTAGAAGAGATTAAAAATCACTGGAAGTCACATTTACAGATTTATGCATTATTACTGAATTTACATGTACTGTACAGAGAAATATTTTAGAAGTACAAAGAATAGTAATGACAATAAAAGGGCATTGTCAAACACTGGGAACTGCATGCTCAGAACCACATCTAAATTGTGGAAGAGAGATTTCCCTTGCAAGCAACGTGAAGTCTAGCTTCTGAAGACTCACAATCTACACCACTGATAAATTATCTAAGAGTAAGGGCTATACTGCACTTCATTTTTTGCTCAAAATGAATACAAGAGTGGGAGTGTGATAAACACCTTTGCTTTTTGTAGCTCTGTGTTAACTAGTACATGTTTTGCAAACAAATAAAGAACAAGGGAATGAGGCAAGAAAACAGAGAATAAAGGCTCTGGTGGAGATAGAGATCTGGGTTCAGCCTGTTTAACTTGACTGAGCCTCATAAATTAGGAGGCTGCTAGCTGTAGGTTGCCTTTACAGGCAATGGATGGAGGCAGACACCTTTAAAAGGCAATTCAAAACACTTCAACAAGTGATTCAGGACTTACTTTCTCTCTACATGTTGTCCTGGGTTTAGCAGTCGCAGTCATTTTTCTCCTTCTTAGTAGCTGGTGCAGTGCTGTGTTTTTTACTTTTGGACTGGGAACAGTGCTGATAACACCAATGTTTTTAGTTGCTTCTCAGTAATGTTTACTTTCTGAGTCTCATGTTCTGCCAGGAAGGAGGATAAGCCGGGAGGAAGCAGAGACAGGACACCTGACCCGAACTAGCCAAAGAGGCATTCCATACCACAGCACGTCGTGCCCACTATATAAACTGGGGGCAGTTACCTGAAATGGCTGCTTCACCGCTCAGATCGGGCTGGGTATTGGTCGTTGGTCGGTGGGTGGTGAGCGGTTTTATTCTCTTCCATTGTTATTTCCCTTATTATTATTATTGGTGGTAGCAGCAGTGGTTTGTGTTATACCTTAGTTACTGGACTGCTCTTATCTCAGCCTGTGGGAGTTACATCTTTTGATTCTCCTCCCCATCCCTCTGGGAGTGGGAGGGAGGAGGGGGGGAGGGAGAGAGCAACAAAGTGGTTCTGAATTACTGACTGGACTAAAACCACGACATTGTTGATACTGAAATTAAATGCTATGAATCCAACGAATTCTGAGGTTAGATTTCAAACCACCCAATGCCTTTGTACAGTTAAGGCATTAAAATCATGATGTGTGCGTGCTTTGAAACGAATCATAGAATTATATAATAGTTAGGGTTAGAAAGGACCTTAAGATCACCTAGATCCAACCCCCCTGCCATGGGCAGGGACACCTCGCCCTAAACCATATCACCCAAGGCTCTGTCCAACCTGGCCTTGAACACTGCCAGGGATGGAGCATTCACAACTTCCCTGGGCAACCGATTCCAGTGCCGCACCACCCTAACAGGAAACAATTTCTGCCTTATATCCAATCTAAACTTCCCCTGCTTAAGTTTTAACCCCTTGTCCTATCACTACAGTCCCTAATGAATCCCCAGCAGCCCTATAGCCCCCCTTCAGATACTGGAAGGCTGCTATGAGGCCTCTACACAGACTTCTCTTCTCCAGCCTGAACAGTCCCAACTTTCTCAGCCGATCTTCATATGGGAGGTGCTTCAGTCCCCTGATCATCCTCAGGGCCCTTCTCTGGACTCGTTCCAACAGATCCATGTCCTTTTTATGTTGAGGACACCAGAACTGTACACAATACTCCAAGTGAGGTCTCATGAGAGCAGAGTAGAGGGGCAGGATCACCTCCTTCAACCTGCTGATCACGCTCCTCTTGATGCAGCCCAGGATACAGTTGGCTTTCTGGGCTGCAAGCGCACACTGCTGGATCATGTTCATTTTCTCATTGACCAACACCCCCAAGTCCTTCTCCACAGGGCTGCTCTGAATCTCTTCTCTGCCCAACCTGTAGCTGTGTCTGAGATTGCTCTGACCCAGGTGTAGGACCTTGCACTTGGCATGGTTAAACTTCATGAAGTTGGCATCAGCCCACCTCACAAGCGTGTCAAGGTCCCTCTGGATGGCATTCCTTCCCTCCAGCGTATCAACCAAACCACACAGCTTGGTGTCATCAGCAAACTTGCTGAGGGTGCACTCAATCCCACTGTCCATGTCAGCAACAAAGATGTTCAACAAGACCAGGCCCAACACCGATCTCTGAGGGACACTACTCGTTACAGGTCTCCAACTGGATACCAAGCCATTGACTACAACTCTTTGTGTGCGGCCATCCAGCCAGGTCTTCATCCACTGAATGGTCCACCTATCAAATTGATGTCTCTCCAATTTAGAGACAAGGATGTTGTGTGGGACAGTGTCAAACGCTTTACACAAGTCCAGGTAGATTACAACAACTGCTCTACCCCTGTCCATCAGTTCCGTAGCCCCATCATAGAAGGCCACCAAGTTGGTCAGGCAGGATTTCCCCTTAGTGAAGCTATGCTGGCTGTCACCAAGCACCTTAATGTTTGTCATGTGCCTTAGCATGCCTTCCAGGAGAATCTGCTCGAAGATTTTGCCAGGCACAGAGGTGAGACTGACTGGTCTGTAATTCCCTGGATCATCCATTTTCTCCTTCTTGAACATGGGTGTTATATTTCCCTTTTTCCAGTTGTTGGGAACTTCACCTGACTGCCATGATTTTCCGAATATGATGGACAGTGGCTTAGCAACTTCATTTGCCAGCTCCTTCAGGACCTGTGGACCGATTTCATCAGGTCCCATGGACTTGTGTACATTCAGGTACTTAATATGGTCTCGACCCAGACCCTCTCCTACAGGGTGCTCAAGGTCTTCATTCTCACAGTCCCTGTGTCTGCCTTCCAAGACTTGGGTGGTGTGGTCAGAGCCTTTGCCAGTGAAGAGCGAGGTAAAGAAGTCATTAAGAACCTCAGCCTTCTCCAAATCCAAGGTAGACAGTTCTCCTGATAGCTTCCAGAGGAGGCTTATGTTGTCCCTAGTCTGTTCTTTTATTCATTACGTACCTATGGAATCCCTTCCTGTTATCCTTAACTTCCGTAGCCAAGTTTAATTCTAACTGGGCCTTGGCTTTCCTAACCTGATCCCTAGCTTCCCAGACAACATCCCTGTATTCTTCCCAGGCCACCTGTCCTTGCTTCTTCCTTTTATAAGCCTCTTTTTTCCTTCTAACTTTCCTCAGAAGCTCTTTATCCATTCAAGGAGGTCTCCTGGCCCTCCTGCTGAACTTCCTTCTAGTTGGGATGCAACACTCTTGAGCTTGTAGTAGGTGATTCTTGAATATTAACCAGGAGTCTTGGAGCCCCCTGCCCTCTAGGGCTATATCCCATGGAACCTTACTAAGCAGGTTCCTGAAGAGGCCAAAGTCTACTCTTTTGAAGTCTAGGGCAGTGAGCTTGCTGCACGCTCTTCTCACTGTCCTGAGGATCTTGAATTCAACCATCTCATGATCACTACATGTAAGGCTGCCCTGAAGCATCACATTTCCAACCAGCCTTTCCCTGTTGGAGAGCACGAGGTCATTCATGGCACCTCTCCTTGTTGGCTCCTCTATTACTTGCAGAAGGAAGTTGTTTTTTCACACAATTGAGGAGCCTCCTGGGTTGCTTGTGCTGGGCCATACCGTCATTCCAACAGATGTCAGGGTGGTTGAAGTCCCCCATGAGAACAAAGGCCTGTGAGCGTGAGGTTGTTCCTATCTGTTTATAGAGTGCTTCATTCAGAGATTCCTCTTGATCAGGTGGTCTGTAACAGATCCCCACAGTAATGTCTCCCTTTGCTGTTCTCCCTTTAACCCTGACCCACAAACACTCTGTTGACTGCTCACCTGTCCCCAGACAGAGTTCCATACTCTCCAGCCTATCCCTAAGATAAATAGCAACTCCTCCTCCCTGTCTGCCAGGCCTATCTTTTCTAAAGAGCCTGTAATCTTCCATTCCCACGCTCCAGTCATAGGAGCCGTCCCACCATGTTTCTGCGATGCCTATTATATCATGCCCCCGTAGACATGCACACATCTCTAATTCCTCTTGTTTGTTGCCCATGCTACGGGCATTTGTGTAGAGGCATCTGAGCCGAACTCCGAATGAAGCCAGCTCATTGGCTGGAGCAGCCAGAATATCTCTGCATTGGTCCAAGCATTTATTATAGGTGCTGGCAACTGACTGGGAGTGTTGGGATGGAATGATGCCCCCCTCCCCCAACACATCTAGTTTAAAGCCTCCTTGACCAGTCTGGCAAGCCTCCTACCAAAACTGCGCTCAGACCAGCTCCACCAGCCCCCAGTAGACCTGGCCTACTAGCTTGGGTCCCATTTTCAAGTTACCCAAACCCCTGACTATGGCACCACCTTTCTAACCATTTATTAACCTGGCCAATCCCCCTAGTTTTTTTAGGGTTTTCCCCTCTATCCTGGAGAATTGATGAGAAGACTGAGCTCCAGAGTCCCTAACCACCTCTCCCAGGGCTCTGTAGTCCTTCTTAATGTTCTCCAGGCTACTGCTATCTGTATCACTAACTGCTATCTATATCATTATAGATGATATATATGAGTTGTATATGGCTTAAAGAAGCAATCCAGGGAGTAGGGCAACTAAGATGATTAAGGGAGTGGAGCATCTCCCTTATGAGGAAAGACTGAGGGAGCTGGGTCTCTATAGTTTGGAGAAGAGGAGATTAAGGGGTGACCTTATTAGTGTATATAAATATATAAAGGGGGAGTGACACGAGGATGGAGCCAGGCTCTTCTCAGTGGCAAACAATGAAAGGACAAGGGGTAATGGGTACAAATTGGAGCACAAGAGGTTCCACTTAAACCTGAGAAGAAACTTCTTCTCAGTGAGGGTGACGGAACACTGGAACAGGCTGCCCAGGGAGGTTGTGGAATCTCCTTCTTTGGAGACATTCAAAACCCGCCTGGACACGTTCCTGTGTAACCTTATCTAGGTGTTCCTGCTCCGGCAGGGGGATTGGACTAGATGATCTTTTGAGGTCCCTTCCAATCTCTAACATACTGTGATACTGTGATACTGTGAGTAGTGAGGCACTGGAGCAGGCTGCCCAAGAAAGCTGGAATGCTCCATTCCTGGCAGTGTTCAAGGCCAAGTTGGACAGTGCCTTGAATGAGCTGGTCTGCTGGGAGGTGCCCCTGCCCATGGCAGTGGGGGTGGAACAAGATGATCTTAAGGCCCATTCCAACCCAACCCATTCTATGATTCTGTATCTGCAGAAAGTTAGATACTATATGGATTTTTGCAGTTGGTAGCAATATGCTGTAGCCTTTAACAAAGGAGCAGGTAGCACTTGAAGCTCATTTTGTTAAAAATTGAAGTTGAAAAGAAATAAAAGAAATGAAAATCACCATTTGCATGCTTCTTAGTGAGCTACTTCTCTGCATGGTCTGCTTAAAGAAATGCTTTCAATTAACAGCAGTCACACTGTTGACAGAAATAGTCTCTTTTTATTCATTTTGACAAAATTTATTAAGCTCAGTATCTATGTCCTCAGTTCAGAAATGTCATGAAGGAACCTTATTTTGGTTAAACAAAAAATTTATAATATCAAATGTATATGTTCTAGAGGCTACCCGTGCATGATGAGGAAGTCTGCACTATTTCTATGTGTATAGTTGTAACTAAACGTCATGTTTCTTTTACGTATCAGTGTATCTGTATATAAGTTTACTTTTAAAGTTCCTCAGGTAACTTTCTGGAATATAAAACTTCCCTAAATTATATGTATATTGTGTATTAAAAGCTAATGTGCATTACAACCTTTAAGCAAATTAATATCATAGTGCTTACTTCCCCGACTTGCACACTTTTGCTTAAAGCAGGGAAGAGAAACATAGTAATTGTTAACAAGACACAAAATGGATATTAAAAAAATACCTTTGAAATAAAAAGAATATGCTTTGTGAGAGAGTTCTAAAAGTAGCCTTCATTTCTCTTCAGTGATGACCCTATCAAAGATCTCAGCTTTAGCCCTCCTACCTACTTGCTGATAACATTGAACCTGCCTGTTTGTGTAAATCATGTTAACATATTTTCTTTGTGGCAGTTGCAGGAAGCTGTGTTTAGGCCCAAAGGCCAAATGTCCCAATGCAGGGAATTGTGTAACTGATTCATACTTGATTGGATTGCTGGAACACAGGAAAAGAACAGACCCATGTCAAATATGTTTAAATGGAAATAACATTTATTTTGTAATATCATTGTTGCTTTGGGTCCAGTTTGATAAAGTAGATATCTAAGAGTACTGTAAGGCCTTAGAGGCACTGGAAAAATCACTTTTCTGCGTGCTTCAAAAGAAACCTCAAAAGAATTTAAGAAATTAATCCCAACTACCCTGAAATGATCTACAGAAAGTTGTCATTAGGATAACTTTTGTTTTGTTGAAATCCACCAATATCTGCCAAGCCAGTATGAAATTCTTTGAGGGAAAACATTAAGCAATTCTGCCTGTGACAAAATATTAAACTCTTGGCACAAAGGAAAGCAGAGAATACTCATTTGTCAAGCTTCAGCTTTGCTATACAGTGGGTGTAACAAAGCAAAGCAACCTAGAAGAGCAATCCTAGAGATTGTGCTACAGACCTTTGAAGCTGTCCTCTCCATTTTGCAAGCCGATCTTCCACACGCAAGCTTCCTATTACTACCCAGCTGATGGTCCTTGTGATTTCTATGGACCACTACTCGAAAATTTTTAATGGCTCAGAGAACATAAAGCTGGAACAGATCTCAGGTTGCCCAGTCTATGTGCCTATGCCATAAAAGCGAAATGAAAATTAACTATATTCAAATCATTTCCTGAAGGTTTTACCTGGCTTGTTCTTTGATTTTCCACACATTTCCTCTTCTGCAGTATCTTGCCTAAAGCAAGATTAATTTTTTAATTCAAGTTTCCTTTAATGTTAGACCTTGCTCACAAAACGGCCTGAAAATCAAGTACAAAATTAGCAGTGGGACAGACTTGGATATGCTGTGTATATTTAAGTACAATTCCTAAGAGTGAAAGGTTCTTCTGAAAAATAAAGGTGAAGTTGTTCTGTATGAACTTACACTGCTTTCAGTCAGACAGGCTGAAAAACTTTCATATAAGTAAGTTAGGCCCAAATTTCTCAGCCTGACTGAATTATCCATCCTGAAACTAAGAAAGAGAAATATGCAAGATGACTTTATATTCTGCTCATACTGCAGATGCAGATCTTAAGGCCAGATGAATTCTAGGCAATATCTAACGTAATAGGTACAGTAATGTACAACAATAAGAATAGTTATTATGTCTGGCAGCTTTCAATGCCAATTCCTCTAATTCCTTGAGACACCAAGCAATAGAATCCCTTTCCTCAGATCTTATCTCTTGTGCCAGGAATGGAAACATATAAAGGCATAATAGAGCACATCTGTGCCGTGAAATCATACCCCTGAGCAAGGTAAAATCTCATGCAACAAAGCCACTGTCTTCAGTAAATCATCAGAGCAGGAAAAGTGGGAAAGGACTTCACCAACCCTGCAAAATCTGTCACTTTTATTCCTACTCGCCTAAAAACACTGGGTGCAAAAGAGGAGTGACTGAAAAGTACTGACTGTGACATGATTGATATGTATGACTATCCGTGTCTGAATAACATGTTCCCCCTGAGTGAAGCTTGGCCAAAAAGTTTATGGCATGTAAAGGAATACTGCATCTTTCCCAGCTTCCTTTGAACAGAGTTGCCAACCAGTAACAATGGCCATCAGTGAGTTTTTCTCCTCTTTCCAGAGTGGAAGCCCTGTTTCCTTTTTATTCTTCACACCCACACCCCCTCCCCTTTTATCCTGTTTTCTTCATTTCCCACCTGCAAAAGTCTTGTTCCTATTATATATGAAAATATGGATCTGCCATAAGCAGTTCTATTTTTCTGGCCTTGCATTTTTGTGGATAACTCATGAGAATGTGTCCTGGTTTGCCTGATCTATAGCTCAGTAGTGAGTGTTAAGGAGTGGCTGAACTCATCGGGCTTGGGGCCCCATGGGGTTTCCCCTTCCCTGTTCACCAGGGTAACTGTGGATCCATAATATTACCATGGCACCACAAACTGGGACACAGGAAAGGGGACATATTCATGTGCCACCACACACACATGTACAGAGGATGCTTTTCCTCACATTTACATGCTCACTCATACATGCATTTGTCCTTTGCATTTTCTCTTCTGCTTTCAGAGTACCAGTAGATTTTCTTATTACAAAGGCCAATTTGGGGTGAATTACAGGAAGAGTAAGCTCACAGTGGAGCAGAAAGAAAAATGAGTTGTACATGTGAGTGTGTGCATATCCCAGAGAATAAATCAAATACTATTAATGTATTTTTAATTTAAACAAACATTCTGTGGGAATTTGCAGTAAAATGTGCAGATCTGATGACAGAAGTCCTCTTGTGGATTAATTTGAGTGGGATTTTTCAAGATAATGAATGGGAAATGAGTGTTTCATGTCTCCAGTTGGAGGGATGTGCGCATTTGGAAGACAGGTAATACTGTCATCCACAACATCTTGTACTTCAAAACCTTAAAATCTTTCTCTTGTTAGCTATTAAGAAAAGGTGGGTTATTCCTTTCACTATGCACTGCTTTTCTTTGAGTTCATTTAGCCCACCAACAGCATACCTTGCAAGATTCAGACATTCCTGTATGGAGTCTACAGCTTAAGAAATGCAAAAAACTTTAATGTCTATCTCATTACATTTAATAGCACTCCTTAAAAAAAACCCTGTGTTACAGCTACTTTCTAAGTTATAGAAGACATCTTGTGGGGGTCATTTATTTTACTCACCAGCAGAATTCCTGAGTTATTAGCATAACTGACAGTTGAGTTAAAAGCACAGGAGCTGGGGGAGAAGAAGCCCTGTCTGAGGTTCAGGTTAGGCACTGCCTGGCTAGGGAGTATTGCATTCAGTTTTGGGAAAGGTACTGATAAACTGGTACAAGTTCAGCAGAGGGCCACCAAGCTGGTCAGCAGACAGGAACACTTGCCCTGTAAGGACAATTTTCGAAGGGACAAGAGGTTTTTTTCAGCCTGCTGAAAAGAAGGCATAATAAGAGTTTGCCAGTATGTGTAGGGCTGTTACTAAAAAAGACAGAACCAAACCCTTCCCAGTGGTGCATGATGGAAGGATGAGGGACAACAGATATAAGTAGAATCAAGACAGGCTTATGCTGGAGATTAATGAGGACAGTCAAGTCCCATGAGCACAGTCGAGCACTGGAGCAGGTTACCCAGGAAGGTAGTATAGCCTCCATCCTTGGAAATCTTCAAGTTCAGATTGGATAAATCCCTAAGCAGCCCAGTCTCACCTCACAGCTGACTCTATTTTGAGCAAGCAATTGGCCTGGAGAGCTGCTGAGGTCTCTTCTGAGGCAAATCATCCTAGTATCAGTGGCACCTGCAGTGCTGGCAGTGATGTCCATGACCTAATATTCTGACCACCAGTTTTGGCACTAGACAAAAGTTATTAAGCACACCTTCATGATATTTCACATCCACAAAAGTTATAAGATTCTAAGCAGAACGTAATTTATAATTACATTATATGAAGTGTTTAACTGCTGAGAGGTGAAGCTTGTCTAGGAAACATGGCAGCAGGACTCTAACAGCATATAAGAAAATTAATTCAGTAATTGAGACTCTTCAGGTTCCATTCCAGTGGAAGAATAGTGTCCAGAATCATTCATTACTGTATTCCAGTCCTCTGAAACAAAGGACCTAGAAATGAAATAAAACTTACCAGGTCAATTAGTTAATTAATTACTATCAATACCTTAAGTTCTCAGTATAAAAATATGTATTTGTTAGTGGAATAAGGACAGAAAGAATTCTCAGATGTATTCTTATCTTACCCTTATGATTTTTGAAAGAGTAGTTTATTATTAATTTTTATCACAAATGGTGTTATCATGCATCTACCTTCTTATGCTGAAAAGTTCATTAGTATTTCAGAGTGAAAGTACAAATAATACTAAAATTTTCTGCTTTTGGTATCCATCTCACCTACAGATTTCTAAACATCTCTGGCTCTGTAGTAGGCCTTTAATTCTTTGAAAAGAAACTATTAACGTATTTTGTTTTCATTGTTACAGCAATAAAACAAATAAACCACCTCCCTTTCTAACTTTTCTCCAATCAAAATAATTTTTAATTATGGTATTGGTCCTTTTTAGTGCTGATTATTCTATTATCTCCTATATAGATGAAAATCTATTCCTGAATTACTCCACGTTATTTTTAGTTCTTTCTGTGGGCACAGAAACACAAATATAAGAATATACATTAAAATGACACTCAGAAATATAATGAGTATGTTAGGTAATATGTGTGTAAACTCCCATTAGGAGTTTTGTAAATTGAATCTTTAAATCAGCCCAGTGGGCAGGTCTTGGGCCTGTTTTGATAGAAAATATTAATGCTTGCTTTAAAAAAAAATTTAAAAAATTCAATAATATAATTCTTAGAGACATAGTTATCTGGTTTTCTCTGTCTTTTCAAATCCTCACTGAGGCGGGATTGAGTTATCATATGCTGGTCTTAAGTAGGGGGACGAAAGTGGTAAACTGAGATTTACATTTAATTTCCATTGCCGTACTTCTTTATTATTAATAAAGTCCAGTCAGTGGTGCAAAGGGTCAATATATTTTAAATAAACCTTCAGCAACCAGTTAAAAAGAAGACATTTAAATATCTCATTCACAAAGGAGAGTAATTACTCAGGATGCTTAAGAACCAGTGTCCCTCATTAGGTCTTATTAGCTGAAAAAAGTATTTATGCCATTTTTCATGCTAGTATGTAGCTATAATGTGTAGGTATGTGATAAATACCTTAGCATAGTGAACAGTGTCAAAGGATTTAGCACATCTTATCACCTGGAACTGATGAAGCAAATTAAATACCTGAAGAAACACTAGAAAAACAAAAGCAAAGCAGTAGATATTAATAGCAGAATTTAATGATCCTTTTAAATATTTCCAGAAAAAATTAATCTGACGTTAAATTCCTATATAGGCCTTCAGACTTCATCCACATTCTCTTTTCAACTTAGTAGAAGCTGCAAAACATATGTATGCATCCAAAACCAAAAATCGAGTCATAGGAATCACAGTTATAAAACTGAGCTGGCCCTACTTCCTCAGTAAAAGCATAGTAAAATGGTTGGTCCTGCAAACTCTGAAAGACCTAGAATTACAACTCTTGCTATTGTACCTTAGCCTTCTTTCCTTTTGCTGTTTCTGTTAATTCTGTTTTCTACAGACGAGTATCTGCCTTGCCTGCCTTCCAATCTAGCTTTCATTTACCTTAACCAGTAGAAGCATAATGAAGGCTGTAGTCTTTTGATCTACCTACTCATTGGCATATTTAGGCCAAAGTATCAAAAAAGACTGTTAATTTTACATGCCTCCAGTATTTTTTATAAACAGGGCTTATAGTTTGATAACCTTCGTCATACCTATAATGAAAGCTATAAATTTTCAAGAACTAAGAATATTAAATTTCCCATGATTCAGGTCAAGTCTCAGGAAATTATATCCATGCTGAAAGAAGACTTCCACGTGACTCACTCACAGAATCACAGAATCACATAGTCTTTAGGGTTGGAAGGGACCTCTGGAGACCATCCAGTCCAACCCCCCTGCCAAGGCAGGGCCACCTAGAGCAGGTTACACAGGAACATGTTCAGGCAGGTTTTCAATGTCTCCAGAGAGGGAGACTCCACAACCTCTCTGTGCAGCCTGTTCAGTGCTCTACCACCTTCAACCTAAAGAAGTTCTTCTTCATGTTCAACTGAAAGTTCTTGGTTTTTAGTTTATAGCCATTGCTCCTCATCCTGTCACTGGGCACCACTGAAAAGTCTGCACCATACTCCAGGCACCCACCTCTGAGATATTTATATGCATTAATAAGATCCCCTCTTAGTCTTCTATGTAGACTAAACAGACTCAGGTCCCGCAATCTCTCCTCAGCCCAAGCATTCTCCTTATGAAGACTAGGAAATGTCCTTGGAGCTCTAATTGCAGTACTCCTCTCACTCTAAACTTAAGATTTTTAAGTGTGCACTTAGACAAATTACTGTAAGGAATGTTGTGGTGTTAAGAACACAGAGGAGAATGCTTAATTAGTCTGTATTGGCTACCTACCTGCATGCTGATACTGACATTCTTTTTCTCACTTCTGATGTCCATCGTCATTTTAGTAGGTTTCCAAACACTTTCTAATTTAGCAAAACCACAAAATGTGGCAAAACCAGAATAACTTTAAATTGATTTTCAGACTCTAGAGTGACAAAAATTGTCTGGCAGGCTCCCTGTATGGAAGCTGAATACATCTTTAGCTTTTAAGGACAAAAAAAAACCAAACAAACAAAACAATGCTGGAACACTGTTCCACCAAACACTCCCACTATCTCAAATATGCTTATCATTAATATCTTCATAGTGATAGTTTCTTTGGAAGGAACTAGAAACATAGCAGCTGTTTGCTACCTTTTCACAAGGTGAGAATATTTTCATAACAATAAATCCATCACTCACTGGCAGAAATCAAGTTAACTTGGCAGCTCTGGACCTAATATTTGGACTAAAAGAGCAAAAAAGGTCTCCATATATTTAAAGAAATTTCTAACATTTTATTTGAAAACAGTTCCCTCTCTATCAGAAATGTTCTTTGCTCCTTTAAATATTCTAGAAAGGTGTGTGTATGTTTGTGTTAGTTTATTTGTCTAGGGCTTTTCGGTTTGTTTTAAATCTGATTCCATAACTTTAATGGCAAAGATGATTTTTACACCAAGCCAGCATCTGAAAGCAATGATTATCAACTGCTGTTCATTACTGGAATTCACTCCAGTATGTGTTTAGCTACATATTATGTCTTCCACAGAAAGCTTTCTGATAGGGTAATGCCTCTGTCCATTTCCCCTGTGTTTTTATAAAGAGATTTGATATTTGAACAGTATGACTTACGGTAAAAGAGTTGTTTAGGATGCATGGAACTGAATTGCTCACTCCATTGAACTGTTTCTCTAAATTTCTAAAATCTTTCATTTATTGCAAGCTACTAGAATAGTTCCTATGTTTTGCTCTTCAATTTGTTTAGTTTACTGACTTCCCTGGAAAAAAGGTTATGATTATTCAACATGCAGCTTTTCAATTAAATATCTCCTTTCCTGCATAATCAGAAATAGCTTATATATTATATTTGCTACATTTGAAAGAAAACACAGAAAACTTTACAGAATCATAGAATAGTTGAATTTGGAAGAGACTTCCAGCATAGATGGACTTTGTAAGCAAACCCAAACCATTTGAATTGTGCTCATTATGTATCTGCCTTGTTTCTCCAAAACAAATCCAGCAGCTCTGGATAATTTCAAAGTAAAAATTTTATATCTCCTCTTCCTTTTTTTAAAAAATATATTAATATGCAAATTATACTTGCCAGAAGCAGATTTTTAATCTAATCTTATATGACAGAATTTGAAATTAGGTGTGTATGACCGTTAATGTTATAAGAGTGTCGCTAACTACATCTGACAACTAAATCCGTAAATTGTAAAATCTTTTCTCTCAGTGATCAAATCGGCCTTAAGCAGCTACAGTTTAAAAGAGATTATTTGTGTGTCTAACAACTGTTTCTAAGGCTGTTGACAGAAAGATAATACATGGTCTAATGTCTTAAGGTTCATCTCAGAATGTGATTAAGGTAACATTTTTGATCCATTTTCTATCCATTTTCACCTGGGTAGTGTTACAACAAATGTGAGCAATCATAAAATGCTGTTTATGTAAGCTTAAATAATGATTCTACAAACTTTAACTATCAAGCTATCCTTATTCAAGGCTCCTTACAGTGACGATAACACTTTCTCCTCATAGTTAATAATATTACCTTTGTTTCTAAACAGTGAGGCTCATCCATCTTTTAAATAGCAGTACAATTGGAATAAGGAGCTCAATGACATTTGAAACAAAATAAATTGGATGTTACTTGATGACATTATTATGTGGAAGATAAGTTAAAAAATCTGATACCATTTAGACCTGAACAGAGAATGTTTTAATATCTGCTCTTACCCTTTAGGAATATTTATACAGGATAATAGGCAAGCACCTTAAAGTATGTTTTTCTTCCTGGACCCAAGCAGATAAACTGATGGCACCTAAGATTTTCCAGTAGCTTGTGTTTCATAACTAGTTCTGTTCTCATAGTGATAAGAGCAAATTCTCCTTGACTTTATTTCCTACTGAGAGGTTACACATCACCACAAGTTTTTCAGGGTTTAATGATAAGAGGTATTGGACCAGAGTCTAGACCAGGCTAACAGGGCCTGACACTAAGGCTTTTTGGATGAATCTTAAACCCAAGCTTTTAGCCCAAGACCAAAAAAGTAGCATGAAGTGAAATAAGCGTATAAACATAAGAAAGCATTTGTTCAGATTTCATTGTAATTTTTTCTCAAAGGGTACCTCATGAACAAAGGTTTCCAAGTGCTTTGTGAGGGGTGTGGCCCAAAACAGGAAATGTGAACCAAACTCATATTGACATTAATAAGGTACTGAATATGGGTAGCATGGTATGTAGCTGATGATCTACCCTTTGGGCTGAGATATCAGCCTACTCGAGGGAATATTTTTCAAGCACAGAAGGCTGTGTTTTTCCCTGATTGACTGACTGACATGCAATGGGGCATCTCCAGGAAAATCTGATGGCCATAAAAATATGTTGGATGTCATGACTGTGGGCAGGTATTATAGCTGCCTCATCCTGTACCATGAAAACTTTATTGTTTCTGTCCCTTTTTTCCTTATGCTGTTCAGGAGCATGTCAGGCTGAGAGTTTGTGGGTGTTGGTGTTACAGCTGCAGTTTCTTATGCTGACTGAGCAAACCTGCTGAACCTTGACACGTAACAACTCAGGGAATAGACTCAAAAATCTTCAATGAGCTGAGGAAATAACACAGACATAAATCCAGAGACCAAGTTTCTTCCTTTGTCCTTTTTTAAACTAGAGCTTACAGCTGGCTTTCTGGTGCATGTTTAAGCCTGATCTGGTAATTGACCTGAGTCCTTCTTTCTTTGGTGCTATAATAGCTGTCAATCACAGGACTGATTTCTTCGCAAGTACTGAACATCCAACAGTTTCCATTGACTTTTCATCTAGGAATGTTCAGCAAGTAATAAGAAAGAGAAAATACACAAAGGTATTTAGGGGTCTAAATGTCAGTTGAAATATACCAATGGAAATTGAAGCATCTAAACAGAACACTATAGAAAAAGTTTCCCAGTTAAAGGAAATCAAAAAGTTAGTTCTGTCTGTGAGGTTTTACAAAACTGAGAAAAAGATGCCAAAGCATAATGTTTGATCCAGAGCAGGTCTGCACATTTTTTTTTAATATTTGGGAAACACTGACTGAATTTTTTATCTCTGCTTTCCTCTGAATTGGAGGCCATTAAGGAAAAATTAAACCTAAATTCACAGTAAAGTGTATATATACATTTTGGCAATGGAATTTTGCATTCAAGTGATAACATCCAATTTACACAGTTGGTTACTTAAAAAAAAAAAATGGTAACTATATAGTGCCAAAAGTTGCCAAAACAATTTTAGTCTTTATAAAATCTTCTTTTACATCTTTCTTTGTGATGGATAGCTCACCCTTCTTTTAATCTGATCCAGTTTGTTCATACCTAGTATCACTGGAGAAATACGAAAGAGATAAATTTAATCTACCAAGTACATATTCCATCTTGCTTGGTTACTCATGTTCTTGCTACAAATCTATGGATTAATTTAACTTCAACTAGGTATCAGTAGGTAGAAACTGGCAAACACTTAAGTCAAGGGAACTGTCTTCACTTTTGTCAGCCTTTGACCACACTTTATATTGCTAAATCATACTGAACTTCATAGTAAGTACTGTGTAGTAAGTACACAGTAGTCTTTTTCTCCAATGCCTCTAAAGCAAATGATTCCTGTGTAAGAAAACAGAGAAAGCTACTCATTTTTATGTGTAATCTATAACTCTTGTGTATGTCATTCCACTTTTCAGAAATCAAATTTAAATTACAGATATCTTAAATGTGGTTTCCTCATAGCATTCACTGTTTTTGAAGATTGATTGTTCAGCAGTATTTCTATTTTTCCGGTTTGGTACTTTCAATCTACCCTGTGGACTTTGAAAAGTCTAGTAATATAGTGAGCTTTCAATGAAATTTATTATCCTTTTTAGGCTACATATAAATATCTTAAATAAAACTTTGGCATCAACGTCAAAGCACTAAAATATGTCTTCTGTTCTCTCCAGCTATTCCATATTTTATGTGTTTGATGTTAATGTGAATGTGATATTCAAACTTAATAAATGTATGGCAAAGGGAAAAGTAAATGTCAATAAGCTTTGTTGAATACTCTTATTAAATGCTTGTGTTGTGTAAAAAGACAGATTAAAGAGATGCTGTAAATCCTCTGTGCCACCATTATATAGTTCTGTAAATTATGAAAAGATTTATAATCCACTGCTTAATATGTTAAAGAATGAATTTATTCCAATTATTAATGTATTCAGATTTAAACTATCATTTATATATAAGCATTTATATATTTATATTTATTAATATTTGTATTCCAAATGTATCTATATTCATTAATGTCTTATTATTGCGCTTATCACTGAAGGCTCTTAGAGCTGTCTGTTTCTGCCAGCCTTATACTGTACTTCTTATGTGGGCACAATGAATAATGCTATCCCAAAAAGAAAGGATGCTTTACTTCTATTTTGTCAAATCAAAAATGCAATAATTAAAACCATTTTCTACTAGTTTTTAATATTTTCAATCACAGTCTAAGAATTCTTGCAATGAAAGGACATTATTTCTCTATGTTAAAGTTCTGTGCGTTACACATAAGCTGTGTTTAAGTATTCTTTTGTCTACACAGTCTGTACAAAAGAAGTCTAAGCTGCATGCAGTGACCCTTCCTAGAACTACTGCTCAGTTTTTTGGCAGTCTGTCTTCTAGAAGAGACAGGTGCAGCAGACATGGATTATGCCATCAACCTTGGTAAATGAGATGGAGACCACTAGGAAAATATTTCTGGGGCTGTAATCTCCATCCTTATGGATCCTCCTCTGCATGGTTTATATTCAAGTTGTTTAATAGGATAGCATGTTCAGGGAATCAACTACCCTATTCACAGCATCCAGCTCCTCCAAATGTCAGGTGGGTCTGGCTTAAAGGGTACCGTGATAGGAGCAACAGGATAAATAATTTATTCCACACTTTGGGAAGCACTAGGAGTAGTAACAGCTCAGTAATTGTCACTGGCTGCTGCGAAGCCCTTGGTGAACATAAGTTTTCCCTCAGCAATAAAGGTAAGAGTTACACTGAGAAGAATCAGCACATATATACACTCACCTGTTCTCCCTCAGTGTTAGTCACCTTAGTGCTGCAATGGACTCCATCAGCCAAGGCAGATATAGCCCAAGGTATGTTTGAAATCAAAAACAGGTGGTGGGACTGCTTTGGCAAGAGTGCTGGAGAACATTTCCCTTGGTGATGTACACCATCTGTACTGGCGATGTAGCTGTAACTTTGAAACAGCATATGCATGGTTTTCCCTTCCAAACTTAGACTTAGCTGCGCAGGGCTTTCCTTAGTGACTTGGTCAGTTAATTCTGGAAGTACTAGATAGATAAAGAGTCCTCTCCCCCATTTCCCTCACCTTATTTTGCATTACTCATTTATTTCCAGAACTTGCAAAAAAATAAGTGCTGGTAATAAAGGGGTCTTCTCCAAACTAAGTAATCTTAATTCTGTCTGTTGTAAGACTACTTTGTCCTCACAGTTGGTTACCTCTTGAATGCTACATTGATATGCCAAAATGAGGTCATGTGATCTTACATTTCCTTTCTGATTTTAGTCTATTACTTACAAACTTCCTTGCAGCAAAATCTCTGTTTTCCCCCATCTCCTTTGTATCCTTAGCTGAAGTTTTGGTTCCTGTAACATATCATAATATCTGGAAATAAATCTAACTTTTCCATTCATAGACTGATGGTTCTAGCGGTTGACTTGAAGCACAGCACTGGGGCCTGCATGTCAGAATCTGAGTTCTGAGCATTTTTTGAAAATCAGATCTCAGTCTCCAACGATATCTCTGCTTTTCCTTCTTTTAAGTGTAACTTGACTGGCATAGGTGAACTCCCAGACTCCCCAAAGTCAGCAACAACTCTGCCATTGATTTCTAATTGTCATAAAGATCTTTGTTGTGAGCATATAAGGCCTGAAAAAATCCAGTGAAAAAGTCAGAAAATGGCAGCTGCCTATCTGACGTTCTCAGACTTTCTGTTCTGGTAATGTGTATGAATTATGATATTGAACTTTCTGCTTCAGTAATGTATACTGAATTATGATATTGAACTTCAAAATGAAGGGAACTAATTAGTGAACTAATTAGTGAAAACTAGCAAATGAGATGGACTCAGTCGACATTGCCCCAAAATATAAGCAGAAAAGCCATTTAACCTATTTTCTCTGTAAAGTTGTCACTGTTCACAGTTTAGACTGTTTACCTACAATTTTCTATGAACTTTAAACTAACTGTTCTTCTAACTTAGCAGAATGCCTTGAAGCCTGCTACTGGCTTTCTAGTAAGCTTGATCTTTTATTAGTTACTATCTTTGTGATATTCATTACACATTAATTCACATTTACATTTTTCTATTTCAGAAGTGAATTCATATTAGCATTCTTTTGTTACCAGCAAATGGCAGAATAATTAACAGAATATTTGATCATGTTAATAGAATTCATGTTTGGTCTTTTGAGTCAAAGCTCATAAAAAAAAACAACTCTCTTGATATTTTCAGGATACTTTGGTTGGTATATCCCTTTATGTTGCCTTATGTTCCTTTTACTGAAAAAGCATCCTTAGCTGCACTTTTATGTTAATATAATTTTCTAATGCACTCTGAACTGGAATTGATAATTTGAATGTAAAAGTGATAATAGTATATACAGTATTCTAAACCTGAACCCCAGGAATTTTTCCTTGCTCATGTCTTACTCCTGTAAAATTCTACTAAAGAGGCCAATTTCTTGCACAAAGACCTAGGGGAATATACTGAGCCAAATTTGTTTAAGTTTTTTACAGTAATCAGTGACTTTATATAGAACACAGTGTCTCTCTCCCATGCAGAGGAATGCCTTTCATTTGGGAGATGAGTGAAATTTGTTCACCAGTACTTGGTGTTTGAAACCAATAGGGAAATTGACAATTTCTCAGCAGGTGATATATAACCTATATAATCTAAAATATAATCTAAGGTCAGATAAGAGAGGCAAAGGAAATTCTTAGTATGATTTCTAACTTTAAGTTAAATCCAAATGGTGAACCAAAGTGCTTTTTAGATGATTCCTCAAAAGATACTGAAGGAACTTTACCTGAGGAAGATGCTGGTGGATATAACTGGAGTGTGCCCACAATGGTGAGGGCATATGTTTGCCAGAAGGCTGTAGTTATGTATAATGTCACTATCCCTAGGTATTACCTAGAGACTGAAAATGAAATTATTACCCTTGCTACGAGGCAGAATATACATCTGTGCTCAGCTAGCTCTGTGCAGGTCTGGCAGGCTAATTCAAACCGCTGCAGCAGATGCTTGGGTAAGCTGCCAGGGAGTGCACTGAGGAGCACTTACATGCCGTATCCCGGCCACTTGGCCTTGGAAACAGTAACCTCTGGCAGCAGAGAGGGAGCTAGGAACCACAGGGGAAATAACATCAACTATCAGAGTTATTTCAGCAGTGTATCATAGAATCATAGAATAGTTAGGGTTGGAAAGAACCTTAAGATCATCAAGTTCCAACCCCCCTGCCATGGGCAGGGACACCTCGCTGTAAACCATATCCCCCAAGGCCTCTTCCAACCTGGCCTTGAACACTGCCAGGGATGGAGCATTCACAACCTCTGGGTAACCCATTCCAGTGCCTCACCACCCTAACAGGAAATAATTTCCTCCTTATACCAAATCTAAACTTCCCCTGTTTAAGTTTTAACCCATTACCCCTTGTTCTATCACTACAGTCCCTAATGGAGAGTCCATCCCCAACATCCCTATATTCCCCCTTCAGATACTGGAAGGCTGCTATGAGGTCTCCACGCAGCCTTCTCTTCTCCAGGCTGAACAGTCCCAACTTTGTCAGCCTTTGGCCTGGTACATTAGTTGCTCTTGTTCCTCTATTTTCTGAATGGTAAATTTCCAAATAAAATGTCATGGAAAAAAATCACAACATTTTTAATACAGGAAAATAATTCAGTTGACACAATTTCCTACAATTGTCTGCATGAGGAACTACCACAGCAGGAGAGCAGTTCTGAGAGAAACTGAAGAGCAAACTAATGCAGCTTAAAATTGTTGGCTGGGCTCACTGACACATTAGGTGTCAGCCAGCTATGTTGATGGTCAGTAACTGAGAGAAACAATGGGTGAAAGTGACTGCAGAAGGACCTACAGTTAAAAGCTGAAGATATACTTCGGTAAGTGCAGCATCTCTCTCTTTCTACAGACCAGGTTGCCTAACCAAAACCAGACAGAAGTGAAATCAGTTTTCACTTTTTCCTGGCTGAAAAAATAAAATGTTTACAACCTTTTCTATGGCAAGAAATTTTGAATTTTATTGAGCAAAGCATCTTCATAAAGCCCTCCTCTATAAAGGAAACAGATTATTCTCTTGTTAGATCAGCCCATGCTTGTTTGAAAGCATCCAATTCACTTCTGGATTAAAGGAATATTACAAAGTGGAAGGGGAAGGCCCTGTAGGGAAGGCTCTCATGGGATCCAGATTCTTCAAACACGATACTATGTAAAAGGAATGAGTCACCTCTGTGCTCTGTGAGAGCACTCTGCTATAGGTTAAAGCCTCGTATTACACTTTCTGATTTCACAGACTCTGTTAAGGGTGAAACAGGGCTTCACAACTAAAACATTTCTGATAATATTCATTATTAACACAGACTTTCATAGAGATATTATTTACCATTCTGTCTGAAATACGATGCTCAAAAGCTGCTGCAAACAACTAGATTTGTCAGTTCCCTCTCCCATCTCTACCACTAAAAAAAAAAAATCCCCAAAAAACAAGCCACTTCATCCACCATTCATGGTGCTTTGTCTCCCCAGCTCATTGCCGCCTATGAGCTGCCATGCGGCAATGGTGCACTTCGTAGCAATTTCTGCCACATGGTTTGTGTGAACTGGACTTTGTGGGTAACTGTGCATTGTTTGGGTTATAATAAATCATCTCTAGCACAGTTAATTGCCTCAGGTGCTGGATACTTCTATAGCTGTCCGCTTGCTTGGCCAACATATAGCATCTTTTTTTAAATGATACCTTTCCCTCACACTAGACAGGAGTCACCTTCAAAGACTAAGGACTTGTGTCCCTCTTCGAATCATCTTGTCAAAGCTCCCTTCCCTAGAAAGTGATCCCAGATGCTTGGAATCCCTTCCCTCTAATTCCAGGCTAGTAGCTCCATTATCCCAACACTGGAGCAGCCAGGTGATAATGTGCTCAATTGGACAACGGCTGAAATCTTTTTGCATGTCCCACAGCTCACTCAGGGACAGGGATCGAGGGGTCACCTCTTGCTCTTCCTCTTCCTCCTGCTCCTGTGAAGGCTCTGTTTTGTTCTCATTCACTAAACCAGCTGTCTTTTATGTACATTTCTTGTGTCTAGGGACAACTGATAATTTGGTTCAGCCACAGTGCCTGTTGCCTAGGTTGGGGTAGCCACAGAGCCTGTCAGTTTACTGACAGATCCATAGACCTTCCTTTCCCTTTTAGGGTACTGAATAGTGTTGAGCAGGGTCCAGTAAGCATGGGCCAGACCCCAGCACATTGCAGTGATTTGTGCCTCTCTGGTATTGCCAGGACAACAACATACATTTTCCTAAATGTTTTACCACTTTTTCTGGATTTTGCACTTTTTCAGGGGTGAAGTTCCAAAGTACTGGAGGTACCCACTGGCCTAGGTACTTGCTCATACTATTACACACACCCTGCCACTCATAACTATACAGCCTTGGGGCAGATCTCTGGGTTATATTTTTAAATATCTAATAGAGACTGTTTATTATTCACCATTTGGTCTGAAACATGATAGTCAAAAAACAAGACAGCTGCTGCTAGCAATTAGATTTGTCAATTCTCTCTCCCATCTCTACCACTAGAAAAATAAAGAACAAAATCCACCCTGTTACCTTAGGAAACCTAGCTGAGAAAGAACATCTAACTCCACCTGAAATGGAAAAGGAGATAAGGAATCATATTTATATACTGGAAGTCTGTATTTTTTAACTGAGTGTAACATTTGGGTTTGTGTTTATAAGAAACATTGTTGTTCTTTCTTCATCTTATAAATTATTTTTTTCAATAATGGCTGAAAGACTTCTCAGCTCTGTGCTGACAGTAAGCTGGCTAGTTGGTTAACTGTGCTAGCTGGTTAGTTAGCTGGCTGCTTCACTATGAAGCTTGTCATGCTGCTGTGGAAGAAGAGTATATTTATGGCTTCAGTTCAATACTGGACAGTGGTTCAGTTCAGAAAAAAAAAATTATTTCATTTTATGGCTTGAAATTGTCCTCACACGATGCCAGAAGGTGTTTTCCAATTGTTAAATGACAAGTAGGCTTCTGGATTTTCCCGGAGTTTAAGTGTATTTTGAATTAAATTGTTTGAACCAGAGTAAGCAGACAGTTGGAGTTGGACTTTTCACAATCCCATTTAGCATGATTCTCTTTTGAGCTTTCTTTAAGGGTCAGACCAGAGGCATAGTCCAGAATAGATTAAAATAAGTAATTTTGCAGCTAAAATTACTTTACCAGCCATAATTTAATGTTTGTAAGCTACAGTTTTTGCAACTGCTTTAAATTAGTGCTCATTTTCTTCATGAGGAATCATGAACACTTATCAGCAGTATTTTTTTCTAAATGAAGTTAAAGGATTTTTTTTTAATGAACATCAGATTTATTCCAAAAATATATCTATTAAGAACCTATATCTATTCTCAAAATTGGGTATAGTATAAATACAGGCAAAAAATATTGGGTGTAAATTTCCAAAACATTATTGTTGTTCACCAGTTCTTAAAAATAAATGTACACCAAAATGAAAAATTTAACTGACCTATTATTTAAAAGAATAAAGGTTTCCAAAAGCTTTTTATAATGCAAACACAAAACGAATGAAATAATACTTCAACATAATTTTTCAGGTTTACTTCAAATTACATATTTCTTCCTGTTCCATCTTATCCAACATTTCTGAATATAATATCTAATTTCAATCAAAAGCAAACTAGTTTTTACCTACTAGGCACAAAAAATTCTACTGCTATTACCAGTCCTATTTCTAATTGGAGCTTTAGCAACTGCCCTGCAAATATATTTTCTTTCATTTCAGGCATGACTGACCAAAAAAACTGTATCAGAGACATTTCTATACATTTATGGGGAAAACTATCAATGCTTTCATTCATACAGTAAGAATACTTTGTAAATGCACTATACTCTGTTTTTCCTGCAGCATTGAACTGGAACTACTTCAACAAGGCATGGTTATCTGTTTAAAAAAATAAATAATATGAATGATTCCTATTTTTAATAACATAAATAAAACATGATAAAGTGAAAATTTCTGTGTAAAGAGTCTGTAAGCCACTGGATCTATTGGGCACTAGTCATTTCTACACCGTTATTCAGTATTGCATTCCTAACTATGCCTTAGAAAAAGATAATTTTTATGTCAATGCAATTACTTCTTCCTGATAATATGGTAGAGGCAGTACTCATACTAAGGTATTTCTTAAAGAAGCATGTGTTTCTTGGAGAAGTACTTCATATTCTTGCATATCCTGAAAGGAACTGGTACAAGCAACAGGAGAAAAAAGGTAGAATCTCTAAATTTATTCATTATTAAAATTTGGCCAAGATATAACAAACATAAATTCTGTGGAGAAAAGGCATCCCACTTTTGTGTCATTATTGTATGTTGTTGAAATAGCATGCTAGCATCTATTGGAGATTATTTGAATGTTTTTGTGTTCATTGATTCAAATATAATTCAGACTTCTGCAAAATTTTATGTTTCACAATTGCAGCCAGCTGGAAACCATGTTTACTCCAGTGGTTTGATTTTGCTTAACAAGTTGGGTGGGAGATGTTGGTCATGAACCTCCAATGTGTCCATCATTAATATTTTCCAAGAGTTAGCCATCATCACACACTAATCATAAAGGAGAAGAAGAGTTCAGAAGAAATGTTTCCTGTCCTTACTTAAAGTAATAGAGTATAAAAGTCTCCTAAACAACTTCTCAGAAGTTTCTTATCTCTACAAGTCTCCTGCCTGACTTCAGTCAAAACATTTGTTATATTCTGCTGGCAGATATCCATGGGTAGGTGTGTGGTCTGAAATTCTGCTGGAGCAGAGTTTACAGCAACATAAACTCCCTGTTCTTTCTTTTCCTAGTAAGGGCTTGAAAAAGGGCAGCTTGGCTTGAAAACTAGGACAGATTGTGCTACTAGAAGACTGCACAGAGAGTACAACTAGAGAATCGGAATATACACAGAATGCCTCTCCTGTAAAAGCCCTGGCCACACTGAGAGGTGACCTTTCTCGTAATATAAGATTGATGGGAAATGTGTTGTACTCTAACCAGATGAAAACCAAACTCAAGAGGTCATGTTAAGGGACGAAGGGAAGATATTCATCTGTAATAGTTTGATACATGTTAGCTGTATAGCATCTGTGCTAGGACTACTTGATGTAACTCACAAGTTTTTACTGCATTCCTGGCAAAGGACTAATGTTAAATGACCTGAGCTGTAATTTAGTCCCATAAACGGTTGTGCCTATGCCATGTGACTTTCTCAGTTCCAGCTTACATTCCCAAGCCTTTTTCAGTATGAATTTATCTTCTTTTTTGTATTTGGCAGGTCTTTTCCTTTATGTTATTATTGTACTTATGCCTCTTGTTTTAAACATCTTTCTCTGATATATAGCTTATTCTTAATTTTATCTCATATTAGCTACAATATGTTACAACTAGAACAAATGTAATCCCCTTTTAAATGACGTGTGACATCGTCATCAGTAATATATTTTCCTGCAAGTTTTTTGCATCAACAATGAATTAAAAGTTCATTTACTATTCCAGCTCTTATTACTGCAATTCTCTGTAGCTACTTAAAAATGTTAGTGTTCTATCAGATTCCCAACAAAGCATAATTCAGATGAATTCCTCAAACTGATACTGGTATTTCTGGATCCAAAGGTATGTAGATCACAAATGCAAATTCTCTGCTTGACATTGCCGCTTACTTTAATACATACTTGTTATTATTTGTCTACTGGTGTTCTAGGAGAATCTCAAGTCAAGCTAGTATTCAATGAGCTGCTGTACGAAGTGGGATCAAATTATAAACTTTGCCTCTTAAAATCTAAAGCTATAAATCAGAAATGCATTTAAGTGTGTATGAAGATTTTCTCTCTTCAGAAAAGCACTTAGGCAAATAATTTCATTTAAGCATATGTATGAGTATGTTCCCATTAAAGAGTAATTTCTGGATTAAATCTCTGAAAGTATGATAAACCTTAGATAAATTCTTAATTTTGCTTGCAGAGTCAGAATAATTCCATTAATATTTTACAGTGCTTTGTGCCTCTATCTGTAAAAGGTACATGCATTTGAGAAAATTTCATAGAAGGGGATAGTGATATCACGTTCCTAAGGCTATGAAAACCCTGAATATTCACAATGCAGACTGTAAGGTACAGACAAACCAACCTATTTCTTTAGCTTTTTGATGAATAAAGTTGTAATGGTACAATTCTAACCCTGTTAATTTTATAACCCACAAAGTGTTGGTTTTATTGTCAATTGACATAGTATTTTTCATTTTTAATGTTCGTCACTTGATAAAATGGATTTCTTTCAATGAAGGTTTAATTACTTGGTATTAATTCTTTCATGGCATTATTCTGCTGAAGAACTTCACTGAACATTTATATTTTTATGTGGCTAAACATTTGCATTTAATAGCTTTTGAAAGGCAAGTTCATGGCTACTCTAATTAATAACAATGATATAGTGTAGATTTTATAGCAAATTAACTGTCCAACAACAAGGCTGAACAACAATAACATAAAAGTTACAGTGTGTGATTCATTCCAAAGCTAACTTACAGTGAAGAAATTGCAAGTACAGAACATTAAATAAGTCCTCCATAAATCAAGCTTGTGCCTCATTTCCAAATTTATATCAGAAGTATCTGTCTTAGTTAGGAACACTGTATGACTTAGTTATAGAATATAGAAAAGAAGAGGGCAGAACAGTATTGTATGTTTGCTTGTTTCTTTTTCTAAAAGTACTGATCATATCACTAAAATCGTTGCTATATTTTTGTGAAACATATACCTTTAAACACCTATTGTTTTCAGTTTTCTCAGAAGAGTTTACAACACTTTTTAATCAATTTGCAGGACCTCTGCAAATTAGGAGACTCTTACATTGACAAAAAAAACCCAAACAAACAAACAAAAAAGCCACAGTATCACAGAATTAGCTTTTCTCAGTACTTTCTGGTGTGGTCAGCAAAATTCAACTTCTAAATACCAGGCAGTGAAGAGTTAATTTTGTATTTTGTTTTCAAAGCTTTTGAAAGTAGAAACGATTGTAGAAGCAACTGATATGCCCAAGTCACCTTAACTCCTACTCACATGGAGAGCAGAGCCATTCTGAGCATACATACTCCTTCCTCCTGCTCTTTTCTATCTTGTCATAGATAAGAGAGAGCAAATGGCAGAGATGACTGAGGTCTTGACTAATGGGAAAAGAAACAGGGAACAGGTAATAGACAAATCCCAGTTGCCATGAGGAAGGGGAGGAGAAGGACTCACCTATCACAGGTGATGCATCTTGACACCTTCATTAGAGAAAGGGACAAAGCTGGGACATCCCAAGGGTGACAGGGAGTCACAGTTTGAAAACAAGAAGAGAATGTGAAGCTTATAGGCACTGTCATTTATTCTCTGAAGTTACTCCTGTTTTCCATTCCTCTACTCACTATTATCCTAATATTAATATTTCATGTTTACTCAATTTTTCCCTATTGTTTCCCTTCTTTCCTAATACATTTCATCTCCTCACTTTCACAAATATCCCTCTTGTTCCCAGCCTTTTACACTTTAAATCCTGTCCAAAAAATTGCTTTCTTTCTGAAATTATGCTATGGGGACTGAGTCTTCTGGGGTAGACGTATGACATGTTGGCTTTATCCCTTCAAAGGAATTCACATAGGCAGACAGATAATGGCATTTTCCACTTATTGACAGTGATCAGTTTGCTATGCAATTTGTTTTTCTAAGTGATTTTTTAACACCAAGAATCAATTGCAGTTAGTCTATGGATCCTTTTACTGCCATTACTAGACTCATCCCAATGTCTAATCTAGCTCAAGTGTCTGATCTTACTGAAGCTTCACATCTTGCACATGCAGAAATGTGATTTTTTTAAAATATCAGTTATATCATTGCACAGATAAATTGAATGCATAACAAAACCAAATGGAATCAGAGATAGTTCTACAGAAGGACAACTTGCAGAGATCTTTTGTAGAAGGGAACATCTGAAACAGTCACTGTGTTTCCTGGGAATAAGTGACACAACTTTCCTCAGCCCCAGAACTGTTTGTCTCAGGGTGTCTAGGCAGAAGGTAAAAACTCTGCTGATGTTTTAACAGTAGGCACAAAGGAAAATTCACCCTTAAACAGTGTTCAACCTTGTAGAGCTCTATATAAATCTAAGAACTTGAACCAAACTGAGTTTTCATAGGTGACTTAAGAGGTCAGAAGTACAGACACTGTTGTGTTGTGTCTGTAATGTGAATTATAACATTTGTGACTAAAACAACACAGTTTTCTTTTCAAGGAGAACTTCAAAGTTGCCACAACAGGTTCCATAACAATGCTATAGTCTCAGTTTTAGAAACACATCAACTATGACAATTTAAAAAAAAAACAAAAAAAAACCAAAAAACACAACAAACAAACAAACAAACAAAAAAAAACCAAACCCCAACAACAAACCAAAAAGCAACATAAAATGTTTCTAGTGCCTACTCAGTGTTGTGCGTATTCTGCGTCAGTCTAACACAGAGGATCCTACTGTGGAGGGCAAGGAAAGACTCTTGCTTCATCCTGCTGATTCCCCTTTCTTTTGTTGTAAGACTCTCAAAGAGCTGGATGATTTCACTCTTTCCTGTTCTAAGAAGGTGGGGTGCAGAACTAGTTAAAGATATATAATGTTAAATTTGGTACCTGGTAAATTGATTGGGAATTCCTAACTAGTAGAGGCTATATACTTTATTTACACATTTGTATACTTTATTTCTACCACTCTATTGTGGAAAGCCCTGAGTATATGCCAGACCCAAATGCTAGAATGGAATTTAATTCATGGCATTTTTTCATCTCTGTCCCTGTTGAAGATTATTCTAAGTTCTTTGACCAAAGAAACTGTCATTCTGAATGTACTTCCAGGAAACACCAATCAAGTGGATATGGAAGGGGTTTATCTTCCCATGAAAGAAACACAGATTTCTTCTTTAAGGTTTAAAAACTAATCACTTCTGTAAGCCTTTAAAATATAAGTGCACTTTTTCTGCAGAAAAAGTAGTAGAGAATGAGCTCCATCATAAGGCATAATACATCATAGCTGAGGGAATGCAACATTTCCATTTTCGCATAGAATTTAATTTGACACTGAAGTAAGAAGTGATGGGTTTCAAATCTGATAATGAGGTAGAAATCCTGACCGCACTGAAATCAAAGGCACCCACTGACAGGAGCAACAAGATTGCATCTTGCCCTGAATACTGACTGGAATCTCTTGTCAAATTCAATTCCTACAGAACTATGCTTAAATACTGCCCTACCCTCCCCACACCACCTTCCCTCTTCCCCCTATTCCTTTCTTCTCTGGATATAGCTTTTACTCTTAAATGGCATACTCCTATCAATCGTTTGTCCTTTTCCTGCAGTTCACTTTAAAATACGAGTTCACCAGTGATTTTAGTTGCAACTGGTTGTAACTTGTACTCCAAGCAGTTGTTAGATAGATGCAGATTATGATTATTTCACTCTTATTTTCAAATACACTTGATCAAATATGTACTTTGAATTTTTTGCTTTGGTTTCTGCAACAATGCAGAACTCTACATGATATACCAGGGCATTTTTGCTATTCTAAATTGATGAAAATCCTCATTAAAATATTTTATTGTTATAGCGTATTTTGCCAGTATAATACTAGGAGAAACACAACAGATTTAAGTCATAAAGCTTTCTTCATAATGTTTTTAACAGCTTTTGTTCCTTGAGGGCATGAGGAAAAGGTGCTGCATATGCATGCAAATTTGTTGCCAGTAAAGCTGAAATAAAATTAGTTAAAAACCCAGGGAATTTGGAGTTTTTATGGAACACTTCTACTATTAAAAAAAAAAAAATACTACAGTAATATCATTTCCTTTCCTATTTATATTAACTAACAGATTGTTTCATATGGGATCTTTAAAAGATTTATATCTTCCAAAGCTAAGAGGAAAGCAGATGGAATAAGCTATAATTGTATGCTGCTCTGTAGTTTAAAAACATTCTGTTGACAGAGACCTGGTAGGAGTAACACAACTTCCAAATTTACAGAGACCCCTCTGAATTGCTCTAACTGTAAGAAAAGGCCTTCGGGGACTAAGCAGTAATTGTGATTCAGTAACTTGCTCCAGATAAAATAAGCAGCCAGTGAAAGACCCCAGCTATTGAGCCCAGTGGTTCTGCACAATACATGTGATTTTTTAGAAGCTTGGTATCCCTAGGGTCCCTCTGCAGTAGATTCAAAAAGAGATTTCTTCCAATGACTAGCCCCAACCACCCAAGTTCCTATTCTGAACCATTTGGCTTCTGAGTCTCACCAAGAGGGAGATAAATAACACTAACTCTCCCTGGGAACAGGATTATAAGGAGATTCTTTTTTGTTTAATATTTAGGTAGGGAATTAGAAAAGAACATCCCTGCTTAGAATAGGTTACTATAAATTCCTTTGGTCCCTCAAAAGCTTACCCATATTAATTTTAACTGAGTGTTCTAAGTGACTTCAGTGGTATGGCATGTGTCATATCAAGTCATGCAGTTGTCTGCACCTTTGCTGCAGTAAGTAAGAATTCATGTTGGCTTTTCACACAGAAAGGAGTGAAAGAAATAGCAGATATTGAAACAAAATTCTTTGTTATAATTCCAACTACTGTGTGGCTGTTTCGTCCCATTCTGCTGTCTTTCTCTCTCTCCTAACCATCCCTTGAGGTAGGAATAGCAGAAACAGACAGTACTGACAGACAGTTCAGTTACAGTCTGGCAGGAAAGGTACACACATGGCAGATCATGGAAAAATATGAGAAGTTGTGAGAGAACTTACCATTACCATCACTGTGGTACCACCACTGAAATACAAGAAGCAGCATCTGATCTTATAACTAGGGGTAAGGAATGATTAGTGAAATAATCTTAAGCATGACAAAAATTAAGAAAGAACATTGTTCTAGCCTGCTGTGCTCTATGACGTGGATAGCACCTAACTCAAAAATGTGCTTCATTGTAGATCAAGTGTGATACTTTTTGTTTTGGTGACATTCTTTACTATTTGATCCCAATTTTTATTTTCAAAATGCTTTTTACTTACAAAAAGTTTTCATTGGAGTACCTGAAAAACATCTTGATTTCCAGCAGCATTTTATGCAAACACAGTGTTTATCTGGAAATTGATTTGTTTCTTTGGATGAGTTAATGGGGTTTGAGTGTATTTTTTGCTAGATAACAGTGGGTCTATTTTTACTTAGAAGATTTGTGTACCTTAAGTTAATATTCTTTCATAAGTTATTGCTCTGTGGATTGGGCAATGAACTGTGAAAAACAAGTCCAATTTCAAGTGAAGTATCATAGCTGCATAAATTTTGCACATACATATTTTAAGTCATCTAAATATTCGTACATGAATGTTAGTCAAGCAAATAAAATATTTCCTTGACCATGTAAAATACACAGTTTAGCAAAGAATTCAGGACTCCTGTAATAAAATTGCCTAACCCCCACCTACTTAAGAATATATTAGCTAAGAATTCATTTTCAACAATAATTTGACCTTTAGGGTATTTCTTCTTAAAAGAGTATCATTGTGCTGAAAAAGCAAAAACCCAAACAGAATAAAAAAGAGTGTGGTGCAGAGGGGCATTCTCAGTTGAATACCTGGTGAAGAAGTAGACGTGTTCAGCATTTTTCTGTGCATCAAGGTTATCCATTTAACTGGTGTCTCTTTTACTGTCTAAGAGCATACATTTTTCCAGCCCAGAAGTTTCCACACATGAATGGTAGTAACACATTTTGTAATTACCTTTCATCCTATGTCTTTGTCACAATGTGTAACACCGCAGTTTTTCATCGTTAGAAACAGGGCAGGAATTTAAAATACTTCCAATGAATTTTAAACATAACAGTTCAGAATTCTTAAAATACATAGGAGTGTGTTTCAATCAAGGAAATGCCTTCTTAGACACGGAAGGGGAGAAACTATCAATAATACCATTATTAATCTTTTTTTTTTAGAAGAAGCATAGGCAAAAAAATTAATTATGTCAGAATTATTCTGATTTTTTTCAGACTAAATACTTTGGATTCAGTAGTCTAGTGGACAAAAAACAGAATTTACCATTCTGAAAATTAAGACAAGAAATTCCAAGCAATTGCTAAGAAACTACGTTCTTAGTAATTCTTAATTAAAATGCCTCTAATGATTTTGATGCTCTTGTTGGCTAGTATAGATCCATAGAATGGATGCAAATCATCTTCAGCAATGACAGATAGGCATTTAATAATCTTTGTTAACAGACATTTCCTACACACCACTCAGAACCGGAACAGATACAACAGATCAATGAAAAGATACTGCCAATTTCATCACCTCTCAAATTATGGTCTTTTCAGAAATAAATGATGATAGGAATACCACATCATTTAATTTTATCGTCCACATATAGTAATTTCTTTGTTATTTCTCTGTAAAGCATGACCAGCTACTTGCAGAAGTATTTTATAGCAGCTCAAGTTTTCACAACAGCTGTTGAATGGAAGATCTTTAACTTTTACTACCCATTCTTTGCAGGTTATATACAGACGTACCTGCAAACCTATTCATGTGAGGATGTAGGGCCATTGTGAAATGTAGTTGCTAGAAGTGAGTAAGACTGAAATTGGTCTTCTGAGCCAACGTCATGTGGAATAACTGCAGATGTTTCATGTTCACTGCTTCGCTTACTCTCCCTTTTCAGTACTTTGTCTGACAAACTTAAAAGTTACATATATGTGTAACTTAGGCTTCCCAATTGGAGTGTCAATGGCTTCCAAGGGTAGCTGGGCAGGGTCTGCTAGAACATCGGACAGGCTTTGGCTGGAGGTTCCTGCTCTGAGGGAGAGGGCAGACCAGAGCAGCACAGGGAGCAGACCCAACCACAAGCATGAAGCACCTCCATGGGATTGCAGATGGACCAAGGGAAGGCCAGTATGTGGACGCAGCTTGGTGGGGCCCATGACTGGGTAGGGCTGTGGGGAGTGGGAAACCAGCAGTGTTGTGGCATCACTGGGACAATAGGTGACAGCCCCAGGGGGGGTCCTAGGCCGTGGCAGGTTAGGGGAGGCAAGAAAGGCCATTAGTGCCCTCAGGGCTTTGACAGTACTGAGGACACTGTAACCTCTGGTTAGCAAAACCAAGCATGCTTAGCTGTAACTGTTTCATTACGCATAATAAAGCTCAATTTCCAGTATCAGGCACTAAGTTAAGCAAAGATGTCCAGGTTTTGTATTGACTGAGGTATTTAAAGCCTGGGGGAAGTAAGTGAGCAATAAAGTGCTTCTCAGATTTGGCACATTCTCATACTGAGACAAAAGTCTAACACTGGTATCACTTGAAGTATCTTGCTGGGCTCCTTTCATCATTTAACATCTTCCCTTTCCTTAGATCTACTAGCAAAGACTACAAATGTGCATCTACCAAACACGTCAAAAGTGAGGTTTCCAGAGCTTCAGTGTAACCTTCATCTGAAGCAAGTGTGGCCCATAGGCAGTGCTCCTCAAACTTGCAGTGACAGCTCCTTCTCTGATGAAAAAGGCTATATAATACAGAGACAGAGGATAAAAGACTTAGCAAAGTGGATTATTTTTTTTTTCGGGTAGTTCCAGACTGATTTCTCTGGAAGCAGAGGAACAAAGGATGTTTTTCACTAGGGAAGCACTATAAGCAGAGGTAGTAGATAAAATTGTCCCAGGAACAGAAAACCCCACCATTTAGCAAGAACCTCAGGACAGGACTGTGCTGTATGCCAACATCATTCTTGTCTCATCAAATTGAAAAGAGCATAAAGGAATGTAACAATTTTCAGGATACCTCATTTCTTTTGCTATAGCTCAGTAAAGCAGCAGCTACTAGATGTTAACGTTCCATTGGTGACACTGTTATTTAATTTATAAAATCACTTGATAAGGAAATAAAACAAGAAAGTAACCCAAGTACAGTAAGACATGACCTTCATAACCAAAATATTCCAAATACTAATGCATTCTATAGGAAGTGACTTGATGCACCTCTTGGATTTCAATAACAAAAATGCTTTTCAGTTATGCTTCAAAACTAAGCTGCATGAAAAACAAAGTGTGCTCATGAGCTAATGAAATATAAAATAGGGTTTCCAATTAAAAAGAGAGGCTTAAAAAGCACTTACAGAGGAGCCATATTCAGCTCCAGTTTTTGACTCTGCAATCCATGTTAGCTTCAGCAAATTAGAAGTGTATGAGTCCAGCGAGAGCACCATTTGTCATGCTAGCTAAGGAACAGATTGACTGTTCCTGAGAGTTCTTCCTTTGTATAAGTACTTATTAAGGAGAGAGGAAGGATTGTTTCTGAAAAGGTGTATCACAGTTGTAAAGGAGTGTTTGGGTGGTACTGTTTCAAGCAGCAAGTAGCGCATGAAATAATAACAGATTCCTGTCTTCTTCAGGATGTCCATTTTCTCTGCATTGTTCCTACTATCATTACAGGTTTAATTCATGCAGCAATTTATGTCAATAATTACTTGGGCATCCTACAGATCTGTAACACTGTTCCATCCACGGTTCCAGGGTGAGCTTTTGTTTCCTTTCTGTTTAGTAAAAAAAGACATATTTAAAAAAAAAAAAAAAGGTATTTTGTGTTGTTCCGCATTTTCGGTACTGTCAATGGATTTTCAAAACCATGGTGTGCAGTAAGCAATACTTCCTGATCTTTATTGTATCACCAACAACTCCATGGAAAGTGTGGAATTATGCCAGCTTGAATCAGATGCATTGGCTTTTAATTTTATCAAGTAAATAGAAGCCAACTGGACTTTTCTGTGCAATACTTCTAATAATATCTCCTTTATGTATCTAAGACCTATCTCCACAGCTTTTAGTTGCAGTTTCACTGTGTTTTTATACACCATACTACTTTCTGTCATAATTTGTAGAGTTACTGTGCAATTAAATGAACTCCACAGATTCCCTTGATTTCACAGGGAATACTTTATATATATATATATATATATACTGGAATGCACTGTACTTCTCTCACAAAGTAAAGTAGTTGGTTTGTTTTTAATATTTTGCCAGAAAATTTAGTTACTTTATGATGCTTAATGTGTTCCTGAATGTGATCTATTTTGTGGGAAGGAAGAGGTTTTTCAAAGTATTACATTTAAGTTAAGAAATAAAAAATAACATCTGCCCTGATCAATGGATCACTTTTCTTTCCCCTGGGAATGCTAATTCGTATATATATATATATATATATATATAGATATATATATATATATTTGCCAAGGTAACATATGTTTGCCAAGGTAACCAGACCATTTTAAATTTAACATCCAGGCTTCTCTTTGTTTCTGAATGTTTTAAAATATAATGAACCACTAGGTTCACAGATGCTGTAGTTTTATAATAAAGGGCTTCTAAAAATGATTCCTACAGTTTAGAACTGCCACAACTTGAAACTTCTCAAAATAGAAAAAAAAAAATCTGGAAACAATTAGTCTGAAACCATTCATTGGTCCTGGATTTCGAATGAGAAAGCTCATAATGGCATTGGTCTTGTGCAGGTATAACTAGTGATGAGCAGACAGAGCTGGTGTTGTAAAGCTGTCCATTTAAATAGCCTGTGGTAGTTTGCATTCTGTGTGCAGTAGATTGTCTGAAACATCATTAAGATGCCATTACCAAACAGTTGGACAATTCTTCCAAATGTTTAAGTTTAGCAAAATAATACAATATGAAATATATCCCATTGCCTTTAATGTAACCAGCATATCGGGGGGGGGGGGGGTGGGGAGTGGGTGCGGAGAAAAAGAAATAAAAGGATTTTACTATATTGTACAGAAGTATTGAGAAGTTTTATTTCTGGGTATAGAAAAAAAAATCATCAGTCTCTGTATTTTAAACAGGACTTTTGTGTGTACCTTGTAGTGAGAGCATAATCATTAATTCGTTAGCCATTTTCTGTTGAGCTATCAGTGCAATAAATTACTTTTGTAAATAGAGGCTGAGCATCCCATCAGCTCCATTTTCTAAAAATAAGCCTTTTAAGTGTACCCTGTCAGTGCACTACCTTTAAACTTTGTTATAATTCCTGCAGATTAGCTTTAAACAGTCACTGTGATGTGACCTTACATAGAGCACAGCTAACTTTTCTAGCAATATTGAAATAAAGGAACTTCACGTGCATGTGGAATGTAGCTATACTGACTTTGCTGGTAGACATTTTTGGATTTTTTTCTCTAACAATTTATGTACTGAATCAATAATTGAGCTGTCTTTTGAAGTACATAAACAGATTAGATGGTCAGCATCTGGAGCATATATTAAAAAAACCCAAAGAAACATGGTTTCTGCCATTTGCTAATGGGGTTAAAAGGTCTACAATCACCTGAACTTGTGGGCAATTGCTGACGATAATGGGCCTGGGGGGTTACTTAGGCAAATATAGATATTCATCCTCTTTATTTTGTATTCATTCTAATAATGACAACTGACATATATCTTTTGTCATACTTCAGGCAGCCTGTTGTAGATTTCAGACTCTTCCAGGTAATTTCCTTTAAAGAGAAAAATAAGGGATGTATAGATGGGTATGTTCTCCCCTAACATGTTTTATTCATGCTACATAGACAGGAGGTCACAAGCGGCAGAGAGAATAACACTTTACTGGCTCTTCAACTGCGACATTAACCCTGATCTTTAATAAGTGGTTCTGCTCCAAGACAAGATTTTAGTTTAAAAATCAAAGGCAGAGAGCAGATTCCTTTCATCTACCTGAAAGGAGACTGTATGACATTATAAGCAATGATACTATATTTCCTCAAAGATATATTCACTACATAGCTTCAGAAAACATTTTGTAAAAGGATGCAAACTTTTAACCCTTACTATGGTTCTATTTCACATGCACATACATTTTTACATGATGAAACTTGCCCCATGTCTTTCTAGTTTATCAGGATTCTTTTCCTGCCTAGCCTTCATGGATTATCTGCTCTATTTTCTTCGCTTTTCCTCATTTTTTTAATTTTTGTTTTGTGGGGTTTTTTTGTTTGTTGGTTTGGATTTTTTTTTTACCCCTCAGCAATGTTGCTGACTCTTTGCGATTCAGTTCTACTTTTTCATTTCCAAATCACAGCAGTTGAGGTTAGTCTGCAATAGGCATCAGCAATCACCATCCTTTGGCATCCTTTAATTATTGTGATGAAAGTAGGCGAGTAATCTCAGGATCATGTTGAACAGTGTTTCAAATGATAAAGAGAGACCTGAGTCTGGTTTTGCTGTGGATTTAGATCAATGCACCATCTCTTTTGCAGTGTAAGAAAGTACTGACTCAGATTTGTCGTTAATAAATATAGCTCATAGCTTTGTTCTTGCTTGGGATTATATAACGTAGCCAGAAAAAAAAGAATCACAACGCAGACAGCTACATTGCTCCCTCCACTTCCAGCTCCTTAACTGACAAACATTGCAGAAATGAGAATACTTCTTGATTTTTACCACTGTAAATGAGATCTAGATCAAATTTATAATTCCCACATTTCCCAACCTTCTTACAATAGGGTTGTGGTTTTTTCTCTAAATTTAGGAGATTTTCATTCTAGCAGTATTTAAAATCTTCATATGGGAGTTAGAAAGGATAACAGGTTTTGGGAGTACATTTATAAAATTCTCCTTAAGTGATTCCACTGGAACAAAGAGAGCAACTGCACAGAAAGGCACTTAGAACTGGAACAAAACAATTTCAGCTTCCCACTTTCAACTCTGCTTTAAATGTCAAGGGCTTGCTCTTCTCTTGTAGAGCAAGGATATAAAAGTGTGTGATCAAGATTTAGTCTTAATTTCAGTTATAATTTACAATTCCTGAAGCAAGGGGGAATAAATTCTTCCTGTTAGTTGCCCGTCTGTTAGGAGCTATTGTCCTGTATCCTAAGGAAATAAATCCATATTCTAAACCCATGTTAATGAAAATTAGTGGGTTACTTACTTTTAAACTCCTCTGTATATGGCAAAACACAAAACAGAAAACTGGCAAAGGATTAGATGTCGAAATAATAACAGAGAGCAAAAATAAATTGTTTGCATTGGGTAAAAGGAACTATATGTAATGCAGATAGGAAGCATTTTGAAAGAAAATGAAGCTTTTAAGTATATTTGTACAAATAAGGTGGAAGGTTACATGATACAAAAGTTATTTTCATAACATTGTGAGGTATGAAGCACAAACAGTCCTTAAATAATTGGTTTTTGCACTGGAAGTAATTAAGATACAGATATAGTAGGTGTAAGGAAACCCTTAAAAGCTTACCACAGTTTGGCTTGCTTTGCTTTGTTTTGGTCTGGTCTCATTTGGTTTGGTTTGGTCTGGTCTGGTTTGTTTTTTACAGAACAATAGTTTTACCCCGGAAATCACTTAGAGGGCTAAAGTGTTCTGGTATTTGGCAAGCCTAAAAATGCTTTCTGCTACTGGTTGTTTCAACAACCTTCTGCAAAAGACTCTCAAAATCAGTTTGATGCCTAGAAGTACCTTCAGAATTCTTCAAGCACTTTAAATCTGCACAAAACAGTGCTATGCCCACAAGACATAGTCCTTCTCTCACTCCTGATGTTATTTTCCACCTTCATATCACTGCCTCCATTAGCCTGGCAGAAGTATTTGGGCAATTGTGGACCAAATTGTTAAGTAATCTGGTTTAAACTAACTCAGGAAATCAAATGACTGAACCTCAGTCTATTCTCTGAGTCAACTCTCCGTGTCTCCACTAAAGTGCCTGGCTAATTACAGCCCAAGGCAGGAGCACCACTCCTGAAGCTGCTGTGTCAGAAGGGTAGGTGTGTGTAGGGACTGGAACACAGTGGGCATCAGGGAACCTGGGGAATAGACCAAAAGTCGAACATTCCAGTGCAGTAAGTTGGTTGTGTTTACAAGGTTGGCATGTTGGGTCCTCAGTTTGAGATAATATTTCCTGTTCATCCTAAACTGACTTTTGTGGGACTATTTGAGCTCCTCTGCATTGAGCTCCACAGCTCTCTGAGAGTTTATGATCTTTTGCCAAGGACCAGACCCAAGCTGGCTTCCAAACTCATACCACGCTACTCAATCTGGCTAAGAGTTCCTTCAACCACATCACGGAGTTATCACGCACCTGATCCAAGTGGATTTGCTTGAGCCATATTGTGCCTGGTTGGGCTTACAGGTTGACCTACCCATGCTGGAGCAGGCTGGAGGTATCTGTGGTCTTTTGTATCCTCCCTGCCTGTGTCACTGGGCACCCAGTGAAACTAATGTATCAACAACTGCACAGAACTGCATGAATAATCCTGCCAGAAATGAGCTGGCTTCCCCCAGAGTCTCTGCATCTGTGGTACAGTTAATCTGTCAACTAAATAAACTCTCTGTGGATAACTGAGCACTGGCTGTGCACAGTAGAAAATGAACATATATAGCACACTGTATCATGGTAGTGTAAGGACAAGCAACGATTAACAGGTAGGTCTGCCTGTCACTGTAATTTACAAATATACTTTGTTGACAGTGAAGGCTATGAGAACTGAAAGTGGTGGATAGAAACTGTTTCCCTAAACTTAAATTATAGTGGAATATAGCTAATCAGCTGTGTACCAGAGTAGGAAAATTGCGACTAAAGTTGTGTTCATTATGGACATTGTTTACTAACAGGTATAACTGCAATATTGTCTCCCAGACACTGTAGGAGGAGACCTATGCCGTCAGCCCTGCAAGCTTTTGGGAAAGCAGCTTGGTGTATTGGAAATCAGAGTCTGTTTCTTCTCCTAGATATCAATGAATAGGCTGAGCAAACTGTATTTCGGGGGGGGGGGGGTGGGGGTGGGGAGGTAAGGACCACAGTAGGGAAAAGCTTGTCAGAAATCTTAACTCACCAGCTCAGATTGGACAACACTGGATTTCTAGAGCGGAAGAGTTATTTGCGAAGTGCTGAGTGGAGAGGAGCGAACCAAACAAGGCTTCTCCCAAGAGTGTCAGCAGGTGGCTTTGCAGCCAGTATTAAAGAAAAATCTGATGACAAACATACATAAGGGGCTATTTAGGTATGAACAGAAAAAGCACCTGCTGTGTTTCAAAGAATAATGAGCTAAGTAAGGCAGGGGGTAAATGGTGTTGTCTGTTATCTGGATGACATGCTAATAACTGGGAGGATTTCAGATGAACATTTACAAAAACTAGAGGAGGCTTGGAAGAAATTGCAAAGATGTGATTCTAAAACTAACGATAACAAAAATAGTGTCCTCATTTTTGTTGTATTTTTCCACTCCCCACACCCCCAAGACAGGCAACATAGCATGTGGGCTGAAAATTAAGTCTACATATCTTCCAAAAGTTAAAATCCATTATACATAGAATATACATAGGGCCTTTAAGAGTTCTCCAGGGTTGAGCTTCGGGGCCATGAGAGAAGCTAGCTGCTGGATGCTGTACGTGGAGGGAGAGAAGATTCTGCTTGATTGGCAAAGCATTGTATGCTGTAGAATGCCTTGTGGGATTTAAGGGTTTTTTAATATGGTTTGTTAATTTTTGTTTCTTAAGAGTGAGAGCTACTTCAGGTGTTATATGTCCAAGGTATGCTCTGCTGCTTAATAGAACTATGGGATATTAATTCCAAATATAACAACATTAACTGGTGTCCTCAACATAAAAAAGACATGGATCTGTTGGAACAAGTCCAGAGGAGAGCCACGAGAATGATCAGGGGACTGGAGCACCTCCCATATGAAGGTCAGCTGAGAAAGTTGGGGCTGTTCAGCCTGGAGAAGAGAAGGCTGCGTGGAGACCTCATAGCAGCCTTCCAGTATCTGAAGGGGGCATATAGGGATGCTGGGGAGGGACTCTTCATTAGGGACTGTAGTGGTAGGACAAGGGGTAATAGGTTAAAACTTAAACAGGGGAAGTTTATATTGGATATAAGGAGGAAATTCTTTCCTGTTAGGGTGGTGAGGCACTGGAACAGGTTGTCTAGGGAGGCTGTGAATGCTCCATCTCTGGCAGTGTTCAAGGCCAGGTTGGACGAGGCCTTGGGTGATATGGTTTAGAGCGAGGTGTCCCTGCCCATGGCATGGGGGTTGGAACTTGATGATCTTAAGGTCCTTTCCAACCCTGACTATTCTATGATTCTATGATTCTATGATATCTGTTCTTATAAAGAAAAATAAAAGGTGAAATAGCTGTGGACAGAAGAAAATAATGTTTTTTTGAGGAAGCAAAAAAGAAATCAAATAGTTCAATTTACATCAAAATTACATGTTATCCAAAACTGTATAGTGTAATAGCTCTCTTCAAGGGACTGAGCTGCAGCTCCAGACATCTGTAAATCTGGAATTGAAAATATGTGACATTTAGTTCCACAATATTGGCAAAAAATGGGAGAAATCACTAGCATAGAACTCAGACTGAGGATTGTTACATTTCACACATAAAAAGTTTTTTTGGTCTCACAACAAAAATTCCCTAGCTGGTGACAATGAAGAGCCTGGATCTTACCAGCACATTTTAAAGGCCATCAGAAATATAAGCCAATCTGGAGTTTCTGTCCCACCTGCCATTTGTTCCAGGAAAATGTTCATAGACAAAGAAATGCTTCACTTACTAAATGACCTATTTATTACAGTTAAAAATATTGCCCTATAAATAGGAAAAGCCCCTGTATCAGTTAAGAAAATGAGTTTTACATACTCTAACTTCATCATACAACAAAAGGAAAACTTTATCCTTTCTAATTCAGGAGATTGAATTATCCATGGAAAATGCTGGCTGAGGACTAAATGTAATAATACTAAAATACCTACAGAGAGTATGCAGAATAGTTTGAAATAAGGAGTGAAAGAAAAAAAAAGTTAATTTAAGAAGCAGACATAGAAATTAATACACCAAAAAGGCAAGGAACAGGTCTGACCAGCCATCAGAAGCTGACAGAGTATTAACAAATGGCATTATGTCACTTTTGGCTGAAACTGAATTGCTGAACACTGATTCTTCAAGGAAACACTATGCAAATGTGGCTAGGCAGAGCAGACATGATCTCTCAGTGCCAGAAGCTGAGGCCTTTGCTATTAACACCTGAAAAGTGTTTGAAGAGGTGTTTTATTCTAATAAATGTAATTTCGGAGAAATGTCTCTGATTTACTCTGGACAAATTTCAGCCATTCTCCTAGCAGAATGCACTAAAGGTCAATTTTTGAACAAGTTAACAGAGCAATTTGGGCACGCATACAAATAAGGGTAAAGGAAAAACTGTTGCAGAATCCTACAAGGTGGCAGATCAAACTTGTTGTTAGGATCAAGGTTTGCCCCAAAACCTCCTGATCAAAAGACTTCACCAAAGTTGGTGTTCTACATTTGGTTTTGTAAAAACAAAAACCAGCCAAGACCACTTGAAAAAGATCAGTGCACAGTCTAAATGTACATTTCACAGCTTTGATTCCACAGTGACACAGAGCCGGCAATAGAGAACGGGTTTAAGAAACATATGTTTTGAGATTAGTGGTATATTAGGGAATTGGTGGTATATTAAGGAAAAGGAGAGATAACAAAGATGAGAAAAGGGCAGCTGTTACTAGATAAGAGCTTAGTTACAGGGTATAAACCTGGAAGTGAATTGAAATGATTTGAGTTTTCATCGGCCGTGGAAAGAGATTAAACCTGATTAAAAAAAAAAAAATAAAAATTCAAACAAACAAACAAAAAACCAAAAACAATTCCTCTAGGTGAAATTCTAATAAAAAAGATTAAAAAAACCCTCATTGCCTTCTTTGACCATAGAGCTCTAATCACAGAGAATGTTCAGATTTGCATAAGACCAACCATGTTTTGTATTGGTTTTGTATAGAAGTTATTTACAGAATTTACAAGGAAGGCTGTATAGTGGATTTTTTGGGTTTTTTTTAAATATTGTGATATGACGCCTAGTTCCATGGATTTGCCTACTTCCTTTTCTCAGAACAGGGTGTTTTGAGTACATACATGATTGAGAAGGTTTTAGTTTCATCCACGATTTAAGCTTCTACAGTAACACGGCTTCTCCCTGATGTTTTCCATTTTCTTGGCAGTGTTTTGCAGATGAAAAATAATGTTCTGTTCAGTATGTGCCTTTAGGAAGGAATACTGGAAATTTTTCTTTCATATCTCCATATATGGTAAAAACGTAACAGAAAGCTAGAAGGAATACACAGTGCCTCTGCTGCAGCTCTGGTGGCAGAATCAGAGATCTATTTTACTATAAATTAAAGGAAAAAAAATCTTTAAATAACCCTTGACACACATCACATCCAAGGCCTTTGAGGGTAAAAGTCAGCTGTGAGAAGCTGCAGCCATAGAAAGCAGCTGTAACCTCACTTTTCTTGGTGAGACTATTTTATCCAGACAAAAAAAGGGGGGGGGAGGGATAATTTGCAGCTGAGATTATGGAATGATCCAGAATCCTCCGTTCACAAGTTCATGTCTTCTAACCCTAAGGGTGGTCAAACAGCCCTTCCCTCTTTGCCCCCGAAAAATGGAAGGGCTGGAGCAGGTAAATATATATTATACATCCTTGCATCCACCTCAGTGAACCTCATCAGTCGTCTACCAGAAAAACAACTTTCAGAAAAAGGTGCCTGCCTGCTATTCAGCAGCAATTGCTCTTTTTCAACACAGAAATAGTTCATGTTTCAAGCAGGCAGGCAAACATATGCATTCCTTTCACAGAGAAAAACATGCTCTCAGCAGTCCTTAGGTAGGCAAGCAACCAGGCATAAAACAGTAAACACTCAGACATAGACAAAACAAGCACAGGCAAATGCAGCCTGGAGTTACTGAACAAAGAAAAGATGAAGAGGTTCAGGGGCATAGATCAGATCTCAGATCAATTCCTACTATTTTTATTTTTGTTTTTCATATTCTCAAAATGTTTTCAGCAAAAGCAGAAAGATAATTGAGTCATCTCAGTATCATGACAATTTTCCATAGCCAGAGGAAGGAGTCACAGCCTCAGTGTATAACACTGTTCAGGCTGTGACCCCTGTTCCTCAAGTGTATATGCACACAGATAGACTGCAAGTCTTGCCAGCTCAGACTGGAGTAGCACTGGGAATTGTCCTGGATCTCTGCAGAACTGAGACGCCTCACAAAGGCAGGTGAAGGTGAACCTTTGTCATCTGAAGAGTCATTAAAAAGGAACAATAGAGGATTCTTCTTTTAATAGAGAACAGGCAGAGGGTGATGGCAGCACTTGGATGGAGAGGACTAGAATGGCCCAAAAGAAAGGAAGAGCAGAGAAAGGGGCCAGTGCGGTGTCAGTCTGGGGTCTGCTCAGCTTCAAGCAGCAAGCAATTTTATACTTCCTGAGCCTTAAAGCTCCATGTCTGGTAATGGCTTTTGGAGAGGAGAAGGAAGGGGGTGAACCATTAATTTTGTCATCCTCCATGTCACAAGGTAGTAGAGAGTCTGAATTGTTTTATAATCCCATTTTCTCCAAGTAATGATCCTAGTTGAAAGAAATTATGGAAACACCTGTATAGACACTTTGGGCAGCCTTTCACGTATCTAAGGTCTGTAGTGCAAAAAAGAGTAAGAAATACCTATTCATGGGCAGAAGAGTACAGTATCAGAAAAAAGAAAGCAGGTCTTCCAAATGAGCTTATTCATCAGCAAATTACATGTTTGAATGGATGCCATGAGAGCCTAGTTCTCCTCAGAGTGGCACTTCAGTGTCCATGTTTTTCTTTCAAAGAAATACCTGCTTTCTTTTCAAGTTAGTTCAGTTTGTCAGTCAAAGGAAAATACATATTTCCTCCAGCCATACAAATACATTTTGGGACTTGAAAATCTAACTGAAATCTCTGATTCATATTACATATATATTATCTTTCTTTCTGTCTCTTTCTTTTGCTTCTGTCTTGATACTGAATAATTCGTATTTTCATAGACTTTAAGTGTCCCTCTAGTTTTCTGAAACAGGAAGAACAATAACTATATCTCTTCCTCCCAAGCCCAGAGATAAAACGGCTTGTTTCTGTTTATTTGCTTGTGTTTCTACGTATTTATTTGATAAGGGACAAATGCATGTGTAAAAAAATTATTGAGAGAAAATAAGCTAAGTGTTATCTTTTGTTCTGAAAGCTTTTAGAGTAATGTGGATGTTCTTATCTTGTGCAGAAGAGGGCATGATAATGTCCATTATCCTCTGCAAGTTCTGTTGCCTGTACACACCAGCCTGTTGTTCCGTTGTTTCAGAGGACCATAAATGTTATCAGAGGCAACGATTAGCACAGGGTGTGCAATTCCTCAGCAGGCAGGTTTTGAAATTTAGAAATTTAGTCCAACCTTCTGATGAGAATTACTGGGATCAAGGACAGAGAACTGAGAAATGAGGCAGCAGGTTTTAGGAAAAGATGACCAAAATCAAAATCTATGCCCCATCCAAACCTGAGGCCAAATTAGGAAGTGTTAGCTCATGGGCAGGTGTAAAAACTATTTCTGCTGGTTTATTTGTGATAGTAGGTGAGAGTTTTAGCATCTAGCTATGCTATTTAGTGAGAGTTAATTTAGAGCTGAGCAGGTAATAGCAAGGGGGTTTTGTGATCAGTGGTTATCATCAGATGAGGTGTTGAAAACCTTTGCTGCTATCCAGCTCAGGCAGGCTTCAGAGCCAGTGGAAATGGCCATGGGTGTTCTCCTGTCTTCTAGGTGTAACTTTTGTGTGAATTGAATTGGGCTGTTTTCAGTTCTTCTGTCAGATTTTCTCTTCTTCCAAAATCCAGAGATTTTCTGTAAGGCCACCCTGCATGTGGGTATTGATCTCTGAGATTTGTTCTCAGGGGTATGGAAGCAGCAAAGAGAAAAGCAGCTCAGAAATATTTGGCAAGCTGTTATTTAGCTAGCACTTTTAGCAGTTCTGAATGAGTCTAAAAAGAATCTAACCTTCCCTTCCACAACAAATTTCTGGTCTATGTTTTGTTCACTTCTCTGTAAACACTCAGTTATACCGGTGTCCTGGGTTCACCAGTAGCAGTCATTTTTTCTCCTTCTTAGTAGCTGGTGCAGCACTGTGGTTTTGACTTTTGGCCTGGGAACAGCGCTGATAACACCGATGTTTTTAGTTGCTGCTCAGTAATGTTTACTCTGACCAAGGACTTTTTGAGCCTCATGCTCTGCCTGGGAGGAGAGGAAGCTGAGAGGAAGCAGAGACAAGACACCTAACCCAAACTAGCCAAAGGGGTATTCCATACCACAGCACGTCATACCCAGGATGTAACTGAGAGTTACTCAGAAGGGCTAGATCACTGCTTGGTCAGGCTGGGTATCAGCAGATGGTATTGTATCCTCTTCCCTTGTTATTTCCCTTATCATTATTATTATTGGTGGTAGCAGCAGTGATTTGTGTTATACCTTAGTTACTGGACTGTTCTTATCTCAACCTGTGGGAGTTACATTATTTGATTCTCCTCCCCGTTCTTCCGGGAACGGGGCTGGGAGGGAAAGGGAGGGGAGTGAGCGAGCAGGCTGAGTGGGTTACTGACTGCATTTAAACCACGAGAACTGGTTAGCCTGAAGCAAGAAAAAAACAGGTAACAATTCACAAATGCTGTTAGTTCATTTGGTATTTCAGTAGTCTCTGACTGCTAGAGAGTAACTCTTCTTATCTTTTTCGGGGAAGGGGCAAATTGGTAATGACATTAAGCAAAAGGGAAGATATCATATTAATGCTAAGTGATCGCATTACCTGCCTTGTGTTAGTTAGGGTTAGATTTTCTAGGACAAAATTTTGCTTTTTTTGCAGTCTTAGAGAGTTTTTATTACTATTTGTGCAGTATCTCCAGCAGTCATAACTAGGTGCTCTATGTTCACTCTATAAACACAAAACAATCTTTCCCTGGGGATTAGGTACCTCATACCTTGCAGCAACTGAAAGTACAAGAGAGGTCAAAAAATGGAGGGAAAATAGAAGTGCAAAGACATATATTCAGACTACGTATCTTATGGTACTTCAACCTAAGGAGAGTGCTAAGAGTTCACCTGCTGTTAAGAGCTGCTGGCTTATTATGGAATTATAGAATTGTAGAAAAAATATTGCTGGAGCTTGTCTGTTCCAGCCTGCTTGAAAAAGGGCTAACTTTGAAGTTAGGTCACACTGTTCATATCTTCTCCAGTCAAATTCCGAATATATCCAGGGGCAAAGACTCCACAGCCTAGATATGGTCGTCCTTTGCCAGTTTACCAATGTATCCCCTGTAACAGAAAGTCCAAAATCAGAGACAGTACATCAGAAACAATCTCACAATTGCTGAATAGAAGTCCATCATAATGTTACACATCTTGATATCTAAAATGCTGGGGGTGGAGCTCTACATGTAGAAAAGAAGAATGTACTGCTGGTTTCTGTTCAGCTTGCCCATCTGCAGGCTCTTCTCTGCAAAGGCACTCCTGCCAGTAAAAAAAAAGCAGTAAAGAAGACATTGAGTATCTTGGGCTTTTCCTTGTCCTTTGACAATCAGTCCCACACTCAGCAGCAGGTTCTCGTTTTTCTTAGTAATTCTTCTTTTGACAAACTTCTGATTTAGTAAAAGAGAAGGAGTTGGATACCTCATTCATATTGCCTGTCAAAATGCCTCATTGAAGTACTGTTGAGTGTGTGTTTCCATTATCTTACATGCTACAATGGACAGCATAAATGTAACTTAAAGAAGCATGCCCCATTTCACATAGTCACTGTCCTCTCCCCTATCCCATTCTTTCTCTTCTGTTTGGTGCTTTTAATGCCTTTTAGGTGAAAATGCTGCCTGGGTTTGGTAGACTGAAGATACATAACCAATGTACCTGTGTCCAAGGGAAACACAAACCAATGCAGCTTGTAACCTTACTTTCTTCAGAGTTCTAGTTTGCAGACCCTGCAGACCCCAGCAGTCACTGTGCCATTCCTTACATCAGCATGGGCAGCACATCTTTATTCCCACTGAATTCTTCAAGCAGCCATTGAAGAGATCCAGGAGCCTCATTTGATGTCTTTTAGCTCACATCACTTTTCCATTTTTCAAGGGCTGGCTCTGGGTCCTTTTCTATAAAATAAGCAGCAGTTACAGAGATTAGCATCCCAGATCATGAAAGAAATTCCATCACATAATATCTTCTGCCTAGAATAATTGTTCTAAATGCTTAAGAAGTGTCACTGCTTTTCACTAAAGCATTGTTTTCTGGAGGAAGTAATTTGAGCTGAGCACTGATTAGCATGCAGGCTGCTCTTCAAGTGAAGCAGTGCTTTGTATTTTATTCTTTTTAAAATATTATTTTGACAAGTAGAGGAATAAAAATAAAATACTTCAGTGTCTGGACAACACGTTTCTGACATATATAATTTTCTGTTGACTTTGCTCACAGAAATATTAGTATTTTTTCTTCCTCAGTAAACAATCCAGTCCTGGATTTAGCTGCTTTGTGTGGGTTGTGGTTGTTTATTCAGGCTAATGGATATTAGAGACTTATGAAATGCCCAGTAAGATACCTCACAGTAAAGAGTTTCTGGTCTGGGGTGTTAAACAGGTTTGAACAGTTTCTCTATAATATTTAGCACATGCTAATATAAAATTTGAGCATGATCTGATTTACAGATAATCCTTTACAGTAGTGTCATAAAAATGTATGAGCATATAAAATGAAAGGGAAAACAAAAAAAATGTGTATCTTAATAGACCAAGTACACAAAATGTTGAAGTATATATTCCATTGCTTAAGGCATAGTAATAATAAAAATTGTAATAAATAAGTAGAAATCTTTAGACTGAAAATTACCTGTCAACCTCAACTGTAAACCAAAAACAAAGTCAGAAGTATCATTTCTAACACCAGCATTATATACTCGAACCACAACTATCAGACTTTTTAGTAAAAAGCAAATTTATTATTTATTAGAGTCTCTAAATGTCTGGCCAAAGATGATTAATATACATGTGTTTACACAAGCTTGAGTATACATGCTTTGACAGGTAAGCACAGTCAAATAAGGAGAAGAAAAGAACTGAAGAATTCTGTGCATCTCAGGGGAAAAGATAACTTTTATTTCCCTGAGTATTTACTGATCTATTGAGAAGAAACATTTTTGATCTGGAAAACTGAGGAACTTCTAAAGAGCACTGGGGAGTCTGAGGAACTTCTAAAGAGCACCATCTTGGTCTCTGAGCCTCTTGAACATTGCTTGTGGGAACATGAATGTTTAGGCTGAGATTCATCTCTTCTGCTTTTTAGCTTTCCATAGTTAAAGCTCCTGAGTTTACCTAGGTTTTCAGATAATGATGAAAAATACGTTACCATGAAGTCTTTGGAGATAGCTCAACTATGCACTGAGAATTAAGAACTCTCCGATTCAGATTCCTCAGCTAGCTTTCCAGAGGGAGGTAAAGTGAATCCATGTGAAGGTCTATGCAACCATACATCATGTGTCCCACAATTCTCACTACAGAAAGAATCATTCCCATCACAAAACAATGTTCTCAAAAACTGTATAAACAACAATATGTACTTTCACTCCTATTCGGGTTTTTCTCCATTTCAGCTTCATCTTCTGTCTCTATAAGCTCTGTTAAGGTTTTTGGAAGATTGGCACTACCTTTATTTTTAACTACATATTATTCCCATTGCACCAGTAATAAATCCTGATCATCAACCATAGGGAGCTTATTTGCTATCTTATTTGAATGACTCCAGATGACAGAGGTTGGCTTTCAGACTGAAATTCACTACCCCTTTTTCTGTGGTACTGGCCCATTGATTCCACTGGGGATTCATTGGTGTAAATGAAGCTAGAATTTAGTCTACAGTGTTCATATAGTGTCATGCCACAGCAAAACTTTTAGTTTCACTACCTTGAAAGTGGTCTTCATTAAAGACCCCTGGCTTAGGTTCCATTTCACATTGATGTCAAAACTCTACTTAATAAATGAAATCTTTATGTAAGAAGCCAAAGCATATTGTATCTCCAGAGCTTAAAGAACACTCATTACACAAACTTGGAATTAGTTACTGGTCATTATGGAGTTATTGTCCTAGGAAATTTAAACTCAAAAGCAGTTTCTTGTAGTGCTTACAAACGTCTTTTGCATTTAAATCCTGAAAACTCCTGTGCAGATTGTTTTTGAAGAAAACAGGTTGTTATCAGTAGTTTTAGCCCTAATCCACCTCCTGCCAATTTGAAAGAGTATTATGGGGTCTAATCCTACTCCTTGTAATTCAGTGAATAAGATTAGACAGTACATGTAAGGGCACACACATTGCCTTTATAGTGGCTTCAGCTGAGAAGATACCCCACTCTTTCTTCTTAAGGTGCTCTTGCCCTCATCAAGTACTGCAGATGGCATCTGAAATGGTGTTTTAGGGCATTCTTTATAGAAGGACAAAAAAGATTGTGTTAGACTTCCATGACTGCTACCCTGAGACCTTGGGAGACTAGGATACCAGAAATAGCATTCATGACTGTGTAACAACAGGAATTTTATTTCAACAAAGCGAAATAATTTGTCTGTAAAAGGAAGAGAGAAATATTTTAATGAAGTCTCCCCTCCTAAGTGTTCTTTTTTTTTTGTGGTGCCACTCGGCCTTTGGCAAAAACTACCCTGTGGCCCTAATGCGTTTCTTGCATAACAGCTCAGCTGAGTAAAAAGGGCTAGATATAATGCAGTACATGACCTCCATAAATTCATCCCTTTTATGGGAATAAAATAAAATAAGTATCAATGTAACTACATCTGACATTTCCCAAAGATTTTTGGAAGAACAATAACGTTTATTACACTTGGTTTATGTCTCATTCTGCTTTATATTTTCAAGTAATATGTTTCATAGGTTTATAAAGTACTTAAGGTGGAGGGGTTTTTAAGGATTAAGTAAATCTGCTCAATTCCTTAGCTACAAGCTAAAATGCATTAATTACTTCAACTGTCATGAAGGTTTGATTGTCTTTAGTGTTTCTCCAGCACTATTTAGGGCTTAGTACTCTTATTGAAGTGAATACTTGCACTTCCAGGCATTTGGCACCACTCTTTCATTCCTCCATTTTTATGAACTCTGTATTTCTGAAAATCAGACTGCTTTTGTTTGATCACTCATTTGTAATAGTTGTATAATTATTATGTAAGAAGGACAGAATGAATGCACATGAGCTGTCACTGCCTTCCAGCCACCAGCAACCGCACCCTAAAATGTGGCCCATATTGTCCACTGGGGGCCACAGACCATGCTCTCCTCAGAGCAGAAGTAGTGCCCTTCTCCCTGTTGGATACCAGCAGCACCAAGTAGCAAACACACTGGAGTCACAGCCGCTGGGTTGCATGTCTCTTCTGCCCGCTCTCTGAAATTACCAACACATCAGCTTGTTGCCTCACTTAATCTTCGAAGAACTGAATCACCAAGCAGAAAGACAATGTGTATGGCTGTCCTCAGAGACATGTCTGTAATAATTCCTGAGGAACCTTGTCTCTGGGCATCTCTTCCTTCTTTTTCCTTGTCCCCTTTGTTCTTCACTCCTTCTGTGAGGTTATGCTCATAGAATCATGGAATAGCTTGGGGTGGAGGGGACCTTCAAAGATCATCTAGTCCAACCCCCTGTAGTGACCAGGGACACCTTCAACTTCAGTAGGTTGCTCATGTTACGCATACGGTGACACAGATTTATAGGAAGGCAGGATCCCAAAGCCTGTAGTCCATTATCCTACAAACGGAAATTTGAGGTTGAATAACTCAAACATAGCTCTTATGACTGAGAGGATCAGGGATTACCAGACAGATGAAACATTTTTAGGCTGCTGAAAGGAGTGGAAAAACACAGTGGAGTAACACAAAATCAGAAGGAAAAAATACTGCTCAGCTGTGTTCTGATTATTGGCACAGACTTATTGCTTTAGTCCCTAAGAAGTTTCTATTAATTTGGCCCTTTCTTTCTTGTGAGAGTTTACCTCCTGTAAATTTTTTCCCATTCCTTCCTACTCTTTCTAAAGAGGAAGAGAGCAGTGGTGCACCTATGTGCCTACTTATTAAAGACATAAGGTTGGTAACAGAAAGTAGAGATCTCCCAGCTCCTAAGGCAAATGCATTTGCTGGTTAATACTGATGAACACATTAAAGAAAGAAAGGCCTAGAGAGAGGGCTTGAATTGCTACCTACCATATGAGACTGTAGTAGCACATTTTTGAGTCAAAAGAAAGGAAAACTCTCCTAATATTTACAATCAAAACTTGCCCTACTTTGATAGCAATGAAAAAATGATTTAGTGGGTTTTTAGCTGTCTTACACCCAGAACTGACCTATGTTCTCCAGCACAGATAACTGAGGTCTCACAGTCTAAGTTTACCAGCAGGGTGAAGGATGATCTAAAATGCATGAGAGGAGAAGCCAGCAAATACAACAGAAGTCACAGCAATAAGACCACGTGATTATTTAATTTCAGATGCTTGAAATATTTCTAATCTTTCTATGAAAACTATTATTACTTATTATTCCCTTTCTGTAAGAAGGGTGCTTACAACTGCAGCAGTGAGGGAAATCAGGGTACTGACAAAGACACAGCATCAAGGAAAATCTCTGGTGTGGTACCAGCAGGGTGCAAAGGACTAGTACAAATGTGAGAGCAGAGCACATTCTGAAAAGGGGGCGGGAGAAAATGAGGAGGTCCCTTGCAATAGATAAATTAATAGGAATTATGCAGATTATGTCGTTAAGTAATGTGCTTTATCATCACAAGAGAAAGCATTAACACCAGGATTGGTGTGGTCTCCTCTGCAATCCGATATAGGTTGTGAGCCAGATCATGGACGTCAGATACTTACAGATGTAAATGGATACTCAAAAAAGAAGCCATACTGGAGTGAAGAAAACTATAGCTGCAAGTATATAGACTATAACCCAGTCCTCATCAGAAGGTATACTTCACTTGAAAATATAACTTTAAAAAAAAATTAGTCTTGAGAAAACTGAGCATCTCTGATTTTCAGACTACAACGACCCTTTATGTCAAATCTCTGGGCTAAAAGTCAGTTTAAGGGTCCTTGCAATCATGAGACAGCAACTCCTATCTCACATAGGAGAGCAGAATTCACTTCTGCAGCTAGGTGTGTGCAGCATGACAGAGCATCCACAGCAGTGACATGCAGCCCTACTTCTCACTCCTCTGCCTCTTGTACTGTGTAACAGCTGAAAGCCAGCAAGTCATTTCTTCACCCATTCCCTAGACACACAACCTCTATACAGAGCTGAAAATCAGTGGGGACCAAGAGCACAATTGTCAGGCATCCCCAGCACAGCTCATAGAAAAGCAGTGCTGTGAGATATATAATCTTTTTGCACCAGGATTACAGTCCTGACTCTTCTCCCAGGATGCCTGCGTCATGCCTAAAGCTGTGCAGTTATAATGTGGGCACAAACAATACCTACAGTGAGAAAGACAATAAGAAAAGGAAGGAAATCAGCGTTCAACACACTGAAAACAACAAACCTGACAGCAGAAGAGGACAGAAGACTTGCTGTATAAAGGTCTCTAAAAAGAGATTTATACTCAGTGAGAAGCAAAGCTAATTGAAAATGCATAAAAAGGAGAGGGTTTGGCAGTCCTCATTAAGTTGTGCCTGTTGTTGTAGAGATAAAAGAAACACGGTTTGCAGCAAAAGGTTGAGTAGAAATCTAAAATCCAAGGACAAAATTTTCAGTGAATGGCATAGGCAAAATTAAATTTGAGGATTGGTTAAGTATATCTGTTAGAGGTCCTGATGGATTTTGACAAACAGAAAGATAAATACATTTAATACAGTTATATTTGAAGTAGAGATAGGTAGAGACTGCAATTCTTCTTTGATGCTGCTGTGGACCTGGAGGTCAAGCTAAAAAGAGCGGCTCAGGAAATGATCTTTTAGCTGTGGTCAGAGTGCTAGTCAGGAGGAGCTTGCTTGCTTAGATATTGTTTACATCTAGGGGTCCAAAAACACAGTCTGCAAGGCCAAGATAAACGATCAACAGTATTGCTTTTATAGTGTTTTCAATTAACAATGTGATTCTAAAGGCTCACAGTAGTTCAAAGAACGCTGGTGTGTGGTCAAAATGTTCAGGAGTCAGTGGTTTGGGGAATTCACTGGTTGGCACATAAGCAGAAGGAGCCCATATGTACAGCACAGAAACCATTACTGAAAATCAGGCAAGTTTTACAGTGCTTCCACGCCAATGTTTGATGTACCACAACATTTCTCTGAGCATGACACAACCTTCAGAAGGGGAAAGAATTACAGAGGAGGCATAATATGAATGATTCAGAAAGTCTCGTGTCACAACCCTGAGCACTGCAGTACCTAATTATGAGGCATAACGATTTGCACACAGGCTGTGCCAAATGATGACGAGAGAATTAGACACCTAAAAATGGAGTCTGCCCTCTGGGGAAGGTCAGTGTAAGCCAATTGGTGGGGGAAAAGCCAAAGCAGTGCTGTGGGACTGAATTTCTGTTCCCTCACAGAATCCAGATTCAAGCTACAACGAGAGCTACATCCTCCAGAAATGCATATGGAATCATCATCTTCAGTGAAACAGATGTGTCTTTCAAAATCTGAAGAAGGAAAGGATAAGACAAGGCTTTTCTTCCAAAAGGTAGCGAAGTACATGCAGGTGCTCCCTCTGGGTGCCAGCCTCGGTGTTTAGTGCAGTCAAACCACTGTCAGAGAGCCTTGATCAGAAAGATTTTCTGCATGAGGGATTTGACCCTCCATGAAAGCTCCAGTCTCCAAAAGCTTTACTTACTGTTGGTGGGTATTTTCTCTGTGTTGTAATTAGAAAAATGAAAAGCAATTAGATTAAAAAAATCACAAGACTTCTTATATCTGTGGTTTGATTGTTCACTTAAAACAGTAACAGGCTTGGCTTGCTGAATATTCGATCATTTTATGAAACAGGCTGCATAGAAGGAGATTGAGAAAATCCCTTTCCAGCTTTTCCTATAGCATGATTTCTTGAGTACGCTTGTGTCATATCTCTACTCAGATCTCTCTGGGAAGAGAAGCCTCACATGACCTCCAAAATCCTTGCTTTTACCACTGGGCATCTGGCAAATTTTCCACAAATCTCCAGAATTTTTAATGAACACTGCAGCTTTAGAGAGTTTGCATTTAAAATGTGATGGAAAGGGAATGTAGTGGTCCTGAAGCTCCATTTCTGAGGGATCCATGTGAAAATTCAAGGGTTATCAGCAGTCTCTAAAAAGTTAGACTTTGAAAGGGCTCTGGCACAAAGTTTTTAAATGTATGCAACAGAGAGAGGAAAAGTTTTAAAAACAGAGGAAACCCATGGAAAATTCATTTCTTTACTACCTGTAAAAAAGAATGGTTTTGGTCAGTGTTATGAAGCCTTATGCCTGAATGACTGAGAGGACTGGTAGTGAGAAATAGAACCTCTCCATTACAGGACATGAATTCAACTAGGAATGGTTTTAGTAGTGACAGAATGTCATTGCAGTGTGCTAATATTTAGAGATTCATTGGTGGCTTGAGTCCAGTTACCAGCACACGAGAAGTCACGTTACAAAATGCACTGTCAAAACTGACAGAGGTAGGCAAACCCACATCTGCTGTTTGTTAACATGCTTCTAAATTTCCATATCCAAAGTTATCCATTCAAAGTTGTGTCAAGACTCAAACCCAGTTAAGCATTCAAATTCCACACTGCACAAAAGAGGACTTTAATCTCCTAACCATCGATTCAATACCTCCCATGTGTAATGATTACAAATTTCTCTATTTAAATAATATAAACTAAGCTATACCACGCTTTTACAGCCTGCAAAGGCAGTGCCTGGAAGCTGGGAGGGTGAGGGTTAAGCTGTCCTTGGGCAGGGCAACTCTCACAGGCTTTTGGTTTCTTTTCAGGAAAGGGGATATAACTGCTCGGCTGAAACTAATTACCAGGAAACTTTAAGAGGATTGAATGCTATAGCATCCCCTTGTTCTTTCAAGTTTTGGGGTGATTTAACACTGGTGAAGAGCTGAGTTGTGAGGAGCCTTGAGTGAACTCAAAACAGGCTTTGTTTTGCTAAACTTAAAGTATGTGACTTGTTTCATTTTTCCTGGACTTACCCGAATAGGCTCAGAAATGCCTGAAAATTGGAATGGAGAAAAAAAAAAAAAAAAAAAGATAATTATACCAAATGAAAAAAATACTATATAGTCAGGTGCAGGTAGTAACTTCCACAGATTTGTTTTCTCAAACACATTTTGTGTACATTTAGAATATGTTTTTGTATTCTAAACAGAACGGAATGAAAAATGTCATGAAAGAGGAAAGAGCTGAATTTCAGAGGAAAATTTTTCTCAGGAAAATTACTCTTTTGACTGTTAGCTAGAGAGGGACACTAAGGTTCTGGACTGTGATAAATTTTCTAGTGCACAGAAGTTGTACAAAGGAAATGTTATTACCTTAAAGGGAAAGTCCTTAGTCTTTACTATGTGTGTATATGTATCTAAATATATATATGTGTGCATATAAAAATATACTACAGTAGTTTTTACTCTTGGTTAAACAGATTCAGAGTTAGCATTAGAGAAGCATTAACTGAAGTATTCAATATTTGGCAGAGATCCCTAGAGTTAGGCCAATAGCAGTGTCACACTGACACAAGCTGGTGTGCATTTTTCAGCTTTGCCTGAAAGAATGCAAAAATAACACTGGTCCATTGGTGGTTGTGTTGGCAAACAAAAAATTAGGTTGGTTTTATTGGATAGTGCTGAACATGACACAATAGCCTGTTTTCAAATACAGTGAAAATATTTGAAGCAAAACAAGCAATAAATAGTAGGTTGGGATGATAGGGAGTCCTAATTATTTTTAAAGGGAAGAAAATAATTCTGGTTTTGTTATTTCAAAACCACTTTTCAAATATTTTTATTAACCGTATTTTCATATATTAAACTCCAGTGTTGCCTAATGGGACTAAATAATGTGGAAGAAAAAACAGAATACTTTTAAGTTGGAAGGTGTGCCAAAAGATAAACCTGCACTGCAGACTGGGGACTTTGTTAGTACTTTGCTGAAAAAAAGCAGAACAAGGAGTTCAGATTTGCTGGAAATCATCCCCATATCTTGATTTGCCTATTGGAGTCCTGAACAGCATTAAAGCCAGCAGTGGCTAAAACCTGTGTCAGTCAGAGTTTTACTTGAACATGGGAGCAGCTGGATTTGATTCCCAAGTGAAATCAGCTCACTGATCTCTATGTTGAGCCCAGTAGCTGTCACAAAATAAAGGCTCAGGTGTCCTTACAAACTTCCACAGTGGTTTTCTAGTCTTACTTGGAGCAGTTTGACCTGATGGCTAATATATACTCAGGAGAAATTTAGGAATGGATTAGCAGATCAATGCTTTGTTTTGACTTTGCTGCTATTTAGTACAAGTATTACAATAAAAAGAACACTTGTAAGAGAAAATAGTTACATAAAATTTTCAGCTATATTTCTGGGATGAGAACTGGACCCAAAACGTACCTGATCACACTGCTAATAGGAAAATTCTCCCCTCCACTGGAGCAAGGTGGCACATCAGAACATACACCTGGGCTTCAGAAAGGTGCATTTGAATCTGCACCTAGATCTGTGCTTCATAGCTCAATCCTAATTTTAGTCACAATATTGAAAAGTTTTACTAAAGAATGAGTTCCTAGAAGAATGCAGAAATGTGCAACTTTGGCATCTTCCACATGTTCATGAGGTGTCTGAAGGAACAGAGGGCATCCACAAACCAAGGCCAGGTGTGGGAGATCAGTGATATTTAGCAGCTGCCTTTGGAATCATTTCCCAGGAAGGATGTGTCAAACCCTTGTCCATCCTGCTGGGAAGCAATGGAGCTTGCAGCTGGACTCTCTTTACAGCCAGCCTTGTTGTAGTCAATAAATCTCACATTGCTCCCATTTCCTATCTATACCGTGAGCTCTTTATCCAGTCTTTACTAGGCACTATGGCCAGACCCTCAATTGAAGGCATAGTACATGTTTCACCCCTAACCTTCAATATGAGGAGTGGCTAGAGATGGTGGTACTTTTGAAGGTGGAGATTTTTATATCCTGAGGTTCCTGTTGCTTCCAGTTAATGTCTCAAGTAAGAACTGGTGAAAAGTCTTTATAATATTTGCATCAATTTATTTAAAATGCTGAGCATTTGGGATAGTGTGCATTCATCCCAGTTCCTGTATCCTCATTTCCCTGGGATATATAAAACACTGTCTCTTAACTTTGTATTGCTTTTTAGTCCAGTTCTCCCAACAATGGATTTTCTGAAAGAACAAAGAAGGAAAATAAGGAAAGAAAAAACTCTAAAATTTGTATTCACAGGACAAAGATGCATTTCCTGGTTTGTTGGTACAAATCTAGGAGTGCTTTTTTTCCCCTCTACTTAGCACAGGTACTTGGTGAACTACGCCAGTTCAACGATTATTTTCTAAGGATTATGTCCTGACAGTCATCAAAAACCCCATGCTGTGCAGGAAGTCTTAACAGCTCCTTTTCCTCTGACAGTGATAGAAATCTGGAAAGTAAGGCAAAATTTGACAGCTCCCACCAATAAGGATTTGTACAGAGAAATTGCAAGGAATCACATTTTAACATTGTGGATAATCATAGCTCACCTTCCAAGTTGGCACCAGAAAAATAAGCTATTTTGGACTTGTCCATACCTATTATTTGAAAACTGTGTGCTGTTCTGGTCTTGTTTTATTGTAAAAAGTATAAAAGTATTGCAGAATATCCAGAAAAGGGCAAAGGTATGATCAAATGTAGGGAGTAGGAGCTGTATGAACAAAGTAGGAATTGCCACACTAGAAAAAATATAAAAGTAAATAGGTATGAAGACACAAATAGGAGGAGGAAGGTGTCTAGAGATCATGCACTGGCTGCTCTGTTGAATACAAGGACCTGGTTGAGGGCATCATACAAAGAAAGGAACCACAGTCAGAACAGTCAAAAGCACACTGACCACAGAACTACCAAGCAGTGATGTGAATGCCAAAAATTTGCATGGATTTAAGGTTACAAAATAAAGCCCATGGAAGTGCAATCCACTAAGTATCCCTAACTACAAAGAAATTACAGTTCTAGTACTTCTTGAGTTATTTATAAATAGTTGGAGGACGGAAGAGCATTCAGAGATATTATGTGTATTTAGCCTATTATTTTCCCTATTTGTTAGTTTGCATCTTAAATTTTGGAATCTGAATACTAGGCTAGGTGGAGCTTTGGTCTGGGCTATTACTGGTATGCTTTTGTTCATTTCTAAACCCCGAAAGAGCTGGTCAGTTTATCCTATATATCTGTTTGTATGTGGGCACACGCACTGAAAAAAGGAACTGTTAAAAAATTAGGTCCTAAGTAAGTAATACAAGTCATTGTCTTTTAGGAGCAAGCACCTTGGAACATTTTCTGTTAGGGAAGTGAGTCAGAACTATGGCAATAAAGATCAAATTGTCTCTTTTTTTCTTCCCTTAAGTTACTTTTGGCTTGACATAAAATAGAATGAAAAAATTGAGTGTCTACATCAGGCCCCAGAAAATGGAAAGTCTCTGAGGAACTAAGGAGAAGTATATTCCTCCTGTAATTATTTGAACCATCTTATGAATTATTATCCAGCCAAGCATTTTGTCTCTGCTTATCACCATGGTATCTTAAAGACTTGGAATTCTGATGTAATACAACAAAGTAATAAATGAATTCTATGTTAATTAGATATAGTATTCTTAAGGGCTAAAGACTTTCAAGAAATTGAGATATTTTTACCTGCCTCTGTCTCATATTTCCAAGTCTAGCCCTTGATCATTTCACATTCACATACAGTAGTGTTTTAAAAATAGCATTAGATCCTAAAGAGCAACTTATATAGTTTTCAAATTGTGAATGTACAGGTTGAATCCTTATGGCAACACAGTTGAAATGCTTATTTAGAAATTCCACTTAAGCTTATTACCAGTAACAATTTAAAGTATCTGTTGTTGGATGTAATGTTAAAATAAATGACTAATCAGTGTGAACTTGCCAGCATTTAGTCACCAAGCAGCTTGGAAACTCTAGGGAACAGCTTTATAACAATTTACGGTACCCTACTTAGACAAGGACACCATTTTGCAATTGTCAGATATAATATGACACATCTGTAATATTGCTTTATGCATAACAATTCTTTTTCTGCTCTCAAAATGGATATTTATTCTTCACTGATGGTATTTTTTTTTAACTGGTCTCAAAGTTAAAGTGATTAACCGATATTTGCTCCTTTACGGTGTATCTGCTTAGTCCTAGAGCTAGACTTATCATAAAGGGAGTTTATTGAGATCGGTTTATTCACACATCCATGCTAACACAAAGGTAGTTCTTTACCAGTCACTCTTCCTTTGTGGAGTGTGTGACAGTTCAGCTGATGGTTTTTATTGCTGATGAACAGTCCTTCATCTACTGTACTAAACATAAAATGCCACCCAATACAGGGCACATCTCTCAGCAGGTAATCATCTCCATCACAGGAGCTGGTGTTGGAAGCCCAGCTCTGAGGTCCTCCATAACAGGCTGTGACATTGCATCATATTTTTAAAAGGCCAAAAAGGGGGTTGGCAACACAAGGCAATGCCTGCTGCAGTGTGCGGGGACCTTCAGCAGTGACTGTACCAGCCTCACTCTCAGATTTTGTCAGCAGAAGGCATAGGTATTGGTGAGGGCCAAGCAGGGTGAGGGCACCTCACTTGCCACAAAGCTTGCTACCATGTGAAAGGTTGTGTGAAGCTTCCTTTGCCTGCAAACTCTATAAAAGGCCCATTTTCACCTATGAATGTGGTTGGTGGCCAGTGTGTGGTGAGAAACCCCATGATTTAGGTAATACTAGGAAAGGCAGCTTGCAACTATTGCATTAAGAATAGTTTTTCTGCCATGTTGCTTCTCTTACGCATAAAGTGTGTGATCCATTCAGAAATACTCTCTTTTTCATGAAAGCAAACATGCTTATTTTTGCCTCTAAAATCTGGGAAAAACCAAAACAAAACAAAATGCCACCTCAGTAGTTTGTCTGTGACTGTAATGCAGCTGTTAGGAGTCTGCTGAGTTATAGCTCTGGTAGCTTAAATAGCCCCTATACAACACGACCCAGACATCATAATTCTGTGGTGCTTTGCAGCAGTTCAGGAGCAGTTAGGATATTACCTTTTCCTGTGGAGTGAGGGAAAGGTGACAAAAAAGGTATTTTTTACGTTTTTGGATTTAATATTTTATGGTAAACAAAAACAGAAGGAAACTGGTTAGATCTCTGTCTTGACTGCAAGAAACAAGGAGTTTCCTTGGGCAAGTGATTCAACTTTTCCATGCAAAAGTTCTCTTTTTTTGACCTCTAAGTACTAAAGCACACCTCTATAAACCTGTTTAAGCTTCTTGGCTTAAAGCTCTGGTGCACATGGGGGGAAAAAATCGCTGCATTTCATTAGAAATTTTGTATCTCAGAAGCTGGTAACTCAGCCAGGGGCAGGGCAGTTGTCTGACTCTCTTGCACTGCAGGATGGAAAGCCCAGGGAGAGCTGCCACTCTTGAGAAGCAGACATGGTTTTCATCATTCATGACTAGTCATTTTGGCTGGTGCTCGGAGGAACTTCTGTGGACCCCGGAGGGGAGCATGTCCATCACTACTGAGCAGAAGAGAGGGCTATTGCAACACAGGGACCTTCGCAGCAATGAGAACAACCTGGAAGATTTTTTGCAGTCTATGCAGCGTCTCCCCAGGCTGGAATAAAATTTGGAATAATCTATGTAATGTTCCACACCTCACACTAATGGCAATAGTTTGTATTATTAGAAATTACTTTTCCAAAATCATAAGGCTATTTTAAGACCTAGGTAAGGCTGCAAATTCATCATGATTACTGTTGGTGTCAGAGAGTTTGGGAATTGCTTTTCTTGCCTTCTCCCCTGTGCTGGCACATAAGCACATGCCTAGTTGTGTGGCTGGCTCCCTAAACGCGTGTGCTGATGAGCAGCTGTCTAGCCTTCACTGACAGTCTCACCAAAGCAGCCTCTTGGGGTTCTGCCTGTACAAGAAAGGCCATTAGCCCGGGCAGAAGGCAGGAGGGCAGCAGGTCCGTCCTCATCCCACCCAGGTGGGTAAAGCATTCACTCTGCACAGAGCAGGCCATCGGCTGGAGGATGGGAGTGTAGACCTTGTTCTGGAAAGACAAGGAACCATTCCATTAATCAACTCCAGGGCAAGAAGCTTGAATTCTGCCTGGATGACATGTGAAATCCAGTGGGAAATATGATTTGTCACCCACGCATAAAAAGATTTTCCATGCTGGCTTCTACAAAGATTTTGTTTCCATGGATTTCATACCATTTCCTTTGTTCTCTGGTCAAAAATTCAATTTCATTTAAAATAAATATTAGCAAGTTAATTTTAATTGCTTTTTGTTTATTTTACAACTCCATTATTTTCTGTCAAGTTTCACATGTTTGGAAACAAAAATGTTACTAGCTTTCCGTTTCAGCAGATGTATGGGAGCAGACAACAGACCTCAATCAATGTGATATTTTTTTAAAGAATGTAAATTAATTCGAAGGAGGTGGGAGAGGGCACATGTATTTGTAACATGCATTTTAAGATATTTTTGCATTTACATTTATTTTTAATGGCGTTTATGCCCTCTAATGTCAGAAAACGTTATTGCAAGGTAGTTTGGGGTTTAATATTTTTTCCTTAACTGTGTCTGTCAGTATCAGACTAAACTATTTGATCTTTATAAAAATACACACCCTGGATTTATTTCCACTATATATGTTCTGCAATTTCACAGTTTTGGTGTAGAGGTCACTTTGGTGGGGGGGAGGAGAGGTTTTTATCCAAAGTAAGCTCTTCCAAATACAAATTCCAATGTGTCAAACACACACAAAAAATTTTGCTAAATTACAATTTCTGTGATTACTTATTTCATCCTCCAAAATACACGTATTTTTGTCTTGAAAAAAAGAATTACTCTTGTGTTCAACCAGAAGTTAAATAAGCAACATTGTCCCTCTCATTTCTTAAGATTGTTAAAGGAAAGACCTTCTCAGGTCACATCAAGGAAAAATAGCTAAAAAGTATGACTTGTTTCAGTAATAATTCTGAGCTTTGATTTATGAAATATTTGATCTTAGAGCCATCAAAAAAACCCATTGGACTCAGGAATAACAAATAGCTGATGACGCCACAAATACAGCCTCTGTTGTCTGAGATTTCTTGAATTATGGGTATGAAACATCACATATATTCCACACATCTGTTAGAAAAACAGTATCGATTTGGTAGGTGGGTGACCATGGGTATGCTCTGCAGTGGCAGTGCTTAGATTACATATTGGGCATTCATAAACCCAAATATGTTCATGTTTCCCAAGCTCCTACAAAACCTCAGCCTTTTGTGTGTGATTCAGGCTCATTTCATGCTACCAAATCTGTCATGCAAAGTGTTATATCATGCCCATGTTACTCCAACAGTACTGTGAAAGATCCAGTAACTGCAAAATGAAGGAATTCACTGGCTTCCTCTCTCGCCTTGTATTAAGGCGTCAAACATGCAGAACTGGTCTGTCACCTGTTGAATACAAACACGTGAGACAATACACATGCCTTTAAATCCAGTCATCCCTGAATGATGTCACTTTGTGAGTAGATAGATGTCCATGGACTGCAAGCAATAACACATGTCTGACCTATCTGGATTATGTCTAGAGAAACCTAGGCATTAGTTTAATCATGTAGTTTCTGACTTGTGATTTAATAAAACTTGATTGGCACTTCTAGTTTGTCATAGCCTTTTCCCTTCCCTTTTTGGCTAAAGAAGTAGAACGCACCTGACTGATAACAGGGATCAGTGCAACATCTCTTTTTCTTCAATCATCCAGAGCATACAATATTGGGATGACACTTTTGATGTTAGAAAATCAGATTGCCAGTACAAATCATAAATGCCCAAGGACTGACTTGAGCTTTGGCCACAATAATAGACATATGTGGAACAGACTATATGCAAAACTATGAAAAGACTGCAACTAGAGAAAAAAGCATGTAAAGTAGAATATGTTTGCATTTCCAGTCTGAAGAGCAGTGAAACAAGCAGGGTAGCACTAGATAAAGCTTTGAAATGGTTACCTTTTGAAGAGTGACTCTGTGAAAATTGCTTAATAAGACTCCATATTTGTTGTGTCTCCATAACTGAGGAAACCAGACTTTCTGCAGAATTTTGGATTTGTTTTAGAGATCAGTTATAATTTTTCCACTTCTAAATACAAGCACCACAAAACTACCCTGCCATCTAAAAATGAAGTTATGTTCTTTTTTAGTTTAGACTTTATGAGGAATAAAGCCATTGCAGGTGGGGGTAAAAGAAGAAAGTTTTTCTTCATTTTATGTCATCCACTTCCATTGGTAGCATTCAGTGATACATGAAGTATAACTAATGGTAATATTTAATCCAGCAGGAGGAAGTCCATTAACAATTCTAGGCAAGCCACAGCAAGACTAAAATCTGTGTCACTGTCCAGAAGAGCAAGTATGTTTCTCACCCTGTGCAGAAAAGCTAATTTCTTGGAAGTAATTTTTTCTGACCATAATTTTATTTCAACATCTCCAACACAGTGTTTATCTACAGCAGAAAAACTAGTTATGTAAGAGTTATTAATGATGTGAAAGATATTATTAACACTAAACAGTGGGCAAGCAACATTACCTTTGGAAAATGTCACCGTATTGCAACTTATTCAAGCTGAAGTAGAAAAATAATCAAAAGCAAGTTATTTTAAAATAAGCAGTATATCCATCTACCTGTCATTTTGCCCAGAAGGCAAGAAAAACACTGCAAAATACCTTCATGTATCAAACAATCCTTATATTCTTATTACACTCCATAACACTGAAATACTGTAAAAAGGCATCTCCTTGAGTAGGTCCACACATAAATACTGAAATGTTAGAGATGGATCAGCTAATAGTTCCTGTCACCACTCCTAAAGCATCAGTCTGCACTTGCTTCACATAATTATAGTGTCACATTATCAACAGGATGAACTATATCCCTGAGCATCATCAAACCAAATTAATTAGAACCAGCAATGCCTCCTGTCCACAGCAGCCACCAGTGACTATATGAGCTTATGAAGGTTCAGAAATATAGGATTTCAAGGCATCTAACTAGGATAGGCACCTAAATACAGATTCTGGAATCTAGTTAAAGAGATCTGTTCCAGTAGTGCTGCGCACTTGTGATTTTTAAATTTCAAGATCTGGTTGTGCTGAGTGTGTGCCATTTAAATAGCTTTCTGCTGATACACTATGATTCAATTTAAGAAAATACTTGGATTTTATCTAAAAGGCTGATGTAAAACAACAATGAATACTAAATCAGCAATGATCATCAGTGATTACACCCTGGGACTTCTGCCCCAAGCTCACACCCTGGCCCCATGCCCACCACTCTCCTCACTGCTCTGCCTGAAAAAAAAAAGGGGAGTTAGTTAGGTGTCAGGGATCCCATTTGTCAAAGGGACCTTGAAAGGTCATTTATTCACTTCTCTGCTCAGAGAAAAGAACAGCTGGGCATGCATCACTCCTGACAGCTGAAAGTCAGCTCTGGCTTTAGGAAGATAAGCACCAAAAATGCCTATGATGTGAGATGCAGATCTTTATGAGAAGGAAAGCATGATCTCTTTCTTGTATTTTTCTAGTTTTATGCGTCTTGTCATTAAGACCAGCTATATTAATAGTTTAGAAGAGGGATTCTATTACATTATGTATTTTATTCAGTCTTGCATGTCACAAAATCAGAAACTATAGCATTCAAATTTTGAGCAGATGGGGGGAGGGGGTATTAGTAGAAATATTAATGTATTTTTTTCCTGTGAATATTTTATATTTGATCATGTTTTGTAAAGCAAATAAACATTTATTTTACACAAGATGATCTTTGTCACTAGTCTAAGACTTGATAGTCTATATTATATCAGCCTGGATGACAACTTATTTGAATATTTATGTCAAACACCTTACTCTTATCTTACAAAATTCAATCTATTCATCTTCACCTACAAAGCAATACATATCCTTCTGACATATGCTGAGCACTCATTGCTAGAAAGTGTTCTTTAAGTCCGTACAGATTCTCCATCATCTGTTATCCCCATCCACTTATCCCCTCCTTGTGATTAGGTGCAGGATTTGGACCATGTGACTTGAAGACTGCCCTCATCTTTATTATTTTTCCAATTCCTACTAAGTAGACGGATTTTGTTTTCCATAGCATTTCCCAAACACTGCTCCTCCTGCAGTTTTATTTCTAACCTTTTCTTGTGTTAACAGTTTATAAGTCTTTTGTAATGGGGAACCTGCTACCTCCCTTCTCACAAACATACTAAACACGCATGCCACAATCAGTGTTTAATAACTTAAAATCCAGCAAAGAAAAAATATGAATGGTACTTGAAAGTAATTTATCTCTTTATTAAATTCCATAGTATGTAATTAAATACTTATAGAATATGGCACGCTGCAGAGTGCAATGAGCTGATTATCTCACAATAAGCTGTCACTGGATTGCCCTCACAAACTGCACTAGCACTATGTTTTCACTTGCTGGACCAAACAATATGCAGCATCATAGAGAGGTAGTAGCCCCAGTGATTTTGAGCACTGCCAGGAATTGCAGTTAGAATTTGGTTGGTTGATTGCTTGTAGGTTGAATTCTTCATGTTTGCTTTGGTCTAGACCATAGATGAGACCTCTAGGTGGCAGCTAGTTCAGTCCCCCACTCAAAGGCAGCCTATCAACAGCAGTAGGTTAGGTTAGCTGTGCTTTTGTCCAGCCAAGTGTTGAAAATCTCCAAAGACAGAAATTCCACGATCTCCTGGGCAACCGGTACCAAAAATGTGCTACCCTCGTAAATGAAAGTACTGTATCAACTCAAATGAGACAACAGATTATTCAGCTTGGCACATGACTTACCAAACAGTGTCCCTGTGATCTTGCCAATGAAAGTGATGAGTTCTTCCAACAAGCAAACAGAGTAAAGACTTAAATTCAACACCAATTTCTTTTTTTCTTCCTTAGCAAGGTCTCTCCAGGCAACCTGGGAAGACTACAGCAGGTAAAACATAGATGTCCACAGTTTGATGGACAGAATGCACAACACTGGGAATGCAGCAAGTATTATTTGAAAGAGAAGAAAATCTATTATGCAATTAATTCATCTTGAAATTCAATACTTAAAAAATATTTTGCCTTTTTTTTCTTTGATCCAGATATGGTGACATGGTGCCAAAGACAATAGCTGGCAAGATTTTTGGTTCAATATGCTCCCTGAGTGGGGTCTTGGTCATTGCTTTGCCAGTTCCTGTAATTGTCTCCAACTTCAGCCGTATATACCACCAGAATCAACGAGCAGACAAGCGCAGGGCACAAAAGGTGAGCTTCTAATTTTTTTCACTTCTGTTATTGAAAAATTGATAACATGACTTTCTATATGTTGTGCATCCTCAAAGTGAGTATTTTTAGCAAAATAACTATTCTATATATATGTCACACACTTAGCCTATGTCCTAGATGCAAAACAACATCAGACAAAACAAAAAAACACCACAACATGGTTCGTTTATCTTTTGTGACAAAATTGACAGATTTACTGTTGTGGTAATTCATCCTACTTGTTAGACTAGATCTAGTATTTTCAGGCAATTGCTGCAGTTCCACCCACTGAAGATCCTTCTGTGTTTCTCATGCAGACTTTCTTTCCATGAGCATCTTCTGAGGAAAAAAGAATAACTAAAAAGAAAAAAAAACCTAATAATGATTTCTAATATCTCTCTTAGCAGCCTGCTCTACTAATCCATGTATTTAATTCCCACATTCAGTCTCTGGGGAATCTGATTATTGACGAACTTGTCTCCTCAGCACCTACTTTGCTTAAAAGACTTCAGAAAAAAAATATAAAACTTAGTCGCAAAAAGCCGAAAGCAAAAGTCTCTTTTTCCAGCTTCCTTGATTTACTGAGTCTATCACTAAAACACCAACTAGTTCTACAAGACAGTTCCTCTCCCTGACCCATCTGGGCAAGGTCAGGAGCCAGGAAGAACTATTTACCGGAAGAGCTGCAGCCAGGCCGGGGCAATCAGCTTCCACCCCACATAACGGCTAGTGTACTAATACCAATCTACTTCACCCAAACCTTCAATACTAAGCATCTCAGAGAGTTTCCACTGACACCTGAAGCTCTGATAAGGGAGCTGAGATGCGCTGCCTTCTGCTCCTCTGCTGATGGCCATTGAGACGAGTGGTTGCAACACAGGTTGCAAGATTGCCAAGGCTAAGGTGTCAGCACTTGAGCTTTCCATGGTCCCATGACCTCTGTTCAGGGGTCCTGAGTCTCCAGAGATCCAAGGAGAGCAGGATCATTGCCCACAGAGATGTGCAGGTAGGCCATTGCTGGAGACTACATACATAGACTGGGGAACACAGCCAGCTGCAGGCTTCATCCCCCTCATATAGACAAAAGCACCAGATTCAAAGATACAGAATTATTTGCTTCTTTCTGGACACCTTTTTGGTTATTTTCTTCATGCAAAGGAAGTGAAATGAATGTACACAGTCATACCATTCCCAGAATATCTTAAGGAGAAACAGAGGTACATGGCCAAGACAGTCATCGTCTCAGGCTGAAAATATTGCACCCTTTAATGGCCACACCCGAAAAAAAATGCTGTCAGATGAGGAAAATGGCCATAAAAGAAACCAGGTGTATCACAAAAAATGTCATACCTTTCTAGAAACCTGATTTCAAATATAGGCTGCTTCAGAGAACCAAATACCATACCTTACCTATCTATTAATTCCACCCACCCTTTTGCATGCCATTTTGTCCCACATGCTAGTTCTAGCTGTGCATTCCACCCTCTCAGAGCTGGGATATACAGAGACATGTCACTTCTACACTGCGTTGTTTCTGCCAAGAATTTTTCCACTTCTGCTTGTGTAATGGCAGCAGACAAAGAACAGTATACATCACCCAAAACACAATGCTTCATTACTGTGCCTCCGATCATTGCACCAGTCATGGGTAACATATCTGCTTGATCCCAGCAATAAATGTGCCTGTTTTGAGCTTTCATAATAACTGCAGAGACAGACAGCCTTAATTCCTATAGATTCTGTCAAGAAACAGAATCTTCTATGCCTGCTTTACACTTGCTGGTGAGAAAGAGATGGACACTAGAAAATACCTTGCTTGCAATAATTAGATTGGCAGACTGGCTATTATTCCTCATAATCTCTTCCTGAATAGAAGCTGCTTGAGTTAATAACTGACTTTTCTTCTTGTTAAACAGTGAACTCATTGTATGTTTCAAACAGGAATATGAAATGATAAATGGCAGTCTTGCCAAGTGTTTTTTCTCTGCTCTCCAGAACACTGCCGACAATAAGGATAAGAGATTTCTGACTGTGTTGATGCCCTTCTTGCTTCAGAGAAAATGGCTTTGAGGTCTGATTGACTTAGCACTGATTTATATCTCCTCACTCATTTGTATCTCCTATTGCAAAGCTGATCTCTGTCAATCTAAAATGACTGAGATGTTGAACTGAGTGTCGTTCTGAGAGACTGAAAAAAAAAATCAAAAAAAGGCACTTCTTGGGTACTGTATAGCCCATATTTAGCAATATTTAGCTATGAAATATAGCCTTGCATGTCACAGAAGGGTTCTATTGCACTGCATAAGAATATTCAAGCAAAAAGGTCACATTATTGAAGTTTGAAATTCCTTCTTCATTCAATACAGTAGAAGCTTCTCTCAGCTTTCTGAAATAAGTATTCCCTTAGGCACAAACCTTATTCTTACTCTCTAAGGCTGAAGAACATAAGCTTGAAAGAAGGGGCTGTTTCATGGAGCACAGCATGAACCCCTGCAGGCAGTGGTACCTCCCGCTGGCTACAACAGCTTCCATCTGATTGTGGGAGTTGTGTATTTGAATTGTGTAACTTACTTTACCAGTATCTCATGCAAAAGTTTAATCAAGATAGTCTTCAGAAATGGTGAAACATTTGGTCTGTAAAAGGAAACTTAAGAGCAAGCTCTCTGTTGAAGTCAAAATCTAGTACAGGAGAACTGGCCATTTTCAGCAGAAGAAAAATTTGTCACTTATATTAGGTTTGTTCAAGAGCCATGTGACCATCAGCATATGCATTTAGTGAGTTCTGCACAGTCACTCAAGATTAGATGATTCCATTTGTTTCTTTTTTGGCCAAAAGATGCTGTACATTAAGGCTCAGGAGAAGATGGAAGAAGAAATGTATATATACCATCTCATTTTGAATACATTTCAAAGAAAGATCCTCCTTCCAACCATGGAATATATTGTAATTAGCTTTAAATCCCACTTTGTAATAGAGCTGATAGGTTGTCAGGAGAGGCCAGGCTTCCACTGCACTACAGGAACTCACTTGCAATCAACATAAACAAAAAAAATAGGTGAAAATAAAAAACAAAGAAAATTCATCTGTGCTTCTGAGAACATTTTTTTCTATCAGATATTAAGGTCCAAGGAACTGACATACCCTGACAGTTGCAATTCAGGGCAGAACTAATTATGCCCTGTAGTCTTACTGCAACTTTTCCTCAAGCACATTTATCACCACTGAGACAGTTCTGAAAAATCCTATTTGTGGAGCTTTTCTCAGCTATAGAAAATTTCAAGAGGCCAAGTTATTTTGGTTGCCCATCAGTGCCTTCAGGTGGCAGCGTTAATGACAGATGTGTTGTGACTGGTCCATGTGTAAAGGAAAGGACAGAAAAAGAAGAAGTTTAGGCAAGCTTTGATACAATTTCCAATTCCATATTTGATGGGTATCAAGGTTTAAGATATGGCTAACCCTCACAGTACTATATTCACTGGGATGACTGCCAACACAGGGAAGGGCTCCTCTTGGAGCCTGTGTCTGGCCACCCAATGGCAGCTTAGCTGTAAAGCTCCATCCTATGTACTGCTGCAGCTCTTATGATGACAACGTCCACCTTACCCTGACTGAAGCATTCTTTGCTAGATGCTTTCTCTGTTTTCCATACATCTATTTTTCTGCATATTTTGAAGGCAAGAGCCTTTTATTCTCTTAACCAGCAAGTCCTAAGTGTGGGTCCATCTGGCCGCTATTGTTCATTATCTGATAACTGAAAAAGCCTTAATTTAGTTACCCAAGCACTTTATCCCAATAGTGACAAATGGTGCCACAACAGAAACCTGAACAACTATCATCAGCTCCAAACCCTGACATAATACATAAAACTCAAGCTGAATCTTTCATGTGAGTATGGTCTTCTATCTTTGTGTAGCAAAATCTATCCTAAAGATTGGCTTGACTTTATTATTTATTGATTGTGCATGATGTATTTATCTGTCAATTTATGAATAATTACTTACTAAATAAATATAAATAGCTCACAAATAAACTGCAACAACTGCTTAACAGCTGAGTGTTTGCAGTAGGGAACCCTGCTAGCTATTGTGACTTTTTAAAATGACATAAATAGGCCATTAACCTCAGTGGGGTTGCCAAGACATAACTAACAAAACAACTTACCCAAGATTTTTGAATTTAACACAAAAGCATGTAAAGCTTGTGTTTACTGAACAATACAGTCATAGAATCATAGAACAGTTAGGGTTCGAAAAGACCTTAAGATCATCAAGTTCCAACCCCCATGCCATGGGCAGGGACACCTCACTCTAAACCATATCACCCAAGGCCTCGTCCAACCCGGCCTTGAACACTGCCAGGGATGGAGCATTCACAGCTTCCCTAGGCAACCCATTCCAGTGCCTCACCACCCTTACAGTAAAGAACATCTTCCTTATATCCAATCTAAACATCCCCTGTTTAAGTTTTAACCCGTTACCCCTTGTCCTCTCACTACAGTCCCTAATGAAGCATCCTTGTAGACCCCTTCAGATACTGGAAGACTTCTATGAGGTCTCCACACAGCCTTCTCTTCTCCAGTCTGAACAGCCACAACTTTCTCAGCCTGTCTTCATATGGGAGGTGCTCCAGTCCCCTGATCATCCTCATGGCCCTCCTCTGGACTTGTTCCAACAGTTCCATGTCCTTTTTATGTTGAGGACACTAGAATTGCACACAGTACTCCAAGGGAGGTCTCACAAGAGCAGAGTAGAAGGGCTGAGAGCTCCCACTGCTGTCTCATGTTTATTTTCTAATTGACCAACACCTCCAAGTCCTTTTCCACAAGGCTGCTCTGAATCTCTTCTCCACCCCACCTATAGGTATGCCTGGGATTGTTCCAGCTGAGGTGTAGGACTTTGCACTTGGCATGGTTAAACTTCATGAGGTTGGCATCAGCCCACCTCACAAGCGTGTCAAGGTCCCTCTGGATGGCATCCCTTCCCTCCAGCGTATCAACTGAACCACACAGCTTGGTGTCATCAGCAAACTTGCTGAGGGCGCACTCAATCCCACTGTCCATGTCAGCGACAAAGATGTTGAACAAGACCAGTCCCAACACGGATCCCTGAGGGACCCCACTTGTTACTGGTCTCTGGCTGGACATTGAGCCATTGACCACAACTCTTTGTGTGCAGCCATCCAACCAGTTCTTTATCCACCGAGTGGTCCATCTATCAAACTGATGTCTCTCCAATTTATAGACAAGGATGTCGTGTGGGACTGTGTCAAAAATTTGTAAATTTGATAATTTGAATAGGTTGTGAAAGCAAGGAATGACTCAACAAATGTATGAACCTTATTTAGTTCCATACCCATTAATGTACATAAACAGCACTTCCTTCTCTGCTACATGCTGACAGCCTATAAATTATTTTCAGCTAATCTGAAGTCAATTATTTGTACCTACTGAAAATCAGAAGATCAGAGCATGAAATCTGAGCTTGATTTTTCACTTGAAACAAACGTACACGTGGGTTTATGAAAGGCAAACAAAAAGTAATATAAATAACATTACTTGATATTTGGACAGTTCTACCACCCAGCCACTTGTTCTCTCCTCCCCAGCAGGGTAGGGGGGAACTCAGAAAGATAAATGTGCAAAAATTCATGGGTGTGGATAAAGAAAGTTTAGTAGCTTTTTGAAGTGGGGGTGATGGATGAGGCCTGAGGGTGTGGGGGGCAGCAATGGATGGAGGGGGGACAAGAAAAAAAATAATGCACCAATTGCTCACCTCCAACAAACTGATGCTCAGCCTGTTCCAGAGCAAGGGCAGCCCCTGCCAGGCTCCATCCCCATCCAGTTTTATTGCTGAGCATGACATCATATGGTATGGAATATCCTTCTGCTCAGCTGGGGTCAGCTTTCCTGGCTATGTCCCCCCCAACTTCCCATGCACCTTCATCTTACTCTGCAGGACAGTCTGAGGAGCAGAAAAGGCCTTGATGCTGTGTGCACACTGCTCAGCTGTAGCTAAAATACCCCATGTTACCAATACTGTTCTAGTCACAAATCCAAAACACAGTTCCATAGGGCTGGCAAATCTGCCATATGAGGAAAGATGGAAGGAGCTAGGTCTTTTCTCCCTGAAGAAAAGAGAGCTCAATGGAGACTTCATCACAGTATTCCATTACTTAAAGGGTGACTACAAATAGGATGGGGACTCTCTCTTCATAAGGAGCCACATGAAGAAGACAAGGAGCAACGGGTAAGAGTTGCACAAGGAGAGGTTTCATCTGGACATAAGAACAATTATTCATTGAAACAACATCCCTAGTGAAGTGGTAGAGTCCCCCTTGCAGAAGGTTTTCAAGATGTGATTAGATTGGGTGTTAGATAATCTTATCTAGGCTCCATTTTCCATAGAATGTTAGACCAGATGATCTTTCAAGGTTCCTTCCAACCTGTGCTGTTCTATGACTGATTCTATACCAGCTACTATGAGGAAAATTAACTCAGTTCCAGCGAAAACCAGTACACACAGAATGACTCTGAACAAATTCTTATCTGTTAATTCTACAAGACTATTAAAAAAGTAATCATAAGGTAAGTAATCAGCAATTTTTGAGTTTTGATAGTAAGATAGTTATGTAGTCTAGAGAGCAGCAGAAGAGTGACAGCAGGAACTATCTTAGTGCTTAGAGTACTAAATTACTATCTTTAGTACTTAGAGTACTAAATTACCTAGGCTACCAAGGCTTCTTGCATAGCAAAATAAAGACACACTCTTGCCAAAAATGATGCACAGTACTGCAGTAAGCCCTGCCTTAAAGTGTTCCTGATAAAATCTCCCTCTTAAAACAGCTGAACAACTGAGGGCATCTTGAGTGTTAAAAGCTGAATGCTGTAAATATCCTACAGTGCTACATTTGGCACTTATTAAAAGCTTATGAAATTAAATTTTTATATTACTAAAACTGACAGAGCTAGCTGTTGTTAAATAACAGTGAATTCCCTTTGTAAGGTTTCTGTAAGTGCAGCCACAGACAAGGACCTACCTCTAAGCTGTAAAATTTGAAGCTAGGAAAAAAAAAGTGATTCATTCAAAAGCGATGTTCAGTGCAAATACAAGGAAATCTGATCATCAGTTTCTTCACAAAGTTTCAGACAAGATTACTGTGGTGGAAAAGAACCGTATTTCACCTACATTGGTTTTGTCCTGTATGACATAAATATTACCAACATCAGAGTCACCTTCGATGGCTAGCAGGGAAAACCTCACAGCAGTTTTCAGACTAAAGGAAAAAACAGTTGTTCTGTTATCACGCTTTTCTTGATGCCATCGCATCATTCTGGTGTCCTTCATGGGAATGCAATACCCAGTGCACAGCCCTTATAAACCTGTTCCCTACACGAGCTTTTACTGATTCCCTGATAGGAAATGTGAGGAGTCGCTAGATTACTCATGCTGCAGGCTCTGATATAAATCAGGCAGAAGCACTGAAAAGAAATCTTATCACTTTAACAGATTTGTAAACACCTCCAGTTTCAGGAGAATTTCCTGTAGGCTGAAGTATAAGCATGGAAGCCACAGTATCTGGTTCCTGTCTTGGTAATAGATTTATTTTCTTCTTTTTGGTGGTGTAAGTTCAGGCCATATGAATGGTTCTCAGCTAGAAAGATGTAAGCTATTACTTACTACTCACCTTACAAAAGATTTTTAAGATGCAATAAATTCATATTTGCAAAGCTATTTGAAAACTTCACATGGGAAGTACAGCCTTCATATTGTATGTGTTGTAGCACATAGATATATTAAGATAGTCTGACAAACTGTTATGTTTTATATATCTTTATTAATTGGTGCTGCACCTAATTATTGCTTCATCACTGCAAGAGAAAATGAATATGCTTGCTAAAAGGAAAAACATAACTAATGCATGTTCATTAAGTCTAATAAATCTCCCTGTATGAAAAGCACACTGAAGAGTACCACAGCTAAAACTTTTGTGCCTGAAATCACTTTTATATATGGAACTCCATGTTGCACCCTGCAAAGGCATCTCTAGTGTCTCAAGCTCCTAAGGCTAAACAGTAGTACTAAGAAAGACCTTTAATACATTTATGTACATAACCCAGTGCACACATCCCAGCCCATGAATATTCTGTGGCATAGGTAAAGCTCTTCCCTCTGCCTTCACCCATCACACTGGTGTTGTATCTCAAGAGCTCCATTTTGAAAAGAACCTATTTGCTACCCCCTCAAAGGGATTTTTAATTGGTAGCCTTGAGGACTCATCCCTATTCACATTGATAGCAGTGGATGAGCCTGAGGGTTGGAGCATTGCACGCCAGGTGGCTCACTGCAGCACGCTAGGCTGCCCATGGCTGGTCAGTCATGGTGCTCAGTGAAAGACTGGACATTTACCCTCCAGTCCAGCCCCTGGGGGCCTGCTCAGGGTGTTGGAGTGTGGGGCTGCAGATGTCCTTCCAGTGATAACAGGAGGAAGGGGAAAGCATGAACTGACCCGTGCAGAAGCACTGTGCAGGTGATTGGGGCACTTGGCTCCTTACCACTAGCATAATTAATCCATTAACTGCATTGCTAGAAAGGCTGAGTGCACCAAGGAAGGCAACAAAACAATGTGCTATTCTAACATACACAATATATCACAAAATCAGGCCACAGCCTCTCATGTGAGATTTTTGGCTGACTGATAATGCACAGCATTATCTTATTTTCTTTCAGAACAGTTAAAAACTAATAAATACATTACATATAACATCATCCAGATTCTAGCATGTCTGCTGTTAGCTGTCATGAATTCTTGGCCTGCTATTGAGAAGATCAGTGAGTTTGAGGCTGTGGGTGCAAAGAAGCGCGGTGTGGAGCTATTCCTTATAGTCAGTTAATTATTAATCATGCTAGAGAGATCTGGTGCTGCAGTGACCTGACTGCTTCCCTATTCAGATTCTCAGTCATTTCATGGTGATGTTTAATGTCCCAGAAATTGGGGCAAGAGAGGAAGATGTTTCCTCTATTTTCTGAAAATATCAACTGACTAATTATCAGATATGAAAATCCTAATTAATATATGAAAGTCAGTTTTTTAAGTTCTTCACTGTATCTCTTTCTGTGCTTCAGCAGCCATTCAACTCCAAATGCTGCTCAGCATTTGGCTTTCAGAATCAGAAATTTAACCATGAAGATAAACCCAGACTCTCTCTGTGTAACCAGACACAAAAATTACAGAATCAGGACACCACGCTAGAAATCCCATATAAGCCTCTGTTTTCCACAATACTGGATGAAAGAGTCTTTTCCTCATTTCCCCCTAATGCTGGTTTCTTGCTTTTGTACAGAGGTGAGTGGATGATAAGTGTCATTCTCTCATGAACCACCTTGCACTTTGGAAAGAAAGTCACCTTCATGAGCAATGAAGCTCACCTGAGAAATCTCAAATCTCTCTCAGCATTTTGATCCCTGCAGCGTTTGAAAAATCAGATTATGATAAATGATGGCAAGTATTAAGTCAGATTATACCAACAGACATGAAGAGACAAAAAGGCTTTTAAAAGGTCTAGCAAGCATTTAGGACCTTAGCTGGGAGACAGCATAAAAAGCACTAACACATTCTGCTACTCTAAAAACCCAGACGGTTCTGAGAAACCAGCTCACGGAAGTTGCAATATTATGTTTTTTGAACAATATATTCACCTTTAAAGAAATTTTCCCTGCAGGAGCAGCTGAGATCGATGCCTGCGTTCCTGATCCACAAGGCATAAGGGGTGGCACAGTTTCAGCAATACAAAGAAAAGGAGGCACTTACATGTTGAGCTGTCCAATACCTTCTCCAAAATCATTGTGCTCATTAGATGATGCATGCAAACAATAAACCTTCTGTCATTTGCATTCTAAATGGGAAGACACTCATGCTTTGCTCCACCTGGGGGACAGATGCAATGCAGCCTTTCCATCATTATGATATTGATATTCATAAGCAGCTGATTCCAATTAGTGGTTTTAGATAAACAGAATAATGGATATGAGTACAAGTGTCACTCTTCCTTTTGTGTGTTTACACAGAAAGCCAGACTTGCTCGAATTCGTGCTGCAAAGAGTGGGAGTGCTAATGCCTACATGCAGAGTAAACGAAATGGCTTACTGAGTAACCAGCTGCAGCAGGTAATGTTCCCATATCCTCCAGCTTCGGAGTAACAGCTTAATGACAGCCCAGCAGTGGCTTATTCTATTTAGCACCAGGGAAGTCAGCTTGGGTCTTTTAGGCAATGTTGTATTTGGAGGTAGATTAAAGGAGGATAAATTGGACAATTGCTATTGTTAAAGGAAGCTTATGAGATGGCGGGGTATTAGACTTTTAGGGAAATGGCCAGATAGACATGCTGGATTCAAATGTAACCCACATTTTTAGTTAGGAGACCTCATTAAGACAGTAAAGAGCATTTGCCTCTTAGGAATTAGGTTAGATTTATTTCATTTGACTTTAGACAGGTAGAACCTGGGCCACAAAACCAGGCTTCATTGTTAGTGAGGAAAAGAGGTAGCTCCGGGCTATTGTTTGCACAGAGAGATGCTGCAGATTGTTCCCTGGAAGTGCCTATTTTGCTCTAAGGACAATCTTGGTGATTATATCAAATGCATTGAAATACAGTGTTATCTGAAGAAATTCCACCCCCTGCTTACACCTGCTGAGGAAGCCAGGACTGAGCACCAGGCAGTGGCTGGGACTGGAAACCACAGCAACCCATGCTGCTGGAGACAATCCCTTGCCTCCCTGGAGCTGTACCCGGCTGAGAAATACTGAAGACACAGAGCTTCTTAACCCCTGACATTTTCTGGTATTCAGGCAATTCCCTGGGGCATACAGGAAGGCTTTCATTCCTCTATGCCCTTTCTGTTCAATATGTGTTAAAATGCCGAGGGCTTTAACCTATAGCCAGAAGAGGAGGAAGTGGCTGTCCATCTGTCTGGTCTAGCATTAAAGATGAGCAGTCATAGCCCTTGTTTCCTCTTCTGCTTGAAAGAACTCAAATCTTTGAACTGAAAAGACACCAAATAGTTCAATTGCCATGCAGATTTCAAATATCCCAAAGTTGAACTGTAATCTTCCCTATTATCCCACTTCATTCCCTAGTTAGTTTTTTTGCTTCCTAGTGAATAATAATAAACAGTTAATGCTTTCTACTTAATTCTTTATTCTCTGTCAGTAACATCTGCTATACGTTTTCCAAACTCAGCAGATTGGGATCTGTGACATGAATTTTTGTGTAAGCAGCAATACCACAAATTCTTTAGTGCTATGAAATGATCCCAGGAGGACAACTCTGTTTAATTTCTTTCAAATGAGGCACATTCCCAGGGAAAAAAAAAAAAAAAAAGGTCTACTGTCCTTTAAATTTATGATAATTTTAAGCATGCGTTGATCCAATATTCAAAGCTTACATGTTGATTGCATTTGTAAATTGTGTTATTCCATCTATGCATAAAAGACCTAAGTTGGAAACATTTAAAAGGAAATTCAACAGCAGGAAAGAAAATATTTTGATTAAAAACCAAATAAGCGAAGTTTGGGTTATACAGTGTAGCTGAAGCATTGCAGTTATATTACCGTGTACAATCCAGATTAGTTCTGATCAAATATTTGGATAACAGCCCACTTGTTCACAAATGAGACTAATACAGAGTTCTATGTATCAACAGTCCTCCAATGAAGAAGAACAGGCCTTTGTTAGCAAATCTGCCTCTTCCTTTGAAACACAGCACCACCACCTGCTTCACTGCCTGGAAAAAACTACGGTAAGAAAAGAGATCTGTGTTTTCCTGTGAATTCAACACCAGCCTAGTTTTGCATGTTTTCAGTTATTTCTTCTAATTAATAAGCCTTTATATGAAAGTAGTTAGCTAGGAAGAAAAGCCATTTTATCTTAAAGTGTTATGCACACTGCATATAAATAACAGAGAGATCCTGTATGAGTGCCTCATCTAGTGTGAAAGATACTGACATCAGTACATCAAGAGATGACATTAGTATGACCAAGCTGTATGTGTGACCTTCAGTATGTTTTTCATTTATTCCATAATGTTATCATTTGCACTTTCCTGCAGCAGAGTTTGTAAAACACAATTTGTAGTCCTTATACATTCAATACTCAGTAGAGACAAAACAAATTTTCACCTGAGCCAGTGTTGGACTCAGGGAGAGCTGCTGGGTGTTTCCTCTGATGTCAGTGTGATTCCTGACAAAGTTACTGTAAAAGAAGATCCCCCAGCAAGTTGTTTGGAAACTCTAAGTGCTTAATCCAGCTGCAGGTGCAAAGCTTCAAAGCCTTTTGGTTTTGGTTTAGACACTGAGATCCCAGTAGAAATCACTGATATAATTCATAATAGCCCAAATATGCTTATCTGGATTTGAAACTACCTATAAATCAAAAGGACTACTTATTATGTGATATTTATATATCTCCCTGCTCAATACCTGGATAATTAGACAGCCATTAAGGATAGTAAACTACCAGCCAAGTTATGATTCAGTAATAGGTGCCGTGTTTACTAAGAATGTATTTCTGGGCAGATAATGTCACAGCAATAACTCTAATCATCCTGAATTTTATATTGTTTCCTCTTTATAATTTCTTAGGGAACTGAGAGCATAAATATTAGTTGTATTGAATTTAATCTTTGTAGATTTGGGAATTTCACATAGAGCACGCTGAAATTGTCTCCCTGTATTTTTATGTTTGTGCGGGAGTTATATTGCCAGGTAGAATTTACCTTGTATTGTAGGTAAGTTGGTCAACATCCATTAACCTACCATTTACAATTTTACACCTATTTTATAAGTTTTAGTTGCATGTAAAAATTATATGATTTCTCTTGAAGTTTTCTATACATAGTAGAACTTTATGCTATTTTGTCTTATCTTTGTAGTCTAATTTTTAGATTTTCATTAAAACACCTGGTATTGCCTCTGCTGTATTTGGCAGAGATCACTGAAAGTCATAGAATCAAGTCTTTCCACTCTTTCTCAAAAAGAAAAAAAGAATAAATATGTTTTCCCACAACAGATTAAAATATGATGTATGTATAATTTTATATTCTCCTTTCAATAGCATTTCTTTATAAATAAAATGGCCCAGTTTTTACATCACTTAATAGTAATATGTCACCTGACAGGTGCTTATGCCTCCTTCATTCTTCCTTTTGCAGAATGGATTTTTATATAATGTGCTGTAGGACAAAACATCTTGCTTCCTATTCAGAGTATAATGTGGTTTCTTGCCAAGATTCAGACTGGGTCCTTCCTGAACATTTTTGAGACATTTTGTACTAGACCCTGAAATTAGCAATCCATCTTAAAAATTATTCCACAGTTGAACATTACAAACATATTTTAAAACCCTAGTAGCAGCCACATGTCTTGTCAAATGCTCACAGAAATCATGGGAAAAAAAAAATATTCATTTGGTGGGAACTGAATTCAGCTGCCAGTACATTTCCTCTAATCATAATGGTGGACAATGCGTAAGACTTTTCTTTCTCTTCTTTATTTTTTAAACAAAACTTGGTTTGTTTTGGGGGTTGTTGGTTTTTTTTATGTGTGTTTTGTTTATTTGGGTTGGGTTGGTTTTTTTTGTGGTTTTGGTTTTTAATAAGTCTGTAAAATAAGTATTATCTTATTTCCTAAATTTTCATGGAGTCTACTTTCTTTTTTCCTTGTTTGTTGGATGCTGCTACTAGCAGTGAGTTAATATGGCACTTGAAGGGGTTCCAAGTTGTATTCTGCATATCATGCATCCCTAAGATTTAAGTGGAAAGTTAAGATTTTGGGCTCTCAAGTTGTGGAATCTGGCAAGTTGCTAGTTCATGGTAAAACAGCACGGGTGAGAGGCGTTCTTAGCCTCTCATCAGCCTTTGAAATATCACATGATTTAAGCATCACTGCAGATTACACTAAGCATAGGCATATTTTCTCTTTCCCCTCACTTTAAAGTCAATAGAATAAGATCTCTTCCACTTAAGAAAGGCAGAGTGAGTAATGTTATGCGATTCTATGAAAATTACATTAATAATGAAAATAATTACACTGTAGGTTATATTTTGCAGGATACTTTTAGCTAATTAAAGAACAGTTAATTAATAAGTATAATCAAATCTATTAACTTGAGCCACTATATCATTTCAAAGTGTTTCCAATCTCTATTAAAAGTTCACTCAATAAACCTCTTTAATGGACCCTACAAATTGAATTTTTGTTGGTTGTTCCATAAAAGTTTTAGGAAGCACAAAATTACTTTTAATCAGAAAACTATCAGAGTTCTTGGCAACATACTGGAAGCCAATGAACATAATCTAAAGCAGGTGATTAGGTAATTTTTCTCTCTGAATTTTATGTCCACTGTGCAATCACATTCAAAAACTTGATTGTGACTGGCATATACCTTACAAAAATCAATATTCAAGCAAGTTCTTTCTTTCCATGTCACTTGAAATTGGCATTCTTCGACACCACTCGCTTCCACACAAACTGAGTAAAGAACAGAACTGGAAATAACAATAATGTGCCTATAAAGGTATTTCCATTTGTTGCAAACACTTGGTCACAGTTGTTACTCAATTTATTTTGTTCACATATTTTACATCAGCACGGTACTGTAATTCTCCCCAGAAAACATCAGCACCTTTCCAATTAGTGCATCATTCTTCAGGGGAAACCAAAAATGCAGCAAGCTAACAAACGAGAGTGAGTGAGACTGAGTGTACAACAATCCAGACTATGCTCCCTAAATCACTCCCAATCCATTCCCAGGATATGTGGGCTGATTCCAGCAGAAAATGGAAAGTTTTTTTTTTTTTTAAAGGAGGCTTTCCCACACTGCACATGAACACATCTTAACCCCTACATAGTTTGGGCTGCTACTTTAATATGACTGTAAAAATTCCCCCTTTCTCCCCCCACTATAAGCAGCACCACCATTTCACACTCTTTTGCACACAAAGAAAATGTGGAAATCATGGTTGTGTGTGAAGCGCTCCGTAATCACTTACTGAGCCAATGTAAACTGGCCATTTGCATGAATTTGAATTCAGCTCTATGACAACCCTATAAAACAACTGTCTATGCTGAGATTAAGCAAAGATCCCATGAAGTACTTCATTTAACTAAATGTTCAGTCTTCTAAACTGCTTTCAATACATCCATCTCCTGCAATTAGGAACTTTTGGATGCTTTTAAATAACCATCTCATCTCCTTTAATCAAAATTTCTGTTTCATGAATCTTTTTCTTTTACATAGTTGCATACCTCAAACCACACTTTCGTAACCTGATTTTTAACATGTAATTCAAAAGGATGCTTTATAAACTCATTTGGACAATATTTATGGATTTTATTGTATTATAGTTCAATATAATAAATCTTATTTCCTTCCAAATGACATTTAGAGCATGTACATGATCACCACTTGCATTTTTATTAATAAACATAATCCTCTATTTTATGGCATTTCATAGATTATACATATATTTATAATGCAAGCCACATTATGATCACATTCTATTTCACAAAGTAATTTGGATTAACATCTTCTTACTTAGGGCTCTGAAAGTTTTGTTCCAGCGTTTACATTTGTATTGGTGTTCATCCCAGGCTAATGTGGGCTAAATACTATAATCAAGAATTAGCTGTCTAACTTCCCAGTTTATTCAGTTGTGTCAATTTAAGTCTTTAAACAATCATGATTAATATGTTCACTGTAATTATCTTCCTGTGTGTTCTTTATCCCTTGGTTGGATTCCTCTGGGCTAGAACCATGAGTTCGTGGATGAGCAAGTCTATGAAGAGAGCTGTATGGAAGTTTCTACAGTCAACAGACCCCCAAGCCACAGCCCCTCTCTCTCATCTCAGCAAGGTGTTACCAGCACTTGCTGCTCACGAAGACATAAAAAGACTTACCACATCCCAAACACCAACATCAGTGGCAGCCGCCCAGGCAGTGTACAAGAGCTCAGCACCATCCAGATCAGATGTGTGGAGAGGACACCTCTGTCTAACAGGTACTTCACCTGCATCAGCACACAGAGGGCTGAAGCCCCTTCCTTTGTGAGAGAAGGGATGTAGAGGTGATGTGGCCTCCATAGTCAGGCTGTGAGACTAAAGGTGAAAGTCAAATACTTACCCAAAAATGGATACTAGGTCTGAAACATCCTGCACTCAGTTTGCTGCAAGGTTAGTCCAAGATAACAGAATAGTGTTTCTATATCCATTTCTGCCCTCCCCACAAGCTACCACATACTATTTGCAGCAAGTAACATCCAGTTACCTCAAGTGAAATAGAGCATCAAATATTATATGCCATGGAAAAAAATTAAAACAGAAAAATGTGTGATTCAGATATACAAGGTGAGCAAGTGCGAAGAGAAAGAAGGGTCTGTTCCTGCTATTTCTACAGTTTTGGTTCAGAAGCAAAGGACAAATGAGATTTCCTCACATTTCCACAGAGGAGAGAAATAAAACTGATTTCCAGAGTCATACATATAATAGTCATAAAAAGACTTTTCTAAATTAAAAAAAAAAAAAAGAATGAAACAAGAAAAATCTAATTCCTACTTTAAGGAGATATTACAAAAGTGAGGAAAGTGCAGGTGAAGTGTCTGTAATTTACTGAACGTCTCTGTACTCTCACAAATAAACTGTTTGGTTTTCAGATACATCCGAACACCATTTCTGAAAACACAGCAGTGGTCTCAGGAGACCCAAAAGTGTTTTCTATTGAACTCAAACATGCTACCATTTCAAGAATAGTTTTCAGCACTAGCTACCATAGAAACTGTCTTAAGTTACATTTGATAGCTTGCTTTGTATAGTTACTAAGATTGGCTTCACTTTCATGATCAACCCAGCAGCTTGCAGCCTCTGAAGTTTTACAGCTGTTATGCAATGAGACCTCCTGGCCAGTAAAAAGCTACAATCTGTTTTAGCTTTTCAGGAAATATTCTGCCTGGATCCATCCTTTCTCTGCTGGAGCACTTGTCTGCACCAAAATTCCAGTCACGTCATATGTAAAAACACAAAGCACCAGCTTTGTGCTAAAATACAAGCTAAAACCACAAGCACAAAATGCCATTCTCACCTTGAACCAGTCACTTTTAAAAGGTCCTTGTGATGCTGACGTATTGCAGAAGCACCAAGATCATAGAATAGCACCTAATCATAGAATAGTTAGGGTTGAAAAGGACCTTAAGAGCATCTACTTCCAACCCCCCTGCCATGGGCAGGGACACCTCAAACTAAATCATGCCACCCAAGGCTCTGTCCAACCTGGCCTTGAACACGTCCAGGAATGGAGCATTCACAACCTCCCTGGGCAACGATTCCAGTGCCTCACCACCCTTACAGTAAAGAACTTCTTCCTTATATCAGATCACAGTATCGCAGTATGCTAGAGATTGGAAGGGACCTCAAAAGATCATCTAGTCCAATCCCCCTGCTGCAGCAGGAACACCTAGATAAGGTTACACAGGAACGTGTCCAGGAGGGTTTTGAATGTCTCCAGAGAAGGAGACTCCACAACCTCCCTGGGCAGCCTGTTCCAGTGTTCTGTCACCCTCATTGAGAAGTTTCTTTTCAAGTTTAAGTGGAACCTCTTGTGTTCCAGTTTGTACCCATTTCCCCTTGTCCTATCATTGTTTGCCACTGAGAAGAGCCTGGGTCCATCCTCGTGACACTCCCCCTTTATATATTTATATACACTAATAAGGTCACCCCTCAGTCTCCTCCAAACTATAGAGACCCAGCTCCCTCAGTCTTTCCTCATAAGGGAGATGCTCCACTCCCTTAATCATCTTAGTTGCCCTGCGCTGGACTCTCTCCAGCAGGTCCCTGTCCTTCTTAAACTGAGGGGCCCAGAACTGGACACAATATTCCAGATGCAGTCTCACCAGGGCAGAGTAGAGGGGAAGGAGGACCTCTCTCGACCTACTAACCACCCCCCTTCTAATACACCCCAGGATGCCATTAGCCTTCTTGGCCACAGGGGCACAGTGTCGGCTCATGGTCATCCTGTTGTCCAGTAGGACCCCCAGGTCCCTCTCCCCTACACTGCTCTCTAACAGGTCGTTCCCCAGCCTGTTGTTCCTGTTGTTCCTGCCCAGATGCAGGACTCTACACTTTCACTTGTTATATTTCATCAAGTTACTCCCTGCCCAACTCTCCAGCCTGTCCAGGTCTCTCTGGATGGCAGCACAGCCTTTTGGCGTGTCGGCCACCCCTCCCAGCTTAGTGTCATCAGCAAACTTACTGATAGTACACTCAATTCCCTCATCTAAATCACTGATGAATATATTAAATAATACTGGTCCCAGTACCGACCCTTGAGGCACACCACTAGATACAGGCCTCCAACTAGACTCCGCCCCATAGACTACAACTCTCTGGCTTCTCTCCTTCAGCCAGTTCACAGTCCACCTCACTACCCGATCATCCAGACCACACTTCCTCAATTTAGCTGCGAGGATGCTGTGGGAGACCGTGTCTAACGCTTTGCTGAAGTCAAGGTAGACCACATCCACCGCTCTGCCATCATCCATCCACCGTGTTATTTCCTCATAAAAGGCTACGAGATTGATCAAGCATGACTTCCCCTTGGTGAAGCCATGTTGACTGCCCCTCATAACCCTCTTATCCTTGATATGCCTTAAGATGGCACCAAGGATAAGGTGTTCCATCACTTTCCCAGGAATGGAGGTGAGGCTAACCGGTCTATAGTTACCCGGGTCCTCCTTCTTGCCCTTTTTGAAGACAGGAGTGACATTTGCTTTCCTCCAGTCCTCAGGCACCTCTCCCGTTTCCCAAGACTTGGTAAAGATGATGGAGAGCGGTCTAGCTATGACCTCAGCCAGTTCCCTCAGCACCCGCGGGTGCATCCCATCTGCACCCATGGATTTATGGATGTCCAGATTGCTCAACTGGTCTCTAACCCATTCCTCATCGACTAAGGCAAACCTCTCTGTTGACCTGACTTCATCTGAGGTCTCAGAGGTACAGGGCTCTTCAGGACTGCCTCTGTCAGAGTAGACAGAGACAAAGAAGGCATTCAGTAACTCTGCCATCTCTGTATCTTCTGTCACCAGGGCACCCGTCCCGTTCATCAGCGGGCCTACATTGCCTCTGGTGTTAGTTTTACCTGCCATGTATTTGAAAAAGCTCTTTCTGCTGTCCTTGACCCCTCTCGCCAGCTTTAATTCCAAGGAGGCCTTAGTCATCCTAGCTGCCTTCCTACATCCTCTAGCAGCAGCCTTATATTCCTCCCAAGTGGCCAGCCCCTCCTTCCATGACCTGTAAACTCTCCTCTTCCACTTGAGCATACCCAGCAATTCCCTATTTAGCCACGCAGGTCTCCTGACCCTCTTCCTTGACTTCCTACGTGTCGGGATGCTCTGATCTTGAGCTCGGAAAAAGCAGTCCTTGAACGTCAACCAACTATCTTGGGCCCCTTTCCCTTCAAGCAGCCTAGCCCACTGGATTTCCCCTAGCAATTGCTTGAAGAGGCCAAAGTTTGCCCTGCTAAAGTCCAGGGTTGCGATTCTACTTGCTATTCTACTGACCCTACCACACAAGATCCTGAATTCCACCATCTCGTGGTCGCTCCAACCAAGGCAGCCCTCAACCTTCACTGCTTCGATCAGACCCTCCTTGTTAGTGAGGATGAGATCCAGCAGCGCTCCTCTCCTGGTTGGCTCGTCCACCATTTGCATGAGGAAGTTATCCTCCATACACTGGAGGAACCTCCTGGACTGCGGCTGGGTTGCCGAGTAGTCCTTCCAGCAAGCATCAGGGAATTTAAAATCCCACACGACGACCACGGCCTGTGACTGTGAGGCCGCTCTCAGCTGCCTGTAGAAGGCCTCGTCAACTTCCTCACCCTGATCTGGTGGCCTGTAGCGGACACCCACAACAGTATCGCCCCTGCCAGCCTGCCCCTTAATTCTCACCCACAGACTCTCAACTCGCTCGTCAAGATCTAAACTGCCCCTGTTTAAGTTTTAACTTGTCACCCCTTGTCCTATCACTACAGTCCCTAATGAAGAGTCCCTCCCACCATCCTAGTAGGCCTCCTTCAGATACTGGAAGGCTGCTATGAGGTCTCCATGCAGCCTTCTCTTCTCCAGGCTGAACAGACCCAACTTTCTCAGCCGATCTTCATACGGGAGGTGCTCCAGTCCCCTGATCATCCTCATGGTCCTCCTCTGGACTTGTTCCAACAGATCCATGTCCTTTTTTATGCTGAGGACACCAGAACTGCGCACAATACTCCAAGTGAGGTCTCATGAGAGCAGAATAAAGGGGCAGGATCACCTCCTTTCACCTGCTGGTCACAATCCTTTTGATGCAGCCCAGGATACAGTTGGCTTTCTGGGCTGCAAGCACACACTGAAGCCGTCTCATGTTCATTTTCTCATCAACCAGCACCCCAAGTCCTTCTCTGCAGGGCTGCTCTGAATCTCTTCTCTGCCCAACCTGTAGCTGTGCCTGAGATTGCTCCAACCCAGGTGTAGGACCTTGCACTTGGCATGGTTACACTTCATGAGGTTGGCATCAGCCCACCTCACAAGGGTGTCAAGGTCCCTCTGGATGGCATCCCTTCCCTCCAGCATATCAACTGAACCACACAGGTTGGTGTCATCGGCAAACTTGCTGAGGGCGCACTAAATCCCACTGTCCATGTCAGCGACAAAGATGTTGAACAAGACCGGTCCCAACACGGATCCCTGAGGGACACCACTAGTTACTGGTCTCCAGCTGGACACTGAGCCATTGACCACAACTCTTTTGTGCAGCCATCCAGCCAGTTCTTTATCCACCGAGCGGTCCACCTATCAAATTGATGTCTCTCCAATTTTCTGCATAGCAAGTCACTTGGCTATACAAAGTTTGCTCAGATACTTCCCCTGTTCAGAAACACTTAGGTGGTGGGCTGGGAAACTTTTAGGTGTGCTGAAATGGTAAGGGAAGGGAGAAAGTGAGCCATGGACACAGCCCTGGAGCACTTGCTGCTGGGGACAGCGGGGGGCGGTGGTGTCGCTTTGCACGTCTGAGCTCTCTAACAGGGCAACAAGGAGACAGACATGCTAAGGGAGTGGAATGGGCACAAGAGGTTTGCAGTAACATGGACTCTTTCTTCATGGATGTTTGTTTCTTCCTCCAGCCGTTCCAGCTTAAATGCCAAAGTGGAAGAGTGCGTTAAACTAAACTGTGAGCAGCCTTACGTCACTACAGCAATAATTAGCATCCCGACACCTCCAGTCACCACACCTGAAGGAGATGATAGGCCAGAGTCTCCTGAGTACTCAGGAGGAAACATTGTCAGAGTATCTGCTTTATAAAAGAAGGAGTTATTTCTAAACTATCATAAAGACCACTTGCAAGCTCAGCTCAAGCAGTGAGGAATGAGAGAGCTGACAAAGACAGTGCCCCTTGACGTGTGCGCCAGCAGCTGCAGAGCAAGAGGTGTGGGAGAAACACAACACTCTGTGGGTTTCAGTGTCATAGTGTGTGAACCAAAAGGAGTTTCTTATCCATTGGCCGAACAAAGGCGCAGTGGAATCTCCTGTGACCATCCTGACTTACTATATGAGCACAATGAAATGTCCCCATTGATGCTTCTTCTTATAGTGAGAGCTCTTTTTAGAAAAAAAAAAAAAAAGAAAAACCACAAAACAAAAATAGAAACAAACCTGTGTTCCTGCCGAATGCAAAACAATGAGAAACATTTTGATAAAGTGTCTCTTTTTCTTTCCTGTTAATAAACCACAACCTTGATAAGGAACTATCAAGAAATGAAAGTAAAAATGCTCATATGAAATATGTTTGTACTGACTGAAAGAACTGCAACCATAATGCATGCTGAAATTATTTGGAGCTGTGATCTCAGTTTACTTTTGTTGTTTTTCAGATTAGGCATGATAAAATATTACTGTAGAAAGGGGCATTTCCAAGCACTTACAACAAGCTGATTGTTGATGTCCCATGGTAGTTGTACAAATAACTTCCCTTTGACAAAATGCAGCATTTCTTATTCAAACACTCATTAGTGAACTAAAGGTGTTCAGTTAGTTCAATATTTATTATTGTTTTATCTTGCTTCCTAGGTACTGTTACAACTGCAATAAGTCATTGTACACCTGTTGTATCAGGAATCAGGATTTCTTTTTTTATTTAAGGTATTTTACGCAACTTCAGCTACACTATAAACTTCTAATGGCAAACATTTAAATAACCTTACAGCCAAACCGTGCACCACAAACAAGCTGTTCAGTCATTGTTCTTTTTGTCCACTGTCCTCTATTTCTGTAACAGTTTGTCACACACTCCAGTGATGCCATACTGTTTGGGATTTCAAGGCTACTGACGAATCCATACAGTCCTTTTGTCCATAGACGTTTTCTTCTGTATTTTTAGAACAAACCTCTCGTCCCAGTGTACCGTTACAGCATCAATCATATCTGAATTAAAATTACTATAAAGGTGTTTTTGGGATCAGCTAACACTTATATCCAAACCTTCCTTGCTGACATTCTACAGCATCCAGAGCATTAGCTATGCTGGAAGACATTTAGTAAAATGACAGCTAAATTCTTTTTGTCATTACCTGTAAACTTGCATCCTAAAACTTGTTCGAGAATTTATATTGTGTGAAGATATTTAATTACCTAAGAACACTGACAGAATAATGGATTGGGTCCCAAAGCTATAAAAATATGATTTATTGCAATTGGATTTGCCTACATGGGCAGGCCTAATAGCTAATAGGAAGGCTTTACTAGTTAAGGCTTTTTGGCTTCATTCTTAAAAGACATTGATGCTACCAGAAACCTTTCTGATAAAAAAGTATCATTTTTCTTCATGAGAGTGCATTAAATGTACCATAATGCTTCCTATATTAATGACATAACATACATTGTATACATGGAATATGTGCATATCAATACATACATATACACATCAAAAACACTGGATCAGAAATAATTGCATGTCTGCAAAATAAAATATGCATATAAAACAAAAAACTCAGTGCATTAGATGCCATTACAATAAATGATTACCACAGTTACTTAATAGTTTGAATAGTGTAGTGTTTGCTAGCATTCTACCAACCTGAAAATTTACATTAAGAGAAAATACGCACTAAAACCTGAAACTTGCTGATGATACACTTTTTACTGCACACAAGTACTGATCTTTCTCTTTACTTGACAACTGAGATCGAAGAGTAGATGATGGACTATCGTGCTACAGTATATACACCAAAATACAACATCACATACTAGAATTAAATGACAGTTAAAAAAAGTATAATGTCATGCATTATTCCCTGATCATTTACTTATATAGAAGCTTGGTTAATTTGCACTTAATTTCCCAATTTTTCCTCAAATCAGGATAACTTACTGTAATCTGAGCTTCTATATTTCTTTCAGACCTTAACAATGGGGAGGAGCTCCTCTGTCCCAGAGGAGCACTCCTGAGGAACTGCTGAAGTTAATTAATTACCTGACATTGCTCTCCTCTCTTTCACGCTGCTGAAAAGTTGCAATAGACCTGCAGAAACTGGTGGGTTACATAGTTTTAGCGGGGTTTAAAGGAGAGGCGGAAGGGACCTAGAGTTTTTACTTGCATCCTACTTCTACCCATGGTTACCCATCCAAAAATGTTTCATCCCCACCAGCTACTGTTATAAAAGCTGCCTTGATACTATCAATCTGCAACAACTTCTTTATGCCACATGGTACATCTTGGCGACTTATATCAGGTAAATAGTGCAAAAAGGCAGTTATTAAATCCACTTCGGGACAAACTACATACAACCCAGGAAACTACTGACTCCATCATCTTCTAAAATATCTTTATTCTCCTTTTCATATGGACTAAAAGGAATGCACTACAGCAATACACTTGCATAACAGTGACACCCCTGAAGCAACTTGTACTTTCATCTTTTAAATGCAGCTTAGGGAATAATTTAGTATAATTTTGCAGAATTCCAGTCCTGTCGCCTATTTCCATGTCACATGCAAAATCATTAATCAATTCTGAATTTGGGAAATACGCATTCTTTTGGTGTTTTAGGTGATTTAAATGCTGTTTTAGTAGTGAATGACTGTTGATGACTGTGTAAAATGCATCTGTACTGTACATGAAATGTAATTATTTCTGTGTATCATACAAAGAAACCGAGGTTGTTGTTTTGACAATTTTGTTTGACAGTCATATATCGTATTTCAGAAGGCAGCATAATACACATTATGCTGAATAAATAGGCATTTGAGGAGTATTTAAATAAAACATCTGCATGCTTGAATGGGTCGACTTGGTTTTGCAATAACTTATTCATAGAACCTTTTTCCTTCTCTAACGAAGGCTACGGAGCCTCCTGAAACCTGGTACCAACTTCCCTTGATAAAATATTAGTGCACAGATGAGATTAGGATCCTTTCACACCTAAGAGTGGGTAAGACCATAGGATGGACGCCTTACAAAGGGTGACTGCTAGAGCAGATAATGCTCATCTAGCAGCTATGCATACAATGGCACTGGCATGCATGAGAGCCACCTTTGCCAGGAGCTAACTGCACTGGGAAGGAGGGAAGGTAGAAGTAATACCTGCCTGCAAAGCATCCCAGAGCATTTTTAAGGTGAATGACTGTGTTTCCACAAAACAGCCACAGGAGACAAACTGAAAATGTACACTTTACATTTTGAGGTGTGGGATATACTCGCTATGAAACACCCTGACTGCCTAAAGAAGGCTTTTGCAGAGCAGAGCACAATCCAACCTTGGCTGCTCCAGACAGAAGGGTGGCTTTTGGAGAGGAAACTGGTCTGGAGAAGGATAAATTAGTGAAATCCAAGGATCATTACATTTTGGGTAGAGAGGGTGCTTAGGAGGTCATATGCTCTCTTTCCTGCACATGGGGCCCAGCAAGACTTTATTTTCCCATTGACCATGGAAACATCTTAAGATTATCAGGAGTTCTGGAATAGCAATCAGCCAATGGGATATGCCAACATGAGGCTAAAAGAGCAGTCAGGAATTAACATATTTTGATTGACAAAGGCAGACACACATAATCACCTGGATAGTTGAATTTAATTTAATTGATTACCAATCAAACCAGACTTGGATAATGAGAAATAAACCCTAAATCTTAAAACACCTTCTCCCCATCCCTCCCTACTTCCTGAGTTCAACATTACTCCCAGATTCCTCCCTTCCAGCTGCCCAGGGGGACAGGGAACAGAGATTGCGGCCAGCTCATCACACACTGACTCTGCTGCTCCTCACTCCTCAGGGGAGGACTCCTCACACTCTTCACCCTGTTTCAGCATGGGATTCCTCCCACAGGAAACAATCCCCCATGAACTTCTCCAGTGTGACTCCTTCCCATGGGCTGCATTCACAAACTGCTCCAGTGTGGATCTCCACGGGGTCACGAGTCCTGCCAGGAGCCTGCTCCAGCATGGTCTCTTCTCTCCATGAAGCCACAGCATGGAGAGCATGGCCCATGCTATGGAGCCATGGAACACATGCCTGCATGTGCTCCTGCCTGGAGCACAATCTCCCGTCCTTCACTGACCTGTCTGCAGGGATGTTCCTCTCACATATTTTCACTCATCTCTCTGGATAGAGTTGCTGTTGTGCATGTTTTTCCCCCTTATCTATGTTATCCCAGAGGCACTACCACTGTCACTGATGGGCTTGGCCTTGGCCAGTGGCAGGTCTGTCTTGGAGCCAGCTGGTACTGGCTCCCTCGGGCAGAGGGAAAGCTTCTACAACTTCTTATAGAAGCCACCCCTGCAGCCCCCCTGTTACCAAATCCTTGCTACACAAACCCAATACAATGCTTTTGCAGTAAAAACTTCAGAAACTATTTGAAAATCCCCTCCTCCATCATATTTAACTGTATAGTCACTGTGACAAACAGCCTCTCCTTTCACTATCATTTATATATTCGCTTGTATTTATGGGTTGTTTTTACAAAATTAACTGTTATAAAAAAGAGAAAATGCAGTTATGTTTCCTTTAGAAACCCTTGTCATACAAATGAGTACTTTGTCCAAAGACCAGGAATAGTGAATTTTGCCTCCTAAAGGCATCCCCATGCTCCCATGGCTGCGTACTGAGTCCCATAGCTACAAACACCATCCCACGGACTCAGCATGATGCACAGGACTGAACAGAAACATTTAATGCAAGCAGGGGGTGACCCCTTTTCTAACACAGCTGCTCTCCTTAAGTGACCTGTGAAAAACATTAACGAGCAGCTCCATAGTTGTCTGTGTTGCAACAAGAAAGATTTGGTTCATTACAGATTTTGCTGCAGTGAAGAGAGAACACACTGCTTCTTCTCCTCCAGGTACTCCTGAAAAACAGGGGAAAAAGGAAATAAAAAGATGAAGTAGTTCTTACTGTTGCAAACATCTCTACATGTTCCTCTGTCGCCAAGCAGCCTCTCTCCTACATATATCCTGAAGCTCTACAGGAAAAGAACAGCCTTGTCAATCAATGTTCAGGCTCTTTGAACAAGCCCTAGAAAAACAGATACCCCTCAGAGTCTGAGCACAGGGAAAGGAAAAAGTTTGAAAGTGTTCCAATTTACAGCCAAGACCTATTACAGCAACTCAGAAAGATTCTTTCCCAGAATACTTCAAACTCCTTGCTAGGGAAGGGAATACTTTTTATCATTCCTGACATGCGGGTCTCTTCCCTAATTAAACTAGCCCCATACTGGATGCAGACCGGCTTGGGATTTACGCAGCCAATCCCAAGCGAGGTTACCCTGCCCATGGATGGTCACTCTTGTAGTAGCCCACAAACACCAGTCTGGGAGGATGGTCCTGTTTGAAAGGAGCCCTACCAAAAAAATCCCTCTCCTCCTAAAGTAACCTGACTACATCTAATGGCAGTGCTTCCTCACCATCAGGGAAGCTTAAACCCAAATGACCTGGCCTGTCAGAATATCTTAATTCTAGCTGTGGACTTCTCCAATGCATCTCCCTAACCCAGCTTGCTGTGTATTTGCTCCTTCATGAGCCCTAACCTAAGATATGAAGGCAATCCTCACAGGCAACCTCCTCCTACGGGAGGACTTGGGATGGCTGAAGCATGGCTAAAAGAGCTTCCAGAGACACACCTTCAGTAAAGCTTAGTGTCAGGAGTTCCTGGATAATTTTTTGTACTCTGGTGAAATTCCCTACACTGAGCTGAATATATCTGTGTACATGTGATCCATGCAATCCACAATCCAAGATTCCACAATTTGTGTTTTGTTTGGCTTTTTAATAGGGTAAAAGAACTCCAGCAATGAGTTCAATCCACTGCGTATCATGATCAAGGTCTACAGCTGGTCTGCATCCAGGCTCAAACATCTGCTTTTTCTACTCAGAAACCTCACCATTAGCTACAGCAACACAGTCCCAGCTGAGCAGTGGAAGGATGGAATTCTGCTGTACATGTGCAGTACCGCTGGGCACAAGGCTTCCCAAGCAGTGCATGAGGAAGTGTTTCTGACAAAAGTACTCTAAGCAAAATTTTGGGAAGGACTATCCTTCGGCCACCTTCTTACCTCCAAAAATACGTGTTAGCATCTGCAGGAGAGGTGCAAGAGCAGAAAGGTAATCTTGCTTGCAATACTACCCGTGAAATACTTACACCCCTACGTAGACTGTTAAACAACAGCCCACACAACTGAAGAGCTCAATTTCATGAGCCCCTAAAGAAGCTTTCTCAGAAGCAATAAAAAAGAAAATGAAATTTACAATGCCGTTTCTCCACAACAGAATAAGTGGAATGGGTAAAGACACATCAAATTAACTCACACTAGCAGAGGGACCCTGTCAGCTGCCACCCAGAGCATTCACGCTCTAGAACTTCAAAATAAAAACACCCATTACGGAATTTAAGACAAAAGTAATTTTATTGTTTACCAAATCACATCTTTTTTTTTCTTTTACAAATTTCAAAACAAATGGAAGAATTTTTAAAATGCAGTATTATGTAAAAACCCATTTGCCACAGACTACTGTACTCAGTGGAAGTAATATATATTTCAGGAATGTGGCCAATTGTAAAAATAATCCTATGAAATAAACATTGTTCATAAAAATACAGTAAAATGCACTTTCGCCATCTCAATAAATACATTTTAACTCTGTTTCCAGTTGGCATTTTAAGCCACTAGATAGTTTTTAATGAAGAAACTGACAAAGTATAATTTCTCCATATGCACTTTTACAATTATTGCAATAGCATCCAGAACTGTAAGCATTTTCCTTGTAGTCCTTTGTTTCTACCTTCAGGGGAATCACAGACAGGAGAAAAAATTTATCTATAAAATGTGCTACTCCCATATTGATTCCACTTTCGAAAGAATGTTTAAGGCTTTCTTTCTTAAGAAACAGTCCTTAGAACAAATTGTTTCAAAGAAGAATTCTCCAGAATTACTCAGAAAATTTAAGTCTATTGTCCAGAGTCATTGTTTTGGTTTCAATCCATTTAATATATTTAAAATTAAAAATTAAACAGTTGTTAAGATAAAAATAGATGTTTTAGAACATCTTAAACAACAGCTAAAAGTTTTGTTAGAAAAAGAAAATCTTGCCCTTTTTTACAAATCTTGCGAATTTTTAAATCCAAGTATTGACTTGCAGTTCTGCTTCCCATGCACGCAGCACAAAACCACACAATTACATATACATAGATCCCTGATTAAGACATTTCAAAATGGCTTATTAAAAATGTAAAAGTCAATTTCAACTGAAGTCACATTTTGTTAGTCTAAAGAACAGTCATTTCTTCTGAAGATGAGTATTTCTCTTCCTTTGCTGTGATGCTTCCTTAGAGGTTTTCTGCCTGTGAGTGAATCAGTGTTTTACACATCACACAGCTTGTGAAAATAAGTTAAGCATTACTGTGCCCAGTGAATGAGTGCCTTTTAAAAAACAAACACATTCAACTCTACTTCATGGCTGAGACTATGGCTAAGAGGCTGACTGGGTTATCCTTTCTTTGCTGGCCTCCTTCACTTCCATTCATCAGCTGTTTCTGATTCACATGAAGACTGGTATATCTGGCATACTTGATGGAACAAAGTAACAACAAGAAAACCCAATTAAAACACTTTGTGACTTCACAGATTCATTGCATCACCTATAGCTCTTCCATTTCGAACTGTGTATTAAAGCTGTTTGCCATGGATGTATGTTCAAAGATCCTTGTCAGGCTTGGTGTCAGTAGCTCCACAGAATTACATGACAGCTGCTGCGAGGTATCACTCTTCAGGGCCATGATCTGATGTGTTCCAGGATCCCTTCTGTCATAGTACAGAGCCCACAGCAAAGTAATCGTGAGGATCATAGCCAAGATCTGTGTTACTCCAATAGAGATTCCTAGAAATCTCAGCACTTGCAATTGCTTTGTTCCCCTCAAAAAAGTGTACATTTTTTTACCACATCCCTATGAAACAAAAAAAAAAATTTAAAAGTTAGTATTATTTGGTTTGCAGTTCCCAAGGTTTAGCTCATCCTACCTAGTGCCTTTCCTGGCTCCCCAAAATTTCTCTCTTGCCTCCTTCAAACAATACTTTGAAAATTATTTTGCCTTCTTTTTAATCACTTCCATAATGACATATTCAAGTTTACTCATACACTGAGAGGTTAATGCACATAAGCTCTAAAAGATCTATGCTACTCTAATTCAGAAATCACTCTGAGTTCCTACCAAATATATCTGTTTTCTAAAGAAACTCAACTGGTTTTGTGAAGGTTTAAAAATCCTCTTAACCCTTCTTTCTCTCCTTAATTTGCAGGTCTTCAAAGTCAAAGGTGTCAATTATTTTAAACTCATCAGACTTTTTATACAATTACCACCACAATCTGAAGTTTAAACAATATTATAGGAAATATCTACAGACCTGCATAACCTCATCAGTTTCTTCCCACCTTTTCTCTTTTATCTGGGCTCATTATATGCCAGCTTATTTAGTTCCACATAAAGTCTCTAAGGGAGTAGAAAAACCATTACATTCCAGTCACCAGTAAAGAGCACTGAATAAAATAACCTTTAATGGAGGACTTCTGACAAATTTCCAGAACACAGGGGGTACACAAACAGACTTTATTTAGTACTTAGTGATAATAATACTACATACATGTGGCATTACACCTACTTTTCATTTCTGAACTACTTGCATCTCCTCGTTGCAAAAAACATATCCACTTACGCTAGCTACATTCTGCCTATGACTATATTTTAAAATTAACTGGCTTAATTTCAGATTCGAATATAGAAACTTTCCTTCCAATTACTGTGATGATGGCATACCAACGGCCAGTTTTGCTTCGTATCTTGTGCTGTTGCTACTTAAAGCGAGCCAGGCAGGCAGCTTGACCCTGCTCCAAAGAGGTGACAATCCACACATTGTATTAGGAATATGGTCACGCATACCATAAAATCATAGAATCATAGAATAGTTAGGGTCAGAAAGGACCTTAAGATCATCAAGTTCCAACCCCCCTGCCATGGGCAGGGACACCTCGCCCTAAACCATATTACCCAAGGCCTCGTCCAACCTAGCCTTGAACACTGCCAGGGATGAAGCATTCACAACCTCCCTGGACAACCTACTCCAGTGCCTCACCACCCTAACAGGAAAGAATTTCCTCCTTATATCCAATCTAAACTTCCCCTGTTTAAGTTTTAACCCATTACCCCTTGTCCTATCACTACAGTCCCTAATGAAGAGTCCACCCCCAGCATCCCTATATGCCCCCTCTGCAATTATTTACAGAATAATAATTATTTTTTACACAGAAAGGATCTGGTAAAAAACTATGTTAAAACATCCCAAGTTGACGTGTCCCAGAAATGGAAATTTGTTTCTTTCAAAACCATCAGCACATGCTCCAAATTTTGCATACATGGCCAACCAATAATTGCTGTGAAAGGCTTTAGAAAAGCTCCCAAGCCTTCTTAAGGCAGCAATGATCCACAAATAGACACTGGCTCTGGGAACTACTGTACAACAGTACAAACACAGGCTACGATGCTTGTTGCTCAGGAAAGGTAATGCCCAGTCTCAGACAGGATAAAACCTTGAGGGACCCTTAGTGACTGGCCAATGTTTATTCTCTATTCTAAACTCTGCAAGGCTTCACAACCTGCAAAGCTGCAAAACTCAACGGCACACAGCCACCAAGGGAAAATTCAGAGTAACAGACTGGATAACACCCCAAATAATCAATAGGCATTGGTCCCAGAAGACAAGGAACCCATCAAGATAGGCTTTATCTTCAAAATGTCGTTTTTGTGTTTATATACTTACTACGTTTCTTACAGCTTTTCTGTGAGAAGAAAGCAATTGATCAAAGTGACAGAATCTGAAGACAGAACATGCTAAATAACACTTTTCAATCACACTGAAAGTCCCTAAAGCCAACAGTTTCAGATGCTACAGTCCCCAGCGTATTTGATGAAAGGTCCAATTCTTGCCTCACACAAAAAATTCATGCTGCACTCAACAGATTTTCATTGAGTATCTAAATTAAATTAATGCACTTTATGATAATGGTACCAAAGTTAAAGGATCTCAATCTCTTTGCTCCATTCTTCATTTCGCTGTGTTGGCTTCTAAACATTAATACAGTTTATAGTCACAGAACAGTGAGTGAATGTGCATTCTTTGACACTTGAAAAGAAAAAAAAAACACTGTAGAAGCAGCATTGTCATTGAACTTGATAAGGAACAAAAAATGTCACATTGGTGTCTTCTTGAACTAGAAGGCAGTGCTGTAATTATACTACTTTCCAAATTTGTTTTTAATTACAGACAAGCTGACTGCATTTTAATACTTTTAATAACTTTAAGGAATGAAGGTACATGCTAGTCACAAGTTAAAAATACTCAACCACAGCAGTATTCAAATTCAGTTCATTCATTGCCTAGAGGAAACATCCATTAGCAGAGAGCAGTGACATTAATGCCTGCATCTCCTGCAGTACAGACACATAATTGAGATGAATTATGCCTGAACTAGATAGACTGCCTCCCTCCATTTAATGATATTCTTGCAGTTCTGCTCTAATACACATTCAAAATCAGTTTTAAAATTGAGAAATATCCAGCCACCCCTGTTATCCTCACATTCATGCATTTTATTTCTGCTTATGCAACACATTCATAGTTGGTAGCCTGCAATCAAAGGGTACATAAATATACTTCCCTGCAAAAGTAAAAGTTTGTCACTAAAAAGGAAGCTCTTGTTGACAGCTCAAAAGTAGTATAAAACTGTGCAGCAATCATTCGGAAGGATTAGCTTCAAATTCCCACAGAGCTATGGATTAAAGGCCTGATTCATATTTATTACAAAGGCCATTTTATCTTCAAAGTGGAAACAAACCAGATATTTCTGATTTACTGCAACATCTGAGAATAAGGAGCAGATCTTAAAGAAGGCATTCTCAGAGTAGGAAAGAGAATCAGCATATTCAACAGACCTCTTGTATGCTCAAATTCTGAGTATACTCAGAGCATACCAGAATACAAAAAAAAAAAAATACTGACTATGCAATTTTGATTATTCTGAAGATACCAACTCCTACCAATCCTTTTGTCTAGGTTACAGTTCCTTGTCACAAGATGGGCAGAGCTGCCCTTGTCCTCAGACCACAGTAAATCTTTGAGTTTCTTACATGTGTCATGATGCATTTCCCTCACAACCACGCCCTAAGGTTAGACTGTTCCATGGACTGCACCAAAGGTGAAGCTCATCAGAATAAAAGCAGTCCAAGACAACTAACACATTTGAAAAACAGCTTTGAAAATAACTCTCAAACAAAACTCTAAGCCACCTTTCTTCCTACAAAAATTGTATTGTGAAGGATTCTAACTTAAAGAAAGCTCCGAAATCGCAGTAGAAAACTGCAGCACAACTACAAAACAAAAAAAAAACCTACGTGATAAATCCCAGCCAAAACAAACTTCAGTTTTCTGAACTACTACAAAGAACTTTTCTGAAGTACCAAAATGAACTTGCAAAGCATTTACATAAGCCCATTTTAGGCTGGCGAGTCTAATACCATCAGGCTCCCTCTCAAACTACCAAATTATGCAAGTTTGTTTGGAATCACTTTCTAAAATGGCTTTTCTCCTTCAAATCTCCAAAGCAGAAGTCAGACCGATTAGCTTTGCAAGTGCAAGCTGGTTTTGCATGATACCGATAAACATATTAGCAAGCACATCCTATGAGCCTGTGAAACAACCCACAGGCAAGGACCATGGAAAAAACAAATGTTTTGCCAACCAAATACTGTACATATCATAAAGCAACAAGAGTATTTTTGTGGCTGGTGAAACATTTTTTTAAGGGATTATGGAGTAGGTAAGGAAAAATTTTTTTTTCTAAAAGCTGAATCTGTCCAAAATACTCTGAGGTATAGTAGGGGAAGAACCAGAAATATGCCCTTCAGGTTTCTTTCATAAAAAAGCCAGGCAGGCTTTATTAAGTGGGTCTTAACAAAGCCCTGATGTTCTACAACATCATCATCTTTGACTGTTAATTTTCTACAAGTAGAACCAAAAGAACTTGAACATACAAAGCGCACAGAGAACCACTTTCCCAGAACATGGCTAGGGGAATGAAATATTAGCAGAAGAGATGACATAAGAAAACCCTGCAGTTTCAACAAGACACTCCAATGACTAGTACTCCTCAGAATTTTCTCAGCTTCCCAAGCTCAACAATTTGTTTTTCATTGAGTGACACTGCTTACGTACTCTTGCCTTTTCACATAAGCAAGAAGGATACTCAAGGCAAATGAACATTCTGCAGCTTCCACACTCTTACTTTGAGCACTCTCTATGGCAGAGTTGGTCTGTGTGGTGTCAATACTGGCAGCAGTATTACAAAAAAAAACCAACAACTATTATTGCAAAGTGAGCCACAGTTCATTCTTCTTCAAGCATGAGTAAGAGACTAGGCTTCTTCTGGGGCCTGCTGAAGTCCTTTGCGATTCAGAGACTAACACTTCTAAAGTGTAACCAGTGCTGGGAGCTTTGCCATAAGGCAGGAGAGTCTCTACAATTAGCTGATGGAAAGAAAACAGCCTCTGCCACTGTCTTTAAGGCACAGACTGGCCTTCTGAGGCACAGGCCTTTTGGCAGCTCTTCCTTCTCACTTCCTAGTGGAATCACACCAAGCCTAGGATGGATGTCTGAATGTCCATAATAAATTACATCATTTCTGCTCATAGAGTCAATGCCATACAAATGCATTTCAACAAAACCAGATTCTTTCCTGGCAACAGCTAATATTCATTTTGGCTTGTTTTTACAGTGGGTCTCCCCTGCTTCAGAGGTATCTCTCCATAGCATCTCAACAAGAGCTACATAATTAGATTCTTGTAAGAAAGTTTTTGAAGTGGTAAGAGACTGGGACAAGATAAAATGGTTCTTTGCGTGATCTTCCATAATGCAGGATTTCATTGTCTGCTGGAAAAATATTCATGCTACAGCATGTGGAAGGATACTTCTCAGGCTCATCCTCCTTTCTATGCACCCTATATTATTTTTAAAGAGAGCAAATGAAAAAATGTATCTCTTCTCAGAATCTCCTAACTACCTGACGTAGACATGGGGTTTGCCACTACTGGACCACCTGGCCTGTTGGTCATTCTGCTATTACTGAATGCACAATTAAAGATTTTCAGAGGTCTGCTAGCATAAAAAAAAACCAAACAAACAACAAAAACCCCAAAATGGTAGGTATCAAAGCAGTCTCCAGGCAAAGGTGACTTTAGACAACATATTTGTGAGAACAGTTAAAATTGTGTAGTAGAGAACATATTTACTTCTTTGTGTAAATTTCACCCTAAGAACAGTAACGACTTGCTACCATGATCACCTCCCTCACCCACTTTAAAAAGGTCCTCTCCCGATTTTAAGGTTTTTGTTTTAGATTATTTTTTTTCAGTAATAATCCTAGTGTAATGTAGAAGAGTTAGAGAGAAAGAGCATTTTCACACAAAGTTTCTGTGCATTCTCACAGTGGAGCAACTGAATTACCTGCCTCCTTGCATAAGCCCTGTTAAAAGAGCTCTCATCTTCTAAAGGACTTCTCAAAAGCATCCTTCACTGTACAACATACCACTCCAGTCCTCATTACTTCACGGAAAGTGGAATTTCTCTTCCTTTGGCAATCTGGAGCCTGGACATTACACTAAAACTATTTGTTCGGGGTTTTTTTTTATTTCTGACTGAAGCAAATTTCAACTCCAACCTAACCATTATAAAACCAATATTCAAGCACATCTCAGATGTTAACTGCACTGCTAACAAGTCATCTCAGTTCCAGGTAAGGGTGGGCGGGTTGTTTCTCTCCTTTTTCCTTTCTTTCTTTCTCCCTCTGCTTCAGCACTAATCAATAATAAACATAAACAAACACAACAAATACTTCCCATAAACACAATTACTCAACAAACTCTTGTGCTTCATTGCAAATTATGAGTTTGGAAAATGGATCAGGAAGAATGTACAAAGCCTTCCGAAATATCCACACTTCTCTTCTTACCTCCTGATAAAGGTCACTGAGATCCTCATGATGTGCCTGCTTAGAGCATCCTGGGAACTCTCTGACACAACAGGAGTCAGGCGGCCAGTCCATCTCCGTCATTTCCAGCCAGTCTGTGAAGTACACCACCCCACAACATTTAAACTGCAAAGGAAGGATTAGCCAAGATCAGCAATGATGATGTTACTTCTTCATAAAAGAAAGACATGAAAAAAGCTACATAAATTCCTATTAACAACTTCCAGAACATTTACGTAGGACTAAAGACTTTTACATAAGCTTCTACATATCCTGTTTTGCTGTGCTTTGACATAAAGGTGACATGAGAAATGTAGTGAACAATGAGCACCTCAGAAACAGCCAATGATACTGCTCTGCTGTTTAAATCCCAGCTGCTCCCTCCACGGGATGCTTCATAGAAATTGACCTACCCTGTAATTCTGCTATCCTTACTACAAGGAACTAACACATTATAAAGGGTGACTGATGAACAAGTACACCTGTGGCAGAAGGAACTAGTAGGGAAAGGTGATTAAGGTCTTACTAGTGAGGATTATTCCTGCAAGGCTAAAACTATGGACACATCTGTTGAAAATCAAATGAGAAAAAACACAGATCTATCTGAATACAGACAAAGAAAAAAAGATTTAAAAAATGAGTGAAAAGGTATGGAAATGACAAATGCTGAAAGGAAAAAGGGAAAAGGAAGGAAGGGGTATTACACTAAAATAAAAACTGCAACAGAACAAACCATAAAAGCAAGAAGTCTGGATGCAAAGCAGATGAGTCATAATTGGCTATAAAAACCACCTGGTCTAACAACCTGTCTTCTCTGCAAAACACCAAGAGAATTAAAGCCAAATGACCACTCTACAACATTCCTAGCTGCTGTCACATAAAAAAGGGTTAAAGCAGCTATATTAAATTTTCTTTGGAATTGGATGATGAATTGATATAATGGAAGAAAAAAAAAAGAAAAAAAAAAAGCCTTGCTGCACGAACAGGAAGCTGTTTTTTTGGCTTTGGGGTTTTTGTTTTGTTTTGTTTTGGTTTTTTCCCCCATCTGGATGTTCTCTAGTACCAGCCTGAGTTTGTAAGTCATCACCTGGTCCCTCTGACCCGTGGGGTTGGAAACATTTGCCCCCCTTACCCGCTTCAGAGTCAGAGTCCTGTATACCACGCCTCTTTTCAGTCAAAACCAAGCAAATCAGTGTCCTGACACAAGGTTAGCACACACTGTGCCTTGACTTCACCAGTCCTCTTACAAATCCTACATCTTCCTTTTTCACTAGAGCTGTTTTTTGTTAATCAGTTTGTGGGTCAAAATCCTCCCAATGCTCAAGTTGCGGCTCCTCACTGTAATTGCAAAGACTACTCATTAAACATCCTTTTATTAATCTCAAATATTTTCTTCCCCTGCCCAGTTCTTCCTTCCTGACTTCAACTGACCCTTCCCATCTTCCTTAGCATAGTCACAAATGATAGTAGACCAGCAAGGGGGTTACGGAGAAAAGACATTTACCATCTCTCTCAGATGTGAAAAGCTACAGAAGAGTGAGCACAAGGCTGACCAGGGCTGAATCTTTGGAAACAAAATTGCAAATTATAATTTTATTCTTTTGGAAAAAAAACCCAAAGAAAACAATAGTGTTAACTGAGAAGTGCCCCAGGCATAGTGCTCATTCAGACATAAAGCACATAGCAGGCTCACACATCCACCATCAGAGTTATGAGTAGACAAAGTAAAATTGAGAGTCCACCAATTAAGTAGGAGCTGTAAAAGAGACTTCTTAGTTCACTTCAAACTTCCCCCAGATCATTCCTCTGACCAGAGATGGAATATAGGAAATCTAAGTTCTAAAAGAAACCTTTTCTCCCCTGGAAGAGTTAAGGCACAGTTGAAGTTTTATTAGCTTCCTTTTTCCACATTTATTTTTATTCATATTAAAACCAGCCATTATGATGACACCACAACAACCAGGAGGATAAAAGGCAACTTCTAAATTTAATCAATCTATACATTAAAAAAAAATACAGTACCAGGTCTATTCAAGGAAAATGAGGCCATTTAATTATATCACCTCAGTTACAGAACAGACACACTCTACCTGTGCACGAAGAATTACTCACAGAGCACTTGCATAGCCAAAGCAGAGAACTGGGGAGGGTGGGGGTGTGTTTAACCTCATGTAGTCCTCACTTTTTCTTTCAGGTTAAGTATAAATACAGACTAACCAAGTGCTGCCAGGAAATGTTTAAATAAACAGGAAATCTGTGCAACAATGATAGATTTCAAGATTTCAACAAGGGCAACACAATGGCAGGCACTCAAAGAGTTCTCTTCCTGCACGTGAGTTATATTTGGAGTTAATGGGTTTTACCTTGAGCAATTTCATGTTTTTGTAACATAATACTTCATTCTTTAAAAATAGTTCTGAATTTTAGTAGGCTAGAGGGCAAAGCTGTGAACAGACAAGGAAGATTTTTGGTTTGTGTCCCACCCCTTCACTCAAAGGGAATAAAAACCCTGATCACTTCTCAAACCTCAGCCAAAGAGACAGTATTTGCATCTTTCTGGAAACTTCCTGTCCCCCTCATTTCCAGATGAACACATTGTCTTAACCAGGACTGCTCTGTGAGAGGGTAACTAACGGAGTCTACAGGAAAGGGAGCACAGTTTAATATTAAAACAGCCTATAGAAATGTTTGTTTCACTTTATTTGTAGATTTTAAATTTTACATACATCATATTCTTAAATGGCATAACAATCCTAAAAGGTGTTGATTTCCTAACCTTACTGGCAAAGGAGAAGACAGTGACAGCAATTTAACTGAATTTACTCACATTCTTCTTTTGGTGTTTTAGGGTTTTTAGGGCATATATAATATCAAGAGTTGAGTATCAAGTGATGTTAACAGGCATTACCACTATACAGGATTTCACATGAAATGAACTTGCATTTATTTACCTATTCACTTAAAACCAAACCTTTTTTTAAAAGATAACATTTTATAATATCATAAATAACATTGATCACGCATGTATTACTTCAGATCATGAATTAACTGTCACCTTACCTCCCTCTGGAAGAAATTCCAAGCATGGGTCAGCCACTGGTACCTAGGTAGGCCATAATTGGTCATCCTGGCTTTCAGTGTGATCATATCAGACCATTGCACCGGAACCTAAAGCAAGGAAAGAAAAGCAATTCACACAGCAGATCAGCTGGCTTGTGGCTCCAAACCCAGAATTTCCATCGATTCTGAGATCTTTCCAATGCAATGACCAAAACAACTTTTAATTAAACAGTAAAATAAGTCCTTCAATTTTTATGATATTGAAACTTTATGACACTTTATTAAAATATCAGAAGAAAGTTATTTGTTTCCTTTGCGTACAAATTAATGTACACTGGAAAACGAGCTGCATTTTGGAGAGATTCAGAGACAGCTGGGTACAATCTGATTAGGACATCACCAGATTTTTTACCTGACATAAAACTTGAACAGAGCACCATTTGTCTGCCCCAGTTTAGATATTTCGCTGGTGTTATCTTAGTCAATAGAAAGAAACAGGCAGCCATATAGGGAAGCTCATCTCAAGATAAATATTTTAAACAGAGCAGATGAATCATTCCATTGAAGTCTCAAATCCACTTTACTTTGTAAAGTGACAAATTTAAATGTGTAACTTCTAAATACACAGAATTATCTGAGATGAATTTTACCACAAGTCTTTTCAGTGGCTTTTGGCTTTGCATGCAGGCATCCTGAACGTACTTGACTTCAGTACTTTGTCCAATAGTAACAGGGAAGTGTAGACATAGAGGCCCCATGAACTTTTTTCTTCACATGCAGCCTTGTAAATCTTTCCTTCTGAAAGAAGAATACTCTTAAGTATTTTTCTTTCAAAATTGGCTACTCAGAACTGAGGTGCTCCCCACTGTCATACTATGACCCTCAGCCAGCAAGTTATTTAGAAACAACAGAAACAAGTCCTATGGCACTTGGCACACAATGCAGTTACGAGTCAAGATAACTAACCTCAGCAGCACAAATTTCAGTGTGCCAAATTAAAACAAGGAGCTGAAGACTTTGCAGCACAGCATTCATGCTGAGTTTTGCCTTGTTCCCACCAGCCTTAACAGATACCGTGAAAGAAATCACAATTACAGCTTTCACTGGGAGGACGGAGGACCCCAGCTCTTCTAGCAGCTATGACTTAGGTCTCCTGTTCAATCTGGAATCAAAGGTAAGGGCATTCTGCAAATAGCAATAAATGGTATCTAAAAAAAAAGTCATCACAATACTTCCTAAGGAGCCTGGAATTCATTGTGCCAGATGCTCTACAAAAAACAGGGACAATCACCACCTGACTGACCCCATAATCCAAATAAGAACATTTCATAATGTTTCATTACCACTGCTAAGTCATACTACATTATCGAAACTTTGGTAAAGCTTGATATATCATGAATATGAATATGTTAATAATATCCCAGTAACTTAACACACCTTTAACTTAGCAGTTTTTATTTCTTAAGCTATAAAGCACTGAATTCACAACTGTCCACATGAAAAATGTTTTAGCAGTAGAATACTAAGGTTATTTAAAAACAGTAACACAGTTCTACCACAGACATTTACACTGTTTACTCTAATAAAGTAATTTGGTTTTGTACTCCATGCATTTCTCTTTCCACCGCACTGGAAGTTAGCACTCTGCTTTCTTTGGATATTATTTGGTATCACTGAAATTAAGTTTATACTTGCCAGACTATGTTTTTATTATCTTATTTGAGTTGAATATAGTCCAAGGTTACGCATGTAACACAAGGCATCCAACTTCGTTATGAAAACAATTGAAAGCAAGAAAAAAAAATAAAATCAAGAAGTGACAGAAGGAAATTAAAAGCAAATCAAAACAAACTAAACCCTACTGCAGGAAGGCAATTTGAATTCTGGAGTTAAGGAGAGGTACCAGAATCTGCTTGACTGCTCCAAGAATGCCAACATGTCACACTAAGGACTATCAATGCATCTACTAAATAGCTTCCCATCAGTTCACGCATGCAGTAGTGCACAGTAATACATGATCTTGAGATGCATTTGTTTGGCTATACACCAACAGTTTTCTGTAGTGTGGTTTGAGTTTAGCATAAGTTCTGTAAAACTCTGTTTGCCACTGAGATCTACTTATTCATTATTATTTTTCTAAGGAGTATCAAGGCTTGACCAATGCCCAAGTAAGCTGAGAACCCACACTGGCTTTTCAATCTTGTGGGTGGACAAATTAGTCATGAAGCACACTTCATGCTGAGAGCTATCATGAGCTGGAAGGAAAATCATTCATACAAGGACTCTTAGTCACAAGGCACACATACAAGGCAACTTGTCCACACGCCAAGGACAGCCCATATTTGATCAGCAGAAGCAGTTATCCCCCAGTGGCATTTTTGACAACATCACTCAGCCACCTACACTAACACCAACTGACTCTTTCAAACCCACCAGTGGCTCATGTGATTTTATGTTACAGTGAAACTAATATGACAAGTCAACCACATGGGTATAAGAGGAAGTCTTCTTTATCAAACAGAGTAGGAGAAAGCATGCTCTGGGAAAGTGACCTGCACAGGTATGAAAGAACCACTGAAAGCCAACTGTGCTCTTCCAGACTGCCACATTCCCTAAGGGGTCTCAGCAGCAAGAAAGCAGCAAGAAACCTGAGTCTGGCCCACCTCATCACCTGAAAGGCAGTAGTGTCAGGACAAAGGGAATAAGAGGAGAAAATCAGATGGAAAGAGAAAATACACCCCCAAAAGATAGTTACAACTGTTCTGCTTGGCAAAACCCCCACAGAGGGCAGCTGAGCCCATAGGATGAAGCATGTCTCTGCCTGCATTTCCAGTTTTAAAATGCATCAGTGTAAGCTGACATTCAAAGTAAAGGGATAGCCTTTATTGCTGTCATATTAGAACACCCCTCTGGAATCTGTACTGCAAGCAAGGGAATGAAGGCTGATGCAAAGTGCTGACACGTAACTTCAGACTTCAAATCTGCCAGAAATTCCTTCGGTCCCAAAAGACTCTCTCCCATCTTACTGCAATGTAATTGCTACTCTCTGCTGAAAACACCAGGCTATTGGGCATATCATTATTCATAAAAATGTACCAAACTGAGTACAAGATGTAAGGACATAGCAGCCAGCAGAATAACATTTCTCTACACTTACCCATTTTCTTGCATGCCAGTTACAAGTTTTCAGTTTGAAAATTAAAGGTTGGCACAGCTATAAAAACTAGACAAAGATAAAACCTCTTCACAAGCTTACAGAAGAGTGTTTTATAGCTAAGACGTGTTTTGCTTAAAACTGGCATTTATAGATTGTGGAGGCAGTGTGAAGATTTCAGCAGACAGCAAATCCTCTGTTGAAAGAACATACTGTCTGTTTACAAAGCAGTACACTCAGCTCTTTAAAACGTGAAGAACTTTTGGGGCAAAATCCCTTCAAATTTTCACATCTCCTCTCTCAGAATACTTATCTTAAGGCTTAAGTTCATTCTTTATCCTCAAAACTTCCACTGACTTCAATGAGAACCTGCCTACATGAGAATTAACAAAAAATAAAGTCCTTAAATCAGGGACTGCAGGATTTGGCTCTCCAATATAGAACGGATAGAGAGAAATTCAGAAGGGACCTTCCAGACAGACAAGATTTCTCAGAAGAATTCTCTGTTTAAAAAAGAGCCAGTCCCTTGAAATTAGACTGTCGGAATAATGAACAAAGATAAACACCACAGCAATCAGAAAGTGGCTAGCTAATGGAAACGCGTGTTTTCTTCTGTTGAAAAAATGCAGCCTCCTTTTCTGACTCACCGTTATTTCCTGCTCGTAGGTCCAAACACCACAGGCCAGTTCAACACAGAATATTACAAGCAAGCTTCCAAAGTACTGCAGAAAACAGAATGGTCTTGGTTATTTTTGCTATCCAGTTTAACTTTGGAAAAAAAGACTTAACAATTTTGAAGGACATCTTGAAACATTATTAACATTTCACATGACTGAAGACATGGAACGTAAAATACTCTTCTTAATCAAAATATGAGTTATGTAGCAAACTTTCTAAAAGTTTATGTTATGTGATTTCATACAAGCTTAACATGAATATTATATGAATATTACAATGGGAAAATAAATTCATTTCCTTCTTGCCCAAGAGTACAAGGCTATCATGACACATTATGCTAAAACAGTTGAAAAGAGGACAATCTTTTCTCCTCTCATATAGGTGGGGGGGAAAAAAAAACCAACTCTTTTTTCTTTAAAGCAACATATCCAAATCATGACAACAGCCAAAAGCAAAAAGAAAAAAATAAATATAAAAAAAGAGCAAATTCACAATACAGAAGCAAACTAGGTTCTTGAAAGCCCTGTTCTCAAGAAAGTGATTTAGATAGTTGAGATCAGGCATAAATGTACAAGTTCTAACCACTGAACTACTTAAAAATAGAAAATACATGTATAAATGAAGAAGCTGTACCAATCTTGATGAAGATGGTTAAGAAAAACTGACTGCTGTGTTTAAAAAGAGCAGAACTATATTCTATATAGCATCAACAAACCCTTCCTGAACTTCAGGATAAAGCCGCACTGGTGTTCTCTATTAAAAGTGATGCTTTTATCTTTTTATTAAAGCAGAATATAGCTCCATTCATCCTTAACTCCAAACTTTCTTCCATATCAATGGACTGAGCTCCCCCTTGTTCTCAGTACACAAGACCTAAAGTTACAGCCATCATGGATTTTATTTCAAAATCAAATCACAATGTAAAATAGAATAAATCTGTAATTCAATTAGTAGGGTACATGCCAAAAGGCTCCTAATTTAGTCATTTAATTCCAGAATCTATTTAGGACAGGTATAAAACACATAAAACATGTACTGAGGATACATGATGGGGGTAAATAAGCTATATTATTTAAAATAGAGAATATAAATCCACAAGTAGTCCGATTTAACAGTCACCTACCTACACAGTACCTTTTTCATGCACCCAGTCTGGAACTGAGAAATTCACAGATACCTTGACAGCCACTGAACAGTGTCATCCTTAACTCCTACTTGCTGATCAGGTCTATCTCCCTGAATCAGGTTTGCAGACACAAACCGCCAAATTAAAAATGCGCATGTAAAAATATTCATGCAAATTTTGAAGAGAAACCTGGATTCAATGCCCTCCTCCTGCAAAGGTCAGTTCAATCAAGATGATATTGAATGAAAACATCCCGTTTTTCTAATCTCCACCACATTACACTGCATCATCATAGTCAATATAGCTTAACAACACATTGCACACCCTTACAAATCAACACTGTAAGCACATGAAGAGCTCCTGTACAGGCCTTCAATAACCAGTATGTTCATCCTCCAGAGGTTCAAAAGAGGAAAAAATGTTAGTCACACCTTTTAAGAACCATGCAGCTTTCTCTAAAAAATAAAATCATGAACTTCTGGACAATGTATCCACTATCACCATAGTGCCTGCAAGTTACGCAAATACTTTGCATACTCTGCAAATATTCACTTCAAAAGGAGATAAGAATACCACATGCTTTAGCTCTATTAATTCATATAAAAAATGTTTAAGGATATTGTGGCTAATACTGACATTTTAGAGAAGAAGAACAACGAAATATTTTAATGAAAAGCGAATTTGAGTACTCAGCTGACAAAGAAAATTTTAGTGGCTTTATACTCTAAATTACATATTAAGCCTGGGACTGCCTGTTAGCACCAAATCTTATGCCAAGCTCACCGATTATGGTAAAAGTGATACATGTGCGGGTACATGTATGGCACTCTCTGGAAAACTCTTCATGTGCAGTTCCTTGCAACAATTCATTCACCAACCTTAACATCTGAAACTTCCTTGGTTTTGTTCAGTTAGGAAAGTTTGTGTTAGCAGTTGGAGAAAAAAGAGCCAAACCAAAGATTTTCTCCAGTAACTGAATCTAGCTCAGGACAGAAAACTATTTAGCCAGATTCACTCATAATCCACTACTGGATCTGCCAGGAAATTAGCACTCCTGACTAGCTAAATCTGGACACATCAGGGCCCTGCAGAATCAAACCTTCTGTCCTGAGAAAGCACATCTTCTGTCTGCAAGGCAAAGGACAAGACAAAACGCACAGCATTTACACACATGAAACCACACACTAGTAGGTATATGAGCAAATGCAGGCACACCAAACTTGTACAAAGGAGTTTCAGTTTCCCTCTTCTACTGAAGGGGAATATTATACCTCTCTCTAAATGCAATGGTTTGCAAAACAAGTAATTCTTATGACAGTTGTGTATGTGTGGAAAAAACCCTCTAACCATTATTTAAATTTCCTACCCTTAATTTCCATCTTCCAAAACCAGAAACTTACTAATTTCAGTGCCTATTCCTTGCCCCCAATTAGACTCCCACAGGAGTCTGAATGTTAAATGTATCTTCCTGCATTTACACACTTCTGCTTTCTGCCAGAAACTCGAATGTGGTTTTGAAGCAAGACTCTTCCTATGGGCTGAGTGGCTACATTCTGTAAAGGAGACAACCCACTGAGGAATGCTATTGAGCACTATGCACAAAACTGCTCCAGCAGGTCACTGATACTACCTTCTACAGCACACCTCCCTCAGAACAGTTTACTGAGATATTTTCTATGGATTTTTTTGTTGTTGTTTTGTTTCTAGGTTTTCAGGGGCACAAAGAGGGTAGGATAGAGGAAGACTCAAAAGGAAGCAAATGTTTTTGCAAAGATATCTACAGGTTATCATAAATAATAATAAAAAAATATAAGCAATTAATGCAAACCCACAATCACTTTAAAAACGAGAGACTTTTCACATGGCCAATACTATAGGCTTTTAACATCCCTCTTTTGAAGGCAACTGCTAATTGCTATACTTCTCTCCCTAGACAGACTATGCAAAGTCATCAGAAAATTGAAGTGGCTCCTTCATCCTGTTACAAACCTGTCAGAGTCCATTTCATTGAAGGATTTCCTTCAGCAAGGAGGAAAAAGCTAAACCAGCAAGGCTGTGAAAAAAGGTGAAACGCTGATTCCTTGAGAGTGGCTGAATGACTGAAATGCTGGCAGAAAACACTCTTTTGAGAGTAACAAATCAGTGTAAGAATATTTGCCAATAAGAAAAAAATAGAAAAAAGAACCTACAGTAGGCATTTACTGCTCCTAAGTCACAGATATGCATGTGGCCAATATACTAAATTTTAGCATCCCTGCAATGTCAAATGGATGTGTCAATTAGCAGGGTTAGTTCTTCTGCAAGCTCCTCATTAAGCTTGCTCACCACTACTGGCCACAGGGGATAAAGGCAGGCAACAGTTCAGTAAAGCAGTAGCTTTCCAACAGGAGCATCTCCTCTAATACCTTGAACCTTGCACAAGCATCTGGGCTTTTCTTCTGCAGCCTTGGATAGGTATATGCGTGTGGCTCCATCTTCAGAGCACAAAGCTGCACCACTGACAGCCTGCAGAGGCTTGAACAACTGAAAAGAAGTGGGAACAGAAATAAAGTAATGACATGAAAACTACTTTCAGAAAGAAGCAAAGACAGAGGGGTGAAGGGCCAAGGAAAGATACTGAAGATATTCCCTGTGTGAATATCAGGTGCAATTACCTGTCCAGTGTGTGTAATCACCAGACCCTGCTCTGCTGCAATACTCTTCATGTGGAACAGAGTAAAAGTGACTACAGCTGACATCCTCACCTTGCCCTGAAAACTCTGGTGCAGAAACCACTCACAGCAACAGCACAGAAACCCACCACAATGAGTACAACCTGCTAGAGCAGAGATACTACCAGAGCATGCTCAGCTTTGACAACTTATAATAGTCTCAAGAGAGGTTTTGCTCTTAAGCAACTCAGACAGTTGTAGGCCCACTTCTACAGGGAATTCATACATAAGACAGAAGGGCAGTGGGATAATGGATATACTGAATGAAATTCAATGATGATGAAATTCAGCCACAGAAGGGAGGTAAACATTAAGAAAATAATCAAAGACAGAAAAAAAAAACCCACAAAAAATGGGTACTAGCATTAAAGTAATAGCTTTTGTTCTAATTCAGATGGCTTTCAGATAGCTATACACATAAAGGCTATCAGAACCTGAGAAAGTACTCGAAACATACATGTTATTTTCAAATATGGATAAAAAAAGTCAAAATAATTTAAACCTATTTTTAGAAAGATCTGTGTGGACTGTCCAAATAGGATCAACAGTTTCAGTCTGAATAAAATTCCTGCACACCACAGTGGCATCCCATGGGAGGGTATAAGCTCCATATACGCCACTGCTCCATACATGGAGCATACATGCTCTGGCATATGCCCAAAATATCTTCGTATTTCTCAATCTAAGGCTAAAACTTGAAATACAAAAGTAACTTAGCTTGATTAAGTTATGAGTTTTTCTTCTATTTGTTCTACTAGGCTAAGCAAATGACCACCACCACCAAACACATTACAGGAACACATTTTTTCTTGATCATCTCAACCATTCAGATATAAACACAAAAAAATATAGCAAAACCAAGCACACAATCACTACTGCAGACACACTGCATTTGTTTAAAAGGTGTTTGCTCCAACAATTCCCATTCTGTTCTGAGAGCAGCAGTGAACAGCGCACACATGAAGTGCCTCTCAGCATAAAATCTGCCCCCTCATGGCCTTCTCTACGGCAGAGTACAGGGTTTTTTTTATGGTGCAATGATGGGCAATGGCAGGCAATGGCACTGAAGGATATAAAGCATGAAGCACAATAGCTTATGTTTTTTTCAGAGATGTAATACAAAATTCCTACTGTAGTTCTAGAGATTTTTTGGTTTGACTTGAACATGCCACATGAGTCCTGCAATTAATCACTTAATTTGTCTATGCTTTTCAGGCAACAGGTGATGAAAACTGGTGAAAAATAACCTCTATTTTTGTTACTATCATGGCAACAGGAAATTGGAAAAACTGGGACTTCAGAAAATGCAGTATATGGAGGGAGTCTAAAAATTTTGCTCGTCCTCCCACCCCAGTCACCATTTCAAATACTCTTCTCCAAATTATTTCCAAGAACACTGATTTCTCTTTTTTTTTTTTTTTGTTTGGACAGTGGAAATATTAAATCCTAATTACACTTAGGACAGGAAAACTAGAGATAAAATTCTTGTGTCCTGCAGTAGCCTCCTTCAGTGCAATAGCCAGGGCTACGTGAATACCCCGTGCCCTTTTATCACCCATCTCAATCATCCCACTGGCAGAGATACAAAAACCACATGACTATCTTCAAAGGATGCCCTTCCAAACGCAAGTGTAACCATTATGCTAGAAATGAAGCTACGAGCAGAGGCCCTCACAGAAATTTTATGGCTATAGGTACTTAGGGATCAACAGGTCACTATAACCCTCTAGTGCGAAGCAGCCCAGGCAGGTAAGGAAAGCCATACTACAAAGCCATGCATACACAGGTATGCTCCTGAAGTGATACTATGTGGGCTCTTTTTGCTCTGCCACAGCTGGGCTTGGCAATTTTTTGCCAATGACCTATGGAATGCCTCATCAGCATTCAGCTACTATAACTCGTAAAATCAGCGGGCTATTAGCCCATGCACAAGGAGAATCAAAGACCCGAACACATGCCCAGTCATGCTCACTTGGAGAATTTGGTCTACAAGACTGTAGAAAGCCTTCCTTTTCTGAGCAAATGTATCTTTCGCTGAAGGACCAGTGTACTTACTAATGAATCATCATTCACATGCTCTGCAATTCATTTAATAAACATCTTTTTCATGCTTTACCACTCTCCTCCCAAGAGTTTTGTTTTCTTACACAAGGCATAAAACTGTTTTTTCCTCCTCTGATTCAAGAGAAAACAAACCCTTATGTCCTTATTTGTCAGAGCAAATGGAAAGTAGCTTATCAGCAAGTCCAGCCTCCTCAGGCTTGCTGTCTGGCACTCAAACCACCTTCTCGGGCAACATGGTCCATATGGCAAGAGAGGCAAGGAAAGCTCGGGGAGGGAAGGGCAGGGTCTGAATGAGATTTCAAGGGTAAGGCAGCTGCAGAATGAAACCTTACGGGAATCTCTGACAGACTAGAGTATATGGTATGTAAAACAAATGCCAGAAGATTTTAACAGGCTTATGCATAGCATTTCCCAATGGCTAACAGCATGAGAGCGTCAGCCTTGTTCTTTGGAGACACAAGCCATCCAGACATCTGTCTGCACCCTGACCACCATCACTAGATCACCAACAGGAACCAGACTCTTTCTGTGCAAAACCCAGTAAGAAGTCCCCCCTCCTTCAGTAAGTTACAAGCTATGGTTCCCTTTATTTATTGCAGCTTACAAAGTAAGGAGGTTATTTTAACGGTTATTTTAATCCCGCTGTATCCTTTAAAAATGAAGCACTCATTAAACCGAGCCAGACAAGCTGCATGGAAAACTGAAATCCTCTGTTTATCCACTCCGGCAGCACAAACTTTCCCCTGCCTGCCCTGCTTCTTTCCAGCTCCCTCAGCCCTGCCCTGAAGGGATTAACAGTTCATTTGTCATTCCAATTTAAAATTTGGTTTGCTTGCTTGACAACGCAGAAATCTGTGAGAAACACAGTCACGAGTCAACAAAAGAATGGGCTGAAACCACCAACTTATGATATTAGCTACTGAATGCCATCCAGTTCTTCAAAATAAATATATTCCACAGCAAAATATTCAAATATCCCTATTATTTTAGACTTGTTTTACCAGATCACAAAATTTTATCAGTGTCTTCCAGCTTGTAACCTTTGCAAAGTCCAAGTTTTATATGATTTACAACTTTTCCTAGAAACCTTTGTAAATAACTTCCTGAATTAAAAAAAATTGAATTATGGCAGTGAACATTACAATATTCTAAGGTATGTGTCCAAGTTCTTTTGATTTACCCCTGTGCTTTTTCAAAAGCTGAATAAATTTGTTTATGAATAGTTAGGGCTTTGTTCACAACCTAAATTCTTCTGTGAAGTACTAATGACCTGTTTTAAATGTTTAATAGTTAATCTTTGCTTTTATAAAGAAATAGGTATTATTTTGGAAATAAGAAAATGCACACTTCAGATAATTATTAGCATTTATTTGCTCAAGGCTCAATTACCTAAAGTCAGTGAACTCCAAGGAATAAGGGTTGTTGTGAGGGTATGGTAAAGTACTGAACAGGACATAGGTACAGATAGACATTAGACCATTATTTCCTCACAGCTCAAAATATTCCCTTCCTCCTATTTCTTCATAGAATTTTTATTAAAAACTAAAGTTTCCTCTTCCACACAGATTTTCAAAACACTTCATCTCTCTACTTCTTTATTTTTTTACCAAGGAAATCAAAGGAAAGTCCTTTTTCCTTGTAAAATAGACCAGTTTGGTACTGACACACAATAACTCTGCCTCAACATGCCCAAAAACACTTCAAGCATTCACCATTTTCAGTGAAGAAGTGCTCTCAGATATAAAACCCATACCACAGCCCCTGTGCACACAGCACAGTGTCTCTGTGATTAATTAGTCAAAAGGGCAAGATTAGGCAAAAAAAAAGAGATTAATTTAACTGTCAGGGCATGCACTCCACACTCAGTCTGTGGCAACAAGAATGCAGCTGAACTAACTACAGTGTCAAGGCATACCCCAGCGGTGAGGCTGGGCTGCATTTCAGACAAGACACTGAGCTTGGCTGGGCTTTGTGGATCTGTTTACTCATTTACTCCTTCCTTGCTCTCAGGTACTCTCCCATTCTCTATTCCTTTCAGCAGAGGGGAAAAAAAAAAAATGAGCTGGGAAAGCAAGCAATGAGAAAAGAGGAGTTAGGAAGGGAGGGAAAAAAAGGACACTATAGCAGCAAGACCATGTATTATCTCCGCAGCTCCCTGTCTTCTTTTCTAAGTCAAGATGCAGCAGCTCTCACTCCCATCCTGGTATCATTCCCAGCTCTCTAGCCTCAACCTCAGTCCCTTGAACCTATAGTCTTATCAATCCCTGTCTTTTCAATAGCTTTCTGGTACCCACATCCATCATTCCACTTTACCTACCCTTCTATTACTACCTTTCCTCCTCTATTCAACAGGGAGTATCTTTCCAGAGTCCTTTTCGGTTCTGCTGTCATTTCAGCCCCTTCTCCTGCCGGGGCCATTAATGACTTTCAAGAACTTAAGAGGGAGGAAGCAGTATTAACAGTGTAACAAGTGGGAATAGGGGGGGTGGGAGGGTGACCAAGGGACAGAAACAAGCATGATAAAAAAGAACAAGGCTTGCTACAAAAGTTTTGAGTCATGAGTCTGGACATAGTGACACTCAGTAAAAACAATACTCAGGACAAATGTCCCCAAGAACATGAAAAACAGTAACTCCGTTAGCTGAGCTTAAATGTATAGCACACAGTGCAAAGTGTGCCACAGAATTCCAGGCAGTATGTTTCATGCCAAAAACATTCTGGAACCATAAAATACTAATATTGACAGATATTTACCTTTCAACTTCGCACTGTACCTTCTCCCTAAAGGATAAGCAACTGACTCTTCACTATTGCAGAAGTATGCAAAAAAGCAACTATTTTAATTGACAGCATCATAACCATGCTTTCTGAGCTTGCTGTTGTGTCATGGTTTAAGCCCAGCCAGCAATTAAGTACTACACAGCTGCTCAATCACTGTCCCAAAGAGCAGGGAAAAAAATGTATAAAAAACATGGGTTCAGCAAAGAACAGTTTAATAATTGAACATAATAATACAATAATGATAATACTAGTAATGATGAAAGCAAATAAAAAGCGAGGAAGGAATAAACACCACTCCACAAGAAAAAAAACAAACAAACAAGAAACCAACCAACAAACAAGCAAGTGACACACAATGTGATTGGTGACTGATACCCAGCCTGCCCCAAGCAGCAATTTGCCCTTCCTGGTCACCTTTCCTCCCACCCACCCACTCTCCCCCACTCCCCTGTTTATATGTTTATATACTGGGCATGACGTGCTGTGGCATGGAATACCCCTTTGGCTGGTTTGGGTCAGGTGTCCTGTCTCTTCTCCCTCCCTGCTTCCTGTGCCCCTCCTCATTGGCAGAGCATAAGAGACTGAAAAGTCCTTGATCAGGGCAAGCATTACTTAGCAACAGCTAAAACATCGGTGTGTTATTAGCATTATTCTCAGACTAATGCCTGTACCAGCTACTGGAAAGAAAATTAACTCTATCCCAGTTGAAACCAAGACAGTAAATCAAAGGCATTCCCCTACATAGCTCTCAAGGGGCTAGACAGTTCTTGTTACCTTGGTGCAGTTATGCAGTGGCTCAAACAGTACCATGCTGCCTCTGCTCTGCTACAACATGGCTGTACGTTCAAGGCAGCTGTTAAATGCTAGGGTGAAGGAAGCAGACCATCACTGTGAGCACAGCAAATATTTGGATTTTAGCCAAACATTTGCTAGAAGACCTGGACACTCCCAACAGCTCAATTCCTGTCATACTGCTCCACCCCAACACTCTTCCCTCCATGCTGCTCAAATATACAGCTGCTCTTGCTGTCTGATCAACAGGCAGCACCCTTCATCTCTAAATGCCTCCCAAAAACCCACAGTGCCAGCCAACTCTCTCTCATCTGTGAGCTCCCTCTCCTAGTTAACTAGGCACTGTTTAAAAGCACCTGACTTTGAGTAAGTACATGCACAGTTCTGTACATTTATGAGGAAGAAGACAAGGTCAAAAAAAAACCAGACCTCACACTTGGGCTGAGGAGTTGTCACTGGACTTCAGACCCACTACAGTCCACTTCACCACTCTGGCAGCCCTGCAGAGCACACCCACCCCTGGCAAAGCCCAGCTTCGCTCTGTGGTGTTGGAGCTGCCACAGTGTCACCAATCTCTAACCATTTCTCTGAACCTCAGAAACTCCCAATTTGAACAGGAAAGCAGCTTACCATCTATCCCATTTCAAGGCAAACAAAAAAAGATGCCTGTACTAGTCATAATTAGACATCTCCTCAAACAGTGTTCTTTGAAATGAAAATTAGAAATACAGAAAGAAGAAGAAAAAAAAAAGCTCTATATTTATTTTCTTGAGAAAGTTGCTCGTATCTGAAACTACTGGAGTATAATACAAATATTTTTTCTTACAATTGGAATGTCAAATAAGCAGCACTTCAAAATGCAAACTACACGTCCAGCTCCTTATTTACCCACTGACTATCTGAATTTGAATTTTAGTGCAGTACTGGCTTCTCACCAAACATGTACTACAGTATTATAAACCCACTTAAACCAGCCCTTCCGCAAGGCAGGCCAATCTGACTTGTGAACCTCCGTTTTCCTTCTGCTCACATTATATTTGTAAATGAACTGCTGAAAAAAGGCACAAAACATGAAAATGAACTCAGTTTCTGTCCTGTTTAATTCTAAACTGCATGGGATTACACCAGGCATGCTTGTCAGTTATTTTTTCCCTTTCAATGTTTGGTTGTTAAAATAATGAAGAAATATTTCTGGTTGGTAAATAACAATTCCAGTGCCAAATGCTAGTACAAGGTACTGGAGCAGCTGTGACTGTGGTAAGAGTCCACATGGATTAGAATAAATACCCTTTATTATTATAGGACAAATAACATAGCCATTGTCAGATGAACTTCACAGAAACTACATTCACCAACACTGCATTTAGCTGGCTGAGAACTGCTGACATGAAACAGCTACATTCAAGCTAGGTTTGTCACATCTCCAGTTAACCTTTTCAACCAAAACATAGTATAATTTCTTTCTTATTATGAAGTATTTGCTTGCTTTTAAAGAAAAGATCAATTTAGGTTAATGATGGTTTGTCTGGTTATGTTTCAACTCAATTAACAGACAATTTAGGCTGGCAAGTTCCAACTGATAACCAGGCTTTGGCAAAAGTGAGTTAATAAGTTATTTGACCACACACAAATAGGACCTAACAACGTTTAGCTCTGAGGAATAGTTATTTCTTTGCCAACTTAATCATAAATATCAGTAATAGGATTTGCCCTATTGACCATCATATATTTCTAACAGTTTTTCCTTTGTGAAAACATATGCAGACAAATTTGATTCCTGTGCTGTTTAAATACTGTAATTACAGAAAACTCATAGTTATAAATGCCAAAATTTGCAATGAAAGCCCCAGCCAGGAAAATATTTTCCAGTGTTATTTTCATGAAGTTCTTCTTGTCAAGCAACAGAGTTTACACTTGCTGTTCTTAATCAAACAAAAACTTAAGAAAAATCGGGCACACTTAAGGTTACTGGTCTTAAAGAATATATGTGGGAAGGGTATGGGTGGGTGTGGGTGTTCTGTTTGGTTTTCAGCTAAACTATGGGAACAACAGACTTTAAAACCAATGGACAGAGCCTCAGAAGAGGAAAAGGATGGTTCTGGACTTATATTTTCTTCAAGTAAATTTGAAGAACCTTGCTTGAAAAACTGTAACAAGCACCATAAAACCTGGATTCTAGCTTCTCATCCTTGGACTTTTCCTACATTCAAGTAAGTGGCTAGGAAAAGTCCAGATCTTCCAGTTTAGGCTGGCATCACAGCCACTTCTACATGAGGACACTCATTACTCATGACATACAACAAAATTACATTATAGACACTTAAGGTATACATGGGCTGTTTATAACAACCAGCCTTTTAGGACTTAGTATTTGTGAAGCAATTAAAATTAAATGGTAACAGTTTTAAAATGCTGGTTCTACAAATAATCCACAGCATGCAGAAGACTGAGGTGTTATATTTTCTTACTATTAAACTGAGTAAACATTAGTTCAGTTTATATTTATGCCCCATGTGAATCTGGGAAGGTTTCAAGCATGTAATTCCAAGATAAAATTTGAAAAAACAAATTAAAATAATTATATATTCAGATGTACTAAAATATCTAGTAACATAGAACATAGCATCTATATATTTTATGGTCCTTATGCTTTATTAGATTTTCCAAAAATCCAATTCAATTAACATTAGCACTAGCAATTAGCATGCTGCCAGGAACGTCAAGATTTGTGTCCAAATAACTCTGCATGCAATCATTGTGGCTGTTCATGTTCTTCTGAAAGAAGATTAAAAACATGATTGAAGAGGTTGTTCATGTTTTACATGGTTTCTTTTCTTTTAGATGCACAAAAGCTCATTTTGTTGATCCATCACTTTTCTGATTAGTCTGATGAATGAACCATTGACTTAAGTCTGCATACTTCTGTGGTGTAACACGACTGTATTTCTTCAACAATTAATCAAAGACAATGACATACTTAGGAAGATACCATTTAGATTTGCTTATCAGTCTGCTTATCAAGAATAAATTCTCAAGCTCTCGAAAATGAAATATTCCCGCACAAAACGATATGGTCTTGCTTTGTTTTAGTATCATTTGACTGCCTAAAACCACTTTATTTTCAGATGGCATGAAAAGCTATAAATTGTTTCTTCTTTTCACTGGCAGTTTAAATAAATTGATGGCCAAGACCAGTTTAACTTCATTTTCTTTTTAATTAGTTACAACTTCTTTTTCAAGGCTTATACCAAAAGCTGTAACTTTTTTTCCCAGATACTGTGTAGCACTGGTCTGTATCATATAGTTGCTTTTACCTTTTTACTAACTCACAATAAAAACTATCACCACTACAAAATAAAAAACACTTTGTAAAAAAAATCTTGCAACCTTATAAAAAAATAAGGGTAATTTTTACTATTTATACAAAATAAATATGTTCAAAGCCCTTTTTAAGGTATGCAAGAAACACTGCTAAACAGAGCATGAAGTTACATTAATCCGTTATCTTTATGCAAGGGTTCATAACTAAGTAGCATCTGTCTTAGAACTTGTTCCCATGGATTTTAACATTGCAACTTTAAGATCTAGAAATAGAAAATGAGTGGCTATTATATTATTATAAAATATTCAGATTTAAATTAGAGTTTCCTCATACTGCATATGGGCTTTACAAATATTCAAAAGGAGAAACAGCCTTTACCCTCTTGCAGTTGAGGAACGCTTCTGTTGCAGAATTTCAGCTGGAAATCTCAAATAAAGCTTACTCCCATCCTCTCAAATGAAAAGACATTTTAATACAAAAGACAGGACAGCTTCCAAATAGTTTTAGCTTCAGTTAAAATATTTCTTTTTAGATAAGAGCAAAGGTTGCATAAATCCATAAATGTCAGGCAGGATTTTGCCTGTTCAGCTTCTCCTGTAATCACAGTGATCCAAGTCCTTTTCCATCCATTGCTCCCACTCTCTCAGCCTTAAGACTACCTGAAATCCTGCTTATCCTCATGTTAAAAGACAAAGCCCAACCCTGCAAGGACTACCATCTAGACTTCTAAGAAGCACACCGGTATATGGCACTCCTTGATCTTGGACAGTCTAAATATTTTGAAACACTAAACCTTTAAAATTAGCGCAGGTTTGATAGAGTTTTTGGTTTTGATGTTGGGGTTTTTGTTTGTTTGTTTTATCGCTCTAAAAATCACTGACTTAATGATGAAGAAAAAGGCATTTGGTTTCCTTGGCAGCTGAAGTCTGCTCACAGTTAAATTGTACATAGAGCCTTGTGCAGGAAAGACTATTGCTTTTCAGCTGCTGTTGGCTCAATTATGTAGCTTCCAAACAAAGGAAAAAGCTGGGTGTTAGGAATTTATTTCTAAACTTGCCCACAACCAAAAGAAACTACAAAATTCCCCATCCACATAAGAGAAGGCAAAGCTTTGGAGTACACTCAGAAATAACCTTCATCAGCTACAAACGCTGTTACTACACACATGCAATCAACTGTGTCGATAAAGCAAAGTCTATGTTATTTAGCTATTACACAGCCAAAAGGGTAGCATTAGGTTTATTTCAGAGCACTCAGACTCATGTTCCTATAATTATTAGTACTTAAGAGTTTGAGTTATATTTCCCCTCAGCAACTCTACTAAAATGAAGTGGATTTTTGCAAATGACACACTGCTTGTCTTTCAGTCACAGCATAATGCAGTCTAGGCAATAAATTCTTTCCTACTGTGTGCTTTGCAATTACAATTCCTTACTGATACCATAACTCAACATGGTAATAAAAAATAAGCAGTATTTGTCTAGTGCCTGTGGATTAAAACTCTTCTTACACTGCTGAAGCAAAGCAGAAGTTAGCTGTTTCTAGAGGTTATGAAACATACCCAAACAAGGAGCAACAGATTACTTTTCACTGTTCCACAGTAGCCCAGCATTCCAACCATGATGAGGAAACAGCAGACTGCAATCATGACCGGGTGGACCACAGGAAAGTAAGTCAAAATGACAGCCTCCTCCACCCTAAAGCCAATCAGAACCATAATCAAAAAAGCATAATAACACAAAAATGACATGTAATATATATGTAATACAGACAGCAAAATGAAAACAGTGGATTAGAAGATGAGTTCTTTCCAGTGCCTTGCACATTTCAGAGAAATCTATTCTACATGGTTTTAAAGTCAAATGCTGCATTCAGGTACCAGAAAGTTATGCATCATCTGAAATCTCTTTGGAGAGAAGGTGATCTTTCTATCCTGTACTTGCACAGTACATCGTACAATGAGGCCCTGTTCCATCAATAGGGCTCATAAGCACTACTGTAATAAAACTAACAGGATTTCCAAATCTCTGAACCGAATAAAGTATTTAAAACTAAACAGTAATATAATACAGTTACATTTGGGCAAAGGGCCAAAAAATCGATCCCTATCAGAAGAGAAAGGCATAGGAATAAAACAAGACTGAATTCGTATCTTTCCTGCTTCTCTAAGTTCAACTGATACCAGAAATGGTGGCAAAAATACACCTTTTAAAAAAAAAATAACTAGCTCAACTGAAGGTTTCTTAATTCTAGAAATCTTAATTAGGAAAATTCCCATACAGAATGAACAACATATACTGCAATCAATCACCCACACAGATTAACAGGTTTAAGGAAAGCTTTACCTTGTTTCTGCAGTTAAAGTGAGAACATTATTCAGGTAGTCTCTCATCCAAGCAGAAACACCTAATACGCTGATGGACATCAACTAAAAAGAAAAGAAGTTATTTATCATGCATTAAAAAAAAAAAAATTGCAAGATCATTCATAACTATGTAGACCAACCATCAGTAATATCTTTCATGCTTTCATTTATCCAAACCACATACTGTTCCCAAAACTGTACTTCTATATGTTTAGAGCTGGGTTTTGCCCAAGTATTTAGGGAGACAGTGACAATAATCTTCTCTTCAGCATGCATAAATAATGCCTGGAATAACTTCTCTTCCATCCAGCGATGCTACTGCTGGCTCAAGTCCCACCACTGCACAGTTTACCACAGAAACAACAGATAAGGTTTTGCTAAAATCAGTGACTCTTTCAGGACTCACAGTGACACCCACCAGTCTGTACGAAACTATGACGCCATGCTGAGGTACACAGCCAGTGAAGAATAAGCAGAAGCCCCATACAAGATACGACAGTACTGATACATTGACACATACAAGAGGAGATGAGGAGACTTATCTTGCAGTTAAATTCAGAAGAACATAATTATTTTTGCTCATTTAGACAAAGTCACACCATGAACACTATGCCATGGTTTCCTGAACCACAAGATGAGAATAAAACTCACTGCACTTCAATTACAAACCCCAGACCATCAGAGTGGCATAGTACCTAACCTGCCACATAGAACTGCCACCACCTCAACAGACCTGGATTTCTGTCACCCAATACCACCGTGTACTCCAGCACACCTGGGATCTACCAGTGCTCTGGCCTCTGATTTTCATGAGAAGCCAAACCTAAACAACATGGCCACAACATACCTACCACACCATGACAGCATCAGCTCTTCTGCTGCTGTACCCGAGGCACTGCTAGAGGACAAATTCACTTGTATTTTGCACTGGGTTAGATGAGCCAGTTTGCTCTTCCTCCTAGAGAAGGGACCATGGAACAGCATGGAACACCCCACTTTGCGCATGCTCTCTGGCCACAGAAGCACCATGTGTCCTCCTGCACACACAGGACAGCTGGAGCACAGCTCCCCAGACACAGGGTGAAAGATGCAGCTACAAACTCCTTCAAGGACAAGAGGGAACCACTAAGCTTTTCTACAAAATGGAGTAAAGTTAAGGTTACTAATGCTGCTTGTTAGTTCTCAAATTATTTCAGCTGTTTTATTACACCCAAAGGAGAATTTAGGAATATCAATCTCACATGGGCACCTAAGCCTGAACCACAACTCTAGGGCTGAATCTGGCAGACTCAGGCCTTCAGCAGCACCACTGCCTAACTGAGGGAGGGAGACCTAAGCTGGTCTCACTGAATACTGCTGGCTCTCCTGAATACTACTGTTTTCATGCACTGTACAGGCTTATGCCAGGAAACCTCAGCATTGCACTAACAGCTTCTTAAATCAGTGAGAAGTGCTAATCTCCCCTGTTGCCTTCAACAGCTAGCTTCCCACATGCTCTCATGTTTCCCCAAAGTGTTATGAAGAACAAGTTAACTGGTTCAAACCTAACATGTAAGAAAAAAATCACTGTGTGTCCTTACTGGCTCCACTGTCTGCAGCAGGTCCACAGCAGGCTACTTCTGCCTTTAAAATTTCATGGGAAGCCCCACTGGCTACTCCATGGCTTCCTTCTGCTCTTCAACACGGACACACAAAGTACAGGCACTGCGTTGGCTCTGGGTGGTGCCAGCAAAAGCCCTAGGTGCTTGGCATGCTGCAAGCATAGTACTGAAAGCCAGTGCATGCTATTAAGTCTACCATGTACAGATACCGTTATGCTCTGTGGGATCTATTTTAGCTGGTAGAACAATAGGAGTAAAGAGCTTTTTCGGTTGTATTATCTGTAGGAAGCTGCAGGAGCAAGGAAAAGTAGGTGACTAGAATCTCCTAGATAAACCCCTCAACAATGGCCACCTCCTTGGAAGAAAGCATCAGGCAAATATACCATGCAAGCAATTAAAAACATTTCTAACACAAGTACAGGTACAAAGCCTACAAGCAGACAGACTGCCTTCTTATGGTCAAAAAGCAAGAGAACACATTTTTTACCCTCCACATCTCCCTGCAAGGCCTGCTGATACACAGAAAACATTAGCTTGCACTTCCACTCTGTTTAGAGTAAAATACTAAAGATAAATTTGGTTACTCTGCTTTGCAGCAGTGGTGCTCAGGAGTGAGAAGTCCATCAAAACCACACTCCCCAGCAACTCTTAACAAGACCCAGATGGCCCAGCTACAAAAACTGTATCAGAAAAATGTTCTCTTGCTAAATAATATTCTTCCTCCCATACCAGAATGATGGGCTGCCTAGTCAGCTCTCTGTTAGCAACTTGCAGGATGCACTCATTTTCTTTCAGCCTTCAATATGCAGCAATACAGTCCCACACAGCAAAACTTGGAAGAAGGCAAAAGTCTAATTCTTCAACAGAGGTCAAATTTGGTAGGAAAAAGGGTTACCACAAGGATTCTAGAGCCTGCAGGCGATTCAGAAACAACAGGGAAATCACAGAGCAACAAACTAAAAGGCAGAGGGGCAGAAAGGACTTTGTAGAGGTCACAAGAAATTAACAGTCCTGCCACTGAGGGATCACTCAGTTTGCTATAAGGACTTGCCTACAAATGCAAATCATAGAATCACAGACTGGTTTGGGTTGGAAGGGAGCTTGAAGATCTAGTTCCAGCCCCACTGCCATGGGCAAAAATCACGAAGGAGAAGGGCTATTTTCCTGCTTGAGTTTTCTCTCCCTAGGTATGTAATTTTGCCCACATAAAATCAGTAAGCAGAAAGTCTAGGCAGATACATCTTCAAGCTGTGGCCAACACATGACCACATGACTTCTAAAGAAACACTTAATGTCCGTATCATGGAACATGACTCCACTTCCACTTACCACAAACAGCAACTGGAAGAAAAAGACTGCTCACTTTCACCCAGGAAACATAACCTTCACCAATAATGTAACAACATGAACACTCTTTTAGTCTGTAAGAACAAGCTCTCTAAGAAAGGTCCCTCTATTCAAAAAGATTTTAGACATTTAGGTCCCCTGGCTGTTTTCCTTCAATGTAAATAGCTAACAGCCAATTACTACTGTATCTTGCTGGACGTAAATTACATGCAAGAAAATTCCCCCATAACCCCAGTGATAACCACGTTGCAGCTCACCTGCTCACCTGCCCTGTGCCCTGAACGCTCTCATCATCATTAACTCCTTCAGGTGTTACTGACTTCTGCTACACTCACAATACACATACAGTATCAATGCAAGAGCTAGTCCATCGTTACTCTGAAAACGTACATGCACAATGCCTTACTTCACTGCTGCACAAATGTTAGACACAGACTAACTGAGCAACACCATCTTGCCAAACAAATTCCTTGGGAAGCACCTCTGGCATCTTATTTTGAAGAAAGTCCAAAATAAATTATTACTCCAAGTGACCTGAAAGCCAGAGTGCTGTGACACACTGGATTCATGAGCAAGAAAGTCAGTAACACTTATCAAAGCGGAGCAGCATAAAGACATAACTCAAAGAACAGGCAAATATTCAAGAAGCTCCTCTTGAATGAAGGGGCACAGAGAAGAGCAAACCTTGATCTCGAAAAAGTAATTCTGCAAGAGGTTGATGACAAAAGGTACATTTTACAGCACATAATTTGGCAAGTGCTTGGTAGCTCTTTGCTAGCAAACGCGAAGTGCTGGGGAAAAAAGTCACGTCCCTTCCAATCAGCAGAAGTGAGCCTTTGGGCAGAAGCACCTTGCAGGGTTAAAGATGCATTTGCAACACCAGATAGTCCTGCGTAATCATGACTGATGTTTAGTTTAGTGACAAAAGATTATCAAGCACAAACACCCATCAAATGACTTGTTCTCCTGCTCCAAAGCCACAGCGGAATCACAAGAACACAACATGTGCCTGGCCTCCACAACCTCCCACTTATGACTCAATATGCATATGTGCTGCACTGTATAAGTGCTAAGCATCCTCAAGTGCCAGCTGACATCAAGGAGGCACCAGGCATACACCACTTCACACCACCTATGGCAGAGGCAGATCTTCAGTCAGCAGCACAGGAACTACACTAACACCAGCCATACAACGCAGCCCATGTGCTCAGTATGCAGAAACAGTAACAACCTCCCCAAAAACCTTGGTGTGCATCCAAACCTACCAGCAAATAACAGAAGTCACACTGCTGTAACTCATTGCCATGAGATTTTCAAGGAGTCATGGGCAAGGGCAAGGTTTTTGTGGTTTCATTTGGAAGATGGAAAAAGGCGGCCTTAAAAAAAGTGCAGCCCCTACTTCAGCCACTGTTTTGTAAACAATTCAGATGCAAATACAGTTAGAGATCTGTACCAAGAATCGGATAAAAGGACACAAGTTTATGAGAAATAAAACTACCAAGATAATTCTCACCACATTAGCAGTTACATCATTCACCCAAATGGTTTCATCCAAGCTTCTCTGAAGACAGTCTGCTGTGCTGTACACATAATATGATAGTAAGCAGTAAAACATGTTTATTTGTTGCAGCTGGCTGCACAAATCACTATGGTTTTCATTCTGAACTGTCACAGAATGTTATATAGCCATGAATGTGACACTGAAGAGTTTACAAAACTGCCTCTTGTCATACTCTACTTTAAATATATTTTCACACTGGCTAAACAAAAGTAATAAATAACATTTTTATATACAACTAATATGCAGATTACACAATAATATATTAAATTTCCAAACTTATCTTTAATGTAAAGTTTTTAAAGCTATTAGAGCTTTCTCAGACAACTGAGAAAGTCCGTCCAACAAAGGACTCAGACTATTGGGAGTGGCCATTTTCAAGCATAGGTTAAATTGCCTCTGGAATTCTTCTACATAAATTATGCATCAAAATGAAAATATAAAATCATATTTTATACATTAAGTATGTATTTTAAACCTACTCACAATGCCATACCTAAACTGAAAAAATAAATCTTCATTTTCAATTAATGAATGGACATGGATTTCTGTCTTTGAAGGAGTGAGACCAATTCCTGTTGCTATTTGCACACTTGTTTTCATTCTAACACCTTAATTTTTAATGGTGAAAGCTCCTATGCTCAAGTTTGAGCGAAGGGGTTTTCTCCATTATTCAGCTGGAGGAAAATTAAAAGTATCTTCCATACTGAATATCACACACCACTCTTTAACCGATGGGTTAAAGAACTTCAGGTCACACTCTGGTATCCACAAAAAGTGCTGACTAGCAGCACTACAGAGCAACTTGCTTTGCAGAAAAAGGTTTCCAGCTCTAAGGAAATTACTTCCAAGATATAACAACATTCATCAGAATACATCCTTTAATTTTTGTATGGAAATAAACCTTGAGAAAATTTTCCAGTTAAAACTGATTTGGGTAACCTGAGCTGAGACTTATCAAAGGGGGGTGGAGGGGGTGGGGAGAAACCACTGCAAGGTCATGAACAGAGCATACTGCAATGCTTTCACAAGATTTTCACAATTAGGTTAGATACTCAGATAACTGAACAAATACAGATGACTCAGATCTCAGGATAAGCAGACAACTACATTTTGGGGGGATAGAAGGGAGTTAAGGGTGGAGGAGAGGAGGATAAGAGGTCTGGTTTGTCTGTATTATCTGGCAAAAGCCTTTAAATGTTTAGAGAAAGAAGGGTGGTCTATAAAAAAGGAAATTTCCCTATTCCCCACTAAAGCACCTTTTATTCCACAGACATGCCAACATTTAATTTTAGCTGAGCTTCCTACACAGGGTTTAGCCTTGCTCTCCTCCCACTTGCAAACAGCTGAAATATTTACTTATTTGCACTTCGAATCTGGGTTTGCTTGCACAGCTACAACAGTGAGTTAACAACCTGCTCCATGTTTGGCTCAGGCTGGGACTTGCACACTTTGCAATAGGGCAACTGCTGGAGCAGTGAGAGCCTGATAATGGATCAGCCTCCTCGGGGAAGCAAGAAAGTTTTCCAGCAGTTGGCTGTGCAAGGCTCCTTCAGCAACACAGCGTAAAGAACAAATAAGAGCCGAAATATGCAAACAAGCTGAGGTACAGTTCATCTATGAGACAGTTCTACTGAGCGTCAGACCCGTATACCAACTTCTGGTTGTGTAGCACAAGTGTACTTTAAAAACAAAGAGGGATACAAAAGCATATGCATTTCTGCATTCACCCTCTCTGTGACTACCTAGGCACTGCACTTCTTGTTAGGACATAATTTGTGCCACTCTTTCCTCAAAAGCATTTCACTGTCAGGAGAACTTTTGCCTCTGGCAAGACACAGGCATGTGCTGCTAATCATGGGTGATTTGTAGCATTGCTCAGAGCTCAAGTCTCCAGATCTATATCATAAGCCACACACCACCATCAAGATGATATGCCTTCACATATACAAAATATACTCTCAATTTTCTTTCTGTAAGAGCTTGGTTTTGTTCACAGACTCTAGTCAACCTCACAGACGGCAGACAAATTATTTTTAAACCCAGGGTATATAACTGGAAGATTAGTATGAAAAAAGTGCAAGTATTTCCTATGATTCACAGGACCTACAATCAGCTGTTTGTGGGAACATCACTTAACTTCCCTGTTTTACATGTGAATACCTGTGAGCACATGAAGATGACTAAAATGAACCTGCATTTTTAATTAAATCACACATTCTGATAAAACTGCAGAAAATTAACTTATCCCCTATACTTCAGGAAATAGCTACAAGAGATTAAAAAATTGAGCCATGTCAAGTGTCTACCACAGACTCTCGATGGATGGGTATGGTGAAGAAGCAGTGCCTGGGAATGCCCAAATAACTGGGTAGCTACATATTACAAAGCGGTGATAAATTTGAAGGAAAAAAAACCCAAATGCAACTACCTTCAGGCCAGGTGGACCTTCCCAGTTCTGCTGGAGATCACAGCTTAGTGGTATAAGCATTTAGCTTGAAGTTTCTAATTCCTTTTGATCTGTGTGCTCAATCCCAGTCAGTACAGGTTTGTGCCTTCATCTTCAAGGTTGATACAATGAGTTCCACACAGTTAACCATAAGGATTACCCAAAAACTGTCTGTGGTTTTACTTATTTCTGAATGCCAATTAAGAAGTGTATTAATGTAATTTCTAACATTAGGATGGGGTCTGGTTTTATTTTTTTCTTTCCATCATCACATGAAACCACCCTTTTTCAGAACAGTTTTGCAGAGACTTGTCTATCAATTCACTGTTGACATGCAATGAAGGGTGAGCTTTAGCACCTACAAAGACACATGGGATAAAAAGGTTATATAGAGGTAGATGCAAAGTTGACTTTATGACTCTCAGTTATGGCTGAACTCTGCTTTACTTTATTAGGACATGGTCTAGTAATGTAATGACGTTCCATAAATAATGCAGCCCAAAGACACCAAAAAGTAAAAGATTTCTCAAAAAAACCAACAAAACAGTAAAAAACAAACAAACAAACAAAAAAACACCCACCCAGAATTAAAAGTATTTCTGGTCCTTTAAAACTTCTCCTGTACCTTGCTCTGCTGAACACATTCCTTTAAAATACACCATTTTCCCACAGAAGCCAGGGTTACTCTTGCATGGCTTTTGGGTATTTTCTTTATACAAGAATGCTAAGAAAATCAGGTTTCAATTACCCAGGTCTACACTGCAGTCTCTAAAATCAGAGTATATTAGACTAGAATGAACCTATGTTTACACTGCTACAGGTACCCAGCCAGGCAGTGTTCATTTCAATGGGTATCATTAGTCACTTAAAAAACTTGACACGAACTCTATTAATTTGAAATACCTACAAACCCCACCAACAGGAGTGGAAGTTGGAAAGCAGCAGAAACACAGTCTGGGTCCACGAAAAGAAGGATAGACTGATTTCTTTCTCACGTCACAGTAGATTTGAAAAACTGAAGCAAAAAATTACAAAATTCAATAGACACATTTGAGGTTGGAAAAAGCAAGGAATACAATACCACTGCTTCCAACCACTCTTAGTGCTCCTTTGCACAACACTAACATTCTTTTGTTCTGAGTTCCCAGGTGGTACACCTAGCCAAAACTGGAAAATTTAAGTGTGCAAGGTATTCTGAACAAAAGGAAAACTAACTGGAAGCTTGCTCCTTTTTCATATCATGTGACTTTTTCTTTACAGGCACAAATTCAAGATAGATGCAAAACAATTTCCACTACCTGCCAGGAGGGTTTATTGGCTGCAATCACAGGATTGAAATTACATGGTACTGCTACATTTGTTAACAAAAGCTTAGGCACTGCTTAAGAGAAAAAGCACATCCCCAGGTAGAAAAACCTCACAAGGTGAAGGATGTGGTAACATTGCTGGTTTGGCTCAAATATCCACTGACACTATTAATCATTGGTTAAGAGATCCTTACCACCTATGACACAGTCATCTGCAACTTACAACCTTGATTTGTCCAAGCCACTACAGTACAATCATGCCCAATTACAAGGGACACAATGGCAGCTGCTCCTCCTTTCTGCCTCACATGTTCACCAGAAGAAAAAAACAAGGTAAGCTGGCTGTTTCCTGAAGACAGAAAGTCTATACAGAGCTTTTCCTGCACAACAGCTAGACTTTCTTTAAAAAATGGGAAAGTTGACAAAATAATTGTACCTCTTTTACTTGCATCTACTATCACTACGAAGTTCACCTATTTTGACCATAATTTTTTGAAAGGACACACGTGGCTGAGCTGCCAAGTAAAACAGGCCTGTGCCTCTCAAAGTTATTGCTTTGCTTAATCACCTCCCTTGTAAGCATCCAGGAGACTGAACTTTTCCTGCATTCAGCACCATTTTCTAGTTCCTGTTTTAGCACAATCCCTGCGGGCCGCTGCTCTCCATAATCTCCTGTGTTATGCCTGTGCCATTATTATGGGCTGGCCATGTTCTATGACTGAATGTCTCCCCAGCATAAATGTTTATAAAAAGAGACCACGGCAAAGTAGAGAAGAACAATGGCAAGACGTGATGAGGAGGATTTCTGTCAAGACAAGTTATACAGTGCTCAAAATGAAAGAAGATGCTCATATTGCATACATGACTGCTAATGAGCTGGAGCAGCATCAAGAGCTTGCCGATACAGAAAAGCCCCATCAGAAGTCTCATAAACTGTATTTGTAGAACCATCAAAACTAAATTTCTCTAAGTCCTGACACACACACTAGCTAGAGATGATAAAGGCCAGTACTTCCACTAACAAGATAAAATTAGGAACCAGTAGGAGCATTTCTTCTCTCAAGCACCACTAAAGATAACCTGCCTAGTTAACCACTAAGCCTTGAGTACAAAATACCAAATCATGCTTTTTGTGAGGTCCCCTCTTTTTATTAGGCTTTCCAGAATGCAGCATGCTGCAAAAGGCAGCGTTACAGAGTGTTAAGTGAGACACCTGCAGAAAGCAAGTATCATAAATTACCTTAAGAAGTGATGCTCATTTACACATGAGGATGACAGAAGAGTGAAAACAGATGTTAACTGCAGGATTGAGTCTGAAGGATATTCTTGTCCAGGGCACTATAAAGAAAAACCCTCATGTAATCAGAAGACCCAAGCTGGTCCTGGAACTGCGACTCCTATAATTTACAAAGAGGTATCTTGCAATCAAATGTGTTATAAAACTGACTTTGGAAACATCTTCCAGAAGGGTTTCATCAGGTCTAAACCACAGTTATTCACTTAACAGCAGATTTACACCCATCTCAAAACAAAACACCTTTCAAGATCTCCTGCAACTTGCAGCTACAGAAGTAGCAATCCATTCACATTCACAAAACTAGTGTTTTTCAGAAGCAGTAAAGGCAACATGTCAATTGGTTTATCATCAAGTAGGATGAACCACTAAAACAGAACCTTGAGCTTACAGTTTGTCACGGTTTAAGCCCAGGCCATAAGTCAGCCATGCAGCCCTCTTGCTCACTCCCCCCCTTTCTCCCCCCTCTCCCCCCCGTTGCTCCCAGATGGGGAGGAGAATCTAAAGAATGTCCCACATGTTGAGATAAGAATAGCCCAGTAACTAAGGTATAACACAAATCACTACTGCTACCACTTGGATTCAGCAACTACGAGATGGTTCAATTTGAGATCCTTAGGACAGTGAGAAGAGCATGCAGAAAGCTCACTACCCTAGACTTCAAGAGAGCAGATTTTGGCCTCTTCAGGAACCTGCTTAGTAAGGTTACATGGGATATAGCCCTAGAGGGCAGGGGTGCCCAAGACTCTTGTTTGGTCTTCAAGGATCACCTGCTACAAGCTCAGGACTGTTGCATCCCAACTAGAAGGAAGTGCAGCAGGAGGGCCAGGAGACCTCCTTGGATGGATAAGGAGCTGCTGAGAAAAATTCAAATGAAAAAAGAGTCTTATAGAAAGTGGAAGCAAGGACAGGCAGCCTGGGAAGAGTACAGGGATGTTGTCCGGGAAGCTAGGGACGAGGTTAGGAAAGCTAAGGCCCAGTTAGAATTAAACTTGGCTACGGATATTAAGGATAACAGGAAGGGATTCTACAGGTGCATAGCAAATAAAAAACAGACTAGGAAGAACATAGGCCCCCTCAGGAAGCTCTCAGGTGAACTAGCTACACAGGATTTGGAGAAGGCTGAGGTTCTTAATGACTTCTTTACCTCGATCTTCACTGGCAAAGGCTCTGACCACACCACCCAAGTCTTGGAAGGCAGACGCAGGGACTGTGAGAATGAAGAACTTCGGCCCACCATAGGAGAGGAACTGGTTCGAGACCATCTTAAAAATCTGAACGTGCACAAGTCCATGGGACCTGATGAAATCCATCCGTGGGTCCTGAAGGAGCAGGCGAATGAAGTTGCTAAGCTGCTGGCCATCATATTTGAGAAATCATGGCAGTCAGGTGAAGTTCCCGACAAGTGGGAAAAGGGAAATATAACCCCCATTTTCAAGAAGGGGAAAATGGATGACCCGGGGAATTACAGACCAGTCAGTCTCACCTCTGTGCCTGGTAGACTCTTGGAGCAGATTCTCCTGGAAGGCATGCTAAGGCACATGAAAAATCAACAAGGTGCTTGGTGACAGCCAGCATGGATTCACTAAGGGGAAAACCTGCCTAACCAATTTGGTGGCCTTTTATGATGGGCTACAGAACTGATGGACAGGGGTAGAGCAGTTGATGTCATCCACCTGGATTTGTGTAAAGCGTTCGACACCATCCTACACGACATCCTTGTCTCTAAATTGGAGAGACATCAATTTGATGAATGGACCACTCGGTGGATAAAGAACTGGCTGGATGGCCGCACACAAAGAGTTGTGGTCAACGGCTCAATGTCCTTCAGGGATCTGTGTTGGGACCGGTGTTGTTCAACATCTTCGTAGCTGAAAACAGACAGTGGGATTGAATGCACCCTCAGCAAGTTTGCCAATGACACCAAGCTGTGTGGTTCGGTTGACACGCTGGAGGGAAGGAATGCCATCCAGAGGGACCCCGGCACACTTGTGAGGTGGGCTGATGCCAACCTCATGAACTTTAACCATACCAAGTGCAAGGTCCTACACCTGGGTTGGAGCAATCTCAGGCACAGCTACAGGTTGGGCAGAGAAGAGATTCAGAGCAGCCCTCCGGAGAAGGACTTGGGGGTGCTGGTCAATGAGAAAATGAACATGAGCCAGCAGTGTGCGCTTGCAGCCCAGAAAGCCAACCGTATCCTGGGCTGCATCAAAAGGAGCGTGACCAGCAGGTCGAAGGAGGTGATCCTGCCCCTTTACTCTGCTCTCGTGAGACCTCACCTGGAGTATTGTGTGCAGTTCTGGTGTCCTCAACATAAAAAGGACATGGAACTGTTGGAACAAGTCCAGAGGAGGGCCACGAGGATGATCAGGGGACTGGAGCACCTCACATATGAAGAGAGGCTGAGAAAGTTGGGGCTGCTCAGGCTGGAGAAGAGAAGGCTGCGTGGAAACCTCATAGCAGCCTTCCAGTATCTGAAGGGCAGCTATAGGGATGCTGGGGAGGGACACTTCATTAGGGACTGTAGTGAGAGGACAAGGGGTAATGGGTTCAAACTTAAACAGGGGAAGTTTAGATTGGATATAAGGAGAAAATTCTTTCCTGTTAGGGTGGTGAGGCACTGGAATAGGTTGCCCAGGGAGGTTGTGAATGCTCCATCCCTGGCAGTGTTCAAGGCCAGGGTGGACGAGGCCTCGGGTGATATGGTTTAGTGTGAGGTGTCCCTGCCCATGGCAGGGGGCTTGGAACTAGATGATCTTAAGGTCCTTTCCAACCCTAACTATTTTATGATTCCATAAGGGAAATAACAATGGAAGAGAATATAATACCACCTGTCGATACCCAGCCTGACCGAGCAGTGAACCAGCCCTTCTGGGTGACTCTCAGTTACATCCTGGGCATGACATGCTCTGGTATGGAATACCTCTTTGGCTACTTTGAGACAGGTGTCCTGCCTCTGCTTCCTCCCAGCTTCCTCTCCTCCCTGGCAGAGCATGAGACTCAAAAAGTCCCTGGTCAGACTAAACTTCTGAGCAGTAACTAAAAGCATTGGTGTTATCAGCACTGTTCCCAGGCTGAAAGTCAAAACCACAGCACTGCACCAGCTACTAAGAAGGAGAAAAAATGACTGCTACTGCTGAACCCAGGACACAGTTGATTTCTTATGAATTAGTTACAGCTAAGCAGCCTTCAGGCCAAAATTTACAAAAAGTATAACAAACAACACCTGTCTCCCCCTCATACACACACACGTACAACATCCTGTCTAAGATTCCGCATCACAGCTCATCAGCTGAGCTCAGGTTAAACACGTCTTCCCAAACAGAGAGCAAACAGCTGTACTCTTACAACCAATGTCCTGGAGAAGCTATAAGGACGGCAGCAGACTTACTGATAAAGCTCTCTAATTTCTCTGCTTCTACAGGCTCTGACAGCAACCAAATTAAGGAGACACCTGCATGTTGTGGCAACCACCAACATCTTCAATTTTTCAGCAATATTCATGGTCAGATTAGGAATTCTGTTAGGCATAACATTTTCTGAAGGAGCTTTATGTGCACTAGTCTGCCCTCACCAGGCTGGTAATAACAAATACTGGAGTCCCATCATGCACACACTGGGACAGCTGCACATAGGACAGGCCTGAAGCTGACTTCAAATGTACCCTTTAGGAGGTTGATAGACCATACCAGACAGTGATGACCAGCTCTTAGACAGTTTTTGTCAGACCTTCAAAAGCGTCAAGCCCTCAATTTGGAGGAGAAAGCAATCCCTTTTGCATAATGTGTGGTTAGACCTATCATTGGACACCAGCACAGTGAAACAAGGACAGAATCTCACTCTTATTTTAGCCAGGACTCTCAGTAAGACCATGATATTAAAAAGTAAACACATGCTGTTTGCAGATCTTCACTGTTCTCAGTCAAACACTGATAACTGACACAGCCACTGGGCACATTATCAACAAGCTTGGAGTCATTTGGTGGCAATGGCCCTTGGGAAGGAAGGAAGGAAGGAAGAGAAAGCATAAAACCCTCAAAGACTGGGCTTGAAGAGAATCACACATATGCATCCCAAACTGGGATGTCTGTACAGACCCTGGAATCATGGCACTGCTCTTGTCTTTACCCACTGGGTCAGAACCACTGTGCTCAGAAGGAACATCACTGCACATTTTTAAAGAGCTGATCTAATCTAAAATTCCTGACATCCAGCCCACAACCTGGGCTGGTGTTTATCCAAGTAAACACTAACTTAAGCAACAGGCAAACTAAAGCTTTCCAAATGGAAAAAAAAAGAGCAGAGACAAGGGGAAATCATGGCCCCCATGCCCACACCAGTAGATAAGCACCTGCTGCCAGGGAAACTTTTCACAAGAAAAAATCTGCCCTCATGTCATGCTCTGACACTCAGAAAAGGAAATCTGCCTTCATGTCATGCTCTGACACTCAGAAAAGGAAATCTGCCTTCATGTCATGCTCTGACACTCAGAAAAGGCAGTGGCAAAACTCCCGTTAAGCCAAATAGGAGAAAATTTAACCTCTGACAGAGAATGATATGTAGCAGATTTCCCTACAACAAGCAGCTAGTAGCAGATTTGTATTTAGCTGTTAAATACACATCTGAACAGGACCAGATAGGAAGCAGAAAGAGGTTTTATTACACATTCCTCCAAGTAAGTCTGATGTAACTGCAAATACATTTAACTACCCACCCACCACACATCCATTTCATATCACACAAATCTGGCAGGCTTGGGTATTTTTGCTTATTTATTTAGATTCAGTCAAACCAGTGCATTCATCTGCTTCATAAAATGCAGAGAACTCAAAATGACCGGCCAATTTTTCATTCAAGTTCCAACACCTTTAATTTTAAACACATTATGGAAGACAGATTTAATCCTGTGGAATATCTGTGGTGCAAGTCATCTGCTGTACTGGCAATTATTATTTAATTACCCAGTCACATGCTTCAGCTCTATACAGATTTCACTTAGCTGCTCTGGTATAATATCCACTGTTCTCATCTCAGCTAGGAATATTAATTACAGCCATTTTTTATATTTTGGAGACAAGCATGAGAAGTTAACATTTTCTTCCCTGGGTCAGATTCAAAAGATCCTTTCTCCTCTGTAATTTTGGAGGAGGAAGGGAAAGGGACACATGACGACTTCCTAGTTAAGGGCAATCTGAGAGATTATTTAAAATGCAACAAAATCTAAATGATCTCTACTTAATTTTCAGTAATTGTGGGGCTCCATCTCAATTCCATTATAAACCAACCTTGATCCCCACCCATTTATTATCCCTGCATCATTCAAGCATATAGCACCTCAGGAGTCAACCATTCCTAACAGATATGGGATGTTATGCCTTTTGCACTTTTGTTTCCTCTACATTTATCAAGCATAAATCTCAACTATTCAGGTGAAGAAGATTCCATTCAGTGCAAGTGAGTGAGGACTCTGAGCGATCTTCATCATACTGTTTGTCCAGAGCTGTGAAAGTTTAAGAGCAAGTGCAGATCACACCCACTTATGCTTGAGTGAGGAAACCCTGCTGTTATAAATATAGCTTTGACTGAAACGCTAGAAACAAAAGTAAGAAATCACCTTGCCTGCCTGTTAGGATCTGGCAACTGAAAGCACAAAAAAAAAAACCAAACAACCCAGGGCAAGGCCTCTGCAGAGCAGCTCACTGCTTAGGTACCTGCAAGAGTGTGGAGCTCAGCTAGGGTCACAGGATGCTCTGAAACGCATCTCAACAGGAAGGCACCCATGCATACTTCCCTCTGTGTTATAGGAGCACAGATTCACACGTGTATTTGCAACACTCGTTAGTACCAGATCTAGTTTTACTTACAACTAGCTTCCAAAGGCTTTTTTTTTTTTCTTTTTTTTTTACCTCCCGTGACCAGGATTCCCCCGTGGGAACTGCCCGGGCCGGGCAGCACACCGGGGGCACCAAGGCGGGCAGCCCCCGCCGCCCGCACCGCTCCTCCACACACCTGCTCGGGCGGCGGTGGGTCCCAGCTTGGCCCGCTCCGCGTCGCTCCACTCACCCAGAAGAGGAGGTTGAGGGCGTAGAGCAGGCAGCGCAGGCACTTCACCGAGTCCTCCCTGGCCATGGCGAGCCCCCGCGGGAGACAGACCCATCCTCTCACCACATCCTCTCTCCCAAGGCCGGGCCGCCGGCGCCCTGCAGAGGAAGAGGCGGAGAGGGGCCGGCCGAGTCCCCCTTGCCGAGAGACGAGCGCGCAGGTGGAGGCGGCGGAGCCCAGCCAAGTTGTGGGGCGGCCCTGGATCAGCCGCGCCCCGGAGGGAGCGGCTAAACCCCGCAGCAGCCACCGTTCACCCACCCCCGGCAGCCTCCTTTCTCCTCCCGCCCCGCCCGGCGATACTGATGGCCGAATTCTTTTAATAACAACAAACCCGTGTAAAATGGGTAAAGCCGCAGCCTGCCCCAGAAGCACAGCGGGTCTGAGGGCAGGAGAGGCACGGCCCGGCCCGGGAGCGCTGACTCCCTCTCCGCCTGTGACGGACTCGCTGCCTAGGGGCAGGCGGCCGGGGGACAGCTGCCACTTACCGCCCGGGCGCCCCCCTCACTCACTTGCTCCGGCGAGGACTCATCGGGAGGAGACAAGACAGCAGAGCTCGGAGCCGCAGCACCCATGCCCGGTGGTGCAGATGTCTCCGACGGGACGCTAAAGGCAACAGTCCCGGCAGCTACCCCGGCCCCCCCACCCGCAGGGCTCGGCGGCAGCCAGCGGCACCTACACTGTCGCGCATGCGCCCGCGCTCGCCGGCCGCTGGGTCCTATCGCCCCTGCGCCTCCCGTCCCGTCCAGGCCTACGGGGCCTGAGTCCCTGCGGACGGGAGCAGGAAAGTGGCGGTCTTCCTATGGCCCACCGGCTGTGGGACGCATCTGCGGGGCTGAGTGGAAGTGGAGGCTCATGGCATGTGCGAGACTGGAGAGACCGCGGGCGCCTTCCAGGGAGCTGCGCCCGCCGGGCCAGATTTGGCGCTGCGCCTCAGGGGCACAGCCCGGTGGGACAACCCAGAAATGCGTTCCCCGTTGACAGACACGCTCAAAACCCAGTTTTGGAGGGGCTTCGGGGCTGGTCTTTCTTCCTTCAAGGCAGATGTGAAGCAATGGGCTCAGGCAAGCCAAAGTACACGGAACACCCCCGTTTGGTATGGGGGCCTGGAGTGGCATGTGCCTCATGAAACATGGGGGGCTTTGCAAGATTTTGCAGGTGTTTCACAAGGTTTCTGCACTATTGCATTCGAAATTAAACTCTGCTGACATCAAACATGAATCCTGTCATTAACAAGTGTCCCAGCACCTGCTCCACACTGCTAAGCAGAGAATTCAGAAGCACAACCATATTGTAGATAAGTTATTCCATAAGCAGGAAAAATCTAGAGTTATTATTCAGCAAAACAGCCACTGATTTGCCTCATATATCTCAGTACTTACAGATGCCACAACTAAGCTGAAAAAGTCATCCTGCCTCAAATCTGCTAAAGTGTATGTACGTCTGGTGATTATGGTGGTAGTTCCCTACGGACTTATGTATTATTTCAATGTATATATCTCTCCATATTTCAAAAGGAAGAATTACAGTCTAAAACACAGATATGCAGATTAGGAGAGAATTTTCCATGAGTACGTATGAAGGCGTTGCAGTGCCACCATCACAAAAATGAGAAGAAAATACACTGAAGAATGTTTCTTAACTAGCAGATGAAAATGGTCTTCAGTTAAAGACTGTTTTAACAACTGCTAGTGAAAGCTAATGACAGAGATAAAATGGATAAAATCTAGCTCTTGAGAGGCCAAAGAAAAATATGTTTCTTGAAGCCCTAGAAAGAGTGACTTGAAAAACCCCCACAAACTCCAGGTACTCAAATGCTTGTCACTTAGGCTGTTGGTAGGATCTCACTTCAGCTTTCCTTTACATGATTTCATGCCATTAGTAATGAATCCGGCAGACAGACTCTTCAAGTGTATTTATCTCTCCTTAAAAAGAAAGTAAAATGGACATGGATGAACATAAAATCCCATGCAACAGGGATTTTATGCCAAATTTATAGAAGTGAAAATGGTAGTAAAGTTGAAAGTACTCAAGGATGCTGCAGAAATGTGGGGTGTGAAGATTTCTCTTCCTTGAAATTTACTAAGCTTTAATTGCTATTTTGATCCTATTTTCTGAAATCGAGAGCCCCTCCAGGGAGTGCAGTATGCCACATCTCTAATCTTAAGTGAATATTGCTAATTCCATACATCAATAAGGCAAACTGAGCTAAGACAGATACTGTTAAGAGGTGACATTGTACATTCATTATGCTGTTTACATACCATTCATTCCTCTTGTTACTGAAGACTTCACATGAGCGCAGTCATCAAGACAGATCTTGAACAGGTATGGTATTTTCAGTGAGCCCATACCAGTTTACAAAAATAGTGTCAGTTTACGACTGAGCTGCAGCCTTGGCTGGGGAGAACACAGTCTGTTATAAATCAAATTAAAAGCAATTGAGGTTGTGTTTGTGTTCTTGATTGTTCCTTGGAAGAGAAAAATTACCTGAGCAAGGTTCTATGAAAAATGCACTACAGCACTACAAAATATCCAGTTATCTTACACCCAGTGAGTTTTCTTTAAACATACCTAAAGTGGCAAATAAGTATTCTTACTCGGTTCAGGTATTCTTGGTTTAAAAACTCAACTATTCCTAGTGCATAAGGAATCTGAGGAAAGAAAAACCAGTCTCTTATCCCTCTTACTTATTAAAAATCCTACTGAAAATGAGACTTCAAGATTTTATGCCTCTCCGTATCCATATCCAGTTTTGAGGCCTTTGGCCGTGAGATGCTCTCAGTCTAAGTCTTTAAAAGTCTGTCACAACTCCATCACAAACATAAAGAGGATCCCCTATTTGGTGAAACCTTTTTTCTATCATTTTGCTATTAGCAGAATCATTAGTAGTCCAGAAGAGATCTGCTCAAAACCTAAAGAAAACAGGTCCTATTTATGAATGTCTGCCAAGCGCTATAGGACCCAGAGGAAGGTCCCTTTGGAATACTGCTTTCTATCCGGCTGTCAGACTTTGTGAAATTTCCATGATGTCAACACTGGGAAAGAAATACACAGAAAGTTCCCATGCATTCAGAACAGTAATTAAACTGGAAGTATTGGCTGATCACCCCCCAAAAAAATCAGGGAAGCAGCTCTGCTGCTTTGTTGTTGTCCTTTAAATTAATATTTTGAACTTCATTTAAGGAAAGACAAGAGAAGATTTTTTTCACAAAAAGAAGTCTAATGATGAAGCTCTTCATATTTATAAATGTTTTGGAAAGGAGAGTTTGCTGTTAGCTAGTAACGCTTCTTGAATGTGCAGCCCAGAAACTAAGGAGCATGGAAACTGTTGAAGCCTTGTGGATCAGTATTGTCTGCTGGCATTCTTCGATGTCTAATAACCTACCAGTTGCGAAGCTTTTTTTTCTGTGAAAGGGCATCCACAATAACTTTATAACATGAATTCTGTAGACTTAAATAAAGTGTTCATGATACAGCCTTTCCATCAGTGGGTGATGGGAATGCCAGTAATTCCAATAATCTCTTTCCTCTGTTTAACTATTTCGATTTGATATACAGAAACTTAATATCTGTAAGCTAACTTCTCTGTGATGTGTGCTTGAAACTGGCAAGCAGGGTCAAAAGCTGTTATATGAGTGTGGATTGACAGATATATGTCTGCATGGATACTACAGTATGATCTCATAAGCCATTTTTCATCAGGAAACCTGACTAAAATAGGAGTGCATAATTAAGACACCCATTCAGCACATAGCTGCAAGTGTCTTTAAATTACATGAGTAGCCTGATCAAGTGAAATAGCATTAAGCATGCATGTAAATTTATAGGTGATAATTGCCTAGTACTAGATGGCAGGAAATTTTATCACTGAAAAAGCAGTGAGTTAAAGTAATGTGCTTTTATATGCTGCCATAACATTTAAAATTACTCAGATGAGTACTGAACAGAGGAACATACATTTGGATGTGCTTTGGCACATACTCATTTTAATTCCATGTGGTATCCACTCGGTCTACTCTGATGAGCAAGTTGTTCATGTACAGATTTAATTATGATATTTTAGTGTAATCTAGAAATGTCTTTGATAGCACCAGGGAAATTCTTAATGAGTTACTTGTAATACATTTGTTCCAGACACACCCTCTGTTAGATGTGAAAGTGCTGCAATCCCTTTCATTTTTGCAGTATTTGCAAAGTTTCAAGGATACCAAATTTCATTTTATACATAGCTTTTTAATTGCAAGTCCCTGCCAGGTACTGCCTGGGCAGGAAAGCTCTGCAACCAGTGACTGTCTGTGAGCAACCTGGTCTAGTGGGAGGTGTCCCTGCCTGGAGTGAGGTTGGAACTAGATACCTTTAAAGTTCCTTCCAGCCCAAACCATTCTATGGTTCTGTGGTTTGTGTTACTGACTGTGCCAACACTGACCTCTGAAGATGGATTTCTGAAGCAATCTGGTGGCTTGTCAATGTCTCAGGTAGGCATCTCACCACTTGGTCTTGCTATCTCAGCCTGTTACTTGTTTGTAACAGTATTCTGTACTCTGGACCTCTCTGCTTAGCTTAGCTCTTTCTCACCTTTGCTCCAGGCCTGTCGGCTCTTTAACCTAGACTCAGACTTAATTAGTTTCCTTTTCTTTGCTCCTTAAGCTGTTTACTTCAGACCCCTTACCTCCATGTTTCCCTTTTTATGCCCTTTCCTTGGTCCCCTTCTTAACATCTCTGGGGTCTGGTTTGCCTTGCTTTTAAGCCTGGTCCTAGCCTGGTCTTTAGCACTGGTTATGTTTGTCTGCCCAATGAATACTCCTCCCTAATGACATCATTAGTGTCAAGGGCAGGATGGAGTTTTGTTTCTCATGTACACAAATATCCATATATAAAACTGAAGGTGTACTGGTTGACTCAAGAACAATGTGTCTGCTAAATACAAGTTTGTAACAGCAATGCTCAAGACCATGAGGTAAAGTGCCCTTTTTTTTATTTGAAATACAGACCTAAGAAGACACCTACTTCTTCCAGTTCCTAAAGCTTTTATTGAATATGAAAACAACAGTCTGGCTATAAGGTAGCACTTAAATAACCTACAGAAGATTAAGAGATTAAAATCATAGTCTTCAAAAGACTCTGGCTTAACGGGCTCTTGCAGATGGGCTTCCTTGCTTCCTAAGTCTGCAACTTTCCATGGCTCCCTAAATTGAAATAACACCTCAGCAGATTTAGGGGGGCGAGGGGAAGGGAAGGCAAGCATATTTTGGGACAATTTTCCTTCTTTCCATCATTTCAGGGTTTCACAGGTTGAATCTAGCTATAGTACCTGAAAAAAAAATAAGGAGTTGGGTTGTTTTATCCCTGCCATAGAATGAACTTCTTTGCTGTTTATCTAAGGGTGCTTCCTTGTCTTATTCCCCTCTCCATAAGTATGGATTTCAGTTCAACAGAAAGATCTTGCCTGCACCAAAAGACACAGTTTGAAAAATTCGCTCTGTTTTTCTGGTGGCTTTTCTTCAGTACATGGTATCTGATGTTATAATGGGAGTCATGGAGTTTTCACTAGACAGTCTTTTCTAGTTAAACCCCCTAAAGAGATGTTCAGCATTTGTAACTGCTCCAGAAACGAGAAGATGCACAGTGATCTTCAGAGTCCTATTTATTACAGTCTGCGTTTCCTTTTCAGCCACAATGGGGGATTTTACATGAGTAAAGAGCAGTTTAGTATCTGTGATGTGCTAACACTGCTTGTTATCAAGGTTGTGTGACACTTGTTATCATAAAGGCCTGGTGCCATAGGGAAATGCAAGGGAGATCTCATCACTGGACAGTAGCTGCTTTGGAGAAGTGGAGTCTCTCTCCACTGCAGAGTTCCTGTGTGGCAAGTACATTTAATCATATTTGTCCCAGGTGGTTATGTTGTTTTCTGTTTTCCTTGTCCAGCTTGAGATCTCAGAGGCTGATTTTCAGAAATGTTTAAGCATTCACAGCTATACCTGAAGCTACTGGGAACTGCTCTTTGAAAATACAAAATGTTAGCCATTGTGAACTACTCAGCTTGAAATCTCAGATAGTCGTATCCTACAGCCCGAGCTTCGCAGCTGTATGGTGGGGACGATAAAACTGAGTTCTTTCAGGGAAGCACTGTGGTGTGAAATGTTTGTGAAATGCATATGTGCTGTGAGAGCCACAGAACAGGCCAGCAGGAAGTGTACGGCTGTCCTCACAGTTGAGACTGAATAGTAGAAAATAGTAGACCACACACTGAATGAAGCTAAAAGAATATACTAACAAGCTCATTCTTTGCACATAATGAAGCAGGGGTCAAGGTGAAAAATGTATAGGATTGTAAAACTAAAGCCAGCATCATAATTTAATAAGGGATTAAAGATTCACAGACATCTTTAACACTGGCACTTCTTTATTTTTCAGTGTTTAATAAATTATTTCTTAGGGCAGTTTTTCTTTGGGGAGATCAGGGTGAACATGAAATACCTTTTCAGAAAAGATTCTCTTGCTAGCTATGACGAGTGTGCTGATCTGCACATCATTGTTCTGTGCTACAGAGGTGCTGTTACACCCTATTGCTCCATCTAATTACACATACCCTTATGGAATTATCTTCCTTAATAGAGATCCCAAGACTGAAAGGTGTGACAGTCAGAGCCCAACTGTGACTAAGAATTAGCAGAGAGCTTACTAGAGGTGATGAAGCAAAATCTGGTGTTATGTAAGTAACCAATTTCATTGTGGCCTTATGTGAATGGAAGAAGTCTTCCCATTCATTTCACCTTCTTCTTTTTTCTCCTTATTCTTCTTTTTATATCCGCTTTTTTCTTTGTCCTCTTGTAAATATCCTCTGCTGCTAAACCTGTTTTACCTCCTAAATTTCAGTCCCTTGTCCAGATTCTTTTCAGCATTGAGGTTGTCCTCCAGGAGCCAGATAAGGAAGTGTCTGAGGTGACAGCTGTGTCTGGATCACTTACACCAAAGTCTTCTGATGACAAAGCTTGGGGCTATGACGCGTGAGATGTCTTAACAGAGATGGTTTTCTCTTCTCCTTGGATCTGAAAACCCCCTGGCTGGCTCACAGTTCACATCAAAATTGCTGCTGAAACTGTCATTGGAGGCCTGAGTGAGATGCAGGAGAAAGCAGGATACAGAAATGACAGAGATGAGTGAAAATTCAGGAATTTTAAGAACTGGTAAGATAAAAGAGAATGTAAAAATCTGGAGAAGGATGGAAGGACACCAAGACAATGCCAAGACTTGAAAAAGAAAACAAGGGATATGAAGACATCTGAACTTACATTACTTTGCTATTATTACAAAGCCTGTCAGGAAGTGTGGAGTGAAGGTGCTTTAGACTGAAACTCTTCAGAGGACAGAAAAGCAAATTGTCTGGCTCTAATTTTCTTCATTCTAATAAAGTTATTTTTGCCATGTTCTAAGACAGAGATTTGTATCATGACTTTGTAACTCTGAGGTGTGATGATTAGATCTGTATCGGACAAAGGTACATACCTGCCACCACGCTTATGAAAACAGAAAAAAATAAAAGGCATGGAGAGTCTTTATGAGAAAGATGCCTCTCAGAACAGCATTTCTTTTAGTGACTATCTTGAATTGTCATGTGGTAGGTTTTAATTGCTTTGAACTTATGTGCGGAAGAAGTGAACATATTTAGTTATCCAAGCCAAAACTGTTTTTCTCCCCAGATTGATGAGTGAGACCAGAGTTACCATATTTTTCTTCCACACTGTAATCAGTCTCACATATCTGCAATATGAACAATTCTTCATGTGAGAAAATAGGCTAGTACCACTAGAGTCAGCAAGTCACTAGCTTCCATCAAAGTTGGAATCAAAATGATCTTTCATCGGACAGAGGATAACTGACTTCTTCACCCATTTTTTCTCTACTTCCTGTGTCTATCTGAAGTAGGTTGCTTATGCCCTTTACCTGAGCCATCTCTGTGCTAAATTTTTTTGTAGGAAGTACTCTGCATAAACTCAATTTTTCCTTGGAGCCTTTATATGCTTGCTGCAAGACAAACAGCAATACTTCATAAATGTATACATCAGAATCATTGTACAGCTTCCTCTGAACACAAAACCTCATTATTTTCACAAGTATTTGTAATTCTCAAGTATTTTGAATTTTAAGTTGGCAGATGTGAATGTATGGCATTTATTTGTTAAAATTCCACCATAAAGAGTCTCTTTATAATATCTTTTCTCAATGTAGCCTGTTTTTCAAGTGGATGAATTGGCTGCTTGTCATGTCAACAATGTCGTATTGAAATGTTGATGTATTACTCCCACGGACCAAACACCCTGGTGAGGGAGGGTGGTGGATTTGTGATTAGCACGTAGAACTGGACTGCCACTCAGTGGTGCTGGAGATCATCAGTCTTGTGCCACTGCCCATTGGCACTGATGTGGCTGAACACAGCTACATAACCAAGTAGCTAAGATAAACTGGGCATAAACAGGGGTACAGAAATGCTGTGCTAGTATAATATCCTAGCAGTGCCAGAGTGATTATAAGCAGTCTTTGTAAGTGATTCTGAAAAACACAGTAGGAACCCAAATGTCGTAAAACTCAATTTTGTCTAACACTAACCCACCATTATTAAAGAGAATTGTCTGCTCTGAGCTATCGCATCAGTGACTTGGACACTTACTGTCTTTTAGCCAGGAGTTTCCATGGAAGGTGTTAAAATTACATTACAGTCCCAGTGGATTGTTTATCAAAGAACTCTTACTTCAGTACTACAACATTGGGATGCTTTTGATAGCTATGACATGCCTTAGTTTAAATCATCTTCTCTGTTTGCATTACACTAGTATTTATCACCTTTTCTTTTTCAGGATCAAAGGATATTTTACTGCACGTCAGAAACTCATTAAATCTATATTTGTAAATAAAACATTTGTTCCACAGCACCAGGTGTCCTTGAACCACTACAGTGAACAGCTCTGCAGGACGTGTCCTAAATGTACTCTAAGCTCCAATGAAGGATGAAACTTGTCTGTTAAGTGTCCTGGGAACAACTTGTTATGGCCTATAAAGCAGTAAAAAAAGCACACACAGTGATATTCCCAGAACTGAAACACAAATCTAATTAGACTTCCATCAAATGGCTTATCTGAGACTGAAAATTGCTGGACTGATTACAAAGTTTGCTTTACAGATTAATAGGCTAGTTTATAACTGTAGTTATCATTGTGTATGAACTAGTTTTTTATGCACTTTGTTGTACAGATACTAATTGCTTTGTCTTTTATGTAATATATGTTTATATTGCTGCTGCTTTTGCATATGAGACCTGCCTCAGGTAACCTTTTTAGCCTGTAATTCCTTTTAATTTTTTTGATAATGAATGAAAAATAAGTCAATCTGTTTTCCAAGTTAGAATTTGTTTTCAGGCTTATCAGCAGCTGAATATCCAGACTAGTATTCATGCTTCATAATTAGTGAAAATTAATTCAATCCAGCAAGACTGGAAGCAGAACAAATTATACATGCAGCAGAATTTTATACACAGAACTGATTAAATTAAAATAGTAATAAGCCTTCTTCTAGGGACATCTTACATTGTAGGCAGCCATGGATCTGGGAGATAAGTGAGAAGAACTTTGGTCTGTGTCACATAATGACAATGACTGCTTGATAACCGATGCTGAAGTGGTGAGGGCTAGCCACAGCTACTAAGCATCAGGGTGCTTCCCTCCTTCACCAGTTTCTGGAACTTGGGATGGCAGTTGTCACTGCTGAATGTTTGACTGTGATTTCATAAAAAACCTCTATAGCCTATAAAATCCCTGTCCTAATGAACAACCACAATGACAATGAAATTCTTGTACATTTCAGCCTTTTCATTTTTACAACTCTGTGAACTAACAAGTCTGCTCCTGTGTCAATATCTAAAGTCAGATCGCATGTTTGGCTATTAAAGAAGCCAACAGAAGCACAGAACATTTTCTTGAGAGGGAAAAGATGCATTGGCAACAGATTTTGAGAAGAGCAGATAAAGGGAAGTGACTGTGTGGAAGTACACACAGTCACTATTTCAACACTAGATTAAGACTTGTAATTTCTTAAGTATGAAGGAAACCGCATTTCTGATTGTGACCATTCATTCGACCTTTTCCCTCCTCCTAGTTTCACCAGGACTTTTCTGCTTTTCTTTTCTGAAGTGATTACTCTTCTTACTAAAATGTCCATGTAGCTTTCTCTTCATTAAATGCTGATCCATCCAGATTGCCATCCAGTCTATTTTTGAACAGCCACCATTGTTTCCTACACACTTACTAGCTGTATGCTGGGCTTTCATGTGTGACCATGACTTTCCGTCACAGTCTTATCTCATTTCTACTTCTTGCATTTCTACTTCATAAATCTACTTCATACATCTGCTGTGCTTCCTCTTCTCTTTCTTACTCATAAATCTTCTTTGTTCTTCCTCCTAACATTATCAACAGCAATTTCCTTTCATTTTGTGTATCTTGAATTCTGCTAGACAAATGTTACGGCTACTCAGAGGTCCTCACTGTAAGCTTTTCTATTCCTTAATTTCTTGTATTGACACTTCTCATGTCTTTTTTTGTAAACATTCCTCAGTAAAACTTTGCTTTCTATGAGATGATGTAAATGAAATCCATCTCTTGGAAATTCCTCCCTTTCTGTATCTGCCCATTTGCAGTCCACACTGATTCTTTCCTTCTCTGAAATCGTAAGATGATTCATTCGCAGCTGGGACTGAGCAGGATTTTTCATATCATCACATATGATGTCTTAAGAACATACTTTTGTTGTCAACATAGGAAAAAGAAACTTCCGCCCTCTGCCTCAGTAAGAAAACAAAAGTTTAGGTGGCTGAATGACGGAGATGAAGTTATATGTGACATGATCATAGTTTAAATATGTATCTGTGTACAGTTGGTATTGTTTTCATGCTAATGTCAGTCTTATACATAACATATATATTTAGTAACTGTATGTTGTACTAAACACTGACATATTTTTTCACCATTGTTTGTCATTCTTTTCTAAATCTGAGAGTATAAAGGTTTAAGAAGGTTTATTTAGTTCTGTCAGTCAATAAGCTTGAATGATACAATAAAAAAGTATTGATCTGAATTGTGTTGTATACAAACATTTGACACATTTGGCCAGTCATTACTATTGTTAAAAAGAGTTCTTTATCTACAGCATTCTATCATGTACATTTTCTGTTTCCTTTGAGAACTTCTTATAATACAAAAGAATAATTAAAAGCTCCTTCATATAAGGAAAGTCAGATTCAAGGAAGGAAGCATTGTTTGATAGAGGTCTCAGTCAGATAAAATAGTGGTTGTGCTCAATTGACAAGTATCCACAGGTTCCATGGTATCTTGGGTCCCCTCTCAAACTAACCATTCTTTTTTATTCCATAAAACAGTGTCGGACCCGTGACACACCTTTTACAGGAACAACATTATTTATCCACTGCTTAAGGTACTGAAGTCTCCTTCGGTACTGAGTACATCTCACTGGCAGACGTCTGCTTACAATATCTTCTGAGGATATGTAGAAAATGTATATACATGCTTTGTCCGTGACTTGTCTTAGAATCATAGAATAGTTAAGCTTGGAAAGGACCTTAAGATCATCAAGTTCCAACCCCCCTGCTGTGGGCAGGGACAGCTCACACTAAACCGTATTACTCAAGGCCTCGTCCAACCTGGCCTTGAACACTGCCAGGGATGAAGCATTCGCAACCTCCCTGGGCAACCTATTCCAGCACCTCACCACCCTAACAGGAAAGAATTTCCTCCTTATATCCAATCTAAATTTCCCCTGTTTAAGTTTTAACCCATTACCCCTTGTCCTATCACTACAGTCCCTAATGAAGAGTCCCTCCCCAGCATCCCTATAGGCTCCCTTCAGATACTGGAAGGCTGCTATGAGGTCTCCACGCAGCCTTCTCTTCTCCAGGCTGAACAGCCCCAACTTTCTCAGCCTATCTTCATATGGGAGGTGCTCCAGTCCCCTGATCATCCTCGTGGCCCTCCTCTGGACTTGTTCCAACAGTTCCATGTCCTTTTTATGTTGAGGACACCAGAACTGCACACAATACTCCAGGTGAGGTCTCACGAGAGCAGAGTAAAGGGGCAGGATCACCTCCTTCGACCTGCTGGTCACACTCCTTTTGATGCAGCCCAGGATACGGTTGGCTTTCTGGTCTGCAAGCAGACACTGCCGGCTCACGTTCATTTTCTCATCAACCATCACCCCCAAGTCCTTCTCCGTAGGCCTGCTCTGAATTTCTTCTCTGCCCAGCCTGTAGCTGTCTTTTCCATACACATAATACTAGGAACAACAGGAATTTATTACTAAAACAGGTTGGCAATGACTGAAAAGTTGTGCAAGTGAAGCATATCGTCCTTCAGCCCACAGATTTGTTGTTTCATGTTCACTCCATGTTGAGTAGAGAAGAACACTTGTAACATATGGAAGAACTGAAGGTGATTAAGATAAAGCTATTCTGAAGCCTGATCTTGCATTCAGTAGTGTTGTTTCCATGGTAACTCCTGCATCACATGGCACCTGTGTGCATGACACAAAGGCATCCCTTAAAGTTACACAAATAGTAACAGGAAGGGCAAACTTCGGTGTTTCTTCTATCCGTACGAAGTCAGCATTTTATTTCCATGACAAACACAAAATTTTCCGTAATTCACTGGACACATAAGATGTGAAATTGTAAACAAAGTTATTCGTAAGTGAAAAACATTAATATCTAAGGATGAAAAAAGAAGGGGTTTATGAGAAAGGAAGAGAGCAGTGGGTTAAAGGGACAGCTGGTGCATGTTACCTGATACGGGAGTCTGCTCTGCTACTATTTTGTTGCTGCTTGGCAAGGCAGCAAATGATATCTACTAGTAAGTAATTCACTGAATGAAGCACATGCATCATCCAGCTGTATTCATGCCTCCAGCCTTCCTGTGAACAAACCAAAGAAGGCAGTCTCTACAGAAAATACTTTAGAACACACCAGAGGTGAGGAGGCTGACAGGATTGTACAGAAATTACTTTAAAACTTACAGAATTTATCTGAGTATTTGTCCTTCTTATTTCTTACATTATCTTACAAGATTTTATAATGTGACTACTACTTCCTAATGAAATCTGTAAGGTAAAAGAAAAACATAACATTATTATAACATTTCGTTAAATTCTACAGGTTTACCTTTATGATGTTCTCTTTGCCCTTTTTAATTTCAGTCTTACAAAAATCTTATATAAAACCACACAGATGCCTTCACAGAATATATGGATTCTTTTCCTTTAAAATTCTCAATCTGTAAGTATATATTGTGTCCACTGAAAGGAGATATGCAAGGACAGATAATGGAAAACAGTATTATGAGCAAGATCTGAGTACCAGTGCCAAAATAACATGTGCATGTATACATATGTATTCAGATTCATATACACGTACCTATATGGAGCAGATGTGTGTTTGAAGGGGGCTGATTAAAACTAAAATCTTCACCTTATGACAGTAGCTGCTCTTGATTCAAATATACTGGCTCTGGACTAAAAATCTGTATAATATATTTAGTCTTAATACTGAAATTCTGATATCTCTGGGACAGGCAACAGAGAGAGAGCTCCTCCAGACTAAACTATAATTGTATGTGACACTAGCTACAAAGGCATCTAGCTCTGGTACTATGAATTTTGCAGGGCCCTGTAGTCTTTGAAGATAGATCTGATCTGCGCATGTCTTCTTTTAAACGGCTTGATATGGCCATATCACTTGCTGCCTATGTTACACATTTAACAAAATGTACCTATATTTTTGAGAGGAAGTTCCAAAGAATGATTATACATTGGCTTTATGTAGTTAACACTGATTGAAAATAGAAAAGGAGGAACATTCACAGTGGATAGATACCCACGTAGGTGTATTTTGGTTTTAGGTATCTATATAATAACTTTCAGTCTTAGCATGATAATTTAATCTTCTTTCCATTCTGTTCCAGCTTGTTCCAAACACTGTCCCATTTGGCACAGAAACATCCAGTTCTCTGTTGGAAACCAAATATTTTTCTTTCCAGGGGCAGACATTCTTCAGTGAAGTTCAACCAAGTGGCCCACAGGGGAGCCTGTCTCTGTTGTCCAAGCTAGCAAGATACATTTATGAGCCAGCATCAGTAAATAAAGAAGGCAAGCTACATCTGTCCTCCAGCACTTGAGGTCACTGAGCAATTCCAGAACCATAAGTCAGTGATCTAATGGAATTTCCCATTCAAAATATTAGGGCACATTAGAACATATCACAAGCCAAAACACAGGATTCTTAGTGCGTTCCCACAAAGAAAAACACACACACATACACATACACACACACAAAACCCCCCAGTAAATGAATCGGGGTTTTCTGTCTGACATACGTTACATACAATTTTTGTAATTCTGTGAAAAAGTACAGAGAGGTTCAGAGAAATTCTTTGAATACAAAATATCATGTGGCTTTTAATGAACTTTGCAGCCTCTGATGAGCCATACAGCTGGCATGAGCCAAGTCAGAGATTTTACTCATTGTCTAAAACAGGGGGATACAGTATGGGTATGGAGAAGTGCCAGGGAGGCCCCATGAGAAAACAACCTCCCCTGTTGTTGGGGGTATGGCTAACATAAGGGGCATGTTAGGGCATGCCAACAGAAGACCAGAAAATAACTCCCCTGGGCAGGTAGAATGCGCTCCAGCCCCAAGGATAAGCTGCAGACCCTGCCAGCTGCATGGCTGAGTAGGGATGAAGAAGCAAAAGTAGAAAGTTAATGCTTCTTAGTGGGAAGAGTGTGGTTTTATTCTGTGGGACTACTTATAGGGTACCGACTGTATGAGAAGTATGATAGAGGTCATTTTAGCTAAACAAATGTATAATTGATTATCCAGTCACTGCACATCACTACACAGAAAATTAATGCATTGCTTTGAGACCTAATATTTATTCAAATATAAGACCACAAGTTAAAAAAAAAAAAAAAGCTATTATAAAACACTATGGTCTATTCTTGTAAATTACCTGTTGTAATCTGAGCTGTAAACAACAATGACAAATGATCGTCCTCATTTCAAGGATATGAGGTGCATTACATAATGCAGATCTATAGAGTTTAGAACCATTAATCATTATAATCTGGCAGCACCATTTATGTTAATCCTGTTTACGAAAGAAGAGACCTGCTAAGACATACTATTTTAGGCTTTTCTTCTTTCAGTAAATATTCTTTAGAAGCAAGTATTTGTAATCTGAATTTATGTTTAGCCTCAAAAAAATGGGAAAATAGCCCCGATGTAATCACAGCAAGGAAATGTTGACATCCATGATAAAAAAGAATTAAGATCCATTTCTATTTTTACCAAATACTTATCTGTTACCATGTTAATTACCAGCTAAATGTTGTTATAAAATTACAACACTGTGTTACCTGATAGTTTTAAGATTATACTTTATGCAAAAAAACGAGGGGCCACTGAATTTTTCTCAAAAATATATCACTGTCTTGGAAGGTATACAGAGTCCGTCAAGTTTTCTCTGAGATTCTCCCTTTCTATATACAGAACATTGCCAACATCATAGAAGACCAGATTTCACTGCTAACAAAAGTAATTCTTAATGATATCAGTATATAAATACACATTCAAACTGAAATAAGAGTTTATAATCATGTGCAGTCATAAATATTTTTAATTAAATCTGGCCCCTGTTGATGAAAGATGCTCAGTATCAGGTCAGACTAGGAAATTTTTAAGGTTTCTTAATTTCCTTTTTCTTTACTGAATTACACTAAACCCCTTCCATTTTATGGATGAACAGACAGAAGTCTGGAAGTGAGAGGAATTTACCTAGGATGTGAAAGATTCAGATTCAGTCTGCAAGTCTGCCATTCATCCCTGTTCCAGGTTATCTGCTTCAACCATCAGGAAATCAACTCTACAGTGGTTTTCCTAAAGTAGAGATGGATTATGACTTTTTGTTATTGTATATTTTATTTAAATTCTCTGTGACAAAGTTGTGAAGCTGAGTACCCAAAATCCTAGATAGAGAGAATAATCATTGGACTAGATCTGTATAGCCATTTCTCTCACACCTAGCACTCAAGGGACTAAATTAAGATGAAGAAGGAAAAATCTAGGCCCAACACCTAAATAAGGCAGAAGAGGCTCCTGAATGTTCTGCTTATCTCCCAAGAGAGTTCCACAATCACAAGGCTATTACCTATTATACCTCTTGCTCTCTTGGAGTTTTGCATTTCAGTAAAAGTCCTGTTGAAGCACCTAGGCTCTTGCAAGTGCGTTAGTATACAGTGTATGAGTATTGTGCAGGTAAAAAATTGTTTCATTGAAGAATTCAGTCAGCTGCATTCCCAAGTGTTTTGCATTGATCTTTAAGGACAGAGACACAGAGAAGAGCAATCAAGATCTGAGATTATAATTAAGTGAAATACAAGGTTTCTCATTAACAGGGAAAAATACTTTTTGTTATTAGACTGAATTGAGGTGAAAAATGCAGTAATTTTATTATTTTTCTTATAGATTCTGGACAGTTAAGTAACAATAAGGATGTTTTTTTCTTAAAAATACGTTCCCCTGCCACATTAGCTTACACTTGCTTATATGTTGTAAATTCAACTTGTGAACTCCCATGAAGTAGCTCTTTTTTTCTGGCAAAACCCTTAATTCTGTAGTACCAACTTCTGTGGTACCAACAAATTTAATGGCCAAAACATATGCAAATCTAGAACACCAGACAGCTCTGCAAAGAGCATGGCATGAAAATGAGAGCTAGAAAATCAGTTAGAATCTTTTCACCAAAATTAACTCTTTTGTGAGTAAGAAGATGTCCTGTTCATGGTAGAAAAGCTGTTTCTGAAGTGGCAATCTTATCACTTGTTACATTGGAAATACACTGTTGATTGCAATGAATGCCAACTGATATGCCAGTTAAGACCAAGGTGACAAAACCCTTAATTCTGTAGTACCAACTTCTGTGGTACCAACAAATTTAATGGCCAAAACATATGCAAATCTAGAAGACCAGACAGCTCTGCAAAGAGCATGGCATGAAAATGACAGCTAGAAAATCAGTTAGAACCTTTTCACCAAAATTAACTATTTTGTGAGTAAGAAGGTGTCCTGCTCATGGTAGAAAAGCTGTTTCTGAAGTGGCAATCTTATCACTTGCTACATTGGAAATACACTGTTGATTGCAATGAATGCCAACTGATATGCCAGTTAAGACCAAGGTGATTATGTAACTCTCCATATTTTGTTGAAGCACAGTACTGATGCAAAGTGGATGTCTAACAGGCAAACTCTCCACGTGCACTAACGTAAAAGAACATCACACACTTAAGACACAGATTTATTTTTTGTAAAGAATTGGCCTTGAAATGCATGAGAAGTGTGGACATATTGGAAAAGTTGAAACAAAATCAATCCTTTTAAAATGGTCTGCAATGGCACTTACTGCCTGTTCTGCTTTAGCAATGTAATTTCAAATAACCTTGGGCATGCTTGCATTAAGGATTTTTGCATATATGCAAACACTAGGCAAATTGTTACATCATTATGGTATTTGCTGATTGCAAACCTTTAGAAGTCATCTAAAAATACAGTCAGGTTACTTCACCAGTGAATGAAATGAAAAATAAATGAGGTGTCAATTTAGCCTGTGGCTACCTTTTATTCTTTATTTCTGTAGTAACTAACATGACAGGGCTCACCACATGTGGGACCATGAATTTGCATTTTAGAACAAAAATGATAAACAATAATGACCTTAAAGTAAGCTGATGCAAGCCAATAGGGAATCATATTAGTTCATTTGTAACCTAAGCAAACATATTTCTAATTGTAAAGCAAGTCTGATAGCTAGAAAAGTTATGTTTAGATCATGTGAAATATTTTTAAAAGTTAAAAATGTCACACAAAAAAAAATGTCAGTTGGAGAACAGCTTATGTGCTCCCCAAATAGTCTGTATTTTCATCAACTGTATACGTACTGAGTAAGATAATTACCATGTAAATTAGCTTCTCCAGAAAGATCACTTGATTATATCTTTAGTGCATCACAGGTACTACGTTATTACCATCTCACATACAACCACTAATAAAATTTCAAGAAAGCCAGTTGTTCTTTTTTTTCTCAAGTTTTGCCTACCACTGTCACAGCAAAGAGGTAGAGCTCTGCCTGATGCTAAATTCCAGTAGATCTTCTTTGCTTTGATGAGAAATTACCGTATTTGCGCTCTGTCACAAGCATCTGTCCTCTCCTGCAACTCCTCTGGGTCTGAACTCCATTTTCTCAGGTGCCCTAATCTCTGCACTGCTCTGGCTTACTGATTATGAAGAAGATGATTTCTGGGCTATCCTTGCATACCTGACAGTATATGCCTAGAAGCATTGAAGATCCATGCCAGCCCTCAAAGTCTGCATCCTCTCCTGTGGCAGCTGTGCTCCTTCAGTCAATCATAATTACTCTATTTTGGCAAATTTCTCAGAGTATTTCCTTCCCCTGCGGCTGTTTTCAGCTTCTTTGGATTTGCTCCAGGGACAAAGGAGGCTACAAAACCATGAATCTGGGTGGAGGGTAATATAGCCACATTGTCATCTCCTAACTTTCAGCTTTTTAATTTTTACCTGCTCCATCTGCAGCCCCTCACTCTCATAGAACACATCTTCTGAGCAGCACAAGGGACAGATGGTGTTGTATCTCACATTCTTCTGTGCCACTGATGGCGTTGCAGGCATTTATAGCATTTCTTGGTGGAAAGCTAGCAGATATGGACCTTTTCCAGCCACAAGAATGTGCTGACCTCATGGAAAAAAGTCTGATTGTAAATCTGACAATTTTAATAAAGCAAGAAATGTTTTTCTTTACAGATACACAGCTATAGGCATTTGAAACTTAAACATTTACTAGAAGTGTTTAAATACCCATTATCAAAACTATTTTCAAACTTTATTCCCATGCATTTCATGTGACCCAGCATTCAGGATTTTAAGAAAATCAAGCAAACAAAAACAGAGGTTCTGTGAGCAACAAAACTGCTTATATTGGTTCCTTCTGCATTTGTGGCTTATAACAGTGCCTAATAAGTTATGGTCACCAACTGAAGCTTATTCTGTGGTTGGGGCACCCATTGCTCTCGTGTGGATTTTCTTAAGACTAACAGGTAGAAGGTTAATATTGTAACCTTTTCCTCAGTGAAAGGAATAAAAATAACCCAAAACTATTAGGGATAACACAGCATTTAAGGAGTACACAATTAATTTCTAAAAGAATGACTTTTCTTAGTAAATTAGTCAATCTAAAATTGACTTCGATGATTAGTCAATTTGACAGACAGGAAAAGGACAGATAAAGGAGCATGCACAAAAATGTATTACTTGCTCATATAAGCTTTATTTCCTTAGGAAGTCAGGATAAAACATTTCAGTGATTAATATACAACCAGCAATTGTTCATATCCTGCAGACTTTCAGGAAATAAATGAAATCTGCAAGTAAATTTAACCGAGTCTGTAGCAGATAAAATTAACTGAAAGATGGAGATGTAATTGCCTGAGTCTGTACACAAAGTCAAGCTGAAACATAAATGATAGTTCCATTTCCCTGTTGACTATTACAGCAAATTATCAGGGGTCATGGATTTGTTTCCATAAATAGGAATGTGAATCTCAAAATCTGAAAGAGTTTGCAATTAGCAGAAGAGTGATTTCTCAGACAGATTACCATCCAGACACAATACTTCTGAGCCAAACTTGCTCTTTTGAGGAATATTTTGTGGAAGTGTGAAGTTTCAGCATAGAGCTGCACCAGACAAGGATAACATTATGGATTTGACAGCCTCACCCAGCTTTTTCCTAGGTCTGGCTTTGGATGGAGTTTCCCATTACATAAAGTTGATTGCCCAGAACAAATACGATCATGCTGTAACCCCTACATGGTGCTCAGTCTCAAGACAATTTAGTTATTTAACTCATGCCCTCCAATAACCATGGTGTGTAGTACAGCAGGAATGATAGTTATTTCCTGCAAATAACTGTGGGTAATGCCCCTGTAGTAGCAGAAGGGGTGGAATATGGGAGATGGTGGGTCCATGACAGTCTGGGGGACAGCTGGACGGGGAGAACTTAAAGAATGGAAAACCAGCAGCAACAGTGGCAAAATAGCAGGCAACAAACAGGAAGTGAGGAGTTAAAATAAAATAGTTGAAAGCACGTGAGAAGACCAGCAGGCCTGATGCTGATACTGGCAAACTAAACCGCTAGGAATGCTGTGATCCACAGCACATGCTGGCAGCAGCACACCATGGTGAATGGATTCTGGCCCGCCAGACAGGACTGCTGTCATGCAGCAGGTGCCAAGGAAAAGCAAACTGCTCATTTCTAGTAGTTGAAGGGCTACTCAGGCTTGTAGTTGTTTGTAGGCTCTGATGCACCACTGGTGGATGCCCCTTCACTGTCACTCTGTCAAAGTTCTTCTGTGAGAGCAGGCTAGCCCTGACAGGTTTTGCTTTCTGCACTCCATATGTCAGTAATCTTTGTGCACAATGAGCAGTAAGGCTCCCTTAGGAGAAACAGAAGCACAGGAACCTACCAACAGTAGGTGAGACCTGAAGGGTCAATCTAGGGATGGGCTAGATAGGTTTTCCTAATCTTAAAGCATCAGAAATGTGTCCTTCTTGAAAACAAAGAAACAAAACATAAGTGCTACTGGACTGGAAACTCTGAATTACAAGAGTTAAAAATCGGAGTACTGAAGAAAATATGCAACTGTGAGAGTCCTGATGGGAGCAGGAAGTCCCAGCAGTCATAGAACTTAGAAAATAGGAGAGATCTAGAAGGAACAAGGAAAGGGAAGGACCAACAGATTGATAAAAAATGGAGCACTAAGATGGAAAGAATGGAGTTAGAGATGTGTCAAACAACCCTAGATGTGGGAAGAGATAGAAGAAATTAGAATAATAGAAAAAGGACATTACAGAGATCTGGAATGGATAGTATAACAGAAAGGGAAAAGATTTAAAATTTTAACTCCATATGAGAAGTGTACATCAGAACGTAAATCCATGGTTTTAATCATTTTTTTCCTTGTAGTTGAAAACTATAAAAACCTATGCAAGCAATTACCTTTAGGTAGATCACAGGGCAACTGTAATACTCCGTTATGCCACCATTCTGTTACAAGAGATGACAGATGATTTACGTGAAACATTTGCTGGAGAAATGCCATCAACATTAATAATGTTACATCAAGAGAAGAAAACACGAGCTCCTGTGGCCTCCCTTCCTTTCTCTGTGCTAAGCACTTCTGTTGTCATATGGAATTTTTTTGTGCAACGACTGTGATTCACAAATTGAATTCCTTTTTACCTTGAGTTCACAGTTGGTGTTTAGTTCTTTTTCACTGTATTTGTATCCCAATAAACACTGTAATCAATCCATGTTTCCTTATCAGGCACTGTTCTAATTAGACTGTTCTAAAAATTTAGTTAATCAATAGAGTTAATTCTTTACATTTATACACAACAGGAGGTTTTCCATCAGCTTCTTTTTTATGGTCTGAGTGGATGATCACTTCTTAAATGTCAGTTTAAACTCAGTTCCCACAGCATACCATGATAAGCAGCACTTATACGCACAATCTCACTTTTCGATGAGAAAATGAACATGAGCCAGCTTCAGTGTGTGCTCCCAGCCCAGAAAGCAAACCATATCCTGGGCTGCATCAAAAGGAGCGTGACCAGCAGTTCAAAGGAGGTGATCCTGCCCCTCTGCTCTTGTGAGACCTCCCTTGGAGTACTGTGTGCAGTTCTGGTGTCCTCAACATAAAAAGGACATGGAACTGCTGGAACAAGTCCAGAGGAGGGCTACAAGGATGATCAGGGGACTGGAGCACCTCCCATATGAAGACAGGCTGAGAAAGTTGGGACTGTTCAGCCTGGAGAAGAGAAGGCTGCATGGAGACCGCATAGCAGCCTTCCAGTATCTGAAGGGGGGTATAGGGATGCTGGGGATGGACTATCCATTAGAGACTGTAGTGACAGGAAAAGGGGTAACAGGTTAAAACTTAAACAGGAGAAGTTTAGACTGGATATAAGGAAGAAATTCTTTACTGTAAGAGTGATGAAGCACTGGAATGGGTTGCCCAGGGAAGCTGTGAGTGCTCCATTCCTGGTGGTGTCCAAGGCCAGGTTGGAAAGAGCCTTGGGTGGCATGGTTTAGTGTGAGGTGTCCCTGCCTATGGCAGGGGGGTTGGAACTTGGTGATCTTAAGGTCTTTTCCAACCCTAACTATTCTATGAATCTATGAAGCTGGTGTGGCTACTCATTTGACTATACAATGCGAATTATCATTGGCAGAATCGTGTGAAGGTTGCTCCACTTGTTTTGACAAAAAAAATAACATGAAGAGGACTGCAGGTAGACAAATAAGTTCCTCTTTGCTTTTCAATAGATACTGAACAAAGTTGAATTAATTTTCATTTGTATTCTACTACATAATCCCCTCCTATCCCCTGCTGTAATGCACTACAGTGAAGAATTTTTGAAGCAGGTTCCTATTTTCATAAAAGCCTCTCAGATGTTCAAATAAACCATGAAACATAAAGGCACTCATACCCTGAAGACACCAGCCAGCCTCGCTAGCATTTTGTCTTTGTCATTCTGTTGGCATGCCCAAGTTCCATTTGCTCTTTTCACTGGTGCAGACAGTGCACATGTTGCTACTAAAGCTAATGACCAAGACACAGCCCCAGGAGCTGTGTTTCTTGGTTTACTTGATCTGGGAACCACAACACAGGGGAACTAGATGAAAATGCCTTGCACAATAGCCCTCCATAAGGATTTTGGTGGCTATTCCCATGCTTGCAAAGATCAATGTGGCAAACTCAGACATGAAAACTGGAGCACGAAGTCACGAGGTCTCAATGTCCTGGTTGTTCTAGGATTGTGGTTATGAAGCAAATGGTAAGAACTTACTCTATGCCTGTGTTTCAGTTGTGGTTCTGATAGCGGAGTCTTTGCACTGTATTTGTGTGCAATATTGTTTTATTATTCTGCTGCATGAAATGCGCTCCCAAACATGTCACAAACAAACCAACAAACCAAGCAACCAATATTAAAGCCACCACTAAGCAAAAAAGAGAGTGACCTCATCAATTCAGATTTCCCTAAACTCACCTAGCTTTTCTCCTGATGAATACAGGATGTCAGTACTTTGCTGTGCTTTTGCATAGTCTAAATTCTCTTGTTGCATGAAACTGTTTCACTTAAATAAAAGTGCAGGCATCTGTCTTCCCAGGAAGAGCCAGTCATGACTTCTACATACCAAAATGGGACCAAGCAATTTCTCACACAAAACTTCAAAAACTTTGTCATTCCTACTCCTGTGTGTCAAAAGTACATTACAAAAAGTGATCTGTATGAGCATACATTAAAAAGCAATCTATAGGAGCAATAATATACAGATTCTTACAAGTAAGCTTAATGACCATCTAGCAACTGCTCATTGGTGCGTATGAAAGTAGCTGATATTTCTGTTTCCGCAGCACAGATTACATGGCTAACGATGGAATGAGTATGGAAAGTGACCACTTTGGCACAGCACTTTTTTCGTTAAATTGATAGTTACTGATATACTTTTTTTTCTTTGATCTGTAATGACATAGGAATTAAAAAAAAAAAAATGCTTAGCTCTACCCTTTATGTTCAAGACATGGCTAACATCGTTCTTCATAGAGGGTACTCACAAAATTTACACTTCACTGCCCCAAACTTAAGTCATCCTTAACTAACTACTCACACTATATGAGCGTAAAACATGAGGAAAGATGCTGTTTTCCATTGGTCCTGGCACTCAAAACCATCCTGTGTAGGTTTTTGCTCAGTCTTGGCTTCAGCATACACTCTTCTTCCTTGCTTGGACACATACGGGAAGCTGAAAAGTAGGTAAGACATCATGGCAGAAAACCAGCCTGTTCTGCTACCACAATGTTTATTCTCCTGTACCTACACCTGCTATCATGTAAGCCCAAAAAAATTCCTTCCCCCAGTGAAAAAATGAGCAAAAGCACCAATCCATGATTAGAGCAGTAATTATAGTGATTAAACAATGATGAAATAACCCTTGGGGGGATTGAAACTGCATGAAAAATCTCAATCTCAATCAAGTAAGATCTTGTAATAAGGGTATAAGCAAGCGCTATTGTAACTGAACTGCAGCTACTACTATCTGCTAATTATTTTTTCTACTTTGAGCAGCAGTGCTAAAGCCCACTAAGTGTGTGCTTTTGTGTGCCTGTGGTGTTGTCACTACCTGTGTTACTGATGCATTCTGAACACAGCAGCTTGTTTCACCTCAGGTCACTCATGAGAAGACACAGAAAATCACAGAATCATTGAATGGAAGGGACCTTAAAGCTACCTAGTTCCAAACCCCTGCGATGGACAGGGCCATCTTCCACCAAACCAGACTGCCCAAAGCTCTGTCCAACCTGGCATGAACACTGCCAGGGATGGGACAAGCCACAGCTTCTCTGGGCAACCTGTGCCACTGCCTCACTACCCTCACACGAAAATGACGATTTTATCAGTTCTGTCATCCCTTAAGCTTTTGACGCACCATTACCAGCAACTACCGTTTAACGTAAGGGATGGAAACCAAGCATGAAGCCTCGTGCACGCGCTGCAAGTTTCTCCCTTCACAGCGCCAGGCTGGCGGCGCTCCGCTCGACCAGGTCTCTGAGCAGGTCTCTGACCCTGCCGCCCGGCCGCTCCGGCAGCCGCCCTGTCCAACCTGGCCGGATTCAGCGGGAACTGAAAAGCTACTCCCAGACACAAAACCACACACCGCAGACAGGCCGAAACGACGACCGCTTACACCACAGGCGGGGCAGGGCCGAGCTCTCTGGACCTCCCACCGGGCGGAGAGGGCGCGGCCGCCGCAGCGCATGGCGGCACATGTAGTTTCCCGCCACCTCCCCACAGAGAGACTACATTTCCCGCGAGGCCGCGCGGCAGAGCGCGGGCACGGCGTGCGTCAGCGGCGCGGACAGCCAATCGCGGCGCGGCCGCAGCGAGCGCCGTCAGCCGCCAATGTTGTTTTCGCTGAGTCGAGCTGCTGGTGTTGTTGGCGGCGGCGCCATATTGGAAGGGACGAGCCTCCGTTAGCGAGGAGCCCCTTGGCGCGGGCCCGGCTGCCGCCATGCTGTATCTGGAGGACTATCTGGAGAGTGAGTGTGTGCGGGACGGGGGCGCCGGGCGGCCGGGCACGGCCGGTGGAGCGGGGCCGGGGCGGGAGCCGCGGCCATGAGGCGGCGCCCCCTCCCCCACGGCGGCGAGTGACTGACTCCCCCCTCCCCCCCCCCTCCGCTGTCCCCGCAGTGATCGAGCAGCTTCCCATGGATCTGCGCGACAGGTTCACCGAGATGCGCGAGATGGACCTGCAGGTGCAGAGTACGTGAGTCCCGCCCCTGCGCCTCGGACCGCCCCCTCCCCGCCGCGACACACACCGCCCCTCCTCTCCCCTCCCCGCCCCGCCCGTGGGGGGCGGCCGCGGGCACGGAGCGGCTGCCGCAGGGCGCGGGCTGCAGTGAGGCAGCGAGAGAAGCAGGAAAAAAAAGGCGGGGAAGGAGGCAGGAGGAGGCGCCGCTGCCGCAGGGGCGCTCCGACCTGTGTGAGCAGCTCCGCTCCGCTCTCTGCCGCTGGCCCGGGGCGTTCGCGCCCCTTCCCCACCCTGCACCCCAGCTTTCCGGCAGCGCCTGTCCGGTGCAGGAGGCCGGGAAGGAGGAGACCGCGCCTGTCTCGTTGGCATGGTGCGCTTGCCGTCGTCTCCTGTGGACCGGCGAGGCGGGTGGCGGGAGGCGGCGCTGCGGAGGCCCGCGCTGCGCGGGGAGCTATCGGCACGCAGCGAGGGGCGGAGCGCGCTGTCTGGCGCCGTGCTGGCAAGCGGAGCTAGCCCCGGCCCCAGCCCCGCCGACCCGCCCGCTCGCCTCGGGCCCGCCCAGGCCCCCGCCCGCGGCTGCGGCCGGTTGTCGGTGCGAATAGGATCTTGCCGGAGATTCGCTCCTGGCCTTGTGCGGCTCCCAGAGGCATTTTCGGCGGCACGTCCCAAACTCTTTAGATTTTTGATCCCTAAGAGCAGTGATGGTGGTTTGGAACATGAGTTATGTCCCACTCCTACAGCAGGTAGCGGCGTGCTGTCCCTGAAACTTTTCCAGCCAGCTCCCTTCACGATACCTCCTAATGTGGAGGTGCTTCTTGCTTAGGTTCTCGTGTCCTCGCTGACACATAGCCAAATACTATCTGCTCTAGGTGTCCTTGTAGATCACTCTGTATCTCCACTGTGATACACTACTTCATGCTGTTTTCAGGGTGCGTTGCTTTTTCATCTCTTCTAATGCAGTCTTATCTGGGACTCGGGTATCCTGTAACACCTAGTCAGGTGTTGCTGTCATTTAGCAGACAATGTGTTCATTTATGTGATGTAAAAGTGTTTGTTAATGAAACTTGCTGCACTAAAGATCAGAGGAGTCATCAATACAGAAGGGTCAGACTATTGTAAAGAACAGAGAAAGAGCAAAGGTTGAAATAACAAGTGCATGCCAAGCGGGAATACAAAGTGTGCACTGTGGGAGCATAGTTCTTGAAAACAATACTTTAACCTATAATACTTTAAAATGTGGTCTCATGCTTTCCCTTGGACGTTTACTTATCAGACCCAGCAGGTCTGTTTAACAGACTTTACTGACACATGTTGAATGGCTGTAGGAATTTTTCATATACTATGGCCTAAGTGCTGCCTTCGGTTGAGTGCTTGAAGCTGTGGGAACAAAGCATGGTTATGGGAGATGGACACCTCTGAAGTAACTATGGCTAGTGAGCACCAGGAGAGGGAGTGAGCATCTCATTGACTTGAGTAGTTTTGAGTACATTGACAAATTTTACCTCTCTTCAGGAGGGTGGCAGAGAAGCTAGGAGTTTATTTGAACTTTCAGTCAGCTAGCACTACCAAGGTTGCAGTAGCATCATTTTCTCTGCTTTAACTGGAAGTGGCAAATAACATGCCATATTGTATTTCTCGAAGTAGCAGATGACTCTGAGTGTTGTTGTATACTAAGACCAACCCTAGGCCCAAAGAAGAATTCCCAAACTGCATGCTGGATGCTGCATGCAAAGCTGGAGGATGTTATCATGCTGTGGCATAGTAATTTGCTGTGAAGATTCAGTGTCTCTGAAGTACTTGATAACAGTGCTTCAATAAGTGATGCCATCCCAGAAACCTACATGAGTTGCAGTTCAGAGATAACTGTGCTACTGTGTTTTATAGTCAATGTTGACTTTATATTCTGTCCTGTTTGGACCACATGGTCTTCTAATGGGACAGGTGCTGATGCTTGTTGAAAGAAATATTAAACCAGCTGTACCTACTGTATGTTGTGATAAGGCTGCTGTGGGAAAAGTGAAGACCATCCAAGTTGTGATTTGACTCTTAAGCTTTAACTGAGCTCCTCATGGAGGGTAAAATATGTTTCTCTGCTTAAGTTCAAATAATTTAGAACCATAGAATCATAGAATAGTTAGGGTTGGAAAGGACCTTAAGATCATGAAGTTCCAACCCCCCTGCCATGGGCAGGGACACCTCGCTCTAAACAATGTCACCCAAGGCCTTGTCGGGCCATCAGGCCTCCATGGTAAAATGTCAAGCTCTGGAGAAAGGCCTCTCATAATTCTGTCAACTCTTTTAGGGAAATCTTGACCTAAGAAATCAGGATCTTGGAATATAGTATCACAGTTTTATTAAAAAGGTGGTCGTGGGGAGAAAAAGTGAAGGAACTTCAGCGTATCAGAGAGAACTTTTCATGTAATCCAGTAGATCTGACTGCATTTCCCTGTGCCATCTCTGTTCCTTCAGGAGAAACCAAGTTTCTGTGGAAGTTTTCCCTCGTGCAGTTTCACAGTCTGGTAACCTGTCCGTAATAAAAAGTAAAGAAGGAAGATTATTTTTTTTTGTTTTGTTTTCGTGTCTGTGGAACCATTAAAGTAAATTAGCGTGTACCTGTTTGCACCCTGGGAATAGGAGATAGAACATTTTGTCTGTTGGCTTTATGTCATTTGGTAAAGAGCAAAGTTTTGGAAGCCTCCAAATGCTCAGGCTTCTTAATCTTCTCCGTGAATAACAGTGAAAGTAGAAAATACTTCTTGTACAGGTTCACCCACCTTTAACCTGTTGTACACCAAAACTGTTTGACTACTTTGTTTGTCAGGGTCTGCATTAGCTAATGTGAGCATGTGTCAAAATTGCTCAATCCAGTCAGTTGTTATGTTCCTGTTGGTTTTGATCCTGGATATTCCATTCTAAGCATAGGGAAAATCTTTGTATGCTTTTGATAACTTGAGTATGAAAGATCTTCTTGTTATTTATGTGAACAGTTCTAGTTGTGAATTTTCACAAAGTAAGAAAACCTTTGTGCTGCGTTAGATTTGAAGAATTAATCATAGTTGGGTATTTCTGAGTTTCTTGAAGAAACTCTAACTTAGATGACGGTGATCATGAGATCCAGTTTTACCACTGGTTTCTGGGAAGTATATTAGTGTTTTATACCCACAGCCTAAAGTCTGTAGGTAGTTGGTGCATTGTCATGTTTAATTTGAAACTACTATGTGGACAATATTTCTGAAAGGGCTGTGAAGAAGAATTCAGTGCTATTGTCTATCCTGAGACTAGCGTGGCCGTCAAAGCTAGTTTGAGGCAGCTGCATGTTCTTGGAGATATGCAAGCTGTTGCATGCACAATTGTCCAGCTGTTGAAATAGTAAACTCAGTGCTTTTGCCTTTTGGGTTGGTTGTTTTTATTGATTTTGTTTAGTTTTTTTTTTATTTAAAGTAGGGTGAAGGGAAAAAGAAGGGAATCCCTGTTCGTGTCTCAATAAACAACTTGTATTTGACATTTTCCTTTCTTATTATAGTTAATGTTAGAGAATTGATGGCTTTATCTTTTCCCTTTATGGTGTTTCTCAACTTCATGTGAGAATCCTGTCCAAAGAGTGTTTAATCATTTACCCTTTAGTGCTACCTTGGGGGGGTGGGGGGAATGACTTTGTGAGTGCTGTCAATTTGCCCTCACCCTTCCTCGCATACAGTGGAGAGGGCCTTGACATAAAGGTGGTGACTTGAGTCTTAAGTTGCTCTACCTTTTTGAGGCACTAATTTTTTCAATTATTTGGTTTTGTATTTGACTGTTTCTCTTAGGAGAACATTTTGTTTCCTGCTCAGTTTGTAACTGGCTAGAATGTTCCAAAGTCAGCAGTCTAGAGCCCTGGGTGAGGAGTTTGGGTCATGCTTTAAGTCACTACCACTGCTCTTAGGGACAAAAAACCTTTAGAACTTGGAGTCCTGCCTGTCCCATGCTGGAGAGCACAAGAACCTTGATGAGAATCCTACCAGAATGCAATTCTGCTTCTTGGAAATTAAGGTAAGTATTTCCCTCCTCTGTCCCCTGTCACTTGGTTGTTTTGGTTTTTTTAGTTTTGTTTTGGTTTTTTTCCCTTCTCTTGCACCTCAGTCCTGTCAACTTTGTTTAAGAAAAAAAATCCGCCTTATTTCATAACGTTTATGTACATGAGAAGGTAACATTTATCTTAATCTTTTCCTGTGCTACAGATGCAATGGATCAACTTGAGCAGCGAGTAAATGAATTTTTTATGAACGCAAAGAAAAACAAACCTGAATGGCGAGAAGAACAAATGACATCGATCAAAAAAGTAAGGATATCACAGGAGTGGATCACATTTTTCTTTTGCAAGCTAAGATAACCTTAGGAAACATAGCTTATGATTGATGGACACTTAAGCATTCAGAACTGTGACTTCCTTTGGGCTTTCAAAGAGATGGATAGAACTACCTAGGAGGAGAAAAATGACTGAAGTTTCTTTCATCAAGCATTTCTCTAAATTAGTTTTTGTATTTGCTAGCATTTTTAAAATTGTGATCCTGAAATGGTGAGGAAACCAGGCACTAAATTTTCAGCCCAGACTTTTTGTTTCTGCCTGTGTGACATGAAGTTACGTAAGTTAATTGGCTTTCTTTTAAATGATGTTTTTCAAGCTTAGCTTCAGCATTTCTTGTGGTTCAGCCTGTGTCCTTGTATGTGTTATACATACATTACATATAGCTTTTGGGGGGGAGGAATAAAAAGATGGATGTGTTTTGTTTTATCCTTCAACAGTTGGGCATTGGGGGTAGTATTGTTAGTCTATAATTTTGTCAGGAGAAAATTCTTTGTAGTCTCTTAGCTTGCCACTTTAGCCCGTTATTTGGCCAAGGGGTGTTTTGTCCTTAATTACTACAAATAAATTATTATGTTAAAGAAAAAAGAAAAAGGCTCTGACATCCATAGAGTAAATTATGAATTTGCTTTTGATTATATTTGAACCAAAATTTCAAGTAGTTTTTTTCTTAAGCAAGATTATCCTCAGTGGAAATTGAGAAGAAGGTACTTAAACCTCTTTAAATCTGGAGTAAAATAGTGCAAACATACCTAAAAAGTTTTGTCTTGGATTTTTGTTAGTTAGAGCAGACTTTAAAATTTGATTGCTTTAGCCAAATTATTTTGTAATATGCTTATATGTTATGTAAATATATTTTAAAATAATTTAAACTATATATAAATTATTATGTCTATTTAACTATGGCGCTGGAAAGGCCTTCCCTACTGGTACTGTTGAGCATCATTGTGAAGGGCAGTAGTATCTGCAGTGATCCCTGCAAAGTGAAAGACATCATCTTGTGTTGAGTCTGTAACCTTATGCTATGTAATATAGAACAGATCTAAGGCTGTTTCTTTTCTTGTAGCATTTCTTATAGGAATCTAAATGCAACTGTGGGAGGAAGTGTCCACATCTTGTAGTTTGGTGTTTCCGAAGGCACAAACAATATGCTGATATGTATTATATCTGTCATCTAAAACTTAGCTGATCATTGTTCATCAGTCTTTCTGAAAACTGGTGTGAATTTCTCCTTCTAAGTTGCATACTGTGCTGGATGACAGTACCTTAAAATGACTGAAATTAAGTCAGTTATGTTTGTAATTTAAAAAAAACAACCCTCTCTTTAAAACAGGATTATTATAAAGCTTTGGAAGATGCAGATGAGAAAGTGCAACTGGCTAATCAAATATATGATTTGGTAAGTGGACAGAAGTGGTGAATTGTTTGCTTATCCCCCGGGAGTTCTAAACATTTTGATAGGGACTGCAATTCTGCTACCTGTATTGTTAGATCAGCTGCATTACAAATTTCTTTGCTGGTGAAAGAAACATTAAATACTTATTTACTTTTTAAGTATTTTATTGGTTTGGGTATTAAATGTCACTTAAATATAAAACATACAGAAATAATTTTAGAAATTACATTGATTCTTTTCTGAAAAGAGGCCATGAGCAAGTTGCTCTTCCTTACAGCGTGTGGATGTTGAATTTTAAGTAGATTTATTTTACATTTCCTCAGAAGACAGAACCTGCAAGTCAGAACCGCACTAAAATATAGTAGACATTAAACAAATATTTCTTGTCTGCTTTAGTTTTACTTCAGCTAACCAAAAGTTTATTCCAAAAGTTGGAACTTATCCCCTGTCTTTTGGTTAGCTGTTAACTGCAAAACCTGTTCAATTTTTAATAGGTTAGAGACAGGTACATTCTGCAGTATGACTACAGATGAAGGAAGCATTTGGAACACAGTGTTTCTTTCCATGATATTAAGTTCAGATATTTTTTTGTTTGTTAATTTTCAGTACCCAAGAACATGTCATAGTTTACTCAAATGCACGAGTCTTTATACTTTCAGTTTAGAGACTCTTTTACTCAGTACTTAGGTTTACTGATATGTCTAATAGTATACAAATTGTAATTCAGTAATTTTGCAGTTTCCCCAGTGCAGCCCAATGTCTGCTTAAGGACATTGTGAACTGTTCTTTCTCTTCCCCTTTCTATATGCGTACCTACAACACCCTCAAGTCCTTTAATCTTTTTTTCTCAAAAGAAGCACTTAAATCTGTGTCTTGGAACATTGCCTATAGTAAGAGGAGGGCTTCTAGCTGCTGAGCCAGTATCCAGCCTTACTGTATCCCATGACTGACTGCACAGTTTAGGAGCAACAGCACTATTTTCGTGTTAACTTGAGCATCTCTGCTGAGGTAGCAAACTGTAGGTGACTGAGAAATTATGCTTCTGCATTTTTGTAGGTGCTTAGTGCTGTGTGGCAGAGAAATATGTAGCAGATCTGAGATTAAGTATGTGGATATTCATGTTTCAGAACTGGATGCTATTTACTGTTTTGTCTCAAAAACAGGTGGACCGTCATTTGAGAAAATTGGACCAGGAGCTTGCTAAATTTAAAATGGAGCTTGAAGCAGATAATGCTGGAATTACAGAAATATTAGAGAGACGTAAGTATGCCTGATTTTATTTAGGATCTTGACAGATTTTCCATCAGTCTGTAAAATTAAAAAACCGCACATTTTTTAGTGGCTTCAAGTATTTCCATTTGTTTCACTATTGTGTTTAACCCACATACTTTTCATCAGTCAGTGATTCTCAGATCTCAGTTTCAACCTCAGTTTTTACCAGTGAAGTCAAAATACACCTGAGTAATTAAGAGTAAACTTTTCACACAACTGTTGTACTTGCGAGTTACTAGAGTAGGGTGCAGAATTCTTTAAACTTGTTTTTAATGACTAGGTATTCAGACAGGTACTTCAGCCTAAGCTTGCCATCTACCTATTTGCGAGTGTACTATTTCTTACTTCAGTTGACTACCACCCAATTGAGGAGGGTAGTTATTTTAGTTACATGTGTGGAATGCGAAGTGAGTGGTTTTTTTTAAAGGGGAGAGAGTGGATTGTTTTGTAATGGGGTAGCAAGGGAAAAACATCTTGGTTAAGAAATTCACATGCTTAACAAATAGAGCAATGCTGGTATTCAGACTGTGAACAAAAATGTCAGCTTTTTGGCCAAGTTGGTGTATCACGGAATCATCAGGGTTGGAAGGAGCCTTTGGAGATCATGTAGTCCAACACCCCTACCAAGACAGGGCCAGCTACATCAGGTTACACAGGAACTTGTTTAGGTGGGTTTTGAATGTGTCCAGAGAGGGAGACTCTACAACCTCCGTGGGCAGCCTGTTCAGTGCTCTACCACCTGTGTTGTAAAGTTCTTCCTCACGTTGAGATGAAACTTCTTGTGTTTTAGCTTATGGCCATTGCTTCTTGTCCTGTCACTGGGCACCACTGAAAAGAGTCTGGCACCATCCTTCTGGCATCTGCCTTTGAGATATTTACCTGCATTAATGAGATCCCGTTTCAGTCTTCTATTATAGACTAAACAGGCCCAGGTCCCACAGTTGCTCCTCTTTAAGAGAGATGCTCCGGACCCCTGATCATCCTTGTGGCCCTCCACTGGACACATTCCAGTTTCGTGTTTCTCATACTGAGGAGCCCAGAACTGGACACAGTACTCCAAATGTGGCCTCACCAGGGCTGAGTAGAGGGGGAGGATTACCTCCCTTGACCTGTTGGCCACACTCCTGATGCACCCCAGATTACTATTGGTCCTCCTGGCCACAAGCGTGTACTGCTGACTATGGTCAGCATACCTGCCAGTTCTCCCAGGTCCTTCTCAGCTGAACTAATTTCTAGTAGGTAAGCCGCCAACCTGTACTGATACTTGGGGTTCTTTCTCCCCAGATGCAGTACCCTACTCTTGTTGAACCTCATTAAGTTTCTCTCTGCCCAATTCTCCAGCTTATCAGGGGTCCTGCTGAATGGCAGCACAGCCTTCAGGTGTATCAGCCACTCCCCCCAGCTTTGTATCATCAGCAAACTTCCTGAGGGTATGCTTTAGCCTTTTATCCATGTCATTAATGAGTAAGACTGGACCCAGTACTGATCCCTGTGAACACCACTGACTGCAGGCCTCCAACTGGATTTTTCTCCACTGGTCACAACCTTCTGAACTCTGCCATTGAGGCAGTTCTAAATCCACCTCACTGTCCATTCATCTAACCACACTTCCTAAGCTTACATACAAGGATGTTATGGTAGTGTCGAAAGCCGTGCTGAAGTCAAGGTAGATAACACACTGCTCCCCTCATCAACCCATCTTGCCGTATCATCATAAAAGGCTATTAGATTGGCCAGGCAAGATTTATCTTATGCTTGGTGAATCCATACTGACTACTACTGATGACATTCTTTTCTACATGCTTGGTGATGATGACCTGAGTGACTTGAGTGCAGAAGAAACCGTCCTTTCTGTACATATCAGCATTTAGACATGAATTTCAAATGTGATCATGATGAATTTTGAAGTTGATGTAAGTACTGTGATTATGGAGCTGAGAGGCAGTGACTGCTCTCATACCCAGGGACACTGAAAAGTAACCTCAGTCAGTGGAGATTAGGAATAACTATTCTTTGGTTTTTGTGTTGCTTTGTTATAAAAGATGGTAATTTTTGTATATTTTATTTTTAATTCGTACTACAAATAACAGGCACAAAAATAAAACTGCAAAGTAAGTGCTTTTAGTGAGCTGGAAACTACAGAAAAAGACTAGTTTATTTTAGTTGGAATCCTAGCTGAATTTGAAAGATGTGATACTACCTTCAGTTTAGCTATGTGTTTGGTGAGTAGATAGGTAGAGTTCAAGAACTCAAAATAGAAACGTACCAGACTTTCATCTTTAAGGCAGTTTGTCGGGATTTTTTTATTAAAGGGAAAAGTAGAAGTATTTTTAGTTTTCAGACTAAATACATATTATGGAGGTTCCGCCAGAGGGCAGCCTTTGGACTAGTTCATAGCATGGTTGATGTTAGCTCAACCAAAATAGCCCCTCATGCTTTGAACCTCTTTGAGAATAATTTTCTTGAAGCTTTTGTAGTATAGTCATGTGCTTTTTAAGTCACTGGAAAAAAGGCAAAGAAACATTGAAGCTACAGATTTTGAAAATGTGAGTTTCTTAAATTGACTTCTGTATAAATGTACGTTGCTAGGTATTGCAGCTATTCAAAATCTTATTGCCAAAGATTCATATGCAGACTGTTGTACATTGTTATATGCAATTTATGGTCAAAATCTCTCCTCATATTACAAGAAAATTTGTTCTTCCACGTAGACTTATATTTATGCTCTCCTGCCTTTTTTTTTTTTTTTTTTTAGCTTGTGATTGTTGCTCTGTATTTTTGAATGCTATGGAAAATTGGATGATGATCTGAAACCCTCCCTGTTGAATGTTAGGTCATCTTTTCAGACATTGCTAGTGCTTATGTGTTTTGGCTCAGTGGGACAAGGTGCCTCATTAATACAGTTTACTTGTTACAGTTGTCTTCTAAATTCATATTGGTGTAGATTGTCAGTACTTTTGGTGTTGCATTTTCCAGCCATCACTGCCATGTGTGCAACTCATGTTCATACATGGCATGTTGAGGGCAGTGTTGTTGTTTAATCTCTTTGCATCAATAATTGGACAGCAGCATGCACCAATTTTTGTTTTACAACTGTTCATCTCAACTGGTTCTTGGTTGTACTTCCAGGAAGGGTTTCGACTCCAGCAATGCTCTTTCTGATTGAAATAAATATAACTTCATAGTGATTTGGTTAATATTGTAAAGATTCATTTAGTATCTAAAAGTCAAAACTATGCCAATGATGACTGAAATTTTTCTCTCCTTTTTACTTCCCTCTTAGGGTCTTTGGAGCTGGATACACCATCACAGCCTGTGAATAACCATCATGCTCATTCTCACACTCCAGTAGAGAGTAAGTATTTTGAGACTTAAAAACATGCAGTTACAGTTTGACTTTCAAGCTGAAAAGGTTTTACATTTAAGTTCCCTTAATTTCTTTCATTTAGAAAGGAAACACAATCCATCTTCTCACCATAGTGCAACAGATCACGTTCCTGAAAAGAAGTTTAAATCTGAAGCTCTTCTATCTACCCTGACTTCAGATGCTTCTAAAGAAAATACGCCAGGTAATCTTCATTGTCTTGCATTTTATTGGTTTTTAATCAGGAGAAATCCAGTCGTATTTGTGAGTTACTGTCTCTTGAAATCAGAGGCTCATACTCCTTCCTCTGGGATTTTCAGTCATTTATAACATGTGAAATTGCAGCTATTGTTGCTCATCTGTGTTGTCCATGAAGTGCATCAGCTTTGTTGTCATTTAACAGCTGCGTCTTGGTTGTTTCTTTTTATTTATACTGCTTGGAAGGAGATACAGTGCAGTTTCATTCAGCTCTAGTGGTAGAAATATGAAATTAATGCATTATTATTTTGGGAGAAAGAAACATATGCAGCAATTTCCAAAGTAGGGGATTCACACATTTTGGGATTTTTTTTAAGGATTGGTCTGTTGTGGCATTGGCTGCAATAAAATAATTTTGTGTGTTGTCTATTTCAGAAGAGGTGAGAAGTCTTTGAGTAATGAATAAAAAAGCTCAAACCCAAACACAGCTTTCTGCCCATTTTCAAAATTGGGGTGCTTCATAGTTGTTGGTTTGTTGTTTTTTTTTCTGAAAAGAAAAGATTATGAGAGGTTATAGTAAGTAAACAACCTTTTGTTTTGGAGTTCAGTGCTGTTCGTCACTTTTAGGTAGTCCCCCTCACACCCATGTGACTTTTATTTTGAAGGAACTTCACATGAGGTAACAAATAAAATGTAATTACATTTGAGAAGCTCTCAGTCTGTAAATGGCCATGGAAATCTGTGGTGCGTTAAAACTGTGGTTTGTAGTTTTGAGTTGAAATTGTTAGAAGTTTTACTTCAGAAACAGTACTAGGGGTACCATCAAATTCTTCTCTTTTCCTGATGGTTACAGTAGTCAGCATTATTTCAGTGGAAATTGGGTTTATAGAGACATAGACGTAACAGCTGCATCTGTTCTTTGACAGCTGAGTATGATAGTGAGGACTGTCTTTCTAAAAGGACTCCCTCTGCATGAGGATAAGTGGGAATAAACTTCTTCAGCCAATACTGGCTGTGTCAAATGGCTTCTTAAAACTTTTTTTCCCAAATGATCAGACTCTGGTGCATAAACGGAGTTCCTGCTCTTTCACTGGTTGTCATATATAACTCTTCTTAAAATGCAAAGGAATTTAGTTTCATTTTAAATTTCATAAATGTGTTCTGTTCATCAAGGGTGTCGAAACAGTAATTCATCATCCTCTTCAAACAATGCATACAATACAAACTCTTCTCAACCATTGGCATCATATAACCTGGGCTCATTATCTTCAGGATCTGGGGCCGGTGCAATTACCATGGCAGCAGCTCAGGCAGTGCAAGCCACAGCACAGGTAATGTCAACACCTTATTGTCCTTCTGCCATTTGCTACTGGTTTAAGAAGAAAGACTAATGAGTTTTGGTTTTTGGTTTTTTTTTTTGTTTGGGTGTTTTGTTCTGGTTTTTTTAATCTGAATTCCCATGATCACTTTCAGCTGCAGTGATTCGGTTCTCATCATTTTTCATTTATATGCTACAGCTTCATCCTGTGAAATTTGCATAACGGGGAGAGCTTGTTCTCTAGCTTTTCCTGTGGGATAGTCTTACCCTTTTTTACCACTTACTATACATCTTTTTGTTAACAGGGTAACTAACGAACCTGTACAAATAATTAGCAGTTAGCAACATGGTATGTCTTTTGTAAGAGCTCCACCGTGTAATCTGATACAGTATCAGTATTCCTTTTAGATGAAGGAAGGAAGACGAACATCCAGCCTAAAGGCCAGCTATGAAGCATTTAAGAACAATGATTTTCAGCTTGGAAGAGAATTTTCGTTATCCAGAGATTCCTCTGGGTATTCATCATCAGCTCTGGCATCTACATTAACACAGACATTAAGTTCATCAACCACAGATTCGCGAAGTGGCAGAAAAAGCAAGTAAGTCTTCTCAGTTGTTGACTGCAGTTACAGCTTTTAAGACAGCTAAAATGTCTTGTAAAGGTCATGGGCTGCATTGGGAATACTTCATATTAAAGGGGGGGGGGGGAAGGAATTGGCAGAAGGTAGTTACTGTCTGCTGGCCTTTTTTTGTTCCAAGTTTTTCTTGTTTTGTCCTCTCACTTCCTTCTCTTTAAGCAAACTCACTCCAAGGTTTTAAAGCCAATCAAGATGCTTATTTTTCAATTGTGATATAGTGTAGTGTCTTCCATCATTTTTCTGCATTCTGGAGAGATTTGACCTAACGGCAAATGTTGGGAATTGCCATGCAATGCCTTGTAGTTGGTTTGGAAATAATCTGAAGGTCTGCTTCATGCCTCTTCACAAATAATTACACTTTCTGATGGCTGACATCTATGACAGGAAAAATGAAGTCTAAAACCAGTTTAAAACACCATAGTGCCAATAACCCATTGTGACAACAGTCACTAGGTGTACTTGAGTTTGTACTTGAGCTGTACATCTGCCCATCCTTGTGACTTGCAGGGGTTTGGTTTTTTCTTCATACAAATTTGAGTGTGTTCACAGCTCAGTTAATAATTTTGTCTTAGAAGCATTTTTCTTCTATGGATATCTTGGGTGTCATATATGACCTGTAAACAGAAGCATAGAATTTGTATTCTGGCACTGTTCCTATGGAGTGATTGGTGATACTTGGGTGCAGATTAACGTAGAATTGGTCATCTTCAAAAAAGTTATATATCATACATAATATGACATTATTTATATGTAAATTCCTGTTTTATTGGTAGCATAATTTTTATGGGGACTTGACACCAAGGCTGTTGATGGAAAATTTTGTGAAGAAAACCATTCATTAAAGCCATTGGACAGTGTAAAGCTGTTATATTCCATTGATTAGAGCAGTGTGTCTTGCACTTGTAGTAGGGATGACTTGTTTCCAAAGAGCATTCAGCGTGTCCGTTTCAGTTCTTGCAGTTGTTGAATGAATTAAGTTAATGAGTGATGCTTTGGCATTGACATACTGCAGTATTTCAGAGTCAACAAAGTACTTGTTAATGATTCTTTCATTTGGCAGGAAATAAATTTAAATTATTTATACTATTTTTTTCCTTTTTTTTCCTCCTCTTTCCCAGAAACAACAACAAATCTTCAAGTCAGCAGTCATCATCGTCTTCCTCTTCTTCCTCTCTGTCATCATGTTCTTCTTCATCTGCACTGGCACAAGAGCTGTCACAGCAAACAGCAGTAATACCAGAATCTGATTCTAATAGCCAGGTTGACTGGACCTATGATCCAAATGAGCCACGTTATTGCATATGTAATCAGGTAAGGATGGCCCCCAGCCTGAAATATTCTGCTATAGTCGAACTTCCTTCTCCAATTGCTGATTTAGAGCAATTTGCACTCTTGAAATCCTGATCTGTTTTTATTTACTTACTGGTGATATGAATAATGAACTCAACTGTTGAAGCTAAAACCGAGCAAGTTTTACGGTGATGTGACATACTGGAAAGTTTTGTATTTTCTAATAAAGACATCAGGAGTTATCAAATTAAAAACTGAACAGGTTTACAGTTAATTAAGAATTTAAGTTAGTAAGGAGTTTGCCTGGTCTCTCCTACTTTCCTTAAAAAATTAACAAACAAACCTCGCGAAAACCTCAGCCAACTAGTTTCTATAAAAGCTAAACTTGAGAGACTGAATGACAACATGAGAAACTTTTATTTTAAAATACTTGTTCTTATTATGAAAACTTTTAAGAGTGTTGTCTTTTTTTAGGATTTACAGAAATTCACTTGAAAGAGTTTGTTTCATAGGATCCTAGAATTGTTTGGGTTGGTCTTAAAGATCCTTAATTCCAACCTAGTTTCAAATAAGGTGCTTGAAATTGTCATGTATGCAAGGAAAATACCAGACATCAGTATAATCTTGAAAACTGGGCTGATAATATACTGAGCACTGTTGTTCAGGTCAGAATGTGCTTTATTTGGGTTTTGAATGCTGATCTTTTTTATCCAACCTGAAATATGCAGAAGGGGGGGCGGGGGGGGCGGGGCATTAAAAAGTTTAAAATCAGTTTGCTGTGAGCATGATGTTTTTTGGGTTTTGTAACAAGAAAAATCAAAATAGTTTTACTGCTGTTAATGAAAAACCTTCAAAGGAAGAAGCTTAAAATTTACCCCTTTGAAAATGTTGATTGCTTTTAATTAGTAATATAATTATTAATAAGGATTTGTTTTCTTATTTACTAGGTGTCCTATGGTGAGATGGTAGGCTGTGATAACCAAGATGTAAGTAACAAAGCTCAAAAGGCTCATGAAAGGCTTGTGCATGTAACTATTGGTTGCAGGCTTTACTTTTTCAGTTGATTTTAGAGTACAGTTTTTTAGAGTAACGTGCATATGAGTTGAACCATTCTTCAGGAAACCTGTCATCTGTCACCACGGTTCAGTTTCTTTTAGAAGGCTTCACCCTTTGCTGGGAAGCTGTGACATCTTTAGAATGCCTGTTATTTCTGGGAACTTTAGCTGTGTCACCACTAATGTCAGTTGTCCTCTTCAAATAAAAGTTTTAAAAGAACAGTTGAATGTACTCATGTATTTACTGGGATACCACATTTAAACAGAAGTGAGTGATGAGATTACTTCTGTGTCACTTAGTGTTGTCAAACTTAAGTGTTTAAAAGCATAACATTCTTGTGCTCTGTGAGTCTTATGTATGACTCCTAGAAATTTTATCACTACCCTTAGTCTGTTGAGTATATGATAGGGACCAAGATCCTTCTCTCTTCTTCTGAGCTGTAACTTTGTGTGAAAAGCAGAATCTATGCTTTTTGCTCACACTTCATTTTAATAGAATTGTTTTTATAATACATGTTTTGAGGGTGGGGAAAGAGAAAAAAAAAAAAAAGCCAAATCCCAAACCTTTTCTTTAACTCTGTTCTTATAGTGCCCTATTGAGTGGTTCCACTATGGATGTGTTGGACTGACAGAAGCACCGAAAGGGAAATGGTACTGTCCACAGTGTACGGCTGCAATGAAGAGAAGAGGCAGTAGACATAAATAAATATCTTCATCTTGAAAAAAATTACATATGAAAGGTTTTCTAGAGGACTTGGGAGGGGGCGGAACCCTCATCACACTTCCTTGCAACCACTTAGGGGTTAACATAGCAGTTGTAAGATCTTGAACTATTGATTTTGCTAGTTGTGTTTTAATATTGTAAGTAAATTATTTATGCACATTGATGTGCTACAGATACTATTCCAGTGAGCCTTGGCTTGTTCCATTGGCCAACATATGCAGACATTTGTACTATCAAACCATTTTCTCTAAGCAGTGGGCATTCTACAATTATTCAAAATCTTCCCAAAATTCCGGTAAGTCAAGATTTTAAATGTATGTTTTATATACAACAGATATATTCTGCTGCATGTACTGTACTCAAGAGCTGTTATGTTACACTTCTGTATATAAATGGTGCAAAAAGTCAGTGCTTCTGGAAAAAGAGACAATGATTTTTAAAATGCCTTTATAGGTTTGGTTCTTTATGAAACATAATTCAGCAGGCTGAAGAAAATGGTTCTTGTATACAGCGGGCTGTTGTCCTCTAGGGTACTTGATTATGTAAAAACAAAAAAAATGCTGTAGAATAAAACAAACTTGTGCCATTAGTCTTTATATGTTTCTGCTCCAGAGAAGGAGCAGGCCGTAAGAGGAAAAAAGGTGTTAAAGTGATGATAAATTTTTATACCAAATGTGTTTATTTTTTTGTGCAAGTAATCCTTTAAATTTGAATTGTATTAGGTGTTAAAATAAAACGACCTCAACTCCTCAAATTAGTGTTTCCTGTACATTTGTCAAAAATATAGGATTATCCCTGGAATTGCAGATTTTCAGAAGACTGTAGCTGTGTTTGCATAAGAAATTCTTTAGCAGGACCCATGTGAATGATGGTTGTACAGGAGGACAGTTCTCTGGTGGTTGGATAATTAATACATGTATAGGCAAATGATGAACTATCATTTGCCTTCATGTTGATCGGTGGCACCTGCTTAAATGGGCACAAAAGTTCTGTTTTCCATGTGGTTAAAAAACGTCCCAAAACCTACTGTGTCAGATGTCCACAGGCAGGATTGCCTTTGTATTTTCATGGCAGAGGTGGTAATAAGGGGAGGAGATAAGCCATGGTAAGTATGTGCAGTTGATGTATTTATTTCTTCCTGGACTGTGGTGTTCATGTAGAAACCAGAACATGGTTCAGGAAAGAAGAAAGGGACTTCATTCTGCCTTGGGTAACAGGGAGGATCATGTTAGGAAGCCTCAGTGCAGGCCCATAAATGGTTGATCTGTGAGTTGTACGCATTGTAGTACAGGACCAGAAAACTGATCTTTAAATTAGACCCTTGACTGTGAATATAATGGAAAGATTTTCTATGGGTTTTCCCCACTTGCTTACTTTGGACACACTTTGTAGGTCTCCTTTCACTGACAAATTTTTTTTTTTTTTTTTTTTTGTATGGTTCTTTCATCATCAGTGCTGAACAGAAACAAGATTATGGCTTTTTTTCTTCTTTTTCCTTCCACACACTTTCCATTGGAATAAAAATTTTACTTTAGCGCTGGGTTGCTCTTTGGGCTCTGAGGCTGAAGGACCATGGCCTTCATGTGGTAGCTTTCTAAACCCATGCAGAGGAGGAGAAGGAGAGAAGCAGTGTTTCAGTGTATGACTGTGCAGATAGTGTCCACAAAATAAAAGGAGTTAGGCTCTATAGTTAGTAGTGGGAATATGTGCAGAAAATGCAGGTTTTGCCCAAACCAAAATGAAACCAGGCTTCTGTCTCAGCTTTTATTTAAAACTGAAAAAAAAAGGCATTTTAAATCCATGAATGGGGGGAAAGCAGATGTGTAAGAAGAGAAATGTGATTACAGATGATAAATAGACTTTGGTAAAAGAACAGGATAAAAGTTGGTGAAAATAAACAACAAAGAGCAGTGTAACCAAGGTTCCATTAAAACCGGGAATGGAGCCCGCTGTGTGTGCATTTCTGTGCAAAACTCAGTCTAAAAAAACACTTGAGGAGTAGGATATCTGGTTTTAAGTGAGCCTATTGAGACAATAGAGATAACAAACTATTTGTTCTGGTGGAAACTGGTGCCATGCTATGAATTGAAGTCAAATATGCAGTAGCTAATCTAGATTCCCTTTAGACCGAATGTCTTAAGCCTCTAGGGCTAAAAAGTAGGTCCCTTGAGAATATATATCAAAATCCCTCACTCTGGTGGTAACCTTGCCTAAGGTGGTGCAGAGATTGCAAATCCAAAATATTTCAATTTTTAGTGTGATCATTGGTTCACTGTTTCATTGGACAATATTTTTTCATGGAGGAGCTAGTTGGAGAGCTCAGGAGGGGTAAATAATAGCAATGTTTGTACTTGTGTTCTCAGAATTAACAAAAATGGAAAGTTAAAGGTAGCAGAACAGTCTTGTGATTCTGAGTGTCTGATGAGGTAGAAGGTGAAATTGAACATTTGCTAACATAATCAAGCATAAAATCATATTTAAAATAATAATTGCCAGTTTACCTGCAGCAGGGCCTCTGAAGTAGCTATTGCTGCTTTCAGAGGAAAGTGATTTTGGAGTTAATCTAGGTAATTCTATAGTGGGTTCTCGTGACAGTCCTAAAATCCTCTGGCACACTCCATTGAGCGCCCTCTGATAAAAGACACTGGGTGAGGTGACCCTTCAGCATTATGCAGTGAAGCTGCTTTCAGTCTCATCTCAGTGCTCCAGCATGTGGATGAATTTTTAGGATGAGAAGGTATTTGTAGTACTGCAAACTGAAAACAAATGTGCCAAGCACTATAATAGAATGAAAAGTGTATTTGCATTGTGAAGGCGTAACAGTTTGCACTCAGCTATAGGTTTTATTTATTCTAGGTCTGAAATGAAATAGAGAAAATGACACGCTTCCTGATCTGAAAATCTTGGTGGGTTGTCTCTCTGAATAGCACAGAGTAATATGCATTGCTGTATCGTTTACTGCTTCTTGCAAAATGTTGTTCAACTGTGTGCAATAAAGACGAGAAATTCTGAGGCGTTTCCCTTTTCTGTCCCCCTGTCCACACTGCAGGAACACAGCCTCTGCAGTTTTGTTGCTCCTCTCAGGATTGCCCAAAATACTCCAAGAACAATGTAGCAAAAAGAAGAAAAATGCCACACTTCAGTGTATCTATGCCAATTTACAGTAATACTCGTCTAGCATTTTCAAATCCATATTTTGCTTTTATATAACATTCTGTAATGACACACAGCAGCTTTTTTCCTCTAACTAAATCTTGTACTTGGGAGCAATTTGCATATGTGAACAATTTGCATGATTACTTACAGACTTGTGTACATCACGATTATTATATTTCAGGAAAAAAGATAGGTAAAATGTTATATTTTAGAAAAAAAAAGTATCCTACATTAGTTCATAATAGGTCTCAAGTCGTTTTAAACTTGACTTTAACTGTTTGCTAACTGTATTCCCTTTGTCTACTAAAAAAAATAAATCCTGAAGGTATTGAACAAAAATACCCCTAGTCTATTATGGGAGTAGAGAAATACTTGCCTCATGATGGTACAAGGAGTCTACCTAATGCAGTAAAAAAATAGGAGCAGTGTTAGGATCTGCAGCTGGTTTCATATTTTTAAAGCCCTAATACTTACCTGTACCTTGTACCTTCCATTATAAAAACTTTTGAGTGTTGTGACTGCTCCATTCCTTTCTAAATATTTATTCAGCAGTGCCATATACACTGAATCAGATGGGTATGTCCACAGCATATGTGAAGATAATTTGATGTTGATTCCACCTGCAAAACCGTGGCCTGATTTCAAAGCAAGTTTTACTATTCTCAGAAAAAGGCATGTGGGATAGTTGGTTGGATTAACTTTGTAAGTATGATTGTAGTTAACTGCTGGAAGGGGTCAGTCAGAAAAGTGAAATGGAATTAGGGAATCCTTTATTGTCAGAAATGAAGTACAGGAATAGTCTTCCCTGTGCTGACAAAGGAAATTAATTTTAAAGCTCTGTTTTGTGTTGATGAGACTAAAATTACATTTTTATGGGGGGAGAAGGGGGTGTAAAAATAACTTATTTTAAAATTGTTTCAATAGATCTTCAATTATGTGGTTTGCTTGGAAAGGTGACAAGTTGGAGTGTTTCTGCTGTGATGAATTCACCTGCATGTGGTATTCTTGGCATAAATGTTTTTAAAATGTGTTTAATTTCTCTGTTGTGTTATTTAGGACTAAATTAAGCTTTTAAAGAAAGCACATTCTAGAGATGGATGGATTAGTCAATAGTTGAGTGAACTGACAATAAAAATGTGTTCCTTGGTCAGGACTGGAAAATGAAATGGCTTTGCAGTCAGTAGTATTGACCAACCCTTATTTTAATCTAGGGAGGTATACCATCCATTTCCCAGGGATCTTCCTGATAGCCTAATACACTTGGAATGGCTAAGGAACTGAGGGATAGAAAGTTAAAACAGGAGTTATTTTAAAATTGCCCTCAAAAACTAAAATTATGTGTTAATCATTTTATTAAGATTATGAACTTTCCTAGACACTACGTGAAGCATGCTTTTGCACACAGAAGTGCTGATTTCAGAAGTAATGATTTACCTTTGGGAGAGGCACCTCAGAACAGTCCTGCCTGCCTCTGCTGTAATACTGTTTGTTGCTCTTGTAAGACATAAATGCAATCTAAAATACACCCTGAGAGAACATCTCAGTGAAATTTTAGCCCTGGACAGGAAAACTAAAGATGATTCTCAGCAACAAAAAAGATAAAAATTCCAATTTTGATGGTTAGTATCTCCATTAACGTTCAAGATTTACCAACTCTAAAGTACTTTATATTTTGCAAGTGGTTTCCAAACACTCACCTACAGCTATTTACTTAAAGACTTCTGTTAAGAGGGTGAAAGGAATGTATTGGGAATGTCTCTGTATGGAAGCTAACAAGCTTTTTAATGGAAAAGATTCTAACTTTTCCCTATTGTTTGACTCTTAAGCAGTAATATTTAAATTTATGAAGGAAGGAATAATCTAAATATATTGCTCATAATTACATCAGCACATTATAAAGCTGTAACCTGATTTCATATTTGGCTAATGATGTCATGATTTTAAATAAACCCCAAATATTCTGTAATTATCTTTCTAAAGTTGGTTTTAAACCATGCAAATCAGCTATCAGCCTTATTTACATTTTATTAATTTTCTGCGTTGGCAGTACCTGGTTTTGCATTATTTTCCAAAACAGATGGTGTCCTCAGCATGCTTTTCTTTTAAAAGTGCATCAAAACATAGTTATACAGAAACAGAAATTGATTTCAAAATCTTAGTAAGAGCTCATTCAGGTACCTCACACTGTATTTCAGAGGGATTCTGATCTGGTTATAAATCCTAAAAACATCTGAATCCCCCTCTAGTCATAGGACAGACCTCCATAATTAAAAGATATAGCAGAACAACCCACAAGAGAGACAACCCCCAACAACCCAGTAATCAGACTGTGAACAAAAATGCTTCCATTCAACTCTCAGCCCCTCTGGACAATTCCAATTAGGTGTGATGTGTGGAAGATGACAGCAAAACATTTTAGATCTCTCAGACCTGAGAAATACCTTCCTTAAATCTTGCTTTTTCAACAGACCCTTGCCTGGAATGATAGTTTCATACATGACCCATCTAATCAAAATCACCCACTGACAGTATGATGTTTGCCTTCCTCCCAGCTGTATCACAGCTGTTCAGCATGACATCCCTCCCTCCCTTCCTCCCTCCCTCTGTTTCACCTTTCAGGCTGCTTCCTCCCAGACCACTGCAGTAGCCCTCAGGTATGTTTCAATCAAGCTGTGCAGCCCAACAGACCAGAGCTGGGAGGCACTGCAGTGACTCTGCGTGGGGCAGGACACAAAGAATTCATCAGACCTCATGCCAGCTGCAATGGGGACTGTCTGTCTAACCTCCTGCACTCTCTTTATTCCAGCCTCCTTGTTTTTGTTCGCTGTAAAAATAGTTAAACCTAACTTTCAGCTTTACTTTTAGAAATACCATGTGGAGCAGGTTGTCAAAAGTCAGTGCTTAAAAGATGTAATGTACCTAAGGGTATTTCTAAAGTAACTTCTGTGCCACAGTGTCTGCTGTTATCTTTTTCTGCAGCAATCACACCACAGGAGCTGGACTCATGAGACAAACTATCTGGTTATAATCAGATCGATGAGTTCAGCAGTATACCGTTATCTTTTCCTGCTTGTCCCTGAGAACAACAAAATAGCATGTCTTGCATCTTCACATGCTCTATTTGCTTGAACAGTTAATTTCTCATATACTTGCACTATATGTGACATGCCCTATGTTTTGGAACTGGCTTATTGTATATTCTGCTAGCATCACAAGAATGCAACAAAATGGAATATACTGTTTTGTACTCCAGTATATAGTGGCTGGTCCTGATGGGGCTACTAAATATGTGGGTGCCTTGAGAGGCACAGGTGAGCAGTCTACATTTCTGTGTGATGTGGATGTCTTAAAACTCTCCTTGCGAACAGATGAGCTCTGTTAAACAAATACACATCAGCACAAAGTCTTTTGATAGGAAAAGATCAAGTTCTTGTTCTGTTGTGCCTAAACCACGTGTATGAACTCATCCACTGAAGCCAGTGGAGGCTATGATGTGGTTGAAGCTGTACATTTGCATGGATGTTTACTGTACTGGGGCTAACCAAAATTTAATGAACAGAATGTCTGAAATGGCTGGCTCCTGGAAAACTTGGTCCAAAATTACACAGTGTGTTTGCCTGTCGTGGCAGGCACACCATCAGCAGCAGCGCAGTGAATCATCCAGAGGACAACACAGAGACAGCTGCAGGTACCTGGGAGTATTGCACCCTTGTTTTACATGCATACGATAAAGGTGACAATATTTTCTTGTTTGTAGGAGACTTCCATTTGTTTCCATGCTGCCAAAAAGCATCAGGGAACTGCTCAAACCTAGGACACACGGGGTTAGTCATTCAGAAATCTGTGAGGGGGTCTCAGCAAAGCAACTAGTCTGCTAAGTAAGAGGATATTCCAGGCTGAAGTGAAAAGGGAACATGGCAATGACATAACTTAGTTTACACAGAAGGAGAGGAACAGGACCTGGAAGACTGTGACATCTGACTGCAGAATGCTAACCATTATAATTAAAAGGGTTTGCAAATGTTTCTCTTCCCCCTGCTAAATCCCCTTACAGTCTGGTCCTTTCCTTCACATTTGTTGCTGCCATTTCCAGCAGCTGCATGGCTGGCTTGCAAGCTTTATTCATTTCCACTGTACTGGAAGCTATTTAGGATACACCCTACCGTCACCCTGGAGGCCTGTGTGAGGGGTTGTTCCTTCCTCTTTGCAGTATCCTCCAAACCCATATGCTCACCACTTGCTGTCCCTTTCCACCCTGTCTCTTTGGCATGGAAGCTTTTCTGATGCAGTGCTGTGGGTGGAGGGTAAGGGTCTGTCATGAGGACGGTGTCCCACACAGAACAGTCAGTGGGCAATACAAATACCCTCCACTGCTAACATCATTTGAGCAGGCATGGAGTGCCTAGGACAGAGTCAGTGACACTGGTATTCTTTGCTTCTTCCCACTCCCATTAACCATTTTGATACACTTTCACCTGAACATAGGTAGCTAGAAAGAACTGCAAAGAAATGGGTTAAAACTTAAAGAGGGGAAGTTTAGATTGGATATAAGGAGGAAATTCTTTCCTGTTAGGGTGGTGAGGCACAGGAATGGGTTGCCCAGGGAGGTTGTGAATGCTCCATCCCTGGCAGTGTTCAAGGGCAGGTTGGACGTAGCCTTGGGTGAGATGGTTTAGTGCGAGGTGTCCCTGCCCATGGCAGGGGGGTTGGAACTTGATGATCTTAAGGTCCTTTCCAACCCTAACTATTCTATGATTCCATGATTCTATGAAAATACTTACGCAGCTCGTAAAGTGCATTCAGAGCCCTTCTGCAGGTAAAAGGCAGAGAACAACTCTGCTTGCAGCAGAAGTGTATGAGAAAGGAGGAAAGTATTTGTGCAAACACCTTTCATATAATAAGCCCAGAGAATGTAACTGGAAGAAAAAAAGACAACAGGAAGGATCTGGATCACCTGAAAGAAGAGATTAATCACTTTGTTAGAAGAGAATTAGAGAGAAGAGGGAGCTGGCATCAGAAAAAGGTTGTAGGAAGAAAGAAGAACACCTGAGAATGTAAATTCAGATGTTCTCACCTGAGGTGTGAGAGGGGCACCAGCTATATGCCAGAGAATGAGATGTGGACCACAACAGAATTTACTCAAACCAAAAAGGAACACAAATGTCATCAGAGGTTGTGAGATATTTCACTTTGATCCTGTTTTGCATACCCAAAGATAAATGTGCAGGTTCTTGCAGGGTATTTTTTGATTACCACTGATTCTTATTCAGCTCTCAGCAGTAAGCAGTGAGTCTGAGCAATCAAACTGACTACAAAATCCATAAATCTCTATGTAATCTCAGAATAACTGCTGCAAAGGGGTTATGGCTGGAGTCAGTGAGTAACTGCATGCAGGAATCTATTTATTCATACTGTAAATTTGCCTTTTAAGCAGTACTTGGTATATTTGTAAGTCTTTGGTCTTCATCTGCTTTCCTTTACCCTCACATCAAGCAAGTTTCTGTATTATTAACATATATAAATAGATCCTTTTTTATTACCACCCTTCTGCCAAAACACAGTGGTGGAGAACATGCCTGAGATACAAAGAGATGCTTCTAGACAGCCTAGGCCTTACCTAAAACTTTGAAGATGTTTGTATAGGTTCAGCAGTCTGGTGAGCTGAACTTCAAGCTTTGCCACTGCCTAAAATACCCCTTCCTCTGTTTACATCGTCTTTTGATTGTGTTCTCCTGCCATTTAACTTGTGCCAGCACTTAGCGCCCATTGGACCTCTCCAAGAGTCTATTCAACTCAACTGGTGGAAAAACAACGCAACTGTACAGTTTTTTCTTATTAAACGATCTAATAAGCTACCACCACATGGTAGATAGGAGCAGAGGTAAGGAGGAGATGTTAAAGGTAGGGGAGAGGGTAGCAAGCAAGATTTTCCTCTTTTCATGGCAAGGAATTACAAGACTGGCTGATTTGCACATGGTCTAACAGATCTTTCTTGGGGCAAAATATCCATCAGTCACAGTTATTAACACACTGATTAAATTTACAGACTAAGGATCTAAACTGGAATATATACTAACTATACATATATATGGGCAGTACCTCCTGTAAGAGAAGTAAACTCATTGCTTGTGTAGTCCAGATACTTGTTGCTCTTGCATAAAGACAAAATATTAAATGACGTGAACAATAATTAGAAGCAAATAAAAAATGGGAGTCTCCCTAAAACTCTTCCCGTTAACATCAGCTGTTTTGCTTCCCAAGGATTTGCAGAACTTTCCCTGCAAGCCTGCCCTCACTGTGAGCCAAGGTCAGAGAGCTGAGCCAAAGCAGAATTAAGATGCGAATCTTTGTTATCTGGAGCACTCTGTGGAACAAAATCATCATATCATTGGTGGTATCGGTGCTCTATGAATGGGAAAAGGGGAGAGAGTCTGGAGTTTACTATGCTGGGATTAATTTAAACTTCAGTAGTATTGAATATTCCAGTCTGCAGAGCAGCAGTGAAATGTAGTTCTTCTACTTTTTTCACTCTGTGCCGGTCTTCCGCATTCACTACTTATAGGACCACACACAGGATAAGACATTGTGAACCTAATTGCAATATGGATTGAATTCAGGGTGAAGTAAAGAATCCTGGATGGTGCAGTTGAGCAGGATTTCTCCAGTACAGTCTAACTACATGTTTTGCTTGAACATTTACAGTGCTATTAATCCTTATTGTTCATAAAGCTTTTATCCAATTTTTGAAGTTAGTGAGAATTTATGGCCCTTAGCATAATTCTAATATGCTAAAAAATAAAAAAGAAATCAAAGAGTTGACCATAAACAATGAAAATTGCATATAGGCTTGCAGTGGGAAGATGACAGACATGATTACAAGGACTTGGCTATCAGTTAATTTAGAAATCATCTGTTTGAGCTTATTTTTCCTGTGAGCTCATTTATCACTGAAATCGTTGCTAGGATGCTGTGCTTTGAAATTTGAAACTTGCTCTAGGAAAGAGCAATTGTGAAGTTTTTTAAACTAATTTTCTTCTTGGCAGCCTCTATATAGTGGAATTAACGATGCAAAATGGTTTTATTATATCAAGACCTGATCTGAAGAGCGCTTATATCTAGACTTAACTTTATTCACAGTTGCAGAATGATTCATGTTATATCTCTGAGTGAAGTTAAGCATGCGTAAAATGGATCTATTCAGCTGGCCTTAAATTCCTGCTAACAGTCTAATATTTTCTTCCTGGTCAGCTCCTGGCAGTTATCTGTCCAGGTCACTACTTAGGCCACGGAAATCATTCTTCAGTGCACTAGCTTTCACTACTGAACAGAGACTTGTGTAAAATGGAAGCTGTGTGAATGTGCGCCAGGTTGCTTAAAACCCCAGTGAGATGATGAATGGTGCACATTGCATGCTTGCATGGCATATTGTCTAAGCCCTTTCAAATCCTAGTCCCTGGCAATTTTTAGCAAGTCTTGTGATGTTTCTCTCACCTTGTCTGTCTGTCACCTGTGTCTTTAAACACTTACAGTCTACTCCAGATGATGCAGATGAAACTCAGATTGTTGCTGCAAGCACTAAAGATCACTCTTGACAGTCATGGCTGCTGTGCTTTGGCAGAAGTGATCCCCACAGGACCTTGCCTCATACAGAGCAGGAGAGCAGCTGGCTGCAGTGGGGAGCATCCAGGCAAGCAGTCCTGGGTGAGTGGGAGGAGCAGGGATAGGCAAGCCAGTACATAGCCCTTAATCCCTGGAGTGGGAGCAGCCACTGGAAGGAACAGACCTGGGAATCCCAAATAGGAAATCAATACTAAATTTGTATGTCACAAAGACACATTTGTAGCTCTCTGTTAAGAATTCTGAAATATGTACATGCACCTGCAAGTATAAATACCAACTGGATATTTCTGATCTTAGAGGTAATTGTCTTCTGCAGTTATCTGAATATTATGCACTGAAGCATCTTTCTTGTGAGCTTGGGACCCAGAAGGGCTGACTCTATCCACTTACATCCTTTTCCTGAGTAACTAATTTATTCCATGGGAAATTAGTCCTGATTTGCAATAGTCTTGGCTTAATTTCTGAAGTGTCAGGATGTGACCAGGTAAGTCAGTAGGCATGTAGGCCCAGAGATGTGGTGGAATCCTGATTCAAAAGATGTCAGGAATCACATTCATTGCACTCTAGCTGTGATTAAGAAAAGTATTTACAGCTTCAGAAATGTTTATTACATTCTATTGTCATGAAATAAACCGCAAAGCATAGGGAAAAAGCCAGCTCCTTGGAACATCTGGGGAAAACAGATGAACAGAAGGCTGATCTGCAGGAGTATACAGGAGGCAGGATGATCTGCCTGCCCTTTGCTGGTATCTCTTCATCTCTGTGCAGTATCAGTTTTGGTGCAGTAAATGAGTAAAACTTGTCCACTTGATCTGAGTACTTGGGGCCCTTGTGTGATTTTGGGGCTGCAGGAAGGATGAATTGACTCTGAGACAGTGGGGAAAGTGTGAGGATGAAGACCCCTCTTATGAGCTTGAAGGGGAAAAATAATGTTGGGCTGGAGGGAGAGCATGGTTATTTGCTGTGCTGAGGTAACTGGGGGAGCAGGGTGTGAGGACAGAGAGGGTTACTTTGTTCTAGTGTGAGACTCTTCAAGGGTGTATGATCTCCATATCATGAAGCAACCATTAATACAAATCTTTATAAACTGGATTCAATCAAGTCTTGTAGCAACAAAGCAGTAAAGCTAGCAATAAAGATCTGACTAAAATCCTCCCACTACGAATCTGCGAGAATTTGACAACCATGGAACTGCCACCCATACAGCTGGTGGTTGTGGGCCCAGAAATACGGCATGCCAAAAACCACAGGACAATATTTTCAAACAATAAAGACGCTCTGCTATGGTCCCTCCTCTGCTGATGGGGTTACTGTGGCTCTCCAACTGGATGTATTATCTTTGCAATCCTCCCTTGAACACACCAGCTCCCTGTGTACTCTCTCCACTGTATGCAGAGACCTACTCCAAAGCCAGCTGCAGGGAACCCATGGTTTCCTGATGTCCACTAGCCAGGTTTAATGGCTTGCCAGAGGCTTTGCAGCACAGGCTGGCTGGAGCAGGGCCTGAGGATGTTGGTGTGATGGCAAGGAAAGAGCATGAGCAACATGTCTTCGGGAAACAGAGATGGGAGCTTCTTTGTGGATGGCAAGCATCTATCACAGGAGGGTGCAGGCAAGTGTTGTGCTCTTTTCTTGCTCAGGATAACCAGGGAGTCTCATTTAGACAACAGCAGCCCTAGACAGAAAACTAAAATGCAGTGCATGAGACAGCTGAGGTTCTGTGCAAGGTGTTGGATCAATTCTGTGGCATTTTTCTGTATGTGTACAAATTAATGGGTTTAGATGGGGGAAAAAAACCCCAAAGGATCTGAATGCTGAATAAACACGAACACTTCAAACAAATCTATAATTTTCATTCCTGTATATATGCCTCTAACTTGCTAATGCTGCTGCTGCTGCTGTCAAATTGTGTAAATTGCCTCAAAGTTATCATAACAACGCTCATTTCTTTCATATAAGGCAATGTAAGAAGGACTCTTTCTTTGCAAAAATAACTAAGGATGGAGGATAAAATAGACAACTTGTATACAGATATTTCTGGCTAAGGAACTGGATTATATGAGAAACTTTGGTCTATGAAGATAACAGAGTTTGTCAACTGTTCCCATCCATCTCGTCCCTGTCCTGTGTCAGCAGGGGGAAGTAGTAACTAAGACCTTCTGTGGCTTAGATACTAAGTGCGTACACTGGAGTATTTTTGTCTGCCCTCCTTTCTTTCCCTCTTTGACATCAGTAAGAAGTTTTATTTATGCACTGCTACAAGCTATTACATCTACTGTGGAAAATTACTGACAACTGCTTTGTTAGTGACGCTTATGTCCAATTAAATCTGCTTCCTTTTACAACATTTCTGATCATCCGGATGACAATATTGCAGGTGCTGCTCAGATTTCTGCTGGCTGCAGCCAGAAAATTAATATTGTTTTAATTAGAATGATTGCTGTAACAGCAGATTTCTAAAAATTGCAGTGATGGTGTCTTGGAGGCATGCGGTGTGAGCAAGGACACCTCTTGTTCCCCATCCAGATCCCAGGCTGTGTCTCCAAACCCCGTGCCTGCTTGGAGCAGAGCTAGTTTAGCCCCACCCTCTGAGCAGTCCAGCCTTTATTTATATGAAATCTGTGGTCCAACTGGCTTCAGATGGCGTGTGTATGTGCGTGTGCCTGCCTTCTGAGTGTGCGAGACGAGCTGGGATCATGAGCCAGGGTTGTTCCAAGTGGTTTTAATCAGCAGCCCATTAGAGGAGAACGGAAAAGTTCCAACAGGATAAGAACCGAGTAAGTAAACGTAACTTTGAACTTGCAATCTGGACAGAATAAATGCAAACAAAAATCTTCATAGTCTGTCAGTTTTCAGATAAATGATCACTTTTAGAGAGAAAGCGGTGCATGCTGACAGGAAGGAGGCAATTTAAAAGGACTGGAATGAAGGAAACCGTAAAAACAAAGTGGGAATTGAGAATGCAAGAGAGAAAAAAACCAGCAAACGATTGTTCACAAAGTTGGTACACTCTCATACTCTTTTCAGCTGTGGACAGGATGTGTTTAGCTTTAACCTCTTGCTTTCTTGGATGCTATCGTGTGGCTGCGTAGTTCCTCCTGCAATGTGGGTGAAGATTCCTGCTCCTCACCTGTCTGCCAGCAGGTCTGTTCTCCTGACAGCGCGGTGTGGAAGAGCTGGCTGTGGCTCCTTGCAGAGCACCCCATGGCACGCTGCTGTTCGCTGCTGCTGACTTCTTGTTTTTTCACAGATTGCTCCCGTACCCCCATGGGACAGAATTTCCTGAGTCTCTTCTCCTCTGGAACCTGTAACTTCTTGCCAGGCACCACGAAAGCGCTCAGCAGCAGAAATGAACAGGACTCTTGCTAGGTTTGGGTAAACTCTGCCTTTGACAAGTCACAGCTACTTGGACTGCATCTGCAATGTGGCAAAGGGTGAAGTGAGGACAGTGAAGAGGCCATGGTTTGTGGGCAAGTCCCCAGGTGCCGCAGGCTTTGTCGCCCTCGTCCCTTCCTTCTGGCCTTAGTGGTGGCCATCTGTCTGTTCTGCCAGACCCTGTCTCCTCTCATGACCAGCAGCATCCTTTCAACAGTTGTTAATGGGATTGCACCCAACAAACTGACCAAATCACAGCGGGGAAGATACAAGGAGGTCTCCCCAAGGAACATTTACTGCTTCCTCCCTAGCAGTAACTCACAGACAGTGAAAAAGGTAAGTCAGCTGGAGCATAGTGCTGAGCAATAATTAGCAAAGCGATGGATAGCGAGTCTGGCAGGATCATCTGAGTCCATCATCTAAAATTAGCCTAAGCTTGGAAGTCTGAGATCTGTATACAAACAAATGGGTGATATAATGACAGCAGCATATGTACAAGCACATCGCTATTACCAGCTCCTCGGTGTGGTGTTATTAACACAGGAATCTTGAAATCTTCTACTGAAACATGGCATTGCTTTGTGACTCTAGGGGGATTGCAGTTTGCTGCACGGACCGTATTTTATTTTGGCTTTAGGTATTGGTTCAGAGGCTTTAAAGTGCAAGGCACATAAATCAGGAGCCAGTGGGGTTTCATGAGAGTGACTGGGGCTGGTAGTTAGCACCAGGACTGCAGCTGCCCTGTGTTAAAGTTATCTCCTGGTCTGTTTTGAACTTTCCTGGGATTCTGCAGAGAAGCTGCACTTGAGAAGTAGAAAAAACACTTTTCACATTTTCAAATCTCACTATTTACTTTGGAATCTTTGTCCCACAAATTTAACTTCGTCCTTAGGTTACCTGACCTCATGTTTATTTTATACAGGGTTCCTAGAATGGGTGTTAAAAGCCAACAAATGCAGACACTGTTATTTTAGTTGGAAAATGTGGTTTGTTAAATGGTCCAGACTGAGGTAGTTATTTTTACTCTGGAATCTGTGATCAGCACTAGCACAAATGTTTCAGGTTTTCTTCAATCCTGTAAGGAGCTGCTAATAGTGCAGCAGATAGCACACTGTGAAATTATCATTATACTGTCATTTTATATACAACTGTATGAGGACTGTAAACATTAATCTGATAACTTCACAGGTTATGGACAGCATCCACACAAAGCAGTTAAAATTTAAAAATATATTAGAAGACTGCTTCTTTGATAAGGCAGGGTTCACAGTCTGGAAAGTCAGTAATATTGATTTTAGGAGACCGGTTGTAAAGTGCATCTTCTGCAAAGTCAAAAAGAGATATGTGAAATAACTATGGCATGAACTTTTTAACCTTAAATTTAAAAAATTTGATTATTTTTTCTAGCAAAGGTCAGAGAGATTTATCTTAGAGTTGCAGAAATCTACTCAATGCTGCATTTGTCATAATTTTACTTTTTAATGACCTTTTAGTGCACTAGGTACCAAGATTTGGATTTGTTCAACAATGTGACATGAAGAATTTCAATATAAAGGGCAGTAAGCACAGCTGACAGATGCAGGTCCTATTGTGTTACAGCTTTTGACACATAGAGCACATTTCTTTTTACTTGTTGCTATTGTAACAGCAAAGAACATTTCACATCTTTCCTTGGGCTACCTAAAGACTGTAAGAACTGGTGAAATAATAGCAAGTGTGCTGTTTGGCTGAAAGTATTTGTAATTTCTTCCTTCCCACTTTTCATGAGAAAAAATATGGATTAACATAGAACTTGGCATGCTGTCTGTTTGAAATGAGAAGGAAACTCCTGTTTTTACAACATGCAGTACTCTCTGCCCTCCAGCATACATGGTTGGATGTGACTATCACACGCACATGCTGAACCTATAGTACAGATGTCAATGCACATGTTAACCCTTTATAGGTACATTTTCCAGGGCTGTGCTGCTCTAACACATTCTTCTTCAAGTTCTGAAGACCACCCATAGCTGGCTCCTTGTTTGTCTTGAAAGTTTCCCCTAGAGCATGATGTACAAAATGTCTTGCACATGTTGGGACGTTCCTCTAAGTTTCCAGAGGATACTCTGCTGGTTGTGTGGGCTGAACAGTAGTCTCAGGGGACAGAAAAGACAAGTATCGCCAACAATCCCCACTACTTTGCTTTGAAAGTGTGCTCTTGAGCTGTGTGTTTTAGTCCACTGCTCATTCAAATAGCCGAACTGTTGTTACCTTGCTTGACTGTATTGGGTACCCGATAACATCTAAGACAGATGTCATGGTTGAAACTTTACACCGTTTTATTTTACTGCCATGTGCCCAGCCACAGTAGCTAGTTTGGAAAACCAGTTTTCATTAAAGCTCTGGTTTAAATCTTTGTGTATGAACCTGGAAAAATACTTTTAAATATGGTCCAAATTATTCACATTTTAAATAACTACTTGTTCTGTAAATAGACCAGCAAGCAAATTTGTTTTAACAAAAAAATCTATTGTGCAGTTAAACAGTGACTTAAAGCAAGCACTGCAGTGGGTCTTCTGAAATCAAAGTTCATGAATACATTTTAAGGAAAAGAAGACCCTGCTGGAGATAATATTCTTTAGATAACCCTCGGCGTTTCTGGGTTCTGAGCCACAGCATCTGTCACACTACAGAATCTCTTCTGACTGGGTAGGGGCAGGTTTAATTCTTACTTCCTTCAGAGAAACAATCAGTATTGTGTTGAGCATGCTGCGAGACTTTGGTTATGATTGTTATTGCATGAGCAAAATCCCCTTCCAAAGTCTGATATTTTCTCTATAGCAGCTTTTATGAGCCATTGGGGAAGCAGAGGGAGAGATCTGAGGAAAAGTACAGCTCTGCCATTGCATCTCTGATCTCAAAATTCGTCTCATTTCAGTAAGGAAAGTTCCAGACAAATGTGGAAAAAGTATGGGGCTGGAAATTACCAATTTGGTCTGTGTGTCTTTAACTACATCCAAGATGCCCTGGGATGGAGCCATTGCAAACTGTCTTTTTTAAATTGCAAAAATTGCAGATTTCATTCATAGCCTGGAAAACCTGACAGCTCATAGTACTTCTCTCAGGTACCACACATTACAGGAGTTTTAAAAGGTACTGGAAAGCCAGTCCTGTAGACTTGTTTTCATGTCAACAGAGGTCAACATTTTCTAATATAAAATGAAATAATAACACCTGTAGCATGAAAAATAGAAGGCTTATTTTTGAATCTCTGACATTAAAGGCATTAAAAGGTGATATCTCATCCAGCAGCAGGCTGCCTTCAGGTTCAGCCAGGCACACTCACCTCCTGTATGATGAAATATTTGCAAACACATATAGTGAGCAGAAAAGCTGGTGCATCAAATTGAAATAGGTGAAATAGGTGTCAACAAAAAAAGCTCCTTGAAAGCCTTGTGTGTAGGTTTGCCTAGCAGGGTATTGTGCCAAAAATACTTTTGGTACCAGCCAGATGTAAAAACATTCCATTCAAGTAATCTAGCTCTGCTTCTCAGCCAGCTCTGAGGAGTAAATTAGCTGGTTACACTGTGTTTCCACTCTCTGAATTAATTCAGCCAGAGCCAGCTTAGATGTCTCTGCCCAGCAGTGCATTTTGCCCAGGTAGACGTAGGACTCTGCTATGGGGAGGAAGAAATAAGACAGTATTGCTCATATGGTAGGCACTGTTTCAGCATACTAGCTTTCTAACCATAGGCAACGTATAAAAAAAAATCAGACTTTTAAATTTTAAGGTGGGTCCTAAGAAAGATTATACCATGGATACTCAAAAGGGCCTTGCTTCACATCCCCTGACTAAGGCCACTGAGAAAAGGAAAATAAACAGGACATGCAGATGATTATACAAGAATTTAATTGGTAGGTGAGGCTGGCATCTTCATACATAAAATGTCACAGGTATGGTGAAAGAAAGCAATCTTCACTTTCAAGACCCTCAACATGCCACTTATGTTTGGTATAAAAGATACATCTCAAGAGGAGCTATAATGAGGTGAGCACACAGGAAAAATGTGAAAAGGTTTTTTATGGCTTCCTTCTGAACAAATAGGATAGGATACCATTTACTGGGAGCGGACAGTATGGAAGATGGAAGATAATGACAGCTTGATGTGGCCGTTATCTCAGATATGCTATGTAGAAAAAGGAAAAGAAGAAAAAGAGAGGGAGAAACATCATGCTTTAGTCCTAAACAAGATGTGGAGGAAAATGCAGCTAAACATCATGCACAGGTTACAGGCCCAGGTACCTATATTTTGTAAACTGGGAGGGAAGTTACTAAAAAGATGAGAAATTGTTACTAGGCCATTAGACCGCTGACCATCCAGAGTGGAATTATCCTCTCTTTACTAGAGTGCTCCACTGTATCTTGTCAGACCCAGAAAGCTGGACTTCATAGTCAGTAGAAATAACCGCCTCTAATGCTAAATTCATCATGACTTGTATGCAGACATTTAAACAAAATCTGATTAACTTCACCCTCTAAACATATATGTCTGGAGTTTTTTTCTTTGATTTTTTTTTGGGGGGGATGAAATATACCTGCTTCAGTCAGTAGAAGCAGGGAATGAAGGGGGCAGGAGAGGGCTGTCATGGAAGAAGGCATGGGGAAAGGAGGTGGTGTGGGAGGCAGAGTAGGGAGCTATGACTGCAAGTAATAGTATCCTCAGAAGGCACAGAAGAGATTGTGCACAGAGGGGGATGGACTTGTGCAGGGGAAGCGAAAGGGAGATGGGAATGGAAATGGAAAGAAAAGAAGACAAAGCTAATGGGAACTTTTGAAATGTAAATATGTGAAAAAGGAGAAATGAAGCTGGATGATAGAATGACAAAGGGTGATTTTTGCTATTATGCAGAAATGCAGTGTGGTGAGAGCTCTGAATAGAAAAGAGTACTTCATGCATAATAAAGTCTGGTACATTTTTAAAGTAAATTAAATCTTTAAAGATTATTTATTTTATAGAATACAGTAGGGGAATGAGAACTCTTTTCTTACAAGACAAAGAACTTTGATAGTATGAATCCTTTGCTAATGGAAAGCAATTGTCAGATGGTATGGTATCAGCAACTAGTTTCCTTGGAATGAAACCCTACAAAAGCAAGACATTTTTTTCCTTACTTTTCAATGTAAAATGCAAAAGGCTCTAAGGAAACAGCTATTTTTATGAAGCAGATAGCTAAAGATGTTTTGGTGATAAGGGCAAGGTTATTGTGGTAGCAGTCAGGAAAGAGGGACAGGGTGGAGACTTTTTGCAGGAAGGGAACTTTGAGAAGGATGCATTGGCAGCAAATGGGAAATGAAGGCAGAATCTCACTCATGCACTTCATTGGAGCCCTTTCCTCAGAAGTGTCTGTTTTGATAAGATGGTAGGATTGGCTCATTGTCTGTTCTCAAGACAAGGCAGTTGGTACCATGAACTGCATGCAATCATAAAGCAAAGGCATTTTGATAAAATAGCTCTGTACTTCCAGCTCAGACTGCTGGTGATGTCTATGCAAATAACTCTAGTTTTGCTCTTGGATTTATGAAGACATCAGAAACCAGCCATCAGAGTAGTGCCAATAATCTAGTTGCTTGCTCTGTATTATTCAGCAAACAGTTGGAAGCAGAATTACATTCCAACCATTTAATTCTACAACCCAGTTCTTTATGATTAGGAAATCTAACAGAACATAAAGCCAACACATTTAAATATCCTCCTGAAAGTGAAACAGGAAATAAACTTCTCTGTTGCTTCTTGATACATGAGCTATGTGCACTTCAAATATAACGGTAGTATGAACAACTTACTATTTCTATGAACTTTTATGCAAACATGAAAAAGAACTTAAAAGTCACATTTGGAATTAATGAAGGCCTGCTCAGTCCTGCAGATGAATGACTTCAGGCATTAGAACCACATGCTAAGTTTTTATTTTTTATTTTATTAATGCTGTTTAATATCAGTGCAGTAGTTTCTAGGAGTCCCACTCGCGGATTTTCTGTAATGTTGTTATGCTAGGTGGTATTTGGCAGTGAAGGTAGGTCCATGCTTCCTCTGCTGGCTAAATGGGAATTAGACAGTTTGCTGCCTGTGAACATTGCTGGTAGTGCCAAAGTTGTTTATATAAGGCTGGTTCTCTTTCAGGGAATTGCTATTTCACTCCCATTTCATGCAAAGGCCTTTTGGTTTGCACAGTGTCTCCTCTCTCTGTTTTGCAGCAGCCCAGTACCTGCAGAAACCAGTGGGCTTAAAATAAACTGCAGTCTTTTGAAGCAGTTGGACAAGACTCTGACAGTCTTGGATAGCTTGGAGTAAAAGAGTGGCTGCCTGTAATCAGCACAGGGACTAATGCCACCAGAACTGGGTGGCTGAAAAGATGATTCATAGTTTTGTAGTTCTTTCCTGAGAGAAGCTTAGGCAGACAGGAGTTGGGCCATTATGTTAGGAACAAGAATTTTGTTTCTGCAGTTGAAGTGATGGTCAATGAAATTCTATGGCAACAGTTCAAACTGTATATTTGTTTCCTTGCCAGGCAGAGACAATGCATCAATATTTATGGAATTATGCAGTCTTCTTGGAATCTGAAAAAAAAAAAAAAAAAAGCCAAGGAACTGTTTTTCTCTCCTCAACTCGAAATATCTTTGCTATTTTCTTCTTGGCCAAACCAGCAACAGTAATAATATAAGATTCGGTTACTGACAACATTTTGGACTTTTAACAACCCAGAAATTCTGTACAATAGAGGAAAGCTTCAGAGACTAAACCAATCAATTAGAACTTTATATATTCATGACTTCAGTAAAATAAAATGGAGTTTCAAGGAAAATGTCAAAACATTTTCTCTTTAGCAGAGAACTTTGCAGCTATGTGGAACTTGCAGGCAGACAGAACTAAGAATTTCAACTTAGATAACAGAAGTCTATTTTCAGTCAGACAAGGATGGTTACGTAATTCTTGAGCATTCATATTATGTAAACCCAACTGTTTATCTCATTTGTTAAGATCTCAGAGGAACAGAAGTTTGATTTGATACATATTTTAATTCATAAAAAATTTTATGGAGCTAAATTTGTTCTCTTTTGTGTTTTTCATGTTCTTTCATAAACTGAAAACAAAATAATAGAATTCATTTTTATGCATTTTTATCACTCTTCTGCCCATTGTGGTTTGTTTAGACCAGTTGTTAAGCTGTGGGTCATCTGTGTAACAGCCTGTTGCACTAAAATGAGGTCAGTGACTCAGCAACCTCAGCTAAGTGCAGTGGTTTTCAAGCTGTAAAAGCAGGTATGTCATGTCAAAACTGACATAGGCCTCATCCTAAATCATATGGGAAATCTCAGCTTTGCTGTAAAGCCTCATTAATGTTTGTGGAGACAGCCATACTATTCTCTAGGTAAGACATGGGCCACAGATGTTCTTTACTGATCCCTTTCGCATAAGGTGTATTGAATCTGTAATAAACTGACCTGCTAACAAATAGCCTGGGAAAACTGGGGAAGAGCTAAAAAATTATTGGGATATGAAAACATTTGACCATTCAACAATTATTCTCTAATATTCAAAATTTTAAGGAGTCAGTTTTTTGGTTTAAGCCTGCTGCCCATTAAAGTTGCAGGAATGCCATATAAGTCAGAACCATAAAACATGGAAATATGTGACCAGCTTATTTTCATCTACTGCACTCTGCTTCTTTTATACCAGCTCTCTGCCCAGACTGCACTTTTATGATTGAGAAACATTTTATAAAAACCAGAAGACTCTTTAAGCGTATAAACATGACTGCCATTGCTATAACACTGGAAATTCTGAAAAACATCCAGTAGTAACTAGATCAGCATGGCCAGTGATGTAAGGCATTTTATAGAGAGCTTTGGAAAAATATATGGAATCACTTGCTATAAGCATGCAGTTGGGCAGAATTATTTTAACTTCTATGTAGCTAATGGGTAGTTTAGAAGAAAATGTAAGGTATTACAGTGCATTCGCTTGGCAAGAAAACAGGACACGTTGCATCTTGTAACCTGGGCTGCAAATAGCTCTGAAAGGGCAGAGGAAATAAATTTGGCAATACTATGCATGGATCTCAAACAAGCACCGTAAAAGGTGTTGAGCTACTTCATATTATTTAAGAGTACCAGATTAGACATCAGGTCAAGCTGTTAAATTTAGGACCCTGAGTTGTCCCAGTGTCCTAGAGATCCCTTCGGGGCTTTTGGGGAAGCTGTGGATAAAAGCACCTCGGGGCCAGCGCCTGGGTGGTGGGAGGGGAGGCTGGGGATGGAGGCCAGCATGTCCCCAGCCGGGCCTGCCCAGTTCCTCCCAGCCTTGAATCAGGATGCTTTGAGCACTGGCAGCCTGGGGGATTTTATGTGTTTCTGGACTGTGTGTTCTTAAGCAGCCAGTGTGTGCTCCGCCTGCAAGGGTCATTGCAATCACTCATGAAAGGTGCCCTGGGGGAGCCGGCTGCTGTGTGGGCCACATGGAGCCGCCCGGGGCCTTTTGCGTTTTGTGGAAGTGACACGGGTTACTGCTACTGCTTGAACTGCTGTGTTTTTTATGCTGCTATCAATGTTCTCTTGAATATTTGCTATGACCAAACTTGAGTGTTGTAAACATCTCTGCTGGTCCCCGGGGAGCTGGGGGAAATGCATCAGTGCTCATGGAAGCGGAAGGGAGCACTCTGTTCCATGGCAGATCCTGCTGCAGACAGGCTGACCCCAGGGCTCCTTGGAATGCCCCAAGGACGCGAGGCTCCTGTCCCCTGTGCCTCAGCAGCCAGGCAGAAGCGACAGGGGTGCTGCTCAGCGCCAAGCCTGGCCAGCACTCTGGGTCTTGGTGGCCAGGCTGGGGTGAGCCCTGCAAGAGCCGTCTTTGGAGTATTGCCCACACTGGAAAATAATCATTCCTAGGTGCTTGAGACAGAAGCTCTTAACGTGGGTTGAAGCAAAGTACTTAAGGTGTAACACTGCAGGAGGCTTTGCTTTCACAAAGCAAGCTGTATTTTGGTAGCATGATACAACTGTGGTATCTGTTAGTGAGGAGGGACAGAGGCAAAGCATCACCAAGTCGAAGGCTGGAGCCTCACCGCAGGCAGCAAAGCATCCCCAGCCACACCAGGAGGGACGGGAGCGGGGTGAGTCACAGTCGCAGGTTAAAACCAAACAGCGATGTGTCCTGGGCTGCAGCCCCTCTGTGCTCCTCACATGTCCTCAGTTCACCCCTCAAAGCTGGCCCTTGCAGCATGTGGGATGCAAAACTGGATATGCATGCAAAATAAAGTGAGAGGCTTCCCGATTCTCTGAGCCTTTTCCGCAATGCAAGTGAAATGGGAAGTGGGAAGTGGTTGCCCGGACCGCCTGGAGGAGGAGCAAGAGGGAGCACAGGAGCGGGGCTGGGGCAAGGGCTGGATTTGGGAACAGGGACGGAGGACAGGAAAGAGGGAGGAAAGGCTGCCAGGGGCTGCTGGCAGTGCAGGAGAGCAGGAAAGAGAGAAGGTGAGAGGAGAAGAGGGAGGTGCAAAGGCAGAAGTGGAAAGAATGGCAGGTGCTGTGGTTGAGAAGGGTGATCTGAGACTCTTGCTGCCCAATTAATGTGTTTTAAAAACGCTGCTATGCCAGTGGGGACATCTGACAGAGTAACTAATGCCGTTCCTGTGACCTCACCCTGTGCTATTTGTGCTGCTTCCGGCCAGCATGTGATCAGCCTTGAATATCCCAGTGTCTAAAGTAGCTTGGGTTGCACATTTAGCAAATACTCATGGAAGGCTCTGACAGTGTCATACTGAGATATTTTTCAGGGTCCTCTCAATGATGCTGACCCTTTCCACAGGGCATATCAGCTCTGGAGCAACAGCAAATGTGGCGTCAGAGGCTCAGGGCTCTGAAATACTTCGCTGCCACAGATGAGCTCACACATCAGCCAAACGTAACTTAAAACTGCATCTTGTACTTGGGGAACAGGCTGCTGAGAGGAGTGAACTTATCACCTGATAAAATGTATTTATTTTACAGGCCTGGTCCTATAAACAACTGGACACATATATTTATATCAAAACATCTGTCTCGTCAGTGTGGTCTACTGGGCACAAACTGGTGGTGCGTTGTTTGTGTAGCACTTCATATGTCCAGTGATAAGCTTACTAAAATTAGAAGTTATGGAGTATCATAGTTTTTAAAGGACATAGTGCTAACTACTGGTAGGTTGAAATTCATGAACTTGCCAAGAGCTAATTTCATGTCCTGAAGTTAATCCCTTAAATGCTACTATGTTTCAATGTTAAATAAATAAAAAAAAATTCACCAAAGGAAAATCTTGTCTGTTAATGGTGGTTTTATTGCAAAATAACAACTAGACTATTCCAGATATTAGTAACCTGTTTCCACATGGCACATCCTATTTTTACGCCTTATTTTGCTGGGTTTGCAAGGTTTTGATAGCAGGGAGGGGCTACAGGGGTGGCTTCTGCAAGAAGCTGCTAGAGGCTTCCCCTGTGTCCAACAGAGCCAATGCTAGCTGGCTTCAGGATGGACCTGCTGGGCCAAGGCTGAGCCCATCAGTGATGGTGGTAGCACCTCTGGGATGACATAGATAAGAAGGGGGGAAAAATCTCGTGCAACTTCAACTGGAGAGAGGAGTGAGAATATGTGAGGGAAACATCAGAAAATTTAGGAGGAAAGTTGAACCTGAGAAGAAGGGAGGGGTTAGGGGGAAAGTGTTTTAAGATTTGAAGATTTTTTCTTGTTACCCTACTCTGACTTGTAATAAACTGATCTCCTGAAGTTGAGTCTGTGTTGCCCATGACACTAACTGATGAGTGATCTCCCTGTCCTTATTTTGACCCAAGAGCCTTTTGTTGTATTTTCTCTCCCCTGTCCACCTGAGGAGGAGAGTGATAGCACAGTTTTGGTGGGCATCTGGTGTCCAGCCAGGGTCAACCTACCACATTTATGTAAGACGTAAGTTATTCCCCTTTCCTAGGGACCTGATGACAGCGGCCCACTAATTTGCTCTTTTCAGAACTTAATATCAAGCTCACACTATCTCTTTGTGTTTGGGGTGGCTCTTTTCCACTTTTTCTTGCAAGGAGATCATATTCCAGGCTATTATACAGAGTAAGGGTTTCCTTTAGATGCCATTGTTCTTAGGCACTATGTGGAAAGACAGTGAATGTGAGACAACCCAAGAGTTATTTGGGATTCATGTGAGACCTCTCTACTTGCTCCTATATACCAGTCTCTCTGCCAGTCCTCCTGGAGGATGTATTGTTTCGGACTAATAAGGCAATAAGGTACTGACAAGGTTACTTTTATTTTTCCATAGGCACAGCAATCTACAGTACTGTTTAGGATTATCCTCTGCATGCTTTGACCTCAGTACTCAATCATGCTGCACAGCAGAACTCAGAACCATGCATTTAGCATCTGCATAGGACTCATGTTCCTTGGAACACTTTACATGGGACCCACCAAGTCTTCTTTGCTAGGTGACCCACAGATCAGCCTGAGGCCACAAAGTTGGCTGGCAAGTACTGTTGCTATCTTACCAGAGCCGCCCAGATTTCAGCCAAAGATTTTTCCATGAAGGGAAGATTAGGGTTTGAAGATTTTCTGTTGTTACCCTGAGCTTTCAAACCCTTGAAATACTGGTCCAAAATAAGGTATTAAAAAACAGAGAGACATACAAAATGGAATTTGTGGTCATAAGTCTCTGATATAAAGAGAATTCTTTATTACACTAGAAATAGTTCCTGGATTGTCACAGTAAATTACTAGTTTCTTTTTGTGAAAAGTATAACAACTATGTATTATACTGCTGAGGACTGTCCTGCCTTACAGCCACTGTCTTTGCATTGTATTTGCTGTAGATCGACACTGCCATTCTCCAGTACTTTGGAACCCACAGGAGAAGAGCGGTTCTATATGCACCTCCTGCCCACCGTGAAACCGACCGTCAGCTCTGTCAGCGCATCCTGGCAAAACATGGATACACAGTCACAGTCCTTGAAAACAGGAGGCTGTTGACAGAACCCAGGCATGAGGGCCCTTATCACAGTAAGAATAATTTGACTTAGTTAATTTGTTAGTTACTAAATGCTGGCTATTGATCCAGCATTCTTCCATATAAACTCTCCATGTGAGTAAACACAGAAGCCAAATTCCAGCCCTTCTCAGTTGTGCAGCTAATTTTCCACAATTAGATGGTTCTTCCATTAGATACATCCTTCTAAAAAAAAAAAAAAGAAACAAATGCAGCAGAGTGATTCATCATAGTCTTGACAAACAGATCGGATCCGTTTGGTTCCTGGTGACTTCTCACACCAACTTCATCAATGTAACAGAGATTTTCAATAGAGAATTTAATAACAAAACAAATACCTGCTACATTTGGTTCCTTCTCATTTTCTCTCTTAAAGAAAAGCTGTATGCATGAAAGTATGCTTTTTCCATTGGTGTTGTTTTGATTGTTCTGTAACCTTGTTAAAGAGCATGATATAGAAGAACATTTTGCACTTGCTGCAGAAGCTGGGTTAAATTACAGTTGGTTCTTTGTTCCTTTTAAAATCTGAACCACAGTTAAAGCAGGCTACTGAAGAAGCTTGATCTCTTGCGCAGGGAACTGCAGCTTTGTTGTGTAGAGTTACACTGTGATTGGTAGAGGAGCCTTGAGCGTCAGTTGTATATACACTGACCATGTTTAAATGCTCTAGGTCACCTTAGGAGGTATGAAGTGAAACTCTGATCTCAATCTGGGCTTCTACTAGAAGTCAATTTTGTAACTGGAAGGCTTTGAAAAAAATACGCAGGCCACCATTCTGTCAGTAGAAAAATGGTGTGTTCAATTATTTCTCAAGCTAATGGGAGTGCTGCTTACATCATTCAGGCTTGTAATACATTCCTGGGGTTACTAGAGAGATCAGTTTTGCTTTGTGCTTTAACCAACCAGAGTAGTTTGACAGATAAAACTATAATTACTTAGCATGCTTGAGGCTGCTGAAAATTCCACCACTAATTTCAAGTTCCTTTAAGAAACTTTCTTGAAAATTGGGTTCATGCAGTTTTCTTGGCAGGCTGTACCAGGACATAGTAAATTACCTTCACCTCACTCTTTTATTTTAATCTGGTTTCACAAGCACCTTTCAGCCATTCCTTTCCTTGAGTACTTTCCATCTCAGTGACAAAATACATCATGTCTGCAGGCTTTGCTAATGTGAGGTGGACTGCAGAGGAAAGATGGCATCTCTGGGGACCATGTGCAACATGTCTGTGAAATACTTTTGTTTTAAATGTCCAAGGAAGTGGGTATGGCAAGTTATAACCTGGAAAAAAATATAAATGACTGTGCTGGATATTGCTACAGTGATCTGTTCAGGATGAAGTTCTCCAGTACAGGTTTTTACACTCCAAATACTGCCTCTGCAGAAATCCACTTATCTGTGGGCATTTATATTTTGCAGGCTAGCACCAGTATTTCCTGTAGTACTTTTCCAGTAAAGGAAAAAAATAATATAAAGGTTTTAAAGTATTTTTCAGGAACATCCTGCAGCTTCCAGCAGATGCCGAAATACGTAAAAAAGACAAATGCTTGCCAATTGAATTTAAAGAGCAAGACTGTACTAATTCTGCTTCACGGCAACGTAAATCTGCCTTTAATTGTGCCATGTGTTATGTAACTGCCTTGCTTTAAACTTGTGTTTTAAAAACAAGTAAGTAAAAGAGCATGACTGCATACCAAACCAATGATCTTTTCTTAGAACTAAATGTTAGGCTCAAAGTTATTTTTCTTTGCGAGTAGATGATGGGGTTTACTGTTCTGGATGGGACAGTACTCTTTATTTTGGAGAAGGGTATTTTGAGCTATTCTGTGTCATAATATTTTTCTAATAGGATTATTAAAGAATATGTTCTATTAAAAAGATATACATAATTGACTGAGAAGCATAAATCATGAGTGATGTCAAAAACCTAAAAACAGTGTCATTCCTTCTTACTTGGTGTTATTTAGGAGCTCTATCCCGTGCTTTTATTTTTCTGCAGTCTGTCTTAAGTATCCTTCAGAGTTCACTCTAATTTTGAAAGGATTTTTTGTTTAGAATGGCTGAGAGCCAAGAGTCTAGCTGAAGTCATATATGGAAAAAAATTCACCACAAAACATTCCTAACTTTTTTGTGCTGGTCCGCTATTAATTCTGGGACCAGTTCTGTTCCCATTTGAAATCCAAATGTGACAGCTCTAGACACCCATCTTCCAAAGAGATCCTCCACACCTGGGCTGCAGCACTGTTTTCTTTGCTGTCAGAGGGAAACATCAGGAGAATAGTTTTCTTCAGAGGAAATTTTTCAGTTCTTGCAGACCAACCACAACATTTTGGGTTTTGGTAAATGGAAAATAGTTGTATAAAAAGGAAGGGCATACATTATATTTCTTTTTCATGGTGAAGAGACTGTGGTTTATGGGTTTCCTATGAAAAATCCATACAGATACGTTCCGCAGTAAAACATAAATTATACAACCCCCTAAATTTTCATTGAAAAATAGCTTTGTCAGTAAATTCTTCAGCAGCTTTGCTTGAACAAAAAGTAGCTGTGCTTTCACCATTCCTTAGCAATTAAACCCACATGGAGGGAAAAGCCCATGAACTGATGGTATCTCTGCCTGCTCTGCTCTGAGCTCTTTAGTCTTCCTTCTGTGGCAGCCCAGCATGAGCCAGGTTTGCTGTAAGGTTTAACACATCTCTTAGTCTGCTGCTGGGATGGAGGTAGAGTGGTAGAACTGTGTTAGTAGCAGAGGATGGGATAGTCATGTTTTGCAGAGAGCTGCCTCTTTGGACATGCAGCTGCTGCTGGTGTAGATCTGTTTCAGCACGGTCAGTATCTCCGGTATCTGTGGTAAGTCCATCGTGAAACAAGCAGTTCAACTGAAGTTGTATAACAGCTGATGAGAAAGATATCTGGTTGTACTGGCCAGCACAAGTGGTACACTTGCTTGTTTCCCAGATAGGCAGAAGGTGTGCTTGGTGTGCTATTCCTTTCTCCCTCTTTGTAAAAGTGTGAGACTCCACTCACAGAGGCATAACCTCTGTGACAAGTTCTGCCTTTACTGCAGCTTTGGAGGGTGTTGAAACTGGTATCATAGCCCCATGGACAGTAAAAAAAGCATCAGAAGAAGGAGTGAGAAAGCCCCACACCTCCAAGCTTTCTCCTGGAAGGTTTGCCATGCTGAGCCACACAAGCGTGCTTCCCTCCCTCAGCCTGGAACAAAGCTGTGCTGCTCTGTCAGAGGTCAGTGGGGTGAGCTGCCTGGCTTCAGAGCACCCTTATGTCCTCCCAGAGTTGCAAACACCAGTGAAGGACTTGCCAAATATTTTCCAGAGTCTCCTGCTGTCTTCTCTGTCCTTCCAGTTGAGAAGCCCTTGTATGTGGGGCTACAGTAAAGTTTAACAGGATCTGTGGGTACCTATGGCTCTGTGACACCCTGCCAACATCTTTATAATATTTTTTAACAGGAAAGTTTTATATCAGAAATTTGTTGCACTCAATGCACTTCTGCCCTCCAAAAATAATACTCTGTAGTTACTGTCTGCTTCCTGAACCTTTCGTGAATTCCATACTTTCCCCAAGATGACATCTACTAAGACAGGGCCTTCCAGTACCTAAAGGATCTACAAGAAAGCTGGAGAGGGGCTTTTTTACAAGGGCATGAAGGGACAGGACAAGGATGAATGGCTTTAAACTAAAAGAGGGTAGATTTAGATTAAACATTAATAGATGTCCTTTACTGTGAGGGTGGTGAGGTGCTGGCACAGGCTGCCAATGAAGCTGTAGCTGCCCCATCCCTGACAGTGCTCAAGGCCAGGTTGGATAGGGCTTGGAGCAACCTGGTCTAATTGAAGGTGTCCCTGCCTGTGGCAGGGGGTTGGAACTGGATGATCCTTAAGATCCCTTCCAACCCAAACATTTCTATGATAAATAAAACTACTTATTAAACTACTTATTTCTGGAGCTATCAGTTTTCGTGTCCTTTGCTCAATGTTTGTGTCTCATTAGCCAATGGTGACCCTCCCTTAGTAGGCATTTCCTTCATTTCTCAATTCTTCACCTTTACTAATAGTTACACAAATCTCAGAAAAATGCAAGCTATGAAAACCATACGCAGTTGTATGCTACAAATCTTCCCATTCTTCAATAACATGCAAAATTCTGTTGTTACCACTAGCTTTTAGTATGGAAAATATTCTGCATAAGCTTAATGATAGCCAGTCATTTTAGCCATGGGAAAAAGCACATCAGTTCAGGCTGCCGCCCAACTGTGTGCAGCATAACATAACATATGTGCTCCCTGCTGCCTTAATTTTTGATAATTTGGTGTCAGTTCTTTGCAATTGCAATGAGTGACTTAAAAAAAAAAAAAAGGAGTCATAAACCATTTTCATAATATTAATTTTACATGATCATTCCCTATTTTTAGAATATTACAGTTAGATCCTTAAACTTTCCTATGGCTTCTGTTTGTGGTTTGAGTGACATCCACTGAAGGTGAAATTTTAGTCATGCCTTTAGAAAGACTGTTACAGTACATGTATTGATTTGAGGTGGGTTTTTTGTGTGTGTGATTTATTGTTCCATAAGATAAGTACTGAGCCCATCTTAACTTTGGTCAATATTTACCTTTTGGCAATAAGTCTTTATATTTATTTCCACTGAAATCCATACCAGCTTCATGTCCTGTTCTCACCTGAGATTGTTAAGTGGAGATCATACACTATATATCTCCTTAAATTTACACATATTGCAAAGAGTATTAGATCTGAGGTTATTTTCTCTTTGCTGACTTCATCCATATGCACAGAATTCTGTTCTGTTTTCTGCCATTTTAAGACCATGCTGTGTTAAAGTACTTGGCTGTGTAAATTAAGCCCTGGTTCCAGCAACTAACTGTGCGGATGATACGGCCTTTTGCAGATGTGGGAGTGGTGCTTGGGTGGAGCTGCTCCAAGAACAGGAAGGGATGTGTAAGACAACAGACTGTGGGAGCAAATCCAGGCTAATCTTTGCCCTTCTTGTTACATGATGGGGTCAAGAGATCTGTATGGCATTTAAGGTGGCATCTCATGGCATTACTTAGGGGTTAGAGCAAGGAGTGAATAACCCCTCATTGCTAAAGCAACCTAAACAATATTCAGACAACTCATTTTGTTGTAATATGCTGATTTGAGAATTATTGTATTAATAAATATAGCCTCTGCTGCCTCCCTCCTTGGGTCTCTATCAAGTGCTCTTGCTTCCTTGCACCCAGCAGTTCTACCTTGTAAGAGCTGCTGCTTGGATAATGTCAGTGTGAACCTGTAGGAGCCAGCAGATGTGTTCACAGATGTGGAGTGATGCTAGCTGCAGGTTTCTGTCTCTGGATGATGCATGACTGAAGAAGCAGTTGGGGACAGATGAAAGGAAATTCTGCTGTAATTCTCCCAAAAAGCAATTTTTCAAATCAGTCATTGTCAGTTTTGCATTTTGGTTTGTTGGATATATTTTTGAAAAATTGCTTTTCAAAGAAAATCTACATTTTCCAATGGAAAAAAAAATGTTTGTGTCTCTTCACTTTCATTCACAGTAGTAGTAGGGGCAGAGGAGTGTTGCCACACCAGAGTCTGAGATGGAGAAATTAAGATAAAAATTGTATGAGTCACTGTCAGAACTAGCTTCTTGCTGAACTAGCTTCTTGCTGAATCTCTTTATATTATTCTTTTAGTATATTTAGTATGTTGTATCACCTCTAGTATTCATCACTATTCATGCTTTTGACCAGAAGCTAAATCAGCAAAACAATCAGTTTAATTGCTGACATCTGACCAGCAGCAAGGTGGGAACTTGCACAAGTGCTACTTCACAAGTGCAACCAGTAATAGTTTCCCTGGGGCTGCTAATTAGTCTAGAGAATAAGCTACAATCATGGGTTTTGGGGGCCCCCAGGGCCATGTCCGGTGACTATCAGACATTCACTTTTCATTTTCCAAGACATACTATAGCAGCAAAAGTAGTGAGAATGAGAGTAGATGGTAGAGACAGGAGGACACAGTGTTGCTCATTCTTCACTGAATGTGAAGAATGGGGGAACAGAGGTACTTGTTAATGTCAAATATTAAAAAAGTCTGCTGCCAAGGAAAAAAGAACAACTGTAGGCATGTTTTTCATGCCTACAGTGAATAGCACATGAAGTACTCAACAACAACATTCTGTTAGATATCAGGAAAGCTGTTCTGGGATAAAGGCTGCTGAAGGAATGGATCCCCTGGAGCTGTGGAGCATTCAGTCTTAGATGTCCTGAAATACTAGGTAAAGGGATTTTTGTTGGGTGTAGTGTGTCCCCTTGTGCAGTAACAAGGTAGACTCATAGACTTCTTGAAGTATATGACTAGCCTTGAGAGAATAAAGCAGACGAACTGAAGAGGGAAAACAGTGATTTCTAAAGCAGATGGAGAGATTTCAGGTATGAATCAGCTGTGGTGTCTCAAGGTTCTAACTGAAGAATGAGCAATATATAGCTTACAGCATCTTCTTAAAATGCAAAATATTCTCAAAAAAAAGCCAAATCTCTGAGAATATTTTCCTCACAGGAGAGGAAAGGAGCACAAAATCGGTGGTGCTTAGAGTACAGCCAGCTGAAGTTTGAGGTGGTAGAAAGCAAATAACATACTTAGAAATAGGGATGGTTTTCATGGTATGGCATGCAATAATCAGTACTAAAAGAACCAAATCTCCTCCCTTTGTTAGAGGTTTTTTATGGAGTTTGAAATACATTAACAGGAATAGACTGCATTAGTTCTAACTTTACTTTTATTTCTTTTTTTAATTATTTACAATTGTTCAGAGTACAGTTAGAAGATCCTGCTTGCTATTTGTTACAGCCTCAGACAAGTTTCCATGAAATCCAACTAACTTTAGCAAATAATTATGAAGACTAAAGCCCTCAAGGAAAATTTCTGGTGTGTTCTGTAAACATCTGGTTGCCATTTTCAATTACAAGGACCAACCCACTGAAGGAAGCAGTTTAGTTTTTTTGGAACAGAAATGGGACACTGGGGTTTTTGTTCTTTTTCATAGTGGAGAGTAAAGGAAATGTCAGGAATAGAGAGGTCACTAGATCCTCAGCTTTTATAAATACAAAAGTCTCTGAGAAAATTAAAGTAAATTGAAATCAGGTTCTGAAAGTGTAAACAACCCTGTGGAGATAAGGTTAAATAAGCAGGACTGGAGATCCTAGCATGCCAGCAAAAGCACAAGATCATTCTATCATAAGTAAGTCATTTAAAATATTGTGCAAAATAATAATAGTGAGGCTAGCCACAGAAGTATCTTGTGGGTTACCATACAAATACATGTATATCTTCAAACCCAGCAGATGTAACTTCTCTTCCAAAAGAAGTGGCACAAATGTATAGCTGCAGTATACAAAACTGGTTGGTTTCCTAATACAAAATATATGACATGTGAATCCTGGCAAAATTTTGACAAGGAAAAATGCATTTCAGAAGCATTCTTTTTGTATGTTGTTAAGCAAGGTGCTTCCTAAACAAGCTAAACGGTTAGAAATGCAATCCTCAGAAGGTACTGATTTACAAGCATACTTAATGTTTAAGTTTGTTCTGCTTCCTCAAAATGGAAGTTCATATAGTTTCAGGAAGAAAATCTATACCAGAAATATATGCACTATCTTGATCACTTTCTAAATTTGCTTTTAGCAATTAAGCCTGGCTGTTTGCCAGCTAGTTGAAAGTGAATGCCTAATCTTGTGCCACAGACATCACTGGTTTCAGTACAAGATAGATCAGTTTCCGACACAGCCAAATAAATACCGCTCTCTAATGTGATGATGTGGTTTTTTGTTAGAAAACCTAAATCCATCATATATTTCCCTGAACAATATGTATTCTCCCTCCTAATTACTAGCAGAACATATTCATGTTTTCTAGCTGAAGAGCACACAAATTATCTCTTTGTATCACTAAAATAAACCCTCTGTAGAACTGTATTAAAAACCCTGTTTCAAATGTACTCTTTTCCTTGAGAAAGGGGAATTTTTCCCTTTTTCATAACAAAGAATCCTTATAGGGCATTGAACTTTGTCAAATTAAAACCAAAATATAGCATTTAGTCATAAAGTTACCAAACATAATTTTCTTTGAATGTTTTTAGTCATATGAACAGAACATAGAGTCAGCGGAGAGTGTTATTTATTAGGCTCATATAGAACTTGCAGTAATTAAAATATTACACACTTGATTGCGCAGTTAGCTAAAATTAAAACTTTGCTGGAATAAATTATGTCATGTTAATAGAATCTGAAAAACACCAGTGTCCAGGCAGATACACACACCAGCCTAAGGAATGCAACAATGTCCTCTGAAATTAGATAAATACAAGGGATTAAGGTGTAAGTATACAAGCTTTATAATACACTAGTAACATGCAAATCCTGTAAAAGAGTTTGAGGCAATGTTTTGTAACTGTGGCCTATGGATAAGAATGTAACAGCAGATAATTGTTTATTCAAGTATTTTTAAAATGCTCCCCTTTAAGAAATAAATCCCAGCTCTGACAAGTTTCAGAGACTCTGGTTTATAAGTATGTATATGTGTTCCTAAATGTCAGATGATTGTCTACTCATATAGGTACTGAGAGAATGACAGTAAGCCTAGCCAGAAGCCTGCAGCAGTCCTGCCAGAACACTCTCTCTAAGGGATTGTTTCATTACTGCTGCCCAGTGTTCTGGCTGCTGGAAGCTGTGTACCCTTTTTGATGCACTCACTGGCCCTGAGCCCTGGTCAGCTGTGAGGAGTGTGTGGTCTTTCATCACTGTGCTCCCATTTTAGGTAGAGGCACTATATACCACTGAAACAAAAACTTAATTTATTTTCTTTTTGACTTTAGCTACCATGACTTCTGTTGGTTATGATAGCAAAAGCTTATACACTGTGTGGGCCTTCATTGTAGTTTGCAGCCAGCCCACTCCATTCCTAGGTTCAGATTCCAACTTTCTCCAGCTGCAGCCACTTTCAGCTGACAGCTCTTTTGAATGCTACATCCCAAAAATGCCCCAGACATCAAAACTGCAGTAGCCACCCACGGGTTAGAGCGTGTTTCTGAAAATTTCATGCACCATATTATTGTTACACTGGCTGGTTTACACCAAATAGGAAGCTTTCTTTCGTGAGAGGAATGGTTATTCTACCCTTTTGATATTAATTGTTCTACCTCAAAGTTGGCTTTTCAATGTAATATTGAATATTCTTTTATTTGGCCCCTGAGGTCCTCCATTTGGAGGTAATCCTGGTTTGTACAGATGCTGAAGAGAAAGGAAGCTTCTCTGACATACTCAGAAATCAAAACTATTCCTCAGTTTCAAGTTGGTCATGAGAGCTTTCAGATTTCTGAAAAAAACCCCATATTTCTTACAGAAAACTGTACTAAAAGTGACACCTACCCTTTGATTAGAAAGAAAAAAACCCCCACATATAATCAATTTCTATCGGTTTTTGGAAGATGTGTTTTCTTACAAAACAATGTCCATTTTTCACAACAGAAGGGCAAAATACAGCAAGGATTTGTATTAAAAAGTAACAAAGGAATAGGATTTGAGCAACCTTAACTGGTAGCAAGATTAAAATATATAGTTTTAACATATTTCCTCACATAACTAAAATATATTCAGAATTCGACAGAGGGAAGGACAAAAGAGCTGAGTGGTATGCATTTTGGAAAGTTTGAAACAAATGATTCAAGGCATAAAGTGTTCCTATAACAAGCTCATTGTTGTAATGACTTTGTTTGACATGTGGGGTAATGCTTTCCAAAATAAATATTTAGCTATAAAAAGGAGTTTAATTTTTAATTTGTAGCAACTGTTAAAAGTCTGTATATTCATAGAATATACTGTTTTCTACATTGTGTAGATGGAAGATGAATCTGGCAGAACCACAGTTAATTTAGATCTGTCAGAATACAGCTCAGTTGATCAGTTTTGAAAAAGGACTTTTAGTGTGAAATCACTGTACATCACTGTTTGCTACAAGTTTGCTAAAGTTTGGTTTTTTTTAAGAGACAAAATAGAAAACCTATCAGCATAGCAGGCTGATAATCAAAATAAGAACAAGACCTAGCTAGTTTTGACCAAATCAAGATATATTTATCTGTCCAAAAGTGAATTAGGTATTCAGTTTTTTTTTCCCATCTTGTTTCAGTAACTCTATCAGAGAAAAGTCCTCACTCCAGCTTTCACTGCCATAGTGAGGCTCAGTTTCACTGGAGTGTGCCTAGAAGTCAGCCTTCAACAAAAAATAGTTGAGGCAATGTTCTGTAAAGAGTAAGCTGAAGACAAGGACATTAAGTACAAAAAACTTCGCACATGCTAACCCTATATTCATTTTGAAATGAAGTGCTCTGGCTTTAGAAAAAAGGTTAGAGGACCTTTGGAGAAAGAAAAGTATAACCTCAGAAGGTACCTGTAGACTATAGTTTGCTTTCTTAATGACAGGATGATATGTGAGGTAGAAGAAAACAGCAGGTTTCTTTTCTGCCCAGCTCCATGACACTTCTGATTTGCACCCCAGATGTTGCAGTACACACATTTTGCAAATCTAACCATATGGGTTGTCCATTGACCTTCAAAGTGAGAGGTCTGTCCCTATGTTTCTTTAAAACATTTGAAGAGATCATTTTAACATATACTTCAGAGTCCATGTTCCATGGACTAATATACTACACATAATAGTCACGATGTTTGTATCACCTGCTCTCACTATCCCAATGCATTACCAAGTTAGTAGAGTTGAAAGGCATCATAGGGTGATACATAGAAAACAGTATGTGGGGTACAGCTTGAAATCTCTCTTACGTTAGCCATGACTTAATTACTGCATCACTGTCTTCTATGGGTTTTGTCTAACTTGTAAATAAAATGGGTCAATTCCTTAGTCCTGAGGACAAATGATGCAGTATGGCTCAAGTCCATGTATCTAAACTGACTGAGGGTGGCCTGCTGAGTTTTAGGAACCGCCACTGGCTTGAGCTGACTCCTGGGACATTGCATGGCCACCCACAGAGAAGAAAACAAACACAGTGGATGATTCCAGGCTAGTGGTTGAGCCTGTTTAGTTTAGCCATTGCCTCTCTTCCCAAGCTTCTCTTTTTCAGTGTCCTGATTGTTTCCTGCCTCCTCAGTATTAAGGAATCTGACACATTAATTAGGGTTGGTGTGGGATAACCAAGTGCTGTAAATGCAGTGATCCAGGGCTGCCATTTGGACTTTAAAACGTCTATTTTTATTTCTTAAGGAGGTGATCAAACTCCATAATTTTAACATTGTAATTATTATCCTTATTCACTGTAATTAGAATGAGACAGGACATTAAGATAAACTCACCTGCTCTGTAGCTGCTCATCCTGAAGCTCCTATATCCATAGAAGGGAAGAAGCTGTTTTCTCAGCTCTAGCACAGTTTCTACCCTTTAAAGTCAATGACAAATTCTCATTAGTGCCATCATTCAGATGCTTTTTTATGTTGAGGATACCAGAACTGCGCACAATACTCCAAGTGAGGTCTCATGAGAGTGGAGTAGAGGGGCAGGATCACCTGCTTAGACCTGCTGGTCACACTCCTTTTGATCCAGCCCAGGATACAGTTGGCTTTCTGGGCTGCGAACGCACACTGAATCCAGCTCATGTTCCTTTTCTCATCGACCGACACCTCCAAGTCTTTCTCCTCAGGGCTGCTCTGAATCTCTTCTCTGCCCAATACGTAGCTGTGCCTGGGATTGCCCCAATACATCCTTCCACTTCATGACTGCATGCTGCTTTTTCACGTGATTTTCCTCCGGGTTTACAGAACAGGGATGTAGAGTTCCTTCCTGTGTATAGTCTCAAGAGTTATCAGAACAATTTTGACCATGTAGGAGTGAGGATTGTCCAAAGGCAATTGTGTCACAGTCTTCTTCCTTGGCACAGAGCAGGACAGAGCTATTCTTCCCATAATGTATTATCTACCTGAAAGGAGGATGGAGTGAGTGAGAAACCTATCTAGCAGCTTTGATTATGGTGGCCTACCTGGTGTATAAAATCCAAATAAAGTAAGAATTCTGGCATTTCTGAGCAACTAGGGATGTAAACCTTTTGAGCTTGCATGCAAGTAGAGCACACCATATTGGATTACTAGGTGCTTTTGGTTTCACTGAGGTTAGCTATGCAGAAAGTACCCATGTGTGGAGAGCATTCCAGTTTAATCTGAATATTCATCTGAAGCATGGTGCATAAGCACAGAAATGGAATAACAGGCTTGAGTGTTTTAATTGCCCTGATGTGTTTGCCATTGAGTCAGAACTATGTATTTTCATTTTGTTTGCTGTTGAACTTTACTGTAGCTCAGAATGTATTTTAACAACATATTTTCATAGCTTGAGTTGATAGATTATGCCATGATAAAAACTGTAGATTGTTAGAGTTACAGTCTATAATAAAATTCTGCGGAGAGTTATTCTTAGCCTGACACAGACTCTACCCAATAAAGTAAGAAACATCTAACACACCTGTCTTATATACTGCAGTACTCTTCACCCCATGTCAGACTAATATGATTTTTGAATGTACTTTATTTACTTTTGTTTCTACTTTTCTGCTCATTCTTTGGTTGCACACAAAAAATACATTTAATAATATTGCAAATTTTGTGCACTGCCTTTGTTGCCTTACCAACAGTTGTCTGCACATTGAAAAACACCACTTTAAACCATTTGCTGCAGGTCTGCAAATTCTTTTGTGGTTGCTTTTTATAGTACCATAGTTTACTGATAGAAGAAAGGATTGTTAATCTATTGCATGACTGAGTGTAATATAAAAGGAGAAAGGATTGTCTCCTTTCTTCTCAGTTCTTGTATTTAAGCCTGCAATAGATTTTTTTTGGTTTTTTTTTAGAGAAAGTAATCTGCCTTGAATTGTCAATTACTCGATCAAGAAAGATGGTAACTGGTTGACTTGGTAGGTAGTTCCAAGGCAGTTTTAGAGTCTGAGAACAGGTGGAAAAAGGAAAACATCTTGCCAAATTTTAGAAGAGCTCTGGGAGAAGCAGGTAGCTCTTGGCTTGTGACCCTCATTTATTTTTGTAGGCTTAAAATCTTGCTTTGGATTGACAAGAAAAACAGGCTTGCAGCCTGGACCTTCCTGGTATAAAGAAATGGTAATAAAAGAGCTTTTTTTTCCAGACAACAGTGGAAGCATAATGCCTCCCCATATGGAGTTAAACCTAACATCTCCCCACAGTATTTGCAGAATGGATGCAGAGCAGTCAAGCATTAGGTGAGGCACTGTGATAGGACTTCAAACTGCTGTTTCACTCCCCAAATGCTGAACTCAGATGTGACTTGGCATTAATTCTCGAGCACAGGGCAGTGTTTTGTGTTAAGCTGTAGAGATAGATGAGCTGTTCTTGGAATTAGACTGGTTCCACTTGGTTCACACCAGCTTCTCCTCCACAGAGAATGCTTCCCTTGGCACATCAGATCCTCTTAGTTAGGGGTTAGCTGAGCCAAATAAAATTCTGATCCTCCTCAAGGAGCATGAATAGTGACTGTCCTCAAGATTCCTCCAGCCTTTCCCTGGCAACCATACAGCAACTGTACAAAGTATTTTGTGAATGAATCGACTGCGTCCAACAATGTCAGTTTCATACATAGGGTGGGGTTGGTTTTTTTTACACTTATAATGCTATACTGCAGTTAATATGCCAAAAGATTTCAGTCTAATTTGTCTAGTTAAACAGGTGTGATTGGAGTGGACTGCGAGTACAGTCAGTTTCAAGAAGTAGCATGAAGTTGTGTTAAACAGTGAAAGAGTTGAACGTGGACAGGTGAACAGCGGCTTTCCAGAGTAGTTCAGAAAATATCGGAAACCTTCCCATCTTTTCCTACGCTACCTTCACTCAGTAGGGTCATCATTTCTTCATTGTTACGGTGAGTTCAAATTGGTGATAGGTCATGACTATCAAGAGCCATGTCAAATGAAAAATTTAAATCCTTCCATTTACTTCTTTAGGGGGAAAATTCCTGCATGCCAAGTTATGAGACATTCCTTTAGGGAAAGCTCTACAAATGAAACAGTGATATGAAAAACTTGTAAAAGGCCATATCGTTAGCAAAGAGAAAGCATTCAGTCCAACAAGTGGCATTCTGATCTCTGCACAAGTGAGACAGCCAAGCTGCTGTACCCAGAAATAGTCTTCAAAGGATATTTTTCCCTGGGGTGTTATCAGTGAAGCTCAGATCTTCAGAGGTGTAGAATTCCCACGTCCCCAGACCCCTTCACACAGCCTGCCTGATGCTGCTGCCCTCTGAGATGCTGAGGGACATAAAATCCAACCCAGAGTCCAGAGCCAGGCAGTGAGGAAGTAGTTCTGTCTTTCAGATATCTGGTAGTTCTTCCACTGTAAACTACTGACTTACAAACCGTTGGCTCCTATAAACTGGCTACATTGCAGGGATGGAGCTTGCTCTTAAAACATATTAATCTGTCTTGTTTAAAGTTGGATTTACTACTGGAAGGTTACTTCCATAACTACATGCCTCCTCATCAAACTTGGTTCAGTCTGTGCTCACTTCACTACCCTGCAGGAGCAGAGGATTTGGGTGTTTTTGTCTCTGTAGGCTATGATTCTTGAAGCTAAAACTTATGTTCATTGTATTTATGTTTTTTTTACACATTGGGTTTACAACATGCTAGAAGTATATTTGAATACAGTTTAATGTGTCAATATCTAAATAATACTTTATTCTGAAAATCTCTTCACATCCATCCAGCTCAGAGGTGCTTGGAAATATGTTTCAAACACAGCTGAGGAGAATTTCTTTTAAAAAAGGTCATGTACAAATCTCAGGGTCTCCTCTGCAGGAGTTCTGTAGCTTCCTGAAAGTGATGTATTTCAGTAATTCATCCTTGTGATCAGAAAGTTTGTATAATCTTTGCTGTTTACTTCATATCCTGACTCCAGTAATTAAAGAGGACAAATAATTTGGGATGGGTAAAAATTTATTCTATGGTGTTGTGGTTTAACCCCAGGCAGTAGCTAAGTACCTCACTTGCTCACTTGCCCCGATGGGTGGGGGAGAGAATCAGGAGGATAAAAGTGAGAAAAGTTGTGGGTTCAGATAAAGACAGTTTAATAGGTAAACCAAAAGCTGCATGTGTAAGCAAAGCAAAACAAGTAATTCATTCACCACCTCTCATGGTTAGGCAGGTTTTCAGGTGTCTCCAAGGCAGCAGGGCTCCATCACTGTTACTTGGGATGACAAACACCATCACTCTGAAACTCTCCTCCTTCCTTCCTCTTCCCCAAGGTTTATATGCTGTGCATAACACCGTATGGTGTGGGATATCCTTTGGGTCAGCTGGGGTCAGCTGTCCTGGCTGTGTCCCCTCCCCTACTCTTGCTTACCCCAGCCTGCGCACTGCAGGCCAGAGTGAGCCACAGAGGAGGTGTTGGTGCTGTGGAAGCACTGCTCAGCAATAGCTAAAACATTATAAACACAGGTTTGGAAGAGGGTTAATTCCATCCCAGTAAGATCCACTACAAGGCCTTCCAAAATCCACCTTCTTCTTGCAACCCTCTTTTGAAACTGTGTTTTCCAGAACTGGGAAATAGTTTTACTGGTGACGTATGACCAACACCAACTGCACCAGAAGGGTCATCTCTGTTCCTTGTATGCAATGCTCACAAACAGGTTGGTTGCAATTCTTAATGTCCACAGGTTAATGATTATAATGAAATAGTCCCTGTTACTTATAATTCTGCAGGGAACTGACATAGAATAATGTCAAACTGCAATTCCAAAGGGGAAGATTCCACTCTCTCAGCACCAATAAATCTTTGCCACCAACTCAAAAGTAATATAGATTTGTCTGTGTGTGTGTGCGTGTGTGGTAACAGTATTATAATGTTATTTTTATGAATCTAGTCCTTTTCTGTAGTAGTTCTCTCTGGACAATTGTCATCTGATTTCTCCTGAATTGTGGCACTTTTAACTTGTTCTGAATTTCCTCAGGTTGAATTTGGACCATTTATCAAAATTATTTTGAATTCTGCTTATGTCTTCTGAAGTGCTTATACTCCCCATCAACTTGGTATCATTTGCTATTTATAAGTGCATTTAACTGTTCCATCATTAAATTTGTTACCGAAAAATTTGATTAGAACTCAGTATACAGTGGGGTATCCTTTGAGGTTCTGCTCCAAAAAAAACCCACTTTGATAGTGTAGACTTCAGTTTTTCAAATACTTGTACACTCATCTCATAGGTATGTTATGTGGAAAGTGTACAAAGACTTACCAAAGTAAAACTCTTTCATTGCTACTATTTCCTTTGTTCACTAAATCAGTTGCTCTGTCAGAAGAAATTAGATTAAGGTTTACAGATATGTTCTTGACAAATAAATGTTGGCTGTTTCTTGTCATCTTCTTATCCTCCAGTGCTTGTAAATTAATTAATTCTAGCGTGATGGTACAAGAAAGTGCAAAATTTCAAATCGATTGGAAATCAAAATAAAAATAGAGCTGACCAGCCTTTTCTTTTCACAGAATGAATGAAGTGCATGAAGATGAGCACAAAAGATGAACACTATATTTTATTTTCAAAGTTCTTTCAGATCAAAATTCAGGTTGGAAACCTTAACACTGTAAAATGAAATTTCAAGCTGTGTGTTCGAGAGGAAGCTTACTCATTTGATTAAATAAAATGATATTATTCTGTGTATACACATAAGAACTTAAACCCTCCATGGGTTTATATGCATATAACAGTTTTCCTGAAAAATCCAGCCTCCAATGCCATAGCTTATGGGGAGGCCATGATAATTTCATAGGTTGGAATAAGATCACTTCATTTAAGAAACCACCTTCAGAAATTCTTGAAGTTCATCTATAAAATGTATGTCCTGCAAGCTTAAACCCCCACTAAATCCTACAGTTCTCATTTTGTTTTTGTTCACTTTGATCTATTATATCAGAATACAAAAACTCTCTGCATAATATTTTTATTGAAAAAGTTAAACGTTTTATTGGTCTCTGAATTGCTATTTCCACTGCTGCTAAAAACATGTTTGTTTTTCTCCCTCATTTATTGTCTTATAAATGATTTTTCCACATCAACAGTTCCAATTATTCCAAGAGACAAGTCAGAGTCAAAGCAAATGAAAACAGTGGTATCTTGTTGAAAACTGAAAGTTGTATATTCTGTCAGTTGTCTGTTGAAACATTGCCCTCTGAATGCAACAGCATGTACTTTAACTCATCGAGAATAAGACTAATTAAAGGTGGTCACAGCTGATTGGAATCAAAGTATGCTGAACTACTGATTCTTAGATTAGCAACTCAGGTTGATATTCTCAGGTAAATCTAAGATAGAATCATAGAATCATAGAAGAGTTAAGGTTGGAAAGGACCTTAAGATCATCAAGTTCCAACTCCCCCTGCCATGGGCAGGGACACCTTGCTCTAAACCATATCACCCAAGGCCTGGTCCAACCTGGCCTTGAACACTGCCAAGGATGGAGCATTCACAACCTCCCTGGGCAACCCATTCCAGTGCCTCACCACCCTAACAGGAAAGAATTTCCTCCTTATATCCAATCTAACCTTCCCCTGTTTAAGTTTTAACCCATTACCCCTTGTCCTATCACTACAGTCCCTAATGAAGAGTCCATCCCCAGCATCCCTATATGCCCCCTTCAGATACTGGAAGGCTGCTATGAAGTCTCCACGCAGCCTTCTCTTCTCCAGGCTGAACAGTCCCAACTTTCTCAGCCTGTCTTCATATGGGAGGTGCTCCAGTCCCCTGATCATCCTTGTGGCCCTCCTCTGGACTTGTTCCAACAGTTCCATGTCCTTTTTATGTTGAGGACACCAGAACCGCACACAATACTCCAAGTGAGGTCTCACGAGAGCAGAATAAAGGGGCAGGATCACCTCCTTCGACCTGCTGATCACACTCCTTTGGATGCAGCCCAGGATACGGTTGGCTTTCTGGGCTGTGAGCACACACTGAAGCTGGCTCATGTTTATTTTCTCATTGACCAGCTCCCCCAAGTCCTTCTCTGCAGGGCTGCTCTGAATCTCTTCTCTGCCCAGCCTGTAGCTGTGCCTGGGATTGCTCCAACCCAGGTGTAGGAACTTGCACTTGTCATGGTTAAACTTCATGAGGTTGGCATCAGCCCACCTCACAAGCATGTCAAGGTCCCTCTGGATGGCATTCCTTCCCTCCGGCTTATCAACTGAACCACACAGCTTGGTGTCATAGGCAAACTTGCTGAGGGCGCACTCAATCCCACTGTCCATGTCAGTGACAAAGACGTTAAACAAGACTGGTCCTAGCACTGATCCCTGAGGGACACCACTCAGGACTGGTCTCCAGCTGGACATTGCGCCATTGACCACACCTATTTGTGTGCGGCCATCCAGCCAGTTCTTTATCCACCGAGTGGTCCATCCTTCAAATTGATGTCTCTCCAATTTAGAGACAAAAATGTCGTGTGGGACAGTGTCGAACACTTTGCACAAGCCCAGGTAGATGACATCAACTACTCTACCTCTGTCCATCAGTTCTGTAGCCCCATCATAGAAGGCCACCAAATTGGTTAGGCAGGATTTCCCCTTAGTGAAGCCATGCTGGCTGTCACCAAGCAACTTGTTGTTTTTCATGTGCCTTAGCATGCCTTCCAGGAGAATCTGCTCCAAGATTTTGGCAGGCACAGAGGTGAGACTGACTGGTCTGTAATTCCCCGGGTCATCCATTTTCCCCTTCTTGAAAATGGGGGTTGTATTTCCCTTTTTCCAGTCGTCGGGAACTTCACCTGACTGCACATCTCCTGTACAGGAGCACTTTTTAAGATGGGACTGCAAGATGGATGAGAGGTGGGGGGAAAGAGCTGGCAAAAAATATAGATTAATAAAAGCATCATGCTGCCAGGATAAGCTGTATTCATATTAAATTTGCTTCACCTGCATAAAATATAATTCTACAGATGAACATTCCTTGTGTAAGCAAGGCCGTAATTAACCGGCTGAACTAAAAAATCTTGTTTTGAAAACATGCTCAGAGGGGGGATGAGCATATAGTTGTATATTCTCATCTTAAGTTACCACTCTTGTGCTTGTATAAATGCAAAATTATACAAAGCATTAGAGACTATCTCCATGATGTGGGATTTCATATGACTTAACTGGTTGTCTGCTCCCACATGCTGAGCTCCACTGGTTTGGTAAATAAAGCAAACAGACAAGATTTCCTTAACTGTAGATAAAGCCCTTTACATGGAAAAAGCTTCATGTAAATTGCTAGTAGTTAAATTGTTCAGGAATGAAATATCCGTTTTAACCTTCCACTTCAAAAGTCGTGTTAAAGCCTGCTTCTGGTTTGAAGTCTGCCGTAAACAACAGTGTGTACACTGATGACAGACTAATATGGACATTCTTCTTTAAACATCTTCATTAAACTTTCATCATTAAACACAGAGTCATAGAATAGTTAGGGTTGGAAAGGACCTTAAGATCATCAAGTTCCAACCCTCCTGCCATGGGCAGGGACGCCTTGCTCTAAACCATGCCACCCAAGGCTCTGTCCAACCTGGCCTTGAACACCACCAGGGATGGAGCATTCACAACTTCCCTGGGCAACCTATTCCAGTGCCTCACCACCCTAACAGGAAAGAATTTCCTCCTTATATCCAATCTAAACTTCCCCTGTTTGAGTTTTAACCCTTTATCCCTTGTCCTGTCGCTACAGTCCCTAATGAATAGTTTATCCCCAGCATCCCTATAGCCCCCGTTCAGATGCTGGAACATCTCTAAAAACATTTTGAAACATGAGTTTTTCCATGCAGATGACTTGTGTTATTAGTGTCAATTTTGTTCTTTTCTCTTTTATTCTGGAATGTTTTAGCTCACATGTTGTATCTTGCTTTACTTTAGAAATAATTTCTGTAAAAATAGATCTTCTGTGTTAAAATACAGTGCCCAAAACCTTGGGATCCTTTTCCTGGGCCATTTGGTGTTACTGGAATATTGATAGCACCAGCACTTTTTCGCTGAGATACAGTTTTGTAATCATTACGTTTGCAGGAGACAGACTCATGGTCTCATGATCATAGATGTTCATTTTCCACAAAAAGTTAAACTGTGAGAGGAATGACACAGGCAGTTTCTAGGCTGTATCTATTCAAAGAGAAGTCTGTTCCAGAACTAACTGTTGTAACACATGCTTCTTCCATTTTTGTTTTCCAAGAACATTTTTTTTCCTGTGTAGTTGCTAAGGAATGTATTGAAACATTTAAACAAGTCATTCCGCTCTGACAGCGTGATTATGAGAGACAGCACTAGGTGTACACTGTTTTTCTAATAGGAAGTTTCCTGTTTTCTATAAATAGGCATGTTTCAGTTCTGATTGTTCTGTTCTGAAATAACTGGCTAGATGGCTAATTACTCTAAATAGAAAACACAACTAATGGCAGGCATTCAGCCCCTCCTGAAAATTATTGCTCCCAACCCTTAGCTGTTCTACTTCATTGGCACTGGCTCAGAAACATGCTGGGTCTGAGGGCCCTTTTTCCTTTTCTTCTCTTTGGTGCATACGTATCGATCACTCTGCTGTGTCCTAAAGGCAAATATATGATACACAGTGCAGCAGATATTTTGGAGTCAGAGATTCATCCCTGGCTAGGATGTGTAACAATAAACAAGGGAAGGAAATGAACTGCTTCTGAGAAATGGAGTTCCCTCCAATTTCCTTTTGGTTTGCTCACAGCTAGGTTTTGTGCTTTATATGTAATTATAATGATTTATTCAAATGCGCTTACTAGTCAAAGGCACATCTTTCTTATCTGATAATTACATAGCTGGTGAGGCCATTGAGTAGGTTAACTCTGCCAGTCTTTTGCGCTGAAATGAAGTATTTGCTTGTATGTTTCTTTAATGTCTCATTTATTTTCTATCTATCTGTGCCTTTTTTTAATCTACTTGCAGTGTTGTGGGTTTTTTTTGTTTCTTTCACAAAGGCATGTAGTGAATCTGTCTTGCCTAAATTTCCCATGACTTAATTCTTTTTATACCATAATACTGGTTCTCATAATGTGAAATGGAAGCTTTCTTTATGGTAATTCATCTTTTCAGCTTTGTCACACTGCTTACAAACATGAAGGTGATAGTTTCATAGTCCTGGACCCATTCTGCACAATCAGTTCATTACTGTACTTAAGGTAATTTGAGTGTGTTAAATCTCCTTAGGTGAAATCTTCATCCTGCTTGGCATTTGTGATTGTGATTGGATAGCAAAAAATTTTGGAGAGGGAAATCAGCCAAACTAAATATCTCTGTGGGTCCCCAGTGGGACCAAATTTAGAGGGTAATCTAATAGAATTAGGAAGCTATCACAGATGGATAGCACAAAATGGAATAAAATGCATGTAATCTTCCCAACCTTGGGAAAAAGAACCAACCAACCAGTCACTGAAACAGGTGTCATGCAGAGACCTTTGACCAAATGCTATACCCTGCCTTGGATGCGATACAGCTTCTCTCACTGTCCTTTCTGTTCGGAAGTTCTTTATTTCTAACTGTCATCTTGTCACTGAAGTGGTTTACCCTTTATTGAACACATGCATGGTGTCCTCAACAGATACAGTGATTCCGTTAATCTTTTGAGAGATGACACTACCTCTAACTAGTTCAGATTGCGAAGGCCATATATAAGAAGAAAACAAATAATCACTTGAGGGAGCTGACCAAGCTCCTTTGAAGCTACACTGGCATTTCTACACATCACATGCTGTGATATGGGCAGACTCCAAGACCTATTTTTATCTTGTAATCCATAATGATATTTTAATTGGTACAATTTAGTTTTGACTCTTTCTCAGCCAGCCATCTCTGACTCCAGTGTTGCTTGTTTCCTGCTAATAGAACTCCATGGTCTCACAGGCTAGTTTTGCTCCAGAAAGGAAGCACCAAAACTAGCTCAGAAGCTAGCTGCTTGCTCAGTGTGACTTAATTCCTGCTTGTACACCAGTTCCAGATGTTTGAAAACTGTTGTCTAATATTTAAGAAGCCACTACAGAAAAATTCAGGCTAGAAAATCCTGCTGTTTGCAATAGCATGACTAGTATTGCTTCCTGTAAAATTTACTTCCCAATAACGAAAGACCTCAGAAGATCACACTGCATGTGGTGGATGTGTGTTACAAGTGTGCATGTTGAGGAGTTCAGAAAAAAAAAAAAAGAACAAATTAAAGTAGTGCCATGCTATAGAACTTTTTCATTTCTGAATGCTAAACAGGTCAAACACCAGGGGACTGGACATCAGTAGGCAAGTATAACAGGAGCTGCCAACTATCAAATACCTAACACAATTCCAAAAGCTTGAACTGTGGTAGTGAGTATGTATTTTTTCCTTGTGTCACCTGTAGGTGTTCACGTACTCAGCATTGCAACAGTTGGCTAGTCCTCAGGATTTGGATCTTAGTATTTTTTGTTCAAATAGGAATTGATGATATTTACTTTCTCAATGTGCTTCTTTTCTTTCCTGGTAGGTGGTGTCAGCCCTTGGGATCTTTTGATCTGCTTATCTTCCAGAAAAAATGATGGTACTGGCTGCTTTCAAATAGAAGACTTGCATCATCTAGAGCTATTCCAGAAGGTATGTGATTATCATGTTATTTTTTGTAGAAATGAGAGGCCAGGGCTAGCTCAGATTTTCAGCAGTCACAAAAAGAGAAGCATCTAGTACTTAGTTTATATTGCAGCAGCATGACTCAACACCAATAAAAAAGTTTTTTCAAGCTTTTTGTCTACTGAGGAATAGTTGTTAGATACCAACATTTCATTCTTCTTTATATCACACCCAGTGATCACAAACAACTTCTCATTTGGACATAGTATGTTACTTTGATTGTAAATGTTTCAGTGTAAATACTGAAAATCGTTACAACTGAGCATCAAGTTTTTCTTTTCTTTGGCTTGAACTTTTTTTTGTTGTTGGCTACGCTCAAGTAGTATGTCAGACAGAAAAGCTTCTACAGAAGTCATGGGAAATTTAAGCAATTTACCCCACTGGAAAAGAGAATTTAGAAATGGAAAGAAACAGCTAGCAAATGCATGAAACATTTCAGAATAATAGCATAGGCACAAGATAAAGCTAAATTAATTTAGGCTTCACATCCTGTATCACTACTGATTTCAGCTAATGTAATTGCTCCTTTCTAAACATCATTTAGGCATTTCTCCAAATAATGACAGTGCTTCTAAGATTGATAATGTGTGAGCTGGACCACTGCCCTCCTCTAGGGCCTTCATGGCAGTTCCTTGCTCTGCACTGCAATCTGCTTATTCACAGTCCAAAGCATCAGTGTCAATATTTCTTGCTATTTTCAGGATTGGTTTGTTGGTTTGTTTTGTTGGTTTGTTGTTTTTCTTTACTTGAGCATGTTGCCGGCACAGTTTAGGTAACTTAGATATGCAGGTGTCTAATTAAGTACCTGACTTGTTCGTAAAAATATGAGATCTGAACTGAGGTTTTTGTTTGAAAAAATGTGACCAAACTATGGGTACAGTTTGGCTTATATTTCACATGCATCCACAGATAATGGCAAGACCCAAAAGTATAAACTCTGTCTTGAGGGACTGGAAGAGATAGAACTGCTTTTAAAAGGTACCATCTAGTTCATGTATGAAGTTCATAAGGATATAAAAAAACACTTTGTGTCCGCAGCAGACCTAGAATCATATACACTGGGGTTCCCTGGGACAGTATGCCTTATCTAAGTGTATCTAAAGGGAAATTTTTATCATGGTTCCAGTTTGCTAGGAATGTACATGTGCTGAATTCACATCCCAGATCATAAAACAACCCAGATTCTGCACACTGCTTCTTGCTCATTATACCTATAATAGCACATCTGAGTCTCTAACACTGTGCACTACAATAATCCTTACAGCGCTGTCAAATGTCCAGAAGTTTCACACATGGATAACTGAGACACAAGGTGATCAAAGGAATTATCCAAGTTCTCTCAGAAGTGTGCAGCACAGCAGGGACTTAAGCCAGATGGCCATATCACTGGGTAACTTTAAATACTGGGCTTACTCCCTGCTGGCATGTCCATACCACAGTGCAACACAGTCCTTTGTTTCAGAGCCTAGATGTGGTTTAGCTGTGTTAGCTTACCACCATTTCCAAGCACAGCAATTCAAGTGGCATAAGGCTATTTCCCTGCAGGGAGAGACAGTGATTGATAACTGGCAGAGAACAGAGAAGCTGCAGAAACTGAAAAGGGGGCAGGAAGGGGTGAAATCTCAGCAGCCAGGAGGAGAGCCATAAGTCTAAAATTTTGTTTTGTTATAGCCATGGAGGAAGAGCCCATCCTTAACTCCATTATCCTGTGTTGCACGGATGGCACTGTAATTCCCTTTTCACACTGACAGAAGTTTTGTGCATTAGGTGTCTCTGATATATTAAATAGAAACCCATTGAAGGCACCAGGCAAAAGAGCACTTTTCTGAACGGAATCATCAAAGCTTCTCTTTTTACTTATAGGTAAACCTCCTTCCAGAAATCCAGCATTTCCTTTGCAGAAAAGAGGGATTATGCCAGATAACAAAAGCCTTTTCAGGTAACCTTATTTCTTCAAATCTGCATATCTGATGGTACTCTTTTATAGTTGTCACAGAAGTCTCTGAAATAAAATTGTTAGGTTTACAATTCCTTTTTATTTTTAGTCATAGGGAACTATGGGGGAAAATGAAACAAGAATGGTAATTCATTTCAGATACCACTTAAATACAAATTACAGTTACTCAGTATTTTTTTCAGGTGAAGGTATTGCATTGTTTGGCTATTGCATACTGCAGAAATAATTTGGCTATAAATGTGTTATTTTTGGACTGTTTTGTGTTACTGTAGTATGTTGATGTTTACACTTCAAAGACCCGGGTTCGGTGTAATATATTTATTCAGCTTTACAAAAATGTTGTGGCATGGAGAAAGAGTAGGAGTCAGAGTTTGGTTCCAATCCAGACACAATTTACTGATAAAAAGCCTTTTTGTATTAAAATCATCAACCAGAAAAGTTTAAAGGTTATGGGCGAGTTGCCAGAGAATTCTAATTTACTGTGGGTGAAATTCAGCTTTGAATAGAAACTGGAAAAAACTGTTGTGCATCATCTTTGGTCTATTTAAACTACAGAGGGACAAGTTATGACCTCAGTTATACTACTAAATATCCAGCACCAATGCTATTTTGGATTTATGATCTAACTTCACTACATAAATATTGCTGATAAGAAATTTCATCTTTTTTCTTTCTTAATCCGGTAACAATGAAGCCCACATTTATTCCATTAGTATTTAGCCTTGTTTGTAGACAAATATACAAGATAGATCTGTTTTATCCTCCTTTCACCTTTTATATATAATTTATATTTAGCACATAAGGAAAGGATTAATTACACCTCATTTAATCATTTAGAAGTTAAGTATCTACTGCAGCAGTGTTCTAGTCTTCCCCTTACATCAGCAGAGGGGGGCACCTACAAACACTACTTCATTTTATCCTAAATTATGTGTTTATAACAGGTCTGTTGAGTTACCCCTGAAGCTACTTACTACCCACTTACCTCTCACCACTGAATGTAAATGGAATCTATGCAAGTAGCTTAGATTAAATGCTTGATTTTAGGATGCTTGACTAAAGTTGGCTTAGGTGGTTCCTTTCCTAAGCATACTATAGTTTCCCCTTTAACTTTTGTACAGTTTCATTTAAAGGTTGATCAATACTTAAAACCTATGTGAAATGTTTCCCTTAACTGTATGTTAAGGGTCAGTTTAAATTGAGCATTTCCATTTTCCAAGTGCAGTACATTGTCAAAACCGATCCTAAGGAACACAAAGTATAACAAACATCTATCCAGGTCACAGAGTCACAGAATCAACAGAACGGTTTGGGTTGGAAGGGACCTTAAACAACATTTAGTTCCAACCCCCTGCCATGGAACAGTCTTCCACTAGATCAGGTTGCTCTAAGTCCTTTATCATGAAGTCATATTACACCAGGTAAGTGATATATTTTGTTTTGGCTGAGTTTTAAGTATGTATTTAGTGATGCCTAGTGCATTGGTTCCCTTGCACTGAAAAGTGGATTACAAAGTATTCTGGTATAATGCCAGTTTAAGAAAAAAGGCTGAACAGGTTTCCTAAACTTTCAAGGGCTTCAGTAACTGGTACATCCTACTCATGTTGTAACAGGCTGCCTCTAAAAAACATTGGTTTGCTCCTCCTGCTTGGAGAAAGGCCAGTTGCAGTGGTTATATTATTTTGCTACAGCAAAACCACAAACCCAAGAGGCACTTGCAGCACACACAGCTTTCCCCTTAAAATATGCACATTTTCACTGGTGTTCCTAAACTGTGGACAAGCCACTTTGTTTACTTGGTCTTTAAGCTCTTTGGTGTTTTCTCCTGTGTTGGGTTTCTGTGGCAAGGTTTTGGTAGCAGGAGGGCAGGTGGCTTCTGTGAGAAGCTGCTAGAGGATTCGCCTGTGTCTGACAGTGCCAATGCCAGCCTGCTCCAAGACCTGCTGGGCCAAGGCTGAGCCCATCAGTGATGGTGGTAGCACCTCTGGGATAACATAGATAAGAAGGGGGGGAGAGAACTTGTGCAACTTCAGCCAGAGAGAGGAGTGAGAATATGTGAGAGAAACAGCCCTGCAGACACCAAGGTCAGTGAAGGAGGGAGGAGGTGCTCCGGGTGCCATATACTCCCCTGCAGCCCATGGTGCAGACCATGGTGGGGCAGCTATGCCCCTGCAGTCCATGAAGGTCCATGGTGGAGCAGATCTCCACCTGCAGCCTAGGGAGGACCCCATGCCAGAGCACAGCGAAAGCCCAAAGGAGACTGTGACCCTGTGGGAAGCCTGCGCTGGAGCAGCTCCTTGCAGGACCTGTGGCCCCATGGAGAGAGGAGCCCATGCTGGAGCAGGAAAAAGGCCTATCCTTCACGTCTCAGCAGTAAAAATTATTTTGAACATAAATTAGCTGTAGTGTTTTAAAGTAAAAAAAAAAAAAAAAGTCCATCTTGTACATCTAGGTGTCTCCACATGTGGCCCAGGGGCTGAGGTCAGTGTTTCAACACACAGCTCTCATGCCACTTGAGATGCCATGGAGAGCTCAGGACACCCAGTAGGATGGGCAGATTTAGCACAGAACCTATGTCTTTTTGGTCCAGGAGTTAGAGGCTCAGAAGGATATCCTGTGGTGTTCTAGATGGCAGTAGAGGTAAACGTGGATATCTGAATTTAACACTTGATGTCTCAGCTCCAAAAATTAACAGAAGTACAGTTTAGAGTGAGCAGGCCCAAAAGAACACTTAATTTCAGCATAATTTAGCATTAGCTGAACTGCTCCACACTCATTTATAGACTGGACTGTTCCCAGTAACAGGAGTGGTAACTTAAGCTGTGGCACACAGGGCCTCATTTTGTATAGACCAGGCCCCAAAGTCTCAACCCAGAAATGATTCCCACTTAGTATCACTAGATGTGACTAATCTAATTTACTGTGAATGAAATTCACCCACAGAAGCTGAAATTAGAATCAGAAGGGTAAATCATTTGAGTTCACGTTACGAGGACCAAAAGGCGTAAGTTAAAGCAAGCTTCTAGAGCCAAGGTTTCAGACACTTTCCTCTCCTTTGGTTCATCTGATAAAAGCCAGCTTTTTCCACTTCTTTCTTTTGCTTGCATCCTCTGACAGACCTTTCCTTCCAACAACAGCAAAACTGACAAATGTTAGGATTTTTTGATCCTCAAATTCAAAATTATTCATGAACAGTTTTCATCAGTATTTCCTGCACAGAAGATTTTGTTTCCTTTCAAATCGATCATGTACTTTCACTCTGGTGTGTTTGATTCAACAGTGCTTCTCTGCAATTCCTGTTGAAGTGAATAAGTTGTTTTGTTATTACTGTGTTTGTCATTTCATCAGCCCCTCAAAGAGCCAAGCAATTTCCTGTAAAAGTGAAAACACAAAGTTGCTGCTCTAAGAATTATGTGATCTCATTAAAGACACACCAAGTCACAGAGAGAAGTATCAGGCAGCAAGGCTGAGAGGATGGGCTTACTGGATTTATGGTGGGTATGACAATATTGGTATTGATAAGCAGTAGGTAAGGGTAAAGGATATTATAAAATCCCCCAAAAGTTATTATCTTTCCTGTTGTGGACTTCTTAAGCTGCTAGGTTTTGTATTTAAGAGAGTATGCCCCTTCCCCTACCCATTTTGTATCAATATAGGAAAGAAAATGAGGTGTAGAAAATATCAGGTCAGTGCTTGTTTCTTTGCTTTGTCTTTTTAATGGAAAATCTTTCTGTCAGTCTGAAAAATCATATTGGTGTTGCCTGTACTGGGGGGCTGGGAAATTACACATATACCAGTGACGACTGCTTTTTAGGAGACAGGAGAGAAGCTGGGAGGAGAAAAAGTTAGGAAAATAGGACTCGAAGAAGAGTTTAGAGCAGGAAAAACGTGAAAAATGTGTGATGTGTGTGAGTAAACTGTATTGAGTAAGAGGAGTTGCTGGAGGATGGCACATGTGGAAGTGGGTTCGTGAGGAATACTAATGGTAACGGATCTTAAATTTCAACATGGAAGAGACTGGTAAGTGCTTACTACTCAGTCTTAGAAGTTTGGTTTCACACCTGCTTTTGCAGGGCATTTGGCCCAGTTTTTAATCAGATGTCTGAGATCTGCTCACTAGATGGGATTTGGGCCACGAGAAGGTTCTGGTAAGACTATTGAAAGACTAAGGCAGGCTCCTGGCATTTATTGCTCAGTTCAGCAAAGGCTGAAGCTGTTGCAGTGACCTGTAAATGAAATCCTCTTGCAAACAACCCAGACATAGAAAGCCCTCCGAGACTGAAGAATGACTGTCAAAGGGATTTCAGGTGTTCATACTTGGTATGCCACCACAGGTGGGGTGAGAAATGGACTTGCCTGACTCCTAGGACTACTCTCAGCTGAGAGATGGAGAGGACTAAGGTCCATAATGTGATCAGAAATACCCAGTATCACTTTAGGGCACAGGAAAAGCATCCCGGTGTATGCAAAGCAAATACTGCCTATGATAGGTTTTGTCTGGGAAAGTAGTGGAAATGCTTATAGCATTTCCTCCTTGATTTTCTTGTTGCATGGGCAATCCAGATTAGTCTGTCTTTCCACATAAGTGTTTGTCTTGTTTCAACACTTCCAGGGCCCAGCCTGTGCCATGTTTTCTCTACCATACGGATCACCAATTCTTTTTAAAGTAATACTTTTGCTGTACACCTTCCTTTTGTGTTTTTATTAGTCACTAGTCCAAAGACTTTAAGAGTGTCTGCCAGCCTTGCATGCTCACTTGGTCACCTGCAGGGCTGGCCAACATCACTTAATCACACAGAAGGTCTTGGATAGGCATGTCCATCTGTGGCTGTGCTCTCACTATGTGATATGTTTACTGTCTGGTACTAACCCTGTGCTAGCTTTTCTCTCCCCAGCCTAACAATTCTGCTCTGCCTGTTCCCAGCATCCTTGCTTACTCTGCAGTCAGTGGGAAGGGTGATGAAGCAAAGGGAGGAAGCAAGGTCCAATGGAGCTACCTATGTAAGAAAGAAATTATAGTTTAAATTTATTTTCTGTTGTAAGAAGTCAACATCTCTGTGACAGGAACATACTTCTTTATAGAGGGATGCATTTCTTTTGCTATCTGGCCCTTACAAATGTCTGCGCACCACTGTGATCAGTTCTGTGCCTATTACCTTGCAAGTTACTGAGAGCCTCAAGAATGGCCAATAAAATCAGCATCTGATTCTTTCGAGTTATTCTGATTACAAACTATGTGGGAATTGATCTTTGTTTTACAACAAGGTGAGATCTTGGCTAGGACAAAACCGTACTTCTGTAATAACAACAAATATGAGGAGGCTGAAAAGAATTATAGCAGATTAATTACTTGGCCTATACTAGTCTATATTCTACCCTGTTACTAGTACAGAATTGCAGCTGTGGCTCTAATCATGCAACAGTCAGCCAGCTTTTTCACTGAGTTGCTTTATCCAGAGCTCTATAGCTTATCTGTAAATTTAAGTTCTAGTATGAACCTCTGTCTTTTGACTGAGAGGATGCTTTAGGAATGAAGAAGGAAACACTATATTTAATACTTTTCCCATCTATCTGCCAAAATAGAGAACCAAAAAACATGCTAAGTGATTAATCTAAACTGAAGCTGTATTTGCTGATGTTTTTAAAGGGGAAAATAAAAAACACATACATTTTAAAATTACATGCTATCATTTTGTCTTTTTAACTCTGAAACTACACAGGTGTTTTTTAGCATGATTTCACCCCACAGTAGAAATTCCTTTCTCTCTAGATCCACTTTACTGTAATTTTTTTATACTAAACATATTTTAAATAGTTTAAATTTCCAGAAATGACTAACAATTTGACATTTCTCCATTCTAAATATGCAGAGTGGGTTGCTTTGAGATTAACTGTACTACAGAGGGAGGGACCACTGCATTTTTTGAATATGAAAACCTTTTAAGGACATCTAGATCAATAGTCAATAGTGGGTGGTGTATTAAACCTGCAGTGATGTGCGTGTTGCAAATGCAACTTGTAACACATTAAAACCGTTACAGGAATGTTAAGTATCAAGCAAGTAATCATATTCCTGTGAAATCAGTGGAAATTTTTCCAGGACTTCACTGGGGGCCAGGATTGCCCTTGTCTTCCTAGCTTTCTTCAAATACACAGCATCTGCTTTGAGTTTCACAGCCACCCCTTTCTAAATGCATGGGCTATAAAACTGAGTGTTAAAGGTTCTCTCTCTTTTTTTAGCAACCTCAAGGCATAATGTGAAAGCCAGAGGAGAGTACTAGTCTTTGTTTCAGAGTCTTTTCTTCCAATAGGTCAAAGGATTACAGGAAGCAATTAATAGAATAGGTCTGCTTTCTGTGACAAGCCTCGAGGCATGTATGGCAGTAGTTCATCTGAAATAATCCATCCTCCAAAATTAACACTGAAAAATGAAAAACATGCACTTTTAATGCAGCTGACAAGGTGGCTATAAATGACTGAGCAAAAGGTACTGGTTATGCTTTATTTGGATCAAAATTTCATAGGCCTGGAGACGCCTAAGATTCTATGAAAGATTTTTAAGCATCTCCTGATGTGAAGCAATCTTTGCAGCTGCTTAACACACCTTTCCAACCTACAAATGCTGGAAAATTGCCCAGTTGCAAATACTAGAAAAGGACCAGGTTGTAGCAATGCAGCTTGCCAGGTCTGTATCAGAAATCAGCTCTTTGTGCTCCAGCAGCCCACACCGGTCAGGCAGATGGATGGTCTCAGCACAGGGTGCAATATGAAGTTCTTCAAACTCGCTCAGATGGCTTGTCAGAGAGCAAACTTGTAAGGCTGACACCGAGGACCTGCTTCAGTCCTTCTTGAACACTGCTGCAGAAACTGCGAAAAATGACATGAGGTGATTATTATTCTCCTTCTTTCCTCTGTGAGAGAATTCAGGCTACTGCTAGAGAAAGACTACCACTATGAGAACCTAGGAAGAGGTTCAGATGGCTTCTGTGCAGGTGGAAAGTCTCCTGTTTTTCAGGAGATTAATGTGCTGATTTCAGGGTTAATGTACTTTCATGTTCTAAAGCAATGTTTTTCCTGCTAAAAAGACAAGCAATTGGATGAAGACTGCAAGAACAAGTGTGCTAAGCTTACACTGTCCTATATAAAAGTAATGAGAAATGTGCTGGGCTCAGAACAAAGCACAGCACCTTAGTTGCATTTGATCCTGTCTCAAGCTTTGGGCTTCATTAAGCAACCAGGAGCTCCCAAGGTAGTTCAGTCAGTCATGAAACATTTCTAACAGATCTGACAGTTGATGGGCAGTTTAGAAGCAAAATGACCTTTTCCTGGTAGACAATAGTTTTAATTGTTTCTTGCTCCATGTTTGAAGTACATAAAATATAGCCTATTTGATCTTGAACAAAGTAAAATAAAATTAACAAATAAAACATTATCATAACCCTCCTTATAACATCAAAGCATACTATAAAAGGAAGAATAAAGAAGAGGACGCATTCTCATTCATATTCTGTTTCCGTTTCTTTCAGTTGAGTGTTACTAACTTAGTTCAACCAGTAGGGTTTTCTGATGAATTCTTTACCTTTGCAATCACCAGATGTGCATGTTAACATAAGTGTTCCATTTACCAGCAGCCCACATGGCTGCAGCAGTGTCAACACTGACCTGGCTCTCCTCCAGGAAGTCTTAATTTGCCCAAATGTATTTCTAGCTGTTGGTAAGCCTTTTGCTCAGCCACATGTTGTAACTCTTAAATCAGCTATTCTTTATTGTGTATGTGTTTAGTCTCATGTTACACTTCAGAACTCTGAGCCAAAGTCAAGTAAATAACTTGGGAGCTGGAGATGGGGGGAGAGGGAGCAAGAAGTCATAGCTGTGTAAAATACTTGAAAGGCCTCATTAGTTGCCAGTGTAGCTGCTGCATTAGATATCAGTTTTCACTGTCAACTGATCTGTTTGACTCTGGTACTTTGAGAGATCACAGTTGACAGAACAATATCTACCACCAGTTCATGTGACAAAGACATGCTTATTTTGTTTTTTGAACTAGAGGTGTTGACTTGCTTTGGTGGACCTTATACCTCCTTTTTACACATGGCCCCCAGATGTTCCTATATCTCAGATCTATGTTTTACCCATTGCTGTGGTTAGAGGGCTAATGTGTGAATCCAGCTGAGAGCTTGTAGCGGCTTCCTTACCCATCAAAATGGTGTCATGGAGAACACCCTATGCAGAGGGAAAGTGGTGGTGTTTGTCGGTGTTTACAATGGTATCATTTCAGATGTCAGCATAAGAAGCTTCTTCTGAGGAAGTGAAGCTTTTTTTTTTTTTCTTAAGTGAAAGCAGGTATCCAGCCTTAGGTCCTTTGCTTTACTCTGGATTACCTCAAGTGACAGGAGCAAAAGGTACTTGTGGCAAAGCCTGTAGCTTGTCCTCATAAAAAAACAGCATTTCAGTTACTGCATAGCCACTTTGAAGGAAAAATATTATTTTCTAGTTTATGTCTTCTTTCTTTTGATCTTTAGAGTCTGCAACAAACATTACTGATGTTAGGATTTGGATTTTTGAAAGAGAGGATGTAATCTGGACATGCCAGTGGGATGCTGGGACTCTTTCTAACTTGATTTCCCAAGTTGCCTGACACACAACTGCTGAGCCTGCCTCACCTCTTCTGTTATAAAATGCTGATGTTATTTGTGTACTTCAAAAGGACTGGTTAATTAACAACAGCTTGTAGAGTGATTTCAAGATGGAAATACATGGCAATTACTGCAAACAGTGAAGGCACTGCAGGCTTGTTTTTATTGATGATAACGTTGATTAGCAAATTTACAGCTCTAATAAACACTGTTACTGCTTTTGAGTACAAGAGCAGGTGAAGAGTTGCCATGAGAACTGATGCAGCTGAGTGTGCTGCAGCTCAGCACTACTAAGGTCTCTTTATTATAACAGTAATTGCATTCATTGATTACTGGGAGTAGAATTACCAAAGTGAAGGACTGGCACTCCCTGTTAACTCTGTCTGATGGTGTACATGCTGTGTGTCATCCCAAAGGAGCAAGCACCTTGTGGCAGTCTTACTCCCCCTCCACCTCCTTCCAGCCACCTTGCAATTGGCTCTCTCCAAGTGGATGCTAACACAAAATCAACAGAGCCGTGTAAGGCACCATGCAAACATGATGCTCTGTATAGCACGAGGAATAATTTACCAGCATTGCCCCATTTTTAGTTCTTGTTGCTAATCACCAACACCCTGAACTTGTTTAACCTTCTCTTCTTTAAGAGATCACAGGTTCCATTTTTTTCTTTAATATTGAGGCAGTTTACAGTGACTTAGGGCAGTACTGATGAACTTCTACGCAGTAGTTGCTGAATTTTATTACACTTATGTTGTCATCTGCCCCTACCCATTTTAATTTTTTTTTAATTTGTTATATCCAGCTCCAGTAAATGGTCCGCTTGGTAGTGACAAATGAATTAATGTCTAAGTAATCTTTCCTATTTCTCTAGAACAGCTAAACCTCTCATTTAAGAGGGATAAATATAGGTACAAGCCTCACCTCATTCTTTTCAAATTCTGTCTTGTGACTTAATGCCATATTGGTTACTTGTTGCCTTAGCAACACCATTAAAATGATATTTTAAAAAGGGAAAGACAGTCTTATTTTCTCTTAAGTAATGAGCTGAACAGCCTTTCTCTGCTGCCCTGTTCTTATTTTCAGTGAAACATTTGCTTTCTCTGAAATAAGAAAATTATGCTTTGTGCATTTCCCTTTTCTCGACATTATGGTCATTTTACCTAAAGCAACTGCTGAAGAATGTGCACCTTTGATGTAATTTGGCTTTCAGATGATCATCTGAGAAGAACTGTCATTCTTGTCCTTTCGTGGTTCTGTTAATGTCATCACATAGGTGTGGCCTGATGTAAAAGGTGCAAAAGTTACAGGGAGCGTGGTCTGGAAGCACAGTTCTACCTCCTCTCAGTTGTGTGCTGTGTGGTACAACTGCCTCTCTCTCGTCTGCCCTCATAAGCAGCATTGGCAGGGCATAGCTTGGAGTGCTGTCTTGGGCTTCACTGCATTTTATGTGACTTTGATCCTACTCATGGTCAACAGATCAGTATCTTGTGATTGAGGATCTAGGCCGTGAGATTTAAATTCCAGAGTCTTGCAGTGCTGGGCTTTTCCCAGGATGTGCTGGGCACTGCAGGATATGCTGTAGTACCAAGAACAGGGCTTGGCTCCATAACATCATAGAGAGCTGAGCACTGTGTCTTGCCTTTTTACCAATGTGAGAATAAATCAGAAAAAGAGCTCTGAAGTCACCTTTGCACTGTGGAAGGCCTTTATGTGTTTTAATAATTCGCTTTTTTCCTGAACACAAAAGCCGTCTGATTAAAATTTACACTCTGGCAATTATTTGCAGCTGCAACTAACTAACTTAGTTTTCTGGCACCGTTGGTGAAAAAACACCCTTTCAGATAACAGTTCAGTTCAGTATTTCTCTTAGTGCTCCAAGAACTGGTCTCTGTCTCCATTGCCTAAAGACAAAGCCTACGAATACTATTTTGCTAATATCAGCACTTCAGTTAGGAAACTAAAATGGTGCTGTGGGATCATTGCTGATTGGTGTGGTGAAATGCTGTTGTCTCTTTAGGGGTGGAAATTGCCATAGTGAAATGCTGTAGTGTCTTCATAAAGCAGATACGGGGAAAAAAAGCACTTGATTTATCAGATCTGCTCCCTGTGCATATTCAGAAGCAAGTCTGTTAAATGAAAGACTTAATGGGATTTTTACTGGTTTATTCCTGTGATCACTGCACAGCCAAGTAGGCAGAAAGTAGCCTGTTCTGTCTCTGTACTAGCAACAAACAGCTAGCTAGTCACTTAAAGTCCAGACTGGCTATAATGCATAACTCAACACAAAGATGCCAGTGAGAGTATAATCTGAACATGAGGTGTTATATTAATAAATGCCTGGTCTTTATTAGTAAAGCATTTAATCCTGCTAAATGGTGCATGTAAGGCAGAGGACCAGATTAATTTTAGATCCCAGTTGAGCTTGGAAGACTGAACTGAGCTTGTCTGATGAACAGCTGATAAACACGGACAATCACAATGTCGTTTTAACAGGATCTGTATGAAAATAGTCCTTTTCCTTGAATGGCTGCTCACAACATCATCAACAATACAACTTCAGTTTTACTTTTCATTTTATGTACCACAGTCTAGAGTGCACACTTTGAAAGAGAAGTTATACGAATAAATTCGTATCATTAGCGTGATGCAGTATGTCATTAAAAAGATAAGTAACAAGGTTTGGGAATAATGTGAACAGCTTGACTTCTCCCTGACTATTACTTAAGAACTTGAAATGTGAGGTGTGTTAGAGTTAATGAAAAGCATGCTACATGAAATAATGACATAAGGGCTCTTTTTATCAGCACAGTAAAAGCAGAAAATACATACCACCCATTGACTGATCTCACATCACAATATTTTGATTACTATTAATAGTCACATGCCTCAGTAATCTTGAGGAATCTGGTACTTCATTCCTGCTCCCACTGCATGTGGTGGCAGAACTAAACCTCCCATAGATTTCAGCAGCTACGAAATGCAGCCTTTAAACAGTGAACTTGGAAGCAAGGACATGTGGTTATTCACTGAGCTGCCTGTGTGATCACAGCGGTAAAGCCTCTTGGTCTTTAGTCAAATTTCTTATCCCCATTATTGTAATTAGACCTACTTGAGAAACAAAGTTTTGGTATTTTATATTGAGAAATTAAGAATTTCTGTGTGGAAGAAGGGGGAAGGGAACACTTCTTGTATGCAGCACTCATGCACTCACCTATAATGTGGGAGTTTCAGCTAAGCCTCTGGGCTAGCAGCTGGAAGGGTGTGCTTGGTAGGTGTAAAGCTCTCTTCTAGCAGATCCAAAGGGATTATATTCTCAGCATTTCTTATACTACAGTTTTGGCTGATGCTCCTCTCTACCTATTGTGCTCACACATTTTATCCTTAACAGTAGGAGTTGACTGCTGCTTTCAATTCTCTGTTGACTTTCTTTCTCATCTCCTCCATGCTTTTTCAGACCTGCAGCTCCCAGTTGTCACCTCAGAGTGTTCCAGCCAGCCTGGGATGTCACGAGCCAGCACCGCAAGCAACGTGTCCCAGGGCAGCAAAAGCGCTGACAAGATGCATGGTTCCCATCCAAGGTACTAGTAGAAGCAAAGCAGGAGGACACAGCTGTAAGCTAATGATATACCACCTGCAGAAACCAGAGTGCTGCGTCCTGCAATTGTCTGGGAGTCAGGGACACAGAACATAGCAACAGAGGAGACCACAGCAGATGGAGCAGTCGGATGTATTGCATAGCCTGTACTTTCATGTTTGTTTCTGTACTAGCCAAGCTTGCACGTTTTGTGTGTGAACAGCTAAGTGTGAAGGGCACTGAAACACCTAGGCAGATAAATACAGACTCAGAGACACACCTGAATGTTTAGGTCTCATGGTGGCTGAGCTGTTTCCTGCTCCCATCCTTGCCTTGCCCCTGTGACAGACATACACATGTAGTCCTTTGCACAGAGACCCTTCCAATGAAATACGAAAGATGTTACTGGTTGGAGAGCTTGCTGTCCATGTGCTGTTTCCTATGTTACAGCATCTCTCAAATTTTATGCGCTGAGGACCTACCATTCTGCCCAGGGGAGAGAAAGGTCTCTTGAAGACGATATTATTAAACTTCCTTAACAAGATTACACAGAAATGGGAAAGGAGACCTGTCTTTTATCAGGAATCAGTCTCAGAGACCCATAATTTGTATAGTCATCTCCTCATTGCGTTTGCTTTGGGTAGACTAATAGTTGAAGATTTTAACAGTCAGAATAATAACCACATTTGTGAATAGGCCTAAATATAGCTCAGATTTCCTCCAGTAACAAGCATGGCTGATTCCTTTTGTGTGGACTATGGGAGCTTGTAGACCAGTATCTGGAGAGCCACATCACTTCCAAGACACAGTTAGCTTTCACAACTGTTTTATGATTATCTGATTGATTATGGGGTTATTCCTTGGTGTCATAGTCTTTCACAATATTTGGAATCATAATTTGTGGCTTTCATTAGGGAAAACATGGAGTACTGCATATATCTGTCTCTTTATTACATTGAAGAAAGTGCTAACAGTAGTGCAATCTTTCTGTAGTTTTCTTTCTTTTTCTTTTTTTTTTCTGAATTTACTGTAAATCAGTTTTAAATCTGTTTTAAATGCACATTGGTTGTTTAAGCTACTTGGATTTCTTTAATGTTTTTACCTTCACTCTGAATGTCCCAGGTTGTATTGCAACAATTCCAATACGCCGACAATGCATTTATCCCTATATACTCTCAAATGTAACTCCCTCCTAACATAGTTATTTTCTATGTATGGAAAATAGGATTTAAAAATACTGAAATCAATAAAAAGACTTGATGTAATGATTTCTTCCAGCCTGCTTGGTTTTATCTGCTGTATTGCTTAAATTGGAGGAAAAAAAGGTTAATTTCCCATTTCTGATAATTTCACAATTTCATCAAATTCTTATAGTTCATTTTCCTCATTTGCAAAAGCACTTCATTAAAGCTGTGTATTTTTATTACTTTCCAGGAATCATGTATCAGGTTCACCCTACCACAAGGACATCCTTAAAGCTCAAGACCTTTCTGTCATCATCAAAGCGTATGTGCTTGTGACATCTTTAACACCTCTGCGAGCATTCATTCATTCAACCACCACTGTCTGGCATCCACCCAAGAAGAAGCATTTTTCTGTAAAGGTAAAACATTTCATTTCCCATTTTTTCCATCTTTCAGGCAAATTACTGAGACAGAAAACCAGATAATACATTTCTTTTCTTTTACTCCCTCTTTATTTGCAGTCCACAGCTGATAGTGAATATTCTACTCGTGTACAGCTTTCATTTCTCAGAGTGAGCAGGGTTTGCTTCATGAAGAGCTGGGAAGGGCAGGGAAGAGTTTCCTGGTCAGTCAGGGCATGGGATTTGCTTGCCTCAGAGCATGTTTTTATTGGTGACATTTGACAGCAATTGCAAGGCTGGAGTTTTCTTTAAAGCACGGCAGTGGGGGTCCTGTCATGCAGTAACATTTTTTTGCCCGGATATTGACAGTGTTGTAAAAAAGGAAAGTAAATATTTTAAATAGTTTGTTTGGATTTTCTTTTATAGGTGTAGTAAAACAGAATGGAGGAAGGTCAGGGTACTTCTAAATAAGGGGAAGTATTCAATGGAGAGGGTGGGCCTCCCATGGTCTCAGTTTTATGAAGAAGGATGTTTCACATGAATTAACTCTGGACATCTCCAAGTGCCTGGAGAGACACCCTCTCTCTCCACATCTAGTTTGCTCAGCGGTTCTATGGATTTCCAAGCATGCCTTCCCATTCCTTTGGTTCTTTAGCAAGGAACTGTGCCTGCAACACAGCAGTTCATGAAGGAGCTGTGGTGATGCAGCTGCTCCTTTCCTTTTGAGGAATAAGGTCACAAAGTGGCAGTGATTTCTTGATACTGCATAGATCAGCTCCTGCAGCAGCCACCTGAGGATGGGTGCACCTTGCCTGTGTAGCCCTCTTGGGGCAGGAGCAGGTCTAGGCTTTGGATCAGTGAGCGTTGAGGTGTCGCAGTCAGGACTCTCAATGGTGCCAGCCATTTGGTATGTTCTACAATTTTAGCTCTCTCAAAGTTAAGTGGCTAGTGTAAGCTCATTCTAATTCTAGTTATTGGAGAAGCAGACATTCCTAGCGAACAAATCGTCCCATCCCATTTAGACACTAATTTTGGAATGAGATGAGTTTCCTGCTAAGAGTGTCTGCTTCTTTCTGTGGGTTATCACATGCTTAGAGAACATACCAAATTCTAGATAGCCAAAATGAGGTGAGATGAACCTACTTCTTTTTCTTCACCCCCCCTCAGAAGCCATGGAAGCCTATGGAGATAGCCATTTATTTTCTTCTGTTAAGATTAATGGTCACTCGCTTTCAAAACTTGGGGTTCAATTTTATGTTTATTAAAATGGCACAATGTCCAGCAGCTTCACCATTGCTGCTGAAGAAGGGACTACTTTAAAGGCTAGTAGTCATTAGTAATTGTGATATGACTCTGAAATAATCCCCACTGAGTGAAGTCTGCTGACTGGGGCACCAGCCACCATTTATAGAGCACTTTGGCAGCTGAAGCAGCAATAAACGTGATAGATAGAAAGAGCAGCACATCTACAGTAGTTCCAATCTGGTTACCGTTGCTGTGGTGTTGTATCTTCCACAGCTTTACACAGACTTGTCAAAATGGCAAGAAATAAACAAAAAGTAGGCACCACAGAAAGCGCATTTGGAGTGATGTATAGATTGAAATGAAGATTAACAAAATGATGAAATGTGGGGTGTGTAAGGCTGTCTCTCAGCATGAACAGTATGCCCTGTAAAGAACATGGGAGGAGTCAGTGAATCTTCCAGAGAAGTGGGACACTGAGAATTCATGGAGTGGCCAGGAAGCACTGCTGGGAAAATCATAAAGAGGCTTCTGTGCTTGGTGCAGAGGCATCAGGCAGATCATCAGTCAGCAAACAGTGCTTGAAAGAAGGCTTGATTTCAACCACTGATGTCCTTTGGGATGACGTTACATCAAGTTTCTCATCAACTTCATGTAGCTGTCACTTGTTGCCAGTAGCATTTACAGTGCCAGCAGAGTGATCTCCTCTCCCACAGCAGCCAGTGGAGCTACGTACTTTTGCATCAGCTGAGGAACCTGGTCCTAAAAAACTGAAACTACTAAGAGCTTTCAGTTTCTGCCAACTCCACTGTGCAGGAAGGAAAACTGCTTGTTAGGTTGTCAAGCTCCAACCTGTCAATAGTAAAGACCGAAAGTGTCTTTAAAGACCTGTTCTCCCACTGACTGACAAGAATACCCATTGGTGTCACTGGGGACTGAACACACCTATAAAGGAGACTTTGGTCTGGAAAGATTTCCTAGTGTTCAATATGTTTTTCCCCAAAAGCAGCTGACTGTATTCTTTTTTTAAAATGAACATATGAGAATAATTTTTATCTACTGCATTGCAGTTATGGATGTGCTGCTTTCAGTAATGTTGCACAATAATTTGGGACCTCCTCAGTGTATATAGGTTTCTAGTCAACAAATTTTCTTACCAGTATAATTAGACTATAAGAAAGAAACTCATAAGAAACTCATCCCCAGTTCTGGTTAACTTGGTTATAACATAACTATCACAAACTTATTATATTAAGTTTAATTTGATCCCATATGTACAACAATCCTTTAGAGTTGCTAGAAGTAACCAGAGTGTGGTATATACAAAGGAGAAACTTCTAAGAAGACTGGAGATGGGGTACCAGATGATTTCAAATTATTAAGAGAAGCTGTGTAAAGAGAAACCTTGAGTTTAATGAATTAAATAATATTGCCTTCTCCACTGCTTGTTAGTAAACTATTGTGAATGGTTTTTACAACTCATATTTACTTATCCTAATCATAGTGGCAAGGCTTCAGAATGACGCCTTCAATAAGCATTGGCCAAATGGCAGTTCAGGAAGAGTTCAAGTGTGTTTTGTTCACCAGCTGCCAGGTTTTCTTTGGATTATACATATTTTAGTATCTCGGTTCAGAAAGCAAAAAAAAAGGAATATTCTGAGCTGGCATGAGGATTTTGTGTGTAGTCAAGGGGTAGGAAAAGTGCATCTCTAGATTTATGCCCTGGATGAGAAGATTCAGGAGGTACAGGGGAGAGAATGGCTTTCTGCCACATGAATGTTTTGGAGTGAGACTTGCATAATAGCCTTATTTCCTTGAGGAAATTTGGAAACCCTTTATTTAGACCATCTGTGCATTGAAAAATTAATAATGAAATGGAAGCTTTCTATTTTGCATAAGGTACCAATCAAAGGGTGGGTCTCTGTCAACATATGCAATAATTCCATTTGCGTTAATCAGCATTATGCAGGTCTCTTGAGCAGAAGGCTGACCCTGCAATAATTTTCTGTTTTATAGAAGCTGGTGTGCAAAACAGTCATTTATGATTAAGTATCTCAAGGTTTAACACACTGTGAAGTGCTCCTTTTGCCCTCCTATTAACCTTTCACAACCTGGTCCCAGTTCTTAATGAAGGGATGCACTTTTGTGGACTGTAGTGGTGCCACATCCTGCGTCACCTTGGAAGGTTCTTCTGTGCTGTTGGCCACTACCCACAGCCCCTGCTCACCCAAAATAGACAGTCAGGTACCTCCTGGATTTGAATTCTTTGACTGCTGCTCTTGCATAATCCTCGATATGCTCAGTTGAAACTGTGCTTTTAAGTGATTTTCCAGTTGTGCAGTGAAGTAAATTTATTAAAGCAGTTTGCTGTTAAGCTTGCTGTGATATAAGTCACTATAACTACCACTGAAATTCTCTCTCTGTGTATTAAGCATTTGGAAACTTGAGTAAAGAGAAATATATTTTTTACTTAACATATATGCAAATAAAACGGGACCCTCACCTATCCAGGCAATACGTCTTTTAATATGTTGTGCAATTCTGGCGGAGAACCGAACACTGTGACGATTCAGTTACAGTATTGCCCTCAAGTGGCCAGTTTTGATACTACTTCAAGTAATAGCCACGGACATCAGGATGCATAGAGTCAGAATCAGCTAGATTGGAAAAGACATGCCGATAAAGAGCAAACCGCTTAGAAACAGCAGAAAGGCTCAGAATTTTTTTCCCTTTGTTTTCTCTTTGAATTGCATATGCTTGCCCTGCTACTTAGCAGGAGCAAATAAATAAAATTGGCATCAACTCTTAATCCATTAAATTACAAGGTTATTTAGGAATAAAATTAAATTTGTTCTTTCAATTATGTAAGAAATTAGCATATACATTTCACTGTTGTTGCAGGTAGCAAGAATGAATACTACAGTGCTCGTCTCCTGAGCATAAAGAAAATGCTATCTCTGTTTTCTGCGTTTATAGTGTCTAGAGCTCTATCATTTCTCCTTTCACTGACATAAGAACAGAAGTCTGTCTGGACTGGGGGAGATCAAAGACATGCTTAGTCTAACGTTCTGTTTCTGGCAACAGCTGGGCAAGAAAGCATCATGAATCTGTGTAACAGGACAAGCATAAAGTGTGAGTCCCTAGGCAGACTAGAGATATTTCTGGTAACCTGCAAGGTTAGGAACACAAAATTGGAAGTTGAATGTATATATTTATGGTTAATAAGCTACAGTGGACTTTCATGCCATGCAATTCTTTACTATAATTTTTAACCCATTAGTGCTTTTGGTATTCCCAATATCTTGCAGCAATGAGACTCCACAGACTATGTGTTGCTCAAGAAAGAATATTTGTTTTAAAATTTGACCTGATTACTTAATTTCATATCATAGAAACATAGAATCATAGAATAGTTAGGGTTGGAAAGGACCTTAAGATCATCAAGTTCCAACCCCCCTGCCATGGGCAGGGACACCTCGCTCTAAACCATATTACCCAAGGCCTCATCCAACCTGGCCTTGAAATATCCTTAAATCTTTTCTTGAAAGAAAATAATGAATAATCCTTACTTCTTGACCTTTCCCATGTCCATGCCAATCTGTTATGCAGTGGATAAATAAAGGTGAAATTCTTCCTAGCATTCTTTTCTGGTCTTGTCATTACGAACATCCAAGTTTAGCTAGTAAAAGCTCTAGGCTGATTATTTTTCATAATGTGGATATGTCATAAGTAAGTCTTTACACTATTACTACCTAGGCCCTTAGCTCTCTGCTTTTCTACTGATTCATATATCCTCTTGCTCTGGCTGTACAATCCAGCCAGCTCTGTAAGCACACCCCTCCATGGATCCCAGCTTTCTCAGACCTACCTCCCATTATCCTGATTCTTCTCATCTTTCCCTTTTTGCTTTCCAGCTTCCCTTAGTGAAGCTAATACACTTTTGCTTCTCACAGAGAGCTGGGAAGTGCTGTTAGTAAATCACCTTTACTTTCCCACTAAGTCAATTCTGGGTTGGGAAACCATTCTTCAGCCGTAGTCAAAGGACCTAATTTAGTGGTTGCTAAAGCTTATTAGGTGGCTTTTTGTCTTTAGGCTTAGTCTTACTAGCAAGGATCTTTAGAGAAAATCTGTCTCAGATAGCCTTTTTTCCTCCATGAAAGTTATAAGTGTTGAGGTATGAGGTTGTATTTTTTTTGTCCTGAACTATTAAATGAGATATCTTTAAAAAAATCTTTTGTAAAGGAAAAAAACATACATAAGTGGGGAAATTACTGTGTGAAATAGCTGAATAATACTGTGGTTTGTCCTTTCATCAAGTGGCATGATACAGCTGCAGAGAAATGGCATATCATAACAATAAATCAGGGGTGGAATAAACAATTACCTAAAGCTAACACTATAAACCTGTGATAAATTACTGTACTGTTTTCTCTGTAATGTATTCTAGAGTCATTGTTTTGATTATGGGTATGGTTTTCTCCCATTATATGACTTACAAGTTTTTCTATATACAGTAATTGGTGGAGAGTTCTGCCTGTGCTAGCAGGCAATACGGGAAATGGCTTCATTGCAAAGTATACTTTTTCCAACCTTCTATGTGAAATCATTCAGTATTCTTGCGACATCTTAGTTATTTAGATAACTCTGTATGTAAAGTTAAAGAGATTCTTATTTGTGTGTTAAAAGAGTATTTTTGTATCCATGGATCACTACTTAACCAAAAGTATTTGGACTTGATGAAGAAAAATCATCAAATATAGATCCAGTAAGAAGAATTAATGTACAAAAATGAACTGAGAGTACAGAACCTATATTGAAAGTTAGCACGAATTGATTTAATTGATTCAAGTGAAAACATCCTCAGCTATTTTCAAGGAGAGGCAATTACCTTAGGTCTTTTGAGGCTCTGCTGACCCAGATTAGGAGAGCAATGCCTATGATGCATAGAGGACAATCTGTAGAGGACATCCTTTGTTCCTTCAAAAAGCATAATTTCTTTAAAGCAAAGGTTATGCTTTGGCTCCTCAGACATAAACCTTGCTTTCAGATATGTTCCTGGTAACTTTGTGTGCAATCTAGTTTTGAAGGCTACAACTGGAAACCAGCAAAGTCCTTTGAAAATCTAGTCATACAAATCCTATAAAGTCTGATGTATCAAAGCCCAAAATGTAAACCTCAAAATTACACTGAATTACTTGTTAGCCCCAGTTGCCTCTTATCTTCTTTCTCCTTGCCTCTTTGGTAAGTTCAGAGCTCATCTACACCTCCAAAGGTGAGATACAGTTGCAGGTAAAATTGATGAATTCACAGTATTTAAGCAAAACCAGCATAGAAGTGGCTAATTAATGATATGCAATTAGCTGGCAATGAGAAATAATGATACATTTACTATAAATTTCAGTAGCAGAACAGGTAAACCACTATACCAGACACTTAAAAAATGTTAATAAACATTCCACATTTCTAAACATCTTTCTGTAAATACCCTCGGAAACACCTACCTGCTTACCTACATTTACCCAGACCCTCTCCCACAGGCAGCACAGGTTACAAACATCCCCAACTCTCCTGGATGCAGTTTCCATTCTTGCGTGCACCTCTCCTTGGTTAAGCAGGGATTCCAGTTCTGTGTGTGCCATTTCATGTGTTCCCGCATAGGACCTGTGCCCTTCCCTTACGCTAGTATTCCCTGCAGTGGAGGCAGAAGCTGTGATACTACTGGGCTGACTTCTGGCAGTGCCTGATCAGGTTTTGACTGCTACTGTTTCCACTCCAAAGTCCCATCCCCTGTCCCCGTCCCCCGTTCCCCCACCCCCCACAAGTTTTCATGCTGCTTTTATATAATTTCTGAAGCTGACTTCTTTCTTGTTTCAAAAGTCACTTTGTAAATTCCTGGTTACTGTTTAACCTTGCTGATGATCACCTTCCTCTTTGTCATGATAAGATTGGCACAAACATCCTCCCAGGCACACAGGTTTTTTTGTCCATGGGCAGGCTGTGTGAACACCCCTGTGGCATATTTCCTGCCTGTCGTCAGTGTCTCATTTAGATTCCTTGTACAACCACTGGAGGAACAGAGCAGTTTTAAATTGCAATTAATGTCACCATTTTGAGGCGTCTACCTTAGGATGGCATAAATCATGCTCTTCAGGTGTCTGTGTTCTGCACAGAGGTATATAAAGGACCTAGACATTTAGGTCTCTGTCGTGGTTTAAGCCCAGGCCGTAAGTCAGCCATGCAGCCCTCTTGCTCACTCCCCCACTTTCTTCCCCCACCCCCACTCCCAGAGGGATGGGGAGGAGAATCGAAAAAATGTAACTCCCACGGGCTGAGATAAGAACAGTCCAGTAACTAAGGTATAACACAAATCACTGCTGCTGCCACCAATAATAACAATGATAAGGGAAATAACAAGGGAAGAGAATACAATACCACCCATCGATGCCCAGTCTGACCAAGCTGTGAACCAGCCTTTCCAGGTAACTCTCAGTTACACCCTGGGCATGACATGCTGTGGTATGGAATACCTCTTTGGTTAGTTTGGGTCAGGTGTCCTGTCTCTGCTTCCTCCCGGCTTCCCCTCCTTCCTGGTAGAGCATGAGGCTCAAAAAGTCCTTGGTCAGAGTAAACATTACTGAGCAACAGCTAAAAACTTCGGTGTTATCAGCGCTGTTCCCAGGCCGAAAGTCAAAACCACAGCACTGCACCAGCTACTAAGAAGGAGAAAAATGACTGCTACTGCTGAACCCAGGGCACTCTCACATAAATGTAAGCAATGTAGTCTTATGCAGTGGGATTCCTCCACTAATTTTAACACCTGGGTGAATTGTCTTCATGTGGGTTGTGCCTGTAACAGTGAACAGAAAGCTAATCAATGCAGCCAGCGAAGGTAGTTTTTTTAAGAGTGCCTTTCCTAAGGTTAGTTGAAGAAAATATTTCTTATCTCATCAGGAGGCAAGGCTATGCTAGGACTGAGATAGAAGGTAATCCCAGAAAGATCCCTACAGTGTGGTTTTATATTCTTTCTCAGGGCAATCCCCAGTTTGCTGCTCCAGCATCTCTCCTAAGAAATTAATTTGCAGAAAAATTGCCAGAGGAAAATTCTCTCAAGGGAGTTACTACAGTCACTACAGCATTCAGCCCTGCAGGTGCCTGCGCTTCCACTCTTCTTGAGTCCCCATGACTCTGTGAATGAAGCTTTCAAATCAGAATTCTTTTTTCCATTTGTTGGCTCCAGGGAGGCTGGGGAAAGCTGCCTGGTGAAAAATAGATCTTCATTCTGCACAATGGGAAAATATTTCCATTCAGCGGTGCCAGTGTAAATGTGGCATTTCCTTTGGGAAATGATGTCTTCCTCAGGCCTTACATTATTGGTTCAGTGTATTTTTGAGGAGCCAAAGAGATCCATGTTGCTGAGATCATAAACCTTACTTTAATGACTGCAGACTGTAGAAGGTGGATGCCAAAGCAGGTAGAGAAAAAACATTGTAAAATTAATATTGATTAGTGGCTATCCTAAAGCAGAAGTAGTTATCCTTGAGCAAAAGGTCAATGAGTTAAAATTAATCTCAAGAATATTCCTAGTTCATTCTGCCTTTACAGAAAATGTGTGCTTGACCCATGTAACTTAGCTGCATTTACACACTTCCTTCAAGAATTACATAAATATGTGGAATGTACCTCCAACTATATGCATTCAGCATGTGGATGAACATCTTTCAGCTCCTGAGAAGTCTTGCAATTCTGTATACAATGGTGTCATTGTATATAATATATGTGCATATCAACGTTAAGTTTTACAGCCTACTAAAATGTAATCCCTCTGTTTGAAAATTTGCCAGCCAGAGGTCAGCTTTCTCCCAGACTAACTTCCTGTGACTGCCAACAGTTTTGCCAATTCTGTAATCTTTCTACTATTCAATGCTGCTTTTAATCATGATCGATCAATGGGATTTATCCAATGAGATTGGATCTTGCTGGACACGTCTGTTTCTTCTGAAGGTGAGAGAACTAGTGTCAATGGTGATCATCTGAAGAAACCTTCAATTCAGTGACTTCTGTATACTGCAGTTGAACATAGATATTTATATAACTTTGTTGGGAGCACTCAGAAGAACTGGAGGCTGTTGCAGGCTTTCAGACTTTGTCACCCCTAATCCATATAGTTTACATTTTCCCCATCAGTTGCTGAGAATCCTGTTGGATCTGTAGCAGTCAAAACTAACTTGAACTTGTTTAAATAGCATTTTTTTCATGAATTGGAATTTAACATGAAGTTTTCATCTCTTGTCTCCACTGGTCCTGAACCAGCCTGACTAAATATTTATTTTCAGTCATTGGCTTAGAATAAACATTGTCCTAAAACCTGATATCCCCTAATGAGAACCTGTTGAGCAATGTTTCTTTTCTAGTCTGGCTAAGGAGGGCTGTAGCTAAAAGACAGTTCCTTGGCGAAGCCAGTTTTATTTTAATGCCTATTGTGTTGGAAACAGTTGGCTATTATAGCCAACAGCTCGCTAGGGGTGCAGACAGGGCAAATCAGCCTGTCTTTCATCAGTTCTTGCTAGAAAATATATGCATTGCTTATCCTTTTTGTTCAGATGCTTAAGAATTTATTTACAGTGAGGAGAAAATGAATAATGAGGATTTTCTGTCCCTTTTGCCCCTCCTTCCAATAATCCCCATTTCTCCTCATAAAATTCTGTAACTTTTTTGTGTTCCACATTTTTTCACTTAGCCCCTCAATGCCTACTGCAGATTTAGGAAAACAGAGAAAAGGTGCAAGCCAGTTTAACAGGAATATGTATGGTGTGCAGGATCTGGCAGAGATGCCGGAAATGGTTGTTAAAGTCAGCTGAAGAACCACCATGTAGGTCCCCCTTGGTGAAATGAGTCTTCATTTTATTTTTTTAATGTCAAATGAACAGTTTAATTAACTGTTTTTTGCCTGAACCAGGAACTGAAATGAGACAGTTTAACTGGTAGATTAATCTAAATCAGAAGTGATTTGGAAAGCATGTAGCTTTTTGTTCTTAATTGTTGTACTGCTCTATGGGAGAAACACAGCTTTGATGATCTCAGACCTTGAGAAACACAGACTCCCTTTCAGCCTGTTGTGCCAGGCAAATAAAGCATGACCTGAGGATTTGGATAATCTCTTTATAAATAGCAGTTCCGGGGCACTTTTGCCCTAGAGACTCATGGAATAGCAGTACACGTGGAAAACTTTCTATGGCTTAAAAATACAGTGTGATGTCATTCAAGATTTCCACATCATGTGAATATCCAAAGGGCAGAGTTGGGGCTACATGTGCAACCTTCACTTTGCAGCTTCCTGGCAGTCTGAGGTTTAATTTTATGACTTCAGTCATGCATATTGTTGTATTTTTTTTCCTATTAGCATTTCAAATAGTTTTATCAGAAAGAGGGGGGAAAGTCCCAGTCACTGCAAACCTTCTGTCCAGGTATGTGCATGGGGGACTTTTATTCAGTAAAGCTTGGAAAGGGAACCACTTGTTAGAATGAAAACAGAGGTGATAAAAACAGGAAAACAGGCAGACCAACTTCTTACCGTCCAGTTATTTACCAGCACAACAGTATGAAGTTACTGGAACTGAAGAGAGCAGAAAGCGAAGGAGGATCACTGTTAGTGCATATTTGAGCATTTCCTGTGGCTGGCTGTAGGCAATAATACAGGATTTTTTGAAAAGGAAAGGTGGAAAAAGTGCTTATTACATTTAACTGCAATATGCTGCTTGAAGAAACTGAAAAATATTCATCCATGCCCATGCAGACCAGTGTGTTTAGCAGTATTCATGCTCACAAGGGGAGGCTCCAGGACTGTCTAGAAAATTCTGTGGATTAGGCTGCACAGAAGTATAGTGTAAGATCTGGTGTCAGAATAGCAAATACATCATAACACATCACCAGTAACCAGCAGTGTATCCCTGAGATCCCTACTGGGTCCATTCATGTTCAACATATTTGTTAAATGTTTGGATGATGGGACAGAGTGTACCCTCTAATGACACAAAGCTAGGAGGAATGGCTGGTACATCAGAGTCATGCTGCCATCCAGAGCAACCTCACCAGGCTGGAGAAACGGTCCAACAGGAGCCTCATGAAGTTTAACAAGGGGAAGTGTAAAGTTCAGTACCTGAGAAGGAACAGCCCCAGGCACCAGTACCTGCTGGAGACCAGCATTCTGGAGAGCAGCTCTGTGGAAAAGGGCTTAGGGGTCCTGGTGGACACCAGGTTGACCAGCAGTCTGCCCGTGTGGCATACCTGGAGTACTGTGTCCAGTTCTGGACTCTCCAGTACAAAAGTGATGTGCAGAGAGCCCAGGGGAGAGATGATTAAGGACTGTGACATTTCTTACATGAGGAAAGGCTGGAGAAGTTTCACAGGTGCTTAGGGAGGTCTCGCCAATGTTTATGAAGGGAGGCTGTAAAGAGGGGCACAAACTAAAACACATGAGATTCCTTCTGAACATCAGGAAATACTTTTTCACTCTGAGAGTAACTGAGCACTGGCAGAGGTTGCCCAGAGAGGTTGTGGAGTCTTCGTCCTGGACATATTCAAAAGATGTCTGGATTCAGTCCTGGGCAAAGCACTGTAGATGACCCTGCTTAATCGGGGGAAGGTCAAAATGACCTCCAGAGGGCCCTTCTGATCTCAGTCCTTCTGTGGTTCTGTAATTCTCTCATCATGCTTTAGAGTCAAAATACCACATTAAACCTTGTTGTGAACTTGCTAAAGGCAAGGCTTGGTTAACTCATCTACTGTGGGTTCTTGTTCTTGACTGTAGTAGTCAAAGGCAGCTGGAGAGGTGACAACCATATCGAACTCCAGTGGGGTGTCTACTGAAGCTGCACGCTTCCACCATGTTATCCCAGTGGAACATGTATAAGTATGTGATAGAAAATATACAATGACATTTCTAAGTCCATTAAGTAGGGAAATTATTGGAAATAATCAGATATTTTTCTTTTCTGAATGTCAATACAGAACATGTTCTATGTGTATTTTTTTTTTGTGCTTTATCTTTGGAGATAGTACTTTTACTATAAAAATGTATCTTTTTCATAATACAGTACTACTAAATTATCTAACAGTTTTACATAGTTGATACACTAATTGTGTTATGTGCTGTGTAATAACTATAATGGAAATATGATTTAAAGGCAGCCCGTTTTTTAGCACAAAGGGCTCTGATGCAACAAAACCTGTCAGTGTCCCACTCTTCACTGGAGCTCTGTGTTGCTCCTGTCATTTTCTTAAGTCTTATCTGAAGTGATGAGGGGGGTGAATTCACATAAGTGATGAAAACAGCTGAGGACAGTGTTGTGCAGGCCAGTGATTATGCCACTGGGAAGATTCACGAGTCCAGAAGCCTCAGGATGTACAAGAGTTCAGTCAAAACACAGACTGCGGTGACTTTTTTTTCAACATCTTTCTTCTGTATTCTGTTTAAAGCTTGTTAACCTGGAGTAAGGGTTTGTAGTCAAGGTTAAGTGGGATAGTCCTTGGCACAGTATGTTAACAGGAAAAAATGCTTTTGCTTTGAGTGTGCTATTACCTACTGCTGAAGAAATAAGTGTCTGTGGTTATCGTTGCCTAGAACCAGTGAGAGCAAAATGTTTTGTCAAAGTCAGCTTAGTCTGTGAGCAAAGTCTGAGTCTGTGAGTATTTTTTAAAACCATTAATACAGAGTTTATTTGTGATATGCTTATTTTTATACAAGGAGTCATTCTGTACTAGTATGCAGTATGGAGCTTTTCATGCCACTCTACTCTTCAAATGAATAAGATCTGAAGCTGACATTCTAAAGCAATTTTTACTTCTACTAGCCTTTCAGTGCATGATTTACTGTAATGTTCAAAAATACATGTAATCTTTTTTACAGCTGCAAAGGTTTTTTGAGATATTCTTCAGAAGCAGTTCTCCCCAACAAGCCTTCAACAACATGAAGGAAGCTATAAGCAAACTTCTGCTTATGACTGAGGTCTTCAGTGAATCGTCTGCCTCAGGACCAAATTCTTTCAATCAGTAAGTGACTTGCAGTGGTCATTGACATGTTATTGTCAAAATATCTCCTTAGAACAGAATAAAAATTGTAAAGGATACATGACTCCTAAAATGAGATATTCACCTCTATTTCATACTTCCTCTTAAAGTGACAACATGGTGGATATAGGAGTAAAACTCTTCAATATCCACAATGCTTATAGTTTGTGAAAGATTATGATGGATACTTAGGACCAGATACTGTGTCCTGATTAAGTATTTCAGGCAGCACAAATGAACAGAAATCTCTCACAATTGGCCTAGTTCTAACATACATAAAGCTGTATTTCCCTTCAATGAGCCTTTTGTCTTCTGTCAAAGATTTAATGTTAGAGTAGTCCAGACGGTTCGGAGCTGGCTGTGGCAGGCAAGCTGAACAAGAGACGCTGTAGAATACTTTATGAAATATACAGTAGTAAATACCTAGTCAGCAACAGTCACATTTGTGTGGGTTTTAAATCATTGTAATAATTTCTATTAGAGTGTTAAAGTTCTTACACATAAATCACCTTTATGTAATATTTGTATTAATTAAAATTAATATTTGTTTTATATATATATGTTATGTCACATCCCTGACATTTTAGCTATAAATATGAAATAAGTCACTATTAATTAAATTTATATGTTTTATAAAGCTGTTTGAGAACCCAGGTGTTTTAGTAGCAATAATATAAAGCTCATTATTTGACCTATACAAGTTAGAAATAAAGCTTACATTGTGAGCGGAGAGGGCAGCGAGGAGGGAAGCAGTGTAACAGGGATGGAGCTAGTTTGACAGTGGCCCGGTATTTCGGTATTTTTTTACCAATGGGATGGATATCTCTGGTTTGTTTAGACCAAGACTTGCTTACAGCTCCTGGCCCATGCTTTCAAACAGCCCCATAGGTGCTGCCAATTCTTTAGCTTCAGTGAATCAGAGAGTTTCACCATCTGTTGCCCTCCAGATGTCTTCAGAACTTTTGCAGGAGCTGATTCTCATCAAAAGTCATTTTCTCCTCCCATGTATTTCACCTCCCTCACTGGTTTAAAAGTCACCCATATATAAATACACTTTAATATAGCACTGTTTTCATTGGCTCACAGTCTGACTCCGTCTATCTTTAATACTGCTGTCTTTTCTTAGAAACTTTATTTAGTCTGTATTGCATGCTGTCTCTTGTCCTGTGTGTGTATGTTCTTGTGTGTGTTCTCTGGACCTGTGTGTGGTTGTCGTAGCATATATAGGGCCATGGTTTAGTGGTGGAATTGGCAGTGTTAGGTTGCCATTTGAACTTGATGATCTGAAAGGTTTATTCCAGCTTAAATGATTATATGATTCTCAGCTTTGTGAGTACTTATATCATTGAATGTGATTCCCATTATGTTGTATTTCAGATGCAGCCAATGTTTTCAAATGCTAACCTTTGACATTGGATTTGGCACCTCCATATACCCAGTTGTTCTCAAGGTGAGAAAATTACACAAGTTATTTCTTGACCAAAAAAAAATTACACCAAAAAGAACCAGCAGGGAACCCTCTTTGACAGGTACCCTCAAATTTCTGAGAAACATACAAATACATCAATATTAATTTTGCCTAAAAGTGGGGAGTTGCCAGTTTGTAAGGGATAGAGTTCCTGTGATGAAGTTTGGCACACCACTAAAGTTTCCACTTTAGCATTAAAGGACTGTCACCCCAACTATCAGTGAAACAAAATCCACAGGAAGCATTGCATGAAGGTAGAGTCAGGTATTAACTGTGCCAGAACAGGCATGAAGTGAGAAAGTTAAAATACCACAACTGGCTTTTAATAAAAATTGAAGTTTTCCATGAATTGAACTGTACTTCTCCGGCTCATGACCTGCTGCCTTCTTCCTGCATGGTCCTCAGGGCCCTCAAAACCAGAGAAGTATGACCTGGGCACAAACTCCCTGTGCCAGTTTTGTACTACTCTTACCTCAGAACAGCTGGGATGGAAACAATAGTTGTACTGCTTTCCAGCTGCTTCTCATTGCCCCTGTATATACACACAAATATGTATACACCTAGGTACATAAAATCTTTGTTCATATTTATGATACACAAAGAAAAAAAACCAGTAAATATATCCTAGGAAATTGCAAGAGAACATTTTAAAAATGTGTCCTCAGTAAAAATCTGTTGAGGTTTCTAGTAACAAGAGTGCAGTCAGTCTCTCCAGCCTTCACAAAAACAAAGATCCTTGAAATACAATGAAAAAATGGACGTATGAAAGAAAATTTGCACAAGTTAAAAAAAATCCATGTAAAAAATATTCTGCCAGAAGTTGCTTAAAAAACTAAACATAGCACATAATGTTTACCTGCCTGTATAGCAGTCTCAACCATCAGCTATAATCCATGAATGTACAGTCAATAAGTTGAATAGTTTCTTATGAAAACACAAATTACTCTAAAAAATCCCAGTTGATAATTACTATGATTTTTGACATTGAATAATATCTTTTGGAAACCACACAGCCCAGGCAGCTTGAAGTTACATGGTTTTGTGTTTTTATGTTAAAATACTAATTTATTTGTATTTTATGAACATGAGTTTATTCATTGTGTTTATGTATTGCAAAACTTATACTTTCACAAGTCGTAAATACCAGAGTTGTGCAAGAGTTACTAACATATAAACTGACATTTTTATTTTTAATTAAATTTCAAATCAAGAACATGAAAAAAACTTTCACAGGAGTACGCAATATTACACTCTATCCACTGGAGGTCAGCAAACATTGTGATGTGTAGTTCTGATGCAAAATGTGGTACAGAATCCGTTAGATTATAATCCTGTCTATTAATATTATGATCTGGTTTTTAAATAAATAATTAGTTTGGTATATGTGGTTATGAGAAGACTAGACTTGATGTTCAGACTGTAAATTCTTAATCTTTTTTCCAACAGGTGCATGAAAACTTTGACTTTCAAGATGAGGATGAATCAAAAATTCAGGACCAAGCTTTGAAAGAATTGCTTTTTGAAGATACTTTTAATTTTCTCCTGTCTAATGAATCCTCGACAACTAGCTTCGTAGAAGCCTTACAAAAAATATATGGATCAACTGTGAGTAAGGTAGTTCATTAAACCTTTTGCTTATTATTAACTATTTGAAAATATTTAATTCTAGATTGTATGCCTTTCTGAAAATTTGGTGTGAACTTACAGAATGAAGGATTTATTTAATCAAAACCTGTTACTGAATTTTGGGGAATAAAATGGTAATTATATTGAACAATCACATTTTGTTTTAATAAAAAGTTGTCTCTCAAATTATATCGTTCCCCAATGTACAGTATTTTAAGGGTAGATTTAAACCTTTAACAAAGTAATTTCTCCACCATTTTTAGGTGGTCTTTTTAAATACACAGGTTTGTGTCTTTTCATAATCTGAGAATTGACTAACTCAGACAAGGAGATTAACGAGCATCAGAATTCACTTGTTTTCTACAACTTTGTGTCTTCGTCTGAATGAAAGTTCCAGTTACTTTTTTTTTTTTGCATTTATAAGATCTGCATAAAGTTTACATTATGATTTCTGACAAGTGGGGATCTCCTGTAGCAGTATTTCTTTCAGTCTGGTCACTTTTAAGGGTGCATTTCTGAGGAACCACCTGCTTGCAAGATTTACAAGGACTAAATTAGCCATGCAACTTCTGCCTCTCAGACAGGTGCGGCTAAAACAGGATCATGGGTGCTAAATTAACAACAGGATAAAGTAGGAAGCTGCAGACACGGACTCATATATGATATGATAACCTAAATCTACATTCCACAGGAGACTAGACCACATTTCAGTGTCTACTTCATTGTCTATACGTTATGCGGTCTCTTCTCATGGTACTTTCTAAGGGTACTTTTCTACACAAAGCTAATGCACAGTCTGCTTTACTCCATACTGAGAAATGGGAAGAGCTATCAAAGAGCTGGCTTGACATGACTTTGGATGAGGTTAGAGCAAGTTGAGAGCTTCTACAGCCTGTTCCTTTGATCACCAAAAAGATCGGGGTCTAAAGAAAGCGTGTTGCTTTCCATGTGATTTGACCAGAATATTCTGCCCTTTCCTTCATAGGATGGAACTTACCACAGAGAAGATGAGCAATGTTTATCTTTAGAAGAGATAAATTCAATGATAACTTTCATCAGGGAGCTGAAGAGTCTTGGACAATTTGAGCTGGTAAAATGACAGGGTTTTGTTGCATTGGATATGTATTTTTTGTAAATCTCTTATATTTCTCTTTTATTGCCATTCTTTGCTGTCTCTGGCACATGTATTAGGCTGGATGGATAGGAAAAGGCTATAGAAGTTATACTGATTTTATTTTGGAGGATTTTTGGAATTTAAATTAAAATAGATAAATAATACTGGTAATTTGACTTCAGGATTCCTGGGAAAGGACTGCTAAAGCAGAAACAGAGACCAGAAAATAGAATGAAAGGAAAAGGATGAACATTATGTAGATTACTAATGAGCTGGTAAGAAAATAGAATGGTAATGCAGCAAAGTGGGTGTGAATGGAAGAACTGGAGACAATACAGCACTGAGATCATGACCAGATAATAGTTATAGATGAAAGAGTGGCAAAAAAAGAAAGTGTAATATGTCATCTTCTTCACACTTCAAGAGAGTTTCTTTTTGGTGAAGAATAGAGGTGGAGGACAGTCAGTGTCTCTGAATAGGTATGGCAGTTAATGGGGGAAAAGATGAGTATTAGGGAAATAAAAGATCTGCACCTGTATCTATTGTTCAGAAAGTGCATGATATCAGGATTCCTTCTAGACCTCCTGGATGAGTATCAGGGTTGGAGACTGATGAGGCTTTGTGAAAATCACATGAGAGGCAAAGGAGTAAGACCTCCGTGTCAGTACTAGTAATCCTGATTTGCAAGGCTGAGCAAGACAGTCACTTTCTACACGTGTGGAAAGAGCATGAATATGTATCTATTCATATACTATATACACTGTCATCTGATGATTTCTCTCTTCTTTGCATTTTAGAAATATTATAATGTGTAGCCTCTAATCAGTGTCTCTCTTCTCAGCTTTTCCCTTCTGCTGCACCCCAGATTCAAACTTTAGTGCGCGACCTTTATCACATGGTGGACCCAATGAGACAACTTGGTTCAGTCCTGACTGTGCATTGGTTGCTTTCCAGTTTACTTGAACAATTCCAGTCCATGACTAAAGAGGCACAAATGAATCCTTCAGAATGGTAAGACAGCTATAATATGAAATGTTGAGGGTAGTTTCTCAAATTATATTAACTGCAACAGATCCAGTGAGCATCATAAAACTTAATCCTTCAGTAGATGCAGTGGTCTTACAACACTTGAGATGAAGGTCCATCATCCCATTGTGGAGCAGTGTCAGCCATTCTGGCATTAGAGATGTAGTTAGGTTTTCACATAGGACAGATTTTTTTCTTTGGTTCTGTTTCTAATACATGTATGTCATACTTCTTTAATAACCACAGTCACATCTGATTTTGCAAACAATGGCTTGGGTGCAGAGGCTCTTTAGACAATGTGTATGCTCCATTCCAGTAAGTCTAAAGTTAAATGTGTAAATGACATTATTTTGTATGTTTTGCTTGGAGAACACCATAGTGACTACATAAGGCATCTGTAAGATTTCTTAAATTTTAATTTTGTTCCTCATTAAATTGGGTGTGGCTTTCGGCAAGTCAGTAGTCAGCTGTATCTTTGTTTGCTTAGCTATAAAGTGGAGCTTATACTTTACCACCATGCTAGGTAACTGTTTATTGGTGTTTTGAACATACGTAGTTCCATGAATGTGCTAAGTATTATTGTTGCTACTGCCAGCCACTCCATGAAAACTAACTCAAAGATGCAGCTGTTTGCATTCACGTGTAAGCCCTTGCCCTTTTGCCAAAATATTTAGGTTTGCATATCAAAGCATACCAGCCTTTAGCAGCTTTCTGTTCTAATCTAAGCAGTGCCACTCTCTCACTTTCAGTAAGCCCTTTGGCCTCTTTTGTTTTTCTTCAAGCTGAACATTATTGTGTATGTATAAATATGTAGAAGTACCATGACCTCTCTCCAGGGCATAGGCCAATCTGCTTATTTGCACTATGTTTTTCTGCAATGGCTGAGCTAATAATGCCATTCTGTCCATTCACTGTGTAAAAGAAAACTTGTTTTGACATTGCAAAATCATAATCTTCCACTCCTATAGCTACATGCATGTGATGGTGAAGCTTATGTCAGATATGCATGTAATTATACTTAATTGCAAGAAAGAGCTTAGTAGAGTTTACTCCCCAAATAGTTCAGGTAAGCATTCTCTCCAACCTTTAATTAGTCTTTTTTGAGATTCCCAGATTTTATGAGTTTGTATATCAGAACAATTTTCCCGAATTTCTTCGGTTAGGGTCACGTTGTTTTGTTGATTCATTTAACAGTTCCTATTTCTCTGACTATGCAAAATTGTTATTTCCATTTACAAAATTCAGTGATTTTCACAACTGACTGTCCAACCACACAAGATACTTATGGGAAAAATGACTTCTGACTTTGGTCTTGTGCAGTTATTCTGTTCACTGATCATGAGTACACAGGGTGAAGAAAGAATTTAAAGGTCTAGTTTTCTTAACCCATTTCATCTACATGACTAGTATTGAAACTGGTGTTTATGGTATTAGTGATGTCTCTGAATTCCTTTCACAGGAGAAGCAAGAAGAACTCTAGAAACTCATCTCAAACCATAATGAAATGGTTACAGCCTAGGTGAGAATGACCGTCTCAGATGTATTGATATAACATAAAAAGTTCTTTAAATATGAGGGAGTGGTACTACCTAATGTGCACTAAGACCAGTCTTCTGCATTGTTTGTGCATTGTTTTTCAACTTTGCAGAGTTTCAACTTGTGATATGATTAAGATCATTACTGTCTTTTAGAATAGGGCCTATGAAGTATTGCAACAAGTATGTTTGGACAGCAGGGTAGCATGGTAGGATCAGATTACTGAGAAAAGCTAACCCCTCTGTATTTGCAGAAGACAGAAGCCTAAGCAGGTCAATAAAGTTGTAAATGCTTTAATGAAATCAACTGATATATTTGAGAAAGTGCTACTAGCGTCCTGTGTGTACAGGCCAAAATAGAAGCAGCAGCCTGGAAACTGAATTTGGGTTGGAAATACTTTCTTGGAGTTTAACCTGGTCATGCACCTGGGCAGTTTGAGAAACAAACATGGTTTGGCCTGTGGGGCAGAGGAAAACAACAGCAAGGAAGTCTGGATAAGATCACTGATCTGCAATGGGAGGAATGAGAGACAGAGAAGGAGGAAAGTTGGGATTAAGTGCGAGGAAACCAATCCCATTCTTCAGTTTGTTCTTTTGTATTTCTCTTTGGAAGATCAGCACAAGATACTTCATTTGGTGAACTGCATGCCCTCTGTGACTGAGGCCATGAAAACACTACAAAACAGAGAGCTCACATTGCTGGTTAATCGAACTGAAAAAAATTGCTAGTGATCATGTCTCACAAAATTAACTCCGGTGGCTTCTCATTTTTGAGAGACCTAGAAAACATTATATAAAGAAATAAAATTCGTAACTCTGCTGAATACTGAAATATCAATTTTTTCTTTATGACCTATTAAGAATTGCACCATCCACAAGTAACACATGCACTGGAGACCACAAAAGTGACTACATTTTTTCCTTTTTTATCTACCTTTTGAAAAATCCCTGTGTAGATTCACAAGCATGGAGTCACCTAGGGTACCTGACAGTCATTAGTTTCATTAGCTCTAATAGGCAGTGTGTATGTCTGTGCTTGATAGCTCCTCCAAGATAATAAACAAGAGGCCACTCATAAAGATGAAGGCTCTTTCTTGGGTAACTGTGTGAAGAAAAGGACTCTGCAGAGTCCAGGATCTCAGGCACTGCCTGCCTGAAGAAGAGCTTTGTAACTGCATCATCCCTCAGTCTGCTGACTACAAGGAGCTTGGACAAAGGAGTACTTGATGGTGATGATGATTAAAAAGCCTGGTTTTCAGCAGAGATAAATCATAGAACCATTTAGATTGGAAAAGACCTTTAAGATATTGAGTCCAGAAATTAACCTAGCACTGCCAAGTCCACCACAAAACCATGGCCGTAAGTGCCACATCTACCCATCTTTTAAATATTTCCAGGGATAGTGACTCAACCACTTCCCTGAGAAGCCTGTTCCAGTGCTTAACAACCCTTTTGGTGAAGATTTTTTTCTTAATATCCAATCTGAACTTCCCCTGGTGCAACTTGAGGCTGTTTCCTCTTGTCCTATCACTTGTTACCTGGGAGAAGAGACCAACACCCACCTTGCTACAACTTCCTCTCAGATAGCTGTAGAGAGTGATGTCTCCCCTGAGCCTCCTTTTCTCCAGGTTAAAGAACCCCACTTCCCTCAGCTGCTCCTCATAAAACTTGCTCTTCAGACCCTTCACCAGCTTCACTTCTTTTCTTCGAATATGCTTCAGCGCCTCAATGTCTTTCTTGTAGTGAGAGTCAGAAAACTGAACACAGGGTTTGAGGTGTGGCCTTACCAGTGGGGGAACAACAATTTCCCTAGTCTTGCTGGCCACACTGTAAGCTAAGTGTCTCTCTGTAAATACAGTAATCTGAATATCTAGCTGTAATAGCACTTCTAAATATTACAGTTCAATATCCTGCTGTAATTACAGCAGTTATATGGCTCTTAATGTTGCCTGATAATAATTGCAATCTCCTTACAAGTTGATACGTACAGGTCATGCCATTTTCTGGACGACTGGAAAAACGGTAATATAACCCCCATTTTCAAGAAGGGGAAAATGGATGACCCAGGGAATTACAGAGCAGTCAGTCTCAGCTCTGTGCCTGGCAAAATCTTGGAGCAGATTCTCCTGGAAGGAATGCTAAGGCACTTGAAGAACAACAAGGTGCTTGGTGACAGCCAGCATGGCTTCACCAAGGGGAAATCCTGCCTGACCAATTTGGTGGCCTTCTATGATGAGGCTACAGAACTGATGGACAGGGGTAGAGCAGCTGATGTCATCTACCTGGACTTGTGCAAAATATTAAACACTGTCCTGCACGACGTCCTTGTCTCTAAATTGGGGAGATATCAATTTGATAGGTGGACCACTCGGTGGGTAAAGAACTGGCTGGCTGGCCACACGCAAAGAGTTTTGGTCAATGGCTCAATGTCCAGCTGGAGACCAGTAACGAGTGGTGTCCCTCAGGGATCGATATCGGGACCAGACTTGTTCAACATCTGTGTCACTGACATGGACAGTGGGATTGACTGCACCCTCAGCAAGTTTGCTGATGACACCAAGCTGTGTGGTTCGGTTGATACACTGGAGGGAAGGAATGCCATCCAGAGGGACCTTGGCACGCTTGTGAGGTGAGCTGATGCCAACTTCATGAAGTTTAACCATGCGAAGTGCAAGGTCCTACACCTGAGTCAGAGCAATTCCAAGCACAGCTACAGGCTGGGCAGAGAAGAGATTCAGAGCAGCCCTGTGGAGAAGGGCTTGGGGGTGCTGGTCGATGAGAAAATGAACATGAGCCAGCAGTGTGTGCTTGCAGCCCAGAAAGCCAACTGTATCCTGGGCTGCATCAAAAGGAGTGTGACCAGCAAGTCGAATGAGGTGATCCTGCCCCTCCACTCTGCTCTCGTGAGACCTCACTTGCAGTATTGTGTGCAGTTCTGGTGTCCTCAACATAAAAAGGACATGGAACTGCTGGAACAAGTCCAGAGGAGGGCCATGAGGATGATCAGGGGACTGGAGCACCTCCCATATGAAGAGAGGCTGAGAAAGTTGGTGCTGTTAAGCCTGAAGAAGAGAAGGCTGCATGGAGACCTCATAGCAGCCTTCCAGTATCTGAAGGGGGCCTTAAGGATGCTGGAGAGGGACTCTTTATTAGTGTCTGTAGTGATAGGACAAAGGGTAATGGGTTAAAACTTAAACAGGGGAAGTTTAGATTGGATATAAGGAAGAAGTTCTTTACTGTAAGGGTGGTGAGGCACTGGAATGGGTTGCCCAAACAGGTGGTAAATGCTCCATCCCTGGCAGTGTTCAAGGCCAGGTTGGACGAAGCCTTGGGTGACATGGTCTAGTGTGACATGTCCCTGCCCATGGCAGGGGCGTTGGAACTTGATGATCTTAAGGTCCTTCCCAGCCCTAACTATTCTATGTTTCTATGATTGCTTTGGGATGCAGGACTTTGCAATGTGGTACACACTGCCACTCTCCTGAGATGTCCTCTGGCTAAACCAAAGTCTGGCATTTCATAGAATTAAGACGTCTTGTTTTCACCTTAAAACAGGGTTTGGGACTGGGCAATCAACATGGAACAGCAGGGAGAAAACGTATATTTGATAAGTTTAGTCATTACCTCCTTGGCAAGCAGAAAGAGGGGTGTAAGATATCTTATAACTTGGAAAAATATCTTCTTTAATAGCTTGTTAATTTTCTCCTTTGAAGTAGGTCATGAATGTGCATGAAATTAGGGCGGTGTCTAGATACTGTAAGTTCAAAATTACATATTCATGCACACACAGAGACACAGAGACAGAGCTGCTTCTTTCCTTATTGAGATAATGCAGAAATCTCTGTTGTATTATTGAACAGTTTACCTTTTACCATGGTTGACCTCACTATTGCTTTCAGCAGCTCCTGTTGAAACATTAGTGATGGCTGATTGTACAGAACTATATTGCTATCTCATTCCTTGGGACAGTGACTTTCAAAATGCAAAATGTATGGGCAGTGGTATCCAGGAAGAAGCTGCTTTATGAGAACTTATACATACTGAGAGGAAAACATGTGAAAGCTTCAAGAAATACTAATGAACCCCTGAAAAGGTCTTATCAGCCAGAGGTCCAGTTGACTTCTTTTTTTTCACTGAGGAATTATATGTATACACTGGATGCTAATAATGTGATTTGTTTTGAATTAGTAAACAAATTAAAACACATCATAGATGCTCCATTATATGAATTCATGCTAACATCGGTACAGGTATTCACCTTGACACAGGCCTTCCCTTCAGTTTAGTTCTTTTTGAACAAAGTTGAACTTTAAACTCAAATATATATAAACCACCCCCATTACAAACATTATACAAACAGTTAAGAGATATGGCTTGGGTTATTTTACTCTTAGCTATATCTACTCTTTCTTTCCCTACCAATTCAACTGTGTTTTGTAATTTAGTTCTGGTTTTCTTTTTTCATGTGATATGCTACCATTTATTATGGAATGTGTGTTTTCTATCATGTTCATTCAGGGAACGTAGCTAATGCTGAGAAATGATTCCAGAAGGTTCATCTTTCCATTGAGAATGTTAAAATACCATGGGACCTGGGATGCCAGATAGAAATTTTTGAAAAATGTTCTATGGTTTATGTTAATTGCATTCATATAGAAATATGTCTGCTATTGAATTGGCAGGAGTCCTTCTCAAGAAAATGCAAGTCCTAAGCAGAATGTTCCTTCTGACTTCAGGAAGAATCATGATGGTAAGGGATCAGAGTAAGGTCTGTTATATACGGTATGTTCTTCCTATTTGTACTACTTCTGATAATGTATTTGATTTAGATTACATTGTGTTGCATTTTAGATGAAAGTTCTTGGCTTACTACATATAGAAGACCAGTTTCTTCCTTACTGGTGTAAATTCTGCTGAGCCCATGAGCAGTGTTCGAGTCTAAAATGAAAAAAAGAATAAAAGAAATAAAAAGCATGAAAGTACACTGTATTTTTTGTTATTAACACAATGAAAGTTCCTTCTACAATAGGATTTTGAATCAGGCTCAGAGCAGAAAATTATTAATTGTTTCTGCTTCTATTTCAGCACTGCATTATTCCAGTAAGACTAAAGAAAGACAATGCAATTATGGTAAGTCAGGGTCTTTCTAGACCACTAAGGGGGAAGAAGAGTGATTACTTGAACAAACTCCTTGGGGGAGGGGTTTCTGCATGAAAGGGATGAGTGCAGTGCCTGTGGGCTGTTATATATAAAAAATTTTTAAAAAGTATTCTTAAGTAGCAAGAATGTTTATAAAACACTCAATAATTGGGCTATTATGTTAAATAAGCCTCAAGCATAAAATTAAACATTGCTATGTGTACATGTTAATGTGAGTATTCCATCATTCATTGATCCCTTGCCGCACTTCAATAGACTTTTGCCCCTTATTTCCAAGAACTTTAGCATACATTTTTTTGTTGTGGAATGCTCTTTAAACTTGCATGGAGTTTAATCAGCCTTGTATAAGGTCAGTTTTCAGCTCAGTGGTGGGGTTTTAGAGAGCTGCTTAAGAGATGAAGACTTTTTCTAAAATACCTGCTTGTAGGAATATTTAAAGGGTATTTAAGGATGCTTAAAGCTTAAAAGTATATTTGTCTTTGGTGGGAGCAATGCGTTCTGCTGCCTTCCTCATTGACACATGGTCTGAGCAGTTGCTTTATAAATGCAAAACAACTGCTCTGTGGCAGAAAGACTACCCATTGAGCCCTATTTCACCTCTGTTGCTCATCTCACGGTGCCTCCAGGAATTCCTCAGTGTCAGTCTGAGTCCAGAAATGCTCCTGGACTGGCTGACTCTCCTCACCATTCCAATTCCATGATATTTGATTTTGAAAATGCCTCAATTAGTTTTATTTAGAAAATTCCTCCTATTTTTTAAGCTAGTAGTGAGACAACCTTTCTAGGTAAGGCATAGAGGAACTGGAGAACTCTTTATACTCACCTACAGAATTTTTTAAAATACCTTTTGTGTCAACTTATGAACCTCCATTCCCCTACAAGTCTAACCTGCTTTTCCACTGGAATAGCTTCCTTTACATTTTAATCCATGCAAGAGAGTGCTCAAATTGCCCTGTTGCACTTCTCATGACAGATATTTCAAGGTAGAAAAGGCCCTCATAGAACTGCTTGCATCATTTATGCCTCTTCTAAGCTGTATTTTAAACCACAAGATTTTTTGGGGTGTTATAGTAAAATTGTTTTTTGGCTGGAATATTTTATGAAGTACTCAGCTTTAAACCTGTACTAGAGAATATATGTGAAAAGCAACTTTTGAATGTGTAATTATGCTGTAAATCTGAATCCAGTAGGTTGGATTAAAATAGTTATCATAAGTGGGTAGCTAGCAAATAATTATTCTCATGAGTCATTTGGCAAAGACTACAAAATAAAGGATACATTTGAGCAAATAGGATTTGATTGTGGAGGTTTCATACACAGGGAAGGAGCTGGAATTTGTTGATTTAGGAATTTTAATAAAACTTTCTTCCAGCTGTACTGCAAATGACCCCATGGGTCTAGATATTTCCATGTGACTTGTTCTCATGAGCATTAGGAATATGTCTAAGTTATTTCAATTATTATTGGCAATTGAACATGTACATAAACCCTGTACACAGGCTGGTACCTAAGTAGGTTATGAATTTTGGCCTGACTCTTCAAGTTTCAGTTAACCAGCTGGAGCCAAGATCTCCCAGACTTAATCCTTGCATTTTCAAGGGCTTACTAAGACTTTGAGTTTTGTGACTTTGGCTAGAGTCATTGGGCACTGAATGATTAAAATCCCTCCAAGCTCAAAAAACTTCTATGAAATGCCAATAGAAAATCCATTAAGACCTTGCAGCAGGTTTATCAGTATCAGAATGATCAGGCATTAAAAATCTTGTCACTGTATATGTTATCAATCTGCCAGAAGTTGCATATTACTTAGAAATGTCCATACATTTCACAGTTTTTTCTTTGATGCCTTCTTGGAACAGATAAAGATACCCTATCTCATATCAGGCAGATCTTCACCAGTCCACAGCTGGACCTGAATCCTCAATTTAACCCAAAGATCAAAGAATACTATGCAGAAGTCCCATTTGACATGGTGACGGTGAAGATAGGAGCAGAACCTTCTAACTGTCAATGCAAAGTACATCTTGATGAGAAGAAAGGGCCAAGGTATGAGCGACAAAATATGAGTGTAAAGAATAAAAGTGTCCTTAACTTTGGAAATACATCAAAATATTACAGAATTGTTTTATGTTTCCTTCACAAGCTTCATTGCCCTTCTCTAGACACACTCCAGCACCTCAGTGTCTTTCTTGTAGTGAGTGGCCTAGAATTTAACACAGTATTCAAGACACAGCCTCACCAGTGCTGAGTGCAGGGGGCAGTCACTTCCTTAGTCCTGTTGGCCACATTACTTCTGGTACAGGACAGGATGCTATTGGCCTTTTTGGCCAGCTGGGCACAAGCTGGCTCACATTCAGCTGGCTATCGACCAACACCCCCTGTCCTTTTCCACCAGGCAGCTTTCTAGCCACTCTTCCTTAAGCCTATGGCATTGCATGGGGTTGTTGTGATCGAAGTGCAGGTTCCGGAGCTGAGCCTTTTTGAAATTCATACAGTTGGCCTTGTCCCATTGATCTACCCTGTCTAGATCCCTCTCTAGTACCTTTCTACCATTAAACAGATCAACACACCTGCCCAACTTGGTGTCATCTACAAACTGACTGAGGGTGCATTTGATCCCCTCATCCAAATAATTGATAAAGATATTAAACAGAGCTGGCCCCATTACTGAGCCCTGGGAACACCACTTTTGACTGGCATCAAGTGGATTTAACTCCATTCACCACCACTCTTGGAGCCTGGCCATCTAGCCGGATTTTTACCCAACAAAAAGTACACCCATCTAATCCATGTGAAGACAGTTTCTCCAGGAGAATGCTCTAGGAAAGCATCAAAGGCTTTACTAAAGTCCAGATAAACAACTGCAACAGCCTTTCCCTCTTCTACTAAGTAGGTCACCTTGTCATCAGCAAGAGTCCCAGTTTATCTGATCTTTTAGAACAGTATAAAGCCAGAAGACAAGGTAGAGAGCAAAGTCATCACTAAACATCAGGTTTGAGCACTGAAACACAATCATCCATGATGTTTAATAGCTACTCTGATCCCTGGCACAGTTTTGTCTTTCCCAACCATCTTTCTCACAGACAGCATGTGCCAGGAACAATCGCAATAGGTATTTTGGGCATGACTTGGTTTTGGATGTTGGGAGGGACAAAGAGGGTTTATTTATCTGGGTCAGGTAATTCAGAACTAGGCAACTGTCCTATTTACATACTAGCCATTAGTGAATGGATGAAAGGGAGAGCAGGGACAATGATGCACTTAGGGGGAAGAATCCTTAACCATTACAGAGCTAGCTTTGCTTCATGGAATGAAGGGCTTATGCAATGCACTGTGTTTTAGAATCATAGAATCAAAGAATAGTTAGGGTTAGAAAGGACCTTAAGATCATCAAGTTCCAACCCCCCTGCCATGGGCAGGGACACCTCACACTAAACCACGTCACCCAAGGCTCTGTCCAACCTGGTCTTGAACACTGCCAGGGATGGAGCATTCACAACCTCCCTGGGCAACCTATTCCAGTGCCTCACCACCCTTACAGGAAAGAATTTCCTCCTTATATCCAATCTAAACTTCCCCTGTTTGAGTTTTAACCCGTTACCCCTTGTCCTATCACTACAGTCCCTAATGATGAGTCCCTCCCCAGCATCGCTATAGGCCCCCTTAAGATACTGGAAGGCTGCTATGAGGTCTCCACACAGCCTTCTCTTTTGACTGACTATGAAGCAGATGCTTTGACCTAGAATGTCTGCTATTAACCAGACTGGATGGTTGTTACTGATCTAATGCCTAATATGCTTTCTCTGTTTTCTAAAGGAAATGAGTCTTGATTTATCAATTCAAAAGAAGCTCCCCTAAAATTCTTCCACCCAGCTTTAGTGTTAACTAAAACCAGCTTTAATGTTAACTGCCTTGGCAGTCAACATGGATACATGTGAAAAAAACTTACTTTCTTGTAGAAGGAAAATAGAATAGCAATATGGAATTTACATTGAAAAGTAAATATGCAGGTTCTGTGTCTTTCAGCATTTATTTCCCTTCATTCACAGATTCCATGTCAGAATTGTTGCCATTGACATTGTTACCATTAAGTTTCACTACTGGTGTTTAGTTTTCCTGAAAGAAATGTAAATTGTGACAAATCTTATTTTACACTGTTTTTTATTTAAAGTCATATGTATTTTGAAAGAAAAAGAAAATGTTAGAAATAGGAACCTCAAGGAGCAAGTAAATTTTAATTTACAACTAAGATGATTAAGGGAGTGGAGCATCTCCCTTATGAGGAAAGACTGAGGGAGGTGGGTCTCTATAGTTTGGAGAAGAGGAGATTAAGGGGTGACCTTATTAGTGTATATAAATATATAAAGGGGGAGTGTCACGAGGATGGAGCCAGGCTCTTCTCAGTGGCAAACAATGAAAGGACGAGGGGTAATGGGTACAAATTGGAGCACAAGAGGTTCCACTTAAACCTGAGAAGAAACTTCTTCTCAGTGAGGGTGACGGAACACTGGAACAGGCTGCCCAGGGAGGTTGTGGAATCTCCTTGTTTGGAAACATTCAAAACCCGCCTGGACACGTTCCTGTGTAACCTTATCTAGGTGTTCCTGCTCCGGCAGGGGGATTGGACTAGATGATCTTTTGAGGTCCCTTCCAATCTCTAACATACTGTGATACTGTGATACTGTGAAATTTTATCTGCCATATATAAAGCAGTGTAAATCTTTGTATCTTTAGTGTTCCACTCCTTTCCTGTTTTGCCTTCCAGCATTGCTAACTACCCCCTTGGCCTTGGATTGAACAAAGTCATTGTTCTTGTAACAGATGATTCGCAGCCCAGCCCTCAGGTTGTGAGCAGCTACAAAATCACAATATATCGAGAAGACCGCCCTAGTCTGCCTTTGTTTGATGACTACATGATGTGTGGGTTTGTGCAGGTATTGTCTCTATTTTTTTTGCTGTGCAATTTAATAGTGAATTTAACTGGTTTCTGTTCATCCAGTGGGATACATTAGTGTACATGGGCCAAAGTTGGTGTAGAGTAAGTTTTGGTGACATTAAAATATGACTTCTAAATGCTATAAATTTATGAAATACAACATTTACATAGCGCTTTGGATATAAAAAGTAAATCCAGCATAAATACCTGTAACAGTTACTATGTATTTGAGAACTCCAGGTTAATTAATCCTTACTTTGGTCAGCAAACCTTACTCACCAGAGAGCTGTTGTTTGCTTGTGATAAAACAGTCCCTCTGTACAGTGGAGTGGGCAGAGTACAGTTTTCATAACTATGTATTTATGGCATTGGAGCCATCGAAATCCTTTTACCAGGAAAGTTATTTATGATGACAGTGTGTTTATCAGTGCTCAAGACAAATGCTGCTAGATAATTTATGAATGAAATGTGTTTATTCTAGAAGACCAAAAAACATAGTGGAAACAACCCATTGATGATTCCTTAGGAAGGGATGATTGTTGCTTACAGCACATTTATCCAAATATAAGTTTGGGAATGCAAATAATGACTCTTAACAAATGACAGTGTTTAGGAAGCAGTGGATCTCTTTGATGAAAAAATGGGAGCTGAGTCTGAATTAGACACAGAATTGGAAGAAAGATAATGAAAGAAAGGAACAGTGAAGCTTTCTGTTCATGAAACTATGGTGTTATTTTTTGTAAGACAGAAAACCTGGGACACACTGGAGCAGTGCTGTTTAGATTACAGAGTTTGAGCACTAAATTTTTGGTACTTGATATGGTGCGCAAAGATAAGCCAGTTGATTCAAAGAGGGAAGTGACATGGTAAATCATAATCAAAGGCTTTTGTCTATGGAATTTTAGGCAGATTAAAGGTTTGGCGAATTAAAAGGCAGATTAAATGTGCTCCTATTATTAGAGCATCCAGGATGAATATATTTCATCGCAATTAATTCTGCAACCAGGAATTGGATTTTTGAAACTGTCATTCATGTTCATGTCAAATGTCTCATTTATCTTCTCTGTGGAGAATTTTGTATATCAATACATCCTTTTTGTAAACTTTATGTCCCTACTCTGTTTTCTTTCTGTATACTACAAAAGAGGTTGGGAGACCAGGGCGGGAGAAGGCAGAGCATTTTATGTGTTGGGACAGATCAAGAGGCTTTTTTTTTTTTTTCTTTAGGAGAAATAAGAACTGGGGCTTTAAAACAGGAGCCAAAGAGATTATAAATGTTGATAGGAAATTGTATGTTGACAATAATTACCTCAATCTGCAAATCAGAACTGTCAGATAAAATGCATGGAGTAGTCATGGCCTACTGACTGCTGATCCGCATATCTGATTATGGTGCTGTCTAGCTATTCTCTTACACTAATCTTACAAAAGGTCAAGGACTATCTTCTTGCTCTTTTTACTGGTTCAGCACTAGATGTAGTAGTTGCTACAGTAAAAAAAAAAAAGCAAATTAATACCTAAGATTTAATTTCAGGTGTTTCAATTAGTATGAAAAGGAGAGCAACAATAGGTTGAGCTGGAGTTACATTACTAGGAGAACACACTGGCTGGAAAGATGTGAGGAAAGTTCCTCTTGTTGCCTCATTTGGAGCATGTGTCTGAGTGTAGGAACAGGAATTCAACCTCATACATATCCTCCCACACTAGAGTTTACACTGTTGTTAATGTTTTATGATCGTATTTATGAGACTGAGTATGAATCTTTTGAAGCACTGCAAAGGCAAGGAGATCTAGAATGATAAAAATGGAAAGTTTTAGAAGTTTCTTTTGATTGAACTTAGTTTTCTGCCCATCTGTGAATAACTGCTCCCTACTTAATATAATTGTTCAGAGTGAGGGAGGACTTCAGGAGTTTAGAGTAAAAATGAGATGAAAAGCATTCTTGTGGTATCTAATGAGGGCTGTGAAGATACAGTATGAGATTCTAAAACATTTTTTTTAGATATATAAAGGCAAACTTATCAGAGTGCATTTAAAAAACAAACAAAGGCTGGAGCTAGAGATAGCAATGGCATTCTAGCACATTCAAAAGCCTGCACTTCCCCTCCCCCCCACTTTTCCCTACTTCCTAGAACAGATTTTTGCTCATTATGATTTTTTTTTATCAATGCAAAACTCATGTCTTAAACAGCATCATCACATTCTGCTTTTCATACCAGAGAACATTATGCACTTTTGCAGGGTCAGTTAATACACCCTGATCGATAGCATGAAAGCTTATTCTCTTAATAATAAGACACCTGTTTTAGGAGCTAAAGGATAAATACAGCATGAACTGATGGAGTCTGCTTTGGGCACTTGACTAGGCACAGCTGGGATCACACATGGGGAGAGAAAGGTCACTGACAGTGGTGTGGTCTTTCTCACAGAAGGCTTCAGTTAAAATTCTAATCCAGTAACTTTTTCCTGACTTTCTTTCATGTTTAATCCCATTAGGATATTCAGGTTTCACTGCAAGATGATATTATAAGGAAGGTTACAATAAAAAGACAGAGTGTGGGATGTTGTTTCCAGTCTTCTAACAATTTTCATGCAGTTGAATAATCCTGGATTAATTTCAAGGCTATGGAGTTAAGTAGTGTGTCATTCCAAACCTTGCAGCTTCTAAAAGGGGAAAAAATATTGTCTTCTCAACTTTTTGATATCAGTTATAATATCCTCATTACAACCAAATTAGTAGATATCACCTGTGTAGACATCAAAAGTTAGTAGACATCAACTGTGGCATCACTTTAGCACCTTCAGCAGCTTTGGCTGCTTTTTATTGTGTGTTCTGTATTTTGACAGTATTGCTTGGGCTGCAAATGGAGAGGTTATTGGTTTGTGCTTTAACTTGATTTTGTGTGGTTGTTGACAACATTCAAATTAAATGTCCTTGACAAAAGTGCCATTTCATTATCACCTGTGAAGCTGTGATACCAAGATAGGCAGAACACAGAGCGAGCAGAAAAAACAATGAGCTCTTAAGACCTGGGGTATCAGGATTACCATCACCTGAAAGATCCCAGACTATGTACACACTGTCATAAAGGAAAAAATATTTTACTCATTCTTGCACTGCCCATTATCTTAAAAATGCAAACATTTATCTATGCCTCACTTGAAATGTATGGATGCTACCTCTTTGATTGTTAATCTTTGCAATCATGGAAAGCAACTGTGCTTAGAGAACCTTGTTTGACACTGCTGACTTTTGTACCCATACTGTCCCTGCTGCCACATGTTTTATGGTGTTTGCTTTTTTGTTGGAGTTGCGGTGTTTTGTTGTTGGTGGTGTTTTTTTTGTTAGTTTTTTGTTTTAGTAAAACAGTCATTTATTTGTTTTTGCACTTGCAGTATGAGTGATGAGCTAATATGAGCTAATATTATACTTTATAGCCATATCATTATCTCTGTGCATTTGCACAAAATGTGAAAAGGCTCTTTCCAGAATAGTGCAGTGCAGTGGGCTGATGCTTTGGCTGTTCTACAGGTTTCTCAGCTCTGAGAGAACAGACTTGTAGGAGAACAGCTTTAAAAACTTCCTCGATTTTTTAGGACACCTTATTCTTAAGTCCTACTCTCCTTCATATTTTTATTAACTGTTTCATCATATTCATTTCCTAGAGTCCAGATAACATAAGAATTCCAACAGAGCTGATAGTGAGATATGATAATGAGATACTGGTATAGCATTGCTGACTGTGTAATGCAGCTGGCAACAAGATAACGAGCAACAAGATGTTGATTTTTCTTTCTGTCTACTAAACTTCCATGGATGAAAAAACAATTAAGATCTAGGCCTAACATCATAACTATATTTAACTTTATCTGTCTTTGAAAGGTAAAGATAAAAAACGCTTTAGAAAGGAAGAATTAAAAAAACCCAACAAAGTAATTTCATTTCTTTTGTTATGTAAGATATGAGAATACTTTGTTTTTCAGCTCAAGTTATGAGTTTCCCAAGGAAAATAAGATGTTCTTACTTAATTTTAAACTGTTACAGTTACACCTTTCAGACCAGACAGTACAAGTAAAACTTATGAATTATAGAAACATGAATTAATACTTTGCCTAGTGCTTTCATGCAGAGATTGCTAAGAACCTTTCAAATATTAAATAATGTCCATAAAGTAAAAGGATATAAGAAAAGCTTAGGAGAGAAACGAAGAATTTGTCCCGTGGTAGGACAGGCTGGAAGCACATTAGTCTCTTCTGTATTTCCCACCCATCTCTTCTATCCTTAGGGCATTGCAGATGCCATGTACAGACTCTCAGGGTTTGCAGTGCTGCTTGTAGCAGCAGCTAATATTTTTGCTAGTTCAGGGTTTGACTTGTGAGAAAGTGCATCTCTGGAACTGAATAAACAACCTAATTATATTAGCAACCAGACTGTATCTTATTTGCAAAGTTAGCTCATATCCCTGTCAAAGAATAAAAGAATGTCCACGTAGGAGCAATCATGCATTCTTTAGCCTTCTCAGATCTAGAGTTGGCAAGAATTTTATTCAGTTATTTTGAATTTTTCAGAAAGCAACAGAAAATGCCACAAACTCAAAAAAAAAAAAAAAAATAGGTTGAGTCAAATTGTTGGAGTTTTTTTTTTTTTAAAGCTTTCTGAGTATGAGAAAAAAATAAAGAAAAGCATATGCTTTCTTCAAAAGAAGATGTTTTGATTCAAAGAGTGTTACTTGATGAAAGAGATTACAATTCAAAATTTATATTGGCACAACTGTTAAGCTAAAGATTTTAGCTATTGTGCAGTCTAGAAAACTAACTCTGTTTTCAAGGAGGGAGTGGCTGGGACAGGCAAAAAACCCACTCATTGTTAGATCTGAAATACTCAACCCTGTAGTCTAAATTTTCTTCAGAAATACTGGTGACAGCATAATATGACAGTCATGTTTTCCAGGACCAATGCCAACTTAAGCATCCCTTCCCCTGCCCTCAGCTATGCATGAACTAGATGGAAGAACATTTTTTTTTCTAAACGGACTAGTTTCTAGGATAAAGTTCCTAGCTTCTCTGTGTGAGCACGAATGACGGGGTAGGTGCAGGGGCAGGAGTGAGCAGCTGGGCACAGAATAGTGGCTGTGGGTGCTGCTTAAGGCAACTTTTGCTTTCTTCATAAAATAAATTCACATTGAGATTTAAAGCTCCTGAAAGTGAATATATATAGATGTGCAGGGAGAAACAGAGACCTGGTTTCAAATGAGGAGGAGCTTCATGCAGAAATTGTAGAAGGGATTTATGTGTGAAAGCACACAAAAGTCTGGAAGTACACTAGTACTAGAAGTACATGGATATTATTTAATAGATTAAATATTTAATATTTAATATTAAATATTTAATAGATTAAATACATTATTAAATAAAGTGTTACTATTTGGGGTTGCAACCCACTCCCCAGGACAGACAAAACAATGTTCACCTAACCTTGAGGAGCAATTACATAGCAAACTGAATACATTGTTAAATTGGAGGAATTTCGGATGAAAACCACAAAATTATTAGAGAGTTAGTACAGTGAGACTGCCATTAAAAGAAAAGTGAGGGCTTATATATTCAATTGCTGTATGTCAGCATGGTTCAATTTATTTCAGGTGAACGATTTCAAATTACACTGGCGGAGTACCTGTCCTGACAGAAACTTACAGCTAAATTCTCTTCCATTATATATGCTAGGCAAAGGTAGTGAGTGAATTCACTTGCGTAAAACTTCTGGTATTGTTCATATTTTTCCTAAATATTCTTAGTCAAACAACAGGTCAGGAAAATCTAAAAACTATTTGAAGCGGGTTTAGAGTATTTAAAGATCAAATGACCATGGGATAGTCATAATTCACTGTAAGGATAAAATTATTGAGCACCTAAATGATAATAAAACTTGGTGCTTCTAAAAATTATAGGTATATGAAGATACAGAAAGTAAAGGTGTAAATAATAAATGCATTGATCTACTTTGCAAGTAGAAAGTCATGTTCTGGTTATATCTCAGAACAAAACATTTTGTAGAGTCAGCATATTCTGTTTTGTCAACAACTATACCACTGAAGGAAAAAGGCTTGCCACATTTTAGTTATAACAAGTCTTTCATGGTGATTTAAAGCATTGCTTTGTAGATGAATCAGAGGAACAATTAATCATTGTGATGGATCTTCTTTACGTGTATGCTGTTCCTTGCTGAACTTCTTTTGAATCTCAGCATCAGAAACATGGCTGTTAGGATCGATAATCATGATCAGCAGCCAGTATCCGCTACTTTAAGGAAAGGCCTCAAAAGCTCAACAGAGCATACATCTGTCCTTTGGGGTAATTGATGTAACACTGTTGGGTTTTTTCCTAGAAATCAAACACTGACTTCTTTCACCTACACAGTTGAACTCATAGTCTGCACTATGATCTGATAATCGTGGATTCCCATAATCACTGTTCAGTCAGGTATCTGCCAGCCTCTACCAGGCCATAGAGAGAAAATAGGCATAAGGTGGGAAAAACCAACAGAAGAATGAGTTTAGCTCTGCTTCTACTTAGGTATCTCTTTCTCTAAGCATGGAATGCAAATTTGCTTTGCAGTTTTGTCCTATAGCTCCAGTAGGCTATGCCTGATTAAGACCATCATCACACTCTCCGGCATTTTGGGTATGCCACATTCCAGAACTCAGAACTTTGAGGCTCAACTCCACATTGGGTCCAGCTGCTTGGAGAAAAGCATGTAGTCTTCTGGCTTACTGCATTTTGCTTACACTCCTGATTTTATATTAATTATGCTTAGTCTTCTTTATATAGCTAAGTTTCCTGTTTAACATGTGACGGAAGATTAATACCAGATACCCTCCAGGAAATGCCTCCAGAAGTATTAGGCAGATACTGAAGAGAGAGGATGTTTCCATGCAGCGGCTACGTTTGTCATTATTATGATGCTTTGTACACAGGAAATGGGGTGTGTTACAAAAATCACTGACAGATAACTTGCCACCAGTGCTTTGAGACAATCCATGTGATGCTGATTCAGCAATTCAACAATTTTAAGCCAATAATGATTGAGATTTCACCAAAAAACTAGTTTTGTTCATGATCATTAGCCAGAGGAAGTACTACGTTGATATAATAATTAGACCCTGAAGAGAGAGAATGCTTTAGGCAGCTTTCTGCCTTAGTTTTTCCTCTGCTCCTTTTCCTTGGGCACTTAGTTAACAAATTCTTAAACCAGGAATGATCTCTCTCTTCATCACCACTGGATTTACTGACACCAGCTAGTGTTGTTTGTAGCAACTCCTACCTCATCAAAGGAAAAATTAGTATCCCCTCCCGTTGCTTTCCCTCTTTTGTGTGTTTGCAGCTTAGCACAGTCTTATTAGGAACATAACACCATCTTAGACACTCAGTTAGTTGACTCCTGTCTTGAATGGTTATTTTGCTATTATCCCGCCACACAAAAATGTCATTAGTATATCATTACATGAGGAACAAAACCATAAAAAACCTCAGCGAACTGACAGAGTGATTCCATTCTTTTGTGTATTCAGGCTGTTCTCCCCCTTCATACAATTAATGATGTCATTCCATGAGTGTGCATGGCACATTAAAGACACAGAAGATAAAGATCAACCTGGAAACTAGCCAAGCAGAAACTCACAATTGCATGACTAAAATATGATAGGGAGTCAAATTCTGACCCATATGTTTGCAACTAGTGAGCAAGATCCCACTAGTGGTGGTGGGGTGTATGACTGGACATTTCAGCCTGATAGATGCCTTGCTTCCTAGGATGGGGAGATGCTGAGACAAGTACAGTTCTGTGGATACAGATTCTGTAAAAACAGTGCTATCTGTGAGCCCATAAAGAACTGCTAGTACAGACTGGACCAGACCTATTTTTTTTCTGATTCCTTGCCTTTAACCACAGGATTGAAATGTGGTTTTAAACAATAGTAATGAACCATTTGTGGGTGGCTGTGAAAGGAGACAACAGTAAATGTTGGGTAGACAGTTCAGCTCTTGAGAGAACACTGTGCTCTAGAAAAGCTTATCAGAGAAGCTTTTATATAATTTTTTGTAAGATAGGGAGTTTTGTTTAGTACTAAGTTATCAGGCAATCATCCCACACAATTAGAATAGATTTTCACTTATGCTCCTTCTTTGCTCAAAGTTTGGATGATTTCAGTATAATACAGGCCCAGTAACATCACTGGAATGAATTATATTTTGCTAGAGAACTGGTAGCAGTAGTTTGTGCAGAAGATTCCAAATAGCACAGGTATTTTTGTGCTTATTCTTGTTTCCTATGCCTGCCCTCCATGATTCCTCCATTCACTTCTGTGCAGCTTAGGCAGGAGAGGTACAGTTGGATGGACTGGTGGTAAGAACCCTTTAGGGAAAAGAGAGAGTACATGATGGAACTGTCTCAGCCTGAGGCCAGCTGAGAGGCTGAGTGCTTGGGGCTGAGTGCTGCTGACCCAACATGACTAACCACAGAAAGGTTTCTTCCTTCTGACTGCCCCTGCCTGTGGGAGGGCACCACTGGAGCCAGAGCCTGGGCAGGCAGAGGCAGGTCCTAGAGTACAGCCGTGAGTTGGGTGCTCTTGAGACATACCCTGTGTACTGTATTAATATCACTTCATGAAGGCCCCTGAGATCTTTGGAAAGGAGCAGGTAATGTACTTGGTCACCTCCTAACAGCTACAGGGAACCTGTAGAATAAGCTTAGCCACCTCAATCACCATTGATGGGCCATGCTTTTGCTTTCAGGCTTTGGTTGCCTACATTAACTGTGCTCAATTAGGGAGGCAGGATGTAGCCCATTATTATTCCCTGCTTCCATTTCCAACTGTGCAATATCAGGATATAAGAATTAACCACCCAGCAAAGTGCAAAGCCTTATAAGTCTTTGGATGAGCCAAAGTATGAGAAGTGCAAAGTATGAGTTAATCTGTTTTCATTTATGAGCTCCAGGAAGTGCAATGACATGTTTAAAGGTACAATAATAGAAGGGGGTGGAGAGGAAGAAAAGTTCATCTGAAGTTTCTAAAGCCTTGCTGAAATATTTAGCTTATGTTGTATGTAAATAGCTGTGTCAGTGTTTGCATTCTGTCAGTGTACCTGATTCATGGCAAGAAAGCTCATTAATTAGAAAAAAGTTGTACTGTATGAGAGCAAATTAAGTGTTACAACCATGGTCAGGCTGCCAGTTTATAAGTCACTGACAAATCAGTACATGCATATGGGCAAAGTATTTGCCACAGATATGTTCCACATGAATCTGTTTTGGTTTATAAATGGCCATTACAGTTTGTACTGGCACAAAAGTTACTGTTCTAAGGTTAAACTTCAGTAGCTTTGTGTGACACACCAGGTCTCTGTGGTGCTTCTTGCATTTTTTGTGAATGGTAGAGCTGGTTAAATTGCTGACATGACAGTAGAGGGCTGTGGAGCTTCTTGTGCTGACTGCGAGTGAGCTGGTGCAAAGCAAACACAGGGTACAAAGTGCCACTGCTGCCTGGCACCCAGGGCAGCCCAGCTCCATGCTGACGTGGTGTGTCATGGTTTCTGGTACCTGAGCTTAATCTGCCTGCAAGAGGTTTTGTCATTCTCACAGACACGTCATGAGGGGTACATGGTAAAACTGTCTAGAGCCAAGTTGAGGGCAAACAAAAGTTGCATGTTGCTTAGTTCACAGTTGTGCAAGTAAACCTCAGATCTTCAGTTCTGAGACTCTCCAATCAGACTGTCATTTGGATTTAGTCACAGCTTCTGTCCCCATCTTTGTCATGTGTATAAAAGAAGAGAAAAAATACCCTTAATTCAAGCCCTTTGAACAGGGAAAAGACTCCCATTGACTTCCATGTACTTTCCATCTGACCTAACTAGACTTATTTTGTTAACATGTATTGTCAAAAATGAGTATACAGAAAAGAAAGTATGCCTATTCAACTGTTCATGGTAATTTGTCTGGTCTTTTAATGATAATCTTATAATTCTGATTTGGTAAAATAAATGCAGAAACGGTAGTTCTGCAAGTCAACCATATGGCACGATAGAACAATGGAGATTTAAGTGATTTATTGCTGCATTGCATAAAGGCTATCACCTCTTCCAGCTATATGCTCACAATGTATATTTGAAATTCAGATCATTCTCCCTGTGCATTATGTTGGTGAAGAGGATGTGACTTGACTGAAATCCTATTGTGGGTTTCATGACCTGGCATAGAGGTTTGACCATTTTTGTTTTATACTGAAAGAGCCAAAGATGCTGTGGCACCGAGAGTGGGTAATTTACTCAGGCTGGTGTACTGAATCCGGGAAATGGAATAATTCCATGCCTCTGAATATGTGAAACAAAATTGAGATCTGAAGGTGTTATGGCAATGTCCTCGCATTCTGGGCCTGTCCCAGATAAAGTGGAAAATTTGGTCACCCTTGTTTATAAGACTGAGAAATGCTGTGCTTTGTGGACTGGAAAATTACAGAAAAGTATAGAGGCTAATTCATGTCTCTCTCTAACATCAGTCAGAAGTAGTTTCATCTATGAAAACCTGGAGAAAGTCAGAAAACAGCTTCCTTTCTCAAAGTTCAAAAGGCAAATAAGGAAATCAGTGTTCTTGATTTTACTTTGTTTCTCAGTAGTTTCTTCTGGTAGAATGCTCTTAATCGAGATCCAAACCAGAAAGTTGTCTAACTTCTTAGCTAGTTAGTCAGATTCTTTTCTGTATACAGTTATAAATACGTGAAATGTTTTTTTGCTGTTTTAAGGAGTGCTAGTATTGGCCAATGTTGGCCTAAGTAAGACACTGAAAGCTTATTGCATGACTCATCACAGTTTAATTGTTCTGATTTTGTGTTTATTTAACAACTTGATAAAGAGCAGTAAAATGAATCATCGAGAACTATTTACTGTGCAAGATGAGTCTAACACCTGAAAGCTGAAGGACAAGCTTCTGTCAAAGTCAGGAAGACAATCACCCACTGGTCTTGTTCCTTTTTGAATCAAGGTAGATATAAAACACAATCACCAATATAAAATAAAAAAGAGGCTCAGATTTTATGCACTTTGTTTTGTATCTTCACTAAGAAAAGCAGGTTCACAGTATACATCCATGGCTATTTCTGTAGCTGTAAAATAGTCTGTATCCTACAGAGAACTGTTATTCTCTCTACAGTTTGTGTTTCATAGCTTAAATCCAGGGCATTTGCTATTGACATTTCAATTACTTTATTCTTTTCAATACCCCTCATACACTGCTCTCAAATTCATCAGAAAATGTGAAATCGCCTGTTGAATTTTCCCCTTGATGATACCACAATGGATGTGAAAGAAGAGCCTTCAGCATGAGGCTTCCTAAGTGTTAACAGATCATGAAAATTGGCAACAACTGTTGTGCCGAGTATCATAATCTGTAAAAGGAGGGCCAGTAATTCCACACTGATGAGAAGAGAGTGGTTGGTGTTTGAGCTGTGGTCACATTTACCTTTCAAGTCGTTTGGGCCTCCATGACACACTTTGTGGGAGAAGAAAGCTAATGCAGCTGCCTTTGAAAATCAGTCAGTATGTCCCAGCCCCTCAGGGAGGCAGGCAAAGGCAGATATGTACTGAGACACACAATCCTTGCTGATTAACAGTGAAAGCTGGTAAAGTTACTCTCTAAGCCTGTCTGGCCCATCAGCTCCAGAAATGTAATTTAGATGATTATCTGCATGCCCATTAAACCTTGTGACCCATCACTAGTCTGTTTGAAGTTTGCCTGCTTAAACTTGCTAATAGCAAGAATAGAAGGATTAACTCAGAGGTCATGAAATAAGAGAGCAGCAAAGAAGATGACAAAAGAGCAGAGGAAAACTTCCTACTGCATGTATTTGCTAAGGGGAAAGAACTACAGTACCATGATCATCTCAGCAGATACTGTTACTTTACCAAGCAAACATTCTGGAATTCAGGCCATTAAATACTTTCTTTGTGTATGTGCTTTCAATCTATTTTGTTTATCTTACAAATAAAATGTGCTACCCACATGATGAATGTTGTCAAGTTAAGTGTTTACAGAACATGATGCAACACATCGTAAAAGAGCATGGAAGAACTGATGTGTAAGTGTTTCTGATTTTGCTCAGGGTTACTGTGTGTAGATACAAACAAGGAAGCACTTAATTTAAATAAGTCACATCACAGTAGTCACAGTCAGGTCAGAATGAAGGCCAGCCTTGTTCCCTTTAGGGTAACAACCTCCAGCCATTACAGGTCCTTGTGAATTTAAAGATTATCAGTTAAAAGTTTACCCAGTGAATCTGTTTTTTTAGTTAGTCAAATTAAAACACCTTTAAACATTTATAATATTCTGCATAAATTAGTCATAGGATACTGTAATAAAAATGGTGACTGGTTAAAACTAAGTTTGTAGAAAAAAGGTGGGATTCATTGCAGAAAACAGAATGGAACACCTGAGTACCTCAGTAAGGGTATCCCAGGCATCTGACTAGTTACTGGAAGAAAATGACCTTGAACTTTAAATGTCTTTGCCTACTTTTGCATATAGTACCATCCTTGGAGCAAATCCGTGTCCTCTTGATAAAGACACCGTCAACCTATTTGCTGAAAAACATTGCCTGGGGGCATATTTCATTCCATTTCAAAGAAGGCAAAACCATTTCACTAGTGCTATGTCTGGATCCCAAGATTTTGCAGTATGAAATCTCTTTATAATGAATTATTGAGGTCTACCTTGCAATACTTTTAGTATATTTATTTATTTATGTGATTTTTGATGATATAATTAAATACAGTTCTGTTTCCCATTTTATTATGTTGATTCCCATTTTATTATGTTATATTTTCCAGCTGGAGTCTCTATACATCTCAGACTTCTTTCATTTACATGCACAGCTGTGTACGAGCAAGACAACAATATGCTAATGGAGAAAAAAATAGAACAGTATTCAATACTGGGCCAGTTCATTTTAGAACATGAGACATTTAAGAGTTTTTTCAGTGTTTTTAGTACTTCTTTTTTTTATGGCTAATACTGGAAATTCAGATACTTGCTACTCTGAAACTTATGGCTGTATTTGTAACAAAATGCATCAATTTTAAAATTTCACTGTAAGCATTACACTGAAGTTGCCTTGCACCTTAGTTAAAAGTATTCAGCATTATTGTCACCCATAGTTGGGATCTTCACTCTGAAACTGTGAGCCTTCATGTGTTGAACACACACTGGTAGTGGTTCTCACCTTGAAAAATAGATTTTCACAAAAGTTTTAGGAAGGAAACAGACTTGTGTTGCTGATCCCGAGTCTTCCATTCAGTGGCATGTGCTCAGCTGGTTGCAACCAGACTACTTCAGAGGACAGAAGTTATTCATAAATCTCATTCCATCGATGTTGTCTGAAAAATAAAGTAGATGCCAGTATCTGCTGGGAAGCCTCGTAGAAAACAGATCAAAGGCTCTGGAGTTTATTTAAGAAAGACCAGTTGTGAGTGGCTTAATGTCTGAGCATGGCATGAAAAGTGAAACAGCCATGACAGTGAGCCACTGTATGCACGAGTCCTCTGGGCTTCAGTAAAGAATGTGAGTAATATGTGGTACAGGTGGGCTGATGTGTCACCCTGTCATTAAGTTATTCCTTTGCTGCTAAATGAGTGTTGTCCTCTTTGTCTAACCCTCTAAAAAAGGGGGAAAATTCTTCTGAAAGAGACTGCAGAATAGACCATTCTTTACTCACAGTGAAGTGCCTGCTGAAGATATGCTGTCATTTGATTTAAAGAGTCTGTGAATCTATGTAATTCACTTAACCTGTGGCCAGTGTTTTGGCTACACATTTTTAGTTTGAGAGTTTCTCAAAATTAATCACACCCTTCAGTATATTCCTGTTCCAGATGTGAGAAATTGGCTTATTTTTCATTAGAATCATCTGTTCTGTATATGCCTACCCCTCCTATGTCCTGCAGGATGCCTTGATTTATAAAATACTTGGAGACAGCTGCGGCATCCCTCAAGTCTTACCAGTGATAGTTTGCAATACAAATAGCGCCTATGTTTTCCTGTGGAACCATGTGCTAGGGATTTCTTTTCATTTTTGTCCCATTATTTTCTTCTTCCTTCAGACATTCCTCAATGTTACTGTGGATAGCAAGTACAAGAGAAAAAAAAGAACAACAAATAAACCAACATTTAGAAACCCCCCCCAAAGGTTTAAAAATTTTAAAGAAGTGGCTATCCTGGTATCTTAAGGTGGGCTTACTCCTTAGCTCCCTGTTTGTTGACCTCAGTAGGATACAAAGGCACAAGCTCTTTTCTTGGCTGTACCATGCTGTGCTGGGAGAAGGGTCTAGGGCTGCTTCCAATCACTTAGACCTCTTAGCCTGAGTTCTTCGAAGGAAAGGAAGTGCTTCAGTAGGAAAGTTCCCAACTTTTGCTTCTTCAGCAATGAAATCACTTTATAAAAAAGATTAAGCAACCTACTAGGAGCTGCCATGTGAAAAGGATCTGAAACGGAAGGGAACAGGGATCAATTGCCTCGATATGCACTTCTTGTCTCATCAGAAACTCAGTATTACAATTCACCACAAGCTGCTGATCTCGAAGAGACTAGGACTGTGCATGCTTGCCCGTTCTGTGTAAGTGCTTGGTATGCTGGATATAATTTTTACACCTTAATGTACCCAAGTGGCACCTAGATACTTGTGTTTCAGTACCTATACCAATCGTGAATGTTTTTCACCTTATAGGTTAAGGTAATTCCCATGACCTGTTGTTGCTATATGATATCCTTCTGATATCTGTCTTCATTGAGCTATACGTTTTCTGGTCCAGTAGCCTAATAGTCTAATATTTTTTATGGTATTAAACTGAGGATGAAAATGAAAGAAAAAAGAGATTGGAAAAAAAATTGCTTGAGGATTTTTCTTCTTTGAATTAAAATAAAAACATTCCTAAGTAAAATTATTATTATGCACTTTGCCATACTAGCATTATCAAGAGGTGCAGGGCTTGACACAAAGGTTGCACAATTTTTGTGTGTTGGTTGCTGCTGATTTATTTATTTTTTTTTTTTTTTTTTGAGACAGATGTTTGACACTTCAGAATTTTGTTGTGAGTGAGAGGGTGGATGTGAGGGAAATTGGTCATGGTGTTACCAAAAATCTCTAAGATCTGCCAAGTAAATTCTAGGCAAAAGGGAATGCTAATAGAATGCAGGAACTGAACAACAATATGTGACAGCAAAAAGACCAGAGAATACTTGAGAAGAGCTCTAATCCCCATGGCTTAAGGAGGTTTCAGAGGGAGAACTTGGAGATTTAGTGTATTTTTCTGCTAAGAGCTGTGCACGCTTAACTTCACACACTGCAGACATTTCCACTGAAATCAGTGGGATAACTTGTTCTGAATAATACCATATGTCTCCATCTTTGCAGGCCCAAAGTCTTAAGCAGAATTTATTAAGTCTGGGATGTGTATAATTGTATCCATGTTCACATTTGTCCTAAAACAGGACAGTCAGTAGTTATTTATTCCTAAACCAAAAACATATTTGTAGTGCCTATCAAGTCTCATGACTTTTTTCTTCTAATTCATTTTACTCTTTTTCATGGTGACATGCTTTGGTATTTTTGAAATGCACCCTGTTCTTTAAATAGGAAAAAATAAATGCTCTATTCAAATTTTATGTGAATTATTACATTAGAAATATGGAGGAGGAGGTTCTTTGATTACCCAAAGCTGTTGATAAATATCAGAGTTCCTTACATACATATGGGGCCTGGATCCTCTCTTCTGAACCAGATTTACACTGGCATTTCCTGAATTCTTTACAAATTGATGGAACGTAATCATCTGCTAAAATTATCAGAACTACAAAGAAAGAATATATAATATTTTTTGTTTTGTTTTGCTGTCTTTCTATCTGTATGTCCATCAGTAGTATTTGGTTGCTTTGTTTGGCAAATACTTGTGAAAAATGCCTGTTAGGTTCACCGTTGATGTTCCTTTCACAATGAAAAATACTCTAATCTTCATTAGCTGGCAAAGTAATAAAGTTTGAGCAAATGTTTTGGGAGAAAACAGGTCAAAGACATGTAATTTCAGAAAGTACCTCTAGTGGATTTACAGTGTGTGATTCCTCAATTCCATCAGCTCAGAGTCTTGGAACATTAGGGCAAGTAGACAATTTGTATGTTTTGCACTGGAGAGACTGAATTTTAATCTTGTAAGCACCGTACCTGGGTTCAGACCTCAGCTGGCGAATATCTTTTCCACCCATTAATGAACAGAGTAACAAAATACTCAACTAGCTGTAGTTATCTTGTATGTACCTTTAAAACTCCTCCATAAAAATATTTTACCAGCAGTAGTAAAATCAAATACTTTCAAGTATTCTGTAGCTATTTCACTCATGACAAAGTATAGTCAATGAAATCTCTACCTGGCCAAATTATGTTTGAAGCAATTTTATTTGTAATAGTAAAATTATATAAAATACTACATGGTGCATATTATGAATTTTGTCAGATATGATTTTATGTTCTTCCTTTTGTAGGTTCATTAATCAAAACAGAGCTATCATTTAATAGAAATCTGAAGATACTCATTTTTATCAAATCAACCACTCCTATTACAGTTCTGCTTTGTTTGCAATTACTTTTTTTTTTTTTTTTTCCCTGTGCCAAACTTTTGCCCTCTTTGCACTGCATAAGTTGCCAAGCCTAACTTAGGAGTAAACATAACACCTGGAATCCTCTAGCTGATTGTGCAGTGAGAGCAGAGGCTAAACTGAGGTCTTCATGGGAAGCTGGAAGCCCCACAATAGAATTTGAGAAAACATATGCAGCAAGAATTCTGTATTTGTAGTTGATCTTAGGAAAACATCAAACAAGTGCAGATACATGATGCAGGACTGTCTTTTAATCTTTGCATTAAAATCTTAGGACATGAGCTTTCCATTCCTTAAAGGGTGTGGAACAGTTTTGAGGAGGTGGGTTTTGGTTTGTTTTGTGTTTTTTTTTTTTTTTTTAATGCTAAAATTCAAACCTTATGGCTGAAAACTTCAAATCTAAATGAAAGCTATAGGCAGGGCTGGCCATGAGCAGAGTCCCTGCCTACAGATGTACCAGATAGGTCTCTGTAGTATGCATACTGTATACCACTAAACAAATGGCAGGAACATATGACTGAAGAATTTATTTGTGTTTCAGTAACCTTGAGATCAAATACTCTAGATGGGTTACAGTGACTGAAGGCAAGTACTACAGTTGTCTCTACAAGTAGCAAATTCACTGAACAGAATAGCCAGGCGAGGACATCTACAGCAGTAGATCTCAGTCCCTGGCAGGTGCACTTAACACTGGTATTTCTGTATTTTGTTTCTGCTATTCAAAGTTTCTTGCCTGTGATAACTTCTGCCACTGCTGCTCCCTATTCATTTGTGCACTCACTCTTCCACTGTTATATTTTGACTGCCACAGCGGGTTGGAGAAATTAAAGCTCGTGTTTAGAGCAAAGCTAACAAAATGCAATTAATAACAGTACAAAGTTATGGTACTTGGTTCCTCCTGCCTGGGACTTAAGTTTCATGGTGTGTAAGGACATGGTCTCTGAATCCTTGCCTGGACAGATATATTAGTTGTCCAGTTCACTAGACAGTGGAGAAAGTACTCGAACAGAGGGAGCTGTCCTGCTTCCTCACATCTGAGCCCAGGGAGAGCTTCACAGTTTGTTTGGCAGGGTGCTAATACTCAGCATATTGCCCCAGGCCCACTCTCTCCTGATAATGGTACAGAAAACATACCATAAGGTTTTAGAAATAAGCAATTCCCAATATTGCTTCATCTCACATACAGATAGAGTGCAGTTGGTGTTCCAAGGGAATGCTACCCACCAAAAGAATCTCTAAGAGGAAGACATAAAAGATGTCCATATTGAAGGCATCAGCTAAACAGCAAACAGAGCATTGTAGATCACAGTGGGAGAAACTTGCATTATGTATTGCTATTAGCAATTCTTGCAGTAGGCAGGATAAAATGCCCCTTTTTGTTTGGAAAGAGTTTGTGCTGGGGGCTTAGATGGTACTTGGCTCGCAAAACCACAACCCTCTTCAGTTCCTTTGAAAATGCACTTTTGCATGTATCAATTTCAATTCTGCACTCAGGTTTGGCCCCACATTTCAAGACGGTTTCAGCACATGACTAGGATGCATTTTCAAAACCATTAATAAGCATCAAGATGTCTTTTGGAAATATGTGTGATGATTAGCACATATTTCAAACAAATTCAGACTGTGTGACATGGGGCCCTGAAAATTCCAGCAGAGAAGTTGACACTAAACTGCATGGAATTCTTGCATGTCAAAGAAGGGAAAGTGTTGGGATTGTGGCAATGCAGGAGGGGCTTGGCACAATTTCTTTTCTTTATTTTAGTTATAATCATGCATTTCTTTTCAGATATATTGCATGTTTAATGTTGACATTAAGAAGTAGCTTAGTGAGTAATAAACTTCTTTTTTTTTTCCTTAGGCTGTTTTACATTTTTTTATATTTTATTGTTCAAATGAGGACTGAGCTTGCATTCAGCTGTACCAGTCTGGCATAACCCTAGGGAAGTAACTGAAGCTATTGTAACTGAGTACAGACTGTAGTTTTGTACATTTTGCAAAGCATCTGGAAACTTTGATGGATCAGAGCCAAAACCATAACTTATTGTTATTGCTCTGATTATGTGATGATTTCATGACATATAATATCCCATTTTCTTAACAGCAGTCTTTTAAATGCAAGCTTCTGGAAACTGATATATTTCTGTATCCAGCTTTCATTTGCTGCTAGCTTGGTCAAGGGTGTTAAGTTGAAGACCAGGTAAAATGTATTTGTTAGACTTTGAATTTAGTGTTTTAATATGACGAACTTTTAACACATTACATAAGCAGTCCAGGCATTCAAGTCAGCTTCCAAACCAGACTGAAGCCATCATAACACGCCTGACCTTAAATCAGAAAACATCACAGAGGGCCAAACCATTCATTCATGGCCTGAAAGGCAGAGATACTCCCCTTAATAATTTGCCTGGGAACCTCAGAATTCCCATTTGAAGTGGGCACATCAGAAAAATGCAATAAACCAGGTTTTTTGAGGTCCCTTCCAATCTCTAGCATACTGTGATACTGTGATACTGTGAATAACTTTTTTTTTTTATATACCTCTGGATGTCTTTAGGAGTATAAAGAAACCTAATTTTCTGCTTTGAATGTTTCAGCGTTAATCCTCTGTCTGAGACAGGATCTTTGTTTTTATTTGATAGGTATTTTTTGGTACTTGGATTTTCAGAAATACTGCCCCAAATTTCTTAATTGAATTATCGTATGCAATGAAATAGTCTATTAAAATGAACATGGACTAAAGCAACATAGGGGTTCAATGGAAGGCATAGAAAACTTTTATTGCCACCTTGGCAAGTTCTACAATAAAACATAAATAATACCTTTGGAAATTAGTTGATGCATATGATAATTTAGTTCAGAAATACTGATTAATTGTCAGTTTGTGCTTTCAGTTTTTCTACCCCTACTTCAGCTTTCAGGTGTCCAAAGAGACTTTTTTTGAAGGCTGGTTCAGCAGATTGGAAGTTGAGCAAATTGGTGGTTTTTTTCATTAAATAAACCTTCAATGCAAAATTTCCTTCTGCTTCCTCCAGTCTTACCCCACCCCCCCCCCCAAAAAAAAAAGAATTTGCAGCTCCCAGCTTTGTCTTCTGCCTCCAGCCCAGTGCTTTCCTATCTCTTTCATTTGAAATGACCTTCTTCAGAAGGAGAATTTTTCACAATGAGAACAACAAGCCATTGGAATGATCTCTCCAACACTGGACACTTTTAAGATTCAGCTCAACACAGTCCTGGGTCATCTTGTCTAGACCATGCTTTTGCCAAGAAAGACTGGACCAGGTGATCACTGAGGTTCTTTCCAACCTGGTATTTCACAATTCTATGGTTCTTTTATTATATGTAATTTATTGCATACGGAGGCTCCGAGAAAGAATGTAAGACAAAAATGGATTTCTGAGAAGGCTCTGTAGCTTATTCATTCTGGAACAGGTTCAAACCTTTCACTAGGACACCTTTGATTAGAGGTGTGTTAACCAAATGGTGGGATCCACTAGCTCTCTGCTATATCACTTTCAGTTTCTGCTGGTCAGGAGCTTGGCCTTGAATCCTCAGCAGAGGTGCGGTCACTTCTTATATAAATGCTTGTAGACTATTTTGAAACAAGATTAACCAGGTTTGCTAGATTGCAGTATCTGGAATTTAAAATACTTAGGAGATCTCAAAAAGTGATTTATCACATCTCTGTCTGCTTTGAGCCTCCTGAAGTCTGTTCCAACCTAAGTTTCTCCCTGAGTTTGTGGGTCTAGAATCCACGAAATTTAGCTGAGTGCAGAGGCTGTTGAGAGCATGCATCACTCCACAGTTCAGTGAAGGACACTGGGCACTTTTCAGCCAGAATCCATCCCGTAATATATTTGTTTTTCTGTTACTCCTATGAACTCAGCTTTTCTCACTTCCTTTTTATGTGTACCCCATGGTACACAGCAGGGAGTTCTTCCACTGCATCTAGCAGCATTTCACCTGTCTTTGAAGGTCTGAGTTGACTGTAGTACTCCACTTTAATAAATACCACAAATAATACTTTGTGCCTGCCAGCTGGCAATCAGATGTGCAAGTGGATATAACCAATTAACAGGGACCCTAGTTGTAGCTGGGGGTTGGGCTTGTATGTATCCTACACATGACTGCAGCTAGGTTTCAACTTTTGGACCTTTGGCAGTGTCAGGCAGGAGCATCGTCTGCTGAGCCAGACTGCAACTCCCCATTCACCAAGCTAGGATATGTGCAAAGTTTGCCTTAATGTGAAGCTAAATATGAGACAAGATATATCCTCGTACACTCAGACAGCAGAGGGAGAACATTGACTAATTTTTTTCTGTTCTTATCGTTTTTATTTCTTTAATATTCTTATTTACAGTTTTGTAAACCACTGCTTATTTCCATCACATTCAAATAAAAAACTCATCTTGGTTCTCTGTGATTGCTCTGACATTTTGAAGGAGAGAGTTTATTAAGGTCCAAAGGATGCCATATACACCTTTATGTCACATTTAATCAAAAACTCAGAAGAGTTTGACTCTCAGTTGTATTCATGTAAAAGTAACTGGGATTAGTAATCAGTAACTTACATTAATTCATATTTTTAATTTTTTTAATTGAAATGAGCATAAATAATCTGGAGGTTTTTGTTATCATGTGTTTGGTTAAATGTCATTTTTGGTTTACAAAATAAACTGGATAAACTTTTTTCTGAATCCTTCTTGTGCTTGAAGGAAATCTCATTCATGCCAGTGTCTCTCTTTTATTGCACTGTTTTCAATTAACTTTATAGTTGCAGAACTATAGAGAATTCCTTTTTGCCCTGCAAATTAATTCCTTTCTAATAATGGTTAGTTATAGATCCGTCTATGAAACAAAGGAAGGTCCTATAAAGAACTAATAAATGGGAAACAGATACTTGGCAAAGAACATTATTGCTCGTTCCTTTCACCCGTCACTATTTCTAAGCGTTTCACATAGGTTATGTAGCTTCTCCCAGACATTTTAGCTATGTTTGCAGAATGCCCTTTACTGGAAGACTTTAAGTGAGATTAGTTAAGCTGCTGGTAAATTTGTATGGGAGGATGAACTACATGACCTCGTGGGTTTCTTTGCTTATGGTTTTCTTTCCTGCTTTGCGTGTCTAACACACCTCAAACACTTTGATGTGCTGCATTTAATTTAGCCTAAACTGAAAATAAAATAGAATTGTTGATGGTTTGCTCTAACCCTATTTCATGTATCTGATCTTAAGGACTTCTCTTCCTATTCAGTTTTAAAACTGAGACGAGAGAAGTATAATTTAGAGATGGCTTATTGCCAGAAATTTTGCTCACAAATGCTTTGCTCTGTAAACACAAAGGGTTTTAAACCAGGATGTTCCTTGCCAACTGGGCAATTTACAGAGCAATTGTTTGTAGTTATTATGGTGGGATGCATGCCGTCATTAAAACAATGAGACTTTTCCCTTCTTTTTGATTGAGTAAACATTCTGTTATGGAGCTGTGTAACCACACATATGGACATTAGGGAAATGAAGGCAAAATGAAGGGAAAAAGGAAGTCTCTGAACTGAAGACAGACTCATGATACAGATTTTAACTCAAAATGAAGCTGGGCTCAAGAATAAAGGCTTCATTTATGATTGCTGAAGAATTATGAGGCTGTTGGAGGGCAACAGAACTGTGGTGTTAGGATCTACATGAATGTATAAAAACAAAGCAAGCAATTACTTTAATCCGTTGTTCAAAGCGAGCCATTATGTCTACCTAGTTTAAATTAATGAATTGTGATGTAGTAGAAAACAAAGATATTTTCAGACAATATATTTTACTTGCTAGCAAAGTGATCTTCAACTATATATTGCTGCTCTAATACTTTTCCAGAAATTCAGACTAACTAATAATCATTATATTTTGCAGAAACCTTTTTCTATATCTGGTTCATAATGCCAAATTGAGAAGATAGACAAAAGTATTTTGCTTGAAATGCCTTTTTTTTACCTGAAGATAACTGCTATGCACAAGTAAGAGAAGCGATATATTGTCACAAGAGGCAAAGTTCTAATATAACTTCTTTTTTTTATAGCATAGTCATAGGAAATATTTAACACCTTTTCTGCATTTCTGGTCATTTGTGCATAATGGTAGCAATATTAATAGATTTCCTGTTCAAATAAAATCTTTCCTCTGATATTGGCAGTAATTCCAAAGGAAGATACATTTGCTGAACAAAACATGTTTTAGCCACAAGGCTCCTCTAACAGTTCCATAGTTAGAGTCCCATGGAATGGCCAGTGTCCAAGGACACAAAAAGAGGTAAAACATCTGTTCCAAAGTAAATATGGAAAACTACGTTGGGGAACATTTAAGTCTATTAACATCAGCTGTGTCACATCTGTTAAACTTATACTAAGCTCTAGTGTGTCAAACAAAGCCAGAGTATGTAAAGCTCTGTTCTTTTGAAACAACAGAACACTAGTAAGACAGAAGTGAAACAGTAAAAAGCAGCTGCAAAAAGAAGACTTATGATTGCAGGCAAATACTGAAATGGTGACTTTTTAAAATGTTAATGATGCTACATTCTTCATCTTGGAAACATTTATTAACGTATAGGTACCAGAAGAGCTGAAATTACCTTATCAAGATGCTTGTTAATTTAGTAAAAGCAGAATCTATCTGGTCATTTCTGAAGATAAAATTTGAACACTTGTGCATCATTAAGCAGGAGTATTTTAGGCTGCCTTTTTTCCTCTTGTAACACTTTGCTACAGGTTTTACCCCCCCACACCCCACTCTGCTATGCTGATGGTTTAATCCAGTAAAGGAAGGTTCAAGGCTTCCTTATTTGTAATAGGAAAAAGAAGAAACAGTCTCCATTATTGAGACTGTTTAGCCACCAAAAATATTGATTTTAATGATAAAAAAATATTGTGCATCCTATTTCAAGCCTAGATAAGACTCCAAGAATAACCACAGAAATCTAAAACTGTCAAGTCAGTTGTTTTGTGTGGGGAGATCAAACTGGGAAAAGCGATGGAATGCCAAAACAGCAATAGGCTTTATTATGCAACTTTGGTGTTTGATCCAGATAGATAAGTGCAATAGCAATGTCCTTAGTCAAGGGACATCTTCAGAGATGTCTTTCAGGCAGAAACCCAGAAAAGCAGAGTCAATACATCACCCACACCTTCCCTAATAACTCTTCCCACCAGGGTTCAGGTTGGGAAAGAAACTCTTTATTCCCTGTTCGACAGTGTTTGAATGCCTGACAGGCTAAATTAAGGTGAGGCATTATAGACCAGGCTGTGTCTGAAAGGTTCATCAATAAAAACAGAGACCTCTGCGAGAAAGAGCAGTGTTTCAGAAAAAGAAAATGGAGTGTTGTCATTGCTTTGTTCTACTTCAATAATTCTGTATTTTCTGGCTGTTTTCAGCAAAGAACAGATGGAAAACTGAGTCATGGATTAAAGGTGTACCACACTTAATAGGAATTTATTTCTTTTCTAGTTTACAATAAATTAAATTAATAATCATCAGCTTTAGACAGGAGCCCAGAAAAATATGTAAATCCACTGAAAAAGAAATGTGAACAAATATCATCTCTTTAGAATGCATTTTGTTGTTCCCTTTGAAAGCAAGATACTGAAAGTAGTAGAGTTTTCTGTTTAGCCTCAAAGCTGTTTTTCATTATTTTGGCTTATTGCCTGCTATTAACTGTATCCAAAACCCATTCGAAGCTCATATGTTCTTTGACTGCTTCTGCTACAGATTGTGAAATAAATTGCTGTATGTTGTGGCCCATTAAGTTTTATATTTGGTTTGCTGTAGAAAAAAAACATTAATAGTATCTTCTGCTTCCTACTCTTTTGACAGTAGGAAAGATGAGGGCAGAAGTGTGGATTCCCTCTGTGCTTTGTAGCAGGTTTAAAAGAAATTTGTTTAACCATGAGTTGACAGAGAGCTGACATAGCACCTGAAGAGCTACCGTGTGCATTTCTAAAGGGTGCTCTGGGAACTGGTTGCTTATGTTGACCCTCTGTACCAAATATTTTGCTCAGTCTCTACTCTCTGCAAAATTGAAAATATGGCAGGTGGATGGAAGGAAAAGCCTTCTGTGACCCAAGTGGTTTTGTCACTGTGATTGGGAGCCATCTTACCTGACTTCTGTTTTCAACAGTGTAGAGCTCTACAGCTGAGCTTGTTCCTTTGGATGACTTTATAATCAGTTGGGAAAAATTGGCAGGTTTAAGGCACAGTTCAGCTGATCTGTTCTGAATATCTATTTTAGTTGTCTGAATGGCTTACCTTTATTTCAGCTGTTAATGATTGATCAGGTGAAACTTATCCTGTGTAACTTGCATCCTGAGCAGTCCTGATAAAATATGTATGACAACTCATGCATGCAAAATTACAAAAGTCTCGTGTTCACGGGAAGTAGGGAATGTAATGCAATCTGCTTTAGCAGGATGTCGGTTGAATCCACTAGCACATATGATACATGTAGCTCAAACCTGCTGTCATAATCGTGGTTCCACTTTGTGACTACTGAGTATCTAAAGATGGACATGACATTCAGAAGTTCAAGACTTGTGGAGTGCTGGATATTCTGTGGACATACATTTCAGGAGAATGAAAACATATGTTCCAAACTGATTTGACCTGTGTCAGGTCTGACTCTTTACCCCCTGAAAATTCCTAAAACTTTTACAAGTAAAGGGTCAAGTCATTATAGAGGTAATGTGATTTTTGCATAAAGGTTTGTTTTGGAAAAGGAAGTGAAAGAAGAGAAAAGAGGGGAAAAAAAAAAAAAGAAGACTGGTGATGAAGGAAATTGAACACTGTAACAACTTTCCCCATAATAATTTTATCTGGAAGTATAAATTTGTGGGTTTCTTCTATTTTTTCTTTATATGCCTTGAGGCTTTGCCCTTCATCCAGGGTTTTATCATCTGTTAGGAATGCACTTTACAATTTAAATAAACAATAGAGAAATAAACCCACTAGTGATAAGCCTGAAGGCTCTGTCTTTAGTTTCTATGAAATGAAAATTCAAAGTGTTCACCCCTCGTCTTATGAAGCTATAAAGTTCTGCTCCAGTCACATAGTTTTGTGACTGTTCCCTACCTTTAGGTGTGAAACATATTATTACTTCTTTTTTTTTTTTAATAACAAGCTGGTCTGTGAATGCTATGTTTTGCTTTTATTATTTTGTACTAGAATGATATAAACAGCATAGCAAATTAACGTACAGTAGAGAGGCTCAAAAATGCAGGGTTATTTTTTTTTCTTTTCCTTCTTTTTTGCTCTTAAGTCCAAGCATGACTGTCTGGGCTCTTTCAGAAGTTTTTCTCAACCTATAAATACCAAGCTTGAAAGGAGATAAGAACCATCTTGAAAAGTCTTCTTCCTGGAGAGAAAAAAGAAATGGATGGTCTCTAAGTCTTAGGGGTAGGTGTCCATAAAGATGGAAAGAGCAGATAATGCACTTAATTTTGGGTATGATTTTGACCCTCTCACTTGCTTGAGCAAGTGCTGGACTAAAAGAAGCTTGGAAGCTTTGTAGTGATAAGGACATGGATTAATTCAATTCCTCTTGGTAACAGCATTGTCTTTAACTCTTCATGTGAGTACTAGGGGATACTTGCAGTAAGTCCTCTCTGTGGCAATTGATCACTATTTCAGTTCCCCCAGAAGGCTATTAACTTTGGCATGAGCCAAATAAATTTCTGGAACTGCTACTCTTACTTCTTTGACTGAAAATGACTTCAGCTGCTGGACACAGGGATATGGGACAAAGCAGCAGTTCACATGCCAAGTTATGAATGATACAATACTTATGTGTCAATAGCTAGTCTCTGTCATAAAATGTTACAGTAAAAAAATTTAGGACAATTTTGTATTTTACAGTCATCTCAATATGTCCATATTTATCTCAGTTACCTATTTCTGTAGTGTGTTTGAAGGTCCCCTAAACAAAAGGGAGAAAGATGTTCATCCCTATCCATAGCTAAGTATCTGTCTCAGGTGTCTAAGCTAAAGTATTAGTCCCTCAGGATCCTCAGTTAAATGAATGAAGAAAGGCTTCAGGGACTGAGTTGGATAACCTAACCCATTAGACAAAACAGCTCTTCTTGAAGCCAATAGCAGTCCTGTTCTTCCCTGCTCAAGGATTAGAGATCCCAGTGACTTTTAAAACCAGAAATATAATTTAGGTGATGATGAGCTTTTTTTATCATCCCCTCCACCTTTCAACAATTTTTGCAAACTGTCTTGCATGTTCAGAAAAGACCTGCAAGTTTCCTGGCTATTGCCTGTGGATAGGGGCTCTTCCAGTAAAGGTACTATAGAAAGAAAGCTCTGTGCCTCTAACATCAGCAATTGTGTGAATTGAAGAAGTTGTTCCTTTGCAATGATGATTATTTTTTTCTAAACTCAGCAAAGTCCCAACATGAGTGCTCAACCTTAAATATGCAAACCTAAAGCAGGAAGATGTGAAGTATGCATGTACTTAGAGTAAGATGTTACCTTGTGTGCTTGCTCCATGTCCTGCCACAGAACTGGCATTTTTTATCACCTCTCATCTTCCATCCTGATAAGGGAATCACATCTGTTAAACTACAGAAATACTGTTATTTAGTTAATCTTTCTAAGAAAGAGAATATTGCCTGGAACAAGCAGTTGTAGGGAGTAAAAAACCCGCAAAGATCCTACCTGTCTGTTATCTGCACAGCTATCATACATAACTTGCCATGCACATGCTGTTGATTATTTTACTGGGCCATGTTATATGATGGAGAGAGATATTTTTGTTGGTTGTAGAGACTGATTGCTAAGCCCTTTGCTGTAACTGCAGATATGTTTGCAATGGATTTTTTCTTAATTTGTGGTTTTGTAATGGTTTGTGCTATTGCTAGTCTCCAGTAAATTGCATTTTGTGTTGTACTAAACAACTCAGACAACTACTATGAAATATTTGTAAAGGTTGTTCTGCAAGTGGAGCTTCAAAATCCATTCCCCTAATGAAGCAGGCAGAAGCTGCTGTAAATGAATGCATGTATTGAGTTTCGTACTGCTAAAACCGTCTTGTCTTTGTAGACCAGAACTGTGACTGATAGCTAGAGTTAATTGTAAGCTCCAAGTTTACCACTAACTGAACTCCTATCAATCAGTATATGAAGGATTTGAATTTGCATCTCCTACAGCATCGCTACTCATTAGGCTCTTAGAGATTAGAGCCTAATAGCTGTGTTTTCCACTGGGCTGTCTGGCATATACATTCCCAGAATATTTACTAATCAGCCTCTGCTGACAAAATTAGAGGAATACCTACTTCTAACTTGAATCTCAGCACTGTCAGGTCTCAGGTGGCTGTGTGAATGCCAAGCTACAGCAGATGTGAGCTATGCCCTGTAGTGCTCAGAGCACACTTGGCTTGCAGCACTTGTCTTCTGAGAAGAGGATGAGGGAGATGTTTTCTTTTTTACTCAGAATGCAGAGAGATGTGTTTTTTTTAACTCAGAATGCAGAAGGTTTCAGGTAAAGTTAATAGCAGCCTTCCTAAGAGGAGGTTGCCAAGAAGAGGGAGCCAGGCTCTTCATGAAAGGTGCATGGCAAAACAAAAGTCGATGGTCATGAACTGAAACAAGACAGTTTCTGTCTGGGAACATGTAAGGGAACATTTCTCACTTTGGGGGCAGTCAAGTGATGCAGATTGCAGAAGGGGGTTGTGCAAGTTCCACCCTTGGAGGTTTTCAAGACCAGAATAGACAAAGCAACTTGAGCAACCTGGTCTGATCTCAGAGCTGAGTCTGCATGGAACAAGAGGTTAGAGACCTCCTGAGGTTCTTTCCAACTGAAATGATTTTGTGACTCTGATTCTGTGAACTGTATGAAAGAACACTTTTTTGAGAGGTATAAAACAAATCAGATGTGCTCTTTGACTGTGGCAAATCACTATGATGTGAACAATTCAAACCTACATGTTAGTTTATATTAATGGTTCGAAGTGCCTTCTCATTTTGAAATTCTATCACTTGATGTCTGAACTAATATAATTTACAGAATATGAAGACTGTTACAGCTGTAACATATAAACCACAAATGAACATACCACAGCCTCAAGGTAACCCATTTCTTGCTTTATAAACCAGAAATACTTGTGGGAGTATCCTAGTGTTCCATACAGACTGTGCAAACATATCTCTGGTCTTAGTTGACAGGTGTGGAGCAAACATATGTGGTCAGACAACCCCTTAAGCACTGCACATGTGGATATGGCAAGCAGCAAGTTATTCCAGTTAAAATCACTATAAAGTTCTGATCAGCATCCTTCCACTCCATTTGTCAGTTTTCTGACAGTACATCATGATTTGACATTGTATTTTCTTTATACCATTATTGACTGTTGAGGCACTGGAATGGGTTGCCCAGGGAAGCTGTGAATGCTCCATCCCTGGCAGTGTTCAAGGCCAGGTTGGACAAGGCCTTGGGTAATATGGTTTAGAGCGAGATGTCCCTGCCCATGGCAGGGGGGTTGGAACTTGATGATCTTGAGGTCCTTTCCAACCCTAACTATTCTATGATTCTATGCTTCTATGACTGTGTGAGAAAAGCTTCAGCTTATACTTCAGAAAGGAAGGACAAACAGATCTGAAGAGTTGCTCTGTCAGAAAAAAAACCCTATATATGTGGGCTGTATCTGATAAGGTACAAAAATGAGTATTTAGGGAACTTAAACCTTGCATTATCTCCTAACATTTGAGGCATTCACTATCAAGCATTGTGAAAAGATGGAGATTGCTCTTGAAATTCGCAGTATTTGCTGATGAGAGGTACTCATTAGGCTTGTGGACCTTTGAGATAATTGCACTCAACAGCTGCCTCTGAGGTCAATCAGAAGACAGGAAAAAAATACCTTGGGAAGTGTCCAACTTCTTGTGAAAACTGGTCATGAACAGCACACTGCCAGTGGACCACCAGCACTCATAAATAACCATAGCACAGCTTTAGTTTGGCTTTAATTCAGAGCTAACTTCACAACTTCAGTCAGTTACTGGAGGCTCAGAAACACAGAAGAGGACTGAGACAGCTTTTTTGCTTTACAAGAAGTGCCTTACAGAACATCCAAGCCTCATTTACATGAAGCTTTCCTCTTGCACTTTTGCACTTCTTTGAAGTCATCAAACATGAATACTTTTCTAGAAGTATCCTCCCCTGATTCAGTCATGCAGAAGTGATGGAAAAAGGGTATTAGCAGCTGAAGGGTAAAGATTGGTATGGTGGAATCAACACAGCAAAATTACTCTAGTTCTGTGTATTTCTGTAAAAAAAAAAAAGAGTGTAAGGTTTATATATACTCTACTGTTATCAAATGATTAAAAGGCTGTAGAAAGGATATGGAAGGAGGGAATTAACAAGATGTAAAATCAAGATTACAGCATCCTTGCACTAATATGTAATTTAACCTTTGTTAAATTACTCTCCTGTACCTAATACAGATTACAGTACACAGTATATAACGGCATCTAATGTTATATCGTAATACACTGTAATCTAGTATTTTCTGGAATGGATCCTTTCCATTATCTCAGTTCTTCTATCTGTAGTACATCATCTAAGTCTGATTTGAACTGGAAATGTTTTAGTTTTCTGCAGCAGCTAAGTCTGCCTCATGCCAGGATCTCAGAGTAAATTCTGGAGGCTTTTTGCCACGTGGAAGAGACCTTATGCTGGAGGGAATATGGCCTCTGTGTTTGGTTCAAAATTTGTAGGGGGCTTTGCTGAGTTACTAGTGGGCAAACAGTAAAATTCCTCTTGCAAGATATCCAGTATCTTACTGAGTAAGAGTGGGAAGATGAAAAATAACTGGTTAACTACTAGGAGTATGGGCAGGCCAAGAGCAACCCATCAGCTAAACTGTTCATCTGTCTGGGACAAAATACTGAAACTATAAGATAATATTCAATCCATGGTTTTAAAGCTGCCTAGGGGGCACTGCCTGTAATCATATAATCCCATCAGTCAGAAAAACAATGTGAGTTATAATGTGAGAGGATTTGTTGTGGGATGTGAATGTACCCATGCCTACTTTGGAGAAGGAAAAACTTACTCCACATTTTCAGAAACCTGAATCTACAGCAATTCATTTTTCTAGTGGACACAAGAAAGTTAAACTGAAAACACCTCATAGGCTAACTCAAAATACGTACTAAAGGTGTAGGAGTCCTTAGGTCTGTACAGAGTTATTTCTTTGAACTGATGAATCTTGGCAAGTGTAGGTTGGGTCACCAACTAGGCCTGGAACATTGCCCAGATCCAAATGTAGCCTCTGTCCTTGCAAGAAAAACTGTATTTAGCATGTTTCTGACATTTGGAGGGGAACAATCTGAGTCACTTTGATTCAGTTATGTTTGTAGTGCTACACTAGCTGCTTTATCTGCCTCTTCATTGCTCCTCAGGCCTGAAGTGAATCACAGAAATCTTCTAGATGTCTGTCTACTAGGGAAAGTAAATCGCTGTATAAAACTATTTGTCTAGGTCAGAGGAACTTAGGTGATTAATAAGCTGTAATTAACTGTCTTAATACATTGTTGAGGGACCCTAAATTTTGATTTTTATGCGTTTTTTTTTCCTTTCCTCCATCTCTGTGCTAATGTGATCTCAGTATTGACCAAAGCAAAGCATCAGCTCAGCATCACCTATTATGCCTTGCGCAGTACAATAAACATCGTCACTAAGCACATTATTTAGTTTTCAGAAGAAATTAGCTGTTTTTTGTAAGGGGGGGCTTGTTCAGCTAGTGGCTCCTTGATTAGCTGAATGAAAAGGGCATGCAATAGTAAATTACTGTGGGCAGGCTATTGGAAAAAGCAGGACGAATTCTAACTTCAATCTGCTTGCTTGGCACTAACTGCATGCAATCTGTTTCTGTCCATGTGTGAAAGCTGCCTGCATGCAGTCTGCTGTTCAGTAAGCCATCAAGCTGTAAGGAAGCTGCATTCTCAGTCTGCTGTGCACCAGAAGGCAAACCTTTAATCACTATCTTTTGAAAAAGATCATGATTAATAAAAATCTGTGAAATTCACTTCTGTGATTATAGCAGAAAGTGTGCTGCAAATTCATTAGGGTCAATTCTGACCCCATTATAGTTTAGAAAATAAATTACTACATGGCCAGATTTGTAGGTGTTCTAGGAAAACAAATTTGCCTGCCTTACTCCTGTCTCCCAGCTGTGTATATTAAATGAGTATCTGGGGATATGTAAAATTTAGTGCTGGACATAGCTATTAGATAGCAAGTAAAATATTCGAACTCAAAGGCTCTTTTGAATGAAATATATATTGATTTTCAAAGGCAAATCAGTCCTTTATTACTTCATTCTTTTCATGCTAAGCCACAGTGTGGTAAAAGGGAAGTATAAATGATAACCAGATACTGACTATAAATGCATTCACCTTTTCTGTTTTGATGCAGTCTTCATTCTCTGCATTGTCCAAGAAACTTTAGTCTTGAATGATGTTGATTGATTTCCTTTTAAGTATTGTACTTTTACTGAAGCTTTTAACTGAATGGGAAGAAAGGAGGAAAAAAAAACACCACCATTTTTTAAATCTTTACATTCTCTCACTTTCTATCACACATATAGAGTAAAAGTCACAGTTTTCCCTTCTGTACTACCATATGCTTACAAAGCACCTTCTGAATATAAGTAGCTAAAATTTGAGTTATGGGTGGTGTGGAATGGAGACCTATCCATGCACTGTCCTTGTGTCCTGAATATTTGCACAAGGACTTTCTCTAGTGTCATACACATTCTTAGTTTTAGCCCTCACTTTTCTTTGTTCGTGCACCAAGGCTCTAACCTTTACATGAGTGATAGATTTTTAATAAAATATTTGCTGGTTACAGTTAGAACAATTTGTGTAAACACTTTCTTTCTAAAAATATACCCTCTCAAGATCTTTGAACCTGTCTCTTGACTAATTAAACAAACATCCTAATGTCTTAATAAGAGAAGGGTCTGATATTTGGCCTGGAAAGCTTCAGAGATGGACCCTTAGCAGAGCAAGGACCTTCATCAAAGGCCACTTCAAAACCAGAGTCAAATACAGAAGGGTCAGGCTGCTGCTTGTGGGACTGCCAGTTATGACTTGCCTTCCACTGAGCTGCTGGGAAAGCACAAGTTGTTAGAGATCATCCCTGCCCAGAATGGGGACCTTGCAAACAGCACATATCTATTTCACATGCCTCTTTTCTCCTTGGCACCTTTCAGATGAGGAGCAGTAGTTGCCTAGGTGGCCTTCCACAACATGAACATCCCCAGGCACAGGCCTGGCCCAACGGCACACCCCTGTGTCCCTCTGACCATCTATAGGTGGCTGATATTTTTCAGTTCAGACTGGGTATTGAGCTTATGAACCACTTGTACCACTTTCACTGCAGAGAAAGCTTATTGCTTTCTGAAGAGCGTGGTCAGCTCTTGGCAGTTGACTTGAATGACTTGGGTGTTCAGCACAACTGCTGTCAGGATCTGGCCCTGTGTGTTCCCTGGGACACCATTAAAGACAGCCAACAACAAAGGACATGGCTGCATGAAGCTGGTCATGTGTTTGGCCTCTTCAAACATGTGAGTCAGTGCAGACTGTAAATATGCAAAGGGAAATACCTCCTGTTGTCCACCAGATACAAGCATGCTTTCTATTTACAGTGAAGCCTCCACACATATGTAGGCTTTGTCCTTACATGAAAGGCAGGAACTTGCTGGGGTGTTTTGGCATTGTCTGGGAAAACTGTTTTAGAAGTCTTCTATTTAGTGGTTCCGTGCCTTTATTAGTGGCTTCCTCAATGTTCCCCAGACCATGCGTGGCTCTCGTGTATTCCAAAGCCTAGTATACCACTGTATAAAATAGCATGTGCCCTAAGTCCTTGAACAAAACCCATCTGAATTCACTCTGCAGCCAACATAACGGAAATAAATTAATACATTTTCAGGCTTTTTTTAATTGATATATTTAGTCCATTTATTTATTATTAGCTTTGGTAACAAAGCTCTTGAAATCTTGTTGTTAGTCCTTTTCAATCTTTTGGGCCAAATTAAGCTCAATTTAGACAAAGAAAGGAAATCCCAATGTTCCAATTACTTTTTTTACTTTTTTATTATTTTTTTTTTAGAAAATTAAAAAGAATCAAAATCAGTACTCTTATTGAACTGGACTTGTGGAACTTAGTTCATTTACATTTGGCTATCACCACCTTACTATTCATCATGAATATTTTGCTGAAAAAAGAAAAGTATCACATTCCTTTTCTCATGTTCAGGGGATGTGCAGGCCAATCCAGGGAAATCAGTTGGGAAGAGAGATTTAAGCATCTTAAGGCCTAGGGAAATACACCATGTCCAAGCAGTGTAACTAGGCTCCTTATGCACTGCATAGAGAATGTTGGTGAGGTAAATCTTGCAGAGGAACTTTTAGGACTTTTTTTAAGTTGAACATCTGATACAACTTGGGGAAGAAAGTGCACCCCAAGTATCTGGTACAACCCTTTTTAAAATTTGAATTAGGAGAGTGCAGCTTGTAAAAATAAGATTCTACATGAATCAGCACAGTGATTAAGGAGCCAAATGTATTGCCCTGCAAAAAATCATATGGAAAGGAATGTGTCTTAAGTGTACCTTTCTCTGGGAGTTACCCATCCACTCTTGGGTACAAGGGAGACTGTCCTTCACTTTGAACTGCCTCATGCTTTCCCAGGGAGCCAAATACCCACTTCAGTTGGTCTTTCTCACACAACAGTTAACAGCGAGCCTGGTCGTGCTTCATCTATCCAGTTTCACCCCCCATTCAGTTTCACACATCTAGCCTCTGGATGGAGCAGCTCCTAGTCTCTTTACAAGACAGTATTTGACTGTAGGTACTAAGCAAACGCAAACAGCTTTTTTGGGAGAGGTTGAGACAACACTGCCCAGAATAGCCTATAGCCTATAGCCCCCCCCCATTGGAGGGAAGACACTGGGAGCTTGAACTGAAATCTTTCCTGCAAATCATTTAAAAGAAGGACTTTAAACTGTTTTATATCACAGCTAAATGTTCTACCAGGGAAATACCTTTGTGTATTGCATACTCCCAGTAGGATGTCCTGAGAATACCTGTCAGATCAAGAACTGTTGGCAAAGGGATTTTTGAACAACTGTGAAAGTTACAAGGGCTGACTAACATAGCTCTACTGAGCTATGGGTGATATTGTCTATGCTCACTAGAAGAAACTTAGGCCCTTAGGAGAATGGTAGCAAGGGTTTTAAGATGGTATAGTATGGGTGTGAGTAGTGTTTGATGGAGCTCCCAAGTCATCTGCAAGCCAATACAGAAACTCAGAAGCCAAGATCTGAACTGGACCCAATCATCCTAAATCTCTCTTCAGAATCTTAATCTCAGTCTGCCCCAACCCATAAGTAAAATTTTATGGCAAGTTCTACAAGATTTTGTGCTAAAAATGGGAAAGAAATACTTTTGGCACAGTACTCAAACACTGAGTTCAAGTCTACAAGCTTTACTTATTAGAATCATAAGATCAGAGAATGATTTGGGTTGGAAAGGACCTTAAGATCATCTAGTTCCAACCCCCCTGCCATGGACAGGGACACCTCACACTAAACCATGTCACTCAAGGTTCTGTCCAACCTGGCCTTGAACACCACCAGGGATGGAGCATTCACAACTTCCCTGGGCAACCCATTCCAGTGCCTCACCACCCTAACAGTAAAGGGCTTCTTCCTTATATCCAATCTAAACTTCCCCTGTTTAAGTTTTAACCTGTTACCCCTTGTCCTGTCACTACAGTCTCTAATGAAGAGTCCCTCCCCAGCATCTTTAAGGCCTCCTTCAGATACTGGAAGGCTGCTATGAGGTCTCCATGCAGCCTTCTCTTCTCCAGGCTAAACAGCCCCAACTTTCTCAGCCTGTCTTCATACTGGGGGTGCTCCAGTCCCCTGATCATCCTCGTGGCCCTCCTCTGCACTTGTTCCAACAGATCCATGTCCTTTTTATGTTGAGGACACCAGAACTCCACACAATACTCCAAGTGAGGTCTCACGAGAGCAGAGTAGTGGGGCAGGATCACCTCCTTCGACCTGCTGGTCACACTCCTTTTGATGCAGCCCAGGATACGGTTGTCTTTCTGGTCTGTGAGCACACACTGAAGCCGGCTCATGTTCAGTTTCTCATTGACCAACACCCCCAAGTCCTTCTTGGCAGGGCTGCTCCGAATCTCTTCTCTTCCCAACCTGTAGCTGTGCCTGGGATTGCTCCAACCCAAGTGTAGGACCTTGCACTTGGCATGGATATACTTCATGAGGTTGGCATCAGCCCACCTTACAAGTGTGTCAAGGTCCCTCTGGATGGCATTCCTTCCCTCCAGCATATCAACTGAACCACACAGCTTGGTGTCATCAGCAAACTTGCATTGTTCATGTCACCAACAAACTCTTTGCATGCGGCCAGCCAGACAGCTCTTTATACACTGAGTGGTCCATCTATCGAATTGATGTCTCTCCAAAAAGCTTTTATTGTGAAAAACAGCTTTAACAGTACATTAAGCAGATGTATACCTGACTAGACCGAGTTCTTGGCCAACGGGTATTTTCAATGCATTGCATTCATAGTCAGAGTATTTCAATTTCAGAATTAATGAATGAACAGTAATGCTTTCCAATTCATTCTTTTGCTCATACTTTTAAATACTTTTTGACTATAGTAGTAGTAGTAGACTGAGAAGTTCTGCTGTGTTCATCATGGTTGTAATATAAAGGTTTTAATCTAAAATAAAAGAAACAAGGCTAGATCTCAGTCACTTCTTGCACATAGGTAGAGCATAGATCTCTCTGATATGTGAACTGTGAATGCCATATACCCTGAGCATGGGGGGCTAGAAAAGTACTCCTTAAAAATAGCCACAAGGCTGTGGGATTTCCCAGGTAATGTAGTACATTTATATACCCTATTACCAGGGAAAAGTCAGGGCCACATCAGCATTTTATGGAGATGGAACTGTAAATACCTAATAATTCCTTTGGTTATCACATAAAAGTTTACTTCTTGCACTGTCAAAGTACTTGGTTTTCTCATGCTATTCCTTATTTTCAGATAGTGAACTTGACAGAATTCAGGTCAATTCATATTCACAGCTTGCACTGGGAAAAGATGGGGGGAAAAGAGAAGGACTAAGTGGAAATCCCAAACTGATGCAGCTCTTAAAGTGTCCAGGTCAATATTATCACCTTACTTTTTAAACCAAAACCCCACCAGTACCTAAAATAGCAAAATGCTTTTCTTTATCTGCTGTTCCTTTTTGCTGTTTTATATTCATTTTGAGGGAAGAAGAAACACTAAATTCTTTTAATTCCTTTTTTTCTTGCTTTGTGTTTTTACTTTATAAAGCACACAAGCTTGAAATCATCATTGTTCTTGCTTGGGAAAAAAAATCATTAATTGTAAAACATGTTTGCTAAGAAAGTGGTTGAAAAACCCATGTAAATGTTAGCTTCAAATGGGGGGGGAAGGGGAGAAAGAAACAAAAAAATAAGCAAAATTAAAATTATATTTAGGTACAGTTTGAAATATTGTCCAAAACTTACCTTTACAATATTTTATTTCTATTGAAGCTGGATTTCACATTCAGCTACCTTATTTCAAGTAATTCTGCCACATCTCTGAGCTGTTTGGAATTGTAATTCACAAGTCTCTGCTATGCTGAGGCAGGCTTTTTAGTCCTCATGAATATTTTTGTTCCATGGTTCAAAAATGCAGAATTTTGAACTATTGACTATTTAGGAGCAGGAGGCAAGTACAGAGTGAATCCCAGTGACTTTATATTGTTAAACATGATGTGAAACACAGTTGAATCCAAATCCTTCATAGATTGAAAGGATTCTTTTATATTCTCCCACATAAATAGTGGTATGAAACTTGTAATAGTTTCTTTTTATAAGTAGTTCTTATTTCTTGAAACAGTTTCTTAGCTGTCTGTGAGGTTAACATTCTCAGTGCAGGGGAAAGCACTTTGCATCTTTTCAAAAGCTCCTTAGCAGGTAGTAAAGATATTGTGTAGATATGATGTTCTTCCATCACTGGTTAAAACATGACAAGTTTTCTAGATAGAATTTTGTGACTGAGAGAGAAAAATCCTGTGATTCATGGTATGCTTGTATTCTTAAGACAAAAGAATTATAGCAACAACATGAATAGTGCTAGTAAGAACTTGAAAGCAGTTTAGACTGATGGCTGCACTTTGTACACATTTCAAACTGTTCTCTGATGTCTTCCCCATGCCTTGACAATATGGCCAGTATCTCAGCTTTTCATATCATTCCCAGTCTCCTACTGATGTCTGTGCGCTCTGTGTTCCAGCACTGTGAGTGCCGAGACTCCTTTTCTAAAGTGTTTTTATGGCCCCTACCAGATCTGTGTGGAACTGAGCATTTCATAGTCTTTTAATGTGTTGGGTTTTTTTTTGTGACAGTGCCTTTGGGGTCATTGGGGAAATATTATCCCATTTTGCAGATGGAACACATTAAGTTCCTTACAAAACACAGTGGTGGCAATTTCTTTCCTTTAAAACATAGATGCAACACACGGACACATTACTGCACCATTTCAACCCATTAATCCTATATTCTCTGTTTAATGGATTTGTGTGTCCTTTGATGTAGGCAATGTCTTTGTTTATGTCTTCGCGCTCGATTAATAATAATAGTCATTGTTTCCTAGCCGAATGCAGGAGTGAACTACAATTTCTTGGGAGAGTGCCTTGCTCCCTGTTAGAGCTTTCTAAACCTATTTTGTAAACCCACAAGTTTCAGCTCAGTCTAGTTAATTTGGGTGCTGAACTGAACCAGCCTGAACCTCTGAATCTTTGGAGGTTCATCTATCACTGCAGCTGGACAGAGGGAGATGGTTGAATAGAATTCAATATGCCAACTGTTCCTTCATTTATTACTGCCATATTAATAAAGTTGATAGAGTGGAACTAATCCATCTGCTCATAATTTATTCCCTAGCAATAAGATACAATTTCACTATTTCATGAGCTCACTCTTTGACTAATTTTATTAGAATTCCTTCCATAGCATCATTTTTAATCACTTTTCATCCAGTTTTGGTAATGTTTAAAATACTAGAAAAAGATGGACTTAAAGAGACATGAAAGAATTTAATGAGAAACTTGGGTCAGCTTAAATAGAACCAGATCAAATAAAGTTAAGCCTACAAAGGCCAACAGGAAACCTTTCGAAATTACCTGTCACAGGAAAATTTGTTGTATCATGTCTAAAATGTGAACAGTCAAAAGAACTAAGGCAGTCCTGGTAGCAGCATAAGTTGAGGCAGGGTTGTGCCTTAAGGGAGGTGATTGGGTGACCTGCTGGTCTGATGCACAACACTAGTTGAAGGACAGCAGGGGCAGAGCTCGATGGATGGAGAGGTCTCCTGCCTTCTTTGATGAGAACTAGTAAGTGAGGTTTACCTCATCCACTAGTTCCCAGACACCTGGGGCTCTGGATGTTAAAACTATGCAGGATTTCGGCTATATGTTTGTTGTGTGTAATGCTAAAATGAATTCCTGTGAGTTTAGTTATGTTTCTCCTGCTGCTTAGTTTAAAACATTCTGATATGTTAATCCTTTATTAGTCTGGTAGGGGTAGCCTGCAGTGATTTGGGCTGGGTGCTATTTCAGACACGAAAAGCTAAGGAGAAATTACCTGTTTTTTGAAGTATTGAGCCACCATTCCCATTGATTGCTGGGGAATTTAATAAAAAAAAACCCAAACAAAACAGACTTTTACTGAGAAAGCTGAGTACAGATCTTTGATACAGGCATCCTGGGTAGGAGTTTCCACAGCATTCATTTCATTAATATAAATCTAAGTCCACTAAAGATAATAGTTTTGGCATCAGCTTTGAGTAACAGATTTGAGTTTTTCTGGAAAAATTCTGAAAACCCTACCTTCCTATTTTAAAATGTCATTTTGAGCTGACAGGTAGCAGCAGCCGAAGATGCTAAAAGTGACTTTATTTTTGTTATGTCGTGCACTGTCACTGTTGCAGCACCAACCAATCAAACAAACACAGACGGACAATTTTCCCTATTCTGTGTAACTTTTCCCAGGAAAGTCATGGACTTCTTATCTTCCCTCCTTTGCTTCCAGTTTGCTAGAAGCTTATGGGGTTGATTTGTAGGCAGTTACTGCAATTTCAGGCTAATCATAGAATCATAGAATAGTTAGGGTTGGAAAGGACCTTAAGATCGTCAAGTTCCAACCCCCCTGCCATGGGCAGGGACACCTCACACTAAACCATATTACCCAAGGCTTCGTCCAACCTAGCCTTGAACACTGCCAGAGATGAAGCATTCACAACCTCCCTGGACAACCTATTCCAGTGCCTCACTACCCTAAAAGAAAGAATTACCTCCTTATATCCAATCTAAACTTCCCCTGTTTAAGTTTTAACCTGTTACCCCTTGTCCTGTCACTACAGTCTCTAATGAAGAGTCCATCCCCAGCATCGCTATATGACCCCTTCAGATACTGGAAGGCTGCTATGAGATCTCCACGCAGCCTTCTCTTCTCCAGGCTGAACTGTCCCAGCTTTCTCAGCCGATCGTCATACGGGAGGTGCTCCAGTCCCCTGATCATCCTCGTGGCCCTCCTCTGGACTTGTTCCAACAGTTCCATGTCCTTTTTATGTTGAGGACACCAGAACTGTGCACAATACTCCAAGGGAGGTCTCACGAGAGCAGAATAAAGGTGCAGGATCACCTCCTTCGACCTGCTGGTCACGCTCCTAATCATTCTTTCACTAGGGTGGAGGTGGTAAAAAGGTACAACAGTTAAAAATTCATTAATAGTTAAGTTAGATCTCTTAATCTAAAGCATAACTGCAACTACAATGGTATTATCTGTATGACATTCAAGCCATGATAATAGCTGCATGAGTGTGGATCTTCTTTATAAAGCCATTGGTTATTTCTCTTACTCTATCACACACATCTATATGATCTTAAACCAGGCATTTTTCTTAAATATTTATATACACTTAATGAATCTATGTTTCTTTATATGTCTGCGTATGCATAAGTACATAACTGAGAGGAAATAAGTGTGGTTATAGAAAGCTGAGCTAAACAAACAAAATTCTCACTAAATTGGGTACCTAAACTATAAATAAATTAAATAACATATGCATCAATACCTCCAAATTAATAATTTGAGAGAACTGTAAAGCAGCAGACTCAGACATCTGTGTGAACTCTTAAAGGCTAAAATTTCATGAAGAATTAAGTTCACTATAGTGTGGTCTGAACAGAAACAAATTTTTTTCACACAGCAGATGGAAATGTTCACTCTGTCAGCTGATGCTGACTGAAAGCTCTCTAGATGTACAGAGCAAAGTTTTGTTCCTCTTTTATTTGCTGGCGTCCAGAAAATCTTCCGCAAAGATAAAAGAAATTTTACTAGTAAAATGCCAAACCAGTCTTAGAAATGTCTGTTCTAACTGTGCACTGCAGTACATAAGGCAGGGGAATTTTTCTTTTGATTCTAGTCCAGACATCTCAAGGGGCTTTTTATGTCTGCCTTCTAAAAGTGAAGGCTCACAGGAAGAAGAGATAGAGAGCAAGAGCTATCATTTAAGTTTACATGTCTGTATCTCATCTTTGCCATGACTAAACATACTTAAGATCACAAGATGTTTAATCTTTGGGCAAGGCAAAAACAATCTTATATCACTGCAGCACCTGAAGAAAACTCTAAAAAAATCTTCAGGCAGTTAGAAAAGGCCTTACTGTGCCATGCATTGCTGGAGCTGCAGTAAATCTGTAGCTGCCATAGATTCATTTTGTGCATTATATTAAATATGTCAATAATGATGGTAAAGTATTGGTCTCCTGCAAAAGGAAAGATGAAGCAAATGAGGCTTGTTCAGTGATTCACAATCTCTCATGGCCATATAGTTTTAGATGTAAATTGCACATTAAACACATGCAGCGTCCTTTAAAATTCATGGTTTGCATACTGCAAAAACACAATGGAGTCAAAGGGAGTCGGTGATATAGTTTGACCTGCATATTGATTGTGATTAGTAATAAACCAGCCACATTCAACTGTTGTTAATAATATCATCCAGGGAATCAATTAAAATCAATTTTCGTTTCCTTAAACACATACCCTGGGCAGAGGTATGAACAAGAAAACCCCTGTTAAGTTATTTTATGGCATTATGTTGAGAGTGGTGGCAACACATTTGGGAATTTCAGGCTTTCTTGTGAAGTCCTGTGCAAATTGTTTTACTTTCTGATGTTAATGTTAGTTGGAGTAATACTGTCAAATAGCTGTACAGTGTGTTCAGACCCAGAGGCTCCAAGACAGCATCACAGTTTAACACGGAAAGATACTGTGCTGTTCATTTTGTCATAATAGTCAAATCTTCCCTAGTTATAGAGCATTAAGCAGAGAACGGGACAACTGTACCAAGGAACCCACACATATCTACCACATATCTGACTTTTTATGCATAGAAGTGACCTTCACCCTTCAAAGTCAGTGGGAAGATATTTTTATTTTTTTTTCCTTCCACCATGGAGTTTAATGAGATCGGAATAATTGTGAGACAACTATTTCACTTTGGGTTTGATTGCATATTCAAGACTCACCACTATTTACTGAATTTCAGGGTGGATTCCTATCTCCATCTGTATAAGTGGCACATATCCTATTAAACTCAGTTTCACCTTGATAATATTCCAACATTATTGTTAGTTGCTCATTGGTCCAATTTAGTTTTAGCATCCTAGATGTAGCATAATTTCATGGAAACAGTGAATGATATCACATGGCAGTTGCCAAATTAACTTTAATATATTTTTAGAAAATAATAACAGAAATCAGCATACTTTGGTGAAGAAAGTACCAATGAATTTTTTTTTTCTTTTTTTAGAGAAATGACGACTTCTTCTAGGTTTCAAGAATGCTTCTACTCGAAGTGAAAACACTCCAGTCAAAGAGTGTTTCCATTTGTGTAGTAAATAATTAGTAGTTCTAAGCATATGCAGTTCTTTAAAAAGGGAACTTTTGAATTATTGAACATTATTATGACTAATATTCCATTTGGCCAGAAAGGGCCACAACTTTCTTTTACAAAGCATTTTACCAGCTCACATATTTTCCCCTTGAAATTTTTTTTCTTTCTCTTTTCCTTTATGCATCTCTAGCTACTGAAGCTCATGTGGAACATTTTATCACAGAAATGTATTCCATATGACTGCAAATATGTGTACAAAATTACTGAGGTCAAATAGGTAAAGCTTGTGCACTAACTATAGACAACATGACATTACATGAATATTATATATATTTGACTTAATAAATTTTCTTGTACCTTTAGCAAATGTAGTATCTTATACATTTACTGTGGATTGTGACAATTTATTACAAAACCGTTGTCTGAATGGAAAAAGGATTCAAAATTTCATATTGAAAATATATCTGTAAAAGCAAAGGATTAATGAATTGCAGAACCAACCTCAAATAACTTCTTTTCTCTTTAAATGTAGTTGAAGAGGATTTCAAAGTCATATGGATGGGTGCAGTACTGTCATTTTCACAGATTTCCTTTTAATTCAGGACTGTGGGTCTCGAATTCGTCCAGAGGAGTCCTGTGGCTTGCAGCCTCTATCTCGTGAATACCTCTCAGCAATTTCACAGACGACGTTTAAGACATGTGAAGCTGGAGACACAAAAGGTTTGCAGTTAATCCTATTTCTTCTGAAAATTAATTCTTGCACCTCATCAAAGTAAAACTAGAAGCAATGTTTCCTCTTTTCTGTGGACATACACTAATCTACATACAGTAAATTTAGCTAATTACTTGTTAACAGTTACAGATTTTAAAAATCAAGTTAGTTTGTGACAATTTTTAGTTCACAATTAGGTAGATAACTAATCAGTTACCTACCACTGCTTGTATTATTATCATGTAGCCTTTAAAATGCACTGAAATATGTCCAACAAAACCATTTTAAATAAAATTGCTTTATTCTAAATGGAAGGGATTACCTACTAAAAATAAAAATTAGCTTTACTAAAAGAATACAACATTGTGATCCATTTGAATTTTATATTTCCACTTCTATATGGGAAACTCAAAAATAGTCACAGATTAACGTATGTGGATTTGCACAAATTGATACCTTAAAAACAAGATGGACAAGCCAAACATTATATAGTACCCAATACAATCAAGATATCTCATTGGTTTAGTGAGAACCCATCTTACAACAGATTGTCATATTTAGGTCACAGCTGCATGAAGGTTTATGCAAGTGTACTTTAACAAATCTGAGTATTCCACAGGACTACTCAGGTATGCAGTTTTATAGCTTAAGTTGTTGCTGGATTAGACAATAATAAATTGTGTTTAATTCTTTGTTAGACAAATGAAAAACAGCCCCACACTCCTGAATGGTCTGCTAAACTCTATTTATCTTGCCAAAGATAGAAACAGCTTCTCACAGCAATAAATTTGCACAATCTCACAGAATAAGCAATACAAAGTAAAAGGGATATGGGAACTGCCTGAATGCATCACTTCATGTGAAACACATGCATATATTAATTTTGTGTTATATGAACGGAATGCACAAAGGAGAAATTGTATATTATAATCACAAAGCAAATTGTGAATAACAGGAAGCAGAACCCATCTTATGCTACTATATCAGGACATAAAGTTTCTGACTAGAAAACCCAAACCAAATCCACAATAGAATCCTTCTTGGGCAGATAAACTATTTCTCCTGATGCGTAACCTGTTTCTTTTGAATAATGCATCTAGCTAAGTAAAGCTGAATATAAAATACTCTTTTGCAGCCTTATTGTGAACAATATGCACAATTAAAATGGAAACAAACTTCAGGAGAAGTAGTCTCAAAGGGCAAGTGTATTAAAAAGGGAAGAATAATTTGTGCTTATAAAGCAAAGATTGCCAAGAGGTATCTAATGAGCCTAGAACTGATGTCTGCAGTATCTGGCAACAAATGGCTGTGTAGTTTTAATGTACTTCACAGCTTCCAACTGGAACTGGAAAGCATGGTGTTTTTGTGGAAAACCATTCCAAATTTGTAACAGCCAAGTGAGATCCCAATCCTGGCAGTGAGCATTTTCCTAACACGTGTGGGAGCAATTGTAAATTCCCAGCTAAAGCATCAACGTCTCTTTTACTTAAATAAATGTTCAGAGAAGCCAAGCAATGTCATTTCCTCTCAGAAGAAAGCTCAGAACTTCTGCAGAAGTAAGGCAATGTCATATACTGATCTTATGCCAGGAAAGAGGTTAGTTGTATAGGGGTGCTGAGCTACTACCACTGCAAAGTGTAGCTGTGCTGGCAAAAGCCTATATTTGTGCCTACAGAGGCTGAGGCACAGCAGCAGAGATAGAGATGAAACTCTGGTTCCTCTGACATTAATGGTAAGATTAATGGTAAGACAGCAGTCTGCTTTGCAGTTCAGTACAACCAGGATTTCAAGCCTCATTTCTAGTCCTTTGATGCAGTACACAGACAGTAGTTCAGGGAACTGGCTTCCTCCTGTCTTAGTCACCATGGCGCTATTCTTTTGAGGAAGCTCGGTATCTTATCAAATATGCACTTAATTTGCACCAGATCTCTCCCTCTTTTTTACTATTCCACATGGGAAAGATCTCTCTTTACATCTTGTTCAGATCATGGAATGAAATTATGATTCTTATAGCTATTAAAAACCTTTTTCCTTCAGAAAATTCCCTTTGATTCAATGGAACTTGAATCAGGTTATCACAGGAACATTAGCTCTCTGTTCAGTATTGCTATATTATACATAAGTCAGAAGCATCAACTGTGTGTTTGACCCCTCAGAGAGAGAGAGATAATTGATAGATACCACAAAAACCCCAAGTTGTACTAAATCCCTGCAGGTGAATCATGCTGCTGCACTCTGGAAATTTGGTTTGCAGATAATTACAAAATATGGTAAGAGATCACAGATTCACTTTGCTGCTGTGAGATGCGCATTTTAGTTGTATCCCAATTTCCACACTTACTGCATATCCAATTTAACATAATTCTGTGTGATCTCTCTGTGTTTGACAGCTATCTGGATTGGGGTCCAGCAGAGACATAAACTAATGTTCAAGCGTCTCCTTTAGTTACAAGGAGTAAATTTCAATTTGAACATACGACTGTAGGCCTAAGGCCATTTACTCTGTAGCAACAAAATTGTGTCCTTTAAATGTAATTTCAGTTTTGTTTTTCATGAGGGCAGCTAAAAGCTAAAGAAACCTACAGCACATTCATGGAGAAAACATTTTTCAAAGTCTTAGTGTGCCAAATAGACATCAAATATAAAATTAAACTAGTCATAAATCGTCAAACTATCTTTAGCATTAGTTTTGGTTGAGTATTTAAAATCTGAGTTGTCAGTTTAGAATATAATTTTTCCTTTTATATGAGTAATTGTTTAGCACTATTGGAAAACTTTGATTTTGCTCTTGAAAGCATAAGATGTGTATTTGTGGCTATGTCAGTGGGAAAGGTTGAATAAAACCAAAAGAGGCTGAAGGGAGAAACAAAACTATCTTTATTGGTTAAAACTTTTCACTTTGGACTAATATATTTTAATACAAGGTAAACAATCCAATACATTATTTTAAGAGTATATTTCTTTTCATGCCTTTTTAAGAGAGCGGATTTTGGAAGTACTGTCAATATTTAATCTCATATGTTAAGGAGAAGATTTATACACGAGATGATAAATGGCTTTGATGAGCCAAAAATCCAGTTTACTTTCACTTTTCCTGTGGAAAACTCACATTTATGGGTTTCCATAAAATTTTGCTTTTATCTGTGTTTAATTCGTGAATAAACTAACAGCAGCTCTCTCCAGCTCTCTTTCACTGAATAGTAGGTAAATTTTCCATGGCCTGGTAGGTCCGATTACCAGAGCACCACAAAATTGATTGAAGTGGTGCTGAAAGCTACTTTGCGTGCTGCTGCCTTATATAAATGGGGGAAAAAGCAGGTTATAATTTCAATAGAAAATAAGCTTAATTTCCCAACTGATATTGATTGTTTGCAATATTTCTTCTTTTATATATGAGACTCATTTCATCTTTCAACACAATCTTATTTTTAAAGGTTAAGAATACATTGACTAACTGTTGTGAAGTTACTATAGGAAAAGTTCATAATAATTGGATAAAAATTGCATAAATTTACACACAATTTAAAGAAATCTATATAAATATAAAACCTGCAGCTATTCTGTTAGCAGTAAATGTCAGTGCTTCCTATAAACTTGAGTTTTTCTCCATATATACTTGTTCTATTTTTTTTTTTTAACATTTCCCACTAACCTTTAGCATATGCCAAAACCTGGCATATTTTTTTCTTAATGTACCTAGAGACCTATTCAATATAAATCAAAGTATTTGAAAGTTGTTTTTTAAAAGGTACTTATCACTTTCAGTTGCCAAAGTTGAAACGTTTATTGTTCAAATGTTTCAGCTTCTCAATATTCATTTTATATAGTTCTACTTTTCTAGTTTATTACCTAAAACCAGATCAGCTCATAAATGCATGGGATGTTAAGAAAATTCAGTAAAATGAGGGATCTCAGATGTTGTAGACATTGCCAGAACTTTTGTGTATTTGGCTTGAAAGAAAAATTACAATGTCAGGGAAAGAACTGCCCAAAACAACATTCAGCTCATTTATAAAGATCTTTACAGTAGTATGAGTCCAGACCTTAAACCAACCAACTATTCTGTCCATGCTCTGTTACTCAAAAGTCACAAAACACTAAAAGATCCTTGCATGACACCTATTACTGTGTGTCCTGAGACTTTGCACTTTTCAATCTCTTCATATGACTGCTATGGAGCTGGGAATGACCCTTTAGTCACGAGTTGCAAAGGAGGCGCAGAGGGAGGTAAGGGCAAGATACACAAGTGGAGATAGAAATCTTACAGAACCAAAGTGTGCCTTGTCCCAGTGGTGGCCAGGAGGCCACAACCTCTTCTCCCACAAAATATTTCTAGGTTACAGTGATGTTATTTTCTTGTGCTAATGAATTCTGAAGTTTGAAGTGGTCCTCAACTAGTAAGAACATTGTGGGGAACATTGTCCTTAAGGACAAACAACTAGGTGATTAGAACACAGACAATGCAAGTTTGACACTCCTTTGATCAAGGAGCTCTGGGCAGCTCCATCTCCCTTAAATGCCACCATGGTCCTGAGAGTCCCTCCTTCCCCTCCTTCAATGTTGAACTGGGCTGTTTGCTTGGCAGCAGCCACATCCATGAGAACCAGGGAAGCTGGTTTACGTTCAATGACACACAGGGTAGGGAAATCAGTGTTTAGGTTCAGTCTGCCGTTATTTGCTCCATGTCATCTGCATGTGTAGCTGAGAGTGGGGTGAGCATGTTCTGCGTAGAACAAAAGCTACACAGCAGATAAGGCTGCTGTGGGTTATACTCCCATATAGAATCATAGAATAGTTAGGGTTGGGAAGGACCTTGAGATCATCAAGTTCCAACTCCCCTGCCATGGGCAGGGACACCTCGCTCTAAGCCATATCACCCAAGGTTCTGTCCAGCCTGACCTTGAACACGACCAGGAATGGAGCATTCACAACTTCCCTGGGCAACCCATTCCAGTGCCTCACTACCCTTACAGTAAAGAATTTCTCTTTATATCCAGTCTAAACTTCCCCTCTTTAAGTTTTAACCTGTTACCCCTTGTCCTGTCACTACAGTCTCTAATGAAGAGTCCCTCCCCAGCATCTTTAAGGCCTCCTTCGGATACTGGAAGGCTGCTATGAGGTCTCCACGCAGCCTTCTCTTCTCCAGGCTGAACAGACCCAACTTTCTCAGTTTCTCTTCATACGGGAGGTGCTCCAGTCCCCTGATCATCCTCGTGGCCCTCCTCTGCACTTGTTCCAACAGTTCCATGTCCTTTTTATGTAGGTTCTATGTCCTTTTATGTAGAATTTTCTATGTCCTTAGATGTACCAGTTCTTGATGTTTTTATTTAGATGGACTTCTTTATCTGCTGAAATAAAGAAGGACACCAGAACCGCACATAATACTCCAAGGGATGTCTCATGAGAGCAGAATAAAGGGGCAGGATCACCACCTTCAACCTGCTGGTCACACTCCTTTTGATGCAGCCCGGGATACGGTTGGCTTTCTGGGCTGTGAGCGCACACTGAAGGCGGCTCATGTTCATTTTCTCATCTACCAGCACCCCCAAGTCCTTCTCTGCAGGGCTGCTCTGAATCTCTTCTCTGCCCAGCCTGTAGCTGTGCTTGGAATTGCTCTGACCCAGGTGTAGGACCTTGCAGTTGGCATGGTTAAACTTCATGAGGTTGGCATCAGCCCACCTCACAAGCGTGTCAAGGTCCCTCTGAATGGCATTCCTTCCCTCCAGTGTATCAGCCGAACCACACAGCTTGGTGTCATTGGCAAACTTGCTGAGGGCGCACTCAATCCCACTGTTCGTGTCAGCAACAAAGATGTTGAACAAGATCGGTCCCAACACTGATCCCTGAAGGACACCACTCGTTACTGGTTTCCAGCTGGACATCGAGTCATTGACCACAACTCTTTACGTGCGGCCATCCAGCCAGTTTTTTATCCACCGAGTGATCCATTCATCAAATTGATGTCTCTCCAATTCAGATATAAGGATGTTGTGTGGGACAGTGTTGAACACTTTGCACAAGTCCAGGTAGATGACATCAGCTGCTCTACCCCTGTCCATCAGTTCTGTAGCCCCATCATAGAAGGCCACCAAATTGGTCAGGCAGGATTTCCCCTTAGTGAAGCCATGCTGGCTGTCACCAAGCACCTTGTTGTTTTTCATGTGCCTTAGCATGCCTTCCAGGAGAATCTGCTCCAAGATTTTGGCAGGCACAGAGATGAGACTGACTGGTCTGTAGTTCCCTGGGTCATCCATTTTCTCCTTCTTGAAAATGGGGGTTGTATTTCCCTTTTTCCAGCCATCAGGAACTTCACCTGATTGCCATGATTTTTCAGATATGATTTACAGTGGCTTAGCAACTTCATTTGCCAGCTCCTTCAGGACCTGTGGATGGATATCATCAGGTCCCATGGACTTGTGCACAAATATATGAAATATATATATGGAATATATATTTATGGGTTATATTCCCATAGCATTGCGGGTTATATTCTGTCCTTAGATGTACCAGTTCTTGATGTTTTTATTTAGATGGACATCTTTATCTGCTGAGACAACTCACCCTGCCACCTACCAAAACATACTCACATGGGGCTTGTGCTTGCCACAAGCGCAGGCTTCCTCCCTGGAAGTTCCCTTGCTCCCAGATTGGTAGCTGACTCCCCCAAGGCCACTGGGATCATCAGGGTTGCTTCACTCTGCCTCCCACTCTGTCCCAGACTTGATAAGTGTTGATAGGCACTTATAGCCTAGGTTTTTTGCTGTGGCTTCTTGTGTAGCAGCAATGTATCACACACGGCAAAGCTCACCCATTCGCCTGTGAAGCTGCTGTCTGGTAGCAGTGATGGTCACAAACACTAAGGCCAGGACTACTCTGCAAATGTTTGCTTTTGGAGCTGTTTGATGGGCTGCAGTGAGAAACCTGGCTGTGTTAGGGAGGCCTAATAGCATTGACACAGGGACCTCAGGGCCTCTGCAATCTTCATTGTGTAATGCCTTTAATCAGAGCGAAAGCATGTTTTGCTGACAGAGCTACATAGGCACTCGGAGATATTGTTAGGAAAGTGCACTTGTATGTGCTAGAAAAAAAGTGTTCCTTGTGTTGATTTGAAAATAAAAGGTAACTCAAAATTTGATTTCTGTCTTCCTTCAGAAGTTAAATCCCTCAGACTTCCAGTAGGATTTTGTAAATTAATAGCTTTAGAAAACTAACATAACAAAACCACTCAACCTTAGGCAAGAGATGCCTAAACCAAACTGACTTCTGGTAATTCCACTTTATGCTCCTAATCTGAAAAATGATTTTTGAAAATAGGAAAATCAGGCTCTAATAAATCACATAGGTTATTCACCTGACCTTACTTCCACCTTCTGAAATGTATATGTGTAGTCTGGGACAGCCCTCTGAATTCTCACAAATCAAAGAAATCAGTATTTTGAGGGAAAGTCATTGTCTCTCTTGTTTCATTTTTCTCTCAAGGGGCTATCGAAGTCTAGCTTCAACCAACAACCCAACTTTTAGATGTTTAATTGTAGGTGAGAACGAATCTTGTCTTTAGGCCCTTCTGAATACGGATATTTTCTTTTTGCCTTCAGTCTCCTCAACCCTTTTCCCTTTCTCGTACCCCTTCTGTGAAGAAAGGACAAGCTGCTACGAGAAGGGCAACATGAACTGAGAAATGAACCCATGAGCAACTGTCAAATTTGAGCCTTCGCAGCTCTTTCAGGGAAACGGAAACCTCCCACACTAGCTAAATGAACAGGGCATAACACAGAGGAAGGAAAGTCTCTTCAAAGGGTCGGGGGCATTTAACTTAGGGAAAACTCACAGTATCACAGTATCATAGTATGTTAGAGATTGGAAGGGACCTCAAAAGATCATCCAGTGTTCCGTCACCCTCACTGAGAAGAAGTTTCTTCTCAGGTTTAAGTGGAACCTCTTGTGCTCCAATTTGTACCCATTACCCCTTGTCCTTTCATTGTTTGCCACTGAGAAGAGCCTGGCTCCATCCTCGTGACACTCCCCCTTTATATATTTATATACACTAATAAGGTCACCCCTCAATCTCCTCTTCTCCAAACTATAGAGACCCAGCTCCCTCAGTCTTTCCTCATAAGGGAGATGCTCCACTCCCTTAATCATCTTAGTTGCCCTGCGCTGGACTCTCTCCAGCAGGTCCCTGTCCTTTTTAAACTGAGGGGCCCAGAACTGGACACAATATTCCAGATGAGGTCTCACCAGGGCAGAGTAGAGGGGAAGGAGGACCTCTCTTGACCTACTAACTCCCATGACAACATACTCAAAAATATCTTGCTTGCTGTATAATAAAGCCATTCACAAAAATGCAGAGGAGGTGTTGACATCCTGTTTCTGTTTTCCAGGCCAGTGGATTGTCCCTTGCCTCAGCTGCTCTGACAACAGGACCTGTGACTGGAGAGAAATAACATGGCAGCCCCATGGTTGCCAATATGCGGTGCTAGCGAAGCCCGAGCTCCAGCACTGCATGGAGGGCAGAAGGGTATGTGACAGATTTTACATTTTAATTTGGTATTATTTACCTGTATATTTAGTGTCCTGAAGCTTTAAAACCACTTTTATGACTGATGTGTAAGAAAATCCCTTTTCATTATAAATGGAAAATGGTACTGATGGAAAATCCACAGGGTCGAAAAGCAACCAGTATCTATAGTTAAGACTTATGCATACACAGTTTTCTGCCGCCATTTCACATAGGACCTTAGGTCACACCAGTGGAGCTCCAAGACCTACGGTGTACATGGTTATCAGTTAGACCCGTAGTGAGTATGTAAGGACTGTAAATGGAGGATGGCTTTGCACTGTTGTCACAGTTTGTGTCACACTTGAGGTGCAAGTTGGGTTTCTTCTGCTGCATACCTAATGCATGGCATTGCTTGTGCACACTAATCTTACCAAGTCTTCTTGCACATTCTTTTCTTGTAGTGAAGCTTCTAAGGTGATTGCTTGGAAATACAAGGTCTCCTTAATAAGCATGCTAAGACTGTAAAACTGTTGAAACAGAACTCTGATCTGAGGCTCAGGTACCTTACTGAGGATACAAGTATCCAGAAAGTAAGTAATTAATTGTTATAAAGATTTTCATAATGTATTGTCTAGGTAAAAAAATGGTATCTAAAAGTGGTATTTTTATAAAATCTGAGAGCATGTCCATATAGACAAATGCAAAAATAAGTCTTCAATTAACATATTCTCCTTCTTTTCTGGTAAATTCTTTTCTTGCACAGAGTTCTGCATTGCCATTTGGTTTTATTTCTGCCTGTGGTTTTCTCCATTACCATAGAGCTGTGCGCTTCTCCTAACATATTTTTCTAAAAAAACCCATAGGTTTATATGACAGAGGAGATGCTTGATCTGCTCCTTGTGTACAAAACAACCACTTGCGGATTGACCACAGCAAGAAATATAGAAGAATTTGATAGCTTTGCTTTGATTTTAATTTCCCTAGATGTCAGGCTGCTTCGATAGGCAAACACCCTTTGGTCAGGCAATTGAAGGAGAGCAGAGGAACAATACACCACTGTGGAAGCAGATTGGCAGTGTACTGCAGGGAGGATTTTGCTGACATTCCCACCTCCTGAGTCTGACCACTCATGCTCACCAGTGTGAAAAACAGAACAGTGTTTGTTAAGGGTCCATTGAAACTAAGTATATTAAATGCATGTTTGTAAGCTTAATTTCTTCATTCAGATTCCAATTTCTAAGGTCACTGATCTAGTCTAGTGTCAGATGAGATCCAGATCCTATGTGACCTATATTAACAGAAAAATCTTCTTAAAACTTATTGCACTTGTTTCCCTTTCTTCATCTTTTGCAAAATCTTCCATCATTTTCTGATGTTCTGGTTTTGGCTGGGATAGAGTTACATCTCTTCCTAGAACTTTCTAACCTCCCTAAACTTTCTAAACTTCACTGCTCTGTAGAAATCTGCTGAATTTCTCCTGTTACCTTTTCACAGATGTCCGTTGAACTCAATTATTCTTTTAAAGTCATCACTCTAAAGCATGTTTCTCTTTTGGTATATTTCCCCTATATCTTTCCCTCTGGTGTAATTTCAGTTATTGTTTTGCAGTGGTTTTAACTTTTAACTTTGTGTGGCAGTATTCAATAGGATTTTTGCTTCTGTCACCAAATAAATGTAGAGCCTGAAGCAACAACCTCGTGTCAGTAGAGCTTAAGAACTAAGAGAGAATTTGTTTATGCCTAAGTCAAATGAGTAAAAATGGTCCTCTTCTTGGGTGATAAGGTCCTGATTCTGCCTGTGATTAAGGCAAACTTTAGAATTACTTTACACAGCCTAAGCTATGTAGTAGAGAAAGTGTTTTCAGGTGCTCACTGAAAGACCTTTGCCTGTCAGTTGTATTGAATGTTTGATAAATGTTTAAGCAAACTGGTCTTTGATAAGGGAGCTGTCAAGTGGACATCAAGATGTAATTCTTGTGAACAAATAAATTTTTATTGCACAGGAGATTTTGTTAACCATCTAGAAATATTTCTTAATTTGTGATATTAGTTCTGAACCATTGTATACCTTGTCTTTAAGCCCTACGGAGGTCACTGATTTCTCAAAATAACAACATCACAGTTTCCATAATAAAACAAGCAGAAAGTTTCAATGTAAGCAAATTGCAAAAAAAAAAAAAAAAGTGCAAAACACTTACAAATTCTCAACTGAAGTGAAGAAAACTGAGATGATCTAGAATGAATGCTGCTTTATTTATATTGTCATTTGCTAAAGTTAGGTGAGAGCAACAGAACTCTCCCATGTGTCCGCTTCTCAAAATGGGCTCAACTAACCTCTGCACTTCTGTATTCTGGCTTTTTTTTAGTATGCCACCATATTTTGAATATTCAACTTGTGTAACTGGTCTCTGGAGTTCAAAATTCTTTACAAAGGAGTCATCTATATGACCTACATCTGAATTCTTGCTCAAAGTCTATTCTGAATGAAGACAATAAAACCTCCACATAATTGCCAATCCTTTCTCAGAAAAGCAGAATCATGTATGTCTGTAGTGTCTTTTGAGTCAAATGACATCATACCTTCCATCAGAACACTAACAGCCTTCTATGATGACTGAATTTCACTAGTGAGTACCTTCATAAAAAAAATCTGGGTCCTGCAAGATTTCACCAGGAATCACAGGTAAAGCAAGTAGTGGTATTTGAGATTCACTAGGCTGAAGTCTCTGTGGTTTTGTCCTGGAAAAAAAAATAATTTAGCTTCAGGATTTTGGTCTGCTGGCTTTACTTCTTACAGTTGAAAACATCATGGTAAGATATTATAAGAAAAAAAAAAGAAAAAGAAAGACACAAAAAAGAGAGGAAAAAAAGAAAAGCTTGCTTGAGCCTGCTTGTATTTCTGCTTTTAATGAAATGCAGCACATGTAAGATCAACTGTATCTTTAAGTTCAGTCTTTCTGTTTTTCTCATGTTACAACAGTAAAACGTAGCATTCAGATATGTCTCTTGCTCATTAATTTCTTCTATGCATTTGTCAAAGTTTTTGAAATATGTTTATGGTCATAGAATCATAGAATAGTTAGGGTTGGAAAGGACCTTAAGATCATCTAGTTCCAACCCCACTGCCATGGACAGGGACACCTCACACTAGACCATGCCACCCAAGGACACCCAAACAGGACACTTCTTTCCTATCTGCATCCTAAATAAGCCCTCAAAAGTGCTGTCTAATTTGTTTTCTAGCTCCAGGCTGCTTTCAAGTCTAATATTAAAATTTATATGTTTTTCAGATCTCATCTCCAAAATTATCATCCTCTTTATAACAGAAATTCATTTTCCCTGGCTATGACTTCCAATTGATTTCACATCATCATTAACTGCTATTTTTAGTTTGTGTGCATATAAAACTGTGTTTGAGCTAAGTTGTTTCTGTGTGTTGTGGTTTAACCTATCAGGCAGCCAAACAGCATGCAGCCATTCACTCATTCCACCCCAGTGGGATGGGGGGAGAGAATCACAAAAATAATAAAATTCCTTTTAAAAATTGAGATAAAGAACTCATCACTATGCCAGCTGCTAGGAAGTAAATTAATTCTGTCCCAGCTGAAACCAGGACGCTATTTCATAAAAACATAAGACCACCTGTAGTGAAATAGTAACACCCAGGTTGGTGGAGACATGACAAAGGATATACATCCATGAAAACAGTTTATGAGGCCCCACTTTGCTTTATGATGTGTTGTCAAGACTAGTCAGTCATATGTTTGCATTTTAGACACAGCAAACAGGAAAATTTTCAAGTATTGAGGCTAAGGTGATTCTGGCTAAGTAGATTTTCATTCAGTCTACTTCTGGTATCTGGTCTTTTCCATTTTTAACTAAGGGTAATGAGATGGAGGCTGTGTTGTTCTTAGAGAACTCCATGTGTATGTCCTAATTGAATTAAAGAAATTGGCAATCATAATAAAAAATATTTTATCTGTATTATATTGGCTCAGCTAAATCCTCTGTAATTGTGGTGAGTTTTTGCTGTAATATTTATGTAATTCTATTAAGATATAATACTTTTTTATATAAGAACTTTAAAAAATGGGTCAAGAAAAAGGGGTTCTAACAGATAATTATTTATCTAATTAGCAGCATATAGAAAGCTGGCTTCAATAGCAGGGGGGATATATATTTTGCTTATCATTGTGAAATACTACTCAGAGTTTAGTCTTATAATAAAGTACCATTGAGTCATGTGTAATTAAGAACAGGAAATATGAAAAGGCAATATTTGCTGAAGTACTTAAAATTCAGCTGTTAAAACAGAAATTTTAACTTATAATTTCTTAATAATATTTTAGCGTTAAGTAGCGTTTTGGACTTACAGGTGTTTAAATTTCCTAAGTGTGGTTAATTTATAATGATAGGTCTGGTTAAGAAGTGAATTCCACTATGCTTAGACAATCTTTTAAAGCCTTTAAGCTATAATGGAATTTTTCACACAAAACATGCAACACTGAAAACATCTGTCTGCGTGCAAGTGTTGTTCTTTGGTAAAATTATAACTTGATGTATGTCTGATGCTTAAGTCATCCTACAGACAAATGCCCCATCACCTGAACAGTACATGACTAAGCTTTGTACCAGATGGTAAAGAGAATGAGATATGACATATTCAACACACCCGAGTCATTATTTTGCTCATTATTGTCACACAGCTAAATGCAGAATCTTCTCTAGAGCCCTTTGTTCAAATCATACTAAATACCACATGGCACACACAACTACAGTATGTTTATGCAACATTCAATTACACTGAATAATTATTCTAATTTATTGAAGCTCTTGGGTTAGTTGAAGGATCTAAGTTTTCTTCCTGGGGCTAGCCACTACTTATTTTAGTCTTTGAGTCTTCCAAGCATTTGCTGGAAATGAAGCTGATTTATAAAAGACGGACTTTGATAGATGATTTGATAGATACTTTCTTATGGCCTAAACAACAAAATGTGCTTGGTCAGTTCTGCAGAAGGGCAGATTGAAAAGCAGGTGGGATTACCTACAGATGTACTCTTTCCCACCTCATTATTTTAGGAGGAAGAAAAAGAAGGATTTGTTTATTTTTCCAATAATTGCATGTCTCTGTCTTACAGCATGGTTCAACAAATAGAAAGAAGCAGACTGTTGGATGTAGTCAAGGTCTTAAGGAATGGATGATCTGAGTGTGCAGACTTGCTGGTGATGTACTATGCATCTACCATCTTGGGGTGCATTGGATTACAAGTAATGCACACCTATCTTTCTACTTTCTTTAGACCTATGACAGAGCATTCCCTCAAAATCCCAGAATCCCAGACACCAGAATGTGATTGGTGATACTCTCCTATGACAACTGAAAACACACTTCAGAACTCTCCATCAGAGCTAGAGGGCAGAGACCATAGGTTTGACATACTGCAGTCCTAGTTTTAATTTGATGTACCTTTCAACAATGCTGTTATTTCACTTTAAAAGACGTAGCTGGAGTTAAATGGATTTGCTTGATTCCAGTGATACAGTCCCAATATGGCTTAAACCTATTTGAACAAAGACTTACTGACTGAAATCCAACATGGCTGCTACAATTGACTGACATATGTGAGCGTGACCTACAATTTTGATCTGGATTTCTGTACAATCACAAGTCCACTTTTCCTCATTTCTCTCTTCCCCACTTACTTGTCTCGACTATTCTCTTAGCAGAGCTGTTTCTGTGTGTTCAGGTTAATTTCCCTAGTGAAACAATCTGTATTCCTCACCAATGTGATGTTGCCATCTACCACATTCATGATTCATCCTGCTCAGCCGCACCTTCTTCTAGGAATAAGTATACACTCTCAGATGGACACTCAGGCACACAAATAATATTAGCTGTCTGATCTAATTTCCTGACCTCCTGCTTTACCTCCTCATAACATGCTCACTTTAAGAGTGAAAATGGAAATGTTCTGAGACTCAGAGCTTACTCCTTCAAAGATGGGCTGTGTGAGGTCTCATCAGTTGTGTGATAATACTTGAAGAAGTATATGTGGGCCCTAACAGTTATCTGTTTCTTGCAGTTATACTGACTGCTCTAAAGGAACCTCCTCTGACTCCTCTCACCCCCTTCATGTTCTCAGAATATCAGGACAACAACAGTAGTACTATTCTAAGCCCCACCTGATATTTTCATATGATGCCCAGCATCATGGCACCTCCAGTCTAGATCTGCCACTTTAGGATGTGATCATAGCTAAGTTGTCTCTCCTGGAACTGGTTTTCTAAATGATTGCACATAGTGACTTCCCATCTGCAGACCTGGTCAGCTAGGTATCCCAGGGCAGACTTGAAAACTCATTCATAGATCCATTGCTTATGTGTGCATGGCTGTGCAGATGTAGAAATTGTAAAGCCCTACAACACCGAAGTATTTAATAGTGTAAATTGAGTGTGTGTTGAAGGAGGGTTGTTTTCCTCTAATTTAAACGTAATGAGAAAAATGGGAAAGAGACTGATGAGTCAATCTCAGTCTTTGATGTTCTGCAATGTCTGAGACTGAAAATACTGAGTGTGATGCTTCATACTTAAATTGCTAGAGAATGCACAGTGTTGGCAAAACAAAACATCTGTGCATCATGTTCATTGGTCTTGGCTGTGATTCTTCTTTTTTCCCATGAAAGGTATTCTGTTATTTGAAATCTGTAGTAGATGAGAATAGACCAAATACAGTTAGAAGGAGAAAAGTATCTATCAGAATCTTAGTCATGGTAGAATGAAGAGTGAGATAAAAATGCCACATCTGCCAAATCAGTGCAGTTAATAGCTGAAATGCTCCTTTGCAAAATCCTTATGTGCAACGATAACAAAATGGTATCAATGTTACTACAAGTAGAAGAGAAACAATTCAGCATGTTTTACCAACTGCTTTATGTGTATGAACTAGTAGAGCCTGTTTGTTATTCTGCTAATGCTGTGTTGTGTTATTACAGCAATGTTCTCACGCACATTGCAAGTTAATGATATCCTTGCCTGCTAATATCTGAGAACTACTTTTAAAATAGATATACATTTAGATAATATAGTGATGGACTTACAAAATGGAGATTAAAAAGACATGGCTATAGACAGACTGGAGAGATTAAGAGATTTTGCAAGTTAAAAGAATTGTTTAAAACCTCAAGTTAACCTACTTCATAATTAAGGCATATCATAACCGTGGACTATCTTCCTAATTGTAAATAATTGTGTGCATGTTCACATCTGTCAGAGAGGGAAAGAGTGAATATCCAACCAGTCCTTCCAAGGGTCCAAGGATCTCTAACTTCTGTGAGTCATGTTGCGCTCAGTTTAAAAAGGTTTCTTCTGACATAACGGGAAAGATTTGGAAATCCCCTTGCATGTAAGAGAAGTGCTTGTGCGACACAAGCATGAACAGCAGCTGTTTAAGAATTTACTTTGTGAAGCAGCTTTGACAGGTCCAGGACAGGAGGTAAAAAAACCTCTGTGTGCCCGGTGCTCGTTTTGTTTGCTTTTCTGCAGCCCACAGTGAGCAAGGCTTGGGAAATTCAAGCCATTGTCATGCCCATTCTTGACCCTGCTGCCAGATCGGAATATGCTCATCTGAAACTGCTTCTGTTCTGTGGGAACCATCGTTGATATACTGTTGTGGCTCATTTTTAATCAGAATAGGTTTATACTGGGAACTGGAATCAGTTCCTAAAACTGACATTCCTGAAGGTAATAGATAAATAGAGAGGTATTAGATAAGAGGGGTCCAAGATGCTTTCACCACATAAAATCTCTAAGAGAAGCTTTGAAAATGTACTCTTAAACACGTAATCTTGTGCAGACTGAATTTTATTTGCATAGCTAAATATTCAAGGTGGAAGTGGTAAACCATCAAGCCCCAAATCAAATTAAAATACCAAGCAACAAAATCCATCTTACAACGTGACAACTACTCTGAGTGCCAGAGGTAGAAGTTACATACTGCTGTGCAGAAAACAGGGCTGTTACTGTGTCATGACTCTGTGGGGATTCTGACTCCCAGTTTTATATTTATGCTCCTTTATGTGAATTTCTGGTTGAGGTGATAGTGGTAATAGATGATTACACACACAGTTTCATTGGCAAACCACAGTGAACCTGGCTTCTCTTGCCCTTTGGATTCTTGTCATTGCTTAAATATTATCTTCAGCAGGAGGAAATGCTAGTTCTAGCCACTAAAAATAGGGAAATTACATTAACAAATCCCATACACTAAATTCTGTGGTCTCCACATACAGAGATGTTTTATTTCTCAGGGGAGTCTACAGAATGAGTAGGGGCAAGCCCCAGTCTGACTTGTTAATTCACTTGCAGGTTCAGAGCTGCCCAGTGAAAACTGCTATACTTGAAGTACTTCTGTCTTTTTGACAGCACTTCTAACTCCCTTAAGGCCACAATGCTTCCTGTTGGTCACGTCATACACGCCAGGACTCTGTTCAAGTCTTCCACTGAAAGAACCCTCTTTTTCTGCCCCCCCCTGAAATTGCAGAAAGGCCATCTCTACAAAAAGTCAACAGCTCTGTGTATGTGTGTGTGTGTATGTGTTACTTTGGTGTAAATTCTGGTGAATCACGTTTATGGAAGACATTTTAATGAAGACATGCTGTGTAGTAACAAACCACATAAAAAAATGGACGAAAGAAAGCAGGAAGCTGCAAGCAACCACAGATGTCTCTGTACTAGCAGCTGAAATAAATTTAAGCAATAGAAATGATCAAGTATGAAAAATGCAGGGCTGTGCAGCTATAGTAATCTATAATCTGTACTTTTCATCTTTGAAATATAACTTTTTGTTAATCAGACCACACAGTTTTTGCTAAAGGGGAACTTTAATATTGAGATGTCATGGCTGAAGAGCTGGCAGCTGACAGTGATATTTCTAGAACCTTATGAGAAGGGTTTAAAAGACCTTCAGATTATCTATATTCTTTTCTTAGCTTTTGGGTTTTGGAGTGTATAACTTCTAAGTCCTCTCCTTTTCCATCCAAAGATTCTCTTTATAGGTGACTCAACTAACAGAGGGATGATGTACTATCTAATAGAAAGAGTGAATAAGACTCTTCAGGAATGGCAAAAGACTCATGATGTTAAATGTTATCATAATATCAACGAGGGGAAAACATTCATCAGTTACTCCTACTACCCCCAGTTTTGGATGAGCTCAAACCAGAGACCGACTTTTGAAAAAGCCCTAGAACAACTGCTGCAGAGGTACCGTACAAACTCTATTGCCAGCTTGTTTGTATTCTCATTCTAGTCACAAACGGGTTTAACAGACTTTACAAGTAAAGTCAGTAAACAAACATAACGTGTGCAGACTGTATTGTGTAGTTGAAAAATAGTAGAAAATGACATCAGGCCTCTGATCAGCACACCAGATACAGTTCATTGAAATGCAATGCAAAGCAGTTAAAATGTTTGCCATCTGTTTTAAGGCAACATGTGTTGTTTTTCCTTTCTGGGTTTCAGATCACGTCCCCTGGAGAACACAGACCAGACTGTATTAGTTGTAGGTGGTGTTCAGTGGCTTAATTCCAATCATCTGCAAATTATCCAAAAGGTGTTGAGCAGGTAATGCTATGTACTTGGTATTATTCCAAGTCTTGATATAATAAATTACAAAAACCAACTTAACAAATCATTTGTTTTCTCATGTGTGTGCACTTAAATGACTTTGAAAAACTCAGTGAAAAAGACACTAAAATGCAATGTCTTTTGATGCATCTGTTAAGTAAAATCTATGACCTTTTTTTTTTAATTTGCAAACAGGGAAAATCTGTCAAATATCCTGGTAATTATCAAATCCATAGGGATGGGCTTTCACCTGCCAGTGGATGGAATACATTCTCTGTCACAGGTAAGCTACAGTACCTTTAGAGTGCATTTTCGTGGAAGACTTGCCATTTCAGCAATAATTCTACTGTCCGGTCAAAATATGTTACAACCTCTGCTGAGCAAGCTTTAAATGGATCAAAGAAATATTAATGTTTGTATTTGCTCATACTGCTTGCTAATGTGGATTCAAACCAATTTGCTGTATTTCACTGATTCCACCACTGTTCAAACAGCCATGCTCAGTCAGCCATCCCAAGAACCAGAAGAAGCTCCAATATTAAGCCTGACACTGAAGACGAGAAATTGAGCCGGGGATAGGCAGATTTGTCCTCATACCACATTGAGAATGGGCCCTTCTCAGGCTTCCTTTGTTGTTACTGCTGGATCAGATTCACTGGGCTGCCTGCATTGCACAGCTAGCCATAAATCCATTTTAACCAGCCAATGAAACCAGAACATTACAGAGCAGTTGGAATGTAGTGGTGAATCTAGTCTGTTATTTGTATGTCAATGGGGTGTTACAGTCAGTTTAAATCATATCCAGGACTGTCAGAGTAACAGATGAGCCCATTTCAATGCACTGTGTAACACATTCAATTCAATATTTTTATTTACAATTTGAAGAGTGGTTCTCCATTGAACCATCCATAGAAAGTATGTGGAAGACACAGGGATGGGAAGAGCTGGAGGGCAGAAAGGAGTAAATGGTGCCTACTAGAGTTGTGTGTAATGTTCCAGCTATTCACAGGTGTTGAAAAGAGAAAATTATTTGCTTTGATAGTTTAAGTACAGCACTCCTATCACACTGGGGACTGGTGCCTACATTGTTTTGCAACCATAACACACTGTTATAGGACCTACTGCTACTCTCACCCTTCTTTTTGCCCTGTCATATTTTCCCCATTCTTTCTGTCTAAGTTAGTATTATCTGCCTTGTCTCTACTGAATGTCTTCTTATTGATTCCAACCATTTCCTTAATTTATCTGGATGACCAAATTAGGATGCAGTAGGGAAATTGTTGGCATCAACATGAAGAAATGTCATGGCTTCTCCCATGGCTTTCAGCAGAGTTCACTCCTAGGAAGAAGAAGCAGAACTTTGATCAAAGGAAGGTGAGGCAAGGATAGAAGGAGTATTATGGTTTCCCAGGTTTACCTTTTTCTGTTCCTTATCCAGTAAATTTATGAAACTCCAGAAGTCAACTACATTGACCAGCGTAACTTACATTCTCTTCCCTTTCAATACTGGAATCACATGCTAATTTATCCATGTGGTTTGGGTGCTCTGGACTTCTGGATTACGCCAGCTACTCTCAAAGCCCTTCTGTCTGCATTGTCAAATCCACCACTTTGCCAAATTTATGGCTAACATTTTTCTGTTCCTGGCCTTCCTGCATCGTCCTTAGAAATAAGAATCAGTTCTTCAGTGTAATAATTTCTAAGATGCCCATGGCCCTATACTCATTTTTAAGCAACAATCTCAATGAGTTTGATTTGAAGATGAATTTTAATTTACAGGAACAATTTCACCATTCACTACAGACAACTTTATAATAGGATTATTTTTATTTTTTTTACACTTCACACTAGCTAAGTATGTATTAAAAACAGTTATGCAATAATTATGAACAGCATTGAAATCTTCATATGAAAGAAGTTTCACAACTGCTGAAAAGTAATTATAATTCCTGCAAAAATCTACAACAGCCTTGAAGTAATAGCTGTTTTCAAGAGTGAATATATAGTAATTCATGTCTGGAGTATAACATAAAAAGGACATGGAGCTGTTGGAGCAAGTCTAGAGGAGGCCATGAGGATGATCAGGGGACTGGAGCACCTCCCATATGAAGACAGGTTTTGTAAATTGAGGCTGTTCAGCCTGGAGAAGAGAAGGCTGCATGGAGACCTCATAGCAGCCTTCCACTATCTGAAGGGGGCCTACAAGGATGCTGGAGAAGGAATCTTCATCACTGTAGTGACAAGACAAGGGGTAATTGGTCTAAACTTGTACAGGGGAGATTTTGATTAGATATAAGGAAGAAGTTCTTTACTGAGAGAGTAGTGAGGCATTGGAACAGGCTGCCCAAGGACATTGTGAGCACTCCATCCCTGCCAATGTTTAAGGCCAGGTTAGACAGAGCCTTGAGTGACCTGGTCTAATGTGAGGTATCCCTGCCCATGGCAGGGGGGTTGGAACTTGATGATCTTAAGGTCCTTTCCAACCCTAACTATTCTATGATCCTATGATTCTATACTTGCTTTACTCAAAATGCAATCTTGCTATTCACTTCCATGGCAGAATACAGAAACTTTTAAACAGTCCTTCTGACAAGACACTGCAATATTTTGTCTGGAATGCAGGCAGAAATACAAAACCTGTGGAATGAAAACTTGGTTATTCTGGATACAGCAAAAAATTTTGGCTATGAAGTTGTTGACACCTTCGTCATCACCATGGGACGTTACAAAGAATTCCTGCAAGGGAAGTGCGGCTGCCATTTCCATGAGGTAATAGTTTACACCTGTATCATTCCCAGATATTTAAGAGAGATTTTAACTGCCAGGTGCTTAGAAACAAAACTGTACACAATGAGGTTTGCATCCGTGACTCAAAGTTAGGCCCGAATTTAAACCTCAGGGATAGCAGTTTGTATGGCAGCACTTGTCCCTTGCTGCTCAGGGTGCAACGACACCCAAGGACAGGCTGAACTGCTGTAGTGGTGATTCCTTGAAATAAAATCAGGTGTGCTCTTCTGCAAAGGATGTTGCATGGTTTCCAGGTTGTTGTATTATTTGCTGTGTGTTTATATTGATACTACTTGTGTATGGACTCAGTTTATCTTTTTGCCACACCTCTGTCACACAGGTTTTGTCTAAAGGCTTCCTAACTGAGCAGCTCAGCAGACTCCCATCAAACCATGGGTACATCTAAAATGGAGCTTAAAATTGAAAGACCAGTCTTACTGCTGTAGATCTGTTTTCATATGTCTGAGAAAGATTTATCTGGGATAGTTATAGTGGTTGAGTATACAAATAGAAGTGTAAAAGTCACTTGTTGTCACTCGGGCCCATAGTTCTCCTTTCTTCTTTGTCTGAAATCTACAGAAATTCTGTCTTCTGTTTTATAATTACTCACCTGGTGAAACAAAGACATTGAAAATATATGAGTAGGGCAATTGAGAATATATTATTTTGTTCATTTGAAACTCTGGCAATGAATATTCACAATATATTACAAATGACAGGAGTCCATGGATTAAATAAAAAATGAATAAGCAAACACATTATTATATCTAGGCACAAAATCAGCCAAGAGACTACCAAACCAGTGAAAGTAAAGAGTTTGAAAAATAAGATATTTAAAGTTTTACTGGTTTCCTTTAAGATGTATTTTAAGTATTTGGTATGTCTTTTTCTAGTGAATGCTCTTCCCCATCAGCAAAAGAAGGATCTGTTTCAATTTGGAATTTCTTGTACCTTATGTATATATAGCAAATGAAGAAGCGCACCCCTGGTTTAGTGTAGGTGACTCTGAATTAAAAGAGGCTATAATTGTTGAGTAGCAAGTGAGCATCTACCATTAGGCTGATGACAGTCATTTTGCATATGATAGTTAAAAGAACTGCCACCGACACCACCAGATTTCCCTACAGCTTCCAACCAAGCTGTTCCTCATATCCATGACACCAGTTTGTTGGTATAAATGGCCAGTTCCCAGGTTCCTGTTATGAGCGGTCAGTCTGCTGAGAATCCAAACACATCATTCATTCCCCAGAAAAGATCCATGAATCTTACATTACGCCCTTTGGAAACCTGAAAAAGCTTTGAGGAATAAAGGAGGCTCATATCTCTCTAGGTACTTAGCACCTGATTCACAGTAAAAATATTTCTTCTGTGAAAACTGGAATTGTGCACTCAGACATTGTCAGTAGTCCCAAGCCTCAATTCGTTGCTGGATATAAGGACAGAGAAGCTTTCTGCTAACTCTTTAGTTAAAGTCATGTTTCACAGGGTGGGAGATTGCCTGTGAAGCTACAAGGATCTTCATTTTTATTAATCGGATCTGAGTTGTCTTTTTTACAAAAGACTAGAAAACTATCACAATTTATTCTGTTAAAACCTGTTTAGGGCAATAAAACTTGAACTGTTGTATCTTTCAGGAAGATTGCATTTCCTCTGGGTGTTCAAACTAGGCATGGCAGGTGCAAGTTCTTTTATAGAATGAAATATAGAATGAGAAGAAATTGTTACCAAAAAGCTTGAAAGGAAAAAAGAATACAAAGCAGGATGTCTCTTTGATGTCAAGAGTTAATGAATTTATGGTGTTCCACAGTCAGCTGGGGGCTTTGAGCCTGTAAGAAGCTACTGCTTAGAAGAAATCTCAGGATTTTGGTTAATGACTAAAAATGGCACAAGCAAGTTGATGTGTCATTTAGAAGACAGAACTACATAAGTTATGTCTTATGGAGAAAATTAGAGCTATCAAAAGTGCATAAAAATTAAAAAAGACTATCACCAATGCAAGTGAAAGGCTAGCATTTTTCCAGCATGAACTTAGAATTTGTTTTTCGTCAAAACAATTGAATTCAAATAAGAGATACCACCAAATGTTTTCTTAATCTCTCGAGAGAATAATAAAATCCTTTTGCTTATTTTGCCAAGTCATGCCTATTTTTGTGTAAGCCTCACTCTTGGCCAAGCCTGTTCCCAGGATCTGGACTTGGGCAGGGTTAGCACAGAAGCTCCATAGAGCTTCAGAGGTACAAAGGTGGGCCATGAGACCAAGACTGAAGTGGAAGCACCAATTTTTGCTGTGAAGAAATGTCAGGACAGCTATGATATATTTTCCATAAAAAGCCAAAAAAAGCAAAAATCTAAAAATAAGGTTTCCTTCATCAGGCGCCCACAGTATATACTGGAAAACAAAATATACTGTGGCTAATTAAACTTAGGAGTATTTTAAATGAAACAAACTGAAACTCAGTGGTGATGATAGTAAAATTCAAGCATAGGCTCCAGAGTGTCCTTGTGGTGTCTGCTGGCCAAGGACTAGCATAGCAACCCTGGCTATTTTCTCTCAGCTGCAGCAGTCACCTTTACATAAAGCAGAATAAAAATAATTAATAACTCTAAGGCTTTCATTTTTCTCCTTAAGTATCACAGATATATAATATCAGAAGCAAAATACCAGGCAACAATGTATTTCCAAAAGAGAGTGGGGAGACAATGAGCTGCCACTGGTTGGGACTGTTCTCCAGTGTGAGGCTCACTGGGACTAAGCACAGTTGTGGGAGCATTATCAGACCCATCTGACCTCATGTGCTGTGTGTCAGCCTCACAGCTGGTTTCCACCTCAGGCTCCTCAGCAACTCACGTGTTTTCAGCCCATTGCCATGGCCTCTGTCCTGCTTTGGGGCCAAACACAGCAGGCGTGGTTAGTTAACAATCCTTTAATCTACTCTGCTCAGTTTGTGAGAGAGGCACGAACACAGCTCAGTTCAAATGGAGCTGGAAAAGAGGAGCAAGGCACCGAGCAGATATTTATGCAATGGATAAATAGTCCTGTGGAGTAAATGCCGCCTTCCATTTTACTCAGACATCTGTGTTGACTCTTTTTTGTCTAGAACCCAGATGTTGATGTCTTCATGGGTCATTGCTGGTGCTCCCCATTTCCACAGAGCTTTCAAGTGAAACAGGGAGCTTCAAAGTAAAATATTTCAGTTGCTTTGTATGGAACTGGGTGGAAAACAGCAGGGCGTGATCAGTCATCAGCATTTTTCATGCACTCCTCCATCATTTAGTATGAGCTCATGTGCAGATTTGTCCTTGCTTCCCTGCCAGAGGAATCTCAACAGAGAGTATGTGTTTCTGGGGAGGATCAGGGGAGAATTTGGCTCACAGAGCTGTTGTTAATGAGGCTTGAGAGGTCGTTGTGCCTGAGAGAAGCATAGATGTGCTCGAGAGAATACATCAGCAACCAAAAAACCAGAATTGATCCTTGAGGAAAGCAGAAAGAAAGTCCTTGAATGCTTTTGATACCTCATTAGTTTTAACAGTTTTGTCATCAGTTTATTTCTGCACCCTGGCAAGTGGAGTTTCATCAGGTGCTAAAGCAGTTTGCACTATGAAAATGGAATTTTGCCTTCGAGGACAGAGCCAAGAACACTCTGTAAAACCAGCACTTTTCATGTTTTAGGAAACCAGATGAAATAGATTAACTCTACTGCTTTGTACTTTCACTTTCTTTCTCTTAAAAAAATTATTCCTAAGCTTGCAGAAGGCAGCACCCCTCTTTAAATGCCATCTGAGCTAAAGCACGGCCATGTGGGAATGGAGGGCTGGCCATTCTGTGCAGTCAGAAAACAGGAATTGAAATGCATTCACAGTTCTTGTTTAATTCTCACTAGCTGGCCAAACAGAAAACTACTTCTCCCAATTGTCCTGAGAAACTATTGTGAGTTCCCACCAACCCACTTCAGAGGGCCTTGGGTCACCCTGATAGCATAGAAATACACAGCTCTGTAGAACCTACAATCTTCACTCAGATTGCCAAAGGATTATACCAATCTAGGACAAAAGATCTTTCATATGTCTGTCACTTTCTGCCCAAACATCCTTCTAGGTCTATGCACGCATGCAAACCTGACTTTTTAATTACCTGATTCTTCACAAATGCTTATGGAGAAGTACACTGGCCAGCAATTATAAAGACCTTTATGGAACCTATATTTTAATTCAAATTTATTTCCTAATTGAATGACAACGAATTCATGGTCACAGTATAAGAACTAGCAACCTTGAGATTTTGGTATCTCAGTCAGTGCCTGGCTGCTGGATGAATAATAGATTGCATTCCTGGGAGATTATGCCCAACAGGAATGCAGTTTGGGTGATTGGTTCAAGGTGGCATCGTTCTGAAGTAGTTGTAAGATCTAAGGCACCAATTTAGAAAAATGAACCTGCAGTAATTGCATGAAAACAAATAACAGTGCTTGGCTTAGCTGTATCAAATTGATCAGAGGATATATTAATTTTCTATGTGGATAATTCTTGGTCTTTTTTAGTTCAGCCAGCTCCCTCATAGCCTTTTTGCCCAGTCGTTCAAGCCTTTGAACATGTTAATCCTTCACATTTAATTTTGTTTGAATCGTTTCATTAATTAAGAGCTTCATTACATACGAACATCGGTTTTGATTGTTCAGTAACCCTAAATATACATGATCTTTTTAAAAAGTGAATATGCTTCTGCATAAAAATGTGCATTAATAAGTGAAGTCTGCTTTTTCAAATGTCTGCTGTGATTGATCAAGTCAGAAAATTGATGGGCATCAGAGCTACCAAGTGAACATGCTATTTTGAAATAGGTTAACCACTTGGCCCCTTTTCTGCTTTGTCTGCATTTGCCAATGCCAGAGTCAGGGTCCTTTGTCCTGCAACTGTGCTAGGTCCTGAGGTTTTGTCTCTCTTGAAGTTGCTTCATTATTCATCAATGACTGTGTTTTTACTGAGATGAGACCTTCAGCATTTCACAGATCACCCCCCCCAGTCATTACTCTGCTGACAACCCTTTCACTTTCTCTCTCATTAGTCCCATGGCCATTTGTTTATTCCATACAGATTGAACATGATAATCCTAAAAATATATGCATATTTGGGAGACAAGGAGGAGAATTCTTCTGTAGTAAATCACTGAACCACATTGTGGTTATGTGAGGGTGATGCCCTGGGGAAAGGGATGTTAAACTGCACTGTAACTCCCTTCTTGGAGAAACATGACATGAGTGTTTTCATCTTAACATGGAGCTGGGCCAGGTTTGCAGCAAGATCTGAGAGCGAAACATTCTCACAGGAATCACACCCGAAACACAGCATGTGTTCCTCAGGTGCTTGGGATCACAGCAGGATTTAAACCTTCCTGCAAGTCAGGGATGTCTTAAGTTTATTTCTTTTTCCCCATGGTAAATATACAGACAAACTATTATCTCTGAATTTTGCTGTTCAGATAAATTGTCCCTAATGAAGATAACAGAGTCTGGTATAGAAAGGCATTACGGAATCAACCAACTGAGTATAATAGGCCTACACATTTAGATTTCAAGGGTCAAGTGAATAAAATTTTGCACTTTAGTTAGTATACAACATAACAAGCTGTCCCACTAAAATAGTTTGTGAGGAAATTGCAGCTCAAAGTAAGAGTGTCAGGATCTGCTTTGTGGAGAACTGTCTGAGCATTTCTGTACACACAGCTGTGTATCTGTCTTTCTAGGTGCAGGCAGAAAGCACTCACATATGTCACTTCTTTTGCAGGTGGTGAAATCCAATCCCTCTGAAGAAAGTCCACACATAACAATGACGTTATCAAGGCAGTACACGCTGGGGAAATATTTCGGCAGTCAAAGCAAGCCATCACTACTGCAGGACTATGCAACAAATTCACAGTCCCCATATCATGTCCGAGGTCCAATAAATCAAGTTTATTCTGAAATCCTTCTCAGCAGGCTCTGTGCAAGTAAGAGGGAGATTGTCAGCACATAGCCTCTGCTGAATATAGCGCTGGGACTCGAGATGTGCCACTACATGAGTAAAAGTAGTGAAAGACCATGGTGAATTTCTGACATGCTTCTTTGGCTGTACAGACACCAACAGTCTGGGACACAAGGCACTTTCGCTAAAACTTTATGAAATCAAGGTATGCCTGGCAACTCTGTGGTGTCAAAATGGAAGACGGAGGTTTGCAAAGGAGAGGAGAAGTTACTTGAACTGTTGCCAAAGGCTAGAACAGCTGCAGCACAAGCAACTGTGTATTAACGACAGTAAAGAAAAAGAAATATATATACTTGAACTATTTGGAAAGGACTGTTTTAGCTCTTCAGCACTATCTAGTTTTCTATTTATAGAGACACTGTAATATTTGAATGTATTTAGAAGCTGGCTACATTCCATTTTGAAGAGTTTTATTTTATGTGGATGGGTTCCCCTTCAATATCAAACCTTTTCTATTTAGAGACTTGGTTTATACAATTTGAAAATGCCTATTAGCCTTTTACTGAGCATGACAAGTTTTGAACTCCAGTGTTTTTAGTGAAAACACGCCCCTTCTTTGTACCTTAGATGGAACAGATGTCTACTCTATTTTTTGCATGTTCGAAAGCTAATCTAGAGATAGATTACTTAGACTTGAGACTGATTATAATTGTCTTGATGTAACATGTAAATGTAGTGAATATGTTAACATAACCCTTACTTATGGTGTCACTTTAGGAGAGTGGCCATATGCAGGAATACTGCTTAGATATGTGCTTCAGTGTCTACCTTGGTTTGTAATCCAAGCAAGTATTCTCCCATCATGGAATTGTCATTTCTTTAATGATTTATTATAAAATACTGCCAATGTGTGAAACCAGAACAGCAAATGGAAGAAAAATAACCTTTGCAAGCACACGTAAGAAGTTCAGGATCTGGTTTTTAATCTGTCATGAGGAATGCGTGATATGATGGGAGCATAATGTACTGCCTGTGTCTCATGCATAGCAGGGACAAGACCTTTTCTGAATGCCAGTTTCATGCTGTAGCCCAGCTACATCACTGATGTTTGCAGACCTATTCTGAGTGAAACCCCAAAGAAAGGTTTTACTACTTCAGGGGGGAACTGTCTGCTGATCTCCTTCCACAACATCAGCAGCACACTCATTCACAGTTGTGTTGCCCTGATGGGAAACCAAGCATGATCAAGGCTTAGCAGCCAGGTGATGAATTAATAGCACCCATAAGACTGTTCTGCCTTCTAATTATCCATTTAATATTCAGTATCTTTATGAATCCAGCCATGGAGCAGGGAATCAAGACACCTCTCTCTCCCATCATACACTAGAGAGAGGAGTCAGAACCAGGTAAGTACAAGTCTAATGAAGGATCCACCAAGCTCTGAGGCATGCTTCCTCCTTTACAATTTTACGTATAATCCTCCACTAGCTTCTGCTGTCTTTGGGAAAGGAAGCTGCAAGCAATGTAAGTAAATAAACAAATAAGCACAGAACTAATCACATTTTATGGGCCTTAGTAGCACACAGGGTATAGTCCTACACCTATATAGAAGTAGGACTAGAAATTCATGACACCACATTTGGGATCTGCCAAAGATCCTTACACTCACCACAGTCTGTATCCCTAGCTAAAGTTTTGTGCATTCTTGCTTCAGATAAGATATGTGAAGATATGATGGGAAATTGTCATGCAATATGGAGTTTGGCTTCCCTAGATGATACGAAGATCCTCCAAAAGAGGATTTGACATATCTAACTTAGGAGACTTTCTGCAATACTGGCAAAGCTCCTAATTCTGCTTCTGTTAAGATTTTTTGTGTAGCTCGTTTAAATCCACACGCTGTTATTGTTATTTTTCTGTACACAATTGTTTTTAAAGCATAAACTGGGTTTTTATGTTTGGTTTGGTTTTTTTTAATCAAAGCCTATTGCTGAAGCTTCAGCTGTAATGATGAAAAGGAACAAGCTGACTTTGATATACTGCAGCTGATATCAGCAAATGTGCAAATCATCACTTCTGCTTTCACTACAATATGGTTTATATGTGCTGTACACCCAGATGTCTTAATGTTTTCTAAATCTTAATGTTTTTCAGTCATATCAAGTGGATATTTTCCTGTGTGTTTTCTATTTTTTACATGTCTGTGTACATATATATGTCTCTACAAAGCCACTGGCAAATTGATCTTTACTTAAAGGAGTTATTTGAATGAGTTTTTCCAACACTATATATGATCCATGTAATATTAGGAATAAACAAAGGGAAAACTAAAACAGGCAGACTAAAACAGATGCCAATGTACATTTTTCATTATTTAATTTTAAAATACATCTAGCATTTGTAGGTATGCAAGAAAGGAGAGCTGAGATCGACATGGAAGCATTGCTTGCAAATAACACTGAAATTCACAGATTAAGACAATAAAAAAAATTACCATGTTTGAATTCCAGTGAGCGTGTTGCTATCAATGGTTTACTCTAGATTTATCATGTCTGCTGTGACATTTTCCCTGAACAACCATTAAAGTGTTCCTACTATATTAAGACTGATTGATAATGCAGAATTTTTCCCTCCATATATTTACCTTAGTCCCATTACTTACCATTAAAATAGGACCTAATTGTCAAGATGAGTTCCACCTCCTAATACAGGCATGAATGGCCCTGGAACTGGTAGTAGGATTGAAACAATCAAGTTGGGGAACAAATACACCAGGAAGTGGTGTTCCCTGATATCTGCTAAGTGGCACACAGAGTTTAGCCTGTAAGCAGAGTATTCTTTCAGCTACAAGTAGAGAGACTGAAAGTGTGCTGGAAAGAGATAGATAGATAGATAGATAGATAGATAGATAGATAGATAGATAGATAGATAGATGATAGATATGATTAGATAGATAGATAGATAGATGATAGCTACTCCGACACACACAGCATCAATCTCAGATATTATTATTGTTGCATTCCTTTAAACTTCAGCTGAAGCTGCAGTATGATGTACCCGTGTCCAATGAGTTATAACTCCTCATCTCCACGTAACTGCATAGGTGTCGAACAGCGATTTGGGTTTGAGCCTTGCAGGACAGATGGCACCCATGATCAAGTTCATCTCAGTGAGTGTCTTTGGAATAACTGGCTGTAATAAAACATATTTTCCTATTTGTAGGGAAATGCCTTGACAAGTCAGCTCTGTCATTGGAGATGGTATATTTCAAATATAACCAGGTGCTGAAAGGATGGACTACAAATACCAATTTACACTTAGTATTAATTTGAAAATGTTAATCTTTAGAATAATCTCTTTCACACTGTTAAATATAAGGCCTTTATTTTTCGGTTCTGTGACATATTAAAGGGACATCAAAGTCAATTTCTTTGCTTGGTGGGTGGGGTAGTGGGGCATCCAATTACCTCAAGGTTGAAATAACCCCTTGTAGTTGCTTCTGCTACTATGCTGAGCCAAAGAGAATGCTTTGAAGATGCAAATATGTGTGATATTAAGTTGACTGCAGTCCAGGGATCTTTCAGATTACTTTTTTAGAGTAAAGCAATTTTTTAGAGGTGCAGTGAGCTATTTGGCACAGAGTCAAACTGCTAAACAAGCCTCTGTAGGCTCACATGGAAAATATAATCTTACCTTTTTGTTTGCCTTCTAGCCTTGCAGCTGGCTTGTTTTACCTCACTGTTATGACTATCTGTACCTGCTCTACTCCACATCAGCCTTTCTTTCAGATGACCCAAGAAGTTTTAGTTTCATAGTCAGAGCAGCTCTTGGAAATCTGAGAGATGATGGTTACAAGTTCAAGCTGACTCTTCAAAATACCAATGCTATTATCTCGATGTTTTTGTCAGTTTAACAGCAAAGATTTACCAGTGAAGCAAGGGTAGAGCAAGCCTCTTCTTCAGGACAGTAATTTTCTCAGTTGAATTTTAAACAGCTGTGCCATGGTAAGTGCTTAGTTTGCACCAGCACTTAGTTCTTCTTGTAGCTTGCCTTTGCCAAGTCGAAATACATCTTTCAAAATCCACTGCCATCTTTACCTGTGTAAATCCTAAAAAAAGAACAGTCAGTGTATAATGCAGGCATACCAATGTGTTGGTGCTGGTGCATATCCTGCAGTATTTACTGGTACCTTCATGCTACCCACTGAACAGAAAAGCCCTAACTACATAGTAAAAACATGTTATGCGTTTTAGCATTGCCAGCCTGTGCTTTGGTGGTGCTAAACACCATTACATGTGTCAGTCTAGGCCAGTACCTACAGCCAAGTGTCCAGAAATCTACCCAAGTCTTTAACTTAAATGGGCAGGATATACCCAGAAGGTCACAAGAAGGGCTCCTGCAGCACTGGCTTCTATTGAAATGGACTTGAACCTTTTCTAGGTTCATTCATCTGGCTCCTTGGCCAGCTCCTTGGCAGCTGTGGGCAGCCCTTCCATGTTCAACAGCCTTGGCAAGGTACACTACTAAGTAGCCCTGAACTGCAGATAAAGAATATGTTTAACTGAAATCTGAACTGAGGTCTTTGTGAAACACAGCACCTACTCAGCATCCCCTTGATTTCCTCTAGAATTGAGCCACTCTAATGAGAAGCAGAATTCAGACCCTTTCAGCTGACTCTCTGCTGGGCAGAGAACAGATTGAGAGCAGCCCTGTGGAGAAGGACTTGGGGGTGCTGGTCGATGAGAAAATGAACATGAGACATCTTCAGTGTGTGCTCACAGCTCAGAAAGCCTGGGCTGCATCAAAAGGAGCGTGACCAGCAGGTCGAAGAAGCTGATCCTGCCCCTCTACTCTGCTCTTGTGAGACCTCACCTGGAGTATTGTGTGCAGTTCTGGTGTCCTCAACATAAAAAGGACATGGAACTGTTGGAACAAGTGCAGAAGAGGGCCACGAGGATGATCAGGGGACTGGAGCACCTCCTGTATGAAGATAGGCTGAGAAAGTTGGGGCTGTTTAGCCTGGAGAAGAGAAGGCTGCATGGAGACCTCATAGCAGACTTCCAGTATCTGACAGGGGCATATAGGGATGCTGGGGAGGGACTCTTCATTAGGGACTGTAGTGACAGGACAAGGGGTAATGGGTTAAAACTTAAACAGGGGAAGTTTAGATTGGATATAAGGAGGAAAATCTTTCCTGTTAGGGTGGTGAGGCACTGGAATAGGTTGCCCAGGGAGGTTGTGAATGCTCCATCCCTGGCAGTGTTCAAGGCCAGGTTGGATGAGGCTTTGGGTGATATGGTTTAGAGCGAGGTGTCCCTGCCCATGGCAGGGGGGTTGGAACTTGACGATCTTAAGGTCCTTTCCAGCCCTAACTATTCTATGATTCTATGAAATAAAGGGAGGGATCTTCTCTGCATGCTCCTGCCAAGCATAGTGAGATGAGTTGTGTTTGCATGCAGTCACTGCAGTAGGCATTCCCTCACACACCTCATTACAGGGATAAAATTCCCATGGCAGGTGGTGTTTTCAATATTACATCTCAAGCTGGGTCAGGCAATGCAGTGTCTGCCTGCACCACCTGTCCCAGTGCTGCTCTCAGGATGCTGGGCAGGTTCTGAGTGAATACTGCAGAACTAAAACCCTTAAGTAAGGAATCAAAATGCCTCAGACACATTTTGGTGAAGTCAGACCAGTTACAAATAGCTCACTGCAGATCAAGTGGGAGAAACTAAAGTTGGACTTTGAAGTCAGTAAATGTCGTGGGATATTGCCAAGGTTTGGAGACCAGATCTGTGTTTGGCAGTTTCTCACTCGCAATGTTCTGAAAATGTCTTTTTATCTTTCTTTTTTTTCCCCACTTATCATTATCAACTTCCATATTTCCATTATGATTCTCTGGGATTAAGGAGCTGCCCTGCCTGATAATGACTGTGCAGCCTCCCCAGATGGTAGTCAAATTTTCTTATACATCAGAGGAGTTTTATTATTTCCGCAGTTTTTTTTTTCCTTTACTTCCACATGCCATCTCTAAAGATTTTGTATATTTGTTAATCATCAATGACTTTAGTTATAACAGCTTTAATGCTTTAGTTACAATAGCTTTGATGACTCCAGCATATTCAAAGAAACCTGATAATCCCTATTTAAACTAATAGAAAAACAATCCTTAAAAACTTGACCTTGTAAGTAATTAGACAAGGCAGCACCCAGCATGATCTAGCCCACAGCTAGCTTCTTTTAAAATAATCAGTCAGATTTTCATATGTAATAATGTGATGTCTCTTACTGAAGTTTTTACTGGAGTCATTACAATTTGAATATGATTGTGTGGACTGATAGGCAGGTTGGTTTTTAAATCTCAGGGCCTTTGCTGAGCTCTCTTGACAACAAATGGTACCTATTAGCTACTGTAAAATCCTGTTTCGACATCTTTTTTGTACTGTGTCCTGCCCTGTTATAAAATACATGCATAGAAGGGGATTTTCTGCTGGTGGTAAAAGGTTAAATCATGACAGGTCTTACTGCTCCACTCGTTGCTGGTCCTAAATTCCACATTGCGTCATTTCTTGCAGTAACGAGGAGTCAGGGTCTAGTAACCCTGTAATGATGGCTGTCTGCATGGCTCCCCTGCCTCTAGAACAGTTCAGTGCTGAAGCCCTGATGAAGCCATCAAAATAATACACCTTCAGCTATGAAATGCATAGAACAGAGCCTGCAGACGTACTTAAAACATGTGTGTTGGGTTAAGTTCAGCCTGGAAGTCAAGGATGACATCTTCTAGAGACTATTTTCAGGCACCAGAACCTGGATTCCTCCTTAACTCCAGATAGTTAACTGAGGCATTTTAATTGTGTGGTCACACTAGACTTCTTTGTACTCATCACAGAAAGACCAAGATCTAAATTATTCTCTAGAGGTGTCTAGAGAGAACATAAGGTAACTCTCAGAATTGTGAGATAGGTGCCTAAAGTTTTGAGACATGCTTGTCAGCTCAAGAGAGGAATGGCTGTGGGATTCACTGTGCAGGTAGAAGACGCTTTTGCATCTCGTCTTTGCTCATTTAAACCTGGAACTTGGTCGAAAGCCCATAGCTACCACCACCAGAACATGCTCCCCAGCATGGCCCAGGGTGGTGTATTCTCAGCGTCTGCTCAATTGTACAACAGTGCACTGAGTCAGAGGCAAACCAGCCCCATAGGTAACCTGGTGAGCAAAATGGTAATATGGGATATGCAGGTTCAAGACCCTTCATTTGGAAAAATGAACAAATCTCTCTCTATTGCATTACAAGGGGACTGTGTAAATATCTCTCCTACCATAAGAAAAGCCAAGCTGACAGGCTTTTAACTCCAGAAGGTTCCTTTTCAGGTTTAGTGGCAGGTACCTAGTTGGTATCTGATTGCCCCAGCTTCTAGCACTTACACCTGTACTAGAATTGAGTCGTAAGCCTAAGTAATTTAGGGGATGGTGACTACTAAGAAGTAAAGCATCTAGTAAGTATTAAAAACCTGATCAAACACCTTGATCACATACATTACTTTGGCTCTGTGAAGGATTTATTGCACTGATCATCTCTCCACAGAAACACAAACACACCCCAGCACTACTGCCCTGTTACTTTGTGTTTTACAGCTGTTCATGTAATTGCTAACTCACTTCATTTGAAACAATACAGGCTAGAAGAGACCTCTGTGAATTAGAGTGTAAACTAAACTGGGCAATTTCAGATGGTCTGGTGTGGACAGATGTTAAATAGCAGCTATGCCAGGAGGTGAATCGTAGCATGCCTGAAGACATGAAGTGGGAAAGCAAACAGTGAACTGGAGGCAAGATGGAGCTGACAATCTCTCCACAAGTTAGTTGCAGACAGAAACTGCATCCTTTCCCTCTGATGTCCTGCTGATGAACTTGTGCTGCAGCTCCTGGGGTTTGAATGCTTGGCTTCAAAGCATTATTCTTAAATTATTATGAATAAATACGTGATACAAATACAAGTCTGTAAATAAGACAAAAGGTGTCAAAATCAGGAGCATCTAAATGTTAGGTAACTATATCTAACTGTGCCTAGATAGTCCTGAGGGACTATAATGAGTCTATAAAACATCTAAAACAAGTTAACACCTGCTCTTCACACTTTCATTAATTAAGATTCAGTAGAGATGCAAGTTATTTTAATGAGTGATTTGCCACTCCACAGGAGCCAGGCTGTCTCAGCAACGCCGCAGTTACCACACATTGTATCTGGTTTACCATCATCAGTGCTGCTCTAGCCCAGGCAGTTGGGTTATTTCCTAGGGTCTGAGGGACAGACTATCAACCCATTAGTCATTATTTGTCCCTCAGGTTAGCAGTTTTTTCTAGTTTTGACTGATACCCGACAGAAAAAAACATGTTTTGACTGTGGAAAGGTCAATTCAGGTGTGCTGACCTACCTGTAAGGTATCAACACCCAACTAACAGTAACACCATTGCAACACTATGGAGTGCAGTCCTACAACTACTAGGAGAGAGTTGGTACAGTAGCACAACCCAATCTTGCACAAGCAAAGTGACTGTACACCAGCCAAGGGCAGCACTTGAACTTCTAGCAAGAGTTTTCTTGCTTCCTTCTGTGGGCTTGCTTCAATTTCTTCCATTTAGGAACATAAAGATCTAGCTTTGCTCTCTGCACCATAACCAGGCATCTGCCTCATGAGGCTTGGGAAACCTGGGATGATCCTGCCCCTTACTATTGTCCCAGACACACATTTCCTGGGATGTTTGTAAGTGAAAATACCACACTGACTGTTGCCTGGTTCAAGGTAGTCCTTGCCTTTGCTGATCAAAGGTTTTATACACAGAGTATAGAAGATCTGGTTAAGGAAAACTGACGGAGAGAAAAGTCCTTTGCCACATTTAAGATTTCGACAGTAATTCAGTGCAGACAAGTTGCTGAAGTGAAAAGTATGGCTAATGTCCAAGTGGCAGCAGACTTCAATATAAAATGAAAGAAAAATCAAGGCTTAATTTACAAGGGTTCTGGTAAAACTTCTATGACATAACACTGGCAGTTTTCTCCTATTTGTGTCTTAAAGTCTTTCATCAAGCACTATTGAGGAACCTAGTCTTTTGGTTTTTTTGTTTCTTTTTTTTTTTGTTTGTTTGTTTCGGATGGAATATTTGCAGGTTTTTTTCTCACCACACAATAATATTGACGGTAATGCAAGCTGTGCTCAATAGGCAGAAATCTAAGTTCCAGCTGTACCTTCTTCATGCGTGAGATCTTATTAATTTTGAAGGAAAAGAAGATGCCCAGCGTAATTGCTCAGTATCTTTCCAGGTTATTCTTCACAGATTTAGAGACAACTACTATGAAAGTGTCTAAGCAAATGGTCTGTCACAGCCACACATTCAACTGCTATTAGTGGACCTGCTCCCTGGATCCAGAAATATTTTATGGCCTAGTCTAAGAATGCAGATCAATCTAGTCACGAATGCAGATAATACTGTTTGGTATCATTTTCTTGCACATAGTTCCAACATGTGGACCTGCTACCTGAGTCCTTCTCCTCATGTACAGACTCCTTCCTCCAACTGTTCACATTTTTATTTGAAAGAATCCCCCCAAAGGGCTTCCAGAGGGCCAGAAAATGACAAACCTCAGAAACCCAAAGTTCTTCAGATTTGCTCATGTTTTACTTGGATGTTCACACTGTGATGTGTGAGCATGACTGCATGCAACCAATTCACAGGCTTTTCTGGCCCACACTGACAAGTCCTGCAAACAAATAGTTCCCATTCTGTTACAGAAGCATTCCCAGTTTCTTCTTCTCCTACCTTTCATTGAATATTCCTTTGTAAAATATTTCAGACTTCTTTTCCCACTTCCATCATTTTGCCTTTCTTCTTGTGAGGTTGCACACTTTCCATCTCCTCCTGCCCCTGTCTGTGAACAGTTGGTTGACCTCATTTTGCAATCTCCACACATCACCTCACCCTGCCAACTAGTGTTCGGTTCTCAGCTGGTGAAGCTGTGCTGTCCTTCAGATTTTTTTTGGTTGACAGGTGGTGAAGGCTTTGTGACCAGCTTGTGTTCTGCCGTGCTACAGCCACATTCATAAGGATGACAGGCTACCTTACCAACAAAGCCAACAGACAAGTTGCATGGTTTGCTTCCTCAGAAGGTCAGAGACAGCTGTACAGCCAACTTATAACAACCTTCACATCCCAGAAAGCCTCTGGACCCAGCATGCCATCCCTGAGCTAAGGCTCCTTGTATTGATAACTGGGGTCCACTGCGTGACTAAAATCTCTTCAAAGTAAAATTTGTGAGAAGATGAAAATTAAAGTAAGGTGGGAATGAATTTCAGTTTTCCATGTTCCCTTACAACAATCATGTCCTCATCTCCCTTGTTGTTTTTTGCCTGTGAATTTAATCAAATCTCTGTTTTCATAGAAATATGTCCTACCCACCCTTTAATCTTCCATCACATGTGCCTGTTTAGGTAAAATTACACAGTGTATTTACACAGGCATCTCTTCCTTTTTAGCTGGTCCTAATATAATGGCATCATACTAAAGGAAGGAAAGTTTTGTCTTGTTGAGGTGGAGACCCCTGACTTAAATAGGTGGAGCTGTACTCCTGTAACATAGAAGATTCAGGACTTTGGTGAATAAAGTGCACCAACTCTCACACTCACACATGTGTAAGTGGTCCCAGGAGTCATATTGTAAAGCAGTCTACCTTGTAACACATCACCTCAGCATACAGCTTTAAGTGTCTTAAAGCTTACTTCTATAAAAAAGTTGTTTCCATAGCTCCTGGCCACTTTCTGAAACTCACAGATTCTGAAACTAGGGAGTAGTTTTACATCTGATTATTTTTTTAAAAACCAGTTTGCTTATTTTTGTAAGGCAGGTAAATTTAAAGTCAATATACAGCCCCCCTATAGCCACAAATATCACAATGAAACTTTGTCCTCTGATATTGCTGCAGGGATCTGATCCAGTAGGCACTTACTGTTGAGTTTATATGACGTAAACTTCGTCTGATATACTTTGATTCAGCAGATATTTATTTTTCTGCTTTACTTATACGGTACAGATAGTGCCATTTATTCTTCGAAAGTAGTCACAGATATAAAATAGAAACCATATGGAATATTTGCAAGTTCTGTTTTTTTTTATAACCAGATCTGAGAATATTCTCCTCTCCATTTTGAATACATATGATTCAGTTGATATTTTGTATTTAGGCTTCCCTGCTGCATCAGGCTTTGCCATTGACAGTTATTATAACAGTACAAGTCATTTTTATTGGTAAAGATAATTTACTCTGTTGTACAAATTCAGTTAATATTTTTGTTTTGGCTTTGTCAGTATATTTTTACCTCTCAATTTCTACATTTACCAGAAGAAGGGCATTAACAGAGACATGATTTTTGGCGTTGCTAACAGCAGCATTTTCAACCTCAAATGTAAAAATAAAAACAATATATCAGTGCTTCAAAACCATGATAATATAACATTTGTGACAACTACAATAAAACAAAATATATTGAGTTCTCTTTCATATATTTTTGCACCTGAATCACATGCTCAAACTTCCTCTACAATCATAAAAACTTTTAATTACATGTGTCTATTAAGTTGTACCTCAAAACACAAGCCAGGTATCACCAAGTGAGTCTGCAAATCTTTCCAGTTGAATCACCTATGTTATTGGCCAGCATACTGTGACATCCTGGATAGCCTCAGGGTTAGACAAGAAGTGCAGAGATACTGGAATTGCATGCTAGCCAGGTCACTTTTCTGATAATAAAAATAGAAATACCTTATTGCCTTCCTCCCCTTTGCTCCAACAGATATTGAAGAGCTATAGCAAGCGTTGGAAAACACAAGATGAGGTGCAGACAGCAGCGGTCATTCCCATAAAATAGGCTCACTTTCCTTTCTTTTTTTGATTTTGGACCAGGCCTGTTGTGTATCATTGTGGTGTTTGTCCAGGAATGAATGGACTCTCCTGGGACCCTTGCAGATAACACTCTGCAGGGTGCAGCTGAAGAGGGTGTATGTTCCATTCAAACACAGATAAGAGGAATTCCATTACCCAAACATATTTCTTAATCACTTCTGTAAAAATAGCCATAGATATAAAGAAAATCAGAAATGAAGCACCTGTTGGGCTCTCACACGTGGAAGTACAAGCACAGCTGGGGCAGAGTGATGAGATGGAGTAAATTCTACTGCAGCTGCTGAGGATACTCAGGAAATAAAATAGATTAATATTTACACAAATGAGAAATTAAAGGACTTGATGGCCCTGCCTGTTGTCCTTCACTGCCTGAAGGGCAGGAAAATTCTGAACCATAAGATAATTGAATTTTCTGAGAAATAACAAGGGTTGAAAGTGTTTGCTGTGACCATATTGAAACTGTAATTATGTGCCTAATTTCTAGGCAGAGAAATTAACCTGGTGTTGAGGTTGTAAATAAATTGTTCATTCAAGAGGGAAACTTAATACTGTTTGTGCAATTAAAATGAGATATTTATGGCACCACGGCACTTAATTTTACAGCTGTGTTTGTGAGGTCCTTTACACTTCATCTGGATAATCTTTCACATTGTGAAAAGCTCTTCACATAGTGCAGGAGCTGCAACCAGCAAGAGATTCCAGCCCTGTCTCTTCAGGATGGAAGAGGAAAGGCAGAAGGGGTGACAAATTGCCCAGATCCACTGTTGGGGTCAGGAATAGCTGCTGCACTTCAAAGGGGCTGAGGCCCTTCCTTCAGAGGTGTTCATGGAGTCCTGACATCACCCAGACTCTCCAAGGCAACACTGGACCACGCGCCTCCTGCTTGCCTCACCTAGCAGTGAGTATCTGTAGTGCCTCCTGCACGGGGATGGTGTAGAGGGTGCCTTGCCCTACTCTTCAGGATGAAACCCAAGGCATGTTTACTATTGCCTTTGCCATGCTAAGGGATACTCCTCTCTGCTCACATGAGTAGGGAACTTGTAGACAATCAGGCTGCACACTGACCCCATTTTCACTGGTGGTCACTGAAGAGTCTCAGAGCAGTTGAACCCCTCAAACATCTCAAAAGACAAGAGTTGAAGTAAGTTTTCAAATAAATAATTACTAGGACAATAAGAAACTACCTGTGGGAAAGGCATAAAAAAACCCCAAAACCATCCCCAAACAACCCAAACTATTCCCTTTTATCCTCACAGGACTTAACTTTTTTCATTATTTCTGTCTTTGCTATTACAAGGTTGTTGAGATGTCAAACCACAGCTACTTTGGTAACTGGCCAGTTTAGCAGAGCTCAGTTGGGGACAGATTAAACCCTGTAGACTTTGGCATCTTGCCTGTGGCTACACACGTTTTAAACCACAACCACCCTGCCTTATGCAACAGTGGATATATATCACAGCTGCAAGGATATAGCACAGGTAAGATTTCCAAAGCTGAAAGACTGCTTGTGATGAGAGTGCTGAGAGGTTTAAGTGGGTTCAAATACACCAGTGCCAGGCCCAGCAAAAAAAAAATACATGCTAGAAAGAGAGGAGGGGATCGCTAAGGAGAGGAAATAGAGGGTGGCTCAGGAAGCAGGTAACGTGTAACACTGATTTAGCAAGATTAAGTAAGACTCAAGGAAGGATTTTATGTTTACCATCTAATCCAATCAGAATTTTGGAAGTTGTGTAAAACTTTCTAGTTCAATGCAACCCGTAACCATTTGACATTAAAATGAATCTTTACAAAGGGGCGGATTACATTCTTACTAGAGAGTTTCTTGCACCTTGATTGTGAAAATCTGCTGTGCCTATTATCAGTGAAGAGACATAATTTTACATGGACTGGTTACATTCTGACCCAGAATGTAACTGTATGATTTTTTAATTTTTATTTTATTTTTATTGATCAAAAAGTGCTACATGGGAATGGTGAAAGATGTGAAGGAAGGAGTGCGGAGGGACTAAAGAAAAAATGCTGAGACAGAAAAGATGAGATTAATGTACTGAAATGGGGTAAGATCATTGAAATTGGGAGAAAGGGTGGGTAATGAATGGAGTTTTGTGACTTTTTTAAATGTTGTCGTATAACTTGAAAAATTAGGCCATTCCTTCTTTCCTCTCACCACCACATTGCAGTAGCAAGTGACTGCAGCCATCCTGAGGTTCCAACACAATACCATTCACTCCTAATTCTTCCGAAGCTTCATCCTTTTGAAACTGGCCTTGTAGGTAAATTCCCACATAGATACAAGTAGTCTGATTACTTGACTAGGCAGACATCTGTGCCTTGATGAGAATATAATAAAATGAGTGCCAGCATTGCATTACAACAGTTACAGAGTAGATTCTTTTGTTTCCATTATTATCCTCATTCAAAGGTTACATACCTCATTAGAAATGGAAAAACTAGGTCCTAATCATGGGATTTCATGATCATGTGCCACCTGACACCAACAAATTAAATCTGTCTCTCAAACCCAGTTCTCTCGTCACAGGATGGCAAGGATTCTGTACACATGAAACATCACTATTATGAGATATAACGGAATTATTGCTATAAGAGATGTGTGTGAGGTGTTAAGGAAAATTAGAAGTTGGGCAGGAATATGAACTGAGTTGCCCCCAGGGGAACAGCTCCCCCTCCATCCTCTACCTGTTGTACACCTAAAATACAGCAAACTCCTTGTGAGCATGCTGCTTCTGTGCACACAACCTATGTGCATGTATGCACATAAGTGTTCACACAGAGAGGGTATCTTATCCTGCTTACCTCAGGAACTTCTGCATAAAGCTTCCACTTAGAGAAGCAAAATAGTAGTTTAAGCCTTCAGAGGAGTCTGATTTAAAAGCTAAATAAGAAATACTTCTAGACTTCCCCTCTCCACTAAGGTGACTTGGGTTTTTCCACACACTTGAGTTACTGCTTTCATCAAACCATGTAATTACCTCCTAGAAGCTCTGCTACAACAACCAGCAGCACCAACCCTCCTCTAATCTCGTACACTTCATCTACAAAAGAAAAAAACTTAAAAGCTTAAATAATGCTGCTTTAAGTATAAAAAAAAGAGCTAATTTTATGCCAATGAAAGGTTTCATTTTGCATAATATCTCCTAGAGCATTCCTTGTCCTCCTCAAAACAACCAGGGAAATTAGTTGGTGGCGTAAAGGTGCACTGTTATCAAATACAATTTTACTACTCATTTTAATTTTTAGTAGTAATTATGATGTGGGTGAAATCAGAATAAATTTTTTTTTGTTCCACATCTTTCACACCCCTCTTAGTTATGCTTTGAATCCTCATCAGCATTCCCTTGAAACCTTTTATTTAATCCTGGTATGCCAAAATTGATATGTAAAAACTCCAGAGTAAGTCTAGAAAGTGCCTATTTTTATACTGTCCATGTTAGAGAACAGAATTTGCCTGCAGCACTTTAGAAGAAATCTGTATCTACCCCCAGGATCCCCCAAAGCACAAGCAGATCTCAAGCACTCGTAAATATTGGTTGATCCAGGACACTGTCTCCAGTGACCACACGGAACAACAGACTCCAAAATCAAACAGAGCTCCCTCTTCCTAAGCCCTAGCTTCCTGGCAGCACATCACCAACAGACATAGGTTGCCAGGAGATCTGCTCAGCAGTTGATTCAGCAACTGTCTGGAGTTACAGGCTTCAGAAAACTATTTGGAGGCCACGCTAGCTTTCTTCTGGATTTTTTGGTAAGGATGGAATTGTGAGAAGCTGCTTTTTCCTTGCCTTTCAGGTCCTACTTTGCCATTTTCTATATATCCATGCACATAACAAATGCAGTTGTGTATACTGTGTTGTGCATCTATTATTAAGATAATATTAAGGGGTAGCTCTGGAATCACTACATGTTTGTGAGGTCTGTTTGTTAGTTCTCCATCTGCCATCATGTCACTAATAGATGCACTTTAATTGCTGTCCCAGTCACTTGTGAACTTATCATGCCCAGGTCTAAATTAGTAGCAGAAGTGTGTATTTTCAGGCTATAAGTACCAAAATCAAAAATAGCACTGATAGCAAAAATAATGTAAAACCTCTGGACAAAATGCAGAGGGATTCAGGGAACTATTTATGGGAGAGGGGGCATCTCTGTTTTCCTCCTAACTTCCCTCTACTACTAGCTTGACCTTACTGAGGGCCTGAGACTTACCTGTTGAGACATCATCTTTTAGAAATGCTGCAATGTAAGGAGGCATTGTACCAAGAGTGTAAGGACCCCTTTAAAGGCTGGGGTCTCACTGCACTGCTCTCCTCATATCCCTTCTTGCTAAGGGTACAGAGCTCTCACAGCCCTCATAGTGCAACAGCTCTGCTTGGATGCCACTATTTTGCTGACACTGTTCCAGTTTCTTCACTGCAAAGACTCATTGGATCCGTGATTCTCAGGGCTGCTGGATGCCACTGTGCAGCCAGACACTGAGGTGAATTGAAAGCGCACTACAGAATTTGTGCTTGGTCACCAAACATGGTAAGATTTCATAGCTGAAGGGATAATCTGATTTAGAGAATATGGGAGTTTTTCCTGTTTGGATGGCAGGTTTATTTCTGCTCAGTATTTTAAGATACTGTCTTGTTTTTAAGATTTTAAGATACAGTCTTGTTCAACATCTTCATCGCTGACATGGACAGTGGGATTGCGTGCACCCTCAGCAAGTTTGCCGATGACACCAAGCTGTGTGGTTCTGTTGATACGCTGGAGGGAAGGAATGCCATCCAGAGGGACCTTGACACGCTTGTGAGGTGGGCTGATGCCAAGCTCATGATGTTTAACCATGCCAACTGCAAGGTCCTACACCTGGGTCGGAGCAATCCCCGGCACAGCTACAGGCTGGGCAGAGAAGAGATTCAGAGCAGCCCTGCAGAGAAGGACTTGGGGGTGCTGGTCGATGAGAAAATGAACATGAGCCAGCAGTGTGCGCTTGCAGCCCAGAAAGCCAACCGTATCCTGGGCTGCATCAAAAGGAGTGTGACCAGCAGGTCGAAGGAAGTGATCCTGCCCCTTTATTCTGCTCTTGTGAGACGTCACTTGGAGTATTGTGTGCAGTTCTGGTGTCTTCAACATAAAAAGGACATGGATCTCTGTTGGAACAAGTCCAGAGGAGGGCCATGAGAATGATCAGGGGACTGGAGCACCTCCCGTATGAAGATCAGCTGAGAAAGTTGGGGCTGTTCAGCCTGGAGAAGAGAAGGCTGCGTGGAAACCTCATAGCAGCCTTCTAGTATCTGAAGGGGGCCTATAGGGATGCTGAGGAGGGACTCTTCATTAGGGACTGTAGTGGTAGGACAAGGGGTAATGAGTTAAAACTTAAAACAGGGGAAGTTTAGATTGGATATAAGGAGGAAATTCTTTCCTGTTAGGGTGGTGAGGCACTGGAATGGGTTGCCCGGGGAAGTTGTGAATGCTCCATCCCTGGCAGTGTTCAAGGCCAGGTTGGACGAGGCCTTGGGTGATATGGTTTAGAGCGAGGTGTCCCTGCCCATGGCAGGGGGGTTGGAACTTGATGATCTTAAGGTCCTTTCCAACCCTAACTATTCTATGATTCTATAACAGGTAATGCCCACACTGGTTAGTAGTAGAGCCCATATGTATCGGTAGGATAATTAAGACTGCAGTGTTGTTTTTATGTCCCTGATGGGCATCAGAAGTTCCAGGAGAGCAAAGAAAATGTAAAGGAAGCTTTCAAAAGCGGCAACTTGTATAGGAGAATTTAACTTTGTGTGTATTTGCACCTAGTAAATAAGATGGCAGACCTTGGTTATGGTGAGAGCACGGGCCACTAACTTTTCAGAGATAATTGGTCTATCTGTGAAGCATACTATTCTTTGTGATCTGCTTATTCCCACAGATTCTGTACAACAGAGCATTTTTCCTTATCTAACAGTAAATCATATGTGTATATATATATACACACATATATCTGGAACTGATGCTGTCCAGACCACTTTAATCATCATTAAATAAGTTACTGCTTACTTACTGCTAAATCAGTAAATTAGTAAATGTCCATTCAAGAAATACCACTAAGCTTAGACACATTTCCTTCCTTTTTTTTTCTTTTAATAACAATTTATTGTCTTCTTTTTAATGTAGAATATTATGGGCATTTTATTATGAATAGATAGCCCCACCTTGGCCAGAGAAAGTTAGATAAGCAGTAAATCTAATTTATCTTCCCTGATTTATAGTAAATTTTGATCTCTGTGGCTTGGCACTTGACCTTAGCTTGGATTCTGGTTCATTGTCTCTGCATCACACCTCTGTTCTGTCTTTCATGGGCTGAATGGTCTTCCAGCACAGAGGTCTCTGAAGCATCAGTGAATTAGAATTACAGACTTTAAAAGCATTTGGCAAATTTCAATACATTTTAGTAGATCAGCAAGGTATTTCCGAATTGTGGTCCTTTGCAGGTTTGCAGAGTACGAAACTTTCAAAGTAATTTGTTTGCCCTTCCGTTTCTGGTAGCCGACCAACCTATATGCAGTCACACAGCTCTGGTCTAACAGGAATACTCCCGTATGTGCTGCTTCTGCCTGGAGAGAAGAGTACTGCTGGGTGCAACAAAGAAGAGAGGTGGTGTAAACGGCAGGCAGGAAGCTGAGAGGCAGGAGAAGGGCAAGGGTTGCAGGATCTGGTGGGCAACCAGGCTGCAACAGCCAGAGAGGAGATGCAGGGGCTGTGTGTAATGGGGGAGTGGTTGTAAGAGAAAGAAGTGGGAAGAAAGGCAAATGGGGGCTAGGACACAGATATATAATAATCCAAACTTCTTTAAATCAGATGGTCATGGGAAAATGTGGTTTGCTTCCAGTCACTGCTAACTATTGAATTGGATGATCTCAAGAAGTCCCTTACAGTTTATAGCGGGATTTTTTTTTAGCATCAGATCTCCAAATTGCAACTGTTTAACCTTATACAAGTGTATAGGATCAAAGGGTTTTCCTAAAAATTTAGCAGTTTCTGTACTTAAAACATGTAGACAAAATCAGATCACGCATATGGAAATGCAACAGAGGAGTAATTTATTTATGGTATCATATATAAAATATGCTACAAATACGACCAGATTTTTTTTAATTGATATTTTTCTGATTTAAATCTTCCATTGCTATTGCATATAAGATACTGCAGGTTCTAGAAAAAAATAAATAAGAATTTATGACCAAAAGCTCCATATTAATTAAAATAAAACTTAAGAACCAACAATACAAAAATCCTAAACAAGCAAACAAACAAAACCTCAAATCACAGTGACCCCTGTTAAATAAAAGAACTGGCAGGAAAACAAACCCTTTCAAAGCAGTTGATAAATGCATATAGCAGATCAAGAAGCACATAAGAAATACACAGCTGCTAGACCAGGGCTTTGAATTAACTTTGGTAGGTGGAGCCAGGAAGCAGCAGTGAGGATAAAATGAACCATGTGTCCTGGAATAATTAGATAATTCTCTGACACAGCCCACACAGTTTTGGCTGGTCCAGGCCTGTTTCACAGCCCGTTCCCTGTGTTCCCATGTCGTCCTCCATGCATTTCCCTCACTCTGAACTAAGTTCCTCTGCAACCACAAGCAGATGCTCTCCAGACTAAAATTTGAAACAGAGAAACCAAGCCATATCCAAAGGTTTAAATGGCTCATGGGGTCATGTGGCATCTGGCCAGAACTGGCGATGCTTTTGGAAACCCTTTTAAGAGCAGGCAAATGAGCACAGAGTAGGAAGGAGATATAATTTGTCTAAATTTGATCTAAATGTACCACAGCCTGTGCTCTTAAAATATCTCAGCACATCCACGGGAAAAAGTGATGGCGAGCATCACATTTATGTGGTTATTTCTCAACATGTTGTACTCTTAAATATGTACATCTATCATTTGAAATTATTTGTTGTGCTCTTCACTTGGAGATGTTGTCAGTCAACAAGAGCTATTTAGCTGATTTACAACTGTGTCAAGTCAAAGTCTTTACAGTGCTGCCGTCTCATCCAGATTATGTTTAGTGCAGGTGTTTCACTTACACAGAAGGAAGCAGAAATATAGCAGGATCAAATTGGACTTTAAAGTCCAGAGTGCCAACACCAGCTCTTCACCAGGTGCTAGCTGACTCATTGGCTGTTAATGTGTAAAATGAGTAACTAACTATTGTTGAGGCAGTAGTTGATAAGAGCGTCTCACTGAAGTTAACAGGAGTGGACAAATTTTGTCCTAATGGCTACTGATGCTGACTGTGGAGCCAGGCAGTTAATACTGCTAAAGCACTAGGAAATTTGAATTAAAAGTGCCGTGGATGTTACGATTTATTAACATCAGCATTTTGTGCCTTCTCTTCCACAGAAATGTGATGAAATCACTGCAGACGTACCGGTTTCCCCTCCTGCAGCCCCGCTCTGTCTCGCCGGCCATCCGCCAGCGCTCTTCGCAGCCGCTCGCAGCGCTTTCCCGAGGGAAGGGGCAGCCCCTCAGTGGGGCTGGCGAGCAGCGGCACCAGGCCTGGCGGGGCACAGCGGTGTGGTGCGGTGCGGTACCGCTGAGCTCCTCCGCGCCCCGCCCCGGCCCGCCCCGGTCCCGGGCGGCCAATGCGCGGTCGGGGGAGGCAGAGCCGGGGAGAACCTCGAACCCAACTTTCTCACCTTGAAGGGCATCAGGAGCTCCCAATGATTTCCCTCCAGCTGCCCTCCCCTCCAGCCCGTCCTCCCCGGCAAGGCTCTCCGACGGCCCGGGCTTCCCCCGACGACTGCAGCCTGCCCCTCGAGGAGGAGAGCGCCGAGTAGGTGTGCTCCACCGGCAACGGTCCTGCTCGGTCCCTGCTGCCCGGGGAGCCGGCGGCGGGCAGCGGCAGCGCAGCGGGGCTCGATGCGGCGGTCATGGGGCGCGGGGCAGATCTCGGACCGCGGCTGCTGCTGGCAGCGATGCTGATCTCCCTCTGCCCTGCCGCCGCCGGCGGCACCTGGATGTGAGTAGCTGGGCGCGGGATGGGGTGGCTGCGCGGAGCCCGTCCGTCCCCTCGGGGCCCGAAGCTGACGAAGGGGCTGCTTCTGCAGGTGGCTGGGCATCGCTGCCGCCGGCGGGCCGGAGAAGCCGGGCTGCGCCAGCCCGCCGCTGAGCCGCCGGCAGCAGGAGCTGTGCAAGCAGAAGCCGGAGCTGGTGCCCGCCATCCGGGAGGGAGCGCGCCTGGGCCTCCAGGAGTGCCGCAGCCAGTTCCGACACGAGCGCTGGGACTGCCGTCCGCCACCCAACGTCCGCCGAGGACCCGCCGCCACCGCTGCCGCCTTCGGGCACCAGCTCAGCAGCGGTGAGTGTCTGCCCTGCCGGGGCCGCGGGGCCGCAGGTGCCGGTGGGGGACCGGGCTCCGGCGGGGCGGGCTCAGGGACCGGGCGTGGTAGTGGGAGGTTACCGCATCCGCCCCGGGAACCTGTCACAGGTACACGAAAAGCAGGGAGCAGACACAGCCTACCATCGCATTTCCAAAATCGTTGTTCCTTACTGTAATTTGCTTAATAGGTCCGAGGATGACAGCGCCTTTAACTAGATCTACTTAACTGTGTTGAAATGTTGTTATTCTTAGACTGATGTCGGCTTTACCCCCTTATGTCATAATTACTCGATGAGTGGGGTAATGACACATAGTATTTCGAAAAGGTCACTTCATTGCAGGTAAAAATCTGCTCACAGCACTGTATGCGATGTGAATTACTTTAAAATGTGCTCAGTTAGGTGGTATTGCTCAGCAGAGCAAGACCAGAGCTGCTTGAAAGCACTGGAGCTAATGATGGAATTGCTGAAATTTAGGCTGAAATTGGGACACTTTGTTTGTATCAGGTGGAGGGTCTTGATCCTGCAAGTTTGTTTTGAGCACTCTGCTCGATGATTTTGGTGCAGGCATTGATGTGAACTGAACTATTTTACTACTTCATTTTGTATTTGTACAGTCTTCACTTTATGCTGTGACATTGGAAAAAAAACAACCATTAACCACAAAAATGTAACATGTGCAATAAAAAATGATGCATATTCCAAAAATGTAAAGAAAATAAACCAACAAACAAAAAGCAGGGGGCAGTTTACCCTACTGCATGTAGTCATACATGCTGTATGTCAGTCCTTCTGTCCAGTGGGAAGGACTACACCTGCAGACCCATAATTGAGCAGCACTACTAACCCACAGAGTGTCACTAGTATGTCCTGTTGAAGCATTTTGTGAGGTTGCCAGCACCACCGATTAATATGAACAGGAGAAACAAACAGGAACTTTTCTGCCTGTGAGCAGAAACTTGGGACACTGGAAATAGCACATTGTTTTTACACCAATGAAAATTAGTACAGTGAAATTTCAGTTACAGTTAATGGCCAGTCATTGATTTTCAGTTTGCTTAGAGAGTATACGTCTTGCTTAACGCTTATGGAGCTGTGCTACAGTATCTCAGAAGTCTCAGAGCTTAAGAGGCCCAGGCAGGTCCCTCCATGATTCTTCTGAGCTATAGCCTAACAGTTAAAGGTTTTTTACACTGCTGTCTTTCCCATGGCCAGCTTATTCTAGGAAAAGCACATGGCCTAATTATCCTTGTGCCATTCTGATTTCTGCCTTGTTTAAGGTTCTTGGTGCTGTTTGCAACCTTTGTGAATTAGAACAACCTCGATATTTACTAAACTTAGCATGAGGTAAGTTCTGGCCCTATACCAAAGTAACCTGGGATTGTGACAGCTTCAAGTTCCTCCTCTGAGGTCTGAACTAACTTTTTCTTCTTCAAATGAATGTGAGTAGTGAAAAGCAGTTTGGAGAGAAATGGGGTTGGGGTATGGTTCGTTTGGGGGTTGATATTTTTTATTATTGTTATTAAAAGCAAATTCACTTGAAAGTTTCTGTGGCGAATAAAGTTCCTAACCAGATTTAGAAAGGAGTTACCAAAAATTGCATGGTGCAGGCAGCCAGAAACAGCATCATTAATAGCGTGGTCATGCAAAGAGGCCTTGAAGTCTTTTTTGGATGTGAATATCCACTGCTTTAAAGAAGTTAACTCGACAGACCATGCTGTGATGGCTTTAAACTTGCAACTGTTCCTTTTTAATAATGGTCTGACTTGTAAAATGGCTTTCTAGAGCTCTGCTATGGAGGTAATCAAAGGGAGTGATGAAGTAACGTACCCACACCTTGCTTTATAGGCACGAAGGAGACTGCGTTCATATCAGCAGTGACATCGGCAGGCCTCGTGCATTCGGTGACGCGGTCGTGCAGCGCAGGAAACGTGACTGAGTGTTCCTGTGACACGAACCTGCGGCACGGCGGCTCGGCCGTCGAGGGCTGGCACTGGGGCGGCTGCTCCGACGACATCCACTATGGAATGTCATTCAGCAGAAAGTTCCTGGACATGCCCATCAAAAACATAACGGGCAGGAGCGGGCTGGTGGCGATGAACCTGCACAACAACGAGGCCGGGAGGCAGGTATGTGTCACTGTTCAGAAATGGCAGCAATTCCTTGTTCACCTTCATTGACAAAATGGCGTCAATCAAACAAGGCTTGTCCCTGACTGCAGGTACAAATGGGGCCACTGGCAAGAACAGCACTAAAGTCACCAATGCAAACATGTACAAAGTTGGAATCAGAGCTGGTTTTAGCCAGATAACTAAACTCCACATGTTAAAATAAAATCCACAAAGTAAGAATTGCATCCGGAGTGCTAATCAGAGTTATCTTAAGTAGATATTTGATATTCTGTAGCAAACTTGAAACGTTATCAGCATAATACATTAGGAGCTTTGTCACTGATTATTCCACTATTATCATTTCCTGCATTTTTAATTCAGTATTCAATTTAATACTGAATGAGAAGGCAGAGCAGACATGAGGCATCATTACCCATCCACAGTCTCAGGTCTGTGCCTAAGAGTAGGAGTCTAAAATCATTCAGGAGAAATCAAGTTAACCTTTTCTTTTAAAAGGTTGGATGGAAATGATGTCTCTGTTTCAAAGCAACCCATTGGTTAGGGCACTTATCAGAGAAGTGAGAAGAGACTGGCTTCAGATAGCTCTTCTTCAGCTCAAAGGACTTCAAATCCATGCTTGCAGAGGAAATGTGTGTGTATGTGTGTGTGACACTGGTTTGCAAACACTGATGAATGGGAGCAGAAACAGCCAGTATATGAGCCTGTAAACTAGTGCTTGGGGCTTATGTCTGGAATAGCAGAGACTTGGATTCTGGTTCTTGCTTTAAAATCACTTTCTCTGCTTTACCTTGGAGTTTTTAACTTCATGTTTAATGGGTCTGTCTGGCCCCATAATACTTTAAATCTGTTCTGCTCAGTGACACAGCTGTAATGAAAGAAAAGACACCCTCTGGTTTTGACTACATATATTGATGGACTCCATTGTAACTCAGTAATTTCCTGTAGCCAAAAGCAGCATCAGTGGGTTTTACTGAAAATAACTGCTCTATCTGCCATAGATGGGGAAGAACCATGATGATATTGTTGCAAAGTATTCTAATTTAAACTAATTTTTACAGTTTACAAGGTTATATATGTTATTTAATTTAATTAAGTTGGAAAACCAGAAAATCTGTCAGGGACATAGGCCCTTTTTAAGACTGAAATACAAGAAGCAAACTTTGAACCTAAGTAAACTGAGAACAGTTACTGTGAGTCTATTTTGATGTCAGTCAGCTAAATCATTTCCAAGGAAAGGTGGTTGGTATTGTGTAGTAGAGAATGTTGATAAGAAGCAGAAGATTAAGTGGTTATTCTTTAGGGAAAGAGCAAAGGGTAATTAATCACATTTGTAGAGAGAGATAGGCTGAATGGAGACCTCATAGCAGTGCTCCAGTATCTGAAGGGGGCCTACAGGGATACTGGAGAGGGACTCTTCATCAGGGACTGAAGCGATAGGACAAGGGGGAATGGGTTAAAACTTAAACAGAGAAAGTTCAGATTAGATATAAGGAAGAAGTTCTTTACTGTGAGGGTGGTGAGGCACTGGAATGGGTTGCCTAAAGAAATGGTAAATGCTCCATCCCTGGCAGTGTTCAAGGCCAGGTTGGACCGAGCCTTGGGTGACATGGTCTAGTTTGAGGCATCCCTGCCCATGGCAGGGGTGTTGGAACTTGATGATCTCAAGGTCTTTTCCAACCATAACTATTCTATGATTCTATGATTCTATAGTTAACCCAGCACCTTCTGCAAGCCTGAAAGGCCAGAAGACACTTATTTCACTGATTTTGCTTCAATGGTGTATTTGTTGTACGTTACCTTGGAAGAAAATACGTATTTACTCAGCTTCTGTGCATAAACATTTTGTAACTTAATGGCAAACTGTAGGATAAAGCAAATATTTTTGACTGCTGTCCAGAGTGAAAGAGAATGTTTATTGTTGGTACCTGGAATTTCTAACAGCAATATCAGCTGAAGTAAGTTTAGAGAACTCTTCTGTAGTTCCAAAATCCTTAACTAGGAGATGTTGGAAAATGCTGGCCTTCATGTTCGGGAGCTTACAAGAAGGACGTTTTGCAATATGTTCTGGTACCTTATGACCTTTTGTAATAAATAATATCATGTTCCTGGTTCTGTGTCTTGCAAGAGCAGTCTTTCAGGCAAAATACTTCCATATTTGTTTGGAGTTACTAATGGAACTGGTATGTGCAGAATTCTCTTGTTACTTTCTCATTTCTGTACAAAATGCTATTTCTACATCTCTTAGTTAAATCCAAAATATATAAAGTTTGAAACAGTAGGAATCCTTTTACTGAATTATCCACTGTTTAGGATGCTAACCTGAACCTCAGAAGGTTCCAGTTTCAGTTGTTATTCTGCCACAAGATAAATGTCCATCTTTTAGCACTGCAGTGTTCACCGTACTTCGATGTGCATATGTGAGTTGTGCAACTCTGCTCCTTACATAAAGGTATAAGGGCGAGTCAGGCACTATGGTTTGACTATTATTGTAGTAGTATTTTTTTACTGAAGAAAAATTCTGCTTAGTTAATTTTCCAGTTGTGGAAATCTATTTGATCTGCAGGGCTTGTGTTTTCACACTGACAGCTTCGTTCATCAGGGTTTTACTGATACTTGTGGGTTGGTAACAGACCTACCAGCAGTCTGCAACAGTTCATAAGTGCTGTACCTCCAGGAGGACATGTGCTTGTCTTCATAAATAGTCCTATTAGTTCTGCCAGTGGGTTAAATTAGGCTGTTTGATTATAGCCATTGGCTCCCATTGCAAAACAAGTACTATCAGCCCCTGTCTCACAGCTGAGTACACTGCCTACAAACAGAGAGCTTAGCTTGGAGATGCTAAGCATTAATTGGCATCAAGGGGTATGCAAACTGTAATCCAAGTGACCCTCCTTCACTGCAGACCAATCTCAGTTGCACACTGGTCATTTCTCACAAGAAGTCAGTCAGTTTCATGATCCGCCCAAGAAAACTGAAAACCTGTCCCATCTTGCACAGGACACTTCTTTCCACCACATTTCTGTGAGTAACAGTACTCCTTTGAAGTTCTCTATGAAATTCTGTTCCTTAGGGAGAATCCTCTCACAATTTCATAAATAACTGGAAAGATTTATCATGTCAATCTAAAGGTGTGACACTGAGCACTGTTTGTGGAGTCAGTCTGGAAGTCACACTCCCAGTAATTCTGTGCATCCCAGTAACTGTGCATCACTGTAACTGCACTGCTCAGACACAGGTGTGTGTTCAGCCATGTCCCACCAGAAGGCTGCCTTGACTCTATAGGCACCATATTAGGTTTGCTTGCAAGAAAACAGGAAGTACCTGAATGTTGTTAGATGTTCAGCTACAGGGGTTTGTTTATTAAAGCTTTCATGGCAGCCTGAGATCCAGTGAAATGTTTTGTCATCAGTCAAAGCAAGATGTCAGCTCCCTGTGCTAGCAGTAGAGACAACCCAAAATATGTTGGAGTCCAATCAGAAAACTTGCCTATCCTAACAGCTGGGAAGCAACAGGCTGGGGTCATACACAATTCTGATGACACCATAAATCATTCTGAAACAGAGTGCATCAAAGCATTCATTTGATCACCAATCACTGCTAATATATGCTGCATTTTTAATGATATATTTTGATAACAACCTGAGACTCCAACATCAGTTTCTTATCCTGTTTATAAACTGCTGGACTACTTGCCTACATGGAAGTAACTCACCCTTAGCACCTAGCAGACATGTCCAGTGGTTCCCAGACAATTTCTGGATCCTTCTGCCTCATCCATATTTTATTATGCCTGATTCTATCAGACTTGGAATTACACTTCTTTCCTCAAACCAAACTGTATATTCTTCCACTATTCTTTCTTCCCTAATTAGAACCCTGTCATATTGCAGTAAAAGCAAGGATTATAACTGTAACCTTACAAATCCTATAGTACTATGTGATTTCAGACTACTCAGAGATTCTAGTTAGTTGCCTTTGTATAAATAACCAATTGTTAGAAATTGGAAAATATTATTAAATCCCTTCTGGTTTTAGATCATGTGTAAAATTTATGTTTTGGTATCATGTTTGTCTTTTCCTTGACATTTTATTAGATTATCTGTGTTCTAACAAAGACTTTCTATCCTTGGATCTCAAATTCTTGTCTGCCTCAGTCACTGTCAGTCTTAATGACATATTCTGACTACCCAGTGATTTCCTTATTGATATATTCTTGAGATTATTGATAGATGCTTGAGATACAAGCACAAGGTCAAGTCTGTCTATTAAACAGTAACTAACCTGGGAAAGAGAGAAGACAGGTATCTAAAAGAATTACAGACAGTTGATTTGCCACTGAAAAAAATCTGTGTGTGCTCTGAGGTGAGGGTCTGCTTTTTTCAATGTTCTTATGTTTCATCCAGGATAGGGAAAAATCTCCAATCCCAAAAGCAATCTACAGCATCTGGAAATATCATCTCCTGTAATGATCTATCACTTCACCAGGCTGAGTTTGCAAAGGCTAGTGGCTGTTCTAGGTCAGGGCATACACCTGTTCTTTGTTGATAATGGCTCTTTGAGTGCCTTGTTTGGCTTCTGTAGTAACTTCTACCAGCAAATAGGTCCTGTTCACTCACCAAAGAAAGATGTGACTCTAAGCACTTTGGTCATGTGTGGTTTTAATAATGTTTGTAGAGTTATATGCAAATACCAGCTTGGGCTTGTGTCAATATCTTTGGGGCAGAACATGTCAGGAGGCCTCGACTCCCACCGAAATCAATGGATTTAACCACATTGGACTCATCCCAAACTTCAGAGACCACATTCCCCATGATGAAAAGTGCGAGTTTAACACACAGGGTAGAAACTGCTCATTTTATCTGCTCCATGCCCTGACTAGCTCTGAAACTTTTGCACTTGTGCTGCCTGAGCTACAAATAGGCAGCCTGGCTTGAGTTTATTTCTGGTCCTGAATAAGGTCAGTAGAACTTGGTAGGATTTCAGGGCTCTGATCTCACTGCAGAATCAAGACGTAGGAACAGGAAAATGAAACTACTTTCTCAGGGGAAAACAGAGGAGGGTATTAGGTAGATTTGCCTTCTGCTCTTTTCCTTTCCTAGGACAGTTTGACAGAGATTGACCTCAGTTAATGTTTGTGGGGACTGTGGGGTAATGAAGGTTTAGGGTGAAATTTAATAAATATGAAATTGCAGGGGTGGGGGTGGTGTCTTCCCCATTTTTTGGGAAATACTTGCTCCTCCACAGAAGAATAATTTTAATCTTCATTGGCCTTTCTGCATGAAGAGTTTCAAGACAGAACTATTATAAGTTAATTTAAAATTCACACTTTCTGTTACATTTCCCAATTGCCTTGATTGTGGAGATTAAATATGGGGAGGGGAGAGGTGGAAATGTTAGTAAAATGGAAGATGGTAACACGGGCTTTCCACACCATTAACCAATGGCTCATATGAGTGTATAGGATGGCTCCAGAGAGTATGGTAATGGAAAGGTAAAACAAAGCAAAAATTATGATACCTTGTCCTTGTGCTGTATCTGTGCAAGCAATGTTTTTTCTGCACACTTTTACAAACTCTAATGTGAGATGTGTCACAAGCCTAATTGAATAACATTATGACTATTAGATATTCTATAAGGAAGTATACTGATTATCTGCTGACTGTATGAGTTGCAGTCCCAGATAAAGAAAGTTACTGCTTGTTTACAGATTCCAGTTCTTTAAGGCTGGGTCTTCTATAAACTGAGCCAAAATTCTTGTGTGTTGCAAAAGCTCAACACAGGCTGCAGATTCCCAGTTACTTTTCAGTCCAGTGCTTCCTTTTGCTTGGCCATAGAAAAATAGCCCATGTCAGGGTATTTTAATGTTGGTAATAACTGTGGAAATCTTGCTAAAACACTGGAAGTTATGAAAGTAGTATGAATGAATAGTATTATTATGATACTATGGTATTATGACTACTATTGACTACTGATGATATTATGACTACTATTATGATAGTATGAATATCAAATGGTGTTAAATAGAGCCATTATTCAACTGTAAACACTGGAAACCCATGATAGTACTAGTATGCCTATATTACAAGATCAGGACTTCATCCTGTAAATGAGAAGCGTCTGAGATTTACTGAATACCGAGTTCAGGCCACCTCTGCTGCACTATAGTGGCTCCTTTGACAGACTTCCTATGGAGCTCAGAGATGTGGGCATTCTCCTGCTATTTCAACACAGGTCTGCCCTGAGGAGCCTGCAGCCTGTATGCTGCAATTCTTTGGATGCTGAGCCACACTATTCACACACTTGTGTAACCTCAAGCCATTCCCCTGGCCTTAGTTGCATACTGTGCTGTGAATGTTTAGTGATCTTGATGGTAGCTTTAAGGCACCCTTAAAAGATGGCATAGACGTGCCCAGTAAATGTTTTCCAACATAGGAACAGTGCCGTTACCTGCCCTATCCCTGCTCCCCCTCCTACTATTCCCCGTAAGGGCTGTTTGCATTCCATCAGTGGGAGGAGTGACACAGGACGTGTCGCTTCAGGTATTTTGGAGCCTCCAGAATGAAAAGCCAGCCAGAAATACAAGCTTTTCTTATTATTATTTGATATTGCTATGTAATTGCCATTGCAAAGTGCAAATGTAGATCACTTCTGAAGATCAGGCTTCTCATAGTGGGGGTTTGGAGTTGAAAACCTGATTTCTAACGTGTATCCTCTTGTGCTCTGGCTTCTCCACCACTGAAATGGCAATGGCAGCTGTAATACTTTGAAACCTCTGTGTTACTGATGTCAGGCAGTATTCCTAAGGAACAAAGGACCACATCCAAATGTCGTCTCTGCTTTGCTTTCAGGCTGTAGCGAAGCTGATGTCAGTGGATTGCCGTTGTCATGGTGTTTCTGGGTCCTGTGCTGTGAAAACCTGTTGGAAAACAATGTCCTCCTTTGAAAAGATTGGCCGTTTTTTAAAGGATAAATATGAAAACAGCATACAAATATCAGACAGACTGAAAAAAAAGCTACGCAGGAAAGAGAAAAGCCAACGAAAAATACCAATTGGGAAAGAAGACCTGCTGTATGTGAACAAATCACCCAACTATTGTGTTGAAGACCAAAAACTGGGGATCCCTGGAACTCAGGGAAGGGAATGTAATCGCACCTCGGAGGGACCTGACGGCTGCAACCTCCTCTGCTGTGGGCGGGGGTACAACACCCACGTTGTCAGGCACGTGGAGAGGTGTGAGTGCAAGTTTGTGTGGTGCTGCTACGTGCGCTGCCGGAGATGCGAGACCATGACCGATGTACACACCTGCAAATAAGTGCAGAGAGCACACCAACCATCCTGCACTGCTTGGTACACACAACTGCCGCACGGGCAGCAATTACTCTTGCCATGTGGAATTGCAGGAGCATCAGCCTCAGGGGGAATGGGTATTACCAAACAACGGGTAGCCCAAGCATTTGGTGTATGCAGAGCAACCAATCGAACAGCAGCCTGCACACAGGTACAGCTAAAACAACGAAAAAGGACTCCTGATGACACATTTGAACTCCATAAGCAGGGACAGACACTGAGCTTTCCAAGTTTTTGATAGCCACAATGTCCTGAAGATCCATGTAGTTGGTAGATACAATGGAGAAAACTCAAGATCTTCTTAGTCGGAAACTGAAGAGTAGGAGGGTGTGTAAGATACATGTGTACGTAAGATATCGACATTAGATATAACCCTTATGCCTGTAATATTAAAACTGGGGCTAGATGGACCTACTAGATGGTTCATTTCTGCAGGCTTTAGAGAGAAAAAGCAAAGATAGGGGAAATGTTCTGCTGTTGACCATAAAATCTTTGCTTTGTAACTGTTCAGAAAGCTGTCTTCTGCATAATATGCAGGAAACCATCTGGCATTGGGAAACATGCATGACTGCCAACAGCCAAGCACTGCCTGGGTAGAGGAGGAGGGTCCACTGGTATGGACCAAGCTGTGTCCATTTCAGATGGGTTGGAGCAGAGCTCGAGGAACATGGATGGTGTGCCTTAAGATTTTTCATAGGTTGCCTTTCAAATGGACAAAGGACAGGTCTGAGGAGGGCCAGAAATGCAGTCTGGTATTTAAAGGAAATAAAATCCTTTGCAGGCATTTCCTCAGTATCTGAACACACCATTTGCGAGTCAGTCGGTCGTTGCCCACTGTTGGACTATATGCAACAACCTGCCATGTTCAACCATCTCACTGGTGGTTCGCCGTCATCTTCACAAATAACCATGTGAGATTCAGCCCAAAGAAATCTGCCATAAAGTGAAATGGTTTTCTAAGCATTACTTTCTGTTATAGGACTCAATGCTAGAGCTTCTCGTTAGTCTGCACCCTAAGTAAGTTCAATGCACAATGTATTTCACGGATTGACTCACACCACTAAAATACTTAAACTGTCATTGATAACATTTTCTCCACTTCCATATGTTGTCTCAGCTTCATTTTACAGCTGTGAAAGGTTGTTTATTTTTATGCAGTGATTTAATGCCAGGTTTAAAAAGCATCATGTGAAAGGATTTCTGTTGTTTAAATGTAAAAAGACCTATTTTTGATAAGACAAGAAAGTTTATATTTTGTAAATATTTAAATTATGAAAGTTATGTAAAAGGCTTCCAAAACTAATGTGATAAGACTACAGCCTTTGACATTTGTTGGTTAGATATTTGTTACTATTATAGTAGCCTTTAAGTGATTTTTAATTGCATGTGCAAGGGGGAAATTAGTCAGCAAATTACATAAATGTTCTCTTTTCCTACCATCAGGGTGGTTATAATTATTGTAGTTAATGTACACTGATAAGAAACACTTACTATGATTTTCTAAATGATCAGTTTATACTCTGTATACTGTTTTTATTCCTTTAAATCCATTTTACAAACAGTGAAATCCCAGCTGTAGTGGTAAGTGCAGAACTCCTACTGATATCAGGGGGACTTGCAAGGGTTGACAGTCCCTGAGCTTTTTCTACACTAACAGTTCTTAGAAAGAAATCATCTCAGGCATCTTAGTTGAGGCTTTCAAAGTCGCTTTGAGGAATTAATTTCCTAACTGTCAATTATTTTTATATGAAAGATGGTGACCAGATTCCCTGTCACTCTTTAATGGATGTGTAGGTCAGGAAGAAGCAAACAAAATCTTCTGTGTTGTGGTAACTTCATTGCCTTATGTGGAGTGGCTTAGGAACTTCAGCAACCAAAAGTTCTTTATTTGCTCATTCTCTTTGGACCTCCCCCCCGCCACATTTGTCCAGTCTGTCTCCATTGATCTAGCCTGATAGATAATTATGCTGAAGACACAACACCTGCTCTCTATGAGAAGGTGCTCAGTGTACCAGTTGTTGTCACAGGAAGATTTAACACCCTCCCTGTGAAAACTTAGATGGGGAGGACACACCCTGGAGGAAGACCCTGAAGAAATTTATGAGCCAAGGCTGTTCCTATCTTCCATCAATAATAATAAACCCAGAGGCTGTGCCACAGCACCTATTGGCAGAATGGATGGGACATGCTCCTGGTCACTGGTGATGTGGAGGTGTTGTAGAGATCACCTCTCACTCTTTCTGAATCTGCCTTACATCAAATTGCTGGCAGAGGTAAGTGCCCCCGTGCCCTATGTGATGAGACTGCTCCTAGATGTATGTCCATTGAGTTCAGTGTTGAGGTCTCCACCATTTTGTTATATGGGGCTCCAGCAGGAACCAGCCACTAGGATTTAAGTGTGGAGACCAAGATCTTCTCTTGAACCTGCCTCAATGTGTATCTCAAAATGACCTTAGCTTTTACCAGACCTAAAGGTTATCCCATGCCTCATCTGTAAAGTAAGGAAAATCGCCAGTGTACTTCTTGGTATGCCTTAACTTCTGGCAGGGTAAGAAATGGGGAGAAAATGGTCCTGGACTCCTGGGCCTAAGGTCAGCTTCAGGGCTTTGCCCAGAAGAAAAACCTCAGCAGGCTGTTTCTGTGGGTTTGAAGAGGAGACACGGGAGTTGCAAAGCAGTCAATGCAGTCAGGATGTCCCTTGCCTACTTGGCTATCCAGTTTTTTGGTGCTGCATCATTTTTGAGATGTCATCTACTTAAAAATCTTTTTTGTTCATGAATGTTGTAAATAAAAGGCTTTTTTCCTGGCTTGTGGGGCTAAGAGTTTATTTTTTTAAAGGATGACAAATGACAATGGAGAAGTGGCAACTCACCAAGTTTATGAAAGCTACAATGAGGAACAAGGTAATGGGTTAGACCTTCACTGGCAGCAGCAGGAGGAGCTGAAGAAAGCTATTTCATGGGAGGTGGCATTACCCTTTCTGCACTGAGCACTGGTGAGAGCAAATGCATGTAGTGCAAGGGGGTGCTGGTAGCTCTTCTGCTGCACTAACGTCAAGGGTTTGCAGGGGGAAGCAGAAGCAAAGCTGAGGGCACTGGGGAGACTGGAGCATGAGCCCCTCTCTTTACCTGTCACAGCTGAAACTGGTGCTTGCTCTAAGTCACATCCATACAAAGTAGTTCTGGATAGGCAGCATCTGTAAAAGCAGTTCTGGATGGGATCAGGATATGAACATATTTTTGTAGTAGCATCACAAGAATAAAGAAATTAGCTGATATCTATTGCAGTATTTATTCCACTCTGGAAAAGCTTTCCTTGGGTGAGAACGAGAGGGAGAACCATCTGTAAGACAGCATGCCTCTGCTTTCAAAAAGGAGCCTACATATGACATATGTGGTTCAGCTACTTTTGTGGGCATATGGCACTAGGATGAATTTCACTCAGTTTAATAGGGTAAATTATTTTTTTTTCCCTTTTAAAACGCAGTCTTGTAATACTCTTGTATAGCTTTGCAATAATACACCCTATGTTTGAACGTAGCCATATGTGTGCTCATCTGAGCAAGTGAGACTAGAAAAAAATGGAAAGAAATCCACAGTTTGAGTGGGAGAGAGGTCCTGTCCCAGTCCCGTTCCCTCACACTGCCCTTTTATGCACAAAGCAGCAGTTTGTGAAAAGTAGCAAACCTATGAAAAATGCCACAAGTTTACTTTTGGAAGAAAGGATAATTGTAACTTCTTCTGAAAGTGAAAATGATGTATGCTATTTTGAAAACAAATATATATGTGCACTGGCTGCGTGTTTTAAGAGCAAAGCTGTGTTGTTGACCGAAGTGCTGACATACTGAGAGGAGTTACTGCAGGAACACAGCTGGCCAGTTTATCGACATGCCAGTTTATCTGTGCATGCATCAGCCCCTGCCTGTTGGAGATCCCTTGTCAAAGGATGTGTAGGAAACGGACGTGTAGCCTCTAGTGCTGTCAAAATGCCTCGGTGCTGGGCAGCACTTTCTGATGAATGACAAGTATGTGAAACATGTGTAAGGTAAACAGCAACGATTAGCACTGGTCACTCAGAGGAAATGATGTTAAAAGGACATCACTGGCTGAGGTTTCTGTTGGAGCTGAGGCGCCTGATTTCAGTGAAGGATGAGGTTTCACAAGACAGCAAACTTGCCTGTAGGGCAGTTCCTCATAGGTCAGAGCCATCAAGGCTGGTTATGTACAGTGCTGAACCTACACCAACTCACTGCTGCCCCAAAGTTATTAAAAACATGTGAAAGGGTCATCTCACTGTGGCAGTGTCATGCCAAATGAGGCGCTGTTTGTCTCAGCCTTCTAACTTATGGTAGCTATGACACAGGGTGGAATATCAGCAAGTATTAGAATGGAATAAATGTTATTATTTGTTCTAGATAGCCTGTCAAAAATGCTAATTGTGAATCCTCTCCTGATGGTATCCCATCTGTGCTGCCAGGTGACCTGGAATGCCCAGATCCAGCAGCAATAGTAATGGTGAATGAGGTATTGTCTTTATTGTTCCTTTCATGCAAGCATTTGCAATAGCAGTTTTTAGGAATTTACACACTCACAATTTTTACTGTTAGTGGACCAGCACAGGCACAGGCAGACAATAGCTAACAATACCTCACAGAGAATCAGGGCTTCACACCCATACGTCCAATGAGCATTCCCAAGGAGGGCGGCAGTATTAGTAGTATTCTGACTATAAATGGGAAGCTGGAAAGAAATGACTTGCTCAAAGGCACTTGCAAAACCAGTGGCAGACCTAGGCTGAAATAAAATTATAACAGTCAGGTCTCCCGATGGGCAGCCTAGTGCTTTGGCTACCTGGTCACCTGCATTTGTTTCTCAGCCCACATAGATTGGAAAACTGTGATTAACTAGTTAGGACAACCCAAGTCGTGACTACTGGGCAAGTCCTGCTGTGGAGCCCATCAGAGTTTTGCAAGGACAGGCAAAAACTAAAATAATCAGTTGACTACAGTTCCATTTCCTAAACATGGGCTCCTGTTGTCTCCATTTCTGGGAGTCAAACATGCTTTTCTGCCACACACACCAATGGTAAATTCATCCTGAAGGGTATATAGTGTCTGTGAACTCCACATTAATGCTGCAAGTAATTACTGCTAAAATATCCATACCCATCCCAGAGCCTGCTGTTACACTGAATTGACAACTGTGTAATTCCACAGGTAGACCTGTTAAATAACTAATGGTTTACTCAGTGAAGAATGAAATGGGAATTAATTCTCTATGGCTGCTGTATCAGGTCTGTATCAGAGCTGAAAGTACAATGGCAGATAGGAATATGAGACTGAAACTTATTTCCCAGGTAGCAAATAACACTGACTGGTGATGTCTCTGGCCAAGGCTGGAATTTGGATGACAGGAATGACATTCAGTGGAGGGGAGCTATCACTTCATTTCCACAGCAAAGAGATGTAACAAATAAGGCAGACACACACATGGAGTTCAGATGCACTAACTGAACTGTAGAAAGAGAGGTTCAGTACAACATAGGGCCACATGCCTTGTGAATCCTTCTGCTGAACCTGAGCCTGTGAACATGAGTACAGTTCATCACAGGCTAAAAGATGAGAGCCCATCTCAGGGTTTGGCTGTTTCATTTTCCTCTCAGCCTGGCTCTGTTTACGACTATACAGTGTAATTTTAAATGAGATGCTCTTTTTCCTTGCTACTTCAAGGAAATCCTGGTGTTGGGGTTCTTTTGTTTGTTTGTGGGTTTTTTTTGTTGTTTTTTTTTTTTTGGTTTTTTTTTATGTGTTTGTTTTGTGGTTTTTTTTTAATCTTTATGTGTGCATCACATAATGCAATTAAAACACTGAAACTCCTGATTGGGTAAGATTTCTACTATCATTTTCCCCTAAGCCCTAAAAATGTGCATTTGTGGAACAGAGTGAAACACATTTCACAAGCATTTCTGTTTTCTGTAGGAAAAAGCCTGACACTCTACTAGACGTTAAAAACAGACTGCAGTGTTATTTATGTGGATGATGATTTATTCCCTGCACTGAAAGGTACATTGTGCCTCGTGTCATTAGCACAAAAGCAGCTAACAGCTGAAACAATGTCCCATTCTTTTGCATGGACCAATCTGCCCCATAATCTAAGAAATTAATTTGACACTCTATTGTGTCTCAGTATGTACTAAATAATATTTTGATGCTAAACATAATGAGTTTTTGGAGGACCTATACATCATTAGGAGAATCAGTGTGCAGAGGAACACAACAGCAAGACACTATTCAATTCCAGTTTCAGATGGGCTATTGGGGTTTTTAAATACAGTTCTGGCTAGTCATTGCTGATTATGGCAGTGGAACAAACCAAGAAGTTACCTGAAATTTAGAGATGTAAGTAAGTGGTAAAGTTCTACACTTGCTTATTCTGGAGCTCTAGACTGTAGTGCCAGGCTGACGGAGCGTGGGATGAGGCTCTCTACCCCCTGCCCTGACAGCACAGGATTGACAGCAATCCTGACAGGACTGGTTTAACAACATGGTTCACAGACACACTCCTCAAACTAATAGATTTGGCTCAGTTTGGAGCAACCAGCTGGCAAGGGCAGTAAGAACTCAGGGAGGTGACCAGGGGTAGTAACTCTTTGAGCTGTTTGTGCTGCCAGTGCCATAGTATTATCCAACTATGGTTTCACACTTCATGTGCATTGAAAACTCCAGGTTTTAACATAAACCAACAAAACCAGAACCCAAGCAGCATGAATGGACACTGACAGAAGTTCTGCAAACAAAGCAGCTAGTGAAATAAACCCATTTTAGTGATTTCCATGCAAGAGAACCAGGCAGAACCCAACTTTTGGGATTATCCAATGATACAATCACCTCCTGTAGAAGTTTTATGATTCCTCAAAATGTGCTAACATAGGAGCCCTCTCAGGAAAAGAAGCAGGCCGTGTACAAAAGGAAGGATCGATACTGCAGGGCAGGCACACTTTCCATTGATCAGTGATTTTATGGCAGTACAACTGAAAGTCATCTCTTTAAAAAGCCCTCCTTGCTTCTGGCCACTGAGGACTGAACTGCAATAAGGAAAGATAGAACAGTATTTTGCTGACACTGTATTTGGGATAATAGAAATTTAAGCACTTCAATAACCATGTTGGGTTATTTGGGTTCAGTGGTTTTGTTTTGCTTTTTTATTTGATTGCTCGATAATTGCAACACTAAGAAATCACTCTGAACCTCTTGCATTGTAGTGCAAGATCAACAAGAGGAACAGAATTAACCAGCTACTCTGGGCCCCTCCAGGGGTCAGAAAATTCCCAGAGGATGGAGTGATTTTTGTGCATTTTACACAGCAGACAATGTAGCTGGACTATTACAGTGCTCTATACCGATCCCTACCTCTCTCCATATATATTCTAAAGCCCTGAAAGTTTTCATTTCTACATACTTTAAAGGATAATAAACATACAATGTTCATTTTATCTACTAACACACTACAAAACTTAACACAAGGTGTAGTTATATACATTGTGTGTTAGGGCTAAGATATAAAAGCCAGAGATCAAGATATTACCCACCAAGTTTTCCAATGGGAAGGATGATTCAGCTGCCAACATCTGGAAACATGAGGCTGTGCTGATAAAGACAATGCTGAAATATTTAAGGCTGAGAAAGATAATTAGTCAGAGAGAATTGCTGTGGGATTTGGTAGGAAAAAACATTTGCAGACTACATTCCAAAGAAGACAGCACTCCCTTCCACTGCCATCCATCAAGCTCAATGAGGAGACATGATTCTCATCTGGGAATGCCTTTTTTCATGTCAATGAGGTTATAGCCATATCCTGCTACGGACACCACCCTAAAGAAGGAATAGAACTTTTTGAGGGAATGGGTGGTTAGACATTATAGCTACTTAAAAGGGATATATGCAAGATTAAAGGCACTGTGTTGCATATTCTAGAAGGGAAAAGATAAGGGCAGGAAGAAGGTAAAAAACACCTAAAAGGAGAATCATCAATTTTTAACTTGCAAAAAAAGTAATCCACAATTTTCAGCAAAGATTTGGATGGTACATGAGACAACCTATCTAGATGGGTAGTTAGGCACAGGAAGAGATATTTGAGGAACCTGGTTTAACCTGAAATTGTGAAGGACGCATTAGGTCTTGTTTATAAGGCTGAAAGTGCTGACTATAGGAGCAGCAAGGAGGAACTGAAAGTGGGTTTAAGCTAATACTAAGATAATCAGAATGCAATGAGACATCTCAAGCAGAGCACGTTCTCATTTGCTATAGTTCACTTTTTCCCCTCCAAGGAGGTAGCGGCAGGAGATGGCTTAGATAAGATGCTTGTGCCCTTCTGGCAAATTGCTCAGAAGGTGAGAAGCAGGGTCCCTCATGTCCCTAGTTCAGCCTCAGGAACCACTGACACCTCATAGTAGCACTGGAACAGGCTGAGAGCTGTTCTTGCACCTTCCTACTTTGGCCTCAAAGTTCCCATCCAGCCTTCCAAAGTTTCTTATTCAATTTTCTTAGCCAGGCTCCTTGTATTAAGCTAGGGAATAGCCTTAGCCTGGCCTTACAGACATAATGCTAAGCTGAATTTCATCAATAAAAAGTCCCATGCTTGGTATCCACCTTAGCCATGACCCAAGTCAGCTGAGGGAGGAAATAAAGCCCTTCCTACCCTTACACAGGTTAAGTCACTCAACACTTAATGGTGGCAGTATTATTTTATTTCCCCTCCTGAAGCTATCCACCTGGCCTCTATTTATTAATACACTCATTCCTGAAAAACACTCAGACTGCAGAAAATCCAAACACTTTAGGAGACATTACATACACATCAAGCATTTAGTAGCCATGCCAGTCTTAGAGGGAATTAAGTGCCACAGTAAGATACCTGTAAAGCAAAAAAAGGAAGCCTTTTGCAAACTAAAGCTGTAAGAGGCTATTTCCAGAGGAACAGAAAATACAAAATTTGATCATGAAAGACACTAGGAAAGATGCAGAGGGTATGAGGTAGAAGCTTCTGTCAACTTCTTTCTTCAGACTCCTCTTATCCATATAAAGCAACACTAGTACAGCAATTGAGAACTGTGGTTTACAATGAAATTGTTTTCAGGTGGCTTGCATCCCAGCTAGGTGCTCCATGGTGAAAAATGAAGTTATACCCTTCTTGTGCCTTCCCCCCATTCTCACAACCATGTTTTTTTTGAGGTAAGCATGCCCCCCAGTCTTTATCTTTCCTTCCCTCATTGCTCTCTTCTCAACAATCCTGCAAGACGCTGCAAATGCTCCCGTTGTCTTGCATAGAAAAATACACATCCTGGAGCCTTGTCACACATGGGTACTTCCGCATAAAGCTAACTGGACAAAATGCCTTCCATCTTTTTAACTGACTGCTTCCTAGGACCAGCTGTGGGAGAGATCAGGGAGGTCTGAAGAGTCAAATTAAATGCAGACAATCGGCAAGTCTCATTCTGAAGAGAAAGCATCAGAAAGTTTACTGCAGCAAGGGGATATTGCGACTGGCCTGCTCAAGGCATCAGAGAAGAGTTGGCATGACCAAATACTGTGGCAAGTCAACAGACCATGATGATGAACTACAGCAAGGAGAGCGCATTGCACGCCCACTTCAGTTTTCTATTTTACTTGGAAAGACTTATTAAATGTGACATGATAAAGCTGTGAGGACATGGGTTTGAGAATAAGAGGAAGATTTCCATCAAAAAAAAAAATAAAAATCACAAGAACCAAATTATCTAAGAAGTCATGAAAATAACACTACCATTTTACTGCTTAAAGATCTGTGTAAGTTTGGTGATTTTATACCTGTCACCCTCCAAGGGGTGATAGGCATAATATATTTAATTTACACTGGAGGGGGGGGGAATGGACAAATTTTAAAGCTAAAAGGGCTAAAAGAGATCTGCCTTTAGTCTTATTCCCTCTCCATTTAATTTTGCAGAGGAACTGTAAACCTTTTGATGAAGGATGAAATATTCATTGGCACACAAAACCAAAAGAATGAAGGCAAGAATAGTCCACGGAAACTGGTAATGCAGACAAATGTGGATTTTTCTCCCTTAAGTCCCTGCCAAGTAACTTCAAAATCTTGATACTATTCTGGATAGCAGCATAACCAATACTGGCATATACACCAAGCAAAACTGTATTTCTGTGACAATTCCAGAACTTGCACTGTTTTCCATAATAGCCTAACATTATGAAATAGAAGTTATTTTCCAATTGATAGCAACAGAGGGGTTTACTTTGACAAAAGCAGATACATCATTTTGACATGTCCTCCTACACAAAAAACATCTAAGATTTAACAAAAGCAGTTTCACTGTATAAGGTGCAGTTTATTGCTGTTCTACATTAAACTTGAGGGAAAACCACATTATTTAACAAGCTAAACATACAGAACTCTGAATCCAGTATTATTCTGGTGTAACAGGTTATTTATTTGACTCACAAGATAATTCCCGATATTGCTTGAAATTTTTAGTGCACAGAATTGTCTCGGAAGACATCAACAATAACAGTATTTTGAAAGTAGCTCTGCTCAACTCACACTGTAAGTTCCTCAAAAATCTTTTGTGCCTTTTGCCCCACAGTACTAGCTAGAAGTTTGTGAAGATTAAACCAGAACTCACGACATAAAGCTCCAAGAGAGTACACCCAATTCTCTGCCAGCCCCTATTTTGTAACCGACACAATCAGTTACATCACAGTAACTCAGTTTCAGGAAAAGTTCAAGCTACTTAAAACAGAAATTTCCAAAGCAAGCAATGTTCCCTCACAGCTGTGGTACAAGCTAAAGAATAAGGCCACTTCAACTTGGTCCATATTTTCCATTAAAGAACAAAAAGGATGAAGGAAACATTGTCAGTTAAGATGAAATGTCATACAACCCAAGACACAATGCTTTCTCAAACATCTCACTGTAAGAACTAATTGCCTCAGATCACACTAAGTGTAACATAGGTGGTAAAGAGGCACACAGTTGCATACCCTGAAACAACACCCACTAGAAGCAAACATTTTCAAGTAAAGTACAGATCCTTCCAAGCTGCTATCATGACCACTATTTACATATTTACTTCTGTTCTTCCCCTAATAAAAATATTTTATATTGTGCTTCTCAAGGCATATCTGTGTTACACTATCATGTATTCCTCCGTTGCTGATTATTCAGTTTTTGACAGGGGTCTACAAAATAAGTTTCTGGAGCGCTTGGTATTAGAATAACCAAACAGCTTTAATAGAAAGTGATGCTGCCATTAAAAAGGCAGAGGATAAAAAAAAAAAAATAAAGCTCTTTATTAACTTATCACTAAAATCTACAATATTCCACAAAGCTTACATACTCACAGCAACATTGTTAAGAGGACAGTACAACATTTGTCAGGATCTGTTTATTATTCGCATATGCCATTTTAGCCAGTTGATCTACAAGATATTATTTACCACAGGAAAACTAAATACTGTGCTTTTAAGAAACCTGCATAGAAATGAATTGATGTTTCTTTTATTTTGGACATATGTACAAAAAGGAGTTTTAAGTGTGTTAGCAATAAATAATCCGAATATTCAAAATGTCAGTGCTCATGCACACACCGACAAGATGGCTGCATGCTTTAAAAACATTATTTACAGTACAGTCTCCTTCATAGCCCTCTCCCTAATAGTAGCAGAAAGTGCATTTTCTTCCAGATTCTCTCCCCTTTCCTTTGTTTTCATTTAGTCTTGCTTCTGAGGGATACAGCCTTCCATCTCAACAACTTCTGGCCAGCCTTCATATTTATTTGTGTCCTTGTTGTTCTTTATATGCTACAAATCAAAAACATCAATCTACCGTTAATGTAAACTCATTTATTCTTCTGCTTTAATTTACAGCTTTAAAAGACATTTTATTCACTTATTTTCAAGCCATGGACAAAAAGAAGACATCTCTATTAGACTCTTGTGCTTTGTATTAAATATAACAATCTCTCAGTATTTACCACTTCATGTAATTTGCTCAGACAGGTGTATACTTAAAACAGTGAAGCCATACTGGGAAAATATGTCCTGGATTTATTATGGATGTTTACTTAGGAAGAGAAATGAGCAAGGAAAAGACCACCTGCACTGAAACATGAAACACTAGGGAAAAAATAAATAAGGATATAAATATACAAGGCATTCAAAACAAGTAGGTTTTAAAGAACATTATCTAACTTTGAATGTTTGCCTTTTTTGAAAGTTAGGGGTTTATTTTTCCACCAAGCAACCATCTGCAGTCAGGTAACAACACACTGCTGCCTCCAAGAGTTTGCCACTGCTCCTGCACTAGTTCCCACTCCCTTGTAAAGCTGGCAAGAGAATGTGCCTTCCTTACTCTCCCAGTGCAAAGTTAGCTTATCAGTAACTAAAGAGAACAATGGCACATCTTCAGCTGTAACAGCTGAAGTGTGGAAACACATTCTATTTCATAAATTTCACTCTGGCAGCATTAATTTTTGACAGAAGAGCAAAGCAAACAGGTGGGAACACCAGCACTTTAACTCCCACTTATTTGTTGGAGGTCTACCATTGTTAGTGCATCTAAAACACAAGCGTTAGGCATAAGTTTTGAATTCTTCAGTTTAACTGGATTCATTAAAGAGATAAAATGATCTAGTTATTGGGATATTAAGATCAGCTCCGTAATTTTTTCTTATTTGTGAATCACCAAAGAATCTGTGTATGTAGTCAAAGTCAAATGTACACAGTCAAAGAATTAATTTGAAAATAATCCAGTGTGTCACTACTGCATATTAGATACCCATCCTGAACAAATGCACAGTATTTATAAAACATGCTGCAACTTTATTAACATAAGCTATTAAATTCCAGTAAGTTATAGAATCACAGACCTGTTCAAATGGACTTTTAGTCTTAATTCCTTTTCCACCACAGAAGACCCAGTTGTCCCTAAAGCCAAGGTTAGCAATAGACGTGCTTCCTAATTCAGCAATCAGTTTCCGTGCTTCATCATTAAGCCTTGAACAGAACAGAGAAGTTCATTACGTGAATAAAATGTATTCCTTTAGAGCTTTCATTGTTCTATGGACCATTCAGCTTTAACCTGATTAAATATAGTTTAAATCAGTCAATATTGGGCAAGATTTATCTTTCAAAAATCAGATAACTCTAGCTCTGAAATCACCTGAACTAATGAGCACTGCCCCTAATATTATAATCTCAAGGAAATAGCATACAAACCTATCAGTAACCAACATAAGCCAGGAACACTCTTGTGAGAAATTATACATACCTTTCAAGTCATGTTAGCAATTCTCCAAGCAACTAAAAAAAAGTCAGCCTTTAAAGTAAACACTGTTTGCAGGGTCAAACTGAAGTCTAGATAAAGTAAAAGTTATTTTAGATCAGAAGAATGACCTAAATATATGAAAGAAGTTCTTGTCTGCTTCAGCCAATTATTTCAAAATTCAGCACGCTGCCCCACAACACAGTTCAGTGCCTGTAGGTCTGAGTTGGATAATTTTAGTATGGAAGAGAAAATGGTTCTGTAGGATTATAAATTATCATGCCAAAACCTCCAAACAAGTGCTCTTTATTTCTTCCTTTCAGTTACTATATTTGCCCGATTATTAAACAACACACACAACATCTGATTATTACTAGTGAGATAATTGTATTAGTCAGCTAAAAGTATGAAGCTAAGCAACTTGGAGGTAATTTGCACAGCTCATATGCCAGGCTTCTAGAGCATGCAGATAATTTATATACATACATCTAAAAAAACACCCCAATCCCCAAACTTTTAAAAACGTTGGTTCTTCACAATTTAAATTGTTTTCAAGAAATAGCATTTATGTTTACTATCAAATGCCAGTAGCACAGTTTTGGCTAGTTATGTAGCATCCCTACTGAGCAGCAGTTCCTGGATGTCAGCATAAATGGGACAACTGGGACAAATTCACCTTCTTGCTTAGCTGGTATTATGTCTACATGCAAGCTTTCAAAAACATCAGCTGTGACTGATTACCGAAACACACTAACTGTATTTATCAAAAAAAAAAAAAAAGGGAAAAAGAAAAAAGTAACAAAACAAGTTAATGGAATGACAGACAGCAGATCCAGCCTTGGCATAAAGAAAATTTAAAGTACTTTCTTCTCCTTTTAGCAGTGAACATACAGACAACACTGCACCCTGCAGAGTCAGGACTTTGTCATAGGCAAGATGCTTCTGTATAAAAATACAGATGAGTTGTGGATAACAAATTGAACCAAAAGATTAAAAAAAAAGAAAGAAATACAGAACACATTAAAAAAAAAGGTTAAATACTATTAAAGCAATGAAGGAGTAGTGGGGGAAAGAAAAAAAGCCTCTTAATTTTTACTGTGAGAAGCAATTATTTGGACAGAATGACTTAAGTGAGAAGTAGATTACAATACAAATTCTAGAGTAATTTTTATCATCTATTAAAACTGATCAAGGGAAGGTTGGAAGACAAAGCTTAAAGAGAAATAAAACCTCTTAGGCTATGTCTACGTTAATAAATTAAACAGCTTTAGCGTGGAACAGTACAAACACTGAGGCCAAAATGTATAAGGTACACACTTAGTAACCTCTCAGACTTCAAAAGAAAGGATACAGGCAAGGAGTATTGGGAATGGTCTCTGCATCCCCGTAACCACTGAGCTCAGTCTTGGAGTCAATGTGATAGAAGTGCTGGATGGAACAGACCAGTTTCCACCAGATTATGCCCTCACAATCTTGTTTCTATATCTCAGCATATCTGAATTTACTAGCATGAGACAGGATGAGGTATCACCAATAGAAGACCCAGCACGTACCCAAAAGACATACACAACCTTGGCAGCATACATTCAAAAAAAAGAGAAGTAGAGACAAATTCTAGGAGATCAGCTAGAAACCTACAGGGTTTTCAGAAACCAGGGAAGGTAGGGGAGTGATTTAAATGTACAATGCCTAACATAAATATATTCTTCATAGCTATGGGTAAGCAGTCTGTTAGTCTGACTGTATGGCCCACATTGTCTTGTTGCATTAAGAACTTTTCTCAGAGGAGCAAAACAACAGTTACATGTATTGATATAGAACTTGCTGACTATTAACCTCTGTCCTTTTCAGATTTTCAAAACGCTTGTGATATTTCCACTCAAGGGTCTGGTTTAGTATCTAATTTATTGTTTCCTCTGTTGTTGGAATCACAAAAGTACACACCTAACAGTCCTTTATGTAAATACATACATAACCCATTGCACCTGGTTAGTTTGTAATTAGATCCTTGTTGTCCCCAAATCACATCAGCATTATAAAACTAATAAACTGAAAGCACAGTTTCAAACCCATCATCCTGGAAGATGGTCTAGTGGGAGGTGCCCCTGCCCATGGCTGGAGGGTTGGAACTAGATGATCTTAAGGTCCTTTCCAACCCTAACCATTCTATGATTCTAACCAAACTTTATCAAGTGATTATATGACAAAGAATATCTTTTCAGCATAAAATGGCATTTAAAAGTTTAAGTGATATTTACTCTATAAACCAGTGACATACTTGGTTGCACCATCATCATATGTTCCCATCAACACTATTGTTCCATCCTGGATAGACTTCAGAAATTCAATGAATGGAGCCACATCTGAAGAGAGAACACAAAACTGCTTAATAACAAGCAACCATTCCATGTTTAAACACCTGCAATGCCTTCCTTAAAAGACTATTTTAAGAATATTCGTAAATGTACTTAGAAATTTCTAAGAGAGAAAGTGGGAGAAAGATAAAATGCATCAGAGAACTCCATCTTATACAAAGAGTTTCATCCATACTGTGTACAGACATAAGAACTAGTGGGAACTACTTGGGAGAACAAGTGTGTTTGATTAACCATACCATACCCTCCCACCTCAACTATCTGTGTTTCTTTAAAGTTCCACTCTCCTCACAATTACAAAGGTAGAGGTGAAGGACTCCATCAAGCTATCACTTTAACCCACCACAGCAAATGGAGCCTGGGGGGAGTAGGAAGGAGAGAAGGAAAAAAAAACAAACAAACAAACCCCAGAAGAGACATTTGCCTCTCTCTAACCAGCTCAGGTAACTGCACTTACCTCCTCCCCACATGTCAAAGAATTTAGTGTCTAACGTTTCTCCTGTTTTACCTGGAGTAAAAGAAATAATGTCATTAAATATAGCTAAAGTTATTTTAAAAGACAACATGCCAAACTCCTCTTAATGACTTGGAGAAAGAGCTGCAGAAGGCACCATGTAACTCAATTATACAGAACTCTTATCTTTTATTAAGATTGGTCCTGAAACAGCATAATAACCTCTGAGAAGGTGCAGGAAGACATAAGAGGAAAAGAGAGAAGATGCAAACTTCTGATTTTGGTTCAAGTGGGACACAAAAAGCCCCCAGTCTCTAAAACCAATGAAGAGAATTCACTTCATACAGTGGCCTTTTTTCAAGGTTTCTTTTTGGAAATAGCATAACTACGGGTTGCCTTTAGTGCCACATAGAAAGTAAGAAAGATTAAAATTACACTGCATGTTTTGCCATAGGCTGGAAATTCCTAGTTGATTTAAACATCCAAAACAAATAAAAGTGGACAATACAGTAATCTTACAGTAATTTTTATTTATTTTTTTTTTACTATGCTGTTCACAAAGGCAGTAACTGATGGAAGACAGTTTTCTTTAATACATACACTCAAAGTCTGGAAGGCAGAGAAAAAGACTGGCAGCTATGTAACATGAAGGTAGTTATTTTTACTTTGAACAGATTGAGACAATTTAGAAGGGCAAAATAGGATTAGGCAAATATTGTTCAAGTCATGCTTTAGATGATGTAAACCTGAGCATGATCCAGAAGTAATATGAATTTATAGTGCAGTGAAATGTCAAAGTGCTATCTCAGTGCCATAAGAAATTGCTTCCTACACAGGAAGGACAAAGCTGCCAGTACTGACGTTCAGCTCAGCTTTCAAGGTGGCATGCAGGTAAAGTTGTCTGGTTTTAATGAAAGATAAGAATCCTGAACACAATTATATAATATGATGTTACTAAAGAGCAAGACCTACATGTGTGGACTAATCAAATATACTGATTTCAAGCTAGGAAAAAAATGAGCTGGTCTTCCCAGTTAGTAACAGAATTGTTAAATCATTTTCACTGCAAAGAAAGCAACAGAAGAATTTAGTCTACAGTTTTATTAGTGTTGGCAACACACAAAGTCAAAAGTAGCTGCATGCATACATCTTGTGTCTTTTTCCCTTTTGTAAGTGCCTCAGGAACTTATCTTTTATAACTGCCTCAGGAACTTACCTGACATACCACTGAGACAGCAAAAATAGTCACCACAGCACTCTACATTACTACACATTTTTACAATGTGTTGCTTTTCTAAAAAGAAAAAAGGTACCAGTCCCCAAACCTGACATACTCTCAGTATGAATATGCTGAATACTTCCTTTTCTCCTCCTGCTTGACCTTCACCATCCCTTAGAATTTCACCTCAAACTTCAGAAGCAATTTGAAAATGAAAACAATATGCTCACTTAAAATGTCACTTACCATTGACCAAGGCCACATTTATTCCTCTGCCAACATTATTTTTCACTCCACTCATTAAACTGAAACAAAAAAAATTATTTTTAGTAGGACAATTTTGTGATGTAAAATACTTCTGATTTCTAAATTGGATCAATCAGATTGCAGGAGATGCGTAGTTGAAAAAACACGTTTACATAAATGAAGCAAAGTCTCCTTGAACTGTGTGCTCTCATGGCACCCCTGAATTGAGAACAACAGATCAGATATCCCCAGATGTATCAATTTCATTTGATTGCTTAATCATCTTGGTTTCAAACTATGTGTGTATATTAAATGTGTCACAATAAAAAAGTGCTAATTATGTATTTTAAAAGCTTCCTTGAAGTTAAAGAGCCTGAAACAAATAATAACTTGAGCTTAGCACAGACACATAACCAGCAGTTTAAGCTTTTTTGTAAGCACATGATGAACAAGAATTAAGTTTCAAAGCTAACCAAACAGAGGCATTTAGAAGCAATACTGCAGCATTACAAAAAGAAACTAAAGTCAAAGGAGTTAGCTACTTATACCTGTAATAGGAAAACTAAATCCAAGAAAAATATTTAATACACCAATGGGACTTCAAGCTAAAGTTGACTATCATCTTGGAGTGCAGTCACACATTCCCAAAAAACTGTCACAGTCTATAACAGCAGTTACTTGGCCAAACACAGAGTGGCAAAGGAGTTGGAAAGAAGAGATGCACTGTGAAATGGAAGCCTTTCAGAGCTGCAAAGGGCTAATGGGAACATCAAGACTGTTAGCTAGGATGCTGTACTGCCTTAGGCCATGGTGAGTATACCAATTCAGTGAAAGCTTCAAGACCCCCTCACCCCTTTCACTGGTACTGTGCAAAGATCTCCATTCTGCCTCCAGGCCAGAATTAGTATTTTGAAACTAGGAGTAACAGTAAATATAGGAGAGTTGAAGCAATTACATAAAATTAAGTCCTAATCCAAGATTCAAAAAAGCACCTCAGTGCAAGCACACAGGTGCACACCTAATTAATGACACGCACACACTTGAACTCCATCCTTAAGAGGATTTCTTTAAACCTCCCTCTCTTGCTCTCAGAAGGGGCTGCAGATGTGTGCAACCCTGTTATGTCCAGAAATTTTTTCACAGCTGTTCTGCAACTTTACGATTTTCAGGCGATGTATGATCACCCATTCCAAGCAACATTTTGGAAGGACTGCATCCTTACACACACAACTGCAACATCAGCCTTCTCAAGCTAGCTTATTAGTGATAGGCTAGAAACAAGAAATGGTCTATCACAGAAATATGACAAAAATCTTCCTCTCTGACACTATCTTTTGCACCCACGATGAAGACGGAAGCCAAAAAATGTAGAGGAATGTTAAATTCAATAGACAACTATCAGGAAAAGACTAGTATTAGCTAGTTCAGAGAAGCCATGAAAGACTACAGATTAATGGTAACTCTACGCACAGTGACTTAGGTTTTAAAGAACTAGTAATCAGAGATGAAAGAGTCCACAATTCTCCTGTTAGTCCTCAAAGTCATACCATCTGCCAAAAATTCTGATTAAAATTTAGTAACTTCTGAAACAAAAGACTTAATTTTCTGTGGAAATGCAGAATTCAGTTTTAGTTAGTAGGGAATTTCAGAAGTACTTTAGCCACTGGAACATCATTTCTTCTCTGATCACATGATTTTCACATCGTATCTCAGTATCCATTCTGAACAATAAAGACATATGGCAAATAAAGAATGAAAACATAAATGAAAAAAGGCAATGAAGTCCTGAATGCATTCCTTTGCTCATATAAAATTTAGTGGACATTTAACTTTCCAAAAAGAATTAAGAACTTCCTTTTAACTACAAAATTCTCTGTAAGTAAATACCAGTCAAAAAATATCTAGTACTTGGGTGACTAAATACTGAAAATCTACAAATATGTAACAAAAGTTGTAATGGATTTCAGACAACAAAAAAATCCTGCAAATATCAATACAAATATTACTAGTTATTAAAGGAATGCAGTGCAAAATTGTCCCTGCTTCCTTGACATGGAATCATGAAGAAGAATACAAAGTAATCAGGAAAAAAAAATTAAAAAATGGCATTTTGCAGGAGTGAGTTCACAAAATATCACTTAAAACAGAGCTACTGAAGAGGAAGTAAATTCCTTCAGAGCTCTCAGATGCTACCTTATACACGAGATAGCTTGTGCATCAAGTGAAACACTGCAGGCTGTAATGTGACAGTTTTCTCACAGGAGGGCAGCCGTTCATCAGTTCTAGAATTTTTCCAACAATTTACAATCAAGTTATGGAAGGTTTTGAAAGACAAATGTCTTGCAAGCACAGTAATGAAATTAAAATTAATCAAATTTTCTGGTGAACATTTAAATAGACAAAGTCTTTGAAGGAATTCAGAAAGATTTTTGTCAAGGGTTACTGGATTTAAGACTCCTATAACTGTGTGCTAAGGTGCACACTAGTATTAAAAGAATGCATTTCTTGCCAGCAACAACTTTCTTTTCATTGCTTTCTCCAGTGGAACATCCAGTAGAGGATTTTTTTATTATTTTTTTTTTTTGGACAGGAACAACAAATCTTGTCTTAGTTAACCATTAGGACACTTGAAAAATAAACAAAAAACAACCACCAAACAACTTCTGTCTGCACAGATGTTAAGCATCCTAGCAACCAGAATGAGAAGGTAGCAAGTTTTATAACACCAAGAAGAATACCATGCAGTGAGACTGAATAAGGCTGTCCAAGGTTATGAAGTAAATCAATGGTAAGAATGGGAAGCAAAACCTAGCAGCTTTTAGTTAGTATGTGCAAAAAGTGTTCATCCTCACCTTACGTGTGCTCTCCAACTACACTGTCTCTGCTGCAAACTTAACTCTATACAAATGATCAAGCTTGAGCTATATCAGCTTTACAGAGAATAGCCTGAAATCTAGGGTGCTCATGTTTCTACTAGCAAAGCAAGTGAAACAGCTGCACGTGTGTAGTTGCAGTGAAAGAAGCTGTTTCAACCTCACTACCTCTTAATTGCTAGAGCTCGTGATAAAAATAGTCTTCTCTAAGATCATATAAAACTAATCTTGCAGAATTACTTTACAGAGTAAAGTGATGGAAAATCTGAACCAATACTTTACATTCTCTTATAGATTAATTATGCTATTTACTCTATTACATGGGGTTATATTCACAGTGAAGTTGCCATTTGCTCTAGAATTCATTAGCACCAACTGCAGTATGTGCAATCTGAACTACTGTGTATTAATATAGCAAAGGCCCAGAAACAGCTGAACTGGAGTAGTTTAAATTCAAATGCAGGGCAAAGGCTCCTAAGTGTGATTGATGGTAAAACAAAAATCTCCTTCTGACAATGCTAACATCCTGTCTTTTCTGACATGTGCTATGCAAAATTGAGAGGATAGATTATGTTACCACAAAGCTACACACTGAGTGACAATGAGCAGGAAAAACCTAAGTGCAAAGAAACAAAGCATCTAAAAATAAATATTAATATTCCTATTTTGGGGATTGCTGAACAGTATTCAGTTAAATTCTCTATGCACAGTATTATTCATAATACTGTGTTAACAAGACAGTTATTAGAAATACAGGATTTAAACTCAAAATCAAACTGTGTTTCAAGCAGTTTCTTTCCTCATTTCACAATTAAGATTATTACACTTTGTTACCATCAGCACAACTAAGTAACTACTATCATTAAAATATTATTTTTCCCTTTTGAAATCATTCTTTAAAACAAGATGGAAAATATGTTCTAATTCTGATACTATTATACTATGAAACGATAGACTGTTTAAAAGATGACTTGCAAAAGACAATGCTAGAGCACAGTTTTAGTTGACAACAGAAGTATCAAGAGTAACCCAATAAAAACATAATCACTCGCTGAAATATTAGAGGCACGAGAGCCAGTTACTTGGAGGGAAGTTTGCATCTGACTCAAAGTCTAACTAACCCTTAAGTCTGTAAACCTGAAATAGTGTAATTGCATGTATTAAAGTAGCTTACAACTCTGCATTTAGTGCAGAGTATTAAGTATGCTTCAGAAATTAATTTATAACACAACATAATTTCTTCATGTGGTCGAACTGCTGGCAACACAAAAACTACAAAGAATCGTTTAAATTACTGATTTTGTGGGCAAAGTGATCCAAGACAGTATCTGAGATACCTAGAGACAACAGGTAAAAATACTTACACATTATCTTCTACGCAAATTTTAGGTCCAACTACATTCGCTGCTCCACTTGCCATTTTGAATGCAAAATGTTTTTCAGGACAAGCTTTAGAGATCCCACATTTGTATCTTGGAGGTTTTGTAGCTTTGAAAACGAAATAAAACAAGGTTTTAGAGACAACACCACAGGTAGGCTAACAGAAAAATATCAGTGTTCTGAAGAAATTCAAGGAAAAGAGCGAAGAAGCTATATCTCATCTGCAGTTTCACAGAAGCTTAAAATAATACAAGCTCCTTACTCTGCTTCTTGTTCTCATAGTGCTGCTTGCTCTGGCATGCAATTAAAAGCCATGAGACAAAACTACAAGTGAAATGCTGGCAAAAAAAACCCAGACTTCACCAGAAATTTAGGAAAATCAGGGAAAGAGAAAAATTAGTTTCTGATTGCATTTAATGAATAATTAAGACTTTCTTAACTATGAAAATTCAACAGTCTTTCTGTTATTAGCAAAAGCAAGTCACAGCAGTAACACATGCATATGATACTCACAACGCACAGCTGCATCCAATGCTGATCTAGCTAAAATGCAAAAAAAAATAATTTAAAGATGTTATGACTAAAATGTCATTTGTTATAAAATATCCTATAAATTAAAACCTTTCTGTAGCCCTATAAAAATAGGTTGGTCGACATGAAGTATGAAATACATCTGAATATTATATTCCAATATAAAACTTTAAGCTTTACATGGCAGAAACACAAAAGTGATCAGGAAAACATTTAGAAGCACTGCCTTAATTTATGGTTCTCCAATTAACACAAAGATCCATGGGGATGCAAAGCCATCAGGGATTCATGGAGGCGTGGGTACTAGAGTGAAATGAATTCCTTTCTTACAGCTTCACCAGGATAGGGCTCCTTCCACCTGACACTAGAAGCCTGCAGTTCAGGTCCATCTGAACCCAACCATTCATGACTCCCCTTCTTGGGATAGAAAGGAACACAAGCAACCTCATCATGGACTTATGTATATAATACATCTGTCATACTTAATGACACCTGGGTCTTTTCAACAATTATTCAAGATGCCTCTTGGGGACTGGTTCAGACGTCAGCTCACACTGGGGTTAGGTAACAAACCCCTACATCATGTACCTGAAATTAGCATTTTCTAATGAAAACCCCCTTAAAGTTGGTTCAAAAAAGACTGAATTTTAAGTCACTTCAGCAGCTAATCCTTTTCTGTGTATGACCTGGGCACATCTGAAATGTTTTGATTACTGCACATGGCAAGCAAGAAAGCCTACGCAAAACAAACTGTGAATTGTCTGAGCAGCAGAAAGGCAGCGTGGAAACTTCTAGAAGCATCACTCAAGTTGCCTAGTTTACAACTCCAGATTAACACTGTAAGTAGCAGTAAACAGAAAACGCAGACAAAATTATGCATATTTGGCCAGCAAAAGAATCAAACTGATTAAGAGTAGGTTAAATATTTCATACAGAAAGAAACTTAATACACACATTCTATATGTATAATACAGATCTAAAAAAAACCAAGTACACACAATAAGAACACATAACTTTTAACTGGAAGAGCCTAAAACAAGCTTAAAGCAATCTGAATATGATATTCTTGATTATAGATCAACTGAATATTTATGAATATTCAGAGAAAACAAAGTCATCACTTTACTTACCAAATATGTGTCCTAAGTTTGCATCCATTTTTATTTCAAACACTTGAGATATGACATAAAACGTCAGTAAAAATATTGCTACGACTACTACCAACTTTGCAGCACCTATGCAGAAGCAGAGAAAGTTTCAGAACATTATTTGCAAATGGTAACATTAAGTCTACCAAAATTAATGACATGAGAAATGTGTATGAGATTACACATAGGGGAACTCAGGAACAGGATGACCATTTGTGACTCATTAAACAGAAGTAATCTGTAAGAGAATGGACATTGTAACACAGGAAGCAAATGAACCAGTCCATCAGGTTACTATACCAAATATATACACCCTTCCCTCAGCTTCCTCCAACTTCATGCTTGTTTGACACTACAGTATGCCACCTCAGCCCAGCAGTCAGGACAAACCACGGATCTTTCTGTGGATATCCAGCTTGACAGGATGAACTAAGCCGATTTAACTGTCTACTGTTCAAAGGGGAAATTCCCACCTCCCTCCCGTTTCACTGCCCTGTTCTTAACTATGTGTACCTGCTTCCTCACTGTTCACAACTACTCCTCTTTTTTCCGCCTCCCCTCAAACCGAGCTTCCTCTATTTTAATGCATGGCCAAGACTGGGTGATTAGGGATCTCTTCATATACTGCAGCTTGGCTGCTTTGGTCAGTCAGGTCTGAGCATTACATTAAAAAAACAAACCACATGCCCACACCTCCTCCCCCCCCCCCCCAACCAAACACACACCAAAACAGCCTCCTCACCTCAAAAAAAGAGCTTGAAGTCTCAAAAGAAGTAATTTCAAAAGTAATAAAAAGCCCTCCCCTTCCCTCCTTAATATGTTGAAGCTTCAGGTAGCTTGAAGTTTTACATGCCTGATTTTCACCAGTCCTGAGTGGCCAAACTACCTCCAAGGAGAAGAGCTGGAACCACACAACCACAGTCATTTATATCTGAAACTCAGGTCTATGTGGTACTGCCATGAGCACCACCATTTCTTAGCATAATTTAATAGATCTTTTCAGAATCTACTCTCAGTTTATTGTAAAATACTGACTGAGATTAGAAATTAGGTAAGGAGGCATCTGATCGACATCTTGCTTTATGTCCAGCTGCTTTGGAAGAAGCAACCCTAAAACATACTTCTGTTTCTCAGATTGCCAGCTAAATAAATCCTTCAGAAAAAACCCAAACTTCTGAACTCCAGCAGATCTCAGATGGCTGATGTGATGGGCTGTTCAGAAAACCTTAAAATAGACCAATTACTCAGCCTTCAGAAGGATAAGAGATGTTAATCTTTCTAAAAGCCTAAATAAAGATATGGGGATGAAAAAGAAAAGCAACATGAAGAGATACATTTTTTTTGTTTGTAGTTCGACCTTCCTCTCCCACTTTCCCTTTTCATGTTTGCAAGCACATACATACTAAGAAAGCACAGATGCCAACTTCACTGAAAAATATCAAGCTGGAACTTCAGAGATTATTGCAATTGAAGGGAAGTGAACCACATGTAAGCACTAGAGAAAAGGTATGATCTGAACATACGTTAAGCAAATAACAGGCTTTCAAAGCAACACTGCTTAAAAAGATGGTACCACACTTTGGAATGTGCCCCATAGCAAGTGGCACTTGGAAAGCATGGTATTTCAGTAGACAGTAGGCGAGATGAACAAGAACTCAATCTGAGCACTAACCATCTCCTCCCCTCTATATCCTGAGCCTTTCAACCGAACTGCAAGCCCTCCCTCCTAAAGAGAGAGGTAAGAAATCTCCCAGAAAATTCTTTTAGCACTTGAACCAAACCCAGCCTGCCTGCCACAGGTTAAACATTCTCTAGAAACTGTTGTTATCTTTATTGTCTGTGGGTTTCAGCAAAAAACTTAGAGAGAAGAAAAAAGGAGGCTTGGAAAAGTAATTTTCCAGGTGATTTAGTTATCTTCTAAAAATCAATGCATTTTCCAGTTCTTTATCAGATCTACTTTAGCAGGTTGCTCCCAGTTATACATACTGTAGTGACAAAACTCAGGACTAATTTCATGCATTAAGAAGGTTAATGTGCAGCTCTCTTGGAAAAGAACGTATCATTCTCTCCTCGAAGCACCAACAGTTGCTTCTTCTGCAACATAACACTACAATTCCCAATAAAAATGCAATGCATTAGAAACTCGAAAACTGTTCAATTGCCACACAAGCTATTCTACTGCAAGGAAATGTCTAAAATAATACTTTCTTGTAGTGCTATATCAGAAAAGATCTTATTTTTACAACCACTACACCTTCTGTCAAGTTCAATCTGTTTTGCAACCCTGTACTACAGTAAACTACCTCTATGAAAAGGCTTTTATAGCTTTCAGTCTCCCAGTAACCATTTAGGAAGTTTCAGCACTATAACAGTGCATAGCATTTTTGGTTGGGGTGAGAAGCAGTTAAGAAATTGCTTAAGACATCAACTGGCTATTTCCTTATTCTTTTAACATCTTACAGCATTAGCAGCCAAACATATCAAGTTATGGCACCTTAAACAGTCCCTACAGATCAGCTGAAGTATTTTAACCATATGCTTCCGCTTAGACCATCCCAAATACCAAAATGAGCTTCATTAAACATCAGATAAATTGAACAGCAATGCCCGTATGCCAGTTAAAATTATTTCAAAACCTTATTGTTACTACTTACTAATGCTGTATATAGAGACTTATTTCATAAATGGCAGAAGTCTGCTTTTACCAAGTGTGCTTACCTGCTATTCTCATGTTTAGTCTTCAGCCAGCTAATGACACTACTGCATTAAAAACAGCCACCTAGGGGGAAAAGCACATCACTGTAATGACAGCTAAATGAGTACTTTCATGATGAGTTACCAGTAAAAAGAACCCCTACAGATTTCCTAGCCAATAACACTGATTGTCCCGAATACCTAATTCTTAATGCTTACAGTAAAGGGAAGAAGATTTAAGATGGATTTCTGATGTATTACTTTCATGTGTTATTCCACTAAACATACGTCCTGAAAAACCATTAATTTAATTTCATCAAATCTACTACAAATTCCATTGAACTTTCAACCTTCAGTCTGTGAAAGAAGTGTTTATCAGTGCTGTATCTAAGCAGTCTTTGATTTCCTAAACTTACGTGCTAAAAGTCAACAACTCTATCTGCATTGCTTCAAAGTCCTAGCAACTTTCAGATGCAAGTTGTTATTTGGCAACATAACAAAGCAACTGTGCTTTGAAGAGAAAGACTTAAGCATTTTAGCCTTTAGGATAGCGTATAAATTGCGTTTAGTGGAACTGAAAAAAAGGTAATACTAATACTTTATGCACTACAGAAACATAGTAACACACTTGTTACTCATAGCAGCATTCAGAAGATTTATGTGATGGTCAGTAGTGACAGAGGCAGCAATCCTAGAACTATTTTAGAATAAACTGAAAATCACTGCCTATGAGCAAATATCACATAACATCCAAAAGTTTCTTCTTGAGATGTTTATCACCGTGTAAAGTCAGAAGGGGCCACAACTACACAGGCTCTGCTAAAAGGCAACCACCTTCTCTTCAAGCCTCCCCTAGTCCCTGGCCTGCACCAAATCCCTTAATCTCTGCCCGCAGGGCCACCTTGGTCATGCCCAGACACAGCGGACCTATGCTGCAGTGAGCCTGGACATGTTCAGGCTACAGCTTCCCCCCCCCCCCCCCGATTCAAGAAGCACAGAGCAGACGACCATGTACAGCAACATAGAACTCGCAGCATTGACATGGTATCTATGCAAATCAAGACCCTCCTTCTGGATTAAAAAAAAAAAGATAAAAAATAAAAATAAAAAGGAATTCTGAATTAGCATTTTGCTGCATAACTACTTACATCTAATATGGCAAAAGAAAAAAAATTACGGGCATTCGGGGATCTTGCTGGATCATCTATATGAAGGCCAAATTTGAAAACATGTAATAAACTACCATCCTAATTCAAGTAGGCATCCCACATCCCCACCACAAAAGGTACAGCATCCCTAACACACTGCAGTCCTATGCCATGGTTTCAAAAACCATCAAAAATATTACCTTGAGAAATTATTTTAAAGACTACTCTTACCACAAGACCAGAAATGCAAATCATTTAGAGTAGATCACTGAACACCCCACAAGGTTCTCATAGCCTATTCTAGGGGGGAAAAATCGGTACTACACAACCTTTTGCCCTCACTTAACTCAGTATTTTCAAGTTCGGTGATTGGCATCCAGATCCTTTTTGCCAATACACAGTCACTGTGCTCTGCTGCTACAGTTTCCAAGAAAATGGTTAGTGGAGAAATAAACAGGAAAAAACAAACGCAAGTATAGAAATACTTACTTCTACTCCCTAAGAATCTGAAAATAAGTATCAAAGTTTGAAAAGCAAACCCGTGTTTTTGAATGCCAAGATCGTGCTACAAGGGAAATCTCATAGCACAGAATGGAAATAATATATCCGTTATATTTATAGCCACATATATTATATCCATACATAATACCGTCTTTCAGTGAGCAACTAGTATTTTTCTGTCTTGTAAAAAGGCAGAAAGATTCTGGCAGGGCAGATAAAGCCATTTTATTTCAAAGTCTGTGAACAGAATTATTCTAAGCTCCTTTCTCTCCTCTCCCTACCCCCAGAAATGCATCAACATTAAAATAAACACTGCCTTGGTCTGAACAACCATGAGCTTGTTTTAAAGCAGCACTAAAAAGAGCTTCTTTTTTGTTTTACTATAAACAAAACTGCAAATTTCAAAGCAGCAAATGAAGGCTATGTAGAAAACCAAAAAGCAGAAAGTGAAACTATCACATGATCCAGCCTTGACTGCAAGAATGCTTTTATCCCAACACCCACCAGCCAGTGGTTCAGTGATTATTTGTTGCAATTAACAAATAACACAAGATGCATTTTAAAGTTTAGATATTTTTGGTTTAGAAAAAGTAAAAATGAGTATGTTATGCCTCAACTTGAAGGAATTTTAAAAGCGATTTAGAGATTATTTTCCTAAATTACAGCATACCAAGAAATTGTGCGTTTTGATTCAGAGAATAAAACCAGGAATCCTACAGTACAGAAACTTTGCACAGTATTATCTAACTGCAGCAGAATAATTCATGAATGGCAAGTCCTTCTCTAATACTGCATTATCTTATAATTTTTTTTGGGGGGGAGTGTTTTGGTTTTTTTTTATTCAAGACATAACAGGAACAAAAAAAGGACAGTCCATGAGCCCTTATGACTGCTTGTAGACCATTACTCCACACCCCTAGTATTAAACCTCATAACTAGAACTACAAACGTGATACAAAAATGGGTTTAAAATTTCTAATAGTGCGTATTTTAGGATCATTTAACAACAAAGTACACAGTGACCCCCAACTGAGCTTACTCAGATGCACAAAACCAGTAGCAACAACATTCCTTTGATTGCTGTGAAATACCAAGTAGTAGAAAACAAAGAATACTAGAACAGTTTAGGTTGGAAGGGACCTTAATCATCCAGTTCCAACCCCCCCTGCCACGGGCAGGGACCCCTTTCACTAGGCCAGGATGCTGAAGGCTTTGTCTAACCTGACTTTGAACACTGCTAGGGATAGGACAGACATAGCTTCTTTAGGCAACCTGTGCCAGCACATCTTCACCCTCACAGTGAAGAACTTCCTCCTAATATCAAACCTAAATCTACTCTTTCAGTTTAAAGCCATTCCCCCTCATCTCATGCCTATATGACGTCCTTGTAAAATGTCCCTCTCCACATTTCTTGTAGACCTCCCTCAGGCATGGAAGGCTCCTCAAAGGTCTCCCTGGAGCCTTCTCCAGGCTGAACAACCCCAGCTCTCACAGCCTGTCTTCGTAAGAAAGAAGGGAAACTGATGTAGCAAGTTCTCTCTGAATCAGCAGAACATGATGGACTGAAAGGCAGAGGTGAAAGAAAACCAGCAGTCAGGCAGGAAGCTAGTGCTGCCATATTGGCAAGTTCTTTTTCAGCCCAGCGCATGGGTGCTCCATCTCTCAAGAGTAGGAATGAGAAGGTAGACAGCTCTTTGAACCACAGAAGACAAGATGTTACACGTTATAAATAATTTCTGAATGCTGGCATGTCACTGTCCAGTTCCCTGTACAAAGTTGCAGATCTATCCGTGCAGAAAAAGAATTATTTATTCTGGATGCAAACAACTAAGGAGGGGATACGTGGAAAGCCAGTTGGGAGCTGTGGTTACCGGTTGTTTTTGTTCTGCTCCACCCATCCTTGTGCACTGTACTTTGTCCCAAGGCCAGGGCAATTTCCAGATGTTGCAAATTTCCAGTGCCAAAGCCATTCCAAGCAACCCCCATGAGAGCCCAAAATGCTATACACAGGGCAACATAAAAGTAGAAGAAAAACAGAAAACAGCAGCTTACAATAAAAAAAAAAAAAAAAAAGGGAAGAAAGTAAAAGGCTTCCCCCCCTCTCTGCTGAAATTACTAACTTCTATGGGGATAACAAACTCAACACAAATCTGAGGAATTTAGCATACAAATCCACATAGCTACTGAACATTTTTATACATAGTAAAACTAGATTTAACCAGTAAAGCATCAGACACTTGCTTTTAAAAGTGACCTGCCTCTCAAGAGAACCCTGTCAAGTACTTCACACAGGGACTCTATAATTTCATTTAGAAAAAAAATACGAGCCTGTAATTCTGCCAAGCAAACCATCATCATGTTTTATTAGATGATACAATGTTTCCAACACACCAAGATTGAGTTCTTTCCAAGTCCGTGTATAAGATGTGATGGTCATCAAGCAAGTTCTCCCATAATCAAGGTGCAAGACGAAATTGTATTGAGGTGAGTAATCAACAAAACACATACAAACAGTTATTAGTGTTGCCATACTGACAACCCTGAATGTAGTCTAGATTTCATGATTTTGGGCACATATCACTTGCGCACAGCCTCAGCCCTACTTACTGAGCACGAAAGCTTTGGCCACTTGAAATCTGTTTGTAAGTCTTTTTCAAATATGAACGTAATAAATGTTTTTATGGATAATAATGAAACATGAAGACCAGTTTACTTAATTCCCAGGACAATGGTGTTTCCATGAGCAATCTGATAATGTGTGTAGGTTACATTTATGAAATGGGCACACAAAAACAAGCAAAGATGAGAGGCAACAACTTAGAAGGTTGAGATATTTTTTAATTCTGACCTTAGCTGATTAGAAAAAGGTCCCAAAATCAACAATGTTTAATAAACCAGAAAGTAATACACTTCAGAATGGACATCAAGTGCAACAAAACAGGCAGCAGGAATGAAAAAATAAAGGATCCAAGATATTATTTCAGCTCTCTAATATTGGGGTCAACAGTGAGGTGCTGCTTCAGAAGTGTAACTGCTCACTGTGAACTGTACCAACAGCACTGCAGTGTGTGAAACAAAAAGCAATTATTCTGCTCTGCCTAAACAAACAAAAAATATGTGCTATCTAGACTTCTGACAGAGACCCATATGTAGTGTTTTCTAAATTTATTTTAAGAGCATAATCCCCAAATGGAAGAATCTAGATAACAATTACATGACCTAAATAAAACAACTAAGGGCTAAAAAAATTTGGTTTGCTTTGCAAAGAACTGTAAAAGCAAAAAGAGGAGTAAGGAATGGACACCTTTTCCTCTTACCTCCAAGGTGTAATTTAAACATGTTTTTATGCTGAGATGGACTGCACTCAATATCCACTGGTTGCTGCTTATCTACTTGTAGCTATAACGTTAAAGACCAATTTTACAGCTACAAGGACAAACAAGGATCGCAAAAGGTGCCTGTAAATCATCATAAAAGTAAAAAAAAAAAAATACAAGAAATGGGTTTTCTTAACCTAGGTAGTCTACAGGATAAGCATGTCACCTCCAGTATTAACCCCATATTTTTACACTATTATATGCACATCTGTACCCAGATTTGTCACACTACATCTGTATTGGCTTGAGATGCCGTGAATTAAATTTGGAGGGAAACTTTTCCCCCTAAACAGGATTTAAACATTTGTATACTTTAAAAAATGGTCAAATAACATTATACCTAGTTTTATCTACATGTATGGTTAATATGAATAGCCTACAAAGTACACTATACTAGAATCAGATAAGCATTCAAAATTACATAGTACCAAAAAAGAGAGAAAAAAAAAAAAAGTTTGAGCTTTTATTTTTATTTCTGAGTCATGAGTAGATTAGGACACTGTTCATTTTTTGCAGCACAAACTGCCCTCCCCCACAACTAGCAGATGCTTTTTCCTGGGAAGAAAAACAAAAGACATTTCACCTTTTCATACCTGTTAAACCACACTCAGTGAAACAATATGCTATTTAAACCAGACCTGCTAATAGACATTTCAGTCTGTTTTCAAGCAGTTCAGAGGAGTGGTGGTCTTCTCAAAAATTACACAATGAATTAGATGAGCGAGACACAGCATTAGCTATTCTTATGCACGCTCTAGTTTTAAACCAGCAGTTGTGCCAATCTCAATTATATGGCATAGACCAAACAGCTGACACAATCAAAAATCTTTCCAAGTCTAAATTTGAGTAAGAATTTAGGCTTCTAACATGATCATTTTATTCAAATACAAGATGCATTTCCTTACCAAGATGATTGCTTACTCCTCTGCTAGACTACAGTTTTTCCACAACGTTTACAAAATCCATTTTATTCGAAACTGGTGAAGGGCACATATAAAAAAGAATAATATCTTCAGAAAAGTAACTACTGTAGTTTAATTGTACTGTATAATCACACACCACTGGTGTCTTCTGATAACACAGACCGACACAAAATACAGGCACTCCTACGTTCATGTGAATTCCTTGTGGTTATGGCAGAACTCCACACAAGCTAAAGGTCCGAGAATCCCGGATGTGTATTTTTTCCACCTTTGAGGCAAATAGTACCATGAAATATAACTATTAACTTCTTACAAAAATGATACCACCTGAACTGTATTCTTCCATATACTGTGCAAGACTCAGCCTGGTATTCCACAACACTGAACTAGACCCGAAGTGTTTGCTTGTTCAAATGAGACATTATTCTACTTCTATCAACTGCAAATGAAACCCACATAAATTCAGCAAATGAAACCAAAATTAAAACCAGGTTAATTCCGCTATCTCTGCATGTCCTATGTTGCAAATGCTGCTACATAGTTTAACTCCTATGAAAGGAAACCTACAGGAGAAGCAGCATTATGGCTGTTTTGATACCTGCTGTGCACAATAAACTTTCCCAAGGTACCTGTCAAATCACTGACCATGCAAGCTTTTACTGCTGGCATCAATCCAGTACTTTCACCTTAGGCAACACACAAAGTAGTCAGCCTCAACCACAGAAAAATTTTCCTGAATCCTGGGAAGCTTGAAATAGAAGCACTAAGGCATTCTTCCCACTGAGAATGAAACTCAATCCACATTTCTTTTGCAATTAAAAAAAAGGAAAGAAAACCCCACACACCAAATGAAGCACCTAATCCATACTTTGAAGACTCTTCCCAAATATTATTACACAAAATTTACTGGTCTGTATATTTAAAAACAGGATTTTACTGTCCCTACAATCCACGCAATGTGATGAAGTAAACTGTACCACTGGTGCTGACGTACCTATTGAAGAGAATCTTTAACCCTGTATTTTACAGGGTTGGATAAAATCACGTCGAGAAATTCAGTTTGATAAAATCCTCAAGGACAACCTGCTGAACTTCATTCACCTACCTCTTTTACAACTTCATCACAGGGAAGTACATAAACCTCACAACAGGTTTAAGACAGTGAAGTTTAACATTTTCTTCTGTCAATTTCCAATGTAATTTCCACTTGTTCAAAAGTTCAGGCTAATTTGTTTTGTCTTGTATATTTATTTTTTTAAAAGAAACAAATTACCACCTTGATTTCCTAGGACAGCAAAGTCTGTTCAGTCTTTCCACAACAGGGAGGAGTACATAAAGCTTTGCAATGTGTTTATCTGCAAGATCACCAGGTCTCACTTGAAACAAGGTATTGCCAAAATCCAGTAAACATTGCAAATGTACAGCAGCTTTCACATCTTTGTACCAGTACAGAAATACCAAGCTTCTTATCACAATAATGCATCACTACCACGGATTGTATCCTGCCCCATACAGTAATTCTCAATAGAACTACCATAAAAAGAGGTTATGGGTCGGAAAAACAAGTAACATGCAAGTAATTACTATGAGTTGATATAAACACACATGACCACCACAGAAATTTACCTGAGGCTATGGTGCTGCAGTTCACACTGGGGCCCATTTTAAATAATGTTACTAAGTAAGCAGAACAGGAAAACAGCATTACAAATACTTCATCTATAGGTCCACATTTACTGCAGGAATACCAATCTGCTTCTCTGCACTATTCTCTCCAAGCACAGCCAGACTCTACATAGCAGCTGTAAGATGTCAGAAATAAGATCATCATCCTATGAGTGAGATTCATTTTCTGCACAGACCCCATTAGAGCCGCATACCGAGACCACAGACACAGAGAGTCACAGAAGTCCTGTATACTTTGCAAGGCAGAAAGGATCCAGGGTACTGATAATAGCTGCCAAAAAAAATGCTATGATACTACCAAGCATTTAAGCTTCTTCAACAGAAGTTCAGCATGGTCTGAGGCTGCATGTTGAAGAGGTGTTCTAACCTTTGCTCAGGAGCAGCTGATCTTGGGAAGCTGAGGTGTACCTCTGGGGAAAGTACTGTGGTGACAGCTCAGAGTACTGTTGGTATCTCTCCCTCCTCTTGCTCCATGGGAGACACAAATTCCTGCTCCATCACAGAGCCTTCTTCTCATCCACTCATCTCCTTTGTGAGTCAGAACTTTGTTCCTTTACAGGATACAAAGAGTGTACCACCAGCTAAGCAGAGCACCCGGCAGAGACAGCATCGTACATCGGCTCTGGGAAGAACTGGTAGCAGCAGCCCAACATGCAGAAGGGCCACGCTACGCCTACTGGACACTGAAGAGTGGGATCAGGTTGCAGAGATTAGAGTGCTGTTGATGACTATTAACCTCCGTCCTTCATGATGCACTCAGAACCGCAGTGCTACTGTGGTACAGCCAAGTCATAGCTACTGGTCCACATTAGCACTGGACAGGACATCATTTGGAAGCAACAAGGAGGAAGATGCTCAGAAATGGAAAGGAAGTCAGTCAGTCACATGATCCTTAACAGCTCTAGTGATTCACTTCTTTCTACTGAAGACATAGAGACAGCAACAAAAATTGCAGTCTCTGCACTGGCTTCTGAGTATAAGGGATTAGAACAAAAATTTGTAACCTAACTCCTGGCTGGGTTCAGTCTTCCAGAAGCCAGTACCAAACACATAAGCCATATGCGAGAAAATTAATTTCACAGAAAAATAAAATCATGGGGCAGGGTATTTTTTTGTGTGCATATACTTAGTATACTTGAATGTTTAGTTAACAATTGGTACATACCCCACTAACTAAAATCCGACACAGCCCCCTGATATCCTTTGAGATTTTAAAATCCAACAATTATCATAGGTGGGAAAAAATATGTCTGATAGCAAGTTACTGGATGTCATCACTGATGGATAAATTTGGCACATTAAGTACACGTAAACTAATTTGAGGAACAGCATCCCTCAGTAACAGAAGGGTGCTTACTACAGTGAGCTTACTACTGAGACACAGCTGACATGAAGACACTGATGTGCAATCATTGTGTATCATAACTCCTGATACCATGCCTCTCTGGATCATGCTGTTTTAAGAGAAATCCGCTGATTATTACAGAGGTTCCAGTAATAAACTTCTGCCTGAACCAACTCAAGTGCAGTTCCAAAATCACTGAGGTGTCACTGATGTCCAGCTGATCAGCAAGCAAAAAAACAGCCATGGCAATTCCCTCAATCACCTCTCCACATACTTTCAAGAGTATCTGGGCTTGTCCAAGAGCAGAAATAAGTGTCTGGGAGCAAGTCAGCAGCTTTCTACCTTATACCAGCTTAATGTTTTGTGAAATGATGACTAACTAACTGGTGACAGCAAAACAGATCAAGAAAACAAGTCTTTGCTACTAGGAGATAGTTATTTTTTTCTCAGATAAAACAAAATTGGAGAGGGTGGGAGAAGGGAAGTCAGCCAGTCACAAGAAGAAAGCAAGTCTTGCAAACAGAGGGGAGACTAAGTGTGATATATTTTGATGTTAATTAAGATTTTAACTGGACACTCGTGAGAACTATCATGCTTTTGTACAATGAACACATTGCACGACTTTCTGCCATTAAAATTGACTCAACAGCAAAGTAGGGCTTATTCCATCAGCTCCCTCTGTCCTTATAAGTCTACCAGAGCTTCCCCCTCAACCACAGTTTCTTCCATACCCTCTTGGCACTGAGCTCCAAAGAAAGCTGGAAAAAAAATAATATAAATAAATAAATAAATAAATCTAAGTTGTAGCTCTACCTGAAAGTGAAGATACAAACTATTTTTGTATCACAGAAATACAGTACTGTATATAGGGAGCAAAAATAATTGAACAATTCCAAAAGAGTAACTCTTTAAGAAAAGAAACAAAAAATAATCCCGAAGTCCTCTTGTGACACATATAGCATTAAGAAAAGCATGAGGAGGCTGTGCTTGGCACCTATTCATAGGGTACAGACATGTTAACATCCATATGAATTGAAAATTCTGGTGCTAAGAAATGAGGTTTCAAGCAGCAATACTGGTTTAAAGTTATTCCTCATCACTGCTCTTCTCTGTTCTCAAGTCACTGGGCCTCAGGCCTGGCCAGTTCTAGGAAGCATGGAAATTTGTGAGATAGGTGAGCTCACGTACAAGGTTGCTCCAGCCCACTCACCATCTCTTCAGCCCAGGCCACACGATTTTGCTTACCAAAGAAAGTTAACCCAGTACAAGAGAATTAATATAATTTCTGACAGATTAGCAGACAACTTTTAGGAGTGTTGGGAAGCAAAGCACAGCAGCACCATGCTGTTAAGAGTTGTTCAGTCATCTCATGAACTCCCACTGTAGGACACTTAAGACTTCTTACACTACTGCAGATTGCATTTTTCCTAAACCAATCCTGAGAATTTATGAACAGTCTTGGTTTTAGATCAATGTGAGACTTCCCAGAGGGATCCTTCTAAACTGTGAAACAATTACAATAACCCCATGCAGTTGACAGCAAAACGACTGTCACAGGGTAGTGCAGCTGGCCACTGGCAGAGAAAACATGCAGGTTTACAATAATTATGCCTTAAATCCTAGACTTTCTCATCAGATTTTAGTGAATAAAATCAAAACTGAACATATATACCACTTACACTAGGGCTCATAGTGACACTGATCGCCTATATAAGTGGTAAGACTTGCAGCCCTTACACTCACATATGAACCCTCTGACTTCTCTATGACTCCAGGTTTTAAAACCAGAACCTAAAGTCTATTTGAATACCAACTTCTCCCTGAACAATTTAAGTCCTAAGGAACAAGTTCTTTGTGCTACAGATTCATCTTGCAGACATCTAATGTTTAAGTTACAAACCAATCAGTAAGTAAACTGGTATTTTCGTAGATTACATAGTACTGATCTACCTTATGATCTTACAGGAACAAAAAAATCAAAAACCAACACCTTCTTTTGTGTTCTAATATTCCAAACAAAACTGGAAACTAAATATTTAGGAGTTCACTTTTAAATGTTAGCTTGCCAAAGTGCCACTAAATTTTAAAGCTCTATATTATCACTTTTTTTTTTTTTTTAGAACACTAAGGATTATCAATAAAGTGGATGGTCACACTCAAAGAATTGCTATAAATAAGTCGATGTCCAAGTGGAGACCAGCGATGAGTAGCGTTCCTCAGAGGCTGGTACTAACATCTCTTTAACATCTTTGTAAGCAACATGGACAGTGAGATGAAGCACACCCTCAGCAAGGCTGCCTTCCACACCAAGCTGTGTAGTGTGGTTAACACACTGGATGGAAAGGATGCCATCCAGAGGGACCTGGCCAGGTCTGAGATGTGGGTCAAAGCCAACTTCACTAAGTTCAACAAGGCCAAGCACAAGGTCCTGCACCTGGGTCAGGGTAACCCTAAGCACAAATACAGGCAGACTGAGAGCAGCCCTGAGAAGGACTTGGGGGTGTTGGTTGATGAGAAGCTCAAGATGAGCTAGCAGTGTGTGCCTACAGCCCAGAAACCAAACGTAGGCTGGGCTGCATCAAAAAGAGTGTAACCAGCAGGTCAAAGGAGATTACTCTCCCTCTCTGCTCTGCTCTCCTGAGACCCCACCTGCAGTATTGCATTCAGCTCTGGCACCCCCAACAGAAGAGGGAGACGGACATGCTTGAGCAAATTCTCAGGAGGCCACAAAGGTGCTCAGGGAGCTGGTCAGACTGAGAGAGTTGGGCTTGTTCAGTCTGTAGAAGGCTCAGGGAGGCCTTAGAGCAGCCTTTCAGTACATAAAGGGAGCCTACAAGCAAGCTGACTGACTTGTTACAAGGACATGTAGAACAAGGTTGGAACGGCTTTAAACTGAGAAAGGGTAGATTTGGATTAGACATAAGGAAAAAATTCTTTACTGTAAGGATGGTGAGGCACTGGCACAGATTGCCCAGAGAAGCTGTTGCTGCCCCATCCCTGGCAGCAGGCAAGGTTAGTTTGAACGGAGCTTGGAGCAACCTGGTCTAGTGGAAGGAAGGTGTCCCTGCAGGTTCGAACTAGATGATGATTAAGGTCCCTTCCAACCCAAACCATTCCATGATCTTATGTAGAGCCCATCTGCCCTGAAACACTCAGGCTGCACCTGGAGAGGCTAGCAGCAGCTTGAGAGTACCCCGAGGTGACTTGTAACTATTTACACTCTTACAGGGTGAACGGTCAGGACTGCTGGAAAGAGGAAGCAATGGCCTGCTCCATCCCGAAATGATTAGATGTTATTACAGAACAATGCCAAGTTATTAGCTTGTGAAGAGCCCACCTGAAGGCTTAAAGCAAGTTACAAAACCTGTTTTGCCACACAGACAACTATGCAAGCCAATAGACAAATAGATTCCTTCATAGTTAAAAGAATCCCTGGGGGGGAATATGTGCTAATGAAGACATTCATACCTTGACTGCCTTTTCAGTCTTAACCCCCACTCCCAAAAAAGCCCAACAAACAAACAAGGGAGCACATAAACACGTAACTGTTTTAGACAGTCATAAGCCAGCCATTTCCAAGTTGGATTTGTTCGTCTGCTGTTCTCTCCCCCACCTTGCCCTCGCCAAGTAACTCTCCTGTTAGTATAATACTTTTAAAAAAGAGGACCAGTCAGCTGTCTTCACCAGAAAAGAACCACCATGGCATCTAAGCCTGTGAGCATTATGGGACACACAGAAAACTACAAAGCATACCTGGTACAGGCAGAAATCTTTACAGAAGTTTGGAGTTATGCTATTATATTATCATTTAACTTCTTTTAAAAGTGAAAAAATGGAAGAATAAATTGGCTAAGTTATACAGCTCTTCAGCAGCTCATGCAAAAACTTTAGATATAGTATCACCTACCTACAAAAGAAAAAATATATAATTATTATATTTTTCCCCATCAGCAACTCAGAAGCTAGAAACTAAAGGGACACAGACTGCTTCGACAAGTATATCCCTGCAAACCTGGATGCACGTTTCTCCCTGCTGCTCAGTTCACGACCGCTCTCTGGAACGGTGTTATTTCGGGTTTTTAAGTCGAGGCTTATAACCCACGGCACCCAACGGAGAAAGCGAAGAGATCAAACCCACTTAAGAGCAGCACGACGCATACTACAGAGAGAGCTAAGGCTTTGTCTCAGCACCCAGTGGCTGCCCACACTGCCAACACTTCACTCACTCAACCGGACCGAGGCGTCCACCTCCGCCCAACCGGCACCACAGGATGCGCCCCCCTCCGCCCCGTCCAGGGCACCGGCAGCACCGGGATGGAACGGGAACAGCTGCTGGCGCCGTACCTCCGCCTGGCCGTGAGCCCCGTCGACGGAGAAGACGAAAGGAACAGAGAGGAAGGGAAGGGAGACCCTCGCCCGGCTGCCTGCCCCGAGGAGTAATGGGGGACAGAGTGGCCGCCCGGCTCTGACCCGCGCCCGGTGCCCCGGCCCACCTCACCCCTCACGGCGGCGGCTCCGGCCGGGAGAAGTTGCAGGGCCGGCAGCGGAGGCAAGGGCGTGCGGCCAGCGCCAGCCTGGCGGGGCTGCCCCGTGGAGGGGAGCAATGCGCGCCCGTGTGGCAGGAACCCCGGCGGGAAGGGCCGGTGCTGCCCCAGGGAGGGCAGCGCACATGCTATCCCCCCCAGCCCGCGGAGGATGCGAGTCCCTACCTGGGCTGTACAGCCGAGCCGAGCCGAGCCGAGCCGAGCCGAGCCGAGCCGACGAACGCAAGCTGCCCGGGCCGCCCGCCGGCCACCGAGCAGGAAGCGAGGCTGAGCCGCCTCACAAGCAGAGGAAGGTGCGGAGGCGGCACACCCGCCCCCTACTGGTGGCGGACCGGAGTGGCTCCACCCCGCAGCTCTCAGCGCCTGCGTGGGTAATGTCCAGGAGGCCGATGTTCCAAGAGCCCCGCACGTGTGCGCATCGGCGGCCGGCATCCCCGAGTGCGCGGCTGGGGGTACCATGTGCCCTAAAGTCAGCCTGGTGCTCCGGGGCGGTGCGGTTGTGTGAAATGTCCACGCTTGATTTCGCTCATATTTTATACAACTCTCCCCAGCACACCAGGAGTTACCCAAAGGAAAAGGTGTTTTCTGCTTCAGAAAACAACCAACCAATCGAAAAAAAACAAAACAAAACAAACAACAAAAAAAAAAAAAACAACAAAAAACACCCCAGAAATAAAACCCCCCACCAATAAAAAAAACCCAAATGAAACCCCTTAACCCCCCCCCCCCCATCTTTTTGATGAGTAGGACAGAGCAGATGTGTGTTACCATGTAACAAGAAAAGGTAATCTCTTCTTTATCCTTGGCTGTGCTCTGTGTCTGTTTTTTCTTTTCCCCTTTTTTTTCCTCCTTTTTTATTATATAATTATTTGTTTATTTATTAAGTTACTTATTTTTATTGGCACTGGTATTCCTCTACACCGTTTTATTGATCTCTGCTGGTGGTACTCCCTCGGCTGAGCTGTCACTGGGGTGTGTATGGAAAGTGCTGGGACAGCAGATTCAGTCCATTCCACTATTGTCACACCACAAAGAGCATTCTCCCAAAACCAGCGTGGCACTTCTGTTAGCAGAGAACAAAGCCACAGCTAAAATACAGGGCATATTGCACATCATTAAAGTCAGGTAGACAAACGAAAGTTTCCATTTCTTATTTTTACCACATCTGATCAACAGATCTTTCTTTTAATGGGTTTAAAATAGTATACTTTGATGCCAGCTGTTCCTTGGTATCAGGTAGTTATTTGAGCATTAGTCAAGTAATTTCTTTAGTAAATTCTCACAACACATTGATGTTTCAGATATACTGTAATCTCAAAATGAGCAAAGAAATAACCAGTAGGAGCATTGCTCAAGAAAAGAAAGTCTTTATAGCTTTTCATTCTAAATGATAATATAGCTTAATTTGACAATAATTTCAGTGTGTAATATATGAAATTTCACCATGCTCCTCTGGTTACTTATTAGGTGACACTATCTACATAACAAACTAATAAGGTCGGTATGCTAAAGGAGGCTGGCTCCTTTGATAAACAACTGTTTCCATTAGAAGTATTTTGAAAATATTACAGAGGTAGCAGTATCAAAAAAGAAATATCTGCACAATAACCAGAACCTCAGAATACATCTGTATCAAAGTAAAAAAAATAACTAAGACCTGAGAATGGCTGTGATTTAATCCCTTGATTATATACCTTTCTGAAAGGGTGCCACAATACGTGCCAGGTGGAGAGTCACAGTTCCCTGCAAATGAGGCAGCTGGCAGGAGCTAAAAAAAGAGGGGGTATGTCACCTTCCCCAGTGTGTCAGGGAGCCTCCAAGTTCTTGTTTTCCCCTTTTTTCCTAATTTTCCTTATAATTTTCCCTTTTTTCAAATTTCCTTTTTTTTTTCTTTTTTTTTTTCTTTTTTTTTTTTTTTTTTTATATAATTTGTCTTATAATGCCATGGCTATGGCCACTAAGTAGAAGTCTTTTATAAGAAGTACAAATTATACCTACAGGAGTTTATTTTGATTTTTATTATTGTCTGTGATGAACTGACTATTTTTGCTTCTCTAGATTAAAAAATTCAGTACGAAACGGAAGGTGTTTCATAGTCAATGTTTCATCATGACATAATGTTTCCTAAATTTGCAATTTTAAAATTCAAAATGCTTATATGTATTTAAATCAATGAAGCAATGAATTACCTTGAGTTTATCATTAAACTGTTAAACTCTAAGAAAAATATATACTGTTAATTCTTTATAGTGCAAACATCAGAAACAAAAATATCTTAAGGATTCGGGTACATTGGGCCTGAACAAAGATGACCTTGTTGGCCTCACTTCTTTGGCAAGTTTCTGAACTTTCTTATCTTTCTTATAATTACTTATTTTTACTAAATGAAATTCTAGCACTGCACTATGTTTTTTTTTTTTGCTTTTGTTTTTGTTTTTGTTGTTGTTGTTGTTGTTGTTGTTGTTGTTGTTTTTAACTGATAATGAAAACATCTCCTTCATGTAATTACTGGAAAGCTAAATGTAATCCATGCCTTATTTAGCATCTTAAGGCTGATGGGGATAAATGAAAAAGTAAAATACAAAAGCAAACCCTTTCAGGTGATTTGTCTTTAGGCTGTTGATTATTACCTTTGGCAATGGATGTTCTACTAATAGTCATCAGTCTTGATTATCAGTTCTGGCATCAAAGCAATTCCTGGTGGCTTTTAAAAGGACTTTTTTCCTGTATGCCTAAATTTCACATTTGTGTACTATAAACTAATACTTCTGCCTTAGCAGGTCTTTCCATGGTGTTGTGAAGGAGCCAGCCTCAGACTGGTGGCAGAGACCCAGCTCTCCAACAGTTGGAGTGTCTGTGGCATACAAGGTTTTTTTATCAACACAGAAGCACAATCATAGGAAATACTTCTTGTCTTTGCATTTGGTAGGACTGGGATTACAGTGCTGTGTTAAGCAAGATTACAACCCTAGGCCATCTTTTAATTATTATACAGAAAAAAATGGAAAGAAGAGAGGAAAGTTACTTTGAGAATGCTGCAGGCAGCTTGCCTTGGAGCAATTGGAAAATGTGATTTTCACCAAGTTGTGAGTCGTGTAACTATAAATAGAGTCTAACATGTACAAGCACAACATGAAGCCCACTCCTCTCGCCTCTCCTTCCTCTTCCAAACACATGAGACCTCACCTGGAGTACTGTGTGCAGTTCTGGTGTCCTCAACATAAAAAGGACATGGGACTGTTGGAACAAGTACAGAGGAGGGCCACGAGAACGATAAGGGGACTGGAGCACCTCTCGTATGAAAATCGGATGAGAAAGTTGGGACTGTTCAGCCTGGAGAAGAGAAGGCTGCGTGGAGACCTCATAGCAGCATTCCAGTATCTGAAGGGGGCCTCTAGGGATGCTGGGGATGGACTCTTCATTAGGGACTGTAGTGACAGGACAAGGGGTAATGGGTTAAAACTTAAACAGGGGAAGTTTAGGTTGGCTATAAGGAGGAAATTCTTTCCTGTTAGGGTAGTGAGGCACTGGAATAGGTTCCCCAGGGAGGTTGTGAATGCTCCATCCCTGGTGGTATTCAAGGCCAGGTTGGATGAGGCCTTGGGTGATATCGTTTAGTGTGAGGGGCCCCTGCCCATGGCAGGGGGGTTGGAACTTGACAATCTTAAGGTCCTTTCCAACCCTAACTATTCTATGATTCATACCCCTTGTCCTATTAATTTCCTTATTATTTTTTTTTATAAAATCAGGCAATTTGATGCCAATGAGGGGAGGATATTCTGTCATTTAGACAGAATTGGAAGGTGATAATTTTGCCATATGGGACTCATAAATATTTGTCTTAGCATCTGGTATTAATGCTGATGCAGTGAAATGTTAGAAATATTGCTGGCTAGAGTTCTTATAAGCAATGTGTAATGAGCTAGAGACCCACACTAAATCTGCTCACCATGATAAAGACCAAAATGTCAATTTTTTCCAAAACCTCTAATCTGTGGATGTGGACATCTTTGAGTAATATTTTATGATGTTACTGAATCTAAGAAGTCTCTCAAATTGTTTTAGAAATCCTAAAAGTCATTGTTCCAGTTTTAGATGAGGAGGATCTGAGAAACACTTGCAGCTGAGATTCAGGTCAAGAACAATCATCACCAACTGGAAACTGTAGATGCTCTGAGACAGACAAGCTACAGATAGTATTGTTCATGAGTTGCAGCTACATGAGAGCTCTTCTCTTTCTCACGATGAAGCTCCTCCAACTACAGCTCTTCCTCACAGGAAGCATATAGAGCTTGCTTCAAGTTTATTAATGCTTCATTTCAACAAGATATAGTTCCTGACCCATAAGCTCACAACTAGCTCACACCTTTCCCAAGGCAGAGCCCATTCATCCCTGCTGCTCTTTCACAAAAAGGGCAATTCCTTCCCTCCCTTATCGCCTGTCCTTGCTAAATTGCCTGTATCCATCCATTAAACAGCCCCCTTGTGTGAGCTATCCCCTGACATCACTGTGATCCCAATGAGATACTATAGCCCTGTAATGAACGCTCTGTAGAGCATCAGACCTCTAATTCCTCCTGTTGGTTCTCCATCCTATGGACATTAGTGTACAGGCACTTCAGATGGGCAGTCACCCAGCTGTGCTGATTTCCCAGAATATGTATGAGAACTATCCCCTTAATAACATACTGGCATATATGTCATATTTAGTGCCCTGCTGACGCTTCCTTATTGATGTTTGTTTGCTTAAGTTGACCTCTTTCACGTGTTCTGCTGATTACACATCAACCTGCACCACTTCCTTACTAGATTGTAGGTCCTTATCTCCCTTCTTTGTAATTTCCAGTTTAGAGCTTTCCTTACCAGACTGGCCAGCCATTTGATAAAGTTGCTTTTGCCCTACTTTTTCAGGTGGATCCTGTTTCTTCCTAGCAGCTGTTGACCGCTAAATAGGGTCCTATAAACACAAACCTCAAATACTTGCCATTGATGCCAGCTGCATGATGCCAGCTGGTGATCTGCAGTATCTGTCCACTTCTCTGCAAGCCCTTTCTTTCCTTTCTCTGGTAGGATCAAGCAGAAAGCCCCTATGCCCTTATATATGGACCCTTATGTCCTTGACGCTTCCCACCAGGGCCATATAGTTGTGCCTGATATGCTCACAGCTTCCCCTGGCAATATCATTGCTGCTTTTATGGAAAAGCATCAGAGGACAAGACCTAAGACCTCACAAGTTAACAGTCTTCCTTCGGTATCTGAGATACAAGTCCTAGCAAGAAGGAAATGCCCTTTGCCAGCAGGTGAGATCAGCTGACAGGGGCCTCCTTCACAACAGCAGGGAGTCTGCTCCTGCCATCCCCCTAGTGCCAATCTCCCCTGGTGTTGCTGCCAGCTCAGGCTAGGCTGGTGCCACTGCTTTGCTGGTCTGAGCTCCTGACCTCTCAGCTGCTACCACAGCACTTGGTCTATTTTGTAGTTGCAGATCTGCAAATAGGAGCAAGAGCCTTCCTCCTATTGCTAGAAGTCACAAGCCTCCAGCTTTCATTGTTGTTTCTTTCCTCCCACTTGTGTAACTGCATGAGCCATGTGCTCTGCTTTTTATAACACAAACTCAAATGAGAGAGGAAGTGATGGACAGTCTCTCCATGCCCACCCATACCTTAGTGCTTAATCAAGATAATAACTCTTCCTGTCTTACCAACATACAAACGATTGTCAATAGTTGTCATGTCTGGGCTTTTCTAGTGGAAAAAAAAGAATCCCATCTTGTGAGGAAACTCTCAGGTGATGGGGCAAAAAGACAGGGCAGCTCAGCAAATATCTGAAGGGTAGAGCCTGTACTCAGTTATATAATAAAAAACATTAAATCCTATGTACACAGAAATAGAAAGCAGTCTGTAAGGATTCTGACAGCTCACACAGTTGTCACCAGCATGGAATGACCAGACCCCATCCTTTAAAGCCTCAGTGATGAGTAAGATAAAATGTGCAGAAACATTGGTGATCACCCCATCCCTACTGTTGTGCTTGGCTAGACCACAGAAAATAAATTGCATGCTTAGCTGTAAATTGATAGGCACAACCCTGAGGAGGGTATTCTAGTTCTAACCACAGAACTGGTAGCTAAGGCATCTGACTGACTTTGAAAGTGAAAAAGAGAACTTGGACATCAAACACACTTTGTGTGAAGCAAATCCAAATACAGCTGGTTTTAAGCCAAAGGGATTTAGCTAGAGACCAGGCTAAGCTACGTCATTGCCCCGCTAGCACAAGCAGCTCAGCTCTAATGAAAGGATCCCTGGCAACTGTGGAAACTCCAGGAGCAGACACCTGGTGATAAAGCAGAGTTTATGGCTCACCAGCCATAAGATCACAGTGTAAAAATGATCTCTTCTGAGACTAAAATAATGAAGCTATGGCAGTTCATACACTGAGGTTATGAGGTTACTTTGCAGCTGTGGGGAAAAGAACCAGAACTGTGAGAACTTCTGGAATGATTTGGAAGGTGTTAGTTCCTCAGTTAACCCGTGTGCCCTCTGATACTGTCCAGTTGCCATCTTCACAGTGGTATTGTGCCTCTGTGGGTCTCACTGCTATTGCTGAGGGTCTCAAAGTAGCACAGTAATATTCATAGTGAAATGCAAGCAGACTCTTGGTTTTGCCTGCAGCTGACCAATTCCTCTCTCAAAAACTCTTCACACTCTAGCTTGGACAGGAGTTCAACTTTGCTGAGTGATAAAAACAAGTGCAGTGAGGAATTTCTGTTCATCTGGTCACAGGCATAGTGGCTTTCTGAGCTTCAATTTAGGAGGAAGATTTTGCTTCCTCCTACCACAGAGTTGAAAAGATCACTGAGACTCAGATGTCTCTGAAGGAGGCTTGTCCAAGTAGTATGGTATGAGAAGCAGTTGATTTTAACAACAGTCTCATTAAGCGAGACACCTTGTCAGAACTGACACCTTCTGTTTGCAGCAAGACACTCATTGCTTATACATCAGCACTTTTACCCCTTTCTCATGCTGATGGGTTTAATAGCATACAAGCCTAATCACACAGATTTTCTGATAAAAGAACAATATGGCTTGCAGTGGATTTTAAAAACATAGATTCCTATATGATACAACTACAGACAGATTTTAATTCAAATAATGACCTTGGGAGAATGCTTGCTCTGTTTCATGGTGATGTGCTGTACAAATGGCATAGGAAAGAAAGAGCTCTTGAGATACAGGAAGATGCAGCTTGTAAGTAATTCAAGGCAGGCACCTTGTGGTGCTGGAGTGTTTTCTACCCTGCTTTTTAGGCTTGTGTTTAAATCTCAGCTTAAATACTAGCTTGTAGAAAATCCAAATACCACAATCTCCTAGATTCTACCCCCTGCCCCTAAAAATGCAGAGGGGCCCACCTTCCCTAAGGAAAGCCAGCTTCTTCACGAGAGCATGGAGTTCCTTCTCTGCCAGGTCCACACAGCTGGCCATGCCCTGTCTTTTGAGCCTATTTCTCTGTAGGAAATTTGGTAGTTCTAAAGGATGTGAGATTTTACATGTGCCTGTCTGGGGAAGTGCACAGAATGGTTTGCACTTCTTAAATAAAGTAATAACAGCCCTTTCTAGCAACAATCCCCAAACATAAACCAGCAATTTTCTTTTTTTCCATTTGCATTTGCCTGAATGTTTTTTCTTTTTCACTTGTTTGGGGTTTGTTTATTTGTAGGTTTTGTTGGGTTTGTTTGTTTGTTTTTTCTTTTTTTGTCTTTTTTAATTTGAACAATATAACTTGTCAAAAGGAAAATCTATTTAGCACTTGTTCAGAAAATAATTTAGGCAAGACTTGAATTCTCAACTTTTATTACTTGCAACCAGTCTTTTATCTTGCAAATGGAAACAGCATGAAATAAAAGGAAAATACTGGAGGAGTGAGAGTCTGTTATTCTGTTGCACAGTTAGTTTCTAGACAGGACATATTGAAGCTAAAGTCACTTGATTTACGCTAGACAGAAGTGTTACTGTAACAGATTTGTGTTACAAAGCATCCTTTTAATGTACTTTCCTACTTGAAGTACTGTATTTGTGTTAGAAATTCACTGAAGATGTTTCTCCCCATATACTGCTTTAAATTATTCCTAAATCCTTTCCTTTTACAGTATGCCAAAACTGTTACTGGTTGATCAGCTAAAGTCATGCATAGTTGTCATAGAATATTAAGAAAAAGCTGAAAAGGACCTTTAGTGGTCACCTAATCCATCTTTCTATTTCCCATCAGAAACGTGAACCTTTTGTTTCAACTGTTGCTATATATTTATGTTATCTCCATCTGGTGATGGAGAATGTAGTTTCCATTAGGGATCTGTACTATTACCTACCTGTTATGATCCTAATGTCTAATCTAAACCTCCCTTGCTGTAGTGCAAGCTTATTTCTTCCTCTCATCTACAGTGAAGACAGAGAACCATGTATCTGCTTTGCCTCTGACATTAGCCTTTTATGTGTTTAAAGACTATGCTTTTTCTCGTTTTTTTTTTTTTTTTCAGCATTCCCTAAACAAGATAGTCACACTTCCTCTAATCCTTGCTCATGGATCATGTTTTCCAGACTTTCAGTCTCCTCTAGATTACAGTTTATTTGAGACATGGAGGCCAGACCTCAACACAACTCTCCTATTTAGGTATTGCCAACACAAAATCATCTATGGCACACAGTACTCTCTATCCTTTTTTGCATTTTTGTCACAGTAGTTGTGTTGACTGATATTCAGTTGTGTCTGTGTATAACCACTTCATCTTACTCTGTGGAACTGCTACCCTGCTGAGAGTTTCCAGTTCTGTATTTACAGAGCTGATTTTTTTAACTCAAATTGTAGCCTGTCTTTTTATACCATTTCTGCTATCTGTTCAGTTCTTCTTGACGTTAATCATATTCTCTAAAGTCCTGTCCTGGGTTCAGCTGTAACAGTCATTTTTCTCCTTCTTAGTAGCTGGTGCAGTGCTCTGTTTTGGCTTTAGTGTGAGAACAATGCTAACTCTGATGTTTTCAGTTGTTGCCCAGCAGCACTTGCCCTGATCAAGGGCTTTTCAGTCTCATGCTCTGCCACTGAGGAGGGGCACGAGAAACTGGGAGGAAGCAGGGACAGGACACCTGACCCAAACTAGCCAAAGGGGTATTCCATACCACAGCACGTCATGCCCAGTATATAAACTGGGGAGAGTTACACAGAAGGCCCAGATTGCTGCTGGGATTGGGCTGGCTACTGGTTGGCGTGTGGTGAGTAGCTGTATTGTGCACCACTTGTGTTTATTGTTTTCTTTTATTCCTTTCCCTTTTAGTTTTATATTCTCTCCCCTTGTTATTTCCCTTATCATTATTATTACTGATGGTAGCAGTAGTTTTATATTATGCTTTTGTTATTGAACTGTTCTTATTTCAACCATGGGGTTTACATTCCTGTGTTTCCCACCCCCATCCGTGGAGAAGAGGGTGGTGAGCAATTGGCTGTGTGGTTCTGAGTTACTGGCTGGGCTTAAACCATGCCAAGTCCTCATAGGCTTCTGCAAATTGGAAGTATCTGCTTATTTAAAAATTAAATACTCCATCATCTAGAATGTTAATATACCAGAACCAACACAGACCCCACTGGGGGTAGCACAGCACAAAGGGATTTTGGCATTATCCAGCTTGAGTGCCGGTTTTTTCTGTCAGTGTTACACCCATATTGTAGCAGGTTTTCTCTAAAGCTTGAATGCCAAGATTGCTCCTGAAAATCTCATGAAAGGCAGAGTCCACAGCCCCACTCCTATCAATGTGTATGACATGCACTGCATTTCTCCTATCTACATGGCCTGTTACATTGGTTAAGCATGATAGGCGTTAGCATGATAGGGCCTCTGATGATTACCTGAGGAAAGACCTTTGGTCTTTATGGTATTTGAAGTAACATTTCTTCTTCATTAATAGAATTTTCATTGCTTTCCCAGCAATTAGGCAGTATCTGCCCACCTAACCACAAAACATATTTATAGTCACAAAATGAATGTCATTTACATACGACCATTTTTAAATTCAAACAATCAGAAAATCCTACAGTTCTTGAAGCTGCTTTTTGGGGGATTAGGTTTTATTTCTTGTAGCACTATTACAAACTGTCTAAATGAACAGAAACTGCTTACAGAAATGTATACCAGGATTTTCATAGGAAAACTTCCCTTCCTTTGTTTAAGACTAATCTGATATTAATGTGTATCTTTAATCAGAGGCAGGGCTCTAGTTAAATCAATTGCAAGGGCTGCTCTGAACTTAAGAGCACTTATGAGCCTACGAGAAATGTAGCAGTAGAGAGCAATTGATTATCTTCTGGTATCAGCGTGCTTCACTTGATAAAATTTCTCCAGCTGAGGCCTGAATGATAGAGCTGGAACTTAGATTTCAGCCAGAGGGAGGTGTTCCTGAGGTAAAACCTCAGAACCAAATGCCATTGAATGTTTAGAGTGCTTTGCTCATTAATCTTATCCTACCAAAACATGTGGGAGTGGGGGGAAAAAAAAAAAATCCATAAAATAGCTTTATCTACCTCCAACAGAGAACAATCTGGCTAGAAAATTTCTGATGAAACATTTTCTCATCAGGATATGCTGTTCATTGAAATCAAAATGTTCCACAAGAGAATTTCCATTTTTGACCAATTTCCAATGGAATCCAGGCAGGTTTCCAAGACAACCGAGCCTGACAGCTTCCCTGTCTGCCTTCTCAACAGCTCTTCTGGCTGGTTCTAGGGGATCTTGGGCTTACAGACTCCTTTGCTTGGGGGGCTGACAGGACACTGAGAGCTGGGAAAGAAGGACCCTCCAGTTTGTGGCTTCTTGGCAATCCTGATTCCCCAGACATGCAGGGATGAGACTGACAGGCTTCCCCAGAGCTGAGGCACCATGCCGTGAAAGGACTCAACACTCCTTGGTTTCATTCCAAACTCTGAAATATTAAAATATTAAAACGTCTGTATTTCTTCATGCTGGTGCAATGAGTCTGTATTCCTGATCAGAGCCTAATACTGCAGGAGAGTGCATATCTAGTTTTACAAGCTGTTGTAGAAAATTACACAGATACTAATGGGGCTCTGGCAGGCTGACTGCACATAGGCATATGAACATAAGGCAGTAGTGCCCATGGTGATGTGGTTACACACTACTGCTGTTACTAACACTTTTCTTCACAGTACTTAACAACTGATTAGTTCTTCCAATATATCCTTGAAGTACTAATAAGTAATATTTCATTCTAGAGGCAAAAAAATTACATAGAAATGTTAATGGCTTGCTCAGAACCACAAAACATATCAATATAATCTGGCTTACTACTGGACAGTCCTGCATATTCTGTTAAGAGTCTTCGTTAACATAAAATGTGCCTTAGGTAATCATCCAGTTATGCCCTCAGCCAATGAAAACAACACCTGCCTGTTCTTTTCAGGTTTCACTTTTCACATTTCACTTTTCACTTTTCACATACTAGTATCACAACCAAGGGACTTGCATCCCTTACAGCTCAGCTCACAGAGGGAGTGTGTGACTGTTTCTTACCCACTTCCATGTGATGACATTGCGTGTCTCAGACTTAGCCTAACATGGCAGTACATGACCTATGTACTGATTTGCTGTTGGCTTCGATATCTAAAGGAAAAGGACAGTAGAAAACAGCTAAGGATATAGTAATGACTTAAAAGCCACACCCTGATTTTTATAAAACGGCTACTTACCATCCATATTATTCAGGGTTGGTTGGCATTCCCTCACTATTATATTTTGGGAAAAGCTCCAATATCCTTTTCATGAGGCATAATGCCAAATATAGAAAAATATATGATTAGATTTACTACATGTAATGAAAACTACTGGCAATCAACTAAACTGCGATAATGCATCACCTGCCAAATAATAGAGCCTCAGTACAGAAAGAGGCTTGGGAACTTCATGACTGGGCTAACAGAAACGTCATGAAGTTGTAAGAGGGGAGGTACAAAGTTCTGCACCTGAAGCAGGATAACCCCATGTACAGAGAATTAACTGGCTGAGTATCAACACTGATGAAAAGGGCTGGTGGCGGGTTTCATAGTGGCTGCTAAGTTGAATATGAGCCACTAACACTATGATGGGGTAGGACCATGTGCTGTACAAAGCCTGAGGGATTTTGTTCAGCCTTAAGAGAAGGTCAAGAGAGTAATCCAATTGCTGTTTGAAGCAGTCTAATGAGGAAGGGTTTGAAGATAAGACAGAGATACTCTCCTCAGAATTGCACAGCAAGTGAGCAAGAGTCCATGTTCAAAACCTGCAGCAAGGAAGATTTCAACCAGATAGACAAACACAAAGTCTACAGTGGGAGAGATTAAGCTCAGTGGGAAAGATTGACAGGTTCCTGTTGTGGCTGTGGAATCTCCATCCTTCGAGATACTAAAAGCCTGGTTAGGGAAGGCCCTGAGAATCTTAATCTAACTGTGTATCCACAGAAGGAGTGAATCTGCTCACTTTGAAGTCAGTGAAAGTAAAAGTGGGGCCCCAGAATTTTGGAAAGAAAATCAAGAAATAAGATCATCCTTAATGCTTTGCACATTAGGATGAAACAGGTGATCTAGAGCAGACCTTTCCAATCTAAATTATTCTGTGCTTCTATAACTGTGTTGTCAGGGTGAATAGAACAAACTGCATACTGAGCTCTAACAGGACACTGGTCAGTAGGTCAGTGAGAGATCTTATTCTCCTTATTCAGCACTGGTGGGCCTGTCTCTGGGATGCTTTGTGCAGTTTAAGGGTTACCAATAGACGAAGGATGTCAAGAACTGGATAGGACCCACAACGCAATCAAGGGCTTGAGATGCTTGACTCATAAGCCATAGGTTATCAGCTAGCTGCCTAGGCTTAGTTTATCCTGTAAGTTGGAGCTTATGGGATTTAAGCTTGCTCACTCCAGATAAGAGGAATCTCAGAGCTGATCTGATAGCAGCCTGCAACTGCTTGAAGAAGTGTTACAAAGACAATGGATATGAACTCTCCCCAGTAGTGACAGATACCTTGAGAAGGAGTGACAGCCACAAAATGGCAGTTGGGAGGCTCTATTTGGATGTTAGGAATAACTTTATTTCTGGGAAAATGACTCAGCAGACAAACTGGTCACCCAGAGAGACAACTGAAGTCCCTGTCCTTGCAGGTTTGTCAGTCCTGAGTAGCAAAAATCTAGCTGACCTGATCTAATGTTGGCTATAGTCCTGCTTTGAGTGGGAGGATGGACCAGTTCACTTCCATAAGTCCCTTCTAGTCAACATTTCTATGATTCTATTAAAATTATGTTTTCTAAAATTCTATTTGCTTAACATTAAACACAATTTTCTAGCTTAAAACAAGACCTCTGGAAGTTTCTTTATTGCAAATAAATAGGATATTGGGCCACACTGTGATCAAACCCTATTATGTTGTACTCATGATTTTTCCTAACCCTTTTTTTTCCCAAAATATATAGTATTAGCTACTGTTAAATACAGAGCTAAACGGACTGTTAGATTGACATATCTATTAAGGAAAATACCAGTTCCAATTTCCTAAAGGAAAGTATAATGGCTCTTTCCACATTTGTAGAATGTAAACCTTTGATGAAGGTAATAAATAGTCTGTCTTGCAGTCAAGAGGTGGCTGGTAGTCACAGAGTGTTCAGATACTGCCTCAGAGAGGCATGAAATCCTGGAGCTATGCAACATCCATGGAAGTTTTCCTGTTGATTTCAGTGGAGCCAGTTTTCAAGCAGATTGTCTTGATCTGCCCACTTATAAGACTGTAAGACAGTAGTAATTTACCAGTCATTTGCCTGAAATTGAGAGGTATGTGTATTTTAGAAAGTAATGTAAGCAAAAAGTTGTACCTTGTATAAGGATAAATGTGTTGGCAAAGATTAGAAATTGAATAGGTTCACCTTTGACTACTTACTTATCTGATACTCTTTGCATGTAATAAATGAGTTTTTAAATATCCTTAATTTTGCTATCATGCCCAATATACTGCCATGTGATCAGTATGGGGAAAATCCTGGCTCCTTTGAAGTCATGGCAAACTTCCCACTGCCTTTATTGGCCAACACCTTGTGTGGACAACACTGTGTGAGGCACATGAAATGATGTGAAATGAAATTGAAATTTTACTTAATTAAATTAATGAAATAAAATCTTAACAAATGTGAGCAAGAGTTTCTGGCAGAATTATATTGAGGACCAAATTATCTGTTATGTAGTGATTAAACTTTATTTCCCAGTTAGTCAAACACCCAGTCATCTTACAGGATAAGAGCTACTATGCCATAGATGGAAAACACAGAGTAACTGAGCAGCAGATGAAAGGCTAGTGTCTGAACCTATCTCAAAGCTCAGGCTCTTCATTCTGTCTGTTGTAGCATTCTTATGTTAGCCCACACTCAAGTTTTATGCTTTAAGGATGATCTTATTCCTTGATTTTCTTTCCAAAATATTGGGGCCTCACTTTTACTCTCACTGACTTCAAAGAGAGCAGATTCACTCCCTCTGTGGGTACACTTTCATCTACTGTATTGCAATATTTTACATTTAATGGGCTATTTTTAAATGAAATCCCATATTTTTAGTTATACAAAACCTCTGGGTGGTTTTGGCTCAATCTGGTGTTTATGTATCTTTGGGCTCCTGCTACTATTTGTCTTGGCTTGCTTTGGCAGTTCTCATTTCTCTGTATGTTGCAGTGCTTGAGAACTCCATTGCTCTTGGATAGGATTTTTAAGTCTTATAGTCTAACACTTTCCCAGGAGACAAAAAAGAAATATTGAATGCAAGAGTGAGAGGAACAGCTAATTTCCTCAAGTCTCTGCTTTGATCCAATAAGTAATCAGCCAGTCAGAAAAACTCAACTGAAAAGGCATTTCATAGCTGTAAAGTTGGCACAGGGTGAAGAGCCCCACCCAGAGAAGTCAGAGATACCAGTATAATATTAGTTACTTGTATGCTTATTATTTCTGACATGGGTTGTCAGTCCAATATATTCACTCAGACTTTCTAATCACAGTTTAGCTTATCATAGAATCACAGAATGGTTTCGGTTAGCAGAGACCTGAAAGATCATCTAGTTCCAATTCCCCTGCCATGGGCTGGGACACCTTCCACAAGACCAAGTTGCTCAAAGCCCTGTCCAACCTGGCCTTAAACACTTTACAAATAGTTTCAAAGCTCTCTGAAATAATTTAAGAACCTAGATCAGTTTATTTGTAATGTGCATGGTCATCACCCCCTAGTTACACTGTGCTGTGGCATTATGACTGAACTTGCATCATGGCCACACTGGAAAACTAACCTGCAGCACTGCTCTGCCAGGCGTGCAACTCTTACTTTACCCATTTTAGTTGTAGGCTGCTGCTTTTACAAATCACCTTCTGAACTACTGCTTTTTTCCACTTGTCAAGGATTCCTAAGTGTCTGAGTACCTTCACGTCCACAAACCCATGACATACAGCCATCTCTTATGTGCTTAGTTGTGCTATACAATATATGAACAACACGACAGGCTTATAGCATATGGGGCCCACTGTGCAACTGATTTGCACATGCACTGGAAGTTAGACATATTTTGAACACTGATTTTGCAGCAGATGCATTGAAGTTTAATCTGCATGTGCACCACAGGTCTGATGCGTTTGAGACATGTCGCATGCACATGCAAATATGTACGAGCTGTGTTAGTCTGAAGAAAGCTTACAGGGATAGATTAGGCATAATTGAAAAGTTGACAGTCTTTGAGTTCATTGGACCCACTGGCAGAATAAGATGCTGTACAACACATGCTTGTAGCATCACTGCTTTCATAAAACACAAATCCTTTCCCCAAGGCTGTTAGCTTGAAATCAGAGCGCCAGGGTGCTTACAGCTAAGGAAGAAAGCAAGAAGTATTTTCATCTCAGGCTCATACCTTGGTAAAGCCTATGTAAAACTTCACAATTATTGATTTAGAATGAATGGATGTACATAAATTGTTACTTCATTAAGGCCTGTGGTGGTACACCATGACCTCAGCTGGCTGGCCAAGATGGACATTTGCCACGTGACCATAATTGAAAAGGTGTGGTGCATGAACAGGCACCACTGTGTCTATCTGCCTTACATACTTGATGGCAAGTGTGTAGGAAACATTTTTGGAAGTAGAACTGTGTTTCCTATTAGGACATGGTGCTATCCTTTTACCCCAGTGCTTTAAGAACTCTCTCATACGATACACAGCAAGGAGCAAAAGGTAAAAAAATCAGGTACCAACTCAATAAACAAAACCCCTCAAATCAGGCTTCATTGCTGAAAGAAGACAGACAGCTATTGCGGCAATAGTTGCTAAGAACTAGAAGTAATCTTGCTTTCTTCATATACCAGAAAACCACCAAACTTACCTAGAGAGCTTCCTGAGGCTGGGCAGGCGGCACATACATATACATGGTACAGTACATTTCCACTGTAGTCCCTTCCATTGTGTATAGGGGCTAGTTCTGAATAATCTGAGTAATAGTAGAAAGTCTTATCACAAACTAATATACTCACTGCTTCTTGTCCGTTTTTACTGCCACAGACCTGAGTTCAGTAGGAGCACTCACAACCACAGCTATACTCAAGAGATCACTCTCTCTTGTGAAACACAGCTATTACAACATCCATAAACAGGATATTGGTTTTCCTATTAGCTCATAAAGCAAACTATGCAGCAAAATCAAATCAATTCGACCCTAACGCAGTGGCTCAGGGTATGAGTCTGTACAGGTTTTTCCACATTGTTTTGCCAAAGTACATCAGCCATGATGTAGAGCTTGTAAACTGTTCTGATCCCAAGTCCAGGCTGAATTGAAACTCAGCTCTGGTGAATTTTGTGATGTAAATGCAGACCTTGTGTGAGGTAACTGCCTCCATTTTCATTTTAAAAATACAGATTAAAAAATAAATCAGTTCAAATGTTACAGTAGCTTCTCAGGCTAAGGCCTTGAGAAAAGAAAGATCTAACTATTCTTTTTTAATTATTTCTTGAAGAATTGAATATTAGTATGGTGGTAACAGGTTACAGCATTTAACACTGTAACCTTGACGTTTCTTATTAATGTTGAACTACTGGTACTCGTGTATTTCACAAGCACCTCTGAAAATGAAGACTGGCTTTGAGAATACAGGTTGGATACTCACATATCAAAGATGAGGAAATGGATTAAAAGAAATACTATGAAGTTGTCACATGGGTTTTTTTTTAGCTCCAGAACAAGATCTGAGACTTTTCTGACATTTACTTGAATTCATAATATTTTTTCCTATGTGGACAAAGGCCTGTAAAGTCCCTGGAATAAGTGCATTTAATTCACAGACTGGTGTCTGTGGTGGTTTGTTGGATTTTTATTTTTTTTTTTCAGGATTGCATTTAAAACACTCCTTGTAAAGTACGCTATTTTTAAAACAGGGTGATTGAAATCAAGCAAACAAACAGGTGACAAGGTGGAGAACTTCACAAAGATAACAGCACTGTGCACCTTTGTACGCAACCTCAGTATAGCTTCTTTTGCAATGATACACTTACAGTGGGAAATATCTGAGTCATTTTGCTTTTCAGAGAGAACAGTTGGTGCTGATTTAAGTCTATGCAGGAATTTTACCTGGATAAGTAGATGAAATGTAGGAAATTCAGAATTATTTCTTTGATTCTTATGTTAAAGTATTGTGGGCTTGGGTTTTTTTCACATGAAATAAGAAATTTGATAAATCTTGTAAATTGACTAAGCACCTACAGAGCTTTTTTATTGTGTATTTATTTTGTATTTTATTGTGTATTCACACTGCACTTCTTTATCTGTATTTTGCTCCATCATATGGGAGTGTCTAAATTTTTATTGTAAGTAAGTCCTAGTAAAACTTCATTTGAACAAGGAATATTCTGAGTATTGGCAAAGACTGCTTCTCAGAGACACACTACACAAGTCCATCTCTAGTTATTTCTGAGGACAGCAGCTTATTATTTTCTCTGCAGCATATTCAATCACTTGAATTTTCACAGTAAGGGCAGAAATACCAATGTAATGACTGAGTAAACTGGCTGTAGTCGTCTTCAATGAAAATTCAAAAGAATAAAAAGTAGATGAAAAAAACACCAATCACAAATAATGATAGAATTACATACTTGGTATTGTCATATTTAAGCAACAGGAGAGGGTTCCCATGTTCTAGGTCTACATACCTACATTATACTAAGCACGTACAGAGCTCAAGTAATTTAGTGATGAAAGCTGTATAAGAACAGATAAGTGGCCATAAGTTGGACTTAGGGGAGAGCTTCAGTCTCGCAAGCAGTACACACAGACATTCACTGCTCTCTGCTCCTGTGAGAGTGTCTCAGGCCTGTCCCAAATGCCAATCTGTAAAGCGCAGTAAAGATTTCATTCTTTTGTCCTCTGGCAGTGCTTTCAGTTCTTCTGTGGAAAATACCAGCACAGATGCCAGTTAGTGGCAGTAGCAGTGACAATTTTGAGATGTGTCTCGGGAGCTGGATGAAATCCATCTAACTTATTTTGCAGCACTTACTTCAGCAGACTGTATTACAACCTCTTTCAGTCACCATAAGCCTTACTCAGTTCAGATGAGCAACATTCAGAAAACGAAGAGGAGTTTATCTGCACTTTTGAAATGGCATTACCATGTCTATTCCCGTTTCTATATGTCGTCATATTTTCTTATCACTGTTCCTGAGCCATAGTGAATTTTGACAGCTTGTTGCTTAATTTGATTCCCCAAGAAGAGACACAAAACTGGATGGCAGATGAGATGCTTTTATTAGACACACTCATGTCCATCAATGTGCAGGGACAGACTGGGCACTCATTTCTGCCTTGCCTTTGCCCTTCCAGCATGTTCACTGATAAAGGCTACAGCTACAGAGCAGCCCCCTGTGAGCCACTGTTAATAGAATAGAATAGAATAGAATAGAATAGAATAGAATAGAATAGAATAGAATAGAATGTGACCTTTTTTTCCCAACATTGTTTCAGGACCAAGAATAGGTTGTCCTATATCCTTGGAAAAGGATCATTATGCAAAATAACAACAAACAGAGGTGTGGTATGATTATCTGCGGGATTACTGTACTTACAAGGTACTCTTCCATGTGTAGAATATGAGGTTCCATCAGCCCTATGACACCTCTGGAAACCATAAATGTGTTCCAAAACCTTCTCTAATCAATGAATGGAGAGAGGCACTTACACTTGTCTTGGTTAAATCACTCTTTAAAGAAATTTCATACCACTCGCTGTTAAAAATTGGGCACTTCAGTTAGGAGCCTAAAATAACTGAGATGCACTGTGCAAATGGCTGCCCAAATTTTTCAACATCCAAGAAAATGTTTGCACTGCTATATTTGAAAGTAACATTTTTTCTTTCTATTCTGTATCCTGCAGTTGCAGAAGGGCTACAAGGTGTGCTCTATTCTGCACTGCTGGAGCAGAGATGACCACTTCCCCAAGAGATAACAAATACTGGGACTGTATTTCACAGGCAGAGCATAAGGGGATGTCTTCTAACACCATTTCACCTTCTTGAGTATCTACAGAAAAAATAAAACCCTGATCTTGATCTTTATTACTGCTCCTTAATTGATTTCAAAACCAAACAGCATTTGAGGGCATTTCTAAACGTTAATTCCATTCCTTTAGGAATCAGTTACTTACCATGCAGCATCTGGGCTTACAACATTCACTACCTGATGTGTGCTAATAATTGCTCAGAAATAGATTTGTTTATTTGTTTGAGAAAAGCCTTTACAGTTGAAGTTGTCTTGATAGGAATGTCAACAAAAGCCACAGGATTCCAAAGGATGGACTGAATATTTGCTTGGGGATTTTTGTGTATCAGCATCAAGAAGTTCTTCATAATTCAATTTTTAATTAAATCACTCATCTCAGTTATAGCTGTTTGGCTAATTACTCTGGAAAATTAATTTTATTCACTTGACTGGCTTTTAAAAATGATTACTTCTATGTTGCTGCAATTTAAGGTTAATTAGTTATTGGGGAGCTGAGGTGTCTTTGTGATCTAATGACTATGAGAAAAGAGAAATTTTCATGCTAGCAAAGTTTATTTTTATTGCCTTGATTTCTACATTTACCATGAGATAAATGCAAGCTTGGCACACCAGATTTTGAAACTTTTTAGGTGGCTTATGTTAGTTTATGTGATGTGCCAGATTCATCTCTGCCAACTCTCAGTCAAAACCAGGATGTCTGTCATTGGTTTTAGTTATCAGAATGCTAAATTTTGACTACATAGAGCAGAAGGTTTTCATCGAGGTGCCATTAATAGAAGTCAGATTGGTGGAGCTGCGGTCATTCAAGAGAAGGAGGAGGAGTATGTTACTGTCAACAGCGAAGCTGACAGAGGCCTAAGTTTCACCCTAGCTCTAGGGCATGACCTCAGCTAGAGACAAATGAATGGGCTTTTAAGGGTGTGTTGTAGACTGAAGAAAAACTCAAAATAAATGAATAATTCATTTTTCTTTCTCTCCTCTTCCTCAAAACAAAGACATGGAGCTTGGCACATGTTTGAAAATAAAGAGAACATTAACAAAGAAACACACTGCCAACCACTTTTGCTTCTAGATAGAGTAGCCAACAGCTCCACCATTTTTTGGCTCGCTGCTGAGGATGAAGGGAACAGCAGAATTATATAAAAATACTGCTTTGCCAAGAATATTTTGAGACCAGTTATGTTAGAACATTATGGTTTCATGAGTTACAAGTCCCAAAGGAAATCCAAAGCAAAGGTTGGTTGTGCAAAATTTCACTGTCTCCTACAGAATGAAGCCTTTTAGTGTGACACAACAGGTGGGACGAGAGGTGCAAGCATATCAACAGAACAATAATTGTGCAGATGCAGGTAGATGTTCTCCCTTGCAGCACATTGTGTGGACAGAAGCTTAGCAAGACCCTGTGTCCTTCACCACCACAGATCCTTACAGGAAGAGCTCCTTCAGCCTCTTGTGCTGTCCCTCCTGAATCATGCATGGCTGATATTATTAGCAATTAAGATTATACAGCATTTTTAATGGTAATTTTTTTTCACTATCTTACTGTTTAAATTTTAGATGCTCAGAGCCCATTATGGTTGAATTTGCTGAGAAACATGGCTAAATGAGAGAAGAATCAGACACAGAAGTTCATTAGAGTTTGAAAGCACCATTTGCAATGCTTGCCAAGGCTTGACTGTGTTTAATATCTCCAAATACTCTCAGTTTTGAAAGTGAAGCATGACTTTTTCTGTAATGTTATAAAATACAACAGTGCTGAGTGTAAATTCATTGTGGGCATTTGGAAGCTAAAAAGGAATTAAGAGATTATTAATTTGAAAGGCAGAAGAGCAGCAGACAAAATAAATTGGAAGAGGCTGTAGTAACTAGCCTATGTATCTTATTATCAGAAAACAACTTCCAAACTTACAACTCTTCTCTTCCTAACACAACATGGTCTGCTTTTCCAGAAGTTTAAGTGATTAAGTGGGCACTGTGAAAGTTAAATGCTAAAATTTAGGTTCAAAAGTGGTGCATTAAAACAGATAAAGGATTTTAAATTCAGATGTTTATAACCTAAGGAATGACAGAACTGAGAATCTCTGTGTAATTTTAATTTGCTCCTTCAATGCACAGACATTGTGATTGTCTTTAATAATGTGAAAGTGTACTGACATTTTTCAGTAGCTTCTCATCTCATCTGGTGTTTTGGATTAAAAAGAAATCTCATTTTCTTCACAGAGGTTTCAGGGGTGTTCTTAATAGAATAAGTTAAGTGATTCAAAACCATTATTATAGTTATCTCTACAATGTGACTGTTACATTAGGTGATATCATTATTCTCATTCTATAGGCAGAAGCAGAGAAATGAGAGACAAAATTATCAATACAAAATATATGCCAATTTCTACTGTTAAAAAAAAAAAAAAAAGAAAAGAAATCATGGTCCTAAATTCTCAGAATGAGGCCCACTTATTGCCCAAGGCAGCAGGCTAAATGTGAAAAAAGACTGTCAAGGATCACAGAAGCAGTTTGTAACTGAAGGAGGGTTAGGATTCAGTCCCTTGAAAAGCACTCAGCTATCTAGTCTTAAGGTCATCACTTGCCACCCTGCTTTTCCCTGGCTTACCCACTGCATGTCTTATGTCTTTAAAGGAAGCAGCCTAGAGCCTTTACCCTTACAGGCTCAAAATTTGTCCCAGTGCATTAACCATTCCCTTTGTGAAGTTGGGATGACTTTTCATTAACTTACAATTAAATATGACATCATAACACGCAGATGGAAGAACAAACTACACTTACATGAAGAGTTCAAACTGGGACATATTATGGACTTGTGAATGCTCGGCTTTACTATCTTTATTCTTTCAATGTTTGTCTTAGGGAGGAGGAAGCTAATTTCAAATGTTTCTGGGAGAACATGATCATCAGATTGCTGACGTACTGAAGTTCAGTGTTAGCAATAAAACAATCAGCCATCCAAACAATCTTACAGTAGCTATTGTGTACTCAGCTGCTCTAATGAGTAGTAAGAGAAGGAATAATTACAAATTCCAAAGTACAGTGTGTTTTTTATAAAAAATGGCACAGGACAATATACTGTAAATTCATTCTTTTGCACTGTGTGTTAATTACCTGTCATCTTTGAGGTGGCTGAGTCTGATCCAGCTCATACTGAAAAGTGTAAGAATCTTTCCATTGACTTCAGCAAACACAGCATCATCTCTGTCTGGCTCTAAGATCTGTTGGCATTTGACTTAAACTATGTAGATTAGCTCCTGCAGTTTTGTGTTACAGTTATTAGCTCTTTTCTCCTAATCACAGTGGTTTCACAGAGCTTAGTCATTCTTTCATTTGTCTATTTGGAATGATGCTTTGTGGTCATTGTATCATCATGTATTTTTAAATATATGTCATGAAGTAGCTGAATGTGAGAAAAAACTGCAGAATTGTGAAGAGAATGTCACTACATCACTGCAGCTTTTCAAAAAGATTGTTTGTGTTCTGGTTACAGCTGTACAAACAGAAACCCAGAAAGAGAGCAAAATGGCAGACTTGTAACTACCAAGCCCCTAACATACCCAGAGTACGATGAAAATAGAACTACAACACCTCCTGCTGGAAAAATGCCAAGTGTGACTTGGACCAAGTCCAAGATTTCTGGAAAAGATATGAAAATAAAGTTATCACTTAGATCAACAATTCTGTAAGGCCCCCAAACCCACCTGTTTCTCACATATTTCTACTCCATGGTATCAGGGCCAATTGGGCTGTGTCTGGTATGCTCTCCTCTGAACACATGCAGAGGAAGCCTTGCATGGATGTGCAGTGACATGGGGATAATGCATTCTAGGGCTCCCACATGCAACCAGGGCACCCAGACCCCTACAAACTTGTACGTTCTTCATGTGCATGACTGGGGATGACACTTCACATCACCTTCTCTTGTAAATCCTGTTTTCCTGTTTATTATTTGTTGTAGAATGGTGAACTCTATCAGTTCCTGCAATAATTTGCTGTGCTTTTCAATGCTTTTTACACCATCACTGCTTTTTTGCCAGGATTGTGAGATTTCTAACAATGTGACTGAATGCTACTGCTCTGAGGTTCCCAGACACTGGGCAGCACTGAGAAATGAGTACTTTATATTTCTACTTTGCATATGCAGTGAGTCGGCTGCAGTTAAGATAGTCCATGTTTGACAGAATATGGTGGTTGACTGGCCATTAGACACCAACTCAGCTGCTCTCTTACTTGCATCCTCACCAAGACAGGAGAAAATAAGGTGGAAAAGCTCATGAGTAAAGATAAAGATGGGGAGATCATCTGCCAGTCATCATCACAGGCATAACAGACTTCACTTGGGGAAGAGTAATTTAAATTTTTGCCAATAAGAGAAAAAAACCCTAAGAGCAGGATAGTGAGATACAAAGACAAAACTAAACCACCTTCTCCCCCACCCCAGACCTTCTTCCCAGGTTCAGTTTCAGTCCTTTGTTCCCAACTCTCTACCTTTCTGCCTCCTCTTCCCTTGGTGGCACAGGGAGATGGAGAATGGGGGGTTGTGGTCAATTCATAACAGCTCCTCTCTGCCTCTTCTTCCTCACGCTTTCCTCCAGATCCAGCAAGGTCCCTTCCCACTGGGTACAGTCCTTCAGGAACAGATTTCTCTATTGTGAGTCCCCCATGGGCCACAGCTCCTACCAGGAAACCTGCATCTCCATGGGCTCTGCATGAGCTGCAAGTTCCCTCAGGGTACAGCCTACTGTGGTGTAAGGTTCCCCATGGGCTGCAGGTGGATATCTGCTCCACCATGATGTCCCATGGGCTGCAGGGGAACAGCCTGGTTTTATCCATGGGCTGCAGGGGGATCTCTGCTCTGGCACCTGGAACACCTCCTTCCTCTCTTCCTTCTCTGATTTTGATGTCTCCAGGGTGTTTTTTCTCACATCTCACTCCTCTCTCTCACAGCTGCTATGCAGGTCTTTAACCTTTGCTTAAATACCTTTTCACAGAGGTGCCACCAACTTGGCTGGCAGGCTCAGCTGTGTCCAGTGGTGGGTCTATTTTGCAGCTGGCTGGAGCTGTCTCTGTCAAACACAGGTGCAGCCCCTGGTGTCTTCTCACAGGGGCCATCCTTGCAGCCCCCCACTGCCAACAGCAGGGCATTGACATCCAGTACAGCTGCTCTGTAAGTGTGCGGTTATTGCAACTTGTCCAGGCTGCACCAAGTTGCAACACACGTCCAGCTCAACACTGCAATTGATCTGCACCTGCGTTTGTGACACCCATAGTGAGTCAGTGTGCAGAACGGGTGTAGCCTGGCCATCCTCATGGATAGTTGCTTTCCGGAAGACTGGTCCTGCCCTTTCTTCCTATGTTTGCAGCTACATAGCTCTCTCGCTCTAGCACACGTCACACCACAAGTTTGTTGATTCAGTTTGTTAATCCAAAGAAAAACTACTCCCTTTTCATTCAGAGTTAGTTTTCTGACAGGTTTGTTTCCTGGTAGATGGTAAGCATCTAAGTTCAGCAGTAAGGTTTAACTGTGTGTGAACAGCCGTGATGGGCACTCTGTGTAGTGTGCATGCACATTTTTATTCCCAGAAATCCCAGATGAAAATACAATGTGCCTTTTGAATGTAGAGTGGGATGGGGACATGTGATTTGAAAGAGTTGCAAATTCCCATGCCAGAGTCTGTTACTAACTTGGAAGAAAATGAACAAGTTTGCAGGATGCCCTATTTTGTACATCATACTACAGACACAAAACAACTAAAACCAGTCAAAGGACTTGATAATTGGTAAGGAAACCAAAAATCTCCAGCTGAAGGTCCAGAGGAATATGAGAATGAACAAATGTATGGAACAGAAGGGAAAAAATTTGCTTAATAGACAAGACTATTGAGTCAGGACTGTTCCCCTGAGATACGATATGATAGATGCCTATAAAATCATGAATGTCAGAGGGAATATGAATAGGGAATAACTTCACTGTTTTGTTAAACCATGTATTGTTAGCAAGTGGGGGACTGATCCTTGTTGTTATGCTTTTATATCAGTGTCAGCATACTAGGCTGGATGGACATTTAATCTGAAGCAGTACAAACACATTCTTAATGATAACCTATAGTTTTAAGTTAGGCACGATAAACAGTATTCTTTATTGAACATTCGAAAAATGATCATTAGTTAATATGCTGTGATCTCTTTCATTATGCATTTCTTCATCAAGCACTGCAGGTAAACACGGACATTAGCTTTGACCCCTGCCAAGGTGGTAATACCGATGTATTCCACAAGTTGAACATTTACAGGGGAGGAGAGAGCACCCCAGATAGTGCTGCATGTTTCTTACTCCTGGAGGTCCAGCAGCTTTATCCAGACAAGCAGGAAGCCTGGACGTTAAATGGAGGTACTGCCCGAGGACTGGAAATGAGGAGCAATTGGGGACAAAAAGCCACAGAAGGAAAACACAATAGATTCTTTGCATCGGTCTTGGGAAAGCTCCCATTACCTGTGCATCCATTACAGCACAGAGATCAGATGAGGTAGAAGGGTTTGAAATAAGCTTACCAAAAGTATTTAGACTAACTAGAAGATCTGAATCTTAGTAAGTCACCAGGATAAGATGACGTTCACCCAAGAGTTCAGAAGGAAATGAGACATAAAATTGCAGAACTGTTGGTCATCTACAGCAAGTGTTAGAGGAGGGAACCTGGGAGCTGCTGAGCAGTGAGTCTGATTCATGGGAAAATGGTAGAAAAGGTCTATAATAAAGAAAGGGATCACTGAATACATGAATAAACAGTCTATTGAAAAAGTGTCAGCATGGCTGGGTGAAGGGTGTCCTGTCTCCCTGGCCTGCTGGCGTTCTGTAACATGGACCAAAGGGATAGTACATTTGAATTTCAAAAAGCTTTTGAACAGATTATATGTCAAAAGTTACAAAAAAAAAAAAAAAAACCCACCCCAAACTAAACCAAAACCAAAACCAAAAACCAAAACAAAACCAAATCAAAACAAAAGCAAAACCCATAAAATCCCCAAAACTTAAAAAACCTCCAAACCCAAACTACATACTTACATTGCCAAAGGGTTGTGGGAAATCACCTTTTATTGACTGGAGGATGGATAAAAGATTGGAAATAAAGATTAGTGCTTCCAGGGTGGAGAAACATCAGCAGTGGAGTACTGCAGGGGCTGGTGTTGGGACCAGATGTACACAGCATCCTCATCAGTGATTTGGAAAGGGATGCACAGTGAAATCCTGAAGTTTTAATATGATACCAGGCTCTTGGAATAGACAGTAATGAACTCGAGAAGTTTACAAAAATGATGGACAAAAAGGCATCAAATTAATCGCTCTACCTAAATGAAAAACAATGCATCTAGAGAAAAATCTGAAGTGCGCCTACATGCAGAATTCGGAATTGGCAGTTTCAGCTCAGGAAGTGGTCTTGGAAACATCACAGTGGGTTTACCAAAATCATTGGCCTTGTGTTCAGCAGCAGTATGGAAAAAAATAAACCAAACCAGCAAGATATAAATTGTCTTCAGGAAAGGTGCTGAGAATAAGACAGGGAACATAATTTTGCCACTATGTAAAACCATCTTGTGAACATAAAGTTTCTGGGTCCTCAAGAAAAGCACGTTGGAGTTGGACAAGGTATAGAGAAAGGCAACTAAAATTACTGAGGGGATGGCACGGCAGCTTTATTAGGAAAGATTAAAAAACCTGAAGCTGTTCAATAGGGAAAAGTCAAGTAAAAATTAGATGTAAGGAAAAACTTCTCGTAGTGAACATATATGAAAGCCACTGCTTTATTTTCTTCAAACCCCTTTCCAAAAAAAAAAAAAGAGAGAAAGGAGGAAAAAAAATGAATTTCCTTGCACTAATTTCTTACTCCCTCTCATAAAAATATCCTATTTCCATTCCTTCCCTTACAATCAGCTTATTAAACATTAACCACTATACAGGTTGTGCAATAGACTGCTATTGAATACGAATACAAAAATACAGAAGTACAATAAACACAAGGGCATGACAACATTAATAAATACTACATTTGTCTCTGTAAGCCCCTCAACCAATGAAATTGATTATTTTTATTTTATTCTGTGCTCTGCACACTAATGATCAAATAATATGAGTCTAAATTTCAAGTTTTCACAGTTCTCTTCATCTTGGAAACCTACAAAGGGTTTTAATGTCCTCCCACTCTCACCGATCCTCCAACTGACATGCAAATAAAATCTGCTCTCCTCCATCACCAGCTCCCTTCCTCCCACCATAACCGATAAAGAACAAAGCAAGAGTTGCTTTCTTGACTTCTCACTCTGTTGATGAGCATGCTTGAAACCTCCATCTCACTCCTGTCTCCCATTCACAGCCACAGAGAAAATAAAGGAATAATGCATTATTTCTTTAGGGTACTCATAAACCAAAGCAAGTCAAAGCTTTTCTTTCTTCTCACACTCTCCTCTCCCACTTATCCTGTTTAACCTGCTGTCTTCCTATTAATCCCAACAGGACGGCACAGTTATCTTTAGTTGTTTTGTTACCTTTAGGTGTCTCTATGGTTTCTTATCCTCCTGTAATCTTCATCTATTCAGGGCTCATTCATCCTCTTACCTTAGTTGTGGCTTCCCACACATATCTCCCACCTTCACCTAAAGTCCTCGTTCTTCTGTTCACTCTGACTTGCCCTTGAAGCTGTGATACTGCCTACTGTTGCCTGTTACTGACATCACCTATCCTGAGTGGGGATGCAGCAATACACTCCACAAGCCCAGCTTAGGGTATATGCATCAATATACTCCACAAGCATCTCCCTTGCTGCTCAGGCAAACATAGTGCCAGTAAATGGTAAACTGAATAGTGAATATTTAGTGTTATCCATATTGAGTGAACTGAGTAAGGGCAAGTGACTGGAAAATCAAAAGGTCCCACAGTCCGTGGGCTCAGAAGCTTTAGAGCACTTATCTGGATTATGTTTGTTCAGTTGTCCAGAAGCAGGAAAGCACTTTGATCTCAGACCATCCTCAGCTCAGGGGAATGCCCTAACCAGAGGTATCTGTCAAGTGGAACTGAAGCTACAGCTAACTTGGATTTCCTTGGAGTGCAACTTCTTATATAAGACATTTCATTTGCCCTAAAACTAATTATTCCATTTGAAGGGGGAAGAAGGGGGGGAAGGAAAGAAAAAAAAAAAAAAAAGAAAAGACAGTATTGCAGGTGAGCTAAGCTGATGTTTTAAAAAGTTTACATTCTGCCACTGAGTGGGATAAGCAGTTAGACATAGAGCTTTCACCTAACAGATAGCTTAAACAGCTAAGAGGGTCATAGTAATAAATGTTGTGAAACTTCGGCTTTCTCCTGTAATAATGCAAGAACTATCCCAGGTGTCTTAGGTTGTGTCTTGAGCAGTGTACTAAAATAATACAATGATTTATGTATGCAGTTAAGAAACCCAACTCCTATGGGAGCAGAAATGCAGATGATTTGTAATGGCGCCCTTAGGAAATTGCAGTGCTGTAGCAAAAGACTGCAAATGGACTGCAGTGGTAGTATTTTAAAGACAAAATGATTACAAAAGTACTGCCAGAGTTAAAAACTTTGCTGAAGTTTTGATTTGGTATACTTTTTGACAAGTATTTGTCATTTATGCTGGACACAAAATGTCAGAAGGACAAGAAAGGACTTGAAAGAGGGTAATAATAACTAAAATCAAGTGACTGAGTCCTGGGTGCTGTCATTACAGTCATGAAACTGTATTGCAGATAATTCATGCTTCTTCTTGGCTATTCAGTGCATCAGAATGTGGAAAGGCACCTACAAATGCAGGAGTACAGAGAATTGCTGTTCAAAAGAACAATAAAACTTACTTCCAGTTTTAGCCAAGCCATAGAAATGTTGAGCTAGATAAAGAATTTAGAGTGTGAGATTTTTCTCTAATGTTTTATTATATGACATACAGTTACTATAGGATGGTTTGACTTCGCAAATGAAGATTTGGGAAGGGCTTTACCCATGCTGACTATAAGCACGCTGATGACTAAAAAGGCCAATGTGGGATAGCCAAATCTGGTTGCAAAAAAGCACAGCGAAAGGTCTCCTGGGGTGGTATAGGTGGGCCACGATTCTTTCTACATTGTCTTTTCTCCTCAAGACTAATTCTGCATGTGTTCTCAAAGGAGACAACAGCGTTATGTATGGTGTGTCTCCAAGTCTCCCAATTGGACGCCAAGGTGGACCACTGATGGTAGTCAATATGACCAAGGCTGAAGTATTGTTTCAGGGAGTCCTTATATCTCTTCTTTGGGGCACTTTTCTTGTGGCAGTTGGTGGCGAGTTCACCGTAAAACACAGTCTTAGGGAGGCAGTGATCCTCCATCCCAGAGACGTGCCCTGCCCAGCACAGCTGCAATTTCAGCAATATGGCTTCAATGCTGGTGATCCCTGCCTGTTCGAGGACAGTGACATTAGACACATAGTCAGTCCAATGGATGTTTAGAATTGTACGGAGGCAGCGCTGATGAAACCGTCCGAGGAGTCGCAGGTGATGGCAGTAGATAACCCATGATTCAGACCCATGTAAAAGAGTAGACAGTACAATGGCTCTATAGACACTGATCTTTGTACTTTTCTTCAGGTGTTTATTGCACCAGACTCTTTCATGGAGTTTTCTGAAGGCTCTATATGCCTTTGCCATTCTGTTGTCTATCTCTTTGTCAATCGTGGCATTCGAGGAAATGATGCTTCTCAGATAGCTGAACTGCTGAACTGACTTAACCTCTGACTCGCCAATGGTAATGTGGGGATGATGATAATCTTCTTGTGGTGTAGGTTGGTAGGGAACTACTATCTTCTTCAAGCTGACTTCCACCCCAAAAAGCTCATCTGCCTCCGCAAAGCAAGATGTTAAGCGCTGCAGAGCTGCTTCTGTGTGAGCAACAAGGGTAGCATTGTCAGCAAAAAGCAGTTCATGGACAAGGTGATTTAGGGTCTTAGTGTGGGCCTTCAGTCGCCTTAGATTGAGTAAGATACCATCAGTACGATATCGAATATATATATATATATATATATAGTGAATAAAGTTGGTGCAAGAATGCAACCTTGTTTCACACCATTGGTTATTGGGAAGGGCTCAGAGAGTGCATCGCCATATCTGACAGAATAATCATTTTGAGGAACCTGGGGGGACAACCTAATCTCTCCAAGATGAGCCTCAGGCCTTTTCTGCTCACAGTGTCGAAAGCTTTGGTGAGGTCAATGAAAGTTACACACACCCCTTATTCTCTTCTCTACACTTCTCTTGCAGTTGTCTGAGAACAAATACCATGTCTTTGGTACTTCTGTTAGCTCTGAAATCACACTGACTTTCAGGTAGAAGTCCTGAGATAGCAGGTCTGTTCAGTAGTATACTTGCAAGGATTTTTCCAGCAATGGAGAGCAGAGTTATACCTTGGTAGCTTGATCAGTCTGACTTTACACCTTTTTTCCTATACAGAGTGATGATGGTTGTGTCACAAAAATCTGATGGTAGTTTACCTTGTTCCCAACAACGTACAACTAGCTCGTGAAATTTAGCATGAAGTGCTTGGCCCCCGTGCTTCCATATTTCAGGTGGGACTCCGTCAACCCCAGCTGCCTTGCCAGTTTTCACCTGCTGTATAGCCTTAAGAGTCTCTCCCATGGTAGGGGCTATATCCAATTAATTTTTCACTGGATGTTGTAGAATGTGCTGGATTCCTTCGCCTTGGACTACATGTTTAGCACTAAAGAGTGTTTGAAAATGTTCAGACCAATGATCCAGGATGGAGATTTTATCTGTAAGAAGCGTTTGGCCATCTGCACTAAGTAAGGGGCTTTGAACCTGAAATATGGGTCCATACACTGCTTTCAGAGCCGCATAGAACCCTCTGTGGTCACCCAAATCTGCACGTAATTAAGTCTTTTCTGCTAGTTTGAGCCATCACTTGTTCTGGATGTCTCTAAGTTTCTGTTGGAGTTTACTGCTTCAAGACAAAGGCTGCTTTTCTTACATGGCAAAATGGCTGAATGAGGTGTGCTTGATGGACAGATCTCTTCTTTGCCAGCAATTCCTGGACCTCCTGATTGTTATCATCAAACCAGTCTTTGTTTTTCTTTAAGGAGAACCCAAAGGATTCTACAGAGGACTGCAGGATGCTATTTTTTATATGTTGCCAAAACGCTTCAAGAGAAGAGTCTGTAAGATGGTTTTCAAGATGGTCTTCAACCATATACACATTATTACATTATGTTTTATAACAATTAGGAAGATGATTACAAACTCAGATGTCATCTCTAGAAGTCTGACAACACTCACAATTCCCTGTTAGAGGGTAGTCTGATATCCTCTGTTAGAGGACAGAGGAAGTCTGGATAGCCAAGAGTGAAACACAAATATTAGATAGATAAATATAAAGTGATTTCTCACTCTGAGACAGAATTTATAACGGGTGTATCAAAGTCTGTTAAAGAGCTGAAGAAGCCTTGTGTTATAACAGAGGCCTCTGGTTTGTACAAGGAGCTTGGCATCTTGAAGTGGTGTTTACCACCTCCAGGTGTTAAGCAAGCTGTTCAACACCTTGAAGACTGAGGTTTTACTTAGAGTTGCAAATAAAGCTTCAATTAATGTGCATTAGATTCACAAGCTTGATAAAGAAACAGGGTAATTAGCATCTGCCTACTTAGATACTGCTAACTTGTTATAGTGCTGAAAAGCTCCTAGCTTTTGAAAATTTGTTGGTTTAAGTTAAATACATTTAGTGTATGGTTTATAATTCATAAAATCTAGAGGGAATACAGAATTTGCCTATAAATTAGCTTTAAATAAAAACTGAAGCAATGGAGCAAACCAATTATTCATTTAATAAGAATGATCTCCATAGAGGAAAAGATGTTTCTGCAGGTGTGCAAGGAATTAAACAGATTATGGAAAGACACTGGCAAAGCAAAGGACAAAGTATAACCAGGTTGCAAAACCCATTCTATTTTCTTTATCTGTTCCCCAAAGCCATAGTATTATATCCATTACCATTCAAATGTGTCCAAGGCTTACTTTTTTCAGACTACCTCTTTGTAAACTCATTTTTGCACCAGCTTTACAAATCTGAGAGATTCCTACACAGTCAAAAAAAGGGGAGATGCATTCCTCATGCCTCTGAGAATCCATTTCTGGGAAGCATCTGCAGTCCTTTTATTATAAAAAAGGGTCTTTTTCAGAACTGTTGCTAACCGATGCAAGATTTATGAGACAGTCAAGAATAAAGCCTGCTTGTTGGCTCTCTTCATTTTAAGAGAGCCTTATCTTGGAAGTCTGTAAAGGACCTGTTTGTCCTGAAATATAGACCACAGTCTTTAAGGTTCTGGTAAGTTTTATATTGTCAACTTGTGTCTAAATTAAGAACCAAACTCTAATCAGTCTCTTCCTAAGATTTATTTCATAATATACGTATCTAGTTGAGAGAGAGCATGTGGAGTTTTTGTAGACTCTATTTCATTTAACTTGTTAACAGAAGTGTCTGTCACATCTCAGGTTCTCTCTTTTGGGCTGGATTCACCACCACTGTGCACTATGCCCTGGTGATTTTTCTCATGTCTGAAATGAATATAAATGGAATTGCTTAGCAGCTAACTGCATTGGTATGAATAACTGCTATTGCTCAGAAAAAGGGCAATTTAAATGTACTGCATGAACCTGCGTAGATATGACAGAGCTGCCTTCCTTTTGGTCTTGTCAGAGGATCTCTTTGGCAGTCTGTCGCACTGGGCTGCACAAAGCTGTTTCATTCCTTCCAGCCCCAGCGAGCGAGGTAGGCTCAGTGACCTCAGCAAAGTAGGCAAATGCATTATTCTTCCCCATAGCTGAAGAAGATTAAATATGTTATTTTATCCTCATACTGGGTCATAAACCAATCAATTTCATGGCAGCAGCAAAGCTGCTTACTAAAGTGTCATCTTCCATAACCTGCTTGGAACTCTGAGGCTGAGCATCCTCTCTTTTCCACAGGGATGTCCCATGGATCTGCTACCTCCACATGACTGGATCCAGTAACTGCCTGCTCTTAATTTCCCTCCTGTCTCATGTGCCCAGCCCAGCTCAGGCAATACCATGCCACTCACCAGGGAAAAGGTGAGACAGTGCAGTGCTCTCTTTGCTCTCCCTCAGTACTTAGGAAGCCTCCTGCCACTGTGGCTGCTCTCCCCATGAAATGCAGAGGCAGACACGGGGCATGGATAGGCTGCAGGCAGCAGCAGGTACCTGTGTACTGCAGGGGCTGTGGGGCTTGCTTGATCTCTACATTATGAACCAGTCAGAGCAAATGGGGCCATGTAAGGACCATTTTGTCACTGTTGCTTCAACAGCATAGCTTGTTCTGCAATTATCTACTTCCCTCTTCCCAAAGCCAGTCCTGCTTATGAAAGATCCGATGTTTACTTAGGTCCCTGTTATCAAAACATGAGCTGTGTGTATTGATCATCTTCCTAAGACATCAGTGGACTTTTTTAATCTGTTCTCAGTGAGAATATGTTCCAAATAAGAGAGCAAAAAAAGAAGGTGAGTTATGTGTCCACTGAAATCAAAAGTAACATTTGGAAAATTTCTAAGGCTCCAAATTTCTTTTTTTTTCCTTCCCATATTTTTTATCCTAAGTAGGCTGTGTGAAAGAATTCTTCACTAGGCCATCTTGATTGATGTGATTGCTGAAGCAGGAACTGACAGTGGACAGAGCTCTTAATGTTAGTAATGAAAGTACCTTGCTGAGAACTGTAAATATTATTGAAGTTAGAATATAGTGTACTTAGATTTTGTGTTATCTTTTTGTAATCCTATAGAAAGTTATCTGTTAATATTCAGCAGAGACACTTTATTACAAGCAACAGACATCCCGTTACAAGTCAATACTAACTCCACAGGGGGATGCAGAGGTATCACACACATACAGATAGGTTAGTTTCTTGTATGTCAGTGGTGTCAAGCCAACTTTAGCTATTTAACTATATTTATTTTAGCTATTTTAGCTATAGTGTATTAATAAAAATAGAGGGTACTTTTGTGTAGTAACTGCTTTTCCCCTGTCTAAAGTGCTCCATAACTCAATTTCATAAGCTAATGGGACGGTAATGGATCAATAGCAATAGCATGAGAAAATGCCCCTGTAGCACACAGAAGCCATCAGATAAGCTGATTAATGCTCCATCAGTCATCTGGTACAAAAGAAATAGTCATTCTGAACGAACAACAAAACATGATCTCTTTGGAAAATAAACACTCTAAGATGACATTTTTTCTTTTCCCGTAAATGCTGGAATGTTCCCTAAAAGCATTTATGATGCAGTCAGATGCATTGTTCACACATAATGCTAGAAAAAGCAGCTCTCCAACCATAACTATTCTTCAGCCATAATCCTGAGAAACACAGAAAGTGTTTCGTGTTTGCCGTATCTCTCTGGTGTAATAAGTCAAGTGAAACACCCTTGCTGGAATTACCTAAAGAGTAATAGGTTTGCTTATTTTTTGGGAGTGTGTGAACAGGGCCATTCTGTCCTTTGCTTTTCTGACTACACTGCTGAACTAAAACCAGGAGTTTGGAGAAGAACACAAAGAAAGATACTTTTTTTGCCAGTAAATGTCATTATCTCACGCTGTTCTGAAGCAGCTTTAGACTTTCAGACCCAGAAATGAGGGGAGGATTCAAAGCCTCACTAAGCTTATAAATCAAAACTAAGCCAAGCTTCACCCTGAAATATGAGAAAGCCAAATGCCTCCCTAACCAGTTTTAATGGAAAGTGCACTGATCTCTGATCACTGAATGATGACTGAATGCTTTGCTAAGGGGACAGGAAAACCTTCATTACCTGAGGAAAGCTTAGGAAGAGTTGAACAGTTAGCATATGTGAACAGTGAATTACACTAGTGTGGGTTCCTTCCATTCCTGATTTGTTTTTCCTTTTGCCCTCAGCTGGCCGTCAGTAGTTACTGAAATTTCTGGGTCCAAGGCTGTTTTCAGGCTGACCCATTTCCAGCTGCCTTGAAGATGCTCATGGCTTGGTGCTGTCACCCTGTAGCTGCAGTATTGCTGTCAGCATCATGGTGTTTCTGTCTTATCACTTAGCTGTCCATGTCACATTGCCTCTCTGCTCAGTCTCCTAAGCATAAAGACTCTTTTATCTACCCCAGTAGCTCTAGTGGCAGTGCTCTCCCCATTTCTGCTGTCAAAAAAACCCTCCCTCTCCAAGCAATTACTCCACCTGGCTAAGGCAGGATGGTGGTCCACAGCTAAGATGCTTTCTGTTCAGCAGACTCCAGACAAAGGAGAGAATGAGTCCTCAGACCAAAGCCTGGGTTTCAGCCCTGTGAGAGCATTTCAGAAATGTCTGAGCACCAGGGATATCTTTCTGCTTGAGAAGACATTTCAAATCTTGCCCTGGCTTGCATCCCTGCATAAGGCGGTATGTTCACTTGGGTCCTTTGAAGACTTGCCATTTTTTGTCATCCTTCTCTTCTTTTTCTGCTCTCACCTCCTGGATGCTGTTGCTACCTCAACTTCTTGCCATCAAGAGCAGTATCAGCTGCAGCCCATGTCTGTCTCTGGGAGATCCACTGTTGCTGTATGCAGTGAGGGGGAAGTGGGATAAGGCAGCAATGGCTGGAGTCTCTGTCTCCCACCCATGTCTGCCAGAGGCAGCAGCAGCAGTGCAGTGGCAGCTCATTTGTACCCTCTGGAGGAGGCACTTGTCTCTTCAAGGGTCATTCATACTTGAATAACTCTCCCATTTCCTCTAAGGAAGAGACCAGATACAGGTGTTCCATATATTTCATTTGACTACAGCTTGACAGTCAGACCACACTGGGTCAGACAAGAGGACTCACTAGCTTTACACCCAAAATTCAAAGGATTTCTGGCCAAACCCCATGTCACTTGGCCTGGCCTGAAATCATGCAGAAGCTGTCTGATCAATTCATTCTCTCCTGGGTGTCCTCTGTAGATGAGAGTTCTCTCCATCTGTGAGTTTAGCCTTAAGGGCTAATGATGTTTTTGTCATTTTCAGTCTTGGGTAATTCTCATGAGTGGCACTTTTACAATTATCGCAAATCTGCTCTTTTCTGCAGTGGAACCAGTTGATTCACACAGCAATAAACAGAGCATGGAACTGGTCATCAGGATACTCCTACAGATGCTGCAATGGAGACCTATGTCATGAGCCCATTATCTCCCATGGAACACCAGAGTTAATCACACAGTTTATGCGTACAAAAATATCAAGTATAAGAAGATGCTGTGAACTAATTAAGGCTTGAGCATGATGCAAAATTATGCTCACAGAATAAAAAATTACCAGAAATTGATGTTAGTGTGCCCTTGGGTGTTCTCACTGCAGAAGATTGCAAGGAATTAGTATTTTACTAACTCTTTTTTTGGCTTTATAAGTTCTCTCCCCTTAAAAAATCCCTCAAGGGCATGGCCTACTAAACCATATTATCTCATGCAGGCTGAAGTATTATCTGTACAATAACAATCCTGTCATTGGAATGCAAGACACCACATTATTTTTAGCAGATTAGCATCTAAAATCATTCGACCACAAGCCAAGGATCCCTTCCGAGAAAAACCATGAGCTTGATTGTGCGTTTATTACTTGCTAAAATGTTCTCATTTGCCTTCCCTTTGCAAAATTTGGCTCTCAGTACTCAAAGAGATTAAATTTCAGAAAAGATATTTTCGCAGTAATAAATCTCTGAATTGCATCAAAGGGCACAAGTTGGAGGGGAATACAGGGCTGTATCCAGACAAAACTGTCTCTAGGACAGAAAGACAGACAGGACCTATTACATATTTGATTGTGGGGGAGTTGTGGAAAAGTCAGCATGAAATGAACCTACTGTTGCAATGTATTGCAAACTCACTTAACCAGCTAGTACAGACTGGATGCTCCAGTCAGTCCTTCCTGGGCAGAAAGCAAAGGGGGCTGTATGGACTGCGCAGCTGGAAACACCTTCTGAAGCTCTGAGCAATTGCCCTGTCAGTGCATGTATGTGAATGGGTGTGCAAAGGCAAGGATACATCTTTCTAAATACGTATTTCTGAGATGGGAATAAATAATAGTCTCTGCCATGAGACTAGTGGTGGCAAAACAGTGAGCTGATCTAGCTGGCTTCTTACGGTGACACTTTCCAGACAAAGCACCTCTATGTCTTGTAGGCAGAGACCTGGGAATGTGGCTGCCTTGCAGGCACGAAGAGCTGAGCATGGCTTCACCTTTTTTTTTGTTTCTTCCCAGGGAAGAACACTGGCTCATGCGTTTTCCAGAAGGAGCAGACTGGCTGCTCCAAACACTGCCCAGGGCAAAGCCAAGTTCTAATGCTGCAAAGCAGGCCAGATTGGTTTTGGAAACCTGCTTTTCCAGAGTGGTCTGGCTGACATACTAATTATTCCCTATTCTTGGCAATTGCTTGCTCTGACTGAATGTCCTTTTGAAAACTGTTGACAAGATCTACACACCAACCAGAAGAGCCTGGCCTGCAGGCAGCCTGATCTACATACACAAAGTATTCTTTGCTGAAGTTCAGTGTGGATAAAAACCTAGCAAACATTACGAGGAAAAATGGAGATCGACAGCACTGCAGCTACCAGTTCATATCACAGATCATCCACAGAGAGGCAAACCCCACAAAATCCACAGATATTTTAATTGATTATTGTCAAGAGGTTGCTCCCTGGATTTGTTTAAGTCAAATGCTGTAGTACTTGATGTCTGGTCTTTCCCTTTCATTAGCAAATGTTCTTAGGCTGTCACTGTTTTTGCAGTCCCCAGTCTGAATTAAAAATAACTCCTTATGCAAGGAAAAGCAGGCACAGCTGTACTGCCATTATATTCAGTGGCAATGCAGGAATCCTGGGAGTATAATAGGTTTTGAAATGGAAGGCACAGGACTCTTCTTTCCTTGTTTCTGTGGCTGTTTTTTCTGCTTATTTCCACAAATGAGATAATTCTTTGGGCTATTTTCCTTTTAGCAAATTGTCCACACAGTATTAGCCATGAATAGAGATTATTTTTAAAGTGTAGGATGCTTCTGAAATCCATTACAGGATGTTCACCTTCTCGCATTTTGCTTGTGAGTGCTAATGATATACCTTCTCAGTACTATATTAGTCAGCAGGGAAGAAGAAAAAGATGAATGATTATTGAACTTTGCAGTAATGCCCTACTTAAAAAATCACTACTACAGGGCAAAACATCACCTCCAGTGGTTACAAATTGCCCCGAAGGAGAAAACTGTAGGCTGAACAAGAAGGTTTTGCGAAGTGCTTGTAATGGATTTATTGGGCCCCCACCTACTGTTGGGTAGTATAATTCTCTGAGGATCACCCTAGGATGCAAACTGTTTGCACTTCCCTCTCTAGCACCCATCCTGCTAGCATGAAAAGCAAAAGGGTGGTGCTATGCAGCATAAGGCTACTTCAAGTCTGGCTTTCAGTTGTAAGCTTGCAATTCCTCAACATATGCTGCTTCCACAAAGCTGCCTGATACCTCCTGCTTCCACAGAACAATTTCTGTAGATTTATATATGCAAAAGAACATGAAATGGAGACATTATTTCTTCTTAGTTGTAGTGTTTCCCTTTGCCTTCTGGTTTATTAATTACTTATTTATAGCATGTTCCAAAATAAAGTTTCTTTCACTTTCTAGAAATTAAAGCCAAACGCTGGGGAGGCTGAAGCCCTCTTTCATCCTGATAAGTAGTTCAGTGTGGGAAAGTTTGTGAACTAGGATAATACAGTTACAGCAGCTGAGAAGAAAGATCTGTGCCTGGAGAATCACATACATTCAACTTGGGCTCCTCTGCAGTGCAAATAAGGTGAGTTTTGCCATCCCAGAGTGAATTGACCATTTCTTCTACAATCAAGGTGCACAAGGTCAGAGGGTGGGATGGGATAGCTGGTGGAAGGGTCCAGGCAAGCTGGGCTTGCAGTCCCTGCAACACCTGGGGGTAGGGAGGGACAGAGGAGTGATTACAGTGGGTGTCAGAGCCACTTGTTCTGCAACCACAACCAGCTCACAACCCCTGCCCTCCCACTGACAGCAGCAAGAGCAATAGGTGGCCTGGCTTTCCTCAGCTCTTGCCCAGGGCCGGTGGATCCTAGGCTGTGACACTCCTTTGTTCTCCCCTTACTCCCCAGCAGTTCTACCCCATATCACCCCTGCCTCGAGGTAGTCTCAAAATAGGGTGGAACAGAGGTGACCAACCCAATGCCAATTTTCTGAAGAAAAGTGCAATTACAAAATAAAAGTGATGTAAGTTTTTGTAATATTCGATAGTAGGTGCAGCTTAGTGCAGAAAAAAAGACATAAAAATGAACACTAAAAATAAACCCTTTTAGTATATAACAAGCTTTTATTCAGCACTGACAGGATAATCTTCAATCCTACAAGGAAAGCTTTGCACACACTTTTCTTTTTCCAAGAGCACCATCATTAGTATTATTCCTTCATCTATAAAGTGAACTCATGACTCTGCATAATCACTCTCTCTCCTGTATGAAGCAGGATCAAACCTGAATTGCACATACCATTACTCCTGAAGGGCAGCTTCCAGAGCTGCATTTTGATTAGGGTGACATGTTTTGTCTCTAATGGTTCAAGCACACTAGTGGGTTTCTGAACTGTAATAACTTACTGCATGTCAGCCAAGGCAGGTGATTGCCAAAGTGCTTGCTCCTTCACTGGCATCTGCCAGGGAAAACATTTTTTCTCTTATTAGCTTATTCTGAAACTTGAGCTGAGACATTTTATATCACATCTGCAGTGAGGACCTCCAGTCAATTACCAGTAGCTTGTTAAACTGCAGGTGAAATAATCTTGTCTCTCAGTGTGGAGTGCTCACAGCAGAGCTGTGACATTGCCCATCATATTGTTGTTCTCAAGAGAGCTTGGTTAATGGGAAAGGGGAAAGTTCATCTTCCTTGCCTTCTGTTTCTTAAAAATGCATGGTAAATGAACCTCAAGTTAATTACATAGGTTTGCTGTCTGTAGGAGGAAAGATAGTTCTGTATGTTAATGATGAATTCACAGTCAGGTCATTTTATATGTTTTGACTATAAAATAGCATTGGGATTTTCTGATTCTGGCTCTTTCTTCCAATGTGCAGATACTGCAGTAATTTGGGATTGCAGCTTTCCTGTGTTACCTGGTGTCATTTAACCTTGCTCCAGCTTGTTTATTTATACAGAAAGTGAAGAAAGTAATCTTTATCTTTACCAGAAGGCCGTGAGGAAACTTTTATTGAATAATGGCTACAAAAATCCCTGGGAACTTTGGCTAGAAGAAATAACATAAACTGTTCATGTGCTCACATTATCTGAGGGTTTGTTTCTTAATGTTAGCATATTGGAGTATAAATTCTAGGATCATGCAGTCTTTCCAAGGAGACAACCGGTTATTTTTCTTTTGATGACAAATACTGATTTGCTATCCAAAATAAAGTTTATTTTCTTCACATTTTCGTTAATCCCACAAGCCAAAAAAGCACCGCATCTGTAAATTAACAAGGTAGGAAAAGATTGACATGCATCTTTTCCCCTTAAGGAATTTATACAATTTAGAGTGGGCTATTGCACAAGTTTGAAAAGCTCAAGAAGGTGGGAGTGTTATAGTTGGAAGTGTTGAATATATTCCTCTTGTAGTAAAACAAAATATATTTCAACTTTCTTATGCTGAAATTCTACAAACACAGGTGATGTATCTGTTCAGGTGGTGATTCACTGCATGACTTACTGTCTGAAGATGTGGTTGTCTCTTGGAACGGATGCGGGGTGCATATGCTTTTATCTGTGCTTTTTGAAGATGTGTCCGCACACATGCTGCACTGGCGTGTGAAAGCTCCCAGGCCTGGCAGTTCAGAGCAGGGCATTTCTGCATGTGCTTGGGAGCTTATCTCCCAAGTCCAAAGACTGCAAAGATAAGGTCCAGAGAAGCCATTAGGATTACAAGGTAGACACACAATAAGTGTAGATGCCAGATAGGCTTTACAAGTACAGAAAAGTAGGTGGTCTCAGTCGCATTATACCAAATTTCATTGTAGGTAGACACCTAAAATCCAGTTCTTAGGCAATTGCCACCTAATCCTCAAGGTGCTTTAAGTCCATAGGTATTAATGTTTCCAACATAAAGTATTGCCAGGTATTTGAAGTTTTTTCTTTGTAAGCTTTGGCATCTACAAAAGCTCAGCAAGCATTCCACATTAAGCCACACAATGATTTATAAAGTGGTATTTCTCAGCTGGGGGCTCAGCCTGGCAAGCATTTATATTATAATAAGTAGATCTCTCCCAGTACGTGGCTGGAAAGTGTGGTGGCAGTGCTGCTTTTCTTCTTTTTTGTGCAGATGTTCAAGGATTAACATTCAAGAGGAAAGAATTTGCATTCTGCCTCTTCTGCTGAAGGAGGTTGGAAGCTGTAAGCCTACACTCTCAGTAAAGCACCTGAAGTTGCTGTGTGTACAGTGGCACATGTTGTACTAGAGATTGTGGGTTCGTCAAAGCAGTGGGCATGACAGATGGGTATTGTGGGAATGAGTCAGTGATGTGATGATTCAGGAACCTGGGTGGAGACCTGACCTCTGGTTTGTGCTCTAACTTGTACACAAAGCATTAATGAGAGGAGAGACTGTCCTGCTTAGCTGTAAAGGCCTGATGGCACCACAAGATCTAGGCCCAGGCTCTTTTGTTAGGTGGACATTTTATCCGGCATCACAGTAAGACACACCCAAGAATCATCATAGAATAGTTAGGATTGGAAAGGACCTTAAAATCATCTAGTTCCAAATCCCCTGCCGTGGGCAGGGACACCTCACACTAAACCATGCCACCCAAGAGCAAGACCATTGACTCACTCATTTTAGACTAGTGGAAAACAATTTCTGTGCAAAGTGGGACTTTTAGGTTACATGATTTAAGGCTAATCACCATAAATGTGAGTAGGGGATCAACATCAGGCAGAGAAGCCCAGTTACCTAATCATTGCCAGCCAAGCACACCTACTCACTGGGTTACAACAGAGAGTAATCAGCCCCGCTGCCTGGTAGGCTCCCCTGGATTGACTGGGGATATGCCCTGCCTCCAAGGATATGAGATCTATTGTAGTATGCTGGGAAGAACATTTTGGCCATGCAAGAGATTTATTATAGGAGATTTGGGGGAGGAACCAATGGTCAGACAAGGGGAGGCATCAAGTTCGTTTGAGGAGCAACAAATGTGGAAAAATAGTTCAGAAAGTGGATAAAATGTGTAAACAGATGGTTGTGTTTAACAATGGCCCACAGCAGGTACGTGTTCTGGGAGGTGTGTGTGGTATGTGCATATATGTGTGAATGCACATGTGTGTGTAGGTCAGAGTACCAGCAGCTGGACTGGGGCAGTGTCTCAGTGCCAGTAGCAGGGGAGACTGGGAGCTAGGAGCAGCTACTAGTCATGTGCATATATATTTACGAATTTTCCAGTAATGGAATTTCATCCTGATCAGCCAGAGGTGGGAATAGGATTCGGCCTTTTGTGCTATGCTCACTGAAGTACTGTGTTTCCTGCCTGTGTGGCCAGCCATGTAGATGTGTAGATATATCTAGGTATATATGTGTATACGTGTGCATGTGTGTGTGGCTATCGGGTGTACCTGCTGGGGCTCACTACTGGCTGGATGTGGGGTCATGAAGCTGTGACAGCCTCACCTCAAGTGGGCTGCTGGCTCTGGCAAATTACAGCAGGTACAGTCCAAACCATGATCTGTGAATATGAGGACCCAGGAGAGAGTATGAATCCCTTTGCAGAGAAGAATAATGAAGACACCAACATCTCCTTTCCAGTCATAACTCTAGAAGAAGGCTATAGAAGCTAGGACAGGTTAAAACTCTTCAGTGGTGCCCTGATTAAGGTATTTATATTTCAGAAGGAAATTTAGGATATTTTGTAAGGATTAGCCCAGATGGCTACCTGTTCACTGAGCTCATTTGTCCAGATGATAGACTGCTCCCTTGCATTGAGGAAATTGATCCAGCCTGAAGGAGGGCCTTACTGCTTGGCTCACATAGTAATAGGCAATGTTATGATATTCTTTCTACATGCTTCATTATCATAGAATCATAGAATCATAGAATAGTTAGGGTTGGAAAGGACCTTAAGATCATCAAGTTCCAACCCCCCTGCCATGGGCTGGGACACCTCGCTCTAAACCATATCACCCAAGGCCTCATCCAACCTGGCCTTGAACACTGCCAGGGATGGAGCATTCACAACTTCCCTGGGCAACCTATTCCAGTGCCTCACCACCCTAACAGGAAAGATTTTCCTCCTTATATCCAATCTAAACTTCCCCTGTTTAAGTTTTAACCCATTACCCCTTGTCCTATCACTACAGCCCCTAATGAAGAGTCCATCTCCAGCATCCCTATATGCCCCCTTCAGATACTGGAAGGCTGCTATGAGGTCTCCACGCAGCCTTCTCTTCTCCAGGCTGAACAGCCCTAACTTTCTAAGCCTATCTTCATATGGGAGGTGCTCCAGTCCCTTGATCATCCTCGTGGCCCTCCTCTGCACTTGTTCCAACAGATCCATGTCCTTTTCATGTTGAGGACACCAGAAGTGCACACAATACTCCAAGGGAGGTCTCACGAGAGCAGAATAAAGGGGCAGGATCACCTCCTTCAACCTGCTGGTCACGCTCCTTTTGATGCAGCCCAGGATACGGTTGGCTTTCTGGGCTGCAAGCACATACTGAAGCCGGCTCATGTTCATTTTCTCATCGACCAGCACCCCCAAGTCCTTCTCCACAGGGCTGCTCTGAATCTCTTCCTGCCCAGCCTGTAGCTGTGCCTGGGACTGCTCCGACCCAGGTGTAGGAACTTGCACTTGGCATGGTTAAACTTCATGAGGTTGGCATCAGCTCACCTCACAAGCGTGTCAAGGTCCCTCTGGATGGCAGTCCTTCCCTCCAGTGTATCAACCGAACCACACAGCTTGGTGTCATCGGCAAACTTGCTGAGGGCGTACTCAATCCCACTGTCCATGTCAGTGACGAAGATGTTGAACAAGATCGGTCCCAACACTGATCCCTGAGGGACACCACCCATTACTGGTCTCCAGTAACGAGAAGTTCAGACTTGTTTAGTTGTGCAAAAACAGGAGAGGAAGAGAGAGAGTCATGTGCTGCTCATTTTTTTGAGTGGGAGAACTGGATGTTGCAGAAGTAGAAACTACTGTTTCTCAGGACTGTAAAGAGCATTCCAGCTGATACAAATGTCAAAATACAAAGGTATGAGCAGATAAAAAATAAGAAGAAAATTCAATGTCAACAATTAAAAGAAAAAGATTCCTGTGTTTATTGGCTGCTGTTATCTATGATAGTCTGGTCCTGGGGAAAAACCTACTATACATGAAATAAACGTGTGCTAATGTTCTATCCTCACACAAATCACATGGAATTTTATCACTTCAATGAAACAATTCCCCAAAAGTTCTGTTAAAATGTGCAGGGAAACTAATTGTACCTGATAGTATCTTGGTTTGGCTAAAGGTAGTGGGAAACGTTCCACCAAATTCTAGCAGAGAAGAATTTCTTAATGAGCAAAGCAAACCTTTGTTCTAGAAAAGTACAGGTAAAATACTATTGGGAGTAGCTGCCAATCCTTAACATGGCATTCATGGTACTGTACTGGGTTCAGTAAATAAATGTAGTACAGTTAAAACAGCACAGGGGTCCTAAAGATTAGCTGAATCGTGTATGGAGCCTTAGAGTAGGGAACCACGGAGGAGACATTTCCTAAAGTTTTGTTAGCTGACCTCTGACTGGAGTACTACAGTCCTTCAAAATACACTGGTCAGACTTTGCCTCTGTGTGCAATATTTGAGGCTTGTAAAAAGAATTGCAAGATTCAAATAAGCATTTGCTAATCTTTTCCTGATAAAAGTGGGAGTCTCCATCTTTGAGGGTAGGAGTGGAATCTCAACTTTCTAGCAAAAGCTATGAGAAGGATTTAAGAATTATACTAGGAGGAGAGCAACACAAATGGTAGCTTGCAGTATCTAGAGAAATCTTTTTGTTTCATGTCTGGTTTATGCCTGCAGTTCTTTTTGGTTATTAATATAAACTCACTAATAGAAGTTGCTTTGAATGTCTGCAGAAAAGTTTCATTATGGGAGAGAAAGGTTGTCGGGGAAAAGCTTTCTCAAAACAAACCTTAAGATTTGTGATTTTTATATGATTTCACATACCATTTTATTTTAATTCATACAGTTTTTATGGCTTCAGTAATGTAATTTAACTAGAGATACGTGCTGCAAGTCCAGTTCAAGAATTGCATAATGTATGTTCCAAGATGATTACATTCACTTGCATCTTTTCAAGTTGCACCCACTTTAGGTGATAAAATCTAAATACAATGAAAGGCAATATTTCCCCTCAGAGATTGCAATCACTAGTGATTTTGTCTATTCATATGGAGTAGCAGGCTCAGCAAGGTGCTGTCCTGAAACCTGCTGAGCACTTCAGAATGTCAAATTGACTCAGCTGCTGCCGAAGCCAGCATTGTGGAGCTGGCAGGTGTTTGGCATGTTACAAGACAAGCAGTGAAGTCACATTTTAGGACTTTTCCTTGTAATTACTTTGCCTATTGGGAACTCTGAATTTTCTTTATTCTTTTTCCTTTCACAGTTGATACAGTCATGTGAAGGTTACACATAAATGGGTCGGTCTCGTTTTATGAATATTTATCACCAATAATGTGATACTTGCAATAATGTACATCTGTATATATGGTACATATTGTAGCTGCAATTATCATGAACCGAATTTAAATTTAAAGGTCTTTTCTGTAATCCCTTCTGCAGGATATATAGAGAAAGAGCTGATTATTTCATCCTCTAAGGCTAGAGGGAAATGTCATTTATCCGAAGTGCTGAGATTTCTTTTGTACTCCACACTCCAACATGTACCCTTCATGATTTAAAGAGACTAAAAACTTCATAGACACACTCATATTCAAGCTTAGTGTGAAATTTGCTGTAGTAGGTCTATAATATTCAGCAGCATCTTTCATCGCAAAATCTCTTTATCACTCCAGTAATACTACTTATATTCATAGAATCATAGAATCATAGAATAGTTAGGGTTGGAAAAGACCTTAAAATCATCAAGTTCCAACCCCCCTGCCATGGGCAGGCACACCTCGCTCTAAACCATATCACCCAAGGCCTCGTCCAACCTGGCCTTGAACACTGCCAGGGATGGAGTATTCAGAACCTCCTTGGGCAACCTATTCCAGTACCTCACCACCCTAACAGGAAAGAATTTCCTCCTTATACTCAATCTAAACTTCCCCTATTTAAGTTTTAACCCATTACCCCTTGTCCTATCACTACTTGTCCTATCTTCATCACTAATGAAGAGTCCATCTCCAGCATCCCTATATGCCCCCTTCAGATACTGGAAGGCTGCTATGAGGTCTCCACGCAGCCTTCTCTTCTCCAGGCTGAACAGCCCCAACTTTCTCAGCCTATCTTCATATGAGAGGTGCTCCAGTCCCCTGATCATCCTCATGGCCCTCCTCTGGACTTGTTCCAACAGTTCCATGTCCTTTTCATGTTGAGGACACCAGAACTGCACACAATAATCCAAGTGAGAATAAACATGAATAATTTTATATAGCTTCTACTAGATGCCTGTCAGGTTTGGATAGTAAACTACTCCAACAAAACCTCTACTTTGAAATCAGGGTTTTTTTCCATAAGTAACAGTTTTCTTGAATGGTATATGTTGAGATTGTATATAATAATATGAGATATATTAATACTATATCTCATCCTCTTACCTCTGTTTACAACCCTTTCTGTCCCCTTAGGAGCCTATTACTGAGGTTTCTGAGGCTGCTTGGCAGCTGTGATATGACTCCAATTTTGCCTGTGTGGAAGAGAACTCTGAACTCAGTTACACCCCTGGAGCATCAACATGATGGGCTCTTTCACATTCACACCCACTGGGAATAATGCTGAGATTTATAAAAGAACTACAAAGATGGTACTTTTTAAATAAAGTAACATCTGTTCAAAATAAGAGATCCTACGTTATGAACTTTATATCCCTCTCCTCATCACTGTCGATATGTTCTGGTGATCTTTGTGTCATATTTTAGTCATCTCAGTTTGGGAGATGGGGTAATAGTATGTTTATAGCAAAAGCGATTTTTATGTAATTTATGAGGGAGAAATTATGATTATTATCAACAACAGCTCCTAGTGTTGCAGTATAATAATTTTATATTTTTATCCACAGTGACTGAAAGTAGGAGCAGAGGCTTAAAAAGGAATCTTCAAAGCTTGTGACTTGAAATTGCAGGTGATCATTCAATGACAGAAATCGTAAAGGTCCCTAAACAATCACAGTAGATTCAGAAAGGCCAGAGAAACCAGGCCAATGCACCTGCAGTGTACCAGAACCTGCACAGCACCTCCTACAACAAGCAAATTTCAAATATTTGCATATAATAAGCCAGAGGCATAAAAATTGCACAGGAACACTGCAGGAGAGACCAATGCCATGAGAACACCAGGAAGTTTGTTAGGATCTTAGGAAATGCTTCATGTTTCTGTCACGTACAGGAACAAACATTCCTCATACAATCTGGTTTAAGGGAATTCTTTTTCCTGAAGTCCATGACTATTTAAACTGCAAGAATATTCCCCAGACACAGCTATTAGTTACTCACAAGTTTCTCTGCTAACTAGTTAATCTTGCAAAAAATAATTTAAAACAGAATTGATGAATATCTGCCATCACCCTTTATTTACGCTGTCCCCTTGCTGTTTTGTGAAACTTTCCCCAGATTATCAGTGTTTCTTTCTATTTAACAGACAAAAAGTCAGCATGAATTGCCTAGATCAAGTCAACAAATTTCTGAGGGGTCATTTGCTAGAGATGAATGAAAAAATGAGTGAACTTCTGGCTTGGGAAAATCCAAAGATGAAAAAAAGGAACCTACACCTTAGTTTCATCTTATCTGAATTCTGCAGTTATGGAGACATTCAGATAAAAGCTTCCAAGGTCACATACTTTAGTGACTGCATGTGGAGATAAAAATGCAGGACTTGGATTCTGATCAGAGTCCTCTCACTGGGCCCTTGGCAGCTAGCACACTGAATTCAGGGATAGATTTGAAAGATACCGTTTAGATCTGTGCTCAGCATTTCCTTTGTGTCTATTTAAGTTTGATCCCATCTCTGTTAAACCATTATTCTATTAATCAAACTACCATATTACTACATAGCACAGTTATAAAATAGGCTTATAATCAAAGAATCCAAGGGGTGTATGTGAAAACTACAGCCAGCTTTCAGTAAGTTTGGGTTTGATGCATATCCTTTCAACATATGAATTACTCATTTATTATAGTGATGTTTGAGAAAGTTAGAAATCAGTATCCATCAGAAGTACACATATGACACGCTATGATGAACGGGTGTTCAAAACTGCTTTGTTTTCAGTAAAAGATTCTTATAAATCTTCATGAAACACTGACAGGATGATGCCTAAAGCATTTAGTTTAATAACTGCAGCTTGTGACAGTTGCTGGTGCTGTCAGTGCCATCTAGTGATGTTTGTGTGGAATTGAATTGTAGCTATTTTGACAGTATTACATACATGTTATGGATATATCCTATAAAAAAACAAACCTCTCCTAGACTAGCAATAATTTAAATATTTTTTCATGAAAATAACTCTAAATTCTGTTGTGCATTGATAATGTCAGAAATCACATATATATCAGCCATTTACTTCTAGACTGCAGTGTATTCAACTCTGAAGTGCAGACACTGGTGATGGGAAAACAAGGCAGTAATTCCAGCAGTCTTTCTAAAAGACAGAAATAATGCTAAATCCAATCTAAAGCAAATGCAAAACATATTTAAAATTAGTGAACCTGCCACATTTGAACTATCTAAAATGTAAGCTAGTGATATAGATGCTTGATGACCTGATAAAGCAGGAGACAGCAGACACTTGCTAACTTTGTGTCTTGCAGCTCTGGCCCTGCATCTTTTCTGGGTCAGTGATTTTCCCCCACCTCCTTTTCTATCTTTTCAGTGTCTGCTTTGTCTTCATAGACACCTTGAGAAAGGTTTGCTACTTAAAAAAAAATTAACTGAAGAAAAGTCATCACAGAAACTTTCAAGGTCCAAACCATGGGTGAGGAATTTACCTTCCACATTCAACACCATAATAACCCTGAGGTTACAGCCTTGACTGGTGACATTCACACGTGGTGTTCAAGGCCTATCTTTTAAACTTAAAATGGCTTGTTTGCTGTGTACTTACCTCTCTTTCTCTGGATTTTCTAGTGAATTGCTGAAAATCTTAAATACTGAGAAAAAGATCTTTTCTTCCTCCCTCTCCCTCAGGATATGAAAGCTCTTTATTGACCATTTTGGACTGTAGTGTTATCATGTCTGAATTTAAACCAGGTCATTTCTGAAATATTTATAGTATTACAGTCTTATCTTCAGGCCTTAGTTAGATGTCAATATTCTTTTATTGACTGAAAATAAAACACATATGAAGCGTGAATTCCTGTCTCAGCAGTGCACGCAGTCCAAGTCCTGAGTGCAACTGCACTTAAGTGGGCGTACTAACTGAATGGAAAAACTGGTTTTTTTTTGGAAGGCTGATAAAAAAACGCTAAAAGTGGGTCTATCTGGATGGTGGTGCAGATTTACACTTGCCCCTGCTCAGAACTGATGGAGCTCTTGCCTGAATGCCTGGGAGCTGAACTGAGCTGACATGCCTTTTGCAGGACAGGAGAGGCATCTGGTGGTGTCTGAATGTTTTGTATAGTGACACCCTCTATAAAATCTGTGCCAAGTGAACAGTTTTGTGTCTTGGAGAAAGAAAAGAAATATACAAGCAAGAGCTTATTTCCACTTTGTATTTAAACTGTATTTTAGCCCAATCTGTTTAAATGTGGCAGGGAAGAAGAACTCATTTCATAAATATTGCATGGGAGAGGGGACTGCTTAATATAGAAAACTTACTAGAAAGACCACTGGTTTCCCCTGGATCACCTAAACCTCACTGATGGGCCTGGGTCCTGGCACTGAAAAAGGCAAACTGTGAGAGAATGAGGAATTTTCCACGTTTATACATCTTTCATCTGCCAGATGAACTCATGAGAGAAATGGAGCCACAGACTGCATCAGTGCTCAATATTAACACAAAGCAAGTTGTATTCAGGGTTTTTGGTTTTGGTTTGGTTTCTTTGTTGTTTTGGGTTTGTTTTGTTTTGTTTTGTTTTGTTTTTTGTAAGACTTGGCACAACAACATCACCTCCTGTTCTTTGACAGGGATGTGTTTTGTGATTTAGAGTAATTAACCATGTGTCGACCTAACTTTCATCCGCAGCATCGCACACTGAGATTAGCTGAGTATTAGGTAAATTTGGGCTCAGAGTCCTAAAATACGTAGGAGAAGCATTTCATTACAGTTGCACACAACCTTCTCCTAGAGAAACTGATACGTTATGATCTAGACAAGTGGCCTGTGTGGTGGGTGGGGAACTGGCTGTATTGAGGGGGGTGAGAAATAGCTCTCTTTCAAACTGGAGACCTGTCACTAGTGGGGTCCCCCAGGGATCAATATTGAGCTCAGTGCTGTTTAACTTCTTAAGTTATCTGGGTGATAGATCAAGTGTACCGTAACAAGGTTTGACAACGCTACCAAACTGGGTGGGGACACAACCTCCAGGAGAGGCTGGAAGAGAGGGCTAACAAGAACCTGATGAAGTTCAGCAAGCACAAGTGTAAGGTCTTGCACCTGGGAAAATATAATCCAGGTGCACAGGCTGGAATCTACCCATCCAGGGAGCTGCTCTATAGAGAGGGACCTGGGGGTCCTGGTGGACAGCGAGCTCAGTACGAGCAAACAGTGTGATGCAGCAAAGAATGCCAGCAGAGTGCTGGGTTACATCAGCAAGGGGATCACCAGCAGTCTCTGCTCAGTGCTTGTCAGGCTACACCTGGAATACTGTGTTCAGATTTGGTCCCAGCTCTACAAAAAGGATGTGGACAGGCTGGAGATGGTCCGGAGACGGCCCACAGAGATGATCCAAGGACTGGGAAGCCTGCCATATGGGAAAAGGCTGAGAGCTGGGTTTGTTCAGCCTAGAGAACAGAAGGCTCAGGAAAGACTTTATTACCATGTTCCGGTATTTAGAAGATGGCTGGAAGGAAGCCAGAGATCCATTTTACAGAGAGTCACGTGGAAAAGATGAGAGGTAATGGGTACAAGTTATTCCCTGGGAGATTCCAATCTGACACAGAAGGAAAACTTCACAATGAGAACAATCAGCCTTTGGAATAATCTCCACATGGAAGTGATGGATTCCCCAACATTGTATGTTTTTAAGGTTTGGCTGGACAGAGTGCTGGGACACCTTGACTACTGCTCTTGCCAAGAGAGATGATCTTTGAGGTCCCTTCCAACCTGGTATTCTGTGACTCAGATCATTTGGGAAATCTCCTTTATGACAACAGTAGAAAAAAAAACAACTAACTGATGACATTCTAGCATCCCAGACAACCTATGACCGAAGAGCTTCTTTTATCTCTGATGTGAAGGGATTGTATTCCTTCCTCTCAGATGTGGTCCTTCTCGTTCCAACGTGTGTGAAATTATTGCATTTCTCAGCTGATCTTGGAGACCAAGTGGAAATTAAAATGAATTTAATGCCTGAATTGCACAGCCTTGAAGCAGTGCATCCCTGTAGCAGTATGGATATCAGATGGCTCCAGTCCTATATCATTGTCAAAGGGCTTGCCTTGACCTTTAAAGCTAGCAAAAATCTAGGTCAAGTTTTCAGAAAGGCTGACTGTTCTTTCGTGACCTTTGAAGCAAATAAAATATCTCTGATTTACGAGGAGGGGGAAGGAGTGAGGAAGGAGGCCATTTCAGGTTCTTTCCTAAAATATGGTCAGTGACAAAATATACCTGCAGTTGTAACAGGCAGTATCATCGGGCTCTGTCACAGCGCATATTACAAAAGAAGCTCATACTTACTGCCAAGTACAACAGAACTGTTAATATCTCTGAAGAAAGGATCCAATGGGATCTTTGGCAGCTGTGGATGGAGAGACCTGGTAACCTCCCTGCTGCTGCAAGCTCCCTCTGGGGAACTTAATCTCCTCATGCAGAGGAAGGCATTGGCACTGCTTCTTCTCCAGCCTTCTGTGGTAAGGGAGGCTCTCCTCTCTCCTTACCCTTCTGCGACCCAAGGTGCTCTGCACTCAACTCATCCATGTCAACTCTGCATTTCCCTTCTGGACAGAGAAAATTGCTGAGAGGGACAGAATAGACTGTGCAAAACATGGCACAAGGCTGGTTATGGGGTCTCTGATACTGCGATACTACTCTGATACTCTGATATGCCCAGGTTCCCTGGTGTTGTCTGGTGGTGGTTTAGCATTGTCTAAACCACCACAGCAGTACCTCTGTGTTTTGTCTGTGTGACATGGTACTAGACTTGGTTTATGCATCAATGTTTCATCAGGATTAACATCTGGCAGAACTCAGAAATTTATAAAATCCAGCTAAGCTTTCAAATTAACTTTGAAGCTGTCACAGCCACTAAGATAAGCCTCCTATCTCTTTCATGATGTAGATTTTTTTCAGTGGTTCATAAGGAAGTTAGCATTTCAGAAGGGTTTTCAGAAGGCAACTCATTAAACTCAACCGTACCAAGTTCAACTGCTTTCTGGAATGACCAGCATGTCAACTAAGCAAACCTTTTGTGAGTCCATTGTTTGTGATTAATTAGATTTCATCAGCCTGCTTCTTGCTTGTTTTCCGAAACCCATGGTAAACATCCATGACTTTCATATTCAGAAAATGACAGTGGCTCTATTGAACCAGACTAAAAGTTCCTGTAAATCCAGTATTCTGTTGCTGATACAGGCCAAAAGTGGATGCCTTGTATAAAAGCAGGAGGAGCTGTGCAATATATTCCCTTAGCAATCTCTGATCTCTAACCAGACCCTGATGCCTTCTAAGCTATATTCTCTATATTCTTTTTAACACAGATTATTTGTTCTTCAGAAACCTATCGAGCCTTCCCTTGAATCAATATAAACTTTGATGCCCACAGCCTTAAGCAAGGAGTTTTACAGCTTAAATACATCATGTGAGAAAAAACACCTTTTGTTTGTTTTGAGCTTGCCTCCTTACGGTTTCCTTGATATCACTTAGCTGATATACTGGAAGAGAGAGTGAACAGTCAATCCCTAGTCATCTTCTCATGCAATTCATCACTGAACACACCTCTTTCTAATTATGATCAAAACCTGTACTCTCTATTTCCATCACCTCTGAGTCTTGTCTGCATTCACTCCTGCTCTTAGCAGCAGTCTTCCCATGTCTACTATTAGCCTGGCTGCTTCTCTCTGTCTTGGAAACCCCTCCGGTACCTCTTTGCTCCCTTTCCTAACATGGATTTCTCCCTTATGGACCTCCTTTGACTTTAAGGCACAAAATAGATCCTCCTACAGCTGTCACACTGCATCTGTCAGTCTGCTGTTTATGCTATCCCTCTTAATGGTTAGTGTGTGTTACGCATGACACATGCAGCAGTACTGAATGACTGCTTTTCAGTATTCACAAGGCCCACTAGTAAAGCATGAGGCACTTTCCACCTTGCAGTATCTGAAGTCAAGACGAAAAGGTATAAGGACAGAACTATTGTTCTGATTAGAACAAATTGTTTCAATAATGCCAAGTTCTGGATAATGTAATCAAATTTTCCTGAGAAAGAAAAACACTCCACGCCGTTTTTCTTTTGCAGCAGGAAATCTAGCAGGCAGAGCATCTAATAGGATCCTCATCTAAAATTCCTAGTAGTTGAATAATAAGAAACCCTGATTACAGCCATGTATTGAGTCATACGTGGAATATTTAATGGGTTCTTTTTGACAGCTCTGAAGGTGGTTGCCATTTCTGTATGTAAAATTTGATGCAGCACAGGATTCATGCAGGTGGTCCCAAGAAAAAAAAAAGTCAGATGTCTTTGAAAAGCAGATGTCTCTATAAATCCCTGCTGAGTAGCTGAGAGCACTGTGGGCTGAAAGTCACAAGAGAAGGTAAAGCAGGTGTTCTGACAAACCTTGCTACTAATCAGAGCAGAAATAAGGCAACGACTAGTACTGTGCTTCAGCCAAACCTGTGTCTCCTGCTTTTGATTTAATAACTTTTTTTGCCTGGCAAGGTGCCTGCTGTGCAGTGATTCACTTCATATTTTAATAAAGAATAACTCAAGATAGAAAATGAAATATTGGATGGTAATGCAGTGTAGGGAGTTTTGATGACCTGCTGATGCACTGAATTCAACTTAAGTGGTTTGTGAACGACAACAAGCCCCTCATATTAAATTACAGTAGAGCATATATTTTCAATCATGCACTCTTTACTGTAATTTATAGCAAGAAAATAAAATCTATACCACAAACAGTACAGTAAGGCATAGATTTCTCTGCACAAGTATAAACCAGGTAGTTTGGGGTGATAATAGTACCTACCTCTGATTCATTAAAATGTAAATAAACACATTAACACCTTGATCTGTTTTGCTTGGAGCTGCTCCAGATGATAGATGAGCAACGTGGGCTGCAGAGTTAACCTGTGCCACAGCTGAACGGAGGTTTCTGTATGGTAGAAATGGAGTGGGTGGAGGAAGGAAGTTGTGTCCTAGCAGCAGCAGCAGCAGCAGCTGTGTTTTGGTATCTGATGTAGAAGTAGGATTATATTTGATAGAGTGAAAGAAGGATTACAGTGCATCTGACAGTAGAGGGGGCTTGCAGGAAAATTGCTTGCTATGGATTATGGGGACATAATCTTTAATGTCCCCAGTAAATGTTGATTTTGGAGGAAAGATAGATAAAGTGCATATTAATCTTTAGGGGGAAAGTGATTGTGTATGTAGGTTTCCGTAACAACCAAGTATGATTTTGATTTGCTTATTATTGAGAGGGATGATTTCATATCATGATGTTTGTTATACATAGAGCATGGCACATGTTTAAATATCACAGCTGTAAATAACAGACTTGGAAACAATCAAGAATGCTACATCTCTTTATCCAATACATTATTGATGTAGACTTCCTACCAGGAAGCCATGTTTTGAAATTATTCCATAATGCCTGTGAAGAAAAAAAAAAGAAAAACAAAGGTCGTGCTGACCCTTTTTATTTCTTCTTTTTAAATTCATAACTTGCTATCATCAGATAAGTAAAAACTTTGATGAATATGTGAATAATCTGGCAATGTTTGATATTTTCTTTCTTTAAAGAAGATTGAGCAGAAGTACATTTAAATAACCAGTATTATTACTCCACTTCTGGGAACTCATCCCCTAAAACTTGTGTGAACAAGCTTTTACTGTGGGGATATGAAGTATTAAATATCAAATCCAGTACAAGAAGATGCAAATCCCATTGAAAATCCTGCAGTTTCAATCTTGCCCCTTTCTCAAGTTTTCTTCCGTAAGCAAGCACTGACAAAGAGTGCTGGCAGCTCTGATGTGCACGTCTGAGTACATGCTGGATTGATGGGTATCCCTTGGGTCTCACACCTGAATAGCAAAACTTGGCTTACCTGCAGCTACTACTTGCTGCTGGTGAAGGCAGAGAGCAGTATACATACTGAGATGTTAAAAGCATATCCAAACATGGGCCAGAAGCTCAGGGCTCAGTCTGGTTTAACTTGTCTTTCTGACAATAAAGGCAATTGGCCTAATTTTTGTGATTGAAATCCGTGGGACCAGGATTTTGCTTTGGAATTATCTATTAGTATGTAATTATACACAAGAGGATTGTAGAAAAAGTATTTGAGGCTTAACTAGGAACTTTAGAATAAATAAATAAATAGAGAACAAAGCACTCGGTAAAACCATGTCACCTACCACAGGAATTTAATTAACGCCCCCCCAGGCACAATCTTCTTATTTGTATTTCGGTACTCAGAAAATGTGGGAATCACATCTGTTACCCCATAGCCTGACTTCCTTCTCAACAGAAAAAATCTTTCTCATGAGGATCAGAACAAATAGCAATGAGCAACTCTCTCAGTGAGCAGCCTTCCAATACATAAAGGGGGCATAAAAGAAGTCTGGAGAGAGACATTTTACAAGGGATGGGAGAGAAGGTAATGGCTTTAAACTGAAAGAGGATCGATATAGATTATATATAAGGAAGAGGTTCTTTACTGTGAGGATGGTGAGACACTGGAACTGGTTACTCAGAGAAGCCACTGATGCCCCATCCCTGGCAAATGTTCAAGGCCAGGCTGAATAGAGCCTGGGTGACATGGTCTAGTGTGAGGCATCCCGGCCCATGGCAGAGGGGGTGGAACTAGATGATCTTAAGGTCCTTTCCAACCCTAACTATTCTGTGATTCTGTGATTTTTATGATAGAGTTGCAATGCTCTGTGAGGTCCCACTAAAGGCTGTCCATGTCTGAGCTGCAGTACTTCTGCTGTTCAAACACAACACTTTAAATAGTGAGCAAAAAATGGCTCACTATCTAAATCCTCAGAGACCAAACTGGATGAATGGTTGTGTAATTCCTGCAAGACAGATGCGCTGTATTGTTATACCCCATCCAGGGATTTTATTTACTTGACAGAAGTTGAGGACAGTGAGTCTTCAAGCATCAGACCTCACATCTATGGCTGAAGCTCCAAACAAATCCTGCTCTCCTCAGGTTCTTGCTTATTGCTTCTGAAACCAACAGCAAACCTCACAATGACTTGCAGATAAAAGGAATTAGGCTCTTACGCCCTTTTGCAGACTATGGATGCATCTAATGTTAGTTTTGAGTAATGAATGTCATTTGCAAAAGCAGCTGAAATGCACGTGGCTGATTGTCAATGCTAGTACTAAGTTTTCCTCTGAAATATATTGCTTCTCATCTTCCAACCTTTTTCTGCACCTAATTAATCTACAAAACTTAAAAAGTCTTCAGGTATCTACATATTCTGCTTGATTACACTTCTATGGGTATGCAAAATTTATAAGAAAAGATTCTTCTGATTACACATGATTGAGGCAACATTTCTCTTTTCAAGGAATTTTTACTACAGCAGCTAGACCGTAACTAAAAATCATTGGCAGTGTTAAGTGGATTCCACTTAAACAATCACAACATAAGTGACGTTGATTGTCACAGAGTTTTATACAGCAGCATGACTAAATTTAATATGTGAAACAGAGCATTGATTCATTTCTCCTCTGGCAAAAAAAAAAATATCTTCATGCTTTTGCATAAGAGGTCATGGTAGTCTGCATCTTGAGCAAATGTGATCTTCAGAACAGAAAACATTCAGTTAAATATAATAAACTATGTAGACTCAGAAACCCTTTCTCTTTTCACTGGCTGCATTGCATTTCTGGTTAAAGAACCTCCTGCATGCTCAATAGGAGCTGACTGTTCCTGTGTACCTGAAAAATTGCCCATGGAAAGTAAATTCTCCAGGCAGTTAAATATTCGGTTAACTCTAGTTAACTGCTGTATTTGGTTAACATACTAGATGAGGGGTAAAGTGTCATCATGGTATAGGTACATATCACAGCTTCAAATTAGTCTGCAATAAAATTTCTAGTGAATTTATTTTCTTAAACAAGATAGTACTTCTGGTAGTTCTGTTGTGCTAAGAAATGAACTTTTATATTTACTGTAGAAGCAACTGATTGCAAACCACATTATCTTGGTTTGTGAACCTGTCATGGTCACATACAAACATCTGCCATCAGCGGGGCCCTGCTGTTTCATCAAGGTATATTCACTTTACCTGAAATGCTGTTGTATAGACTTTCTTGATATTGATGCAGGAAAATTACAGTCAGTCCACTAGCTGATTTGCATGTAGCTTGGTATTAAGGAATACATACTGTGAAGAATTTCAATAGACATTAGGGGTTTTATTTTTCCTTCTATAATTGCCTTTGTGTATGGATTTTAACTCATGATGTTGTATGATAAACAGTCCAAAGGAGCATGGCCAGCATCTCAAGGCAGGTGATTCTGCCCCCCTGCTCTGGTGAGACCACACCTTGAGTACTGAGTCCTCAGTGCACGAATGACATGGACCTGTTGGAGAGGGTCCACATGAGGACACAGAAATGATCAGAGGGATGGAGCACTTCTTCTGTGAGGAAAGTCTGAGAGAGTAAAGGTTGATCAGCCTAGAGAAGAGAGAACTCTGAAAGACCTTATTTGCAGTCTTTCAGTTCTTAAAAGGGGCCTATATGAAAGATGGGGAGAGACTTTTTAGCAAGGCCCGTTGTGGTAGGATGTGGGGTGATGGTTTTAGATTAAAGGAGGGGAGATACAGGATGGATGCGAGGAAAAAAATCTTTACCATAAGAGTGGTAAAACACCGGAACAGGTTGCCAGAGAGTTATTAGACACACTATCCCTGGGGACATTCAAGGCCAGGCTAGATGTGGCTCTGAGCAACCTGATCTAGTCAAAGATGTCCCTGCTTATTGCAATGTGATTGGACTAGATGAGCTTTGAAGGTCCCTTCCAACCCAAACTATTCTGTGATTCTACAAAATCATGCTGTTCTGGATAGGGCTTCGGGAATCATTTGTTTTTTTTTCTGTTCCTAGGGATAACAGGCTAAGTAAGAGAAACCTTAAGAACAGGCAGGGCAGTGCCATGAACACTGATGTTGTTGGTCAGGATCCTGAAGCAATGGGAAAGGTTGGACTTGTCTGCTTCAGCAGGACGGGAGAAAGCCCGGTTGCCACACTGTCACCTTGCAATAGTGGCTTCAGCAGTGTTTGGTCTCAAAAGTGATTGTGATTGGGTTTGGCAGCAAAACCCAAATGCCCACTGCCTTTGTTAGCAACAGAAAAGCAAAAATGCCAGGTTTGATGTCTGCAGGGAATCCTGGTTTAGTGTATTTCTTCTGACACACTGTAGCATGTCCCCAGGTCAGGAGACAAGGGGACAAGTCAGGTCTTGGTCACCCCATTGCCATTGTAAGAGTGGGAGCCAGCAAAGTAGTTAGTAAGAAAGGGCACTTCTGGAGGTCTACAGCAGCAGCAGGGCCACCTTGACCCCTTGTTTCAATGCATCAGGCTCTCTTGTGCGAGAAGTTCAGCTGTGAAGGTATTTTCCGTGACTTTCACAGGTTTTTGGCTTCACACCATATGTACAGCTGAGCGTAGGCTCCCAAGCAGCTGGCTAAATCTGAACACACACAGAAAATGACATAAGAATAAACCTAAAGCAATGGGGTCCAAAATAAGAGGTACCTTAAAACATGATGTAGAACGGTATGTAAAGAGCAAAAAAGCCAGGCATTTAAAGATAGAAAAATCACAGAATAGGTGAAATGAACTTGTGGGATTATACTTGCATGTTGAGCTGTAGGCAAAAGCAAGATTAACTGTATTGCGGTCAATAAATAAACCTCTCCTTCAGAAACAAATTACTTAATTTAGCTCTGTGGTGAGACAGAGCCATCTGCAATGCCCATCCACCATCAGAGGTTCTATAAATAGCTACTACTGTTGCACTAAAGCAAAGGAGGATTAAAGCTCTCATTTAGATCCCTTGCAGAGACAAAATACAAGTTTTTTACTGCATGTGAGCAGTGTAAGTGGTTGTTCAATGCCAGTGAATGATGGCTATCACAAAAACCTTCCCAGGGCACAGTGTGATGCCCTCATCTTTCCATTTGGAGCTAGTATTTCTAAATCAGGGACTGAAGAGAAAACCTTCCCAGAAAATAATTTATAGGAGTTAAAATGCAAAATGCAATTAAAAATCAAATCATTGGATGAGTTGAAACCTGGGTTACCAAGACAGTTTGGGACACAGAAAGGCTTTTTATGTCCCTTCATTTTTCTTCAACACATATTTTGATTATATAGGTGCCCTATCAAATGTCATAGAATCATGGAATGGTTTAAGTTGGAAGGGACCTTAAAGATCATCTAGTTCCAAACTCCCTGCCATGGACCAGGTTGCTGAAAGCACTCTCCAGGCTGGCCTTGAACAATGCCAAGGGTAGGGCATCCGCAACTTCTCTGGGCAACAAATGCCAGTGCTTTGCCACCCTCACAGTAAAGAACTACTTCTTTATATCTAATCTAAATCTACTCTCTTTCAGTTTAAAGCCACCCTGCCTTGTCCTATCACTACATGCCCTTGTTGAAAGTCCCTCTCTAGCTTTCTTGTAGGGTCCCCTTTAGGTACTGCAAAGGTGACTTCTCCAGGCTGAACAACTCTAGCTCTATCAGTCTGTCTTCCCAGGAGAGGGGCTTCAGCTCTCTGAGCATCTTTACGGCCTCCCCTGGACCTGCTTGAGTAGGTCCATATCCATCTTGTGAGGAGGAGAATCACCTCCCTCAACCTGTTGGTCATGCTTCTTTTGATGCAGCCCAGGACGTAGTTTGGCTTTCTTGGCTGCAACACACGCTGCTGGCTCATGCTGAGCTTCTTGTAAACCAAGACCCCAAGTCCTTCTCCTCAGGGCTGGTCTCAGTCCATTCATTTCCCAGCCTGTATGCACCCTCATGGCCTGTGCCATCCTCTGGGGAAGGTAGCTAACACAGATAAGAACTCTTCCTGGGAGCTTGGTAGTGACTGGATGGCATGGGAACGCAGATGTCACTGCTGGCGGCCCTGCCCTTACACTCTTTGCTTTACTAATAAAGCTGTAGCCCTGAAGACTGAAAGTGGCCAGAGAAATAGAGTGGGTGTTTTAATCTATCAATTATCTGGCAGTTTCTTGGTAAGTGGGAAAATTACTCCAAATGTTTTCATACCAAAATGTGTGCAGGACTCTTCTTTTGTATGTCTTTACAGCAGGATTTAAGGAGCTGTAAGGAGGAATTTTCAGCAGATCGCAGTAGAAAATAGTAATGAAAGGACAAAGAAGAGGCAATGTAATGAAATCAGAGAAGACCACAGGCCTTTGTCTTTTTTAAATATTTATAGATTCCTCTCCACACCTTTGACAATGCAGTCTTTCTTTTCTTCATCCTCTTCTTGTGTTTCCATCTCCTTTTCCTTATTCTTTTTCTCCCATTCTTATCATTAAAAATGTTTCCATTTCTTTTTTAATCCCCTTACTACAATGATTCTGCCTGCCTATTGCTCTCTGTCTCTTCAACCTACTGTTTCCCCCTCTGTTAAAGAATATTTCTGACAGTCACATGTTATGGGTAATCGACAGAAAACATTTCTATCCAAGAATAATAATTTTTCAGAACAAGAGACCAAGATTTTATTTTTTTTTTTCTTCAACATTATTGTCACGAAGCACTAAGGTATGATATAAGAGATTTTAAAAGATTAAGGGGTCAAGATAGCCTCTAGCAAGGAGTCTATTCCAGAAATGGATCATTATGGGAAAATATATTAGATGTTAAAAGTGGGAGAACCAACTGAAATTCAGGGAGCAATAAAGAGGAGATGAAGACCAGAGAATAAACATAAATGAGAAGGAGCCTCTGACCATAACACTGTGGAAAATCAGAAGGAATAGAGAGGTTTTATAATTTGATTTAAAAAAGTCAGAAGTCAACTCTGCACAATAAAGAGAAACTAGAAAAAGCCTGCATAAGTTTACATTATTCCCATGCTTTGTATCAAATAAAATTTTGGTTCCCTTAGTAGGCTCAAATCTGCTTACCTTTGACTGAATTTGGCCCATGTAATTTAGACAATGGCTGCTCAGATACGTCATTTGATTTCTAAGATAACTGACGTAATTAGTATAGTTAGTTTGCTTGTATACACATTTCAGAGTTCACACCCCTCACGGACATAGAGTTGAGTGCAAAGTTACTATTATGCACTTCAAAAGGATTGCTACAGTTCATAAAATTACAGAATCATTAAAAAAAGCTTTGGAAGGGATCTTTCAATATCATTTCATCTAATCCCCTGCTCAAAGCAGGTTCAGTTAGGTCACAGTGCTCAGAGCTTTGTTTTGAGTTATGACTATACCCTAGGTTTTGACTATAACCAAGGATAGACAATCCAGAACCTCCCTGGGCAACCTGTTCCAGTGTCTGACCACACTCACAGTGAAAAAACAAACTTTAAATCTAATTTGTATTTCATCTCTTTCAACTTGTGTTCTTTGCTTCCTGTATTGTCGTTGTACTTCTGTAAAGGGTCTGGATCCATCCTGTCATAACTTCCAATCAGATATTTGAGGATAACATTTAGATGTCCTTTCAGCCTTTTCTGCTTAAGACTGCAAAAACCCAGTTCTTTCACTTTCTTCTCATTATGTCCTGTCCTCCACCTCCCAGTGACTTTGGTGACCCTTTGCTGGACTTGCTTTGGTATGTCATTGCCTTTTTTGCATAGAAAAGACCCTAAAACTGGACTCAGTTCTCCAGGTGTGGTGTCAAAAGTGTCAGTAGAGTGGAATAACTATTTTCCTTGATCTGTTCACTACTGTCTTCCTAAATACAAATCAGTATTCAGCTGGGCCTTGTTCATGGAAAGGGACAACACTGCTGACTCACGTTCATCTTACTTTTCACCAGAATTTGCAGTTACTTTTCTTTAAAGCTATTTTCTACTCAGTTGGTGCCCAGCCTGTACTGTTGCATGAGATAACTCCCAGACATGGGACTCTTCACATGTCTTTGTTGAAACTGGAAGTCCTGATCAATCATTTTCCAATAGACATAGAGAAAGAAAATAACAGACATGATTCTCAAATGTAGTTGTTTGACTCATTTAGAAGAAAGGAGTCTTGCTTCCAGTATGGAGTACAGGGAAAGTTAAAATATCAAAAGACCTTAATAACTGGATTGAAAAATCATCTCTTTTCTCTGTTAGCTGAATACTGTAACTGCTAAACTATAGAATCCTATTATCTATCTGCTCAGTGAAACATGAGATGGGGCTGGAAAGAGAGAGAGTTTCATTCTAAAAGACTTGATAACTTAAAGATGAGAGCTGTGTTATACAATAACCTGATTCAAAGCTGCTCAGGAAAAGGAAAAAAACAAACCTAATTTGCTGTTGCCTGGACAAAGTCCACAACCACTAAGCCACATCATAAACATAGAATTATTTAACTTACAAGATTTGATAATTGAGCACTGATTCAGTCACTTATCTCCAGAAGAAGTTTGAAGACTATACATTATAATAGATAGGCATAATTTTGTAATCAAGGTTCATGTGTTTAACCTTGATGGCTTTAGTGTGATCCTCCCTCCACTGCTATTGCTGTGCTTAGATGCTAGCTTAGAGTCTTTCAGTGCAGCATGACAGGTTCTGTGGAGTAAGGTTTTATCTCATGCTCCTTGTCCGTGTAAGGCAGCTCCTTTAGGTATAACTCCATTGGGCTCCATTAGGTACCAAAGTCTAGTTCCATGTCAGATACTTTCGGGACTTTAGTTGTAATACCCTGGCGGTGTTCAAGGCCAGGTTGGACAGAGCCTTGAGTGACATGGTTTAGTGTGAGGTGTCCCTGCCCATGGCAGGGAGGTTAGAACTAGATGATCTTAAGGTTCTTTCCAACCCTTACTATTCTATGATTCTATGAATTCAGGGTGCAATAGCCAATGGAGAAAAAATTCCAAACAGTGGTTCATCTCAGAAATCTTCTGGACCATCCTTTGGAGGTACCATTGGCTGTCAAGGGAGCATACGATGCGGATGCTCTTGACCTAGCCATCTCAGGAAAATGTCTAAACATAAGTAAATTGATTCACAACCCTACTGTTAAAAGTCTGTGTAAATGTAACCCTAGTCTTAATGACTGGAATAGCTCATGGCAAGTAAGAAGACCCTCAGGGAGGATACAAACCATTTGGGGATTTTGTGCTCAAAATTATAGTAGCTGAAAATAAGCATTATAAATTGGCTGATGTGGGACTTCTTTTGTTTTGTGTATTTAGAATGGTTAATGTTGGATAAAACCTTCCTAGCTGATGGAAAATAAGCAAAATTTTATGTCTTGAAGGCATTACAAATAAGATACACAGTAACATCCATAAGGTTGTTGGGACTTCAGAAAAAAATAGTAGGCTGAAATTTGACAAATATTTAGCAACATTATAAGAATCTTCTGTGATAAATGATTTGGTGAATTGTATCAACACAGCGTGCTTGTCTAAACTGTTCTTTGATCATCACCCACATGGCAATAATGAACACTGAAAATAATATATGTTTTATTCAGCACATAAATATATTTTAAATGGTGTTAAAGTGAAAACTGTTACAGAAAATAGAACATGGAAATGCACTAAGTCCATGATATCAGAATTGCAACACTGACGAAATAGGAACCATTCTTTGACTCTAAGGGCAAGTGTTGTTGTGCTGCTTGAATTCACACAACTAAACAGTTTTCCTTTCCTTCCATAGACAAGGTGGTCTCATTCACACTTCCCTTTCAGATGAGTCCATGTTAGTACTGTGCACAGCACCTGAAATGGATCACAGTTGTTCCCAGGAACATTGAGTAATTAAACCATGTGGGCAACCATGAATGTGGTCTAACACGTATGGGTTATTCAGAAATCCATTCCTTGAGCCAGCTGGATTTTGAGTCTTGACCACATCTTGAATATTAATAATAAAATTAATGATGAATCTGATAATAAATTATTAAAATTAATATAAATATTAATAATATGTCCTAATATTCTATGCTGAGGGCAAGTGTCCCCTTAATTTAGGAAAACATCAGCTAATACTTTTTTCTGTTTTTCAAGGATAGCTATTTGTGTCTCGTTTATGACTGTTAAGTGCTAACCAGTGTTTTTATGGTGATAAACAGCAAACCTAATTTACTTCCGTTTCAAGTGGTTTCCATCCTTGTTTTCCCCCTGCAGCTTGCTCCTGTCCCATCAGCTAGAACAGAGACATTTGATTTGGAACAGCCGAGAGGATAGAGGTTTCTGGAAATGAAGCAATGCAGAACAAGCGAAGGGAAATTCTATCAGTGACTGTCAGGTCCCTGAGATGTGCAGCTGAATGTCAAATCAACTGTCTGCCTGGCTGCCTTTTAATCTCTGGTATGGGAGCGGTCAATAGGAAAAAGAGGGTTTTAATCTTTTTTTACTCCATATCACTTTGCAGCTGAGCTTTGCGGGCAAAATTAAAAGTCATGTTTCAACCCACAGATGGAATTGTTGCTGAAGCTATGGCTTATGCAGAGACCAGTTTTGATATCATGTTGTTAAAAGTCTCACTGGAAGGAAGATCAGAGTTGGCGTCCTGCCTGGATCACACCACTGTCTACAGAAAGGTTTCCATTGCCACCAGCTGCGCTAAAGCTCACCACAGAATTCTTCAGATTTCATGATCTGAAAGTGATTATGTACCTCTTCTTAGAATAACTTATCTGTACTCAGAGTTTACTTTTGCCTTCAGGGTAGAAAATTATATGGGAGCTAAGGGGGACTTAAAAGCTCCAGAACATAATTTTGTATCACTAAAATACCAATGAAAATGTCATTCTTGAGAAAAAGTGGCAAAGTAATGTTGCTTCTCAGGAAATGGAGACAGACAAGAGTGTTACTTTAATTGAGGTTAGAATAGAGGTTAGAATTTCTTCACTGCTCTATTTAAATACAGCAAATGCACTGCAGTTTCTGCTAATATTTGAATGTCAGAAACACTATTGTGCTAAAACAATTCAGGGATTAATAATTTCACTTTCCACACAACACTTGACAACTAATTTTTGCTCCATGTACCAACAGCACAACGTTTATGAGGGTCTTCAGGAGCAGTTCATGTAAAAGGTGTAGTTCACAGTGACAACATATTCCTACTCTCACACATGTGATGTTGAAGAAGATTTTAAGTCATTCTTTTCTCAGTTTAAAGAACTAAGTCCCAAAGAGGCTAGTGGCCTTTTGTCTCTCAGAATGGTGCTCCGTCGCTGCCTGTAGCTTCTGGGACTTTATAAGACTACTTGTGTGGTGTGTCCACGTCAAGGAGTTGATAAAAGTAGGGAAAAGCAGGTCCACATCAGGGAAAAACTATGGCTGAGGAGCTTTGATGTGCATGAGCATAGGTCTGAGACATATTGACTTAGCTGGAGAGGGAGAATTCAATTGTCTTCCAGCTTTGATCTCCAGGAATGCACCCAAAGAAATAGGATTTGCTATATTTACATTGCTCTGAGGCTCCTTTCTTGAAAGGATCTCCAACATGCTGTTTCATACTGTCAACCATGTTAAGGTTATTAACCTCATTATCCAAAGGAACAATGTCTGTATCCAGAGACAGTCCATCCCAGAGGAACCAACAAGCAGCAGCTGCCAGAGGCAATCTGTATCTATCAGTGAACGCTTGTACATGAGCAGGTTGTCAGCCCCTGTTTTAGTCCACTCCACTGTTCCATCCCACAGCTGACACTACAGACAAAAACTGCTTCTGGGTCTAGAAGTGGGTGGGCATGTCATTCTGGTCATGACAAACTAGAGACCCAAGGTACAGTGGTTTAGTGCTGGAATAGTTTACTGATTGCCATGGTACCTGGGGGCCTTACTGTGCCCATAAATGCCATTCATGCTCCTCAGAGCAATGTTCTATAATCATAAGAGAGACTATTCAGCACATCCTAGCACATCCCAGGACAACACAAGTTACCATAGACAACAAATGTGGAGTAGGATTAGTTATGCCTATATTGCATGTCAGGACCAGTGCCCTCAGCCTACGCTCCAGGAGCTTCTGCTGCCCTCAGTGAGACCTCTCTGTCATTTGCATCACTGCTGACTTGTCTGCAGCTTCTACACCTCCATACTTTACTGTGCAGTTACGCTTAGGAGGTTGCACATAGCAAGGCAACTTCGTGCCTACCACAGCCTCTCTGTGGCATTGTAATATGCTCTGATTTCTGATACTGAGGTCATTGTGAGGAAAAAATGCATTTTATTTTGAGAGAAAAAATGTTCTATTACCAGAAAACAATATTTTTTAAATACTTGTTTATTATTAGCAGATAATGGAAGGGAGAGAGCCAAAAATAAATTTCAACTTTTTTTGATTAAACTATGAAACAAGAAATGTGTCTGGTCCATTCAGAAGAAGACAGCCACCATTTATACATAGCTGTATATACAGTTCTAAAAATTCTCATAGACTCTTGAACTTCTGAAATAGAATAAATATATTAGCTGAAGGAGGGGAAAGAAAAGGTTTCCAATCTACACAAAACAACTGAAGATGTGTAATGGTGTTTGCAGGGTAATTAGATGAAGCATGAGAAAATTATCCATTATGAAGCATGAGAAAATTATCCATTATTCTGAAAGGCACATTTGAAAGAAAAATGTCAGCCTTATTATGTTATGAATAAATCCTGTGAGGTGTTGAGCAATAACCGGCCATCACACATCAGGATTTGGTCAGGATAAAGCCCTTGGTGGTCATGTCAAATTAGATGAACCTTCTTTAGTGTGCTGTTCAAAAAAATACTGGCAAATAAAAGTATTATGTAGTCTGGAACAACTAAGAAAACATATCCTAATGCAAATGAAAGAAGGAAGTGAGTAGCTGGTAAACATATTTGGGTTAACTGCTGAATTTTGGTTTGTTTACAGGCATAAGAAGTTTGGACATCATGGACAATAATTTATTCTTTTTCAGCTTTTTTTTCTGAACCAGAATCTGGATAAATTTACCAGAGACACAGAAAGATTTTTACAATGCATATTCATTTTAGTTTGCAGTGAAATTCAATATCTACTGAATTATTGGTGACTGCATGTTGGCACAAAGAAAACTGAAATAAATTATTCATTACAAGTAGCATAGAAGTGCAAGATTTCACAGGAGGGATTAAACTGCAGTGACTCATTCAATCTATCTTGGTGTTTACTGAGGTTTCAGTACTCTGGAAAGGGTGGAAAAATTGCTATGTGACTGAGGTCAGGTAAAGAGATGCTTTGAAAAAGTTAATTGTAACAGAAGTGTTTGAGTAATGCATTGTGTGGAGTACTGTTAAAAGGTATTAACAGCTTCCATGAAATGCTTCTTTGGCTTTAATTCAGAATAGCAGGCTAATCTACAGATGCTGGATATGTTAGGTCAATGAAACAAGCAATCAACTCTGTTCACAGAGAGTAACTTGAAACACCACTTAAAGCAACAAGATCATGAAAATACCTGATCAGAAGCTAGGACACAACACTGCTGGGTATCTGTATGCATTTGAGGCAGCAGGCAATGGCACAATCCATCAGAAAATAAAAAGCTTTCAAGAAGCAGCAAAACATTAGAATTTCTCTGGCCCAGAACTGCAGAAAGTTCAGATATGGCACCTGAAAGCAAAGAAATTGTCTGTTTCTTATATGCAAGAAAACACCTCTGTGTACATCCCCTGTAAGCAAGCATATTGCAGCAAAGCAGATCCAGCTCTTACCACTTGTCCCTCCATCAAAATTAGTCTTGCAAGTGCCTTACTAAAACCCAGATTAATGGGGCAAAATTATATTCAGAATCAAAAGACTTAGATGATGAGAAAGATGGCAACTTTTATAGTTCTGTAAGGGCCTTAAACATGTGTCTCTATCTGCCCATAGCAGCTTAAAGTCCTTTCCAAGATCATCTAATATCTCTCTGTGACATCCCAGAGTCTTTTACAGGAATTTGAAAGGATGGCAAGATTTTGACTGGAAGATGACTGTTAAAGAACGTTCTAGGATGCAAGTCAAGCTGAAGAGCAAAATTAGAGAAGAATTCATGATTAGAAGGCTATAGCAAGATGAAACTGCTAATAAGTATGTGTAATTTGCTGTGCAGCTTGAATTCTCCCTGGAGGTGTGAAATCGCTCACAGTTAAAATGCAATCTAAGTAAGAAGTGACAAGAAAAATTAAACTTCTCCAAGACTTGATTCTTGGCTGTGATCAATGCTCTGTAAACATATGCCCGATTTTTTTAATTAACATAATTAGTTAGAAGGATATTTGGTGCAAGAAATGTACTTTGGCCCAATGCTCTTAAAGCTAGTAAGCAATTTAAAATTAGTTGAATGTCTTTGTCACATTCTTAGCATTGATTCACTGCCTTGGATGATTTCTGCTGGTTTCAATGGTGTCAAAACCATCAGCTTACTAAATAGCAGCAGAGCAGCCATCTCTGAGTAAGCAAGTCCCCCGGCAATGGAACAGTATTTGTAGGTCTTGAAATACAGTGAAATTCAGGTGCAAATCTTCCAAGGCATAATTTTGTTACAAAAATGAATAATTGGAAGACGAATTTGATTGGAAAATGAATTACAGTAAGGAATTCACAAGATAGAGCCAGACTCAGGTATTCAGCACTGATCCTGGAAGCTCAGCAGTATGATGGGACTTTTTGCCAGGATGTTAAATAATTGTCATTTACGGTTATCAGACCATCTCAAGAACTCCTAAGTTTATTCTGTACTTCCAAAACCAAGAAAAATATTTCAAGGAGATTTGCTTAGTTGTGTATTCATCAACCTCATTTCTGCTCCACCTGCAGTCTGCAGAATTGCAGATGGTCAAAGTTTCTGGAACAAAGCTTCAGGATTTAATAAGTTCAATGATTTGTAAGACTTGTTTCCTTCGTATCTCTTGGGCTGGGACAAAGGATGGGTCTAACTAAATATTGCTGGTTTGGACAGAAGCATTTTAGCATTTTTTATGAATTCTGTATACCTTTGTACAAAAATTGAAATTAACATATGGATACAGATTTGATTTTCCAAAGAAGCTTGATTTTTATAGCTTTTTACTTTAAGTCTAATATTTCTGTAAATTATTTCAATGGCTACTGTCTTTCTCACCTTGACAGTTCAAGTTTTGGCCCCATGAATCAATCTTTTGATGTTACCTCATCAGTAAGACAGTACTGGTTTATGCATACACAACGTCAAGGTAACTGTATTTGTATTTGTGTTTCCACACTACTAAAAAAAAAAACCAAACCAACAAAACATGCTTAAATACAGTACAAGCACATCAATCATGCAGAAAAGTAGAACAAGAAGTACAAATGTGGTGGGAGAAACATCTGGATGCAACCATGATGGAGATACATCATCTCCATGCATCTCAGATCATCTGGAGATGCATAAGCCTCTGATTTCAGTAAAATGTTAAAAATAGAATCAGACAGTGATTTGAAATGGACTTCCACAGGTCATCCAGTTGACAAACTACAGGGATCAAAATAAGGTTTAGGCCACGTATACCTGTTTGGGGCTAAGACTCAGACCAAAAATAGGCCTCATGTTAGATTAGGGTTTTAGTGAGACAAAGGTTAGAACTTTCACTCACAATCTGCTTTTAATCTGAACAGTTGCTTCTGTTGTATTTGCAGTTTCTAAGGTGAGGAAACAAACCTTAGCCCCAGACCAGTGGCTTCATCCATCCGTGAAAGCATTAGCGCTAATGTAATTTATATCTGTCACAGCAAATATAATGAAAAATGGGAACAATGCAGCTTTTGATTTTCCCCAGAGAAGATCTGTTGGCCTTAGAAGCTGAAATGAGTTCAGATTTAGCTCAATTTTTTATGAGTGAAAGGAATTTCACCAGAATATGGAATTTTATCCTGGTTCTTAGTTTTAAACATAAGCTCAAGTACCACAGAAAAAAGTAACCGCATGTATGGCTAATTTTGAGCATCCAGCATTGGATTGTACTGATGTGTGAACATAAGGATTGATTTTAGCATGTATTAAGAGTTTGAAGGCTTATTTAAATTTCTTAGCACTGCTCAATCAGGCTCATTTTATATGAAAGAGACTCCTTTGCTGCACATGCAGGTTCTCCTGACATACTTAAGATGTTTTATTAAAGAATGTTCAAGCCACTCATATCCTAACACTGCATACACTGGAAGGAGAAAAAAAAAAAAATCCCGATTGTTTGAAGAGCTGAAATATTGAAAGAACAGAGCATATTCAGAAATCTCATGTGACTGTGAAGTCACTTGTCTGAAAAGGACTATAGCAGAAGCAGGATGGATAGAAAAGGCTTCTAATATCATCCATGTTAAATGGACTATTGAGTGCACACTGGGGAAACTAAGATAATTAGAAGGTTTCATAGTATGCTCCTAACATTTATAATCTTCCAAGCAACTGTCTCTACTTATTTTTTTTCTGCACTCCAAACAAAGAAAATCAAGGAAGAGGGCTGGTTTGGGAAGAGAAAAAGATTTTTGAAGAGCACATTACCGGTGTACATAAGGGATAATTTCAGTGATTACTGTGAGCTTGCCTGCTCACTTATATGCTTCTGGCATCTAGGGGTCAAGGGAAGGGAAGTCCTGAACACACTGTTCAGCTTTGCCTTCCCTTGGCTCCCACCTACCCTGTCTTAGAGTAGAAATGCACTCACACAGGAGATAATAACCTGTACTTAATCAATTGTCTTGTTAATATTGCTCTAAATAATGCAGAGCAGTATAGGCTTCACAGGCAAAAGGAGGTACAGAATAATATTATTCTACTTAATAAGGGCCTGAGTCTTCTTACCATTACAAATCCAGATCAATACAATTTAAATAAATCATGTCACTTGAGTCATGAGATTGTAGAGGAATAGAATTTGTCCTACAGCTGCGGGGGTCCTTACCCCTTAATCAGTTACAACTATGTTGTGCTACCTAAATCTGGTAGCAGAGACCACTATTCCCTCAAATATTCCTGGCAGGTGTAGATATAACCAAGAAAAGACATTACAGTGCATTAGTACTGCTCAGTGTTATAAGATGAGAAGATGGCTTTTTTGGTATTACTTACCTACTTCCTCCTCTCAGTTAACACTTCTGCTGTATCCCCACCTATACTGTTATCACATTGTGTAGACAGTAGACCTGGCTGTGAACTTTTGTTAGTATGAAAAACTAGCCCACATTGAATATGTATATGTTAGGAAATTCAACACTGCTTGCCAGCTCCCGAAGCTAAGTGTACCTGTAGGCAGATTTTCACTTTGACTTTAGAGGCAATTTCTCAAGAATGAGTGAACCTCCAGCTTTAATTATTTGTCCCAAAGCAGTGGGATGCAGGAGATTTTCAGGTAAAAATTGACATGTTACAATTTCCTGATCTCACTTCTGGAAACGAACCCTCAAATTGAAATTAAAAATAACCATTTTAGGTAGCCATCAGGACTTGACATATGTTTAAAGATTTCAGATTTGCAGTAGAAGAAAGGATCATATAATCAAAAACAATGATGTGAATTCCAGGCATCATTATAGGAAGCGTGCTGCCTATAGTGAAATCGGGCCCTTCATTAAACTATAGTTCTTAACCAATTAGAGCTTTAAACATGGTGTATTATAAAAATTATAGCAATGGCCATGATAATTAAGTAATCTGTGATTGCACATGATCTTAATGTCACGCTTAAGGCAGGAGGTGCATTTTATGCTTCAGAATGTTAATTGGCCTTTAGCAAAAGAAATATTGGACTTAATTTGAAGGACTAAATGGTACCTTGGACTGTGTTCCTAAGTAGTAGATTATAGGATAATAGCAACTGATCCCTATATGTCTCCATGACCTCCTTGGACTTCAGTAAAAAATATTTACCTGCATGCCTAAAAATTCATCAGTTTTAAGACTTCTTGCATTAAGCAAGAAGCAAGCCTTTTAGGCTGAGAAAGTTGGGGCTGGTCAGCCTGGAGAAGAGAAGGCTGTGTGGAGACCTCATAGCAGCCTTCCAGTATCTGAAGGGGGCCTATAGGGATTGTGAGGATGGACTCTTCATTAGGGACTGTAGTGATAGGACAAGGGGTAATGGGTTCAAACTTAAACAGGGGAAGTTTAGATTGGATATAAGGAGGAAATTCTTTCCTGTTAGGGTGGTGAGGCACTGGAATAGGTTGCCCAAGTAGGTTGTGAATGCTCCATCCCTGGCAGTGTTCAAGGCCAGGTTGGACGAGGCCTTGGGTGATATGGTTTAGAGCGAGGCCCATGACAGGGGGGTTGGAACTTGATGATCTTAAGGTCCTTTCCAACCCTAACTATTCTATGATTCTATGATTCTATGAAGAAAGACAATCACTCTTATTTTTTCTGTTCAAATTTTCAAGAATTTAAACATGCTAATAACAGTAGTTATTTTGTGGGTGGACATCTCTATAAACATCTACCATTAGTGACTGGCATGAGAACCTGGGCTCTTTAATGTTTTATGTTAACAGTAAAAACTAGAGAGCAAAGCACTGAGCTTTCAGGGAAAACCTTATATTAACTAACACTTGGGAGTAAAATAGGAGTCTTGCATTGTACAGGAAGTACAGGATCAGCCTGAACATATTTACAAGCCTGAATAGCCTGAAGGAGTCTGAAACAGCCTCAACAAAACTTGCAAAGCAGTTGTCAGATTAAAGCTAACTGAGATGTTTCCTTTCATTCCTTCTCCTTCCAATGGCCCGTGACTGCTGTGAAAGCATCACTGCAGTGTTCCGTCCACGCTGCCTTTGACATTAACTCATGGTCTCTCCAGCTCCTTGTTTGTCTTCATCTCTACCTCCCCATGCATGCAGTACTAAAGCAGGGATATCCATGCAGGTAAAATTATTATACTAGTATAACGGGTTTTTCACCTATGGAGACTTTCATTCCTTTTTTTGTTTATACTTTATTTTACTGTTTGTCACCTTGCTTTACACATCACATTGAAAATGTCTTTGTTCTCATCCCTGAGTGCACCTTTAATAACTAAAAGGGTCCTAATTTTTGTCAGATATCTCTGTAACTCAAGCACATAATTTGGCACACAATTTTCTTTGCTTTAGCTTGAGACTCCAGTGTGAGGGTCATTAGGCCACTAGGCTTGCTTGCAGGAAGAAGTGATGGGGGCACAAAGTACTTGTTGCTGCCCTTCTTAAATCCATGGTCTAAGCAGGCCTTACATGACATACCAGAAGCAGATGAAACTAGTTTACATGACCTGCCCCATTCTCTCTGCTCTGTGAGCAGAAAGACAAGAAAATCCATGGGTTTGCATCAGATATCCACCCTAATAAAAATAAAAAGCTGTTTGAGATGGTCTGTGGTATCCCACATTACCATTAGCTGGTGATCCAGAAATGCATGAGTCTTTCACAGGTTTTCAGTAGCTGTGTTTTACTGAGTCTGTTAAGCATCTCTCATCTGTTCCAGAGACAAGTATGTTGCTGGTACTTTCAGGTAAAAATCTGTGTTAGCTTTCCCCTCAGGCACTTGTTCTTTTCTCTGATAGAAGAGGAATGATCTTCTGTGAAGAGACCAACTTTATGTAAGAACTCCCTTAAGACATAATCTGCTGCCATACCCCTCAGTGGCTCCTGAACGAGTCGCTTCTAAAATGCAGTCTTCTTCCAGAAAGTGAGTAGGGACAGGACAAAGTTAGTGTTTGTAGGATTAGGAAGTCTTCAGAAATGTGAATAAACTTCCCCACCTCTGGAAAAGACTATCTAAATCTGCATCATCACCTGAATGAGGACATTCATATTCAAATGACCCCAGACTATCTTAGGATCTAGATAGATCTAGATCCCAAGGGGAGGTGAAGCTTGCTCCTACATCCCCCTTTTTCACTTTGTGAATTCTGGTAGACAGGATGCCTATATAGCTGGCAACCCTGAACATCTCACAAAGGAATCATCTTTTTAGCACCCTTTTTCCCTCCTACATTTTTGTTGCTTTGTATTTTAAGCAGCTCTTCAGAAAAGATTTCAGACTCACAGGGTCAGGTCACTTGAGGGGATACCCTTTAGGTTTGTTCCCCAGTTCATTCTGAGCGAAATTCACTTTTTTCTCCAGCGTCATCCTCTCTTTCCCCTAGACTCAAAAAACCTAGAAAGCTTAGTCAAAGAGGCAGAACATTAGTAAGAACGAGATGCTGACAAAAACACTTTGGCAGACACTCTGCTCTTATCCACAGAACTGTGCTGAATAAGAAAGTGATAGACAGAAGCATTCATGTTAGGTGCTTTCAGGATAAGGAATGTTAGAGAAGTGGTAAACAAAACAAGCATGGATAATTTAGCGTGCACAGCATGAAGCAGAAACTCTGGAGAATAGAAGAGTTAGAGCTGAATTTGTTCTCTGCCTCTAATGTGTGCTGTGGGCTCTGGCTTCTATTCATCTGAGGAAATTGAACATTACATGTAGGCATGCACAAAATTATGACTTTTTTTGCCTAAATTCTCAAGACCCTCTAAGTTTTAGCTCTCTCAAGATCCTGTATACTCAATGATGATTTTAAATTCTGACTATGTAGAAGCCAAGAAAACTGTATGACAGGTAACAGTGAAAGGGACAAGGTCCAAATATCCTCTTCAGCACCCTGATATGAGACTGTATCAAGATGCAAACACTATTACTGAGGCTATTTGGAAGTTGCTCATATTTTCTATTACTCCTTGCTTAGCCTTCTCTCTGTTTTCATATTGCAGTCTCTTGAGGGAACACAGCAGTCCAGTTCTGCCTGTTTCTTTCTTTTCTCCAGTGGATTTCTGGTCTCTCAAACCCACCACGCAGTGAGGTACAGGCTGCAGACATGCTGCAAGCTTCACATCTGATCCTGCTGCCCTGATAGCCACAGAAATGTTGTCACAGCTCACAAGGCTGGACTAGTGCCAGCTCAATATAGCTTTAATGGGATCACTTTCTCTGGTGACTGAGGAGGCTTAGCTGCCATATGGTCTCTTTAGGCTTCTTTTCTGCTAGTGCCATGGAAGTGAATTGCCCTGCCACAAGCTGCAGAAGGGGAGATCAAGAACCAGTGTTCAGAAAGAGGTGAAAGTACAAGACAACAGGCAGATTTATGGGTTAGCAGAGGAGTCATTTATCATGAAAACTAAGTCCTAGTGAAAGATGGCAGCAACTGAAGGGGCAGAAGACACAGTTCACTGTCCTGTACACATTTCCCTTCTAATATGGCATCTATCAGCAGGTTATTTACCTGTGTTTTTCTAGCATTTTCCAAACTCCTAAGAACTGAATGTTTAATATAGCACAGATGAGCCTGCAGAAAGTATCCAGCTGTGTTCAGAGAGCAGGCTTTGGCAGTTCCCACAGGAATACTGGGGAAAACAGTCCTAGCAAGGACCAGGGGTGTCCTGATGAAAGTAGCTATTGACTTTTCAGCACATCCTTGAACTGATAATTAGACCAAGTGAGATTAAGAACAAAGTAAGTGGTATTAACATGTAATCAGAGAGTGATAAATGCAAATGTCAATAATTTAATTAGTGCTATTCTTCCTTGAGAAGTAGCAAGTGAAAAAAATAAAATAACTGTAACCAAAACCCAAACTGAAACAGAAGATAGCAGTCTAGGACCAAATCTACACTTCAGGGCTGCCTGCTGTAGAGCTGAAACTCTATTGCAAAACCAGCTTTACTTTCACAGCTGTCCTTCCACCACCATGGCTGTTTCCTCATGGGAGACGTGGTTTAACTCTACCAATCCAGAGTATACGAAGTACTGAGACTGATGGAGGAACTGACTGAGACCTTCATGACTTACTGCTGATGGTATGGACTTACCCAAAGACTACACTGGCATAGCCTAAACAGTCAAGGCCCTTAGTTCATTGTTCAGAGTCAGTATCTATACATTAGAGCTTTTTCTGACTGATCCCCTTGAGGGAAACACAGGCAGTGCCTTGTTGAGACACACATCATACTTAGTGATGTTACCCTTGCCAGTGAAAGCATTCCTCCATTAGCCTGTTTCCACCTACATTAGCAGCTTTGTTGGCATAAGCATGTGAAACAGAGAATATGTTTTTTTCACACTCCCTTTGATGTCAGTATTTAATACAGCTGAACCCTCTATCAGTGTAACTTGAGGATCTTAAGCCAAATGCAAACAAGCTTTTGCTACGGTAGCAAGCGTTGGCTAAGACAGCATCCTCCCTAAGCAATTTGGTTACACCACCAAATGCTCCTTGTAGACCTGCCAAATGAAGAGTGGGGATTTTTTTCCCACTTTGTTTAGCTCTTTGAAGAGAGGTATGAGAGCTGCATCGTTAGAAAAAAACCTTTCCTGCTGCTGTTCCTCATTGCATCTCCACCAGAGGGCTCTGCTGGCGTACCTACATGGGCTCAGCCGGACTGGGAGCTGGATCCTCCTCCCTCAGATTCCTTTGATACCTCTGAACTGCCTGGCATCTATAGGACAGTCCCTCGCAAATCCCCAGACTGGCTGAGAAAACTTAAATACACCAAAGTCAAATGTGGACAAAAAACAAGAAAAAACTTAAAAAAAGCAAGCAAATCCACCAAAATCATATGTCCACCATTTTTTTCAGCCAGCAATGACAATTACAAAAGTCTTAACCCAATAAAGACGTGTGTTGTGGACTTCTTTACAATGTAAAGACCAAAGGTTGCCGTAAAGAGTTGAGCCCTGCCACAAAGCAAAAGACATACCCAATATGTCCCAAACTCTGCTCTCCAGTGCCTTTGGCTTTTCAGATACCAGGTGCGTTTTCCTCAGCAGTGTAAATACAGGTGTACAGAGTCTTCTCCCTAATGTGGACAGTGCAGTGCTTGCCCACTTCATGTGACAACCAAACTAGTGAGATCACTTTATTTCTCATTTGCCCCTGCATAACTGACCTCATACTCCTTCAGAAGAAGGTCAGTCTGTGTAACTGAGTGTAAGTGAAAGGAAACCTGAGGCTAAAGCTTCCTCCTGTGTACTCAGCATAAAATCTTCCTGCACTGAATGATGAGATTTCTGAAATGGAAGTTGACTCTGATTTGCAAAGCACCAGGAAAAAAGCAGAACACGTTTCACCATAGCAAGTGGTTAGCTCTATATATTGGAAAGTTGTGGAATATTATTTGTTTTCTAATAACAACTAATTCCTAGTTTTCTATGTAATAATTACAGTGGGTTTGCATGCCTAAGGCTTGCACATTTTTTTTTCTATTTTTGTATATATATGGAATATTGCTGTACTCTGAAGACTGTGTTTTCAAGACATTCTTTTAAAAACAGCTTCAGCAGTGTGAAATAACTGCAAGCCTAAAATCACCTTTGGTAATGTGGGTTATGAATTTGAGACTTTTATAATTTTATTCAATTGTCATGGATGCCACCTAGGTGAAGTTGTGAATATGGTTAAAGACATTTCTCCAAGGATCAACAGTGAACATAAAAAACAGCTGTAGTAGAGCTAACTACTGTCATCTTAGTTCACGGCCTGAGCTCTTATGTGAGCATAGAGCCCACACACCAGTTTGTACTCTGACTCATGTCTGCAATGAGACAGCTGGCTTCTCAGGCAAGAAAACTCATGTCTGGGCTAGATCTGCCTCACACGCTGATTTTGCCCTTCTAGGCAGAATAGGTACATCCAGCTCCAATTCCACAGCACCAGAAACAAGTATGAAAGTAACCACCAAATGTCTCTTATGCTTTAAATACGTGGGGGAGCAAAGCCCTGTGTGAGATTCTGTGTTTTCCTGTCTCAATGACTGTTGTTCTATGATCTGCATTTGAAGAATACCAGCAAATTTCAGCTGGTTCAAAATACAGAAGGCAGCTGCCTGCTCTTTCCTCAGCATATCTCCAAAGACATGCAGGGCACTGCATTGCACAGAGTGCCCTGGCTCCCAGGCCATTTCTAACCTACAGTCAGCTCTAGCCTATGGAGTGACATATCTTTTTGTCTTTGGGGTTTTTAGAATTTGTTGTCCCTTGTTCTGAGGTTAATGATGAAGTGCATTTTGGCAGCAGTGGTAGAACATTAGCGCTGAAATTAGGACTTTTATACAAACACAAATATGGTATAAAAATCTCACATAAAATTGAAGCAACAGTGTAACACTCCTTCCCCCAGCCATATGCCTTCTTGGTCTCTGTCACAGCTACTGAGTTCATTTGAGAAGACTAATCAGACACTATATCTGTTGATCTTCTGAGACTTAGTGATATGGTGGTCTCAAGGAAGGCATTCGAGTAGCACTTGCCTTAACCCTTCAGTGGCCTGGAGCTCTTAATTCCAGACTACGCTGAGACACCTTCCACTTCATCTGGCTTCTGATGAAGGAGGTTCATGATGAAGAGTAGCATTTTTAGACAAAGATGTTAAAATCTGATGTTTGGGGTTTTGAATTTTTTATTGTGTGACTCTGGATTTAATTGACTTTTGATATCTGTGTTTTCCCAAATGCTGAGATACATAATTTAATGAACTGGAAAATAAAATTGTAAATTGTCAGCATGACTGCTTAGAGATTGGACTGCTTAGTCACTCTCAAGCCTGTGACATTTTTAAAGGTTGCATGGGATTTGAGGTTGCATCGGTTCTGCTAAAGTCCTATCAAATCAGACACCTTTACCTCTCCCCTGTCAGCAACTAATAGGAGGAAAGAAGTCATCAGAATTAAAAGACCACACATGAGTTTGAAAAGATAAAGGCTTTTTCAGAAAACCTAGGGTGGGTTAAAATCTTGGTAGTTGGTCTGAAGATGTGAAGTACTGGTTAAAGAGAAGCATTTTTCACTTTACAGGCATCATTCCAGCAGAGAGAGACTTGCATCTAGAAGTGAGTATAGCCAGGGTATCTGTCAGTCTAGGTGTACGTAACAGCTTACTTCTGGTTTAAGGGGATTATCTGTAATTATTATGCTGGCATTTATATTATTATTTTAAAAATAAAAGAAAATGAAAGAAGAAGCGTGTCAGCAGCCATGTCAGTCAGGCATACGACACTCTCAGAAGAGTACGCAGTCTAATATTTTCAGGGGTAAACCCAATGCTAATCCAAATAGAAACCCTTTGCATCTACAAAGGTAGCCTATGGCAAACACCAGGCTGTGCCTTATATGATTTTTATTTATTTCCTCAAAATGCTAGGCAGGAATTGGGACAGTTTTCCCAAACCCACAATTTATACCTGTTCCATTTTTGTTTCAGACTGCAGGCTGAAGTCCATTTTTTTCAGGTTTTCAAATTTCAAACAGCTTTCTACAACCAGGTAGTGAGACATCGGGAAATCCCCCTTATTCATTATAGCAGCATGCTTAGCTTTGAAAACACAATCTCTACAACACAGCATGCAGGGGTTTGCCTTGCCTACTCTCTGAAATTCCTAGGATAATTCTGCTGTAGGTGCTGCTATAAAATTCAATGTTAAGAATTGTGTTCGAATGTCTTAATGACTTGCTCTTCTCATTCTTCTGCACCTAATTAGATTCAGATCAAATGAAGTCATAAGTGCCTAAGGATAAAGAATAATTCTTAAAGGGCAATTGACTCAGAGTGCAAGTCTCTAAGGGGACTTTGAAGCAAATGCAGTGATTAATTGGTTATTTAAACTTTGTGTGCTGAACTGTTCTGACAGGACAGGTATTTTCATGCCAACTGGCTGACTCCCTTGCAAAAGCAGTTTTGTTGTGTAAGAGTGCAGCAACGAAATGAAGAGATGGCCATATTATGTGCACATGGGGAGTGTATCATCAAAAGTAGCATATGGCAGCTGTGCTCAATATTTAATGAAGAGCTATAATAATTAGTGTAGGGAGCCTGAGAGTGTATTTGTAAGGCCTAGAGTACACTGAATGTTTGCCCCAAAATGAGCGAAGTTCGGAATGGTATGTCAAGTAATAAATATTTGGTTGAATAAATCTGACATCAGTGATTTGGAAGTAACTAATGGAAAATGTAAATTCTTTTGTATTATGATGAGAAAGTCTGAGAGAACATATACTGAACCAGCAGAACAATGGCACTGGGAACAAATGCAAAGTCCATCAGGACATATGGTATTATTGAGAAGCCATGTCCAAGCACTGGCACCTGCTCCCTCTAGCTCCTTATGGGGTTGACAGCGTGAGGATAGTTTTCTGAAATGTCAGTATGGTCCTGTTCTGCTCTGATCAGCCAGTGTTGAAAAGATACTCCATACTCTACACCTTCCATTCAGCTTCGCAATGCAAACTCTCAGTTTCTGTTTCATTTACTAACTTGGGAGCAAAACACCATTAGTAAGAGAAGGGATTTCACAACTTGGTGCCTTCCAGGCTACAACTGTACATAATTTCTGTCATATTACTTTGACCTTTTACGTATGCTGTATCAGTTGTCTTGTGAATGTACAGTTTGTTCTGAGTTTAGCTGCTAACAGTTGCCTCTGGGATTTCTTTGTGCTCCAGTACTGGAAGTACTTTGCATAACAGACTTTCTTGTAAGTGACTTTTTCCCATCATTCCCTTTCTGTCAATCTGCTTAGAGTTAGACTTGCATCCTGCCATCAGTTCCTTAGTCTTTCCTTGTTTTGTTCATTGCTCTCTCTTTCTTCTCATTTTTCTTTGCCTTCCCTTTTCCCTACTGCTGTGCCCTGTGCAGACACATGCCTCTTACTCTAACGTTGTGTTTGTCTTCTATTTTTATCTCAATTCTTTTTTTTTTTTTTTTTTAACAACATACACACTCAGGTATGCACAATGCCCAGACTAGCAAGACTCCTGAAGGAACAGAAAAAGAAACATAACAACACACTGTATTCTGGACTTGCTTCCCTTTGTTCTTCCCATTCTCCTGATTTTTTGGCTCCATCTGTCAGGAATAATCAAGCCAGATAAACACTCTGGAGTAGGTACTATATCCTTTATCAGTACAGCACCTAACACACTTTTGGATGCTATAAAAAGCTACAAGATGTGGTTGAAAATATTTGCCTTAAGAACTCACTGATATGGGTACTTAGCATTCAGACTTGATTATCTTTCTTCTGTTAGGCAATTGGCTCTGAAATAAGAACAGCAATAACAACATATGGAATTAGTCAGCTTGTATCAGTCAAGGGACTGCTCTTGGTTCATTTATAGCTTGTTTACATGGAAAAGAATAATCAAGGTACCTTTACTGTTTCTCTACAGCTTCTGCCTAGGAGTGGAATACTATTGCATTCAAGATTATACATTTAATTTCTAGAGGAAGAAGATCAGAACAAAAGCCTGTAAGGTGCAAATACTGCCCAAATTACATACTACATTTCTGTGTAATCGTGGTTCAGTGCTTTGAATTTTCTTGCTTTCGCAGAAGATTTTCCTACTGTGCATGCCCAGTGGTAAACTACAGGAGTGCCCTCATCACTAGATCCCTTCCCCAGGCAATCCCACCACACTCACAGTGCTTGCACTCCTTTTTAGTATATCTCGTGTTCAGCACAGGAGACACCAACCTTGCCCACAACTTGGTGGTTAGCAAACTTGCCTGGGATGTTTGAATTGTGGGTCTGAGTCTCTTCAGGTGCCTGTGCTAGGCCTGACAGACAAGTTTCTTCCCACACTTGCAGGAGTGCTGTGACCACTAGAATGTTTGCAGAGCATGGAGAGTATTGCAGCAGGCATGAAGAAGGCATTTAACTGTGCTGAGAGGGATAACAGAGAGATCATATGCCAGCTGCAGTCTCCAAGAGATACCAAAGAGAGGCAGAAGTTCAAACATAAGTTCCCCTTTGGATTTTGCTATGATATCCACCTACCCAAGTAGGTATAATCAGATATATAATAGTATAATCAGATAAATCTTAATTTCTATGCTACTATTCCTCTGTTCATTGCATATGAAATTCAATCAGAACTATTAAACACTGCCCAAAGAATCAGATAACTAACTGTTAGGATGACAAAATCAAAATCCTTCTTTGAAGCTGGTCTATAACTTTGTAACTGGAGTAGTTAGGCAGTGCATTAGACAGTGCACAGAGTGAGGCCTTTTCAAACTGATTCATTGCCAGGTATTAATGGCTTATTACAATTAAAATGTAATTAAAAATATTGAAGTGTTGGAAGAAAACAACAAGCCTGTTTTTTTTATTTCACCTCATACTTTTAAAGGGTATGTTTAAGAAATGCTTCATGTAAAATTAGCTTTAATGCATAACCTTTATGGAATTATGAATAATGCTACATTATTAAAAGTGAATCAGTCTGAAAAATACAGTTTCGCATTCTTGCTGCTGGCAAAGTTTTTGCATTTTATTCATCCGTTGTGACAAGTATAGACCTTCAGGTTATCATTTTGTTTCAATCTAGTCTTATATTTCACTTTGCAAACAGGACCAAGTTTTAGCAAGCACTGACTGGAATGTGGTTAAACTCCCTTTCACTGTATTTTTTTATACAATAGAAAAATGTGAATAGACTTCCAGTTTAGTATTTTTTCCCCAGTGCTAGACAACACAGCAAAGAGAACAAAAATAATCATCTCCTCCTCAGATAGGAGAGCTTTGAATCCAAAATGACATCATTAGATAATTTCAATGATGTTAATGTTCCAAGAACATTTCAGGACAGCACAGGTCAGCTATGATGCCAAGTACAACTGCCTGTCTTATATCATCCCTGGCCTTGTGTGGCTGTGGAGTGAGTACACAGGATCAGGGAATTGGTCTGATTAGAACTAAAGTAGAAATAAACAATTCAATCAGAGTCCCACTCTTCCATGTTGTGTGCCCCTTCTTTCCCCTTCCCTTCTCCCAAGAAAACAGTTATTTTTAATCCAGGTCAGTCTCCTGGCCACTTAGCAAGGTGAGTCCCTTGCAGGGTGTCTGAACCTCCAGTACAGTCAAGAGAGACCTAGGAAAGAATTTGGTGGGTGCCAACAAATATCTCAGATGCCCTAGGATATCTAAGGTATGTCCATGAAGCTTGCATGTCTGCTGCAAAATCTAGAGGAGACCTATGGCCTTCCAGATTGGTAGCTGGAGGGCAGTAGGTTAGTCTAGGGGCATACATGACACTAGATATATATGGTTAACCAACAGAATATTAATGTAGACACTTAACTGTCTTAACCTCAAGCTGAATCCCAACCCTAAACTACCTTAACCTACAGCAAGAATCCACTCACAAGCACTCCAGCACCAGGGAGAAAGGCATTGCAAGCTGCAGTTACTCTCAAAGGCAGTGGGAGTGAAAACTTTCTTTCTTACAGCAGAAAAACTTACTTCTGAGTTTTAAAATTGTGAAAGGAACAATGCTAGAGAGGTAAAAGAGGTTAAACAGAAATGGTTAAAGAGAAAACTCCTATTGACTGCTGATGGACACTAAACCAGAATGTTATTTAGACTATAACACTCCTTCACCTCTGCAAATCTCACAGATACCCAACGTATCTTAGCTTTAGCTACAAACCCAACAGTTTTAGTTTTACACTAAGCAGACATCCAAAGCGATCTGTACAGCCACACTACCATTCAGTACCTTCAAGGAGACTTCACTGAATTGAAATTTCCTTGTGTACAAGAAACAGTTTTTTATGAATATCATGCTATAGTAAAAGGAACAGCAATAACCTTTTTAACTTTTTCAGAATAGAAGAGGCCATTAGTTCCCCTTTAGCCTTGCAAAGCCCTCTGAGGAAAGAGGTCCAGCCCAGATGCACCTTCTTCTCTTGGCCTGCAGTTTCTATCTGAGCAAGAATTAGATTATTCTAGAATATTTTCTTGTAATTAATTTGAGCTTCTTTCTCCAGAGATCAGAGTCCCTGATACAAAGAGCTTCTGGACTCAGATTGTAAGGAGGTCAGCCAATAAGGCTTAGCCCCCATCAGTCTGGTAATGTCAGTGAACTCTGAGGGCAGTAAGAAAGTTGAGGTGAGGTTTCCTCCACTTCTAAAGCACTAAATTGACTGAAATTCAAATATGTGTGATTAAAAAGGATTAAAATTGTATTTCAGGGATGCAAACTCCTGCTGATTGTAGGATTCTACAACCAAATACATGGATAACCTGAAATGAGCAAGGATGAGAAGTCTAATTCTTCTAAAATTAATGACTTTCACTTTAACTCATTTTTCTTCTGAATTGATCTGAATTCCTCACCTTCCTCACCTCTTCCATAAAACTTATGGACAATAAGTTGGATTTTAATATTTCACCTCTAATGAAATCAAGCATTTCTACATCTTTCTGCTTAGGTGGGATTTCTATAAGGATTTTCCTACTGTGGGAAAAGAAGGAAAAAATCTGTTCATTTTGTATTATCATCTGGACCTTTCCTTCTTGGAGATTACTGCCTCATATCATTCCTCTTAATAGAGACTAAAAAAAAACAAGCTGAAAAAATGAAGCATTCCAGAAGCACAGAATCCTTCTTCAATGTAAAGTCTTTTTCCAGTAACCGTCGTTGCACAGTTTTTACATACATGAGCACTGAAGGCTCCAGACAGCAGTATGTAGCAGAAGAAGAATGGCAGAAAGCTTGTTCAGAGGGGCTGATTCAAGAGCTGGGAGCTGCCAGCCAGTCTCATGAGGCATGGGAAGAACGTTCTGGGAAGAGTTGTTGCAACTCAGAAAGTCACTGACTCGACTAAAACCAAACCTAGAAGCAAAAACTTGCCTGCAGGGACATCATGGGTAGAAGGAGAATTGGATATAATTCTCGCTTTCTTTTCTCCTCCTCTACTTGACCTTTTCATTTTGTATTTTCTCTGTGTAGTTAATTAGATCAGCTTGTGTAATTAATAATGCTTTTTGTCTTTAGAAGTTCTTTGGTCTTTGGAACTCCCACTATGAAAAAAAAGCTTAAGCCATGGGCTCAAAATCTCATTTAAACTCCCCATAAAATTCTCAGATAACAAAGTTCAAAATGTGAATTCTGAAGTGGTGAAGGAAACCATCACTGGTAGTTAAATAACAGGATCAAGAACTATGCGGCAACTTTGTAATAGCTTTACAATCAGAGAATACCAGGTTGAAAGGGACCTCAAGGACAATATAGTCCAACCTTTCCATTGTTTAGACTGCTTTTTTCCCTGGGAAAAGCAGAGTCTAAACAAGGTGGCCCAGCACCCTGTGCACATGAAGATTAAAAGTGTCATAAAGCAGGCATCTCACCAGGCATACTGAGAAGACCACGAATCAAGAAGCAAATTTGAAATAAGATAAAATCACAGAAGTATAAAAAAACACGAAATCAGAAACTATACCACATAAAATACAAAGTTATATCTTCCCTGGAAATCACCCATGGTTCTGTTCAAGAAGATGGTACATTGGGTTTACCTTCTGAGAATTACCTTCAACTGCCTACAATTGGGTAGGCATGCAGCAGTGCAACGAGAGCTTCTGCAGGAGACCTCGCAAGGATTAAAAAAGAAATAAATAAAAGTGAGCTTCCTCTTTAGCTCTTAGTCAGGCTGAACACCATCACGGATGACAGATGCTTTTGCTAAATACTATAGTAATTAAATATTTTAAATGGAGAGGGCCAACCTTTTTAGGAAAAGGCAGTTAATTATCTTCTCACCATACAAACAAACCAAGGGTACAGCTTTTTTTCTATTAACAGAAATGTTTTAATGTTATAGGTACAGCTACAATGTATTGAACATCTACTCAGAAGAGTCTCAGAGAAAATTCAAAGGTGCTTGAACCTGCTTGATCCAACTTAGCAAAGCGATGTAAATCATTGATTTCACAGTAGTTGACCTTCAAATATTATATGCACAGATAGTCTCCAAAGTTGTTAAGGGTGTTGAAAATCTCCTGACAAAAGTAGCAGAAAATAATAAAGTAACAGATATGCACATTCAAGATATTCTTCAGGTATGGTTTTCATTTAGGTCATTGCTAAATTGTTACTCTGTCTCATTTATTGTCAGCCAAATGCCAGCTCACAGAATAATCACTAAAATCAGCTTAGCGTATGTTTGCTAAGATCACCTAAATAACAGCTGCCTTCAGAAGCAGAGAGGCTAATCAAAATGGAAGATTGGTAACATTGAGCATAGCCATGCCCCTGTGCCTAACACTAACGTGTCTTTGACTTACAACAGGAGAATCAGAGCTGAACTGGCCTAAGTTTTCTCATATAGAGAAACTAGGAGAACACAGGTGCTTCAGAAAGTACTATAAATACATGTAACACAAAGACCTTGTTTGAAACTTGTCTGAATTTTTCAATTTATCATTACTTTTTGTTTTCTGGGAAAAAAAAACCAAACAAACCCAAACAAAGTCTTTGCAAGCAATTTCAGGCATTGTATTTCTCTGGGAAAAGAAATTGTACCCAGTGCTTCACTCGAAGCAGGACAGTATTTCTTCCAGATTCTTTTTTCACTGGTGCAATCTCCTAGATGCCTACACCCATGCTACACCTATACACCACATAGTGTTACATTATCCATAAAACTGAAATACAAAGATCATGTAGTTATCCCCAAAGTTCTTCGACTATTTACAGAAATTTGTTGAGTCTGGAAAGTCTGAAGTTCCCAAGATGAAGACAAAGATGTTGTATATTTAAAGACAAAAAGAAAAACTTGAAAGGATGAGCCTTAATGCTATGGAAGAGGTTGAATTCCTAGGACTTGATACTCTGACATTACAGAATTAAAACACGGTTTTAAGTCAATTCTCAATTTATTACCCTGGAGCCCTTTATTTTCTTGTCTAGCAGAGGACTTAGCTCATGATTTCTAATGTTAGCTTGGCAGCACTGATTACCCAGAGATGAGGTTAAACTTGACATCAAAAGGGCTACTTTCAAAATGAATCACATACTCAATGCATATGTGAAGCCAGAACAGGATTTAAGGAAAACGATAATGAATGAACACTTGAACACCTATCAGCCAGATGACTTAGGCCTTGATTCTTCAGACATTTTCAACATGTAGTACTTCACACAGTTAAATTAGTCACGTTGAAAATAACAGGACCGTTTGTGTGCACTGGTGTTTGAAAGACATGCTACAAAATTGGCAGGAGCTACTATGTATCTATTCTAAGTTACATAAGCTGAAAATCCCCAATCGTTCTTTGAATCCTTGACAATTTTGATTTTATTTTTCTCTTTACAGGTAGCGCTTTGGATGTCAGCTCTGTTCCTGCTAACTCAATTGTTTTGGTTGGTTGTCTCTGCTAGCCTGAAAACAGCAATTTCTCTAATCTGCAGCTTTTAAAATGTATTTCCCATAATCACCTGCTGTATAATATTTCTCCCTGCAGTATCTGCTCTGTAATTTGCCATGGATTTTTGACTGTTTCAGAGTGATCTGTAATACTAATACACTAAAATATTTTTGATAGATCTTCATGGGTATTTGATTTAACATCACATCTGTAGATTTTCACAAGAAAATGTATCTGGCCTCAATCAATTCCATAATCATTCCTTATAATATTTTAATTCTACCCCTTATGGATAACTAATACAGCAGTTGCATGTCTTTCTTTAACGACACTTTTTGCAAAACAGATACACTTAAGTATCTCAAAGAGGAAAATGCATCAAAACATTCTGGTTTTCTAGCTTCTAAAAATTCATGTGATTTCAAAGGCACTAAGTTTAACTGATTCAGCTCCCAGTCAGGAGTAAGAGGGACTTGTGTTATGGAATCTAACAATTCTCCTGTGAGAAAGGGTTTCAGCCTGGCTAAATCCAGCTACTTTCTACCATCACTTACCTCTGGAGGAGCCTAACTCCAGTGTATGCCTCATTGTTTAGCATGAAAGCACTTAGACACTCTAATACCTGCTCCTGGAAGGGGAATGCTTATTTCCCACTTGAGGCTTTTCTTCCTGGTAGTTCATTCAGATAGGCAGCATTTCAGTCCTGACAGGAGCCTGTAAAGTTAGTTGTGCTCAAAGCTAACAACTAATTTCTCCTGACCTACTGGTACCTTTTTCTTTCCCCACCCCTCTTTATAAGGATGTTTGAGGGGATAACTGAAAAGGGGCTGGCCTGCATGTGTGGTGTCTCTTCATTTGTGAAATATACCAAAAGTCACAAGTCCATGGACACTGGAAAGAGGAGTCTCCTGCCACTGGGGTTTTGCATTTTCTAAGAACAACCTGAAATTTACAGAGGACTGTTGCTGGGTAAAAACAAAACCAAGGCTGAAAGTAAGTTTATTTTAGATAGCAATTGCCATAATAATGAGACCAGAACCAGGCTTTAGCTTGACTGTTGTCCTCTGCCTTTTGCTCCCAGTAGGATGACACTCAGTTTTGACAGAGGAACAGGATGCCCTAATTTTCAGGCCAATGAATGACATGAATTTAGCTATTCTGAAGGTCTCAATCCTCTTTAGACTTGAGGATTCTAATCACCTAAGTCATCTCTCTTTCTAAGCAGTTTCATTAATTGTTAAGCTATTACATTAAAGATAAATATCACTGCTAACACACAGCTCCATTAAAGTTATGAACCTCAGAAAAGCAGGAGTAGAGTGCAACATGACTGACAGATAGCTAACATCAGCAATCTGACTCATCCCTCAAAGTTACCTAGATTTCCCACACAGTCAGAGGGAATTGCTTAAATTAAGCAATACAGGATTCAAACAGCATGGATTTTACATAACTTTTTTAATGGCATGGATTCAGAACCTGGGGGAAGCAAGTTCCCATCTGGCCACTGAACAACAGAATTGGGTAAGAGAGAGCTGAAATGACTATTTTGCAATACACATCATGATCAAACTGTTCTGTGATTGCAAAAAGTCAAATCAGGTGACTTACCCCTCTAAAAAAATCACATCTTGCTAGGGAGGGAGTTTTCTTATTTTGCACTATTTTATGTGTAAGATACTTCTAAAAAAAAAAAAAGGCACAGTGAAAGACCTTCTGGATGACTATTTTTCTATTGTTCTATTGTTCTTCAGGCATCCATTTATCTTAATGTTCCGCATTCTCTTACTTCTTTTTCATTAAGACAGGGAAAATGAAGGTCTCACAACTGTTGTGGTTCAGCTGAACTCTGTGGTTAGTTGCATTCCCTCCCTCTGAGAAGCCCCTTTATTTTAACAGAAAAATTATAGGAAAATGCACAGAGAAACTAACTTACTGGGGGATTCCTCCTATACTCCTTTTTCATCTTTTTAAAAATTTTTGCTTATGCAAGGCTAATAAGGAAAAGCAGTGCCGCTGTGATTGGATTGTCACTGGGTCAATGCTAATTCAGTGAAAGAAAAATGTGTTTTGCAGTATGGCAATGGATGCAAAAAGTTTACTTGGACTCTAGGGAAAAGACAAGCACTTGAAAAGAGGTTCATTACAGACTACAGAACCTACACTGGAAGCCTCCTGGACTGAAAATGGTCAGAGGCTGAGGGAGGTGGGAGAAGGGTACTAGAAATGCCTGTCCTCTTCTCACTCTTCCCCAGATGACTCCTCACAGTCACCACTGGAAACCAAATACTGGCTTAGAAGGAGCAATTGGGCTTTTCTTAGTGGATCCAGATTTTAAATAAAAAGTATTTCTGCCTCATAATTAACCAGAAGACTAAAAAATATATATCTCTAAGAAACATTTGAAGTCAGTTCATGTATCTAAATACGACAGTTAAACAAATTTTAACAATGAAAAACTTACTATGGAAGTCTTCCTCATCTCTGAATTTACCATTATAATATATACCTACAGGTCTGTAAGTCAGACCCCTTCTAACATATTTTCCCTCAGGAATTTTCACGTATTCTTTGTTTTCCTCACAGAGATTTTAAAAGCTTAGTTAAGAGCTTACAATGTGAAACAATTAAACAGTGTACAGTTACAAGAGTATTAACAACTACAACTGCAGCATTCTTTTTATATACAACCTTGTCTATAGTGTGTGAATAGTTCAAACTGTAATGCTGTGCACATGAATATGAATAGTCAGCAGTGAGACTGAGCTGTTACATCACATCCAGGGAACTAATATTTAGCATGTACATATTATTTTCATCCACAAAGAATTTCATGAGCAGCCATTCATCCCTGAAAGATGCTTCAAAGCCAAGCACGTAAATATTACCATATCTGCTTCTAAACATGAAAGACAGAAAGGATGGGAAAGTTAAGTAGGTGACTCACCCAAAGGCAATCAATAAAGTCAGTATCAGAGACATAATTATAAGCCAAACACACCTGATTATATCTAGACTTGCATGGAGCCTGAGGCCATGCAAGTTTAATACTTTCGTCAGCATTGAAAACATGAAGTGGTGGTGACTTTTGGATAAAGCCAAGGAAAGAAATTTTGGATTATTTTATCCTTTAGTGCAGCATGCCTGATGCAAACACCACCAGCAATGTTTCCACTGTTCCTTGCAGTATGATGAATGTACACTGAATTATGTGAGATCCCTGAGCACCTCTGCCCTGTGAGTGAGTGGGTTTTGTTGACAAAATAAAAACTCCTACTGTCAGCAGTATGGATTCATGAGATCAGTTAATGATGGAGAGCAAGCTGGGTTGAACCTGATGATTTCCAATCCTGAATGCATAAGGTGGGTGTGGTTGCCACTACTAGGTCTCCGGATTTGACCATGACTGCATTTTCCCACCCCTGCTCCTTTTATCGCTGTCACTTCCCTCTTGTGGAATCTCTCACAAATGTTCAGTCTTTTTTTTTGTATCTTACTCTTCCCTGCCTGTCCCACAGAAAAAGCCAAATCCTTTGTTCATACCCATGTGGAGGGTAGATGTGACTGTTGCCTATTGACTGTTACTTCATGATGAGGGAATTAAACTCATTCTCATAACAACATCATCTCTTATCTCTCATCCTTATTAGCTTCAGCACATAAACACTTCATAAGATTTCTACATTCTCCATAACCCATCTCCACAGCAACACAGTTCTACCTCATCTCTCACAAAGTTTATTAACCATTTTTTTAACTTCTTCTGTGCAATCTATCTCCAATCACATCTGTGCAGTTGATGTTGCCCTTCTCTCAATTCTATACCTGCAATTCACAGAGTAGCTAAAAAAAAATCTTGCTTTCTCCTCTCACTCTCAATCCTTTCACCCAAGCCCTCTGCACTTCAGCAAAAATCCTATCTCAGCACTCTTTCCCTCCTCACCAAAGGCTAAATACACCAAGGATATTAGCATAATTGAGCAACTGAGATGATTGCAACCAGGTGAAGGTTTGAGGTTCTGAAAAATCTTTACCCTATTCTCTTTAGCCTTAACCTCAACCCATCCTCCTCCACCCACACATAATCAATTCCTTCATAATTAATATCCTTGGTTTTTACGCCTATCAAACAACATATATCAGATTGTAGATGCAGATTGACTACACAGATAAGAGTTGCACATTTATTTGTAATTTTGTTCCTTGTAATTTACCATTTAAATGTGGTAAAGCCTAGAGCATTCAATGAACTGAATGAAGGGAGGATCTCCTTGCCTTAGTGGACGAATATCCAGAGCTCAGATATCTCTTTTCCATAGGCAAGAAAGGCAAGAATTGCCACGTTCTGCCAGCCTGCTTATTCACATAAAAACATATGCTTTCAGATCCACTTTCTTCTGTTTCTCTGTCTTTGTGGCCAGCACATGGCCAACTGTGAACAAATATACAGTGAAACTCTTTAATCATTAGCAAGCCCATTTTAATTGATTCATACCAGGGAACTCGTGATAAAGAAAATTGTAAAGAAGCAGTAAGCTTAAAGGATTGAATTCCCTAGACTTCAGAAAAATTCTTTGGTTTTGTTTGGTCTTCTTTTATTGTATTTCTTTTTCTTTCTTAGTTAATGAAGAATAGTGCAGCCTGGAAAGCTGAGCTTATCTCTGCTTTCAATGAAGAAAACTTGTCAGTAGAATTTGTCGATGAGTGAAAAAAGTGAAACCACAGAGACCCACTGATGGGATCCTTTTCTGAGATGAATCTTTTCTCTTTGCAGATATTTCCAACAGTTAAAGCAATTCACTACTGAAAAACAGTCTGAATGGTTGTAAAACACTTTGCAACCCTGCAGAAAACACACAGGAGACAGTATTTCCAGTACTGTAAATGAACCTACCACTCTCAACTTCAAAAGAACTAAGATGTTTCCCACCAGGTGAAGACCCAATCCCGTAGGAATTTCCTGTTGTGCCAGTGTTCAGTTTCTGTTGCACGTCTGGCTTCAGCTGATCTGGATCAAAAAGGTTCCCAGTCCCAGCTGCTTCTCACTGTCTCCTCTGAGGTTTATCCCCCTATTCCCCATGCTCCCCCTCTGATATGTGTACACAGTTGTTCCCTAACCCCATTCAATCACAATGAAACAGGTTAGGAAAAAACCCTACTATTTAAAGTGTGAGCTAACTGGATCATTTTGACTGAACTGGGTCAAGGAGTGATTATACGTGCAGTTATACCAGCTGAGTGAAAAGGAAGGGAGAATATTTGCTTGGCTTAGTAACAGTCAGAACAAGCCATAGGACTGCAGCTTTATGTGAACAATATTCATAGACTGGCTTTGGATGATAGAAACTGACATGTGTTCTAAGAGATGTCTCACTGTGCACAGCCACTTTCCTTTTGATGTAGTTTCTGCGTACCCAAAATGCCCCAGCAAATCCTCCTGAAACTGTAATTGAGGGGGCAAGTGGGCATTTTAGATCTCCCAGTGTGTTGATGCCTTGGGAATTTCTGCCACACACACTAGGTATGGCAAAACTCTTCAACCAAAATGGTTTAGAACAGTGCTGGGGGAGATTCAGGGCAAAACCTAACACATATGTTTTTTGAAATCAGCCCAACAGTTTTATTCTGGCAGGTAGAGGCAGCCTCCTTTCATCTGAACACGAGAAAGTATTCGCTATTAGCATCAGCATGTAAATATTACTGCATCCTGTCTAACAGATTTAACTATTCTTCAAGTGAGGAGAGTTAATGTACACATTTGGGTTTAACAGAAAGCAGTCTTTGTCAACAGCTCATTTTATATAACAAGCTTGTACTCTATATGACCTTTTATTTAGCAGAAGGCAAAACCATGACAGAGGCTGCATGGCCTTGGTTTTGTACATTTTGGGCATGGAAATCTAGGTCTTTCCAGAGCTAGGGCTAATATTATTACTCTGAAGCTTATTTTCTTCTTGCAAGGAGAAAAAAAATACCCCAAAAGCCTCCAGTGGTTTTGTTTGTTTCGTCTGTTACACGGAAATGTTCTTCACTGCAACTCCTCTGCCTCAGTTCTCCATTACTCAGGTACTGACAAGAGTAGAGTAACACTGTCCCAAATAAACCAACTTTCTAGGAATCATCTGGGAAATTACAAAATGGAACTCTAGAGAAGTAATACTCCTGCTTTGCCTAATTCACCCTGGTGTCTGCCTATCAGACTTGGGGCAGGAAACAATCTTGTCTTGCAGGCAACACCACCTGGATTTAGCACTACCATGCACTTTGAAAAAGGTCCCCTTGTCTCCAGTTCACTGACTTGCTGGCCATACAATGTTAGTTTAGTCATTTAACTTGTCTACACCTCTTTTGTAAAATAGTCTGGAGGATATCCTAGAACCATAGAACAGTTTGTGTTGGAAGGGACCTTTAAAGGTCATCTAGTCCAACCTCCCTGCAATAAGCAGGGACATCTTCAACTAGATCAGGTTGCTCAGAGCCCTGTCCAATCTGATCTTGAATGTGTTTCCAGGGATGGAGCGTCTACCACCCATCTCTGGGCAACCTGATCCAGTGCTTCACCACACACATAAAAAATTTCCCCCTTACATGTAGTCTGATTCTCTCCTCTTTTAGTCTAAAACCATTACTTCTTGCTCTGCCATAACAGGCTCTGCTAAACAGCTTGTGCTCAGCTTTCTTATAGGCCCTTTTAAGTACTGAAAAGCTGCTCTAAGGTCTCCCCTTCTCTTCTCCAGGCTGAACAAGCCCAGCTCTCTCAGCCTGTCTTCATAGGAGACATGCTCCATCCCTCTGATCAGGCTTGTCCTCTTCCGGACTCACTTGAGCAGGTCCATGTCCCTCTGGTGTTGAGGATCCCAGGAGCTGAACGCAGGATTCCAAATGGGGTCTCATGAGAGCAGGGTAGAGGGGCAGGATCACCTCCTTCAACCTGCTGGTCATGCTCCTCTTGATGCAGCCCAGGATACCGTTGGTTTCTGGGCTGTGAGAGCACACTGAAGCTGGCTCATGTTCAGCTTCTCATCAACAACACCCCAAAGCCCTTGTACACAGGGCTGCTCTGAATCCATTCATTTCCCATCCTGTATAGATATTGAGGGTTGCCCCAACCCAGGTGTCATGTACCTCGTATGGTGAGGTTAATGTGGGCTCATTTCTTATGGTCTCAGTTGAATTAAGAAGCTGAACAAGAGACAATTTTAATAATTTATTACAGATGCCCAGAAAATATTAATAAGCATTAAGTGTGGCTGCCAGTTCATGCTATTTGAAAATCCTCCCAAGAGCTTTGGTTCACAATTGCTCTCAAATTCAGCATTTTTTTCAGGCCCAAGGGTTAACTCCAGCTGATGGCAGTTTGCATGGGCACACTTGGCTGGGAGCTGTGGAGTGTGAAGAGCAGACACGTTGCATGCTGAACGGACTCTGAAGTGGATTGTTAATCTTTCCCGCAGGAAAAGGGTGGACAGCTGGAGGCAGTAACCTCTTTTGCCATTGTAGTTAAATCCATCAGAGACTGTGAATCAGAGCCCTTATTATTTTCCACATGAGTGTTCCCCATTTATGCTCTGATGAAATGATGCATTCAACAGAAAACAAAATGAAGTGCTGAAACCATTAAACTCTTTAATAACAGGAGACATGCAAGTTTTTGTCATTAATCTGCCATAATTAGGAGCTGCTGTTAATGTTTTTCAAAATACAGAATATTGAAATGTTATTACTGGAAATGTTATCATGAAATGATATGGTGGGATGCAGAATCTCATCTACACCATACCTTGCACTCCTGCTTTTGTTATGAATTAAAGTAGGAATAACACAAGCATAAACTTCAAACAGATGGTTTGAAATTAAAGTCTGATTTCCAGAATTATGGTTTGTTTTTTTTCCGAAAGGAAATTTTTCAAAACATAGGGGCTGTGAGGGGAAGATCACCTGTCTGACTGAAACAAAAAATGGCTGGTTTTGACTCCAAACTGAGATGAAATGAAATCACAACCCAAAATGTTGGAGTTCCAGGGCTTGAAATCACGGAAGTGGTAAGAATATGTGACATATCTATATAGAATGAGGAAGTTGTTTTCAGATTACCGATTTTAGGCCACATAAGTAGGACAAACTTGGCTACCTCTATTGTTACATACAATTTTTGTTGACTTTATACTTTCTGAAGCAGCACTGTGTGTATATGTGTGTCTGTGTGTATATACACATTTTATATACTATATATATATATTTTATATACTTTATATATATACTCCCCTTGTCGTGGAGAAAGAGCTTGCATACACTTCTGAGGTTGGGAGCTATTCTGGTGGTGGCACATGCCTCTGGTATGGTCTCCCATGCCAGACAGGTCCCAGCTGAAGGGTCAGACAACGTGTGTCCATGGGCAGGATGGGCTCACTATCCTTCGGACAACCATCCTAGGAGAAGGACAACTCTAACTTCAAACCCAGGCAGATGGAGCTCGTTTAGCTCTGTAAGGCCATCCAAATAAGAGAAGGACACTCTAACCAAACCTACGACCTGAGGACTTTGCTATCACCATCCAAGCTCTCTAGGCCCTGGCAGATAAACCTCAGGTGTGAAGGGTGGGACCAGTTCTGCCCACGCTGTGCCTCACCTAAAAAATCCACTGCACAGGCCCGAAGGGTTTACTCACACCTGCAAAGCCTTGTAATGACAGGAGAGGGTTGGTAGTAAGTGTGGGTAAAGCCCTTCCCAAATCTTCAGTAGCAAAGTCAAGCCATCATATATATTTACATAGGCATAGGTGTTTAGACAGGCAAGAACATCAATATAATAGTGTTACTTTTTAAATATACATATTTATGTAGTGTTTACAAGAATGACAGCAGCAGATAAGACCCTTTTCAAAGCAGAGCCTCTCAGATTTAACAGGCAAATGCAAAGCCAGTGTTGATTTGCAGAGACAAAAAAACAAAAAAGACAAAGATATTTTAAAAAATCCAGTCTGAAGAAGATCCTATCTTCTCCCCCAAGACTTTTCACTATTTCCAGGAAAAAAAAACCAAAACAACAAACAAAATGAACAAAACCCCAAACCACTTACTTATAAACAAAACTGAAAGTTTTCATTTCCACTGAAAAGCCTGGAAAGATGATTTTCCCTTCTTTCCCTCACCAATACAAGTTATGCTGCTGGCTCCTTTTGGAGCCAGGGTATTCAAACTTTCTGCCATACCTACAAGAGACAGAGAGACAAGAGAGAGGTAGAGAAGGCGCCAAGGCTTCCCACTAACTCTGCCTGTGGGTTCCCAACTGGAATAATCTTTTCAGCTCTCTTTTGTTGCTGGGTAAAAGCAAAAGTGGTGAGATACTGCTGGGCTTAGAGTTGTGATTTTAGTTTTGTGAGACGGAAATATTACTGACTATGCAAAAGGATAAAAAATCTGTTGACCCTATGCACAACCTTCTTTCCAGATGTATCACAGGAAATGGAATTAGTAAATAGTGTGAGGAGAGGAAGCAAAGTGAACACAACAACATTGTTATTCTTGATAGCAGTATTCATGCATCTCTTGATGGTTCTCTTCAATATGATTTTTTCATGGAAAATTCAATTTTCTTTTTGCAGACAGTGGAAATAGCATTAGGCATATGTTATCTTCTATTTTATTGCAAGATCTGTTTCATTCTGCAAGGCAATAAGACTGCTCACAACTAATTATCCTGTAAAGTCATATTCAAGCACAAAATGTGACAGAAACAGTGAAATTCTAGGAGATTGTTATGTATCATTTTTATTTATGGAATCCTTTGGTATTCTTGCCACTGTACAAGTCAGAAAGTCTCTTCCCTATGGAGCCCACAATCTATGGCTTACGCTGTTCAATTTAAGATAAACCTGAGCTTAAAGCAGTTGAGAACTGCCTCATTTCCTGCAGTGGGAACATGCCAGCTGCTGCCCTCCTTGTGAAGATAAAGCTTGCACATCTGGTGTGCTAAGACAGCTTTGCTGTTTCCTTTGGGTCAGTTCCATCCCCAGGGACACAGTGAAAATGTAAGATATAGCAGACCTTTGAAAGAGAAGCAAAGCCACCTTGAGGCACAGGCTATGCAGGCAGTTGTCTAGAGCAGCAGGCTGCTAAGCTTGCAAAATAGCCAAGATTTTATCATCTACCGTGTGCAGGACAGTCTAGATTTGCTGCTGCTGGCACTGTCACTGAGAAAGAGGTCAAGGTGGGTGAAACAATAGTTACTGGAATGTGGCAGCAACTCCAGTGCAATGCCTTTTTCCAAATGTCCCATTCCTACAGCAAGGTGGTCAGTCCATGACTTCCCACCTTCTGAGCAACAAAACTTAGATTTTCCTTAACTAGCTCTGAAAAAGAGAGCATGATATATACCTGTACAATTTATGCAGTGCTGTGTAGACAGCCCACTCTAGGGCGCGATAAACGAATATATGTTAATAGTACAGTACGTGGTCTTTCAGAGATATTAGCTTAGCTCCCAGAAGCATAAATTCATAATTTTCCACTGGGCAAGTTTGGATGATGCATCATTCTGACATGGCTATAACCCTCACAATTTTTCAGACAGTTCATTTGCAGACAGTTTGGGTATGCTACATGCTGCTACACTGCCTAATGTGGATTTATCCTTTGTGATCTTCCTGCCCTCACAGCCTCGATAGCTGAGTAATGACCCACCCCAGGCAGGTCCTAAATTTGCTAGAGCAGCTCAGACACTGGATATACTGAGTAAGCAGATGGTATGCCCAAATCAGAGTGGTTTAGATGTCATTTTTTGATTAAAAACTGCGTAGTGCACATAATTCTTGCAACAGACTACTCCAGTCACCAGTTAATCAGTTTGAAGGGAAGATATAATCTATTGCTAGTGTTTTAACTGTTGTGTACTAGCTGCACAGGTAACAGGTTATTTCTTCCCTATAGTGACAGAATGAATTGGAGGACACTTTTGTCATGTTCTTCCAGTCCCACAAATGCAGCTATATATCCCACAGTATGTATTACACAGAAAAAAATTGTTGACCAGTTACCTAGCTCTTGCTTTCTACAGAAGCCTGAATTTATCAGACTCAAAAACCCCAGTGTTCTTTCAGGAGCCATGCAAGGATAAACAGCAATGGTTCACACTACACATATGTATATTCATTGATATGTATTTTGGTTCTCTTGTGATACCTTCATGAAATTTTACTTTCTTTATAGGAAGTCATGGTCAATGCAAGTATTAATGTTCCATGTTTCACTCCCTGAGAGGACACGTCAACTTGCTAAATGCAAAAAGGCTCCTAGGGTAAAGTGATGTTTTGTCTCAGTTCCCAAATTCTCCAAATATGAACAATGACTCAGAACGTGTAAGTTGAGATCCAGGAGATCAGTTTTTTCTGAAAGTTAGGGGCTCACGTAGTTGTCCCTAAAATTGCCATAGCCTGAATTTTTAAAGTACCTTTAAAAATGCTCTTGGTGTTTCTTCTCTCTGCTTTCAGAATGTTTTGCCTAAATGCCCTTTCATATAGATGTCCTTCAGGATCCTCCCTACAATAAGCACACCTAAAAGTATTCAAACAAAAGCATGCTAGTCTCACTGAAGGTGCCTGGGGCTGCCCTATATAGAATATCCCATTGGTCAGGCACTCATCAATAGATGTTCTGTATTTCTCTTGACTTGAAAGCATTCAGACCCACAAAGCCCAGCTCCCAAGAAAATCAGTCATCAGACTATTATCAAGTTCCTTCCTTTTTAGCTGAAGATGGAATCACAATGGAAAAAAAAATGCAAACTTCAGGATGACAGAGAAAGGGGGTCAGATTCTGTAGCAGTTTTCTTCACATAATGGAATTCAACAAAGCAGACAAATAAACAAGATTACTCAAGGAATTTTGATGTTGAAAATTCATTAATATATGCAAAAAACATGCTACCATTAATTATGTAACTATCTCAGAGATGCTGCATTTTTTTCTCCTTCATAATACACATGGTACAGATATTCACTACTGAAACTATTATTAAATCATATACTGATGAATGAGCACAAAACTATTAATGGCACATAATTTGCAGTGCACATGTCCACTAGAGTATCTAGCAATCCATGTAAATCTTATAGTATGCCCTATGTGCTTTGATTTTCTCTGTTAGATGATTAATGAAAAATATTCATTAAGAGATTTCTCTAATGAGCTGTATTCAAGCATAAAATAGGCCACTCCTTTTATAATTTAAGTGTGGGGTTTGGAATATAAATATCCTCTGATTCCCTATAGGAACTGGCTTCAATTAGGGATTTTGTCTTAACACAGATTTCAGGATCTTTGAAGGGTCTTTGAAGTTTATAATTGGGTCCAAGCTGAAATGTGATGTCACTCACTCAAAACACTGGAGTTCTCATTACTTATGGTTGGTGGAAAAGATGCACTTTATTTTTCAAGATATATCCCAAATATTCTGTGGATACACACTTAGGCAGAAAGTTGGGAAAATATTCACATTACTAAATCAGTACAACCCACACTCATACACACACACACACACACACACACATCAGCCTCTGGTCAGTTAATCCTGGATCCCATTCATACAATTACATGAGCCCTAGCCTCTTTGGTTTTCATTAATTTATTAAAGATAGGGGGTGTTTTGCCTTTATTTATTCTGTTTTCATGTGAAAGGCGCTGAGAATGCTTAAGCAGAGCAATAGGCATTTTAAAAGAATATACATAAAGGCCAAATCTTATTAAAAGCAAAATAGCCCTCTCTCATCTACACAGGTGAAAAGCACAGTGTGAAACAGCCCTCTGAAATACCAAATGTATTACTCCTGTGTCTTTCTGAAGTCTGTTAGAAGTAGGAGCCTTTACAACATGTCCTGAGAGTGAAACAGATCTGAGCTTATGGCCTCCTTGGGGAAGTAAGCCTAGCTGAGGACATTGCTTGTCAGAAGTGGCATTTCTGAGCTGGATGAGCTCACTGTGATTTGCTGTCCCTTTTAAATGTTGAACAGAGTGATAGACCAGGAGCATTCTGCTTCAGTGAAGCTAAATAGCTAGTTGTATGTTAAAGTGAGGGGACTGAAGTACCTTTCCTTTGCTATTTCCTCTTTAGCCATGAACGATTCCTAGCTGTTGTTAAATTGAAAACTCACTTTAGCTTCAAACTCCCACCACAGCTGTCCAGCTAGGCATCAAGCCGGGTTACTGCACTCATCACTGCCTTGGCTTTCTCAAGTAGAGACAAAGGAGCCTTCACATGTTGGTAAATAAAGAAAACCAAAACCACACAGAAACAGAGAATAGACCTTGTCACAGAGATCTGACATTGGGTGATAGCATATTATAAGAAAAAACCCCCAACATTTTGTAACCTGTTATGTCTTCCAGTAGCTCAAAGAGAAGCACAAAACAGTGATTCAATCAGAATTAGACTGAGCCACCTAACACAGCTAAAGAGAGTTTGGTTTTAATCTAATGACTTATCTGGAGGGACAAGCATGGAAGGGCTCTGATCCCACAAGAATGGTCTGTCAATTAGGTTAAAGTTAGTTTCCTCATACTTTCTCTTCTTTTGTCTCTGTGGTCACTGGCCTCCTGGTGCACATTCGCATCCTCCTGAAACATGGAATGTATGAATTCAAGCCACTCTTCAGCTCAGAAGTCATTCTTCCTTGGCAAGTACCCAAGATGATACATTTTATGGTAAAGGATAATAGATGCCATCAAATTTAAGTCAGCCATGATTGTAGGTAGCCATCCAAACAGATTATGACAAAGAAAAAACACACATATTTGTAATGTAACGTATCAAGATGATCAAAATCTAGTATCAATCCTAACAACTTTTTTCTTTTTCCAGCAAAAACACTCTGGGGACAATTCTGATACTGTGTATGAGCATACTGTCACATCATAATTTAATCATTTCTTCCTTTTCCTTTCCTGGAAAGTCATCTTGAATGGTGTCTTCTGTGATGAACGCTACACAATCAAAATCCTATTATACTGTCAAGACGAAATTCATTATACTTCCCAACTGAATGTAGACAATTGCTCTTCAATATCATTGGTGTGGTCAGAATACTTTTTCAATTAATTTTCTATAAGAAAAGTCCAGGATTGGGAGTGAGCAGCAATTTGTGCTCCTGTAGGTCATATGTGCTTTTACATTGCCTCGGTTTTATGCAAAGGTTCAAAGACACATTTTGCAGTTCCTGTAAACTGGCAGTTTGTTCACTGAGACACAAGTGAACAAGTCAGGTAATTAGGCTAATCTTGACAGTCCTATATCACCTGTGCCTTCAAACCTGAAATTGGTATGAAAGCTTGTTTCTCAGACCAGAATTCAAAGAGACAAAACAGCCATTTTCAACATGATAAGCAGCTCATTTTCTTTTGAAGACACTTTTGATTGTTGCCTTCTATTTTTCTCACATCACTGAAAACAAGCATGAATTCAGTGCCCATACCTTAATAAAACTGACAGCTTTACTGCCTGACTAATCCACAGCCATTGCCAAGATAACCAGCCATTTTTAACGTGTATTTTGCTGCAATAAATACCACAGTGATCAAACTTCTGCTTGTTCTTTAATTCTCATCACTCAGCCAAGGCTTTCCAGTGGCTGCTCACAGTCCTGTGTGGGTTACAAACATCCACCATTCATTGTGAGAAATTCACTGTACTTCCTTAGTCATCATTCACTCTGGCACAGTTTTATGCCTTGAGAATACTCCATGAATAATCCACTCAGATCCAAGCTTCGCTATGGAAGCAGCTGAAAAGTTCTAGTGAAATGGGTACTGCTAATTGCAGGCACCTAAACGTTTTGTGAGCTTTCCCAGTGCTGGAGAAACCATGCTGCAAATAGTTTTCTACAAACACCTGTTTGATAAAGGAACATTTGGCAGCATTATAATATAAGTCTTATATTTAAAGTGCTGCACAGAGGGATAAAACTGTGCAGTGTGACTGGCCAAACATGCCAAAAAAGACACAGTAACTTCCTTTTTCTCCCTACATTCTTCTCTGCAGAAAATTCTGTATTTGAGGGCCCCTCTTAGTCATTATACCCGTGGCCAAGAGAGATGAGAATTCAAGTCACTACTAATCAACTAATGTCAGTTTATATGCTCAATGGAAAGAAGTACATGCAATGACAAGGTTAGAAGGACTTCAGTCTATAATTGCACAGATTTTATGTCTATGCGATTGAGCCAGTAGCTTGGGGCTAATACATGAAGAGCAGGTAAGAAAAAAGCAAAGCTTGCTCTACTTTTAATACCATACTGAATTACAAAGATGTCGTGCCTTCATACTGGCTGAATATGGCTTATATTCTGTTTCTGTACGAAGCATGAGAATCTCATTCATTCCATGAGGTTTTCAAATCCAGGCAGTCTCACTCGGGGCAATGCTGCAATGTCTGTGGCACTTCAACACATTTGTTCATTCTCCTTTTCACTCAAAGGCAGCTCACAAGACAAGTGGTATGGGGTTGCACTTCATCATGAGTTGGCAGAATTTGTTGCTTACTATGGAAAGTGTACTTAGTTGTGCTTAAAAGCTCTCCAAGTTCTGATCAAGCCTACCACTGATGTGACCAGACCTTCACTGTGTTTCTCCATTAAAAGGGGACTATAAGAAAGACAGGGAGAGATTTTTCAGCAGGGCTTCTTGCGATGAGGGGTGATGATTTTAAACTAAAAGAGGGGAGATTCAGACTGATGTAAGGAAGAAAGTTTTTACAGTAAAGGTGGTAAAACACTGGAGCAGGTTGCCCAGACAGTTGGTCGATGTCCCATACCTGGAGACATTCAAGGCCATGTTGGATATGGTTCTGGACCACCTGGTCTGTTTCAAGATGTTCCTGTTCATTGCAAGGGGGTTGAACTAGATGAGCTTTGAAGGTCCCTTCCAACACAAAGTATTCTGTAATTCTGTGATTCTATGTTCTTTTTTGAAGATGATTACTTTTCTGCAACTGAGGATCACTGTCACGTTCAGAAATGTAAGCCATCTGTTAACAATCTAGATCAGGGGCAAGAGAAGGTTTCTAAGGATATGTGAAGGCCAGTGTTGAACCAGGAGATGGGAATTTCTTAGTCTCCTGTAAACATGAAGATATATGATAGATGGCCTGGTTGGCAAATATCTGCCTGTGACAAATTCAGCAAGAGAAGAGTTTGTTATGAAAAGTCTGAATGGGGAAATGAGGAGATGTAAGAAAGATACAGGCTATTCTGACCTGCATATGGGAGGGATGTAATGGTCTGCATTTGGGTAAGGCAATTCTAGAAGCAGCAGCAGAGCCCTTGAGGAAGTACACAACGTTTCATATGAGCATCAGGCAACTTCAGCTCCTGCAGGCACTTTGCCTCTCACCGTCTATGGAGCAGTTACGACAGTGGTGGGCAAACTGCATAGGGGCTTCAGAAAAGCTTCAGCTGCAGTCAGCCACACACTCTATCCATTAGACCTCAACAGCCCGATTCCCCTGTCTGTTTCTCCATTGAGACAGGACAGTTTTCATTGTGTTCTCCTGCTGTTAGGTAACAAAGACTTCTGTTGGGCTGGCAGTGTAAAGTAGCATATGTACTGCAGCTACATGTTGTGGGGAAACTCTGTGATCTGAAATGACCTGGAAAATGCATTTTGTTTTTCAGATATGTTCTGGCATGCTCCAAAGCACACACAAACAGCCTCTTGCAAACCGAAAGGCTTTTTGGCATACCGCTTCAAACAAGCTTATCGAAGAAATACCTGTGGGAGATATGTCTCTGGGCAAAAACCCCAGAAGGAATTAATGACCATCCTCTGCATTCCCATGTATTTTACCACCTTGGAACTAACAGTGGTTTAGGAACTATAACTGTAATACTCCAGCAAGCAAGAGAGAAGTATTATTCTCCACTTCAATAGATGAAGAAGCTGAAGCTCAGACCAGGGAGATGACTCACCAGTGTAAGTAGGCGTATAAAACATCCCTGGAGTAGCTGAGATGAAAGTAACAAAGCAAGGCTAACAAAGAGCTTCATATGTGTATGTAACATAATTCCTGACAGTCACTTTCACTTGAAAAACATTTATTTTTGCCCTTTTTACTGTTATCATTCATCCTGCTCTTGCTCTAAATCCACAAAAACTGTACTAATTGTTCAGTCCAGTCACTTGCCATTTTTGTCTCACATAGTATTTTGTACTTGAGAAGTTTAAGTTGAATTCACCACCGAATCTCATTGTAGGTGGTCTTGCAGACGACATCCACTGACTTTCTGAAGTAATAGCTCATAAATTCTTCTACTCTTCCATTGTGTAGAAGCCAAGAACACTGGGAAAATCATTTTTAGTTAGCTTTCTGGTTCTTCCTCATTCTTTCTTAGGATTCTCCCTGAATAGTCTACTAGTCCAGCTGCTTTCAAAGAAATGTTATGCTATAATTCTGTTTCATTTGCAGCTTCCTGAACACCTTTGGGGCAAAGCAGAATATAAAATCTGTACCTTGATTCATTAAAATTTGCCATGGCAGCCCAGCTCTGAAAAACTTCTCTTTAAAGGCTAGCACATGTTAAACGTCTAAACAGTTCAATGCTGTTGCCTTTGGATACTGCATAACATGGTACTAAAATACGCGAAAGATACAGAACCAGAAATGCTGCACAGAAGTGCACTAATTAGATCATTGCTTATTCAAGGGAAGAGATCTTTCATCTCCAGGAACTCAGGCAATTAGGTGAGGTCCCTCACAGTACACCACAGGGGCAGTCAGCTGATACTAATGAGTTTTGTGCTGTAGTTGCGTAAACAACTGGTCATCACGGTCTCATTAAGGCTCTTCCATTTCCATGTTTTCTTATCAGACGCTGAGCTCTGTGGTCTGGTAATGTGTAAACGCCTTGTCATTACTTTGTGCCTGTACATATTGCTTCTGCTTTTTCCTTCTACTCTGTGCCCACACTGTTTTGTCTGCAGTGTGGGACTGGTGCTGACCCTGCCCATTCAGCCCTCACCCCATCCACATCATTTTTTCACATCCTAGCACAGCTTCCACTGAAATCACAAACCTGCTTATAGACCTGCCTCTTTCTTGAGGTTATTTTACCAGCAATGAAATTTCCAGTTACAGAGAATAACTCAGTCATGATCAGCTACAATGCTACTCAGGACAACAGTCATCACAACTTGATGAGTTTCAGGCTATTTTATAATGACCATCTACCATAAAGGAGCATATTTTTAAGGTACACCGACAGCACTTCTACTTCAAGCCATTCAATCACTTCAACACAGCTCATTTTCAGTACACCTCTTGAACCCGTTGATTGTTTTTTTATATATCAATTAATATTTTGTGGGTGTTTTTTCCAAAATAAAAATATCTGCACATGAGAAAATAACTAAAGTCTGAATGCAAATCTGCTTTGACATTTGAACTCATAAAGAAAGCAAAGACTGGCTCTAAAAACAGGTACACAAACAAATTTGTGGACTCTGGGCCAGACCGTGCTCTCCAGTGCATATCAGCCACAACTTTATATGGGAGTAAATGACAGTGCAGATGTGTTATGTGAGAGGTCATAAGAGGCCAGAATCTGAACAGCAGAGCTGGTCAAAGAATTTGGGGTAGCACTAGAGACTGATGGAATCGTCCATTCTGTTGAAATCTAAGAATTTATCAAATTGGATCAATATCACTTGTATTTTATTTTCAAAGACACCTAGACTACATTAATATACTGTTTTCTTAACCAGGGCAGTAATTCAATTCTTATTTATAATATTTCAACATAGATTCCTTTTCATAAGAGGAAATAAAAATATTTTCAATGAAACCAAAGATGTAATTCAGTTACTTAAACAGAGGTATCTATTGCCATTTAAGATGCACTGGCTGCATGCTGTTCTTCCAGAAAGGAGAAGGTTTCCTTTGAAGATCTTGTGTGCAATTAATATAGCACAGGTAGATAGATATAAATATATGCATAAGATGTTTCTATTTGAGCAACCAAATCACAGCACCAGTGACTGTCAATAAGTGCCTGGATACTTTTCAGCATTAAGATTAACATCTTTAGGTTTCTCTTGCAATTAAAGTATTTCCTGGTTTTACGGTCCTTGAAATTACCCCATAACATTTTCCTTAAAACACATTTGCTCCACCTCTTCTACATACTAGTCACTCTGATGCTTCTTGAGCTATAGAGGATAGTATTCCATTGTTTCTAATCAACAATAAGTTATTTTCATAAACAGATTTTTATAACATCTATCTTCATAGACTTTATTTGGGACTGCTTACCTTAAACAAAAAAATCAAAATTAAAACACTTAATCCAGGAGGAAACTATTTGGGAAATAGATAATTCCAGGAAAATGTGTTCTCATTTGAATAAGGTCTGTGCTTAGTCTTATACTTAATTCAATAGTTTTGCATGTATATACAGACATACATACATGTGTATTCCATCTTAATCCAAGGTAATTTTCAGATGCATGCAAAGCTGTAGCTATTTGCATTTAGTTATATGAAACAAGCTTTTTCTTGTTGTATGCTTTTCTTTCCCAACCTTTTCTTTCTTGAAGTAACCTAACCCTTTCAAACAGAAGCCTTCCAGACCGCAGAAGTCTGAAGTATCATTGAATAGGTACAAAGAGCATAAAAATGCCCAAGAAGTATGCTTTATATAAGCAGATTTAGGGAGCAGAACCTGTCTCAACTCTCAGCTTGAACATATTTCACAATAAGCAAAACAAAACATGAAACGGTGGGGAAAGCAAATGCCCACCTGTTTTAATGCCCTTTGAAATGGTAGTTTACTACAAAATTAACTTTAAGCTGAAGAGAGCCACTGACCATTCAAAGCATACTCAGCCACCAATTTTTTAAAATAGAGAAGGTTTTGGTTTGTTTGTATTTCCTTATGAAACACAAGGATCATGAGGTAAAGCAAAATGCAGAACTTTTTAGTGCAGATTCAGAGCTCGGTTTAAGTTTTGCTCTACCAGAATTTTGTAAATAATTAGAGAGCTAGACCCTATATGGAGTAGACCCATAAAGGGAGCCTTTAAATTGACCCTCAGACCTCTGCAGCCCATGGGCATGTGCTGAATGTTGACAGAGGTCTCAAGCTGGCTGCAGATGCGCAGAGGAGAATTCCATGTTTCACTTTCAAGAGATTCTTGAGGATAAGTTGAAACATATCCGCACTCCACTGACAAATGAAACCTAGTATAAACAGCTGAACCAGATGATTTCTGGGCAGGGGAGCTCCTAGATGGCAGACAGCTGAACACAGGGTCTTCCCCAGTCAAAAACCTGCCATACTTGCAAAGGATGTGCAACTGCATGTAGAGAAAGAGACTGAAGAAATGTCTGCCCCGCTTCCCCTGGCTCATTTATAAAGGCCTCTGATCTTTACAGCAGAGACAATTACACTTTTACACTTGCGAAGTAGGAGCTGTCTATGCTAGATTTAATGAATATACACTGCAATGTCAAAGAGAGGGTCAAGTCCAGTCATTTCATGTGGCTATTTTTTCTCATAGAGTGAGACCACCAATTATTTTTGCCCAGATAACCAAAAAGCTGTTGTGGTAAGGATACGGCTGGTCTTTTTTCAACTGAGCTGGGCTACCGCAAAAGTCATTGACCTGAAAGTGAGATAGCCGCATACCTTTATCCATCCGTGGATAAGTTGTTTTTTATCATACCTTTTTCTAAAGAATGACTAAGAATTGCTACTCACTTTTTTTAAAATTATTAAAAATTGAATTCTGTTCTCATTTACACCAGTGTTAATAACACCATGGAAGAATCTGATCCACAAACAAATGGCAAATATTTTCTCTGATATAAACACAACTCACTTTTCTGTTATGTAACTTGAACATATTTTTAGCTTTGTTTTCCTTTGTGGTTATTTCTTCTTTTTTTTCTATAGTTGTAGCATGAAAACAGATGGGAGTTCGGGTCAATATAGATACCCATGAAAGAGAGATAATTTTAATGCAGTGGCTTTAGCTATTACATAAATGAATGACTGTCCTGATCTTTGGCTTTTCAGTTATTTTTCTTTGTCTGTGGTTTACAAATGAACTTTTTTTTTCTTTAGTAGAAAAGGTCATTGTGTTCCTGTAATTTTCATGTTACATTTATGAGGCACATCCTGTTCATTATACCCAGTCACTCTTAACCAAAGCACCAAAAATTAAAAATACAACACTGCTTCATGCATGGGTGAAACACAATGAGGAACAATCCAACTAGGCATTGAAAATATTAGATAGTGTTGCAATGGCAAGAAACTTATCTATCAATTACAATAAATGAATTCCAGAAGGACACTTAGATACTTTAGTTGATACAAAGGAAAATACAGATACTTATCCAATTACAGGTAACATACTATTACAATCACATGGCTTCCTTAAGTGCCTTGTTATTGCATGCAATGTCTAAATAGACTATAACTATATTGAATAGCACTCTATAATGCAATATAGTATAAAGTAAAACTCCACTGTCATTATCATAGAAAAAACTTAGAAAAGACATTTCATAGTGAGTATTACATCTAAAAAAAAATCTTTAAAATGCCATTATTACTTTATCTGTTAAGTTTCCAAAGTTATTTCCATGTTAACCTTGTTCGCAATTGTTTATAATGTTCTGAAAGATTCTGTTTTCAGACTCAATGTCTCTGTGTTTTGCCTCAGATAAATAATATAAACTGTCTTCTTTGTGATCTGTTTTCCTTATAATACTTATGTCTCCTTGTTTGTTCTTTCTCTTTTCCGACCTCAGCTGAAGTGAGCCTAAGTACTGTGGCCTAAAATTACATTGAACAGCAAATCTTTGTGCAGCAAAACTCTAAATGTGTGCACTGACCTTTAAAGATTGTGCACAATAAATTCTAAACGCACCTGTGATTTTCTGTAAGCCACAAATGAAGATCAGCTTTTATGAATAATTGTGTGCAGTGACAGGTCTACTTCTTCACCAAAGGCAAAGCCTCTAACTCCACATACTGTTACGGTTCTCAAGCTGATAAAACAATGGGTTTATATATACAGAAGGAACTACATCCTATATTTCAATGTTGGTACTCTACCTCCCGTTCTGGTATCTGAAGTTGCATCTTACTGGCAAATAAAATAGAGGAGGTCCCATTCTTAGCAAGTTGCACCATGTAGATCATATATATGCAGCTGTTACATTACTATCCCCCACCTCTGAAAGACACTGTCCTTCCCTATACTCCTTACTGGAAACAGCTGTTGGTCTAACCTATTCCACATGCTGGGAGTGTTTGCTGGTTTAGATCAAACCAGTGTAAGTGTTTTAGCAATGTGAAGTGCTCAGTGCTGTGCTTTGGCCTAGTTTAGTGTAGTATTACAGGCAGCTCACGATTTCTGGTACTTGTTTAATTGGCATTTGATATTCAGTTGTCATTCATCATTTCTGCCTTGCAATTGTAGTTTGACTGTCCAGTATTACATAATGGATCATTTTTCCATGATGTTCAGTACACTTCCCTAGGTCATAAGAACTCCAGAGGAATGTAAATAAATCCTAGGGCATTTTCTAACTTTGTATTTGGATGTCTTTCCAGAAAGCAGATTTATCTAGATATATATTTATATTAGATATATTTATCTAGATAAATCTGCTTTCAGAGTATCTAGAGTCTCTGGAGAGAATGTAGACCTTCAGTGATGGATGTGATGCTTCTTCCCCCAGTGTCTTGGAAACAAGATATAAACTTTGTATAATACACTGCAGTTCCACCTTCCTGTTTGACCTACCCTGCATATTGTAGGGAACAATTCAGAGGATTAAGGGTCTGAATCTGTTTTTAACCCCCACTCTCAAACCTGAGTAAGTCCTGTGTTATACTAAAAGTATAGCATTGAGGAACTGCCAATTATGAATGATGTTAAATAATCATCAGTATGCAGTAAGTAACACAGTGGTATTTAAATGTGATGCTGAAGAGCCATGAAGCAAATGACTCTTGATTGTTAACATGACATAGTTATCTCCTCATGCAATGTGATTTTTATAGCAGGTAATGAAAGGCCTTTTCTGTAAAATATAACAACTGCTGCCACTAAAACTAACAATGAAATCTACATAGAGATACCTCTAGGGGAAAAGGGGAAACAAAATCTTTTTAGATAGTATGGGGAACATAGTCTCTAAATGGAGGGCTGACTCTGAAGTTTTTACATCATAACCTTACACAACATATTTTCTGGTTTGTGTTCTTCACTGATTATTATGATAGCTAAGTAATATTGTTTTGGAGTTGATATCATTAGACCAGAGCTTATACCTTTTTGCCTAGAGTGCTTAGGAGCCCTCAAGTATCAAAAGTTTATCACTGTATTTTCAGAGCTCAGTCCAGTCTGCTACCATCACACAGAATTATAAACCTGCAAACGATAAACAATTAACATGTTAGTGTTCAACAAAAGCCATGTGTGCTCTTAAGTTTTCTTGGAATGAAGAAAATGAAACATTTTATGTTTCATTATCCAAGACTCACACTCAGGGTTTATTCTTGAGTGCACCATGATAACTGAAAGTAAGCAGATACAAGATTTTAAAGTATTTCCAAAACATAAATATTTTATCATAAACATACACAGATCTAGAAAAAATAATTACACAGCTTCCAGAATTTCCCTTCCTCAGTTCCCTTCTTTTCAACCTTCATTGGATATGCTTCAGTGTCCGCTGAGAAATCCAGGGTCCTCCCCATACTGAATGTGAAAGCTCTCACCACACTCATGGCCTCTCTCAAACTCTCAAGCAAACGATTTTATTTCTTCTTTGGCTTGTCTCACCTGCTGTGGCTAACTATGGGGGATGGAGCTTAATGATGTGCTGTAAACTTTGGGCTTAGAAAATCTGCTAATGGCAAACCCACCTGAAACATATCTGGTTGCAATAACATCAGTTTATAAAAGCATTTTATGAATCAGTTCACAGGGAGCTGTAAAAATCTTGAAATAGAGAAAGAAATGAGACTCAGGTAGTTCAGGCTGCTTGAGGATGATTTTGAATATAATTGTAGTCATAGAATCATAGAATAGTTAGGGTTGGAAAGGACCTTAAGATCATCTAGTTTCACCCCCCCTGCCATGGGCAGGGACACCTCCCACTAAACCATGTCAGCCAATATACACGTGTGTTGTATGAATTCACCCAATATAGACTTGTGTTGTATGAATTCATGTCCCTTTTCTTCTGTCCAGCATTCCTTCATCAGTGTTATTTCTCCTCTAGTTCACCACATTTCAGCTATGGCACTTTTCACAGGCAGCTGTTCTACCCTTGGAGAAATCTAGCAGATTTCAGATGTTGGTGTGCTGCAGAACAAATGGAGAAATTATTTTTTCCTTGAATTTCTCAATCTCATTTCAAAGAGTTTTCTCTGGGCTATATCACCAACCCTTTATATCCTGCTCTAGTAAATAAGCAAAGACGACCCCCATATTCAAGCCAAGGTTGCAATCTGAACATGGCACATATAGGAAGTTCCAAAGTCACATCAGTGTTATAGTCTGCATTTAGATTAGGTGTTGATTATAAATTAAGGCATGCATTTATAGTTTTTAAAACCCTTAACCCAGTAATTTCGTTTACATAATTAAACAAGAAATGTTTTCATGACAATAAACATAGGCAGCAATTGCTTGTTTATTTCTTACAAGATGTGAAACAAAGTCTCTTGATAATCAGATTTCATTCATTGTTCTAAGGAAGAGTGAAGAAGGACAGTTGCGTTACATGCTTTTCCAAAAGTATTCATAATAAACTAAGAATATCCACATTAAAACCTTTGCTAACCACCACCACAGAATTTTCTGTCTGTTTCTGCTAAAGACAGCCCAAATAACACTTTATTTTAAGAAATTAATAAATAGTGGGCAATCTTGCGCTGGTTTTAGAATATCTGTTAGAATATCACTTGGGTTTTTTTGATGACAGTTGTCATTTATTTCTTTCACCTGGGAGAGGTGAATATTTAAAATGGTCATAATGAAGTTAGGGTTCAATCTTTGTCCTGCTTAAGTCAATGAGATACTACCTTCTGCATTTTTTTGGTAGTATTTTCACAGAATGAGAGAATAGTTGAGATTGGGAGGGATATATGGAGGTCATTTGGTCCAGCCCCCTTGCTCAAGCAGTCACCTAGAGCAAGTTGTCCAGGGCCACTTCCAGATGACACTTGAATATCTCCTAGGAGGGAGACTTCACAACATCTCTTTGTAAGCTGTGCCAGTTGTCAGTCATAGAGCACTGGATACTCAGGTCTTTTTCTGTAAAGTCACTTTCCAGCCAGGCAGCCTCCAACACCCTCCCCAGGCACAGGCCTCCATGAGGTATGAGGTTCCCTACAGCCCATTTCTCCATCTTGTCAAAGTCATACTGAATGGAAGCATGACCCTCTGGTGTATCTACTGTATCTACTGTAGCCACTTCTCTCCATTCTGTATCATCAGCAAAACTGTTAAGACTATGTTTCATCATCCAGATCATTAATGAAGATGTTGAAAAGTATTGTGCCCAATATTGACTCTTGGGGTACATCACTAGTTGCTAGGCTCCAATTAGACTTCATAACTCTGACCACTACCCTCTGATCTCAGCTGGGGTAGTTTTCAGTCATGTCACTGTCATCCCATCCAGCCCCTATTTCATCAGCTTTTCTAGAAGGATCTTACGGAAGACAGTGTTGAAAGTATATTGAAGTCAATATTGAAGCCCCCACTGCTCTCCACTCACCTACCAAACCAGTCATTTCACCATAGATAGTCACGGGTTTGGTTTGGGTGTTCTGATTGAGTCAGCAACAGGGGAACTGGTCTGCAAGTAGCAATATTTCACGCTGAAGCTTTCAGGGCTTCTGATGTCACTGAAGATCTAGAAAAGATTAGAGACAGAGTCCTAGATATAGCCGAGCTTGAACACTTAGAAAGGAATATAAGTTGGTTTCTGTCCAAAGACCTCCATAAGCATGAATGCAATGGTACAGGAAGGGACAAATCTATACAATTTTTTTAATTGAACAAAATAAGGTCTGAGAAAGAAGACTGTAGTGTTCTTCCTTTTCAGTTACAACAATGGAAACACTATAAGAGGACATCTAATTCTGTCTTAACTGACAGTAGAGTTAGTGCTAAATGAAAACTATCCTGAGTCAACACAGTAAGTAGTGGCATAGGTTTCTTGAACTGGCAGGAGACACCTGATTAAACTAACACTACCCCTGCTATAAAAATCTACTTCACAAAAAAAGAAAAGATCAACTGGAAACTAGAAAATAACTATTTTCAAAGACACTGAAGGAACTGAGACTACACTGCCTAGTTGTCTGTGTTAGGTCATGGGCAGGTACGTAGAGGTGGCTGTGTGCTTCCAACTCATTAGAAAGCTATTTGCAGAATCTTGAGATCTTTTTTTATTTCCTCATTTCAGTTTACCACAGTTTAAAAATCATTTGCTACCAGAAAATTAATTCTAATGGTGATCTTTGCAGTATCAAACTGCTCACTGAATTCTAATTTATTTATATATTAAACTGCAAATTCTATGCAAATGGTATAACATTACCTAGGTTGAATTGCCTAGGGAGTTGTCAGGGAGTAATGTGAAAAAAATCATAAAAGTAATAGGGTTTCATGTGTTTCAACTGATATGTCAAGGGTGGTGCTCTTTCCTTCCGGAAAATACGTGTTGAATTTTTCCTATTAGCTTCCACTGATGTTATTAAATAATAAAAAAAATCTAGTGAGAGATTTTAATAGTTCTTTTTATGTTCTTACTTAATCTTCCACATCATTATATTCTATGTCAAAAGTGGTTAAGAACAGAAAACATGACTGTACTAAGGCAATACAATTTTTTTGGCATGAAGGACTTACGGCACCATCTACGGTAATATTATACTAAAAGGTTATTATAGACAGGTTGAAAACTGTCACTTAACATTTTTTTTTAAGTAAACATGCCTATTCTATATGATGAAAGTGTAGCTATTAGAAACACAATCCAAAAATAGGTCAGCAGTGGATTACTGTGATGTTGTGGAGAGCACAGGTTTGCAAATGTTAGTCTTTAGGGGTCCTTTGAGAAGCTAGCTAAAAGTGATTTTGCTGAGCTAAACTAGATACACAGACCTTCTCAGTTCAATGTTCCCTAGTAAACATAGCCAAGAACCATAGCAGCAATTGATAGGAGTGACAAGTCCATGGGAATATAATGTAATGGCAGCTCTTACACTGATTTTGGCTAACGTCAGGTACAAGAACTGAACAAAGATGGATATTCATTAAAAAAGGCAATTTGAAACTGCTTTGTTTGGTTGTTCTTTTATTTTTTTCCCATGGATAGAGTTTCAAACAGGAATGATCAGTTAAACAATACATTTCTAATGAAGCATTAGCAAATAAATATACGTTCTTCTTGTGGAGAAAGGTATTTTCAAGTTTTACTCATCCAATTTGAGGAGGAAAGGAACATCATGTGATCAGCATGTTGCAGCACAGTTCAGATTTTGCATATTCCTGCCAGCAAAGTCTACATAGAAAAATGATTTACAAGAAATATCTGGCAAATAAATTAGAATTGCCAAATGTTTAATTAAAAAAAAACACAAACCCACAAGAAAACAAGCTATTTGACTATGAGAAAGAGCTAAAATAGCCAAATTATTAACTGGGGATTATCTACTTAGATTTACGTGAGACATTTTAATAGCTCGTTCTGAATAGGATAGCAGTTCAGTCTTTGTAAATATCACAGATTATCACTGAGAAAGATCAGTTGATCCAGGTAGTCAGATGATGGCATTGATATATGTGTAAATAAAAACTGAAGTCTTGTTGAGCTTTTCTAGTTGCTTATCATTTGATTCTGAGGGTGATTGCTTTTAAATATGTTAATGTTTGTATTAAAAGGTAAATAATTACTTATCAGATTCTTTTCTGCAAGACAACTGCTTCATATGTGTAAGCTCAGGCAGGCTATACTGACAAACAACATGCCCATAATCTGCCCAAGTAACTTACTTAGTTTATAAAGGGTGATCAACAGGTTTTCTTGGGTTGGGCTGGTTTTATTTCAGCATGTATGAAGAGTTGATTTCTGTCTTATGTAATGTGCTCAGTACATTCTTTTTCTCCAACAAGCAAATCTTGCAGTACCACATGATAAACACACTGTTTCTCAGCTGTTCAAAATCAGTATTTCATATCATAAATTTATAGCATGACACGTTACAACTGTGTCATTTTTCTCCATTGTCTGAAACTTTTTACAGGGCACTATATGAGAAATTATATTTCTTCTTTGAAAACTTCACCTCCCTTACCTCTGAGGAAACCATAGCTAATGAATTCAAACCAGCTACAATTTTTCTTTTCATTTGTAAAAATGTCCGTCAAATCTGTCCAGAATCTGACCATATCTAAATGCAGTGACCATCTTGTGGATTGCCCTCCTCTCACTCAATGGCATACTCATGCTATAAAATTCCAGCAATGCCTTTCACTGAAAATAGCACTGGCATAGTACTAGTTGCCTTTCAAATTTTTCAGTGAATGAGAAAAAGAAAGTTATTAACTCAAGTAATTGCTGACACAGGAATATGGATTCATACTCAGTATTAAGAAAAAATTCCAGTAATATGCTTAACCCTATACCTGTACACTTAGGAACTTTTCCACAGTCAGGAAAGGAGTGACACCAGTGACAACATCCCTGGCCCAACATGTTAAGGGTCTCAATATGTCTCTTAACAGGTGCAAATCCCTGATACTGGACTGTAGTGCAAGCACTGATCAGACTAGCTGAGGACTCAATATTTTTTCACAATGTCTTTCAGCAGCCTTCCAGTATCTGAAGGGAGCCTACAAGATTGTTGGGGAGGGACTCTTCATTAGGCACTGTAGCGATAGGACAAGGGGTAATGGTTAAAACTTAAACAGGGGAAGTTTAGATTGGATATAAGGAGAAAGTTCTTTACTGTAAGGGTGGTGAGACACTGCAATGGGTTGCTCAAGGAAGTTGCGAATGCTCTATTCCTGATGGTGTTCAAGGTCAGGTTGGACAGAGCCTTGGATGGCATGGTTTAGTGTGAGGTGTTCCTGCCCATGGCAGGGGGTCGGAACTAGATGATCTTAAGGTCCTTTCCAACCCTAACTAGTCTATCATTCTATGATTCTGTGATACGTGGAGGAGATATTGCCCTGGGTGATTTGAAAACATCTAAGGAGAAATTGCTATACACACATGTAAACGTGTAATCTGAATTCCTCTATAGAGAGCATTGAATGCATCCAAACACAACTACAGCAAATAATTCAAGTTTTAGATCAGTTTTTTAGTCTATACAGAAATACATTATCTGTCTTAATGTTGGATATTTCACTCCATTCCACTTTAAAATGTGACAAATTTCTTCTGAAGCTGAAGTTTTGTAGCTGTTAGCTAGAAATGTAATCTAAGTGAACCTCTCAGCTTTAACTGTCAAGACCTTAGAGGCCAAATAATTTGCTCAGACCTCAGTGACTAGGGTCATTTGATACTCCCTGGGGCTTATAAGTGTATGTGTATTTAGTTTGGCAGATGTGGCACAGGATCTATAGGAAATTTGATGGAGTGGCAGCTATGAGGTAAGAAAGACATCTTTGGGCAGCTTAAATGGAATTGGATACCCTCATGGAGACAGTAGAATCAAGATCTTGACATTTACAGACATATGTGAAGTGAACCTTTTTATAACTGTGATTGCTGATTTAAGTTCACCACACATTTTGCATTATTCTGGCACTGGGTAAAACTGTCCACTTAGCATACTAAGTTGACTGACTTTTGGGTTGTAGGGAATCTCTAAGGCCTTTGTGAAACATGTAGCAGCCAGGACATCATTATGCTCTAATGCTGTTAGAAGCTTTCATACTTCTCAGAAAACAGGGTCTTTGAAGATGGTGTTTTATTGGTCACTAAATCCTGGTGGAAGTGACAATAAAGCCATTAAAGCATTTATTAGATGCATTTAATTTGTATCACCTATATTTCAAGACTGATACCAGAAGGAAAAGATTTAGATATTTGACCTTTTTTTCTTTCTTATTTCTTTAAAAAATAACCCCGAACAACAACAACAACCAACAACAACAAAGTTTGGCTCCCATTTCAATTTTTAGATATCTCAAATTGGATTGTAAGGAGGACCAGAGAAATAGAAATTTATGTGGACTTCCTGGGTCTACCACAGCCAGCTTTTTTTTGCAGTCATGCAGTATACATATGTGACATGCGAGAACAAGACGACTGGAAGGCATGTTTATGAGTATATTTATGCATGTTTGCTTTGAATTCTAGTACACAGCAAAAGAGTTATGTGCAGAAAAAAATGTTTTATTGCTTTATGTGCAGAGAAAATGTTGAGCTGAGTATTGCACTGGTCCTGCTGTTTCAGGAATAAAATCTGAATGGTTTTCACAGCCTCTGCATGAAATGCATGCTCACAGGTCCTCACAATTACCACTGTACCTCACTTTGTTCTTGTTACCTTCTCTCTTCTCCCTTTTGCACACCTTCTTACCTCACATCCTCAGTTTTTAATGGTGAAAAAGAGGAAATATAAATATCCAGCCACAGTAGCAGAACCAGAAATTATTATCAAGTTAAATAACGAAAAAAGGGTTTTTCTCTGTGTCGGGGCATGTGTGATATTCTCACATGCAGAGAAAAGCAAGAATAGGTAACGTGTTGGAGACTATTGCATTTGGAAAATGTTTTGTTAGTTTTCAGGTAGGTTATACCTCATGTGATTTGTGGAATTACTTTCACTGTTTCTTTTTCATCCTAGTTAAGAGCAAAGATTTAAACACTATAAAGCACGTATGCTACAGAAAGGAGGTTAGAGGAATTCTCTGGTTATAGAAGTTCACCCAACTTTTTCACCAATTAATTTTCAAAGCTTTTCAAAAACCACTGCTGGCTTGTAAATTCTTGTTCTCTCATTATTTACTCTGCCCTGTGTGTAGAACCTGCAGAACATGTAAACACTCTGACATACTATGCTTATTTCTTATTTCAGCTAAGTGAGTGTCATGCCAGTGATTTTGGTGGAGTCATCCTTGTTCTAGGCCAGTCATGAATAGAAATCAAGCCTTTCAATAAAGAATGTTTGAACAAAAAAAGCATAATTGAGAAAACGGGAATGTATTATCAGCTGATTGCTTTCTAATACTTCTGCCTTCACACTGGTTGTGGTAAGGATGATGAACATCTTGTTCAGTTATACTTGTTAATGAGTCGGAAAGCTCTGAGGTGGGCAGAAGTGAAGCTCTATGTAAGACCCAGCCCAGCTATCTCCTCCTGCAAATCTGCGTCAGAATCTTCAGGCACAGAGATTAAATACAAATGTTTCTATTTTGGTGCTTTATCATAGTTGCCAAGGTTTGAAAACATTAGCCTAATTTTCTCACATATATTGTAAGAGAATTTTCCTTGGTCTTTTTGTAATTACAAATCCATTTTGTTTTACCCTCTGTATCCCCACCCCAATGTCTGTTTAGTTATTGTTTTGGGTTTTTTTTTTTGGTGTTTTTTTAATATAAATTAACATTTAAACATTCCTCTTGTGGAAAAGCAACTCTACGATGTAGGTATGCTACTTCTCTTTTTATAGCCATGTTTCTTTACTAGCATGAAAATTTATTAAAAATAATATAAATAATCATCTTTGTGGCATCTTTACACTCAAAGCCCTTTAGAGAGGCAAGAACCTCAATTTTCAAACAAAATCCAGTTTTTCAGAATGCCACTGGTTTGCACTTCTTCTAAGTGGCCTCTTGGAGGAAGCCTCTGTTTAACATCAAGCCATGAAACACACATGCTTGCAAATTGTTTTGGAAAATCATAGTCCCTTCAGTAAAATTTTATGTGTATTCAGCACCTAAAATAGGACAATTGAATGGCTTTCTAAAGACCTGTTTCCAAAGAACATGCTTTTTGTACCAATACCTAAAAAAATCTATTTCTAGGTAGATACACCAAATCACTAAGGGTTTTTTTTAATATATTGCTCATGAAAGTCCAGCTTCCATATGAATTCACAATCTTCATATGGTTTCCTTCACTTTGCACCTGGAAAAGTGCAAGACATTCTTATCATTTACTAAGCGATGTTGGTGGTGTTGGAACTTTCAAAACACATGGAAATGTGATTCTTGTCTTAAGGCTCAGTCAACCACAGAAAATGGTTCAGACATGTCTGAATATATGAAAGTAAGAAGATATTTATTTATATGCTTAATAAAGTGAGTGTGCTTGAAGGAATTGTTTGGTTGCAAGTTGGGAGCAATTCCCTGCAGGTAGAAGATCTTCCCATTTCTCCAAGAAAAGGTGGAAAAAGTTACTGCTACAAAGCTGAAGTCCCTAAAGCTCTTTAAAAAAAAAAAACAGAAATGTTTCCAATAAACAGGTTTAGGAAGCCAAAGTTGGTGAAGGACAGTTTTTTTCCCACCAGGGCAGTTTCTCAACCCAGCCAAATTCTAATGTGGGCAGTAGCAGTTTTCCCTGAAATCACTCACCAGGCTGAGCAGTGAGCCACCAGGCTAATTTAATTCAATTTTGGTGCACATCCATGAGAGAATTTAATAGTTCTTTCAGCACAGAAAGAGAAATACCACTAGCAGTTGCAGGGAGCCAGAGGCTATCTGGCTTTTGGAGTAGCAGGGAGAAGTTAAATAGGCTGGGAGCTGGCTGCAGAAAGAGGTCTTGGTAGTTTGGGTATTGGGATGAAAGTCTCAGAGCTGGCATGAGAAACAGTATGTTTCTGGTAAAGGGGCTTATAATAGCCATGAAAGAGCCTTGTGGGTGGCCCATTAAGAAGGGGGGTTACAGCTGTGTCTGAAGGAGGCTGGCAGAAGAGGGTTCCTGGATGTTGAGTTTGCCAGCCTGAGTATGCTTGTAGCAAGGCAATGACCTGCAGGGAGCTAGCTGGACAAAACATTTCTGTACCCAGCAGGCGCTGGGCTGTCTTTAGGGCTGAATGAAGTGTGGCAATTTTACATTGGTTGGTAGTCATTTGTATACACAGAATATGAGAAGAATATTCTTCAGAAACAAAGGTTGAGAAAGGGTACCTTCATTTCAATAGGATCAAGTGAACACAGCATTCCTGAGAAAAGCTTATTTAAATACATCTGTAATCCACCTGGTACTGAGGTTGCACATCCTCTTTAGATTAACTTTTCTAATTCTTTACTCATCTTAAAATTATAGAGTAATTCCAAATAAATAAAAAAAAGCATATTAAACTATTTCCTCGTTGCCCTACTCTCTGTGGACTTGGAATACAAAACTGTTACAGGATTGAAAGACTTTTAGTGTCTTTCCTCTCTTGTATACTTTGTTTATCTGTATGTTAAATATAACTGTATCTTTTTTATGGGTTCTATCTTCTGAAGAGCTTTTTTTTTTGCTATCTTTAGATTTTCTTTGATTGCATCTTTCTTAAAATAGGATGGCTTAGTTCAATATAGTACTCTAGCTAAGCCCTTACCAATGCCAGAGACAGCAGGACACCAAACTTCCAGACAATACAAAATGGCACATGCCTTTTTATAAGAGCATGACATACATAGTGAATTCTGAGTTAGTCTGTGAAGCTTTCTAACTTTTAGGTCCTTTCTGTGTTACTGCTGCCAATCACTTAATGCTGTCTTCTGTATTAAATCCCCAAATGCAATATATTGAATTTTACCTTTTATTGAAATTCACCTTTTTTAAATCAAATGATTTTTCAGACTATCAATCAAGATCATCTTTAGTGAACTTTGCTGCCATCTTCACTCACATTTTAAAGAAAATAAGTTCTTTCCTCCAAACTGTTAGAATACACTGAAGAATATTAAGCACAGGACAGAGACTTACAAAACCTAACATAACCAGTAATGATTGACAAATAGCTCTGAACCAGATGTGTGCTTTTAGCTGTGAGCCTGCCCAAGCCATCATCTATACAAGACTTTCTTAAGAGGGTGACATGTGGAAAGATCTCAGAGGCCAAAAGTTAAGATATGACCTCCTGCTGCCTCTCTTGCTGTATATAACATGTTTTTCTCTGAAAAAGAAAGGAATTACAGTGAATATGTTTAACCCTTCACAAATCAGTTGTCTTTTTTTTCTTATTATGTGATTTTATTTTAGATACTTCACAAGCTGCTTTCAGTAATTTGCTTTTGAATCTTCCCGGCCATCAAAACATTTTACTTTTATAATTCCATTCCACTCATTTCAAAATTAGAAAAACCTTTGCTCTCAGGTTACCTTGGCTCCCATGATCTCTTTAAGAAAATTGCTCCAATGTTGGGGGCTGCTGTAATACACCCCATCAAGACCTCCCACATTTGAGAATTTCTAAAATATTAAAAGTATTTTGAGCCTTGGTTCTTACTTCTGGTTTTAATTCTTCTTATTTTAAACATATAGAAAAAACAATTTTTCACAATACTTGAAATAAAAAAGATTTTTAATTTCTCAGCCTCTTTTCATCTATTACTTTCTCCCCTTCCCTGATTCCCTTGTAAGTACTGGACTTGTTCTTATCTTTTCCTTTCATTTGATTCTAAAGTACAATTAGAAGTTTTTCTTCTTGTTTATATTCTCTTGCTAGTCACCTAAACTGAAGCGTTTGATTGTATGCTCTCAATCAGTTGATTTTTTAATAATAACTTTAACAGTAATAATAAGCTGAACTATCTCAGCCTCCTGGCTCAATTACATCATTACAGCTTGTTCTACTTTAATCCTTCCCCAGAGTCCTTCAACAGATATGCTTCTGGTTTCTTGTAAGCCGTCACCTTAAGCTATTATTTTTTGATATATTACAGTGAAATATATGTTATATTTACTATGCTCAGGTACTTATATGAAGAGTGTCTAAGGAACAGAGGATTAGTGTGTCGTAAGAAGGTGGTCTCATAAATTATGGTGATTAATGGTCATAAAATCATAAGCATACTAAAAACGTAGATGAAAAAATGTGTACTGCTTTGCAACTCAATTCTTAAATGAAAAGAGAACTCCAGCTATATTGAATATCTCTTCAGCACACATTGGACAATTACTTTCTCTGTAAGCTAAAGTAACTTCCTGCACAGTGAACCAGTTCTCTTTCTCTTCTGTTGAGATTCCCATTCCCATGAGGAAGGAGAGCTGAGTGTCTTTTGTATTTTCCTGTGCCCTATGCTGAACAGAAAGCCTAAGGTCTTGCCTAGCATAAAGGAACTGAAATAAGTAGACAGTGTATGCAACGGTGGCTTCTGGGAATGGTTTCAGGACTTTGTATTTCCTACTTATTTTGTGCTTTTTTGTCAACGGGTAAACATTTCAAGCTAAATTATTCAGAAAGGATTTAGGAGGTGTTTTCTTTAAGTTCTGCTGAATACAAATGTGTGGAGAGAAAGAAAAATCAAGCATTCGGGTTTGGTTTTGTGTTTTTGTTCACTGGTTACACTGAGATCTTTGAGGAGAAGGATTGTATAGATGTATGGGGTAATCCAGTTCCCTCTCTTCCTGAGTAGGGTTCTCATGGAAGCCGCTCCAAACCACTACTTGAAGAGGGCTATCTCAAGCTTACTAAAGGAGAGAAAACAAAAATCCTGGCCTAAAGGAGAGAAAACAAAAATCCTGGCAAATGAAGACCCATGATAAAATCTGAATTGACTCTAGCATGAAGGCCACTATACTAGCCACAGTTCTTCAACAAATAGAGGGCACTGAGTACTTTCCAGGAGATGGTATTATGGAAAATGGTGTCATATTTTAACACTGCAAACACAGAATGAGGCCTCAGAATGTACAGTGAATTTGTCTTTCTGAAAAAAGATCTTCTTTACATGTAAGTGAAGGGATGTAGCTCCTAACTAAAAGTATAAGGCAGAAATTTAAGTAAGAGCCATGTGCTTCTGGATTATCACACTGAGAATACAGTGTATGCATACACCAAAGTGCTTGTAATTTAAACAAAACCAGCATCAGTAATTACTGGAACCATGACATACCCCAGCACATATAGTCTGCATGAAGCCAGAAAAATAGCCATTTGACCCCATACAGTGAAGCCTCCCCATAGGGCTGCTGGAAATGCCATCTTCCAGACTTGTGCTTCCTGCAGTACATGGGAGCAGATGGCCCGCCAGCACCCTGGGTTATGACCAACTGCAAATGAGGGCCTTGACTATGGCTCAAAATTTGTAATATATGTGTTTTGATATTTGTGAAGATGCTTATATGGGAGGTGACTGAGAGGGGAGCAGGAGTTCCTCTCAGAAAGGAGAAAAAATTACACAGTATTGTGCTCTCTAGTGATACTGAGGACTTAAGGCTTGGTTATGCTAAGCAACCTGCTGAACCTGTGTGCCTTGGTTAGGTTGAATAAAACTGAATGCTCTTAATAAGGTCACTGTCTCCCTTCAGTGTGCTCACAGTGTAATTTCAGTAGTGGAAGAAATATTAACCCCCGGAAAGCTATGTTCCCCATGGCAACCTGTCCCTAGAACAGTGGGCTGCCTCCTTTTACAATTGGGCTTTCTGGTACGCTGGCGTTCACCCATGCTAAGCATTATTCCTCTTATCTGCTATTAGAGATTTGACCTAATTCCATGTGATACAGAAGCATGTGTTTACTTTTAAACATGTGAACCACTATGCTGACTGCAGTACAGTTACTTTTTAACAACTGACCCCAGGACAACAATTCTGTTCCAAAGCAACATATTGTTCCAGGTATTTTTATAATGATATTCTTTCATAGTTCACAAAGTCATAGGTGACAAGGTGCAGGCACGCACAAGAAGTTGTGTACATACTGGTTTTTCAGACAGGAGATCCAGGTTTACCTCCCTGTCCTCTATCTCAGCATGATCTGTGATTGTTTAAGGCAGAGTTTTCAAGCTGGGACAGCTGTTTCTGGGTTGGTTTCCAGTATGTGACTGTGAGACTTGCTTGCTTGGAACCTTCTTGACATTAACTCTATTAAAATAAATTTTGGAGCTGCAAGAGAATACTACTCTTCCTGTGCTTAAAATTAAGTACATGCTTCACTTGTCTGAACTTGTGAATAAGAGTCCCCCAAACTAATCAGAAATGGGAGCGAGCTACTTATGAGAGAGTCCCAATGCAAAATGTAGTATTGAAAGATAAGGATGAGCTTGGTGGACAAACCCACAAATACAACCAATTCTCTTTATGACATATCCTTTGTAGATTCTATCATAAGCTTGAAATGTTGTAGCAACCTTGGAAGAATTTTAGGGATGTCCCTAAGGAAGAAATTATTTCCTAATTTGCATAGAAAGGGAAAGGGGTAAGGAGAGAGGAAAACCCTGCTGCTATACATTGCTTTTGATTCTTAAAATTCCTTGCCAGAAGTCAAGGTGTGAGACATGCAAGATTTGTTGGAAGAAAGCTAGAATTACATTTTGCTGTTTTGTTTTTCCCTTTGCCACTTTGTTTCCAACCCTGATATTAAGAATTTAAGATTTGCCTTTGCTCAAATAAGGTTGCATTAATTTTCCCCATCATCTTTCCCAGTGCCGGAGTTAAGGACAAGAGAAGCTGACAAATTCAGCTCATGTTCTGTTTGCTGGAGGTAAAGTATGCAAGTGCCAGCCTAACGCTTCCCTTATGAGGTGCACCCTGACATGGGCTGAATGCACTCAGCCAGCCTGGAAGGGTCAGCCGGGGCCTGGGAGTGCCAAGCACTGTATTGAGAAAGTTGTTGCTGGCAGTGCCAGAGAACACCCCTTCTTCCAGGAACAGGTAACAAAGAGAGACCCCTCACTGCAGACCCCCGGGGAACTTTTCAAACCAGTCCATGGCTCCAAGGGAAAATGCAGCAGCTTTCAGCACAGGAGAGAATGTTGAAACTGAATTAACTAACCGAAAATGTTGCACCACACTGATCTGTGAGACTTGTTTTTGAAAAAACAAAATTTACAACCCCTTTCTGCAAAGTTGCTACTACTGTAAAATATTCAGTAGAAGGTGTTTCCAGCAGAATTAAGAAGCAGCTCCCTTAGTGTAATCATTTTCAGGGAATCTAGTTCCCTTGACAACCCTTTGACCTGAGTTCCCTGCTGTAAAATGCTAGTCTGTTCTACCTGTTCTGAAAGGTATCTAGCAGTTTGCCCACTCAGGTAGGCAGTGTGACCATGCTGTTGTTTTTGTCACTTCAGTCCTTAAGGCTTCTCTCTGCACTGTCACACTCAGGAAAGTCACCAGGGGAATTATTTGAAAGTCTGCTTATAACCAAAACTCAGGTTTTGTAGTAGGTCATTAAACGCTAAGAAGCAGGCTACCAGGGTATAATCTTTTCATGGAGGTTCTCAATAAATAACAGAATACGGATTTTAAAAATATGTCTTACAGATGCTAAAGTGTATGCTACCTGATACTTATGCCAGGTCTCAGCTTACTTTCTCCAATCAGGTCCATGCTAGATGATAGACCCACCTGTACTCAAATCATAGTTCATTAAACTATGGTTGGATCTGTCATTTGACTATTATATTTCTTACTCCTTCCTTCAATAAGTCGGTCCTGTTTATGAACCATTTAGCGGGGGGGTGTGGTGGTGGTGGTGTTTCTCTAAGAGACGAAATGCCTTATATAAGTCTTTCACCTAATGAGCATAGGACAGCGTGTTTGTGAAATGCCATGTCTTCTCTGTTCCACATGGGAAAAAATAAAAAGCTCAACAAAGCTGTTTGTCTAATGAGAGCAGTAGGTAAGAAATAAAAACAAAAAAACCAAATGATGTTAACTGTAAAGAGCCATTTGTCTGAAACCTGTGGAATAACCAGTTTGTACTCATATTTCCATATGAAGTGCAAGCAGCTCTTGGAGTAAATTATGAACATGAAAGCCTGTGAAAAAGTATTTAATGCCACATAAACCCTGATATTCTTCTCAGATTTAAAAGGTAAACAAGATGTGGAGAGAGTTGTTATTTTTTCCTGCAGAATAGGTGGCAATTGCGCTGACATTGTTTTATAGCTGCTGTTGTTTTATAGCCATTGTTGGATTCTTTTTTAGGTTGGTACCAAAACAACAGACGCAAAAGATAAGATTATTTTAGAAGAGACTTATACAGGAGTGCATAGCTCCTCATATTCCCAGGTCCTTTAAAAAGATTATACTCCACTCTAATGGGAAACAAAATGTGCAGAAGGACAGTGCATTTCATTACAAGGAACCCAAGAGAACTGTCTGAGTATTCAGCCCCATATTAAATCAGTGTTAAAATAGAAACATGAACATTACATTTTCTAAAGACAATGGTGTGAAATGTTTTCCCTTGAGATGCTTTAAGACGAGATATCACCAATATTACCAAAAGGAGAGTGTCTTAAAAACTTATCTGATATTTTGTGTTTGTACTCATATACTTTTCTCTTTCCAATCCTTTTGCCTAATATAGGCAAAGCATTTAAAATAGAAAATGCCATATGAAAAAGTGCACATTGTGCAATAACATAAACAATACCACTATTTCAAATCACGGGAATGAAGTTGGAAACCAGGATACGCAGGGTGCATTGAAAGTAGTTTTAAAAGCCCTTCAGAGATATTAATTGCTGCCAAAATAATCAAAACAACTTTATTTGGAAGAAATGGAAACCAACAGTGTGGAAAGAACCCTATGCTCTTTGGCAGAAGAAATTCAAGTGCAGAACGCAGAACTGAAGTGATAGTAATTGCAGCTTGAAATGGGAAGCATAACAAATGAAAAGGCTTAGCTTAAAATAATAGTGCCCAAGGTCTTCCAAAAGGTCCTAATTAAGCAAAAAAGAATATTAGCCTCAGGAAACAGCTCCAGTAACCCGAGAACCATGACAGTGTAATTGATAAAATATTAAAGTGGTGGTTTTAATCCAACAGCAGTCCAGGTTAAGTCATGAACTTGTGAGGTAAGTGTGTGTTACTGAAACATCAGAACCTAAATTTACTCATAAAATATACAGTCTCAGAGAGGTGATCATACAGAGAACAAGCACACATCCACTGAAAGTAGGCAGCCATGCATGCAGAATTACCTCCTGTCTGTGTGGTGCAAAGGCGCTACTTAGATCTCTTCTGTGTTTCTTAATGGGGCTTAAAGAAGAGACAGCTTGGATACTGTGTATTGCTAATAATTGAAAAAGGTGCACTGGAGCCTGCATAACTAACTGTAAGAGAAAGGGTTATAGCAATGCCTGTGGGCAACTACAGAAAAAAATAGAGAACACTGGGCTGTAAAACATAGCTCATACTCCTCTTCTGTAAGGCTTTTTCTTACAACCCTAATTAGACACGTGCAAATAACTAATTTTTCAGTTTGGTGGCTGAACCTAAAAAATACTTCCTAATTTGTTGTAGGTCAAGCCTGAACTGATTTCCCTTTTTTAAACCAACAGCAACATGTGGGTTTCAAGAACTTTTTGAGTTTATGAAAAGAATTTTGTAGGTACTTTTTTTTTCCCAAATGAAATAAATGGGATTTGACTTCTGCAAGGAATAATCATTAAAACTTCTATTTCATGAAAACTTTTATTTAAAAAGAAAAATAAAAATTGGAATTTGATCCCATATCCACAAATTATTTTGGTAGACCTAAAACCTCCCTTCTCATGCAAGTTTTTCCCCATTCCAATGTGAATGAAGACACAATCTCCATTTTGAAAAGCCTTTACAGGTTTGTCTTCTAATTTCATGTTATTACACTTAACTCTGCCTTCATGTAAATGGAGCAACATAGCTTTCACAACCACAGGGTCCTGAATCAGCAAAGAACTTGTGTATTCCCTTAACGATAAAGAACCTGAGAAGTCATTTTTATTCTTTCTTAAAAACTGGGTCAACTAAACAAAAATAATAAGGTGAACATAATTTCAGCAGTTTATTTCTGCATTTGTGTCCCCCCCACATTGGTGTCTGCAATAAATATAGAAAATCTTCTGTGCCAAAAATCTTGTCTGTCCTGTCGGGGGTCCCCACAGCATACGCTGAGGGAGAAGTGATGGAAGGCGGTCTATAAGCTCCCAGTCCACACCACTGATTCTTGAACTGACGAGCCCTCTGGTTACTTCTGGTCTCCAAGGTCTAGATCCACACTTTTGCCACAAGCTGATTTTATCTTGGGGTGATCCCTGACTGTGTACAGCTCTTGCCACACTGATTATTGTGTGGAGGAGATCCAGGCATATGGGCTAGATGAGACCCAAGGGAGATTTAAGTCAAGCTGTCAGCTGGGTGAACCAGTATCCCTGAGTTTTCCCACAGTGTGAACCTTCTGCAGTTGAGGAGCTGTGGACTGTATTCATCCCACCATTGTCCCAGCAGTTAACCCCTTACAAGAAAACATCCAGGAGGTGCACAGTAAGACAGGAATTGACTGCATTGGCAAATGGGGAAAATTGACTTTGTCACTTGAGCAAAACCAATAAAATGAAGAACAGAAAAAAAATTCCTTAGCAATAATGGCTGCCACTTGCATCAGCAGTCCCCAGGACATTTAAAGAGGGATAGTGAGTGCTATACTGCTTCAACAAGTTGTCCAAACAACTTTATATTCTTTCAGGCTTTTTATTCTTTTCCTTATTTCAGTTACACATGAATTGTAGCTAAAGACAAAAGTAAAAACATTTCCTCCTATTTAGGGTGTGCTAGAGGAAGCTCAATTCAGGACATTAAAATCTCAGCCAGATCCAGAGCCCTTTGATAAAACCTGCTTTTGTAGCATCCAGACCCCTGCTGCTGCCTCTTTTCTGAAAACTGTGCCACTACTCTTGGCAAACTGGGCCTCCTCTCCTGTTCAGAGGATCCTCATTGGATTCAGACTAGGAAATCCTGTTTCTGAGTGGGGAATGAGGCAGTCCTTGCCATCTGCTCTGCCAGCTCTGTGAGTAGCACTTATTTTTCCTTTCTGTCTGTTCAGGCTCAGGCCCAGAAGTCTCTGCTCCAGACAGGGCTCATGCAACGCTCCTGTGCTTTAGGCCCAGCTCTGGTTCATGATCCCAGACCCAGTTGCTAATCAAACAACAATACATGCCTTCCTACTCTCAGTCCCAGCTGAAGTACAGATTTTGCCCCTTCCTTCCTTCCAAGTATTTATCAATTCCTATCCCTTCTCCCCCAAGCATTTAAAATTTGAAGATAATACTGATGCACAAATGTTAAAATCCCACAAAAGGGTCAAAGAGGTTTCAAACATCAAAAAGAGGTTTCTCAATGTGTGTTCACATCTCTTTTTATGTGTAAATCCATGTGAATGATGAAGAAGGTGAACAAACAGTGCTGCAGTGTCTGTGAGTCCTTCAAGATTCCCAGAGTTTGAAGGTGATGCAAAATGGGGCAACTGGCTTAGCTGTAGAAGAGAAACAAATCCAACTGAGTCATGCTGGCTTATTATGAAGCCACAGGTTTTCATCAGGTTTGTCACATCACTTGACTTAGATTTTAATAAGTCTGTGTCTGTGCTCCATGACAAAAATCTTCACAGCACCAAGACAAATACTGAACTTTGTTTCCCACAGTACTAGAATCTGCATGCATGTGCAGCTGACATTTATTACATATTTGGTACTGGCCTCCATGTCTTCTGCCAAAAGAGTTTTTCAAGGTGTGCATTTACAATGCATTCAAACAGCCTGGTTATAGCCTAATCTGGGCTGATCACTGTCTACACAAGCTGTTGCAGTGGACTACTATGTGGAACAGAAAGTAAATAGAAGGCAGAGGTAACCTGACCCTGGTGAACTCAGGGCAGTATCTGGGAGGAAGAAAGTCATGAAATCAGTCTCTATTCCCAACATTTCTTGCACATTTTGTCCAATAAGTGTTAAGCGCACTCAGCACAGGCAGTAGCAGCATGCGGTACAGCAACAATTACACAGGACCTACCCTCTCTCTCGTTATAGAAGCTCTGTACTGAAGGACCACACAGTCAGGTCACCTCTTAGTCTCTTTTTCACACAGGCTCCTCTAAGTGGTAAATGTCAACTTGTGAGCTAATGTCTGAGCTCCCGCTATAGTCAACTCTATGCATTCACCTAAAGATAAGCACCTACTGTTATTTGAGATGCCCTGGAGTCTCTGAGATGCCTGCACAGGTCTAGCAGGTATGAAGCAGGACTTATGGTAGTTTGGTGCTGAGCACTCCACAATACCAAAAATAGACAACCAAATGTGTTTAGACAACTGAATCCCATCCTAGACATCTAGGTGGCAGTGACAGTGGAAAACAGAAAGCATTCCAAATGTCTAAATATAGGTCAGCTTAAAAACAGTCTATCTTATGAGCTGTTGACTCAATCTACACTGTCTTTTTTGAGAGCTTCAACACTTAGTTAAGGTTTATAAGTAGACACCTAGTTTTAAGAATCTTACCTAGAGCTGTAACTATAGATGTATGGTCTTTTTTTCACAGCAACTTTATGCTGGCAGGTAGGACATCCAAAATGCTTAAACTCCATGACTGAAACTATATTGGCAATTGAATTTAGAGCCATACAGGCTTGGGTCTGAACTACTAGCTAATTTAGATAAACTAGGTTGTCAGAGTCCAGCCATTATTTCTGGATGCTACAATATCTAAAACTATTTGTTAGATTTATAACAAATAGGGTCAGATGATTTTAGAGCAAATGGAAAGAGCTGTCTGTGAGACTTCTGATTGAGCGCAAGGCTGGGTGCCAACATTTAACTGAAGCTTCTTGCAGGGGTAAAAAGACTTGCATTTATATCAAAGCCACTCATTCAAAACTATTATAACATTATAACCAGCTGCTTTTACTGTCTCACTGCCACTCAGTAGTGCCCATATATAATGATCACAGTCTATTTGCTGCACAAGGAGGTTCTATCATTGCAAAGGCTCCATTCAGCTCCCTCATACATAGTTTTTAAAGGAGACCAAAGAGAGAACTGTTACTAATGCTTTTACTCAACCTTGCAAGTTAGGCCTGAGCCACATTCACTGGACATTGTGTAAGGATAACAAATTGTATCTTTCCAACGTGTTTAATATGTGTTTTCTATTTCTAATTTGTCAGTCTGATAGCCTTCACTCAAATACCCATGCACATAAAATGAATACATAAATACAAAACAGCAGCATTATAATAAGCAGTGTCAAGAGGCTCTGAGAGAAACAGTAGATTACTTCTGACAAAAATATCTGTGAGCTCCAAAATGACAGCTGAAAAAATGCCAGAGGGGCAGGGAAAATGAGATCTTTTCTACGAGTTCTTAGTCAGAACCCGTAGAAAACTGAACTGTAGTGAGAAAGTTTTCCCTAACCTGTAATAATCTTAGCAAAAAATGAGGTCTACCTATCTAGTCTCTTGTACCTTGACCTCTCAATACGATGTCAAGCTTTTTTGCAGGTAAAGATATAAAGTAGAAAGGCAAACATTTTTAGAATGAAAATCTGCGGCTTATTGCAAACAGACTGACTTTGCTGTAGGAGCAAAGCGTCATTAAGTTGCCAGATTCTTTTCCAAAATAGCAAGACATTATTCCAAAAATGAAATCTAAGTGGTTTATCTTGTTATCTATACAGCTATCTATACTGTAAATTCAATTCCCATTCCCTCATCAAAGAGCTTAAATCTGAAAAATGTGGAACTGAAACTAACACACAAAAACTATGATAGGGAAAAGAGTGACAAGTTTAAAAGGGAAAATTAAACCCTGCAAACCATCAGTGGAATACAGTGTGTTAAGCACAGATTACCCAGACAGCTGTATGGGATTTGGGGAGTTCACTGTAGGGCAGGTTCAACCTTGTGCTGTCCCCCAGAGTGGGGATGTAACTGGTGATGTTCAGAGCCTGCAAAGAGCAGGGGCAGTAGCTATAGCTAATCCTCGACTCCAGGTTTGCAGATGAAGGTCACTTGTGATGGCCCAGGCCTCCAGCCTGATTCTCCTGTAAAGGACTGTCCTGGAGCAGGCAGGCCCTTTTCACTGAAACATACAGAAGTTACAAGCTCCAGTGAAGCAAGGTAAGGGTTACAATGGAAATTAAAAATTCTAGTGAAAAAATGTCTGAGCCAGGCAAACTGGAGAGGAGAAAGGAGTTGGGAGAAGATCCGCATAATGAATTATAAATAAGACACAGGCAACTTAGCTGCAGAAGACTCAAAGAAAAGCATCAGGTTTAGACAAAAAACTTTTCAAGGACAGGAGTGCTCCTGCAAGTCAAGGGTCAGTGCTGAATGCAACAGGAACGAAGAGTGATTCTTGTTCTGATACCTTGTTCTTGACCCTGCCTAAGTCCTCTTCACAGCATAACGGCAGGAAAGAGTTGTTAAGTGCATGAAACAGCTGTTGCTGTGCCTTCTGCTGTCTCACAGAGTCCTTTGATCACCAAAAAATATAAGCAGACGGCCAGGTTCATTGCTAAGCAACAGCCTGGTTAAACACATAGCTAAATTCAAGTGTGTCACAAAGTTCTGTTCATGTTGGTAGGACATAAGCTTGTAACTCATTTTAAATCCATGTGAATGTCTCGCTGAATATGGAGGTGAACTCTGCCCAACACAACTAATGTCAGAGAAGAGGTTACACAAAGCTACAGAGACATCAGACTTTAGCTGCTTTCTCAATGCTGCTTTTGAGCTCAGTGTTCTTAAAGGTCCTTTCTAACCTAAATGATTCTATGATTTAGCTTCAGCTGCTGCTGGTTTATGCCTGTTCATTCATTTTCCACAGCAGTTTCTGAGTTTCCCCTTGTCATGAATTAGGGAGAAATGGACCATGAGTAAAACATGAGAACATAACACATGAAGGGATCACTGGATCATCTAGTCCCATTACCACCACCATGGGACACCAAACACTAGGCTTTCAGGATCAGGGAAGCTCTATAGAACATCATCTCCAGCACCATAATCCTGGTTTATTGGACATAATATAATGTATTGCCCAACGTAGGACAGATTAATTTCTTGGTCTGTGCTGCAATTCAGCTCAAGCCAGCAGTCAGTGGGCTGGTTTAGGCTGATGAAATTTCTTCAAGGAACACTTGGGAACTTCTATTGGCATTCTGTTCTGAAATCACAGCTCATAAAAAAGAGGGGGAAAATGACAATGCTAATTCTGAAGCTGACTAACCCATGGGAAGACTGACACAGAAGAGAACAGTGTTAAAATGTTTCTTCTACTTAGATGAGACAGAACATACCTTAAGCCCTCTTGCAGTCTTATCACAGCAGAATAAAAGCTGTGTGAAAACCACAGTCTGAGAGGTTGAGGATTCATTTAAGGGCAAGTACATGATATGCTCTTTCCATCCTCCTCTATACATTGCCTTGGCTACCAGTTTCTTTCCAACATCAGTTTTGTTCACTAAAACCAATTTTTTCTGCATTTAGATTCCTTCTTCATGCCCCTTTCTTCTGCAAGAGGGGTGAGAGACACGATTTTTATGTGTAATTATGTGCAAATATGTCTGTATACAGAAATAAACAATATATAGACAAATATATGCATTTACACAGCTGCTTGCTTTCAAAACAGAAACATGAGAAAAGGAAATATGGGATCTGCTGTAGGATTCATGCTTCCTTGCCCAATATTGACTCTACTATTTGTTACATTCACTCTTCAGAGCACTATAGAAACAAGTTTATAAGCATTTGGCACCTAAGAAGTGCAATTCTGTTCAATCTCTCAAATCAATTGTTCTAGATGCTGCTTAAAATCTGCAAATGAATTAGTTGTATAACAGCCACTAAAATTGTCTTGGGGTAAAAAAAACTAACTGACCCATGATCTAAAGGAATCACAGATTTTCACAGTTATTCTATCTATTTTTACTAAAATCTACTAACAAAATGTACAAAGACAACAAGATGATGGCACCAACAGCCATCTGGGTTCTGGGCAAGCACCTTCATGGCTGAGAATGGTACCAAGGTTTTGGCAGCTGTTCTTCAAGAGACAGGAATAAGAACAAGAAATGCAAAGTCTCCCACAGAAGGAATTCCTCACAACTCATGCAGATGTTTGTAATGTAAATTCCTGTGTTTGAGGTAGCTATCCCCAGGTAATTTTACCTGGAGACAGAACATCTTCCCATTGCCAGATCCAGGAGTCAGCCTGACTCATCAGATGCAAGCAATGTGTAATTATATAGGCTAATTGTGGTTGTAATTTTCTCTGGTTGTAACTTTATTGTTATAAGGTTTGGAGATCTATTTAGTTCACTTGAACCACACCTGCTCAGAGAGCAATTCTAAAACTTTGCCTCATGTTTTTTTTTACTACTATAATGATTGTAATTATCACCCCACTTCAGGCAGCAATGCTTTTGATGTGGCTTCTGAGGGCTCAAAGTTGACTGTACAGCAAACAATATTCCTTAAAAAAAATGCTGATTTTTACTTATGTTAAATATTTCACACAAATATGAGTGTCATTCTGGACCCATCACTCTCTTCTTGCAAGTAGGAGATACATACAAGCAACCTTAATAAAAAGAACAGAGCAGCTCTGATTGAAACTAACCACAATGTAGCAGAAACAGTTAATCTTCCCCTCCACTTTTAACACAATGCTCACTTCAACAGGTCTGAAATGTATTTTGTCTTGATCAAAGGAAAAAAAATCATTTTCATGTCATCATTTCAATTATTGTGCTAAATGTTAATGTACATTCTTTCATAAAGTTAAAAACAATTTTTGTGTTTTATTGAAAGTAGACATAACACTGGAAGCAGTTTAATCTTATCCAAACAGACCACTGTGCATGTATGATGATGAAACAATCCAAGAAGACCAATCCAAATTTTTTCTTCTTTAGAATTTTGAAATATTTCGCTTCTCAACCCGTTTCATATCTCAGAGATCCTTCAGGATGGAAATTCAGATGAAGCCTGGTGAAATTCTTTTGGGAAGTAATATTCAAGTTCTCTGACGTTTATTCAAAGTCAACTACAACCCTCTCAAAGAATCATGCAGAATCATTCTTTCTAAAACCTAGATGAGTTTTTCAATTTGTGTGACTGTGGCACTCCATTAAAAAAATCCATACGATATAAATCAAAATCTCTGAATTACGATTACTGAGAAGACATAAAAAAATTTTGCACAGAAATAAATGAAGAGACAGTGCTTGATTTAGGTCTTCTCTCTGATCTCTTGGTATGACTTGGCGAGCTTATAAATTTAAGTCCCAGAATGATCAACTCATTACTGGTATTTTCAGTAACTTTAGAAAATGGTAATGAAAATCAATTAACTGGAAGCACTCAAAACAAAGTACTTAGATGTTATTTCAGACTCCAATTATAAAGACCAAAGAGCAAAACCTTCTAGCAATCACCAGCATCATGGGAGATCTTTTTACTAAGCTCATTTAAAACATAGATTTGCACCTAAATCCTTCTCATGATCTTCCTTCTGTCTAAAATTTCCCAGAAGCATAAATGTTGAGGCACTGGTGTGCAAACGGAGCAATTAAAAGTAAGATTAAAAGAAATTTAAAGAACATATTTCCTTCATAACTCCTGTTATAACTGCCCTGAATTTCCTCTAAGTCTCATTTGATTTCCCCGATGTATTTTTAGTTTTATTCTAGTACCAATATCAGTCACAATCTCTCCCATCAGAGTAACACATCTATTCTCAGGGAAAGGAAGGGCAGACACATAGAGAGCCTCTTCTAAATCAAGCCAGAAGTTTTGTGAACTAGTTATTCATTTTGTTTTCCTTCTGGCATTCTCACTGTAATAGAGAAGACACAGCAGGTAAAGAGGCACTCACTGTGGATAGAAAAATATCACAAATTTTATAAACTACAGTTAAGCCATGTGTTTCTCATGAAAGTCAAGTGTATTTAAATAAGCAGAGCTCACACTTATTAGGAAGAAATAGGTTTTGGTTTTGCTATTTTTTTCCAAAGGCAATTCAGGACATCATTTTTTTTCACTGGATGCAACATAATGAACAATTGGTTTTAAGACTGGAATGATCACAAGCAGTTTATAGGTATAGGCAATTTTGCTGAAAAAAAAAAAAGAAAAAACTTTATGAGAAAAAATAGCTATATTTGCCCCAAAGAATTGCCTTATTTATTAAAAAAAATTAAATGGCTTAAATTCTTGAGGAGTTACCTGAGCTCTCACCTTCCTAGAGTACAATCCATAAGCAAGGAACCCAGAACTGACCCATTTGAGTTTTAAAGCTCTTGCATAACTCTTGTAATTTGGACAACTCTGTTGCTGCTGAAACAGTTTGATCAATGTGATCTCTACAGTTGCCTCATATACAAGTTGTAGTCAATGGAAATAGAAGAGTCAGCACAGTTATTTAGGATTTTATTGCCAAAATTGCTTCCCAACTTGATTAGCCAATGTTAAAAGGTAGCAAAACACTTTCTACCACCTTTAACAGCCAATACACTACATCCCACCCCTTAGGAAAGAACCCAGCCACAGCCATATAAGTTTTAGTTCTCCTGCTTGGGTCTAGATGCTGAGACATGGTGAAACCTTAACCTCACATAGTGTGCAGCAGCTCATCTCTGATGGGCATAAATTTTGAGAACAACCTGAGGTTCAACACAGCACCTGCAGTTGTCTCCCTTTCACTTAAAAGTCACACTGACACTGTGGGCTGTCAAATGTTTGATTTGTATTCAGCAGACTTGCTTAATTGCCTTCAATTGTTTCTGTATTAACAACTGCATAGTTACTCTTCCCTTAGACAATTAAATCGGCAGTGCCTAGGAAGTGCAGGGAAAAAGCAAGATCTCCAGATGTGAACCAGCATAAGAGAAATAGAGAGAAATATAGTAGAAAACACGATCATGCTTAGAATAGACTATAAAACATCTGCAAAAGGCTTAACAGGATTTAAGAACCAAAGAAAAGAATGGAAAGAATAAGCTACAAAATAATGTACAAAACCCTGTCAAACCATGAAGCAAAAATGAGTTCCATTATGCTGTCCACTATTGACAATACTATGCAATCCATGGCTAGCATACTGAAAGCCTTAGTGCCTGAAAAGAAAGTCAATATGAAGCAAAATGACCTTATCCTTTAATCACTTCTAGAATTGCTACAGTTCAACTTACCTAAGCCTCATAGCTATCTTACACTGATTGGCAGCAAATCTTAAACTGTCCAGAGATTAGGTGCGGAAAGACATATTAAGTGACAAAATCTACCTGCTTATCTTTACAGGATTGTTTCCTAATAATTACTCTTCATCAAAAGGGTTACAATCCATTCTTACATGATTTTGAACTCAAAATTAGTTTGTGCTGATTACCTTACTTACTAAATGTATGGTACCTTACAAGCCTTTAAATAAAACAAGAAGAAGAGTCATTTATTGCAAATTTTTGGATGAAAAATTGACCTCAACAATATTTTAGTTCCCAGACTGCACTAAATCACATTTCATATTCTCCATATCTTCTAGATAGGTTATTTAAAACTTTCAAAGGTTCACACATTGGTTCTAAGATATTCCATTTCTAAACTCCAGCTGAATGAATAGACTTAAGCGCATCTCCGCACTGAGCTGTACTTCTGCTCCTTTGACAGTTGTAGGTGGAGTGAAATGCAGTTTCTTCTTGGGTGCTTCTGCCCACTCAGGATGTGAAAACAGAAATAACCCAGTAGTGAGCTGTAGTAGTTTGTGAGGTGAAACATGACATGCTAAATGCCCTTCAACTCAAGTTTTCTGTCAGTTTGTTGATCCTGCTTAACACCAGACCCGACAGTTTTGGGTTTTAAGCAGTCTATTTGGATGGCTGTATTCATTCAGCCTTTGAAGGAAGCACAGCAGGTAGGTGGTTGATGACCCAGACAATGGCTTCCAGTTACTAAACGGGAGCTGAAGGTGATGTGGTTAACATTTACAAAGTTTATAATAAGGCAATGCTGTACAAGTCATTATGAGACACTAAAATAATCCTTCAGCTTTTCTGATTAGCAGCATGGCTCTAAACCTTTCAGCTTTCACTGTTGCTCCACCTTTCTTCTTACAGGCATTGCTGTCCTTGTTCTCAGTGTATATACGGGGTAGTTAGTTCCTCCATTCTTTCCCTGAAACAAAAAAATTCTCACTTCCTTTTCAGAGCAAAAACCAAGGTAAATTTGGAATTCAGAGTATACAATAAATGAATGAAATGACACATAATTTCGTGACCACCACTCCTTGCAGTGTTCTGCAGGATAGCATCTTACTTGGCGATCAAATGAGCTCATGTTTGCTTTGAACTCTTTGCTTCCTTGGGAGAACAGCTCTGACTCAGTATATGACTCTGTGATGCTACGTATACTGATCACATAGTTTAATTTGGAAGCAAAACCAGATCAGTCAGCAGCAATCTGCTAAGCTCTCAATGCACTTGCATAGATAACATCAGTACTACACCTGTTCTGTACATGCTGGCCTCTGATATGTTTTAAAGAACTATTTCTAAAAGTTGTACTAGCGATAATTTATTCTAGTCTTCACAGCTTATGTTCCGTGCTCTTCTCCTGACAGTAAAATAACCATTAGAACAACAAATTGACTGTGGCATAACATACTAGAAAATGCTATGCACTTATATATTTGCTGTAGCTAGTCGTATTTGTAATTAATAACCAGCCACAGCAAAGTCTAAGTTTGTATTCCATTAAGAAGTTCTAATAACATCAGAAGCCATGAGTCTAGAGCTTAAGTTATACAGACACTGGAAACCCTCTGCAGAATTATATCTCCAATTATTTAAAACAAGGTTATTTTTAATATTTTATACTAACATAGGTCTGAGCCAGGACCTATGACCTGCCTTTATATCTCCAAATAATTATTTATAATGCTTCTCTTCAGCCTGGAAATATTTTCCATCCCTTCCTAACCATTTAGGACCTTTTCATTGCCTTCAGAGTATTTATTCCTTCATGTAGCCCACTGCTGCATCTGCTCTCAAAGCTTCCAGAACCGCCACTATACTTTTTCAATACACACATCACCCCCTCCAGATGCTCTGTTTTCTGTCTGGATTTTTACCTTCTCATTGGAATGGCAAGTCCTCTAATAATTCATCAGCTTAAGAAATTTCATTCTTTCTAACCAAATCAGAAGTTATATTGCCACAAAGTTTGCTACCAGCTGGGTGCTGAATTCCATGAATCAAGATAAACTAACACTTCTTCAGAATTTTATTCAAGAATGTCTCAGGTCTTACCCTACTGCTAGAGCCATACTGATGTGCCCATGTGACTATGCTTCTGATGTTGTTATAAAGTGTGTTGAATTTATGATTCATTTCTATTTTGAAGATAGTCACACATGCACACAAAAATCAAAAGACTTGTCATCACTTAACCTTTTCAAATCCAATTTACTTTCTATTTGATGTCAAACACAGAAGCCTTGTCTGATTGTAAATGTTGAATGCTACTGACCATGAGTCATTTTTGAAGTGTCAGCATGGTAAGAAGCTTGAATCAGAAACTGCTGGCTCTTTTATTGAGGATCATAAAAATGCAACAGGTATTGCTTATTAAGTGATGTGAGGTATAAGAGAAGGAACAATATACTCTACTCCTTCATGAGTCAGATTCTGTGCAAGATAACTGCATCTCAATAGACCAATCAGATATCAGAGGTGAATGCAAACTGTTAACTTTTACTTAAGCTCATGGTACTTGCATATGCAAACTGTTTCAAAAAAAGGATGCTGTGACATACTCCCAAATCCACTGAAGTTAATGAAAGGCCTCTATTTCCAGTGAAACAATTTCAAATCCTATGACAAAAATTTTTGAAGTTATACATTCCTGAATGCCAATTTTCTCAAAAGTACAGCAGTTGTGATATTTCATTAGTAATTTTTGCCATAAATTACGATTGGAAAATACCAAACGTCAGAACTTCCCTGTGAGCACATGTGCTTCTGTGAAGTTTAATGAACAATGGTTTTCATTTGTGGTTTTTTATATATTGGTTTGTTTACATTCTCATTCTACAGATGATTTACATAAGTGGAGCCATGGAGGATTAGTTCATGCATACACACAAGAGCGTAGATGTCTGAAGTTAGGTGGATTGAATCCCAGTTTTGTTACTCAGAAGTCATGACACCAAAGGAGACATACAAGACAGCATAACATCTTGCCCTACACAGGCTACAGAATATTATCCAGTGATCTTTCCTCCAGGTCAAGAACTTCCAATATCTGAAGGGGGCCTACAAGGATGCTGGAGAGGGACTCTTCATCAGGGGCTGTAGCGATAGGACAAAGGGGAATGTGTTTAAACAGGGGAAGTTCAGGTTACATATAAGGAAGAAGGTCTTTACTGTGAGGGTGGTGAGGCACTGGAACAGGTTGCCCAGAGAAGCAGTAAATGCTCCATCCCTAGCAGTGTTCAAGGCCACGTTGGACAGAGCTTTGGACAATATGGTCTAGTGTGAGGCATTCCTTCCCACGGCAGGGGGGTTGGAACTAGATGATCTTAAGTCCCTTTCCAACCTTAACTATTCTATGATTCTATGATTCTAATAGATAACTGATAATCCACCTGCTGAATGAAGTAAGTGAGAAAGTTAGGCATAGGCAAAGAAATAGACAACACATAATTATATGTAATCCATTATTCTAGAGCCAAGAAAGACAGTAGATCATTGACAGCACTACAGTGAACAATTTTGTGTCAAAAATACTATCAAGGCTTGAAGTTCCAGCCAGATATCATTTCCCTAGTAGTTTTGTTAGAACTAGCTCAAAGGTTAAAAATATATAACCTCTACCTAATTATCTGTTTTAACTTCAAGACACTGCCTTTGCCTGCTAGATTAAAGACTGATTGCATCTACTGATCTCTCCTTGTTGTGTACATATATATGTATGTATATATTTATGCTTACATAAATATCTAAGTTGTGTGCTGATTTTCCTTTTGATCATTTAGATAAATTAAGGATAAATCCCTCACTGTAACTTATGAACACTTCATGAATTGTGTTACCTTCTTGATAAGTGGTGGCAAATGCTATCTGCTTTAATGCAATGTCTTCACTAAAGAAAATAAAAGCAGAAATACCATCCCCTATTCACTGTAATGAAAATTTTAGTGTCTGTATGCAGCTTTACTGAGTGCAATTTAAACTCTAGAAAACAGCACTTAATAGGATCAAAACCCCCTTTCTGGTTTTAATTTTCCAAATGCACATCAAAGCCTCCCACTCCCTTCATAGGGCTCTCAAGCTGCTGTATAAATATGTGGTCTGTCGTTTGACAGTAAAGAAGAAGGAATGTTTTGCCAATGTGATCACTGCAAAGCATAGTATTGCAGGTAGGGGAAAGAGAAAGTTTTACTGTGAAGGCATCATGAAACTCAATTGAGCTAAAACTATTCTACAATTCTATGAAAAGCAGCTGAAGAATAGATTAGAAATATCAAATGTCCTGGGTTTTGTGCCCCTTTTCTTACCAGCTACTTCCATGGAATTGAACATATCCTGCAAAAAACTTCCCAAGGAATGAAGCCTTCCTCTTACCTGAAGAGTTTTGTCTTCATTCCCAGATGCTATATTGCAAAGAATAGGGGTCATTACCATGAGGTCGTCAAAGTGTACAGCTCCAATAGCAAAATGCATCCTTCAGCACAATGTAAAAACCCAAGATAGACTAATTCCTATAAAGCTGGAAGGCATTACTTAAAGTAAAATCTTCAAAAGGGCCTAAATTACTTAAGGTGTTAAAGTCCCATTTTCAAAAATAACATAAGCACTTAGAAATGTAAATCCCATTGAAACCACCACAGTCTCCTGATTACCGTAGCATAGTAAGTTATTTCACACAACTGAGAAGCTATAACTACTGCACTTATCCTGCTAAGCTCTGCAAATAAGGCTTAAGCAGTTCTTCCTTTGCAGGTTAAGTGCAGTCAATTTTTTCTTACTTCCCATGTAGTATGTATGCAGCCTCTTACAAAGGCCTACCTGACAAATGGCAGATTATTAAGTTGTAGTAACTCCAGCATTAACAAATGAAACTAATAGGACTTCGGAAATTCTGAATATGTAAATTCAGCTTGTGAGAGGTTTTTCAGTCATATCCCAGACAGAATTTCACCCACCAGAGGTTCCTCCAGCAATCCCACAGTGGCTCTTTGAAGACAGACAAATGCACACAGAAGCTTGCTTCTTTATCCTTAGAAATAGTTGCAGATGTTTTATACTCTGAAATATTATTCTGAATATTCTTACACAAGGGCATGTATTTTTTGCTGAGAGCCTGTTGATCTTTCTATTCCTTTATTTATTCTACCTACGTCAGGTTACCCAAGATTTTGAGTAGGTATGTGCCTTCTTTGTGTGTGTGTGCATGTGTGCGTATGCACATGCACGTGTATAAGTTAAAACTATAAACAATGAAAAATGCTTTAAGAAAAGACACACTAACAGGTAAACCATCCATATAAAACTGTGTGTGGGTGGCTAAATAATTCATTTGAAATATAGCTCACTTCTCACCCACTCACAAAGGTGTTACTGAAGGCATGATTTTTCTTTCATATCTGAGAACAAAAAAAGACTTATTTTTGGCTTTTACAAGAAATGCTAAAAACAATGTGAGAAATCATCTTTTCAAATACACAGAGTTCTCACAGGCTTTTATGCAACATCTGCTACTGTGGGTTGAGGCTAGTAAACAGTAATGTTAATACCAGCTAATAATATAATATTACTAATAATACAAAGTAATAATATATTTCTAATGCTTAGGGCATCTACAATTGTGTATCCTAAAGCAAAGCCTGGATTTCATCTCAAGAGGCATGCATTGAAGAATTGCTAGTTTGATGGCAGGGTCACACTAGTTAGGTCAGAATATGCTGGATGTAAAAAGATTGTTTTCATGAGCATGGTGAGTTTTCTTATGGTACAAGCTGCAACTGAATACCTCACTTTAATGAGAAGTACACAGTATTCTCTATTTACAGAATGTCATTGTTTCCAAACTGCTGGTGTTGGATAACAAAAGCTTATGAATATTTTATATTCCTGTGTATTAAAATTCTCAGTCAAATAGGCTTGAAAGGGAGCACCTTTGTTTTGCTTTATCAGGTAAATATACCTCCCATACCCCATGAAGCATGACTACCATGCTGTTTTCTTCCACCTTTTTTTATGTTACTTAGGTAATTTTAGTTTAAAAAGAGCCATGATACTCAGAAATTACAGGAAATTATATTTTCATATAAGAGATGGTATATTCTGGGAAATTATGTTTTCAGAAAACAAATTCTAAATCCAGTGGTTTGACATTTTAGAATTACATTGATAAATTGAGGAGAATGCTTCTGACATAGGGAAGGTAGGCTTAACCTTCAGATTGAGGGAAGTGATATTTTAACTACATGGTGCAGCAATCCTGAGCCTCTCTCTTCCAATGAGGCACCGGCTTTCTGGCAGTCACTGCACAGTATAAACATGCTTAGGCTGTGTTTTGTGCAAGGGTTGACATAATGAGATTTCCCACTTTATCTTACAATTTGGTATCTTGCTCACCGGCTCATAAAGTGGGCACTGTGCATCACAGGAAAGCTGTCTTGCAGGAAAGGGTTTTGTGGTTCACTCTTTCTCTACTCAGACACTAATTTCTCCTCTATCTATTGTAATACACAAGCAAATCCATCTAAGTGAACTCTTCACCTAAATGCAGCCCAGCCCCTTCATTTGTGTAAGTCTATCTTCACCACAGATCCAGTTCAGACCCAACTGTACTGAAAGGGGGTCTTTCCACTGTGTTTTAGATCAGGTTGACCATCCTGCCTAGGACAGCCCAACAGACAAACAGGTAAAAGCTAGATTTGCTCTAGGTTACACAGTGGTACTCTACTGAATAAAACAAAAAATGTACTGTTTTTATATATATATATAAGGCCTTCTAACTGCATTCTAGTTTCTTTCTAAAAAAAATCTTCCTCTTCTATCAGGAGGTATTCTGAAATATTCTCATTTTCTTCGTGATGTGAAATTACAGTACGTGGTCTTTATGGGCGGTGTATGATGTGACTGGAAAGTGCTAAATAGCTGGCCACCCACTGTGGAATAATGGTGGATGGTTGCAAAAGCACAGTGAAAGTCCATCAAATAAAGGACCAGAATTCCTTAGACAACAGTTAAAACCCCAGGGATAAAGCAGTCGAGCATCACTTCCTGCTTCAGATAGATGACATTACTATCCAATGGAAACAGACCTAGACTCATAGGGGAAAATGTAGACCAGATCCTGAGATCTAGATGTGCAGGCACCCCATTAGCTGCACTTACTATCTGTCCACAAAATAATGCATAAATCTGTAGTGCCTCCTGTTTGGAAAAATAAAAGCAGTATATATACCAGTTTATAATTTTTTTACAGCTCCTCATTGCAGCTGGCGATTCCTAAAATAGATGATCTCATAGTCTACTGTGTGCCTGCCAGATAGCTTGCATGCAGATAAATGCCTTTGTGTTGCAGACCATAGAAACCTGCATAAAATTGGCCTTCTTTCCTTAATAGAGCTGCATGAACAAAGATGAGTTTGTTGCTGACCAAGAACTGAAAGCTTTGTTTTGTAAAACTCTCTGAATGTGTTGCACTTTGCCAAAGGAGAAGGTTGTTCGTAAAAAGAGAAAGAAAAAGAGAGGGGGAGAGAGAGAGGAGGAAAGATAGAAAACAAGAGAAAGAAAGAAGGAAAGGAGAAAGAAAAAGAAAGAGAAAAAAGCGGAAACCAAAGTGCATGCACTTCTGGCAGTGGATATTTGTGACTAAAGTGGGCTGAAACCTTTTTTTTTTTTTTAATACTGGTCACATTTCTTGAGCTGAATGAAAATGAAGGAACTTTAATTAATGGGATGCCTTTTGATTTGTAGAGCAAAACTGCCAGAGCAGATGTACCAGCAAAGAGGATTAGATTGTCCCCTCTCTGATGCACTGAAAATTTCTTTTTCTCCTTGTAGTAACCCCCATTGAGGAGAGGCTGTCTTTAGTGTCTAAGATTCAGCACTGCTAAAGAAACTGTTGTATTTGGGTACAATGGGCAGCTCTTACAAGACTAGACAGAATATGTGAGGAGAGAGCTAATATTCCTTTAAATCCAAGGTTGATTCCACTTTAGTATTTAGAAAAGCCTAAATAAAAGAGAATTTCTGAGTTCTTTCAGATCTTATTAAATATGTATTAAAGTGAATCCTGAAACAGCCACGACTAATATTCATCCATTTTAAAAGCTCAAATAAGTTAGATAAAGTCTTGAATCCATTTTTGTTTTATTTATATTAGCCCATCAGTTCACTTATTTCTGAGATTTTTTGTCTCCAGCTGCATTCCTTCGTTAAGCAGGCAGCAATTAAGTGTGCATTTAACTGATTAATTTTATACAAACAAATTAGGCTTGATTAACAAATTCCTTAAGTATTCAATTATAAATAATTAAAATGATGCTTTAAAAATTATGGGTTTCACTTCCATTTATTTAACTGCCTTTATACTAGCTGTGAGATAAGGTGTATATTAAAAAGTCCTTTTTCCTAATGCTTTCTTAAGTTCAGCTTGAGTTTCTTCTATACTGAAAAGTAGCAATAAAAAAAAGCCACATTTTATTGGAAGCATGTCATGGCTCAGCAGTGCACGTGCTGAGGTGGTGAGTATACAGCAGCCTGATTTATCCTAAGAGAAACTGAATGGCTAAATGAATTAAATACTTATAGGTTTTTTCATATATTTTGTTCCACCTACAAACAACGCACATATTCTAAAGTGAATGTGTGCACAAAAAAGAGGGGCAATGAAGCTTTCTGGGGCTTCCTTTAGTCATTTGCTTTGAAGGAATGGAAAAAAGTAAAATTTTTCAGGCCACAGTGATTATTTCTTGACTTTTTTGGATGACTGCTGAAATGGAGCAGGCACACTGAGCTTCAGTTTATATTTTATTTCCTTTTCAAGGGATAGTAACTTTGGACTACACTTATTCCCACCTTAGCCATAGGCTAACCTTGATGTCAGCTTTCATGAGGATGTGCCCAAAATTATGATCTTATTGCTTACTGGTTGATTAAGTGATAATTTTCTTCCCTGACTGGTATTTTTCTGCTGCTAGACTAAACCAATATTTTTCCATTCAGAAACATATCTCTTTTTCCAAGAAGAATGATTCTTATATTGTAAAATTATTTAAAACAGTTCAAATCCTCTCAGCAAAACTCATAAATTCTGATATAACTGAGTCACGTACAGAGAGGCAGAACAGCATATTTACACTGTGAAGCCAGAAGAGAAATTTAAGATAGGTAGTAAAAAAGAAACAGTTTTGTCAATGTAATTTCAGAAGTCTTGTAAATCAATTCTCAAAGATGAACAGGAGATATCCTACTGCAGAGGAAGCCTTACTTTATTTTACCTATGTAAAATTCTGCTTTTTTTCTGCCAGTGATCACAGGGAATACCTCTAGCAGGCTTCTTTTCTAGTCTCAGCAATATCAGATATTTTATACATGACTATCAAGCACCTACTTGAAACGAAAATACTAAATATTTACCAAGCTCTTCATATCCTACTGGGGCAGTGCAGCATATAACAGAGACACTGAGGAAACTTTAAAAAATTTGGTTGACACCCTGAGAATTTTCATTGAGGTCTAATATTTTAGGTATTTTTGTAAATCAGTGGTAGCACTCACTGATTTATATTGTCAGTCCCTTTGCTCTGAAACACAACCTCTAGAGGGCAAAACCAATGGTGGCCAACTCCTAGCACTTCAGTTTCTGGGTGGCTAGATCAATCACCAGTTGAGGGCATAGCTGGGGTAAGGCTTAGGACAATGCATGTGCCAAGACAGGCATGAGGAAGAACAAGAACTGTAAAGTAAAAAGGAGCTAGGTCGGAAAGACACAAAGACATCAGCAGTTAGAATCAGAAGCATGTAACACAGTGATCCTCCTTAATTCACAGGCTGGGACCTGTGATGGTGTCAGTGTCATCCTTTTGAAAGAATTAACAAAAATAATAAACTGACATGATCACTGGGCAAATTCTAGTGTTGCTGTCGCTCTGTTTTCTTTTAGAACCAACAGTGACAAAGGACAGGGGTCCTCCAATTTTTGTTCCTTGAAGGTCATTTTGGCCAGTCAGGCTGGGGACCACACAGCAAATGACAGAGATCATCCACCAGCACCATCAGCAACATGATGACAATGAAGAAACCAGTACAGAAAGTCACTTGTGGATGGGAGTGTGTCCCTGGGGTCCTGCTGAGAGTCAGCTCCTGGGTGGTTTGGTGACATGAGGGTGCTGTGAGCTCTGAGGACCCTGGACCTCATGTGCCCAGGCACAGTCTTCAGTCTCCAAAGAGCTGGAAGAGACTCCAGCCTTGGCAATCACTTGATTCCGTAGGGAACGAGCATATTCTTACGGGTGACCTCTCTGAGAGCCACGTACATCAGACCTGGGGGCTACAGATTACTACGGTTTGGCATTACCAGGGCTTCTTTAAAAATTACTTTCAATATATCACTTCTATCATGTTTACTTCCCCAGAATGGCTTCTATTGACAAATGTCAAACAAAAATCAAAGCCCCAGTGTTTTCTTTCATCAAAACCAGCATCTTCTGGTGCAGAACTTGGCCATTTATTGCTTTCTCACAGGCGAAGTTACTAGGTGGTTTAGGCTATGATATTGAGAAACACAGAATCATAGAATCATAGAATAGTTAGGGGTGGAAAGGACCTTAACGTCATCTAGTTCCGACCCCCCTGCCATGGGCAGGGACACCACACACTAAGCCATGTCACTCAAGGTCTGACCTGGCCTTGAACACTGCCAGGGATGGAGCATCCACAGCTTCCCTGGGCAACTCATTCCAGTGCCTCACTACCCTAACAGGAAAGATTTTCTTCCTTATATCCAATCAAAACTTCCCCTGTTTAAGTTTGAACCCATTAGCCCTTGTCAGTTCAAGTCCTAATGAAGCATTTTAAATTTGTTTCTTTTTCTTGCAAACCAGATTAAACGTTATACTTGGCATAATACTCTTGTTGCTACTATAGTGTCAGAAGCTTTTTATTGGCATAAAAAATATGTATATCTTTTCTCACAGAGACCTACCTATGAACAGCATATGCATTATAGCCAAGGAACCAGAGCTTTTATTTAGCCAACTCTAAATCCTGTAGAACACAGATCAAAAACCAATAAAAAACCTTGGCAAGTCAAGTTATCAACAGCAACTTTATGATGTTATTAAGTTGTTTGTAAAACCTCTCCAACATCAAGGCTGTGGATGGGTCTCTGTGATGGATGTAATGGAACAACTAACACACCGGCAGGCAAGTTATCTCAGGGAAAGGGCTTATTAATAACAGCTACTTCCTGTGTGCATGTAGTTTACAGTTCTTTCTTCCACACTTACATCACATACCAACAGAGAGTAAAAATGGTCACATGGATTATTTACCACAGAACAGTAATACACTGCTCTCCCCTTCCCAGAAAGAGCTTGCTTGGTTGCATATACCCAGTTGTTGATCCCTACCCTCAGCTTTGGAAATTAGAAAAAGACGGACATGAAATCAGCTTAAAATTGTTACCTTTTGGTAAAAAATGAGTATTCTTAGGAAATGTCATCAGGACAGCAGATACCTAAACTGTGCATTCTAAAACTTGTTAGATCACTACAACACAGACATCTTCCAGGGCTTTCCCCACTCTGTAACAAAAATCCACGATTGGCAGAGACAGGGATTACAGTTCATATAGTGCATGGAAGAGCAAATACGTAGACTCATTTTAAGAAGTTATTAACATTTTAATTAGTAAGATGATTGTGGCTTGTGTATTGTAATACTTGTGTAATAATGATGAGTAGCAGAGAAGTCAGGCATAAAACTAGTTTTCTTTTCCCATAGATCTCCTAAATGTTGCTAAGATTTCCTTCAAGTCTATTCCCCTTTCATTTTCAACATTTTTCATGTATAATTTTATTGCTTCATTTTTTTTAATGCAGTTTATATCACCCATTGATATAAAGATTGGCTATAAACTTGTGCTTTTATTTGTTTAATTGTAAGTATAGCATTTATTAGGAAGAAAACCACAGCTTTTTAATAGCCAGCTATTGAAGGAGCTACAAAGCATGTCTTCTTTTATACTGGATTTGTTACATCTGTAGTGGCACAACTAAACCTAGCATTCTGGGCTTGTGCATGGGAATTGAATTAGCAACAGAATGTAATGTGAATAAGTTTATCATAGTCACATTTCCATAAGAGCATTACAACCACTTTACTTGCACTTGCTGTGTAATTAAATTCATGATTCAGCCTGTTCTGTTAAATTACATTCATGTCTACATATGCAAAGGCCTGATTCTTTTTCTTTTCTTCTTCTTTGCTTTTTATTCTGGAGCAGAGTTAAGATGGAGCCAGTTAAATCAATGCTTGCTTATGAAGCACTACACTAATTCTTTGTTCCTTCTACTCTTTATTTTCTTAACTCTAACTTGTTTGGTTGGTAATAAATACAGCCTCTGTTCCAATACCTTATCTTTACTACAGTGGTTTAGTTGTTTAGTTGTTTGTTGATTTATTATTTCTTTTTTTTCGGGGGGGGGGGTTTGATTTTTTTTACTTCATGTACCATTTCCTATATTTGTACCACGTTTCCTATACTTACATATTCAGATAAGATAATGCAGTATCTACTGATAGGGTAATGCAGGCCCTTTATGTTCCAGTTCTCCAGTTAATGCCAGCTAATGCCAATTAATACTACTTGTTGTAGTCTATCTACCTAGGTATTACATGATTTATTCCCCTTTAAATATCCTTCAACAGCTTGCCTTACTTGGTTTCTCTGTATTCAATCCCATCCCAGTCTTATTGCAGACACATATATTTTGGCATCAAACTCCAGATATTTCAATTGACTTATAACTCCAAGCCATATACAGATAATATTCAGTCATTTATCTCTCAAAATACAGACTATTCTAAATGATTCTGAAACAACTAACTCTGCAATTCATGTTGTAGTGGCTAAAATAGACTTTTTCTATAACATATCTTGTTTTTCTTTTGCTCCTCCCTTCAAATACAGCTTTGCAGGTTTTGCATTTGCAGCTTGAGAACTAAAAAAAAAGAAGGTTAATTTGTGCATTACATTATTTGATTTAGACACTGCACTTGAAAACTGATATGTCATGCCAGGAACTGGAAAATAGTTGATCATTAGACTTGTACCAGAGGTGTTCTTACCTTCGTACTCTGTGACATGTGAATGATGAGCAAAATAAAACTTACTGATTACTACCCTGCTCCCGCTGCATTGCCACAGCATGACTACTGGCACATGAAGTGAAATCAAACAGACGTGGAAATATGCATTCATGGGAGAAACTTCACAGTGGCACTTGATATTGTCAAATCAACTTGCAAAGCATAGACTTGGGTTGCCAGCAACTGTTACTCAATGAACAGCAAAGTATCCAAGGCAGGGCTATAAGAACAGCTCTTGAGGGCTGCAGCCCTCAGTTAATTTGGCAAAGTGAGCATATAAAAGGGTTATATTAAGGAGAGGAGATATGGGCAGAAATTCCAGGTGAAGGCAGAGGCAGAAGTAATAAGAGAGAGAACAATGGATTTTACTACAGGAAAGAAAAGCAAAGCAGGTGGGAGAAATATCAAAGATCTACCTGTGTTGCTGTGTGATGGCAACCCACACATGAAGTTATTCTCATTCCCAGCTCCTTTCAAATATTGCAATATAAGGGATGATATAACATTTAGAAACAGAATGTATTCCCATCCCCTTTTTAACATAGAGACTAAGAACTCAACTTAGGTGTGATATTCAGTCATAGACACACTTCCACTTTAGGTGCCTGCCAGGCAGGAAAGAGCAGAATAGGGATGCCTGAAAGCAGAAAGATGTCATCCCTTTACACAGAAGAGAACATTGGCTTCCCTTGCCTTATGCAAAGCTTACCACCCCTTTGCAAGGCAGCTTAAAGGAAGCCAAATATGCTGTTATTCAGGATACCACAGGTTTTGGGGGCTGGCCATCCTTCAATACAGCCTGAATGGAATCGAATCCTTCTCAGATAAAGAAGACCTGAATTCAGGCTTTGCTATTCCCAAGGATGAGCACTAACTGGTAGTGGATGCTGCAAAGAGGACACAACTGCTGGTTGAAGCTCAGGATGGGAAATGTCTCTTCAGCACAAATGTATGTGAACGTTGAGAAATGTTTTCTAGCCTTCCTTCAATGACATGCCTAGGACGATCATTGCCTAAGGGGTTAGGAGGTAGCTAGGCTGGAAAGATGCTGCCCTGTTTCACCTGCCTTGCACAAAAATGTTTTATTTGTATTTATCACAAGATCAAATTCTGCCAACTTAATTGTCATTGAATAAGCACCTTGATCCGTGAGCAAATCCATCAAAATCAATTGGCTCTTCTCACCTACTGAGGTTCAATTCAATATAACTCAGAGTAACATAGTCATGGCCTTCAGGAAAATATGACTCACTTTGTTACTCTCTCCACCTCTCCAAAACCCCACTCATTATAGGCTTTCTGGCATTGAATCTTCCTCTTTTCAAGGTTCAGTTATTCTTTAAAATGTGTCTTAAAAGAACTCTGCCATTTTCAAAATTTGTAGTTGCCATTAGGGCACTTTATAACCCAGAATGAAAGGTCAGGACAGATTCTAAATTGGTATCAATTGGCCACAATCCATGAGCTTCCATGGAGCTGAGTCTATTTACATCACATGCCTTCCTGGCCTTTTGAGAACAAGATTTTATTGTTAATATTATTATCCTCTTAAAGGCTACCAAGGCAGCAACATTTATGCAATTTGTTTCTTGAAACTTGGATTTGTAAAAATAAAGGAAAACAAAACCCCCCTACTTTTTCTTTATTAATTTTCTAATTAAATCCACATGGAGAAAATTGCCATTCTAAAAATATTTGGGTATATATTCTTGCTCTTACAAGCATAAAAAATTTTTCAGCAAACATGATTGCATGAAACATCCCTTATAGTAGGCTCAGTGGTTCTCACAACTAATTGTGATATTATATCATAGGAAAAAGTCCATAATGCTCCTCCACCACTGAACCAAAGAAACAAGCATATTAATATATGCAGAAAAGTTTTCCTCAAGCTAAACCCCTGCCTTTTGCTCAGAGTCTGAAGCTGCTGCTATGCCCCTGCTGAAGGGAACATCATTCAGAGCAGAGCCACAGCAGCCACATTATGTTTAGAACTATTTTACAGTGCCAGGAGAATGCATGTTGTCTCTTGGCTCCTACATACAGAGACTGGGATTTACCCCACCCCGTAGCATTGCAGAGTGCAGTAAAATGCTATTTACCCTGTCCAGGTGACCCTGTGAGGCCCTCACAGCTATGGCAGCCTTTCTCCTGCCCACAAGCAAGTCTTGCTCTTGGGCTGAGTTCCCGTAGCCACTCCTGCTCAACAACAGCACAAATTAACATGGGGCTGCAATAGCAGATGCTCAGTTTTAGACAGACTAACAGTTTCCAGGCAACACAGTGACCTTTTTTGTTCAAAGGTATCGTTTTGTTGACCGTAATTGTATATACCATCTCCGCTTTAATGAGAGATACCTAGTAAATTATACAGGGAAACATTTCACAGAGGGGAACACAGGCACCCTGAGAAGCTCCAGCTGTTACACAGCAACATTTATTATTCATATGCCATTCGGCTTTCTGTGTGAGGCACTTCACATTACAACAAAGCAGAAAGCATAGATGCTATTGGTTGACATCTTGCAACTCAATATAAAAGTTTAACTGTTCGATCCTATGGGCTTCAGGCAGGTTACTTTTGGCTTAATAGGGTTTTCAATGCCTAGTGAATAGTTTACAGTAGATAACCAAATGAGTGCAAGAAATTCACCAGAACTATAATCGGCTTCATTTTTCTGATGGGTAGCATTAAAGTTACACAGTATCTTTCCCTTTCTTCTAGAAAAGAGCAGAGGATATGACAGGTCAAGAACAGTGTTGCTTGCTACTGACAGGCAAAAAGCATGTGCCTATATGCATGTGTCCATCCGTGTTGTTATTACATCTCACAGTTATTCATGTGCATGCAACAAATATGGAAAAGGACCATAACGAAAAGGTAAGAGAATGAGAGGGAAAAAAAATAAATTTCCTTCCTTTCATCCTCATCTCTGTCTGACTCTGCTCTGGGTGCTGTGGTAATGGGAAAATCTCAGAAGCCCAGACAGAGACAGATAAACCAATCTGCCTACCCACAGCTCCCTATTATAGGCATTGAACAGGAGCAAATTAAACTGATAGACTGAGAAAGATGACCCCAGATGACCTGCAGCATGGATGTTTGATTTCATGGGACACCATATTGAATGAACATTCCCAGGCCAGCTACACAAATCATCTTGATATGCTTTATTGGAAATTGTACTTCCCAGAGATGGCATTTTGGGGACATCTTATTGCCTGTTGCTCAGAGCTTTAGAGACCAGGTAAGGATGGGTATAAAGAGGAAAATTTCCCATATACTGCAGAGAGTGAGTGATGATTGAGAACAGAAGAATTGGCATCACTTTAATTAAGCCTTCAGGTCTGTGGAATAGAAACAGTGGATTCATGATTAATAGCCAAAACACATAACGTTCTCTTCAAAGAACAAATGATGTACTATTCAATAACTCCATGGATACAAGGAGAGTGGGCAGAGCTGTGGTGAGTAAGGGAGAATTATGGTGCCATATGGCAGCAGAACCCACACAGAAAGAGCAGCTGCAAATTCACAGCAGCAGCAGCTGCTGGAAGGGACTGAGGGACAGGGAGCCCCTAAAAAAACCCTGGAGTAGAAAACCATGGTGGTGTGGGGAGTGCCCAGGCAGCTATAACTCTTCCTAGAGTTGTGAACATGGATTAAACACTATTGTTAGACATTACAGTGGAGTGGTATTTTCCTGGTTATGACTTTTTGACACATAAAAGCTTCTCAACTGGCTCTGCCATATTGCTGTGCCCTGTCCCTCCATCCTTCCTAAGGTGATTCATGCTCTTATGATGGGAAAATAACCTTGAAAAATCAGTTCTGTGTCAAATCTGGAAGTTCCCTATATATAGCTTTGTGACTAGAAGACTTTCTAATCACAACATAAATACAATAAATTGTATTTATTACACAACCAACAGTAGAGCAAAGGAGCCATGAGTAGCTCTCAGCCTCCACTTTTCAGTCCCTGCTCTCTGCACCTACTTGTGGCCAAGGAGAGAGGGAGATACATATAGATCAGTGTTAAAGAATAACCCTTTACCAGAGGATTGTTCCACCTAAAAGAATGTTGCAATGGCTTCTGAGTATACAAACCCCTATAACATTTCTAACAACAGAGAAGGAAAAAGCAGAGCACTGTGCTGTATGAAATACAACCTTTTACAAAAGGAGGCGAAGAGTATTTTAGCTACGATTTCCTGTTTGAATGTGCATGTACCTTTTCGAAAAGCAGCCAAGCTTAAAGAAAAGTCCCAGAAATGGCAAATCCATCAATACACTGAGTAAGTTGTTACTTTGCTTCATTAGCCTCACCATAATATGCTAATCAATAGTAAAGAATTTTTTTTAAAAATTGTGAAGCCTTTAATTATCCACAAGTTTCCTGTAAATCATCCCCATCTCCAACCAAGCAGTAACATACCCACTAATAGCTCTGAAGCGTCATAAAAATCTTTTGTGATTTGACTGTGTCATCCTCCAAGAAGCCAAGCCTTGTCTCTCCAAAGTCAGGTACTCAGAGCAAATTAGCAGATTTGTAAAAGATCAGACTATAGATCGGGAAAAAGGTGAGTTTCACCCATGTCTACCAGGCAGAGCTGGGCTTTTACATACATGTTTTCTCTTTTGCTTAACACATGCATTTCATTTGTGATGAAAAAAATTTATGCCCTCATTTCATTTTCTATGTAGTACATATGGGAGAAAGATTCCATGTGGCAGCAGTGATCTTAACAGATGCTCCCCTTTGGGCAAACATTGTCTTTTAATGGAAAAAGTGCTGAGTGAGGTGCCAGGTACCTTATCTTGATGGAGAAAATTCATTTTTAAATGAAAGTTTAGTTTATCTTCAGTGTTCCTTATTTATGATGTTAGCTGTTAGCTGTTATTCTGCATCAGAAGCCATCTTTAACTCAAAAATATTCACATCAGATATAAAAGCAGGGAACTTGAAATTAAATCAGCTAATGAGCACAGTCTATTAAATTGCCAACTTAATCCATGAAAAGGGAGATTATAATTGGAGTTTATCCTTCATACGTCATTCGTTTCTCTTAAGGAAAATTATTGTTGCTTTTTACATAGAGTCATCAGTTAGACTCATAGGTGCCTGATGAACTGTGATAAAATGAACGTAGGAAACATAAAGAGTCAAATCATTCATTAATTTCTCTTGTACACCACTTGTAGACAAGGTGCCAGCTGCAGGAAAATCTCTCTCTGCCCCACACTTGAGTTGCAATAGGCCTATTATTCAGTGCCAGGCTATGGTTTCCTAACTTTTCCGGCAGTAGCTTAATAGTAGCATCAGCTGGGCATCATGCCATGTACATCAGCTATGCCTCATTTACCTTCCTGCTCCCAATTAGCTTGATCATGATGATAAAACCAGGAGAAAGACCTTTGGATAGAAGGCACATATTTATTTGGCCAACAGTCTAGTAAAAGGAAGGAAGGATGGGGAACTCATAAAGGGGAGGAAGGATGGGTTGTGATCTTGGCTGCTCTGTGAATGCTCTGCGTGACTGCCACTTCTCCCAGCCTCCTCTTCTCCCTCCCCCACAACAGGGATAATTATTTGCTTTGCTCATGGAGTCTTGTGAGCCACTCAGATACCACAGTGACAAGACACAGAAATTACTATAAATGTGGGAGTCCAAGAACTTTAAATAGTAGGATTAAACACTCATGCTTACAAATCTAGTTACTTGCTGATGTTTGTTCATCAAAAATCTTTGTTGAATTTCTTGTCATCATATTTTGCTTGCTGTGGCTGTTAGGTTGTGAAGTAATCATCTCAGCTGTAAGTCAAACAGCTGAATGTGGGTATTTTGGGGAGAGGAGAGAAACCTTCTGCTTAAGATCTTTGTGCAAGAGTTATAAGCCACAGTAATAGAGCTGTGAGAAGGAAAGCTCCTTGATTTATCCAGCAAGTAGTGTTTGCACTAGCATGCAAGAGCATTACTCCTTACAGAGGTACCTAGATTTGAGATACAAGCAGGAATTACTATATTCTGGATATGAAACGCGAATTTGCAGTTCCCTGATATGGACTTTGCTATATTACTTAAAAGAGGAAGCACAGATTACTTAAATGCAAAGTTTCTGTAACTCCCTTTGAACCATAGTAAGAAAAATGCTGTTGTCAGTTCCATGGCAAACAAATTGAGGAAGAGATACTAAATGTCTCCCTAACAGCTACAAAAGAAAATCTTCACCTTGAAAAACTCCAGAGTTTATGATGTCCTTCATTTTGGCCTTTCAGCCTATTTTCTGTAACCTGTTGCTCATTCTTTAAAAAATCCTTTTGCCTACAGGATTCATGGACTTCTGAAGAAATGTGTTCTGTCTGAAGATAATGGAATTGAATTAATGTTGTGTGAAGTCCTCCAGGAAATCTGCTGCCTATCTGGTCATGATGGATGTTCAAGGCAGGCACAGCCAGTCTGGGAGTGCCAGCACCCAACAAAGGGCATATTGCAGCCACAGACCATGGAGACACAGCAAGAGCCAAGGTTAAGGTCCCATTCAGGCTAAATTTCTGTCCATTCCAGGTCAGAAATGTGGTGAAAGTCAACTGCAGATGCCATTTGATCAGGTCTAGTTCCTGTCCCTTCCTACCATCTTTAAATGATCAAGCTGGACATGAAATGAGCCTTGGTCCTTGTCCAGGCCCCAATCATTTCTCATTGTTCGTCATTTTAGTTGTGCCCCTCTATTCATCAAAGTGAGTGACAGTGGAAATGAAAGAGAAAAAAAGAGAGATCAACATGTGATACCATTTTTATGCCATCTGGTAGTAAGTATGGGGACGCATATGGGCAAAACACTATTTAGAAGGCTTCTGAAAATGTTTATGTACAGAGATCTGCTAGTTCATTGGTGCAATCTTTCCTGACAAGAATAATTCTCAGAATGACTATATTCTTTAGAACTTGTAATAGTATTTACATCTACATTATTTAGAAGTAATGTCCATGTTCCACCTAAACAGGCTTTCTGTGGGAGGCACTGAATAGAGTGCAAAACATATTTGCATGTGACTTTTGCTCTCCTGATTCAAAGATTAAGAATTTGTTGTGCATAGCAAGAAAGCATCCTACTATTTCACTGCACTAAAAAGTTTCAGCTATTCTTTAGAAACCAAATACAAATCAATATCAAGTCAATAGGAATCAATTTCATCTACATTGTGATAAACATCTCTGCCTCTCTTCATTTTTGTTTCTTTGCCAATTGGAGACTAACACATTTGTTTCTTTCTAGCAATCATAATTACAATCAGGTTCAAAATTAACCCAACGTTTCTTTGAGAGTCTTAAGTTCTTATCCAGAAGACTGATTTTCATCTTCAGAGTGTGCTTAGAAACACTTACCCAATCTTATTCTAGGGTTCATGTAATCCCATCCCTCTTTAAAGTAGCTGTCGAAAAAGTATATACTATGATGCCTTGAACATGTTCCTAACTTTGCTCTCATAAATCAATAGCATTCACTATCACGTTTGTAGAATTGGGCACTGAGTTTCTACATGATCTGAGTACATAATGTAAGTATATAACTTCCAGCAAACCGTTTAAGTTAATAGATTTACTTTGTTACAGAAGTAAAATACACCTCTTCCTAACATCCCCAATCTTTCTTTCACTACTGTCAGCAAGATAGAATCTCAGTGGAAAAGACGCACCTTAGTTTCAGCAGTATTTGGAGTGCTTTCCATTTTTCTTTCAGTAGACTTTCTACCAGGGCATTGCAGCCCCAAGCACTCTGTCATAATTACTCAAATAATTAACAAGGAGATCGTTTAAGTTGAGCAACTCTCTGAATACACCCATTGCTCTCTAACATGGGAACATCCACAAAATGAGATGGTTGTGCAATGGCATTTGTATGCAATATTAAATAATCTGGAACACCATATGAAGAATATACCAAAAGTCACAGACAGGATGTCTCCTTTGCAGCCAAAAGAAAATGCTGGTTTACAACTGAAATACGAATTAGAAGAAATGCTTGCTTTCTTTAAAAAGTACTTTAGTGCCAAACATTTTGGAGATATTGTTGAAGAACAGTCCTTCCTCACATAGAAGTTATCCCTGTGATGCTGCCAAGGTCGGTGCCTGAGCAGTGATTTGCCAAGGAAGTGCCAGTTGTGTAATGTATGCTGTAGCAGGCATGGAAGCAGATTTTACTTTCACACCCGCCTTCTGAATTGGCATTCTTTGCCTCTTTTGTGCCAGTGTTGCTTCTCTTTCCCATTCTGTGCCCTCTCTTTTCACTGGAATGCCCTCTCCCCTCACATATAAGCTGAATGTCCCATTGTTTGGTATAAAGCAAGACTTGCTGAATATGAATTTTATGGCAGTCACACAGGAAAGACAGACTGTATTACTTGCTACATACCTTATTCACACAGTGACCCTACCAAGGGTATATTGTTTTTTTTTAAATCTCATGTTTTGTCGTATGTACTCATCTGCCTCATGTAACAGGGATGAAAATAGCTCTTCTATTCCTCCTGAGTTCTTCTTTCTTTCTCATCAACCAGTTGCATCTTCCTAATTTCTGAATTTTGTTTCAATTTCTTTTTGCAGCCAAATCTTGATTGTCTTCAGATGTCTTCATTTTAGGTTTGCAAATTTCCACCGATTAAATAAATATTTTTCTACTCTTTAGTCCTCAACCATATGTTCGGATTCAAGTCTCTGACAACTCCACACAGAACTTAAGCACATCTTTCTAAATGCTGACACTTACATGTTATCCTCTCAAATAGGCAAACTGGGCTTACCAAAGACTTTTTAGGAGCAAGAGCTAATAGGCAGATATGCTTATGCAGTCAAATGCTAGGAATTGTGCAATGTTAGGAAATTTCTGAAAGTTAGATATATCTTTGTCTGGCTGAATTCAAGAGTGAGATCCTTGTTCTGTCTGTGTTGCTTTTATCCCAGGCTTACAGTAGATGACAGAAGTCTCATTTTTTGCTACGGAAGCATGGCAGGATGAGCAGCCTGAACAGGGGTCATATTTCAAAGTCCCACACCTACCTCTTGGTGGCCAGAGTAGGAGATCAGCATTGCATACTTTGAAGTTGCAAAGGATTCCTTCCATGAGCCAAGAACAGGCTGAGGAACAATAGTTACTCTGAGGTCTTGGATGTACATACAGGTTACCTTACCTCCACAGGTCTTCATTCATCACTCAAAACAGCCGTTATCAGTCAAGATGCATGCTCAGGTCCTGGGGCAATCATTAGGTGTTTTGACTTAGTTTGCATCTCTTTCACTGTGGCCTAATCTTATTTTTGTTGTTATCATAGGGTGCATACATAGACAATTACTGCCGCTCAGCCAGTGCTTGGTCAAATGTCAAATATTGTAACATGATGTGGTGGAGAAGCTCTGAGTCATAATACCTTTACAGAATATTTTTAAGATGGATCACTTAAGCTGCTCCCTGCTCCCTAGCTCAGGAAGGAGTCCAAATGTTAAGCCAACTGAGTAGTGTATTAAGGTATTTTATATGCATCTTTTAGCCAGAAGAGACAGAAGTGATCTCATTGTGTAGGGCTCATCAAGCCTTCAGGGATTTGTGAAACCCAGTTAATACATACTTTCAGGGGTGGCTGCTGCCAATGCAGAGTGACCATTCAGCAGTCATATATCTGGTGTGCACAGTCAGTGAAGTCTTTGGAATGCAATGATTTTGCCATGGGGAATTCTACTTAGGAGAATTTTTCTTTGGAGGCAAGTATTAGTTACTCCTCTCTTAATGTCTGCTATCCATGGGAAACAAACAATAAAGACACCCTGCTGAGGAGGGGGAAAAAAAAAACAACAAAAACAAACACAACAAAAAAACACCCCCAAAATCCAAACCAAAACAAAACAAAAAACCCATCACATTTTGAAATGTCTCAATAATGTTCTTTTTTATTTCTGCCAAAAGCTATAGCTTCATCTAAGCATACGTCAAAGGAAGCTATTAAGAAAGAGTAGTTAACTCAGTTTAGACTCCCTGTCAGGCTTCTCCATTTCTAGGTTCATGAACACACAGAAACAGAGGGACGTTGAGTACAGCATTTGTACAGGGAGAGAAGGCAACTGAATAGAAACTCATTAATTTGTTCGGAAATGTTGTTATTAAATAGGTCAACTTCTTTAACAGGGAGGAGGAAGTCTGCAGATGCTAATCTTTGCTGCACTTTGAATCACACGTTCCTTCGCAGAACACTATCTGCACTTTGCTATAACTGAACTCAGAAGAATTGCAGTTGTAGCCATCTACTATTACTGTCAGAAATAAAAGTAAGCAGAAACCTTCTCCAAGCTCACCAATATTTCTTTGTATAATTGGATTGCACAACATGTCTTTAAGCAGGTTAACTAATTTGGAGAAGAAATCCCCCAGACTTACAGAGCACATGAGAAAGTATTCTTACCTAGGGCAAAATATATTTCATACTGATTTAAAATTATCTTTTGCTAAGCTGACTTTGTGAGTTATTTTCTCAGTGGGAGATTTTATTTCTCCAGTTCCTCCCACAGTAAATTGGTTTTTCTTTTTTTAATAGCCACTGTTTAATAACTTCCTTCCTATCAAAGATTGTAACAGGATGTTCAAATTGTCTTATTCAACCAGAGACTTCACTTTATCTCAGTATTTCCACATTTATATTACCCAATATATTTAACATCTATGTCTAATTTGTTAGTATGCATGAGCACAGGTTTGGTGGTTCTTCATGAATAAATAAATAAGAGCACAATACGTTCAGTTTCCTTTCTTGCATTTTCTTAAATTCATGGGAGGTAATAAAATGTAAACGTGTGTTTCTAAAAGAGGGTTTTCACTGCCAGTTAATCCATCATCTTTCCTGTAACTTTTCTTGGCCAAACTTTGCTGGAATTTTCATCTCTTTCTCTTCCCCTTCTTGCTATTGCTCTTCCCCTTCCTCTTCCTTTCTTCTTCAGCTTCTCTTTCTTGACACAGGTTCGATTCAATTTATAGGACACTTGAAGGTGGAAGTCCTACTCTCACAGATTTTTAGGCAGCCAAAAAAAGACTCAAGCTGATCCAAATTATACAATATACTAAAATTACTCAAGAGGAACTAAGTCTCCACAAGTCTTCTGTGTGTTGGAACCCTACAAGCTATGGCCCATGACGCTGACTCCCATCTTATTACATGCCAACACTAATATAGAAACTGCTCTTACAGCTGGACTATTAAGCTCAAAAAGCAGATGAGAATTAAGATAGGATAAATTTAGCTTTTCTTTAGTTAATAAGTTCCATTATTTTTTTTTTTAATTTTGAAGTTTAAATTAATTGGGACATAAGTACATAGACAGAAAACCACTAATGTGTCTCCACTGATAACCTGACTTTATCCTTGTTACCCAATAAATACATTTATTGCTGTTAAGGGCCAACCATTAAAAAAAGCTTAATATTCACCCATCAGTGCACATCACTATATTCTCTGTCCTCCTTTTGGAGTTTAAGACAATACTAAGTTACACGCCTTGAGTGCTTGTATTTCTCTAACCATACTCAGAGTTACTCTGAATGGTTACATACAAAAGGTTACATGTTTGGTCACTTCTGTGACACTCCTAGTAAAATTTACTTGTACATCAGAGGTCTGTAGGTATCAGTCACTTTAGAGAGCTATCACAACATTTCCTGCTACATGCTTCCTGCTCTGATCTAAAGGTATAGATATAACACTGAAAGCACCAGGTTTTTTTGCTGGGCTAATCACCAACTCCTCTTTTAGGCACCCATCATCAGATACATCCTTCAGTGGATTTGAAACCTTCTCTACTTTCATTTTGAAGACTATTCCAGTATACAGTGTAACAAGAACTGGGCTATTGCGATTTACAGGGTATTCAGAGGAAAGAACAGAAGTTGAAGAAGGATGATGAGGAAATCAATCTATCTGATAAATTGCTTGTTGGGGTTGCAGCCATTCTGTAAGTAGTTTTCTTCATAAAAAATAATTTATTTTTGCAAGTCAGGAGTCTGCTCATGTTATTATCTGAAATGCAATACTTGAAGCATAGGGGAGTGCAAATGTGAGGTGAGAAATTCCTAATACCATTCATTAGTGTATCTAAGCAACCAAGCAGAAGACTGGATGTGCTCTCTCATGGCCTTCTGAAACTTTACAGTACCTGTCACTCACCAGTGTGGCCCACTCTAAAAGACACAGACATGGAAACTTTGATAAATCTGACCTCAGGACAAGCAGTATGACTAAACTGTGTTTTAGCATCATAGACCAATCATATAAAGTATTCAAAAGAGCTGCTACAGGCTGAGAAGAATAAACTTTCTATCCCTGCTTCATTCACCATGATGTGCCTCTCACTGCCTTCTTCTCCTCAGCCCTACTATCCCCTCCTCCTTCCCTTTTCAGCTCCTAATTCTTTCACTGCTTCCCATTCAGGCCTTGCCCTCTGCATTCAGTTTCTGCTTCTCATTCCCCTTTGCCCGATCCCCACCCTGCCTGTTCCTTTTTGGGTTCAATTCTTCTCACTTCAGTCTTTTATTTCTCAGAGGGATTTGAATAATCACTCCTTCTTTTTTGATCTCATTGTCATCTCAATAGGTCTTGCTGCCTTCCACCCTCTCCTCAAAAGGTAGGTTTCCAAAGAACGTATTCCCCCCAGAAAGGAGGAAAGGGACCTCTGAAACTCACTGACCCTTTATAAATTAGATGCCCCATTGTATATCAAAGAATAAGGAATTTTTCCATTGTATGAGAATGTTAACTTTGTTAGTGAATATTTTTTTTTAATGAGCATATTAAATTCCTCCTTAGCCTTAAAAAGATGCAACTTTGTCTATGACTCTATCATCGTCATTTTTGTCTCAGCTTGACTGATGGTCCGTTTTAAAAAGGCTGATTTAGTCATACACTAACTTTTATGTAAAATGTAAAGGAAGGAGTAGTCTTTTCTAAAGGCCAAATAAATGCTTTTTATAGTGTGTGAGCCGGGAATCTAAGACAAGGCTGACACATAGCTTATACTCTTGACCGTACTTTGAAAATGCCCCTCAAATCTGACACCTGCAACTGAATGCACTTGAATGCAGCTATGCACAGCTCAGCATTTGATCACACTGCTAGGTCAGAGAAGTCTTTCACATCTGTTCTTGTTCCTTGCCATAGGTCAGATCAACAAACCAGACACAAACACTGGGTATCTTAGAAAAAAAAAAAAATTTACGGAGGTATTTTAGAGTCATACAAGAAATTGGAGAATAAGAAGAAAAGATAATAATAATAAGAAGAAAAATAAAACAGGAAACATCTTCTCACTCGATGTGGAAAATTAAACAAAATAAAATTCTCAGAGATATGTTGAGGACACAAAACAAGTCCTTAAGCCAAACTTCTTCAAAGGTCAAGGGTACAGTCATAAGATACTCAGCTAGGCTTTCTGCTCCTTATGTATTCTTGCAAAGGTTTACAGCCCTTACAGCTAGGGCAGGAAATGTTAAAACATTCCTTTTTCTCCTGCAGTACCCAATTGCCAGGGTACTAAATAAGCATTCCAGGATAAAATGAATGCAGAACCATATGGTTAGTTCTGACTACCATCTTGCAAGAAAAAATCACTCATGTTTCTGTTCTGAACTACAGATGGTTCTGATGGACAGCATCATGCAAAGCTACATTTTTATTGCTGAGGAAAATGTGAAGATAATGCTGAAAATCTATTTATGGAACATAATATTCTTCTATTAGACACAGGAATAGGTAACCAGAAAGTACCTTTAAAGAGGTGCCATTTCTATTCCTTATTCTGCTCCATGTACTATCTGATCATAGAAACATCTTAGAAAATGAAAAAAACTATCATCTTTTTACAAATGCATTGCAGAATCCAGCCCTCAAGATTCCATTTCCTTTTATCATTTTCATCTGAGTTCCCAGAATTCTCATTTCTACCTGTAAGACTAAGCCTAGGGTTACTTGACCTTTTTGTGCATCAGAAATTATGGTTATTTTGTCTTGGTAAGCCTGACTTCCTGGTCTTTTGAAGCAACATTGGTCTTTAGTTGCATAGTTGACATATCTGACTCATCACCTTAAATATGCAGGCTGTTGACCAAAGAAAAAAAAGACAATAAAAATTAGTCCAAGACTGCTTTTCCTTTAGACTCATAAATACCATTCATCTCAACAGTATTCTTGTTAATGGGTGATGTAAGCCAATGAATAATTTTAACTTTTTAGGTGTTCATTTATAGTTTTCCTATGCAATAGGACAATAATGTCCAAAAAAGTTCATTCTATAGATATCACAATATTGCCAAACAAAATTTTATTGCAAAACATATATATTTACATTAAAATATCTCAGAATGATCTCTTCACAAAACATAGGAAGACTCATTTTAACAACATCAAAAACATCATTCCCATGTCATCTGCCTGTGACCATAATATTGTGAATTTCAGTCTGCTCCCCCCGAACTCAGAGGAAGAGAAATCCAACCCATTCTCCCTACTCCCCCTCTTTACCCTTTGCAAGAATTAAAGAAGATTTCCACATCTACTTTTACCCCTTACATTCTGTTTCACAAATAAGCTGTTTTGTGTAAATGCAGATACCACACGTTCATAGGCATTCCTTATCTACATTCAGTTCTACCAGTTTGCATAATTTTCTCTTTAGGGATTCTTACAAAAAGTGACAGGGGGATGGAAGTCTTTTTTTTTTTTTTTATTCCTCAGCCATGAATTCCATCTGTTGTCATGGCACTGAACCCAGTGTTGAATAGCAGCCAGCACTGCTTTTGATGTTCTGTAGGATTAGTAGAGATGTCTGATGTTATTGTGTAAGATTATTCATAGGAATAGCTCTACCTGAGCTTTATGCAAATGTTCAGTTGCTAAATTGATAGACAAATATGGTATGTCATGAAAGTTCACATTCTGGGGACATTCCCTTGGACCTTTATTATTTCCATAACAGCTCACAGAAAGTTTTTACAATTCCTCTCACTTCTACAAACACAAACCAAATGTATGTAGCATTTTGTTAGAGGCAGTTGAGAATGACGATGAAATATAACTGATGATCTGTAGCTGATGATCTGATGAGGCAACACGTATTTGTGTGATCTTCTGTCGTGGTTTAACACCAGCCAGTAACTAAGTACCACACAGCCACTCACTCACTCCCTGCTTTCTCCCTGGTGAGTGGGAAGGAGAATTGGAAAGAAAGGTAAAACCTGTGGGTTGAGATAAGAACTGTTTAATAATTGAAATTTAAAAAAAATAGTTAATTGTAATGAAAGGGAGACAACAAGAAGAGATAAAACCCCAATAAACACAAGTGATGCACAGTACAATTGCTCACTACACACTGACTGATACCTAGCCTGACTTGAGGAGCTATTGGCCCCTCCTGGCCACCTTCCCCCAGTTTATGTGGACATGACATGCTGTGGTATGGAATACCCCTTTGGCTAGTTTGGGTCAGGTGTCCTGTCTCTGCTTCCTCTTGGCTTCCTGTGCCCCTCCTCGCTGCAGAGCATAAGAGATTGAAAAGCACTGCTCAGCAACAACTGAAATATGGATGTGTTATCAGCATTATTCTCACAGTAAATCCAAAACACAACACTGTAGAAAGTTATCTCTACCTCAACCAAACCCATGACATCTTTCATCCCAAATATTTTGTGATTTGGCTCTACCTTTGACTCTGATGATTTTTACTTAACTATCCACTAGACAAACTTGCTGGTGATCCTAATTGTGGGAGGAGTCAAATAACCAATAATTAAAGGTATTCTTTACACATTAAAGACATTCAGGTTAGGACATTCAGGTTGTCCTATTTCAGACCCTCAAATCTCTTGACACACGTTAAACAAAGTTTTGTAAATGCCCATGGAGTTGAAGAACACTTTTTTTTTTTTTTTGGTTGGTTGATTGGTTGAGGGTTTTTTTGTGCTTTATTGTTTGGATGGTTTTCTTTTGGGGGATCGGTGCTGCTCAGGAGTTTTTACTACCTTTTTTTTTCATCTGAGGTTGTCAGTCTATCAACCTGTCTATTTAGAAACATTTCCAAGTTTCAAGATGGAGTTTCTGGTCGAAACAGAGAACATCTCAGCTTGGCATGAGCTCAAGAAAAGAAGTATAAACAGTTTTCAGCAACAGATAATCACAAATGGCAACAAATGAATAGAGCTCTACTTCTTACTTTTCCTGTCTCTGAGAAACCAAGTTTGCTTGTGCTTCTTAGGGAGTAGCCAGGTTATATTATGCCAGGGAAATAGCTTTCACCTTGAGGGGAAGAAGAGGTAACAATTGGCACCTCCTGTACTCAATCATCCTTCCCCGCAGGAGCAGCAAGCCCATTTACTGTGCTGTTTCCTATGAAGAAGCAGTCTAGCCCTTCAACCTTGGAACCCAAATCTTCAGTTTTGTCTCTACGGTTATGAGGTCTTGTCTCAGCTTTGTCCCAGGAGAGCAGCCTAGTGGATGGGTGTTCCTAACAGAAGTGGAAGACTTAGGTCTAAAATGTAGAGCAGTCTCAGCAGAGGTGTAGATTTGGCATGCCACAACGCAGTGCTACTGCTTCAATAAATTTATTTAAAAGAGTGCCAGCCTGCACTCCTGCATCCTGAGAAGAAAAACAGGAACTAGATATTTATTTTCTTTTCTAACTTCTGGAATATTACTGATCTGCAGCCCCTTAGATTTATGATATATTTTGAGATAAAAAAGGGCCTTTTTCTTTTGTGTAGGTTCATGATTTTCATATCAACAGCCTACAAAGTTCTTGAGAATGGGATTGGATTCTTGTAAGTGTTTGCAATTTACTCTGGTTTTTTCACATGTGAACGCTCTAAATAAAAGCTCAGCTGATGTTTATGTGGAGTAAATCCACTAATTTCTGTAGTAATATCTGAGCTTATTTCAGTGCAAATTAACATGTTATTAAAGTAATTATAGAATCATAGAATCATAGAGTGGTTCGGGCTGGAAAGGACCTTAAGATCATCTAGTTTCAACTCCTCTGCCATGTTCAGCTTCTGATTAGAAATGCAAATATAGAATACAGATATGTTGCCTTGCAGTTCAACAGCAGTATGCTGAGGTTTCCTGGGGAAAGGATAACTAAGTATGGTTGGGCCGCTTGGGATACAGGATGGAACATAGAATGGCAATATGCTTTGCTGGGCAGGTGGAGTTTCAGCTGTGGATACCTTCTCCTAACTAGTAAGTCAGTAAGGCTAAACTTTGATAAATATAGTGAGGCTAGGGAGCTTTAAACTTGCAGTAAGATATACACAAAAAACACCTGTTAGTTGATAGAGGCAAATCCTTGTTTAATTTGAGAAGAAAGAAACAAAAAAAATCAGCCTAATTTAGCCTGCTAACTGTCCTGAAGTTGGCAGGCAGTGAACTGGCATAAAGAAGAAAGTCATCATGGCCCACAGTACTTTTTCTTCTTCCTATAAAGGCTTTTCAACTTCTTCAACTGAGCCTATTAAACACATTTGTTTTACAGCTGATGTACCAGCATCTATACACATGCAGAATCACATGTAGATGATTGGGATAGGGCTGGATAGTAAATTGGTTTGAGAGCAGCACCGCTTACCTACTGGTGACACATGGAGCAGACACTCGCTTTATACTAATCCTTAAATCTTATCGCTGTGTGACTCCTCAGTCCCGAGCAGCTACAGCCTGCAGGAGATGTGTAGTATGGGAGTGGCGTGAGCCTGGAAACTTTGCTGAGCATTAGCTACAGCCCTGCTCACCTCTGACTTCAACCTGGTCACCTTTGTGAGAGCAATGCAGTATGCTCAAATATTTGCTGTACAGGCTCTGTCCCCAGGGCTTCATCATACATCCTTCAGCAGGACTAAGAAAGAGATTACCACAGCTGGAGATAATGGTGATAACTGCATCTTTGCTTTTCAGCAAAGAGATGAGTCAAGAACAGACCATGACTGCGGCAAATACAGAGTACTGTACCTAAAGCTGCCCTGCTGTGTGAGTGGGAGTTCCTTCTGCTGCTCCATAGTATGAAAAGGGAGATAAATCACTAGCAGTGATAGCACTACAATGACCCCAGTCCAAGGTCAACCACAGCTGCTTTACTGGTTTTCATGTGCTACAAAGGAAGGGGAAAAACAAAGAGGCCAATAATCTGGAGTTCATTTGCAGATTAGACTGAAACTCATCAGAGTGAAAAATGTCTCCTTGATATAATAAATACCATTTAGTTCCAGTATTAAGCATGCAGTACAAAGAATACAATATAGATGCATATCATTTGTAGTCTGTAAAATTAAAGATTGTCTTTTTGCTGATTATTTGATTTATAAAACACATCCTCTGTAGGCTCCCTGTGCACAGTAGTGGCTGAATATGAGCCCTGAAGCTGCATGGTAAGGAAAGATGCACGTGTATTAGCAGCAGGTTCTATCAGTGAAATTGCTTTAATTTTTCACTTAGTCCTGTGGGTTAGACTAAACTGCCCTTCAGTAAGCAGAGTAGGGCCTGGTTCACCACTCCCAAAGGGAATAAGTGTCATGATATCTGTGTGAATTTTACTCAGTTTCATTTTTCAAGTCCTTATTATCTCATGTAGTCCACAGATAAAATATAACCACAGAACGAACATATACGTACAGGACCAGAATAATCCTGTCTCCTCTCAAAGAACCCTCCTCGGCCACCAAAACATTTATCCTCCCACTTTAGAAAATCAATGAGTTAGTATCTTTTTAAAAAATAAAAAAAGAAATGTGTTGAATGTCTTTTTTTTCAGTGTTTTAGTAACTACACTTTATTATTTGCACTTTATTTGGCTTTCCACTGCACTGAGTATCTTCAGTGATAGGAACTTAATTGATAAAAAGCACAGCTGTCTAATCTGTGTCAGTCATGCTGATGGATGCTGTAGATAACTTGATATTACGGTGCTCAGTACTGTCAGATGAAACTTGCAGATCAGCATAAAATTATATTTATAATGAAGTTGGGAGTAAACGGCAATTAATATCTACTATTAACAGGTTTTCAAAAAGTGGCAGGAAGCCTACTGCGCTCTCTTCTCACAATAGATCACCAGCAAAAGTTTTAGAGATAACCTGTTTTCAAAAGGCAGAGAGGCAGCAAGATAGCAAAAAGGTGAGACAGAGCTCTATTAAAGCAAAAGCATTTAGGACCAGATTATGAAGCCTTTACTGAAGTTGTTCAGTTGTCAAGTCCCATTACCTTCAACTTCTCATTAGCATGAGAAAGAGTTGCACAGTTTGGCCTTTAGTGAGATAGTAGGATTTAAAAATACACATTTGTGGACTTCCAGCTGACCGGTCTCACTAATACTGATATCTATTCAGACTACTCAGACTACTCAGTTAAAAGAAAAGTGAATAAAGTACCTGCAGTTTTTTTTCTATGTACTTGTGTACACAGGGCTGAAATCCTTTTCAGTTTAGAGAATATAACTTCTAGTCTAAGATTTAAAAAATAATCACCATCTGCCGCATTTTCTTCCTCGAATGCTAGGCAATGTTTCTGAAAAGCGCTACAATTTGGATTCATTTTCTGAAATCTACACAGATTTCACAGGTATTCCATAATATTTGCTTTTTACGTATAGAGAAGCAACATAAGTCTTAACAACAACTGAATATTTTGGGGCAAAAACTGCCTTCAGTATGTTTGTACTAGGAAAAAAATCTGTTTCTTGACATAAAAAGAAACTACAGAGAGCTTTCCTTCACTCAATGTTAGTAAGAATTAGCTTTTTCCTAAATTTACAAGGATTTCAGAATTACATGATGCAGACATGCTTTTTTTAAGGCTGCCCAGGCAGCGAAAGGAAAGGTGCTGTTCCAAAAGCTCTTTTCTGTATATTCTTGAGGCTATTATGTATGCCAGACAAATCACACACCAGAGGCTGAATGTGTACTGGGATAGTCAAACATTTCAGGGTGAACTTTCAGGGCCCTTACCTCTTTCAGTAATCCTCTGTTTTAATACATGAACACAATTCAGACTGGTTTGTCCTCTGAGGATTTCCATAATTGTTTTGGAAGATGAGTGTACCGTTCCAGTTGTTTTTAGATAGAATCCAATTGTATCAGAAGATACAATAATACAGACATGTCTCTAGATCAAAAAAACATGGTAACATTGTTTGTCTATGGCATTTAAGAGATAATGGAGATGAGATCTATGCAAATTTCAGGGTGGGGATAGGCTGGGTAATACAGATTATATGTTTGACATGTTTTAATAGTTGTAATTACATGTTTTAATTATTCCACCAGTATTTTTCCTACGCTTTCTCACTTGTTGCTGTTAAAGAACAACATGTCTCAATATGTGTATAAATCTTCCTCTCCGATTGTTCTGGAGAGATTATTTCTCTGCCTTTGAAATCTGGTTTTCAAAAACATTTGCTTTGCACCTGGCCTCTCCAAAGGCAGAAGGGAATGACAACATTTGAAAGCGTAAGGGCAGCACCTATTCTGCTAACAATTTCAGAGCTGAGCAGGAGTCTCCAAGTATCAAAGAAAATGAGGCTGTAGTACACAAAGGTACTTTACAAAGTACAGGGTATTAGATTAAACCATGAAAGCTTGTAAACAGGGGAGCTGTACCACTGACTGCACCAGAGGCCAGGATTTCATCCACATTGCATTCCATAGAAGATTTATAAATGCTCCCCTCCATGTAATCTGAGCCTGAACTGTCCTCATAAATGATGCACCGTGTTTTGTAAAGACGCAATACTCTTATCTGAATGGAAATGAAGATAGATTTGGAGTGGGAAGATACCGTGCTACAGTACTGTCAGTCCAAGGCCTAAAATTCACAGTGTATTTTTACAGATATACCTTGGGACCAGACAAGGACTGTCTTGCCTGTACAGATCCTGCCCTTGTTATTGTCCTACATAAACTTGCGTGAACATTCCTCACAAAGAGGTAGTTATATGGGGTTTATACAGGATAATGTAGGAAATACTGAGAAAAGAAAGGACATCTATATTTTCAAGGCCTTCTTATCCCAGGCTTGACCTAAAGCCAGCACGATAAGGCTACAGTACATGCCAGAAGGATTGCTTGGTTTTAGCAACAATCATCTATCGTGTGGGAGAGAAACATATCAGGAAAACAGCATTTAATTTTACACAGTACAGTTCATAAAATCCACCAGTCTGAGAAAGAGCAATCTGTATGCCTCCCATACTAATTTATAGCAAGTCCTACAGTAAGACTGGAACAATTCAATAGTTCAACGATGAAAGAAATTATGTTCTAAATTTTGAACTTACCCATAGTACATTTCTCACAAAGGAAAGGTGTGTTAATGTGGCATTTTAAAGAATCACGGTTTATGTTCCGCTAGAGTTTCACAGCCAGTTGACAAGTACAGGCAGCTGGAAGATGAAAACCCTTGCTCTGAGTACAAAGAGACTGAATGCAAAACACTTCATTTTGGTCTTCACTTACCATATATACCAAGAAACTGTGAAACTGTTCTTTCAAGAAGAAGCCAAGATGTTTTATAGCTACTGCACATTTGTTGCCTGTCACAATTGGACTTAATCCAGCACCACGAGATTTCAGTTACAAAAATTCATTAATTTTATTACAAACATGCTTGACTGTATCATAAATTGGTGGTGATACTTCATTTTAATAAAAAATATTAGAGGTGCGAGCCTATTTTCTGGTATGTGGGAGCAAATTGTGCGTTTTCAGTTGATCTGAGCAGTTGACATAACAAACCACAGGTTTTATTCCAATCTGTGGTTTAATCAGACGCTTTCAGCATGTACTCTAGAAGTAGGGAAAAGGGCCATTGTTTTCAGAGTCCTACATCTTGTAGTTATGGAATTTGTCACACCTTTACACACAGAAAGTCTTTTTTAATGCTTCTGCCAGCTTCAGGGCAATTAACAGATAAGGGAGATCTTAGCAAGTCTGACTGTCCAGCTCAGCACTGCTCAGGGTGAGCCGAAGTACAGAACAACCTACACCACTCTGGCTACAGCTGGCCATAAGGGAAGAACTGTGTAATTTGTCCTCATGTTTTAGTATTTATATATATTCTTCACTGTTAATGGAGTCTGAAAGATGATTTGAGATTAAAATATAAAAAAACACGTGGGAGCTTGCTGTGTTCCACTCAGACGCACATACACACACAGTGGTCTGCCCTTCCCTCCTCCCTCCCCTGGTAAAGTAGCTATCTATCTTGCACATCAAAGGTTTCAGGGTATTTTTGATACTTTCATAAATCACTCAGGAGATGAATGAGCTTACTTGTTGCAAATGATGGAAGTTCAAAGTATTTCACTTACGCTAATGTAGCCACTCATGTGTTCTAATCCCATTTATTAAGCCTCCCTCTCTCCTATTAATAATAATGTAGCAAAATATGAGATGTTTCAACAAGGTTATTCATACTTTCATATATAATTATGCTAGATAAAGGTGTAGGATTTTGATAACGATCTTCCTTTTCACGAAGTCTTTAATCTAAATAGAGCTTGGAGTGCCACAAATTGTACTAGGTGCTGCACATGCTACATTTGTCTGAAAGACCCCTGTAACTGAGCTGTCTGCAGAGTTCTTATCTCCAAAATCTATGTGAGTAGAGAAGGGCTGTTATCTTTCTCAAGCAGATAGAAACCTGTAGAGCAGAAAAACAAGCAGAATCCACAAAAGCATTTACACAACTTAATGGGTCCCAGGATCTTAAGGCAAACTCTGGGAGTGAAAAGAAGCAGTGAACTTTGCAAATAAGGTGGGCAAAGGACCTAGGTGTTCTAGTCCCTATGTGAGAGCTTCTGTTCATACACACAAAGTGGCCATTTCCCCTTTCAGCTGTGCTTGAAAAGTGAGCCAATTGTCTGTGCCTTGAAAGATTATTTAGACCAAGATAGTTAAGTCTTAGCAGCCATGGTTTCCAGATCTGTTTTAGGACCTGCTACAGCTTTGCTTACCTCTTTTATAAGTAGTCTGTTATTTCTTTCATCCCCCACACAAGTAGTCAACTTCATTTTTCCCCTCTCCAAGCCCAAGAAAAGCCCATTTCTTCCTCCTCTGCCATACAAGTATTACATCTCCCCTTCCCCCCCAGCACAGTTCTGCCATCTCATTGATCTTGTTTTGCATTTTCATACAGGGTAGCCCACCCTCCCCATATAAGCACTTGCACAATCAGTCCTCAGATTGCATTGTGCGAACAGCTTACCTTTCTTGCCATCTTCGTGGTTTCTGGCAACATCAGCCTAACTGCATTCTCCCCCAGCCATCCTGACAAACACCACAGCAGGATGAAAGCTATCTCTTCATCTCCAGCATGGGGAAGAAGGGGGCCAAACAGAAGCATCCTCAATCCCAAGTATATGGAAGGGCTGTGACCCCCATCACACATGAGCACCAGTGAGTCCTGAAAGGAGGACACTGATCTGGAGAAAGAGAGAATGTCTGCCCATCCATAACCCCTGAGGGGGGTAGCAATTACCTCAGCATCATGAATGGTACTCCAATAACCAGGCATCTCAAGGCAGAATGGAATGAAACTCAACACTTATGCACCAGTGCCCTTTTGAGGATTTAGCTCCTAGCAGTACCCTCAAGGTGACAAATCAGGGAGAAGATTCAGCTGAAGATGATGGCTGAGCGCATGTACCTATGTATAAGCATCTGGTGACACCTGAGATATTTTATGAGTTTCATGCTACTCCTTACAGCTGTAAGCCATCTAAGTCCCGAATCAGAGAGTTAACAGCACAATGTGCAGGTCATGGAGCTTCTCAGGTTCTGAAATACCACTAAATATACAATACTATAAAATATACTATATATACTATATATATAATATATTATAAAATATACTAAAATTAGGAAACTGAATCAAGCCTTTAAATGTCTCCATGTATGAGAGGTTTCTAAGTTCTCACAGTAGTCAGTAAATATCCAAACCAAGACACACTATGGCATTTAGAGAGCTATTCAACATACTCTGCAAAGCAGACACTGACATTTGGTCAGAAAACACTGACCAGTTCTCCATGAGCTATAATGGGAGCATAGTCATCTTGGGTGCCTTTATATTTATGTGTCTTCATTTGCAAACTATAGCTTCCCTGTCGAGACAATCTAAAACAGAATCAGGAATTCAGCTTGGCCTTTTCAAGGACAGCCACAAACAAGACAGCTTACTGATTCTGGTAGGGTGATGTCATATAAACTGAGGTTCAGGAATGACTATCATCCCAGTATCTTACAGTATTTTAAAGCAGTGAAGGATCACAATAGAAATGACAAGCCACCCAGCTTTCACAGGACTATTTGTAACTTCTAATAGCTTCTCACTCTATGTTCATTACATCCCACAACATAATGTCTCATGTCATGTTCAATTAGCTGAACCTCCAGCCAGGGCACAGTCATCTCCCTGCATACCCTAGAGTTGGCTGCTTAGTGTTTGCTTAATTGGTCCCTAACCCTCACCTTAACCATAAAACTTACTTAGGGATCTTGCTTTCTCTTGAAATTTATTTCCATGGAAATGATTACATTTTCTCCAGATGTAGTTTAAAATAAACAAAGGACATTTGATAAAAACATAACCTAATGGCGTTGCTCATTAATTGCAGACAGCATATTTTGATGTTCTGATAGCAAACCCCATTGTTATGTGTTTTTTTTCTCCTCTGGCATATTTAAATGTACTATAGTTTATACCATCACTCAGGACCATACCTGCAGTTAACAAGACCTCTGAAGGCCTCAGCTGTCGGTGCTGAAGGCACCTATAACAGTGTAAACCAAAAGGGTCATTTGGCTCAGAAAAAGCAACTATTCTCTCTCCAACTGTTAGTAGATGCCTAGGAAAGAGAAAAGCAGTTCTGGTATATGATACTTTCCCCAAGTAACCACCAGCTAATTGAGTTCAGGAGATTTACTGAGACTGATAGTACATGTCCCTTGAGTAACCTCTAATGAATCCTTCAAACTCTTGCTGGTCTGCCCCTAAACACTCATCAATTCACCGAGTTCAGAATACATTGCCAAGGCTCTCCACAGGCCTGACACTCATTGCCTGTGTCAGGAAAGAGGTTCACAGTCTTTTTTGAACTTGGCTCATGCTAGCTTCATTTACTGCCAACAGTTTCTTCTGTTGGATATGTAATCAGTCATTTCCCATCTACCCTCTCCATGGTCTGGTCTGGTTCTATACAGACCTTGATCATAGGTTTTCTCCTTTCCAGACTTAGGAATTCCACCCTCTTTGTCTCAAATTTATCAAATGTATCCCTCCTTCTTCCTTAGACATAGAAGCTATCCCACCTCACTTGCTGCTCTTCTGAGAAGAAAATTTGTGAATTTGAATGTGTGTAGTGAGGGAAAAAAAAAAAAAAAGAAAAAAAAAAAGATCCTAAAGAATCATTTTGGATTCAATCTGAGCTAGAAGTGGCAGGAGAGAAGAGGATTTATAAACCCGCACGAGTAATGCTCTCTGTCTTGTTCCCTATTCAGTTTTTAATTATTATCAATTTTTCTTTTTTTGCTTTTTTTGTACATCTACCAGGTACTGAGCTAATATTTTCACACAACTATTTATCATAACCCCAAATCCGACTCCTGAGTGGTTACAGTAATCTCAGAACTTGTCATTTCCCATTGGAACCTAAGATCCTTTTCTCTGCATCACAGTTTTTGATGCACATAATACATTTTATATATTTCGATTGCTGCATTTGATAGGCAGCTCTGAATATTTAATAGCAAATGAAAATATATTTATGTTTTCTGATTAATGTTTTTCAAATTTAAGAAATTACTCTTTCTAGCAATATATGTTCTGAGATCTTAAAAGCCATTACAATGGAATGACTGCCTTAAATATTTTTAGATGTTAAGGAGGAATATTGTTTTACTTAATTATTCATTTCCCTACTTGAGAAACTTCTGTGTTTTGTTGTTATGTGTTAGAAGCCATCATGTCTACTTGTGTTTATTGTCCTGTCAATGTACCAACAACATTAATGGCACTGTCAAAAGAAGGATGAGTTTGAATAGTTTATTTTGCAAATACATTGGATGCTGACAAGTAGTGGCTATTTTTGAGATAGGTTATGGCATATCAGCATACCCTTTTTCTGTTTACCTTTATCTGCAGGTAAATGGCAAACAGCAGATGTATTTTGAATAGCAGATTTAAAAAATGCTTACATATTTAAAAGCAATGAGAATAATAACAGGTCCGTTCCATAATCAAAGTTGCTTTTAGTTCCAGTTATAATTGAAACATACCCTCTAAAAGTGATTCAATTTTCTACAAGCAAAAATATGCAGAAAAACATAGATAAACATGCATTTAAGAAAAAAAATAATCTGAGCCTCATTTACCATCAGTGAAGTGTTCCTACCATTCAATATGCATTATTTGAAAAATCCACTGTGCAACATCATCAACAATGCTTACCCAAGCATGATGATTATGATAAATTGTTCCAGGGACTTCATATCTATTGTGCTTGTGGGTCAGCACTTGCTGTAATAAGAAGGCCAACAGATTAACAAATGAAACAGAAAAAAACTGGTAAATGCGATGTCAACATAGGAAATACTGTTTGATTAGATCTGCAAATGAGCCAAAACAACCTGCTTCTGGCTGGAAATGACCTAGTAGGTCTCAGTTTAATGGCTGGCTACAGGGGGAAAATATTTATTTATTAATTTATTTACTATTAAAAGGCTATTGTTAAAGACTGACACATACATAGGAATTGTCTGTTTACTCTGCATGATCAACTGTTTGAGTCTATGCATGCCTTTAATACACAGCTTAAGCATCACTGGAGTTTTCCACTTTGACTTGCTGCTTTTGTAAGTGTACATTTTGGTTTTACTTGTCTGAATTTCCTGTCAGGATGTATGCTATCTCTAAAAAGAAGGCAGCAGAAAAAGACCCTTTAATCATCCACAGAAAATGGTGCCTTATTCTGCAGTTACTGTTGGAAAGAACCTTCTTCACTGGAATAGAAAATGTTTCTTTACACTCTGTAATGAGAACTGAAGAGGAAGGAGACCCATAAAATTACTTGTAGACACAGTTCACTGCATGGATGATGCAAAGCATGGTGGGTTTCTTACGTGTCTCTAAGTGGAGGGCCAAATTCAGTTCCTGGATAAGTTGTGGAGGAGCTGGGAGAGGCTTTGCACCAGGCTCCCACTGCCCCTGGCATTTGGGCAGACCTGCTTCTACCTACCCCTCTGCAGAAAGACAAGCAAAAATAAGACCTCACAGAAGGTCATTCTACCCTCTGTTTGGAACATGGGAGGAATCAGATGTTAAATAATTCACTCCTGCCCACTCTTCATCTATCGTTTCAGGAGTTAACTTCATCTGTCTCTGTGGGAAACTAATGTGTTGCTAACAGGTAACCATGCAGTGAGATGATATGTTAGTGTGGTAGTAGCTGTGCTTTGTGTGCCCAGTTTTACATTTAATAATCCAATTAGAAATGAATAGTAATACTAAACAGGAGTATGAAATATTATTTTCATTTTCTCTGCTGCTGCATAGCAGGAGGGAAAATAACCAAATGCCCCTAGAGGCATATCCATTTGTCTAGAACATGGGAAGGGAGTTACAGCTGGAGTCAGAGCATTTAACAACACAGCCATGCTTTTCACAGAGCTGAAAATACAGTCAGAAAGTCAGCCAGTGGTGCATCTTTCTTCACAGATAAGTTTTGAGTGGAAAACTAGCACCAACCCTCATGGAAAATGTTAGAAACACTTGTTTGCAACATGTGTTGAGTAGTAGTAGTATGTGTTGAGTAGCAGTGTTAAGTGCTGCATTGCAGAGAGGTAAATTGTAAGTGAACAGCCACAAATGAATATGAAGGAAATGTAGAGCAATTTAAATCAGTGCTTATGAACATATATATAAACCAAATCTGTTCAAGGTTTGCATTTCAGCCCATCATTGCTTATTTATCATATTGTATAACCACTCTACTCAGTAACTACTGTGGTTAGGTCATTCTTCAGCAGATTTAACAAGGGGCAGCTGTTTTGAGAATCAGCTAGGTACAGACTGGTTTTGCCAGAAGAGACAGAGTTTGTAGAGAGATGTGGTTTTTATTTCAAGATGAGCTGATAAAGCTGTGAGAAACAGACAGCTAAGATTTCTAGCCCAGAAACCTTTCATTAGATCATCTGCCTACCAGAATAAGTGGTATTGAAGCCTTTTTCGTGGCTAGGCCAGACATAGCTTAAAAAGACAGGTTTAACCCTGTCTTCAAGGCATCTAACAGCTCAGCTCTTTTCAACTGGTTCTTATGGAGAAGTAAAATAATAAAACTAGATTATGTGAATAGACTTTATATCTCATCTAGCTCTTTCAAGGGTTTGATGGCACCTGGCTGCTGTCAAACTGTCAAATTCTGATCTTTTTCTCTGAGAGGAAAATACACTCCATCTATTGTCCTTGGTTTTAGATTCAAAAGCAGTTGATTTACATCTTCTGTTTAGTAAACGGCCAAGTAAGAGGTTCAGTGTCATATATTTCTTGTCTCCCTGTCTTTCTGTGTTCTTGGAGGCAACTGAATTGGAAAAGTAATGCCTCAGAGCAATCCAAAAGAAAGGAAAATAACTACAGAGAGAAAAAAAAATGTAACTATCTTAAAATATAGAAACAAAATTGAGGTAGACAAAAATACTAGTTGTACTTTCCTTTTGTATCTTAATATTATAAAAAAGTAAGACTTTGGAATGCTATAATAATACTTCCCTTTTAACATTAAACATTAAATACTTATGGGAAAAAGTTCTCTGAATAAAACAGTACTCTAACCAGGCAGATCTGACACATTTGACTTCAGCATGACACTTGAAGAATTTGGGGTTTGGTATTGTATTATATGTCTGAATGATTCTTAATGAAGGGAGTTGTAACTATTGCCAGGACAACACACCTTTTGCACACACCTTTTTAATACTTTGAGTTTACACATGGGTTTATCCAAAGTTAGAAACTAAAGATGGAAGTCCACCAGATTCTTTGTTAATGTACTGTACCATACATATCAAGACATGCTGGTGGTATAGCCCTCATCTAGGAAAAAAACAAAAAATAAAAGCTGCATGTAAATACAAAAAAAAAAAAAAAACAAACAAATATCAAGGACGTAATGTGAAAGGCAAACATATACTACAAGGAGAGAAGATGAATGCAACAAGAAATTGACATTAGTCTGAAAAAAAAACACCACCAAACCTGAAAACCAATAAGCACTCAAAATCAAGCTAGGAAAAAAGCTGAACAAGTTATGCAATGACTCACCCTAGAAAATAACAAGATTGTCACAATACAAAGGAAAACACAGTATCAACACTGAGGAGAGATTCATTTAGACTGAGAAAAATGATACCATGGATAAAAAGAGCAGATCTGAAGAAACTACTCAATATAAAATGAAAAGAGTAAAAGAAAGCTCAAAATGTAAAAAGAAAGGGCATGCTTATCAAAAGGGGAAAACGTTAACATGGAAGTCAAACAGGGACCAGTTTCTCATCAAGACTTGTTAATATTCCATAAAAGGACAAGTAGAAATATTGTGTAATGAAAGAGAAGCTTTCTGTAAATCCACAAGATATTTACTAAAGGGTACAGTGGTGAAAAGAAGTCATTTTCATTGTTAAGTCATCAATCAGAATAGTGAGTTTTAAAGAAATAGAAATCTGCCATGTTAACAAGTCTTTTTTATGTCCTCTTGCTATTGTATCATGCTGTGGGTTATTGATACTTCAGTAGAAGGAGGAAGCAGTAATAGAAATCATGTTGTTAAGAGCTAGTGCATTGATTTCCTTGTCAGATCTCCAAATTAATTTTAGTTAATTTGGCTTGACAGAGCACAAGCTAAAACATCATGACCTGACAGCTAAAGGTGCACAGTGTAATCCTATCACAGCCAGGCACTTAGACTATAGGGAGAGCTTCTTTACCAGCCATTCATCAGCCCAAGAACCAAAAGGGTACTGTAGGAAATGGCCTTTGGCCTGGTGTCTTTTCTAAACTATTGACACTTGTTCAAAGCACCTGTAAAGTAATATCATATAGGGATATTATCATTTTATTCTCATGCTGTCTGGGTATGCATATACACTAAAAAGACAGAGATGAACCTTCTAATCCATCCTTATTATCTCTGTATTAAAAGCTGTAAAACTGCAAATTGAGTTCCTTAGTACAGACATTTGTGATTATGTTTTAAAGAGACTAAATTCTTGATGTAAAAGTTATAAATTATGGAGAGTCTAACACAATAAGTGGTGATTGTCTTAAAAGTTTATCATTCACCTTGTAAAATATTACAGTGTGTTATCTACTGGAAGTGGAAGTTAACTGTTGGAATAACGACTGTCAGAGCCAGATTCTCTGTGTAGTAATTTACTGTGGAAAACTAGGAAATAGTTCTGCCATCTATGAATGCTGTGCTTGTTCTTTGGTGCGGGGGCATTCATGACGAGTAACTTGTCCATAGTATAAAAAGGGGATTGATTATTAAAGAAACCCTCTAAGAAAAGGAGTGCACTGACCTATCTAAAGCTTTTCCAGCACCTACCTGGGTAGCTTAGCACCAAGAGCAGCTGCTAGAGGCAATCCTTTAGCCTTGTCAGACAGTCACAAAGCTTTGGCCTGGAGAGGAAAAGGCACCAGACTGCTTGAAAGCTGGTCCTCACCTGGGTGAAGAGAGGAACCTGGAAGCTTCTGCAAGCACATGTGCACTCAGAACCAGCACAATTGAGTTATGTCTACTTACCAGCTTAAGAGGAAATCCAAATGGAGCTACAGCGCAAGCGCTGCACATTACTGCAGTCTTGTGGGCACTGATTTTATACTGTATACTAATACTATATGTGATACTATGTAATTCTTATTCCTACTGAGAAACTAAGCCAGTTACAAAATGGTATTTGTGCTGGAGCTTGTCCCAAATACGTTATCCACAGGTACTGGTATTTTATCTTGAATATATGGGTGTGTTTGTGCACATTTCGATGGGTATGGGTTTGTAAACCACTGCAGTTATTTCCTGGCATCTAGGTTCTTTCAGTAACATGCAAATCAGCTGACTTAAAGTCTTGTCCCTTTGGACTATCCTAAAATAGTTTTTTCATTGGTGGAGCTCAGCACATGGAACATGTTTCTTCCTGTGATACCAAAGTCCATTTAACAAGAGCTGGCATTCAAAGTTAATGCTTCTCCTAATGAACCAACCTCTATTGTATATAAACTATGTAGTACCCTGGAAGTAGTACCCTTGGATGAGAAGACACATCCCCAGTCTGTTTTCCAAACACAATCAACTGCTTGAGCATCTTGCACTCTGGTCTCTAACTTTTGTTCACTCAGAAATTTTCAGTTTGCTGCATGTCAAGATAGCTCACAACATCCCAAACAGCCAGGTAGAGTCTGCAGACACGGAAATGAAAAACTGACACAAGAGTTTTTTCTTTGTTTTCCCTGAAGGACAAGCTGGCAAAAGCACTCCTGTGCCTGAGGACTAAGAGTCTCAGTAGAGCTGGGTACCTATAAAGCACCAAATATTTTACACTTAGGTTACCCACCATTAAAAGTCACATCACATCCATGCTGAGTAGACTTTCACTAGGGTGGGAACAGTATCTCAAACACAGAAGTCGTTCACGGCTCCTAAGCAGCACCTCGGTAGACCTGGGGCGAAGCAGAGGATTGTGTGTGTCTAAAGCCTGGGGTGTTTGAAGGGACGTCTCTGGCCCCCACCCACCTTTTCACTCCAGGATCGCCGGGAAGGCACCTCAAGACCGCAGGGAGGGCAGGCGCAGCCAGGGGCAGGGTGGCCGCTCCCCTGGCTCGGGGTGCTGCACAGGGCACGACGGCTCGGACGGGGCTTCAGGCGTGTTGCTCTGCCGCGCGGGTACCTCGTCTCGGGTACCTGGTGCTCATTTCCCTTAATTTGGGTATTTGAGGGGATTTTTCTTTTTCTTTGGTCTTGTTTTGTCTTCCCCAAGAAACGGTGCCAGTGCCTGAGCCCTGACCCACTTCTACGGCGGATAATGATATTCCGTGGCTCCAGCCCCTTTCCCCGCTCCCCCGCCTGTTCCTAGGGAACGCGAAACCATCCCCTCCGCTCCCCGGCCCTGGGAGCAGCCTGCCAACGCCCCCTGCTTACGGGCTGGTAGCGCGGAACAGCCCCGCCGGTCTCCGCTCCTGTTCTCACGGTTACCCTTAGCAGTGAGCGCCTGCAAACCCGGGCACTGAGATCACGGGTGGAAACCGTCCCCCAGCCGGTTGCTTCTGCGTGGGGCTCCCTGTCTACGCGCTCGGCGGTACCCCCGCAGGGGTGCCTGGCCCGCACCCACCGGCCCCTCACCTCGCTGACTCCCGAGACCCCGCCAACCCCACAGCCCCTTCCCCGCCCGAATAAACTTTTCGTTGCACAGTGGCTGTGCCCCGGGGAGGGGAGACACGGCACGCGGAGCCGCTCTCCCCCACCCTGGCGCTACGATGAGGTTCTCAGCCCCGGGGCTGCACTTCGGCCGCGGCGATATCCCCCCTCCTTCCCCACCCGGCCAGATCCTGCCCACCCGGGGGAATGGGGGGTTCTGCTCCTTCCCTCCCTCTCGTGGGTTCACCCTGCCTCACGCACACGCTCACGCACATTCACACGCGCGCAGACACGCGCACACGTGCGATCTCCGCCCCCCCCCCCCCCCCGCGAGCACACACAAGCACACACACATCAAGCAGAGACCCGCACACCCGCCCGCGCGCTCCTTCCCGCAGGTACTCCCGCCCTCGGCAGCGCGGCCGCTCAGCGGAGTACGCGGTGCGGTGCGGTGCGGAGCGGCCCGGTCCCCGCCATGCGCTGAGCCGCGGCCCCGTCAGCACCCAGCGCCGCTGATCCCGCCCGCCCGCGGCGTGGGGGCGGCCGCCGGGCGCGGCCGCGGCGCGGAGCCGGCTCCCCACTGTGGAGAGGTGCAGCTGCCCGCGGAGCAGGCGGCAGGCTTGAGAGGCGGTGGGGCAGGCAGACGGACGGACGGAGGAGGCAGAGGACGATTTGGACATGCTCATTCTAGGGCGCTTGGTTGCCTGCATCCAGCTCGTCTGTATCCTCAGAGTGGGTGAGTGATCCCTGCATTAATTCATCTTGGGCTTCCACACGAACTTTTCTCCCCGCGCTCCGGTGGGGTTTTGTCCCTCTGCTCCCTTCCTCTTAGCGCTGCAGGCGCGAGCACCGGCGGGCGGTCCCACACCGCGAAAACACGCTGCCAGCACTACGGGTGGGAACGTTCCTCCTACCCCTTGTCACCTCAGCCTCCCGCTGCCGTGCTCCGCGGGTGCGCCCACGTCGCCCCGGCACAGGCGGGCTGCTCCGCGGAGAAAGAAGGTGACCTCCGCTCCCTCCGAGCCCTCCGTAAGGGTCTGTCCCCGCTGGGCATCCCGCACCCGCGGGAGCGGCAGTGCACCGGTGCCGGGAGGGAGAGAGGAAGGGAGCAAACCCTGCCAGGCAGCACGGGCACCGAGCTGCTCGGTGGACGCGGGATGTGAAACGCTATTTCAGCCTCTCGCATGGACTGTTTTCGGAGGGAACCTGGGATGGGCGCGGGATTTCAGCCCAAAACAAGGCTCGCCCTCCGAGAACCGGCAACGTCAATTATTTCTGTAAACCCAGGTGTAGCAGCTGCCTCGAAAAGCTACATGCTCGTCGTTCGTTCACGTGGGACCCTGCCTACAGAGTGTGGTTCATATATAGATTTTAGTAGGACTACTTACATAACCAAATTAATTTTCCAGCTCATTCAGATCTGTGCAAGCCAGGGTGCATCCTGAAAATCATGCAGTGCTTAGTTGTCCTGTGTTACTGTTATAACCTGTGTCAGCCAGTTGATGCGGTCTTAAATACTTTGTCAAATACATATTAGGAGCTTAAGTGTTGATGTTTGTATCGTACTGAATTACCGCTTTGAATTTGTACGCTCCGATCAGATCGCTAGAAAACGCTAGTTGTTTGCTTGTATTTAAACATGAGGAACTTAGCTTCAGCTCATTATGTGCAAACCCAGTTTTACAATAGGTCTCTCGTGACAAAGTAGGCACTAACCTACATTTCTTACCCAATAGGTGGTGCTGCTTCTGAAACCATGAAGCTCTTATAAACAAAAATCGGTGTTAGGTTACTCGGAGGCAAAACCATTTCCTACCAAGTCTTGCCAGTTACAGGAAAACTGCTTCCTCAGATTTTGTCCTGCGAAAAATATATGTACCGCCTTTCTGAAAGTTTAGAGCTACAAACATGCTGAATGTAACTGACCTGTAATTAAAAGATACGATCTTTGTAAGGGCATTTATAGAATTTTAATGTCACTTTTAAACTAACCTCTTTCTAAAACCAGGGTACTTATACTAGAATAATTTTCTTATATTAGTTTGGCAAAGAGTGGCTTTTGATAAGTTTCCATAGCATCTTTCTGATGTTGGCAACCTGTTACCTAAAATCAGATGTATTCCCAAGTCTGTTTAAAGAAACAAATTAGCAGGTGTTTGTATATGTGTGTGGAGGCATGTGAAAACATGTGAGCAGAGAACAAGTAAACTGTGATATGATCAAAATGTAATACAATTCAATTTGGGAGGCTAACTGCCATGTTCAGATGATCCTAATGCATTGCAAGCAATGCAAGACAGAGACAGAACTTCTGTAATAAAACCCGTGGAGTTTTAATAATTTAATCTAGTACCTTTCTAGAAATAAGGTGATTTTGCATAATGTAATATTCAAATACATCGTGTGCATGTGTATGTTATATTAATGAATTTAGAAGATCTGTCAGAATGGGAAAACAAGGTTTTTACTCAGACATGAGGTATAAGTGCACCTATTTCTTTTTTTTTTCTCTTTAGCATGATACAGTGTTCTTTTTATACCTGACCTGAAGGGGACACCCTTTCTAGGTGTGACGGATGTTCAGTGACATGATTGTTCCCAAGTATGAATAGTCTGTACAGGTTGTTAGACTTATTTGATCAGATTTCATTTGAATATGTTCCTCTTTGAGTATCTTTCCTTAACTAAATCTGTTCTCATCTGATAGTGTCAGTTCATAGGAGTAAATATTTTATTAGAATTTTGATACTTACTTTTTTATTTTTTTCCCTGATTAAAAAGTAAAATAAGTGATATCACTGCAGTGTTTGGTTCCTAGGGCTTGGTAAGAGAGCAGGACTGGCTCAGACAGGCTCCCTCTTATCACTGGGCATTTCTGGTATGGAAGAAACCAGACACAGGGCTCTGTGAATGGGATGTGGCTGAGGAGCATGGCAGTCTGCCTTCGCATTCTGGAGGCTGTGTTCACTGGTTTGAGGGTAGGCAACATGTAGATCTCAGCCTCATTTGCTTGTAGTTTCAAAAAATGCTGTGGAGTTCTCCACTGGTCACATATAGAGCTCTATAGGAGGTCCTTTCTAATGCATCTGGTTGGGAGGTTTGCTCTTGCCTCTGAGAGACCGAGCAGGAAAATCTCAGTCTCATATGTGTTTGGAAGAGATGAGGTGGTCAAATCAATCTAAGTAGGTTCTGGGAATGACAAGACAGAGGCAGTTTGCTCCCTGTGTTATTGAAGAAATGCTCAGGGGCTTGATTCTAGTATCTCTGCTGAGATATGAATAGCACTTTCCTCCACAGTGTTACTGAAGCCAAGTACTGGTGTAATTGTTTATGGAGCAGGGTATTATCTGACTTCTCAGTGAGTGCCGTTCAGTGAAGTTCAGTGGAACTACTTGTGGAGTGAAATGCTCTTCAGTTGCAAGTAAGGGTACATGAGAATTCCTGTATGAGTATTCGTGGACACAACTCTGTAGTTAGAATGGAGATGTTGTATGAAGTTCTTTTTGTCACTAAAATTAAAGGAGAAAATATATAAATCTTTAACCTTCATCCTACATAGGTCTCAGGCTGAAGATGTTCTTTGAAATTGTGTCCCAGCTTACTGATGTGTTCCGTATAACCTCCTAAAAGTCGACGGGGTTTGCCTTTTTTGCAGGTTTCGTCTGATTGTGCTTATGGAAAAAATATCTGGAATCTTTTCATAAGTAGACTACTTATGAATCTGTATAGGCAAGAAAATGTTAATAGAAAAAGGACTATGCTTTAATAAATTATATTATAATTGTGGCTAAATTTGAACCAAAGAGTTGTAAATATTTAGGCAATACTTAAAAAATATTCCCTGCTCTCACTAGCAAAATATGTAGGTAATTTCCCCAAATAATGTAAGAAGTATCTCCAAAATTAGCTCATCTACACCTTACTACTGTCACTATCTGACCTCAGCCAGGGTTTTGCGTTTCAAAATGAAACCAATTAAAGTATTAATTGTTTCATTAGTTGTATCTCACTCAATTTTTATTTTTTTAAGAGATTCCTATATTTTTTTAGGTTGTTTCTGGCATCCCGAGTACCATGACTTTACTTATAGGAAAGTAATAACATTTATTCTATATATTCTAATTTGTTTTTTTATAACTGACATCAGGACTCCATTTCCAAGCTAGCATGAGGCATATAGCTCACTACCAAGAAGAAAAGCAACTCTGTGTGCTTTTGGTTGGACAGCCTAAGCTAATAATAAAGAAAACCTGAAGGATAGCTTGGCCTTCTAAATCCAGCCACACTTTCTGTTCATTCTCGTGTCTGCATGTTTAGATCCAGTAAGCCCTTAGACTGCTAAAGTACTATGGGTTCAGGTCCTTCTATTTTGCACTAACCTCTTTATTCTGACAATATTCTTGTAGGCCAGATACCTCAAACTCAGTTACATCACAGTAATATTACTGTATATTATATTTAAAGGTTTAGCATACTTTACACTTAAGGAAGATGACATGTTCCTTTGGATAATGATACATAGTTTCTATGGAGAAATTTAGTCCTGTTGTATCTAAAATGTAAGAGCTAAAACAAAAGTAAGAATTTTAGGACCATTAAACCATCTATTTAACCATCTATACTGTAGCCATTTATATGTTGCATATTTTTGTGCCATAGAGATTGATAGATACCAAAATGTAAATATACAGTATGGATTTATTTTAGGTTTAAATAGTGGCATGTATGAAAAGTTGTGCAGAAATGAATGACATTTAAAAAGTTAATGTCAGTGTAGCCTAGTATTTATTCAGCACACTGGTCTGTAGGATATATCTAAAATAGTTAAAGCTGTAATTTCCAATGTTGAAACAATACAGTGCATAAGGAGAGTTTTCTAAGTTGGATTTGGCATTACTGCATCTCTAAATGATCTCCTATCTGAATTCCTGGAGGAAAAAAAAATGTATATATAAATAAAGTTGTCCTTTAAAGTTATTGTAATCTGGATTGTAAATCAGGATGTTCATTTTTTAAGGAAGGTGTTTTCCTTCATTTTTTGCACTCATCATTTAGGTGGTCACTTCCCACTATGATTTCTGTAATTAGGAATTTAAGGTTGAACAGATTCTGTTCTTTCGCTGACAATTTCAATTCCTCTTCAAATGTGCTATGCTTCTCAGTATTCCCTGTAGGGCCTGGAAGTCTGTGGCAGTTCCGGAGCCCCCTGCTCCCATTTAACAGCTTGATTCTCACAGCTTCATGCACCATTTATGTGGCTTTCCTGTGTGAGACATCCTTTGGCTATTCAGTAAGCTGCTTTTCCCATAAAGACAAAAGTTACCTTTTTGAATACATGTCAAGGCTTCTGCATTAGAAAGATAAATCAACAGGAAGAAAAGGACTTACAGTATTAAGAAAACACAAAATCCAGTAAATGAAAGATAGCAAATTTTTCAAAGAGGCTTGGACTGTAAATGAAACTTGGCTCCAGCAGGTTGCTGAGGAACTTTTGGCAGCAAAATACTTTTGTAAGAAGGTATGGTGCAGGTTGCTTGTGGAATACAAATCATAGAATCATAGAATAGTTAGGGTTGGAAAGGACCTTAAGATCACCTAGTTCCAACCCCCCTTCCATGGGCAGGGACACCTCGCGCTAAACCATATCACCCAAGGCCTCGTCCAACCTGGCCTTGAACACTGCCAGGGATGGAGCATTCACAACTTCCCTGGGCAACCCATTCCAGTGCCTCACTACTGTCACAGTAAAGAACTTCTTCCTTACATCCAGTCTAAACTTCCCCTGTTTAAGTTTTAACCCATTACCCCTTGTCCTGTCACTACAGTCCCTACTGAAGAGTCCCTCCCCAGCATCGCTATAGGCCCCCTTCAGATACTGGAAGGCTGCTATGAGGTCTTCACGCAGCCTTCTCTTCTCCAGGCTGAACAGCCCCAACTTTCTCAGCCTGTCTTCATATGGGAGGTGCTCCAGTCCCCTGATCATCCTTGTGGCCCTCCTCTGGACTTGTTCCAACAGTTCCATGTCCTTTTTATGTTGAGGACACCAGAACTGCACACAATACTCCAAGTGAGGTCTCACAAGAGCAGAGTAGAGGGGCAGGGTCACCTCCTTTGACCTGCTGGTCACGCTCCTCTTGATGCAGCCCAGGATACAGTTGGCTTTCTGGGCTGCAAGCACACACTGAAGCTGGCTAATGTTCAGTTTCTTCTTGACCAACACTGATGTTGTGATTCAGCCTTGATTTCAGGTGGAAATAACTGGAGATTTTGGAAACAAGGTGAGAGCTTATTTTACTTATTTTGCATTGCTGGCTGGTACTGTGGCAGTATTTGGTTGAGTTGAAATAATAGACTTTTTAAGAAAAACAGGCTCTGTGTAAAAGCCTCATGGATTATTCTAGATGAGGCATGCTTCTCAAAAGCTCTCATTGCCTTCTACTTCTTGCCATACTTGACTTAGGGTTTTTTTGATCCATCAGATTATCTGTTTCACCCTACAAATCAGTATCTTTCATTACTAATTGAAGACTCCAGGAGCTATTGTTTGAGTTAGCTAATTTCAGAAATCATTACTGTGGTACATCCACAGTACAAGTCCCGTGGATGACAAAAATACTGTCCTACCTCTGATAAGGAAAACTAAGCACTGAAAGTAGGATGCTGGTGTAACTTAGGTGTGTGAACCAAAAATTCTAACTAAAAGTGTCCCTGACTCAGCTAGTACCTTTCAGGGCTTTCAGAGAAGCTTTCAGGCATGTACAGTTCCATTTCTGCATTTGCCTTACCTGACCCTATTATGTGCAACTCAGTGCTTCTTTCCCTCCTAATTTTAATTTGGATCCAGATCCAAATGTTCTTCCAAATGATTTCCCTGATCCCAAAGTCAGTAAAGTTTCCCTGAATAGAAGCTGACAGGATCAGGAGTTTTGATCTGGCTGATGCTGCTACTTCTGTTTAAGACAAAGGACAAGGCGATGGCTGTGCCACCTTCTCATGGGATTGCAGTGTTAACCAACGCAGTCCAGAAGGATGACCTGTTCAAATCTGAGGATTTCAACCTACTTTGCTTGTCTCCAAACTTCAGGTTTTGTCAAATGAAAGGACTCTGCATAATTCTTACATAAGGTGATAAGATGAAGCATATGGGGTTTTTTAAAGGTCAAAAGATAGGAAACTGCATGGAAGGAATAGTGAGACAAACAAATAACATCAATTATGCCACTGCATAAAATCATAGCTAGCCTACTTCTTAAATATCGTGTACACTTATGTTCCCCTCATCTCATAAAGGGCACAGCAGATTTGAAAAAGAAAAAAAAAAAGTAAGAAAATGGCAACAGGGTTATCTGTTTGGAGGCATGACTAAACAAGCTAGGACTCCTTGTCAAGAACAAAGACAACTTAAGATTGTACATTATGAACTCATGAGTGATGAGAATACATTCTTCACTGACTCTTCCAGTATAAGAGCAAGGGACAGCAAATGAAGGCAATAAGAGACAGATTTGAAAAGAAATAAGATAAAAAGGTAGCTATTCCTGCAATAAGGGACAGATGAAACTCTGCTGTAGGCTGCTGTGAGAGCAAAATGTTTTGAGAGGATACTGGACAAGATCTTGAATGAGAAATGTACTGAGGGTTGCTAAGCAAATGGAAACCACATCCATTTCAGGAATTTTTAGAGCTGGAAGCAGAGCCTGGGAGAGTTTACAAGGGAATTTTCAAGTATCTCACATAACTTCGCTGTTTTCTTACTGTTCCTTAAGCATCTGCTTTCAGGGTTTTAAAGGAAGGACTCTGAATTGATAAGATATTACAGCAAGAGAGGAAATGCGAGTTCTTATGCTTTCTTCTACTCAGTATTTCATTATCCACTTCCTTCATTACCACTGCCTTTTCTCTGGTTGTACTCTTAAAAGAGCAGGTTTTATTCTCCTGTCAAAACTTCAGCTGCTCTCCAGAGGGAATTCTAAGCTGTGCTTCTGAAGAACCAACCTCCCAAAGGTGGGCAGAGCTCAGATGCATTTCTTCCAGCTCACCATTTTACACCAGCTGTCCTGGGCAGCTGAATACCATTTGGGTAAGCCAGTTGGTTGTTACAGCACTCAGCTGCCTAGCTCACCAAAACGCAGTGAAGGAGCCTAATCTTCAAGGCTCTGGAGCCTACTACTAATGCCTAATAGGTGAGTGATTCAGCTAGATGCCACCTTATATCTGGACTTCTGTCTAAGTGCTCTCAAATATATCATTTACACTGCACCTTCAGATTCAGCAGCTAAAAAATGGGCTAGACATGGCTTGACTACTTGGTAAATAAACAGTGTTTCCTTCTCTAGATTTTTATAGTATCCAGTTGGACACAGAAGGTAGCTATTACCTACAACCCTTTATGTTTCACTATACTTTGAGACTGTAGTTACCTAGAAAGTTTTCTGTGTGATGTTGAAATACTAAAAGTCCTACTGTGTAGGTATCATTCAGCAATTTACATTTCTGCATGAAGATATTAGGACTGCTTACCTGATAAGTGAGAGATTTCATTAGGTATTTTCAGGAGCAGCATATCTATTAGTACCTTGACTCTGAATTGTCATCCTCATTGCCAAAAGACTTTTGCTAAGTGCAAAGCAGGTAGCATTTGAAGAAGTATCCCTCTTCACTGTCTTATTTATCTCTTTGCTGAGACTGGATAACAATAAAAGCAGTGAAGAGCTGATTAAATAATAACATCAGAAAGAGTGACATAAGAAGCATCTAGAGTACTTTTACTGTATTGAAATTGTGTTACAAAATTGGTTTTTGAAATGCTATAAATAAAGGATGTTGTAAATTAAATCAAATATACCTTAGTGAGTGAAGAGGTATGTTTCTCTAAATGGCCTAAGAGAATTTGGCTAAGAATTCCTGACTCATTTAAAATTCTGGTGGAAATCATGAGATATTCTTCAATGGAGACAGGTTTTTTGGTTTTGTTTTTGTTTTTTTTTTAATATGGTATCCAGGCAAATTTCCTAAAGTAAATGGAAGGATTTATTGACTTCATTGAGATTTACATTGGTTTGTGTCATAATTCTTCAAAATACACTTTCCCAAATATAATGCTATTTTTCAAAGCTGTCAGAGCTTTGGAAAACTAAAAAAAAAATCATTTTCTGAAAGGGCAGCTTATACTGAAGAAATTGAAAGCTTTTTGAAAGCTAAAGCAAGTATTTTGAGGAAAAATTAAGCCTTTAAAAACAGTATTTTAAAAAAGACTTGGTTCTTCAGTTGCTTTACATGCTGAACTCCATGATTTCAGCAGAAGTTCCCCAAAAGAAAAAACATCTGCTTGCTTAGACTAAATAGCTAATGATCAGTACAACAGCTGGCTTTATAAAAATAACCTAGTGTTACCCCAGGCAGTTTGTCCTCTAGTTCCATGCCCAAACTGACCAACTGTCTTTTCATCCATTTCTAGTGATTTGGAAAAATCATTTTGTTCCAAGTGCATAGCAGTTGCTTCTATTGTTTTCTTTTGTAACTCATATTCTGATAGGTGTAAGTAAGTATAATAATTAACAATTTAGGCAGGCTGGGACTTCCTTTGAGGCAAAGGAGGCTTCTGCCAGTGCCCTGGAGCACTACTGTTAGGTGTGTGGGACATTTCATGTTATTTGGTGTACTCACGGCACAGACCATCCACCCGTCACCTGTACCGAGTTTGGAGTGAGTCCTGTGTGGTTTGTGCCTACATCTTTCTTTGTAAACTTTGATGTTTGGGTAGTAGCTTTGCATTGCATGTATCGTGTACTGTTACAGGTTCCCGTTGGGTTTTGTTTTGGTTTGTGTTGTTTTGAAAAATCTAACATTTGTGTTAAAAAAGCCTGCATATTACTGTAGATACACAGATCACAACAGAGTTACTTCTGGCTCACATTGGTGGAACTGTGCCTGAATAAAACCTGGATGAGCACCAAGCAGAAAGAGATTGTGTCAGGATAGTGCTGACACAAACCCAAATGGGCATAAACTGGCAATGTGCAAATTTAAGCTGAAAATGAAGAGCACCATGGGTTTTGCCTGTATTTTTTATTATCACTGACTTTCTCCCTTCTTTATTTGGGATGAAGAAAAAGAGATTCATATTTTGCTTACTGCGTTAGCTGTATGAGAACATATAAAAAAAAAACCCTGAACATGTAAATCAATATAATATGTATTTGATCAGAGATCAAGTTAGCTACTTACAAAAGAATTCATTTGGGGATGCTTAGACTAGAAATTATTCTTTTAATCCATTAGTGGAAAACCATCCATACAAAAAGATTATGGGATGATATCCTTTAATCTGAGTAATTTTCACTTTTCTGCCCACTATGGGATTTGTAATGTGTGAATCAGCAGAGAAAATACGTTTCCCTGCAGCAGTAGTATTCACTATCTTTGTGAGAAATTCCAACCTTTTTTTTATGAGGTGATCAGACTGTGGCACAAATTCTGTCTCAGAAGTTGCTGTACTCATGGAACTAGATTATCCTAAGGTCCTTTCCAACTCTAACCATTCTGTGATTCAATGATTCTATGATTCAGAGAGGGAAATATGACAGCAGGAATAGATATACTGTTCATTAGGAATATGCTCACACCTAAATGATTGCTTTTGTAATTTTTTTTTACAGTAGGAAAAGATTCATTATATTAAAACAAATTGCAAGCTTAATTTAGAGCAGACTAAAAATACCCTTATTGCCCTGCTGAATGGGAGAAGACAGGATCATTTAATTAGGTGAAGCTAATAAGGTGGTGCATAATGGATAGTTTCTGATTACACGTAGTTTAGTGAAAAAAATGTATATGGAGCAAACAGAAAATAATACTCTTGGTTTTGGTGAATAAGGTAGTGTGAATTGATCAGCTTTTTCTAATATGATCTACACATTCTATGACAATTGTAAATAGTACACTTGAATAAAACTGTGATCCAGGTTTTAATTGAATAATTGCAGTTATTGAGGGGGTTTTGTTCATTAGCTAAAGAATTCCTTGCATATACAAGAGTTCTTCTAAATGCATGAAACCCTACTCTCCTGAAATCTGCTGTTCATTTGAAAGCAACAGGAAATTTGACCCACTCAGAGTAGCTTCATGGTTAAATCAAAGAACAGGTTTAGTCACCTTGCAGTGGAAGTCAGAATGCCAGGTCAGGTATCCTCCTTGTCATGTACAGAGCATGAGAGTTACGGGCACCTAGACTGGGAGTCATAGCAGTCAGCATGTTCAGTGCCTTAAGATCAGTGTAGATACGAAAGAAAGCATAAACAAGTAACAAACTGGGAAGTGCTTTTTCAGGCCTCATATTGGGAATTAATGAAATATTTTGTGCACATGGCTAGACCTGACAAAAAATACCTTGGAATTCAGAACTCTTGATCTCACTACTTATAAAACAGCCATAAGATTATGATACCAGAGACTTTTCATAATCATCTTATAGTACAACATTTGCCAGAAAAAAGGAGATAGGAGATGGCAATCCTAAATCTTTCCCATGTAAGAGTATTTGAACCACAGATGTGAAGAGCAGCATTGTCCACAGGACGACAGAACACAGCAATTGAAGATGGACAGCAGTGGTAATCTATACACAGGATGAAGATGGAAACAATAGAAAAGTTTGGAAGAGGCAACCTAACTCTGTCCAGTATAATGGGCTAGATAAATTGCTCCAGCATTGCACCATTTCAAGGTGCCAGGCTAGATTTTTACCCTCTTCACTGTGCCCCCACCATCACCTACCCAGGAGCATCAGCTGCTGCTGTGTGTAGGCAGCAAATCCCTGGTCTCCTGCTTGTGCTGTAGTAACTCCATATCTCTCCTTGCCACTTCCCCACACATCACTGTCTTTCTGTGTCTGCAATAGTGCATCTTCCTGCTGTGATGGATGCAAATGTGGATGAAGGCATTTGACTTCAGAGGCAGCCTGTGTTGCTGGAAAGGCCACTCTGTTTGCAATGGGAGATAAGAGACAGGCCAGAAAATGCGGTCTGTAGGCTGGATTAAAGCCATGGGTCAGCAGTTAGACCATGCTGGATTATTTCTCTCAGTGAAAGGAATGAGACAGGGGGTTCCAGTCCCTGTCAGTTTGATTATTGCTGTCTTTTATCTAGCTGCTATCCAATGTAAAAAACACCAGGATTTCTATTGCCTCCTGTAGTTTTGAAACCTGCTGAAGAATGCTAATGTATCTCCTAGATGGGTCAGTCTGATGCTTATCTAGGTCTTCTGGGCATCCCTGAATAGCCACCTATTTACCCCGGGTCAGTGAAGTCTGTCCATCTTTCAGTCTTGGACCAGTTCCTATTTTTTTTTATGCTGCAGAAACTGAAGCAGTTAGGCCCACAATGTATTGTATCTCCGTCAAGAGAAAACCGTGTAGCTGTATCGTTAGTCTGTGTAGGAAACGTGCACATTTGCACCACCCCTTTTGGAGCAGCAGGAGGTTTTCTGCCGCAGGCAGGTATGGCAGCTGAGTGAGGAACAGCTGCAGTGTCCTGGAAGAAAAGAGGAAAATACAGCATGTGCTCCTTCCTGTAGCAAATCAGCTGCTTTAGATGGCATAGAGACAACAGATTCATTTCCCCAGTGAGTCACTAAGCCTCCCTAAAGCCCAGTATCTCCCAAGGCTTTCAGCTGATGTGAAGCATGTTACACCACTCCCAATACAGCCAAAACCTTGAAGTCTTAGTCAAACCTATAATTAATTAACGCTTGAATAATACTTAGAAGATACAACTCAGTAGATGAACACTAAGGCTGTTGCTAATGATTTAAAATCTCTGAAGCAACTTCCTAAAAACCTTTGAAACTGGCAATTAAAATGTTCTGTTTTAGATGGAAAAGCTTTGATCACTGCGGAGCAGGAAATAAATGACTTAGAGTGGAGAGGGCCAGTGAAAGAACAGCAACAAACTGCTGAATACACTGGCATGGCAGAGGGCCAGAGGAAGATTTGCTGTTCTTCCTTCCAAAACTCGATTTGAAGCCCTTTCAGTATTTCTGTGTTGCATAAATGACTGTGAAAGTCCTGGGAAGTCTTCAGTTCCATGTGCTTATGGTCTGAAGATAAAGCTTCAGTGAAGAATTTTACTTTCATGCCCTCTTCAGGTTTTTTTTTTTTATTATTTCGATGAAATTATAAAGCTACATTCTAATACTGTGCTAGAAATGACCCTAGTGAAAATACCCTGATCTGTCTCATGCTCCAACACAGATACATTATTAACATTAGTTTAAAAAATGTGTCTGAAAGCCTGTTGTTTCTTGTTCAGGGGTAGGAATATCTTGTAAAAAAACTAACTAATGCCTAGAAGCTTGATTTTGCTGTGGTGTTTTCTGAGAGCAAAATACGTGAAGCTGTGGTCTTTGCTTGACTAATGCTGTTTGCGCGTTCATCAGTGACATTCACCAAACTGTTAAAGCGTTTCCCTAACTTGTTCAATTTTTCATGAACTGATTAAAATTTAAGTTGTTCTTTGGTATAAAGCAGTGTAGTCTTTCCTTATAAACTTTCTATACTGCCTCAAATAACTTCCAGTTATTCACGGGTAGAAGAAAAAAAATAAGGACATTTTAAGAAAATAACTTTTAAGGATGTGTGGGTATTTTTATGCTGGTGTAGTGCAGAAATACTCTTTAAGTTGTTTCTTGAACGAACAAATATTATTGTAATGGTTTTATGTCATAATAACAAAATAAAGTTACATACAAGTAAAATAAGGACTCTTCACTGGAGGAGTAAGTGTTGGTACTATACCTATTGATGCAACATCAATATACTTATGAATTCGTTCAAACATTAATAATTCATTCAAACATTTAAAAATATGTAACTGGTTATGGGAAATATAGCCATTTAAATTGCACATTGTATTTACTTAATTTGATAGAGAAGTTAATCCTCTAAATGGGCTTTCACACATGTTGGATATATAAATAAAAATGGAATCTGGTGTTAAACTGACTTGTGCAGGTGTTGTATAATCAAGGCATTTCTATCATTTAATATTTATACATTGATAACATCTAAGTGCAGGGGTTTCATTGCATGAGGTAGTGTGAACACAGAGCAGGAATATGACACACAAGGGAATTTAGAAATAAAATACAAAAAGACTGGCTGATAGGACAGAGAAGATGGGAGGAGCTGCTAGAAAAAAAAAAAATCATACATTAGTCAGTATAAAAAAAGCAGTTCAGTTGGTGAAGCAGCAATCTGTCACATCTTTTCTAGATATTCCTGCAAGTGAGAGGTGTTAGAAGAGGTATTGAACAGATCTGTCCAGTTCCTTATCTGTATGGTAGAGGTAGTAATACTTTACTAAAAAGTGTTTTGTGTGAACAAGAGATTGTTCATGTTTCTGAAGTTCTTTCAAGTGATAAAAGGTGTCCTGGGTTCAGCAGTAGCAGTCATTTTTCTCCTTCTTAGTAGCTGGTGCAGGGCTGTGTTTTTGACTTTCAGCCTGGGAACAGTGCTGATAACACCGATGTTTTCAGCTGGTGCTCAGTAATGTTTAGCCTGACCAAGGACTTTGTGAGCCTCATGCTCTGCCAGGGAGGAGGGGAAGCCGGGAGGAAGCGGAGACAGGACACCTGACCCAAACTAACCAAAGAGGTATTCCATACCACAGCACGTCATGCCCAGTATGTAAACTGGGGCGGTTACCTGGAAGGGTTAGATCACTGCTTGGGTTGGGCTGGGTACTGGTCAGCAGGTGGTGAACTGTTGTATTCTCTTCCCTTGTTATTTCCCTTATCATTATTATTACTCGTAGTAGCAGCAGTGATTTGTGTTATACCTTAGTTACTGGACTGTTCTTATCTCAGCCCGTGGGAGTTACATTCTTTCAATTCTCCTCCCCACCCCTCCGGGAGCAGGGGCAGGAATGGGTGGGGGAGTGAGTGAGTGGCAATGTGGTTGTGGGTTGCCAGCTGGGCTTAAACCATGTCAAAAGGTTAGCTCCACATCTTGTGCTATAGGGCAGGGTTCCGCTCTGGGAAAGTTGTGCACATAGTCTTTGGAGTCTCTATGTACCTAAAAAGTGCGTGCAGGCAGGTTGATTTGCAGTTACCTGGAGCCCCTGATGCAGCCCCTTGCTTGCCATGTCAGCCCCAGGCAAGGCTTACAGGACAGGAGAAGCATTCACCTGGAGACCTAATGTATTCTGGTGAATCTGGAGGAAACCAAAAATCATAAGATCTGGGAACTGAACCTCGCAGACAGTGCCAACTTAAGTGTGTTGTTAGCTGTCTGTGGAGCTGAGACAATATCCTGAAGTCAGTTCAGGACCACAGGCACTGTGTAAATAGTAGAGTGCACAGATAGGACACTGTTGACAGCACTGGCATGTGAGGAGCTGAGGTATGCTGCTTCTGGTGGCAAGATAGCCCTTTCAGCATGAGCACAGCCTTCATAATGGTGTATGGCTTCTCTTAAGTGAGACTGCATGTATATTTACACCTGACAGCTTGGGTCAAAACAGCTGATCCTGAACATTTATCATATGGTGGAATTTTTATCATCATAATCCTAAATGGAAATTCTTACCCTGTGTGACCCAGTGGTACCATAAATTGTGGACTGTGACAAGGCCTGATAACTCATGGTCCCAGCCTGAAATCACAAAAATGTGGCAAAATCTGATAGGTATTTGTTGTATAAAACAAAGCTTTTGACAACTCACAAAAGGAATAGTTATACTGCACGGGCATACCTTTGATGTTATTTTATCTAATTTCTGTAATTTAATGTTCATATGCTCTGTATAGCCAGAAGTGTGGTAAGACATCCTAAAAAGTTAGGTTTTCCCCTTGTGTAGCAGTCAGTAGGGTTTGGGTCTGTATGTCATGTTTGGTGATGATTATGATATAACAATAACCATATCATCCTTTCTCATTCTTTTTATGTCCTTATTCTGTGAAGGTTGGAATGTGAGCATGGGTAGAGGGCTGGTGGCTGTTGGCAGCTATTTTCCATTAGCTGCCATCTCAATTTCTCAATCTCTAGTATGACACATAGTCTAGTTGGTCCCTGGTGCCAGATGAATCTAGTGCAGGTTCTGCTCATCTCATTTTTTTAAGTGTGGTGCTGTTGCAATCTGTAACTACTCACCATTTGCAACTACTAGAAGACTGGGGAAGCAAGTTAAATTATTCCTGCTGTGACTTTCACAGGCATTGCCTCACCAAACCCAGAGAGAAATGAAGTGACTGAACAATCTCAGGTATTTTTAATGACTCTCCTCCACACGAGGTGAAAAATGAAGAGAGCAATGCTACCAATTTCTTATAAAAAAGGAAAAAAAATGCAGGTGGGTGGAGCTTTTTGCACAAGTTTTTTGCACAGTTTTTTCACAGTTTATGACATGTTCATTCATCACAACAGAGAAGAAAACTGTTCAGAGCAAGAGATGAGGAGTCTTCATATATTTGCATTTAAAAGGAATTGTTTATATAACTTTCATAGCATCATCACCACAGTGATCTCAAAAGATATGTAGGTATATAATACTTCTAACTGATACATAATAAAGGAATTATAGAAGGACATTTGTTGACATTGGCAAGAAGTTAAGTGATGCAATGAGAAGAGCAGCAATGGGTTTGGGAAGGAAGAAGACACCATGCCCCTGTCACCTTGCCTGCATTTCCTCACTGCCTTGGTCTCTCTCTGTGGGTGACCCACAACCCTTCCTTTTTTCTTCTTATAGGGAACCTTATGCACTCCCCTTCCCATTCTTCTCTTCCTCAACCCCATATACGGATGTGACCCAGATTTCCCTTCAGAAAATCCTGTTCTTCTAGAGGCAAGGAGAGTTCTTGTCTCACAGGGGAGGAGGGAGTGCTGCAAACCAGATTCTGAGTATTTTTCACTTGCTGCCTGTGGCAAGCATCCATATCTAAGATTATCATTTAAATTCTGTTTATACAATATGCAGTCTCTATGCAGCTAGAGTTCTGAGGATAGTCTGACAATATTACAAATAAATCATAGTAATAGCTGTTAATAAGTGAGTGCTGACAATGATATTCAGGCTGTAATGACCATTGTAACCAAAAAAAACCCAAGGAGCTTTACTGTTTTCAAGAGAAAAATGTATATCCTTAGGCTGAAAGGTAATTTGGTTGGAATGGTACATTTCATTTGTAATGAATGCATCCAGTCTTAACACTGCCTCCTTGCACAATATGCAAACCCAAGATTTGACAGTAAAATTCACTGCTCCTGTGTGTGGCACAGTGCTGCCTCTATGGGCAGAATATAGTTATGTGTTAGAGATCAAACAGAGACTTCAATAGTTTTCACCAAATTGCATAGACTTTTGGCAATAACCAGTTTAGTCGGGGAACATCTGAAGGAGAGTTAAAAACCTAGGATTTGTAGGAACCATGGCCAAGAAGAGTTTTAGTGTGCAAAGAGGAATGGACAAGCTGGTGTGTCATGTAAGCATAAGTTATTTTTCAGGGAGATAGTCTTTGGAAATAGGTTTCCTCTAAATTTCACAATTATTTTAGTTAAACAACTCTAAGTTCTTTCTGACGTAATTTCTATAATAAGTGCTATTTTAAGAATCCACCCAAGGCTCTAGTCATGAAGAAACATGTGCTTGACTGGGTTACATTCACTCTAGAAAATAAAATCCATTTGCTGCTTGCAGCTATTGATAGTCCTTTCCACTATTGTGCCTTGTAATACAAGAGAAGGGAGAGTTAATGCTGATCCTTATGTTCTAACACTTCAGGAGCCAGAAGTCTTTCCCCTTTGGGATGAATATTAGAACTTCTCTAATGTAGACTTTGGTACAGTTATTTATTTCTTGTTGAATTCAGTTACCTATAATACATGCCTCATGAGAATTTTCAGAAGGCACCATTTGCAGAGATCGTAGCCAGCACACCAACAACAGGTGTGCCTTACTCCAAAGAGAGGACTTCCTACTTGCTTCCATATGTCATTCTCTTAGAATGAAAAAGTTTGATTTCTTAATTTCTTGTCTTATTTTGCTTTGGTATACTTTTGCAGAAACCGATGGTTTGGGAAGATACAGTACTCTTCATCATACATTATATATAACTTCAAAGCTAATCACTTGTAGCTTGGAAAATTTGCATTTCCCATAAATGAAAGTTTATAATTTATATATTGCTTTCGCATAGCAAAGCTATTTCCTTTTTATGGGGAGACTGATTTTCATGAAAGTTCCCTGAAGCTGATGGTAAAACTGAAGTAGCAAATTAATGGTAAGAAGTACCAGAGAATATTCTATGAAGTATTGAATGCTAAATTGAAGAAAGCTATGTGGATGTATGAAAAATGTATAATTTTGTTGATGGTAGGTGTTTATGGACTGAAGAAAGAAAGATTTTTCCAGTTTCCTCTCCCAACTATCCTCTATTCTGTGCATGCCCTTGGAACAAAGATCTCTTAGAAATGCAGGATTTGTGTCTTTTTCAGATGAATGTCAGGATTCTCTGATTCTTCCCAGATTAATTTTAAGAGCAGAATTTAAGGAACAGCCTCAAGATTAGGTTTGAAGTCCCAGACAGAGGTCACTACATGTATGCATGCATGATTATTGATGTCGGTTTAAGGATTTTACTAACTAGAATTCTCTCTCACACACACAGTGAATGGTTGAATAATTTACTCAGAATATCCAATGCCTCCTACTAATTATTTTAATTTACTATGAAATGTGTTTTATTGTTTAGAAATAATGGTTAAACCCTGTATTGGGATGAGCAGATAGTTTAAAGCATATGGGGAACTTAGCTTTAGAGGAGAATAGGTAAAAGTTTCTTCGGCTCATTTGTGTAAATTGTGTTCCAAGCTATTTGAACTGAGAACATTTTAGATAATGTTATGAGGGGTTTTTGTGCTATTAGATCCCACTTGAGCTTAATAGTCTTAGCAGAATCAGTGGCAAAACTTCCTGGTCCTTTAATAGGGCTAGTTTTCTTAGAGAGGCTTGGGTGTGTAAGGGAGACAAGAAGGAGCTTTGTAATTATTTTGTTATATGGTATTCTGACTTAAAGTAATTTGCAGCTTGTCAGAGAAACTAGCAATTAACTGTGAACCCTGTAAAATTTCTGTCCTTAGATGTAAAAGAGAAATCTCTTCAATTTGCAATTATCTTTATGGGCTGTAAAAATAGAATTCCTTTCATTGAAGACTATTAGTTTGGTAAAATGGAAAGGGCTTTACTGTGGATATGTTGGTCAATTTAAAACCTCAGTGCAATTCTGTTAAATAAATAAATAAAACCCTGGAAATTCCTTCAGCATCTACACAACAGAATCACAGGGATGGTTTTGCAGGAGCAGAAGCTGCTGAGAAAGGAGCCAGTAGAGTGAGGGTTTTGTGGAGGGAAGACACAATATCGGTTACCCTAAATGAGCTGAGAGGAGTGGAAGACTAAAGATTAGATGGCAGTAAGCTCACAAATAGAAGCTGAAGCATTTGGGACAGGCTGTGTGTCCCTCATTGCCTTTGGAGTAAGAGACTATTCAACTAAGACACTGACCTTCATGGTGTGATACACTGTTTCCCAAAAGGTTCGTGTAACAGGACTGATCCAAAATCCTCAGAAACATATGGTTTTCTACTCAAGAGACATTGTGTAACAGGAGGTATATTGCTGCTTTTCAAGAAAAAAGTTTTAAAAGAATTCATGTCATATAGGTGTGCCGTATCCAGTAGGAGCATTTGAATTTGGAACACTGGAATCTCCCACTCTTTTTAGAAATTAATTCTTAACAATGATGAATAAATATATTTGCAATAAATCCAGTACCTGGGAGACCCTGTCCTGGACTCTTCTCATTCAAAGTCCTTGCATGCAAAATTACAGTGATGTTTTATGGACCACAACTGATTTCAGTGAATTTTTTTAAACAAAATTTATCAGAATGGGTGTCAGGGCAGTAGAAGTGCCCTCTTTATGTTCACAAGAGCCCATTTATGGCAAAAATTCCTGTCATTTGTAATAAGGTCAGCAAAGCCAAATTGCTCTGAGGATTCCTTGTTGGTCAAGTGAAGATACTATATTTTATGCATGACAGATGCACTGCTGTGACTTGCAGAGTGATTTTTTGACAAAAAAGATCACTATTATGTCATAACAGAGTAGCATTTTTATTGTACATAGGATGTTTCCAGACTATTTTGATTTTGCAGCAAATTAGGCTAAGGTAGGTAGATACTGATTATTTTAGTTTTAAAATTACCTAAAATATTTTTTTCTTACTATTTAACTAATTTGCAGGTTTTTACTGTAAACTGTATTTTAGGATACAAAAGTATGTATTGTTTGAAAGTTTCATCACAATATTCATGCCAGTGAAAGCTTGGCTGCCTGTTTTCTCCACAGACTTATGTAAATTTCTAGGGACCTTGTGTGAATGGAAGGAGTCTGAGTTTGTGTCCATGGTAATCTGTTCAATGTGTAGAGGAAGTTACAATGGCATTAACCCATGAAAAGGACCAGTTGTTTTCATGGAAAGCAGTCAAGACATACTTTGAATTCAGATAGTCAACTTAATCAGAGCTGGACATCGTTTTTTAAGGGTTTCTCTTTGAAAAAGCTTAATGCTGGTCACCTGCTAAGTGAAAATACATTATTTATCTTTAAAGGGGCATAAAAATTGAACAGTAAGCTGAAGGATGGGTACATGGGTACAAAAATTATTAAATCCCGCAGTTATTTATAATCTCTACTTGGGCATTTAAAAGCATGAAAATACCATAGCTGTCCTGGCTTGTTACCTGCCGTCTGCCACTGAAAGCTGAGTGAATTAACGTGGAGCTTCTTTAGGACTGGAAATTCAGCAGTGCCAGTTCTCACTGCCTTGCTGGCTGTGGTGGGAGTCCTGCCCGAGCAGGGGTTGCCAGCACACCTGAGAGGGCAAGACACAGAAGTGCTTGAGCAAATATGGCAATTAGGGGTCTTCTATCAACCTTCATGGGACATAACAAGAATTCTGGTCTAGTTCCACACCTCACCTAGCTTTTTGTCAGACATAATCATGGTGCTGGATTGTCTGTCCTGGAAAGGAAGTGATTAAGACATTCCCTTACCTTTACCAAAAGAAATCATACATAGCAGCCTCATTTGGGTTTTTCTCCTGCATTTAAATTAAATTACAGTACAATGCTATGTTAGGCGACCTGTGTTTATTTGGCTATTCAGCAGAGTTTTAGTTTGCAAAATTAAATAATACTTGTCTCAGCTTCATTTGTTTAAGCAAGTGAAAGTAATAGATCCTTCTGCTTTGTATCTCAATTAATTTGCTACAGGATATTTCCACAGATTAATGGTAGACTTGTATTAGGGATGGCTTGCTTTTGATGATGATGAATGAGGATGACAAGGTTGAAAATAATAAATACAATTTATGCAAAAAAATAAAAAGTTCAGTGTCTGCAGTTCCTGTAAGTTTTTTTATAGTATCTATCTAGTGCTACTTGAACCCTTTAGACCAGTGTTAACTAAATAAATTTGTTGTATTTGCTGAGTGAAGATGCGTTTAGAGAGCATTGTAACTCCATTTCCTGGCCTTCCTTGAAAATGGCATTACCCAACAGCTTTCGAAGCAGGTATTTCAATGCAGAGCTCTGAATTAACACAGCAGGAACAGCTGGTATTTGCACCTAGTCCAATTTAAGAGCTGTAAGTTCCCAGAATTATTTTCATGAAAGCTACTGTGCCTTGTGTGTGTTCACCAGTGAAGATGTTTGGACATTAAAACTATAATGAGAAACACCGTTAACTGCTCAAGGCATAAGGGAGAAGACCACTGATGCATGATCACAATTTGAAAATACTATGACTTTATAGAAAGTGTACTCCGTAGTGTTTCTTAGGCCAAAATCTGCTCTATCCTATTCTCTTACAAGAGGAGTGAAAGGCAGTACTATCTAAAACCATCATTTGATCTTTGAACATGGTGGATATTGGAACATGAAAGAGTCACATAATCCCTAGTTCTGTAAGCAAGCTGCAATGGATGGATCTGAGATTTTTCCGTTTATTAGATACATCAGTTCACAGTCATGTTTTGCTGTCTCTGATGGAATTTGAGACTGCTAAAAAGCATCTAGGAGCACACTCCCTTGAATTTAAGCAAAGGAAGAGTCAGTCACGTCACTTGCTTTAGCCAACTTTTTGAAGTTAACTTTGTTGCTTACCTGGATCCAAGTAGAGCATCTGTAATAGAACAGTATGTGATGTTTATATTAAGTTTTAATAGTAGCTGCATTTCATTTAGGACAAGCATTACTACTGTTTCAGATGCTGTGGGTCGTTCATGTATAGTATGCAAATAACAGGAATAGCCATGTTCAGTCATACCTAAATTCAGTATTGTCTGACAGAGGCCAGTGCAGATGCTTCAGAATAACAGGCATGAAGTCCCACAGCAGGTAGAAGTGAGATGCTTCCCAAGTCTTTTCTCACATCTCATGTGTGATAGGTGCCTTTATAAATGTATTGTGATAATTCCAAATACACTTGATATCTTTACACCTGTTTCAGTCTTCATTTAGCTGTTAGCCTCAGTGATTTCTTGCAGTGATAATTGCCTAGATGTGAAAAAAATGTATTCTTTCACTGGTTTTCTTACTGTCAGATTTCTCATAATGCCTCCGGGTGTCCTTGTTCTAGCGAGAGGAGGAACAAAAGTTCTCAGTCTTCATCTTAGCAACATTCGTTAGTCTTTGTATTTGTTTTCTTCCCAAAATAAGCATTCTTAACCTTTTCTTTCCATCTCCCTTTATTTGGAACTGTTCCATGGCCCTTTCATCAGTGGTCCCTCTCACCCATGTTCTGCTTAATTGTTTCTGAGAGGGCAAGACCAGCACAAATCCAGTTTTCCAGATGAAACCACACTGATGATTTGTGTTAAGGTGCAATAATGTTTTCTTCATCATTTCTAATTTCTCCTTGGGCTCCAGCTATACACTGAGTGAAGAACTTGATTTAGCCCTGGTCTCTTCTATCACCTTATGCAATGAATTGAAAACCCAACAAAGTAAAAGTATTTTAGTAGTTTTCAGTGCCCCTTCTCCCCCCCCTTTTTTTCCCCTTTTTTTTTTCTTTTTTTTCCTTTTTTTTTTTTTTCTGTCAAAGATGAACAGATGTAGCAAAAGCTGAAGTTGAACAGATGGAGCAAAGCTGAATCTTTCAGCATTGTCCACATTTGCCTTGCTTGTTACATCTTTCTGAACTTCCTCGAAACCCAATCTAAATAACTGAAACATCAGTGGATCACAGTATTTCGGCATACCCTCTTGAATCTTTGAATTTAACTAACTGTGTTCTGGAAAATCAGTAGATATTTTGAAGACTTCTAAAAAGTGTCATTTCTATCGAAACTGGAAATATTTTCTTTTGGGGATCTTTTAAAAACTTGTGCATTTTATTTGCTAAATGTTGGTGTCAGTGTACTAACTTGGCACCCTTGCTGTCCCTTGAATTACAACTTGCATTGCAGTCATCACTGTTTAGTGGTTCATCTGCTGTTCTCTAGGTGACCTGTCTGCTGTGCATGTTACACGAGTTTCTCAGGAATGGCCTCTGCTTGTTTCTGTTCAGGAGCTACTTTTCAGATCTGCATCTGCATTGTTTCTCTAAGCTTTGTCCTGTTGGGCCATTTGGACATTTTGCATATGGTCATTGAAATCTTACTGGTTTGTTACACTGTGCTGCCTGATAAGAATTTAGTTTACTTTTCTTTGCTAGACTTTGTGGTGTAGCCATATTTTTATGTATAAGGGCTCAGACTTTGCTCTGGTATAGAGTCAGTTCTATGTTCCTCTCCAGTTTTATTTTCCCCATGTGTTTTCAATGGCCTAGAAGTTTAAACCCTTCTTGCTCACTCAAGGAAGAGAGTTTTAGCACTCTGTTCATTTTCTGTTTGGGCCAGCACCCTTAATTGGAAGCATTCATAAGAAAACAGGCAGTGAGAGAGCTTCTTCTAAGTCTATATGTAAACTTCCAGGCCATCCCCTATTCATAACTTTGCATTACTAGGCATGATGTGTAAGTCAGGCTTCCTCCCTAGCACAATGGCATAAGTGTCTAAATAGCTCTAGGACAAAGCGTCCTAATTACGTGCCCAACGAATATTCACAGAAGACACTCTGAATCCAGTCTATTGAAGTTTTTCCCCATACCATAAAACCTTTATATAAATATTCATAAGAGAGGGGGAGACAAGCGCACACGCACTTCACAGGCTGCTAATTAATGCCTTTACCCAGGGCTTTAGTGCTCCACACCTAGACCCAGGGAAGGTGTCTCTTTATCAAGGGCTTTGAGGGATTTGAGAGCTTGCAATAGAAGTTCAGTGTTAAAATCTCTTTCTAGAAATTCTTTATCACTTAAGAGCCCAAACCCTTTAGCTCTGTTGGAAGTTAAGATCCAAACCAGAACAGAGTATGGCAGCTGAATTCTCAGTGTGGGAATGACTTTATTAGTCCTAGTCTAAATTCATAAGTCACTTTACATGCATTGAAACCTACTCAGAAGATTTAAGCATGTTCAAGCCATTAACTCGAGATACAGTTTTAGATAATGTTTACCCCTTATTCTGGTTGCTGTTAATTGGCAAAGCAATTAATTACTTCATTAATTGACAATAAAATAATTTAATCTTGGTAAATGAGTCATTGAAATTAATGGAACGCAAATTTTAAGTTAGGTAAGAGGCATTTAATTTCTTCATTTTGCAGTGTTTAGTTTGTAGTAAAAGTCTGCCTGTGAATCATAATGACATTCTCAGGCTTCCTGATTTTTGTTTCAAAGATTTAATTTCTTACTGTTAGAAAGTCACAGTCAATTTGCAGTTGGTTATTGGGTGTTGACAGCTGACTGCTGCAATATATGAACTTTCAGTTGTATTGAACTAATCCTAACGTAGGATTCCTGCAATGAGATTCTCAGTTCAAACTGTGTTATACACTCAGTATAGGATTGTAAGTAACGAGAGGTCAGAACCTCCATTTTGTGGTTCAGTGCACAAATTAAGGCTTTTCATGGAGTGCCACCACCACGTGAGACCTGGGAAAAGGCTTTTCAGTGCCTTAGTGAGAGGTGGATTATATGGGGAAATGGTTATTGTAGTAAGGTGAAATTTCACATTTACAATGATTGACTAAACCATGTATCTATCATCTTACAGGGCTATTATTTACACATTTTGGGTCAAATATTGCTTAACGAGGTTTATGTCTGCTGACAGAATTCAACAGGTTTTAGAACTGAAAGAATACGGAATAACAAAACAATGCTGTGGGTTTGGGTTTTGTTTTTTTTTCTGAAATCATGAAGTTGTATTCTGTTTCCTATTACTGTTATGTAAAATGTTCATGAGTTAGGCACAAGGAGGATGGGCAGGTGAGGGATGTATGCCTGTGCAGTGGGTTTGTGTTGTTTGCATTCCCGTAAACCTCATATAGCTTCCCAGGCAGATTCACCTCCCCCTCCTCCAGAATGAAGAGCATATTGATTAAATACAAATGAACATACAAGACTACATAGATAATGCAAAATATGTAATTAAAACACCTGAGTCTCCACTTCCAAGTATTGCTAGCATCTGAATTCCAAAACTGTCTATGAAGTTACAGTTTTGTGGGTGATGTGGGACAGGACTAGGATGGGACTTTGTTTCCCTCATGGTAGTTTTGGACATACAAAAACATGAGGCAGAATTTGCATCAAATTGTAGATACAGCATAGATAACAACGTACTGGAGAGAATAAAAAGATAAAACAGAAAATGTGACAAAACCAGATTTTAAATTGGTATGGCCTCATTTTATTTTTTATAATTATTTTTTAATTTTATGGAGAAAACATCTCAAGTGTTAATATTGCTGCAGTTAGCTACAATAATCCATCACCTCCATGTACCTCTTGTCCAGTCATTTCTGGTTCTAGGTTGTGCCATAAAAATTAAATTCCATGTGCATTCCAAATACGTTGGGGTGAAATCTCTGTTAGTAGTAAACTACTTAGAGTCGAGAGTTGTGGTTTGACCTATTCAACAGTGAGTTTTCCAGTGACCTCTGTAATGTTAAGCAGCAGGAGTCAGACTGAAAAGCAAAACTTACACAGACGATAGACCCTCAAGTACAAAGTTACTCAAGCCCTGAAAATACTGAAGAATCATTTCTGACTCCTCAGATAGCCCAGTTCTTAACCTGAAAGTCTCACAAATGCTTAAAATTGTGCTTTAGAATTTGTTGAGAGTTTCTACATCTGGATACTGTAGAGCATCTTAGAGCTTATTTTATATCTAAAATATGCTTCTAAATAAAAAAAAAAAAAAAAGCAACCTAGTCACCTTTCAGGCACCCTTTCAAAGTTAAACCTTGTCAGAACATGTTAAAACACACATTTGTAGTGTTAAGCTCCATGTAAGGCATTAGTGACACCAGTTTTCCTTTTCACTATATCCTGCTGGCTTGAAAATTCCATTTGTTTCCTTTGCTTCCTTCCTCTGCCCTGTGGAGATGTCAATCTACATGGCAGCTCCTCTTCAAAAGCACCCAAAAGGCAGATGGAACAGGAGGGAGGTACTGCCCTGTGCTCTTCCTGAAGGGAACCTAAGTGGAGGGGAAGAAAACACAAGTGACCACATGAATGTGTGTTCCCAGGATCAGTGAAGCTATGGGAAAGGAGTGAGCGTAGATTTTGGTTCCTCACCTCAGTGTATTTTGAAATACAGTAGCATGAATAAATTTAACAGTAATTGTAATTATCCTGATTATTTTATCTAAGATCAACCTTATGCCAGTTTAATAATTCTGCTGTATTCTAGTAAAAATAAAATTACTACTTAAAACCACCAAACAAATCAACACATTAAGTGTCTTTGTTTTGCCTTTAGTTTGTGTTTTTAGGGTGCCAGTGTTTGTAGCATTTTTGTCTGTTGTCTCTAGCAATCATGAGACATTTCTGTTTCTTTTCCAAATATATGATTATGTAATTGGTTGCAATAAGGAAGTGGCTAAAGGAGTAAACGTCAGATTTATAGCATGATACAATCATAAGAAATTGCAGTATGTATGTGATTATATTTATATACCCTTTTTGAGAAATTCTCACAATATGCATACATCTAGACATGTCAGGTTCTACATTTGTTTACCAGCTTTTTGTTGTATTGTTTGCATTATGTTGATATATTTTTTATCAAATAGAGATGTGTTTTTGTAGATGTGCAGTTGATATCAGATGTCCATGATGAGCCTTGGAAGTTTTCAGTCTTGATGTTGAGTGTAGAGCTTTCTCAAGGGAGCAGAATGTTTTTGGTATGGTTTTATAAAAGATATGTGGTATAATCCCCAGACTGGTATGAATACTTATACAAAAATCATCCAGAGCGGCTCCTCTGTCTTCCCATTTGTAGTTGAAAAAAGGATTTCACCAGGACATTTCAAGTAAATACTTCCCTGAAGCAAAAGAAGGTAATACTATCAAGAGAGCCACCTTTCAGGAAACTTACTGTAACATGACTGGAGGGATAATAGTTGAGTAGAATTTACAATTCCAGCATCAAATAAATGGGAAAGGAAAATACTTAATAATTAAAGACTTCCTCCTTTAGAGAATATATTTCTTTCAATATCCCCCCCACCAACACCTTCATAGAATTCAGTCTAAGCCTGTTCATTAGGGTGCACAAGATGATTTTAACTACTGAAATAGTTCACAAAAGAGAAAGTTTCTAACAGCTTGACTTCACAGCCCCTGCTGTGCTAAAAAGCATTTATTTCAGTAAATGTTCCTTTGAGATGACTTGCATAAGGTCTATTCTCAAGAGTTTTAGATATTACCAAAGCTGTACAGTTTTACTGGTCTGTAGATGTTAATATTATTAACAAGCAGAGAAGCACTGGGGGAGCATAGTAAAGATTTTTAATAACCTTTCCAACTAGCACTTCCTACTACTTTGGCTGTAGTCAGGGGGAAGGTGGAATTAGGTAATTTACATAGATTAGAACATTCCCCACATCGGAAAAAGCCCAGTCCTGAGATCCCTCCCACTTTCCACAGGCTGCTTAAGAATTTCAGGAGCATTTAAATGTAAAAGGCATTTAAAATTCCAACAGGGGTAGAACATAATTGGTCACACTGGGGTCCTTGCTGCTTTTGCATATACAAATGCATTAGAAAATTATGATTAAATGTGATTAATAAACCTTAGCTAATACTGCAGGGATTATCTTTTTAATTCATGGCACTATTCGCTGTAAAGTTCTGACAGGTTAAAGTTAGGAGTGCCGCTACTCTGCTGCTTACTGATAATTGCTTTTAAATGCATCCAATCAGTCTGTTTGGTGGGTTGTGTGGTTTTGGGGTTTTTTTTTTTGGTGGTGGGGTTTTTTGGCTTTTTTATTTTGTTAGTTTGTTTGGTTCTGTTTTGTTTGGGTTTTGTTTTGTTTTGTTTTTTTTTCAACAGATTTAAACCAATTTGCTTCAGTAAATATATCACAGCAATTGTCAAACTGTAAAAGGAGTTTTGTTTTAGCTTTATATTTAGTGCAGGGAAAGTCACACTTTTTCATCTGTATTGGAATGAGCATCCTACACTCAAGCATAATGAAGGGAACTGGCTATAGATACCCAAATATGTAGCAACGCCTAAAATATTGCTACACACAAGGAACTGTGGGTAAAAAAAGATTTATAAATTTCTCTACACAATCTCAGCCCCATCTTGACAAAAGGATTTTGACACATTGACTTTCAGGAGAAAGAACGTATGAAGTTTAGAGGTGGGTTATTTAAGCATTTTTGTGGTTTTAAGGATTTTATAGATCCCATTACAGAACTGGTACATCTTGGTAGCTTTCCATGGAGTTGGGTCAGTTTGTGTGACAGAATACCTGAAACTAGGTAAAAGTAGTCTTTCATCCTTCTAAGCAGTTTGATGAGTGTCTGGTCAAGCACAATATGTATGTGGATAAAAATTCTAAATCCACTTTGCTAGTTCATGCCACTTGTCTGTTGACCTGTCTCTTTCAAATAGCAAATGCCTAGGCAAGTGCATTAAAACAGGGCAAATGTGCAATGATTGTTTCCCACTATCATCCTCCCAGTTTTATCAGTGGACTTAGTGAGCCAAAAGTGGTGTCACTGTGTTTAAGAGGTGTCTGTGGCTCTCTCCTTCACAGATTTTTAAAATCTTCCAAAACCTGTGTAAGTTTGTGGTATTCACAGCTTCCAGTTGCTGCAGAGAGTTAGTAATTTGAGTGTACATAGAGGAGAGATCTCACGAGACACAAATTGTTTAAAACAAAGACTTCTGTATTTCTCAAAGAGAAAATGATCACATATTTTCAATGATTGCTCACATCCTCACCGGCATCCCAAGAGCTCCTGTCCTCTTCCTTGGCCTAAGATCAACAGTGTGAATCCTGCCTATGTGAATTGAAATTGCAATCAGTTTTAGTACCAACACAGCCTTTATCTCCATAACTGTAATAACATTGCTGGTTATCCACTTACGCTAAATGAATGCTTATGCCTTTAGTATCTATTCACTTTGCTCCCAGATTTGATTTTACTACAGGAGGAAAATACCAAGTGACACCTGGTTTCCCAGGACCAAACTGTGTTGGCAGTCTAAATGTGTAGTTAATGGTGTTTACCCATACTGTACATGCAGAACATCAGTGCCCTGTTATAAAAAATCTCATAAATGCAGATGTTACTGTGTTCCAATTCCAGTCATTCTGATGTCAAAATCTCATAAATGGTTGCTCAGTTCAGCCGAGTGAAGGTAAAATGATAAGGAGGTTGTCCTTTTCAACTCTTGAGTGTAGCAGCTGGTGTCTGTTGATGCTGCTGTGTCAAAAAGGACAAGCAGAAGGGGCTGGTAAAATTATAGCATGCTGGTAGAAATTGCAGTGCCAGATTACACCTGAGTTTGTATCATATCTAGCAAAGCATCATGCTGATTGCAGCATCCTCAAACATACCTTGTGTCTTGGTGCTGTCCTCAGAATACCTCAGAATACCCTTTTTACAGATGTTTAGAAAGGCCTCTGATGGATACTTGGGGCTTGTTGCCTGAGCATCTCTGAGAGGATTTTCTCCAACAGAATTCCAAGGTTCAAACTCCCATTTTCACTTCTCTGACTCATTTCCCTGGCACAGAGTGCCAAATCAAGAGGGTCTCCCTCACAGGTACATTTTTCTGTTAATCATGAAAGCTATTAATTTTTTACTTTTCCATATGAATAAATACACATTGAGGATAAGAATGTTTCATTCACATCAATAAATCAAAAGCAACTCAGCCAAGGCCTGGATGTATAAAAAGAATGTCAGACTCATGTCAGGAGAAAGAAAACCTGGTTATTTTTGGTTTTAAACAGGAGAAATATCTGCAAGAACTTATTATTACCATAACTATGCTTTAACCAGAAGCCCATCTTCTCTGTTCCAACGGCTGAACATGAGACAAGGTGAGCTACAAATCAGTTGGTCTAGCTACCCCTCATGAGCAGAAGAGCGTTTGCCACCATTATTCCTGGCTTCATGGGCTTTGGGCACTGGGGTGGTCACTGTTCAGACAGAATATGAAAGGAAACAGCCTCATACAGAAAACTCTGGCTTTGAAGAAGCATAGAAAAAGTGAGTAAAATGCATTTAATGATATCCTGCATGTCTCCTTGACAGGGATAGAAAGATAACCATATAACTGTTTCAATTATCATCCCACAACTGAGCTGCCTTGTTCTATGAATAAATATGCAATCTATGGAAACAGGCTCAACAGCTTCCCGGGATCAGAAAAGAACATTAAGGATTTTTTCTTCATAAAGCAGCACCTCAAGCAGTAAAATTCGAAATATTTTGGGCACTAACTGTAGATGTCAGTGTCACAGGAGTCATTCTGACTGTCAAGCTGATTAAGTATCAGTATCACAGATTTACATATAAACCCACAAATCTGACATTGGTTTTGCCTTCTCTTTGGTGATGTTCTCTTTATTCCTATATTAATTTAAATTAAATGTAAAGAATTTAAATACAGTATTTTAACAGCAGTATTTTGCTTTCATAAACCATGAGTAAAATGGGTGGCAATTTGTTAACTCTTAAGTAAAATAAAATTGTAGAAGAAAAAGATAATTTCCTTCCAGCTGGCCTCTACTTTGTTATCTGGTCAAACACTGACAGTTTACACAAAAACACTTTATAGGATGTATGGTTCTGTTTTGCCAGGGCAGTTTACACAAGTAGTTCACGGGAAGAGACACCAGCACTGTCTATGATTCTTCAGTTTCTTCTTTCACCAAAGGAAATTTGCTTTCCTTCCCCAATTTTGCCACATATTAGTAATGGAAAGAGGCAAGACCAAAACCACTTACAATCCCTGCAGATGTGGAAAGGCATATAGCTGTGAGTGTTCTGGGACAGGCTGTGGCAGCACAATAGGTGAATAGCAGAGAAAAGAAGGTGTATGAACTCCTAATGTCTCCGGTCATTTATAAAGACTTTCCATAAGATTTACTGGGTCTATAAGTGTGTAATGCACCAAAAAAGTGAACCTTGCCCCTTTTTTCTTGTTCATTGAAGCTATCACTCCTTGTCCGTCAGACCTCCATGTGGAATTTAAAAAGTGGTGGGACGCTCTCACGCCCAAACCCTGCTTAGTTAGCATATGAATGCTCAACTGATTGTTTGAAGTAACAATTAGGAGGACAATGGATAAAGGAGGAAACTGGAGACACCAACTAACACCTGTGAATCAGAACTTCAACAGCTTTCTTTTACATAATTAATTAAAGAAGGAGGCACAATGCACATTGACTTGAAAATGTGATCCAAGGGCAGTGCTGGTGCATGTAAATCCTTTTTCAGTGCCATTACTTACATGTGAGGTTTGATCTTTTTGTAAAAGTCTTAGTCATGAGTGTTAGTTGTGAAGTGTTGCAAGTGGGCTTTTAGGTGGGAAGGGAGAAAGGAAAGAGAAACACATTTAAGGGCAATCACAATTTCATGGAGAAAGCAGAAGCCCTGGTGAAGTTATTAAAACACATGGCCTTCAGAGAGGTAGCGGAAAGTCATTACAAGGCACAATATTTCTAACCTTGCAAACAGCAATTATGATTTGCCATCCTGTAATCAGAACTATGTAGTGCTCTGTATTAAAGAAAAAGAAATGGATGCTATGAAACTGTTTCATTAAATTTGTGTTTATTGTAGAATGCAAGCTGAATGCTATGGTGCTTTCTCAAAGAAGCAATTCATATGTGTGCTCAACTTACTTACTCATATGCAATTATTTCTTGAACAGGTTATATTGTACTCTCTAGAAGAGTATTTTATGAAGCTGGTTAACTTTATGACTCTCAAAATGACAGTCTCACAAAACCTATAGCTGCAATTTACATATATTAATAAGGGGGCATAGTCATCCATTTGCACGCATCAATAGTTGTGTAGCTAGAGTTGTACTGGCATAAGAAGGATAACAGTGAAGGTTATTCAGTGGTCAGAATAAATCAATGAGTATTTATACAGTTAGATATTTCTCTCTAGAGAAGTATAATGTCATTAAAAAGTATCTAATGTCTAGACTTCTCTCTCCATAAACTTTATGGAGATCCAAATAACTTCACATACTTCAGCTGTAATATTGCTGATCGTATACAGTGAAATGACATTTTAGAGTATTTTGTTCACTATCTTTAAATGGCATCAGTCGTACCAAGTTAGATAAAGTATGTGAAGTCCTGTGCACACTGAAGCAAAAGTTTAGCTTGCATGATTTCCAAGTAATCTAGATCTGTTCTTTCTAAAGGATATCACAGAATATGGTTTCTTCAAGAGAGAGTTGCATTAATTTTAACAGGGAAAGCATGGTTTTAGTGAAATGTGGAGGAGGGGAAAGCGGGAGAAAGAGGAAAAGGGGAGAGGAAGAAAGGGTAAACTGAAAATCATTTCCATTTTCTTTATGTGTTTTATATGCTACGACATTGATGGTATTTATATTCTGTTTAAACAATACTTGCCATTTGAGGGGCAAGATAAGGACAAAGTAGCTAATTAAGCAGTAAAACAGTGATGTTCTTGTCGGGGTGGTGGTGGTGTTATTGACATTTCAAGTTTCTTTTGGGGTCCGGTATTTATATTGCAAATTCATGTCTATTTTGCAGATTTGGTGTATGGATACTATAGACAACAGCGGAAATTGATTGAAGAGATTGATTGGTCATACACAGGTAAGCAAAACTGTCTACTGAAGAACTTAATCCACTTTGACATCTTCATATTCATTGTTATAACTGAAAGAGCCTGTTATATCCATATATTACTTACCATATGCCTAAACAATTGCTAAAATGTAGGAAATGGAATCTGAAAAATTACAGGAACTTTATAAGTTAGTTACATCTGAGAAGGTCCGTGTCTTTAAAACCTTAACCTGAGACACGCTTATTTGATGAAGGCTTGGCCAATAAATTAATAGGTGCTCATTTATAATCTGAATATTACTGTTCTGGCAAGTTTGAAAAACTGAAAGAAAAGCTGAAACGAGGCACAGCACATTACGTTGGTAGAAACATATCCGTATATTGCATATGATTTTCTGCACTTCTGAGATGAGAACCTGAGCATCCTTTACAGGTTACATCCTGATTGTCCTAAAAAATCGGTCATTTGGGCTCTGCAAGACCTTTGCCTCATCACAGAAGTACTATGGGAAATACGCAAATAGCCTCCTAGATTCTCCTGTAAAAGTCAAGCCCCTTTCAGTAATACTGAAAAGGTAATTTAGTCCTAAGCTATAGGCATATTTTACATAGAATGTAAGAACTTCCTGAGGATATGCATAGACTCTTACATTTTTAGTGATTTAAGTTACTGTTTCAAAAATCACTGATTAATGAAAAGAAATAAGCACTGTCAAATTTCAGTCTTTCATATATTTGGTTCAGAATATTTTCCTGTAGTTAAAGGAAGTTACACCATTCTTTTTCTCTCTCTCACTTTCTCATTTTGATGATAGCTTTTATCTTCCAGGGTAAAACATATCTAACAATTTTTGAGCCTAGAGGGAATTGAAACAGGCTAGTCATAAGCCCTTCAAAATGAAATTTATAATGAAAACTCCCACTTACACAGATTGTACTGCAAAATTCAAGTGTAAGCTCAATCAGTACAATATTTCATGTTCAAAATCCATACATTTTTAAATATTGCAGTCAGAGGAATGCAGGGATAAGCCTCCAGGATTACAGGTAACCAGAGGGCAATTTATGAGTTTACTTTAAACAATAGAGTATGGGGTTTGCGTAGGATATTGGAGGATTGAGCTCTTCCCTAGACTGAAAGAGCACACACCCTGCTGTGCAGCTGCTGCAGCAGCCACAGGTTATGTTTGCTGGGTATTTTGGATGGCAAAATAGCAGAGATTCTGCAAGCGAGGGGATCCGTACCTGTTGGTTCTCTCCCTTAACATGTGAGATAGATACCTTCATGTAATCATTTCAGTTCCTATGCCTTGCCCCAGTGATGCCACTGGCAAAGTCTTCCTCCCCATCCAAGACCTGTATAGTCAGGTGCATGTGGTGCATGGGGTGGCTGAATTTGAGAGGAGCCCTGTTCAGCACTGTGCTCCCTGTCCCAGCAGCATCCTACCCCTGCTCCTGCTGCCTCACAGGACCCTCTGCCACATGGGCTCCTTGTGCCCCCATGTGCCCCCAGCACTCATAACACAGCTGGCTCCACACCTGGTTGAACATGGATTTTCAAAGCTTTTGGAGGGGAGCTGCATGTAAAGCAGATACTTGGTGTTGTACTTGCTTTCGTGAAGTACCAGGCAATTGACTGAGGGTTGATATAATGCGGGTTGGTTTTGGTTTTTTTTTTTTTTAATATTCTATTCTATGTAAAGGGAATATACAAATCCAGCTTTCACTTAAAAAAGGACAGTCTTCCTGAACGGGAAGAAAAATCACAAATTTCAGCATTGTGTTGGAGACGCAGAAGTCTAGAGGCTGAGGCATATTGATTTTGATCTCATTAACTTATAATATTTTGTCTATTTTAATCTCATTGTTTTATCCCTGTGGCAAGTGATATCGAGTACTGTACATATAACTGCTATACCTAGCTCAGACTTATGGTTTTGAGGCACAGACCAACATGTACATTTCTGAATGGGTTACCAATGCTTTGTCAGTACAGCCTTTCCCCAGACACCTGTTACAGTCTTCTGTTTTATAACCTGCCTACTGAAAGACCTGAAAAATTAGACTCTGTGTGCTAGTGAAGTGTTACTAGTGGGCCTGGGGATCCTGCAACCATAGAGTTTAATCCATTATAACTAAGAAAAATCTAAGTGGCTTGATAAGCTAATTCGAGTTTGGGCAGATGTACTTCTTTATACTGAATTAAAAGTTTCAGATCCATTACCCACAGTGGGTCAATATGCTCCTTGTATGGTGTGAGATGAACATAAAATGGAACAAGAGAAATAACTTGGATCTTAGCTGCTGAAACCATATAGTTTCTGAAGGTGGAGTTTCATAATAAAGCAATTTCACATACTGTAATTTAATGTGAGTCATCAGATTTTGACCCTCAGGTAATGTCTAATGAATGTGTAAATGTAACTGGAAACATTTTATAGTACTTCTAAGGGCTCTGCTTTAAGCCATAGACAAATCCAGCTTTTGGAAGCAAGAATCTATATTTTTTTTGTGTCCTAACTTTGCATATATTTACATAAACAAATGCAGTGTTAAAGACATGGAAGGTGAAAATGCTCATTACAGACGCACCCTTTTTTTTCCCAGGAATAAGTGGCTCCTAAAGCTAGTTTATCAGCAAAATTATTTCATTTTAACAAACCTTCGTCATATTTTTCCTTAAAACAGTGATATAAACAAAAATTTGATAATATAATGAATATTTTCTGTATCTCAATATTAACTAAAAGTGAATCCAACCTTTTTTTGTTGTAGAAAAACAAGTGTGCTAAGAGAGTTCTTTTCCTCAAATCACTTACACACTAATTGATGACCAACAATCATTCAGAAATTATTTAGCTGTGCACTAAGGTTAGACAATCACAGATTATTTCAAACCGTAAAGTGGGAAGTGTGAGCTTCAATTATTCCTCTGTCATAGAAGTGAAAGGTTAATTTTTATTGATGCTTTGTTTACCTGCACTGTTTTTGCCAGAAGGGATGATACAATGCTGTTTTCTCTTGTTTGGTTGGGTTTTTCCAACATGGCTGGTTGACAGTAGTCCATGAAAACTCCAAATCTGAATGCTCATATGTAGAATTATCAAATTATACCACAAAGAAGCCTTTTTTTTTTTTTTTTCGTTTTGTTGGGTGTTTACTCTTGGCAGGGAGAGGAGGGAGAACAGCTTAATTCTGTTAGAAGCAGGAAATTCTAAATAATCTTCCAGGAATTCCGTGTAAATGAATAGCACAGCCAGTTCAGTGTTCTTTGTCTACTCATTCAGGAGTATTAAGTTCAATTTGTACTGCCATTCCTTATGTGATATGCTGATACATAATTGCCTTATAAACATTGGCAACTCTAATCTTGAGGAAAGGGTGATTTTAATATAAACTGTTGATTCTCTGGGTATTCAAAGAACAATTCTGTTATTTGCAAGCAGAACATGAGTCATATTTCCTTTTTCTCTGTAGGGAAGCATCATGAATCACAGAATAATTTAGATTTGAAGGGCCATTGGAGATCATCCTGTCCAACCCCCTGCTCAAATCAGAGTGAACTTCAGAGGTGAAGCAGGTTGCTCAGACCTTGTCCAGCAGAACATTGAAAATCCCCAAGGAGGGAGATGTTGCAGCCTGGGCAGCATGTTCCACTGTCACTGAAGAACTTTTTTCATTTATCCACTGCACTATCCCTTACTGCAGCTTGTGACCATTGCCTCTTGCCCTTTCTCTGTGCAATGCTCTGTAGATTGCCTTTACATATCAGTAGACTTTAGCTAAATTCCCCTTTTTGTCCCCAGCCTCGGCAAACTCAGGTGCCTCAGCGTCTGTCTCCTTGTACGTGATGTAGTCCGATGTCCTGATCATCTCAATAGCCTTTAGTTTGTTAAAATATATCTCATGTTGGGTTGAGGAAGAAGTCAAAATTGGGCTCTGCATTCTGGATGCCACCTCACTAGTGTCCAGTAGAAGAAAACAGTCACTTCCCTTGTCCTGCTGGCTGCAATCTTGCTAAGGTAGCTCAGTATGTTCTTTGCCTTCCTGGCTGCAAGGGCACACTGCTGACTCACACACAACTCATTGTCCATCAGGATAATTATGATCTTTTCAGATAATTTTTAAGATCTAGGGTATCTCAGTACTAAAACTTGGCAGTAAATTGATGAGGCTCTTGTGGCCCTTACATCAACACTTTCCACAGTAACAATGACTAAACATAATGGCTTGTTGGCTTCGTTTGATTTAACACCCTCTGGAGATATCACCTTAGTTTATCTTTCCCCATTACTATTGCTACAGTGACAAAGCCTCAGTTCTCATTTGAAAGGCTGGTTTTGCTACCCCAAGTCCTGGAAATTTGCAGTGATGGCTTCAAATGTTGGTGCCTATAGTTTGGCTGAGAAAATGAAAATGGCCTTATTTTCAGTGGTACTGAGAAAACATAATTCTCTTTCTTGCCCAAACAAGATCTAATGTTTTAATTCCAAATGTTCTGTCGTCTTTCAGTACTGAGGAAATTCTGCTGCAGTCACTGCTCATAAAGTTTATGGAGAAGTAGGTTGTTGGTTAGATCCATAATAATTAAGTCGTTGGTTAGATCCATAATAATTAACAGGGGTATTTTGCTTTTCACTCAGCTGAAAAACTGAGCAAGAATCTGCACTACCATCTCCGCTGCAGCTCAAGAGAATTAGTTTAACATTAGCAGCTAGTTCTACTTAATCTGTAACTTGTCTGCTGCTTCTATTACCCCACAATTTTTCACAGGTAAAATGGGAAGTTTCAGCCTCTCCCCTCATTCTTGCCCTGTGTTCAGCAGCCATCTCCTGGGAAGATGGACAAGGGCAGGCATTGAGGTGTTGCTTTCTGCCCAGCAGCTGCAGTGGAGAAGCTGTCATGAAGAGTGTTGTGAGCGTGGCCACCCCATGCATGCTCCTTATGAAATAGCTCCAGGAGGGGGGCAAAGGGAGCTAAAGGGTAGAGGTTTGGGTCCTATCCATTGCAGGCCAGGTGCAATGCATGGTAGAAGAGCCATTTCATGAGCCAAATCCTGACAACTGGGCTGTGTGGGAGTGCAGGAGGCAACAGCAGGAGTCTGCTGGAGGTGAGATCCGGGAGCTAGCTGATGAACTGATTTAATGGACAGTTCCAACAGACCAAACTGAAATGTCTCCAAGAGAGCCCTGGCCAGAAGCTGATGAAACCTCCTGCCTTCACTGACTGGATAAAATGATATTCTGGGGAGATGATGCATACAAAATTAAGTTCAACTTTTTTTTCTTGCTAGCTAACTACCATGGCATTATCAACATAACTCTGTGAGATGGTCTTTTTATCGCCTCCTGTGAAATAAATCACTTTGTGTTTTATATTCACCAAGTATAATCAAGACTGATGCGCTGCATCAGTTGTGAGTAATAAAGAAAAACCTATACTCTTGGGTCATGTGGGTTCCTTCTGTGAAGCATGCAGCGTAAGAAATAGCTCAGTAGAGAGCCTTTTTTAGTAGATCTTATGCTTCAGAGGCAGTCATAACTTTTGTAGCATGATAGTTCATTACATGTATTTACATCCCCCAGATCACAGTCACTCATGGTTCCAGTGTTTTCTCACTAAATTCACAGTCTCACTCATTAAAAAGGCCATTACATTATTACAGCTTTGGGAAGGCTGATGATTCAGAAATAGAAATTACAGTGTTATGCATCTGTTTACATCGAAGAGACAAGGTGTCCTCAAGTGGGAAGCTACGTGATAGCAGGTTGGCCATAAGGTTTCCTTTTAAGATATCTCAGTGTACTGAATCAACACCATAGAGAATGTTATTCAACACAAGTAAGTTATCTATTCAGTATATGTATGAATTTTGAGTTCATATGAAGTGATAAGGTTTGGAGTAGTTGGTTTCAAACATCCTTTTTTACAATCAGGAGGTCGGATTTCTGAGCATTAGAAGGTAACAAGCAGAAAAGTGCAATTTATTTAGCTTTCATTCAATCAGTTTCATTTCTCCAGATACCCAGTGTTGAATGCCCAGCGTACAGAAATGTAAAAATTAACTTACAATATCAGATATTAGGAAATAGTATCAGGTATTAGTTATATAGATATCAAACCATGACATATACTATCAGATATTTGTTGGAAATATGACACACCAGGGCAGCCTTGGATGCAGCAACCACAAGATGGTCGAATTTGAGATCCTTAGGACACTGAGAAGAGCGTGCAGCAAACTCACTGCCCTGGACTTCAAAGGAGCAGACTTTGCCCTCTTCAGGAACCTGCTTAGTAAGGTTCCATGGGATATAGCCCTAGAGGGCAGGGGGGCCCAAGACTGCTGGTTGATATTCAAGGATCACCTCCTACAAGCTCAGGAGTGTTGTATCCCAGCTAGAAGGAAGTGCAGCAGGAGGGCCAGGAGACCTCCTTGGATGGATAAGGAGCTGCTGAGGAAAATTAAAATGAAAAGACAGGCTTATAAAAAGTGGAAGCAAGGACAAGTGGCCTGGGAAGAGTACAGGGATGTTTTCTGGGATGCTAGGGACCAGGTTATGAAAGCTAAGGCCCAGTTAGAATTAAACTTGGCCAGGGATGTGAAAGATAACAGGAAGGGATTCTACACGTACGTAGCAATTAAAAACCAGACTAGGAACAACGTAGACCCCCTCAGGAGAACTGACTACACAGGATTTGGAGATGGCTGAGGTTCTTAATGACTTCTTTGCCTCGGTCTTCACTGGCAAATGCTCTGACCACACCACCCAAGTCTTGGAAGGCAGACACAGGGACTGTGAGAATGAGGACCTTGGGCCCACTGTAGGAGAGGAAATGGTTCGAGACCATCTTAAAACTCTGAATGTGCACAAGTCCATGGGTCCTCATGAAATCCATCTGCGGGGACTGAAGGAGCTGGCAAATGAAGTTGCTAAGCTGCTGGCCATCATATTTGAGAACTCATGGCAGTCAGGTGAAGTTCCTGATGACTGGAAAAAGAGAAATATAACCCCCATTTTCAAGAAGGGGAAATTGGATGACCTGGGCAACTACAGACCAGCCAGTCTCATTTCCGTGCCTGGCAAAATCTTGGAGCAGATTCTCCTGGAAGGCATGCTAAGGCACATGAAAAACAACCAGGTGCTTGGTGACAGCCAGCATGGCTTCACCAAGGGGAAATCCTGCCTGACCAATTTGTGGCCTTCTATGATGGGGCTACAGAACTAATGGACACGGGTAGAGCAGTTGATGTCATCTACCTGGACTTGTGTAAAACGTTCAACCCTGTCCCACACGACATTCTTGTCTCTAAATTGGAGAGACATCAATCTGATAGGTGGACCACTAAGTGGATAAAGAACTGGCTGGATGGCCACAAGCAGAGTTGTGGTCAATGGCTCAATGTCCGGCTGGAGACCAGTAATGAGTGGTGCCCCTCAGGTATCGGTGTTGGGACCGGTCTTGTTTAACATTTTCATGGCTGACATGGACAGTGGGATTGAGTGCACCCTCAGCAAGTTTGCCGATGACACCAAGCTGTGTGGTTCGGTTGATACGCTGGAGGGAAGGAATGCCATCCAGAGGGACCTTGACACGCTTGTGAGGTGGGCTGATGCCAACCTCATGAAGTTTAAGCATGCCAAGTGCAAAGTCCTACGCCTGGGTTGGAGCAATCCCAGGCACAGCTACAGGTTGGGCAGAGATGAGATTCAGAGCAGCCCTGTGGAGAAGGACTTGGGGGTGCTGGTAGATGAGAAAATGAACATGAGCCAGCAGTGTTCGCTTGCAGCCCAGAAAGCCAACGGTATCCTGGGTTGCATCAAAAGGAGCGTGACCAGCAGGTCGAAGGAGGTGATCCTGCCCCTCTACTCTGCTCTTGTGAGACCTCACTTGGAGTATTGTGTGCAGTTCTGGTGTCCTCAACATAAAAAAGGAGATGGAACTTTTGGAACAAGTCTAGAGAAGGGCCACGGGGGGACTGGAGCACCTCCCATATGAAGACAGGCTGAGAAAGTTGGTACTGTTCAGCCTGGAGAAGAGAAGCTGCGTGGAGACCTCATAGCAGCCTTCCAGTATCTGAAGGGGGCCTATAGGGATGCTGGGGAGGGACTCTTCAGTAGGGACTGTAGTGATAGGAAAAGGGGTAATGAGTTCAAACTTAAGCAGGGGAAGTTTAGATTGGATGTACAGAAGAAATTCTTTCCTGTTAGGGTGGTGAGACATTGGAAGAGGTTACCCAGGGAGGTTGTGAATGCTCCATCCCTGGCAGTGTTCAAGGCCAGGATGGACGAACCCTTGAGGGATATGTTTTAGTGTCTGGTGTTTCTGCCCATGGAACGGGGGCTGGAACTTGATGGTCTTAAGGTCCTTTCCAACCTTAACTTTTCTATAATTCTATGATTCTATATTAGGAAGAAATTCTTCAATAAGACAGAGGGCCTGGCACAGGTTGCCGAGAGAAGTTGTGGCTGCCCCATCCTTGGCAGTGTTCAAGGCCAGGTTGGACGGGGCTTGGAGCAACCTGGTCTAGTGGAAGGTGACCCTGCCCATGTCAGGGGATTGGAACTGGATGATCTTGAAGTTTGCTTCTGAGCCAAACCATTCTGTAAGACAAACTGACTGGAAAACTGTTGCAGGGAATTTTTAGGGAGGAGGTAAGAGAATTGGATCACATATTCACGGACTTTGAAAAGTTCAGTGGTTGTAGGACAGGTATGAAGAACCACACATTGGTATTCATATTTGGCTCATCAGTGGTAAAATTATAGCATTTTTCTTTCAGTAAAGACTTAAGATTTAAAGTCAGAGTTTACTGGTAAGGAACTCTAGTAAGACCTGTTCCCCCATTTTACTCCTGTAGTGCTATAAACAAAGGCAACAAGAGGGGTGATTTTCAGAAACTGCACAGCGTCTTATTCTGATCATCGGCTAGATTATTTAAATGCAGGAGGGATGGTTTCTGAAGTATAGAAACCAAAGTGTGAAGTGACACTGCTGTTTTGGTAAGGTCTGGCCTGGGGCCAGAAAAATGCAGAGACTACCCATTAAGTAAATGTGTTTTGAAATAAAAGGCTTTTTTAGGAATGCTGTCTTTGGGAATGCACCAAAGTGAAATGAAAAAAAACAGATTGTGGATATCTCATAGTAGACTACAGTCTCTCGTTAAGCCTCTTTGACCTTCAAAACAGGAATAAAAATATCCTCATGTATATACAACTGAATGTTTTCTCATTTACAATTGTGTTAAATCTGTGCTGCAGTGGGAAGGATATATTCTTGAGGAATATTTGCTTACAAAATGTGCAGATGATTGCTTTGAGATCATCTTCACCTCCGTATCAGTGTGATTTATGGATTTGTGAAGTTTAAAGGCCAGCAAATATTGTCCCATTCCTTATGTTTACAGACAGCCTTGCTTTAGTCACCTGTTATAGCCTATTTGTTCAGGGCTTTTTTAGGAACATTTTTACTTCAAGGCTATTCTACTTTGTTCATAACGTTTTTGGGTGTTCTTTGGGGTTTTTTTGAGTTTTATTTTTTTGTGGTTTTTTGTTTGGTTGGTTTTTGGTTGGGTTTTTTTTGTTTGTTTGTTATTGGTTTTAATTTTTTTCTTAATGTATTAAAATCACAATGACTTTGGTAGCCAGTTTGCTAATATACTGGAGTAAGGGCAATCTAATTCTCTGTAAGGTATTCCCAAATTTGAAGCCATTCACAACCTTGCTGTAACTCATTAATTCAATAGAAAATAAACCTTTTTTTGTATGGATCAGTAAGGGTTAAAACAGCCCTCAAAAGGCATGGTAAAAGCATGGTTAGACAAGTCAGAGTGGCTAAAATTTCAGAGAGGAGGAGGAAGATGAAAGGAAGAAGGAAAGATCCTGAGAAAGAAGGGACATTAGTGTGATGCCCCCTTCAACAGGAGAAAGCTCTTCATCTAGTCTCAGGTGCGTCTGAAGCCACATCAACATCAGTCTCAGTGATGGATACACACTTGGTATTTTGCAAGTGCACCTGACTTAGGCAAACAGAGCATAGGAGGGGCAGTACATGTGACTTCAATTTTGAAATTTTGAATGCTGAGTTATTGTAAATTACTGCAAATGAACTCAAACCACATTTTCATGCTGTACTTTGAAATTCCATTTTCAAATGCAACAATATGACTTTTTTTCCCCACAAAATAGTATTTTTTCTGAACTTTTCAGTTTGATAAAGAAGGGAAACCCATCAGCAGTTCTGTTTTGGATGAATCAGAGCTTTTTGGAAAACAAAAAAATTGAAACGAAAAACCGTAAAACACAGAAAAATCTGACCTTTCTAAAATTAACTTGTAGAAATGTCTCTTTCAGTTCCATGGTTCTGCCCCTATCACATGTAAAGCATGTCACCTTCTAATTTCAGAGGTAAAAATAAGCTTTTTCATATATTCATCTGCATGTTGGAGCCAGCCCAGTTTGCAGCATAGCTAGTTTGGTCTGTAGGCTTGCTGTAAGTGGTAGTAATTCACAGTAAAGAAGATAAATTAGCAAGGGGTAGAAATGATTTTTGTTTGTACACAGAATACTTTCTGTCAAGAGTTTCTGAGGAATAGTGTGTGGTGTTTATTTATTATGTTTATTTATGATGTGTGGTGCTTATTTATATACAGTTGTTCTTCATGCAGTATCATGGTTTGTATTGGCAGATTAGCACAGTTCTAAGAAACCTGAATTATACAGGAGTGTTATACAGTTTATTATTTCCAGTGCAGAGATGATACACTCTAGGGAGTTTTCCTGAAGAAGCCTGTGTTCTGTTTCTCTACCAGTGTATCAAGCTTTATACCCCACCCTGAAGAAGTGGTGGGCAAGTCAAAAAGCTTCTTAGGTCCCGAAGAAAGTATATAATCCAAATTAAGGCTCTGTGCCCCTGCACTTGGCCTTGAATTTCAGTCTTTCCTCCCTTTGCCTTTTTTTTACAGTTGTGATGCATATAAAACCACTCTTCCACATTGAAAGTCATCAATTCTTGTGGAGGAAGTCTTGCTGAAAGCTGTCAGTCTATAGCTGTTAATTTGTAGCAGTGCACAGGACAGTGACTGTGGCAGTGTACATCCGCTAGCTTTACCAGTGGATCAGCTCAACCGCTCCCTCCATTATCACTGAAGTTCTGTTCCAGGCATCTGTTTCAGCTGTGAAAGGTGCACAAAATCCTTTCTGTGAAAAGCCAGGTCAAGGCACCTACCTGCATGCATATTTAGCTAGTTCTTGCTAGGCTTTATCAGTTTGCTTGCAACAAACTCCGTATCTGGCCTGTAGCAATCTTTCTGCTCTCTTCCAAGAGGTTTCTTTATGAGAAATTAAATTATAGCTTGATCTGATATTGCCTGGCATTGATCTTATTTTAGGAGCCACAGAAATAATTGACTGTCTACTTTCATCCTTTGTCATAGATGCTGCATTTAAGAGCTAAGCTGTTTTCCTCTGAATGTAGTGTTTCTCTGTGAAGGCCTTCTCTGTCAGTGAGCTTTACCTGATGAAAATTGTGCTAAACAGAGACAGAGACATTTTTAAAAGGCAGTTAAGAAAATGAAGATATTAAAAATGGAGAAGCAAAGAGAGGGACAGTGTGCTGAATGCTGGAAAAGAGAAAGGAGAATTGTTCACATGTAAGGACTTGCAGATTTGTTGTCAAACTTCTGGTATTCTCTTAGCTGCTTAAGGAGTCCGTTCAGGGTTTGGGTGCGTGATCATAGACTGCAAACAATTATTTTTCCTGAGTTAATGGCAAAAGCAAACACACACCAACAAAAAGCCTGAGTAACTGAAAGGGAAAAAAATGAAAAAAATACTGTTATCGGAGTATTTAGGAATACTGAGTCAACGTTTTATAAATGTTTTTCTCCTGTTTCAGAATAAGGAAGATTTTCTGCGGCTCATACATGTTTCAACCGCTTTGTGTATAACGCAGTACAGCATGATCAATCTCATTTTACTTTTCCAGCTATATTTTTTCTGTCAGTTTTCAGAGAAAAAATATTTGTGGCTGGAGTGCAGTCAGGGAAAAATCACAAACAGATTCTTAAAATTATTATTATTCAAAGGCATCCTTTTGAAAACTAACTTTGCAATAGAGCTGGGACTGTGGCATGTGGGGACAGAGCTGTCTAAATGGGAGCACTAGCACATTCCCTCTTTAATTTGTATTTTACGTGCTTTCAGAATATCCAGAACAGATTGAAGGCGAACAGGACAAACAGGCAATAGACAACATGTAACATGTTTTCTTGCAGAGGGGGTAAATACAAGGAAAAAAAGGACAAAGGAAAGGAAAGGACGAGGGGTAATGGGTACAAATTGGAGCACAAGAGGTTCCACTTAAACCTGAGAAGAAACTTCTTCTCAGTGAGGGTGACGGAACACTGGAACAGGCTGCCCAGGGAGGTTGTGGAATCTCCTTCTTTGGAGACATTCAAAACCCGCCTGGACACGTTCCTGTGTAACCTTATCTAGGTGTTCCTGCTCCGGCAGGGGGATTGGACTAGATGATCTTTTGAGGTCCCTTCCAATCTCTAACATACTGTGATACTGTGATACTGTAATACTTTAAATATTGCAAACATTCATTTTCTTCAGCTGTAAGTACCCACTTCAAACAGATCCTGTACATGATCATAACTAATCTTTACCAACACATTTGACCTCCAAGAAGATATCTGTACACTTGCCAGTCCTAATGTGACCATACCATGTGTATCTGTTCAGAATGATAGCAATACTTCTTTTCCTCTGCATAAATGGAACCAGTGATAATCTGTTGAAGTGGCGTAATCACATATCTGAAGTTCCCTTTGAAATAATTTATTTTGTCTAGAGAAGCTGTGGAGCATGCTCTAAGGAGAGGTTTTTTGGATGACTTCCTGTGTTTTCTTCCTCCATCCCTTTCGCAAGAGAGGCCTTCCTACCTTTTCCATTTGACACTTTTTGTCATATTTTTTTATTTCACCTCTTATGGTGCAGCTATGACTTGTTTCCCCTTTGCATTATCAAATTCTTCTTTTTCCCACTGTCAAGTGATCATACAGGGTTTTGTTGCTTACTTCTCCGTGACATTCATTAATGGCTGCACAAAGTAACTGTCAGTTTGCTACTTTCTCTCCTGTGTTTCCAGGCTAAAGTCTTCCTCCTCCCAAGTAACTAATGGAGAAAGAGCTGGCTGTTTCCTGGACTATCTTGCAGTCTCTCCCAGCTGCCTTTTCCTAAATGTCAGGGACGCTCTCCAGCGTGGTTACCATGGTGCGCTCAGCTAGCATGCCTGCAAGGGTTCACAGGAACCAGCACACCCACTGCACCTCTATAGGAACATGCCATAAGGGAAGGCACTTACCTGCTGTATCACAGTTAAATAGAACATAATGAAAGGTGCTTTTTGGTGAATGTTCTGTATAAAATTGTCCCCAGTTTGGTACCATAAAACCCATCAATTTTCTTTGTACCTCCGTTTATGAGAGTGTTGGTATATCTATAGATGTGGTACAAGTTATGCATATAAACTGGCTCGGAAATGTAAATGGTGATGAGGAACAGTGAGATTTATATTGTGCTGTATTCATTAACTACCTTCTATACAAAGATTTGAAGGTGGTTTCTATTTCCTCATAATATATTATTCAATCTGAAACATTGTTACTAGCAAAGAAAGCTTTTCTTTGGTACGGTTTCCTGGTGTGAAAGTCAAAACAAATGAAGTACAACGTGCATCCAGCCATCAGAGAACACTGTTTTTTTAAACCTCAGGTTTATAGCTAGCAACCTGTAGATAGATTTGTAGCTGAAATAACAAAATCCTGTTTAAAACTCCAAGAGATTTAAAAACTCACTTTGAAATGCCATGCAACTGTGTCACAGTATTGTTGCTAAAATATGTAATTCACTTCTAAACAGATTTCAAACATAAACATGAAAAAATGCCTTTGTTCCAGATAATGCTACCAGTAAGTTCTGTTCCAGTCACTTGTTTCAGATTAAATTGGTTGCATTATCTTCAAGAAATAGTTAGACTGGAAATACATAGTATCAGATTCAGTGATCATACAGAGAAGAGCTCCGAGCTACAGTGTACTTTGGTCTGTCCTCTTGATAAATGTTTCATGGAAATAAAATATTCTTCTCCCAGTTGCACAGCTTTAGCCCTTGTGAATGAAGTTGGTAGGTTTTTCCAGTGTGATTAAGTTCCTTTCATTAAACTTTTCAGGTTTTTCTTACTGGGACCAGATATGAACTTCCCAAATCCCAACATCCTGCTGCTACAAACAGTCATGCCATCTACATCTTGTGCAAAAGCAACTGAACTCTGTTTTAAAAGTGGTTGTGTTATTTTAAGTCATAGTTCCACTGAGAGGCTATCTCAGAAACTCACTCCTGACTTTTAAAACTTACCTGGATTTCCAAGCTAACTGAACAAACCATTAAGGTCATCTGAGTCTTTTAGTAGAATTAATTTGTTTGTTTTTCTGAGAATTCTTTTCTATTGCAAATATTTACCTGCATTGGTATCCCTCTCTGTTTTGTTTTTGGTGTTTGTTTGTTTTTTTTTAATTAAACCAAAATTGTCTAAGCTCTTGTCCCCTTTTGGTTACTGCACAAGATTTTTTTGCTCACCCCTGGTTCAGCTAAAATTCTTTTGCCTTCAGCATAGATTACCAGCATCTCTTGCACTTATCGCAGATGAACTCTCCCCAGGACTTTGTGCGGAGACATTGATACTTCCTATCTTTACTAGGAGTTGCTTGGTTACAGCTTCAGAACACACTTGCCTTTCAATCACTTGCCTCTCCATCATACTGTCTGTTTACAGTCCTCTGAGACTGTCAGACATGGTCTGATTCTTTTCCTCCCCCATGTTTTTGCTATGGTGAGATTCTCATTAGTAACAAAACCTCCCACTAGTAGTTGCTGAATATATGGTTTTACAAATTGTGTTGTTGAATTTCATACCATTTCTACTACTCCAGTTCTCAGGGTCAGCAGTTTCTCCCACATGCTATACTGGACCTCTTTGTGATGGCATGTTTTCACACATCATGCCATGAGTAGGTGTAATTAGTAGAACTGAGAAACTGCATGCACAGAGTTTAGTACCTGCCATTTACTGCAGCTTACTATTTTTCTCCTGCTCTTGTATTTACTAAACAAGTGAATGTACTGGTTTGTTCCATACTGTGGTAACCAATTGGAGTATTTACTGATCTATTTAGCACAATTATAATTACAATTTTCAGTTTTTCAAAATAAATTTTTATTTTAAAAATATATATATATGAATAGATATTCATATTCTCATTCATCTTCCTTCCTCTCTCCCTCTCTCCTCCCTCCCTCCCTCCTTCTCTTTTCCCTCCTTCCCTCTCTTCTCCCTCCCTCCCTCCCTTCCGTCTTTCCTTTCTCTTCTCTCTTTCTTTCATTTCTCTCTCTCTTTCTTTCCCTCCTTTCTTCATTTGCATATTCCCTTCCTTCTCCCAAGATATCTGAACTTGGATACCAGCTAAACAGCTGGCTATATTCTCATTCATATTCTACAGGCAAATTCAGCCTCACTTTAACTCTATTGACATGATAAGCATGAGTCAATATAAGGAAGTTGCCTCATAAAGTGTTCTGTGTCCTACGCAAAATATCGCTTATGTTCAAAGTTTATTTCCTATTCAAGCATCATTAAATTCCAATGATTTATAGCCTTAAAATAAATGCTCGTATGAATATTAAATACCCAGTTAGCAGTTTTATTATGCTATCACCCACAGATAAATCCCATTTTGACAAATTCCTACATAAATAACATTGTAATTATTGCCATGTAAGTACTAAATTTTACAACCACAGCTAATTACCTACATCCGAATTTCAGACTTCAGTCTAACAGCCTCAACTAAAGCCAATAGAAATCAATGAAAAGATATCCCTTAATGAATCAGTCTTACCATATAGTTGCAATCAATTTATATTACATTAACAATGTTTTATTTTTCTAAATAAAATTTAGATGTCTAAATTTTAGCAGATGACGGCATGGGTAGCAGAACCACTCAGAAATGCGCTGCAAATATTTATTCTACTTTTGGTGCACAAAAATTATTAAATGGTTAAAAAACTTTTCATAGCAAACCTAGAAGTGTTTGGCAGTTAGGTGAGGAATCCCTCTCTAATACCCAGTAGCAATTAGCTGTCCGTGTCCAGACCCCTCATTATTTTACGTTATAAGAGAAATTACAAGTATATTAGCTTGATTCTACAAAGCTGATCATCAGTGAAAATTAATGTTGACATTTAATTGTCCTGAAACTTCATATTTAATATCTCACTAAGATGAATGGTTCAATTTACACTTTACAGAGCTATTGTTTCAGTCTATAGTACTACCAGATCCAAATTAATGCATGCAAGTATAGCTTTTTCTGCACAACTAAGAATGAGACTTTTACAAAATTAATGGTAATATCAAAATATAAAGTAATTTCAGAGAGCATATCAAGATATATCTAACAAAGCTTCTCTCTGGATTTGATGTAGTCAGTATTTTCACTAGTATCTTAGATGACAGAAGAAAGAGAGGGCATTTGCAAATTTATGGAGGACACCATGCTGGAAGTTGCAAGAATTTTGCATGACGTAATCAGAATTCAGAATGAGCTTAATGAATTGGAGAAATGTTCTGAAATCAATCAAATAGAATTTGTCAATGCAATGGTAACAATAAGAACAAAATACTCCAATTGGGAAAGAAAATCAAGCACATAGGTACAAAATGAGGACTGGCTGCTTAGCTGGCTATATGTCATTCTCTGTAATTGTATCTGAATTAACAATATGCTGTTGTTGAAAAAAAGGCAATCCTGTTTTGAGGTGAATTAACAGGAATGATGTATAAGGCATGGGAGGCAATTATTCTGCTCTACTTGTCACTAGGAAGGTCTCAGCTGTTCTGTATTCATCCTTGGGCTTCACTCTTGTAGAAAAGACAGTGACAAATTGAGAGAAGATCAAAAAAAAAAAAAAAAAAAGGAAAAAGAATGAAGGCTGTCTTAGAAGGCCCAAAATCCTTGGAAAAAGAACCTGAAAGAAATGACTTGGTATAGAAAGGGAGTTATGATAATATTCTTCAAGTATTTAAAAGTTCTTAGAAGTGATCAGTTGCTCTTCATTCCACTGACGTGACAAGGATGGTTCAGTTTAATTTGAAGAAGATCTAGGTGCAATATTAGAAAAAACTAACTGCAAGAATAGCTAAACTCAGGTTGCTTAAGAAGGCTGTGGAATCCCTCTCATTGAAGCTCTTTCAAAAAACAGAGAAGACAGGCATTAGTGAGGGACACTCTAATTATGCTTGATCCTGTAAGGAAGGAAAGGATCCAGGTGAACTTTCAGTCTCACAGAGTTGTGATGCTTTGGGATAGCTTAAGACCCTATTTAATAATCTTCCAAACAACACCTAGGTCGTTGCATAGGCAAAGAGAATACCACCAACGGTTCTTGAAGTTACCCAGATTTTCAGGTCTTTACTACTTTGATAATCATCAATCTAAGTCTAAGAAAACTATTTTCTATGCTAGGTTGTTTCCCCATTTTTGACTGTTCGGGGCTGTAGGAGGAAACACTATAGGGAGTATTCCAGACAAAAATACTTATTACAGTGAGACCCAGAAAAATTTAAAGCATCTCTCTTCTCTCTTCTGGGAAAAAAAAAAAAAAAAAAAAAAGAGGGGTAAGAAAAGAAAAAAAAAAGGCAATCTTTTCACAGAAAGCCCTAATATGGCTCATTTTGTATCTGGAACCTGGAATGATGAGGTAGCTTTTATTTTATCAACTCGCTTTCTGTGTAGGTCAGGTGTTTCTTGAGAAAGCTCTTACCACCATGCCCTGACATAAAATATGTGTTGAATTAATTTACTGGGTGATTTAGACTACCGTAATTATTTTTAATACAAATGCAGTAGAATCTAATGGGGCAGAAACACCTGTGTGAGGGCACAAGGCTTGTTTCTAGGCTTGAGTGATTTGCATCTACAGTTCAAATTTGACATGCATACAAGATTTTTTGTAGCTCTTAAATTCATAACTTTTTGTGGGTCTTATCAATCACTTCTCCAAAGCTTTAGAATCCCATTTTGAAACCCAAACTCATTTGCTTTGCATGGACATTAAAAAGAGATTAAAAGGAGATTTGCTTTTCTTTGGATAGTTAGTGCATACAGTTTGAGATTAAATTGATTTCATTTTCTGTGTCATGGACTACTGCAAACTTGCAGTCGTGCGTGCTCATTGCTCTGTCTGATTGAAAAGCTCTTTATGGTGGGGCTCCAAGGGCATCTGGGCTGGCAGCAGCTGGAACCTGCTGACCTTCCCACCAGAGCAGCCCAAGGGTTAGATATTTGTACTGCTTTTAGCATCCTCTGTATTTGTAGGTGTAGTGTGGGATAGCAGAGTCTGTCTTTTCATCAAACCTTCTGCAGCCCTGTCATAACAACACAGTTACACAGCATCATCTGTTCACCCAACTAAGAGCTTCTAGTGGATGTTCTGTGCTTATTGTAGCATTTACATTTTACATCAAAGTGATATGAGAAATCATCTTTGCCAGCATGCTGTCTCAGAACACCTCCACAGTTTCCTTCAAGCAGGACGATGCACCAATGGTGCTCACGCGTTTGTCCTTGGTGAATCAGTTTCCTTCATGTAACACTTTTGAACTTTCTGCCTAGCTGATGAGTTCCTTGTAATATTCCCAGAGGTGGTTGCACAGTGGTATGTGATGGATCTGTGTCCATGGGAGGATAATGTTTCTTTTGTGTGTCATCATACTGCATACTGGAGCCAGAATATATGCCTAGAAATGGAATAGCTACAAATAAAACCAACCTAACAATAGCAGATCTAGAAAAAAACAGTTGTAATAACTTTTTTAAATGTCAGGCTTGCACCTGTATATGCTTGTCAATCTTTTGTGTATGTTCTTTCAAACACAAACCACTTTTTGCTTGCTGAGCAGCCCAGAGCAATAACATCATTGGATGTTCTGTGCATGCTTTTATGATAAAATGGCACATTTGAAGAGCACATTTAAGTAAATGCTCTTTTAACTACACATTTAGGACCTGATTCTAGCTAAGCAGTCCTTTGGTAACTGAAGACATTGCAATTTGCAGGGTTACGCATTTGGGTCATTTGAAGACAGAGATAGATTCAGGAAAAAAATGTCTCTGTCACTTCCCAAACATCTTTCTTCTTCACTCTGACATCTTTCCATAACTCATGAAGTGGCTATTCTAGTTGTCAGAAACCACTGGCTTTTTTCTGGAAACAGAGTACAGAAGTACTGGTGTGTATGGGGAGCAGGGCTCTCTATCTCTGCATAAGGGCATAATTTTCATCAGCCTCCAGTATTACTTGTTGAGTTGTTTTGTTTTCAAAGGAAGCATCCACTGCTATTAATTAGTTAAAGTGAAATGAAATATACAATCAAACCAAACTTTTCTTTTAAAATGCTATTTGGAAGTGCATTCGGTTTTCTTTTTACCTATTGGTGTTCTCCATCTTCCACACACGAAAGTTTACAGCTTAAGTCTCCAAAGCTGCAGGCTCCTACATGAAGTGTAACTACTCTATGTAACCTCCTACAGCCCCTTTCTTCTTCCTACAATATGGTGCAGTTATCCTGCTGTCCTGGGTTCAGCAGTAGCAGTCATTTTTCTCCTTCTTAGTAGCTGGTGCAGGGCTGTGTTTTTGACTTTCAGCCTGGGAACAGCGCTGATAACACCGATGTTTTTAATTGTTGCTCAGTAATGTTTAGTCTGACCAAGGACTTTCTGAGTCTCATGCTCTGCCAGGGAGGAGGGGAAGCCAGGAAGCAGAGACAGGACACCTGACCCAAACTAGCGAAACAGGTATTCCATACCACAGCACATCATGCCCACTATATAAACTGGGGACAGTTACCTGGAAGGGTTAGATCACTGCTTGGGTCGGGCATAGTATCAGTCGGTGGGTGGTGAGCAGTTGTATTCTCTTCCCTTGTTATTTCCATTGTAATGATTATCATTATTATTACTGGTGGTAGCAGTAGTGGTTTGTGTTATACCTTAGTTACTGGACTGCTCTTATCTCAACCCGTGGGAGTTACATTCTTTCAGTTCTCCTCCCCATCCCTTCAGGCACTGGGGGGAGGAAGAGGGATAGTGAGAGAGCGACTACATGGTTCTGAGTTACTGACTGAGTTTAAACCACAACACCTGCAAATAAGAGCAGCTCACTGGAATCGGGGTTCCATATATGGTTTCCCCACTTCTCAAATTAGATGGTCTCTGAATAAAAAACAAAAACCAGACCTAGAAGAAGAAACCAAACTTCAGGCTGTTCCCTTGCCCTCCTTCCCCTCTGCTAAACGCTATAACTGGCAGGTGAAAATCAGGCTTCTTTTCACCTTGCAAGCTGAGGTCTCTTGCTGCCCAGAGGCCAACAGCAGCCCAGCCTTTTTTGGAAGGGACAGCCAGTACTTTCTTTTACTTGTTAGGCCTTTTCCTACTGTCTCAGAATAACTCTTTTAGGAAAAATAAGCCCAAGAACTCAAGTCACTGCTTCCTCACCCAGTGTTCTAACCGCTAGTGTAGTGGCAGCAGTATCTTATCTGTGGCCATCATCCCCATTACCATTAGGAGAGAACTACCTGGACAGATTGGTTTGCCCTCTGGAAGATGCTTGCCTTCAATATAGCTGGTGAAGAGAGAGACATTTAGGTGATGTACAAGACTCTTCACCTTCAGCTGTGTAGCATATTTTACCAATTGCACTAGATGTATTGCATTAAGCCTGTCCAAAAAGGCACTTTCCCTCTCAGTTTTCTCTTTTTGTTTAAGTGAGGCTATAGCGTATGGATGCTATGAGGAAAAACAAAAACATCTTTTAAAATAACCAATGAAATTGTCAAACCTCAAAGGCTGACAAATGTGATCCCTCAAACCAAGTAATCTGATTCTCTTGAAAATGACTGACCAGGTTGCAAGTTGGCAGCAAACATCCTTTAAACTTTATACAGGGCATCAAACCTTCAGCTTGAAAGCCAAAATCTTAAGCAGAAATGCAATTTATGAAATGCTGAAATGGCTAAATATTTCTTAAAGTTTATTTATATATTCACTTCTTATTTTCCATCCTCTCCTTCAATGAAGGTTGTTATTACATTCCACAGCTCATGTGGGAGGCTGTGCAAGGAGTTATTAATAAAATACTAATGCTGTCATCCCACAGGACATATTGTTTATACCATCACAGATGCAGATTATATCTCAGCAATTTTTTAAGAGCCTCTTTCTAAAGAAACAGTTGGAGTATGATTACAGTTGTCCACAGTAGTTATATCATCCGACAAATTAGGAAATATATGTCAGGACCCATTATTCTAATGGGAGGTCTTGTAAGATTTTTAAGCAGTGTAAGTAGATGTCAGGCTTGCAAACCGGCAGCGTGATTTGAAACAATACCCCCAGTAGAGAGGAGAGAACAAAAATACTGTTGGCTTGTACATAGCTGTCAAGTTAATGCTGCACAGGAACCCACAATACTAATCGCCTGTCCTGAATGCATGTTCTTCGTTTCTCTATCTCCCTCATAAGGTATCCTTTAAGCACTTATTAGGCCAACACAGCTGAAAATTGCTAAATTTGTTTTCAGTGTCAGCTACTGCCATTTCAGTGCTGTCCAGATATGAAAGAGACAGCACTATACTGCTGATGTCACTTTGTTTCCTGCAGTATTTGTAAAGAAACATTTTGGTTTCAAAACCCATTAAAATAGAGTGAGATCTTATATATTTATGTGCTAGCAAATACCTAGTATGTACAAGGATGAAAATGATAAAACTGTATAAGCAGAGGACGTAAATTCTCCGTCCTAAACGGCCATTTAAGTAGCACATCTGGAGAAATACAGCTGCCAAATTTTTAGCAAGCAGCAGCAGCAGCATTAACAAGGGAACCATTGTGGTATGTGTAATGGTAATATTTATTTTATGCAACTAAGATTTTGTCCAAATATCACATTAAATTATGTACCAAATTAAAGGCAAGATCGTGCTTTATGGTCTTTCAATGGGCTGTACATATGGAACAGGGATTTGTCAGACCTAGTCTGAAGCAGTGAGTTTATGCAGGTATACAGCTGCAGTCAAGTCAAATGGCATGGGAATGTGGAGGGGCAAGGGCAGGGAGTAAAGTTCCCATAGTACTCTGTGCTTGCAAGCTGAGGATGACTTGAACAGTGGTCAAGTGTTCTCAGGAAATGTGTTTCAATTAAATTCTGCTCAGCTAAGAAGTAAGACAAGGACACACTTGTCAACAAAATCCCCCCTTAATATGAGACTGAATGCTAGTATCATGAGTCCCTCACAGTGTCTTCAGTATTTTGATTTGGTAGGATGGCAGTAATGTTACAGGTTGATAGCACAGAGGCTGGCAAGGACAGCACTCTACTTCCTGACACTGCCAGTGTGGTCGTGGAATATAATTTTCCAACCAGTGGAGTTGTATGTGCAGTTCATCCCCAGGTTTTGTATGTTCCATAAACGAGGTGTGGTGCCAAGGATGGCCATGAAGAACATTTGTAGTACCCTAGGAGTGATAAGCTCTGGTATAGCTTATGCAGATCTGGTGAATGGGTTTTCTTTCTGACTTGGCATCACAAGTCCATATTATTTTTTTCTTTACAAGGTCCAGCATAATGGGAAAAGAATATTACTGTATATCTTTGTCAGCGAGCTAGATGAGGGGACAGCATGTACCATCAAAAAGCTTGCTGATGATATAAAACTAGAAGGACTGGTGAGGGACCTCAGTAGGCTGGAGAAATGGCCTGACAGGAGCCTCATTAAGTTTCACAAGGGCAAGTGCAAAGTCCTGCACAGGAGGAGGAACAGCCTCAGGCACCAGTCCATGCTGGGTCCAACCAGCTGAAAAGCAGCTTTGCAGGAAAGGACCTGGGGGTCCTGGTGGACACCAAGTTGAACACAATCTAACAATGTGCCCTTGCAGCAAAAACAAAGATTAATGGTATCCTGAGCTGCATTAGAAGTGTTGCCAGCAGGCTGAGGGAGGTGATTCTTCCCCTCAGCCCAGGGGAGGCCACACCTGGAGTACTGTTTTGGGCTCCCTTAGTACAAGGGAGCTACAGGCATGTTGGAGAGAGTTCAGGGAAGGTGATGGGCACAAACTGAAACACAGGAGGTTCCTTCTGAACACCAGGAAACACTTTTTTACCTATGAGGGTGACTGAGCACTGGCACAGGTTGCCCAGAGAGGTTGTGGAATCTCCATCCTTGGAGATACCCAAAAGCCAGATAGACATGGTTCTGGGAAATTGGCTGTAAATGACCTTGTTTGAGCAAGAGGATTGGAAGTGACCTCCGGATGTCCCTTCCACCTTCAACTGTTCTGTGGTTCTGTGATTCCGAGTAAGAGTCTTACACAAAAGACATCATGACTAAACTGGAGAAAGAAGGAAGGAAATAGAAGAATGACAAGCTAAGAGATGACAAGGGTGAGCAAGTCTCTAAGTCTGCATGCCAATTCTTCATGGAGTAAAAGAGTTTCAACAATAACCACTGGTTAAGGAATTATTTATCAGAACTGTGGTGCAATAGGATATTATCGAAAGTAGGAGCAGTATAGGAAAAACCCCTCATTTTCAAAAGATCTCCTGTGACTCACAGTCACAGACTGACAGTCTTTTTTGTGAAGTCAAAACCATCTTTTCTTTGTGGAAACAATTCTATGGAATCTCCACTACCTGAGTCTCCCCACAGGGAGATAGTCTGTACTGGAAAAGAGATTCTGGGTATTATTCCAAGATAAAGCTGATTCTTATGCAGGGAAAGGTTGTTGCTGCCTACAGCAGAAAGAAATTATTAAAGAAAGAGTTCACAATTACATATGCAAGAAGCTGTCTCTGCATTTTCTCAGAAACTTTCATTTACATAGTGCTTTTGCCTTGCTTTCCCACCCCCGAGCTCCCACATTTTTCTAATCTATTATGTTATTCCCTATCATGGAATTGATGAAGAATCATATAATTAACCTACAGTGGGTTTTTGATCATCCCCTTCAAATTGACTTCTTTGTGTAAATGTCATACAAGTTGTTCACAAGTGAGATTAATGTTTTTATATCTTCAAAACTACCAAGAGATATAGATTCAGTACTTGGGCTTTAGTATGCTTTAGATATGCCTCAGCTAGAAATTCTGGCCTTATATGTGTTTTAAAAAAGTAAGTGGTTCGTTTATACTTTAGATAATTAGGTGAAGTTTTCATCTCTGATTTTCTTGATTATGATTTTTATATGCAGTCTGAGTTTCTTGTTTGAGAATATGGGAATTAAGCATCATTTGATACAGACTTTGATCAGCAGAGGTCTTGTGACTTTGGTCACCGGAGGAAAATTTATCGCGATGAGAACAATCAGACACTGGAGAATAATCTTCCCAGGGAAGTGGTAGATTGTCCAACACTCGCCACTCTTAAGGTTCAGCTGGACAGGATACAATCAGACACTGGAGAATAATCTTCCCAGGGAAGTGGTAGATTGTCCAACACTCGCCACTCTTAAGGTTCAGCTGGACAGGATACAATCAGACACTGGAGAATAATCTTCCCAGGGAAGTGGTAGATTGTCCAACACTCGCCACTCTTAAGGTTCAGCTGGACAGGATGCTGGGACACCTAGTCTAGGTCAGGATTTGCCAGGAAAGATTGGACCAGTTGATGCTTGAGGTCCCTTCCAACCCTGTATTCTATGATTCTGTGATTGAAGAGTAATGGAACTGTGTCAGAAATCTCTTGAATTCATGCACTGCTATTTGATGTTAAATGCCATATTGTTTTCACTAGCCATTGTGTTTGAACAGCAAACATACAATTAGAAATTTATTGTATTTAATAATTTTTAACAATTATTTTCTCTGATTGCGTTAATAATAGTGGGGTTTGTTTTGCGACAAAAATAGTATATATTTATATGAACAGACTAATGTTATACAAGGTGTTTTATGGCTATTTCTTGACAAGAATAGCTGGCTGTCCACATGGATCTGGTTATGGGACTAAGGCCTTGTTCAAATGAGAACCAAAACACCAGAGAAATAATACAGAAGAATTAGACTATGACTTAGTGTTTATTGTGCCAGTGTAAACTATATGTGGAATAATCTAAGATGGAAATTTGAAATGTGGTAATTATTTTGCAGTAATTTCCTGTGTAGCCTTCACAAGTGCACAAAGATTTAGCATGTCCCATTGTAAAAGTATCGATCACTAGGGATCATAGGGAATGAATATCTTTCTTAATTTCAAAATTCAAGGTTAGGCGTCTACATTAAGCACCTAAACAACTTGTCTTGGAATCCACAATTAACAGAAAGGTGCTTGTGGCAGCTCAGTTGTGTCATCCCTACTGTTTCACAGCTGGATGCTCCTCCAGCTGCTGGTCTACAAAATCTTCCTTCTCTTTTCTCATCTTCTTGAATCTTGAATTTTTAGCCTCACCGTATCATAGCACTGGCAGTGATTTGTTCTCCCTCTTTTTAATATTCTCAGGCCTTGTCATGGGAAATGCAAAATATGGATCATGAATAATGTTTTGGTTTCTTTTTTTTTTTTTCTGAAAAGGGTATTTAACTCATGTTCTCCTGAATACACTCCTGGCTTTATCTGCTGTCTGCTGGGATATTGTATTAAAATGGGCATCCACTTGAATGCTGTTGAATGGCAGGAGGTGCAGCTGCAGAGCATTGTTTTCATCTTGGTGCTGTTGGCTGCAAAGTCTGAGAGTGGCTAGGTGCGTGCTGGCTAGTGCCTTGGGAGGTCGTGGCAAGTAATGATTTGTTTGTGAATCCAGATTTGGCTTTCATTTTGGCTGCTCAGCTTAGCCAAACTGACAGTGCCTCAGGGCACAGGCAGTGACCAGAGTATTTAGGGACCTTTTGGTGAAAAGCACTACAGAGCCCTGGGAGAGGTGGTTAGGGGCTCGGGAGCTCAGATGGTCTTTTCATCTATTCTCCAGGATACAGGAGAGGACCTAAAAAAAGCTAGGAGGATTAGCCAGGTTAATAAATGGTTAAAAGGGTGGTGTCATAGTCAGGGATTTGAGTGTCTTGAACACCGGACCCAAGTTTGTAGGCCAGGTCTAGTGAGGGCTGGTGAGCTGGTTTCAGCAGTTTTGGTAGGAGGCTTCCAGACTGGTTAAGGAGGCTTTAAACTAGATGTGTTGGGGGAGGGGGGCATCATTCCGTCCCAACACACACGGTCAGTTGCCACCACCTATAATAAATGCTCAGAGCAATGTAGAGATATTCCAGCCACTCCAGCCAATGAGCCAGCTTCATTTGGAGATTAGCCCAGTTGCCTCTATACAAACACCCGTAGCATGGGTAACAAACAAGAGGAATTAGAGATGTGTGCACATCTACCGGGGTATAATAGGCATCACAGAAACGTGGTGGGGTGTCTCCTATGACTGGAGTGTTGGAATGTAAAGACACAGGCTTTTTAGAAAAGACATGCCCAGCAGGCAGAGAGGAGGGGAGTTGCCCTTTATGTTAGGGATATAACGAGAGTATGGAACTCTGTCTGGGGACAGGTGAGCAGTTAACAAAAAGTTTGTGGGTCAGGGTTAAAGGGAAAACAGTGATGGGAGACATTACTGTGGGGATCTGTTACAGACCTCCTGATCAAGGAGAAACTGCGGATGAAGCACTCTATAGACAGATAGGAAAAGCCTCACACTCACAGGTCCTTGTTCTCATGGGGGACTTCAACCACCCTGACATCTGTTGGAGCAACGCCACAGCCCAGCATAAGCAATCCAAGAGGTTCCTGATTGTGTGGAAGGGACTCTTCATTACAGACAGGGAGTAATGGGTTAAAACTTAAACAGGGAAAGTTTAGATTGGATATAAGGAGGAAATTCTTTCCTGTTAGGGTGGTGAGGCACTGGAATGGGTTGCCCAGGGAGGTTGTGAATGCTCCATCCCTGGCAGTGTTCAAGGTCATGTTGGACGAGGCCTTTTGTGATACGGTTTAGTGTGAGGTGTCCCTGCCCATGGCAGGGGGGTTGGAACTTGATGATATTAAGGTCCTTTCCAACCCTAAGTATTCTATGATTCTATGAAAATTTGGGTACCTATGAACTGTAATGTAGCTTGGTCTCTTAAGCTTGATCAGTTACATTTCAGTTAGCTGCACAATAAATACATATCGGAGAGATTTTGTCCTAACAGCTTACAGATCTGGGTTTCTTTTCATTATGACTGTCCAGTTCCTCGCAGGCTGAACAAGAAGATTCTTCTCATAACCGTTTTCCTCTGGAATAATTCAGAAATTGTAAGTGCTTTTTTCAAGATAACATACCAAAATAACATTTACATTCAAAAATAACATGTTTAGGGTAGCATAAACTATTTGCTGAGCAAAAAATGAGTACTTTTCACTAATGGAGAAAAGGAAAGGAGAAGTAGCAGTAGTTAAAACTTGAATAAATCTTAATCTGGTTGTATAGAAGCCCTCCACAAATCTGGAAATGTTTGAATTCTTAAATACTTGGGATCACTTGGTACTAAAGTCACTTGTGTGCATCCAGCCCCTTCTTAGGACTGGCTAATTTCCTTTATGTGAATGATAGCTTAACTCTGTGACAGAAGATAACTGCTCCTCTGCACTGGGGAGAGATACAATGGTTAGACGACATTAATATGTCAGGAGTACCATATGTTCCTCTTCTTTCTGGCATACTATCTTCCTGCTTAAAATACGTAAATGAATCAAGAAACATGCCTTTAATTTATCCAGATGTGATAAAGTATGCTATATATATATACATATATATATATATATATATATATATTCCTCCTCAAATGGTTCACTTAGTAAAACATTTGTCTGCAGGGGGTAAAAAATACTCTACATATTTGATTCCTGGGGTAATAATATAAAGAAAGAAAGTAACATGCTTCTCTGATCCTCTTTACTTTCCTGTGTGTAGAAATTAAAGGAAAATATCTTTTACTCCTCAGAGAAAAGAAAAATGGCACAAATCTCCATGGAATTTGATTAGTCTGTGTATTAGCCTTAGATAAAAAGAAAAAAATATCTCTATGGAATTTGATTATTCTGTGTATTAGCCTTAGATAAAAAGAAACAAACAAACAAACAAAAAAGAACGAAGTACTAAGCCATTAAAGTGTTTAGTGAATATGAAGCAATACTGAGATGGAAACTGGGATCCCCACTATGAACTTTTGTCTCAGGGGGAGTAGGTGAGGTGACAGTTTCTATTTTAATTTTTTTTCAGTATGAGTAGTGCAATGAATTAAATCTTAGATTCAGAAAATGTGAGGTAAAAAGCAGTGCTCCTAAAAGCAGCATGACATTTTAGGCCAGTTTTAGCATCACAAGACTCAGAGAGGGCCAAGAACTTATTGTCTGACTGAGGCAGATGCGAGGCCACAGTTGCCCAGAGCTGCATGAGTTACATGTGTGCCTCTGTAGCATTTAATGTGACTTCCATTCTCATTTCAAAGAGTTTCCACCGTAGAGTATAATGGAGGAGCTGTGAAGCTATTAATAGACAGAGTTCCCCATCTGAGGTAAGATACTCCTGCTGCTCAATAGGTTTCAGCTATGCACTCTAAAGAATAATTAGTCAGCACAGAAAGTGACTGAAAGATTTACTGGTTCTGCCTTTTATAGACCTGCAAGGGAAAAACAGATATTCAGACAATGTATTTGTGAAAAAAATACTTGGAAGGAATATCTGCTGTGTAGTTTACATAATGCTATTATCAAGTCAAGGCTGGGTAAAACCTCGCTCAATGTAAGAGGTGGCTAAGAGAGGTTTTGAGGATGCAGTAGTCTAATCACATAATAATATTATTTAAATTTAACATGGAATATTATCAGAGGAAGGGTCATATACATCCACTGACATGTCTGTGGCAGTTCTGAAAGTATCTGTTATAAAGTCTGTGGACAAAATGGAAGTGTAATGATAGCACTGAAATTATACTTAGTCCAAATAAAGTAATACCATTAGTGCAGGCAGGTCTGTGGAATGTTAGGAAGGGGGTGGGTTTTCTGCATTTTTCAAAGGATTTTCTTTTAATTTTGGGAGGAAAGGGAAAGAGAATTTAAGTTTTTGTTATTTCAGTCAAAGTCCTTTCTAAAGAGCTCTTTATGAACTAGAATTGGCTTGTTAAAGTAGAAATAAAATCTGATAAGAAATTGTGTAGATGATCACACATACAGCTATGGCTCATGTATATGAAATCCATATGGCTCAATATAATACTATGTAATAAATTTCTGCCCATCAAATCCTCTTATCTTTGCCACTATGCAAACATTATATGTATTGAAATTCCCATAGAAGTGTGATAGCAGATTCTACTAAAAGATGCTGAAAAGAAATTCACATTTTCCTATGTTATTATATTCATCTGGAGATATGTAGGAACTTCATTTTATAAAATTTGAAGCTCTGTAAAAATGGGAACCTGGGAAGAAAAAAACAGAATTACTTCTATGTCCTTTTGGACATCAGGGTAATTTATCTGCTAGCAGTTGCTGACCAGTGATATAATCCAGTAATCCTTACTGGATTATATCTTTTTCCTTATGTTTGTCTCACTTCAGTTAATTTTTTGCCTTGCCCTTGCTTTTCAAAATGTTTCTGGTATTCTTTACAGTGGAAATAAGTCCCTTTTTGCTACTTGAGGGTAAATGCCAACCTCTTTCATGGCTATTTGTGGAATTTATGCATCCACAGTTCCACCGGTGGTGCTTAACAGCGATTTCTTATGTATGCACAGCTGATCTGATCTAAAGCTCAGAGAACCTACTGGTGATTTATTCATATACTTCATCAGGCTTTCGATCATAACTTACAGCTGTGGCCTTTATGAGATATATTATTCTTCTAGATAGGCTAGTACTGACAAAAGTTGTTTTTGTAGATGATAACAACATAATAATGCACGTGTTTGGTAAGAGGAACAAGTGCCCCTGTGGTATACCACCACAGGACTTTTTATGGAACTGAACAGAGTGCTCATTACCATTTAGTGGTCCGGGAGGAGGGAAGAAAGGGCAGAAAGAGAGGAAAGAAAGGAAGAAGGAAGAAGGAAGGGGGTGGGGGGGAGTGGAGTGGGGGAAGAGTTTTGGTTTTGGAGAAAGCTGAGATATATGGATAGATCTGTTGATCTGTTGAGAAGATGAGAAGGAGAAAATAACATGCACTCTTAAAAGTCATTGTTGCATTTTGTTTCTATACGGAGTGCCTGCTTCTGACACCCATGATAATTTCTAAAATACAGAAGAGCTTACCTCATAATAATGAGTGAAAAGCAAAGACTGTCATAGTGCAATTCATTAGACTTAGATGGTGATCTTTACTTTGGTAAACAAGATGTTTCCTCTTGTTTGAGGTGGGTTTTATTGTGCTCATCTCCTGGGACTACATCAACTCTCACTGATCAGATAGATGCTGAATGCTACACTTGAAATAGGTTGCTGCTTCCTTTTACTTTGCTCAAACTGATAGTCCTTTAAATCGCATCTTTTATTTCTGTTTAAATCTCATGCAAGCTTTGAGTCCACACAATTTTTCTCATATGCAGCCTTTATGTTTCTAATAGAATGGTACTTGAACGATATGGGACAGAAGCTTATGCCGTAAGCTTCATTTATGCCTGTGTTCACCAACGAAAATACAGTATACATCCACTACTATGCAGTAGCTCTAAGTTGGGGAGTAAGCTTTCTTTTAGGAAGTACAGCTGAACTGGGATGGGGCTGTACCATATTGGAAAGCTGTTGCTTTTATTTTGCAAATCAGGGGTGGCTTTAGACAACAAAGCCTGCAATCCTCCCATTTTATTTGTTCTTCCTTGCTAGCAGTGTACCAAACAGCTAAAAACCACCTGTGGAGTCCTCTGCCTGTGAAAGATTGTACAAGCCTTTGACATTTCCATGACACAAAATTGACGGCTAATTTTCTGATATCTAGCATGAAAAAAAATACAGCTACACTCTCAGGCCCTTGTTCACATGGATGACTTCAACCACCCTGACATCTGGTGGACGGACAGCATGGCTCGGCACAAGCAATCCAAGAGGTTCCTTGATTGTGTGGAAGACAGCTTCCTTCTGCAAGTAATAGAAGAGCCGACAAGGAGAGGTGCCATGCTTGACCTTGTGCTCACCAACAGGGAAGGGCTGGTTGGAAATGTGATGTTCCAGGGCAGCCTTGGATGCAGTGATCACGAGATGGTCAAATCTGAGATCCTCAGGACAGTGAGAAGAGCATGCAGCAAACTCACTGCCCTGGACTTCAAAAGAGCAGACTTTGCCCTCTTCAGGAACCTGCTTAGTAAGGTTCCATGGGATATAGCCCTAGAGGGTAGGGGGGCCCAAGACTCCTGGTTGATATTCAAGGATCACCTGCTACAAGCTAAGGAGTGTTGCATCCCAACTAGAAGGAAGTGCAGCAGGAGGGCCAGGAGACCTGCTTGAATGGATAAGGAGCTGCTGAGGAAAATTAAAATAAAAAAGAGGCTTATAAAAGGTGGAAGCAAGACAGGTGGCCTGGGAAGAATACAGGGATGTTGTCTGGGAAGCTAGGGACCAAGTTAGGAAAGCTAAGGCCCAGTTAGAATTAAACTTGGCTAGGGATACTAAGGATAACAGGAAGGGATTCTACAGGTACATTGTGAATAAAAGACAGGCTAGGAACAATGTAGGCCCCATCAGGAAACTATCAGGAGAACTGGCTACACAGGATTTGGAGATGGCTGAGGTTCTTAATGACTTCTTTGCCTCGGTCTTCACTGGCAAAGGCTCTGACCACACCACCCAAGACTTGGCACGCAGACGCAGGGACAGTGAGAATGAAGACCTTGGGCCCACTGTAGGAGAGGAAATGGTTCGAGACCATCTTAAAAATCTGAATGTGCACAAGTTCATGGGTCCTGATGAAATCCATCCGTGCGGCCTGAAGGAGCTGGCAAATTAAGTTGCTAAGCCGCTGGTCATCATATTTGAAAAATCATGGCAGTCAGGTGAAGTTCCTGATGACTGGAAAAAGGGAAATATAACCCCCATTTTCAAGAAGGGGGAAAATGGGTGACCCAGGGAATTACAGACCAGTCAGTCTCATTTCCGTGCCTGGCAAAATCTTGGAGCAGATTCTCCTGGAAGGCATACTAAGGCACATGAAAAACAAGGAGGTGCTTGGTGACAGCCAGCATGGCTTCACTAAGGGAAAATCCTGCCTGACCAAATTGGTGGCCTTCTACGATGGGGCTACAGAACTGATGGACAGCAGTAGAGCAGTTGATGTCATCTACCTGGAATTGTGTAAAGCGTTCAACATTGTCCCACATGACATCCTTCTCCCTAAACTGGAGAGACACCAATTTGATAGGTGCACCACTCGGTGGATAAAGAACTGGCTGGATGGCCACACACAAAGAGTTGTGATCAATGGCTCAACTTCCAGCTGGAGACCAGTACTGAGTGTTGTCCCTCAGGGATCGGTGTTGGGACCTGTCTTGTTTAACATCTTCGTGGCTGACATTGACAGTGGGATTGAATGCGCCCTTGGCAAGCTTGCTGATGACACCAAGCTGTGTGGTTTGGTTGATACGCTGGAGGGAAGGAATGCCATCCAGAGGGACCTCGACACACTTGTGAGGTGGGCTAATGCCAACCTCATGAAGTTTACCCATGCCAAGTATGAGGTCCTACACGTGGGTCGGAGCAATCCCAGACACTGCTACAGGTTGGGTAGATAAGAGATTGAGAGCAGCCCTGCAGAGACGGACCTGGGGATGTTGGTCAATGAGAAAAGGAACATGAGACTGCTTCAGTGTGTGCTCACAGCCCAGAAAGGCAACCGTATCCTGGGCTGCATCAAAAGGAGTGTGACCAGCAGGTCGAAGGAGGTGATCCTGCCCCTCTACTCTGCTCTTGTGAGACCTCACTTGGAGTATTGTGTGCAGTTCTGGTGTTCTCAACAGAAAAGGAGATGAAACTGTTGGAACAAGTCCAGAGGAGGGCCACAAGGATTATCAGGGGGCTGGAGCACCTCCCGAATGAAGATCGGCTGAGAAAGTTGTTGCTGTTCAGCCTAGAGAAGAGAAGGCTGCGTGGAGACCTCGTAGCAGCCTTCCAGTATCTGAAGGGGGCCTATAGGGATGCGGGGGATGGACTCTTCATTAGGAACTGTAGGGATAGGACAGGGAGTAACGGGTTAAAACTCAAACAGGGGAAGTTTAGATTGGATATAAGGAAGAAATCCTTTCCTGTGGGGGTGGTGCAGCACTGGAATAGGTTGCCCTGGGAGGTTGTGAATGCTTCATCCCTGGCAGTGTTAAAGGCCAGGTTGGACAAAGCCTTGGGTGGCGTGGTTTAGTTTGAGGTGTCCCTGCCCATGGCAGGGAGGTTGGAACTAGAAGATCTTAAGGTCCTTTCCGACCTCAACTATTCTATGATACTATGATTCTATGATATATGAAATGAAGGAATAGGTCATGCTCCTTATCACTGACCAAAAGGCATTGTCTATTTCTTACCCTAAAAGTGAGTGAGCTCCATGAATTCCCATTGTTTTCAGCTCTGGTTATCTGCGATATTGGAATGATCTGTGTCACTCAGCAGCGGTGTATTTAGTTCCATTATCTTAAGTATTACTGGAGGTTAAGGAAATCATTGTTACAACCTGAATTCCTCGGAGCAAGGTTTGGAAGTATTCAGGGCTTCAGAAATTGTTAAAGATGAAAGAAAAGCAGGGGGAAGAATATGTTTCTTTTACATTGGACATTTTCCGATTTGGCCCTGTACCAAATTTCCTTCCTTAATACTTTCTTGAAAAATATAGCTCAGATCTTAACGCTACATTGATTATAAAAAATTACATGGCAAGTTTTCATTATATATTGCTACATGATTATCTAGCAGCAGTTATATGCAAATTTAGGAGCAGTGGGATGAGAATAATAGAAAAGAGGTATTTTGAAAGGCTGACTGAGTCTCTTCCATAATCCTTCCCCTAGTCTAAACAGCTATCTCATTGAGTGCACTGCAAATGAAGCATCAATGATAATCTGTTTTTCTCTAGCATAGAAGTGTTTGATTATATATTTTCTAAGTACCTGCAATGGCCAGATTTATCAGAGAATGAAAGAAAGAGAAGAGGAATAGCAAACTGCTGATACACTGAAAGAAAGCTGTCCGTTGGTATTTATCCTCCTACACATTTGTCTCAGTAATTCACTTATTCCAACTATGAATCATCAGACTGACTTCCAGGAAGAAAAATCACCAGACAGACACTGCATTAATAATACTGATTGCAGTTTTCCATTGTATCTCAACAACTGTGCTGTGAGGTGTCCCTGCTCATGGCAGGGGGGTTGGAACTAGATGATCTTAAGGTGCTTTCCAACCCTAACTATTCTTTGATTCTATGAGTCTATGATTCTGTCTGATGGGGTGTTTTTCTGTGGGGATAAGGTAAAAAAAAAAAATAAAGCTGAAGTATTCTACTCAGTAATATGCAAAATTTAAACCTTCCTTTTTTTTTTTTTTTTTTGATAACCAAAATGTTTCCCTAGAATGCAGTGCCTTATGTCGTGTTTTTTGTAAAATATGGTATGGTAACATTCACAGGATTAGCATTGGCTAATTGGTTAATTGGCTTCTCTCTTTGTGCCAGTGGCACACTCACCCAGAGAGTGAATTGAAATACTTCTTCTGCCTTGGAAGATTAGAGACTGCATAGTGCAACTATTGCTAATAAGCAAAATGCCATAGCTATTAATGGTATGAAGTATTTTGAAGTTTGTTGATCTCCGTCTCCTCTGTTCATCCAGTTTGGATGCACTGTCTAAATAGTGAAGCAGAAATAAAGGGGAGGGGGAAGAATAACTACAGTTTGATATTCAGAGCAGTATTGATTGGGTATCTAAATTTAATCTTTATCCCACTACAAGTACCCACATCTTTTCATGGCCTTATTTCTGATTTCTCATATGTGAGATAAATTGTGTTCACTCTGCAAAAGCCCCCTTCAAATCATTTAGCACTTCAAAGTGGTTAGTAACATTTGATAAGGCAAATCCATTATTAGCAGCCCACACAGAAGGGATATCCTTCATCCTCTGTATGTGTCCAATCTCTATGTATAAAACTAAATATATAATTGTGAAAGCAAAAGCTGGTGAAAATCCCCCTCCTAATAAGATGCTGGGAGGACCACAGCCCACTCAGTTTCACAGCTTGTCTTCATCTGCACTCAGCCTTCCTGCTTGAAAAGGATACTGACACACAGAGTTGTCTGACATACTTTTTTTTTTCAAGTATTTTTACAAAATACAGAAGTACAGTAAGACCTCGTGGGCCAGGTCTTCCAAAGACAGCAGCAGAGGGCCAAGAGGATGATCAGAGGGCTGGAGCACCTCCTGTATGAAGACAGGCTGAGGAAGTTGGGGCTGTTCAGCCTGGAGAAGAGAAGGCTGCGTGAAGACCTCATAGCAGCCTTCCAGTATCTGAAGGGGGCCTATAGGGATGCTGGGGAGGGACTCTTCATTAGGGACTGTAGTGATAGGACAAGGGGTAACAGGTTCAGACTTAAACAGGGGAAGTTTAGATTGGATATAAGGAAGAAGTTCTTTACTGTAAGGGTGGTGAGGCACTGGAATGGGTTGCCCAAGGAGATTGTGAATGCTCCATCCCTGAGTGGTCAAGGCCAGGCTGGGCAGGGCCTTGAGCAACCTTGTCTAGTGTGAGGTGCTGGGACTAGATGATGTTAAGGTCCTTTCCAACCCAAACTATTCTATAATTTTACTATTCTATATAACTGGAGGCCAAAAGGAGAAATAGATACTTGTTGCAGGGATGGTCATTGCGACTAAGGATGAGGAGCAGATTTAGGTATGAGCATTTCCTAGATAGAAAGGGTAGGAGAGTTTTCTTTGGATATGCTACCCTGGCCAAGAGTGGTAAAGGTTATGGTATAGGCAGTCTTCCATTAACTTATAATCTTTTGTTGAGGTTCATTTTCATTCATTGTGAATTGTCAGTTATATCTTCTACACTGACAGCTTTGACAAACATTGCTTCCTTAGTGCACTCTTGAAGATATATCATGCACATTTTTATTCTTCTCTTATTTCCAAAACACATTTTGGGGGAATTCATTTTCAAAGCTCAGTTGCAACAATATTTTTCAAAATGGCTGGCATGGTTTTGATTTATGATTTCCATCGTAACACCTACAGTAAAGCAATCTGCTCTTGTTCAAAAACATTTGGTTCTTTCACTCGTGCTTTGGCTTTCTGCAAGTCATGTAAACTGCAGCAGTTTCACCAGCTGCTGTCTACACTGGATGCATTTATGTTAACAGTTTAGTTCAGACTGGGAGTGGACTTCAGAAGCAGATATCCTGGCTGCACCCCACTTGCAAGCTTTGGTCCACAAGGTAGAGTTGTGTCAGAGCATGACATAAGTTCATCTCAACTAATACTAAACAGGAGATGTGCGTCAGGGACTTATCTAATACACTTAAGAAGCCGATGGTTGTTCTGCCCATGGGACCAGAGGTAGGCTGAGGTAAAAATCTTCTGAAAGACATATGGTAGGGACATCTGGTCCTCACACTACAAATCTGCTCGTGTTGGTCTGCACTGCTTGCTAATGTAGGCACAACCAATATCTGCTCCAGAATTTGCAGAATTTATGCATAAGCATGTATTTTGATGCTCAAATATAATTTAGATCATCATGACTGAGCTCCAGTTCTTTCTGGAATTCCTGTGCTCCTGCACCCGCGTGGAGCCTGCCATTGATTTCCCGCACATCTAATTCCATTGCTTTGGATCAGTGCTACAACTACTCAGAGGTTATGCAAGTGTGATTTCCCTCTTGAAAGGCAAAATGTACACACATCTTGTTCCTCATTACTATGCTTAATATCATTTTTACCTTATACACTGTGTTTCTCAGTGCTGAGATCACTTGTACTTCTGCAACTGTAAGCAGTAATAGTGTGCTTTGCTTTTGTAGCTTTTTCAGCTACACCAGCTGCTGGACCACAATGAAGAAAACTGATTAAAAGTTGCCAAATACATATTCAGATTTGCCAGCAGGAGCATTGACTTGAGCATTCAGTTAATCTGTCATAGCTGGAGATCTTATCTCTTGTCCTCTGCAACTGTGAAATGCTTTTCATTTTTTCTTGGTTGATTTCAAGGTAACATTCATACAGATAGGATAGACATGTTAACTAGACTGTAGCTGAAACAGTATTTGCATCTTTTTCATACATAATATACATAGATCAGCTTCTTAACATGACTACTGGTGTGTGTATGGCAATATGTAATTACATGCAAATCACTGTTCTAAAACTTTCTTTGGAATATAAAGATTCATAAATGCTGTAAGAATTTAGTAAGTTGTAAACAATAAAGTTCTTTATGAAAGGAGAGACTTTTTATTATAATCACTTGTTTGAATTGCCTTTGTTTCTACACAGTAAAAAGGCAGAACATTTTCAAATCTTTTTAGGAAGCTCACCTCATAGGTGTGAGGCCTCCCTGGGGGATAGGAACCATAGACTCATACAGTGGTTTGGATTGGAAAGGACCTTAAAGATCACCTAGTTCGAAACCCCTGAAATGGGCAGTGGCAACTTCCACTAGACGAGGTTGCTCAAAGCCGCATCCAACCTGGCCTTGAATACTGCCAGGGATGGGACTTCCTTGGAAAGGAAACAATGTTGCTTATCATGCCTTCTAATTTCTTTGATTTCTTTGTGGCAATACTTAGGAAAAGCTTCACATCCAGAATGAAAGAGCAAACTTTGGTTTTTTTTTGTCTTTCGGGCCACAGCATCACCATAGTGTCTACAGCCAGCATCCTATGTAAGTCCACATGCCCTGGTTCCGAATGTTGTAACAGATTACAGTGTTGGCATGACACTGTCTTCTGGGATGAGCTAAGATTACTGTTGTTATCATTAGCTTCATGATAGTAATTTGTTCTATTACACACTGAGGCAAACTGAAGAATTTACATTCTGCATGACAAAACCACAAAATATGAAACTGAAAGTTGGAAGGAGAAGGTGGAATATTAGCCACTCTTTTCTTATGAAAAGCATAGTAGAAATCAGAATAGTGCATTATATTCACAGGTGAGATAAACTGTAACTGACAGCTGATGTCCAGGACAAGCATGGCTTTAGAAGGAGCTGGAAGCGTACCCCATGTGCCATTCCCAGGGGACCAGTTGCTCTTTACAGGTCTCTAACCCTCACTGCAGGACAGCCAGATTCATAACCCTGTGATGTAAATTTATTTTGGTTTGCTTGTCCCTAGCAGTTTCTCCTGTTGCTCTTTGCAAGAAGTAAATTGGTTTAGACATTGGTTTATAAGTAGTATACATACATTTTTTATGTAGTAATTCTGATGCAGCAAACTGATACTGGTAACTTGCCGGACTTCATACCTGTTGAATAATTTAACTCAGGTTTGTTTCTCAGTAGATAGCTATCCAGATAACCGTCTTGTATTTCTCTCTATTGTCATGGTTACAAGACTGGCTGTATCTCTTCTCACCTCTCTTCAGTTTTCAGTGCAATATGAGGGCTGTCCTTGCCTACGGTACAATATAGCAAAACTTCCACTGACAGGCTTGGATACAGCACAGTGGCCTGTAAATGAGCACTGGCTCATTTCAACATGCCTAATTGAATTAAAATGTGCATAGGATGAACCACTGTAAGCTCTGAACTGCCAGTAAGTGAGAAGCTAGCTGAAGCAATTACATTTTCTTAGGTCTGTGCAGTTAACTCTTGGTTTTAATTAGCTTTTTAAAACGTTACCAGAATTCCCTACCAGGAAAAAATATTTATATGTATGCAAACACATAAATATACACAAAGTGCTGTAGTATTTATATTATTATATTATATAAACAAAAGTTTCTCATAGCAGCTGCTAGCTCCTCACACTGATCTTTAGAATGCTTGAGCATTTCTTATGGAAAATAATCAGATCTTTGGTGATGAATATGCAGTCTGTGTCCATGTTGTCTACGTATGAATTGTCCACAGTGAAATGGTCATGGAGGCTCTGGGCTCTGAAGAAGGTGCAGGACTTCCTGGCTGCTCTTGCCCGGTGGCTGCAGAGTCATGGCTGGAGTGCATGGGCAAAACTGGACCGTAAACTTCTGTAGGTGTTCCTGCTCCGGCAGGGGGATTGGACTAGATGGTCTTTTGAGGTCCCTTACTAGCATACTGTGATACTGTGATACAACCAGGCTCTCCTACCACAGCATCAGTGACTTTTTTCTTTTTTCAGGATAGAGTCATTTCACTTTTTCCCCCTGTGTAAGGATTTTAAAAAAGATCTTACTGCTTTTATTTATTCAAAAATTATATTGGATGGCTGACCTCATTGGTCAGAATTAACGTTAATGGCATTCATATGATTGAAAGAGTTATTTGGAAATGAGGGTTTTGCAGTAATTCCCAAGTTTCCTTGAATGCCAGCTGCTTTTATCTGAAAGCTTCCCTTTCCCTATTTTTTTTTATATTATTTCTGTATGTTGTGTGTGAGGAGGGTTTTGTTGTTTTCTGCTTTCCCTAAAAATTCATAAGCATGTATGTATGATTTCTAAAATGGTCAAAAAGTGACTTAACTACTGAAGGTAGTATGCAGTGCTAGGTGTGCTTATTGCTTCAGATGAGGCCCAAAAGAAAGGCAGGTACTCTGATTACAGATTTCAAACAGTATTTAGACTGTCCCACACTAAAAATTGTGTGGATACTAGTTTAGGTTTTAAGTGTATTTACCCCAAATGTTTTGTTTTTTAGGAACTTTGAACCAAAAGAACTGGGGAAAGAAATATTCAGCCTGTAATGGTGCCAAACAGTCTCCTATTAATATAGATGAAGATCTTACCCAAGTAAATGTGAATCTGAAGAAACTTAAATTCCATGGATGGGAAAAGGAAACTTTGGAAGATACTTTCATTCGCAACACTGGCAAAACAGGTAAAATGTCAGATTCCGTGGAGTTAAATGAGGTCAGAAAAGTGGTGTAGGATAGACAATCAACCAAGAACTTTTAATTAAACGTTTTTATTTCGCATTCCCTTACGTGGTGCATTCTGAATTTGTCCATAAAACTAAAAAAAAAAAACAAAACAAACCACAACAGGTGATGACAATAGCCAAGCATAATAGAGAAATCACACAAATAATTATGTGCACAGACAGAGCCAAAGCAATCACATCATTACTGTTCTCCCATCACAGGCACTGCATTGAAGCTAAACATTAATTTAGCATTTGCTTCGAAATAATGATAATGGTTACTACACTCCTAGAATCTGTGACAAGTATACAAAAATGATTTTTTAAAAGTATGAATAAATTGTCTGCTCATCTGGAAGCACTTAATGGATGAGTTGTGCTTTCAAAAAACTCAGGATGGAATTCATATAACCTACACATAAACACCTATGAAGTAGACACTTCTGTCTCAATTACTCACTTAGACTTCTTCTTAAGTCAAAGAAAAGAAATAAGTACTTTTATGGTCCCAATTTGTCTTACCTATCTTAGAAATGTATTTTAGAAAGAAGTGATTTATACTTACAAGTGCTTATTTCTCCCAGCCATAAACCAAATTTATGGTGGCATTTACATCATTAGACAAAATTTTTTGCAACCACTTATAAATCTAGGATATCAGTAACTAAAAGCTACTTGTTGAAAGTATTATTTCTTGTTTTGGGCATGAGTATGGAGGAAGGAATCCCTTAACAACTGTCTTTGACCTTCTACCAGTTCCAGTGGAAGCACTAGACCAGCTATTTTGTTTTATTTTATATTGGTTTGTTTTCATCTTATTTTAGTGTCATTATTCCTGAGTTTTGTTCTTGACCCCGTTACGCACTTCCTACATACCACTCCACAAATCACTTACTTCCCTCTTGCCCTACCAGCTGAGATAGATAAGTAGTGCATGTGTCTTTTCAAGAGATCCCTGAGGAAGCAGATTTTAAAGTCCATAAAAGTGAACCGAGCTCTTCCTCACCTATGGAAATTCAGGTATTGTAAGAGGAACTGCTAAGCTCTGCAGTTAAAATTGTCTTCAAGGTTTTGAGGAAAGGAGTATAATGAAACTGAACTCCATTAGTGATGCTTTAGCAAGAGGTCAAACAATCCACTATCACTGGAAACTCAAATGTGGGGCTTTGGTCTATTCCGCCCTGCTCATTCCCTCCAGAAGACAAGCACTCCCAGCTACAGCATGTGTCCATCTATCTCCTTCTGAATACCTGTCATCACCTTCTTCCATGGGAGATTGTTCCACAGCTAAGGGTTATCAAAGACAGGACAGTCTTTCTAGGAACTAACTACAATTTTATTTTCCTGTGTTGCCACATCATTTGTGTCTAGAATTATGATTTTTGTTAAAAAACGAAAGCTTTTGTTAAAAAAAAAAGCTGCTTTCAGGAAGCTGTGTATTTCAGGGATGTGTTTTCTTTGACAGCTTGGTGGATAAGCCTTTTCTCTGAGTTTTTTAGTGTAGTTCTGTGGCTAGTTTCAGTGAACAAGAGATCAGTATAATGGTGCACTATATTAGATGACTATTCTGAGAATTGCAACATGAAATGAAATGTATTTCTCCATGCTAATAGTGAATTGCTACACTTTTTACTTAGTTTAAATAACCAATTTTCTGACAAATCACTTATGAAATACAGGGAAATAAGTCTATCTTATTTACCTTTTAGCACCTAACACTAAAATATGAGTCATAGATGCCTTGGCTGGCTTTTATATTTACACTTCTTTTTTTCTCTCTCTCTCTCTCTCTTTGTTCAGTGGAAATTAACCTGACAAATGATTACTATGTAAGTGGAGGTGGATTAGACACTGTGTTCAAAGCAAGCAAGATCACTTTTCACTGGGGAAAATGCAACGTGTCATCAGATGGATCAGAACATAGTTTAGAAGGACAGAGATTTCCTCTTGAGGTAAAGTACAGAACAGAGTTTGATGATTTTGAAGATTTGCATTCTGCTAAAAGTAACACTGTTTATGAAATAGCTTTGTTTGTCACTTGATAATGTCTATTTGCAAATATAATCATTCACTTAAATCCAAATTAAAATTATTTAAATGATGCATTTTAGAAGAGCAGCATAAGGCGTTATTCTGTGGCATGTTGAGAATGTCTAAACTGTGTTTTCACACATGTTGTCTAAAATTACATTAGAATTTGGGTCTTCTAATCTAACAGTGTTCAAGCTCCCACTAACATTTAGGCTCCTACAAGTTTGACCCATCATATTCCACAGCAGTCAGTTGTTTAGATTATAAATGAACTTTTCAAAGCTGGGCCTTTGCTGATTGCCCATGGGAGCTGATGAACATTACCAGAACAAAGTGTGACCTGTATTGCTGGGCTGGAAATAACTGCTGCACACCAGGAGCCACCATGTGGGAGCATTAGCAGGCACCCAGACTTCTGTACCACTGAGCGGTTTGGCAGAACAGTTTGCAGCAGCATGGGAATGGAGTGGAGAAGGGGAGAAGCTCTCACTGAGATCCATGGGGGCACTCTGCAGACCAAACTTTCAGTCCTTAACATGATGTTGTGATCATTTTCCACTTAAAAATATATGGTTATGCTAGGTGATTTTGCTGCTCCTCACTCTGAGCCCTTTGGAATTCTGTGTCAGACCAGAGCAATAGAGCCTAGGTTGTCCATGGCTCCATGGAGAGCTGTGAGCCAGGAACTTTCCCTGGGCAGTGTCATTTGCTTTAGCTCATTACCCATTTAAAAATTCCCACTCATACTCCACCTGTCCTGCCAAGGCATCTAAGAGTATTCTCTTCCATCATCATCACACAAAAAAACTAGTAGGAGAGTAGGAGCAGGACACTCCCCCATTCATGTTGGTCACCTGGCACCGGAGGAGATTTCCTTACTGCATCTGAAGAGAGGAAGGGGTGCAAACCCAGTGCCCACAATAGCAGACAAATGGGGGTACAAAATACCTGATAGTTGTTTATGGCCAATGCTTCTCTACACTTACTGCAAGACATATTAGTAGAACATCTTGCCTAATTATTCATGTTTTACTGGTGATTCCGGTTTTACCACAAGATTCATCTCACCTCAGTTCTTTAGGTTAGATGTCCATTATCAGCAGGTTGTCTCAGTTTGCTATATTATCCATGGAGAGCATTGTGTCCTTGAAAGGATAACTAACTCCTGCATACTTAGTGGTTTTTCAGGAGAGGTTATTGTTAGACAGCTAACAGCAGATGAATTCCATTCTGTATCTTGAGATAACGCATGAGAGATAGATAAAATAGACACATGTTTGTAATTGAATTTATTGCTTGGACATTTTTTCTCAAAATGGGAATACAAATAACCACATTGAATACTCTTTATTACTTTTCCATACATAACATTTGAATATATTTGTATTTGCAGATGCAAATCTACTGCTATGATGCAGAACAGTTTACAAATTTTGAAGAGGCAGTTAAAGGAAATGGAAAGTTAAGAGCTTTATCGATTTTGTTTGAGGTAAACAAAATATGTCTTTGTGTAATTGAAAAAGCTTTGAAACATGGCACATGTTCAAACTGAATTTAACCAGTTCCAATGTCTGATCACTGACTTAGAAATTTGCATATATCTTTCTAATTTTTTCTTACAAAAAAACAATTGGGCAAAATACATTTGCTCTGCTTTAATTCATCTATAATTTTGGTGATAAACTGCAACTTTCAATTTATTTTTTTTCATGAAGCCTGTACTGTTAAAAACAATGCTTTTTTTTTTTTTTTTTAACAGATTGGTCTAGAAGATAATCTGGACTATAACCCAATCATTAACGGAGTAGATAGTGTTAGTCGTTTCGGTAAGTCTGCCTCCATGTTGTATTGATTACTGAATAAACTAAATCTTCTTTTAGTGTAAATTTATGAAACCTCTAAAGGCATTGGGGAGCATGGTTCTCTAGATCTCAGCTATGTCTATTTTGTTAGAAACAACAAAAGTCATATGGATAGACCAATCGCTAACCATGTGAAATTTAACGTAAGTAAGTGCCAGATTCTGCTCCCGGCACAGGGTAATCTTCATTACATGTGCAAACTGGAGGATGAGAGACTGGAGGGCAACCCCATGGAAAGAGACGTGGGGTTGATGGTAAGTTGAATATGAGTCATGTATCCTGGCAGCCAAAAGGGCCAGCTCTGTTCTGGGGTGTATCAAGCACTCCATAACCAGCTGCTCAAGGGAGGTGTCCCACTCTACACTGCACTCGTGTGGCCCTACCTTGATTACTGTGTGCAGTTTTGGTGCCTCAATATAAGAAAGACATCAAACTGTTAGAGTATGTCCAGAGGAGGGTGACCAAGGTGGTGGAAGGTCTTGACAAGCCTTAATGAAGAGCAGTTGAAGCCACTTGGTTTGTTCGGCTTGCAAAAGAGAAAGCTGAGGGAAGAACTCACAGCAGTTTACAGCTTCCCCAAGAGAGGCAATGGTGGGGGAGATGCCAATCTCCTCTCTTTGAGGCCCAGAGATATGACACAGGGAAATGTAATATAGCTGCGTCAGGGGAATTTCAGATTAGTCATTAGGAAAAGATTCTTCATTGAGAGGGTGGCCATTCAGAACAGGCTTCCAAGGGAAGTGGCATGGTACCGAGACTGTCAGAGTTCGAGGAGCATCTTAGTTAGGATAACACTCCTAGTCGTGTGGTTTACTTTAGGGTAGTCCTGCGAGGAGCTTATGGTCCTTATGGGTCCCTTCCAACACAAGATAGTCTGTGATTCTATGATCTATTCCCCAAGACCAAGAATTTGTAACAACAGAAGTATAAATTGTAGAATCATAGAATAGTTAGTGTTCGATAGGATCTTAAGATCATCAAGTTCCAACACCCCTGCCATGGGCAGGGACACCTCGCACTAAACCATATCACCCAAGGCTTCGTCCAACCTGGCCTTGAACAACACCAGGGATGGAGCATTCACAACTTCCCTGGGCAACTCATTCCAGTGCTTCACCACCCTAACAGGAAAGAATTTCTTCCTTATATCCAATCTAAACTTCACCTGTTTAAGTTTTAACCCATTACCCCTTGTCCTATCACTACAGTCCCTAATGATGAGTCCCTCCCCAGCATCCTTAAAGTCCCCCTTCAGATACTGGAAGGCTGCTATGAGGTCTCCACGCAGCCTTCTCTTCTCTAGGCTGAACAGCCCCAACTTTCTCAGCCTGTCTTGCATACGGGAGGTGCTCCAGTCCCCTGATCATCCTCGTGGCCCTCCTCTGGACTTGTTCCAACAGTTCCATGTCCTTTTTATGTTGAGGACACCAGAACTGCACACAATACTCCAAGTGACATCTCACGAGAGCAGAGCACAGGGCTAGGGTCACCTCCTTCGACCTGCTGTTCACGCTCCTTTTGATGCAGCCCAGGATACGGTTGGCTTTCTGGGCTGTGAGCACACACTGAAGACATTTCATGCTCATTTTCTTATTGTCCAACACCCCCAGGTCCTTCTCCGCAGGGCTGCTCTGAATCTTTTTTCTGCCCAGCCTGTAGCTGTGCCTGGGATTGCTCCGACCCAGGTGTAGGACTTTGCACTTGGCATGGTTATACTTCATGAGGTTGGCATCAGCCCACCTCACAAGCATGTCAAGGTTCCTCCAGATGGCATCCCTTCCCTCCAGCGTATCAACCAAACCACACAGCTTGGTATCCTCGGCAAACTTGCCGAGGGCGCACTCAATCCCACTGTCCATGTCAGTGCCAAAGATGTTGAACAAGACCGGTCCCAACACCCATCCCTGAGGAACATCACTCATTACTGGTCTCCAGCCAGACATTAAGCCATTGACCACAACTCTTTGCATGCAGCCATCCAGCCAGTTCTTCATCCACCAAATGGTCCGTCTACCAAATTATGTCTCTCCAATTTAGGGACAAGGATGTCTTGCAGGACAGTGTCAAACGCTTTGCACAAGTCCATTATGATGAATAAATATCATAAAGAATTTGCAACTCTTTAAATACTAAATCAAGAGAAATGTCAGATTCAATGTATGAATTTTCTTATTCATGCATTTCTGGACTTTTATATGTGATTGGAAACCAAATAACCTAGTTGTAGCCATTCAAAATGTGTCTTAGACAAGGCTGCAAAGCTGTCTGAATATCAGTATTCATTAGATTCAGCTGAGATTAATGTGGTTTTTTTTGTAGTTGCTCCTATATAAATCTGAAATTACTAATTTTATTATATTTGTAATAACATTATTCAAACCAAATGGTGACAATCTGGTGTTTTAGAATTCCTTGTGGTTTCACGTCAGAGCATGTGGGCTTCAGGGTGCTGCACAAGGAGAGCTGGGCTCTGTTTCTAAATCAGTTTCATAGCAGCTTCACAGAATAATAAGCACAAATGAGCACTGTTGGTTATTTTCATACATCATAGCTAACATCATGACCTTAAGTAAATGGCTAACTTTGTCTCAGTTTTCCTATATATAGTGATGCTTGAGATTTTAAAGGCCCTTAATATAGATAGTTTGAAAGTGTAAAAAGTTATCAGCCCACTATTTTAAAAGCTTTTAAAATTATGGCACTAAAATCAAGATTGATTTTCTCTAGAATACAAACACCATTCTCAAATGTAAAAGGAAGCAATTTCATAAATCACAAAGGCAGAGGACAGGGAAATATAAAGCAGTTAAGATTCATTATCTTTGTGTGCCATCTTATATGAAATACAAAGGAGAATGAGTAATGCATCAAGGCAGACACTGTTCTACATTCTTGGAAGGAGCTGTAAAACTATCAGCAGCAAGATTCAAGATACAGCCAGTACATGGCACTTCAACAATGAATAGAATATAATTTTCCTGATCAAAATGCAGATGAGCTCTGAAAATTCAGGTCATTACTAAATCAAATTTTTCCTCCTGAAGAGAGGTGAATAGCACATGATCTGTCCTTGTCTGTGATGTGCATGATCTGTTCTTCTTAGTCATATCTGTACTGTGCTTATTTGAATACTGGTTGATGAGTTCTCAAGATCTGCAGAGTAACAGTCCTGTTTCTCATCATTCTTCGTAGGTGTTTGATTTTAGAATCTAGGCTGTTAATTACATTAAAATCCAAATGGCAGGATTCTTACTGTAAATGAGAAGTTTAGTGTCTCGTAAGATATCTATGTAAAATGTACTGGCCATTCATTTTACTGAAGGAAGAATGTGTTAACTAGACACGTACCAGACAGCAATGATGACTTCTTTCTGAAGACTGATTAACAAGTTGACAGAAGAAATAGGACGGGCTCTGCTCAGCACTGCCAAATGTTCCCCTTTCGTGACACATGGATAAGAGAGAGACAGCTCTTAAATCTTACCTCAGTGGAACAGTCACTGTATAAAGAAAGGCATCACTGATTTGTAGTCAACTGTTAATGTATTTGCTGCCCTCACCATATTTGTAAGAAATTATGAAGATAAAGATAGGTTGGAAATCTGTACAGGGCTCAAGAACTAATCTGTAAAACCACAAGTTAACATACAGTCTGAAAATTCATTAGGTATTTGTAAGTGAATACTCCTCAAATAGAGAGAAATTTAAAATCAGTAACTTTGCACTGAAATAAGGTGCATAAGGATCTATGTTATTTCAAGATATAAAAGCTAAGTATTATTTTGGATGCAGCAGACAGTAAGGCAGATAATTGTTACAAAATTGATAATTGTCACAGCCTAGAAAAATCTGCCAGTTGGTACCATTTCTGCCAATTTCTGTTGCTGGACCCTACTGCCATATCAGCATGAATTTAGGTTTCTGAGGATGGACTGCCAGCAATCCTCATGAATGCTCCCAGCTGGCAAGGTACCAGGTAAACTGCTGACCTGAAAGACATGACACTGTTTTCACAGGATGATGAACAGAATGGTCGTACTCTCCTGGAGGAGCTCTTTGCATCCTTCTCTGCTTTGTGTCAGAGCTGTTACATTTTTTCACTGTATTTTTAACCCCCCTGATCCATAGAAATTCTGCTTCTGGGGCAAGAGTAACACAACTCTCAGATCTAACATGACAACGATTTTCTGCAGACGTTAAGATCCTGTGAGAAACTCAACAATCTGAACAAATTCAGTGAGAGTTTGAAGCTGTGTCATGAGATCAAGAACAGAGATTTAACATATTTTTTTCTTTGAAGTTCATATGTGAGACAGCGACTTGGCATCTTTGACATTTACGAGTAAACTTGAACAAATTGTCATGAACCAACATACTGGTTACTGTACTTATTACTGGAGTAACTCATCACTACTTGCCAAGTAAATTAAGTTGTTTTGGGATAATATTCAAACTACATAGAAAAGGCTCAGCAATTTATTTTTATGCTAGTCTCTCTGGGTATCAAATTTTGAATGGCCTCAAAATTAGCATGTTTCTATAATGGTAATTCTTTTGAAGGGTTTATTTATTCATTCCTAAAATACATTCATATATGTATATTAATATATTCTAAAATACATTCTTATTCATAAATACATAAAATACTGTTCTGCAGTATTTTAACTGTATGACTATTTTTTTTCCAGGAAAACAGGCTGCCTTAGAACCATTTATTTTGCTGAACCTCTTGCCGAATGCAACAGACAAATACTACACTTACAATGGGTCTTTGTCAACTCCTCCATGCTTCGAAACAGTTGAATGGATTGTGTTTAAAGATACCATAAGTATTTCTGAAAACCAGGTAATGTGCTTAATGTATTCCAACCAAACAATAGTACATAATAGCAAAGAAAAGCAGTTGCTATGTATGTGGTAAAAGCCCATGGCATTCATTGCCAGCCCAACAACCTAGATTTTCTTCTATCTGTTTATAAATTTTTCATGCAGATGTGAAATTAGAAAGTAAATCTATTACTCCACTGTGTTATCTTTTCTCTTTTTTAGCTCAGGACTAGATTCTGAATCATTTCTTGCCTTAGAAGGGAGTAAGAGCACACTTCCTAATTCTACAGGCTGTCTGGACTTACATAGCCCAGATAAAGATGAGTGCAAAACACTCTTCCCATATTCCCCCAGCTAAAAGGTGGTGCTGGGCAAAGCATAGCTCCAACAGCAGAGTGATTGAGAAATACAGGTGTAGTAAAGCATTAGATATACTGCTGGTATAGAGGAACAAAAGTTCAGTGCTACCTAGGAGAGCTCGTCTGGGAGACTTTATCCGCCATCTGTTTCCCCAGGTCTTTTCCCTGTTAACAGTATCCGGTTAGTTTTTTATGACTTCTGACTTCTGCTTTTCCCTTGCCTCTTCTAGTTAGCTGTATTTTGTGAAGTCCTTACAATGCAGCAGTCTGGTTATGTTATGCTGATGGACTATCTGCAAAACAACTTTCGAGAACAGCAGTACAAATTCTTTGGGCAAGTGTTTTCATCTTACACTGGACAAGAAGAAATTCATGAAGCAGGTATTTACTGAACAGTCATTCCTCTCCACAGGTTGAAAGACAATTATCAGTAAAAGAATTCATCCTAGCATGAAGGTACTCATTTTAAATTGTGCAAAAAGTAGCACACTGTATTATTACTCATAAATCTATCACTTCAGAGAAAAAAAATAGCAATCATAAAACATGTCAGATTAAATGGAGTGGAAAATTAAACGCTTGTCTTGACCAAACGTTCAGTGAAGATCACGTCAGTTCAAACTTTCTTGCTCTGCCCTTTAAATCTTTCAGACTTAAACAAAGCTGCCTTTTCAGGGGCTGCAAGAGGATTTTGTTTTACAAACCCATTTGGTTTTTTGTTGTGTAATGTTCCAGCAAAGGCTGAAGTGAGGTCACCACACTAATTTCAAGTAGTCTGCTGTGAAAGCATTAGATGGAGAGAATCCCAGAAGCCAGATTCTGTTATCTGTTTTACCTAAAACCTCAGGGAGGTTTGTGACGGTTATCTGGCCAAAGGAAAACATTCTGTAATGGGAAACAAGATCTAGCGCTAAATATGGAAGTCAATGATTTCTATACTTACAAGCATAGAGGAATAAATAGTAAATGTCTATTTGTGAGGATTATGTTGCTACTCGGATGGGGATACCTGTAGATTCCTAAACTCAGTTGAGTCGTGCTTAATTAAACATAAACAAATGAGTGAAGCATGTGGTGTAGTTGTCTCTGGATGAGAAAGAAGTATGCCTTCATTTTAATTCACCTTAGTTGAGTGGATATGTTTTTTCCCCACTGGAAAAATACGATGTATAAGACTTACATACAAGCTAGCGGACATTCATCATTCAGAACTGCTGGAGGGCTGGGTCTGCTGTACAAGTACATGATGCTGTTTTGCCAAACTGCTTCACAGGATAACTTCACTGCCTCATTTCTATAACCAGTCCATGACATTTCTGTTTTGGCCTCAGCTTGTCATTAACCTCTCAGATGTCTGCTCAGGATGTGAATTGTTTTGCATTGGTCAAAGCCAAGAAATAGCTGTTCTGACAGGGTTTCTTTGTTCAGGTACTAAGTAGCACTTGATATTTTGAAGTTTGGAAGAGTATGGAACTCAGCTGCAACAATCAAGCAAATTAGAATCATAGAATAGTTAGGGCTGGAAAGGACCTTAAGATCATCAAGTTCCAACACCCCTGCCATGGTCAGGGACACCTCGCACTAAACCATATCACCCAAGGCTTCGTCCAGCCTGGCCTTGAACACTGCCAGGGATGCAGCATTCACAACCTCCCTGGGCAACCTATTCCAGTGCCTCACCACCCTAACAGGAAAGAATTTCTTCCTTATATCCAACCTAAACTTCCCCTGTTTAAGTTTGATCCCATTACCCCTTGTCCTGTCATTACAGTCCCTAATGATGAGTCCCTCCCCAGCATCCTTATAGGCCCCCTTCAGATACTGGAAGGCTGCTATGAGGTTTCCACGCAGCCTTCTCTTCTCCAGGCTGAACGGCCCCAACCTTGTCAGCCTATGGAGGTGCTCCAGCCCCCTGATCATCCTCATGGCCCTCCTCTGGACTTGTTCCAACAGTTCCGTGTCCTTTTTATGTTGAGGACACCAGAACTGCGCACAATACTTCTAGTGAGGTCTCACGAGAGCAGAGTAGAGGGCCAGGATCACTTCCTTCAACCTGCTGGTCATGCTCCTTCTGATGCAGCCCAGGATACGGTTGGCTTTCTGGGCTGTGAGCGCACACTGAAGCCAGCTCATATTGATTTTCTCATAAAAAAAAAAAAAAACCACAAAACCTTCGGGTACTGGAATGCTGCTATGAGGTCTCCACGCAGACTTCTCTTCTCCAGGCTGAAAACCCCCAACTTTCTCAGCCTATCTTCATACAGGAAGTGCTCCAGCCCCTTTATTATCCTCATCGCCCTCCTTAGGACTTGTTCCAACAGTTCCATGTCATTTTTATGTTGAGGACACCAGAACTGTACACAGTACTCCAAGCAAGGTCTCACGAGAGCAGAGCAGAGAGGCGGGATCGCCTTCGACCTGCTGGTCATGCTCCTTTTGATGCAGCCCAGGATATGAAAAAATTGATTGAATAATCATTGCAACAGAAGAGGTTTCCTGTAAATCAGGACCAAAAGATGACCTTATTCAGTCATATCTGATGTGGTTGCCCAACAGTCCTCTTTATAACATGCTTGTATTTAATTGACACAATTAAATACATTTATGTTTCTGAATAGACTTACAAAACACACTGTTGATTTGGCCTGACTTAAAGAAAGATTATGATTCTCCAAGTCCTTCCGTTTAATGAAGTTCCCTGGGAGAGAGACCACTTATGTCCATGTGTCAGTAGGAAATGAATCTTCTCAGTCCTTAGTAACTAGAAGTCAATCTACAATGAAAAAAATGTCATAGGCAGAACACCTTTGAAGACAGAGACTGGAACTTCTGCCACCTGCAATTCACTTGCCTCCTAGGTGGTTGCAATACAGCCATGACCTTGGCCTTGGCTCTTGTTGCTGCAGTAGAAGGAAACTACTTTCAGCTTTGCTATCCTAATCTAGATTTCCATAGAGATTCACAAGAGATAAAACTGAGTAATACCGTTTAAGACAGGTCCTTGCTTCCTTCTGGCCACTCCGTAGGCTGATACCTGAAGGAGTGTAAGTTAAAAAATCTGGCCATAAGCAAGGAGGAACAGAAAGGATCATGAAAATTTCAAGTCTACCTGTACATATTTCACATTCTGCTATTTGTGTACACTATGTAAACGCAATAAGATCACATGCACATACATAATACACATATTTATGTACATACATGCATTTATAAACACATGAATGCAATTACAGGATTTGTTTAGTATAGAACATTTGAGGAGCATTTATATTTTCACCTGTTTTAAGAAAAGGTAAATTAGAAGTCCTGGGAATTATTACATGTTGAGATGTAATAACTGTAACATGAATGCCCAAGTCCTCAAGAATAAATAAGCTTATGCATTTCATGGTTAGTATTCCAAAATTCTTGTAGTCAACAGAGAGAAAGCAGTCTTTGAAATCCCTTTAGACAATGCAAGAGGAATTACTAGAGTCGGTTGTACTCAAGTAGATAACTGAAAAATCTTGACCCAGGGGCATTTTCATCATTTTTCTGCTGAGGAGGGAGACTGTGAAAGTGGCTAGGTGGGCACATGGTGGCCACCCAAGGTCAAACCCTCACACATACTTTACTGCTCCACCTCCATCATAAAGATAGGCTGGGAATACTGAAAAACTACTTTTTACCAGAAGCTGGCAGGGAGCTGAAAAGCCCTTGAGTGTCTTAATGCAAATGAAGTGGTTTCACTCCTTCCACGAATGAAAACTGGATTTAAAAGATAAAAATCTCAAGCCCATATTCAACTAAAAGTAGAAGAAAGCAACAAACGTGGAAAAAATACCCTGAGTTATCCAGTGCTGCCTCAAAACTATATGTAGTTTTATTCCAACTCTTTCAAACTGATAGATGCATAAATCCAGGCTTTTTTTAAATATATATATATATATGAATAAGGCAAATTTGTGCATCTTATAAAAGTCTTTTTGTAAAAAAAACCAAAAAAACAGTCCAGGCAGTTTTTAAAAATTATTCCTCTAATGTAACCTGGTGCTACCTGGTGATGTAATTCAGTTTAAATTAAGAACTTCTAAATTACACAGGTAGCGTTTTATTCCACAGAAGAATAAGCAAATACAGGTGCATTATCATTATATGATATGCAAACCCAGCATCTCTGGTGAAAGCAGAGACCAGAATTCAAGCCCAGATGGGGCTTGGATAGGTCTGTGTCTTCCTGTGAATGAATCCAGTTGAATATCTGTGATTTCAGATTAGTAAAAGACTCAGTAACTACCTTTCTTGCAGTCTCCTTGCCCAGATTTTCTAAAAGTCAGTATCAGAGCAGAAGTCTTTAATTAGGTAAGTTGTTATGTGATGTCCTTGCTTTTCCCAGTCTCTTGGGAGACAAAGTGGGAAAAGTCAAGAACAAAATACTTCTGTGTTACTGAGACTGGCAGGAAAAGAAGCAGCACAGGTAGAATGACTGATGAAGAGGCATCCAGAAGAAGGGCAAGAGACAAAGAATTGAGGTGAAAGAGTATGCAGATGACTGTCACGTAGGAATATTGTTAGTCACTGCTGAGATGAACAGGAAAAAGTATCAAAGGAAAAAAAAAAAAAAAAGGAAGACACCTTTTTATAGGGGGGAAAATAGTAAAGAAAAAAGGAAAACTGAAAAAAATAATACTAGAATCACCAATCTTTTACCTTTAAAAGCTTTATAATACTGCTTAGTTGGCCTGAATACACTCACAACCAAATTCACTCAGATTAAAAAGGGAGGAAAAAGGACAGTAGAGTTTGAAATAGCGAGAAGCTTTGTACTTTTACTATGAAAAAGTGGAGAGTTATTTTAAACACCTTCAAAAAAAAACTAGCTGAAGAGCGTTTAGATTCATTATTAAAAAAAAAAAAAAAAAATTAAACCGGAGTTTGTCATCTGCCTTAAGGCTCAGAACTGAGAACTGCTGGTCTAATGATTTCCTTTTGCCATCTGGTGGAAATGGGGTGGAACGACAAGTTTTAGTAATGCAATGGAATGCACACAACTTGGTTTGGTTTTGGTTTTGGTTTTTTTGTTTTTTTAAATTTGCTCTTCCTTTATGTCAATTCAAAGAATTCCGTGTAATGACTAAAATGCTATATTGGATATATAGCACATGAGATTCAAGGCAAGCTACAGAATGTCACATAGAGTAACATTGCTTCTACCAGTAGCTCACACACACACAAAAAGAAACACTGCTTATTTTCCATTGACCAGCTCAGACCAGCACTGCTCAAACCTGCCCATCAACGTGCAGAATGGAAGAAACTGGCTTTAGACTGAGGGAGGACAGATTTAGTTTAGATATTAGGAAGAATTTTCCTGTGAGAGTGGTGAGGTCCTGACACAGGGTGCCCAGAGAAGTTGTGGCTGCCCCATCCTGGCACTGTTCAGGGCCAGGTTCGACGGGGCTTACAGCAACCTGGTCTAGTGGAAGTTGTCCCTGTAATGGCAGGGAGGGTTAGAAGTAGATGGTCTTTAAGGTCCCTTCCAAGACAAATCATTCTGTGATTCTACGAGGTTTTTTTTCAGGGTATCTTCTTGAGGGGTTTCAGTGCCCTCCTGTGTTCAAGTGTCAGATTGCAAAGTTACTGGAAAAAAATCTTTTCTCCTTTCTTCCAAAATGCAGTATTGTCAACCAAAATTGTTGCAGTATCATGGTGTTTGCTTCCTTTAAAAGAACTCCAAAGATTCTACACTTGTTTTCTTAATTAGCTAGATAATTTTTTTGCTTTCTTTTCGTAGGTACTCAGAGTTTGGTTTAAACAGATTATGACATTTGAAAAGTATGTTTCTTCATTTATTCCAAATAAGGAATGATTAAGTAACTACTGGTGCAAAAGTCAAGCTGATAGTTTTGTAATAAAAATATTTTCATCTAATCATTGTAATATGTAAGATTTAATTAAATTGTTGAATGATTCAAAGATTTTGAGAAGTCTAATAGATTAAATAAAGCAGTACAATAAGGTAGTAAATGAAGCAATAGACTGAATAGTATGCCTTTTCAGTACGTATGAAAGGAAATTCTGCTGTAAGAAAGGAACTTTCCAAAAGCTAGGGCAGGTGCAGATAGCCACTCTGATCATTTCAACCAAAATTCAAAACCCATGCAGTCTCAAAGAGATAAAAAGAGGGATTTATGCCAGGGATCCCTGGCCTTCATTCTGAGACATCAAAACAACTCAAGTTGCACTACTCTCAAATTACGGACCAAAAACTAGGAACACTTTTGACAGTCATGTCCATTCTTCAGTGCTGGGTCTTAGGACACAGTTCCCCCACCAACAGAGGGGATGAAGAGAGTGGGGGAGGGAGAATAATGTCTCAGTCCAACCCCAAACAAGCCATGAATGATGCAGCTCTATATAATGTTGCTTTATTTTTTCATGTATCACAACTTACTGGTCATTTTTCAATGAGCTTCAGCTAAATAATTTAAATTTTCTGCTAATGTCTTTTTTTTCATACAGTTTAATCTATATTTGGCCTTGTATGTTATTTTTTAACCATGCACAGGTACTCAGGCGATTTAAAAAACAAATTTCAGAGTCTCAGTAAATTTCTAGCACAGTGGTAATCAATATATCTGTATGTCTAGAAAAGTATTGAAACATGGATCTTGCTTGGATGAGATGAAAAAGCCTGGCAGAGGGGGGAGTCTGAAACACATGCAAGAGCAGCTGCCTGACCAGGAGTGCAAGTTCCAGGCTCACAAAGAAGGTGCATGAGCCAGGCCCAGGACTACAGCAGTCTGCTCAGACATTTTCAGCCTATGTCTCGATGGTGCCTTAGTATAGTATAATAACATGAAATCACTATCTGCTAGCTTCATCATTTTTGCTGAAGGAAGAATGCATTAACTAGACACATACCAGATAACAATGATAGCTTCTGTCTGACAGTTGATTAATGTGTTGACAGGAGAAATAGAAGCATGGGCTTTGCTCAGCATTTCAAAATGTTTCCCTTTTATGACACATCTGATTCTCCTCTTTGCCTTTTGTTTCTTCTTTGGTACTATAAAAATATTCAAACATCCTTGAGAGAAAATTCAAGTGTGATAGGTTTGCCTTTAACCTTTAAAAACGTCTCTAAGTAACAGGACAAGAGGTAACAGCCTCAAGCTGCACCAGGGGAGGTTTAGACTGGATATTAGGAAAAAAGTATTCACTGAAAGGATGGTGAGGCATTGGAACAGGCTGCCCAGGGAAGCAGTGGAATCACCATCCCTGGAAGTGTTAAAAAACTGTGTAGTTGAGGCCCTCAGTGATACGGTTTAGTGGTGAACTTAGCAGTCCTGGGGTAAAGGTTGGACTTATCATAAAGGTCTTTTCCAACATAGTTGATTCTGTGATTTTATGACTCTATGATTCTGATAGACCCATAAAAACATAGGAATGGAAAGTTTTCATCCCCAGGACATATATATGAATATGTTTTGTGGTTTACATTTTATTTCTTGTGAATTGGATATTAATATTTCACAAAATATGGTATGCGGGGTGATGACAATGATGACGCAATCCTCAAATTAACTTGCTTTTGAAAATCTATTGTTTAAATACTGGCTCTGTTTACAGTACATGTCATCTCGGGTATTTTAGTCAAAAAACTAAAGATGAGGCACCTGAAAGACTTGCACTAATTTTCTCTGGAGGTGGCTCTAGATCTCAGTAAATTCACTTGTATAATTTAAAAAAACAGTGTATTCTTTCCTCTTTCTTCCAGTTTGCAGCTCAGAACCTGAAAATGTTCAATCTGATCCAAAGAATTATACCAGTCTTCTTGTTACATGGGAAAGACCTCGGGTTGTGTATGACACCACTATTGAGAGATTTGCTGTCTTTTATCAACAGTTGGATGGAGAAGACCAGACTAAGCATGAGTTTCTGACAGATGGGTATCAGGACTTGGTAACTGTAAACTCTTCAAGTTTCATACAAAGGGGTGATGGCAAAACACTCACTGTTAATTATCTTAAGGGATTAAAGAGTAGCTGGGAGCTGAATCAATGAAAAATCACTTCTTTGGCTGCAGCTCACAGAAGCTGTATTCCATTCTTCGGCTGTGAAGCTACAAAGAGCAAGAAAAATAAACAGCCTGTCTTGCCCAAAAGAGAGAAAGCTTTTGCTGGTTGCTGTTCTGATTTGCTTTTACTGTCCCCAGAAGTTTATGACCATATTAATCTCAGAGCTCCTTAGCCATAAACCCCTTAGTCAGTTAATAGTGGTCTATGCTTTGTAGCTTACTGATGTGAAAGAGTGATCTACACAATCAATAAGATTCAGTACAGTCATACAGCTGTTACTGATTACAGCTTCATGGTGTTTTACTAATGTGATCTGTTCCTCTAACCCCCTTTAAAGACTCATAGCTTACTTACCAGAGATTATGTTACCTAAGCTAATGTTCAGCATTAAATAATCGTATAGTTTGGTGACCTTCATGTAAAAATTCCCAAGTGTTTTTTTTTTAAGTTGACTGAAAAACATTTGTGACAGTAAAATGTAAAAAGCATACATTAAGAGTCCTAGAAGAAAGTAGCTGTATGGTTCATATAAAAATGTGTTATGAAAAAAATAACATTTTCAAATATTTGAATCTTATTTGCAAGTAAATGATTAAACATGTTTTTTTCTTTTAGGGGGCTATTCTAAATAATCTCCTGCCCAATACAAGTTATGTTCTTCAGATAGTTGCTGTTTGCTCTAATGGTCTATATGGAAAATACAGCGACCAAGTCATTGTTGATATGCCTTTAGAGGACACAGGTAAGTGGTCTTTGGAGCTTGGTGATCACTTTTAGATAAAAATCTGTATTTGAAGAAGTAACTTGTTTGCAAACCAGTTAAATTTCACAACTACCAAAATATGCTAAAATGAAATTTCAAAATCGCTGCAGTTAACTTTCAGCATGTTCTTTGCTACTGATATTTTACCTGATGTAATTCTCCATTCCTTGTAAACATGACCTATGAAAGACTGCATGTTATTTTTTTTTTAATATTCTGAAAAACACCTACCTGATTTCAAATCTCACAAGTTTATCTCAGTAATGTAATGTAGGGAAATAAAGCCATGTTTGGTATTATTTCCCTATAGTTCAAGCATCCTCCCAAAATTAATCCACACAGCCAAAATATTAAAGAAACAAGCAGTACAAACCCAGTATATGACTTAGAACTTTATATCAATATGACTTAGAAGTCTGTATCAATTGATTTTGTAATTTGATTTCTTATGATTACTTGGAGTTTGATTTCAAAGGACTTGTGGTGATGGAATTCCCTTGCTTCTTAATGCTGCCTCACAAAAAATCAAAAGGCCTAACAACCAAATCTTACTGATTTCACGGCCAGATTTTCTTCTTCTGCCTGCTGGTAAATATGAAATAATTTGAAACTCTAGCATGAAGCTTGATCTTGTCCTTAATAATTCCTTAAATTCTGTGGAAGTTTTAGCATTAGACCCAGTTCTTATCAAAGTGAGTGAGAGCTGTGTTATTAAGAACCCTTACATTAATCATAGGAAAAAATCAAAGACTTTCCAATTAGACAAGAAAACATTTTTTACCTAAGGGCCTGAATTCGTGTGGTTTTTGTAAGTTCAGTTTTATACTTCATTAAGTGTGTTTATCTACAGCAAAGACCTTAGCAATGTTGTGATGTACTTGGGACAATAGGTCAGTTTTTAATTTCAAGGCAACCATATTTCTTTGCAGTGAAAAAGACTATGATTCTCACCAATCTCTATCTCACGAATTATAATCTAATAATGGTAATAGGCTTATAATAGTGCATTTAGTCTGAACGAGGGAGGTGCAGTTTCATGTATAAATTTTCAATAGATGTCTAACTTGCCTTTCAAAAACAATGTATTAAGAAGAATGCATTTTGGAGTCTTAAACTAATATCTGCCAGAATTTTCATATTTCTCTCCAGCTTTCTTAGAAGCTCATACAAAGTTCTGACATTCTGCCTGACATTTAACTTTTCTATTTATCCTTTAGCTACCTCTTAGATACTATATTACTTCAATTCCTTTCCAGAATTTACTGGTTTTGTATTTGAAGAATTTTCTCAGATGAAAGTTTGTCTATGAACCCCCACTACATAGATAGATAGGCAGGTAGATAGATGGTAGATGATAGATAGATGATAGATAGATGATAGATATACATACATAATCTCTATACCTCCATCCCTTTCTACATGGAATGACAAATAAGCAGCATGATGTCATTATTAAGCAACAGTTCAACAAATCAAGTCAGTGCAATGCTGGCATCACAGCTTGAAAATCTCTGCAAACAGACATTGCAAACCAAAATCCAGTATAGATAATGTCTATAGAATGAACCAACCTGCTAGTACTGTTGCATCCCTCCTTAAGGATGAGTTGCATACCACCCCACTTGCTGTGTGCCGTGAGCTCCTTTGGAAGGAAAGGTGGATGCAGAGGCAGGGGGGGAGACAGGAGCACTGGGGCTGGGTAACTGCACAGTGAACCCGTTGTGCAAGCAACTACTGACGGGGAACAAACTTGGCAAGAGGATGATGGGGTGTTCGCTAGTCTGTGGCTGGCTAGTGGCATAGGTACAGCCACTGGTCACGGCATCCCCACTGAACGTCTGTTGAAGTCAGGCAAAACAGTGGCTTTGCATTCATTTCAGTAGAAGGAAGAGCATGGGCCTTGCTTCGGAAACACATACTGGAAAAGTCATTTCACCTTCCAGCGTATAAGCAGAAATTTCTCTGAGATGTGTACTCTCAGACAAGATAATTTGGTGCAGTAAATGTTATATTTAGCAGTTCTGAGTGAAGGTCTGATGTTCTCATGCCTTTTTACCCAGACAATATGCTCTTGTTAAAGAAATGAGAAAATAGAGTACAAGAATACCTCGGAGGCGCAACAATGTAAATATGTATCTGTATAAATTATGAGCAGGTTATCATAACTTTGAGAATGGCATTTTTGTGTCTTCTGTCATTTGAACATTCAAATATGTCTCCTTAATGTTGCATTAATGCATACAAGTATATTCTAATCATGAGCTTTCTTGGTTTTAAATAAAACATTGTAAAGAGGAGAGTTAAATAATCTGCTTATCAGAACTGTAGAAATACCTGCGCTTTTCTGGTTTGTTTTTTTTTTATTTCAGGCACTCCTGAAAATTTGTAATAGATTGAGGTGTGTCTAATGCTTTTCATTTAGTTTTCCAAAAGCTTTAAAATTGAGGAAGATTATTTCAGGTCAAATGAAGTGTTTCAAGGGTATTTTACATTAAGAAATAAAAAGATGGAAAATTTTTAAAGTAAAAATGAAATAGCATAATTAATATTTTGTGTGTTTCAGAAAACTGGTTTTTGGGGATATTTCCAATCTGAAATAGACATAAAGTTATTAAATGTACTTTGTGTTCATTTATTTTCATGCTTCCATAGTAGTACATCTTAAACTGTAAGATAAGGAAAATTCAGGGAAAAAATCCCTCCTCTAATTAGTATTATTCCTATGGGTGTACATTGCTCTGTAAGTTTTATAGATGCTGTTGCAACCCTGAATATGATTTTAAAATATGAAAAAAAGCTTCTGTTCATTTCTAATATTAATGTTTGTTCGCATACTTACTTTTACTAATTATTTACCTCTGAATTAACTGCTGCAAATATTGCAAATATTTTCATATTTAGTACCTTAATATTGCAAGTATTATACAACAGAGATGCAAGAATGTAGATATCTAATGACAAAGATCTGTTCAGAGCAACTTGCTGGTTACAATTATAACTTCAAATTGGTTTTGTGATCTGCTTTATAGATCTTGAGACAAAAGGGGATTTCTTGGAGCTCCTGCTTATGAATTTATGAAAGAAAAGTTACCTTCACCATGAAGACATGAAATAAAATTGACTCACATAAAGCATAAACTAAAACTTTCATTTTCAAGAATTACTCTGATTAAGCCAGTTTAACTAAGATGAAATTCACTGCAGTCACCTCCAGACCCATTCATGTTCATGTTAAGAGCTAAAGTGAGGCATGAGTCATGGAAAAGCATTAGATGAGGCTTTTCCAGGAAGAATTCTGACGTTGGAGTGTTTACTTTTAATGAGGGAAGTTTGAGTATACTGTGCAACACAAATCTGGTGTTCAGAAAACTGAAAACCATTGTTTTAACTTTTTCCTTTTGAGATGCTTGCAAGAGAAAATGTTTCTCTTACCTTCTCCCCACCCTGTCTGAGTGCAAGTGGTTAGTAAGGGCTCTGCAGGTTCTGGGTGATCCACAGACCAGGTTTAAACCCTCTCATTCTCAGCAGTGTTTCATAAGAGGAAGGACCTCTTTCAGGCCATGCTCTGCCGCAGTTTGTGGAAGCCACTGGAGTTCTCATATGACATTTGGCAAATGATCATTGTTGAGACCCCTACTTTGAGAACCCTTCTGTTTTTTCCAGTTCAGAGTGGCAGGCTTTTATCTTGCAAGATAGTGTGTGTGCACACTAAAATGCTTTCCAGCTAGTTTCCACCTAGTAAATGTCACTGGATGTAGCTACACAACCTGCACTGAAAATGGTAGGAATCATGTACATAGTGTTTTAGTCAGCTTTGATAAAAATTCAGTCTTTATTTGCCAATTCAATTTTTTTTCTGGTAGAATTGTTTTTTGAATAACTAAATGTGTGCTTTGACTCTCTAGATAATATCTGTATAGCTCTAAAATTTCTGCAGTAGTTTATTGTGTAGTTAATACCAATGTTACATGCTTTTGCTGACATAGGAAATGATAAATAAGAGTATATCTCTCCTCTCATCTTCCTTTGTGTAGATTTTGGTTGTTTATAAAAAAAAAACCCATGCTGGGATAAGGCTCTCAAATGCTGTCTCCTTCATGGCAGCTCATGCTGTCAGCAATGCTTTGTGAGGGCCTAACTATGCAATTTCTTTGTAACTTGTCTTTGTGATTTTTGTCCTAAAAAAAACTAAGCATATATTAAATGTTCCATTTAGGGATGCTTTCTTCTAATTTTGTGTTGATAAACGGAGAAATCTGAAAACTAATTTAATCAGAAGAAACAGGCTTAACTTTTGTTCTTGCCACGCAGTTTATTACATAAGACAGTACAGAAATGAAAAGATCTTGTGCTGTACACGTTGTTCTACAATTACAAATCTGATTGTTTTAAGAGAGTTTTCTAAAGATTTGCATTGAACGTAAATGTAGGGAAATAGTCACCTTTTTTTGTCTGCTCTATCTTTCACTAAAATGGATTATGAAAAGTTATAAAAAATTTTCTAACTGATGATTTCATTATTTTATTTTAAAATGTAAGCTACAGAATACTCAGTATATGGTTCCATTAAAAATAAACAAGCTTGTTCATCAACCTACATCAATGGGTTGTTTTTTGGAGGGTGCGGTTCTTCTTGGCTGGGGGATGTTAGCAATTTGCATCATCTCCTGTCAAATCAAAACCACAGCAACAGGATTGACAGAACTTCTATAAGTGTGTGTCTCTGATGCTTTTGACAAATACATTTTCTGTGACCAACTAAATTTAAATAGGGTTTGTAAAATTCCTGAAGATTTAGTGCTGTTAATGTATATTTTATATATGGAGAAAACAGCAAGAAGCTGTAGTTTACTGGTGTTACATGAGATCACATACCCTACTGTATACTTTATGTGCATATTTCATTTTTCTGACTGAGTCTGACTAAAGCTCAACTCAAGAATAGTGACCACAGAAAGAATGGATAGAATTCCTCTGTGTTAAAAATATTTTTCAGAGAAGCCTATTGAGTACATACTATCTGGTATGGGTCTACTATGAGAAGACTTTCAAACTAATCACTACAGTATTTGATTTATATCATTGAGAAGCCAGGGAATATCATTATCTCCTCACCCCTTCCTCCCCTCTGCTCCCCTCCCCACCCTGCCCCGGAGACTCCTAGGCTTCCAGGAGTCAGAGGTAAGATCATTTTTCTCTATCTTGTTAATGAAAAGCTAATTCAGTACTCAGTAATTTATAAATGTTTGTTACAAAAGAACAACTTACGAAGATTTTGTGAAGCAAAAATTTGTTTACATGCTATAAACTACAAATAAAGCTGTATGAGCTTGTTAGTTTGATAAACTTTATCTAGTGTATGTTGCATATAACACGTCTCACCTTGTTTTGAAAAGTAGATACAGACAGACCAAAGAGAATACAAATTAAGTCATAGATACACATCTGACTTGCAGAGATAAGAAGTGTAAAGATGACATCTTTGTCCTAGTATACCAAAGCAACTTTATTTGGGAATTGTGGAGGAAATGCAGAGCTGAAGCTCTCTGTGATGCTATTGTTAGAATTGCTTCCCAGGCTTAGGGACTGGCATTTTCACTTAGTGTGAATCAGCCCTCAGAATGCGTGCTAGCACTGGTGCACAGGTAGAGCACTAGAACATTGCTTAGGAGAAAGGCTTAGAAAGATTTAGAAAGGGAATGGACCTTTCTGTGGACCAAAGTAGCAGTCACATGAGTTAATGCTATAGAAGGGGTATTAGATTTCATCACTGGAGATCTATGACAGTTCCTATTACAGATTTATAGGTTTCTTGCAACCTGCTTTGAAGCCTCTTTTCCTGACCACCATCAGAAGTAAAATACTGGATTTAGCTAAAAAGACAGACAGAAGGGTGAGAGACTAACTCTAAACTCAGACAGATATTTCACCTGGGCTGTAGGAGATTCATTTATTGATACTGTTTCAGCTGTTACTTATTTATCCTCAGGACAGTTAGAATAAAACTTGGCTACGGATGTGAAAGGTAACAGGAAGGGATTCTATAGGTACATTGCAAATAAAAGACAGACTATGGACAACATGGGCCCTCTCCAGAACCCATCAAGAGAACTGGCCTCAGTCTTCACTGGCAAATGCTCTGACCACACCATCCAAGTCTTGGAAGGCAGACGCAGGGACTGTGAGAATGAAGACCTTGGGCCCACTGTAGGAGAGGATATGGTTCAAGACCATCTTAAAAACCTGAACATGCACATGTCCATGGGTCCTGATGAAATCCATCCGCAGGTCCTGAAGGAGCTGACAAATGAAGTTGCTAAGCCGCTGCCCTTCATGTTTGAGAAATCATGGCAGTCAGGTGAAGTTCCCGATGACTGGAAAAAGAGAAATATAACCCCCATTTTCAAGAAGGGGGAAAATAGATGACCCAGGGAACTACAGACCAGTCAGTCTCACCTCTGTGCCTGGCAAAATCTTGGAGCAGATTCTCCTGGAAGGCATGCTAAGGCACATGAAAAACAACAAGGTGCTTGGTGACAGCCAGCATGGCTTCACTAAGGGGAATTCCTGCCTCACCAATTTGGTGGCCTTCTATGATGGGGCTACAGAACTGATGCAGAGGGGTAGAGCAGCTGATGTTATCTACCTGGACCTGTGTAAAGCATTTGACACTGTCCCACACGACATCCTTGTCTCTAAATTGGAGAGACATCGATTTGATGGATGGACCACTCGGTGGATAAAGAACTGGCTGGATGGCCACACCCAAAGAGTTGTGGTCAATGGCTCAATGTCCAGCTGGAGACCAGCAATGAGTGGTGTCCCTCAGAGATTGGTGTTGGGACCGATCTTGTTTAGCATTTTCATCGCTGACATGGACAGTGGGATTGAGTGCACCCTCAGCAAGTTTGCCGATGACACCAAGCTGTGTGTTTTGGCTGATACGCTGGAGGAAAGGAATGCCATCCAGAGGGACCTTGACATGCTTGTGAGGTGGGCTGATGCCAACCATGTGAAGCTTAACCATGACAAGAGAAAGGTCCTACACGTGGGTCGGAGCAATCCCAGGCACAGCTACAGGTTGGGCAGAGAAGAGCTTCAGAGCAGCCCTGTAGAGAAGGACATGGGGGTGCTGGTTGATGAGAAAATGAACATGAGCCAGCAGTGTGTGCTAGCAGTCCAGAAAGCCAACTGTATCCTGGGCTGCATCAAAAGGAGTGTGACCAGCAGGTTGAAGGAGGTGATCCTGCCCCTTTACTCTGCTCTCGTGAGATGGCACTTGGAGTATTGTGTGCAGTTCTGGTGTCCTCAACATAAAAAGGCGATGGAACTATTGGAACAAGTCCAGAGGAGGGGCACGAGGATAATCAGGGGACTGGAGCACCTCCCGTATGAAGCCAGGCTGGGAAGTTGGGGTTGTTCAGCCTGGAGAAGAGAAAGCTTAGTGGAGACCTCATAGCAGCCTTCCAGTATCTGGAGGGGGACTTTAAGGATGCTGGGGAGGGACTCTTCATTAGGGACTGTAGTGATCGAACAAGGGATAATGGGTTCAAACTTAAACAGGGGAAGTTTAGATTGGATGTAGGGAAGAAATTCTTCCAGTTAGGGTGGTGAGACATTGGAAGAGCTTACCCAGGGAGGTTGTGAATGCTCCATCCCTGGCAGTGTTCAGGACCGGGTTGGATAAAGCCGTGAGTGATATAGTTTAGAGTGAGGTGTCCCTGCCCATGGCAGGGGGATGGGAACTTGATGATCTTAAGGTCCTTTCCAACCCTAACTATTCTATGATTCTAAAAGTGAGGAGACCTCAAAAGCCTTAGAGTAGTTCTTCACTGAGCACCTCATACCTGTTTACTGGGGACTTCTTACGGGATGTGATACATGTGGGTTCATGTCCTTACATTAAATCAAGTGGAGGAGGAGTTTGAAAATGGCCTTACAGTGCTGGACTCTAGAAAGGGTGGGTCTCTTTGGTCTGCCCTGAAATAAGCAAGCAGCCCCACTGCACTGAACATGGTGGCATGGCTGTTGTGCTAGTACGTAACTCCAAGCCTGGGTGCACAGATTACCTTTTTTTCTCTCACTTATATTTCTGCATTAAACTGTACTTTCTCATAGAAAAGGTTTTCATAAACTTGGTTCTCCCTGACCAGGATGTGGTTCCTCAGTGCAGATCCAACCTGTGTTGCAGTATCAGACTAGAGCCAGGCAAAACTGTTGTGGCTGAACATCTCCTGTCTGAATGAACATTGCTACCCCTCAAGCTAGTCCTCAACACAATCTCCAAACACAAGCCTATAAAACATCTTAGACTGGGATTCAATAAATATATTAATTAATCAGTTGAGTACTTGCAGAATTAGTAATTCTGAGATTTTGAAATGTTGGATTATATGGTGTGTATTTTTGTTTTATAGAAGCTGACCTCATTCCTGAACTGAATGAAACTGAAGAATATGAGGTATAGCATTCATTTATATTTGAGTATTTCAAATGCATACATTTCAACTAAATTGAATTTATACTCCATGAAAATTTACAAAACTATGTCACCAGCTGAATTCTGAATTCTGCATTCATATATACATACTCATATATGCATATACAGCCTTCTCTTTCAGTTATATTTCTCTCTAGATAAGTAGAGATATGTCTCTGTTTAGTCCTGTGGTGCTGGAGATGCATGGAGAAGTAAGTGATAACACAGGGTATGCCTAAATATTTTTGAAAATGGAGCATCAAGTTACTGTCACCTTTGAATGAAAATGAATGACAAAATTGTTCATTTAGCAGAATCAAAGCTGGCACCCAACATTAGGCTTTCTAGTTTGTTTAGTGAGAAATCTGGCTTGGGCTTGCTTATGATTGCCCGGTTGGATGGGGCTTTGAGCAACCTGATCTAGTGGAAGGTATCCCTGCCCATGGCAGGGGGTTTGGGAATGGGTGATCTATAAGGTCCCTTCCAACCCAAATTATTCTATGGTGGACTTACCATGTAGTAAACTAAAGGGAAGAAGGCAGTTGTCCAAAAGAGTAACATTCACATGTGCCACCTATGAGTGTGCTATCAGGTGAATTTGACAGTTACTCCAGAATACTTGGAGGTTCATTTACTTCTAAAATTCAAGTTAGACATTACAGTATAACTCTGTTTTATACAGTTTTGGATGTTTTTGTGATAACCTCTGCAGACTTCATATTTGGTAACTAGGTTTCTGGTGTCCCAGCAAGGAGAGAGGTGAAAATACCACAATTATGTTTTTAACAATCTGTAATACCGATTTTAAAACATGGGACAGTTCCTTTGGTAAAACCTACATTTGTATCAAGTATTCCCTCTGAACTTTTATTTTATAGTTTCAGTCTATGACCACCATATTCTCACTGAGTGGCAAGTCCTTGTTAGTTAAATAGACAGTCTGTGCTTACCTGGCTATTTTTACCCTTCCTTGTATTTGTGGACACTGAGTAACCAATAATACAGCTATTTCTCTGGTAATGTAAGCTATGTAGCTAGATTGTTATATTGCATCTGTCAGGATGATAACTGAGTGCCAGTGAATGTCAACTGATTTTTACTTGAACCAAGAAAGTTTACAAGTGCAGGCATTGCCCTACAGAAAGTAGATTTTCAGAAACAGGGGCCTGTCTAGTCCAGTCTGGGTTTGAGGACACACAGTCTAGTTGCTGCTGTCCTGACATTTTACATATTTAGCTCTCAGAATGAAATCCAAACCTGAAAGTCATACCTGATGTTATATTATGTTAGTGCACAAGAGATTCCTGGTATGAGAAAGGGACATCAGTGTGAAGCATAGCGCTAGCCTAGTGGTTAAAGTTCTCACTCTGGTGTAACTGGCTAAAAGCTGACAACTCCTAGTAGTAAGGGCTCTAATTAACAATTTATTCAGCAGTGCTTTATCTTGGGCATTTCTTTCAAAGGCTGTTGATTTTACATTCTCCTCTCTGCTGTGCTCTGTTCACTTCGGTACTGGAGTGGGAGATCTACTCAGTCTAAAATACAGTGGAAACTGAGGATTTCTTAGACCAATAATCATGTCTCAGTCTCCTGTCTTCTGAGTGTTTTCTCTCAACACTACGCTTTGAATAAGGACAGGTTGGTATTGCCACCACATCACCAAGCCAGATCTTCAAAAGAAAAAGGAGTTGCAACTGTGTTTTGCAAGAGGCTCTGTCCTGCTGGTGTCTCTTAGGGCTATGTGTGCTATCAAATCAAGTCCCTTCAGAAACTGAAGGCGCCCCTCAATCTAATTTGCAGAGTGCTGCTTGGACAGGTTTGGTTCTGGTGCAGTTCTACATTGGAGCACAACAGGGAGCTGTGAGCAATGTTGTGTCTAGGTCAAAACAAAAATGCCTGCGGAGCAAGTTAGATGCTTCCAGATTGTGTTTTTTTTATTTGGGGCAGGGAAAGTTGGAGAGGGGGTAAAAAGGTTTGAACTTAGATCCTCAAGAACGGCCCAAATCCTGATTGTTAGGTCCCCCCCTTTGGATCTAGGACACAATGAAAATTCACAACACAGATTTTTCACAAGGTATCGTTATTCATGCTCACCAAACAAAGGATCATAACAGAGAGCAAGTGGTATCACTCACAAGACTTGTGAAACTATTACAGTCATGGTGACCATCCTGAAATGTTCTCCAGAAACTGAAGATTCAGCAGATTTGAGGACAGGTCATCAATATATTTAAAAAACCTCCATTACTATGTCAGATAATGAAGAGCAGGATATTAATGCAAATCTCTAAGAACTTCTGATAGCAAACCCATTTTTTCGTTGATGTGTACTGCATATACAGTTGCATTTTATTAGGAAAGAAGTAGAGCTTTTTTAACAGAGTAGATAAATACTGTGAGTTGGTTTTGTCTCTCAGGGTAAAAGTAGCACTATGTAAGAAATTGTTGTGAGACAGGATTTTTTTTTTTTCTACTGCGAAGTAATATTTTCAAGAGAGGATACCTGTTCTTGCAGCTAAATATTTTGCTTTAAAACTAAGAGATATTCTCAAGTGTTGTCTTGTTTTGCCTTTTGTTTTTATGGAGACAGAAAAATGTTTTTTTGCAGTTTGGGTTTTCATTTATGTACAGTGTCTATATTTTTAATTGTCTTCGGCTATGATATTTTTTCAAAGGATGAAGTTGAGAAAAAGGAAACAGAGGTGAATGAAGAAACTGCAGTGACTCCTAGCACTGACAGTACGGTAAACCAAATAAGGAAAGGCGTCCAGGTGACTACATCCAGCTACAGTCAAGGAAAAATGGGGACAAGACCCACTGAAGCTAAAACAAATAGATACTTAACAAGAGAAGAAGAATTGCATGGTAAGGATGATGTTTTCAAAGCAGTTTATTACCCTACTTCTCCACCTCTTGCTGAAATTTCTGAAGAAGAGGAAGATCCTTTTTTGGAATCCAAAAGAGTTACTGGAATTCCTCCTCAACTCATTGACTCCACCAAAGGCATAGAAGAAGAATACATATACCTTTCTTCAGGCACTGAACCAACAAGAATAACCACTACTGGCCATAGCGAGGAAGATTTCTTATTGACTCCTTTTAAACCTAACCAGGAATCTGATGACTTTTGGAGTACAGTTGTTACCACTTCTTCAGTACAGCTGGTTACAGAGGAGAGCTCCCAAGAGCTTCCTTCAGGAAGCCCAGATATAAGCATGCATGATGTTCTTTCCCAAGGCTCCATTAAGTATGCTTCAGAAGGTGTAGCACCCTCAACCTCTGATGAGTCTCCAAAGCATACTTCTTCCACTGATGGAAATGTATGGTTTCATAATGCTACGGATCAGACAGCTCAATCTGTTGATACATCGCACAGGAAGCAATTGTCTCAGACCATTTACACAGACGGTTATGTAGGGGGATTAAAGCCAGCTACAGTGCCCTATTCCAGCAGCCCAGTGATTTCACAAGACACTTCACATGCGGATTTAGAATTGCCACATTATTCTACCTTTGCTTTCTCCTCTGCTGAATTATCACCTCACTCTATCCCTTCAAGCTCTGGAGAATATGGTTCTGCTTCTGCTGCCAGTGAGGTACTCTCTCAGACAACTCAACCAGTCTATAATGGTGAGATACCTCTTCAACCTTCCTACAGTAGTGAAGTGTTTCCTCTAGTCACCCCTTTATTGTTTGACTCTCAGATGCTCGACACTACCCCTGCTACATCAGATAGTGATGTGACCTTGCATGCTACACCTGTATTTCCCAGTGTTGATGTGTCATTTGAACCCACCCTGTCTTCCTATGATGATGTACCTTTGCTTACATTTTCCTCTGCTTCCTCCAGTAGTAAAATGTTTCACCGTTTGTATACAGTTTCTCAAATGTTTCCACAAAGTGCTACTCCAGCTGTTGCAAGTGATAAGGTGTCCCTGCATGCTTCTTTGACATTGGCAGAGGGTGATGCATTAATACAGCCAAGCGTTGCTCAATATGCTGATGTGATGTCACATCAGACTACTCATGCTGCTTCAGAGACACTGATATTTGGTCATAATAGAACTCATATGTTTTCTCAAGTTGAACCATCCAGCAGTGATTTAAATATGCATGTACTATCTACAGTGTCTGAACTTCCTTATGCTTTGTCTAGTAATGTGGGCTCCCTCCAAAGCTTTACTGTTTCCTATGACTCTACAGAATTTGTGCACGATTCTGTTGACGTATTCCGTCAAGATCCTTTATTTAGCAGCTATAACAATGTACTGGTGCATAAACCTTCTTCTGTAATATCACAAGCTGATACTTTGCTGCAGCCTACACGCTCTCTATCTAGTGATATGGATTGGTCTGAAGCATACTCTGGTAGTGAGTCCCTTTTGCCTGATACAGATACTTTGATGGTACTTAACGTTTCTTCCTCTGATTCTGTAGATGAAATTACGTATGAATCATCTGGGTTTGATGATGTTAATAAGATACTTCAAAAAGGTGATGTTATAGATGGAGATGAGAGAGAACTGCACATTTCCTCTTCTTTAAGTGAAATGGCTTCCAATGCTGAAAGTAAAGTGATACCTGAACTTTTTATACCTGTTTCTAGTATTGATGTAATTAAGCAGAATCCATCTCTGCAAGAAAGCCTACTTCCTGTTTCTAGCACAAAGGGAATCCTTCCAGTCTCTCTTGCTTTTCCCACTACTAAGATATTTGATCATGGTATTAGTAAACTCACAGAAAACCATCTTTCCGTTCAGCCTTTGCATGTTACAACTCCAGCCTTTGATGACACTTTGCTTAAACCTATGCTTAGTGCAAGCTCAGATCAAGCTCTCTCTGCCCCTGCTTATAGCAAAACGTTATCCTCAACTCAGCCATACTTTTATGAGACCTCAGCTACATTAAATAATGAAGCATTACTGCAATCCTCCTTACAATCTTCTGTCGATGGCACTCTGCTTAACACAGCTGCAGTTGTGCCTAGTGAGCCAATATTGGCTGAAAGCTCCAGGGTTCATAAAGATAGTTCTACATTTGACCAAATATTGCATCAAATGGAACCAGGTTCTGCTACAACTGAAACCATGCTGCATTCTACGTCTGCACCTTCCGTTGACAACATGATCTCCAACACTTTTAGTAAGCCCACAGCACCACTTCAAGGTTTACCTGTTTCTCATGCAAGTGAGGAGTATGTTTCATCCAGTGTGCTTAACAGTGAAGATGTTCAGAAGGTTATGCCTTCATTGTACAGTAGCAATTTTTCATTCCAGCTGACCAGTTTAGAAAACACAAATGCCTCCCCCCCACAAGCAGTGAATGCTGTAACAACTCCCTTCCTAACAGGTGATAAGTTATCACATGTAGCTACTCCTGCAGACAGCCATATCTCTTCAAGTGTTGAAAGAAGTGAGGCTGCCAGTGTCTCTTCAAGTTCTACACTTGGTTTTGATCCTGTCAGTGTGCCTGCAGTTGTTTCTGGTTCTGGCGTGTCCATTCATCACACTCTTCCTTTACCAAATGTACGTATTTCTGTTACGGCTGTTCCTCCCAAAAGTGAGATCCCTGTAACTTTGAGTAGGTTGCTGGTTCCTTCCAGAGAATCCTCTGGTTTGTCTCCTAGTATAATGTCCAGTACTGATTTGTGGCCTCCTGTAGCTGAGGATGACTACGATGAATATGACGATGGCTTCCCTGTAAGTAACTGTATCTCATGCACTTCCCATAGAGAAGCTCAGGATGTGGTAGCTGAGGAACAAGATACAGAGGTAAACGATAACAAGGATCAGAGTAACTTAATTATAAGCTCACATTCTAAGAAACCTGAAGAAGACAAAATTTCAGCTGCTGCATCAGACAGTGAGATGAACCGTGCCACGGACAGGCATAATTATACATCCATACCAACTTTGACAGCAAGCATGATGCCTAAGAAGCACAACGACTCAACAGTTTTGGAGAACCATATTGAGACTGCTAGCGTCCCTTTGCAAAACACGTCAGAGTCTAAGTCTTGGGCTGTTTTTACAAGTGATGAAGAAAGTGGTTCTGGTCAAGGTACCTCAGATAGCCTTAATGATAATGAAACTTCAACAGATTTCAGTTTTCCTGATCTTAATGAGAGAGACACTGAAGGGGCAGTTGACGCAGGCAACTCAGAATTAACTCCTGGATCATCACAGTCATCAGCCTCATCTGTTATTAGTGATCACCCATCAGTATTCAACATCTCTGAGGCAGGTTAGTTATGGATAAGTCTAATGAATAGCATGGAAAGCTGTGAGAGGATACTTTTGTGCCATAGAGAATAAGAAGTTTATCTACATATAATAAAAGGAGAACATAACAGTGCCACTGGGTGTAATTAAAGAAGCACTGGGGAACAGGGGGTGCATGCTGACCTGTCTGTCTTGTGAATGCTACTTCTGGCTACTTAAAACTGCACCTGAAATATTCTTCAGTAAGAAGATTCATACTCTGCTTTTGGATAGATGTGTACTGTCAGCAGAAGTTGGGTGGCGCTCAATCTGAAACCAGAATTTGTTTTAATGTTACCTGTTTCATTTTAGTTTTAAAGGTTTAAGAGAGACCTAAGTTCTCTGTACAAAGACAAGTGCTGCCTTTATGGAAATACAGCAGAGGAAACCATGCCCCTGAGTTTCTGGTTTTTAACTTACAGCAGCACGTTTTCTCCTTGTGTTTTGTTTTGTTTTCTAAGATGTATTGGGCAAGGAAGTAGATGCTTCAGTTTGATTCTGATTTATCCTACTCATAAAAACAGCCATTTTCTTTCTGACCCTGTATGCCACCTTCAGATTTCAGTGAAATGCAGATTTTTTTGTGCCAGATTTGAATATTTCCAAAATACTTGGGGCCAGATTCTCCTGTACATATTTCTATTTAGTGCTGCTTTCCTATTTAGTTCTCTTAAAGTCACCAGCAGTATTTGTGATCTGTGATTCCAAGGATAAGGTCAGAAAGCGAAACTGAACCTCACATGGATAAAAAGCTGATAAATATAAAACATTCTTGTGTATTGAAAAATGCTTTATGGAAAACACAAAGTATTCAGACACATAATTTCCATTGTCTCCTGTTAGAGTATTGAAAATCCAAGAGTAAAGTCAGAAATTATCTATGATGTTTGGAAAAAAAGCGCAAAACAGAACACAGAACAATGTTAAACTGGTATTTTAGAAAATTAACTGAACTTCAATTAAGTACTCACGGCATCTGTAGAGGGCAGTATCATTCAACTAAACCCACTAAAGAATGGCATTCAGAGAGCATGGGAAATTTTCGGGCCAGTCCTACAAATGCGCAGTTAAATCACATGAGGTTGTATTACTCATGTACATTAGAGTTATATTTTCATATTAGAATACTAATATGAAAAAGTGGCAAATTTACACTCTGTGTAGCTGGGCCCAGTAGAATGTGAAACATGGAAAACAAAAAATCAAAACCATACTGAAATTAGTAGGAGTTCTAAGAAGGTAGGTGTTGTAAAATTTATCAATAAGTGAGTTAGTTCAGTAAGTAAGTAGTTACCTCATTATGCAAAATACATATTTCTTTAAAAATCAGAAAAAATAGCATCAATATTTCACAACCTATGGTACTAATGTGAGTGAGTGTTACCATTAGAGATTTATAGTTTACATATGGGTGTCATTTTAATTGTTATCGACAGTAAAAAGGATTATATGAGACTGGAGTAGTAGTGCAGCAGACTTAGAGTTTCTCTTGTAGGTGTTATTGAAAGACACTATACAGTATCATTTCATGTACATTATTTTATCCAATAAATGATGCCAAATACTGTCTTTTAATAAACTGAAAATACAATGTGAGCATGTCTAACATGGTCTCCTGTAAATCAGACATCTTCATTTAATTCAATTATAAAGAAATTATAAAAAAAATCCACAAAAAAAACTCGCAGCAGAGAACTCACTTTACATTACAGAGAATTCACCAGAAACTGATTAAGTGTCTTCTTGTTGTGATCATTACAGAAAAATTGTCATTTAAACTTTTCTCAGTTTTTGTAGTTGCTGATGCATATTTATGCTGGCTCTTAACGAAGGCTTTCTCCATAAGACCTCTATGGCTACCTAAATCTTTCATCTTCAGCTGAAAAACTGTAAGAGAAATTAATATAAAGAAATATACAAAGGATGCAAATACATCAATTATTAGGGAACAAAGATTCTATAGATGAGACTGCCTTTTCAGCTGCCATCATTGGAGTAATGGCCAAGTGGACAAGAAAATCTCCATTACAGGTGAAGCCTGCTCTTCAATTCCCTGTAGAAGGAATTCTAATAGGACTTGGTCATGCAGGTTGAAGGAACCTTGTCATCACACAGATATGAGCTGGGTTTTTTGTTGTGAATTAATCCAGAGTTGGATAAGCAAGTATGAATGCTTCAAAGGGATCATATTCTGATCTCTAATGTGTACACCTGGTTTCTGCTGGAATCGGTAGGAAATACTCATTTTAGCCTACTCACCAGAAACTTGGCAACAGTTTTTTCAGAAGCAACTTGTGCCTGCGATCACTTTGCCCACTGAGCTACATGACTTAAAGAGTAGTGATTGATTTGGGTATTAGAGTACTTAGAACTAAAAGCAAGAAGATGTTTGATCTCGATGTCTGATCAGAGCCTAGATGTTTTTGCATATAAAGCCCTGAAAACCTCTAAACTCAAGAAAATGGAAGCAAGCAAAGAGCTGCCTGGAAATCTACTGTGTGAAGCTGTTTGGGTTTTGACATCCTATTTAAAACATGTGATTTGTTGTCCTTTTTTTTTTTTTTTTTTTCCCCAGATACAACTCCATTCCCTCCTCCCTTTTGTCTGAAAGATTTTAGTTCATTAGAATTGGTCCCTTGAAATTCTGATGGAGTGCAGCTGATTTCTAAACAGCAAAATCCTGTTCCCATACAGAACATTCATTGAATTAGGGTTGTTCACAAAAGCAAGAAACAGTCTTAGAAAATCTAGCAGTTCCATTCTAACAAGTGCAAAAGTGCTTGTTTCTGTGCTTTAACCAATGTAATGGTCAGAGGTCACAGTAAACTGCACAGATTTAAAAGAATCAGTAATTTTTTGTCAAAATCACAGCTCCAAAATACTTAAGGTATGACAAAAATTAAAAATACAGGGTTGGTCTCGTTCACTGTTGTGTTCCCTTATTCAATGAGATTGTAAAAGATTGGTTTAATCTTCCTACAGATTCCTATGTCCAAATATTTCTGTCACCCAGCATTACAAGGCTGACAGAAATGTGAAATCTAGACATTATTTAATAATAATTTGGTCACCTGTAAATACAGAGGTAGGAAATTTAATTCTGGCTCCAGTATACTTGGGTGAGGAAGTACTACAATTGAATTCAAAGGCAGCAGGATATGTCTACAAGGCCAGGTACAGGATGGGCAATGAGTACTAGAACACAGAAGGCTTAACTGCAATGTGGCAAGCACACAGGGAGTATTGTAAGAAAATTTTCTATTAAGCCATTAACCAGAGAAGTGATTTGCATTATGTGAGTGACAGTTCAATATCAAAGTGTTCTTTACACATTCCAATATTATATATTAAGATTCTTTAACTCAGTTGGCTTTCAGCTAATAAACAGGTGAAATTAAAAACTTTGTTCTCCTATATTTTAACAACAATCTGCTATTCTTTAAAAGAGAAGTCTCCACTGCTGGAAGGCTGAGTCACATAAGCTTCAACACTTTGCTTTACCTTCTATCTGCTTTTTTCTGTAAGCTGGTTTGCAAATTTATGTACTTTCTGCAGTACATAGTAAAACATAGAGGTAAGTGGTATTAAGTAGGCTTGTTATAAGACACATTCACTCATGTTGTGCATTCCACAGAATTTAAACATGGACTGTTTCAATTTTCTCTGACTGCAGAGGCAAGTAATATTAGCCATGAGTCTCGTATCGGTCTAGCTGAGAGTCTGGAATCAGAGAAGAAGACAGTTATACCCCTTGTGGTCGTATCAGCCCTGACTTTTATCTGTCTAGTGATTCTTGTGGGTATTCTCATATACTGGAGGTAAGTGGTTTTTTGGTTGTTTGGGTTTTTTTCAGTTCTAAAGAGCTCTGATTTGAAAAATGTGATTGACACTGCTGCTCCTGGTTTACAGGAGGGAGACTGGATCTTGTCTCTTAGCGTGATACAAAGCTGACAAAATAAGGTGTTCTGTGTCCAAAATGCTCAACTACAATTTTTTGTTTGTTTTTTTTTGTTTCAGAGGATTGAAACATTGCAAATAGCTTATTTCCAGTTGAGAGGTTTCACTAAACAGTTAGTTTGATTATTAATGCTTAGAAGCCAAGTGACATAACAGAACACTGGGAAGAATGGGAGGGAGAAGAAAAATAATAGTATGGCACAGATTAGTTTCCTATCTTTCCAGTACTTTAACAGTTAAAAAAAAGGTAGTTGACAATTTGAATGAGCATCTATAGCCCTCAACGAGACTGTGTGACTACGTTCTTCATGCAGTAGGACTGTAGGAGTGTGCTGTACCTGACATTGTATGCAAGACAGAAATTGGGTAGTTTAATGATACTGTAATAGTGTAAATGCTACTGAGTAGCTCTTACAGTAGTCACGATGTTCTGTGACTGAAAAGTTGCTCTACTTTGTGATTCTGCCACCCCAAAATTCGCCTTTCAAACCATTAAGCAGGTAACTAAATATGCGTTTCATGTGCATGCACATGCTGAGGTTCTCTAATGGGCGTGTTTTTCTGTGAGTCAACAAATATATAAGCCAGGAAAAAATAGGCTAAAGAGAAGTGATAGGTGTAAGAAGTCATGATAAATAACTAGTGAGGGCAAAAGAAAATATCTATACTGTGAAATAAAACAGACCAGCTGGCATGGCACAAATCTCTAGAGCTGAAGTCTTTTCCCTCACAGTGGGGAAAAACAGTGGCTGCATTCGCATCACTAGCTGGAGATGGTCTCTATGCTGTGCTAACCCCAAACTGCGTCTCTATGCTGTGCTAACCCCAAACCGTGTCAAGTGTTACGTGATATAATGCAAGTTGGCCTGAGCTAAAAGCATACCTGGAATCTAGTTAGTATGTGGCAGTGCTCAAGCCTTTGGCTGTTTTTCATTGGTTCTAGATAAAGCCAGAGAATCTTCCTAGGAACATGTTTGCCTAAGTTCTCACAGGACTTTAAAAACCCATGCACAACCCTATCACTTTCTCAAGTGTGCAGGCTGCAAGGGAGGAAACAGTAGTGGATCAGAATGGGGCAACACGTTGAAAAAAATTCTGCCATAGAGATTCTTGCTGTGTTGTGATTGCCAGGAACCTAATGCTGTTACTGCTTCTGCAGTTCTAACATGTAAACTAGTACCAGGGAACAGGACCTTGTTCTTCCAGGAGCTGTATGAACAAGCGGGAAGGCAGTCCCAAACATCTTCCACAGCTTCTTTCTCCTTTTTTTTTTTTCTTTGTCCCTGCTCAATCCTGCTTAATCTAAATTGTATAAAAGTTGTGAAGAGCCAGGAACTAGACCTGGACCACCCTTCCCAAGCTGCTCACTACTATATTATCTAGGACATAACATTATGGTTGTGCATACTGACTTTTCCGCTAATCTCCTGACACCGGTTTCCTACCAGCCCAGCAGGAAGTGCCCCACATGGGGACAGAATACATCCTGTCCCTGAACAGACTAGACTTAAGAAATTGACTTTGAGCTTCCTTTGTTCCGGGCAAGTGTGCTTGTGAGTCAGACAGCCCTAGGCATGATTAAAGACACTTTTGAGCAATGAATTTTCAGCACGATTTCTTCTTTCGAAATAGGTAGTTAATTGCTGTAAGTATTACACAACTCATTTTTTACTATATGTCTAGCTGGATAATTACAATGTCCATCACAGGATTTCCAGCTAACCACTTTCATATTGAGAACCTTTTCCTGTCTTTCTTGTTATGCAACATGAACATTCATATTCATCTTCCCAGTGTTTCATCCCTGATGCTAAATAGTATTTGAAATCTATTTACTAAAGAGCAGCATCCATTTTAAGACCCAGATTGTACAGTGCAGTTTTAGTAATCCTACAAGTTACAAGCTTGTTTCTTTGCCGAATAACATTGTGTTCATTTTGTATTCTTTCTCTGGGAATGAACAATTCTTTAACACAGGTCTTTTCAAAATAAAACAGAAATCCCGTTAGCAGTAATATCTTCTTGACTTGAATTTAATCTTTTCTGTATTTCTGGTGTACTACAAAATAAAAAATGGAGCTCTTTTATTGTTAATCCTCAAGAAAATTCTCTTGGCATTATAACACCAGTAACATGTTTTTTGTTTCAGAGGAATCATACATAAACAGTATGTATTCTGGGTAGAACTTCATGGCCCCCTTTCAAAGGTGCCAAGACCCTCACTTTTTTTTAGAGCTTGGGAAAAATCAGAACATTACACCACTAAGCAGTTTTTTATTGAGTCTGGAAAACATTAGCATAAAGCCTGTAAGAATGTTTATGGTTAGATTTACTTTATTTTGAAATACGTGATGTAAGCTGTCAATGAGTTGGGTGTTTTTGTTTGTTTGTTTGGAGATTTTTTATGTGAGCCAACTAGTTTCGGTTATTAAAGTTCACAGAAAGTTTAGGTTTGCAAGAAGTAACTCTGCATTCCTTTGGCAAGAGTTCTCAAAAAATTATATTGGTGTACCCTAGCCAGGTATTTGAGTGGATAGTGCTTTGAGTTGTTTCTACTATTAGCTCCTAATTTGATATGCAAAAAGTGTGTTTAATATGCAAAAGGTGTGTTATTTGGTTTAAAACCCATGTAACTACCAAGAGTGACAAATTCCAGTCTCTCAAGGTTAAAAAAAAAGACAAAATTATTTTGTTCTTCACTTAAATGACTTATACCAGAAAAATAATTCTGTACCATCTGTTGTTTGGGTTTTGGTGGGTTTTTTGTACATGAAATTGTTAATCAGCGGTTGAGGAAATTCCCCAATCTCTTTGCTATCTCATTAGGCGCAATTTCAATCTTTCTGTGATAAAATATTCATTTCTCTGACAGGGTTGAAAACTTTTAATGGCAATATTGTCTAAAGGTTGTCTAATTGCCAGTAGGAAAATACACAATTTTGAGCTACTGTAGTTCTGTGTTTATAATTCAGTTTTCAAGCAATGTCATTTTCCTTTCATTTCTTCAGCATGATTAAGATTACAGTGGTATAAGTAAGGAGATTCTTTTGCCTGTTTAATGGCCTTGTTGTCCCGATAGATGTTTTTTTATTACAGCTTTAGAGAGAATTTTCTGTCCAAATCTCGAGTCTATCCATCTCTCTCAGTATCTATGTGCTTGAATGATTCCTTGCAGCATAGATGCAGCAGGGATATTTGAATCTCCTTCCCCTGCTCTTTAAATTTCTGGATGGCTTCAATTAACTGTATTTGTTAAGGTGACTGAAACTGAAGTTTCTCTCTGCTGACATATAACACACTGAGAATCACACGTTTTATAATGTTTTGTTTTGGAACAGTTTATAGAAGTCGCCAATGAAAATAAACCTGATTAAATGATGTATAGGAAGAAATGTCAGGCTGTTTGTGTAGATCACTTGTTATAATGGCTATTGCGAGAAGAGCTTGGAAAATAGTAAAATAGTAACAGTTGTTAGTGAGATTTGTACCATTCAGGAACCTTTTTCCACAAGGATATGTGAATGTCAGTAAAAGACTAGCTCTAATAATGTGAATAGAAAACTGCTAATGGAGTTCCAGCTCCATTTGCATCTAGAGACATACTGAACATCAGCTGGCTGTCATGAAGCCTCCTAGAAGTTATGTGACAGCAGTGCTTCAGAAATGACCAACTCAGGGACAGACAACACCCTGAGTAGTCATTTAATTTTTAACTATCCTCTACCACCCTTTATCTTTGAAACAGAGCTGTCAGAGAATGTTCATATTTTTGTCCATAATTTCAACCGATGCCTTGAGTCCTGTGTTAGGTTTATGGGAACAGAGCTGAGAACCCTCTCTAAGGATAGCACATGCTAAAACACACTAAAAACAGACTTAAATTTACAAAGGCTACACTCATCGCTCCATGAAGGAAATACTTCTTAACTACGTGACATCGAATTATAAATAAAAGTGTTAACAATATTTGGAAATTTAAATTTCAGTTAACAGGCATTCTAAAATTAATTGGAATAATTTAAAAAATGAGTAATTGGAATCACTGGCTCCATTGAGGATTGATTTAAAGAACTTTTGCATCCACTGGATCTCTAATGATCAGAGTCGTTTAAAAATAAATTCTAGTAAGTGTTCGCAACTACCTATTGGCCTCCTGTGAGCAGAAAAGACCCTGAAATCTTCTGAAAACAGACAGAAATAATCATGCATCTAAGACCATTCTGGGCAAACAGTGAATGCGCAAACCCATCCTGTCAGAGAAGCCTCTGACATCTGAGGTTCAGCTCCCTTCTTCAACCAGTGTGAGTGGTGAACACCCTGCACCATGCTGTGCTGCCTGCCTCCATGACAATTCCAGTCCACCTCTTAGCAGTCCCTGCCCCAGAGGAGAAATATGCAGCACATATCCTCATCCAAGGTCCAAGAGCCTGCACACCAGAAAAACAATGTCCTCTGCAGTCTGAGGTGTAATCTTGTCCCAAGTAGTTCACATTTAAGTATGCATTCAGATCTAGTATCTCTCCTGTTAAACCAAAGAGCTGCTGCTGCATGCCTTCCTGTACAGATACAGACACTATAATTAATTCAGTGGCTTAGCACTATCTTCATATATAAAGTGTGTGTTTGAAGAAGTGCAGTGTCTAAATTACAAATTACAGTTTTAGGTTGAAGATCTAAATGCTGTGATGAAAGGTGTAAATTAAATAATCAGGTTAACATTGAGTGATGGGACCTTTGTCTGGAAGTTTGAAATAGTCATCACTTTTTTCATTAACAACAAGTGATAATTAGCGAGACGTGGTTGTTAACATTAGATTTAGTCATGAAGGCTTTTACTGCTGATGCAGAAGCAGATGGAGTGCCTATTTATGAGTCTTATTACAGGTTAAGTCAACTGCTATGAATTTGTCTCCCAAATGTGCTAAGGGGGTAATTTATTTTCAGCCACAATTAACTTGTTAAAGATTAAAGATACAGTGGCTCAGTGAGGGATAGTGAATGTATGGCACATTATGAAGACATTTTAAGTACTGCTTAGATTTGAAAGCCATTATGATAATTAAATTATTTTAGCTCAAGCTTTTCTCAAGCAAGGAGGTGGCAAAATTCCATAATGTTAGTCCAGAAACTTCAAGATCATTCTATCTATGGTCATATTTCATAAGTGGTAAGCATTATGGGAGGACATTTTTTGGTTTTAGAGCTCAAGTGTCAGGCTGGTTGGCATGTTTTGTTGGTTGGCTGTTGCTGTTTTTATGAACACAGTACATCAGCCTTCTCTGTGTCAGAGAGGCAGGGACACACTTGCAAAAAGTGTTCAGTGATTTGAAGGACTTGTTACTTACCTACCTCTCATAGCCATTTCACACACAGACCTGAGACTGACTCTCATGTAGTGTGCTAGCATTGAGACAACTTCTCTCGCCTCATCAGCTGCTCTTTGGGGTGCTAATGTTACAGCCTCTTTAAAAAATAGAAATATGTCCCCAGGCACATGTGTCTGCATCCAAAATTGTCATAAGTAAAACTAAGTACATAATGGATAGTCTTACCTGCAAACATGTCGTGCAAAGGCAAAGCTCCTCTATGAACACCACAACTATGCTTTTAGAGGATTCTAGCTGGACTCCAAATTTGTCATGTGAATCATCAGAACTGTTTTGCATGCCACAGTTTTCCCTTTGATGTAGTTATCCACTTGTGTTTTAGGAGAATCTGCATTGTACACAAACAGAAAATTCCCAACACAATTCTAGAGTATGAGCATGTTTCCCAGAGGCTTAATTCAAATCAGCTTACCAAAGTCTTTATGATCTACAGTAGTGGTTCTGGAAAAAATGTCAACATCTAGATGTTCCTTGTTTATTTCTCAAAGTAGCTTCAAAATTTTATTCTAACAATTATATGAGGTACTTTATCACTGGAGTGTTACAGAAACAGTGCACAAGAATTGAAAATAAAAGCAATCACACAGAATAGCAGTCATACAATAGCTTCAGCTAACAGCTTTGAAGAAGCAGAATCTTGTAAATATAAAATGAGTTTAATATTTTCCTGATGCATACTTTTTTAAAACGTAATGATTAGTGAATAATATTTCAAATAGATTAAGTGACCCAGAGTAAGGATTGTTATTAGCATGTCTAATCAAAATGGAGATTTTTTAATTAAGGAGGCTTTGCAGTGCTTCAGCAGCAGTTGGTTATTGAGTCCCTTGAATAGCTTGGACTCTTAACAGATGCTATTCTTATTATCTTCACATCTGGATTACCTCACAGATACAAATAGTGTTGTGGGTCATAGTTAAGGTTGATTCCATTTGTATTCATACTCCTATGTTTTTGCAATAAAGCTAACATCTCCTGGAGTTATAAATTCCCCTGTTTCTGTTTGTCAGCTCTGGGAAGTCCTCCTTGGTTAAGGTGTGCCTCAGTGTTGTGATTAAATTATGAAAAGAATTGTTTAGCCCCAGTTGTAGTAGTTCCAGAGCTGCTGTTTTGTCTGTTACAGGACATGTTGTCTTTCACTGCATTGCCGTGTCTGCAGTAGGATCTATCAATGAATTACCAGCACTGATCTTGCACACTGCTCCATCTTCAGGCTAGCATAATCATATAAAAAGGAACAGTAATATGTGTGTGAGTTTGGATAAGCAAGGAAGACTATGGCATTTTTTGTACTTGGAGTTGTTATGAAGCATCTACAGTAGCTCCTGATGCAGAGTTCCTCTTTCAGCTTTCACTATGTCTGATGTGTGCTCTGCCTTCTGCCTCTGGTATGGGTAAAGATGCATGAACTATGTATTGTGCTGAGTTAATGTAGTATCTTCAAGTGATATGCATAATTTGGTGGCGTGTTGGGGGATTACTTACATTATAGCAGTAGTATTTGACACTCCGTGAAAACTGGTTTTTGAAACCATGATTTTCTTTCTTACTTGATAATGCCAGAATTCCAAAAGGTCTCAGGTAATGATTATTTTTTTTTCGATATTTATTTATGTTTTTTCCCCTCTAGGAAATGTTTCCAGACTGCTCACTTTTATTTAGAAGATAATACATCACCTCGAGTGATTTCTGCTCCCCCTGCTCCAATCTTCCCAGTCTCAGGTATTTTTTGTCAACTGTTGTGTGGATTGGTGCTAGCTATTTGAAGATGCAGTTTTGTCTGTGTCCATAGGTTAATTCTTCACCTAGTGGAACATCTGTAAAACAGAGCTTTGTACCCTATTATACTAATAAGCACAGGTGCATTTGGCACAGGCAGAGAATAGCGTTACTAGTACTCTCCTGTAAGTAAACACAGAAGAGAAATAGCCTCACCTTAGAGTTGTCTCAAAACTAACGCTGTGCCTTCTAGCCGTAGACTCACTAGGAATGGCTGCAAGCGTAGCCATGTGAGCTACACTAAACAGCTCCAGTTCACTGTCATAGAGGATTACACCAACAATGTATTCGGCTGCCTTTGCTTGATTTTGTCACCTATTCATAGAACATGACCATTCATTTTGCTAGCAGGACCCATATTTGGAGAAACTATTTTTTTTATTTCCTCCACAAAGAGTATTGGAAGAGCATGTGCAGCCCTCAATTTTTTCAGGAGAATGAAAAGCACCTTAAATAGATTTAATTCTGCAGTAGATCCCAAGCCACATTTTGCCCATAAGAAAAGGATATTTTGTTCTACAAGTAATGCTTTTGCGAAGTGTGCTTTTGCACAGGGTGTGAGTTCCCTTGGAATGACTAATGGAAGCAAAACCAGCCCTTGTGTAGATAACTAGCAAACACATTTCATTAAATAAACCCTAAACATTAGGCTGCTCCTTTAACTGACTTGTAGGCATCTTTAAATGCCTCTCATGCTGATTGGCTTTGTTAGGAGATGCATAACCATTTTTTAAATGGTTAATAGGCAGGGATATAGCTTCATATCAGAAAACATGTGATGATGTATGAATGGCAAGTGGCAACCATTATAGGATATCTCTGCTCTTACTCTCTGTCATTAACTATATTGCAATACAACTATATAATTTTCTTGCATTTTTTTCCTGACCAGCTCATCTCAGGGAAATAGTGTTTTCCATTGTCATAAGACAGAATTGCATTGACAGCTATTCTGAGTGCTTAGAATACATGGTCTAATGCTGGAGGTTTCCCTTCTGCAATACTGATAAATAAAAGTGTTTCTAAGTGACAGAAAGATACATAAAATATTTTACGGAAAAAGCTGCAAACACTGAGGAAATATTTGTCTTTTATTTTGCCTGCAACAGGCACCAAGTGGGCAGTTTTTGTGTTTTCTGCTACACAAGTGTTTCAGCAGCATGATTTTACAACAATTGGGACTAACTGCAATGTAATACTGGCAAAGAGCATGGAGCAGGGAGAGCATTTTGTAACTGTTGAGTTTAATTTTTTGTTACAACTGTGACTAAAAGCACACTTCACAGATCTCATTATCTGTTAAGTTTTCCTTTTCTGGATCTCATTATCTGTTAAGTTTTCCTTTTCTGGGGTTTCATTGGCAGAGATAGGAGAATTGAAGTTATTCACAGAAAATGCCCTGGCACTTCACAACATAATTCACAGATGCATTCAGAACAAATAACGAATTACAGGGTAATATTAGGACCCACTATCATCCATTAAGTAGTTTGAAGTGATACCTGCCATCCAGATAGATATAAAATATATTCCTGGAGTCAGAAGTGATTGAATTGTGAAATTATCACTAGCAAGGGAAGAAAAACAGTAATTACACCAAACCTGAGATCTCTTTATCCCTTACAGTCCTTGCTCTTAGGGTCATTTACCTTCCCTTCTGGTTTTGTGTTTGCATATTATTAGAATAAACACTTTATGCCAGGTTTCATCTCTGAAGTGTGAAGATAGTGTTACACATTTGTTCAGCTTCTCTTAGGCATCACTAGATAAATTCACTTTTTGTATTCAGATCCATTCATGTAAGTGGAAGACCAGATGGATCTCAATACAAATCAACAAATTCTTTGTAACTGAAAGCTAAAATTATTAGGTGGCCTAAATGCTGAACATCTGTTGATGTAAATAACAGGTCCTTATTCAATGTTTTTGATGTTTCTTTCTCATATGAAACAGCAACGAAATTGCAAATTATGAAATAAACATATTTTTAATCCATGGAAGACCTTAAAAAAAACCCCACCAAAATTATTCCTCATAACCAAAACTAGCTGAAATAATGTCATCTTTTAACAGGTAATTAACAGAACAGATGAGTCTGTTTACATAGCATATTTGCAGGAAAGAGAAGATTGAAAGTCCCAAAGGTTTTTGATGTGATCCCTAATGAATGTTCTACACAAGAGTGTTTTTCTGTATTTGTATAAAGTATAAAGGAGATGTCCTGAAATATAAACATCAGATGGAAGATTTGGATGCGGTATCACAACCCAGAAGTGCCTTGAATCACATTCATTGGTTAAGAATGTAGATACTGTCTTTATGGAAATCCAGAAAGTCTAAAACTTAACTTTTTAACTCAAAACTTGAATCATAAAGCCTGATGTGAAAATTTGCAGTCAGTACTCCCAGGATCAAACATAGCATTTATTAATAGATAGAATTCCTCATAGAATCATGAGGAGAATGGGGGGAAAATTCCTACTGGAAGTCCTCACTAACACAGTAGAAGATGAAAATTAGTTGTTGTTTGCTTTGGATGCCAATGCATCAGTTAAAATTATACTACTGGCATAATGCTGCATTATTTTAGTAGGCTTGAGACTGTGCAGCTAGTCCATGTACTGTATCAGAGTTGTGGTGCAACACTAACCAGCTGAAAGCACCGAGACAACTCTGCCTGATCATTCTTTCTTTACCGGTATTATTTAGAGCCCTGGTCCTACCCTTTCCCTTTGAATATCTTGTAGCAAACTACTAATCCTTCCATTTCCTCTTGACTTCACAGGGAGTTATGGATTCTCAGCAAGCTCAGCATCTTGCAGAATCAGCAACTTAATTTTGGGGTCTTAGAGACAGAGCAAGGCATTTTCTTTATATTCTTTCTGAATAATCATTAAGAAATGTGTAATTGTTAGACAATGATTTTAGAAAAGTTAATGGTGTTAAAGAGTGATTTTATTTTTGTGGGAATTGTATATCCAAAGTTCATGCCAAAATTTTTATTTCAGGATGTTGTGTGGATTGCCTACATATAAACTTCTTCATGTCACTGGCTTTTTATTTTGTCATAAATATATTTTTTGTCTTTTCCCACCCCTAAGATGATGTTGGAGCAATTCCAATAAAGCATTTTCCAAAACATGTTGCAGATTTACATGCAAGTAATGGTTTTTCTGAAGAATTTGAGGTATGGCTCTATGATGTCATCTTTCTTCTTAGCAATACAGATAATGTTAAATTTAAATGCCTGGGTACAGAGAACTGGGTGTTACGTTCTGACCTGGGGACTAATTTCATAAATACGAGAACTGTGAGCCCACTGAGGACTTGTTTTTTATAAGGACTAGAGAGATTTATAAAAGCTGACAGGACTGGGACACAAATGGGAACTTTTATCCCTGTGATAAAATACTGAAGTACTGTATGAATAAACTGTGAAAAGATAATGCAATCTATATGGTTTATCAGATACAGTCAGACATCTAAAGCTTTTCCAACACTAATGCCAATTGAATTTTGCAGAAGCTACCCACATTTGCTTGTTCTATTTACAGAGGGAAAAAAAAGGAAATAATAATAAGTACTTATGGCAAGACCTCTGATTAACAGGGGAGATATGTAGTCTTCATATATAGCAGCTTATGGTTCCTTTCTAAAGTATATGTTCATAAGAGGTATTTCAAAATTCTGAAACGTGCTGTCATCATTTAATATTACTATCACCGTATGTAACTAATGAGCTTCATTGTTTTTTCACATTCATATGCATTGCAAGAATTTAAAGCTAGGTATGTTCTAACTAAAGGTCACATAAAATAAACATTATAGCTCCCTGTAATAAACATTATAAACTGTAATTGAAAATGTATTATTAGAATTTGTGACAAGTGGTTTCTAACAAAATCAGTCATTTGGGATGGAAATAAGTTTTTAAGTCATCTCTATTAAATTAAACTATGATTGTAACATTCCTGCTGCAAAAGCAATGCTGAAAATAAAAAAAATCCTATCTGCTGGTTTTGCTTTTGCTTCCTCAGTCAATGTATTGTCATCTAATGGACCAAAAATTCCATGTAATTCACCCAGCCTTCTTCATCAGCATTTCTTATCCAATTCATTTAACATTAAGAATATCCACTTGATTGTGGGACCAAACTTGTAAATGCTTGTGAATGTCCAGGACAAGTTGAGCATGTGCATACGCACTGGCAGGACTGGGCTCCAGCTAGACTGGCTATTCACAAGAGCAGATGTTGAAGGACTGTGGGTAAATACAATGGTAACGAGCTTCTTTCATCATAAGTGAGAACAGCAGTATAAAAATCAAATTGTTCATCCTAAATTGTTTTTTTTTTAACTGAAATTGTTCTTTTCCTAAATTACAGCAGTGATCCAAAGACCAAATATACTGCCTCTCACTGAGCTACGCTTGCACCAACTGAAATATTTCAAGCTTAGCTGTTTCAGAAATCTCAGTGTCCTCATCATTTCTTGGAGATCCTTTTCAGCTTTACAGACTGTCCCAGAATTAGTGTCCTCGTCTTTTCTCTACTAATAAAGAACTTCTTAGAAGATAGAGAAAAACTGAAATAGAGTCACTGTCTTTACAGAGTCAGCATACATTTGGAGAGTACAGGGGTGTTTCAGGTTTCTTATTTATGTTATTATAAAATAACTCATATTTTGAAGCTAATTTTCAGACTGGAACCCACTTTTCTCATATATATGTATATTTAAATAGCTGAAGGTGATTAATGTTAAAACAAATCTTTAAAAAGTGTTGGGAAACATTATTACAGTACTTTTAACAATGACAATGTATTTCCTACTTAACAATGTGGGCCTTATAAATGCTTGAGTTTCCTGTCAGTTAAATAAATCAATAACAGAAAATCAATTATTTTGTGAGTCTCACAGACTTTGTGCCTGTCTTCTCAAGCCTGTCTCTCTCTTTATAAAAATACTAGATTGATTCATTGAGAAATTGCTATCAGACTGAGGATTGTAATGCTGTCCTTTAGTAGAGTATCATAGGGCTGGCTGAGCAGCTGCAGTCCTGTTCCAGTTGAATGAGAAGAGAGCAACAGCACTCTCCAGAGAAACTAATGCAGTTATAAGGACCAATAACAAGTCCAATGAACAGTAAAATAGATAGATAATCTGGCTAAAAGTCAGTGATGTTGCTCAGATGTATAAGCTTTCACCAGCCTAAGGTCTAACATTAAAGCTAAAGATAGGAAACCAGATGCCACTATCTTAACAGGAAAATTGTCTCATTTCGCTTAAGAGTTACATCAGAGTGTTAAGCTTTGTTGTTATTATGGAGATATATTTTGCATGACCATAACTGTTTTCCATATAGTAATTGTAATTTATATAAACACTTTTATCCATCTGTGCTGTGCTGTGGAATTTGATTTTTTTTTTACTTTTCTTGCATTCATTCCCTCATTAGACACTGAAAGAGTTTTATCAGGTAAGGAATTATTTCACTGCATTTTTTTTTTTTTTTAGCAATGAAATAGCTGTAAAATATCATAGATAATTGGGTATAAGGTTGTGGTTCTTTTTGTGCTGACTTACTGTATTTTAAGACAGTTTATGTATCTTAATGCTCATTAAAGCATGACATACATTTTATTATTTTTATTTCAGGAAATCCAGAGCTGTACTGTAGATCTAGGTATTACATCAGACAGCTCTAATCACCCAGACAACAAGAATAAGAATCGATACATAAACATCGTTGCTTGTAAGTAAATGGTTCACTTGATATTTTAAATAAATAAACAGTACACACTGAAAGCTCTAGCTACTGTTCAGAAAAAAGCTTGGGGGGAAGTAGCATGAGATTTCACATCTCTTCAAGTTAGCCCTCTGGTGTTCTGCTGCTTTGATGAGCATGTGTTAGCAAGACTTATTAGTGTTTTCTGTGATGACCCAAACAAATTTCGTTATAATGCCATTATAAAGCCAAAGAAGCTGTGTTTTTTGTTGCCAAAATTAATACATCTTTGAGCTGGAACAATGATGACTTATCTTGTCAAGGAGCTTTCACAATTCCTGAATAAATTTACTGTCAAATATAAATATAACTGTAAATGTAACTATAAATGTACTGGTTTTATGTAGTGTTGTGCCCTGCCACAATATAAAAGTTCAGCTTCATTAACCAGGACACGTTTTCCCATAACATCTCGCTTCTTCGCTATCCCAGATATTTCTTCTCTGAAACACATCTATTCAGTTTTGTTCTTCTCTCTTTGAAGATACTGTCTCTGGGCTCTTGATCATTTTGGTGAATCTTTTGAATCCTTGGATTCATTAGTTTGTTTTTTTGCAAACTTGACTGTTGAATATGATTCATACCTAAGCACAGGATGTTTGCGCATGTAATCGTCAATGTCTGAGTCCTATGTATTGTAAAAATTCATTCCAGTATTTTTAAAAAAGATGTGTTATAGAAAGAATATAACTCTTGCAGAAAACTATGCTCGTTTTCTCTCTTGTTTTACTCCAGATGATCATACTAGGGTTAAATTAACACAGCTTGCAGAAAAGGATGGAAAACTGACTGATTACATTAATGCCAACTATGTTGATGTAAGTGACTTTTTCTGTCTGCCAGCTTATTCATCTGTAGCCTTTTCTGTAAAAACTTGCACGGCAGTGAACAAACTTAATAAAAAAAGGAGTATCACAATTTTACAGATTTTGTTAAAAAAAACACAAAGCTTTAATGATCTATGTTAAGCCTACAGTGTTAAAGCACAGGTAAAAGTCCCATTCTTTCTTGAATGTATCTTGATCTTGTACCAGCTGCAGCTTAGTGAAAAGTTTTGTGAAACAAAAACTGTTCTGTAAGGTGTGAGTCATTTCAGAAGCATTTTGCATCTGAATGTTCTTTTTTATATTTTTGGTAAATGGTTAATTTTTCTGCCTGAGATAATCTCATGAGAAGAAGATGCTATTTGGTTGCAAGCCTCACTGACCCAACATTTATTCAGTTTTCATTACCTAGCAATTTACATGTGAATGATCTTGATTCATTTTTTTAAACCCCTATCATAACAGATGTCTCTTAATCACTATCATGTCAACATTCTGCCAAACCACAGGCAGTTGAATATATATCCTATTTGTTGGAATGATGAACATTGACATAACAGTTGCATTCATATGTCTTGTGGGTTTCTGCAATTTGGATAGTTATAAATTCAAAAGTACTTAAAATCTTTTGAGATTGTTTAAAAATAGATACATAAAAAGTCACATACTTCTCCCGACCTCCCTTTGGTCATGGACTGTGATTTGACAAGTGTCATTTGTTGTATTTCAATCCAGGGTTACAACAAGCCAAAAGCCTACATTGCAGCTCAAGGGCCACTAAAATCAACAGCAGAAGATTTCTGGAGAATGATATGGGAACATAACATAGAAGTTATTGTGATGATAACTAATCTTGTTGAGAAAGGAAGGGTATGAGTACCTTTGTCTATTACTATTTCTCTGATATTGATAGATCTACCTCTAGTAGACTCCTTTCTCTCTTAAAAATCTGGTTTAGGCATTTACTGAGCAAAAACCAGTCTGTAGTAGTTGCTTGTGCTACAACATGAAAGTATAAAGGTGCAGATTTGTAGTATGAACTAAAGAAAACATTTAAACTCAACTGTCAACAAGAAGTCTTGAAAATACCATATTCTAACTAAAAATACCCCCAAAAGTCTTACGCTGAAAAGGAGTGGCCAAACTGTGGACCTTGTGCCACATTCTGCTAGCAATCTGCTCTTGTGTCATTCTTTTTCTCAGAGGTGCCTTAGAGCTTGGAAAGGAGAAAACTGTCGTTCAGGTGATATTTTCTGGATATTGACTGGCTGCTCCTTGTTAGCATCCCATAGGACCCACAGTTCTCTTCCTACTACGTGACTAGATACACCTTTGTGCAGTGAGAAAAAATAAAGTCAAACCCCGTCACAGGATGTGTGTTTCTCCAGTTATGTGATTGGAGTTTACATGTACCTTCAAGTCACATAAGGATACATTGCATCACATTTGCCACACATTGGCAGCAATGCCTAAAATGCATGTAAGTTTTGTCATATGACCTATTCAGCATCTATCAGTGATACAGACACAGCAAATGCAGACAAGGGCCACACTGGGAGTACCACTTCATACATAATAACATGCTATAAAAACATACTCCTGTAGTATTCCGAGAGAAGGTTATACTTCTACATAACCAAAAGGCTAGACATCAGACTCTATATTCTGGCACACACAAGCTCACTCTTACCCTTGTTGATAAGATAAAAGTATCCTCTGCCCATGCTATGAGCCAACCAAACTCCACATACAACTATACTGATTTGTATATATTCCTATTTTTCCTATAGATTATCTGAGGGTTTTGTTTAGATTTCAGATTGCCTGTAGAATGGCAAGTTCCACTATACTAGAGCCCTTTAACTCTTATGATTTAAGCCTCTCTTTTTTAGTGTATTCCAAATAAAGAGCATCTTTGCACAGCCATCGATACTTACAGCACAAAATAAATGCACATTATTTGTTCCCTTGCACTGAAGATCATGGCTTACAGAGTATATTGAGAGTCCCTGTATGTTTGTGTGTTTGACTGTGCTTTGAAATTTGAACATTTCAGCTTGCTAGTTTGACATTTTATTTCCTTTGTCTTTTTCTCTGCTTTTCATTTGCTTTCTAACAGAGGAAATGTGACCAGTACTGGCCTTCTGAAGGTAGTGAAGAATATGGGAACTTCTTGGTAACTCAGAAGAGTGTTCATGTACTTGCCTATTACACTGTGAGGAATTTTACTCTCAGAAACACGAAGATCAAAAAGGTTTGTAGCATCTTGAAAACATAGTAGGCAAAAGGGAGTGTCACTCGGAATACTTTTTAAGGCAGATGGCAGCTCTTTTATGTTGTATATGTAAAACTGAATTCTGTAGATCTCAACCAGCCAAGATGCTTGTCAATTTGACCAGATCAACAAACTGAGAAGTCTCTGGCCTGTAGTACTGGTGCAACGTAAGACCATCAGGGTAAATCAGTGATCACATCGGAGAGCTGATGTGGCCTTTGCCTGCCTGGTGAGCAGGAGGATACATTTTGAGAAAGAGAGCAACTAGCAGAAAATGTGGTGTGAATTAAATTATCCACCTCGGATATCCATTTTCCTTTTCAAGGATAGGTGGATCCACACGTTTTATTGTAATCAGAACTAGCATGCTCTCAGCTCAGCAGTGTGACACTGGCTACTTTGAGGGGAATACTGAACTTTTCATTTATTTCAGCCTCCTAAATGTGAGACATGTAGTCTCTCAGCCTCCCTGTACAATTGTTGCATAATGTACAGCACTTACTGTCAAGTAGTTCATTCTGTCTATTTTAGAAACCAAGCTTTGAACAAGATGACCTGCTCTCTGAAGGTATCCCTGGTCTGAACTGTCACTGAGGGAGGGAACTTAGAAAAGCAGTCTGCACAAGCCTGCTTCCCTTGTAGGTCACTGAAGCTGGGTGAGATGATTTCTGTCCACCTAACAGAGGAGCAAATTGGCAGAAATAGCAGGAGACTCTCAAGAGCAGCTGTAATTTGTAGGCCCTCCAGTGTTCTTAACCTTTCTCTATGGCTTTCTAAGGGACAGTGCCATGTCATTTTTCCATTCTGTGGGCAAGCTGATGTGAAAGAAGGCACTGGTCCTTCCTCTTCTCTTTGAAAGGTGGAATTTTCAGCTAGGTGGCATGATACTAACTAAATTAGGACATGACTAATTCAGGAACTAATGGGTATCGAAATATTGCCAAGTTATGAAGAGAAGTGGTCTGCTTACATATGGAATTATTTTCCTCCTGCAGGGTTCCCAGAAAGGGAGGTCTAGTGGACGTATAGTAACTCAGTACCATTATACTCAGTGGCCTGACATGGGTGTCCCAGAATACACGCTGCCAGTTCTCACCTTCGTGCGGAAGGCATCGCATGCCAAGCGCCACGCTGTCGGGCCTGTTGTGGTTCATTGCAGGTGTGGTTTTTACTGCTGTAAGGTTCACTCTGCTTTTGTTTTGCAGAAAAAAAAGAATTTTTCCATGGTGGGTTAAGCAAAATTTCACTCTCACATTTAACAGTTCCTGATGGAATAAGATTAATTCCTTAGCTGATATTTCTATCCTTGGTAAGGCTAACTAATCAACTGTCTGTGCTATTTCTATATATCTCCATAAATAAGATGCTGCTGCTCTGCACTATGTTCTTTTTTCTTTTTCTTTTTTTTTTCAAAAATGCTTTTATTTTTACCTTTTTGCACATTTCGATACTACTCTCTTGACTGCTGTGAGCTTACCAGATGCAGATATGGCAGTAATTGTTTAATTTCTGCAAATGTGTCGTTAGGTTGTTTTTCGCTCATGCTTTCTTTGGTGCAGGGGTACTCTGTAATCCTAAGAGGAGCTCTGTCCACAAAAGAAGACTCACTCTATTCCTGGCTGAACTTCAACTCTGCTGTTTTTAACATTACTCTGCGCTCTAGCAGTCATTTGCAATGGAGGAGCATTCTGGGGAACGGTTTGAGGCCTGCATGTGCCTCAGTGTGCAGGCAGGTGTTCTGTCAGTGCTCACTAAAACTGGGCAGCTCAGGGAAAATTGGTTAAAAAGGGCTTGTAGGGCCTGGAATGACTTCACAATGCCCGTGAAGGACCGGGTTATTCTAAAATATATAAGCAGGTTCTGGTTTTCCACTGTAGTACCTCACCTTTGATGGAACATTTGGAAAGAGAACCTCCTCATGAATTCTGTCCTTCTGGAGCTGACTCTGAGGAAGCTAACAGGTAAAGTCGTCTCACAAATGCTGCAAATGAAGATATTTTATTTCCGGGATGATCTAATCTGATTGAAGTTTGTTTTTAGCTTGGAGAATGACAATTCCACATTTTGGTTGTTCTGCTGCTGTCTACATCCTGCCTGTTCTTGGGATGTTCAAACTAAGAGTTTCCCCAAAATGCCAAGTCTGAGATCTATGTCAGTGAGTTGAGAGATCAGCAATACATTATAAGTCAATAAAATTCAGTTCTTAAAAAGTGAATAGTGGAAAGTTGTGTGGCTTCAGTCAGACCTATATATAGATACAACTCATCTCTGTGTAAGCAGTTTTATTCAGCTTTTAGTTTATTGTCCCCATGCACTATGGAATCTCAAAGGAGTTATCCCATGTTAGAAATGCAACTTTCACTTATCTTTACAAGCTATATGGAGGACAGAGATGATAAACTTCATGAAACATTTCTTAGCTATTTTTATGCTTTAGTACTTTTCACGTTCAGTCTTTCATTACAAGTACAGATGGTATCTGGTAACCTTCATACTTTTTTGCATCTAATAGAGTGTTAATAATATGGACCTTTCAGTTTTATATCACATTTATTTAGACAGTTTATTACTGCAATCTGAGCTCACACTACCCATGCTTTTTGCCACCTCTGTGGTGTGGGTTTTCTCTGTGGAAGAAATTAGATGACCTATTTAGCATGTACAGACTGAGCTTGGATCTGCCTGTAAGGGACCATGCAGACCCAGTGCTGTGTTGCTGTCAAGTTACATGTACCAATACACATATGTTTCCTCATAACATAGAGGGAAATTACAACTGACTAATTCCTATATCTATCTAGGTAACAAAAAAATGACTTATTGACCTTGCACTCCCTACCCAGATATTTTATGAAAGAAAAGGTTGCATTTTAATTTTACAGTACAGCCATTTTAATGCTAAATGAGCCAGAGTTCGTAACAGGAGTGAGCTGATTAACCCTTGCTTATGCACCATTTTAAGAAGGGTTTCAACCATACCTTGCCACGTTAGCTGTGTCTAAAGAGCACTAAGCTTTTTCTTTCATGGGTGTACCTTCAGCAGCTCTGCCACTTCCTGAGCTTTTCCTCAGTCTGGAGTCCTTGAAATCTCCTACATCTGTAGTGGGTGGCATAAGGCAACTTTCCCTTTAAAGTGATGTGTGTTCCAGCATAGAGCAGCATAAGCATATTAACTGTGCCCAGATGCTGCTGGCCTATGCCACCCTTTCTAGACAAATTTAGCAAAGAATCCTAAAGAAATCAGAAGCCTGGAAATTGCAGACCTGCAGGAAACCCCTTAGTTTCAATTATTCAATTGATTTCAGTTATTTCAATTGATACTTTAAAAATCATTTGAGAAAATTATCCTAGATCTGTTCTTGCACAAAAAAAAAGTTGAGTTTTCAAGATTTTTCTTCATAACCATTCTTGAAGTTTTAGCACAGTATATCACACAATAAAATGATTTGCAGAGGAAAATCTTGCTTTCGCACCAGTTTGTTGAAAAAGCTGTGTAAATGAAACAGTTATTTTCATGATTGTTATACTTCAGGCTCAAGACTATTTTTTTTTTTTTGTAGTGCTGGTGTTGGAAGGACAGGCACATACATAGTGTTAGACAGCATGCTGCAGCAAATTCAGCAGGAAGGGACAGTCAACATATTTGGATTCTTAAAACACATACGTACCCAAAGGAACTACTTGGTGCAGACTGAGGTAAGAATGAAATACATATAGCAAGAGACTATTACAGACGATTTCTCTTTGCAGGAGGAGAGATAATGCAGTTCTCTTTTTGGCATCACCAGCCAGACTGGCAATCCATCAGCAGACTGGATTTTCCCTTTTGCTTCCCTCTTGTTTATAGAGGCATTCTTCTAGGCTCACTTAGAGCAGTGCACTAGAAATTACCAGTCTATGGACTCTTCTCTGTTTATTAGGGAGAACTCAGTAGAGGAAAAAGTCTGTTTAAGTTATGCTTCCCACAGCAGCACTTTCTTGTCAGGGAGTGAATTTTTGTCATAAGACTCTTTTAAGGAAGCACCATCATTAGGTGTTCAGGTCTTCACTGAACCTGATCAAACAGTTGATATTAGGCAATAAAAAGTAGAGAAAAAAGCTGTTTCAGACAGAAGATTATAGATGCTTTAAACTGAAGATTATAGATAGAATAGTGAAAGAAAACAATAAGGGCAACAGCAGGGCTTTTGAAAATCTATTTCAGGTTTCAAAGACAGATGGTTAAATTCCCCAGTGCTTTTCAGTAGATAAAAAGGTAATCAGCAACAGCATGGGCACTTGCTCCAAAGGATGTGAGAGAGAAAATGGAGGATAGCAGTAGGAAGTGGGAGTGGTCACTATTGTGAGAAAGGCAGGAGAGTCACATAACAAGCTGGCTTGAAACTTGACTCAAGGCTATGCTTGCATTCTTAACTCTGTTCTTTGAATATGAGATACCACAGGTGGTGGGGATTCGGTATCATATCATATATACATTGCGTGTGTAGTTCAGTTGTGCTTGTAAATGTGTACTGCCACTGCAGAGGGGCAGCCTTCACTGTAGAGGATCACTTCTGAGAAAATTCAGAACATCACACTGTGAAGAAGTATTGACAGCATCAGAAGTGGCAGCTCAGCCAGAGGTGTCCAGGGGAATCCAAAAATAATCAGATGTTTGTTATAATTTTCCTAGGAGCAGTACATCTTCATCCACGATGCATTGGTTGAAGCGATACTCAGTAAAGAAACTGAAGTCCTCGAGACTCACATTCATGCCTATGTTAATGCCCTCTTAATACCTGGACCAACAGGAAAGACCAGACTGGAGAAACAATTCAAGGTGAGCTCTCCCAGATAGCAATGTGAAAAGCTTTAGGCTTTCAAGCTTGAGTGACTTAAAAATATAAGTCTCTCAACACAACTTTTATGAGCTTTCTTTATCTAAGATTCAACTGCTGAGGCTAAATTCAGAACAATTTAACAAATTCATGCAGTCCCGTTGGAACAAAGTAATTATTTGCATATTCTTAAAGAGGAAATAAAAAAAAAAAAAAGCATGAGAAACAGGCCTGTATGTAGATTTTGGGAAACCTACCTAAATCTTTGCACAAAGACCCCAAAGGTAAAAAAAAAGCCTGGAAAGTTGTCATTCTGGGAAAAAAAATGTCATGAGCTATATTGATCAATCAATGTATTCCCCTCAGCGTACAGCTCTGGTTTGAAGAGAGACTTCACCTTAGCAGGCAATATGGAACACTCTGGCCACCCAGAAAAAGGGCAGACCCGGGGAAACAGCCCAGAGTCTATGAGAGACTTCTGGGAAGAATGAGAAGTCTGGCTCACTCCCTGGCTACCTTATAGAGGAGGCACAGAAAATCCTACCTTTTCAGATGAATTTGAATCCAGAGAAGCAAAACACACTTAAATGTTTTCCAGATTATATGGTAAAACAAACTTTAGTCTCTGTAATGTAACAGGAAATTAATTATTAGAACCTTTCTCTTTAAGTATTTCAGTTCTAAGGAGGATAGTGTGGAACAACGTATACTCTTTCTACAATAACCTATTAGATCATTAGTAAAGAATTTAAGCAGATAAATCTGTAGATAATACCAGTACATAATGAGGCTACGAACAATATTACTATTTTCTGATGTATTTTGGCTACACACACATAGTAACTAGTATTTCTTCAAGATAATGAACAGTACAGAGTAACAGAAGAAGAGCAACACACTGAAGGATTTCACACTTCACTGCCATTATGGCTTGAATGATCCAATTGTGTTGCAGTATTTTTTCCTAGGGAAAATGAGAGCCTCTTATGTCAGCTGTGATGTGCTTTGGGAAATAAGCATCCCACCTTTCCTACATAGATGAAAGAATAAAACATATACACGAACAGAGTATGTAAATATATGTAAGCATAAAGTGTGTAGTGCAAACTGCAGGAGCCATTTAGAGCTCCAATTTGAAGAGCTTGAATGTTATCAAAAAGGGATATGTCTCATTTAATCTCATTTTCCTTTGCAAGATAAAATTATTAGAATAATAAAAAAATGTGGAGTCTTGTTTTGCTGAAGAACTGTTTTAGATGAAACAAAATTCTGGTCTAACTCATTTTTATGGAACTTTCCTCGTTTGCTGTATGTTTTTCCAAGGCAGGCAGCTTCTGAAAGCTACACATGCCCAGCCCAAAACATCACAGAGAAGGCTTTCAGATTCTTTTGAGCATTCTGATTCATTCAGTTCATATTACTAGCAAGCAAAATAAATAAATTAAAAAAAAAAAAAAAAAAAACAAAACACAAAGAAACACAACCTAAAGCCTAGGAAAAACATGCTTTCCAAGCCTACTTCATGCCTAAGCAGTATGTATATAGCATTTTGGTGTATATATGTATTTATTCTCATACTCTTGTCTGTTTGAATTGTATTAGTTGAAACAAGTAAGTCAATGAGACATTCCCCGCATCCTATTTTCCTCTTACAGGTTTGGAGATAAAATTGGGAAATTCATAACAGAGACTTGGGATATCTAGAGATGCCTCACACAATGAGCTAATACTACCTTCATAGCAATGCAGATTTTTCTGCATAGACATTTACCATTCTCCAAGACAATCTGAAGTTACACAAATAGCTATGCAGGCAAAATGGAAATGACACCAGGATGGCAACAAGTACTGAGGGGCTGGTTATGGAATACATAAAGCAGGATTTCCTTCAAAGACATGCTTATCAATCTAGGGCTCAAAAATCACTTGAACTGATAAAACAGTGAAGAAAAAAATATTCTCATGATTTTCTAAGTAGTTTAGCCAGATAGCTACATACCTAAAGCTTAGAGGCAGCCAACCTGCAATACATGCACCTTCTGTTAAGTCCAGCAAATGAAGGAGTAGGGTTTGTACAGTCACCTGATTATTTTATTTTTTGTTTAACTTCATTGTTTCAGTTACTGAGCCAGTCTAACACACAGCAGTGTGATTATTCAACTGCACTCAAACAGTGCAACCGAGAAAAGAACCGAACTTCATCCATCATTCCTGGTAAGCTTGTTCAAATCGGCTTCTCTTTGCATGGCAAATTATTTATGAACTATGTGTATGTGTCAAGACTTTAATCTTTCCTCAGCAAGAACCGAAGACAACTACATTGGTGCACAGCAGTGTTCTGTAAAGTACTTTTAATGAATAAATTATTTAATTACTACACATAAGAAAACAAAATAGATGGCTGAATAGCACTTTACCCTGCTTGATGGAGCTTAGTGTTATCAGTATTGTGAGATAGGTGAGATAATTGCTGTAGTATCTGAGTCATTACAACATACATACTAGATAATGACTTTTGTTTTTTACAGTGGAAAGATCTAGAGTGGGTATCTCATCACTGTCTGGTGAAGGGACAGACTACATCAATGCTTCTTATATTATGGTAAGTCAGTTAACTGTATTGCTGAAAACATTGTCCCATTGTACAGCTGTTCTCAGAGCTGCCACACGTCTAAGTTTGGGTAGCACAGTCCTGATTTTGAAAGCTCCTTTCTTTCCTTATTCACTCTGCCTGAAAGAGTTCACCCAGGAATTATTATTACTGTTTTTACTGGTTTTAAGCTTGGTTAAATGCATTACACTTCAATGATCTTAGAACCAGAAATCCCATAATAGCTTTAAAAACCGGTAAAGCTGAATGCCAACTCTGGAAGAGTCTTCAGAGGTGAAATGAAAGTGTTAACTAACAAATTAGTTTTTAATGGCTATGCTGTGGCTTGCCTTCGGACCTGATCGTCTCACAGAGCTTTTGCAACTGGCACAGCCCAAGGCAGCATAGCTCATCAGCTTTCCATTATCTTTTTGTTCGCTGGGTTTTCTTCAACTCTTTTCCCCTTCATTAGCTGAGAGGGAGGAGTAAGTGCTTCCTGGACATTCAGGAAAGAGATGGGAAAACTCCCTGCTGTGCTTTGCATGCATGATCTTTCATCAGCTGCATTAGTGCAAAGGAATTCTCTATCGTTCTTTCCTGGTAAGAAGTTGATCTGGGACATCTGCACAAATTAAGAGAGCCCCCTGGGAGTTTTGCAGATCTTTCAAGTATTTTTTAATTTGTTTCAGGTTTCCAGCTCCTCTGGAACTGTGGCTCATGTAGAACAATTACCATGCGTGTATGAGTTAATGCGTTCTCATTCTGAGTTGGCTGTTCAAGTCTCCACTGATTTGTCTTTTTTTTTTTTTTTAATCAAGTTTCTTTAAGTTTAAAAAAATATTTCTTTGTGATTTAATTTATTCTTTTCAGCTGGAAAACACTGCATTGGAAGTTTTATATTCTTCTAATATTTGCAGGAAGTCAGAGGCACAGGCTGTAATTTATTTTATAGGCTTCTGGCTCTGTCAGCTGGAAGCCTCCTTTAAATGTTAATAGTTGGGCATCAGTTCTGAGTCTGTTGATGTTTGTTTTGCAGGGTTATTATCAAAGTAATGAATTCATTATTACCCAGCATCCCTTACTACACACTATCAAGGATTTCTGGAGAATGATATGGGACCATAATGCCCAGCTAATAGTCATGCTTCCTGACAGCCAGAATATGGTAAGTTTTGTGGCTGATTGATTGTTATCATTTTATGTATGAATATTATTAGTATTGCCATTTTGAAATGTGCCAGACAGGAGACAATACCTTGGATTTAAATATATATATATATATATATATACTTATTAATAATATTGCACTGAGTGTAAAATCTCCAAATCATCTACTGGAAATCTGGTGACCCTTGCCTGGGCAGATTGGAACTGGCACAAGAAAGTACTGAATCATTCTTGTATAATTTATAAAAAGAGTCAAGCAGCAGAAGTGTCTGTTGTGCAAGTTTGGTTTTCGCTCAGTTTCACTTTTACTTCAGCTGTAATATGGCTTCTTCAGCCATTATTAGGTAAGGGGAGAAATACGAGGTTGTTTCTTACACAACAGTGGCTGATGGGACCTGGGCAGGGTCGGGAGCAATGTCAAAAAACTAGCTGGATGGCAGAGCCCAAAGAAAGGTGCTGAATGGAGTTAAATCCAGTTGGTGCCAGTCACAAGTGGTGTTCTCCAGGGCTCAGTACTGGGGCCAGTTCTGTTTAATATCTTTATCAATGATCTGGACAAGGGGATTGAATGCACTCCAGTGAGTTTGCTGATGACACCAAGCAGGCAGAAGTGTTGATCTGTTGGAAGGTAAAAAGGCTCTGCAGGGGGATCTGGACAGGCTGGATCAGTGGGCCAAGGCTAGTTGTATGAGATTCAACAAGGCAAAGTGCCAGGTCCTGCACCTAGGTCACAACAACACCATGCAATGCTACAGGCTTGGGGAAGAGTGGCTGGAAAGATGCTTGGTGGAAAAAGAACCTAGAGGTGTTGGTCGACAGTGGCTGAACATGAGCCAGCTTGTGCCCAGGCAGCCAAGAAGGCCAGTGGCATCTTGGCTTGTATCAGAGGTAGTGTGGGCAGCAGGGCCAGAACAGCGATCATCCCCCTGTACTCAGCATTGGTGAGGATGCACCTTGAATCCTGTGTTCAGTTCTGGGCCCCTCACTACAAGAAGGACATTGAGGTGCTGGAAAATGTCCAGAGAAGATCAGTGAAGCTGGTGAAGTGTCTGGAGCACAAGTCCTGTGAGAAGTGTCTGAGGGAACTGGGGTTGTTTAGCCTGGAGAAAAAGATGCTCAGGGAAGACCTTATCACTCTCCACAACTGCCTGAAAGGAGGTTATAGCAAGGTGAGTGTCAGTCTCTTCTCCAGAATAACAAGCAAAGACAACAGGAAACAGCCTCAAGCTGTGCCAGGAGAGGTTTAGATTGGATATTAGAAAAATGTGTTCACCAAAAGGGTTGTCAGGCACTGGAATAGGCTGCCCAGGGAAGTGGTTGAGTCACCATCGCTGGAAGTGTTTAAAGACATGTAGATATGGCACTTAGGAACATGATTTACTGGTGAATTTTCCAGTGATAGCGTAATGGTTGGACTTGATTATCTTAAAGGTCTTTTCCAACCTGAATGATTCTATGATTCTCTTGCTCACCTCCTGAAGTTGCAAGCAAATATTTATCTGACTCTAAACAGCAAAGGAAACACATTTTCATCCTCTATGTGTAATTTAATAACAAATTAGTATGTTTTGCAGTTACTAGAAATGCAGGAATATCTTGAGAGCTTTTAGATTGGTACTTAGAGCAATCTTGAGGTGTGAAAGGACATAATGTTTGGTAATGAGTTTGGAGGAAAGCCATGTGTTGGAGAATCTTGCATGGTTGGAAACACATGTACAACTAAGACATATTTTTAAGTTAGCCCTTGTGATAAGGGAGGTTCTTTTGCCAGGAGGCAAATAAGAAAGGCACTCAGACCATGTAAAGTATCATTTAAAATGCTGCTTATCAGAGCTAACACTATAAAGGAGAGGTAAACTTACATCAGATAGATGCTGGAAACCCCAAGTTGTGAATTGAATAGGTCTCTTATCAAGGTACATCATACCATGCAGCTGTCATCCATGGAAGGGTTCCCCCCATTTTGGTCATTCAAACTATTAGAAGATTTTCATAAAAGAAAATAACTCTGTTTATCATTTCTGCTGTCAAACAGGCAGGTTGTTCTCTTGACAACTTTTACTGCACTTTTAGATAATCCCAAGGCCCTGGAAGTGGTGTACTCATCAGCACAGTGGGAGCTGCCTGTGGGCTCCCACATTACAAACCACAAACTCAGTTTATCCTGTGACCGTGGGGTGTGGGCAGCACAATACAACCTGAAGGTCAAACTGGACATGTGGCACAGCACAGCACATGTAGGTTATGTGAGTCACTATCTCCGTAGGATACAGCAGTTTTTCTTGATTTCAGTAGGGCATTTGATACTGTCTCCCAGAGCATACTCATAGATAAACTAAGGAAGTGTGGGCTTGATGATCAGGTAGTGAGGTGGATCAAGAGCTGGTTAAAGGGAAGAAGGCAGAGAGTTGTAGTCAATGGGGCAGAATCTAGCTGGAGGTCTGTGACTAGTGAAGTACCTCAGGGGTCGGTGCTGGGACCAGTGCTGTTTAATATTTTCATCAACGACCTGGATGAGGGAACTGAGTGTATCCTCAGCAAGTTTACTGAAGACACTAAACTGGGAGGAATGGCTGACACACCAGAAGGCTGTGCTGCCATTCAGCAAGACCTGGATAGGCTGGAGAGTTGGGCGGGGAGAAACTTGATGAAATTCAACAAGGGCAAGTGTAGAGTCTTGCATTTGAGGAAGAACAACCCCATGTACCAGTACAGGTTGGGGGTTGACCTGCTGGAAAGTAGCGAAGGGGAAAGGGACCTGGGGGTCCTGGTGGATAGGAGGATGACCATGAGCCAGCAATGTGCCCTTGTGGCCAAGAAGGCCAATGGCATCCTAGGGTGCATTAGAAAGGGTGTGGTTAGTAGGTCAAGAGAGGTTCTTCTCCCCCTCTGTTCTGCCTTGGTGAGGCCGCATCTGGAATATTGTGTCCAGTTCTGTGCCCCTCAGTTCAGGAAGGACAGGGAACTGCTTGAAAGAGTCCAGCGCAGAGCCACAAAGATGATGAAGGGAGTGGAACATCTCCCTTATGAGGAGAGGCTGAGGGAGATGGGTCTCTAGCTTGGAGGAAACTGAGGGGTGACCTCATCAATGTTTACAAATATGTAAAGGGTGAGTGTCAGGATGATGGAGCTAGTTTTTTTTCAGTGATGTCCAGTGATAGGACAAGGGGCAATGGGTGTAAACTGGATCATGGGAGGTTCCATGTGAACATCAGGAAAAACTTCTTTACTGTGAGAGTGACAGAGCACTGGAACAGGTTGCCCAGGGGTGTTGTGGAGTCTCCTACGTTGGAGATATTCAAGGCCCGCCTGGACAAGTTCCTGTGTGATGTGCTCTAGGTTACCCTGCTCTTGCGGGGAGGTTGGACTAAATGATCTTTTGAGGTCCCTTCCAACCCTTGGGATTCTGTGATTCTGTGATTCTGTGATCAGGATCACTACAGAGGTGTCTGAAAAGCATCACTTGTGTGTAATCTTGAGTGTAATCCCACTCAAATTCTTGTCAATTTAAATCTAGCTGGCTGCACTGATTACTTATTTATTATGTTGGATTAAGCTTGATTTTAAGAGCTCAACATTACTTATTTTTTTCTTGTTTTTTTTTTTTTTTCCTCAAGGCTGAAGATGAATTTGTATACTGGCCAAACAAAGATGAGCCTATAAACTGTGAGACCTTCAAAGTTACAATGATTGCTGAAGAACACAAGTGTTTGTCTAATGAGGAGAAGCTCATAATCCAAGACTTTATTTTAGAAGCTACACAGGTAACACAGTCATAAACATGTAACTCAGGACTTGATTTCTTAGAAGTAATGCCTACATTTTGTTACGTTTTCCACTGTATGTGAGTGATAAAATTCCATACCTTTGGGAGAAACCTCTATAGCTAATGTGGGTGTGATGACAAGGGGACTAGGTAGTCTAACCTCCACAGCAGTGGAATTCTGTATGTGTAAGCTGCATCAGGACTGAAATGGGATGAAAGATAAGAATAAAGACAGTCAATTTTTTACCAAATTGATTTATGCTTTTTTCACCCTTTTAGGATGACTACGTACTTGAAGTGAGGCATTTTCAGTGTCCAAAATGGCCAAATCCTGATAGTCCTATTAGTAAAACATTTGAACTGATCAGCATCATCAAAGAGGAAACTTCCAACCGTGATGGACCCATGATTGTACATGATGAGTAAGAACTGCAGCTATCAGCTTCTTTTGATATTTTTTTGCCCGTAGAGCTATCCTTTCATCTCGTTTAGAGTGAAAGCCACTGAAACAAGGCACGAAGTCTTCTCCTAACAACAGTGCTGCTGCTTCTGTTTCAGCAGCTTTAGTAAGAGAAGCATTTTTATTTTATCACACTTCAGTGTTCCCTTTTCAATTCTATCGTTTTGATACTCTGGGTGATTGTCAAGTAGGGCACTGGAGAGGAGATTGATCAGATCTTCATTGTTTCTTACTGAAAGAAGCTACACTATTCAGATGAGGTACCTTAGTCTTCTCCAGCTGTTTAATAATAGCCAAAAGTAATGAAACGTTGAAATACTGAAGGACCTGAGGCCTTCAGGATTTGCTTAGTAGAGGATTGTAGGGAAATAGCTCTAAGACTGGCTTTTAAAGACTCTCCAGAAGTTGTAGCCAGGTGCTGCAAAGGTTGTGTTCAGGCACTGCTTAGGAGGCCTCTTTCAGAAAGTGTAATGATCAAATGACAGAAATTAATCTTACCGGTTTACCCTGGATTTTGTGTGATCTCCAGCTGAACAAACTTGATCTGGTTTCCAGAGACTTATTTTTTATGTGTGTTTTGTTTGTGTTTCTAACTTTACAAAGGCACGGAGGGGTGACAGCAGGCACTTTCTGTGCATTAACAACACTTATGCATCAACTGGAAAATGAAAACTCAGTGGATGTTTACCAGGTAGCAAAGATGATCAATTTGATGAGGCCTGGAGTTTTTACAGACATTGTAAGTAATAAGTAAAATGTGTGCATATTCTTTTTCCTTTATGTGGTATTATTAGCATGCTTAAATCTTCAGGAAACATTACTGAAGTACTGGCACCTTCATTTCTGCATGAATTAATCAAAACTGTCTTCCAGAGGTGCTGTAGTAAACTTGCTGCTCATTCCAAACCAAAGTTTTTCCTGTGAAGTGGCCATCAAGTGGTTATCAAGAGGCCATATTCAAAACGTACAGAGCTGCCACCAACATCATAAGATCTGCACTATATCATATAAATAAAGGTTTTATTCAGCAGGAATAAATCCCTACTCCAAATAGACCCTGACGTAGTTACCCTAGTTTTCCATTTCAGGGTGGACTTTGATATTTCATGATCCAGTGAACGGTCACTTGACACCGTTGTCACTGAGTTTACAGAAAGAAAAAATAAACAAACCAAAGCAAACAACCTGAAAAGTGCAATAAATGAGACCTTCTCACTAAGTCAGTGTCCTGCAAATGAAAATTTCTTCACAGAAATGAAAAACTACAAACCCTGCCCCTTTTGTCAAGCCACTACAAATCTGACAGCTGTAGACCTACAGTGAGCATGATAAGAACATTTTAAGAGTGAAACTAGGGTTTGAGTTATCACATTTCTGACAGAAAAAACAGGCAATGACAGCAAAAGCAGGACATGACACAGATTGACAGATGTGTCCACCCCTTCCCCTGCCCTGCTAGACCAGGATGAGGAGCCTGGTGAACAATGGAGTGAAAATGGAAACCCTTCCCACCCCAGAAGTGCAATCAGAACCTTCACTGCTCTTGCCCCAGCAATTACCTGGGCATTATATCTCAGGTTTCCAGTTTCCCATCTGCTACTGCAGATTTTTAGATTTGTTGTTCTTCCTACCCTGTATCTCTTAATCCATCCTTATAGTCCAAAACCCACTCTATTTAGTTTGCCTTACTGTTTCTCACTCCTTCCATCATAGAAATTCTTTATCCTCATGTATCCATCAATGAACAGACAATACTCTCCTGCCCTGTCAGAGCATCCACTGTTACCTGGTGCAACACTGTTACCTGGCCTTCGCTCTCCTTGCACAGAGCCTACTGCTCTTTCCCCCTTCCCAGCACACACTGCAGGCCAGCTAACCTTTGGTACTCCCCATTTCCCACTGCACCTAGCTAAGCAATGGCCTCAGTGAATCTTCCCACAAAATCTCATCTCTCTTCTACGTCCTTTTCCTGGCAGGATCTTCAAAAACATAAACGCTAACTGCAAGTACCAAAAATAAAAAAGAGAAAAATTCTGCCCGGATAGAATTCAGAAGGCAAAAATGAGATCATATTCAAGGTGGGGGGAAAGCCCACAGACATGCAGTAGCCCTAATCCTGACCCCATTCAGTTAAAGGGAACTTTGCAGTTGACTTTAACAAGGATCAGATTCAACACACAATATTCCTTTTAAAACTTGGTTTCCTCCCTTACCTGTACTGTGTTCCTTAATGTGCTTTGCATTGTGTACAGGGGGAGACATTAGTCAGAAAATTAATAAAGCTGCTAAGTAACACTGCATTGTGGAGCACAGTCCATTAACAGCCTGACACATCAGCTGTTAATTAATTTTGAGGAACAATGTTAGGAGATAATCTAGTGTTACAGTTTCTGACAACGCATTGACTATATCCTCTTTTCTTCCCCAGGAACAGTACCAGTTTCTGTACAAAGCTATTCTCAGCCTTGTCAGCACAAGGCAAGAAGAAAACCCTTCAGCATCTATGGACAGTAACGGCTCAGCTTTACCTGATGGAAATGCAGCTGAAAGTTTAGAATCTTTAGTTTAATTAACACATAAAATTAAACACACACATACCTGTGTCACACCAGGTGCACCTGGAGTTTACCATTGTTATTTTCAGTTTTATACTTGGGGGGGGGCGCTCTGTCCAGTCAATGTATGTATAACCAGATCCCAACCATTGCTCAGTCATTTCTGTTACATATGACTTTACTGTGGAACTTCTATCATTAACAATGTGTGCCTTTTCTTGGAAGATTTCTTGTAATATGTTGTTACGTCTGGACTAACTTGATTGACTTTTACAGTGTTTCTAAGAATTGAATTGTGGTATGTTTTTTCAGTATTAGTTTTTGATTTATCTGGCTTTACTTTGAACTTAAAATTATCATATTTATAGATGTTAGGAATTCCCAACTACAAACATGTCATGGGTTTAGTATTTGATTGATTTGCTGTATTTATAACAATTTACATTTGCTAGAAATATAACTTTTAATATAGTAGAATGTAAATAAAATACTGTTCTCCATAACATTCAACATTTTAAGACTTCAATTACAGATTTAGAATAGCAATCTGATACTTACTGTAAATACTGCTACTTCTGTAGTGATCCATGGACCAAATTTATATTTATAATTGTAGATTTTTATATTTTACTACAGAGTCAGTTTTCTAGTTCTGTGTAATTGCCTTGTTAAAATGCTGTAGTCCAGTATGTTTTTATTTTAACAAAGTCTTCTCATATATAATTGTGCATCTTAAGCAATTAACCTTCATAAAGCTGCATGTGATTTTAACTTTTTGTGGGAAATAGAAATCATTCATTTTGAAATGAGAAGTTTTTATGAGAATAACACCTGTACTTGGCATTGTTAAATCGTTTTTACCTATGGCATTGCAAAAATAAATATAAATATTCCAGTCTGTGCTTAGCAGTCTTCCATATATAGTAAAGAGTCATCACTGTCACCTAGGATAGGTTTTACTTACAAGAGCTAGGACTCAAGGCTGGCCTGCAGACAACTGCTGTTCCCATGGAATCTGTGAGTTCAGAAGATGCTTTTGGAAAACTCTTGTTATTTAATCTCTCCTCCGCTTCCACCCCTAGCCATAGTGGTCACGTTAGCTCTTCTGTAAGTTTTCTTTGCACATCCCCTGTCTGGTCCCACAAGGTTAATGGGATGTCCCAGGCCTCCAAATTGCTTTAATTGTCCCCTCACAAGACTTCTCCATGCTGCCTTTGCTTCAGATCCTCCATTTAGGTGCTGAGCTCCTTGCTGCCTCCTTTGGCAAAGCAAAAGCCAAACTCTGGCAAGTAATTAAGCAGGTAGTCTCTGCAAGAGCAAAAGTAGAATGTTTCAGCTTGGTTACTCAATTTTTTTCTTTAACCTTCTGAGCTGGAGAGAAAAGATGCTGATTGTACTAAATGTTGCAGCACTGAGGAGGGTAGGAGCCTGGAGCAGAGTAGAGCTTTGTTTTAACACAGCCCTGGAGTAACTGTTTTCTCACTTCGATATATTCAGTTGCTATGTAGAAATACTGATAGAAGAGATACTGCTCTGGACGAGACCACCACAGAAACTAATGGACAATATCTTAGATAAAAACTAAGGGTAGGGGAAGACAAGACTTGAAGCAGACTTGGAGATTTTAATCAACTGATTCCTAAGGCAAGCGTGTATGAAGAATCTGCGTCAGCAGATAGATCTAGAACCCTTCAGCAATGTAGAACTGAGGATAAGTGGAACTGAGACAAAGACAAAACAAATTTGGGGTTAGAGGAATCTAAACAGTAGAAACTTCAAAAAGTCCTCATAATGTTGATACATTATGAATGGCAGGAATGACAGAATAGCTAGAAAGTACAGCTGACCTTTTCCTGCTCTATTCTTCTTTAAGCAAAAATAATCATATAGACAAAAAAATTAAAACAATGTAATGTATAGTTAGTTTTGTAAAACTTATTAACATGTAAATGTGCTTGAATTCCCTTTTACACTTGACCACTCCTCTTCATAACTCCAGCAGTGCAGTCCCAGAGGTTATGAAATGGTTGAATCCATTGGACTTGAGGCCCTGGGGCTTCCCTTTCCCTGTTCATCAGTGCCGAATGGAGGGCAATTCTCCCATCACAGACCAGTTCTAGAAGGGGACTGAGGTACAGCTAAGTGCAAGTGAACTTACACTGTATCCCTAGCTAAGTTAAACGCCTTTGAAGAATAAGACCTAGAGTTTTTTGCTTAATGTATTTGTGTTGGTTTGGGGGCAGTGGGAGTTACAAACGTACAGAACAGGCTCATTTTCCTGAATGATACATGTTGCTGTACGGCTGTTGAATTACACATACACATTCTTCACAGCTTTCAGGCACCAAGTTGGTGTGTACAAAGGTGTGTAATAGTTCCTCTTTGAGGAAGGGTTTATCTTTTTCTAGGTGGCCTGGGGCTTCCTCACCACTTCCTGTAAGCACTTGGGTTGGCCAACACCCTCCATTTGCACACTGAGGCTAGCAAACAAAGCGACAATATGTAATTCCCCCTTCTCCTTCCAAAAACACAGAAACAATTTTTCCTCTCCTAATCTCTAGGGGTGCCTTATGCAACAGGTTGTGATCTTATGTTCATTTCAAACCATATATCATAATCTTAGGATAGACTTCTGCTCTTCAGTACATAGCAAGAGAAACTCATGCTCATGTGCTATTTCTGCCTTTTATTTAAGATAACTGGCTTGTAGCCTCACATGATTTCATGCTTTTTATATTGGCATCTTTTATTAATGTATTTGGAGTTTCATAGAGTTGTATACACAAAGTCTTTTTTAGGCCAGTTAATTCTGTGATGTTTTCCAAGCCTCTGTGGACCAAAACCAAAAAGATCCTTCCTAAAATCCCATCTTGATATAACTGTTCCTTTCAACCTAAATGTTTTGCAGACATTTAATCCAAGGAATCAGCTGGCACTCAAGGTTTCTCCCAGAGATGTTTGTAATCACATTCATCATCTTGTCAGCATGCTAAGTTATTTAAAACATAAGTGCTTAGGATAATCTCTTTACTCACACATATTGGTTCTGATTTAGAAAAAAATAAGAATCATAAAAAAAATCTTCTATAATCTTTAACCATGATGGATTACAGATTTTAATAAATGCGTGTCAGTTCCTCTCGCAGACAAAGGCCATATTCTAATTAATTTTTTTTCTTGTAATCCAAACTACAGACTCAGAGGACACATAGCCTGCCTTTCCAAACTGGGTCAAGTGTGGGAAAGATGTTATGTATCTCCTGCAAGAAGTGGGATATTAATAAACAACATCAGTTTAAGATTCTTATATATTTTTACAAAGCTGTAAATCATGTGTGCCAAGGAAAACTTGGTTAGTGAGATTCCTGCTAAGAAATCATAGGTAAGTAGAGTTAAAAAAAGAAAAGTAATCTATTAACATCACCAACTTGTCGGTGATTGTGGTGGTGCCGTTTTAACACCTACGGAAAGCTTTACAAAAGTCAGCAATAAATGATGAACAGCAGTCATATGAACTGACAGCTATCAGTACAGCAGGATACTACTTAAAGACCTTAGTATAGACTTTGGAAATCCATTGACCAAACAAGTTAGCAACATTCCATCACAATGTTTTACCTGCACAGTTTGTCATGATATCCTGGGATAACTCAGGCTGAAATGGGCAAGTGAGACACCAAGATTTCATCTCTTCCAGGGGCACAGGGAGATATGATTATAAAATCATAGAATGGCTTGGGTTGGAAGGGACCTTAAAGATCATCTAGTTCCAGCCCTCCTGCCACAGTTCCAGCCCATACCTTCCACCAGACCAGGTTGCTCAAAGCCCCATCCAGCTTGGCCTTGAACAATTTTAGGGATGGGGAAGCCACAGCTTCTCTGGGCAACCTGTGCCAGTGTCACACAGTGAAGAACTTTTTCGTAACGTCTAATGTAAATCTCCCCTCCATCAGTTTAAAGCCATTCCCCCTTGTCTTGTCATTACATGTCCTTGTAAAAAGTCCCTCTCCAGCTTTCTTGTAAGGTCCTTTACATACTGGAAGGCTACCTTCTCTTCTGCAGGCTGAACAAACCCAACTCTCTCAGCCTGTCTTCATAAGAGAGGTGCTCCAGTACCCTAAGCAATCCCATGGTCTCTGGACTTTGAATTCTAACAGGTCCATGACCTTCTTATGTTGGGGACCCCATCTACTGTTCTGTAGCTTTCCAATTCTGTAGCTATCCTCGTGTCCAAGCACAGAACATGTACTAAAAAGCCCACATCTCAAGATTATAGCTGAAGAGGATGTCTAGATAGAGATATATTTAAACATATAGATGAGTAGTCAATGTGGGTGCTTAAAACAAGCCTTGAAGGGTCTTCTCTGGTGATTCCAGTGAGAAGTATGAAAGGCACTTCATGCACACAGAGAAGCCCATTTGTAGACACCTTTTTCAATATAACCATCTATGTAAAATTCCAAACCCCATTCGTATACATCTCATTAGACTGTAAAGATGACATGACAATAAAACAGGATTTCAGATTTATTTTTCAAGCAATCTGTAAGATACAATTTTCTTTGAATAATATGCAAAGATAACTGAGAAATTTCATACAAGAAGCTGAGCAATAAATTCATTTAAAATTAAACTTAGAAAACAAAAGCAGCACTGCACTGGGAAACAAGAACACAATCCAGTACAAAACGTTTCAAAAATAGCAGTGGTTTTTTGAAGAAAGTATTCTGTAGTGGTTCTCCTTTTTGTGCTCCAAAGACATTACATACCTGTAAAGCTTTCTAATTTTCTTTGCATACTGCATTTCCCAGGCAGAAAAGCAAGCAAGGTAGATGCATATATAGAGTCACAACACCATGGCTGTGCATTTTGGGGGCAAAGGAGGGAACAGAAAAGTCTTCAGTGAATTCCTGGTCTCACCAAGCACTGGACTGGAAGGCACCGGCAGATACAAGTCTATTTTTAACCTTTAGTTGTACGCTTTTTAACCCTTAGTTGTAGGCCTTTAATCTACCAGGGGCAGGAGGAGGCAGCAGGGAGTGGAGTACTTGGTGCCTGCTCCATCCTTACCCCAACTGCAGGCATCAGCCATACAACAGACCCCAGCCTCTAAGGTCAGTTTGGAGCAAAGCAACTTAGTGGACCCAGGATTTCATCAGAACATGCTTGGCACTGTAACAGAATCCAAATTTGACAGTATAAAAGCATACAGTTGTTAAGCATAAAAATCCCTCCTCTTCATTCTTCCTTCTCCCTTTGGCTCCTTTCACTCTGTTGCAGTTGCTACTTCATTACATCTACACAAAGAAAATCCAATCCTGAGTAACAAGACTTAAGAGAGCAAAACTTCAGCTATTTTTATGGACGCTTTTCCTAATGGGCAGAACGTTGTTTGGAGTTCCAGCCCCTCAGAACCATGGTAACAGCACCATGCTTCTCAGGAGATAAAAGTCTGTGCGTTTATCAGCAAAGTGCGCTTGTGAGCAAACCCGAAAGCAGACAGATTCCAGTATCAGTGTTCAGCTTTAGAAAAGGGGAGCTCCTGGCAGCTGCACAGGTACCAGTGCAAATGGTATCTGCCCATAGCATGACACCTCACAGACAGAGGCAGTGAAGTCTATGCCATTCTTGCATTGCCAAGCGGTCTAGAAATCCCTGAGCAAAACCCACAGAAGCAGCCCTGAACTGGCTGGAGGCTGTTTTGTTGGAGAGAAGCTGCACTCAGGTTGAAGTTCAGTTCTGGGCTGACACAGCTAAACTGCCCCTGGTTCTACGAGGTTGGCACCTCTGGGCAGCACCACACAAGGTGACACACTGGCAAACTCTCATCAGCCTAAAGTGGCACTGTACTGAGCAGTACGGATAGGCTCCCAAATAAACACTTCAATAGTCTGATGACAAAACAACAGAAGCTAACTCAAAAAGTAGCGATTTCAACCCCTAAGTCTACTGTATTTCAAAGCTGCTTATAACTACACAAGTATTCTCTTTGTAACCATAATTAACCTGAACAGAGCATACAGCGTAAGCGGAAAGAGTAAACGTCATTTGCAGCAGCTTCTAAGCACATTAACTGTGTGTATTTCAGAATGCCCTTCTAAGCTGCAGGACTAAATGCTAATGTGTTCTCTGCATGGCACAAGGCAACATGTAACAGCAGGTATTTCGACATATTGCAACCAGATTCAACTCTGTAATGGGAAAGGGTATGGAAGGAGGCTTGCCTTAAACTTCCTCCTCCATGTAATTTAAGTTTACATTCATAAGAGCAGGATTTAAAGAATATTATGACCTAGATTTCAAATATTTAATGACTGAATATTTTCCAGATTTAACAGGATCCTGTTTGCTACTACTGCAGAATTCCTAAACTATTTTTTGCATATTGTTATCATGAAAATATTCACAAATACTGTTAAAGAGAAAGGGACGAGACTTAGAATTTAAGTATGGCTTTCATCTCTTTCTCCTGAGATATTTCAGGAAAGATATAAGGAAAGATCTGATTGATGTTAAAACATGTACATGAAAACACAGCAGTTTTAAGAGGAAAATGCCACAATTCATGCATCTGGTTATCTGCAGTCAGAGTCAGGCAGCTGGATTTATGGAAGGCGTCATCTGTGTGCAATGGCAGGGGCTGCCTTTAGCTGGTTCAAATCGAGATTGTTAAAAGGTGGGAGGGAAACCAAACAAAGCCAAAACCCGATCCAATCCACTGCTTCCCTTGTTAATGTTTGACAATGCTGTGAGTACTGTACACAATGCCTTCTGCCTGAACACGTTCAAGTATCGGTCCATAGACATTCTTCGTCAATGGTATAACCATGCCTTTGGCATCTATTTCACCTGAAATAAAGGTAGGGAAAGAAAGTGTTAAGTACTCTACTGGGATTATTCAGCAAGGTTTCGGTAACAGGGAGGCTGTGGGGCAGCCTCTGTGAGGCCATTCCAGACAGCTCCAACCAATCCACTGCAGGGCACAGCTGAGACCCTTGGCCAAGGTGGTGGTGAAAATGTGTTTTAAAAAGGCCAGAAGAAATGCCACAAAGGTGTAAGTAGAGCTAAAAAAGTGTGGGAATGGCCCTGCAGACAGCAAGGCTGGAGAAGGAGGATGAGAAGGAGGTGCTCCAGGTGCCAGAGCAAAGATTCCCCTGCAGCCTGCAGAGAAGATGATACTGGAAGCAAGGAAAAAGCATGAGGTAGAAGCAGCAGCAGACAGGAGCTGTTATGGACTGACTACAGGCCCCATTCCACATCCCCCTGTGCTACCTGGGGCAGAGGGAAGAGGCTAAGGAGTCAGGAAAGGAGAAGTGAATTTCAGCCTGGGAAAACCAGGTGGAGAGGAAGGTGATGTTTTGTCTATTATGTCTTTTTTTCATACCTATTTTAACCGGCAACAAATTAAGCTTTTTTTTTTTCCCAAGTTGAGCCTGTTTTGCCTGTGACAGTTAACTGGAAAGTGATCTCCCTGTCTTTATCTCAACCCATAAGGTTTTTCATCTTGTTTCCTCCCCTTGTCCTGTTGAGGAGGAGGAGTGAGACAGCAGCTGGGTGGCATTTGGCAGCCAGCCCTGGTCAACACACCACAAATGAAAGTATCAATTTGCAGCTAAATAAATTTTCATTTTTGTATTTTTTCATATGTATATATGCAGATATATCAATCCTAGTACTGTTTTCTCACACAGCATCAGTACATTATCAAAGAATAGGGAAAAAAGTGTTTGAAACACAGAAGAATACACAGCTTGTATCTAATTCATAGAGCTGTGTGAAACTGCAGTTAAGTGAAAAGCACCTAAACTTCAAAAGTTTGGGGTTTTGGGTTTTTAAATAACAAAAAAACCAAACAAACAAAAATTACACAACAAAGTTTTTGCTCATTTCAGTTAGCCAGAAGAATTATGTTATAAAGATTAAGAGCAAACAAGGGGAAATCACAGGATTTCCTTAGACAGCATGATGACTAGGCAGAGTTTGTCTGTTTATCTATACACAATATGATCAGGTAATATTCCCCAAGCCTCAAATTTCATCAATCCAGAAAGCAGTAGTGGAAGTCACTAGTTTGATCAGCACAGGTATATGTTATCCTATTTCACTGTGGCACGATCAATTGTAATTTGCTCTGCCAAAGGTCTCCTCTACACCAGTGAAACATTTAAAGACTACATCATCTATAGATTAAGCAGTAAATTAAGAGTTGTCACCGAAACAAACATGCAGATTAAAAATTCCTGTAAAGAAGACAAAAAAAGTTTCATAAATTTTAAAAATATACATATATACACATTTGCGAAACACCATACATTTGCTTTCTACAGGCAGAAAGATACAGGGGGTTGAAATACTGTTACTGAAGTCTGAACAGCCACTTACCATCTAGAACCATCTTAGCAGCAATAGCCGTGGGGTATCCTACTGATTTAGCCATCGCAGAATACCCCTTGCTGTCACCATAGACAACCAGATCAATAAACTTTTTCTCCAAATGACCAGAAGGATGCTTGAGACCTATTTCATTTCTCATAACAATCATATCTCTCTCTCCAGTGCCTAAGAGAAAACCACACAAACTATTAATTACTTGTATTTCAGTCATATCAAGATGAGATTCCTGATGAGCAAGGCACTACAGATACACGGCATGTGTATCAGGGAAGTGACTTACGATACAGACTATTAGGGAGAACAGAATCTTAAGATGAAATTAAAAATATATCAGGGAAAGAAAAAGATAAATTGGGGGACTAGAGAATCACAGAATCCCAAGGGTTGGAAGGGACCTCAAGAGATCATCTGGCCCAACCCCCCTGCAAGAGCAGGGTAACCTAGAGTACATCACACAGGAACTTGTCCAGGCGGGCCTTGAATATCTCCAATGTGGGAGACTCCACAACCCCCCTGGGCAACCTGTTCCAGTGCTCTATCACAAAACATCTGAAACCTAACATGAAGATTTATTAATGAAGGTGAACAAACTACTCCAGTTAAGGCTGATAAGAGAGGCTGGCTTCTTCCACTCAAAGCCTTGAAAAAAAATTCTTCACATACCAAAGGGCAGCTTTATCTCCATGTGCTTTGCAAGAGCCCCCACAATGGAATCTGCTGCCGGAACCGGTTCATCTCCCAGTAAACCTAGCCTGGCAGAAGAAATGAGACAGGCTTGTATCATTGCCTACCAACAGTAGTCTCAGTTTTGTAATTTCCAGCTTGTAGCAGTTTAACAGTCTCAATATGGAACAAAATGGCTAGAATTGCAAGGCCCAACAAACTTTAAAAATCACTGGAACATTTACCATTCCACTGCCTCCAGCTGACTTTGATCCTTTTCCAGTTTGCTAAATACAGCTTCCTTAAGAACATCATAATCAACAGGCTGCTTAATTCCAACCAGTTTGCACATGAGCTCTTTCTGTATTAAAATATAAAAAAAAAAAAAAAAAGTTCTTGAAGGCCTGACATCCATTTCCACTCTTTTTCAGTCAAGGTTTCAAGAACACTCCTCCATTAAGCTCACTTAATATCTAGGACTTCTGAGACAAGTTATGTGTACAGGGAAAGCGTGATAGTTTGAGATTTTTTTTGATCACAACAAATGAGAATAAGGCTCATCTTTCCCTAAAACACTTTGTTCCCCAACACTCAGCTGCTTCCCCCTACTTTTTAGACTTAGCCCTTCCTCCGGCAGTGAAGGACAGAAATCTGCATAAACAAGGAACACTGGGAGGATGTTAGGGTGAAAGGGAAGCCACCTGGAGACAGCCAGAGAGTAGGGGACTCAAGGATATCTTTCAGCTGGTCTAGAAATGGAGAATATCCCTTTCAAAAGGAAGGAAACAAACTGATGAGATTAACAAGGCTCTGTCAGTCCTGGGAATATTACCAAAAGTTTTCTGAAGACTTTTGTGCATATCTGAAGGCCATTTTGTGCTATCTAGATGCTAATTATTACTTGCTTCATTCACAGTAACATGAATAATAAATGAAGCTATGAACAATATATGAAGCAAGAAAGAACTGCAGAGTCTGTTTAGAAGCTCAGGCTATCCTATCTCCTCTGCTTCCCACACAGAGTTGGCAGAAGGAAAGCACTGATATATAACCATATTGCTGAGACAAGGTTTGGAGTGAGACTAGTAAGTTTATCGTTATTTTCAAAGGTTACATGCCACTGCATACTTATTCCTTGAGGTTACAAGGACTGGAAATTCTAGCCATCTCTACAAAGAAAACTTGAACATATCAACCCTAAAATTTAAAGTGGGAAAAAAAAAATAGAAGAAAAAGAAGCAATTCCCATATAAGTAGATGAGCAGTGCTGTAAATTAGTCAGAGACAAGCCAGACTAGGCCTCTTCACCTTGTGCTTTCTCAGTTTTGAGGACACTCAAGACATTCTTAACTTGAACTAATGACATCATCAGAAAAATTCTCTGCTCTCCTCAGACCACCACACAGCACAAGCCTGGTGTCTTTTTCCAGCTTAATGCTGATAAAAACACAAGGAAGGAAACAGGAAACAGCTGAATTTTGTTCATCTGAGTAGTAGTTACTCTCTCAGAGGTTTGCAAAAGGAAAGAGAAATTTCTTACAAGATAGGCAAGCAGACCTGACAAGTAATAAGCTGTTAGTTCAGTTCTCTTTACACCATACTGAAATATGGAATTCTCTGCTTTGTCCACAAAGACAAACAAAATGTTGATTGTCAAATATAACAGCAATACATCACACGAGCCATACTTTAGCTGAGATTTTTAAGATGAAGTGAAGCATCAACAAGCAAGGCAGAAAAAGCAATACCATCAGCACTCAAGTCAGCCAGGGCTTTGCCTAGCCAAGTCTTGAAAATCTCCAGTGTCACAGACTCCAGAGTCTCCCTGGGAAACTTGTTCCAGCACCGTATTATATTCCTGCTGAAGAAAACCTTCCTGATTTCCAGAAACAAAAACCAGAGATGACCAGGATGCAATACATGGTTCCCAATTCTAAGCACACCCAAGTCTAGAAATAGCAAAATCATTAGTAAAACAGAGGAAAGAAGGCAGAGCAATCAGAGTAACTCACCCAGGTTAGAGGTGGAGTGGTTGGATACGGATCTGGGCTAATTAATCCTAGTTTTACAAAGCCTCCCATAGTTTTGGAGTATCCCTGAAATAAAAGAATAATATGGTTAAAACTAATATTCACTTGAAACTGAGGCAAGTATTTCTACTTGTTTTGAATGCAGCAGTGGACGCAACCATGGTAGTGTTAACATTATTCCCACAGGAAGATAGCCACAATTAACAGGATGCTAGTGGGGCTACTGCTTCAGAGTGGTACCTTCCCCACACCCTCTCTACCCTTCTCCCTACTTTTTCAATACCCTCTTTAATGACTTCTTCTGCCATCAATACCTCCATGGCAAGTAGCATTGGTGCAAGAGATCAAAGGGCTAGTTCAAACCAGCACATCATTACACGCAGGGTTATATCAGCCAGCTGGCCCACAAACAAACAACGGAATACAGAGACCCCAGTGCTGAACTCTGGTCACCCTGGCTTTATACCAGTGTGATTATATGGACATCAGGTAGACTGATTTGAAAGATAAGAATCCTCTGCGTTTGTATCTTTCCTTCAGGAACATCAGAGAGACAGGCCACCAGTGGAATGGTATTTAAAAGGAACTATAATGGCTGCAATAGGCAGCCAAAAAAGAATTTTAATGTGCACGATAAAAGAAGTCTCAACTGGTTTCTGCTTCTTTTCGTTTGCACCCCATTAACACCCCCACACAGCTGCTGAATACCTGAAAACACTTCCACGAAAGTGAAACACTGTAAAAAAAGCAGAATGGTTGAAATAAAGCAGCCTGAAAGAGAGCTAATTATAATTAGGAGCCACCTCCACCAGCACTAGGTTATCAGTTTAGATGGCTTTTAGATATCCTTCTGTGATATCTCTTTTTAAACTGACCTCATTAGCTAGCTGAAATTAATTTATGAAAGACACTCTGAGGAGATGCTAGCCTCCACATTTAATTGACTGCTTTCTGCTCTGCAGCACAGCAGCATGTGCAAAGAAGGGGTCAACATTAACTTCTGCCCTGCTCAGCACTATGTTCTGGTATTCAGATGCCAAGCAGGTAGAGGGTATGGCAAGCTCTTCCACACAACCCTACCAACATCACACCATCCCAAAGTGATGAGCCTGCTCTGGGGATAAAGAAAACAACACAAGAAAACAACACTAGCCACAAAAACATTCTTACAGCACGCTGGTAACAACTCTTCGTGCTACCCTGACATTTTGCTTTTCCCTGTGATAATGCTTACACAAAAGAACATTTTACCAGCCCCCCAAATGACAGACGTAGTCACAGTAAGATTCCATGACTAGATAGATGCCTTCGACATATTTTTAGCTTCTGAAAAAGATACCATATCTAGACTGATAAAGGGAGAGCTGATACAGTTTGTAACCCTTATTCCCACACAATGGCCTTCCATTTTCCTTTGCTAAGCATGTATCCCAACCTCCCTCATTCCCAGAAATGAAGAAAAATCCTGCTGTATTGCAATAAAGGAATTCAGAGTGAAAGGACATACACACTTCTCAAGCCATGTGCAAAATAACAACTTATACTTGACATAAACCTTAACTCAATAGGCATATCATGACATTCATAAAAACTTTTTTAAAATCTTCAATATGGTTTTAGGTTTACTCCTTCTTAAGTTATACTGACCAGCAAAAAATTAAAAAAGAAATCTAACTCCTAACAAACAAAAGGAATAGAGTCTATCAGTTAGAAGGAAAACACATTAAACACTTTACTTAACTGACTGAAGAGTTAAAGCTGCTCAAATTCAAGATTTACAGTTATTTAATGAAGAACATTCTCAGTTTGATGAAAAAACATCATTTCCTGTAAGATCTTTACATTATGTTTTTCATAGAAACATAGGCAACAAATTGTAAGCTCCATTTCTTATAATCTTTAAAAGAATGGATCAATTCTTAAAAACATGTAACAGCAACCCCCATCACACAACCCCTTCGGATTTATTTAATTGTTTTTAAATCTTCTATTGATTTGACACCACATATAGAGCCAGAGAGAAAAAGAAACACAGGCACAGACTATGCAAACGAACTGACCAGCTGCCCAAAACAAGTAAAACTATTTTTCTGGTTTGCAATAGACAGCTGTTAAGTAAACCTGCTTTCAAAACAACAAGAGTAGTCCTTTCAGTTATCTCAGTTGGGATAGCGGAGAGCTTATGAATAGAAAGTACAGAGCTATAAAAGGCTGACTTTTAAATACAGTTTTCTTTAAATTATAACATTCACCTCTTGAGGAAAATAATAATGAATAATAATAACAACTTACTTTGTATCTTAAGGTGCCTCTCAACAAAGTGTGAGCTGTCTGAATACCATACGGCTCAGCATATTTTGTGCTGTCTCTGTTTGGAAAACCTTCCAGATTTAATCCTGGGAAGAAATCCATCGGAGTAACAGAATCAAGTACTGCTCCTCCAGCCGGAATATTTACAATCTAAATTTTGTGAAAGAACAGCAATATTATTTCGGTGCTGTGTTATTTATTTTACAACAGAAGAGATTAAGTATGTTCAAAATAGCTACTATATGCTTAGAATTTCATGTGCAAACAAAGGCCCAATCTAAATAAAGCAGTTGCACAAGCCATTGAAATATATCATGTGATGGAGGAGCATGCACTATGTCAGCCATTGCTAATCAAAGGGCTAAAACAAGACACATCTTTCTCACACATGCTGTTAATTCCTGCTGCTCTTATATTAAAGTGTCAAGTTCCTTTCATAAACTACACCAATGTGAAGGGAGATTCTGCCCATAGGCTTCCTGCTTTTAGTCATTTTTAATTCTTTTATAGGGGAGGAGAAGGCAAATGTATAAAGAAGGAGGGATCTTGTTTCTCTTTATTTTAAAGATTAAAACAAATCCAGTGGTAGAACACTGATATAAAATTGCTGTCCATGTGTATCTTTACTTGCAGCTACAAAGCACAGAGAAAATGCACCACTGAAGGAAAACAAAATAAGATTGACTAGTTCTATTATCACTCCCAACCAAAGCCTTGAACCCTTGCTTCCTTCAAGCAGCTGATGCACGTTTGCTATATAGCATCAATACAAACTCATTTTGTGACTTCTGAGCAAAGGGGCAAGGTTTCCTCCTAGAAGAAAGACTAAAGCAAAAGCCAAAAGATCTTACTGTGTTTGCCAGGCAAGACACTAGTGGGGAAGAATCCTGTACAACAGTCAAAGACAGCTAAGGATTTAGCACACAATTTACTGACAAGCTCACATGCTGCTTCCATAATGAACCATAATGAATCATTCATGTGCATGATCTAATTTTTCCTAGCTATAGGTGAACCAGGTCAGAAATAAACATTTTTACATTCTCCAAGAGACCCTTTTATCTGAAACTTTTGTGTTGTTGCTTTTTAACTAATGATCCAATATACAATCCCTGATTTTCTACTTTCTCACTGCAATAAGAACACTAGAGCACCAAAAAGTCATGACAAAACATCTCAAAAGATTTCTCCGTTTTGCAGATCAAAAAGTTTAGATAATTAGCTGACTCTTACAGTGGTTATAAAAGGCAGTCTCCTTGACATCTGAAGAGCCCCTGCTCAAGTAACTACTTTGAGCAAGTGGAATTGGTCAAATAGATAAGGACAGGAAACCAGAAATGCAGCAGTGGCTTGCAATAGCTTTGCACAAATCAGTTTTATCTTCCCATAAAACAGATACAGTGACATTTGCTAAGTTAAGTCTAGTCTAATGTCTCCTGCACAACTAGCAAAACAGCTTATATAAACACATCAGAAAGTACTGTACACTGTCATAAAAAATACTCATTGTGTTACTGGTATTACAGACCGCACTCAATGAAATCAAGAGTCCTGGCATACACTGTGCAAGTACAGAATGAGGCTGTCTGGATTACAAACATGGCTAGACAGAAAATCAAGTAGAAGGATGCACTTTCACCTTCGTTCCACAGAGCCAAAGACAGGTAAATTAAGTGGCAAAAGCAATACACAACGGGAATGGAAGCTGGATGCAGAAACCCAGCTTTAGTGCTTTAGTCATCAGAACACACTGATCTTTGTAATCGGCTTCCATACAGTAAGTAAGAACAATGCTGGCAGCTGCCAGGCACCATCACACTTCAAACATAGGATTTGGTTATGCATGCAACTGAGTTTGACAACTGACTATCACTGGCTTGAAAGTAAACACAGCAACTTACAAATCCCAATTCTCCCCTTAGCACAATACCACTTTCTTTGTCTGGCTTTAAATAGAAATTTTAGGATTACTTCACCTCTCCATTTTTTAAATATGTAGCAGACTGAACTGTATTCAGCAAAACTCCTTGTGGGCTCCAGCTGAACTTGTATCTCAGAGGATTGTCAGAGTACTCTGGAGCTGGTAGGCCGCCGCAGAAAGAAGTGTAGGACACAACCTGTCAGATTTATTCACAATGAAAGAAACAATGAAGAGAAAACAGACTAGGGTGCACACAGCACAGAGCTGCCCTGCAGAATCCCTTTCAGTTCTTAAATTTTCTGTTGACGCTGTACCCCACATAGGCTAAGTAAGAAGATCTACAGTGGAACCAAAAGTTTACTGTGCAAGGGCATCAAGCTGTCACACTGCAGCCACTGTCTGTAAAGGAGAGGAGATCAGAACAGATTGTGGGGCAAGGCCATATTGGTGGTGGTTTCACCAACTGGATTAGTTGGCACCAAATACCAAGCATGAGAAAAAGCAAGGTGTCCGGAGTCTATTACACATCAGTGACATGCCCAAAACCTAGGAAGTGGTAAAGGAACAGGTTTACTATGTGCTACCTGCCAACCTTACCGTGGCACCAACTTCTTTTGCCTTGTCGATACATTCCATTGCCAACATATGGTCAAGACCAGGATCCAAACCCATTTCACTGATAACTGTAATACCAGCAGCTTCTACACTAAAAATAAGAGAAATGCAGATCTGTCAGAATATTCACTTTTATTCAGGAAATCTGTCCAATAAAGGCACAGTGAACTTTCCCCAACATAGCAAATTCTAGGCTCTATCTGCAGTTTGTGGGGAAAAAAAAAAAAAGAAGGAGATGTTAAAACCTGAGCAGTAACAACTGATAAAGAGTCATTCTAGCCTTGGTTTCTCTTACTTTGCTGCAACATCTAGGGGCTGGTGGAAAAATAAATTCCTATCTCACATTCTATTATTTTATTATTCACACTAAACTCCATATCTCACATTCCCCTGGACAGTGCTACAATGCATGAATTCAAATTCAAATGAAAAAAGAAGCTTATAAAAAGTGGAAGCAAGGACAGGTGGCCTGGGAAAAGTAAAGGGATGTTCTCCGGGAAGCTAAGGACCAAGTTAGGAAAGCTAAGGCCCAGTTAGAATTAAACTTGGCTAGGGATGTTAAGGATAATAGGAAGGGATTCTACAGGTATGTTGCAAATAAAAAACAGGCTAGGGACAATGTAGGCCCCCTCTGGAAGCTCTCGGGAGAACTAGCTACACAGGATTTTGAGAAGGCTGAGGTTCTGAATGACTTCTTTGCCTCGGTCTTCACTGGCAAAGGCTCTGACCACACCACCCAAGTCTTGGAAGGCAGACGCAGGGACTGTGAGAATGAAGACCTTGGGCCCACCATAGGAGAGGAACTGGTTCGAGACCATCTTAAAAATCTGAACGTGCACAAGTCCATGGGTCCTGATGAAATCCATCCGCGGGTCCTGAAGGAGCTGGCAAATGAAGTTGCTAAGCCGCTGGCCATCATATTTGAAAAATCATGGCAGTCAGGTGAAGTCCCCGATGACTGGGAAAAGGGAAATATAACCCCCATTTTCAAGAGGGGGAAAATGGATGACCCGGGGAATTACAGACCAGTCAGTCTCACCTCTGTGCCTGGCAAAATCTTGGAGCAGATTCTCCTGGAAGGCATGCTAAGGCACATGAAAAACAAGGAGGTGCTTGGTGACAGCCAGCATGGCTTCACTAAGGGGAAATCCTGCCTCACCAATTTGGTGGCCTTCTATGATGGGGCTACAAAACTGATGGACGGGGTAGAGCAGTTGATGTCATCTACCTGGATTTGTGCAAAGCATGTGACACTGTCCCACACAACATCCTTGTCTCTAAATTGGAGAGACATCAATTTGATGGATGGACCACTCGGTGGATAAAGAACTGGCTGGATGGCCGCACACAAAGTGTTGCGGTCAATGGCTCAATGTCCGGCTGGAGACCAGTAATGAGTGGTGTCCTTCAGGTGTTGAGACTGGTCTTGTTCAACATCTTTGTCGCTGACATGGACAGTGGGATTGAGTGCACCCTCAGCAAGTCTGACGATGACACCAAGCTGTGTGGTTCGGTTTATACACCGGAAGGAAGGAATGCCATCCAGAGGGACCTTGACACACTTGTGAGGTGGGCTGATGCCAACCTCATGAAGTTTAACCATGCCAAGTGCAAGGTCCTACACATGGGTCGGAGCAATGCCAGGCACAGCTACAGGTTGGGCAAAGAAGAGATTCAGAGCAGCCCTGCGGAGAAGGACTCGGGGGTGTTGGTCAATGAGAAAATGAACATGAGCCGGCTTCAGTGTGTGCTTGCAGCCCAGAAAGCCACCCATATCCTGGGCTGCATCAAAAGCAGCGTGACCAGCAGGTCAAAGGAGGTGATCCTGCCCCTTTACTCTGCTCCTGTGAGACTTCACTTGGAGTATTGTGTGCAGTTCTGGTGTCCTCAACATAAAAAGGACATAGATCTGTTGGAACAAGTCCAGAGAAGGGCCACGAGGATGATCAGGGGACTGGAGCACCTCCCCTATGAAAATAGGCTGAGAAAGTTGGGGCTGCTCAGCCTGGAGAAGAGAAAGCTGCGTGAAGACCTCATAGCAGCCTTCCAGTATCTGAAGGGGGCCTATAGGGGTGCTGGGGAAGGACTCTTCATTAGGGACTGTAGTGATAGAACAAGGGGTAACAGGCTAAAACTTAAACAAGTGAAGTTTGGATTGGATATAAGGAGGAAATTCTTTCCTGTTAGGGTGGTGAGGCACTGGAATGGGTTGCCCGGGGAGGCTGTGAATGCTCCATCCCTGGCAGTGTTCAAGGCCAGGTTGGACGAGGCCTTGGGTGATAGGGTTTAGTGCGAGGTGTCCCTGCCCACGGCAGGGGGGTTGGAACTTAATGATCTTAAGGTCCTTTCCAGCCCTAACCATTCTATGATTCTACGATTCTAAGGTAGTACTGAAGAGTACAGCACAGAACTAGTCATAATTGCCCTAAACAGTTCCTGTGGGGAAGAGAGATGAAAGACCTACTTTCCCAAATCACAAGCATTTGGGGTTTAGCAGTTGTCCACATTCCCAGAGAAACCCACTTATCACCACAAACTGAGGCAATTTATTTTAGTTTCAAAATCACTTTGTATTTTTACAAATAAGAATTTCTTTTTTTCTTTTTTTTTTCTCCTTTCAGAGTGTGATATGACCTCTTGGCATCACAGCTAGAAGAATCTTCCTCACTGTCTTCAACACTGGTTCTCTACCTGTCTACCTTTCTCTGTTTTATCTTTTGTAGAGACACAGCATGCACAAGTCTCATCTCACTCACTTGAATTAATTTTAGTTTCCAGTACTGAGACTGAGAGGAGTACCTAGGTGAAAGTCCATGCCCCAAACATCTTCTGATTATATAAGTAGGACAACAGAAACAACAGAATAGTTAGAACTGTCACCAACTTGAGACTAATATAGTGGGCCTATCCAAAAGAAAGAGTCACGAAGGAGGATGTTAGAGTAGATAATAAAATATTAGTGTAGATTAGGGGAATGTGGCTTAGGGGAATGTGAGGGATGACAAGCAAGCTTGCTGTCACTGGTAGAACAGGACAGCCCATTTGCTCATTTGAATATCAGCCCAGCTCAAATATCCTAACAGGTCTGAGGGGAGAGGGGAAGGCACAGTAACATGGAATAAGATGGGGTATACAGAAAGTACATTCTACTCTTTAGAGTACTAGCCTGCCCATACTGGGGTGTGAACTCATTTCCCCACTCTGCCACAGCCTCCATATGCAACTTTGGGGAAAAACTTAGTCCTCTATCATAGAAAGGGAAGGAGTAAGAATGCAGAAAACAGTAATTCACAGTGAACATTGCAGGTGTAACAGACTGCAAAATATTCAGATAATGCACTAAAGGAGACAGTAACACCAGGGAGATGCTACTCTTATACTTACCTCTCCCTGAGCTCTTTCATAGCTGGTGTTAAGTAGCTGGCTGTTACCAAGTTCACTTTGCTCTCAATACACTTCTTAGCAACCAAAGGATGTGCTGAATAAGGCAGCAAACTACAAAAGAAGCAATTATGCAACATCAAAATCCAACCAGTTACTTAGGCTGTTACTGGAAAGACACTTGCAAATGTTTTTTGTATGCCTACAAAAGAGCTCAAGTAAATGCAACATCCCCACCTGCCTTGCCCTGAGCAGTTTCCTATCTGCATAAGTGAAATGCTACCCTACCAGAAGTGCATTGTTGTACATACTTGGAACAGAGCACAGGACAATATGGGAGTCATTGTTTAGACAGCATCTTCTGCCACATTTGTCTTTGTGAAAAACAAACCACTGATTTATTCTCAAGGCCACCTTCTAAAAAGGCATGCTGAAGATTCAGAAGATGCCAAGCTGTAAATCCATCCTCGATGAAGCTTGCATTACAATGATCTTTCTGAAGTACTTTGTGAAAAGCATGCTCTACATGGAAAGCCAGCAGCATTCACAACATCTGTGGCAAACAGGACAAAATTACAAGGACTGTGAAGTCACTTGCTCCCTTCTTTCAATACCTGAAAAGAGATCTTAGTGGAGAAATGGCCAAGATGTTAGAATCTTGTTTCCTCTTGCAAACATGCCAATTTGATCCCAGGAACACAAACACTGGTGGACACAACTGGTCCCTCACACTAAGAAGGCTGTCCATGTAATTGGTGAACACTTCTAAAGAGATGCTGCAGTCAAAACCCTTTGAAAGTCCCTATGCCCTGCTACAGGAGAAGGCAGTGGCCAGATACAACTATTTACATACACAACTATGATCCCAGTTCTTGGGCATTAAAAAAAGTTAGTACGCTGATTTAGGTCACTGAACTAGGAGAAAGAAGCAGCATGACTGAGGTTTGAGCCTGTCGTATTTTACACACAATTCTGACCTGATCACAAGGTTGTGTTTCTTCACCAAAGAGGTCAGCTTTTCCTCATGCTTAATGATATCCATATGAACTGAAGTAATACTGTCATATTTTTCTGTCAGTTGTTCAAGTTGTTCCTTCATGACAGATGCTGTTTTAAAAGTAAAACACATCAACTGTTATATAATTACAAAGCACTCCCAGGTACAACTGTGCTTCCCTAAGAAAAACAGTTGCATGGATGTTTTCCTTCACTAACAGTTGAAGAGAAATCAGGCATAAAGCACCTTACTTCCCTTAAAGTAGCAAACTTCATTATAAATTGCCAGGGTCAAGTCATAGCCGCTATAACTCAACTAGAATCTACAAAGAATACTTACTCTCAGAAGTGAAGAACCTGCTGAAAAACAACCATTTTCAAGTAGTGTGACAATTTATCTTGAGACTGAAAGTATTTTAGGTCACTATGCAGTACATATTTTCTCCTGATTTTAAAAATGGTAACTTTACACTGGCCAAATAAATGCTGAGGTGGAGTATTCAATCAGTTTTTGATAGTAGTAGTTATTTCTGCAAAACCACTGACTACTTCACTGAATTGCAAGAAGCTGACTAAAGTCCAGGAGGGGAAAAGGTCCAAAGAGGAAAATGCTTTTTGTTTTTTTCAGGCTGTGTTTGCTTTAAGTGAGACAGGAAAACCTTAACTAATTTTAAGGTCTTGAGGGACACGCAGGTTCAACACAACTAACTAACAGACTTAGTAAACAAACGTGCTCAGAAAACTTACCCCATCCCTCATTCCACATAGCCATACATTTATAGATAAATCTGGTTTAAAAAAAAATATCTTTCAAAACTGTTTTCAGACATTTTAAAAGGAATTCATATTTTTTACCAAGAACAGCTTAATAGCTTAAAACAAAAACAATTCACATCATTCACCATTTTTAACATAACAAAGATAAAAACATTAAGCTTTTGTTTAGCTCAAACATTAAGAGGCCCAGATTCAATCTGACTGATTTCAATATTTGCCTATGGCTTAGTTCTACCAAACCTGCATGTGCTAATATTATCCCTAAAAGGAAGAAATCCAGTCTCTGCCTGCTTCCATTTGTCGCTTCCAATTATCTTGCTCCTACTGCCATCAGCACTTACAATTAAAAGGAAAGCAGAACTGAAAGAGAGATCCAGGTTAAAGCAACCAGTATTTGACATATCTGACACCTTCTCCTGTCCTGGCTCAACCATGCTGGTGATACAAGGATGACAATGGGAACATGGCCAGGAGAAAGAAGTAGGCAATGAAGGCAGCAGGTGGGGAACAGGCTTACAGAGTATTAAAAGCATCTGTGCCTCTAACTTAGGGCCTTATTTCCTTATGGCCTTTCCAAAGTCAATGGAAATAAACATTGCCAGAGGGTGATTCTCCATACCGTACTAATCAACTTGTGCTGAGAGAAAAGAGAAAGGCAAAATCACCTAAAAATTCAACCTAAAAAGAAATTGATTACATGAATGCTTCCCAATTAAAACTTTTGCCATTTGGATTTAAAATGGTGTAGCCTAAGAGTTAAGAACCAAATGTGGCACCACAGTGTGCCTTTTAAGCTTTCTTCATCCACCTACCTACTGTCAAATATTTGACAAGTAACACCCTTGTGTCTCTTCTGAGTTTCTGAGTTTTTTGTGTGTGTGTGTGCTATACAAGTTGCATGTTTTTAAGATACGCAGGTAACAGGCACCTGCTGTTTGCTCAGTGCTTGGCAAAACATGTTTTCCAATTCACCTGGTTTCCTTTACTGCTACTATATTGCAGAGGCTAATGCTGCCTCCTGTACTGATGAGGGGATGGACACTGCACATTGCTGTAATCCTTCCTTGTTCACAGCATCAGGCAGTGAACCATGCGAACGGTGCAGCTTCCTTGGAGTTCTCCTCTTCCTAGTATATCTTTTCCCAGGGGTTAAATGGTTATTACTGCAATGGGTAGCAAAAGAAGGCAAGCACGAAAATAACATGAAAAAATAACAAAACAACAAAAAGCAACAACAATAAAAATACCACAAATCAACAGAAATACAAAAGTAAGTTTTAAAGGAAACCACTTCCCAGCAAAGTCACTTTCAGGCAATACAGCCTGGGATTTAAACCTTTAAACAGAACCAGGGTAAAGTCATTGTCAAGGGTACGGAAAAGTGGTTTTGAGATGCCCAGCCTGAAGCATGTTATAGATAAAACCAGAACAGAGGAACTAACAAGCAGGCATGTGAGGCTGATGAGGTCAGGGTCTGAAGGTTTACCACCACAGTATTGGCTATAACTAGAACAGGGGCTTCACCCATACAGGTGTCCATTTTCATATTCTTATTGTGTGAGGCTGAGAACACAAGCCAAGCACCAACAAAAGGGACTGACTACCTCAAAATCAATTCCAAGACCAAATCAGGTTAGAAGGAAAAGTACTTCTGATTTCCCTACATAGGTTACACATGCAAACAGTAAAATTTCAATGTGGCCATGTCATTTTCAAGTCAGTTATATAAACTCAAAATGCTCACAAAGTTACAAAATCTTTTTCTGCTGTGTATAACAACAAAGATTTTCTTTATCTGTTCTCAGAACCAGATCCATTTACTGCTTTTGAGAAAGGTTCTGCCACACCAGCAGGTTTAAATAAGATATAATTTTTCAATGAAAAACAAGCAAAGTCTTACATACCAACTGTGATGTCAACATTGGAATCTCGACTAAGATATTCAATTACAGGCCCAGAAACATAGCCAGATCCAAGCAATAAAACCCTCTTCTTATTATCCATCTTCAGCATCTGAGTGTATTCTCTAGAAGGTGTTACAGGCAAAATTAAAATCCACAAAGAAGGAAACTGTAAACTGCTAAAACTAACAAAGTATGTTTTCGTAAGTCTACAAAAGAGTCAAGTTCCTGGCTATCTAACCCAAGACTGTGTAGTACTGCTTCCATTCTTCTGCGGCAGAACTAGGTTTTTTCCTCCAATATAAACCTGAACAAATCTATCAACATCTCTACTGCTTCTTCAATTGATACTAGCTGTTCAATAGATTTTGCCTCAGTTGCCACAATATTTTTCTGAATGGCCAAATTAATGTAACTTGATCACTTGAGGACCCACAACCTGTCTATGTCATCCTGGGCTGTCAGAAAGGGATTCAGGCTCTGCCTTGCTCCTTTTACTCCACCAGTATTTGTTAAAGTACACAAAACCATGCTGGTGAAAGTATATTTTAGGTGAGTTATACTAAGCACATATTAGTCCATCACAGAAACATAACAGTCAATAGAAGTTAATGCCTAATTAAGACATCCTGTTTACAGACAATAACTTGATTATTTTTTTAAAGAAGTTAAATCATGATTTAATCCATTCACAGAAAGCCTCTTAAGCCCATCATATCCTTTCATATGGCAAATCTAAGGACCTTCCTCCTCCTCCTATTGAGTTTAACAGAACATCTTCTTCAAGAGCTAAACCCTGGTGGGAAAAGGAAAATAAATAATTCCTGTCCACCCTTTACTATAGGGAGCAGAAATGGTATGCAGGAGCTTGGAGCAACAGTGCTGATGAAGAGGATACTTCCCCTATGAAAGAAATCTACACTTTGCAATCAAACCTCTTATATTTATTAAAACTTTCCCAGTGTCTAAAAGGAGGTCAGACTTGAATAAAACATACCATGTCTGCTCTAGGACAGGCTGCTAAATGATCCGTCAAGAGTGGGAACAGAATCTACACAGTCCAGAAAAGAACATTTCATATTACGCCTATCCTCTACATACAAGTCTCAATAATTCAGTTATGTTAATCTATGAACAAATAATAGTAATACCTAGAGGTCCACACTGTTAATGGGATATGTCACTGCAGCTGTGGATGAGGAACCCGTAGAAGGTGTGAAGCAAGTAAAGGTGAAAAGACAGAGATAAGTTTAGTAAATCAAACTGCTCCTGTATTCTAATGGCATTCAGGACACTTCAGTTCCTCCAGTCTGGCTATCCTATCTCTAAAATATCCCATGACTTCCAAAGAGTATAAGCAATTAGGTTAAATAAAGCCCTCAGAAACTAAATTAGACACAGCATAATACTTTGTTAAAGTAATAACAAAAGTATGATTCCTGCAAGCTCTAAACAAAAGCGTATCTCTAGCTAAACCATCACATCTTAAGCAGTGAAATCCTTGCTTTCATTTGCATTATCTCCAAAGTCTGCAAAGTAAAGGAGGGTATCATTAGCAGGCCTTGCTTTTCTGACAGCTAACTGAGCAACACCACTGAACATCACATGCAACACACAGGCCTGCAGAAGTACCAAACACTTACAGACAAAACCCCCTTGGGAATGACATCTCCAGATTCTCAAGGTAGGTCACACAAGCAATTATGGAGAAAGAAAAAAAAAAAAACAACCAGAAAACAAAAAACCCACAACCCAGGTCATTGTGCTGTGTGAGGTATTCCTCAGAAAATTTGTTACTGTTGTTACTGAGACAGCCTTTTGAGGTGGTCTGTCAAAAATCACTGTGAGCTGAAGTCTTTGAGAAGCAAACAGCATGTTACTTTGGGTGAATACTTATTGTGCACAAGTTCATAACCAGAACTCCCAAAGTTCCCAAAGGAAACTGGAGACATTTGTCATGCAAAAGTCAACACACTATGCTTTTAGTGTATAGTGTATGCAATGCTTGTGGTCAGATCAATCTCAACTTTTACATGAAGCACAGTGCAGCTGGCACTGACCATGCCACTGACTAAAGCTTTACCTACAGGAATACAATGAAGTCTGAAAGTCTCACAGAGGTTCCTGGATACATCCAGTCACAGAACAATGCTATATAGCACAGCACTTGAGCCATACTAGGATTCAAAGACAGAGCCTTTTCCTTTCAAAGGATTGCACATTATATCCATTTTAAAAGGGCAAGGAGTAACAGAATAATACTGGCATGTGTCTGTTTTCTGCCAGTCTTCATAATGTAAGAAAAATGACCACTTCCTCAACTTCAATATAAGTTACTAACAGCATATGCTTTAGTAATTTAGTAATTTAGTAATTGATTTAAGCAATGTGCATGAAGAAAGAAGGAAATACCAAGCTAGGAGACATTTAGACATATGCACTAGATAGTGTAATATAGCAGTATTCCATAAAAACACAGGTGTAAATAAATTCAAAAGGGGAGGTAGAACACAGACAACATTTTTTTAACATTCTGAACCAAATAAACTTTAAGAAACTGTACATTACCTGCTCTCCCTCAGTTTCTGGATATATTCATATTTAGCTGTCAGTGAACCATTGGAAGCAATCACTGCCTAGAAATACATGAAAACAAAAAAAAAAGAAAACAAAAAAACAAAACCTGAGGCTTTTTGTACCTGTATGATTTATAGCAGAGGAAGGCAAGCAGAGTGACAAATCGCAAAACTTACATCTCGAACAACAGTTGAGTAATTCTGTCTCTCAAGAGGTTCTGAGCCTTCCGATAACAGCTATGGAGAAAAGTTATTTCAAGTCTGGTCATTCATTTGCCATAAATCTTTTTTCAGAGTAAAACATCAAGATTTTAAGCAACATTTAAATGCAGTCAACAATACCAGTATTTTCTAGATCCGAAATTCTTGTGGCCCTGATCAGTGTCATTTAACTTCTATGAAAATACACGAATTCAAACAGCAGTCTGATTGTGAGCAACTGTTGACTGCCTCAAGAAAATCAGATTTAGACATCTATCGCATAGTCAAGGAACAATGAACTACCTGACAGAGCCTGTTTCCTGCCTACACAAAGTGTTCTTGACAAATTCCTAAGACATCCAGATCACTAATGTCTCATTCACAAGTTGCTTTTTCAAAGTATTGCTCAAGACTTAGAAAGCCTTATTTTTGGTGTTTTGTTTTTTTTTTTAGTACAAAGTCAGTTATGTTCTACAGCAGATTTATTTTGAATGCGTACAGGAGACCAGAAAAGCAACAAACAAGCAGACCAAAGTCTGAGCTTTTTACCTTCTTAATGGATACATTAGACCTTACCATCTCTTCAATATATGGGAAAAGCATATCGCCAAAGTACTCTGTTGCTTCTACAGGAAGCTGAGCTGGCAGATTGTCAATGGAACACATCAGAATCCCAGAGCCTTCCACACTGAAAGAGAGAACATGGCTCTTCTAAACTACTTCGCCTTGGTACCTGAAAGGCATCACCTTTCACAAGTGCTTTAAACACATGATTTTTCAATATGTTTCATTGTAGAAATTACAGAGGAAAGCAATAAAAACTAAAGGCTGTCCCACCTGTCATGAATAATATGCTGGTCAGCATCATACATACAAAATGGACTGTCAATTGTTGTACATTCAGTCATAAATTCTATAGATCCTCCAGTGTCTGCTGAAATGTCACATATTGCCAGAAGCCTACAGCAATTAAACAAAAAAAGGCAAAGGAATGGGGTATTAGCCAAATTACTAAGAAATATAGGTTTAAAAGTTCACAAGTGAAAAAGAAATTTAAAAGAAATGTCAGAAAATACATTGTACTTGTAGTTTCATTCATCTTAACCAATTTAGAAGTCAGCATAATATGAACAATGACATCCAGACAGGTCATTAGATTTACATTCACGTCAAAATATTCCATATTTCATGTGTAACTTGTCAAAGACCAGGACAATCCACTCATCCATAATTTTTTCTCTGTTATCCATGTGCTGTCAACACCTCCCATTTGTTACACAACTACCAATTTCCCCAAGCTATCACTGTGCAGTCCTGCACTAGAATAACTTCACCATCACAAAGGGAAACCTAAAGTGGCTACCTCCTTTCAGTTCACAGAGACCTGGCACAGGTGGAGTATTCATTAGCCTAAGTCACAACCTCTTGCTCCACTCAAGGTTAACACTTAAAGTCTTTTTCATAGGAGAGAAAAAAAGAAAGGTGTTAAGAGTGGACAGAGAAAAGACAAAGATCTCTTCCTCACCAGCATATCCTTTGCCATATCCTCCCCAAATCCATCATTAGGCCAGTGTCCCAGAGAAGTATTACACACAGGACTACTAGGAAAAGGGTGGCTCCCACCCCCACTGAAAGGAAACTAACCCTGGATTTGCATCTCACATTCCATCCTTAAAGCTATTCAAGGTTGTGAAGCATTTCCACCACCAGCTGCAGAAATCAGAGGTGTGAAGGAACAGTTAATGAAGTTGTATAAGCCAAATGACAGGGTAGGAAGAACTTAAACAATGAACTCTGCTCAGGCATAGAAACTTCTAGCAGTAATGGTGCATTAGGTACGTTTCCCAGATATGGGATTTGGCACAGGGATCATTGGCAGAACTACCTTTGCAGAAAGACAGCCAATACTTGTCAATCATTTATACTGTGATGTTTCCAAAACCTTCAATCTGTGAAAACAAGACTGCAAAGCACAGAAGAACACAAGCAGGTTCAATGTGGTACTGTGCAACATGCAAGAGGAACAACATAAGAAATAGAATCACTTAGTAGATACTGTAGTGAAACTGCCTAACATTCTGACTTAATTAGGATGCTGCAGAATTGTTACAAATGAACTGACGTGTCTTACTTGTGTGGTAACTCAGGACAGCCCTCTATGGCAGCAGAAGTAGATTTAACTGGCACCAGCAGCTTCTGAGCATCCTGTCGACTTAACAAGCGAGGAGTATGTTGCTCCCAGTATATGCCATTAATTAAACAAGTTGTGTAGGGTGCAATCTGCAAAGAGAGTTACAGATGCCAGATGCTCTTATCTAGTATTTCAAGTTGAAAGCACCTGGTCTAGTGATTTAAATTAATACTTTCTCATCAATGGATATGCAAAGGTGTAGTAACTACCAACAATCTGTGGAAAACATTTCATAAAAGAAGAGATGCTTACATCACTGTTAAAGCGAGAAGTGTAAAGTTCAGGATGTTTTTCATAGTCTACAGGATCATATCGTCCATCCTGTTTCCTCACAAGATGATGGTGACGACTTAACACTGTCCCATAGACTTTTCTGAGGTCTGAGGTTAAAAATAAATAAATAAATAAATAAATAAAATAGCTGTTATATTTGGACAAAAAGGGGTGCGGTGCTTTCAAAAACTTTATTGTTGCAGCGTACCTCCAGATCTGGAAACTTCCTTTAACTCATGCGGTTCCACAAACTCACATGGGAGGGCACTGAACATTTCCTGAGCACCCTGTAACACGCAAAGTAGGATTCAGAAAGATCAGAGCATACAAATGTACTGCAACACTGCTCATTTTGTGTGTGAAAACAAATATAAAAATGCCATGCACAACAGAGTCCTGCCAGACAAGGTCTTCAGAGATGTACAGACTGTTTCACACATAGCCCTGCTTACCCAAAACAAAGCTGCCTGGGCTCTATGTACAAGGAATTTACACCATTCCCCATTACTGCAGTTTGTGTGGCCCACAGTCCAAAGCCTGGCTTATATTTCTGATGGTGGAGCTGGGAGGCCTCAAGACAGCCACAACAGGTGGTTTTGCTGCCACTCTGCGGAGCAGTTTCTCTTTAGGGAAGACCCCTGAAGCCACTCCTCACTAACCAGGCTGTTCTAAAGGCAAAGAACTTTGAGATGACTTTCCCAATAGCTGTGATTATAGAACACGGGCTCTTCAGACACGCCATCCTTTTGCTCAGCAAATACAGTTACACTGGCAGTGACCTTATAGCTTGAGCCTAGTTAACTGATCTTTGTTGCCAAAACCAGGAGTAAGGCATTTTCCCTATGTTGTAGAATATATGTCTAAAGTCCAGAACCTGTAAGTCAAGTCAGTGGTACAAAAACAGATAAAACCCAGCAAGTATTAGAAAAGATAATTCTTCCCCCTATACTTTAATGGGGTGATTCAACATACCTTCTGAGCCCAGAGTGAATCAAGTGCAGAGAGGGAGATAAAAATCATGCAGGTGGGACAGAGAAGCAGTAAGACTTAACCCATTTTTCATGGTAAAAAATTAGTGTGGTCACCCTTGTCGGGCATGATCTCATCTTAAAGGCATTAGTTTAGGGTACTTGAAACTTCTTACTGGCAAAGGAAAACCTGAAGTCCAAGCAAACAAAATGAACCTATCAACCCATTTATCCTGGTATGTATCAAATGCCAAGAATTTATATTAAAAATAATAAAGTACTTAATCTTGAAGACAGAATTCTTACCTTAGAAACATTACCAGTGCCTGTAAAGACAAATGTTAAGGGTCCAACTGACTTTGGCATCAACCCAAGTGAAATTTCATACCCGGCATCCCGTACTGCCTGTACAGCCTGACTGCTATTCCTGTAGTTATGTGCCATCCCAATGTGCTGAAATCAAATGCATAGAACAATCAAGATATTTTCCATATTCAAATACAGGTGCAGATGCCCTAGTGTCATTTTGCTAGAGAAAACTACATGCATATACAATCCTACCATGAAGGGAGTGTGATGCCCCAAGGCTAAAAATCGTAATCCCAATCCATGTAGAATGTTGATCATTCCTATAGTTAAAAAAAAAAAAAAAAAAAAGTCAGAAAATCAGACTATCAGTGTTAATTATGAATACACACAGTCAGAAACTGCAGAGACTGACTGAAGTCTAAACTCATCCTGGATATTTTTTCCCATATTTTAATAATAATATTTCACTTCTAAAGAAAGTCTACATAAAACCAGGAAGGAGAAATTCAATAGCAGACTATGACCTTAAACCTGCTTTTGGCCCACATTATGCATTTCAGCACCATTTAATATTCGGATATACTTTCATGAGATGCATCCACAACACCAGATTCCAAAGAGGGAGATAATAAAGACAGTCTCCTGAAGAAACAGAGTTGGAGTTCAGTAGAAAGGAATGAGAACCATGCCTCACAAAAATCAGTATAAATGAATGAGAGAGGGACAAACAGATGTTGCTCAAACTCACAGGACTGACAGCAGCCCTTTCTCTCAAAAGCCTATTCAGTTCACCTCTAGATATTTAGTCAGCCTCAGATTAGTTGAACAGACAAACAGGACTTCAAGACAACATCAAATAGCAGATTTGTCAGGAATCCACAGACTGTCTGACATGTAGTCTAATCAAAATTAGGGAGCACAAAACAGAATGAAAAAAAGCTCTTGAAAGCAAGAGTTAAAAATGCAGTTAAAAATGCATTGCAAGCCTCAACTTTCAGGAAACGTAGACAACCAGAAGTGTTACAAGAAGTTACTTGTTGCAAGCCTGCCTTTACTTTATGCACTATACCTGCTACACCAGCCCACTTTCCAAAGGCCACTATTCGCATTCCTTTACGATCAACCATTTTTTCATAGTCAAACAGTCGAATTTCCTGAAAATACATAGCAAACTGAGTATTAAAATTTTCAGTGAATGCAGTCAGTGGCACGTTGCTCTCCTAGGAATTACCTTTTGGTACGCCTTTGTCATCCTTTGTGATGGAGGCTGATGGGCATATATGAGCAGGCAAATGATTCATAACAGGATTTAGGTATAAAAATAAAAACCTAAAGGTTACACTGATTTCTTGTTTTAAAGACCCTCTGCACTGCCTGTGCACTCTTCGCACAGTTTCCCAATGTGCCATTCCAGCCGCTGGAGACTTTTGCCAAGAGGCTGCTCATTTCTGAGTGAACTGGTTGCCTCCCTCTGTAACAGCCAACACACACTCTTGCTTAATAACTTTCCAATAAGCCTTCATGCTCACACAGCACAAACCTCTCATGAATACACCATGCTTGCAACGCATCTACCTCACACACATCAACAGAGTAGCACCACAAGCACAAGATCCTCTGAGCAAGAAATACTCAACTTCAGGAAAAGATACTGAAAACTGTCCTTGTTAGCTATCTACAAATATGCACGCTGAAAGTAACCACGCTAGGCAGAAAGCTTTTTGATCATACTTCAGCATTAAGTTCAGTTTCCAACCCATGCTAACAGGCAATTGTCTTCTCTATGACACAATTTACCTGTCTTAGAATCTCATCCAAAAGGGGCATGTTTGCCTCTTGGGCTTTAATAGTGTGAGAGAAGAAGGCATAGTTCTTTTTAGGGATTAATTTGTCCTCTGGAGGTCTTTTCACACCTACTATCAGAGAAGCCTCGGAAATATCTTCTTGAATAATGCCACCTGCTTTGATGTAATCCTATGAAAGAGAAAAAAATCAAAGTAAATTTTTCTGGGTTTTTTCATATTCAGATCTCAGCACATAAGCAACTAGAACAGAGGAAAAGCAAATAATTCTCCAAAGCAGAAGCAAGTTACTACATGTGATACTCCATAAACCTCTTTATCAAAAGGGATATTGAATACCCAAACTGAACTTCTGTGCTAATATCCTATTATACAAGGCAAAAACATAATTATGTGTTAGTAAAATCCTTCATCATAAATACACAGACTACAAAAAGGGTATTTCACTACATTTAAAGTATTTTATAAAGTACTGTGATAATGAACAACCCTTTGTAATGTGTTGAAATATGTGGAAATAAGTTTAGATAAATCTGACATATTAATCTGAAGACTGATGGCATGTGATTTTATAAAATTGCGTAAGATTAAGTCCAAGCTGAAGAGCAACATCCAAAAGAGTGTTTTTCCATATCAAAATCTACTCGTTATCCCTTGTTTCAGAAACACATTAAAATTCCAGCTTTCAGTATCGTACTTGTGTACCCAGAGTGATATATGCTTTGGTGAATAACAGCCCTGTGCCTTAATTAAAAGGTGATACATGTAAGTGATCACTAATTCCCTACTTATGTGTCCATTTTTATCTGTTGGTTCAGATACCTTACAGCATAGTACTACTGCTGCTTACTGGAACTGTAAAAGCTCTCAGTCTCAAGGCTCACAGCATAAAAGAAAAAAACCCAAAACAAAACTCCTCATTTTACATGAGGAATAGGAATAGGACTGAAGTGGGAATAGGATTCATCAGATTCATCCTTCCTCTTTTTTTTATTTTAAATAGGATTAATTCTTTTTGAATGTTGCCTCCATACAAACAGAAGAAATAAACACAAATGTTAAATGGATTATCAAGTTTCAGAGACAGATGAAAAGAAATCAATAAAAACAACTCCAGAAGCCCACCAGTATGCCAACATTACATTAAAAGGCTAAACAAACTACTCCTTTTTCTCTCCACAATGACTCCTCATGTAACAACAAAATTAGTATATTTTCTCATGTATACCCTTTGAATATAATTTTTCATGTGCTATGGTTAATAACTGAACTAAGGGTTTGCTTACATAACTCAAAATGGGACCTTACCTTTTCATGGATGGCTCTCCGGTTTGATGGCTGCACTAAGACCTTGTAACCCATCTGTGTCAATTCCTTAACATGCTTTGGTGCTAGAGGTGCTCTTCTTTCCCAGGCATTAACATCTTCCCTCCTGATTGCCAGCACAGACTTATGACGATGCCAACACTTAGCATTATGGAACGCACACCTACCATTTGTGTGACTAAAGGCTCGCAGCATGGTAAAGCCTGATGGCAGCAAAGACAACGTAGTAAAATATACATATATATATATGTATGTATGTTTCAAACACTCTTCAAAAGGTCTGGCCTCCTTTAACATCTGCTGTAAAACACAAACTAGATATTTTATACTCTAGTTACACCCTACTTTTGTGAGATATAAATTTCCCTGCTTGAGCAGGGAGGTTGGTCTAGCTGACCTCCAGTGGTCCCTTCCAACCTCCACCCATTCTGTGATTCTCTGATTCTGTGAATTTACTTTCAGTATACTTTGTTGCACCTCAGCTTGATGGGGTGTCCTTACAGAAACAAATTATTTGTACTATTGTAAGGGAAAGCTTTTAACATGTTCATTGTACCAAGTTTTTACTTATATAGCTTAAAAAGAAAGCTGGAAACTTAAAAATGCCAATTAAATTCATTTGCCAGCATGAACATCCAAAGATGAAGCAGTTACTTACAAAAGTTTGCATCGAGATCAGTGAGAAGTAACAAACGCACAGAAAGAAGGTAGAACACAGGCAACAATACAAGCATTTGATTTTAAAAAAGTCCAATATGTATGACTAATGCAAAGTATTTTTATATAACTAATTCTTACTCGAGCCAAAAATGGAAGAATAGGACAAGACCTTAACTACTGCTTAGCAGTCAGCATATGTGTGGCCAGGAGTTACAGGGTTTTTTCCTAATAAAAATATTGTGCAAAGTGGAAAGGCTTCATCAGGACAGATTCTCACTACAGAGGATTACCCCTTTATTTTCTCTCTCCTCTTCTTCGCTCACAGTGAAGCATATATGCCACTGCTCAGCTCTGCTGTGAATCCTATGAACCAGTCCAGCACCAAATACCTAGGAGCCTAAGGACTTGAGATATTTATACGATTAGAAGATGTGGATCTCAAAGATAGAGGCTCTGAAAATGTGAACGGTGCTTTCAAAGTAGTTTTAACTGATAGTTACATGTGTCTCTGCATTTGAATCACTTGGAAAATCCTGTTTGCCCTCATGCCCCAGTCTTGTAAAGCCTCTATATGCCTAAAGCGTCAAGAGGTCCTATTTAACTCCAGGCTTGCTTAAACATAAAAACTAGCACACAAAGGAAGGCATGAACAGAAGCACAGAGTCCTCTGCTTTTGCTCCAAGTGTGGTCTTCCCACCATCGTGAGATTTTCCTACCAGCAGAATTTACTGTACAAAAGTTGAAGTTGTTATTTTATGACACTGCTCTTCAGCACGCTAAGAGGGTTCTCAGAGACTGTGTTGGTACCTCTCAAAAACAGAGGAAGGCTTGTCACACGTCATTATTACTGCACTCTAGAAAATAACAATTAGAGCAGTTCCTACCACTGCACTGTACCTCATACCCAAACCTGCAGGGAGAGAAAATTTCCCTCACACAGAAGAGTCCTACAAGAACAATGCTGCTTTCAAAAGGGCGTGAGCTGCCCTGCACTTACAGCATGAGAGAGGGAATCAGGGCAGTAAACAAACACTCAGTGTGACCTCTGGCAGGCCAGAAGTGTGTACACATGACTCTGTGTGCTCAGGCTTAACCACAGATATCCCATTGTGTAAGATACTGATATCCCGTTGTAAAAGTGAAAGTAAGTTTAGAATACAAATCCTGCAGAGATGGTGATCCCTGGCCTCCTCAACAACCCAACTGACCAAGGGAGATGAATGGCACTGGTTCCTCATCACCCATGCTATGGGGGCTGTTCCGCTCTGCTTTGAGCTTAGTTTTGAGACTCAATAGTGCTGAGGAATATAGCAAAGTAAAATGTAAAAATAACAGCAATGAGCTTGATTACAGCACACAAACCGAATATGATCCTATTTCTAGAGTGCGCTGAACATACTTATACGGGCAACTCGTGCCTCCACTTACTACTTGAGCGACAGCTAAACTAGAGGGCTGGCTACTGCCAGCGTGTTTCGCCCCGTGAACCTCCGGCCGGGGGTCTCACGGGGCCCCTCCAGCCTCCCGCCAGGAGACTGACCCGCAGAAGGGAACAAAATCCCCGTTAAGAGAGGCAGGAAGGCGCGGGCAGGCAAGGGGGCAAGCAAGAGGGCAGGCGGACTAGCGGGGGTAGAACCGCGGTAAGGGGGCGGCACCGGCAGCGGGAGGCCACGGCGGAGCGGCCGCTCTGCCGGCAGCGCTGCCCGCACGAAGGGCCGGAGCTGCGACCACTGCCACGGGAAGCGCCGGGCAGCGCCGCAGGAGCCGCCCGGTGCGCCAGGGGACGGGGCAGCGTCGTACTTACCTCAGAGTGCTCCGGGCAGCCCCAGCACAGCCGCTAGGCACAGTTCCCTCGTTCGGCCAGCGTCCGGCGCGCCGCCAACGCCCAGGGCGGCAGCCAACCGCGAGCCGTCCTGCGGCTATACCTTTCACTGCCCACCAATGAAGAGGGGTCCTGCCGGTTGCGTCACGGCGGACGTCGTCACGCCCCTTCAACGCCCCCATTCCCCCAGGCCCGCCGCCCCCTCGCTTCTCCCCAGGGCAGGTACCGCGCACCAGCGCAGCGATCGCTCGACGCCCCCGCGGGTACAGCTGCCTCCGGCTGAGCCCGCTCGGACTCTCCCCGCTGACGCCGAGCACAGTCCGCGGCTGACCGGTCACAGCCCTGTGTCCCCACGGCCGCGTGCGCTCATCTTTTTCCTACTACGCAACGTCTCAGATTGTTTTTTGTACATTGCGTTCAGGCACGCTGTGCCTTTCAGGTGGCCTGAACACGGTACAGGAAACGGTAAAAGTTGTTATGTCTGCCAAATAGAAATAGCTTGTGATTTGTTACGTGCTGTTGCCAATTTTCAGCTGGAACTAGGTCTTTTAATTAGGTCATTTGTGATGGGCCTCAATCGCTAAGTTGGATCATGACAAATAATAAGATCTTGTAGTATAAATCATGCAAATTGTGAGGTGTAAGAAACAAAAGCAAATGCAGAGTCCTGTGCTGGGTCTGAAGGGTGAAGAAGGGCTTTCCTGTCAGAGAAAGGCAGGCTGTGCACTGTGGAGAATATACCTTCAGGAGTCTCCACGGGGGCGATGTAGCTGCTGTTGCCAGTCTCTCTTAGCAGGCATGCAGGCATTGCTACGGAGTATGGGAACATGGGGCATCGTGACTGCACTCGACAGAAGCCACAAAGACTAAAGGGTCTGAGGAGAATTCATCCATGTTCCACTTTGCCACAGTGAGATCTTGCTGTGATGAGGGAGAAGTTGGAGCTGTGGCACAGCCTGCGCTACCTGTACTAGACACTAGCACTTGACCTCTTCTTAAGAGGCAGTTAAATTTTGACAGTGTTGTCGCTACATAGCTTTAGAGGTACTTCTTCATAGACTACTTTCTCCTTACAGTTTTCTTACTTTTCTTTAAAGCATGCCCTTTTTTCATTATATGACCTTGAACTTTTCCCTCTTCTCCTCCTGGTTTTGCAGGCAGAATTCAACTGGCAATAATAACTGTAACTTCGGTTTCCTGATTTAGACCCAAGTATTTTCCTAACTCACCAGGACAGGATAGGAATGCTGGAAAACCTCAGAAAACTGGGACTTGACCTGCACTTCAGATTTGCTGCTGTAATACAAATTAAACAGGGATGTGAGCATTATGGAATGAGATGCAGAATGGATCAGCATAGATTTTGGGGGTGAAAAGATGTAAGGACTTAAGGGGAACATCTAGGTTGTATCATCTCCGCTCCTTGGAGGTGAATATTAGGGAGTAGGACCTGAAATGGATCAAGAGATTCTGAGGGTTTAAATCCTCAGCAGAATGGACAGAATCGGTGGAGTTTTGGGATACTGTGCAAGTACAAAGTCTTTTCACTCACTAACTCCCACTCTTTCCTGCTCACCCTCAGTGTCCAAGACCTTCCACAGTCTGCCTCATCTTCCTTCAGGATCTTCACCCCTTTCCTTTCCTTGATGGAGAAGAGAGTTACCTCTAGCTAACTCCTGGACCCTTCTGTCTCTCTCAGGTATAAGGTCTACAGCACACCTTGCAGAAGCTCCTGTCCATCCTTCCACTCTTCTTGGGAAGATGTCCATTGTAGCATGTAGGGGATGGGTCCACAGATGGGAAGGAGGTGGGAGGAAGAGCTAGCTAGAAGAACTGGGAGAGCGCTAGATTTGCGGGCCCTTCTGCCATGAGAACAAGGACAGTAGCTGCTCTTGGTTTCTAGCCAATCAAGTAAATTTAAAAGCTATAATAACAACAAAAAAAGACTTTCTAGATCAGAAGACAGGTTGTCAAGATGCAGTCTGTGAAGGTACCATGGATTGCAAACTGCCCTTTGCTTGGGATAAGAAGTGGAAGCCATACCTCTCACCCAGCCAACAGAGATAAGCTTGGGCAGGAAGCTAAGGCTTTGTACATAGCTCCTACATAGAACATTATTAAAATGTATGATTCAGTTTCATCTGAATATTAAGAACCCAAGAGGACTGGGATAGATTTGTCTGTCAGCCAATAGGAAACATGGAGAGTCTTACATTCCCTTTGGGTTCAAGAAACAGTGACACACAACGAACTTTTTGCTTGGCCCCAAACACTTACTTCAGGAAACATATGTGCATATATGGCCCAGTGTCTAATTTCCACTTTGTGGAATTAATAAAGTACACATATTTGTATAAGTTATGTGTGTAGAGTAGAAATACATCCATGCCATTCAGAAATTGTTTCTTTCTTTTTGTTTTATTGATAAAATTTGCCAGAACTGCTTCATAAGGGCAAAATCATAAGAACTGATTTACTGATTTTTTAGAAGTTTAGGGTTTTTTTCCATTTTATGATTAAATTCAAATATGAGCTTTGCCAAGAACTGAATTATTGGTATATGCAAAGTAGATTGTTCTTATCTTTACTCATTCACAAAATTCATCTGAAACATGACCTTCTTGCAAAAGCATGTAATTATGTGGTGTTTGTAGAATTTAATTCAACCATGACATTGGAAAAGATCCCTCATGATTTTGTTGCTTCCTCATATTGATTACTTCGTATTTTAAAGCAGTAGAAAGTGTGTGGCTGAATCCATCAGTACACATCTGCATAGCCTTTGACTGAATTAATTGAAGTGGTTTAGGAGCTGCTTTGTTTGTTGCATGAATTGGGAACCAAACCATGATGAATTTATTGCAGTAAGGAAACGTCCCCAAATCTACTTGAAGGGGTGGGGTTTATTATTATTTTCTAGGTTTTCAGCTTTTGGGGGAATTCTTTCTTTGAGTAAGATCTCAAAATTGCATATAGTAGTTTCTTACAGGTTTAGTGCCGAATTATGTCTCCATACTCTTCTAACTTTTGCAGATAGGAATCTGAGCTCAGAAAAATGAAGGATGAGACCCACAATGTGCTCTGTCTTGCACTGGAGTTCACAGGTCTGAGTTCAACCTTTGTGCTACAGGGAAATTCATGGAGAAAAGTATTTACAGAAACTGAGCATGCCAGGAGAAGTCACTGTGCCCTAACCTAATGCTGTTCAGAAAGAGCTGACTTCTTTTGCCCAGAGCTGTCAGCTATGAACTCTCCCAAGGAGTTTGGCACCTTTGCCAGGCCACATCTGCCTTTCCAATGGAAATGCTACACGGACACCCTCCCTTGTCTCACGTGCTCCAGTTTGGTCACTAGCCAAATGCTTAGATCGCTCTACAAGGAAGTTGAGGGCTGTTTTCAAAGTCACAGTGCTATTCAAAACATTGACTTAAAAGCATGTCTGTAGCATAAGCTCTAGAAAACTGGTGTTTCTAAGGTGGGCCTCTTTCAGGGTTTTACATTGGAAGATACTGATGTGTAAATGACTACTTATAACTGAAGGATCTTAGGTCTGAGCCACCCCTGAGTTACCTAGCTACTGTGATGGTAATGAAAAACCTTTTAAAAGTTCCTGCGGTATTTTGTGGGAGCCATTATATGGTTCAGACACCAACTGGATTGACTCCTGTAGTTGAGAAGGGTAAATTAATTCATAATTTGAGACTGTTGCTTGGAGATACACAGGACAAAGCTCCAGTCAGCTCTGCAGACACAGAACTGGATTTTTTAAGACAATGATTAAAACCTTTTTTTTTTTAACATGAAAGCATTTCACTTTCAAAACATTTCTGTTTAAAGAACTTTTTATTTTGAGATTTCTTCATATGTGTATTAAAGAGACTTCACTTTTAGCTTAAAATCTGTATACACCCCTTCACCTGGGGTCAAGGTACTCTTTGTATAATTATTGTGGTTTGTACATTTTATTTTACTGATCCTTTTAGAACGTTATTTTAATTAAATGGTCACACTCAAGAGAGTTGCAGTCCATGGTGGAATGTCCAAGTGGAGATCAGCGATTAATATTGTTCCTCAGGGGTGGGTATTGGGACCAGCACTGTTTAACATCTTTGTTGGTGTGTCCTGGGTTTAGCAGTAGCAGTCATTTTTCTCCTTCTTGGTAGCTGGTGCAGTGCTGTGTTTTGACTTTTGGGCTGGGAACAGAGCTGATAACAATGATGTTTTGGTCTGGCCAAGGACTTTGTGAGCCTCATGCTCTGCCAGGGAGGAGGGGAAGCCGGGAGGAAGCAGAGACAGGACACCTGACCCAAACTGACCAAAGAGGTATTCCATACCACAGCACGTCATGCCCAGGATGTAACTGGGAGTTACCTGGAAGGGCTAGGACTGCAGGGTTGGAGGAGGTATCAGTCGGTGCCTGATTGGGCTGGGGGGCAAGTTACTGGTCGGCTGGTGGTGAGGTGTTATATTCTCTTCCCTTGTTATTTCCTTTATCATTATTATTACTGGTGGTAGCAGTAGTGGTTTGTGTTATACCTTAGTTACTAAACTGTTCTTATCTCAACCCATGGGAGTTGCATTCTTTTCGATTCTCCTCTCCATCCCTCCAGGAGTAGGGGGAGGGCAAGAACAAGCTGTCTGGCTGGGGTTAAACCAAAACATGGTGACATGGACAGTGGGATTGAGGTGCAAACTTGTTGTTTGCTGATGACACCACACTCTGTGGTGCAGTCAGTGTGCTGGAGGGAAGGGATGCCATCCAGAGCGACCTTGATGGGCTTGAGGAGTGGGCCCATGTGAACCTCATGAAGGCCAAGTACAAGGTCCTGCACCTGGATCAGGGCAGTCCTAAGCACAAATACAGGCTGGGCAGAGAATGATTGAGAGCAGCCCTGAGGAGAAGGACTTGAGTTGTTGATTGATTAAAACCTCAACAGAAGCTGGCAATATGTGCTTGCAGTCCAGAAAGCCAACTGTGTGCTCGGCTGCACCAAAAGGAGCGTGGCCAGCAGGTCAAGGGAGATGATTCTCTTCCTCTGCTCCACTCTCAAGAGACACCACCTGCAGTCCTGTGTCCAGCTCTGGGGCCTGCAACACCAGAGATGCGTGGACTTGCTCAAGCAAGTCCAGACAAGAGCCACAGAGATGCTCAGAAGGCTGGAGCACCTCTCCTGTAAAGACAGGCTGAGAGACTTGGGCTTGTTCAGCCTGGAGAAGACTCTGGGGAGACCTTAGAGCAGCGTTCCAGTCCCTAAAGGGGGTCTACAAGAAATCTGGAGACTTTTCACGAGGGCATGTAAGGATAGGACAAGGGGGAATGGCTTTAAACTGAAAGAGAGTGAGCTTGGATTAGGTATGAGGAAGAATTTTTTTTTACTGTGAGGGTTGTGAGGCCCTGGCACAGGTTGTTCAGTGACTGTGGCTGTCCCATCTCTGACAGTGTTCAATAGCTGAATGAGGCTTTGAGCACCTTGGTCTAGTGGAAGGTGTCCCTTCCCATGGCAGGCGTGTTGGGACTAGATGAACCCAAACCATTCTATGGTTGAAGTTAATTTTATACTATGAAATGAAGTTCTAGGCTGAGCAGAAACAGAAAAGCAACGATCCACCCATTTCTATTCACAGAGATATACTTGGCGACTATGAATGTATCCAGTAGCAGAACTTCAGGAGAAGCAGAACAAATAATGTTTTTTAGAACGAGGTGTCCCTGCCCGTGGCAGGGGGGTTGGAACTCAATGATCTTAAGGTCCTTTCCAACCCTAACTATTCTATGATTCTATGAAATAATGCATGAAATAAGATACTCTGCCAAAATGACTATAAGGGAGTTGATTTCTGCTACAGATTTGCCATCTCTCTGAAGGGGGATGGAGAATTTTATCAGCACCATTCAAGTCTCTTCCTGCATCTAAAACAGACCAGGTGGACTGTACTCCAGAACAGCCTATTATGCTCCATAAAGTAAAAAGCAGCCTAAGTAACCAATGTGGACTCATGCTGTGACAGTGTAAAGCCAGGTAAGATGAATTCCACTCACACTGTACTCTGTTCCAGACAGCAAAGGCAGAATTGCTTCTAAAGAATAAAACGAATCTGGAATTCAGATTTTACAAACCTGCTAGTATGGAATTGTATTCTGTAATAAATACCTCCTTATTTGGGTGGACTGTGATTCCATCTGTCTGACAATCCCTAATTATAAGGTCTCATTCTTAACCAGCTGGAATGCTTTTTACTCAGCACTGGAGAGGGAGTGCTGACTTCCATTACGGTAACAATAAACTCCCAGAGCACCCAGAGAGAGGTGGACTTCATAGATTTTATTCTTAGAATATTGAGGATAAACCTTGAATCCATTAAAGTCAATGAAAAACTCACACCAGCTTCTGCTAGGATAAGGTTTCTCCCTAGGTCTCAAATGAACAGGAGAATTGGCATCCTGAAGAGATTTTTGCAGACTGTGTATCTACCTGTCAAAATCTGTATCTCATTTAATTTTGATTTTATACTGCAGAGATCAAGAAGTTCCAAGAAGCTTTCAGGCTTTCAATCAGAATAAGGCTATTGAAAAACATGACCTTTTATTCAAAAGCCACTACCTGCAGTGGCTGTTGAATGCCACTGTGACTACTGACCTCACAGCAGAGTACTAGACATCACTGAACAGCACAGTGTTGTGTTCTCTACAGTCATGTAGAGAATGTATTTACATTCCTATTGCCCAATAGGTGAAATTGCCATCTCTCAGGGCTTACAGCATCCCCAAAGAAAGCCCTTCTACTTTTAGTGACACCTAGGAGGTAGGGTATATCTGCTCACACTTGTACACACAGTAGCATCGCCTATGTCTATGTTCACTGTAAAACTTGGTACTTTTGCATTTGCAGTGCATACTCGAACTGCTGCATCATTGAGATGCCCTTTTAAATCATTCATAAGTCCTAAGAGCCCACCTAAGTGTTTTAAAATTGCTGTACAAATAAACCTAAACAGAAAATTACAGCCTGTGATATCAGATTATTGAATTGACTCATTAGAAGACAAGTGCTAGGTTCATTGCAAGAAACCACAACAGCTCAGCTAAAATAATCTGTCGAAATATATTTCCATAAGAATCTTCATTGAGTCTATTAATTAAACTTACCAATGCTCACTCTAAGTAGGGCTTTCAAGTCAATAACAATCTACCACTAAGTATGGATCCATAGTGTGAATAAAATCAAACCAGGGACCTTCTTTTGAGAGAATCAGGGTTTAGTGCTTAAAGGGGCCATTAAAGCAATTATGCCATAGCTGCATTAAAAGTGTAACCTTCCTTCTGAGGCTCCTTCAGTAAATAATGGTTGCTCCTGCCTTAGCTCCTGCAGCAGCGGTTTGTCAGTAAGTGCCAACCTTCTGGAAAAAAAAAACAAAACAAAAAACAAAAAACAAATCACAACAAAACCCAGCACCTTTTTGCATTTATTTAGCACTTTCCGTTTTTGTACCACTAATGTCATTAGAGTTCTTGATTCTTTATGGGCTTTTAAATCAGAGATTTAAAACTTAACAAAACCATGAAAATAATAGGAAATAGGTAATGTGTGTAATGACAAATTCTAGACCAGTACAGCTATCTCTGTAGTAAACCAGAACTGATCTGGCTAAAAAAGAACCCAACTATTTTTTTAATACTATTTAGTATTTTAATAGATTTTTTTTTTTTTAATAATTTTTGAGGATACTTTTCATTCTCCAGTGGAACTCAGCAGACTCAAACAACCAAAGGTGTGTGCAGGCAGGAGCAAAGTGGGACAGGGATGGAAGGAGGGAGAAAATTCTACTTAAGGTGATGAAAAAAAAAGGAGGCATGTAAGAAAGATTATTGACTTAGTATGCTGGCATTTGGCTTCTATTGAGAAGTACATGTGGGAGCGGAGGGTGTAACCAAAATTTTACCCAAGAATAACAACCAGCTGTCCCAGTCTAGATCCCCAGTATTCTCCTGCATGAAACCAAGGTGACAGTACATCCAAGGGCCAGCCTGCTTTCAAATGATATATGAAATATTTACTTGAAGGCATTTCTACTATGACCCAATTTGCGTGCATACTGAAATGCAGAAGTTACTCCTTAAAACTACTGTTTAAATCTGATGGGGTTTTTTTGTTGGTTGTTTTGTTTTTTTGTTGTTTTTTTTTTCCAATGGTTCAGCTGCAAACTGGACAATGGTTAAATAAGAGGGAATTCTTACATCACCTGAAGCTTTGGGTACAAATCAGGACATGATCAAATGAGTCTTTTCTGTTCCTAATTTCTGTGATGCACTAAAAAAGAACAAGCAAGGGTGCAAATGGATGCTTCCATTTGTTTCCTTTGTCTAGTAGGAAACATACAAAGGAGCAGAAGAAGTTGATTGATTATACACATAAATAAAAACATCTCACTTGTCAGCCTGTGTAGGGAAGTTAGTATTGATCTCAGAGCTACATAAATAAAATGTGCAAATTTCTTTATACAGTATGTCCCTATGTAATAAATGGATCTCACTAGTTATGGCTTATCATGACAGTCTGCCAAAATGCAAGGTTGTATCATATATAAAGGATTGGGTTTATTTTCATTAGTCTATACTGTGATTGGAAAATGGAGATGAGGATGCAGTTGCCACCAGATTTTCCCATATTCTGATCAAAATTATTCTTTAGACCTTGAGCTGTTAAAATTCAACCTACTGAGATTACCCATTACATGTAATTGAGATTACCTTCATCTCTTCAAGGGGAAAGGCCACTTGGACACTTTCCCTCAGTTTTGGAGCTGCAGCTTTCCTGTAGCACAAGAAGCGCAACTGCATTTTGGCCTATACAAGCAATTTCTTTATGGTTGTTTGTGGTTGTTTAAAGTCAAATTTGATTCTCAAATGTGACATGCAGTTTATTCATGCAAAGGTGCAAGGCAAGCACAGAGGGGTTACAAATACTCATATCTAATTAACCTTTTTTTTCTAAGTTTTACCTAACTGTGCAGGCAGCTGCTTGCATCTCTAGCAGGGAGACTGAACGTCTGATGATAATTCTATTGGATAGAAGACCATTCTCTTCTGGTCAAAATGACACCTCCAGCATCTGAAGCCTAACACTGGTAAATACCAAGTTATGTCCTTCTGATCCTGAGCTCTGGCACTGTGAAGGAAGAATGAGAAAACATTCTCATTCCTAGCTTTCCTTCCTGTTTATGAAAAAAACTAAATGAGTAAAGGAAGAGCAGAGATGAATGCATTTTGCCCAGATGCAAATCTGTCAGTGTCTCATCTGTTCTGCCAGTGGCGACTCTGGTATCTCTGCACTTTCTATATATAGGCACAATATTTCAGCCCCACCTCTCCACAGCACCACCACCCTCACAAAAAGTGTCAAAGACACCTGGTGGGTATCTTTGCACAAGTTGTACTGCAGCTGGCTCCCTTGTGTTGAGTGCTGGGATTCAGCCGATTCACTTGCCCTGTTTTTGTTGAATCTATAAAGCCTCACCCAAACAGGTAGACAACGAAACTGCCTACATCCAGCATGACCAAAATTGCCTTCTCTAGAGTCTGCTTCTGCTTTAAAAAAAAGCTGGTGGATGAAAATTTGAGTAATATGTACGTACTGGGCTGGAAGGTAGTCTTCAGGAAGCTGAGTTTTTCTCTGCCCTTGGCTTGTTCAAGAATCACATTTTCATATTAGCAGCATGAAGACCATCCAAAGCATTTGCTTGGTATTTGTGTCACCGGATTAATTAGGATACTCTCCCTGCATCCTTCCACCATAACATAGTTAGGAACATAATGCATTTTCACCTACCTTTTCCCCATGGTTTTAATTTTTGTTTCACTGGTTTATTCCAATCATCAAGCTGCTTCTCCTTCAGTCAGTTCGAGTAGCAGATTTTCTCACTCAAGCAAGAGGGGATTTTTTGCCCAGTTGGGCTTTAGCTTAGGGTAAACTCTCAGAGGTAGGGCCAGCTAATATGTTCCACCAGCTTGCTACTACAGTTGTTTACAGTATTTTCCTACTCTGATAGCACTAGCTTGTGTGTCCCCTGCCTGCTACTTCCCACCAACAAGCTTTGGTCTTTGTCCCAATCTGATGTGATTCCCTGCTTGCTCATGCTGATCTAGCAGAACAATAAGTTAAACCTCAGTTAGGTTTAATGTGGTTTCTAACATTTAGATCTTAAATCTGGTATGTTTAAAAACACTATGGGAAAAAATACCCACCAAGTAAGTATATGTGAACATGTTTATATGCACATGCATGCACACATACAAACGTATGGATGTATGCATACTCATACTTTTTGTCTTCATCTTCTTCAGGAAAGCATTTAAAATACATCCAACACACACATTTGGAGAATAAAAGATGTACTAAAAACTAGTGTGCCACATAAATTGTTCAGTAAGGGTGAAAGGATTAAAAGCTTCATATTCTGTTTATGAAATCAAATCTTTGTGGCTCTGCTCTGTGCATGCCATATCATAAGATAATGAATAGTTCCATAGCAACAAAAGCCTACCACTAAACCATTACCTTGATGTCAATTCTTGAGCAGAGAGAACACAAAAAAACAGAAATACCAGTCCTAAACTTGAGATAATATCAACAATTTAAATAGGCTGGTTCAGAGTATCTTTTTAGTCCAAAAATTGAAATGTTTATCATTTTATCATTGAAAAGAGGGATGTTAGAATGAATCAAATAAGGCTGCATTTGGGTTCACAAATTAAACATTGTTTATGAAATTATACTCTTTGAGCCATCTCAGCAATTTTTAGTGATCGGGGTATTGCTTTAACATTGTTGTAAAATTCCAATTACTAATGGCTCTGACACTATTTAGCAAAATACAAGAAAGCATCCATCTATGAGGGTGATCAAGATGGACAACAGCAGTATGTATTAACTGACTTTAAAGACAGGTTTTTGACTACTAAAAGAGACTCTAAAAAATGATAAAAGCCAAGGCACAAGGTGAAGCCCTATTTCTTAGTGGCAAATTAGAAACCAAGAAAAATTCTCATGTTATTCAAAGTGATTATAGAACCATTTTCCCTTTCTCAGATATTAGAAACCAAATCACATTTCCAAATAATTAAATAATAAACTTCCCATTGTTTTTAACAAGAGCGTACTGTTCTTCTGATGTGAGGTCTTATAGTTTATATATTAGTTTTCATATGCATAAAGAACAACTACATGCTTTCATCACAGCAATATCCCTGGCACCTTCAAGAGGTAAGACATGGAAAGCAAAGATATATAATGCATACATAATTAAATATACTTCATATGAGATCCTTAAAGCATTTGGCCATGTCCTATCTGCTCTTTTCCATAAAATACGCACTTATGTATTACAGAATCATAGAATCAACTAGGTTGGAAAAGGCCTGTAAGATCATCAACAGTCTGAGTGTGATCTGTCAAGAGTGATCTCCCTGAATGTAACAGAAACAACATACTTTAGGTAATAACAGTTCAGAACTTGAACAAAAAGAAAAAATCAGAAGTGACCAAAATGAATGGGATTTCCAATATTTCCCTTAACAAGAATTCAAAGATTATGGTTTTTCAGCTTGAACTGTAGAATCCCAGTTTGGCAAAAATGACACTTCTGTTATTTTAAGTGATTATTAAACATTCCAAAATAAAATTACTTCAGTTTATAAATAATTTTTTAAAACAATAAATATCTAAATGTTCATTTACTCAGTATAACATTTATAAACTCAATAAAAATAACAAAAATTCCTGAGCTAGTTAGGTTAATCCTTGTGTCCTGATATTGAAAAAGAAGCATCCAGTGGGCAGGAAATTTGTTTTTTTCAGTGGCACAGGTCTCTGAGGCTTGTGACTATTCTTTCTGTTGAGTGGAAGTTTACTCCAAGCAATTCGTCCCTAACGTACAGCTGAAGGATTTGATGGACATTCAGTGAACAAGCAGTAGCAGTGTCAAGCATTACCCACGTCTGAGGGATGTTACTGTCTGCCAGGTCCAGTGTGAGAGTAAGGTGCTTCCGTTAACAGAGGTGAAGCACCAAAGGGCTCCTGGGACCCCTTCAAGATTTGCCAGAGCAAGTCTCCCTCCTGACAGGTGATTCTGTGTTAGAAATAAATGTTTGCCGTGAGAAATTTAGAAATGCAAAGGAATGCGACTTTTAATCCCTGCACATTGGAACAAATTCACCGCATAGCATTGACTGCTGGCTGGCTCTGCAGAAGAGCTCCCTCAGAGGGACTGGTGTGCTCTGGAATGGGGATCTTGCAGCAGGCAACATTCCTGCCAGGAGCACCCTCCCACAGCAACAGCAGGGAAATCACAGGGAAAACTGGAGAAGAATAGCTTTTAACTACAACCATAAATGTGATTTGTCAAAAAAAAAACAAACCCACCACTTTTGCCATGTATGAGAGGGGAGGATGTTAGTTCCTCAGACGTGAGCAGGTGAAATTTCTTTCCCATTTTAGACCAGGATATAATGTGTACACTGGGGAAACATTTCCACTGCAACAGTTTAGAGTGCTGGTGTCTGTAATGAAATCCATGCACTGTCACTCTGCCAGCTCCTCTCAGCAATACAGAGTATTTCCACTTGATGGCACCAAATTTTATTTTTTTTAACTTCAAAACAATTTGCTAACAAAAGAGAATTCCAAGAAGATAATCAGGGAAAAAAAACATGTTTTATCCTGAGCACAGTTATTTTCTTGAAAATCTGGAGTTCTTTATAAGGCATAAAGTGAGTTTGTTAGAGCAGCTTTGTCTCTTCTATTTGACCATGGCCATGTAGTCATTCCAAGCTTCTTTTTCTTTTTTTCCCACTGCTTAAAGAGTATCTCCTTTAGTGAGGTAAAGGTTGTGTTATCATATTGTTAGGAGTTAGCTCCCAAATGTGGACGAATCATGCATTTTAAGATAAGTTTTGGTTCTAGCCCCATCCTTGAAACTCATCATGCATTTGCTTTGTTTAAAAATGAAAGGCACCTATACATATCATAGCAAAATAACAGGCATTTTTTAAGGGCTGAGTATCAGTTTTGATTCTTACCCTAAATTAGTAGTTGCTTATTAGTAGTAATTACTGACTAGTAATTCTGCAATAGCCTTAACTACTTTAAAAATAATTTTTAAACCTTGCTTGTATGTTCTGCTTAGGCACTAAAAATGTAAACAAACAAAACTGTAGTTTAAAAACTTCTCCAGTTCTTGGAGATTTCACAAGCTCTAGACAATCGTCAGCATCCTGTACAATGTACCAGATAATACTAGATTATGTATTGGATAATATTAGATTACCGCAAATATCCATTTACTGTTTCTCATCTCCTCTTTCAGCAATAAGATGGGTAAGGCAAGGTCAAATCCTGTGTCTGTATGGTACCTTCATGGGGGAGGGAGGATGACCTAGTCCATGACTAAGCCTCCCAGATACTGTAGCAACACAAATGATGTACAGAGGCATCTGTTGAGTTTCTACAACTGCAAACTAGCATTTTAATCATATATAATGGTATCTGCCATCTTTCTGTCTGCAAAATAGAGAATGCAGTGCAGCAATGGAGTTCGGAAGAATGAGAGAGATAGTCCTAGACAGAGAAAGGATTGGGAAGCAGGGACAGATTGGTCCTGTGTATGTCCTCATCTAAAATTAGGGTACACTAAGGGTTTTCAAGGCAAAAGGTAATACCAGAAGTTTTCTGCCACAGAGTGTATTTTTGTCTGGTCCTTGTAGGGAGAAGACTGCAATGCAGGTTCTGTACAGGCATTATGCGTATGAGCAGTAGACAAGCACTTTGAATGTGTTGCGTTTATTGCACAGATGCAAATAAACTCATTATGTGCAAACCAGGGCTGCCACTTCCCAAATACATCATGTTTACTGTGTGTCCGTGACAGAGTCTTCGTGCATGCACATGCACCATCACTTAGATGTTCAGATATGTAGCATTATTGAAGCTACTGTCCCTGCCATGACCAGGCTAGATGTCCAGAAAGTCTCACTCAACTTATGGCAAAGAGGACTTCTTTGAAAAAGCCTGGGTATAGGTTGCTTTCACCCACAAATCACCCTTCCCTTCTGCACCTCCTGTCTTTTCCGATTTCCTCTCTTCTCCAGAATTATCTTTCAACTCTAATTTCAAGGTTTCTCTCTCTTCTGTGGGAAAGTAACCTATTTGTGAAGCCCTGGTTCCCGTCAGGAAGGGTTTCACACAATCTTAGATCCATTTGAGATCTACTCTTGCAGCCAAACCCTTCTCTTTGAGGATGTGAACATTCCTAGTAGGTGGGGCTCTTGGGCTAGGAACTGGACTCAGTCACTGAGATCAGGGTCTTTCATAGGCTGGCTTTTCTCCTTTCCTTGTTAGAAGAACAGCATGGAAGAAAGCCCAGTCCTGCAAAGATGTAAGGACTGCACTATTTGCTGAAATTCAGTTATTGTTTGAAACAAGTCATCTTTTATTTCTGTTCAATAACATCATTCATTGCAACTATCAAAAAAAAAAAATTAAAAAGAAAAAGAAAAACAAAACCAAAAAAAGAACAGAAACAAAACAGCCAAACAAACCAAAATACAAAATACAAAATACTTTTCACTTGACTTTGCACTCTTCTGTCATTCCTTCCCTGCACATTGCTGTCATTCAATTACTACATGACATTTATGGTGTTTCATTTTCTGTTAGAACCTGAAAAAAATTGGTGAGGAAAGAGCCTGTGAAAAGAGCATGAGCATCCTTTCTGGCTTTGGAAAAAACAAAGAGCAATCATTACTAGCCAGAGCTTTATTAGAGATGAAAAATAGCAGCTGAGAGCAATATTTGTCTTTTCTTCACAGAGAGGAAGAAAACTCCTGGCACCATAGCGTCTTCCAAAGCCCCTTCATCTACCTAGAGTCCAACCCAGAGCTGCTTCTCTGGGAGCAGAGATCTTGCCAAGGCACATCAGACCCAGCACACACTCCACTGCTGCTGTTCCGCTGAACTATGTGGGGTTTAATTAACAGACATACTTCCCCTAGGACAGAGGTCTGACAGCCAAACTGATTTTTCATGGGCAAGTTAATCTCATTTAAACCCTTCATTTTCCCTGTGTAATAGAGGTTGGTCATGTTAGTCTTAACTGACGATTAAAACAGAAGTTACTAATGCCACAAAACAACCCACCCTCTTTTAATTACTCTTTCCCCTCCCATATTCCAGCAACTACTTTTCCCTAAGTAGCATGATGGCAGCATATCCACAATTTAGATCACAAGTTTTAGTAATCATTTGCTGCTGTTCCACACAAATTCTGCATCCCCTCATTTTTATTACTGAAAATTATTCTAAATTAGAAATAGACTTGTGGAGCAAAGAGAAAAGATGCATGCCAATGTCAAATAATTCTGCAAGCATCCCACCCGTAAACTTTTCCCTCTTTTTTTTCTGTCACATAGGCTTTGTGTTTAATTATGGTTGATATTATGAAGTTAGGAAATTACTGTATCTTTGCTTAGATTCTGTATGATGATTCTGGCTACAAGACACTGCTTTGCTCATTTTTGTTTAAGGTAATTCTGACATGGTTTTATTAACTGCACTCAAGTTTAGCTACCACATGCTGGCGTAAGAGGTATGTGGTACAGGCTGTATTAGTTAGAGTGAAAGAGCTCAAACATGACCCAGGACCCCCACCTGTTTTACCTTTCCCAGATGGAAAGCCAGCTGACCCCCTCCAAGGCAGAGGTAGAAGATGCCAAACACATGGGCAGTAGGGATAAGCTGGGACTTTGAGCTCCAGGAGTTTAAGCCCAGAGATAACATGAACCCGGGTACAAGAATACATATTCAAATCGCTGTTTATTCACAAGCTTTTCAGTGTATCCATCTATGGTTCTCCATGGCCATAAGCAGTCTTGCCAAGGTGGTATAGTATCAGCACAAAAAAAAACATTAATTGACCATGGCTGTTGTGCAGACTAATGCCAGAAATGTGTTCTGCAAGGACTTCAGAAAACAGAAGCGACTGAAGAGGTCTGAACTAAGTGGAAGGAGTTAATGGTGTTAATCTGTGCAGGTTCTGAAGCAGCTAAGTGGTCTGCAATTCAGGAAGCTGCTCATTTCCGAATCGTTTTGGGCAAAAAGACAGAGATAGCAGCAGAGCAAGGGTCTCAAGTGGCAAGCTCACTGAAGCAGAGAGGGAAAAAAAGACCAGACAGGTTGTTTATGCCATTTGAGTCTTATTATTTTGCCAAGAAAAAGATCCTTCATACAAAGAAGTGTTTTCTGTGAGAGAAATCAGGAACCCACAGAGGCAGCCAGTGAGTGTGTATCCCAGTTATACCTATTACAAGACAGCTATTTCACTGATAAATGTGACATGGTGATGATAAAGATTACATGAGTATGACACTTAAAAGAAATACAAAAGAAATTACTAACACAAGACAACTTCATATTAGAAAAAAAAAAAAAAAAAACCAAAATAACAAACATTAGAAGGTCAGAAGAAGCTATTCAGAAGAGCAGAGACAAATATTCGCTAGCGCCAGTGACATGCATACTATAAAACAGAAAGGTAGCACCAGCAAGTAATTACACACACAAAAATGCAGCAGTATAGCACCAGACAATCCAGCTTTGAAAAAAGCATACAGCAAAGACAAAGATGTTACAGGATTTTAGCAGCTGTGGATCATATCATGCAGGAAATGAATATATATCATTAGGGAAGCTATGTACAAAGTGACACAAAGCAAAGCATTTTATGTTAGCATCCCACACTGACAGAGTAAACAGGTGGTACAGGGCACACAACTGATCAAGTATCTCCAAAAAATTAATACAGCAGCAGTGAAACTATCTTCCTTTTGGCTACTATACAAACCAGGAACTGCACTGTGGCAAAGCATATGCAAATATCTGAACAGATACAGGAAAAAAAAAGGTGACTTTTAACATAGATGTTGAAATGCAAATAAGCTGCATCTCCTGAGAAAGAAGGTAGATAATATTTATCCCATCCTGAAAGATTATTATCTTTGGAAAGTATGATCAACAAGACATATAGTGCGGAAGGCACAGAAGAAAATACTAAGACTACCGCCAAAGGAAATGCATCAGTCCAGTTTCCCAAGCAGGAGGACATGCCTGCAAACACAACACATGAAGGCTGATAGGTTTGATCAACTCCTCCTGGTAAGGGACAACTCACAGCTGATGAAATGAAAAAAAAACAAAAAAAAGGAATACTGAAGACAGAGGGTATTGCTGTTACTAGGAAGAATAATTAGTTACGGTGCCACCTATTTTCTGAAGAATGCATAGTACGTGTGTGGAATTAGGTAATGTGCATTTAAGCCATGTGTGTGTCAGAAAGGCATAGAAAGGTCTTACTCAGCCAACTCAGCAGAGGGTGCTTACAACTACAGGCATATACCCCAAGCTGATTAGCACTACTTCTTCTATACTTAATGAAGGGGGAAAGAAAAAAAAAAATATATAAAAATGCACATCGAAAGTGCAGTTTGTGCAACCAGTTTTCGAGGAGACGGATCGTGCTCTAGAAATGCTTATTTTTCTCTCCAGTGACTCTAACAGGAGCCTGACAGGTAGATCATTCATTAATAGACAAATAGACTTCTATTAGGGAAGATTAATGTCAGACAAAGCACCAAAAGAAATGTATTTTGAAGTCTTGCTGTGTTCAGTTTGAATATTTCTAACATGTGTTCAGTTTGAATATTTCTAGGTCATTTTTGATGATTTAGTGTGAGGTGTCCCTGCCCACGGCAGGGGGGTTGGAACTAGATGATCTTAAGGTCCTTTCCAACCCCAACCATTCTATGATTCTATGATTTTCCCTTGCTACGAGCAGTTTGGCCGAGGACAGTATGTTAAGTCAGGGTCTACTTTCTGCAGAATCCCTGATACTAAATGCTGGAATGTAGAGACACTGAGCAAAGAAATATATATGTATATAACAACTTTCTAAATGCTTCTCCAGGCCTGTGTCACCCCACCCAGACAGCACCAAAAGCATGGTCCCACATCTGAGTGGACCATATGAAGAAGCCCTTGCAGTTTTTTAAAGCCTGTTGAAGTTTTTAGTTCAGTCCTCCCTTCAGCACTCCTCAGGGAACGAGTGGACTGCTGGCTTGGACATGTTCTATATGCCCAGCACAGGCTTTTGTTTCTTTCTCCTGAATGTCCAATCAGTCCAGCCCTTCCATGGAAACAGCACCTGAATTTCATAAGCACCATCATATACGCAGGAATTTGTAAAGTCCCAGACACAAAACAAGTATACAGTTACAAGTGTGAGTATACATAAAGTATTCATTTTACTCTGTATGTATGTATGAAGGAGAGAGGGCAGGGGAGAAAGAAGTAACTACTTACGCAAAGGAAAATTATGGAAAACAAGTCTGTAATCTTGGGTTTTCCCAAAAACCTCCCACTGAATTTCCAGTTTGCTTTCAATTACCAGGCACAGAAAACAATTGTTTCAATCTCTGCCCTTCACAGCTGAATCATCAAGCAAAGATTTAGTTCAATTGGATTTCACAGAGATGACAAGATCTGTCAGTGACTTTAACAATGAAGATTTTCTCCTATGTCTGGTTTTACATGCCAAGTTTCTTTGTACTTAGCTAAAGTCTTAGACGTGATCGGTGTAATTCCAGTGACAAAGCTTAACTCGGGCTGTTTCTTCAGAGTGGGGAGGGGCCTGTTTTGTATTCCAGAGTTTTATAGCCAGAATAGGTGCTCTAGTCACCCACCTTATCATCATGAGGAGCAAGTTCCTCTTAATTAAAAGAATATAAAATTCAAGGATATCTTGTTATGACCCACTTTTGTCTTTAATATGGACAAATATAAAATGATGGCATTAGTGATCAGATTGGGATTTAAAAAAAAAATAATACAGTTCTGAATTCCATCTGTCTTTCTTGACAACAGGTTTCTTCATTGGTATGAGGAAGGTTCAGAGCAGAAGGAGTCAATAACAAAATATCTTCTCAACTCATAGATACTGAACCCTTGCATCTTTCCTTATGGAAAAAAAAAAAAAAAAAAAAAAAAAAAAAAAAAACAAAACAAAAAATCTCCTGGCTTGGTAAAACAAAGAAACAAAGCAAATGGACATGATATTCCCTGACAAGAGTCCCATGAGTACTCAGTCTTGACTGTGCCCACCAGAAAATCCAAGTACCAAGGGGTCTATCTTCAGAAAGCTCTAAGACAACCTTAATTAGATCCCTAAGCCATCAAATCAAATCTGAAACCTACTGGATATATTTACTGGTTATATTTTTATATATGTTATACATATGTTTATTGCCTATACAAAATATATCACAAGAAAATTAGCAATCCCTTTACAGTGCTATTAGTGTTAATAGCTAATGAACTATAAAAGCAACAGTTGTGGGTGTTTTTCTTTTTCTTTCTGATTGATTCATTTAAATTTAACCTTAATTTGTTTAGATCTCACTGAGAAGCTGCTACCCTATTCTGAGCTACAACTGTTGCAATTAGCAGCAGTATCCCACTGTGAGTAGAAGGCTGTTTGCATGGTGTATGTCTGCAGAGGAATGACACTGCCCAGATATCTATTGAAGAGATCAGACTACTCATTCCAAAAATGCAGGATTATCTATAAATATTTATTCAACAACACATTTTAAATTGGACTGTAGCATGGGAATGTTTTGTGAGTAGAAAACACTGTGTGCCTTATTCTGTTTGTGCTGATGCACGAACATTTTTACAGATATAAACAGAATCTTTAGATTTTTGGGATACACTTCCATCTTCCTCTCTATCTTCAGAATGCTTATATTTGGTTTTTAATATCTTCACAAAGCAATTAGGTACCAAAATGGATATTTCAGCATACCCGTATCATCTTTCAAATACCCGTATCTCATACTGGTCTGAAGTTGGAGTCAAAATCTAAGTTCCAAGAAGCTTCTAAGATCTTAACAAGTTATTTTATTAAAAACCATGCAGCACTTTTCATTATGAGATAAACCTTGAAAAGTTAGTTTTAAAAAAATCTGTATCTAAATTATAAAGATTTTCTCCTACTTATAGTAAAAAATGCGTTTTTACAAGAATCATAGAATAGTCAGGGTTGGAAAGGACCTTAAGATCATCTGGTTCCAATCCCCCACCTCACACTAAACCATGTCACCCAAGGGTCTCTTCAGCCTGGCCTTGAACTCTGCCAGGGATGGAGCATTCACAACTGCCTTGGGCAACCCATTCCAGTGCCTCACCACCCTTACAATAAAGAACTTTTTCCTTCTATCCTATCTAAACTTCCCCTGTTTGAGTTTTAACCCGTTAGCCCTTGTCCTGTCACTACAGTCCCTAATGAAGAGTCCCTCCCCAGCATGCCTGTAGCCCCCCTTCAGACACTGGAAGGCTGCTATGAGGTCTCCACGCAGCCTTCTCTTCTCCAGGCTGAATTCAGAATTTCCCTTCTGAGAAATTCTTTTGAATTCAGAAATTCTTCTCTTCTCCAGGCTGAAGAAAACACAATATGATGGTGTATTGCAAGATCTTTAAAAACAGAGTCAAAGTGAAATGCTAAGATGCTTGAGAACATCAAGATCAATTAGGATATGATGTTCCTGACAGCCAGGAAAGCCCCGTGGAAATGGAAAATTATTAGTTACAAACTAAAGTACCATAAACCATATTTTACTTTTTTAGATTCCTGATAGCACAGGATAATTGCCTACCAAAAACTGTTTCATTTGACCAGTTGGACTCAAAAGAAAGATTTTTTTTTATTATTATTATTCACTTTAATAGGATTTAAATTCCACTCTTGGTAAAAAAAAATTTTAAAAGATTAAAAAAAAACCACACACAAAAAACCCAAACCAATAAACTTCACTCAAACTCCAGAGACCCTCAGTGTGATCAGAACAGGGTAATTTTACATTAGCTCCTCAATACCACAGCCTGGCAGGAGCCCCAGTGCTTGAGATCAAGAGGCACCAAACCACAGTTCTTCATTGCAAATGGATCACACACACTGCTAGTGCAGCTGCCACATTGAGGAGATGTCAAACGACTTCCAGTGGGCTCATGCTGACACATGGGCTGCCAGTTAATTCAGGTCCCCATTGTGGGGAAGAGAAAAGAAAGCAGGAGTGTGTCTGCAGTCATCGCCACCAGCTCATCGGGATCTCAGCTTCCCATCTGATCCAGCCTTGAAGCCACCGTGAGACTCCCAGTGTTCCCTCTCCTCTAGGCTTCCCAGTTACACAGTATGGGTATGATGACTCTCAAACATTTGAAGAGGTTGGTAGGTATCCAAATGTCAAGAAGGTTGTCTGCACTTGTTGCAAATCTGTCACAGATAAAGCAAGAAGCATCCCCTTTTATGTGACTTCATAAAATCCGAAGTATTATATATGAGTGGGAAATAAGGGGAGGTTTTATACAGTCAGATTTTCTCATGCTAGCATTTGCTAAGTAAATACACTCATTCTCCAGTTATTTTCAAATATGACTTCTATTGGAAAGGTAGAGATATACAGAAGAAATTTCCTTCTAAGGAAGAGCTTGTTTCAAAACCAAATAAAGGACAGGTTTCCCAATTATTCCAAACAGTTGCAAAGTTTTAACAACTCAATATATGCAAATTAATCGAGATATTCCTTAAAGAGACAGGAGGATTCTTCCATGAGTTTATTTTTTTTTCCTTCATAATCCAGAACCTTTATGTTTCCTCAGCTGTGCCAGAGGTGGGGCTGGAACTAGATGATTTTAAGGCCCTTTCCAACCCCAAACATTCTAAAATTCTATGATTGCTTCAGGAGGCTGATAGAAGGAACTGCACACTATCTGCCGTGAAGGCAGTACCTAACACAGACGGGACTGAAACTCTTTTTCATGCTGCTAGAGGCACCCGTTTCTCTCCACTGGCAATGTAAAACATAGTCATATACGTACGCTTGCTTCATCTTAAGATGCCCAAAATTTTGGTGTGAGCATTGCCCAGGGTAGACAGGCTGGTTTGACTCATGCTTTGAACAAGATTGCTCTGAACTGAACTTTACTAAAAGGAAAATAAAAATCTGGAAAATAAACATTTCATAGCCTAATTAGTCCATGAGGTGCTTGGCAACCATTTGATTAAAAAACTGGGGAAGGAGGCAACCATATCTCAACCTCGGGTAAGACTGCAGAACACTCAACAGTGTCCTACAGGTTGGTGTTTAACACTCCTTAAGAAATGAAAAACGTAAGGGTAAGAGCTCTGTAAAAGCAGCAGATAGCTCTTAAGAAGATCGTGACCAACAAAACTCCCTGGCAAAGAAGAATGCCAGTTCACAAGTAATCTCATAATTCCAGAATTTGTTTTCATTGTTCACAGGGGTGAAACCAAGGTCTTTCAAAAGCACGGCAATCCCACCCAGAGTAAGCAATAGCCCTTTTCTGACACTCACAGAATGAAAACTCTGCTCCCAGAATGTGGAATAACAAACAGCCTGGGGACTGAAGAATCCTACTGAGATGCCTGACATCCACATTTAAATTAGTTCTATCTGCTTATGAGTTGCTTAAGCATAGTAAGATAATTTTTAATTAATCTACACTTTAAAAAGCTGTTGTCTTGTATTATATTGATATCTGCAACTGGGCCAGTCACATGTTGCAGATCTGGGACCCAAGCCCCACCTCCAACTCTCTCTTTGATCCTATGACTTGTCATTTATTCAAAGAGAAGCAGTCCAAGGAAAGCAGGAAAGACCAGAATAGGCACACTGACTCTGTAGCACAGGACACTACTGAAGTGCTTGAAAGCATATGAAGCAGAAGGAGCATTTGAATATGAGTATGACCTCCTCAGGGAAGAACCCAACCCAGCAAAGTCTTCCTTGCCCTTAAGCTGGTTATCTCTGGTTTCAAGTAAATTCCTCCCAATGTAACAAGTTTTTATACTAATGTTTTATCAAAACCTACTTGTAAACTTGTACAGAGAGCTCTAAATCCTGATTGTCAAATTTCTGCAGAAGGATTTGGGGGGGAAATTTATAAAGTTTTTTTATAATTTTGTAATATAAAATTAATAATTAGTATAGAGACAGATGTAAGTTAAATATAGTAAATGCCACTCAACTGTGATGTACTCCTTTGCTTGCATACATTAAAGTAGCTCTTTGCCCACTGTAATTTCCACTCCAATTCAGCCTGCTGTGCAGTAGCATTCAGCGTCAGGGAGGATTTAGAAGAATTTCAGACTGCTTTTTCAAGAAATAGAAGTTCTGCATTGCTGAGGATGCAGCTTGCCTCTCTTGTGGCTGATCCATTCTGGGGTGACTCAGTCTCTGCTGCAGTTATAATCCTTAAATAACTTAATATTTTCACAAAAATTGTAACTGTACACTGCACTTCCAAGGTATGTGAGAGGAACATACTTAGAGAACCAGCACACTCCACAAGAACAGAAGAGACACTGTTTGTAGAGAAGGGTGTCTCTGCTTCTTAGCACTAGCAAATCAAAACTGTCCATGGCTTCATTATGGGAAATCATAATAATTACAGGTTGTCTACAAAGGTAATTATGAATTTGTTTTGGTCTTTACCTAGCTGTTCTAGCCAGTTTTGGTGCAGCTATTCAAACTGGATGTTCCCATAAGCTGAAAAACATCATAAATGTTTTTCATAAAACTTAATTTCTATCTCTTGCACTTCCCCAGTTCATGGAATGCAAAAACATTACCTGATGTAACCAAACATTCATTGGCCTTCAGCTTTTAGTATTCAGTTTAAGTAGCCAAAGTGGGGGGTTTAAGATGTATTCTTGTTTATGATATGTAGGTTAATGCATTTGCTGGCAAACATAATAGAAAGAAACATGTGCTTCCTGCATTCCTCATAATAATTTTTTTATTAAGAGCCAACATATTCTTCCTTTAAAATACAGTAGACCAAATAGATTAGTTTGGCTTTTTTTTTTTTTTTTTTTTTTCTATTTTCTGGCAAACACAGGAAAAGAAACAATTGATCAAAGCATTTTCTAGTTAAAACTAAATAATTTTTCTCCTGATATACTGTGGTTTAGATTTTTTTCTTCAGCAGAGGTTACTTTTACGAAGTCTTGCTTGTTCAGAAAAAGGTATTCATCTGAACCTATTTGTTAACCTAGGGTTTTTCATTATTGTTTAGAAGAAAGTTCTTTTTCAAGATTTTTTCTTTTAAATCTGAGTTTGGCAAGGTTTTTACATGAAAGCATAAACACTTCAGACGTTTGATGGTAATATCAAGAGGTTAACAGGTGTTTTAGAAGTATTTTGAGAAGGTTGATTTTGTGTCACCAGTTATATTTAATCCCATTTTAATAAAGTACCATGAACCAAAGTTCCTCTCAGATGCTCTGTCAGTCTGCAACTGAGTCATATTGTCCCATCTCTGAACGTTTAACCTACCTGTGCAGTTGAAGGTAAGCTGCTCACACTCACTTTTGTTAAGCATCCCTCTTTTGATTTTCACCCAAAATAGAACTTATTATGTATTAGTTTTTCAGAGTAATTCAGGGTTTAAAAAAAAACCCAAAAACAAAAAACAGAAACACAGCTTCTAGGTGTTTTAATTGATTGGTAACTGAAGATGATTTCTTAGGAATAGCATAGTAATGGTGGTGAAATACTAGCAATCTCACAGGCAGAAAGGGAGGAGTTTTTTTATTTATATTTCCACAGGCATGGTTATTGGATTTAATACTGTGCCTAATCAAACATGCAAGGATTTGATTACAACAGAGTGACTGAACAGTGGAGCCATCAAATAACTTCCATAAAGCTTCAAAGCCTAACTGAAGATAGACACTGCTCATGCTTCCTAATCCTACCAGAGGTTTTAGAACCAGGTCTGTATTGTTCCAAGAATTGCAGATTACTGAAGCAAAAGAACAACCTTCTGGAAACCCATGAGACCAACGGTGAGTTCCACAGCTGCTGCAGGGCTTGCACTGTCCTGCACAGCCCCGAAGTAGTTTTCCAAAAGTGATACAGCCTGCAGCCTTAGACCACCATGGTGAGGAGCTGGAGCTCCCGTTGCCCTTACAGGAACTAAACCTACCACTGCTTTTTACAGGACAGCTGCAGGTTACTACTGAATTGTTACTACTACATCTGCCAGCAGGGTACAACGCTATTTTCCTTCTGTGCGGATGGTACCTGTGCAAACCAGCAGCCAAATAGCCAGTGGGAAAGATTCACAAACCTACAGAGTTCCAATTATTTCATATTATCATGTCAAAACATGTGCAAATTATGTCCTTATTTTCTTTACCAAGCACCAAAGAATAAAATGGTGACTGTCCCATTCTAAGTACAACACACCAGGTGCAGACTAAGGGCATTCTAATTTCTAGTTTTTGAGCACTGTCCAATTAAACTGTTCTGATACTAAGCTGTGAATGACATGCCTTCATTTGGGCTGGCTCCAGATGAATTTGTGTTGCTTGGTTTATTCCCTCTATTTTCAAAAGGAAGGAAAAAAAAAATAAAAGAAAAAGAAAAGGAAAATTAAAACCAAAATGCATCCTTGACTAAATATTGTCCCATTTCCATGTTGGGTACCTTGAGATATGCTGAATTTCTATTAAACTGCCTGTGCAGTAGAGCATCGGTTTGGGTAGCTGTTTAGCTATTGAAAAGCTTATCACAAATAAAGCAGTATTAGAGCCAGTACCATTTCAGCTTCAGGAAGAACTTTGTGTCTGACTCTGTGAGAAAATCCTGCCGGTGGTATATTTTATTTCTACAGCACTATATGGCAGCTTTGGTAACCCTGGTGGCTTTTTCAGATACATGGCATTTTCAGCATTGACACATGCTAACATAACCGTAGCATCTGACAAGCACAGAAGAAATTCAGTCCCATCTGAGAACTCATGGGCACGGACCAGGAGTAAAGGGCAACAGATCCTCCTTTACAAGGGCTCTCTGCTGCAGAGTCCCATAGGCACCAGACTTGCCTGCCTTTTATCCAGTAAGTGAGTGAAACTTGTGGTTGATGGGGGGCGAACTACCGTATCATCAGAGTGTTAATATTCAACTCTGCAGCTCTGCTTTAGCAGATCCAGACCCACCAATGCCCTTCTCCTCCAAGCATCCACCAAGAACTGGTAGAATAAGGCCAACCAGTTGTCATAGAGGACAGCGATAATATGGCAATAACGCTGACTGTCACGCAGGAACCAGAACATGTAACCTTTCCTTTAGGTACAGATGACTCTATTTCTCCTATCAAAATTACTCACAATTTAAAAAAATAATATTAAAAGTATTAATATTTTCTGTAGTAAGGAGAGCTGCTAACAGCTCTAAGTTTTGGACATATATGAAATTATAGCTTTTGTCTTTCAAGATGATTTCATCAGCTCTGAATTGCCTCTGACCATTAACTAGAAATTCACTTAACCTGAGATTAATCTTGCAAGACAGGAAATGAAAGGTAATGCAGCACAGGCCTTCTGAGACATGTATTAATCCCAGCCTTTGACACAAACATGGTTTTAAATAGCAAAATAACAAATGAGCGATCCTTATCTCCCTGTGAAGTCCCACATCTGTACTGTTTGCCTCAAGAAATCTAGGCAGGAGAAACACTTATCCATGCCCATCACTGACTTTTTCTACTTCACCTTGAAATAAAACTAGAGTGCCTCATTTCCACTCCAATTTAAAACATGGTCACTCCAGCATGTGAGTGCATTAGCAAAACAGCAATTCTCACCAGGAAAACACAGAAGAACACAGATTATGCATTGTCTGCATATCTTTTACAGGAGGGAAGGCAAAATTATGATTACTGCCTGTAAACCCAAAATGGTCCATGGTCAACCAACGCTGGAAATTCTCTCTCCCTCTCTAACCACACAAAAGGAATAAATTAAACACTGCTGCCTGAGGAAGCCTGAGCCCTCCCAACTCTTAGTACAAAGTTTGGAGAAACAAGGTAGAGCAAAGAATTGTCAGGCACCTGGGTAACCAGAGTACAGAGTCACCTGTGGTGTCTTTAGGCCTCATTCAGATGTTTGAATTGAGGCTGGTGGCCAGGTTAGACTCCTCTTTCATTTCATCATATATTTACATTTATATCCTTTTATCATGATATGAAATACTTCTGTGACTGTTGCAGTGTACCTGCAGTGCTTTAATAGTTTTGGACTGTTTAAAAGAGTTATAAATGAAGATACTTAGCACCTTGCCAAGACACAGTTGCAGAATCTTGTACTGACACTTGCTGAGCAGTAAGAAAGCTAAGTTGGTTTTCTGCTTTGATTTGTGTCACTCAAGCAGAGACTCACAGAAACGGCGCACCCACACTATTTCAGCAGGATCTGTGGGACATCTTACCTTTCCTTGCATGTTACAGAAGTTTACCTTTGGCAAGCAAGGAACAAGAGGAAGTAGCAATACACTGCAGTCGCCTGTTTTGGGAGGAATTTATCTCTGTTGGAGCCTGAACGACCCTCTTCTGGCCTGGGGAGCCAGATCCTCAGTAGAAACCCAGCCTGTGCGCACTGCCCTGCTTGACCCTCTCCCCCTCCCGCTCTCCAGCCCGCCTCCAGATCTACCCGGCTCACTTCAGCCGGTCACTAGCCTCCCTCATCCCTTTACCTCCCCCCATCCCTGCTGCCACAAAGCAGCATGGAAAAGCGGGGACCGGCTCCCTAGGTCTCCGAAGCGGGGACCCGCTCCGTGGGGAGGGGGTCCTACGCCGCTGCACATGCAACGTCTGTCAGTGTGTTGCTCGGAAGCCCCTTCACTCAAACGACACCCCCGCGCTCCGGGCCGCTTTTCCCTGGAGCCAGGAGGGAAGCGACGCGTCCCCCAGCTCCTGAAAGGAGCTGAACCCTACCGGGCTGTGCAGCCGACCTGTTGCTTTGTTTTGTACAAGCACAGCCGCCCGTTCAGAGGTCTATTGCAGTACTCCGAGACATGTAAGAGAAAGAAGACTCATTTCCTCACTCAGCCCCTTTCAAACGTGCCCGGTGAGACAAGGGTACCCGGCCACTGTCCAGACCTGCTGGTTGCGAGCATTCCTGGTGAGGGGGGGCCAGAGGCGGGAAGAACCTCCTGCCCGGGAATAACCCCTCCTGAGCGTAACCATTTAGGCACCATCACATCAGGCTCCTTCGCATACAGCCAAACCCTAGCGAGGGCTCCAGGTGTTATAAAGCCTAGGTAAGAGTCGGCGTGGCCCGGAGGACCAAATCACCCATTTGTGAGGGGTCCCGCAGACGCGGCCACCAAGTCCCCAGGAACGTGGCGATCCCCCAGCGTTGGCCGGGCGCCCTGCGCTCCCCCCGCCACGAAAGCACCCCCAGCCCGCGGTGGGGCTGCGGGAGGCGAGCGAGTACGGCTGCTCTCCCGGGGGGCAGCACCCGCTATTCCTGCCCAGGGCGGTCACCCCCGGAGCGGAGCGCAGCACACCCGGCCAACCCCTCCCGCCGCTCCTCAGGCGCCCACCGACGAGCGCGCTCGGCTTGGCAGAGTCTGCTGAGTAGTTAATAACATAACAACCCGGCTTTGATCAATCCGAACTAATTACCCCTCTTAATTAAAGTCTTTAGCGGTTGTTGCAGTGTTTTGGCAGGGACGCGGCGGAGGTTTGCCGCTCGGCATCCCCCGCGCCGCGCTCCCCGGCCCAGCCGCAGCCCCCCACGGGCGAATTATTTATTTCCACGAGGTCAACGAAATACAATTTTTTCTCTCTCTTTCTTTTTTTTTTTTTTTTTCTTCACGTGCAAGAAGAATCAAACCGAAATTCAAATTCGTACATAGCCGACCAGTTCTGTCCATATAGATACGATATTCAGGAGGGAAGAGGGGAGAGGTGGAAATCGAGAAGGGGGAGGAATAACCAGCAGGCAGCGGAGGCAGGGCGGGATCAACACAATGGAGATATATATACATCGAAATAATTAAAGTGGTGCAGCGTTCCCGGCTCGGGTAATACAGACCCCAAATAAATACAGCAGAAATTGGCTTGGCGCGTTTTCTTTTCCTTTTTTCTTTTTTAAATCATATCTCCACCTGAGATGCAATGACAAAAAAAATAGAGTCTTAAAAAAAATAAAATTAGAAAAATAAAGAGGGGAAACAACCGGTCCCATGGACGTTAGTGGCGATATAGAGCATAACACACAAAACCGCTTAACAGGTGCATGCAAGGGGCGGCGGGAGCTCCCACCCTCAAGGCTGGAGCGGTGGCGGGCCCGGCAGCAGCGGCCCGGAGGGGGCCGGCGGCTGGTCAGGCCCCCCCAGCTCTGCGGGGGCCCGGGGCAGTCCCAGGGCGCTGTCGTGCAGCTTGCGGACGTGCTTCTTGAGGTCAAAGTTCCTGCAGAAGCCTTTGCCGCAGGTGGGGCAGGTGAAGGGCTTCTTGTCGTTGTGGGTGTGCATGTGGAACGTCAGGTTGTACACCTGGTGGAAAGCCTTGTTGCAGATATTGCACTTGAATTGCTTCTCGCCGCTGTGAGTCAGCTTGTGGTTTTTGTAATTGCCTGAGAACGAGACAAAAAGGGCCAAGGGACCCGGGGATGAGAACTGGGTGCTTCAAAGACCAGGGGAAAAAAAACCAACCATCCCGAAACCCCTACCCACTCTCAGAGCTACGCTTTAACCGAAAACCACCTCCGACCTCTTCGCAAACACCCTCCTTCTCCCCATTCACCCGCGGCCAGTACCTTGACAGACAGAATCGTAGAACAGTTTGGGGTGGAATGGACCTTAAAGATCATCCAGTTCCACCCCTCTGCCACGGGCAGGGACACTTTCCATTACGACTAGGCTGCTCCAAGCCCCGTCCAACCTGGCCTTGAATACTGCCGGGGATGGGGCATCCACAGCTTCTCTGGGAGAATAATCGAATAAACCAAAATCCCATCAAGTGAAGAAATAAAAACCCTGGGTTCCGCCTTCCCAGCAGCGCGGGGAGAAAAGCGAACCAAATCCCGCACTGGGAGAGGGAAAAAAGCGGCGAACTCGTTTGCCGAACCGCGGGTGCCGTGCGCCGACAACGGGCGCTGCCGCGGGAAGGAGGAACCAGAGCCCGGCCCCACGCTGTGTCGTGCAGAGGGAAATGGGCTGGGGACAGCGGTACTTAAAATTAACCTCAATCTCTAGCAGCAGCCATTAAACCCAAAATAAACTCTCCCCGTCCCTGCCGCGAATTGTCCAGAAGCTCTGCCTCGCCTGGAGGGCCCGGCAAGTGAGATTGCTCTGGGGCTAGGTACCTTTCTGGTGAAATCCTTTGCCACAAAATTCACAAACAAAAGGTTTGTAGCCAGCGTGTATTCGCGTGTGTGTGTTCAGGGTCGAGCTCCGGTTAAACGCTTTGCCGCACTGGTTGCACTTGTGTGGCTTTTCCTGGAGGGAAACAAACGCCAAAGTCACTGCTCGGTGGTTGGTGTGCGGGTGTACGGGGTTTGCGGGTTTGCAGACGTTCTGTGTGTTAGCTGGTGGCTCCCGCTCCCGGTGAGGGGCACCGCGCGGTACCCCACAGCTCCTGGAGCAAACGGAGTTCCCGCGGCCCCAGCTCAACCGCCCCCTGTAACGCGCCACTGCCCGGCGGGGCCCGGGCCCCCCGAAAAGGCTGAGAGGAGAGGTCTCGGGAGGGAGAGACGGAGGGACAGAGGGAAGGTGAGACGGAGGGATGGAGGGGAAGCTCACCTGGGTGTGGATGATCTTGTGCCGGCAGAGCGTGCTTGCCTGTCTGAAGCCCTTCCCGCAAACTTTGCAAACAAAGGGTCTGGCTCCCGTGTGCACCGGCATATGGCGAGTTAAGTTATAATGTGCATTAAATACCTTGAGAGTGAAATCAGACACACAGACAAAAATAAAAATAACAACTGCGATTAGAAGGCGAGAGCGCCGAAGGGGAAGCCGTCGCTTAAAAATCAAGCGAGAGAGGGACCGAGGACCCGGCGGTCAGACGGCCGGGGCAGGAGGCTGGGGAGAGGGGAAGGAAGGGAGGCTAGCTGCCGCTCTACTTGCCTTTCCGCAAACTTCACACGTGAAAACTTTGGGCTTGCTGCTCGGGGAGCCGCGGCTGAACTCCGATGTCTTGTAGGCGATTTTTTCCGAGAGGATCTGGGCGCTCTCTTTCATGTAGTGCTGCAGCTGGGTCTGAGACAAGTCCTTGAAGGCCACCCCCGCCGGGTACTTGTCCACGGCCGGCAGCACTAGCTTGTTCCTCTCCGCCAGGTAAGCCTTGGGCTGCGGGTGCAAGGGGGAGCTGAGAAAATAAGAAGCCACCGGGTGGATGTTGACACTGGAGGACGGGTGACAAGGGCTGTCGCCTCGGTTGAAATAGCACAGGGCTCCCATGGCGTGGAAGGAGGAGTGATTGACCACTCGGGGTCTTACCAGTTTGTACTGCTGCAAGGGCAGGGCATCGCGGGGGAAATCTCCTTTCAAGCTCAGGGCACAGTTCAAGAGATCGCCGCAGCTAAAGGAGGGCGAGGAAGAAGAGTCTAAATGAGCCTTCCTGGGTTCCACTCCGGCCACCGCCGCTTTGGGCAGGGGGTCGTACGCCACCGGGACAAAGGGGATCATGCAGGGGATGGAGGAGTTGAGGTGCAGCGGGTGCTTGGGGTCGCCTTTGGCCACGGAGCCGTGGAGGAGCTGCGGGACGGGGATGGAGCGGGGCTCTGGCGTCCGCGCCATGATGCGCTCAATGGAGAAGGCGAGGGGCTTGGGCGTGCTGATCATGTTGCTCCTGGCAGACAGGCTTTCTCTGGCTGGAGGAGTCGCTAGGATTTTGGTCGCCGTGTGGTGGCCACTATTGTCCATGGCTGGATTGCATTTGTTCGCCCGGTTTGAGCCGCTTTGGTAGACGCCTCTTTTTTTTTTTTTTTTTTTTTTTTTTTTTTTCCCCTATCCTCTCCCCTCTCTCGCTCTGTTTCACTCTCTCTGCCCCTTCTCTTGTCACTGATCTGCAAGGAGGGAGAGCAGCATCGCCGCCGCCACCAGCACCATCACCTCCTCCGCCGGCAGAACCAGCCCTCTGAGCCCGGCGGCCTCAAGCCAACCCATCGCCGGTTACTTTGGCGCGCCAGTGACTCGGGACAATCGCTACTTATTCCTATCAATAGAAAGTGTTGTGTCAATAACGCAGCCAAGATCTCGCCAATCGTTAACTTCCAAGAGGAGAAGGTAAACTAGATAATTGCTCAATTCGCTTCCAACAGTCAACAGGAAAAGTTTCCCCCCCCCCCAACCCCGAAAGCGGCTACTTTTCATTGGCGCCCGCTCCTCCCCCGCCCAGGGAAGGAGGCGTCTCCCTCCTTCTCGCCTCTCTCCCCTCGGCCTCCCTCCCCTTCTTTTTTATTATTATTATTATTTGCAATCTGCTTAACCAGGCTTTAGAGGCCAAGCAAATCCGAGATCAATTTTCTTGTTTGGCTTTAAGTGACATCATCTAAAATCATTGTCCAAGTGCTAAATAGGGATGTGAAACCCAATTCAAGGGCAAGCGCCAGAGTATTTGTCAAACGTGGTGCTGCAGAAGAAGCGGCTGGAGGGGAAGCTGTCTGTTTCCTTGCCACTTCCCAGCCCGAGCTCTCTTTGTGCGTGGGTCTGTGTGTGTGTGTCTGAGGGACGGAGGGAGGGAGATGGCTGCTCTGCTCCTGGGACTGCTGCTGGTCTGCTCACTGCTTTACAGAACAAGGTCAGGCGGCTGTGAGCTTTTGGAAAACGGAGTAAACAAATGAGCTGAGAACTTGTGACAAGCGGACTGAGGGAGCAGCGCACGGGGATGCAGGAACCATCAGGGACAAAGTCCAACGAGTGCTTGTGAGCAAAAGGATGAATCAAAACCTGGGGCTGGGGAAGAAACAGAGAAGATAGGAAGTGCTTTTTAAATCTGAAGCACAACTTATGTGTATATACGTATATACACACACACCTACACATACATATATATCACCCACATATACACTATAGTTTCTCTATCCTTAAATAATACGTGTAGAACACAAACACCAACAACTACTGTTCGGTATTTATGATACGGTGTAATAAATACAGAAGTATACAGCACACACACTGCTGATAAGTATATGGGCACTTTAACAGTTACGCTCCCAATGTATTTCAGCGAAGCTGGGAGGCCCTGTTACCTCGAGCGCCCAGGGTGTTGGGACTTTCAGCGAAACAAGGTGGGGGAGCAGAGGGTGAGCGGGGAGGCGGGGAGAGGAGAGGGATAGAGGTGGGTGAGAGGCTTTCTGTGTCCTCCTCTGTCGCACCACCCGACAGCTGGGGTCAGAACAAACTCCTGTCTCTCCCTCCGGCCTGGGGTTCACTTAGCTGGTGATTGAGAGGTAGCTACCGAACGCTCCTGGAGAAGCCAAGGGTCCTGTGTGCGCACTGGGAACGGGCGGCTGGCTGAACATCGAAGGGCAGAGCCCGGCCGGTTCTCCCGGCGGAGGGGCACACGGGGAGGCCTACACTCCCGCAGCCTCACTGTCCTTCTCCGGGCCGGGGGAGGCAGGGAGGAGGTCTCGGGTTTGCTAATGGAGAGAAGCCTCTAGCGAGGCTGGGAGGCCCGGCCCCCGCCGCACGGGTACCAGCTGGGGAGCCTGCAAAAGGCTGTGCCTCCCTCCACCCCCCTGGCCCAGGACAACCCACTTGTAGGGAAGCGAGAGCAGGGAGGAAGGGCTGGGGCCCCGGGGAGGAATGGAGGGAAGCATCCTTGCCCTCGGCGCTGTGGCAGGGCAGAATCCGCCCTGGGTCACCGCGGCCCCTTTTGAGGAGGACAAGGCAGCGGCTGTTCCACGACGGTACCTTCGCAGCCCGCAGCTGCCGTTGGAGCACCGGGGAGCTGCAGGCGACTGAGGAAGAGACACCCCGCGGTCCCCAGGACAGGCGTCCGACGACGGGCTGCGGCCCCGGCATCCCTCACTGCGGAGGATACGCCCTCATGCCAGGCGACCTAAGTGTCTTCCCCGTCCCGTCGGTGCCCTGAGGGGACACGGGAGCTGGGACGGACACAGCCGTGCGGATAAGCGCCGGACGGCGGAACCGAGCCGCGCCGGGGGAGACCCCGACCGCGATGCTCTGCTCCAGCCCTGCTCCCTGCGTTCCCTCGGTCAGGGTGGGGGATCCCGGCCCGGGCGCAGCTGCCCCCGGCAGATGGGTCGCGGCGTTAAGACCGTAATTGCGGCCCCGGATCGGGTGGCCGCTGCCGCCCGTCTCTTCTTACCTGCTGCTTCCCACACCGGCACCTCCAGCTCTGCCTCGGTCGGTGTCACCGGCCCGGGACAAGGGGGACGACAGGGACTCGGGGGAGGCCGGAGCCGTGTTCACCCAGCTCCGTGCGGGGCGGTTACCCGCTCCTGCGGGGTGTCGGTGTCTCTCGCTTATTTTGTGCCTGCCAGAGGAGAGTTTCCTCCTTCAGAGCGATTTACATTTAATTCAATCTAGGCAAATTTCCTCTTGATTGGTGCTGAAGAAGGGAATTATTGTTGAGTGGGTTTTAGAGGCTTCAAATCCCATATACTTAATATGTTAACAGCTTGCTCTTAACTGGTCTTTTTGGGATTGACTTTTTGACATGTGTTTGAAAGTAAAATATGTAGTGTCATTTAAGCAGGGTAAATATCCCAAAGCAGCAATTACAGCCCTGCCATTGCAATTATACCGGCATCCTCAATACTGAGAGACACTCTTGGAGAAGCGGGAGCTTTATTATTCGTTACTTTTTACAGATATGCCTCCCTTGTTTTCCGTACAGCATACGGAAACTTGTCTTCGTGCCTAATTATTAAATAACGATCTAAACCCTTTTATTTTTAATTTTTATTTTTGTGGGAAGTCATGCTGTTTCGTCTCAGAAGTGGAGCCTTGCTAGTACTGGAGATGTTCACAATATAGATAGACTTACTGAATCCAGTGTCGACAGATTCTCTTTAGTCCGGGTCCGAACTTTGTCTTCCGCTAGGACCGCGCCTCTTTAGCGACGTTACAGATGTGCTGAGCTGCAAACACCTTGCAGTCGTGCTGATGCAGGGAGGTTTGTCCCCGAGGCAGATTTACAGGCTCTGAGGGTGGCGAAAAGCAACCTGCTGTCCGGTTTCTTTCTGCAGCCTGGGTCGGGCTCCCCGGAGCCAGACCGAACCCCGGCAGGGGACGGAACGGGCCCGCGGCCTCCCAGAGTTACAACCCATCGGAGGAATTAAGGGCAAAAGTTTTGCCTAGAGTTGATTTCGTGTTCTGCCCGGGAAAGGTGCTGTTCTCTTTTTCCCCGTAATCGGCTTTGTGTTTCATTCGCTCCTAAGCTATGTTCTTGATATTGCTCACTTGCATTATTATCATAACGTATCTCTACATGCACTCAAAATCCGAGTCACCGGCGAATTCATCTCGTCGTCAGGATTACTCCAATCCGATCCCAGAGGCGATTAGAGGGAGGTAAAATACCGCCTAAAGCCTAATCTTTAATTTCTTCCTCCTTAATAAAACGAGTAATTCCATTGCGTTTTTAAGTAAAAAATGAATTGAAAAGGATAATAACTCCTCTAACCTTCTGCTGCGTGTATTACTCTTTCCCTTGGAAACGTTTCACCGAGCGGCTGCTCCCCGCGGGAGTTCGCTCCGAGCTGGCTCCGCGGCCCTGGAGGGGACACCCCTGCCGGGCGGGCTCCGGGCCCTCTGTCCGGGCGGGCTTCGTATGGAGCCACAGGGGAGGCTACGGAAACACTTCTGTCCGCCACACCGGCGGACTCGACGGCACCCGGTCAGACCCTCATTACTGTCATTATTATTGCATTAATCGAGATTCGCTGCAAAAGCTGGGCTTAGCTCTCACCAAGCACCAGTCCTTGCCTTGCCCTCCCGAGTCATCGGCTTCGTGAAGAGGCGATTTACCCGGACATGGGACAAGAGCTCCTCCGCCCCTCCGCCTCCCTGCCCGAAGAGCAGCCCGGCCCCGCCGCAGCCGCACTCTCTTCATGAGGCTCGGAATATGCCCCTGGGCTCATTGTTCGTTCCCACTCAGGGTTTGCAGTTTACTGTGTTTTGAAGGGAAGCTAAAATAGAAAAGTGGGAAAGAATTAAAGCGGCGATAAACGGACCCGGGATTACCGGGATGGTGAGCCAGCTCCGCTCCCCCTTTATCGGCGTCCGATGGGATGGGAACAACTGCCGCCGTCCTTTTCGGTGGGAACCTGCTGCTGTCCGCTCGGGCGCGGCCGGCCCCGGGGAGGAGACAGCAGAGCCTGACGCACCGGGCAGCAGCCCCGGGCTCTACGGCTCCAGCAGCGCGGGCAGAAGGGCTCGGGCTTTGCCGGGTTAAATTGCAGCATTGATATTTTATCCATGGACCCCCCCCCCCCCATGTGTATATACATATATATGTATATATATGCATATACCTTCTGAGATTATGCATAGTTTCCCCACACACTGAGTGCGTGCCGGCATCCCTCTACATCAGTTCCACCGCAAGGAAAAGAAGAAAGAACTGCTATTTTTAACCGAATCCATCACAAAAGCAAAACCAGTTGACAATGACCCGCCAAACACAAGTGTTCCCGGAGGTAAAACAAAAGTTTGACACTACAGTACGTCTCGTACAGACCCCTCTAAACCGAAATCCAAACGGGTGCAAATTAAGCCTTTTCGTGTATAAAGCCTTTAATCACGTGTAATCGAAATTACAAGTGACCCTCTGAAGCAGTGCTCCTGGCCCTCCCGTAATTCTTGCGGGCGGGCGGTGCAAGTGTGCCAGCGAGGGCCGGGAGCTTCAACAATCACGTCTAATCTAATCAGTCCGCCCGCAAGGGGACCCGTCGGTGTCATCAGCTCCAAAGGGCCCTTGGTGGAAGTGGCTGGGAGAGGCCAGCGGCAGCTGGAGCCATGAATGACACTTTCCCATTTGTTCCTTTCCCAGTTCAACAAATGTTTATCCCCGTTGCTGTTCAATGAACGCCTTCCACTCTTTGGCTCGGGGAAGCTACTATTATTTTTTTTTTTAAAGATTCCTGAATAGGATCCGGAGCAATTAACATATTTTTGTTTTCTCTTTTCTCCCAGTGTACTGGGAGCTAACCTGGAGCAAGGCAAAGAGCTGCTCGGCTGCCTGAATGCTTCTGCGCCGCTGGCTCCCGGTGAGGGCGGGGAGGGGTGTTCACCGTCCAGGGGCTGCAGCACGGAGCTGGCAAACCCGGCTTGTCGGGTTCGGGGCCCGTTTCGGTTTTGCCGCTGCCAGAAGGGAGGGGGAAACCAAGTGAGGAACATGAAAACAAGGACGAAAGCAGGAGCCATGACCCGGCGTGGCCGCTGCTGGACTGCGCCAGGAGGGGCCTCCCTGCCAGCATCCCCCCCTGCTCCCAGGCAGGGATGGGGCAACTGAGCAGCCCTCGGGGTGGGGAGACGACACGAGAGTAATCATCCTAAGGTCAAAGCCTCAAACTTGCTATTATTGATTGTTTTTCCCCTTAGTCCTTATTAGAACAAAACGCACCAGAGCTGGTGGGAGCCCGGAGGGCCCGGCGACTGCGCTGGCTGTCCCAGGCCGACCGAGGTGCCTCTGTGGGTCCCACGGGGGTCTCAGGTTCCGTCCCCTTGTTACAACAGGAGCCCAGCTCCCTCTCTGCAGCGGGACCCTACTGTTGCTGCCTTGCAGCTCCCGCCGTCTATGACGTGCTCATCTGCTGTTACTCAGAAGTTTGATTTTTACCTTTGGAACACGCATAAGGGGTGCTCTCCATGCAGGAAGGCTCAACCGCAACCACCCATTCCACAGCCTGTCCCGCAGCCCACATTGCCGTGTGCCCTCATGGGGGACAACACTTGCTGTCTTGCATAGGAGCCCTGACCGTCCTTCGTACCCTTGGCTTGGTGTGTCCCAGGAAGAGTGCTACTCCCCAGCCCCCCGGGAACACCCGGGACCTGACCCGAGGAAGGACCCCAGGAAGCATCGAGCATGTGCTGTGCCCCCAGGGCTGAGGAGGGAGGCTGCTCCTTGGGGAGCCTTTGGCAAGCACCCATTTTGGTTTGTTTTTTATTGTTTCCTTACTCATCTTGATCTTACTGACAGATACATAACTTAAATATATATATTTCAATTATGTCAAGGCATAGAATGGGTGACTGCACCCTATGGGATGGAGGGGCAGAGGGGGATCCCAGGGCTGACAGGGCAAGGCAGGGCCCCATCAGTCAGTGGTGGTCCCCCCACACCAATCCTGGGAGCAGGGCAGGATGAGGCAGGAGAGGTGGTGGCAAGCCAGAGTCCAGATCACTGATGCATTTGTGAAGATCAGGAAGGTCTGAAGTCCGTCTGTGGGTCAGGGTCTGGATTAAGAGGGCCTGTAAGCAAGCACAAGCCAGGCTGTAGCTGAATGAGAAACCAGCACTCCTGCTCCATCACAGAAGCAGAGACTGGCAGCCCTGGGCTGAGCTGAGGTGGAGTCCCCAGGCAGAGGCTGTGTGTTGAGGTCCCAGGTGAGGCCAATCAGGCCCATAATGGCCTGTAAGTCCTCTTGAGGTGCTGACAGGTGAAATTACTATCCCTGTTCTGTTATTGTCCAAACTGGTAGGGAGAGGTGTTTGTCTTACAAGGAAACCTTTGTGTGTGGACAAATTGGGACAGAGGACAAGCCCACAGGAAAGGTGAATTTAAATCAGTGTGATTCCTGCAGGGCTTTGTGCTAGTGGGTTACTGCCAGGTCATTCTGTGCTGAGGGACAGTTGGACCCATCACCTCCTGGGATGTGCTGGCAACAGCCACTTCTGTCCCAGTGTTTCTAGCTTCCAGTCCAGGCGTCCACACTGTGAGTGACTTGCTATGGAGAGTGTCCACTTTTGGTATCAATTCTACCCTCATGTCATCTCAGAACCTTAAAAATCAACTAATGCCACCTTCTCAGGGCATCCTTCATGGTCCTGGCATGCCCCTGCCCCAGGGGGCCTCGCAGGCATGGTATGGCCACCATGGTGACACCTGCCCTTGCCTGTGTACGACTGGCTCAGGAATATAGATGTGGTAGGGAGAAGGCAATCAGGGCGGTCTTTGCAGTGCCAGAGCTCCCTCTGGACCTGATCAGCACTGATCTCTCTGCTTCCTTGGGCCTGGGAGCTGGTTGTTACAGTGGACACCCTGGCTCCCTCTACCCTGCTCACTGCCCCAGACAGACTCTGGCTGAGGCTGCAGCTCCTGGCCCTTCAAATGCCATTCACTTGCATGCGCTGGCGTGACTAGGAAAGAGATGGGAGAGGAACACGCAGTTCTTTCTCTCCTGTCAAAACTTAAACAAGAAAACCCACCTGGGAGCCTGGGAATGGTGGGAAATTCTGCTGAGGTTCCCTGTCCCCGCTCCACCTAGCAGAGCTGGTAACAGGAACGCACAGTGACGGAGGGGAGCGTGCTGTGCACACCCTGCCTGCCTCTCCTTGCCCTGCCCCGCAGCAGCCCTGCTGCTCCCCACATTGCTCACTGCACTACAGCCACAAGCATCCTGGGGCAGGGCGTGCCCACACCCCTGCCCTCCCAGGCTCCCCAGGCTCCTGGTCGAGCACGAAGAGCTGAGAAGAGCGGTCTTCCTCACCAGCTCTCCTGTCTTCCTTTCACTGAAGTCACCTCAAGTCTCATAAAGAAGCCGGTTTGCCACAAGAAAAAAAAGCCACTTTGCATTTCTCCCCACACAGCTGGGAAGAGGGGAAATTTGCCCTTCCCTGCTTGGCGAGCTTCCAAATGTGCCAAAACGCAACTTCAACAACTTCCTTGCAATTCTCATTCTCAGCTCCTGCAGCAGCCCTGTATGCTTGTGGGAGGCCCCTGAAGTCCTGTGGTGTGTTCTTGTGGGGAAACTTCATGAATCCTCAGCAGTTCATCAGCAAAGCCCTTCAAGTAGAACACTGTGGCTCAACATGGACTTCAGCAACTTTCCTTATGTCTTTGGGTATCATGCGTGTTCTTTTTGTCTACACAAACCCAGGAATTAGTCATGGTCCTGCAAAAAAATACCAACAACTCTCCTTCCTCCCCCCAAAAAAACCATTCTCCCTCCCAGCATTCTTCATAAGTTGTGTGAATTTTGACTGATGAAAATGAATTCTCTCCAGCTCATACTGAAGGCATAGAAAAATGGACAGCAGGCACTGTCTGTTCATCTGCCAGTGAGGGGTTTTTGATTGCTTTTTCTCTTTATCAAGGCATCTTGTCCTTGGATATTTGCTACAGATTTGTTCTATAAAATAAATATATTCACTATAAATCACTACATAAACTAAATATAATAAAATTCTCATGAAGAATCATACAGCAGTTCAAATGGTTTGAAATATTGAAAACATCTTTTAATTGCAGAATTCTATACAAACGGGTGGATACAGCAGTGGTTACAACAAAATGTGTTCTTATTGCCTGAAATTTTTCACAGAAATAGAAACATTGATGGCAAGCTTACTGACATCCAACATGATGAGATATCTTTAAACTTGCAAATGAACAAACACAAACCCACTCCTAAGTAGTTTGTATGTGTTTGACTGTACTTGAAGTCCTATTACATATATACTAACCTCAAAATACAAAGAACCAGGATTAAAATTTTTAATGCACACCACATAATAATGTAAAATTAAGCACAAAAAAGGTAAACAAAATGTAATCCTGAAAATACACTGTTTTTTTTTTCACCTAGGGCACTGACTTATTCCAAGAATGATTTCCTGTATAGCTGTATTTTAAGTGAGGCACACGTTTTGTGCACAGGACATCAATATCTGATGGAGATACAAGAACAAATGGTAACGAACAAAAGGGAAAGAATCATAATCACAAGTGGAACTCAAACTCCATGCCAGTGTTTTCGCAGACCTAAGCAAAGCTATACATTAAAATATGCTACAACCACTGTTCTCAAAAAGTCCTTGGCACTTTTCCTCTGGTAATCTTACTTTTATTTAAAAAAAATGGAGCAAATTACATTGCTGCACCTCTATCATAAGGCAAAACTATAAATGCAACTACAAGGACAAGTTACCAAAAATACTCCAAGCCAAAGATAACCCCCACCCTCAGGCCATCAACCCAAACTCCAAATGCTTGGTGAAATAACATTATCCTTCCTCCTCATCACTGTCTTTCATAGTAATGCCCTGAAGTCCTCCTCCATCAGTGACTGTGACCGTGGCCTCCTCGACAGTCAGGCGGCTGTGAACGGTATCGTAGGTTTTACTGTTCAGCGTTCCCTCCAACACGCCTTGCAACCTGAAGTCTCGGTAGGTTTTCTGTGGCAAAAAATAAAACACCCTGAATGGACTCAAACAAGTCTGAGCAGTCCACTGTCCACCTGGACGTTCTAGTAGGCCAGTGGGACAGCTTCATTCCTTCTGCAGTTAGGGACCTATCATCTACGGTCTGCTAAAGATTTGCTGTCTTAGTTTCTGGGCAGAGATTTGTATAAACTCTAGAGAGTCTACAAGCTACAGCTGGAAGCTCACTCCTTCAAGAGACTGTGTTTTGTACCATATTTCTGTAACTGCATGTTGATTTCTCTGTAACTTCCATTTCTCTCATTAGTTCAATAAGAAACCAACAAAGACTTTTCCAACTGCATATTGAAACGTGAATTTGGCTACAGGTAGTCCTGTCATTTCACAGAAATGTAAATGCCTGACTCTTTCCCCATAAAATAATTTTGTCTACATTTGTCTTTTCATATATATAGCAAATGTGGAAAAATAAAATAGATTTTAGATTTTGATCTATATTCTGTATAATGCAAAAATTTCTCAGGTGACTTCTTCAGTCAGTTCATTTACATTCCAAATCATCTCTGTTTTGACTTGCATGATGCATCCACTCGAGAAAGTTTTGTTTCCCTGGTATCCAGCCTTCCTATGCACCCACAGATAGGATTTTCTTCTTTGACCTTCTATCAGGTAAGAATTCTGAGTGGAGTTGTTTTATTCACTGATCTTCAAGAACATATGGAAAATCATCTACTTTTATCTTCTTTAAGCTGTAATGCATTTGAAATAATCTTTCCTGAAGTTAGACTAAAAGGCTTAAGAAGGACAAGTTGGTGTAGCTAATCTATTACTTTGTATATGCTGCTCTTGTGAGTTCCCAATGTTTATGGAAGAGAATATGGTAAAAAGAAAATAAAAGATAATTAAGGGCCATCAGGCTCATTCCTCTGCTGCGGAGACCAAGCACAAGCCTTAGAGAAAGAAAAAAGAGCTGCTCTTGTTTCACTTGATACTTCAGAGAACTGCAAAAGATACCTCTCAAAGTGGGTAATGTTCAGCTGGGAGAATTTTTCCTGCCACTATCTATGATGATTATTTAAAACTTGTTTGAATCACTGCCACCAAGATTTATTTGACTTTTATAGGTCAACTTCAGAGTCAATGGATGCAGCTTATGTTTGCTCACTCACTCTTGTTAAGTACCCTGCCTGATCTTTTTCAAGTGTCACCATTGCGTTCCCTTTTTGTAACACTGTGCATTCTATTTGCTTTCATGCTGTTAATGGATCCTACAGCAATTTCTTTCAGTTTTACACTGTGTTCCTCTCATTCTCAGACCAGTGCTCTGGGGTTGTCATTGCTCTTGACATACTTCTGCAGGACAGTAATGTTCACTTCCAAACTTATTTTTTCATTTCTACCTAAATTTCCTTTTGGTCCTTGACCCCTTTTTATTCACATCCATTTGCATATGTATCAGACATCTAATGATACTTTCATGCTATCATAAGGTATTTATGGGAACAATGCTGCTGCTTCTGGTCATTCTTAATAATGCCACAACCTTTGCTGCATCCAAACATAAAAGAAAAATCTATTTCTTACTTACCCCATGTCCCTTAAAAATGACCTCCTACTTCTTTTTTGACATATTTTCAGGAGCTGCCAGGGGCAGCACAGCCTCCCAGTTTTTCCAAAAGCTCTAGAAAACTTCACTCTAGAGTTTGGAGGAACTGTGCCTCCCCACTGGCCTTTCACCAGCTGGGCTCCAGCAGTGAAAGCTCCTTGTGATATTTACTTGAACCATTATTTCTTATTTTCCTGTTCCTGTTTTATCAGTTCTGTCTTCTTCACCCACCAAAATACAGGTGGGAGAGGTTTTCTGTCTTCCAGTACATTGATCAGAACCTCTATGGTTGACATAATCTTCTTCAGTTCTCTGTGGTCACAGAAGGTGCCATGGAATAACACATCTGAAATTTATGTGCAAAGCAGAAGAGGTGCACAGGCACAGAAAGGCTGCCGCCATAACTAGTGTGTTCCCATCACCCCTGGGAGCCTACTTCTTTTGAACAAGGCTATTCAGTGCGCAGAGGGGAGACTGGTTGACAGTGCTGTTCATTCACTCGGAGTTCAGTTTTGTAAGAGCCTCTTTTAGTCACCCAGGTGATATTTAACTGGTACAATTTAGCCTGTCCATTCTTACATCTCACTAGGCACAGGGTTCAGATCCTGTAACACCTTTTCTCTGCATCCCCACATGATGATAACTACCTTCACTTGAGAAGAGCTTTCAATGCTTCACAAAAGTCATCCAGTTCAGCCACAAACAGCAGACTGCTTTTGCCATTTTGGCACATGATGAAGAGCCAAATCCTGTTCTCTGTTCCCAGAGAGATCAGTTAAGGTCAAAAATATCAAAGCTAAGCTTGGATGGTTCAGGGAGCTATGATGCCGTTGTTATCATGACTGTTTTCTTGCATCTCTCTATTTATCCCTTTTAGCTAGTGAATCCCGAAAGATGCAGTTGCAATTCTGGTGTCCATGAGTTAAAATGCTTCTGACTTTACAGTCTTGCATGAACTTAATGAGAAAATATTTTGAACAAATCAAGGTCATGACTGACAACAGGTGCTTCTTAGTCCACGTTAATGCAGATAACAAGAATGTTCAGAGTGAAACAAGACAGAATTAAAAGGAAAAAAATCTGAAATGGCTTTCTGTCTCTTCCCTGAGGGTATTAACTAAGATCCGAAAGGGAGTTAGGAGGAAACTTTCTTTTATGGTAGGTAACCCATAATTGCCTGTTGCAAGGTATTTTACACTTTGCTTGGAAGTACTTGACATTGGCCAAACTGGACTGGAGGGACCGGTATTTCTATTGATACTTATCCCAGAGTATGAAAAATTAGAAAATGTTCTCTAATATAATGAATATAATTTTCCAATTAAACTATTAATCATGTGGATAAAAGAGATAATAATTTTTTGGGGGAGAGGGAAAAATGGACAAAGAACACTATCGAGATTATTAAATTATTATAAGCAACAAAAAATCAGTACTATGGCAAACACTGATTTATTAGGAATACCATTCAGCATTGCTAAACAGCTAGCAGCAATCTGTTAAAATTTATTGGAACAATCTTGTCACCGAGTTCAGAATGGATGACAATTACAACTGCATGTGTAATTAACATTAAAGGTTTGAACAGTTTGTTTTTCTTCTGTAATTTGCTACAATTGTGGGAAAAAAATAAAACCAAACCAAACAATGTCAACTTAAAACTATGCAAGTTCACAACTTTAGTCCACTTTTTTTTTTTTTTTTTAATTTTAGGGTGATCTATAATTATTCATGTTAATACTTTATCACTTTTCTCTCTTTACTCTGCAGTCTAACACAAATGCATTTTATTTACCTTCACTATCTTGATGAGAGTCTTCAGCTGGTAGATGTGAAGCTGAACGTCTAATCTGTCAGCCAACCACATGCAAATGACTTTCATGGAGTTGCTGTACCATTGCTGAAAAGAAGGATAAAAAAAACAAAACGCCACCAAACAACCCTGCAGTATTCATTTAACAGATTTGGTAATGAGAGGTAATGAAACACTTTGAAATGATCACAGATCAGCACTTGAAGTCAACAATGATATAATTTCCTGTTCAAAGAATTGCATGGGTCAGTAGAAAATCAAATAACTTGACCTAGACTGTTCTTTACATGAATTAGCAACTGCCTTTTTATCTTTCAGTTACAACATTTTCAAGCAAAATAGCATTATGCGCTTTGCTATCTGTTAGAAAGAACAGATATTAAATACACACTCACATGAGAGAACTGACAGCTAAAGCATCAAGGGAAAAAACAGGTAGGGTATCGTGGGATAAAATTTACAATACCTAGATTTTCTAATCCAAACAGACAAACAGCATCAAACAGAGAATATGGAATCTGTCTTGCTTTCTTCTTTATTGAGTAAAATATCAGAAATCCATGGAAGCTGTATTTAAGTATGATCAAACACCACTCCACCTCTCCCAGTATAACCACATTAAGGTTTTATGTTAATTACTAATTATAATTATAGTCTACCTTATTTCCTCTTTATGTCTTAAGCATGGGTATGTTTTCACTCAAAGCTTCACAAACAGATGGGGTAAGAATGAGCTCTCTGCTGTTGGTGTCTACATTACTGTAAAAAAATGTTCAGATCCAAATAGCTACTATAATAGTTTTTTCACCGGATTAAAAGAGATTTTACTAAACATAGTTGTAGCAGTTTTTCTTCCCCTCCTGTAGAATACCAACCAGATGTCATTTAGTCAAGCTGGAAAAAGGAGGGGATTTTTTTATTAGTTTTAGCAGTGAGAGATTAAAAGAGTTCGTGTCACAGCTCTGTTTTAGTCTCTTTCACCACAGGGAGAGGCTTAAATTCTTTTATAATGTAATTTCCCATGTCTTTACAAAATACACAAATATGCAAAAAGAGGAAACCATGTGCATATTTTAAAATGCAGCATGTTGGGCATGGTATACATTGTGAAATAATTCAAAAGAAGGATCTAACATATCTCATTAGCCACCCCTACATTAACAAATAAAATATATATTGAAAAAATGAAGACAAGTTACTGGCTACTGGATATAACAAAGAACAGAAATAGAATTCTTTCATGAAAATGTAAGCTCTTTGGAAAAAGCCTTAAAGACAGACAGTAAAAATATGTAAGTAATATATATTTGTTCCTTACAGGAAACAGTATAATCTCATTGTAACCATCAGTTTTATGGTAAGTTTGAAAAAGAATTTTCATATAATAATGGCTTTATTTTTTTTAATGTGTTAAAATATATTTTAATTATGAATCATTGGAAATAAATTGCTTTCACATTTTTTAATTTCCCCTAATAATTTACTGTTTTACAGAAGTGATCAAACACATCACACAATATGCAGATAACTGTAAATTTAATAAAAGTAGCTTGATTTATGCAATAAAATGTGGGACTGATTTGGTATCAATAAAATACTGGGATTTTTTAGTCAATTAATAAGATTCTTATACTATTCACACTATTTCACCCCAAACATGCATGCTGGTTTTGATTTCCTTTCTAAGTACCTGTAAAATATTTTAATGTGACAGAGTTGTTACTAAGTGGCAGCTGTAAACTATATGACAGGTGTTGTATGTATACAGATGTCTAGAAAATAAAATGCAGTTGAGCTTATTCACTCAGAGAACTTCATTGGTCTCATAAACATAAAAATACATATGCCAAGCATTCTACCCAGAATACCTATTGTTATTTGCAGTAAGATGAGCCTAATTATTCTATTACCACTCAGACTCTACAGTTGTTAAACTTTTAATAAAATCATGGTAGAGAGAATGATTTTAGTAGTGGAGTTTTCTCAGAACTGGTATTCTTCCATAAAAAAAATATAATCTAAAAACATATCCACAATGTATTTGGTTTGTATCAAGCAGAAAGGGCTCAAACTTGCTCACACAAACAAACTACAGACAGGATCAAGAATCCTGTGATAGGTTTCCCCATGTAACACCACTGAATGGTGCCAGATCACTAGGAATCATCCCAGCCCAAATTTTCTGGCAAAACATTTATTTTAAAGCCTAGCCAGATAACTTAGTTAAGACAGGCACAGTAAAAATTGGGACTCTTCATACCTATCTGTGATATGCTTACACTCACTGAAAACAAAGCTAAGAAATTGGAGGGAATTACTTTTGCTACTCAAATCTGTGAATGAAAACAATATGTTTTCCTGACTAGTTCTGATGTGTTAAACTTTCAGTTGAAATGTTTAATTTGGTGACTGTGAAATGATACTACGGTACTTGCTTCTCTGTCAACATACCTTATACAGAAATCATACAACTGCTGTTGCTTTAGAAAAAAGATGTATTCTTGTTTTGGATTGTCAGATTATTTTTAATAAAAATTGCATCCAGTATATTTATAGAGTCCTCCTAGAGGAGGTACTTGTGGATAGGATTCCTGGTCACCATTTGCCTTCTGCCCACCATTTTTTTTGAACATTTAAGTATAGGCTGAAGCTTCACGAACATAAATCTGCTGGACTTCATAAAAAGAAAAGTAAGTATTTCTCTATTGCTTCTTTTGGAGCCTGATGAAGTGCACAGCACTGCAAATACCTCTCAGAGGTGGAATCCAAGGCCACACATTTTGACAACCATGACCACGTTACAGAGTCAGGGTTACATATGCTTTGACTTATAGGAATCTATAGCAAACTCAAAAACTTCATCAATTAGATAATGGTTGTGAGATTACATAGATCTTAAGTAATAGTAATAATAAAAAAATCCTTGTAACTAGTTTTAAGAAAAAGTAATTTTCCTGCTAGTAACAATAGCACTGAAAGGACAATGTGACTCTTACAGATGTTGGTTATATGGTATTAGTGCCATATTCTTTGCTGTCGCCTATGCAAGAATAAAGCAGAAAATGTTTATTATATATCCTTTTCACATCAGCACATAACAGCAGCCAACCACTTTAACAAAAATACGTTTGCTTCCCTTCCCCCCCTCCCCTTCTTATTCATAGCTCATCCAACTCCTGTAAGGGCATGCATTACTCACTTCATTTTCCTGAGATACCTCTTTTAAAGTAAAAAATAAGAGAAAAGGAAAGGCTAGGGTTGACTCTGTGAGACCCCTGTATTTATTCACACTTATTGTGCATGACTGTAGACTGGTAAATCATATTAGCAGCCCATCTCCCCATCAAGCTGCTACTTGCTTTCCAGCCCTGGGAAGGTTCAACAAATCAACAGGAGCACGGAAAACAGAACATCAGTCTAATCTAGTGTTTAAGGTGAAGTTTTCAAACCCAATCTAAGAAGATCTTTAGAGCAAGCAACCAGCTGAAGGGCTCAGAAGGTGGTATTGACAATGAAAGAGTGTTGAAATATTGAGAAGCGCAGCACTTGTGCATTTTTAATAACAAGAGGGTCAACAAGGACACGGCTCCCTCAGTGCCCATAGTTGCCACACCAGGGCTATAAACGCTCTCAGTTCATCAGCTTTCTTAAACAGTTCATCAGCTTTCTTAAACACCCTAAACCCCCTCAGCGGACCTTTAGTCTTAAATTAACAAACCAAAGCAATGAAAGAAGGTGCAGCTTGAATGGCCAGCATTGATCCCCAACGGGGCTCGGCGCGGCTACAGGCACTGAAAAACTCTCTCCATTGTCGGGAGGAATTGACAAACCTCCTCGCCTAAATAGTCCAGCTAAGGCGGGCTGGAGGCACGCAGCTATAAAGGGCTCCCCTCGCCCCACTCCCAGCGCTCACAATGCGCCAGGCATGAGCTCTTTGTCAGGCCCAGACTCTGCAATTTTCTAACAAGGATTAAAGTTGTTTCTCGGCAGGGCCAGTGAAAAGCGATTTAGCAACATACCGCGCTTTCTTCAGGCAAGTTAAAGAGAAGTAGTTAAGGAATTTCATTATTCTGTAGACTGGTGGAAATACAAAACAAATATATTAAATATTCACCATCTTTCTGGGTGCCTGAGCTATAACATTCGCAGAACGGTTCAATTAAATATAACACTTATTGGCTGAAAGCAAGCACTTCAGATTTATTTTAGAAGTTTTATAAAAAGGTGCAGCTGTTTGCCACCTGGAAGGAGGCTCAATACATACTAATACACAATGCTTCAGTCCTTCTAGGGCTGGTATCTTTAACGCCTGAAACACAAGACCCCGTTGAGTTTCTGTATCTTGCCTGCTCTTGATAAATGGGCACTGTCAAAATGCTTTTTCTGCTGGATATGGCAGCTTTTCTACAAACCGTGTTTTATCTGCCTACAGAAGCCTTTATTGCATTATTGATTAGGAATTGAGTTGCTCAGACAACAATGGGAAGTTTTTGCTTCCTCCAGCTCTACTTTTCCTACCAGGAACAATAACAAAAAGTATTCTTCTCACTGAGGAGATTGTACATCAAAGGCAGCATAAGCTAAAATGCATAAGAAATGCTATAAGCATGTTAAATATTAAGAGCTAAAATGCCTAGTTTTTATTATTGTTTCAAGATTTTGATAGCAGGCACTATTAGTGTGCCAAGGAAGTCTGAGACCATTAAAAAACCATGTTAAATGATTAAAGAATAAATTATTTCTTAAAAATGTAAACAGCAAAAGTTAGAAAAAAAAATCATGTTTTAAGTTTTATAATTTATTTCCCTCTTTGTTAAATGTGAATAATCCTGCTGACTTGCTTTGTTGCATGTTGTTGAAAATGAGGGAAACAAGTGTTATTTGTAGCATCTTTGAAATCACTCTGAGGTTTACAAGTTATAGCTGTATTTTGAAGTTTAGGTATAGACATCACAAAATTAAAGGAGGATTTTCACCTGAGCACTGATGAGCTCATAACCTCTTCTGAAGGCTGGAAAGCCTTGGTCACTTTAAAAAAACCCCAAACAAATCTGGGGAAGGATTTCTCAACCTGTGGGCCACCACGACACATCAGAAGGTTATGTACACATAGGAGCACCAACACAAGAAATCAAGTCAGAAGAAGCAATTAACATTCAAGATAGCTTCATAATTTTTTTCTTTTTAGAAATAAAAATATTTAGTTGCAAATTAAAAGCAAAAAATTTGCATAAGAAGTTTCTGTTTTCCTCTCAGGTTTAGGTAGCCTTTTGATTAAGCCTGAGTAACCTTTGAAGGTTGAGGCAACTGTTAAGCAGACATAAAGAGAAAATTTAATGTATCAACATGTGGAAATTTTATTTGTACTCTGTTCTTGGCCCATCAGTTGTGATTCCTGACATGGGCAATTTATGAACTTATGGTTAAAATATCAATTTATTCTAATGGAGGGAGAACTGAACTTGTTGACTAGTGACATAGTGCCCTCTCACCACTCTCTCACATATTTTCACTCCCCTGAGAGGAACAAACTATCTCCCCAGTGACTTTTCTTTTCTAGATTTCACTGGTTATAGGCATGCACTGGTCTGTGAGACACCTCCAGTCACATTTCCAATGAGAATAACTGTGTGAGTGACCAGCAAAAGGAAGGAACAGAAGATGGGGAAACCTGAAAGCAGAAAAAGCTCTCGTGCAACATCTTTTCTATCCCACTATCAATCAGCCCCACATGGCTTCATAGTGACAGCCACTGCCCTTCTGCAACGTATTATCCAACCCCACAAGGATGTGTTTTCTTATTATACATAGCCTCACAGTGCACAACATAAACTGTTGAGCTAGGTTTGACTCTGAGCACCCAAGTTCGCAGTGCCATCCCTGAAAAAAGTGTCTCACCAAAATACAGAATTTTGCCTTCATGGGAAGTCCATGCAAAGACAATTATTATTTTTTTTTGTATGTGTGAACATTATTTTTCTGAATCAAAAGAGAATTTCATGGTATCGAGATGTGCTTCTACAGCAGAGACAGTAAGATTCAGTTGGCAGAAATGGTCAGTTAGATGGCCTCTGACTGTAGAAATAGAACTTATACCATCTCCAAGTACAATAAAATTTTCAAGTACGCTTGTAGCTACTCTTGCAGCTACCTTAATGCTTCTGGCTGTTCAGTTTTTGGCAAGATAGATAGATAGCAATCTTTCTGTTTAGGACAGCTAAAAAGTTTGCGCTATTTCTCTCCCTGAAACATGAAAAAAATCTTTGCTATTGATTCAAAGCAGTGCTATGACTGGAGGAAATAAAAATTGTGGCATGAATTTCATAGCAAAATGAATACAGTGGAAACAGCTGACATTATGACTGTTCTGAGAGTTAGAATTGTATCTTCATTTTATGGGCACTGATTGAGCACTACTTCACCTACATGTCCACTTTCTGTATATTTGCTATGTTAGGACACATTACTTTTATATTATTTAAAATGTATAAAATACAAGAAGTACAAATATCAAAACTGAAGGGGTATTTTAATGTAATGTAGCTTTCATTCAATAATAGTATATATCTTTTAATATTCAGACATCAGACCTAGAATGTTGGGGTTGGGGGGAAAGCTCTTTCTTTTGGATTTTCTAAAACATTCAGAAAGTTCAAGGAGAATACTAGTAGTTTTGGGGGTCACCATGATGTCAATACATTTATTCCTTTTCTATTCCTTTTTACTTTTCTTTTTTTCCTTAGAAATTTTCATTTCAGAAAAAGTGAAAGAAATTAAGATTAAACTAAGCATGAGTGGAAAATCCAAGGATTTAGCCTTATTGGAACCGTGTTTAGTGGGCAGTACAAACAAATGAAGCCTCTTCCCTACACCAAAGATCAGACGTTTAAAAGCTTTTGACCTGGAAAATGCAAATGATTAAATCAATATGAAGTGTCACATGAAAGCCCCCCTATTTATTTCTGCTCCCCATTTCACTGCAGTTCCTTCCTACAGTTACATTCAAGGACATGTCCAAAAGTCCCCCTGTTGCTGTATCTGCTGTAACACTCCCAAGCCCCATGTTCCCACATGTGCTTCTACTGTGCACAGAGCCCCTGACACACACCTCTTTCACCCCACCAGTGTCTTACACTCCCCATGCACAGGATCACCTATCAAGGCATCTTCCTGGAAATGTTTCAGGTTTTTATTCAGCTTCCATGTTTTGCTTCCTCCTCTAGGCCTGAAATGCTAAGCCAAATTTTGAACTTTGGCTTGGAAATGTGCAAAAATGTTCGCAGCCTAAATTACAGTTACGCGTACCAGGAAAGGAGAAGTGAGAAAACCCCCACATACTACTGTCTGCTTTAACACTCGTACTTCTTCTGATAAAGGGATCAGGACCAAGATTTCTTTAGCTTGGTCATGTCAAATTATAAACTGTTTGGGTATGAGCCATTTATTAATTTTTTTTTTTCTTCACCCAATTTTTTTTTTTTTTGGGGGGGTGGGGGGGGGTGGATCTGTGTGATTGCAGCCGATGCAGTAACTTGCCTCTTGCAGCCCTGACTGGCCAAGGAAGGCTTGTTTCCTTCCAGCAGGACTCTTTGGTTTCCTTCAGCCTTTTTTCATGCCATTATTCCAATGAACCTCTCAGGGAGCTCAAAAAACTTTTTGTTTTTCTGAAGAATGACTAATTGAAACACACTTTAGTCTCTAGTCAGTCTCTTCCCTTTTTATTTGAATGAAGGATTGCCATTCCCAAAGCAAACAGGAGGGGAGCTCAAGAGAAAGGGGAACCCAAACATGGACAAATAGACCTGGTTTAGCAAGACTGATGATGACAAACAAGTGAACAGCTGTTGGATGGGATATTTTGGTAATACAAGGAAGCAGACTTAGGTAGGCTGATTTTCAGAAATCAGCAATGAGAAGAAAAGAGAGAAAAAGGCTCATTTCAAAGCATATTAAGCATCTTTGGAACTCCTAAGCAAGAAGGATAGCATTCTGAAAGAGCAAATTAAATCTAACATATGAAAAGCTTACCTTTTAGGAGGAAAGTAATTTTTTCGTATTTTAGGCTTATAATTAGAAGCTAGCTAGTTGCTATGGAACTACTGCCAATCTAAACATAAATATACACTTTCAACACAAAATATACAGTACTCATCTCTCCCTGTATTGTATATTGGTTGCTAAACAGCAATTTACAATATTTATGCTATTTTATAGTGTTTGTGACCTTCATATTTTTCTGGCTTCTTCACATATGGTAAATGCACTGGGAACCTGGAATTCTGCAAAATTAGACATGCATAACTTCCTTCTGTATCTGCACATATGTAACGTTGCTGTTCTGATTTTAAACACTAGGTACTAACATAACGCTCTTGACTGCGAGAGACTAACAGCACAAACACTTTTCCTACTCCACTCTGGATATGCAGTGCATCTGTGAACAGTATTTGTGTAGGTTATTCTGGTGCTAAAAATCTCTGGAGCAAACACTGTCAGTCTTGCTACACTGCGTGTTGTGTTGCAATTTGGCTATATTGGCAAACATCCTCCAAGGCACAGAATGGGGAACATCCCTTGAGTGATCTTGAAAAAGAAAGCCAGCTTGGATTGTCAAAATAAACAAATGAACACAATGCAAAATGACCAAGTTGTTACTTGTTGTAACACTTGCTTCATTCTAACACGCTCTAGTTTGAAAACACCTGTGCTTACCTGCACAAATGCTGAACAGTGTTCCTAAGTGCATATGTAATGTCAGTAGGATTGAAGGTCCCGGTTCACTCTGTAAGGTATGTGACTGAGACACCTAGCTCTGCCTTTGCCTAGTCATCCAGGACCACCAAAAGTGAGGTGAAGTTGGGCCAAAGTCTGTGTTGTAGCTTTTACAGTCACATTAGTAATTCTTGCCTTAGAGCCTTCTACTTAGACTCCCTGCTCCATGTGGAATGAGGTCAAGTGTGTATTTTAATTAGAGCATTTAGAACATCCGGGGTTCCTCTGGGTGAATTTTTACAGGCTCATTTCTTTCCACCTCAGCAATCTCAACTCATCATCTGTTTACTCTGTCTGTTATTGCAGTGAAACATGACAGGGCCGGATGCAGCTGTGAGGTTGATAGGGAGTTGCACAGCGGTGGAGCCACTCCTCTCCTACGTGGCATTGACTGGGCACCACACTGAGCAGCGCTAATGTGGAGCAGAGGTCCAGCCTCCTGCCTCTCTCTTGCTTCTCTCCTCCCCTCATCCCTTCAGAGAAAGTGTCCCTGGATTGGGCAGATGCCTGGTTTGCTCCTTTCCGTCTCTGACCCTATAGCCAATGAGCACTATTTCAGCGAAGCATATCTTACAGCTGCATTGCTTTTTTTTTGGAGCCGATTTTTCTATGCATTATTTGTACTGTTGCACATTGTAAACACTTTCAGTACAGTATAATATAAAGGATTATCAATTTGGTGTAAATTAAGAAAATATACCATAAACCACTTGAAATTATTTAAAGGAAATCATCTCTATATAGGTGAACACTTTTGCACATTTAAATCAGCACTAAAGCTTCAGTTCCCTGGGATCAAATGGGTTAAGTAGCTCTTTCTACTGATGAATTACTGACTTTGCCAGAGCACTCTGAACCATCCTCACCTGCTACTGTTTTGATTTACAACATGGTGACCTCTTTCTGTTACTTCAGACTTATTACACTAAAACTAGTTTATTATGCTTTCTGGCACCTTTTTCTTGTAATATGATCAACAATGCAGTTGTGTGTCTATCTACGAACACATAAGCTTTGCTTGATTTTCCTTTTTAAGCTAAGATTGACCCAAAAGAAATATATAAGAAAAGTATAAATATCAAACCTGCAAGTAAGGTTTGAGAAGCCACAAGGTTCTCCTGCTGTTTATACGTGTGTGAATTACAGTACATCAAGAAATCAATATTCCCTAGATGGTGCTTGTGCCTGGCATTTCTTGGTGAACAAACATTAAGTAAGACAATATAAATGGTACAATCCTTATTGATTTCTCTTGACTGTGTAGAATGTGAAAGCTGCAGCCACAGTTAACACTTACTGACAGACTCATATAAAGTTTCAGTGCTATTTTATATTTTTATAGTTGCCCACGCTCAATTGATTCCATTAAGCTGCTAGACGCATTTCAAGCCATCTAGATAAGAAAAAAACCAAACCAAAAAACCCACAGTGCCTGGAATGAGATGTTGCTACTTTGTGCCTAGCAGGATAAAAAGGTTAAAGGACTAAATTGTGCCTGGATGTTGGAAGGAGTTCTCTTTTATTTGATAGAATTGTTATTGTTTTTAGTGAATGGATACTCTGAGTGATGGATAGATGCATTTAACTAAGTTAAATAAATGAATGAACAGTATAGACCAGAAAGGTCCATGGGGAAACTGTATTGGAAGCTCCCAGTGTTACAGCCCCTCCCCAAACAAACAAGCAAAACCCTCTGGTAGTTCCACCCTGACTGCTGAAGTTCCCTCAGAAAAAAAATCAGACGGGCTTTAAAATCTTGAGTCTGGGATTATTCTCCCCCCCCCCCCCCATTTGTCCCTCTTTTGACTCACGATGCACATTTTAAATTGCCTTTTTATAGCAATTTGTACAATGCCCCCCTGCCCCCCCCCAAAAAAGTGAGCTTCTCACAAAAGTCAAGGAAATTAGGGAGTAGGACAGCATAAGCAGATTCTGAATATCAGGATATGAGATTTCGTGCCCTGAAAAATAATCCTCTATTTCCCTTTTAGACTCAAAAAGCTCTTTTAGTAAGATATCAGAATATCTCTTTAGTAGTTTCTTACTCTCCCACTGGGCAGGTTTAAAAAATATGATTGAATTAGTGTCAAAAAGGTGTCAGACACGCATTCCATGAATACTAAATGAAGACTGGACTATGGGATATATAATGTCTTGAGAAAACCCTTTTTGTATCTTTTTGGGCCATTTGGTAGCTAATAAGATGGAAATTCACAAATTAAAAATGGCATAAAAAATGAAGAAGTGGGGAAATGCATCATATCAAAAACATAGAAGAAACTAGCCATTGTTTTATGGTTTCCTCTAGAGAAAACACTCTCAGCTACAGTGTAAAACAGCTTACAAAGTGCTGAATATTCTGATTCTGAAGCAGCTAACTCTGAAGTACATGCTTTGCTTTAAGTGTGTTGTGGTCCTATTGATTTCAACAGTACTGAGCTTTGCTGGATTCACAGCAGCATAATCAGCACCCTCCAAGAGTGTGCGCTCCTTTTCTCAGCATATTCCAGGGCAAAAAAAAAAAAATCAAAGCAAACTTATGTACTGTATGAAATCAGATGGACGTTACATTTTACAGTTTTCAAATGAACTGTTGTTCTTTTATAGAGATTTCCATCCCCAAAAATGAGGTGAGTCTACTTGAAAACATCAGGAATAATTCCGTGAACTTTGAAAAGACTTTGAACAAAAAATCTGCAAGATGTTGCTTCCATCTTGCAGAAGATTTGTATCTTTAGGCATGTTATATTTTTTTAATTATTATGTTACCAAATGTGGACTTTTTTTCAGTCTACATTTGGTAATACTGTCTACAGTTTTCTCTAAAGTTCTTTCTTTTACTCAAAAAGACATGACAAACTGTTTTAAAATTACAAGACTGTCTTTAGATCAAGAGAAAACTGCAGAGTGGTTCTCATATCAAGAGCTATTTTCCCTATAAAATATTAGACATAATTAAAGGTGAGTGAAGACTTTGGTGAAAATCTAAAGAGCATCGGCAAATCTGAGCACTGCTCAGGTTTTCAATTGCTTTTCTACTTCTCAGTTCTTTTAAATGGTTTTCTATGGCAGGAACATTTTTCTTAATTAGTCACAGCTAATTAGTGTTCTGGCATAGACAAGTAATCAGAAATGTCAGAGCTGCAAGGCTACATCTCCCTAATCCTTTGATAATAATTTAGCCTCCTGGGAGGGCCTCAAGCTGCGGTAAGTAGTGGCTGACAATAAGGCAAAATTAGGTGGGCAGCAGACCATTAGGATAGAAAAATAAAAAGCACTACCAAATCCTGCTGAGCACCATCAGGCAACTAACTACACTGCCAGATGAGGTGCCTGTTTAAGCCTGTGTTGTTAATTAGCTGATTCTACCAGACCTGCCACATATGTCCAGGTGCATCATACAAAGATGTGTATTTCTGGGTTTGCGCCAAAGGACAATTTTGCGCTGTGATCAAATTTCAAGAATCTGAGAAAGAAGCCCACATATTTCTTGAAGATTATTCTGAGTTATCAAAGAAATAGGAAGATCAACAAGCTACAATCCATTTTTGTTGAGTCTCTTTTTAAGTAATTAGGCACGGTCCTCTCATGTTTCTCAGAGGTTAATACAAACACAGCTTTTGATTCAAATGTGGCCTTTAACCAAGCAGACTTTTTGTCAAATCACACACTTGCAAATAATTACGTAACAATGAAAGTGAAGATTACTTATTAAAAATAATGTGACAGGAAGCAATTTGAGAATAAGGGGGAAAAAATCAAAATTAAAGTTTTCTAGAAAAACATTGTTGAATACTGAATACTACAGTAATGGTGCCTTTGAGGTAGACATGGACAGTACAAGGAGTTGGTACTACAGAAAACTCATATCTGAGTAAGTGTTCCTCTTAGCTGTGTAATGCCAGCTGTAGATTAACTTGCCAAGGAGAAGCATTTGCACATTTTTAACACATTTTTTCTAAAAGGTCAGAAAAGTCACAGAAATGATGCAACTGAATAAAGCATTTGCTAAAAATGTACTTGCAGATATGATGGCAAACAGAAATTAATGGATAGATGGATGGATGGATGGATGCTTTCTATCTCAAGGCACAGAATGAAGTAGCCGATTGTAATCTTTGGAGAATAATTACTACCTCAAATAACCTCAAGTACATCGTTGAACTTAAATTGTCCATCCTTGCTACATAATGGAAAATAATGGCTGTGATATGGGAACACTACTAGCATTTAATTAACTTTCCAGACAAAACACAAGCATTTTTCAACAGAAAAAAAGCATCACATTACATCTGAAATTTTGAAATAGAAAAGCAGCTACATAAATCTGCAGTGTTTAAGCATTTACACTACTCAAGGGTGTTCTGTCTTTCTGCACTTCAAAGAAAGTTGTACGAGTTCCCTGCCATTAACATTTCTTACACTGCTTGTTGAAATTGTTACCCTGCATGAGGCCAGGACTCCGAAGATGTTCTCGGATATGAGCAGTCCCTGTGAAGTCAACAGGACTACTCAGTCACATCGTAGTAACACCCAGAAAAGATGGGTGATCAGGGCCAAAGTCAACATCTGCTAACAGGTGCCATCTTATACAAAGTAACAAAGGGATCTGTCTACCAATGCCAACCTTTCCAGGATGCTCACTCTGACTATATCACATGTTTATGGTACTCTTGTGTAGAGGTTTCCCAGAAATCAAAGCCTAAAACACTTGGAAAACCTTTAAGTTGTATCAGTGGCTAAACACTGATGTGTTAAAACTGTTCTCTCAAACCATTCATTTCTCAAAGTAGCAATCAGTAATTGCATAAAAATTTCATTGCATATATAGTCTTAATAAAACTGGAATTATACAACTATTTATAAGTTTTTCACAGGAGACAAAACACAAACTATAAGATAGTGTACTTAACAGCAAATAAACCAAGAAGGGTTTTGAAGGAAAAGTGTTTGAAACCATTTTTTTCTGTGTTCAGACACTATCCACACTTCACGTGCAATTAACAGGTACAACAAAGTGAGAATCTACACGAAGTGGTACTTAGGAAATATACATTACTACAGAAAGTAAGTATTGCTTTGATGTTTTAAACAGTGCTTTATGCAAAATTAATTATCTTTTTTAAGCTGGTTTGTTTACAAAATCCAGTTTTGTTTTAAAGGAAACAGTTTGTAATTTATAAGTCTAATGTAATTTAAAATGCTCAGGAGTTCAAAACTTATTAGTTTCATCTTAAAAATTCAGTTGAAAACACGAATCTAAGACTAATCAGTAATGGAGACCAGTAACGAGTGGTGTCCCTCAGGGAATGGTGTTGGGACTGGTCTTCTTTAACATCTTCGTTGCTGACATGGACAGTGGGATTGAGTGCACCCTCAGCAAGTTTGCCGATGACACCAAGCTGTGTGGTTCGGTTGATATGCTGGAAGGAAGGAATGCCATCCAGAGGGACCTTGACATGCTTGTGAGGTGGGCTGGTGCCAACCTCATGAAGTTTATCCATGACAAGTGCAAGGTCCTACACCTGGGTCAGAGCAATCCCAGGCATAGCTACAGGTTGGGCAGAGAAGAGATTGAGAGCAGCCCTGTGGAGAAGAACTTGGGGGTGCTGGTCGATGAGAAAATGAACATGAGCCGGCAGTGTGCGCTTGCAACCCAGAAAGCCAACTGTATCCTGGGCTGCATCAAAAGGAGTGTGACCAGCAGGTCGAAGGAGGTGATCCTGCCCCTTTATTCTGCTCTTGGGAGACCTCACTTGGAGTATTGTGTGCAGTTCTGGTGTCCTCAACATAAAAAGGACATGGAACTGTTGGAACAAGTCCAGAGGAGGGCCACGAGGATGATCAGGGGGCTGGAGCACCTCCCATATGAAGACAGGCTGAGAAAGTTGGGGCTGTTCAGCCTGGAGAAGAGAAGGCTGCGTGGAGACCTCATAGCAGCCTTCCAGTATCTGAAGGGGGCCTATAGGGATGCTGGGGATGGACTCTTCATTAGGGACTGTAGTGATAGGACAAGGGGTAATGGGTTAAAACTCAAACAGGGGAAGTTTAGATTGGATATAAGGAAGAAATTCTTTCCTGTTAGGGTGGTGAGGCACTGGAATGGGTTGCCCAGGGAGGTTGTGAATGCTCCATCCCTGGCAGTGTTCAAGGCCAAGTTGGACAAGGCCTTGGGTGGTATGGTTTAGAGTGAGGTGTCCCTGCCCATGGCAGGGGGATTGGAACTTGATGATCTTAATGTCCTTTCCAACCCTAACTATTCTATGATTCTATGATTCTATGAATGATAAGTTGGCATGTTATGGACACAGCACTGCATTTGTTAAGGTTAATTGTAAAACTCCCATTGATTTTGATAGTGCAGAACCAGACTCTGTGGAAATTTCATAGTTGGATGAGTTTTACATTTGTTAATTCCGTGATCAGATACATAGCACTGATCTTTGATAGGCTGCACAAATGTTTTTACATAGTCCATTGAGCAGATTACCTTTACAAATAAGAGGGAACTTAACAATAATTAGTAATGATGTAGATTTATTCTATATTTGTGGAACTCTATTGTCAATACTTCATTTTTCCCATTCACCAACTGCTACTTTTACAGCCTTTTCTGAAAGCATTTTTGAAACAGTGGCTCAAAGTATAACTTTGTTTCTAAAACGTTCTCTTGGTCACTGTAAAAGCTGTTAGCACATAGCAGCTCTGAATCAAGTAAGTGAAATCTGTGCACAAATAGTTTGTAGTTTGTAGTTATAATTTTCTGGGATCTAAAATAACATCCAAGGCTTGGTATTGTCTATATTTATAACTAACACCTTTATCACATAGAATGGTCTGGGGTTTTTTGCTAAGTCTGGATGAGGTGCATGCATGCAGCATGAGGAATAAACAGGAGGAGTTAGAAGTCTGTGTACGGTCTAAAGGTTATGATCTGGTGGCAATTACAGAGACATGGTGGGACAGCTCACATGACTGGAATGTAGTCATGGATGGCTATGTCCTTTTTGGGAAAGATAGGTCTGCAAAGCAAGGTGGTGGAGTTGCCCTTTATGTGAGAGAGCAACTAGAATGTATTGAGTTCTGTCCAGGGGCAGATGAGGAGCAAGTGGAAAGTCTGTGGTTACGAATTAAGGGACTGGCTGGTACGGGTGATACAGTTATGGGGGTCTGTTATAGACCTCCTGATCAGGACGAAGGAGTTGATGAGGCTTTCTACAGGCAGCAGAAAGCAGCCTCACGACTACATGCCTTGGTCCTCATGGGGGATTTTAACTACCCTGATATTTGCTGGAAGACTTACACAGCCAATCATTCACAGTCTAGGAGGTTCCTCCAGTGCATTGATGATAAGTTCTTAATGCAAATGGTGGACAAACCAACTAGGAGAGGAGTGCTGCTGGATCTAGTACTCACCAGAAAGGAGGGTCAGGTTGAAGTCATGATGGTCAACGGCAGTGGCAGCCTTGGCTGCAGTTACCATGAGATGGCGGAGTTTAGGATCCTGTGTGGGAGGAATAGAATACCTAGCAAGGCCAAAATTCTGGATTTCCGAAGGGCCAGCTTTGGCTTCTTCAATCAATTGCTAAGAGAAGTTTCATGGGAAAGGGTATTAGGTGGTAAAGGGGCTCAAGATAGTTGGTCAGCATTTAAGGACCACTTCTTCCAAGCTCAGGATCAGAGTGTCCCAATGGGTAGGAAATCAAGTAAGGGAGCCAGAAGACCAGCATGGTTAAACAAGGAATTGCTGGGCAAACTCATGTGGAAAAAGAGAATCTATGGATTATGGAAGGAGGGGCTGGCCACTTGGGAGGAATATAAGACAGTTGTTAGAGGATGTAGGGAGGCAATTAGGACAGCTAAGGCCTCCTTGGAACTTAATCTTGCTAGTCAGGTTAAGGACAATAGAAAGGGCTTTTTCAAACACATAGCGGATGCAACTAACACAAGAGGCAATACAGGCCCACTGTTGAACGAGGTGGGTGCCCTGGAGACAGAGGATTTAAAGAAGGCAGAAGTGCTGAATGCCTTCTTTGCCTCTGTCTTTACTCCTGCAGACTCTCCCCAGGGGCCCAAGATTCATGTAGCCCCAGAAGGAGTCAGGACAAAGGAGGAGTTTGCTTTGGTAGATGAGGATTGGGTTAGGGATCAGCTGTGCAATCTGGACATCTATAAAACAATGGGTCCGGATGGAATGCACCCACAGGTGCTGAGGGAGCTGGCGGAGGTCATTGCTCGGCCACTCTCCATCATCTTTGGTAAGTCGTGGGAAACAGGAGAGGTGCCTGAGGATTGGAGGATGGCAAGTGTCACACCAGTCTATAAGAAGGGCAAGAAGGAGGACCCAGGTAATTATAGACCGGTCAGCCTTACCTCCATCCCTGGAAAGGTGATGGAGCAACTTATTCTTGATACCATCTCTAGACATATCAAGGATGAGGGGGTCATTAAGAGCAGCCAACATGGTTTTACCAAGGGGAAGTAATGTTTGATCAACCTTATAGCCTTCTATGAGAAAGTAATTAGGTGGATGGATGATGGTAGAGCGGTAGATGTGTTTTTTCTTGATTTAAGTAAGGCATTTGATACTGTCTCCTACAGCATTCTCATAGATAAGCTAAGGAAGTGTGGGCTTGATGATCAGGTAGTGAGGTGGATCAAGAGTTGGTTGAAAGGAAGAAGGCAGAGAGTTGTGGTCAATGGGGCAGAATCTAGCTGGAGGTCTGTAACTAGTGAAGTACCTCAGGGGTCGGTGCTGGGACCAGTGCTGTTTAATATTTTCATCAGCGACCTGGATGAGGGAACTGAGTGTACCCTCAGCAAGTTTGCTGATGACACTAAACTGGGAGGAATGGCTGACACATCAGAAGGCTGTGCTGCCATTCAGCGAGACCTGGACAGGCTGGAGAGTTGGGTGGGGAGAAACTTGACGAAATTCAACAAGGGCAAGTGTAGAGTCTTGCATCTGGGGAAGAACAACCCCATGTACCAGTACAGGTTGGGGGTTGACCTGCTAGAAAGTAGTGAAGGGGAAAGGGAGCTGGGGGTCCTGGTGGATGGGAGGATGAACATGAGCCAGCAATGTGCCTTTGTGGCAAAGAAGGCATTAGAAAGGGTGTGGTTAGTAGGTCAAGAGACGTTATCATTCCCCCCCTCTGTTCTGCCTTGGTGAGGCCGCATCTGGAATGTTGTGTCCAGTTCTGGGCCCTCAGTTCAAGAAGGACAGGGAATTGCTTGAAAGAGTCCAACGCAGAGCCACAAAGATGATGAAAGGAGTTGAACATCTCCCTTATGAGGAGAGGCTGAGGGAGATGGGTCTCTTTATCTTGGAGGAGACTGAGGGGTGACCTCATCAATGTTTACAAATATGTAAAGGGTGAATGTCAGGATGATGGAGCTAGGTTTTTTCAGTGATGTCCAGTGATAGGACAAGGGGCAATGGGTGTAAACTGGAGCATAGGAGGTTCCATGTGAACATCAGGAAGAAGTTCTTTACTGTGAGAGTGACAGAGCACTGGAACAGGTTGCCCAGGGGTGTTGTGTAGTCTCCTACGTTGGAGATATTCAAGGCCCGCCTGGACAAGTTCCTGTGTGACGTACTCTAGGTTACCCTGCTCTTGCAGGGGGGTTGGACTAGATGATCTTTTGAGGTCCCTTCCAACCCTTGGGATTCTGTGATTCTGAGGTGTTTCCCTGTCTTTTCCTGTTCATCTTGGCTGCTGATTTCTTACCTGATACAAATACAACGTGTTTTCAAGGGGAAATGAACTGTGATCTGCAACTGTAGCCAACTGAAGTGACTTGAAGTATATTTACATAAAAATGTGAATGTATTTAATTCTATTGAAATATAACTTGATATAATTGAATTTATAAACAGTACCTAGGTTTTGTTTTATCACTCACTTAAAAAAACCCTTCCAAAAATCATGGGCAAAATCTTGCTCAATCATACTGTTCTAAAACTGAATTAATCTCAGGAGAATTGAGTTATCCTTTGCTTTAAATTCCTGCACACTATGAGCTTACATATTTGCATTCATCTGAATCTCTCCAATTGCTTATACCTCCTAGTGTGATGTGATGTAGAAATGTGATAGCACCATGTATAAAGAAAAATAAAGATACAAATAGATACTTGATACATGAAATACTTATCATGTACATCTTTTTTCTTTTCTTACAGCTAAAAGCATTGGCCTTGATGGCATACAATGAGTATTACTGAGTAAAAGAGGACATGAATGGTTTTGTGTCTCAAAGGCAAGCACTATGTCATGACTTGTATCCATACAGAGATAACTTCTTGTGCTGAATAGCTTGATTGCTGAAATGAAATTTGGAAGAGGTCCTTGATCCATGGTAATCCAAATGTATTGAGGCCCTATCCTTGGGTTAGTGCTAGCTGGCCTAACCCAAAATCACACCAGGAACCATGCTGGTGACTTAATGGTATGAATGATCACTTGCTAGTTCTAAGGCTGTGCCCAGGCCCTGGCTAGTTTACTACTATGGACATAGCCTAAGGCTTGGTCCAATCCCACTACATCAACAAAGTCAATGTGGTCTCTCCAGTGAGAGTCAGACTTGGCCTTAGGCACATAATTTTATTAACGTTCAGAAAACTACAACATAAGCAAAAATAACCCCAAAGAAAAACAAAAACCAGAAACTTGAAAATGAAACATATGCTTGCAGATTCAGTGCAAAAGCAAACTGAAGCAGAAGTTGCTAATATGGTTTTAGTACTTTGCAAAGGTGCCAGCTGGATGGATGATAATTTTTCTACCCCTGCAGGGCATCAAAGCTTTTATAAAATCATTCTTTTCACACATATTAGCACTTAGCTTATTAAAACAGATGATACTTTTTTTTTGTAAAGCTGCCTGGGAGTGTCTGGAAATATAAAATCTGAGAGATAAGTCTTTTTTTGACCACCCAGCCTAACAAACAACAAACACTGACATGACATACCATGGCTGAGAGTATATGTTATGGGACCTTCTGTGACTGCCACAACTGTAGTGTCACAGTAAAGGCTGTGAATTGCTGTTATGAAAACATTTGCTGTAACTTGCATAATTAAATGAACCTGCCAGCAAAGCTTTCTAAAATACTTAAGCGATGACACACAAATAAATACATTTCAAAGTCTGCATTATGTTCCAGAATTTGTTTTGCAATAAATTGCATTGCACACTGCCAGAGATTACTTTTTTCCCTGTTCAAATTTCTACATAAGTGGCTGAGATCAGTGCCATGTAAATTGATCCAAGTTCATAATAAAATAACCTTTCTTTTAGACATATTTTACACATGAAGTGATTTGAACTTATACAGAAAGTACAATTACAGCTGCCTAGAGCTTTTCCTTCATGTAACTCAGAAAGGGACATACTAGACATAAATGAGTGGTCAGAACTTGAATGAGCAGAAATATGCCCAAGACTGTTTCTAGTGGCATTACAGGAGAACCTTGTCTGAGGAAAATTTTGGTGGAGCAGCTGATCATTTCTAACAAAAAGAGGAGGAAGCAGGGCAAAAGAATGAGTGGCTACAGAAGCTGGTATTGAAGCTGAGGGAAATTATTGCGAAGATCCAGGCTGACTGGCAATGTGCGCACCTTGAGTCTGAGGATGTGTGAAGTGGGATTAGAATTTTGCAAACGATCTTGACAATTAAATGAATGTTTCTTAGATAAAACTTTAAGAAATTCTGAGTCTTAAACTAAAACCCCATAAAACAAAATTCTAAAAGTCATTACATGAAAATACCAGTCAAACCCATAGGTGTACCTGGCATAACTGACCTCTTTCTATATATAAGCAGGCAGTACAAGTTCTTTATATAGGGAAATTAGGTCTGCAATGCAGTCCACAAATGTAAAATCAAAAAATGGAATAAAATTGGGCTACTCACAGTGGAAAAATGACTATTTCAAATAATAATCTTCTACCAACTTTATTTCTGCCTTCTAGCACTAAGAAGTTTCATATAGAAAATGTTTAAAGAAAGGCCACCCTTGACAGCTGAAGATGATAAATAAAAAGCAAAAGAAAAAAATGATCAACAGGGAAGAGCATCTGAATGGTTTGTTGAATATCATCAAAATGCAGCTTATCCCTTCTTATGTAGTAGTGATACCAGCAAGCTTTCCAAGCTTTCCTGCTCCGGCAGGGGGATTGGACTAGATGATCTTTTGAGGTCCCTTCCAATCTCTAACATACTGTGATACTGTGATACTGAGGTAGTTACTTACATCGAATAACTTCTCTATGTACATTTCCTCATTGACCTTTTCTCGAAGTATATCCTGGTTTTGTCGAACAAACATAATGTAGGTGTCTGCTAGATCCATCCCTGGTTTCTGCGGAGACATAAAGTAAGGGGAGAAAGTAGTGGGAAGAGAAAGAGCTGGACCACTCAACAACTGAGAATAATAAGGAATACGTAAAGACAATGAAAACTGAAATTATGTTAGAATGTTCACACACGCATAAACTCTATTTACGATCTCTGAATCTAGGTTAGTTACAAAATTCAGGAAGGTTCACTAACAGTGAAGGTCTCATTGTTATAATTTAGGGGTGATTTGAGTCACAAATCTACACTGCCATATGTAATGGCATGAAGTCTTGGTTCTGGCAACACCAAGGCAAACAGACAGTTTCCCCATTTTTGTCAGTGAGATTCTCATAGTTACTCCAGCCTCAAGGTCCAGATCCTGCTATCACATTCAGAAAATGTTTAAAAAAGCATTCAGTTTCTTTTTCATTGCCTCAGATTTGTTGTGATTTGCTTCCAATGTACTGAGTTTGGAGGTTAGCTTCTACTAATTCTGCTTCAAATGAAGTTCAAGTATTCCCCTCAGAGCAATGGTACAAAGGCTGTTACTAGAGTAGACCAGTACCCCTGTTTTTCTGAAACTGTTGCACTGCCTCAATCAGATAAATCGCTCCTAGGGAAGGAGCGAAGGCTGAAATGTTTCCCTTCTTGTACTGATCTCTGGTCTATATGAATAGCAGGGTAGGGATAATTTTCACAGCATGCTCCCAAACATGGGACAGGCTAGGATATGTCGTGTATGTGATACTATGTCAGACCAGCCAGAGTGGTGGCTCAAACTGCTCTCTCCTGACCAGCTGAGGCTCTGGACCTCTGCAGCCACAAAATATTCTGCACCAAAGCCCCTAACAGCCTGCAACATCCTCTTTCCTGCGGGGCATGCAGATCTGGTCAATCGCTCACCTCTCTCTAACAGGAACTGTGAATGAACAAAAAATTAGTCTTCTGTAAATGCCTTCTGTGTGAGCAAGTTTGTAAAAGTATCACTTACTCCCAAATAATAGCTTTTAAAGTTCATGGCATGCAAGAAAAGGTCAAGTTTTATAATACTTTACAGTAAGCCTTACCACAAAGCTATTTGAAAAGGATTTGGGTTTGGCTAAGACTGACCTTGTACAGAATAAGTAACAAACAGCTGTATGGAAGGAGGTCGAAAGCAGCTACCCCAAGTCCCTGAATTCCCAGGCATAAGTAATCTCTGTTTCTCAGAAGCTGTTATTGTTTGAAAACAGCATAAATACAAAGCTGTAAAATAGCATAATTTAAAGGCCTGTATGCATAATTATGCTCATATAGTTAAAATATTTGCATGTAATATTGCATAAAGGCTTCCTTCCTAGCCTGCAAGTGGATAACTATTATTTTTATCATTCCTTATTATGTTGTGTGTAATATATTATAATGTATATGAACGGGACTGAGCACAAGGGGGAAGGAAAGGTACAACATGCCCGAACTAATACCTGTCCAGAAACTGCCATTACAATAATAGGATGAGAGCATTCTCTGCTCAAAACTGCAGTGAGGGAAAACTCCTGGATCATGAGCTTCATCTCTTTTTCCCTGAATCTACCATAGACAATGAATAGGAACACAATTCAAAATAAGATTTTATTTTCATTTATACATGTATGTCAATGGCAGTTTTGTTTCCTAAAATTTGGAATGGTGGCCTATTTTAACACTTCTAGCATCTTCAAAACTCACTGAAAAACTGAAATGATTCCTGCACACTCCAGAGGCAATGAAAGTTCACCTTAAAAACTTATCACATACATACATGCATACATGAAACTTTTAAGAGGAAAGCAGGGCCATTTACATTTATATCTGAGTTACACACCTTGGTCCTAAGCGTAGAAATAAAAATGTAAGATTACAATAGATAAGACAGTTTTGTGTGGGAAAACTTGGTTTACAGAAATCATTATATTTCCTTCATAAAAATGTGCCTTCATTAAAATGTGAGAGAAATGTTTTTATATTAAACTAAATCACAAAGTGAAGGAGACTTAAAACAGAAAGCTCCATATCGTACTTTAGTATACTCATTTGTGATGGTACAAAAAATATAATCAGCATTGAAACCTTACATACTTTTTGAAACCCGATAGGCATTTTATAGGAATTGGCCTAGTTTTAACTTGGAGGGATAAAGGGATAATATTTTGAAATCTCCAGGGGTGGGTGAAGGAGATAATCTAACAAATGAAAGGCTGATTACAGTTCTTGCAGATACATATTCAAATGTATAAATGAATCTTCCACCGAACGCTAAAACCTAATGGTTCTCCAATTCATGCAAATTTTTCCTTTACTAAGTTCAATAAAAAAAATGTTCATCTTGCAGACAGCCAAAGCTAGGAAAATAATGTTTCCCATCAGCGTTAACTCTCCCCTTATCTTTGAGATGTTTACCTAGTCTTGAAGCTGTGACATATGGGAATTTCACACCTAGTGAATATATTTTCATGTAGCTTGTGGCACGGGAGTGTAATCATTAAAGGAATATACACTAGTAAGAGTAACTGCAACAGCTGGTGACATTTACCAATTAGAATTACAGTTCTTTAAAACACTTCATCCTTCTTTAATGTGTTCAGGATAATTATCTTTGAAATTGCTGGTGAAAAAAAATTAATTTTCCTTTTAAACAGTGTCTGCCTACAGTGGAAATATGTCTGGATAAGGAAGATCTTCAATGCTCCAACAATATGACTCTGTTTTAAAACCTCACCAAAATCATTGCAAGATAACTATCTTTGCTCATGGCTGGCCAAGCACACATTAAACATTGAATGGAGCAACAGTAGATCAAATACTTCATTATATCTCCATACTGCATGCACTGAATTTAATTTTTTCTCTAAACATGTAAAAAATAAAAGAAAGCCATTACAAGCATCAAAACAGGCTCAGTGCTATATATTTAATGTTTTAACCTTTTTTAATAGGCATTATGCTTACGATGGGAGCCTCTGAATACATGATCCTCTGTTGCTCCATTTTGGATACTTTAGAAAAAAAACAACAGGCTAATGTGGAATAAACCCCCCAAATAACAAGTAATTGGATGCACCTCAAAGGACAAACAAACAAGCAAACAAAAAAATAACCCCCAAACTAATGGAAGCTGAAATATATTTAAAATAACTGTCACAGGAGTCATTTCATTACTAATGTTGGACAGACTTAAGCAACTTGGGCTCCATGATGTGCATCTATACCCAATATAAGAAATTCTGATCCTCTGAATCTCTGGCAGAACATCTGCTGAAGTTAATGGGAGAGAACTATTTTCACCTCTTTGGGAGAGGAATTTAACCTGGTATATTTAGCTTGATAATGTAAAAAAAAAAAAAAAAAAAAAAGAAAAAGTATTCTGTCTCAAAATTTCCACTCCCCAAAATATTTTTTTTAATAATAAATAAAAAGCTATTTTAGGTTTGTTTTATTCAGAACAGCAGACAAGATGTTTTACCTATCTGAAAATGAAAGAGAACCAAACAAAGAGATGAATGGAGAAACTGGAAATACAAAGACATCAAATAAAATACCAGGAAATGAAGAGTTGTAAATAGGGTTACTTTGTCACTGGTTACACAAGTAACTGAATACACTGGCGAGTGAATGAGTTTAAACAAGGGTGTAGGCTTCAGCACATTCTTTTTTAGGGTTAATCACTAGTTAACCTGGCAAGAGGAACATGCTGTTTGGGGGAAAAAAAAAATAAAATCCTTGTTAATTATATACTGCAAGTGCTCTTACTTCCTGCTGCTGCACCTAATCCTACAGGTGCAGGTTGTCTCTTTTACTATTCACTGGTAGGTGGGTCCAGATCAACAGGCACTTTTCACAGCAATGAATTAAGATAAAGAAGAAACAGCTTAACTTTTCCCCTTTGAGTAAGAAGACACTACCGTAGTGTCTATTTAACAAGGAGGCAAATTTTAAAATACATTATTCCAGTTTCCAAGATGATGCAGAAGCAGCATTATAATCAACACACATAGCTCCCACTGGCAAAGTTTGCCTGAGGCACCTAGTGAAAAGTAATGTCTCACTGCCTTGATTTCCAGGCATACAAATATCTTGCTGCTGAAAGGTTTGCAACAAGTGTAATACTGCCACTAATACTAGGCTTTTCCTACAGAAGACTTCCACTGAAGTTTCTGCACAGCTTTTTGCAGTGTGATAGTTTGTAAAAAATCTCAATTAAAAATGTGTACATTTCTAAATGCTTGATTTATGTTTATTCTCACTTTGGTATTTGACACAGAACATTTCTTAGCATCAGAGAGTATTAAACAAACCTGTATTCTTGATATTACCAAGAAAAAAGGCTAGTTTTACCAAGTTGCTATCCTATCAAGTCATCAGTGAGAAGGAGATGTTAGAGACGAACTATATAATTAAAAACTTCATCCCATTTTGTGTTTGCTCTCTCCCCCTTTCCCTCCTCTGCATCATGGAGGGAGAATTTAACTACAGCGTGAATGTCACAATGAAATGAAAAGGAGTGATGAGCTGGAGGGAGCTATTGTGAGAAACACAGGAGCTCCTTATTCAGTGTCCACCACCAAATGAAAGAGCATGTTGGAAAATTTCACTGCCTGAAATTTCTCCTTTAAATACTGCATGTCTCATGCCTGGGCTTTGGAATGACAGAATGAAAATATCATTAAAATATTTTTGGAATACAAACTGCTTGTACTCTTGACAAGATCCTTGCTCCCTTCATTTCTTACAAATCAAAATACATAAGCCAGGCAGGAAGATGCACCATTTATATAATCAGTCTATTATAAAGGTAACATTTTATTCTCACACGGTTATGAAATATAATATTTAAATAGCAAAATACAATGCATTTTCCCTGCCTCTAATACATCTTCCTGTAAATGAAAAAGCAATCTTGGCAAAGGCTAAATGTGTGCATTTTGACAACTGTCATGCAGCACTTAAGCTGTGATTCTGCAAGCGTTTACACAAACACTTTTCCATATATGTGTAGTTTCATTACATCCATGGGGCAACAAAGGAATGCAAGTGTCTGCCCCAGGATCTGGATTCTTTAGTGCAAAAGGTCTTAAAAATGTTACAGTGTAAAACCAGGTATTAAATATGCTCCCCCCCCCCCCCCCCCCATGTTCTACTACAATATTTTAACTTTTCTACTTATCAGCAGCTGTCTTTCTGATTTTCATTTAAGAGGTATCTCAGAAATACTGCTGACTTAAAACAGACAGTGCAGGGTTTTCCCTCCAATTCTGCAATAGCTTGTTTTTACAGATCTGAAACAGTAGGGCTAGTTCCCTGTTTTGGGCATACAGAGGAGGAAGATGTGGAATAGGGAGGCAGGAGAAGCCCTAAGCATGAGGATAACAAATGTTCTGTGCTCTTTATTTTTAGACAGATGTCTCCAAGTAAATCCTGCTTAAAAATGAATGGCACAGTATGGGCACACCTGAATAAACACTGATTTCCTAGAAAAAGTAGTTTGCTGCTTAAAACCAGCTAAATGAGGTCATGCAGCAAGTGTGAGATTTGGAAATGGAGGTATCTGGAAGGTCCCAGTGAGTATCTGCCTGGTAGGAGGCAGAGTTCCTACTCCGGCCTCTACAGGACCCCATAAGTCAAATGCTGGCACATGTGTGAGGCCCCTTTTCATACCTTTGATCCCTGCATAAAGGCAAGAGCGGAGCAAGAGGCCTGGCATTGTGTGAGCTGTGCACTGCTGTCAGCCCTGGGTCCTTCAAATGACCTCTCTGCACTTGGTATGACAGGTGGCCTACATGAAGTGAGGGAGGATTAGGTTCCTTCTGTGCCCTCTAAATGACTGGCATAGATTACTTGATTCTACAAAGGGATTTAAACATACCTTTCCGAACAAAAAGCAGTATATACATATGCATGTAACTGGATGCTCAATTTGTATGACTAATGGCTCTGGTTGTAGTTGGAAATGAAGCAAATGTGTGTAGAAATGAGACACAATTATTTGTACGGAAAACTGACTTACATGATGAGAAATTGAACACAATGAAATTATCTACACTATTGAGGAATAACAATAATTTGAGATTAACAATATACACCTTTTTTTGCTGAGTTCTTCATTCTTTCCCTATGCTCATTGATTAACTGGTTTTGTGAATAGAATATTAAAAAAAAAAAAAAGAAAAAAGAAAAGAATTAGACAGCTTGTTCTTCTGCATTTCCTAAGGATTGTTTGGCCTTTAAGAGAAACTAACAGAGTTAAAGGTGAATTTGGGTGAGTTGTTTTAAAAGAAATAGTAACCTAAATCAGCTCCTGCATTACCAACCATCAAAACATATCATTAACAAGAGAACAAATTGCACGTTTCATGCACTACTTATATTGGTAACATTTATGTTATTTTCCTGTGAACATTTGGTTTCTTTCACATGCACAGCAGGCACAATTTCTTTCAATTCAGAGCCTAGCATACTGTGACAATTACAGAAAGAGTGTAATAGCAACTAGGTTCCTTCATTATTATTTTTAGGAAATCATAAGCCATCATAGCTGCTACTCTTCTTAGTCTGGGTTATTTAGCACTGTCCCTAGTATTTCTGCTGGTGTTTCAATTACCCAAACACACACAGTGTCCACAGAGCTCTGCGTGCAATGGCTGGGGAAAACAATGGAAGCTCCTTGTGACTGAGTATGTCCCACTTCATGAAGGACCTTCTGAAAAATGGAGGCTCATGTTGAATACTTTCTTGAACAGGTTAAAAAGAAAAAGATGAAACATTTTTTGGATGAACTAATTCATGACTCTGCGAGATTAACAAATGGAAGGGGAGATTGCAACATTTTTACAAACGTATCTCCCAAATGAACTGTGCCTACTTTTCCTACCCTGGCACTGAGAAGTTGAGCGATGCCTTCTGGGGAGTGTGAGTCTTTGTGCCCAACTATTTAATGACTAAATACCCTCTCAATAGAAGTAACATTTTCTTCAAAGTGAGCAAGACTCATCCAAGAATGCCTTCCTTTAGAATCTTTTATTATTTCTATTTTTGGTTACCTTTTAACTTTTCTATCCCCTTTACCTTCTATGCTCTCTCTCAAACATTCTGCTCAGTAGTACCTTCATTTTCTTCTAACATCTCTTTTGTCTATTTATTTTCTTCTTATTTCACTATAAACCAGCACATTTTTTTCCTCTTTGCCAAATAGCGAGACTTGCAATCAAAGGAAATCAAATGCTGAATCCACATGCTCAAAAGAACTTCAAAGGCCTTTGGCCTCCCCCAGCCTCCTTCTCCCTGAAATCCACCAAGCTCTTTTCCAGGGACCCCAAAGACAGCACTAAGGTGAAATGCTCAAATGGAGTTGGGGCACAAGGGAACAATGTTGTCATTTAACAGACCCCAGAAACAACACTACGGTGAGATGCTTGAGTGGAGTCGGGGCACAAGGGAACAATGTGGTCATTTAACAAAGTGCAATTTTGCACATATTTGCAACTATATTAAAAGAAAAGGCCCGCTGTGGTCACTTCTAAGTCACTTCCATATATGCAGCTCTATTGTAAGGAGGGACAAGAAGACAATTAAAACCATATCAGTTCAAACTACAGCCACACAAGGCATTTAATTAGCTTCAGTGCAGGTTTGCTAGGTTACCATCTCATGACCAAGAGCTCAGTATAAATTCCTCACCCTGTGCATCTCCCCCTCCACTTCTCACTCCAGTTGTGAGCCCAGGAGATGACCTTGTAATGTGATGACTTAGAGCCTCCTTTTGTAGTTGTAATTTGTAACTTCCATAACTGCTGATTTTAGATCCTATTTAGACTGGGCACTCACTGTCAGTGTTGACAATGAAGGTTCTTCCTGACCTCAACTGTGTCTTCACAACAAGGGGGAGAATGTGAAGAAGCCATCAGAGTAACCCGGGTAAAATCTCCTCTAGAATTTGGAAAATGTTTGCTTGGTCAGGTCCGCAGCCTCCCTGATGTACAGTTTACACTTTTAGTTTACAACTGTAGTATTACTGCCCAGTTCACACTTTGGACTGTGGGATAGGTGTGTGGGATAGCTGAAAAGTGAAGGGGCTGTAAAAATGCAAGGATCTTGACAGCCTGTCTATAACTTGGTCATCTCTTCAGTCCAAGCCACACCATTCAGTGCATGTCAGAAAGGCAGTGAGGCTCCAGCAATCAGCTTCTCACTTTGTCTTCCCTCTTATCTGCTGCAGTGCACCCTTGTGTGACCTGACTTGCAATACTCCCCTGAGCCGCAGCAAAGGTATTTTTCAGTCCCATCTATATTGTGAACTTCAGTGTATCCAGGCCAGTGGTAAAAGATTTTGAAATCTCCTTCCCATAAATATTCTATGTAATTCGGAGAGTTTTTTCATGTTACTTGAAAGAAGCCAATGAATTTCTATTTTGTTCAGTAACTTTTACTTTTTTGAGTCTAAAGTGCCTCACCAAGGACCCTTTGGGGTCCGCAGCACAACATATTAACAAAGGCTATTCTAAATTAACTGGATTTGATATGAGATCATTCCTTTGAATGCAAAATTGAGTCTTTTTCTTTTTTTGTAAAATACAAGAGCATTTATAAAATTCAACAAAAAGGCCACACATAACCAAATAAGAAAAAAATCCTGAAAACATCATCCGAACAGAAATGTTATTGCTCAGTATTTATGAACAGGGTGACTATAAAGATAGCAAAATAACAAATTCTGGAAATGGATTTTTTTTCCTTTTATTCAGTATGCATGTTTTATTTTTAATAACATATTTAGGCTTGGAAGTATTATATTTTTAAGTACAGAACTGCTGAAAGGATTTCTGGCCACCATACACTCTAGCATATCTAGCATTCTTCTATATTTGTAAGTTTATTTCTTGTAAGGTCATTAACATAAAGATTTTAGTCAGTTTCTTGCTATGCTTGGAAAATAAGATTTAGAATTACATTAAAAAAAGATGAGAACACAAACTTGTGAAAGAAGAAAGGATATTTATGGACAGGGATAATGACGGTATTTAGTAACTTCTTGCTTGCTTTTTAAAAGACATTCTAATATGATACTCTAATATGAATCTCCTAACAGCTGGATTTTGCTTTTATGTATAGAAGAGCTCTAACACTTACCCTTTGTAGTTTTCATTTATACCACACAAACATTGCATAAACAATGGTAAATCAGAGACATAGCAAGCAAGGGATTAAAAATCAAGATTGAGTCCTGAAGTCGGAAATCAATAGATAACGGATATTTGAGTACAATGTTTCTACTTGTTGCTTATCCTGTGCATTTGAACAATTTAGCCAATGATGGAAAGGCCTCTACAAAAGAGTATCTAAGTTACAATGCTTACTCTTCTACAACTGAAAAAGTGCATTGAGAATAACCTTTCTAAGCTTTGCTTTGAGACTTACTCATTGCTTGAGGGAAATGAAATGCCCTCTGAGGTTTGTACTGGCTGTTTAAATACTCAGTGTAAAGCTATAATGAATCTCTGTAGGAAAGCAGAATGTCAACAATAAAAAAATGTGAGCTAACAAACTCCCAATTTTTTCTTGATTATTATGAGCACTATGAAAAAAATGAATTAAAAGGCTTGTACTTACAGGAACGTCAACGTATTTTGCAGCTGCTTTCACCTTTAGAAAATTAAAAAAAAAAATAAAACACAGTAAGTGCTTTTTACTGCAGATTGTGCACAATTTCAGAATTATGCACAGAAAGAAAACCAGAACTGCTATCCAAATACTTACAGTGAATGAGACTAATGATGAGAAGAAAGTGCCTTCATCATATCTTGACAACTTGGACAGCACACCTTCTAACACTGACACAACCTGGGAGAAAAGCACAGAGTGAAATTTAAATGCACAATATGAAAAGAAAATATTTAGAATGAGAATGTGAGTTTTTCTTCCTCATATTATCATTGTTCAGCAGAGCAATGCAAACTGTAAACTTGATCATTTTCTCCATCTCTCAAAGTGCTGAAATCAAGGACAACATTATTTTTGCAGCTTCACCTGTTGATTGGACTGATGGAAATCATTCAACCACCACAGAACTAAAAACCCAACCCCAAAATTCTCCTGAGGTGGGGCTGCTACCTAACACCAGTTTGCTGCCTCTAGAACATGTGGTTAAATATAGGAGTGTGTGTACCCAGCATGTATTTTGGGTAGAAAACATTTGTTATTTTCTAGGCCCTCAGTTTCTAACATCACAGCTTCAAAGATGATGGAGCACAAATGTTAAAGGTGGTGATCTCAGTATCACATTTCTCTGATCTTTGCTATTGAATAGAAACCCAAACACCCAACAGTATAATAACACTAGAGTTTTCGGTCAACACCACGTGTTGTTGAACTACTATGATGTGGCCAAGAAGGGGCAAGAAAATGTATGCCCCAATCTCTGTTATGGTGAGGTTTCTCTCCCCTCTACTCTCACCTGTGATTCTCTAGGTAAAGTAAGCTCTCAAACAACTGATATAAGATGGTTTTTTTGCCAAAATTTATTTCTGAAAAAAACCCCCACCCTACCTTATTAACTGCACTAAGTATAGCCTTAATGTTAAAACTCCCCCAAATCAGCCTTAAAGCAAACAAATGACCTTTTCATGTGCCTCTGTGATGTTACGCTGCTCAAGTAATTAATGGTATATAACATAAAATATGTCAGCCATTGTGTTAATGCACATTTGTTTTACACATATGAATTGCTTTCCATTTTATATAAAGATTGTTTTAAAAGTCACCCCTTGTTCCCAACACAGTCATTCCCACAACTACGGGTATCATTTTATGAGTGTGAGGACAGAACAAAATTCCATCTGGCATGCTGTTAATGGGCACTGTAACAGTGTCACAACAGTGTCACCTCCAGAGGAACTGAGATCATCACTTTACAATAAGCCCTGCTCTTAACAGTTCAAGGAGCAGGAGCAAGTGCAAACCGACATTTGTCATTTATCAATCTAACCTGTCATATTTACAGTGATTAATTAAGACACCAGCACATAGGCGCCAATCAAGAAATAAAACCATATCATGAGAGAGTGGCAGTTGTTTCTGCAGCCCATGCACAGTACAATTACAGTCCTTTTATAAGACTGAATAGTAGCTTTCTGCTTTGCTGTTGCATGTCTGTGAGATGCTGCTGATCATACTTTTAACTCATTTTATCGGACTGGCAAGGATTCTTTCTTCAGAACAGTGTTGAATCTAATTACGTGAAGATCTGCTATGGAAATGGCTGATCTCACAAACAACATGGTGTCTACAGTGCCAACAAATAGTTCCATACAAGTGGGATGCAAAAGAACAGAGAGCAAAACATTGCAGTGTCAAGGATGTCAATTTAAACGAAGCCAAAAACTTGTTTTCTGAGATCTCAGTGTACAGACACTGTGTGTACCTCACATTCTCTGAATCGGTTACCCTGAGACACACTGTGCTTTGTTTTGCTGTTTTGTGCTATTCCTGTGGTTTGATAAATGTTTTAGCTTGGTAAGTCTTGTGTGCAAAATATACAGTATAGTCTTTACCAAGTAAAATCTCACTGAAGTGAAAGTGCTCTTTTCATTTTCATAGATGAGTTGCAGCTGAAAGGAATGATTGAAACACATTCCACTGGAACACAAAAGAAATAACACAGAGGCAAAGGCTAAAACATAATGAAAATATATTAGATGAAAAAATGACCACACATGAATACCATACACACTGGTGTACATTTTTCCTGGCCAAAATCAAGAATGAAACATCAGCCTTCCTCTGTACCCTCAGAGGCTTTCAGCCTTGAAACAGAAGCAATCAGGATGTCATTGGCATTTCACATCTCAGGTGAGGAGTGGCTGGTTAAGCTTCTAATGATCAGCCAATCACACAGAATATTTGCTTCAACTTCTGGTAATAGTATATGTAATATTTAATGAGGAAAATCCCTCTGCATTGACAGCAGTTGTCTCTAACTTCCTTGTATATATATCCAGGAGAAATATTACTATTTTCTCCCTTTTTCTATAATCTCAAATATTAAGAAAGATAATTAGAAGGTTCGCTTCTATTAAATTCCATTTTCTTCCTCTTCAATACACTAAAACTGGAATTTGACAGGTTAGTTTGGAGTGATGACAGGTGGCATGTAAAACGCAAAACTATTGAGTTGAACCATTTGTAGTTATTTTTACATCGAAACTTCTCTTTAGAGAAAAAATGTATCATTTCTACACATTTGTCAGTAAGTGGACACATTTTGCTTAAACTTTTACAATGATTCTACAAAGCCTTTCCCTTCAACTCCTATGCAAGCATGGTGGGTGTCAATCCAAAAGGAGATTCCTACTCCCCCACCCCCTGCCAGCAAGCTGTGACAAGTGAAAACGAAGGCATGATGAAAATGTGACCAGAGTTGTATTTTTGTCACTAACACACAAATTGTGAAAGTATGGCTTATTTCTCCTAGTTGAAAATCAGATATTTCTGGGTAGTTTGCAATGCATAGATAACAAAACTTCTCATGACATCTTTTTCTTTGTGTCGTTGTTTGCGGTGTGCCTCAAACTATTAGGGACTGAAAGCTTTTCTTTTATATCAAGCACTTAAGACTTTTACTGGAATAGAGGTGCTACAGTAACACAAGACACTGTTTAAGTTTTCTTCACTTATTCTCCAAGTTCCTATATCATATCAAAACATATATTCTTTTTAACCTATAAAGTCAATTTCAAGAAATAACAACTGACAAAATATTTTTAAATTAAATGATTTGTGGACCAAAATCTCATTACAAAGTTACACCAACACTCTGGATGTTGTCCACCTCTAAATACAAAATTTAAATACTATTTTGTGATAGGAAGAAGGTTTTCATGTGAAAAGTTAAACAAAAAATAAAACATGCTATTACTTAAGATAATATTGACATATTAAAACCTACCAGTTCTACTAGCTGCTAGCAGTTCTTATATATAACAGAAATACAGAAGACATCTGATGTTCTGTGCAGGTTGCATAGAAATTGTTTACCCAATGGGTTGTAAAATTTAATTTTGTAAATTCAATATTGTTTGCATTACTATTATTTGCAAATTATGCTGTTTCCCCCATAATCTCATTGTGCATAGGAAATTTTTGATATTGAAAGACATTTCAGAAGTTCAATAATTAGAGATATATTTTCTGTTTCATTATAAATTAAAATCTAAATGGGTTTACCTTTGAAACAAGAAGTGAAATAATTTCTTTAACAGTTTCTTCAACCAAGTCATCTATTTTTGAATGATATTGTTGCTGTATTTGAAAAGAGAAAGAAGCATTAGCATGTATCTGAACACACACTTTTGTCATAAGTCATAAATGATGCAAAGCTGATAACCCTGACAGATCAGTTTTACTTAAAATTATCATTTTGAACATCAGAAGAACAAGCCCTTGAAAACGATCCACCCAATCAAGACTTCCTTACATTCTATGTTGAAAATTTTCCCATGTACACTGTTGAGTTAAGCAGCTAATGGGGTTATTATTTAGATGAATTGAGTTCTTATTCTTATTCAGGAGAAGGAATGTGAAGGATACTTTTTGTCTTCTCCTATATAATTAAGGTGGCCATGTATTTTTTTCTAAAGGGTTGCTTTAGCTGGAGAAGCAAAAAGACTAGAATAAGATTTAATTAATACAGCATTTCATGTCTGACAACTCTCATTCATAAGTTATTTTAAATGTCCTCTAGAAATAAAATGAGCTCCAATTGTTCATCCTAAAAGAGCCTTTCTGTTAGCACAGTGAGCTGCAGTTTATACAAATCTTACAATATGCTCAAGCAAGGGCAAAATTAAAATTTCATCAACAAAGCAGAATAGGTGGTAACAAATTAATAGGCCATAAAAGGCATAATAAAACAGACTTCATTCTCCATAGGCTTTTTCTTTAGCTTTTTCATAAAGAAGGTGTCTTTAAGTAAATGCTTTTAAAATAAATCTGAAAGACTTTAGATAATACTACAGAGTTCCCTACTGAAATTAACAGGAACTAGGAATCCCATTCTGTCAAGGAGACACACCAATTTAAACAGTAATTCTTCCTTTAGAAACATTTATCTGACAGCCAAGATTGTCCCCAATAGCTACTTCACAGAAAATGTGACTTGTAAAGACTAACCCTACCTTCATAGTTCAAGGCTACTTGGAACAGCTAACAGGATAATGCTTGGAGTAAAAGTACTGAGGTCAGTATAAACATTAGCCTAACTTAGCAGCTGCCAGCTGAATAGTTTTCAGAGCTTTAAGTTTTTAAAGGATATTTTTCGTCTGTTCCAGAGTTATCATACAAACCAAAACATTAAAGTTGATCTGCTTATTATATTTAAGAATGATTTTATAAACGGGGTACCTACTGAACCTGTGTTTAAATGAAGAGAGAATAAAATTGTGAAATGCATTTGCCCACACATATGTATCTGCTACAGGTACCAACATCGAGTGTGTTAATTTTTTTTTTGTTTTAATTTCTTTTAAAGTTTAAAAACCACTTGGAAAATGTGAATACACATCTCAGATAAGCAGCAGCAAACATCCAGGAACAGTGAAAGAGTGTATGTGAAATACATCAAAGAAACTTTCCACAATTTCAGATATATTTTATTCTAACCATATTAATGTCTTGACCAATATAATATGCTCTTGATCTACTAAGCACTTAAATCACTCCAAATTACCTGTGACATCTTTTGCTCACACACTCTTCTGAAGGCAACAGTATCTTACTCTAAAAACAATCAGTAATCTTTCTCCTACAGATGCATGTTGACACTATGCATATTTCTACGATACATCAAAAATCACAGTTGTCCCTCCAATAAGTGTCTGCAGCTTCACCTCCACAGCACATTAAATGAATGGATCTATGTATACTCTAAGATCGGTTCCTTTTTTTTTTCCTCCCTCATCACAAGGCAAATATAATTTTGTAGGAATTGAATATAATCAGTAACTTCACTCTATGACCAAGAAAAACTAAAAATTATTAAAAAATCACAAGCTAACAAAATTATGACATTTAATTATAAATAATGACTTAATTTTTTAAATCTGACTTTTTTTTTCTCAAGTTCTATTTTGGAAACTGTGAGATAATAATTATTTTAACCCACTCATCAGCTCATGAATTCCACTAAAACAGCCACAGTCAACAAAACTTCAGATCCTCAGGGAAGATTATTTGACTCCAGAAGACACATTTGGAGAAGATGGTAAATACAGTAGAATTAACAGTAAAATTGTATGAGCTGACAAGGTTGTATGCACAATTCTGAAATAAGAACTTGCAGGGGAAATAAGCACTCCTGCTTTTCTCCTTGCTTGGTGAAAGCAGATAAATCCCTACCTCTTTTCCAAACACATGGATAGCTTCTTTTAGGTTTTAAGATGACATTCAGAAGGCAAGGAGGGGAGCCTTCCTGAACGGCAGACTTCTTAGCAACTCTTTATGAGAGTGGACTTAACTGGAAGACATTTTGGAGCATGGTGAGGAGGGTATGAAGTAACATAGGAAAACCTGGGGATTCTATCTAAACTTTAAACTCAAGGTACTATTATTGCTAGCCATGACCAGAATTCCCTAATTACATGATAAGAATTCCCTTGTATCTGACAACACAGGGTGAAAACTTCCACATCTGACTACTTGAACTAGGTATAAAACTGATCATAACTCTGTAGAGGGAATGAAAGGAGCATGCTGTATTCAAGATGTTTGAGTTTAACCATCTCACTAAATAACACCTTCCATCACTTGCAGATTAAGTTCTAGAAATTGTCAGATGGATATTCAGTGTTGAGTTTTAGGTGAACAAACCTGCCTTTTAAAAAATGTTAACTTAGGCCTTATGGAATGCTTTTTTTGACTGTCAGAAAAGACCATTTTTGACACTAAAATGAAGATGAAGGAGGTTGAGGGAAAGAAAGTCAATATGGGAAAGTTTTCAAGATGAAGTGGCTAAGTAGGAGTTACCGGAATTGCCAGAGCTGCTGTAGTGCCAGAGATGAAAATGTTTATGCTATATGATCTGACTGCTTTGACAGATGGCCAGATTCCAGAAGTATCTCACCCAACAAAACTTGAAGCATTTTAAGCAACCATGATATCAGCTACAAGCAACCGAAAAGCCTATTTTTTCTTAACCTTCAAAAAAAATCCTTAGCAATGGAAGAAACTGATAGGCAAGAATTGAAGTTTTATGTGAAAGAAGGAAGTTTCCACATTATCTGATATTTTTAATATGTGAAGAATTTGAGGTTCCTTTGGTTTATTAGATGAATTTGGATGAAGATTAATTTGGGGACTTTGAAAAAAGTATGCATTTCATCCCAGATGTGCTAAATTGTCAATGAATCACTTGATTCAGAGTAACGGTCAGACCTAGTAGGGAACAAAGACTGTATTCCTGTTTTGGCGTTGTGAAGAGTGTATGATGGAGTTTGAAAGTGCAGAGAATGGGAGGATTTCAGAAGAGAATCTGGTGAAGATCTGCAGTTCAAAAGGTTACTGAACTTTGGCTTTTATAGTAATGCTACAAAATACTGAACTTCTGCTTTGAGGGGACTGGCTAACAGTGCAGAAGGCACTATCCAGAGCAGGCAAGAGGAATGGCATGACTGGGGAATAAGGCTATACCATCTGTCCCCAGTCTTTATGGAGGTACTGGTATTGAGTATCCACAAAGTAGGGTGTGCATGAAGTGTTTGCAGGTTACTGCTTGGACACTAAGTATAAGATGGCAGCACCAGCCTCAGGCAGTGTTGCTAGTTGTGGTTTACTTCTGATGAGCCTGAAACAAATCCTTTTGCCTCACCGAGAGGTGAAAGGGTCCAAAACTTTGTGATCCAGCAAGACAGGACAATGGGTCTGAAAAGCACAAAAGTGAAGAATTCATCCAGACCCTTCCTGAAAAAGGAAAGAAGAACTGAGAAGCTGATGATCAGTCTGTAGCAAGGGTAGGCAGTAAAAGAATTCTGAGGGCTCAGCTTATAAATTAACACGAAAACCAGCATTACCATTTAAAATAAAAAGTGGCTGTTAAAAGAAAAAAGTAGGTTAAAAACAACAACAAAAAGACACTTACCCATTGACTAGCAAACTGGTTCATGTCACGGAAAACCAAAAGGAAAAATAAAGATGACAGGGTAGAACAGGAAAATGATGAATGTCTCATTGAATTAAAAAAAAAAAAAAAACACAAACCAACAAAAAACAAAAGACAATTCAATTGAATACACTAACTTAGAAAGTTGAGTCAATAAAATGAAGAGCACAGCAAAGACATGGAAAAATCAACAGAAACGATGTGACCAAATAATGTAAACATGAAGCTGACTAAAGCTGACATAATTTTTCCTGCCAGATTCTGACTAATGTTTTTACCCTCTATCCAAAACCAAATGAAACAAAATTACACTGCTAATGCAGTAGCACAGCAAGAACAGTTTTAATTTTATGCTGGTGGTCTCAGCATATGTCATATGCCTTTTTCACTTCACAGATTATTCCTGCCAAGAGTGACAATATGGGAAGGACAGTAGTTGGTGAAGCCTATGTATCTTTCAAAAGCTCCACTCCATTGACAGTCCTGGCAGCAGACTACTGCCAAAATGGTCCCTGTCCTTGGAGACCACATAAAGAGATCCCATTAAATTATCTGATTATTTCTTTCCTCTGTTTTCAGCATGTACACAGGCGTGAATGCTGGACATATGAGCCACTGAAAAACAAACTTTCTTCACTTACAACCTGGCTGCAAAGGACAATGCTTGGCTCTATTTTACTATTACAAGAGTCCTGAAAATGGCTGTTTCCCTGCTGCAACCCAATAAAAAATCCCAGAGGGGTTGTGAGTCAAGAAATCCTCTGAATGTTCAAGACTCACAGGTCAAAGCAAATAAATTACAGAAGCATCTGAAGATGAAGGGTGGGGTCTTGTGTGATGCTTCTAGGGAGCTGTGTATGCATGCTCTGTACAAGCAGAGCTGTGTGACACATTTCAGTTAGTTTGAAATTAATCTATAAAGGAGTGTCTGCAGTGTGAGGTTTTCATATTAACCAAAACCAAGAATTAAACACTTACCTCTTGCCCCCCATCCAGTATGCAGAGTTTAGCTGTCTGTTTTTTGGCATCAACCAAGACATTAAACATTGTACACAGAGAAGAAGGGATCCGCAAGTCTGTTGTTTTGTTCATCTTTTGCAGCTTGAGTTCAAATGCAATTCTTGTCCTGTTTATTAAAACACAATCCATCATATCAGTTTCTCTGATAATTCTGACCAACCAGTGTACAAACTTAACCTTACTAAACATGTTGGCTTACAATGTACACTCACATATCTTCGAAAATTCTGCACGTGCAGAATATCCACCCATTCAACAAACAATTGCATTGGTGGCAATCTCAAGGCTGTGCTGCTTCAGCTAATTCAGCTGAATAATAAAAGTAGTATCTTCTTGCCTACTATATAACAATATTCTTCCTTGTATGATGACTAAGAACAACTTAAAGCAGTGAAAATACCCTACATTTTCCAACCTTTCTATGTTAAAATTAAGTTTATCATACCAAATAGTTGCTTCTAAGAAATATAATTAAAAAATACTCTTCTGTTTTTAATATGAAAGAGAATTTTAGTGAAGGAAATGAGTTTATTATTAAGCAAATATTAATATGTAATTGAAAAGTAAAATGTATCAGGAGATACATAATACAAAACCCCTCTTTCCACACAGGTGTAAATAAGTAGTAATGTTACTGAAATAAATAATAATAGTTCAGAATACATAAATACAAAAGTAATGTTTTATTCCCACCCTTATTATTAAATGTGGGTACCAGAAACTGACAAAACGTTTTAAGGAGATAAGAAAGAAGCATCCCGCTTCCATCTTAATAAGTCTTATAGAACATGTTAGTATAACAGTAAGAGTTCCATCATCTTTCCTGAGTTGCTACTGTCTAATACAATCCACCCTGTGGATGTAATGCACTTTCTTTTTTACCTGACGTACAATATGTTTGACCATATTAAAACATACTTAGTATATAAACACTAGTATGTTATGCATTAACTCTAAAATATTAATACATTTTATGTATTGACACTAGGATCATTCTACAATACTAATTAAGCCTTCATTTACTGCCATCAGAACCTTCTTATTCTCTACAAAAGCAAGCAGCAAAGATGTCAGGATTGGTATCACAGACCAAAATCCAATCCACAAAGAATTATTTTTGTAATGTTTCTGTGTTAATAATTCTGTTCTCAGTTTCTGGTTGTGATCCTGGCAGCGATCCATTTTTAACCTATTTTGTGTGTGGAATAGAAAAGACATTTGGTTTAGTCACTTTCAATGGTCTATTCACAACATGTGCAGAAATTCTCCTTGGTATTTCCCAGATATTGTCAAATTGCTGATTGACATACAAGTCATGATCTCTTTATGGTTGCCCTGATTCCCCAGTCAGGATTCTGGTATAGGTGTACCTCTGTGAGCCAGTATGGCTATTCCTACATGAATTTTCAAATGCCTCCAAATTTTTAATTTATCATTTCAACTGTACCTTTTAACACAGGCTTCTATCATGTCAGTGGCCATGAGTTTAAGTCTCTGCTCTAAATGGCTGGCAAATTCTGGTTCTGGCCAGTGAAGATCAAAAACAAACATCTGTAGAGCATCCAGTTTCCAGAAAAGGTCTTCTGATGTAGCTGAGCCATTGCTATAAGAAGCAAATCAAAAGAAAGCCCCCAAGAAACAGAAGATAAATGTATAGGTGTCTATCCCAGTTGGCATAGAATTATCTAAGATACTAAGAATTCCTATCACACCATCTTCCTCCTTCACTTCACTGTATCTCATAGCACAGTTACTCTTATTTGATTGTGAAAATGGCCATGGAAAATTTTAAATAATTCCCACTAGGATGAAAAAGTGAAGTTTTCTCATCTGTTAGCTGAGAAATGTGACAGACTAGGGAGGTAAATGGGATGCTGAGGAACATAGAAAATGAAGTAGCTCAAATTTTGTATCAAGACAGGAAAAATAAAGGGTAGAGGAATTATTAATTAGCAATTGTCTTCTCAAAATAGTAAAGAATTTGCACATACATTTTCTTGCTTTCATAACTCTGGTAGATAAGCCTACCAAATAAATGAGGATGCTAGTAGAAAAAGGAGAACAGAAACTATTTAAAGAAATTTGTGCACAAACAAAATGGGGGATTAATATGGCTCTGTCATCTCAGATTTTCCATGTAAAGTTCTTCTGAATCAATTGCTAAATTTAAAAATATTTGCTTGTAATAAGATAGAACAATTTAAGGCTAATTTTAGCAGTAGCCAGTTACATTCAACTGTCACCATGTTTCATGATGCGTTGCATTGCAATTCCTGGGTTATTGGTTGTGCTGCACAGCATAACATTCCAGGATATTGGTGACACAAGCAACCAAAACTCAGCCTGGTGGTCTCAGTTCAGATAAGACGAGTTGAAACATGCCACTACTGACATTTTTTTTCTTCTGCCGCATATCAAAAGAACATAATTATCAAAGTGTTAAGTGAGCCCAGCTCTGATGGAAGAAGTCAGTGGGTGTTGAGTGTGCTCAGGACAGAACAGGATCTGATTAAAAAGAAACAAACAAACTAAAAATACAAAAGGCCACTAATATCTGACCACCTAATGCACCCCTCAGACAGCAGCCCCACCACTGGTTCACACCAAGTTAGCTGAGCCAGCGGGTGGTGAAGTGAAGCAAAGCACACAGCTCATATTCAGGGCTCTGAAGAGGCAGAATGGATGCAGCAGCAGTACTGCTTTGGTTTCACAGCGCCCCACGAGCTTCCAAGCCCACCCAACTGCCCCCTTGCCCTGCTGCCTTAACGCTGACCTCAGCCATCACTGTCTTCTGCAATGCTGTGTGAATGCTGAAAGCAGCTGCCAAGTCAGGCAAAGGGACAGCCAGCAAGGGCTGGGCAGCGGGTGGTGAGCTGGGAGCTGGGTGCCTGCCTAAGGGAAAGGCTGGCTCTGAGTGACTGACCCTGAATTCGGCTTTGGTTTTAAATGGTGCAAGTTTTGATATCTTCACCATGCATAGCAGGAAATTTCAGTTTTAGACAGGCATTTTTGATACCATGCATATTTCCCACTCTTATTTTAAGTATAATTGTTAGTTTTACATTTTACTGTGCTCCTGAAAGAAAACACCAGCAACAGGAAAAAGTCCCATGGGACTGCTAAGTTTACAAGTTGCACAGGGACATTACCTGTTAAGGTTGGACCTGAACAGGGATCACTTTTATACACCACCAAGTTTAATTAAGAAATAAAAACAACAAACCACCAAAACTAAGAAATTTTCTAACACTGTTAGACTGTTTCTTAAGTTATATGATAAGCAAATACTGAAGATTTCATTACACCTGCTGTGTACACTGGCAGTGAGTGACGCTGCAGATGCCATGTTATGCATGTTATTTGATTCAAAAGTGACTAAGTCAATTTTTGAGAGGACTGGTGTAACAGAAAGCAATATACAGGGACAGAAATGGGGACAATCTCAGTATATATATATATATATTGCAGTGGATAAGAACACAGAAAACCATATGTTTTCAAGAAACAGAACTATCATTTTTTCATTATCAGATCATACAATTTAACCACTGTTTTATTCTTCCATATTTTTTCTTTTTTTGCCTAATGGAATTCCAAATGAAATTCTTTAGGACTCAGGAGGACTAATGTGTTCTCAGTAACATCAGTGTATTCTTATGCATGTTCACTCCCTGGTAGCCACTTAATTTGGTTTCATTAGACTACCAAATAAAGTTTCACAGTTATAATAAATGTAATAATAGACACAGGTTAATGAAACACTAATTCATTCTGTAAGAAACATTCATTCAGTCATTCATTCTCTTTTCATTATTTTGAGCTCCCATTCTTCATTTTTTTTATTCATCATTGTCCAAGGACAATTGAATTTGACTCACATATCATACTAATAAGATAGGGAAGTGCTGCAACAAAAACTAATTGATCCTATTTCACACATCAAGACACAAATATCTAATTTTTTTGTTAAATGCTGCATAAAACTATGCTTTCAATCACCTTGTTATTGCTATTTGTACCAGATACTTGTTTTATTTGATTTTTAGGACTTTTTTATCAGCACATACCTTGATACCCTGAAGTGGTTATACAGTCTAAAGATTTGCCCAGGCTACCAATTTGCTTTCCCTACTGGGAGCTGGAAACGTCACTTCAGGGTTTATACTACATAAAGTGTCACATAAAGAAGAGCTGAACTCAGTTTTTACCTCCTTCTGGCAGCAGAAGGAATTCCTGCATTCAAATAAAACCACCAGCATTTGAATCTACAGTCATAATTCCAGAACCAATTTTTTTTTTGGTGAAAGGACAAGACACATTATTGGCTACTGAAAAGTTTTTATTTGGACATGTATGGTAAAACTACTTCAGTTTAATGAATGGAATTGGTACTAGGAAATGGAATTGGTACTCTTTCTTTAAAAACTGTATTCTAGATACTTATCTATATTTTTAAAATTAAGCACAAATTCCACTGTTTTGCTGGTCAAAACTTACACTTTCAGCACTAGTTCCTTGTGCAAAAGGTACTGTCTGGTTGTCCTCTCTTTTTAATCAGGTCATGACAGTTAGGGAATGTTTCCAATCATTAAAAGAGGAAAATATTATGACCATCCTAATTATTTTTTTAATGGCAATTTAACTTTGTATTTGGTCACACTCTGACTGGGAGAATGGACCAGGTAGCTCCAGAGGTTTATTTTAACTTGAATTATTTTATGGCCAAATGCCTTGCATCATACTGAATACAGCAAAAGTAAAGTCCAAGATGTAATGTTTCTTCAAGACCCTCCAGAATATTAAACTTAGGAGCTCCATACAGCCTCCTAAGCAATTCACTTATCCACTGACAGCTGAGTGAGATGGCTCCCCCCTAGGCTTGCCAGCTACCTAAGCAGTAGCAATTAGTCAAACAATCCACTAATAAAGCACTCTGGCAGCGAGATCAGCACAAACACAACTCCAGAGAACATACTTAATATATCAGTTCTTGCCTAGATGTGAAACTCCATAGGGTAGCTTGGGATATGAAAACACAGGAGTAATATTAAATATCTCAGGACATTCTCAATCAGCCACAAGTTTCAAAACCAGCTGGCTTTCATTCTTGTGGAATTTACTAGGGGCAATGATGGTTATTTTATAAATTACAGCAACTATATATTTTTTAAGGTTATTAATCAGTTACAACCCATTAGTGTTTTGTGAGGAGGGTTTACAAAACAGCGCACCAGCTCTATGTTCGTTGTGAGCCCTCAACTTGTGAGCTCCAGTTCTACTTCCTCTATGCTGCCTCAAGATGCGTATTCAGGTCTCAGAAAGTCAACTGAGAATTTGTTCAGCAGAAAAGTATTTCCAGTAATTACAGTCAGCAGCTCTTAGTCCCACCTCTCTATTTTCCACCACCAGATGAGGGGGAAGGATAGAGCAGAACTTTGGCAACTAACAGCTATGTATGGTCCCTCGAAGACAACAGGGACAGACTTATGTCATATCTCCTCTACTTATTTCAAGGGTGAGGTAACCTGAGCATCAATCAAAACATGTTTCTTGAGCCTTCTTCCTGCATGTTAGTATTTTTGGAAGAAAAGAAATTTGGCCCACAGTATATGTGTCTTCCAGAATGCTAAATAGAAACTAGCTGTGCTCAGATCTCCTTATTCTAAAGAAAGCAGGTCAACTAAATTGCACTATTTCATCAGTACTATGGCTACACTTTTAAATATGCACCCTTACAACACACACCATGGCCTCCTACCACTTTACTGGATAAAACACTGTCACAGCAACGTATGTGGTACTGCAGATGAAACCCCCACAAGACAGTGCTGAAACATGGCCTCCTGACACACTCAGCATGCATGAACATAAAAAATGGTCCAGAACAAGAGCTCAGACACATTCAAACCAGACCTTTTCATATCACAATCACTGTCACTGCTCCAGCCGGTCCCTCGTCACTTATGGTAGTTGAGCTACAGAATGAAGAATAGACCAAAGACATTTCCCTTTACGTTGCCTCTTCTGGTTGGAAGACAAGAAAGGACTGTTCTCCTGTAAGCATGTATCTTATTTCATGTTTCCGCAGCCTGATGTTTTAGACTGGCACCAGATAGCAACAGACAGCCTCGGGTCTGTATCTACAATACTTTTGGCCAGTGAATCTATGTCATGGATGCACTGAAAATAATACTACTGTATAAATTAAACCATAAATAATTAAAATCACTCAAGAATCAAACTTAAAAGCCAGATCCAGAAGAGGCAGAGAAATGAAAATTAGAATACAAAATGGAAAAAAAAATATCAATTTAAAATAGTACATCTGAATTAACGAATAAGTATGGAAAAGCCCATCCTCATTCTGGCTGATTAGAAGCTTTAACAGAATATTGAAACTTTTTTTTTTTGTCTTTAAGGATATTGTCTTCAGCCAAATAGAACAGTAATGCACACTGCTCTGCATGTCTAGCCAACGTGTCCTCTGAGTTGTCCTCTCCAGAGACCAATCAAGAAAATCAGACTACCGCTCATAACGCTGTCCCCTTTTCGTATGTCCCTTTCCAGTGCCCAATAGTAAAAGATTAAGCCAAAACATTCAAAATGAGGTAATGATCTTCCTAAGTGCTGTTATAAGCAGCATATATTTACTGCTCAGAAATGTGATGAAGGGGAAAAAAATGACAGAATTAAAAAACATAAACAACCTTCTCTAGTGATATTCAAGAGAATTTTCACAATTTTCAACTGAAAGAAGGGAAAATCTATTTTCATCAATAAAGAACATAAAGAAGTGCCTAACTATGAATATATTTTCATCTCTTTGTCTTCAGCAAAAGGTCTTAGGTAGGCATATAGCAGCGCTGTTAAATATGAATAGATTTAAACATGAATGTAAGAGCATGAACATAAACATTAGTAAAGTTTGGAGAATATGGAATCTCTTTTTATTGCAGACAAAACAGACACAGTCTTGGCATTATTGATAAACATTTAATTGTAACTCTGTTGGCTCACAGACTGCTTTTTCTCATTCTTTTTGCCTGTAGATTCTTCATCAGGCAAACCTATCATTATTATATTGAACAAAAGTACCCAAAGTACCAAAGCCAAGGATTAAGAGGAATTTTGTCATTTTTTAGAGGAATTACCAGCAGAACAACAATAATAATGCTCAACAGATAAGTGCCAGAAGTCTGGGAGAGCACAAATTATCAACTCCTTTTCTACAAGGAGTCACATGGGAAAGATGAGGGGTAATGGGTGCAAGTTACTCCTGGGGAGATTCCAAGAGGAAAGTTTTTCACAATGAGAACAATCAGCCATTGGAATAATCTTCCCAGGTAAGTGGTGAATTCCCTAATTTTGGACATATTGAAGATTCAGCTGAACAGGGTACTGGGCCATCTTGTGTAGACTGCGTTTTTGCCAAAAAAATAATGGACCAGATGATCCAAGGTCTCTTCCAACCTTGTATTTTGTGATTCTATGAACTCTTGTAGTAATGGATCTGAGTCCTTGCTAGGAGTCTTTCTCTCCATCATAAAACTTGAGAAGACAATACTTGAAATCATATCAAGCTTTGCATCTTGAATGTGTGTTTTTTCATATTCATCCTTCCCTAATGCAACTTTAGCTAAAATAAGTTCCTTGCTGAGTCTTTCTCTAATGCATATGAATGTGTTGTCATACAAAAATCTTGCCCGTAACTATGGGAATATTCTCACAGAACAGGGCATGTCTGTTCTATTAATTATATCTTTTTTTTTTTTTTTTTAAGAAAAGAGCACTGAAATGTTGGGGGAAGAAATCTGAAAGAAACACATAGTTTTCAAACAGACAAAGAAATGGATGTACTTCTATTCTGGGTACTTATTAATCTTTTACTATTTTCCTGTAACATGGATATTTAATCTAATGGCAATATTTGCTACCAATGATTTTCAGAACCAATACACAGTAAGTTAACTAAACCCATGTGAAAATATGGGCTGCCTCATTTCATAAAACCACAGTCTAAGATCAATTATCCCAAAAAGTTCCCCACTGCTTATTAATTCAAGAGAGTCATAGCTTGTTTAGGGCATTAAACACCATTAATACTATGACAGACCTTTGCCAAGTTGATTTTGTAAGCTATCAGGTTTAAGACTGCTACATTTTAATGTACTAGATAGTGCAACTCACTAACAGTCCATGCTTGGCTTACTTCCAAGAAACAATAATTTCCAACTAAGAGATCATAAACACCATGCAATCCAAATACAGCTGCACAGAACACTAGCAAGGCCATGCAGAGCTGACATACAGTCAGAAGGTTATTGAAGAATACACACGTGGAGTCATACAAAGAAGTCATCCAGGTTGGTGTAGTAAAGCTAGGTATTTGTGGAAGATTAACAGGCAAACTTGGAACTTTTGGAAGAGCTACATTAGGAAGACTGTTGGTGATGCTCCTGTGAAGAAATAAACAATGTAGGAATACAATAAAAAATAGAATATTTAGAGGACAACGGGGGAGAACACCTGATTAGACAGAAAGCTGTAGGCAGGTGCTTTGTTCAGATCTTGTAGTAAGCACTTACTTGACGGGTTGCCATGATTCTTGTTCAAGACCTCTGTGAATGGACTGGGCAATTGATGATTCCATGAGATCAATGTAGCGGATGACCATGGGAACAAAAATTTCTTGCAAGTGCTTGTGGAACTTTCCATTGCACAAAAATGCTTTGAAAACAAACAAAGCACAAATAAAAAATGTCAGGCCTTTCCCTACTTTATTTTACTATAGGAAAAAAGTATTTCTTAAAATATTTTAATACACAAAAGCATTATAAGAACAAGATCCCACTTGTGTAGGAAATACAGTTCAGAAAAGACAAATGAAGTGCTTCATGAGGACACTGCAGTACATTTTAAACTGTTACTGTAACAAAAACCAGGCACATACAGAAGTTCTTTGCTGAACCAGAACACTTCTGCATCTTTGCTGAATCTAAGCCTTAGTAATTTTGCTCAACACTTAGAAACCAAGACAGAATAAAAAAACCCAAACCAAACAGCATTTGAATGTCATTCAATTATTTTTATTCTCCTTATGCTAAAAAGAGCAAAGGTTACAGTAAAATATTGCAGCTGCACTGGGCTACATGCAAAAATATAGATGTATACAGCATTTTCTCCAGATTGCTTAATGGAAAAAGGGAATATGTGACATATGAGTGTTTGGGGGAGTAAGAACAGTTTACCCATCTGCTCTGCGTTCTTGGGAGCTGGCAAAGTCCTGAATCACTGCCTGTAGCTACCATGAAGCCGTCTTAATGTTTATATACATGTCCACACACAAAAATCTTGAAGGCCAGAGCTCATCACCAGACCCATGGCTTTTTCCATCCTGACGTGTTCAAACCTCATCAAGGCCGCATGAACAAAAGTACCTACCAGGCAGCCTGTGCTCATGTGAAACATGCGCAGCCAAGTTTGCCTCTCCTCTGCCCTCTCAACTGCCTTGCAAAATTTTAAAGGAGCGAACTCTACACTTCTCTTCTGGAGGTTTGCTAATTCTTCAGTGTGATTATTTCCAATTTACAGCAATTTTAATTTTACAACTATTTAAAGCAAGTCCTGAAAACTAGTTGCCTAAATTGCTTAGGAAAGCTGACAACATGAAACACACACAGAGGTGTTCTCTTGGTTTTCTAAAGAAATGGAGGTGATTGGTGAGTGTAATACAAATATGAAGTACATTAGTGAAGAAAAGTAAATTAGGTATAAGCAGTAGAAAATTACCTGCTTCACAGATGGGATTTACTGCAATGAAAACTATATATACAATGCAAACCGAAGATACTCAAAACCTGAAAATTAGTTTGCCACCAACACTGCTTGTCCCTGCACACCCTGAAATGTTTCCTAGCAAATCCTGACTCTTAGCACACTTATGTCCTGTCCCACCAAGGGAATATATCAGTTTCTTATTTTGAATGTGTCTATGTTCATCCATTAATCCAGCACTATTATTAGGACCTATTAGAATACTCCCATGTGTACATGGATATCATACAGGCAAGCTGAGCTGAAGAGAGAAATTTTCATGATTTTGGTAGCCCTCATTTTCTCCCACCATATTTTGTTGGTTTTTCATTCTCTTATGGGTTTCTCCTCCCACATATTCCTGCATCCAGGCTTCCAATTTCATTTGGATGGGTACCACAACTGCATTTTGAGGAGGCTTCCTCCCCTTCTTAAGAAGAAAATCCTGGGTCAAGCAGCTCAAAACTATAGAAACCAGCTCACAAAATTGCAATCCCTATTCCACTACTGTTACAACTCCATGTATAACATACAAACATAATTTCAGTAACTTCCAGAAACTCCTTTGCCTTCCATTCTTGAATGACATCCACCACAAGCTGAACCTGGGAGAGATGGAGACTGCTGGAAAAACGCATCATGAAGTTTCAGTTCCCTATTGTTACCAGTATTGCAAGGAAGATGCTGAGTGTCTGGACACTAATATTTTTTTTTCTTGAATATAATGATGTGAAAGCAAAAACTATTTTATTGAAGACATCCTTGCAGAGTGATGAGAAATTATGTATCAATCACTTTTACCTAAGGAGGCAACACTAATGCGACCAGCTCACTTTGATTTTTTTTCACCTGCCTCTCTCTTGATAAGAATTTTTAAGCTTTTCATTGATTTCAATCATATTACACACAGGGGTGGAGATACCAGATATATGAAGATGATGAAAACAGGCAGCTAGGCAGCAGGCAGAGATTATTAGGGTTTCCACTGAGAAAAAGGCATCAGTATAGGCTCATCTCTTATTAAACACTTGAGAATCTACCCTTGAGAGCACCTATGAGTCCATTACAAACATGCTCCATTATTTACACTGCTCCTAGAACTACTTGTTAACTAGCTAGCTCTGGCATAATTATTTCTATATCAGGCACTCAAAAGTGTAATTTTTCTATATTTATATATCTTAAACCTGCAGCTTCTGTGACCAGCAATAACAAAATGTTTCACAGTAAACAGCTGATGAACATTGACTTTGAGAAACAAAAGGCTGGTCTACAGCTACACATTAGGATGATTTTTCAAGGCAACTTTGAGCTTAAAACCAGGAATACAACTGTGTCAAGTATGTCAATATTGCTTCTTTATAGAGAGTCAGTACAGGACTGTCATTAATTAGGCAACCACAGTTACTGGAAGGGATGATCTTGTAGTTCACTGTTTTTTTGACCACACTGCAGAAATGCTCTGCTACAAGCCCTGTTGTGGGAATTACAGTAATAAAGCCTCATGGGCAGGAGAGCAACTCTTGTAATTCTGAAGTCAGAATGAAATTTAAAGAAATCACATGAAATAAAAGCTGTTAAAAAGCTGAATCATTTTCCTAACATCCTGACATCAGGCTTTGCAGGGAAGTGAAACTTTCCAATACGATGCCAAAACTCTTAATATGACTGACTGCACCTCCACCGAGATCCCTCTGTACATGGGCACATGGGAGTGCTGTCTCAGATCAACAACTCAGTAAGCATTTTTTTTTCCCAGGGCAGAGGCCATGGCAGCTCTGATTTACCCATCTGGAGATCTCTGTCAAGGATTACTGCAGGGCAGGGAAAGAACTCAAAGCGCAGGGGTAAGTGATATAGCTGAGTATCATCAGCAGACTCATGGCACCCTACTCTATGATTAGAATTGATCTTGCCAAAAGGTACCACCTGTGCATCAAAGCAGATGGGAAATGAGATTCTTGAGGAAATGCCACACTTCAAATCCCTCAATTGCCACTTGTCTTCAAAGCTATGTAGCTTAATTCTCCATTGTCTTGTAGATATAGACACCCCACACCCTCTTCATATGAGCTATCTCCTATTCACACAACAAAATGAAAGCCTATGCCAGGGCAAGCTCATGCATAGACAATATTAATGGCAAACAGATTACAGGAAATGAAACAGATTCCTGGATGAAACTTTCTTGAAATACTGAAGTTGACAATTAAAGTTATTAAATTTTTACATATTAAGTAGCTGAAATATATTAAAATATGACAAGAAAAAAATCAGAGATGAATGTACAGTCTATTCATGCAGCACTGGAATGAGGTTTCTCCTCTAATGGTAAAAAAAGAACTATCCTTGTGTACAGCAGAAGCTGTGGGTTTGTTTTGCTTTTACTTAGAGAGGCACAGCTTAGGAGTTATCCTGGAGTCAGTGTGTTATGCTGTCCTCAAGAAATTCTGCAGAATCAAAAGAAAGGAAAAATGACAGGTTAACAAGAGTCTCTGTCCCACTGACAAAATTAGCACTTTGGCAAACAGTCTATAATTATCCTGCTCTCCATACGATTCTTGGGAAGGCACCACTTGGATTTTCTGGCATATTCTTAAATCTGAAATAAAATCAGTAAATTTAAAAAAAAAAAAATTCCTTGGGGCTTCATATTCTATTTACAGCAGTTGAAAATAATCCAATAATCTGTAAAAAGAAATTTTATATTTAAAATTAATTTCCTGTTTGTATTACATTAGGCCTTTGTAGAGCATTTATTATTCAGTTACTTAAATTGTGGTGAAAATTGGAGGTATCTCAGCTTATATGCAAAATGTGTATTTTTACATACAAGACATACTTGAAAGTGAATTTTAGAGATCTTTTATGTAGAAGCAAGCAGAAAATTTATTTCATCTTTACAAGACAAAGTGAGTGACATGGACATCTTATTGAATGGCTTTCTTGTGCCTAAAACCCTCATTCAATCAAAAGGTTATTGGCTATTCTGGTAAGCAGTAATGCAGCTTGAGTTAGCTCTCAGTATCAGTAACCAAAACATGTAGCTCTTATAAGAAGATAGGTTATGATTTTAAAGGAGGTCCTAATAGCTGAAGCAAAAATTGTAAGCCCCTGATCTATGAAAAGATTCCCACTGCAATTAGAGAAGTGTAAGGTTTAATGAGTGGTATCGGTGTGGGTATGACGTTTGTCCTTATTACCTTAAATCCAAATTGCTTTCAATCTCTACACTGTAGTTTAAGATAGGAGCTATGATGTCATAAATTTGTGTATGAAAGTGGCCACAGGCTGTAACAAAGCAAGAAAATGATGCTGTGTTTGGTGGTATTTGCCACTCTACTACTAGCAACACCAGTAGTGCAAAAAACCTATCAGAGAATTCCTGTTTGAAGTCAATACCCATAATGGCAATGGCTTTCAAGTAGCTAATACTCAACTTGCTGCTTTTTCTAAATCAGTTTTATCAGACTGTCTACAGCTGTACCATGGCTGAATTACAGCAGATACACAGACATTTCACTGAGAAATACCTGATGGAAAACAGTATTACGAGTTAACTTCCAGTACTCATAGTTTTGACTGATTCATGCCAATGCAGTAATGCAATAATGTTGGGCGACAGCACAGTACATAGTGTCAGGAAGTGATACCTGAAAAGAAAACTTGGCAAGGAAAGGTGAAGAATATTGAATAGACAATTGAAAAAACTCTGAAATAAGCCAAATATATAGACACTTCATGTAACTATTTGCCACCATAAGATCTCTCCAACACTGTCTTAAATGGAAAGGAATTAATACATGTCTGTCTTGAGGCACTGAAAACCTGATTAATTTGAATAGTTAAACAACTAGAGAAAGAAAATTGCCCTCTAGAGCAGGCCCCTTCATAACATAATTTACAGGCTCTGAGGACAAAAAGTAGCATGGTCATCACAGAAAATAAGACACAATCCTGGGACAACCATGTTCTCCCATCTACGAATATCAAATTCTGGAAAAGAAAAAAATCACTAGCATAGAGAGATACTGGGTACTGTTATCACTATACAATCTGCAAAGCTTTACATAGGGATAATTGTGTATGAACAATACAAACTTTGGACATCGTTAAAATGTTTATTATAGAAGCAGGTACACTGTTTTTTCAAACCTTTACATTTTGAAAAATCATACTAAATTTATCTACAACCTATTACTGAACTCCACACAAAATATAATTTATTAAATCACTTTTTGTTATTTGTTAGTTCTTGTCAGAAAATATGAAATAATTTTTAGGATAGGAAGATCACACCCTTCCACCCATTTTTCTAAGTAGTTCTTCAGTCAGACTTAACAGGAAAGCAATCACTGATGAAGTCATTGATGAACTGTGGATTGCTGTGGAGTGAGGTCAGAAAAAAATGGAGAAGCTGAAAGTGATTCAAATAGAGTCCTTCAAAATAGAAATGTGAAGTTGCAGTCAGGATTCCCTCTTCTTCCCTCCTTTCACTTCATGAAAAGTTATACAGTATATTGGAAAATGCACTTCTTTTCTCATTGCTAAATGAAAATTGGCTTTAAAGTATTCAGCTTGAATTTTGTGCAATGTTTTGTATATTATGTAAAATAACATACTGATATTATTTGAATAGTAAAGACTGCAATTTCATTACCTCATGGTCTTTCTAATATTGTATTTTAGTGATATGGTTATAAAAATAGTCTTACATATAAGTTTTCTGTAATGCTGTAAATGTTAGATTGTTTCTTTATTGTTAAGAGTTCTTTTATGTCAGGTTTATGTGAAAACTGACTCCTGCATTGAAGACTTAGAGCTCATTTAAAGCTCTTGAGATAGAATAACATGCAGGTGTCAGTCCTCCAAATTTCACTGAAGATTAACCTAATATGCAATATGGTGACCTAACAGTTCTTCATTTGGAAGAAATCTGAAAAGTAATCTCTGATATAACCGGAGAGAGAGAACAACCCAGTGGGATTTCCACCTCTTCATTTCCTAATGAGTTTTTTGATAATGAGAGGTGACTTTGCCAGTCACTGTGGGCTCTATTATGTCTAATTTACTCCACTTCACTCTCCTTGTTAATTATTAACACTAGCCTTTTTATCCTCATGAGACCACATTCCAGTTTTTCCCTTTTTAGATTTTTTTTCTAAATCTATCTTTATGAAGGGGATAGTTTTTGAGAAAAGGTTTTCACTTAGGGTAAAGCTAGAAGGATTTATTTCGTTTTGGAAGACTGTAAAATTGATTATATAAGTATGGGGAGCTCTTTCTAATGACTTTAGTGCAGTTACAAGGTGAAAAGGCTGTTAATTAAAGAATAAGCACTGAGATATGTTCCACTTGGGAATCAGTTCTTGGTAGAGTGGTCACTTGCCACTTGCTAACATATCCACCGCTTAAAAGGTAACTAATTTCCATGGTTGCTTTCCAATAGTTCTGGGATAAAAAAAGTGTATAATTTTCTAGATTGCTTTCACTTGCCAGACACTGTCATTTACTATATCTTTTGCCATTAGGGAATTACTTAAATTGGTATACAGGTGTGACATTTCATACAGCAGTCATTTCATATCCTTCAGTTAAGGTTTTACAGTCTTTCTAATAACTGCTTTGACATGAAAGTTGTTTTAATAATTTAGTACTATTATCCATTTAATTTTCCAAGGAAAGAAAAATCAGTAGCCTACTGATGTAGGCTGCATGTCCTTTGCATGTGAGGACATCCCTCGTTTGTTTCTACAACTTCTCTCAGGTTGGAACCGAAGTGCAAACGAACACAAATGACACAATAATGTAGTTAAAATTGGTGTCACAAATCCTCCTCGTAAGGCTACTCTAAAATAACTCCACAGCTTTCAAAAAACAAGTAATTGTTGTAAGTGCACATAACATCCAAATTAGAGATGTGCTTCCTAGACTGAAAATGTAAGACGGTAGGAAAGACACCTCAATATAAGTTTGAAATTTTTAATCTGAATTTTTGATGATTAGACATTCATTGAAAGTAATGTAGAATGCAGAATGCATGTTGCAGGAGCCTAACTCTTAAGAGATCTGCACCAAGACTGAAGAATTCTTACACCCTTCTGAGCAGCCTTCTAAAATGATCTTGAATTACTACCAGCATGGCAATTTTAATACGTCCATCAAAGTATCCAGACAAAACATTCATTAATATCTTAAACCAAGGGAAATGCTAACAGATACATTTTCTTTCACTAGGATAACATGTGAAGACAGAACATCAGGAATATGGCATTTCCTGTATTGCTAAATGTCAGGGTATGGAAACATAACCAATGAAAAGAGATCTTTAAACTGGATTTTAATGTTCTTTCACTCTGTCCTAGACCCCATCAAATGTGGTGTAGTAACAGTGACATTCAGCAATCCAGTTTAAGATTCAGCTTTAGTTCAGTGGCCCTGTCCATTTGCTCCTTTCCTTCCATGAATTTTGTCATCCATGATGTTGCAGTGAATTGTACATTTGCTAGTTGTTCCAATTCATGACATGGTGCTGTGGCCAACAGGTATTATACTGAGAGGACCTGTAAATTTTGATAAATACTTGGTAGCTAAGGTTAAGAATAATACAGTGATAAATAATACAGGTTGCAATATGTATAACCTCGCAGAAAAGCTCTTGAATACTATTTTCAATTCTTTCAGTCAACTAGCTTCCATACATGGAGCTAAAATTCTTAAACGCTATTGAACTTGGTCCTGGTGGACGATAGGGTGACCATGAGCCGACACTGTGCCCTTGTGGCCAAGAAGGCCAATGGCATCCTGGGGTGTATTAGAAGGGGGGTGGTTAGTAGGTCGAGAGAGGTCCTCCTTCCCCTCTACTCTGCCCTGGTGAGACCTCATCTGGAATATTGTGTCCAGTTCTGGGCCCCTCAGTTTAAGAAGGACAGGGACCTGCTGGAGAGAGTCCAGCGCAGGGCAACTAAGATGATTAAGGGAGTGGAGCTTCTCCCTTATGAGGAAAGACTGAGGGAGCTGGGTCTCTATAGTTTGGAGAAGAGGAGATTGAGGGGTGACCTTATTAGTGTATATAAATATATAAAGGGGGAGTGTCACGAGGATGGAGCCAGGCTCTTCTCAGTGGCAAACAATGAAAGGACAAGGGGAAATGGGTACAAATTGGAACACAAGAGGTTCCACTTAAACCTGAGAAGAAACTTCTTCTCAGTGAGGGTGACGGAACACTGGAACAGGCTGCCCAGGGAGGTTGTGGAATCTCCTTCTTTGGAGACATTCAAGACCCGCCTGGACACGTTCCTGTGTAACCTTATCTAGGTGTTCCTGCTCCGGCAGGGGGATTGGACTAGATGATCTTTTGAGGTCCCTTCCAATCTCTAACATACTGTGATACTGTGTGATACTGTGAACTTACACAGAAATTAAACAAATTTTTCTGGAAGAGTCAAAAATATTTTTTTGTATTTATAATTAAAAAAATATAAAATTTTGGAATAACTTTATTCATAAAACAAGCAGTTGGATCTCCAGCAGAATTAAAAAACAGTAGGTAATTTTATCATATTTTTTTAAGATACAGTAAGAGTAAACATATAAAAAATAGCACAAATACAGTTTTTTTCTTTATGATGCCTCAAAATGTTAGGTGCAATTCAATGTTTTTAAATTAGCACCTAATTAATTTTCTTTGGTTTCACTGGTTGTGTCCTCAATTCCATTATAAAAATCACTTCCACATAAAACATGCCTAGAACATCCCTTAACTATATAAAAAAATAAATTCTCTCTTCAAAGACGAGTAAAGGCAAGATAATGTGGCTATTTCAAATTTTGGTGTCCAACTCAAATAATGATACAATACACCAAGTGAACATAATACACTGATTTGTTGTGTGTATCTTATTGCATTCATGCTAAGCCTACAGTACTTTTATAGACATAATTAATCTGAAAGTACCTTATCTGAAGGCTTAGGATAAAATATTAACTACAATTTTATTTAAGCAGTATAGACTAAATATAAACATTAAATACATATTATGCTGTTTGTACATCTTGATTTAAAACTGAGCAATTTCTGAATACTGAATGTTTAAGGGATTACCAGAACAAAGACTGAAACGGTGCAAGGATAAACAGCTCAACTTCGAAGAAATGGAGCACCAGCATATATATCATAAACACAGGCACTGTCATTTTTACTTTGAGTATTGTATTACTTAGAAACCTTATTCTCAGGTGTGGGCACATTGAAAAATCTTATTCAGACAATACGTAAAAGACTTAAGAACTTACTGTCATTTCTGAGGGCGTTATTCAGCAGCTGGAAAAGTGGGAAGCTCTCCCAGGAGTCCTGCTGCTGTGCCTCGAGTGCCGAATCCATATCAACAGAATACAGAGACAAAAACTTCTCTGCATGCTCAGCCAATAATTCTGGCCACCAAGCGAATGCCTGCAAATATGTGAAAATAGAATTACTAAACACGAGTCATATAGCAAAGAGATGTGTTGTATCTATGGCAAAATACATTTGGATATGTCACGTCACGTCCTATCTCATTTGGGGAGAATGAACTGCCCAAGTGAAAAATGTGAAACTATTTTATGAAAAAATTGCATCAAAATTGTAAAAAATCAAATAGAGTATGTTGGGAAAGATGATATAATCAGAATCAAAATGTAACACAAAAAAATTTAAAAAGGAGCATAAATCTCTGCAAGTATTTTGCCAGACAGCAAAGAAAAAGAAGGCCTTATCCTTGAAAAATTACTGTATGTGCTGCTTTTCATTTCATTCAGTTCTAAGAGTGTAAGTAACCACATCAATTTATTTTCCAACTAAATTCTTGTGAAGACATTTTGCACTCATTTGTTAGTCAGAAGGGGTGGTTTTAGTGTGACGTTTTATTGCTTGAAGTCAGAGTTTTTTTTAATAGATACAGAGCACTTTTTAATTCCTGTTTTTTCCTTAAAGATGTTGGCTCTCCTGAGGAAGGCATCCAGTTTTCCTTCCACAAATGCTATAAATGCATCTTTGGAAGTTCATTAATGTCTATATTAATTTTCAGTAACTTAACAACATATCAGAATACAGAGCTTCTTTTGGTAAAAATTTAGGTTCTTAGGTAATCCTAGATTAAAAGAAGAAATCTGTTAAAAATAGTGTCAGCAAGCAAAGGCAGCTCCACATTAAAGACTGCTTCACATGTAACTTGTACCTTTTTACTGTCACTTAAATATAGGCTTTGAAAGGTCAATATTGAAGCTGAGTATTGTATTGGAGGAAGCTGCGTGATTATGGAGTTGAAGGTTAACTTACGAAATAGAATGAATATCAGATACTGCTGAGAGTTCACAAAAATATGCGACAGCGAGAAATACCTACATATACTAGATAAGAAAGTATCTTTGTTTTCAAACTTATGGCTTTCATATTGAGTTTTGAGTTACCAGCATGGGACGTATGTGGCTTGATCTGTACAAGTGCTGAGTTCCCACACCTTCAAATAGAGTCACATAAATCCTCACTTGTATTCCTGCAACGCAGGTTCTAGGTAATGTAGAATTATGTACTCATGCTTGAAAGGCATCAAATTTAGGACAACTTCTGAAAAGTGATCTACAAATATGTTTTTGCATCCTGGACTTTCTGGTGCCTGTAGTTCTTTCTGACATGGGCCAAATAGAGAAAAGATGAACTGGCAAGATGTTTTAAATAAACATTGAGCATCCTTTGCTGTTACTGAAAAGTACTTTATATATTTCAGTGTCAGGATTGGAGGATGCTGATTGACACCATAGCAAAAAGAAAAGATGAGGCTTCAAAAATTTGGGCAAGAGTTTGAAATGGAGTCTTTTTCTTTAAACCACAAGAAGTTTCTCATTACTAAATTCTGTTTTAATGGATGCTCATTAAAGGAACAGACTCCTTGCCCAAGAAAATAACTAAATGCAAAGAAATAAAGAAGAAATGTATACAGGCATTGGCAGGTGTCCCTTTTAGGCAAGCAAAACTTTTCAGAAAATATTGCCAAAACCTCAAAACAAAGCAAAACCAGAAACCCAGCACTTTTTCTTTCTATCTTCTCCCCCTTTGTAAATGACACTTGAAACCAGAGAGAAATTATTCTGACCCTCTTAAGAGATAACTATCATTGCTCAGACAGCAAGGAAGAAAAATAAAAAAACCCAAATACTACAGCTAAGATAGGTGTTTAGTCATTATGGGTAACATGAAAACAGGCTAAAGGCAATTAGCAATTGGTGACACAAATTCATAGAAAACAAATACTAACTGGACTGAAGGGAGAATGAAGTTCTTAGATTACAGAAAGACACACAAATGTGGCAATACAACACGGGAAATCATCAGAACAATTTATGCTATACAATCAGTGCAGAGCTACATGCTATAAATTATGAAAAATAATGCTTAGCTGATCAGGAATCACATACCTCTCTTCCCTTTGGGAATCCCAGATATTTGGAAGTGTTATGAGTTAAAAAAGAAAATAATCTAGTATTAAAAAAGGTGATATACTACTTTAGAGGTTACTGATCCTTTTCATCAACTGCACCATTAAACAGTGAACATTTACTTAACATTAGGATATGAAATCACCATATTTGATCTTCAGTTTTGAGTAGGGAATGCAGAATTTTACTATCTTGTTCTCATATATACTTGAATATTGAAAATCTGAATGCTCTATACATTTCAGTAAAATTGAACATTTATTACATGAATGAAGGGGAGAATAATCTTAAAATTGTTCTTCTCAAGCTGTCTTAGATTAGATTGAAAACTTCTGCTGAATGGATTTTTCTGAAGGCATGTACAATATATTTACTCTTTTGAAAAATACCACATTTCTGACTGCAAATACATAGTACAGAAAGTAATCTTTGAACAGAGGTGTTTAATCATACATGGCTTGTTTGTTCTGTGGTTTTTTGTGTTCTTTTCCACAGAAGTCTAATATTCTTACAGTAATGCAGGTCCTCAAAAGACAAAGACAACAATATATACATTTTATTAAGTAATCATTATAGAGTAACACAGTGGCAACAGTACTGTAGAACAGAACCTCAAGGGAATTCATTTCAAATCATCGAAACAGCTGTTTTTTCAGTATGAGATAAAACATCTATAACAAGTTCACACATGACAGATGTAAGCTAAAAACTAGATTCCATAGTGTGATATAAAACCAGATGTTTTGAATGATCATATTTATAGCTATATATACTAAACCATGTTTATTCCTTTGCATATTTTCTCCAAAAATATTTATCAAGTTTTGAAAGAATATTTTAAAAACAATTTCCTGAACCTTAGAAAACGATATTTATTAATTAAATGTTGATAATATATACAATTGTGTGTACCTGGTCAAGTTTATTTTTGTAATTCCTTGATATAAAAAAAAGTGCTATAATTCTAAACATTCTAAATATTATGGTTTTTGAAGCAAGACTTGAGAGCAAGAAACATGAAATTGTTCTATTTTATTCCTTCTACCATATAATGCCATTTAAAAAGCTCAAGTTTAAAAGCAGTACTTTTCCAATCAACAGAAGAGCAATGTGAATGCAGTTATTACACCCACCGTTAAAATCAAGACATATACAGCTGATGAAAACTAACATTCAGTTATATTTTCTATTTTGAATGAGAGGTGAAAAGTTGGAAGGCACAACTGTATAAGGCTATGAATGTTTTCCACACCATTTCACCACCTCCAGCACAAAGATGCTTTCTCTATTTTATGCTCTTTAATTTTTATTTCTAAACCCACAGTTCATTCAAGCGAATTCAAGTAGAGTTTTATTTCACTTCACTTTTCATAAGCTTCAAGTCTCTTATTCCTCTGTAAATGTGAACTGCCTTAAACATATGTCAGAAAGTAAAGCTAAAATGTTTCTTGACAGAATTGCTTCACATCAGGGGAGAAAAAAACCTCAGGACAAGCCATTCTCTACATCAAATACAGTTACGACCTCACCTCTGAATGATGTTCTTCATTTTGCTGCAATACTTCGATACAGAGTTCTGCAAGGTGAAGAACCTCTTCCAGTTTCCTAGCAGGTGTTGCTTGGTTCATGGTCTCTACATAAATGTAAAATGCAAACCAAAATTGCTTTAGTTACAAATAAGACTCAATGGTAAGAGAAAGCAATGCCAGAAAAGAATGGAAATGGTGCAGTTACAATTTTCTGAAGTACAAATAATTTCATGTGTTGACAGTCATTTATAAATGCAGCTGAATGTCCTGATCAATAGAAAGAAAAAATGTTTAATTCAGAAAAGAATCACTGATCATTATGAGCATTATCTCATTTAATATATGAGAACTAACAGGTACATCAGTGTATTAGATGCTCAACTTCTGCAACAAGCAAGTTGTAATTCCCTTCAAGGTCAGATATACAAAGACAGCAGACAGTAGAGACCTTTTTCATTATTGTACCGTCAGTTCAATGCTGTTCTCAGTAGATGACTCATTATTGTCATTGACAAGATTAATGCATTTTGCAGCAGTCAAAAATTCCAAAATTTTTATCTAAATAAGACACTTTATTTTAGGCATATTTAGTACAAAACACAGTAATAATTCAAAGATCTATTTTGTAATAACTTATTCAAATAACCATTTTTCTACCTCCTGTTTACCAATAGGAGTGAATCTGCATTCTTTTCAGTACCATAGTGAAGAGTAGTACTATAAAAGAGATTTTTATAAGAGAATTGACACAAACCAACTAAAAGCTCCACATAGAAGAAAACAAGGACAAATGCAGAAGTTATACATTATATGAGGATCACTGATTTTACAGAGTAGACTTCAAAAAGAAGCAAACAACAAAGGTAAAACAATTGCCTGAAATTCTTACAGGGTCAATTGAATTTTTTAACAATCATAGTTTAATCAGTAGAAGTAATTCGTCCATACGTAATTTATAACGTTAGGAATAACTTAATTATCAGCTATATGAGCTTGTTTACTTAACCATGCTCTTGTCCCTAAGTGTAAACCATGGGATGAAAATGTTATTGCACAATATAAGCAGATGTAAAGTATGGTCACATTAGCCGGGTTTGCAGAGGACTTATGAAGCTGGTAACACAAGGTGAGTGAGGGTCTCAGGAATATTATTTTCCCATTTTCTGTGCATGTTCATGGGTCACATGAATAGCAAATCACATGAATAAGCAGAAAATTCTGCTGACATTTCTTTCCCACTTTAGGCATTCATCATGACATAGAACATTAGCAGGCTTATTAAAAAAAAGTACATGACCTCCCTTGGTGTAAGAATATCAAACTGCATGCAATAAGTAATTTTTAATATTTAGCATTCTGGCAAATCAAAAAACTTTTCAGACATCTTAAAGGCAGGTGACCTTGTCCAGTTCTTCAGCACTAACAGATGCATAGTACCTTGATGAAATATATAGCTTCAATGCAATTTTTGAAGAAACAGTGGATTAGAACCTCCAGCAAGCATCTGCTTAAAGGTGTCTACAAAACCACATTCTTTTTCATGCAAAAAACAAAGTAGGCAAATTAGTTACTGAATCAACTAATTTTCTTTTTTTTCAAATCTTATTAAGACCACATAAGGAGACATGTTGAAATAGTATGATTTCCAAAACAACAATCCAACTCAAGAGCGAGCTATTGCATGAACATGGACCAAGCACAAAACATGCACCATGACTCAAAACTACATTCACAATGTCAAGATCACAGTTATTAATATGGATTGAATTTGCAAATTTGATACTGTAGAACAATTATATGAATATAACCACAGCTATATTAATGCATTATGTCAACTGTGATTAAAAAGAATTGGTCCAGCCCGTATTATTTAATTTATAGTGTAATGACTACTATTGGATTTGGACTTAAACAGTGGTCTCTATGCGTATTCAGGACTGAAAATGCTGTTTCCTCTAGTGGTGTGTCCTCTCCTCCCTGAAAACACAGTGAGTACTACTCATACAGCTGAAACATCACTATCTCTATCACTGATCTTAATAAGTCTTAAGAAGAAACCAGTGATTAATACAGAGTATGACTGGCACATCTGATTTCAGCATAAAAAACTCATTTTATTACAAATTCAGCCTGACCATCATAGAACTTACCACTAACCAAGTAAAGAAAATAACTGCATTCATAATTGCTTTCATTCCTAACAAAACCAAATAAGCTGTAAAAGATTCAAAATTATCTTCTAGAAGGGCTCCTCTAAATTAGTAAGAAAGAAATTCTAATAATTATAATGAATCTGATGTTGCATTTTTGCACTGGAGTAAGTTCACTTCTTTCACACCTGGAATAAGATCAAAATAGCTTAAAAATGGCTATTGAACAGATGTCATTATCAGTACGGAAAGCAGGAGAAAGACCATAGATTTACTAGATAACTGTGAGATTATCCCAAACCACCACTGTGATGAGATCATGATGAAGAAAGAACTAGTTTCAGGGAAGTATTAATTCCACTAAGCAAGGCACTGAGAAGTGGAGTTCTAGTAATCTGTGTTGAAGTGATAAATTTTGATCAGAAATGGCATTGAAAGGATAAGAATTCTGAATTTCAAATAGAAATAGCATTGAATGGAGTCTGGGTTGTTTTGGTGTGTTTGTTTGTTAATAAGCCTAAGAAATGAAGGATGAAAGAGGAAATGAGAAGTGCTCCCAAACAGACAATGTGGGAATACAGTTTTCCCACAGTGAGACCCTAGTAGGAAGATGAATATGTCTGCGTGATCAGGGATGATAGTGCCATAAAAATAAATCAGGCATGATAAATGATTTAAGATAGAAATTGTGAAGGTTTCAGTCACTATGGGACTACTGTTCAGATATTTTCTTTTTTTTTTTTTTTTTTTTTAATAGGATTAATATGTTTAGGAGGCAAAAGAGACCAAAACTGTAAATTTCTCTTTGAGGTGAGTTTTTCAAGTATCTGAATGACATTTCATGGAAGGAATGACTAAAAATGTGGGACAGATTATGCTAATGAATTCCAGTTTCACGTTTGCATGAGATTCCCCACCCTATTTACTATTTACTAGTTTACTCCAAAACTATTTATTATTGCTAAAAACATGCATATTACTCTTGATGCTTCCTAGAGCTTTCAACACTATTTTAAAAATCATTATTTTCCTATAATATTTATTGGTAAGACATGGCAGAATATTGCACTCACTCTGCATCCTTGGACAAATCTCTCTAATTTTGTTGTCATTTACTTACAGATTAAGTCAGTACATGCAATTTCATTTGTGTGGTATATGCTTCCCTAGCTTTTGTTTAGGCTTCATCTAAAGCTTCCTTTTCCATCTGTAAGTTACCACAAAAGCTAGTCTTTTTTTTTTTCTGTAACTAAGAACCTTTCACTTTCAAAATCTATCTTTACCTGGGTGTATAAATAAAGGGCTACAAAGTAATTAGAAAGATAATGAACTAAATATGATTTTATTTTTTTTATCAAACAAGTAGTATATTTGAAATATGAGTACCAATAAACTGTTACCTAGAAGTTTTAAAACCTCCAAAAAAAACCCCTCCATCTGAGCAAAATACTGTGCTTGTTTTTATAAAGGTTAAAAAAAAATTACAGGAATGGAAATCAGTGCTGTCAGTTTTCATTATATTCATGATGTCTTTCTCCCCACAATTACTAAGGGTTGTTAAGATGTGTTTACACTGCTCAAACTAACAAGTTGCAGCAGGAGTCGAGTCAGTAAATATGCTGCTTGACATCTTTTAGAAAATAAACAGAAAAAGCCATCAATCATCTGTTTTCAGCTTCACATTCTGCCGAAGTGAAAAAGCAAGCCAGGCTTTGCAAATAATGGATGCTTTCTCAAGTATGCATTATCAGTGAGTCACACAGGTACCAAGAACATATTGTTAAATGAGCTCAGCTAACTGACTAAAAAGCAACTGAAATGAAAAGGTGACTGCTTCACGGACTGATGGCGCCTAGGGCCACAAGACACTGTCAGATTATCCAGTCTGACCTGTGTCACACAGGCCAGAGAACTCCCCATTCCTCCTTTCTTGAGCCCACCAGGATGTCTAAAACCTACTTCAGCTTGCTTTCCAGAAAAGAGTTTATCCATGAAGACAAATGTACAATTCACCTCTTTCTTTTTCTCCCCAGTGTGTAAGCTGTTAAACACTTGTGTTTAATTTCTCATAGGAATCTGCTGAACACAGGAGTCTGCTGATTCGAAAGGTGATTCTCCTTCTCAGGTATATGAGTACAGTGCAACTAGGAGGTACCTGTCTCTGGTCTGCCAGTCATTCCTCTGATGGCACAGCATATATCCATTACTGTTTTTTCCTGTTCAGTATTTCATCTTTCCTCCTTTTCTTCAAACAAACATACATATCCAGATCAAGACACTCAGGAGAGCCAACCTGGCTCCAGGCCAGAGATTCTCACACAGACCAGTGGCAGGGGTGCTGGACAAAAGGCATGCATGCCAAGAGATCCCAAGTTCACAGCCCTAGTGGGTTTATAGGTAACTTCATATCCAGACAGCGATATAGGACTGGAGACTTCTGTATAGTTTTGGATTTGGACCAGCTCATTTTATGCCAAACTGCAAACGAACATCCAATTTCCGTTTGGATCCTTTATGTAACACAAGTGGCATTTGTTTTAATTTTTATTGGCACTGTTGCTGTGGTTGCTGGCAACCCTCAGCTGTTATGCTACTTAACATTAATGCTACCAGCATTAAAGCCTGGAGAAAGTGCACGATGCCTACTAATCGAGGTGTCTGACCAACAACTAATTTATTTCTATGCATGTGCCAGAATTAGACCCACAGGAGGGCAGATAATGCAACGTTTGCTGGCTGTCAAACTCCTTCCAGGATGTGTCGCACACACAGCGGTGCATGTCCTGAACAAGTTTTGGAGTTTCTGGAGGAATATTGCCCGTTTGGATATTGAACAGGGAGAGCTAAATCAATCTTACTTCTTCCCAAGTCCAGTTATACTGCATGGAGCCTAACTGAGCTACCCTTTATACCAGCTCTCTTGCCAAGGAATCTTCTTGATTCACTCTAAAGAGAAGCCTGAGAGTGAACTCATACTGATGCAGAGGGGATGACAGGGAAGCCTTGCATTAATGCAGGCCATAATATAATTTCATAATATAGATACATCATAATTCGGCCTGTATGAAGCCAACTCTTCTCCAGTAGAGCCCATTAATCCAGATTTTTTTTGACATGTGAAACCAGCAAGATCACTTCTAGACTTGCATCAAAAGCAGTATAAACATCAATAAACTAGTGCTAATATGTGCTACTAGACCTGAACTGACTCTGCAGAGTTAATCCAAAACTCGGAAAATCCACCAACAGATAATGTCAATTTGACTGTGGTGGATTTTCTTGCAAATTCTCACAGAATTAATTCTGCATGAAAAAGTAAGTAGTAGACATCTGGGAGGACACCCTATATTCTTGTAATTAATATATATATACATATACTAGCCTTATATAAATAATGGCATTTAGCTTTAACTACAGAATTGAAACTAGTCTTTCCATAATTGCTTTCAATTAATTCAACAGGATTTTAAATTCTGGGGACAAAAAAAAATATTAAAAATTAATTACCATTATAATCTATGTAGAGAGATTCTAATCTATATCATTTTATACAGTGGGTCACACTTCAATGTCTTCAGTTGTTTAACATTTGTCATAGTATTAAATGATATCACTTTCATGGGACAATCACAGGTAGGTTTTGGCTCTTATTTTGTTTTGCCTCCTTTTTTTTTTAATTAGGGAAAATTTGCTCAAGGAAAAAAATCCATGAAAAAAAATGAAAATAAACAAAAATTTGAAAATAAAAGCAATAGAAGAAAGGCAAAGGTGAAAAGAAATCTCCATTTTTAATTGCTGATCAGATCAGAGGCATTTAATTTATGATTCTTTCAATTCTGGTTTTGGAAACACAGATACAAGCAGTTGGAATTTTTCTTCCTGTCCCTCATGTCTAATTTCTCTTCAAAAGGGAAACAGCTAATGTTCTCAGCTCTTCCTGTTCTATGGAATAAAACTCAGAGGTAACAAATATGGTAAACTGGAGGGCTCCACAAATGAACACATCTGACATACTAAACAGACAGAAAACTGAAACCTGAAGGTGCAGACTTAGTAATGTTTTTTAAAAACCTAAAATCCAAATTTTAGGGAGTTACTGAAAGATGACAACAACAAATCTAATGCCAGCAGGAAAGGAAGAGAGAAAAATGATGGTGACAGTTATTAACTAGAACAGATTTTGAAGAAACAAATAATTGAGGACCTAAGATGAACAGAAAACAGAGCAAAATGTAACACAGATGTGCACTAGACTTGTGCAGTAGCTTTTCCTTATAGGATATTTTCTTATAAAAGAAATTCATCAGATCTCATTTATTCTGACTTTAATAAAGTATTGGATACTGTGCCTCCTGGGAAAACTACCAGTTAAGCAGAAGAAAATGAGGATTAAAAAAGAAACAATGTGTTGGATAAAGAAGCTGCCTCAAGAGAAAGGCAATAGGTAACAATGAGAAAAGCAAAAAAGGCTTCTTGAGGAATTCCTTGAAGATCCATCTTAGGGCTGAGCTTCCTTAATATTTTCACCATTGACTTCAGAATAAATGTTAGGAGTGCACTGATAACAATTTTGTAAAACACTAGCAATAGACAGCAGGGTCAAAATGCACTAACAAGCATTGGATAATTCCAAATAATGAGAAAGAGAAGCACAATTTAATACTTTAAAAAGGAGGGCAACACATTTTGACACATGAACAGCAATGAACATTTGTTATAAACTGGGAACTTGTCAGTTGGAAATGATCGAAACTCTGAAGACTAAGTTGAATTGGCTTTTCACAGAATGGCTGTGTGCCACATGCATAATATAGACATCAAAAGACAAGTGTTCCTCAATATGTGCCCTGGTGAAGGTACTCCTACAGCAGGTGGCTGAGCTGTGGGACACTGCCAATAGGCTAAAAGATGTCAGGGAAGCTGAGAGGAAGCAGGACTGCTTGCTCCAGGCCGAAACTGTGCAGGGGCCTCAAGCGTTCACTACAGCCCATGGAGGAAAGAATGAGGCTGTTAACCCAGGAAGCTGGGAAATAGCAACAAAAACAACCAAAAAAAAAAAGGAGGAAGAGGATAATTAAAAGCAAGGGGCTTCCTCCTAAATCTGTTGTCCCCATCCAGAACTGCTTTGCTGTCCTGCAGGGGGCTAACAAGGAAAGACACTCGCACCAGGAACAACCGGCTGATGCACTGGTAAAGAAGATCACTACTGATGCTGCCAAGAAAAAAGCGGTGGGTCGTAGTAGTTGGGGACTCTACTTTGAAAGGCACAGAGGCCTGACCCGGTCTCAAGGGAGGTGTGTTGCCTACCAAGGGCTTGGATCAGGGATGTTGCAGAGAGGCTGTCTGCTCTAGTAAGCCCCACTGACTACTGCCCACTTCTAGTGATCCATGTGGGGGCTGGTGATATAGATAGTAGCAGCCTGTGGAACATAAAGAAGGACTACAGACCCTGGGAGAGGTGGCTAGGGGCTCTGGAGCTCAGATAGTCTTTTCATCACTTCTCCAGGATAAAGGGGAGGACTTTAAAAGGCTAGGAGGATTGGCCAGGTTAATAAATGGTTAGAAGGGTGGTGCCATAGTCAGGGGTTTGGGTATTTAGAACATGGGATTCAATTTGGGAGGCCAGGTCTAGTGGGGGCTGGTGGAGCTGGTCTGAGCAGTTTTGGTAGGAGGCTTCCAGACTGGGCAAGGAAACTTTAAAGTAGATGCGTTGGGGGAGGGGGGCATCATTCCAGCCACTCCAGCCAATGAGCCAGCTTCATTTGGAGCTCAGCCCAGATGCCCTTATATAAACAAGCGTAGTATGGGGAACAAACAAGAGGAATTAGAGATGCGTGCACACCTATGGGGGTGTGATATAATAGGTGTCACAGAAACATGGTGGGACGGCTCCTATGACTGGAGTGTTGGAATGGAAGGCTACAGACTCTTCAGAAAAGACAGGACTGGCAGATGGGGAAGGGGACTTGCTATTTACGTTAGGGATAGGCTGGAGAGTATGGAACTTGGTCTGGGGACAGGTGAGCAGTCAACAGAGAGTTTGTAGGTCAGGGTTAAAGGGAGAACAGCAATGGGAGACATTACTGTGAGAATCTGTTAAAGACTGCCTGATCAGGGTTACTCTGTGAATGAAGCCCTCTATAGACAGATAGGAACAGCCTCATGCTTGCAGGCCCTTGTTGTCACAGGGGGCTTCAACCACCTTGATATTGGTACAGGCCGGCACAAGCAATCCAGGAGGTTCCTCGATTGTGTGGAAGACAACTTCCTTCTGCAAGTAATAGAGGAGCCAACAAGGAGAGGTGCCATGCTTGACCTCATGCTCACCAACAGGGAAGGGCTGGTTGGAAATGTGACGCTCCAGGGCAGCCTTGGTTGCAGTGATCATGAGATGGTTGAATTCAAGATAATCAGGACAGCTAAATTTGGCTAGGGATGTGAAAGATAACAGGAAGGGATTCTATAGGTACAGTGCAAATAAAAGACAGACTAGGGACAACGTGGGCCCTCTCCAGAAGCCATCAGGAGAACTGGCCTCAGTCTTCACTGGCAAATGCTCTGACCACACCATCCAAGTATTGGAAGGCAGACTCAGGGACTGTGAGAATGAAGACCTTGGGCCCACTGTAGGAGAGGATCTGGTTCGAGACCATCTTAAGAACCTGAATGTACACACATTCATGGGACCTGATGAAATCCATCCGCAGGTCCTGAAAGAGCTGGTGAATGAAGATGCTAAGCCACTGGCCATCATATTTGAAAAATCATGGCAGTCAAGTGAAGTTCCTAATGACTGGAAAAAGGGAAATATAACCCCATTTTCAAGTAGGGGAAAATGGATGACCCAGGGAACTACAGACCAGTCAGTCTCACCTCTGTGCCTGGCAAAATCTTGGAGCAGATTCTCCTGGAAGGCATACTAAAGCACATGAACAAGAAGGTGCTTGGTGACAGCCAGCATGGCTTCACTAAGGGGAAATCCTGCCTCACCAATTTGGTGGCCTTCTATGATGGGGCTACAGAACGGATGGACAGGGGTAGAACAGTTGATGTCATCTACCTGGATTGTGCAAAGCGTTCGACACTGGCCCAGTCAACATCCTTGTCTCTAAATTGGAGAGACATCAATTTGATAGATGGACCACTCGGTGGATAAATAACTGGCTGGATGGCCGCACGCAAAGAGTCAATGGCTCAATGTCCAGCACGCAAAGGTCAATGGCTCAATATCTGGCTGGAGACCAGTAACGAGTGGTGTCCCTCAGGGATTGGTGTTGGGACCGGTCTTGTTCAACATCTTTGTTGGTGACATGGACAGTGGGATTGAGTGCGCCCTCAGCAAGTTTGCCGATGACACCAAGCTGTGTGGTTCGGTTGATACGCACGTGAGGTGGGCTGATGCCAACCTCATGAAGTTTAACCTTGCCAAGTGCAAGGTCCTACACCTGGGTTGGAGCAATCCCAGGCAGAGCTACAGGTTGGGCAGAAGAGATTCAGAGCAGCCCTCCGGAGAAGGACTTGGGGTGCTGGTCGATGAGAAAATGAACATGAGCCGGCAGTGTACGCTCGCAGCCCAGAAAGCCAACCGTATCCTGGGCTGCATCAAAAGGAGCGTGACCAGAAGGTCGAAGGAAGTGATCCTGCCTCTTTATTCTGCTCTTGTGAGACCTCACTTGGAGTACTGTGTGCAGTTCTGGTGTCCTCAACGTAAAAAAAGGACAGGGAACTGTTGGAACAAGTCCAGAGGAGGGCCACGAGAATGATCAGGGGACTGGAGTAACTCCCATATGAAGATAGGCTGAGAAAGTTGGGGCTGTTCAGCCTGGAGAAGAGAAGGCTGCGTGGAGACCTCATAGCAGCCTTCCAGTATCTGAAGGGGGCCTATAAGGCTGCTGGGGTGGGACTGTAGAGATAGGGACTGTAGAGATAGGACAAGGGGTAATGGGTTAAATTTTAAACAGGGGAAGTTTAGATTGGATATAAGGAGGAAGTCCTTTACTGTAAGGGTGGTGAAGCACTGGAATGGGTTGCCCAGGGAAGCTGTGAATGCTCCATCCCTGGCAGTGTTCAAGGCCAGGTTGGACAGAGCCTTGGGTGACATGGTTTAGTGTGCGGTCTCCCTGCCCATGGTAGGGGGTTGAACTAGATGATCTTAAGGTCCTTCCCAACCCAAACTATTCTATGGTTCTGTTATATATTAGATCAAGCAATCCTTGGTAGTTCTGTGCAAGGCATCTCATGAGGATGACTGCACAGTTCTTGTCAATGATGCTCAAGAATGTGGAATTCTGATTTTAATAGAGATGATAAGATGATAAAAATGAAGAACAGGAAGCTAAAACTCTGAGACAAGGTGATGAAAGCCTAAGTTCCATGAGCATAAAAGACTTGTCTAAAAATGCATCATAGGGTAATGATGACATGCTATGAAGGAGGGAACTAAACCTCCTTAATTAGGGTTATAGAACTAGGTTAGCATGTTAAAAACTAGAAACTAGTTTGACTGTAAGATGATTCCTACACCTGTAGAGCAATCAGGGCTTGAAATGGCTTTCACATGGATAAAGCAGGGATTGGAAAAAGGGAAGAACAGTGACAAAGACTGATAGCCTAGCTGTTAAGACAGAATGTATGCTCATGAAGGAGTATCACAATGTGGACCCAAGAATCCAGGTTTGGGTTTTTTTTCCAGACCTGCTTCAAAATTGACAGGAGGGATATTTGCCCATATCCTACTCTTTCTGTTTAGCTGTGTAACAAACAGAGACCAAGAAGGTGTTATGCTGCTGTGCAACTCATTCATTTTCGTTTGTTCAGTGAAATGAACATGCATGGAGAGCTTTAATCACGTCCTCTCCAGGTACAATAACTCTCTCCACTTGTCTTCTCAATTTCAATAATGTTTGTAGTGTTCTTCTTTTTAAGTCTGATAGATCCTTCTGAGCCTTGAGGGCATTTACATACTACCTTTCCTTTAGAAACTTGTATGTAATGAGTATGTTAACGATCGATGTCCTTTAAAAAAACGAAAACTGTTGAGTTGCTCCTGACCTTCTATTGTATGGAGTTAACAGTTATTCAGCCTTTGGCAGCCTGTCTGATAGAAAGAAATATTGGGATGACAACTGTGATTTGTCTTTGAGCAATTGCACGCTACACAGTAACTATTTGCTCTGATTTTAATCGAATTTATTCTCATTCCTTTTATTAAAACTGTTTGGCACAAGGAACCCAGTATATTCCGTTACTACAGACTTTTAAAGAGAATGAGTTAAAAGAGAAACTGCTTAATAATTTAAATTTTTACAATCTATTGCCTCAGAAATAACATCTGGGAACAATGACAGATGCAGCCCTGTTTGCTTCACAGCCATTTACCACTTCAATCTCTAACCCAGTCCCTTTATTTCTTCAGAGCAAGGTAATGCCCTTGTGCTGAAAAATGTATTTATATGTAAGCTGCTATCACTTATTTTAGGAAATGACAACAGCACAAGCAGAATACATTACTCGTCAGCCATTCAGATTTAAAATAAATTTAAATGGGGCAAACCATTAATTTCTGAGAAGGAATAACATAATTTTTTTTATTCTTTGTGTGTATTAATGGACATGTATAAAATATAAGTAAAAATATGAATTCTGTATAAGGAAGGCCATTGTTTTTGAAAGAGAGAAAACAAGTGAGGGAGACAATGCAAATTTCTATAAGCTGTTCACTGGAGGCTATACAAAATGCAACTGAAGAATGCTGTTTGTCAATGGCCTCAGAATTTAGCAGGTCCTGTTATGTTCAATGTTATCAATAGGAAGAGTTAACTCAAGTTAAATATTGAATAAGACAGGAAAATATGCCCTACACAGCATGATCTTAAAAGCACTTTCAGGCAGAGAAGTCTCAAAGGTAGCATGTGTTGTGATGAAAATGGTTTATACTTAAAAAGAGATTTTCAGTATTGATTCTGTGATCATCTCCTTGACAAATTATAAAGCCTTGCTGCAAACTACAAGGGCATTATATGAGAGTTCTTAGACACAGTTCAAAATTATAATAGTAGGTTTGTTGCTATTCTCTTCAAAATGACAATTATACTGACTGAACAGATTAGCTACTCCATAAGAATTTCAGCCATACATGTTATAAGCAATGACATGCTGAACCCTGTATAATTGTCATTGCAACTGTAATTTTTATTGAAAAAAGCTGTTCTATATTCATAATACTACAATGACACTGGAGTGCTAAATAAAATGTCATCCTAACTGCAAACAAATTCTGTTGATGCAAGTGCTGCTTATACCACCGTGTCTGCCATTAGGAAAGTAACCACTGTCTTTGGGAAAGCATTCAGTCTTGTTCAATTGAGCCTGCGAAAATGAGAGCACTCGGGGAATAGACCTGGGAACCAGGCAACCACACTGCTGAAAAAGGATTCTCACAAGAAAAAGAATTTGCATGTTCACCTCTGTACTACCTAACAAGGACACTCCTGCAATTCAGGATTCTCTATACAGAATCTAATGTAAAAGTTAAAGGGTAAACAATCATGATCAAGAAATAGCATTTCCCTATTTTCCACGACAATGCAATATACAGTATTAGGGACAAGCGTATTGTACATCAAGTTTATGATGAAATCTGTAGGAGTTTAGTTAGTGACACAAAGAGGAGCAGGATTTGGTCCTGCTAGCCAGGCTAAAATATAATTTTATATGGATTCCTTTCAGCTGCTTCATCTTTTGCATCAGAGAAATTGGTTCAATGAGACACAAAATTCTGGGGGAACACAGTCTATTTACTCCTTTCAATAAAATTATATTTTCTCAGTTTCTGATTAATTTTCAGTTGCATTTTCAGTCAGAAGCTTAATATGATTAAGCAGTTAAATTAAAAACACTATATACCTTTAAGCTTACATACCTCTTATAAACCACATAACTCTATATACCTCTTATAAGCCTATAAACCTCTAGTTTCACCTAACTCACACAGTGAATTTCCATTTACTCACTGTATGTGATAGGCTTTCTTTTCATTCATTCTGTAGTAAAAGTATTTGTCAGACACTTAAGGGTCAGCTTTGCTATCCTATTTTAAGAACATGGCAATAGTTTCTTTCAAAGCATGCATAAACCTAATGTAAAATGACTGAAATCAGGTCCACTAAATTTTTCCTTTATTTTTTTCCCCTGTGCTTGCAACTGTGTGTCATGTGTTCAGTGGTCTGTATTTCTGACATAATGAGCCTGAGAAAAAATTACAAATAGCAAGTATGAGGCGGAAGGAATATTTGTAGTTGAGGTGGTACACATGATATAAAAGTGTCCAGCTGAGGCTTTAGAGTGCAAGGGTCAAAAGGACACAAACTCTGAAATTAGTTTTTTCATTTCACAAATTAATTTCAACATTTTTCTAAACTTCTAATTTGAAAAGATATTTTCTTCAATACCTACAGGTGTAAGAATAGTAAATGGAATATTTGTGATATCTAGCTTTAGTTATCTTACCTAGCAGGGAGATAGGTCTTTTCATAGAGAAATTCTTGAAGGAGCCTCCAAGTGCTCTGAAGCACTTGCTTAAAGAACTTTTCCTTGTTGATCAGAGCAGGCTGGCAGATGACCTAATCAATGTGAGCTCCTAACAACTCACCCTAACAAGTTGTGGCATGAATACCCATACAATCAGTGCATCGTCTGCTCTCTTTTTTAACAATTCCAACCTGAGCTCTTCTCTTTCCAGGGCATTTACAGCTTTCAAATGAAAACCATTCAAAGCTTTGGGAATCAATGGATTATTTTTTTTTTTTTACTCTTCAGTTATGAACAGTATTAAAAAGTAGTTTTTATAATTAGCTAGTGCTTTTTTTCTTGTTTACTGGCTAAAGAAGCTAACCCGCAAAAAATGGACCATCCCTCCAAGCCCCTCATTGGCAAGGCACCCCACTTCAAACTATTTGCATGCAACCTCTGTAGTCATCACACCAGTTTGTCTTTCCAGATGGAAAATTATTTAATCCTGAGAATACTACCAACTCAGTGCCCCTTCCTGCAACTCTGGTTGATATTATTCGTGGAAGGCCCCCAGAGCACCAAGATCTGTCTTCCACTTGGTCTGTAGGTAAGTCTTTAAAAAAAGTAAGACAAAGTAGTGTACACATCTATTTCATAATATATATATATATACACACACATATATATATGCACAGTCTCTCATACTTCTATGCATCCAGTACTACTCAGACACAAATACTACTTCAGCTATGGTCTTTATGATCACTCTGTTAAATATCGAGATATAAACACTCAAACCCCCTCTTTGCACTACTGGAGAATATACACCAAAACTGTTTCATAAAATAAGTAACATGAAGAACTACCATCCTCCCAGCCTTCAGCTGCTCTAGGAAAATGAATGTGTCATTAAACAAAGACATATCAGAGGACTCTAAAACCAGCTTAATAAAATTAGTTCTCCTACCAAGACCTTCATCAATAATTTCAGCAGTCCCATTAAGAAACAGGTGTCTTTTTTTTCTGATGACTATGAAATTACATTTCTGCAAATACACAAACTGATTTTGAATTCAAAAGCCAACCTTCATCACTCAGTTATACCTATTTCACAGAAACCACAATTGCATTATATTCCAAAATACAAAATTAGCTAACTTGCTAATAATTGTGCACATCATAGTTAAATATCAGTGTAAATGAAGAATGCATGGACTACATCAAAATGAATTTTAATATTCATACACGTTTTGGTCAATAGCTTGGTATTGCTGAAATCAACAAAAATAACAAAATAACTGACAAAACACACTACATCTGTAATACATGCAGACATGCAGAGAAATAGTAATCACCTGTGTCCTTTTCTGCTGTTGCTGAATATAAAAAAAAAAAAGAAAAAAGAAGAAAAACATCATTACAGAAATATAACTATTTAAATTTTATTGGAGAAGAACAGATACCAAATAAGGTGTTAAAATGTTTTTAAAATCTTGACTATAGCAGTAAACGTCCTGACAGTCAGGTCACACAAGTGATGTGTTTTGTCAGCTAAGGAGAAATGGTGTGTTTTCAGGTAGTATATTTATATTTACTAGTCCTGTGTAGTCTGTATTTCAAGCTCACTGGCTGAGTTTGTATATTGTGCCTGAGAACTTAGAAATATAAATAACAGTTAAAGAATATAAAAAAAGTAAGAATATAAGAATATTATTTTTGTTAGAGCCTTCTTTGCATGTCTACTTCTTAGGTAGTGACTACTGGTCTATAGCTGATATTATCATGTGATAGCTGCATTCTGACTGGCTAATATGGTATGATTTCTTCTGTTGTTCACAGAAGAAATACTTTCAGGACAAAATTCCAAAATGTATAACAGTTACAACTGACGTTATCAGCAATGTTATGAAGGTGATGACTATATACTTTTTGTATGCAATTTGAGGAGCAAGCAATTAAAGCAAACACTAACATTAATTGCTTTCAAGAGAAGAATGTAATTTTAGTGTACAGATACAATAATGCTCCCATAAACCTAACACAGCAGAGTGGAACCTATTGCTAAAAGCTATTACATTTATATTGATAAAAGTGTAGCATATTTGTAATGGCCAGAGTATAGAAAAAGACCAGTACAGGTCCTATTGCTACTGAAGACCAATGTTCTTAATGTTTTAATGTTATGATGCTGGAACCTTCAATTTCAAACAGTACTTAACTTATTTCTTGTTGAGAAATAGTACATTTATATATGGAATTATCTATTGTGCGTTGGATTTTCTACTACATGAGCATAAACTACTCGCACAAATCTAATTATGTTTAAATCAAAAGACAAGAAATCCAAAAAGAAATCTGCAAGTCAAAATATGTCATGGGATGGACAGAAGTTTTATGTGCTGTTCCAGCTTATTGCAGTGTTAACAGTGTGCATATTTTAGAATGTCAGTTTTGCTGCTTGCAGTGGAAATGTCACACTTCCTTAGAAAATAGTAAAAAAAATATTGGACAAAGATGTATTTAAATCACTGTAAAAAACTTTTCCAATTCAATTTAGTCTCAGTGAATTTAGATACCCTTTGTATGCTTTTGTAATCTTTTAAAAATCTTTCTATCTTTATACCCATTATTTTAACTGGTTTGCTAAAACTCTGAAATACAGAACACTTAAAAAATCGTCTTATGACTAGAGAAAGATAAAAGCTAAGGAAAACAGTTATTTTTGCTTTTTCATTTTCCAGAATAGATTTAATAGTCATCCTTCTTTCTTTAACACAACATGATATCATAATTAATTATGATAAACTGGTTACTAAGATGGTTTCATGTTGTTACTCCCATGATATAATACTGGTTGCTATAGTGATGAGATGGGTTTTTCGTTAATCACTTGTGAGATCGGTTAACTGGTGTTTTTCAGAGAGTTTGAGAAGAAATGGAAAAACAAAAAAAAGTTGGCTGTATAATACTGCTAAACCTGAGGCTTCTTCATTTTTCTGCTATGATAACTCTGGTTCTTCTAGTGCACTGCTAGAAATACATGCTATTAAAAAAACATAATATGCATAAAATTGCATTTTTTTAAAAGCAGAATTCATCTTTCATATATTTTCCTGTTAACTGAAACTACCTCCAATAATTCAGTTATAGAGATGTGGACACACTGTCTTCTTCTCCTGAATATATCTGTACAGGTGTATCTCAAGCTTTCTGTGCTTAAAGAACAATAACAGATGTGTCTTGACAAGGAATTTGACTATTATGACTTCCTTTTTGTTCTACATAGGTTTACAAAGAGTAAAGTGACATTATGTACTCTAGCAACTTTTTTTTTGAGAAAAATCCTAATTTTATGATATACTTTCTAGAACAAATGTAATTCCAGAAAAACTTCTGACTACCATCACATCTAGTATTTTGTCACACTGATCACTTTGGAAAATCAGGATGTAATTAAGATTTTAGTCATCAGATTATTATTATACACCTGGCAAAACAACAGCAAAAATAAATAACACTTATCTGTCTGTCTGAATTATAAGTGCATCAGAAAAGCAACTTTACCCAGAGTTTCCAAATTTCAAGGTACTGTTACTGCTGTTAAGAATTTCCTGTCAGTAGTTTAATTACTAGAAATAATTAGAGAAATAAAAAATAATTCATAAACAACCTTCTAGATTTATGGAGAACTCAAAAGTAAGAACAAAGGGCAACTTAAATTAGGAAGTCCTAGTCTTCTATTCAAACGGTCCCAGGAGGCATATTAAAGCAATGAATAGGAAAAAAGCTCCATAGTTCACCAGCTGAGATTTTAATGAGACATTTCCCCTTGCTGTGGAATGGTTCTGTTCTGGAAAGGCAAAAGGCTGCTCACAGAATGTTCAGTTAATAGGCATTGTTGGCTTTTACAGCCACTTTGGCAGTTGATTGCTATACTAACCTTCTATTTTGGCATATTCTGTAAGTCGAGTGTAATTGATCAAGGCGGCCTTCTCCAGACATTTTCTGACCACTTTCTTCACCTCTTCTGCTGGCATGGGAGTGGCAATATCTTTCATTAAAACCTGTGTCAGAGACAATTGTACAGTGGTTACAGTCATTACCCAAAACCCAAGGGAAAAGGATAAAAGTATCCTAAAGTTACTACAGAACTGATAATGAGAAAGGCAGAAATAAAAAAGGAACTAGATATTTGTCTTTCAAGGTTTCTGTTCAACCCTGGCTTGACTGCCTATATGGTATTTATAAACAATACCCCCCTGCTGTTTGGCATCTTGCAGCATGCTGGACAGTCTTCATTTGTGTAATGCCAAGACCAGTATAAAAAAACAAGAGCATTCTGTGAATGGTCTGGATCACGGTGTCTGCAAAAGATATGGATGTGGAAATTTGCTTGGCTGTCACCTGTGGAAAAGCTTCCACCATTGCATAATGTAAAGGAGAAACTGTGAACCACACCATCAGAGCTAATACTGACTTTTCTACAATCAGAGTTACTCAAATTCAACATGTCCTTGCTGTGAAAAAGAGACCCCTGTAGTATGCAGGGAAAACATTGAAATTCTGGTAGACTATTTGATTATGGACAAGTAGAAGAATAGATCATACAAACCTTCTCAAAACCTGCCAGTTTTCAAAACCTGTCCATTTGTAAAATATAGGACTTTGATAAAGTGGATCACCTGTTGCATGTGATTCAATATATTTTTACCACATTTTATATGTAAATAATAGCTTCAGAGAACTCATAACCTTTTAAAAAAGCTTTTCCAGTGTATCCCCAGACATACTACACCCTTACAGAACATGTCTAAGAATTATTGTGAAAGGGAGGGAGCAAGAGATATGGTCTGGAGAAAGGTACAGTAGAAAAGAAACAGGTTCCCTAACAGAGAAGCTATTAGGAAGATACTGTTGCAAAGCAGACTCTTCCATTACTTGCACACACATAATGACATCTCTACGTTTGCTTACTTGCTTCTTTCTAATGAATAACCTCTGGGTTATCAACAAGTCAAAATACAGTATTCAAAACCTTTTGTTCTGGATCTGGTTTGTTCTGGGTTTTCTCCTTGTCCCCCAACATTTCGAAGACAGGTAAAATAAGATATTTCTATCCCATTCTGCATCCACAAGTATAGAAATGCACATTTATTCCCAGTCAAGAACAGACAGTGGTGCTCCTTCAGCATCAGACAGAGTACCATTACCATTTTTAACAGCAGGAACTGTGAGAGGAAATGCTGTTTCATAAAGCACAAAGGAAACACAAAGGGTTCTACACAGCACTACACACTGAGATTGTAAGTGAAAGAAAACATATATACCCCATCTCTCTATGTGTTTTTTATCGTGGCAGAATTTTTCTAAGGCAGAATCTCTAGCCATGGAACGTTCTGCAGTGCAGAACAACTGACACTCTCCAGGACCAGACCTCTCAGATTTTGGCAAAGCTACACTGACTGGGATCTAAGCTTTTTTTGAATTCATACCTTCATCAGGCTCCTGATGACACAACTCCTTTGGAATCTCTGCTGGGATTTAAAGTTCTCTTTCCCTAAAGACGACTCAGATGCTTTTCAACATTATGAGGTCATCTTGCTTCTAGTCAACACAAATGGATCTGCTGGGCAGAATTTACATTTATAGCTGCCCGTGTCAGTTTTACTGCATTTAGCTTTTTCTTCTTAAGTTGACTTAGCTTATGTTCTTATGGAAGATTATTTGGATTGTATAGAAGCTTTTTAATGTTATACCTATGTATAGACAACATCAGAAGCCGGAAGCCATAGAAAGCAGGAAAGGGGGGCTGCAGAGTACACTTGCATTACTTCAGAGGTAATGCTGGGTAACTGTTACATTTTAAAGAAACAGAGCCACCACAGTGGCTTGAAGTGAAAGTCAAACAAATCCTACAGAAAACAGCTATTTGTCTCTGTCGAAGACAATACAGATAAAAGCTCCAGTGAACAGTTAAAACCAACACTAAAATACCTGAGAAGACATGAGCCTGCTTTCAGCAGTGTGAAGGCAAAAGAAAAATGCAGGGTTAGTACTCAAGCAGAGTTTAAAATATGTTCCCAAACTTACCCTTTCAAGTAATGAAAGCGTGGATTTTAAAGCTCCTTCGGGGCGTCCAAAAGGGAAACAGTATCTTAAAAAGAAAAAAAAAGAAAAGAGGAAGAGAAAATGATCAGAATTATAATACCTACATTAAGAATTTACTTTGAGACATAACTGTACACAACTTGCATTAAATTTAGTAGAAGACTCCCAAGCATGAAGTACTAACGAAAGCAGAAGCCCTCTCCAGCAGTCTACCATGGATCATATACACAGTACAACAGTATCTGCCCACCAGCAGCTCAGGCCTAAATACAGAAAAAATACAAAAGGCAAAAAGCATCACATCCGCGTTCTCAATTATGAAGCATATTTAATGGTCTCTGATAAGCTTAATTATCATCTTCCTGGAAAGAGGTACTATTTCTCATGTAGCCATGACAGCTACTGGAGCTGTGAAATAGCACTATGTATATTATACCTTGTTTTAATATTGGATTAAGATAAAGATATCAGATATTTAAGTTTCCAGAGATAATATGGGAATAAAAATGCCTGCAAATATTCCATGACATTTTTTCTATTATAGATAGCATGGAAAATCACTTAATGATATCTTAGATTTTATCAGCTACAACTTAAACCATACCCTTCTTTGTCTTGATACTTCTGAAATTCTCTAAATTAAAAAATGATCCCATTCATAGCTTTGTTTTTCATTTTCGTATACTGACTGATCCAATATATCAGCTCAATGAGACCTCAATGCTCAGGCAACTGTAACCTCTCTTAATCCCATCTATAAAATCTTGCTGGGAAATCCCCAATTGGAAAAAAGATTTTTAACTTTGATGAGATTATTATCTTTTTATTATTACTCACTGAGAATGGTAGCCTCATATTCTAATGTTTTCCAATAGTAAAATCTCTTCTAATGATAAAAGGATTCAGATCACTGAAGTTTGATACATTTTGGTCAGCCAAAATAAAGCCCTGAAAATAAGATCAAAAAAGGATTTCCCACAGCAAGAATTCCAGTATTTGCTTTGTCTCCTTTTGTTTCTTTTTTACAATAGCGCTAACAGTTTTTGAGAACAGGTTAACAAATTAGCAAAGCAGATTTAATGACCCTTAGGTGTTAAGTCATCTTAAATCAGAACACACTTTTGGTGTTTCGCCTTCTCCTTCCTTTGCAGTATACTTCTACAGTCCTTGACTTGAGCTTCCCACTGTTTATTCCTATCATCTAACGGCAGCTTTTGAATAAATGTCACTCATTTCTTGATTACACTAACTATTTCAAATCAAAGACTTCCTTCCAAGTATGTTCTGCTACATAAATAACATAACAACCTTCCAAAACCCAACCAGATTTAAGTTCCTGTAGATGTAAGTCCCACAGTAGAATAGGGGTTACTCAGGTTACTGCAGAGACAATGTGTATGACTACAACTTGAGCAGCAAGCTTACATGCGCAATTGGTGCAAGAAGCCTCTGACAGAAAAGAGTGCTTATACTGAGATAAGCAGCTTAAAGAAAAGGAAATGTTCACAGTAGAGGCCTTAAAGGGCTGCTCTGAACAGTCCTGCCTCCAGTATTGCAGTCTCTGTGCTGCTGAGCAGGCAGGGGATCATCATCTTGCTAGCAAGAAGAAATTCAGTATCTTGAATAAGATCCCTATGCTAGTCGATTTTCAACTGTTCAGCTGTGGCAAGGATGCTCCCACAGATGAAGGGATCTTTAAGGATAGGGAGTAACATATGGTGACAATCAATTAAATTATTAGACACATAGACAATTGAGGCTACGACACCAAAGAGGACCAAGCATTAAGTTAGTTGTTGGTACAAAGGTAGTGGAAATCAGGAGATGTTTATGTAAGTTACCTAGGGGAGAACACAGGAGCAGTAATGGTCTGCGTTAGTACCAGCAACATAGGGAAGCACAGAAGGAACACTCCAGAAATAAAATTCACACAGCCAGGCAAGAGATTAAAGTCCGAGACCCTTACAGCAGCTTTCTCTTAAATATCATAGAATCATAGAATACATAGAGCTGGAAAAGACCTTAAGATCATCTAGTTCCAACCCCCCTGTCATGGGCAGGGACAACTCACACTAAATCATGTGACCCAAGGCTCTGTCCAACCTGGCCTTGAACACTGCCAGGGATGGAGCATTCACAACTTCCCTGGGCAACCCATTCCAGTGCTTCACCACCCTTACAGTAAAGGACTTCCTCCTTATATCCAGTCTAAACTTCCCCTGTTTAAGTTTGAACTCGTTACCCCTTGTCCTGTCACTAAGTCCCTAATAAATAGTCCATCCCCAGCATCCTTATAGGCCCCCTTCAGATACTGGAAGGCTGCTATGAGGTCTCCACGCAGCCTTCTCTTCTCCAGGCTGAACAGCCCCAACTTTTTCAGCCTGTCTTCATCTGGGAGGTGCTCCAGTACCCTGATCGTCCTTGTGGCCCTCCTCTGGACTTGTTCCAATAGTTCCATATCATTTTTATGTTGAGGACACCAGAACTGCACACAATACTCCAAGTGAGGTCTCACAAGAGCAGAGTAGAGGGTCAGGATCATCTCCTTCGACCTGCTGGTCATGCTCCTTTTGATGCAGCCCAGGATACGGTTGGCTTTCTGGGCTGCAAGTACACAGTGTAGCCTGCTCATGTTCATTTTCTCATCAACCAACACCCCCAAGTTCTTCTCCACAGGGCTGCTCTGAATCTCTTCTCCACTCAACCTGTAGCTGTGTCTGGGATCGCTCCGACCGAGGTGTAGGACCTTGCACTTGGCATGGTTAAACTTCATGAGGTTGGCATCAGCCCACCTCACAAGCGTTTCAAGGTCCCTCTGGATGGCATTCCTTCCCTCCAGTGTACCAACCGAACCACACAGCTTCTTGTCATCGCTAGACTTGCTGAGGGCGCACTCAATCCCACTGTCCATGTCACTGACAAAGATGTTGAACAAGACCAGTCCCAACACCGATCCCTGAGGGACATCACTCGTTACTGGTCTCCAGCCAGACACTGAGCCATTGACCACAACTCTTTGCATGCGGCCATCCAGCCAGATCTTTGTCCGCCTACTGGTCCACCTATCAAATTGATGTCTCTCCAATTTAGAGACAAGGATGTCATGTGGGACAGTGTTGAACGCTTTGCACAATCCAGGTAGATGACATGAACTGCTCTACCCCTGTGCATCTGTTCTGTAGCCCCATCATACAAGGCCACCAAATTGGTGAGGCAGGATTTCCCCTTAGTGAAGCCATGCTGGCTGTCACCAAGCACCTTGTTGTTTTTCATGTGCCTTAGCACATGAAATATGGCGTTTTCACTTTTGATGCCTCAGAGGCAGGCAGAGACTGGAAATATCATTGTGCAGGTAAAATGACAAAGTATCTTAAGTGGGAAATACTCTAGGCAAGTGCTGGTGATCCTTGAACGTCTGTACCGCTGACCCCCTAATTAGGATAATGAGAATGATTAGAAAATGTTATGTGAGATTAGAGAAGCTGCAAATTGTTGAGAAAGTAATAGAAAGAGATTTTAACAGTAGACATGTACATGTCTCATTAGGATGAGATGCAATATTTTGGGACACAGTTTTGAGTCACTTCCTTGAACAACTAATTTAGGACCCACAAGAAAAGATACACTTCTGGATTTGGTCTCAATTGTCGTGGGACGTCGTTTGAGAGGAGCAGAGAAGTAGAGGTGCTCTGTAGTATGATCATAAAAGAATAAAATTTAATAATGCAGCAAAAGAGAACAGGCAAAAAAAAATCAGTACATGTATTGTACTGCTTCAGTATATTACGCCATATATATTATGCTCATTCTGTATATTCAACTTTAAGAATTGGAACTATGATAAAACAAAGAACTTGAAAAACAAAAATCTAAACCTTAAAGGAGCATTCCAAACAGCAAGAAACCTACAAGCAGCCTGAGAGAAAATTCAAAGTCCCAAGTCAAGCATATGCACAACTGAAAAACAAAAAAGGGTAGACAACCAACCAAAACCCCCTCTCTGTGGTTCCATGAGGAAGATAAAAAGGTTATTGTAGAGAATCTGACATTTAAAAACTGTAAAACCTATCTGAATGAGGAGGACGTGAAAATCTCTGAAATATTCTAGGGCCCACATAAACAGCACGGATACTCAAACTGACAGTATAAAGAACAATGGAAGCAGTAAGCCAGCCTGGGAGATGATGGCACTGCCTGGTGACAAGGAATACACGTCATTCATCAGGGACAGTATGGTCAAAGCAGAGAACCTCAGTGCATGCTTTGCAACAACCTTTACTGCTGAATGTGTTTTCCAAAATACTCAGCACTTCACAGCTATCACAATTTTTATGGGTTGATATATGGAGTGGTTTTAGCACAGCATTTTCTTAAGAAAGCAATCTCACAACCAAGGTTATTTGCTAATTAATGATGCAGGTGATCTTTTTACATTATTTGTGTCAAGGTTTTCTTTAAAAGTCTAATGCCAATTTTTCATTAGGATGCCCTGTCTTGTGATTGTATATGCTTTATAAATTCAGATTCCAGGGCACTATTGATTCTTCCTTCTACCAGTTATTATGCCAGTATCCTCATCTAAATTCAGACATTCCACCTATTTTTTTTAGTTCTAACATTTGTTCAGAGAAAGATAAAATGATTTCTCTTCACCTGGCGGATCAGCGTTTGTCTGTCTTGATTAAATAGGATATTAAAGCAAACCTTACAGTCCTCTGAAGAATGGTGCCTTCAACTTTGAACGACACATTGAATTGCTTTCAAACAGGAGTTCCTAATGTTTGAATTTCCTCAAAACCCACCAAGACTGAGGCAGTAAGATCCTATGGTCACTAATATACTGCAATTTCATCAACATACCTTATATAGTGTGTAGGTAAGCAGACATAATGGCCTTCACCTTCATTTGTTTCAATTCAAATAACTGTTTAGACATTACTGTACATTTTGTAACTAGCCTTGTGCATGTGAAGGCCTGAAGGTGAACAGAATTACTCTGAAGATACCTTTCTTCTTGTTCCTCCATTTCCTTCTTCTCTCTGTATGTATTCAGAAAGCTTCTGCAGCTTCAATATTTTTGGGGGTCACAGCTACTTTCACTGACCTCACCATTGTGTATGGGTAAAAGTAATTACATTTATCGGAAATTACTGCTATTATGCTTCTATGTTTCTATCATAAACTTGACAGGATATGGCCATGCCAATCATAGGCCAGAGGTCTTCTCCCAGCTCCAATTCTCCTTTTTTTTTTAAAACTTGTTCTCTTTCCTCTTGCAGATTTTCTTTGTCAGTACTATCCTCCTGCCTTTCCAAGACCTGGGTAGGAGGCACTGTGTCCTATGCTGCTCTGTATCGCTTCCCTGGAAAGAGTTATTTAATTCAATGGAAGGAAAGAAACAGCAAATGCATCAGGGAAGAATACTTAAGGGAAATAAAGGGTGTATATTTTTTTTTCCAAAAGGAATACCCTCCAAGAAGAATTCTAGCTTTCTTTGGATTAACACAAAGATGAAGTCCCAAGTGAAGGCTGCTATGTACTCTCTGCTCAAAAAATCCCCCATGAGCAAGTTGTCAACACAACAGATACCAGTGAATACTAGATGTTTACCTCATCAAACTAGAGGGGCAACCTTACAAGCAACCTTGCCAAAAAAAAGGAAGGTGTTTCACACAGAGCTATTTAAACTATGGAATTGGTTGTCATGAAGTGATATAGAGAAAAAAAAAATCTATAAATATATTCTAAAAGATTATTAGATTGTCAAAGTATTGGCAGATAGGTTGGCTTAGTGTGATAAGTAACAGATTCGATGGTCTATATGCTGTTTTCATGCTAAGCTTCATAAACCATCAATTGCTAGAAAACAGAAGGAAATATCAACCCAAATGATATTTCGCCGTGTTTCTTGTACTCCCTCCCTAAACATCTTCTAGTCCCATTGACAGTCCTTGCATATGACAAACTCTTTACTGAGGACAATGGACCTTAGCTGATAAGTGTATCACAAACCTAAAAAAATGGTATTAGACATCCAAAAAAGTTTTAGCAGCCATTTATCAAAATTCTTCTCTACTCATATGATTTTTCTAATCAGTACAAATCCAGAAATTGCTGTAATTTTCATGTAGACAATTTTCTTAGAGTTATAGAAGGCATAAAGTTAAAAAGCATCAACAAACCCAGGCCTATATTCTTGCACAATCTTTTTTACCACAGAAAAATCCAACTCGCATGACACACAAATAAATTTTAAGCACAATCACTTGTGTAAATAAATTATTCCATATTTATTATATTCAAAATTTATTTTCAGATAGATTATTTTAGTTTGAATCCACTTATTGAAGACCAAAATTGAACACAATGATAAAATTCTTCCAGAAAAAAAATATAAAATTCATTGAATAAATTATACACTCACCTGAAATGGCTTATTTGGTTTTCCAAAAGGGAGGAAAGTCTGTCCTTAATTTCCTCAAACCTTTCTTTCTCTTCAACAGATACTGTTCCAATTCCATCTGGCCTGTAATATTAAATATTTAACAATTGTTGATATTTCTTTATGCTGATTCTTGTTTGAACAGTGATCTTTATTTTTAAAGCTTTCAGTTAACATGTGTGCTAGCTTTCCCATTTCCTATTCCCTTGAAAGATAAACAGCAACTTATGAATACAGTTAAAGAACAGAATGCAACTAGGCAATTTAGCTTTTCAGCTGAACCTTTAAAATCAAGTAGTTTCTACCTCATCCCCATATGAACACAAGGTAGCATATATTTCTCCCTAAACATCCCCAAAGATACTTAATAGCCTTTCTCAAGAAAATTAGTACTATTGGCACTATAGGGGGGCCTACTCAGATCTCATTGAATCTCAGCTTCTTGAATCTTCCAGATATTTTCCCAGAGGCAAAATATAGCAGAAAGTGATTTTAAAATAAAGGTGGGAGACTAATCACAGTGAGAAAAGATAAAGTAGACAATATCTAGGAATTCCCCACTTACACTGAGCATGTGCTTTTGATCCCCTAGCCCATATTGACAAATAGCAACATGTATACAATAAAAGGATGCAACAAAAAATACTCTCTAAAAAAAGAGAAGTACTGGCATTTTTTTAAAAATCAAATTTAGTCCTACTAATTAATAATAAACCTTGTATGCAAAACACATAGTCTAAAGGGGTTAATGTATTTATATTAAAATGATGACTAAATTAAAGAAATTTCAACACACATTTGCCAAATTATACTTTTGCAATGCAATCACAACTTCATCATATTTTAAAAAGAAGTATCTGAAATCTTCCTGTTACTCTCTTCCAGCCCCAGGGTAACAGAGCAGATACTGCTTCCCACTTAGTTTACAACCTAAGTGAAGATCTGCCCTGTACCTCCTCCAGAGCCTCCAAAACGCTATCTCAATGTTTCTAGAACTGAAAAAATTGTAGTAAAATGACATGAAAAAACACAACATTCTGTGAATGTTCCCAGGCTCAATCTACGATTCTATGAACACCTTTTTGCTAAAATGTTACTTTAACTTTCTGTACTATACTTGAATCTAGAAGGGGTAAGTTGCTACATGGTCTTGACATAAACATTTCTCTCACCCTTTAAATCACTTATATTTGTGATCTGCGAAGTCAAGGTGGAAAGAATGCCTGAACTCCTTAAATTATTGTGAAGACAACAATAAAAATCAGGTATGGTGGAGATATGAGTAACCTGGCACATCAATATACTTTAGTATAAATTTGATGTGAAAGAGCAAATAACTTATCTTCTCTCTTTTGATGGATGCCAGGATACTTTACCTCAGCCTTCTGACACACGGAACACACACAAATTTAACTAAATTGCACTGTCTGATCTCATTGTCAGGAAAGATTGTGCTCTGGAGTGATAAAGCAAACAGTTCTGTCATATTAAACCTTACTGAGGCATGTCATATATATGACAGAAAAGACCTAGGGGTCCAGATAACAGTAAGTGAAAAAGGTGAGCCAGTAGGATGTCATATCTGTCAAATCTGCACTAAGGCTAGGATCACCATGTACCGGGAACCTGTCACTTCATGGAGTTCGTTTTCATAAAGAACCTTACTGACAACACCTAAGATTTTCAGAACTGTTAAATATATTTACAGTGGATGTTTGCACAGAAGCAAATGTTCCAGAAGAAAAACAAAGAACACAAAAAGGTATTAGAAAAATGTACTATCTAATGCACTGAAAAACTCTTCTCTTGAAAATATGCTTTTAGAAAACAGCACAAACTCTGAAACATACTTTTCTTTCCTCCTATTAGCCTTATTGCAATAAGCAGAATATAAAACTGCATTTTTGTGACAGTTCTGAGACACATACTACGCTGGTGGTAATTTTTTGCTACTCTTGAGAGTATCTGTTTACTCCTGAGGAAAAAGAACCCACAGAAAAAAGAATCTGACTCTGAGATGGGCTGAGATAGAAAAAATAGTTTCAGAATTCCCACTCATTTTGTCTTCTAGGTATTTTTCTTTAATTGCTTCAAGGACAGATTAAAATAAAATAGCACTGTTTTGAGCTGGTTATTTTTATTTACAAATTATTGTGTCTACCAAGAAAATCAGATTCATGCAGTGATTTAGTTTTCAAAGGTGTGGGTCTCTCCATAAACTGAATGCCATAAAATGCAAGAACTATTTCGCAACTAAACCTGACAACAAATGTGCCTTTCCTACCATCCCAAATATTTTGGATAGTGGTTTGGACTTGATTTTTTTTTTTTTTTTTTTTTAATTCAGAACCAGTATTCAGCTTTCTTATTGCAGCCTTGGACCTGTCTTTCAAGAATTCAGACAAGAAAAGTGATGGACTGTCTAAGAAGAATTTTCATTTTAATATTATGTTCTCAAGAAGGTAGAGTAAGTTTTCCTTTCCTCCACATTCTTTCCTTCCTTATTTTTCACAACTGGATTTGGAGAACTAGGTGAAACAATGAACACTCAAAAACCTGAGTAGCCTTCTTTCTCTCACTTATATTAGTTTTCCATTTTTTGAGAACTCTGCAATTGGATTTGGAATGGCCTGTCTTGTCTGCTTAGATCACAGTCTAACTGGCACAGATGTAATGTCAAATTGTTTAATTCACTCAGACTTAAATATGAAAAGAGATTGGAAATAAATACCTTGTCAACTACAGCTAGTAAATTCAAGTGTTTGACCGTAAAACACTCAAGAAATGACATTGAAAAATAGAGGTTGAACAGAATTTTTAAAGAAACTTGCAAGATCACTGTTCTGATGGCAGTTACTCTAGGGAAGCTGACAGATTAGGTGGCGAATTTAGGGTTTTGTCTGGGAATGGAATGTTTTTCCTCATGTAATATAATCCTTTAAGGTTTGGAGTACCCTCTAAGAAAAAACCGAGTTTTAAAATGTGTAATAATTTGCAGAGGTCACTTGTTGCATTGTGGGATTGAGATTATTGTGAATATCTATGGCTTGTGAGATAAAAATGGCAATCCAGTCCCAATGGGAATCAGATGTGATGGACACTGGGTTGACTGCAGATTGTTTCCAGCCCTCAACTTTGGAAACAGCTTCTCCTAGTGGCCTCTCAGAGGGTGAATTGTTATTTTAAGCAAGACTGTTTTGTTGAAACAGTCCTGTAAATACTAACTGAAGGTGACTGACTTTTGTTTTTAGCTCTGCAACGTCGTTGATACTGGTACTTTCTGTGTATTCGCATATTTTAAAAATGTTTGAAGTCTTTTCAATGAGCTTTCTTCATCAAAAACATAGACCATCCCTTTGGTTTTCTTGGAAAAAAGAGTATGAAGACAGAAATGCACAGATTGATGTTTTAACATGTACACACATACACACATAGGTGAGAACAGTAAGGCTGACCAAAGAATCTGCAAGAGAAATATGAGAAGTTCTGATGAAAAAACAAAATTCACAAAAAATACTTCAGCTAAGGTTTTTCTTACTTCAAGACATTTATATAATAAACTACATTTCAAGGATGTAGGAAAAACAAACCCAAAACTTAAATGTCATCTTGGCTCCTAGAAACAAATTGTTTTAGAAGACTTCAGTGCTTTCTAAGAGCACTTGTTTTTAAATTCAGAAGGATGCACAATAAATGAAAGGATAGTGACTTTCCAAATTAGTAAGATAAAAGTTTGACTCGTTGCTTCTTAGCAAACTTAAAGACAAAATTATGTAGAATTTTCATGTAGATATTCTATTATCTATAGGACTTTAATATCCAAGGAATTTAATATCCAAATTTTCTTTAAAACAAAATTGTGTTAATTAAGGCTTCTGCAGAGTCCATGATTAATTTTGGACAAACCAAAGAAAAACAATGATTCGCATTATCAGCTTAGAAGCAGGCAGAGCAGACGTCTTTTTATTAATGGAAAATGAAGAGAGAAAATTGTCACACGGCATTTGAACGTAGTTTTAACCAGCAGGCACTTGAACACCGAGTATTTTTTTGTTTATATTAACTATTCTTCAAACACTCTGACTAAAAAAAATAAATGGCACAATAGAGCCTTCTGCTGTATGCATTTCTCAGGGTGATCCTACATCTGCTTACAGGTCATACTCTCTTTTTCACAAGTGAATGAAAAAGACCAATTCTGAATGCCACTGGGGCAGATTAAATTGATAAATCAGGTTAATGTTAATGATCTTTTATGCAGTTATATTTTAGGTGGGATTCATTAATGTCTTTCTACCAAAAAGCTAAGCATATGCTAATATAATTTTACCCAAAGTATGAGTATTTGTAGGTATTAATCAGCTGAAATTAATGACAAAACAACATAATATTTAGGGAAGGTAAGAGTATATAATAGCATTAGCTATTCCTTCATTGCCTAAGATGGCAAGTATCACCTTAAATATGCAGAACTTTGTCCTAATATTTCTTGATAATGTGTGAATTATGATTAATTTACTACTAACATTTTCTCTGAGGCTTTTCAGAAGCAGATTTGTTTTGATGTGTTGAGAAATGTGCCCCTGCTAGTATTGGAGGGAGGACACACTTTATTATAACATTATAATAATTATTAGCACTTTCCAACACAGGACAGTATCCTTCATTAAACCAAATGTGAGGTCAACATGGTTTCACTTGATACCTCCAAAAGGGTGAAGAATTTTGTTTCTAGCTTTGAACTCAGGAAAACTCTGATAACTTTCTTGTGGCCATTTACAACAGTAATATATGATCAGCTTCCAAAAATGAAAAATAAACTGGATGATGCAAGATGCTTGGCACAGGGCAGTATATAAAACTGAGAGATGTAGTGAAAAAGTTCTATTCTCAGCATTGCCCAATGAGCCTCAGAAAAGGGGATTATTACCTTCACTTGAAGAAAAGCTCTATAAATGTCCAAGGATCAACTAATTTTTCCAGTTTTAAGAGATCACTTCTTCTCATCTAGAAGCACAAACTCACATAGCATATCAATCATAAAAGGTGTATTTTCTCATTCCATTGTTCTGGGGAAATGGTGACTGATAACAAATGGCTTCTGAATAAAACCATGCTTTCAATTATGAGAAATCCACTCTCATCATTCCCATTACAGAGGACTGATAGAAAAATGGGATGAATTACAAAAGACTCTTGTTAAGTCTCTATCTAGATGCTTTATCAAACATGAGAGAGAATTTATATAAGATGCTGGTAGACTGATGGAAAATAACTTCTAATGTAATACATTTCCCTAAAGATCCACACTGTAAGGGATCTCAGGCTCCTTCCTCCAGCTGTTGGACAGCCTTGGAACAGACTTAAGATTCAAGCAGAAAGCCCAATTGCTAATAGAAAACAGTGAAAGAAGACCTTGCACCTGCTATCATTACAACACAGAACATGGGGGGTTGAGACTGAATAAGCAGCACAGCAGAAAGAGGAAGCATTTTAAACTGCTTAAAACTGAAAGGTTCCATGAAATCCTGCTAGCAATGGTTTCTTGGGAAAGCTATCTAAGAAGTCTACCTGCTATTCAAATATTTTTATGTACAAAATTATACCTCTGAAAAAATAACACTTCTGGGAAGAGATCAAGTGGACAAAACCTTTCATGTCAGGTGGTGGCCATGTGCAAGATAAACGGTGAAATTACTTATTTGAGTTCTGGAATTCTAGATTAAATCTTATTAGATACTGTTTATGAAGGACATAAAATGAAGGAGAAGCCAGCAAGATACTTTAATCCTAGAGCTGATTTAGTCAGAAGAGAAGGAAACATCTCTTCAGAAGCTCCACAAATTATTATTAGAAGAGTCAGAGCAATGTAATATTATTTTCCTTATTCTTACAAGGTTCCTTGTCTCAGATTTGAAAGAGATGATTTCTGATTCTTTTATCACTTGACACTAAGTGTAAAATTGCAATAAATGGTTCTTGTCACAAAACATTGAAAAATGAAAAGAAATATCTGAATGTGCAGCACACTCTGAAGTTTCTGTAGTTTCATTTCTCTTATGTGCTCATTTACTACACTTTAAGATATTACTTCCAAGCATAACAGAAGCAAGAAGCTTATCAGAGAGTCTACAGTGCCAAATGATGGCAAGGATCTAAAAGGAGCTCTCAGAGAGGGCAAGGCTATTGCAGAGCTGTGAAATGAATTCTTTGCACTGGTGTTTATTATGAAGGAAATTAAGAAGACTTCAATGCTGGAACCCTTTTTTGTTTGCAGGAAAAGAAACCCCAAACCACCACCTTATTTTCAGCACAGAATCTGTTTAAAATTAAAGCAACTAAGAAAAAGCTTAAAGAACAGATTAGATAAACGGACAGCAGTATGTTGCCAGAGCCAGAACTGAATTACCTGTGGTTGCACGAGAGTTCCCACCAACAACTGCCTTCCTCTTGAGGAATGGGAGGTAAAAAATGTGAGATCAATTTAAAAACCAGAAGGTCTGCAGGAGAGGTACAGGCCAGTAAGCTTTACATACATCATAGAAAATTAGAAGGAACTATAATATAAGAATATTCTATGATTCTATGATATTTATGGATAAAATTAAAGAAACTTGGGTAAATATTATTGTGATGACATCTGTAAGGCATAAGACTATATGGCATAGAAATCTGATCTTCTTGAAGTTCTCTAAAAGGATCAAAACCAGGTGGATGAGAATGACCTCACTGATATGATGTATAGAGATTTTAAAAAATCTTTTGTCAGAATGCCTAACCAAAAGCTTTTAAGGCAATTAAGCAATGACTAAGAGTGAAAGTCTCACAATTACAATGAAGAGAGTAGGAATAAATGGTGAATACCTGCAGTGAGGTTATCAGCAGACTTCTGCAAGGATCTGTGCTGAGACCTGTGTTATTTTATGGTATTTGCAAAGGATCTAGCAAACAGGTAAGAAATGAGGTGATAGTAAATGTAATTGTAATGCTATCTATAAGGCATAGTGTGGAATTATAGAAGGATCTTACGAAGTCAAGCAGCTACAAAACAGAAAACAGTGATCAAGGTATTTAAATAAAGGTAAGGAAAAATCAGTTGCTATTCAGGACAGAGATCATGGTGTTATAATGGATAATTCAAAGCAAATATCCCTGTTTAGTATCATTCAAAGAAGCAAGTTAACATTAGGGATTACCAGAAAAGGGTGAGGAATTAGCAGAAAATATCCACCCAGTATATTCAACACATGGTTCACTCATACTTCTTGAATCTTAAATAGTGAAGAGACAACAGACAAGGATTTTTTTAATCTTTTTTTTTTTTTTTCTGTCTCTCCTTCATCTCTCCCAATACCAACAGAGAATAAAATGAGATGTGCAGGAGTCAAGTTCAAAGCAAGAGTTCTTCAAGCAAGAACTTGCTGCCAAAGGTGTTGAGGGTGCAAAGGGCTTACACAGGTTCAGGGGTGCAATGGATAAGTACCTGAAACAGATGATCACTCCAGGTTAACGAACAGGCATATTCTGAGCTGCAGAGTTGGAGACTGAAAGACCACTAAGAGGAAATGTTGCATATGCTTGCTCTTTTACTCCAAGCAGGTCAATGCTTGAGGCAGATGGTTTACTAGCATAGAAGAACCCTAACTCAATTTGACTACTGTTCTATGCAAACACACATGCTTTGAAGATTTCAAAATGAAGACAGAAAGAAACTATCTTTGGCTACAAACTGGTTTCTGTACTTGCACTTTCATTTCTTCATCTGGAGCTTGGCTTATATGCCTCTATACAAACACCCACAGCATGGGGAACAAACAAGAGGGATTAGAGATGTGTGCACACCTATGGGGGGGTGTGATATAACAGGCGTCACAGAAACATGGTGGGATGGCTCCTATAACTGGAGTGTTGGAATGGAAAGTTACAGGCTCTTTAGAAAAGACAGGCCTGGCAGGCATGGAGGGGGAGTTGCTATTTATGTTAGGGATAGGCTCGAGAGTATGGAACTTGGTCTGGGGACAGGTGAGCTGTCAACAGAGAGTTTGTGGGTCAGGATCAAAGGGAGAACAGCAATGGGAGACATTATTGTGAGGATCTGTCACAGACTGCCTGATCTGGGGGCCTCTGTGGATGAAGCACTCTATAGACAGATAGGAACAGCCTCATGCTCGCAGGCCCTTGTTCTCATGGGTGACTTCAACCACCCTGACATCTGGGGGAATGACAGTACGGCCCAGCACAAGCAATCCAGGAGGTTCCTCGATTGTGTGGAAGACAACTTCCTTCTGCAAGTAATAGAGGAGCCGACAAGGAGAGGTGCCATGCTTGACCTCCTGCTCACCAGCAGGGAAGGGCTGGTTGGAAATGTGACGCTCCAGGGCAGCCTTGGTTGCAGTGACCATGAGATGATCGAATTAGAGATCGTCAGGACAGTGAGAAGAGCGTGCAGCAAGCTCACTGCCCTGGACTTCAAGAGAGCAGACTTTGGCCTCTTCAGGAATCTGCTTAGTAAGGTTCCATGGGATATAGCCTTAGAGGGCAGGGGGGCCCAAGACTCTTGGTTGATATTCAAGGATCACCTGCTACAAGCTCTCGAGTGTTTCATCCCAACCAGAAGGAAGTGCAGCAGGAGGGCCAAGAGACCTCCTTGGATGGATGAGATACTGAGGTTTCCTGGGTTCAGCAGTAGCAGTCATTTTTCTCCTTCTTAGTAGCTGGTGCAGTGCTGTGTTTTTGACTTTCAGCCTGTGAACAGTGTTGATAACACTGATGTTTTTAGTGTAGTGTTAGTAATGTTTAGTTTAGTTAGTAATGTTTACTCTGACCAAGGACTTTGTGAGCCTAATGCTCTGCCAGGGAGGAGGAGAAGACGGGACGAAGCAGAGACAGGACACCTGACCCAAACTAGCCAAACAGGTATTCCATACCACAGCACGTCATGCCCAGTATGTAAAATGGGGGCAGTTACCTGGAAGGGTTAGATCACTGCTTGGGTCAGGCTGGGTATCAGTCGGCAGATGGTGAGTGGTTGTATTCACTTCCCTTGTTATTTTCCTTATCATTATTATTATTGGTGGTAGCAGCAGGGGTTTTGTGTTATACCTTAGTTACTGGACTGTTCTTATCTCAGCCCATGGGAGTTAGATTCTTTCTATTCTCCTCCCTATCTCTCCAGGACTGGGGGGAAGAAGGGGGGGAGTGAGAGAGCAGCTGCATGGCTGGGCTTAAACCACAGCATGAGGAAAATTTGAAGGAAAAAAGAGGATTATAAAAAGTGGAAGCAAGGACAGGTGGCCTGGGAAGAATACAGGGAAGTTGTCTGGGAAGCTAGGGACTGAGTTAGGAAAGCTAAGGCCCAGTTAGAATTAAACTTGGCTAGAGATGTTAAGGATAACATGAAGAGATTCTATAGGTACGTAGTGCATAAAAGACACACTAGGGACAATGCAGGCCCCCTCCAGAAGCTATCATGAGAACAGGTTACCCTGTATTTGGAGAAGGCTGAGGTTCTTAATGACTTCTTTGCCTCAGTCTTCACTAGCAAATGCTCTGACCACACCACCCAAGTCTTGAAAGGCAGACACAGGGACTGTGAGAATGAAGAACTTGGGCCCACTGTCGGAGAGGACCTGGTTCAAGACCATCTTAAAAATCTGAACCTACACACGTTCATGGGACCTGAAGAAATCCATCCGTGGGTCCTGAAGGAGCTGGCAAATGAAGTTGCTAAGCCACCATCTATCATACATGAAAAATCATGGCAGTCAGGTGAAGTTCCCGATGACTGGAAAAAGGGAAATATAACCTCCATTTTCAAGAAGGGGAAAATGGATGACCCAGGGAATTACAGACCAGTCAGTTTCACCTCCGTGCCTGGCAAAATCTTGGAGCAGATTCTCCTGGAAGGCATGCATAGGCACATGAAAAACAACAAGGTGCTTGGTGACAGCCAGCATGGCTTCACTAAGGAGAAATCCTGCCTCACCAATTTGGTGGCCTTCTATGATGGGGCTACAGAACGGATGGACAGGGGTAGAGCAGTTGATGTCATCTACCTCGACTTGTGCAAAGCGCTTGACACTCTCCTGCATGACATCCTTGTCTCTGCATTGGAGACATCAATTTGATAGGTGGACCACTCGGTGGATAAAGAGCTGGCTGGATGGCTGCATGCAAAGAGTTATGGTCAATGGCTCAATGTCCAGCTGGAGACCAGTAATGAGTGGTGTCCCTCAGGGATAGGTGTTGGGACTGGTCTTGTTCAACATCTTTGTCAGTGACATGGACAGTGGGATTGAGTGTGCCCTCAGCAAGTCTGACGATGACACCAAGCTGTGTGGTTCAGTTGGTACACTGGAGGGAAGGAATGCCATCCAGAGGGATCTTGACATGCTTGCGAGGTGGGCTGATGCCAACCTCATGAAGTTTAACCATGCCAAGTGCAAGGTCCTACACCTGGGTTGGAGCAATCCCAGGCACAGCTACAGGTTGGGCAGAGAAGAGCTTCAGAGCAGCCCTGCGGAGAAGGACATGGGTGTGCTGGTCGATGATAAAAAGAACATGAGCCGGCAGTGTGCACTTGCAGCCCAGAAAGCCAACCGTATCGTGGGCTGCATCAAAAGGAGAGTGACCAGCAGGTCAAAGGAGGTGATCCTGCCCCTCTGCTCTCTAGAGACCTCACTTTGAGTATTCTGTACAGTTCTGGTGTCCTCAGGATAAAAACGACATGGAACTATTGAAACAAGCCCACAGGAGGGCCACAAGGATGATCAGGGGACTGGAGCACCTCCCATATGAAGACAGGCTGAGAAAGTTGGGGCTGTTCAGTCTGGAGAAGAGAAGGCTGCATGGAGACCTCATAGCAGGCTTCCAGTATCTGAAGGGGAGCTATAGGGATGCTGGGGAGGGACTCATCATTAGGGAGTGTAGAGACAGGACAATGGGTAATGGGTTCAAACTTAAACAGGGGAAGTTTAGACTGGATATAAGGAAGAAGTTCTTTACCGTAAGGGTGGTGAGGCACTGGAATAGGTTGCCCAGGGACGTTGTGAATGCTCCATCCCTGGCAGTGTTTAAGGCCAGGTTGGACAGAGCCTTGGGTGACATGGTTTAGTGTGAGGTGTCCCTGCTCATGGCAGGGGTGTTGGAACTTGATCTTAAGGTCCTTTCCAACCCTAACTTTTCTATGATTCTATATATGAACTTCCAATAAATCAGCTTTCTTTCTGAATAGAAAATGGTATAACCAGGGAATATGCTTGAATTCTGATTTCTTTCAATTCAGGCTGTACTCAGCAGGTTGAAAGAAGTCACTTTGCACTTCCTGTGATACCCACCAGCATCCATTTCAGACAAGAGGGACTGAATAGAAGTCACAGCATGAAAAGTAGACAATAGTGAACGTGATGGGGAAGAAAACAATAGCTCCCACCTGGACTGTTTAGACCGAAATGTCAGCATTCAGGAATATCCTACAGTTCCTTGTTCTGCCCATTTCACTTTCACCAGAGATATACAAGTGTAGGCATAACTGCAGTGCAAGAAACTCACTCGTGAACTAATTACTTTGATGGGGACCATATTGTGGAATATTTTGGAAGAAAAACATTGTGAAGAGGAACCAAAAGAGATGGTATTGCAAAGTTACATAGCACCAGAAGCACAGCCAATGAAAGCTGATTTTATTTACTGGAGAAAAAGTAATCAGTTGATTCAAAAATAAGAAAGTGGTTTTGTTTAAACAACAAGGCTGTTCTTTTATTAAAATATTTTCCTTTTTTAGCTATTTGGGAAGAGAATTTCTTGAGAATGTCATCCACAAAAGCAGAAATACCTCTTAAACATAAGCAGTTAGACCAGCTGTAATGCTCTTCCCAGCAGGAAAGGAAACGCATGATTGAAGCTTGAATTCCTCAGTCTAGGACTCAGCACATTGTGTTCACTCCTGCATAAACATTACTGTTCCCAAACCAACAACATTAGTGCAAGACATACACTAAGTACCAGTATGCTTGATAACTTTGTCAGAACTTGTTACCTATATCTTCATCTTAGGAAAGGGAAACGTTCCCTGGTCCTGAGAGCAGGTAGCAAGGTCTGCTGCTCAGTTCAGGTCTTCTCTGTGCTCCATAATATCCTTGAAACTTTAGGACAATTTACTCCTAAGTGTTTATTCCAGATGTTTTGAAATAAAACCATGGCTGTTGTGTTACAGCCTGCAAGAGCATTACAGCCTGCAGCATGAAACAGAGTTCCTATCTGCAATCCTAGGGTGCAGCAAAAGAGCATAGGGGATAGCTGAAGGTTAAAAATTCAACAGAAGAGTTCTGGAGACATAAGAAGGGTGGAAAAAACTGACCCAGTATTTTTTCGTAGTGTCCCACAACCATGCCTGGGATCTTAAAAGAGTGCCCATAACTAAGGGACATTTGGGGTCCATTTACGAAACTGCTTCCTCACCAGTTTTGTTCAGCAAATCAGATGTACTCACTGGTGTGCTCAGCATATGTGCTGGTATGACCCTGGTATATTTTTTAGATGTGCTCTGGTTTGTGCCTGAGTCTCTCCTCACCAGACTTTCAGAAATGAAGGTGAGTGACACCTTTATCTGATCATTTGACGGGTGTCACTAGACTGCCCGCTACCCTAAAATTCATGCTAAAATAAATTGAAAATTTGAACTATGGATACAGCTGCATTTCCACATGTTTCTCCATCACCTGACTTCGAGATCATTTTTGATGATCTTTCTCAGGCTAGTGTAAGGTCTAAGATCCCTCTGTGAAGCAAAGGTGAAATATAAATTAAATACTTCATGCCCAGAGTACAAAGCTCTTTGTTCTGTGGTCTTTCTAACTCTCAGCATGACTTATAAAACTGAGATGTATAATGCTAGGGATCAGCCTAGAACTTTGGCCTGTCATGCATTGTCTGTGAAATTCCTTTTTCCTCTTTACTATTTCTTAGTGCTGCAGCAGATGAATGAGTGGATATATTATGTGCGTATGTGTGTCTGTCATCCTCAGTGTGTCTGCTTCTGTCCTTGACTTACTTTTCTTCTTTCTTCATGTTTCTTTTTTTTTCCTTTTTACAATATATTGGTTCTAGTCAGACCCTCTCTGTTCAACACTTCTTTTATTCCAAAAACACTCATAATGCTATTCAGAGAATATCTGTACAGAAGAAATAGACAGAATACAGAGTGCTTACGACTGTGTAAATGATGTGCTCCCTAAGATATTTTCATGCAATGCACGCACTGTTGTCCTTCACTTAAGTTATGAAATAAAATGAAATGTATCTACCTTTCTTTTGAATTCTTGAAATAAGTTTGAGCAATTATCACTCTATGTTTGTCTTGTTAGGTTGAAGCCAGTAATAAAAAGGCTAGAAACAACAAAGACTTAGACTCAATAGAAAATATGAATGTGTCAGGTTCTTCAGAAATTGACAAAAGCAGCATGCTTTTATGAAGAACAGGTTACCATGTAAATGCCAGAAAATCTAACTTACCAGTATGACTGTTAAGATTTTTGAAAGTATTTCAGGCACATTCAAAAACTTTTTAATTTTGGATATTATTATGAAAAATTACATAATGTTAATCTCCCGCAAATCACTGAGGTCACAAACAGCTGGGGTTTTCATAGATGAGGCTTTGTCAGAGCCTGTGAAGGAAACTACATCCTTTTTAAGGATTGCCCCTTCCTGACTGGCTTAAGGAAAGTAAAACGGCCTCTATGACTGGTTGCAAAGCAACCTAGGCATACATGTTGGGAAGAAAACCTCTCTCTCCCCTGATTCCTACCAGGATTCAGTTTCGGAGACTTACTGACAGCATCACAGTAATTACTTTTTGGAACTATGAGCAGATTTTCTTCTAGCGGCAGGATTGGTTCACTTGAGATGAGGAGATCTATCGCATTTTCTCTTGTTATTTTTGATTTTTTTTAAACATATTTCTACAGGTTAAATGCGTACAGCAGGGTATAAATGCATGTTGTCCTTAATTTGACAGATTGCCTGCCCTAAACTGAAGCAAGATCAGTGAATAGCCACCATGACAGTCAGAGGCCAGAGCACTTGTTTGAGAAGAGGCTGAGGGAGCTGGGCTTGTTCAGCCTGGAGAATAGGTGATGTCTAGGGGTCTGAATGACAGTCCCCAGATGCTACTGAGGGGATGACAAGAGACTACAGATATAACTACACTGAAATAAGACAGGTTCAAACTGGGTAAGGACCTGACTGAAAATGTACCAGTATTTTAGTTGTTGCTGAGCAGTGCTTATCCCGATCAAGGACTTTTCAGTCTTACATCCTGCCAGTGAGGAGGGGAACAAGAAGCAGGGAGGGAGCACAGCCAGGACAGCTGAGCCAAACTAACCAAAGCGGTATTCCATACCACAGCATGTCATGCCCAGTATGTAAGCTTGGGAGACTTGTTCTGGGATGGGTTAGGCACTGATCAGAAGGTGATGAGCAATTTTAACAGGATGATATCCTTTAGCCTTAATCAGCCTGTCTATACAATGCCCAAGAAAATGCACTGCAATAAGACAGTACAAACTGAAAGGAGGTTTTTTTTACGTTTTAATAGTAATCTCTATAAAACCTTCAGTACCCCGAAGAAACTTTCATGGACTGATTTCTGTTGTGTGCAACTTCCCTACCTGGTGAATGCAAGAGTCTATAAATACTTGCTCCTACAGATATGAATTTAAAAATATACCATTAAATTACCTGTTACCATGAACATGAGAAGCACAAAATGCAAAACTGTAGTGGAGCAAGGTTGGATCAATGACAGAACCATTTTCTGAATGTTCAATCAATTCACTGAGATAGCAAAGATGGCGGTGACAGCCTCTCACTCCGTAGCGAGCACAGTATTCATCTAACACGAAGACTTGACCTGGGCTAAACCAACCCTGAAAGAGAAAGGCAAAAAGCCCCTCAACATTTTGAGATTTTCCCACTTACAGCTTTTAAATGAAGCAAAAAACAGAAGCATATATTTTTATATGCATTACATAAACTTTTTATTATAGAATGACTTATATCTGACTAATGCTGATGGCACTGGAAGCTAGATCTAATAATAGCCCTCTTGCTAAAAGGAATAAATGTCAGGAAGCTTTGCAGTGCTGAGTTACCACTATTATGGAAAACAAGTTTATAAAACAACAATACATCCAAAGCCTGCTACAGATTCAAAACCTGATACAAAATAAACAAACACTATAAAATAATTAATTTTTAAAGTAATTAATTGTAAGCTAGAAGATAACATTTGGGTAATGCTGAGGAACATTATCATGGACATTAAAACACAGTTCCTGGGTGGTCAGTTTTCCCAATTTAATGTGAGAGAACCACAGTTTGACTATTTACCCTGTTTCTTATGTAACATGCATACACTTTAAAAAACTTCTACTAGTAAAGAGACAGAAAGCTAATTAGTTTGCTAAAAACCATCTGAATAACATGAGTATGATTTGACCATGAATAATAATTATATATTCAGGGGTATACTGAAGGCTTGCTTGGGCAAAGTCTGATGAGAACAGAATGGCATAACGTCACAGACATGAACAAAGTACATACTCCTTTCCACTACAAAACTAGTTCTTGAGTGAATCCATAGTGAAAAAAAAACAGTAATTGATTTTTGATGTAGAAATGTAAACCAGAAGAGCCTTGATTGCCTCTCCTCCCAGTATGACAAAAAAAAACAGCACAGTGAGCTTCCAAACAGCAGCAGGGAGAAAAACATAAGCCTTGGGAAACCACAACTACTGCATAGCTGTTCTAACTAAGCTTTTTTTTTTTTTTTTTAAATTGTGGTGAGATTTCCCTCCCATCATCCCTGCAAAATGCTTAAGAGAGACTGAGGAACACTTGAACTCAAATATACAAACAACTTGGATAAGCAAAATGATTTTGCAAGTCATGAATCTATAACATCAGTTTAGCAGCTGAAGATCAATATTTCCCTACTGCTTGTGAATATTTCTGCAAGCTCAGATGTTTAATGTTTATACAGAATATGAGAAAAAATACTATTAAACAATCCTTAAAAATATATCCACATCAGTTTTACATTTTCTAAAAGACTTGCATCAGAACTTTAAATTTTGCATTCTTCCCCAACTTTTAACTTTTATTTGCAAACAAAATCACCCTAAAGTTATTTCAAAACATTATTTAATCCTGATTAATTTCTGTTAAATCAGCGTTTCTACTGCCTTTAAAGAGCTTCAGCTGTTTCTAGAGAACACTTGGCTTTATTGCAGCATCCAGAACAGTCCTCAGTGTTTTAAAGTAATATCTGGTCATGCTGCAATGGCTCATGCAGTTTACACAGGGTTTGCTATAAAATGTTCTATTGAAAGAAGAAAGAGGAGGTATTTTAACTGAATTCCTGCAACAACATGTATCCTACCCCTAGATACAATAAACAGTGGTTATTTTGATTTATAATAAATAAATCTAATAATAATCTAATCTAATAAATAAATAAAATAATATAATAATAAATAAATAATCTAATATAATAATAAATAAACTAATAAATTAATCTAATAGTCTTCTAGTAAATCATCATTGTCACTTATGTCTCTATGTTTTTATGGAAAACATGACAAAATGCTGCATGTCAGTGTCTAGCAATATAAAAGGAAAGAATTATTAAAATTTCTGTATATTCTCATAGAAGAAAATTGTGACAAGAATACAAATTTTTAAAGAACTAATTACTTTAGCTTCAGTCACTGTTAGGGATCTATTTTAGTGCAGCTATTTTCATATAAATATGAGCCTTCCTTGCCCTTGTTCAACACCATACCATGCATAAGTTTCACAAGCACATAATAATTATATGCCACAGAGGATTAGATAACTGCATATTTTTTATTGTATACTTTCAAAAAACAAACAAAAAACCCCAAACCAGCCCAACAAAAAAAGAAGCTTCCCAATACTGAGAAGAATGTAACATTAAAGATGTTTAGGTCATATAGCACTTTAATACAGAATGGTGTTTGTTTAGTATTATTTCTTAGACATTTCTGGTTTTCTTTTTACAAGTTCTATGTGTGGTTACCCTATATTTATTGAAATAAAGGGATTAATTGTTTCTAAAAATTATAGGAAATGAACTGTTTAGGAAAAAAAAATCAGAGTTATTTGTTCATGTTTTCTATTGCTACCTTGACATTTCCAACTTTTTAATTTAAAAAGTCTAGTTAAATATGCAGTTTAACAAAAAAATGATCACCCATTCTACTTATTAAAAGCTGAATTTTAAAAAGAACAATAAGAAATGTGCCTGCTTTATGGTTGCTATAGCACTGTGTATTTCACCTAACCTCTTCTAAAAGTTCCTGATTTCAAGGTTATATTAAGTGTCTTACTATATTATTATTATAAAAAAGATTTTGACCCCAATGCACTGTTAGAAAGCTAACCATTTTCTCTCTGAGTGCCAATTACTTTGTACAGATGTACCTTCGGGCCTCTTCTTTGATTCAGTGTGCAAGCCAGAGACAGAAAATGAGTCCTTTAACTTTTCTATATGTACTTATCTGGTCGTATTTTAAAAAGAAAGCAGCTGTCATCAAATAATCATTTTTCTTCACCTTTTTCATACTTGCAAACAAACCTAAACCTCCCATCATTATCTTTGTATTACATGACTAGTCAGATCAATGGAAAGTGCTAGTATAAAAAAGTTACCTTTTTCTTACTGCTGTTTGATAGTAAAGTGGAAAAAAATTACGTGCTATGAGGCATTTTAGGTCCTTAGTGAGAGATCACTCTTTCAGACACGGTATCAGATGAAAAATAAAGCCCTAGGAAGTGAGGTCTGACCCACACAAACCTGATTAACAACTGTGTATAATCTCACACAGCTCCGCAAGATTGTTGCTGGTTTTCCCTACTGAAAACAAAACTTGAAGCAGGCCATCCTCAACTCCCAGACCACAAAGCACAGACTACAAAATGTTACATAGAAAAGTGAAACTGAACTGCAGCTACACATAAAGAAGCATATTATGCCAGTATCTTAGCTTTTATAGCTGTCTTTGAATGTGAAAACCAGTTCTTTTGATACAGAGATAATTTTATTTTTTCTTTTTTTTCTTTAATAATTTGACTCCCATTTGTTACTTGCAATTCAGATAATACATGTATGTCCATATATCTATACTGCCTGTGGTTCTGCTTCCCTTCTTTTGGTGCTTTTCCTTCTTCATACCACACTGGAATGAAGAATGACAAGACAGGTGAAAATGCCTCACACGGGGCAACTACATTTGTACCTTAAAATGCCTGTACAGGTGTCAGTAAATCCTACCACAGGAGCTCTTACCATTATCAAAACCTTCTGTTTTTATTCAAACCTCCACAAAGAACACGAGAAATTTCAGCTGATAAAATCAGACAGTTTGGGTCTCTTTACTTTCTATTGAGTGGCACAGCAGCAGCTCGCAAGTGTATAATTTTCAAATTTGAAACCAATCGATTGGACCCTTTATTCCAACTACAACTGCAGCTATCGAGTGAACTAGTAAGAAAGGACTACTTTGTAATAACTATTTCTCACTTCTTTATATCCATCTTTCAGACAGTACTCACCAAACAAGAATAGGAGTCATTCAATCTGTGATCCAAGGTCTGCCTCTGAAGCAGTCTAAAGAGGGAAGCATGGTCAAATTTGCAGGGATTAGCAGAAATAAACTCATCCATGCCATGTTTCTGGCCACGGTCTGCATCTGTTCATACAAAAGAAAAATGTGCAGAACAATACATTTGAGTGTGTGTGCAGATTTACAAGCACAAGTGTACATATGGCATATGCCTCAATATACAAACTTTCTTGAAAGTATCTCAAATAATGTAAGTCACATAAGTAGAGACAGGTGACTTATTAAAGAATCTTAGTTTCTAATCTGAAAATAGTATTACTGAGATATTTTTCTATCATACCAATCTATGGAGCATAACACTGAAAAAAACGACTGCTACCCACTGACAGACTAAACCACATTTAGAAAGGTTACAGAAAAATGCAACATAGTACATTAAAATAATTCTTAAACCATGATCTTCAAATGTTATAATTTACAAAACAATTTTATGAGTACAAAAAAAAAAAAAGTGTTCTACAATTTCCTGGTATTTTTATGGCTTTCTAATTTCAGAAAAATAAGCAAATAAATATTCCTCCCTCCACTGCAAAAAAAACAAACAACCCAAAACCCCAACAAAACACCAAACCAAACGAGAAAAGGTTTATGCATTCATTTCTTCAGATAAGAAAGAGCATCTTTACTGCAGAACAAAGTGCCATGCATAGAAATATTCATCATGGCTTGAAGCCTACTTCTCAAATGGCAAACTGGAGCAGAAATGAACACACTGGCTTGAGCTAGGTCATTTCCAGCCTTCTTTTTGTACTCAGCTTTTAATGAGACGAACCTTAATGTAGTAATGGCAAAAAAGCTCCTTCAACCTTCCAGCAAAGAGTAGTGAAAAAGGGAGCAGCATTTTTGTGTAAATACATCGAGAAAACATACCATCCCAAATGGCACTTCAATCAAAGGCCCAAATTTATTGTTCTTCACAGATTGCATCTTTCAACGCCTTTAAACCCTGCGGGTTTATCAAAAGAGAATCTCTAGCGATTGCTTTCATTAATGCTATGTTTTGTCAAAGTCCTCAATGTGAATTATCTAGCAAGTATGGACAGAAAAAGCCTTACAGTGCCCAAAAGGACTAGTTATGTATTAGCACATTAGCTGTCTTGGATTCTATAGACTGTACTGGGGTGAACACTCCTATCAACTTAAAAATTGACTTCCCCTTTCAATAGGGTCTTAGCTCTTTGTTCCTTTAAATTCAAACCTATGTCTTTTTACATTCATTACCAGAAAAGTATGGATCCAAGTGTATCCTAAATGCAATTTTGAAAACCTGTGTAGTAGAAACCTAAAATTTCTAAAGAAAAGGAGACAAAAGTTTATTGATTAAACCCAATTATAGAGTCAGGATCATAACAAAACTCAATATTGATCTGTGGGCATGATGCTAACATAATCAGTCACATTTAGAAATTTAGCCCCAGATCATATTGATCCATGTCAAGTCCAACTTTCAGCTGTATTTGTAGATGGGAGAATTATTTAATTCAAGCTGAAGGATCTGCAGCATCACATCCTGGAAAGATGCAGAAACTAATTCATATCACTTGGCTTTGCATTGTCAAAGCAAGAGTCACATCCATGTGACAGATTTCACCAAGGTGGATGTAGCAAATAAACAGCATGACAACCCATCGATGGTGTAAGGTATGAGACCATCATCTCAGAGAAACAACAGCATATATTTTTAATGGTTTAAGGATTAGGAGCATATGTGATTACACAGATGAACAATATTTCCATAAGCATTAGACTAGCCTATCATTAATGACAAACTTAGCTCGTATTTTTTACATACATGAAATGCTGTCTTAATTAGTGCAGTTTAAATGCATTTAAACACATGAATTCAAAGATAGACAACTGATATGAACACAACTACATTACTGAAAGTACTAAACTACAATGTGAAGTTATCTATAGTTTCCAAAATAATCCACACATAGGCAAAAGTTTTCCAAACCTCATATGGTTAATGTGTGGCTGGGTTCTACACTTCTTGTAAGTTTTCCTTCTTATATGAATATCTGATTTGTCTAGCCACTATTTACAAACAGAAAGGTTCAGAAAAGAAAAAGGACTAATATTTCTTTCTGTCATTGGTCTCATGTACAAATTATACACAGATGGATCTTTCTTAAATTAACTGGCTTGATTTTTTTCTCTGGTTAACCACAAAACTATAAAAGATTCCCCTTTTTTTAAAAAAAATCTGTGGAAGTACTGAAAAGTATCTCAAAATCAGGAGATTGGATGCAAATGAAACAGATTCAGCATTTTAATAATGTCATCTAGATGATCAGAATGTGTAAGGTGACCAACCTACTAAATACAATTCAGCTTGTGAAAGCAGAATTTGCTATTACATAATTTGGGCAAAATAAACAAAAAAAGTATTTAAAAACATAAATAGTTGTTAGATTTAATTCTACAGAACGATCCATGACTGATGACCATCTTTTTAAGAGAATCAAACACTACAAATAACATTGTCAAATAGTAACAGAAGATCTGTTACCAAATATATTTTAGCAACAGAAGAACAATCAAAAACTTACCTTTGCCAGCTGTAGGAAAGCAGGAAATAATAGAAAAATAGATCTAGGGTAATATGTTGCATTTATTTTAATGTTATAATTACATGCAAGATAACTGGTAAATCTTTTTGTAACAAAATGGACTTTTTTTAAATAACTTGACCAAAGATTAAGAGGAATCCATAGATTTCATATGACTGTGATTTAAAAATTATTTTACACCTCATTAAAAAATTGTTAGTGATTGTATTTTTCAAATTCCTACATAAATGAGTTTTAGATGTCCTGTTCAAGCTACATGCAAATGCAGAAGACATAAAAAGTGGTATATTGTGATATAGAGCTAAGAATAAATACAGTTCCATTTTATTCTCTACAGTTTCTCAATCTTTGGTAATATTGGGAAGATATTTGGGGAGAACCCTGAAGCAGTAATACTTTTGCTTTTTCAGAACTAATTTTCTTCCCTTAATGGAAATTGTTCTCTTGTTTTCAAGTTGCCTCTAACTCAAACTTGATTTATTTCATCTTTTGGGAACTGTTGGCCAAAACCTTTTATATTTTTGGATCAATGTAGGACAAATATATGCATTTTAAAATCATAATAAAAACTTACAAAACATATTGCAGGAGTTATAGCAATTTGTTTTGGTGTTCTTTTAGACAAAGATACTTCGGCAGAATAGCATCCTCAATATGCCTTTTGCATCTATTTATTTTGGCAGAATAGCATCCTGAATAGTCCTTTGCAAGAAACTTCCAATTTTAGTCCAGCTGCAAAGGCTATAAACATCATCAAATCCTCAGTGACTCAGTAGAGTTGAGTGAATTAAGACTACTGAGAGATCCACGTTCACGGCACAAGCTCATGTAGTTCCTAATGATAACCATATCAACTAGGCATCATCTCTGCCCTGTCCCAGCCTAGAAGCAAATGCATGTTTTCTGTAGCATTTATTCTATGCTAGAGTGAACTACAGGAACTGCCCTTAAGAAGTGGTGACCTCCTCCCTTTTGTGGCTCTCAGTGACATCTCTGCTGGAGCTTAAGCATCATGGAAGCAATTCAAACTAACTTAGGCAGGTAGGAAAGAAGAGTAGGTAGAGACTAGAAATCTAGTACTGTAGGGATTAAAAAGGTTTAAAGACAAGAAGTAATAGGGTAAGAACTATGATTCCTGATACAGAAGGGGCTGGAACTGGTTGGATAAAGATAAAAGGTGCACATGCCCTTTGCAAGACATGCATTCCATTCCTTCAAGTGCCACTCCATACGAATAGTGACAGCTTACGTTTAGAACATTTAGACTCCTGATCATTGACCAGGACTCCGAAGTGCTACATGCTTAGAAGCACAGGCCAAAGAGACAATCTATGCCCCCAGAACCTTGCCATTTAAATATCAGATAATGAGTAACAGATGGAGAGAAAGTGGCAGAATAGAGGAAGCAGCTGGCCCATATAGTCCAACCATCAGGGCGGGGATAGCACACTGATGGACTGCCAGTATTTTGCCAAAGGACAGATTTAAAGAGGATACTATTTAGGTTTTGCATGATTCTGAGTAGCATGGAAGAGAATATGCACGAAGGGTGGGGTTATTCCAGTCTTCCATGTGGCAAAGTGTATGACAGTTATAAAGCCGCCAAACCTGCTGAGAAAACTATGTCAAATATCATAAAAAATATGTCAAAACATCATCAGTTTCTCTTTGTTTCTAAAAGATTTGATTAACTGAAAACATAGATACAAGCATCTCCAGGGCTATCATGAAAGAACTGCTTTACAAGAACATTACCAATTATTCAAAAACTGAGCAATGCCACGATAAGGCATTGCTCATGCAATACCACTGCCCATAAGCAGTGGTATTTCTTGTGTGTATGTATTATGATACCAGGACCTTAACCACATTCTGGTTTACTCACAGAGTCTCTGATGTAGTCAGTTCAAAGACTGAGTGATTCAAACAGCATTTAAAAGAAATATGAAATTCACAACTTATTCCCATATAATCAAATTATGATACATACAGAAACTTTATAGCAATTATTGTTGGTATATCCAAATAGACTGAAAATGTTAATGCTATATTTTATGACTAATCCCAAAGCATTTTTTCATTTGGCAAATTGCCTGTACTTCTTGATTACACATTGTCTTATCCGCTTAGATGACTTAAATGTCCACACAAGCTTCCTCTGTGATGCTCTTTTATACAGATGAATGTTTCAGTTGGAAATGTCTTCAACTTTGCTGTTGTTGGATTGATGTCTTGTGATTCCAATGTACGGTCTAAGTCTTTGACTCCCTTAGCTACTGAACAAATAGGATCTGATACTTTGTACATGGGCTCTAAACAGCATTTTTGTGACAATTATAATAAGTTATAATAACTGTTGTAATTCCTACTAAGGAGGAGAAAAAAGACTGCTACTGCTGAACCCAGGACAACTGGTCTCTGCAAAATCTCAAATTATTTTCCTTTTGTGAGCTGTTTTGATACTGACATCATTCCAAAAGTGAGATACCGAAAACTACACATCTCAGATCAAATGATTCCTCCCCTAACTTGGTTTTCCAGTATCTGTCTCTCCCCTTTCTTCTCTGCAAATATTTTCACAAAGAGACCATCTCTGAACTCATGGTGGTGTAGGATCAGAATGACATTTGGTTTTGTGTTCCTTCATTAAGACATGACAATCCCCTCATGTGCTGCTGTTATTCCTTTGTTATGAACAAATTATTAATAGTGTTTGTCTCTTCAGCAGCCTTCCTAACTGTACAGATAGATCTCCTAATATATTCCTTATTAAGAAAGGGACCGCCTCCTGTACCTTTATGTGCCTCATATGAATCCATTTTTAATTGGTACATTTATGTCCTTGGGAAACTTCTGGCTTTTCTATTATCCTGCATCCTGAAATACTTGGCCCTTTGCATTACATCATGCTTATTCAGAATAGTGGAACTGAAGACCAGTCTCTTTTTCTTGATCATTGCTGACATAAGACTCTCTTTTGCTTTGGAGCCATCCAATACCACAAAAATGCAGTACCAAGTTGTTTTACTCAGAAATGAAGGAATTGGCTAGTATTCTAGTATATATTCTAGTATATATTTTAGAAGTTGGACAGGTACAATAGTAGTTTGATTTCACTGACACGCTTAAATGAGCCTCACTGGTAATACAGAATATCAAGTTTCTACTAAATTATGCAAATGAATGATCCTAAACTTCTATATAGCATCAACAAGAAGAGACTGCACATTCAGAGCAGTTAAGAGATCTGTACGTTGGCCTTTGGAGTGCTGCAGCTGTGCACATGCAAGAGCAACATTCCCGTTTTCTGCATCTGTTGTAATTTCTGTAAAGATCAGTCAGACCCTAGATGCCCTATTATAATCACATCTAGTTTCTTTTCAGGAGTTCCTGATGTGTTTGTTTTGATCCAGCTCTGAGGTAGTTGGATTTTGTTCCTGTAATTTTAAGCCCTCTTTTGTACAAGGAATTATGTGGAACAAGGCACCAATAACTGCAAAAAATACAACCTTTGATATACAAAAAGGGACTTTTACTCCTTTTCTACTACTTTCTTTTATAAAAAAGGAATTAATGGATAACAGGAATGATCTGACTACAGCTTACAAAAACTCTTGAAGAGTTTTGGACTTCAGAATATAGGAAACAGAAGAGGTTGTGAAAACAGAGTATCACTTATTGTCACACATATCACTTGATTAGAAATGTTAAATATTTAATGAAATGCTTGCATTTGACAAGTTTTCATTTTCAGCTAATAATGAAACATTAAGTTTGGAAGGTAGAAGTTTTTCCACAGGGCAATGGAAAGTGGAAGTGTTAGTATTTATTGCTAGCAAAGAATACCGCTAGGTATGTGGTATATTAATCATAGTCTGATGTTTTCATTTCTTTAATGATAACTTCCACTTGCTTTTAATATCAAGATAATTTCAGGATTACAGAAGATATTTTCTAAACACAATGTATATAATGTTGAAACATGTTTCCTTAACTTGATTTTTTTCTACATCCAGCAGTTTAAAGATATTTATATTTTTTCAAGTTATTTAAAGTTCTTTTTGTATAGTTCATCCTGATGAATGAGTCACATTGCTGATCCTCCTAGAGGATGATAAAGATGGCAACAGTCTTTCAAGTCTTGACTATTATTTAATAACATTTGTTTTGCAAAACCCTAGTTGGTTTTCTGCTTTTTGTATGTGGAGGGGATGTCATATCGTATCCTTTAAAAACTGAAACTATGTGATCTTGTATGGGCTGGAAATACTTACATAAAGTATGAATTGAAAAATAAGATACATAATAAAAGTAGCTGACAAATTCTATGGTCATGACTGCATTTTCTAATAGCAAAAATGCATATAATAAATAAAAAAGAAAGAAATGGATTTCACTTTATACATTAGCTCTCAAGTACTTGCTTTTATACCTTGACTAAAAAAAAAATACTCTTCACTTAATGCAAACATTTTTCTAGGGGGAAACAAAATTGACTTCTTAGGAAACTGAACACATTTAAATCTGACAAAGCATCAGGTATAGATTCCTCTTAGAAGTAAAATCGTATCCTCAAGAAAATCAGCAGAGTAGGTGTAAATGAATCAGGAGTCATACAAAGTTATCTAAGGTTATATCCATAAGCCTTAGCTCTTGCAGTTTCTTAAAAATGGATTGATTAAATGAAGCCCTCAGTGATACGACTTAGTGGTGTTCTCTGTTGGACTTGATGATCTTAAAGGTCTTTTCCAACCTAGCTGATTTTACGTTTCTATGATTCTATGCCTATTTCTACCTCAAATACAAAAGAATAATAAAATCTTCCTCATACCTTCTTCAGGTAGAACTGAAGGTATTAAGGGAAATCAGTCAAACATTGATTCTTTTAAGGCTAAATCTTGCATTAAATTAAATTTCACAAGTTCCTCTGGCACAAAGAATTTTTGGAATTTAATTACAAAATACAAACATTGAAGCGTATTAAAACCAAAGGCAAGTACTAATTTAGCCATGGATTTTTGAATTATATACAGTTTAGTCCTATCAGTTTGTGAAAGTTGCTATATAAATATGATAGAAATACATAAATACGATAAAAAAATACATGGTATTTTGAGGCTTTTGAGCTTCCCTTGATCTGTCTCTAAAATAAAGCTTGTTTTTCCTACACTCTCCACCTAAAAACTGTAGTCACCATAACTGTCTAAGATAATATGAATATATGTCAATTGTGATTTTTAAATTCTTTACCACTAGCAATAATTTTATCTAGGAAAACATAATTTCAGTACATCCAAACTTGCAATTGTACTTTGTACCTTTTGCTTTCTGTAGCCTTCCCTGCACTGTGGTCAGTGTTTTCTGGTTACTTCCACTTCCATGTAAACCCTCTATCCAAGAAAAGCAGCAATTCCTTGGCTACTACTGACTACACTCATGTCTTGGTACTTTTTAATTGATGCACACGAAGTAAAAACATTAGAAGGGGAACACAGTGAACACCCAGTACTCAGTTCAGACCCAGATAACTGGGAGGAGGTGAGCAGAAGCACTTCTTGGTCATTTGCTTTTGCAGTGTAACATTTTACAAAATACCTCAACAGCCCCATGATGAATGGTTACTTCATCCTTCCAAATAGCTTCAGATTAAAAATAAACTGACGTCAATGTTTTTGTGAGATTAAACTATGTTATTTTCAATGTTCTTGAATATTCCAGTCAGGATTTTAGATAACCAATACTGAGTTTAACAAACACGTCTTACTGTCTTCTAATGCAAACTGGTAAAAGATTACAGGAGGAATGGAAGGCCATGAGATTGAAAGACAGCAGGACTGATGGAGGAGAATGGCGTTAGGTCAACCCATTACAGATGTCAGACATTAAAAGTAGATTCTAAACCATGTATCTCCCCTCTATCAGTCTACATATACAGATACATGATAATGAAGAAGAATTATTACATCGCATTCAGTCTCCAGAACATCAATAACAAATCATAGATGCTTCCTATGTGAGGATATCTACATGACAGAATACTTTCAAAGAGATCCTATGAAATTTTCAAGATATGGTTAATATATACTATCTACCTGGATTTCCTCTGAAACAGTATTTTCCTCAAATAAAGTTGAGAAAAACTTACACCTGTTTTTTTGTTCTTGCAAATTATTTTATGTCTAGTTTAATATTATACTGAGGGGTGTAAAAATCAAGCATCATCTAGCACCTTTCAGCTTACAATGTATCGTCTGTATAGCAATTTTTACATTACTAATATATGCAATGTATTATAAAGGAAGCCTAAATCTATAGAAGTCTAAAAATAGATCAATACTTTTCAATTCAACACTATATTTTTTAGAAGCCAGCCACTGTAATGCAAACCAAGCATTGTCTCCATGGTAATATGTGGGTCAACTGTAATGAATATGAAGCTAATTACTGTATTTTCATGGATTATAATAAAAATAATGACCTGCAAGTCAGGATTTCCCTCACTGGTAATAATAATCTGAGCAAAATTGCTTCTGGCTAACAACAAACTGCTAGGCACATTTCCCTAGTGAATGGTGAATGAGTTGTGCTTAATTAAACTTCATTGAGGGAGCTGCTACATATTTTACCAACTAAAACCAAAACCAAAGCCGCAAAAGAAAAAGAGAACCAACTTACAAAGCGGGGATATTTCTGTGTTGACATTTCCTCCTTTAGGATTCATCTTCTGAGCTTGACTTGCAGGAATAGGCTTATATGATTGACCTGTGGCTCTGTACATGGCTTGAACCCAGAGTATTCGATCCTGCTCATCGTCACTGGCAAATATCACAGTATCGCCTTCTTTAACAGCATTGAAAAACATGCGACCACCCTGAAGACCTGGAGCAGGAAATAGAAAGGTAATAATAAATACAAGTTATTTCTAAATCACCATTAATGTTTATTACATTATTGATTTTCCCCTGTGTTCATGTATGTATGGTTTAAAACATAGGTGTTTATGACACAGAAGTATGATAAAATCTAGAGCTGTAAAAGGATCAAATGATAATACTTGGAAATAACACATCAGTATAATAAATACCGGAGAAAATATTTCTATAGTTCCATTTCCAATTCAATTCCAATTTATTTCTTATTCATCTTCTCCATGTCATATGCTATTTTGCATTTCTATAACATATCCTCCTTCTCGGCATCATTTTCTTAGATGGAACTCCCTGCCAACGCTATCTCTTCTTGAACAGAGGCAGCTCCATACCTCTTATTAGCTTTGCTGCTCCTTCCTGGATCCCTTTTTCTCATTCCAGTGTTTTGTTCTGAGAGTGCATAACCAGAAGAGCACACAACAGTCAACATGGCTGCACTGTTGTTTTTGTTTTTTTTAATGATATTGTTTTGGCTTTTTAAACACATTCTGAGTATTTCTTGCCTTCTCAATTATTGTAAACATTGAGCTAACATTTCCAAAGATCAATCTTCAATATCTTGGAAGTCTCTTAAATTCATATGCCTCCACTACGTAGGTAGAGTAGAATAATTTTTCTCTATATGTATAACTTTGATTTCTCTCTGCCATTTTAATACTAAATTGTGCAAATTTTTCTGACATTGTCAAATTTATGATAACTCTGAGATGTCTGTCTTTAGCAAGCAGTGTCATCAATCACCTTTTCTGAATCATTTATTAATATACCTCACAGTACACTACCACATGGCTCCATCATAAAAAATAGCGAGAAAAGGGAAAGACTGGCTAGAATTAATATTTTTTCCTTGTGTCATATGTGATCTTACAACTTTTTAAGCAAATTTAGTGTAAGTTTATTGTTCATTCTTCTTACAAGCTTCTTTCTAAAAGCGTAATTTTTCACACCAGAAAATCCTAGTGGAACAATTGGTTTTTAGATATTTTTTGCCGCTAGATCAAAATAAGCCAACTGAATCAGCTGTTTTACACAAACATGTCATACTTAAAAATCATGAAAAGTACCTGTGTGAGGAGCTGTATAATCCACAGTGTATCCTTCGAGTTGCATCAGTTCCTGAGGCTCAGATTTCTTTTCTCTGTAACTGCACATTGCAAATGTATATTGGCTAACCTGAATAAGAAAGAACTTCTTAATAGTTGAATTCCATTCCAGAATTGTATAAGACATGCATGATTGTTTAAATTAGTTTTCAGAGCTGAAGAAATAAAACCCATGTTTTTTTTCTCCAAAAATATTTATGGTGTAAAACTTTGTGTTCTTTCCCCTTCCCCTGTCACAAAGAAGGGGAAAAAAGCCATAAACACATTTATCTGCAGCCTTCTGAAACAAAAAGTATTTTGGGTTGCTGCTTTGTAAAAAATTGAAAGGAAATAAATTAGATTCTGGTAGGGAAAACACTTGGTAATGTGGTGCTGACTAAACTGCTTAGTCTACTGTGTGAGAATAAAGTCCTGTATTCCAAAGGCTGGAAAAAAAGGGACTTCTATGTATTAAAGTACTTTTTGCGGAAACACCACAATTATCATGCAGCTGGAAAGACGAACAATTAATCTGGCCAATCCTAGTTAAAGACACAATCCTAATAAGTACTAGAATCTTTACTTTGATTTTACAGTCTGATTTCTGCATCTTTTGCACCTGTGTTCACACCCATCTCCAGGTTGCTTGACTCACTGGATGCAATACTGTGTAAGCCAAGCAGCTTGCAGCTGGCATGAACGACACCAGTTACTTCTCATCAAGTACAATTATCAAAAAATAATAAAGCAATAAGAAGGGAATCTGCCACCATGTGGTTTAAGTCTCCCTGGACAGAGTAAGAAGCAATAAGGAGAGCTAAGGAAAAAGTGACTGGAAAGATAAAGAAAGGAATGTAACAGCTGGAAGAGGAAAAGCAATCACTGAAACAAAACAGATGTTCCCAGTCTTACAGGAAGAGCTGGAAACAGTATAAAAGGTGACCAGGAGGAAGAGCTCGTGAATTTGTGAATACCTGAAACTTGACCTTTGAAACTCTCATCTCCTAGGACTGTAGGATACCTGGCCAACTGACTTGTTTAGAACTGTAACAGCATTTCTTAGATCCATAAAATTATGTAAGTATCTAAGGATAGGCAAGGATCTTGTCTGATAGACAATGGGGCTGTCTTTACTTCAGTTGCTGACTGATCAGCTGTTGCCTGCATTTATTGCTTTGCCTACAACTTCAGGAATGATCCTTTTTGAAGTGAAATTTTGACAGGAATGAAAATAAACACAGAAAACAACTCTGGCCACCACTTTCAGAAATTCAAGATGTCAGGCTAGAAGGGACTATTAGAACCAGCCAACCTGTCCTCCAGCACTACACACAAACAGAATTTCACCTCACTGTTTGTAGACTGCCCTCAGTTTTTATTTAATTTATAGTATGTGTTTAGAAAATCACTGTGTTTTGGTTTAAACATTTTAAGTTACCACTCACAGCCAGGGCCTAGCCAGGAGCAGGGCAGCTGGGGGCACCAGGGCAGCCCTAGCCCCAGGCACTGCACACTCCCCTGGGCACAGGCCAAGGCCAGGCTGGGATGTGGAAGTGCTGGTGGGCCCAGCTTGATGGGGCCCATGGCTGGGAAGGGAAGGGCTGTGGGGAGCTGGACACCAGCCCTGCCATGGCATCACTGGGGCTCAGGATGATGGCACTGAGGCTAAAATGGGGTCCTGGGCTGTGGAGAGGGTACAGAGGCCCTGGAGGAGCTTGGCAGGGACAATTCTGCTGGTGGTCCCCTTAGAGCCCTGACACAGGGCTCAGCCCCTATGTCATGTCCTCTGCTCTAGGCTCAGCAGCAATACCACCTCTTACTGCTTGGTATTTCCCTGTCTATATCCCAAGAGCCATATTTGCCTCCATGATGAAGCATGGAGGGTGCTGTTGGTTAGTCACACACCTCTAAATCCTCTGCAATTAGCATTGTATTTCATGAGAGCTCCCTCTCTTGCAAACTTAACCTACAGATTTAATTTTTGCTACCTGACTGCAGTAAAAACATTTTTCAAATTACTCTGTTTTGTGGAATGAAATAACCTGGCAATCACCCACAGCACTTGCATTTTCATGTCAACAGCTCCATATAACACACTGTGTAGAGAAACTGAGCCATAAAAAAGGAAGCTTGCAGACACTTATTATGGATGCTTAGGATACCTATTTTTTTCATTCATATTTCTTCAGCCACTGTATGTTTTTAAAGATAAGCTTGTGGAAGATCTGGGCTCATTTTTAACTTCACCCCTATAACAAGACAGAGAGCAGATCTCTAATACTATTGAGTCTAATTTTTCAAACGTGTTTCAAATGTATTCTCTTATTTTAAAGGAACAATTCATTAAAAGACACTCATGTCACAGTCAGGCTTACACTTCATCTTTTGGTTGAAAACGAGACAGTTTAAAGTCTCTCCACCAAAGACACACATAGAAAAACTCCAGAAAACTTTGTTGGGGAAAAAAGTCTCAACAAAATAAAGAAATATAGAACTTCCCTTGTTTGTTTACACTTGAAATCTTAACCATTTAACCCTTTTCCTTATGGTTAAAGGTGGATGGTATCTAGTACTACAGGGGGAACCAGCAGCACAATCTGAAATTACACTTTTTAATACAGATGTATGACCGGATTTAAGTATATTGTTAGTAGTTGTGGAGCTCTAGCTAGTTTTTCCTCGGAATTCAGCAAATTAGCATCAGTACTTCATGGAATGATGGGTACTCAAAAGTCAGGACTGTGTACACCATATTCCAAGACAAAAATGAAATCAAATCACCTTCTTAAACAGTAATTCTTGATAGAACAAAAGGTAAACCTCTTCCTACAACTGCATTTACCTGAATTTCCAGAGGTCCAAACATCTGACTACCAGATGTTCTATCTATTTTGTGACAAAGTAAAAACCCAACAACCTATGCATGTATGACAGGCAGATAGGCACAGAAATGTGGACATGACTTACAAGCAGTGCCACTAGAGGATATCCCCATGGGGCATAAAACCCCTGCCTAACCTGCTGGGAGGAACTGTTGCTGCAAACCTGGAGGCTGGCTCTGTGGTCCCTGCTACAGGGCACCACTGGGCAGCCCTCTTCAGGAGTTCAACAGCAAAAATTAGTGTGATTGGCATGTTTAGAAAAAAATTATCCATGAAACAAATGACAGACTTTTCAAACATTAGAACAGATTGAATTAAAATGACAGAAATGGATCTGCATTCTGATTACTGGAGGAAGATATGAAGTAGAAATCAGCATGTCCAGCTGAGGCTTTTTACCTTACATGTTATGTCCCTGTCTTTTTCCTATTTGGAATGAAAAACCTTTTAGAGAAGTAACTGGACTGTAAAAGGAAGAAAAGGGAATACAATAAAGAGGTTAAAATTTCCCCAGTCTGTAACCTTCCTATAACATCAAGCTATCCTTTCACAAACCACTAACAACTTCTAACACATGTAGCAATAATGAAGGTGCACACTACTCACATCACACTCCTGAAAAATCAACATTATTCATCTAATTTCACACCTGAGTTAAATTTCCAAAGCATACGTAAATCATACTGATAGACTCTGTCTCAGAACTGAATTTCATGGCCTTAATATTTTACTAACGTACGCTAAAAGCTAATCTATAGAGGAAGACTTGTCAATATGTCAATAATGTACCAATACTGGAGACTAATATTCATTACTGAATGCTTATTTCACACGTATTGACTTCAGCTTATTGTCAGTGTTTGTATCACGGCTGGACTACATAAATGAGTTTGAGCTGTCTGGACAGTAAATATTGATTTAACATGGTATTTTTCATATAGCTGTATTGAACTGATAGCTGCTTTAAAATGAAATAGATGTCTAAATCCCATCACAGTTAGAGAATTTCTGTAATATTATCCTCCAGCATTTCAATTTCAGTATAGAAAACAGAAGATAGTTAAAATTAACTTGGATGGAATAAATAGATCTCCCTGATGGCTCCATATCACATGCACAGAAAGACCGTGTCTGTTAGGTGTGCATTTTAAAACTCAGATGAAACCTATGGCTTACAGGAAGAGATCAAGGTCTTTCTTTTAGTGAAAGGGGGATGTAAAGTAGGAGTGCTAAAGAACAGCATGAAGGACAAGGCAGTATCTTGCCTCACTTTTTTTTTTTTCCCTGTAACTTTATTTTCCCTTCACACCCATGCCTTAACAGCTATTTTTACATAGAGATCACAGAATCACAGAATCCCAAGGGTTGGAAGGGACCTCGAGAGATCATCTAGTCCAACCCCCCTGCAAGAGCAGGGTAACCTAGAGTACATCACACAGGAACTTGTCCAGGCGGGCCTTGAATATCTCCAATATGGGAGACTCCACAACCCCCCTGGGCAACCTGTTCCAGTGCTCTGTCACTCTCACAGTAAAGAAGTTCTTCCTGATGTTAACGTGGAACCTTCTATGCTCCAGTTTACACCCATTGCCCCTTGTCCTATCACTGGATATCACTGAAAAAAGCCTAGCTCCACCCTCCTGACTCCCACCCGTTACATATTTGTAAACACTGATGAGGTCACCCCTCAGTCTCCTCTTCTCCAAGCTGAAGAGACCCAACTCCTTCAGCCTCTCCTCATAAGGGAGGTGTTCCACTCCCTTAATCATCTTTGTGGATCTGTGCTGGACTCTTTCAAGCAATTCCCTGTCCTTCTTGAACTGAGGGGCCCAGAACTGGACACAATATTCCAGATGCGGCCTAACCAAGGCAGAATAGAGGGGGAGGAGAACCTCTCTTGATCTTCCCAAACCTTACAGATCTTAATAAAGACACAAAAAAATCCTCATCTCTTCACAGAGGACCTTGGCAAAATCAAACTGAAATTAATCCAGTAGACTTTCCAGAAGATCTTGTTCAACCTTGCACTCTCTCTAAACGGACTCAGAAAATCAAATTTATAACTGCAATCCGAAGACAAGCACATACCGAATTAATAATTTTTCCAAAGAGTCAGAAAAATAATGTTTCTCAGTTTTGACCACTCAAAATCTACTTTTCTACTCTTATTCTATTAATGTCATTAACCGGCATGTGGAAATACTTGCAGTTCTAAGTTTGTATAAAAGTCATGAAATGTAAGCCCAGCACATTTTTGTGGCCAAGAACAATTGCTACATTAGTTCTTTTATAACAACTACATAATTTTACCTAATTCAGTATTGCAAGGAAGAACAAAAAATAGCATTATTCAAAAAAATACTTATGAAAAAGTTCTTAATAGTAACTACTGTTGCTTTGATTTTAAAGGCAGAAAATCTTTTTTGAGGTAGAATAAATGAAACAGTAAATACAATCCACTTTGTGAAATATAAATTTTAAGTTGAATGCTGCTAGAAAGATGTCAGTGCAATGTTTCAAGGTCAAAGCATACAGAAATTTCTAGTTTCAGTTGAAACGTTGCTCATTGTAGAGACTCATTTATATACACATGTAAAATTTAATGACATATCTGTTTGGTACATATGCAAATAAGTAATAATAACAAAAAAATACCCCGGATGTCTCTACACTGTAAGGAGCTTGGAGAAGTGCTGCATATGTTGCCTGAAGATACTGACTTACTAATGGCTTCAGCAACCATACGTAAGAAAATTTCTAGTCCAAGACTATCTTTTAATGAAATTTCACAGTAGACTACTAACCTGAACAAGAACGAAGTAGCGTTTTTTCCACCGCTTCCAAACCTTCTGTCCCAGAGCATACAAATATCTGCAAAGGAAATAATAAAGTAATAAATAATAAAATAAAATGCATTAATAAGAAGCATGATATGTGGAGGACCCAATAGAAAGGAGTGCATTCATTTGCTCTACCGAGCTGCTTCTTCAGTTTTGTCACGCCTAAGAAGTGATATTTTCTTTTATTTACTCTCTGCAAAGTTATTTTCATTTTCTCTCAAAAGATGACAAAAAGCAGAAACAAAAGACCTCATGTTTTATAAGACTAATGCACTTATCACATATTTCACCAATCACATTTGAAAACAGGAAAAACACTTTAAAGCAGAATACTTTCGACTACGCAGAAATATTCCTCAACACGTTTTTTTCCCCATCTGGTTTCCATACATCTGCTAGTTTTCTTTAGAACGTGAGAGAAGAGCAAAATATTACCTATGAGATGACCCTTCTGCCTGGACAACTTCTCTCAAGGGCACCTAGTAAAACTAGGTGCTTCAAAGGCAAAACAAAGATTCAAATTTTTCAGACCAAGTGTGCTCTCCAGAGGATTCTGGCACACATACTGTGGAAAAATTACAACTAGGATTAGAGGTGGCTGGTTGGATGATGGTTCGTGGATGCTGTCTCTGTTGTAAGAGGAGAGGGTCTGCTGTTCTCTACTTTCTGATCACTTCTGGGGCTTTGTTGCCCCGTGGTTTTTAGCTCAGCCAAAAAGAAAAGAGCAATGAACTAACGTGAAACAGGCAAGTAAGATACAGGCAACACTTTTATTCCGACTGTCCTGGGCTTCCAACACTCAAGCACATTCTTTCCCACTTTAGGTATCATGAAATATAATTTTTTTTTATAACATGCATGTTCAGTGTAATGCTTATTAACTGTGGTAGCTTGTCAGATTCCAGAGTGGCTTCCTCATTACTATGACACTGATATCTTGCCCTTCTTCAACTCCTGCTACAGCTGTGCTGAAACTCTGTCTTGCCTGGCTAATCTGCTTCTTATTTGTATGAGAGAGAACACACCTGGCATTGTGTACATGACTACTAGTTCATTTAGCTTTCTTTGAAATGTCTAGATCCTGACACACTCTTTTTAACTTCTTAATTCTGCGATTATTATAAATTCAACAAAAAGTAGGGAGATGAGTAAGGGCTGTGTCAAAAAGGGTACCAAAAAAGGGGCCAACTAGAGTTCATTTGAAAGTTTATAATGCTTTGCAAATAAGGAAGCATTTACCTCACAGGATGATAAGTGCACATTCCCCCACAAAACATGAACTGTATTGCTTTTCAAATACGTTTCAAAGAGCCAGGCATGTTCCTCTAAATCAGAGCATTTACTTTTCCCAAAGCATGGCGCATCACTATTGCCCTGTTAATCTCTTTAATACTGCCATAGGGTGGAGGGGGAATGACTGATGAATTTCACTTAGACTTGAAGATTAATGAGGGAGGGTCAAAAGTAAGGGTCCAGGGGTGGCCTTTAAGCTCTCTCAGTCTTAAGCCTGTCCTGTTCTTCATGGGCATTCTGCCACCATATCCCACAGAATATCCTGTAGGTTTCTTTGATGCATGTTGGAGCGCAACTTTCACATCGACTGTGAAGACCAATTGAGAATCATCATGGCTTGACTTTGCCACCGAAGATTTGGGAAGGGCTTTACCCACGCTTACTACAAGCGCGCTGATGACTAAAAAGGCCAATGTGGGGTAGGCAAATTCGGCTACAAAAAGCACAGCAGAAGGTCTCATTGGGTGAAACAGGTGGGGCGCGATTCTTTCTGTGTTGTCTTTTCTCCTTGAGACTATTTCTTTGTGAGCTCTCAGAGGAGTCAACGGCATTATGTATGGTGTGCCTCCAAGTCTCCCGATTGGAGGCCAAGGTGGACCACTGATGGTAGTCAGGATGGCCAAGGCTAAGGTATTGTTTCAGGGAGTCCTTATATCTCTTCTTTGGGGCACCTCTCTTGCGGCTACCAGTGGCAAGTTCACCGTAAAACACGATCTTGGGGGGGCAGTGATCCTCCATCCCAGAGACGTGCCCTGCCCAGCGCAGCTGCAATTTCAGCAATATGGCCTCGATGCTGGTGACCCCTGCCTGTTCGAGGACAGTGACATTAGACACATAGTCAGTCCAATGGATGTTTAGAATTGTACGGAGGCAGCGCTGATGGAAGCGTTCGAGGAGTTGCAGGTGATGACGGTAGATAACCCATGATTCAGACCCATATAAAAGAGTAGACAATACAATGGCTCTATAGACACTGCTTTTTGTACTTTTCTTTAGGTGTTTATTGCACCAGACTCTTTTATGGAGTTTTTCGAAGGCTCTATATGCCTTTGCTATTCTGTTGTCTATCTCTTTGTCGATCGTGGCATCCGAGGAAATGATGCTTCCCAAATAGCTTAACTGCTGAACTGTCTTAAGCTCTGACTCGCCAACGGTAATGTGGGGATGGCGATAATCTTCTTGCGGTGCAGGTTGGTAGAGGACTACTGTCTTCTTCAAGCTGACTTCCAGGCCAAAAACCTCAGCCGCCTCCGCAAAGCAAGATGTTAAACACTGCAGAGCTGCTTCTGTGTGGGCAACAAGGGCAGCATCATCAGCAAAAAGCAGTTCACGGACAAGATGATTTAGGGTCTTAGTGTGGGCCTTCAGTCGCCTTAGATTGATTAGGCTACCATCGGTACGATATCAAATATAAATGCCGTCTTGTTCTTCGAGGTCTGCTGTAGCCCTTCGGAGCATCATGCTGAAGAAGATTGTGAATAAGATCGGTGTGAGAACGCAACCTTGTTTCACACCATTGGTTACTGGGAAAGGCTCAGAGAGTGCATCGCCATACCTGACTTGGCCTTGCTGATCCTCATGTAACAGAATAATAATTTTGAGGAACTTGGGGGGACAACCTAATCGTTCCAAGATCAGCCACAGGCCTTTTCTGCTCACAGTGTCAAAAGCTTTGGTGAGGTCAACGAAAGTTACATATAACCCCTTATTCTGTTCTCTACACTTTTCTTGCAGTTGTCTGAGAACAAATACCATGTCTGTGGTACTTCTATTAGCTCTGAAACCACACTGACTTTCAGGTAGAAGTTCTTCTGCGATAGCAGGTACTAGTCTGTTCAATAGTATTCTTGCAAGAATTTTACCAGCAACGGAGAGCAGAGTTATACCACGGTAGCTTGAGCAGTCTGACTTGGCACCTTTTTTCTTATACAGAGTGACGATGATTGCGTCATGAAAGTCTGACGGTATTTTGCCTTGTTCCCAACAGCACACAACCAGCTCATGAAATTTAGCATGAAGTGCTTGGTCCCCGTGCTTCCATATTTCAGGTGGGACTCCGTCAACCCCAGCTGCCTTGCCAGTTCTCACCTGCTGTATGGCCGTAAGAGTCTCTCCCATGGTAGGGGCTAAATCCAATTCCTTTTTCACCGGATGTTGCAGAATGTGCTGGATTCCTTCGCCTTGGAATACATGATGAGCACTAAAGAGGGTTTGAAAATGTTCAGACCAACGATTCAGGATGGAGATTTTATCTGTAAGAAGCGTTTGGCCATCTGCACTAAGTAAGGGGCTTTGAACCTGAAATGTGGGTCCATACACTGCCTTCAGAGCCTCATAGAATCCTCTGTGGTCACCCAAATCTGCACATAGTTGAGTCTTTTCTGCTAGGTTGAGCCACCACTTGTTCTGGATGTCTCTAAGTTTCTGTTGGAGTTTGCTACATGCAAGACGAAAGGCTGCTTTTCTTACATGGCAGAGTGGCTGAGCGAGGTGTGCTTGATGAGTTGTCATCAACTCCTGGACCTCCTGGTTGCTATCGTCAAACCAGTCTTTGTTTTTCTTTGAGGAGAACCCAATGGATTCTACAGAGGACTGCAGGATGCTATTTTTAATATGTTGCCAAAGTGCTTCAGGAGAAGAATCTATAAGTTGGTCTTCAAGCCTAGTTTGAAGGTTAGCCTGAAAGCTGTCCCTCACTGCAGCTATTTGGAGATTATTAACATCGAGACTCCTCCTCGGAATGCCGCCCCTCCTAGGTTTGGGTTTGAAGTGGAAATTAAGTTTGCAACGCACAAGGCGGTGGTCTGTCTGACATTCTGCACTAGGCATCACTCTGGTCTGGCAGACATCACGAATATTTCTCTGGCGCACTAAAACATAGACAACTGAGAACACACAGTGCTCAAATGCTACAGTACAAAGATTCTGACCATGTTTCCACTCTCTTGGCATATCTTAAACGACTGTAAAGCAGCCATAAACTAACAGAGGATCCTTCTTCCTAAAGAGTAATTGTGGTATTTTTAACTAAGCCTGGTATAGAAAGGTGCTTTTAAAAGAAAAGATCTTAAAAAATTTGCTATCAGAGAAAACATTGGTTGCTTTTTAAATTACTTTTTATATAAAGTATACCACATACAGTCCTGCAGTACAGGTTCTGCGGATTTAGGCAGAACTATCACAAGTTAAGTAAATTCAAAATTATAAAATAAGAAAGCATACAAAAAAAGAAATTCAATAGCAAAATGCACTTTTTATTTCTCCTATAAATCACTTCCAAATGAAGTGTTAAATAAGAGCTTCTTTGGGAAACAAAGCAATGGAACATTAACTACCTAACTTTAAAATCTGTCTTAGATACTTAAGATTGCTTAACAAAGGAAACAGCATTCATGACACACAGCTGAGATCAACTACAGAAGTGCAACGCCTATATTACTTGGTTTTACAATTTACTATAAACCCACAGTTATAATATTAAATTATTAGTCCCTCCTCCAGTGCCACCTCTAGAAGTGACAGTTCTTTTCTAATGTAGAAAGTTTCACCCATTTACAAGGGATATACCCCATGCTCATCTGAAGTATGCATGCTCCTGAAACATAAGATTAATTCTTACTCTAGTCTAACATTTATACCCAGAACGAGCCAAACATCCTAGGTAGCTAGAATCCTCTTTGAACCATCCCACTTATTTTCCATTGAAAAAATGGAAGTAAAGGAACTAAGAAACTTACTACATTTACACAGTAATATCTAGGATTTGTAGAAACTGCAGTGCATGACTGTAACAGAAAACAAAAGCCAGTTTCCGGAATTAAATGACACTTGGGTTTCACAACTGAAGCAAAAATTAATAGGTTAACAGATTTAGAAGTGAAATAAGTCCTAGAGCTAAGTTGAAGAATGTTTTTACTTTTAAGACAGGGAATTGCATCGCTGTTCATGAGTCTCAGATAAATACACATATGAGAGTCTGTATTCACCTACAAGCCCCACTCACTCTCTCCATCCAAAAAAATGAGCACAACATGCATAGCATTAATTGTTCAGACTACCATGAACACTCTCAGCAGCAATAAGAAACACACAACAGCCATTCCTTCAAACACCCTACCGATCTTAGGTAAAATATTCTGTGCAATAGAAAGAAGAAACTGATATTCAAAAGTCAAAAAATTCATATTTCTAAAAACTTACAACACCATTTGATACAATTTTTTTCACTATAATTTGGTTTCCAGAGTTGGGATAATCTAAAATAATTCTTGAATTATTACAGTTGAGCTACACACTGAGAAACAAGATACTGAATAGTTTCCCTCTCTCTGAGCATGGAAATAATAATTGTTTTTTACTAAATTAATTTATTTTGACTTCTCTTTAAAACTGTGTTTTCAGAGTGTTTACACTGACAAGAAGTCAGGAAAGATTGGTTTTCTGATGTACATAGAAATAGGCATAAATGCAGATTTTATTCTGTAAAAATATGTTAATATAATATGTACACATAACATCCATATCGGTACATATGCACATTAGAATGTACATTTATTATTTGTATGTATAGGCTTGGCTGACTTCTCCAGGCTTTTTATATTGCTTTATATTGCTCACATAATTTACAGTGGCTTAAGACTAATACACCCGCTTTTATACAGCACATACAAAACAGGACATTGATCATTCATGTTGAATCACTAAGTGCTACCCCAATGCAAAGATATTCTAACAGTTTTGTAGTAATATGAAAATGAAATCAAACATACAAACCATGCAATCACTTTCCTGAGAATTTGGCTCTTAAAGACAGCTCTACAATTTTCTTTCTTTTAGCATTATTTAATACTTCTCTCTTTCTCTTCTCTCACTCCCATATTAAAAAGTTAGAATTGGATTTGTATGAAGTGGCAGAGTTACCTGATTATACCTCACATTGCTTACAATATGGTAGAAAAATAAGTATTTAAACTTTAAACTATATTTTCCTGGAAAATAAAAAACTATAAGCAATTTCCTCTATAAAACACAGAGACACCTACATAAAATATGTTTTATATATCATTTTGTCTCAGTCAGTATAATCTTGTCCTCCAGAAATGGAACAAACAAAATGATCAACTGTCTTCTTTAAGAAGTCTGAGCATCACTATATTTTATATATATAAAGGTTGAATATTTTTCAAAGTTCATTTCCTTGTGTTACAAAAATGCAAAACCATATTGCTAAATATTATAGTCCAGTTTCCATTATGTGGTGACATACACAGGAAAGGAGATGACAGCTTATTTGCTCCAAGTCTGCTCTGCGAGAGTGTAGGGTTCTACTTTTTGATGAAAAAAATCAGCACTAATGAATAGCTGAAAAACATAATTGAGTGTGGAATACTGGAGCTATTCACTGCTGGAGAAAGGACTTACTACTTCTTCAGAGATCATTTTTAGACCAGCCTTTTTATTCTAAGGAATGAAGCAATCTATCTACATCTTGAATGATAAATTCTCTACTTGTAAAAGGCTTCATTTATCACAAACAATGAAGAAATATAGAAAGAAAAATCAATACATGTAGCAGTTTAGTCCAGCAGAGGCCTTTCTTAAAGAGAAACCTCAGTCAAGGTTGAAAGAGCAATTAATGCAGTCTCAAAAATCTGGGCCACTCTGATAGAGTTCGGTTAACATGTGGCAGAAGTAATCATCCACTTGTGAAAATGATTTTCAGTTCATTCTCAAACACCTTTCAGACACTCATGATCCCATTTAACTGACAACAATACAGGCTATCTGTGGGCATCATTGCATTGCTGAGAGCGCCAATGGGGACCAAATGCCCACAGGCACTTTCAGTCATCCCTGCTCGCTCGCATAAAAGGAATCTTCCTTGCACCGCATTCCTTCTTTTATTTAACCCTGAAAGATTAAGCCATTTTTTGTCTTCAGTTGAAGATGAGAAAGAAAACTGATTCAAGACAGCAATATTACCTAGGTCATAAGAAACCTAGCTGTAAACATTCTTAGGTTCATTTTAGTACTTTATGTGCTGCAAAGAAAGAGAACTAAATAAATGTTCAACAGATGGAATGAAAAAAAATCAGCCTAAAGTTCTACAATAATTATGCCTGCTAAGGATAAAGAAATGTTGAAGAATGTCAAATAATATAAACACCACAGCCACAGAAAACATTTATTCCAATGAGCAAGATACTCATCATAAGAACAGGGAAATGTGTGGCTTTTCCCCCTCCTCCCCCCAGATAACTTTTCACTTACAATATAAATGGTTATTGGCATGCTGGAAGATCAGGTATCCCTAGATTCTTTAAAAGTGATATCTTACTGCACTCCAGAGCGCTTCAACATTTGTGAATATTCATGTCAGTACTTATGGAACCTGTGAAGTAACAGCAATGGCAACTTGAGAATTAGTAATCCAATTTATGTCATGTCATGAAACCTATTTTGTACGTAAAGTGGCAGTGTTTGTCAAGACAGAAAAACATCCTTTGGCCTTGAGAGTATTCCAAGCAACGAAAGAATGTAATCGTTCAGATGCAACATAAATGCAGAAAGTGCTCCAATTTTAATGTAATCTAATTGTAATGTAAACAGGTAATGCAGCACAACTGTGAAACAGCTTGTGCTGAGGAGTAAACACCTCTCCGTGCTTTTTGAGCCAGCTTACTTTGGACTAGCTCTAGTCTGAACCCATGGGCCAAATGGTTATCAGTGGTTGCAGCACATATGGGTGAACCCCTGGAGGTCATCTCTTGGTTTAATTCCATCTAAAAGGATAACAGTCTGTGAACACAACTATTCCATTATGTGAAACAAAGCACAGTAAGCAGGAATAACTAAAAGATCAGTTTTGAAAGTGAAAATCTGAATTTAAATGCTAATGTTGATGCAGTAGAAAAAGTTTCAACTGCAGTGCTTTCCCTTGAGCACCTGGTTTGGCTGTGGAAACAGATCTTTACACTCCCAGACCTTAAATCAACCCAGAAGCATTCTGAGCACTCAGATGCATCCTGGCACCCAGCCTAGACATCTCTCCATATAACTGGAACCACATGACACCAAAATTAAGATAGAAAAACTGGTGATCCTTTTTCCAGCCAGGCAGTGATACTATTAGTAATATAGAAAGCCTAAATTTCCAAGGACCTGTTAATATGAAAAACCTACTTTTTTTTCTAGGTCATACACTGCCACTGATGGAATCAGTCAAAGCTCCCTGCTCAATGTCACACTAGTATAAAACAAATCAATGAATTCAGCTGCCAACTGAAGTAACTCCAGTTCTGGAGTGCCAGTGTTTAAAATGGCCCATTTTCGGGAAGAGTGGTAAAGGCTAGTAAGAGCAGTGAACTCTTTCAGGAATGATATTTGGTTTTGGTTATCTCTGTGTGGTTGTATATTTCTTTTCACTGTCTAGAAAGCTACTTTGGAATTGATATAACTTCTATTTTATAAAGAATACAGCTGCCAATAGAGTTAATTTTGTATTTTTTTTAGTAATAAAACATACAAGTGGAACAAGATGCTTACATTTCTATCCTAAGATTGTCAATTCTATGTATTTTCATAACAGTTGTCATCATCACTACTAAGTATTTTGAAGTCCTTATGGATTAGTATAAATAGATACATCTGATCTACAAAAATGTGAGGAAATATGTCACAGCTGGTATCCCTATTTGTGATCTGAAATGAAGCACAGAAACCATAATGAATTATCTAGCACTTTCCTTTCACTGGTGCACACAGAAGATGTTTATTCAAAATGCTATCATGTTTTAGAACAATTTTTTAAAATTCTTGATAGCTAGAGTTTTTTTTAAATAGCTAATTCAAATAAAACCACTATTTTAAATCATCACCGAAGTTTCTAACCAAATCAGTTTAATAAGTCCTAACTTACCTATCATGTAATAGGAACATTGCTTGACACTTGAGTAGTGCTTTATAAACGTCAGGTAATTATTTTTCACAACATGTGCAGTGAGGGAGGTTAGAATTATTACAGTAGCTCCTGTGGGAAAGAAATCAAAGCAGAGAAAAGCAAGAACTGCTGAGAACCTGAGGTCCTAGTGCAGCAGAAGAAACATTCCGGAAAGCCTCACACCAGTTCTTATATTCCAGACACTAGAAAATGCATTTCAGAAGCTTATAAAGCCATTCAGCCTTTTCACCCCACGTGTCAAAACACGCAAATTATTCATGAACTAAAAAAATCTAACCCAAAATGTTCTAAATGGAAACAGCAAATTAAATGTCTTTGCAACTCCACTATGTCACTTTCAGTGAATGTGTTTCCCTTGTACTGTGAATGGAGCCAGCACAAACTACTCGGGGCATATTTCATCTCAAGATCTCTGCAAATTATTGTTCGGAAGTGCCTTTCTGTCTCCACTGGCTATTCCAGATCCCTACAGTGCGAAGACTCCAAACTTAGGTGTTGTGATTAGTTGTCTGAAAATATGACGAAATGAAGGAGGCTTTCTGTATGAAGGCATCATGAAAAGTAGGTAATGGGACATTCACAGAAAATATTTGTTGTTTGTAGCCTGACAAAAGTGCTCATTCTAAAGCACAATTCAGAATAATATATATTAGTTTGCTCTTTTCAGTAGTGCTATGAGGATGCAATGACTGAACCTAGCTGATAATGGACAGAGACTACATTGACTATAAAGAGCTCAAAATACCTGCTGCACTTGGTAAAAAAAAAAAAGCTTTTCAGTTCTGCTACTACAGTGCAGTCCAGAATGAAGCATGCTAGTGTACAATTTAAGCAACAGTTGGGATAATGCAGTTACCCTCTTAGAATTCATACAGTATCTTTGAAATAGTAGTAACTCCTCATGCTGCAGAAGTAAAAAAGCCTTTTATTTGGAAATATTTTATTTTCTTCTGGATTAAAATGTTGACACTTCATGCTATCATACATTGAAAAACTCCTTTTTAACCCACCAGACTTCCAGTAAACACTGGGACCAATGTATACCACTTCTCTTTCCATCTAACATACAACAACAGAAAAACAGACGATGCTGCCAGTATCAGTGGTGCAGGCAGTCTCCGTTGCATCTGTAGCACCTCTAAGGACTGTAGGAATAGTGCCAGACATTAATTTTCATTTTCACACAGCAATGCAACTGTTATGGCTTGTTTCTATGAACTCAAATTAGTTACATTTCATTGTGCATTTTGGGCATTCACCAACAGGTTTGTGAAAGAGAAATTCAATTGTGTTAAATGTTAGCATCCACAAAGAACCATATGTGGCTCAGAAAGTACACGCTCTGCAGACAAGTGGAGTCTGAAAGAATACTGAGACGTCTCTTAGAAGGTTTCCCAGTCATCTGCTGTTGACCACAGTGGGAGAAATGATAGGGGGTTAGGTGAACATTTGGTCCAAAACAGTAAGGCTAATCTAACATTCTGATAGAGACATTCTTCCTTGGAAAACCTACCAGTGCAGAATGACAAGTGCAGATGATCTTTTCATCAAAAGTTAGAGTCAAAAAGGTAATACTTCTGGCTGCATTTTGATGACAATGCAAGGAAGAAAGCTTTTCACCCAGCCGATCAGCTCTCTTCAACTGTCCATTTTAAGAAACTTTCCTATACAGAATACATGTAAAATTTTAAAGATGCCAAAGAAACAAAAAAGCTTCTGACTCTATGTCACTTTGGCTCTTTTGAAGAAACTTTCTTGATTAAAGAACACAGAAGTAGCCACCCAAAAGCACATTCAGGCATGTACATTGTTCCCAAAAGGCTGTACAGGGAAGCAGCAACTGGATGGAAGCATGCAGATATACATCCCCAGAATAGTATTAGTGGCTTTAGGAGTTTGTTATTTGGGAGATATCCCTTCAAGGAATTCAGGACTGAATTAACATAAGTAGGAAAAAAATTCCTAATGTTAATATCTTGAAAATGGTTTTGTTTTGGGGAGTGGTTAGACAAAACCAAAAAAGTGATATACAAGAAAGAGATAAACTTGCAACAGCAGCATGAATTTGGTCTTTACAAAAGTTCTTTACTGCAACAAATATGTAGAGAATAAAACCATTCAAATGCACTGTCCCCGCACTGGAGTTATTACACTGGAGCTGATTAGCATTTGGAAACTTCAGGAATACAGGATTTACCACCTGTGAGGGAGCATCAGAGCCATCTACTGGGGTTAGCTCTTCCCTGCTCTGACAAACAACTGTCTCCTCAAAATAGCAATACTTAAGTGATACTCAGCTGTAAAACTTTTACATAAAAAATAATTAAAAAAGATCCATAAAATATAGAGAAAATATAAATTTCAACACTGATGAATTGTATGTGAGGGGAGGTTTGAGTAGTTTCTCCTCACTTGAAGTTTTATAAATTTTTTTTTTTTTTAAATAGGATTTATTTGTATATAACAGGAAGGGTAAAATGCCCTCTATGACTGTTTTGATGATCAATTTTGATGGAATACTTAGTCTTTTCAGCATCACTCATTGATTACTGATCAAATCTGAGATGGAACTTTTTCAGTCTCTTTCCCCAAACAGAACTGTATATGTATATATATTTATATGTGTATATATTTATACACAGCTAAATAAAAAGACTCATTTTTTTGCTATAACTCAGTAAAGACTTAGAGCACAGTAGTCCCTGTGCCACATAAACCTACTGGAATGGCTACCTCCACTCTCCAAATGTTTGATTTCCAAAATACTATAACAGGTTTTATTGGAATTTTCAGAAATAAATTTCCAACCAGGCTTTAATAACTTCCAAATTCAGTATTTTAAAATCTTCTAAAATAGACTGTATATATGGAGAGAAAAACTTCATATTTATAGCTACTATGAAACTACATTCGGAAACTTCTAAAATTAACATGCAATTGCTTTATCTGTATTAGCTAGGAAAATATGCACTCGTGCCAATTATCCAAGCTTTCAAAAAACAATATAAACAATCAAAAGTGAGATTAATTTAGCTGCATTATAACCACATCCCCATCTTCTCCCTTAATTTAACCATGCTGCCCTCCTGTGGCTGTCAGGGTATGTATAATGCAATGGCCCAGATCAAGACAGTCTGGTTCAAATTAATCCCTGTTTGTGACTGACTTGAAGAGGAAAGAAAATTACACTGTATAACCACAAAAAGTGCTTAAATTAAACTTCAGGGCAAGGACTATGAAACTTATATCTTAAATAGCTTTAAAATCAATATTTTAAATAAGTTGAACATCTTATTATTCCACAAATCATGTATGTATGGGAGCACAGTCATACATATTAATAATACATTTATTCTCAAATTATGGGGAGATCATACATTGCATAATGACAATTTACTTCATTTGTTGAAGTACGAACACAGTTGAACACATATATTATAAAGATTATGCAACAACTCAAAAAGCATGGAAATAATTTGCGAAAGTATCAGTATCTGGTAAACTGAAAAGGTGCCTATTGGTGAAATTATAACCCTGTTTTCCTGGTACAGACGTACCAAATACATCTTGAGGAATTATTCCACCAAAAGTACATTAGGTCTTCAAAGATCAAAAATGAAGGAGGGGTATCATCAAATATTGAAAGAAATTATGTAGAAAACCCACTTTTTTCATATTAATTACATTTCTGTAAAGTCTGTTTTAATAAGCTCTGTTACCATTTAACTGGAAATTAATATTATGCTCTAAAATATCTATATAATTTGAGCTCATCTATACTCAGAGCTTTCAGATTTGTTAAATCATTGGTTTAAAAGAGATTAGTACAGAACAGATACCAAACCCACTAAAACACAATAGCTGGAGTGACACAATGCTGCTGGTTTTCTTCTAGACTAAATATGTAAATGCTAACAAATTATGTTTAATGTCTTTATGATAAAGAATGCTTAAAAATACACTTTTCTTTCCAAAGAAGGACAAACATTCCTAAAGAATACAAAGAGTGATATTTTCAGATTACAAAAACATAATGTTAGAAAAGTAAATAACTTTTCCTCGTAATCTTTTTTCATTTTTATATCTAAGTTAAAGACAAGCTAAAGACCAAGTTTTAAATCAAGCCATTTCTTGCCAAAATATTTTATATATTAAAAAAACCTGAAATAAATAAAAATTGTCAGGAAAGTGAAGAACCATAAGAGATACTTTTGAACAAGACGACATTTAGTATAGTCACGTGCTACTTTGTACCAATTAGTGAAGTTGCTAACATGCCATATCAATAAAAAACAATTGACCTAAATAGTGGGGCTAATTAAATGAAATTAATAACTTAATTAAATGCTTCTCAATATATAATAAAAAATTATGGCTGTAAGTGTTCCATAATGTTGTCTTTTTGTTTTCCTATTATCTGTTTTTTTTGCCAAGTTTTAATCAGTGTATCTATATGCATAAAAGATAGAATGCATCCAAATGTTAATGTGTTGGTGGCAGGAATCAGGTGTTCAATTAAAATTTATTGAGCGTGCAAGGAAAAAAACCAAGCCTTCCATTAAATAGAATACATACAGCCCAATTAAAAATGAATTTAGCATTTGTCAGTAAATTGAACACTCACATTCTATAATGGCAATAACATTTTACATGACATTTGATTACTTTATTAACTTAATCTTCATCATACTTTTCTAGTCTAAGGATCAGAGATATTTTCTGTATGAAAATGGATCCATTGTTTCTCAATGTACAAAATAAAGCTGCATTTATACAAATTGTTGCTTCTTCTCATGCTTTTTTTTCTTTCTCATAAGCCGTGAATGACAGAAAAGAAACTCTAACACTTTTAGAGATCTTAGCCTAGCACATGTTCTCAGCTACTGGCAATATTTCAGCCGCAGCTGTATTGCTTCCATAACAGCTCCAATTTCATTTGAATGAATTCATTACTCAGAATGTGTTTTTACATGGCTTGATGGAAAGATCCTTAAAAATGACATCACATACCCTTGTCATGTGGTATTGTTTCCCAGCAGCTGCCCTTCACCTAAAAGTCTGAAGTCTAAGTATTCAGACCCTAGCTTTAGACTTCAGGTTGCCCTTCAAAGCTAAGGCTTACAACCAGATGAAAAAGGCTACAGAGCACAGACATTCAGTTTTAGAAGAGAGTCAGGCTGTCAGTTGTCCAGCTGCAGGAGCAACACTTCCTCAGGTAGACTTCTCCATGCCAGCATTACTACAAATTGAGCCAAGTTTCTTACTCTTTTCTACTTACCCAATGGCGTGGTGCCTTCCACTTAAAGCTGTGAACTTAAAATGATTAAAAAATTCAAATCAGCAGTTAAAATTGCAAATGCAGGAACACATGATAAAAATAGTAACTTCTAAGTCACTGTTTTACTGAGCGAGGGTTGCTAGTTTTGTATTTAGGATAGTGTTTACTTCCCTTACCAGAACATCACAGCTTTTCAGTTTTGGAATAAACTTTGAAGAAAAGCAGATAGCAGTTTAGGGTTAGAAATATTCTAACATTATCAGGGTAAAATCCATGTGGCAAAGCAAGGGAAGCTAGTCTGACCCCAATGGAGACTAAGTGGTGGAACTCAAACCTACACCTACGAGGACACTTCCCCTGCCAACCTGTCTTCAGTTTACTTCGTACAAGCAGCACAAAAGATAATCATAAATGTCTTTTCTGTCTATTTCTCCAGAGACAAACCATACACAGGATTTAACATACATGCATTTTTCACTTATGTGCTCTTTTCTATAATGTATGCATAAAGTGAAAAACATAACCTTGCACATTATGAAAAGGCAAAGCAATACTACACCACTGATCTGACACATATAACTTAGGATGGGATTAAATTAAGGCTTCTGACAGTAAGCATGATAAAAATTATTTGTAGCACAGAGTGAGCTCTTCATTAGTTTTTATTTACACAGAAAGACAAGAGTGAGCTGACAGTGCAGAACTCTGCATGAAAGCACCACTACACTGATGATACTTCAGAAATCACCAGCCTATCAGGGTGATGCCATCATGTTGGGTAGTCAGGGATGTGACATGTACTTGGAGGACCCTGACAACATGGTACATTGAACTGCCAACACAATCGTGTTGACATTTAACAGGATGTGGACTATTTAAAGGGATCTGGCTGTGTTGAATACACTATTTGAGAAAATAGTAGTAGTTGCCAGAGGAACTCTGTTACTATGTCAAAATTCAATGCAATACTGTAACCATTGAAATCATATTATAGTGGAGGAAAAAAAACCCATTGAATTGAATTTACAAAAAGTTACCTCTGCCTTTACATCCAGTATTGTGTTAAAGTTATTTTTGCCCATACAAAATAGTGTATTATGAACTGACATCCATCCTCAGTCATAGCAGAGCACAGTTGACCCTACAGTATCTAACTAAGCCAGCATTCTGGCATATAGAGAGGATTAGATTCGTTAAATACTATTAGTTTTAAAATTAATTTTGCCATTTTAATTTCCTTTGATTTTGTTGAGGATTTATATTCCAAAAGACAAAAAAATAGGTGAATTTTATCTTCTTTCAATTAACAGATGGACAGTGCAAGTGACAGAAGGACACAACAGGCAGGTGGTATGCCCCCATCCTTACAGCTAATAGTACTGGTGCTCTCTGTATAGACATAATGCTAGGCCATGCCAGACCACATGCAATGTCAACGTATGTCAGGTGGCAATAACTCTCTCTTAAATTTTATGTCACAGACTCGTGTATGGTACCAAGAAACAAACCAGATCACCTGTCGAGACAGGTTAATAAATCAGCTGTGTCTTTCAGCTGCATATGTGTGCTGTGCTGATTTGTAATAGAATAAAGCAACATAAACAAAACCTAAAACAATTAATTCAATCATGTATATAATTACGGAACAGATTATAAAGCAGGGATACTTGCGTATGGTTTCATTTTAAAGATAATGTCAGCAACACCTTGGGTGTATTTACATAGTAATTTTTTTCTCAAGTTTTAAGCAAAACTAAGAGTAAAAGTCATATGTTATTCTGAATGACACTTTCCCAAAGCTATGGGAACTGTGTAAGAACGGTAATAAAGAAATTTAAGCTAAGAATCCAACCTGAACATTCCAGTCAGACCAGAGTCTCCTCAATTAGAGTGTAAGGTTTCTGGGAAGTTCCCTTTACTCTCAAGTTATTACTGCAAATTTTATAACACCTGTGATGCAATCAGTTGTTTTAACTGTTCATCATTTACAGTAGTAAAAATAAGCAGCCTAGTCTATGCTGACATTCTAGTAAGACAAATGATGCATAGGGAAAAAAATGATCTGACTATATTTCACTTGTCACATGTAGTCACTAAACCACTCAGATCATGATGTTCCATGTGAGGACCTAATAAGACACATATTTTGCTACAACATAACAACATTTATTTTTTAATACTTTCTTTAATCCACATAGCACTGAATGGTCAACTCATATATTCTTCTTATCTTGTATATGAAAAACACTTATATGTAAACCAATCTGAAACTAAGTTATTACTCATGGCTTAGAGCAAAAGCTAGTTAAAAATCGCCTGAACTTTAGATTTTCTCAGTTCCTCACCTACAATTTCATGAATTTAGGGTCTGTTTTCAGTTAAATATTTGTTCATCATCTGGCCACCTAGTTGCGACCAGCTTTATTACCTTTATGAAAATACAGAAAGGTTCCTTTTTACATATTAAAATAGCTTTCTGAAGTTATGATCCAAGCATTTCCAGTAACAGACTTTTATTCTTTATATTAAAAAAAATAAATCAAAAAGCAAAAATTTACAAGAGCAAATGCAAGGTTTTACGTGCATTTGCATTTTGTGTATTTTCAGAATTGAACCCTTGCTTGAACTCATGACATGGGCAGCAGTATAAGCTGTTGCCCAGTTCTGCCCAACTACTTTTAGGTACTCAAATGAAGTACCTAAATAAAGGAAAAAAAAAAAAGAAAAAAAAAGAAAAAAAAGCATGCATCTATATTGGTACCAGTCTGCATAAGGAGTATGTTTTCTTTTGAAGAGAGTCTCTCCAACATGGTTCACACTGCAGAGTTCATTCAGAGCATATGAACTAGACTCCTCTTGCAAGAAATGAAATCAGATGTGGTGCTCAGCTAGTGCATCTCACATACTCCAGCCACTAAAGGGCAGTCAGATTAGAACAAGACCAGGCACAGACTGAACTAAATCCCCAGAAATGCAGACAAGATGATTATCAGGTTCTCAGCAACCACTGAGTTACTTTATAGATCTGTTTGTGCACACTTCACACTTGGCTCCTTTTGTAGTCAAGGCAAGGTACATGGCAAGCACAGCTCAGGTCTTCAAGATTTCCATCTCTTTATAGTGGGTAGCATAATTTTGGTAGCCATCAGTGGCTAAAAATCCTTCATACATGCCTTAGTTAGACAAGTCCAGGTTACTGCTCTTTGCACCTTTCATCCTTTAATTCTCCACGGTAGGATCATCACTTGCAATTTGCCATCTGGGTATAGGGATTAATCTCACCCTACTGCTGCAACAACTGGCTGTTGCTAGACGGTACACAGTCAACCAGTCTCCCTCATGCAGTGATGTTGTATTCAAATTTATTCAAGTGAAGCAGCCAGGAATTAGGAGTCAGTCAAATAAACTATGATGACAATGCCTTGTGATGCTGCAAGATGCATCATCACCACCTGTATGGTGTCTGATAGCGACCTCTTTTCTAACATGACAAACAGAAAATTGCTGCCTCTGCAAAGGCTTTTTTTTCACTTCTTTTTTCCCCTTACACATGCACACAAAGACCAGAAAGTTTAGATGAGATTTAAAGTTGAGAATCGCAGACAGAAATTTGATAGTACAGACAGAAGCCTACCTAGCTGTTCTAAAGGGTCACTATGGTTCTTCCCTAGCAGAGTATGAGACCAAGAAAGTGCTCAGAGTAAACATGACTTAGCAACAACTAAGAACATCAGTGTTATCAACCCTGTTCCCAGGCTGCAAGTCAAAAACACAGCACTGCACCAGCTACTAAGAAGGAAAAAAATGACTGCTACTGCTGAACCCAGGACAATGTTTTAAAAAGTTATGAGTAAAAACAACACACATTTATTTTTAAGAAAAAAAAATAAATTAAGTTTTCTGACTATTAACCTTGCTTAACCCATAGATCTTTTTCACATAAAGCCTGTTGTGATTAAGCTAAGTGAGTTTGGATCTAAATTTATATCTCAGCTTTTACAAATATTTCAGATTAATTACTATGGAATGAATGAAGAATGACACCTTAATTAGTAATGCTTCTCTTGGCAATTAGGATTCTCTTGGATTCTCTTAGTAATTAAAGTGGCAGTGGCATATCATTAAGGTCTTCAAGATTCCCCATGCCTCCTCAGAAGCAATTACTGTGGAAAGCACTGAAAATCAGGCTCATAGCTATAATCTGTTCTCTAAGGATCTAGCTGCAGGATAAACACTTTTGCTTCTTCCTTCCATAGCAATTTTACATTAACCCATCATCATTATCCAATCAATCATTAATGTAATTTTACTGTATCATTTTTCATGAAGTTCAATTTTCATTTTTAAAAAATAACTGATTACAGTCAACTGATTTTGCCAAAGTGTGTAATATTAAAATCATTTAAATGAAGACAGTTAACGCATTAGCACTTTTCTTCATGACAAAATGCAATCATTCATTTAGCACAATGAAATACTGGCGTTTAGCACATTTTGAACTAGTATAACAGAAAATACTACTGAGACACTTTGGAATAATAGTAGTAAGGCACCCATACATCACTAAAAGTGAATTAAAAATCAAGCCATTCTATCATGCTGTTTGTAAATGTACATAGGAAAATTTTACCATAGTATATATCAGTGCATGTTGCCTTATGATTATGGAAAATTATCATACTTTCATCAGAATTTAGTGAAAGATGTAAGATGATTATAGCTACAAGCTACTGTCGACTCTCTAACTAAATAAAAATACACACCACTGCTACTGGAGCTAAAAACAATATTTTTTATTAATTATGGGCCCAAATTCAACCAATATTTCTGCTGAATTGTAAAGGCACCAGTTTAGTTTTCAAATTTTGTGATTATTTCTCAGTATTCTCATTCCATGTATCGGGAGTTCTTGAAACACTTGGTTTACTTTGTGGTAGGATTTATGAGTCTTGTCTTGCAGAAAGGAATAATCACACACTTGTCCTCAGGGTCTTGGATCTCTGAAGTCAGTGACTGTCTGAAAACTACTGTTGAAAGGAAAGATAATCTCCTCTTCCTAAGTTTTAGTGAAAAGCTCTTATGATTTCAAGGCATCATGTTAACTTCATGCAGCAGGAAGAGTAGTTAATTTACAGATTAGCAATGCCAGTCCTCTCCAGTTGAAGGTATTCAGCAATGACTATCTCATTTCATAAAGTTATCTAAGTTTGCAGCCAGGATACTTTACATAGGAGTTTCTGATCCTTCTGCAGGACCATACACTGAGTAGAGAAAACACGTTCTACACACATAAACATGTGGTGCTGGATGTTAGGTGAAATTCTGGCATACATTGACGTGAAAAGTAGACATTCTGAATAAGCAGTAGGCTGCACTGTTTACCCCTGTTGATGCTCACATTTTTTACCGACACACCCTTTTCCTTCAACAGTCAACTGTGCTTGAAATTCAACCAAAGCCTATTCGCTCATCTACACAACACATCTTTCATAAGTGGTGCTGAGTAAAACACTGCATTAATACAGTTTGCTTCAGCACTCTATTAATGCAGTGCTGAATTAATTACCACTGACTTGGTTGTCTTGATCAGTCTTAAGATTTTGGATTGTCATGCTAGATCCAGGTTAAATATAGATTGGAAAATGAAGTTTTGTAGTTCACATCTCTTCTGTCTTCAAAGACAATGAAACCTAACTGAAACTCTGATACTTTTTTATGCCTTCTTCTCAGAGACTACAACAGTATCTTTCTGTCTCAAAGGTCCTCTGTATACGGCAAGCAAATATGAGGTCATGTTGTCCATGCGTTCAGTGTGAGCATGAGCCAACTCTTAATTCAAAAGTGTGGTGACCATGCTGTTGACCCCAACAGATCTACACTGCTGGCATCACACAGGCAGTTTTTGGTCGGGGTGGAGAGCTAGCCGAGTATAATCTCTTTCTTTCCCTCTCTGCTGCCAAGTCTCATGACTTCCTCATGAAATAGTTGCATTAAAAAGAAACCTCTAACTCACTTTCGCTTCATAAATACAGTTTCCTTACTAGCGAATAACCTTAGGTACAACTGCTTTTGTTCATCTTCCATATTATTGATATCCCCACTAGCTTATAAGGAACTCTTTGGAAAAGAGCTTGTCTACATGGGTAGATGAGAATGAGGTTCTTCAGACAACTTGGGTACAAATTTTGAGGCCAGATACACTCAGCAAACATTGTCCCATTTACCAGCAATAGGAGAGACAAAAAAAGCAGTGCGCATTGTAAAATGATAGCTAGAGGAAGTGATTAATTTTACTCAGGCCCAGCTAACTTGAATACACACTCAATTCATGTGATAGCATGCTCTTGCACCAGACTGCTGTGTCCCACAGAGTTTCAACATATTAAAACAATATTTCACAAGGTAACGTGAGAGCGTCAGGAAGCAAGAGCATTTTTGGTTGTAGGGTTAGTGACTCAAGACTTAGGTGAAGACTGAGGCTTTCCTTCATGGCAGGCACTGTACCCGCACGTGAGGAATAAGTGGCACATCAATCAGTTTCATCAATGGCACAAAGGTAGTTTAATAACCTCACATGTGCAAATGGATTACATGTCATTTCAAAATATTGGAAGGCTTGATGTTGCAAATGGCAGTAGGTAATCTGTCAGGTATCTGTAGAAAGATTTACCTCCCAGATGTATTGTAATAGAAATAATAAAGATCACTGATATACTCCACCAATATTTCTTAACAACTCCACTGTTCTACTGGTAGGATAGAAAAATGCTTTGAATCAAATTGCAGATGTTAAAACCACAAATCAAGTGTGTCTGCTGCCAAAGAGAAAAAGCTATTGTGTCAGAGGACATCACAAACCCTAAACTACCACCAGTGCCAACACCAGCTCCTCACAGGAATTAATTGAAGTGACATTTATTTAATATAAAATACCTAATGTCATTCATCTCATAAGAGTATATTTTATACATAAAGGTCAATATCTATAACTTGCAAGAAAACCAAGAAATATCAGTAGAAGTGAAGATATTTCTCCGAAGGACACGGTTACCTGTAGCAAAATTGTTTTACTAGCCTTCAAAGTAGCCCAACTTTCATTTAAAATGAGACCTAGCTTTTAAAAATCACTTATGTGTAGTTTATCTCTGATCTGAATTCAGATTTAAGTAACTGTGAATTAGGCAGAAGAAGAAAGATTACATTACTGACATGAGACGAGACATGACATGACATGACTGAAGCCCCCTGAAGTTGTTTAGTGATTAGGCATTTACTTTAACTTAGTAGATAACCCATACTTCTGAATGCAGTACATACAGTGAAAAATTAACCTTACGGACTCCAGTGTACCTTTAAATGTTTTCCATAGGCAATGCCTTAGCACTGATAAACCAACCTGTCAAGGTATTTCTTCCTACCCAGTGGCTTTGAGAAAACTCAGACAACTCTGATATAGCCTAAATGCCTAAATTTTTTGGGCTGCTATAGTGAGGCCATATGACTAAATAATCAGAAAAGGATTCCAAACTCTGTGAAGTTTGTAAAATTCAAACAAACTCAACATTTTCTTCCTTCTGACTTTCCTTATGCTTCCCAGTCTTAAAGTTCACAAACTGAAACATAAGCCCTCTACCAACGGACAGCGAGAGCCCTGCTCTTTGAAGCAGCAGCCAAAGTCAGCACTCCCCTACCCTTGTTTAAGCTGGAAAAAAAAGTGCAATAGCCACAAACAGAAAGCTAGATGGTGCTAATATACTGACTTTATGGTTACAACTAGCTATGCTGTGCACACTTGGACAGACAAATGTTATACAGAGATACAGAAGAGTTTACATATGTAGATAAAGAAACGCTATAGTTAAATAAGTATCAACTTATTTTAACATTTGGTTATTTGAAATCTCTCAGTCCCCTCTCCCTTTTTGTAAGAGAAAATTGTTACTATCTTCACTAACAAGAAAACTATTTTCAGCAACTGCTGAAAAGCAACATAGAAAGTTACTGGTTTTATCCCATGGAGACTAATAGAAATTGAAGATGCCTATGCTACATACTACTATACCATAACAAGAATTACTAAGGATTTTCTAAGATTTTGGATATATTCAGGTTTCTAACACTTCACTTTTGAAGCAACTGCATACTTAATCTAAGACAAACTAAACATTTTACGTTAGCCAAACTTTTGTTTCTATTTCATCTTTTCAGTGTTGGTAAAACAAATGATTTGGAATTACTCTGACGTATCTATGTGTTTCAGCTCAGAGAAAGGTCTGAAGCCAGATTTAAATTCATTATATGCAACACAAAGGCCTATTTGTGACAGGGAGTGTGCAGTACTTCCTAAGAGAAGGGTGACTCTACCCCTAACATCTTTAGCTGTTAAAGTAATTGAAATAGAGTCATTGCAATGTGATCACCTTGCACATTTTTCTGAAATAATGATACTAGGAGCATATGTCATCTTCAGATCAGCTCACGTATCTTCAAGTTATAAACCTAATTCTATTTCTCCTCCTGCTCTTCTCTGCTAGGTGACCCTGGACAAGCAGCACATAGCAGGTGGCACCACCATTGTTCTGGCTGACTTCACTGTCCCTGTGTCTTCTCTTAGGTGACTTATGTGCTCACTAGTAGCTATGACAACAGTTTATGCAGGTAACAGTCACACACACTACTGCCCTACCCACTGAGAAGTCAGCAGACCCCAGAGTTATCCTCAGCTCAGTCACTGAATTGCCTGTGACCTTGGGTGTTCTCTGTTCATTCCTGGCCTTCATTTCACTCATCTGTAAAAGAGAGGTAATTATACTTGCTTTCCTCTCCAACAAACTCTTTTATTAATGGGTGACAAGTGTCAGAAAAAATAAGAGGAGAAAATTACTTATTGTCTGCATCACAGAAGACTGCTAAGCACGACATTTGTCTCACAGATTTCCTTTAGCTCTAAAACTACAGCAGCAGGAGGAAAAATGTGATACTTCAGTCACATATAGGAACCAGCAGCTATATTTACTGTTTATAAATGCTTTCATAGGAACATTTCAGTTAATCCCCATTGCACATGAGAAAGCTTAAGGAATTTAAAGAGGCCTTGGGTGATATGGTTTAGTGCGAGGTGTCCCTGCCCATGGGGGGGGAGTTGGAACTTCATGATCTTAAGGTCCTTTCCAACCCTAACTATTCTATGATTCTATGATAACACCTCTAGCTGCAACATGCCATAGCAGAGAGCAGGACAGAATTTACAAGAATGAATTTTGGCTTTCAAATCTTTGAAAAGTTCTGGACAAGAGCTAGGCTGCAATGTTTTACTTTGAAAGTCAAATTCAAATAGTTACACTTTGTAATATTGTACTGTTCAGGCTGTTCAATTTGTAAGAATTTCATTGTACATTATCATTTTTTTGTTCTTAATGACCACATTAAACAAAGCAAGCTATTTGAAAAAATCTCAGTATTCCTTATTCTATTTCTAGATTGGAAGCAATAGAATAATACCCTTTAGTAACCACTAGGCTATGCTAACAGACAACTTAACTGACACAAAATCTACTTAAAAAAAAAGAAAGTATGATTTAAATGCACATGGATGTCCAAAGGCACATCAGAAATAAACCATGCATTAGGAAAGGTATTTACAGTAACCCACATATGCTGAGTGGATTAACCTGTCTAGCTTGTTTTTTCAACCCTAATTTAATTACGAGTTAAGTATAGCCAAGTAAGCCTTCCTGAAGAAAAAAGTACCTCCCTAATGCTGCTATTCTAACTTGACAGAAATAAACAGGCTTTTAATATTTTTGTATGGGAAGTCTTGAGGTCAAATTCTGCTTATTTTCTCTCATGATTTGTTTTAGATTCAAGATTGCAGCAGAAGAAATTAATAGAAATATTAAAACCATCCTTTTTTATGGATGCTTGCTTTACTACCTTAATAAAGAAGATTAAAAAAAAATACGTATTGTACGGGCTCTGCATTTTAGACAAGGAAAAGGTTGCCACATCCTATGAGAAGATGACAAATATGTTACAAATTGTGAGAAAGGAACTCGGAGTACCACAAATTGCAAATATTTGGAACTGTTCTACAAATCCCCATTGAAGAGCAACTTTACCTCACCATTACACAAGATTTCTAGCTGTGCATGATTCAGACTCTGAGAGCCTTCCATGCAAGATTAAAAAAAAAAAATCTAAAATAAATAACATGATTACATTTATTCTAAGATGTATATCGTCATTCCTTGTTTTTTAAACATAGAGCAGAATGCATAGAAAAATCATTGAGTGCTTCCATGATCAAGTGGTTTTTTTAAGAATCACATTAGCAAAGTAACACCAGATTAGCTGTATGAATGTGTCAACACAAACACTAGTGTAAAAGTAATTTGGTTACCAAAGCTATCTCTTTTTCTCAGAGGTACAAATGAACTGCAATTGATATTCATAGTAGTGTTGAGTCATAAGGATTTTTATTTCTTTTATTTAAGGTTACATCTTATAATGAAAAAAATCCCATGTTTATAATTTTATTTGAAATATCATTATTTGTTATGACTACAGAAGCTCAAAGAGAGAATGTGATCTGAAGGTGCTGCAGTCCAGAATACTGCATTTAATTTTGTGAATTAAAAATCTCAGTTCAAGTACAGGAAAGTATAAAACTGAATTTTTTGAGGCGTAAATGCGAGACAGGTTTTGAAGGCTTTCAGCATATCCCCTAAGTCAATAAGTAAAGTCAGTCTTAAACAGGACAAGTTTTGTGAAGGAGTAAAACTGTAAATCCTTATCTTGGGCCTGTGGGTTTTGTTGACCCTGAAGAATCTGAAATATTTGAACACAGCTATCTCTATTTCAAAAAAGTGGTTTCTTATTACCATTATTATTTTATTTTAATTATGATACAGCATTAATCTAATAGCCTCTCTTCTTACTGCAATTGGCAGTGGGGTAAAATTCTAATTCAATTTTGAATAAATTTTGAGATTCTCAGCTGAAAGGCAGTATCTTAATGCCAACAGAGTGCCTTCTTTTCCTGTGAGAGGAATATGTTAGGTGTTAACTCAGGCCAACACAGAAACTGTAAACTGTCTAGTCCAAAGATGGGGCAAAAGTAAAGCATGAGAAGTATGAGAAATAAACTGAAGAATTAGAACTTAACTGGGATAATCACACTCACTACATTAGAAGACTGTCATTAATTAAGGCTGTAAAATTCAGCTTGCTAACATGACGAAATTCTAGTAACAAGGATGATCACAGTCTTTCAACCTTTTATTTCCCCCCTTTTTATGTACTCTATAACCCACTGCTTAAGTAACTGACCACATACATAAAAAAGAAAAACAAACCAAAAAAAACCTCCCAGCCCTTTTCACTATTCAGGACAGCAGCAGCTGCCTTCCAGCTCTTCAAAGCTTTATTTTCTCCTTCATACATGCTTCATTGCATGTTATGCAAACACTGCTTTATAGAGAGTAATGAATTATTTGCTTTTGTACCTTGTGCAGGTGCACCAGTAAGCTGCAGAGCCTGGCACTGCAGTAACACTGCCCAGCAGAACATAAGCCTTTGGCCATGTGTTAAAGAAGTGACCATGCCTCACTTTCCCCAGCTCATGAGGTATGTAAGAGCCTTTCCTACCAGTTGCTTCTTAAGATTTACCTTTAGATGTGTACAACACTGGGAAGTGGTATTATTCTCCCTTGATAACAGGAGAACTGAAGTACTAAAAATTTTAGGCTTTGGCTATTAAGATGAAGATCTGCTTTTTTAGGATATTTGGACTCTAATAGCACAATGTGTATTTGTAGCCTAGTTTCCACTGACTTCAACTACTAACTGTAGTGTTGGGCACCTCTATGAAATCAGACTCCAGTTTATAAAACTGGGCATATGAAAAAAATGACATACCACCAGTTACTATAGGTGGAAATGTTTCAGTCTCTTACAGGCAGGGCCTTCTGTGTAGCACAAACGGGGATAAAAGCCAGTTCTTCCAGGCATCCCTTGACTACCTTTAACTGCACAATAATCTTCTGCTTATCATAATATTGTCTATCATCCACTGTGTGCTTCCAGCTTCTTCACAATACCACAGTATCAGTTCAGAACCAGAACAGCTTTAATCTGTGCATTGAAGCAGATGGGAATCCCTCTTGAAAAAATAGCAAATGACCACTTAATACTTAAACTCACCCAGGAAGTCAAGAGAAGGCTGCAGAGAGTGCTTGGATGATGGCTTACCATAACATTAATGGTTCCTGACTGTACACATTAATGATTTGTCTAGCAGGAGGCTTTTTTTTTTTCTATTAAACACCCTTTACCTTCCTCTCACTGCAACTTCAGCATCACTATAAAGTATTTCATCAACCTTTTCAATGGTTATTGGAAGAATTATTAAGCTTTTATTTCATGTCACATATATTTATGGTGGAGGAGTCTATACAGCCTTCCCCTGATGCCCTAACTTTTCTAGACAAGTAGGTAATGATCATTAAGGCTAATGGCTATGATGAAAGGGAAATAAAGACTGCCCTTGAGTATTTCTGGTGAGAAGAACAATATCTGCCTGGAGAATAGTGACAGCAGTGACCCTGAAGTAAAATGAAGAAGTAAACAACTATGCCAGGAGATAAGGATTCAAAATCAATGTGAGGAAGTAACCAGCAGCAGCAAGGAAAGGGATAATGATTAAATTAAGTTAGCAAAAGTAATATTTGATTGGGCAATCATTTAGAGCTCTCTAAGAAGACTAGTGACACAAACTAGTATGTAAAAGTAAGCTGGGGGGTTAGGAAGATCCTCTGAAGACCCTGGAAGAACAGCTCCCAGCCTAGAAAGCCTCTGAGAAACCCAGAAGCAAGATGACTGGAAGCAGTGGAGCCTTGTCCTTTTTGCTGGGCCCAGGTCGATGTAAGTTGCATGTTACACCCTGAGTGGGGTTGCAGACAGTATAACCCCAACATTATCAGTGACCTGATTAAACATGGGGACTTCTCCCTGTTGTCACCTGTTGTGCATTGGAGCACAACATCCCTGATGTAGCTGTGGTGTGCAGTATGCAACCAATCCAGGCCATGCTCAAGTTAGATGCACCTGTCGATGCATCAATTCATGCTGCCCCATGACTACGTTTTGACAAACCACTGAAGAACACAGGCAGCACTGTGCCATTTCTGCAGCATTCATGACTTCAACAGGCCGAATGTCTTCCAGCATCAGGAGACTGAACCTATGTTAGTGCTCTGGATCTAAACAAAGATGTGCCACAATTATCAAACCATTTCAGAGGTGTTTGGTGAGTGGAAACAAATTGGTGGGTAGGAACTAACAGGAGGATATCATTCTTTAGTATAGGCAAGCACTTTTCTCGTTAGGACCTCTCCACTTCAACTTACTCATGTCAGCCTGGTCTTCCTGCTCTCTCCTGACACATTATACCATTTTCTTATTTGCAGCCCTACTCCTAAGTTTTCTTATCTAATTCCCAGTCTCCAAACACAGTAGCTCCAGTTTTCATTGGCTCCATGACTGGTTTCCCTTTTTTTCCTCACAGTTCCTAGTCACCAGCCACAGGTCTCCAGCCACCAAATCCCAGTGTTAGTCCTGACTGTTTGTATCTAAGTTTCTCCAAACCAAAATGAGGGCTGAGGTTGATACCTGGGAAATTTCAGCCCAACCAATTACAGCTTTGCCAAAATGTAAGGTGTTATTAATTATTAAAAAACAGTATTGAATATAGGAGATTTTAGCAATTAATGTCTGTATATAATGAGCAGAATATTAACAGAAGGAGATTAAAAGGAATCTAAATAGTATGTCCACTACGTTAACATTACATTAACATGTTGAATAGTCCTCTTTTTTGAAATTAACTTCTACTTACTTCAGAAGAAGTCAGAAGGATGGAAAACAACCTGGTGATTGCTCTATAACAGTACAGCCTCGCTACTATCGGAAACACTATCTGGTTCTGCAGTTGGAATGAGGAAAAGTGATGGTAATTGCCTAGGGAAGCTGTCTTCATGAATAATCTATTCCATATAGTTTCAGTGCTTGAAAGAAAAACATTCTTAAACTGGTATTTGTACCTTAATTCCTTACAAGAGAAATACTACATCAGACAGAGAAAGAAAAGAGAAGGCTATGTTGCAAATACCATCATATTCAGGGATACAATTAATCCTATTTTAATGGAAAAATACATTTCTCCTAAATATCAGATTTATTTGCCAAAGCGCTATAATTTTTTACATTCAAAACAAGTTTCTAAATGACACTGTACTTGAAGTTCTGCATTTCAGAGTTAGCTCCTTGTTTGTCTTTACACATCACTAAACATCTATTATTCCTGACTATTTCAAACTTTATGTATAAAATGAGGATTTAATATAACGCCAGGCTATAGGAACTGTTGTGAACATTTATAATGTTTTACAAACTTTATAAACGTGGTTGAACACAGGCAGAGTGAGGCAAAATAATAAAATAGGCAGGAAACGGACACTTACCCACAGTGCTTCATGTGAGGTGGTTTATCCATTCTCACTGCCAGTTTAATTTTCAAGTCACTGTCCTGGCTGTTTTTTGGGACTACCATTTTATGCAGGTCAGGTGACTTTGGGCTGTTGGATGTTGGATACAACACTACCTGCAAGACATAACATAAAACTTCAGTGAGCTGAAACAAAATAAATCTGCTAGTCTTTCATTTCTAAGCAGTGAAGCCTCCTGTTGCATCTCCTCCAATCTTAAAGTCATCTAAAAACTGTTTCATAAATCCAAGAAGCCTGTTGACTCAATCTTATTGTAACAAACAGATTTCCAAAACAAACTCGTTTTCTTACAAATGGGAATTTTCATATTTTGAGATAATACAATTTCCTCCTCTGTTAGTTCATTCTGAATTAACAGTTTTAAACAAAAAAAAAGTAACAGTTGACACTTGAAAATGGTCATGTATAATTAAATAAGAACCTGAACTTTCGTATTACTCAGTGCTCTGCTGGAAGCATCCTATTAAAACAATTTGCTTAGCATTATGCAGTGGCTCACCCCTTTAGTCATGACATTACTTAATGGAAGAAAACCAAAATATGCTCTGTCTTACCAACTCCATTTTCAGAAACTGGAGATTAATTCCAAAGCATCTTTGCTGCAAGTGGAGTATAATAAATGTAAGGTACTATATCCAGTTAACATGTGATATGGTATAAATCTTTTGTTTAATCTACATTGGCAGACATTTAAAAAAAGAAAAATACATCAAATTTTAAATATTTAATTTTTGAAACTACTAGCTAACGATTAATTTTAGATTAGTATTAGTCATAGGCTGTTAAATATTTATATATTTACCATAAAATCATAGAATAGTTAGGGTTGGAAAGGACCTTAAGATCGTATAGTTCCAACCCCCTGAAACTTGGGCAGGGACACCTCACACTAAACCATGTCACCCAGTGCTCTGTCCAACCTGGCCTTGAACACTGCCAGGGATGGAGCATTCACAACCTCCCTGGGCAACCCATTCCAGTGCCTCACCACCCTCACAGTAAAGAACTTCTCCAATCTAAACTTCCCCTGTTTAAGTTTGAACCCGTTACCCCTTGTCCTATCACTACAGTCCCTAAGGAAGAGTCCTTTCCCAGCATCCTTATAGGCAACCTTCAGATACTGGAAGGCTGCTATGAGGTCTCCGCTCAGCCTTCTCTTCTCCAGGCTGAACAGCCCCAACTTTCTCAGCATATCTTGCATACAGGAGGTGCTCCAGTCCCATGATCATTCTTGGGGCCTCCTCCAGACTTGTGCCAACAGTTCCATGTCCTTTTTATGTTGAGGACACCAGAACTGCACACAATACTCCAAGTGAGGTCTCACGAGAGCAGAGTAGAGGGGCAGGGTCACCTCCTTTGACCTGTTGGTCACGCTTCTTTTGATGCTTTCTGGGCTGCGAGCGCACACTGAAGCTGGCTCATGTTCATTTTCTCATTGACCAGCACCCCCAAGTCCTTCTCTGCAGGGCTGCTCTGAATCTCTTCTCTGCCCAACCTGTAGCTGTGCCTGGGATAGCTCCAACCAGAAAATTGGTTCATTTACAGCCAATACAATTAAATAGTACTACTTCATGAAAAAGTTAGCCACAGTCACACGTTTGGCAGCTAAATGCTGCTGAAACATAATGTCACCTTTTTTATTACATGCACTATTTTTGAATCAGTTTAGACTTTTTGAATCAATTTAGAGTTCTGAATTACCATGAATCAGGATTTCAAAATGAAAACACTATGAAAAGCATAATTCTGCACATTAATTTCTTGAAAACTAAAATTAATCATGCTAACCGTCAAGTTAGTTTCTTATACATAGTACTTGTGCCTTGCGTCACATATATAATACACAATATATTATCCTCTGTGTTCTTACAGAAGTTAAATCAAGCATTTAAGGAAGTATCTCCAAGCAAGCATAAATCTAACAGATCTTATTAAGGTAAAATAGATAGTGTCATTCAGATCTGAAAGATGACGTAAGCTGAATGCTTTCAGCTTCTCATCTCAGTATTTTGCAGAAACACGTTCCTGCATCGCTTTAATATCAGTAGCTCTAGTGAAGCAGAAAAATATGATGCATTTCCACGAGTCACGTATGCAACCTTTATAACACAGGGAGAAATAACCTGTCAGATCTATTGAATACATTCACTACCTTTTAAAGAGATAGTAGAACAATCAATTTATTCTGGTTTCAATAAATCAGGAGACTACTTTTTTTCTTTTCACAAATAGCAAACACTATTTAGAACAAATCTTGTTCCTTCTTTCCAAGAAACAAGTTGATTGTCATTATGAATAAAAGCCATCTCTTAAAAAACATTTACAAGCATTATGAGTATGGCAAACTTTGTGTTCTGATGAACTGAACAGCAAATGGTTTACAGTTTGTTTATCTTTTTAAATGCAAGATTATATAACAGGATTATTATTCCTTGGTTGCATTTAACCCCTGCCATTCACATAGGACTGTAGGTGATGTTATGAATTTTTCCTTTTCTACAGACTGCAGTTCTTGTTGTCCTGCAACATCTTATAACAGTTCATGCATCTCAAGTGACATCTTTCTCCTGTCAACTTCTTGAGTTGCTGATAATGCAAATACAAGCAGACAAGTGTATAATTAGTTCATTACTTCAGTACTGACAATTCCTTTTCTGAATATTTAAGGTATTTCAGAGATTTGCTTTCAAAGCTCTCACAGTGAGTATGTGTCAGAAATTATTTAAGTATGCACTGTGTTGTATTACACTTTGTCATGACTTCCAGCTTTAAACAATGAGAGCTAAAAGAACTTTGTCATCAGACTTTTTATCATTACACACACACACACCCTATGCACATGAACACAAAGCATTTGACAGGCACTAATTATCTTCACAATAATCTTCACACTGATATTGCCCTAGAGGGTAATGCTAACCATTGTGTATCATACCATCAGGTGGCACAAGGTCCAAGCTTCCATGAAATTACTGAACTCAAAATATTGGGCAAATGTTTCTTGATAGGAAAAGTAAAAAGTTCCTGAAATTTGTGCTAAAAGCATTCTCTGCTATGACACACTGCAATGCAATGCCATTGCCATTGTCCATGAACAAGCGTTCTAAGAATCTGTCTTGGATTTCCTTTCAGCACTGCTTATGGGATTTTAATCTTCTAGGTGTTGTTCTACAACCTACTTTAAAAAACAAAATGGTATCAACTCATGTGTCTTCTCTGAGGGATATAAAATTCATTTATAAGATATTCTTTCACTGTGCCTAAATTTCTAAAAGTTTCATAAAATTCATACTAAATCATACATTTATGAGTTAAATTTTATTTTACATTTTATTTCTTAATTTATCTTATGCTCTTGTTCTTCGATATGTGAATATCATTATAGGAGATTATCCAGCAGCAGCAGAGAACTGTGAGTTATTAGTCTAGCACTGTGCTTACAAAAAGTAAACTAAGAGGTAATCTGCATTGAAAAGTATAATGTACTATTAATGACCAGAATGCCATACACCTAACACAGCTGCTGTGCATTGCATTGCTTCAACTGATTTAAGGCAAATTGATAGTATCAGAACAATGTGTGTTGAGATCATTCAGTAAATTCGATCATCTCACGATCATTAAAAATGCTCAGCCGTGTGATCCAATTGTATCTAGTATTGCACTTCCTCAGACCACAGTGTAATGGAAAACATATCAAGTTCATTTTATAGCCCTTCTCATTCATATCCAAAATAAACACAGAAATCTTAAATATTATAGAGCAACACATTTATGGCTTTTTGCAAGGTGATGTTCTCACAACACTGTTTCTTAACTGTGAATGACTGAAAACATTTATTTCCTGGCCTTCAAATATGACAGGTTGAAAGACATAAAGCTATAATCATTTGATGACTTAACTAACCATCATTTCTTGTGATTTAGTTGTGTATTTAAGGCCCCAGCTGGATCACAATAGAAGTTATTGGAAGTACACCTGAACTAAACAATCAATCCAGCCAAGCAATTATTATCTCTCCTCTATCTTTGGCATCATACCTTCCTTTAAAGGTATGAAAAAGTTGAGTTGTCCAAAATACTCTGACAGCTTGAACAAACAAAACTTGGGACAATCTTGCTTTCTCAGAGTTGATAACCAAGCAGAAGGTTCAGAATCAAATGTGCTATGCAGAAATACAGAAATACCTCCCATTAGTATTCCCACATTTAGACAAAGCTCTCAAGGTAACCACCCCTGTCTGCTGTTCTGCTGCTGTCGAAAGAAAATGCAACTTTCAAAAGGGACCAAGGAAGTTAAAAGGCAAGCAGACTTGCAAACTGTAAGCACAGTGGAGAAAAAGCAGAAGCCAAGATAGTCACTTTTCCCCCTACCCTCCCCACCTGGGCTGAGTTCAGTTTCAGCCAGCTCATGACCTCTGAGCCCTCTCTTCCCCATCCCCTGCTTCCACCAAAAATATGATATTCAAGAGCTGAACCCAAGCATGGGAGTTACCCACTCTTTTGAGCCAAGTATTTGAAATGAGGCAGATTTTACAAATTGGGTTGGTGCTACACACATTTTGAGATCTCAGACCTTGGGCACCAAATCTTGGTAATCATGGTAAAGCTGAACAGACAATGCTGAGTTCTGGCTCCCTGTCACAAGCAAAAAAGATGAAAAGTGAAGAAGGTCTGCAGCTTCTCCTTAATGCCCTGGCTGAGAGGCAGATGTCACAACGTGCTATTACAGAAAGCCCTTATCTTGCCTTCAGTACAGCTCACACCACACAACCTTAAAGAAAAAAAGCCCATCAACAGTCTCTTCTTCATAACACAGTGCCGGCCATCTTCAAAAAGCAGACCAAACCCTCAACTTTTCCCCATCCTCAGGGAGGTGCCTGATACCTGGGGCTGTCCTGGTGTCCCTCATCCTGTCCTGCTCCCTTTCACACCAAGGAGCTGCTGCTGCTTTTGGCACCCAGCTTCCTGTCCTTTCTTTAAACTGTGGTCCTCAATGAGAAAGACAGAAGACTGAGACAAAAGAAGTTGCCATGCTTGATTGTGCTACAAATGGTGCTTCAAATGAGTGCTTTTTGCCATTGACCAAACACACAAATTCTTTTTATCTAATTCCATACCTAAGATAAAAAATTTTAGCCTCAACACTTAAGGTCTGACAAAGTTACAAGTAATTGAGGACTGAGTCTTATGTCACATGGCCTCAATCATTAGCAGCATTGCAAGCTTTGTTCAGAATAAACAATACACTCGTAGTCACGCAAGAAACCTCATGATGAACCAAATAAACCAAGTTCTCTAACTCCCATGTTCTGCCAGAGACACTTCTAGCTCAATTAATGGTTATTTAAAACTATGAAAACCAGCAAGTGCCTGACAGATAAGATCATATGCTCCCTCAACTGCACTTGTTGAAGCTTTTTTCAAACAACAGGACTAATTGATTCTGTGGAAGGCTTTTTTTCATGTTTTAAAACATAGTGATTTGAAAAGATTCCAATGCAAGCAGAGAGGACAGGCAAATTTTATGTTATGAAATAAGCACCATTATTATTTGGCACATGCAAATTTATGATTTTGGTCATTGTCTCAGCAAAGATCATAGGGAAACTTCCTAGCTAAATACACCCTGTTTCACTGATTTGGAAATAGCATTACAGACCAACAATTATTGAAACTAGTTTGGGATAGGAAACAGAGGACCAGTAACAGTGGAGAGACCTGTTAATGCTCCATTGTTTGTGTAACTGGCCCCAGCCTTACTTAGGGTATACTTACCAGTTCTTCTATAGAAATGTCTACTGACTCCTCTCAAGTCGCCTTCTCCCCTAACTTGAAAGTTTGGAGCTGTTCTGAGTTATGTCAGCCCCTTGCCCAAAGACAGGTTAATGTCAGAAAGCCAGAAGCTCCTCTTAGTGTGGCAAGAAGTGAAGTTCCCTTGAACGACCTAGCAGCGGCCTGCCAAGCAGAGCACCACACTTACGTCCTCTTAGTGGTAGTTAAGTCACAATGCACTGCTGCGAGGAAGATGAAGCAAAAGCAGCTCAAGGAAGGGACAAGACTGGAGGTAGAAGTGGAAGGATGGCTCTCATTAAAGTAATTCCCTTAGAAAAGTTCCACCTAGGGAGCCGCTAAAGAAAGGATTAATAAGAGACTGATCGGCAGGAGAGTTTATGTGCATTTTACACAAGCTCCATCATCTCTTCCAGTCTGTTTTTCTACGACTCTATGACCTCACCTATCGAGTGATCTCTTGCTTTTCAGCTACGATTGACTGTATTACAGCTGAAACACTGAGAGAAGGCTTTGGGTAATAGGCGGTTAAAAAGAAATGAAAACTGAACAGGCACATGTTAGATAGATAGACTGTTGCTGACAAAGAAGTGGGAAGCCTTTGCAATTTCTGCCATCAAGGAACCTCTGCTGATGCTGCCACTGAACACTTACCTTAATAGATTTTAGCAACTGATAAAAATTCCTTCACAAAGAGTCTTTCCCCAAATCTAAGAAAGAGCATGCCTGAATGAAAAATGCCTCAAGAATTTAACAAGAGGCATTCTCAAAGAAGCTACCGAGAAACCCCCTGTTAGTGTGGAAATAACACAGCCAGACATAGCAGGATGCTGACAGGCAGACTGCTCCGGGAGCAAGAGAAAAGAGGGAAGTGGAAGCAATCTCTTATCATTTTCCAAACTTAAAAGACAGAAAAACTCCAACCTGCAAAACCTCAGTCATTTCGGTATGTGATGGAGAAGCACGTTCCCCAGAATGACAGGCTTTAAATTAACATATTCACAGTATGAAATTGCCTCTGCACAGCGGCTCTTTGAACACAGCACAGAAGATAAACAATGTGCCTGGTGCAGTCAGCATTCAGAAACTAGGCAATCATGTGAGTACAGGTACGTAGCCAGTGCAGCTATTTTATCATGTCTTTAAATCTAAGGCAGAGTAACAGCACTAAAGAAAAACCCGTAACTGCACAGCTAATTATTCCTGGCTGCAGCTGACTGTGACAAACAGGTTGTGAGACAATAGTTCCCTTCTAATTGAATAGTCAGAGCCACAAGGCTGAAAAAATCCTATATTCAGAAAGTATCAGCAATCAAACACCACCTGCCGTTCTCACATTGTGTTCACATGTGTGCTAAGCAACCACAATGGCTGTCACTTTGAATTACTAGGTTTGAACATCTTCATACACAAAGTACTGAACAAGGAAAAGTGGTGTCACATCCCCGAGTTTCAGGAACCACCGGGCTGGTTTTTCAGAAGTATTTACACCAAATTCTGGAGGCTTCTTCACGCTTCCTTGGTTGTTGCACGTACAAATGCAAACATCAATTCTGCCTTCTGTATGCACATACAAAAATTACCGAAACGGCCAGATCAGTGTCAGTCACATAGAAACTGTACCACATGTTTCAAAGATTTTTAATAAAGTAGGTCCTTAGCATTTCCTCATTAGAAGAAACAGCTTGGAAGATGCAGCCTGTCTCACTTTCTAGAAGTTAAATTCAGTGTTGACTGTATGTGGAGGTCTGCACAACCACAGACACAGACTGCAACCCAAATCAAAATAACATCCTTTTCCCTTGGGTACAGCACACATCTCCGTTTCTTCTTTCAGTTTATGTAGAACAGAAAATAAAGGTTAAGATTTTGGTTGGGTTTTTTGTGTTGTTTTTTTTTGTTTTTTTGTTTTAACACTTAAAACAGCAGGGAGCCAGAAGAATATCCCCCAGTAAGAAAAACATTCTCTCAGCATTGACAACTGGATTTATTTCTGCCTTTTTAGAGGAAAGGAACAATATCAGACAAGTGATGTGGTAAGTACTCTTCCTGTTAGTTAAGCACATCTTAAATGCCTTGAAGGAAGATCATGTTAACTACAGACAACATCCCTTCTCTTGCTTGGTGCTTATCTGATAACTTCTGCAGCAGAGGCCAAGCAGCCCCCAGACTCTGCTTCCCAACAGGGAGTATATAAAGCTGCAAGCATGGTCTGCCTTCTTTACTGAAAGCACAAACCTGCATCCCTTCTGCTCTACCATGAGATAGTTACTTCTGGAAATCAGCAGCGCCTTCTCCTGAAACTGAGGAGCTGCAGTGGCATCGTACTAAGATCAGGGTCTACATCTTAAGTTCAGAACTGTGAGAGACTGCCATGACTGATGGGGTCAAAGGAAACGCCTTCTCCTCTACAGCTCTTCAGAAACCTTTGCTGGCTCTACATTTCACACCTTAAATCTGTGTTCATAAAAAGCAGATCCTCTAGTGTCAGACTAAACCCTTTGGTATGTGATGGAAGTTCAAAATTCAAATCATGTAGCTCGATGACTCCATCTATTTCTAATTATAGATTAAACAGAACAAAACCTTTACAATGACCCCAGGGTATGGGAACTGCAAACTTCAATAATGCAGAAAAGCAGTATCAGGTCAAGACACATGCGTTGAAGAATGTACTTGACAGATGGGAATTAACGTCCACAGCAAACTACCTCAGAAGGGGTAGGTTTGAGTTGAATTTTTAGGTAGAGAAAAAAGTACCAGCAGAAGTATCTACAGGCCTTTCCGGAGCATACCAAACCTCACTGAATCAGAAGCATTCCTGTGAATCACTGCAGTATATTGATCAAGCACGAAGCTGACAAACTTAAACTTACCCAGTGAGATCCTGCATCTTTTCAGAGGTTACCTGAGTTTAAATCTCTCAAACCTGAACACAAAGCCATCAACAACAAAACAAGGCTTGGAAAGTTAAAATGTATACCATGAGTATATACAGTACCTTGAAATTACTTTGTAAAAAGTCTGTAAAATAGTCTTCCAATTCTACCACTCTCAAATTAACCAGAGATTGGAAAGATTCCCCCTTCTCCTGAGTTGAGTGTCTACCATCAGCAGGTAGAACGTGTCTGTCAGCAACCCTGGGTACTGCTGGACCTGGGAGGTGCAAACAGGCACAGCAAAAATGCCCTTTTTTCATTCTTTTCCAGTGCTAAAGACCACACACTGTATATAAGGTCATTGTGGGAAGTTTATATTTGACTTATGTTTTACAAAAGGTGTTTTTTGGGCAAGGAGAGGGCTAGGCATTTTTGGTAAATACCTAATGTATTATAAAATATAAAATCAATATCCATGCATCTCTCAGGTACTTCTGTTTGCTATGCCCAATCTCAGCACAAGTTTTCATGCAAGGGGAAAAAAGGTGACGGACTTTGTCCTCTGTTACAAGGGGAGTAAAAAAACGGGAAAAAGTGATGATTTAATTACCTAATTCTGGTACAAACTGCCAAATCTCAGAGCACCTGATAAAAGCATGCAGACTCTCTGCTGAAGGGGAGTAAGAATCTGCAACAGAAAAAGTAGATAGCTCTTCTCTCCCTCACTTTTCATGTATCTTGCTTTGTCTCTGATAAAGCTGGGTCAGACTCCAACAGCGCAGTGAGCTCAGCCCTAACCCCTCTCCATTAGCTATTTTTATTTTCTCTCTCACTCCTTGCCACTCCCAACCAAGAAAGGAAAGTTATTACCTTCTTCAAACTGGTTTGACCAGCTGTCAAACAGATGTGTCATGAGGCAGCCAGGTTGGGAAGGGTGAGGCAGCAGGGAAGAACAAACCATCTGGGGCCACAGGATACAGTTAAGGAAAAGGCTATATTCAATAACAGACATCTGAAATGTTTCCATTCTTCAAACTAATTTAAACTTAAAATCTTTTTAACATCCAGTCGTAGAAACAAAAAAAAAAAAAGCCCTGTTTGGTACAAATGTAGCAGAACAGGTGCTATACTGAATGCCTTATACCAGTTTATGGCATGTTTTAGCAATAATCTCACATTTCTATGCATTATTTCTCATGTATTTCTCATGTCTATACATAATACTCACTCTTCCCAGCTCTTTATCTTCAAGTGCCAGCACGCCGGTGCTTTCTGTAAAGAGCTTTACTTTAACAACAGGACGAGGGTGAGTAGTGGTGAAATCCCCTTGAGTTCCCCACCTGCAACAAATAAAAGAACAGAATTTAACTGGGGCTGAGGACAGGCCTGAGAGTGATAAGACTGTAATCTTTTGTACAGAGTTTTTATTAATGCACTCCTAGAACTTAATTTCCAAATTTTTGGGGGGAGAGGGTAGGATAGAAAGAACAGGTTTATATTTGATCATCCAAGATGAAATATCTACACGGGAGAACTGGCTTTTCTCTATAAGAAGTCAAACCAGCTTTTTTTCTGTATGACTTTTGTCATAAAAATCATAGATTAGTTAACAACAAAGCCCCAGAGAGAGATCTTTGTTCTATTAAACACCCCTGGCAGTGTTCAAGGCCAGGCTGGACAGAGCCTTGGGGGTGACATGGTCCAGGGTGAGGAGTCCCTGCCCATGGCAGGGGTGTTCAAACTTGATGATCTTAAGCTTCTTTCCAACTCTAACTATTCTATGATTCTGTATGATTCTGTGTTCACTATCTTGTGTACTCAAGTCAAATTAATTCAGCAAAGAATCATCTCTCACTTCTAAAAAAAAAAATACATTAGGTTACCAAACCACACAGAAATTAAGAGACTTGATCAGAGAAAACTTTATATTTTATGAGATATTACAACTTAGTATAAGCATGTAGGAAAAATGCAAACACGAACACAAAAAAATGGAGAAAACAAATATTTATGAAAGTGACTACAACTCTGCAAGACAATTATTGCCAGAAGGCTTCATGCTTTTAGAGAACCTAAATACAGCAAACAAACTTGGGTTTTTCATTGAAAGAGCATCTCTTATCTCAGTTAAGACACTTGCTTTCTTAGCATTAGGCTGCAACTTCCTCCAACAACCTATTCCATTTCCCTAAAGAAGTGCATGGTACTCATTGCCTTGATGACACGAATTCTTATTATGCTACTAGGCACAACCAAAACACACAAAAAAAGTAAGTGTAGCTGCAGTTTCCCTCCTTTGATTTCCAGTAGAGACATTAAGTTTAGCAGAAACTAAAGAAATAGTGAAAAGAGGTGGCCTGAAGAATATGCTCTGTAAAAGCATATATTACACAAGCTAAAAATCTCAGGGCCTCATTTTACAAAAGCAGTTATTTTTATTCTACATTCAAGAATGATTTACACAGTGTCTGCATTGTTGGAAAACGAACAATCCTCCAGCAAAGGGATTTAATAGGTAGAAAAAAGTCCTTCTCTAACATGTGTTACAGACTTCAAGAGAACGTCATAGGTAACTGAAAACAGAGGTTTAGGAAAGCAGTGGTTGTGTACAACCCAGGTGGCTGAACACATGCCACACTACAGAAGTGAGGTTCACTGAAAATTAACTGAATGGTATGTTACATTCTCTCTGCTTTGTCTGCATTAGACTGATGCTCACTCTCTGTCTGTGGTGGATATAGCCCTAGCTTTAGCCAAAGCAGTAATTGAAACAGGGACTCTGACATGAAATTACCTTCCCAAGTGGGAGAAAATCTGTTTTGTGATCTGATGATAGATGCTGCAGTTGCAAGACAAGACAATACCCAGTCCTGCTGCTCTTCCCAATGGCAGTCCCAGAGGTAGTTTTTATCACAATACAGAAATGAGATTTCCAAGGAGAAAGCATCTTCATAAAGGATGAGATATTTGTGTTTTTAGTCTTTCACCTCAGATCCAGCTACTCAGGAAGAATGCTGCCTTGCAATTACAAACACAATCTAAGCACTTTGTTAGCTGCTCTCTCTCAGGCACTAAGATATATTTATCCCTGAGCATCCAGAGGCCTTGAACAGTGCACACTGCAATGGACAGGATAACTCAAATAATCAAGGGCATCTATTAAAATAACAAAACAAACCCTCTCTACAAAGATCTAGTGCTAGCATTAACTCACAGACAGAAGAAAAGAAATCAAAGAGACCCAGCCTGTTCACTGGCTGTCACTGAGCAGTAGGTATGTGCCACAGCGTGTGCTAGGGTCTGGGCACCCCAGCATCTGGTTCCAGGGCCTCCCCAGAAAGTGGTCCATACACCGGCTCCATTTCTGGAGGAGAGCAGGGAGGGAGGGATGGGACACACTTGAGCCTTGCCCAGGGAGCCTGGCAGAATTTCCTGCTTCTCAGATTGAGATGCACAATGAGAGATTGATGCGGATTGGACTAACATGCAGTCATCACCTTTTGTTGGCACTCCTGTAGTACTAGAAATCATCTTGAACACAGATCTGATCACTAGCCTTGAATGACATCTTTCTTGTACCCCTTGTTCCATCTGCAGCGTTAAATGAAAATCTTTGTCTGAAAAGCAAGTCTGAACCAATTCCTAAAGCTTAATGTTCACAGTACAAACATTCCATGCATTTATCTTCACCCTCCTGGCTGATCATGACTTCAGATGACTTTCATAACCTTTTATGACCATGCCTTTGGAAGCAAGTTATCTGCTAGAGCAGATGGGTCACAGATCTTACTGCCTAGACTTTTATCACAATTTCTCAGGAAAGAACACGAGGAATCGTGTTCGGTTAGAAAAGGCAAATCTAGGATTGTATTCTTTTGCAAGATGCTTACTTGTGGGCATCTGGTATTTCTCTCAGCTGCCAATAACACAGCAAATTACACAAGGCTCATAGCTCATCTCTTTATGCCTTGTGGATTACGAGAACATAAAGTCTGTTTCTGCAGGAGCTGTGTGTTGTGGCACAGGTATTGCTTCACACCATCTGAAATCAGAAGTTAGGAGAAAGCAACCAAATAGAAGAAATATCATGTTTACTTTAGTTTGCTTCTTCCAAGAATCATAATGGTATGAAAACCCCAATAATCTAGACAGAAATTGAGTTTATCTATGTGTTGTACATTTAAAAACATGTTAGTACGTATGCTATTAATACATCAGACATTAACTGAAGAGGAAGTCAGATTAAGGGTAACTAAAATGTGTAATATCGAATTCCCAGCTGTAGGCTCACCCATATGGACACTGTTGTTATCAAAAATTTTCCATTTGCATTTGTCTGTTTTCACAGTACAAAATTAAGTGTAAAATGGCCTTACTGTGCGTATTTTGCACTCTCAGCACCTATTAATAAACTTTTGTCTTGTTTAAAACAAAATTCTGAGCTATAAAGATTGTGCCATGAATATATCAAGGTACCAGACATTCAGTATTTATTAAGGGTTATCCAAAACAGGAGGTAGACTGAGTAAAGAATGCTGGTCTACAGAAACCAGCCTATTTTGAAATACACTTTGCTGTTCTGAAATAAAATGTTGGTGCTCAAAATCTGTCAGCTTTCAATTCTCCCCCAGCTATTTCTTTTATGACATCTTGTCAGGCTCAACAAATTAACTCTTTGTTCTTTCTGTTTATGAATAATACTTTGCCTTAACCAAATTCCATTGAAAGACATATCATATTTCAGCTGCTCTATCTCAGAGGATAAAAAGAGATACCGGAGTTTCAGTGTACAGATCATCTTAAAATTACTTATAATGCAATTGCAAGCAACAGCTTTGGAGAAGCTACTGTCCCACATCATCTGTAACTAAGAACTCTGCAAGTAATCAATCCTATATATAATGCAAAATCATAAATATAACTTACTTAGCCAATAAATAGGAATTTACTGAATTATTTGTTATTTCCACTGTAAAATTCTGTCAACTTTCTCTATACTTCTTGTGATTTATTCTAAAACTATATGTCTGTTCAATGGGCTGTTTAGTTTAATTGTGAAAAATAGGTTAGGTTACCTTATAATTCATGGAATCAACACCAAACCAGTAATTATTATGACACAAATCTTGACTGCCATTACTGTAATTTCTTATTGAAATTTAAAGATTTTATGTGCCAATATAATTATATTCACTTGGTTTCTCAAAATTTAACATTTTTCTTCCATAACACATTTGTCTTCTGTCAAATGTGTTTATTAATACCTACTGAAATGCTAGTATTTCCTGTTCTCACATTTGCTTAATCTCATTGTAGTGGAATATTTCCTTTAAATTTAAAAGCTAAGCTGTTAGATATAGGGCAGACAAATCTATATTTTTCTTTTAAGGTTGGGGTTGCACCCTGACATTGTCCTGGAGAAAATACAGTACTTCTCAGGAGTATCTTTCTGACAAGCTGATTAAAAGTTGGCCAGCACACAAAGGATTGTTTGTATTATTCATAAGATTGAGTAACTTTTATTTGTTCAACTGACTGACCTTTTCACTGCTTTTATGTATGAACTAAAAATGTAGACACCAGAATTTGAGTACAGCATAAAGAAAAGTTACTTTTCTTTATATTTTGACAGCAATAACAGTTAAATATTTCTACAAGATAATAAATCCTACAGGCGCCTTCCACTTTGCGTACAAGGGAGCATGTGAACCTGTAGGTTGCAACTTGATTTTCTGTGAAAAGACAAGGAAGTTTTATGTGCCATTTTGATCTTATTTGAGTCAAAGTATGTCTCAGGCAATTTATTTCAAGCTTACTCTGCTATGGAGATAGTGAACTGTGTAAGTAGGAGCCAGAAGGAAGAACAGGCAAATTAATTCACCTAATTTCTTCAATGGCCATTTACAAAAAATGTATCTTTAATAATTTTTAATAGAAAAATTTAATGCTTTATATTTGCAATATCATTTGTTTTAACTACCAAATGTATGTAAGCAGTGAAAAACAGGAAAGGAGTCATTTCCACAGATTTGAAGAAGCTGCTGGTATATGAATACTTGTCCAATGATTGTTGCTAATGTGAACAGGACCAGTGTGTCTAGATGGGAAGTGCAAAATTTGTGTTAAAACAAGTGTGGATCTCTTGTAGTGTTCACACTGAATTAAAAAGTCCCATTATAATCTGTTCATTTATTTTAGATCTTGGTAGAGGAGTAATCAAAAGTAACAATAATTTCAGTGCTGCATGCTGCAGTGTCATTCATTAACCACAGCCTATGTAGCATATTAGAGACCTCTAAACCTACCAACTTCAAGCCTAAAAGAAACCAAATCCTGCCTCTTCAGGCTCTCATTTTGCCACATCATTTTCCCATGTACATATTATTTTTCTGCTTTCATCTACTCATTACTATAGACACTGCAACGATTTGATGTTTGATCATCTTTGACTATAAGCCCCAGTCTTTCCACCATATTTACACTGCTGTCAGAGGTATGTGTGCTGATACTGTAATTAGTGACAGACTCCTTTGCCAAAGTTGATTTCCCTTCACTGCAAAAGTATCCACTACCAGCAAAGACGTGGACGTTTATTTCAGTTAAAGATTTATCACTGTGTCACAGAACCCTCTCTAAGGAAGTTTATTTTTCTGCTTCATTTTGGAACACGTTTCATATGCTTGAAACTGCAACAAATTTCTCTGAGGTTTTCCACTCTAATCATGGTCTGTGTTAGTCAAAACTTTTCTTTATATGGTCTTAAATCCCCAGTCTTCAATGGGAGCAAATGTTTTAAAATTTATTATTCTAAGCAAACATCTAGAAATTTTATTTCATTCTTATTTATTGGAACATTTTCTTTCTGACAAAACAGCAAGTCTACAGAACTTTGCACTATCAGGAACTGATAGTCCTCAGCCATTCAGAAATATTCTCCTTTTTGAAATCAATCCCAGAATACATGGGTCTCTTTCATGCTTCCTTTTGCATCTTTCTCAGTTTAACTCTTCACAGTATCACAGTATGTTAGAGATTGGAAGGGACCTCAAAAGATTATCTAGTCCAATCCCCCTGCCGGAGCAGGAACACCTAGATAAGGTTACACAGGAACGTGTCCAGGAGGGTTTTGAATGTCTCCAAAGAAGGAGATTCCACAACTCTTGATTTAAATCTACCTCAACTGGCTTCTTAATACTGCATTAAATCACCTTTAGGGGTCTTCTACAAGAGTTTTCTTATTTCCTGTCCACACAGAGATGAGCTACAGAGCTGAAGTGAGCAGGAAGATGAACCAAAACCAGTTTGTTAGATATCCGACTGCTCCGCATGACTAAGATTCACCAGCACTTCAGGTTTGCACACTGTGGAGCTGGACTGAAAACACAATGTTGAGGTCTCTGTAATTTCTCCATGTTCCAACTATTTCAAGAATCTGTATCAACTTTGTTATTTCTACTTTGTTTAGAAACATACTTTTAACTGTGGAGAAATAAGCATCCTCAGGTTAGAAATCATACTCACAGTGCAAATCATGAGACGGAAGCCCAGGAAACAAAAAAGACAGATGACACAGCTCCTCCCTGACACATCTGACTACAGTGACACTTCAGTTCAGAACACCTTAAATGCAGGTCTGAAACATTCTGCTATTAGTGAAGTATCGTGCAAATGTGGAATTTCTGAGGTATTGCATATTACTAACTACAACTGAATATATACAGATGGAGAGAGGAAAAAAAGTAAGATGGCAAGCAAGCCACTGTACCAGCAGTGCAAGTTACCCCAGAGCAATGTAACAGTAAATTTTTAATTTAATGAGAAGGCTCCATTCAGACAAACAAAAATAGAGCTAAGTCCCTACTTACCTGATTTTGGCTTTTTTTACGGAGATTCCCAAAGAGAGTATTAGTTGGTACTAATTGTTGCTAATTCTTCTCCACTAATAATTGGACAAACATCGTAAGCATCTCCTTTTCTCTTACAAGCACAAAATTACCCACCTGTCTGGCAATGACTGACACCATGATGAATCATGGCCTTAATGCTAACAGCTGTCTCATAACAATCCAAAGGCATGTTTATTTTCTGACTTCTGCACAACTTACAAAATAATATGAACATTCCATCTTCTCCCTTTAATGAAAGCTATTGAAAAAGGATGCCAGAATGTTACTGCATAAGCAACAGAAGTTTATTATGCAGCATCAGGGATTTCATAGGGCTATGATTATTACTTATGTGCAATATTACAATCATTATCTTAACTTTCATATATATGTGTATGTATATGCATATGCATATTTTCTCCATTACATCAGTAGAATCTCGAATTCATGTTTGAAACCATAAGGGAAAGAGTTTGCTTGTACCTTTCTATAATGCTTATAATGGGGTTTAGATGCAAAAAAAATTACATATATTTATTTGAAAATTGCTCATTATTTTGATGGAAATGCAAGGAATATTATTTCTTCCATCAGAGCAAGCACATTAAACTGCAGCTGAAAAGTAACTTATAAAGAAAGTTTGAAACTAATCTTTCATGTGTCTTAACTGTTCTTCCTTGTGTTATTGTTATCCTCCTGTTTTATGCAGAAATCTTGCTACCAACTGCAGATTCGTTGCTTTTCAATCCCTACTACAAAAACATTTACACTTTGCATAAAAAAGCTCAGGCTGTCAGCTAGTGAAGGAGCATTAAAATAGTAATGGTTTTAACACATCAAAATCTTCCTAAAACTACAAAATATATACGTGAGAAAGATAATTTGTTCTACAAAGATGGATGATAGCAGGAAGAAGTACAGAAAGAAAGGGAAATTTCGGTATACGGTTGGAAGGCCATGTAATTGTCTGCGCCACCTTTCATTCCACCCAAGCAGGGTCCACAATACTGTTCCTCCCTCGCCCTTTTTTTCTCTTTTACCATTTTTCATTTATTTCCAACTGTAAGGGAACTTTTAACTGAGCACGTTAGCAGTTTGAAATGCAGACTAGCAAGGTATCTCTTGAGCACTTCCCTTATAGAAAAATTGGGTGGTAAGCACTTGGACCTGCATATATAAATAACTCAGCATTCAATTTCTGACTGCATTGTCAAGTCACTGTCCAATTTAGGCATGTAGAAAAAGTGATATATTTCCTCCCCATCGTGGATTCACCAGAAAAGTTAAAAGCTTTTGGGGTGGTTGTCACAAAACATTGGCAACCCTTTCTTGGAACTGTGCTCTGAAGAACTGAAATTTCCAAAGGGACCCTTGCTTTGGCAAAAGCAAGAATACAGCGTTTTGGTGAATATGCTGTATTGTAAAGCCCCTTTAGACTAGACTAATATGAAAGGAAGAAAAGAATAATCTGATCACATGGTGTTTTTTCAGGGTTGAGTTTTGGTAAAAATAACTGAAATAAAGGAATTAACAGAGCTCAGAATTCTACCCATTTATGACAGAGCTAATAATGAGTTAGGCACAATAATTTTTCTTTTCAAACATAAAATATTTTTAGAATCTGAAAAAAATGACTTGTTAAAAAAAGCAAAATTATGAATAGTTTTTCTTTAAAATTGTGTCTAATGCAAACCTGAAAGGAAAACGAAAAGACGGGTTCAATGCATAATAAGCAACTAAGTGAAAACATTCATTTAGGCTTTCTACACTGACAATGAGGAAAGTGCATTCTAACACTACAGAATGCTATTATGACAAGTATTGTCATCACAAACATAAACTGGTATGAATAAATTATTACTTAGCCTTGCTTTCCCATCTGACTTTCAATACTTGCAAACAAGATAAGCCAGGGTGAAGACTTTAAGTGGTGCATAACAAGGCTGACACACTGTTAAGTCCTAAGAGCCATTGCTACATATTGTGTGAAAAATTAGTGAGAGGCGTTAACTCCTCTTTCCCACTGAGTTTCAAACCCAGCTAGGGGCTGGTGATCAACACCAAGGTCAGACATGAATATCCATGCTTTTGAAATTTCTATATGCATATTTATTTCAATATTGCCTTGATAAAGATAATTCTGAATTCATCCCAACATTGTTAAAAGTTGCAAATCCTATTTATTTCATGTTATTTAGTATTTGTGCAACACTTTAAGCCTCCAAAATGTTCAAATATTGATAAACCGACAGTACTTCAATAAAGCAGATAGATGTCACTTTAATCTAAAGATGTGTGAAAACACAAAATTGATCTATCTGAGCATGCATCATTTATCAGGGAAGACCTAGGAATCAAAAAAGAAAATTTCAGTATTCCATCTGGCATCACACTGCTTTCTCTTTCACTCTGAAACCCTTTTTACTCCTCTGGTTCCTACTGTTCTTATCAGCTGTCCACAATATTCTGTTTTTGTTTCTGCTGCCCTCCTACTCTCAATCTGCTGGTATTGCTTTCAAGTAGGTCCATTAACCTTGAGACTCATACCTTATATGCTACACAGTTATTAAGAAATTTCAAGATCTATAATTTTTTTCTTCATCTGTTCAGTGGACTATTCTGTATTCCAAAAGTACTGGACCTCTTGACACCTCGGAATCTCAATACTAACACAGTGACAACAGAATCTGTGCATGGCAGGGTGAAAACCAGTTTTCTGACAGTCATGAGCATCTGAGATGTACAAAGTACTCTTAGTCTGAAGAAGACTCAATAACAAAAAATTATTTCTTTTAAACCCTTTTCTTCAACCATTCTCTTTCCCAAAACAACAAACCAAAACTAAATGAAACCATACAATTCAAACACTGTATCAAGTCAAATGTTTAGCAATTATTTTAAACATACCTGTATTATATTGCTAATAACAAATATAAGCAAATTTCTGAAAGGTATCTTCAAACCAAGATACAAGGGTGGTATATTTTGAAAATGCAAATTTTTATTGGATCAGAATGCCCCATTTCAAAAGAAATCCAAAGGTATTGTTTTCATATCAGTATTGCCCATACAAAGTAATACAATTTTCCGAAGATGAGCCAGGTGCAGAGCACTTTGAATAACAAGAGAATCCACTTTACCAGAGTATTCCAGAAGGAGACTGGAGGTAAAATTTGAGGTAATCCTTCCCAACCCCATAATTTTTCAGACAGACCACCATCCCTCTACATGATAATTTACAGGCTGCCTTTGCCTTCACTTCACCCATCCAGAGGCCAGATAGCTACATTAGTATGAACCTTAGTGTGATCCAAAACATTTTTCTTCTACACAGGATTTAACTGGCTTTAGCTCAACACTGCACTATTTCACCAAATGTCCTCCAGTCTGAAGCTGGATCACACATCTGTAGATGCTTTAGTGCAATGCTAAAGAATGCTTATTACTGTCTGCTAAATATTAGTCACATTTCCTGTGGATCAGGTAGGAATCAGAATGGAAAGAGATATATCATGTACATTAAGCAGTGAGTAAAGTTTTTCTTTAAGCCCTGTTACAGTGAAATGGATAACAGTGGGACACACATCTTCAAGCCCCAAGGTTTCAAAAATGCACTATGAAATAAAACTGGTATCAGTCTTGCAAGAGACATGTGATGTCATTATAGATGCTAAAGGACAGTCACCCTGAAACAGCTATTCCTTCCAGCAGTGACATTAGATGAAAAGGGTTAATAACCCAACTCTGAACGGAGAGCTTATTAATCATAAAGCCCGCATCCCACTGGCTTTCTGCCTGTGGTCTAAGCATGGCAGCAGAAAGCAGTGCACCAAAACCACAGTCTTCAGATGTGCAATCACACCAGGGCAGAAATTCTGGTTGCTTTCAGCCAATTATTATCATGCTGAGCACAAAGCAGCAAGAACAGCTAGGATTTAGACAGAACAATCAAAGAAATTAAGGTGAAGAAAATAAAAAAAGATATGCCCTTGTGGCAGAACGATTGTGATTATTACTAACTATCCAAATAGAGATACAACCAACTTCAGTTATCTCCTCCCTCCTCTCATCCCAATTTCTTCCATACCAAACTTCCTGCTCTGACAAGTGAATATTCCCTTTTATCGTAGGAAGACAGGCTTATGGAGAATATTTTGAGAATTAATCATAGAATCACCATAACATTTAGGCTGGAAGGAACTGCTGGAAGTGACCTTGTTCAAACCCTGCTGGGAGAAAGGCCAGTTAAAATCAGGTTGCTCTGGGTATTATCCAGTTGAATTTCAAGTTTCTTTTAATATTAAGAGCCTGTATGTAATTCATATTTCTCTGCAATAAGAGACGTGAAAAACATCTTAGACAACTTCTAATAGTAATCAATGACAGAACATAGCATAGAAACTTGAGTATTTTAGAAATTCTGTACCTTTTTTGTGAATATCATATTACTTTTTATATTTGAGCTGATTAGGTATTATTTCCTTTCTTTAAAAAAGCAAGCAATTGATTAGTCATCAAGAACAACAGAATAAAACTGTCATGTTAATTTTCAGGCGAAGCCATATTCCTTTTGTGAAAATTTTCCACCATTAATCCACAACACAGGCTGGGATAAATGAATTTTTTTCTTCTCCATCTTTTCCTTTGCAGAACAAAGAAACCATCAGATAATTTCCCACCTGTAATTTCTTTTTTCCTCTTCACAGCTAGATACTAGACTGACATATATGGTATTTGCTCATAGCATCCAAGTTTTTGAAAAGTAGTTTCTTCAACCTTATTTCATGAATTGCTTGAATCATGACAATCCAAAAAAGACAGACTTACTGCTATAGAAGATGGAAGCCATGACAGAATTTGTCCTTTAAAGATACAAAGATGAATCTTAGAGCAAATTCTAATAATCATTATGCAACTCAAACCTAGTTTATGAAAGCAGACATACTTTGTTTCCTGTCATGATCATTACCCCAATGACTTCCCTAAAATTCCCAAATGCTTATGAAAAGATGACCAAGTTTTCAACGTTGTCCCCATCACCATAATTATGTCTCACAGGCTTTAGCCTTTGAAATGATCTCACTAATAATACACAGAGGTTCTCTAACATGCAACCTCACTCTTGTAAATGTTGCACAAAGTGTGAGAAAAAAAGTCTGGAATCCAAAAGTAAGCTGAACAATTCTACTTTGTTAGTCTTTAAATTCAACAATGGATTTCACTGCACTTCTCTGAAAGTAAAAAAAACTTCCAAAGGTAATAATCAAAAGAACTGGTGAAATCCATAAGTAAAAGATTCTGTTCAAGAAGCTAAATCCTAAAGAGAATATACCCTCAGAAGATACAATAGGATGCATAGAAAGAAGAAGCTAAGCATAGTTAGATCAGGCACTTTGAAACCACAATCTCACTATCCTTCTATAAAAATCCCATGTGCAAATATACTCATTTCAATAAATAAGCACCCAAACAACAGAAAAAAACCACACCCTAAGGAGAGCTGGATGGCTTGCCAGCAATAGACAAGCTTGATTACTAGCTGATTAGCACACACTTTATGTTTGTGTCTCTTGTTTCTTCCTATGCTTAGTCTCTAGACTCAAAAGAATATGAGGCAGGTACAACATTTTAATTCTATTTTTCCTTCTGTGCAAGAGCAATAACATGGATTCTTACACATGTAAACAATATAAGGAATGATCCCTGAAAGCTACCACTATAATTAATTAATCTCATTTATGCAGATGTATCAGAGCAGTAGAAGGTGAAAAAAGAAAGAATAGGTGTGCCTTGTACATCTTTTGTACTGTACATCTGTGTCATGCAATCACAGGTTACATGACAGTTGTAGGTATGACCATCCCTGTTTCCCTTAATCAAAACTAAAAACTTGGAAGTAGCAGGGACTATGATAAAGAAATAAAACTAGCTGATGCTTGGAACATGACTGACACAGGTTATAAATGTTGTCTATCCTTTCTCCCTACAGAAAGGTCACCTTAGGTGACATCCTCTATTAAAAAAAAAGTATTCCTTTTTTTATGAGTGATCATGTTGTATAAGGAAATGTTAAATTTCAAAAATTAACCCCCTTTTTTCCTTTTTTTTTTTTTTTTTAGCTGTTCTATAGAATTTTTGCTAAGTAATCTTTAATGATGCAACCACAAGTACTCGTACGTTAAATACTTTCTGGAATTAACAATTGTACAGTATTGTATAAAGATAATATGAGCAGCATTCACTTCATTTGTGCAGTCTTGACTGAGGTTCCCTGCCTCCTCTGGTCAGATAGTTATGCATTCTTCACAGACTTGTAATATATAATATGCCTTTTTATATGGTTATACAATCACTGGCAGCATTATATGATCATTTTGTCTTGTTTACATGAAGAATATCCTGGCTCCATTAAAATTCTCATCATGCAAGCTATGATCTTTTTCTGTTGCCTAAATATGTGACAATAGAATGTCACTTGTCGGGATAAAAGATAGCATGTTCCCATCTCTTATCTTTAGGCATGATTATACATATCCAAAAGACAACACTTTCAAGATACCACATTATTTAATATTCATCATCAATAAAAATCAATGATAAGCAAACATGTGGACACAAGACTCCACAAGACTAAAAGCTAAGCCACATCAGTAACATCTGAAAAACGAAATTAGCACTGGATTTTGCAAGATAACCCCCTGTGGTGTCACAGCAACAAAGTTATGCAAAGCTTCACACAACTGAAGGAGCCTTCTGAAGGCTCTGCCTACTGATCTCTGGCAGAAAAGGTCACAGGCTATGTTGGAGGGATTTTCAGCAGGACTAAAAGGCAGAAAAACAGCTGGAAGGAATGAAGAAATATTTCACAGGCAGTAATAAAAATTTTATAGGGTTTGCATGTGAAGCTGTATAACTTATCTGTCTGCAAAATTATCCAAGACTTAAACTTAGCCAATCTATACTGGTTTGTAGCATCTGCATTTTAGAATGACCATTTGCTACTCAGTAACATTCATATCGAAAGTGCTTTATTTAGCTTATTAAAGAAGCAAATGAAGCACCTCAATATAAACTTACAAAATTATTATTCAAAGGGCTAGAAAGCGGACAAGGGTTAAAGGCATTAAGAAACCAGAAAATATTTCTTACAGATAAAAGGCGTGCTCTCCTCTCTGGGACTCTAACTAGGTCTTTCCCCTTTAAGAAAGGACATTGTTTCCCATTTCCTTATTATTCTTATGGTAGCATTCAGGGATTCAGAGAAATACTTAAATAAATACAAAAAATAGTTGAGAAAACATTCAGCATTTTGGAATAGTGGATAAATCCTGAATTAAGTCTCGACTCATGCTTCTATTCATCTTCACTCTAAGGTCACATTGGCTTGCGCTCCATTCTGAATACGTTCATCCTAGTACTTCATTTTCTCCTTGCCACTGTCATAGCTTTTGGAACTTCTGACTGAGTAGCAGCATTGCACTGCATACACTGATATTTTGCAGATGAAAAAAAATGGGCATAAATAATTCTTTATACTGCCTTTTTCACAGATGTAGCTACCAGTTCAAAATGATAAACCAACTACAAAAAAGTATGTGACAAGCACTTGATTTGGAGCTCTCGTCAGCAGTCTCCCACAGCAGGCTGGTGGTAATCATTCACTTTTCATCACTGTCTCATTCTATGCTCAGTATGAGCACTTTGCTACCCTTCTCTAGCTGCATGTTCTATAGAAAATCTGAAGTTATGTTCTCATTTATCTGGTATTTGTCACTGTAAATATGTTACTGCTAGTGATTTGAAGAGCTGAACTACACTATTTGATTAGACCTCATAGCAGCCTTCCAGTATCTGAAGGGGGCCTATAAGGATGCTGGGGACGGACTCTTCATTAAGGGACTGTAGTGACAGGACAAGGGGTAATGGGTTAAAACTTAAACAGGGGAAGTTTAGATTGGATATATGGAGGAAATTCTTTCCTGGTAGGGTGGTGAGGCACTGGAATAGGTTGTGCAGGGAGGTTGTGAATGCTTCATCCCTGGCAGTGTTCAAGGCCAGGTTGGATGAGGCCTTGGGTAATACGGTTTAGAGCGAGGTGTCCCTGCCCATGGCAGGGGGGTTGGAACTCGATGATCTTAAGGTCCTTTCCAACCCTAACTATTCTATGATTCTATGATTCTTCCTCCCCGCGCGGCACAATGTGTTTTGTGTTTTATCCTCCTGCTTCACTGATTATTTTCAATCCTATCAGAATGACATTACCAAAAGTTATCCCAGGAAGGAGCTAGGTCCAGTGGCAGGCAAAGCAGGCAGCAGCCAAGGGCAGCCCACAGCTTGTATTGTCTGTATTAGAAAAGAGACGGGACAGCTGTGCTTGCCCAGCTGGTCACTCGCCTCTACTTACATGACTTTGACCACTGCTGCCAAAAGACAGAGTGGGAAAGAAGGCATCTCTCTTCCCAGTAGTAGCACCATTACCAACAGGAGCAGAAAGTCACTTCTGTTTCTACCTCTTCCTAAAACCCTCCTTTGCAGGAGAACATCCAAATCTTCACCCTGTGACTGACCCTTTCCAGCAGGTGCCCATCAGGGAATAGTGATGAGTGCTGAAAGAAATAGAGGGGCAAGAGGAGGCAGATGATTATGTAGGGCAAGGGATGTGTTGGTCATAAAAGTAAGAACAATCTGAGAAGGACTGGCCACATGCTGGGATAGGAGAGAGAAAAAAAGAGAGACACCTTAAGTCTTCTGAAACCTGGGGACTCCTCCCTGTCTATAACACTATTTCCTAGGCTCTCTTCCACCAGCATCAATTTCTGATTAAATTGTGCCAAGCCCTCTTAGTTGCCCCTGCCACTGATCAAAACAAAGCAATATTGCTACCATCAAGAAAACCTGGTTTGGCTCTAACAGAAAAATTAAACTGTGGAACACAGAATTTCTCATTCCATAGGCAGCTTCCTCCATCTTCTTTACTGTTTGCCCATAATTTACTAATTTCATGCTTGTCTAATTTAATATCCTCCTCCATTGCCTCAAACTACATATCTATATATGCTTACAAACTACATGTCTCTATACGCTCGTTATCATACTGTATGCGGTGTCTCATAATTACTCTTGCCAGAAATGGAAAACAGTACAACGCAGAAGACCACAAGAATGAGATAGATTTTAAAGCTCTACCAGTCATGCCCCTTCACGTTACACTGTTTTGTAGGACAGCAGGTCAGCAGCACCAGTAACTCCCATGTCTGTCCTTCCAGTGTATGGTTCAGTCATCAATTTCCTGAAGATGCATAATTTTTCCCACACAAATTCATATGGTTTTTCTGATTAAGTAAGTTTCTGATACAACATCACTTACATGAGATAGCTGGTAATCTTTCTCCCATATTCAATCAAGTCATACCTATTGAGTCTGAAAATAAGTAAGTTTACAAGCTCAGAACAGGTCCTAACATTACTCCTTTTCCTGGAAAGACTCCAGTCGTTCTTGTATTGACTCCATATATTCTGGAACTTCCTTTTCACAAAGTTTCTATTTATTTGACAGGTAGGAAAATCAACTTATCTCTTAGTAACTTTTACCACATACATCTATAAACAGTATAGATCTTCTGATCGGTTTTACAGCCTTTTCCTTAACCCTCAGCTCTCAGTATGTAATAAGTAAATCATGAATTTACCATGAAACATCCCTACTATGTTTTGTTCACCATATCTGGAAATGGCTAGAAAGAAACAAAACCCCAACACATGCAAGCTGTTTTCTGGAATAGTAACTGTGCGCAAGATTCAAGAATCTGTGCATTCTAGGTAACTTAGTGAGATTTGAAGACCCATACCCATGACATCGGAGGTTAGTTGACCATTTAAAACAGAAGTTTACAAGTTCAAGACTGAGAAAAGACTCAGAAGAAATGGGAGCCTTGATTGTGACAGTAGGCAAAGGTTGGAGGCACTCATTGCAGGCAATGGCATAAGAGCAACTCTTGAGTCTGAAAACAAAGCACAGCTTGGAGACATGGCCTCCATGAGGAAGCCCTGTGACTCTCATGGGACCCCACACTACCAGAGAACACCCCAATGGGTCCACAAATGAGCAGGGGATGTTGCATATTCACTAATGACCTTGCTTCAGTGTGTGCATCTCTGTGTCTTTTTGTGCCATGTTGCTTCTAGAAGTTCCTCATGTATTACATGCAAATGATAAGGCTGAGCATTCCTATGCCCTGGAGACGGAACAGAGCCAGGGACTATGACAAGTGAATTTTACATCTTGTCCCACATATCTAGAGTTCTGCAAAGCTGTTTGAATATATCACTGGAGTAGGCTGCTGGCTTACTTGCTAAAGAAATTTGCTGCAACTAAGAGAAAGACCACCAAATTAGATCTCCTCCTCCTCCAACCCCAGAAGAGGCAGATTAAACCCTGTGGTTATAATTTTCCCTAGGAGAAGTCTGTATCTGTGGCCCGAATGGAATAGAAACTACCAACACAGTTCTGCTGAAGATGTTCTCAGATACTGTAACAACTGCAATTTTTAAATTGTCTTTTGTGAGGCACACTATGGTGCCAGTAAAACCCCAACACACTGTCTGGAAAGTTATCTACAAAAGCTTCCAAATGACATTTTAACAGAAAGAAAAGTGTCTGAAGTCTGTGTGTAGGTCAGACAAATCAACCAAAATCTACACTTAATTTTACTCTTCTTTGCCACTCTGACTGCTTCAACTACAGAAGGCATGATGTTATCCCTCTCCAAGTCAGTTTGCTGACTGCCTCCCTCAAAAACTAATTGAAAGAAGTGGGTCTATACTTTAAAATGAAATAGGCTCATCAGGTGAGTAAGCTTTGTCAAGATTGATTACTGAGCATTGATTTTCCACCAGTTGTACAAGTTACACTCCACAAGGCCACCTGCACATTAACCTAGAATACATAAAATCCCCTCAGGCTATCATCTATCAAGAGGTTTGTATTTTCAGAGGATGCAGTCTCTAGCTCTTTTCCTCACACGTAGGTTCAGTGGTATCCATTTGGACAGTATTCATATTTAGTGCTTATGTCACCATAATTATTATTTGTATTTTAATTTTTCAGAAGGAATTTAAGATAACTACCCAGTAAAAAAACCTTCACATAACCTAGAGTTCTCACAATTAATTTTAATTGTAAAAACCATTAAAGATAGTCCATTAGGTTCTCCCATGATAAGAAGGAAAGAGATGCTGGATGCAGCAACAGCAGAGTGGCTTACTGTGGCCTGGAAGCTTCTGCTTGGTCTGTCTGAAGCTTCTCTCCCCCTTCTACTTCCATGGTGCAGTAGACAATTCGATTGGGAGCGACTGACTTTAAGCCTTGGACCTCCATTATAACAATCTGAGGAAAAGAAAGCAAGCAGTTTATCCTTCAGAAAACATTACATAGCACAGCTATTGCAGTACTAGGCTCCATACAGGTAAAATTCAATAAATAAATAAATCTCCAAACCCCTCACTCAAACATTCTGAGACAAAGTCTTAATTTTGCCTTCTTATGTCACTTTCAACAACATGTAGTAGAAATTGAAATTTTTGCTTTGTTTCTACTTGGATAATGACCAAAACCTGACTCCAATCATAATTTAAATGTCAGTAGTTGAATTTGAGACAAACATCTAAATATAATTCTAAGTCTTAATACATGAGGAAATGTATCTTTTAAGCAGTCACCTAAGTACTTATAGAATGAACAGGTTACTAAGTCAGAGTGCAAACAAGACAAGTACACTGGTCACATCTTGAAAGGATAATAGTGGTGCTGTGACACTGGCGGTTGCAACCCCTGAATCTCAGAAGCAATTTGGTGTTGTGCTGACTATGAGGCAGGTCAGGGCACCGCTATTAGCTGCTGTGATTTTTTTCCCACACTACCAACCTCTTTTCCTTCTCCCAGCTCAGTACTTGCAGTCAGGTTCAGTGTGCATATGGGGATGGGAGTAAGAGAAAGGGAAAAAGTCACCCCCACCAGCTGCACTCTGAGAAATTTCCTCACCAGGGAAAATCTGAGCTTGGCAGATCCCATAGCTTTTCCATCTCCTCTAAACTACTCAGTTATAGCTCAGAAGAGCAAAATGCAGTCCTACTTCAAATGCTCTCCGCCTTTTCTAAACCTTACAGCTTGTCACAGTGTGAAATTAGTGGAATTTTTACACTTCAGATGTTTCTAATTCAGAGAAGATTTGAGAAGAGAGACAGGTTTCCCTTCTTGCTTTGGGAAAGCTTCTTTACTTTCTAGCCCCATTTGGGCCTATGAGAAGAAACTGGGAAAACACAGTCCATTTAATCATCAGAGAAGTTGTCCTCACCTGAACTGTAACAAACCCCAATATTCATTCATTGTTTTTGCATATTACAAAAGTAATGGCTACTTTCAGTCTCATTAGAGACAATTCATGTCTTAGGTCAGCAAGCAACTACTAAAATATTTTTGCTATTAAACTATTTGCATATTTGCCAGTTTGTTTCAGTTCAAGTATGTTAAGCCAGACTTCACCCATAGCTGTAAATCCTCTGTACTTTAAAACTTACAGACATTAGCAAGAGTTAGATGTCTTGCAGAATTACTAGTTTGGTAGTATTACAGTGAGATGACATTGATCATTTATTACATCTTTACATTGCTCATGAATTATCAACATTGCCTATTATCCTTTATATGTGATCATCTTTATTTTCCATCTTTTGTGGTCCAGGAATTCAAGCACTTATGAAAATGACCAGTGATCACTGAGACACTGCACTAGAGATCCTTCTAGCTAATACTGCCTATAAGGTCTTTCCACATGCCAAACACATGTCATTGTTGTATGTAGGCTTCATGTTTATTCATTTTTATCTTGATACTTTTCTTTGACTTTCCAATTTAATTGCACAGTATTTTTGTCTTTGGTAGCAATTCTGAATTCCAGCAATGATAAAAGTTGCATTTCATTAGGAAGGAAACTGTCACTAGCTGATTTACTAGCTCATTAGCTGATAAACAGCTTCCTAAGTACTTCTTGTCTATTTCTGAAACTGTCCAACAGCTGAAGAACACAAGTGATTAAGTCTTCTCTTACTACTTTGATATTTTACGTTACAAATTTCTGCAAACAGGCTATTTGAGGAAACATCCAACTTGCAGTAACAGTCCCTGTTGCTTGCAGTGATGCGGTGATGGGTGTCTCCTACCTTCGCAGGCAAGGCCCATTCCTACCACAATTTTATAAACGTTATAGATTTTTATACTAATGTTTAGACACATTATAGATCTCCTGTTTGTTCACATGCTTGTGCAGCAGCCCTCAGTGGGGATTTTGCTGGTTACTTTACAATGTAGGGTAAAGACATGTAAAGACACGATACGGATATGTTTATGTGTGATTACAGAAATGTGAAATTGTGCACACAACCTCAGATTTTCCAAAAATATTCCGTCTCCAAGGAAATGTAATAAGCTTTTCTTATTTGTTCATTGGCACAGAAAAAGAGCAGATATTCCATGTTCCAGGCTACATGAATATCAGTTCAGCCATTCACTTTTGCTCTTCTAAACACTGAGATGTATTCTGTTAGTGCTGTCAGTAAGATATACCAAATGTCTTGTCCAGCAAGAAACTCAATTTACGTGGTTAACACCATGTTTAAAGTGAAAATTTGCCCCTCTAAAACCTGCTACATGTAGAGTAATACTTTAATTTTTTGCCTTGTGCAGGGTGAAGTGCAGCTAACCAACCTTGCGGAGTATCTGCGGTTTTCAGATCAGTGATGGTGTGTGTGTGGGTGAAGCTAAGCTCACCAGCCCTTATATTCTACATTTCTGGTGTTTATAAAAATCCGCTATGACCACCAGCCGTGTTTTTCTTTTTATAAAAATCCGCTATGACCACCAGCCGTGTTTTTCTTTTTGTTTATTCCCTAGATGCTTCCAGTGAAAAAACACAACTTGTTTATAAAATTCTATGAAAGAGATCCTGATAACAACAGTGTTCCACTATTACATTCAAAAGCATCCTGAGGTATTTAACGTACTGAAATTCATTTGAGGTTACATTTGTGTGGGAGAGTCAACTGCCTACACTACTGTGTGGGCCCAAATACAACTACTGCTGCAAGAGGAAAATGCATCACATCATAGCTGTATTTTAACTGCTAATGATCAAAGAGATAAATAATAATTCACTTCTTTAACATAAAATTTTAAAATTACTAAGGAAGGATTAATAACAAAAAAGCATCACGACACAGATATTGTTTTAATTTTAATTGTTGACAATTTGTCTGCGAAACGTGATTACCTCTAATGTGAAGGAGAGCACCACATCAGACTTCGACAGCTGAACCTCATTTTCATCTCCTATGTCCAAGAATGCAGAATTCTGTGATCGCTTTAACTTCTGTAGTTTAAATTCTGGCCCACCTTTAGACACAGGAAGACTTTCCAAATTTGCCATCAGCAAATTCACCGAGGACCGCAACTCTTCAATGTACGTGTTCTCCATTTCTCTTGTTACAAATTTGGGGAATTTTCTTTCCTTGGAAGATATATTTTAATAGTTAGAGAGGAAAAAAATGACCCCACAATATATATCATGTTCATTTACCCTCGGTTTGTTCTCAGCTAAGAGAGATATTTAATAAGTTTTAACTCCAGTGTTTATTTTTTTTATGCAAAGGCTAATCACATGCCATAAATATAGTTACCTTTAACAAAAATAAATGTAATTTGAATAGAGAATTCCATCACATTCCTCAAATGCAGAGGACAAATTATCTCTTTGATAAAAAAAGAAAAAAAAAAAAGGACATTTGTAAAAAAAGGGATCTCTTGCTTCTCCTTTCCCTCCCTTCTCCCTCCACCCACAATCCTTTAACCATAAAACCAGTCTAATTATCTACACATTATACATTTCGAATACATGTGTTTGAAGTGTCCGAATTGATAATACACCTTTAATGTTACCTTCACGTATTTTATAAATTGGCAAAATTAACTGTCTACTAATAATTTTATTACTTTACCCATTTCCCATCCTACCAAAAATAAATCAATCGTATTCATGCTTCTAAAATAAAATGTTAAACAAAAACCAGGATATTAAATTCTTATAATTGTTTATTTCTATTTTTAATAACATGTCATTTATTTTTAAAGTAATGCTGAATTTTTAGACATGGGATTATTTTAGACGTAAGTGTTGGAGAGAACATAAAAATCACTTTTTTCATATATAATGCATATATGAACATGTACAGAGCCAATTTTATGTACACTTTCTCCCTATACTGTGCATAAAATACAGGGCAGTTTGGGAGATACGTGACTCAAGATTAAACAAAAATGTAAATGATTTACATATAAATGAGAAACAAACACAGCTGCCCATGTACTGTCTGCAAAGGTGGGTACTCTGCTCCTAAACCGGACAATTTTTGTCGCTAGCTATTTTAAGGAAAATCGTTAAATGCTTTCTATTAAAACCTTTACAGGTGATTTTGTTTGAGAACAAGCAAGCTGACTGTGACCCAAAACACCTGCAGCAAGTCTAGTCATCTGCCTCATTACAGCATTACAGAACCAGTATATTACAGATTGAAAAAAAAAAAAAAAAGAAAAAAGTTATTTAGGAGTTAGAAACTAAAAATACAAGGTAAGGTTCAAAGTGCTCTAGCCAAAAAACTCCACTTTAGACTGATTTTCAAAATGTACCTTATCCTGTGAGGAACATACAAATAATACGCCAACACAGAAGACATACTGTTACTATGTTGTTAAAAGATCCTTCCTCTTGTTAAGATGCTTCTTCCACCCCAAATGTAAAAATCAAGGAAACTTTCTACAAAACCTTTTGCTCTATATTTTTTACTACTATAATCTCCCATAGACAGCACTAACAGAATACATGGAGGCCTTCATTTGTGTAAAAGCTGGATGTTTGTAGTCAATGCTCTACTTCACAAAAGCAGGGTAAAGATCCTCCAGAAAGACTCCGAGGTCTACAGATTTCATCCCTCCCACCTCCTATCCCACCTTTTAACTTGCTCTTTTAAGATGGTGAATATGTAGCAAACTGCTATAGCCCTAATATTTAAAATAATTTAGAGACACAACAAGAGTAGTAGAGTTTGCCCACTGTTTTTTTTGTGCATATGCACAGGAATATAATTAAGTTGATCTGAAACGCACAGATCATCTGAAGAACACATCTCCCAGCACAGGGCTGGAATTCTGGGAACTCTGATAGCAACACACTAGAATATATTCTGAAATAGGGCTCCTGGGGACAGATGTTAGACACTGATTAGGCAGATGTACACACTAGCCTTTAGGTCTGGATTTATGGAGTGCTAAAATGGATTTTTAGGATTTTTTCTTAAGGAGTAAAGACACTGAGTAGTCTCTTCATATGAGAACAGAAAGTATCTTAGAAAAACAGAGCACCACTTATAACAAGTAGAAAACCTGATTGGGTCATACATACTTTGATTTCAACTACTTTATATTTAGTCATACGAAGAAACAGATGGACAAATAGATGCACAAATTCCCTGCTACTCTTTTCTGTCATAGGTGAACATATTTCTAAGTTTTTTACCTCCATTAAATAGGCTAAATTACCTTTTCTACTAAAATAAACTTCTCATATGTAACTAACAACTTGTAGAATCATCAAGTGATGTATTCCAGGAACCATGAATGAGACCTCAGCATCAAAATGCTATATGGAGAGAATTCTCTAAAGCTGTGCTGACCTTTTAAGGCTATGGTTTAATAATTCTCTTAGAGGCAGGTAATCAGTGAAAACCTTTTTCTTTACCAACAAAGATGCTAGAATACATGATCCACTGCCAGAAAACTTTTTACCTTGGTTTTCAGCTCCAAGAATAAAGTTCATAGTTTGCAGCATTTGTTTGCTTAGGCTAAAATAACCTGAATAATTCTCACAGCTGCTACAGTTGTGACTAGTTTTCAAAGTTCACAGAAAAAAAAAAATAAAAAATCAGCATTTTAAGCAGTTTAAAAAGACATGCATAAAACCTCTGATTTGTGACTTGGATGTAAACGCAGGACGTAGAGTTCCTTATTCTGTGCAAAACTGTGCAGCTGACACCATGGCAACCATGAAAATTTTCAAGTAATGGTTTGGGTAAAACATGGATAATACTTTTTTTTGTTAAAAAAATAAACAAACCCCCAAAATCCTGCAGTTGTGCCGTGTACGAACAGTGATCAGAATTTTCACTTGCTTTAAAGTGAATTAGAAAATTTATGGACAGCACTTTGCTTCTTAGGAAGATTACACCTCTAAGCTGTTATTTATGAACTTCATAGACCTAAATACTATTTTGTTCCTTTTAAAGAAACAAGCAAATCTTAACTGCTCTACAATTGCTATCATATTAATATAGCCTTTTATGTACACATACACAATATAACACACATGCTTCCAATATTTTGCAGCTTTTAGAACTAAAAGCAAGAAGAAGATAACAGAACAAACAGGATTGTTGGACAACTCGATTATAAGCCTGGGCTTTACAGGAGATTGAAGAGACTTGAGACTGACCTCTATGATAAAAGAGTCTTTCCCCAAAACATAGTAAGAGATGCCTGGGGACAATAATCAGTCCCACCTGTGCTATTTATTAGAGAAGGGTATAATCCTGCCCAGTGAAATAAAATGCAAGCTATAGGAGAGAAAAATAGGCTTGTTTTTCTAAAATTTACAAAAAGAATTTATCATGTACACAGTCATCACTACCTGACCTGCAAGACTCACTTGTCACACACAGAACTGTATTAAGACATCATGGTTAATACACTAAGCACTTCATAATGCACTTGTGTATATAAAAGATGACTTATTTTAGTTCCAAAAAACATCATCCTAAATGTGAAAACAATATACCTATTGTTTCATTACTGGACTTACTGATGAAGGAAATGCAGGTTCACATAGCATAGGACTTTCCAAAGACAAGTTTTGCTTTCTCCGTATGCCTGTTGACATAGATACACCAGACCAGGAAGAAATGCATCTGCCAGATTGTTTTCAAATTGTCTTCTGGTTATCTTTAGAATCAGAAACTGAAAACACACCCTACATATCATTTCATCCAGTCTCATATGAAGATAAGATAGGTTCTTGGTACATGAAAGCAACCACTTACCCTTGCCATTTGTTCTGCCAACTGTAGTCGTCCATCTAGTTCACGTCTTATCTGGGCTGCTTGCTCATCTCCGTTATCCAACTTGGATAAAGAATAAAAATAAAATCTACTGTGAGAAATGCATTATATTTTAACGGCAAGTACTGTAGTTAGAAACAAAATATAAATTAATTGCATCCTTTTTGTCTTAAAATCAGTGAAACAATAAGCAAATACATGGGTTTGAGTCTTGATGAAAGAAATGTAATGGCCATCAGTGACCCATGGCAATCAGGGTCTCTGAAAGGTAGCCAGCATTTCCTTGAGTTTTTAATACTCAGGCTAAACAGAGGCAGTATATATTTCCTTATGAAAACATTTTTCCTTGAAGCAGAAAACTGGACTGACAGAGTGGCTTAGAAAGTATTTGTAAGGTAATCTTCTCTTTGGTGCCATGAGTTCCTGTGTAGGAATATATAAGAAAAGAAAACTGTGGCTATGCCTTCTAAGTGTGCCATTATTTCCCTTACATAACTCTTTTCCCCAAATACCAGCCAAGTGCCCACAAAAAGGCATACCAATTTTTTTAGCCTTTAGCATTTTCATAATAAGGGAATAGTCATGACTAAACATTGTGACTTCCATCAAGGAGGTAAAGGGGAACAACACATCTCTTCACCTCAGAACAGACAGGTCTCAGCAGGAAGGAGATATCCAATTCATTCTTCCCCTGTTTACTTATTAAGGATGGTGGGGGGAGTATAGGTAAGTGGGGCCCCACCTCAATTCACTGACCTGCAGAGCTGGTTAAGAGGAAGAAGAGCGATGAGTCTGGAAATGATCAGGCACAACTTGCCCTCTTACCTGAATAAACGACAAACAAGGACAATGGCAGAGTCCCAGCGGAGGACTCTCTCTGTAAGACTAACCACAGACATGATGTGAATTGCTGATACACATCTAGTGCATTTAGTATCTGGCTAAGGTTTAAGGATACCTAAATTGGTCTTCACCAAAAAAAAGCAAAACAAAACTTAAGTTGATTATGGATGTAAATTGGCAAAAACTGGTTCTCTAGTTAAATGAGACCTTCAGTTAAAGAATGCACAATTAGTTTGGTAAATGATTCATTACATTAAACTAAGGTTTTAAAGTGAGAATGCTATTCAGTGCACCAGGCCAGGTATATAATGCCCTCTCCTTTGCAATGCTCTTTTGTGCTCTTTTAACAGCTAAACCTGTTAAATTGTACTGAACCAAGGCACTCTTGAAAATTAGACATTCTAATTTAAAAAGAAAAATTTAATTCACACTATCCAGTGCTTACAGGCCAATTACAGCACTGCTTAATGCAAATCTGATCACATTTACCAACAGGATGAAAAGTTTTCCACTGCTAGTACAGAAGAGATGACAGAACATGCAATCTGTCACCTGTGTAATCTGGCATCTAACAAGACCCTTGCAGGAACCAACCCAGACTACCAGAAAGCAAGAGAACAAAAGCTGATGGCATTCCCAAGAGTCTCAAGTTCAAGCTAAAGAGTAGAAGATGGATCATGTTCAAGACTAGAATGGCCTTCCCACTAACAGTGTCTGCAAATTTGCCCCTAGTTTGACTGTGAGCATAAATGGCAAGAATGTACTCAAAGAAAGCAAGTATTTTAGGTTTTCAGAATACAGTTACAGTATTTCAAACATATCCCCAAATGTGTATTCTTCAATTTCTTAACGGAGGAAGAGGCTGCTTATTGAACTTGTCATCAAGACTATTTCTAAATTTTATTTTCCTTTGCATTGTAATTACAGAATTTTTGCCATTATTTTTGTTTAATCAGTACAAAAGTCAGTCTAATAAGGAAAATAATTTTGTTTTCCTTTGGGAGCTAAGAGAAAGTAAACATTATTTATATAATATATCCCATGACATGCAACTGCTTGAAAAATATATGCCTAAAGGAAATCAGATCACTGAACTTTGATTTCTGCAAAAGGGAGAGTGTGGGAGAGCAGAATAAACCTAAAACTTTTCCTGTGTCGAGGCACAACTTAAATAACTGCCTCTACTGTTAACTCATTTGAAGAGGCAAAAGATTTTGTTTAAAGACTGACATTTCATTATTTTTCCATTGAAAACACACATGAAATGATCACTTAATAGAGGTGTGACCTGGTTTTGTAAATCTTAGTGTTTAACTTCAATCTGCATTGCTTCCCAATATCTGTTTGTACTTGAGTACTTAAAAATGTGCTGATTTCCTTCCTTACTTATTTTTAAACTTCAGTCTTCTTCCTGAAATATTTACACATTATAATGGTTTGCTAATATATGTACATAATGATGTTTTGTAAGGTATGGAAAGAAGCTGATGAGATGAAACTCCTAAATATATTGCTTTGCTTACAGGAAAAAGACAAGGTAGCACCACATAATGTTTCTCAACTTAAATATGAAGGCATTAAAAAAAACCCAACATATAGCCTTAGAGATTATTTTAAAAGAGCATACATATAAATTCCATTTAATAAAAACATTTCAGCTTTCTGCAATGGTAGTAATTATGCACCATAGCCATTTACTGACTGCACCAACACTAGAGATGCTCCTCATGTCACTTAAACTTCACATAAACAATTAGTCATATTTTAGCAGTAAGGGACCTCACTACAGAAGACTCGACAGACACCAGAGACCTGTTTTCAGTACAAGATATATTAGAATTCCTGACCTAAAAAATGTTTCCCATATGGCATATATATGGCCCCCAAAACTTGCAAAACCTAGGCAAAGACATTGCCTCCCCTTTTGAGGGCTAGTTAATTCAGTAAGAAAATTTCCACATGAGCAAAAGTATGAATAAGATAACTCACTTATGCCCTTTCTTTTTGCAAAGATAATTATTTGGATTTTAAAAGGCTCTTCAGAAAAAATTCATTAGCTGTGAATGACTACGCTTGGGTGAATAAGAAGCTACATTTTAGATATAAAAAAAAAAGTGGTAGCTCATTATCTTCCCACCCCACCCCAGTCGTTTTATATAAAAACAGCTTTCTAAAATAAACCTGCCACGATTAGACATCCAACTATTCATTTTAAAATGTTTTTATTCATTGATGCTTGAAGCCGCCTTTATTTTTTCTCACTCTGAAAAGGGCAATCATTTTTATTACAAGCTTCTTTATGAGTAGAGATGGAGTGGGAATGTCTTCAATATGCAAGTTACCCTCCAATAAGAAATGTTGGGTGTTTTCAGTTGCTTCTGTAAGCACTGACTTCTAAAAGACAGGCTGAAGTTTTCTATTCCAAATTTCTGCTCTAACAATTTCAACTAAAACACTCCCTTGCTTCTGAAGAGGCCAGGGAAGACAGAACACTGGTTCACCCATAATAAGAAAAACGGTGACCATCTTGTCAAAGAGCTCTAGCATCATCTTGCTCTGAAGTAAAGATCTGAAATTTAGCAGGGCCCTAACTGTGAAATCAGCTCAACTCTGGCCAAGTTACAAATCTCTGAAAAATCAACTTTTCAGGAGTCAGACTACGAACAGCCTCTTCCAGAGACAAACTCATATTCAGCATTCAGACTCATCTCCAGGTTGTGCTGCTCTCACTCTTGAATATGCTGCTCTTGCTCTTGAATATTCATAGAGTCTAGGCTTCTGAAACTATTTGCTGATTAAAGACAGAATGTAAGTTTATCAGACTTAAAAATCTTTATTCAGATCAACAGCATGATACCTTGCTCGACAAACAGTTGCTTAATTTGCGTGCCTAAACAGCACAAAAGGGAAATACATCTGAATGAGTGAATGTTTCCATATTTTAACAGGTTGGAAAAAACTGCATACTTTGTGATTCCAATTTAAATAGTAACTGAAAAAAATATTTAAAAGGCTTTAACTTCTATGTATTTTGGTGAAGAAATAAAATGGTACACTGGCAAAAAGTCTGGTAAATGTGCAAGAGCAACTTAGGGTAAAAAAAGGTAATAACATTGCCAAGAAGTACTGCACTAAAGCCCATGGCACTCATTTGCTTTCCTCCACATATCAATGAGTCCAGATATCCTATGCCCAAGAAACAAGACCAATTTAAGTATGAATGGGTACTGACCTGATGCAAGTTATTGCTCTTTATACTCATAAGTGCTCAAACTGACAGCTCCTCCAAGTGACTATTTTATTAACGTTCAGTTAGCTTCCCTGCAGCTTTCTTAGTCATAGTTACATTAACGTGAAATTTCATTTTCCTGCCTATAGCAACATAAATCTCTCAACATTTAATGACAAAACTGACAATGCACATATCTTAGGACTTGCTTTTCTTCCTGCAACACAAAACCCAAAGTCTTTTTACTCTATGTGACAGTAGTGGTCATTTTTCCTTTATAGTCACTTTCTGCCACACACAACCAAGTCTGGGCCCCGCTGAGCTGACAGGTTATTTGTGGATATCCACGTGAGGTAACCTGCAGGGTCCATCCTGACTACTGTCTGACAGCCAAGGCAAAAACTATCAACATACACCAAATGGAATAAAGGGCTTGCATTTAAAGAGCTGGGATAACATAATGTTGAAAAAAAGAAAGAAAAAAAAAGAAGGATTTTTGTATGTAACTAATGGCATCCTGCAGAAAGGCAGGAAGAGAAAGCAAAGGCCAAAGAAGTCCCGGTGCTCATTTTGGCTGTCAATCAAGTAAGCAGCAAGCAGGCAAATACCCATGTTTTTTCAGGCCATTGTCCTTGCTACTCTTATCTCTGGCTCTAAAAAAAGGAGTGTTGATTCAGACAGACCTGCTGCCTCCAAGACTCATAGGATTTGTTCCTGTTCTTATCGTTACACAGGCAGAGATCTCTAAAGGACAGACTGGGAGGAGATTAAAGGTATCTACAGCATTAAGGATTCACCATGCACTGAACACAAAGAGCCTGAGGAGATTCCCAAAGTTTCCTAAACTTGTGAACCAAGATTACGAGCTAAATATGTAAAAGGACTTCCAAGTCAGGCCAAAAACAGAGTGCCCAACTCCAATCTATGACAGCAGACACTTTCGGATATGAATTCAAAAGGGCTTAACTTGTGAAGCACAAAACAGCAACAAAAGTAAATTGCTTCCAATTCCTATAGAAGAGAAAAAACAGATTTGATTAAGGGGCAAGGTGTGGGAAGCTTTCCAAATGGCTTCTACTAGACCTTTCCAAAAACATTCTGCCTCCTGTTTTACAGCAAGAAAGATGCATAAGACCTGTAGTCACTCCTCTATTTCAGAGGAAGCTATGCCATTTCACTTCAGTTTTAGAATCCTTTATCTTCCTTACGTATAAATTATACAGAGGGCTAATACAGATTTCTAAAAAAGATTACTAAACTGGTACTTAAAACCTCTCTCATATTCTCTGCACCCTGCAAAGTCCCTGTCATGGCCGACCTTGCCTGTGTGATGGAATCTTGCAGAGTTCTGTGGAGCATCCACAGAAGACAGACTTTAAAAACTCAGTTCCTGAATCTCCTCTTCCCAACTTGCTCTTTTTCCCAGTCAACACACAGTGACAAATTGTTAGTTTGGCAAATAAACAGAGATGTGTTTTACAATATGTGCAACATAGAATCAAAATGAAATATAAGATGAAGGATGCCAGAGAAAAATCTATTAATGGTTAAAATAAAGGGACACACACACACACACACACACCTGGTTTTGAAATTATTTCTCTTATGGAATACTAGAATACATGTTTGCAGGGAATTCTAAGTCAAAAGAAAAACTCAGCAACCACTGAAACTATTTTCCATTTTTCTGCAGCAAGTACACTTAACAAAAGCCAATAGGTGCAATGCCTGCATAAGGTGTTTGAACAACCTTTCACAATGCATCACCAGGCCTCACAGCCTTTTCTGATCGATCTTGCTGTAGTAAAGCACAAGATTGCCTTTCAGACAATTGGCCAAGCTGATCACTCAGCTTTCCTGCAACACAGTGCCAGCAAAAACCTCAAGCATCAATTTAAATTAACTGGTCTTAATACAAATTTTTACTGACTGCTATTTTTTTTCTCTTGATTTGTTTTTTTTTTTTTGGTAGGAAGCAACAGTTTTACAATTAGGATGGAGGGGGTATAGATGAACAGCGCAAACAATTAGCATATCACTTTCTCTGTAGCCAATATTGTTAACAACAAGCAATAATACAGAAAAAGAGCAAGGCAAGACAACAGACAAATACTCTACAGTGGCTTCAGCTGGCTAAAAAAGGAAAATCAAATCAAATCAATGTTTTCAAAAGCCGTCTGACTACCTTTAATCTCAATACACCCCATCAGCTCAAGAAGTTCATGCACAATCTCAGATAACAAGAGGTTTTAGTCTCTGAAATATTTTTTATAAAGTTCTGGACATGCTCATGTGATCTCAATATTAATGTATTATGTGTGGCTGATTAAGGTGGCAGAAGGTATCATTTATACCCATTGCTTATAGTCATTAATTATACTGGTTATATATTGATTTGTAAAAAATGGTTGTCCTAAAAATATTAAAACCAAATCAAAATCTAAACTTGAGATTACATTAATTAAAGCAACAGAAAAAGAAAAAAAGACAACACAAAGTTCTGAAAAACAAAACTGAAAACTATACAATTAAAAAAACCCAAACAACATAAATCCAAGATTTTAATCAACCCTTGGATGGACACTTCAGCAGTTTACAAACCAGTCAAAGCCTAGAGTTTGATATTGCATGCATTCAAGTTTTGAAAACATACAAAGTGCAATTTTAAAAGTTTCAGCACCAGCTCAAAAGTTCTCAGCACAATTAGATTTCAGGCACTATGAATACCAAAACCCCTAGGAAAACCCACAATAAGACTTGAAAATAAACAGGAAAGGAAGCACATACGTATTCAAGCTCATTCACAATATATGTAGTAGGAATAGTTAAAAACTGAGGCTAGGAAACTGATGGAACACCTGTCAGAAGCCATTGCATTTCTGTAAGTCAGTCCCTTAAGAAGAGGTTGTGGGGTTTTTTGAAGAATTATAAATCATACTTTATTGCGAAATACTCACTTTATAAACTACTTTTTTTCATCTTCTCTGGTATTTTGATCATTCTTAAAATTATGATATTCTTCAAACAATAGAAGATGTAATTATACATATGTCTATTTCCTGTTTGATGCCCCAAAATTTAAAGAAAATACCTTCCTATTTTTCTCTGGATTATATAGTCATCTTGGTGCAACAGATATAAGAAACACCTTGCTCTGGTGGATCAAACAAAGTCCTTACAGCTCAGAACTGTAGGTGTGACAGCAGAGGAGGTTATTTGGGTAAAATAATGAAGGCTGGTTGTTCTGCAAAATGCATTGCTCCAGTGATAGTTGTGGAGTCTGAGGAAGTGTGAAAGATGTTGTAAGGTACGCCCATGCCCAGTACTATTAACACCAATATATGGACCTGTTCTCCAGGAATCTGTCCAAACCCTTTTGAGCCTCCTGCTGCTGTCTGCCCTCATCGCTTTCCATGAAAAAATGTTCTGGAAGTTCTCCAGAAGCCAGATAAGGAAGCATTGCATCCATTTTCAATCTCCTACAAACATCCTTGAGTGTCCCAGTTTCAAGTGGTGTGGCATTTGGTGAAAGTACACATCCACCTTGGCCACTGAATCCATACATTTGTAAACCTCAGCCATACTCCTCCCTATCAAACTCCCACCTCCAGACTGAAGAGCTTCAGCCCTTTCAGTCTCTTCTCCAAAGGCAGCTGTTCCACGATTTTCAATGCCACCCTCTAGTCCTCACTGTTTAGTCCTTTAGTACCCTACACCCCTGAGATGGGGAGACCAAAACTGCGCACAATACTTAACATAAAAAGGGGATACAAAACTGGAAAATGTTGACATTGCTGCATACAGAACTGATGATTTAACCACAGGGAACATAAAGTGTGCTTCTTGAGCTCTAACTGCCCATGCTCAGCTCAGCATCCTCTGGTCATGTGCTGGTTTATTTCTCTTCAGATGTATTACCTTCCATTTAGCTACATTAGAGCTTATCTGTCATGCTTTTGCCCATGCTGTGAGGTCCTTCTGGAGTCCCCTGCATTAGAGTAACATCAGAGTAGCCAAGACTGTTTAATATCACCTATAAAGTTGGAGATTTCCATTACACTGCCTTCTCCAGGGCAGTCATGAAGATGTTGAATAAAGATGCAACACCTCTAAACAGAGTTAACCAGATACAAACCACACTTAAACTCTCTAGGAATCAAGCAAAAGGAAACAAAAAAAAAACTTCCCCCCCCCAAACCTCATTCTAAAAAATCAAGACTGCACCATAAATCACCACCATGCAACATTTACTGCAGAACTCACCATTCAGAAAGAAGTGTCATGATGACAAGTCAGCCCACTGACTGTGCAAGAACAACACTGTTTTAAAAACAAGTATGAACATTAAACTCCAGAATTCGATGTGATTAGAATCACATTAGGATCCACATTAGGGGCTCATTAGCAGATTACAAAAGAGGGGGGAAAAAATGCTAGCAGAGGTCAAAAGCGTCACAACAAGCAATGGAATTTTTTGCCTCTCATCCTCTTGGCATTTGTGATGATGGCACAAATTAACAGGCAAAATCCAGGTCTGCCCTTCTTACTGGTTGAAGCACCTCTGCTGGACAGGATGAAAACCCGAGGAAAGTATGTAGTGCTGAAGGAAGGAGAATAACATAGTATATCATAGTGCAAACATATTTTATCTAACTATATCTTAGCTTTCACATCCACATATTGGAGTTTAAGGCTGCTGTCAGGACAGACTCTACACGCTTATCAGAGGACTGTCTTCCACACTGTAAAAGTCAAACTTGTCACTTGCTACTAACTATGAAAATGCCTTCCAGCCCAACTTTGCCACCACGAGATTATGAAAATCCACATACAAAATAGCTTAACTTTTATTTAATTTCCACTTGAACCCTTGTCTTGTTATTTGCATGGGTGTTCTTCCTACAGCTAGACAGCGCAAAAAGCTTCAGAGCTATGCATAGAGTCTATTTTACAACCCCCCAAAAGTATCTTTTAAGACAGAAATTTAAGGTCCCTAGGTAATCAGTGGAGTGACAGAGAAGCCTCCAGAGTTATTAAAAGTACTTAAGCAGTTATCTACACGCCTACCACAAATACTGGAGGTCCCAACTGCACTGGCAATCTCTAATAAGATGATCAAAGGAATGGGCGTTCTTATTCTCTCTCACCTTCCCCCGGACCCTGCTGAAATAGGTATTGGCTGTCTGCTTCAATACAAGTAGCTTTCAGGTTCTGCCTAGGGAATACTCTCCCACATCCACTCTAACCAGGAAGTGATGGGCCTTAAATGAGCTATGACTCATGTCCTGATCCTCCATAGAAAAAGTCTTCCACCCTCCTCCTCTCCCACCCCCTGCACAGAGATTACCATATCCAAGACAATCCAAAGATTAGTATGCAAACCTTGGTGTTATATGCATATTTATGTCCCAAAGGGGTTCACAGCGTTTTATATTTTCCTGAAGCTATCCTTGTTTCAGAAGGAAATCCCCTCTTCTCTTTACTCTCCTCACTCTTCAAATAAACTAATGCAGAATGTTTCCTTGCCTTATTAATCACTGATTAGATTTTCTTTGGAGTATTGAAACTGAAGGGAATATGTGCAATTATGGCAATAAATGTTAACGAGCATCACATTAAGTAAGCAAAAGCACCTTGAATGGCATGCCAGTATTTTTTCTAAAATAATTACATGTGGCTGACTTAATGACATAGGAAAACTTAAAATTCAGGCTGACAACTCACAACTGAAGCACCAATATATCACAGAGTTTCCAAAAACTGTATATGATTTTGCTATCAAAATCATACCATGGGAAAAACCTCACAAACATAAAACCAGACCAAACCACTCAGTCAGATATAAACTTATTTCAGTAGGCAAGCTCCTGGGCTCTCTTTTCCACAGAGTTTCTTAGGGGTTTCTGTATAGTAATTCTTTAAATTAGGAGTAAATTCATAACTTACCTTCTCAGCCTTCCTCCAACTCCTGAACGGTCCACTGGTGATTCCTGCAGCCCAGCTGCTACCTGTGTTCACATTCACCCACAACTCTTCCTTGTTTGTGAGCAGTAAGTCAAATAGAACACTAATCCTAACTGTTCTTTTTGCACTTGTGTTTAGCAATTGCCACCAACACAGTTTTAGAAACTTCCTCAATTGCTTGCACAATGCCATGGTAACCTGCAAGCAAGTTGGTGGCAAATGTCTGAAATCTACCATGAGGATCAATACCTGCCACTGGGAGACTTCCTTTAATTGATGGTAGCCTTACCTTCTCAGTCTGGTGGGCTGTAACAACCCCATTACAACTTCACTAGCATTACTTCTGATCTTGACCCAGAAACTGGACTTCTTGTTTGTTGACCCAATAGTGTAGACACTATCATGCAGACACTAGTACAGCCACATTTATGAACACTCTCCTTTCTGAGAGAAAATATTGTCTCCCTTGTAGCCTTCCACCATACAAATCTTCTCCACATACACGGTGCTGCCATTTAATCCTGACATTTAATCCCTGTCATTTAATCCCTATTTTCCACCAAACCTAGTTTAAAACCCTCCATGTTAGTTTAGCAATCCTGTCCACGCACATGTCCATGCTTTCTTGTCAGGTACTTTCTATTACTTCTTACTAGTTCTCAAAACAAGGTGCTGCAATCAAAAGCTAAAGCCCCACCGACTACATCAAATATGCAGGAAAGATGTGTCACCCTGGGCTATCTTTACTCTCAGAGTCTTACGTCACCTTTGATTTCATCAAGGTCATGTATGTCATTGGTGCTCACACAGACACGCAGCATGGGGCAGTAGCTGGAAGGCTAGATGGGCCTCAGGAATTTCTCTGCAACATAACAGACCCAGGCTAGAAGCAAGTGAAAAGATCTGGCCAGCAGATGGGTGCCTTGGGCCTGAACAGTGTGGAGTATCCAAACTTTTAACACTTGCTGCTTCATCTTTTTGCTGGTCCCAGTCCCATGATCTGAGGTGTCCAAAATTCATTCTTCTCACAACAGGACTAACTCTATGCCAGGGTCCTGAACCAGTTTTCTAAATGAACAGTTACAGAAAGACATGGAGCCATTCTCCTGATGCTAGAAGCTATAGGCTTCCAGCTTCCATCCTCCCAGAAACATGGGAAAGGAAGGAAACTATGAACATTAAGCAAGTGGGAAAACACCAGTTACAGAAAGTCTGCTGCCCATCTGTAAAATGTAATAGTTGCTCCAGTATGGTAAAATTGGAATACCGGTCAGGTAAGTTTCTCTAAGGAAAAATAGGTGTTTCAGGCAAAATCCTGCTGTCTCCAATCTCCTGAGGAAAGGCACAGTAACTGGGAGAAGGCTGTGCCAGACTGATTGAAGCATTGCCTCACAGTACTCCTAGGAACAAAACAAAGCTACTCCAATAGTTGTGTGTATCTTTGGAGACTCTCTCAGGCATGGCTCAGTATTATACTCACGACCAGTTAGGAAAACAGTTTATTCAGAGGTGATGGAGGGATTGACTCTTCCCTTACTTCATTTGAAACCTGCCAGCCTCAGCATTGACACTAAACAATCTGGATATGAACAACTAACTTTTGAGTCTTGCAATACACAATACGGTAATAAGTAACAGACCAAGAAGCACCTCACTGAATGAGAGCTCTTCTGTTGAGAAACAATACTCCTTTAGGGTGAGAGGGTGCCTGGGGTGGACAGCCTGGAAAATCAGAGACTGAGAGATAAGATCATAGAGATGAGGACAGTCTCATTTGAGGAGACAGCTGAAAAGATGATCTGAGAGCTCTTACTTTTAGGACAGCCACAAAACCACCTCCCTGGAGAATAAAAGATAAACACACAAATTATAACATATTAAAAGAGAACTGCAACGCTCGGCTGTTTTACACACAGAATCACTTTTGCATAGGACAGGCTATCCTCTATTATGGCTGTGCTTTGACAATTCTGTTTAAAATATGTATCTACCATATATATTAGCTAGCTCACTTCTAAATTTACCTGCACCTTTCCCTTTGGAGAGACTGAGATGCAGGAACTCATATGAACCTTGTTCAGGCAGCCACTTGCAAAGAAACTTCCTCTCGAGAAGGGAGAACTAAGAGGGCTCTCCCTTAAAAATCTCAGGAACGGGAGAGAAAAGCAACTAAGCTTCAGAACAAGACATTCAGTATCAGTGAGTGAGAGTGATATGGAAACACAGGCTCATTCTTTTCATGTGGCTTTTTCAACTGCTTGTGCTGGCTCCACACTGGCTGCAGAGACATCTCAGGATGAAAAACCCTGCAGATGAGCAAACCTAAATAATCAAATTGATTCCTAGTATGGAAGTGACTGTTCTAAGCAAAACTGCTTTATTTTGAATTGATAAAGAGGGAATAGAGAATACTACTATGACTTAAGCAGAACAGGTGACAAATTCATGCTAAGGGTCATTAACTTATTCAGCTTGCTCACAAGCATTCATTCAAATGCACATGTAAGCAAGTAATCAGACACATTAATAAACTTAACCATCAGTCTGGAAATGTGGCTGCAAAAATTATTTGGTTTGTATTTATTTACTTGAAGACAGAACCTCTCCTTAAACACAACAGCAAAAAGATATTAATACAACAGCCTTTGGGAGAATTTATTTATTTTTATTGCTTAATACCAAAGTAAGAGGAACTTTTTTCTTTAGCTGGTAATATTAAACATAATGAGTCAAATGCACTGGTTGATGTTAATATAAGTGCACATTAAATACTGGATATATTTGGCTGTGAGTGTTGAGGCAGCTTAACTTCCTTGGATCTGGAACTCAACAGAATGTCAAAACAGCATTAATTACTTCATGAAGATTCCAAAAGAACAGTTAGAGGAAGAAACACAGGAGCAGGTAAAAAATAGAAAGAGCTTAAGAGGATCTGCTTTAACAAAGCCAAAACCAGCTACCTCATTTTTCTGTGCTACACTGCCCATTCTCCTGCTGTTTTCCTGCACTCACTGAATGCCAAAGACTCAGAAAACAAAACCGCTTGAAAGAAAGATCCCAGCAAAATCCCAGTGTTGATTATTTCAATCCCCAGAGGAGGCACAAGGTAGAGCACGGGAGATGGGTAATTCTCAGCTTCTCTCTGCTGATTCTCAGTCAAGCCTGGCTTACCTCTTGTGACAAGAAAGGGGATACACAGGAGAACAGGCTTAAGAGGATACTAACTTGGAAAACACAGGTAAATCCACTAGTCCATGAGTGCTACTAGTCTCTCAGGCTACTACTGTCTAACTCCTTCACGCAGGTGCAAAACAAAACACAGGAAGACACATAAGCACAAAGACTCTATGATAGAAAAATACACATGGACATTTTGACTTAAAAAGAGATTAAAAGTGAAAAACCATCCCTCAATGTTTTTTCTTAACACTTGTACTGCACAAATAAACCCTTGAATATTTCCATAGTTTTCAGATGTCCCACTCGAGTTTTCTCCCCCAAAAGCTGAATGTAAGAAGGACAGTACACCACCTCAGACACTGAAAATGCATTATGGTTGCCAACAGATCATTTCTCTCTGGTATTTTCTTAGTATTTCTTCAACTACAAACAAAAATATTTCAAAGTACTTGTCCATTATGTAATGTGCAAAGCTTTCAAACATTATTCAGAATCAGATATTTGAACATGCTAAAAAAGTAACTTGCTTCTCTGAGGATGCTTTAACATCTTTTCCATCATTCTATCATTAAATGAGAACAAATCAACACTCTTTGGAGAAATCGGAGATTTTTTCCCAAAGTAAATTCTGCTATTACAGAAAAAAAACAGTTGTCTGCAGGAGCTAAAATTTTTCCCTCCTTATTTAAATACCATCAGTGTGTGTTAACTGAACTGAATTACTTGGGGTTCCAAACTTTCTTTTTCCTCGGAAGTCACATTATAAGCTGAAACTCCAAACTGGCCTGACATACAGTGTTCAGCTTAGCACTGGATTTCTCACAGACTCATTACAGAAATAATTTAAGGTGGAATATTTCAGATTGCAGCACTGTTTTCCAAAACATTAAAACTCTTGCCTTGAGCAAGACCTCTCCAGACCCCTCAAACACAGGTAAAAGGCAAATGAAGCACCTCAGAAAAAAACTCAAACCAACAATTAAAAAAAGATAACTGTTGGAGTAATTTCCTGTTAAACTCCTATGTGCATGTAATAGTGATGTCTCATGAAGAAGAGACATCTAAAATCCTGTGAGAAATGACATTTATTTCTCTAATGAAATGCTTGGTTTGAATTGTTCTGCTCTCACTGAAGAACAGGGAGTGGCAGCAATTTTTTCCCCTTGAAGAACAGGGAAAAAAACAGTCAGAAAGCAGATTTTCTTTTTCTTTTCTTTTCTTTTTTTCTTTTTTTTTTTTTTTTTTGTTTGTTGCGTGTGAGGAGTAGGGCATGGGAGAAGATGTGTTCTTAAATTTTCAGGTACTAGAATCCAGCAGAGCTGATGTGTTAACAAGCCTGAAGTGTGAACACTTAAAACACTTCTGCTATAAGAGGCATGAAACACTTTTCAGGTTGACAGACATATATGACAATTTTAAAGCACTGACCTGCTCTGTAAGGAAGCATATTGCTATCGCATTATGACTGTGAAGAAACTTTCTAGACTAACATTTATCCTGCAAAAATGTGGTCAATGCCTCATTACTAACTACGACTCTAGACTCCCACAGTCCCACAGGATTACTGCTTTTCTTCTCCCACGAGATCTTCCATGAGAACTCCCACACCACTGCTGTCCTTCCACCCACTGAGAGCCCTAACAGCTTCTCCCCTGACTCATGCCCTGCCTGCCATCTATTCTGCACTGCCTACAAAACTGACTTTTATTTAGAGAGCAAATAAACCCTGCCCCATGCTGGGGGCATGCACTGGCTACCCAGCAGTCACCTCTTACCAGGTAAGGCCTGAAGACCTCCTGCATAAAGCAGGTGATCAGCACAGCTATCTTGTCTTTTTTTTCAACAGGGGCATAAGAGTATCTTGGGGCAGGTAAAAGCACATTTTCAGCCTAGAGGGATGTTTAAATATCAGTGGATGTCTTATTTAACACCTGATGCTGCCTCGAAAACATAGCAATGGACCTTGCCAGCATTTTTGAGAGGTTACTTGGTTGTACCTTGGGCCAGGTAAAAGCACATTTTCAGCCCAGAGGGATGTTTAAATATCAGTGAATGTCATCTAACACCTGATGCTACCTCAAAAAATACAGCAATGGACCTTGCCAGCAGTTTTAGAGGTCACTTTGTTGCATCTGGTATAATTTATCATGAAATAAGTAAATGACAGTCACTGGAGACCATTGGAAAAATACTGGCTTAGCTGAAGCCCTGGAGCCCTGTTTGCATTATAACATCTCATGGAGCCAGTATCTTTTCATTTTACCAAAGACTCTGATACACTTAGCACATAACACTGTGTTCTACAGTATACAAGCCCAAGCCATTTATTTTTTTTTCTGTGACTTGCCTCAACTTAAAGAATTAATGAATCTGTTTCAGTTTTGGTCTATGTATTGAAGGGAATCCTTAATATTTGTTTAATCACTTCAATAACTATCAATGCTACACTGATAATTTCTGTACAAAGATGTATCTTTGTGCTTCATGAAGTTGCGTTTGTCCCTGTAACTTAAGTGTATGAAAGTTTCTAAGAAAAATATCCGGTAGAAGTATGGTAAATTCTATGATCCGTGACATAGCTGTACTATTTTAATGATTTTACTGAGGAAAGGATCAGAACTACTACAAACAATCAAAAGTCATTAAGGCGTTGTTGCAAATTAAACTGCCCTTAATTTGACTTCTTTCCAAAACTGCATAATTAACTGGACTGCAGTGAAGTGCTGGGTGCAAGGCTACAACTGTATTGAGCACCATAAGAAGACTTCAGTTCAGGAGAAATTCTTGACAGAGATATTCTCATAATTAAAAATACAAAAATTTATTATGGAAGATACAATATAGTCCATGATTCTCAACATTAGACACTTATACAAAGAGTTACATCTTGTAAAAGTTAAAGATAATAAAGGATGTGAACCAGATGCAATACAAGGCATTTAAGCAGAAAACTGTATCTTGCAGCAAAGTACCATCTAAAGCTATTTACAGAAGCACTGTTTGTGATTGATTTCCAAAAAGTCAACAGCAGAAGACTTAGCAAATAATTCTTCTTAAAAACTGTTACATTATTCTCAGAATTACTTACTATGTGTCAGAAAAGACAATGGGACTTGCAGGAATTCTTTTGTTATGAAACTCAGTGTTGTTCTCTCAGCATCAGGGGTTCAGATCAGCTAAAAACAAGGTACTTTCAAAATAAAACTGTATGGAGTTCTGATTTACCTGGCACAGAAATTACAGCACTGGTGAACTGTTGCAAGAATAGGGCATTACCACACAGCAGTTTGAGTTTGACTTTCAGTTTGACTTTTTGCATCAAAGTTATCCTCTACATCAGTGAATAATTAAAAAAAAAAAAAAAGAAAAAAGAAAAAAAGACTATATCATGTTTGATGTCTATAAATCAAAGAAACCATAACAACACACTGTGGGGAGGCATCTCAAAAGCAAGTCAAGGAGCTCATTAAGAACCAGCTAAGTGGAAATCATTTCTGTATCATAAAAAACAGCTTAAGGCAACACAATGTAAATAAAAATCAGGTGAAAGTGCCAGCACTTTAAGAAATGGATTTTTTAATCACAAAGAAATAGAGGTGGTTGGCATCAGTTGCTGGCCTTCCTTTAAACTGTAAAGTCAAAACTGAGATCATAGAAGTCTTCAACTTAACGTGAACATCCTGTTAATGTCCACTACCTAAGAGCAAGCGTAGGCATTTAATGTGTGTAAAAAGACTGACAAAAAGTTATTCTTCAAAGAAAAATGAATAAAATTCTTACACTTACGTGGCCTGTGTCTGACAATGTCAGAGAGCTGGTCTATTACTATTCACTTTAATTTTTATTAAGTTCTTGTGCTGAGTGAATGAACACTGTTTCTCACTGCTAACATAAAAAGGATTGAGACTGGCAACCTGTGCAGACTAATAGTAACCCACACCTTAGCAGAACCGGCTGATGAGCTGCTGTAAGTCACCAAGGGTTTAAGAGTTGAAGGGAATGTTCCGTTTAGAATAGGCTGGGGGAGCAAAAGCTGCTGAAAACCAATAAAAAGTTTCTAAATGCAGAGAAAGTCAAAAGGAAAAGGACAGCAAACTACCTCCTACTGTTACAAATAGCATTCTTGTCTGCTTAACAGGCCTGTAGGTGCAGGATAATTTACTCTTATCATCGACATTATAAGACATTTTTCTATTTCCAAAGGGCTGGGAATTAAAAAAAAAAAAAAAAGAGGGAAAGAAGAAGCCAGTTTTCTGCACAAATTATAACTGTACAGATTTGCTGTTAAGGGCAGCTGTTTCTCAGAGCTGCAAAATATACAGGATTTTATATATCTGATTCTCTGCTAGAAGCACAGGCTAGAAGCCAACTCATCAAAACTTCTATCAAAAATACAATTTTAACATCTGTTTGGACTTTCACTTATCTCACTGCTCCCAGACACTATTGATTATCATTATCTACAAGTCTCTAGTATTCTAAGCAGCAGTGGCAAAGGGAAATGGAAGTGAGCATTTTCATACAAAGACAGATAGAGGCTTCTAGGGCAGAATGAAAACTGCTGCTGCTAACTGAAATCTGACTCTAACTTAATCTCATATTCTATAAATACACTGTCGCTAGAAAGGAATAAGATACAGGCTAAACTAAAATATTTATTAAAACTGCAATAAGAAATAAGGGATTTCAGCAGAGGAGAAAAGGCATTACATTATCAGAGACTGGTTGCTCTCTGCAATGCACCTCATGGGAAGGCTATGAGTGTTGTCTTTTTCTTTGCAACACGCTTCTCCTCATGCCTTTGCTGTAGTATATGCTTGACTGGACCACAGGAACAGGATATGAAATATATAGTTGCTAGCAACTCTGTCGGAGTACAGAATTAAAGATTTTCTTCAGCACAGTAATCTCATCCTTGCCTCAGAAAACTAAAATCTTCAGAAAACTAGAACCCCAAACAAGGCAGGTATAGGCTCAAGACATTCTTCTCAGATTGAAACCTGTAGGTAAGTCTCCCTTTCTTCCTGCCCTCCAATACTTATATGAATCCAGGGTAAACAATGTGTACTTTGGAGACCTACACAGGTGACTTTGCAACTTTCCGTGCTCAAAACCAGGAAGAGCAAGAGAAGAGTCTTCTCTTAATCGCATTGAGTCATCCTTGCACGTATCAGGATGATCAGTCAGCTCTTCTTCATTCCCACCTACCAGATTATTTTCTCTTTAATTTGCAATTCATAAAACAGAAATCTCATGCTTAAAATTCTACTATGGTAGAAGGCAAAAATGAGTCACTGCAATGTTTCAGTCTCTCTGCAGATTATGGCCCAAGAACAGTCAGAAAATTGTTTACATTTACCCGTTTTGTTCTATCAACATTCCTACAATTAAGAACCAAAACAGAGAAGCCTTTAAGTATACAGATAGAAGAACCTAGATGGCTGTATCACCAGAACCCCTTCTAGACTAAGGGAACAATTTTTTTGTTTAATTCTTCAAAACTCTACAGTGATGTTTGAGTTCCCCTGGCGCAGGGCAGACTGACAGCAGATTTTGACCATTCACATTGACATACAAGGTAAGATTTAGCAATCATTAAGACACCAGAGGCAAGTGGAATACATACATCATGTTTTCAGGAACTGGAACAGGTTGTCCAGAAAGTTTCCACAGTTTATCTCCATTCCTGGAAGTTTTAAGACCTGACTGGTTAAAGCCCTCAGTAACCTGGTCTGCCTTCACAGCTGACCCTGCTTTGAGCAAAAGGTTACACTAAGTGACCTCCTGAGGACTTTTCCAAACTGAATTATCCCATACTTCTATGTTTTATCATATAACCCCCACCCCAAAAAAAAAAAAACACTACAGAACCCAACACAACAAATAAACAGGATTATCCCTCAAAATTTCAGTGTTTCTTCATCTTGTTATCAACCTGTATATACCAAAGATTAGCTTCCTGAGCTACATGTGTGTGAATTAAGAGGCAGAAAGAAAAAGATGGGGCAAACAGGAAAAAAAGGGACTATTTTCTATCTCTTTCTGTTCAAAACACTGCTCATTCAGAAGTCTCTTTCCACTCTGTTGGCAAACAGCTCACAGCTAAAACAGGAAGCCATCATAATTTGATGCAGAATGAAATACTACACTTTCTACAAAACTACAAAAGAAGCAGCAGCATCATAAACACCACAGAGGTTTCAATCATTTACACGATTTCATGCCACACTAATTCATAAATGAAGAAGGCAACAATGTCAAAGATTCCTCACTTGTTCTGGTGTTAAGATAGCCCATAACTATGAGCCAAGTTTCAGCATAATATATCAAAACCAGAGTAGCTGTAGTCTGGTGTACTATCTTATAGACAGTGTAGAAAGCTGTGTGAGCTCAGCTTAAATGCTCATCCATGCTGGTTTGTTGCAAGACCTTCAAATACATCTGCTTTTTTCAGGTTTTTCCTCCTTCAGTAACCAGTAATTTATACTTGCATCTCTATCAAGACTGGCCAGATAAAATAATTTTACACACCATTTACAGTACTGATTAGCGATAGATTATACATATAAATCTAAATGCAGCTGCTGAATAGACTGTTTCTCTTGGACTCAAGACTTGCAGGGAACATCATATTTATCCAACAAAACAACAAAGTAAAAATGTGCAAATTAGCTTCATAGATGGTGTTTGAAATGAAGCACACTGAGTTCAAATATAGCAACCTCCCAGATGGCCAAGAGCATCCTGAAGTCAATCCCCTTTCACATATCTGTTTATGGCAGCAGATTCCTTTTAGAGATGTACACACACAGAGATATATGTACATACATATGTGATCTATATGAGTGTATGCAAGTATACAGACCACAGAACAGTCTGCAGATCACCTGTCCTGGAGCTGTGACACTGTAAAAGGCCTCAAGAGATCCCTTTAGCGTAAGTACCACATACTCTGGCATACCCTTTTTCCAAGTGCTCTCCAGCAAACAAGTGATGAAAGATTTCTTCATCTGAGGGGTCTCATCTCCTTGGACACTGGAGATGTACTTAAAACTGAAGGCTTTTGAACACAGGGAAGAAGTACTTGACCTATGAGCAGGGGGGAAGGTATTTTGGATACAATAGAACCAAGTGACACTGATACTTACTTGGCAGGCATTATAAATTAACTGGTGTTCCAATTTTTTGATCCCTAGAATCTGCTGAAACATTTCATAAAGCTGTTCCTTGCTCAGAATCAGCTCCGACACAGCACTTAAGGCCATTCTGTTTGGCTGTTTGCAAAAGTCCTCTTCTCCCCTGTATATGGCATCATATTTGGCTAGCCAAGAACTTAACACTGTCTCTTTGCTTAATCCATCGATTTCCGGCAAACTTCGGACTCTCTTTTCAATGTTTTTCTTAAAAACATCTCTAAAGTCATTTGCAGAACATCCTCCACTGTGGACCATTCTTGCAACCCGGTCACTCTTGAGAAATACCTTTTAAAATAAGAAAAAAAAGAAAAAAAAAGAAAAAAAAAAGAAACAGAAATAGTTAGGTGTGGACACAAACACAAAACAATCCCTTATAAAGGGATTACAAGCTAATATTTTGCTTCTATGTAAGATGGCTTTCTAAGGAACAATAATACATGCCAAGTTTGCTATATTTTTTATAAAGAAACAAGTGACCATGATTATGTTCAAAAAGTAAGTTTCTGCACTGAATAAGTGCTTAATCTAAGTAGCTTTATCATAAATTTACAATAGCTAAGCCGGAATGCAGTTTGAATTAACAGCAGCTAACTTAAAACTTACCTAGAAGATTTAATTAATCTTTTCTCTATGAAAGGTCTAAAGTTACTTGGAAATAAGTAATTTATAAGCTACACCTTCTCAAAACTCAGGAGTTAACATATGCTGTTTAAGCCAGACAAGAACCTCATGGAAGATGAGATCCAGGAAACCCAGGGAAAAAAAAAATAGTCAAGAAATACTACAGTCAATACAAATAATAGAGAATAGCCTCAAAGTTACAGAACTGGTTCTACTACTTACTGTAAACACAATACTGAAGACACAAGGTGGGATTCTCTGTGTAAAAAACCCAAACAATAACCAACATAAAAAAAGCTCCTAGAGTACACATAATGTAAGATATGACAAGACAAATTACAACAAACCAGTTAAATCAGCATCAGTGTTCCGTAAGAACTTTTCAGTTTTTAAGGGTGGTAGCATTCATTTCTTCTAACATGGGCCTTGGCCAGGTTGATCTTTCCATCCACTGTGTGTGACAAACTCATTTCCTAGTAGCAAGTCTTGTAAAACTTCCTCCTCAAAATGCAGCCAACAAAATGATGACCACTGAAGCACTATCAGCCCTGTAAACAACTGATGTATGCCTTAGACAAGGGATAAGCTACACTATGCTGCTGAATGGATAACTTGGGTAGAACTCCTGGCTTCCTGCAGCAGAGGAAGATGGGTTGAGGCCCTCCACTCTGGAAGACTTGGTGCTGAGGAACTGGTTGGGTGCCACACCAACACCCCAAGCACAGCGAAATGCTAAGAACAGATGTGATACCATGTAGTCTATACAAATTTCCTTTTGGTCACCTTTCTGACTGTTTGCAAATGCTGTGTGGTTTGGTTGATACACTGGAGGGAAGGAATGCCATCCAGAGGGACCTTGACACGCTTGTGAGGTGGGCTGATGCCAACCTCATGAAGTTTAACCATGCCAAGTGCAAGGTCCTACACCTGGGTCAGAGCAATCCCAGGCACAGCTACAGGCTGGGCAGAGAAGAGATTCAGAGCAGCCCTGCGGAGAAGGATTTGGGGGTGCTGGTCGATGAGAAAATGAACATGAGCCAGCAGTGTGCGCTTGCAGCCCAGAAAGCCAACCGTATCCTGGGCTGCATCAAAAGGAGCGTGACCAGCAGGTTGAATGAGGTGATCCTGCCCCTTTATTCTGCTCTCGTGAGACCTCACCTGGAGTATTGTGTGCAGTTCTGGTGTCCTCAGGATAAAAAGGACATGGAACTGTTGGAACAAGTCCAGAGGAGAGCCACGAGGATGATCAGGGGACTGGAGCACCTCCCATATGAAGACAGGCTGAGAAAGCTGGGGCTGTTCAGCCTGGAGAAAAGAAGGCTGTGAGAAGCCTTCCAGTATCTGAAGGGGGCCTATAAGGATGCTGGGGATGGACTCTTCATTAGGGACTGTAGTGACAGGACAAGGGGTAATGGGTTAAAACTTAAACGGGAAGTTTAGATTGGATATAAGGAGGAAATTCTTTCCTGTTAGGGTGGTGAGGCACTGGAATAGGTTGCCCAGGGAGGTTCTGAATGTTCCGTCCCTGGCAGTGTTCAAGGCCAGGTTGGACGAGGCCTTGGCTGATATGGTTTAGAGCGAGGTGTCCCTGCCCATGGCAGGGGGTTGGAACTTGATGATCTTAAGGTCCTTTCCAGCCCTAACTATTCTATGATTTTATAAAGTGGAAGATGAGCTAACCATGCATTTTTCAGACAGTCATTTTAGTCACAAAGAGTTACGAAAACACTATGAATGGAGATAATAGCACAGTAGAGCTCTGACTCCATGTTACCACATTTTGGAAGATGGTGCACATAACAACCGACCTAAAATACTACTGTTCTTCAAGTGGAAAATATGAAACAGAGGAGTAGGAGCTAAAAAGCTGAGAAGAGTATATAGGTGGAAACAGATCAAGAAAAACATAGTCTAAAAATTCCAGTGCTTGTTGATGCATGTTTCCCTGTAACATATTTTAAAATACAGTTACTTATAAAATATATCTTTTAACAGACTGGGATTTCAATTGATTTTAAATCCCTATTTTCACAATTTCGGTGGAAGTCCAGGTGTGTGGAGTATCTGTATGGTAGAAACCCCCTCCAACCTTGGGGGTTGGACTAGGGGATCTTTAAAGGTCCCTTCCAACCCAAACCATTCTGTGATTCTGTGAACAGATATCTGAATTTATAGGCTGCATATTAAGCCTAAAAGTACTTGCCCAAACCGTTTATAAAACCCTCCTCCATCATCAACATCTGATAATCTCATTTTATGCTCTAACTGTACTATGATGGTTTTCTGACTGTGGAAACGTAAGTATCTAAGGTTAAATTCTTAACCATAACAGGACCTGACATGGTTACTGTCAAGTAACACTGATACTAATTTCCTCAAAATGCTACATAAATATTGAATCCCATTTCAAAACAGATAATAATAAGAAATTCCACTCAGTAATAAAACTTATCAGCACAAATAGGTACAAGGATACTAAGCCTTCCCTTGTTTTAACAGTCTGCAATTACAATTGATTCATTCCCCCAACAAATTCATTGGAAAGCACACAGAAAAAAAAATTTTTAAAAAAGATGACTTGAAACTGACTTCAGCTATTTTGTACTGTTCATAAACAATGCTAAATCTTCCACACATTAGTTTGCATACCCAATGAGACAAAGCAGGTGCAGAAGAAAGAGTGAAATTAAGACTATTTATAGGGTCTTTCAACCCAAAATCCCATGTTTATCCAAGATGACACATCACTATGTATTGCTAACATAACTGGATCAGCCTATTTAAAAATAATAAAATAATTTTCTGCAAAATAGAGATTGTAAAACCATTAGAGTATAATTTAGCTTTCATTACCTTATTTCAGTTGTATTATGCAAGACCATTAATCCAGAATGCAGGAGCTGAAAAGCTGCTAGCACTTCCCTTTACTTATGAACCAGACTAATTAAAAATTTATTTCTGATTTTGTAGTTGATTTTCTAGAGTGGATTTTTCAGGAGACTGCAGGAAAAATCTGATTCATTTTTTCCAACACTTACCCATAGAATAGGAGCACTAGTCTAACTTTGTGTCTACAGCATTGACAAAATGATGCCATGTTAACACTGGGGAAAGCAGCATGTACATGCAAATACAAAACACAATTTGCATGTACCCCTAACTTTCAAAATGTTCCTTCTGAGGCGTTTTGAGTCACAAACCATTTTTTTAATCACATTTCCAAAAACTTCACAGGAAGAAATTCTTTACACTGTGACGGTGGCACAGGTTAATCAGCGAAGCTGTGGCTGCTCCATCTCTGGCAGTGTTCAAGGCCAGGCTGCACAGGGCTTTGAGCAACCTGATCTAGTGGGAGGCGTCCCTGCCCATGGCAGGTGGTTAGAACTAGGCTGGCTTTATAGTCCCTTCCAACTCAAAACTATTTTATGATTCTGTTATAATTCTTACACATGAGATGCATGGATATTAAAGAAAATTAGTCAAAAAAATAAACCCAAGAGGTTAATAAGAGACTGCAAAAAGTATGCGTTTGGTTCTGAAAAATAATCCATTGGACCTAAAGATGTCATTGTACTACTCCTTTTTGAGCAGCAACATACCAAAATTTTCCTGAGAGTGAAAAAAAAGTAACATCATCTTTAAAATTAACTACTTGTATTTGAGATAACTAAAAAGTAATGGTAACATTTGAAGAGAAAGACTCAATTTTCAAGACTTTGTCCACCAGTAAATCATAAGGGAATGGAAATACGGTTAGGAGTGTGCTGTATGTGCCTGAAATTTGACACAGAAAGATGCATTAAAAAAGCTATTAAACGTCTCGTTATTTGTGTTCCTGAAAGACAAATGGTACATTTAATGTTGAATGCAAAATCCTTTGCTTCAGTTACATTTCTTAAGATTTGTCTCCTCAGGTTCAAAGCTCTTCTTATGGCTACTTTTAAAAAAACTAGATCTAAATAGAAGTTTATGGGAGTTGTTACTATATGGAGAATGGTATCCCACCAGTTTCATGCCAAGAGAGTTATTGTTTCCCCATTGTTCCAGAAAGCCCATCTGGCTGAGTATGTGGGGGCCCAGAGTTTAGGGATACATACATGCTTTGCAACACTGGTGGCACTTTCCTGGTAGCACTCATTTTTACAGTGAAATATATAAGCCCTAGTACTAGTCTTAATGAAGTCTGCCACTTTTTTCTTTCAGGTGCATTATATATGCAGCCCAATCATCCCTATTAGGGAAAATATTTGTGTTGATATCTATCTTTAAAGCAAAATACTGATAAAGTACGTTCACTAAATTGTCATCTCTTCCTTTCTTTATTCCTGTATTGGGATTGTCTGATCATTAGACTTAGATCTAATTAAATAATAATTCAAAAACCTCCAGTGCTAACATGTTACCTCAAGTTTCTCAACATCATGGGAAAACTGGAGAGAAAAAAAAAATATTAGAGGTTTGAATGTAAACTATAAAATACAAGAAAAAGTTAATTGGGGACAGAGAAATCTATTTCTCCAGGAAACCAGATCTGGCAGATCAGCCATGATCATTCAGAAATCCTTGTGTTATTTACAAATAATTTTACAACAGCCAGAATTTTTAATAAAGTATTGCCTGTTTCTACCAACATTTTCTGGAGGTCCTCAAAGAAATCATGGGGCGACACTCTTTGTTAGCCAGCATTTGAACTTTCAGTATCATTATCGGTTCCTTGAATTGAGGTCATTATCAAATTCTCAAGTTACCAACTGCTAACAAAGGATCAAACACTAAAAATAAACACTCCATTAACAAACACATATAATACATTAAAAAAAAAACAAAACAGATGGTTAAAAGACTGGGTTTGATGGGCCTAATATATAATTTCTAAAGAATTTTTCTTATTCACATTATTTAGAGCCCTTCCAAACACTCTTTGGACTGAGTCATATGCATAGTCTGATGGATAAAGTTCTCTTAACATCATAACCATTCAAAGATGATCAGGAATTCAAAAAGAAAATCATCGACTTCTTCCTTATAATTACAGTGACAATTATAATTTGTGTCTATCTACTGAAGAATGGTTTAAATTAACTTTTTCCCAATCATTATACATATGGAATTTAATCTGTTGCAAATGCAGGTAAAAAGCTTAATTCAAAATAGTATTTTGCACTAGGTAGTTACACTAAAAGTATATTTCAGTTTAAAGATGAAAAATCACCATTTATCAGTGCCTACAACTTGAGAAAATATTAGAAATACTAAACAAAGTTCTTTTACATCTTATAGCGCATACCGCTTAAGTCACATTTCTATTTATCGACCATCATACCAAATTTGACTAATTATATATGCAGCCAATACAAACATAATTACTGCATTCCTTACTGTTAAGCTTAGGAAAAAAAAATAAGCAATATACAAACAGTTTGCATAAACTCAACTGCAGATAACTTTTGCCTTTTTTTCGTAAATAGATTAAATATCAGGTCCATTAAGCCATGCATTACAAAATTTATGTGTGTTTTCCTTCATTTGAAAGACACATACTGATGGAGTTTTATATTTTAGCCAGTTTAGAAGAAAAAAACACAGTAGTTACAAATATCTGTAATGTTTCTACTAGTTTGTGTAAGGGTGTTACTAATAAAAAATAACATTTTGTAATTCTGCTACACAAACCAATAAAACACAACCATTCAGCTACTCACTTATATATCAGTTCTAGCAGGGCCTGACTCACCTCTAGGCACAGCACCAACTGGGCAACACATTAAGCTCGCACTGACCAAATTATTTTACAAGCTCTTTTATTCTCTGCCTGAAAACTCTGCAAAAGGGTTGATAAAGAGAAAAATTATGATCTAAGCCAGTACTTTTTAAACAAAGGATTGCAAAACCAACCAAAAGAAAAAATGTGCTCTAAACCGTACATTACCACAAAAGAAAAAAATACATATACATTAGAATTTTTAAACAAAATCTCAGTTTCACACTAACATTCTCTTCCAAATAAAAACACAGAAAGAAACACCTGCATATTTTAACTGCAAAAATGTGTCTACAATACAAATCTCTTGTAGAACACCACTCAAATCTGTGGTACATCCAGTGCTAGAAAAAAATCCTTGGTTTTGTAGGCAACAAGTTACAATGGAACACATTTTTCAGCATAAATTTGCCCTTATTAACTCTATGGAAACTGAGTTTTTTTTTTTCTTTCATGGAATATAAGTGTGTATAAAAATGTGTGCATGTGTGCATGTAATACGTGTGGGTGTACACACAGAAAAACATTGCAGTCAGTCATGTTCATCCATTACCCATTTTGGAGACAAACTGAATTCAGCTATGGCTTACTGCTTCTTATGCTTTGAGTACAAGATTTGTGTGGTAACATAGGATTCTGTTTAAGCATAACTTCATTTGCTCTTTTAAAATTCAAACAGGTACTGAGAAGGGCAGAAAGGGACTACAAGAATTTCTCAGCTTCTGAAAAGGCAATCCCTTACTCATTTGGCACAGGTTGCCCAGAGAAGCCGTAGCTGCCCCATCCCTGTGAGCTTTCATGGCCGGGCTGGACACAGCTTTGAGCAGCCTGGTCTAGGGGAGGGTGTCCCTGCCCCTGTTGGGGGGGGGGGGTGGGGGGGGGGAATAGAACTAGAGGGTCTTTAAAGTCCCTTCCAACCCAAACCATTTTATGATTCTGTGACTCTATGACTCTTGATTCTATGGTCTGTATACCCTGAACACCTTCTAGTAGTGCAACTGCACCAACATCCTCCTCTTCATTAAGCAAAGCAGCACTGAGAACTTCATTTGCCACATAAGGAGATAAGAGATTTTTCTTCATTTTTGACAGTCACTGCTATTCCTCTAACTTTAAGGAGACCACAGTCACACTCTAGATATATCCTATGTCTTAACAGCCAGGGCTCAATTCCTCTCTCGTGGAAAAGATGGCTGCAGCTCAAAACACACATTACATCTCTGGGACAATAAATTTCTAGACATACAAGACATATCTGTATCAGCTTCCTTATCACCTTTCCTTACAACACATGGTTCAAACTGCTTAATAGTTTTCGGAGCAGAGTAACACAGTAAGCATTGGTGCATCTGAAGTTGACACACTAGTCGTGCTGTTAATGCATGAAGAGAGCGTATCTTTTCCAAGGCTCATTTATTAAGGAACAAAGGAAGTTGTGGGTACAAAGAGTCTTATGCATACCTTACCCATCACATGTAATTTGACTGCAAGCCAAGTACTTTGGTCTGTAACAGCCTAAGTGAGCCACCTTTGCACTCGACTAGCTAAGCAGCCTGCCTGAATGGTGATCTCCCCCTGAGCTGGGATGCTTGTCAAGGTTGGTCCTCAAGGCAGAGACCTTTTACTAATGGCAGATCTTTGGTAAGTGACTGATATCATGCATAACCTTATAGTATGGTAACTTTGATTTGTGACTTGCTAACTTTGACTTGTGCCTTGGTACAAATCACTGATCAAATGACTGTGCCATACAGGAATAGACTGAACCTTGCCATCAGACTTTGTTAAGTTGCACCTTTACAACATAATATTAAAAGCATTCTTAATACCTCACACAAAAACTCATTAGGAAGTGTGGTCTGGATGATCGGGTAGTGAGGTGGACTGTGAACTGGCTGAAGGAGAGAAGCCAGAGAGTTGTAGTCTATGGGGCGGAGTCTAGTTGGAGGCCTGTATCTAGTGGAGTGCCTCAAAGGTCGGTACTGGGACCAGTATTATTTAATATATTCATCAACGATTTAGATGAGGGAATTGAGTGTACTATCAGCAAGTTTGCTGATGACACTAAGCTGGGAGGAGTGGCCGACACGCCAGAAGGCTGTGCTGCCATCCAGCGAGACCTGGACAGGCTGGAGGGTTGGGCGGGGAATAACTTGATGAAATATAACAAGGGAAAGTGTAGAGTCCTGCATCTGGGCAGGAACAACCCCAGGTTCCAGTATAGGTTGGGGAACGACCTGTTAGAGAGCAGTGTAGGGGAGAGGGACCTGGGGGTCCTAGTGGACGACAGGGTGACCATGAGCCGACACTGTGCCCTTGTGGCCAAGAAGGCCAATGGCATCCTGGGGTGTATTAGAAGGGGGGTGGTTAGTAGGTCGAGAGAGGTCCTCCTTCCCCTCTACTCTGCCCTGGTGAGACCTCATCCGGAATATTGTGTCCAGTTCTGGGCCCCTCAGTTTAAGAAGGACAGGGACCTGCTGGAGAGAGTCCAGCACAGGGCAACTAAGATGATTAAGGGAGTGGAGCATCTCCCTTATGAGGAAAGACTGAGGGAGCTGGGTCTCTATAGTTTGGAGAAGAGGAGATTGAGGGGTGACCTTATTAGTGTATATAAATATATAAAGGGGGAGTGTCACGAGGATGGAGCTAGGCTCTTCTCAGTGGCAAACAATGATAGGACAAGGGGCAATGGGTACAAACTAGAACACAAGAGGTTCCACTTAAACTTGAGAAGAAACTTCTTCTCAGTGAGGGTGACGGAACACTGGAACAGGCTGCCCAGGGAGGTTGTGGAGTCTCCTTCTCTGGAGACATTCAAAACCCGCCTGGACACGTTCCTGTGTAACCTTATCTAGGTGTTCCTGCTCCGGCAGGGGGATTGGACTAGATGATCTTTTGAGGTCCCTTCCAATCTCTAACATACTGTGATACTGTGAACTCTCAGTGAAGTCAACAGCTCTCAACCACTTCTTAAAGTCCTTCCTGATCCATAGGAGTAGAAATATTCCCTATTTCACTCATTAGTGTAAGCAATTTTCTCTGGGACCAGCTCACACAGACCTCAGCAGTTCTATTTGTATCTGATAAATGTGCAAAAATACTTCTGGCTTTTTGGAGAACGGATTCCACAACTACATATATTAAGAACAAAGCCTTATGCCCAGTAGGAATTAACATATATTACAACCAACAGTGTTTGCTGCTATGCCCTGAGGCTGAAAAAAACCCCATTGTTTCAGATATTACGATCTCACTGCACTTCTGAGAGTCTGTATTAGGTTTAGTCCGAACAACTAATCAGGCTACAAGAAGCAGACTATTTTGGGTCAAAAATAAATAGCTTATGCAGTAGCTTTGTACATCTGATAGTACATGTTTATTATTTTTTGCTAGTTGAGTAAAATTACTGCATTAGCCATTGAAAGAGCATTTATACTCTAAGAAGAGACTAATAGTTACTGATGCATTTTAACAACTATTTTTAATAACTATTGGCTGCTGAACATGAGTGGAAATTGAGCTATTTACTGAGATTTGAGCTATTTACTCAGATTTTGAAATCAGAAGTATTTTTTATGTTTTTAGAAAAAACCACCCCAACATTGTAAGCCTGGCTTGCAGGTCTTCCTCCTCCTTTGTTCCCTTTTACCCCCTAGATATATCCTCCAGGCACTGTTTTGATTTTTCTACCCCTTCAACTAAATTACCAGACTTAAAGGGCCATTTTTCTTTATCTTTGTAAGTCTCCAGAACAGAGTCCTTACTCACAGGTAAAAGCAAAAGATACTCAAATTTTTAAGAGGTCACACTATTAAACTCATACCTGTCTGTTGAAGTATTTCTGCCATGATTTTGTTAATCACAGGTTTCTTCTAATTGTACCCTACACTTTGCAGTCTTCCCTAATTCAGGGGGGAAAAAAAAGCTGAAATATAAACTCTTACATTTTGATTAACAGCACATTTTTTTGTTTGTTTTTAAAACCTCCTTAAAACATCACATTACACTAAGGTGAGAAAACCAAAGCAAATTTAAGGTAGTAAACTCCCATTGCCTGAAGAGGCATAAGCTCAATTTAATTTAATTTTTTTTTTTTTTTTCTTGCTAATGTTACTTCTACTAATGTTCTGGAGTATATTAAGCTATGATTTCTTCTTATCAAGAGTAATGGTTCACAAACCATCACAAGATGAAATCTTTAGAAGGTTTACTTTATTTTCTTCAACTCTCTTGGATAATAACATAGCTGCACATTGGACCTTTCCCACAGCAAACAACTCTCTGTAAAAAACAATCAAAATCCAAACTCTTGCAAATTAAAATGTGTGCTACGTCTCTAGGCTTACAAGCTTACTACACAAGACCTGGCACTGGGATTTGCTTCTTTGCCTCCTTTTTCAAATTGGCAGAAACAATTGCCCAAAAACTTCCCAAATTTCTGTTTCTCATGGCTATACATTTCACAGACTCATGTACTGCAATGTTCGTGCCTTGGGCACAAGAACACAGAGAGCCATGGTGACAACTGCCATGAAAAAATGCACAAAACTATTTCATCCAGAAGCAGCGTTTTCTCCTGGATTCATTTATTAATGTTACTCATACACCCTTTCAGAACAAGCAGATTTATCCTCCTTTCAAGTCTGACAGCAGCAACAATAGTTTTTGCACCCTGATGAGTAATAGCAAGTTATATGCTGTTGCCATTATGAGCACAGTTGTGGGTTACTTTAGCAATAGCTCTATTTGTTATAGCCACTCCTATTTTCTCTTTAAAAGTAAAGTGCAGTCTCCCCATCCACCAAGCCCCAAAGTTCACCAGCTGGCTGAAGCATGCAGAGGGACTTTGTTCACTGTGATATTGGCCCTCAGGTGGTACCAGCAGCCCAGAGAAATTATTAGCCAAATACCACCTGGACATACAGCTCTGAAGTGGTCCAACTTCCCTCCTGAGTGACTTGACTTAAACAGGTGAAAAATGCTCTCATGGTTTGAGATCTGCATGGACTGATCCACAGCCACATATTCGACACTGGCAGCCACAAAGAGGCAAATCCTCTTCCTCAATGATGAATCTCCGCTACCTTCATGCTGGAACCTTCACGGGTGTAATTATAAACAAGCAAGTAGAATCGTACAATAGTTAGGGTTGGAAAGGACCTTAAGATCATCAAGTTCCAACCCCCCTGCCATGGGCAGGGACACCTCACACTAAACCATATTACCCAAGGCCTCGTCCTACCTGGCCTTGAACACTGCCAGGGATGGAGCATTCACAACCTCCCTGGGCAACCTATTCCAGTGCCTCACCACCCTAACAGGAAAGAATTTCCTCCTTATATCCAATCTAAATTTCCCCTGTTTTAAGTTTTAACCCATTACCCCTTGTCCTATCACTACAGTCCCTAATGAAGAGTCCATCCCCAGCATCCCTACATGCCCCCTTCAGATACTGGATGGCTGCTATGAGGTCTCCATGCAGCCTTCTCTTCTCCAGGCTGAACAGCCCCAGCTTTCTCAGCCTATCTTCATATGGGAGGTGCTCCAGTCCCCTGATCATCCTCGTGGCCCTCCTCTAAACTTGTTCCAACAGATCCATGTCCTTTTTATCCTGAGGACACCAGAACTGCACAGAATACACCAGGTGAGGTCTCACGAGGGCAGAGTAAAGGGGCCGGATCATTACATCTTGTCTTCCTGTTGTCTACAGAGAAATTAGCTGATGAACAGGTAAAAGAACAGCAGAATTAGATCTTACAAAATATTGTAACTCTTGGTTTGTTCAAACATAAAAAACAGCCCGCTGTTAAATGACGTCTCAGTAATTCTGCGTTTGATAACAGGACTGGGACATCTGAGGTGCTGCTATGGAGAATAAACTGTTCTCTCTGCATATTGCTTTCCTCCTGGCTAGGGTATTCTAATTCTCCCATTGACAATGCTATGAGGCATCACACCTATATGGTCTACTCATCGACACTACTTAACTGTGGAAATAGATGTGCAAATGTCACTGCAGACTGAGCAGTTTCTGTTCAGGCCTAGGTTTTTCTATCCAACAGCTCTCTTGCTAAAAAAGCCACAAAATCTCTGTGGATGCTTCTCCAGACCTTCAGATATAGGATAAAGAACAGACTGCACAGAGTGGATATAGAATAAATCATTAAGTTCAATAGCTTCAAATGAGAAATGATACTCCAGCTGTCAGCCTACCCGGGGAAGATGTTAATTACCATCATAGCGAGAGACCTTTTCAACATCTATCTTTGTAATGTATTGACTGATACAGACCATAAGCACAAGTATTTTATACTGAACAATGCACAAGCCCAAAAGGAGGGAGAAGAGTTTTATGCTTTGAAGCACACATTTGTTTGCTTGCAAGTTAAATACAGGGATTGCCTTGTCACCAAATCAGACAAGTTACCAACAACCTATCCTTATGCTATTTTCCAGTTTATTCAAGACTTCAGCAATTAAAGCAGACATGAAACTATTTCAGCAGGGAGATACAAAGCAGGGATTTTCCTTGACCATGCAAGGAAGTTTCTCCGCTACTGTGTAAAGCTGCATCATGCTTACTGTCCTTGGCTATATCTATCATCGCCATCTACTTGGCCAAGACATCATCTGCAAAGTCTCTTTTTGCCAAAGTACATTTTCTTGGTTAGTAAAGTGAAGCTCAGCAAGCATTACGAGCTCATCAACACGTTGCTTTCAGAGTTTCTTCCCTCTTCACCTAAGAGCTGAAAACTCCCTCCCCAATATACTGATCCTGCGTGACCGGAACACCTCCCTTTGGAAAGCTCCAGGTGGTTAGAATTTCAAAAGGTCTATTTAAGCTACCATAGGCCAGAAAAAGGCTTTTAACTCCAGGCCTTGGAGATATCACTGAAAAAAAGGCTTATTCTCACTCTACTATTTGTCCCATTCATTTTCCAGAAAGCAAATTCCAGAATGAAGGTATCTGACCCTGATTGTGAGGGAGTAAGGTGATGGACAACAAAAGCAGTAGAAATAATACAGCAGAAAGAAGAAAGAAAAAAACTTAAGACTGAAACAAAAACACTTCAAAAAGGAAATATACTCAAAAAATGAGTAGCATACAGCCACGCCAAAAGGATCAGAAAAACATTACTTAGCATACTTTATTTCACAGTTACTGATGATGATTAGTTTATGCACAGCTACCTCCTTTAGTACCTGTAAACTTGAGGAAAACACACAGCTGTTCAAAATCAGCAGTCCAGGTTCCCATTTACCTTGCTAACAAGCTCCTCGATTTGCTGACTTTATGTTGTTTATTTAGTGCTGTACAAAATACAACAAAACCCAGCACCTTATCTCTTATGATAGTGTTTATATCTTAGGATACAATCTTTCTACATATAAGATCTGATTTCTTGCATTAACATTGAAAGAAAGTGGAGTCAATGGGCAAGTACAATAAGGAAGGGAAAGCAATCCTTCGCTGAGTTTTCCTCTAGGTCTAGATGTGGTTCTAATTTTATTCCACTTGACCGAAAAGTGGAAGTTATAGAAGTGAGTTTTCATCAGTGGTATTGCACTGGGCTCATTTTTGTCAGAGATGAAAAGAACTGGCTATTTCTTTTCCATATTACTATTCATGTTCTCCTGCATTAACCATTTTCACATAAGTATTCATTAATAGCTTTTGGTTTGAACGAACATACTACTAAATCAATTTTTAAATATAGTAAGAGGCAGCCTATAGTTGGAGTATCTCTGCTGAGACCCTTTTGGTCCCTATTCACCATCAGCACCGTAAATACCTTCACTTAAAATGAGGACATTGTTTCACAATATATTTTTTTACTCTAGATCACTTTTCCACTTTCAATTTATGTATTCTGCCAGTGCAGATACTCAAAAATCACATGACCAAAAATAAGTTGGGCTGAAGCCACCTAAATCATCATCACATAACTGGTTTTTTTTTCTTTCTGTCTCTGTTTTAGCAACCAAAACTTTGTCAGAAAACTGATAATTTCACTAACTAAGCTGCCTCTTTCTTTCTTCGGACAAACTCTTTCTCCACCATAAGGACAGAAAGGCCCACATGGATTCACTGTCCAGACTGTTTTACAAAGCACCTTGAGTCAAGTAGTGTGAATGCTTTCCAAAAGCTTTGCTACTGGCCAAAGAGGAGACTTCAAATGATTCTGGGAGAAAAAGGATGGAACAACACATTCAAATGCAACTGCAAGCTGATGTCATAGGTAAAACTTGCTTTATGATGACAATATGTTTAGTGCTATAGAAATTGTCCCCTTGCCCCCCTTCCCAAAGAAAATCTGTACTTCAAAGTGTTTTTGTTTTTTAAGAGGAACATATGAATAACAGAATATTAGTGCAAATGCAGGAAGGGGTAATGCATCATGAAAATAGGAGTGCTTGGGGATTGTTTGGTTTGTTTTTGCACTTAAAATGCATTATCATTTGTCTGGAAATTTCTCATACAGCAGTATCATCTCATCACTCACTATAATGGATTTCTTTTCTGGTAAGTAGTACGAATATTATACAGAGCCGTTAGACACCAAGACATTGGCATTTAGGATTTAGCTGTTAACTGTAGTCTTATAAGTATTTTTACTCCAATACAACTTTCTTAAAAAGACAGCCTTTATATTAAGCACAATCCATTCTCTCCCCCATTATAAAGTGTAATCTTTGTATGTCATAAAACAACAATACGTCTTCCCTGATTAATTTTTCACAAGGGTGATCAATTTATGGCATTGGTAGAAAAGTTATAATACAAATAAAAGCTTCAAAATGCATTCTGAATCTTAAATCCTTCTTCAGATTTAATAATCACCCAGCTGGCTACACTTTAGACAGCAATGCTTCAATGGGAAGATTAATGAACATTTGGTCTGCAGTTTAATCCCTCTAGGTTTTAGCATGGAAAGTGCAAACTTTTATAAATTAGAGTATTTTTATGCATTCCAATAATACGTCAAGGTCCAAATGCTTTTTTAATGGTAACTTTGAGGCTTCTTAGTCATAGTTTGCTCTCTCTTTAGAGTACTTAAGTTTTTGAAAATATTAATTCACTCCCCTACAGTTTTCTCCAGACCATTTTAAAGAGTACTTTTCAATGTATCATCCCAAGTAAGAAAAACCTTCAATTTTTTGCTTATTTATTTTATACAATCATCAGTTATTTTGCCATGCTAGCAGTATATTCTATGGCAAGGATGTGAGTGAGCAACCAATTTAAGACACAGAAGGGAACGGTAACTTCCCTACAGACTTCCCTACAGCCACACTGGTCAGTTACCTCCTCTACCTTTTACGGCAGCATTTGCTATCTGCCAAGCTCCCACCACCCCTGACCCCTGTGGCACCCATACAGTTATTGATATTGCATAAAGTCCAAGAGGATTCTACAGCTGAGCCCAGGCTAGGGCAACAGCGAAGACACTGTCCATATGGCTTTGTCCTCCTCCATCACCATTTCCACATCGATGCCTTCACCTTTCTGTGCTTCTGGAGGGAGATGCCAATGAGAGCAGAACAACCTATGAAACTTCAATGGCAGTTAATGGGGCAGTCTGAAACGTTTACAGTGAGAGAAACCTGTTCTTGAGAGATAACTGCTTACCAAGGGACAAAACCCAGTTACCAATCCAGTTTATTTCAAAACCCCGCAGACAGCTTTGTTGGACAATTACACATAGAAGTAGGAAAAAAAATATCTGCACAGATTTCACCTACATCTTTTATAACTGAGCCCCTTCCCAGTACCTTCCCAGAAGGCCCCAAAGCTCAGAACCTTTTTGCTTCACAGTTCCCAGGAATGAGTACAGGGTAGGGAAGAGAGGGTGGAAAAAGAAAGGAAAACCACCATCACTATGATGCTGAAAGTTTTCCTTCTCCAGTTTGCATTTAGTCTGGTTTCAAATATGATTTCATGTCTCTTTTCTCCAGTTATGTGCACCGATTTCAATAAACTAGAAAGATACTGGAAGGTTTGCTTATGTTTTAGCGTTCTCTTTTAAATGCCAGGGGTAACTATAACACACATTGCAAAATATGTTCAAGCTAAGCCAGTCAAGAGCTTTGACAAGAAATGCAAATGCTATACAAGTAAAAAGGAATAAGCAAACACACATTACACTCCTGCTGTAAAAACAGCACTACTTACACCAAGATAAAGCTTAAGTTATTTGTTTATTGTGACTAGCCTATTAGTCAACATCCTCATGCATTTTTAATATCCAGAGAGAACAGCATGCATCTCTTGCCATCTCTAAGGCTAAATCCTAAACACTGCAAAACCAAAGTCTGAGTCGAAATTTTTCTCATTTTAGTCTCTGTATTGTTATTCCACTCAATTCCTAATCTTTATTCCACTAATGCATAAGATTTTTCATTTTTATTACAGCCTCTTCTGGACTATTCTGAAAACATATTTCCCACTTATCTAAGGAGGAGACTTGCACCGATCTAAGTAGTTTTTATAAAAAAGGTAACTCAATTCTGTGTCAGGCTATTTGGAAACATTTGCTCTGTTCGTCTGCCAACTTCTGAAACACATTACTCATACCAAGAGCTGCCTGCCATCTTCTAACACAGATTTTCTAATTTGATGATCCAAAAAGCCCAGAATAATCCCTTGAGATTTTCTATTTTAATCATAACTTTTATGACAGCCAGAAATAACTTCCTCATCATGGTCACTTCTGCAAATGATTGTACCTTCTAAGAGACTTACATTACAAACAGATTAACTAAATGTGGAATTTGCATATTATCTCTTAATCGCTATTTAAATAGTGAAAAAGAAACATTCTGTAAAGGAGTAATAAGCCATGTACTTACAATTTGTGTTTCTGGTGTCAATGCAGAATTAATACTTTTACTCAGTGAAACAATTTAGATTATCTCACCTGTCCAGTAAGAATTGTGCCCATAAATCATGAAACAGGCAAAAGGCTAGTGAACTTGAACAGGTAACGGATAAAGATTAAGCGAAGAAACTAAACTGTAACAGGAGGCAGCCTATTAGAAGGCACATCTATTACTTGCTGCAGTCAAAAAGTCAGAACATAGCTGCGCAACAAGAGGAAAAGGTGAAGTGAACTCTCCTGATAAATTACAGAGGAAAGAGTTTTTACACATTGTTAGATACAACCTACAAAGCCTGGCATGTTGAGATAAAGCTGTGTAGCAGCACTGCCATGTCCCAGAGCAAGTGCTAGTGGAGCAACTAGCAGTTCCCAACTAGGAAAATGCATGTGTCTATGCCAACACATGGAAGCTACAGCAAACAGAGGAAAGCTGCCTCAGTGTTACCTGGAGCTGCCGTTGTTCTCCTCACTCAGTGCATCCAGTTGGTGTTGGCAGGTACGCCTTCACACACTGACAGAGCCAAGTTCAACATCTTTAACTTCCAAGATAATATATATTTTGGCAGGTTGCATTTGGAATCTGTTTGCATTAAATTATACCAAAAAACCCTGGAGCTTCCAGGCACAGAGCAAAGTGCAGTATCACTCTTGTAATCAGGACGCAATTAAAGCTGAAATGGCATCAGGTAAGAGACTGGTAGTGAAATTATCATAGGGGCAGCTTAGAAACACATTGTCAAAAGGGAGGAAAACTTCACTGTCACTCTCAGCCTTTGATCTTTTGAGATGCAAAGAACAAGTGACACCAAAATAAAACAGCATTCAGCTCAGGCACTGCTAGGTTTGAGCAAACTCTAATTTAAAACTTCAGCAAAGGCAGATATATCTTCCTGTCAGCACAGAAGGAGATTTACACTGAAGTTTGACCAGATCTTGTCTTTAGTATGAGTAAAGATTAATGATAGCTTTGCAGCAATTCTTTCCTGTACTCAATAAAAAGCAAGATGCTACTTTTATAACAGCTGCCTTTACTTATACCATTTCAGATAACAGTCTATACCAGCTTTGTCCCACCTTCAGTTTAAATCGAGCACATCAGAAAATATTGAAGTTTCCAAATTGTAAAGCTATGTTTTATAAAAAAATTGAAACCAATCTAGGAGAAGGAAACTCTGAATACTGAGAACTCAGATCCCCTGGGTAATTTAGATAAAACAGTCCTCAAATGCAAAATTTAATCATCTCCTGTCCAGCAGCCCTTCAAGGGTAGATCCCCATAGTTTTAATTCATAGTCTAGAAAATTTCAATGGCTTCCTGGTTTCCAGGAAAGCAGTTTTTCTCTTTATTGCCTGTTAGGCTGGGTATGCTCCCTTCTGGAAGACCCCTAGGAGATCTGCCATCCAGGAAGATGGAGCCTTCCCTCATCAGAGATCTCCTTTGACCCACTCTGCAGCAGCTGTTGAAACACAGCCAGGTCCCTTTCTCTTGCCTACACAGACACACTCAGAAGTAACCCCTAACTGAGCAAAGACATTAAACCAGATGCATCCTCCACACCACTGTTTTCTTCAACAGAACCACCACTGCCCATTTATGAACATTATGTCCATCAAGTTATCTGGTAAGCAAGTCATAATGTGAGAAAAAAGGTGGTTTTGTTATATGTTGTCAATCATCACATCGTTTGAGCCAAAAAATAGCTTAGAAACCCTAATTTGCTAGAACTTTCTAGATATTATGCTCATATTCACTGTGCCTCATCTAGTGGGGTCTTTAGCTGTTTTTCATTTTAGAGAAACCTAAGGCTGGGCTTCTATTCTGCACATTATTAAAAAGAAGAAACACCTGAAAGATTGGAGAGAGATTCAAAATAATCCATTATACCAAACAGACCTCAGTCTAAATGCTATGTAAGCAATATGAATTTCTGATTCCAACACAGCCATAGAGAAGAAATCAATGTCATCAATCTAAACCGCAATGGAACTGAGTTATTGACTTTATAATCTTTTCAGATGACATCTTCTGGTATTTCAATTAGGATCAGAGGACAGTAATTCAGTTTTTCTCATTCTACCAAGTTGGGAACTCTGGGAACATTGCAGGAAAAAATGTTACATTTTCTACTCAGTGCAAATAGGAGTAGGAAAGACATGTATTACAGACATGTACCCCAAGCACACAGAGATGCCTTCTCCCTTTCTGCCCTACTTTTCCTCCTTCTTCCTGCAGGTGTTTAATTGGATTCACTTTGTGTCTTTATGTAAGAATTATGAGCTAGACACTGCATGGAGTGCATAGTATTGAAGTTCATTCACTTGTCTTATCTAAAAGTTTCAAAGTTTGAGGGGGGAGTTAGCTTTTATTAAAAAGAATTGCTGTCTCTGGACAAAGGCTTAAGTTCTCTGCTACAGAATGCTGGAAAAAAAGTGAAAAAGCATTGGAATTGCCATCGAATTATTTTCCAAAGTGCCATTAAACTAAGAGCTTTTGCAGTGATCAAATTTGAATTATTGTACGTGTATATATTAACACTATATCATCTAAATAATGACATCTTACAAGGCAAATAATATTCTCATTCAATTTTCCCTGCAAATTATTAAAGAGTTAGGAAGAATTAGTCTTGAGCAGAAACATTACGGCAACCCGAGACTGGCTGCCACCAAAAGGCAGCCAATACTCCTTGCCCAAATCCCTCATCAAGCATTCAGTGGCTAGTTTTCAGCTGACTCACACCTGCTGATGATCTCGTTTATATGACTGAATCATAGAAAAATCAAGGAACATATCCAGCTGAAAATTAACAAAAAAAACAGATAATATTTGAAACAAACTGCTCCATGAGAGTTTTCAGACAAATCTGACTCACAGCATGGCTATATAGTGGGGGCAGCAAGATGGGGAGAGAGAAATCCTCCAACAAGCAGTTTTCACTAAGGTTGCCCCTTTATTCTGCTCTCGTGAGACCTCACCTGGAGTATTGTGTACAGTTCTGGTGTCCTCAACATAAAAAGGACATGGATCTGTTGGAACAAGTCCAGAGGAGGGCCACAAGAATGATCAGGGGACTGGAGCACCTCCCATATGAAGATCAGCTGAGAAAGTTGAGGCTGCTCAGTCTGGAGAAGAGAAGGCTGCGTGGAGAACTCATAGCAGCCTTCCAGTATCTGAAGGGGGCATATAGGGATGCTGGGGATGGACTCTTCATTAGGGACTGTAGTGATAGGACAAGGGGTAATGGGTTAAAACTTAAACAGGGGAAATTTAGATTCGGTATAAGGAGGAAATTCTTTCCTGTTAGGGTGGTGAGGCACTGGAATGGGTTGTCCAGGGAGGTTTATGAATGCTCCATCCCTGGCAGTGTTCAAGGCCAGGTTGGACGAGGCCTTGGGTAATATGGTTTAGAGCGAGGTGTCCCTGCCCATGGCAGGGGGCTGGAACTTGATGATCTTAAGGTCCTTTCCAACCCTAATTATTCTGTGATTCTATGATTCTATGAAATGAATCCTCAAACTACTATATTTGAAAGCACACATAAGAATAATAACCTAATTTTACTCCATCCATTTATTTAAATCATCGGTTGTTTAAGTAATTGTGTCACACAGTCATCAGAAGCCACAAATGCCCTCTATACTGCAAGGAGCTGGGGATACTCAGGGACAGACCTTAGTAGGAGCCTGGTGCTCTGATGGTGAGAATTTACCATGCAGTGGAAAGCTCTGATCTAGGTGCCTCTATACGCTAAATCAGTGTACGAAGCTGGGCATGACATTACACAGTGAATAGATGTTTAGACCGAGAGAAAATTGATTGTAACAAAAAATCCTATTCCTCTTGAGAGCTCAAGTATCAAACATCAAGCTAGAGAATGTAACTCACCTCCCAGTACTGAACACTCTCCTGGAGATAAATGAATGAATAATTTCTCCCAGAGACAGATGAGAAGCCCCTTTATCCACAACGTAGTGTGGGAGAATGAAAAATGTGTCTCCTATGTCCTATAACTAATTCTGGATCAAAGAGAAGACTGATAATATATTTAATTATATATTATATTTAATTATATATATATATAATATAATTATTTCTGCATCAAAGAGAAGTTCTCAGTCAGGGAACCTTCTCAATCTTCCTAGTACAGCCAAGAAATTGGAAGCTGTCTCTCCAGATAGTAATATCACAACATCCACCTGGGAGGAAACAGTCTGTGTTCTTATCTGTCCTCCAAGGCATGTTAATCTCTTTTAGCCAGTGATCAAATTATTTAAAATACATACACAAGAGCATGAACAAATTATTGGAGAAAAGCCATAAAGGAGATGAAATGCCAACACAGTACACAGAAAAATAAGACAAAACTCTGGAGGACCTATTGCTATTACAGTTCCTAAAGTCAGAAAGTGCTTGCAAGCTTGACATGATCTTGTGTTCATCACTAGAAAATAAATGTCTTTCTGAGCAAAGAATCTTACTCAGCTTCCATGTGTTAAGTATGATAACTCAAGGGAAACCTAGCTTATATTTAACTACTATATTAAAGGAGTCAGCTATTCTGATCTTAAAGGCTCCAAGCAACCAGCTCTTATGGAGGTCTACCCAAAGAGCCAACAAGCTAATTATTGTCATTTTGTGTGTGCGTGTGTGTGTTAACAAGAAAAACACCTAAAAGTTGTGTCTCTTTTTGTGAGACTAAAACTGGTATAAAAGTAGTTACATGTAGTAGTTACAAAAGATGCTGAGGAACACCTTTGGCATTTTAACTTATAGCATTTTTTTCTTCCTTTTATGAACTATATGAAGTGCTAAATCAAAGGCAGAGAACATGCATCTTTTCCTGAAGTGATTGCTTTCTCCTACAGTTTACTGTAAAAATCCAGTACAATCTTTTTCTAATTTTAGGTAGTAGCAACCTAGTTATTTTCTGGCTTAGGTGATGCCCATTTTTTTCATACAGCCCTCTGACTGCTGAAACTTTTGCTAGTTCTTAGCAAACCTCCCCCTCATTGCAACATTTTCCTCAAGAACATACTGAAATGCTCCCAGCACAAGGCATGGGGCCAGCTAAACAGGCAGGACGAGCTTCAGAATGCTGCTATGGAAATTCTACTCTTTAAATCCTATTTTTACATGACCCAAAAGATTTTCTTCACTGTAGAAGTCTATCTTATATGAAAAAGCATTGCAATAAGCATTAAAAGAGCTGATGGCATTTTATAACCAGCTGCATGATATCTCCAACCAAAGCTGTCTAAATTTAATTTTTCCATGATAACTTTTCCTCTTCTTAAAACAGAAATTAAGAAACAAGTTTATCTCATTCTCAAACTTAAATCAGCAGCCTGAAGGAGGTGTCTTCTCTTTTTTCTGGGAACCTAATTTTTACGTATTTATTATCTTTAAGACTGTTGCTTCCACTATTACTTGACAAAAAACAAAACAAAACCCAACACAATATGCAAAGCTACAAAACACATAGGATTAGAGCTATTTTTTAACATAATTGCTACCTTTTTGTTTTGGGGTGCTTGAGGCGGATTTGATGAGGACAGCTGTTTGCTTTCTACATCTTTTCCCTGAGGCTGGATACATCTTCTCATTCCTTACCCTTGGTGACACCGTCTGTTAATCAGTACAACACAGTGGACTCTGCCCTGGCTGGACTTTCTTTTCCAGAAGTATGTCTCAGGATATTGTTAGCAGACAGAGGGGCCCTGCACAGTAACACTGGGTGCCTCCTACATGGCAGATGTCTTGGGCCAGCTACAGAACTCACAGCCTATCCAGCAGCATCCCCTGGGTTCAGTGCTCTGCCTGCTGGGGCTCTGAGTGGGTGAACAGCACAGCTGCCCAACATGTACAGAGATCGAGGAGAAGGGCGACGGGAGCACCTGGAGAAAGAAGTCAGAATGAGAGCAGGATTTATTGTGGTTCTGGTTGTGGTTAGAATAGTTAAGCAGTGTGCTGCAGAAGCACAGCCATTGTTTGAAATGAGTGGCAACACCAACAAGCCCAGCTGAAAGTTATTCCTAAGGGCTCTTGACAGGTCACTCCATCTACCTTTCTGAAGGATTACTTTTTATCTCGGCTAGTTTCCCTGCTAACCAAATGCTGTCAGAATACTTACTCTGGTGCACCAAGTTTATTTCCCTACACCTAGCTTTCAGCTTTCCTACTGAGCTGTTGATTAGTTATGCAGATTTGAAGAAACAAACATTCAGCTCTGCTTACAGCAACCTTTTGCATCATGCCGTTTAAGTCCACCAGCCATCTCTGGCAGAGTATGCATTTGATTATCACACATGTCACAGAAGGGAAGGCAGCACCAGCAGTTTCTGTGTGAAACACAGACTTCATGGTACTGTAAAAAACTGCACATAAAATTCCCAAGGGGATTTGGTCTGTTACTCACTCTTCAATTGAACAGATGACCACTGGAAAAAAAAGCATTTTAAATCCTGCTTCATCAAACACCATGTCTGGTTATTATTCAGGAACTCAAAAAATTCTAAAGCAACCACCGTGTAAGGAAGAAGGTGGTGGCTTTCTGGCCCTTGCACAGGATGTGGTGAAACTTCGTAACGATCTTCTAACAAACTAAAGGGAGATTTTTAGTTTAAACAGCCCTGACAATCCAGATGCGAGTACCAGACCCATTTCTCCAAAATGTAGCTTGATATGCTGCTGTAGTCTAAAATAAATAAATTTCTGTAGGCTGTAATGTGATGAGTCCCTTGCTGGAGCCCTATTAATTAGCTAAAAGTGTGCTGAATTTCAGATTCAAACAGCTTCCCTTGTAGTTGTTCTTCATGAATGCATTTTACTTCGCTATTGGCCCATGCTCAGAGCATCTGCTCGACTCATGATCCAGCCAACAGTTAACGGCTGGATCACTCTGGGTCACACAGCTTCTTGTGAATTACCTCCAGTGCTCCAAGAATGTTTTTGTAGAATTGGCTTTAGAAGTGTCATCGTGGCTTTTTCAGACTTCCATGTGAAAGCCTCTATGTATTCTAGACCTACTTTACCTTCTTTCACCATAATGCTTACTCAGTTAGCGAACAATGTAAGGGGGGGGGAACAACCCCCCAAAACACAGTACTTTAGGTATTTTGCACTTAGTCCCATTCTCTGAAGTGCAATGGGTTATCTCTCCAACTGATTTCAAGGAGAGTAACAATTGTTTCAGGATCACCAATTTTAGAAATATGCATGAAAGGTGAATAAATAAATGCTTTAAAGACCCAACAAAGACAGCTAAATACTTCCATTTTGTCAATTTTTCCTAATGCAAGTATTATTGTGTTGTTACACTGATATCTAAACAGAATGCTGGCACTGAAGTCCTGAGCATTTCCTCAAACAAAGAAAACGGCATTTGAAAATGTAGAAGGTAGTTGAGTCCTTTTTGCTACCTGCTCTATGCAGAGAATGACAAAGAAGCAACGCTGCTTAGTGTGGGTATCAAGAGTCATGCTTTCAGGGCTGAAGGAAACAAATTCCATCTCATAGGCTGTCACCAGGCTGGCTGTTACATTATTGTGACAGCAAAAGTAGACTTTTTATTTCAAATCATCAACTCCTTTGTCATAGTCTGTTGTGTGGAAAGGGGAAGTTGTTTTTACTGAAAGCTGCTAACATGTCCACGCTGCTGTTTAAACATACCCTTTTCTGACAGTTTGACAACATCAACTTAATATTCATTAACTTCTGCTCTAACTTAGGCTAACAGGCAAACCAAGATCATCTCCAAAAATGAAATTTGCAAACTGTTTTGTAAGTAATGTTTTTTTATACTGTTAACCTCAGTACATTTAAAGAGCGCTCATTAAAAAAAGCTTTCTTTTCCCCCTCCAAGCTAACAGTAATAAGAAGGACATCTCATTACTGTTTATACTGAACACAGCTGTCACTCTACACAAACTCCTGTTCTGCAGATCCCCCTGCCACCAGTATTCCCTGTCATTATTACTGTTTCAAAGGATCAGGTCTGGGCTTATACACCAAGGCTGGGCTTGTATACTTCCAAGAGAAATGTCTCATTCCTTGACACCTGAAGTTATCCCAGTCCCTGTAGCACATGTTATTTATGTGTTTTCAGACCTTCATGACCACTTATTCAACTTCTTAACAGTTGAATATGAACATCTTTTAGACGCATTGTTTGCCTCTTGTCTCACTTGAGGAAAGACAGACAAACCTTTCCTTTCAGTAGATTAAATCGGGTCTAAAGAAAGAATCATTGTGAAGCCTACAGCCATCGTGAGTCTTCATATTTTAAAAGTCAGGAGAAATTACTGCATATGTGGATCAAGAACCATAAAAAAATGCTGAACCTGAAAACACCCACAGTGATCAATCTGATTCTGAAATGATAATACACAATTTATTCTTCTCAGAGTTAACAGTAGAACCAAAAATCTGCATTGCACAACCACAAACAGTTGAAACATCTTCCCCTCAACTGCTTGGAAAACACTCTGTGCCTCCTATTCAAAGGCACCGTATCTTTTTTTCCACAGGCTGTCTTAAAATAGTTACGACAACTCTCACAAATACTTTTTTCCTCCCTTGCTGCCATTTTTCGGTTACAGAAGTGTGACCTCTGCATCAGCCTGTCTTGTAATGCTGAGAGATGATTCAGTCTCCTTTTTGCAGACCTACAGAATGCCGTTTGATGCAAGCTGCACACATGTTGGGTCACAGTGATCAAGCTGGCACATCAGAAGGATGGCAGCCAACTTGCAATATGCAGACCCATCTTTGTGATATTGCCAAAGAAACCGCAGCTACATACTCGTTCTGGGTTCATCCTCAGAATGTAGGAGAGTTATCCTTGCTTAATGCCAGAAACAAGGCATCCTTCCAGGAGAGAGCAGTACTTTTTGAGTAAATCTGGGGCGACATCGCAACGCTTGTTTCAGAGGTATACACGAAAAGGACTTCAGCATCCACACACATCTGGGCCAACAGCTATTAGCATGAGTCTTGCGTGTTTAAAGCTTGCTCCTTTAAGACTGTTAAACTCTCTACTCACATAAGGGTGATAACTCATCTTGAAATTCAATTAATCTTTTCCTCAGGGTCTGTGATTGGTGTAGTCTTGGTTCTGTCTTTCCTTTCAGTCTTAACCTGAAGTTCAACACTGGTGTTGAACTATACTACACTGAAAGCAGTCTAATGGCGGCAGCAGGGGCTCTTCTGCAGTTGGAAGAGTCTTAAGTTCAGGTGAGAAGTGATTCCCGACAGTGGTTCTGCATAAAGGAGACAGCTGAGGGGAAAGGGATTCGCAGCAGATTTTGGTATTCACTCAGGTGATACATGCAAATTATGAGCTTTCCTGTCCCTCACGTGAGGCATCCCATGCCAACAGAACATGCTGTTAGCAAATGACAAAGGTGTAGTTTTAGCCATGCAGCTCTGTGCATTTGAAAATCCTTCGGCCATTACAAGAAGGGAAATAAAATAATAAAAAAAAAAGGACACCACCACCCCCCCCCCAAAAAAAAAAGAAAAAAGAAAAAAAGAGCAGAAGCATCACTCTGAGCTGCAGAAGGCACACAACTGCTGGTGCAGTTAACACAGCATATCACACCCAGAGTACAAAAGGAGTATATTTCTATTTAGGTACAGACACTTTTCACAAGTTCATCTGTAATTCCAATGTTATGTTCATAGAAATGTAAACAAACAAACAAAAAAAGAAACCAATCCATCCTTTTCAAACCTTCTCTGAAGTGAAGGGACAATGTAGTTAAAAGTGATTCACATACCCAAAAAAAGAACCCAAGCAGTGAGGAAGGAAGGATGCTACCTTTTCCTTCTTCATCAATTCACTGGTAGGAGAGATGGACTTTCTGAAGCAGTACTCACTGCTAGAAGGATTAGAAAAGTGGTAAATCTCTTTCATACTGAAAGATGAAAGCTTTAGTTTACTTCCCAGTGAGCTTTTACAGATGCACTCAGTAGGCCAAGAGGGAAATAGAACTAAAAGCATCAGGATGAGCTGCACAGCTGTGGTGGAGCTGTGGGTTCCCAGCACACCACGGTGCACGCTCACTCTTATTCTCCTCTGAGTCCCTTGCCAGGAGCAAGGCACAGAAGACCCATCAACTAAAAGCATGCAGAGAAACAGAGGGCACTAAATGGAAAGTATCACTTCTTTTTTGTTCCCTTGTTTAATTTTCTCCGTTGTATTTGCTCCATGTTTGAAGCGCAGTCATAAGGCTGAGGGTTAGAATGACACAACAGGGACCATTTACAAATAATCACCAATTACCATTGCAAGCCTTAGATCAGAACCTGCATTTCAAAAAAACATTCTTCTCCAGCTACACAAATTACATCAGTTATGGGGGCCCCAAGGACCAGCCTACTGGGCCTTCTCACAATGGAACATTTCTGTAGTTGTTAGGACAAAATGCCACTGTCTGTATTTTAAGATCACTTCTGCAAGTCCACCTTTCGCTCCCAACATAAGCAGAAAAGGAATGGATAGACAGGAACTATAAGCAGCTCCACTACAGTAAGGACAAGAAAATTAATTGATTCTGAATCTAAGACTATAGAGCTTCTAAAGCTTCATCCGTATCCCTCCTTTCTATCCCCAAAACCAAACTTCTGAGAAACCTGAGAAATGAGAAACGGAACTGTTTTAACAACTGATGCATGTCTCATTTTCCAGACACAAGACTGCCAGCACAGAATATGAACACAGCAATAACAAGCTCTTCCTGTTGCTGAAAGACAAAATTGAAGAACTGGTTAATTGCCTTATGCCGTTACCAGTGATGGAAAGGTGGCCAAGTAGGAAATGTTCCTGAGCCCTAATGACTGGAATCAGGGAAAACACTCATGGAAATCATCTCTCAAGCCTCCCCTGCCCAGGTATTTTTCATCAGATATCTGCTTTGATCCACTGGTATCTGAGAAGTGATAATGAATTTCTTGGACTGTGATCTGACCCAATACTGCTGCTTGGATATTAAGATGAGGAAACTTGTAATTGTCCATTGTCTTTTCTTAAAATTGAGTCTCGTAAAATATTTATCTGTGTGTTTTTGTCATAGTTTTCCGCTAAGTTTTACTGGACTACCAAAAGCTCAAAAGCCAAGTAAAAAAGTAACTTGCTTTCCATTACAAAACGTTAGACTTTAAAATTACAAAATTACTTCATAATTAATGGCAAAAGTAAAGGATATTTTCTAATTCGCAGATTTCTCTCAAGAAACTGCTGCACTACTGCCCTGGAGGAAGGTGCAGAGAGATCACATGAGAGAGCAAAGGCAAAGGGGTCTGACCTGGGCGTTTCAGTACTACTGCTCACATTACACGTGCCACAACCTATTATGACAGTGCACAAAAAAACAGTACAGAACTAGATGGCTAGCTTTACTTTTTCATTTTTCCTTCCATCTAATTTAACTACTTACAGAGGAAATACTCTCAAAAGGATTAAAGACTGAATTGCATTCAGAGAGAACCAGTAAAACAGACAAGGGGCAGTACTAGGATACCGACTCTCTGTCCACAGATTTCTACCACAGTATTCTAGACTGGATATAAACCAAGAAGAGGAACTAAGACTAAATAAACAAGCTGCAATTTCATATATAAGCTGACAAAGATATAGTCCTTTTATCATTTACATTCAAAAGAATATTATAGCAGACCTGCAAGTGAATAGACACAAAACAGGGAGATAAGTATGCATTTGTGGCTAATTTTATGCTGACCAGGAAAGAAGGTCTGAGAGAATGTTGGATTTCATTGAAAATAAAAACTGATCTCCAATTAAAATGCTCGTAGATTTGGAAGGCTCTGCTGCAGTATTATCTGTGTACAACAAGCAAAATAACAAATTATTCATGGTGCATATTTATCACAGTGAAACTGCAGAGATACAAACATATAAAAACAAAGGATGCCTGTTGCTCTCAAAGGAAAACCTTTCTCATTTTAGGAAAGGTACACTAAGAACAGAAAACTTAAATGTAACAAAACCATCACAGTCTCACCCCCAGGAAAGTATTTATTTTCTCATACTGGGCTGCAAACCAGCATGCTGACATTCCATCCTGAGGGAAAACACTGAAAAGTGCACAGTGCTCACAAGTCCCAACCACCCGCTTGAAGCTTTCTAGCTGGGAAGCGCCAGCCTAGTAGTATGCCACAGGTGAGCATCATAAGATTTATTTTGCTAGCACTGCTGAAAAGATAAAGAAACAGAATGAAGATGTGCAGAGAAATCGCATACACGCCTAGGACTACATGAACCTATAAATACAGATGCAGACGAGCATTGTTTTACTATTTCATTTCAGAAAAAAACCCACCACAAATTAGACAGCAGCACTGGACTGGCAACAGTGCAAGCAGCATGCTGTGTGGGACTGGGTTTGAGTGCTGGGGTACACCTCCGTGACAACGTGCTGGTAAGCAGAGAGATTGAAGCTAGCTCTGCATTAGTTAACTGAGGTACTCCAGGCAGAGTAGCTCTGTGTACAGCTACCTAGACACCTGCTCAAAACACCTGCAGATATAGCTCTGAGGCCCAAGGTATTTCCTGTCTTGGCACAGTCACTTATGAATCCTCCTTCGTTTACATCAGCCTTAGAACTCATATCCATGCTGATCACTCACTTCTGTAAAGACTGCCACCTAGCTGGGTGCAAACAATTACAGGAGTAAAACATAAAGCAATACAAAATCCTGCCCCTCTACTCTCCTCTCGTGAGACCTCACTTGGAGTATTGTGTGCAGTTCTGGTGTCCTCAACATAAAAAGGACATGGAACTGTTGGAACAAGTCGAGACGAGGGCCATGAGGATGATCAGGGGACTGGAGCACCTCCCATATGAAGATAGGCTGAGAAAGTTGGGGCTGTTCAGCCTGGAGAAAAGAAGGCTGCATGGAGACCTCATAGCAGCCTTCCAGTATCTGAAGGGGGCATAATGGGATGCTGGGGATGGACTCTTCATTAGGGACTGTAGTGACAGGACAAGGGGTAACAGATTAAAACTTAAACAGGGGAAGTTTAGATTGGATATAAGGAGGAAATTCTTTCCTGTTAGGGTGGTGAGGTACTGGAATGGGTTGCCCAGGGAGGTTCTGAATGTTCCGTCCCTGGCAGTGTTCAAGGCCAGGTTGGACAAGGCCTTGGGTAACACAGTTTAGTGTGAGGTGTCCCTGCCCATGGCAGGGGGTTGGAACTTGATGATCTTAAGGTCCTTTCCAACCCTAACTATTCTATGATTCTATGAAAATATCATAACCACACCAGGATCTGGGGCTGTGTCTGAAACCCCAATTTCACAAATAAGTGAAAGGTCCAAAGAAGGACCATAATAAATTCCCAATAACAAATTATTTAATACAGGTTAATAATATCTAATTTGCTCAGCATTTTTGTTTTGCTAAGGAGGCACAAGACAAACCCATTATCCAGAGGGTAATACAACAAAAGAGGACATTGTACAATTTACATGTAACAAAAAGCAAGCTAAGCAATAGGCTTAAGTTAACAAGACAAGCTGAACCAGGAAATTAGGGGAAATGGTTTGGTGGCAAGACCAAGTGGAAAGAACAGTTTCCTTACGAGGTAGTTACTGTTCACTACCTGTGCCCAAAACAGGCATTTACTAACTGGAACAGACTAGGTAATCTATTTCTCTTAGTATACTCTGTTTAAGTTAATGTTGCTTGTTGATAATCTCGGGTGGATAGCAACTTTATGCCTGGATTTAACTTTGAAGAAACCTCTTTCTCAGTCTTGTAAAACCTTTTTAAGGCAACACAAAATAGAAAGACACCTCTATGGCACCAAAAAAAGCTTACTTCAGAAAATAAAAGCTGGAGAGGAATCTAGTTTTCCCATTTGGCTTTTCAGCCATACCCTATGGTGGAAAATGTAGATCAGTCACAACCTGAAAACAATCACTACGATAATATTTACATCATCATTGTGTTCTGCCTACACAGTTCTCAGGATATAAGAATTTGTTGTGGTCTTTTGAAATGAGTAACAGAACAGAAATGAAATGGAGTTGAGAGAGATACTTGAGAATTTAAAACCTCACTTCTCATTTACTGACTCCTGGATTTCAGCCATGCATTTGCTGACCTTTTTTATCCTTTACTGCCATGTTCTCTCTGGCTTGGTTTACTCAGAGATTATCAATTAACCATTAAGAACAAAATGCCACTTTTCCAACACACTACTTTAAAGTTTAAAAGATTTTGACAAGTCACACATCCCTAAAGATCTGTCAGGTAAAGCTTTCTATCACAAAGTAAAATGATAACAGAGAGGTTCAATCAATATATGCATACAGAAAGTTATTTATTCCACCATGTAGAAATCTAAAAGCAAATGAAATAATATCTAGAGTAAATAACAGTTCTAGGAATTCAATCTAATGTACATGAGAATAGGAGGTTTTATGCTTTATTATTTGTTTGCTTGGTGGGTTGGGTTTGGGGGTTTTGGTTGGTTGGTTGCTTTGTTTTAAGATCAAGAAATCCTTTAGCTATTAGCTGCTTGCAATTCAGTCAAATGCTTAATTAGAAAAATATGGCAACTTTCTACACTGGATCTCTGCTTGAAACTTGGAGCCTAATGAAACTACAGGAGAAAATTCCAGAGCCCGCAGAGTCAGAAGAGAGAGACCCTGGTTGGACTAACTTTGGCCCAGAGTCCACAGGCATCTTGTGGAAATTTTCACTTGTCCTATATTCAGATGCTTCAAGTGTGCTATTAATGTGAAATTAACATGCCTCTCCCTGGTCATGGAAAAAGACAGCAAGTCAGAGACTGGCCTGAGTATCTGTTTGACTGCTGAAATATAAAAATAAGTGTCCTGTTGATCCTCATTAGTTTGCAGAGTCCCTGGCTCCTGCTGACTGGAACACACAGACATCACAATATAAAGGCACAAAGGAAAATTTGTTGGCATTAACGTAACTCTTTTAATTAAATACTTTGCAGTATTATTTCCACTTGAAAAGGTCATAGAATCATAGAATAGTCTGGATTCTAAGAGACCTTCAAAGCTCATCTAGTCCAACCCCCCTGCAACAAGCAGAGACATCTTCAACGAGATCAGGTTACCCAGAAACACAACAACGCTGGCCTTGAATGTCTCCAGGGATAGCGCATCTACCAACTCTCTGGGCAACCCGTGCCAGTGTTTTACCACCCTCAGTGTAAAGAATTTTTCCTTGCATCCAGCTTGAATCTCCCTTCTTTTAGTTTAAAACCATCACCTCTCATCCTTTCGCAACAGGCCCTGCTAAATGGTCTTTCCCCACCTTTCTCATAGGCCTCCTTTAAGATCTGAAAGACTACAATAAGGTCTCCCTGGAGTCTTCTCTTCTCTAGGTCTAACAACCCCCAACTCTCTCAGCCTTTCCTCAGAGAGGTCCTTAAGGTCAGCTCTGTGCTGAGACCTGGAAAAGACGGTGGGAAGTATAACCTAGAAAGATCAAGAGTTCTCATCCTTTCACCATCTAGTGAGAGAAAAATCATCCCAAACAATTATTTCAAAATAAAAAATTGATAATTAAATTTTAATATCTCCTGCAAGATTTCTACAGCACTGGTCTTAAACTGTCACATTTCTTATTAGCATCGGGATACATGAACAAACACATACCCCTCCCCTCTTTTTTCAGTTGCCCAGAAGACAGCATCAACAAAAATGTGTATAGTCCATGTCCATGCAACATACTGTTAATTGTGCTAAAACAACTGTCAGGTAAGTTTTGTTTTCCTTTAAGATGGAGTAAAACAACACTAGGATTAGGAAAATAGTAATTAAGCAATGCAGACCAAATTCACTGTTGTATAACAATATGAGCCATTCCTGGTTTTCTAATTGGTTTGGTCAGATAAACAGACATTCAGAACTTAGCTAAGAAACAAGTAAATAATGTCACACATTAAGCACAGTAATGCTTACTACAGTAAAGTCATACCTCACTACCCAACACTAATTACTACTGCAGCCTAGTGTCAGATCTACAAGGCATCATTGTTTGTCTGGAAAAACAGTGGCCAGAAAATGAACAAAAGGGATACTATTACTGGGAATTGTTCTTTCATTTAAATTCAGTGAGCTATTTCTTCCTCTCTTGCTATCAGCACACACCACTTTCAAAGCTAAGGATTGGTACAATTCATATACTAAAGTGCATCCGTAAACTACCTACCTCACTTCGAAATTTGATACACAGGTCTGTTATAAGTACATCGGTATGGATCACTAATATGGAAACTGTATGACATCCTCATTCAAACCAACAATGATTCATCCATAAAAGTCAGTGTCCAAACAGGATAGATACAGTTGCAGCAGACAGCAATTATGTTTTGTGAAGATGTGCAACAAAATGTTTTGCTTCTCTGAGACCATACAGGTGGAAGTGAAAATGGGATTCCCAGTCCTCGAAGGCACAGAGTTACATGTAGGAATTTGTAAAACAAGAGACTAGAGGATTTCAGCACTGATACACACCCCACACAAGAGCAATACACCACCACTCTCGAGAGAAAGCTGTGAATTGGAAAGCCTACTATTTGACTCTTATCAGGTCCCTCCTTAGCACAGAAGAAGTCTAGATTATGTAAAGCATGTTTCTATTTGTTGTATGTATTTCCCCTGACTTCTCTGTGGAAAATAAACTGCTAAGGCTGAGGCAGTCTCCATTATACACCAAACTGTCGTTGCTGATCCAAAACATTGAAAGCCTTATAGCTTCTTCACTGAAATCGATGACCTAGATAAATTGTGGTTATGCCCCTTTCTGGAGGGGGCCTAAAAACATTTTTATGAAGCTTTTCAAAGAATGGGCCTAAACAAGACCTCTAATGCCAACATTACACTGACCTCAGGTCTGCCTCCTTTTAAAGTAACTGGAAGGAAAACCAGCTGTGTAAGTGCTGATTATAAACAGATGCAATTATAAACAGATATGTTGTTGAAAGGCTCCCTCACAAAGCAAAAGATTATCCTAAAGTTGATGTAAGAAAACAGTCTGTGGACGCAGCTTCCCCAGATGAGACCGTATCAACAATAAATCCCAACTTGGCCTACTATTCAGGTTTTTTAAGAGAATCTGAACAGAGCAAAAAGCCTATATCCTTAAATACATGTGTATGCCAATTATGAATTTAAAAAAAATGAAAGCAGAAACCAGTAAATTTATGCCCTGAAACCCAATTAACTTATACAATTGTTATCCTAATGTATTTAAATAAATGTTTAATCTACTTATTCCATTATTTTGACTCAACGATATCAAAACAGAACATTCTGACATTTAATTACTATTTATTTTGTGTGTAATATGTTTTGATTCTAATGAATACTTTTTATTTCCTTTAGGTGTCATCTTCATCCCTGAAATATTCATCAGAATCAATTATGCCTTTTGTTGCCTTGAATAAAAACTGTGTATCTAAAATAGCTGGTATTAAAAATCAATCTCTAAAAGCAACCTAAATACCACTTAGTCCAGAAAGCTAGTTCTTTTCTGCAATTTCATCAGCGAGATCCTTTTGTCCATCATTTCCATGCAAAAAATCTTCAGACCAGGTTTTACATAATTACAGGGAGAAACAGCATTACTGCTACAGTCCTTCCTTTACAGAAAGGACTTCTCTCTCACCTTTTCTCAGGCTAGCCATACATTTGAATGTCTTTTCATAAAAAATCTCCAATAAACAACAGTTGTCCTTTTCTAAGGAGAAGTGAAAGAAATAATCAATGGTTTTCATCACACTAGGGTGAGCTTCCACTATGGGCCAAGCAACTGTGTTGAACAGAGAAACAAAGAAACAGTGATGTTACCACAGGTACATCTGCACTGGCAGATGTTGGTGGGGGTGTTTCATATATAATTTTCTTCTGGTTTTAATTTATGTTGAACTTTCAAACTCCTTAACAGCCCAATATCAACCAGTCTGAATAGGCCCAAGACTGGGATTAGCTGCCTTTGCCTCGCACCATGACTACCTCCAACAGCTGCCAAAGTGGAAGTGGAAGGAAGCACAGGGAAGGAAGCTTTTCTCAACCTCAAGAGGAGAGGGAAGGCAGGCTACATGACCAAAGACTGACCAAAGCAGCCCAGACTGGCTTAGAAGAGGTGTGCCTGAAGACACCAGTTTGTGTCTAGCCAGCAACATGCAGCCACTGTTCATGCCTTACTCCTCCCTTCCCAACATGTTACACAGGATTTGTGCTGGCAGTTCAGAGGAGGAAGGTAATTGTAGGACGCTCACCTTACTTACTGCAGAAACTGAAAGGTGCCACATACTCCCATTCTGAAGAGGGAAGGGAAAGGGCTTTTCGTACCATTTAGAAAGCCACAGAGTGTAGATTTGGGTTGGATAAAAGGAAGAAATTTTTGTAATATGGGTCATGAGTCACTAGAACACATTGCCTAGAGAAGCTGTGGATGCCCCATCACTGGAAGTGTTCAAGGCCAGACTGGATGGGGCTTTGAGTAACTTCATCTTGTGGTAGGTGTTCCTGCCTGTGCAAGGTTGGACTAGGTGACCTTCAAGGTCCCTCCCAACACAAACCATTCTATGATTCGATGATATGGGACCTCTCTTTTTTCTTACTGTTGATTTGGGTAGTTTTCTACCTTTAGACCAACTTTAAAACAAACAAACAAACAAACAAACAAACAGAAAAGAACAAAACCCACAAAACCATCTAAACCCTTCCTCCAGCCAGTCAGTGTCAATCCATTAGCTAAGTTTGCACACTAATCTCCTGCCTCATCAATTGTCACCATTGGCTACAGCTCAGCTCTTTCTTCTTGCCTGACTTTGGCAGACAACAATTTAATTTGCCAAGGATTCCAATACCTGAATTTAAATAGAAATTAAGTCAAATATGATTTCTCTATCACAGGCAAACTGGTACAGCTGAGCTAAGTCTGATTTTACATTCTGAAAACTCCTCATAAAGCTAATGGCTACAGATCATGCATTTAACATTCAGATTTAAGCAGCATTAGGAATTATGGCTTAGAGCTGCATATTTAAAATGAAGCAGCAAGAAAAACAGGAAAACCACCAGTAAATAAAATTTACTGACGCTTCACAATGCTTAAGCAGAGCTGAAAATCTGAGAACTTGCTATCACTACAAACTGAAAATGTTTTCACAGTATTTCAAACATTCATTACAGTTCTTTGCACCCCTTTTACTTACATGTAAGACTGCATAAATTCAAACCTAAAGAATTAGTGAGTTTAGCCCAAGGTATATGCATGCCTATTAAACCACAGAATCGTAGAACAGCTTGGGTTGGAAGTGACCTTAAATATCGACTACCTCAGACTAGAACTGAAGAGCTGAACACTGTACTCCAAGGGGGGTCTCACAAGAGTGGAGTAGAGGGGAAGAATCACCTTTCTTGACCTGCTGGTCATGCTCCTTTTGATGAAGCCCAGCAAATGGTTTGGCTTCCTGGGCTGCAAGCACACACTGCCTGCTCATGTTGAGATTTTTGTCAATCAACATTCTGTAAGTCCTTCTTCTCAGGGCAGCTCGCAATCCATTTCCACACAGGATTGTCCTAATGTATGCACATTAAAGGTGGCAAACGAACCTCTTAGGGGTCTGCACAAGAGCACTTTCCAACCCATATGAAAGAGCATTCAAGAATTAATAAACAGAAGATTATCTACTGTTTTACTGGTAACTTTTAAAAAGTGGGCTGAAATATGCAAAGAAAGACTTTATTTCACAAGTCACTTTTTCACTTAATTTTATACTTAGCAGTGTATCCAATATAATTACTCATAATAAATTGCCATATGATTGAATTTTTCTCCTTATCCAAAAGTATCACCAACATCTGATGTTCTGCCAATTAGAATCTGGCTCAATATCTGTAATGGAATTTTCTACAAAAGAAATGCTGTGTTAATTCTGAGAGAATGATTGGAGAAAGAGAACTGTAAACACTTTCATACCTTCTCTAAAACTGGGATGGAAGAGGAAATAATTGCTCAAGACAATCTTTTTAATACATATACAAAAATAAATCATGCTAAATTTCAATGAGACTTTCAGGAAGGGTAGTGGGTTGATAGCTGAACATTACACAGAACACAGAAATAACCATTTCTGAAGAATTAAAGAAGACTTTATGCAACTTTTCTTACTGTTTTCCTATTACACTTTTTTTTAAGATAAATGAAAAACAATGCCAGAATATTACCAGAAGGTCTTGAAAACCACAGGAGCATCATAAAAGACATAATGCTAGGGGATAAGGCAACAAAATTAACCAGTGTAAATCTTCCTGAGTAGTCCTGACACAGGAGCATAACTCTCTTACAACCCAGTGAATTTGAAATCATGTTTATTTACTTGGTAAATAAATTATTCTTTCAACAAATATTTCTAGAAAAGTAAATCAAAGACTGTGCTAAATCCTTTGAATTTTCTAAAGCCTTCAAACTTACTCTTAGATTCTTAAGAGTACAAATTCTGAACAAACACATTATAGACAGATTTAGTGATTCAAAACACCTGCAACTAGTGACGCAGAATTTATGTCACACGCCCAAAACAAACCTTCTCTCTCACATTCAAAGAGCTGGGTGTGGGAAATCAGCTCTTGTAATTAAAACACCCTGGCTTTGCAAGCAATATTGTAGTAATTCTCAAACCATGACTACTACATAGGATTAAACACAAATTAATAATTTTCAGAGTAAAATAATTACTGTGCAGACCACGTATTTGTTCCCTTCCATGTCGAATAAAACTGAACTGTGGCTCAGCAACTGAAGTATAAAGAAACTAACACTGAATTGACAGAAAAGAGCAAGGCATTCATAATTCAAAATACTAAAGAAACATCACTGAACAGGAGATATGATGGACCACATGTAGAAGACAGAGGTGAGAAAGCATTAGAGCACAGCATCAACAGAACACACAAAGAAGTAACAGAGATTAATATTTTCAGCAAATGGGTAATTAAGCAAATGAAAAAGGCACAAGAGATACATATAAGTGATGATATGAGAATTTGTGGTAAGACGCATAAAATTTGATTAAAATGCATTGAAGAGGAGCAGCAGCTTGAACTCTCTCCAGCTGGATCCCACCATTGCAATGTTCATTAAATCTAATATTGCATACTAGCGACTGTCTATTACAATCCTGAAAAGTAATTAAAAATGGTTAGCAAATGTTGACTCAAAGTGCACAAGGCTGGAAGGAAATCTCTGGAAAGAATGGAGAATGGAATTGGAGGAAGGGGAGCAAAAACAGTAAAAAGACTGAAGAACCAAATCCCAGCTAGCAGATGAGCTCATGGTGTATTAACACAGGAGGATGATTCCATGAGCCCATGGTGTCATTACAGACTTTTCAGTGATGCCAAGATTTTTTAAATCTGTTTGAAACTGGACAGCTAGAACACTTGTACACTTAATTCAAAGTAATGAATGGCTGAAAATAGCCAGAGAATTTGAGTCTCCCATTTTATAGGGCTATCTTAGATTATTATGCATAGCTTTCCATTGTAGCAGCAGATATGATGAAAAGCATAGTTCTTAATGTGTCCAAAAAATCTCATTAACAAGAGACACAAAGTAAATCTTAACAGGACAGTTATTGGTTAGGCATTTATTTAAAAGTAATTTTTATTCACTATCACATCCTTTCTGAAGGGCAGGCTACTTCCTGTAACACATCAAGCTTCTTACACAGCTTGCTGAAAGACAACCCCAAATATTATGTCCTTTTCAATTCTACCCCATGTTCAGCATCTTGAGACATCCCACTCCCCTAAAACTTACTGTTGGGCAGCTAACTAGCTCAGCCTTGCCCTGCACCATATTCCAAGCTCTTCTTCCTCCCAGTCGTAATTTCTTCTTCAGTTATACAGAAAAAAGGATTACTTTCCAACAAATCCTGCACTGTCCCCACACCCCGATGTAGTACATATTCTCTGTTTCACCTGCAGACCTATCCTCATCCTTTCACAAATGCCTTTATGTGATTTCTTTCACTTGAACTGCCACAGTTCTGATCAGACTGTGATTTGGAGAATCTCACACTGAGTCCTCACATTTCTGTACAACAGGGAAACCATTTGCTCACCCACATCTATTCTTTTTTTTTTTTTTTTGTGCAACATAATTTAATGTAGATAAAACCAAGCTAGGACCTAAGTTACATCTTCTTCTCCATGAAAGGTTTCATTCACTAGCAAAGAAATAGCTGACAAAGGACAAACAATATATAAAAATATAAGGCTAAAATATCTGAAAAAAAAACCCCAAACCCCCAAAACAGATGTGGCAGAGAAAACCCTACAAAAGAAATGCAACTTTAACACCCACCCCTTATGACTGACCAAGCAAGTCTGAAGTTAGATGAGACAAAATGAATCTGCGGTACCACTTGCTAAGAGTAAGAAATAAATTCTCTAGCCATATGCTGCTGATGTTGCAAAAAAGACAGCGAACTGTCCTCTTACTTGGGAATGGGACCGGTCCTTTAAGCAATTAAAGACACATCTAAAGATCTGCACTGCTTCCTGTAGGCACTGAGCATGCTTCAGGGAGGTCACAGCAGAATCTGAGAGCTTGCCCAGCTGCATGGAAAGCTTCTCTTCTTTGGGAAGGGAACAGGCAGTTCTTCTCCAAAAAACTCTGCATGGTGACTAAAAAATCAGAACACATTTCTCAAGATGGTAACCTACAACTGAAGCGCTGATTAAAAGAGGTACCTTATCCATATGGAGATAAAGATAGCAGTGCCTAGTTGTATCAAATGCTGCCAGAAAGATTTTTAGCACCAGGTTTTTTTTGTTTTGTCTTTCTTTTTTCCCTTCTTCAAAAAGCGTGGATATTTTCCAGTTCAGTTTATCTCTTCTGCCCAGGCAGTGGATTACAACTTTTAAAACAGCAGAGTAGGAGGAAGCTGTTTCTAGAAGGTTTGGAAGTTCACAGCCTTTGAAACTTAAAATGCCTTTCCTTGTATCTGAAAAGAGATCCTATGAACTTTTTAAACAATACAGAAAACAAAGCACATAACTTACCTCATAGTAACTTCGCACAGCATTGCAAAATGCTTCATCTGCTACAATTTGAGTCTCCCCATTCAAAAAGGCCTGGAAACGTTCCTTCAGTATCTGCAGCTGCTGCTTATTGAGCTATACAAGAAAAAAAGGAGAGGGGAGAGAACAATAAATGCAGTTAGTCCTGAAGTAAAAATATGGAACACTACACACATTTGGAAGCTGTGAACAGGGAGGAAAATGCACAGGCTTCCTGGCGGCTTGCTCTCTAGGGAGTGGCAGCAACTCAAGAGTCCTAGCTGGATAAGTCAGGTGGCTGCAGCAAGTCATGTATGCACTCAGCATGCAACTAAACCTCTGTATTCTTCCCCTTGTGTCCTTGGGATGCTACAGCTAAGTCTGCATGGATACTTCTCCTGAGCAATATTTCATATGCACATGCTGACCTTCCCCATGACAGCAGCACCAGCTAATAAAACTTGTCTTTTAGCTCCAGCCTTCAAATATTTCTTTTCTATTTTTTTTTTCAGCCTTCAAGTAAGTAAAAAATAACTGAGATGTGTCCACTTTTTGGAGTAATCCAGGTGCTACCCCCTGGCATGTTTTAACACGCATGCTCACTGTGAAAAAAATGGACAAAACATGCTCCCTGTGATGGAAATGGACTTTTAGCCACCAATGTTATAACCACTGCAAACAACACGAAACAAGTAATCATGGGGAACAGCAGCCACATGGCTCCAGGACTGACACCAAATTACATATGATGGACTTCATATCAAAGTTGAAGTCGTTTTGAAAACAAGACTCCTTGTAGAGAGCGTGACATGATTAACCTTGCAACCGACGCATTTCTATCAAAGATTAATGTTGTTGGAAAAAGCAAAATCTGAAAGCTCTCCAGTGATCCAGACATAGGCTTTCTTTGTGAGGATGGAGGCACGGACCCAGAGGTAGAGTGCAAGCTACATCGTTTATTGCAAAGATTACATGATATTTATATGCTTCCAAGCAATTAGCCAAGCACATCTGTGCAAGCCTTGCAGTTACACCAGGTGAAAGGTCTATGTGATTTTCTTATCAACATCCTTTCCGGTTCTGACGTCCGTGTTCTGTGCCAGTTTCAACATCTTCCAAGTACCAGTCAGGGATGGGTCACTCTTAATTTCCTGCTGTAGCTCCTCCTTCCCATGGTCACTCTTAATTGCCTGCTGTAGTTTCTCCTTCCCATGGTCTCTGTCAGTTTTGACAGATTCCAACCCCCACAGTTCCCCCTTCTTGTTTTTGCAATGCAGTATGCACATCTTTCAAAAGCTTGGGATAACATTCACTGCATACATTGTCACAAGCAAGGTACAATGCATATGATGGCGAAGAGAGCAAGCAAAAAGATCAATCCTCCCTTAACCAAAGTTAATAGCCACCCAGTTATACCTCTATGCAACACATTCCTTCCAAAATTTCACACCCATGTCCATGTGCTAAGAGAAGAAAATCGATTGCTGCTCTGTTTTGCAAAGTCGCATGTCTAATAGAGTCAACATCAGTGAGCAACGCAGAGAGAGCAGATGCTGTAGCATTAGTTCGTTTAGCAAGCCAACATCCTAACTTATTCAGTGTTGCTAAAGCTTGAGCGCTAGCTACTCCGGGAGCTAAAAATGAAGAAGCTATTATTTCACCTGGCTTCCAAAAATTTACTTTGTCATCACAGCTCCGTTAAAAAGCACACGTTGACCTCCAAGAATGCAATCCTCGCTTATTTATCATAGTGTTTTATTAGGGATAAACATGCCTAAGGTCCCTACTGCACATGGACTGCCCTTTATATGGGATGGCACCCCTTGCCAGGCCCGATCTTGTGGCAACTGAGGCATGGACTCTGTTTCTGGCTACAAACAAAATCCCTTATTGAGTGAGCTTACAGGTTTGTACAGTATTCTGCTTAGCCATTAGTAGTGGTTAGTTCATTTAGTACTTTTCCATCATAAAACAATCTTATTGATCATGCACTCTTTCAGCCAATCACATTACTGTCCACGCACCTTTACTTGAGTAATTATTTCTAAACATAGTTCTCTGCTATCACTATTCATTACATCATCAGTTCCACTTCTCCTTGACTACGCATTCTTTATCTTGTCTTAAGCATCCTCCTGTTTCCACATTTACAGTCCTCAGAAATTATCTTGATGCTCCTTCTTCAGTTCCACGTGATGTTTTGTCTCCAGTTCTTCCCTACTTGTCCCGTTCACTTCTCCCAAGGTTTGTGGCTGGTAAGAGTCCAGCTGTCCAGGCTCTTATCCAGGTCTACTGTGCAGCTTCTTGTGCAGCATTCCCCGCATCTCCCCCTTCTTTATCAACTAACAAAACATTGTTAATAGACTTAGCAATCAAACGATTTATACAAGCAATTAAACAAGGAACTGTGATTAAAATATATAAGAAGATTTTTACACAGGCTACTGCAATTTTAATAATGTCTTATTCTGACAGCAAGCTTTCTAGCCAATTCCAGCTACTCTCCACTCACAACTTCTGAACTCCATCCTTTAGGTTTTGAACTGCTTCATGGCCAGACTCAGAACGATCAGATAGGTTCATGCAACACATGTCATCAAAGTCTTTACAACCATGTCCTTGAGCTAACAGCAAAAAAATCTATGGCAGCTCTGTTTTGAAGGGTAGCGTGTTCGACTGAATCGTTATCTGTTAACAGAACATCGCTGTGGGTGAAAAACCTCCGGGGCAGAGGCTGGGATTCTTCCCACCTCTCACCGGGAGAAGTGCACCCCCCCGCCGCCCCTCAGCGCGCCCGCCGGAGCATACAAAGGCGAGGGGCGGGCGAGTATCACAGCCCTCTGCCCGCGGGCAGACAATGGGGGGAGCCCGCCGGAGCCTGCTGCTGCCGCCGCCATGCGAGTGAATGAGTTCGCGGCAGCGGGGAGGTGGAGGAGGCGCTCTCCGCAGCTCCCTGTCCCACCGCTGCCACCAGGCGCAGCCCCTTGGCCGGAGGGGAGCCCCCGCCGCAGACCCCCCTCGGCTCCCGCAGGAGCGCCGTTTTCCTCCGCGCCGTCCAGCCCGCGGTTGGCCTCGTGACGGACGGGATGTGGAGCGTTCAGGTCGTGGGGCAGGTTCACAGCACTGTGATTTTCCGCTTCTCTTTTGGTATTTTTTCACATATCATGCGGGTCAGGGGGGTAGAGGCAGGGTTCTCTGTCAGGGTCGACTGGTCCGGGATCAAAAGGATCATTTTTGCCTGGCTCATTTGCTGTTGCAGCCTGCTGGCGGATATCTTCCCACAGATCGATACGCGCGGGAGGGTGCGTGAGCACCATCAAAGCTTGCGCCTCATGACAGCCAATGCCAGGATCAGGTGGGAATAGATCTGGCTCAGTTTCTGGGTCTACTGGCCATGGGTCGAGAGGATCCGGAGTGTTGTTTGTTGGGACAGGAGGGGCTGATGGTGCCGATGCCTCCTGTGCTGCCCTGTCAAGTGCCTCATAGACTGAGAGCCATACAGCCAGCAATTTGGGGGCTGCCGCGTTATCCCTTCTGGTTGCATCCCAGAGGCAGACCTCAATCTTGTCCCATATTCCCTTCTGATAAATATTAGTTGATGTCGCCTCTGGGGCATGGGTCGAGACCCATATTAACAAGTCTTTCAGTCTGTCTTCATTCACACTAAACCCCTTCTCTAGGAATTTTACTAGTACTCTGTACACCAACTTGTGCTAGGGGGATACTGAATTTCCCAAGTTCCCATTCCCAGCCGCTTATCTCAGTCAGAGGTATCAGCCAATTGCTGCAGCCTTTTGGAATTCGCTGGGTGTCCTCACCAGTCGCCGAGTCACGGCTCTCTGTCTTGTCCCTGTTCAGGTGCCATTTGTGAGGATGGAGGCACGGACCCAGAGGTAGAATGCAAGCTGGATCGTTTATTGCAAAGATTACACGATAGTTATATGCTTCCAAGCAATTAGCCAAGCACATCTGTGTAAGCCTTGCAGTTACATCAGGTGAAAGGTCTATCAGATTTTCTTATCGACATCCTCTTTCCAGTTATGACGTCCTTGTTCCTTGCCAGTTCCAACATCTTCCAAGTACCAATCAGGGTCAGGTCACTCTTAATTGCCTGCTGTAGTTCCTCCTTCCCATGGTCACTCTTAATTGCCTGCTGTAATTCCTCCTTCCCATGGTCTCTGGCAGTTTCGATAGATTCCAACCTCCACACCTTTTGCCAAGGCTCCTATCAACTCTTGAAATATTTAGTAAGATATTTTCTCTGTATCAAATCTGTGAGAAGTTAGAATGTCACATCAAAGATGACTGCTGCTAACATACTAATATAACAAAACGAAGTTTAAAAATAGTTGTTTTGCTTTCCCAGAACTTAAAAACTTGTGTAAAGCCTTTATTCCAGTGAATATTCCTGAACTTTAAATTTCATGTAAAAAAAAACCCAAACAGAAGTAATTAAAAAGTTTTTTTCATCCTTCCTGTATCTTGCTTAGTTAAAAATAAACAAATAAGTACACGTGTAGCCAGAAAATTAAAATATTTTTCCAGAAGTTACATTTGTAATGGTTAACCTGCAATAAATAACATTTTTCTGACCACATCATTGTCTCTTACAGAAGAACTTTTTTGTATCTGCAGTGAGTATGGTGACCATAGTCTATCAGGTCTATAGTGCTGACTCTTTGAAGCTGCATTACAAGATTATCAAAATTACTGGTATCCTGAGAATGTGCCTACCTTGGACAATTTATTTCCTTCATATCAAAGGAAGATCCTACATAGAGTTTCCTATGTTTGTCATGTCTTGTGTTTCTATGGAACATGGAGCAATTTACTTCAACACTATCTTGAAATTGAATGCAAACGTGAAAACTGTTCTATTTACACAGAAAACAAAAGTATAGATGCTATTTAAATACTTGATATGAGAAATGGTGAAATGTAGGCAGTACGGATGCAAAGCCAAAGAACTATGCCTTTGAAAAATTATCTAAGCTATTTAAAAATGATAGTTCTGTTCTTCTTCTTAATGAAGCTATTAGCGATAAAGAACAAGCCCCAAGAAACCCCTACAGAAGACTCCTGTTGAGGCAAGCAAACTTCAGCAGAGGTTGGTGTAACTTGGAAAAATTTCCTGCATGTGAGCTCTTGAGAGCAGCAGCCCAACAGGCACATTGTCAGCCTGCACCACTGCTAGTTAAAAATCCATGGAAGAGTACTTGTTTTATGTCTGCACATAGACCAAAAGTGCATCTATCCACCTGTCTGCCAGACATCCACTCCTTGCACAGAATCTGGACCACAAAGGTTAGCTGTTTCTAACAGAAACCAAGCTTTATTCCCAGCTATGCAGGACAGGTCTTTCCCCTTATTCAATTCCCTTTATTCTCTTCATTTTCTAAAGATACTGGACAAGTCAAGATAATGGAAAATACAAATCATAAAGGATGGTTTAACTTTTTTTCTATCACAGACTTGTTCTCAAAGGGGAAGTAAAGAGCCAAGTGCTCCTAGAGACAGTGCACCACTGCTGAGCAAGCAGCTCCTTCATCCCATGGAGTATTCACAGCTCCGCCACGAGAACATGCGGGCTTCCTGCCAAGGCAATTATGGAAATGTGTTTTCATGCTTGCAGACTTCATTTTTTAGGTGATTTGCTTGTCTATTACCCACATATCAAACAAAAACATTATGAATAAGGCAATGAAATATAAATTTAATTCTGACTTTCTCATTCTTAACCAACATAGTTCAGCAAACTAAAATGCCTTTAAAATACTTATATATGGCTTTCATGCCAATTCAGGTAGTAAGCAATTCTAAGGATTGAGTGACATGTTAGGATTACTGTACGTTCCTTACATTACTTTTTGGATGAAATCTGGACATGTAGGGGAACAAAGTTCTGCAAAACTACAAAATAATAACAAATCCAATGGAAAACATGGAAAGCTACACCTTCCACTAAGGATAATCTGAACATTATTTTATAGGTCCCAAGTACTATAATCTATAGAGACACAGTTAACTGTCAAGATGCAGAATACTTTATAGCAGTCTGCCACAGCATACAGTTCCTCTGGGATTTTTACTTGTCAGAATATTTAGTGTACAGTGAATTCTCAGTGATATTTTACTTTTTTAAATGTTGGTAATTTTTAATTATACTCATCAATTTGCAGCCAAATGCCTTTAACAATGAAAAATCCAAAACTTAACAGCAAAAGTAGCAGCTCAAAAATGCAGAATAAAAAGGGAAATCTAATTCCATTAGAAAGCCATAATAGCAAATGGAAAGAAACAGGCATCTGCACAGGACATTAACTCCTGGACACCGGCAAACAGCTCAACCTATCCATGTTTGAGCTTGCCTTGAAGTTGTCCATCTCGTTTAACAAGGAACAAGTGATGAGGACATCATGCATAGCCAGTTCCTAAGTGAAATGCTTAAAACTTGAGGGCAATGAGCCTAGCCAGATTCTCTCTGGTAGGAGTTTACATAAAGGAGCTCAAAAGCCTTCTGTAGTAGGATTACCTTTCTACTGCGCATGCCCCTTCCTGCTTTCCTCTGGGTCAGACCTTTGCTTTCAGTTTCCCCCTATTTCATCACATCTTTACCATCAGTGCAGACATAATGTCCACCTTTTAATTCTAACAGAAAGAACCATGAACAGCAAAATAAAAATAAAAATAAATACAGAATCATAGAATGGTTTGGACTGGAAAGGACCTTAAGATCCTTCGAGTTCCAACCCCCCCTGCCATTGGCAGGGACACCTCACACCAGACCATGTCACCAAAGGCTAAGTCCAACGTGGCCTTGAACACTGGCAAGGATGGAACAACCTCTTTCAGTGCCTTCAGAGTAAGTGACCTTCAGAGTGAAGTGACCTTCAGAGTAAACACCTTCTTCCTTACATCTAATCTAAACTTCCCCTGTTTAAGTTTGAAGCCATTACCCCTTGTCCTATCACTACAGTCCCTGATGAAGAGTCCCTCTCCAACATCCTTAGGCCCCCTTCAGATACTGGAAGGCTGCTATGAGGTCTCCACGCAGCCTTCTCTTCTCCAGGTTGAACAGCCCCGACTTTCTCAGCCTGTCTTCATACGGGAGGTGCTCGAGCTCCCTGATTGTCCTCGTGGGCCTCCTCTGGACCCAACAGCTCCATGTGCTTCTTCTGTTGAGGACACCTATATGGAACACCAAATGTAAACTGAACTCCGAATATCACCTGAAGTGTATAGGAAAGCCTCACTGATTCTGTTGCTTTCCAATAACCTGCTTCAGATTTGTACTGCTTAGTTGGATTACACATTCTCAGTGGAATTAAATCTCTGGTCCTAACTCTGTGTGATACTGCTGCCATAGCTCTGTGTGATACTGCTGCCATAGCTCTGTGTGATACTGCCGCTTCATGGGAGAATGTGTAACTAAATTCCAGCAACTCAGAATACCAGGCTTGACTGCATTCTCCAGAACAATAACAAAGACAGCTTTAAGGGAAAACAAGATTAACTGCCTTCAAATTTACTTCTTCTTTATTGCAGCCACACAAGATACAAATTTCTTTTCCCCTCCATCCTTGTGCCTTTCACAAAAAGCAACATTTATTTTTCACGTTACATTTGCTAACCTTAGTAGGTTATCAGAGAATGAAATCATGTATTTAAGATAGAACAAACTTCTCAGAGTTATTTAATTAAAGAATAACTTGCTTTCAAGTTGCAATAGCAATTTGACTTTTTCTAATATACAAAGCAATACAAAGGCATCAAAAGAGCCTCAAGCACTTAACTATTAAAAAAAACACTCACCTTGCATTTAACATTTCAAATTAGTCTTATATATCCCAGCACATTCCCCTTGGAGCACTAAAGATTTGCCTTTTCACTTCTTAAGTGAAACTTGGGTACAAAAACCTAGGGGAGTTTCCAGTTTAGTTCCACTCATACCTTTAAACAATTTCAATAAATGGATTTTACACAGAGTTTAAATTCTTGTTTTTATAAGGAGCTGCACTTCAAACTACCTGGCAGTTTAGGGAGCTGTTTCAATATTACAGGTTTTACTTAATTAACTACATTTAAATAATAAACTGACAGTATGAAGGAAAAACAAAGCAGGCACGTATTTGTAACAGTAATACTGCCGATCTTCTCTTTGAAAGATGGAAGAAAAAACCCCAAACAACCCTCACTTCACAGAATCTGAGGCTAGATTTGGAGCATTTTCATCTGTTTCTCATTGCCTAAGTACACAGAGCAGCTCATTACTGCCCTAAACATACGCAGCCAACAGCAGCTGGCAAAGACACAACTCACAGCATAAATATTCTCTAGAAAACTTTGGCCTTTAAAACGAAAAAGCTTCACATGTGGCCTGTGTGTTGGCTGCAACCAGCCTCTCACTGTATGCCCCAGAGCACTGCTGGCTTGGAACCACAGCCTGCGGCTGACCCTATTCCCCACAAGTGCAGTCAGCCAAAGAGCTGGTTCTGGAGGAATAACATTCTGAACCATTGCCACCTTGTGGCAATTTTAGAAATATAGGAAAGAAATGTTCACAGGTTGCATGCCTTCACACTTGGAGCTCAGGTATGTGTCAGTATCAATAAGCCCTGACCTTAACACTAACAACAGCATGGCTTCTTCTCTACTCCCACACTGTTTTACTCGGAATAACCTTTCTCAGACCATATGGGGATTTCAGGAAAATAGCAGGAGGTGATGTCTGCAATTATAGACAGAGTTAGATCAAATATTTCTTATACAGGCTACAAAAAAAAACCAAAAGGGGAGTAGGGAGGAGCCAACCAAAGACTCATCCCTCAAATTCTCACCTGCAGTGTATATGATTTGTAACGCCAAACAGAACTTAAGTCCCTGAACACTTCCTAAAAATAAGAAGCTTTTTTTTGTTTCAAAACTAAGCCGTTTTGTCCAGTGCCTTCCACAGCAGCAGCTTCTTTCAGACAACTTCAGCCCAAACTGTACTTTTCCAGAGCAAAGAAGAGTGAAAACAATAAATAACCTGATGAGCCTTCCCTCACACAGCTGTCTCTCCCTTCCATTTAATCAGGAGATAAATTTGCATCCCCTGAGTGAAAAGAAATTAAGGTACAGATAATTTTCCATCCAGCTTCTGATGCACTTCTTTGAACATAACTTTGCTTCCTGTCCTGCCAGGCTCTTTGCAAAAAAAAAAAAAACACAAACAAACAAAAACAGAGAAAAAGAGTAGAAATTAGTGCCAGAGTGGCTTTCTCATGTTAGGAATTATGTTTCACTGTATAGTAATTCATCCCACTTGCCCATACCCTCAGCCAGAACCAAACCTGGACGATACAACAGGTCAGTGCATTTAGAATGACAGTCAGCTTTACACACCACTTCCATGACAACAAAAATTCAACTACCAATAATTTCCTAGGAGTTCCAACAGACCATGTGTTCAAGGCCCTACACATTTCAAGTTCAAGGTCCACCTGCACACCAAAACCAAGCTTTCAACCTAAGTTCCACGTGCCTACAAAAGGGAACACGTATGCACTTTACATGTTTTTTGCTGTTTTTTTTGTTTTGTTTCGTTTTGTTTCATTTCATATGATTTCATTCTGCCTCAAAAAACACCTGGTTAGGTGCAAAATTAACTGCCATCTCCCTTGTCTCCCCACCTTCCCAAACCCTCCAACCACAGCAGCGGGCTCAAGGATGTTGACTACCTCCCTGCACTCCTCCGCAGGTCTCCCAGCTCAGCTGTGCAGGGGTACTGGCTAACCCACCACAGTGGGCTTTCCTCTTGCCACATGAGCCTTAGAAATGCCAGGACAGTGTCTAAGAAATTGAAACAACTCCCACCCCACTGCTGAGTGAGGCTCAAGAGCCACCCACGTCTTTGTCCCAGACCAACCGTGCTGTAACCCTAGCTTCCCACCAGCATCCACAGGTGGTGGTGGGGGATGACTTTATTATCCACAGGGCTGGACTCTGGAAAGCCCCCTGCATACCTCCTCTGTGAAAGCCAAGTGCAGGGAAAGGCCTTAGGCTGAACTCATCATTATCCTTTCCTTCCAGAGAAACAAAAAACCTGTGCCACATCATTGGCTGTTAATGAGCTTCATCACACATCGGTGATGAAAATAAGCCTGCAAAGCAAATAGCCAGTTATAAACAGTAATTCTCCCTCCATTTCCCCTCCTTCTGCACCTTGCCTCCTCTTTCAGTATTTGCCTACACAAGAATATTACTTGTGTTTCAGAGCAGAGACAGAAGGTGTTCATTTATAGTGAATTACTTTTCTACTGAGGAACAAGACTAAATAAACAGCATTAGAGAAGCTCAGTACTAAGACGGGGGTGATAGCTGAATTATGCAGGTCTTCATCATGTACAATAATGGTCCTGTACAGCATGTGGGTGGCACACAATATATGCTGTCCTTTAATACTCATTGCATAAAGCCATTTGATTTCCTAAATAATGGATAAATATTTTGCTGTCACTTAGCAACCTTAGCTGTTCTTTGATTTTCTGAAAGTTGAAGCTATTCCAAGTAAAACAGTGTAAGGATTCTGTTTGCTGTCATTCAGCACAGACTACACTGTGTACGTACTCATCATGAAATAATTCAGCACCTCGTAGAATCAAATAGATTTCTAAAAATCAGCTAACACGTTTATCAAACTTATCATTCTTTATAGTCAAAGAAGCACTACACAGCATTTACCTCTGGTTGGTCTGCCACTTGTTTAAAAAACAGAAATATTACCAATAATGTACTGGTCATTCAACTCCACTTACAGGGTATTTCACTGTAAGAAATATTTTCTGTATCATTAAGTCTGAAAATTTAACTGCTTAGAAATTCTTCACAGCAATGGCAGATTTCTTTATTGTTGAAAAAGACTGTCAACCTTTTACAGACTATGCCACACTAGGAAAGAAAGCATCTGCTACGTTTGTCCTAAATGCTGTCAGCGCAGCTGCAATTGGTTTTTTTGTACCTACTCCTACTTCCTGAGATTTGCTGCAGAATTTAACTGACAGTCATGGGCTACGTTTATATTCTTGTCTTTGTTTGTTCTGTCCAGCAGACTTCAGTGATCTCCTCTCAGTCTTGAGCGGCTGCAAAGACACGCTACAGCTAGGCCAGCCATGTTTTGCTGTCCCTCATGCCATCGCTGTTTAGGGCCATCTTCCATGCAGAGGCCACAGTGGCACTGCAAATTCACTTCCTTGAGGTTACCAGAACAACAAGAAGACCAGTCATGGTTGAAAGCTATGTAAACAAAATGTGCAGCCAAGAAAGCTGATGACGACTCAAACAGCTGACCATGAAAATTATGCCTAGCAGAGACGACAGTGATCCTTGACATGGTGGGAACCTCAGCTGCCAGTGGCTTTCACAGAATCATACAATGGTCTGGGCTGGAAGGGACTTTAAAGATCATCTAGTTCCAACCCTCTGCTATTGTCAGGGACACCTTCCACTAGACCAGGTTGCTCAAAGCCCCATCCAACTTGGCCTTGCCCACTGCAAGGGATGGGGCAGCCACAACTTCTCTGGACAACCTGTGCCAGTGTCTCACCACCCTCATACTGAAGAATTTCTTCCTAATAATCTAATAGAACTCTATCTTCCATTTAAAGCCATTCCCCCTTGTCCTATCACTACATGCCCTTGTAAAAAGTCCCACTCCAGATTTCTCGCAGGCCCTCTTTAGAGACTGGAGGGCAGCAGCTGGTCTTCCTGGAGTCTTCTCTTCCCCATGCTGAACAACTCAAACTCTCTCAAGCCTCAGTCAGCAAAGATGTTAAACAGCCCTGGTCCCAACACCAACCCCTGAGAGACACCACTCATCATCTATGTCTCATTTATTTTGAGCCATTGACCACAACTCTTTTGAGTGCAAACATCCAGCCAGTTCTTAACCCATCAAGTGCTCCACACATCAAATCCATGCCTCTCCGGTTTAGAGACAAGGATGTCATCTGAGGCAGTGTCAAATGCTTTGCAGAAGCCCAGGTAGGTGACATCAGCTGTTCTTCCCTTATTCACCGATGCTGGAACCCCATTGTAGAAGGCCACCAAATTTGTCAGGCACAATTTGCACTTCATTTCCAGAAATGACAACCAAGTGAAGTTTTAGAGGCAACTGCTGCTAACATACACAGAATTACAGCTCTGACTCACAGTGTACATCAGCAGTTCAAATAGTTCTGGACTGAATGGATTTCCATCACTTCCTACATCACAGCTACTGTCTTGCTCCTCTGTATCTACATTATCTTTTCCACCCCACGTCAACTTTGCACCCCCAGGACTATTTGTCAGAACTATCTTCTCCAGGAAATCAGCTTTCTTATTTTCAGAACTTCTCCACAGATAAATCAAGCTAACAGAAACAACCTTTTCATATCTCAGAAGTATTGCACTGACGGGCTTCGTTTGATAACAACCTCACATCAGGACATTTTGCCAGCAAAGATCTCTCAAGTGTAGCTAAGAAGGCCAGAGCAGAGCTGCTTGAAAGAACAGAAGCATCAGCAAAATACATGTTCCCCCAACCTACTCTCATCTTTCCGAGGTTGACATTCAGGTTCCATTTTAGCTCACTTTCTAAGAAGACACTGTGATCATACAACCCTTCCTTGGTTGTACAAATGTCAGTTTTTTCTCCACACATGTAACTTCTGCATGCACATCTCCAGTTTTATCAGTTCTAAGAAGAAAGAAAAAAGTGTGGAGGTTTCACAGATAACAAGATTTTCCCTCCTCTGAAAAACAGAATTAAAAAGAAACCCTAATTACTCTTCTCTGATGGAAATGCAAGCAAAACTAAGTGTCCTCTTTTTGGCTTGTATAGAGTTAATTTTCTTCCTAGTAGCTGGTGCAGTGCTGTGTTTCGGATTTAGTATGAGAATAACGTTGATAATACACCAATGTTTTAGCTGTTGCTGAGCATGGCTCACACTAAGTCAAGGACTTTCCAGCTTTTTATACTGCCCTGCCAGCGAGGAGGCTGGGCATGCACAAGGAGCTGGGAGGGGACACAGATGGGACAGCTGACCCCTGCTGTCCAAAGGGATATTCCATATCATATGATGTCAGGGTGAACAACAAAACTGGGGGCACTTGGCTGGGGGCAAGGAGGGGTGGCAGCCTGCTGCTCAGGGACTGGGTGGGCATTAGTCAGCAGATAGTGAGCAACTGCAGTGTGCATCACGAGTATATTCTTTTATCAATATTATTTTTCCTTCCTTTTCTGTCCTATTAAACTGTCTTTACCTCAGTTTTTGAAAGGAGTTTTACCTTTTTTTTTTTTTTTTTTTTTTATTAATTTCTCTCCCCCATTCCACTGGGCAGAATAAGTGAATGACTGTGTGCTGTTTAGCTGTCTGACAGGTTACAGTGCAACACTAAGAGATTGTCATTTGTGTTTGGCACCTGGCAAATACAAGCTTTATGCCCATCGCACTCTGTGGCAACACGTTTCAGGCTAGTTGGCTTAAATTCAATAAACAAAAAAGATAACAATAAAAGTTGGAATAAAATCCAGAAGGTGGTTTTATTCTGGGTTCTGATAACATTTAAAAACATATTTCACCAAACTAGGTAGTTTTACAAAGTATTTTCCACAAAAATTCATCTAGTTTCATTAATAAGCAGAATTGTGCCTATACTCCACCTACCTTCTCTGTGTGGGCTGCAAAACAGAAAAATTAAGGATACACGGGACCTTTAGAATTCACCTAGTCAAATTTTTGTCTCAAAGCAAGTCTAGATCTGAAGATACACCATGCTGTTCCAGACCTTGTCCAGACAAGGTTCACATGTCTCCACGGATGAAGATACAGCAGAGTCTCTGCAACCTACTCCAGTGCTCTTTCTCAAGTTCCCGCCTAGCTCTCCAGTATCGAACCAGAAGGTCCATGTTGTGGCTTGTGACTGTTACTTCCTGTTCTTTTCTTGTGAACTTCTGAAAAGAGTCTAGCTCCATCTTCTCTATAGTCCTGTCCCTCCTTAAGGACTACATGATAGCAGTTAAACTTTTAACCTTCTCCAGATTAAAGCAACCCAGACCTCTCCACCTCCCCTTGTGTATCATGTTTTCCACCTCTCAGAATCTGAGGGAACCCCAGTGGACTTCTTCCAGTTTGTTGATACCACTTCTACTTGGGGACCCATAAATGGACAGAGTATTACAGATGTGGCAACATCAGTGTCAAGAAGATGGGAAAATAAATGTATTTCCCCTGACCTGTGCTGCACTCCTGCTAATGCAGCTGAACATGCAGCCAGCCTTCATTTCCCCAACTCATGCTCTATTTGCCCTCCAACTGGATCCTGAAGTCTTTCGCTGCAGGAGAGCCAGTTAGTCAGTCCTTTGCCTGTAAATATGCATGGAGATCTGCCCTGAAAGTGTGGCTCGACTCCTCTCTGTGCTGAACATCTGAAGATTTTTGTTGACTCATTTATCTTAGAAGTCAGGAGTCCCCTGAGTAGCAGCCTTGCCCTTTTGCTATCAAGTGCTCCTCTAAATTTGATGTCATCTGAGAATGTGCCAAGGCTGCATTCATTTCTGTCTTCCAAGCCAATCTACAGAATCATTTAGGTTGGAAAAGATCTTTAAGATCATCCAGTCCTAAACTTGGTTACTTGTACATCAGCATCTTTTGGTCAACTCAACTGTACCTTCCCCCAGTTCATCACCCAACAGAAACATGAAAATACCATTTCTTTACGGAGACTGAAAAGATAAACTGACCATACATAAATGGCAGCACAAACTGTTATTTTGAGCTAAAGCCTTCTGGCTCCCCTAGAACTAGATACGAGCAGACAGTCCACATCACTGAATCGCTCTTCAGGTTAAGGGCAATAAATTCAGACTTAAAAACTATCTCATTAATTATATGCCTTTAACTCCAACTAACAAATTAATGTAAAGAAAATTTAACAAGATAGTTAACAAGTCAATAACAGACATAGACAAACACCTTGCCAAAGTACACTGTCAGTACCAAAAACTGTCTTGGGAGACTACAAAAGGTTATGGAACAGAAATCTACTGCAGATTATATGTGCAGAAATGCTGCACACTAAATACAACCCTTAACCTCCCCATCTGTTATAGGAAATTCCCCAGATTAATATAATTATGGGAATTACCACATACACTTGCTCCGTTTTTAATCTCCGCCTAGGCACCTGATTAAGGCCACTGTCAGAAATACAGTGGTTAGCTAGACTGGTTTTCCATCCAATTAACAAGAACCTAAAGAAAGAGAAGCACAGTCTGATCTGTGAGGTCATTAAATGATGTTGTCACACTGTACATTCACACATACTTTACACATGAGCACACACAGCCCAATTTAGCTATGGTATGGTAGAATATGAATGTTCAAGGAGCCATAAGGACCATAGAAAAAAACCTAAAAAATTACTGTGCTAAGCCAAGTGACCTTCAGTTCTGCCTGGCAAGGACACCACTGCTGTGAAAAGGACTGTAGCTTTGAATGAACTATCCAGGTATCATCTCACCTTGTACACTTATGTTTGGCACATACTTTGGAAACCTGTAGTGAGAGAAATTTCTGCTTTGAAATCCTCCCCCTGCCTCTCAAGATGAGCCTTCAAACATTTCCTTCTCCTGCTTTCTGAGAAGCTTCAGGAATCCATTTATCAAAACCAACATCTAGACACTATCTGAACAGTACAACCATCTGCAGAGCCATCATGATAAACATCCTCTGTGACAGACACATCCAAATCCTTGAATACATTTATTTCACAACAAATAATATGATTTTGAAGCAGCACAGCAGATGATCTCATGAAAACCACAGGGATGAAACCAAACAATTGCACATGGCAGCCAACTCGTACAAACTTTTCCTCAACAGCAAAGAGAACACTTCTCATGGAAGTGTTCCACCTCTGATCTCCCAGCTATCTCTCGGAACTAATTTTCATAAACTTCGAGGATTGCAGTACTCAGGAGCCCAAGAAAGTTCAGTTTTGTACTGCATTGTAAAATTGTACCAGCAAAATGTTGAATAAGTAGGTAAAAGCTTTATCACATCCCCTCCCAATACCCATGTAAACTTTTCACAACTATCTGTTCTAAAGCCCCCTTCTCTTTCCTCCACCCCAAATCATACAGACTGGTCTAATAGAAAGTATTATTTTTCAAAAAAATCTTGTTCTCCTTAACATCAAAGAGCCATGATTGCTGCAGCACTATTCAACATCAGCAGTCTATCTAATGCACTCAAATGAAAATTCTTAATATGCCACTAGGTTTTGTTCATACAGATTCCCCATCATTTGAAGACTTGAGTACAAAGGAATATCTTCCTGAACCAAATGTTCCAGCAGAAAGGATTTGAAAGAAGGAAGAGCAACAGGATGTGTTTTTACAGGCACATAATTAGGAAGTCAGATTACATCGCCAAAGTCCTTCTCAACAGTTTGCAGAAAGTTCTCAGGGCTTAATTTACACAGCTGAAACTACCGGGTTAGCAATAGAGGTTTTATAATGATAGCTGATTGTAGCTTTACCCAGGACTCTTCTTAGCTTTGAATTATCAAAAGGAAAAAAAAAAAAAAAAAAAGCCTTCCAAAAGTGATGCAGTGTTAACACATGATCCTCGAGCACACGACAGTCAGATACGTTTTGTCAGATATCTATGCACAAAGGACTTGATCCTTTCTATACCAAAATACAGACATACCACCCAAATTTACACATCCGGTCACACTGACCCACATAGCTGAAACACATGATAGACCATTCCACAGTCAGTCTCATTTTGGTATACATATATATACCATACATGACTACAGTGTCCTCTTCTGTCAAAGCATTATTTCAGTATGTGAAAAGTTTATATACAGCACTCAACCACCTATTGACTCTTTTTTTCCCCACAGTATATTTATAACCAGGTAAATTCATCAATTACTGCAAATTCAGTCACCTTTCTGGGAAGATGAGCCCATCTCAGAACTGCATGCTGTAACATTAAAATGTAGAAGGAAAATACAGTACATAAATATAAATGTACAGTTTTCACATTCGAAATCAATCTGTCAGACTTCACACATTTCTTGAGAGGCCCAAGAGACTGGTACAACTAATTCTATCCAAAGTTATATTTCCCTGGCCAATCTTCATATAACAGCCACAAGAAAATATGTGATTAAAATTACCTTAAAAGGAGAAGTACTCAACACCCCTCCACTCCCCAAATATCACAAATAAATGCCTGTCCATTCTGTTTTAGAGATTCCAAGCAATGGGATCCATGTAATCACTAAATTAGTAAAATATAACAGTAGCTAACATTTTATTGTCAGGCTTTCCCTGATGGTGGATCAGAACTTTATCTTTTTCTGCTTCATTTTAATCTAATTTCTAGTGATGCTTTTTGCTATGCTAAGTGATTTCCTCTGCTTGGTAAGTATTTGTAACATCCAAGACTCTTAGGATTTATTACTGTTTATGAGCATCTTTTTCCCCATCTCATCCTTATTCCTCTGCCTTTTTTTTTTTTTTTTTTCTTTTTGGAGGGAAGAAGCAGTTTCATACATTAAAAGAAAACAGTTTTTTTCTTGTTTCATTGTTTGGGGTTTTTTTCTTTTATAATCAAGATTCTGAATTCTGTTTCCTTTTTTACTTAAAGATTTCCCTCTTCTTACCCATTTGAAGACACAGTATTGGCCATCACACCTACTAATTATCATCTATAAATTTAATTCCCAAGTCTTAATTCTGTCTTCCATTATGAAAATGCTGTATAAACCAACACAACATGGCTGCTCCTCGGTTCTCACCAAGTCCTTCTGCCTGAAACCTGATGTGCACAATTCAGGACACCGTAATTCCTGTTAACTGCTGAGCTGTAATTTGGTCTCCAGCATGTATCTGCTCACACACCAGATGATCTGAATGACAGTATCGGCATGTTAACATTCCTGAGCAAAATACCTGGGTTTGTCACCTTTGATGTGCAATGTGTTGGCTGTGTCAGAGACTGCGCACTCCGTGGCAGACTGGGCATTCTGTGTCAGAGCTCTGGTGAAGGGCAGCAGGGAGGTCCTGACCTCCTGTCTTGGGGTCTGCTCACCCTTGGCCCCCATGGTGGCTGTGTAGCAATTGTTAGCACCTCGCCTCCTGCCTCTGATCCTCAGTCCAATCCTCACCCACTGACACATCTTCTTGGCTTGGCCTTCTCAGGGGACCCTGACCACTGCCTTTAGACATGATCCTGTCTCCAGCCACCCTCACCAGCATCCCAGCTTGCCTCCCCTGAAGAGTCAGCCTGCCCCTACTTCTCATCCGCATCCCCTTCATCTCCTCCTGCTGCCATCAAAATTATCCCTTTCCTAGCAATAACCTGGAGCCTCCATACCTACTCTTCTCCTCTTTCCTTACTCCTGCCTCCACTTAGGTGACCACAGAGCTTCTAGCATGTTGCTCCCCATGTCACCTCTCCTCCTTCTCTTCTGTCAGGCATGCTCTCAGCAGAAAGGCAGAACACCACCTTGGAAACCAGCCACACCTCAAGAATAAAAATGTACCTTTAACATTTGAACCTACATTAGTCAAAATACAAGCAGAAACTACCCATTTATAACACCTCCCTATAGTTCTCTACATACACCCTATGTAAACTGTGTAAGCTATTACAGCTCTTAACAGAACAGCTTTCATCAAGATCTTCAACTATTTCTTTTCAAACATAACCCAGGCTGTATCTTTGTCTTCCCCATTTTTGTACTTTTTTTTTTTTCAAAATTTTGCAGTCTTTCAGCTTTCACAATCAATTTTCTCCTTAAATATCTTCTTCCTCACAGATGCTTCAGACAGGATCCAGAAGATTTCACCTTTGGATTCACCTCAGCTTATATGCACAGGTAGATCTCATTCAATGGGCTCATCTAAGCAGCTCTCTGCTTCTTCATGAATCTCAGGTTTCACTTAGAAAAGGGACTGGTGGTACCTGGTATCTCTCCCATGGTGGCCAGGTGCCAACACGGGTCCAGCAAAACCTTCCCTGGAGGCTCACAATGCTGTACTCACTCAAGTCCTCCTTTCCTTTCTTCCCTCACTGCTCACAGATGGACATTGGAATTCTCAACCAGAACTAGAAATCTAAATCAGCTTCAGCTCAGTTCTCCTTCCAAGCAGACTTTTCTCTTCCCTCCCTAAATGACCTCTGTGATCCAACTTTCCCCACATTCAACACAAGCTGCTTACACCTGAGCTATTATTTCAAATTCTAACTAACGAGCACAATACCACTTTTCCAAATACATGTTTATTCACCACAGCAAATACCTACTCCTTTCTTTTGCCATTAGAAGAAGGTAGACAGTTGGGATATAATTCAGTCATATCATCAGTTTTACACAGATACATTTTTCCAAATAAATTAATAGAAAACTTCTTGCATTAGGACATTTCATTAGGGTTTCAAAACAACGTTTAACTAAAACTTCATGTCCTTTACAGCTGTATCCCAGTAACTCATTTCCCATAGAGCTCTTTTGTGCAAGCAACAGGGACCATCAGACACACTGAAATGTACAGTGTTGAGAGAAATTTAGGGCTGTAAAAATAAAACATAAAAGGCTTGAGAAGACTGACCTTAACCTTCTCACTTATCCTACTTAAAATGAGGAATAAAGTCATAGTAAAAATTCTGCTTTCGACAAGAAATAGTACTGGAAGAAATCATCTTTCAATTGAAGTTTCAACTTAAAAAAAGAATAAAATAATAATGTCATCTCCAATTATAAATCAGAGGTTAGATTTGCATAAGATTTCAGTATCAGTAATACAGACTTAGAGGAAACAAAAAACCAAAAGACAAGTTTAATTAAGGTGTTCTCCACTGTGCAATAATGTTAGTACTAATTTAAAAAGTTATTAAGCTGCACTTATTTCCATAGTAAGTTATTGACAAAATGTATTTCCTTTATTGCAGTCTTTGATGCCTTGAGGGAACAGAGTTAAATGGCTGAGTCAGTCAGTAAAAGCAGCAAACCAATTCCCTTGCATCACATTCTCCTCCATGTTCTGAATACTAAACAGGTCAGAATATTGAAAACAAAAACTGACTGTCTGCCAGATGAGACATGACTCTGAACCATGCTGGATGTATTCATAACTTGCTCACTCTCCAATGAGCGAACCAAATTAATCACAACAAACAATGAGGTTGTACAGTAGAATACTACAGATTTGTTTAGTCTGTGCATGTGTATTCAACTCAACAATAAATATAGGCAGCTACTAAAACTCATTCCTCAGGAATTTATTAATTTTTTTTTTTAATTTGCAATACAACAAAGAGAATCCACAGGTAATGCTGCCTCTAAGGTCTTCACTCTTACTCTGCACAGCATACAGCAAGTACATTTCCCTCATCTTTTTGTATAGCCACCATATATCAAATAGTGAAGAACAAAGGCCCCAAGACATTCTCCACTGTAACAAGCCAAATAATGAGACTAGGCAAAAAAAGTTACTTCAAACACAAGTATTTTCATTACAAAAATGTGAATCTGAAGATTTACCCATGATTCATTTTTTGAAATTATGTTCTTTTTTATACTTTTTAATGGTAGGATTTACAAGTCTTTGCCAGAACAGCTCTATCTGTGAAACCTCAGTACTCCTTTCTTACATAAACAGTCTATGTTTCCCTTGTAGGGGAGTGAAAGCAAAGTACGCCTGTGGAATGAGGCTGGAAAGACAAGAGTGACAGAAAACTTGACAGTCTTATACTATTGATTTAGACTGCAATAATTCCCAGGGCACACTGTGGAATCAGGTTTGATAAAACACAAGAGACCACTCGGAAAAGGCAGCACGCTGGATGCAAGCCAGGTGGAGCATGGACAGATGGTATGAGATCCAAGTAAGGGTGTCAAGTTCAGTAGGCTGCCACTTGCCAAAGCATTCAGACAGAACAAACAACTGTCCTTTGACTTGATAAAGTAACCCAAATGTGGAAATCACTGTATAGCAACAATATTCTGTTGACTTTCCACTCAACCCAGGAATCAGCCACCAAGTGAGCATTTCCTCTTCTCTAATATTTGCTAAAGATTAAATCACTTAAAGCAGTGCCAGGGTTTCTTCTGCAATGACAGGACACAGCAGCAGATGTATTCCATTTTTATCATCTTCAAATTTTAACTCAGACAAGATCATTTGTTTGTTCAGAGGACAGTACAGCACCTAATAACTTTTTCATATAAATATATTGCTAAGTCTAGAACTGTTATAAATATCCCAAATTAGCTTGTCACAGGTTGCTCATTAAGGTTTGAAAGGGAACTGGATTGACACCGTGTTTGGGGCTATGGGCATTTGTTAAACTCAGTGCAGAGTAAAAAAAAAAATCAGTTAGATCAAGATCAGATAAATATTGTAGAAGTCTTACATTCCTGATTAGAGGCTAGAGACATTCCTGACTAGTGGCTTAGAGAACAGACAGGGAAAAGTAATACATAGTTACAGGAAATCTGGTTGCAAGAAATCCCATTAGAATTCAACAACTTTAAAAAAACAACAATTGAGGGAATAGAGTCTAGAAAAATAACATTATATATACAGTTTGGTAACTTGTTTCTAAACTGCTTGGATTTCATGTATACAGAAAACAACTTTGAAACAACAACTGGTTTTAAAACTTGGTCTGAAGGTATGAGGGAGAGGATGGAGTCTATCCAACAGCTTTTACACTTAAAATCCCTTCAGTAATGACATCCTAACACAAGATAATAAAACATTTAACCACATATTGTGCTTGTTTCTGCGAATAAATAGATGAAGAGAAGTCTGAAGTATCGGATCCTCCAGGGTTTCTGCATTGAAACCGGCCAGCTGCAGGGCAAAGACAAAGCTTGATGTGATCCAAGTACCAAGAGGCAGTGTCCTGTGCCAGATTTCCATAGACAAAAAGAAAGCAAAGAGGGAACACTGAGCTTTAAGAAAAACCCTAACTGGATACAACAGCAATCGAAGACTAGCCCTCAAAGTAACATGGGCTGCCGATAAGTGAGCCGAGACGAGGCTTCCTACTGACTTGAGTTATTCTTTAACATTCATTAAAAATCTACTGGGAATACTTTCACTTCAGCCTGCTAAAATTCATTTGAAATTTATGAGGTGTAGAAGTGGAACCACTGAACTCTCCTCAATTTGCCTTTACTTCTATGCTGACAAATATTTGCAGTATGAGGAATTACAAGTTATGGTTTTGAGAGTCATTTCACTGCCTTAAATTGCTCCCATCCAAACAGATATAAAAATTAGGTATCCAAGTAATCCAGGAAGAGAAGTAAGAAATAACATCATACAGCTCTTGGAAGATGCACAGGCATTACCACTGATACCAGAAAAAGTGTTTTAACCCCCATGGCAGGGAGTTGGAACTAGATGATCCTAAAGTCCTTTCTAACCCTAACCATTCTATGATTCTGTGATTATTTCCAACATCATTTACAGTACCAGCGGGACCTCTGCAGCTCCATCTGTGACAAGAGCTCATATGCTTGAGTGCACTGGCACATGGCATTGTTGCAGTCCGGCTTCTCTCTTTTGACAGTCACATTCAGTTCACAGCTGTAAATCAGGACACAAAATAACCTTGCCCCATCCCACCCTAACTGGTCTAACTAAGCATACTTCTTTCCAGGATTTTCCTAACAGTTGCTTATTTTTGGGTAATGTCGCCAAAGCTCAGTGTGTCCCACGCTTTTGAGACACATCTGTTTTCCTGTCCGTGTCTGAATACACCATACAGTTGGTAGGCATATGCACAAATAAATCAATCCAAAATTTCTTGGAAGCATCAAGCATACTGTGCAAATACACACCATTTGTGTATTACTCATGCACAAAAATCACAGAAGGGCTTAGGTGGGATCTGGAGAGGTCGTCTGGTCCAAACTCTTACTCAAAGCAAGGTCAGCTATCGAAGTTGCTGCATTACTACTGCTATGGTGCTCAGAGCCTTGTCCAGTCCCAGTCTGCATGCCTCCAGTGATACAGATTCTGGAAAATCTCAGAGCAATCTGTTCCAGTGCTTAACCACATTCACCATCAGAAAATTGTTTTCCTGATACCTATTTGGAGTTTCCTTTGTTGCAACTTGTCTTTTGCATCTTATCCTTTTGTTGTCCATTTCTTAGAAGAATCTCCATTTCTTCTACACCACTGACTCCACCTCTGCAAAAGCTGCCAGGAAGTTGTTTTTGAGACCATTGTTCATGATTTCTCCACATATCAGTAGCAAAGTTATTCATAAAAAATAATAAGCAGTGGGAGATATCTGGGCAGAAAAGAGGAAGAAACATCAGGAAATAGCTAAATGTGACTGGCAGAAACAGGACCACTTGCACAGGCAAAAAAAGAAAACGGTAGCAGCACCCTTAAGTACTTAGCTGTCAGAGAGATACTGCATACATTCAAGTTTCACTGGTAATGCAAATACCTCTGCATTCTTCAAAAGGTCCTCATCTCCAAACCATGCTGGCAATAGGAGAAAACATGGATGTCACAATTCCACATACTACAGACAGAAGGTCCTATGCTACAGCCTTTAAAAATTCATCCATGGATTATACAATCGCATCTCTTCTGCCCGTACCAGAAACTGAATTTTTGATATAGTGTTTCTTTATGCAAAGTAGTTTAACAAGATTTGCAAAACTAGGGAGAGTCACAGTGTATTGGAACTACAGGTGGCAGTACAAGGTTTTCAGCTTACAGATTGCAGTCAGACCCCAGAACTATGCCTTACAAAGAGCTGACATTCCTAGTTAATTATGCTGAAACCCAAACTTAAGACTAGAAGCAAAAAGTACGATTAAGGGTTTCAAACACAGGTATTTCTGCAGCATCACCCAGAGAAGAAAAAAAAACCAAACACCACAACACACAAAATGTGATGAATCTCCTGTTTTTCTTAGTCAGATCAAACTCACTGGCGGGCAAATATAAAGGCGTGTCTGAAAGCACCAGTTATTGTGCGGTCCACAGTGGAACAAGACAACTGCTCTGTAGACGTCTTAACTGTGTTCCTAATGGTTACTAATCCAATTCTACTTTACGGCAGCAGTTGTTTTGTTTTCTTTTTTCCTAAAGGAAAAATACAGCAATACTTCATGAATATTTTAAAAGTAATGTCCTAACTGTCAAATCACAGCCTGTATGGTATGCATGGGGAAAGCAGTAGTGGAGAACTTAGTATTTCTTGCAGAAGGGGTTAGGGGGCAGGGGGAAACTGTTTCATAATAGTTAAGTGCTTAACCAAGTAATTCAGAAGAATGACTTACCTGGATTACTAAACATGGCGTCTTTGGGTTTTAGTGGCTCTAGGATATTTCCATTTACTTTATTCACTTACTCAGCTTATTTTATTTAAGGTAAGTAACACTAAAACTGCAAAGAAACTGAAGGAAAAACTCCCTAATGACTTAGAGACGTCTGAAGACCTAACCTTACATAAGGCTTCTCCATCATCAGACACGCTGGCAAAAACTGTTAAAATCTTTCTTACTTTTGAAGTACTTAAGTTTCGTGTTCTGGCTCTACGGGCTGGATAAACAGGTGAATGTATCTTCTTCCAATATTTTTGGGCATCAGTTTACCTAAAAATCTTCATGTGGACTCTTTCATGAGCAACAGACCATGGTTTAGTTGATATTGTGTACACACATTTGAAATTTATCATCCTGACCAGAGAAACAGAGTATGTTCACAACTACAAATTACATTTAGTCATACATCTGCAGCACAGTTAGCTTATGTCAGCTATGGTAAGAAATGTCTGCCAAGACTCTATATATACCAATTCAGGTTTTTTTTCTGGTTCATCAATATGTAATTCCTTATCACCTTCTCCACTTATTTTGCAAGAAAATGTGGGAAGGAGGACAGTGAGTTCTTGACTGGTATATTCCAAGTGAGTTTTAACTCAGAAGCTGAATCCGGCAGGAAAGCAGACAAGCTTCTTACAGACCAACTGGATCTTTCAGCTGAGTTGAAAAAGATTAAGAGAGTACTGACTAGAAACTTCTAATTCCCTTAAAACAACTTTCCGCCCTAAAATGATCCTTCCCATCCCTTCTAGTCCCTATCTTACTTCAGCCTTGTGTCACTCATATTTAGCCTGCTCCACCACACTCCCACTGATTTTCTCCCTGACTTCAAAGGCCAAACATACATCCATCTTCAAGGATGCTTTCCAGCATCCATGACTACAGAAGAGTAGATTCCAAGTACTTCAACACTGTCAGAATCTCCCCTTGAAAGAGGAGAAAGAAGAAAGGGCTTCGTCACACCAGCCCAGCCAGGTAGGTGTCTGTCAGAACACAGTACAGTAAGTTCAACAGAAGAACAAAGATAAGAAAGTAATGAGAGGAGGACTGTAGCAATATGGAAAGCAGGAAAAGTCCCCGTACAAATTTACATGTTTCTGTGCTCTAAAATGCAGCCTTGGATATTTATGCCTCAGCAGCAGGATGGCACTATGTCCGAAAGACAACCAGCTGGCAGTACTGGCTACCCTGTCAGAGAGAAAACAAGTGGCAGGGGCAGGAATACTCACTTCTGACAGGCCCTCTGATCTCAGCAAGGGAGCAAGTACAAAGTCCCCAGTTCACTACAGACTTACAGAAATGAGGAAAGGCAAAAAGCAGAAGCATTATGAAGGCACTACCAGCACCCCCCAGTTGAGAGCTGGCTATCAGTTACCACGACTTCCACACCAACATCCACCCAAAAGCCACAGTCTGAAAACCAATGAGGAAAAAAAATCTCAAAGTTCAAGGGCTTGCTAAACCTTGGTTTGAAGGAAGCAAACAGAGGCATGATTCTTCGAAAGATGTATGCACAGGTTTTTAGTTTGGCATGTTGTTTTTGTTACGGGGCATGTTGCATCTGTTGGGGCTATGTGGGGTTTTTTTTTTGTTTGGTTGGGTTTTTTCCCCTGCTCTTCTGTTTTTCTCTTCAGCATTTGATGTTTTTCACTGGGGGGAGAAAAAAAAAAGAAACACTTCACTAGATCAAGTGATTGAATCTTTTTTAGATTTTTGGCCAAAACTGTCTCCAATAAAGCTACATTACACTTATTTTAAACATTCAGTTTGGAGAAAAGAACTGATGCCCATTAGGTAGGTTGCAAGCTGTCAAGATTCCAGTATTGCTTTTAGCTCTTTGCATAAAATAACACATCCAATGTAGCTTTTTCTCATTTCAGTATTATTTTAAAATATTTGCTACTCCTACAAAGAAGTAAAGAAGAAGCCTGGTAATGATCTGTAATTTTCACTGCCTAACATTCTGTCCTTTTAGATAAGATGCATGCAGTGTCCCACAGAAGCACTAAATCTCAACATTATTTGCAACAAAACCTTGAAGTTAAGTCAAAGCTCTAGACTTCAGGTTTATTTTGTGCTTGCCCTGAAGCTTTGTTTAGCTTCAACAGCTATATATAGCTGAAAGTCTCCTGGCTTTCCATATAGAAGCTGAAAAATAGTGTGTATCAAGATGTTTGACCATAGAGAGGGCCAAGCACAGTCACTATATAAATAGCAGCACCATTAGCTCACCCCTTCTTCCGCAGCAAACAGACATTTGCAGGCAGTTCATAGTATGTTTCCAAGAACTGCAATTCTTGTTCTGAGGTTTAAAATGGAGCAAGTATGGAATATATTTTTATTAGTCAAAAGATAAGGAGCTGTATGCTTCGGTTATGTTTAAACTACCCTTTTACATGGCAAAAAAAAAATAAAGACTAAAAAAAACCCCAGAATTAAAATTACCACCTTAACTTGCCTCCATTATGTCTGTACACACTACTGTCACAATGACTTGATGTCACAAAAATAATCACAAAACGCTCTTCTTCCATGACATTCATCTTCATAAACATAGATATATGATAAACACAGATATATGTATGTTTGCCTTCCCTGCATGTCAGCTATCATTCTAGTAGACAGTTCCCATACTGAGGTACCCCCATACCCGTAACAGCAAATCCAGCTATTGACTGTGCAGACAATTAAGGTGTTTGATAAAAAGCTTAGTAAAGTTTTATAAAGGCAGCAGATATTTTAATTGAGTCAGGAAAAACGTAATCAACCAACACAACTCTAAATCCACAAATAAAAGCATTTGTCATGACAGAAGCAATAGGTTGTTCAGTCCCAAAATCTGATTACCTCAGTAGGATGAGGTTAAGAATGCTTACTGTATACTACCTGTTGCTGCAAGAAAAGGCAGTCAAATAACTGATGGAAATCCAAACTAACCACTTTATTCTTTTCTGCAATATGGTGATCTCCTTTACATAGATGAAGCTGAACCTCAAGAGAAAGTTTAAATAAATAAACAGTTGTAGAAAAGAACTGAACCATGTAGATGAATCAGGTATTTTCAGATCTGTCTTATTAACCAGAACACTCCTATTAAATCTCTTGTGCAAGACTGCTTCTCAAACTTCTTAGCAGGAAATCCAAGGGGGGAAATAAGATCATTAGTATTCTAAGTAATGAAAAGAAAGGATGATGGTTGATAAGTCTGGTCGAGCACATTGACTATAAAGGATACATAGCAGTGTCAAAAAAAGCAGAACTACTAGTTAATGAACTCCCTACATCCTAGCAGTCCAAACAGGACAAGCTATCAAGCCAAGTGACAAATTCTGAATCTCAGAAACTTGCTTTAGAGCTCAGATTTAAGAGTCTGCAGTAGATATTACCATCAACTAGAAAAAAACACCTTTATTTCAGAGTAGTCAAACTGTCCTTTCCAAACCTACTTGAAACATGAGTTCCAAATGGGATTTAACAAATTGCCTAATCTGCAATCACACGTGAATATTCATGTTTGCAGTCCTGGAACTTTTAATTTTAAATATCAATTTAATCTAATCACGTAACCATCCATTGTTACAATATAATAATAGAATTTAGGTTGGCAGAAATGCCTGGAAGTCATTTAGTATAACCCCAGGACCAGACCAAGCTAACTTCAGAGATAAACCAAGTTGTCTACAGTATTAACAGGAATATAGTTATCCAGGATAATTTAGAAATCCTTCAATTTTAAGCCCTATGTTGATGAATTGTTATAGGAAAGGTTTAAAAAGGAAAAAAAAAAAAAAAACAACAAAAAAGCCACAATAGATTACTCCAAAGATATCCAAAGAAATGAAATTTTGTCTGTCTAGTCAGTGATCTTATACTTGCATTTTAAAGTCTTCCTCAGATAACGAAATTGAGCCGGTATTTACCATCTTGGATATGTCTAAAAACACTGTCTCTCCACTGTCCCAGTTTGCCAAATGCATTGGAATAGTGGTATGTGCTATCTTGGTGCTTTCATTGTCTTTGTTGTGTAACATGATAAATATAGAACTGCCAGACCATCATAAACTGGTCTCCCCCCCCCCCCCCCCTTTTTCCTCTTCCCTACACACTGAAAAACTGCAGCACACAGTATCACAGTATCACAGTATGTTAGAGATTGGAAGGGACCTCAAAAGATCATCTAGTCCAATCCCCCTGCCGGAGCAGGAACACCTAGATAAGGTTACACAGGAACGTGTCCAGGCGGGTCTTGAATGTCTCCAAAGAAGGAGATTCCACAACCTCCCTGGGCAGCCTGTTCCAGTGTTCCGTCACCCTCACTGAGAAGAAGTTTCTTCTCAGGTTTAAGTGGAACCTCTTGTGTTCCAATTTGTACCCATTTCCCCTTGTCCAATTAGCAGATTGGCTAATTTATGTGATTCATTAGAACAGTGAAATGCTTAAGAAAAACACAGTATCATAGAACCAATGAGGTTGGAAGAGACCTTTAAGATCATCAAGCTCAATCATTACCCCAGGACTGCCAAGTCCAGCACTAAACCGTATCACTGAGGGCCTCACCTACACAGTTTTTGAACACTTCCAGGGACAATGATTCCATTTCCCTAGGAAACCTGTTCCAATACCTGATTACCCTCTCTGTGAAAATATTCTTCCCAATATCCACTTTTACCTCCTTTTCTTCCTCTCCTGCCCCTCCAAAAGAAACAATCACCACTGAATGGTGAAAAAATGCTTACTCTTATACTTCAAACACATGAAACTGTTAGATTTGGGAATTTATATGCTACAGAAAGTCAATACATACATTTAAAAATCCAAACAAAATCAACATACACCAGCAATTGTAACAAATCATAAATTCCTTAATATTAGTACCTCAGGAAACGCTAGAAAAGGTAACTCTTCCTGTTTCTTTAAGACTCAGTTTATACCTTCCTCCTAAGAGTTCACAAAAGTATTTAGGGCACAGACATGTGAAAGCAAAACCTGCAAGGTCAGAAACCATACAGAATGTAAATTTGGGTGAAAAAGGTAACACAACTAGCTGTGCCTTAAAAGAAGCTGAAACTGAGAGCTAAGACCAGAAGATGAACCTACAGAACAGAGAGCGCATCCTACAAGTAACAAACATGAATGTTATAGACACGGGTCACTTCTCTGTGTTACATATGGGGACACAGACCAGGATTCAATTTATTTCATTTTTATTGACAGGGTTGGGCTTTTTGCTGTTTCTGTTTTCCTGGAGGGGGAAAGATTTGAAACATACAAAGGAGAACAAAAATAGCTTCATAGCTTATGAGCCTTAGTGTTTACAACATCACAGGTAAATCCCAGTTTTGTTTACATTTGTACAGAAAAGCTCCACTGAACCCAAAATTTGAGATCTCCCATCTTCCTATGATATTGCTTAAAAAGACTACCCTCTACTCCAGCTTCTACCCCTCACTGTATCCCTACAGCAGGGTAGTATTACTATGCAAGATGCTAAAATGCTGCACAGACATCCTTTAGAATGCTTGATCAAGATACCACAGACTCCTTAGTCACTGAAGAGGCATTTTTAAAGGTGGAGAAGTCAGTCTTAATAGAGGCTTATTGCTCTTTTATCCTGGGTAGGGCTTCTTTCCAAAAGCATCCTTCCTCTTACAGATGAGAGGCTGCCTAATTTCCCAGGCAAGACGTATAAACAACACAGAGAACAAAAAGTGAAATGCTTTTCCTTCACTACAACAGACTGAACTGAACAACCGATCATCTGGCTCCAGGATACAGCGGGAACAGGTCACAGTTAAGAACTGGTGAAAACCCAGACTCTACAAAGCAAGTGACAAAATCTGGCTTTATTCCTTTTTTCACAGGCAACCACGACCAGACTAAATGGATTTTCTACTAAATTAAGTTGATTTGAGATTAATTATAAATTCCTCTCAGTATGGCAAAAAACAATGAAACCTTGGCAAGACAACAGAGCAGGGGTAGTGCACACAGTGCATAATGGTCTTGCAGCTGGAAGGGAGATGGTAAGAACCACACACGATTTGCATCAGTTGAGTCAAAGAAGCTCAGTCCCCAAAAATATGCCTGATCAGTGTCATCTTTTTTTCATATACAACTGCTTTTTTCACAGAGATATGCAAAGTGAGCTCTCAGTGAAAGGCTTTATTTTCTTATATTGCCAACACAGATTAAAAATTAGCACATTACTGAACACTATGGTAATAGCAGAGGCTGGTGCAAAGTCTCTCCTCAAGAGATCTTTACACTGAGGTTTTCTACCTCTTGGAAGAGGATTGAATTGTCTCACTTAAAACCACTCCACACAATCATGGATTGCAAGAGAATTCCAAAATATTATCACAGTGATTGTATTTTAATAGTTCTTTCACTAGATACAAACAGTATCCGCTGTTTTTCCTTTTTAAAGAATTGTAGGATCCCATTTTATGTATATGCAGACATGCTAATGATAATATGACAGGTTTTAATATAGTGGCTCATGATAGCAGATGGCCCTTCAGTGCTGTGTTTTATTAGTTTGTTTTGCCCAAGAAATATTTGGCTACAGGAACTGCAGCATGTCATTGATTTTATTATCGGTGAATTATCTCAGAGCCTGGTAATACAAAATGCTTAGACAGTTACTCATTTAATTTATGTTTTGTTGTCATTGAAGTAGCCTTTGTCATTGCCCCTGCTATCAGTCCTCTGCTATCACTCCCTTCTCATCAAACCCAGCTGATGGTTTCCCCATGTAACATTCTTGCCATCAACTCATTTTCCCCATTTCCTGTCCTTTTGGTGTTCGGAGTGAATTCAGCATCCAGCTCAGCTCAGATTTCAGTCCATGCCCTGGCTCATCTCCCTTCCTCTGGTCAGCACTGGTGACAGACTCCCTGCCAGCCACCCAGCTCTGGAACAGACGCCAGCCTGGCTTTTCTTATGCTTATATGCTCCAGAGCCTCTACATCTCATCATGCAGCATGAAACTCATGTGCATCCTGAATGCGGGAGGGGAGTGCTGGTGTGAGACCATCCTTCGTTCCTCACAGAGGCACCTGGCACACCAGCAGCTCTTCTGCGTCCTCCTGTCAGCTACCAAGACCATAAAGCACACCTCCCTCGTCTGAGCAAACAAACGTCATTAACCAAAGCATACAAAACCAGTGATTTGCACAACATACTTGCTTCTAAACACAAATTCTCCTAAACACTTTCAACAGCTGTTCCAAAACAATTATAGAAGCTTAAGAAAAATAAAAATAAAAAAGTCTAATTCTTATGTAGGTCATCCAGTGTTGGAACTTAAAACTCTCAGATCCACAACACAGTTGATAGGAATGGCTGGAGGGGAAGCAGCATGTAGAGAAGCCCATATGGGCAACATATGCTGCACCAGGAAACCACTAACTTTGTGACAGTAGCAGAATTTTCAGGGTAAGAGATGTTTCTATGTGGCTCCAAGAACAGAGTGTGGTCTAAAGATGGCAGGCAGCATATCCAATTATAAAAAAATCACATTAGAATCATCTGTGGGAAGAGAACAGGCATGATCCCCTGCTAGAATACTAACAGCCAAGTGTGCTGAAACACACAGGCACACTAATACAGCCAAGGGTTCCCTGCATGAATTGCATTTAAAGGCAATGAAGTCCAACATTTCCTGTCTAAAAGACAACATATATTAAGAAAAATGTATTGTATATTAAAACAGATGTTAAGAACAATACATGGTACATTTTAAAATTATGACAATTAGCAACATTTTTTGTATTATCAAGCAAAGTTTTAAAAGTTTACTCAAGTCCTTTCCAAGAAGGCTGAACAGTAGAAAACTTCCAAATAGTCCTCAGCACAGAAACCGCTCAAAGCCACCTGCTGAGAAGAGATCCAGTGAGCCTGGTAAAACTGACTGCACAGGACAGGAAAATTACAATAATCTTCTATTCACCCCTTAAAAGGTGATAAATCCTACTTGTGTCACTGCAAAATCTAAAATAAAAAAATAAAAAAAAAAAATCCAGTTTTCACCAATTCTTCTTGACCTTGAAAAAAAATAAAAAAATAAAAAGAAGCCATGAAATACTGCTAATATTGTCCCAATTTAGATAGGAGCTAATTAATAAAAGCAATGATCTGAGAAGGCACTGTTTGCAGGTGGAAAAACATGCAAGTGAACTACTGCGTCAAAGCAGTTTGTCATCTTTAGGTAGGATTCACTGCTGACTATGAAATCCCAACACGAATCATAAATTCTGGGCATGCCATTGTTTTTATCTGATGCACAGAAAGGTGTGGAGAAGCTTCCACACTTCCTGTGCTGGATGATCACTGCAAGTTACAGAGCTGAATTGTGTTCAGAACTCAGCATGAAGCCACATGTAAGCCTTCAGCTTTCAACTCTAAAATGGGTGACCAACAGCTGCATCCCACAAGATATACACAAATAATACACAAAATCTTGAACAGTCTGAAAGAGCCTAAAACCACAAAAATACAGCTAATGTCAGTCTTTGAACGAGCTGGGTTGCTTCGAGAATAGTAGATAAAATAACATTTATTGCTTTTTCTGTGCTCTGCTTTGACTAGACATTCAAAGATTTTCAAGTCTATGATTTTCTATGAGCAGAAATTAAAAAGTGAAGTTAAAAATGTTGGAGGGGGAATTAGAAGATAAGGTAGCAATTTATTGGATGGAAAAACTATGATCAAAGAGCTATCGGTGGGAAGAAAATTCCAAAAACTCACTTCTTTTACGACCTATATTTAGAATATTTCTTCATTTACTTATATTCCTCCATTTCCTACTAAAGATCTAAATTCTGTGAGCTGAAAATGCAATGTATTAGTGTTCACATCACTTTCAAGCACCTCGTAGCACAAACAATTTTTAAATTGTTTTATGAAAGTACATATCTGGGCTGTTTAGACAAGAAGACCCCATATCAAATATCACTGCCCTGTAATGCATACTGCCGTATAAATGCACAGCATCACAACATATTAAGACATTTTAAGGCACTGTTGTCTTTCCAAAAGAAACAAAACAAAAAAACACCCAGCTACTTCAAAAGCAAATAATCCTATTTTTTTATCCGTGCAACTTTTAGCAAACAATGCCTCAAGTCTATTTCTACTCACAGTACTGAATGTACCAGAAGTGTTCATACATGCAACAGAGAAACTCATGATCTCCTGGCTTAGAGGAGATTGCCTGAAGATAGATGACAGTGGTGGTTATCTTCTCTTCTTACACTTACTTCTATTATTTCGTTTGGTTCCTCTTTCCCTCCTTAGATGTCTCTGAAAACCACACACTTCATAGCAGAGCTCCTAGAGTGTATATCATAACCATATTTTATAGGTAGTAAAGTGTTTTAAACTATGCTTCTTGCCATTTCATTCATACACATACAGATAGGGTTATACTGCATGTGTCAAAACCATTTATATTGTTGGAGATTCTGCAAGTGCATGTAAAGGAATACGAAAGTAATTTCTCTCCCTCCTTTCCTTATTCATAAAAAATGCATTTGAGGAGATGATTATTTAGTTCTGACCTAAGTATCAACATAATGGAAAAGCAAGTAGTAGAGGAAAGAGTAGAGGAAAGGGAAAACCAGCAATTTGCTAAATGTTATCTTGCTTAAACAATACATTCTATATGCATATATATTCAGTCTCACAGACTACCGCCCTCTCTTTTATAGTTGGAAATATGGAGGTCAATTATCCCTTAAAACTCTTGCCAGTAGAGAAGACTTCTGGTCTGAACTTCAGGTTATGCAATGGATGCATTGTGGAAGAAGAGTATATAAGAAGGAACAACACAAAACTGCCAATTTTCTTTTCATTCCTCTCCTCTCCCATATCTTGGTAGTAAGCAGTTATAAAGCCTCAAACCATTATCTTTAAGGAAAGTGCCAGCTAATTATGTCTTTATCAGCATTTCTTTATATTCTACTTTCACAAAGACAGAAGTCATAGTTTGCATTTAAATGCAAATTACTGAAGATAATCCAAATATTCAGAATTTTGTAAGAAAATATACTTGTAAAGAGAACCACTAAAAAAAAAGCATAAGCATTAAGAAGCAGAGGACAATTTACTTTGTTTTTAAACAAACAGAGCTCACTTAATTCTGAATGATGTAGTAGTTCATTTCCTGACAAGAACTTGTGATTCCAACTCATCAGTTAATTACATAGCAACTTGTCTGGCAATAAAATCCCTACGCCAGAAGTCCACAGTCTTATAATAGCTCAAAGACTTTTCAGTGACAATTTCCCTCCACAGATCCAGGAGCATATGTTAAGACACAGATTTTGAAATGTATAAAATTCTGAGAGAGCTTTCAGGGATTCAATTAGACAACCTGCATCCTATGTATTGCCTAGACTCTTGTCTTTCAATTTGACATAGAAAGGTAGAAAGAAAATTATAAAATCTTGAGGCCAGACTGGACAAGTGCAGGAGTTAATTTAAATTCACAAGTAGAAAGCCCCTGATCCACTCAAATAATGCAAAATAAAACAGGTATTAACAAGAAAAGGAGACAGTAGCAAGTGTTTAAATTGGTGACTTTAGCACATTATTATGGGGTTTCAGATTGCAGGATTTTTAAATACTTAGACAAGCACTAAAGGAAAAAAAAAGATCACAACAAAGCAAATGCATTTGCAACAAGCCAAATAAAAAATAAATAACACCCCACCCCCCCCAAATCCACAAAAAAACCCACTGTGTGACAAGCTAGGAGCATGAAAATTATTAAGATACTACTCAGTAAAAATGGATTAAGCTTCTACAACAAGAAGTCCAAACAACTCTGAAAATCCCAGCCCATGACTGCTGCATAAAAACCTGGTTACATAAAATTTAACACAATAGCAACAGTGCATGCCATAATGTTCTTTTCTCTCCTTCAAAAGCCCAACCTAAAATATACAGCCAATTTCATAGACATAGTTCATCTAATCTAACTGGGGTGTCTTTGAATATATGTCCGCATACATGAATTGTCTGCTTAGGCCCCTTCCAGTCAGTGGAGACAAACAGGTTTAGCACAACTTGCTTATTCTAATCCAGATGTCTACAGATGAGACAAACTGCAGCCCAGAAATTTTTGCTTTTTCCTCAAGTGATGACGGAAAGTCACCTGCAGTACATGCTCAGCCATCTCCATTTGGTAGGATGAATTCCACTCTTTCTGCCATATAGGATCCAATTCCCTCATCTGTGTTGTAACTACTAAAACTTAAAAATGAAAGAAATAAAACAAGATAAATCCATTATTTTAAAGGTAAATGTAATTCATACATAAAACTCATTCTCCAGTTCACAAACTGCTTGAAATGTATCAAAATATATATCAACTAAAGAAGCCATTAAAAGTGACCATTCTGTAAGTATCACATAAAATCTTACACAAATCCTAAAAACCATTTTTTGCTTATGCTCATGGAAAGGTCCAGCTGAAATCACTGCATCTACAAATCTCTTGCAGTAGTAAGCAATAACGGGAATATGATTCAACTCCCAACTTAGAAAGACAAATCTCATTAGAAATGTTTTTTCATTAAGATTCACCAACAATTTCAACTTAATATCATGTTACACTATGTATCTGGGTGCTGCTCAGCTTTTAGCTGTAGGTTACTAGTGCATTTCTAATGACATTCCTTTAGCTTCCTGATACTTCCTGAAAAAGTTTTACCTCATTTTATTGAAGCAGCCTTCTCACAGGTCCTTGTTTTGTATTTCAAATGATCATCCATATGAGAAAAGTTAAGGTGACTTCTCCAGCAAGAGGAACAAATAAACTCACTTCATGCATCTATGCATTGGACTATCACAGTTAAAGCCTGAAAACTTCTGACCAGTAAACATTCTCTGGCAGTGGTTATGGCTGGAAAGCATTAAGTCCTGTGTTTCTACATTGCATTAAGTTTTCAAATCCCCTCCATTAGACACCTACATATAGGAACTGAAGTTTAACTCAATAAAAGATTTTGGCATACGCAGGATGTGGGGGGGTTATTCTGCTTATTTGGTTTTGTATGCAAACTCAAATTGTAAAGACTCAATAGTATGGAGGGAGTTACAATAATTCTTAGGGTTTCTGTTGTTTCAGAACAAGATCTCTCAGTGGTAAAGAGTGAGCTACTAAAAAACCAATAAAATTGAGTTTACAGCAGAATTACTTATATTTCAGTATAGCTTTTCCTTCAAGCACATCAATGGTCTCAAAGTCTACTGGACTATTCAGATAACAGGATAAAACACCAATTCAATTCCTCATCAACTTCTAAGCCTGGTTTTAATCAGGAGGAATTGAACTCCTCCTTTCTTCAGGGAAGTACAAGAATGCATGTAACTGTGAACAGAATCAGGCTCACAGCAAACCTCTCTGTATCCCTGAATACCAAGCTATTGGACAGACCTAGCTGGATTTCTCTGCCATTTTGAACAATAAAATAGTATCCTGAAATCCAGAAATACAACTTAGTTGAGAATGTGCCACAAGCCAGAAACAGGATGTAGGACTTCACAATGTCTGTGCTCTTGTACAAGAGGTTAGGTCTCCAGGTGCTAGCAGGAGCTCCATCCTTCCCTGATTCCTATATTTGAATCACTGACCTCTTCCCTACCTGCTACAGCCCCAGTAGTCAGCCTTCTCCACACCAGCTTTCCTTGTCTGTTAGTTTCAGTGCCAGCCCCAAACTAAGAACTCCCTCAAGTGCATCAGGTTGGAGAGGAAAGAACAGAAAAAGCAAGAATTTGCACTGTGCAATAAAGCACCAGAACCCCTCAGCTTTTACAAAGGAACTTGGTCCCTTGTTCTTCCTTCCCTGACATATTAAGGGCTAGGAGGGAAGAAAATCAATCTCCAATTTCCAATAGCAGTGCAGGGTCTCCTTTCAAGACAGGGTGCTGCAACTCTAATGTCCCCTCCTGGAACAGAGAAAGTCACAATGGACAGAAACCTTTATATTCATGTTTTCTTTGCCTCCTTTAAGTAATAGGTAAAATTCGAGAGAGAAAAAAGAAAAAAAAGAAAAGGAAAAAGGAAATAAGTAGCCTCCCAAGGCATCTCCAAGTAAAACAAGATCTCTGTTGCTCCAGACTCACAGCTACATCCGGTTCAGGTATGAACACCTGTGGCACAGATACTATGAAATGAAAAAAACTGCCAATGCCACTAGCATGAAAAGGAAAGTTTCTGCTTTGCACTTCTGAGGGTCTAGACTCACCCATAGGGTGGCTGAGTTCAACTCGCGCTCCTTCTCTTTTAATATTTAAGTGAATCACGAAGAACAGCAATAACCACAATGAAGCAATAACATTTAATACAAGGGGTCTAAGTGACTGTATTTATTAGAAAAGCTCTTCACCACCACCCCAGGCTTTTATTGGTAGAGAGAATAAATGAAATCTCTGTAAAGCCTACTGTTTTTTTCTTTCTGCATTATATATACCAATTGTTTTGAAGAAAGAGAAAAAAAAAGAAGGAATATTAGAAAGGACCATGCAGCTCTTAACTGAACACTACCCCTTCCCTGGGTGCCATGGCAGATGAATAGAAAAGAACATAATATCCAGTCAACCTAGACCCAAAAAACACCCAAACAAGAAGTTAATTACATCTTTTCAAATATGAAAAGGAGAAGGAAGATGGATTTAAATGTTATCAGAAGAAAGTAATCAAGATTATTATTCTACCAGAAAATATCCCAAATGCACAGAGAAGAACAAAACCCACGAATAAATAAGCAATCACTGTGCTGTGTAAACAGAAAGTTCACTTTTAATAAATCTGGCTCCTCCTATGCATGATCAGACATACTTATTTGTTACAAGAAAAAAGTGCAAGAACAGCCCTGAGATACTGAGGTAGGATAATGAGGCAGAGGAGGTGCTCTAGGCACTGGATCAGGGAGATCACGGTGGAGCAGGTGATCTCTCCTTGCAGCCCATGGAGATGACACCAGAGCTCGCCTTATTTCCTGAAGGACTGCAGCACCTGGGAAGGACCCACACTGGAGCAGGGAAAAGTGTGAGGAGGAAAGAGTGACAGGGAAAAGCTGTTCTGGACTGACGATGGCCCCCCATGCCTGTGACTCTGCCACTTGAGGTGGGGGGGAGAGGTAGATGAGTTGGGAATGAAGGAGTGATAATGAGCCTGGGAAAAAGATGAGGTGGGACAGGGGTGAAAAGCATTTTAGGTTTCATCTCCATTTCTCACCATCCAACTCTACTCTGACAGACAATAAATTATATTAATTCTCCCCAAGTCAAGTCTGGTTTGCCTGTGGTTGTAACTGGTCAGTGACTTCCCTGTCTAGATACACAAGCTTGTCCATCTTATTTTCTCCCTCTGTCCTATTCAGAAGGAGGAACGAGAGAGCAGCTGGGTGGGTGTTTGGTAGCAGGCCACAGTCAACCCAGTAAAGCTATAAAACTCTTGTTTCTGTCTACTCAATCAAGTGTTTTGCAGCTCTGTACCCTGAAAAAACTCCAGAAGCTAAAGCCTCCCTTTGCAGCCAAAACCCCAAGGTGCTGGCCTGCCGCCTCACACAGCTAACAAGCTAACACAAGAACACTAGTTATAAGGGAAAACTCCAAACAGCAGTTTGCTGTCTTTGCTAGTCTTTTTTTTCCCTCCTCTCAAGTCGATGAGAATACCCTCCATAGCTCAGGGTATCCTTGGCAGAGATGGTGAAACAGAAGGTGACACGATGAATGAAAAAAGGAAGGAGAGTGAGAGGATGGTAAAAGGTTGAGAGGTGACAACTGGGGCAAACAGAAAACTAGAGCTGGGCAGGTTGCACAACCAGGCTGGGACAGCACCTGGAGGTAGCACAGCAAGGTTGATAAAGGACAGTCTGAGGGGGCAAGATTGGCAGGAGAGCTCCATACAGCATGATTCTTAGCAGAAAGCAAAATTAGTCTGGAAAATGAGCAAAAGCTGGATTGAAACTCCCCCACAAGTCAATTTGGTGAAATAGGGAGAGCTGCTGTGTGATGCCTGCCCTATGGCATACAATACAACACACGCAGGTAAAAGCTGCAGCTAGCTGCAGTGTAAGTCACCCTGTGCTCCTGGCATGATGCTGCACAGGGTGCTCAACCAGCATGGGTGCACCAGGGTGGTGAGGGAAGTGCAGGGTTGGATGGGCAGCCATCCCCAAGGTCACTGGAAGCAGTGATACAGTAAAAAAAAAAAAGTTAAAATGTGGCTAAAGGGTGAATTTCGCCAGCAGGGGAATGGGGGAACCAAATCCAAACCTTCACATTCTTTAAAAAGTCCTTCTCAGCATGAAAAAAACTATAGCAAATCTACCAAGATAACAGGCTATAATTTGGAAATAGTGACTGCAGTTGCATTGAACCAGGATACAGGGAAATATGAACGGCTTGAAGGAAATAAACTCAAGATAATTTATAATGAATGCAAACTTGCAGCAAGTCTGAAATGTCTCCTTTTGCCATCTGTAACTCCAGATTAAGTTTCTTCAGTACATTACCACAAACAGATACTTTACAAAAATCTTAAACTGCTTATTATGAATTTGCAATGCGGTAAACACAATAGGAGATGTTACTGCACTGAACACTATTTGTTAAAAAAATAATCTGTGATAGCCTCTAATATTTCAAATAAATCTTATGATTAATACAAACATATGAATGCAGCCCATTCCATGAATTATGCGGGATTTTTTGACAATACATCAAACACAAGTTTTTTCTTCAGCTTTCATTTGCTTCCATTTCTCTTCTAGTAATTTCAGACTCCATGGAAATGTATTGACAAAGGACATTTGATAGGTGACCTTTAAGATTTCAAGTAACTTGATTATTCATCGCTCTGAGTGACATTATATACTAACCACTATTTACATTTGGCCTTTGTGAAGCTCTGCTCACTTACGTATTTTTGAAATACAGCATCCCTCTCATCCCCTAGATTTTCTTCTTTTAAATCGAGTCCTCTGCAGATAAAGAACTACTCAGGGAAAAACAACAAGCAAACCAACCCACCATGCAGTAAATTAAGTGACTGCACAAAAAATGCCTTTCTGACAACATAATCACTGTACTATGCATGCGAAAAGACTGCAACACCAGAAAGCTTTGGCTTAATACCTTTTTTTTAAAGGAGCTTACTGTGGTTTCAAAGTCATTTATTTTGCCCTGTATACATTCAAAGGGGAAAGAAGAGGTCAAGATGGTATGGAAGAGAGGAAAGCATGTGGAATTTGTCAATTCTCTGCAAGACACCTGCAAACAGGATTCTGGCCTTTGAACAGCTGCCTAAATAAGTTTTCCCATTCTGTCCCATAGCCCATGCAAGTCTCCTCTTGCACTCAACGTCCCCACCTCTCAGCTCCACACTATTCCAGGCAGAGTGAAGACTCCATAAATTGTACACCAGGTTCCCCTTCCCCAGCCACATCCTTCCTAGCTTCTAATATAGCTTGGAGACTTCAGCCATGAGACTATGCCCATGTTGGCCAGCAATGGCATCTCTTAGGTACAACCCTTTGTAAATCTTTTCATCTGCTTTTTCAGGGGCATTCAGGTCTGATGTGAGCATGGACTCCAATAAATATTAATTTAGCTATTATGATGCCATTTTTTTCTTGTGCTTTAAGTCACATGTAAGCTTTCTACAACATCTGAAGTGCTGTAGGGCACTGTGTCAGAAGTAGTAATTATTCAAATTACTACATCTCCACAACACCTTTGTTTATCCTTCTGAAACAGATTATTCTTCTCTATCCCTTACTTAAGTGAACTCTTCCATAGCCAAGAGCTTGCACAGCAGACTACTAGACAGCACATTGAAAGCACCTCTACCCTTGTGAGACAAGTAATAACACTGATAGGAGAGCTCTCAGGAATTCTTGAGTGCCAGATCTTAGACAGATGTTACTCTTGAACAGAAAATTTGCAGGAAAAGAAAGATAAATCAATAGAAATGCTACATTATGCCCATGGCCTCTTGTTCCCACTTCGTAAGAGTCTTCTCTAAGTAACTGCAACCTTGTGATGAAAGCAGACTGTTCTTACAAGCACAAGTTCAAGCAAACTGAGCTATAACTTAGCCTTCCCATAGCTGAAGACTGACCTTCTACCCATAAGAAATGGGAGGCAGCTCTAATCCCAGAGCATCAGGCTGCGAACGTGCTCTGGCAGGGTCACCGCTTTAACTTCTCCAGTGCATGTTCCTACTAAACAGAAGCCCACCAGAGGCTCTGAGAAAAAACAAAACAAAACAAAACAAAACAATACAAAACAAAACCAAGGAGGGAGAGATTTAAACCTAGTACCTGGGGGGTCTTGGCGGATCTTGCTCCTGTCCTGTAAAGGCAGCACATTACTTAACCTTGTATTTCAGTTTTCATCGTTTTTTGTTACTTCATATAGACCTTCAGCTACACTCATTAAAAACTCACTTTTACAGATGTGTTTCATAACATTTCAAAACTCCTCAGTAATCCAACCTAGCTTTACAAGCTAGCCAGCTGAAAACAAAACAAACCAGAAAATTATCAGAAATCAGTAAGGTTTTTTAGGACAATTCCGCTCTATCGTTACTGAAATACAGAAATCCCACATCATGGTCTTTCTTGATGTTAGAATTCAATATAATCTGCACATCTGTTTCTCTGAATGAAATGCTGATTCCCCAAGGTATCACCTCTGATGTACAAGAAGTCAAAGCTTGCAGGGAAGTAAAGTGTTCTCATAAAGGCATTATGTCTTCCTTTGAAACACAACTTGAAACTTACAAGTTTAAGTTTCAAAAGCCCATATTCCAATGAAGTTTTCTTTTAAAACCTGCAAAAAGGAGGTAGAGTTTCATTTCTTATTTTAAAGACAAACATACAAAAGCATATTGCAAAGCAATAGGAGTTGTAGCATGAGGTTATTATAAAAGGTTTCAGAGGCAGCAAGCTACCTTGAAAGGATTTTCTCTCAGAAGAATGAAAATCAGATTAATACTCCTGAGAAAGCAGAAAGCAAACAAACTGTATGAAGAATAAGATTCTGTTTCTCAAGAGAATGAATTGGGTAGAACAAGCAGTATCATCTCCTAAAATCTGACTTCATAAAGTTAACAGCTGAACAGACTAATACTGCCAAAGCTAAAGCCACAGCACTCTGGTAGCCACTTCTCTACAGACAGAAGTTTTTAGGGAGAAGTATCTACTCTAGAACTACTCAACCCAGCAGGAGAAAGAAAGAAAGATGGGAAACTCATCATAAGAGATTACTTCTTTCAAAATGGTGTTTTCTAAAGCCCTGAAAACAGGGACAGGCAGACAACCAACATAGAACAAGCAAATGATAGACAAACATCACTCCAAAAAAGACTCTAAATTAAATCAGGTATTTGCTACAGAATATGGCTGATTTTCAAGGGAAAAGAATTATCAAATAACTGTTGATTAAATATTGTAAATGTATTTTGCTAAATAAGGTTTCATATAGTTTGGTATCACATTAAAAACCACAACTGCTCTTTTCTTCAAACACAACAGAACAACTTACAGAGGGTATACAAGCTACAGGGGGAAAAAAAATTAATTGGGACAGATAATTATCAACATTAAACACAAGACAAGCTACCAAAAAAAAATCATGCTTCTTAATCAAATAAACATTCTATTTTATCTATTATAGGAAATGGTCTGTGTCCAGCTGACAGAACTCACCATGGGAAATTCTTCTCTAGACCTATGGATTTTTAGTTTGTCTTGTTTCTCCCCATAAAAGTAGTCAAACCCCTGAACAGAGAGGTCACAGTCTTCATGCCTGGAAGTGTTCAACATAGCCAAGCGAGAACATAACAAGTCCTCTCAGTCTACAGCAGATGCCTTAAAAATGGCCCAGATGAGTGGGTGACCTAATGAATGAACTGACACACACTAGCCTCCACTGACCAGTTCACCACTATCTAAAGTGGGCATCCAGACAAATTTACAGACCTGAATCTGTCCCCTTCACAAGCTTTCCTTCTTGCATGAGCAAAATAATCTCTCCAGTTAAATAAAAACACTAAAACTAGATAAATCATTTCCGAATCACTGGTTAAATCCATGACAATATCTGCTACTTCAACATTATACCACTTGAGAAGTAATAAAGCCTCTTCATGTACCAAATGAGAGAAATAATCCGACTGTATGGACTATTCTGTAATTTACAATAATTGGTATCTTCTATTATTTTATTTCTAAAATGTATGAAAGGTAGTTGCAGTGCAGGAACATAGATTCATTCACAGAATGAAGGACGTAAGTATTGTACAGTCACCAAAAAGGCTAACACAAAACTTACATCTTTCAGTTTCCACCTTGATGCACATCACCAGTTACAAGATACTCCGAAAGTGGAACATTTTATTACCCCAAAATACCAGATGTTTCTGGCATCATGACAAGACAGCAGCATTGCCACAACAGTCACAATAACCTACAACTTGTAGAAAATACACAGTTAAGAGGAGTAACACTTAAGGATCAATGCCTCACTTTACTTTAGAAAAATATATGCTGTGTAAGCCAAAAATTGGAGGTTTTCATAACAGTATTTTATTATTTCATCATAAACATTATCAAACAGTGGGAAAATAAGAAAAGAAACCAGGATTCTGTGAGCCTTCTGTAAACATCATCTCATCTTTTGACAAGGGATTTTTTCTCCAGTATTTGATCACCATTCCTGCTGCCCTGCAGAGCTATGAGAACGCTGCATGTTCAGCCTAAATTCCTAACCTCTAACAACCAGACACAGGACTTTCAGGCATATTTAGCCACATCATTTGCTCCTATGAACAATTGCTAGAAAATAATTTAAAAATCACTATGTTGCTTCTATACAATGAAGTCCCAGAATCACACCTTTAAGAATAAATTCACACTCTCCATGAGGCACCTGGTTCAAAACCAAGAATTTTCCTTTTCTATGCAGAAATCTTGTATAAACATAAGAACAGTACATAACTGTTCTTTCAAGCCAGACAAACCTGGTGAAAAATCAGTAATTACCTCTAAGGCAGATTCGCAAAACCATGAGAATAAATCTGCAGCCTGTCCTTTTCTGACAGGACACTGAAAGAAGCACCATACTGTCATATACATAATTTTCAGTGTGGTATTCCCATTTATAGTGCTATGACCTCACTCAAACAACACTGAAGCCCTTTCATTACTTCCAGGTTACCTCACTGCTCTTACACCTCAAGCCAACTGGTACTTGCTGAGATCTACATTAGCTCAACAGGCATTTTAAAGTCAAATAACAACAGATTTACCTCAGACAACTAATGTTTGATACCAGTGTTTAATTTATCCAATTCTTTCACTTGTCCCTTCTCTAGTATTGAATTTTATCTTTAAAGTCATAAACAGCAGGCTGCCACCCACCAGCAGTTTTGTAATTCCTATTAACTTGACTAAATTAGTATATTCAAAGTACAAGAGCAAAAAAAAAATGGACAGTTTGAAGTGGGCTTTTTTATGCGTGTCTGACCTTCAAAGGCACCACTGTCAAAACAGGTAAAATCAATTAAATTCATTTTTGAAAAAAAAAAAAAAAAGTTACTAGGAAACACAGCAGCACCCAAAACGAAAGTATACTGAGTTCTGAACAATCATGCCAAAAAGCTATCTAACTATCTGACAATTTTCCTTTACTAACCCTCCTACAGTCTTCTCCTATGTCAAATATTCAAGCAGGGGTATCCATCACTACCAGGAATGGAAACCCCAGATTGCCTCCCCCAGAACAAACTATTTGCCCTTTCATCTGCTTGTCCTTCCACCATGCATTGACTCCTCTGCTAACACTCAACCTGCTCCTCATTCTGTTGCCCCAAATGGGAGATGTGCAGGCACTGCATGCACAGAATCACATGATCATCAGGGCTGGAAGGAACATTTGGAGATCATCCAGTTCAACCCCCTGCTAAGGCAGGGCCACCTACAGCAGGTTACACAGGAATGTGTTCAGGCAGGTTTTCAGTATCTCCAGAAAGGGAGATTCCACAACCTCTCTGGGCAGCCCGTTCAGTGCTATACCCATATAAAGTTCTGCCTCATGTCGAGGTGAAACATCTTGTGTTTTAGTTTATGGCCATTGCTCCTCATCCTGTCACTGAGTACCACCAAAAAGAGTCTGTCACCATCCTCCTGGCACCTGCCTTTGAGATATTTATCTGCATTAATGAGATTCCCCCTCAGTCTTCTCCAAGCTAATCAGGGTCAACTCCAGCCATCTCTCCTCATAAGAGAGATGCTCCAGCCCCTTAATCATCTCATTAGTCTTTGTGGCCTTGGAGTGTTTCCCCCAGCCACCTTCTAGAGTGGGACAGGAGAGCTGTAACTAATCTTCAAGTCTCAAGAGGGCTTTTTCCTGCAGAGCAAGCAGACTAGCAGTTTCACCAACTTTCTAGCAAAGGGTATTTGAACCTCTAGACAAACCTGAGGCACTTCCAACCTGCCCCCTTTCACAGTATCACAGTATCACAGTATCACAGTATCACAGTATGTTACAGATTGGAAGGGACCTCAAAAGATCATCTAGTCCAATCCCCCTGCCGGAGCAGGAACGCCTAGATAAGGTTACACAGGAACGTGTCCAGGCGGGTTTTGAATGTCTCCAAAAAAGGAGATTCCACAACCTCCCTGGGCAGCCTGTTCCAGTGTTCCGTCACCCTCACTGAGAAGAAGTTTCTTCTCAGGTTTAAGTGGAACCTCTTGTGTTCCAGTTTGTACCCATTGCCCCTTGTCCTTTCATTGTTTGCCACTGAGAAGAGCCTGGCTCCATCCTCGTGACACTCCCCCTTTATATATTTATATACACTAATAAAGTCACCCCTCAATCTCCTCTTCTCCAAACTATAGAGACCCAGCTCCCTCAGTCTTTCCTCATAAGGGAGATGCTCCACTCCCTTAATCATCTTAGTTGCCCTGCGCTGGACTCTCTCCAGCAGGTCCCTGTCCTTCTTAAACTGAGGGGCCCAGAACTGGACACAATATTCCAGATGAGGTCTCACCAGGGCTGAGTAGAGGGGAAGGAGGACCTCTCTCGACCTACTAACCACCCCCCTTCTAATACACCCCAGGATGCCATTGGCCTTCTTGGCCACAAGGGCACAGTGTCGGCTCATGGTCACCCTGTCGTCCACCAGGACCCCCAGGTCCCTCTCCCCTACACTGCTCTCTAACAGGTCGTTCCCCAACCTATACTGGAACCTGGGGTTGTTCCTGCCCAGATGCAGGACCCTACACTTTCCCTTGTTATATTTCATCAAGTTATTCCCCGCCCAGCTCTCCAGCCTGTCCAGGTCTCTCTGGATGGCAGCACAGCCTTCTGGCGTGTCGGCCACCCCTCCCAGCTTAGTGTCATCAGGAAACTTGCTGATAGTACACTCAATTCCCTCATCTAAATCATTGATGAATATATTAAATAATACTGGTCACAGTACCGACCCTTGAGGCACTCCACTAGACACAGGCCTCCAACTAGACTCCGCCCCATAGATTACAACTCTCTGGCTTCTCTCCTTCAGCCAGTTCACAGTCCACCTCACTACCCGATCATCCAGACCACTCTTCCTCAATTTAGCCACAAGGATGCTGTACTTCCTGACTACATCACTCCTCTCTTGCAATGACAGTTAAGAAAGTACATTCCATGCATCTTCCTGAAAATAGAGACAATTAGTGTATCATCATCTTGCACTTACCTCCAAAACTTCTCATTCGGGTTACTACTGGGGACCACGCAGAAACCCGCATGCCAGCGTTTTACAGTTTCTGTTTTCCTTTACTTCTTATATTTAGCTCATAGGTGTCTTTTACAGTATCTCACAGTATTCCAGATTTGCTGATTTCCTTCAACCACAACACTTAGGGGTCAAAATTTTTACCAGAAATGCCCCCCACTTCTATCACTACCTCTTTAAAATACCACTTCTAGGGAGAAGCAAACCAAAATAAAGGGAGCAGGGAAATCTCTGTCCAGAGACAAATCCAGAAATGTAGATTCAACAGTGAAAAACTATCAAGCTTTGAGTATCATAATAGTCCATACTCTTACTTACTTACCTAGTTTAATATAACGGCTGGCTCAACAGCCATACCATGTTATGTTCCTCTGGACAACTAAGAGCAGCTGACATTTGAAAATTGCACACCGATGAGGACAGGAACCAAGGGGGAAGGGGACACAACAGTATTTAACCATTTTTCAGATCTGTGTAGATTAGGAAAAAGTGTACAATTATGTATTTTAAATTCTGCACCAGTTATGATTTAACTACTTGATTTCTGCTTAAAGGAAATGGCCAAGACAATTTTCTCACTCTGCCAGATGCTGACGAACCTTTTCAAGAATGAGGTATTTAAATTAAAACACTAGAGTTTACCAGCCTTTTTTTGTTTTCCCTACTGCCCTATCATTGCACAGTGGTATGATTTTTCTCAAAGTTACCACTTAAAAAGCTTAAGGAACAATCTCAAAAATGTTTATTTCAAAGTGTCACATAATGTCATTATTAGCATTTTATTTCAAATTGTGACTCATGGATATTCATTCTGAAAAGCTATAAAATAAAAGCAGCAAGAAGCATGCAGTGAGGGACCAGGGCAATAATGAAAATGAGAATGGAAATCAATAAAGAGAAAAAGAACTAGAGCAATGGGACCTGGACCATATCACAGACCATAATTCACTGGTGACTAACTTAGACTGAATGCTAACGACTGAATGCTGGCAGGAACGCATTTGATCAAAACCTACCTGACACAGCGCAAAGCTCAAAAGGCAAGTCAGGCAGGTCTCTCTGAAGCTACTGTAATTAGAGCTCAGCAGTGTGACCATGTTTTGTTCCCTTCTTAGACAGAAAAAAAGGAGAGAAAAAAAGGGAAAAAGAAAGGAAGAAAAAAGTCTTTGTGAATGCTTAGTTATAACTTCACAATATATTCACAGAGCATCTACCTGTGCAAAATCCCACTGAAACAAAAGAAGTTGACTTGCTCATGTTCCCTAAAGGCCAGGATCTGAGCAGGGCATTGCAGGCATGTGATAGGAAGAGGTTAAGTGATTCCAGGACAGCACACATATTTAATATCACAAAGGCAGATGAGATAACATCAGATGCTTGAAGGAAACAATGAAAGGAAGTCAGCTGAAAGCCTCCCAGCCTTCCTTACTGACAGCAATTGCGCTCAAAGAGGAGCCTAACACACACGGGCCAAAAGGGGAATTACTGGAGTAGAACTAAAGCTGTAAAATCCAAATACGAGGGAGAATAAAGACACTTTCAAACACAGACCACTACAGGTCTGCATTTATAAAGCAATCCCTCCAGCTGACAGGGAGGGCTACCAGGGAGCCTGGGGAAAGAGACTGGAGTTTCACCTTGGCACAATGGAGCAGGAATACAAAGATGCAATCACCAAGGACAAAATCCCCCATTGGTAGGATAATATGCTTCACTGCCCAGTGAACGTGCCCTGTCCAACTCCAGTCTATGGCCAAGAAAAAACAACCAATAGCCCTCCTTCTCAGGTGCATGAGTGACAGTGTCTTTCCTTCCATCATATTTAAACACTGGGAGGAAGGCACAGCTTTCTCCTCCAAACAGCTTCAGGACTCATTTTAATCCAGTGAGAACTTACTGATAGGCTGCAGTTTATGTTCAGGGTTTATTTCCTATTCCTCAGATCTTTCGTTTAGGTTCACATGGAAGGAAAAACACTACCTTACCTCAAAATAAACTCACCACTAAATTCTTTGCAGGTGATTTTACAAATTTAGGAGATAGCTGTAGCTTTCTGCTTATGAATGGGTAGTAAACTGTAGGAAGAAAACACAGTGTCTCCAGGTGTCTTTTTAAACCTCTGATGATTTAACTCAAGTGAGGTACCCAGTCAACCCCTCAGCACTTGAGGTGACACCAAAGGCTTTCTCAAACTAGTAGGATTGGAAAACCTGTATTTTTTTTTCCTCCCTATAACACTGCATAATCTCGAGGTTGGGATTTGGTTTGTTGGGGTTTTTATATAATATCCATTTGCTTTCCAGGAAATTTTTCTCACAGCAACAATTCATTTTTGGAAAAAATAAACAGGGCTAGCCTTGTCACATACAGTTATCAAGTACGCTTCCCTCTCAGATCACCAGCAGGGGCTGAGCGACCTATCTTTAGATGTTCACACAGGCTTTTCTTGTTTAAGTCAGGAGTAAATTCTTATCTTTTATCCCACAAAAGCTGCTTAAGAAGATTTCAGTACACACTGTGCTGGTAATTTATGTATCTAACCAAAAGCAACAGAACAGGATTCTTGATCTCCATCTCTCCCACTCTCATGGAAAAAGAGAAAAAATGGCACGGTGATTAGGAACATGCCAGAGGAACAGAGCTGACACTCTTGCACAGCTATTGCAGAGTGAAGTGAGGGGAGGAGGGCTGCCATTCTGGAGACGCAATTTCCTTTTTAAACTTCATATAAAAATTAACTTCCAATATTTCAATTATTTGCAAAGTGACAGCAGAGGACTAATGCTTAGCTATATGTCATGTTTCGCACAGCGGGCATAACAATGAAGGACCGAAGCATACAGAAGTCAGAGCTTCCAGAGGGAGAGACTGAGCTTATTCCTTTCTCCAGCTCCCAGTTCTGCACTCTTTTACCAAGAGCTAATTTGACAGGATGCCTATTTTTCCCTTTTTAAAGTTTTTTATCCTTCTGGTGCGAAGGACCAGAGCGTGCCATCCTGAACCAAAAGACAAGACACACATATTGTTCTGTAAAATCCAGTATAGTTGAGGAGTGTGAGAAATGGAGTTGTGGTGAATGAGATTTGCTCAGCTTCGTGCAAGTAAACCTCACAGGAGCAAGCAGCAGAGTTTCAAAGCAATTCGCTCAGTCACGAGCACAAGCACTGAGCACTGTACCCAAGAAGTACAGAAATAATGACTGAGTTTAAGAATAATTCTCAGCATGTTCTTTGTACCAGCTTTTCCAAAAACTGTAATAACTTAGAAGTGCTGAGTAGAAGCTAGGCAGACAGGCCAAGGCTCCTTGCAACCTTCCAATCTTGGGAGACACCTAACTGACAGCACTACAGGCAGGATAAAAGATGAGGCAGACCCAGAAGTCAGTCATTGCTGTGGTCTATTCAACCACAAAGTTGTGGTGTCAAAGGAAGTTAGGAAGGAAGCACGAATCTGTGTCTTTTGTCACACAGAAAAACAATGTATATGCATGTCATTGGTTTGAAAACAAAAACACTGGCTCAAGTATGCTGCATAGTATTTTAGAGGAGAGAATTAATTCCAAAATGCTGCAGTATAACTGCCCTGTTACGTTGTCTGCTACTAGCATTCAAGTCATATGCAAAATGATAGTAAAAATTCACAAGTCTAGACACATTCTGATCATTTAACCTCTCGTGGTCAGTGAAAAGCCTGATTTAACAGATGTTTGTTAAACTCTGCTCTACAGCATGCCAAATGTGGCCAAGGCAGAATGCCAGAAACAGCCTTTCTAGAATCTTATTGGACTACCTGGAACTCAGGACTTTGACAGCAGTTGGGCTTAAAACAAATTAAAATGAAGGCACACAGCAATGCTGCAACTGCATACGAATTGTGCCTCTGAACGGTCTTTGTTCCTTATCACTGCAGCACTTAATAATTTTGAGAGCTTGCTGATATGCACGGTTATTGAACATGGATCTGGTCTCAGCAGTTTGTATTTTGTCAGAAAGATCTTTTTAGCCTGGAAACTGAGAAGTGGTGATTTATTCCCTACCTCAAGGAATTAAGAGGAGTTAGTTAATTAAGCCACCTAGGCTGAACAGTTGAGAGACCGGAATGAGGCGGTGGGGAGATTTTTCAGGAGAAGAATCTGAAGGCTGTCAAGCATCACCCAAAGAAACCTCCTCCCCAAAGGAGGACAGCAGGTCTCTATATTCAGAGAAGCATAGACTCCTCAGGAGAAGGATGTAAAAATAAGGTTGGAATCAGGATAATGGGGCAACATCTGACCCAGAACAGGAAGGATTAGTCATACAAAGTCACAGATATGCCAGAAGTATTTAAAAGATTATAAAATCAAGCAACACACTTGCTTTTAATTCTTGCTTGGGCTAGAGGGATGCTGTAGATCTTATCAAGACAATAGTTAAGCAGCTGAGATACTGCTACAAAGTGTGTGTGGGGGAAATCCATTAAAACATGAAGCAAAGTGTTAAAGGAGGAAAAGCAGACCTCTAGAAAGGCAGCAAAGCTCTGGAGGGCTGTTCCTGCAAATTAAACATAAATGCAGTATTTCCATACTTGTTTTCACAGAGAGAACATGCACATGCTATTGTAATCTTGTGATTTTGAAGACTGATACTGAAATTCGAGGCTAAGATGCCCTAGCACACAAGGTGGGTAAGAAAACCGTACCAGAAAACACAGCCAGTGTGGGAGCTGTAGCAACAGAAACAGGGTGAAATTCCCACACATCAGGCCAGGACCCTCGAGAACTTGTGCAAGATTTCTGTTCTTGGCTGCCCTGAGCTGAAGGCTCAGACGTGCTGCCTCAGGGCACCACAGGCACTGTACTAACGTGAAAGACGACATGAGAAGGAGGGCGCTTTAATTCTAGCTGCAAAACCTATAAGGAAAGGCCGTTAGGATAATCCGAGGAGAGACTACTGCCTAAGGGAGAGTTCAGAGCTTGGGTTGTTTCATGTAGCAGAATGAGACACCATCGTCTGTTGAATCCTTCAGGAAGGAAAAACTGTTACTTCAACTGAAGGGCAGTGCTGACAGAACAGCAAGTGAGTATAAAACAAACTGCAAATGCAAAATCTCACAACTATGAGAGTAATGAAAAACAGGGGGGGGTACCCACTAACCAAAGTTTTACCTGCTTATAGAAGAGACAACAGGTCTCTTTGGAAATGAGACTGCTTCAACCCAGGAAGTCCCCTCCCATTTGGTGTAACGCTACAATACACAGTAACTTGTTTGTGTGTTGAAGACAGTCATCAGCTTTACAATAATTTCCCACGATAAAATTTTCATCCTAATGCAAAGCAGGAATTTTATTCACATGTACCCAAGGCACAGTAGCTTTCTTACCCCAGCTTATTATACGTTCACTAAGAAGCAAAGCACAAGGCAGCACTAAAGGCACAAACAGTAGCAGAGCTGTTTGGCGGTACTGGTGATATTCCCTGGTAAACATTTTGTGATTCAGAATCTTCTGAACTGCAGGTGGATAAAAAACCTGGTTTAACACAAAAACTATTGAGGGGAAACCTACAGATATCCCATTTGTGTCACCTTTCAGAAAAAAAAGGCCTTATTTTGGGTTACTAAGGTATATGCACACAACTTGCAAACACGTACACAAAACTCCTTAGAAGCTATTGTATGAGAAATTGTGTCCCTAACTTAGCCATCCCCTCTTTAAAGCTGTATTATTTTAGTCTGTTCTGATCCTTCTCACTCTTCTGCATTGATTCCACAAATTTGTTTACTTTCTTTAGAAAAAAAAAACCAAATTATTTCAATGGTTTATTGGGCTTAAAATGATTAGACTTAAAATTAGCAAGCATGTTGACACTGTTATATATTTTGATAGTACACTAAGTTCTATTGTTTTTTCAGTTATTCATATGAATGACTGCAGTGAATAAACATTACCTGACACCTGTCTTAAACATGAAATGGACAAACCATCCAGGGATGGGTTCACTCCATTGACAAAACAATCTGGTTTCTCACTCTGAATCCTTCACCCTTTTTGAAAGGAATGGTTAGAGGCTACTTATCTTCTTTGGACATCATTATGCAATCCTGTTCATTTTCCAGGCTCTCCAGCATTATAGATTGAAATGGATTTGCATCACTGACCATCACTATTGCTCAGAGCTTCAACATCTCACACCTCTTTAGTCAACCTCTCAGTCTACATATCACCCCAGCTATTATAATCAGTATGCATTACTCCATTTATTTTATCAGCACCGAGGCAGTGTGGTTCTGATCACTGATATGAAGAAAAACTTCTTTTCTCCTTTTGACAGCTGTGCTAGTTGCTCTGTAGCCTCATGGAAGTCAGAATGAGAAAAAGGTAACAGCTACAGGCTCAGCCATGCAGTGCAGGGGAGTAGGGTTTGTTCTTTTTTCTTGTATTTTTATTATCCACACAATCAGAACAGTTGCTTTCCTGTTGGAACTAATTCTTTTTCTCCAGTGTACACACACACACACACACACACAAAACCACACCAAAAAAAAAACCCACACAAAAAAAATTGAACAAATTAAGAAAATAAATTATCCCTCACACTGAGAACACATATGCTATGCTTCAATCCAGAGCAAGTTTCTGCAATGAAGGTATCAATCCATCCTAGAATACAAAACCAAATCAGGTATTTAATTCTTACACCTGTAAAACCTAAAAAGCAGAAACAGAAAAGTAGAAATTCAGTGCACTGATTTCACCAGGACACACTCTAAGCTAGCCCTAAGGAATCAGATCAATTGTGAAAGTTCAACATTAATAAAAATGAAAACCTCTACTGTTAATAGAAGCCATAGAATCATCTTTGCTTCCTTATCAGGTTTAGGAGTTTCACTTTACAAGAAGTTGATACCACAGTGAGCCAAGGCAGAAATACACATCTGCAGGGTTTGGGGTGCTGGTTTGGTTCAGGGAGCAGGGGAGGAGATAGTGGGTGTCAGTTGTTTTTAAAGAAAATAAATGGCAATTTACAATTTTTACAACAAACAGAGATGCTTTTGAAAAAGTAGCAGTATTAAGTAACTTGTATTCCATATTTTATGTTCAACGTATAACCTCTTTAAAACAGCGTAGACCATAACATGCTGTGGAGCACTCATTCTACTCCCCTCATATCAGTATCCATAGCTGTTTTCCCCTGCCTCTCTCATGCATACACACATACTCTCTCCCTGTCCTATTATAACCATACACAGCATGCAGGGAAGTGTGGATATGCCCCCAGCAGCAGGACCCCCTGCCTCAGTAGCACAGCGTGGTCTCACTTCAAGCACACACTAGTCGATTGTTTCCCCTCTTCCAGCACATGAATACATTCAGAGTTACAACACACAACCTTATGGAAACAAAGAGATACTGAGGAATTTATTACAACACACATCCTTATGGGACCAAGGAGATTCTGATCAATTTATTGATGCCCAGAACAACTAAAAGACACCATGGAGGATACAGATATTTCAGTTCTGGGTCTGCTCCCTCTGTGTACATGAAACCTGCATGAAGGGGGACTCACTGCAATGATCACAGATCGATAAGTGAGAATTAAACGTAATGCCTGTCTGGAGGGACATTGCACAGCAGCGGGTTGGTTTCACAGCTTAATCAGTTGAAGGTACCCAAGTCCCTCTTGGTTGCTGCCATGTGCATCCCCCAGCACATCCAGCAGATGCCTAGAAGCATCACAGGAAATTACAATCGGGATTCAATGATTCCAAGCATTTACGACTATTTATTCCTAATCAAAGTTTCTATAAACAAGTCAAAGTAATTGAGGACCAGGGCTATTTAAAACATTCCAAGTTTATAAATGAAGGAGTGAACACTTAGGCAGGAACACCCAAACAGGTGCTGGGAAAAAACTTGACCCTAATTAACCCGTTTAAAGAACTGCTTAGGATAAACAAAAAAATAAATAAAATCATTCATCAGGCCAGATGATGGCTGGGTTTTTTCTGGTTTGGGATTTTTTGTGAGGAAGATAAATCTTTAAACTTTCCATTTTTGTTCTGTCAGCTGTAATTTCCAGATTGCTGGTTTTCAAGAACACCAAAAAAAGAAATCAGAGTCCATTTTGTAGCCCATACACTTGACAACCAACAGTTGCGACACATACACATGCTATCAATCAACACAGAGAGGATGCTACCTGAAGGCCCTCTCTAAGCATTAAAGACCTCACTAGCTGTATGAGCAGCAGACTATCACAAGGACAACTACTTAAAAAAAAAATACAACATGCCAGCATATTTCATAACCAGGTTCTATTGAAGTCATACATTTAAACCAAAAACAAAACAAAACTGAAGAGAGCATCTGATATTAAAATGAAAATACTATTCCTATTCCATCTGTGATTCTGCCCCCATTAATTCCTATCTCAGCACTAGAAAGTATAACCACAGTAACCTATCGCGAGTCAGTTCAGGTCTGTCTATGGGATTAGATTCAGTAGATGGCTCAGGCTGTCACAACATGTTCCAAGGGCACTTTATTTGCTGTCTGAAGATACTCTTGAAAATGATTTCTCAGTCATTAATTATTCATTCTATTTCTTATAATCAGTTATTTTAATTAGTATCCCAGGCAACTTTGCTGAGGATCCCACACTTTTAGTAATTACGGGCAGCTCATTGCCCCTAATTAACTTCAGACATAGCAAGACTATTGCTTTGTTACTTCAGCTGTTTTTATGTTTGCATTGCATATTCTGTCCTGCTTTACTAGTTCAGAAAGAAGACTGCCCTGTTGTACTATTTATCTCATTTAGGTTCCATCTCTCTTGACTCCGTGTTAGTTGCTGTATTTTAAAACCTTCTCACTCTCTCTGAAGTCTTGTCTACACTGGATCAGTGTGACACCAGTAAAGTGCATCTGAACAGTAGAACAGTTCACACTGAGGGCCTAACACCCACCCTAAGTGCATTTCAGGAGGCTCTGTCTACCTCATTGTGGTTGCATGGACGCAGTGTTCCCAGAATGAAACTTATGGTTTCCTTTTGCCCACACACAGTCATGTTGATGCAGTCCAAGACAGAATTCTGCAAGTGGGACAAGGAGGGTTGTGACTTCAAAGCACATTCCTGATGCAAGTAAAACTGGTGATGCGGATGATGACGTTGTCACTGATTAACTATGTTGCCTTTGGAGATGGTTTTACTTCAAAGAAGTGTCTCAAATACCTCTGCAGATCACATTTCTGTAGCTACTGGACAGTAGTGATGGCCATGGCACATCAGTGCAACACCATCAGGCATGGATTAGCAAAATACAGCGGAGAGGCTTAGAAACAGATTTTTACAATAAAGAAAGAACTCTGCCAACCTGTAGCCTCCTTCCCTTGCGCACTGCTCTGCTTAAGTTCACCTGTAACAGATACAGCTTGTAATACAGCAAGAGGGTCATATATATAGAGGCTTTAACCAGTTTAATCATTTTATCATAGTTCTGTGACCTCTGGAAGGCCATTCCAGACCGAGTGCTGACTAACAACTGTAGTTAACAAATTAACGAACTAGTAATCTGTTAGAGTCTAAATACCCACAACACGTAAAACATATGACTGATTTTGTTGCTATTTGAAATAATTAATACTTCTCATTCTTACATGCTGCTTTCAGTCTACAGACAACAAGTTGTATTAAAGTAGCAGACTGTTGTAATACAGTTGCTCCAACGCAACTTTGAGGAAGAGCCAAGCAAATACACCAGTAATACCCAGCCCTCTCTGCAGTATACATTTGTCCTTCATTGCAATTTACAAAATAAAAACTCTAAAAAATTGCCCACCCCAGCCTGTGGGATGTCAGGGCAAAGAGGGAAGGAACAACTCTTCATCTCACAGTAACAGCAGTCCCATGAAGTACTACTCATCCTACAGTGTCCGAGCGAGGGCCGTGCACAAAAATATTCACATACTCTGATACTAGTGGTGACTGGTGATTTAGCAGATCACCATCAGATTACATGGTTAACAATTACATTGCTAGTTTATTTCCAGCAACACATAATCAAAATATATCTGTATATCCTCAGGCTGCCAGACCTCCATTCTCGTATTACCTTTATGGGATGTTTTATTTTTTATATTCCAAGCAGTAAACCAGAAGACTTATATACACAAAACTTAGATAGCCATCATCTAACATTTATTATCACATTAAAAGACCTGGAAACATTAAGTAAGGGTACCTAAAAACTTGGACGGCAGAGAAAGACAATGTTGAAAGTTGGCCTTAAAAATCTCAAGTGACGTTTTTAAAGTATTGGAATTTGGGAGCCAAAGCATGCTGAAAAGAACCCAAAACCATATAGATGAGATCAGTAGAATCTGTATCACAGAATATTTAAGCTAAAATGCTTCTAATTGTTTCACAATCAAGCAACAGTATGATCAGAACCTCCACCACTTATAGCACATATGTGGTTATGACAATCACATTGCATCTGATATTAAGTCATCACAAGCTGGATCTAGGTGTCCACTCAGGCAAATACTCCAGCTCTGCAAGTTGAAGACTACTAGAAAAATGGAGTTTGTTAAATTCTATCTCCAAATAATACTGGTATTTGTTGCTCTTCAGTCCCCTGTCCTGGGTTCAGCAGCAGCAGTCATTTTTCTCCTTCTCAGTAGCTGGTGCAGTGCTGTGGCTTTGACTTTCAGCCTAGGAACAGCGCTGATAACACCGATGTTTTTAGTTGCTGCTCAGCTACTCTGACCAAGGACTTTCTGAGTCTCATGCTCTGCCAGGGAGGAGGGAAAGCCGGGAGGAAGCAGAGACAGGACACCTGACCCAAACTGACCAAAGGGGTATTCCATACCATAGCATGTGATGCCCAGTATATAAACTGGGGGCAGTTACACAGAAGGGTTAGATCACTGCTCAGTCAGGCTGGGTACGGGTCGGCGGGTGGTGAACGGTTGTATTCTCTTCCCTTGTTATTTCCCTTATCATTATTATTATTGGTGGTAGCAGTAGTGATTTGTGTTATACCTTAGTTACTGGCCTGTTCTTATCCCATGGGAGTTACATTCTTTCAAATCTCCTCTCCATCCCTCCCAGAGAAGAGGGGAGGAAGGTGGGGAGTGAGAGAGTGACTACATGGTTCTGAGTTACTGACTGTACTTAAACCCCAACACCCCACTAGTTTGAGACTGAAAAATCCTCTGCCTTTTAATGATACTGTTGGAAAGAAGAGAGAATCAGAGGGGCACTGACTGCTAAGATGATTTAGTATCAGCTCCAAACCAATATAGCAGTTCTTTATTTGCTTTCTTTGCTTATGCTCCATCCATAAAGAGATCAAACTAATAAAAAGGTCAATATTAATATTTTAACACTAATGTATATTTGATGTATTAAACAGTTGGAATGGTGAAACATCCGTAGAACTCTTCTGAACAAGAAACAGGCACCAGTACCTTGCTACAAGAGCATATATAATTTCGAAATAAATGAAGGAATGTATGAGCAATAGGAAGAAAGCAGGAATGCTCCCCAACAGAAGCCAGCAAGACAAATATTTGGCACAGGCTGCCTGGAGGTGGGGTTTTTTTTATTATTTTTTTTTTTTTTTTAGAAAACCCATGAATTCACTGTAAGAAAAGTCTAAACATAGAAAAACCTGCAACCTTCTGCAGAAAAAAAATCTGTGACCATGAAAACATTGTTTCCCCAGTGCACTGTACCCTATCACTCTGATTTCCATGGATTCCAACTTCTGAGCATCAAGATACTCACCAACTCTTTGCCCTTGTTATTCTGTATTACACTGACATGGATATTGAGACTATTCACTTTTTCCAGCTTAATCCTTATCTCTTTTTCCTAGTTCTTCAAAACTCTTATCCCCAAGACATTCCTCCTTCATTTCTGTTTCACACTGAAAAGCATAACTCTCATGACCAGTAGATCTCTCTGCTACGAATTCACTCCCCTTAATTTGTCCTTGCTGAACAGCTCCTCTACTCCAAAATTAATTCAGTGCTACATACTTTCCCAACACTTTCAACTCAGTTCATGAAACTCTCCATCACCAATTGCCATTTCTCCTCTGATTTTTGTAGATGTACGTCATCTCTTTGGAGAGCTCATTTATACACTATCTGTGGTTTGTCCTTTCTCCACATCCTTGTCTGTGGCACAAGAAAGTCTACTCAAAATACTATCCCAAGGATTTTTTTCATGTGTGTCCATACTATCACTCAGAGTACCCCTCCGGCACTTTCATTAAACAGAAGCTGATGCCTCTATTTCCAAAACCCCACAGTCAAGATAACCGAACATAAATTAATAATTCATGCATAAGAGAAAAACGGAAACAGAGCTGGAGAACAATTCTTGTACAACCCTTTTCCTTTCATTTTATTTCACCAGGTAATGTAGCTCTGTTCATTCTTCATGATGCTGGTAATTAACATCTTTTTCCTTCTCGACAGGAAAAACACCCAAGAACATTCTTAAACTTATATATACAAGTAATCACGCTTGAAGAGAAGCGTACACTTTATCTCGATGCAAAATAAAAACAAAATAAATTCTTGGGGGCGAGTACAATCAACTTCTAGAGAATTTAAAGCAAAAAATTAGAAGCCTTCAACAGTTAAGGCTGTGAAAATAACCTTCAAAACATAAAACTAAGCTGATGCAGCCTGGTACTCACATGCAAACACTCTGTCTCTCCTGCTGCTCAGTTTCCCCCACACAGCAACAAACTGAAAACTGCCTTTTCACAGCTGCTATTCCGAAACCTGGGGGAATCAGCTGTACCGCGCGAGAACTGGGCTGCTTTCAATTTGGTGCCAAAACTTCTAGGCAGAAGCGGGCATTAGAGATAGGCACTAGGCAAAGGGAGCAGTTCAGCAGATGCTGCTCCTCTCCCTGCCTCCCCTCTTGAATAGCAACAGCTAGAAACCAAGGAGAATCCTGAGTACCAGACCTGTGCATGCCACAGCCATCAGCAGGCAGCAAGAAGAGTAAGTTGGAAAGAAGTAAAAGAGGCATCTTTGTAGCCACTGTGCCAAAAGAGAAAAAAAAAAAGAAAACAACACAAAACTATATGAAAAGAGACTTTAAGATTAAAAAGTTTTAAAACCTCAGAGGCTAGCACCCAGTTCAGACAGAGGTAATATACTAACTGGGGATCAGTACAATTTAATACAGGACCAAGGTCAAGGAAGAAAGACTAGCCCCCCAATACACATCCCTCAACCAGTTGAGGGGAGGCAGAGCCAAACACTTTCCTAGAAGAGCACACGTGACCCCAACAAGTTTTGTCCCTGGGCTATTAGCTTTCCAGCTCTAGCAAGCATAGAAATAAAAGAGAAGCAGCAGGAGACAAAGATGTGTTCAGCTAGCAAAGTAGGAGACATCTATACACAAAAAAAGAAGGGTAAGAGGAAAGTAGAACACCAATACAGAATTACATTAAAACATGAAAACAGTCTACACCAAAAGCAACTTTGGGACAATACTCACCAATATTAAAATGAAATTACAGAAAGCCAGAAGGAGAAAAAACTAGTCTGATAAGAAGCATACTGTTCAGATACACAAATTACAATGTCAGAATAACAACTGCCTGCAAAGGGTGAGAAATGCAAGGCAGGCCAGCCAGGAAATTCCCCTGTGCTGTTTCAGCAGTGACAGTGAAAGACAACTGAGCCTTCAAACTCTCTTCCTGTCACCTCCCCTATAGAAAAAACTAGTAAATAGTATTCCTCAAGCACTTTTAATAGGGTATTTGCCGGTGGACTTAACATACTCATCATACCGCTCGGGTGACAGAAACAAACACTAAGTCGCTAATTCAGAAAAAAAAAAAAAAAAGTCCTCATGAGTAATAATTTAAAAAATAACCAGATTTCAAGGCAAGTATAGGTAAAATAGACAGGGGAAACAAAACAAGCAAGCAGAAGAAGAGACTGATCAATTTCCCAGCATAGTAAACTAGGTTTGCAGGCTGTCCCTCCATGTCTGCCTCATTACATAGCGGTTTATCAGCCTCCTTTTCCCAGCACTGGCTGTTGGCCAAGCCATGCTGATCAATGCTGAGCTGGTGGGGCAGCAGAAGAATTTAAAACAGCACTCTGATGGATTGTCATGTCTGAAGCAGCACTGGAGAGAAGCAGAAGGCTCTGCTCTCATCACCCTTCAGAATTTCTTCAGGCATGGTAGACTCAACTGCCGTCATGAGCAACTTCCCTAGTGCAGACAAGAACAACTTCCCCAGAGAACAAGTTCTGACTGGGGTAATAAGACCTATTTGCAAATAATCTTGTCTCAACATGTATAGAGCTGTGTAGGCCACCATGTTAACAGGCTTTGACAGGATTTGCCAAAATACCCTATACTCACTTGACTGAAAACAAACTACATGCAGCTTTGAGCATCATGATGAGTTGTTATCAAGCTGTTTGCGATGAGGACAAACAAAGAGGCAAATAAACTTGATTTAAAATGACTTTCTGAAGCACTTCACAAAAAAAAAATAAATTGAAATTTGTAAATGAAACTTTGAAGGTAGGAATGGAAGACATGTTTCTGGAAAGCTCTTCAGAAGCATTTTCATCAGATATTTTCCAGCTAAGCTCTTCCTCTGAAACGTTTCTGCAGTTCCAGGCAACAACGGCTTCAGATGTACTCTCTTTGCTACCTTAACAGTGGGGAAAAACAGCACCTTATGAAGGAGTCTCAGAAGCTAAAAGACATTTTTTCTTTCCCAAAACAAGCTCAGACAATAAAAAGCAAATACACATGCCCAGCTCAAAAGCAAGGATAAACAGGTTTTGGGGCAGAAGAAATAAAGACATTGAGAAGAAAACTGTGATGATCATGAGAATGAAGTCTATCCCTGTACCCAACATTTTCCTGGTAAAGTTATTTAGTGTACATGTATCGTTACAAACCTATTCTTTAGAGGTAAAGTCCAAGAAACATGAAAGAACAACCTCAAGGAGTTCAGATGAAAACAAATTACTGATTATTACCACCCCTACTTTTGAGAATTAACTAGAAGTCACTGACTTTTACCTACTCATGATTGAGCAGGTGGACAGAAGAGATGGCAGAAAAACAGGCCATCATGTACTTAGGAAGTGAACTCATTTAGCTACGATTTCTAAACAGTCAGCTCAGTTACTCAGTTTTGCTACTTACCACCAATGAAAGCAAGACTTGAATGATCAGCTTCAATAACACTAAGATTCATGTGCTATGAAACCTTGATTAGTGTAGGAGTGTTACCTCTCCCCCAGTCCTGGGTTTCTGCGTGACAACTTGATTACTACAGTAAATTTTACAATGTTGAGGAAGAAAAACACTGGCAAACTTTTTTTTGTTGTTGTTGTTGGTCAATTGTAGCATTTCACTGTCTCTTCCTTCTTTGGGAACTTCAACTCTGATTATCCTCCCAGATACAGAACCTGGCATTGACACACACTCCCTGAGTAAAACCAAGTTTGCACATACAAGTATACAACTGATTAGTATAAACCACAGCTACCAGGGTCATCATCTAATCACTAACTCTCTACATTCACATGCTTTCCCTTAATGAGAGACAGTTACACAGGGAATGCATTCCTTTTCACTACTTAAATCCCTTTTTATGGACAAATTCAAATGCTGGTTTGAGATTCAGTTTGGCTGAGGTAAGAGAGAAGAAAGAAGAGGAATGGGATTAATTAGCTCTTCTTGTCTTTTGTTGGGCTAGAAATGAAGAGATGTGAAATATGTTCCAGAGTACTCATTAAAAAAAAAAAAAAAGTGGAAATTACAAGAAAGTGACAGTCTCTATAAACTACCCACATACAAAACTTGCTTGATAAAAGCATGAGAGGTAATGCACTGATGCATTAATATTTCTCTAAAAGGTTGGAAAATATATGACCAAATGTCCCTAAAAAAATACTGAAAATAAGTTACAAAGTACATATTAGTTCTACTCTGTAGCACTCTACTCTTTGTCAGGACCTGCTACCCCACCTTGAAAAATCATGCCATGTTTCAATTTCACAGCAACAATATCAGCTTTTTCTTCCTCCTACCAACAACCAGAGTAAGGAAGGATGCAATATTAGGTCACCAACTAACTCTGAACAGTTAAAAAAAAAAAAAAAAAAGAGTATTTTTACCACATATCCTACAGATTTAAAAAAGGAATTCAGCCAAATTACAGAATTATGTGTTTCAGCAAAGCCTGGGCTAAACTACATTGAATTTGGCATTAAAAACAAGTTAGGGGGGTTGATAGACTCTGGTGAATTATGATAGCTCTTTTTTTTCTTAAAGTTTGATGTCTTTTTTTTAATTAATTTTATCTACCACAGTAAAGCTGAGCTAATTTTACTTCGTGAGAAGAAAGGACAACAGTGGAATGAAACACTGCCTGCATTTAAAATTCTTCATGTTAATTAGTATAGCCCAGTCCATTAAGTATGATAGTTTCAAGATACCGTATAGTACATTTTAATCTGATCCTGAAGCAAGAACATAAAGAAGCCAGGCATATTAGAAACCATTTTCTTACTTATATTACAATGCAATTGAGGATATTTGATATATGAATTCCATCTCATTCTCTTACTGGATAATATGTTCCACATTAAAAAAAGCAGCAAACTGCATTCTGCAATATTTGCTCAGCAATATGCCAAATGAACTACCAGAAAGAACAAATTACTTCTGCTCTCAAGCAGGGTGGATACTATTCTTAGGTTATCAGAAGGACTGCTGGTGCAAAAGCTTTATGAAGAGTGCACAAACAGAGACAGGCAAACGGGGCTGGGAGCTGGAACTACAAAACATCGTAAGTTCAGGTTTGAAATCATACCTTGGATCTTTATCTGATTATGATGGACAAGGCATACAGTAGTTAATGGCTCAAGTTAAGCAACACAGGAAAGGAATCTCAGTCCAGCTTGCAGTGGACAGCCAGTCACATCACTCAAGATGTGAAGCAAAAGAAGAGCAGGAATTTAAGTGACAGCTCACATCTGTATTGTATCTTGGCAGTGAGAAAAGTCATTCCGGAAATAAGACACTTTTACCTTACGAACTTGACTCCAGCTATCACACATCAAGAAGTGTCTTACTACAGGACACAGTGCAAGACAGGTGGTTATACTCCTACTCCTGAGGCTGACACAGGGCCATCGTGCAGCAAAGAGTGAAAAATCAGGGCAGAAAAGAGGGCTCCTTCATGCGGTCCTCAGCAATCCTGAGCTATCAAAACAGGTTTTCTGAACTCTCAAAACTCAGGACCAGTTTTGGTACTCTCTATTCAGTAATTCACTGGGTAATATATCAAGCTGCCAAATAAAGAGGAAGGATGTTTATGTGCATTTCATTACTTCTAGGCAGAAACTCCCAGAAATAAGTATTTTTTGTGTTAGGTCTTACTTAAACTAGTTCCTAATGAGCAAAAAAGGACAAATTATCCTTATCCAGCAGCTAAACTCCTAAACATGGCAAAAACCTCTTTCTACATTTAGCAGTTAAACTAGAAGTTAGAGTTCACTTAAAAACAGTAATTAGCAAGAGTAACAGCTAATTTTAGGTATCAAGTAAATTCTGTCAACCAGCCTGTGCATTGCTCATATGTTAAATTGACAACTGTTGTATTTCTGTATTTACTGCACATCAGTAATCTCTTTTCATACATCTTACTAATAAAAGTAATTTGTACTGTAGTTATGTTTAAAGCACAGTTCCTATAATAAGTAAGTGACTGAGATCAGTGATAACTCCTAAAATGTTCAGTACCTGCTGCAGCTGATGGCCACAACTTGGAAGCTAATGAGGAAAATTTCATCAAGAGGAGAGCAATGCACAGATGGGCTGTGGGATCTCACCTCTGGAGGCTTCTGAGCCTCCTGCTTGAGCCTAGATTGATGTCAGCACTACATGAGATCACCTTTGGCTTTGTCCAGGGGGCAAATGTCCAGGGGCACACTGAGATGACCTAAAGATGTCCCTTTACAATGTTATTTCTATGACTGGTTTGGAGTGGAGAGTCCTCAGTGCGGAGGTAAAAATTCTCATTTTGCCAGATTTCCTTTGGCTTCCTGCTTGCAAGGTGTCTTCATACAGGCTTCACAGTTTAAGTACCTAACACTTAAAACCCAAAATGTTCTTCCAGAAATAATGTTATTTTTACCACCATGTTAACTTGCCAGCGAATGCACTAAGCACAAAGTATCTGTAACAGGCATAATTCAGCTACCCCAAAACGTTCAGTACTGAATTTTACAAAGCCTTAGAGATATGAAAGTACTAAGATCATAAAAAGTCAAGTTCATAAAAAGCCACTAATTCCTTTTTGTGCCCTTTCACTATCCCTCTGGAAAGTGATGTGGAAGGGTTGTTTTTTTAGTTTCTTCTCTGATTTGATTTGGGTTTGCTTGTTTTACAGAACTGAAAGTAAAATAACAACAACAAAAAACACAAACAAACAAACAAAAGAAAAACAACACCAAAACCAAACAGCTATGCAAGTTTTTTAGAGCAAACCTTTCAAGAACTAAGCTATTCAGTGCTTTTCTGGAAATAGAGCACCTTGTTTCAAAACTTTAAGTATTCTATCTATTCAATCGCTGGGAAGTAACAGAGAATAAGCACAGCATAAAACCCTATCACAGACCTGCCAATTGTCAAGAGCTTGTCTCCGGTGCACTAGATGCGGAGAGTAATTCTGGTCAACCTTCACCAGAAGGCCACTCTCAGCATGATAACTGTTTCCCTGTACAAAGACCTCACTTAATAATTGCTGCAACAAACTACTTTTCTTGTTCACCTCTTTATTAAGGCAGAATTTGCTGAAGTTGGGCACAGATGGTGAGAGCGCGACTTGCGGGAGGCACCTCCCGGAGGTTTAACTCCATCCAGCTCGCAGCGCAGAGCAGCCGAGTATCTTTTCCCCTGCAGAAAGGCCCCGCCGCCCGCGCTCCGCGCTCCCATCTCCTCGGCACGGCGGCTTTCAGCGCGGATCTGAAACTTAACAGACTTTACCCCGCGCAGTGAGGGGGTTCTCGCTGACCGGGCTGGTCCGCTTAAGCCGCGCTCACACCGAGCTTTGCAGCGCCCGCTCTAACCCTGCACCGCCGGGCCACAGAGCCCGCCCCAACCTGTTGCGGGCCAGAGAGCGGCGGCGGCAGCAGCCTCCTGGGGCGGATGGCGCGGGACGGCCCGACGCGGGTAGCGAAGGCGGCAGGGCTCACCTTCTGCTGCCGGCGGGCCATGTCGGTGGGCTGCTTGGCGTTGAAGGGGTGCGCGATGCACCTCGCGATGAACACGTAAAGCTGCAGCCGGAGCCGCTTCTCCCGCTCCTCTCGCTGCAGGCGCTCCTGCTCTTCCCGGCCCTCGCTCAGCACCGAGGGGCTAGGGCTGGCCGCCCGCGCCGCGCCAGCCTCCCTGCCCCGGGGGTCCCGGGGCGGCGGCGGCAGCGAGCGCTGGGAGCTGCCACCCGCCGCCACCAGCACGTCCCGCCGCTCCTCTTCCAGCAGCTCATCGGACTCCTCCTCGCTGGAGGAAGGGTCCAGCATCGCGCTTGGCGGGCGCGCCCCGCGGCAGGGCGCAGAGCGAAGCGGGGAGCGGCGCGCACCTTTCCGGACACGTCGAGTTTACACACGGACTGTTTCCGACCGGCGGCGGCCGCGGGGCGGGAGCGGCGGGGCGGGGAGGGGAGGCGGGGTTTGGGAAGGGGGTCGAGCCTGGGTTGCTGTGGGAATTGCTCCGAGCGGCTCCCGGCGGAGGCGGGGCCGAGGCCGGCCTAACACCTCAGGCCGCCCCGGAGCGGGGCAGCGGCTTGCAGCTACTGGTCCGGGAGGGGCCGCTCCGGCCCGCCCCTGCCACGGCACGGCACGGCACGGCACGGCACGGCACGGCACGGCTGCACTGCTGCCTGCGACGAGAGCAGGTGCTGGCCCCGCTGGGCTGCTCGGGCCCTGCGGGTGCTGGCCCCGGCTGCGCCCTGCCCCGGGCAGTGCAAGGAAACTCGGCCGCCGATCGCCGGCCGGCTCCGAGAGCCGGGGGACGCCGTGCTGGGAGGAGAGAGCGGGGAGCTGTGCCCTCTGCTCGGGTTGGCTCTGCTCAGCACGGCACGTCTCGGCTCGCCGCTGACCCACAGCTCGCTGGCACCCTGTGCTATGTACTGGGGAGGTGGGGGGAATGAGAGGCATCTCGAATAGCCCTAGAAAAAGAAGCCGCCTAAGCCATGCTTTTCAGTGAGCTGAGGCTGAAGCCTGTGTTGCCCTGCAAAACACTTCTGCTGAGAGCCTACAGCCACAAACAAGTAGTTTGCATCTCTGAAATCATTGTTCCTGACTACCTGTGGAGCCAGACAGGTTCATATTAACAACTGGTATCTTCCCAGTTAAGAAACATGAAAGCATACCATTGTCACTCTAAATTGAAATAAAAAAGGCTTCACCATGTGAAAGCTAAATTCCTGCCCTGAGGACAGCTGGGACATCAGAGTTCATGTGAATCAAGAAGTCCTTCTCTTGCTCCCTGCGCAGCAGGTGTGATAGTGCCGGTACCAGGGAGGATGTGGGGGGTGGGATCAGGGGCCAGGGATACGAACGCTGGAGGGTTGAACTGGTTAGCTGACGGGCAGTGTCCCTGTGTGCTGCTGTAAAATGAGAGCAGCAGAGGCTCAGCCCACACAGCCCTAGTCCTCTGCTCATCATCAGCAGCAAGTTTACAAAGCCCTGAATGGAAACTTCACAAACTCGGAAGGCCTACCCAGTTCTGTATGAGCTGGGCTGGGCTTTGAGTGGTGAAAGGCTCTAGTCCATTACCGATATTTTGAAGCACCCAGTCTTCCAGCAGGATATTTAAGAAAGGACCTTTAAAGGCAGCAGTTATCTCCCGAGTTAGCCAGGTTTCAGCAGGTGGGCAGCAGCTATTAGCTAGATGGCAGCATTAAGCACGAGTTGTCTGGGTTCTGCCTCTGGATCTTTAGCAGGGGAGTAAGATGCAGCACGGAGGGAGAACCATCGGGAAAACACATTGGTTTTCTTCAGTGTTTGGGACCTGGGGGTAGCAGTCGTATACAGATAGGTGGATTAGTTATAGGGTCGGCTTGTGTCCTTAACATTTAACTGGGAATAGTAGATAAAATCTGTGAAACGCAGAAAAGCAGAGAAAAGTAGGAATGTCAACCTATTGAACATCTCTGTTCACATTTCCTTAGAGCAAGAATTGCTCAAGCCTGTTTTTGTGGGTACCACTATCACCAGTCTCATGTCAGTGTTTGTTTTCCCAATGTATGACTGGCGAGTAGTGTCACCTCTGTAGTAGATAAGAGGTAGTTCTATGAAAAATATGAAACTGGTTACTGTAAACTACTTTTTGACTAAGAGCAATACAATGTATACTCAGATTTTTGGCGGACCTTTTACAATAACGTGTCCTTATTCTAATGGCAAGTAAAAATACAGTAATGCTGTTAAAAACTTCTCTTTTTTCTTACCTTTACTGAAGATAGGAGTGCTATTTGCTGCTTTCTTCAGGCACTTAGAACATCCATTTAAGAAGTCTTTCCTGGAGCTGCAAAAGTCTTGTACTTTGCTTTCAGGGCTCATCTATTCTCATTGTATCTCCTTATTTGGGGAAAAAGATAAAAACAAGAACAATTCAGATTTTGTTTTCGATCAGACCAGGCTCAAAATAGAATGTTTTCAACTTGGAATTGACTGCATTGATAAAATGGTTTAACAGTATCTACCAGCATATCTAACCGTTTAGGATGAACCCTTTTACTTTCTGCATCTGCTTTTAACATGACCCTTTATTTGGTATTGTGTGTTTACATTCTGTAAAGCTACTCTCATCTAATAATAGTTGAGTTTTTGTTTCTGATCTCCTGTTGCTTGTTGGTGCTGGTTTTTGTCTGATGCATTTAAATGCAGAGTGTCTTATAAAAATATATAAAATATGTTTTAAAAATCCTGCAGAGCATGAAAGCCACCCTTCTTGAGTCCCGTTTGTCTACTTTACTTACATTGGTGGTATCCATCTCCTAAGAATCAGTTGGAATTTATCACTGTATTCCTCAAGTGTTTGTGTATGCAGCTCAGAGGGCTAAGTACACAAATGTCAGGGCGGAATATTTATACTGAAATACCTATAATCTTAAAAAATCTGATTACAGCAATGAAAAGTCATTTATTAGTTCTCATTAAAATAATGTAACCAAACCCATTTTATTTGTACTTTCTCTTCACTTTGTCCAAACTCAGCACAGATTTATTTGCAGTTGTACTCATTCAAATGCATTTTGTTCTGCCTAGATGTTCTATTTTGCTTAATTTAGTTTGTAGAGCATATTTATTTTAACAAAATGGTGTTAAGAACTGGACTGTTCTTTTTTATATGGCAATGAAATGAGGATTTTGTCAATAAAGCTTGCTATTTAGGGATAAAAGAAGCAGTAAAAATAGTGTTGAAAAATTCAGCTTTAAACTGATCTAAATTTTTTATTTCAAAGTGCAGATTAAAATTTCATACATGTTTTCAAATCCTTCATTTGTGAAAATACGTGACTAAAAATATGGTGTATAAGAATATATTTGTGCTCAGTAAAGATTTCCTATTATAGAATCAGTGCCTTGTAATTCACGTATAAACTGTCTATTGGTCATAAAATTCATTATTATCTTGAGGCTCAGTAGTTCACAATAATAAGCTTTAGATTGATGCAGTGTATTGTCAGTTTAGACACTTCTTGTACTTTTTCCTTCATGCGTTAGATTACCAAATTGTGATTAAACAAGAATCTCACCTTATGTTATTTGTAAGCAGGTCATAGCCACAGCCAGGCATAACAATGATTTTCTTAGGGTGCTTTGTAGTTGCTTTAGCATATATGCTACCATGCATAACATGGTAGTATATGTATATATAACATATATACATGGGAATGTATATGCACTGGGCGGTGGGTGAAGTCTTCCCTTTGCCTTACTTATTGTGACCACCTTTGCTTGCATACCATGAACTTGTGGAGAAAAACTTGAAAGCATGAAAGAATACTGCCACAAAAGTACAAAACCTAAAAGTAAAGTAGAAGAAATAGCCACATCATTATTTTGGGGGGTTGGGTTTTTCTTTTTTCATAATATGATGGTGAAGCTCAGCATGTCTTGTTTTTGTGGCCTGGCATAGAGTTTCTGAAGGCATCTGACTGTTGACACAACTGTCCATTGATATGTGAGAGTTTTTACTCAAGCAAAAACACATAGTAGAGATAGTATATGAGCATGTGCAATAGGTAATGTGGATTTACAATCCACCTGAAAGCATATTAGTTTGAAAGTGCAAAACAGTGCATTCTTTTTGTGATGAGCAGTGTCCAGTAGAGCTTCATAATGATAAAGATACCAGCATTTGTGTGCCACTGGCTTGCAGTGCTCAGCTCCATGGTGTGAGAATTTCGTGCATAGCTGATATATTTCCAGGTCCTCTAGCTTTTCCATGCAGCAGATTTTATTCCTTTGTGAAGAGTATGCAGGAGGTGGCTAAAATTTCTGGAGGTTTCATTTCTGGAACATAAATGAATTTCGTTTCAGGAATTCATTTCTCCCAGAGGCATGTCAGATGGTAGCTCTGTATTAACTTCAAGTGTTCTGTGCAGATTCAGGTATTTGTATGGGAATTTATAGAGAGAAATCCCAGGCTAACACTATGGTGTTTGCCTCACTTTAAATGGGTCTCGCAGTAGTACATAAGTGTTGAAGTGAATGAAGATCTTCAGGTTGACTGACAAAATAAACAGAGCTTTCCCCCAAAAAAACAGGTTTGCCACCTATTTACTTCACACTGGGTCTCTCTATAGCACTATATAGGGGATGGAACTCTGTGTAAACATTCACACAGGTTCTTTCTGATGTCTGATGAAATGATGGGATTAATTTTTTGATCCTCTCAACCACGTAAGCAAGTGGCAGAGCATACACAGGCATAGAATCATAGTATCATCGAATCATAGAATAGTTAGGGTTGGAAAGGACCTTAAGATCATCAAGTTCCAACCCCCCTGCCATGGGCAGGGACACCTCTCTCAAAACCATATCACCCAAGGCCTCATCCAACCTGGCCTTGAACACTGCCAGGGACGGAGCATTCACAACCTCCCTGGGTAACCCATTCCAGTGCCTCACCATCCTAACAGGAAAGAATTTCCTCCTTATATCCAATCTAAACTTCCCCTATTTAAGTTTTAACCCATTACCCCTTGTCCTATAACTAGAGTCCCTAATGAAGAGTCCATCCCCAGCATCCCTATAGGCCCCCTTCAGATACTGGAAGGCTGCTATGAGGTCTCCACGCAGCCTTCTCTTCTCCAGGCTGAGCAGCCCCAACTTTCTCAGCCTATCTTCATACGAGAGGTGCTCCAGTCCCCTGATCATCCTCGTGGCCCTCCTCTGGACTTGTTCCAACAGATCCATGTCCTTTTTATGTTGAGGACACCAGAACTGCACACAATACTTCAAGTGAGGTCTCACAAGAGCAGAATAAAAGGGGCAGGATCACCTCCTTCGACCTGCTGGTCATGTTCTCTTTGATGCAGCTCAGGATACGGTTGGCTTTCTGGGCTGCAAGCGCACACTGCCGGCTCATGTTCATTTTCTCATTGGCCAGCACCCCCAAGCCCTTCTCCACAGGGCTGCTCTGAATCTCTTCTCTGCCCAACCTTTAGCTGTGCCTGAGATTGCTCTGACCCAGGTGTAGGACCTTGCACTTGTCATGGTTAAACTTCATGAGGCTGGCATCAGCCCACCTCACAAGCATGTCAAGGTCCCTCTGGATGGCATTCCTTCCCTCCAGCATATCAACCAAATCACACAGCTTGGTGTCAGTGGCAAACTTGCTGAGGGCGCACTCAATCCCACTGTCCATGTCAGCAACAAAGATGCTGAAAAAGACCGATCCCAACATCAATCCCTGAGAGACACCACTCGTTACTGGCCTCCAGCTGGACATTGAGCCATTGACCACAACACTTTGTGTGCGTCCATCCAGCCAGTTCTTTATCCACCGAGTGGTCCATTCATCAAATTGACGTCTCTCCAATTTAGAGACAAGGGTGTCGTGTGGAACAGTGTTGAACGCTTTGCACAAGCCCAGGTAGATGACATCAACTGCTGTCCAGTTGATGTTATCTACCCTGTCCATCAATTCTGTAGCCCCATCATAAAAGGCCTCCAAATTGGTCAGGCAGGATTTCCCCTTAGTGAAGCCATGCTGGCTGTCACCAAGCACCTTGTCTTTTTCATGTGCCTTAGCATGCCTTCGAGGAGAATCTGCTCCAAGATTTTGCCAGGCACAGAGGTGAGACTGACTGGTCTGTAATTCCCCAGGTCATCCATTTTCCCCTTCTTGAAAATGGGGGTTATATTTCCCTTTTTCCAGTTCTCGGGAACTTCACCTGACTGCCATGATTTTTCAAATATGGTGGCCAGCAGCTTAGCAACTTCATTTGCCAGCTCCTTCAGGACCCGTGAATGGATTTCATCAGGACCCATGGACTTGTGCACGTTCAGATTTTTAAGATGGTCTCGAACCAATTCCTCTCCTACGGTGAGCCCAAGGTCTTCATTCTCACAGTCCCTGCGTCTGCCTTCCAAGACTTGGGTGGTGCGGTCAGAACCTTTGCCAGAGAAGACTGAGGCAAAGAAGTCACTCAGAACCTTAGCCTTCTCCAGATCCATTCTTCTCCTTCTCCATAGAAGATGGAGAAGACATTACATCCTGTTTCTGTTGCACTCTTGCAGCCATCATCACACAAAAACACAAATTCTGCTGCAAAGTCATATTCACCACAACCTCTTTGCAATGATGGAGTATATTCTTCTTTTACTGCTTAAATCAAACACCTTTGCTCCACTGATCTGTATCAAGAGTTGCAGAAAATGTGCCTCCCAAACTATTCTGTTTGATTTGACTCCCTAAGAGTAATCATTAAATAAAATAGTCTTTATCTCCTGATATTTCCTTTTGTCATGCCAGGCTGGATGCCAGTGTGCATGAGCTAGACAGGTCTCAGACAAGAGCACAAAGAAGAATAGAGCATTCACATGCTGGATTCAGGTGACCAGGGTAAGTGATGTCAATAGCTGATCCATATAAAGAAAAAAACCTAAGTTAGATCCTAGGATTTCCATGTGTAATTTCCAGTTTCATAGCTCAAGTCCTGTTCATTCATAGGTATGTACACTACAGACATATATGAGAAGATGGTAATCGTATGTCCTGATCTGACATTTTGGATCATTGCATTACTTGCAAGCTGTGCAGCATCAGTGTAACAAGCAGGCTATTGCTAAGAGGCCAGGTTAAGATTTGTGTCACATTATCACTTAGTACTAAAAGCCATTCTAAAAAACTGAGATTTTTGAATTAATTTGGTTCAGGGCAGCCTTGTGTCTGAAATGTGGTGCTGTTCTCCATACCTGAAGCTCAAGTAATTAAGGCAATCTGATTTTTCAGTGTGGGGTTGAAAAAGTGACATTAGTATCTCCTTTAAAATTCTAAAGAAATATGAAACACAATGCACCTTAGGAGCTTTTGATTCATAGGACTTTTGAATCTTCAAGGGCTTCAAAATGCTTAAAAGGAATCCTAGAACTCAATGTGTCATTCAAGTGAGAAAAGGATGTTTTGCTTTATTGCATTCCTTGCACTTTAAACCTAAACAGCTCTTTCCATACAACATTCAGCTAAAAGTGAAACATTCAGCATCAGTGGAAACGAAAAAAAACATTTCCATTTCATCTAACACACATTCACAAATATTTATGGAAAATATTTCACTATAGTGAAAAAGCTACAAAATTAAAACATCCATTAACTTAGATGTTAATTCCTAGAAGAAAGGCATCTGATATAGAGCCCAATCTGAACAGAATTTCCATCATGTCTCAGTACAGTGCTGCAGGTACTAGCTGAAGGCCAGTTATAAGCACAGAAAAGTTGACTTAAATGTTTGTGCCAACCACAGATGCTGGGTGTGCTCTGTACTTTTGCTGAGCAGATAAGAAAAGTGGCAAACAAGGAATTTTTTAAGAGACCATATGAACAAACAAGTTTTATAAGGTTATGTATGTGAGTACAATCCAAAGTGACTGCCACAGAATCACAGAATAGTTTGGATTGGAAAGGACCTTAAGATCATCAAGTTCCAACCCCTGCCATGGGCAGGGAAACCTCACACAAAACCATGCCACCCAAGGCTCTGTCCAGCCTGGCCTTGAACACTGCCAGGGATGGAGCATTCACAACTTCCCCAGGCAACCCATTCCAGTGCCTCACCACCCTCATAGTAAAGAACTTCCTCCTTATATCCAGTCTAAGCTTCCCCTGTTTAAGTTTGAATCCGTTACCTCTTGTCCTATCACTGCAGTCCCTAATAAACAGTCCCTCCCCATCATCCTTATAGGCCCCTTTCAGATACTGGAAGGCTGCTATGAGGTCTCCACCCAGCCTTCTCTTCTCCAGGCTGAACAGCCCCAACTTTCTCAACCTGTCTTCATATGGGAAGTGCTCCAGTCCCCTGATCTTTCTCGTGGCCCTCCTCTGGACTTGTTCCAACAGATCCATGTCCTTTTTTATGTTGAGGACACCAGAACTGCACACAGTACTCCAAGTGAGGTCTCACGAGAGCAGAATAAAGAGGCAGGATCACCTCCTTCGACCTGCTGGTCACGCTCCTTTTGATGCAGCCCAGGATACGGTTGGCTTTCTGGGCTGCGAGCACACACTGAAGCCGGCTCATGTTCATTTTCTCATCAACCAGCACCCCCAAGTCCTTCTCCACAGGGCTGCTCTGAATCTCTTCTCTGCCCAACCTGTAGCTGTGCCTGGGATTGCTCTGACCCAGGTGTAGGACCTTGCACTTGTCATGGTTAAACTGCATGAGGATGGCATCAGCCCACCTCACAAGCATGTCAAGGTCCCTCTGGATGGCATTCCTTCCCTCCAGCGTATCAACCGAACCACTCAGCTTGGTGTCATCGGCAAACTTGCTGAGGGCTCACTCAATCCCACTGTCCATGTCAGTGAAGAAGATGTTAAACAAGACCGGTCCTAACACCAATCCCTGAGGGACACCACTTGTTACTCGTCTCCAGCTGGGCATTGAGCCACTGACCACAACTCTTGCATGTGGCCATCCAGCCAGTTCTTTATCCACCAAGATAGGGATGCTGGGGAGGGACTCTTCATTAGGGACTGTAGTGACAGGACAAGGGGTAATGGGTTAAAACTTAAACAGGGGAAGTTTAAATTGGATATAAGGAGGAAATTCTTTTCTGTTAGGATGGTGAGGCACTGGAATAGGTTGTCCAGGGAGGTTGTGAATGCTCCATCCCTGGCAGTGTTCAAGGCCAGGTTGGACAAGGCCTTGGGTGATATGCTTTAGAACGAGGTGTCCCTGCCCATGGCAGGGGGGTTGGAACTTGATGATCTTAACGTCCTTTCTAACCCTAACTATTCTATGATTCTGTGATTCTATGATTCTATGATTCTATGATTGATTGTATGTCATGTGGGACAGTGTTGAACACTTTGCACAAGTCCAGGTAGATGACATCAACTGCTCTACCCCTGTCCATCAGTTCCGTAACCCCCTCATAGAAGGCCACCAAATTGGTCAGGCAGGATTTCCCCTTGGTGAAGCCATGCTGGCTGTCACCAAGCACCTTGTTGTTTTTCATGTGCCTTAGCATGCCTTCCAGGAGAATCTGCTGGTCTGTAATTCCCTGTGTCATCCATTTTCCTCTTCTTGAAAATGGGGTTATATTAACCTTTTTCCAGTTGTCAAATAGCCATTCTGATTTTCTCCAGAGCAATGTGCTTGCTTAAGCCCTCTTCAGGTCTATAAACAACAACGGAAGGTAGTCTTGGAAATGATCTTTAGAAGTTATTTGGATTGTACTTTTGCTCCCAAATAAGATCCACTACACCTAATTCATTCATAACTGATGCTTGTTTAATCTGATTCTTAGTACCTTCTAGTATTTCACATTCCTAGGCAAACAGTTCCAACAGTGAACTCTCAATTCTGAAAGCTTGTCATAATGTTACCCTAGGCCTCTCATTCTGGAAACTTGTCCATGGGAGCATGCAGCCTAGACTCTGTTATTGCTGCTCAAAAGATCCCAAACCCTGTCCCTGCTTGCCCTGCACTGTTTTTTCTTAGTTCACAGATGCACTGGAATTTTTGAGCATGCTGCCTCCTTTTCTAGTGGAGCTGTTCTGCTCAGTTTGGACAAGGACAGACTTTCTGAGCCTTCCCTCTGTTGGAGGGAAAGACCCTGGGGTGAATCACTCTGGGTGCAAGAGGGGCTCACCTGAAAATAAAAACCCAAACCAAAGAACAGATGATGTATCTGTTTATGCTGAAGAGACAAAGCACTTGCAAAGGGGGCCTGACCTGGTTCTCCACTTGATACCAGGTATGGAGAAGGAAACACCATGGGGGTTTTCAGGGAGGTAAGCAGAGATCAGGCATGCACTGAGCCAGGCACCATCCCTCTTCCAGGAGCTGGTGTTGGGTGTGCTTCTGCCAAGGATTCTTGGTGATTTTTGGGCTGGAACAAAGGAGACCAAGTGGCACATTCTGTTCCATTCAGCATTGCCTTGGAGCTTGGTGCCAGTCCTGCAAAGAGGACAGTAGCAAGAGGGGACAGTGACTGGGAGATGCAGGAGGGAAGAGCAAGGGAAGGAGCTTTCATCCTCTTGCCAGCAATGAGCTTGGAGCCACTAAAATCTACACTATGTCCCTGAGCAATTTAAATCTATTAGTCTTGTCTGTCTGCAGCAAACATGAAAAACAGTTTATTCCCTTCCTATTTAAAAAAGTTTTTGTGTTAAAAAGAATTCTCTTCCTCCTGCTCAGCTTTCTGTAGGCTACATGATCTCTCAGTCTTTCTGCATAGGCGATAAGTACAAATTCTGATTCTGTTTCTGCCCAGCTGAAGTACACTCTCGAAGGACAGCCAGTCTTACCCATCATACTGAACAGATAGAATACTTTAAGAGCCTACATGTGACTCCTTGTGATACTTCCAGTGGCAGAGTTGCCTTTTTACCCTAACCCTGAGCTGAGCAGCCATTGATGTCATTCTGTTTGTGTTAGAAGTGTGGCCCTGCATCAGCCAGAGCAGGGATTTTGTGTGGTGCTATTGCCAGCAAGAGGACCTCTTAGATCATGAGAGGCAGAGGGGTGAGGTGGGGCAGTAACAGGGATGCAGGAGGGGCTCAGCCTTTCCATTTCCATTTAGGTTGCCTAGAGAAGTTGTGGATGTTGTGGATGTCCCTTCCCTGGAAGTCTTTAAGGTTGGATGGGGTTTTGAGCAACCTGGTCTAGTGGAAGCTGTCCCTATCCATTGCAAGGGGTTGGAAGTATATGATCTCTAAGGTCCCTTCCAACCTAAACCACACTGTGATTCTATTTCTTGCTACTCTAACCATGAAAGCCTGCAGTTTTGCATATCAGCCACTTAAAAAATATTTTGAGGTCATTATTATCCTGTTAATTTTGTTTCCTGTGTGAGCTCAGATTCCTGGCTGTGTCTGTTAATTAGTTAATTAAAAATGCAGTTTCTCTGAACTCTTAACAGAAACCAGGTCTATAACCAACTACCGCAATGGATGACTCTTTGCAGTGTCCAGGGAGATCCTTTGCTGTTTGTTCTAAAATCTGGACTTCAGTCTCAGTCTAGTGTTGTGATTTAAGCCCAGCCAGTAACTCAGAACCAGGCAGCCACTCGCTCACTCTCCCCGTTCTTCCTCCCCCCACTCCCAGAGGGGTGGGGAGGAGAATTGAAAGAATGTTACTCCCACGGGTTGAGGTAAGAACAGTCCAGTAACTAAGGTATAACACAAACCACTGCTGCTACCACCAATGATAATAATGATAAGGGAAATAACAAGGGAAGAGAATACAACCGCTCACCACCTGATGACTGATACCCAGCCCAACCAAGCAGTGATCTAACCCTTCTGGGTAACTGCGCCCAGTTTACATACTGGGCATGACGTGCTGTGGTATGGAATACCTCTTTGGTCAGTTTGGGTCAGGTGTCCTGTCTCTGCTTCCTCTCAGCTTCCCCTCCTCCCTGGTAGAGCATGAGACTCACAAAGTCCTTGGTCAGGCTAAACATTACTGAGCAGCAACTAAAAACATCGGTGTTATCAGCGCTGTTCCCAGGCTGAAAGTCAAAGCTACAGCACTGCACCAGCTACTAAGAAGGAGGAAAATGACTGCTACTGCTGAACCCAGGACATCTAGTCACCTACAAAGAATTTCTTTTCCTTTTAAGTGTATGTTGGAGTTCAGGTGGATTGACAATGTCCTTTTCATGTCTTCCATTCCATTAGTCATGGAAATGAGCTGTAATTTAACATGTCCCTGTTCTGCACTGCACTGACCAATGAATGGAGAATCAACGTTTTGGAACTAAAAATAGATTAACTTAAGAATTGGTGCCCTAATGTCTAGAAAAATAGCCATAGTCAACGTTTGTTTTGACAAATTCTGAATAATGAAATAAATGGTACAGTGGGTTTTTAACTTGTATCCTAAATGATACACGTAAAGGAAATGTTCCTAGATGGCAAAACAAGATCTGCTGTTTAATCAAACCACTCTGCAAAAGTGATGAAAGTGCATGGAAATTTCTTCGAGTTTGAAATGACAAGAGAACCTTGTCATTCGGACCAGGTCTTCCCACTTGCATGCAAGGAAACCAGCTTGGCTCAGACCCTTATGGAGTGATATATAGTAATTTTCTGTTTCATGATGAAGAGAGTGTTTGAACACATTGGCAGACCTTTCACAGCATATGGTCAAAACAAAAGGAATCCCTGCTGTCACTGTTGAAATCTGCATTTTGACTACTTGGACAGTCAAAATCTGCTCAGATGCCTGTGTAGGAGCTTGAATTTGATACAACTTCTAGAAGAATTCTTTTCAAACAGCTTATGTACTTTATTTCACAGAAAACATTGTAGAGAATACAGATGGAGGCATCTGTGCTGGTCTTAACCCAAAGGCTGCACTCTGGGAAGGGCAGAAAACTCACCACTGTGATTATGCCTCTTTGAAAAGCCTGCTAATCGTACCCGGTTGTCCATGTTTTGAATGTAAATCCTGATAAGTTAGGCTTTGATTCAAAGCCCACTGATGACAGAAATAGCCTCTTTTTTCCCTCAGTGGGCTTTTCTCAGTTTGTTTTCCAAAGGTTTCTGAACTGTGCCCTGCATTTGAACTTGAATGATGTTTGTAGTTGGATATGGCAGAACATAATCATTTTTAAACCAGGAATAAGAGAAGTCTTGTTAGTGTCTGGGTTTGTCATTTAGAAGACCTTACAGCCTCTCTGAAGGGGGATATTTTTAGACCTCGCAAGCTGGAACCATTTCTTAATCACTTTTTTTTTTTTTTTTAATTACTATTCTGTGGCTAGACTTGAATCAAATATTCCTTTAGGTTTTATTCTGAACCTGCCCAGTAATTTAAATCATATAAGTGTAAGTGACATTGCACTGTTTCTCTGCATCACTGTGTGAAAATTTTTCCTTTCCTATGCTTTCATCCTCTTGGTCTTCTACCATGATGCCTTGGATTAGCTGAAGGTCGCATTGCAATATAGTTGGTTTAGTACAGTTTCAGTGTAGATTTAATACAGTTTAGTTTGTTCCTCATAGGTGAACCAATGATTCCTTTTTCCAAGAAATTTTTGGTTACAACATAAAGTTGCATTATTCATGAAATTTGCCACAATCTTTGTAGTAACTGGATATGTTATCTTTAACTTTTGTCAGCTGCAGTTAGCATGTTGAGTGAGAATTCAGCTTTCATATTCCCCTACCCTTCCTTAAAACCCCTGTGCTGCTGCTTGTGGACAGAAGGTGAATTGGCTGTGCTCTGATAGCTTATCAAAAAGGAGGCAATTAAAAAGAATGCAATTGTGAGCCTGCCTTTTCCCCTATCTAATAATTTTAAAGGCAATATCATGATTTGAGATCCCAGATTCCCAAGAGCTTGCTTGGGCTTGGTACTACTGCATTGGGCTGTATGCATCTCTATAGTGTCACATTAGCTCTTTAGCATTTTGTCTTCTTTCCACTGCCATTACTGGTACTGTGTTTGTAGTATCCTGGTGCCTCTTTCAGGGAGGATGTCATAAATTCACTCTTCATATCATTCAAGACAAGTAAGATTTTGATTTATAGCTTGAATGAAGGTCTAATGTGATTTTACTGGAATTGCCAACTTCCTGTCCAGCAGTAAGCTGAAGGGAGAGCTGGAAACTTTTACCAGATAAGTTAGTCTTGCATTTGCTTCTAAAGTAAGAAGATAGGTATCACCAAAGGTAGTATTTTAATCCCTTTTTTTTTGCATCTTTTCATAAACTTAATAGGCATTTTAAGTAAAGTGGGCATTTGCCAACTACAGTTTTCAATTAATTCAGCTGTTTAATTTAATTGTACTTTTTTTACAAAAGCTATTTTGAAGAGCGTAAAGTCCTGGATTAAAACATGTACTGCAGTACAAGTTTGTTGAAATGTATTTGACTTAACAATAGATAATGAAGCATTTTCTTCATATCAAATGTTTTTAAATATTTACATTCAGTTAATTTCAAAGGCAAACAACAAACATAAATGTAATTTCTTTTTGCTGTCCCTTCTCCTTGCAATCAGTGCTTTGGATTATAGCCTTGGAATGGCAGGAGTTATGCCAAATTCACCTGCTCTTCATTGCTACTAGGTTTTGCAAATGGGTTTTTGATCTCCAGCATGACTTGACTGATCACCTGGTGAAGGTGTGGTCTTACTGTTTTGATGTGAAGCCTCAATGCTGTTATCTGCTACCAGGATACTGCACTGGTTGCCCCTTGGTTTCTGGTGGAGTTTAAGATGTTTATTGTAAATCGTAAAGCTGTAAGTGGCCTGGAATAGGACAGTGTGGGAGAAGCCAGCAACATGCTCTTAATGGCCTAAGACAAAAAAAACATTTCTCCTTCTATGCTCCTCAGTGGTGACATTTCAGGAAGACTGCAAGGATACAGTCTAATGGGATTTTTGGAGCCTATGCTTCCTAGAGAATCAAAATCATATTTATATATTTATTTATATATACATATTTATTCCAGCAATCAATTTAGCAATCAAGGCTCCTGGGATTTCACTGTATGTGCAGTATTGTTACTGAATTGACAGGGTGCCTAGAATATTAGATTGTATTTTAGATGTAATTTCAGATGTATTTATAACAAAACACAATTGATTAAAATAATGCAGTTTTAAATATTTGTGTATGATACACACACAGACATATATCCTACATATGCTTTTTCCCCCATTCAGGGAGATACTTATAAACTTAACCCTACTCAAGCAAGTACCTACAGAACCTTAAGAATGTTGATTTTAATAAGACTAAAACCTAGATTTATGGTTAAACACATACTTCTGTGGGTTCCCAAAGAGGTATCTTCCTTTTTGTAAGGGGTGAGATGTCCTTTCCCTATAATCAGATCTGCATTAGTAGAGGGAGTCACAGTTTGTGTATAAGGTCATTGTTGATGAGCTGGAGCATTCAAAGGTCTCCTGTGCTTTATAGAATATTTTAACAAACAAAGCATTAAACTCAGCTAATGCTTTGCTTGCCAGGGAGAAATGTCAAAAATAAATGGAATTGGTTTTATATTTATAATGCTGATGGAAGATAAAAAGGTCTGGCTCTTAATTTCACAAAAGATTCTTTATGACATTTATGACTAAAAATTCTTGAAATATGAGTGAACTTTTACACCTCCATTAATTACAGGTTCTCTTAGTTGATGGGGAGTTAAACTGGAAGACAGGATATCCAGTCCTTGCTATTTGAATGCAAGGGGTTTTATGGAGCTTCTGGAATCACCAAAATAGGAATGAACTTAAACTGTCATGGGAAGAAAACTGAAAAAGATAGTCAGTATTATTTAAAATTGCAGAGAAAATCTTGAAAATATGACCCTACTTAATCTCAATGACCCAGAAACCGAGAGACAAATAAAATTAGATTTAAAAGTATTTTCTACTACCATGATTAAGAAATGAATCTCAAGTGTTTTGAAACCACTTACATGAAATATTATTACTTATTAGAAGCTGTGATACTAGAATACTGGGAATACTTGGGATCCTGATCCTAGACTTGGTAGTTTAGTGGAAAATTTGCCAAAGCAAGTATGTCAGGGCAATGTCTTTTCCCATTCCCAGAGCTATTCTGACTTTTCACCTATATAGAAACTGCACAGTGATGGATAGTTCTGCCTTGCTGTTTTTTGTTGGCAAAGAAATATTTTTACCAGCAGAGAAATAGTTACACTCATTAACCTATACAGAACTATCCATAAGATGGTGCTGTATCTTAAATCTGACCAGAGTCATTTGCATTGAAAAATAAAAAGTTTGTTGCAATTGTAGCTTAAAGCTCTTGTTATAAGCTGAGTGCTGGTAACAACTTCTTTGGCAGGCATATTGCAAACATTAGTTTCCAGTCACTCCAATATGTTAATTTACATGTATTACAATATTAGTCACAGCATCTTTGCTCAAGCCTGAAAAAATGTAAAACCAGCTGAAAGGTAGTTTCAGTGGTGCCTGCGATATGAGCTGCCAGTAGCTTGCTTTCACTCCATCTTTTTTTTTGCTAAAGGCAAGTGTGGTCCAAGGACACCTCCAGACATGACTGTAATGGAAAAAGAGACAAAACAGTGCACCGGGGGTTCTATTTAAAGGGGTAAATTGAGAGATAATGGCCAAATTTGGCCAGAAAATGGAAAGACTGTGGGAGAAATGAAGCTGAGACATTATAACCACCCACACAGGCAGTGAGAGCACAAATTTCGTGTGCAGCCAACACATAGTATTGCAGATTTTGGTAAGAACAGTGATGTCTAATGAAGGACTGGCTGGAGAGTAACCAATTACAGCATTATCCTGCTGGAGCCTGGGCAGTGAATTCTAGCTCAGTAATCACTTTCCCCCACATCTCATGGCTGGAGTAATGCATAGCCAGGGCTGAGCTGCCAGTGGTTCTGTGGCTCCCAGCCCAAGCCAGGCAAATTATTGACAGGAGGAGGGAAAGAGACGGAAAGAGAGGGAAAAGGCTGTCACATCTGCTGAGGTCCCTACGATACCACCTGTGTTTCAGCTACAATATTCTGAAGACCTTATTACACTAGGAATTTTACCTGCATGAATCATTCAGGTTTGCCCTTACATTTTCTCCCTGCTCGTTTCTCTGAAGGGATGAGATGACAAGAGCAACTGATCAGCTGATAAATCTCTGGTTCTCAATATAATTAATTTCAGTTATGCATGTACTTCTGGAGTTATTTGTACATAGTCTGAGTCAGTTTTTCTCCTTGAAAACAGGAGTCAGGGAAGACACAATATGCAAAATGGCTAATGCAGAAGGAGAGGAAGAAGGAAAGATGGGTTCAGTGCATCATCATGCTGTAGGCAGTAAGGAAAAAGGTAAATGGCAAAAGAATTGTGAATGGTCAAGGGAGAGGGAGAGCACCTCATGCCAGCAGTACACCTGAGATGATCGAGGCTAGAGCAGGAGATGAAATATGCCGGAAAGAGCTTCATAACATCTTCTCTCTCTTTTTGATGGATTGGGATTATATTCTCTGCATATATCATTCTCCTTTGCTTTTTTGGATAAACCTGAGACTCTTTTGATTCCAGAACTAGTGAAACTCCAATTGCCTCATTAGAAGGATAGAAACTTTCTTTCAGCTATCTAATAAATTTAATTCACTGGTGAATGTTATGCAGAAAAACCTGTGTGATCATACTACTAACTTTGGTCCCCATGTTTTTGGTGAAAGATGCAGCGCAAACTTGAAAAATATTTCATTTTTTCTCCTTGCTATTTAGCCATTAAGCAAAAACTGAAATATCATTCTTAATAGTCCACAATCATATGATAACCCCCCTCTGCAGGCAAATTTTATTCTTGAACTGGTTCATATGATCAAGGAGAAAAAAAGGAAAGCATAAGATACTTTAATGGAGCTAATATAAATTGGAGACTAAAAATATACATATATATGGCAAATTTAGTGTACGCCAGATTATTAATGAGATGCTATAGGACTACTTGCAAGAGGATACAGGGTAATGTAAAGCTAGAACTTCTACCTTGCATCATGTAAGAGACGCTGTCAATGTACTTTGATTTAATCTGTGAATTCTTGTTAAACGCACTTCAGGAATTTTTCTTCCTTGCTATAGTGCCATCTTTCAAGCAGCATTCTGATTGCTTTCTGGTGTAATGATGCAGGATCTGATTATAGAGACAGCTAACCCTGATGATGTGCTGTGTTATTATAATGCCACCTGATACCTTATTCTTTTGATACATTAGGTACTGTACTACATCAACAAAGCAAAGTGCTCACATCATTTCTACAAAGATGGAATATTTCAGTGGCAAGCATGAATTCAGGGTAAAGGCAGTGCCAAAATGCCCTTTGGCTTTGTGTTTGTTTTTTCTTTCACTCTGTGAAACTTGTTAGATAATTCAGAAAATGAAAGAGACCTATTAAAAAAAAATCAAAAAAGATGAACTCATGAACTCATCCATTATGGTCTCAACATTAAAGAATTCTTGGTTTGATTTACGTATATACATCATCATCAAAATAAGGAAATGAAAAGAGTAAAATGTTTCTGGAATATAATGTTTTAGAAAGCAGCTATCTAGCTCCAAGGGAGCTGATGACTAAACTCTGTGTTTTCAGCAGGTATACAAATGACATACAGACAGAAGTAACTACTAAAATGAATTCTAAGATGTGCCATAAAATCATGGATGCTTGTTAACAGTGTTTCTGACAACAGAAGACATCAGAGTATTGTGAGGAATAGGTTCCCTGAGTAAAGGTCACCTCTGGAGAAACATTGCCCATGCAACAGCAGGAGCTAATCACTTCTCTGAACTCAGGCTCTTGACAGAACATAAAAGGCAGGTGATGAATCAATCAACTGGGTCCCAAACCATTAAAAGTATTTAGGTATTATCCTGTGTTCTGATGTAGGGATTCTTGAGGACATCCCAGGCTGGAGTACAGCCATCATAGATGTTACACACTCTGCCTTGAAGAGAGACTTCATCTGTGTATGGGACAGGGATGGAGCTGGGCCCATTACTGCAGGTTCATCACTACAATGGCCCCTCTACCTGAGCCAGGCCACAGCTGTGATGGGTGGCCTCAGAGGGAAAGAGAGCAGTTATCCAAAAGTGGTTGGACAGCCTCAAAACTGAGGTGCAAACAGTGTACCTGCAGGTACACAACACGCTGTTCACACACTGCCACTGCAGTGTGGAAAACCTGGACAGATTCCTTGTTCCTGTTATTCATCATGTCCTGGCTTGTTGCTCAAGATCCTCCAGCTGTGCCCTTTCTTCTTAGGCACCAGTGGTTTGGTGCTGGTGGAGGTCACCTGGCTGTCTGTGCTGCCTGTTTGACATCCTTAGCAGGCTGCTTGTGGAAGGCAGACACTTGTAGCTGCATAAAGATGTATGATGTTGGACCCCCTCTCTGAGAGTGGATTGGGGGCTGAAGTTTGGACATCCTTCAGAGCATCTTTTCCATGCACATATATGACTGTCACAGTATTTCTGGGAAAGGTTATTTCTGAGGTACATTTTCTCCCTCTGCAAGTGGAACTCTGCGATGGTGTTCTGGTTTATTGAGGAGAATTGCTGTCATTTGCTTGACCATGGGCTTTCTCCATTTTTTCTCACTTTTACCTATCATCACACCCAACTGCAATTGCAGTGCTTGCCTTGCAAGGTGGTCTCCTACGTGACAGTTGTGGTTCAGTTTCCTGAAAATGTTTTTTCCAGAGGCATTCTTTCCAGGTGCATGGAAAGTGACTGTCACTGTCATCTCCAAGAACACTCAGGGCAGAGGGCTGCTGAGTGCTCTGACAGGCTGAGGAGCCCTGAGCTTTCTCCTTTCCCTCATGCTTTCATGCCTGAGTATTCCTAGTGTGTTTGTCAGGCACACCTGTGGCTAGATAGCGAGGAGGATGAGAACTTGGTTTCTGACAAGCTGTGGGTTGTTGATCTGGGTGAGGTTTGTTCTGGCTCTGTGGATGGAAGACTCTGTGAGAATGGTGAAGGCTCTCATGAGTTCACAAAGAAAAACCAACAACCATCCAGGCTACCCAATACTGTCACAGAATGGAGGAAATGTAGGCGCTGATCAGTTGTGAAAACCGTGCTTAAGATTAGAAATACTGCAGTGGTGATTTTCAAAGGGTGTATGGACTTCCTTAAGGAGGTAGGGGGACTAATGTAGCTTGATGACTGTGACACCATTATCTGGAATAAAGAGCAAGCCTCTGCTGAGATAAGGGCTGTGTCCTACTCCTGAGTCAAAATCTGCCAGCACAAGACTTGCAGAACAGTTGGTGGGCAGACTTTGTGGTATGATTGGGGTAGCAGATTCAGTGTGGTGGAGCTTTCATGAGGTGCAGTGTGGGCCTGGGAGGTACAACAGGCCAAGGCAGCCACATCTCAGGGGAGCAAATCCTGGTTTGTGCTGTGGTCAAAATGTCCTTGTTCCATCTCTTCTACCTCTTTCAGTGTCAGAGTCAGTAAATATAAACCGTAGCTAATGCTGAGAGGCTGAGAGAAAGGAAGTGCTGACCATAAAGCAGAGCTGGAAGGAGGACTGAAAGCTGCTCTTTGTATGTTTTCTATAGGTTTCACCTGACACCCCAGCTGAGAACTAATCTGCATGGACTTTAGCCTTACAAGGGAGAAATTCAGTGAAAAGCAGATTTGCTGAATTGCTGCCCAAAAAACACACTTGAGCAGAACTTACTGTGCTCATTTGTCAGCTAATTCATTAGGGTTCATGTCATGCTGTCAGGGTGCTTGGCTGTGTTCTGTAATGGCATTTTTTTTCTCTGCTGAACAGCAAATTTGCAATTGCTGCATCCATTATTACAGTGTAAAATATTTGATATTCTATTAGATGAAAAGTAAACTTATCTTGCGTTAGGAGTTGCATCAGAATGTAATAAATGCAGTTGATGCTCATCAGGCTTTACGGAGAGAGGCACTCAAGAAAGCAGATTGTCTAGAGTGAAACTACCATCTGGAAATTTTCTGAAGCCTGATTACAATTGAGGTTTAAAGGGCCACTTAAAAAAAATAAAAAAATAATGCTTATTTGAGGAATGTATCTGTATGGGTAATTTGAAAGCCTAACTGAATCTCAATAAATTCTGATAAAGCAGATCTAAATAATTTCATTAAATGCTCCACAGTATTATCTTTTATTTGTGTATGAAGAACACTGATCTAAGTTATTTGAAGATTTTTGGTTGCGATATCAAAAGATTTGCTTTGTGTGTTTTCAGGGGTTGGTTTTTTTGTTTTTCTTGAAAAGCCTCATGCAAATCGTGTTCTTCAGAATTACACCAATAATTCTCCCTAGAATCGATGAGCTTTAAGAAATTTGCTTTAGAAATAAGAAAGGCCCAAAGATTCAAGCAATTATGTGATGTGCTATTACTGAGGAGCCAAGGTTTGTCACAAACATGTGGGTATTCGTTGTGAGAATTTAATAGAAAAATGTGAGTCACAGCCAAGCTCTCCCAGCTTTTTGGCAGCAGTTCTTTAAATGACCCAACTGGTCAAAATTACATGTGATTCATTCTCTTCATCTGTTCTCCAAGGAGAAATGTGTGAAGCACAGTGCTTTGCTTTGATCGAATTCTTGTTTAAGGTTATCTATTTATTTATTTATTTCATTTTTATTAAATAATCTTCTGTTTACTTTTAAAAAAGGTAATTTTGAAGCTATTTTCTTTGCAGTTAAAGCTACAGGGTGAAGTTTGCACTGACCTTACTGCTTATGGGAATTCGTATTACATTTTCATGCACCTGAAAATTCTCAGTTCTCCATAATAATTTAGGAATAAAATTATTTTGTCCCTGAGATATAAATCATGATATTTATCTTGGATTTTCCATCTGGTTTGGGTCCGTACCACAGAGCATCGTTAAGAAAAGTACAGCTGCTGTAACCCTGAATGATGCTTTGTAGGAAATCAGTGCTGCAGACGTACGCAGTGGTGTTGTTCCACAGTTACCCATGTTGTTGGAGGGATGGGGAAGTGCACTTTGTGCTGCTGACCCAATTGCTTTGCGCACAGGCAGGTTGCTGTAGCCTGGATGAGACTGCATGAAGTTGTGCACATGGAGGCCGGTTGCTGCTCACTGAGATGGAGTGGGGTCTCCCAGGCAACTGAAGCCAGTCAGAGATGCTGGTTGCAAGAGTTTAGTGACACCAAGAAATGAGAAAGAATGCCTTAGCAACAGGCTCAATTTGCTACAATGAGTATGTACCTCTAACCACAGATAGCTGCACAGAAAATTCTTCAGAGTGATATTACCTACCTGATAACATTGTCCTGCCTCCCCTGGACTCAGAGCCAGCCTACTGGTCTTCACATGGGAGATATTACACCTATGAACCTGGAAATTTACTGACACTGACATGATCAAACGTTTTGAAGTATAGCTAGGGCTGTGTGTCATCTGCAGCTACCATGTGTTTCTGTGTCATTGGCCCATCTACTGGTAGCATGTATGCATGATTTGATTCCCAGTGTTATTTTCAACAGCATCAATAGGCCTTCTTAGAGGCAGGAGAAAGGTCACAGGCAAATGTAGAAGACACACTAAATAGCAAAGTACCCACAGGGCTGGCTTAAAGAAAATCTTAAGTATAGATTTCTTGGTGCTAGTAGTATCACCTAGGAAAAAAGACTAATCTGAAGCGTGTATGATATTGATGCTGTCAGGACTGGTTGTGCCATAATATAGATGCTTTGGAAAGCAGGACAACATACAAATATTTTTTAAAAGATTTTTCATTCAGTACTGTGTATACCTGTATCAATTCATCTGTGAAAACAGCACCATTATCTCCTCCATCTCTCTTTCCTGCATCTAATTATTCTCATCATCTACCTCTGAGCTCTTTACTTTTACACAGAGTCTTTTGTGGGGATAGGAAGACTACAGCCAGATGTATCCTTCTGTCAATTCAGAGAACTGCATTATCACACTTCTATTGTTACTTGCGCACCTGGTCCTTCTAAATTCTAGCAATTCGTTTGCTCCTTAACTGCTCACACAGACAGATCATAGATTTGTATTGCACTGTCTACAATGATTCCCAAGTCCATTTCCTGAATAGTTACAGTGAATTTAGAACCAAGTATTATGTCTGTGTGGTTCAGATTGCTCTTTCCAGTGCACATTAACCTCACATTTTTCAACTTTTAAGAAAAGCTTAATCCTTTAACCATTAAATAGATTGCATGAACAGAAGAATGGAGAAAGTGTATATACTTGTATCACTTTAAAATCACATTGAAAATGCCATTTTAAATGAATCCGCTATCAAATCAGAATGAAACCTGGGTACTTACTGTGTGAAACCCAATTACTTTTCTTCACCATCCTTTGGAAAGACTTTGATTGCAAAAAAAAAAAAAAAAAAGAAAAAGGGAATTTTCAGGTTAACTTCAAGAGACTATTTGTATAGACCTTCTAATATAACAGAAAGGGCCGATAAAGAACAGCACATTCAGTATACAATGTCTGAGTTAAGTACAAATGTTCCTGAGGTAATACATGTAATTTGGGTCATATTCCGTAATAACTGTCTCTATTTCCTCAAGATCAACCTGCTTTCAAATTCCTGTTGCTTTTTCCTGATTAACATTCCAAATTCTGTGCTCTCTCACCAGTAAAATTCCTGCCCAAGGTGATTTAGTTTCCCACCCTAATAGTCCCTCTGTTCACATCAGTATGACCAAAAGGTGCTCCAACTCCAAAATTAATCTCTATCACCAGGCTCTCTAGTCACATAATACCTAAATTACTATCTTTCCCTTATATAAAACTGAACCTTCCTTTCGAAGCCCTTCTTAAATTTTTTACCAAGAGAGCACAAGGTCTCTCTTCTGCTGGCAGTTGCCCCTTTTGCCCCTTCTGCTCCTGACACTCCTCCAAAACAATGCAGCTTCACGGACATAAGCAAAGCAGAATCTGACCTGCAGAAACATCAACACCAAGCAACAGGCTTGAAGAAATCAAAAGGATCATGGTGTGATTCCCAGTTAACGAGTTTAAGGCAGCCATTTGAAAAATTGTCTGTTTCATTGTAAAGGGACAGTTGATACAGAAGTTGCTGAGATGCTGTCATTTTGCAAAATTATTTTCACCAGGGTAAAATGATGTATAAAGAGGTAGTTAGTTGTGGGAGTTTTCCATGCTTAACTTTTGTACCTCTGATCAATATACTGCAATATTCCAGACTGCATTAGACTTCTTTAATATCTTAGAAATAAAAAGGCAGTCATATCACAGGAGAATTATGTCATTATTTCAGTAGGCTTTGTTTTTAATGTAATCATATAAAAAATAAATAGGGATAATTCTGTGCTTCCAAGGTTATCAACTGGCTTGTCAACTTTTCAGAAGTGTTACCCATGGAAAGAAAGGAAGGAAGGAAGGAAGGAAGGAAGGAAGGAAGGAAAGAAGGAAGGAAGGGAGGGAAAGAAAAAGTAACCTAGCCTGATTTTTAATGTAAGAGTGGTAGGAAATAGTGAGTATTTTTATCTTTTGAAGTCTCTTTATATTTGTAAATATAAAAATCTCTTAGTTGACCCACATGATATTCTTGACATATCATCTGTGAGAGTCTCAACTCGTAGAAATTAATTTAGCTTATTGAATGTAGCAGGTTTATGTTTTTTCAGCCTAGTTGTAATCACCCAGAGCACAAACATGAATGCGGAAATAAGGCAAAGATTCATTATTATTAGCATTATTCTGATATATCTTTTAAAATTATGGGCTAAACACTAGCTGTAAGCCATGGAGGGAAGCCTTCACTGCTGCTGTTCTGGAGTTGGTGAAACATGTCTTGGAGTATGTTTGGCCAGTCAAACCTCTTCATATGATTTTTCAACTACCCTAAGTACTATTGTGGAAAATAAGAATAGTTTGATCAGATGAGTGGTCCATCCATTACAAATACTTTTATAAAGGATAAGCAACAAATTTTTGTAGGTCCATTTTCATACCTACAATTGATTAGACAAACTCTAGCAGTTGAATTACTGACTGTTCCTTGGATTAGTTGCTTGGACAGGTTTATTGACTACACAAGTTTGATGTGTCAGCATTGCTAAAATACCCCAAGAAAAAAGCTATGGCAATCTTTGAAAAGGTGAACGTAGAAACACCAATATATAACTGTTGTTTTAAGTAAATACTGGGTTGCCATTATAGCATCTGCAGCAATGACTTTAACCTGCAGCATGGGTGCTGTAGGATTCCCTTGTGGGGTGCTGAGCTGGTTTTATATTTTTATATATAATATTTATATATTTCCCCATGAACTTCTTTAGAAGTTATTGTAGCTTCTGAGGTGAGCCCTGAGGTGAAGCATGTCACTGAGCAAGAGGGCTTTGAAGGACAAGAAGGCAGTAGAGCTCAGTTCTCAAGTGAGATCACTGCTATGAACATGTACTCACTGTCCTGTATGAAAGGCTCAGCTATCCATATCATGTGAGGACTGGAGCAGTTTGGCAATTGAGTGATTTTGCTTTCAATAAATCACTCAGCTCATTATTCTCCTGGAAGGATTAGAAGAAAGCCTTCCTGGGAAACCTCCCAGGTTTTGTTTTCCTAACCCTTTCTTTGCTCACATAGGTTTTCTCCTAAGTGAGGATGACAGAGACCATAAACCTCCCTGCAGACCTATTCCCAAAGTAAACAAATAAAGAAGAACAATATTGTCAAACAGGCATCTAGGAATTGGACAGTTGATACTGGAATTAGCACACAGCCATCTGGCTTTAAAAGGAGGAATTGGCTGGCAGTTCAGCTCTAAATGAAACAGACAATCCTGGGCATTCCCCACCCCCACCCTTTTTATTTTTTATTTGTAGGCACAGAAAAATATAAAAATCAGTTCATTTTGACCAAAGAAACCTGTCTCACAGTACTTATCCATAATGACTGTTCATGACTTAAACAAGCCTATTTTTTGTTATATACCAGTGACATGCTCTCAGGCCTATGCTGTCCCTTCTTCCAGGGCAAGTGGATTAAAATCCCTGAAAGATTCTCCCCCTTTAGGGGAAAACACACATCAGTGTGGAGTGAGAAGCCGTGCAGATCAGTGCCCATGCTGTCCATGGGTGGTGGTTGGACTTGGCTGCCAATACCCATCAGGCTGGCTCCGAGGTAGCTGTCATGGTTTAAGCCCAGCCGGCAACCCAGAACCACACAGATGCTCACCCATTCTCCCAATTCTTCCTCCCCACACTCCTGGAGGGGTGGGGAAGAAAATCAAAGGAATGTAACTCCCACGGGTTGAGGTAAGAACAATCCAGTAACTAAGGTATAACACAAAACACTGCTGCTACCACTGATAAGGAGGGAAATAACAAGGGAAGATAATACAACCGCTCACCACCTGCTGACTGATACCCAGGGCAACCGAGCAGTCATCTAGCCCTTCCAGGTAACTGCCCCCAGTTTATATTGTGGGTATGATGTGCTGAGGTATGGAATACCTCTTTGGTCAGTTTGGGTCAGGTGTCCTGTCTCTGCTTCCTCCCGGCTTCCCCTCCTCCCTGGCAGAGCATGAGACTCAGAAAGTCCTTGTTCAGGGTAAACATTACTGAACAACAACTAAAAGCATCAGTGTTATCAGCACTGTTCCCAGGCTGAAAGTCAAAACCACAGCACTGCACCAGCTACTAAGAAGGAGAAAAATGACTGCTACTGCTGAACCCAGGACAGTAGCTGAGAGCTTGGTCCTCCGATTTCCTCAAGAAATAGAGGAAAAAAAATTCCTCAAGTGGTCAATGACTGCTCTCCAGAGAACATCTGATGTTTGATAAAAAATTCAGACTCATACCTCTGTATCTACCTTGTCAAACATTAACCTTATACAACATTCTTCAGACATTGGGCCTCATGCAGGGATTAACAAAGTCAAAATCTCTTTTTAAAGACTTCACTTCTTTAAGGCTGAGCTCCTTGCTTTGTTTAGAAACTCCTCAGATGGACTGGGGAAGTGATAAGGCCTTCAGTTCAGCATGTGATAATTTGTCTTTCTTCATGTGTGGCATTTTTTCAATGGCATTGCTTTTTTGTTTTTTTTGTTTTTTTTTCCCATTCAACCTGCATATCATTCAGATTGCTTGAAGCCATTAGACTCTATGATTTCTTTGGAAAATGAAGTGGAAAAACATATTCAGTCAAGGCCAGCCTCTGAAGAAGCCCATTGTTTGCAGTGGTTCAATTTAATTTGAAACATATCACATCAGTTTCTATTGTTAAGTTTAGTATTTCAGCACTATGGAATCTGATGAGACGAAATTGTATTTTCACTGTAAAATCAGATTTAGCTCTTTGAGTGATGAACTGGTGAAGGATTGTATCTCATTATGTTTATTGCAAGGAAAAGAGTGTGCTTTGCCACAAAACAATAGCTTCCACAGTTGGTTTTGGTTTGTTTTGGTGGGGTTTTTTTCTTTTTTTTCATATCAGTTTGTGTGCAAGTTTTATTTGGATCATGAAGTGCCAGTGCCTCTGAGTTTTGAGCTGCCTGACTTTGCCAGTGAACTTGTATCTACAAAATGGTTACTATGCTCCTTTGAAGTGTTATGTTGTTTTCATAACCTTGGATTTTCTGGCACTCTGAGGCTGAATATTGTTGCTTGTTTAAGTACAATGTGATTAGCTGTCCTTGAAAATATCATCTGTGGCACTCTGATCATGTAGCAGAATGCCAGGAGTCAAAGGATATACGAACATCCTCTAATCCCACCAGGTATATTTACACATTCTGCATCAGGTACATCATTTCAGGCTTTGATTTGGGAAACTATTCCTAAAAGAGACAACTCATATAGGGCCATCTAGTTAAAAACCACTGGCCTAAGGAGGTGTGTGAGTTCATGTCTTGGCATCTGAATAATACCATGATTAAGGGTATGTATTTTCCTGAATCATGGCCTTAGATTTTTTGTCACTGAAGTCCAGCAACTGAACCAATGTTAGACACCAAGACTGGGGAGGCCCAGGAATTCCTTTAATAATTAGAATCTGCCCATTAATTAGGTTTACAAAATCCTTGTGTCCTGGGTTCAGCTGTAGCAATTATCTTCCTCCTTCCTAGCGGCTGGTGCAGTGCTGTGTGGTTTTGAGCTACAGTCAGACACCTTGAAACATTGCATGACTTAGATTTCTTCAAAACTGCAGAATCCTCAGTTTCCAACATGAGCATGCTTTCAGCTCATGGGAATTTGTTTACACACAATTTAATGCAGATTTGAATGCGTAAGATGTTTTTCTACGGGTAAAAATTCTGAAAGGTTGATAAGCCATTTGATCTACTTGATGATACAGATTTTTAATTATTTTTAATGTAATTACATGAGCCACAAAAATCTATTCCGATATTAACAATATGGGTTTTTTTTGTGTGTGTGCTGTTACTGCCTTTTTATCTGTAAGAATTTAAAGAAGCTCAATGCACCCTGGAAGAATTCAGTCTTTTGATCTGATGGGTAAAAATTATGTATGGAAAGATTGTGCAGTGTAAGATTGATCTAACTACCAATTCCATTTTCTGTTCCTGCTTGAAATTTGTGGGAGGAATATTTTTTTTTTTATGTTACAATTGACAAAAAATCTTTAAAGATTGGACTCGAGGATTAGAAAACTTCAGGGAATGAAATCAGCTGCTACAGTTTTAGGGCTATTATTTGCTTTAGAGTTATCTGTTAGCAAGTTTGTAAAATACAATGCTGTTAAGCAGACTGAGAAGTGCACAGCTTGAAAGTCTATTTGAGAATACCATGAAGTCTAACAGCTATGTGCACCCTCAAGCCAGCTAGTTTTGTTAGACATATTCATCCTTTCTTTGCTGTAGCTGCAGCTGGGTCTCTGGACTCTTTTAATGAACACTTTTCACAGTTATTTACAATCATAGCAACATACCATGGGCAAAACTATAAATTAGTAGACACCTTTCAATTGAGCCCATCATCATCATCACCTTGCACAGCTTGTATCACCACAGAAGCAGAAAAGTATATGGAGAATACGATGCTAGGTATAACCATCTTTCTGTACAGTACAGTCCTTTGCTACCATACCCTAAGTCCTGTGCCTCCAGCCACCATTCCTGTCCTCACCAGAACTGTTGCATTGCATATTAATGCCACCATGCATAACTATTTTGATTTACATGTGGAGAACCATGATCTTCTGTTTCTGCTACCAGGAATCACTCAGTTTTGAAGCAATCATCTGGGTTTCTTTCAAGTACATTTGATCAACCAGCTGACTAAGTAGTGGGCTGTCAGGATATTGAATGAATATCAGCCACCTTTATAAGGTTTAACTCATTAATAAACCTATGCCATACCTTCTAACTAATTTGCTTTTGCCCTAACAGATTTCCTACCCTTGTATTGATAGCTGCCGCTCCCCTCTTTTATTCTTTTTCGTTTCTCCTAAGTAGCACTCTCTATACTGTAATGATACTCTTCATTGCTCAAAAAAAGGAATATATGGAGAAACTCATCATTAAAATATTAAGTAAAATAGCTAGGCTGCATGTTTACTCATACAATTGCAATGTTTATTGTCTCGGGATATAATTCAAAATAGTAAATTTTCATCAGAAAAGGCAGATAGGTGACATCTCTGGTTGTGTATTATTCCATCCAACTTTCACATTCAGACTGTCATTTGTTCTATACAGGTGTCCAATTCATGTATCGCACATACACAAAGTGATGGTGACAGATACAACTTCTACTTGACAACCTGTCCCAGACATTAATTTCCTTATGCATTAAAAAAAGAAAAAAGTAAGTGTAATCTGGATATCCTCAGGACTTGCTCTCACTAAAATTAACATTTATAGTGGTTGGTCCACAGAAATTCATGCAAATCAATCACAGTCCTTAAAACAGTTTAATATAGAAGTCATTTCACGGGAGTCTTTTCTCCAAGACTGTATCTTTCTAACCCTTGCCCAGATGGCATTCTTTAATGAATAATATTAAAAGAAAAAAGTAACCATGCTCAGGAGTGAGTATGCACTGTCAGATCAATCCGCAGAAAAACAAGAAAAAACAAAATCTGGCCACAAGCGAACAATGGCAATATGCCTTTCTCTGAAATCTGTCAGGCAGGATGTTGTATAGAACAATGATTTGAAATACAGAACTATATTTCTGAAGAAGTACTAAGTACTATTTTGTTTCAGGAAACCAAGGGCTTCTCAAGCCTTGATTTTCAGCAGCAGGAATTTCTCTACGGGCTGTCTCTTACCCCTGAGTTGAAGTATTTTACATATCTGATGGTTTCTATGTTGCACCATTTGCATGCAGCTCTACTTAGTGCACTGTGTCTCTTAGCTAAGCAGTCAGAGACAACTTTAACACCGGATTGCTGTGCAAGAAAAGACCAGATATAGTTATTATTAAGCAATTACAGGCCTGGATGTCTCAGCCAATTACCATGATCACAGCCCTGTTCTGCCTATTATATGCGACCACCCTACCTCAAGCTGTGATCTTGTCAAAGTTCATAAGCAAAGCAGAGCAGGGCTGGTGAGGCAGCAAGATGGATTTACTCTGGAAATAAGGCAGAATAAATAACACAAAATGAACTGGTATTACAAAAGGTAGCATCTCATACATTCAGCCTTACCAGCTTACAGAATTTTATCCTGTGGCTTGTGGTAGTGGCATTTTTCTTGACTTTTAATTTTCTAGGCTAATAGGGTTTAGTTTATTTAAAGGGTTTCTAGACAGAAAAAGGAGATTTAAAAGATATCCCAGACGTAAGTATTAGACAGTAAACAACCCCTTCCTGTATTACTCTTTTAAATACTTTCACAGTCTTGATTGTTGATTCATGAGCTTTGAATACTTGGGCAAAAAATGGAGCACTGCAGCATTACCCTTCTGGTGAGACATAAAACCAGACATAGCGCAGTGCTCACTGTTACTGTGCTGTTTGCATTTCTGATCTTAGATTCCCCACTTCTGCCAGGAGTGAAACATCCAACCATCCTGTGCTTCAGGAGGACCCTGGGCAACTGCCTCTCCTGTGCTGAGTAAGTAAAAAGTTGTATTTTTCTATAACATGAAGCCAGAACAACCTTCATTACCACATAAAAAGCTAGTCCTGCCACTGTTTCCCATGCCTGCTTCTTCTTATCCTCACATCATTAGTTCCCTTGTGTTAAGTCAACCTCCCATCAGCTGTACAACAAAGGATGAAGATTTGAAGTGGGTTAAAACACACAACAGGAATTAAAAAAAAAAAAAAAATAAAAAAAGGAAAAAAAAAGGAGAGAGAGAGGATAAAAATCATAATAAAAAAATTGCAGGTAAGCAAGTTTAAAACAGAGTTTAATGCCCCCGGAAAGCTTGTGGTCTTTATACACCTTCTTAAGCAATAATACCAGCAAAAGCTACATATAGTGGAATTGTAGTGGGAAAAAAAAAGCAATAAGCATATTCCTCTGAACATTCAGCAGTGACCCATCACCATCTAACTGGGTCTGACATATGGCATCAGAGACTGGAAAAGAGTGTGCTCCAGCCCCAGCCTGGAGGCAGTGTGAGCAGGTTTCCCCGCACCAAACCTGATGGGCCTGCTGAGAAATGCTTTGCTCCCAGGCAAAGTGCTAGAAGCATTATATCAATTTTATTGAATTGATTTTAAAGGTCTTCAAGTCATAATTTCTTTCTCTACACTGCAGGGCAATTCATTCTGTGGTTAATTGTGGGCACAGCTGAATAGCTCACATTTGGAGTACAGTAATAGTAGGGCAAAGGTTTGTTTAAGAATAATGTAGCTACTAGAAATTGAAGGTGCCTCATTGTAAATACTGGAGGCACAAAAGTCCCCAGGCAGAAGATTTGATGAACCAGACAAAACCTTTGTCACATAGCAGTATGCAGCATTCTTTCATCTAGTAGAGAAAGATACTTCAGAAGTCTGGATAAATATAAGAAGTCCTTACCCACTGTTTTGGCTTTTCTTTTCCAGATTAAAAGGCTGAAGTGCTGGAAGGAGACCCTAAAAGTTTTGTATTTGGCATGTGACAGATTGTCCTTTTGCCAAACGTAAACATATCAAGCTTCTTGTAAAGACTTCCTCACAGCTTTGGCAGAAAACCTGAGTCTAGACTGGAGGTGAAGGATGTACAGGATTATTGCACACAGTGACAGAAGCATCCCAGGAAAAGCTATGTAATTATAAAGGTTTCCTGTTCTCCCCATATACACCCTGAATTACATGAGGTCTTGTCTAACCACTGGACATACATACCCTATAAGGGAAAAAAAAAGATGTCAAGCACAGACATAAACTGCAAACCCTGCAGTGATTTGAGTAGTTATTAACCCATAAGCATTTCTTGCAGCCTCTGTACTGGGGATACTTGCTTCCCAAGTTCTTCTGCTTAGCAGATGGGATCACGCAAGCATTCTCTTTGGAGCAGCTGAGGAGGTGATGGGAGTTAATTTGGGTGATTCTGCCTGAACTGGGTGATGAACAATTCACCTCTCATTCCCCCAGAGCTGGAAAACTGGTGAGCTCCAGCTGGTGTACTTGTGCAGATCTGTGGCTACAGCTGGCTCTGCAGGAGAAGGGCAGCTTTGGGCTTTACAGGGCAGTCCAGAAATTCACCCTAGGTCATTAGCAAAGCAGAGTTAAACCCTGATTTTGTTAATCAGAGTGCATTCTCTGGATTCGAATGATGCACTGAGAAAGGTCATCATTTAAATGTTAACATTTTTGTTCTCTGGTCTGTCCCTTGAGTTCCTCTATTTCATACATACAATTACTTTTCACATATATAATTGGTTTTCAATCTAAATGACAGGGAATATTGCCTTCCTCTAAGGCCATCAGTCATATTAAAATTAGTTCATCTTAGAACCACTGACACTTACATGAAAAATATGTTTTTAATGTAACTGTCATTGCTTACTGCAGCTTGATCGTACCACAGACTCTGTAATGAATTAAAGTGGTTAACTAATGACAGCATATCCAGAATTACCAGGATAGTAAATATGGTGTAGAATTACTTAAACCATATAAAGCTACACTTTGTTCCAAAGCATTATTTTGCTTGGATTTTATACCAGTCTGCACTTGAGTGTACTGACCTGTAGGTCATACCTGAAGTCTGTCTGCCTGACTATATAAATTTTAATGCTCAATTTCTTTTGAGTAGCGTTACAGTAAATAAGAGTTTCAGAATTCTTCAAAAAAAGAAAAACCCTCAATGTTTCATTCATACAAGAAGATATTCAGCTTGACTTTTCATTCTTTTGTGTTAATACTGATGATGGAAGTGTCTTCAGCCAGGATTTAGGGTTATTTCACTAGACAAGCAAACATATTTCTATTTGCAGCTGTGCTAAGTAGAACAGTGCCATCTAGTCGCCTGCGAGGCAGCAAATACTGGTGCAGTTGTGTGTCGGGTCTTAAGTGTGGGCTGTAGTTCCCTGCAAGGTCAGGTTGTTGCTGTTATGCCTTGGTTTTATGGAGGACTTCTCTTAGACTGCTGTTATATCAGCAGTAATGAGGTTGTTTCAGACTAACTTTTCTTCATGCTGTTTCTTGAACACCCTCACCACAAAGGAAATAGAGCTGATTGATTGTGGTTATAATCAAGCATTGTCATGGACTTGCCACCCTGATAACACAAAGTAGATCTACTATGAGTTTATATAAAATCCCAATTTTTTCCTCACCTGATTGGATAAATTACATTCCTTCAGTTACCAGAGAGAAGTCCCAAACAAAACAGTGTATTCTCCCAGTACAGAAACTGAGAATCCATAAAAAAAAAGCCTTCAGACTAAGGCAGTTCTACTGCTGTATGACATAACTGCTTTTCAGTTTCATTTGCTTCCTCTATCTTATTTATCTTTTTGATGTAAGTAATCCAATATTAAATTTGATGAATATTTTAATGGACTTTTCCTGAGTAAATTTTATAGAGTACTTAGTAAATCTAAACTGATAGTCCTAAAAGTTCACAGATATCTGTGAAAAACCCCAAAAGCTGGAATGACTCATGTTGTCACATGAGTGCAGGTATTTATTTTTTATTATGTAATACATGATAACAAGACTTTATATAGTTTGGGGTGAGGATGGGATCCTGTGATTAAGCGACACCACTTGATTTTTCCTCAGCTGAATATGTACATAGTAGGAATCAATGGTCCTTGCATACCGTAAAACCATATTCAGACCAGAACATGCTAAGCAGATTAAAACAAAACCTACAATGCACAGACTGATTCCTACTCTCCTTTGATCTGGTTTAAGTTCAGAAAATCTACTGGGACCATGAAGTTCATCAACAAAGGAACTAGGACTCAGATCTTGAACCATTTCTATTACTTCCATCACCACGGTACCCAGGAGTCTGCAGCCCTGGTTCAGACTTGTTTATCCCAACAAACAGAGCACACATCAAAAGGAGGCTTCAAGCATGACATAGGAAACAGCAGCTCTTAAACAAGGTAGGGCTGTGGCAACAGCCAGTGCTGACCATCATGGCTGAACACATCCATTGGGAGCTTTGTACAAGTCTTGGTGGGAGACAATCCAAGACTTGTACTTCCCCAAGTGCATGGTGGAAACTGGTGTTGCAGGAAATCAGAGATGACACTGAATAAGAGATTCAGGTGGAATAGAGAGAGGTTGGGAGGAATTCAAGACACATGCTGTGTAGCTGGAGAGCAGCAAAAGAGAGCCCACATAGAGAGAGGGAGGAAAGCAACACTGCTGTAGCAGCTAGCCAGGAAGGTGCTCCTTGAAAAGGAATTTTGATACATATAACTGGGCAAGAAGACACATGTCAAAGTCAGCAAAAAATATGTCACAGCAATCAAATGTTGAGATCATAAGAATCTGGCCAAATATTTAGCTGCAGGGTATTAAAAAAGATTGCAGTTTAGAAGTGTTATGTAGAAAAACTGTTGCTGTTTCAAGCGTTCTTGCCAAAAGTGCTGGCTGTACTAAGGGCTTGACTGATAGGCAAGATGGAGGTGGTTTCCATGGTGATGACCAAAGGTGGAAGAGACATAAACTGAGACAAGACCAGCTACCCCATTAACAGACTAAAGGGCAGATAAAGTGGGAGAGGATCAAGAACTGATGAGCAATCATTAAGGCTCACAGATTTAAAGTCACAGAGAGGTTGAGCAGAAAAAGTTGATAAGCCTGGGACAGGCAGCCCCACCACACCAAGAAGATGTAGGAGAGGGAGGAGGATCCTGTAATAAGGAGGTCAGAGCAAAGCAGCACCTCCTGAGAATGAAGGCAGCTGTGTGGCCGCATGGCAGCTGAGAAAACTGTAATCAAAGCTGTAGGCTGACTGAAGGGGTGAGGAGTCAATAGAAAGCCCTGTAATGGCGTAGGGTGAACCTGTCAGATTTTTTAAAGGGGGTGCAAAACAGTATCAGGACTGTAGTAAGCTACTGAATTCAGCAAGAGAGGTAAAATGGTTCTTATTTAAAACAGGGAGAAATTTAATGAACTACCTGACAGTCTGTGGTATTCCTTCTAATGGGAAGGTGCCTGGGAATCAGCTAATAGTTTGCAGGCATGTGAGGCAGAGCACTTAACCATGGGAAGCAGGAGGCCCTGAGAGTGCAGCATCCAGATGAGTGAGACCACTTTGATGTTTCTGATAAAGTACAGATGGCATGGCACAAGGAATAGCAAGTATTTTAAAAGATACTTGTACTCCAGAAAGACTGAAACTCTATTCATATGTAGGTGAAGCTCATCTGTAAGGACCTCAGATATGACAGCAAACAGAATTGCAGTCCTCATCCCTGTGCAAGACTGATGGGTGGATAAATGCCAATGACTGCAATAGGGCTTTCTTGGCCAAGAAGCTGTGTGGGCTCTGAAAACGCAAATGTCCTAGAAGCTGTTTTTTTCCTGCATGTCTCCAGAAGGTGAGAGCTTCTTTAAGATTTAGTGGAAAGGGTAAGAAGAAATAAAATTTGCTTTAGTCTCTGTAAAGATCATATGATAGCTAAAGAGCTATGACTCTATCATGGAGGACAGGGAAACAGATAATAGTAGAAAGTAGGCTAATTGTATCCATATATCTATTCATCTATTTATAACATGCGAATCTTGAGATTATGCAGTCTTATGCTTATAAGGGACCAACTAGTCAGCTAGTGCAATTTGGTCGCGCAAACCAAAATTGTATGCAGAGTGTACGTTTCTTCTGCTTAGTTTTTTATTGCTCATTTTGAGGTGAGGAATCTATTAGCAGGGACTCTCATTCCATTTAGGAAAACAAGTAAAGAATGACACTGATAAGTCACTGATATTAATGGAAACTGTCTGTGTAGTTTCCCTATTCATAAAGTACTTCTGTAGCCCCAACTCTAACTCAGTGGTATTTGCTCTGTAATCCATTATATTGTGTGACCTTGAAGTATGTTTTGTTAGCAACAGCAGCTCATGGAATTATTCTAAACCATAACAACACAGATATGTTACATTCATAGTTTTATTTTCCATTTGGACAGAAGTTAATTTATTTTACCTTGGGTATCTTGCACTGGGGGAAAGAAACTATTCAAAAATTGTATTTTCAGCTTTATAGTTGCTTTTCCTGGTATGTCTTCTTTGCAGATGATAAAAATATTTCTCATAAAGATTTAGTAGCAACTAAAGGTTAGTAGAATTCTTACTGCTGAGATGGGCTTAACATAATCAAAACCGGGAGGCGTGGTGGAAGATCTGAGCCTTAGCAGCTGTGTGTGTACTGTAAGGTGGTAGTATGGTAGCTATGCCTAGTCTGGCCACCTGCAAACATTTTATCAGGGCAACCTTGATTTGCATCACCATTTTGTGCACCCTGGATTACTCAGAAAGGAAAGAGAGTGGCTGGGCAGGGCTCTCCAGTGGGTGCCTCAGTCTTGGCTTCTAGGTACCTGTGTAACAGGGACCTGTGTGGGAGTACAATGCATGGTGGAGACTTGTCCAGCAAAAGTTTACATTAACCACTAACCTGTCACCATTGCTTCGTCTTACAAACCTGTGGCCTTAGGTCTGATTGGGTATTACTTCTTGCTCTGCTTTGTGAAAGCTAGTGGTCTCTTGGTCAGACTTTCTGCAATGTTCTTTATTGCTTCATTTCCTTGCTGCCCTAGCGTTTATCGTTATGACCTTACTAGATATAGTGAGTTCAAATGGAAAACTTTAAGGACCACAGAAGCATTACTAGAAAAAGTACTGAAAATTTCATGAGTATCTATGCTCTGTACTGAAGCAGTGCCTTGGCATGGGCTTGCCTCCTGGAAATGCTGCCTCTTCAATTACAGATTAACTTAAAGGTTTACTACTTGCAAGAACAGAGCTGTACAAACCTTCCCTGATTTAGTCTGAAAGAATGAGTATACCTTTGATTTCAGATATACAGACTTAAAGGTGAGAGATGGAGGTGATCCTGCCCCTCTACTTTGCTCTCGTAAGATCTCACTTGGAGTATTGTGTGCAATTCTGGTGTCCTCCACATAAAAAGGACATGGAACTGTTGGAACAAGTCCAGAGGAGGGCCACGAGGATGATCAGGGAACTGGAGCACCTCCCATATGAAGACAGGCTGAGAAAGTTGGGGCTGTTCAGCCTCGATAAAAGAAGGCTGCATGGAGACCTCATAGCCTTCCTGTATCTGAAGGGGGCCTATAAGGATGCTGGGGAGGGACTCTTCACTGCAGTGATAGGACAAGGGGTAATGGGTTCAAACTTAAACAGGGGAAGTTTAGATTGGGTATAGGGAAGAAGTTCTTTACTGTAAGGGTGGCGAGGTACTGGAATGGGTTGCCCAGGGAAGTTGTGAATGCTCCATCCCTGGCGGTGTCCAAGGCCAGGTTGGACAGAGCCTTAGGTGGCATGGTTTAGTGTGAGGTGTCCCTGCCCACGGCAGGGGGGTTGCAACTTGATGATCTTAAGGTCCTTTCCAACTCTAACTATTCTGTGATTTTATGATTCTCTGATATTGTGCTAAGAAATGGGGTGAAGTAAGCACACGGGGTTTAATTTCCTGCCTGTGCCATAGACTTCCTATGTAACCCAAGAGAAGCTGCCAAGCTCTTTGTTCATTATTTCATGCTCTATAAAACTGGGATAATAATGCTTCCTTTCCCTTTGTATGCTCTTATCCATGCCTAATAAAAGATTATACTTTCTTGCTTAATGTAGTTGGTGTTACATTTGTGTATCAGATAAACAAGCACCTGAATACAGAGCTCCCTTTCCAAGACTTCATATCTATGCATATTTGAGACTTGCTCATAAATGTAGATTGTTCTTGAGTGTGAGTACTTGCACAATCTGTCTGCCTGTTCAGCTGGTTGCAGGTACGTTCAGATCTGGCTACTGGAGCTGTTTCCAGCTGGACTTGATAAATAACATAAGAGTTTTCAGAACCTAATAGTTCAATCAGAATAAAGCTAGCTTTTTCTCTGTGTAATGTTCATTGTCAAGTAATGAGGAAGGTTCAGTTCACTGTATACCTCTACGACTTAGGTTATTTTCCTGAAATGTTATATTTGCTTAGAATCCTCAGGATCTAGTTCTTCCTGAATTCCAGTGGATTATACTGAGAAGCCAGTAGCTTTGGAAATCAAGAGGTTATTTCTTTCTCTGCTTCCCTGGAAACTCTTATTTAATAGCACTTTAGTGTAATTAATGATCAACTGGGAGTTCTTAACTGGTATTTTCATGACAAACTGTACCTGCTATGAATGACCAGACTGCACTTTATGATTTTTCTCAGACAATTCCCTTGCAGCCTTAGAGTGCTAACTCATTCAGCAGGAGTAAAACATTTATGGCCAACATTGATGAAAAGCTCATTAAAGCAATCACTATTAGTTAATGAGTAGAAATACATTTGGATCCAAGGCTGATAATGTGGCTGAGTTGGAGAATGAAGTAGTTATTTACATCTCTTTATAAAGAGCATCAGAAGTGAAGATGTTTATCATGTATCCTCTAACTAACCCAAATTTGAGTAAATATATGTATTCTCTCCCCAAAGTCTCCCTGTAGTCTCAGTGGTTATGACTTTACTCTTCATGTGCTTTAATCCCCAACAGCCATGCAGATGTTCGTCTGTACATAAACCAATGCTGTATTCTGCTTCAGATTGATCTGTAGGTAGAGGGATTGATCTCTGACACAGAAATGTTGCCAATAGGGTAAATGGTATCTATCATCTGTCTTTACCTTGTGCCAAATAGTGGGAGAAAAGCAGGGCTGTGTAATCCCATTGCCTTGTTAATATTGTAGTTTAATTTTGGAATAAAAAGGTGCTAGGTGGATCTGATCATTACTGCAGTGAAAAATTTTCCTGTGGTTAGGACTGGAGTAGTATTGGTCTGTAAAAGAAGGTAGTATTTTATTACTTCATTAGGCATGGACCTGATATATTGGTGGCATATTCTAAAAATGAAATGCCCGAATTTCTCAGGACTTGAGCCTAAGAAATCAGATCAATACTTGTTAGTCTTCTGCATATCTTGTCCTCAAGATGAATGTATTAGATTTCTGTTAATTGTCTGGTAGCCCGGAACATTAAAAAGAATATCAAGAGATAAAATACTGGTCTTATTCAAAACTCCAACAGCACTGAAAACCAGACAATAGTACTGAGGGTTTAGGGAAAAGACTGATCTTTCTGACAAATCGAGAGCTCAAGGACAGACTTGTCATTAAAAATGTTAAAAATCCAGACCAACTCCACTAAAATTTGGGGAGTTTCTTTGTCTTTACATTGATGAAAGTGGAATTAGAAATTAGTCTTCAGTCTCAGTTTTTTATTAGTTTTAATTAGTCTTCAGTTTTTTAAGTAGTCCAAGAAATGGATGCAGTACCCTTCTTTACCAGAAGGCTTTCTATTTAGCTCACATTTCATTTCTTAATGAATCAGGTTCTTCTTGAAGAGACAGAGCTTTAACTGTTCCTAGTTGTTGATTCACTTTGCTGGAAATGTTTAGCCTTTACTTGTCCATTAATCTGGAATCCTAGGACATAACTATTTTATGCATTTGAATTCCTTATGTTTGTATGTGCTCACATGTCAGAACTCAATACTCCAGTATAAATCTGTAAACGGCCACCATACAGTCTTCTAAGATTGGCTATGTTGCTTTTTCTCCTTTAGTTTTTAATACTTTTTAATGCACTATTACAAGTTTCCATTTTACGATGGCCTTTGCTGCAGAGATTCATTACATATGGACATGCATAGGTCTCCATTTGTCACAGTGAAGCAGGTCAAAGGAATCAGTGTGTAGTTAAGTGTTTCCTAATAGAGTTTATGTTAAGCATAAGCTCCATGACTCAGTTTTGTTATGCTAAAGCCTTGTAAACATTATTACATTAATATAGCCTTTGCTCACCTAACTGGCTAATAACACAGTTATTCTGGTTTTGTGTATTAGTTCAATTAAATCAAATAAAGCAGCAGTTCAAGGAAGGCTATAGTCCTTTTTCAACTGTCTTTTATCACTTCTTTCTGTAACAGGTAGTAGTATGACAATTTTCTATTGCAGGACTTGAAAAGGCACAGAAACCATGCAACATGCATTATTTGGGGATCCTCTTCTCTTTCAGAGCCCTTATGATTCTCACCGTTCCTAGTTTTATTTGTCTCAGCTTTGGAATGTTCAGTTTCCAGCTTAGGAACAGGTTATAGAAGTAACATGTAAGTTTGCTTTTTAAAATGCTGGCCCCCTTTGTGTTTGCTGAACGGTATCACTTGACTTTGGCTGTAGGTATGGTGATAAAAAATGGAGGGCATGATTCATTTCACGCTCATGCCACTGTATGAGGTAGCCAAAGTAAATGGAGGCAGACTGATATAAGACCCCAACAGAGTACCCCAGAGAAGAAGGTCTTAGGGGTACTGGTGAATGAAAGATTGCCCGTGAGCTGGTAGTGTGCACTCACAGCCCGGAAAGCGAACCGTACCCTGGGCTGCATCAAAAGGACTGTGGACAGCAGTTTAAGGGAGACGATTCTGCTCCTCTGCTCTCATGAGACCCCACCTGGAGTCCTGCATCCAGCTCTGGACTCCTCAGTACAGGAAAGACATGGGCCTGTTGGAGAGGGTCATGAAGATGATCAGAGGGATGGAGCACCTCTCCTATGAGGAAAGGCTGAGAAGCTGGGGTTGTTCCGCCTGGAACAGAGAAAACTCTGAGACCTTATGGGCAATGATCACAGAGCCATTCAGGTTTGCAGGGATTCAGGAGGTCATCTACTCCTCCTGTAGTGCAGCTGCAGAAAAGCAAAACTCATTTCAGTTGTACTGATCTAGTAACTGCTGCCTTAACTAAGGCAAAAAGTAAACCGGTATTTAAAAGCGTTATTTAAAACGAGAAGTTGATTTTAATACTGTCATTTTAGTACAAAACAGTAGTTATTTTTAAGGAGGTTTTCTCTGAAATCTCTATATCTGTAAGTATAAAAATATGTACTAACAATTTTTGGTGACACTGTTCATGGAAAAAGTTAAAAACAGGAGCAAATTCAGACATTTAATTATTTAAATTTCCGTATGACTGTAGGTGATTGTGATAGGAACACAGTCTATAAAAGGAAGATGTCTCTAAAGATTTCTCCTTTTTAAAGTTATGCACATATAATTACTGCATTATGAAACATAATTATGGTACCCTCAGGATTTTTCTGTAGTCTCTACAAGCAATCTGACAAGGAATTGATAAAGTGCAGGAAATAATCCAATAAAAAAACTGCATGAGTTTTATCTCACAATAACAATTTTAAACCAAAACTATTAAAATATGATAGTAATAATCTTATAAAAAATATTTCACAAAGTCATCCTTAAGACAACATATAGTAGCAAATAAATATATTCCTCTCTGGAGAAATAGTCCTTTAAAGACTGGAAAGTCTCACTTTTCATAAAGCTATCTAGTATAACACCGAATTTTGTTGTAAATTGTTTAAAAAGTCATCCTTATGATATGTAAAGAGTGTTTATTTTCATGTGTGTCTCTTAGGTTACTCAGCCTGAATTTCCTTTGCCTTTTTTTTTGTCCTGTTACTGGGACCATGATGTGCCTCTGTGGTTCTTTTCAGTGGCAGTTGTCTATTCTACCTTCGTATCATTAGCAGACTTTGTAACCTCATTATTTATCTCCGTGATTGTGTCATTATTATTGAGTCATATATGGATCCCATGACAAAAAGATGTGTATGGGATGGTAAAATGTGTATATTTAATGACAGGAGGAAAAAAGAGCCATGCTCAACATCTGCAAAAGTGGTGTTCATACTGGTGGATTTCGGGATTAGAAAGCTCCTCTCTCTCATTCCCTTCCCCTGTCCTACTGTGAAGCTGCATTGGGTCATCTGTATTGAGCTGGCTTTGTGCAAACTAAATTGCGGTGTGGATTGAGAATTAAAGAGTTGAAAGACATGCATACAGGTGTGGTTCTTGGCTGGAACTGAACATAATTGTCCATATTATGTTGATCTGCATGAGATCTTTGAGAGGATGGCTGTGTGTGAACCACATATGGTCCACATGCTTCTGCAATGACTGCTGAGTGTCCACAAGCAGAAGCTGTAGCCTAAGAGCCAGGTCTTCCTCTTGAGTTCCTCAGCCATTAAGGCCACGATGGACATGAGGAAAGGACTTTATTGCTTGCAGGAGCCCTGAGGATTGTTGAGCAAGTTCACCTCTGGTGTGATGCCAGAGGAGAGAGTCAAAGAGTGTCTTCATGTTGGTAATAACACTGGAGATGAAGCAAGATAGGAAGAGATCTTGCAGGGTGCCCAGGGTGAACTAGGGACAGCTGATGCAGTGGACTGCCCCTGCCAGCTAGAAGACATGCGCTGGTAAGATGGGAACCATCCAGCACTGTCCTATTTCCCTCTCCCCCACGCAACCCTCCATAGATGGGGGTTATGGTTTACTCATGGGAGGGCTCCCCACCATGTTTCATTAAAAATTGCTTATGCTCAAAGACTGCTGATGGCTGCTCAGGTGTTAATTCATTCAGGAAGCATGCTGGGATGCACAGTGCTGAACAAGCACTTTGTTATCAACAGGACAAAACACAGGCTTGTTCCCACAGACTTGTGCTCATTCTTGGTTTAATCCACGTGGTTATTTTAAAAAGCATGAAGTACTTCTGAATTTCAGTGGGAGTACTCACATGCTTACCATTTAGCACAGCTTGAAATGCTTTGCTGAATCAAGGCCAGAAGACACTTGCAAGAACTGAACCCATAATGCTGAAATTTTTATTCATTCTTGGTTAGTTGCCTCAGATGTGACCATAAATTATTGCTCTGTGAAAGGAGAACATCCTCTTTGCTCTGAAGTTCAAACTGAAGCATAAGGTGACCTGCAGGTGGGTCCCCCTGTGAAAAGAAAGTCATTTTGGCAATCTGATGTGCTACCTTCTAAGACTGACACCTCTATCCTTGAAAATACAGGGGGCAGACAAATTACCAGCTGAGCAAAGATCAGGGCTGAGCCACCATCCTTGTCCTGCTGACAAGATTACTTCATCTTCTAAGTGTGTCATGCAAGCTGCTTTAACTATGAACTAATTTAAATTTCTTATCCTTTGGCTAAGATTAGTTCATAAAGTGACATTTAAATTTCATTTGCTCACAGTAATTTTGTTGTGCATAATGTTGTAGATAACAGAAATGGCAGATTATGTAAATAGCCATTTGTAAACAGCAGCTTTTTTCAATCCATTGTTCTGAACATCCTTCACAAATTGCCTCGTACATGTTCCTCATTTTAAATGTGTCTGTCACCAGACACTTTGCTCCTATAAACATTTTTTTTTACCCATCTCCCCCAAAGTACATCAGTTAAATTTAAAGTGCTGTTGAATGCCGGTTATTTCGTCAAACAACAATAACAACAAAAAATCCTGCGCAAAGGGCAAAAGATATAAACTAGCCATCTGCTACAAGCAGCAACAGCAATGCAGAAAAGTGAAAGAAAGAAATGATGATACTTGAAGTGAGTATTGAAGTGAGATTGCCAGACGCTTGCCAGAAAACCATATCCATACATTTCTTTTTCATTACATTTGGAAGCCTTTTCTAGTTACTGCAGTGAGAACTTGGGATAGACAGTTAAGCTGAATAGTCACCCAAATCCTAGTGCTAAACTCTGTAACTTTCCCCATGTCCCTGATTTCTGTTAGGACAGTGACTCATACAAGTAGTGCTGTTCAGTAGAGTCTTTGTTGGAGTTGGGGAAGCACTTACTGGCAAGGGCAGGGCTTCACAAATTCTACTTGAAAGAAGAACCCACGGAGGAATTACCAATTGTGGTTTTTGTTTCACTACTAAAATTCAGAATGAAAAACTAAATTAAAAAAAAAAAAAAGAGAGAAAGGAAAGAAGAGGATGGGTTCTTGGATGGGTTCTTGAAAAGGGATGGTACCAGCTGAATTCCAAACAGATATACTTAGTGGTGAATGTCAGAGGGAAAACATGAAGAAAACAAGCATTACCAGCATTTCCAGTTCTCTTATCTGCCACAGAGGATTCTCCAGACCAGGTCCTTCAATGCTTGACCTAGAAGAAACCAAATTAAAAAGATTTGAAAGGTCCAGAGAAGTAGCTGAAAAATGTGGGAGAAAACTTTTCACAAATGATATAAGTACATGTTGCATAAATGAGTGGTATATAAAAAAATCCAAAAAAAGTTGTATGAAGGGTATATGTGAATTACAGTGATTTGCACCCTATGATCACAGGTCAATGTACAAAACATATGAACTGTCTTAGCAATTAGTATAATTTAAATATCTGGTTATCCATGTTTTCAAGATAACCTCTGTAATGTGCTTTCATTATAGCTCAGATATAAATAAATGGTTTCTAACATATTTTATTAAATTTTGCTTAACTACTCTTTTAAATATGTTCTTTTATGCTTGAGGTAACAGAATTGTGCAAACAGTTTAATGGCAGATGCAGGACAACAAAGTTCAACCATGCATAAAACTGTAAATCTGTGTTATACAGCTGTATGCATTAGACAGGCAAACTAGGGTGTCATTGTATTCTGGCGAAAAAGAAAAAAAGAAGAAAAGAAAAACAGGCTAAGTTGTCATCTGTAAACTGTGACTATACACTTAACATGGATCTGACAACCATGACTAAAGAAGAAAGTGAGTATGAAATGAGAGGGATGCAGAGAGTCAGTTTGAGAGGCATTCAGTTTCATCTGAGTTCTATTAAGATAAGGATGTGGATGGAATACACTTTATAAAAGAGAGCATTTCAACAGCAGCCCTAGAAGCTCCCTCCATATTGCATTTCTTAGCGTGATAACTGGTTTTTGACCATCACAACCGGGAGTCATGCCTGTTTGAAAGCCACACAAAAAGTATCGGTCAAATCCTGGGGCAGCATATGTTCTCAGTGTAAATCTCAGGAGCTGTTTGGACACTGCACTTATTACAGACAAAACACTGGGGCAGACTGATACTGAAGACAATACGAATAAGTAGACAAATGCACAGGAGGGAGGCTGCCATGCACAGTTTCTGGTTTTCAGCTCCGCAGCCATGGAGAGGATAGTCTTCCTGCCTCACAGAGAAGCCTTAACTGGACTGTTACAAAGAAAAGGAAAGGTATTTTTTTATAGAGGATCTGGTCAATGAGATCACAAAGTAGGTCAGCAAGGACTACTAAAAAGGTACAGTACCTTCAGGAAGGAGAATATATAAGGATGTTTTAGACACTGTTCGGTTCTCAGCTGCAGAAATACTGGAGGGACTGGAGAGGTGGTAGATTTGGCAGTGCTAGGTTAACAGTTGGACTTACAGGTATTTTCCAGCCTAGATCATTCTATGGTTCTAGGAACTCCTTGAAGAATGAGCTTTCAGGAGCGGTAGCTGATGGCAAAGAAAATATTTTTTTGTGATACATGTAGGGATAGAATAAGAAAGCTCATGTAATTGCATATATATACCTTTAAAAGGACTTTTGAAACCTCTACAGCTTCCATTCAAACACACCTATTGTTTCTTCAAAATTTGTTTGCTTTTCCTCCCTGAAGTTAAGCACAAAATTTGATCCTGTTTTTCTGAAACACTGCAGAAAATCTCTTTCCCAGCTTACTGCAAAACCTCTTTAATCTTCTTTTTCCTCCCTTCCTTTCCAAGTCTTTTTCAGAGGGTACTTTTTTCATCTTCTCAACATTATGGGGACACAAAAACTCAGTTTGGGGACTTAAATTAGCAGTTGGCAGTCTAGGTGACTCACCAAGAGAAAACAGCAAAGAACTCCAGCAGGTAATGCAGATCTCTAAATAATGCTGTGAACGAGTCGGTTAACCTAATTAGTTAACCTAAATCTAAGTTCAGTTCTCTAAGTGCTTTACTCTGGTGACTCCCTGACTTGTAAATGACTGTAAAATTCTGTCAGTACTTATGGGGCAAACTTTTAACTACAGTATTCTTTTTGATGTTTGTAATTCACAGTTTAGATGCAGATTTTCTTGATGTCATGCACAACAGGAGTTATAAAAAATAACTGAAAGCATAAAGTAATTTAGGACTCCAAAAACTTTTGATCAGAACTAAAATGAGTAAAATCTTTAAATATTGCCACTAATTCCTTTTATGTTGTCTGCATCACTTTATTCATTTTGATTTCACTGAAACAAACAGTTTTCTATTTCCTATGTCTCTTTCTATGTTAATATTTAATTAAAAGATTATCAAGTAATTTAACCATCTAACTTAGTAGAACATATGCAAATTTAAAAACTAAGCCGGTAATTTTTGCACTGAATCAATTATTTTCCATTCAAGCTGCAGTGTGTCTTTTAGAAAGATAATTCGGATATAAGGATTTCAAATAAAGGAAAATCCACTACAATACCTTCATGTGCTCTATCGTTGGTTAAACAGAAAGTATTCCTCACCACAGTGATTGGGAGCAGCCCTGAGGAGGTGGACTTGGGAGTGCTGATTGACAAGCCAGCCCAGAAAGCTGACTGTGTCCTGGGCTGCATCAAAAGTAGCATGGCCAGCAGCTCAAGGGAGGTGATTCTTTCCTTCTACTCTGCTATGGTGAGACCCCACCTGAAGTTCTGCTTTCAACTCTGAGGCCACAACACAAGAAGGATGTGGACTTGCTTGAGCAAGTGCAGAGAAGACCATGTAGATGCTCAGAGGGCTGGAGCACCTCTCCTGTGAAGATAGGCTGAGAGAGTTGGGTTTGTACAGCCTGGAGAAGAGAAGGCTCTGGAGAGACATTACAGAAGCCTTCCAGTATCTAAAGGAGGCCTACAAAATATCTGAAGGGGGACTTTTCACAAGGGCATGTAAGGATAAGACAAGAGGGAATGGCTTTAAACTGAAAGAGGGTGGATTTAGGTTTGGTATTAGGGAAAGATTCTTTATGACAAAGGTGGTGAGACATTGGAACATGTTTCCCCGAGAAGTTTTGGTTGCCCCATTCTGGAAGTTTTCAAGGCCAGGCTGAATGGGGCTTTGAGCAACTTGAAGGAGTAATGTCATAAATTTTTGTGAAAAGAAAAATTAAAAAAAAAAAAAAAAGGAAAGTTACCCAAGAGTTTCTTAGCCAATATTCATTATCTGAATACACCTATAAAAATTCTTTTAAAACGAAAAACTTTCAAAGCAGTAGATGTTTCCTGAAGCAACCTGAGCTCTAAGCCTGTTCTCCCATTCTGCTCTAACACTGGAGCCCATCCAACCACTGCATGTAATATGAGAAGGGTGCTGTGTCCTGCTGTACCTGGTGACCTGGTGTTTTTCAGTAAAGTATGAAACCGCAGTCTAAATGCCACCTACTGATAAGGCATGATGGCTTCTGGTTACCCTTCCAGCATGAAGCCCAAGACCAGTCATTGGGATGCAGACTTTTCCTGCACAATCCCATTATCTGCAGTGGATGCTGGAAGTCACAGTGTCCCAGGTATGCAAAAAAGCAGCTGTCAGCCTTGATGGCTATTAGGAATAATTACCATGTTTTCTTATTCTTTCTGTGCACAGGGTGCTATGCTTTGTATTCTTTCAAGTAACCTGGAGAAATGACATAGTGGCAGTTTTATCTCTGTGAAACAAACTTCTGGAATTTGAGCTCTTTTCTTTCCAGTGTCAGTTTCACTAAACATATATTTTCTGCTAGTTGAATTCAGTGATGAATTTTACTGATGCAAAAGACAATGTGAACTTATATCTCTTCTAGTTTATCTGTATGGTCTATCAAGCTGTCTGTAAAAGCTATTTGCCTGTATGGTCCCTGTCACCACAGTGTTGTCAGTGGAAAACTTGAGGACAGAATTTCCTTTCCTATAGGGAACTTAGCTAACATAGGATAATGCAGAAGTCATGATAAATCCACACTGATACTCTCTGAAAAGTGCTGTGTTTTATTGCTGACTAAAGGAATGACAATTTCCTCCTGTCTCTTGAGTAAGCAGATGGGACTCTGAAAGGAACAGATTACTTAGATTTAAAAGAGACTTTAGTGAATAAAAACATATTACAGCTCAGCTTGATGGGGCTCCAAGCTGAAACGAGAGGGAGAATGCGGTTGTTCTATGAGTATTTCTGAGTTATACAACCCCTCAGGCAGTGCTAATGGGGAGGAAAATGGGAAGAGCTCCCTTTTGTGCACCCCTTTCAGAATAAGAAATGCAGAGGCAGTGCAGCATCTTTCTCATGGCAAAGCCTCAGTGGTGGTTGCATAGTTAAGGACAGAAATGCTGTTTGAAGTACTGAGTTGTCTCATGTAGTTTAACCTCATGGTAGCTGCTGGTGTGAGCGTTTTATTACAGCTGTTAAGACTACAATAATTTCCTATCTCCTCAGCCTCATTACTGTTTGAGAGAGATGTGGTGGGAGGAAGTACGAACTGAAACAATCTTGTTTTCATGCTTCTCGCTTGACACAAGTGCTGTTGCACAAGATTGCTGGCTGGTGGAAAGATCGACAACATTTTTAAACAGCTGTTACTGTCTTCAGTGGGTTTTTTTCTCTCCCAATGCAGTAATGTTTTAATTCATTTGCCGTAAAGGGTAGTAATCCCAGAAGCCTCCCTACTTGCTGATATTGTCTTCAGTGTCAGTCTTCAGGTGGTTCTTTTGTTGTGATCATCTACATGGGTCAGCTGGCTGCTTTTGCTGTGGCTTAACGACTGAAGGAAAAAGCAGCATCTGGGCTCTCCTGCTGGCGTCGTGCTGTGGTGAGCTCTGACATGTAAGTTTCATCAACAGCCCCATAGGGCTGCCCAGCAGATCCTCCCCAGCTAAGCCGTGGAGCAGTTAGTCTCTTCTTTCGGGACTGCATGCTCAGGCTCCCTCGCTGGATGCTGTTCAGACAGGAGCACACCCGGGTCTCACTCCATTACACAGCTGGGACATGGCTGGTGTGTGCCATGAGCTCCTGAGTTTCCTACTCTGCATGTAGTCAAGAAACCTATGGTCAGATAACAAATGTTTGTTCCTTAGAAGACAAGAAAAACCGAGAGAATTTTGCATGTGTTATTTCTCTGTCCTGTTTTCTTTAGAACTTTTCTTTTAAATGATTAATTTATGTTGTATAACATGACTCATTCTCTTCTTTAGTGCAAGGTTGGGCCATCTGATTATTAAGCTTACTGCAATGTGGGACTCTAGTTCCCTGAGGGTCTTCATCTGCCAATAATCTTAATTGCAGTTTACTGTAATTGACATCTTATCTATTTTCTCTCCTTTCCACTTAGAAAATTCAAAATGCTGACAAGATAGCTCCAGTATTTGGTGAATGTGATAATTAAGGAAGAATTTGTCTAACACTTCATCGCCAAACTACTTTTTGTTTTTAATTAAAACTGATTTAAGCTTTTGGTGAGGCATAAAAATAAATTTTAACCATAACCAGACCTAAAGCCATGGCCTCAGATTTACAGGTGGTATAAATAGATGTCTACAAAAGGTAGCTCTTCTGTACTGGTTTACATCAATCAGCTGAAAATGCTATTCATTGATCTTTTTAAGAACTTTTCAAAAAATTCCATCCTTCCTCAAAGACTCCAAATGAGAAAAAAAAAGTGACCATTAAAGTACACTTTGGCCTTGGTGTTGCAATCTATTCAGATTTTATAGGAATACTTATATTTCATCTACAATCTAAAATCGCTGGACATAGTTTAGCTCTGATCTGCAGACTACTTAAAATGCATTTAAAAGGAGAAAGCAATGCAAAACAAAATTATTAATTATAATTATACCTATGAATAAAGCTGAGTCTTGATACAGTTTTGACAAATACTAATCTCTAATACTTTATTTAGTATTAGAAATGTTGTTTAGCTGCATTTTTTGGTGAGAAAAAAAAAAGTGATTGTTTGTCCTTTTTCACAAATGTATAGAAGGGAACAGTGCAAATTTAAATGGTACTTTGGAGCACATGGAGTAGATCCTTCCCCATCCTGGAAAGTCTGCATGAGAAGAGTCCTTTTCCTTCCCCCTGAAAGTCCTTATCCAGCAGGTTCAGTACTGGCTTCTTTCTGAGCTAGGCTGAGCAGCTGTTTGGCCCTGATAGTATTTCTAAGGCTTTGTGGGCACAAGGTAAAGCATCAGTAGAACATTTTGGTTTAGTTACCATACTGAACCAGCAGCTTTCAAGGCACACGCTGTGACATGTCTCTCTCCAAGGTACTCCTGCTCTCATCTTCTTACTTCCTTTGTGGTAAATGTCACCCCTGGTAAACCTCCTTTCACAGTGGGATATTTATGCTATTTCTAACTCTAGTTTAGAAGAAAAAGTGAGCAACACCTTATACTTCCATGAGTTTTAGGTGATCTATCTCTTAAATGAATGACAACCTGGCTCAGCTGAGCCTTTATTATTATTATTTGGAACAGCATGCCAGCTGTTGATATACTAGTTCTCTTTGCTTCACTGTGAATTCACACAAAATAGCACTGAAGATATATTGCAAAGAAATACTCTTTGAAATTGCATGATAGAGATCTGTACAAAGCCAAACAAGAGGAAGAGGTGTTTCACTCTATGTCTAGTTAGATTAGAACTCCTTGATTTGGGATGTTGTAGAAGTTTGACATGGGCTCAAGGTGGGCCTGTGTTGGTTCATGGAAAAAAATGTACAGTAAGAGTTATTACTGGGAAAAAAACCCACAACTAAACCAAGACAAAACAACACCCAAATACCCCTCTAAACCAAAAAAAACCTTGCCGTTGTTTCTGTTACAAGGATGTGGTAATGGAAGCAAAGCTTACATTCAGACAACTCCAGATGAACAAACTTACAGGAAAGCCTGTAAACTGGGGCTCAGTGGTCATGCTTGGCAGAGGGGGAACTTGCGTGTTTTCCCCTCAAACATGAGAGAGATGGATATGTCATCCAGCATCAGTATCAGCCTTTCAAGAGCACACTGAACACCTTCCACAGAACTAGTGCAGGTTATTCTCTGTGTCATCACAAACCCCTCCATTAAGTGTGCTGTGAAGAAGTCATAGTAGATCACTGCACCAAACTAACTTTGAGTTTTTATGAAGTAATTTGCACTAATGTTGCAACAACAGATAAAATGCCACGGATGTCTGAAGAAGACTGCAAATGAGGAATACAGTGGCTGGGAAGGGAATAAAGTGGGACCCAGCTCAGAAGCAGACAGATTCTGATATTACCCTGAGAAGGGATGGGCTTTGCTTCTTTTCAAGGAAGAGAAGGTTGCTTTTCTTCTTGGGAGAGGGGCATAGGTAGAGAAAACAAGAGGTATCTATTTTAATAGGAAGTTAAGGGAATTTTGAGCTTGTGCTTAGTCAAACTTAAATTTAATCCATAATCATGCCTTCTTATCATAGAAAGGAATAGTTGGGATGAGGAAAAGTATATGTATTGCCTCACAATGGTTCATGCAGTAGAGGGACGCATGTGTGTGTGTATTTACACTTACTGCTTACCTAGTGAGACTGATATATATATACATATATATGCTTGTGTCTGCATTGTATTGCACTTTATATAGAAACTCAAATGGCATTAGAAAATATTGAGATGGGCTGGATCTGAGGTGAAGCATGGTGGCTTATCTCTCACATGAGAAATACAGCAGGCTTGAGAGAAAGGTCAAGCCACACAGCCATCGGCAGGAAGAGGATCATGCTCCCTCCATCATACAAAAGTTTTGCCCAATCTGCTGGAAAATAGAGACTGGATAAGCCTTCAGGGGTAAAGTTTAACAATCCTTCCTACATTTCTGTTTTTTGGTGTTGACATTTCTGGGTATTACTGCAAACAGTGCTTATTTCGTACTTATATGCTTTGGTCTGATTCAGAAATGCTTTCAGTGCAGGGCTGGATGAGGCTGGCAAAATGAGAATAACCAGTCCTTGATAAACGAGGGTCAGAGAGACAGTGCAGGGTAGTCTTTTAAAATGAAAAAATTCTTGCTACTTTCTACAGATGAAAAACACAGGCTCTGTAACCATAGAAACATGATGGGCCAAGAATAATGCTGAACTTCTGATGAATTTCTTTTGTTTAGCATAAAATACTCTTTGGAGGAAGAGATATAATCTAGGTAAGGTGAAATAACAGTGTTTTTTTCTTATGCTTCCTTTCCTTCTTAGGTCTTGGATAACTTTAGATAGCTCTTATTATTCTATTTTACAGGAAGGAGAGACCTAGGGAAGTGAAGCTGATTTCTCCAAAGCCACATTGCAGAAGCTGGAATAACCCCCAACTTTTCTCAGGTTAATTGGGGTTGAATTAACAGTGCTGAAATTAAATTTAAATTAATTGCTTGAATTAAAGTGCTTACAAGAAGCTTTTTGGGTAATCCAGCAAAAGTTACGTGAGATGCGACATGCTGCTCTGCCAGAAAGATGCTCCTCTCAGCCTTGCACTTTGGCTACATCTACGCAATGGGAGATGTGTTACACACACCTGAAGTAGCAGCTTTGATATACCCAAACTCTGTACAACTGCTTTAATTTCTTGACTAAGCTATAGGCTTTGTTTTCTGCCTCTATGACGCCTTTGGTTTTGATGTCCAATGTATATAGATACACCTGGACTAATCTGATGACTCTAGCCTGCAGCAGTCATACCATTAACAGCATTGAGATGGAACTTGAATCTTTCACTCTGTTCATGATACCAAAGGACATGCTACAAAATCCAAACATACAAACTTCCATAAGTGTTTTGTATAGTAATTACTAAATATTAACTGAGGATTTAGAATAATACCTAATTCTCCCATGCAAGTACAAACTCCACTGATTTTTTTTGGCATGAATGAGGACAACATTTGTCAATAAAGAATTAACAAGATGAAAGAAACACAGTGAGCTAGTCTGAGCAAGAAGGGGAGATTTGTAGAAAGCTGGCCAGGCTTCATTACTGTCAGTTGTCTTACATGTTGACGTGAAGCAAGTATCATCAATATGAAAAAATAGACGTCAGCCTTAGTGAACAGTGGAGATCACGTACTGCAATGGCAGAATATAAATGTAACACAAATGTGTTGCCTGGAATTACTTGCCAGGAATTTGATCTGTCTCCAGTTTCTGAAAATACCAGCAGTGCAGAGGCATTTGGTTTCTAAACCCGTAACAATTGCACTTAATCGGTGCAAGAAATTCTTTTTGTAAAAGAAAATGTTCATCAATGTAAGAGTGTAAACACACCCCCTCCTATGATGAAAGAATCTGTATATATGCATAAATACTAAGGGTGCTAACTAAGTATCCACAGATATGACATAGGATAAGATAGTAATTAATGATATGGCAATTACAGAAGTAAACAACAAGCTTAGATCCCATTGTAAGTAACCTTTCAGTCAATGGAGGAACTAATTTTTTCATGCTTTCAGGTTAGAAATGAGACTTTTTTATTTGAAATCCCTTTTGATTTTGATGCAGAGTAATTAATGCAAAATTGTGTCCTGTGGAGGCATTCATAAAGCCAAAGGACATATTCACAGAAAAAAAAATATCTAAACTCCCATATAGCTACAGGGAATACAGTTTTATCTCCATTCTACAGGAATCTCTTAAGGCCCTTTTGCACTAATGTTAAGATGCAAAGAATCCATTTAAGCCCGAAGAAATCACATATTGCAACATAATGAAATTAGGCACTAACCCCATTAGGATAATTTAGAGGGTCAAACTAGGGGCACTATACTCCTTGTAATGTAGTCTTGGAAAACAGTTAAGTTCCCTTCTAAAGATGATTCAGTGATGAGTGACTTGAGGCATCTGGCTGTCTTAGAAGGTCTACAGAAGCTCCCTTTGCAAGGGAGCTGCTTGTAGATAATCAGTAGAGGAACAAGCACAGGCAGTATCTGAATTCCTGTTTCTCCTTATCAAGAGCATGAACTGGGTCTGCTCATAGGATACTTCCATTCTCTTGTCAGTATTTTGTAACCTGATGGTTGCAGCATTCTTGTGGGGGATAGGGATTTGAATTCCATCAAATTTAAAAAAGGAATTAGCCCTGATCTTGCTTTCCTGGATGGTGGTGCTTGGCAGGATCCAGCTGCAGGAATCACTGCCACCTCTTCATTTGCTGTAGTCTGAGAGATAGCAGCTCTGCCCTTTGTAGGGCTCTGTGTTGTTTGTGTCTCCATAAGATGAGGGTCAGCTGCCAAAGGCAAGACAATTTTCAGAGCCAAAATAGAAGCACCTAGTGAATTTTAGATTCAGTAGCTACTCACTTTGGATCATTTGATATTAAGTACTGGATTATGCCTTATGGCCATGCTGAACACTGTCCTGCAGGAGTGGGGGTTAACCTCTGTGGTTTTGTTACTGCTTTCTCAGATTCTCTTGAAGTGTTACTGTTGCTGAAATAATGAATAGCTCAAAAATCAAACAGTATTTCAAACATTTTTGTCATATCCAGCCTTGAAGTGGAGATCAGGGGTGTCAGCCCATTTGGATTATATGCGATGCACTCTGCTTTTCTCTTGGTGTTAGTTTCAACCAAAGAGCTGGATTCTGCATCTAGGAAGAAACAGAATTATTATTTTTTAAAACTACTTATGCTGGACACGCTGTCTTTGAAATGCTAATGCAATGGAACTGTGAACTCATTTTCTATTCTGACAGGCAAATTATTAAATCAGCCTGTCTATCCCTTTTTGGCCTCTGAGCTGTCCAGTAGTCATGATGCTTCAGCAGGGATATTGGATTTTAGAGGAGACATCTGATCATGGGGAGCTTTCCTTTGTGCAGGCACATGTGAATTTTCATGCAGAAAAAAGAATTGGCTCTGAATTACTGCACGTAGCTAAGTAGGAGGGTGGTTAAGTCTTCGCATGGAAGAGTTAAACTTCTGTAAATAAAGGGTTGTTTATTTTCTGTCAGGCATGAAAATATCACTGAGTGTCTGTTCTTTATCAGGTCTGTGAACACACAGTTCCTAGTGTACATCAAATACTCAGTCCAGTCTGACCCAGGATTTTGGCTCATATTTCCTCAGGATAATAAACCTTTTCTACTGTTTTCTAAGAGGCTTTCCTTGCTATTTTTATAATGTCTAGAGTTCTGCCAACAGTTCTTGAAAACAAATTCATCTTTTAACAAGGAACATAGGCAGCTGATGCAAAATTTCAAACAGAATATTGAAAAATAAACTGTTTATAAGAATACAAATGAGTTTCACCTATAGACCGCCATATGAGACCATTCAAATTCAGAGTGTAACTGCAGAGCTAGACTTTGAACTGTGCCAGAGCAGAGGATTCTGCCTCCTGTTGAAGATGCTGAAAGGGAAAAGAAGGAGCTCGACTCGAAGGAGCCTCTAGTCTCTTTCAGTATTAGGAGTAACTGCTCCTTCAAAATGTAAATTACTTTAAGGCAGTTGATATAAATTCAGAAATGATCAGCAGCAAGACAGGTATTTGCGTGACATGTGTATGTGTAGGAGGCAGGCAGGAAGGGGGCTACAAGGTGTAATTCATGCTCAGAAATGTAGGTCTGTAAAGGACCAATCAGACTGCTGAGTCTGACTCCCCCATCATTTTCCCTTTAGCTTCACAGTACAAGCCGCCCCCCCCCCCAAAAAAAAAATAATTCCAGCTCTGTAACAGATTTAAGGCTTCTAGTACAATAGACATAAAATCTCAAAAATGTTAAGTGTACCAGGAAAGCATGCAGGGGAACTCAAAAACATTTCCAGTGCTATGTTAGCCTCCTATAATCTCAGTTTACTTGTCGTGTATCTGTTGGAAATACAAGTAAGTGCATTTTAAATACGGGAGTTTATTCTCTTTTAAAGGGTAGACCAGTAAGCATGTCTTGTGGATTCACATCTACAGGAAGCCATGCTTTATTTAGCAGTTTTGTAGGATTAATCTTTTGGTAGCACAAAGCTAGATATCTCAGCCATGGCACTGATAATTTTTCCTACATACATTTTTTGCAGGAAGCCTTTCAGCCTGGTGACTTATTTGCATGAAATTTTAGCTGTCTGAAATTTCTCTTCAGATGTGTCCTTTTAGCTTGCAAACGTACAAAGTATTATGTCTGGAGTATTTATCCACTGATGCATCATGTTTCCTCCAGCCAATCAGTTCTTTCATTTTCCAGTACATTGGTTAGTTTTGTAAGTTTTCACAGTAAAAAGAAAACCCAGTGAAAATGTCTTTATTGTTTGTAGCAGAGTCTGTTCCCTAATTTCATCAGTCTTGATAATTCTGCCTACCTTATTAACTCAGTAAGGTTGTTGACAATTTTTTCTCCTGTTTCATATGAGCTCTTAACAGTAAATATCAGTAAAGAACATATATTTAATGGGTTCAATTTTGCTCTGAATTTCTAAACCTCATAAAATATTTATGTAACATGAATCTGAGGTCTAATTCTCTCCTTGATTTTGGATCTTGGCAGTTAAAATCAGTTTGATGTTTAGCACTTTTAAAAAAAGCAGTATTATGAAGTATGGGAATAGCTTCTAAGCTGTTATGACAGCATCCATAATCCTGGGGGATATTCAGTTTGTTTACATTGGAAGTATTTTAGCACATTGGAAGCTCTCATAAAACTCTTTGCATTTGTCATCATATCTAGAGCTACATAAGGATCTAATAATTTCTCCAGAGTAGTATACACAGCTGTGTTTAGCCAGTACCATGAGTAAAGCGTGTACATGAGGGAGAGATGTTAAGAACCAATGACAAACTGAGAAATGTACCTTCTGCTTGGTCATATATGTTCTCAAATTAAAACAAACAAGCTTAAGAAATCACCTGTTTTTACTTAGATGCCCAAACCTTAGACCTCTAAGTCTAAGCTAGGTATTCTAGGCTTCCTTAACCATCTACATGGGAAAACACGCATGCAGAGCAATTACGCTTATTCTAAGATACATCTCTAACATGAACCTGATAAGCTGTCAATGGGAAGTACTTCTTTTTATGCCTCAATTAGAAACAAAGCACAAAATCAGCTAGGTCTTAGGCTTCTAACTTAGAGATGGCACAAGTAAATGAAATAAACTTTACCTCTATTGAACAGATTTGTGAAAACTGCTTTTTACATCTGGGGCTCTGATACACAGTACATGCAAATCTAGATCCTCACAGGGTCTTCTGAAGATCAGTGGGGGAATTAATTTTTAGCATGTTAGTCCATGGGTGGTTTAAATCAGCATGCACTAGTATAAGCTTTTAAATTTAGAACTGATAAAGACTTAAACTGTAAAGGTATTAGTGATCTGCCTGGAATTTCCACTTTTAGTCTTGTTTGTCCTTTGGCTTATTTTTTTGCCAGACTTTTCTTTCAGCTTTTCTAGGAAGTAAGCTTCTTCATCCCCAAAATGTTTTTGTGATAACAAAGGAATTCTTTTCCAATCTCAGGATAAGCAGTTGACATTGTGAAAGTTTTTGGCACAATAATGATTGTATTTGTGTTAGCTTGTTTTTGACTATCAGAATATAATGTTCTAATCGACTCTGAATATTTTTTAGATATTGGTTCATTTTTAACATCTCTCTTGTTAGCTTGAATTATGAAGCTAAATATAATTCCAAATTGAGGAACCAGAATTTGTATTTTGATAAAAGAAACTGGATCAAAAAAATGTCAATACAGTCTTTCAACGAATTGTTAATTTTCTGTGAACAAAGCACATCATCTCCAAAATACCCAACCAGTTTTATTGACTATCTTGTTTTCCAGTACACAGATGTCTGACATCCTATTCTGAGCTAGAGATAATAAAAGCTCTGTCCTACTCTGCTGTCTTTGATGGTCCAAACAGACTGTGTGATGGTAAGACACCAATTCTTTACATGCTGTCAATGTACCTTGTGAGGATGTACTGCCTGCTAACGAAAGACAGAAAGGGAAAGCAGAGTAGAAAATAACAACAAAAGATCTCACTAGGTGCAGAAACTGAATTACACAGCAGAAATGCACAGAGATCAAGGATCTTGCAATCAGTCAGACACAAAACCATTACTTTCATAACTGCAGGTTGTTGCTTCCATTCTCAATCAGGCAAATACACACAACAGACTTAGAGAAGCTATAAATACAGGATAAATCTAAACTAATCTAGCTAGGCTTCATCAGCTAGGCAAGAAGACAGATTGTCATAAAGTCTAATTTCCTGATATTTTTATAGGTAAAAACTACTTGGGAAGTAACATGCATTTGAGGCATTGACAGCTGTGGATTGAAGTGTGGTCTCATGTATATCTGGAATGCATTTTTCATGTCCGGATGCTTGTACCTCACTGTACAACCTTAGGTTATCTAAGAGATTGACCCTTGGAGAGAAATTAATTTGATCCCATATATACTACTCTGTGGAAGTTTGCAAGAAATCTAGCAAAACATAGTGATAAATATAAAAGAAGTTAGAAATAGGTAGACATGATAGATAGGCTGGGTTTAACTTTAGTGGATGCAATAAGACATTTACAAGGACAGAAATAACAATGTTTAGGCAATATCTGTGATTACCTATGCTGAGAGAAAAAGGATAAAAACCTGACAGTGAATATATTCAGTGAAGATTCTTATCATCAATTGACTTTTTGCAGTCAAACTGAAGGTTATGCAGTTTCTGCAAAGCTGAGTAGGTGACACAAACCTTGCAAAAACAGTCCATAGCCTGAGGGTATATTCAGTCTCAGATCTCGTTTCAGGGTGAGTTTCATTCAGGGGAAAAGAAATATCTTCAGAACACAAATATCACATGCTAGTATTTCACAGGGGAACAACGCCTTCTTTAGTTCAGGGTAATTTCCTCCCTCTTATCTCCTTACAAATTTTAGAAGAGCAAAACTGTAAGCAACCTGGAAAACTCCCAAAACAAAAGAACAAAAAAACCTCCTTTGCTACTTGTTTCCTGGCTTATGTGAATTTGAGGTTTGTTAATCATTAGCAAAGGTTAAATATGCTTTTGTTACTTAGCAACCATGATAAGTTTTTCAAAGTTTTGTTTCAGATTTGATGATGTATTTATCCTTGTTTTTCTCTTCTCCTTTTCTTCTCACTGGAATTCAAACTCGAAAAATTTGAATGCAGCCAGACATCTGAACTCACTGTCTTTGCTTCTACCTGCTTGCAATAAACATGGAAAATCAGGATTGAAATACAAAGCAGAGCAAAAGAGCCATTGCTATCTCATCTACATGGAGATCTATTCTTAGCTGGTTTTCAATTTGCACTGTGATGGCTTAGGCAAAGAAAATAACCTAGAGCAAATCCCAAGGGTATTTTTGGTCTTTGTTTTATTTATTTTCCTTTTCAGATGTGGTGGAGCTTTGTGCTTTATCAATTTCAACCTAAAAATTGAAGCTTCAAATGAGTGTCATTTTCAAAATTAATTCTGAAAAGTGTGCTTAATTTGGGTATTCGTTAAAATATTAGTCCTGCTGTGTTTAGGTTAAACTCATGTATATTTTAACTTCAGATGAATATTTAACCTAGTGCAATGTGAACTATAAAGCTGGTGTGCCCAAAGGCTTAACTGCTTTTTCCATGTCAGATACTGTAATAAAAGATGTTAGTTGTCTCTAAAGCCTTCGCTTTGCTTCTCCATTTTACAATACTAAGTTGACATCCTAACGTAGCTAAAATCAATGGGAACTTTCCTATTGAGTTTCCTGGGGTCAAAATTTTACTCTGTAAGTGAAAAAACCAAAATCAATTGTAAAAAACCCTCATGCCCTGAAGATGTGAAAAGTTAAAGTAGCCAGCTGTCACAGCTGCTAAGCTCTTGTTTCTTCTGGAAGCTGTAGAGCACAACATGCACATGAACTGCAACCTGCAAGGCCTCTGGCTGCCTGGGAGCTGGTAGAGCAGAAGCTACCTGTAAGTTAATAGTTCCCAGTATACTTTTTAACATCAATTTTGTTCAGCAACCATTGTGAGCACAGTTTGTACAGGGCATTGCAAATGTACTGGTGTGGTGAAACAGATGTTTATTTTGGATTTTTTACTGTACTTGTAACACATCTATTTCTGCTCTTAGCCATGAGGTAAGACTGAAGAAATACTGGAAGCCAAGAAGCATGATTGTTTGGCTATGCCCCGAGTCTTGGTCCATGCTGGAATGTATTGCTCTAATTAGGGCAAGAATGAAATTCAGACTCTCAGGCAGCCAACATGAAGGGGGATTTCACTTACTAGGGCAAACCAATCAGCCTGTTTCAAATACCTGTAGATATCTGAAGAGCTCTGGAACAACAGGTGAGTTCATATTCACAGGATGAGGAATACCGAAAAGGTGGAACTAGAAGGACAGGAAGAGCTTTTGCCAAACTCCTTTTATTTCCCTCTCTTTGGGAGAAGATTTTTGTTATTCATCTCCTATGAGCAAAAATGCAACTGCCTGAGCCTGATGTCATGGGAAACAATGGTGAAAATCAACAAATGTTGGTATAGGCAGAAAAGAGTGTATGTCTTGGTCTCTACCTGAGGCATTTCACTCTAGAAATGGCTTTTAACTCTCCACTCTGCCTTGATGGAGAGCAAAGGCAGTGTGATTGGTTTTCAAAGGGAATAATCCTAGATGAAGCTCAGAGCACAGGCACAGAGAAGAAGCAGCAGGCTCCAGAAGGCACTAGCATGGGGCAGGCACCTACTGCTGCCTCCCAGCCACAGTCCTTTTGGCAGTAGCCCTCAGGGGCTGGCTGCTTTGCAGAGACATGTATGGCTCACCTTTGCGTTTTGAAGACCAGCTGCTGTGCCTGCATCTCTTTTCAAAGCCTGGGAAGATTCAGGCAGGTGCCCACACTTCTCATTCCTCCCTGAACAGGGCTTTAGCTCCAGGAAAACAGAGAAATATCTAAGGGGTGGAGCATCTACATGGGAGGTTCTTGTGTAATTCCGGGAGTGGGATGGCCACAGATGGGTGCTGCATAAGCCACACTATTTTTTCCATCAGTGTTGTTACCCCACTATTCGTTTGCATGGTCTTTAAGTCCAGAAAACAGAGACTTTTAATGTGCTCGTGTTTTTTTTTCTACACAAGAGTATGTTTTCTAGATTTAAAAGTGCATTTTCCAGAGTTTCCCAAATTTACTTTCAGAAACAGCAACTGACATTTCCTTAAAAAATAATAAGGGGGGAGGAGAAAGAAAACCATCCCTGAGCTGACAGAATGCAACAGTAGGAGGCAAGCATTCAGCTGGCAGTTACTTACTTCCTGGCATGCAATTTTAATTAAGGAGTCAGCATGTCTGCTACACAAGCCCACAGGAGGCAGTAACTAAAAATGACTGGGAAAATGTCCATGGATAAAAAGGTAGGAGAAAGAAACAATGACACTGTATTTCAGGAAGCTAATTGAATATGTTCATCCCTACATTTCTCTAGATAAGACCTATTACCAAAGGAAAAGTAAGCACAAATTGCTGTATCACAGATACAGATGAATACCTATTTTGCAGTGTATATTAATGATTCACTATTGATCCAAGATAATTCAAAACAGCATCTTTTTTCTTTTTTTTTTTAGATTTGCATCCATTTTCAGATCTCTGCAGTAAGGTTTTGTTTTCCTTTTTATGCTAGAGACATCACATTCAAAGCATTTATGTCCTTTACCGAGCAGTTAACCTGCCTAGTGAATAAGAAGCAGAAATTACCTGCTCAGGAGTTGTGTTCTGAGATATCAATTCATATTTCTAAGCTGAAGCCAGGTCAGAAATCTTTCTTTCCATAGACCACAGCTGTAGTGGTTACCTAGCTGTGTAAGCCAGCAAGTAGATTGCTTTAAATCACTATCAGTAATTTTTCATAAATACATATTTTCCCGTGGTATGGTGATTTTTTCCTTCTTCTCACAGAGCCAATCATCAAGACATAGAGGCTGATTCATATCCTGTACTTTCAACAAGCATTATTAATCATACAAATATCTTTCCAAAGAGGTATTGTGAAATCCTGTGTAGAAATCTCACCATTGGCTCTCACTTTCTGCACTGGTAAATATTCAAATGCAACACTGAGGAATAAAAAGGAGGGAGCTCATGTATCTGCCTTGTTTTATATCTGCACACATCAATCTGAAAGGTCTGGGACTAAAAATAATTTGTAAAGTAAAAGCAAATTAATGTGATATGACTTAAAATTAGAGCTACAGGTTCTGTGGAGAAAAGAAATGGTCAGCTAATCTCAGGCTTTCTGTCTTTCTGTCACTTTCACTTATTAAGAGCTCTTCGGCTAGCAGGTATATAATTTGTGCTTATGGTTAAATAACTTGCTGGGTGAATGTTGGGAAAGAACAGTGAAGTCAGATGACAGAATCAAAAACTCTTTCAAAATTGTTTTTTGTTAGGCTTTACTGTGTTTTTTTTTAAGTGCCATTTGATGGGCTCATTATGGAAGAACGTACCTTGGGAAGAAACACTGAACAGTCATTAATGAGCTTCACTCTCCTTCTACTGAACTGCCTTTATGGGTTGGGACTGATGAGATAGTGGTAGGAACAAGCTGGGACCACAATGTGAGGTGTGTGAAGCTCTACACATCTTTGTTCTGTTTCTCTGCAGCCCCAGAGACCATATCAAAAAGATTTTAATGTCATTACTTAGGATTTTGTTGTCTTGCTCATATGAACAAAATTTATAAGAGGGGTTATTTCTTTTTTCTTTTTGTCTTAAACTAACCTACAGGGAGAAATTTTCTTTTCACTTCTTTTACTGAGCAGAGGAGAAAATATCCTTGACTTTTTTCTCATAACCCTGAGAAATCCAAACAGATAGAATATCCTGAAAATTTCTGTAATTTAAACCAACTGACAATGATCACTTCAGGAGCTGTAAGTTCCCTGAAAATTGCCATAGTTTACTGACTTCTCCTACCTGTCCTACAAAATGTCCTAAGCGAATTGCAGAAAGGGACAAATAAAGATCCAATAACAAGCTCTGTATCACTGTGCATTCCTGGGAGAGTATTTGTAACCAAATAATGGATAAGGCAATAGCAGTAACTCTAGGGCTGTGAAGTTTTGCTCCCAGAACACAGCCATGCCTGTTAGCATTGACGGGTCAGGGTCTTCACAGCCCAGCCATGCCCTGCAACCTGCCATCACCAGTGGAGAACTCTGGGTGATGGCATTTGCCACAAGGCTTAACCAGCTGTTGTTTCTTGGCCTTTAGGCAGTTTTAATTTGCAACAGAAGAACCAGTTCAACTAATCAGTATATTGCAGACAGCATGGTTCCTGGCTGCATGGCAGGCATAGTATTTTGATATGGATGAGCTGTTCTTTAATTTATTTATGATAGAAAGTTCAAGTAGTCCTCTGTAGGCATCAGAGTATGGTTACATTGTGACTGTCTAAACATGAGCCCCAAAACATGTTCATTTATTGAACTTCATGGCAGCAGCTCACAGATGATGCTTCCTCCTGCTGAGGACAGCAGGAAGAAACCCAGGCCTTCTTGGGCTTTGGTGGGGGCAGAGAAAAGGTCCTGTACCCTCTCAGCTCCCAGGTTCTCCCTGCCTGCTCTGCACACAGCATGTGCATAGAGAAGAAAAGCTGGGAAAGGGAAAAGAGCCCAGATCTTGTAATGCCAGGAATGCAGAGAGGTGAGTGATAAAGGAAAGAAAATTTGTAGGATAGGAAGTGCATGAAACAAAAGCCGTTCTCTCCTTCTAAAGCAAGGTTAGGAGTCTGCTGGAGCCTGGGGGTAAGAAGAGCACCCCGTTAAATGCATCACTGGTGATGGACATTCAGCAGGTCTTGGAGAAGGCTTCCCAATAGTATGTGTATATTGATTTTTAACTTAAGGCATATCCACAACATTAACAAAATTGTAAAGAAAATATCCCTCGCAAACATTAGTGGCCTTTTGGTCTTTTCTAATGGAAAAGCAATCTAGACTTAAATTTATAAAATTTAAAATGAACGTGCAAAAGCTGTTTCTTCCTTTTCCACATCTGGTGTGACCCTTATCTCCAATTTGACTCTACTAAAATATCCCTTTCAATGGTGTTACACAAACTCCGCTGCTTATTTCAAATTGCTTTCCCAAACTCCTTACCATGAAACATACTATTTTGGGGGTATATAGCAACAAACCATATCTGCCTCTGTATCAGGGCCATTAAATACTTAAATATTGATTCAGGTTATTTTTGTTTTAGTGTATTTTTAGTAAAAAGTGTGTAATCAGCCTAGAGGCTGGCCAAGAACAGAAACAAAATCAAAACACAAATGAGGGACAGGGAGTAAAAAACCCAGAACAGGAGGATAACTGTCTCTGGCCATCATTTCACAGGTTTTAGATGAGTTTTGAAAAAATAATTAACTAATATTCCACCTTACTTACGTAGCTGCAGTCTTTGTAACTGTGAGGAAAGCATAAACGACTGAGTGAGATGGCCTTGAAGCTTTTAAATGTCATCTCTGCTACTGAGAGTATCTCTTTTTAGAGTTACTTAGGCTTGGTTTTAAAGCATTCATCCTGTCAGGCAGCTGAACCCCTACAGGACAGGTGGAATTTAAAGAAACTTGGTCTCCACAGTAAATCCATTAATAATAAATAGAAACACTTGGGTAAGTTCCCAAATATGTTGAACAAATTAAGATACTCTTGGGTATATCCAGTTTATGTTATCTGTAAATTTTAACTATACAACTGCAGCATTAAAAGCAAAATTGACTTTATCTTACTTGGTATCATTGGCCACTATCCAGTAAAGCACTTACACATTGTTAATTTTAAGGACATGATGCCCTGGTTTCAAGCCAGAGTACCCAGCAGCATATTGGAACAAACCAGTGATAAGCAGTTTGACAGGCCCTGCAACAAATACTGTCCTGCTGCTTCTTAAAGACACCTGCATGTAGTTGATTCAAACATATTATTTTAGCAATATGCATTGAAGAGACACCAAGTTTATTCTTCCCCCCACACCTTTTCAGTGCTAAGCACAGTTAGCAGAGTTGTTGCTCTCTCTGCAGTCTAAAATCCAGACAAATAATAATTCCTTCTTCTGAATCTGTATTTGATAAAGAGAACAGAAAAAAAGGGAGTGGTAATGTGCATTTCTGTGATGTCAAACTTTTGTTGCCAAAACATAGCCACAGCTTGTCAGATTGGGATTCCTGGAGATTCTGTTTGTGAATGTATATTTAGCTCTTCCACTGTGTTATGAACATGTTATTATACTTTCACATCTGTCGTTTGCTTACCATAAATGCCAGCAGTTACTTTTTCTTCCCCATACCTTTTTTGAAGTAAAAGGATACTTTGGCATCAAGCTTCAACCCAAATGATCAGAATACAACAATGCACCCTATCACAGCATTTTAATTTATTTCCAGCAAAACTCACTGTTTAGAATATCTTCTTTTTTAATACAGAACAATGAAAGAACTATGCTCTTTACACCCACCATCCAGCCCATGGATGCTAAGGGTTGTTAGTGTTACATGTATTAAAGGGTAATCTTATATCTCTAGAATTTCTAAGGGCAGGAAAGACACATTATTTGATCAGAAGTCACCTTTAGGCTTTAAGTTCTGTAAGCCATGTTAATAGCATTTCCATTCAGTGGCTGACCACATAGCACAATCTTAAATTCTTGGAGAGCAGTATTTCTTCCTGTGATACAAAGACATGGGTTTACCACAAAATGGGACTGTTTATTTAAACTATATTCTATTAATAAACCACATTTATTTACAGGACAGTGTCTTAGTTGGCAAGACCCTTTCAGATGGGTATGTCTACTATGGCCATGTTCTCTGGGTACTACGTTTTCAAGGGATGTTTCAAGAAGACAGTGTCTTAAATAAGTCATAACTCTTTCTTTTGATCCCCACATGCTGGCACTCCTGTCTGTGTAGAGGATTTGCCCTGATACCAGCTGGCATGCTTGCAGGGCACATCAAAGGAAAAACAATGACGACCAAACAGTTATTAAGTTACTGGAAATTTGGGATTTATTCACTACGTGGCATTTTTGTACAATGAAGCATTGGTACTGTGTTGTGGGCATTTGAACAAAATTGGCCAGACCCTAATCCAGCCTCCTGAGGAATCTCTAAATAATTGCTTCCTCTTTTATGCATGTGCTTGAGCATTTACTTCAGGATAAAAGGAGAGTGACAATACAGAGGAGAGGATTGTTTTTATAAAAAGTACCTGGAAACTGAACTAGCAGGAAAACCAGCCAACCAGTAGAGAGCATACAAAATTCCTTGGTTTAAGCCCTAAAAGGAATTTGAGGTTTTCTTTACCTACTAGCTTCAAAATGAGAGGTCATGGGGTCATGCCTAGTCCCACTCTACTGTCTCAAGAGGAGGCTGTCTCACCTACAGGTCGTTCTCAGTCTGGGGAAGTTAACCTTAGTTGACTTTGCTATTGGCGTACCTGGATAATATACAATATTACCACATCATACTCAACATAAGCCTCATCTAAGCTACTTTAAGACAATGAAGAATGATAGTCAACAGACTACTCAGTTGTCAGCAGGTGGTATACTATACTTCTTTACAGCCACATTCATGTAACAGTGTACATATGAGTTGGGTAAGCAGTTTCATACAAATCAGTCTTATGATCAGGTTATCTAAAGCCCATTTAAATGAATGAACAATCTGGATAAGACAGACAAGTCTTTTTGCATTTTGCTAAAGCTGGAAAGTGATGTGGTGTACTGACCTGTATTATCCCAAATGGGGAGAATTTTTATTTTGCATTTAAATTTCATAAAAGAATACAGTGAACTTTTCAACACACCGTGCATCTTCTTATAACCTTTACAAATCTCAATTTTCTATGGCTTTTCTCCTTGTTGCAATGGAAATATTAATTCTAGTTCAAATGACAGGGGTGAATACCATGTTACTACACGAATATAATTTGTTATTTGGTCACAGATCTATTAAACAGCTTCTGATGCCAATGTATTTGTAGCTGAGTATGCAATGTTGCATATTTGCTTCACTTAACTATGATTAGATGAAGCAATGCCAATTAAAACTAAAACTAACATAAATGTGTGGATGATTATTTGGTTTCATCTTTCTTGTGTTTCTTTAAATTCTACCCGCAATCCAATTAGTGGCATAAGTCATTAATAAATTCAAGGCCAAATTATATTATCTTACTTAAAAATAAGAGGGAAATGAGCTAGTGGACTTGGAAATATCAGCAAGGCAAAACTCAAGGACCCTAATAGATTTACTGACCTTTATTCTTGAGATGGGTTAGTAGTCATTACAGTGCTGTGAATGTTTCCTTAAATAATTTAGATGCCATTTCTTCCTTCTTGGAGGCACTTCATCAGGGTTCTGTGAAGCCAGCAAAGCATGTATAAATATGACACACCTCAGAAATAAAATAAACAAAATTCTCATTCCATTATATCCTAGGTTTAAGTTTCTGCTCAGCTGTTTAAAGAGCTTCCAATATACTCCTGAATAATTATTCCAGTAATGATGTACATCCTAAACCAGAAGGACATGAAGTGGGAAAAAGATCATTTCTTTGTCTCTTCACACTGAGAATGTTTCATCTATTTTCATTTTAACAATATTCCTTTAGCACAAGTGGCCCAATGAGAAAGAAATCAGGTAAAGAAAAGCCATAGCTTAAATGACACGGTCGCACACGTTTTTGAAAAACAAAACCATAGAATTTCATATAAAATATTGAACTTCTAATTACATTTCAGAGAGTAATTTTTCAGAGATAAATTGAATGTGCCTAATGTCTCCCTTCATCAAAATTAGTGATGAAACACTTCCATTCCACTTCTGTGTAAATTTGAGGAGCAGACTGTCCTTTCAGTACAACATATGGGTTCCCACAGCCTTTGCAATAACAGGGTCCTGAGGTTCAGTTATCCAATAACACCTGCACTTGTGCTGCCTAACAAGCACAAAGACACGAAGCTGAGCAGAAGCCATGAATTAGGATGCTTACTGGTAGATACTTATTGGTTCCTGCCTTTTCAGAATTCTCCCAACCAATATTCAAAAGGCATTACAAGTAGTAAAGGACATAAAAATTGAGACAAAAAATGTTTAACAAATGAATTAGAAGTAATTAAAGTATAGGCCATAACTTAACAGGTGAAAATGAGCAATTCATGATGTCACTAAGACAATTAAATATTCAGTCCTTTGACTTCTGTTTTAATTTTCATACAAAAGGTCAATTGTGACCAGATAGGAAGCAACTCAGAATAGGAAAAGAACAGGTGAAAGAACATTTGAATAGTTGCAATATACTTAGACCACCAATAACTGGTTAAATTTGCCCTCTTGAGTACTTAAGAAATTTACATGAAACAATTTCTGAATAATTGGTACATGTTTATGAGGTCTCATAGGAGAAGGTAAGGTCTTCAAGCAGTAAAGAAAGATCAAGTAAACATATGAAACTCACTCTGATATCCAGAGAACTACTGAAACAAGTAATTCAATAATCAATTTTAAATATTTAGAGGATAATAACTTGATGAGAAACAGCCAATATTAGTTTGTCAAGAGCAAGTAATGTCAAAGGAAACAATTGTTTCTCTGACTACCCAGTGACTTTGACTGGTCTAGTAGATGAAGAAGCAATAAATGTAATGCATCTTGGTTTTAGAAAGGCTTTTGTTCCATTACATTCTCTTAAGTAGATTAAGATGATATGACCTAAAAGAAAATTCCATTGTGTGGGTATACATCTGTGTTCAAAATCTGCACTCACAGAACAGGGGTCACTTGCTAAAAAAGTGGAAAGTGGAATCATATATCCAATAGGTTACCTTGAAGAACATTGTGGTTCCAGGGTTCCAGTAACGTTAGTTTTATCTGTGATTTAGACCACATGTGAGGGAATAATATAATAAAATCTGCACATAATAGAAATATTTAATGGGTTGTGACCTCTTTGGAGACAGGTTTAGAATCCAAAACCATATTGCTAAATTAAATAAATGCTCTGAAATATTTAATTAAGTGCAGAGAGCTGTATTTAGCAAAGCAACACCAATTCTACAAATAAAAAATGGGGACTTAGAATCATAGAATAGTTTGGGTTGGAAGGGACCTTCGAAGACTGTCTAGTCCAATCTCCCTGCCATGGACAGGGACACCTTCCGCTACACCAGGTTGCTCAAAGCCCCATCCAACCCAGAAGCCACAACTTCTCTAGGCAACCTCTTCCAGTGCCTCACTACCTTCAAAGTAAAGAACTTTTTAATATCTAATCTAAATCTCCCCTCTGTCAGTTTAAAGCCGTTCCCCCTTGTCCTGTCAGTACAGGCCCTTGTAAAAAGTCCTGATTTCTTGTAGGTGCGTTTTAGGTACTGGAAGGCTGCTATAAGGTCTCACTGAGCCTTCTCTTCTGCAGACACAACTGCCTCAGCCTTTCCTCATAAGAGAGGTGCTCCATCCCCTGATAATTTTTTGTGGCCCTCCTCTGGACCATCCTTTTTGTGGACCTCTGAACCCAAGAGGTCTATGACTGTCTTATACTGCAGACCCCAAAACTGCAGGACTCCAGGTGAGGTCTCATGAGAGCAGAGTAAAGGGAGAAAGCCACCTCCCTTGACCTGGTGGTCACGCTCCCTTTTATGCAGCCCAGGATATAACTAGCCTTCTGGGCTGCCTTAAAGACGGAACTGGCCAGAAGTAGGACAGAAAAAGTCTGACATCTATAGTTATTCACAGTGAGATGCTTCTCCAAAAAGGAGTTAAAGACAATATATAATTTTCATGTTGGGATGCATGAACAGAGGTGGGAGGTTTAAAATAATTATTGCATTGCACTCAGAACTGATGTGGTATTATCTAGATTTATCAGGTATATCTGCCTATATTATTGGATCTACGGAGATTGCCATCTCTGTGAGCACCTCTGTGTTCAGGAGACCTGTGGCTATACTGCAGAATACCCAGAGGATGACAAAAAAAAAAAAAAAAAAGATAAAATTTTTAGAAATTAAGGATTACAAAGTAGAAAAGAACTAGATGTGATTTAGCAATGCAATATGGTTGAGTGTTGAAAAGCCCACCAGCCAGACATCCTACTGAAATCTTTTCTTTATCGGTTAAATACTTACACTTTGCTTAAAACATACGTGGCTTTTCCCATGCTTTTGTATCAATTTTTCATGGGTACCCAGGGCCTTGGGCTACTAAATTTCACAGATAATGACATGAAGAGTGCATCTAGTCAGACTCACACACTGAGTGCGTTTTATATTGTCTCTTTGCACATGTCTGATTTCTTTACCCATGAATGGTCATTGGCATCAATCCCAGGAACATACAGAAGCATCTTGGTTGTTTATTCAAGAAAACAAAAGTCTGAATTAAGGGACAGAATGGCAGCTCTAAGTGTTGAAAACAAAGAAAAAAAGAAACTTTTATACAGAACAATGATCAACTGATTACCAAGGTCTCTGGTGTTAGCTGAGAAGTGACTAATTTAGGCAGGAAAAAATCAGATTATGTATCAGGGATTAGCATCTTCATGATACAACTTTCTGTAATGTGATATCCAAAATCTTCTGTCTTGTAAATGGTTCAGTAAATGAACTTGACATTTACCTGAATGCAGATCTCTTTTCTCATTAGCTATTAATTTCTAGTTGAAGTAGTAGCTCCTGAAGTTAATAGCAGCATTATCACCTGCAGATGCTAAGAAGTTAAACAAATTCAAACCATTTAATTATTTTACTGCACTTTTTGCAATTACAAGTATTGTTAATTCAATATCATTACTGTCTAAGCTGTAATAAATATTACAAAGAAATATTTTCCCTTTAAATTTGTAATGCTAAGTAGCTACAAAACCATTTTCTATTTCTTTGTTTTGAGACCTTAGTAGCCACAGGGAAAATATATGAAAAAGCCCAAACCAATTCCTCATTTCAATCAATCTTCAGCTATTTTCACAATTAAGAAAGAAAGCAATATAATGCTTGCAATTAATTCCTTGGTCCTGCTGAGATGCATCATTTTATCCTAGGGGAACACGTATCTTGGGAAACAGTTCTATTTAATTTGCAACCATAATCAAGTGATGTGATTTTACTGATGTGGGAAAAGTATATGAAGTTTATTTACAAATGAATTTCAGCAGGAAACAACTCACAGCAGCTTACAACCTTGGGTAATCACACTGAAAGTGTTTACAACTATTTTTGTGAGTAAAATGAGTGGGATTTTCTATAGCTCTGATCCACTGCTAACGACCTCAAAACTTCCATTAATGTTGTCTGTCACCAGTTTCTCAAGAGGTTTTTTACTCTCATTTGCTGTGCTAACCTAAGACACTCACAATTTTGCTAAGGCCCTACGCAATACAGCAGGTAGCAGTAATTACTACTATTGTTTTCTTTTAGTATTTTTTGCTTTTCTGCTAACATTATCTACTTGGCATTAAAACACCCCAATGGTTTCAGATCAGGGATAGCTTGACATTTCTCAGATGTGGACAAGGAAGAAGACCCAAGATTTGCTTAGGGGAGACTGCAAACTGCTTATAGTGGTATCTACTATCAGAAGACCATCTCCAAAGCTCTCCCAAAAGCTGTGCTCCCATGTGTTAGAGCAAGGCAAATTCCATGGGGAGAGGCTGGGCTACAGTCTAGCTAATATTTAGTTAACTTAGGTTGTGACACATTTTGAGTGAGCATTATAGACAAGAAATCCGTTTGTCTGGACCAAGGTCAGCTGTCCACTGCTGTGCTTTCCTACCTTTGAGGAGGAATCTGGGCAAATGGGAGTTTCCAACTCCAATTAGGTAGGAGAAGATTATGGTTTCCTGTGATTTAGTTCCATCCCGGCTGTGCAGCAGAAGCAGAAAATTCCTATGCTCCTGGAAGAAACTTCATCTAATAGCCTTCATTGACCCTGTTGGTATCATGTGTAATACAATCTATTTTTATCGTGTGATCTGTAAAATCATCCTGGAAGTGCAATACAACTTCAGGGTGAGGGGGTAGGTGGCTGCAGGAGGGCACTGGGAGATCAGGTCTAATTATAAGGCTTTAGAATTAAGTGGTGCTTCACCTGAGAATTTGAAGAGTGATGTCTGAAACTATCACTCATGAGATATGGCCATGAATCTGATAACTACTACACTGAAGATATGCAGTGTAAACAGGAAAGGGTTAATAGCTTATTGGAATTGAGGAATTGTTCTTAATGGCTGCAAAACTCCATCTGCTTTCAGTTTGAACAGCAGAAATTATGGTGCTATCTATGCCATCCATTTCCTTCTTCTCTGATGCATTATAATAGCATCTAAAGAAAGAACTAGCCAGCACATAGTTTTCTCTATTATGCAAACTGAACTTTTCAAATCCATGAAGGATGTCAGCAAAAGTTGTCAGTCTTGTACACGGATCATTACCAGTTTGAAAGGTGAGACTCAGAACCGAAGATTGTAGGTTTTTTCTCCCTCGCTCCATCCCTTTCTTTGTCTTCTCCCTTGCTCCCTTGCCTTTCTCATTTATTTTCTTTTTTTCTTTTATTCTTTCTATTTCTCTACAATATGAGCAGAGTTTTACAAGAGAACATAAAAGTCTGATAAAGGACAATTCTTTAGAGAAGTCATTTAGGAGAGTGGAAAATGCTTTTTCTATTGTTATGCATTCAAGCAAATGCTACAGTAAATAAGAGACTTTTATACTGTTTACTTCTGCTGAGCCAAATAGCAGAAACTAGCAAATGTTTGTGGCTTAGATATTCCAGACTTAGTCTGGAATCCTTATGTTGTGTAGCTTTAGTGCATATGCTTGCCACTTTATGTTTGTTTTCCTAGCTACACTCATGATGTGCACAGAAGAAGATGGACATTATATTGCATGCATTATGATATTTGGGGTGAAGAACAATGTTTTTCAGTGATGCTCTGTTTACTGTTAAGGCTGAACCTCTTTGAATGATAAATCCCAGTGAATTTTGTGTTAAATCCCACTTACAACAAAAAGATTGTTTCATTTTTAAAGAAAACCACCTGGCCTGAAGGTCCAACTTCTGTATTTTAACACAAGGTCTGAACTTTTTTTTCATGCTTACTTACTCAAAGGCCTATATCCAAAGAAAAGTCTGTGAATATGACTGGCTGCTTAGTCCTGGAAATGCAAAATTACCCAGACTCTTCAAATCAATTCCTAATTTAGCCATCTCTGAATGTCTGAAACTCATCTCTCTGGGGTGTGGAACCACTGTCCAGCTACAGCAAGACATTCTCAGCCTCAGCTGCATGGGTTGAAGGTCTCCCCCTGTGCCTTGGGGGAGTATCAGTGGGAGAAGGCAAAAGTGTTATAGTGGTTCCAGCTGCCAGGCCCAGACCTTTCCCTCACGGCCGATTGCTCATGCTACGGGCTTACAGCTGTCCTTTCAGGGCTCATGAATTTTTCTTTGTTGGCTACACGGAGTTTGTCAGGAGAAGAATGCATCTTATAGCCTGGTAACATCAACAGCTGTGGGTTCAAGTCAGTCAGTGTTTGAGGGCGCATCACAAAAGAAGTTTTCATTGTTCTTGTGTTTTTGGAGGATGTTGGAGGATGGAAACAGAAATCACTAAGTGAAAAAAAGCAGGTTGCACAAAAACACCCTGCAGCAATCATAAATCAATGCCTGAGAACAGATTTTCAGGCACATCCTCTTAATTAGCATTTTTTTTTTTTATGGTTTGGGTGTATCAGTTTGCTGGTCCTTCAGCCCCTATGTGGTACCTATTATTCTTCACATCTTGTACAGGAGTTTCAAGAACTTAGGGCAGGAATCTGAAGTTCACTCTTGATCTTGACACTCAGGTTTCCACGTTTGCTGCAACTGGACATGGCAGAACCCGAGGACCTTCATTGAATGATGACCAACTGGAATGCTTGGAAGTGATTCTTCCAGCCACCCTCGTGGGTCTGCTCCAGCACCCTGACCTAAAATGTTTCTTCCTGATTTCAAGGGGCACTGAATCACGTCCCAGGCACTCAGGAACTATTTTGCCCAGGTATGTGCATTGCTTTCTGATGTTCTAAAGAAGCATCAAACTGAAAGTGTGAAGTATTTCTTCTGTGTTTGTAGAAGAACCTGGCAGAGAGCAGAACTTATGCTATGACTGCTTTATAAAGCTAAAAGACCTTTTCTCCTTTTCTTCATTATTTTAAAAGTGGACTTTTTTGATATCCAGTAAGCTTAAATTATTCTCAGCAGGTACTCTTCTCTGCCATGTACATAATGTCTGGAGATATTATAATAATAAAAAAAGGGTTTAAGAAATCTCAGGCACTTTTATTGAAAGAACCTTTCTTCACAGACCACAAATTTAGCTCTTGTTTATTTATCAGTAAATGCATGTTGGTCTTTGCAGTGTTTGGGAAATACTTATTTTTAAAATAGTAGGTCAGTCTGTAACGGAAAGTTGTACAGAAATCAAACATTGAGCAGGTAAGGTAACATGGAACAGCTTCCAAAAGCACAAGCAAAAGTATTAAGTAATAATACTGACAAAGAGTTCAGTAGTTGTTAAAAACCGTCAATCGTCAAATAACTTTGCAGAGACAACCAACCAAGCTGATAGCCAAAGTTACACTTTATCACTAATGGTTGCAAAGCAATCTGGTGTCTGTGCAGACCTGACCACTGGGGGATATCCTCAGGCCAGGAACATTGCTGCAGCAGGGTGTCGTCATCAGGCCAACCAGCATCCTACTGCTGGCTGCCAGTGGCAGGGCAGGAGAGAGGGTCAGGACTAAACCCTGTCCATCTGAAGGGTCACTAGAAGCATTCCTGTCCTGCCAGCAACTGCGTGTAACATAAACCAGTCTTTCAAGCCTTGTAATCAATATGCAAAGTGGTTTGGTGTCTACCCTTAATCAAAAAGTTGTAAGTGTATAAGGCATATTTTTTTCACTACACCCTTTCTGAGCTGCTGTGCTTTTCAGCAAGCCCTCAGGCTATAGTCTGGTCGACTTTAAACAAGCAAGACCCTTGCAGTAAACAAACACAGATATTTCATTTTATAAATACATAAGAGGATTTACACAGCAAGATTGAGCTGATTATCTGATCGTAGTAACAGAACAGTGAAGAAGCTTTTTCCAGAGTTTGTTTGTTTTGTGGTTTCTGGTGATTGAAAATCACATCTTCCAAAAGCAAAGTGAAACTATATTAAATATAGCATGGCCATAGAAAAGGAGAACAAAGACGTGGCACATCTGCCATAATGAAGTAGATGGCAAAGGTGCCATTTAATTCAGCAGGAATGGGACCACAAATAAATAGTAAGTCATAAATACTACTTACAAACTAACACGGTAGACTAATTAGACTGAGACAAAGAAAAATTCACACCACTGTATATGAAAATGATGCACAAAACAATTTACAAATAGTTAAAGTAATCATCATATATTAACTCTTAATTACAGATGCATTTCCACCATTTTTCATAATACTCACAAACTCTGGACAAAGCAATGAATACAACAGGGACATGTGAAGAGCATGTGATCTGCTGGCAGTCAGCTTTTGCTCTGTGCCTACAGTCAGAGCCAAATCTGTGGGCACCCAGCCAATCATTGAGTACCCAGAGAACCAACTGCTTTGAAATTCCCTTTTTCTTGCATTTCAGTGCTCTCAGGTAGGGAAGTTCTAGCAATATTGATCTCTGCACTGCAGAGTTGTTAATTTTTTACTTAAAATGTTCTTAAAAACTTTAAAAATAAGTTAGCAATAGTAACAATTCAGCTCAAAGATTGTGTCTGATCCATTCCTTAAACTTTAAGCAAGACAAGGGAAAAAATATCCTTGCTATACCTTACATTCCCATTACTACCAACTCATTTATTCATGACTGGTTTACTTACAGGATACAATCTCTCAAAAACATCATGTTTGAGCATTTCATTTGTGTCACTAATTTGATACATTATGACAGCTAAGATGCTGGTCACTGCATTTCATTTTGATAACTTATAAATATAGATGGCCCAATAGATGACTTTAATTTACATATCCCTCCCTTCCTTCTTTACACACTATCCACTGCGCACACAGGTTGTAGTGAAAATAAATGACTTTTAAAAGTACATCCTTCATTAAACAATTGAGTCTTCTTTTCTGTATACTGAGATACTTCATCATGCTGCCTGTCATAAAAAGATACTGTAGGGAAATTCTGTGGTCTGCATTATGTGAGGGTTCAGAAGTGATGAGCCTTTCTTATCATATTATCTATGATACTACGAATAAGCCAAACAGTAAAGCAAAAAAATAGCTGGAAATTATCTGGCACAAACTGAGCTTCAACTTACACTGAAAATGGTATCACTTACTACGGTCGACAACTCTTCAAGAATTCTCTTAAATGATGCTACATGATTATTTTCTCTCATGAAGATACACAACTTGAAGAGAAAATACAGGTGTCAAAGCATGATTTCACAGAGTAGTGCATTCATGTCATATTCAAGGCTGAGGTTAAAACAACCAATTCCATATTTTGAACATTAATAACATTGGGAGACTGCTCATAAGCAATTAACAAATTTTCTCTGGCTGAACAACAGTTGCCACATGATTATAATCCTGGTGGCTCTTTGCCAGAGACCAGTGGAGACAAAGTATCACATCCACTAGGAGTGGTAATCGTTAAGTCTCCCTTTTGCATGTTTTATCAAAAATTAAAAAAAAAAAAACACAGTTTTATATACAGAAATAAATCTATCACAAATACAATGAAGAAAAATGAGACTATTCTATTAAAAAAAAAAAACAAACCACGTTTGTTCACTTGTTTTAAGCCAAAACATTTCAGCACAAGGACGTAAATCACTGGAGAACATTATCCAGGGATATTGTGCCATCTGTGTTGTGGAGATTCTCAGGATGTGACTAGACAAATCTCTGAGTCGCGTGGTCTGAATTTAGTGCTAACCTTGCTTACAGCAAGAATGAGATGGTCTTCTGAGGTCCCTTCTACTTGAAATATCCTACAGTTCACTGTTTCCACTCCTCTGGAATGATCTGGGAATTACTGACAGAACCAGAATGGTGATACATGGGAACTTTAACGGGCTTTCTCTCAGTTGGCTCTCCTCTCCATGACTGCAGGACCAAAGACCTACATAAACCATGTGCTCCTTCTTTCTGTGCTGTACATCCTTCTGGGAAGACACCATATGATATAATCCAAGACCTGCACCTGGGATTAGCTACTTGCATAAACACTTCTCTCTAGTACAAGATTAAGTTAGTCTTCATTTAGCCAGGTGTTGCATATCTGTAACCATAATCATTACTACAGGGCTTTTGTTAACATTCTTTGCACAGTGGCATCTCCTGATTGGCTTAGTCATGGACATAGCCCTGTTTTGCAAGCACTGCATAAAAATCACCAAAGAAAGAAAAAGAAAAGGGAGGTAGCCATTCTATACAGATAGCAACCTCAGTCAGGCTGAAAAGTGTGGTGGTGCTTACACATAGCAGTTATTTTCACAAAAACTTCATCATTAAGAAAAAGTGCTTCTTTAATAACTAATTGCAACTGAATCTGCAACTTAAAGCTAATAGAAGTAAACTACATATATAACAATCCTATACACTGCATTCTGGCATTACAGAAGTCATAACTGACATCTCTAAGTATGCACTATCAAAAATAGATGCAAACCATCTAGTCAAAAAGCAAAAGCGCTTTTTTGTCGTTGATGGGAAAAATAGATAATTTACTCTATCTGTAAAAGACAGATTAAGTTTACAACCATCATAGAGGTGCCTCAAGGGATGACCCAAGCTAAATACATCCAGCTTTGATTCAGACTGTTAACTGAAAGCTCTTTACAAATTGTCATGGGTCCTTCCCAACAGGTGAAAAGAACAATGCTGCAGTTCTTACTGTGAAAACCATGTAACAACCATATAAAACATGATTATTTGAAGATCTTTTTGAACTCCAAGCTCCTCTTCTGACTACATTTTGTGTTTACAACATTAACAGCCTAGTAACCTTTAACTGCCACCTGTGCTGTAGAGATCATGAGCTTCCTGGTGAAGATGCGCTGGAGTCTTGACTGATGGATTGGGTGCCACATCTTCAGCATTCTATCTTGTGCTTTCATTTATCAAGGGAATGTATGTCTACTTTTGGCAGAGAAGTATGATGATAATTTGGACTCCATTCATGTAGATCAACTCAAATCTATCAACACATGTTTATCCAGAAAAATACCATATAACAGCAGCAGCATGTTTCAGTGAGTTCCTTGAAGAAGGTAGACTACAGTTATGCAAAACTATGTATTCTCCTTCCAGATGACAAGGTGCTCAACAGATGAAGTGCTGTGTAACTGGTCATACTGCTCTTTGACTTTTTCTGTGTATTTTTGACAGGTCTGTAAACTATGTGTTCAAGAAAATCCCCTGCCTGATTTTGCGATCAACACTATTTCAAACAGAGTTTGAAGCTAGAAAACAGAAAACTAATATGTTCTTTGACAAAGCCCAAATATTGCCAACGTAATAGTAAGAAAATGTATTTGAAATAACAAAATCTAAATCTCATTATCCCATTACCCTGAGAATGGGGGCAATCTGCCAGTGGTAATGGCTATGAACATTCTTTTATTCCTTCATAACATGAAGATATAAAAATTCAGACTAGCTGAGCTAGATTAGAAACTTGATGTAAGTTTATGTTATTTCAGAAGTCTAACACTTTCCCCAGTTAGACTCTCAGACTGGATGATCAGTCTCCGGGACTGGAAAATATGGCATATATAATAATGGAGATCCCTATTGCTGTGGTGAAAAAAAGCATTTTAAATGACTCACCACATGTCAGGGGAGAAGGAAAGAAACAAACACAGTCTGAACCAATCCCCAGGATTACTGTTGTTTTTTTACAGCCCAGTGCTATTTGCAGAAGGAATGGTTGGTGCCCAACTTGGATAAGTATAGAGATCAAACATAGGCACTATCCACGTCATAACTGCAAGCATAACTACAGCAACTCCAATGATATTAATACCCAAACCAGCCTTCACCTAAAGGAGTGGAAAAAGAAAGCAGAAACTTGAATCAAGACAATGCGGATTTTAAAATGCTAAAAATGCTCTTTAGGGTGTTTTGCTTAAAACTCACCATGTCCATAACAGTTAAATGACCATAAGAAAATACAATGGCATTGGCTGGGTTTGCCACAGGAAGCAGAAATGCAAAGGAAGTGCACAAGGTAGCAGGTATCAAAATGAAAAGTGGGTTCACAAGAATGGCTTCAGCCTATCATAAAAGAGAGGGAACAGCTGTCAAGGGACACATTTGGTGAACAACATACATAAATACAAACCTACCATACTGACACAAGTCAACTCAGAACTGCCAGCTTAAATAGTGAGAAATAGCCTTTTCTGATAAGTCACTTTTAAGACTATTATCTGGGAACACTTTAGAGGAGAAAAGGCGATTCTAATATAAAATAGCTACTGAACTTAAAATTCATAGAATCATAGAATAGTTAGGGTTGGAAAGGACCTTAAGATCATCTAGTTCCAACCCCCCTGCCATAGGCAGGGACACCTCACACTAAACCATGCCACCCAAGGCTCTGTCTAACCTGGCCTTGAACACCACCAGGGATGGAGCATTCACAACTTCTTTCGGCAAACCATTCCAGTGCCTCACCACCCTAAGGCCTGACGTTTTTTAATTGTAGTTTAGTCCATAAAATAAGACTGTTGCAGAGAGTATGCACATGGCACAAGCACTAAAAACAAAAACTATAACAAAAAAAAACACAAGAAAGTTGAGAAAGTTGAGTTTTTATATAATACTTATGAGAGATTCACTGAAGCGAGGACTAAGGTTTCTTTGTAAGAGAGGGAAAGGGCATTGGTATGTGTCTAGGCTGGCCAAGAGGAAAATCTACAGACCAGATGATCAGTAAGTTTTGAAGAAGAAAAAAGAAATGGGTGTTTTGATAAAGATTATGAAAATACAGGACACAATTGAGATAAGGAGAGAAGAAATGAGAATTACTTATAAAGCACTTCTATTAGCTCTCTCTCCAATTTGGTCATAGCTTGAAAGTTGCAGTGTTAACCATTTTTACTGAATACGTGGTCCTGAAGAAACACTAAGAGAGCTGTCCTTTTTAAGTGCTTTGACTATTCACAAATAGGAATAACAGTGTTGATTTTTGAGTGTTGAATTTCTAGCTAATTTTACTGAATTTTCAGCATCTTTTGTAAGAACGCTCCAAGCCAACCAAATATCCAATGCACAAGACAAGACAGCAAAAATAATGCATGGCGTATTTAATAGAGACTTTTAAACTGTCTCTTGGAGCATCTGTATTATCACAAGGACGATAGAGCAGATTCTGTTTAAAAACAACCTGTGTTATACTCACCAAAGGCGATAGTATGGGCAAAAATATTGTAATGGTAGCTGGATTGCTGGCTAGTTCTGTCACTGAAGTGACAATAAGGCACGATATCAGGATAACCGACCACAAGGGGAGTGATCCTAAAGGGGTCAATTTAGATGCTATCCAGTCAGAAAGTTTTGAAACCTGCATAAAGAATATGACAACATGATTATGTTTTACAAAACACAGGAAAGAAAATTTAACAAATGGTAGAGAACAGGAAATTATTCATTTGTTAATTGTTAATTATTTGTGTAGAAGTGTTTTCTGTATTCTTACCACATGTTTTTAAGCACGTTTTTCTAATTCAGTGGTCTCATAGGAATCTATGCAAACTGTATTCCATTTATTTGTATTTGCAACTCTCAGATGTTTAAAGGGGTCATAATCAGAAAATTATAATATGCATACATCAGGCTTCATAAATGCAGTTTGAGTCCAAACCTGCTTGATCTACTGGAGTAGCCAGCAGGGCTCCATGTGGGGGATACCTCAATAACATGGGACATTAAATCTGAGGGTTTGGCAACACTGTGTCTGCACAACACCCACCACCATCAAGTTTAAATTAAATAACAAATAGTAGTCATCATTGTGCACAGTCTTTGAAGACAAAGCAAACTCTTTTTTTGTAACCCTGTTTTCTGCATGTCTTGAATATTCTTCACATTTATTACGTTCAATATTGCTACAGAATAACTTGATGAAAGAGGAGAATAACCATAATTCACTGCATGTCTGAACGGCCCCTCATGTGGGTCATGTCAACTGTTCAGTATCTTCTATAAATCACACTACCTCACAGCCGTCTGCTAAAGCAAATCCGCCACCAACAAGAATAGCTATTTCCCAGGGCATGCACGACTGAAATTCCTTCCAAGTAATCAGTGGAGTGTAACCGAAAACAGCTAGAGAGAAAAAAAAAAAAAAAAGAAAAAGTTTTCTAAAAAAGCCAAATTAACCCAACCCAGCAACATTTAGAAACATATTGAAAGCAACTTGAAATAAAATGCCTCTGAGGAAGTACTTAGGAAGTATTTGAAGGCAAAATTTCGTCATTGTAAGATGAAGGAAGTCTTTGACATGAGCAACCTGCACTTCCTGGGACAGATCCTAGGCTGGTGAAAACTTTCACAGCCTGAAAACACTAAAGCTATAGCAGTTTCCACTGGTGGAGCATTTCCCTATGTGGAAGGTAGCTGTGGGATATCAATGAGTTTACTCAATGAAACTGTGCTGTTCAGACAGATTGCATAGCAAATGCTGCTTCACTTAGATTCATTTAGGTTCCGACCTTGCATTCTCTGCGAAGCCTTGGATCTCATTGATTTCAGCAGTAGAATTGAATGCATAAAGAGGACAAGCCAGAGGTGTACTTTAATCAGGGTAAATTCCATTTTGAAAGTGAAAAATTTAATGAGAATCATAGAATCATAGAACTATAGAATCATAGTATAGTGTAGGTTGGGAGGGACCTTCAAAGGTCATCTAGTCCAACCCCCCTGCTATGAGCAGGGACATCTCATTTACCACATGAAATTTTATAGGGTATCTTAAATAAGCAGCAACATTTTCAACAAAATAAACCTAACCTTGCCGTATGCAGTCCTGTTTAAAGACCATCACATTCAATGGAAAGATGGTTTCCACTGGTGGCAGTGGGCTGCAGGTAGCAGATTCCCCCACAATACTAGCTGCACTGCTCACATTAATTGTTGGTACTGAATTCCAGACCAGGGATGCTTTACATCCCGGTAAAATATCCTGTAGTAAGATTATACTATTAGTATTTAACATTCCTCTAACAAGTGTAATAAATTATATTTATGGTACCATCTTAAATGCCTTATTTTAGTACTATCTACATCAAAATGTACTTAACTGTTCTCTCCATTTGAAGTCCTTGTCAATGTTTTTGCTGGAATAATAAAGAACAGGAGGCCTATCACTAAGGCAGTTGTTGAGTCTGTAGCATAGCCTTTATACCTAAGGAGAAGTTAACAAGAAGAAAGCCACATAAATATATATAGACAGGAGGAGTAGGGGAAAAGAGTGAGGAGAAGGATGGAGCAGCAGAAACCAGCTGATATGGACTGACCACAGCTCCCCATTCCTCACCCTCTGTGCCACTTGGTGCAGTGGAAAGAGGTAGAGGAGTCACAAATGAAGGCGTGAAGTTGAGCCAGGAAAGAAAGGGGCTGGAGAAAAGGTGTTTTAGTTTTCAGCTTTGTTTCTTGCCATCCAGTTTTATTTTTAATTGGTAATTGAATTAAATGACCCCAGATCGAGTCTGTTTTGCCTGTAAGAGGTGTCCCTGTATTTATCTCAAACCACAAGCTTTTTGACCTTATTTTCTCCTCTGTTCCATTGAGGAGGGGAGTGAGAGAGCAGTTGGGTGGGCATCTGGCAGCCAGACAAGGTCATTTCACCACATGTGTAGAAGTATTATATGCAAGCCCTCTAAATTCATGTATAAGCATCTTGAGTAAGCATGTGTTATTTTGTCATACAGAAATAACCTGGGGTAGGGGAATATTTGGGAATAGCCGGTGCTTAAACAACTAATCTTCACAGTTCAATGACAAATTTAGTAACTTTGATATCCTCTGCAATAGATTCAGTCCAACAGACTGTAAGAGCACCATGCATATGGTGGTTTTGTAACTGACAGAACGCAGCAGAGCTTTATTATCATGCTCCTATGGTTGTCCTTACTAAAGTCAGACACAAGGTCCATGTTTATTTTGGTGATTTCTGCTGCCTGAGAACTGCTTGCACTAGCATTTCTTAAACTAATCCAATATCCTTCTAACCTGTACAGAGTAGCCCAAAGTTCAGGTAAAGTGCAAAGCTAAGCTCTAAGAACGTTAACACATCCATCTGATAACACACTACTAGGTGGTGGCATACCCCAGTCTGTTTTATTTCAGCCAAGATGGTCATTCAAGTAAAAAAAAAAAAATTTGATGAAGAAAGTTAAAACATTTTCTTAAACTTTGGCTTGATTTTTTTTTGTTTCCTTTAAGCACTTCTACAAGTTTTCCTGAACCAATGCGTCAATATGTTTTTCCTCTCAGCATCTTACTGTATGTTTTTCTGCATATGCAGCTACAATAGGTGCAAGCATAACTTCCTAGCAGATTTTAACAGCAACTTAAGGTTTTATACTAAACCAGGGTGTTTCACTGAAAAGGAAAAATCGCCTTCCAGTTATATGTGATGAGATCTGGTAGATCCCTTTGCTTTAACAACAGTGTTAGTGAGATTCAAAAAGCTTTAGTATGTATAGCACACTGACACCACAACAAGCATAGTTCAGCTAACACTCCCACAAAAGCTGCACGTAAAGCCATCATAGAAGTTGTAATGGAGGCATCCTGTCTCCTACTTCCTATTGATGGCTAGTACATAACAGAAAACACTTTTAAAAACCAAGTTGTTATTTTGGTACGGTTTCTTAAGGCAGAGAGTTCTGCCTATACATACCTTATATATAACATTCAACTCAGTGTCCACCTGGACACTTAGGTCCTTTTCCACCAAGCTTTATTCCAACTGGGTGCTGGTGCCAGGGGCTGTTCCTCCCCAGGTGCAGGACTTTGCACTTCCCATTGTTGAACTAGGGAGGTGCAAGTTTTGTCCCACAGAAAGTTAGTTTTCTTGATGCAGAACACGATTCTCAGAAAAACGGCTTGGGACACACACAATATCCCACCTTTAGTCACACTATTATGAAGACACACATGGCCCCATTCCAAACAGAAGCTTTTCAACCATCATCACATATTGAGATAAACATTTTACAAAGTCCAATTATCCAAGCTGTAATACAATTGCTTATACAACATCTACCTCCTTATAACACTGCAAAACTGATTGTCCTACAAGGAAGCAAAAAAGCAGTTGATTAAGGAGATCTCGCAATACTCCAACTGAGATGATTGTAGAGAGCAGAGCTGTTGGCAAAAGTACACAGCGGCCTTGTACTGGAAGTAAGGAAAGGAATAAAACAGGCAGAAAAATGAAGAATATACTCAGGTAATAATCTGAGGAAGTGTGACGGAAGCCCACCTTGCACACACCAGCTGTAACCAGTTGCAGCCCAGGGTTGAACTTTCTTATGAGATTCATTAAGTCCTGGACAACAGCCAACTTGAAACTCCTCTAAATGAAGATAATACCCCAGAGCCTGGAATCAGGCCAGGACACGGCAGGAAACTACTGTAGCAGAAATGATATTTGATCCTGTGACGTCAACAGATGGGGAGGAAAAAGGCTTTTTTACCCTATGCTGCTCTCTATAGTGTTATGACGCATTTATTAAAACACCCTGCTGTCTGCCTTCAGAGGGAGGCAATAGTGGCTCAGGGCAGGACTAGTCTTTAATAGATTAATGAAATTTTCTCATGAAAAATTAATTGGTATGGGTAATGTATGTTCAAAAGGCATCTGATAACGCTGATTAAAAATGAGCCCTGCTCAATACTGATACAGTACAAATGTGGATTAAAAATTAGCTGACATTTCAAAAACTTACACTTAGAAAGTGAGGAGGTATCATCTTCACGGTATACTAACATTTCTGCTAGGATTTAAAAAAAGTCAGCGTTCGTTTTTTGAAGTATTCAGTAAGTTGTGAGGTTGCATGCAAGGGGCTGAGTGCACAAACATGGATGGTGAGAGTGATGGGAAGTTTTTTCTTGAAGCAAAACTGAGTATTCCATTCAATTTGTTGAAAGAAAGCTTGTAATGGGCTATAAATAAATCGGCTATGTATATCCTTAAAGCACCTATCACAGAAAGGTTTTTAATCCAGCAGAGAAGTAAAAAACAGATGGCTGGAAGCTATATTCAGACAGGAAACAAGGAGAGAGCTTTCCTTGTTTTGTTTGGCAACAGAGATGATTATCCACCAGGACAGATTATCAAGGAAAGTGATAAATTCTAAAATCTGAGGAACTTGTGAGTTGCCACCCTGAAGTCAAGCCTGGTTGCTTTCTGGGAATTCATGTTCTAATAAAATAAAACTCTCTTGTGCTTAACACACAGAACAATGTCGCTCTTCTGATCTTCAGCAGCTTAGAATAAATGAACTAATGGCCCTGCCTGATTTAGGACTGATTTAGGACAGTAGTGTTATTGCCACCTAATAGGACCCACTCACTCATTCGGGTGGGTCTCAAGGTCACTTGCAGCTCTGATATTGTGGCTTTTGTAAGGACAAAGCTCATGTCTGCAGGTGACAGAATCTCCATGAGGCTGGCTTGAGACTGTGGGATAAGGGCCTGTGGAAAGTAAGTACTATCGGACTCCTGTTAAGAAATCTCATTTCTAAGGGCAGAGAGTGTTTTCTTACAGCTGTTTCCTGTAGCATAATCTTAATGAAGTTATGCACATGCCTATCGGTATACTTAATTCCAAAACACTGAACAATTCTGTACATGGAAGTTTTAAGGAACAAGTGTGGGAGAGATGTAAGCAACAGCTCATTCACTGTTAGAAGCTTCTTGGACATCACGGTGATGAGTTCAATGTTACCATTGATAGAACCACACACGGTTTCTGGGGTTTAAGTTCTTTTTACTTTTTTTTTTGTTTTCTTTACAGAAGATAACTTCCTGCTATTCCTTGCCCCTGTTGTGCATCTTGGCTGGAAAGTTTTCATTGCTCAGAAAAGTAAAAAGGCAATTGTCTGGTTTTATGCCAGGCATAAAGGAAAACTATCTAGAAATAGGCAAGGTCTCAATAGTAAGAAATACTTTCTTTCTCCTTAAAGATTTTGTGAGGGAATGACACAAGTTTTGTTTCTATCCAGGTTGCCTCTCCAAATTATAACATGATACAGCCTAATGTGACATGATGTGTGATTGCATTATCTTCTAAGGAAATCATCCTTGGCATGCCTTCCAAGAGGCACCGACAAAGTAACATCCCTGTGTAGAACCTGTAACCACAGTTATCATGAGAATATTCTGCTTTTCCCTAACAGTGAACATAATCCTCAGACAGCGGTAATTAGACAACTTCAAATAGGAAAATTAGAGTCCTTGGACTGAAATAACCTATTTGAGCCATAAGTCCCATATTTGAAAGCCTGTTCACAACGTCTGTGTTTCAGTATAAGTTGTATCTCATTAAACGGTGCTTTATGAGCACTGGCTGTCAATACGAAGCAGAAGGAGAAGCAAAGCCAGACTGATTGCTTAGATAGCTGATTGCTTGATTAGGTCAACACTCCAAAACCTCTTCAAGAATACAGTGTTTCATATGAGACCACGATCATCAGCTCTGATATTGCTATAAGGAAAAAAAATGTTCTTTTGTATTTCTTTTATAATTCAATAGTAAATAATTTTAAACAATCTTAGTTTAAAAAATGCATTTTAATGCTATTTCTACACAAAATAATTTTGCTTTGTAATTAAAATTTTTAAATAGCTAAAATTATTCTTTGTAAGATTCCTGACAGGCATTTTTGAAGAGCATTGGGGATGGTGTGTGAATGTATGAATGGTGGGAATATATTTAAAGAAAGAAGGCATGATGGATGCACGTTCACATGACTTTTATCATAGAATCATAGAATCATTTAGCTTGGAAAGGACCTTTAAGGTCATTGAGTCCAACCATAAACCTAGCACTGCCACGTCCACCACTAAACCATGTCCTGAAGTGCCACATCTACACATCTTTTAAATATCTCCAAGGATGGTGACTTTACAGCTTCCCAAAAAAGCCTGTTCCAATGCCTGACAACCCTTTTGGTGAAGAAATGTTTCTGAATGGCCTATCTAAACCTTTCCCTGCTGCAACTTGAGGCTGTTTCCTCTCTCCTATAACTTGTTTTCCTGGGAGAGGAGACGAACACCCACCTCTCTCCATCCTTCTTTCAGGTAGCTCTAGAGATAATAAGGTCTCCTGTGACCCTCTTTTTCTCCAGGTTAAACAACCACAGTTCCCTCGGACACTGCTCACAGGACTTATTCTCCAGACCCCTCACCAGCTTTTTGCCCTTCTTTAGACATACTCCAACTCCTCAATGTCTCTCTTGTAGTGAGGAGCCCAGAACTGAGGTGCAGTCTCACCAATGCTGAGTACAGGGAGATGACCACTGCCCTGGCCCTGCTGGCCAGACTATTTGGTACAAGCCAAGATGCCATTGGTCTTCTTGGCCACCTGATCACAAGCTGGCTCATGTTCAGCTGCTGTCAACCAACATGAACAGGTTCTTTTCTTCCCCAAGCTGCAGTGTTGCATAGGGTTGTTGGGACCCAAGTGTATAACTCAGCACTTTGCCTTGTTGAACCTCATAACATTGGCACAAACGCTCGATCCAGCATGACCAGATCCCTCTGTAGAGCCTTCCTACCCTTCAGCAGTTCAACACTCCTGCCAGCTTGGTGTCATCCACAAGTTTAGTGAGGGTGCACTCGATTGCTTTTTCCATTGATAAAGATATTTAAAGATATTGATAAAAAGTGCCCAATACTGAGCTCTAGAGAACATTGCTTGTGACAGGCACCAACTGGATTTAACTCCATTAACTCCATTCGCCACTACTCTTTGGTCTCTGCCATCCAGCCAGTTTTTTACCCAGCAAAGGGTACACCCCTCCAAAGCCATGAACTGCCAGGGTCTCCAGGAGAATGCTGTGAGAAACAGTGTCAAATGCTTTTACAAAAGTCTAGGTACACAACATCCACATTCCCTCATCCACTAAGCAGATTACCTCGTCATAGTAAAAGATCAGGTCAGTCAAGTAGGTCCTGCCTTTCATAAACCCATGCTGACTGAGCCTAATCTCCTGGTTGTTCTGTATGTGCTTTGTTAGGGCACTCAAGATGATCTGCTCCATAATCTTTCTCAGGCACAAAGGTCAGACTGATAGACCTAATCCTCCTTTCAGTCCTTCTTGCGGATGGGCATCACATTTTCTAACCTCCTGTCAACTAGGACCACCCCACTTAGCCAGGACAGCTGATAAATGATTTACAGTGGCTTGGTGAGCACTTCCAGCAGCTCCTGTAGTCCCCTTGGGTGGATCCCATCCAGCCCCATAGATCTGTGTGTATTTAAATTGTGTAGCAAGTTGCCGACCATCTCTGCTTTAATTATGGGGCTTTCATTCTGCTCCTGTTCCCTGTCTTCCAGCTCAGGAAGCTGGGCATCCAGAGAACTACTCTTGAAGAGTGAGGCAAAGAATGCATTAAGCACCTCAGCCTTTTCCATATCCTTTGTCACTGAGTTTCCCCCCACCACATCCAATAAAGGACAGAGATCTCCTTAGTCCTCTTGTTCTTAATGTATTTATAGAAACTTTTTTTTTTAATCATCTTTTATGACAGAAGCCAGATTAAGGTCTACTTGGGTTTTGGCTCTTCTGTTTTTCTCCCTGTCTAACCTCATGATATTGTTGTAAGTCCTCCTGACTTTCCTGCTCCTTCTTCCAAAGGTCATAAACTTTTTTTTTTCCTGAATTCCAGCTGAAGCTCTCTGGCGAGCCAGGCCAGACCTCTTCCCCCCAACTCGTCTTTTGGCACATGGGACAGCCTGCTCCTTGAAGATTTCCTTCTTGAAGAATATCCATCCTTGCTGGGTTCTATTGCCCTTCAGGACTGTCTCTAAAAGGACTTTGTCTACTGGGCTCCTAAACAGGCTGAAGTCTGTCCTCTGGAAGAGCAAAGTAGCACTTCCTATTGATCCTGCCATGTTTTTTGGGGGAGAAGCCCTAATTTCTACATGACAATTTTCAGGTGCTTCTGTGGTTTCTAACACATTAATAACCCTCGTGTCTTTGCTGTTGCATGAATCTCCACCCCCTATGTCCATTGAGACAGCAGACTGAAGAACCTCATTAGAATACTGTCCTTCAGACACTGGTGTGCCACCCCCAGGGTTATATGCGGCTAGCCTGGTTTTATCCATTTCCCCCACAAATCTAGTTCAAAATTCTTTCACTGACTCCTGCTACACATGTGCAAAGATCCTTTTCCCTCTTTGAGACAGGTGTGCCCCATCTGTTGCCAGCAGGCCTGGTGTCACATAATCATAACCCATGGTCAAAACCCCAAAATTCTGCTGGCGAAATGACTGGCACACAGGAAAACAAAATGAAAATATACCATCCAAGCCCAGCACTCCCCTTTGACCCATGCAGCAACAAATATTAAATCCAGGAGGACCTAAACAACACTAAATCCTTCTTGTACCAAACCTCCAACTATTTTCCAATACTTCAGAGCACACATGAGACCTTTATCAAAGAAGAAAAGAACTGAAATTACAGTAATTAATCAACCAGTATGCTTTCTCCCTCACTGGATCAAGTCTAGAACATAGACATAGTCCGTTTTAGGAGGCACTTTATCCTGTAATGGGTTCAGTACATTTTAGGTGTTGCACACATACATCTACAAAAGTTGATGGTTTACCTATTCTGCATACATTACAAAGGTTTTTAACAACTTTAGCCTGGAATATTTCTGGAGTATTGAAAGTGTTTTTGTTTGGTTTGTTTTTTTTTTTTTTGTTTTAATTGAGAAGAAAAAGGTATGTAGTTAAGACACAATACAGTTCTTGTTCATGTATCAAAAAGATTACTTACTTTGGGAAAAGTGAAGACCATCCTGGGATGAAGCCAGGGTCTCTGGTGAACCACAGTAGGGTCATTAGGATGAATAGGACAAGTGTAACAATTTCTGGGTAGCTATAGCAGAAACATAATGTGTTATAATTTTTCCTGAATTCACATTTGCATTTAGTCACTTTTGTTTGCATATGTATACTTTGACATACCTTATTGGTCCAAGCTTCTTGTACTCCTTCTGAATCACCTGTGCTGAGGCCTCTTCTCTAGCTGTTTTCTTCTTGCCACACTTGAACATGTTTTTAAAACTAGAATGTAGATCAGCAATATTGAATTATGAATTAACAGTGTACACAGAAAAAAAAAACAATTCCAAACTTTCCTTTTCAAATAACACTTCACAAAAGTAAAATTGTCACTTTACAATGCATTCTCCCCCATTTAATTATCACACACCAAACTGAGTGCATTGGAATTTACTGAGAAAGCCCAGTGGGAGATTGACAGAGGCAGCAAAAAAATGTGTCCTGTTATTGACTAGCTTATTTGTCCAGGAAGGATGAAACTTTAATCAGAGGAACTAATTGAAAGAATCAAACAAATAACCTGGCTATTTACTGAAAGTCATTTATGACTTTGTTTTACTTTTTCGTAATGAAAAAGTCTCTATCACATTAGTAGCCTGCCTACTGATCAGCAGTCTATTTGCTACAAGCTATGTTTTTATTCTTGACTAAGACCCTTCCACAACATTAAAAAGGACACTGTCAAAACAAACAAGAAAAATGAAACAATAAATGTTGCTTATGCAGTGGTAAGCATGGGATATTTTTAAGTCTGCTTAAGAGCAAACAGTCTTACTCTTCATCTCTTGCACCATAAGTAGCTATGTAATTGTGGAGGACAGGTGTCCCCACTATTGCCTCTGCAGATGTTAGTGAACTCATGGAGAACAAGACTTTGAAGAATCAACTCCAAGAAAGTATTGGCCTCTATAAAACCTTAAAAGTACAAGTTCTATTAAAAAAAACAAACAAACAAACAAAACAACCAAAAACAAAACAAAACAAAAAACCCCAACACCATACCACCACATATAAAATTTGGAAAAGTGGAAGTTTTTTACTTCATATTTACAAATATAGCCGTACAGTTTATAAAGCAGATATTGCTCAAGTATTCAAGCCAATCCCTTGAAGCGGCTCGAGGGAAGAGCAAAGTCCTGGCTATAAATGTTTAAGTCTTAGACCAAAACAGATAAAATTTCAGTATTCTTCTGTCTTGTGCATGCACACTGTTAATGATGATGTGTGTATATTCTAAAGGAACGGCTATCATCATTTGTGATGTGGACCTTTCACATTGGGCTCAGTAGTCAAGGATCCTTAGTTTAAAAAATTCTTGTCTCATACAGAGACTCAGCCTGTTAAACTTAGAAGTAATATTTACTCCTGGTACAAAGTACTTCTTGTACCATCAAGCTTCAGTTTTATTGATTACAACATTTACTTACTCAAACCCAAGGAAAATCCACTGGAGCCAGATCCAAGAGAGCAACAAAATAATAAGTGCGATGGGGATGGAAAGGATAAACCAGGATCCAAAATTGATGCACTGACAAGCTGGGTAACGTCTGGATGAAAACAAAAAACTGTTCAGTTGAGGTTTGCAAAGGAATGTAGAGTTATGAGAAGTGCCAGAAAGCCCCATTGCAAGAGAATGCTTCTGGCTTGTAGCTGATTTTCAGCATGAGGTAGTTTCTGGTCTCCTCCCTCACCCTCCCATCCTGCTCCTGATCACCAGTACCACTACAGGAGCTATCTGTGCCAATCGTTTGAGCACTGGATCAGCAACAAGTCCAAAGACCTAATGCTAATCTAGGTGTGCCAAGCCTGAGTTCAGTAGGCAAAGAAGAACCACTCAGTGTTAAAGACCATTAGAATGACAAAGAAACGCAACTTGAAGAAAAGCCTTTCTTTGAGAGGAGACTTTAGCACAAGAAAATATAAGCAAATGAACAAGCTCCAGTGAACTTAAAAGGCAATGGTGGAGACAGCATCAAGACTTGTATCGTTTAAGATTCCATAAGGGATTCAAAAACTGATTAAAACCAAATTATAATTATTAATTTCCAGGAAAGGCAGGAATGTTTATTTATTAGGTGAATTGTCTCTTCAGTCACCTTGTCTCTTTGAGGCTGTCTTCATCTACTGTTTACAGATGTGGGCCATTCAACCAGAGCTCTCCCTGCAATGTGCATTTAAGTAAAGGAGGAGCAGGCACTGTTTTCTGAAAGGAATGAATTTACAGTTAATGAGATAGATGTTGGATAGATAAAAAGGCCAGGTAAATGAATCTTGTTTTCCTGTTTACTTTATGAGCTGAAGTTATTCTTCCTATGAGCTTCTCCAGCCCTATTGAGAGAGCTTTTAATGCTAAAAGTAATTAGCATTAAAAAGTAAGAAATTTCTGGTCTCCTTGGACAGTCTGCCTCTTTGATGTAAAGATTAGATGGAAAGGAGTTCACAATGTCCAGAGGTTGTAAAAACTATTTCCAATTATTAGCCAGGTATTTCAGGCATGTCTAGAAGAAAAGGAATTCTGATAGTGACATAGGTCTTTGAGGGAGCAAATCCTCATCATAAATGTTCTCTCAATTGTGCAGATTTTAGTATTTATCTGTATTTATTACAATGCTTACATATAATGCAATTAAAGTGCCAGCAGGGATTGAACCAAAACTCATAACCACATCTTAATGTGATGCTCTGTACTGCAACTGTACATAATGATTAGACAGTGAAACTGGAACAAGAAAAAGTATTTTATTTATTTATTATGTAGCTATTTCTCTTTTATTACATGATGAACCACATCAGTTTTTGAATGTATGAATTTCAAGATAGGAAAAAACTGACATCAGCATAACAATGACTAAGCATCAACAACTTGCTAAAGTGTTTATGATCTTCCCTGAGTTAGGCGTGATAATTTCTTACTGAACAATAAAACAAGCCGTTGAAAACTTTATACTAAAGAGTCAATTTCATTATAAAATATATTAATATTTATTTTGTAATCAGGTTTAACAGTAAGTTTGTGCAGGGCTGAGTACATATGTAAGCATTTCTAGTAATTTTAATATTAAAATTAGGTTGTCTGCATGTCCAGAATAAATACTCCTCAGGTGACTGGAAGAATTCATGTAAACTATTTTTTAAATTATCCAGTATATATTGCTGTTTGGTTTATATGTTATTTTTTATTTATCTATTACAGGTCTTGCCTGATTCAAGGGTGGACAGGACATACTGAACTATTTCTTTTCTAATCTGTTTCCTTTGGAAAATGAAAAGGTGTGATTGATTTCAATAATCCTCTCTTTACAGTGATTCAGTGCAATAACAATAAACTCTTTCCAGGCTAACAGCACAAATGTCAACAAATTTGGTTCATAGAACAAATCCAGATAAGATAATTCCTTTTATGACTCCTATGAAATTGCTTAGGTTGAAAAGAATTTGATGCTGGCAAAGTTTTACTTTTTATGTTGGAAGGTCAAAGTCAGTTACCATAATAGAAGAACTGGATAAGCTATCAGTGAGCCAGACTGAAGAACCAAAGGTTTCATCAGAGGATTTACTCTTCCTCAAGCACAGGAGAGCTCAGTTTACTCCTTAACACAGTATTATCTGGTAACCCTTTATCTCTCTAATCTCTCTGCAGCCTTCCGTCAAGCTGGAGTGCTGCTGCTTATACTCCCAGGATTCATAGTCCTACTATTATGGCCCAGCTGTGAACCTTGGCTTGCAGTGCTTGAAAAAAAATGCTTTGTGTGGGAAAGAGCTCTGAGAAAGTCTCTACAGCAGAGCTACATAAGATTAAAGATGCGAGAGAACCAATATGGGGATCTGCAGCATCCTGAAGGATTCAAGAGGAGAAACAAACACAAAAAAGGTTAAAATATTAAAGGAAAAACATATGGAGTCAGAAGAAAGGGACCCAGCATCACCAAGGATCTGTTCCAAGGAGCAGTGAGGACCAGCCCATCACATCGTTAAGTGATGCCTTCCTGGCCAGTAAAGGTGTCTATATATCCTATGGACAGTGGCGAGCAGACTAATGTTTAGCCTACTAGCTAAACATTGTTTTCCCCAGTTAGATATTCTAGACACTATACTGCAGTGTCTCTTTGCATACATTTAAGAGTGAGCCTCAGAGGATCAGTAACAATTCTTTCTTGAACAGGAGCCCTTATGGAAGTTGGTCTCACTGGCAGGGATGCTTAGCATTGCATCAGTATTTCACTGTTTGCTTCTGCCCTATGGGTCAGAGCATAATTGCATGTCCTAACTCAAAAGCAGGCTGGGACTCCCAGCAACAGGCTCCAGTGCTAACACAGATAGACTGTTTTCCTCTTCATGAGAGGAATGAAAAGGAGGGAAGTAGAGAACAGTAAATGTTAATTCCAATGTATTTAACACTGAAATTGGGAAGATATGAGGAATATGCTATTTTGCAGTGCTATTTTAAGAGTTTTGTCACTGAGAGTGGGAAACTCAGAAATATGCTGTATGTGCAGCTCTTCTGCTGAATTATTCTGCTTCAGTGTTTCTGACACATGAAAGTAGACTGCAGATGTGTTCAAGTCATGCTAATAGGTCAATTCCCGCTTCAGACAGGGCATAAATACAAGAAAGACCTCTAAGGGGAAGGGAAGCAAGATAAAAATAAAATTATTTACACAGGTAGGTGGTAGATTCATCTTAAATTAAGGATTAGTGTCAGTGTTTGCAGAAAGATTAAAAAAAATCCTAGTAGGGTATAAAACTAACTCGCACATGCAGTGCTCATGTACGGCACATGCTTCTAGCAGGGGGTCAAGATGCATGGAGAGAACAGCAATCTGCTTATGCATTCTTGAAGAGATTGTTAACAGCTAAGACAAACTGAAAAAGTTTGAAAAACCAGCTACAAGCCAGTTTTCTTCAAGTTTCCTACAACTTCAGGGAAATGAACAGGAACAGTTTTTATCCCTAGTAATCAGACTTGGATTCTTCTAGGCTCCTGCTTGAACCAGAAAAGTCTGTATGTCTAAAAGATTAAGTCTGAAGGACGTACAATGCTATGGTCTGCCCTGCGTAGCTCTTTGGCCCCAGTAACAGGCACTCTTATAATTTCCATACTGCTTCTATTATTGCTATTCTCTTAGCACAACCTAATTTACAAACTATACTAATTCAGTTCTCTTTAGCAGCACGCTGAAGCCAAGTTTCATCCATTCATGGAACACAGGTTGGAAGAAAACCTGTCAATAACTGGTCTTTCACCTTTTTGCCATGTGCAATGCAGAATAGCAGGAAGAGGGTAATAAAAGAATTGTGCTTTATTTTGTTCTGTTTTCAAATGAGTGGCTTGGGAATGAGCAGTTTGCAGAAGAAAAGAAAGTTCAGCAAGAACTATGGGTTTTTCAAAGGCTTTGGAACAAAATCTACCAATTTTCTTTTCAAAGTAGTTCTACTTAGAAAAGAAAAGGAATATTAAAGAATGTGTTCCACTGAATGTAGTTTCAGACTGATTTGAATTTTTCCTTTTTTCTTTGACTAACATACCTAAATTCCTCATTTGAACAATGCCCTAAGCATAGCCTCCTGAAAGTCTCCTGATGCTCTTTGCTAAGCAGACCCAAACTTAGCTCTTTCTGTACTTATAGATGAATAACAATCCTTTAAGGCCAGATAGTGTCTGTGTTATTCATGCGAAGTTGTGTCTTCCTTTTCAAATAAGCTCATCTTTTTCCATGCATCTATTCAAAGAGCAAAATACTACTTAACCAAAGAATGGCCGTCTTGTTGCATGTGTTGGATGATCGTTTACAGCCTTTCCCACTGTAAGGCAAATACAACCCTGCAGCTTCATTTTATGTCTTTAAAAAAAAAGAATAACAAAAGTAGTAGAATCAAATAATGACAAATTGACAGTTAAAGTTTCTAATGCATTTTAGGGGAGCCATGTGAGAGCTCAGGAAATAACAGCTAAAATTCTGGATTAAGAAGAATACAAATAATATAGACTCTTACGTATTGAAGTGCTCAGCAAAAATCAGATTAGTTGAAGTTCCTGTGATTGTGGTCAGCCCTCCAATGGTAGCAGAATAAGCAACACATAAGCACATCACTTTGAAAATCCCATTGTATTTGTCCTCTTTGCTTTTTCTCCCTGTTTCAACCGGTGGTAGGTTCTGCTTAGAAAGAATATACAACAATTAATATATAAGAAGGGCTCATCATCAAGCACAAAAATAGGATTCAGGGATGTCCTAGAAGAGTGAGACAGTTTGCTGGCAATAGAGCTGTACGCAATGTGGTTTGGTTTGCTGTTACAGTGGTACTACAACTATTCATGCAAAGGAAGAGGGGAGAGTCAAATCCTGAAGTCCTTTTCCTGAGCTGTCTTAATCTTTACATAAGAATTTCCTTATATATCCTGATACACAGAGTTTATACTCTGGTGAGGTTAGTTTAACTTTTGTAAAATACACTAGGAGCATAAACCCCCTAATGAAATAAGTACATAAGCAGATTTTATGCATATCTACACATTTATCTCTTATTCGTATGAAACTATCTTCATTGCTAGCTGTGCCATGTTAGGTGTTACATAGAAATGAGATTTAGGTTAAAACTGTTACACGCATGAACCGCATAATAAAAAGACACCTTAAGTACCTGTTCCTTTTCTTTTTCATACTCTTTTTCAATAGTGCACAGAGTACTAGCCACATCATTGTCATATCTGGAAAAAACAAAAGTATGTATTTTAACAAACATACTCTATTTAGATTATTTCTTATGCTAGATTTTAATAATTGAATAACTATTACCCATTAACTTGGTTTTCTTTCTCTTTACAGTCACTGCATACATATTCTCCTATATTTTCTGTAAGACAATGCAAAGACAGGTAAGTATTTAAGGGAACAAAACTGGAAAGGCTCCATCAGCATGTCCCATTTCAGGCAATAACTTCACATCATCCTATGAATAAATTTCCAAGTGCCAATCTTAAGAACAGCTGAGCTGTGCCTTATTCCTTCATGACTCCTATTGCCCAGGGGCTGAATCTTCTAATGAGAGGGAAATCTTTCTAATCTGCAATCTAACTATGTACGTAACCAGTTTAGATTCACCTATTCTCCCCATATTACTAAAGAGCTTAAAGAGCGCTTTTCTCCTGCTAATGTTTAACCCGCAGTGTATTTATTGCTTGTTATCATATTTCTTTTCAAACATTTCACTAGGCTGAGCAAGCCAGCATCTTCTCTTCTCCCCTCCTCTCATATAACTGCCATATTCTGCACCATATTCAGTTTTAATTAATCTTTATGAACATGGGAGACCTCACACTGTAATCCAAGACATTTTACAATGGAGCATGTTATATTTCCCTAGCCATTCCACTGTATTTTATGTGGTGTTTAATCCACTGCAGAATGAGGGTGAGCAAAGACAAAAGCTGCACTGCGGGCCTACCGTCCAGCTCCAGTGTTGGGTTGATGGAGCCGTTAGAGCAAGACATCTCCAACGCATCAGCTTCTGTTTCAGCTTTGATGATCTGCTGAGCTACAGCCTCTACAATTGGCATCACCATGGCAGCAGCAGAGGTGTTGCTGAGCCACATTGACAAGAAAGCACAGCTAACCATGAAACCCAGCACAAGCCTGGAACAGGAGAGAAGAGTCTGTGGCTGCTACAGCAACACCTCCTATCACCACTCTATTTAGTACAAATTGAAAGCTTTTTCATTAGAAACACTGAAAATTTAAAGCTTGTAATTGACCTCTGAGGAAGATTACGAATTACAATAATCTTGATCAAAGACATTGAAATGACCATATTTTAAGGAATCAAATATATTATAAACTGGAAACAATAAAATTTATTTATAGAATAAAGAAAAGAAGAAAGAGCACCATGCATGCCGTAAGCTTAAAAGAAATTTAAAATGGCTGTATTGCTAATGCTGTTAATCCCCTATTGTACAAGCTAGGTCAAAACCCTGGGCTTATTACTTAGGCTGTAAGTCCTCTAGATACCAGTCCAGCTGTTGTAGAAAGGAATATTAACAACTCAGGAAGTGGTACTTAATTTGGTTCTGAATCAGAGTGCCATGACAGGTGTACAGATTATTTGTGCTTCAATAAACATGAATATTTGATACTAAATGAAAAAATGAAGGTCGTTACAATATCTTAGTCCAGTCTTGGCACATCTTTAGCTAAGTTTACTACAAACAAGAATTGTATCTCTGCAATTCCTGATTGTACTTATGCAATGTAATTAATTGCATCAGTGATTGGAGAAACTCAAGGTTTATGCTAAAAAAAATCAAATATTCCATGCCACATCTCGTGAAGTTAGACAGTAAACTTAGAATATGGGCCACATTGTCATTTCTAATGCATCTCTTGGAGTTGTAAATGAGAGTAGTCTTCCTGACTTCCTATCCCAAGGTGTTGGCAGCATCATTAAACACCTGCTATGGATCACAAAACTGAGACAAAAACTGTAAGTCGAGGTACTGCGATGTTGAAGCATTTTCAGAGAATTCACTCATGTAATTTGTAAAGCGCTTGGCCTAGCCTTGAGAAAAGCTTCACAAAAACTGTAAGGTTTAGTACCCAGCATGAGAAGAGAAGATTATATACAAAAATAACATAAACAATATTTAATGACATAAAAATACCATTCAGAATGCCTCTCATAGCCTTTCATTTCAGCTAATAGCAGCATTTCAAACTTGATTATTTCTCAGTAGGAGAATCTTGTCTTTTCTCTGTGCACTTTTAATTGCATAATGATAAAATGATCTACAGACCTGCAAGTGAGTAGTGGACCTGATACAACAAAAATTAACATCGGTAGTATGAAACCTACTACTTAATGCAGTTTTTTATTAGGTCCTCAGATGGAAGTTGGGGAAGGTTTGTGCTCTTATCATAGAGTTTATGCAGAAAATACTGGTCAGGCTAAGCACACTGAATATTAATATTTACATTGAAGACAAATATAATTTTAGTACAGCTTGCAAGAGGATTTAAAAGCAAAGCAAATGAAGACATTTGCTAACATGTTTCAAAACTGTTCATCATAAATTTCCAGCATTTGATGGACTGATGGTCAGGTGACCATTTAGTACAGTGTGTTGTATTCTAATGAGTGACTCTAAGAAAATCCTAACCTGTTCAGCCCCAGGGGGTTTTTTGTATTATTCTCTTTGTGTTGCTGTTGTGGAACCTTGGATGATAACTTCATCTACATTCAACTATGAAATCACCCTTTGCTATGTAACTCACGTTCAATGTTTTGCTACTGAACCTATTGCAGGTTGCATAGAGGTATTCACCTTTCCCTCATAATCTGCAGACAAGACTACATAGCTCAAATGATAGGAGGTGTTTAGGGACTTATACACTCATAGAATCATTTAGGTTGGAAAAGACCTTTAAGATCATCAACTCCAACCATTACCTTAGCACTGCCACGTCCACCACTAAACCATGTCCTGAAGTGCCACATCTACACATTTTTTAAATACCTCTAGGGACAGTGACTTTACAACCTCCCTGAGTAGCCTGTTCCAATGCTTGACAACCCTACAGAAATATACCTATGGAAATGTTTCCCGATGGTCAATCTAAACCTTTCCCTGATGCAACTTGAGGCTGTTTCTTCTTCTTCTATAATTTATTCCTTGGGAGAGGAGACCGACATCCACCTCACTACAACCTCCTTTCAGGTAGCTGTAGAGATCAATAAGGTCTCCCTAAGCCTCCTTTTCTCTAGGTTAACAAACCTGGCTCCCTCAGCTGCTCCTCACAGGACTTATTCTCCAGACCCTTCACCAGCTTTTTGCCTTTCTTTAAACATACTCCAGCAACACAATGTCTTGCTTGTAGTGAGGAGCTGAAAACTGAACACAGTATTCAAAGTGTGGTGTCACCAGTGCTGAGCACAGGGGGATGACCATTTTCCTAGCTGTTCCTCAAACAAACCAGTTTCTCCATAAGAAGGCAGAATCCAGAAACCTCCTGCTATTCTACAGCTTCTATGACATTTAGTGCAGAAACCTCCTACAGTGGCATCTCTACCTTGGGCTGGAAGAGGCTCCAATGTGACAGGCTGCCTGGGTACTCCTGCTAGCGGAGGAGGAAGGCTCTGCACAGAGAAGGGTAAGCATCACTTTGCAGTGGGCACAGCTAACAAGCAACAGATGCTGAAAGGTGGGAGGATCCTCTCCTTCACACATCATCTTATCACAATCTTATCATCCTTTTGTCATGAAAAGTGATAGGAAAAAGGTGTCAGAAAAAGTGATAGAGCTGAAATAGTTATGACGGGTGCTGCTTCCTGAGGGTTGCAAAACTCTGTGGAGTTGCTCTAGGTGTGCTCAACACTGGTTGCAGTTTTCTGTGTCCACTGCAAGTTCCCCAATAGTGTTCAGTTTAGCACAGCTCGCCATTCACTGTGTTCTCGCTTTCAAGATTTCAGCCAAAAGTTAAGGATTTAGGGATGATCAAAAAAGGAGGAGTTGAAATAACTAAAACTGCATAGATCAAGAATGTATCTGAAGATAATGTTAGGCAGTTTACAAGAATGTAAGGAGTATTTTGTCAAAAAAGAAAGCTGCCAGCTATCAAAAGATGAAGGAAGAATCAAAACACATGTTATATTTAAAATTAGGACAGACAAATCACTGAGGAATAGGAATAATACAGCATTTCCATGAGGTGTTATTAGTTAGATCATCTAAGAAGTTTCTCATTTTTTAGAGCTGGGGTTTTTGAAAGTTTCCCTGACTTTTTACTTCATGTCACTGTCTGCTTTCTGGTGAAGAGTATTAAGTATCATGTATTCTAGGAATACAGACTTGCTCTACAGATGTTATCTGCAGCCTTACTGATGTGCTGATAGATGAATTTGTGGTCCTAAAGCATTTCTGCAAGCTTATAAGACAAGCAAAGAGTTTTCACTTCATAAGATATATGATAGTAAATAGAGAATTTGTGATTTCATCTCCCTCATCACCTCATCCACCTGAGGAAGTTCATATTCCTTTGATATTTTCTTCATAAGTCAACAAAGAAAAAAAGCATAAATACAGACACTGTTCTTAATGTGGTTTTCCTTCCTCACCACATCTTTAGTTTTATGACTTTTTCCCTCATTGTGTATTTGTATTCTTGGGATATGTCCAGAATTTTGCAAAGAACATTGAAATACAAATTAATAATAGGCATAGCACAGATTTTCAGTTTTAAGGATCATATATGTGATATGTTAACCACCATTTAGGACCAGGACCCATAGTTTATTCACAAAGTCATCAAGTATTTTGTTCAGAAGGATCCTTATTATGAACAGAATCACTGCAGGGAACTTTCAATTAGGATTTCGGCAGAATAATAAACTGTCAACTACTAATCAATCATATCCTTTCAAATACCTACTTTGAGTAGAAAGAAAGAATGGATTGCTACTACAGAAAAAGCAGTAGGCAATTATTTCTGGAATACATAGCTTTCCACAAGTATTATTGTATTTCAAGACGTTGTTTAACACATACCATGCAGGGTTGACACCCACCAGCATCACCATTCTTAAAGCCATTCTTTTGTGCAAATTCCATTTTTCTATTGACGTTGCCAAACAAATTACTCCAAGCAGCAGCAGATGAAAGTCTTTAAAATAAGCAGATGCCACCTGAAATAAAACCAAAAAACATTTTGTTAACTAAATGGTGACTTTCTCTTAGTATTTGGTATTATCAGTTTATGAAGAAAAAAAAATAATCAGTAAGGGTCTATTTTTGAAATAAATATTGGAAAACATTTTTGGCTTAAATTTCCACTTTTAATTTAATTGAAATTTCAATTTCATTTAACCAAATGATGCAAGAGTAACTGCACTAAGGGGCATAGTGCTGAAGCAAAAAGAAAAATAAGGCTTATGATCTGAACAACCAAAGGTCATCAGGCCTATCTGACAAACAGACTTTTATTAATTTAATCATCTATGCAACAGATACAAGTACAAATTTAAACATAGAGTATGATCCCCTGCGGTGTCGTCTCTTTGACATGAAAATATATACTCAGCATTTTGTAGATGGCAGCTTTAGTGTGTCATCTCGTTTCTGCAACATTAAGGACATTTTATAACTATCTATCATTTTCCCATTGACTGGCATTGAAGCATTAAATCACAATCTAGGAAAAAATATTAAAGGGATATGGGCAAGTCCTGAGAACAAGGCATGTAAGCAAGACTTGAAGCAGACCTGTTGGGACTGGTACTCAGCAGATCCATGGATTAGCCTATCAGGTTTCAACATTATGTGGTTCTCTCTTTGCAGATTTTTGTCACTGAAATCCATCATATGATGGAGAGTAAAAAATTGGTTACCTGCTTGGATTCCATTATACCGAACAATGGGAACATAACGGCAGGGAGCAAAGCTGAAACAGCCAGTGGCATAGGTTCTGTGAGCCAAAGGATGGCAACTACAAACAATGTGTATGCACATTCTGCTTCCTAGAATACAAGAAGCACCAAGAAAAATATGAGTGAATCATCCAGGAAAGAAATCAGAATGTAGAAAGTCCAGCTATGTAAGAGATTACTGCCATCTGGAACACATAAGGGACCTAAATTTGTCAAGGGACCTTGAGTCAAGGGACCTAAATTTGGGGTTCTTTTTGTCTGCTATCAGTAATCCAGCTAAGATATGAAACATTGTCTGTAAAAAACAATCAAACAAACAAACAAAAAAAGTTCAGTTTTAAAAAATTGTGTCTAACAGATGACAGTAAAATTATTTAATTTCTACCACTAAGGAAACATGGGAGAAAAGTCAGCTGCTTTTTTCTTCAAGCACGACTAATCATAGAGGTCATTCTCGAGCATTCTTAGACCACGACTTAACATAAATCAAACATTCCGCAACTGCAAGCAAACCTTTAAACCTCTAAGAGGAATTGCATTCAATAACAGGTCAAATTTTGCCCCTCCTGTAACCAATTTTGTCAGCAACATTAATAAGGCAAGGATATCACCTAATATACAAATATTGTGCAGGACTGAGAAGAAACACAGTTGTTTTGAAGACTTGTAATTTTAGTGAGTGTCCTCTATTTAAGCTCCTTGAAAATAGGATATTTTTATTATTTCTTTTTCCCCAGAAGAATGTACTTAACTGTTGTTCATAGAATGCAGACACAGCCAAATATAATAATATAATGACAAAGTGAGACTAGTTTCCTCTAGAATCCTAGAAACCTATTTTGAGTAGTTTTGAATTCCTGTTCTGCTCTTGAGCAAAATGTTTTCTGTCTTTTAATGCCACTGGTTAGGGCATGAAAATGCTCAACAGCAGCAGAGATGGTTTGTATTGGGAAAGGAATAACTTAACAAAACGGCTCTGAGAACTTCTGACATGCAAACACATATGTTAAATCCAAGTCAGGCAACTATGGCTAGCATTTATTTTTGGAGTGAAGCTTGTGTTAATATATTAAATTGTTTGATAATGCCATTTATCACCAAATGCTCATCTCACTTAAGTCACATTAAAAATTTCTCAAGAATTTCTTCTCAGAGACAAAACTGAAATATTGAAACTGGGATGAGATACTGTATGAAGCATGTTGCTCTGCAACCACTATCTACCTGTGATGCAAAGACTTCTGAACTGGACTTCCATGTGCTGTTACACATGCTACTTATAATGCATGTGTGAAATACATCACAGTAGAATTACATTTCATTCTGCTGACACCAGAGCTGCACCAAATACAACCATTAATAAAATTTTTATACAGCTGTTTTGCCAGCTTGGAGTTGTCACAAGAGTTACTGAATGCCAGAGGAATTTATTTCAAGTAAAATAAAAATAAGGTGCCTTGCCATAACCTTTGCTCTATCTAGGAACCAGAGGAAATATCTCAGATCATTGATTCCAGTCATTTGCTTTCAGACAACACAATAAATGATGAATGTAACAAAATCCATCATCAAATAAAAGTGTAATTGCAGTGGTCTTCCTGACAATTCATTTTCATTGTCAATCATAAAAAGCTGTTTAAAAGTGGCCAAAATGTAACAGCAAGCACAGGATTTTCAATGTAGTCTAGATGACATTAAATGAAAAAAATCACTTCCTGAACAAGCAAACAAATACGTAATTCAGAACTTCATGCAAACAGCATAGAATTTTACATTAAAGCTGTTGTCTTCTCCACATCTCTATGCAAATACACTGGGTTAACAAATAAATAAATCAAACAGATCTCCCCCCCCAAAAAAAACAAACCACCAAACACAAAAAAACCAAAACCACAAAAACCAATGAGACCAACAGAAAAGAAAATCCACAATGTGAACATCATGAAGTTATTCAAGGCCCCTTCCAAACCAACACTTCTGTGATTTTATGATTCTGAAAAGATCTGGGAATCTTGGACTTGACATAAAGGTGCAGAATAATTACCTCTCAAGTGGGTCACTTACTTTGGTTTTGATGATAAAAGGAAGTGGAAGTAAAAGCAGTAGGGTGAGGACAATGAGCAGGAACCTTCGGTAAGCCAGGAGGTAGCTAAGAAACTTCATGGTTGGTGGCTGGTAGATGAACTTTCCTGGAGAAACTGGCAAAAAATAGGTCTGACTTTAAATAGCTGACTCCGATTAATGTTTTTCCAAGCTATCACCTTTAGCCATTGCTAAAGCAGGCCAGTAAAGCAAGTTAAAATTAAATCTTGCTCTTTATTGTTTTAGTGAATTTATTAACAGTAGGTTGATAAGATAAGTGTTCATCATAAACTAAGGCTAGCTGTCAGCCTTTGCATGACTTTCTCTCCTTGCCCTTCCTTATAATGAATTTATGTAATTAGAGCAGGTTTTAGACAACTGGATAACCAAATATTTCAGGTGTTTTTCCAGTCCCTGTTGGCTTCAGTAGGAAACTAAAACAACTAACACACAAAGATATACATTCAAAACCAATTATGGCATTATGTGAAACATACACAAGATCATTTTACTGAGCAGAATTAAAAATTCTTCATCTTCATCTGTGGAGATATTCAGAACCTGATAGGACAAGGTCCTGAGCAACGTGACCTAGCTCTGAACTTTGCTCTGCTTTGAGCAAAAGCTTGGACTAGATGACCTACCGAAATCTTTTCCAGCCTTAGTGTTTCTATTATTTATATCTGTCTAGAATTTGAAATTAAAAAAAGGCAGGGTTTTTTTCCATCTTGTATGGCAGGGAGTGTATGATAATTCATTTTCTCTTCCTGGGCAGAAACAGGAAGTGCTCCATTATGTGAGATGCTCCTGTAAATCTCATAAAACTTTGAGGAAGGCTAAGAGTAGGAAAGGTTTTGAGACAAAAGTGAAAATAAATAAAAATATTTTCCTGAATTTTCCTGTTTTCAGTAAAAGAAAGATTGGTACAGTCTTTGTAATACAACCCAATAGCATCAAATAAAGAAGAGGAAATGATACGAAAGAGAATTGTACACTATCTGTGGGTGAAGATCAAAAGGGGAAAGAACACACTATTTCATGATCATAAAGTAGAAAATTGGAAGAGGATTTCAGATGAAGGAGTCTTTGAGCTACCATCAGAATCACGGAAAGACCAAGTAACAAGCTAGATTTCTTACTACCTATATAACTTTTTTGATGATAAGTATCCCATATGTCAGGCTACAGACAAACCAAGTGATCAGGTTGCCAGTGTTGCAAATTTTTGGTTTCAGGAAGTCATGACTTTGGTCTTTCAAAACTGACTGACATGAAGGGATTGACTGAAAACCCAAAGGTGGAAAATAATCTGAGGATGGAAATAATAATGAAATAACAGCCTTTGTTACTGCACAGAAAGAATTGGAAAAACAGTTTTAACACAACCTAGGGAGCTGAGACAGACCTCCTAAGAAGATAAATGTAAGGGATAAAGAAACTCAAGTGAACTGGTAGCTTTTGAAAGGAGTTTTTTTAAAGTATATAGTGACAAACCTGGTTTAAAAAGTTCTGAGTCAGTGAGGAGAGAAGGACACTATTGTGCCTGCACTGAGAAAGCTTCAAATATCCAAAAATGAAAAAGGAATTGTATGAGATCTGGAAAGATTGGCATGAGCCTGAGGACTGGTATAAAGGAATAACAAAAACATAGATGAATAAATTCAAGAGGATTATGATGTGAAATATATTTCAGTTGGAGATGTCAAGGAAAATTTCTGTTAAAATGTCAGCAGTAAGAAGAAAACAGAGAAGAATAGAGAAATTTAGTAAACAGAAGGGAAGAAAAACTGTGGATAGCCATGGAGTACTCAACACTTCCTTTGTCTGAATCTTCACAGATGTAAATGGCAGCCAATTCTCTAATGAAATTAATTTTAACATGGAAAAGGGAATGCACTATGGGCATAAATATTCAGCTGGTGGAAGTGTTGAATATTTAGATTTAATATATGTATTCAAGTCAACAGTTCCAGATGAAATTCACCCATAATTCATGGGTGAGAATTCATGCAGTAATCTGAGAACTATTTTAGAATATATTTGAATATATTCTGATATGACATATATGTGAAAAACTGTGGAGGCTTACAAGTTCCTAGAAAATTGGTCAGGCATACATGGAAATAAAATATGGCCAACATGTCACGTGAGCTCAATCTAATTTTCTTCTTTTATGAGGCAACTAGCTTAGTGATCAAAGATGAAATATATGCATTTTATTTGATTTTAATACACTTTTTATATGTAAACTAAGAGGAATTCAGAAGCAAGCACAGAAGAAACGATCCAGGGAAAACTACATTTGGGTGCATAACTGGTAAAAAAGTTGTTCTGAAAGAGCAATCACAAATGTTTCACATTCCTATTTAGATGACATTTCAAATCGGGTCCTTAAAGGGTCTGCTCTGATTAGTTTCCTAGCTTATATTTTCATTAACGGTTTACATCTTAAACTCAGCAGGACCAAGGTAATACTTTCTAGCTGATCTCGATCCTAAGGGCTGTTTTTCTAGCATTCTCAGACCATCATGGCTATAGCAAAATGCCATGTGTAGATAGACATACACATTTCAGAACAAAAGAGAAAACAGAAAGGCTTCCAGAACTAATCCAAGTAAATTATTGCTGATGAGGAAGTAGAAATTGGCCTGCAGAAATTGCCACTGAAATCCTTAAGCCTGTTTGCAGGGCCCTGGTAAGAGACCTACAGTCAGCTAGCAGTGATGGCTAGGGCAAAACTAGGAGTTAAAAGGAAGATGTTTGCTTCCAAAATTATGCTGAGATGTTTCTGGAGCAGTCAAACTTTACAGGTAAGCTGAGAATGGATCCACAGATTGATGCTCAGATAGATAACAAATATGCAGTGAAACAAGTTTAGTAAAAGAAGGCTGAAAGTGGTCTGAGGCCATGGAATTTGGCAGAAAACTTGGCAGGAATCAAATACAAGCAGGGGCATGGAAAGCTGCTTCCAAGTACATTAAACATACAGCTCTGCATGTGAAAAGGGAAGAGGTTCTAATATGATTTGAGGTATTACTGAATGATTAGGTAAAAAACTGATAAATTCAGTTTGAAAAGTAAGGATGTGGTTGCAACAATGGAAAAAATAGGAGATTAAGTTTGTAGGAAGAAATAATATTTCTTGTTACACCAGCCACTGTTATCCAGTCAGGGTCAGTACTGATTCCTCACTCACTAGACTTCCTGGAATGCTTTATTTATTTTTGTCATGTCCTGAGTTAGCTGGACAACTCCTGTGTATTTTCTCAGAAGCTGAATTGACTTCTGTGGTTCATCTTTCCAGACCTCTGGAAAGCCTGTGGGATTGATGCTTTTATGCTGAACCTTTGTCCAGATAGCTGTATTTGCAACCTGGCAGAGGATTACTACTTCTCTTTCATATTTAAAAAAGGACTTGTCTGCTCAGAAACTCATCACTGTGGGGGACAACACAGAAGAGGAAGTGTTTGAGAAGGAGGAGAGAAAATGAGCTTTTGGATCCTTCCAAAAGCTGATTTTGCCATAAAACAAAGCAAGATCAAAGGACTTGCATGAAAGATCTAGTTATGGGGAGCAATGATAGAGATGGACATTGTAACATCTCAATAAATATGATCAATAAGTTATTAGTCATGTCCCCACTGGTTAGCAAAAAAGAAACCCAAGCTTTCCTAGGCATTATGGGATTTTGGAGAATGCATATTCCAGGTTACAGTCAGCTTGGGAGTCCTCTCTGTTGAGTAACCTGAAAGAACCGTTTTGCCTAAGGCCCTGAGCAACAACAAGCTGTTGAACAGACCAAACAGTAGATACTTCATGCAGGAGCCCATGAAACAGTCCAGACAGGACCAAATTTGAGAAATGCTCTCTATGCTACTTCTGGGGACCATGACTTCAACTGGAGCTTCTGGCAGAAAGCACCTGCAGACAACCAAAGTCAGCCTCTAGGGTTTACTGAGCTAGGGGTATAGAGCATTTTCCCCAAAGACCTGACTACATTTGGAGAGTAATGTGGAAGAATGGGGAAATCTAGTGCATGCTCCAAGGAGATTAAACCTTGTTGGAAAATAATGTGATTCAGTTGCTTATAATAGGAAGTACTACATCAAGAATCAGCTGAACTAATGGAGAATGAGCCTTGCAAGAAGCCAGGCAAGAACAGCAGTGACCAAGCTTGAGCCAATAATTTAAAACAGTATGCAGTCTCCTGTCCTAAGCTACCACCATCGTACATAAACCCAAGTCATGGATTAAACAACACAATGGACATTTTATGAACATTTTACAGGGGTGGCCCATAGACTAAGGAAATGGTATCTGTATATACATATATATATATATTTATCACATGAGAGGAAGGAGGGTGGTGCTTAATGGGGATGTATTGGATACTGTGAGAGCTGAGCATACATAAATGGTATGGAAAAAAGGGTGAAGACTGAACTAGGTCTGACTAGGATGGATGGACTTTATTCATAACAGCCCGTATGGTACTGGTTTCGATCTTACAATGGTTTGGATTTGTGACTAAAATAAGATAATATACTAGGTTTTGGTTACTGCTATGTAGTTCTTCCACAGCATCAAGACATTTCTACTCTGCCCTCCCAGTGAGTAGCTTGGGAGTGTGCAAGTTGGGAGGGGACATAACAAAGGCAGTTGATCCAAACCGACCAAAGGGATATTTCATGTCATATAAATTCATGTTCAGCAATAAAAACTATCTTGACCCATAGGTTAACTCAGTTTTATTCCTCTTGTTCTCCCCCACTGGGGACAGAGCAGGTGAGCAGCTGGGTGGTGCTTATCTGCTGAACTGGGTCAACCCTCCACACCTTATCAGTGGCCTTGTAAATATCATTCCCACTCTTTACCTTACCATGCATGAATCTTTTGGCTCTCATAGATACTGTACAAAACTGAGAGGAACACTTCATTTAAGTGATACTTCTGAAGAATTTCAAAAGTATTCAAAATCTTAATGCACTGTTCAGCAGGGCAGGATCTTCAGAAATGTGGAAGGGAAAAAAAATAAACCATTATTTCCTTGTCAAAGGTTGATCATATTGATTAGCAGGACACCTTTACCAAATGAGATAAACATTTCAGAGCAGCACATCTGATCTAGCAGCAAAGTATTTGTTATACTAATATATGACTGTTTACTGCAACAGAAAGGCTGTATATCACTACAAGGGCTGTAAGATGGATAAGGTACTGCCCACAGGGAAGACATCATTGGAAGAACAATCAGAGCAAAGGAATGCTCTAAAAACAGATTCTCAAAGATACTTCAGAGATTTGTATTTTAGAAAGTATTTTTAATTATTCTCAAGATGATAGTTAATGATAGCAAAACTGAGAGGCATTATCAACAAAGATATTTTATGTAAGAAGAACTTCAGAGTATGAATTCTGAAGTTACTGTGTTATGAAACATGCACTGGACAGAGAAGAAACTCCACAGAGTGCCTGAGTACTGTGGTGGGATTCATTTCTGATTCTACACCTCTATATCTAAAATGGTCACCATAACTATTCTTCACCCTTAGAAAGAGATGTAAGTACTTCTACCCTGCTTAACTGAGGTGCTTATACCAGGCTGAGGTGAATTATGCTCTAATAAAGATGAGTGTTTCTCTTCACTGATTGCAAAAAAGCTCTAGGCAAATGGGTTGGAGCAAGTTATCTAACTTTAAGATGTCTCTGCTAGGAGAGATGTGTTTTATCCTCTGCCTCTCTGAGAAAAAATCTCAAGAAGGTATCTGAAGTCAAGAACGGCTGCAAGAGACCAGGAACACTGAACAAAGAAACAACTCTTTCCCTTGGGTCTTAAGATTTTAAGCAAACAGGACATAGTATGTACCCATCAATGAACAAGATTGCACTGGAATGATAAACTTCATTATTATTATGGAGTAATTAGGTTACAATTCCTCCTCATCCTGGCAGAAGGTGGAAAACATCTCTAATTTTTTGATACTAACTTACCAGTGTCTGGGATCATGTGATTTCCTTATTACTAAAGAAAAATTAGATATCTTTAGTATGACCCAACCTTGATTGCCGCCTTTTGAAACATGCCATCAGGAATAAATATTTACTAAACCAAAAATGTGGAAATTAAATCACAATCACTAATTCCGCAAGATCTTGAATATTTTGCAAGGCTTTTAACCAGGTTGGGAAATTTTGCCTGGTTGCTTCCCATTGTTACTACTTACTGTTTTTCTGCAAAAGTGTAACAGCTTTTGGGAAAAATTGAAAATTCTATTCACAATCCCAGAAAACACATTTGAAGAGAAGGAAACTCTCCTCATTTCCTTTCTCCCTGTTACATATGTGAAAGCAGGGAAATTGAAATAGTTGGAATCACACTGAGGATCAGTGGTGGAATTAGGTGTGTAGCCACAGGTATCTCCCACCAGGGACATAGTGTCTCCCATAGAATCAGTGGTGAAGAGATACGATTATATGAAAGTGCTGGGCCTTGATCAAGATTTGCTTCTGTAAAATCCATAAGGGAATCAAAGCAACAGATGTTAGAAAAATGTGATACTATATCTAACGATTAGAGGTGTTGAATGAAATCTCATCCTGAAGTGCTCCCATTTCTGAGTACATATCCAACATGATGACGGACAACTGCTCCAAAAACTCTAAATGCTCTAAAAACTCTCTAAGTTAGTAAATCATTTGGACATGTGATTTGATGAATTTAAAACTGTTGGTTTTTTTAATTTTTCCACTGGTCTTCTTTTTTTAAATTGGTTCCTAAGGAACAATTTCTTCTAGGCTTAGCAGAATGCTATCATGGACAATGAAATTTATATAGAAAAGGAGGCAGATTAACATGCAGACCAGTCAGAAAAAATACCTTTCAGGAATTTTAATACCATGAGATTCAAGATTCTGAGCAATATGTGAGTTTTATCTCCAGACTGATGGAAGCTTCTGAAATAATCTGGATGTTGTATTCCTATGATCTTGGCCCAATTTGCTAGAGTGGTAGTTTTAAAAAAAAACTACAAACCACTTTTTCTTTTCATTTTTCCTTACATTTCTGTTTCTAAACTACAGAACTGTTGGGAATGTGCTGTTTGGAAGAGATTATTGACAACCTTTGGAGAAGCAGTTCACAGAAACCAGATGAAATCTGTTTTCTGTATGTACCGAGAGAAGCAGCATCACATTTCATACCTGCATTCAGGCTGTATTTCTGAATGGATGAAACCTGCCATGCTGAATACATTTCCAGAGTCTAGACTTCTAAGTCCAAGCTTCTAGACTTACTGCATAGAAGGAACAAACTGAAATGAAACAAAACCACTAACTTTGAAACAAAACTTCACTTTGAAAATTTGAAAGACTAAAAAGTTCACTATTCATTGTACTCACATTATATCATTTCTTTCTTTTTTTTTAATAGAAACCCACTGTTCCTGGAGGACATTAGTGCCATGATTTTTCAAGATGACCTGTACTTACAGCTTTTTTCTTTGAATCAGTTCAAGTGCTTCATCAATTACTATATAATTTTCCATTTTTCTGAAGCAGAATGCTCTCTTCTGATGACACTAGATAGCAAAGAGCTTCTCCAATGTACTCATTATTCATCGTGGGTACTCTGTTCCTGTGAGCCTTCCCACTGGAATCACTGGCTAGTGATACAAAGTAGTATTTCTAAGATGTAAACTACATATAGACTTCCTGTAGAAATATAAAATATCAGTGAATAATGGGACTTTTATAAAATAAAGAGTCCAGGTACTGGCCCAAGTCTGGTTAACTTCAGAACTGGAAGAAATTTTCTTTCACCAATGCAATATTGTGCCTATAGGAAATAAGTTCTGCTGACAGTGTTACCTGGATGGGGCATGAGCTAAGCAGGTGAGTCCAATTCCACACACTGGAATCCAAACTGGAAACCTGCCTGGGGAACCTGCCACTCAAGTTCCACAATGTAAATTACTTACCTGGCCAGGACCTTCTGTGCTGTATTCAGCACAGTCCTCGTAATGAGGCAACTGCTATGCTTCTACTTTGGCTAATCTTTTGCTCCACCCTCATCCCAGATGCTTTACTAAATGCCTCAGCCTTCTGTAGACAGTTGTCCAATGGCTCCTTTTAAGAGCAGCAGTCATTCTACCTTTAGGCAACTGATAACCTGTGCCCTTAAATCCTAGCAGACTTCACTTGCCAGTTACCAGTACATGACAAAAAAATATGAGCACTTAAGGACATGGATTAGCAGTGGACTTGGCAGTGTTAGGTTAACAGTTGTGCCTAATGATCTTAAAGGTCTTTTCCAACCTAAGTGGTTGTCGTGGTTTAAACCCTGTTGGCAAGTCAGACTCTCTGACATCCCCCCCCTTCTTGCCCTCCCCCTGCTCCCAGAGGGATGGGGAGGAGAATCAAAAGAATGTAACTCCCACAGGTTGAGATAAGAACAGCCCAGTAACTAAGTTATAACACAAATCACTACTGCTACCACCAGTAATAATAATAATAATAATAAAGGAAATAACAAGGGAAGAGAATACAATACTACCCTCCAACAGATAATACCCAGCCCGACCCAGCACCGAACAATGCCTAGTCCAAAACCGCAGTGATTAACCCTTCCGGGTAACTCTCAGTTTACCTCCTGGGAATGACATGCTGTGGTATGGAATACCTCTTTGGCTAGTTTGGGTCAGGTGTCCTGTCTCTGCTTCCTCCCGGCTTCCCCTCCTCCCTGGCAGAGCATGAGACTCAGAAAGTCCTTGGTCAGAGTAAACATTTGAGCAGTAACTAAAAACATCGGTGTTATCAGCACTGTTCTCAGGCTAAAAGTCAAAACCGCAGTGCTTGCACCAGCTACTAAGAAGGAGAAAAAATGACTGCTGCGGCTGAACCCAGGACAGTGGTTCCATGATTGATTCTACAGTAAGCCTTCAAAAACTTTCCATCAGTCAGCAATAATATCAGTCTTTAAGGGTCATCTTCTGTCACATGGCTCTGGCATAAAACCAGAACACCAACCTTGAATCCTTTATAAGCCTAATTCAAAAGTTAACAACTTTTTACTTCCCTAAAATACAGCCTCCATGTTTATTCTTGTTGAATGATGTCCATGTAGTTGATGCTCTGTGAATCCAAGACTTCTGTATGCACCAAAACCTTTAACCTGCAGTGGATCAAACAAGTCTGCTTACCAGAAAAGACACTCCCAAAGTCTGGGCAAGTCTGTGTGCCCACCAGAGTGGCCATACAGGCAGACCTGTTTGCTGTATACCATAGCCTAATGCCCTCCTGGAGTTTTTAGCACAGACTTTTCAAGCTTCTTCGCAACGGAATACCTCATATAACAAGGTAATAGAGACTATGGTAGAATAAACATAGATTTGTAAGCCTCTTCACTTCATAAAGTGCTGATAACATTCCTTGAACTTAAAAACGACAAATTTGGCAGTGAATTGCAAAAAAATATACTTCTGAAAATAGTGCAAAATTATCAGTAAACAGTCTGAGCTACAAAAAATCAGATGCCACCTGATTGAACACCATACTATGCTTTTGATTTTTTCATTTTGGAGAAGGAATTGTGCTTTTAAATTAGTTGCACAATATGACTCCCAGATCAGGGTTTTAATTTTTGGAAGATTACATGTGCAAGGTCGGACTGGATGGGATTTTGAGCTACCTGACTTACTGAAAGATGTCTCTGGGCACAGGTGAACTAAGTGATATTTAAAGCTGCCTTCCAACCCAAACCATACTATGTTTAGGCTCATACAGAATGCAAAAGCAGCAGGAAAAAGAGTCTTCCTCGAATGGCACTATAAAATGTGGCTTTATTTACAGGGGGATTTCCTTCATGAGAGCAAAATCTCTTTTATGTGGTCTTCTGTCAACTGAAATTTAAATCAAAAGTACCGAAATTATGTCTGTTGAGAAGCAACACGAGAAGGAAAAATATTTAAATAATCTTATTGATTGTTTGCTAACTTAAGAGCTTTTAGTTGTTTAATTATTTCAAGTGATGACAGCTAATTGGAAGTGATATAATTATACTCTTTGCAATTAATATTTTCTGTGTGTTGATGACAAGCTAACATCATCAACCATGCTGGCTTTTGTCTGCCAGTTATGTTATTGTTGAGGAAAGATGGTAATCAGCCAAAACCATTAACTATTACCTATGATTTACACTCAGAACAAAGTTCAGCTTCCACTTCCTTGGAAGCCAAAGATACTAAATCATTGCAAACAGTTTGAAATAAAACCTGCTGAAACACAAAATTGGATAAAGATAGCTTGACAAAAATATGTAGGAAGTTTTAACTGATCCATGTCACTACATAAAATTTCTCAGCGGCATAATTACTCTAAACTGATCATTCCTAAACTTAATATTTTTTCTCTCTTTTTTTTTTTTTTTTCCCTCTCATAGTTACTAATAACTTTAAGCCAGCTGTATTCGGGACTGCATAAAAAGAAGCATGACCAGCAGAGGGAGGTGACTCTCCTCCTCTACTCCACTCTCATGAGACCCACCTGAAGTACTGCATTTGTCTCTGGGTTTGCCAGTGTAAGACAGACACTGATCATTTGGAGTGAGTCCAGAGGAGGCCACAAAGATGGCCATCTTGGCCCAAACCTTCACACTAATAATTCATCCCCCAAAATTGTATTTTTTTTACATAAGTGTCCACATTTAAAAACAAATGAAAAAATACATCTTCTAATGTGTAAAGGTTGTACTTCATAATACTTTTGAGATTGGAGGTATATCTTCTCTGTCAATATTCAGGTGTACTTTTTGGCATTATAAAACTAACCAAACAGCTAGATGGGCTCATTCAGGGTCTTCTCATTTTTTAGCCACATATTTTAGCTAATCTTCATTCCCATTTTCCTTGTTCCTTCCTGCAATTTTCAGTAACAATAAAATCACACCAGACAAGATAGCATAGAAATACTCTGATCTCCCCCACACTGCAGCAAACATGCTTAACTTGAATAAAATTGGTTTGTGAAGTCTTGGAGCTAGCTGAACATATGCCTCTTTTTACTCATTCAGTGGGCACTCTGTCAACACCTAGTAAACACTGTACAAGCTTGGCTTGGCAGAGTGTCTACTGTGCTGCCAAGAGGCTGAGTGCCTTGCTAGTAGTAAAGGTGGGCTTGTAGCATGCCTCAAGTCAAGCAGTCTCCATGAAATGGGCCAGGCACATGGATCAAGCCATTGCTCAAACAAGAGAGTAAGGTACTAATATGCATGTCATAGCATTAGCCTTATTCAGCACAGCAGAGGAGTTTTCCTGTTAACAAAGTTAAATTTCAGACCAAAACTGCAGAGATAGAGGAGGCTGCAGCCACACAACTTGCACCGGGGTACTGTAGAAGTGGATGCAGATAGTCTCTGTTCCCGTCTTCATGCCCATGTCCACTTACTTTACTACTGACTGAAATTAATCAAAAAAGTAAGGTATGTATGTCATTAATAACATGTCTTAAGAGCAGTCCAAAAATGCAATTGAAGTGCTCAGATGTCTGCATCTATATCTGCATTATCCCAGTGTTTACACTGCTCATGTTAAGAGCACCCTGGTTTGCAGCCACAAGAAGACCTGTGGCTGTCACGTTAAAGAAAGACAGCTCAGCTTTGAAGAGTAAATTCTGCATGGTGAGAATATATTTTCATGGATTATTTTTTCAGCATTATCACAAGGATTCTCTGAAGGAGTAATGGAGAGGCAAGAAAAAAAACACCTGAGAAACTGTTTTGAAAGTTTAATGCTTCTGAGATTAAAACTGACCAAATGTAAATTCTCTCATACTCACAGAATTATTCTTATGAATTATCAAGTGTCTACCTTAACTTAGACAAAGTGTTTGTGACTTATTACCTTATAGGAAGTTCAACTGTGTTTGAGAGCAACCCTTTAATGTATCATGAGGTGGGTAATGTGACACTTCGTGTGCCATGCTGCAAATGTTTTTTGCATTCAAGAAAACCTGTTTCTTGTGGGATACAAGTACAGTCTCATAACAAGAGATGATATTTATATCAATGCTATCTAATCAGCAGTGAATGAAAACACGTATTTTAATGAAAGCATATATTTCAAGGAAAACATATTTCAATGGTTGCAGACTAAAATGCAGCTTTGAAATGACACAATCTCCCTTTGAATCCTGAAATGTGTTTACTAAAGTGGTACAGAAAACATAAATAACATGAAAATATTAATTAGTAATTGCTTAACCATTAATTTTAATATTTTTTTTTAATAGACCAAGTTCAGAGATCAGAGTTGCACTGAGCAGCATTTTAAAGCTCTTCCAATTTGCCTCATTTGAATTTGAATCAGTATTGAACAGCCTGAAAGATCAGGGAGCACTAATCATGAGGTTTGGCTAGCACCCATCCCCTTTTCCCTTATTCTGGAGTAATTACTTATTTCAGGTTCAAAGCAAGCTGTAAATTAATATTGTAAAGGCATGCTATTTTTGTGGAAAGATTCATATTTCTTCCTAATTGTATCTAAGAGGATACACAAAAAGTGCAGAAAGATGCTATTGCTTTGTTATTAGAAATAATTCTGAGCCTGTACTTAGGATCTTAAGATATTTTAAAAGGATTTTTTGCTCTGTGTGTGCATTCCAGGTCTTCAGCAAATATTCATTTAAAGCCTATATGTGTCATCCTTTGAAGCTAACAGGACTTGTCGGTACACAGTGGGCACTTAATAAATAACAAATATGTTCAGTTATACTGCAGTCTGGGGGTATATTCACATTCCGTCAGGAGATGACCATGCTGGAAGAAAGAACAGAAGCAATGGTGATTCCTCACAGAAATGGCTACGTGTAAGAAAAAGAGCAGGGCTAGGACTTCTGAAGCATGCTGTGGATGGACAACCCCCATCCAACACTTGGAAACATTCTGTAGAAGCCTCTCCCTCCTGATGACGAGTTTTCATTGAGAATCTAGCAGAATTCTGCTCCCTGGCTCCCTGCCAGCTCCATCACACGAGGATGAACTTCCAGCCTCCAGGGTCAATGGTCTCCACCAGTGCCAAGTTTCCATCAGTGATGCTAGGTTTTTCCAACAAGTGATTTCAACAGAATTTAGGAGGTGGATTTAAAGCATTTCAGTTATTACCTTTGTGCAACAGGCATGAAGCAGGGGTGAAAGGCTCCATGCTCTAGACCTTGCCATATCATTAACAGTGATGCATAGAAACGTGTTCACGTAGCCGGGCTGTGTTTCCAGCAGCACCTACCAATGCCAATGCCAGATGGACGATTTAATTTTGGAAACACCTCATGCCTTAGAAGGATGTGCTCCCCCTCTCTTATATTTCTGTCAAGATATTTTTTTTTAATCAAGTTTCAATCTGATTCAAAAGAAAGTTATTTTATTAATATCTCACATGAACTGGAAACACCCTGTGTTTGCCAACTCTACTGACCCACTGCAACAACCTGCTTCAGAGGATCTGCTTAGCTAAAGGAAGATCACCAGATCCAGTGGGTTCAAATCAGGAAGAAAGCAACACATAACATACTTTACAGGTCAGAAAACAGAAATATGTCTTACAAATCAAAGTATTTAATTACATTTATATGGAAAGCTTCATTTCCAATTCACAAAAAAATATGAAGCAGGAGAGATATACAACTCTAAAATATGTAAAGTATGTAAATGTGGAATTCTTCACTGAAATTAGTTACAGAGGGACATTAATCACTGTACCCTCTAACACGCCTTTAAGTCACTACTTTTACTCTTAATCTTTGCAACAATTAACAATCAACCAATTTACATATGTGAAAGATTTATAGATTCAGACTGTAGGGATGAGATCCAAACATCCCTGCAAGCTTCCTGTCCTTCTGTTTTCCAAATTAAATCATGGATTACTTTCTCTTTTCCTCCTCCCCCCTAAAAAAAAGTCATCCAGTCACAGTGGAATGGAATAACAATTTTGAAAAATAAAAAAATTGTATTTTATTATGACTTTAAAAATATTTGTATTTTGTTGTGAATTTTTCAGTACAACATCACTTTTTCTAAAACTGAGTGATTATAACTTTATTCGTGAAGAAGGCATAAATAGGGAAAAAGACTGTGTGTGCTGCTGGGTAGCAAGACACAAGAGAGCAAAGATCTCAAGGGCTGAACTCTTACAAAACAAACTGAACAGCACCAACTTAAATGAACTTGTTGGCCAATGGCTATATACACTTCACTTTAAGCAAATTGTCAGCATTTCAATGAAATTAACCTTTTCTTTCCTGTTGTGTCACACAGTAACTTCCACAGAGTAAAACCACCCAAACAGTCCCTGGTCAACTTCCCTTGTTATGAAAAATGCTGTTTTCTACCTGACTCAACAGTTTAAGATCTCACTATAACACACCTACTTGCTCAATACAAAGAAAATACTTCTTGAAAACAAGAATTACATTCCCAGCTCTAGCACTCAAGGCCAGACTGTCCCTGTACCAACTATTCAGGCTTTCTACATTTAACCCCCCTACAGGGGAAGTACAGCTGCCCTTTTTCTGTCTCCTGTGTTGACATTGGCACAGCTGAACATTGGCTCACCCCAGCTTTTCCTATGGGACACCTCCACTGGGCTTGCTGCTTTTCCTGGAGAAGGGGCAACTGCTGATTAACAGCAATCATTGACCAAGCATTCAAATTCCTCCTGCCTGCCTACAGCTGTCAGTGGGGAGCAAAGGCTGTCTGCAGACCCTGTCCAGAGGAGGAAGGGTAGCCTGACCCATGGATTCCAAAACTGGCTCTGTCTCTTCTGGCTGTTGATTCCAAGATGGTTTGCAATGTGTATTTCTGATGCATGCAACAGCATCCACCAAATGGACACTTAGGGCAACTAAGATGATTAAGGGAGTGGAGCATCTCCCTTATGAGGAAAGACTGAGGGAGCTGGGTCTCTATAGTTTGGAGAAGAGGAGATTGAGGGGTGACCTTATTAGTGTATATAAATATATAAAGGGGAGTGTCACGAGGATGGAGCCAGGCTCTTCTCAGTGGCAAACAATGAAAGGACAAGGGGTAATGGGTACAAATTGGAGCACAAGAGGTTCCACTTAAACCTGAGAAGAAACTTCTTCTCAGTGAGGGTGATGGAACACTGGAACAGGCTGCCCAGGGAGGTTGTGGAATCTCCTTCTTTGGAGACATTCAAGACCCGCCTGGACACGTTCCTGTGTAACCTTATCTAGGTGTTCCTGCTCCGGCAGGGGGATTGGACTAGATGATCTTTTGAGGTCCCTTCCAATCTCTAACCTACTGTGATACTGTGATACTGTGACACCCATTTCGTTTAAAGTCTTTGTGCTTTAGCAACATAGAGACAATAAGTACTGCTAACCCACTATTGCCAAGTACGCCAAGAGTGGTAATGTCAGCTGTCCCTTACAGGCTATATATGTTGTGTGGTTATGCAGGCACACACCCCTTTCCCCAGGTATTCTGAAAAATGGCAATGTGTGGGTTAATGAGAGGTTCTGTCAGATTATGGAAACTCTCTCCTGGCTAATCAAGCAGTCTGCACATTCCTCTGTCACAAGGTTCAATGCTTCCACATTCCTTTGCAGAGTGTCAGGGTGATCTAACAACAGGAAACCTGCTGCTGCTGGTTGCAGAGCAACCAAAGAGAGAAATTCTCTGTATTATAACAATTTGGTCTTAAGCCAGGCTCAAGTTTGTGTTGCAGGGGCTGGGTGACAGCTGACTGCATACAGCTGGATGATGAGACTGAAAGCTGTCCACAGCTTTGAAGTTCCCTCCCTAGACCACTTTCTTATAGTGTTCTTCAAAGGCAACTGAGTGGCTTGAAAGCTTTAAGTTAAATTAAAAAAAAAAAAAAAAGAAAAAAAAAAAAAAGGAAGAAACATGCTTTCTTATAATATAAAGTGAATCAGCAAACATTTTTACATAGAGGAAAAAAGCCCACAGACAGCTAGTTAAGATGCTAATTAAATTAAATACAAAGAATCATTGAATAGTTGGAGTTGGAAAGGACCTTAAGATCATCCAGTTCCAACCCCCCTGCCATGGGCAGGGACACCTCACACAAGACCATGTCACCCAAGGCTCCATTCAACCTGGCCTTGAACACTGCCAAGCATGAAGCATTTACTATTTCTCTGGGCAATCTGTTCCGATGCCTCACAACCCTCACAGTAAAGAACTTCCTTAGTTCTAACCTGAGAATTAATAATACAAATGAGACATTATTAACAAGAACATTATTAACATAATGAGAATTATTAACATAAATTATAATAATTAGAAAACATACATAATGATTTTCACAGCTGTTCCCATCTGAGCTGCAGGTTCTCAGCTCTGTGTCCTGCTCCCTCTCTACCTCTCCCTGATAGCTCTTGAAGCTGTCTGGTCCCTCAGCACACTTGGTCACTGGGGAAGGATTTCTCCCATCTTCTCTTCTTTCCAGTTTGTGCAGCTGACTTAATTTCAAATTCTTCTCTGTTCACAGTTAACTGGTCCAGAAGGGCACCTCTCCTTGTTGGCTTACTCACCATCTGGATCAGGAAGTTATCCTACACACAACCCAGAAACCTCACAGACCACTTCATTTCTGCTGTATTGTATTTCCAGCAGACAAATGGTAAGTGAAGCCCCCCACTAGAATAAGGGCTAGATCTTTCTTAATGACAGCACAGGACTTCATGACAGCACACTCCTTTCAGTTTCATATAGTCAGCAAACTTGATGAAGAAGCACTCTATCCCTTCATCCAAGCCATTGATGAGCAAGATGAACAATACTGGACCCAGTATTAACCCCTGGGGGACACCACTAATTAGACGTTTCTACCTAGACTGTGCCACTGATCACAACACCCTGAAACCTGCCTTTCAGCCAGTTCTCAATCCACCTCACCATCCACTCTGGCAGCCCCCACTTCCTGAGCTTGCCTATGAAGATGTCAGGGGAGATAGCATCAAAAGCCTTGCTGAAGCCCAGGTAGACAAAATCCACTGCTCTCCCATCATTTATCCATCCAGGCACCCAACTGTAGAAGGCAATCATGTTGGTTAAGCATTTCCCTTTGGTGAACCCATGCTGACTACTCATGATCACCTTCTTGTCTTCCATGTCTAGAGATGGCCTCCAGGATGAGCAGTTCCATCATCTTTCCAAGGACTGAGGTGAGGCTGACTAGTTTGTAGTTCCCAGGGTCCTCCTTGTTGCCCTTTTGAAGACTGTCTTGATGTTTGCTTTCATCCAATCTTCAAGTACCTCTCCTGATTGCTATTAGCTTTCAAAGATGATCAAGATGATTGGCTTAGAAATTATGTCCACCAGCTCGCTCAGCACTCATGGGTGCTTGCTCAAAGGGTAGTTGAGGAGAAGGACGGACTTCTGAAGGAAGAGCAAGGGATTCTGAAGGAAGAGCAGAGAAGAGATTCAGAGCAGCCCTGCGGAGAAGGACTTGGGGGTGCTGGTCAATGAGAAAATGAACATGAGCCAGCTTCAGTGTGCGCTTGCAGCCCAGAAAGCCAACCGTACCCTGGGCTGAATCAAAAGGAGCGTGACCAGCAGGTCAAAGGAGGTGATCCTGCATCTTTATTCTGCTCTCGTGAGACCTCACTTGGAGTATTCTGCACAGTTCTGGTGTCCTCAACATAAGAAGGACATGGAACTGTTGGAACAAGTCCAGAGGAGGGCCATGAGAATGATCAGGGGACTGGAGCAACTCCTGTATGAAAATCGGATGAGCAAGTTGGGACTGTTCAGCCTGGAGAAGAGAAGGCTGCGTGGAGACCTCATAGCAGCCTTCCAGTATCTGAAGGGGGCCTGTAGGGATGCTGGGGAGGGACTCTTCATTAGGGACTGTAGTGATAGGACAAGGGGTAATGGGTTAAAACTTAAACAGGGGAAGTTTAGATTGGATATAAGGAGGAAGTTCTTTACTGTGAGAGTGGTGAGGCACTGCAATAGGTTACCCAGGGAGGTTGTGAATGCTCCATCCCTGGCAGTGTTCAAGGCCAGGTTGGACGAGGCCTTGGGTGATATGGTTTAGAGCGAGGTGTCCCTGCCCATGGCAGGGTGGTTGTAACTTGATGATCTTAAGGTCCTTTCCAACCCTAACCATGCTATGATTCTATGATTCTATGATTAAATGTGTCTCACTTCTTCCACTTGGAACTTCTAAAAATCTTTTAAATAAAAACAGTTTACAGAGCTTCTCCTGTTTTAGTTTTTTTTTTGTTTTTTTCAGTTCATACACAATTAAGAAATTAGAATGTTTCTCTTCTCTCAACACATTTTAAAGAACCAATATGTGTTAGATGTCTGAGAACTTGATTCTGTTACAAGCACTTACTGAATGTAGGGGTTAAACTGGCAAGGAAAAACACAGTGAGAGAATTGAAGAAATTACAATGTTCTGTACATTTGACATTATGAAAATTGTTCCTAACACCAAACTCAGTCAGACAGTAAAGCAGATATCTAGAGAATTCCATGGGGGTGCTAGGTAGAAACAGTAAAAACAGTTCTGCAATATCTGAGGACAGACTAAATGATGATGAGATTCCTTATAAGTGATGATAACACAATGAGCTTTTGCTGTGGCTTAGTATGTGGCTGGGAGTACCAATGGCAAAGCAGGAGGAGTGTCTCTAATCTTTTGTAAGTGACAGTAAGGTGCTTGGCTTTACTGAGCCATTGGCTCCTGTGCCAGCATCTGGCTTCCCAAAAGTTCTGTAAAGCAACCTACATATTTAACCAAATAAATACTGATTGATGTTCTTGTTTTCAACAATACTTTAAGTCCAAACTCCATGATTTTATGCAGTTAGTTACAGATGAAAGGAACCAGCCTCCTTAATAGGACTATAACAGTATTGTGGGTTTTCTGCTATAGAATTGCATTCCTTATTTAGTTCTGAAAATACACTCTTTTAAGAAAACTGCTACATGAGCTGAAAGCAGGGACAACAGGAGAATATCAGTTTGGTACTTTACTTTCAGTCCTCATCACCTTGATGCAATCATTAGGCAAAACATGATTAAATGATAAAATAAGAGGTTAAAATGTCAGCATTTGCCAATGATTTGAATGTCAGGGCACTTGTTCTTCCCAACTGCTTTCTAAGAGAACCTGGATGCAAAAACCCACGAAGAAAAGCCGATAGAATTATAATTTTGTGAAGAACTAATTAGCAAGGCTTGCTCTGCTTCTCAAGAGCAGGTTTAAAAAGCTGGGGGAGAAGACAGCAATAAAACCCCAACAACCAGGATTCATTGTTACCAAGTACTTTCACATTACTTCATACTGAAACACAAGCAAAGATATAACTTGCTACACATTCTTTTCAATTATGGAATTCTTTTTTCCAGCTACTTAATTTTCAGCAGTGAAACAAGCTGGAAAACCACTTTCCTCGGAGAAATGTTCAGCTTAGATACCGCTACAGGAAGGATCTAAGTTATTAGTTCCATCAAAGTAACTCAGCTGTATAAATTATGATCAAGGTTTATGCTCGTTTGGGGCCTTTTCTTTTTTCTTTTTTTTTAAGTCAGCCTCATCTGTGTGCTAAATTATTTATGTTACAGTCTGGCCTACAAGAGTCAAACAGAAACCTTGGGCACATTGCACTGGAGGTTTATTGACTAGTTTTCTTCTAACTTTTAAACTGGTCTTCACCTTGAAGAGAAAGGAAAAAAAAAAACAAAACCACAAACAAAATCTGCAATGAAAAAAAAACAAAATAACATTAAAGGTTTCTTTGCACTTGCTTCAGTGAAACTAATGTTGCTTTACACTACAAGTGAGGGCAAATTTAGGACAGCTTTCAAGAGTCTAAATAACATTTACTCTAAAATAAAAACTTCTCTTTTCCCAATTCATTTCATTTTGTGCTGCTTTACTGGTACAAAAGAAAAAACAGTTCAACTCCGTTACCTGAAAAAGTAGATGTTCAGCTATCAAAATAAGCATAAAACATTTTGCTGTTGCACAGCATCACGTACCTGAGCATCTCATGGCACATCTCGGTGATTGCCCATTTTATTGAAGCAGAAAGCAAGGCACATGGAGAGGAAAGTCTGAATGTTTAAAAGCAGCCTGTAACTGGAAGTGCTTCCATGGCAGAGAGGTTAGCTTTCAACAAAGTTAATTTTCAGTCTCTGAAAGTTTAGGTTCAACTGGCATGATGTTTGCTGTATTGGTCACCAGCAGCCTGGTGTTTGAGGGCCTTTGCCTCAGCTCCTTGTCTAAATTCCAACTGCAGGTATCATAAAATTGTGTTCAAAATCTGAGACTGATTATTTACCACTCAAAGAAATACTGTAGATTGCCAGGAGACCGAAGGTCTGCCAGAAAAAAAAATCGGTTTCCCCAGTCCTGACTTCTAGGTAATTTTGCTTCCCAGCTCCAAGCCTTCCTGATGTATTCACAAACCTTTTCAAAGAATTGAATTTGGGAGCTTAGTGTTTTAAGACCTAGAGAAAACTAAGGATGAAGCATTTTATCCCAAACTTCATACAGAGTAAATTAGAAACCAATACATAATAGCAGTGCAAAGGGATGAACATCAAACCACACTGACATGTGAATATCTGTCAGTGACACCTACCTCCATGCTGGACCAAACATTATGCCACAGCACAGATTTCTGCAACGGGAATGGAATCACAGCTCCTTATCATATGTCTCCTTCTGTATAAACTGAGGCTATTCAAGGCAAGGTATAAAATAACATACCTATACAGAGAGCTGAGGAGGAGCAGCAAGTTCTTTTATTTACTCCTAAAGCTATATTAGAAAAGGGTTGTGGAAGGCTGGTGGGGAAAGTATCCGGCTGTGCAAAGGGCTGGATAGGAGCAAGTGCAGAAGGATAAGTCATAGAGCTGAAATGTCTGACTGTCAACCTTCTCAACTGGTTTGCAGTCACTGAACAAGTGAGAAACTGAAAAACTATTTACTAACATGGCAAGTGAGCACTTAATTCATTTCAGAAATCAATCTGACAGCTCCTACTTTGTCTGCTAGAAAATGACCAGATGTCATTGACTACTTCTTTTTCTGCTGAGGGTGAAGGCTATGATGGCAGAGATATGACAGAAATACAATTCAAGAATAATTGCTTCATCTAAGTGGCACATTTCTAGCAATGAACTTAATTAAAGTTTTAAAAGTTCACTTACGAAGCTGCTTCACCAGTTACTTGCATCATAATTGACTCATCTGCTACCTTTTGCATGAAGTGAAAAACAAACCCTGTTGCCTTTGGTGTTTTGAGGGGATTTTTTTGCACATCATATTGCAGCAGCAATTTCTGATTTGTTTACTAGAGATGTATGAAAGAAGATTTTGTTAATGAAACAACATGCATTTGTTTCTATACCAGCATTTCATTTACTAACCCTCCCTTTTCCTGCAGTATATGTAAGCCTAAGAGTAAGTGCTCTGACACATGAGCACTGTAGCCCTCTCTGGGCTCACCTGTGTGAGCCAGTCAAAGGAAGTGGAGCAAGTGGTGCTCATAAAACAAGGACCCAAGGGGTAAAGTAGTTTCTCCCTCTCTCTGCCTGCAATGGAGGGATTAAAATCCCAGTGATCAGATCTCATTCATACTGGGAACATGAAGGGTTTGCCTTTAAACACAGGAGGTTCACAATCCTATCAATCACTCAGCCATGTGCTTTGCAACCTCTTGCTCAATAGACCATGCTACATTTCTAAGATCAGGCCAAATCTGAAGCCAGACAAAGAAGATGGAAAAATTCCAGTGCTTTTGAACCATCGTTTCTAACTGATGTTGCCCCATAAATACAGTTATCATCGCAGGGTATCTACCCTATAGTGGGTATTATCCTTGGGCAGAGGGGGAGGGAGGCACCACGCTGTGCTGGCACATCCTCTGTCATTACAGAAACAAGGGATGCCTGACAACTGAAAGAAATCAATGCCAATTTGCTCATAAGTGCTTGGTAGAACAGCAGTTATTCACTGATTAAATCATCAGCTAACTAACAGAGGTAAAATTCAAAAGTTAAAGGAAACTTTACAGTATTGCTGTGTAAATTCTTCTCTATTCCTCTTCCAAGCTATTACGTGATCTAGTGAAGTCCTGCTTTGTTCTCTTAGAGCCTGTTGCCATGGAAATGACTGAAATACCACAAGTTAAGCACTATAGCCTCTATTTCCTAAACAAATAAGCAGCTTTTCCTTCTGTAAAGGACCACAAACAGTACTTGTGCACTCTCAGATATGTGTTGCACCTGCCAAATGCTTTTAAGCACTAATCTCACTTCTAACCATTTGGGTCACCTAACAGGAAGGACCAACTAGAAGGTACTGCCTTGTGTGTGGGCAGAAGGAGGATGTTCTGGAGTTTCAGACTTCACAGTATTTCTAAATCAGATCATATCACCCCTCACTTCTGCTGTTTTCTAGCAAACAGTCCTGTGGCAAACATGAAGGTAAGGGGAAATGAGGTGTGCTTCAACTCAGGCACAGCCTGAAGTCAGACATCCGGTGGATAACATAACCCCATGAATAAAAAGCACAAAACAACAGAGGGCTCAAGATTCATATGCCCAAACACTTCTGTCTGTTAGGAAGGCAGGATGATACCTTGGGCTTTTTTTCAAGAAGAAGGCTAACATCACCTGATGTGCTTTTCAAAACCACTTTTTGCATTCAGGAGAGCAAAGATGCTGCTGCTGTGCCTACTGCTTGCAGGGATGGAGAGGGGTTGCTATCCCAGTCCCTAAAATGCAAGACAAGATGGGGCAAGCCAGCCCAGCCTGCCAGGGGGTGGATGGTGCAGTGTGGTGTTTCTTTTCCCTGCCTGATGCGTTCAGAGAAGTGAACAGAACTGTGAGCAGTCTGACACTGCAGAGGCTCCTCGGAGTCTGCTTTCAGAGAACAAATACAGTGGTGCTCATGTTTTCAGTAGAGGCAAATCCTTTCTCAGAATAAAAGCTTAGCTCAGAGAAAAATCTGTTTGCATGTTGTTTCACACAACATATGCGTTCCTACTGAACAAAGTTTATGGTGACAAAACATTCCTGGCATTTTAATTGCTGCCATGCTTTCCCATTTGTTTATTTGTTTGTTTTTCTCCACAGGAAGGAAACTGGAGAGGAATTTCATCTCCTTTGTGGATTTTGTATTAAAACTTCTGAACCATTTCATGCATTTAAACAGAAATCCTCTATCCTGTGGGCGTCTTCCAATCTCCTTCTAGAGCTGCTGCACATAAGGATTTTTTTCCATCACTACATTTTCAAAATTACAATTTATATTTACCTAGATGTGAGCAAATTCTGCTCTTTTCATGGGAAGACTTAAGGTTTGTCCCTTGACTGTTGATCCCTCCAGCTTTTTGGCTAAAACGTTATTGAGTAAAGGTAAGTTCTGGGTTGATGTGCTTTTGGCAAGCTTGCAGAAATGGAACTTTAGAAGAAGTGATCTCAAGTCCTAACCACCTTGTGCAGGGCTGAGCAACGTCGGGTGCAGTCAGTGAGATAAGGGAAGCTGGTGGCTGTTGCAGGCAGCTGCACAGGTGACTGGCACTGAAGCAGCAGTTTATGAAAGGTGTTGGGAGGGCCACACTGCAGAGGAAAGAGACATAGATTTGTATAATCTTTTCATTAACCCTTCAGGTTTGGGGGAAAATTGCTAATTTTAGTGTCATGGCCAAACCGTATGAGCTGTACAACCACTGTCATCTCAGATAAAGGCTGTGGTTTTCACTTGCTAGAAAATTTCACACCATGCTATAGCACATCAGTAAACAGAGGTTACTTTCTGACAAAAAGGTTCAGTCTTTCCATCCAGCAATTTGCATCAATAAGTTTTGATTCAGAGATCTTTTCTGTATCAGAGGCTTGTATCAGTATCTGGTACCACCAGTACAGCAAAGTTACTGAGCTCCTTAACACAAGTGTCTAATAGGTAATTGTTTAACACTAGACTTACTGTTTCAAGGGAAAAGATCATCCTCCTTCCAAATACACTAAACCAGTAACGTGTAATGGCAATAATGGGATTATTTCAGTTAGAACACTAATAACAGACATCTTGTCTGTTGCAAGCGCCCATTAGACTTCCTTTCCTACAAAGCCTGCAAAGGGTTGTAGTGCAGGTAATATTGAGGTTGAAGCTGTGTACTAACGCTCTAAGATAGAAGGCCCAATACGTTACAATATCAGAGGAACACATCAGCTATAATTTTGATCACTATGTAATTTCCAGAAACAACAGTGACCCCACCATAGACAACTTTTAGAACAAGAGTCCCACTGCACAGCAGCTGAATCCAGCCCTGGATTTGCAGCAGACACATACACTGCTGATTAGACAGGATGCAGATTTTACTTAATGAGTAACATGCAATCTTACTGAATCTCTGAAGTGAAACCTTTGGCTATTACAGATGAAAAGAATGACCCTACTGAAGGACTCCTTCACCTTTTTGATAAGGTAAGGAGTTTCATAACATGCAGAAAATATTCATTAGGCAGAAACCTATGTCTTCCTTCATTCTTAGACACCAATTTTATCCAGGGAGGAGTTTCAGATATTACAGTTGAGAAAAACGACTGTTAATCTTTAGCTCATTTATCTGTTGCCAGAAACGTGCTTGGCGCAGCAATCTTCTGGCTAAACCCTTTCTGCCCCCTTGAACTTCAGAGCCCTATAAAAGCAATTACAGCAGAAATGGGTTCAAATTATGTCAGAACACGAACAAACTTTAAATTCCCTGATATATCCAATAAAGATTTTATTTTGGTATTTAAGGCAACCAAACCAACCATCCAAACAGAAAACAAGAAACAAAAAACCCAAACTCTTCACACTAATTTCTCTCCATTTAGATATCTATTAATCGCTATTAGACCACAAGAATTGGTAGCAATAAGCCATTAAGGTCTAAATTCTGCCTCAAAATCATTCAGTACACCCACAAAAACTTCTATGGAAATCTAAATCAATGAGAACTGATGAAGCTGTTCCACTTTAGCTGTATAATTACAAATCCATAAAAGCTCTGCTAGCAAAAGCATGCCATCTATTTTGTAATACTAGGTAGCTATAAAAAGATAAATGAAGCCTCAGATTTTTCCATTCACAATTCAACTGCCTGTTTCGAACACTCTAGGGTCCAATCCTCTCTCTCTTGTGTGCATTGTAACATATATGCAGTACCCCTGCAGGGCTCCTTCCTCCGCTCTCTTCCAGACACCTCAAAGCCTATGGAGGGCAGCCAAAGCAGGGGCTCCTGCCATAGTTCACACTCAGCCCCAAGGAGTGGCTCTGAGAGAGAAAGCTGAAGACTTGGGGGACCTTCAAAGACAGCCCAGCATCACAGAGGTAGGCACACCAGCAGTGGCAGGGCCCTTTGCTTTTGATGCCACCTTGCTTTTCCAGGCTCTTCGACCACCCAGAAGTGCAAGGACTCTCACTGTCTTTAGAAGAAAAGAGGATGATCCATATTGCCCCTCCTCTTCCACATTTGTTTTTCCTCTTTTTTCACTAAGGAGAAGGATTGAGAGCATTGGAGGCCTGGGGCATCCCTGTTCAAATGCAGTCTGAAGATACAGAGTGAGAGAAAGTGGCCACAGGTAAATCTTAGTGCTCTTTAGGTATCTTCTGCTGTGGACAGCCTTTAAAGGTCTTTATAGCAGGATACTACACAAAACACTATGAGCTTGCCCTAACATAGGTTATTAGATGAACTGTGTTCAGGCACTCAGAAACAGAAAGCACACTGCCTAAAGTGGAGCCAGTCCTGTCGCTCAGGTTATGAGTAACAGGGTCTTTGACCTGACAAGGCACACAGCTGCTTGCATGTTTTGTTTTTCCCTTTTGACAGCTATAATAAAAATCCTTCTTAGATAGCACTATAATGTGTTAAGACATCAGTGTTTGCAGCTATCTGCTTTGCTTCTTTGCCAGGATTTTATTACTCAGCAGTGGGAAGGACAGACCCAGATGACCATCTACATCCCAGCTACATTAGTGAAAAATATCATGTATTATATCCAGCAGTCTGAATTTAATGAACAGCTGAGGCACAGGTATACATGAATGAAAGGCAAGGTAGATAGGAAGAGTAATATTTCAAATCATGCCAGTATGCTGCAGTGAAAGATATCTGTTAAATAATAGCTACGTTGATCACTCTGCTATCCTTGTGTATTCATATTTATCCAGAATAAATAGGATACACAAAATTATCATTCAAATATTACATCAGAAGGCCCTTAGTTTATACACCTTCCAAAGTACTTTTATGAAAGCATTTATTGGGTTGTTTTTCAATTTTATGCTGCAAACTTTGTTTTTGCACATTTTTCATTAACTAAAGTTGCATATGATGTCATGGTGACTATATACCATTCATTTTATGTTATTTCTATACAGTTAGTTAAAGGAGTATTAAGACAGACTCAAAATGGGTTTCTCAGTCTTCCACTGCACACCTGCATTGCCATTTGCAGAGCAGAAAATACATTATCGTTCAGTAAACTATGTCCTATTATGATAATAATAAATGATACATAAACCAGTCTAAAACTAAGTTCAACCATAATAATTCAAGAACATACCAGTTCTGGGGGTTATACAGAAATCCAGCCAATGTGGAGCAGGAAACCCGTGTTCAAACAGGAGGCATACAAAGAGCGTGGTGAAGATAAGGAAGACGCTTCGTTTGTGGGACATCAATATCTGATGATTTGCTCTTGGGCTCAGTCACTGTTGTAAGTTTCCTTTCCACCTACACAGGTAGGAAGATTAAGAAAGACACCGTCCGCCACTGTGGAAGTGAGACTGCTTACTTACAAAACCACCCCTTGGCAAGACCTCATTTCTTCCTTCCTCCCCCCCGCACTTCAATAATTTTTAAGCCTTTAGGAAACTGAGTTCTGGAGAAAGAGCTCTTCTGTCCCTGCTTTTGTATTTAGTTTGATAGGGAACAGACTGATCTCTATTAGCAAACTGGAGATCAGGCTCCTTTATTGAAAGATACTGGACACCAGAGGATTTTTTGGTATTTGTGAAGACCGAAGGAATTGTTTTAATTTTGCCTTTTTTTCTCACTCTCTGAATTATGTTAATTGGAAACTAATTTTCCATAACTCTGTTTTGCTCATGATAGTGACTAGTATGTGGTGTTCCTGTCTTTATCTTCAGTCACAAGCTTCTCAATCTTATTTTCTCCCCCTGTCCTGTAGAGGAGGAGGAGGAGAAGGAGTGAGAGAGCAGCCAAGTGAGTGTTGGTCAACCAAAGGTCAACCCACCACAAAATGCTAGAGGAAAAGCAACCTGCAGGAAAAGGAGTCCCTGCCCGCCTTGTGTGGGTTATCTCATCCTGTTTCCAATGTAAGGCTAAGATTATCACTACACTTGCCCTCACAATCATCACTACTTGCTGAGTCTATTGCTAGTCCTTTGCCAGCACTGACCAGGATCCAGCGTTTAGGCTTCTTCGTATATTTCTGATTATCTTAGGAGTTAGCTTCCCATGGTCATTCCTTGTTTACAGCATTTCTAATTTGCAGTGCTCCGTCTGTTTATGCTGAAATAATTACAGAGCTCTCTAATGCCTGGACACTATCAAATAATTCAGCTCATTTAGATTTGCATATTAATTATATATCAGTCACCCAGAAGGAAAGGATGAGTTTCACTTAGTTCTCCCTTGGCAGATGGAATGACTTATCTTCCTCTACAGCCTGCATAAAGATACTACTCTTGGACTTTTTCTATTGTAATTCTGTTTCATTGTATGTCACTTGGTTCCCACATGATTTGTGAGATAAGTAATTTTAAAGGCATAAAAACCAACACAGCAGGACACAATGCAAACCTGTATCAGGTCAGGAGGTTCAGATTCTACCTTTGCTTCTGCTCTCCCTTCCAACAAATGACCATTCGTGATTTTTTTTCAAGAAATGTGCTAAATTATAGCTTCAGTGTTTAGATTTGCGTTTTCTCTGGGTTTAATCTTAATATTTTAGAGCTAAATTTATTTTTTCAAGTTGTGCCCCAGCTTTTTGGATAGTTTGGTAGCTTCTGATGCTGCTTCTTGATAGTTTCATTTATTTATATATTTTAAAACATTTTACGGATGCTCTTTCCCATTATTCTCTCCATCTCTATTAGTTTTGTGGGGTTTTTTGTACTTTGTAGAAAAATGAGCTAGCAATCACAGAAGTCAGGACTTCTGTTGATAACTTCAGTGAGGTCTGGAGGAAGTCCTAAAGGCTCACACCTTCCAGACAGAGCTAATATTCTGGCTGGAACAGCTCCCAGACCAGGCATGTTTCAACAAGTACACCTGTGATTAAGCTGAACTGTGAAATCAGAAGCACACAGAAATGGAAGGCCCCTGAGAGGTTTTTAACTTTATTCAGAAAGGTAAATAAATGCAGTCAGGTACAAAATCCTACTAGAATTTAATAGGGGCCAGCCCTATTTAAGAAGGAATTCAGCCCTACCAAAACCGGTGATCAGTTGTCTCCAGTAATGGGACAGAGTAATGTGCAGCTGCAGAAGCTTGTGTTGGCATGGTGACCTCAGCAGTGCACATAGTCCCCTGAGGTAGTGTATTGGATGCGCGTCCAGGGGTTGGCAGCTGGGGTGGCCTCAGTGAGAAGAGGCCAGACCAGCTGAGTGGGCACTGGCCAGCCAGCCAAGGTCAACCCACCACATGTGGACAGAGAGCTGTTGATCTGCTTTTAAGAGGAACTGGCCATTGGCCCCAGAGCTCAGTCCACCTGGCCCCCAGTACAGCTACAGCTGTAGGCAGTTCCCTTCCTTTTCTGCTATTTCTCAGCACAGACCTCACAAGGATCATAGAATCATGGAATCATAGAATAGTTAGTGTTGGAAAGGACCTTAAGATCATCAAGTTACAACCACCCTGCCACGGGCAGGGACACCTCGCTCTAAACCATATCACCCAAGGCCTCATCCAACCTGGCCTTGAACACTGCCAGGGATGGAGCATTCACAACCTCCCTGGGCAACCCATTCCAGTGCCTCACCATCCTAACAGGAAATAATTTCTTCCTTATATCCAATCTAAACTTCCCCTGTTTAAGTTTGAACCCATTACCCCTTGTCCTATCACTACAGTCCCTAGAGTCCCTCCCCAGCATCCCTACAGGCCTCCTTCAGATACTGGAAGGCTGCTATGAGGTCTCCATGCAGCCTTCTCTTCTCCAGGCTGAACAGTCCCAACTTTCTCATCCGATTTTCATACGGGAGGTGCTCCAGTCCCCTGATCATCCTCGTGGCCCTCCTCTGAACTTGTTCCAACAGATCCATGTCCTTTTTATGTTGAGGACACCAGAACTGTACACAATACTCAGAGAGTAGAACTCTCACGAGAGCAGAATAAAGGGGCAGGATCACCTCCTTCGACCTGCTGGTCATGCTCCTTTTGATGCAGCCCAGGATACGGTTGGCTTTCTGGGCTGCCAGCACACACTGAAGCTGGCTCATGTTCATTTTCTCATCGACCAGCACCCCCAAGTCCTTCTCCACAGGGCTGCTCTCAATCTCTTCTCTGCCCAGACTGTAGCTGTGCCTGGGATTGCTCCTACCCAGGTGTAGGACCTTGCACTTGGCAGGGTTAAACTGCATGAGGATGGCATCAGCCCACCTCACAAGTGTGTCAAGTTCCCTCTGGATGGCATTCCTTCCCTCCAGCGTATCAATCGAACCACACAGCTTGGTGTCATTGGCAAACTTGCTGAGGGTGCACTCAATCCCACTGTCCATGTCAGCGACAAAGATGTTGAACAAGACTGGTCCCAACACCGATACCTGAGGGACACCACTCGTTACTGGTCTCCAGCCGGACATTGAGCCATTGACCACAACTCTTTGTGTGCGGCCCTCCAGCCAGTTCTTTATCCACCGAGTTGTCCATCCATCAAGTTGATGTCTCTCCAATTTAGAGACAAGGATGACGTGTGGGACAGTGTCGAATGCTTTACACAAATCCAGGTAGATGACATCAGCTGCTCTACCGCTGTCCATCAGTTCTGTAGGGATAACCCTACCACATCCAGGGCTAAAACATGTGGCTTGAACAGTCCGTCATATGGATATCCCGACTCACTACAGAAAGGGATCATATGTCCCTGCAGGCCCTACTTATCATAGAATCATAGGATCATAGAATGCTTTGGATTGGAAGGTACATTAAAGCTCATCTAGTTCCACACACCCCCCCCCCCCCCCCCCGCAGGGACATCTTCCACTAGACCAGGCTGTTCAAAGCCCCCGTTCATCCTGGGTTTTAACACTTCCAGGGATGGGGCAGCCACAGCTTCTCTGGGCAGCCTGTTCCAGTGTCACAACACACTCATTTTTTTCCTGGTGTCTTATCTAAATCTACCCTCTGTCAGTTTAAAGCCATTCCCCCTTCTCCTCCTCGTCTCCAGAGTCCACCCAGCCAGGCAAGAGAGGATACAGGTATCCCCAATGCCACACTACAATCAGGACACTGAGCTCTAGAAGACTCCACACACTCAGGAGGAGGCTGGACAAATTCAGGGACCATAACTATACCCACAGTTATTGAATACAAAGACACCATTTCTGGCTGAGGTATGGCCTGAGCTGAAATGGTGGAGGATGGGAGAACATCTGCAGGAAGCAGTACTGCAGGAAGTACTACTACATGTTCACCTCACTCATGCCATGGCTGGAGATAGGATCCTGAGCTGGGTGGCCTTGTAAAGCTGTTCTTTATTTCTTATATATCATCACCATTTAACAAAATCTGTTCCAAATTTTGTTGAATCTAGAAAAAGTCATGAGAAAGCTGTCTTCTACAAATCAAATCCTTTGTAATAGCCTTCATCTCTCCTAGCTATCATTTACATGACTATTATGTCAGTTTTCAATTGTCATATTCTCATAACTTTTTTGGAAGGGAGAATCAATAAAGCATGTCCATTTGCCTCTCCTGGAAACTAACTTTTGCAAAGACGCAGCTTTTTCATGTAGGTCAAATGCTAGCATTTTTTGAGGGTTTGGAAAACATTTGGGAAAAATATTACAGCAGAGGGGTCACCTCTTCTAGCTACATGACAGCTTTCTTTTTCTTGTCAAGGTCAGGATTGAATGATTCAGGAGGAATAGCTTCAGACAGCATTTACCTCTTTGACTGCATAATAAAAATGTGACACTCAGGAATGACAGGTAGAAACTATTGTTGGTCTACCTAAGTAGTTGATTCTGTCTTTCCTCTGTATCACCATCCTATGACATGGATCAAGATCAGAAAAGACAGAATTTTTCTCAGACAAATGTAATTTTGTCAAAATGATATCTTTTTTTCTTTACTAATAGAGCATGTATAGTTTTAACAGAATATTGCAGAAGAAAGATTGAAAATGTTATTTTTACCATTTTACTATTGCTCTTTTACTGTTTCCTATTTTTCCATAGCATTTAATAACTCTTTCTATAGTCAGATTGCCCATGAGAGGTAGTGTCTTTATTAATTACAGCAGAATCCAGCACACTCTGAATGGTGTTTAGCCTACTAGAATCATTGAGTTAACCATAAACATCCTCAGACTTAAAAAGCACATTAGCATAGTGCTTCTGGTGACTTTATATATTTGGTTTGGTTTGCTTTTTTATGTAAACTTTGTAACTACTCCAAAGATACCTATAAAAGGAGGGATGCTAAGAAAATCATCCTATCTCTGTTGAGATGCTGTCTGTGCTGCCATGTTAAATCATACTTGGTTCTGAGCTTGAAAACTGGCATTCATTGACATAACACCAAATACAATTTTGTGACCAGACTGGACAAGGACCTGTCTTGATGAGTAACTCCATCAACTGTCCATGGCTAAATTGAATACATGAGTTAGTGTTACTCAATGTAATCTGCACAGGCAGAAGATAACATTAGAAGGAACCAAAACCTTAATCTACACACACTCATTTGTGATACCACATCTGGATAAAGGTATGTATTTTGAAAACACTTTTCAAGACTATTTATGTAGTGGCTTATACTTTATTAGTTCTGTACATTCCTGAATTGTTTATCAAGAGAAAAAAATGACAAGACATAGTTCAGCCTTCTTAAGATGCAGCATCAACATGACATCCTTACTAAAGAGGCTTTAGAGAGACCAGTAGTTTCAATATATAATTTCCTATCACATAAGTGATATATCCTTACCATTTATCTCTGTTGTGATATTCTTTCTTTGTCAATAATAGTTAATCTGAAGGCAGTTTGTAACAGTCTAATAGCCAGATAGACTAATGACCCCTGCAGCCTCGCCTCAGATCCTTAACACAGATAGTTGTTAATAAATTATGGTAATAACAAGTAGAATTATTATTATTGCCATGCATAAGGATCCTTTTTATATGTAGCGTAATTATCTCTTTCTGCTATGCTATCTTTTTAGGTTACACATATTATGAAGGAGAAAGGTTATAAAAATCATAAATATCAGATCAGAAAAAGCCATAACAGCATTAAGCATGGCTATTCTGTCTGAGGAACTGACAGAGATGGACCTTTGGGATCATCAAATCTGCTGTTTGTTGTGAGCTGCATGATCATATGGATTCCATATGCCAGGATCCACAATAAAACTATAGATGTCACCAAGCCCATCCAGATCCCAGGAGTGAAGAAACCTGTACAGTCACTTGCGTAGGAAAACTGGTTGTTTTTAATGTTGAAGCCTTGAATCTGAAATGAAGAAAGGTAGAGAGATTACTGCAATTAAGCATGGAGAGTAGGCCTTATTTTCAGGATACATATAGTAGTTACAAAAAAAACCACCTGTTAATCACCATTCACACTCTACTCACTTAAAAAGAGTGAGAACCAAGTCCCCTCCATAACAATTTTCCAGACCCCCCCTTTTCACCCAGGAAACGTAAAGGTGCAGAATTCATTTGTTTGCAAGAAGGTTTCCCACTTCAGAAATGTGTGCTACTTTTAGGCAAAGTCCCAAAGGGGACATGTGGTCAGTATTGCTCAATGACCATTTAAGAACCAGGAAACTCAAAGGTCTCAAAGGCATAAGAGTTAAGCCACCAACCCTGAGAGCTTAAGATTTATTGAAATCCCCTGAGTTTTTTACCTATTAACTCCTTGACAAGATGAACTCCTGAAACCTGCTTTAAAATGCATCTAATGAAGATGACCTTTTGGGTTGAGTTTTGGTGAAAGTTCAAACAGTTGTGAAACCTTTCTTCCCCCCTCCTTAAGACATCAGAGACTTGAAAACAGGAGAGAGGACTTGTTTTACTGAAGTGTGGGATCTGTTTGTCTATTAACATATGAAACCCACAGAAGCTTTTCCAGCAGTTAGAAAAATCTGCAATATCTCTCCTTTGACTGGATTTTTGAGGTCTGCCACTGACTGAGCTCCAACCACATTACTTTCCTCAGAAAAATGAACTAATTTGAGGATCTGTTCTGCTTAGCCATCACTTTCTTAAGAAGTATCAGCAAACAAAATGCCTTTGAGACCATTATCCTTCCAAAAAATTTCATAAATCCAGTCAAAGCATTAGAAAAATTATGAAGAAAGGCAAGACATGCGCCCCTCTACACAACAGGCAACAATTCCTTGGGATTTGAAGGGAAGAAGAAAGGGAATCTAACTGATGAAAGCAAATGACAAAAGGAAAGAACTAAACTTTCTTAAATAATTTTATGTATATAAAAAAAAAAGAAGACTGGGTTTCTTCTGCATTTACAGATTATTTGAAATGTGTGTCTAAGGAAAGCACCAAATATCATAAATCCACCAGTAAAGAAACAAGACCTTAAAACTGACTATTTTTTATAAAATATCTTAGAATCATATAATAAAGTGATTCTTTTATTTAAATCACTTCCCCCACCAGGTAGTAAGCAAGGAAGTAGAAGGTCATGGATTTCTACTTTTCCAACTCCATGATTACCCTATGCTTGACATGCTAATAAAAGAGGTTTTACTTCCTAGGAAACGTGTTGGTACAAACACTGAAGAACCTAGTTTGTGGCTTGCATACCATGCTGCACCAGTAAGCACTCTGGGTTTCAGTTCATTCATGGCCCAAGCACCTAAAGTTAATGTGTACATAATATGTGTGTTAAGAGCAATGTCTATACTTTCCAGAATGTTGATTAAAAGAACTATTCTTGTATGGAGAACTAAGGGCTATTTTGGTACTGTGGAGGTGAAGACAATTTTAGCAGTTCAAAACGTCTCTGGGCCTTTTAGAAGAACCTTTCCAAGTCAGGTTATGGTAGCTAACTTGCAAAGACTGCCTGTTTTCACTATAGGCAGTCAGACTTATGATTAAAGCAGGATTAGAGAAAATAAGCTTTTGGATTGGATAACTGTTTGCATAGTTTTAGAGAATACAGGTGATTACCAAAGCCTTTGCTTGTTAAGCCACCACTTTAACAACAGTGAGAATGTGAATAGGAGTCATGAAGTGTGGTCTGAAAGACTTAGTTAGAATAAAATCAGGAAGCAGGTGTTGATTTATGTCATTTATAGTGAAAGAACTGATTGAAATTCTGGAAAACAATACACACTTGTTATGACATTTACAAGAACCCTCTGAAGCACTTAGCAGATATATTTGGTTTAGAAAGGTTTTATCACTTCTGATTTAGAGGCAGAAATACTGAATTTTATTATATCAATCCTATTGTGATTTTATTGGGGGTTTTCTGAAGCAGTATTATGCTCACCAAACCTTCGAGGTGAAAGCTTTAATTGTACATTCTTAAAATGCTCTGTCTACTTCTAGGCATGAGATGAAATGTATGCAGGGTTCTCCTATTGTTTTTCTGAAGCTTTATCATTTCTGTGGGGGTGTTAGTTTCCAGGTGGGAGATAAAAATGTGACTTCCAGCAGCATTTCTATCTATAGAAAAGCTAAAAATACTTACATGTGATTCTCTAGTTTTTATGAATGTAAAAGCCTTTTGGACAGAGACTCCTGTACTGCGGAAGTTTTAATTTTAGTGCTTGGAGCAGCACCATTTGTCATGGTTACACTGGTCTGCATTTCCTGTTAATTTTTTTAATATTTTTTGAATGGAGTTCTTTCATCGTTTGAGCTTTGACAAAGCCTTCAAGTAAAATCTGTTGTTTTCATGGCTCTTGTGTACACCGAACATCTGTTTTTTGAACTTAGAAATATTTTAGCCATAAAGAATCATAATATTCTTGATTTGAAAGGTTTTGCCAGTTTTTCTTAGCAACAAAGTGCACCCTAAACCACTATGACACATACTAAAGAAAAGCAGTGCTTTTGGTGGCAGCCTTCTCTTTCAGTCCATAGGTGATTCTGAGATCCTCAGAAGGATAAAAGGTATAATGGCAGAACAACCATTCCTGTTACAACGCGACCAACAAAAAACTGCACGAGAACCGGGGCAGTTTTGGTAGTGTACATATATGAGTGGTGACATCCAAGGCTATAGGCAGTCTTAGACAGCATCCCACAGAAGTTCTTTAGGTGGTAGTGACATATATAGCTCCACAACTAAAGTGAAAGGATGTATTAGTTCAGCCTTGCCTTGGGACAAGCTGTGCAAGGCTTCACTGTGCAGGTACCATGTCCCTCTACACTAAGCTGTAGTTTCCTAGGTAAACAAAGTGCAAAGAATTCAAATAAAAACAAAGTAAGAATCAAAAAGCAACTCACGTAGGAGGCCCACATTTCCCATAGCAGCCCAACTTATTAAACAGGCATGTGGACTTAGTCATTCTTTGCCTGATTAAGTACATTTGGTTTTATTGGTTTTTCTTTTCTGTGGACTACATCATTGTTTTTTGTTTTTCAAAACTGTGCTTTCATGTTGTTATTGTTCAGCAACTGGCATCCTTTTACCCCTTGATTGAATGGATCACCTAGGGGGAACAAATTCTCTTTTACATTTTCCCTCAAGCTGAAATGAAAGTAAAGGCATTATGAATGTTTGCTGTTCAGCACCTACAATAGCAAGTAATAGTTCTTGAAATCATCTCTGAAATGGCAATGTGTACTCACTTGCAACCTGGAAATGAAAACATCCCAGTTTTTTGTCTCATCGTTGGATGGAATAAGCCTTGCAGGATAAAGATTGCTTGTTCCCACCAGCTGACAATGAGATGAATACTCTGCAGGAGCAGAGATGACAGAAACACTAAATTTAGCGAACTCTTCTCCATCTTGTACAACCTCAACTGAATCTAAAGTAGACCAGTTTCTAGCTGAGCCTTCATAGAACTTGTTGGTCATTAAAAACCTACAAAGAAAACATAGGGAGAAAAAAGAAGTCAAAATGACAGAAGGAAAAAGTTAGTATTCATTTGATAAAGTACCAGTGGTAGATAAAAGTTCACTATTGCTAGCTGCAAACATCACGGTATCTTAGCTTGGCCTCCCATGTCATTAGGATTGTTCATAAATGAAGAGATTCTGTGAATATGCTTTTACTACTTACAGTTTCATCTCACAAGCACAGCTTTTCATAGCTGTGGCAGGCAAGAAGCAAATGCAATTTCATTCAAGGGCCTTTTCCAGAGCAGTATTTCAGCAGTTACCAACAGTTTATAATCAGTGGAGCAGAACCTGAGAGACTGTCAGTCGGCCTGCAGTGGCTCTCAATAAACATTTTATGAGGTTTTCTGAAAATTGCTTTTATGATAGGTGCAGGCATGATAACCAGTCTGATTTATCATTGCAATTCTTCCTTGGCTCAGATGCCTAAATGGCAATTTCCTTCGCAAACGTCTGAATTTGCAGGGGAAGACAGTTTTCTCTCACTGGACAGTAGGGAGAGGTCATCAGCTCTAGTCTCCCAGCTCGTAGTGGGTAAGGCACAAATAACTATTTTCTCATTGTGAAAAGGTCTGTCTACATGTGGTATTGCAGCTGTTTCCAGTAGTTTATAATAATGGGTTTTATATATATGTTACTACCATTGCAGTCTGAATACCTCCCAAATAAATGTTCTGAAACAGAAATAATTGAGAACATCCGGAAACACATTCCAGTCCTTTGCAGATCAGGACTATATCCTGGTCTTTACCACTTTTTACCCAGTTACTTTTAACTATTCAAGTTATCTCATAAGGATAGGATAAACTTTCCTCCTTATTGTATGCTGGCTAATACTTTAACCTTACTTGGTCTATGAATGTATTGTGGAAGATTTTTTATTTTTGTTTATTGATAACCACAAAGAATTTAGAAAAGGAATCTTTTAGCAATAAAAGAGGCTTGCTACAAAATGAATTATTGTGCTTATGCACAATGCAAAATACACTCTATACGGATTTTAAAATTTGGGATAATGCCTAGATGAAACTATGACAGGTTTGACAAGCACTCATCTGTAAATATAACACAATATAGAATATTTTCTGGTCTGGAGGGCACATATGTATAGAGAATATTCTCTGTTGTAGAATATTGCTTACTTGTTAAAATCAGTTGCTTTCAGTAGCACAACATAGAGCCTAAATTCAACACAATGGTCTAAGGAACTTCTGATTCATAGGACTTTCGAATCCTCAAGGACTTCAAAATGCTTAAAAGGAATCCTAGAACTCAACGTGTCATTCAGGTGAGAAAAGGATGTTTTGCTTTATTGCATTCCTTGCACTTTAAGCCTAAACAGCTCTTTCCATACAACATTCAGCTGAAAGTGAAACATTCAGCATCAGTGGAAATGAAAAAAACATTTCCATTTCATCTAAAACACATTCACAAATATTTATGGAAAATATTTCACTATAGTGAAAAAGCCACAAAATTAAAACACCCATTAACTTAAACGTTAATTCCTAAAAGAAAGGCATCTGATATAGAGCCCAATCTGAACAGAATTTCCATCATGTCTCAGTACAGTGCTGCAGATAGTAGCTGAAGGCCAGTTATAAGCACAGAAAAGTTGACTTAAATGTTTGCACCAACCACAGATGCTGGGTGTGCTCTGTACTTTTGCTGAGCAGATAAGAAAAGTGGCAAAAAAGGAAATTTTTCAGAGACTTACCATATGAACAAACAAGTTTTATAAGGTTATGTATGTGAGTACAATCCAAAGTGACTGCCACAGAATCACAGAATAGTTTGGATTGGAAAGGACCTTAAGATCATCTAGTGCCAGCCCCCCCTGCCATGGGCAGGTACACCTCACATGAAACCATGTCACCCAAGGCTCTGTCCAACATGGCCTTGAACACTGCCAGGGATGGAGCATTCACAACTTCCTTGGGCAACCCATTCCAGTGCCTCACCATCCTAACAGGAAAGAATTTCTTCCTTATATCCAATCTAAACTTCCCCTGTATAAGTTGTAACCCATTGTCCCCTGTATAAGCTGTATAAGTTGTAACCCATTGTCCTATCACTACAGTCCCTAATGAAGAGTCCCTCCCCAGCATCCCTATATGCCCCCTTCAGATACTGGAAGGCTGCTATGAGGTCTCCACTCAGCCTTCTCTTCTCCAGGCTGAACAGTCCCAACTTTCTCAGCCTGTCTTCATACGAGAGGTGCTCCAGTCCCCTGATTGTTCTTGTGGCCCTCCTCTGGACTTGTTTCAACAGTTCCATGTCCTTTTTATGTTGAGGACATCAGAACTGCACACAATACTCCAGGTGAGGTCTCCTGAGAGCAGAATAAAGGGGCAGGATCACCTCCTTCGACCTGCTGGTCATGCTCCTTTTGATGCAGCCCAGGATACAGTTGGCTTTCTGGGCTGCAAGCACACACTGAAGCCGGCTCATGTTCATTTTCTCATCGACCAGCACACCCAAGTCCTTCTCCACAGGGCTGCTCTCAATCTCTTCTCTGCCCAGCCTGTAGCTGTGTCTGGGATTGCTCCTACCCAGGTGTAGGACCCTGTACTTGTCATGGTTAAAGTTCATGAGGTTGGCATCAGCCCACCTCACAAGCATGTCAAGGTCCCTCTGGATGGCATTCCTTCCCTCCAGCGTATCAAACGAACCACACAGCTTGGTGTCATTGGCAAACTTACTGAGGGCGCACTCAATCCCACTGTCCATGTCAGCAACAAAGATGTTGAACAAGACCGGTCCCAACACCGATACCTGAGGGACACCACTCATTACTGGTCTCCAGCCGGACATTGAGCCACTGACCACAACTCTTTGTGTGCAGCCCTCCAGCCAGTTCTTTATCCACCGAGTGGTCCATCCATCAAGTTGATGTCTCTCCAATTTAGAGACAAGGATGACGTGTGGGACAGTGTCGAATGCTTTGCGCAAGTCCAGGTAGATGACATCAACTGCTCTACCCCTGTCCATCAATTATGTAGCCCCATCGTAGAAGGCCACCAAATTGGTCAGGCAGGATTCCCCCTTAGAGAAGCCATGCTGGCTGTCACCAAGCACCTTGTTGTTTGTCATGTGCCTTAGCATGGCTTCCAGGAGAATCTGCTCCAAGATTTTGCCAGGCACAGAGGTGAGACTGACTGGTCTGTAATTCCCCGGGTCATCCATTTTCCCCTTCTTGAAAATGGGGGCTATATTTCCCTTTTTCCAGTCCTTGGAAACTTCACCTGAGTGCCATGATTTTTCAAATATGATGGCCAGTGTCTTAGCAACCTCATTTGCCAGCTCCTTCAGGACCCACGGATGGATTTTATCAGGTCCCATGGACTTGTGCACTGGACCTGATGAAATCCATATACTGAGAACACTTTCTCTTCATATTGCAACAGAGACTAAAATTTTATGTTACTTGCAGTTTTATGAGGATTAGCATTCTAATTAGTGAACTAGTTGAGCATGCTTAACTTAATAACACAGGCTTTTATCCTTAGCATTTTTCCAAACAACTGAGAGTGAACAGCCTCCAACAAGCACATTCCTAACCAGTACAACTATAATTCAGTAAATGATAACAAAGCCATTCAAACAACAAAAAGCAATAGAATTACTTCATTTAGTTTAATATTTTCTTAGATGAGTAGATAGCAACTAGAGTGAGCACAATATAGCAAATGCATGACAAAGGGAGGAGAGTTAACAAAGATTTTATCTGCAGAATTGAAAATGCCTTGGCTTTTATGGGAAATGCTGTATTCATATTAAACATCCTTTTGTGCCAGGTAGCCATATGAGCTCTAACTCCCACCTGTTACTGATCACCATCTTATGCACCTATTCATTACAAAGAGAAATATTTCAAGAAAAGAAACTAGCAGGAATTACTACTGTGTCAAAGAGAAACACCACCGTTGGGTAAAAGACTTTAAAACGTTGGTTTTTTTTAATCAGTTCTATTCTGTACATGTTATAAGCAACAACAGTCAAGTACTTATCAGTATAAGTGGGTTAAATACTAATGCTCTGCATTTCCATTCACTTTGACACTTTTTGCCAGAGAAGATGACAGACAGGTGCTTGAACATTTGGATGTCATCAGCTGCTGAGAGAACTAACATGCCTCTTCCAGCAAAAACTACTGCCCACTGCTCCCTGCTGTGGCAGTAGCTCGTTTTTATAAAACTAGCACAATCAGAACCACTGCACAACCACTCCCTAACAGCTCACCTCTCAGTGGCAAGTGCAGGAGGATGAACGGGACTGATGTTCTTGCTAGAAAGAGGGAGAAGGACATGGCAGCTCTTTGCATGAGACATGCTAGCAGGAGGCGGGATATGACTACCACAAAGTGGTAGACTAGTGGTGTGTCCTCGTTTCAGCTGGGATAGAGTTAATTTTCATCCTAGTAGCTGGTACAGAGCTTTGTTTTTGATTTAGTGTGAGAATAATGCTGATAACACGCCAATGCTTGAATTGTTGCTAAGTAGCACTTACCTTTTCAGGGCAAATACCAAGGACTTTTCAGTCTCTTCTGCTCTGCCAAGTGAGGAGGGGCACAAGAAGCCAGGAGGGAGCAGAGACAGGACACCAAACCAGCCAAAGGGGTATTCCATACCACAGCACATCATTCCCAGTATATAAACCGGGTGAGAGTCACACATAAGGGACCCATTACTGCTGAGGTCAAGCTGGGCAGTGGTCTGTTAGCAGTGGTCTGTTAGTGGTGGTTAGCAGCTGTACTGTGCAACATTCTTTCTTTTTCCCCTAGGATTTTATTCCTCTCTCTCTCTCCAGATCCTTTTTGTTGCTACTACTAATTATTATTATTGTTGTTATATTGTTATTATTTTATTCCAGTTACTAGACTGTTCTTATCTCAACCCACTGGTTTTGCCACTTTCTCATTCTCCCCTCCATCTCACCACAGGGGCAGGGGGAGTGAGGGAGCAGCTGCATGGTACTTCGTTGCCACCTTAAATCATGACATGGTGGTAAAGGCAGGCTGTGGATCCAGCTCATGCTCTGGAATTTAGATCCTCTTTTACTGATTAATAAATTGAGCTATGTCCTGGGTTCAGCAGTAGCAGTAATTTTTCTCATTCTTAGTAGCTGGTGCAGAGCTGTGTTTTTTACTTTCAGCTTGGGAACAGTGGTGATAACACCGATGTTTTTAGTTGTTGCCCAGTAATATTTACTCTGACCAAGGACTTTCTGAGCCTCATGCTCTGGCAGGGAGGAGGGGAAGCCAGGAGGAAGCAGAGACAGGACACCTGACCCAAACTAGCCAAAGAGGTATTCCATACCACAGCACATCATGCCCAGTATATAAACTGGGGGCAGTTGCCCGGAAGGGCCAGATCACAGCTCGGGTCAGGCTGCGTATCGGTTAGCAGGTGGTAAGCAGTTGTATTCTCTTCCCTTGTTATTTCCCGTATCATTATTATTATTGATGTCAGCAGCAGTGATTTGTGTTATACCTTAGTTACTGGGCTGTTCTTATCTCAACCCGTGGGAGTTACATTCTTTCAATTCTCCTCCCCATCCCTCCGGGAGCAGGGTGAGGAAGGCAGGGGGAGTGAGTGAGTAGCTGCGTGATTGTAGATTGCCAGCTGGGCTTAAACCACAGCAAGCTATTAAAGCTTGGTCCTCTCTGGCGTAACTTTCTGTCTTCAAGGGACACTCTCCTACACCTCAGTAAATGGCCTTTTAAGGGAAAAAAAGGCAGGCAGGGGTCAAAGATCTGTTCCTTCCCATGTCTTTGCCCTGCTTGTGTCCTGTTTATTGAGGCAGACTGTAATCTTACCAAGGAGTCATCTTGAACAAGAAATGTAATCAAAGCGAAACAGAAAGGGAAAACAGAGGCTGCAATGTATCTCTGTGCATTTTAGAAGCTCTTGACAATAGACATGCTGAGATAAACAAGGTGAATAAAGTGTTCCTGAATCTTGAAGAGATCATTGGTTTGTTCTGTTTCTGTTGAGTATATCTTATTATTTGCATGATACACCATGCAATATTGTATTATGGTAGTTAACAGAGGCCTAAAATGATGCAATTGTCTCTTAAATCAAGAGATAATCCAACAGAAAACAGCACAAATAACAAGGCGTGTCTTTAGCTGCAAGTTTTCTTCATAAGGGCTTCTGAGGTGTTATGGGTTGGTGCTAGCCAGCAGCCAAGCATCCATGTAGCTGCTTGCTCAGTCCCTATTGCAACAGGGAGGGAAGGGAGAATAGAAAGATCAAAAAATGACAAAACTCATGGGTCAAGATAAAGACAGCTTAGTAAGTGAAGAAAAGAGGGGGGGAAAAAGCGATACAGAAGCAAACACCTCCCACAAGCAGGGCAATGTATAGTAGGTGCCCAAGATTGCTGGAAGCCACTCCCCACCTTCTTCCTCTTCCATTTTTTATTGCTAAGCACCTGGTGCATACATAAGGATAATCACTTTAGGTATTTTTGTGTCTAAGTGCCCTGAGGGACTATTAAAAACTAGATCACACCTAACCCAACAGAGTAAAACAAATTCTCCTGCAAAACACAGCCAGACTATGCTTCCTTAATTACTTGCTGGTCATGAGAGTGATCAAAACTTCATCTACACTCTTTTCAAGTCTCACCTATTGTGGAGCCTGAGTTTCTTTTCCCAGCTTCAAAGGGCTGTTTATGAATTTTGGTATTTAATTATAATGTATTAAAGTAGACACAAGTCAAGAGAAACTTTGTAAGTATTTCTGCCTTTACTATAATAAGCTCAAAGGATGTAAAAAAACCCATTCCAGAATAGGAGAAAACATGAACCATTCACCTTTTGTGCTGATATTCTCTTTTAATTTACAGGCAGTGTGTCTGCAGAGTTGCTTCAAATTTCTCTCTTCAGATGCACCTCAGATTCATGACCACATTAAAGTTTTCTTCCAATAATTAATTAAAACAGTAAGATTTTAGAATACGAACTACTAAACGTAAGTCTGAATAACCCTCATTAAGTCCATACACAGGCACTGCACTAACATCACATTTGATCTTATTATGCCTGCTGGAGCAATCAAAATCTAAGATAAATATTTCAACCGCCAAAGTATTTTGCTTCTGTATGAGCATCCTAAGGCTGCAGTTTCCTGTTGTATAGTTAAGCAAGACCTGTTGACTACTTTAAATAAAACAACTCCTCTAAGACCTATCTATTAATTCCATTGCTAGTTTTGCAGCACAGTGTCATGTTCCACAGGATTTTCAAGGGCTTTTTGATTGAGATTTTTTCTTGGAACTGAAATTTTACTAGAAAGCGTGGTACTATGCTAACAATGGTCACATTCAGGACAAAGGTAGAAAGCAACCAGATTACAGGAGAGCAGCTATGACCTGCACTAGTATGAGTAAAGATACAGAACAAGAATCCAGGGCACTGTTTTGGTGGTCTGTCTGTACAAGAATGAGGCAGACTATAGACAGAAGCACCAGGGCAGCACCAGAGAAAGCGGTATTTTGTGTCTTGGAGTAAAAGCAAAGACCCAATTTGGGGAGAGTTTTGGTCGGAGAATAGTATTTTTTGAATAGAATCCAAGGAAAATTTTTCCTTAATTGCCCATGGTGTTCAGGGAAATGCATGCCCTTTGATAATTTACAGTACTGAAACAAAATAACACTTGACTCTGTCACTAAAGACACAGCTAAATACATCAGTCAAAAGAAGGTAAAAGTACTATACTAACAGCAATCTTATCTGTATATTATGTTCTTTCACAGAGTTCTAGATGGTGTGGAGGGGAGATGTTAAATAACAAAGCATGTTTGGGTTTTGACACAGATCATGGTCTCCGATGATGACTGAAAGTGTCTATATGCACTCTAATTACAGTGTCAAACTCATCACCAATTCTCTTCAACCCAAGTCCTTCCAGGGGTCCTTTTACCTAAAGCTAGACTGTCCTTCAATCTCAGTTTAAGTAATGGTATCTATTTCTTCATGCTTACCAGCTTGATGTCACATGCCTCTTTTCTATCAAAATGCTGTTCAAGCTTTGATTACCTCCTACATTATTACTTTAATCTTCCTCTCTTTGGTTTCCTTGGACTTTGATTTCTCTTTTTCAAGATGTCAAAAGTATTTTTAGATGGCAAAAGTCATTTGTCTTTCTTCTGCCCAAGCAAACATCTAGTTCGTGCTCTTATATGCGTAAATTTACTTCAATGCAAGTTTTCTGGCCCAAATTCTTCCCAAATAAATTTAAGCAATTAGCAGATGTAGCTAAATGACAAGAGCATGCCACATTATTTTTGCCAGAGCTTAAGAAAATAATTTTAACTGCTGTTCCTGCTGCTGAGGAAAGAACTGAGGATTGTGGACCAGCAGCTATATGGTAGCTCTCAAACAGTAGCAGATATTTTCCCAATCGCTGGAATCCACAAGTGAGAGCAACAGCTTCAAGTTCTCAAAGAGTGGTGGTGAATGGAGATAAAATCCAGTTGGTGACCAGTCACAAGTGGCATATTTGGGCCAGTTCTGTTAAATATCTTTACCAATGATCTGGACAAAGGGTTGATTTGTATATTTGAAGACAACAGTATATTTGCAGACAACACCAAACCGGGCAGGTGTGTCAATCTGCTGGAGGGTCTGCAGAGGGATCTGGACAGGTTGGATCGATGGGCTGGGGCCAATGGTATAAGGTTCAGCAAGGCTCAGTGGTGGGTCCTGCACTTTGGCCCCAGTAACCCCATGCAATGCTACAGGCTTGGAGAAGAGTGGCTGTAAATCTCTAGCAGAAAAGGACCTAGGGGTGTTGGTCAACAGTGGCTGAACATGAGCCAGCCTGTGGCCAAGAAGGCCAACAGTATCATGGCTTGTACCAGAGTTAGTGCGGCCAGCAGGACTAGGGAAGGGATTGTCCCCGTGTACCCAGCACCAGTGAAGCTGAACCTCAAACACTGAATTGTTTTGGGCACCTCACTACAAGAATCATAGAATTATACAATGGTCAGAGCTGGAAGAGACCCTAAGAATCATCAAGTTCTAAATCTCCTTCCACTAGACCAGGTTGCTCAAAGCCACATCCAACCTGGCTTTGAACACTTCCAGGGATGGGGCAGCCACAGCTTCTCTGGAAAACCTGTTCCAGTATCTCACCACCCTCATAGTGAATAATTTTTTCCTAGTATCTAACCTAAATCTACTCTCTGTCAGTTTAAAGCCATTCCCTCTTTTCTTATTTCTACATGTCCTTGCAAAAAGCCCCTCTCCAGATTTCTTGTAGGCCCCCTTTAGGCACTGGAGCTGCTCTAAGGTCTCCCCAGAGCCTTCTCTCCTCCAGGCTGAACAAGCCCGACTCTGTTAGCCTTTCTTCATAGAAGAGGTGCTCCAGACCTCTGAAAATCTTCATGCCCTCCTCTGGACTTGGTCCAACAGGTCCATGTCCTTCTTGTGCTGGGGGCCCCAAAGCAAGAAAGACATTGAGGTGCTGGAGCATGTCTACAGAAGGGCAAAAAGCTGGTGAAGGTCCTAGAGCACAAGTCCTGTGAGAAGCAGCTGAGGGAACCAGGGTTGTTTAGTCTGGAGAAAAGAAGGCTCAGAGGAGACCTTATTGCTCTCTACAGCTGCCTGAAAGGAGGTTATAGCAAGTGGGTATTGGCCTCTTCTATCACCTAACGAGCAATAGGACAAGAGGAAATTGCCTCAAGTTGCTCCAGGGGAGGTTTCGAATAGATATTAAGAAGAATTTCTTCACAGAAAGGGTTGTCAAGCATTAGAACAGGCTGCGAGGGAAATGGTTGAGACACCATCCTTGGAGGTATTTAAAAGATGTGTAGAGTATCTGAAGGGGGCCTATAGGGATGCTGGGGATGGACTCTTCATTAGGGACTGTAGTGATAGGACAAGGGGTAACGGGTTAAAACTTAAACAGGGGAAGTTTAGATTGGCTATAAGGAGGGAATTCTTTCCTGTTAGGGTGGTGAGGCACTGGAATAGGTTGCCCAGGGAGGTTGTGAATGCTCCATCCCTGGCAGTGTTCAAGGCCAGGTTGGACGAGGCCTTGGGTGATATGGTTTAGAGCAAGGTGTCCCTGTCCATGGCAGGGCAGTTGGAACTTGATGATCTTAAGGTCCTTTCCAACCCTAACTATTCTATGATTCTATGTGACACTTAAGGGTATGGTTTATTGGTGCACTTGCTAGGTTCACTGCTATGTTAAAGGCTGACTCATCTTTTTATCCCAAGTCTTCCCATTCCCTAACTCTTCTTCCCTCTTCTGATGTTAGGAGAAACATGGTCTTGTCACCATCCCTGAGGCAGGAAAATTATGAGGTTTTGCACCCCTTCTTAGCCACAAGCTAGCTCTGACAGAGTCCACTGGTAATCCCCATTCAGACTAAATACTCTGGTCATGCAAGCAGACTTCAGCCCCTAGAACTGTTTACAAATCACAGTTAGATTTTCCTGAAACAGAATTTTATCTCATTCTATTAGCAAAACAGGATGATGCATATACCAGTACCTTAAAATATGTTTGCCTACACCACTTTTTCAGACCTTTACCTGAGCATATTAATATATTCTCTCTATAAATATTGTGTTATTGTTCTCCTGCATAGTAACTCTTCAGAACAGAAAGCAAATTGTAATTTCAAAGCAATTTTCACTTAACTGCTTTTCTTGGTTTGCTCCTAATTTACAAACAGGCTTTGTACATCACAAAGGTCTATTTAAGAATAAATCATAACTTACCTTATCTCTAGGCTGCTGATTCTATTCACTGGCCTTGTATATTTTAATGACAGTCTAAGTATAAGAAACAGATTTTTTTATGTTACAGTAGTCAGCTTTAATTAGATCATTGTGACATTTCAAGCAGAGGGAATATTCTAAATCAACAGGCAATTACAAAAGTCATATAGCAAAGGTTCAGTACACAGAAGAATAATTCTAAAGGGTTTTTTTTTCACCTAGGAGCAGGTGCTTCAAAGTAAAGGAAAACAGAGATCATGTTTCGTTAATGTACTTCCAGCTGCATTACTACCCAGTAACTGGCAATATTTCCCTTCAAGGGAATTTTACAATGAAATTACGGTCTCACTAATGCCAGTGGAAATTTCTGTGACTGAGAGATCAGGCACAGGGAAACATGTTTGGACCAATAAAAACCAACAAAGAAGTAAGGACTGTAAAAGAGAAAAACTGTGAAAATAAGGGACTGCATCTGAACAATTTTAGTGGTCTTGACTCCATATTTTTCTTCTAAGAATATCCAATTTAGTTTTGTTTTGGTTGTTTGTTTTTTTTTTTAATTTGGATGCTTTGGAAGAAGAAAATTAAAATTAGTATCAACTTGACATGCAACATTTCTGATTAATTTTCAGAATCACATGTATTATGATATGAAATTTCTTGTGCTACTCACGTTGTATTGGTGTCTGAGCACTCAGAGGAAGACGTATCCACAGTACGTGCTACAAATGTTGCATTTGTCAAATCTATAAAATCTGAACTGCTGGTTTTGAGGCTGAAATTACTAGCGTAAAAAAGGATGCATATATTATTCCCAGTGGTCACATTCAGGGGAGAATATGATAAACTGTCTTCTTCCTCAGTGGCCATTAATTGTCGTCTTAATTCCCCCACTACTACAGTTCTTCTAGGAATCTGAAATGACAGCACATTAACAATTCATCTCCTTTGTAAGAGATAATATCAAATGACCACACACTTTCACCATTCTGCTCCATGACCACCCACCTTTCTTAAATCCTAAAGCAACCCCAATATTTATTATTGCCTGTCTACTTAATTGGCAACAGGGAGGCTAACAAAGTGGTGATAACCTAGTTTCCCATGGTCAGGTGTCCATAATGTGAAAACAAGCACCACTGATATTAAGCAAATTAATGTAAACCCATGTTGTTAACACAGAATTAAGATAGCAGTATGTATTAGTGCTAACAGGTTAAAGATTATTTTTTTTTTGTCAGAAGAATGTAATGAAAGAAACTAACTTTTTTTCCTGCAATAAAATCACAAGAAAACTTCAACTTGCCAGTTCAGTAACCGTCTTCCCTTAGTAACAATAATAGTTTTTGTACTCTTTAACAGGCATGAAAGCAGCAGCTTAACTACCAGTGTTACATTTAGGCTCTTCTGATGTCTTCTGAAAAAAGATCAGTGCTCGTTTGGCTGGTGTGATGAACTCCCACGGGACTTCACTGCATATACACATTTGCTTTCAGGGGGTTTCCAGGAATTCCCTTTAATAGGTAATGTTTTTTTACAACTGTGCCCAGGGCATCGTTGGTAAAACAGCCCTATTGATATCAACTGTAAAAGCTATCTGGCCTTTTCAGATGATAACTTAATCCTGTTCATATCTTGTTCTTCACTTCTTACTGTTCATATCTGGGCTATTCCATTTATTTTTAAGACCCATTTCAGCTTTATAACTTTGTATGCTACAAATGGCCTCTACCCTTGGATAACTCCGGGATACAATAAATGAGAAGCATCACAGGGGTTACCAGAACTATAATTATGTGGAGCAATAGCCTGTAACCCTTTTTAACAGGTTTAAATACAGGCAAGGACTATTTTCCAGTCTGAAACAAAGGATCTAATATCACTTTATAACCTGCCTGTGGAGAGAAGCCCCAGAAGATATTGTCACTGTAACTGCTGCTCTCAGGCCATCTGTTATATACAATGCATCTTTGCAGATACCTCATCCTATGAACAAAGCAGAACGGACTGAGTTAAAAACCTTTGACTAAACACTCAAATGAAGATTGCAATCTCCCTCTCCCATACATGCATACTTTATGATTTTCTTTTTAATTCAGAGTAGTGCCTTTTCAAGTGCATCAGAACATGCATTATTTTAAATGAATACCATTTTCTTTAAGAGAAGAGTGTACAACAAAAGAAAATATTCAACTTTTGATATAAAACTTTTAATCTTCCCTTAGGCTCTCCTGAAATATAATCATTTTATTTCAAACTGCGAGGAAGAGCTGAAGTCTAAATTATATCCTGTCTAACAATTGACTTCACTATGTGGGCCCCATGTATCATCTAAAGAGGGCTTTAAAATCTGCCTGTTAATAGCTGAAAACAATGCAGCATTGGAGACTGTGATTGGGCTAACTTGGGGGATGAGGTTTAAGTATCTTAAAATAAAAGAAAGCTATTAAAATATAATCATGAGACTACAGCTTTATTTCTCTTACTCTGCTGCCAGTACTTTGTCATGAGGCTCTCACATAAAGATTCCCTTCAGTCTCTAAAAAAGCATATGAACCAAAAGTGTTTGCTTGTGAAGAAGAGGTGTCAGGGACTAAGAAATCCACTAGTTTCCCATGATTAAACCTGTTTTAATAAATCTACCTATGCTGAAGAACAAAGGCAATGCAGCTTAATGAAAGCATTTCTGAAAGTGGGCTTTATTTTGGTCATATTTGTAGCTGAAAATACAGGCAGTCATGGACTGTGCAGCCCTGTGAGTCTTCACTTGCTCAGCTATTGGCAGGCAGGACTACTACACTGAACAGGAGCCTGAAAACATCAGCTCTCTGAAGAAATGTCCCCAAACTCTTACCAGCCTGTGTATTCATCCCTCAGCCTGGAGATGTGTGTCTCTAAGTTACCTGTGGGTGAGGTGATTCAGCACATTCACAATCAGAGATTCAAGAGAACTTAGTCTTGAGGCTGGAAGGAGGATTTGTGACACACCCCAGTGTGGGACCCACTGGAGACCTGAAGACAGCAGTTGCTCCTTCCCACTCACCTGCAGTGGGAAGCTGAGAGCTCTCCAGTACAGCCCTGACTCTATGTATTAGGCACATTTTCTTACTCTTTTGTTGCTGCACAAGCATGAGCTTACTGAATTAAAATCATTCTCTCCATGCCATATATTTCATGCTAAACTATAAATGACAAGATGTTTCCTTGAGAAATGGATTATATTTACATTGAATTATTGTAAATCATATTAGATTGTTTAGGAAAAATCCACAGTGGCAGTGTTGTCAATCATTAAGCAATATTTTACTCTGTTGTTTAGTGCCCACTTTGCCTTTACCTACTCTGAAGCATGAGATGTTTGAGTCACTGTCTTGTTCCTCCAGATTTATCAATGACATTTTTTGATCTCGGATATGCAATGAACAATCACAAGACCTGATTAAATAAAGCACAGAAAAGAAAGGGTGCCATTTACAGTGTCCTAGACCAGAACTGTAATTACCAACAGAACCTGCAGTAAAAGCAGCCTGGACAAAATTCTTCCCTTTGATCTGTGTTGCAAAACTCCTAATTCAGGATCATCTTTGTTGGAAAGCAGAAAGCTGATCTGGCAACACTCTGATGCACCAACATGCTGATCTTTTCCAAAGTAAACAGACCTTATATCCAAAGTTATTCATTTGTTTTGTTGTTGCTGCCAGAGTTTTGCTGGCTTTTCCAAAACAGAAAGGCTAGAGACAAGAAAAAAGATTTGGGGCCATTTTATATATTTGCAATGTCTTATATTCAAATGGCTTATATTCAAATCAAATGGTGGCAAACACATATGAGAAAACCACAAAATATGAGGAAAATAAGATTTTCATTGGCTCAAATGACGAATGATAATGAACCACAGAAACAGGCTACATTTCATACTAGTTTCAAAGTAGGATTTTTGGGAATCAGTTCAACATATGGTTATGCCTTCTTTTTCAGTCTTGGCATTTTTATTGCATTGTTTAGGTGTGCACATAAAGGATAAGAAAACTGTCTTGGTGGTGTTTGTTGTTCCTTTTCAATTCTAATAGTATGGATCTATGACCGCATCCTCTCTGTGGAGTTATTGTAGCAGCTAAGGGAAGGGGAAGGTCTTTCTGTACTTTCAACAAGGGAGGCGAGGAGCAGTGCATTTAGATGGCAAAAGGTGTTTTTTCTAAATTTAGTCACAACACAATTAAACCAGCCATTGGTATCACTAAACTGCATAAAAATCTCAGCCTCTATAAAAAAAAAATAAAGTTAATATAAATATAAAATATTGCTTAATAGCAACAATAAATACAGAAAAGAGCCTGAAATCATAGGGCACGCAGATGTAGACAAAAGCTTAAAATACTTCGTGAAAGGGAAGGTCAAAGAATCCTTTTGGATAACTTATGATGGCCTGAATCATGAGGTGTAACTAACACCCTAGGAGAGGAAACCAGGCACTGCAAGCGCACCACAGCACCCCAGAGACAAATAACTGCTATCTAAACAAGATTTTGGGCTTGGTAGCTTGAGTCTTATGAATGTGTACAATTACCAGAAGGCAAATTGTGAAGAAGATGGAGCCAGGTTTTTTTCAGTGGGGCCAGGCGACAGGGCCCGAGACAACGGGCACAAACTGAAATACAGGACATTCTGTCTGAACTTTCTGTACTGTGAAGCAGACTGAGCACTAGCACAGGTTGTCCAAGAAGTTATGGAGTCTCCATTCTCAGAGATGTTCAAAATCCAACTGGACATGGTACTGGGCAACTTTTTTTAGAAGGCCCTTCTGGAACAGGGAAGTTGGACTAGATGATCTCCAGAGGTCAATTCCAACCACAATTATCTATTTTATTCTAAATTATCTATTCTGTCCTAAATAATTTACAGGTTTAGACCTTGGCATTACCTGAGTAGGATGCAGGATGGGGAAGGCTTCTTCAAATTCTTGGATTTCTAAAAGAAGTAGTCTTGTTAAGGTGTGGTTTCCTGCCTAAGTGAACTAGTCATGACTAAGTGAACTAGTCATATTTTACCTACTGCTATTTCCAAGTCCTATTGCTTGAATTAACATATCAGTACAAGATGTGAAACATGAGATACTGTCTATCACCTACAAAGTGATGAAATTAGGCATAGTACTGAAAAAAAAAACAATGATTTGGAGCAACACAACATTTTGAGCAAATTCAAATGCAAGATTTGATGCAGCAACTACACTTTTTGTGCTCTGTTGCAAAGGATCTTACCAACCTCCAGCTAATTTTGACTTCCATTCCTTATCATTAAAACTGACAGAGACAAAATTCCTGCTCTGCTTCAGCTGAACCCAGAGGATGTTTAAACTACATTTTCATAGAATCATAGAATGGTTAGGGTTGGAAAGGACATTAAGATCATCAAGTTACAACCCCCCTGCCATGGGCAGGGACACCTCACTCTAAACCATATCACCCAATGCCTTGTCCAACCTGGCCTTGAACACTGCCAGGGATGGAGCATTCACAACCTCCTTGAGCAACCCATTCCAGTGCCTCACCACCCTAATAGGAAAGAATTTCCTCCTGATATCCAATCTAAACTTCCCCTGTTTTAAGTTTTAACCCATTACCCCTTGTCCTATCACTACAGTCCCTAATGAAGAGTCCCTCCCCAGCATGCCTATAGGCCCCCTTCAGATACTAGAAGGCTGCTATGAGGTCTCCATGCAGCCTTCTCTTCTCCAAGCTGAACAGCCCCAACTTTCTCAGCCGATCTTCATAGGAGAGGTGCTCCAGTCCCTGATCATCCTCGTGGCCCTCCTCTGGACTTGTTCCAACAGTTCCATGTCCTTTTTATGTTGAGGACACCAGAACTGCACACAGTACTCCAAGTGAGGTCTCACAAGAGCAGAGTAAAGGGGCAGGATCACCTCTTTCTACCTGCTGGTCACGCTCCTTTTGATGCAGCCCAGGATATGGTTGGCTTTCTGGGCTGCAAGCGCACACTGCTGGCTCATGTTCATTTTCTCATCGACCAGCACCCCCAAGTCCTTCTCCACAGGGCTGCTCTGAATCTCTTCTCCGCCCAGCCTGTAGCTGTGCCTGAGATTGCTCCGACCCAGGTGTAGGACCTTGCACTTGTCATGGTTAAACTTCATGAGGTTGGCATCAGCCCACCTCACAAGCATGTCAAGGTCCCTCTGGATGGCATTCCTTCCCTCCAGCATATCAAACGAACCACACAGCTTGGTGTCACTGGCAAACTTACTGAGGGCGCACTCAATCCCACTGTCCACGTCAGCAACAAAGATGTTGAACAAGACCGGTCCCAACACCGATCCCTGAGGGACACCACTCGTTACTGGTCTCCAGCCGGACATTGGGCCATTGACCACAACTCTTTGTGTGCAGCCCTCCAGCCAGTTCTTTATCCACCAAGTGGTCCACACATCAAATTGATGTCTCTCCAGTTTACAGACAAGAATGTCGTGTGGGACAGTATCGAACACTTTACACAAGTCCAGGTAGTTGACAACAACTGCTCTACCCCTGTCCACCAATTCTGTAGCCCCATCATAGAAGACCACCATATTGGTCAGGCAGGATTTCCCCTTAGTGAAGCCATGCTGGCTGTCACCAAGCACCTTATTGTTTGTCATGTGCCTTAGCATGCCTTCCAGGAGAATCTGCTCCAAGATTTTGCCAGGCACAGAGGTGAGACTGACTGGTCTGTAATTCCCTGGGTCATCCATTTTTCCCTTCTTGAAAATGGGGGTTATATTTCCAGTGGTTAGGAACTTCACCTGACTGCCATGATTTTTCAAATATGATGGCCAGTGGCTTAACAACTTCATTCGCCAGCTCCTTCAGAACCCACGGATGGATTTCATCAGGACCCATGGACTAGTGCACGTTCAGATTTTTAAGATGGTCTCAAACCATTTCCTCTCCTACAGTGGGCCCAAGGTCTTCATTCTCACAGTCCCTGCGTCTAGGAAAGTTTGTAGGGTGGAATGTTTGTGACCCAGCTGTATCAGAATTCCCCAAACATTTCCAGTGGAGATGCCTAGTTTATCAGGGATTATCAGAAGCTTATGTGAATACACCATTATTTCTCATTCACCTATCTCATTCAAAGCGGTACATTATCACAACTCCTGGGTAGCTTTTTAAATTTGAAATTTCTGTTGTATTAAATCACCTGAAGTTTTATAACTTGCATATAATACAATTAAAAATACATATCTAAAGACTGCACACATCCCAAGTAATTGCACTTGCAGGTGTTTCCAGAACCACAATTCAATTTCTGTAATTGTTCTTTCTTTTCATATGAAATCTCTTCAATGCAAACTTCAATGTAAACCTATATTAAAGCTTTCAAGGGAAACAAAGCTGGCAAAAATGTGCATTGAGTAGATTCAGGGAAAGTTAGAAACCTCATTTAGAAAAATCCATTTCTGTACTTATGTAGAAGCTGCAGTAAGCTCTTAGATTGTGAGAGCTAAGCCCTTACATTTTTTACTCAGACATATTTTCTGTCAACATTAATGATTTTTTTCCTATGTAGAAACTTTAAACTGACCAGAATCCCCACTCTATGCAGAAAAAGCAAGCAGGTACATAATGTGCTTCTCTTCAGCGAAATACAAAATAGAAAATTTGATCTATGTTATAACCAAAGAGAGAAAAATTCTTTAAAATAAAGATAAAATAATTAAAAATCCATGGATAATCGAACTGTGGCAATACTTGGCATAAGTATGAACTTGAATACCTGTATTGCTCACATACTTATGTGCATTCACACATATACATATATACAGAAAGAGTCGAGTGAAAATACACTCAGAAATGGAGAATTTCTCATAGGTCTCATTCTTTTCCCTACTGACTGAATGATCCACGTGTAGATTTTAACAGATTTTTATACCAACTTTTCCAGCTAGCTTAAGGAAGAGCAGGGTTTGGCCCATAAAAAGATCTTGGTTTTATAAAATAAACCAGAATATGTATAAGCTGGAGTAGCAATAGAAGGAGCTGCTACACTTAATTCTCCACCTTAAATTTCACTGGTTTGAGCAACTCTGCCATAGGGATAAAAGAAGCTACAGATTTTACATCATTTTTAGACTGCTAAGGGGAATACCCACTCCAACTGGTTGTTTTGCTCACTTTCTTATGTCCATATGTGGAATCCAAGTGCCATGGGAGATGTGAAAAAGGATGAGGAGCCTCTGGTGCAATAAGAGGACACGGATATGTGGTGAGGGTTGGACTGAGGTTAGATCAAGGTCTGGCGAGTTACCTAACTGAAAATTGCAGACAAGGGACTAAAATGTGTTACTCACAGTGCCGGGAGAGTTGTCAGCACTGTTTGTCCCAGATGTTGGCTATTCACAGGGAAATAAAAAATCTGAAGATCCATAAAAGTCTCCTTCTCTCCACTTAATATTTTGATGCTTTTGCACTTTAGAAGACTAATCAGCAAAATGGAGCCTCTCCACCTTTTCTTTCCTAACTTGAAGAAAGAGGGGTGGACACAGCGATCATAGGACATGTTGCACTTCAAATTTTTACTGATACTTCAAAAAATAGATTTTTAACTTGAAGAAGTTGCACATCAGTCTTACATGTCCTCAAGTCTGTCTGTAATAAATTACAGTCTAAATACAAGTGTGTTTTTCAGATGGTCAGATACTCCCTGTAAAAATACTGTGATCAATGTGACACCACCATTCTTTGCTTTCAGCATCTCCATCTGTATGTGACAACTCTTTTGGAGGAAACAGAGGAAACAAGAACTTGCACTGCAGGAACTTGTGAAGGGAGCCTGGCTCTGTCTTTCTAGTTTTGCTGAATCAAAAGGCAACGGCCAATAATTCTAGCAAACTAGATCTCTTTGACAGGGAAGTTAAAACAAGGGATTTTTTGTTTGGTTTTGTTTGGGTTTTGGTTTGGGTTTTTTTTTTTTTCCCATAGGAAATCAATAAAAAGACTCTTAAGCTCTTTTCTGCTTTCTTGCACTCAGTCTCAACTTATTTTTTCTGATAGTAGTGTACATATGCTAGAAGGTATATGCATAAATGACATCCACATCACAAAGTTTAGACAAAGCTAATCTTAGAAATGACATCCATGCTTTTTAAAAGATCACCATGCTTTATTTTCTCTTGATAAACCCTGCTTCCTCTTCCAAGTTTTTCTCAAAATAGACATATTCCCACCAAAGCCTAGTTGACCCTTCCAGTTAACACATCTCAGCCAATGTTATCAGTCTCAGTTTCATAATTTCCTTCATCTCCTACCGGGTTCTAGTCCATCAGATAAACCAAAATGAGACCAAAGCATGCAACCTTTACCAGCAGTTAGGTGTAACTGCCACCTCAGAGGCTGGTAGTTACTGACCTGTCATGATGCTTTGAAATTCTGGAAAACTGAACTTTATAACGTGAGGGGTATTAGAAAACAAATACCAACTTCCTTCCAGCACTCCTGTGGGATTGCTTTAGCAGCTTGATGCCTATTGCTGTTCCTACCCCATAGCTAAGCTTCAGTGAAAGGTAATAGCAAGCCTAGCTGAGGATTTGATTCAACCCAAGCAGTTGCTCCTGCTGGCAGTTTGTATCCTGAGAAAAGCCATGAGCAGTAGCAAAGAATATTGTTAGGGAAGAAATGTACTGAAGAGGAGGAAGGAACTCTCAACAGTGAGGAGGCAAAGTGGGATTCAATACCCACCTTGCAATAGTTCTGCACAGTGTAAGGCAAGAAACCCTTCTTACTCTGCTTGAGGATTTTGCAAGTGATTTGGCTGAAAGCCCCAGCGGCAGAGATATCTAGCTGTTAGACTACTTGGGTCTTAGCTTTCATACTGTAGTGCACTAAAATGTAGAATGGTATTTTTTCTGATTCATTAAATATCTGTGAAGTCACTCAACCACTTGTGCTGAAACAGGAATCCCATCACAGAACATCTGCAGTGTTTCAATGAAATTGTAAACACTGAGGTTTTAGTAAAATAGAAAAGGACAGAACAAGAACAATATATGTCATGTTATATCAAATTTCGTATCAAGAACCACTTTAAGTACAGCTTTTACAGCAATGCTTCCATTAACGAATTAAATAAGAGCTCCATGGCATTCTGTCAGGAAAATTATGAGTATCTTGACATTTTTATTGGTTTTTTGCCTACCGGTGACACTAAGGAAATGTATCACACAACAACCCAAAACCAGAGATTCCCATGTAAGGCTGGAGTGAACTGGAAGGTGACAGTATGAGATGAAAAGAAACAAAGACTTTTCAACTTCACACTGGGCAAATTTGCCTTATCTCTTACAGCATCCCAGCTAACAGCCTAGGGATCCACTGGCGAGTCCCACCATTGCCTCTGGGTTTGCTGTAGTGTGACTGGTGCTAACACAGGTGACTGCACAGGGGTCTGACTGTACAGGGTTATTTCCTCAGATGTTAGCAGCAAAAGTTCCTGTAATCAGTCAATTTTCTAATTAGCTTTCTAAAAAGAAATATATTAGCTGACTAAGATCTGATCCAATTTAAAGCTGTCAGCTACAAGGGATGGGGTAATACAGTCCTCAGAAAGAAATAAGATCTGCCTTTCAATAGACAAACACTGCCGTAACAGTCTGAGAACTTTTTATTAACACGCTGGACTAGTACTTAGCGTTGTCTGCTAAAGCTGTAATGTGTAAACTTTGTGAATAGAGGCTTGCATGTAATTTCAGGTTCACATTTTTATGTAAAAGCCTGTAGGATTTAGTAAAAGTAGCTTTTTAGATTATTTCAATAGAACTATCCATTGCTAAAGCAAGCATATATTTATTTCTCTGTTAATCTCATAAATATGCTTGAAAAAATATGCTTGCAAAGTAATAAATAAATAAATAAATAAACAAATATGTTTGGGAAAAAAATGATCATCCTCTACCTAATTTTAGAGACATGCATGCTGTACTTATGAGTTTAATGGCTGCATATGCACAATGGCTGTGTATGAATAATGATGAACCCTCTTTTCAGTTTCAAATGGCAGAAAATCATTAGCTGATGGCTTTGAACAGAGTCTAATACTTCAGGGATAACAGGCAGGGTAAGAGTTATAAAGCAGAGAAAAACATAACCACTATGTGTGAAATATCGCAGATCTAGAACTGTCAAATGTCTTCCTACCACAAAACACTGAATTTTTAAAATTGAAAATTCTGTGGCACCACATGAAGTGAATGAATTCTTATCAAAAACGAAAAGAAATATAGAATATGATATGCCAGTTGAAACTAAATTGAAATAATCCAGGTTTCTTCTCACTAGTTTTAACTGTGTTACAGATGGGATGCACTAAAACTTAGGGTTTTTTTATTCTGCCACCAGATCACAAACACTTCCAGGGTCAGGGATCTGCATTTTACCAATTATTGGCAAACTCTTATGCCATGTTTTGGCAAAATGTGCATTTGTTCCTCTAACAGCTACCTCTTTAGCACAGACAACAGAGGCTGCAATAGAAATGTAACGGTGCAGGATATAAATGCTTTTGCCAGCACACAGGGCATCCCTGTGGTTGCACCAGCTGGTTCTTTTACCAGATTTATTCATTTAATTTCCTACAAAGGGAAGAAACACAAGAAGTACTGCAGGTAGATGTTTAGGGCAAAGCTGTTCTGACCCCATGCAGGAGCTATCTAGCTGCACAGCACCAAGCTGATGGCTCTTCAGCCCTGGGAACATGTGGGGAGGAGAGACCCTGAGATCCTCTGGGTGGATGGGATCGTTCCCCATTTCTAACCCTTAACTTTCCCAAACCAGGAATGCATATCCGCCTCTTAAAAAAAACCATGTCCATGGGCTTTGGTGTCTGGAGAAGGTGCTGAAGATACAAGTCTCTGTGTTCACCAGTACCAATGAATGGAGAAAGGATTCAGAGTTCCCTGACATGACTTGAATATCCTTAATCACAAGGATAGGATCTTGAGAATCTAACCTGTTTCACTGCACTGAAAGCAGGGAAAACATCAGGCTTAGGATGCTGCCTACCTGATTTCCAGCTGACACAGCCACTTTTTGCTATGGGCTTCCTGGTTGCCAGCAGAACAATGATTTACATGCAGCAGATGTTTGTTTGATGTGGCAATTATTTTCATTTTCAAAAGTGGTAATTCTACAACAACCTGTAGGTGAGCATGATGAGGAAAGTCCGCAGGCTTTCTTTATTAGAGCTTTGTTTAGTCTGTTGGCTGCCTTTTCTGGCTCATATCCCTTAGTTAAATAAGTTACATATTACCTTTCACATTCCTGTCCCAGAGAAATGCTATGTCAATATCCCAACCCTCCACTGCCAAGACACAAGACCAGCTAAATTGTGAGACTAAAGGTCCACCTAGCTCATTGCCAGTGCTACTGATAGTAAGTGGCACATAAAAATAAGAAAAGGGTAAAAACAAATAGTACTTGTCCCAGGATACCCTCCTTGATTTCTGTAATGTTTGGGTTAGAATCCTTCAGAGCTGAAGGCTGCATTCAAATGAACACATGTAATAGGACCTTATTTTAACTCTTCCTTCCTATCTTTCTTGCATCAGTTCACCAAATCACTGAAATCTGTGTACTTTCATCACCTTAAAATAGTTTATTTTGTTTCTGTAAAGGAATTTGGTGCTCCTGCATTCCTGCACCCTGACCTGTGAGTGGAGGTAATCATGATTACTTGCCAGAGACAGTATAATTATCTGTAATTATTTCCTGTTTAGTCCATCCATGTAATTGGTGCTTTTATTTAGTATTTGCCTCTTGAAATATCACATTTTCTAGCTAAAATACTTTAATCTCCTAGCTCTACTGTATCCCTTTGGAAATGGGTGGTCAGAATCGCACACACTATTCCACTGGCAGACGTGCATTGATGAAGGGCATAGTGAACTAATTGATGCTTGCTGCTTTGCCCTTTTCCTTTTCAACATGCTTGGTAATGCCATGCTTGAAATTCATCCCACTGCTGACTGATGGGATGTTCCAAGAGATCTACCCACATTCACACCGTAATCCCTCTTCTGTGAAATAGCAGCCACTCATCACAGTGTAATATGCATATTTAAGGTTTTCCTTATGCGTGTGACTTTCCTTCACACTGGATTTCATTTGTCATTTTATCACCCAGTAAGACAGTGCTATGAGTAGTTTCTCCAACTTGTCAGTACATCAGGAAACTTTGGCACCTTTGGGTTTCGGCCCCCTTTTCATACTAACAACATCTCTGTTGAACAGCACAGGCATCACCATCAGTTCTCACGGAATCCCACTGGTAATTACTGCCCACTGCAACCATCAATTCCTTATTTTTATCCTATATTTCCTACCTTTATCTTTTTATTTTTGTGCTAGAATTATTTCAGTTTTGTACCTTTTTTACTGTAGCAACATGATCACTTTTACCTACATATTTTAAATGTCTCAGAGAACATCAAATCATATTTTCTTCATACATCCACATATTTACTAGCTTAGTTTCAACCATTCTTTTAAGTACAGAAGGCAGGATTCCTGGTTGTATTTCTCCAGAGAGATGGATCCTCTTTTCAAACTCCATGTCACACTTGACACTTCCTGCTCCTCCGGGATTAAGACTGAAATAATTTGTAATTTATATATATAGATATATATTATATAAACCATAATTTATAAGTAAGTTGCACATTATAAAACATGACAATATTTTGGCAGTTTCTTATTTTAGTTAAAATTTAGGTGAAAATTATTTGACCTTGGTGACACGATGCTATTCATTTTATTGATTTATTCTGAAATCTCTTCTACTACCACTGAAATCTCTTCTACTACCAGCAAATGTTTTTGAGGCTTGGTGATTTCTGTAGAAGTCTTTAAACTGAGAACTTCTTTACATTCCACCATTGAGTTGATCAACACAAATTCAACTTTGTTTTGTCACTCATTTTTCTGACTTCCTCTGTTTTGTTAGATCAAATGCTCTCTGAAACATTTCTTGTCTAATGTGGTTTTATTAATACTTTTTATGGCTTTTGAAAATTATTCTTTTTAATATCATTAAGTCTGCCATCAAGAATTTCTATTCTTTTTAATTTTCTGTATGCACACAGGACTTTGCTTTTTGAAGCGTGACTTTATTACTTTTAATAGCCTCACCTCTTTCACTCTGTTGTTTAATTATGCCACAGTTTGGGATGTTTCCATGTGGGGAGGAGGGTGAGGGGAAAGAAGCTGTCTTTCAAAAATGCTTTCTGACATATAGTTTGAGCTTTTAATATGTTGTGTTTAAACAGTTTGCATTCCATCTACAGACACTGTCAGTCAACATAATTAGTGAAGCCTATCAAGCAGTTCACCAAATCACAGATACATGGATCATTTCTATTAGGTTAAAGTCTTATTACTTGGATGCTATGTTCAGGCTCAGTCTTCAAAGAATGGGACTCTAGAATTCCCAGAATACTCGCCTTTGTCCCCCATAACTCAAATTTTCTTTAAATACAACAGCAGTTCTCTTTAGATCTGTTCTGTCACCCTGATAAATCTTTTACCTTAGCATTTTCCTTCCAGAAAGTTTTCAACACACCTACCAACATGCCGTATCAGTATGCTTCAGTTACACATTCATTTATTCTATCCTATTTTAGCCTTATACCTTAATTGTGTTCTGAATTATATTTATGACCTCTGATTATATATGACTGCATTTTTAAGAGTTTTCGTTGGCATCTTTATGCCTGCATTGTATCAGTTTCTGAGTTTTTTCCTAAGACAGAATACATCCTCACCTGCGCTCTCCACCATCCCTCTCCCACCCCAGGTTTCCTGGTCCCTAGTTTCAAATACAAAATAAATAGAACTTTTGAATTTGGTGCATATGGAACACGTGCACAGGCTTCATTATGCCTTAAAAAGTGAGTTAACATCTGAAAATAAAAAAAAAATATTCTGATCAGATAAGAATAACCGTTCCACGCTGCCCTTCATTTCCCAGAGAAGTCAATAAGCTTATATATATATATATATATATATATATAAATATAAAAATAAAATGAAAGCTAAAGTTGCAGAAATGCTTAAAGTGAATCTTAATGCCCTAGTGCAAAGTCTGGGGTTAAAGGTAAATCACTAATTTTCACTTATTTCCATCAATTTCCCACTAATACACAGAATGAATCATACACAATTGCTAACAAGCATTTCTCACATGCTTAGCACTCAATTTTCAAGCTAATTTGTCTAAATGTTAGCTCATTTTTCTTATGCTAGACTGCCTTAAGCAGTCCTTTTCTAACTATTAAGAAGATTGTCTTTTTTCTTTTTCCTTTTTTTTGTTAGTAAAATCCACACCTAAGTGCATACTTTTCATCTACAAGTTGAAGTTTTGGTTTTTTTTTTTATTATAATAGAATTCTTTAAGTGGGGAGAGGTAGAGGATTAGGAATTCCTTTGGTTTCTTCTTTTAGGTTGGAAGCACTGATGCTTTATTATACTAAGTCAAACTGTAATTGCTCCTTCAAATGTAAAAAATGCAAGAATAAATGGATAAGGAAATTCCTATATCCTACAATGCATGAGGATATTAACCTTACAATCCCAACTCCTGCAAATGGCATTATAAGCATTTTTCTAACATTCCACTCATGAGGAAAGTTCCGATCATATGATGTTTGAGTATATGAAATGGTTAAAAGCATTCCATTAATCAGAAGCCTTCATTAATCAGAAGCTGGAAGTTAATGGGGTGGATGCTACAGAGTTTAGTCTCCTCAGAGAGGTGAACTGAATAGTCGACAAGAGAGGAGCTGGATCTCAGTGGAAGATGCAGCACTGCGAAATGTAGAAGCTGGAAACTAGGAAAATTCAACCACCAGCACTTGTAAAAGAAGATTAAAACTTTTCATACTCTTTCAGCTGGGTTTCACATAAATAGCACATTTGAGATACCTTCAAGAGATACTTTTTAAGGGTCAAATGAAACCACTTGTGCTGTAGATGCCCATGGTACTTATGGCTGAATAAAGCTACTGTAACTTACATTGCCTGGCTCTGAGTGGGACCAAAGATTCAACACACTTAAATGCTAGCCAGAACAGACAGCTTGTAGAATGAAGCAGTCAAAAGCCCACAGTAGCTGAAGCTGTCTGAAGGTGTGGAGGCAGTAATGAAGGTTTAAATAGCACTTCACAATACATATGTACAAAGTGTAGCCAGCAAAAAGATTATCAGCTGGGAAGTGGCTATAAATCTCCTTTTGGCAATATGTGGTTCCTCAGCATTGAATATAACTGGGAAGAGATAACAACTATAAAGCTGTCTTGCAGAAGTTTCAGAAGCAAGCTTGTAAAAACATGGCATGGACTAGAGTTTCATCCCACAGCAGTCCCCTACAAAGTAGATCAGAAGGATCATACCCTAAAAAGCCTTTGACTGGAAAAAGAACCCTGATTGTTGACTTCAGATGTAGCCATTTACACTTCAGTTGCCCAGAATGAGGTGGTACAAATCATCCTCTCAGTGTCAAAGCAACTCAGCCAGACCTTTAAGGCTAAGCATTTTAGAACAAGAGCAGAAAGATGTGGCAACTGCCTTGCTGGAGGAAAGCAGATCCTTTATTAACATGATGGGATATCTAGAGGAATCATCATCTGGTTAGTGAAACTATCTCATCTAGGTCACCAAAAAGCCTATGTTTCAGGGTCTTAATTCTATCTTCCAGCTTCAAATGCTGAAACTGGAACAGAACAAGCACCAGCCTGAATAAATCTCTGTCACGCACTGGACTAATTAACTGATAACTGTGATAGCCCAAAGGGATCAATGACTGCACTGCCTAAACTAAACAGCTCTTTCTCATCGGGTCCTAAAAGAGATTCAATCATATGGGAGTTTTCCTTTCTGTCTCATAAATTCATTTCTTGTGAAGCCACTACCAGTCTGGAATCTTTTCCAGTATATCTCACATTTATTTTTCTCTGCTTGAGGTAATGGAAGAATGAATGAATATAAAAAGACAATGCTACAAAGCCGTAAACTGCCCAACAGCAAAGAGGTAGTGTTATCAGGAGAGAAGTATCTCATAGTCCCACTTGCTGGCAGCTTCATTGCATAAAATTCATTCACCTGATCAGAAGGAGCTGTTCATTCTTTTTTTTAAGTGCTATGCTTAAAAATCATTTTTTTCACCAATGAGAAAAGCCAACTTAGTAAGTGCAAACCTTTCACACTGAATAATTGCTATCAATTTTTAAATGTACTAAGTAATCACAGAATGGTAGAAAGTTTGGGTTGGAAGGGACCTGAAAGATTATCTGGTTCCAAACCCTCTGCCATGGGCAGGGACACCTTCCACTAGACCAGGTTGCTTAAAACCCCACCCAACCTGGCCTTGAACACTTCCAGGGATGGGGAAGCCACAACTTCTCTGGGCAACCTGTGCCAGGGCCTCACCACCCTCATAGTGAAGAATTTTTTCTAATAATAATATCTAATCTAAACCTCCCCTCTTTCCGTTTAAAGCCATTCCCTCTTGTCCTATCCCTACATCCCCTTGCAAAAAAGTCCTTCTCCGGATTTCTTGTAGGCCCCCTTTAGGACTGGAAGGCTGATTTAAGGTCTCCCCAGAGTCTCCACCAGGTTGAATAATCCCAGCTCTCTCAGCCTGTCTTCACAGGAGGGATGCTCCAGCCCTCCAATCATCTTTCCCATATGATCCCAGTCTTTTACTTCTCATGTATAGTGATCTCGGTTATCACTGGGGAGTAACTCTGTAACTTCTAGATCATGACACATAGTTTTTATAGTTTAAACAAAAGGAGTTAGTCCTTTATCTGAAGATTATGAAACAGTTCACATCTTCCCCAATTCAAGCACAAAGTTATGCAACAGATACTAAGAAGAGGTTACATGCAAATGTACAGACCAATGAACCCTCAAAAGTACTTTTTGCTTTGCCTTTTCTAGCTCTGTACAGAAGCTGATAACCTTGAATGCACTGAAATAACTTAAAAGTTTTGGGGGGGGTGAGAAAATATGCTTCAAATGGGTTGATATAGCATTGAATTTACAAAATTAAGAAAAGTTTTAATTGCTTTTTTTTAATGCAGAACATCTTAAAATACATTGCTTTAATTATTTAAAAGTGCTCTAGTTGCTCAAACTCAGTCACTTTAATTTAGAAAGCCTGTTGAAATATGCATAGATGTAAAATTCAACAAACTTTAAAAACTGCTCAGAAAATTCCTTCTCATAACACCAATTCTTTCATTAATTAAAAATATTTTTCATTCCAATTGTTGTAAATGCAATTTTCAGCTAAGTGTGCCTTTGATTTCAAAGAGTAAAGGTCCACAATAACTAATTTTTAGTTTTACTTTGGATCTCTGTTAAAAAAATTTACAAAAAAGGCAGATCAAAAACCCTGAACTCAATTCTCCACTTTACCACAAGAACATGCAGCATAGAGAATGTCAATGTGAGCTTGCTTCCTCATGCTTTGTATTCTAAGTCTGGTCTTCAAAACCCAGTCTCTGGAAATGAATTTCACAGGGTGGATTACTGAAGAAAGTTCCTGGTTTTCCTCAGTAGAACTAGCCTTTTTCCTAGAGTCTGAAGGGACTATTCTGATCATCTTGTTGGTCAGCCAGATGTTCAAAACCCTACCTCCCTGCAAAACCCCAGATTATTTCTAGTTGAACACAGAATGCCTCTGGGGGATTCATCCACTTTTGGCTTAAAGAACATGTATGAAGTGCAGTCAAGTTGCCTCTTATTCTTCTTTTGGATAAGCTAAAGGGACTTCACCATCACACCCATTTAAAACAGGTTTTCTAGATTTTGTTCTTGTTTTAAGAACAGATGTGAATTTTTCAGTGTTGTCTCCTGAAAACCCTGCAGCTTTCAAGATCCTGTCTGCACTGACCACACTAGATCTAGATAACCCCACTAATGGCTTTCCTGTTGCCTAAACCAAGGAATTATATCTTTTGTATTCTCAATTACTTTATCTTGAGTTTGAATTAAAATTCTAATTAAACTAAGCATCATATCAGGAGCTCATATGTGTTACCACTGGAACAGATATGTTTCTTTCAAGGTTGATGATGCATACAGCCCATCCTTCATAAACCTCTTAGTGGAAAATCTATTCTGTTTTTCTCAAAGCATGACAAACTTCCATTTAATCACATTAAAATTAAAATATGAATATTTCTTGAGTACAACCCGTGTGTCATACAAACCAGATAACTGCATAAATAACTATTCTGCAATGCTACTTACTGCTAACATAATACGATGTGATCTATAAATGGTGTTCTGGCTATCAGGAAGGGTGGAAACTTTAATTCCAGTTGTAAGTACCAAGTACTGACTAAAAGGAATGAAAAACCTAATTTAAAAATTTACACGTTAGTAGCCTTCAGTTAACTAACACTTTGTCTTTACTGACCAGCCACGCTAGGATGCTCGATAAGGTTTCACGTAGAACTTGCTATAAAACCTTTAGAGTCGGTTGGAAAAAAAAAAAAGTATCCAAAATTACAGTCCTTAAAAATAAGAAGTTTATGGTCTCCTAGAACAGGAAAACTTCAGTAGTTATGTAATACAGCTATCATACATGAAAATCCATTTCTGGTCAAAACCTCGTATAATACAGATTGCTTGCTTGTGTAATCTTGAAAATCATCTACAGCATTTCTCTCTAAACATTAAGTTGTTAGTTGCCAAAAATCTGACAGCTCTAGGCACTGAAGATTACTCACCCTTGAAGGTCTCACTGCAGTATAAATTACTGAAAAATTAATCCCTCGTTCCTGCAAATCCATGGTCAGTCTTCCAATTATTTTGTCTATAAATAGAAACACATATAATTTAACAAACTCTGCAAGATGAGAAAGCTGAAATTGTACAGTAGCTGGAAAATTAATGAGTTAGATGTTTAAGCTTATTTAGTTTATTTAAGCAATTTAGGTGCTCATACCATTTATATGTCACTAGGTACAAATGGGGTAAGACATGTTCAGTGTCTTGAAAAATGCACAATTTCAGTGAGACAATATAAGCAATTAAATTACAACAGTTCAGAAAAAAAGGGTGATTTTGAAACTGAAAATTAAATGCCACAGAAACAATACCTGAAAGGTTGAACTTTGGGCAAATAAAAGCAAGAGCAGAAGAAATCACTTAAGAGATGAGAGCGGGATGCATATACTGTCAGTAGAGTTAATAAATAAATAATAAAGCTTAAATAGCATTATTCTGTGATTTACAAAGTACACAGAACCGATCACTGAGAAACAATACCCCCAATGCAGTGCTTAGCTTGGGACATGATCTGCATAATATTGGCAGCAATATTGCTTTTTGCTTCAGTGGATTTAGAGCCTGATTCTGCACCCTCAACAGGATATGGAAAATTTTGTTATTGACTACACTGGGGGCCAAAAGAGAAATATGGTGGGATATTTCTAAAAAACAGGAGGGAAAAGTCAAGGAAGAGAGGACCTTGCAAAAAGGTCCAAAGACACCTCTACTGAAGATCCTCCTTCAGTTCTGAAACCACAGGGAGTTGTGCCAAATACTTACACCTGACAAATGTTTTCAAGCTGTATGCAGGAATATTAGCATCTGCTTATGATAAGGATCATAACATCTGTGAATCAAGAACCATTATTAGTGTTGTTATTGAGATTGCTAGAGAAATAAGAATGCGGGCTCACATTTACTGTTTCACTGCCTTCCCACTTCTCATCCGTGTGCCAGTGTGGTGAATGGATATATTACAGCCTGGACATACGGGCTTCTCAAATTCCGAGGTTATACTTTACAGAAATTGTATTTCATTTTCATGCACTGGAAGTAGAGCTTATATTATTATCCTTTTTAGCCTCTTCTATTTACAGCAATTATGATCTGTTGGCTGAGTAAAATGTTTAGCTTTTGTAAAAATGCAAGCATTGGTTTTTCTGCAGGGTTTTAATCAAACTGATTTCCTCATATAAGTCAAGAATCGTAGCTAAGTAAATCTTCCTTTTAAAAAATTATTGCTAAAAGGATCTACTCTAAGAAATGGACTTACTCAGAAAAACAACTGCTTATGTGCTCCTAGTGTAATTGTATAGGGTGTGGAGGCATTACATAAGGTAGGATTTGCATTCTACATGCACAGGATGCAGCTCACTGGAAATTCTCACCAGCCTCAGCTAAAATTTGCAGCAGAAAAAATAATACATAGGAAAATACATGGATTGTCTCTAGATTTTCTTCTGTTAAAGCAACCGATTACTTTCTGAAATAACATGTTATTTGCATGTCACTTTAGTAAGGAGCTATGCATAACTACAGTTACCAGTAACATGTATAACTCTTGCATTTGGGAAGATTCTAGAGGCAATTCCTTCATTAAGAAAAGCTGCTGTGAACACCCTCATGACAACAGATTTGATATAGATTTTTGTTTGCCTGTGTTCAAAATTCTACCTTGCTTCTGACTGTCTTCAAATTTTCCAAGGAAAAGGGCCCAGATGGTCCACCATGTTTTAAAGCACCTGAATTACATGGTTAGCCATCCCAGGCTCTTTGAGGGAACAAGAGGTATCTCGCGGTGGTGATATTGATGTTAGAGTGGTTCTACTTAGGTGTAATTTTAGATAGCATAGATCAAGAAAACACTACATACATCTATGAACGTAAAACAGTTTGTCTAGGGTAACACCCTATAGTCAGCAAAACTGCCTGAATTTACACCCTGGTGGAAGAAGTAAACCCTTTTAATTCATTGAAGACACACATCCCTTGAATTTCACCAGGGAGTGTGGTATTAGTGCTACTGTTAATTTCTAATCTACTTTAATTTCTTTGTGTGAACATGGATAGAAGGGATGGAAGAAATTAACTGAGAAGAAATGCTCTGGAAGAAGAAAGGTGACAAAGAAAGTACAAACTACAAACAGGACAGAAAGAACAGAAAAGAATAATATGAGAGGGGGTAAAATGAGAGAGAAGAGAAAGAGTTGAAAGCACTGAGAATCGGAGTGGAAAAAGGAATACATGCAATAGTAATTAAAGCACTTCATCTTAAGCAGATGGAGTCAGAGGCAGCTTTTCCATCAATTTTGAAGTATGTTGGATCCAGCAGGTAAGACTAACATGACAGAATGCAACCTTCTAAGCAAAGATACATTTAGGAAAACTGTCACAAACTGAGTAGCTATGTCAAACGCTACCTCGTGCAAAAGAAGAAAAAAAGAATACTGAAAGGAAGCATGCAGAAAACCATAAGCCTGAATCCCTTAACACTTGAGCAGATTTTTCTGAATTCCAGTTTGAATTTTGTAATGAGCCTCATTTTAACAACATGCAAAAACCTCTGCTTACTCCAGCTTCTAGATATCTCAGAGCAGTACATTTCCCATGGGAAGAATCTGAGCCCATTTGTTCCGTCTTACAGAGCTTCCTCTCTGCAGTGAGTAAAACAGCAGGAGAGATTTCTCTGACATTTTATTACATCATATTTTAAAACCCTCTACAGCAGAAAGGAAAGAAGTTGCTGTGACAAACATAAGAGGCTTTGTGAACTTCTGGGCAGCCTAATACAGGTCTGCAGTGTTCTTCTATTGGTTTATTGTTGATACTGACAAAAAACCCCAACAACTACACTCTACACTTATAGCTTAACAATTCTCTTACTATAGAATCATAGAATAGTGTGTGTTGGAAGGGACCTTCAAAGCTCATTTAGTCCAGCCCTCCCTGAAATAAGCAGGGACATCTTCAAATACATGAGGTTGCCAGAACCACATCCAGTCTGGCCTTGAATGTCTCCAGGGACAGTGCATCCACCACCTCTCTGGGCAACCTGTGCTAGTGTTTTACCACCCTTATGGTAAAAAGTTTCTTCTACACATCCAGCTTGAATCTCCCATCTTTTAGTTTAAAACCATCACCCCTTGTCCTATTACAACAGGCGCTTCTAAAAAGTCTCTCCCCATGTCTCACAGGCCCCTTTTAAGAACTGAAAGACTGCAATAAGGTCTCCCTGGAGTCTTCTCTGCTCCAGGCTGAGCAACCCCAAATCTCTCAGCCTTTTCTCATAGGAGAGATGTTCCATTCCTGTGATCATTTTTGCGGCCCTTCTCTGGACCCTCTCAAACAGGCCCATGTCTTTCCTGTACTGAGGACTCCAGAGTTGGATGCAGGACTCCAGGTGGAGTCTCACAAGAGCAGAATAGAGGGGCAGAATCACCTCCCTTGACCTGCTGGTCACGGTCCTTTGGATGCAGCCCAAGATTGTCCTGGGCTGCGAGTTCACACTGCTGGCTCATGTCTGACCTTTCATCCTCCAATACCCCCAAGTCCATCTCTTCAGGGGTACTCTCAACCCCCTAATACCCCCTGTATTGATGCTGAGATGTTGCCCCAACCCAGGTACAGGACCTGGCACTTGGACTTGTTGAACCTTGTGAGAATGAGGTTCGTGTGAGAAAGTATGTGAAAATAGTATTTTTTGTTGCTTACACAGGTAGGATCTAACAGCAGTCCCTCTGCAACAAATGCCAATTAATTCTCAACCTTGCAAGCAGTTTTGACCTTGAAGGGTCTCCTGACAGCAATATTCAGCAAATGAAAGCTTCCTGCTGATTTCCAGTTTTTATTCAGCAAGTGAGTGGCCACTTTGGCAAATAAATCAGAAAGTGAGGATTCAGACCACACTCCCACTTTTCTAGAGCACAGCTGAGATGCAGAATACTAAGTGCAGATTTTGCACTTGGCCACACAAAGCAGCACATGGCCATACAAAGCAGCACATCTTCCCTCATCCACACACCTTTTTCCTTATAACAGCCAGATGACACTAACTAGAAAGCTGGTATAGCCTGTTCCTCCATCATCCCACAGGTCTCCCATTAACTTTGATGTTCCAAAACAAAGTGGCCTGAGGCAGGGTTTGGGAAACTTTTTCTTGAGTTTGTGCAGTTGATGAAATAAATGTCCCATAAAGAAAAGGCTAATGTTTAGGCAAGGCCAGCATTAAGCTAAGACTTTTCATATTTAATATGCTTGGGGACAAGAAAAGAGAACTAAACAACTCCTCTGCAAATCAAGGCTGTAAATTCAGCTGCTTGAGTACAAAAACCACACTCACTTTGGAGCAGTGCAAAAACAAAGAGGAAAGGACACACCGCTGATTCCAGTACTAAGGTATTTTCCCCTGATTTTCAAATTTACACCCCCAGCTTTAGGCAGAAACAGTCATAGGCACTAAGGACTCTACTTAATTATTAGCCCACTACACTATGCTACGCTACACTACATTACACTACACTACAATATACTACACGCTCCTGAAGATACCACTACAATGATTTCCAGACTTTATAACTTGATCTCTAATTTAAAGTAGTAAGCGAAAGAACTGCAGAATCAAAACAGATGCCTCTCAGTGCCTTTTGGGTGTATAGTACCTCTTTTTCATCCTGATGGTAGGTAAGAGAAGTATTATAGTGTTATATTGAGAGATTGAACTTTAACAAGCAGTCTTTGGCAAAAACAATAGAAGACTAAACCCAAAGGCTGTGAAGGGCAACAGTATAGTTTTCCAAAGATTAGAAAAACATTTTCTGTTCATTCACACACCCTCTGTTGAGACTAAGACCTTCAAACTGTTGAATGAGCCTGATACCTCCAGCTGCCGGTACACCAGCTGAGATGCAAGCTCAAGTTGCATGGAGACATAGGGCCTGTACTCTGAACAAGGAGGATCTCAGAGCATGAGCAAAGGCCCGTGCCTGAAGCAGAGATGAATTATCATCACATTTCAGGTCACAGAGCCATATCCCTTTGTGGGGATTTTGAATCAGATGCTCAGTACGTCAACACTATGATAATTGACTGCTTGTAAGTACTATAGATAGGGGAAGAACAAACCTTTAAATAGTAGTATTACAGCAAAACCCAGAAACTAGAGAATACAATCTGCTCAAATGAAAACACACACTTAAATGATGAAATGTGAGTTACATCTTGATTATACTGCTTACCGTTTTCAGCAACTGCTTCCAGGGTGGAAATCTCATTTAAACCACTACAAAAAGAGCGAGAGAAAAATAATTAAAAATCTTTTCTAGGCAAGCACAATGTGAACCAGAAATGCACAAGAACACTGACAGGGAAACAGATTACTGTCAGTATCAGTCACTTCATCACTTTCTCATGTCCTCCCCATGACCCTTTTCTTCTGCAAAGCTGTTAGTAGTATAAGGACCACACCTTCAGCTGGTTCTTCAAAACCCTCGAACTTCCTTAGTTGCAGAGAAGTGAGACTGCTGATGGTATTTTGACCAGTCTCTGCACAGGTTGTTTCTTCATTTGGTGTTGGCCCATTGTCTAACATTTGTACATGAGCTCCTTAAAATGGGGGTCATGTCTTTTTCTGTGTAGTGATGTGATAGCTATGGTTGCACTTCATTAGGACACATTGGTACATGCACCCTTCATTAGGACACATTGGTACATGCACCCTATACTAACATGTACAAATGCCCGAGTAACAGACTAGGAAGAACAAAGTATAGGAGAAGCTGAGCAGAGGAAATGGATACACCCAAGCCTTATATTTCCTAAATATACATTCCCTGAAGGAACCATTTCTCTCTCCAGCTCTGTCAGATCGCAGTTGTCACAGGCCTGGAAACATGAAGAATTATAGCCCTCTTTTTCCTTCTAGAGTGATGAAAAACAGTCTCGTTATTCATATTAACTTTAGGTTTGTCTGTATGTTTATCTGCTTGTTTATTTATCCTGCCAGGTTTTTTGATGCCTAGGAATGCCTTCTAGTAATTAATTCTGCAGGTTAATCATGTATTGTATAAAATAATTCAACCTTTCTGCCAGAAGTGTGTTGCTATTTAGTTTTATTAGCTGTCCCTTTGTTCTCATATAATGAGGCAGACAAAATGGAACGCTTGACTGACTTTCTCAACATAATTCATCTATTACACCTGCTAAGCTCATCAGGGAACTCTAAAAAGCACCAAATTCACCCTTGCAAGAAAAATAACTTTGCTAACCCTATGAACTTCCACTTTGTTTTTTAAATTTCCTGGATTTTCAAAAACTTTAAAAATTGTGCACACACACGGGTCAGTTTTGTTTGTGACAACCTCCTACCTGACAAGTGGCTGTAGCTGAATCACCAGTAAGCTTGGTTTAGGTGTATTCACTTCCAGATGAGAGACACTGAGATTAGTTATGTTTGTTAAGTTCCAATCTTCTGACTCCTGAAGAGAGCTCAGGAGGTTCCTGGTAGCCTCACTATCAACAGCTGGCAAAACTAAAGATGAAGGAGAAGACTGAAGAATTTCCTGTAATAAATTTGTAAACAGTTATTTAGTTGCTTAATAATTAAACACAAACCTTGTTTTTTAATGTGTCCTTACTGTGAAATTCAAGGTGAGGAACCATCATGGTAAACAGTATGTTAATTCTCACCAGCCTGATACAGCCTGCGGGCTGCTCCTGAAAAGGGGCAGTGAGGTGACACTTGTGCCATTCTTATTCCTGCAACTTTTTGGGGAAAGCTTAAGATACCCAGGGACATCAGACTCTTACTGTTATTTGCACAAGTGTGGTGGAAGAGGAGAGACAGATGATGTAGAAATTCTCAAGCTAGATAGACAGCTTATGAATGCTGCCAGAAATGAAGCTCATCATATGGCCACCTAACTGAACACCCTTGGAGGTGAGAAGGATCAATGCCAGACACCTCAAGTTCCAGCATCTGTATCCAGTACAGAGTCATACTTTGCATAATAAATACCCTTCCATTGTAAATATCCTGGTAGTACAGCACATAGTATTGACAAATGTCTAATTTTTAACTATTAAAGAAAGCTACATGTTTCAGGGTATAGAAAGCTTCCAGACACACAAACAAACTCAATGTCATGTGCTCTGTACTCAGAATACAAATTACAAAGCTGTCCTGGGTTCAGCAGTAGCAGTCATTTTTCTCCTTCTTAGTAGCTGGTGCAGTGCTGTGGTTTTGACTTTCAGCCTGAGAACAGTGCTGATAACACCGATGTTTTTAGTTGCTGGTCAGAATGTTTACTCTGACCAAGGACTTTGTGAGTCTCATGCTCTGCCAGGGAGGAGGGGAAGCCGGGACGAAGCAAAGACAGGACACCTAACTCAAACTAGCCAAAGAGGTATTCCATACCACAGCATGTCATGCCCAGGATGTAACTGGGAGTTACCCGGAAGGGCTGGGGCACTGCTCGGTTGGGCTGGGTTTCAACGGGTGATATTGTATTCTCTTCCCTTGTTATTTCCCTTATCATTATTATTATTGGTGGTAGCAGCAGTGATTTGTGTTATACCTTAGTTACTGGACTGTTCTTATCTCAACCCATGGGAGTTACATCCTTTCGATTCACCTTCCCATCCCTCCGGGATTGGGGGTGGGAGGTGGGGAGAAAGGGCAGGAGGTGGGGGGGTAGACTGAGTGGTTCAGATTAACGGCCTGGGCTTAGACCACGAGAAATGCTCAGTTTGAACTGGTTCAGATAATCAAGCATCAGTTTAGTTATCAGTTTATTTGTAATCCTCACAGCTCAGCTTCTGATTAAAATACTTGAGTGAAATGAATTAAGGAACATCCTCATTCTATAAATTTGAAACCTGCTTAGTCAAATAAAATCTTTCCAAATACTTTTCTTGATAATGAAACTAACTTGAAATATTCAGGGGAAAAAAAATGGAAGATGGAGACTTGAGAATGATCAAAATTAATGTACCCCAAATTTAAAGTAAATATGAGAAGACATTTTTAAACTGAGTCTTAGTTTAAACCTTGTTAACTTTGCTTCCCCACTTTCTACATTTAAGTCTAGATTGAGTCTGTCACATGCTCCAACATTTGGATATTCAAGTTGCTGCTGGAGACTCTCTCTCTCCCTCTAATTTATGCAAGTGTTGTGCTGTTGCTAACACTTCTCTCCTCCTACTCTTTTTCCCTTTTGTCTGTTCTCCAACTGCCTACCACTTTTTCTGACCTGCTCTGGTTCTTCCTAATTGTTCACACGTACTTCTTCCTAGGCAAGGGCTAGTTATTTTCACATTTCTATAGATACTCAAAGGGAGAATTATGCAGCATTGTCTGATTTGCCAGACTGATGGAAAAATAACTGCAGAAATTAAAATAGAGCAGAAAGTACTGATCTGGTTCACAAGTCTTTGAGTAGCATTTTTAGCACTGCCGGGAAGAAAACAGTGATACGCTTCATTTTTGTTTGTTTATATGAATTTAGAGCTAAAGTTCTGAGCAATAGTCAACTTTTTTTTTTCAATATTTAATCCTTTGCCCCCTAGCAGCAGCCAGAATGGCAGCAGCCACTTCTTCCAAGGACATATATTAAACAGATTACTCATTTATTGTAGAATAAGATATAAAAATGCATCATTACTGAGCATTATCAGAACTGTGCCTCTGCTCCTAAGCAATCCTGCACTGCCATCTGTCTCAGCCTCCAGACGCTGGTATTCAACTGCTTTCCCGCTGAAAGCCAGACACAGCTGGATATCTACTCCTCAGTCTCAGAGAGCCGCTCTGATCACATGCCTCTTTTTTGTCATTCTTGACACTTGGCCACTGCACACTTCTCTTTACAATACCCACATGTTGCTTTACACATTTAAGGATTTCAACTGCCATGTATGTTCAGAACACAAGAATAAAGAGGGTGGAGAGTGAAGAGGCCTACTGAGAAATCTGCTAAAAGACTAAACAAAGAGGTACATCCATGCACTAGCTAGGAGAGAAAAAGGAAGGGGGAGAAGGAAAGAGAAGAAAACCTCCTATTGAGCTGTTGGACTAAGCAGAAATTCCTACATTAAATGCCAGAATTTATAACCTGTCTACAGGCAACTCACTCTGAGTACAGTTCCCCTCGTTATTGTTCCCTGAAGCACTTCTCCTGATGAAATATTACAAGTTCACTCTTGGATTACGTACATCACTGTTCAGGTTCTTTTGAAGGTAGATGTGGGATGTCTCTGCCCACATTTCTGGCCACCATGAAGCCAAATAGCTACACTATGATAAAGCTGTGCTTGGACTTACTTGCCCAGCTCTCATTTCAGTGTTATGTTAACTGGATTGATATCATACCTGAGCAATTTGATCCTGGAATAGGGTAAATTTAGGTCTATCATTAAAAGACTATTGTTAAAATCTTTGCTAAAGACTTGTGCATTCATCTATAAGAGATTTTATAGGCATACTCATTATTCTGAACTAACTTATGTTTGGTATCAAAGCTGATAGACAGTCCTATAATGAAAACATTAGTTTGGAAAAAGGCTCCTGTGCTGGCTGTGGAGTAGGCAGGCTCCTCCATGTAAAAAATATCTTTTAAATATTATTTTGTTACCTGTATGTAATTCAAAATATTAAGTATTGTATTTATTTTCTACAGTGTTGGTCAATATGTTATCTATACAAACAGAAAAATCTCTTCAAACAGATTTGGAAGCACATCTGTTTCTATACACAGTAATAACTACGAAGAAAATTATCATTGTTGCATTTTAACCTTCCAAGTTCTATTATTCTTGCAGTCTTTTACACTATACCTGTGTTCTCCAAATGTATGCATAAAGCTACGTATTATGATTTTAATGAAAATTTATCTGATTTACTTTAGCTGACAAAATATGTTTTAGTTACAGAAAGTGTTGTTGAACAAACCTTCATACCACTGTACTGTGCAGTGGGAAACACGACATCAGATTTTTTTCAAGGGTTACAGACAGATTTGAGGAAGCCTAGAGAAGGAAACCTGAAGTCCAAGAATGGGAGGAACTATTCCAAAGAATAAAACACACATTACCACAACAAGGAAGGATTGTAGTGGGGAGAAGCTGACATGGCTTTTGCAAGAGAAGCTGTGCCTCACAATTCTGCTGAAAATCTCTGAAGGAGTCAATAGGCATGTACAGCAAGGAGCTCTAGCTGATACGGTGTACTTGGATCCACAAAGGCACTTGTCAGAGTCTTGAAGCAAAGATTCATAAAGAAATTAAGCTGCTTTAGCATGGGGGGAGGCAGTCTTCACGTGGAAGTAGGTAAAGAACAGGTAAAAAGCAGGTAAAGAGACAGCAAGAAAAGGGTAGAGAAAAGTATCTGCTACTGCACTAGGGTCTGTTCTGTTCACATGTTCATAAATTATGACATAAATACTGGGCTAATGAAATCTGCCAATTATGTTAAATTATTCAAGATAGTGAAGGCAAAGGCTGACTGATGAATTGCAGAAGCAACTTCTGGTACAAACTCTTGGGCAAAAAAGTAACTGATGAGATTCAATGTAAATTGATTTTGGCAGTGCACAGGGTGAGAAAAAAAACAGCACTGATTTTATGTACACAATAATAGATAATAGACTAGAACTGAGTATTACCCTTCAGTAATGAAACCTTAAGAGGCACAACAGCCCTTTGAAAATGGCTGTTCAGTGGCTAATAGTGATCAGAATTGAAAAATCAAATTGTGGCTTTTTTTTTTAAAGGCCAGAGAACAAAACATCATCATATCACTGAATAAATCCATGTTGAACTTATACCTTGATTATTATTATGCAGTTCTGCATGCCATCTTGTCAAGAAAAAAATAATACATATATCTAGATACACATTAAAACTCAAGAGGGTAAAGAAAAAGGAAATAAGTCAATCAAAACTATAGTTGGACCTCTGTACCATACATGACTAAACAATACTCATCAGTCTACGACCACTGAGTAAGAATACAGTTAAGACATAGAACTATGAATGGCAATGACTTACTTAAAATAATAATTATGCAGCTGCACAGCTGGCCACTAACTGGAGTGTGTTACCATACACTGCAGCTCTAAGGAACTGAACATAGGTTCGGCAAAGCCAAAGCTAATACTAAAGAAAAATAGTTTGTATGGTAGATGACTGCTTGACAAAAAAATTCCCCAAATGCTAATCTTTGTATTTTATTATTTAATTTAAAAATTCTTTGAATGTTTAAGATAAATTATCTACCTATAAGCTTCCTTTTGTATTAACTGGAAAGAGAATTCTTTTATTGCATACAAACCCATTGATACCAAAAGCTCAAAACAGCTGCTAACATAGTTGAACAAAAGTACTCTCTGTAAATGTCTCTGTGGTTTACAAGCCTGTAACTCTTTTACAAATAACGCTTCCTTCTTGTAGTACTCATGCTGCTACATGAACATATATGTTCTAAATGAGATCTTCAGTTTAGGTCGTGAACAAATTTCCATTTCTGAAGTTCAAAAGGAGGATGCCCAAGCGACATGGAGTGCCTATTACAGCCTAATGAATCACTTGTATAATACCAAGTGTGAAGGTATAAAAACTTGTGATTATGCAACATCCAAGATTCTAATTTCCCCAGTGAGAAAATTCAGACCTGACCCTCACTTTGTCCTGTGTTTTGTGCATATTATACGAGAGTTTTTCACAGCATGATTAAGAATGAATTTCTTTCCCAAAGTAGCTCAAGTGGAGTGCAACTGATGCTATAGCAACTGAGCAAATATTTGTAGCCTCTGCTACATCCAAGATGGAACTGGATGATTATAAAGATGATTTCTGGTCCTAAAAGCTACAAGTCTATGCAATAGATATTGACAAAATTCTCCATGTTAGCACATAGCTGAAAAATATTTAATTTATACATCCCTTTTTTTTTTCACTCAAGTTACAGCACCTCACACCCCCAGAATTAAGCTAGAAAAGTATTAAGATTTTCAAGTCCAACAGCACAAATCCAGGAAGTGCTGGAGGTAAGGTGAGCAATTTGTCAAAAGAAACTTTCAATTTTTAAAGAAGCTGTAATGAGAAAAATCTTCTCAGCTCCAAGACAGACAGAGAAAAGAGGCAAGGTCAGAAAGCAGTTACTGACATTTATTCAGCTTGTTGAAAACCTGGGTTTAAATCTGTGCTCTGCCAGATACAGACCCAAGATACATAGATAAACAAAGGACCTTTGTTTAGCTGAAGACCTCCTTGCAAGCTCTCTGTACGTCTCCATCCCCTCAGTACATCATCCAGTTTCTAAACCTGTAAATCTCTGGACTCATCTCTAGCCTCAAGCTCTATCTACGGTGCTGATGGAGTCCTGATTACAAGGTAAAAAAAGTATTAAATAGTTTAATATGCTTCCTTTTAGACATCCAGGGCTTACTTGAATAATGCCACCACATCATTAGGTGCTTGCAATGCCATGTGCACATTTCACACAGCTTCTGAAATCAAACGAGTTTTGTTGTCAGACAGCAGCAAACTTTGCTCCCCAGACTGCCTTGCATAGGTTTTAAACTCAGAGAGTATAAGGCATGCCAGAGAAGTACCAGTACATCTGCCTGTGGACAACTGCTGATCCTTATACTACAAAAGAAGATTACCCCCATTCATTCCTCAGAAAACGCATACATATACATACCCTGAATAGCTGGTTTTGTTCTAGCATCAGTGTTAAACTGCTGTTATGTGGCAAAGAGACTAAGATCTCCAGTATTAATAATACAAGGAAGATGTGAGGTTCTTAGTATAGATGTAAGGGTAATACGTGAATATTTATGTATTTAATAACACACAGCTTGCTGTGCGGTGCTTGGGAATTTACACTTCCTCTGTTCATCCTGCACTGCCTGCAGGAATACCTTATGTCTTTCATGTGTGAACACTTCCTCTGTATAATTACAGTTCAATAAATGGTCATGCAAATACAACCATAGATGCTGTGCACAAAATCTATGAACCTCCTCAGCAAGGACAGAAGCTGAAGTTGCTGACTGGCTCAGGAGGACTCCATCTTAGAGTCTGTGCCTGGAGCTCATTTCAAGTTACCCAAGTAGCATTACTTTTTCTCATGAAGATTAAGGCAATCCACTATCTAGTTACATGTTAACCGTGTTTGAACATGAAACCGTTAACTCCCTGCATGAAAATAAAATGGGGGTTCAGTTCTGAAAATCAGGAATAAATAATTGATTAATATAACTTCTTTTCTTCCTATGGCTTCAAATCAGAATTTTGGGGTGTCAGTCTTGAAGTTTATATTTTTTATTTATTTTTTTTTACAACACTAAATTGCATCATGTTTAGGAATAATTTTGTCAGTTACAATGAATTTTGAAAACTCAAATCTTCAGATAAAATATCTACAAAAGACATTTCTGCAAACTCAGTTGATTTCCTTTAACCCATCTGATTCAACTGGAATAATCTCAATAAATAATTAAAGTAGGAAAACTGTTGCAATTCAGTTTAATTTTCTCAATTACTGTCTGTTTGCATCTTTCTTAAATGTCTGTTGGGGGTGGGGTTAATTTTAAATGCTACATATAAAAAAAATAAAAGAGAGAAGTGCTTGCCTGAACATTTTGAAATGGATTCTTGTTACCGTAGGATTCACTGAGGTATGTGAAATCATCTATGCTAAGCTGAAAAACAAAGAGAGTAGATTGGTGAGAAGGAGCTATGGCATCTCATTCAGGTACAGAACAGCACTCAGCATTGGTGAGAAAAAAGGAATTAATGTTACGTACCATATCTTGCAGGAACAAGATGAGGTTTCTGGAATTCTGGGTGAATGGTTGTAAGAGTACAGTCAGTTCCTGTGCTGAGACGATGTGTCCTTCATGCAAGGCAGCATATGGATTCCACTGTAATCTACAAAAATAATTGCTTTTTGTAAAATATGCTGCTAGTGATGACACCTCTTCTTTCTTTAACTGTGAAACAGAAGGTAACGATAACATCTTTGCTTTAAGATCAGGTTTACAGTTCAGTTTACTTGCATTCTACTCAAGAGGAAAAGAACTTGCCCATTTATGCCCACATCATATTAATTGTGTTACAGGATGAACAAAATTGGTCCAATTAAGATAACTGCATCTCTCTACTTTCTTGTTTGTGCACAACAAAAATAGCTACTGAGTGGAAAGAATAACATGTTCAAAAGATTCACAGAGAATTCCCAGAGGGAATCCAAACTCCCAAATCACTTTCCAGTGCCACTGGATATCTTGGTGGCCAGAGAGGAGTAGAACTCAGGCTAGACCACAAGTTGTCTTAAAATCAAGGTTTTTAATAAATCTTTTCTTTAAAAAAAGTGGTCTTTCAGTGCCACTGTAAACAATGTGGTCTCTCTTAAGGTTTTCATGGTGAAGGACCGATTCTGCAGAAGCAGCTCAGAATTGCTACCTTTCCAGAAAGAAGAGCTTTTCTGAACAGAATATCTCAAGACACCGAGAAAAGCTTATGAGTCTTTTGCCAACCATCATTATGAGGATTGGAAAGAGAAATTTCTCATTCATTTAGTTTTGCTGCTGTGAAAAATAGTTATGGATGAGATAATATGAGTCTCATATTATTATGATAATAATGAGATGGAATTATTCTTTCAACACATGACTGGGATTTTAACAGTATGTAACATGGGTCTACAGGGATGCAATTTATTATGAATACTTTGGTCCTGGGTGTTTTGGGTAAGGTAAAACTCATTCTATAGAAAACCCAGCATCTGAAGCACAATATCTCATCTTCCCCAAATACGTATCAGTTGATAATGACTGAGAAATCAGGTATTCCAGATCCTCTAATTGGCTCTAATTACAAATAATAAAATACAGAGAATTGCTAAGTGCTGTAGCACCAGCTCTTATATGATTGCAATTTGGTGAAGTTGAGATGCTGATTAAATTTTCTAACCCAAAAGCAATTTGAAAATGACCCTTGCACAGCAAGCTTTTATGAGTGAGAACAAACTTGGCAGTCTCTTAAGATGGAGGCAGAACAGGGGTAATGAACACATAGGGGGGTTTCAATGTTGTTTCTTGGATAAGGAAAAATCTATATTTCACTTCATGACTTCCCAGTAATTCCAATGAAGATTGCCAAGAGTGAATCAAAAGCCTCAAACTGGACCCATGGCAGAGATAAAACAGTACAGTCCTGCAGTACTAGATACCCAGCCTACTTCAGACTTTGGGGTTTGGGAGAGTGTTAGATCAAACTGCACATGTGGAAAACTCTTTCAGGACAACGTGCAGCAGATGTTAAAATTAAATTCTAGTAGGTTTTCTGCCTGTTACTTTTCAAGCTTTAGAAGCAAACTTTGCTGTGGAGGAAGGATTTTTTTTTTTTCTGTTTGGTTGAAATTATCGTTTGACATTTTCTCAGTTTTACTCAGCATCTTCATTTCTTTGTTAATTTGTGCTTGGAAATTCATATTAACTTATATTTATAAAGCCAAACAGTTAGAAATTGCAACCTCAACTTGTCAGAAAAGACAAACCTCACAATCTCAAATATTTAAGTACGATCTTTGAAAATAAGATAGGTGAAAACACAAGCCCCTCAAAGAATCTGAATGGCTGTTCAGGAACTGACTTTCATACTGACTTTTTGCATTGCATGGCCACACCAAAATACTAATGACATTAAAGGAAAAGAAGATAAAATACATTAAGAAATGTTAAAAATTGGGTTGTATGAAAGAAAATGAAAGTGAGTATCTTGGCGTATTTATTTTAAAAACTAACTATATAAATCTAATCTTAAAAAAAAAATGAAGACTTTGAGAGCTTTGTGCACATGTAGTTAAGAATAGAAGTCAGTAGCACATGAAACAGAACTAAGTCATTTGCAGCAGCACAATGGCAAAGGCTTTTGTTGTGAACTCAAAAACTCAGAAATGTAATGATACTGTTTTAAAGCATACTTGCTTCTACTGTTCCTTGTAGCCATTCTTGCTCACTATCCAACCTTGAAAAGCACTTTTTGTGAGACCTTGTAACTTCCAGTCAGCTTTAGTAACTCCAGCATCATCATTAGAAAAATAAATCTACATTAGTTATTCAATAATTCTACTATAATGCAGTGTTTTCCTAATGCTTACATTCAGTATATTACACATGCATTTACTGTGCTTCTTCTAAACAGATTACTAAGCACTGTAGGCAAGGCTATACCCTTCACTGAGTGGGCTGCTACTGTCAGCTGGGTGCAACAATATTCTCACCATGGTTCAGATGGGAAATGCCATATGTTTTACGTTGTACTAGCTGGTTTACTGTGAACTGCAGAGTGAAATGGAGATATGTGACTGCCACAGGCAGTGCATCGCGGCTACGCTGATGGTGCGCTTTACTGAATGCAATGAACCGATCCACCCCTTTGAATGCTTCACGTGAAGCGGTCAGCAAAGATCAGTCAGGGGTGGCATAGGATGAAACAGGCAGTAGGCCAACACACATATCGATTGCTACTATTGATTGCTCACACATAATATTATGTCCAAAGATGAACAGCCTTCTGCGGTCCTCTGCATGCCAAGCACATCAGACTTAACTTTTGCATCGAAGAGCCATCCTAGAGTCCTGAACCATGGGGGCTCACAATGATGAGCATCTCTGCTAATATAGTGCTTTTCTGCTGGATAAAAAGGAGGAAATTTAAAAATCACCTGCTCTTTCTTTCCTCCAATAGCAGACATTAGATTGTTATTTAGCTTCTTTATTGTCCTTAACTGCACTCGCATGACAAAAGGTTTAAGCATACAGATTCTCATCTGACCAGTGTTTTTCTAGGCAGAACTGGAATCTGGGATCTTATTATTAATGGAAGCAACGATTTCAAGATTTCTTGTATCCAACACACCAGAAGGGCAGATGTTAACATAACAGTAACTCTTACTTGTTAGTCTACATTTTTACTTTGTAGCTGCCTCCTGAACACTTTCCTCCATGTTATTCTTGCCATTTGTCTCTTTCAGTCTCATTGTGATTACCATATAAGAAATACTGTTTTCTCCTGCACAGCAGAAGTAAACTGACATGCATGCTAACACACGGTATCTCCACAGGAGTCGCACAAAGTTACAGCTAAAACATTTTTCTGTTCCACTGTACGCTCTTCGTGTTCCACCTTCTTCCAGTAGAGTTTTCCTTGCAGTTTTAGGAAACACAGTAAATAAGCAATTTGGCATTAATGCTGTCTCATAAAGTCACTTATAATCTGGATTTGCCAGAAAAGAATTCATTTCCTAATATTAGCATAGCATAAATGAATGTAGTAATGCATTTTGCAATGACTGTAGGCAAAAATCATTTCTAAAACAAACACATGAGAGGCAATCTTAAAAGCTAATTTTAATCAATTTATTTACTCAAGCTCCCTTTCTAATCTGGGGAGGGAAAGTAAAAGTTCTGAATATTGGTTCAAAACGGCTAAATAAAGTTTCTGCTGTGTATTGTTTGCAAGAGGTACTTCTCCATCTCTCTTGCTTTGAAAAGCAACTGGAGCTATTAGTTTAAAGGCTGATTTAAGAGAAAGGATTTTTTTTTTCCAGGCCAAAGTTATTTGGAGAATCTCTACTGATACATTAGTATTCCTTTGTGAAAAGCAGGACACCGTGACATACTGAGTTATTTCCATTCCATCATTTGCTGGGATCAATGGGAAAGATTTTTGTTTGGTTAAAAGCATTTTTTTTCTCAAAGTAGAGATCTGCATTTTTCTTTATAGAGGAAAGAGGCATTTGTATTACTAATATCCCTGTAAGGATATATATTACACTCACCTTATGCTTCGCACACTGCATATATTTGTCAGTTGCAATTTTCATCTGTATCTGATATCTAACATCTTTAATAGCATGATTATAGTACGGTAGTAATGCATAAAAGAGATACTTTAAAGTGTTAAATTATTCTAACATAGCTGTTCTGAGACAGGGCTTTACAAACACTGGCTAGTTCTAAAGAAAAGCAAAATATACTATCTTTCAACTATTTGAATCAGGTCCTAACAGATAACATGAAAGAGAGTCATGGAACAGATCTCAGTTCTGTTGATTAGTGAATAGAAATCCATTGATAATTGCTGCACCTCTTCAGATACTCTTCCTAAAATTCTTAATAGTTTCTAGGTTTCATAAGCCTGAAGACCACATACTGCAAACCTTGCATCACTGAGGAGTACCAAGACGTAAAGCCCTAATTTCAGGGTTAGCAACCAAAAGTTGTTGCTACTGTTTCTTTATTTTACAAAATACCATGAATATTATTTCCTGTTATTTCATTGACTCTCACCAGAACTAACTTCTGCCCCACAAGAACTTCAACTTCTCCTTTCAAAAATGCAAAGGTCATGGTAGGAAGAACGCTTCCTCCAGAAAATGTTCTATTTATGGAAACATGAAACCAGACTAATCAGACCACTATCCTGACTTTCTGAGTCCAGATTTGTGTAAACCTGAACAATCTGCACCCTAATCTAAAGCAAGATGCTAATCGCATCTCAGTGGAAAGTCTGTTTTTATGACCACCCAGAATTAACTGATAAGATCTTGCTTATATCTGCAACAGGTGTGTTGTTTATATCAACTAGGAAGTAGGACAAAGGAATGCCTGATCTTTTCTTAGTCTCTTAGGAACACTTCTGTTCTAAAACAAACTCTTTCCAACATATACCTACAGCAAAAGTGAGAGTTAACCTGTGCACTAAGGCTGTGCATGGTACAGTAAAGCATTTTATGCTTACAGAATCACCCAGCTGGATTGTGACAAATTCCAAATACTGTTGGTGTAATGGATATTTGCATGAGACAAATAAATAAGCAAATAAATGCTGAGCTGAGATCAGGTTGAATTAAATATAATACATACTTGTTTTCTGAGGGTATGAGATGGAGTGCTTATAACTTATATAAACCAGGTTAAGAATAAAGAGGATTTAGGAATCGGGAGGCGAGAGTCAAGTAATTTACTCAGGCCAAAGCACACCTTAAACAAATTCTATAGAGTATAGCAGCTGTGTTGTCACTTTCCCACCCGGAACAGAACTTTGCTTTTAGCCCTCCCAGTCAGCCCTGTGATTCCATAAGCCCTCAGGAGCCTTTTCTTACAGATCTCTGACATCAGCTTACTGTATTTTGGGACAGTACTTCCTAGACAAAACCAATGTGTATGCCCTGCAGAGACAGCCTTGTGAGTAAGAGGTGCATAGTCCTCTGACAACTTCACATATCCAGTGCCCCATCTGAAGCTGTCACATTGCCCAAGCTACCATATTTCTGGAAATACTGAGTAATTATATAAAATCCTTAAAGCCTGCATGAATAAAACTCTTGGTTGGAAAAAACGAGGTCTGTATCAGGCTCTTTCAAGGCAGGTTCAAAGTCTTACTTCATATGTGTATGCAAATCCCTAAATTTTGGCTTGACTCTTTGGACAGGCTGAGAAAGTTGGGGCTGTTCAGCCTGGAGAAGAGAAGGCTGCGTGGAGACCTCATAGCAGCCTTCCAGTATCTGAAGGAGGCCTATAGGGATGCTGGGGAGGGACTCTTCATTAGGGACTGTAGTGATAGGACAAGGGGTAATGGGTTCGAACTTAAACAGGGGAAGTTTAGATTGGATATAAGGAGGAAATTCTTTCCTGTTAGGGTGGTGAGGCACTGGAATGGGTTGCCTAAGGAGATTGTGAATGCTCCATCCCCAGCAGTGTTCAAGGCCAGGTTGGACAGAGCCTTGGGTGACATGGTTTAGTGTGAGGTGTCCCTGCCCGTGGCAGGGGGGGTTGGAACTAGATGATCTTAAGGTCCTTTCCAACCCTAAGTATTCTATGATTCTATGATCCATCAAGAGAGCTGGTTTTTTTTAACAATTGATGTCTATGCATACAGCAATGTATTCTGCTAAAAAAAAAACTGCATTGAAAAAAAAAGTTAAAAATCAGGATTCAGAAGATAAGAAATGCAGGGATTAAAGACTGACTTATGTCGTGCCTTTAAGTCATGACATCTCTGACAGCAGAGTTCAAGGTTGCCTTAAGGTGAATGTCTACTTCAGATTTGAAGAATATGGCCATCTTAGAAGACTAAAATTATAAATAAAACTGGGTAAATTCATCAGTTATGTTGTTTGATTGCTGAGAGACTAATTTATTTATTGGGTAATTTTATTGCCCAGAGGTTATTTACACCTGATTAAATACAATAATATCTGTGCACACATACACACAGAGAACAACAGCATAAGTAGAGATACTCTCTTATTAGATTTCTTACCTCTGAGATGACCAAAGCAGCATCGGTACATGGCCCACTGACAGAGATGTTCTGAAGAGCACAGCGAGGGTGCACAGCAGCAGGGCTGGAGCAGCAGAGTAGAGCCGTGTCATGACTCCAGGCAAGTGTGCACGTAACTGGCCAGCTGCAAAGGCAAAGCACGCGCGTATGCACAGTGGCACTTCCTGGTTCAGTTGCATTATCCGGATGCAGCCAGGCTGCTGGGTGAGGTTGCTCTCTAACGACAGTGGGAGTTTTCAAAACATGGACTTCCTTATCTTGCAGTTGGCAGCTATGCATATTTTTAATAACTTTCAGGTTTGGCATTTAAGCAACTCGTATAACACTCAGCAGTATAAGCACACATTCCTCTTATGTTCTAGTACAAGGAAGAGTCACGAAGTCCAAACTCCTGTCCTGCTGTTTTCTAACTCCCTAATAACTGCAGGCTGATAACAGAATTGATCAAATTCAAAATGGAGTTCATCACAGAAAAGTTTTTTGCACTGCACAAAATGTATTCTGCAGAACTTCTATCTTCTTCCCCTGCTACATATTAGCATGTCCCTCAGCTTAGCTCTTTCACATGTACTGAGAGCTGGTGTCACACATTTGGGTGTTGACAGGTTTGAAATCTGCAATAAATTTACCCATTCCAGATTCCAGAAAGAAGAGAGTGAGAAAATGGTACTTTCAGAGTGTATCCACTGAAACATGGAATTGTTAAACTATCTTTTGCATGGAGCAATGCTGTCCCAAAAATCAAAAATATCAAAAGTCAGGAGCAAATTTTAATACTTCAGAACCTGGCATGACTGCAGTACTTCACAAGTCCCATGCTAGATCAAAATAGTCATAGAGAATTTCTTCATGCTGGGAAGCAAATTCCTCTGGCATACTGTTTTACTCCTGCCAAGCACTGAGCTGTTTCTACACCTTGTCACTGCACTAGGCAGCAGCAGTCACTCGGCACATGTTTGGCACAGGGCACAGACGTCTCTTCACAATCGGAACAAGATGTTAGGGAATAATACACTGAAGACATTGTTAGCTGTGTTAAGTTGTGATAAGGGCAAAATAAGAAAGCACAATGAAAATTGTAAGAGAATGTACAAATGTGTCAGAAGACATGCACTTCTGAGTCTGAGCACACATAAATTAATTAAATCCATTTGCCTTACCTGACAGCATACTGTTGTAGTGCTGTTGTCTACAAGGGAATTTGTTCATCACTGCTGTCTGAAATCAGATTTCTGAGATAAAAATAATGATTTTGAGGGAAGCAATAAAACCTATCATCTACATGTTTTCTTCTCAGTGTTACCTTTGCAGAACACTGAATTTAACTCCTTAATTGCATTTTTTTCCTCTTCTCCTCAGAGATGTAGTAGAAATCCTTCATCTCTCTTTTCACAAGCCAGTGTTTGTTTGTCTGTTTAAGGATTTGTATGGGTAAGACAGCAATCCAGAGTCCAGAGAGAGGTAGAACTGGAATGCCCTAGGGAGAATTTTGTATGAATTGGAATAGCTCCATCAACACAAGCAAAATACTTTGTAATTCTCAAAGTGCTTGACTTTTCCATGGTATCTTCCAGACCGTGAGAGATCTGCTTTCTCATGTAGTTGTCCGGAATAGTCTTGCCAGGTTTTGTGAGCATTTCCTACCCACAAAGCTAATCCACAGTAAGTCTTCCTGTCTGCTTCTTACAATTACCCTTTATATAAGAAATGAAGATGAACTGAAGGTCAGCATTATGTAAATCACGAGTCCTCAATATGGTTGCCCACAGAATAATAAAGGAACCACAGAACTCCCAGCTAAAGTCTCAGTTTTGCAGAACCGACTAGATTTGCATTGCAGTTGGCAGTCTGGAGAAATAATTACTAATAGTTTTATTCAACTAAGACCGTGCTTTCTCAGATTGTGATTCCTTTCATGCTTTAGCTAGCACAGTGCAGAGATCCTTGTTTTGCAAAACAGCAAGAAAGCAATATATCTTACTATGCTTCTAACAGGAATCAATGAAGAGTAAGTTCTAATGGGTCTCCTCCATAACTAATACAGTTAATAAATATGACCAACCCTGCCAGGCATTCCATGTCAAATTAAACCTTCACAATCTGATCTGAACGTACTGAAATCAAGACCAAACAAATACATAGTGTTGTACAAATACATGCTGTAAACTGACAGGAACCTCACTACAAGAGCAAATGATTTACTAATAAATAACTGGAAATTTTATACTTTTTAAATGGGTGATAAGTGCTCGACTCTATTATTATGGAACATTTTCCTTAGGCTAAAGCATTTTCACAATTTCAAAAATTCCACTGCTGGTGTGTGCAACTTCTTTTATAAGTTTGTACTCAAATGCTGACACCCTGGACAAAAACCCTAAGTCATGTAAGAGATTCCTGGCTTCTTAAATTCAAAATGGCTTACAAAGTAGGCTAATGAAAACAAAAGAGAAGCTAATACAAGGAAGACAATTATGAAATAAAGGTATATTGTCCCTATCTCTTTCCAGCTGGTAATATCCCAAAATCTAGATTATCGCCTGTTTGGGCTCGATCGTTTGGAGGGCATTTGCACACACTAACCAAACTACGTACAAGTGAGATGGAGCAGATTGTGGGTATGCTCTGTATTCTGCCTTACGGAAACAGTCTTAAAACTTTCTGAAACAAAACCACATTGTTTTCTCTCAGATCACCATATTACTTATGATCAAACTTTTAACTGAAAACAAACTGAATTTTCCTTTTTAATATTTCTTCACAAACCATAGTCTGGCAACAACTGAAGTGAAAAAAGCTTTGAAAAAAAGGAATGGAAGAACCAGTGGGATGTCAGTTTGCCTCCCTTTGCAAATTTGGCTCTCAAATGCATCTGCATGCATTTTCTCCTTTTGCATTTTTTTCCATCCTAAAAATATTTTTTTGCCAAATGATAAGAAAAAAAGATACACAGCGCAGAGAAATTTTTCAAAAAGGTTCCTTATTTCATTCGATTAAAATGAGATCACAGTGGTTCTCTTATCTGTGATAACAGAGGAACCTAAACCACTCGATTGTGTCTGTTGGTATACACAAAAGCACAAAAAGTTTACGGTTGCATTTTCCATAGGGCTTTTCCCTTTAAAGCCCATAGCTGATCTTGAGTCCAGGTTTAGAACTGCTTGCACATGAAGATTCTTTTTGAATTCAAGAAACTGAAACTCAGAATACTGTGAAAACATTATGAAACTGTGATGAAGAAAAATATACCTCTATTACCATATAACTAAAATAATTTTAAAAGAAGCTATAATATTGACATACCATGTATTTACATTCTACTCCTACCCATTTCTCTGGAATTATAAATGCTTTCTTTTATAATTGTACGCCTATCACATACCCTATGTATTTCTTATCCTGTCAAAGTTGAAATACAGGACTCATCAAAAATAACTGGAGAGCAAAGACCAAGATAATGGAGGCTTAACTTCTTTTGCTTATGAATCCTCTTTTTCAAAACAAACCAAAACAAACCAAAGGAAAAAAAAAAATCCTCCCAACTTCAGAATTCCACATTCCCAATTTAAAAAAATTTAAATAAAAAGAAGCGTGAATGCCACATTTGTGTGGGATGATGTAAATTTAAGACTGTAAGTCAGGCTAAACGGGATGACTATCATAACAAGGACAATTTACAGTGCAAGGTAAGCCAGAAGAACTCTCTACATATAGGTGACAAAAATAAGTGCCATCCATTTTGCATGCAAATTTGACCCTTGAGCAATGGGTTTGGGTGCTAACAGCAGTATACTAAAACACTTTTTCCTCCAGCTCAGATAACAGGCATACTCAAATTTACGTTCTTTAAAAAAAAAAAAAACACAAAACAACCAACCTAAAAGGATCCAAAATTTGGATTTTTTTTTTTTTTTAATCCCAACTACTATTAGTATCATTTCCTTCTGAAAAAATATTTTGCATATACCAAAAACTGGTCAGCAGCTTCTTTGCTACCCTCACATATTTAATTTATAATCCTGCTTTATCCTTTGTTATAATCACTTTATTATCTAAGAAGGCAATTAATACTTCACTCATCAGGACATCTTCTGGGGGAAAAGACGTGATTTTTATTTGATTTATGCAAATTACTCTGAGTTCTTCTTTTAAGACACAAATAGGGAAATTTATATCCTGGAAAACACATGGACTTTCCTCTTGGGAGTTCAGAGGTAAAATGCACGTGCTGCTTTGCCTAATGAACGTATTACCCACTTTTGCATGTGGAAGGAAAGCCAGAACTTTTCCCTCTAAAACGGATTAGCAGTGGTGTTGGAGGCGGGCAGATGGCAATTTTTGCTTCAAACTTAAGAGTCCTGCTCACAGAAGAGTCTTGTGAGGTAAAGTGCAGGTGTTACTTGACCACGCGTCTCTGCTAGTGCAGAAAGAGAAGTATAAGCCATGTGGCCCAATAACCTTTTGCTGGTAGTGAATATGTACCTCCAGGAAACAACTGAGGCAAACCCAGCACTTTCACCAGTGCTTCAGAAACATGCATTCCTCATGGTCCCAACTTCTAAACCACTATTTGAGAGACTTTATAAGCATATCACATTAGCCACTTCCCAGAAGTGAAAAGGTTAGAATTTCACCTTATAGTCTATTCTCCTTTGAAGAGGCACTGACACCTTGCAACCATTTGTCCTCATTACCCTGGAAAGAACTAGGCTCCAAAGCAGAGGCCTTTTTACCAAGAGATTCCAAAACCATCGTGTGTATAACTCTAAAACTCAAGCAAAGATGATCAGGTGTACATTTAAATACTTAGTTTTAATAGAAATTGGCAGATCTGAACCTTTATCTGAACAGTTTTCTTCTCCTGATAAAATGCAATGACTTCTAGAAATGCAGTATCTTTACCTTTACTCTCATCTTTTCAATCAGAACAGTAGCTATTTTAAATTCATTCTTTTTCAAAACACAATTATAAATGCTATGTATAAAAAGGGGAAAAATATTTGTTTTAAATTCAGTAACAAGAGGATGAGACCAATTCTTCAACAAGACAAAGTGCTGGGTCCTGCACTTGCATCATAACAATCCCATGCAGGTTTGGAGAAGAGTGGCTGGAAATCTGCTCAGCAGAAAAGGATCTGGGGATGTTGGTCGACAGCAGCTGAACATAAACCAGCTTATGCCCCAGAGGCCAAGAAGGCAAATAGCATTCTGGCCTGTATTAGAAATAGTGTGGCCAGCAGGGCCAGGGCAGTGATCATCCCCCTGTACTCCGCACTGGTAAAGCTGCACCTTGAATCCTGTGTTCAGTTTTGGGCCACTTACTATAGGAAAAAACACTGAGCTGCTGGAGCGTGTCCAGAGAAGAGCAGTGAAGCTGGTGAATGGTCTAGAGCACAAGTCCTCTGAGGAGCAGCTAAGCGAAGTGGGGTTGTTTAGCCTGCAGAAGAGAAGGCTCAGGGGGGACCTTACCACTCTGTACAACTTACCTGAAGGGAGGTTACAGACAGGTGGGCATCAGAATCTTCTCTGAAGTAACAAGTGATAGAACAAGAGGAAACAGCCTCAAATTGCACCAGAGGAGGTTTAGACTGGATATTAGGATAGGTGCCACCTATAGGCATAGGTGCAGATGTGACACTTCCAGACATGGTTTACTGGTGGGCTGGATAGCATTAGGTTAAAGTTTGGACTCAATGTTACTAAAGGTCCTTTCCAACCTAAAGGAGCCTAAAACTCGAAAAATCTCCAACATCACATGGCACTGAAATCAAGGGACTAGTGGCTTTTCACATTGGTTTGTACTATTGCCTTACTGTTTATTGAAATTGCTCTTCTGGGATCAGTACATATCTTTAAAGCGATTTAAAAAGAAAGGGAACAAATTTTTAAGGAGGTAGGTTACTATCTATGTGATTCATGTTTTCCTTCGCGCCATTCAAATAATTTTCTTCAAAATCCCTTTTATCACTTTGGAGGAAGCCCAGTTTTAGCAGCCATTCCTACCTAAAGGCTCAGATCCTGAAGAGCACTTAAGTAAACTGAGAAGATCATGTCCTGCAGTTCTACAACTAGCTCAGTACAGAACTAAAGTCTAGAATCTGAGTTTAATAGTAAATTTAACTGAAAGACTCCACTGATGTTAGAATGCACTCATCAGTCAGGTACTGGTTCTACAGTTCATGCATATTCTGTTGTGAGTCTACCCAGTTTTCAGCTGCTTGTTTCGAAATATATGCTTACTTCTGTTTATAAATGCTACTGGGTTTTTTTAGACAGAGCAAAAGGCTTTTTCCTCGGTCAAAACCATGTCTAGAACAGAGATTTCAAGCAGAACTATGCAACTTTCTGTAGGACATTATTCAATGTACACGATATCGTCTTTTTCTCTGTAACTGTAATCAAACACAACTAAGTTTCTAGATAAATTGACCTCTACTTTAATTAACAGAAGCTTCTCAAAAATAATCATGTTCCAAACAGCCTGCATTGTCTATTTCAAATTGTCAGTCTGATTTACACTAATTTCAAGATCTCAGATACAGTAATTACAGGCTGGCAGTTCCACTCTCACCATCAAGATGAACTATAAAGTTATTATTTTGCCCAAATCTTTGTAAGGCAAAGCATCTATATTTGGAAGGCCATATCAATTCTGTTGTTCTGCAGGAATTCAGGGTTTAAAGGATTTTCTACCTTGTATACTTGAGAGAAATTTAATAGTTTGTAGGATTATTTTTCTAGATAAAAGGTGACAAAGAATTAGCTAAGTTCCCCCAACACAGACAGAATGTTCCAAGCAAGACAGGCAAACACAGAAAGACAGTCAATTGCTTAAAAAAATCAGAATTTACAAAACTCAACAACATTTTAGTTTTTAACTGAGATTACAAAACATGAAATACAGTTTTATTGACTAGTCAAGATCAAATTATTTTATCCTCAGTTTATTTTGATCTGTGTGATATAATTAAGGTATTGAAACAGTACATTTCTTTAAAACCAAGGAAACTGTATTAATCAATAATTCAGTTAACTTCTTTAACTTCAGCTAGCTTCACCTAAGAGTTATGGTTTTGCACAGTAGGAAAAGGCGTAGCTATTAAAAATTCATTTGCATTTGTCTGATTTTCACTCCTCTGCAAAAATGATGTCATGGCTTGAATCTGAGCAAAGTATTTTTTTGCCCAGATATGCTTATGCTTTATTCTGTGAATAAATGTCGCTTCATACGCCTGAAAGGAAAAAAATCCAAATCCCATTAAATACAATTAAAATATCTAGCAATCTACATGTTGCTTCATATTTCAGACAGCATAAATAGTGACCCTTTAATGAACTAACACAAATAATTTATCTGTATATGATACATAATGAAATACTTTGCAGTCCTACACTGCTACCTTATAGTCCAGGGGTGAAAATTACTAAGCACTCCTTAAGTAATATTAGTCAACTTTTACAAACAAAAAAACTTCTGGCATTTTTTTATCTGTACAAGATAAAATTTATTTATTTTCAGGTAAGAACATTCATACTTGGCTTTGAAAATTAAAAAAGGCAATACTTCAATATCAACATTTGCAAGGTGATGACTTCAGAAAATTTCCTTGATAAAAATGAAGCAATTATTTACAGATAATCATAAATAAACAGATTAATTAGCTGAAAAAAATCTTTGCTATCACTTTAGTCATCATTATGAACAATTGCTATTAAATAAAGTGCTTGAGAGGCCTCTTCTTTTGTTTCAGTGAAGAAGAAATAATGATTCAACTCACAGCATTCTAACTTTGCCTCATTTTCTTTATTTCACACACAGTTTTTGTTGAAACAAAGCTTTGGCCATTACCAGTGAAGAAAGCTGGCTCCCCTTTTTGTAGCAAGAGCTAAGGGAAAATAACTTATGATTTTAAGTAGGCTTGCATACCCCACCTGTTGCTCTTCTGGCCTAACTTCCACCTCCACTGAAGCTCTGGACCTAAGTCAATGACATCTCTTTGACTATGACATCCAGACTTACAAAGTTAAACCAGATCAGTGCATAATCAGAATTGTTCACCATGTTTAGATACGGACTTTGAAGGGAGTGGTGTAAAAACACAGTTCCAATGACAACTTTTAACACATTCTTAAGTTTTTTAACTCAGAACAGCAATTACGTTTTTACTGCTTAATTGCAAAAAGATTACATTGTCAGGGGTACTTAAATTACATCTATGTAAGAAAGTAAATTGAGACAAATTCTATTATGACTAAGGACTAAGTTCTAAACAAAGTGTCATACTGTTATTTGATGAGAAATGTGTAAGGCCAAAAACTAATGAGGCTCAAGCATGTGCAAGAGCACAGGCACAAAACTGTTGTATTATTTATGGTTAGTTTTTAGTAAGTTTTTTATTCAGGCCAGTTCTTGTCTGATCTCAGCTGGGTGAAAGAGCATAGACACAGCATTTTCATCAGCAGGCAGCCTGGATGAGGTCACTTAGTTTCTTGCATTTCAGGAGGGATAATAAGGACAAGAGATGGTTCAGGTACATGGATACGAGTTGCACATGTCAGCTGCCCTCTAGACTAGTGTCTGTCTTATTTAATTATACAAATGTAATCATTTAAATAGTCACAGTGGGTCAATTTAAACATGGATGAGTGTAAGCACTAAATTTGGCCAAACATAATTAGTCACAGAATTCCATTAAAACATAACTATTGTAAAAAGTTAAGCTCATCAAATTTTACCTTCTGAAGGTCACATAGTTTAAGATGTGCATCTGCCTCATCTTCAGTGAGAAGAATAGTGTTCCATGGAGACCATTCATGCTGCTTATCCCACCTGACCATAACCAAATCATAGAGGTCACTGCAGGCACTGAGAGCTGACTGACAGCCCCATATTTTCTCAATCAGGTATTGCAGATCTTGATGCTGAAATGGAAAACATGGTTCAGAAGGAAGAAGCATGTTTCATTCTCCAACAAAAGCACTGTAACCATATAAGAATCCAAATAAAACTTTGAGTAAAAAATTTTCTATGTGTATTTCATATAATCACTTGGTTAAAGAACATCCAGACATACGCCTCTTCCTTTAGCATGGTTTGGCAATTATTAACTGCATTTTTCTTGTATCACCTCTAAAATACTACATTCTTACTTTGATTTTTCCTGCCAATGGTAACTCATATCTTCCACTAACATGCTGATTGCTTAACCACTCTTAAAAAGCTTCCTAAATCTCATGTTGTTTTTTTCATCATTGAGCATGCTTAAGCCTGTTCAGAACTTTTTGGATAATAATAATCCATCTCCGCCATTACTGAGATGACTTCCCCATTTCATTTTTTGATTAATAATTAATGCTATTTGATAAATGAGTTATTACAGTACTAAATTACTTAAAGTCTATATACAATCAGAAAATGTGGGAAATTAGGACAAGAAAAACTTCCACCTGTGACAGACTCCAAATCACTGCCTACTTTGCCTTCTACCTCTCGCTCTGCTGCTGACATATGGAGAGTTTATTGCGCTCATGATACCATTGCTCATTTTACCAAATGAGATTAAAGACGAGGTTGCTATGATACAATATTAGCAATAAATAACAGGAGGTCTGTTTGTAAAGGTTTCCCAGTATAGAAAGACTTTAAAATGTACTTTTAACCTAGGTCTAAGGTTAATTTACATCAATCTTAATTTGTTTAATTTATTATCAGCCATCTGAAATCACTACTAAATCTTGATAAGCACAACCTCTTGAATGAAAGAAAAAAAATAGTAATTGGGACAGCAATTACCACTCTGGCAGGTTTTTCTGTCACCCTCCATTAGAGGAGTTTTATCTAGACAGTCAATAAAAAACAGATTTTTAAAAAGGTTTTCCTCCAAGCTACCCATGTAAAGACTCATTCCTCTAAAAAAAGAAATCTTGACCTAATTAAATAATGGTGTTTACATGTTACTTATGAAATTCCTGACAAAGGATGAATGAAACTATAAAAACACAGTGCTTTAGTGAAATGCAGATTAATGTATACTTATCCATCTTGCTTCCAGAATCTAGGAGCCTGTGAAAATTCTTGCCAAGGAAAATGTAACATAAAAGTGATGCTTAGAACCTGCAGTGGTAATAGATCTGATTTCAAGAATATAGGCCTAGTCCTAAATCTAGTCTTAAAAGTGGTCCTACAGAGACTCCTTTATTAGGTTTCACTAACTCTCCTCTGTTTTCAGCATTTCCTCCTTTTCAGAGAATTTCTAATAATTTCTGTATCTTCCTCTTAGAAGCCAGAAATTTGCAAGCAGACATATTAGCAAGTACTACTACTAGCTACACATCTCAAAGCTACCTGAACTTGCAAAAATCTATACGGAGGTATATAAAGGCCCATGTAAAACAGATCTATAATTTGATTTTTTCTGGATTACAATTATTTTTTCTACCTGAAAAATAAGCAAAAGCTTGTATTCTGTTAAAACTTCTCAGGTTATGGGGAAGAGTTTGATTTAAGAGACAACTTCTGCACATCCTAAAGGTAGGCACACATTTTTCCATGAAATTTTAATTAATTTCAAATTATGCTCCTCCCCTCAATTTGTTCTGTGCTCACAAGAAACAGAAACAGCCTTTGAGTACTGTCATCGAACAGGTTGGGAGCAGGCATCATCAAATGCTCAGCACATGAGACTAGGAAACAAGGATAAGCAGCAAACCAGTAAAGGAGTTGGGTGTATGTGTAGCTTCAAATGAATACAACATTGCCATCAGGATGTTGCTCATCAAGATAACTCAAAGCCATAGCATGTGCCGCCAATTCTAAGGAGTATGGCATAGTTAGATCCTCTGAAAGAATAAAAAGCAGTCTCAGGACTTGACATATTTGCTGAACAAGTTCATTTTGATATGAAAAAGGTCTTTAGCTGCGGTAACCAGAACTTACTGGAGGTACCATAACTCTCACATAATGTTTTTAGCCTTTTAAGCCTCAGCAGCGCTCACATAGGTGGTCAATCCAAACACAATTAAAACCAGGAGATCTCAAGAAAAATCTTTTATCTTATCAGAAAGGTCTTGCATCCATCCACAATACAACCACAGCCAGTAATGGGGACTTTACTGAGCAATGAATGAAGCTGTCACAGCTCAGGCAAAATATTTTTAGTTGTGCCCAAGTCATTTCTAGATGCCCCAGAGCTGTTTTCTGCATATAAGTGCAGAAGGGGACAGGTGGCTGTTGGGACGGGAAGGGAGAATACAAGCAAGTAGCTCATTAAAAAAAAATATAAGGAAATGTTAGGAAAAAAAACAAGGAAATCAGTGATTTTAAGGTACAAACACCTGTTTAGATATTTACAACTCTAAAGAAAATAGTTAATTTGAATGAAAATGACACAGTATCTAGAGATGCTGCAGGGGTACAACCACTAATGGAATTGCATGTGAGGGCCTTCAGTGTCAGAAGTTAAGAAGCAGTTATATTCCAGTGTACCAACGGCCACCAGCTATCACAAGTGACTTGGAGAATGTTTACATATTAAATGAACTAAGTGAGAAACAAACAAAAAAATTCCCAGCCTAAGCGAAAACAACATGAACGAAAAACTTCTACAAAATCCAGGTTCTTTGATAATATTTCTTTATACAGGCATGGTAATTAAAGAATCCCAATCTTCCTCTTGGCAACTGCCATTGGCAAAGTGCTAAATCCTCTCCTAATAAATGCAAAAGAGTAAAACCTCTAACAGACATTCTACTGAGATATAACAGATATGTCAAACCCTCGGTTTCTTTATCTTTTCCTCCTGAGAATACACAACAATTTATTTGTATTACTAAACCAGTCTAAATAATGGGGCTCAAAATGTTTTACTAGCATTATGTCTTGAAGGATATTATAATTACAAAAACATTACTATCACTTTGCAGATGGTGGTAGTATCTTTAAGCAACAGGATGGCCATGGGAGAACCAGAAGAAGAATTTGGGTCACCCCCTTCTTTGACCTTGTCAGGTAGACTTCTACCTTCTTGTGATGTACAGCTTGTAATCACTTTTGAAATTACAGCTACACTTCAAAAGCTTAAGTGCTGCTTCTTTATGGTATGTAACATTCCCTGTCACAGGAAGAAGCTTTGTAGCTCTTAATCTAAATTCTCAACCTGTCAACAACATACACAAAATAAAGGAAAAATTACAGTCAGAGCCATTGGTTTTATTAGCAATGCTCTTTTAGACAGTACCTGAAGTAAGAAAACAATTTTAGCATCATCCTGATAATCAGCTTCAGACTTTCTGAGCTTTTCTAGTATAAGTTTGCACTTCAAAAACGTTTCTCGGTGCCGAGCCTCATTATCAACCTTACAACACAAGCGACATCTGCCAGTAGTGTGGGTATTAGCAGGAACAGGAAACGCAGTAGACGGTAAGTAATTTTTGCAACTCTGACAGCAGTTCATGTTTTTATAAAGCTTTAAGGGATCTGGTGGAACCTAAAAAGATTTTTAAAAAAGTTAATTTACCACAAAGTACCTTTGTATCACTTGTGTGTTACCCTAACTCTGTCAGAATACATTGTACAGATATTCATGCAAGTATTTGAGAATGTGAAAGCTAGAAATAGTTATTATAACATACCCAATAGGTTTGTTTTTAATAAAGACCGAAAGCCACTGTATTTTACTTCACTTGTTAAAATCAGTTATATAAATCAGCCAATTCATTTTTAAGCTATTGACAATCCTAGACATTAAGCTCCAGTGCTCTTGCTGACTATTGTGTAAGCAGATTGTCAGCCATTCTGGAAAGACAATACCACAGAGAAAACAGAAACTAAACCTTCTGTATTTAATTTTTCATATAGAATCTGCCCTTTATGTCAAAGATAAATCCCTGTGATTATGTGCATATTAATATTTCGGCATAAGAATATAAAGTCATCAGAGCCAAAAACAACATGGGGAAAATAATAAGCTAAACTTGCTAATGACTTCCTCATCTCATATTGCTTCATGGGTTCTGGAAAAAATATAATGCAGTCTGTGCAGAGGGCCCAAGTCTGTAATTGGATAGTTTCAGCAGCCTTATAATCCAGCTACCTATTGAGGTCATCTGCCCTTTTTTTAAAATAACCTGAGGATTTGGTCACTTTACTGACTGTCTATTGATGAACTCCCATCTCTTTTATGGTCCACACAAGGTTACAAGATTCAAATAGAAAAAAGATGCAATTCAGACTTCAACTCAGTGTACAGCCAACCAAATGCAATAGAAGACAAAGATCCCCCATATCCAGTCTCTGCTATGACACATTTAGGTAACTCTGTGCATAAACCTAGTGTAAAATAACTGTCCGTTGGTTCTAAATCTGATTAACTTTTACTGACAGATACTTTACCTCTGAGATACCATCACCCACTGTAAGAAGAATACTCTTCTGACAGATGCAAAACACATCTTGGTGCCTAAAGCAGCAATCTCTGGTAGTGAATCATATTTTTAATTGTAACATGTAGTCAGAAATAAAAACAATCACACACCTGGAAAGGTGTCTACCACTTTCTCCACTACCCATCTATCTTCTTACCATGACGTAGCAACTGGCTGTACAACAGAAGCTCGGAACAACTCTTGCTTAGGTGCAAGCTCATTAGACATAACTTTGACAACGTCAACATTCTTCCTTTCTGGAAGGGATGCTGCCCTTGTCCAGTGGAAAGAAGATAATCACTCTCTCTATTTGTTCCCCATTTGCTATTACATTTTCCTGTTACCATCCCAAGATTTACCATTTATAATTCTCAGAATTTTTATTTCATACATAGAGTTCCTGGGCTCTCTCAGTACTACCAACCACCTGTCAGGTACTTACACCCATATCTATGCCCCATGCTTCCTATATGGCTATTTAAGCTTACTTATGCGAAGCCTGTGTACTTCCTACATTTTATTTCTTGAAGAAATCCTCTAGCAATTTTACAGCAAAGGGTAAAAAAAAACAGCTTTCCATTCCCCTTCTCCACCATCCTTAGTTCAATGGGCATTATGTCAGACTGCAAAATAGGAATAATACCTTAAGTATCTTAGCAACTTCAGGGTTAAACTTCGGAATTTTAATAAACTGAAGAAATAACGTACAAATTCTTTTCCTTAGTCCTTCCAAGTTACATTCTTTCACCTCTCTTGACATAAGATCAATTTCCCTGTCAATTAATTCCATGATTTCCTGTGTTAATTTACATTCATGTTCCTGGAAAAAAAAAATCACAAACAAAATGGAAAACAAAACACAACAGCAAGGAAGCAAACCAAATAATTCTAATGTAGATATGAAAGCAAACTATGGATTCTATGCCAATGATCATTCATACCTCTCCATGTTCACACAAGAACATGATCATAGAAGAACTCCTTAGTGTCTTAGGGAAACAACCTCCAAGAAAACTAATATAAAGAACCACAAAACTGAACATGCTTACAGATTCTGCTTTAAGGTGGCCTGTATATATGGCCAAAGCTGTAAGGAACCATAAACCTGGAGGCATTAAAAAAATGCTAAGCAGAGGCACACAACATGCAAAATTTTTAGTCTCCATAAAGCCAAGAAGTATCTCCCAAAGGAGGTTCCTTTGAACAGGATAGGAAATAGGAGAGGAGATACAGTGTATATACACAGTAGGTGGTTTAAAAAAATGCCAACATCACTACTGACTTGTATTAAGATGGGCTTGTGAGACCTCACTTGGAGTATTGTGTGCAGTTCTGGTGTCCTCAACATAAAAAGGACATGGAACTGTTGGAACAAGTCCAGAGGAGGGCCACAAGAATGATCAGGGGACTGGAGCACCTCCTATATGAAGATCGGCTGAGAAAGGTGGGGCTGTTCAGCCTGGAGAAGAGAAGGCTGCGTGGAAACCTCATAGCAGCCTTCCAGTATCTGAAGGGGGCATATAGGGATGCAGGGGACGGACTCTTCATTAGGGACTGTAGTGACAGGACAAGGGGTAATGGGTTAAAACTTAAACAGGGGAAGTTTAGATTGGATATAAGGAGGGAATTGTCTCCTGTTAGGGTGTCGAGGCACTGGAATAGGTTGCCCAGGGAAGTTGTGAATGCTCCATCCCTGACAGTGTTCAAGGCCAGGTTGGACAGAGCCTTGGATGATATGGTTTAGAGCGAGGTGTCCCTGCCCATGGCAGGGGGGTTGGAACTTGATGATCTTAAGGTCCTTTCCAACCCTAACTATTCTATGATTCTATGAGTTTATAAACCAGCAGTGCTCCCACCAGTGCTATATGGGCTTTAAATCAAATTCTGGTACAAACAGTGTTTGACCAGGAAGGAACAGTCTCTTCTAGTTTGACATCGACAAGTCAATGAGTATCCTGAAAGTAGTTTGAAATTCCTAATATTCTTTTTGTACATGAATAATGGTCAATTGCTGAGGTGAGTAGCTCGAGATAGGACGCCTTGAACACCAGAGCAGGGGGAGATCAGTGTCCAGAAGCATAGCAGCCTTCCAGTATCTGAAGGGGGCCTACAGGGATGCTGGGGATGGACTCTTCATTAGGGACTGCAGTGATAGGACAAGGGGTAATGTGTTAAAACTTAAACAGGGGAAGTTTAGATTGGATATAAGGAGGAAATGCTTTCCTGTTAGGGTGGTGAGGCACTGGAATAGGCTGTCCAGGGAGGCTGTGAATGCTCCATCCCTGGCAGTGTTCTAGGCCAGTCTGGACGAGGCCTTGGGTAATATGGTTTAGAGCGAGGTGTCCCTGCCCATGGCAGGGGGGTTGGAGCTTGATGATCTTAAGGTCCTTTCCAACCCTAACTATTCTATGATTCTATGATTCTATGAATACATATATCAAACAAATACAAAAGGCTGAAATAAATGCAACCAGCTTCTGATTCACTGGGAACACTGGCAGCAGCAATGGGGGCGGAGAATAGAATCATAGAATAGAATCCTAGAATAAGGGATAAAGGAAATAACCAAAACAAACCAAAACTATTTGATGCCCATAAAGCTGGTAACCTAAACAAACAGAAAGATGAGGTTCTAAACAGACATTTCAAAGAACCCTGAAAAAATACTAACAGCCACTTACAACTCTGCCATGGTTTTCATCAAGTTGTTACAAACGTTAAGCTAAACTTTGCACTAAAGCTCTATTATGTGCCAATATACAAACATTCGAAAACCATGGGGTTAAAATTCTAACACAACTTCAAGAAAAATGTGCACATCACAAAATGACATATGAATTTAAGGTATATCTGGAATGTAAATTACTGTCACACCAGACGGTACAGGAGGCTTTCTCATGTTGCCAGTTGATCATCCTGGCACCTGTCTGCCAGAAGAAGCACTGCTTATGTGTCAACACAACTGATTGTACCTTTGGGAAGTACTGCTTCAAGCTAAACACAAACAGAAAAATAAGACATACCTTCACTGTACCTTTGAGTGTCAGTAGCACATCTATTCTCTCATCTTGTGGGACGTCACTCATGCTAATGCTGCGGTAGATTTCCAACAGTTCTCTGGCACGGAGTGTGAACTGTGTATCCATTTCAGTGATTTTTCCATCATATGCTTTCCATCTCTTAGGTTGCGCACACTTCAGAAACAGTTTGCATAACTGAGCTCTTATAATCTGATCACCAGTTAACAAGTGCATTACTTTACATCAAGGTTCACCAGAGTAAATACGGACTTAGCATTAATGCTTGACTAATACGAAAGTCTAATTCCACTGTTGATATTTATATTTTCTTTTTCCTAGAGCAAGTATTCAGTTGCACACTTTTTTTAAAGTTGTAGGTCCTGAAAATTTGGACTTACAGTATATTAAAAGTAAACAATATTCTCCTACAGGGATATGCTCTACTTCTCTAAAGCAAATTTACTGACAGTAGCGTTAAAATACATTTGCTCTGTAGTTCATCTTGCCTTCATAAATCCCTCTAAACTATCAGTAAAAATCAATGGGACTGTTGATAGTGTAAAGATTGCAAATTTAAGGCCTTAGAGTTACTGCAGTACAAAATATCTCCAGAGAACTGTTCTATTTATGCTAGCTATACAGACAGATATGAGGTATTAGCAAAGACTTTGTTAAAGATGACTAAGGCAAAGGAGTTACAGCTTATCAAATAACTTCACCAAGCTTCTTGTTTGCTAACTTAACCACATACCTTACCGCTACCACTTCAATTGTTTCTCTAACTTCTATAGACATCAGAAGTTACACAGTGTCAGCTGCCCCAATCAGTTTGAAGAGTCCAACTATTCACCCCTTTTAAGAAGACTGGATTTGGTTGCAAACCATGATGTTACACAGGGATGTAGGTGTTTAAATCCTATAGAAAGACAAGTATTCAAAACCCTCTCCCTGTCATGACCTAACTCCACTCCCTTTCCTTAACTGGGACAGCTCTTTGGAACCTCATTCTGTGTATTAATTATTCTCTTTCACTTTATCTGGAACTTGACAGCTCACGAAAGCTTGTGACCTTCACTTTGCAGTCTCAGTGTGAGTTAACTACAGCAACACTTCTTGCAGCATTCACATGACTAATAGTTTTCCAGATATGACCACAGCATTTACATAATCATTATTTTAACCAAATACACACACTTGCTATGGTGATAAGCCATAAGAATGGAAAGAATATTAGGTAGAATAGACGTTTAGTCACCAACACAACCAAAACAGAGCTTCCCTCACTTTTAAATAAATAAATTATAAAGTTACAGAAGCAAAAGAAAGACAGAATAATTGGGGGAAAAGAAAAAGGATTTAACATTGAGTAACTGACATTTTTGACCTTCTGCAAAACCAGAAAGAGGCGATTTTCTCCATGTCAGCAAAAAGTGAGCATTCTACTTTATGACTGTTTCACTATCTCTGAACAGCACTAACAATTCCAAAAAAAACCCCAAACCAAACCAAGCAAACAAAAAAACCCAAACCACCAACACTTAGAAGCTGTTTCACGCTGTAACTCCTTCATATGGCAGACTGCCAAAAATTACCTTTTCCTTTAGAATAATTAATTCACTACCTGCATTTGATCTTCTTCAATGAAAACACTTACTACATGACAGGAAGTTCACCTGCTTATGCTAAGGTGAGTCAATGGGCAGAGTTTCCCCCAGGAAGTGGTTATTAAAACTTGGTTCCCCTGATAAATTTGTAACAACCCATATATGAGCCAACAGGCTTGGTATTCCACTCTGCAAATGATCCTTAACACAGACCAACTACATTATTATAAACTTTGAATTATTTGAAGATAAAATACCTGTAACTTCTGTAGTTTTTATTACTACCTCATCGTAAGTCGGTATTATATAAAGTAAAATAATTTGAAAAACAAACAAAAAGATGCAGTGTTTTCCTGAAAAAAAAAAAAAATACAGATGTCTCATCAATATGAAGATTTCTAGTATTTCAGAAAGAATCACAGGCGCTCTAATTTTAGTACTATTATCATGTATTCAAGCTTGATGTGAGAAAACTAAAACTTTGATATTTTTTTCCAGCATTTTCTTCCCTTTTAGTCTGCTGGCAGTGCTGCAGAATTTACAATAATCCTGTTATCTGGACTACTTGAGAGAGCAAAATTGCTATAAACTGCACTCTGCTGGCAATGCATGAAAGCAGAAAAGAAAAAGCACCTAAGGAGAGAAACACACCATCAGAGGCACAGAAAAAAAGGTAAGAAAAGTAAAAAAATAAAATAAAATAAAAATCCAATCCATAGATTGGGTGGAGAAATAGCATAAAGCATGACAGTTGTGAATTCAGTGACAGTTAATAATTACACAAGTTCCTTTAAGAAAATGATTGCTATATAGAAGCTTAATCAAGTACTTCCTCTTCAAAGTACAAATGCTGAAGAAGCATGAGCACAGCAAAAAGCAAACCAAAACAAACTAGAATGCAGTTCACACACAACCAGTAGCAAACATTGTAAAAGCATGAGTAGGTACATGCTTAAAGTAGCAAAGAAGCGAATGAAGGTTTCCATGGAGAAGCAAGTTTCATATCACACTGGATATCACAGCAAAGTGAAATGCTTGCAGACTTCAGATGTGAAAGGTATTACTTTAACTGGCAAGTGTCCAGATTAACATTATCAACTCAAAGGTCAAGAAGTAAGTGAATAATCTATAACCTAGCACTTCAACAATGAATTTATACTACAGTTTGAAGTTTTTAAATTGCACTGCTACAGTCCTAACAAGCCATACATTTCAGATTTTAAAAATTCTTTTTACTTATTTTTTAAGAAATGCAGAAATTACTTTCTCTACCTCTGAATTAGGCTGCTATGTCAACAGTTCAGAACACTTAAAGCCCTATAGCGGACATAAAAAAAAACATGAAAAGAAAAAAAATTCAGTAGCTCAGAACTCATGAGATTTCAAATTGAAAAGAAAGCAATTTCTTTAATGAAAAAACAAAATTAGTAGCAAGTGCTTGAGAAACATGTCCACTACTTGGAAAGAGAGAAAATCTCGTCTGTCATGTGTCTCCAGGATCTCCAAACATCAATTGTCACTAAGGATTCTGGTACTGAACAGCATTTTGCTTCTGGTTCCTAGATGTAAAAAAGCTTGTGAGAATATATACTGGCAGTAATCTATACAGGGTAGGGCACTGGAAAGCAGTCCTTAATGGAAAAATAAAGGTAGAAACTCATTTAAGAGAGAAATATATTTGTTTTTTCTGAGAATATAACAGAATAGATTGCAAATAGCGGAAGCAAACATTTAGTTACTAACATTTAGTCTACTGAATAATAGAAATCATTCAAGGTTTTGATATCCTAAATATTCCTTTTTTATTCCTAAATATTTAGTTTTGTACTTTCATCAAAACACTTTTTACAGTGCAGATCCCACACATCAGTAATAAAAAGAACGAAAAACAGGGCGGGGTTTTTTAGATAAAATTCCCATTTTACTTTTGAGCACTAAATGGTCAAAATTAAAAAAAAAAAAAATAAAAAACTCCAACCCCATAAAAAACCTATTTCTGTTGCAGCATTTCTTTTCATAATTATATCACTGATTCAGAGAAATCTCCAGGATCTCGCCAACAAAGTTTAAGCTGACAAGCAGGTATTCTTTATCACAGCGCCGGGAGACACAGTGAATAGCTCCTCCTAGCATGTATGGTCCGAGCATCAACCAGGCTGTGATTATATTGTCTTTAAACATATATATTCATTAGATTACATACATATTCATTGAGTTACTTATACATTACATCATACTTCTAGAATTGCTCCCCCATGCACACTAATATGTGGCAATGGGCTTTGGGACCCCTAGTGGTTATTTCTTCATCATCTTCCTCTTCATCACTTCATTTAAGGATTGTTGTCATGTCAGTAACCACCAGGCTGGTTCTGGCCAGTTGTTGCACAATGCTTATGTTAGACATTTCCTTATCTCTATAGTTGCTAACAAAGCCTAATGTCCTAGAAGTTACCTATTTACAACCCCATTCTTGAATCAACCCTGTTCTTGAATCAACCCCATTCTTCATCACTATGAAAACAGCCAGAAAATAAACTATTTTTTTTTTTCCCAGGGGATGGATTGATGGGTTGTTTACCTAAAAAAGGCCTAAATCATATTTGTGTATGAATGCTCTTTGTTTTATAGATGAAAGCCTGAAGAACACTTGTTTTAAATTTCTTCCTTATGATCATGCAAGAATAAGACCTCAAGCTAAAGTTCTAATGGATCTGAAACTAGTGAATTAATAATCGACTTCAATATGATATAAGATTCAGTCAAAAGTTCTTTTGGTTTTCTACTCTGTACATGGAAAAAGAATAAATGCTTTCTTTAAACAGAGACATATGATGACCAAAGGCCTGTGCTCAACAGGGAAATTGATCATTCTGAATTGTTAGAATTAGAGCCTTTAATGCTGTAAAGAGTGCCATCTGAAGCATGTTCTTTATGCAGAATACTACCTAATGAAGAGGGTCTGTAAGGATGCTGGGAGGGACTCTTCAATAGGGACTGTAGTGATAGAACAAGTGGTAACAGGTTCAAACTTAAACAGGGGAAGTTTAGATTGGATATAAGGAGGAAGCTCTTTATTGTGCGGGTGGTGAGGCACTGGAATGGGTTGCCCAGGGAGGTTGTGAATGCTCCATCCCCGGCAGTGTTCAAGGCCAGGTTGGACAGAGCCTTGGGTGGCATAGTTTAGTGTGAGGTGTCCCTGCCCATGGCAGGGGGTTGGAACTAGATGATCTTAAGGTCCTTTCTAACCCTAAATATTCTATAAGTCTATGATTCTATAATACAGAATTCATTCACTCAGTGCTATTTTTTAATGTTATATATACACACCTGAGAATTATATCAGACACAGGTAGTTAAATTGTCTTAATGATGCACTATTAGTCCTTCAATCAGTCACAGAGCTAGGAAATTCTCAGTTTGGAAAAAGAAATTTACTGAATTGTATTCACTTGAACAACTAGATAATTTGGATATTTATAACATTAGCATCCACATAATTACCTGTTAAGCTACAAAAGTTACTTCTAGCAGGTAGTTTGCAGATGTCTCTTCTGTTCCTGTACTTTTTTATTTTTTATGTTCAATCTAAAATTACATCACTGACCTTATTCAGAAAATGCAGTATTGCTTTCTGTCGATTCTCCTCATCTGCATTTAGTTTGTGTCTCCCAATGGAAGCAATCAGCTGTGCCTCTTGTTCCAGAAGTCCACAAAGTGCTGCCTTTCTTTCAGCGCCAGTAAGAGTTCTGTTAATCTGCTCAGTCTCCTTCTGCCTCCATACTACAGATATAAATATTGTGGGTACTTTTTACAATGTACTTTCCAGGGAATGTTCTGTTTTCATATTTAAAGAATTAACATAATTTTTAATGTTCATTAAAAGCCAGTTTCTATGTTAGGGAATTGATTATAATGCATATTTCCAACACACACAAAATAGCCCAGAAATTAATGCAAATTATACAGATGTTCTGTGAGAGTATGTGTGTGTACATCAATTCCAAACTGCCAATTCATACTGCAAACTCGAAAATGGGTTAGGAGAAAAAGCTGCTCTGTGTGAGAATAATAATTTAGCTACTGTGGAAACATGTACGGAAAAGGCATAAGCAATAGGAACTTTTTAAACAATTGCTCATCAAAGTCAGAAGAAAAGATACCATAGAGATATTCTCACCAGATTAAGTTCAGCATCTTACTGTTTAGTGTGTCCACCACTATTCCTGCTTCTCCCTGAATAAATGAGTAAAATCTAAAGAAGGCTGAACTCTTCCAAAACAGAGATAAAAGAGTCACGTTTAGCACTCCAGGTCTTACAGTGAATATTTCACTGGTATCACCTTTTGCCATCTAAAGCAGACGGAAGCGCATTAATAATTAGACAGTATTTGCTTTACTTTCCCTTTCCTGTTCTACAACAGAAGGTGGAAGGAAGTAACATGCAAACCACAGGATGGTCATCACAGCAGCATTTGAACCAGCATCTGCTGTGCAGAATCTGGCCTTCTGACTCTTACGGTCAAATCCCCAAACCACAGGTACCGGCTGCACTTACAAGCTAGACTACTTAATGACACAAACATACAAATGTATACATATGTGTCTATCACAGTTTATTTTCTAGTACCTATTTCTTGACTATAACTGGTGATACACAGAATGCTGTTACAGAAATCTGTTAGTAAAATCAAATTGTGTTTCCTGAATAGTGCTTTCCTTTGCATACACTGTAACAATTCTTGGCTTCTCTGAAAAATTTGTTCTGTTTCAAATATCTCTAGATCTCTGTAGGAAATTTTATAATGTAAAAAAATTCAACATTCCTGAAATCTTGCAAATCCCAGCATTAAAGAAAACAATCCAATATGTGATGCACACTTACTGTATCAGGTAAGAGTAGATGCAGAAGGGAAAGTAGGAAGGTTTAGCTTCTGCCTGTGGCTTATCTACAATACCTTATGTTTTCCATTTTAAAATGTTACAATTCATTCCCTTACGGCTCTCTAAGCTTTGGTATTTATACAACAGTTGTCTGACAAGTTCTGAGTACCCAAAGCTATATTTTTAAATAAAGTAATTTCAGCAAACAAAAGCATTTCAGAATTAATTTACATTAAGTTTTATATGCCTGCAGGGGGCAGCAACATCAAAGGCAGAGGTAATACAGTAAGCAACTTTGTGTGTACAGAAATGAAAAAGCTGTCAGTTATCATCAATACTCACCTCCTGACTCACCATATATATGCAACCAAATTAAAAACATTCCTCTTAGATTATCTGTTCTGTAGGCTGAGATTATACTTATTACTTTTTTCAATTTTCACAGAACAAAGTAGTTCATACTTTTCAAATAAATAATTAATGTCTCCATATGCAGACCCACTGAACATATAGATACATCTCATTTGCACCACACTGTCAGCAGGCAAGCTTTTGTACCAACAGGAATTGCTTGTGCTGGCTGACCCTGTAATAGTATCTCCCTGTTGAGATCAGCAGCAATAACCTTCACAGGTCTCTGGAGGACAATGGTGTCATTCTATTGCTGTCACAATGATTTAGCTTGTGTAGACTGTTGACACTATAAGAATGTAAAAGTAGTTTCAGATGCAGGTAGGAAAAGAACCTTCCTAGAACCACTAAGCTCTATTAAAATAAACAGCATGACTGCAAGTCTCCATGTACAGATGCAACTAGTCAACAAAGGTAAACAAAACCAAAAAAGACTAATACTACACCATTATTTTTAAGAAAATGTTAAAAAGACATTTCAAATACTGGAGTTTGTTCTGTTCCAGCTCTGGAGTGGCACATTCCTTTTCAGGTTGCTCTGATATTAAATTCCTGAGCATGCATAGCTGAAAGGGTTACTATTTGTGAATCCAGTTACATCAAATTAAGCAAAAGAGACATTTACGTAACTATAAATTCTAAATCTAAAAATACTGGGAACACCAGCACTAATTTGCAACTCTAACTCAGCTCTGTTGTTTCCATTGCAAATAAGACTCTTTGCACTTAAGAAAAAAAAAGGTGGATCATACATTTGACAACATATTAAAGAAAATACTGCAGGAAATCAGACACCAAATACTAGCACTTGCCACAGATGGAGAGTAAAAAACTATTTGAGTGCCTTGGCTTTTGATTACTTAATCAGACACACCTTAAAAGAGACTGGTTCTTGTGAAGTGAAAAGCTAACTATCTGTGAAGAAAAAGGGAAAACAACCCCTATCCCCAAGTCTCATAAAGATACCATTCCCAAAATTCTAAAGTTTAAGATCAGTAATAATTTTAAATTTGTCACAAACACTAATATTTACAAGCCATTTCTACACTTAGACCAAGTGATTTTTTTCAGTGACCCAAGTATGACAGTATTAAAAGAGTAATGTATAACTTGGGAGTTCTTGAATTAGGACCCTAAGCTCTATGAATAACAAATGCCACCAAATTAATGCTCAGTTCACCATGGAAAAAACAGCTGAGATTATTTCAGGTAGGTCAGGTGGCTTTTGCAGCAAATCAGGCAATCCATTAAGTCAGTTCTGCTATAGGGACAAAAATGTTCGAATAATCACAGAGTTATACCATAAGCAAGCACTGTAGCTTAGATAATATACAAGCTACTTGCAAGTCACAATGCAAGCATCTTGCTTAAAAGGAGACATTTTTAAAAGAACTCTTGCAGTTTCACTATATGCTGCTACAAGTCCATCGATTTCTATTGTCTTTATTTTTCCCCAAAAAACAGGGTTTTTTGTCCCATTTTGCAACATTACTGTCCTGTAAGGTTTTATGTCAATTTTCTGCATATTATTATTATTCACCTTATTTTTTCCAGGAAAGTTTAGAGGTGCTTGCCTGTACTAGACACCGTCCACCTCAACAGGAAAAGGAAGTCCTTCAGGATGCCCTGTAGGACTCCTAACAAGATTTTTAAAATTTTGACAACACAGTTTTGTGCAATATGGAATAAATTAGAAAGGAGAAAAAGTATCTGTAAAAGATGACTAGGGCAAAAGGAATGACCTCAGTCATATGCTACAAAATTATGGGCAAAAATTTAATCCATTATAAAAAATGCCTTTATTAAACGACAAATGATGGATCTCAATACTGTATTTCTTCATGCCATTATTTTCAGCATCTTAAATGTAGAGTAAAAATATTAACATAACCTTGATCCAAAAAAAAAAAATAAAATTTCCTGTTCCTCTAGATGAATCATTAGAGATGAATAATAAAAAAAACCCAATAATAGAACAGCCAAATAACACTATTCTGTAAGCTGGTTATTTCCTAAAAAGATGTACTGGTTTTGGCTGGGACAGAGTCAATTTTCTTCATAGTAGCTTATACGATGCTATGTTCTGGACGCTGATAATATAGGGACGTTTTAGTTACTGTTGAACAGTGCTTACACAACATCAAGGCCTTTTTTTTCTGCTTCTGATAATATATGAATGTCAAATAGTTATGTAAAAATGAAATTCCAATGTAAGTAAAATCTAAAAATCAAGGAAATATCTATAGAAACACATAAAAATGTCTGTTTTAAACAAACTGTATTTTGCTGATTTAAGAGTAACCCTTCAAGAAAAAACTTACATTCTAAAGCATGGTACAGTAGCTCGAAGTCTCCTTTTGTTTTAGGGTTCAGTCTTCGCTCGTGCTCCCTTCTCAGTTTTTCTTCTTTTTCTTTTTTTCTCCGTAATTCTTCTTGTGCCTCCCACTCCAGCCTTAATCTCTTTTCTTCCCCCAGTTTTTGTACTATATTTGTAGCATGCCAACGACGGAAATATTTCTGTAATACTATTACCTATGTGTGATACAGTACCAAAGAATCATGAATTTAAAACAAAACACCATGATATTTTGTTCTTAGCTGTTAATTTTTTCCAGCCACTGACCTGTATTTTCTACGATTTGCCTTGTACTCAAACTAACTGAGAGGTACATACACACAAAATCAACTGCATTTTATTTACAAACAAATAACAAAAATGAAGTTAACGATGTTGTTATGACCAAACTTAAAAAATCAACCCTCCAAAGAGGCAGCTATTAAAGACTAGGGAACTGCATATAGTATGCTAAGGGAGGATAATGCACAAACCCAGCCTTCTGCTATCTGTGTCAGCTTGGACTACACAAGCAGGCCAATACCATAAGCTAATAAGCATTGTGCAGCATTGAAGGCTATTCAAGCAAATAACCACAGTAATAGTTATGCTGTCTCTAGAGATATCTTATCCTAATATTTCTCTTGAATGTGTCTCCAGATAGTATTTCAGTATGGACCTACACTGCACAGTGCAGAACCATCAGCATGAACCAGCACCAAGCTGATGTCTCTCTACTGTGTGCTACATATTACTTACAGACACATTACATAATCCAGTAATACATATCAATACATATCAGTAGTCCTGAGGAAACAATAACCTATTCTGGTTTTCCACTTCTACGAGATACTTCCTGCTGCTAGTTGATGCTGACCAGCTAAGAAGTTCTTAGAGAAAACTTCTACCAGAAGTCTTCAAAGCATCTTGCCAACCGCACCAAGGCAATCATCCTACTTCAACGTTCAGTGAATCAACTATCTCTCCATTTAGTTAGATTCAGACTGCCTGTTTTAGGCAAACAAATTAATAACTAAATACCAAATGTCACAAAAACCACAGAGCAAAGACACACTTTCCCCATATCTGAAAATTACAAATGTGAAGATTAAGCAACATTTTGCAGTTCACTTTTAAATTCACTCTTTGAACACTCATTAAATATTCAGATGACCTTTGTAATATTTTGCTTCACAGACAGTTTCAAACAGATAAGAACTTACTGCTTCAAGTCTACGTTTATGGTATTCTTCTGCTGTAATATACTTCCCAGGAGTTATTAGTCTGTCAGTCTTGTTTGACACATAGAGGCCAGTTTTAGTCATTTGTGTTGATGTTGTATTTGTTGTTTGTTGTTGCTTATTTTTTTCAAAAACTGTCTGGGGAAAAAATACATGTCAGAATATAACAAAACATAGAGGGTTTTTTTCCTCATTACAGAAAGTGGCAAAATTAGTTATCTGTAACACAAATCATGAGATCAGTGATATTCATCCACTAAATACTTCCAATTGCACACTTACTCCTCATCTATTCCCTTATTCCCCATTGGAAATTATTGTGTCAACATTTTATCCCATTTGGCAAAAACAACATTCTAAAAAGACACTACAAAGCCATTACCTGTGTTTCCCTACAAAATACAAGAATTCCTTTATCAGGTAGTTTTTTTGGTATTGTTTGCGATCCTGCATTATGAAATTCCACTCCTGTTATCCTGTTCTTAAATCCACCAAGAAATGGTTTTTGATAGGTAGGTCTTTCAATTTTTACAACTACATCTTGGAATGAATCAGAATCTGTTAAAAAGGAAGTTCCAAGATTGAAATATTGAGATTAGAGCACAATTACATGTATCAACACATAGAATCACAGAACAGTTATGGTTGGAAAGGGCCTTAAGATCATCTAGCTTCAACCCCTTGCCATTGGCAGGAACACCTCACTAAACCATCTCACCCAAGGCTCTGTCCAACCTGGCCTTGAACACTGCCAGGGATGAAGCATTCACAATTTCCATGGGCAAACCCATTCCAGTGCCTCACCACCCTTACAATAAAGAACTTCTTCCCTCCATCCAATCTAAACTTCCCCTGTTCAAGTTTTAACCCATTACCCCTTGTCCTGTCACTGCAGTCCCTAATGAAGAGTCCCTCCCCAGCATCCCTATAGCCACCCTTCAGATACTGTAAAAGCTGCTATGAGGTCTCCATGCAGCCTTCTCTTCTCCAGCTTGAGCAGCCCCAACTTTCTCAGCCTGTCTTCGTACGGGAGGTGCTCCAGTCCCCTGATCATCCTCGTGGCCCTCCTCTGGATTTGTTCCAACAGATCCATGTCCTTTTTATGTTGAGGGCATCAGAACTGCACACAATACTCCAGGTGAGGTCTCACAAGAGCAGAGTAGAGGGCCAGGATCACCTCCTTCGACCTGCTGGTCACGCGCCTTCTGATGCAGCCCAGGATATGGTTGGCTTTCTCTGCTCACAGCTCACACTGAAGCCGGCTCATGTTCATTTTCTCATCAACCAGCACCCCCAAGTCCTTCTCCACAGGGCTGCTCTGAATCTCTTCTCTGCCCAACCTGTAGCTGTGCCTGGGATTGCTCTGACCCACGTGTAGAACCTTGCACTTGCCATGGTTAAACTTCATGATGTTGGCATCAGCCCACCTCACAGATGTGTCAAGGTCCCTCTGGATGGCATTCCTTCCCTCCAGCGTATCAAACGAACCACACAGCTTGGTGTCAGTGGCAAACTTGCTGAGGGTGCACTCAATCCCACTGTCCATGTCAGCAACAAAGATGTTGAACAAGACCGGTCCCAACACCGATCCCTGAGGGACACCACTCACTACCGGTCTCCAGCTGAACACTGAGCCATTGACCACAACTCTTTGTGTGCGGCCATCCAGCCAGTTCCTTATCCACAGAGTGGTCCATTCATCAGATTGATGTCTCTCCAATTTAGAGACAAGGATGTCATGTGGGACAGTGTCGAACGCTTTGCACAAGCCCAGGTAGATGACATCAACTGCTCTACCCGTATCCATCAGTTCTGTAGCCCCATCATAGAAGACCACAAAATTGGTCAGGCAGGATTTCCCCTTAGTGAAGCCATGCTGGCTGTCACCAAGCACCTTGTTGTTTTTCATGTGCCTTAGCATGCCTTCCAGGAGAATCTGCTCCAAGATTTTACCAGGCACAGAGGTGAGACTGACTGGTCTGTAATTCCCCGGGTCATCCATTTTCCTCTTCTTGACAATGGGGGTTATATTTCCAGTCGTCGGGAACTTCACCTGACTGCCATGATTTTTCAAATATGATGGCCAGTGGCTTAGCAACTTCATTCGCTCCTTCAGGCCCCGCAGATGGATTTCATCAGGTCCCATGGACTTGTGTACCTTCAGATTCTTAAGACGGTCTCAAACCAGATCCTCTCCTACTGTGGGCCCAAGTTTTTCATTCTCACAGTCCCTGCATCTGCCTTCCAAGACCTGGGTGGTGTGGTCAGAGCATTTGCCAGTGAAGACTGAGGCAAAGAAGTCATTAAGAATCTCAGCCTTCTCCAAATCCAGGGTAGCCAGTTCTCACGATAGCTTCCACAGGGGCCTACATTGTCCCTAGCCTGTCTTTTATGCACTACGTACCTATAGAATCCCTTCCTGTTATCCTTAACATCCCTAGCCAAGTTCAATTCTAACTGGGCCTTAGCTTTCCTAACCTGGTCCTAGCTTCCCAGACAACATCCCTGTATTCTTCCCTCTTTTTTCCTTTGAAAAAAGCCTCTTTTTTCCTTCGAATTTTCCTCAGCAGCTCCTTATCCATCCATGGAGATCTCCTGGCCTTCCTGCTGCACTTCCTTCTAGTTGGGATGCAACACTCCTGAGCTTGTAGTAGGTGATCCTTGAATATCAACCAACAGTTTTGGGCCCCCCTGCCCTATAGGGCTATATCCCATGGAAACTTACTAAGCAGGTTCCTGAAAAGGCCAAAGTCTGCTCTCTATTTATATCTCTACATATGTGCAAAACCAGCATTTACCTGTTTGTATTCTGACAGTTATGAGATCAGGCATGCAGTAATCCTGTTGAACTGCTTTCCCAGGAGAATGCTCCTGATCTAGACGTAACTTCTCAGACTGGATATTTTCATCAAGGTTGGCCCTAGTCCTCCCAGGGTTTTGATTATCCTCAGTCATGCTTCCTAAAAATAAAGCCAAAATTAATTCTTGGTAAGCTTCACAAAACAAATGAGTAAGTTTTTCAAGTTTACTCTGAGGTGATTTCATTGAAACACTGCAACACAGAATAATCAGATTTTTGAGCTGGAATGACAGTCTGCTTGAAATCTGAAACAGTATTATCACATACTCTCTAAAGAGATACCTAAATACTGTCACCACTGAAAGTCATTCTTATTTCAATTTTTTACAAGTTACAGTAAATGCATAATCTTAAATTAGTTACCCATTTACACAGAGAAATTTTACTGAAAAATCTCACTTAAACCTGCTCCACTTTAGATCTGATCTAAGCTTATGTTGTATGCTTAGAATCACTGTTGTTTTTCACACAATACTTAATGCTGTGGTGTTTACTCAAAGACTATATTCTGAACCAGATCTACTTAACTCCAGAAATTATTTATTGAATTAAGAGATAAGACTGTATCTGGCTTTGGTATAGTGCTTTTCCTAGGACGTGATCACCAGCCATTCTGAAAGACTGGCTCTAAACCCAGCCCTGCCAAGAGGACAGCCGTCAGCAGGTCCATACTCTAAATAATCACTCACTGCACTCACCTGCTGAATGGGAAGTGCTACCTTCTGCTCTAAAGACCTAAGAAAACCAGGCACTGAATTAGGAAGAGGAAGTAACACTGGACACCCAGAGTGCTGAGGGAAAAATACAGCACATGATGGAGCGTTTCGGGGACTGCACTGATAATGGAAGGGTGGCAGGCAAGTGACAGGGGAATCCAAGAGAGCTAAAATAGTAAGCTGTTTGCTGTGATCTGATCTAAACTGTTAATAGCCCATGTATTCATGTGAATTATGCATTGCTGTTTCACAAATGCGTGTACAAAACACATAAACTTACATACATTTCTGGAAATGAAGATCACTATAAAATGTCATATGAGTTTCTACTGCAACTTGAGATGAAGAATGCATTTCTTAGCTTTTCAAGCGTGTTTTACATGAGAATTTAAGAAGTCACTTCAAGTTCAAAAACCAGCAAACATGAACAGAATGAGAGCATGGGAGATGCAAGGAGCCATAATCAAGTTGAAGAAAAAACCAAATCTCTTTAAAGCCTTAACATCCAACATTTTAGTAACTTCTTTACCTGTCCCACTTGCCATATTCTCTGATACTGAGTTTTGAGATATTTGTTCTTCCCTTTCTGAATTTCTTACTTCAGTTAAAGTAGGGTAATTCTTATTGGTAACAGATGGTGTGTTAAAAGATGATGTGTTCTCAGATGATGCGTTGAAGGGGGCACCTGGCTCAAATCTTGCTGGTTATTTCCAATTGTTTATTGATTGCCTAGCCCTTCTCCAGGTTGTTCCCACTGTGCTGAACTTGACTGCTCCTGTTCCTTCAAAACTGACTGCTCCAGAGAAGACTTTCTCACAGCTTTTCTCTGACTGTGCAGTGCCGGTAGCTTCTGAAAGCAGAGCCTTCTCTGCTTCGTCCCCGCTCTTGCCCTCTCCAACTGCTCTTCTTGGTGGGGATGCAGATGGTTGCTCTGCACAGGGCCCCTGTGCTGTAACAACTTCACAGCAACTATCCAACGTACCTTGCTTTTCCTGAAATATCAGTTGCACACTTTCAACCTTTCTGCAAGAATAATCACAGCATCTATTTAAAACCACGTACTAGCAGAGCTCTACTACCAAACATATGGGTGGTGTAGTATCCTCAAAAGTTTTTTCTGTATCTATTCCCTAACAGTCTGTTTAGAATAGCCAGCCCGAAATCACTTATCATCTTCTCACTGGTGTTTAACAAACATAATACTGCAGAGCAAGCAATAAGCATAACTGGCCAGGTTGGATGGGGCTTTGAGCAAGCTGGTCTAGTGGAGAAGTATCCCTATCCATGGCAGGGGGGTTGGAACTAGGTATTTAAGGCCCCTTCCAACATAAATCATTCTATGATATACAGACCCCAAGACTCAGCATTACTCAGAGACAGCACACCTTTAACGGTTTCTGTGCTGCCACTGCAATGACACGGGCTGGAAGAACCCGAATCCCACACTCGTGACGAACACGGGCAGCAGCTGCAGCAGCAGCAGCGAAAAGCAGTGATCCCCGCCCCAGCGCCGGTACCTCGGGCCGTTCCTACCCAGGGCCGGCGCCCCTCGCCGGCCTGGTTATGCCACCGGGCCCCGTCACGAGGCGCCGGACGGTGCGCAGTCGCTACCACTGGGTCGGGCAGGCCCTTCCGGTATGCTGCGCGCCCAGACCGGACCCCAGCCCGTGGCTGTGCAGGAGGGCAGAGACTGCCCTGCCCTGCCCGGCCCGGCCCGGCCCGCGCCCCCCTCCCGGCCCCGCACCAGTTACTTTCCCCAGCAGCTCCCGCCCCGCGCCGCTCTCCGCAGCTGCCGCTTCTCCGGGCGGAGCATAGCGGTAGCCATAGCAACCGGGAGCGGAAGGCGGAGAGAGCTGCGCACCGCGATGGACGTGAGCATGCGCACTGTGCCGGGGGGGGTGTGTCTGATCACCGCGGAGCCGCAGCTGTGGGCGGGACGTGCTCCGCTGTGCACGGCCCAGGGCCGAGGAAGGCCAGGGAGAGGTGGAAAAGGAAGCGGAATGAAAGGATACGGGCCGAGAGGCGTCTCCAACTCCGGCAGTTAGCAGAAGCACGGAAGCACAGAGCACCTGCAGAGGCTCTGCATGCTGCTGTACCGTAGGTCAGTGACTGTGCCTCGGTCCACACGGTGTTGGTGACCATGAACTCTTACCAGCTGATAGGAGCATAAATGCACAAAACCTCTGTTTTTCCTCTCAGTTCACGTTGTGGATAGTAGCGGAAATTATGCTAATACCCCTAGCTGCTCCCTGGCTATTATGAACGGCGGGGGTGTTTGGATGCTAACCCTTGCTCTGCAGCCCATCATTCCCAGACCCTGTGGCAGCCAGCCTATTTGCCGTGGAAGGTCTGCGGTTCTGGTGTGAGGGCTGCGGCCGCTGAGTGGAAATGAAGATACTTACACCAGAATTAAAACCCTGTGAAACTGAATTTCCCGGTGTTTGATGGGTGATTTCTGAGACACCACCTGCAAGTACTTCAGCACAGCGCAGGAAAACTCTTGACTAGACTCACTTCACAGAACCACTTTAGAAGTGAAATACACAGTTCTGTGTCACAACTGTGAGAGAATCCTGCAAAAAACCTGTATTTCAGGAGGCACTGTAATTGTATCTGTATTTGGTAATTGTGTGCCATGATGTTTCCACGTTTCTCAAACACAGGCATTTGACACGGTCTCCCACAGCATCCTTGCGGCTAAATTGAGGAAGTGTGGTCTGGATGATCGGGTAGTGAGGTGGACTGTGAACTGGCTGAAGGAGAGAAGCCAGAGAGTTGTAGTCTATGGGGCGGAGTCTAGTTGGAGGCCTGTATCTAGTGGAGTGCCTCAAGGGTCGGTACTGGGACCAGTATTATTTAATATATTCATCAACGATTTAGATGAGGGAATTGAGTGTACTATCAGCAAGTTTGCTGATGACACTAAGCTGGGAGGGGTGGCTGACACGCCAGAAGGCTGTGCTGCCATCCAGAGGGACCTGGACAGGCTGGAGAGCTGGGCGGGGAATAACTTGATGAAATATAACAAGGGAAAGTGTAGAGTCCTGCATCTGGGCAGGAACAACCCCAGGTTCCAGTATAGATTGGGGAACGACCTGTTAGAGAGCAGTGTAGGGGAGAGGGACCTGGGGGTCCTGGTGGACGACAGGGTGACCATGAGCCGACACTGTGCCCTTGTGGCCAAGAAGGCCAATGGCATCCTGGGGTGTATTAGAAGGGGGGTGGTTAGTAGGTCGAGAGAGGTCCTCCTTCCCCTCTACTCAGCCCTGGTGAGACCGCATCTGGAATACTGTGTACAGTTCTGGGCCCCTCAGTTTAAGAAGGACAGGGACCTGCTGGAGAGAGTCCAGCGCAGGGCAACTAAGATGATTAAGGGAGTGGAGCACCTCCCTTATGAGGAAAGACTGAGGGAGCTGGGTCTCTATAGTTTGGAGAAGAGGAGATTGAGGGGTGACCTTATTAGTGTATATAAATATATAAAGGGGGAGTGTCACGAGGATGGAGCCAGGCTCTTCTCAGTGGCAAACAATGAAAGGACAAGGGGAAATGGGTACAAATTGGAACACAAGAGGTTCCACTTAAACCTGAGAAGAAACTTCTTCTCAGTGAGGGTGACGGAACACTGGAACAGGCTGCCCAGGGAGGTTGTGGAATCTCCTTCTTTGGAGACATTCAAGACCCGCCTGGACACGTTCCTGTGTAACCTTATCTAGGTGTTCCTGCTCCGGCAGGGGGATTGGACTAGATGATCTTTTGAGGTCCCTTCCAATCTCTAACATACTGTAATATGGGCCTGCTTCCCATCAAAATGAACAGAAATTCTCCATTACTACTGTTAATGATCTTTTTTCTAAAACCTGAACTTAAGGTAGAACAGGACCAGCAGTCACTACTGCATTGTCAATTCTGTCAAACATTCAACCTCCTTTTCAGTTTGCAATTTCTCAGGGTATCTGAAATTATTTGCAATACAGTACTCCTAGTATAGATTCCCTTGCCTGTAAAATATGTGTACTGTTTTGTTGCTACATTGTGCTGTAGATTGAAATAACGGATATATAGTTACAGAGTTAACAGCAAGGTAAAAATAATTGTTTCTTTTCTTAGCAAAGATGTATTTTTAAATCAGCCAGGAACAAGCATGACGTGAACTATACAACACTGCACAAAAGGCACATACCATTCCATCTCAGAACTGCAATCCTCCCTTTCTTCTCAATAACTAAAGTTAATGCTACAATATTAATTAATTTAGTAATCTTATGTAGCACAGATGATTAATTTATGATAAGATAATGAAACCATAATTAAGCAATGATGGTAATAATGAAAAATGCAGAAAATGCTAAAAAGCACAAAGCTGAAAAATCCTTATTAATGATTCCTGGAGTAGGCTTCAGTAGGACCTTTTTAAGATTCCAGTTAACTGATTCCTAAATTAAAGCATTTGTGAAGGCTAATCCAGTGTTTTGGATAGAAAGATTTAGAGAATGATCTTATTTTGAGTCATGTGAAACAAACACTCATACATCAGAAAAATCACTGAGAATATACATTAGGGAATACTCTGGGAAAAAAAAAAATCCGCTCAAGTTAGTGAATAACTTCCATTATGGCCTGTATTGAGGACATATTTGTACATCTGTGAAAGGGGGAAGGTGCAAGTACACTTTTGATCAGTGAAACTCAGTTTTAAAAGACGAGATTTTTAAAAGACAAATTTCAGCAGCAATAGGCCAAGAAAAATACTTCCTTTCCCTTGCAACAAATTCATGAGCTTACTGGAGAGCTATTGAAAGTCATGCAACAAATACAGCTTTAGAAGTGGAGAAAATAACCGCACAAGGAGAGAGTTCAGCTAACGTCTCAGTTATGAAAGAGTTCCAACAATTGTTACCACTTCTGGCAACTTATTTTTCCACCCCCCTCAAGTACTGCATGCCAGCACCATTAATACTACACTTTGGAGTATTTTATTTTTTATTTTGCTTCTTCCCACATCAGCTCAATACTTATAACTACACCCACTCACCTTCGTTTCTCACCGGACATCGTTCACCCTCATTCCAAGCTTGTAATCCTTTAATATTTCTCATGTGAAAACTGTGCATGTTAACTTTATCAAACTCCTCTTCTGGAATGCCATCTAGTGGTTTTATCTCAGAAGAGACCAGCTTCTACCCTTTTGAAGACTGAAAACCCTTCAAAACGAAAATGTGAAGCAAAATACTTTCCGCTTTTTCAGTTGTCCTGGGTTCAGCAGTAGCAGTCATTTTTTCTCCTTAGTAAGCTGGTGCAGTGCTGTGGTTTTGACTTTCAGCCTGGGAACAGCGCTGATAATACCGATGTTTTTAGACTGCTCAAATGTTTAGTCTGACCAAGGACTGAGTCTCATGCTCTGCCAGGAAGGAGGGGAAGCCAGGAGGAAGCAGAGACAGGGCACCTGACCCAAACTAGCCAAAGAGGTATTCCACACCACAGCACATCATACCCAGGAGGTAAACTGAGAATTATCCGGAAGGGCTAGTTCACTACTTGGTCGGGCTGGGTATCAGTTGGCAGGTGGTATTGTATTCTCCTCCCTTGTTATTTCCCTTATCATTACTATTATTGGTGGTAGCAGCAGTGGTTTGTGTTACACCTTAGTTACTGGACTGCTCTTATCTCAACCCGTGAGAGTTACATTCTTTCGATTCTCCTCCCTATCCCTCTGGGAGCTGGGGGAGGAAAGTGGGGGGAGTGAGTGCGGACTGCCTGGCTGATTTACAACTGAGCTTAAACCACGACACCAGTCTTCAAAATCTAAAACCTTTTGTAATGATAGTAATAATAGTTGAAATAAACAATGCTAAAGAATGCAGTGAAAACAGTTGCTAAAGTCAATACCCTAGGTATACTTCCCGTTTTTTTAATTCCACTGTCCTACTCCTCTAATACCCTGAGTATATGAAATACTATGTAAAGACGCAATTAATTAATAATAATGATGTCACAGGTACACTTATAGGCCTAATGACTATGAAAACCAGCTATGTTACATGTTACGTAGTGCAGTGTCATTATTGTAAACGTTTAATCAACCGCAGATTTCTGTCATACAGCTATATTCCTTCTCTTTAAACTTGTAAGAACTTTGTTACTACTACTGAAAAAAACCTATGAGTAAAGCCAAACTCATACAATCCCTCTGATCCAGTCTGGATATTTTAATTGGAGTTTATAAGCTGAAATGTGTAAACAATCAGGAGAGGCTGTCACTGTTTCCATTTAAATGCTTGAAAGAACCTAGCCAGATATATCAAGAAAGATCGTCTGTTTTACTTCCTTTACTACATAATATTCAAGGTCTGAATCAATAGTATACATCTATAAAGTATACGTTTATATACCAAGCCTTTGTAAGACCCCAATAGTAAAGTCTGTGCAATGTGTATGATGCCAAGCATGGTAACCTACCAGCTAACCAACAAACCTGTTCATGCCCTCACCTTCAGGGGCAGCCTTCCTTCTCCCCTTGCCCATACACTCTTGCGTCTTTCCAGAGCTTCCCCTGAGACAGAATTGCCATTGATGTGGGCAGACACCAGATCCTGATCTCGGAATTTGTCTGGTCAGACACTGGCAGTGGCTGGCAAAAATGCACAACCCAAGGCGGGAAAGAAGGGCAGGATCATACTTTTCTACAACTTGGATTCGGATTTCAAATGGCCTGTAATATCAGTATTTGTTAACATACAGATGCAGATTACAAAAATAAAAAGGCACAAATACCCTGTTAATAATAAATTACTAAAGAAAATAAACCAAAGGTTGTATAACAACTGGAAAGAAATTTCCAAAAACCATTTTCCCAAGAAATTGGAAGCAGTCTTTAGATTGCTAAATATAAAAAGACATTGGGATGAAACATGTTTTTATGAAGTTATTATATTTAATTTAAGGACAACTGTCAGAAATAATAGATTAATAATTAACTTTTTTCTACTTTCAAGAGCTTACACCATTTTGAAAATCAGATTGGCCATCTCCACTGGTCAGAAGGAGGTTCTTCAACTAGAGGCTCCCATGGTTTCCACTGCATCATTTTTCTTGCCAGAGAAAGCTCACTTTCAGCCTGTTAATAAACACCATATACAAATTCTTAAATTCTGTACAACTGACAAAGCATTAAATTATCTCTACTTCATTACCTAGGTGATGTCACTACCTATCACAGTTACAGACTATCAAAAGGAACTGTGTGTTTTGGGTTTTGTTTCTAAAAACCATATTGAATCACCCCCAAATACCAGACAGTCTGTTCACCAAGGCATTCCCAGTGATAACTTCATGATACTTTCCAATTTATCTGGATCATTCCCCAATATTATTCAGTCGCCTTCTGCCCTTTCCGCTGATTTAAGACTCTGTAAGAACCAGTGTAGGTACACCACAGTACAAATGTAAGCATAACAGTAAACACATGCTAACTGTGTTAGTTTTCAGCATGGTCATCCCAATCACATGAGAATTGATTTTTAGATTTTTTTTTCTGTTTGATTGTTTTGCCACAAATGAAGATATGGAAAACTTGATTTTCTGACTGAAGCTTAGCCAAAAGAACACTGAAAACCACAGCTCCCTTTTGTATCTAACCTTCCAATTTTCCCACTTTACCTGTAAAATGACTTCTTCTATGTGACCACTATTCAGTTTCTCCTGTAGCTTTTGCACGTCAGTCTCCTGTGTATTCAAATACACATAAATAAATGTCTGTATGACATGTCTACTTACTGAGAAGTAGAAAGCCCAGATAAACTTTGAAAACAATAGTTTAACCAGATCACGCTCTAATCTTCCCCAAACCTTGCACCAAATTAGCTAACTTCTACCATTTTACATTATCAAAGAAATCTCACACACTTTTCTTATTGGAAATCAAACATTAAACTCTCAGTGATAAATATAAAAAAAACCAAGTACAATCTAATGACATCCCAAGAATAATTAGCAGCTCAGGGCTTCAGTATGTATCTTGAAAGACAATTTTGATCTAGCTTTTTATAAAAGGATATGCAACCTTCCAATTACCATCTTAAAAACATAGTTCCAGTATTGCATAGTTTGATGTACCAAAAAGCAGTTTAAAGTGTCAAAGGCAAGGACTGGGATTTCAGCAACCCTATCTAGTGGGAGGTGTGCCTGCCTATGGCAGGGGGTTGTAACTAGAAGAACTTTTAAAGTCCCTTCCAACCCAAACCATTCTGTGATTCTGTGATTTTGCTAAGATCCTACACTGTTAAGAACACATGCATTTTTGTGCAAGTGTGTGGAAATTACCACTGTTCCTAAAACTTTATCTTAAAAATTATGTTTTCTTCTAATTTTCACAAAAAAAAATCAGAAAGAAATTAACAATTCTTTTTAATATACCATGAAAATGTTCTAGTCAGTAACAAAAATAAACCTCAAGTCTTCAATTATTTCTGAATTGTTACCTGAAGGGTATATATACTCCTGAAAAGAGCCAGTCATTTGGAAAATTATTCTTCTCATCCTAAAAATGTTTTCATGCGTAACATTTATGAACCAGCACCGTACTTACCGTTTGCACCAAATTAAACCGCTCATTTATAATCTGTTCAGTGTATTTCCTGTATGCTGCATCTTTGGGAATGTTCTGCAGGACACCAAGGATTTTCGTGTACAGCATTCGCAGGCGCTGAAGTGATGACAAGACATGGTTAAATTACACAACTAGGATTACTTAACTTGTCCTACTTAACCTACTAGCTATCTAACTATACACAAATATAGAGGGTTATAGTATTCAGAATAGTATCAACATAGTATGCAGAAAAGTGGGATTAACAAAGTAAGTAAGTCTGAACCACAGAACTGCGTCTTGGTTAAGACTGGGATTTATCAGGACTGAAAAGTTAGGACTCTCAGAGTCCTCAAAGAAAAAAAAAAAAAAAACAAGTTGCAATCTGTAGTACATTTGATGCAAAATGGAAGCAATAAAATCTGTGTTTCTAATATTAACCATACTTAAAAAAAAATCTGCCTGAACATCAGTTTCTGAAAAACTACCTGAGAAATACTGCCTTAAAGATTAGAGAAATCAAATACTACTTCATAAAACTATGTACACCAAGGAGGTTTTAGAAAATTAGCACATGCAACAAAAAGCAAATGTATAAAATAAACTCCTAATGGTATCAATTAAACTTCTGAGAATTCATTTCCCTCTCACTTTGGAATTATGGTAAATTGTGACTGCTTTATGCTACACAGTGTACCTACTGCAGAAATATGTACCCAAAAGCCTTCATTTTGCTGACAAGTTCCATCAAATACATAACAAGCCACATGACGTACCTCATGAGGGTTTTCAGCTACGGCCAATCCTACAAGTCCAGTGGTCTGCACACAGAGCATGAACACATTTAGTATACCTAAGCATCCATTTCCGTGCTACCCGATGATTCTGTTTTAGCTCAATATACACCTGACGGGGACCACTCCATGACACGAGTCTCCGCATCACCCTACGCACACGGGATCCCATACGCTTTGCAGTGCTTTGACAGGGCGGGAGAGTGAGCAGCAGGAGTCCTCACAGGACAAGGCGGCTGCTAGCAGCCTCCCCGGCGGGGCGAGCTCGTTTACCCGCCTCCTTCCTCGGACCCGCCCCTCCGGTAACTGTCGCTGCTGCCATACGAGCACCCGGCGCCTGACCCGCGTACCCCGCGGAACCGGGCCTTATGCTCCCCTCAGCCCTGCCCTCGCGGGGCGCCCGGCTCTCTCTCGCCCGCCGCTCCTCAGGGACAGACCCCCACTGCAGAGCAGGCTGCCCGTCCGCCCGCCCGGCACGGCGCCTCACCTTCCTCAGCGCCCCCGCCATAGCCGCGCTGCGCGAAACGCCCCGTTCCGCCCTCCACCGCCGGACACCGGGTCAGCCGGGCGCATGCGCGCATAGGGCGCTGGGCGGCCTGTGGGGGACCAGTTAGAGGACGCGGCGAAGGACGCCGTTCTGCGCATGCGCTGCTGCTGCGCCAGCCCCAGTTCCGGTGAGCAGCGACCTAAGCAGAGCGGAGCGTACGAAACGCGCATGCGGTTTGTGCCACTGCGGTGACGTAAGCGCCGGGCTGGGGGGTGGGGCGCAAGCGCATGGTGGTGGGTGAAGTGCCTGGCTCTTCGGTGGCGGGGTTTCTGCTCGGGCCGGTGCGGGGCGGCCTCGCCCGCTGAAGAGAACCGGGCCGTGCCGGTGGTGGGGTGGCCGCTTGGGGGGCAGGCGGATGGGCCTTCGCTGTGGAGTGGCGGGGCGGGGAGGGGAGGCGAGGCGGTGTCACTCTTTGTGAGGCCGGGCTGTCTCTGTAGGCGGCCTGGCTAGGTGTGGCGGAGAAGCCAGGCCTGCTTTCGGGTCCTGTTCTTGAATCTGTCGCAGGTCGGGGCCGTGCTCGGCCTTTGTTGGGGGCGGCTGTCCGACCCAAAGACAGGTCGGGGTTTGTAACTCAGTGCTTCTTGGTGGGCAAGGTCTGCAGTAGCAGTACGTTGCAGTTTGTGTTTTGCTGCGCTGAGAAGAATCACAGATCTGGTTATCCCTGTTAAATCAGAACATGTTTACTTATAGTGGTCGGCGTGAAAATTCTCAAGACAGCTTTTGGTCAGTGTGCAGAAGTTAAAATTTTCTAAATGACAAATAATCCATTGAAAGAGCTGTTCTGGAAATGCATTGTACAGAAGTCGAATGTGTGGTGTCTTGCATTTAGATTTTTAGCACGTTTCTAATAAAGATGCAGTGTAATTTTGTTTGATGTGTTTGGGTGGTGACAGCAGGTGAAATCAACTGACTTTTGCCAAGTGATAGTTAACTGCCATAATGAGTTCTCAGTGCTAACAGATTCATAGCTTTGGATTTATTTTCCAAAATATTTTGCAGTGTCCAAGCTTCAGACTTTATTTCAGAGCTCCGTTTTGTGGGTCAAACAACTATGTCGAGCCTTTAAAGTGTCAGAAATATGTTTGGTTGCTGCTCAGAGCAGTTTTGTGTGATGTATGCTTGGAAATAAAGATGTTTATGTCCACTCACGGTGGATTTTGGTGTAATACATGTGATTGGAATAAGTTTTCAGTTTCTGACGTTCTTTCATGAAATACATGTTAGGGTTTGCAAAAGTTTCTAGTACATGAATTCAAGTTTTCTGTGATGTAAAAAATATTACTGATAAGTGATGCAGTGTGCCACAGTAGGAATTTTTATTCCTGGGAATAAGTGTCTTTAGATACCATGTAGAAGCTTATAAGCAATTAGAATGTTACATATTTTTTGCAGAGTTACTATACTAAAGGCTTGTATGCATCTGTTCATCAGTCAGGTCTTCCTGAGGTTGGTAATTTTCTACCTCAGAGAATACACAGAAGTGTTCTGGAATTTATTTAATAAGCAGATGCGTGCATATACCTTCTATGAGCTTCAGCTGTGAAATTTGACTAAGAAAATGTGTTAAGTGGTTAATTAGCTACAGAATCAAAAATAAAGATTACTGTAATAGAATACGGCAGATAGGCAATTGCTCAGTTAATAAAGCAAAAAAAGTATGAAATGCTTAAGGGAAAAAAGACAAATTAGTTAAGGGACATGAGATAGAATGGGAGAAAAAAAATAATGGTAGATATAAACGTGACATTCATTTGAAGATCCAGCTGTTCTGTTAAGGTGTATAATTATGGCCTAGCTGCTGATTTAAAGGGTGAATTTTGCATGATGAGAAATATTGATAATAACTGTGTTGTAAGTTTACATAGTATTTATTTGGACAAATATTTCTTCAGAATCCCTTTGCCCTGCTCTTGAGCTAATGTTTTCCACCACTGCTAAGCAAACCCAGCAAAACAAGTTTCAGAATGCCATGGAGTTTTCCCTGAAAGCTGGTTTTTTAATAAGACACATACTGCTGCCATTCTGTAACTTAAGCAAAATTACTAATACAGGTTATATCAGAATTTCAGGTTTGTGCATCTCCACTTCCAGGCATTCTTTGAGATTGTATCAGAGAGACCTGGAGTTTCTTTCCAAGACACTGAGAATCCCTGTTTCCTATCAAAATGACATTTTTTAAACATTTCTGCCTTTATTGGATTATTTCTGCACTGTACCCTTCTCTGTGAGGGTCCAACCAGATGATACTAATCGACCACAGGACAAATTGTTCGCTGCCTGGTGATCTCAGCGTCATTCAAACAATAGTTCTAACTCTGCTTAGGCAAACAAAGCACGTAGGTGTCCTTACCATGTCCTAGTACAGGTAGTAAAAAATACTAAGCCATGTTGATGAGATAGTTCATTAAATCAGTCCACAGTAGGAAGTTCCACAAACAGTTGCCCTGTCAGAAGCTGCAGTATTATTTATCATCATTAAATGTTTTTATTTATCTTGTGTCCGAAAATGAGATGCATGTAGTGCCTTAGTTAAGCTTACAGTTTTATGGGTCTGTAACTGCAGGTGACTCATAGGGCACGGAAGGGATCACAGCGTACAATTTAATTTCATCAGAAGAATTAAAGATAAGTTGTAAGTTTGTTGTTTCAGTTTGTTACATTTCCTTGTTGTCTGTTGATTTTGGTAAAGATAGTAAATAATTGGTTAAAACGAAAACAAGGCAGAGGTGTTGCATCCGTGATAAGTGTCCATCGTCTTCCTCATCCCATGCATGTGACTGAACTTGCTGGGTACTGCTGCTATTGATGTTAATTTGGGGTTATTCTGCTTTTTCATCATTGTGGTGCTGTGCCTCCTGCTTCTTTGCCCAATTTCAAGTTCTTAAATCTGGTAAAATAAGCACAGTAATTGTCTGTCACTGAATCTTTGCATCCTCTCAGCTTCAGAGATCAGTGTTTTGTGGTGTAATATGGTGGAGTCTACAACTAGTGAAAGGCTCAGTCTTCAGAGATGTGATTTAATTTATGTAAATACGCTACAGATTTTTTTAATGTAGCCCTTGAGACTAAGTTGGCAAATAATTTATTAATGAGAGTTGTTGAGCCAATGAGGGCACAGATAATCCAGACCTCGTGTTACATTTGTCAAGATTGTAGAGAAGTCATGTGTAATACTTTCCTGTGGGTCAAGTCTGCTTATGTTACAGTTGCACAAGGTCAGACCTTAATTTATCTAGCAACTGCGTATTTAATTTTAGAAGTATCACAGGACCCATCAGCTTGCAGGGCACCATTCCTGGCTGTTCAAAAAGCAGGCCCCAAAGTAACAGTGGCAAGGTAATGGGTTGCAAAGGTGAGAATATATGGTATGCTCGCCAATTAGACTAACAGAGAAAGAGCCTAAAACTGTAGTATTTAATAGATTGAGTCCAAATTTAGATTGCTATTAATTATTTTGTTGCTATGAATAACCTCTTTGCATGCCTAAGGGCCCTCTATTTATAGAGAGCAAAGCTAGGTTTGTCTAGTTTATTTTAAGGATAAGAAATTAGAATAACATTAACACTCGCATAACTTTTAACTTTATGCCTGTGTGTTTAGAAGTGATGACTGCTTTCCAAGGAAAGATGCAACTTCCATGATTAGCAAGTAGGTCAGATTTATTTCTATGAAAAAACAGTAACTTAAGAGAGCAAACCCTTTTATTTTTTAAGAAAACCAGCAAGAAGTATATAGAATTTTTCAGGCATAAATGGAAAAAATATCAGACTATTCAGTGTTACTTAAGGAAAATGTTTTTGGTAATACAGAAAACAAAAGTTGTTTAGAGTAAGCATTTGCAGTTGGGTTTTGTGATCTAGTGACTGGTTCTGGAAACCGCAAAGCTTCCATACGTAAATGGAAGAAGGTCTTGCTGCTGAGATTTTTAGCTTTTTCGTTGCCACATCATGTAGTGGAGCGGGGATGTCTCTGCTGCTGCTCAGTGTACCAGCCACGCTGTTATATTCCACTGTGATCCTAGTGGAACATCCACTCCTCAGTCGGACCTTGTCACCTCAACACAGTATGTTACCACCAGTGATATTGTAAGTCAGGCTCTTGAAGCATGTATAGACCCATAGCAATGTGTTCAGAACTTGTGCTGTGATGAGCTCTTTGCCTTATACTTACTCTACCTTGTCACAGCCACTTGATACCTTACTAACTTTCTTGTTTTATAATATATTTCTTGTGCAATAAGATAGTTTGAAAGCAGTGCACACAACAGTTCTGAAACACTGCTCATCTGAGACCTTTCTGGTTAAGTCTGTGTTCAAGCAGAGCTTAATGTTGCCTGTAGCATAATCCATCTGGGGAATACAGCACTGCAGGAGATGACTGACCAAACAAGTATAGAGGTTACATGACCAGAGGAAAAAAACATTTCCATGAAGACCTGTAAGCTGATTTCTTCCTCTGATCTTTTGGAGAGAAAGTGGAGGTAGAAAGGCAATACATATTTTTCCAGAAATAAAAGGATTTTCTCACAAAACAACTATACTGCAAGATGTTCTGTGTACTTACCTCTCTTTGGAATTAGTAACATTGGAGGGTATTGATCACCTCACAGGACTAAACCATATAGATACTGTAATAGACCAAACCAGACTCTTTTTCAGACACTTTTCCATGTGTGGGTCTAAGTCTTCAGGAGTCTTTTTGGTTCAGGCTCTAGGGCAGATATAATACGATGAGCTGTAACATAATTTTCAGTCTCAGTTCTCCTAAGGACAGCAACTTCAGTAGGGATTGTGGGGCACAAGTGTCCATCCATGTGGATCTTACAGGGTGACCATGATTCATTAAAAGTGCTTGAAGAGTTTCAGCAGTGGTATGAAGTCTTCAAATGGAGGGGTTTCAAAATGTAAGGTGTGAAGAAAGGGGAGGTAGCTTCTCTTTGCCTTTAAGCTGTTGTGGAGGAAGCAAGAGATAATAAATGTTATGTGGTTTTCTTTAAGGAATTCTCTTATGTAAATTAACTGGTTAGTCTCATTAGGAGCACTATCCTAATGGATACGTACTTCCCTTTTAGCTGATGACGAGAAGAGGTTGTAGATGAGATACGTTTCTAAATCTGCAAGACTAAGAGGGATTCTATCTTTGCTTTCTAAAAGGTTTGTCAGAATGATGGAAGCTTTAAGATGCCATCAGAATTAGAAAAATATTTATAGAAATGTGAAGATAAATGCACAACAGAACTTGACTTAGAATTCTCCTGCCTGTTGGTGAAGTTCATTGCCAAAAAAGGAGGAGGAAGAGAGGCTCAGTTTCATGGCCATACTGATTATGAGAATTTTACATTCTGGTTAGTAAGAAACTTGTGATAGCATTCCCAAAAACATGATGGTCGGCTGCGTTGTTTTGTGTAGCATGTTCAAGTTGCTGTGGTTTGTGTTACACCTTGGAAGTTTGGCATGGAATACCTTACTTTCGAATAAAGGAAATTACATTAAAACTAAACAAGCATCCTGCCCAACAGGATGGCAGTCAGTCAGTAGTCTCAGTAATTTCAGAAGCCTTTTTTGCATGAGAAGTTCTGCCTAAACTTCAGTATGCCAGAAGATAACTTCAAGAACTTTCCAGAGTTAGTATGATGTGGAGTGGATTTAACATTAGGTAATATGTGAAAGATTCTGATACCTGTGCCTGCATTGTGTTGACAAGTTCACCAGTCATACTTATGTGTAAAATCTTCTTTGTCACTGTTATGGTGAAGCCTTGGTTAGAGACACCAAAGGAGGGAGCAGAGAACTCTTCAGAGAATCATTGTCTTTCCTGAACAATATAAAGGTCTATTCTTCTAAGCCCCAAAAGAAAATGTGTCCATGAATATTTATTGTTATTTGTGGAAGGTTTTTGCAGACAGAAGTGTCAGTCAAGACCAAAATTGTATATTTTTTCCTGCAAAGAAAATGGGATGGAAGTCGAGATTTTTTCCACTTTCCTTCAGATAGTCCATCCTTGCAGTTAAAAACCTGGGCCATGCAAGAAGTTGGAAGCTGCATTATGTGAAATCTGAATCCCAGGAGACCCTTAAATTCTGAGTCAGTCCTTACTAATTTAATTTTGGTTTGCAGGCTTTATTGTAATACTCTAAGTAGTAAAGTGTTTGTGGATGGGATTATAGTATTTGCTGTGGTACTTTGATTGGCTTACTATTTGCTGGAACAATGCAGAAATTAGCCTAAAAAGAAAACTGGTTAGCACTTTACCTTGAAGATAATTTTCAGAAAATGGCCTCTAAATAATTTCCAGTGTTCCTTCTCTAATTGCAAAATTACCCTTATTCCATCAGAAACATACAACAGATGCTTAATATAATTGTTTAGTATGTGTTCAACAATTTGGCAATGGTAAGTGTTCTGTAGGATAGGTACAGTGCATGTAAACTGTGGGAGTAGTAGTTTAAAACTTAAAAATAATTCAACATCTGATGTCCTCTGCCTAATTAAAGGACAAACTAAGATTGAATCTACTAAGATTGAATAAAACAGAAAAATTGGCAAAACCTTAAGCCCGATAGTAAAAACCTAGGTAGCTACATCCAGGCATGTTTGTAGTTAATAATTCTCAAACAATTTGAGTGCTTTTATTTTTCTGTCTGTAATTTTTAAATGTATATGTGTTTGTGTTTATGTTCATGAATTTGTGAATGCTTGTGTTTGACAGGAATCGTTTCTGAGGTGATAACTGTGTTTACTATTCATTGTTCATGCTCCTGTAGACAACATATATTCACTGGCTTGATGACCACAGGTTTCAAAGAGGAAAAGTTCCTTTTTATGGTTCACAAATTTTCCAGTATTTGTCTGTAGGTGATAAATGCAGTGTGTGAACAATAGAGCTTTTCCTAAATGGCATGTCTAGTGCTAAATGTTTCCAGGGTTCACCATCTTTAAATGGGAATTTTAACATTTAAAAATAGAATCCTAGAATGGTTTGGGTTGAAAGGAACCTTAAAGATCACCTAGTTCTACCCCCTGCTGCCGTGGGCAGCGGCACTCGCTGCTAGACCAGGGAATAAACTCACAAAACCATTATTAAATTAAAAGACATTTATGGAGACACCTTATTTATTACAAAAAGTACCTTAAACAAGGTATGATACTTAGCAGTATATTTTTGTGTGTATTTCAAAATAGCTCATTATTATAGCTCACCATAGAAAATAATGGATGAAAGAGAAGATTTGGTTGAAGACCTGCTCACTGAGTATGCCATACAGCTTAGCATCCAAGAATCAAATGGGGCCAAACCACCAGTGTCTTCCAGCTATAATGACAGGTACTGTCCATTCAATATGTTAGAGATTATGCCATATTTTAAAGAACATTTTGAGACATTAGTATTTAGTCCAAACTAGAACAACAATGAAAACGCCACAGGGGTGTTTCAGTGGGGGTTCATACATGGTTATGGTTAAGAGTGGTTCCTGTAATTAGGAAATGTAGGGCTTAGCTGGGCTACGTAGCATGATGAGAGCTTTGGGAAGTGATACTCACTTGGCTAAACTAATACTTTGCTTTTCAGGCCATTTACCTTCTTATGAAAAGTGTGTTAAATAAAGCTAAACTTTGTCTTAATAGTTCTTTAGCAATAATTCCATAAATACATTTTGTAGATTGTTCTTTTTAAAATAGAAGGATGTAGAACTGTAAGTCATGGGGGACTGTTAACGTTTCCCCATTGCCTGTGGGTTCTCATGAAGGTCTGGGTCCTCATTGGGCTGTTGTAGGACTGGAATCTCCCTTTTCACTGAAGGCTTTCTGCAGAGCCACTGGGTTGTTTGGCTGCTTTTTCTTTTTTATTAGATCTGATCTATCTTTTTAATATGCTCTTACCACCAGAATAGATCAAAGAGCTAGCAGGCACCAATAATTAAATCCCATCTCATGGAGGCTTAAATGGTATTGCTAAAATTTTTGCAAGTCTTTTCCATGGAAAATGGTACCATTTTTCCACTGAGATCATCAAACTCTTCTTTAGTGAATATTGACATTCTGACACCGTCACATTCTCGTTTCCTGTCTTAAGGTTTCTGAATCTGTGGGATCATTTTTGTAGTGTGGGGCAAATGCAGATTTTAGTCCATGTCAGTATTCTTCACCAAATTAGGAATTTTATCAGATCAGTCCTCCGCAGGAATTGTGCACTTGAGCAGTTTAGATACTTTGAAGGACCACAGAACAAGTTTAACTTGGGAGGCCACAAGCCTAATCAAGTTTGTAGCTGATATATTCAAAGGAAAGTTAGCTGAGATGAGAACCTAATGGGAAATACTGAACAAATATTAGAATGCATCTACTTTTTCATTACATTTTCTATTTTCTGCTCTTTTTTTTGGATAGTTTTGTACCACCTAGTGAGGAAAATAGGAAAATTGTAACAGCCATAAAGCAAGGTAAAAACCCTAAACCAAAATAGTCCCTTTGCAAAAATAAGCTTTCTGTATATTATTTTCCCAATTGCATCTCATTTATCTGTTGGATTTTTTTTAAGGTGAAGTATTTGGGCTCCAAGAACTAGTGAAACAGAAATATGCTTTGGATGAAGCTGATGAAAGAGGGTGGTTTCCACTGCATGAGGCTGCAGTTCAGCCGATTCAGCAAATACTTGAAACCATTCTAGATGGTGAGTAAAGTGAAAGTATCCCACAATATAAGGGAAGCACCAAAGACTCATAGAGCAATAAATAGCCATCCAAGACAACAGGTTAGAACTTCTCAATAAACGAAGTATAATCAAATCCTTCATGGAGCATCTTGCTTATATTGTTTAAGTACTTGGGCAAATTTTCTTTATGGGAAAGTTGCATTAATTTGCATCTACAAAGAACTTGGATTGTTTTTAATGTTTTATTCAGAAACCTACAGAACAAAATTACTGTTCAGTACGTTTGTCAGTGCTAGTTAGGCTAAGTTAAACACAATTGCAAGTAATTTTCATAAAGACTTAGCATTTAAGGATTTCTAGTATATGTGTATGTGTTAACAGCCTTGTGCTTTAGTTTTGTCTTACTTTTTCTCACGTTCTTAATCTAGCATCTTATAAAGCAATGTGGGAATACAAAACATGTGATGGAGAAACACCATTAACTTTGGCAGCAAAAGCTGGCTTCGTGGAGAATGTCCGAACGTTGTTGGAAAAGGGTGTTTGGCCCAATACCACAAATGACAAAGGAGAAACTCCACTGCTTATTGGTAATTGTCTCTTCTCCCTGGGTTTAATCAGAGCGAATGGCAGTGCTACCCATCTGCCAAGTACTCACCCTAGAACTCCTGTGGGCTTGTGTGGTTTAGATGCTGGTCATCATTTTAGATGAAACTAAATGCCCGGCACATGGTGAAATGTACCCAGCATTCAGTTCAGCACTCATTGTGCTTCAGGTGATCACTGAGGTCACCTTAGATGCCCTTTATGCTTTAAGTGATTGCTGAGCTGCTCCTAAGAAAACAGGACCTATTTTTTTGTAAAGGAACCTTATCTCTACCTTCAGGTGCTATAAAACCTTTACCAACCTTTGGTCCTGTTTGACCTTCTTAAGGTACAAGTACAGTATAAGAATTAGCAGATGCGTTAGCCTAAATGTACTTTTGTGGAGGTCTGGAGGTTATTGAAGATTTTTTGTTTAATCAGGTGATTTCTTCCAGAGTAGGCAAGTACTTTCAGTTTCAGAATCTTCCGTGTCACTTCCCTCCCCTCTTTCAGTGAAAATAAGTTTCAACTGCATTTCTAAATAATACCCCAATACAAAGAAAGAGAATTCCTTTGGAAGATTTTATGCTATTGGTAGACTTAAATGAGCTTTACTGTATGTGAGTAATTTAGCTATATTAGCTTCTAATTCCTCCTAAAGAGACTCAATCTACAAAATTAATGCAATATTAGAAAGTGCAATCTATAATACAATTATCAGTATTAAAATACTCAGTTCTCCAAATTTTTGTTGACTTGTCAGATGCAATTACTGTATTAACATTTTAAGGGCCAGAGGCATTTCTAGAAGATTCCTCTGCAATGTCTTGCTTTAAAATCATAGAATCATGGAATAGTTAGGGTTGGAAAGGACCTTAAGATCATCTATTTCCAACCCCCTGCCATGAGCAGGAACACCTCACACTAAACCATCTCACCCGGCCTTGAACATTGCCAGGGATGGAGCATTCACAACTTCCCTGGGCAACCCATTCCAGTGCCTCACCACCCTTACAGTAAAGAATTTCTTCCTTATATCCAATCTAAACTTCCCCTGTGTTAAGTTTTAACCCATTACCCCTTGTCCTGTCACTGCAGTCCCTAATGAAGGGTCCATCCCCAGCATCCTTATAGGCCCCTTTCAGATACTGGAAGGCTGCTATGAGGTCTACACGCAGCCTTCTCTTGTCCAGGCTGAACAGCCCCAACTTTCTCAGCCTATCTTCATATGGGAGGTGGTCCAGTCCCCTGATCATCCTCGTGGCCCTCCTCTGGACTTGTTCCAACATTTCCATGTCGTTTTTATGTTGAGGACACCAGAACTGCACGCAATACTCCAAGTGAGGTCTCACGAGAGCAGAGTAGAGGGGCAGGATCACCTCCTTCGACCTGCTGGTCAGACTCCTTTTGATGCAGCCCAGGATATGGTTGGCTTTCTGGGCTGCGAGCGCACACTGAAGCCGGCTCGTGTTCATTTTCTCATTGACCAGCACCCCCAAGTCCTTCTCTGCAGGGCTGCTCTGAATCTCTTCTCTGCCCAACCTGTAGCTGTGCCTGGGATTGCTCCGACCCAGGTGTAGGACCTTGCACTTGGCACTTAACTTTGCATTAAGTTCTTTTTAGGAACTGTTAGACTATGAAACTTCAAAGCTATTTGTAGCCTTTGTTTTTAATGAGTGCTGCAAGGAGTTAACTAGAACTAATGAAAGGGTCTTTACCCCTTATAATGACAGTTTATTTTCCTAGATATTTCTCTATACAAACTTATGAAAGTGAGGTTTGTTTGTTAGGTGTTGCTTATGTGATGCTTCTTATGGTTTTGTGTCTCTTAGCACTGAAAATGTGGATGTAGATATTGCTGTGCATCATGCGTTTCAAACTTGTCTAGAGGACAAGATGCTTGACTTTTAATAGGGGATGCTCATTATTTAGTTACTCCTTTTAATTTTAAATCACTGGACCATAGGACTCTTTAGTAACAAGGTAACTGCTGAAGAAGTTTCTGTCTAGTGGGATGACTTCTGCTTCCAGGTACATTTGTTAATACTCTACTTCATAGCAACAAAGAGCGTTGCCTCTTCAAAACCTTCTTAACTATATAATGGGACATTCACAAGAGTTAAACTTGTTAAGCCTGTGATGCTGATCTGTCTTGGTTGCCCACCAATCAGTGGAGAGATCTAATATTCAGAAGTAAAATTAGATTCTCATTCAGGATCACTATTTTATATGTAAATAATTTTGCAGGTGTAGTTACCCTTGAAAACCACGGAACCTAAAAGGACAGAACATGGCCTCTAAGTATGACAGATATCAACTGTACTTTGACTGACAGCAGCCACTGAGTACATTAGGATTAGAGTTACTAGATGACAAAGCCACAAGTAGAAGTAGAGTTTTTTAGGACACTGTAATGTTTACACCAACTTTAAAAGTAAAAGCGGTATTCAAATATGTTATTTTCATTGTTGTTTTCCTTTGATACACCTGCTTCTGCTTTCTCAGAATCAAAGTGGCGCTGCTTTTGCCCTCCGTGTTCCCAACTGACATATTTTCTAGCTTCAGTTGGTTTACCTTGATTTCCTGAGCAGCTGACATTACCACTAACTTACCGGTAAATTGGATTCCGAGGTTTCTAGGACTGGGAATCTTTAATTTCCTCATATCAGTACAAAAGGAAAAGCCTTTCTGAACTTGATAGATGTCTTTCACTTTTAAGATAAAATACCTGAAAATGCATTATTTTCTTCCTTTTTAAAATATATTCAAGCTGTAAGACGGGGCTCTTTTGAAATGGTGTCCACTCTGATTAAGCACAACTGTAGTATCCACCAGCCATGTGTAAAACGTTGGTCAGCAATGCATGAAGCAGCAAAACAGGGACGCAAAGACATTGTTGCTCTTCTTCTGAAGAATGGCGGAAATGTGAACCTTAAGGATGCATATGGAGTAACACCACTAGGTGTAGCTGCTGAATACGGTCACTGTGATGTGCTGGAGCATCTTATTCATAAAGGTACGCATTTTGTTCATAAAGATATGCATGGGCATATGTCTTACCTGGTTGCTGGGGTGTCTTAGCATGATCATGGAAAAGGAAGGAGAGAGTAGTGATGAATGAGAAGATTGGTTTATTGGAAGGAAATTAAGCATATGTGAGAGTTCCTGCTAGACTGGAGTGATGCTTGCATGTTTCCATAACACATATGAGAGGTGTGGCAGAGTCGATACCAATCCATTTCAGTCAAGGAAGGCCTTACTGCTGCTATTCATGCCCCTCTTGCCCTTCTTTCTTTCTCTTTACTCTTGTCATTCCCTTCCTTCCCTCTGTCCCTCTCGCTTCCTCCCTCCCCTGTGCAGAATTATATTAGTATTAGTTAATGAAATTAAGTATTTTTGAAATACGCCAGAATTTTTGAAATCCTCAGTTGTAACACTTATGTTCAAAGCAGACCCCACTCAGGTGAGCATTTGAACTTTTCTCTGTCCAACTCTTGTTTTGCCTTTTGAGTTTTAAATTTGCCACAAGAAATATTTCTTGGTTTGGTAGCATTTTAATTTAAATACATCTGAAAATGAAGAGGAAAGTACTCTGGGATTATTTATATGATGATCTGCAAATCATTCTGAACATAATTATGTCCTCTCAAGGTGGAGATGTTCAGGCCTTAGCAGATGATGGTGCGTCCATACTTTTTGAAGCAGCCATAGGAGGTAATCCAGACTGTATAGCCCTTCTTTTGGAATATGGAGGAAGTGGCAATGTGCCTAATAAGGCAGGACTGCTTCCCATACACAAAGCAGCTTATGAGGGGCATTACCTGTGAGTATGAGCTTGACCTTCACATTTTCTTTAATATTCAATGTGGCAGAAGGTTACATTGAAGAATGGTAAACTTGCAAATGTTATAAACTTGCATTTATATTTCAGAAATGTCTACGGTAGCATTAGTTTGAAATAACTTTCAAGCTCTTTTTAACAGAAGCAAAGCAAAATGCAAAACATACTCCATAGAACTGAGTGAAAACCACTTAAACACAAGGTCCTGTTTGATAGTGTTCAAAACTGGTGTTTTCTGTGTTTGCATATTCTTGTTTAAAGTGTCTAGCTGGTAATTTAGCATATAGCTGAATCAGGGTAATTTTTGTTATTCAGGGAACTGATGCCTAACTAGTTCTACTCGCTGTTTTTTAGGGCCCTGAAGTATCTCATTCCGGTCACATCCCAAACTGCAATCCAAAAAAGTGGAATAAACCCTGTTCACTCAGCAGCAGATGGCCAGAACTCACATTGTTTAGAGCTCCTCGTTGAACATGGTTTTGATGTCAATACTCTCTTGGCTGAACACATTTCAGATAATTACGGTGACAAAAGAAAAACTGCACTTTATTTTGCTGTTTCTAATAATGACGTTCTTTGTACTGAAATACTGCTGAAAGCGGGGGCAAATCCAAACAAGGATCCTTTAAACTGTCTTCTTGTGGCAGTGAGAGCTGGCAACCATGAAACTGTACAGCTGCTCCTATCTTACGGAGCAAATGTCAACTGCTACTTTATGTTGGTTAATGATACACATTTCCCCAGCGCCATTCAGTATGCTTTGAATGATGAGGTGATGCTGAGGCTGTTGCTCAATCATGGATATAATGTGGAGATGTGTTTTGACTGCATGCATCAAGATATCTTTGGAAATTCTTTTGTGTGGTCAACTCCCGAGGAAGAGATTCTCCCTGGGTGGACTTCTTCTGTAATAAAGGATAATCAAGTAAATACATAATTTTCTTCCTTCTCTTCACTTTGCTCTTTCCATTAGTCATCTTTAAACATTGCAGATTACTGTGCAGATTTAAGATTAACATACTGGCAAAATCCTTTTTTAAAACACCCTTAAAATAAAACAACCATTTGCATTTCCTACTCTGAGGTAGAGAAAATTATGTACATAGGTTGATTTTAGATTGGGGTTCTTATATTAGAGCTTTAGGAAGGATGTTTTAAGAAATTTTGAGGCAGGGTTCTGGAAATTCTGTTCTATCCTAAACCAGTGGGGTGGATGTATTTCCAAAGAGGTATTGCTGTTGAACAAAACAGTGCTGCAAATTATAGCAATGTTATAGTAATTATTGACCTTCAGGCCTGTCCAGATGAATTAAGGGATCACAAAGGTTAAGGATGGAAGAAAAAAAATTACTTTTAAAGTAATGTACAGAGGCATCGGTTCATGACTGTTAAGTCTTTGCTAATACTTTGTTTAAATTAGCTTGTGTAACTGCTTGAAAATGTGTAATTTTGGCATTCTGCACAGATTTTGAACTTATGACTTATGTTCTTCCTTTCAGTTCTGTGATTTTATTGCTGTTCCTTGGATGAAACATCTAGCAGGAAAAGTGGTTCGTGTTTTTGTAGACTACATGGATTATGTTCCTCTATGCACAAAAATTAAGTTTGTCTTAGAAACACAGAAAGAGTGGACAGAGATCCGTCAGATATTGGGTAAATATATAACTTCCAGTTAATAATGTTCTATTATAGGAGACTTTTAATTGCTGAAGTCGGGTCACATTCATCCAAAGTGTTTTAGCAGTCCAAATATTTACTAGCCAAGAGCCAGGTTGTGCTTGTCATCCAGTTCTTGAGACAGATTGCAGCTGTGTAGGAAGCCTTTTTAGTTAGGCCAGATTACTGAGGTACTTCTCAAACACCTTATTAACCCATGTGACACTAGCCATTGCACAGCTATGGGGCACAGCTCTTTTTCTTGAGGAATATTGCTCGCACTTCCATCCTTTGTGCTCCCTTGGTCTCCCAAGTCTATTAATCATTGAAGAATTATTGTAAGAGCATGGTTATGTTCAGGATGACAGGTGGTGTTAATGAGTGTTCCGTTACAGTCTCTGTACCATCATTTCCTAATTCTGATTTACATGATAGACATCTAAAGTTGTCATTGCTAATAATGTGATTGAATAATATTTCTTACATATCCTTTAGTTTTGGATTTCTACACATTAGCCTGGACCTTCCACTATTGGTGGTACCAGAGATAAGTTATACCCTCTATAACTTAAAGAAATCTTTTGAAGCATGTATTAAATGTTCTCTTTGTTTGCATTAATTTTGACCTCTTTTTCTTTTTAATTTTAAATAGAATTTGATTTAACTTAAGATTGTAAAAAATATTTAGGTTTAAGACTGGTATCCTGTATTTAATTTTGCTTCAGTATTTTACATTGGCCTGCAGAGGAACTCCTTTTTGTTAGTGTCACAGGAACATCCAAATACTTTGGTAGTCTTAACTACTGATATTCCAAGTATGGTGAAAGTTTTTGTTATGCTCAGGAAGGCTAAATTAGACTGAGTGCTCTGACTGAGGTAAATTCTGGTAAGAGGTATTTGTTTAGAAGACTCAGCAGGCCTGAGCATGGGAAGGTCTGGCCCTGCTGCTTCAATGATTAAATGGATGGTGTCATGGGTGCACCGGAGACAGTGCAGTGTACATATTTCCAAAAGTGAGACATTTCCCAAAGTGAGACAATAATGCTAAGCAGTTAGCTGACAGAAGAAGTTTGGTTAATATCAGCTTTGTGTATCATCACAATTCTGAAGTGACAAGAATTGTATTTTATTCAGAAGTGGCAAAATCATAATGCCCCAAGATACTAGATTGTGCTACTGATTTTACTAGAGCATGTTTTGAGATTGCTAACTGTCTTAAAATCCCTGTTAATTCCCACCATTTATTTCTGTCACTTTTTTAGACAATCCTCGCCCATTGAAACATCTCTGTCGCCTGAAAATACGTAAGCTCTTGGGGTTAAAGAGACTGCAGCAACTGTCATCCATGAAGAAGTTTCCACTTCCACGAATTCTCAAGAACTATATCCTATATAAAGAATATGATCTGTATGGAAAAGGGATACATTTAGAATAGTTTGTAAAAATAACTGCATACAATCTGTAATTTGACTCATTTCCTCACTTTTTTTACTAGCTAAAGAGCTGTTTGTGTTTCATATTCATTTACAACATTCTCATACTGGTTGTGAATAGTTCTTTTATGGGAACAAATTTTTCTTCAGAACTAGTACATTAAAGATTGTGTTTCAGCACAACAGTCTGCTACCCAAATATAAACTAAAATCAGAATAAGGATGCTGTAATAATTATGTAGGACAGTACCCTCTAAATGGGAATTCAGATGAATAAAGGATGAAAGGATAAAAGACGAATTTTCATGATGGACTTCCCAATGAAGATGATAAATACAACTGATGCTCTCACCTTATGGCACTAGTTTATTTATAAAAGAAAGCAAAGGTCTAATTTATCTTGGCAAAGAAAATTAAACCACTGAGTGCAGGTCTTTGTCATGTAGTTGGCCCAGAACGTAGCACGTTTTGTGCTTTGAAGATCATGGTCCTATTATGAAATTCTCCAAACACATGATTCTCTTTAGCTGTTTTTGCGAAGTATTTCCTCCCAGGTATGACTGATATGTGTGCCAGTACTGCATGTTCAAAGCCTGGCAAAACTTGAGGGACTTTTAAGTAGGCTGTTTTAAAGAAAAACTAGATTCTGACAGAGAAACCAGGAAATCGGGCAGCATATTCCCTCGATTGAGAAATGTTACAATGTTGTAACTTTAATAATGGATCTCACCAGTTTTGATAGATCAGTTCTCCACCAGACTAAACGACACCCTCAGTCACGCTGTGATGCACTTGGCAGTATGCTTCTGCACCTCTACATTAAATCACATCTGATTATTAGAAGCGGATTACATTTCCTGCCTTTTCTGCTCTACCATCCCTTCTTTCCTGGGGGAAAAATATCCCAACAAACCAGTCTCCGTAAATGAATATATTTCAGTTGATGGATGTCAGGATTACATAGAACATAGTCAGAGTTTAGCTAAACATGATATTTAAGAGATATGCTGGTTACCACACTCAGATACACATTTGCACCAACCAACATCAGCTCAAGCATCCTTCTGTCTTGCTCCCTGAACTGGCTTTGCCTGTTCTTCAGAACTTCCCCTTATTTGCCAGATGTTATTGTCACATGTAACTTATTAACACCTCAGTCAGAGGTGTAAATTCCACTTCCAAAGGCAGCTGTATCAGTCATAGAATCATAGTATAGTTAGGGTTGGAAAGGACCTTAAGATCATCCAGTTCCAAACCCCTGTTATGTGCAGGGACACCTCACACTAAACCATGTCTCCCAAGGCTCTGTTCAACTGTCCTTTGTGGGTCTGTCTTTCCTCACAACAGATTTACAGAAGCAAATGGAAGGAATGGATATGACTGGTCTGGGACATGTAGAAGGTTGAACAGAAGGCTTAATTGCTGCTTCTGCTCTCACTGGGGCTACTGTTCATCTGGGTTTCCAAGACGTGTTTTCTGGGGTTTTTTGCCAAAGGTTTTCACGAGGATGAAAAAGAACTTGTGACAAACGGCTAAGTGTCTGGCATCCAGGCCAGGCCTGGCCCCTGAGAGATACCCAGGGTGACTGGTGCCTCCAGGCATGGCCTGAGCACAGAGTGCCCAGTGAACCCAGCACGGCTGTCTGCTGTCGAGGCTCCACTGGCCAACACATCCTGGACATACCAGGCTAAATGCATGTATGGTGTGTAACCTATCAACTGATACTTCTATTTGGGAATTCCTAAATAGAAATATGGGCTTAATAAGTCTTTAATAGATGTAATTTTGGTGAATACAGTAACCACAACACAAGAATCTGGGTAGTCATGTATCTGATACAGTATACTGCAACCAGCAAAGGAAACATGATCAAATAGGGCTTTAGACAGGAGATTTTAAACCCTTTCTGTGGCTAGAGCCAAATTCCATTAGTAATTTTAGTTCGTGGGCCAAGGTTTATATTTAAGACTTTATACATGCCTCAGGCAATAGTTACATTGCCTGTGGCATTAAAGCATTCAGCTCTAGGACAGAGCATTGCTCCAACTGTTTAAAAGGTAATGAACTAGTCCTTAGAATATCATTAGGTAAGCTAAAAAATATATTATTGTTTTGTCTTTTAAACAATACATCTGGGCCCTTTTTGTTGTTTGGTAGCCAGAGAGAGGGCCTCATCCCATCCAAAGCTTTTCTGTCCTTCAGCATTGAAGTAGTTTATTTATTGAAGACTTGCCCCCCGCCCCCTGGATGCTAAAGGTATTGCAGCATTATGAGAAAGCATCTTAATGCTTTCAAGGCATCTGTGAACTGGATAGAGGCAAGAGAGGCAAGACTTCATTTTAAATGGAATATAAGGTGAGATAGACACAGAAAGGGAGCTGTGTAACCCGTATCATCTTATAGCACAGCTAGGAATTGAACGCAAGTCTCTTGACTCCCAAGGTTTGGAGCCACAACATTGAATTCTCCTCTTGTGGAGCTGAGTATGTGGTGATGGGAGCAGGGCACGTCCAGGGCTGGTGGTTGTGTGAAAAGAGGCAAAGGCAGTACCCTTTTTGCTGGTAGGAAAAACTATTCCTTCTTTTTTACCCTGCTTGGACTGCAATTGAACCCTTGCAATGCTGAGATTTAATTTTCTCTGCTATTTGGGTGTGACTCACGAGTGTTCCACAGCAACCCAATTCCATGGCATGCCCACCCCATGGGCAACATTGGCCAGCAGTAATTAAATGCCCTGGCACTGATTCAGGCATGCTCTGGGGTAGGGACTCCTATCGGTTTGGGAACAATGTTTGATAGCAGAGATATCATTTGGTCTCTGTTTCTCATCAAATCTGACACAAGCAGCTGCACCAGATTGATGTGCTCTCCAAGAAGGCAGAAATTCAACAGTGGTTACATCAGCCTTTGCAGCACCAGTGAGACAGACTTTGTAAGATGTGTTTTCATAGCTCCGTAAAAAACAGACCATAGCCATGAGTTCTGATTATGACCAGCTATTCCCTGTAGGGGCCATATATGTTACGTGGGCCATCCATAAAACTTCCATACACTGGCTATCATTTAATCTTGGGAGCTGGCATGGCAGATCCTTGTCCTGGGCATCAAGGGGGCCAGTTTTACTGTTTCACTGCACCAGTCAGTGTTCGAGATGTTTAGCTATGATTTGCATGGAGAAGAGGGACAAATTCATGATCGCTTCTCTCTCTAGAACAGGTCTTACCTCATTTGCTTTTCCATCATTCTCTTTAAAATGCACCTAATCAAGAGCCTCTTGCCCTTGCTTCTGTTCCTTCTATGTAACCAGCTTTGCCTTTCTGATGTACTTTCCCTCAGCTCTGGTCTACATGCTAAATCAGTCCTTTTAAAGCCTTCCCCCTAATTTTTGTTTCATGTGAGTGTCTGGACTAATAGATCTCTGATCAGGAAAGGTATCAAGAAAAGCAATTCTAACCAAGGGATTTTCAGCCTTAACGCACCTCCTTCTTTTCCTGACCTTCAACTGGAAATTGTTTGTTTAGGCTGCAGTAATTAAAAATGGCTCCTTGCAACCCAAGGTGTCTATCCCTCAGAGGCCTCTTCTGACCTCAGTTCAAAAATACCCCATCTGTCTCCAAATGCATGGAGCAGTCTTCAAAGAAACCCATCCCAATTCTTTACTAGGAGAAATGCTGGATAAATCAGGGAGAAGTACATGGGTAAGTGCACTGAATTACTGTATAAATATTTACAGGTAAATTTTGCAATGGGAAGCATTTTCTCTCTGAAATTCTCCCATAAGTGTCACTCACACCAGTAAAAGAAGTACTTGGATCAGGAGAAATATTCCCTTAGGAACCTGTGTTTCATGGTTCTCCTGAAGAGCTGTAAAAATACATCAGTAAGCGGGTTAGTAGTGATAAGACTGCTGTAACAGTGTAGCTCTCGCTCCATGTAGGAGGTATTTACATTTCATTTTCAAAATTCACATTTTCAGTAGTAATCTCTACTTTTGATTGGGAAAAAAACATTGCCTTTTGTCTGCATATTCTGCATGAGGTGCCCAGAAGTCCCATAATCATTAATACAGACTATTTAAAAAACAGACATAAAGACAATAGAGGATTAGTGAGTACTGCTGCTTTTAATTCCCTATGAATAACATCACTTCTTTATATTGCTGGGATCGCCTTTTAAAAAAATCTTAATAAATGCTCACCGTCGAAAAAGAAACAAAGCATGACAAAACCCAAGGAAATGCTAAATACAGAAGCCTTAAATACCTGTATTGCTCCCTGTGTATAGAGGTAGAGCAGTTTTTTATCTGAATGACAAACTGTAGGTTTGACTAAACTACATGGGAGAACTGTCTGGAACTAAGGCATTAACAAAAGATTAAATCCATGCACTTTTTACAATCACTTATAATTCAATAACTGCCTGATCTAGACATGCAAATTCTGGTGTATTTGCAAATGCCACCACAAATAAGAGAATCCTTACATTGGCAGATGTATTTTATCATGCTTTCTGGGGAAAGAATAGGCTGACTGCAGCTGCTGAAGCCACGTCCCATTCAAACTGCACTTCCCACATTTTTTTGTGCATGCAGCAGTTCCTCTGCTACTTTCTTTGCAATACAGTGGCCTCTGCTTCCTGTCCAAAGCTGTTGAGCAATATCGCGATGTCATTCCAAACAGCTGCTGTGGTCACCCTATGTCTGTACATCAGTAGCGAGTGAAATGGTTTCTATATATAGTTTGTAAATCTGTTGGCAATGTTTGTAAAGCACACTCAGATTCTTCCTGAGGGATGAGAGCAGCTATATGAAAGCAGGAGCATTAAGATCACTGCATACAAAGCAGGTCATTTTTTTGATGTGCCAGAAACTGGCACTGTGGAAATGGCCAGTCTGCAGAGATGTGGAAAAGCACTCGCTCTGAGCAAAACACTGGCAGGACTACCTTGTGCTGTCAAAGATAAGCAGGTTCAACATGCGCTGTTATTGCAGAACATGGCATTGTACTGACACTAGATTATTAAAAAGTACTGGCTGTGTAGGAGGGAAAGAAAACTGGGAATGACATTTATTCAGTAAAATTTATTGGTCCCCCTTGCCTTCCCTAACTTAGTATGATTCAGGTAGGCAAAAGTGGCAATAAACCCTGAGTCTGCTGCACCCTTGGCACCTAGCTGAATGCCTCTCTGTATAATCAAATAGACCTTCAGGATCCATGCACGGAGGATACCAAGTGCAATGTGGCAGTCGGTTTTCCTTCTTTTCATCAAAAGCCGAGGAATTTGATAGTCCAGAAAGGTTCTTATTGGCACCCAGATGAATTCTTCCCCAGTGCTTCCCAGCAGCCAGGTCAACCTCTTGAGTCTCAAGATGAATCCTTAATGCTCTTCCCACCAGCAGCACTGTCAGAGCTCATTCACTTTTTCACTCACTGTGACTCTTCTGTCTTCTTGATAAGCAAGGCAACCCAAACACCCCTGCCATCAAAATACATTAGATTACTGGTTGCCCCACGGCTTGTTTGTATACAGTGTTGTATTTAGTCTTCTGGTTGTGTCTCCAGCAGCCGTTTGGAATGCTGTTTTCAAAACTAATCTGAGCAATAAGGCAGCCTACAGGCACGTGTTTTTGAGTGAAAGCTGATCGCTGTTTGTGATGGGTCTGAGTTGTTAAAATACAATCTGGACCTGGCGTCTGCCCTCTTGGTACTCTGGGGTATGCTAAGTTGAGTTAGGATGCTGAGTCTGACTCCCAAAGACTGCTTTTGGGCCAGAATCTTCTTTAAACTTCACCCACCTTTTGTTTCCCTAGCATGGATGAAAGGAAAGGTCTTTTTATCCTGTGTGACTCCCTGTTTACAGCATCACCAGGGGTGATGGACTGGACAACAGAATCATCTGGCATAGAGAAAAGCAGCTGAAAAGTTGATCCTTCAGATGCCTTCAGTGCATGCTTTATCCCGTTTGCTCTGCTGATACCACTGTTAAATGTAGGTGATGACACATCCTTTTCAGGAACAGTATGGTGTGCACAATTTTCACAAGTTACGCTAGTCTCCCCAGGGAAAAGAGCTGCAGCTTGTCCCATCAGTCTGCCTTGCAGTACTACTTAGGTGCCAGCTTGTTGACCCTTTGGGTCTCCAGGCCGGTTTGGACCCTGCATTCAACCTGGGGCTGTGCGAGCAGCATACAGAAACTGAGACACACACATATCTCATATCTTGATTGCTACAGGCTGGAAGGGGAAAGCAGGCAGCAAGGAGCATGGGGAAAGAGAGGGGACATGTGAGGGGGGGGCTGAGGAGGTAATGAGGACAGTGAAGGGCTGTGGAGGGAGGGCAGGCGAGGGGAACCTGCATGGCTGGGGTGGAGAAGGCAGCACAGCAGGAAGGAGGCAGGAAAGGGGAAGGTGGGAGAGCTCAGGGGCTGATGCCTTGGGGCTTGCATGAGGGGACAGCAAGAGGGAAGGAGGTGGTTGAAGAATGAGGGGTGCAAAAGCAGTAAGCACTGCAGGCAGAAGAGCAGCAGGGGAGATGGGGAAAGCCCAGCGTACTGTGGTGCATTGTTTTTACTGTGCTCTATGGCAATTGGACCCATTCCTGCAGCGTGGGACCGCAGCTCAGTATGAGCCAATGCATCTGTCTGACAGGCTGTCCTCAGGAGCTGTGACTGAAATAGCCACTGTCCCAGGGCCAGCCGTGTCCCATGCCTGAGGACAAGGTTGTGCAGCCCTCTCTTTGCTTGCCTGCAGTTTTCCCTGCACTCACCCAGATGGAAGTAAGATTTAATCTGTGGGCTCTGCCCTGCTGGGGGTGAGCACCACGCAGCACGTGTCGCTTCGGTCCTTTCTGCAACTGGACCAATGTGCCCAAAGTGTGGAAACATGAGAACAGAACAAAGTTTCCTAGACTGATGCTTAAACACTGAAGGCAATATAAGCACTTAGAAGGGTTTCCTCTTTTAAAACTGAGAAAACAGATCAGCCAGGCTAGGAAAGATTGAAAGGTCTTCAATTTAACTGCTGCTGAGTGAGGTCCATCCCACTTGAACCTAGGTGTCAAGTATCTACAACGGCAGAGTGAATCCTGTGCCTATAAAATGGGCTCTCCCAGTTTTCATTTCTCCCATCTTAGCCCAGATCCTGAAGGGAGCAAACTTTTTGATAATTCTTTGATTGAGTGATGGGCTTTCATGGCCTATACATGAAATGGTGTATTCCCTGCATGCTGGATTTCAGCAGGGTGTTAAGGTGAGTTTGGGTTTTCTATTTGGATGTGCCAAGCACCTCAAAGGATTCATCCTGAAACGTGCTCAATGTATCCAGTATAAACCAGTCCTCATGTAATACACGTGGCTCATGCTCTGCTCTGTCCTGCTGTGACAGAAGTAATGCACTGTGGCAACTCAGTAGCACATGGTCTCTTCTTAAAATGTGTGATTGAGCCCATAGGCTGGGATGTATAACAGGATGATCAAACTGCTTGCTTTTACAGAAATCCCAACATGTATAATGCCTGAGAAATAGAACTGTGGAATGAGAAGGAAAGGTTCCAGGTGGCAATGCTGATAATAAGAGAACACAATCACTCCTGTGTTTGCAGCAGAATTCCTCTCGGAAGTTGCAACCTGTGATCTGAACTGTTGAAGTGATGGGCAACCTCAGCACCAGCTGGTGCCCACAGGAACTGAGCCCTGGTAAGCTGAAGTGCTGCATAATGCCAAATGCTCCCCAAAAGGGAATCCTAAACTCCAAATTAGTGGGTACCCTCAGTTTTAAGGTCTCTGTGCTTCTGCTGTTCCTCCTCACAAAGGCAGTAACACTTTCACATCTCCTGAAGGGGCCACTGGATGTATAAAGCCATTGGTAGTCTTGATATGCTGAAGAACAGGGGCAAAACAAAATGCTGAAAGGCTGTTTTTCAAGTATGCATGATCTCTCCTGTACACTGAGCCAAGAGTAAAGGTCCTGGGGACTCATGGGTCCAGGATCAAAGTATATGATTACAGAATTATGGAATTAAGGACTGTGTTTTAGTGCTCATCAGCAGGCAAGAGCAAATATTATCCCTGCATTTTCTGACCTGTAGTAGTTAGCTTTACGTATAGCTTTTAAGCATCTTTGGTGTGTGTGTAATTTGCCATGTGCTACAGCCTCATTACTTTTATTAAAATGGTTCTGGGGATGTTCATGGGTCTCCACCCTTGACATCCCCCTATGAAGAATGCTTCCTAAACTACCATAAGTAACACAGGATCAGAAAAGGACCCAAGCCTCTCATATCCTCACCTAACTGTGCCAATTTACCTTTTGCTTCAGGAGAGACATTTACAATAAAATACCTCGTCCATCTTTAGTCATATCTTCAAATCATCCTATCTCATGTCTGGAATGGACATCACTGACTTTATATATGCAGAAAAGTATCAGACCTGGCCCAGAGTTGTATCATGCCTCAGCAAGGAGTAGCATTGAAGTAATATTCATGTTGCTGCCAATGTCTGGACTAAATCTTCCTTTGGAATATTATTTTAGAAGTGAGTAATGCACAGTGCTTTTGAAGTTCCTTTGAGTTTGGAAAATTTGAGTTATACACAGAAAACCTGAAGTATCTGTAAGTTTTTATTTTGCATTATGAACTCCTGTCATGGTTTAACCCCAGACAGACAGCTTGCTCACCCACTCCCCCCCTCTTCTTGCCCTTGGAGAGGAGAATCAGAAAGAATGCAACTCCCATGGGTTGAGATAAGAACAGTTTAGTAACTAAGGTATAACACAAATCACTACTGCTACCACCAATAATAATGACAAAGGAAATAACAAGGGAAGAGAATACAACACCTCAGCACCAGCTGACCGATAACTCCCCCCCCCCCCCGCCCCCCCACCTGACCAAGCACCGACCGATACCTCCTCCAACCCTGCCATCCCAGCCCTTCCGGGTAACTCCCAGTTACATCCTGGGCATGACGTGCTGTGGTATGGAATACCTCTTTGGTCTGTTTGGGTCAGGTGTCCTGTCTCTGCTTCCTCCCAGCTTCCCCCCCTCCCTGGCAGAGCATGAGGCTCACAAAGTCCTTGGCCAAACCAAAACATCATTTTTATCAGCTTTGTTCCCAGCCCGAAAGTCAAAACACAGCACTGCACCAGCTACCAAGAAAGAGAAAAATGACTGCTACTGCTGAACCCAGGACAACTCCCATCCCAGGAAAATTCCAAGACTTACAAATTTTGTTATAGCTGAAGAAAAAAGGAAAAGCAGAAAATTCCAGATTTTCTGGGAAACTATATTTGAGCAGATTTCATTTTGAACAACATGTCTTTGCTTTTAATGTTGTACATATCAATGTTGTACATGTCAACGCTGTACTAATATAGCACATTTTAAAAGAATTTCAGTTTCAATCATCATTTTCCAACAGAAAATCTGTCCAGTGCAAATTTTCTAACCAGCTTCATCTAAAAATGTTTGCAACAAAATATTGTCTGCAAAAATGTGCCCGAGAAAGGTAACATTTTACTGCTGCTTCTCTGGCTAACTCCAATGATAAAACAAAATGAACCATTGTCCCAGACACACTGAAGAAATAAAATTGCTTGGAGTTCTGTTATATACATCTAATGAATGCCAACGTCAGAGTCCACAATGCAAAGTTAAAAGTCAAAAGGTACTTCCTGTTTTTTCATGATGCTTCACATTTTACAGGATTTGGCCTAAGTATGATTTCTACAGGTGCAGCTGAAAGAGTGAATAGAGCTCCTGCTTAGATACAGGTGTCCCACCACACTGTCTCATGACGTGAAGGTAATACTCTTAGCTCCATAAGCCAAACTGTTTTTCATCTTCCTCCTTTTATTCTTTTATGCAAAAATTTGGTCAATGTAAATGACCTGCAAATGTTTAGTTTATTTTAAGATACACAATATTCTTTAGTCTGCTTTATGAATGTATTTCATGTATTAAGGAAGAGCAAGCTTGTAAGCTTTCATCCTACTTCTTGAGCAACACAAACTGCATGAAATTGATATAGAAAAATTATCAAAGGAAAAATGTAAATTTATTATCAAATCTGTTATAAAAATCATGCTCAATCTCCTCTTTCCATTGCCAGCAATATGCAGAATAGTAAAATCAATCGAACAATTTGGCTAAACATCATACGTAAGTTCAGGTACCCAATCGGTACTAACTAAAAAAAGATGATGTTGGACAAGGACAATACTTCAAATTATTTTCAGTCCCATTTCCCTTAAATACTGCCTTGAGTATCTAAAATATAATCCACCGTGTGTTGTAATTTAATAAGGTTGCTATGTGTTGTTATAAATGTGCTCCTTCTTTCTGGTACCAAAACCAACCTTTTCTCTGTCTTTCTCTCTTCTTCTCCTTGCCCCTCTCTCACAACACAGGTTACCAAATATTGCTGCATGTTTCAGAAAACACTGCTAGTTCACAGTCATTCACTGCTCTAGAGAAAAGAAGTGAAGTCTAACATTTCATTCTGTAGTTTCTTACACTGGAATATACCTGTCTACAAAAATAATACCAGAATATTATAACACTTATTAGCAGAAATGAATGTAGAAACACATTTGAAATTAAGAATTGAAGGACACTCTCCAGCTGCACATTAATCAGCCACAGCAAGGAACAGCCATAACTAAAATAGCCACTAGAGGCCTTCATTTGCCAGGCTGTGTCAGAAGCGATGAAGATAGCCCCGCTGCCCACCCAGGGCTGGTTCCCTCTAAAGCTCTGGGGGAATCTGCTCACATTCTCCAGCAGAGCACAGTTCTCTGCGTGAAAGAAAATCTCTCTGGAGCTCCAAATGGACATGTCAGGCTGATTCTCCCTCTGATCATCCATGAAAAAACAAAGGGCAATTAATAAACAATCCAGTTGTGTGATTTGTTACAGGCAAGGCATGACACTGCGGGACCAATGCTCCCACAGGTGCTGCCACAAACCAGCCTTCCTACAGATCCCATTCTCCTGCAAGCACCTTGGTGGGATAGCACTGCAGTTCTGCTAGAAAGCTGTGAAAATGAGAGGAAGTCTGAACAACAGCAGGGGTGTTTTATTTACAGCCCCCATGGTAGCTCAGGATTAAGTAGATTTTCATTCTCTACTGCAGTTTGGACACAACATCGGTGTCAATGCACTCAGGGTTCTATTTGCTGCCTCCCCCCTGTCTGTGAGGCTGGTATTCTCCTGCTGGCTGCCTGCTCTAAATATGGCCATAGCCAGTGTGTCAATAATCCCCCTCTTTAAGGGACCTGCAAACACTACTGTTGGGACATTCTTGCTGTTCAGATGTCTAGCTGACGTCTGATGCTTAAAACGGCGCATGCTTTCATCCCTCCGTGCATTGTCGTAAGCCCCTGATGACTACTCTTAAAAGGGTGTCTCTGCAACACAGGGAAACAGTTGCTGACCAAACGAGACACAGCTTGCTTGCTTGCTTCAGCCTTCTTGAATGCCTAGTCACTGCAGGTTTGTACCAGCCTGACCAAGCAGGACCATGTCTACCTTTGGCTACAGAAGAGAGCTCAGTAAATATGAAGACATTGATGAAGACGAGCTCCTCGCTTCTCTCACTGAAGAGGAGCTCAAGGAGCTGGAACGGGAGCTGGAGGACATAGAGCCTGACCGTAACCTGCCGGTGGGACAGCGGCAAAAGAGCCAGACAGAGAAAACTCCAACAGGGACCTTCAGCAGGGAAGCACTAATGGCCTACTGGGAGAGGGAGACCAGGAAACTCTTGGAAAAAGAGAGATTGGGTGAATGTGACAAGGTAAGACGTTGAGGCATTTGCTGTTTCCTAGAAATATTTGGGTTTGTTCTTCCCTGGCATGTTCTCGCTGACTGTTTTCTTTCAGTCTCTTGTAGCATTTCTAAGAACATTGCTAGCCATGCTTTTGTGCCTGCAAATTAGCTCAGGGAGCTTTTGCTCCATCTGGAGGTATCTTAAATGCTCAGTTGAGAACAGAAGAAAATCCCATGAAAATTATCATTAATGATTAATACAGGAAAAATTTGAAAGGCATCTTAGAACTTATTGCCAGGTAGCAATGTGGGCTTTTGAATAACACTTGATTTTGTTTAAAAGCTAATAAAAGTGCTTCTTCCTTCAAAAAAACCCCAGTATTGACTGCTGAGAAGCAGGTGAGGAAGACAGTTTTGCATACACGTTACGTCCGAAGTCAAGTAAGGGGCTGCCATGTTTCATGCTTGCTGGAAGGCAGAAGCTGTGTTGCAGACAGCAGTGCACGTTGCTTTGTTCCTGCCGAGGATCCTTGGCTCGGGAGTCTTCTGGCAGCTGTAGTCAGAGGGTAGCTGTCAGTTATTTTAAAAGTGACCTGGGGTAAGCCGAACCATTTATCTGTATTCTCTCTCCCCCCCAGAAAAAGAAACCCCACAACCCATTAGTGCTTGCTGGGTAATTTATCCTGCAAAATAAAAGTGTTAATAGTAATAGCTGATCCCTGAACTGCAAATGAGCAGTGCAGCTGGGCAGGAGTGAAGGGCTCAGCCCCAGCAGGCAACAAGTGCTCTCCCTGTAAGCTGATATCCTTGTCAGCATCCCCTGGGCTCTTCCTAAAACAATTTGTGAGACTGAGCTCTATCAGAAAGGGGTTCTGTTTCCACCCTGGTTCCATGCAATTTCAAAGCAAAGCTGGGGCTTGAGGGTCGTGAATAGCTTTTTTATGTTTAGCACTGCTTCATACCAAGCTCTGGCTCTCCTGATAAGAATATGTTTTCCCATGTTTAAGTAGGAAAGAATACAACAAAGGCAAACATGGCGAAACAACTCATAACTTCTAACAGCCTTGATTCAGGAGCTTGTTTCATTTGCAGGGAAATAATTGCAGTTTGTACATTAGATAAGATAGTTTCCTGGAGCAAAGTCACCTGGGTTAAATTAGATAACAGTAGTAATAATAATATCCAGGTTTTCTTTAGACATGTCTCTTGCTCATGAATGGTGGTATAATGTCTTTGCAGGCAAGCGCACAGACCACTAGCTGTCATCAGACCGTTAGTATCAGCTTGCAGACGCTGACTTCACTCCCTGTTTGTCAAGTCCTAGGGAGGCAATGGCAAGATTAATGTTTATTTCCAGCTGAGCCTGGAACTCAAAACCTGGACAGTTCCAAAAACCCTTCTGAACAGATCTAGTTTGGTGTCTTACACAGAGGCAGTTTTGAGTGTTTCCATGTCTATACAGCATTATGGTGGGTTCTGTCTGAACCTCAAAGTGCCTGCAAAAGCCTCCATGGTTTTTGATCTGAGAAGAAAGTTCCTAAATGCACCTGTAGATATGAAAATGTTGACACACTGATGCAGAGGGCACCAGGGCTTTCTCCAGTTAAGGCAGTAAGGAAGCTCCTTCTGAGTTTCTTGGAAGCAACTTTCTTACCCTCAAACTCTGACAGGTAGACGCCTTATCTAAGATGGCTGTTTGTACTCCTTCTATAGTTAGGATGAGAGAACAGCCCTTCCAGAAGGCAAACATCCTGCAGATAGCCTTTTAGGGTGAATGACTTGCCCTCTAGAGATATCTACCTCTCTGCATTAACTGTCTCAGTCCTAACTTTTCATCCAGTTACTACTGCAAAGTAAGATGTAGCCCTGCAGCAGTTCTGTACTGAAATGCTGCCACCATAACAGAGCATACCTCTATGGCTCTGCAAAGAGTACTTGCTTTCAAACTTATTGTGCAGGTTGTTATGATGCCAAACAATGTGTGTGACAGGAAACTGGATTCCCCGTTTGACCCCAGAAATGTCCCTCAGAAGAAAAACATGGAGTACATCAGCAGTCCAGTTAGAGGCCCCAACTTCTCATCTGTAGCTTTGTTGAAGGCTGTAGTATGTATTCCTATATAGATAAAAACATAGCCATGCAGACAGGTTCCTGCATACCTGATATTTTCAGCTTTTGAAAGCCTGCAGTTATGTATAGAAGCTACAGATATAAATCTGAAGCTCATAATAAACCTGGCTTAAACACAGCTCTGTTTCTATATGTAGCACAGCATCACTCAGAGTAAGGGCCTTCCCACACATGATCCACAGGAGAAGCAACAGGGCTGGATCCTGCAAGCCTTTCAGGCACTTAACACTTCAGAATGACAGGCTGGAACAGCTCTATGCCCTGTTTCATTAGAGTCCTGCTTCTGCAAACATTACAATTAATGTCTGGTTTGTGTGTGTCCCAGCAGAGAATTCTACTTCAGATTGTGAAGCAATACCATGAAATCTGCCATTACTACTATTTTAACCTTTCCTTGTGTTTTCAGAGCCAGATAATTAAGCAAATCTAAGTCTGCACAGGTTTTCTAAAAATAGCCTGTCATGTTAGCAACTTTTGTTTTCCAGAAGCACAAAACAGAATTGCTGTGTCACTGCAGTGTACTCACTTGGTAAAACACTCTCTAGTACTTTACAAGAACTAAAACGTGAATGCTGGTAAAGTAGTGCACACAGAACGACTGTATTTCATCCAAAATTACATAAACAACATTTACAAATGTAAATAAAAAGGCATATGCTATGGCTTGCCTGGTAGACAAAATAGGACATGGGAAATTGTTTTGGGCAAGAGGTTTAAGACTGGTCATAGCATATGGGTTCAGTCATGGCCCATACAACCCTGCCATGCTTCTAGAGTCCTCCAGGTGGAGAGTGAGATCTTTCTGCGGTGCAGACCTGCTGGTGCTTCTGCACTAAGAATTGCCTCTGCTGCTGTAACAGTTAACGGTACCAGGCAGAGCTTTGAGAAATGGTTCCAAATTTGCCTTCTTGGCGCCCACCAAACACACTAAAACAACCCTGGGGTTTAGATAAACAATCAGCCTACTCTGCAGGCAGTGAGTTGTAACAGCGGCTGAAGGTTAATTAATGGGTGTCTTCCGCAGTGGGCGCCTAAGGAAAAAGAGATTTAGATCAGACCTTAGGAAGAAATTCTTTACTGTGAGGCTGGTGAGGCCCTAGCATAGGTTACCCAGACAAGCTGTGGCTGCCCCATCCCTGGCAGTGTTCAAGGACAGGTTGGACAAGGCTTTCAGCATCCTGGTCTAGTGAAAGGTGTCCCTGCTGTGGCAGGGGGTTGGAACTGGGTGATCTCTAAGGTCCCTTCCAACCTAAACCATTCTATGATTCTAGGAGTTACAGTATAACAGCTGACCTGCAACAGTCTTAGCTCTTGGGAAACGTGAAGAAATTTGGGGATTATTGACATCTGTTTACTTGTTACCTGCGGGAGTGTGTCTGAATCTTCTCTTCACAAATAACTTCTGAGTGTGCATAGCCCCCGTAGTGCATCCAGAGACTTTGACATGACTCCTACAATTCTGTGTTATTTTCTATGTCAATATGCATGTTTCCACGTGCAGATACTCTTTGTGCTTTAAATCACGGCAGTCTTTAACCTTTTCAGATGTGCTAACACATGCAAGGGAGTCTGAGCATTGGCACAGGTGTCTAATCCTTGTGAAATGAAGGAACTTGTTGCTCATGGATCATGTGCATTCTGAAATTGCTGTCTTGTGTTTCTGCTAGCAAGGATCCAAATGAAATCCCTTGTGGACATGCCAATACATAGAAAACACGAAGTATGCCTATGTTGCAACATCTATCAATTTTTCTCTTGGCAGAAATTACTGACATGAGTACAATGGTTCCAGTTTATTCTGAACATTGTCTTCTAAAGAATATGAAAGAAATAACATTAAAAAGGTGTTAGGTGTTGTTCTTCTGTCTCTGTTTCTAGGGATTTATTTTTAACTTTCAACATTAACCTATATAGTTTCAAGATAATTGGTTTTATGCAAAAAGGCAGCAGCTACATTACTGCAATTATGTTTAACACACACACCTACATTCCTGTCCAGGATGCTGAGCAAGAAGAAGACAATTCAGAAGACATCCAAGAAGAGTGTTTCACAGAAAGCAATAGTGAAGTGTCTGAGGAGGTGTATACTGAAGAGGATGAAGAAGAAGAAGATGAGGAGGAAGATGAAGATGAGAGCGATGATGAGGATGAGGAAAAGCAAAATGCTGCAGCTAGTAAAAGACCTGAGGATGGCAGAAGTTCTGACCACATAAGACGCAGAAAGTGTAGCAGCACAAAGGACAGTGAGAACCTACTCAATGGCCATGATGGAAAAGAAGCCGATAATCTGAGCTTAAAAAGCAGTGCCATCCACCCTTGTGGGAATCCAACAGTTATTGAGGATGCTTTGGAAAAAGTCCGGAGCAATGACCCTGACACCACAGAGGTCAATCTGAACAACATTGAAAATATCACTTCACAGATGCTTATACATTTTTCTCAAGCGCTGAGGGACAACACAGTGGTTAAGTCATTCAGCTTGGCTAATACACATGCTGACGACAGCGTTGCAATAGCTATTGCTGGTATGTTAAAGGTAAATCAGCACATAACTAGTCTGAATATTGAGTCAAATTTTATCACAGGCAAAGGAGTGCTGGCCATCATGAGAGCTTTGCAGAATAATAAGGTTCTAACAGAACTGCGGTTCCACAATCAAAGGCACATCATGGGTAGCCAGGTGGAAATGGACATAGTTAAACTGTTGAAAGAGAACACAACTCTGGTCAAGCTGGGATACCACTTTGACCTTGCTGGCCCAAGAATGAGCATGACAAGTATCCTGACAAGAAATATGGATAAGCAAAGGCAAAAGCGTATGCAGGAGCAACGGCAACAAGAATCTGGCTGTGATGGAGCCATCAATCCAAAGACCAAAGCCTTGCAGAAGGGGACACCTCGGTCCTCACCTTATGTGTCACCTAAGAACTCACCTTGGTCCTCTCCAAATCTCCCTAAGAAAGCACCACCAGTGAAAAGTCAGCCTACAGTTCCTGCAGCCCCACCTCCTCCTCCACCTCCACCTCCTCCACCTCCTCCTCCTCCCCCCGTTATTCCAGAGAAGAAGGCACCAACCAGGAATATAGCTGAAGTAATCAAAGAGCAAGAAAACTCAAGAAAAGCCTTACAGAATGGACAGAAAAAGAAAAAAGGCAAAAAAGGCAAAAAACATGAGAACAGCATATTGAAAGAAATTAAAGATTCTCTAAAATCAGTCTCGGACAGAAAATCAGAGGAAGGTTCACAACCCTCCACCCGTCCCTCTACCCCACAAAGGTCTCTCCATGACAACCTTATGGAAGCAATTCGGGCAAGCAGCATAAAGCAATTAAGGCGGGTAAGTAAGAGGTCCTGTTTCTGGCCATAGATAAAGAACAAGCTCCATTAATTTTAGTATAGGTATATTTAATAAAAAACCCCATTCTTAGAAATGTGAGCATAAGGAAGCACTTGGGAGGAGACTTTCTTCTGCTTGGACTTTTCTGAGCACACTGATTTCTCTTTGACTGTGATTTTGACAGGAAGTGGGGTACTTTCCCAGGTTCAGGCTTGCTATGGGAGATGATGCATACATAGCACAGGGCTCTTGGGAGTGTGTCTCTGGTAGGAATTTTGCCATCCAGACTGCACAGCAAATGTAATGAAAACCCTTCCCACCCCACCCCATTTCGTAGGTGGAGGTACCAGAAGCCCTGCGGTGAAAGCCTGGACGACAGAAGCAGCAGAGCACTGCGGTGGTCGATGGGAGGCTGCTTGACCCTTCACTGATGGTAACATAGACTGTCTAGCAAGCTGCTTCCAAAGTACCCTCTTAGATACAAACCGTTTCTCTTTTATTTTGAATAAATAAACCTGCTAAATGCAAAACAATGCTTTAAGGATACATTTGCCTTGTAATTTGTAAATATGGAAATAATTTTTTTTTTATTTAATGAAATTTGTATTGAGGAACTGCTGCTTATTTAGATAATATTTTCAATATTTGATTGCACATCACTGGACAAGTTCTTCACTCTGAGAGGTAACAGTTTACCAGCCGGTGGTCTCTCCCTGTTTTACTTTTTTTTCCATGAATTTACAATAAATGTGGTTTGAAGCTTTCAAGAACACAAGTCCTGGGTTTCTGTGAGTAAAAACCTAACAGATGTTTGTGTCCAGTTCAGGAGCACTAGGAAAGTCCCCTGGGAAAGAACCTGAGATGTTTCTTAGCTGCAGCCATCAAGCCTGTTTGGAGCATAGTACCTGAGCCCATATTTTAGTGCAGATTCATACTGACATAGGAAAAATGGTTCATAAGGCTATATACAACTAAAATGAACTAAAATAAAGCTGTGAGCGGTGTCAGGTCACTGATGTTGCATACCAGCTCCTAAACTACATTCTAACAAACAGAACGGGAAGTGGGTGATGAGTACAGCTGCAGTTCATGTTGACCTAAAGGTTAAAAATTAATGTTGATATTTTAAGGATGCAGCAGAAGTATTCAGCTGAAAGCCATTCAGTGCAAGTGCACACACTGTATCTAGGCAGAGTTAACACCACTGCAGACATTCAGCCAGACAGAGAAACTTGAAAAGCAGTCTAGCATTCAGGTGGAAAAAGACTCTCATATGGTATCAGCTGAACAACAAGTGGAGTGTGAACTGTCAATATGATATGGTGGAAGCAGAGCGAGTATCATTTGGAGATGCACGGCTGGAGGTATCACATCACAGGCAATGGCACAAATAGCCTTTCTTCGTGTAGTACTAGACATCTCCCTCTGTCAGATTAGCTATGGTTCTGGGTGCTTCAGCTAGTGTGAAGGTAGTGATAGCATGAAGAAAACTGAGCAGTGGCCAAAAATGTTGAAAGGCAAGAGGAGATGTGTGGTTAGAAGCACTACTAAATATTAATCAGTTAGCTCATTACAGCAATAAACAACACCGCACCAAAGAGAAGTAACTGCTTAAGATTAGTTAACATCGTGGCAGTACTGATAAACTATGGGTGAGTTTGTACCTAGAAATATTAATGAGACAGAATTCCCCAGAAACAGGAACAGATTACTAAAGGGAAATGAAGCATAATGAAGGGGGAATTCATTAGCGAATTTTCAGGGGTATTAATGTTACAGCAAGAAAATGTTGAAGACACATTTTTGCTTTTGTATTTACTGATTAGAATATACCAAAAGCAATTTAAAGTGAACCGAAACACTGACAAAATGGAAACTGGGGCTTGGATCCTCTGGGGATGGAAGCAATGCTGGAATGCAGACCGCAGTCAGTAGACCTACAACCACAGCCCTTGTTTCCAGTATCTTTGTGAAGGATGCAAAGCAGCAAAATGTTTAATCAAGGATTTCAGGTTAGACATAAGGAAGAAGTTGTTTACCGTAAGGGTGGTGAGGCACTGGAATGGGTTGTCCAGAGAAGTCGTAAATGCTCCATTCCTGGCAGTGTTCAAGGCCAGGTTGGACACAGCCTTGGGTGGCATGGTCTAGTGTGAGTTGTCCCTGCCCGTAACAGGAGTTTGGAACTGGATGATCTTAAGGTCCTTTCCAACCCTAACTATTCTATGATTCTATGAAATACCAGAAGCATTAGAAGCAGCTAAGCAGTTGCAAGGCAGAATGAGAGATAGGGAGGGAGCTCAGGGAAAGCACAGTGGGGAGGATTTGGAGGACAGCAATAAATTGTTTTAAAAACACCAAAACCAAACGTTTAAGGAAAGAGTGAGAAGTGAGGAAATGATCTGTATGGGAGGTGAAAACTGATGGAGAGGATGAGGATGATATAGAAGAAAATGCATACTGAAAAGTGGCAGATGGGAGAAGAATGCAGAAGAAAATAATAACAGAAAAAGGAAGAAAGGAAGGTAAAATGTGACTTTCATTAAGTTGAGCTGTTGGAGTTGCTCTTCTGCAGAAGTGGAGGGCGATGGGCACAGCCCTTGGTGAGAACTGCTGACTGCGGTTACTGACCAGGGGCTCATCAGTCCTCACTGGTGCGAGGCCTGCTCTGACAATGGAGATCAGTATTTCAGCTAAAATGCAGAGTCATGGAAGTGTGTCTACATGTAGGTATTTAAGCTTCTGTGGTACGCTCCTTCAGGAGGTGTCAGTCCTGTGCCTCAGCCAAACCTAACCTTCTGCCTGCACACATTTCACAGTGGTTTCACTTGGAGGCATTTCCAGGCCTGTCTCCTATTTTCAGAGGTGTGATTCGGAGCCCCCCAAAACACCTTGTTAAGGTTTTGATGCCCCGCTGAAGGGAAGGGCAGCCCCTTGACTCCTCAGGTTAGTGCCAGCCCTGCTGCTGGCAGGGCTGAGCTCCCTCGCAGATACTTCCAAGAAGCAATCTGTTTTCCTTTCAAATAGGCAAGTGGGCATCATATCACAAGTATGCAAAGCCCCTCTGGAAGGGACTGGGCTGCCTTCCTGCACTGGGAGATGGTTTAGCAGGTGTCAAGCTGTGTTCGTGCCTAAGGAGCAAACACCCTGCAACTGTGCATTTCCCCTGGGGCCCAGGTCCTGCCTGTCACCTCAGTTCACTTTATGTTCCCTTGCCTTGAGTCATGGGGAGGGGCAAATCATCTCCTCTGAAGGCCTGAGTGCCTCTTGTCTGACCTATAAGGCAGGTGGCTCCTGGGTCAGCTCCTGCACATCCAGTGCTACATCCCCGTCAGAACTGGATGCGTTGTCTGGACAAGGGAGCCCTGGGATGCACGTATGCTCCTTGTTTAGACCATAGGGCTCCTGCAGTGGGTGGCCACCAGAGGGTGACCAGAGAAACAAACACACCAAAATCTGTCAAAATTAAGTGGTCATCAATTAAAGAGCTGCAAAGGATAACCAAGGGCTTGCAGTCACTGAATAGGTGAAGGGACAGGGGAGGACAACGGGTTGTGATGTCTTCAGGAACAGATGATATATCCTCAGAATATTATTAATCTCCTCATGAGTTGCAGAAATACCCAGCCCATGAAGAGCAGAAATACTGCAGTTTCTTGAGGAAGAAAACAAGCAAAGCCTGCCTCCACTATTTACACTGAGATAAACCTCTCCTGTGTGTTCCCCCAGAGTCAGGCTGGAGGGCGGGATGGGAGGGCTCTGTACTGAGCTGCACACTGTGGCTGAGACTGACAGGGGTTCTCACACTGCCCCACAGCCACCCTGCCCCATGTGCTGCTGTGGGGAAGCTCCGGTGACGATCCGGCTGCACCGGGTAAGGGCTGCAGCCTTGTGTGGTGGTCGGAGCCCCACTCTCTGGGTAGTCCAGCAAGGAGGCCCTGCCTCCACTGCGGCTTTGTGCTTTGGCTCCTTCCCATAATGCGCATCCATGTGGTCACCCATGCTGCTTAATGTGATAGAAAAGAACTGACCTACTGAAGCTCCAGAAGTATTAGAGCTTGACTGTTACATGCAATTGCAGTATGTAGCACTTTAGTTTGTACCTTATCACCTGGTGAAGTGTCTGAGCTTGGAGAAAGAAAAGGAGTTTGTACAAGTCCAAGAGATTTTATTTCCACATCTCCTGGAAGTTCCATACCTCCTGCAGAGTGCCCCGTTGGATGCTCTGGCCAGTGGCCCACATTGCTCTGCCACTGGGCGTATTGGTGCTGGTCAGACAGCCCTGCAGAGCTGCTTCCTTCCCACCACCCAGGGCAAGTGGCTGATGAGGCTCCTGCTAGGCAAACCCACATCCCTTCTGGAGGCTGTTTGTGCTGCAGGAAGGCCAGGGGACTTGGTGCAGCACAGTCCTAGCACGGCATGGTGACAGGATGGATGTGCTGGGGCATGGGAGGGGAGCAGGAGGTGGTGGCCCCTGTGCTTGAACAGCACAGGCACAACCCTCCCAGCACTGAAGAGAAGCTTTGGGCACCCAAGGCTTCCAGACCAACACTTGGTTTCCTCAGGAAAACCTTCCTCAGGTCTATGGAAGCAATGATTAAGGCAGAGCACCTCCACAGCCAAAGTCAAGGACTTTGTCTATAGGCTGTTTAGGGAATGCCACATAACTACCGTGAGTTTGCCATGAAGGGGGTACCCACAGTGCCTGGGTGTAAGGGGAGAGGTAGCTCCAAGAACCGTTCCCAGTGCAGGACCAAGTGAAACAGCATCTGGAAGCTGTGTACACAGTAACTAACAGCCAGGAAAAACTGTTCTGAATCAGAAGAAGGGCAGAAAACGGCTAGGAAAATTGGGGAACTGGAGAGGGTGTCCCATAAGAGAGATGAGAACAGGTGGTGGGATCAGACTAACCAAACAAAGGCTCAAAAGGATTTCAGTTCATGTCTATAAATACTGTGGAGGGGAAGGAGCTATAGGACACTGCTAGCAGTAGGGAAAAAGAAGGACATAAACTGTGCATGACTGCATTTGGATCAGAGATCAGAATGAATTTCCTGACTGTTAGAACCAGAAGGCTCTGGGAACAGTGTTCCCATTAAAAAGGAATGGCCAAATTCACTAACTTACTGTGAAAAGAATGCACGAAGCTTATGAAAAGGATAGCATGGTACAGTGCTTTCAGCAGCAGAAGCATGAAACTGGTAGCACAGAAGCCATTATTATATTAATTCTCTTAGATGTGATAACTCTGCGGGATCTGCAGGTTGGAGTAGTACTGAAAGTTGTAGGAAGCTCCTACAGTTTGTAGTAAGATGCTTTAATTTCAAATCCATGCAGGTCAGATGCAACTTCAGGAAGGGAGTGTCACATGGAAGCCAAAGTTATCCCCTAGGTGCTGGCTTAACACCATCCATGCTTGATACCAACAGAAACCAAATGCTTAAAAGTGAGAGCAGAATTTGACTTACAAGCCCAGTGCTGTCCATCCCCTGTCCTGGTCTGACAGCTCTCTGTTTCTAAAGCACTGCACTTCAGACAAGAGTTCAGTTTTAGATTCATTCCTCTACAGTTACAGCACCAGTTTACTCTGGCTTGCAGTGCAGTGGCTTCATTTTGATTTTCAAGTTCTTGAACAGCATGGTGATCATTGTGCCTCACTCACGAGGAGAAACACTGCAGCCGGGAGATAAAGCCTTGTTCAGAAAATACCATGTGCCTGCAGCACTGAGAAGATCTTCAGAAGCACCTGGTGATTTGGAGTGGCTGGTTTTGTATGAGTAGCGTGAGATACTTTCCTTTTCAGACTTACAAACATCAGCCCACTGCCCGTGCTTAGGCACTTCCAAATGAAGTTTCTGAACAGGACTGTGATGTTTGCTGTATTTTGCTCATTTTACTTTATCTGATAGTGCTCTTGCTCTTGGAAGCACAGAGGATTCATGTTTAAGAGCTGCTACTCAGCACACTCAGGTGTGTTTATTGCTACGTGTAACATCTGACTATCCTCAGCTTCAAATGAATACGAATTTTATGAAGCCTTTTCATTGGCAAGAAAAGAGTTATTTCCTATAGAACTGTGACACAGGGAAAGGTGCTTCTCTTTCCTTGAGATATTGGCACAGTAAATGCTCTCAGGGAGTTTCTGGTAAGAACCAGAACACGTATCCTAGAGCTAAGTCTGAGGGTTATATCCTGCGCTGTGCCTCTGCTATTTCTGTACTCTGGGGTATATTGCTTCTTTTCTTTTGCTGCTTCTTTGCCCTAGAGACACCAGTAATGCTGTGCCTCACAGTACTGCAAGGCTGTTCTCACGTAGGCTGGAGTGTGCTCCAATTTCCTCAGACATCAAGAGCTATTAGATATATTATGTTTATTGTTTTAATTTAATTGATTTATTTATTGTGTTGTTTTTGCTAACAAACAGGAGTGTTTTGCCTGGCTGAACAGAGGTGGCTGGGACGAGTGTCAGTGTGTTTCTAAGTAGTCAGAGAAGCAGCCCATGACCCAGTGCAGGGAATTTTGTAAGTGAGATGAAGCAAGCCATGAGAACAGGGACCTAAAGCCTGACCTGGCCGTGCAAGAATGCTGTGAAAGGAAGACATGCCATTCCTGTCATTAGTCACCTAAGAAACAGGCATGTGGGGAACTGAAAGGACAGTCAGAAATGCTTCTGCACCCTGAGGAGGATAAATTGGGGCTGTTTCCCAGGAGTGGCCTGGGAGACAGTTTCTCCAGACTAACCAAGTATAACCTCTATCCATCAGACTGCTTTTCTTGGATTGGAGATGCCTGAAGTTTCAGCTCCATAGGTAAGAAATTGGTCCCTTCTGCACCCGTTACGCCTTTCTGCCAAGAGCATTTGGTCAATGCACCCATAAAGGGCTAAATATTTCCTGGTTTTCCTTCCAGGGCGTTTTCTGAGAAACATTTGGAGCCTGAGCTTGATATTTTTATTAACATGGAGGTTCTCGAGGGCTGTCAGTGAGCTACAGTTAAAGCAGTGAATTTCCAAGGCACCTGCAGGAAGCGCCCCTGTGTACACAAAGCAGGGTCACCTCTTTCTCTCGGTCTCAGCTTACTTCTCTTTAAATCATCTATACATGCACATGTTGCTGTGTTTCACAAACAAGGTGGAAGGCAACAGTGCTCGTGTTTCATGTGCTCTTGAACCCTTCCAACAAACTCGGCTCTTTGTTGTCCTCCCTACCAAGCCTTCCCTGACTGTGGCACGTTAGTCACGATTGTGTGGGGCAGCAAGGGGCACGCGATCTCTGTCTGTATTGAATCCGTCCAGGTGTGTGTGTGACTGCACAGGCAGCACTCACACAGGACAAATATTCCTGCCTCTCATCCTGGTTTGGCATGCAGGGTAGAGTCTGTCACTAGCCCCTGTTACACAGCTTCTGACATCCTATGTCAGGCTCATCTCTTCCATCCAGCCAGTCATGAGCTAAACTTTTCAGTCTCTGCTCTAGTTTAGAGTGACCAAAAATAGTCTCAGTGACATCCAACCACTCCAAACATCCTAAACCAGCTGGATTTTAGCTGTAACACCAGTCAGAGCTGCTCCAGGAGAATTTTGCAGCTCCAGATGATGACTGCTGTGGTCCCTGTTGTCCCCTTCATGCCTGCTTGTCTGTGCATTGCTGCTCCCTCTCATACCAAACCTGCAATCGCTGAGTTCAGAGAGGTAAACCAGCACCAGGAAAAAACAAGAAAGAAAAGGAAAACAAAGCCAGCTAAACACAAGGAAGACTTCTGGTTTGGTTCACCTGGTCTCTCACCAGGTGTATAATTAAATGCAGGGTGACCAGACCTGTTCAGTGCTAAGGGTATGGGCCCTCTGACAGCCATCTGTCCAAAAGCTGATAGGGCCCACAGCTCATTGCACATGTTAACAACCTGTGATCCCACCAACAGCATGGATAATCCTGAAGCACTCAGCAGTGTGTGGCTCCTCAGCCTTTCAGCTCTAGTTCCACCAGAGGAGGCATTGTGTTCAGTACCTGGGAATACGGCATCATCGTCACCTTTAGGGGCTGCATGACCCAAGCATGCTCCCATCGCTTGCTTTGCCTGTCAGTGTTCTGATGCTGTCTTGTAATTGTGCTGACTCCAGTTAGTGCCGCCTGGGATACAGTGGTGCAGAGGAGGTTCTTTCATCAGGGATGGTGTCTGTTCATCACTTCCAGGGTAGAATTTCTGATTGGAGTGAGAGAATCAGCCTGAGCCTCTGGGTCTCAAGTGCTGCTGTTGTGGGACTCACATGCCTGAGACTGCTCGAAACAAAGACCTGAACTTCACTCTATCATATTTCAATGAATGTTTAAGCACCTGCTTTCCAGATCAACCTCTTTGCAAGCTGATGTTTCCCTCTCTCCAAATGGAACATTGTTCTCCAGAGAAGTTCAGTTTGCCTGTACCTTTGTTACAGGGTTATTTTTCATGTGAGGTTCAAGGTTAATGCATCTCTTGAGCAGGCTCAGGGTGTCTCTGTCTCTCATTTCTTTTCATGAAGAAGTCTGGAGGGTTCAGTTCTTTCTGGGGCAAATGGTGACACCATTCAGTTCTTCAACCAGCTTCTGCAGGGCCATTCAGTCCCCTTGCTGGGGCTGGGAGAGCTGCCAGGATCTCTGTGCAAAGGGGAAAGAATGGATGTCTCTACCTTGCTCTGGTCTTTCTGCCAGCAAGAGATGCTGCCATGAGGCCATGGCAGGTCTGGAGGCCATGGCGGGTCTCAAGGCCATTGCGATGATTAAAAGCAAGCAATGGACCTGGGTGTGTTATTTCTGACACAGAACATTGTTCTTTAAAAGCAGCACATCTGATTGAGCTGAAATCAGCTGGGAATGGCCTGAATGCAGATAAGGAGTTGCATAATTTATTGTAGTCAGCTTCTAAGTGAAACAGGGAATTCAGTCTGGAAATGCTGTTGAAGCTCTAGTCCTGCTCCGACCCCCTGCCTTTTTCACCAGATGTCTGCTATGATTCAACATACGAACACTGAGCTAACCAGTGGCAGAATTCTGTGCACAATATCTACATGGCTGCTGGTGAGCAGGACTCGCACTGCAGCACAGGGGGGAGGCTGCATAAAGATGGATGAGGAAGTAAGGATGCTATACCCCTGCTTTGCTCTTCCACCAACTGGTCTGTGGGATCACTGTGCTGTGAGAAGGAGGTGGGCACGGTGCTGCCAGTGATCAGACTGTACACAGAATTATGGGGGAAGCATGTCCCCTCTTTTGTCCTTCTGTCCCTCCCATTCACCTCAGTGTTTTGCATGGAAGAGGCTTGCTATTTTCCATGTTTGCTCTGGGACACTGCTTAATAACTCTCTCAGAGACATACTCACTGTGACCTAAGCGTTATCAGCTTGGGCTCAGGGTGTTCTCACCAATGTCAATCCTTCCCTCACACGTCTCTGTGCGAGGCTCCACACTGTCATGTCAAAAGACACCCTGCAACCTTTTCTTTACCCTTTAATCCTCATCTGGCATTGCTTAGGTCATGGGAGAAGTAAGTACAAGAGGTAAGGAAAAGCCAAGACTAAACCATGATGACAGTCTGAAACAAAGCTCCATCAAGCTGCTTTTTCCTTCCCACTGGCTCTGAACCAGAACAAAGAATAAGGCATCTTTTCACCTTATGTCTCACTACTGATGAAAATGCATTTCCTAGCAGACACCACATGGGCTTTTAAATCCCTGAATGTGTTTCAGGTAGAGGGTCCCACCCTGGTGGTTAGAGATGTGGTAAGTGTAAATGGGAGGTTTCTCTGATAGATAAAGATAAAACTGAAACTTCCACTATGTATCTAAATTAACGCATTTAGAGCATTAATGGCTCTAAAAGCACAAAATCCACAAAGCAATTTTAGTATTGATTTGCTGCTTTTCTGTATTCTAAAAATCCTTTTTACAGGTTTTACTGGAAACCAGCAACATAATCACCTGCACCACACATAAAATAAGTAATTGCAACCTAGAGGAGAAAGCAAGTTTGTTCTGGTATTAAAAATTCTCTATCACAGGAATCTGATAGATAATGCAGCATGCAGAATCAGCCTGATTCGTATTTCAAATGTTTCTCCAGCACCATGGGGCTATGATGTCCTTTATGCAGCCCGAGGCTCTGGTCAGTGAAACAACTGCCCCTGTTACAAAGGTCAGATGTTTTGCCAGCTTGCAAGAAGTGCCAAAACTGTAATATGAACTTGTGGATCTCTCGATATATTTTCATGAAGATTGATGTGTTTCAGTGCGATGGGGCACTGCCTCAGATAGCACAACAAATCCCTTCTCAAGCCTGTAATTCCAGTCTTTGTTTCTGCCCTGTGAGCTCTGCCAAACCCTCACATGCCCCACAGAGGGAAATCTGGGGGTCTTGGTCATACATACCGTGCAGATTGCTTCAGATGCTCCCATCTGCAGTGTAAGCTTCTATTCTGTAAGTCAGCTACATGCTTCTCTGAGATAGCATACATTTAAGGGGAAACAGTGAATAAACGCAGAGACAATCTCATACCGTGTGTCCCCAGCCATTAGCTATGGTACATGAGAGCTGCTCAATGAACATTACAAAAACTAACCCTATAGGGGCTCGCTCTCTATAAACTAATAGCACTATTCCTTACCAAGCCTGTGGTTGAAGTATCACACCAATTAAACACATACTCTTCTCTAAGCTTGAAACTATTGCTAGTTAAGCACCATCCCTGTGTTTGCTGTTGCTGAGCTCCCTTACCATCTATTTCCAGACCATCACAACAGTTTGCCTGATTAAGTCCATACCATAACTTCACATACAGCTTGGTGGAAAGGTTTCACAACTGGATAAAATGTAATGCTGCTGGAAATCAGAAGCAGTGGGTAGAGCATGTACCTTTATCACAATGTTCTGAAAAAGCCTTGGTGAAAGGAGCCTTCCCCATTTACAGCTTGAGGAGCAACATTTTACTGTCCAAACCCTTTACAGAACCTCTTGCAGTCCTATCTGGTTAGTGTTAGGAAAACGCTTAGAGGTCCTGGACAAAATGCTGGCACATGTGTCCAGAGAATAACCAGTATTTAAACTGAATGAAAAACTTTGGGGTTAGTACATCTGTGAGCTTCTGTTCAGCAACACCTCAAGAAGTTGCATTGGGCAGAAATTAGCAGCCAAATTAACAACAGGAAAGACAAAGTTATCGCTTCTTTTTTCCTTCTTTAATGCTGCAGAATAGGTGCTGCTAAATTAGAATCCAACTGTCTTTATAGTAATAAACCAGGAGGTCAGATTTAAAGAGCTACATTTGCCCTTGTGTTTCCTGGAAGACCTCTGTGTCTCTAAGCTGACAGTGCAGCTGTTCACTGGAAATGATGCAGAAAAGTTAACAAAATCTTCGTTAGGACCTCAACAGACATGTCAAACCCACCAGCTTTAAGAAACCGTGGATCGCATTGTTCAGCTGGAATAGCTGACACGTTTCACCCTGTGCCTGTTGCATTTAGCAAGTGCAAAGAGTAAAACAGAAATACAATGAGGAAAGTAAATCAATCCGATTGCAGCTGTGTCTAGTCCCAGTTCCTCCCCATGTCCCGTGATGATCCGAGAGGCTGGGGATGTACGAGTGTGACTGGCATCCTGCAGCAAAAATATTATCACACACTTCAAAGCTATTGGCTGCCTTTCCTCAAAGAAAGTCAGAGCTTTAACGTGCACCCTGATGAAAACAGGATGGCCCCTTTCAAACAGAGATGGTAGAGATAGATGCGGCAGTAAGACGAAACCACAGGAGCTAGCACACGCAGGGCTGCAGTAAATCTAGGCCATAAACAGAATGCCTCCTGCACTTGAAATCTTCCACGGCCCCGAGACTTCTGAAAGCATGGCAGCAGCACTGCAGCACCTTTTGGCCTTGCAGACCCGCAGGGGTTCAGAAGGGGCACCAATTCTGGTGATTTGATAATGACTTACACCCATGAAACTAATGTTCTTACATCTTCAGGGAGAAAGGTGCGAAGTCTGATGCAGGCAGAGCTGAGCAGCCATACGATAGGGCTGTGCATAGCTGCTGCTGCCCGTACAAACACTGCCTGCAGTAATCACGCACCAGGGCTCAGGTGGCTTGCCCCAGAGAGGACTCCCTGTCCAGGATCAGTTAAGCTTCTGACACCATCAATCACAGTGAAATGCTGCTATGGGAGGGTGCACTGCAAATCTTGTGTTCAATCCTGTGTTCAGTTCTGGGCTCCTCACTACAAGAAAGACATAGAAGAGCTGGCACGAGTAACAGAAAAGGGCAATAAAGCTGGTGAAGGGTCTAGAGCACAAGTGTGATGAGGAATGGCTGAGGGAACTGGGGTTGTTTAGTCTTGAGAAGAGAAGACTCAGGGCAGGACCTTGTCTCTACAGCTACCCAATGGGAGGTTGTAGTGAGGTGAGGGTTGGTCTCTCCTCCCAAGTAACAAGCAAAAGGTAATGGCATTGGAACAGGCTTCCAAATGAAGTGGTAGTCACCATCCTTGGAAGTGCTAAAAAAGGCATGTAGATGAGGCCCTCAGTGATGAGATTTAGTGGTGGACTTGGCAGTCCTGGGGTAAAGGTTGGACTTGCTGATCCTAAAGGTCCTTTTCAACCTAGTTGACTCTACGATTCTATGAAAAGTGCCTCGTAAATCAGGGGATTAGCAACTGCTCTAGAACTTTAAGTCCCAAAACTCATGTCTTTCACTTAGCTTATTAGAACTAAATCCAAGGGGAACTGCATGCTATGGCTGGGTTTCCAGTGTTTGGATCACACAGGAAATATTCAAAAGCACAGTTTAAGGCAACACTAGAGTATGACCCAATACTTGCACACAAAGATAAGTCAAACTGCTTGGATTAACTCTGCTTTACAGACATGATTCAAGTTTTGTTTTTCTTTTTGAGAGCTTAAAAGTGGCTGCTAATTCTGAAAACCAGGCCTAGCAGAAATAAAGCAGTGTTACCTGATGGTTTTGTTCTGAGAATTGAAGTAACTACATTTTAACAAGTAAAATGACATTTAAGACTATTTTAAGTGGCACATGTCTGGACAGCAGTACCATGGTCTATATGTATATGCATTACTTGTGAGATAGTTGCACCACTACACAGGTGGGCAACGGAGGCACAGGACAGGATGGTTTGACATTTTACTGTGTGCTACGATGGAATTCAGGCTGGTCGCTGATGCCCCGAGGTCCATAGCCACACAATGAACCAGGCCACGTGCCCAGCAGCAAAGAAAGATTCCAGCTTTTTTTTTTTCTTTTCTGTGCCATCAGTTATCTCTGTTGGGATGGCTCCTGGGAGAATGCACCACTACAGCTATCCTTTGCCCAGCCACCCACCTCTCATGTTGCTCATTATTAGGACAATCAGCCCAAAGCTTTCTCCATTGGTCATTTAATACCTCCAAGTGTTCTTCAGCTAAGCATGTAGGTAAGACCATTTTATCCCCAGATAGGAATCCACATTAGGACAGCCTCTGTTCACTTTGTCATGGCTCATGTGTTTCACAGCAGCTGCATTCTGCAGGCTCCTGATGGTGTTTGTTAGGCAATTGTGCTAACTGTATTTTTATCAAGAGGTTTGGAGAGCTGTCCCAGAATAAGGCATTGTCCCGGAGTGAGACCAGAATGGCCTAGAGTAGTAAGGGCCACGAGATGGCCCTTGAGATGATTACCACAAGATGTAGCAATGTATCTGTGAGAAAGAGACACTTCAGTTAGCTGGGTAGGACATGAGTTTTGCAGGAGTCAGATAGCTCAGCTCCTTTAAGAGAAGAGTGAAGGCTGTTATAGCACAAAAAGGATCCTTTAAACATTACAGAATGATTTCATACAGTTTTTCTCGTCTTTATCTTGCTTTACTGAACTCTATTGGTCCTTTTGCAGATGTAATCAGAATAGGCTTTTTTAAGTTCTCTGAACACTCTTGGCTACGTATTTATCTCCATCTTGGCACCAAAATTGGTAGGGCTGTGCCTTCTGTCTGTAGTTTTCCTTTTTTTCCTAGTTGGATAAGAATCCTGCTTTACCTGACAGCTAGCATTAGAATTAGGATAATTCACATGGAACATATGGTAGGTTTTTAAGCTCTTTTCTCCATGAGTAGTCCCCTTGTGATGGGTTGCCTGGCTGAGGAGCAGGTTAGCAGTGTAATGTGCCTTATTCAAATATTTTTCTAAGAACACAGAGTCTGTTGGGATACCTCCTGCCAAGAAGATCAGGATTTCCCTCTCCAAAGCACAGTATGCCATTCAGACTGAAGTCTGGGGAAAGTGATTATGCTTCTAAATACGCATTATTTGTTTGGCAAAGTGTAGACATGGTGAAGAAGCAAAAAGAGTGCAGGTAAAATCCTGCTATACATTTCATCCAGGAATTACATCAACCTGCATATGAAAAGGCAGCACAGAACATAGGTAGGACCCAGATAGGATGCTGAGAACTAATCAGTAGCATCCCCATTTCAAAAACAAGGGCAAAAGCAATACCATGGACTGCATGTTCCCTGTCACGTGCTGTTGGCACCTACTTTGATACAAAGAACTTGTTTGGTTTGTACCAGATAACCAATGTTAGCATGGTCAAAAATATCAAATGCAGGCCCGAGCACTGCTCAACACAACTGAGAGCAGAGGAGCTCGCTTGCTTTCCAGAACTCCTCCTCTTACCTGTCTCAGCATAGCAGGTGGGTTCGGTAACATGCTCCAAGGATTAGGTACTACAGGCTTCTACAGGTGAAAGCTTTAAATTCTTGATGTAGGCCCTCCAAAAAGAAAACTAGTTTGTGGATTTCTGCTTTAGCCGCTTGCTCTTCACATTTACACGCATCACCCTCAGCAGCCAACCACAGAAACTTTCATGTTAACTGGGTCTAGATGGCTTTTTCCATTTCATTTTGAATTTAAAAAGGAAAACAAATTCTCTGCTGACAGCTGAACAGGCATAACTCTGACCAAGGACTATGTGTTGAAAATCATTTCTTCGCTTGGTGATGAAATAAGCACTGTTTTGCTCCAAAAGAATATCCTAACCAGGAAAAAAAACAACCCAGAAAAATCTATACTAGCACCTATTGAAAATAACCCTAAAAAACCCCAAGCAAAACCCACCCACCCAACCCACCAAAAAAAACCCACCCCAAAAAACCCGAACAAAAAAAGTATTCAAGTTTCTCAAGTTTGTCAGTCTATATTCCTTCTACCCTGATGATGTGGGAAAACCCATTTACCAAAGGGCTCCAAATCCAGCTCAACTGTTCCAGCAGTTGCCTGGTTTTTGGCATCAACATCCAGAAGAGCCAATTCCCAATTTTGTGTGCTTGCCAATGTCATTTAAGTAAATACTTTGTGTCTGACATATGATACAAACGCTATCGTATTTCTTCAGCTTTAAACTCCAGATCGTATTGTGTCCCCCAGGTGGCACAGACAAAAATATAACCCTGGTGATGGCTGTTTCCAAACTTGCTCTGTTTTCAAAGCTTCTTTGACTTTTTTTTCTCCTCAGAAAACATTACCTCCCTTAATCTAATCCTCAAGTATGAGCCTAAAATTCATACTGCTTGAGTGGCAAAACTCAGAAAAGACGATTAAGCTTGAGGGAGGGACAAAACACACACATGAAGTAATGGGTCAAGAATTTCACTCCAAAGAGGTTCCAAAACCTCTCTAGAGCACTAGGAAAAGCCTTTACATATGTTTGTTAGTACTAACAGATAAAACCCACAACAAATGTAAACATCAAGCTTCACAATTTCAGATGGGTAAGTCCTGCAGGTATCACCCAAAACTATGTTAGAGAAAAAATTTAATAGCTGACACATTACTATTCTAGCTCATTTTAGCAGATTACTCTGCAAATACTGCAAAATTCAGCACGAAATAAAATTTGGCAGAAAATAACTCATTACCTATTTTTGAACATTCATAAAATGATTCTACTTCTCAACATATATCTTCATTATTTTCAAATCCATGATTTCAAACAACTAATGGTTTATTTTTTCAAGCACAAAATAGCAGACATGCCATAGCAGTTTGGTGATCAAAAATACAAGTCTCCACAATTACATAAACATCCTCAAACGTTCAAAGACTGAAGTGTCCAGCTGGTGTCACTGACAAGCGGGTTTAAACGTGGATATTAAACCCCATGGCTCACGTTCTAGTTCATGCTACCCCATCCTTTCCAAATTCTCACTCACAAGAAAACTCCAGGCAGTAAACAAATACATAGCAACCGGAATCCGCACTGCAGTGCTAGAGGGTAACATGGGTCCTTTGAGAGACAGAGGCTTAGTATCTTCTAAGCTTTCCTAAACCAGTTTCACTTTTCTATAAATAAAGCTGCTTATCACTGTACTTAAGCTTCAGGAACTTTAATTAGACCAGGAATTTCTCTAACGATTAGATAAAGGCTGTTGCAGTGGATTGGTAACAGTCAAAACAAAAGGCTCTCTCCTACTTTCTCCTCTTTATGTACATCTTACTTGGGAAAATAACCACAGTCAAAGAAAAGATATGAGAAGCCTCCTTTTAAAAGCATATTTTAAGTTTCTGTTTAGTAAGTGGAGAGGAAATAATTATATACCTCAGCACATCCTGCAAGTGACAACTCCAACTTTGCCTTGCACTGAAGGCCTAAAAAATAAATAAATAAATCAGAGAAGTACTCAACTTCAAAGGAAAGCCTACACCAGATAAAAACTTGATATGCTGGACTCTTGAAGCACTTCGGAGGAGGAAGGCAGACTGCTCAAGTGCTGTGAGCTCAAACGCTACTCCATGCAAGACAGAGGAAAAACCTTGCAATTTAGCACATTCATTGACAAGAGTTAACTATTGAATTCTCCTTCTGGAGCGTTTACTCATGAAGCCATGTTTGTCTGACCTTGAAATGCTGCTGGATTACTGCACTTGCCTGCAGCAGTAGCTGTTTCCAGAGAAGCTGCTGAGCAGCCATGAGATCTGCCAGGAAGCTGGACAGGGTGTCACATTCTTATTCATTGTGTTTACTCACCAGCAGCACAATCCAACTTTCCAGAGACACCAAAACTACTGTGACTAGAGAGCATCTATTTACTGCTTTGTGAACTTGGCGAGGGGACCAAAGTCACTTTTATAAAGTGTGTAACTGATATGCAGATCTACTTTAAAAGCTGTGCCACAATTAGCACTTAAAAACCACACAGTTTTACGCTAGTTGGGTCAAATTAATTTTATTATGCTCCATGATGAATTGCCACCAGTGCAACATCCTATTCACTGTACATTTCAAAAATTCACATACTAAAAATTTCAGTTCGATAAATGGAAAACTGAATGATTGAGAAGTTCTTACGGATTTCATACGTACAAGTGGCTAGCTGATATTGTCTATGCACAGAGTGTTGATACAAAAGCCTCATGCTAGTTTGTTAATTGCTAAGGCTATCTGGACAGTCATTTAACCAGAATATATAAGAGGCCTTCATTACAATGTTTAGCAACAATGCACCAGTATCATGAAATGCTATCTTCTGCTCATAGTGCAAGTGGCGGAGTGCTGAAGCATGCAGTTATGAGTAACTTAACTGCCATTGCAGTCTTTATGCCTGAAAGTTATCATGTACAAACACTACTTTAAAGTAAATACTAACCTGGACACCACAGAATGTGAATGTACTTTTCGTATGAAGAAAGAGAAATAGAAAAATCAAAAGCTTTCTTTGGCCAGTATCTACAAATCAAAGTTTTATTCAGTAATGTAACTTCAGAGCTCCCAAAACCTGGAACAGAAATTTGATTAATGAACTGTGATGCTTAATTATTAACTGTATTACATAAACTCCAATTTTGGGAACATAAGAGCTAAACATAACTAGTAAGTAACATGTTCGGAAAACCTCTAGGCCTCATCTGCTTAATTTTAAAATGCCCTATATGCAACAAAAATAAGGGATCAGTGACAGAAGTTATATGAAAGCCACACAAATATTTTCCTTTACAGGAGTTCTTAACTCCACTGCCATTAGCCACCCCAGGCTGCACTTGCACTTGATCCAACGCTCACATCATTACAGCAGCAAAGCTAGTAGAAGTGTTTCCAACAGCAGAAGGCAATGCAAAAGTTACTGCAAGAAAGTGAGACCACTTGGAATTATTTTTTCCTCAAGTTATGTGCTTAAATTACTCTTGGAAGAAAGTCAGCATCCTCTGAATAATTTAACTACAACCTTACCTCTCCCACTACTTTTCAGCAACTTTCCTTTCTTCTCATATGTCTAAATTAATTCGCTAAAGACTAGGTTATAACTGGGTTAGAAATCCAAGCCGTATCATGCAGGTCCAGCCTGTCAAGATCAGGTCAACACTGGGTTTCAGTCAATACAATTCTGATAACTTAAATTTAGCTTGATACCTTGACTACAGTCAAAGACCCAGGACACTATGCATTAACTACGCTCCAAGTATGACTGACTTAACTAAATATTCTGTGTCAGATAATGTGGTTTTTAGAAACATTTTCTACCTGAAAATTACAGTAAGTACAGTATTAATGCTGCAGATATTAAATACCCACATAGCATAGATTAATATTTTGTAATAGGCAGATATGCCAAAGTTTACTGCACTACAAAGTACAATGTATATAAATGTGCAAGCTGTGAAATGAGAATCCCACTTTCTGTCCACTTATTCGAATATTATTCTTGCGATTCGGGTTCTTGATCTTCATCACAACCCCTGGTCTTAAAGCCAACATATGAAGACAGAATATTGCCACAAAGTTCAGTACTTATTCAAAGTGTGTATTCTGAGTTAATGGCTTTCCAACCTTATGGATGTAGGACTGGTGTTTCAGCATTTGTTGTGTACCATAACGCAAAGACTGCAAAGTAATACCACTTATGTTTATTAGTACACCAGTGTCCTACAAAGTTTTAAAGTAATTAAACATTATTGAAGCAAGCATTAAACGAAGCCCTTCAGCCTGAAAACCACGTAAAATTGGTTTTAAAAATAAATCGAACTGTAGCAACTGCCAGCCTCCAGTATAGCCCCCGGTAATTTACACTTCTTCATTCTGGAAGTAAGAGCTGGGAAGGAGAGAAAAAAAAAGACTGAACTTGCTTGCATCAAAGATGCCTTTACAACTATTACAACGTAAAAAGCCACCCTGTAACTTCAGATAGAGAGTTCCCTAATTGAAAGATTTAATTACTTCTGCTGTTCAGTAGCAGTCAGTATTGCTACAGTTAGGGCAAACTAATCTTCACAACTAGCTGTGCATTTCTGTGGTGATCTTGTTTTATGTAAAGATTACTGCTAAGGTTTGAAATAAATGTTGTGATGTATTTGAAACCATGCAATAGTATAAACCAGCCTCAACATTCATGTAGCACTGCATTTGAAATGAAGGGGCTAAATAAACTAAGAGCTGCATCACTTAAAGAACATAGTGCTATACTAGGTTTTTATAAGAAAATTTAGATACAGAAAAAGTAGGGTATGAAAATAGTGTTTTCCTTCTTGCATTATAACTAAATTACATTAAGGTTTTTGTCAGTCTCACATATTACATTTAAACTCCCTTATTGATGGAATGGAAAGTATTCACATGTACATGATCATCCAGGTGTAAACTTGCACACATTAACAGGGAGTAGCTTTGTAGAGGATTATGACAAACCTTTACAGATTAAATGAGGTATTGCACAGATTAATAAAAAAGCAAAAGGCAACAAAAATATACAGCAAATTGGTAGAACATTTACATGAAAATTTTACAGAATCCATAGACAGAAAGTAGTGTTTAGTATATCATTCACCTTAAAAAAAATATATATAATAATATATGATCAATCATCCCATTCATCATCATCCTCAAAGTCTTCTTCTTCATCTTCATCCTCATCTTCATCTGTAAGACAAGAAAAAGCAAGTCACTTGCATGCACAGAAATAACATGACAAAAGTGTTATCGATTTCTCCCACAACTTTCTGAAAACAGAACAATCAGTTCAAGGTCATCATGACAATACATTTGGTAATAGCCTATTTTAAGATTGCTAGATGTGACATTTGGTTTAGATAGATGCTGGCTGAAAGTTAAATGTAATTTGTTTCCTTTCTCACTCCCCTCCCCATGTAGGAAAAACGTATCTTGTTTTCTGCTATGGAAAAAGAATGAGAAGTTCTCATTTAACACTTTCTACTTATTACTCTTTCTTAGAAAATGTGAGAGCCAGCTTGTTCATGACTGGGTTTTAAACTTCAAGAACAGATTAACTTGTGAAATGTAAGAACTGCTTCCCCAGGTTTACTATGTAATGGGATTTCTGTTTACTGTACAAGCAGATAAGAAAAACCTCGTGAGCTAAAGGCTGTGTGGCTACTGGAATATTCTAAGATACGTAATGCACATCAACATCAATGCTTGTGGTTAATTTTATTCAGCCTTCCCCTCTTTTTATATGAATCATAATTTTAAAATTGTAGCCTGTTAAAAATAAGCTACTTATTTGTTGGACAAGAGCATCTCCTTCCCTAGGAAGGCTGTATTTAGCACACTTCTGGCATTTAGTTTACATAAAGTACCAAAACTGGAGATTACTAAATAGGGCAGCAAATAAACAATATATATTGTATTTGGTCAAATAGTCTGCAGACTGCAAGTGCAGATTTGGTATCAAGGTAAGACCTGGAAGAAAAATGTATCAAAGACCAAACAGAAGAGATGTAACCAAACAGCTGCACCGCAGTTACTGAACTGCATTTATTACAAGCTGGTATTTGAGAAATGAAAATCCTCTTGCAGCCTTATTTTTTCCAAGCACTTAAGAGTGAAAAGTTGATTCAGTGCTAGCAGGGGACTAGTCGAGTAACTCCGGTTATCCGATTATTATCCAGCAGGTGGCATCCAAAGCCCACTGAAGGCAAAGTTTTGTGAAATGAATCTTCCAAGAGCTTTGTTTCTAGAAACAGAACGAAAAACCTTCCTTCCAAAAATATTTTGACAACTTACTTCATCAGATACGTAGTGGGTAAAAAATATGTCAGTTAAAATAAAAATCTTCACAAGAATATTAGCCTTAATTTATCATTTAAATCATTTTAAGTCATTAATCATTTTAAATTCAAAATTACTGCAAACTACTATACGCCAGTAATTCAAAGTAGCACAAAGTAACCATTGAACTCAACATTAGGGGTCTGCCTACAATATGCTGACATTCATGCTTTTTTCCCCAACACCTTTTTACATTGAACAGAAGTGTTAACGCTTCAAAACCTGACACTCTGAGGCCAAAAAAATTTGCAGATTCACCTGAAGAATGAATGGCTTTGCTCCTTTTCTGCATAACTTCCATTAATGCACCCACAATTCCTGAGGTGGGTGCAGGTGTAGGTGGCGCGCTCTCCTGACCATCAGATACCTTGGAATAAAGATATATTAGAAAGATGCAATTAGCAAAACAGAACCTGTGTATTTCAAGACAAACCTCCTTGTAAGATTAATGAATTTTTTCCTTCAGCCAGAAGGAAGAGTGAAACTGCACTTTGTTTCTTCAGCTCAAGCTAAGTTTTATATTTGTAAAATGGTCAACCTTTTCTCCTTCAACATCTAACACAACTGTAGTTGGTCCATATTCAAGACTACATATTTCAGCTCTGACTTCTCATGAAGTGAGGGCTCATCTAGAGTAAAGCTATACAGGCATGACTTCTGTGGCTGAAAAATCATTATTTATTTTATCCTTGGTATATTCCACAGAATATTCTTCCTTGTTGGGGTTTGTTATCCAAGTCTGCTTTGGGTTGTTAATTTCTTCTGAAAGTAATAGACTTTGATGCCGCATACCTGTAATGGCACATAAATATCAACACAGTGTCACAGAATGGTTTAGGTTGGAAGGGACCTTACAGATCATCCAGTTCCAACCCCCTCCGACAGGCACTAGACCAGGTTGCTTAAAGCCTTGTTCATCCTGGCCTTGAACATGCCTTCACACTATTGTTATATCAGGTGCAGTAGCATGGCACACAAAAAACCTCAACAACAAAAAAATGACCTACAGGTAAAATTATTTTGAAGATATTCAGTGACATGAAGAAGAAACAGTAAGAGCCTGAAACAGCCTGAGCTGCAGAGGAACAGCAGTGGCATCCCTCATGAGAGGCACTTTTCCAGACACCTTCTGACAAGCCTCAATGTTTGCAGAGACAGCTCCCTTTTAAGACAAGGGGATCTAGTGTTTCCCTTCTAGTACCATTACTAGTCAACTCATGCCCTGCAGTCGTATAGACGATTTTACTGAAGCGTTCATGAGACCAGCAATCTTTCATAGTTCTTGCAAAAGTTCATTACAGCTATGATACCATGGTATCATCACTGTAGGATACAGTGAAAAATGAGTTTGAAACAAGGATAATTTCATGCACCAACACTCCTCTATAGTAAATACATGTTCTAAACATTTTCTCAGCACTGCTGTTTAACGCATCACTTCAAAAACTCTTTAAGTTATGATCCAGCCCAAAACAGAGAAACAATTTAGTGTTGATATTGTAATGGTGCATCCATTTGCAAGTCCCAAGAGGACCTAGAGGAGAAACAGCTTTTACTCACAGATTTCAGCTGTATACCCTGCCGTATCTGGTCTAACAGTGCGTCTCTTCCTGAGCAGGACACTGGTCGACTGTTCTGTTCTACTTTCTTTAACTGAGCTCCTTCTCTGATTTGATCCAAGAGTGCTGCTTTGTTTCCCGCAGGAACTGGAAGCTGGTGATCAACCTCTGAAGTAAGGCCTGGTGGTGGAGGAGGACCAGGAGGGGGTGGAGGAGGAGGAGGTGGTGGAGGAACAGATGACCCACTTGCTGGCGGTGGCGGTGGTGGAGGCGGGCCGGACGGTGCCGATGATGAATGCACGGGTGGTGGTGGAGGATACATCCTGTTTGGAGGAGGTGGGGGCACTGCTGCACCAGGTCTAGATGGAGGTGGGGGTGGAGGTGCTGCTGTGGGAGCTCTTGAGGGAGGTGGAGGTGGTGCCCCTCGGCCCCTAGCAGGGGGAGGAGGAGGGCCTGAGCTATGGGGCGGTGGTGGTGGAGGGGGTCCTCCTCTACACGGTGGTGGTGGAGGTGGAGCTGAAATGAAACAAGACAATTTGCAATTACATGTTACTCAATACCCATAAGTCTTTCAGACACTAGCAGAAAAAAGAGAAAAGGCTCTGCCTTGCCTTTTGCAAGGATCTCTGTGCTTGTGCAAATGTTACCAATTCTTTGCTTAAGAACAATGCAAACCAACCTGAATATAGCTGCTATGTCTGTTGTGTATTTTGTAAAAGAATCAACATGCAGGAAGCAGGTGCAATACATAAAAAGACAAAACAAGCTTGGTCATTAATTTCTGTTTAGTCCTACAGCAGTGACTGTTAGTTAGTGTTTCAAATTCTCATGACAAAATGCAGAAAAAAATGTCAAAAGAATCCTCTAAAATCTTGTTGACCCAGGACAGAAGACAAGGGAAAGTGGTTCTAGAAAATACACTTAAAATGAAATGCAGAATTTCCACTTCATAATCTATCCATTCTTTTATTAGGGAGTTACAAAGACAAGTATTTTTTGAAGTAACATCTTCCAGTAACAAGAAAAACTACTAATGCATTATGATGCAGCCTAAACTGGCTCTTAGTTGCTTTACTGAAAATTAGTCCCAACAATATCTTTATGCAGGGACCGTAGAAAGGAAATCTCGATGCACAGGATCACTTCTATAGGAAGTGGCCTTGAAAGGTACTTGCTCTGTTAATGGCATTTTAAATGGCACCATGTCCTCTTCCATTAACCATCTAATGGTTTATGGTACTTTTGGTTGTGTTATTGCTGCACAGAACTACTTAATAACCCAGGTGCCATCATACAACTAAAACTTCACAATTTCACATGCTTTGATAATGAACAGGGTATTACACTTAAGAAGATACTTCTTTACTACTTCTATTACCTCTTTCATGTTACATGCTAAGAAATCAGTATGTCTGCACCAGCGTAGAGAGTGAACATGTTTACAAAAGGGATTTTGACAAAGTGCCTCAGCACCTCCTTCCCTGCTCATCTAGAGAAACACACCCCTCCTAAAATTATGTGTTACGTTCTTAAGTTCCACAAACTGCTCTGGGTTTTTTTCCATCCCTTCAAAAGAACAACACTGAGACAATCTCCTCTCAAACTTCATAGATTTTCCAAGAGACATACTGCCAACATTCCTGATTTTGAAAAATCCCACCACTTTCTGGCTGACATGTCTGCAGTTTCCTTTTGGGCCACTGGAGGCCAGTATTTTAACACATAACTTGGCAAGCACTTGAATTTTTCTGTATTACTGAGAAGCATGGTCACGCTCTAGAGTCTGCAATGTTTGTAGATTTTGGACACAAGGTTTAAGTTTTCCTGTGGGTTTATCTGCATCGTATCTAGAGAGATTTGCCCCATCCCACCTATGGAAACAGAGTTCAGGAGTTTTTATAAGGCTTGTCTGCCTTCAACTGAGTGAAATGAGGAAGAGGAAGGAGGAAGCACCATTACCTCGTCCTCTCTCCCTTCCCCCCCCCCCCCCAACCAAGACAGATGGTACAAGCAGAACAAGAAAATAATTTAGTTTTTTTATAAATGCACACTAATCTGAATATTGCCATTAAGAAAAAAAGTTTGTAAAAATCTGCTATCGGTGGTATTGTCACTAAAAATCCCCCAATCAACAGTACCAAAACTAAGGAAAGGGCAGAAAAACCAGGAAAGTAACTTCTATCTGAGCAGAACAATGTGTCTGCATTCTCAAGTCAGCATCCTGGCAGAGTCAATACGTAAGCACAGAAATTCTTGCAATTAACACAGAAAAATGTGTTTCAGCTAAGAACACTTCAAACAGCAGTCAAGCCTACACATCAAACAAAGTAATTGTGGATAAATCCACTGAAATATTGGAATATTTTATCTGCCTCTATCAGAAAGCACAGAGGCAAAGTATCATCATGCATGTAAAAGGTGAGGCAGCTTTTCTTTCAATTTTATACATGCAAGTGGCCATAATGTGAAATTAACACATACTTAATAGAAAAATAAGCATTTTTAAAGTATTTTAAATTAATTATAAGAATCCAAGGCAAGTCTTCCCAATCCAATTTTATGGTCAGCAGTCTAGGATCAACAACTCTGTAAACATTTAAACAGAGTTAAGATTAAATAAAGAAACTGACAGATTCCTTACTAGAAAAAAACCCAAACATAACCGAAATTTTGCTTGCAATTTAAAGAAGTTTGACTGCAATTTTTAGTATTGCAGTCAAACAGGTGTGGACTAAGGTTTCTCATCTAGGAAAGAAATCACACAGCAGCATGAATACTTTGAAGCATTTGCTTAGATGCCAGATCAAATACATACCGCTCCACCGTGGGGGACCTAAGAAATAAATGTACACAAGTCATTGTTCCCTGAATCTGTATCACTTTCAGTCACTCGAACAATGTACTCACTAGTTTCAAACTGCTATAATTTCAATGGCATTTATATCCTATTTCTCTTCAGAAGTGTTCTGGGCAAACTTCCTAAAGTTTCATGTAGGCAGTGTAATTTTCAGACTGACTTGCTATGTTCCACTAGATAATGCATCACCTGAGATCACATTCAAAGGCTAGGAAGGGAATAACTTGTTTGGGAGTTCTTCTGCAGCAGAAGCCTGCTCAAAACTCACACTTTTTACTTTAAAATAGAAAAAAAGCCTTTAAAATGTTCATGTAAAGTTTGCAGATCTCTAGCTGTTGCAAGGGTCATCACACAGTGCTGCCAAGGTAAACAGGCAACATGCATACACCAGTCAGCCATGTACTACTACTGTAACTGACAACAGCAGTATGGCTTCTAAGATTTTAACTTATTTATAAGATTGAGATATAAATAAATATGCAACATACACATTCTGAAAAATATGGATTGAACATACTGCAGAGTTTTGCAGTCAGACTAAATGCTACTGGAAATTGCTTCACTGACATAGGTAAGATCCTTACTCTTTATGGAACAAGTACTCTCATGAGTCATACATGAACATTTTCACATAGTGTAAGCTGCACAGAAACCTTATGAAAACTAGTGCAACTGCAGTGACATGAAGCCCAGAGAAGAGAAATAAAAACTGTTCATCATCAAGGGCTTCTACTCTAATCCTTAAGGCAAAAAACGCCCTGCTAGTTTTTACGTGGAAATAAAAGGAATCCCACCTTGTCTGCGCAGTTCATTTTTAACAGCTTCCACTCCTCCTGTTTTTTCAATGAAATCATATATGACCTTTGAAGTTTCTTTGTCTTTTAGTTGAGCCTCCGAAATTCCACACAGATCAAACAGGTTTTTCAATTCTGGGTCTAAGTTGTTCACCTGCAAGTAAGATTCATCAGTTTTAAGTAGCTTGAAATAGAAAATTCTTTAAAAGTATCATTTGTACTGGAAAAAGAAACAACCCATGTAGTTACAGGAATAGCAAAGCCAAATATGTCAGAAAAGAGTGGTTTAAGAGAAGAAGTACCTTGCACAAAAACTTAAATTTTGCATCTTTTCCCCTCAGTCCCGGATCCCTCCTATTCCCTTGCATGTCAGCTTCTCTCTATGTCTGCATCATACTATAAAAATCACCATTTATGTTTATTTAAAGGCAATCTTCACAACTTTACATTAAAAAGAATCCATAACTTTTAATCATTCAGTGTCTTGAATAACTTATTAAACTACTTACATCAAAACCTGTGTTTGGATCCCAACCAACATGTCCAATGTGTCTAAAAAAGCAGAAAAGTCCATTTAATCAGCATAAAAAGGACCTTGTTAACTAAAACAGGACACCAAGGTAAATTGAGATTATTACCAGTTTCTAACTCCAGGCTCATTAAGACACTAAGTAACTCTTAATCCTCAATGCTCCACTTGAGAATGGAACAGTAGAACTTCCTTTACTCCCACTTTTCATCAGGTTAAAAAAGACCAAGTGGAGTCTCCCTCTTTAGGTTATTGTCTGTGGCAAAACATGAAGGTTCTATGCTCCCCTGGTGTGCATATGGATGGTGATGGAAGGACTGCACAGAGATCAAGGAAGGAGTTTAGTCTTTATATAGTAACTGGACTCAAGCTACTGCCAAGGTCTTCAGTGTAATGCAGATGGAAAACCTCCCCCTCTCTGTCATCAGAGCTGTTTGTTCTCTCATCACCCTTCTCCCATCTACATCTTTCAAAGTAAAGTCAGAACTGTTTTCAGCTGCCATCTTCCATTTCATGTGTCTATTAAATTATTATTTTTACGTGGTTAGCTAAAAAAGGCAGAAGAGTTTCTGCCCCTCCAAGCTACTTCCTGCAACTGCTTGTTAGCTACAGAATGTATGAATGATACTAAGGAAGCATTTTAGTCCATCTCTCCTTTTACTTTCTGTCCACTATCTCATTCTACACAGCACTCTCTCAACACTATGCAGTAACATTACTGCAACTGGTAATGACAGTTACTTTTATATGGAGTATTATTCTGTGAAAGTATGTCAGTGGAAGTGATGCAAAATAATGGTCCAAAAGAACAAGACATTCACTTCTGGCATGTAAACCTCACACTGACTTTTTAATGCTTCACAGAAACTGATCTTTCCTGTAACTAAAGCTCCTTGTTGCTTTAGCAAGTAAAGGCAACATATTAAAATACCAAATTATAGTTCAGGGAAACAACAGTTAATTCAGTAAAGTGACCAGAACCAAGTTTCATGAAAGTGAAACTTAAAATGAAACATCGCAACTACTCAAAAAGATTAGATACATAAAAAAATGGTATTAGAGAAAATGCAACCCATTCCCAAGAGGTGTATGCAAGCACACTGTACTTCCATTACAAGGTATGGGTACTACACCATGTACCCAAATGAGTCAGTTTGTAAGCATAAAGCCAGATATAAAAATATGGCTATTCCATTTCCACTGTTATGACAAGTCAGGACCTGCATATGTTGACTAAGCAGACTGCTGTAAGAGGAACAGTGTCAAGGAGTTGATCACTGAGGCTGAATAGGAGTCTGCACTGAGCTGACTACTTCAATAGGCATACCTCTAGACGGCTAATTTTTTTCTAACTTTTTTTAGGATAGCAAGTTACTTTTTGTTTACAGCTGCAGTAAACTCCTCACCTGTTTACAGCTGCAGTAAAGTCCTCACCTTGCTTTTACACCCCACAACACTCCAGCTAGCACTCACTGTAGTTCATGGTACACACAACAGTCACACATTCAAGTCTTGAGCATTTGCAAGTGTAATTCACACACACACCCCCCAACAAAAACCCCACCCACCAAAAAGCAAACCCAAACTCAAAAAAGTCCTTACTGGAAATTTGATGGCGTTCCAATATCTGCTTTTGTCAATCTTCTCTTTTTAGTTTTTCCTTTCTTCTTTTCTTTGGTATACGAAATATTGTTGACTTGTGGAGTATAAAATCTGTTAGTTGTAATTTCTGGGTTTTTGATATCAACAGTTGCCATTGGTAGATTTGGGCCTGTGAATGTAAAGTACAGGAGTTTTACTGCTGTGTTTCAACAAGTCCATATTTAACCTACAAACTTTTTGGGTTTTGGAGTGTAAAATACCTGTTCTGTAACCACAGCTCTACATGCCAAGTGCATACAGCTGGGTTCTGGATGTCAGACACACAAGCTAAGTCATTTGCTGAAGGAAAAAAAAAAGTGCTGCAAGAGTAATGGCAGAAAAATTTTCTAACCTAGAATTTGGTTTGGGGTTGGTGTCCATCATCGCCCCATCTCCCCAAATCTGGCAAAGAATGTAATTTTAAACTAAAGAGCTGTCATGTACAGAACACATGGAATGACACACACTGAAGGTACAGCACAGCTACTATCCTAAACAAGATCAAAGAAGTGGACACAGTTTTCTTCAAATACAGGAGAGCATCTATGAAACTACTCAGGGTTTCTTACACCTTACTCTTTGACAAGTTTGAAAAATAACAGAAGTCCCAGATAAGAAACAGAGCTTGAAGAGTAGTAACATAAAAACAGCACCAGAAAAAACAAATTAACCACTCAGAACATAATTCATAATTTTAAACCTCGTTCTTCGTTATAAACAATTTTGAATTATTACTCTATTTAAAACATATCTGAATTATATTCCTGCCAATTTTAGTATTATGCTACTTGTGCAATACCAGCAAATAAATGTACCTAGCATGTTTTGCACACAGTTTTTTAGCTCAGTTTTAGAAGGTAATTCCTGACTTAAGCGATAGTAGTATTTAAAAACTAAGAGGCAATTTATGCATTTTTCATATATACATACACGTATACACATGCACATTTTTATACACATATATACACATGCATATTTTTATATACATATATACAAATGCATATTTTTAAGGAAACCTACAAAAAGAATAAGTGATTTCAGGTGTGGAAGAATGAGAGTAAGCAGTCCATTTTGGTCAGTTTGGCCAGAAATAGTTTGAGAACATCCTCTACTTATCTGTGAGTTCTAACCCGATGGTTAGCAAATCAAAGTAAGACCCATGCATCCAGTCTTACTGAGCAGATGATAAAGTCTAATTAGACTTTGAGAAATACAAACCTTATTCTGACACTATTTTTTCATAACTGCATTTTGTACAGATAATTCTATGTTCTCTAAGCATTCTAAAGGGACCAACAAGCATTAAGCTTCACTGTCCAAATTCCAAACCAGAAAACAGAAGCAGACAATACAATGGATAACACAGCTGACATTTGTAGTTTAACACCTTAGTGGGAATCACCTAGTACTAGCTGGAACAAGAAACAAGAACAAAAAGGCAACACCAGGCTAGACAAAACTAATCTAAAAACATATGACAATGCCAACATTCCTGTAGGAGTCTTAAAGGACAAGACTTAAAACCGCAGGGAGAAGAATTTCTTGTGTTTTCTGCTAAGCAGAAAGGCTTTGATCTAGAAATGTTACAATCTAAACAACTGTCCTTTGAAAATACCAAAGCACAAACTGACCACCTACAACTATGCAAAACAATTTGCATTGTTAAGCTCACTTCAAGTTAGCATTAAATCCATTAATCACCAAGTATTATCAACCCAAAACTTAACAAATGGAGTTATGTCAAAAATCTTCAGGATGAATTAAAAATTACTGCCTTAATGTCATTAGATACAAAACCGTTGTAGGAGTTAATTTTCACTTTAATCACCTGTTAATTTGCTCTACTATACTCTCTACTTTCACCCGTTATATTGGTATTTGTAGTTTCAGCAGGTGTACTGACGTTCAAAAAGAAACATGCACCTCTGCAGTGCTTATTCAGCTGAACTGATAGTCTGATTCCTTGGATGGTAATAATATTTATACAAGAGATCACAATAAACTCTTAAGACAAAAATTTTTCTTACCATCAGGTTTAGACCTTAGATGTCCACGAGGGATAAAAGAGCCTTGGAAAGATTTGTACTCTTCTAGAACTGCCATATTTATATCCAGTAAAATTTTTCCCATCATAAGACATGCACCTCCCCCATCAGGTGTGGACAGCTCAATAAGTGAAGGCGAAAGAGGCATATAGAGCTCATCATTAGGAAGTACCTGACAGTACAGCGGCCGTAAGCATCCACTGTTATCAATATTTGTGACATCTTCGGAAGGAGCTCCAGAAAATGTAGTACAAAACATTTTGAAATGTTAGTTCTAGGAAATTCTCTGTATTTTATTTAGAACCTCTCTTGACATCTGTCCCAGACTACAGACAGCCCTACTATAAACGCAAACTGTTCTAGTTAATAGTTGAAATAAAATGCTACCACATGGCTCTTAGAGATCCCCTCAAAACCTAATTCTCCAACAAATCCTTGATCCTTGTTTCGTCCAGAATTTCACTAAGAGGTCAGTTCAATGGCAATAACTCCTCTTTATTTGCATAAAGAGACCTAGCTATTACAAATGCGTAGAACATAAATCCCAGGAAATTACAGAAGAAAACATTTTACATAACTGTTAATGCCAATTTGATTTTAATCCTGCAATTCCACAAAAAAAAAAAAAAAAAACTTAAATCCATACCACTGAAAATATCTGAAAAGAGTGCTTTTTCCATGCAGCTTCAACGTATGCAGAAAATCCAGACAAACAAGCCCCACTAAACCAAAATTCCCCACAGTATTTCAAGCATGGATCATGTGAGTTCAGAAATGTGACTGTTCTTGTTTTTCAGTTCTAAAGGTAATTATACACTGATACCCAGGACATAAAAGCAGGTGTTCCTTTTTTTTTTTTGTGGTGTTGCTTACTAATTTCACTGCGTGCAGGGAGTGCATAAAAAAGACAGCTGATCCTCCAACAATTCAGTTGCTTTTTGGTGGGTTCCCCCCAGTTACATGCCGATAGTATGTATCTGCTGTAGCCTGAATTTCAAACACTGAAAAGCAAAGTCTGTACAGCATACAACCACCTGAGGCTATAAACCCACACCCTGACCATGCCTCACCTGTGACTACAGAGGGCATGACCACATAACCTTTTGCTAGCAGAGAAGTCAGGAATCACAGAAATTGACAGAATCAGAAAAGAAAAATGGACAGGTTGTGAAAGAGTATGTGGATGTTCCAGGGAAAGATTGCACTAAAAAGCAGAGATGCTGAGAGCTCTGACTAGTGATTATAGACGTGGAAAGTAAAAGCTATGGGCACAAATCTATGTCTTCAATATTCAGGATAACAGCATAGGACCAACAACTGCAAATTCAGTATGCATTTTTCTCAAAAAAAAAAAAAAACCCAATAAACCCAATAAACCCCCACCCCCCCCCCCAATCACACAGTTTTGCCTGAGGTCTTATAGCATGAATTAGGAGACTATTTTATGGACAAAAGTTTTTGCAGGCTTAGTTTTTACAGGTGTAGTTTTCTTAAATCTGATTTCAACCACTGACAAACTATGTGGAAAAAATACTTGTGTTACAGTTGGTAACATTTACAGTAGAGACAAATGCTAAATGTTTTGTGGGAGGTGGCACTACATAGTCACCACTGCTGTTTCAATTCCCATCTGCTCTGTGGACACTGTTATCAGGGATGTGCTGTTCAGATGAGCAGAATCAAATGTCGCTCAAGAGGCAGAACAGTTAAAACCTGCTGAAAGCTGAGAAAAGCTGCTAAGATGATCATGGATGGTATTACTATGATTGTTTCTAAACTAAACAACCCAGTCCCAGTTGAAGGAATCAATATTAAAAAATGCCTGGCATAAACTGATGCTTGCCTGAATGTCCTCAAAATTTAATGTCTATGAAAGAGTAGTACTTTTAGAAGTATTCCATATGAGAGAGGTTTTGTTTAGATAAAAAAAGATGTAAGTAGTTCCCATAATTCAGGATTGGTTAAGGATTACCTGTTTGGTGACCTACACCAAGATGCTTGGGTGTCTTGGTTAGTACAAATTTAAGACTACCACTTCCAGCCATAAGGGGACCTCAGATGATCAGTTGACTATACTGTTGCTCAAGCAGCAAACTAACAGATACAGGGATATGACCTATGATCTGGATCACCAACAAAAATATCACAGGAGAAACAAGTTTTTAATTTCAGTGTGAGTTCAGTACTACAAAGACTTCAAACTTAATACTCATTATGCGCTTTTTTCAGATGAATCTAAACTAGAAGATTAAAAAAGATGGGATCAAATTGATATATAATTTGGACTCCTTCCATCAATTTCATAAGATGATCGCCTGAGGAACCTGATCTTCATGCCAGTGAGACACAGTCCTGATACATACACAGACTGAAATAATCCTTCATGTAAAAAAAAAGTTTAATCTTGACAAGCATGACATGTGACCAAAGGGCTATATTACAGTTAGCTAGATACAGTGAAATGGAAATTTTATGGATGTTTTATGAAATCTGTCATCATTATGCCTGTCCTTAGACAAATAGGCCAACTTTAAATATCATCAAGGTTCTGTCTACTGATCCTATATAGGCATACTCTGAAGAACAAGCAGCAAAATGCAAGGTACAAAGTTTTCAGTTCAAGCTGAAAGACCTCTGTCCTATTTGCAACAAAACATGCTCCTCCAGAAACATTCTTTACAAAGCCAGCTAAGCCACAGATCTTTCAAGTGACAACTAAACAAATACCAAAGAACAGAAACAAAACAAAAATACTAACCTCTAGAATAAGAGATTACTGCTTTTGCCACCACACGACTATCCTGAACAAGTCCAAACCAAAGCTATACATAACACTAAATGACAGGAATAGGAAAAAATAAAATGCAGTGACTCATGCAAAAAGCTTACCATTTGGCGGGTCTCGTCTTTTTTCTGTTGAAAAAAAGAAAGAGCTGTTTATTCATAGGTATCACAGGAAGAATTCATTCTGTATTTTCATTTCAGGTTAAGCTTTCAATTATGTTGAACTCAAACTTAAGAATCTATTAATACCCTTAAAGCCTACTTGTGCAGTTAAAAAAAAAAAAAAACCCTAAAAACGTATTACAGAAAAATAACCCCCCAATTTTCGATAATAAGCACTGATTGTGAATGCTCAAATAAAGTGGGAGTATAAGGTAATAACTGTTGAGCTGGTTTCAGACATTCTGACTCCAAAGTAAGGTGCAATATTAAGAAAAGCAGCTGTTTTGGTACAATCTATCAAAGCAAAATTTTTGAAACATTATGCTTTCCGATTTCCACTAAATGAGACTGCTCCGTCATGGAAATATAATTGGCACTTTTATACAGTATTGTTCTCCCACAGAACCTAAAAGACATTATAATTATTTTTTATTTATGCAAAGAAAATAAGACACCTCATCTGTTATCCAACAGGTAGCTAAACAATATGGAACAGAATCTCCTTAGTACTAATCTGATATACCATTTAGAATGCCATGCTGTTTCACAGATCATGAAGAATTTGGCTTGATGATTTAAAATGGAGTTGTAAACATTTCACATTTCAGTGTTCTCAGCCTATAATAATAATTTTTTTAAATGAGATTTCCCTCATTTACTATTAATATCTATCCACTACAAGCAACATCTACCTACCCTGCAGCCATCCTTCAAAACACCAGTACACAGCTACACTATTCATGTACCTACACACACACACATAAGAATTTTGGATTTAGCAGTACACATACGGGCAAGCAGCTTGTCATCTCACTACACCAAAAAGCATGGCTCTCAAGAAATTTCCTTTCAGAACTGGATTATCTGAAATCTAACAGGGACTCCCAAGAGTTCTGTAATAAGAATCTGTAACATACATTTCACTTTACAGCAGGTCCCAGAAAAGCTAACATACTGTATTTTTCCAGACACAAAACCATACAGGGAAGGGAGAAGGTGCCTCCACAGATGGTGCTGACCTTGTCCTAACAATACTAAAAAGAATAATCTACAATCCTAAGCATGCGAGGCAAGTCAGCCTTGTATCAGTCAGCTGATCTTCAGATAGGAATAAAGAACCTGCCAAGGTCATCAAACCTTCAGAGGAAGATGAGTAAAACCTCTTGAGAATAAACTTTTAATGAGCAAGCCTCCTAAAGACAGACAGTTGCCTCTTAGCTCACAGCAGCTTAGTTTTTTGTACAGAGGTGGAGAACCTCTGCCAGGGTGCCTCTGCAAAAGGTATCAGGTCTGAGGGAGAGGGAAGGGAAAAAGGCTTTTGGCCAAATCCTGTGCTTTCTTTTCCTAGAATATTCAGCATAAGAAACCACTGATGCTGTGCTGCCAAAAATAAAGTAAAAAAAAAAAAAACCAAAACCAAAAACCAACCAAATGCAAACTCAACTTTTGGAACATAACTGGAGTTTTATTTAACAATTCAAACACAACAAATGAGAATACAGGACTGACTGCAAGTCACTTGGCACAGGATGGGAAACTGGCAAAAGAAGGAGTTATTCATAGGAAGTGTTAAGTGGCCTTGTGCTGAATCATGGGAATCCATTACCATTTTCATTAGAAGAAAGAGTTCATGAGAAAAGATAGTGGAAAACAAAGCAAGACATTTAAACACTTCCTGTAATTTTTGCTGGGTATATAAAAGATGAATTTGTGTCCCAAATATATTAGATCTGGTTTTCTGTGGTTCCGACTGTTGATTAGAAAATACGAACTCCTGTTCTGAAGTGCAGATGACCTGACTGGAGAGTGGAGGATTTCTCTTTTTCTGAACATGGAAATGCCTACTGACCTAAAACAGATCAACTTCAGCAGCTGCCTACGTCCAAAAAACACATCTCCCTTTAATAAGTATTCATGGAAAAAAAGAATGATTATCTGCTAAGACTCAAGATGAACAAGCTGAGCACTTCACAGATGCCCTTGTCTCCCAGGCAGTAATAACAAAAGCTGTGATGAAAGACATTAAAAACCCCATAATAATGCTCTCCATATTAAGAGATGTTAATACCTAGCTTGAAGCTTATAAATTGCATTAAGAAGGGCAGCAGGACATAAAAGCTTGTGGAGGAAACAGGCAGCTTCAGAGAGGGTTAACAGCTCCCACCCATGAGCTACAAGCAGTCCATAAAAATTAAGAAGCCTGCTACTTCAGAAAGACATTTAGAACAAGGCTCTGTTCTACAGTCTCTGCTGCCCTTTTATGGCTAGGCGCTCAGCATGTGGAGAGGACACCTGTGTGCATGTTTCTGAAGCAAAATAATAAAAGTGAAAACTAATGGTATGTATGTGCAAGACTACACAAAGTGAGAATGCGCTACACTGACAAGCGCAGAGAAGAGAAACACTGTGTTCACCCTGCTTACTGGCAGAACTATTTGGGACCAGCTTAAAGAAGCAAATGGAAAGGCCTACCTGAGACATTAACTAATTACAGTGATTTCTTCCTAAACTAAGGTTGAGAATTTAATTTACCTTAATAGCTAGATGAAAATCAGCCCAATATTTAAAAAAGATTAAGACAACACATCAATAATTCTTTTTATTTACTTGCAACCTCTTGTACATTCTCTGTTCGGAGACAAACTTTCACCTCTCTGGAATTCCAGATGCACTTACTAAGGAGTTGTCTGTGTACTAGAGTGTATTTCATTCCAAGTGAGGAAAAGCAGAATACTGCTGCTTCTTCTTGCAGCTGTTAGACAATATTTTGTGTACTAGTCTCAGCACCAAGACACAAATTTGTGAGCCAGAACTGCTGTTCTTGCTCCTTTCCAACAATATAAGCCTTCCATAAGACTCCAGGAAAAATCTTGTAGCAAGCCCTGAATGGTGTAACAGGCTGCGAAGTGATCAAGTGAAGCATTCATTTCAGTGAAAGGCCTGTCAGATGGCACTGCTATGAAAATCAATGTATTTTAGAAGCCATGGGAGTAAAATCCCATTAAAACAGAAAAGCATCTGAACTACCAGACTACAATCTCTGTGCTTGAATTTAAGATGCTTTAGAATGCACACAATTCATATATACACATTATAAATAATATACTCCTATATACAATTTATATCATATATAAATCTATTATAAATTAGTATGTTGTATATAAGCCATTATATATAAATAAATATATTAACACCTAAAGCAAATCAGCTTTGACTTGGGCAAGTGAAAAGCCTGTTATTTTAGCGGCACAATTAGATACAGTCGAATCAATGAGAAATACAGCACTTCATCTGGTGGCTTGACTAAGAAATCTCATGATCATTTAAAATTCTTGTTTTGCAGCTCTTAACAAGATAAAACCATTGTCCTGGGTTCAGCAGTAGTGGTCAATTTTTCTCCTTCTTAATAGCTGGTGCAGCGCTGTGGTTTTGACTTTCAGCCTGGGAACAGCGCTGTTAACACCAATGCTTTTTAGTTACTGCTCAAATGTTTAGTCTGACCAAGGACTTTCTGAGCCTCATGCTCTGCCAGGAAGGAGGGGAAGCCAGGAGGAAGCAGAGACAGGACACCTGACGCAAACTAGCCAAAGAGGTATTCCATACCACAGCATGTCATGCCCAGGGTGTAAGTGGGAGTTACTCGGAAGGGCTGGGTCACTGCTGGGTCAGGCTAGGTATTGGTCAGTGAGCGGCTGTATTCTCTTCCCTTGTTATTTCCCTTATCATTACTATTATTGGTGGTAGCAGTAGTGATTTGTGTTATACCTTAGTTACTGGACTGTTCTTATGTCAACCCGTGGGAGTTACATACTTTCGATTCTCCTTCCCATGCCTCTGGAAGCAGGGGTGAAGGGGAGGAGGGGAGGGGGGGTGTAAACTGCATGGTTCTTACTTATGGCCAGGGCTTAAACCATGACAACCATCAAAACAAACCCTCAGTTTTCTGGGTGTGTTTTTTTAATTAAAGTTGTCTTCTTCAAGTTGTATGTGTTTGGGGAGGAAGAGTAGTTTGTTTGTTAAAATACAGTGTATGGAGTAAGCTCACTCTACAATGTAAGTTCGATCAGACAAACCAAGGTAATGGCTCAAAGAGTAAACAAGAGCAACTTATGTGGCCTGTGTAAAAAACAAACAAAGAAAGAAAACCACCCAAAAAGCAAAAACCCAGAAACAAAACCCAAAAACCCAAACCATAACTCTATGTGGAAGGACAGAGATGAACCTCTGTCCTGCGAACAAGAGGTTTGACTGAACCACTCTTTTCCAACAAAGTTTGCTATGGTAACTAACACAAACATATTTCTTCCCAACTCAAGTCTATGTACTGTACCACTGTGTTTTAGACACAGAATACAGTGGAACTTCCGGAATAGGAGATGGAAGATTACTTTTACACGAGTGACTAAACAACATTATTAATGCCACTTCTCAATTACTCACTTCTTCTCATGGAACCCTGTCAGCTTATACTAATTCTGAGCAGAAGGAATCTTAAAGAAGCTATTTAAGCTTCTGGAACAAATGCTCTGCACCTGAGTCACCATATCTGAATGAAATCCAAATGATACATATAGCCCATGTAGGTTCCCAAGAATACTTGCAAGGATGACACTCTTAAGATAAGTGCTTCTTCCCTCTACAGTAGTCTACAGCATTGCTAGTGCAATTCTATTCCAGAATGGATTACAAAAACACATCCTGTAGCTTGAACACAAGTCCATGTGGTCCCTATCTATGTTTTGCATCACCTTATCCTTCATGGACATATGGGTGTCAGACAGGCAAGTTGTTTATGGACTCCCTGGAAAAGGACCAAGATAAGACATTGTAAGAAGCCTGAACTCCCTTTAAAACACTGACCACATTTCCTGAGGCATCTTGCAGCTGGCAAAAAAGCTCCTGTGCTGGTAAGGACAGTATAGACACATTATGTCTTCTGTTCTTGGCCTCCACCAAGATTGTTAGTTTTGAATAAAACATATTTCTCTACTGAACATTGGACCAATGCCAAAAATTCATTCACATGAACTACTGAACATACCAGGTGGTAAAATTTTTGTTACAACCCACTTGGGCTGAATTTAAACAAATCAGTTATAAACATCCCTAAAAGAGATGCTAAAAGAGGGTTTATTCAAATGTGAAAACAGCTTACAGAAAGATTTGTAGTTTTCCCACTGACAGCTTACCATTTTTGCTTCCTCCTGATACCTATTTTCAAACACCACAACCTTGAAGTCTCAGTTTACAAGGAAACTTAAAGAGCACTAAAGTTATTTCAGAAAAACACTACTTTTGCATGATGCAGAAAAGAATCCTGCTTTAATAACACAGTTACTTCTAAACATAAGTATGGCAGTAGTGCCTCCAGTAGCTTACAGACACTGAAGTAGCTTCCTGCCTCCTCCCCCCAAAACAACATAAACAAGCCTCAATTTAAGATTAATTTGAATATTTACCAGATTTTCTCTGCCGTCGTCCAAGCAGATCTGTTACTGTTTTGCGGAATAGTTTAGCTTCTTCTTCATTAGCAAAATTAAGACCAACTTGACATGTCTGAAAAACATTAACATTTCCCCACCCATGACTAAGAAAATGTTTCAAAGGCTTTCTTAAATGTCTTCTTACACATTCTGAAGGTTTGATCAGAAAAAATCACGACCACTAATTTGGAATCAAGTCTTAGTGACTCATTCTAGCTTAGTAATTTCTGTCTACTAATCAAGTTTCCAGAGATTATGGCTAACAAATTTAAACAAAATCTTGTGGCTTGAAATCAAAATGGGGAGAGGAATATTTGTTCTTTAAGATTAGATGATGTTTCGCAAACACCATCTGCAAATCAAAATGTAAAGGGAGTTGAAAACAAAACTACATTTTATACTTCTATTCTATGGATTAAGTTTTCTGGATGAGATTAGAAAATGCTTTTATATAAGCTTAAAAAGCTTCAAGAACATAAATAATATTGTACTTTCATAAATAATTTACAGAATTAAATAAAAACCTCTGGTACATTAAAAAGAAGCTACTGTTCAAATAAAATGCATTTTAAAGCAGATATTCAAAGATGTTGAGACTCACATCTCCAGCAAAGGTATGAAAATATCCTCTAGGACTATTATATACAAAGTTATTGTACAGCTCCTGCTCCCACAATAATTTCCCATCCTGAAAAGAAGAAGAAAAAAAATAATTCAAAAAACTTAACTGAATTGCAGAGTTCAACTTCTTTCACAACAGAACCTATTAAGAGTTGCAAGCTGCATGGTATTAAGCATCTACCTTGCTATAAGCCCAGTAAATGAGCTCAATCAAAATCAAAATATACTGGAACTATTTAAATGAAATACCAAGAAACAGATTACTCTCTTAAGTCTAGTAATCAAGTGACCAAATCACAAAGTCAAATGCAAATGTCAATTGGCAATCCTTAATAAATCTGAGAAACTTCAAGCACTGAATGCTGACAGACAATGAGCTGTTCCTGGCTGCAGAGATAACAGGAAGCTCCCCCAGGTCTCAGCAAATCAGTAAGACTTATGCTTCTCAGTACCATTTTTGTCACGAAAAAATATCTTGGACACATCATCTCTTAGCTCCTACTGTATGAAGCGAAATACTGTAATAGGACAAAGATCCACAGTATGAATGTACATATATGTTGTGGAGGGAAAAAACCCAACAAACCTGTTTGTCCTACAGTTCTCACATGCAACAACACACTACTCAAAAACATTATTTCCACCCGTACAGAAGACAGCATCCATTTTGTTAATACCAAAGTAGAGAGACCTGCTAAAATTCCGACAGCTATCTGTAGCAGTGACACTATGCTAACTTTCACTAGTGTGACTAATCAGATCTGTAGAGGACAACTTCTGTGAACTGCAAGAAAATTGTATCTGATATTTATTTCATCCATAAAAGATGACATCTATGAGATACCTTAAATTTAGAATACTTGAGAAAGTTGTACTTGTCTATTAATAAGCACTGTAATTACATCGCTTAAACCATTTCCTTGAGAACGTTTTTGCGTTTGTAGCTACAACCTAAGCTCATTCGGTTCAAAATGGAGAATTAATACAATCAAGCTTAAATAATCTGACAAAGAAAAAAAAGATACTTGCTTACCTTAATGTCAAATATTCTGATAAAATATGACCTCTGCGGATTGTCCTTTACAAGGCAAGCTACACCACAGCATTTCTTCGACCACACGGCATTGCGATCTGCTGTGTATATCTGAACAACTGCTGAGGACATCGTCTAAAAAGAAAAGGTAGCTATTAAGGTAAAAAAAAAATAAAATAAATAAAATCACAAATTCCACATTTCGTCTTTTATCAAAGTTTCTCTTATTACTTGTTCTAGGCAACAACTTTGATGATTTCCCAGGTGGTAATACAGTAAAATTCAAATGACCCCAAATCACTTCTATACTTAAGATTTTCACTTCACTACAAGATTTAGACAGCTTAAGAACTCAACTGAACTTTTTGTTCTTGCTTGTAAAAAACTGCAAGAAGACTTGGCCTGTAAGTGGCAGACCAGTAACTATGGTGGTCACACAGAGAAATCCTACTGTGCAATTACATTTCTTTCTGTTTAGTACTTCAAACTGGATAGAAATACAATACTCTGGCTAGAACTGTAAATTACACAGTGCCTGGAAACACTCCAGGGTACTGGAACGCAACTGTCTACGTTGCTTAATTGTTCAAACGGTCTCTGGCATAATTTTAGCTTATGCCAACTAGCAAACTCCTAAAATTCTTGGGCATGGTTTGAGAATTCACATGAGCTAGACTCATTCCCAGCTGGCAACTTGAAATCATCCAGTTTTCAAACTGAGATATTTTAGTAAGAGATGAACATTATACCACACTAGACTGCTTCAAGAGGGCACTGGGAATGTTTCTCAGTATATTTTGTAGTATATATCCATTCTACCTTAGAAGTCCCATGAGTGAATAAAAATTGCAACCTTTGAAGAGTAGTTATTTAGGAGTCAAGTCACACAGAATCACAGAATGGTTGACACTGGAAGGGACCATTGGAGGTCATCTAGCTTAACCTCCCTCCCCAAGCTGCATCACCTAGAGCACATTACCCAGCCTGTCTAGAGCCTTCTGAATGACAGCACAGCACTTGGGGTATAAGCCACTCCTCTAAGTTTCATATAATCAGCAAACTTGCTGCAGAAGCACTCTAACCCTTCATTCAAGTCATTGATGAGCAAGATGAACAATACTGGGCCCAGTATTGACCCCTGGGTGACACCACTTGAGGTCTCCAGCTATACTCTGTGCCACCGACAACAACACCCTGAAACCTGCCTTTCTGCCAGTTCTCAATCCACCTCACCATCCACTCATGCAGCCCCCACTTCTTGAGCTTGCCTACCAGGATGTCATGGGAGACAGTGTCAAAAGCCTTGCTGAAGTCCAGGTAGACAAAATTCTCTGCTCTCCCCTCATTTATCCAGCCAGTCGTCCGATTGTAGAAGGCAATCATGTTGGTTAAGCATAAGGTCATAAGGTCTTAACGACATAAAACCTAAAGGCTCTGTAATAAGACAGATGAGAAGCTACCTAGCCCATGATCTATTCTCCAGCAGTACCAGATGCTTAGGTGAGAATAGAGTACACCATTGCACTATGGGAATATACCCCTAGCAACTGGCAGGTTGGAGTTCAAAGCTCCACTGTGCCGAGCATGTGCGTCTTACAGCACCTGATGGATTTTTCCTTTGTAAATTTATCTAATTACTGTGCAAGCCCATGTGAACTTCTGGGCATTACAGCCCTGGACAGCATTGCATTTCATAGTTCATTAATGCACTATGCAAATAGTCACCTTCTTTTAGATAAAAGTTTGCCACCTGCTAGTTTCAGCTGACTGTCCCTCCTTGTTCTTACACTAGGAGATGGTGTTAGTGGTTTCACAGTTGCCCCTTCACGCTGCACACGCATTTGACATGTATCTGTCAGACTTCTTTACCCTGTTATTTCTCTACTGTTTAAGACGCAATATCAGCATTAAGTCATTCCCATAGCAAGAAAAAAAAATAAATCATTCTGCGCTCTAGTTAGCCTTGTTACTTTCACATGGATCTTGCCTAGTCTTACTTTCATCCTTCTCTGATTGGGGATAGGACTTATGTTGTATTAATCCAATTTATTAGCCCATTGAACACTGGGTCACAATAATACTGTTTTCTGTTTCAGTCTCTATTTCTTTCCCAGAAATCACAGAGTTTTATTTATTTTTTCACTACGGAACATTAAGCAGATGTTTTCATAGATCTGGTGTAGTTCCAAGATCCTTCTGGAGGGTTCATACCTAGTCTGACTAATGGGCTCCATATTTAGTTTTCCTCACCTGCTCTATGAGCATTACTTTGCCTTCCTTCATCAACACTACTTGCCAAAACAGTTCACATTTAGAATGCAGGCGTGTCTTGTTGCATTATAAGATTATCTACTATCAATATCACCCAAGTCACAAATTGGTTTAAAATAACTAGAAGAATAACCTAACTTTCCTGATTTTTTATTTTTTTTAATAAAAAAAATCCTTCCAATTTTGCTGAAGTAGAGTTAAAGTAATACAGCCAGACTGACAGCTACTCCCTGGGGAGGCTTTATACCCTTTGCACAGGAACTGTGATTAACTTTCACAATCAAGGTATAATTCTGTTCCTTGTTGCAACCACCTCCTCAGAGGTTGTCAGACTACTATTTTTCTGGTAACCTACAGAAAAAATTAAAGCATGACTGACTGATGAAAAGACAGCTTTGAAGTTGCCTCCTCAAACACTCTACAACTAAGTGTAGAGTAAAACTTCTCTCCCTGTAACCTACAGTAATATGAGTAATGTAATCATAACTGGACTTGTCAGATGAGTAAGAATAGACCCTTGGGTTAGCCATACTGCCACAATGAAACCGTTAACCGACATTAAGTTGCAGGTGCAAGAAAGGATGTTTTTCCCCCTTATGTGCAACAGGGAAAGGTGATTTGGGGCACAACTGGCCAAATTTTCTTCAAAATTTCTGCTCAACAGCTTTTTCTATAATTTCTCCAATATCATCTCACTGTTAAATCCTGTAGTCAGAAGACAACAAAAATAAGCACAGATAGGCCATTCTACAGTTGTAACAAAGGCATCACATTCAACCAGAGCAACTATCCCACTGACCATGCAAAAAGCCTTCTCAACCCTCCAAAACAAGTTCAGCTCCCAACTAACCTCCCTCAAACAGGAATATCCACAGAAATGGGTGGTCTTGACAGGAACTATGCAACTTAAATTGAAGGCACAGAAGACAGTCACCTGTGTCAAGAAAGCTCCCTATGTGTTGCCTCCTGTCCTATCTAGCTGCGAATGCACTGACTGGATTATTTAGATAAACCAGTAACTGTCATAACTTGGGGATAATTGCTTATAAAATCTGGAACAAACACCTTACCCATGAGTAGACAGAAGAATCTTACACAAAAAGAGCACGTCATCATTCCACATGATCATAACAGATTTAACATATACCTGGATACCCTACGAGTAGAGCTTAATTTACAAGTTAGAGAACAATTCCACTGAACCTAAACAAGGAGTTGTGAGGCCTACCAAGCCTAGAGTTCAATTACATTTTAACTTACTCATTAGCATTGCATGAATTCCTAGTGTTGGCTGACTGTTTTGAGGCTTTCACATGCCAGAACATATAGTTACAGATTCCACTGTTACATCACTGGTTTGGATTTTTTATTAAAAAGACAATACAGGAAAAAATACAAGATGTATTTTTTGGGATAAAAGGACAGCAAAATTCAACTCCTTTTACTTCAGCCACTGTTTATTTTCATCATGCAGAGCAGTGCTGCCAGGCTTTATGCTCTTCAGCTTCTGGAAGACAGCACAGAAATATTTACTCATCCACCTCCTTTGCAAACTTACAAACTTATCAAAATTTAAACTTGATAAAATATAAACCATAAACTTCATCTACTGCTATTCATTATGAATCCTAGCCACATAAATTCAATTAAAAATTCAACTTTAACTGCAGACTTGCAGCATCTGAGAACATCTATACAAGTGTCACTTTGAGTATTCTACTGCGTTTTCTGAATGAGCATTCACTTTGTCTATTTTGAAGCCAGCTGTGATATCCAGCTCACAGCATTCTTGAAGAGAACATTGCATTTATAAGCATGGGTTCTTTAAAACTATACGTAAATATTTCTTCAAAAGAGGTTGCACCACAGATTTTACAGATGGAATTAAACAAGACTGTCTTTAAATACTCTATGTAATTAGTGCATTTTTTCTGAGATATAGTAAGTTGATTTGGCACTTAATGCCTAAAGTTATTGCTGTATTTCAGAAGGAGGATTTTGAAGTTGGCACCTAATGCTTTGCTTAACAGATTTAGGGAGAACCTTGTCCTTTTTCAGGATTTGTATATTTGGAAAAGGTGCACAGGGGAAAGAAATAAGACAGACCACTAAAAACTGATGGGCCATGGACATGAGAATCAACTGCCCTCAGTTTTCTTTAGCTTTTGGCACAGTCAGCTTCCAGCTGGAGGATATGCCATCACCGATTCCAGGAACTTGTCACACCCCTCAACCTGATGAGCTATGAAGCTGTAAGTCTGGTGTTGTCATCTGGTCACATCCTTGGGCACACATACTGCAGGATATGTGGTATCAACAAAAGGCTCATGAAAACACCTTCTGCTTGCAGAAGGCAGCCGCAACTAGTCACTGCACATTTGTAGAATGTGATCACAGCAGCCACTGCTGGTTTCCAACTGGGCAGCAGGTAGCTGTGTCCTTTGATCAGCTTCTGGTGTGAACATTTGCTGCAGTAGCCTGTCACGATAATGACTTGCTGTAATTCAGCGTTTCTCAAAAACAGAAAAGCAAGCCTACACAAAGTGGTATATCTCATTATAAGTAAGAGCCACCACACTAGATTGCTTATGGTTGACATCAACTGCAAAAAGCTAAGTAATTACAGGAAAGTATCAACATTAAAACACAGTGGGCCAAAAGTCACAACAAAGAACAGCAGCAAGATTAAGAGCCACCTCAGTACACACTATAAGAGAAAGCAATTCAAGACCAAGTGGGATGGTCTCATAGTGCTCACATGCAGCTGACAACTGCTTGTGGGACAAAGATAAAGAGATTCATGAAAGGACTTAGGCTGGATGTGACCTCTAAGTCCTCCAGCCCAACCTCCTGCTCACAGCAAGGGTAACTAAAAGCCTAGAGTTCAAGTTGCTCAAGGTCCTGTGCAGTTAAGCTTACAGGCTTCGTATCACTTCATATCACTGTTCCAGTGTCTAATCACTCCTCTTTTAATGCTTGTAAAAATGCAACTCAGTTTAATGTATTCTTCTACTGGTTCAGTATCATATGTTTACATAGACCTACTATAGTGGCAATCCTTACTACGGCTAAGGCAACATGCTGAAGCGTGACCAGGTGACACTGGGCGCTCCTGGGTGACTCACTTCTTTGATACAAGGCCAGGAAGATAGCCCACAGTTTGGTTCTAGGGTGGCCGTTTCAAGAATAAAGGGCTATTGCTATTCACTGACATTAAAACATTGCATAAAACAATCCTTCCTTGGACAGCAGGTTTCAGGAACAGAGATATGCTAAAATCAAGTACCACTTCACTGTGGAAAACAGTGAGGTGTAACTCTAATCTTCACCATAAAAAGGACAGGAAGCTTCAGTACCAAAGCAGTCTTTAATCACCTAGCATTATCTGAGTCATGAAGGAAGATATGGAAACTTATTAAGACTCCTGAATGAGAAGACAAGAAGCGGAAGTCAGAATGCAGGGTAGCTAACACTGCAAGACATAACGACTAATCCACAGAAAATCAGCCAATTAGACAGAAACCAGTGGGTGACATTTCTTTCTCTAGATTACAAATACCCTGCAGAAAAAAAGAAAAACAAACCAAAAAAACCCCCCACCAAAACAGTAGCACTGATGCTTCAAGCAGAAATAGTGCTTGAAATCTTAGTGTATCTCAAATAAAAGCTTGTGTAAGCAATTACACATTTAAAAGTCAATATTTTAATAAATTCATGTTATTCAAAGCAGATTGGAGTTAGACAGTAATAATACCCTCCTGTTGTTCTGCAATTATCTTCCATTTCATAAATATACAGAGCTTTCCAAAACATTTCTGCAGTGCTCAACACAGCTATGCAGTTTCTCTCATCCCTCTTAATACAAAAACAAAACCTGTTGCAGAGACCAGGCCCTGAACCTCCTCCCCTTCTGGAAGGAAGGCCTTCAGGGGCCTACACAACCAAGCTCTTTTCTGGCAGTTTTATGTCCCTTCTGCACAGTTCTCCTGTTTCAAGAGAGAATTTAGCTATTTTCTTGGCACTGAGGATGTCTCCTGCCATGTGGGAACAGTGTGTTCCCTTCCTGCTAGGAAGGGCTGATAACCCACTTCCAGGGTGAATGTTCTCATCACCATGCAATCCTACAGAAGGCATGCACTGCAATCTCCTCTAACAGGGCTCTTAAATGAACTGAATCAGCCTGACACTATTCAGATCATCCCTAACTAATTAGGCCACATAAACGTCATGCAAGCATGCTTCCCTAACAACTTCCACATTCTAGGTAGAAGAGGCATTTGCTAGAGTCAACAAAAATATTTCCTAGCACTTTCACAGAAACTTAGAAAACTTGAGGTCAATTAGGTTCATAATCCTACAATATTTTTTAGCCCTGGATAGTAAGTAAAACTTAACCCTCTTAAATTTGGGTGTCTAGTGATGCAATCCAGACCTAACAGCAGTGGTGCAATCCAGACATAACAGCAAGAAATGCTAAACATAAATCAACACTTTCACCGAATTTTAAAGGTCTCAATCAGCATTCACAAGCATCAACCAGGACAACCTGTAATTATGTACTTTTGCAGCTTTAGATGGGAAGGGATGGAGATAGTTAAAAATAGCACAGGGACAGAGAAAAAAATAGTGATACTAAAGACAGACTGCTTCTGCTTCCTGCTGATGCCTTCATCTGAAGGACCTCAAGGACTATGGCCCAAACCTCATAAAATAGATGCATCCAACTGTCTTTTTAGCCTTTTCCCCCTTAAGAAGAGCAGATAAGGCTATTTATGGTTTCTGCATCTTGTACCATAAAACAGTGTGATGACACTATTTTTATACTACACACAGTTTTCTGAGCATAAAAATATTTCAAGGCCTCCACAATATTTTGACTATGAAATTAGATTTTAAATTAGATTTTACAACTCTCAGACTAGCTTATGATTTATGTCTTCCCACCAGGTTGCCTCCAGAATCTTCTCAATTGAATCTGACATGTGACAGTGTTCACCCACTGGGGATTTGGATACTTCTTTATTTGCAATTTGAGTAAACTGTGATTACTTCAAATTTTAAAGCTCTTAGCGCTGTTAGAGATATATTTAACAGGTTACTAATAATCTTATATTTAAAGACAATTGTGTATTGTAACAAAAAGTTATATTCAGACGCTACAGACAGGATTTTAAACTAGTTTCCCATTGAAAGAAAGAATACAGAACTTCAGAAGTTTGCTGGCAGATTTCAACAAGTTAAGCAGCTGGAAACAATCTTCTACTTTTAATGCCATTTACAGGACGTTATTTGCAGAAGACAGACTGCTCCACAGACAGGAAAACTAAAGCAAGATTTCACATTATTTGACAGAACTGACATGAGAGAGCCTTTTGTAAATAATCACGAGAAAAGCTTTATTTGGTGCAAGTTGAAAAATTACTCAGCCGAAGACACTGAGGCCTCACCAGTTCTCCTGCTTATGAACCTATTTGCTACAATCACAGTGTGCAATTTTAAGCTTAAAACTTGCTTTTCATCTTATTTCCCATGATTGTCCACAGATTAAAATAAATGCACTGTGTATGTAAGAAATACGTGTTTCCACCTATATGCAAATTAAGCTATTTTAAAAACAAAGGCACTGCATAAGAGATGCTGCCTTTTTCCTATTTGAAGGGAGAAGGAAGAGAGGAAGTTTTTTCTAAAATAGCAAAAAGCCACTTCAGGTGTTTTCTACCATTTCTGAAGCATAAGGATCTTAATTTAAGTTAAAAGACAGCTTCACACAACACACAGACCAGAACATTTAAGGGATCAAGAGACCAAAAATTAAAAAGAAAAAAACCAAAACCTGAGTATCAATACCTAAGAACAGATACCCTGCCTTGTTCTGATCACCCACAAGCCAGCTACAGCATCCTCACTGAGGATTCTGTAATGATATGGTGTGGAGAAGGTACCAGTGATCATTAACTGATGTTACAACAAAAGGGATGAAACAAGGGACTGCTGTTTAAGATATCTAAACTATAAAAGTGCTTGTTCAGACTTGAGTCTGCAGTTGTCTAGCTAAGTGATCCTTCACTCCTAATCCTGTCAGCCGGTTACACAGCTCACATTCTCCTGAGTGCCTTCAGATCCCAGTTCATTTACATTTCCAGTACCTCCCAGAAGTACCCACTTCAGCTAGAGCTGGCCAACTCTTTTTCACACACTTGCTGCTGAACTGTGGATCATGGGAGGCCAACAATTAAGATGTGGGTTAACAGCATAGCATATAAAACCAAATCAAACAGCACATGATTAAGGGAGATGTTTTTATCAGACAAAGAATATTTTTAAATCCACCAACCTCAATTCAGACAACACATGCAAGACTTCAGCCTTGCAGAGGTATGACATAACCATAACCACAAGCATGCTCCAGATGATAATATTCTAAGCCATCCCATTTTAGTAGATCATTTACCAAATGACATACACAACCTGGGGCTTCCACTGATGAACAAGTTGAACATTGTCACTTCCTGTTTACCTGCACAGCATCAGTAGGAGCTTACTCAGATGCATCTCACTGCTGAAGGCTGCTGAAATCTTGGCTGGCCAGAAAGCAGCAGACACATGACAAAACACAGTTGGTTATTTGTGTTCCGTTGTTAAAGTTACACATTTGGCTACTTTCAGAACAACAGAAAGTGTGCTGAGCACAGGCTGTCTGCAGATTTGTCACTGTCCTAGTGCCATGGAACAAACTTCTCACTACAGAAGAAAGACATTTTGTCTTGCAGTTCCACCCCCACCCCTGCCTCCCCAGGCACTATGAATCAAGGTGTCAAAGACTACTCATTTCCAAAACTCAGGGAACTTTCAGATGAAATGTTAAAGTCTACCTTTTGATTTTCAGCCATTTTAAATTAATCAAGATTCCCAAGACTAGGATGACCTTGACACAAATAAAACACTGTGCAGGTATGTAGATTAACCAGTTCTCAGAACTACGCTTCAGTCATACACAGAAATTGCAGATTGCCGTTTCAAGCCATACAGATTCAAGGCAAGAATCAGGCATCTCACGCAACCCATGGGTTAAAGTTGGAGCTTGAATGTGTCTTGTCTTGTTCTACTGCCTATTCAGCTATAAGGTAAAACCAGCTCCTTTGACTCAACACAATCTTCCCTTCTACTAGCAAGCTATTGCTTTCATGCACTAAAGAGTTAAACTCACAGTAGTTCTTTATAGACACACTTAATGGTGTATGTATCACATTCACAAGTAAAAATCTTCAGAACAACAGTTAAATTGATTAAAGAAAGGATGTGAAGCATAAGCCTCAGGAATTCCTGAATTACTCCAGCTCTGGAACATTCATTAATGAGCCCCCTGAAAATGCTATTTAGCATCTACTGGTATTCCCAGGTCCAGATTTAAAAAAAAAAGAAAAAAGAAAAATTAGTATTAGCTTTGCAATGGTGAGGGTTAGGTGAATTTCTTATGATCTTTACACTTGAGAACAAAAAATAATATGGAGTTTTGACTTCAGATATTTAGGGAACACTGAAATAAAACACTTTAAATTGTTTTAAAAGAAAAAAAACTCTTTTAACAGAAAACATTAACTTCTTGCCAACATGAAACAAAGAACCCCTTCAAAATATCTACAAATTGGAGAAAAGGCTATTAGAAGTAAAACCTCTTTGAATAATAGCCAGCAACTGGTCTTGCAATTGTGTATACATCTTGTGTCCTTGCCCTGTAGACTCAATCCACTTACATAAAGGTACTTAGAGATGTAACCCCCCACACCTCACACTTTCACTGTGCCACAACTCAACATGCTTTAATTCCTCCTTCAGCAGTTCCTGTTTGACCAGAACAATTATGACAACTGAAGTCAGATATACGGAAACATAACTGTGTATTTGTTTTTAATACCAACAGATGCGTCTATGAATGAAGTTATTCCAGTTACATGTCTTAAAAAATAGACATACTAAAGGAAAAAAACAGCATGATGATCTAGTAGTTACATGATCCCTGGATATATCCAAAATTCATTCCAGGGATAAAACACTAAAACCTCTTTCAGGGTAGATATACCCAATAGTGAAAACATCAGCTGAATGTTTGGGAGACTACTATTTTTCATTTAGTTTTGGGTGATGTTTGCATTTATTTCTCCCCCATGCCTTAGCTTCCTCATCTATAATATGGAGATACAGACCTCTACCTCTGTAATTTGCTTTGAGAACTACTGATAAATGAAAACTAAAGATAAAATTATGCTGCCACAAACAGAAATCTATTATTTTGGAAGGAGGGGGATAGCAGGTGTCCACATTACCTTTCTCAGCTAACAGCCAAGGTTAAAACAGCCTAATTTCTATATCACTAGTGTTAGTTTTCTCCCCAGTGCATGAACATTAAATAATACCTGATAGCCTGTTAATGGTTTTAGATATGGAAGCTGAGATATATTCTTTACCATGAGGGATGTCCCTCGAGTAAACTGACATTTATTACAGCTAACAGCTACAACTGTCACTGTCAGTACAAGCTCCTTCGTAGGTCCAAAGCACTGCATTTATCAATGCACTGTGGAGGTCAAAAGCCACTTAAATCCACCCATGTGTAAACAAACTTTAAAAGCTTGGAAGCGGTGTCACAGAATGGTGATCTCACCTAGCCAATTCTATGCAAATCTCAGGCTTAAGTTAAGTCACCTATTGCCAGACAAACCACAGCTGTAAATTCTTTTAGCAAATTTACCGAAGCTTTTGTAAGTCACCATTACATATGTTTAGCATTTGATCGTTAAGATGGAAGAATAAAGAGTACAAGGCACATAATTCAAAACTTAGTGGCAAAAGGAAAATTATTTTTTATGGAAAAAAAAAGTAATTTCCCACCTACCTGGCATTTCTCTGTGGTCTCTTCCAGAATAACCCTGACCCCTGAGCAACAAAACCCCATTAAGTCTTAGTACATGAGGATCAAGAAAATCATGCTAGCACTCTATTCCTACTTCCGACCTAGCCCTTCAGTAAGGGCAGTTGTCACCTCATACTTAAGGTTCCTTCACAAAGGATTAATGGGAAAGCTCCTTCCTTGAAGTCAAAATTCTTCTTCTGCAGCTCCATAAAGAGCCAGAACGTTACTTATCACAACATTGCCTGTTCTCCTAGGCACAACCAAAACAGCAGAAACTATAAAAAAATCTACTAATTTAAAGTGTTTGTTTATACAACAAAAAAACTGCTGAAAAAAGGCAGCACCATCTATTTTTCCTTTACAGTCAACACTTTGCATCCATGTCCAGTAACCAGTTTCCAGTATAAATCCCACAACAGTTATTTTTTCCTTCAGTGCAGAGCTGCTAGTTCAACTTTACACAGCAGTTCTAATAAGGAGAAGTGTGGAACAGGGGCAGTTGGCACTCAATCTTTTATTCTTAAATATTAATATGTTTGGAGGGGGCAGAACAAAAGCATCCCCACCAAAGATTATTATCTCTCCAGTACTGATGTGTTCCTGTTCATAATTTGTGAACATCGTGTAACAGCAATAACAAATAAGCTACATGAGAAGTTAAGAGTGCATACCAGCCTCTACTTACAGATAATACAAAAATTACTTCACCCTACTTACAACAGTACTGAAGTAGCACTAGATCATGGGTTAGAAACAAAACTTACAATTAAGAAAAAAATCAATATTTATTAGATCAGTACAGAATTTTAGAATTCACAAAGTCACACCAATATTATTTTAACATGAACACAGTAGTTTAGATATTTTAAAACCTTTTAGGACAAAACATATTTGTTTCAAAAAACATTTACACAAAATATTAGGTCTGAAACTGACTTTCACTCTTTCTGGTGAATATGGTCTGAATTAAATACAGCAAATTGAACCAAAATAATAAGTTTAATGAAAAAGATCTTAAGATAGCTTTGCTTTTGATCCCAGTGAAAATTGAATACTAATACAAATCAATTTCAATTGCACTGGCAGTCCAATCAGTCAGTATCATTACCCTAATCAATAGTTAGATTTGAAGCATTATATGTTTCAGTTCCTGAATGTCTTTTCTGCAAGTCTCAATCTGTTCTGGAGCTAACAGTGAAGCTAACACACCCTGTGCCATGGGCTCTTGCTACTTAGGAGAACTGGCAACAGCCTTACTGTCGGGTCAAGTGTTTGTCACTTAGCTGAAAACCTCCACTTATGCAATGATAAGTTACAGTGCTTTTATGACAGCATAAAGACAGCAGGTACATTGTTACACTACACTAACAGAATGAAAATGTTCATTAATACCAGCTGTAACCTTTAAACAGAAGGGAAAATCAAAAGGTTATTAATGACATATTAATTTTTTTCAGAAGTATAACACCTTTGGTAATGAGATATTCCTCCATAATGGCACTGATGTAACTTAAACCCCAATGACTAAAAGAAGGTACCCCTTGTAAACACTGAGGGTTCCATGTTTTGTATGGATACTTTCTTCGTGATCAGCTAACTAGACCAATTGCTCTGAGCACCTGCACAGCCTCAGTCTGTTAGTACGGCAACAGCAAGTTCTTCATGTTGTGAGTACATGAAAGATAATGTGACTCCCAGGAGTGTACATTTTAGAGAAAACAGGCCGATTACCTGATTAAGTGTGCAAGAAAAATAACACCCTACTCAAAAGACTTTATATAAGTATAGAAACATGTATCTCTTCCAGTCTCCTGGAAAAACTAATCACAGGAATGGGACCTACTTAACTGCAATGCATTAATAGATTGCTAGAGGTTAGCAAGGTACATTTTATGAACATCAGATTAAAGTCTGTATAACTGGGTCCTTCAAAGATCTAGGGATTGTTTGTCAGAAACTTCAATACCGGGATGATCTTCCTACAGGAAGATGGAAGGGGGTGGGAGGAAGTGTGCCAGTAATACAGCGAGACCTCAAGCAAGCCTGGGTAGGGAAGGAGGAGAAGAAGTAATCTTAATTTCTTGGTAGTCCAGGATCCACTCCTGGGCACATGGAATATTTACAGAAGGTGAAACAGATCTACAGAATGGACTGAAAGGATAGCCAGCTTCACTGATGAAAGTGTCCTCTAGAACATTTGTATTCAAAAGTACATCCTTCAGAAGAAGGCCTTTCCCATCAACCATGTGATGTGCAATATGATACTGAACTCAAGAGTTTTATATTAGCTGATGTGGAGCTAAGATCTCTAAGTCTGCTAATCCCCACATAAAAGCTTCAGTTCTACAACAAACACTATAGTCCTGTGAAGAATCCCAGAGTCAAAAAACTGCCATCAGTCACCTCACTTCAGGACCAGGTTACTCTGACAAACAAAGGCTCCATGCTATGCTTCAACAAAGTGCCCAAACCATGTGAAGTCAAAGACCAGCCTTGATGATTCGTTGCAGATATCCTTATTTATGGCTGGTTTTTTTATTCAGAATAAGCCAACTACGTAAGACCCTTTGCAGACTTGCATCACAGTGCCATTGTCTGTATGGAGTGACCTCAGAGAAGAAGTTATTTCCAGTGATATGGATACTGGCACTGTATCATTTAATTGCTAGACTAATTACTGAAGCCAGAATTGGCATTCAAGTCACCATCCTGAAATTAAGGCTAAAAGCACTCAACTTCTAAATCCTTTATGGATTGCTATCTCTCCTCTGAAGCAAAGACTACCTGCTGTGGGAGAAGTGCTTGTACAGCACCAAGCATCACCAGGGGTTCAGTTCCTGCCAGTGCTGATTTATGAAAGCTGATATTGGAAAAAAATATGGCTTGAGGCAGAAAAAGAGATCACAAGACACTACAGGGGGGAAATAAAAAAGATAAAACAAAAACTTCAGGGAAGTGTCTACAGAACCGAGACATCCCAGACAGAACCAATGACTGAGGTGAGACACCAGAACAGAGAGAGAATTTGATGGTTAAACTATCGTAAATTATGCTACTTCACACCCTAGAACTGTCACTGGAGGTGAAGTGGGAAACAAATTGTTGCATCTGAACTGACAGAAAAATGCTAAAACACTCCAAAATGCAGCTGCAGGGAAGATTCCAAGAGACCTCAACACATCCCTTGGGTCTCTGAAGACACACAAAACTTTCCTTATATTACTAACAAATTACTCATCACAAAGCTCTAGACAGGAATTCCTTTTCTTGGTAGACCAGTGCTCTGTAATCAAGCAGTACAGTAAGTGAAATGCAGCAGCCCTTAAGGTAGTACCTAATGCAGTCTGTTAGAAGCATGGCTGCAAGTTTCCTTACCAGAAAGCAAAATTTTTTTATTATTTTTCCCTCTTGAAATCAGAGAAGAGGATCAGGAACCTTTTGAGCTCATGTTCACAATATCAGTATCAGCTACACTTGATAATCTGTCCACTGCACTAAGTTGTTATGCACACAAGCACACTTTCATCAGCTGGAAACTTCTAGTCACCTGCATTTTCTCAGGCTTCCAAAAGCAATTTCTAGGAGCAGAGAGACAAGGCTGAATTTTGTTGCTGGCAGGTTTGACTCCAGCTTGATGTCATGAGGACAGTTATGAGAACAGGAGCAGAACTGACCCTTATCCAGTGAGGTACCACTGACAATCCTAGAACAGGTAGTTCACTTCTGCCTCCCCATCCTTTTGTCTTCTGGCAACTTTCGCTGGTTGTGCTAATATTAGTAACTAGAACGAAGGGCACTCTGTGGATGCAAGGGCAAGTGGTATAGCAAGTGGTGCAGCAGAATGCACATCTGCAGAGGAACTCTCTCTCTCTCTCTCTCCCCTCCCAAGACAACACAAATCGGGTGAGGATGGCCCTACCCATTTTGCCTATTAGGAACTGTGTTTACACCATTCTATTCCCAAAACCATGCTCAATAAGTTGGGTGAGTACAAGCTAGCCAGGAAGCGTGCCAACAAATTTAACACCATGGACAGCCGCAGAACAGTGCATGAGTTCACGCTACTGCCCTACGTTGGCGCAGACCAGAGAGGAGAGAAAGAACAAGATGTACCCTTCTGCCACTAAACTTCAATATACCCTGGGTGTGTACCTCACGTTTTGAGCCTGTCAGTTCTGATTATCAGAGACAGAAAGGTACAGTCCAAACAGGTATGGCCAGCGAGAAGGATGGTCCCATTGGTTACACAGGGTAAAGCCTAGAGCAGAACCAAAAACACTTGTTCAATAAGCAACCCTCATCTAAACAATACGAATAGACAGGATTTATTGTTTACAGCAGCAAAAGCCAGAGATGCTCAAAAAGACTGTTAAGGAAAAGTCTCAATGAAGAACTGAAGCACTGAAAGAGAGATAACTCCTAAATGACATAAAAAGATGAACTGAAAAACATGACATGGAGTAAGATCTACATCTCTTAGAGAAACATTTAGTCCTAAATCCATCTCCTTCCATCCTATCAAACAAAAACATAATGCATTATAATTGTAGACATGTGGACTAAGGAAGGGAAGGGCACGCTCTGAGCAGAGATACAGATGTAATAGCACCTCTCAAGTATCTAAATATTGGCACCCGAATATGATATGCTCAAATCTCTCAAAGACAAAACTAATTTTTTTTTTTTTAATTAAGTAGTTTGTTGAATCACCACTGAGTTCTAGAAATCAAGCGCAACCAACATGCTCTGTTGCAATGACACTTTAAGACCTTGTATAATCTTATAGCTCCAGCTACACAAACTGAGACTGCTAACAGTGCAGCGTAACACTTGAAGAGGCCAACACTGCTCAAGAAAGGTCAAAATGGTAACACCTATTGTATGGCTAAAACATACTGGTTGATACAAAACCAAATACTAAATTAAGGCCCAAAAACCCAGGAGTTTTAAAAAATTGTTAATTGCCAGGTTACTAAAAACAAATGCATAATGCATAAATGCATAATTCTGTGTGCCCAGTTATAAAATGTATTTCATACCCGAGATACTCAAACTAAAGGTAAATAAAGAAAAAACAGCTCTGCATTTTATTCATCAGAAACTACTGCTTCCTTCTTTGCAAAACACAAGGGGAAGCTTTTGCTTGTGGTATTGCACAGAACACATACCACTACAGGATGTTCATAGTTTTCTTCCTCTTTCCACTTAACCACAAAACTCGAGCACACTTTTACAGTGAGGAGCTTATTTGGATGCTTTTGTGTGCGTTTAGTGTTATAAGCCAAGTGATGTTTCTATTTGCTTTGGCTGACTTAGGGGGAGTAAAGGAAAAAAATGTCTACTTAAAAAGAATGACCACATCTTAGCTGTGCTCATAGAGAGCTGTCACATGGTTAGAGGAGCAGGAAATAACTTACAGTTCACTCAAAGCAGGACTAAGCAATTCTGCGGTTTTGAGCCTGATCTGAGCCTGTAGAGTTGCTGAAGCTGTATCTTCCAGTATACAGTTTCTTAATATAGCAGCTTACAAACTGGAGAGTTTGGTGCTCCCATGAAAAGCAGTGGAGGAAGGAGAAGAGGGTGGCAAGAAGCCCAAGAAATATCATACTCTGGTTTTTGCTTCCCTCTTGCTTATCCACCAAGAGTTCTTTTTTTATAGCAACTGTAACTTCAGGCCACAGAGGATGAAATAGAGAAATGTCTAAAGGCCATATCTCAGGCTGAAGTGCACTCTATGTATCCAGCAGCAAACAGCTGGCTAGCATAGAGACTCTCTCCTCTCTTTGTGCAATGCTGTTGCATTAAAAGAATACAAATCATGTCTAGCCCAGCACTGTATGCAGATAGGACTACATGTCCCATGAGACACAAAGTTCATCAGCAAGAACAAAGCACTTGTAGAACTAGGAAGTAGGGGAGTAAGGGAACAGAGGGGATAATGGCGAGGAGGAGAGACACTTCTACCTGTAGATCTTTGTGCTGATTACAGATGCAGGGGCTGAAGAGAGAAAGGAAAAACCTATAAGCCTTTGAAGTACAAAGGAAAAGAGGAAATAAGGGCAGGAAACTTGGTTGTTTCTTTAAAAAGTGTGATAAGAAAAGTGCAAGGAGATCACAATGAAAGCTGAGACACAAGATTCTGAGGACAGTGGCTAAATTGATTCCTAGAGTATCATTACCAACTTTACAGTGATCTGCTGCATAAAAATCTGAAGGCTTTATTTTCTACACAGAAACCTAAATTAAGTCAGTACATTACAACATAGTATGGTTTATAACAGAAGAATGTTGTAAATAATCTCTTACTTTTATCCCAAACATAAAAGATATTACAACAAATACTAATTTCTCTCCTTAGCCACAAATCACATACAGATAAACCTCTTGGCTGTTACCTTGAGAGGTGAGAAAGCATTTCCAATTTAGTGCCAAATTCCCGGATTCAAATATTCTTGTTGTTCTTCAGCTAAGACAGCAAGACAAGTGCTTTAAGCTAACTTTCAGGAAACACATCACAGATAACACTTGAAGTAAACACATTTTTTAAAAGGGCTTACGATCTTAAAGGCAAGAGTTACCTTTAAGAGTTCAAATAATGAAATACAATTTTCTTAGCTTTCCAAAGAGGAGAAAGACACATTTTCTTTCATTAGGTCAGTGCTTCTCAAATTGCTGGCACAGTACCCCTACATACAAAATACTTTCGGTGAGCACCAGATATATTCCCGTACAAGACTGATGATGCATAGTGGCTCATTAACAAGGGTAGAGAAAGGCAAAATAACACATTCACTTTGAACAGAAATTAGATGAACGCAGAGGAATTCTGAACGACACAAAGTTCTAAATTGGAAAATGGTGTGTGAAACTACTTCACAAAAATGGAAACACGACCCTGATCAGCAAGCCTTAACGTGATCTTTCAGTTTGAAGCTAGACACACCGGAGAACTGGAAAATGCATTAACACCGTTTCCCAGAAAATGCAAAAGAAAAAAACAAAAACAAAACTGTCTCAGAGTGAGGATTTTAAGGATAGCCAAATAAACACTACAGGGGAAACAGTCTAATCAAGGTGGAGATACATGTATGAAAGCAAGCGTCTGAAGGTGAGCTGTAATCTGCAGATCTGCCAGTATGTTGTGGAGCTCTGCAGCAAGTTTCCTTGCCAGCAATGATCTTCTCCTCAGAACATTAAGTCTACAGGAACACAGTAGTTCATGTAATGAACTTCTTCCAGAATCATATATTCTTAACACACACATTTTAATTTGAGATGCCTAATGTGTCACGTCATTCACTACACAAACATGAAGAGGTGTCAGGAAAATTGTCTAACTCACAGGTAGCTTAAAATACACTATTGAATCTGAATTAAGCAACTGAGCAGCTTTCTAAGAAAGCGTCCCTATGACTGCTTGCATTACATCTCTTCTTTTTCCATCTGGCCCTTCTAGTACATCGCTCCTGTCATGTGAAGATTACAGCACACTTCAGGATCTTCGAATTTAACTGCAACTTGTCCCTAAAGGTAAGTGCACACCTACCGTGACCATTTTATTGGTTATCCAGGCATAAACAACATGTCTGGAAGCCACAGGGGTTAGTGTGGTAGTGTACCCAAGCAAATACCCTGAAAAACAAAACTATTTTGTACTGCATCTGCATCATGTCCCAGTAGAATGGTCTGTTTAAAACCACCATGAAGATACACTTCTGGTTCCACTAAATCCGCTTTGTGTGATTTACTGTTACAAGGAAAACAAGCTGGACAATAAAAAAAAAATCCCTCTGTGCTCAAGTAACACATAACACCAACCCTTCTTGAGGAAACTGTACCCTAACCTACCAATAAGCAACTCTGTCTAGTACCCATGACACATTTTTGTTACTTGCTATATTTTACTATTGAGGTATTAGGTCATGAAACCATAAGTCTCCTGCACTATACCAAGTTTTATTTCTGTACTGCAAATATTCCTCAAGAGATCAGCCTATGAAACATGCTCACTGGAAGAGAGGACACCATAAATCTTACCACATGGCTAAGTGAAGAGCAAACTTTCTCAGAGAAACTGAGCACCTAAAAGCTAACTAAACCCCATCTCCACTGCAGACACCTCTGCCTGCAAAAGGTCAGTGAAAGAATCAAGACTTTCGGTTAATGAACTACTGTAAAGTTCCTAGATGACACTCATCATATACAGATCACTTCAGTGCTTCACTCTACCCACTGAAGCACTGAGGTAGATAGAGGCTGCCAGTGGCAATTGCTTTCCTTGCTGGCACCCACAGTCCCTACTCACCAAAGGCATAAACAGTTCCTAATTCTGCTACTACTATAGACACAATAAGGGTCATAAGCTTTACAGAAAAGTCAGGTAAGTTTTTTTTTCAGGCAGAAATACCAGTATTCCTCCTAAAGAAGAGATCTGAGATCTAAAGTTACAGCATTCTCCATTATTATCTTTTTACCCTGACATTGCATGATACAAAATGGATCTTAAAACACCCTACTTGTTTCAAATTAGGCTTATACTAAAACCTTGAGAACCCCACAATAAATATTCACAGAGGAAACATTCTAGTGTTAACAGATTCAAATCAATATTTATGATCAGATAATGCAGAGAAATAACAGCAATTCTTCATTAAAAGAAGAACAAATTTATGTCTTTACATTTACATATTTGCATGAAATAGTAAACTCGGACTTTATCTTCTAACAAGGAGTTACCTCTTCCTTCGGTGTTTTCCTAGACAGGTGGTATCTGGACATCTTGGTGGAAATCTTGTAGTCGAAACATGACTGTTCATCTGAATCCTGCATTAAAACCACACTCTTCTAAATTCCTCCACCTGATTCTTAGCTGTGAAGAGCTGGTAAGTTACAACACAACAGCTTGTGACTACAAATTGTTTTCATCCTGTTACTTCTGTACACTACAGGATTCCAGAGCTCTTTATCAGGAGTATGAGTGGTATACTTGACCAGCTGATGAACCCCCAGATGCCAAGACAATTTTGGCACTTGGCTACCTCCAAAACAGAGGGGAAAAAAGAAAATCTACAAAGAAGCTCAGAAAAGAATGTGAGAGTGTTGAAACCTTGACAGACTGAGGTTCTTGTTCCAGGCCTACATTCTCCTAAGCAACACATAACACTTCATAAGAGAGATATACAGCTACTGAAATTTGTAGTAGGACTCACCTTGCATGTCAAGACATTAATACGTGTCTAGCACATGAGCTACAAGCACAGTCAGGAGAGATGTAACCACTACAGTCACTGAAGCAAAGACAAAAATTCAACTAATAATTGTCTTAATCTTCAAGTAAATTTAACAGATTTAGATAACAACCACTGATGTCTACTGACAGTGATGGGATTTTAACATCTAAACTTCAGTCTCTTACTCCTGAACTGAATCCACACTTTATGAATTAATGCTCTGTCTCAAACACTAACAGCTAGGAGATGTAATGCTTTGTAGAGCATTTACATGAGGTGTAAAAACATTTCTCATTCATGGGTGAATAACCTGTTTACAGCATATCTTAGCTTGTGCTGTAATTACCTTATCTTAATAGCAAGTTGTGAGGAAAACAAGCAAGAGAAATGCTTTGTAAGTAACCCTACTTTAGATACATGGAGACAATTTGAGGATGATGGCTAAGCTACTTGCTCTGAAGAGTCTGACCTGACCCATTCCTGTGAAAATCAGTTTCGTAGGCACAGATCTGGTTCAAAGGAACTGTCAAAACCCAATGTAATTCCCTCTAGAAGATTATTGCTGATATTGTTCAGGGAAGTGACTCCAGTAGATACCAGTCAGGCATCTGAAGATGTTACATGTCTTTTGATAGAACAGGATGGTCCTCAGAAGAAATCTAGGCCTAACTCTCAGTATTCTTCTGTTCCGCAAGACCCTATCCTGTACAGTTCTTCATTTGATTCTCATTTAAAAATACATGTAGAGATAACCACCACTGAACTGATGAGTCAGTTATCCCTATCTGTTCAAGGGATAACTCCTTTCCAATCTACAATCTCAATGTTTTTTGGGAAATACAGCCTGCAGCAGAAACTCAAACCAACTGGCTCTTTTCAGCCTCATGAACCTGCCTGTTACTCAGACCTGTAGTCCGCCTTCAAATCTTAGCTCCCGCTGTTTTCATACACACAAGTAATCTTCCAAGTCCGTTTTTGATAAAACCTTTAAATCTTATCAATTAAGAGCTGTAACTGCCATTCTGGTTTTTATTTTGTTTTATCTCAACTATTACTCTAATTTGTCCTTCGTCTTTGACATAGCTTATTCTGGTCTCATGCACTCTAAAAGCAGCCAAAACAGTTTTCTTAGTTTACTGCTGCCTTACTTCTGTTTTTGCATTCTACATGTTTTTGCATTTTACCAGTTCCTGTTTACCATATAAACCATGGCAAGATCTTACAAATAACAACCTATTCCTAGCCTTATTCATTACACCTTATCCAAGTGTTGAGTCCCACTTCCCAGCAGTATAAAATAGCCATAATCCATTACCTATCTGTAATGCTATCAAGTACACACTTTTCATGTTTTCTTTCCTCAGGCCTCACACACATATAAAATTATTTCTACAGAATAAACTAGTTTTTCATCAATGACATTACTAACCAATATTAATCATGCAAATTATAAAAGTACCTTCTTTAGTAAAAAAATATTAATGAGAAACCTAGCATTAGTTTTTCCTTACCAAAATTCTTTCAGACAAAATTAAAGTGACTGATTTATAATCAAGCAGACTTAAGCAAAAACTTCCAAAATTGGCATGACCACAAAAATATTAATATGCACAAAAGTAACCTCATAGTTTACCTTAGTGTAAGTTTACATAGACTTTTATTTCCACATTATGATAAAAAAATAGTTACGGAAAAATTTCTACAGATCATGAACTTTACACCTGACCTAGATAACAAATGTTATAGATCTGAATGAAAATTAAGTTTCATGCCTAAGCAACAAGGAAAGTCCTAATGACTACCTTACACTGGACACCTATTGCAAGCAGTTCTATATCTGGATTCACATTTCAACCAAATTAACTGTAGCTGCAGCTTGGACTATTAGCCAATGGCTTGGTTTTGATGTGATCTGTCATGGACAAAGGTATTTTAATGGCTTATAGATGCAGATAAGCATTTCACAGACCAGCAAGTAGGGAAAAAAAAAAGGGGGTAGTGAAAAAAAGAGCTAGTAAACTTCTGTATGTTCTGTATCTACACTTGTCAGTGACATTCCCAAAGTATCAGTAGTAGTCCAGAAAATGGTACCAGTATCAGCAACACACACAGAGTGATGGCTCTTCACCACTTCCCCCACTCCCAGGTAATTTTTTGTGTTTATCAGTCATCATTACTTAAGATGCCATTGAAATTATGTCAGTATTGGAGTTCATAGGTTGTGAGTACTCAATCAAAATTAAGCTACTTGCTAAATTCCTTTTGCATAGAACAAAAACTTAGTAGTTGAATTCTCAAAGTTATTTTAAGGTAGCTGCCTTGTTATCAGTCAAAAACAGTGTCACAGATTGCTGAAATAAATCAGGCCCAGAATGCCACATTCTTTCTCAACCAAACCTGTTAGGACTGATACCAGCACTACACCTTCCATAAGAGAGTAAATTCTTACTACAAAAGGAGTATGTAGGATCATAGTTTAATGTCTCAACTGTTCTTCTGGCATTCACTTCACTAGTGATCTAAACGGCACGCCAAATCAAACATAACCTAAAATTATGTTGACATGGCAGATGCACATCACATTCAGCAGCATATGCATGCCTTATTCGGGCAGAAAAAACACCTGTAACAGTCAGGTAGCACAGACAATTCAACTGATGGGAAACCAAGCTCACGCATCCTATGAAACTCGCAAGATTCTCTTTTCTTAAAAAGTAGCATTTACAGTCTGAATTTTCACTAATGAATAATTCAAACATAGATATTAAGAGATCAAGTATCATACACATTACTGCAAAAACGCATTTATCAGCAGAGCATGCCAACACTGAGTCAGGCTAGATGGTAAAGTACTACTGGGCTCTGACAGGCAGATACTGTAAACTCACATTCAACAGCCAAAGCTGTTCCCATCTCCAGATGCCCATTCCACTTCCCAAACAGAGGTTGCCCTCCAAGGGACAGAGATATTCAGTCTGTTCAGGATTAGTTTCTGAATTGTCACCATTTCTGGCTCATGTCATAATAAGGCAAAAAAGTCTGGTTAAATACCTCTAGAGCTTCAAACTGAAGTCCTCAAGATTTAGTAGAGACCCTCAATACAGTAAGATGAGCCTACGCTTAACCTAGAGAGCAATCAGAGCTGGGAGGAAAGGAGAAGAGAATGGGCCACAATTAGAAGAACTTCAATTAGTATATCACACAACTTTCAGCGTAACCCACCGGAATGTGTAGTTTCAAGCAAAATACAAAACAAGTCATGTCTATGAAGCTGTCACAGACTGCATGACACCCAGATACTGTGAAGATATTTACCTCCAAAGTCTTCTTTCAACATGCTATTTATGCAGAAAAGTTGAGAACTTGAGTAGGTGAGTGTTACAGACGAGCGTAACAAACCCGAGAAGCGTGGTCACTTGACAAGAAAATCTAAGTTGTAGAAAAACAAACTGAAAATGAACTTATACAAATTCATGGAATATTCTTTAAATTCAGAGAAAAGCTGGGGGGGGAGGAGGTTGGAAAATGAGCTAAACATATGAAATGTGTCCTTGAAAGTAGATCAATTACTTGAAGGTAGTTTTTTTTACAAATTATTACTTTTCAACACACAGGTTTTTCAGTCGCACCTTCTGACCCATTTAACTTAAGCATGTAACAGCATCTTAGTTAACCCATCCCAGTGTAAATATCGCCTACTTCCTGTTCAGTTACTACATCTTATATTTTCCTTGTGACAATCAGTTTGACCAACAATACCATTTCAAAGTCCAAAGAATTGTGTGGAACCACTATGCACGGATATCCTGCTTTAAATCACAATTTCAAGTTCATGCAATACTGTTCACAGCATTACAGTAAGATGCACAGCACCCAACACAGTATGCTAGGTGCCGGACACAAAGTAGCAGAAGACATCCAGGTAACATTATTTTCAATGGCTTCCAAATGGTTAATTTTTCTTAAGAAGCATTTTATTATTTTTTCAAAACAGCAATTTTTCTAAAAGCTGCTTTACTAAAGAAAGTGATTCACTTCTGAAGCCTTCAAGTAGTTCTTTAATACAGAGAAGTACAGTTTTAATAGAGTTCTATACTAACACGCAAGAAGGTATTCTGCAAACGAAGCACGTACCGAGTAACACATTTGCTACAAGGCTTTTTCTTTTAATCGCCTGCTACATATACACATATAAACAGGCAAAGGTGCAGTATCTCAGTTGCATTTGAGTAAACTTCTCGTTTAGACCAGAAAAAGTACAAGCTAAATTCAAGGCAGGCCTAGCACTGACAGGAGCCTCCCTGCAACTTCGTCAGCACTGCTTTGTTGTACCGCAGGTGCACCTGGGGCTCGTCAAGCAACCGAACTTTTGCCACAGAGCCCCGCGGCTGCTTCTCGCTGGCCGGTTACCCCTGCAGAGCCCGTGTCAGCCGCAGGGCAGGGGAGAGCCCCACAGGAGCCCCCGGGAGCTCACTGCCTACTGACGGGGCAGCGCGGAAGAAGAGAGCCCACACCGGCGGTCCCGGGACCGCCCGGTGCACACGGCTCCAGCCGGGACCAGCACAGGGAAGGGGGCGAGGCCGGGCCCGGCGACAGCCGAAAGGCACCGCCACCCGCGCTGCTGGCCGCGGTCCCCGCCATTCATTACCCCCAGCATCCCGCCCCACTCCCATCGCCCAGCGAGCTGTGGACGAGGCGGGTGGATAGCGAGGCCTGCGGAGGCCGCCCCGCTCCCGGGCGGCGGGACGGAGACAGCCGAGCGGCCGGGTATGCTCAAACTTCCGCAGCCTTCAACTTCCCGTCCTCACACGCCCCCCGCCTGCGCCGGGCCCCCGCGCTCGCGGTGGGGATGCGCTCGGGGTCTTTGGGCCGGGAGCACGACGGGCTGTCCTCACCGCTGTGTTCCCCCCGGGCCGCCCCCTCCGCTGTGCTCCTCCCGGGCCGGGACTCACCACGCATTTCTTGCCGAGGAAGCCGAACAGGCTCTCATTCTCCTGCGGGGTGAGCAGCAGGGAGCCCACATTAGTGACCCGCCGCGGCTGCGGGGGCTGCTGCTGTGGGTTGCCGCTCATGGCCGGAGCCGGCCCGGCGCTGCCCTCGCCGCGCTGAGACCGTTGGCGCCCGCGGCCCCCTCCTCCTCTGCCGCCGCGGCCTCACAGCAGCCGCATCGCGGAGCCTCCCTCTCGGGGCCGGGGAAGGAGGGAGATAGAGAGGGACGGCGGGGCCTCGGCCGGACTGCCGGCGGGGGGGCTCTGCGGAGGGGGTCAGCCGCGCCGGTGCCACTCCGCGCCTGCGACCGATCGCTCCCGCCCCTCCGAGCGGCGCTAAACTTCCAACTCCGGCCCGGCTCCGGCCGCCGCACGATCCAACATGGCAGCGGGGGCGGGCGAGACCACAGCTCGCGGCTGCCAGAGGGGAGGCCGACGAGCGCGCGGCTGCCGCGACCATGCGCCGTGCGGCGGGGGGTGCCGCCTTCCGCTCCGGCCCCGCCCGCCCGCGCCCTCTCCTCAGTATCTGCCAGGCCAGGCTGGCGGCTGTTGGCGGAGGGGAGCAGCAGTGTGGAGGAGGGAGAGCGAGGAAGAAAGGGGAGGAAGACGAATGAGCTGTCGTTGCTGTCCCCGCTGCTGCCTGCCGTGTCCTGCCCCGCTCCGGGCACGGAAGGCTGTGGTCTGGAGGCCGTGAGAGCCACCGGGGCAAGGCGTGAGGGGGCATGGGGCCGGGAGGAGGCCGTGTCCGTGAGTGGAGTCACCCGCGCAGCGGGAAGAGATCCCGAAATCCTGTAAACTGAACCATTGCCAGCGCTGAACCCCAGTGCCAGCGAGTGTTCGGGATGGCCAGGCCTCGTGCAGGGTACCGGCGATGGAGTGAGGATGTGTTGTATATTTGTAGTGAAATCTGATTTAATTTTTAACTCGGGAATCTTCTCACTTTCTGTGACAGAGGGGGAAATGCGCCGGCACGGTTTGACGGACAGATGACCGATTGCGTCTGGCAGGCAGCCGGTACAGTCCTGGCAGCGGGGGTCAGGGGGCAGCCTGTCTGACCACACACACAAGGGAGCCAGGGCCGGCGTATCAGTCCTCCCGCTGCCCGCCGCGGCTGGCACTGTTTGAGGTGAAATGCCTACAGACTGTAGCAGTACTTCAGGCGCTCTGGGCATCAGTTGCTGAGAAACATACACAATCAGCAGCCTTTGTTAGCGCAATTTCTCTTCCCCCTGCTTGTCTCCGTGTGACAGCAGCCAGCTGGGGTGGAGGTTGAAGACTTCGAAGCGTGCAGGTCCAGCTTACAGCTGCCTTATGCTCAGCCTGGCTCTCAGCAGCACAAAAGGTGCTCATGCGTTCACATGCAGAGGTCAAAAAACAGATGTCAAAGCAAGCACCTTGCTAGTTTTCTCAATGCTTCTAGGTGAAGAATTTGTTGGCTTCACATCTGCCAACAAATTCATTGTCCATCTGAAAGGTGCTATAGCAGTCCTCCTATGGTGATTTACTTTGCATTGTAGGGTAGAGCTGAAGAAGCACAGGAAGAAAAGAGCTAGAGAAGCACAGGAAGAAAGCCTGTGAACACAAGTTGTACAAAGCTGTACTGACTTCATATCTTCCAGAAGATCAGGCAGGAACAGATGGCAACCCCTTCTGCTCTGTTTATAGGCCCTTTTCCCTGTACTTAACAGACTGTAACTGTGTCCAGAAGTGTAAAGAAGGGACAATATGATGGAAAATCCTGAGCTTCTAACATAAGAATATAAAATACATGCAGATAGAGGACTCCTCAACCTGCAGATCTAACAGAAGTGGCTTGGGCTTTTGCTGTAAAGGAAGAACAGTAGGAACCAATACATCCAAAATACATTTCAGCAATCCTGGGTTTTCCAGTTTTCATTCCTTTCTTGTGCAAGTATGTGCATATGTTAGTGGAAGAGGAAATACTTTAGCTAAAGAATATTGGCAGCATTTTGCTCATTGAAAATGTATGTAAAAAGATAAAACATGTAAGGACTATGCAAGGTACTTGCATTTTGTGGGGCTTTCAGTTTTTTGGTTTGTTTTTTTTTTTTTTTTATTTCATAAACAATTGTTTCATAGCCAAAGCTGTTTCAAGGATATTTACATACCTCTGTTGGTGATCATAATGTAAATAGCTAGAAGTACAGTACACCTTCATTGAGTACATGCTGGTACTGTCCTCACCTTTCTGACCACTTGTGTTCCTTGATTTACTTTTTTCTTATTTCTGTTAGCTTTTACTGTTTATTCCTTCTTGTGTAGATCTTGCCATTCAAAGAGAGTTCAGGGTATAATGGGTGATATATTTTACTTCCTACTGTTAGACCAGCTGGCTGTTAGTTCTTTGTAAGGGCCCTTTAACCTTCAGGCTCTGCTGTTAGGGTTTTATTTGCATTTTTTTAATAGGAATAGGCAGGAAAGGGAATTTAAAAGGGCTGTTTTCAGACTCCGTGTGCAAAAGCCCTTTCTGGTTTTGTACCATGGCAAAGCAGCGCATCCTGAAGGTAAATGGAAATATCAGTGTCACTGGAAATATCAGCATCTGGTGATAAGTCCAAAGGATCCACTGAAAAATAGATTTTTGCCTTTGATATTTATATTTACAGTAATATCAGCAAAGAGCTGCTATTCCTGCATAAAACATCCAATTTCAAGCAAAGCTCTCTTAAGGAAGGCCACCAGCTAGAATTACCTGTGTATATCTTGAAGGTACATCAGTTCTTTGGGATCTGACTTTGGAAATTGCTGTCATTGTTTATCTGAGGCTTTCCTCAGAATTTCTCACTGTAGTCCTTAGGGTTCAAGCTGTGTTACCCACCACTGATGTCTGTAAGCTTTATGGGAAGCTGTTCTTCTGTATTTTTCCATTTCAGGATACCAGCTCGTAGCACCAAGGTACTGAAATACATTGGAAGTGTCATAACAAGTGTATCAATATAAGCGTTAACAATATTAAAGATTTGTATTACAAATGCTTATTTAATAAACAGGTTTTATTATCCTTGTCAGACTTAATCTTTGATAGAAAATATGTATCTCTGAATTTCGTCTTTAAATGTGGACCTCTACAGTAATTTTCAAATTTTCATACTGTGAGTGTCAGATGTTTGTTTAAATGTTCAATTAATGTACAATTTCAGGCGTAACATTCTGCAACTGAACATCAAGTAAGAAGATGAGGAAAACTTTCTATTGAAAGTAATTTTTCTAGCATTGCGAACCATATTTTAAAGGTTTTATCAAAGTCTGAAGTATCTAAATGCAAGTTCTTCAAGGATTTTTTTTATTTTTTTTTTTTTTTTAGTAGTGTCACTGTAGTTCCCAGGTTTTGATTTTGTCCCAGGGCTGAATTCAGGTCACAGTTTAGTTTTCTTATTTTCTGTAAGATGAAGAGATGGTTGATTACACCAAAGAACAAATAGGCTTAAAGGAGAACGCTGCTCTCCACAGAGCAAAATTTTCTACCATCTCTCTTCCATCTCATGCTATTGTCGGTGACAAGTGGAGCAGCCTGGGACAAGTGCAAACCTTGCTGCAGCAAGCACATAAGCATTGTTGGGGGAGATAAGGGGTGAGAGTGTCTGATTGCTGTCACCACATGGGAGGACAATGTCAGCAGGGCAGCCCAAGAAGGGATGAAAGGGAGGAAAGGCTTGTTTCCCTCATGACCCTTTTTGGTTGTGCCTGTAGAAAACAACAGTCCCCTTACTGCAAAACCTCCTGCGGTAACCAAAAAAAAGGAACTGTCTTGGTGGCTGGAAGCAGGTTTTGAGCTGTGGAGACGTAAGTTCTCTTTTTTTAAGTAAATCCCATTGTTTCTTCTCAACTGAGAGACCTTTCTCTTAGAGGGACCTCACTGAAGAGGACTGGGTTTGCATATTGTTACTGAATCAATGGCAACATATTAGCCGTTTGAGTGGTAGGAGGTTCATTCACTTCTGCTCTCTGCACTGAACCTTTAAGCATTCAGGATTCCCAGCCTGCTCTGGAAGTAACGGAGTCATCTGTTAAGTTACGGCTCATTTCAGATTCAGTCACTGCCTTTCCTTTCTCACAGAGATTTTCACATTATCTGTTTCAGGCGGGTAATAGTCTGGAAGAAAGGATCTGGAGCCTCTGGTGGTTTTTTTTCTTCTCTATATTGAATTTACATCCTGCAGATTTTGATCACAGAAGGACTTGAATTAGCAACAGAAGTTGGCAGTTAAGTTTTATTTTAATTAGTTAGGAACACCTCTGCTGATTCCATATGGATGTGGAAGAGTGATGTCAGTAGGAAGAATCCTATCCTTTTGTAGGCCAGCCACGCAGCAGAGCATCCTCGCTTGCAACAGTGAGCATGCTGGAGGCCAGGAACCAATGCCATGGGACAATAAGGTCTTTCATTTCTTGCACGAATGCCATCTCGGGTGCCAGCTAGAACTTTTTCTCTCCCTGTAGTGGCTGTTATGCATATCTTTCTGTTTGCCTATCTTTCTAGCTCTTATTTTCAACCTCAGACTGTTTGCTGTAAGGAAAGTAGTTTGTGCCCTTCTATTCTGCTCAGCCAACTTTGCAATCAGTTGCAGGGAGATGTATGAAGAGCTCCTCTACAATTCCTTTGTGGCCTCAAGCATTGGACTGTATCACTCTCCTTTTCAGGAGTGTGGAGAAAATGGACCAAACAACATACTGAATTTGAGGCATCTTCTCTCTTCTCTTGATACTTATTGATTATTGCCTGCAGTAACTGTGGAATAGTTCCATAGCTGCTCTGTAAATTAGAGGAAAACATTTTCCTTTCCCCAGCCCAGCTAGTGTCTAGCTTTGTGTCAAAGTTCATCTTCAAAATTTCATAGCACAGGGTTTGTTGAAACACTCTTTTTATTCTCTTTGTTTGGTTTATACCTCAGCAGAGATGTGGCTTCTTGAGTTTTACACCCAGCAATAACCATGAGTAGTGTGAATAAGTTCATTTTGAATTATCCACAGATTTTAAAAGGAATGTTTATTCCTTCTTCTAAGTTTCCTGACAAGTTTTTAAATTCAATGTAATGAAATCTCCATCAATTAATCAGCCACCATAAAGCTCAAGGGCCTCACCAGTTAAAAAAAAAAAAAAAAGAAAAGAAAAACATGTTCTTTCCTCACTGCAATCTGCAAATCCATTGTTAGAGCACATTTCCTTAACAACAGAAATCTTGCTCTGTCTTTGAAATGTCAGTTCTTGTTTGCAGCGTGACTGACCTCCCACCCTGATCAGCGTGGCTCTGACCAGGAAGCCTTGTCCTCGCTGAGTGGAGGGGAGCACAGGCAACTGCATTCAAATCCCCCCTTTTTACTGTAAGCATTAAGTATGATCTGCATACCTGCCCTCTAAGAGCTGGCTTGATATCAGTCGTTTACTCCCAATAGGTCAACAACATACAGCTGGCAAATATGTAATGCAACAGAGCAGCAATTGCAGTTTGGATCCTGATGGATGACTTAATAACTTTCATGTAGTTTTTCTTTCTTTTTTTTTCTCTTAATTCTGTATCCAGTGTGTAACAACTCTTAAGAAACGGGTGTGAGCCACACCTTGGTTCTTTCTGGGGTTGTGCTATGGCTCACACTGCTGGATCCTTACTTCAGCCCTGTGGTGTTTCAGGGCTGGCTGTGTCCTGCCAGTCCTGTTCTGCTGCTGTTGCTGCTGCCCTCCAGGAGGCCAAATATCCCATCAAAGGTCAGCCTTTATCTCACAGAGTGGTCCAGACCTGGGGTTTCTCCATTGCATCAAACTGTCTCTGGTGTTAGTACTTCTTTAATTCCTTGCTTCTCTGTGGAGATGCTAGTTGATTTCAATGTTTAGGAGGGGACAATAAGAAAAAGAGCAGTCTTCATGCATCAGTGTTCTTGAAGCCATATAGCTCCGCCTCATAAAATTGAGAAGGTGCATATCTTGATCAGCCTGATTTTTATGTTCAGGGAGTTCACTTATATCAGCCTCCGGCCAACTAAAGCTACTGGTGCAGTGAACCATAATTTTTTATAAGAAAAATAGAGTATGCTTAACAAATCTAGAAGCTTAACAAATGTATGCTGTAGGAGTTTTAACAAATCTAAATAACATTAAATTGAACATGCTGCAAACTGGCTTGGGAAGATGGATGAAAACCATCTTTTTTTCCAAACCATATGTGCAGTCAATTGACTGCGGCTTATACATATGATGCATCAACAAGCAAATTTGCACTCTGTCCAGTTGTTTCACCTCAGAGATAAGTAAGTCTAAAAGTAAATCTTTGGTTTTGATTGCATCATACTAAGTAAAGATAATCAAATTGCCATAAGACCTTAGGAATAGCTGGAATTTAGCACAGGTAGACAAGTTATTTTGATTGGTACTATCCTGGCTACCCTATTATTACTTTCAATTAAGGACTCTTCCCATAGCATGTTAATATGGCACATACAAATTATATCAGTACCTTACCTACTTTGCTCATGCTCACCAACTCAACCTGAAGGAGAAGTTGTTCTATGAGAACTAATCTGGCTGATTTTTTTCTTTTTCTAACTAAAATACTGATGTATGTGTAGTACAGCAGTGTCTGAAGCCCTGTACAGATTTGGTGCCTGGGAGCTTTGTACACACATGAGAACTCAGTGGCTGATCCAGAGGGAGGTGACATTAATCTTGGGGAACATCCACAGAAGCCTGCCTCCTAAAACTAACCATCCTTGAATAAATATTGATTCTGTGTGCTACAACATGAGGTAGAGAAAGTACAGAAGTTCCTTTAATCAATTTTTTTTTTACTTCTTTGTATGTATTTTGGAAGATGTGTAACTTTTTGTGTGTATGTCATGGTTCTTCAAGCCTACCGTTACGCGTGTTAAATATATCAGGTTCAGACCTACCATTTTTGAGCTGATAGGATATTTCTGTGGATTTTAAAAGAGCCAGAACTAATTTTATTTGAAATCTAGACTTAGTGCAGTGTTTGCTGCAATAGCATAATAGTGCTGACCTCCTTTGTCCAGTTAGATTTCTTGGCCTTGATTTTTCTTGTATCTATTTAAAAGATGAAACCAAATGTCTTCATTTAAAATACTCTCACAATAGTTACAGTATAACGAGTTGCTGTTCAAAAACTAGAAACCTACAGCACAGTTAATAAGGCTTTCTGGGAAAATACTTTGTACTGCTATAGCAGCTCTTTTACAGAGGTCATGGCAAGGAGCCAGAGGAGGTTGGTAGACAGCTAGGCAACCAGAAAAGAACAAGTTTGTCAGCATGTACAGCTGATTACCATGAGAATAATTTTCCATAAGCATAGTCTGCAGAGTGTTTGCTTAAGGGGGGGGGGGGGGGGGGGGTAATTTTTCAGTAAAATAGTAAACTTCCTAAAAGCTAAGCCATTTTTAACTGTGGTAGAAAGTAATTAATTCAGATCAGATGGAATGAGGCTCAGTACAAATTTTATACTATTTTAATGCTACCTACACATTGCAGCAGGTGTGATATTTCAGTATATATAGGCAATATAGGACTATTCTCATAATGATACAATTATTTTGGATAGGTATTTTTATTTCTACTAGCTACAGTGATCAGTTCAGAACAAGAAAATATGAGACATATTCTTAGTGGAAGAAGAGAAGGCCTTTAGTTATTATGTTTTCCTGCTTGTGATTGTCAACTAGATTGGCAACATATAACCATACAAAATAATGCCCTCATTTGCTTATTGTTATAACCATAGCATAACTCTGGGAATATGGGTAGTCTTACAAGTTTTGTGGTGCTCCAAAACCCCAAATCTCTAACCAAGTATAACTAAATCATAGTTCCAATCTTCAAAGCACGTTTAGGTGGGTTCAGCTGCTGCACTGTATCTATACTTCTTTCTCTAGCTCTTTGTGTGCAAGGTCGAGGTTGAGAGTGTTACATGGGCCTGTGCCATGTGGAGACTTCCTTCACACTGAAATAATGCAGTGTTAGCTGCTTGCCTAAGGAATGGTATAAAGCAGATGCATTAGAATAAATGTATGAACTCTAAACTTTCAAAAGAAAAGACAAAAGATGAGTTCATACTTATATGGAGAAAATGTTTTTGATGAAATAATAACCTGCTCAATTTTTAATATTGTTCTCCAATATACAGAGTGTTTGCCAAAGTCTTTGTAACCATATGCGGTTTATTTCAAATAAGATGCAGTCCATAACCTGCAGCCTGCTTAATTTTGCAATATGAGCTGGTTTTATCCATTATTTATTGTCTTTGAATATGAGGAGGATCAGAATATTAGACAGGAAGAGCACAGTGGCTTTGAGGGTGAGTCATAAGAATGGGACAAAATTCAGCAGTAAAAAGCACTGTGCTTAAATGTCTCTGTTGAGAACAACTGTGGGGGAGGCCTGAGAATGGTTGAGAGCTGCCCAGTCCATGTGGGCTTGGAAAGGTAAATGCATGTCCCAGGAGCTTCATGGGAGAGATTCCAGGGAGGTATTAGTGCCTTTGTGCAAGGTCCTAATGCACCTTATCAGAAATAATGTGTATAATTCTGCCTGTTTTCTAGAATATTAATTTGAATTGGAACAGGTTCAAAGAAAAGATAGTATGTGTGGGAGAATAGGAAAGAGAGGAGGCATCACGGCAAAACAAAATGACAGAAGACCTGAGAAAAGATACAACTTTAAATACAGTGTACTTCCTGGTCATTGAATAGATGCAGCTTCCATTGATTAGGTATCATTTCTCCTCATATATGTAATTTCTAAACAATCCCAATGACTGATCCTTCTTTATCAGGTGATGATAGACTTTATGAGGAACACATCAAAGAAGAAATGTCTTTTTAAGGAACGGGCAACATTGGTTCAAGAAAAATGTTTAGAAATTAATAATGAGTACATTTAGATAGAAACTTACAGATTCCTAATTATGAAGATAGTCTGTAACATGTCTCCAGCAGGATTAGTTGGGGGCAAAAAACTGAACTGCTTTTAAGCTAGAGCTCAGGACATTTATCAAAGTTATTCGGTAAGTGTTGCTTTTAACACCAAGGGACAGGACTAAGAAGATTTCTTTAGTTTTTCTGTTTGTATGTGTCTGTTAAGTGTTTTATCATCTAAAGAGTAATAATAAAACCAGTCACTGCTATTGAAAACATTCAGAATCCTTCTGTCTTAAGTTGTGTAAAATTAATAAGTGATTTGGGTTTCTTGGAGAACAATAGCTTCTAACCAAATCTGTTGGATCCTAATTTAAGTCTGTTTAGTCTGCAGAGGTGAAATTGTTCTGAGTAGAAAATGCATGATAAAAGCTGTGTAATGGGTCTTGTCAGAAATCTTTCTCATTCTGTTTATCACTTTTTAATAATAGACAATCTCTACTGCATTTAATAAAGAGTAACAAAACTCCTGAAGCCAGAACTGATTGCTGGTTAGTTTAAATCAAATAAAGTTTATATCCTCTCTTTACAGAGTGCTGCTCACTCTCTATATCTAGAAGTCAGTGGTTAAATAAAGCCTCTCTGGGAGGAATTTTCCATTCTGAGTCATAAGCCTTGGATTGACAACCTTTGTAGAAATTTAAATGCAATCCTATTAAATAATATACTTCTATAAACACTGAAGGATAGATTCTTTCTCTGGGTGCGGGGGCACTAAGCTGCAGTATCTTGGAGGGCGGCTTGTAGGGAATTTGTGTAGCTATGAAAGCAATAAGGCTGGAAACTGCTGGGCTAGAACACCTCCAGCATCCCATCAGGAGGACGGGATATCTAATGGCACAGGACCCACCAGCCAGCAGCAATTATCTAAATGGTGTTTGCCCACAGGCATAAAGCCACAGCCACATAAGTAAAACTGTTGGGTTTTCTTTCAATATCACATTAGAGCTGGAGATTGTTCTTGCAAGCAGCATTTGAAACAAGTATGTCAATAAAATGTGAATAACTACCCAGTTCTTCCTGGTGTGTATTTTTAATGTACAAAATCTTAAAAAATTATTTCCTCTAAACTTACTTTTTGGATTCATCAGTATTTTCTCTATTGTAACTATCCAGTTGGCTTCATTTTGAGTTCATACTCATGCAACTGCAGACTTTGGTCTTATAACCTCTGGATAATCTATAAGTGACAAATGTTAACGTGCTAAAAATGATTGAAAAATGCAAGCACCAATAGTCACAGAAATCCAGGATATACATAAGAGAAATTATTTTTTCCAGTATTAAAAATAATTGGGAAATGTAAAGGGCAGTCAGCTCACTCAGGATGCCGCACATAAACACCAACCAGTAAGCTAGAGAGATCACAGGTCATACTGTAATGATGCAAAGGACGAATGCTGATAAAAGGAAGTGTGAAGGTGTTGGGCAGCTTTCTGGAAGAGCAGATGAGATGACACCAGCAGGTTGGGAGTGCATGAGATTCCTGTTCTGACTGAATGCCAGCACTCATCAGTGCCAGTGCACGATCACACTTCTGTAAAGCTGCCATAAGTCACTGGGCTGGGCTTATGGTGAACCTTTGGACAGACACTCCATGATGGTGTGTAGTTCTCAATAAAGAACACACTACAGTATGATTCCTTTGCCGATAGCTGGTCATGCACGCAATGCTGTGCAAGTCATTTCTTGTTTTCACCTTTCTGCTATCACAATCTCTAGATCGCTTAAGATATGGCACTGGTGTTAGCTTCCTGAGGAAGGGCATCTCAAGGTGATTGCTAGCTATACATGCAGGCACAAACCCTGTACATCTTGGCGCTGTGCTTACCAGAAGAGAGGAGTGTTGAAAGAGAAACGCAGTGAGGCCCTGTCACTGATGTAGAGTACTGCTATTGACACTTTATATCTGGTAGCAATAATTTGGTTCGCCATCTCCACCTCTTTGAATTATTTATTCTTTGTTAATTTAAAGCAAACAGTTGCTTACTGTTAGTGGTCAGCTGGTCTAATTTTCCCTTCTCAAAAATAGTTACTAACAAAAGTTCAACATTTGTGCTTTGCTGTACTTGTTTTTCTCTTGATGAAACTGAATAGCTAAAGTTATGCCAAAAGTTTTAAACAACAAACAAACAAAGCCAAGTAAACAGCCTACACAAGTGGATTGTGTTTCAGCACATGCTTCTGAGCCAGCAATCAGATTTATAGTATTTGGAAACAAAATCGTCTATTAACCAATGCAGTCCATAAAGCTAATCAGCCGTAATACATTCTTTTAAGATCAGCAGTGCTTTTGCAGTGGGGAGTAACCCGTCTCCCCACAGCTAAACAGGCACTTTACAAGTGTGTAACACATCATATCTCATGATAACTCACAATCTGGAAAGCAGCATGTTCATTTACAGTTGGATTCATTAAAATTGCCATGTACTGCAGAGATGGGAGCAATTGTGCATGTGTATATATGCACGTTTATATATATACATATATATATGTATGTATTATTACATATATCATCACTGATTTTTCTTGTCCTGCACTGCCATTCCAACAGGGATGCATCCTGGCTACTCTAGTAAGGGAAAACTCTCCCCAGAGAAGACCTACTTGCCTACAACAGTCTTGAAGAGCATAATTTGTCTTCAGCTTTTGAAATAGTTATTATTGTGGAACTATTGCACCAGCTAAGGCCATTAACTGAAGTTTTGATGGAGCTGTACTGTCTGGATGAGGTTGTATATCCAGGGCTGAGGACAGGCAGGACTTCCAAGAAGGTAGGGATTTTTCTTAGGAAGCTTTGAACATCTTTCCATCACATGGAATTTGAAGTCACTGCTGAAAAACTGCCTGCTCTCAAAGTGCCAATGTGCTTGTGGGATTTTATAAGCAGCTGGCATGTAAATATAAACCTCCTCCTATGGTAAACATTAACGATGAATCAAGGAGATCTGTAGTGGGTGCAAGTTGAGTTCAATAGAGGTATGAGAATGTAAATGCACTGTGAACATGACTGGTTCTCCAGTGTGTAGACTTATCTGCAGTGAAGTAGATGAGAGTTCTACTAATGAAAGGTGTGGGAATAGTGCTGGGATGCCAGTGAGCCATAGCTCAGTGCTCAGCCCTTGTGTAATCTCTTTTCAGTCACTGCCTGTTTTAAAAATTAAAATTCTAAACTATTTTGTGAAAGCCCTTTTTGATGTGTTGCAGTAAAGAATTCTGCCCCTCTTGAGCTTAGTGGCAGAAGTGGAGTTACCGAGACCTGATAATAAATACAAAGAGTTTTTTAGTATATGGTTATTGAATGAAGAAATTCCAAGTTCTCCTGCTTTGCTTGTGTCTTGTGTTATTATCTGATGTTAAATAAATCTTTTTTGATTGATAAATCTTGATGATGATAGATCTGGATGAATCTTTTTATGTCTTCTGTTTCAGCATAATAAATTTATTTCCAGTGTTTCTGATGATCCCTCAGTTTGCCCCACCACAAATGCTGAAAAAGAGAAACTACATTAAGGTGTAGCCCATTCTAATACACGCAGATCAAGGAAGTGCAGAGAACACAAAAGTTAACATGGCAATCGGTATGACAAACAGTAGTGACCAAGCTTTCTGCAATTACAAAACAGGCTCTGGGTTCTTTCAGTCTCACTAGAAGTTTTGTTCAAACTGATGAAGCAAAGTTTAACGTTTAGTGGATTTTCCATTGAAATGATGACTTTTTCTTTCATCTGTGATGATGAGTTGCCAGTGGCAGGAGAAGAGATCTGGGAGCAGGTTCCAACTGCATCACGCTTGCCATTGGTCCTGGAGTGCTGCAGGAGCAGCTTCTACTCTGAGTGACACTTTCAACCCAAGAAGCACAGTAGGAGATGAAAAGGTGGGTGGAGTGGTGAGCATTCAAATGGGCCAGATTGCTCCTAACATCAAAAGAGACTCAGTCCAAGAACTGGCCAAAGGGTCAATCAGATTCTAAGGCACTATTTCCATAATGACTTTGCTCTGTGCAAATGCTTCCTGCAAATGTAGAGCCAGGGAGCCTGGGCAAACTTCTAAATTTGCCAAGGGCTGTGTATTGGGCTAGGAATTGTCCTGTTTCCTCAAACTTTGGACATTCAACTTCTAGACAGTGTGTCTTACCCAAATTGTGTCTATACCATGTTTCTGTCATTTTTTGTTTTTCCTAATATTTGTTCTCAGTTTATAGCACAAGGTTCTGATGTCTTTCCTCATTGGGTGAGTAACCAGGCTGGCGTGCTGTATGGGGCACTTTTAAGCTCTTTTGTTTAATCCCTGGAAATCAGGTAGCTAATTATGATAGAATCATAGAATCATAGAATACTTAGGGTTGGAAAGGACCTTAAGATCATCAAGTTCCAACCCCCCTGCCATGGGCAGGGACACCTTGCTCTAAACCATATTACCCAAGGCCTCGTCCAACCTAGCCTTGAACACTGCCAGGGATAAAGCGTTCACAACCTCCCTGGGCAACCCATTCCAGTGCCTCACTACCCTAACAGGAAAGAATTTCCTCCTTATATCCAATCTAAACTTCCCCTGTTTAAGTTTTAACCCATTACCCTTTGTCCTACCACTACAGTCCCTAATGAAGAGTCCATCCCCAGCATCCCTATATGCCCCCTTCAGATACTGATCTTGCTAAGTAAGACATTGGGGAAGCTTTTCCTTATGATTTGCCTTTACAACTTTATATATATATATGTATATGTCTTTATATTTTTATGCTTCTTCATGATTAAATGCTGCCACTATTTTACAATGTACATCCATGTATTGCCCTGGAGTATCCCTTCTCAAAAGAAGAATAAATCATGGTAAGTAGATCTCAGAGAAGACATATCCATCTGGAATCCCTGTAAGTATTTCCTGAGTCAGCAGTTCCAAACTGGAAACCTTCGTCTCCTTGAGGGTAAGTTGCAGCATAAGGCCCAAATGAATAATCCCCTAGCACCTTAAAGAACTGGAAACTCTGAGAGCTGTGTCCAGAAACATGTGGATATCAGGTGTGTCCAGCCAGCTTGTACCTTGGTTCTGGCAGAGAAACAGAGCTGGTGGTGACAAGGGTGAGAGGCAGAGAGCAGTCTGAGCCCTAGCAGGGTGAAGGTGGAAGCTCTTGGACACTGTCTGTTTTCCTGGGTGAGCTTTGGGCAGCAGAAGGCTCTGTCCTGTGTCACACCAGGAGGATGGACAAGACCTGTCCCACCTCTTCCTCTCACCAGAGATGTTCTCCTCACCTTGCAGGTGTAGGGGAGCTGTTGAGCAGCAAAACTGACCAGCTTTCCCATTTTCTCCCCACACTTCTGGGAGCAGCCAGTCCTGCAATGGGTTGTAGGAAGCAGCTGTACTCAGGTGCTGTGAACTTCAGCCTCCTGTTCAGCAATAGGGAAATGGCCTCTGAGCTTTGCTCACAATGGGTAATGCCAATGCAGGACCATATCCTTTGCATGCGTATCTTGATTTGGAAGGATACTCTTGTGCTAGGTTTTTTGTTTACAGCCCAGATCATACTCTGGCACAGATTCTGAAAAACAGTTGTAATTAACAACAAATATCTTAGGGCTAGCTTGCTTTTCAGTGATTAAAAAGAGCAGTTATTGTTCCTTTGCACAGTAACTTTTGTTAATGCCACTTTGTGTGTTCACTTACCAAAGGCAAAAAGAACTGAAAGCACCTCTGAATGTAAAGCTGTAATCTATAGTTCCTCTCATAGGTTCACCACAAAGGATCACGCCAACCTCCTGACACAGCACGCACAGCCCTATATTAAGCTATTTTAATGGCTCTTAATTCAGTTTTGATCATTAGGGCTTGTTCTTGAAGTCTGTATTTAAGATAGTCACTTGGCGTGCTGGATTAAATATCATCCACAGGCCTTAAAAAAATCTTGACAATGTCATTTCTATGAGGCACAAGAGGTGGGATTTGTTTGACTGTGTGCAGATCGCTCCAGGAGCTATCTACATCTATGCTACATTTATGCTAATCACGTCATTTTCCCTTTATAACCAAAGAAGAGAAATAAGCACTTTAAGGGTATGAGTCAGCTGTTCTATTTCAGATATCTGGTATATGGTGAGATAAAGTGCACCGTAAAAGGAACTATTAATCCTTAGTGACTTGAAAAGGAGCTTTGGTGACCAGTTCAGGTATAGATATATGTACTGGTGGTATAAAGAGAAGTGAATCCCACTGAGATGACTGACAGTAATTATGGACATGCCTTGAAATAAACGAGCTTGAGCACTACACATTTTACTCTTAGCCCTACAGCTGTTTGCATATGAAACAAGCTGGTGATATGCTATCATCAACACTGTTCTTGGTCTTCTCTTTTCTATCTCCACAGTAGGTTGCTGACAAGCTTGACTGGTCCTTTAGAAGTAGAATTTGAGGTATTTAAAAAAGGAAAGACTGAGAAAAATGAGTCTGCATCCTGATAATTCTCAGAGTGAAGGCCTGGCTCTTTGCTTTTAACCAAATTGAAGCCTTCTGTATGTGGGCTTGAATCCCTTTGACTAAAATCTGGGAGTCAGACATTGCCACCGCAAATGTAGCCCTTGTTTTGTTGATAAACGTATTTTACCTTGCCTTGAGGTTTTTTTATTTGTTTTCTGGGGCTGAGCTCTAAAGGGTTTTTCAAAAATCATTCACAGATAACAGCTGATAGCTCCGAAATCTGTGCAGCGTGGTAAATTATCAGCGTGTTGTGCGCTTTTTGTGTAACAGAGCACAGCCCTGCCCTAAAGTCTTCTGAAATAATTATTGGTTTTTAGACTCAAAAGGCTACTCTGTAGAATAATGATAAACAAAAAGGGGGGGGGAGGGGGAAGAAGAGGAATGAGAGAACAGTAAAAAACAACTAAATTTACTGAAAAAATGTACTATAGAAAAAAGACTTCCGTTTTCACCCACAAGATGGTGCCACTTCCTCAAGTTAAAGTTCAAATTCTCTTCAATAGCACTATAAAAGTAACATCAAATTAATCCCCACAAGAAGGGTGATGGAGTGCAGCAGTCCTACTAGTGCCTTTAAAATAGTATTTAAATGGGTTTTAAATGACCTATGGTCCTTGTGCTGTCCCTCTGCACAAGAGTAAGACAGGTCCTGCATGAATTCAGGGACTTGTTCATTAACCTGGGTGACAGAAGCAGCCTTTTAGTGCACACTGTCACTGCTGGCTCTTCAGAGTCACAGCGCTCGGTCAGAGTGGGTTTCTGTTTCTTTCTGCTCATGGTAAAAACAATTATTTAGTGAATGTCAAAGCATTATATCTAAGGCAACGTACTAAAGATGGGTGGTCTGCACAGATATTGCTGCAATTTAAACAGAGCGGGGTTGCCAACATGTGGCTAAGAACGCATCTGAGAGCCTTCATTGCTGGGATGATTAATCGGGTGGAAAGCTCCCCACTCCCAGCTTTCCTTTAGGTTACTGCTGGGTTTACAAAATTGGCAGTTAGAAAAAGAAGACATACCACTTGTAACTTCTAAACTGAACGCATAGAAAGAGTGAAAAACCAGAACATTGTCTTTTTATAGTCACTTCAGAAGATCTTTTGGGGTGGTAGCTGCTGTTTGTTATTTTTACCTCATTACTGGTGAAAACATGACAGAGTAAGAAACAAATGTATGGTTTTATATAACACTTCAGCTGTAAGATTATCATGAAGTTAGATATGGAAAGAGTAGGAGATGGCAAAAGAGGCAGCCCCTTAGTAGCTTTCTGGCCCATCCTGGGCTCCCCTTTGCTCACCCACTTTGGTCCCTGTGGGTGCCCTGGCCTTTGCCCTGACTTTCTCCCATACATACAGCAGAATCCCCTGGTTACTTCCCCTCTCTTCTTCTCATTACACTCATTTAGTAGCTGCTTCCTCTGTGAGGCACCCAAAGAAGTGCAGGGGAGCCAAACAGCATCACCCTGCTTTTCTCTGGGGTTCAAGTATCCCAAAAATAGTGTCTAATGATGCAAAAACGTTGCATCATGGCAAACTTGACCATGTGTCACTACTAGTCTAACACATGATGAGAATATGTTTTCAGTTACTAAGAATAGAAGTGTAATTCTGTGTTTTATCATGCAAATTGTAATCTGTATTTAAGGTGGAAAAATCAACCTTTTATTCAAATGAATCGTGTGCCTGATTCTTACTGAAAGTCAAAACACATAAGCTCCTACATCTCTCAGGCAGTCTTGTGAGTTTTATTTGAGAGCATAGGCCAAAACTGGCTCCATTCACATGGTTAGGAACAGCAGTGTGAATGACTTAAATAGTTTAAAGTATTTTTATTTCTCAATGGACTCTTCTGAAATGTAGAAACCCCAATATGAATAGCTGGATGACAAAGCATGAGTTCATCTCTGATTCACAAAGCAAGTCATTGTCTTAAGGTAACCCTTCATTTGCACCTTGGCTTTTGCCTGGCCCAGGTGATACGGTGTCATCTGTGTGGTAACCCCTAATTCTGTAGGGAACAGGTTATTCACCACCTGAGGCATGTTACTGAGGCATCCTTTGCATTGTGTAAGTAAGCCTGGGGTTTTGCGTGACTCAGGGTGGCTCCACAGAACCATTTGAGAAGGACTTTTAAGATCACTGAGTTCAAGCATTAACCTAGCCACACCTTCCTTGTTTAGGCAACCTGCAAGCCTAAGGATGTGTCCCAGCCTAAGTCACACAGGGTGTTTGTCCGATACCCAAGTAATCTGGTTCCTTGTGGGAGTTCCCCATATGCATACGCAGCCTGTTCTTGGAAAATGAAAATCAGCTCAAAGATGAGACACAAACTCTTATGGAAGATGACTGCACTACTTCCTTGATTTGCACAAAAATCTGGATTTGAGGTGATGTTGCAAGGCCCTTAGTTTTTATTAAATATGTAAGAAGCAAAATTACATTTCACTTTTATTAAAATTTAATGATTTACTTTTTTTTTTAAGAAGATTAATAGAGAGAAGGGAGAAGGAAAACAGAAGCAGCTTCAAAATTAAGGCTAAGATTTTCAAAGAAGTAGATGTAATTTGGGTAAATCTCATTAGAAACCTCAGCACACCATATTTTAAAATAGTTCCACTCTATAATATGGTTTCTTTTCTTTTTTTTTTTTTTTCCCTGTATTTTTAAAGGAAAAGCCCTTTCATTTGGTAGCTTTTTAAGTCATAATTAATGCCTCTTCTGTGGAAAGAAAAAAGAAAAGTGTTGATTTCAGACAGTGGCTTTTGTTCTTCACACTTAAAATTGAATCATATTTCCTTGTAAAAGCAAAAACAAAGCCCTCTGGTAGGAAGGGGAAGGAGGAAGGAACAGCAAAGGCAGGAAAATACAGCTTCTGTATCTGGGTAGCTTTTGGAGCAAATGATCCAAACCATGATCTTCAGGCCAGGAAAAACATTTGCGTTTTTGCTCTTATTTTCCTCTCTACAATTCATGGAAAACTTTTTTCTGAACCAGATCTGATTGTCTGGGACTGTTTGCTCGCTGGCTGTGCTAAGCTAAATGTAGCAGGGCTAAGGCCCTCTGCCTGGCTAAGGTGGGTTCTCGTTCAGACTGAAAGCAGAAAGGATTGCAAAAACATAATACAGAGAAGGAAAAGAAGCTGAGAAGGAAGTTCATTCATTAGAAGGATGCTTGTTAGAAAAGGCTTCTGTCAGAGGCATGAGATGGCTTTCTCCCCACAACTGATTGCTGCTGCCTTTTTGGTGCCAGGGCTGCTGAGCACCTGCACTCCTGCACAGCTGCCACAGGGTGCTATGAACAGCACCCGTTTGCTCTCTGGTTTAGCATGGTGTAATGAAGGGGTGCAGTGCCGGTGGATTCTGGGTGCTGGTTCACAGTTCCCCCACCCTTTTTTGTCTTCAGCACTTTGAGTCCTTCCTCTTTCACTTCTCTGGCACAAAGAGCTTGTAAAAGGCCAAGGGGCATGACCAAAGAAAACACTTCTGCAAATATCTATACTTATCCTATTTCTACTAGCTGACAAACAACTTTCTGACAACATTTAATGAGCCTTAGTGTTCAAGAAAGAAAAAGGCTAAATAATGTCATGAAAGAATATCTCTTGGTTTTATCCATAGCTTATTGTTAGCCTCCCCACTTATCCATGTTATGGTTTACAGTACAGACTTTAGAAAATGCATCTCAAGCATGAAGTAGAGTTTGTTAGCAGTGGGTTTCTGATTGGGATTTCTGTATATATATATATATTTATCACATATGTATGTATATATGTATGTACAGAGATAACCAAGGACTTGTTTTCCACAAACAGTTTTTTCAAGTGTTAATAATTTTTTATTAGATTCCAAAAGTACTTCTTGTAGAAGTGAAAAATCTTCTTCTTCCATATTAACCTGATCTCATGAGTTTTCCACTATCCTGCTTGTTTTCATGCCACGTGAGAAAAATCTATGTAAGTTATGGAGGTACGATTTAGCTACAGGTCCTTCTTGTACAGCTTCTGCTTTCTGCCTGTACAATAGAAACAGAAGAGTTGCCTTGCAGAAGTATGTGGGAAGCCATGGCTGTTCTTTCGCATTCTCTTTAATCAGTATAAACTGATGCTTTTTTCTGCTTATTCATTTATGGCAGGGGGTTGGAACTTGATGATCTTAAGGTCCTTTCCAACCCTAACTATTCTATGATTCTATCTCCTGCTGTTCCTTGAAAATGCTGTCATCTGCACAGGCCTGTGAGTCAGCCACCTCTCTGCATGGAGCTGGACAATAAATTCCATTTCTTCCTCCTTGCACTTTAAATATAGCTTAATTCCCATGAAAGAGGTCTGTTACTTATTCTCTTCCTGTGTGATGAGATTGCCAGCTCCCTTGGGTGTGACAATGCAAATTGATCTATGTTCTGAGAAAAATGAATCCATGTTTTTTTCTACAGGAATGCCAAAATAATGGCAATATCACAAGAAAATAACACAGGAAAAGGCCATTGAGTAAAGTAGCTCTTCAGACAGCAGCATCTCAGACCTGGTGACTCTTATTTTCAAGGAAGTATGTTCAGGGAGTCAGACCGGCTTTTCTGTTTGTAAGTACTAAGAGCTGGAGCCACAGGTCTGATTTTGGGAGTTGTTAATAAAACATTTATCTCTCCAAAACTATGTCCTGAGTGTGATAAGCTTATAAATGCTGCAGGCTTTGAGCTTTAAGCACATTTTTATTCTTGGTATTGCATCTTTGTGTTGTAAACATAACCATTGCTAGAGTAAGATCTCAGCTATGTAGATGCAAAGGCCAAGTATGCTGAGTGTATTCTGAGGAGCTCCTTGCAATAAAGCCTAAAAGCTAGGACTGAACAAACCAGATACATCCAGAGAATGTTACTGAAGTGCACACTTCTTCCATTTACCCATGGAATTAAATATCTGTGGGAATGCAGAAGCGTTGCTTAACATGTTGTGCCTTGAATGGATTTTTAGGTTCTTTGGAAAACCTAAGGAAAATGAATGGGGGTTATCTTTAGTTTCTTATATTTTGCATTAGATTAAGATTCATTAGCTGTTCCTCAGCCTGATTCTCCAACCTTAATGCAAAACTTCCTTATAACATTGTCAAATACCTGATTTTTCTCCCAGTGAAAGCAGATCACTAGTCCAAACTTCACATGGGCATTGGCTGATTTGTAAATGCCTTCATATTCTAAGGACTGGCCTTTATTTCACCCTAAATCTGTGCACATCTACTGTCCTTTCCTGCATGGCAGAAATGCCACTCACACACAGTCTGTCCATATGTTATTCAGAGACACTCCTACTGTGTGTATATATATATATACACACACATATATATACTATATATATATATACACATATATATACGGTTTGACAGTGTGGGTTGTGTTCACAATTCAGCAGCAGGCAGGCTGATGCCTCCTAGCAAAATAAGCGACATAGGTTGGACTTAGCCCCACAGCTTGAGGGAGGTGGATATGACACTGGGTAACAAGCTGAGTGCCGGCAATGGTAGCCAAGCACTTTTTGGCACTAGTGTCCTGAGCACCGTTAACTTGAGCCAAACTTCACTGAAAGCCCGTCACAATGGGATGCTGCTCCCCAAAAAAGGTGCTAGTGATAAACGCTGGCAAAAAGACAGCCAACAGTTGGTACCAGTGTCCCAGACGTGTCCCTGTCCAAACAAAGCAGGCACAGGCAGTTTATTCCGTCTCACAGTTAGCTGGATATTTTTAGGAGTGTTTTATTTTATCTAGTCATAAAATCAAATGTCCAGTATTTATGATTAAATGTGTCCAGAAATGCAAGAGAGAGAGAACTAATCCCTTAACCTTCTAACCCTTGAAGGGGGAGATTTATAAAATTACATAAGGGCTTAAAGTACAGACGACTAATAACATTCTCAAAAGCAATAAGCCTGGTTCAGTGCTATCAGTCTATGCTCAAAGGTAGTAAGTGCCTGACTGCACTGAAATCACCAGTAAACAGCAATTAAATATTTGAATAATTTAACATATATGAGACTTAGTCCTATGAGGCCCAATTGGTTCAACTGCATTTAGCAGTTTCAGTAAATGCCTGTTTGCATCTTTAGGCAATGATGTGACTGAAATCTGGCCACAGGGGCATGAGCCCTCTTACTTCACATTAACCTTAAATAAAATAGATCCTTGGGAGTGGAATTCAGTTCAGGGACACGTACGGACTTGAGGTGAAGCCCATGGCCCACAGGTCTAATCAACTGGGAAACGTTTAGAAATGTTAATCTAACACCGGGTAATTCCCACACCCCTTCTCAGCCTTCTCAGCTGTGGAGCATAAGGAGCTATTCTGTAGGCAGGGTTTAATTTAATTTTTCCTAAAGATCTTCAAAGTAATTTTGTTACTAGATGTATATTCTACATAGAATTGCTATATTAGTCCAGTTTTTTAATCAGACGTGAGGTTTTTAGAAGCATTTATTGTTCAGAATGCATTTGTGACGTGTTGTAGAACCTGTATTTTAATATACATCAAGACTTCATAGTTTTGTTATTGTCTTTAAACACTAATATTAATAACTACTTGATAATTAATTAGGAAACATACATTCAAATATTTTTGTCTGTTATCTGGAAAAAAAAAAGCAACCCAACAAACCAAAACCCAACCAGTTCTGCATTTGAGAACAGACTGTATTTTATTCATGTTGCAACCCATATTCCTAATGTGATTTCCTGAGGCATTTTTCTCTCACTGCATAGGAAGCTGGATTATAATTATCAGGAATGAAATTTGAAATAAAAATGTCATTATTTTTAGATGGGTAATAAGAAGCTGAGCTTCCTTTCAAGCTCTAAACAAATACCACTACATAAAGTATAGCTTTCGTCCTCAAATTCCTTCCATTAAAGATCTTGGTTTCATTTGTAATACACAGAAATCCAAGGCATAAATCCCTCCCTGAATTATTCCCCCAACAGTCTGTCCCTACAGTTCCCTCTCTTCTGCTGTTGTTCCTCCTTCCCACAGGACCTTTTCTGCATGGCTGGGGTGAGGTCTGGTTGCTGAGAAGGAGCAGAACTTGGGAAGGCTCCTGATGTAGATGCCCACCACGTGAGTTCAGGGAGACACAGCAAGGCTGCTCTGGGCTTTCAGATTTAGCTTTGTACTGCACAGGAGAGGTTGGCAGGAGGCAGACTGCAAATCCTGGTGTCATTCTCCTCCTTGTGTCAGAATTACATATATAGGTGGACTGGCACCCCTTTGTCAGATGGCAGGAATTGATAGCTGCTGACTCATGGCTATTGTTGCGCCTCCCTTGTGATCTGCATTTCTCAAATACTGAAGGTAACTACATTGAGTAAAAATAGCAACAGCAACAAAATACCCTGAGGTCTTAGTGCCCACACAAGTGTGGGTGGAACGAAACCCTTTGGTGGGTTGGAGTATTACACTGATTTTTACTAAGTACTAGTACTGCCATCAAGTAGCATTGTAAAACAGACACTGCTTGTTCTCAAACCTGCTTCTTCCAGTCTGGGTTGTTGGGACTGTTTCATGATCCTGAACACACACTTTTTGCCCTTCCTGGCTTTTTCTCCCAGTGGTTGGAGGGGTTCATTTTGCTCCAGCAGCTCAGTGCACTGCCCTCAATGACTTGTGATGCCTTGAAGAAGCAAGTTCCTGAGTTGGCTTTGTTTCCTGTTTATCCTGTAGGATTCACTTCCCTGTGTGCTTCTGAGTAAAACCCTGGAGTAGTATTTTCATAGGTGCCAGCCATTTATGTCGAATGCATTTTTCTTTCCCACTTTAGTCAAAAAATGCAATACTTTCCACTGGCTTATCTGAGCCTTTTTTTTTCCACCCTACCACTCTTAAGTGTGTTCAGGTCTATTTTTACATTACACCAAAGATTTTACCTACATATGTATATAAACCAAATACATGTGCACAGCTTGTATATATTTTACTCTTGCAAACTGGTATTTTTAATAACATTTAATTGAAAAGTTATTTGTCATGTGTTTGAACAGATAAAACAAAGAGAATAATGGAAATCAGTTGCTTTTGAATTATTCCTTTGCTTCATATTGTTCCACCTGAGTGCAGGATAAAAAAAGGAAAATGTTTAGTGGAGTGAAATGGGACTCAGAACAAGAATTAAGGTAAAGAGGAGGTATCACTGCAGGGCTGGCAGGGTAAATGGTATAGTAAGGGGGAGGTGAGCAGCACCTGGGTTAGCAGGCACTGTCCAAGGGAAAGACACAGATAGAAATACCTTGAGAAAGAGGCATTTCACATATGTATCAGTTTGGTCCCCATTCCTGAGCCTACAGACTGAGATAATTGGGCTGAAGAGACCTTTACAAGGGCTTAAAAAGGAAGACAGATGTAAGGCCAAGTATGAGGAGCCATCTGTTTAATGTTACCCTTTGTGCTAGGTTCTATTTTAGGTGAATAAATTGTGCTTTGTTTTGAACAAGTTGGTGCTGAATCCTGGCAGGTGCTCAGGAAGAGCCGTGCTGGGTGGGTGAGCCCGCATGCTATGGGTCCAGGATGGGAACCCTGCACGGCTGGTGAGGGGCGCCTCAGCAGCATGGCATGGCTGGGACAGCTGCTAAATGCACCCTCTAGCATACCTACAGAAGGTGTGGGGCAACAGTCAGTAATGAGAAGTTATTTTAGCCTTTCAGTTGTAGAAGGGATGCCGAAGCATGGTACAGGCACAAGTCTGCCTGTCTGTCTGTGTAATTGCATGTCCTTTCTTCACAGCAAACATCAGGAGGGGCTCAGGTCTCAGAGATCATCTCATCTCTACCCATTGATGGAAACAACCTGCTGAGTAAAAGGCAAGGAAAAAAAGGGAGTCATGCTGCAAGCTGGAACCAGAGCGGGAGAGATCCACTGTACATGCATCAGCCTTGGGAAAACTTAGGTTAGACCTCAGCTAAGGATAACGCACAGGCCCATAGTAAACTTGCCTTTATTATTCCCAGGGCTCAAGGAGCTACTTGTTTCCTATTTAATTCAAATAGCTGTGCAGATTCAGAGACAAATGTGGCAACAACAACGTCTGTATTGTTCCAAAAATTCTCTGTACTTGTTTCCTGTATTTATTTCAAATTTAATACTTAGATGGCACAGTCATGCTTGACAAGATGAGGAAACCCAGGGTTTCCTTCTTTTGCACTTTGCAGTTCCCACACGGGGATATGGATATTTCTGACATCCTTGTCTGCACTGTTGTAATATACAAATGCCTTTGATCATCATACTTCTCTGTGCAGGGACTCCTTCTCTCCTTATACATCTGATGGGGTTTTGACTGATCATTGAGCTAAGATGTAGCTGTTTAAGCTGTTGTCATGCTGAATCATTTTAAAAGCCTCTTTGAGGAGGTGGTCCCTCCTGCCTTGCTTTGGTCACTCACAACATCCTGTGGCACTCAGCTGCTGGTCCCTGGGGTCCACTTGCAGGTGTCATGTTCAGGGACTAGCAAAGACTAAGCATTTCAGGTTAAGTTTTAGGGAGGCATGTGCCTAAATCATAGAATAATAGAATCAATTAGCTTGGAAAAGACCCTTAAGATCATCAAGTCCAACTGTTAACCTAACAGTACCACATCCACCACTAAACCATGTCTCTAAGTGTCACATCTACAGGTCTTTAGACACCTCCCGTGATGGTGCCTCAACCACTTCCCTGGGCAGCCTGTTCCAATGTCTGACAGCCCTTGCGGTGAAGAAATTTTTCCAAACATCTGATCTATACCTCCCCTCACGTAACCGGAGGCCATTTCCTCTTGTTCTATGGCTTGTTGCTTGGGAGAAGAGGCCAACAACCAGCTCTCTACAGCCTCCTTTCAGGCAGCTGTAGAGAGTGATAAGGTCCCCCTTAGCCTCCTTTTCTCCAGATTAAACAACCCCAGTTCCCTCATCTGGGACTTGTGCTCTAGGCCCTTCCCCAACTTCACTCATCTTCTCTGGACATGCTCCAGCACCTCGATGTCTCTCTTGTAGTGAGAGGTCCAGAAATGAACACAGGATTCAAGGTGCAGCCTCACCAGTGCTGAGTACAGGGGGAGGATCCTTTCTCTGGCCTTGCTGCCCACACTACCTCTGATACAAGCCAGGATGCTGTTGGCCTTCTTGGCTGCCTGGACACAAGCTGGCTCATGTTCAGCCACTGTCCACCAACACCTCCAGGTCCTTTTCCACTGAGCATTTTTCCAGCCACTCTTCCCAAAGCCTGTAGCATTGCATGGGGTTGTTGTGACCCAAGTGCAGGACCTGTCACTGAGCATTGCTGAACCTCTCACCATTGGCCAGAGCCCATCGATCCTGCCTGTCCAGATCCCTCTGCAGAGCCTTCCTCCCCTCCAGCAGGTCAGCACTCCTGCCCAACTTGGTGTCATTTGCAAACTTAGTGAGGGTGAACTCAATCCCTCATCCAGAGCATTGATAAAGATATTAAACAGAACCGGCCCCAGTAATGAGCCCTGGGGAACACCACTTGTGACCAGCAGCCAAATTGATTTAACTCTATTCACCACAACTCTTTAGCTCTGGCCATCCAGCCAGTTCTCTAAATAACTCTTCCTGAACCATTTTATGTGCTTGGTTTTGAAAGCATCCCTGCTTCTTCTGCACCACAGAGACCAAGCTGTCCCTGCTGTTAATTCCTGCTGCTGTTGAGTCCAGAGCATGTAACTCTCAAAACACAACTTAATCCTTCCCAAATACCAGTCTGGTAGTTCTCTTATCATGCCATAAATGTAGGCAAGACAAAATTTTTAGAGCAAGAGTCAGGCTGCTTACAAGTAATGCAGCTAACTTTTGAAAGAATTTATTTGCTTATTTTGCAATGACATGGTGAGTTTTTAGGTAAAATTCTGCCCGTATCTTCAGATGCCCTTGGTTTCTCATTAGTTAAAAACCCATTCATTAGGAAGGGCACATTCCTGGGACAAACACATCAGCTGTTGTAAATTGTTCCGCCAAAGTTTTCTGCTGTTCACTGATTTAATAGAGGTAAGTGCCATGTTATCTCCTCAATTAATAATCAGTAAAGACAAAATTTTCAGTTCTGATTATAATCTACCAGTTAAGAAGGCTTTCTGTGGGTTTTTTTTTTCCTGTAGCAAGTCAATTTTGGACTATATATATTTTTTTTCCTGTCAAATTTGGTGCTTTACACTCCAATGTGTAACAGCAATCTTTAATTAGAAAACTGATCTTGAAAAGCTCTCTGTCAATAAAACATACGTTTGAGAAACAAGAGTAATGTTTTGACTTTAAAGGTATTTCAGAATTTGATTACTCAATACTTAAACGCACTGGGTTGTGCATGCAATGCTATACACCTAGAAAGCAGCTAATCATGTGTTGGTTGTGTATTTAATTCCATACGAACGATAAAAAAAATGCTGCTTTCATTATAAGCAAACCATTCTGGACAATTGTTTCAAGATGACTGACAGTAAGGCAGTCCCTCACCTACAAACAGTGTGTTTTAAAAGAATCTCAAAAGGAGCCCAGAGGAGGATGCAGTTAGTTGTTTGGCAATGGGTTCTCTTTGTCGATGATTTGTGTTCATATATTGTGCTGGGTATTTGCAGAGCTAGAGATATTTTTAATTCATTTATTTGAGACAGGGCAGATGCCAGACAAGCTGTGTATTGGCATGCAAATAAAGGCTTTAGTTAATTTCACCTCAAATGCTTTCTGCATAGTTCTCAAATTGTCCTGACTTTCTGTGCGGCAAAGCAATATTCGCTTTATTGTTACCCAAAGAATAGGAATTATTCACTGCAAGCAGAGATTTACAGTGGAAATACACAACTGTTTCAAGCATTTGCCAACATATGAGGGCTTTTTTAAATGACACGTTTTTCCTCTCACAAGATTATAAATGCTTAATAACTTCATTAATTCATCTGGAATATTTCCAGATTTATACCCCGCAATTAATTTCAATTGAATTTTCTTGAATTGCACCATCTGAAAGCAGAATTTATCTTTGAGAGTGTTAAAGTTAATTTAGCTTACAGCATTTTCTCTGGAATAAGCCAAGGCCTGATTGTAGGAATTCTCTGTATTATCAAATTGAGTTAATTTTCTCTCTTATAAGTGCCTCTAATAGCAATAAACCTTTCAGAAAGTGAATGTGTGAATTAAGCAGATGGTGTGAAAGAAGCTAAACTTTAATGCTGTGCAACAATGTAAACTCATGCATTATTTATTGTACAGTATTACCCATTCATACATTCTTATAAACTATTAAAATTACATGCCAGAAGGTAGGATGTATTCCATTAGTGCCAATTGATGTTCATGATCTTCAGTTGAAAGTATGTAGTAATAAATTAAAAGGAAAATCTATAAAACAGTAAGAACTTCTTTTCAGAATACTGTAGGTAGGCACTTTTCACCTGCCAAGGGTCAGAGCCAGAAGAATGGTACACTGCTGAGGACATTAGTCTTAATTATTCAAGGCGTTAAGGCTTTAACAGCCCTGACAATCAATATGGCTCCTCAAGAAGGCAAAAAACCACAATTTATTTCTCCCCTTTATTCTTTGTATATTGGGGAAGAAATAAATATTAAAATTACATAGAAAAAGTTATAGTTTTAACATAAATTTCACAACTTTAAATATTGAGAATATTTTTTCTACGATATATTTGTCTTCAGTTTATAATGCAATACAAGTAGATGGAATGGAACTGAAAATAACAATACATCAGGCTTCTTAATAAAAAAATAGATCTGTGTTTCATACATTAGATATAATCTAAAATCATGTATTAGCTAGGTAAAATGGTTTAATACTCTAGATTTTATATACTTTCATCCACTCAAAAAATACTTATTTTACTCAATCCTTCTGTGATTGAAAAATTCTTTGTGGCACATACACATTTAATCTCCCTCTACTGCACAGACAGATTTAACTATATTACTTTGTATTTCCCTGGTATTCAAAGTGTCATCAATAATCTTCAGTGATTTAAAATGACAGGACAATCTTTTAACTAAAATAGTACTGGGAGCCATGAGCTGTATCTTAATTTTCCCTCTGTCATTGACTCATTAGTAAATCACTGAAAACTTTCAGTATCCCAATAGGGAACGTTTTTCTCTCCAGCGGGAAATTAAGAATTAACATTTGAGAAACACTTTGAGTTCCCTCTGTTAAAGGCAGTAAGGGAGAAGAGCCAGGAGGGAAGGAAATCACAGGCCCTGGCAGCCTCCACTGCCTGTGTGTGAGCACAGAGCAAGGACAAGCTGACGCCCTCACACCCATTTGTGACTGACCAGCTGGTGCCCAGCCTTGAACAGCCAGATCCAAAAGAAGAAGAGGATGCAGGCTCCAAAGATGGGATATGAAGGCATTTGCGACAATTTGCAGAGTTGTTGCAGCACTGGAGCATTGGGCCAGTAGATGTTTAGGGTGCCTAAACTTCACGTGGAAGGGAAAACGTTAAATGTTTTACCAGTGGTGCTTTGGTGACAATGCACAGATGCGGGTGTCTTTACCTGTCTCTGTGAGATCTGGAAGTAATGAGACCCTAAACCTTAACTACATAGACAAAAGAGCTCTTTTGATGGCAAAGCCTTATGCAATGGATGCAGCTGGGTACAGGCTATGCTGAGGGTTTGTTGCTGGTAGCGAGGAGCTGTGATAGCTGGGATAGGTGGGATAGCCTGACCTTCACCATCCCATGCCATTGATTCTCACTTTTAAACACAACTAAAATCTCTGTCATTCTGGAAATGAATGTCAAACTGGAAATGAAAAGTTACAAGTCTCCTGGTTTTACTGAAGGTTATACTGGCTTGAAAGTACCTTAAGGGTGGAATTGTACTTCTATGAGACCAGTCCTACAGCCAAAGGTGAGGTAAAATGCCTTCAGCATTTATTGTGCTGAGTAGCCCTCAGTTTTGTTAGTAGTAGTGCTATGTCTTGGCATAAGAAACAAGGTGCGTAGAAATGTAAGAGTCTGGCCTCTGACAACTATCCAACAAAGATGTTAGACTAGGATAGACCATGACACGTGAAATACTAAAGTGGTTATTGTTAATAGAAGTGAATTATGGGTTCCATGGAAAGAATATCTTCTTAATACCAATGCTTTTCTCCTTTATTCCCAAGCTTCCTGACAGTCTTTTCTCTCAATTTAAGGCATGATGCAAGCTCCACATAGCAGAAACAATAAAGCTAAACAGGAAATGCCTAAGCAGATCTCTGGCCCAAATATGACTTACTGTAAAACTGTGACACACACCCGAGAATGTCCTCTGGCATTTTCCATCTGCTTGAAGGTGAATAATCCACAGTTTACAAAAATGTCACCAGTGATAGCATGGGCCTGAATGCCCATCTCCTTGCTCTCTGAATTTATTCTCATGCATTTTGCACAAAAATAAAGAGATGCTGCACTGTGTCGTGCAACCTGGTGTCTGTGTTCACCTATTGGAAGTGAACTGTAATACAAATTGCTAAAGAAAAAGTCAACTGTATGGGTTTTTTTTTGTATTTTTATTCATTTGTAAAGAAGGCTGCAAGAATAGAATCATAGAATGGTTTGGTTTGGAAGGGACCTTAGGGTTCACCCAGTTCTAAACTCCCTGCCACGGACAGGGACACCTTCCACTAGACCAGGTTGCTCAAAGCCCCATTGTATTGGAATACATGGTGCACAAATATGTCTCTTTAGGGTGTGAGTCTGTATTTTTTACTAATTTTAAGCTCTTTATTTTGGAATCAAAGTGTGCAATTAGGATGTTTAGTTCAGCTGTTATCAACTATTTGGAAATAAAAATACAGTGGAATTCTGACCAATAAACACAGTTGAAATAAAAGTTTGACTAAGTTAACAGCATCTGCTTGGGAAAAGCAAATGTTTGCTTGTTTCTTCTTACAAAAGTAAAGAAAAGAATATGCAGAAACAAACTTGTTTTTACTAGCCAAGAAATACCGAATTTCACCACACTCATCAAAGGATATATTGAAATCCAGCCGTAGCCTGCTTCATGCTAAACTGCATAGCAGAAACTGATGCAAATAGAAAACTGCATGGTTTTTGTGCAGACATGATCCAAAGTTCCCTGAATACAATAAGAAAACCAACCTCATCAACTTAACGGATTTTTGATCAGGCCCTATTTCTTTCACTTATGAAGAATTCATTTTTGTTTTTAGAATATAGAGCAGAAACACTGAGAACAGTTTCTGCTCTGAAAAATTGTAGTGCCTCAGAAAGCTATGTGCATCTTTGGAAAGTTAAATTAACCATGATAAAACGCCATTGAATCAGAAAAATGGGAGAATTTGGATTAAGGTTGATAATATGCTTCAAGAAGGAACTCTTAGTGCCTGTGCTCATTAAAAACCCCAGGGTTTAAAGCAGTCCCAATTAGTGCCAATGCATGAAACTAAAAAGTCCGAAGATACAGCAGTGGAAACAGCGATAAAAGATGTTTTGTTCTTGCTTAGAGGTTCTTTTGTGCATTTGTGAGAGAATGATAATTTTTTTCTCCTCTTTCAGAACTATAGGCTTACCTGCTTCTTTGAAAACTTGTTTCACTTGGCTTCAGGTGGCTTTTTGAAGAAAAAACAAGCAAATAACATCCTCTTTAATGAATTTTGTATATGGGCATATCTCCCGTGTGTAATAGAAAGTAGCAGGAAAAGTGAGATGCTTTAGCCATATAAAAGATAGGCATGTCACCTAGGCAGCTGACGCCTCCTTTTCAAGGTTAATGCAGACAGCTGAGTGACTGCTTCCATATAGTGTTAAATAGGAATTTATAGTAGCTTTGGGAAGTGTCCAGTATTCACTGGAGGCCCCTGAATGGTCCTTGACCAGACCTCTAAATTCTAAATAGCTTAAACGTGATTAGAAAGATTCTTGCCCTTCTTTTTTGTGGGATTCAGCTTGCAGATGCAGACATCTGCATGTCTGCAGTTGAGCAAGGTATCCAGGCTTTTTCATGACTTCAAGGAAGATTTGGTCAATCCATTCAAAAGACCCTTTAGAACTGTTCAACATGTCCTGAGATAAACATTTTCATTTTGTTACTTGTGAAGTACTTGGTCCTGAATACCCAGCTCTAGGTGATCCTGCTTGAGCAGGGGTTTGAACCAGATGTCCCCCAGAGGTCTCTCCCAACCTCAACCATTCTGTGATGCTGTGATTTTAAAACCTTGCCAGAGACAGTGACAAGAATTAGTCAGGAACTAAAAATATAACTTAACATTATCCTGTACTGTTATTTCCTGGCTTATCTTTGCTATGATTTATTATCTGCAATATTGTAATGCTTAGGGCTGTCAGATCTAGGCAAGAACTGTACTGTATTAGTCATTATACCTGACAAAAAAGATGTAATTATATGTACATAATAACACAAGGCTGAGCAGTATCAGCATTTGGATTGTGGGAACAAGCAGCTGGGATATTTTCCCAGATTTTTTTCCTCCATAGGAATTAACTAAAGGTCTTTTCTCTCCCTCCTGGCACTCCTCCCATTTCATCTGAGCTATAGCTTTTTGAGAAAACCTTTGTTTATATTATAAGCTTGTTCTCATGTACTGCAAAGTGATCCAGCCCAAATCATGAAAAAGCCTTTGCAGATGTACAAAGTGAGTTTGCTGCATCAAAGAACGAGTGCAAAGTCCTGTGATGCTTTCATCAGTTTGCATAAAACAGGAAGGAAAAGAGTTTTGGTGGCTTTTGTTTTTTTGTTCTTTGTGTTTTCTCAGCCTATGGTATTACTTAGATGATTATGCAAGACTCTGCAGGAAAACAGAAAAAGATACCAGTTTCAAGCACATGACTTCCTTCCGGCAGATCAGTGAAGTGAAAATAACCTGGCATCCTTTTCCCACAGGCATGCTTGTAGGTAGCACCAGCCTAATGACCTGTAGCAATGGCCCGTTTCACTTAAGGATGTTATCCTTACTAGGATCTAAACGATTGTGTGCAAAGTTTCCAAACTTGGGTGCTAAATATATATTTAGGCAGGCAAAGCAAGCAGCCAGAGAGGAGGCAAGGAAACAGGAACATAAAACCCTAGATTGCTGACAAGGGCTTGCTCCCGGAGGGTTCCTGCCTGGTGGCTTCTTGAAATCCTGCTCTTCACTTTGCTGCCCCTAGACACTGTTTACTGCAGACTGCCTTCCTCCACCTCCTGGGGAGGTTCTCGTGTACCAGGCCACAGGTCAGGAAGACTCAATGCTTTTCTGGAACTGAGGATGGAAAAACACAAGGTTGGGGATAGAGGAGAGAAAGGCAGTTCTATAGGAGACAAAAAGACAAGCGGAGACTTTAGGGAAAGACAGAAGATCGGGAGAGCATCAGCAGATAGAAGAAACATCAAACCCAGAGGATGGAAGAATGGCAAGGAAGGACAAATTACAGGGGGAGTAATACTGGGTTTTAATACTTTTGAAAGCCAACAAATTTTCCAACAGTGAAAAAGTGTTTTTCTTTAATAAGACTGCTGGCAGATTTAGATAAGGGTACCTGCAGCCTTCCTGTGTATCTGGCATCCCATTACAGATTAAAAGATAATATCCAAGGATTACTAAAAAATCTAGTATTTAGAGTGGTGTGTTGACTGCAGTGGTTTGGAAATCAAGAAACCTACAGATCCTAGCTGTGCACTAATGGATGGGTACATGCAAAGAGCCTTCCTTCTCTAGGAACAGTTAGGATATTAACTGGTGTTATCCGAGTGAGAAAATACTAGCAACAAGTGAAGCTAGACTAATTACAGTAAGACTGTTGGGTCTGACTTTACAGGCAAGGAAAGAAGTCAATCAAAATGGATGTAAAGTAAGAAAATGCCCAGTTTCAGGACATTTCAAATTCACATGGCTAGTTCATGAATTGAATCTGCACTGCAGAAAGTGATTGCAGTAGTTTAACATGTGACTAAACTGGAGAAACTTGACAGATATAACAATCGAGAAGATAAACCGTGTTATACCATAGATGTGGTAATATTTGTAACAGCAAGCAATTTTTATCAGCTCTGGATTCAAGCTGATTTATCAACTTGACCCCACTCTGTAGTGTTTGCTCATCAGCTCCAGTAACAGGCACTGTATTTCCCAGCAAAGAGACCTGAATGACAGCCGCAGGACAGGGCTGAGCTGTCCTTCTTTGGGAAGAAGCAGGAGCAGTATTCTGGAGCAGCTGACTGCAGGCAGGGGGTGGACAGCTGCCCCATGTGGTGCAAAGTGGGGCTGGGGTGGCAGAGGTGCCAGCAGCCCTGCCGCTCTTCCTCCTCCCAGAGTACTGATAGTCCCCGAGTGATAACAACACATCCTGAAAGGAATAATTAACGCTAATAGGCCCCTACTGCTACAAACTAGGTCCCTTTTTTTAAAGATGGAGCATGCTTTTTTGGCTAATTCAGATCTACTTAACATAATCGGTTTTCTTTAATATACTGATATTTAATTTGTTTCCAGTATAATCAGTAGCTTAAACCATTAAGTCATTAATAGTATCACCCTCGTAGCCTGAAGACTGGTTATTACTACTGCATTTATTCATTTAGAAAAAATTAAATTCAAGTGTAGGTAACAATACAGTTTTGGTTGGGGTTTTTTTCATATATGCTGAAAATTGCAGCATTTCTGAGTTCCCGATTAATTTGTGTGAGTTACAAGTGTCTGCCTTTTGTTTAAACTACTTTTCCTATTGTGACCATTAGCATATACAGATATTAAAGAAGGCATTAGCCCCACTGTAATGATATTCTAGGCAAGTCTAGACTGTAGCAGACTAGTGGCTTGGAAGCTGAAGTTTCAAATGATCAGCACATTCATCTTCATATTGTTGTTTTTAAGTTATTCTTTCATTAGCTATTTTTTTGCACACATCAGGGAGCAAATAAGTGTTAAGGAAAGGTCTGAATCAGCTGTGGGAGGTGTCTGGGTCAGAGGGAAAGACATAAAAAAGCTGAGCATTAGAACAGACTTCCAGACAGTGAAGTTTATCAAAAAGTCTTTGACAGCACTTGAGAATAGGCTACAAGACTAGTTTTGCACTTTTCTCTCTGCTGGGTATAATGCTGACATAAGCAAATCAAACCAAAAGTCATCCCTTTGCCATCCTATCTGCCTCCAGGGTGGCTACTGCCCTTCTAACATGTCTTGTTTGATTTTTCTTTTCAAAGACACACCATAACAGTTTCCCAGAAAAGCCCCATGCCATGGATGCTTGGGTCAGATGTTTAGCAGTGTCAGTGCTGCTCGCTATGGTTGATGCTCAGCTGCCGAAGCCGGCACGGGCCCCTCTGGGTCTGCACAAGCCTTTCATGGTTGTTTGGAATGCGCCGACCGAGCAGTGCAGGCTGCGGTACAAGGTGGACCTGGATCTCAGTATTTTTGACATTGTATCCAACACCAATGAGACTCTGAGTGGATCCAATGTGACAATCTTCTATCACACGCACCTGGGATACTATCCCTATTACTCAGATAATGGGGATCCTGTCAACGGAGGGGTGCCCCAGAATGAAAGTCTTACCAAACACCTCAATAAAGCAAAGTCTGACATTGACTACTGCATACCCATGAAGAAATTCCAGGGACTTGCAGTCATTGACTGGGAAAACTGGAGGCCCCAGTGGGATAGGAACTGGGGCAACAAAAGCATATATAGAAATAAGTCTCTTGAGATGGTTAGGAGACGGCATCCTCAGTGGTCAGAGGACAGAATTAGGAAAGTGGCTAAAGAGGAATTTGAAGATGCTGGCAAGAGTTTCATGAACAACACCATCCTTCTGGCTGAGCACATGAGACCAAATGGTTTGTGGGGTTACTACCTTTACCCAGACTGCTACAATTACGATTACAAAGAACACCCTCAAACATATACAGGGAAATGCCCAGCCATTGAGTCTGAGCGCAATGACCTCCTGCTCTGGCTGTGGAAGGAAAGCACTGCTCTCTACCCTTCCATATACCTGGATTATGTACTGAAGTCAAGTCCAAATGCACTAAAATTTGTTCACTATCGGGTTAAGGAGGCAATACGTGTTGCCTCAATGGCTAGAAAAGACTATGTTTTACCTGTGTTTGTTTACTCCAGGCCATTTTATGCCTACACTTTTCATGTTTTAACAGAGGTAAGCAGACAATTTTAGAAATGTAGAGAGCAGAAAAAGCCTCTTAAAAAAAATAGCTGCTAAATTTTTTTCTTCTATAACAGCACTTATTAATTTGTTTTTCACATTTAAGGTGGACCCTCTAAAAGGAAGTACTGTACAATCTCTACTGTACAATCTCTACACCTTTCAAGAGTTAATACTGCAGTGCTTTGGTCTACTTCTGTAGGATAATATCATATATTTTTAATGAGGGCAATTTAGAAAGAAAGTACAAATAAAACATTTCCTTAAGGAAGTAATTCATTCCAATATTTTAATTCTTCAGGACAGCTTGTGAAATGAACTTGACAAATTTTCGTGAAGTTTAAAACTAATTAGTGTAATGGAAAGATAAACTTTCATGAGAAAGGAGCCTTAGGGCTTTTTTGTTTATCTGAATGTAAATTCATTCAGTATAGAAATATAGTCTATATTCAAGTATAGTCAAGTAAGGTAGTCTGGCCTGGAGTTCCTAACTCCTGCATGGTGAGCATTGGCCATCTCACTTTTCAGAATTATGACACGTTCAAATATCTTCATGATCCAACATTTAGTGCTAACACTGCAGAGTTAATTTAATAAAGAAACCAAGTTTTTGAGTCATGCAATGTTCCTTCAACCAATGATCAAGTGCAATAAATATACAGTGTTCACAACACTGATGGTAAAAATACACGCTTACAAACACCAGACTTTCTGGGTATGTAATGATTGTGGCTCTGCCTGTTTATGCACATAATAGAGAGGCACAGATGCTTATTAATTTCTCTAGTAGTTGTCCCAAGTTCCAACAGTTTTACTTTGATCTCTATGAATTCCCTAAGAGGGAAGGGAATCTGGGGCAGACTCCTTGACAGCTCAGGGCATCTGGGGGTGCTCCCTCCCTTTGGTTTATGGAGAGCTGTGTGAGAGCTCGCTTCTGCAGCTGATAGAGACAAGTTCTTGACTCAAACCAGAACAGCCAGAGGGAGAGAGGAGTTAAGGGAAAAAGCAAGTCAGTCCAGCAAACCCCAGGCTGCACATGGCTTCAGCCTGGAGCTGGAGCTGGGGAGGTGCAGTGGAGCCCTAGCAACTTGAGAAGTGTTTCAGGCTGACCCCAGGAACCAAATGGTGCACAGAAGCAATCATGAATTCAGTCTGCCTCATTTTTGAGCAACTGGGAACTCTTTGGAGCTATTTTCTGTGTGATGTGGAAACTACAGGTCCTAACTGACTCAGAAAACATGGGATTTCAAATAGGCAAGGCTGCTGCTGAAGGCAAGGGCCCACTGGGGTCAGTGCAGTCAGGATTTCACCCAGAACACCTTCACTGAAGAGCCCAGGCTGTGAAATAATTGAGCACTCTTCAACTGCAGTTTCTAATAGTATATTTTTATAATATAAAATAGTCCTTTGATCGACATAAAAATACCACAGATGTTATTGAGAGGTATGAAAACTAATATGCTGTTACCAGTTATGCTCAAGTTCAAAATCTGTGGTGGTATAAAGTTATTGTTTTACCTAAAGCTATTTTCTGAACAGTACAGCAGTAATGACATTCCTCTTATGTTATACTTTCTAACTCACTGGCCTTTTTTCAGTTGCATGTAGCCATTTACTTTTGGATGCTTTAAAGATCACTTTACAACTCTGCAGCCAAGGAAGATGCCTGCGTAGCCAGAGAAACATCTTTGGGTTATACTCTATTGCATATTTTCTAATAAGGACAGAACCAAGCTCTGCAGTCAGCCATGGGTCAGGGCTTGACGTGTCTCCAGGCTATGTGTGAACAGCCTGGGGACTGCCAGGAACTTGCAGGGTTGCACTTCAGAAAAATCTAAATAGGAATGATAGGAAAATAATGTTCTTGGTTTCCTTCATATCCCTGAAGCCATCAAGGTCTTTTAAATATCAGTTTGTGTGTTCAGATTTTAGACTAGACTGGAGCTTCTCATTTGATCTATGACATGCCCACAAGTGATGCTCACAGACCTACAGACAAGGCACGAAAGCTCTAAGCTCCAGCAATGATGTGCATGAATGTGGCAAGGAAAGGAGACGGTGCAGTACAATAACATCCAGGCTTAATGGCCATATTAAAACTAAGATAGCAGGATAAAAGTTACCTGAGCTCTGACAGGGACTGGGGTCAGGAGAACTGCTGTCCTGTTCCATCAAGTCCCATGAGAACTGTGATATTCTGGTGCAACAGAAATAATTCCTGGCACATTCAAGCTTTGTGTATGAGCTCTTCTGGACACAACATGAAATACACTGAATATCACAGTGGAAGAAAATAGAATGGTTGTGAGTCAAAGTCACTGAGGGAGAGACACTGGTCTAGCAGACCTCCAGAAAGACGTCAGACCCAGGTCCTAAGCAGATGCTGTAGTTATGTGTGCTGTACCTTTCACCCTGCCTGCACCTGGAAATCAGGTGAGTTGAGCATAAGGTGTCTGAGAAATTCATTCTGCTTTTTTTCTTGGAAACAATTTATAAATTCTGAATTGGGATCCTGATCATTATGAAATACAGAGAAGCAGTTTGCCATCTGTAGGGTATATAGAAACTATCTGCCTTGACAATCCACTTAAGTGTGTGGGAGAGGGAAGATAACACAGTAACATCTGTGCTTCCTGAGTAGATGGCTGCAGTCATTAATAGAGCAGGTTGACAACTAACAAATGGTGAATAATGACTAACAGTTCTCTCGCTCACCTACAGATAGTATTCTCTGATTAACAGGTGTGCATGTTTACAGAGGCCATTCCCTGCAACTGCCCCATGCTTGTGCTGCCATTCCTGAATACAGAAAAAGCATGTCTTTAACTAAGACTAGTCAAAATTTAAAGGAAAGATTTATTTCTCTTTCCTCAGCATGCAACTAGAACTGACTGTCCTGCTTCCTCTCGGGCTCTAAAACTGAAATGCCTTAGAGCACCTCCTATTTTTTTACTGTCTAATGCAGTCAGTTGGCTGATCAGAATATGGAGAAGCACTGATAGAAACTAAAGCTTCTTCCTCCCTGCCAAATCAACTCTCTGCTTGGAGATAGCCCAACATAATCTTGAGGATCTTTGGTTGTTGCACACTGCCCCCAAAAGCTTGAATGAGAATGAGCATCAGAAGGGAAGAGGCTTTGTTGACTTTTTTATCACTTGGAGAAATATCAGACACTTCAGTGGCAGCTGACCCATAAAGTTGCCTCCCCAGGACAGTCCTCTAACATGGATGGATGAGTCTGGTACAAGGAGTGAAATAGGATTCTCCACCTAGAAAAATGCCAAGATGCTCATATTTAAAATGATATCTAGCATTTTTTAAACTTGCATGTATTCTTCCATATGAGGTACTTCTTAATCTCAGACAGAAGAGCTGTGCCAATGAGCTCCCAGTAATGCCAAGCTGTGCTGTATGGTAAGCGGTGCTAGGTTCAATCCCAAAATCAGGACTGATGTGTCTGAGGCTGCTGGTAGAGCTCATGTACCTCACTTGGGACTTCACAGAGGTACCTCCCTATCTCTGCTCCCACTCTCACCCATTATGAGAGGCATATTGCTTTCCTTTCCTAAAAATACCCAGATGTGGGTGAAACTTTCATTTTCTAACCCTGTCTGTGGCAGGGGAGGGTGGTGGTGGTGTCACCCTTTTTGGGTGAGTGCTGCCCACCTCTGGTGTGGGAGCTCTTTTCTCCGTTCTCTTCCCAGGCTCATCAGGGTGAATCCAGCACCCAGTGTTGGACACCAGGAAAGAGTTAAGAAATTACCAGACCAAAAGTAACAAGTGTATGAGAGAGCAAAAATAAAGAATGTGGTGTAACCTCCTGTTTATAGATTATTCAGGGAAAAGCCTTTCTGTGATAATGGCTTTTGAGATACCAAACGAGAGTCAGTCATTCAGTAAAAGACATAACTGGGTCTAGAAGTTACAGTCAGAAATATTACTTCTTTCCTTTTGGGCAAGTTACCTAATTATTAAGCTGAATTCATTATAAGTTGTATTCAGGTTCCCACTTGTTTCTTTTGCTCTCCACTGAACCTGTATTGAATTGGAGTAAAGTTAAATGGCATCAGAAAAAGAAATGGCACCCCTCTGAACACTGTGTGTAACCTCACCATGAAAGTAACCCCTGATGGAGGGTTAGCTGGAGATTATGTACCTTTTAAACATAGGGGAAGAAAGAAAAATTCAGCCCATGTCTTTCTAATTCTCTTTCCTCCTGGGGAGGACTCTTAGCACTCAGACTTTGTCTTAAAGGATACAAAAAGTGGACATGTAAGGTGGAAGAAAAGTGTTTATATGACAGCTCATACAGTTTTTGTTTTTCAGTGAGCTGCTGTTCTCACCAGTATCCAAACCTGTGTAGGTGCTACAAGAATCGTTTAAGCATCCCTAGGGGAATATGCATTCCAATCAAATGCCAGATTTTGGCCTTAACCTGAGAAAAGTGCTGAGTTTCTCAGCATTGGCAAAGTGGTGATTCAAGGTGTGGGTTGAAAGTGGAAGTGTAGGTGCCTTGAGAGCTTCAGCTGTGAAATTACCAGTGCCATTGGACTTCACACACCCAGAGGACTAGATGAACTTTAAGGGTCATGCTCTTTTTTGATTATTTTATATCCATATGAATTAGACATGAAGTGCTGAAATCCCTTTGTGGATCTCAGTCAGTAACAAAAGAAAGAGGTGGAACATGAGGGAATAAAAACCGGATTTACTGACTTAGGTCAAGCACCCTAACTCTTATAGCATATTACTTACTTATAAAATCTTTATTTTGGGGCTTGCTCAAGTCTTAGCTCATACATCAGTGCTAAATAGCTATTGATTATTTATTTTGTCTGTCTGAAAAGGTTTCATTAACTTGTTACTGAGATATGAACCATGTTAGTGCTAAATCATTCAACCATCATGTGACTAATGTAGAATCACAGATCAGCCTCTGTAATCTTCATAAAATGCTTACAGATGAGGAAAGCCTGAGAATCCTCATTACCAAGAGGTCAGGCTGTGTTTCTCATTCTCTTAGCATTTAATATTTTGATCCTTAATTCACATACTTTTTTTTAATTGATAAATTAAATTCCCATAGGTAAAACCCCTCACACATAAAAGTAACACCTACAGCCCTCACCACTATCCTTTTATAAAACTAGCATCAGACTGTATACTTCTAAGAGTAATGACATTCTCTAAAAATCAGCTTGGGTGATCAGCAGCAACATGAATTTCAGGCAAGGCCAATTATATCCCTCTGAATCTTACACTAAGAGCCAGGAGAGAAGCTCTACTTTTTCAGACTTCTGCAGGTTTTGCTGTACTCATTTCTCCAACCTTTAGTCAAGGGTCAAGGCCTTCTATTTTTATCTCTCAGGCCATAAATGCTTCAGGAATGGGGACTCCTTAACTATGCACTGGAAAATCAACAGGCCCACTTACAGAGTGAAATAAAGTATTTAGTAGTAATTAACAATAATAACCTGGTTCTTCCACTTTGCCGTTTTGCATTTCTGAGGTGCCACCACCATACTGTGATAATTTTTCTGGTCTTTTGGATTGTATTGTCCTAAAAACAGGTAAAAAGACTATATCAAAGATCATCAGTATCTTTCTAATGGAAATTGCTGTTTCTTCATCAAATACTGTAGTATCTGTCGTTACAAACACTGATCAGGAACTCCTTTGTTGTCCGTTCTTGTAGACAGAAATGGTTTTGGATGTAATTGATCACACTTTGAAATTTGAGGGTGGAAGATCCTTCTTCCATGTTTTCTGAGACTTAATTGCATTTCTCTAGACACAACAGTCATGGTCTCGTGGAATGTCTTTAAGACACTTGTAAGGTATGTTGCTAGGTTGTTGGCAAGGCACCAGTGACTCCTGTTCTACACAGTCTGTGTCTGGTAGAGCTGTGTTACTGCTGTTGCTGCAACTCCACTGCTTATTGGTGCAGCTCTAAAAGTGGACGTGGTTAAGTCGGGTGCAAGTGTTGGCATTGTGTAGCACTGGGAGAGACTTCTTTTTCAAATATATGTTTCCTGGAATAATGGCATTCATGCTGGTAGTAACAGAAGCTCTGTAAATGTATTGGCATGGCTAAAGCAGCACAAGTTAGACTCCTGCCTAGAGCCTATCAACTGCAACTAAACGCTGTAAGGGTACTCCAATGGTGTGTGATCATACTTGTCATCATTTGCCAAAAATGGTGCCTATGTAGGTATGGCAATCATTCAAAGGCTGGTAGATAAAATAGATCATTCAAAACTTACTCTACCAGGTCTGCTGGAGGACCCCTTGTGAATAATTATTTACTAGTCACATTAATGAATGCAACCTATGCAAACTTGTGGAGACACACAGAGGAGCTTGCTAAACTAAACAGTGATTTTATTGTGAAGAATATACCACATGACCAACGTTTCCTTGGGGTGGGTGGGAACTGATACCCATCTCCCAGTTCATTTTTACTTTTATTTTTTTATCTTTGGTTTGATGATGTCTGGTTTTGGCCTCTTTTTTCAGAGGGATCTGGTAAATACCATTGGTGAAAGTGCAGCTTTGGGAGCAGCTGGAGTTGTTCTTTGGGGGAGTATGCAATACGCCAGCTCAAAGGTAGGTCTGTAACAGTTTATTAGTATTTAGGAATCACCTCAATACCTCTTCCTTGCCACCATGCACTCCACAGAACCTACCTATCTTTATTAAAGTCATCAGCTGAGGATCATGGTTTAGTGCTACCTTCAGGTCTCAGCCCTATACTTTCATCAGACTGAGAAATCCCATTGCTTCAGAGAACATTGCTTTGGGCAGGTCCTTTGTAGCATCATGGAATAACGAGTCCAGGTTAGAAGAAAGACATGTTTTGAAACAATAACATAATAATATAAGCACAGTTTGTTTTACCTTGTTCTGCAAGGCCTACCTCCTCCTCCCAGGTTCTTCAAGCTTTCATAAATAATCCTTCTTGAAGTGATGGAGGTGGCAGGAGGCTGCACTGGGGTTCTGCAGAAGCAACGACAGACAAGCCCTTGCTTCTAAACCTGGGCTGGGCTTTGGTGCCTACTCCGCTTTTCATGCAGTCTGCTCTCTTCCTGCTGGAGTCTCTAGAAAAGCACTGCTGACTTGGGCAGAAGAAGAGGAAAATATGAACTGGGACTTTGTAGCTGCAATTGCAGCAACTTCTGTGTTGGTTTCTGAAAATGGCGTGGCTCCTTGGAAACTGAAGGAGTTGGAGAGATCAGGACCAAAGTGGTGGTTCAATATGTGCTTTAAAACCTATCGGTCCCAGGCACTGATCCTTGTTAGCAATTACCAGAAATCTCTACTTAAGGAACTAGGTAGTCTCAGCTTAGCATATAAACTCCTCTCTTTCTGCTTACTGGGACTCCTCCCTAGTCTAATATTGGATGTTTCTATCAAGTATCCAAGTAGAAAAGGTAGTAAAGGTTAATACTTTGTTAATATTACCCATGGAATTAAGCTTGTTTAAACTCCAGTACATAAATCCAATGAGATTTATCTCAACAGATTACTTTAGCCAAGAACAGTTTTTTACTAGCATCTTCTTATTAGATATAATAAATTTGGACATAATGCTAGGTACTGAGAAATGTGTCATGGTCTTTTATTATCTACAGGAGAGCTGTTCAACTGTGAAACGGTACATTGATGGACCCTTAGGACATTATGTTATTAATGTGACATCAGCAGCCAAACTCTGTAGCAAAGTCCTTTGCAAGAAGAATGGAAGATGTATCCGCAAAAACAGTGAATCTTCTGCTTATCTCCATTTGTCACCCACTAATTTCAAGATCCAAGCCCGTCACTCAGAGAGAGGCCTCAAGTTCCAGGTGACTGGTGAACCCAGCCTGGAGAGTATTGAAGCCATGAGGCAGAGATTCATCTGCCAGTGTTACCAGGGCTGGACAGGAATATTTTGTGAATTGCCTGAACAAAGGCTAATGGAGCGCTGGGTTCACATTGTGTTCAGTAGATCAAGAAAACAAAAGCCTTATGTCTTCCTCTTAGCCATCATGCAGCTTATTCTGCTCTGTACTACACACTAGTCTTCTGAGGCAGTGCAAGGAAGTAAGAATGGTGCCACTAAGGGTTCTGTTTCTTAGCCAATTTTTATTGCATGGGCAAAAGGTACTGTTGATTAAACAGTTATTTGTTTTCTTCATCTGCCATTCCTGAAATTGCTTCAGACATTAAGCATTTTGAAAGCAGCTCCCTCTTTTTTACAAGCTCCTTTACTTTTAACTCATGTTTTACTCATGTGTTCAATAGATAAAGCTTCTGCTCTGACAGTGAAAGCTTTACATCAGTAAAAAAGTCAAACTTGTGCTGAGAACCTACAGGAGAGCTTTGCCACTGACCTTTTGCTTTGTCGTGTGTAATGGCAGTGGGTGACAGCAAATGTGAAGGTAAAAAGCTTATTTTTGTGTGGAAGAGAAAGAATTAAAGTTGAGAAAAGCTGACAGTTGTTAAGAACTCTTCCTTTAAACTAAAGCTAGGATGTTTTACCTTTACAAATACTTTTTGATTGTATACATTCTACTTTAGCTCTTTTATTCAGTTCAGAGTTTGCTAAACTTCAAGGGGAACTTACACATACTTTAGTGTATTGAGAGCATAGAAATTATTAGCCCAGTTTTGCTGAGTACCTATCACCAATGTAGGTCTGTGTTTAAACTGGATGCTCCTGATTTGTATTATGGTGTCCTGTATTCTGAAACCAGAGGCAATGTGAAAATGCTGTAACTCTCATTCACTGTGTCAGTGAAATGTGTTTTTAAAATGTTGTGTGTCACTTTTTACAGAGTTTGCATTACTTCTGTAGGCTTATAAGAATAAACTTGTGACTTATATACACAATTTACTTAGATAGCATAAATTCAATTAAACTGACATAAGGCCCTCATCAGCTAAAGTTCTGCAACTCTGGGGGAAGTTTATATAAGCGACAAAAATGCTGTGGGTAAAGCGGTAGCATTCCTGATTCAGTCTGTGGTGTATATTCTCTATTAGGGTACATTGGCAGAGCTTTATTAAAGTCCGTAGGGGTCTGTCAGTTATGTCAGGTGTAAATTTGCCCAACGGCTCTTCTTTAGTCTAGGTTAGCACTTCACGCAGAAGAGCATGAGTGTTTCTGGTAGTGTATCTACCTGGAAACTACGTTTTTTGAGTTTGGCTCAGATATTTCTGTGAAGAACTGAAAGCCCAGTTCTGCACCCTCATTGCCAGGTTGTCTGAAGTAGAATACTAAAATCAGAAATTGGTCTGGGCTTCTTAATAATTATTGAAGGAACCAAGTATCTAAACAAGACATGACAGGGGAGCATATCCATCCAAGGATGTGGTGTACTGCCACGTGAGCTGAGACTCCTTGCAGTGACCAGCCCAGACCTCAGTGCCTCACCATAAATCAAAGCTGGAGTGGGTAAAGGTAGCCTGGAGTGGCCCAGCTCAAAAATGTGGACATTTAACGTGCTTTCTGAAGTCCTCTTCTGCCACTGATTCTTTAAGATGAAAACAGATGAGAAAGGCTTGCTGGCTGAACATAATCATGCGAGCATTTGGGGTTTCATCAGCTTTTCCAAATGCAAAGTTCTCTGCCAGAGTCGGTCTCTTTCTAAAAATGGGAACAATATTGTTATAGAAAAAAGTGCTAACAGCCCTCACAGACAAAACCAAAAGGATGAAATTTCAGAGCCGTTTGGATTTGTAACACCATGCACAACTATGCATGTGTACATTTCTCCTGTTAAAATTCCTTGCTAAGGTAAAAAAAATGTTGCTTAAGTTAAAAGTTATCTTGGTTTTGCACTGAAAGTGTTTGATGTAGACAGTAAATTAAAATTGCACATCATGCATAATAAGAACACATGAATGTTTTTTGCCAAAGAAACTTTGATACCTTTAAGATGCTGTGATAGCCACTTTTTGTTTGTTTATGTTTCAGGAAAAGTAATTTCCTGTCAATCTGGGCCAGACTCAGATAGCAGGAGTATTTGCAAACACAGGTTGCTCTAAAAATAAGTTGGAAATGCTAGTTCTGTACACTTCAACGGATGATACTGGCTGGGAACAGTACAGATTCTCAGAGACTCAAGTCTGATCCTCCAAAAAAACGCAAGTTAAAACAATGCTGTCACGTACTGCTTAATTAGATTAAAGCCCTAATTTGTTCTCATTCAGCAAGGTCACTGTGTGCTTTCCACATACCACAGCACGCAGCAGTAAGGAGCAGTTAGAGGTCACATTCAAGAAGAGGGGAGAGCTCTTTTGGTAGCTTCCCAAAGTAAGTGTGTGTGTTTGACGTTTAACTGTGCTGGTTTTAAGAGTTAAAACACACCGGTTTATTCCTTGTTTAATGTCACCAGAATAATTCCAAGGTAGTATTTTTCTGGCTCAATGAATACCTTGCTTAAGCTGTGATAAGCAAAAGTATAAGCAATATACATAGATATCTGCATGTACAGGTGCACATAAATGAGTGCATTCATTTGTATGTTGCAATATACGCAAGTCTGACCCAGCAGCAGCAGAACAGTTAGGAGAGGTGTGAGGCTTTGTTTTCTGCCTGGAAGGAGCAAGCTCAGGGGCAGTTGTGTAATCTTATAGCTTGGCATGTATGGGCCCTTCTGCCATGTGGATTATGTCCCTTATGTAACCGTGCTTATACAGGAAGCTATCAGCATCTCACAAGCTAAAAATAAGCAGACTTTTATGATTTCAAAAGACAATATTTTAAACTTCACTCATGCAGCTGCTCCTATTTCACCAGTAAATGTGTCTTCTTCAGATATTTCTTTTTTGCGTAGGCTGGTATTTTAACATGCTGGCATCCTCTTTTCTCAGAAAGTCAGAGCTCCTTTCTCATTTTTATTTACAGCAAGAATTCTCCTTGCTTTTATTTCAGTGCTTTCCAATTTCTGAGAAGCAAAGCAGCCCAGAGTATTAGTCCTGCTTTTTCTCCTCCAACAGCCAAGCAGTCTGACATCTGTGGGCAGCTTTTGGAAAAACAACGTTTGTTTCCATGCTAGCAATAACCTTCTCAGTCAATTAGACAGCAGATTATTAACAACATTTTCTATATTGCTCCTTCAGGTCCTGTCTTTTCAGGGTAGAACAAAAAGCATCTATTTTTTTTTTCCCTTTACTGAACTTGCTCCTTTCCTTGGCTTTGCATCCACTCACCCTATGTGCTATGGAAACCCTCGGTCCTCAACTGCAGTACAGTCAGGGGGTCATGTACATAGAGGGCAGCTGGGTTTTCATAAGCCGATACTTGCGTTCACCTTGTGTTGTTACCTTGCCCACTGTGTATGGCTGCTCATGCCCCTCCCCATAGGGAGTGGAAGTGAGCTTCAATACAAGCATTTTAATGCCCAGGGAATCCATCTCTCCACCTCTGCACAGGGCTCCCAATGGGGATGTTAGGATAGGCTCATGCCTCCCCTATATTGGGCTCCCTTGGCTCTGCAGGTGTAAGGAGGACCGACGTGCCAGCAGGGACTGTTTGATACAGGGCTCCCCTACTTGGGGAGCACAGGCGGGTGGCGATGCCAATCATCCTCCTGCCCCTCCTCACCCTCTGAGGGCTACAGTGGGACCTGGGGATGGGGGAGCCCTGCCCCCCCCACCTTGAGGGTACAGGACAGAGGTAGGGCTAGCGTGTGCCACTCCACTGCTCTATCAAAACTGTCATGCAAACAGATCCAAATAAATCCTTGAGTACCTGCAGCGGTAAGTGATGCTGATCACATGGGGTTAGCACAAGCATGAACTAATGACCTTCAGAAACTTTGGACTGCTCATGGACAAGCACTCTTAAGTTTCAGCATCAAAATTTATTGTGTGGAACATTGGACAAATAACATTTTTTTTCTAAACCTAGAAGCCGGGAGGAACAAGACAAGCTCTCCCTGAGCCTCTGCTGGAATTCAGGTCCTGAAGCACCTTGATTTGAAGGAGTAGTGATGTGTAAGCACCATTGTTGCATTCATATCTCAGCAGCAATACCCAGCTCCAAGTATACTTGGATTAAAACCCAGTAGAAAAAAAGATCTGACTGCAATGAAGATGCTAATTTGTGTGGTAAAGCTACCTCTCTTTTGACAGAAAGCAGTTGATTTGTGATTTTCCAGAGTGCAATCTCCTATTTAAATTTTGTTGTGATTTCTCTGCTTTTAAAGGGGCATGACCTCATCTGTTGTAATGGTATATCTTCACTGATTTGCAGTAGCTGAAAAGCAGGCATGAAATATTCACGTTTGCTTTGTTCACCCCTGGATTTTCCCTTTTAGGCTGGCATTATTCCATTAGTTCTCAGCACCCACCAGTTGCTGCAAGGACAGCCAGCAGCGGTTCCTCAAAGTATTCCCTCCATGCTCCCAGAGAAGCAGCTGATCCTATGGCAGCTGGCTGGAGAAAGGCTGTGCTGGGGCATGGCCACTGAGCAAGGCTCATTAGGTTTGTTCAAAGTCTTCTTCCATACATGAGGCTTACCAATGTTTACATGACTCTCGGCTTAAAATAATTGCAATAATCCCTTAGACTGACAACACTGAATTGTTGTGCTTCCTCCAACAATAACATTTAGTTCTAATATAATACTCAGCTGGTGGGGCGGAAAAATCAAATGCTTCTTTTTGTTGTTGTGTTACAGCTATTCTGTAGGAGTGGGAAGAAAGGAATGTCACCCGAAGCTGTGGTGCTGGGTGCAGGCTCTAATCATTCTAGCGCACATGTGGGTGTTCCGCAGTCTGGGGCACGATCTTACCCTAGTACAAATACAAAGTAACTCTGCTGGACTCCCAGCAAAGTTAGTGGGAGGCAAGTCAGCTCCTTTCTATTGTGCAGGCTAACCTTTTATTTAATTTCTATGAGACAAATATGCTCAGAACATCAATTATCACTTGCATAGCTTTCAGTTAGGATTTACCAGACAACTGAACGAAGAAAGTGGACAGAGAGGAAGGCTACTTCTTAAAAGAATAAGTTCAATGCAATTTAAAATGCTATAAGGAATAAGAGCAAGTCAACACTAATCTACTGGTGTTTGTTGTTCTCTCAGGCTCAGAAAAAGGAAGAAAAGAGTGGTAATGACATGCCATGAATTCCATTTCTGGTCCAAAAAATACTCTCCACTGATGCTGCATGGAAGCACCATGTGCTCAGGAGCTCCCTGGAGAGGGAAAGCCGAAGCAGTTCTGATGACTTAAAATGGGCTCCAACCTTTTTCTAATGCAGCCTGAAGTGAGGTGGCTGGCTACACTACAGGGTGATTCTCTAAGCATATCTCCCAAATCTGGCTCTTTGCAGTGTTTTGAACTACAGGTAAACGAGCAATGTGGCAGGGAACATGGGCTTCCTGGGGGGCAGTTTAAGCCCACTCAAACACAGTCTTCATGTCTTGAGGCTCAAAAAATGTGAATCTTCTTGCTTTGCACATGGTGTAGTCTGTATTATTTTCTAATACGTTATCATATGAAGATAATGTGATAGCACTGCAGACCACCTAGGCTATTCTAGGACTCAGGCCATTATGCTTATTCTGTAGTATAAGCATTCAAAATACAGCTCCTAGTGCAAAGACTACTCTCATTGGAAAAGGCAGGGGAGATTGGGGGCGGGGGGTGATGTACTGAAAAACCTTTTAGCTTTTGTGGAAATTGTGGTACAGAGCACTGAGAACTTTGCCAGGTTGGACACAGGCCAAAGCAGCTTTGTGATTATTTCTATCTATGCCATAAAATGACCCAGTCACTGTCACCAAGAGCATTGGGGAAGTACAAGATAAACATAAACACTGATTTTATGGATGTTTCAGTGGGCAGTTAAATCAACTCACCATGCCATCTGCCTTTTCTCTAGCACTAAGCATTGGGTCTAACTCCTCAGACTGACAACTCTCAGGTGTGAATGTCTGCAGATGAGAGACATGTAGGCAGAAAGGGAGGACAGCGAGGCCACACTCGGAGGCGGCTGGGGCGGGAGGCGCCGCGCTCCCCGCGGCTGTGGCCGGGCGGGTGCGGGGGCCGGGGATCAACCGCTGCCCGGCGGCTCCTGTCCCCCCCTTCCGCGCTGCGTGCGAAGGACGCCGTGGCCTTGGGCTGGTCTTTAATCAGAAAAAAAACCCTTTTCTTAAACCGATCTCCACTGCTGCCTGGCTTTTCGGGACCAGCAGCACAGCTCCCGGAGGCTCCACCCCCGTCTTGGCAGCGCCCTTGTAGATCTCAGGACGTGCAGTCTGAACTGCCAGGGACGAGACCTGCAGTTCTTCTGCCAAAATCCCGAGGGCTGCACCAGAAGGAAAGCGAACAGAGCTGAAACCCACCGATCTGCAGAGACCCGCAGGGATCCCCTCCAGACCATGCCAGTCCCAGCATGGGAGGGCGCAGCCGTGACAAACTAATGACGTGGAAACTCTGCCCAGGAACGCAACAAGTGCCCCCGAGCTGTTCCCTGGAGCAGGACAGGGCACGGCAGCTGGCGGCCCAGGCTCTGTCCTGGGCACACACAGCACTACCCCTGCTCACCGTCGCAGGCCTCCTGCAGTATCTCCGCGGGCTGCCGGTCAGGTGCAGCGCTGCCAGCGCTGCGCAGATAGCTCTGTCAGACCAGCTGCTGCCCAGCACGCTCCCGGCAGCACGGCCGGTTTGGCTGCACCCCCCCGTCCCTCAGCAGGGTGACCCCAGGGAAGGGCAGAACCCGAAGGGAGGTGGCACTGAGCAAGGTGCCAGCGAGCCCAGCTGAGGGGGCAGGGTGGAAGAGGAAGGCATAGAGACCCTGGCTGCACAGGCCCTGCACGGGGCAGTCGGGGCTCTGGCAGCCACAGGGCTGCTCCTCGCTGCTAGCGCAGCGGCTTGGACTGAGGCCAGGCTGCCGAAAGAGGGACGGGATGGACCTCACGGCTGCCTCTCGCACGGTGACCTGAGCGTTCCGCAGTTACAGCAGCCTCTGAGGCACGTTATTTTTCAGCTCTTTTCCTGTCCTCCTCCAGCTGCAGAAGGCACGGGGCAGGCACAGACCCTCCCCAGTCGGCCGGACCAATCCCTCTTCCCAACACCCCACACTCACCTTCTGCCTCAGGCCATTTGCGTCTCCCAGCCAGGAGCCCTGTGGGGTTGAGGTTTAGAGACAGTCGGATGCAGAGCCGCGTCTGGAGATGCTGAGAGCCCTCAGTCCCACTCCCAGGGCCTAGATGGGTCTCCCACAACATCCTGAGGGCGGGAGGTGAGACGGGCCTGGACAAGAGCCCTCGGGGGCTCTGTGCCTGAGGGCAGGGAAGGAGGATGCAGCTCCAGGTTGCAGACTGGAGCAGGGCAGGCGAGACATCCCTGCACAGGCGATACCCCATGTCCAGCCTGGAGCTTGTGTTCACAAAACACCTGGCAGTTCTCTATGTCTCCCGTGCCTGCATGTGCCTGTTTACACTTCAGCAGCTTCACAGCAACAAGGAGGGCTTCCTGAGAATCCTGCAGAGGGGACAAGGACTTGGAAGAGTGTGGGGAATGCTGCACAAGAAGCTGTGCCAGCAGACCTCAATTGAGAGCACAAACATCCTGACCCTCATCAGCTGCAAACCAGAGGACTCAAGAGGAATCTAAGTTAAAACACCGAGATATTCTCCAAGAACTGTAGATTTTGAAACAAAGAAGTTACTGCAGACAAAGATACAATGTTGTACCCAGGACTTTCCAGGAGCGAATGAAAGTCTCCAATAGGACTGACGGGACAAAAGAATATATTCAAGGAAAATGGAAAGTAATAATGTAGCAGAAAATAGTAACGAAAAAATGTGCTTATACATCTGGGAACAAACAAGTTGTTCAAGCAAAGGTGCACAGACACTGTACCACATGACATCCTTGTCTCCAAACTGGAGAGACATCAATTTGATAGGTCCACTCTGTGGATAAAGAACTGGCTGGATGGCCGCACACAAAGAGTTGTGGTCAATGGCTTAGTGTCCGGCTGGAGACCAGTAACGAGTGGTGTCCCTCAGGGATCGGTGTTGGGACCGGTCTTGTTCAACATCTTTGTCGCTGACATGGACAGTGGGATTGAGTGCGCCCACAGCAAGTTTGCCAACGACACCAAGCTGTGTGGTTCGGTTGATACACTGGAGGGAAGGAATGCCATCCAGAGGGGCCTTGACATGCTTGTGAGGTGGGCTGATGCCAACCTCATGAAGTTTAACTGTGACAAGTGCAAGGTCCTACCCCTGGGTCGGAGCAATCCCAGGCACAGCTACAGGCTGGTCAGAGAAGAGATTCAGAGCAGCCCTGTGGAGAAGGACTTGGGGGTGCTGGTCGATGAGAAAAGGAACATGAGACTGCTTCAGTGTGTGCTTGCAGCCCAAAAAGCCAACCATATCCTGAGCTGCATCAAAAGGAGTGTGACCAGCAGGTCGAAGGAGGTGATCCTGCCCCTCTACTCTGCTTTCGTGAGACCTCACTTGGAGTATTGTGTGCAGTTCTGGTGTCCTCAACATAAAAAGAACATGGAACTGTTGGCACAAGTCCAGAGGAGGGCCATGAGAATGATCAGGGGACTGGAGCACCTCCCGTATGAAGAAAGGCTGAGAAAGTTGGGGCTGTTCAGCCTGGAGAAGGCTGCGTGGAAACCTCATAGCAGCCTTCCAGTATCTGAAGAGGGCCTATAGGGATGCTGCAGATGGACTCCACATTAGGGACTATAGTGACAGGACAAGGGGTAACGGGTTCAAACTTAAACAGGGGAAGTTTAGATTGGATATAGGGAGGAAATTCTTTCCTGTTAGGGTGGTGAGGCACTGGAATAGGTTGCCCAGGGAGATTGTGAATGCTCCATCCCTGGTGGTGTTCAAGGCCAGGTTGGACAAAGCCTTTGGTGAGATTGTGATAAACACATAAATGTACTAGCTTTTGCAAATCATAGATGTGGTTATGTGGATATAACTGTACGAGTTTACAATAACAGAAAAAGCTCACTAAAGACACAAGACTAGACAAGAAGTCAGAAAGGTTCAGATCTCTTGATCAAAACGGAGTCACATAGCAAAAGAATTTGTAAAGGTAAAAGAAAGAAGGGGGTGGCTTGATATAAGGAAATCTAGTGCCTGGAAAACATAGAGTTAAAGTACTTTTTAGCTTAACTTGGGTTGTAGAAAGAGAACAATGTTTATGTTGTAAACCTATGGAATGTAGTGGCCCCACTAAACATGAGTTAATTGTTTCACACTAGTCTTCTAAAGTAACTTTAGTTTTAAAAAGCAATGTGTTGTAAGTCTGTGGTGAGATAACAGGATTTAGTGGCCCCACTAAACATGAATGAGTTATTTCACACCATCCTTCTACTTACCAGTTAGCTTAGAGCCTCCCAAACATCTGCTAGCTTGGGATACTCCTTGTCTGCCCATCCTGCAAATAATTTTGCAAATAATTTTGCAGGAAGGTCACACTGTTTTAAATCTTTGCTAGTTATCAGAATAATTACAGATATAGCTGGTTGTGTGGTTATTGGGGCGTCCAACTGTGCCAAAGATGAAAAGTACACTGTGAGGAAGACTGATTACTTCATCTTGAAGACCCCTACTCACAAGAGGAATACTGTTTACTTCATCCTCAAGACCCCTGCCCACAATCACCGCAGAGTAGTGCACAGATGCCAAGAGGAGGGGACTTATGATAATAAATTCTTGGAGCTAGTTATAATATCCCCCGCCTATATGTGGGAATTATAAATATGTATGTAACTAACGTAATAGTGAAAGTATATAAACCTGTAAGAAATACTAATCATCCGTGCCTCTGGCTATGGTCATGTGCCCAGTGCTGTTGCTTTTGCTTTATTGACTTTGTCCCTCAATAAAACATTGTTACCTTATTTAGAGGCGTGAGTTGGTATTTCACAAGATGGTTTAGTGTGAGGTGTCCCTGCCCATGGCAGGGGGGTGGAACTAGATGATCTTAAGGTCCTTTCCTACTCTAACTATTCTATGATTCTATGACAATAATGTGATTGGTTGAAAAGGTGCATCATCAGTAATGTCATTGGCTGGGAAAAGCATATGATGTTGTGAAAAGTACTGAAAAGAACCTAACTGATAATTACTAACCACTAAGCAGGGGCCTATAAAAAGCCTGTAAGCTCACTCAATAAACGATTTCGATTGCACCACAACTGAAGTCCATGCCTCCATTGCCACAGGGGAGTTGGGGACAGGGCTTGGTGCCCAAAGCTCTGACCCCAGCACCTGCAGGGACAGCTGAGAAGCCTCTGAGGACTCTGATGTTGAGGGCTTGGTGGCCATGGGCTGCTGCTAATCCCTTCTGGACTGCAAAGGGTAGGTGTGGGAAATGTCCCTGCTAGCTTCTCCATCCTCCCCTGATGCCCAGGACACCCCTGCAGGCTCAGCATGCCCTTCCCTGCACCACTGCTCAGGTTTGGAATCTACCTGGGCCACACTCTCAGTCTCATCACTCATGTGCAACAGAAGTGGGACCAGGCTCCTCCGCACCTTCTTGTATGTTTGCCACTTGTGCTTCCAAACCACCGTGTGCATCAACTCTTTGAAGAGGCAGATGGAGAACTCTTGCACATGGCCAGATTCCTGGTAGGGAGGACAGGAGGACTTCAGCAACAGCTGCTTCCTGAGCAAGGGTCTCAGCATGCCTCAGGGGAGGGGGCTCAGGTCTCCAGAGGCATCAGCGCATCAGGGAGAAGCTGGGCTGGGCTGCAGAGGCCAGAAGCCATCCCCATGAGAGCGCAGGGACGTGAAGAGGGGCACAGCCCTGCCTAAGTGCTGCCACCATGCTGTGCTTGTGGGCAGTTGTCCTCGCAGAGGGCCCATCAGTGGGGCTCAGGCTCCCACAGCAGCCTTGTATCACCAAATAGTTGCTGGAGCTTCTTGGCCAGCTCTTCCTTCTTCATACGACCCATCCCATTTCTGAACACAGGCAGGGCCCACACCTTGTTGTCAATGTGGGCACTCTGCAGAGTCTCCATCATGTCCAGCAGCAGGACCAGCATTTTCCTTGCCTGTATGAAGCACAGAATTTCTTTTTTGTGAAGTGGTGAAAGACCATCCTAGCAAAAATGCTCTGGCCACTAAGCACCAGCCTCCCATCTGACTGCCTGGCCGGTGGCACAGGAATCCCTGCAGCAGCCTCCTGGCAGGCACCACCCATGGGTGCACTGATGGGGCCAGGGCCTGTGAGGGGATGCTGGGGGCATTTGAGGCCACAATTCCTGACTTCCAGTGCAGGTCAAGCCACTGTGTTACCCACTGCCCAGCCCCAGGCTGCCAACACAGCTTCACTTGACTGTGTCCTGCTCACCATGTCAGGTCTCTGGGACAGTGTGACAAGGCCTCTGAGCATCAGTGAGAGCAGCACCGCCCTTGTGTGCAGCAGGGTCCTCTGAACTCTGTACACTCCTGCAAACTTCTCTGCTGTCACATCACCGGAGGCCACCAGCTGAAACAAAGACAGCACTGAGAGGCCTGGAGATCCTGCAGGGCTCCTTGCCTTGTGCAGCTCCTGGGTCCCACTGGCAGCTCAGAGCAAGATCATCGGGGACAGAGAGGATGTCCTGGGGGGCAGTCACCGCACACCAGACGCTTGTCTGTGCTGGCTCCGTGTGTGCTCTGAGATAGGCAGCGTCTTGCTTGCACCCTTCTGAGGATCCATCCAAGAGAAAGAGATAGCACAAAGGAAGTGTCAATGCTTCCTGTGCCCAACCTTGCAGCCGGCTCAGCCTGTAAAGAGGCCACTGGGGTTTGTGCCCTTGCCCCAGCCCTTGTCTTGCCACAGGTCTCCAGTCTGCAGAGTGGGGCAAGAGGATGCAGGCAAGGGGCAAGCAGAGGACTGCCTGGGCAGACAGGGGCTGCCTGGGCTTTGTGCACCCACTCCCAAGCAGTGTAGCATGGCCCTCCATGGCTGGTGCAGGGGAACCTGGTGCTGGGCTGGCCCTAAGGGGTTGTGTCCCTGTGTCCTTGCACAAGCAGGGACTGTTCTGGTTACTCACAGCCAAGTGCTGGGTGCAGGCCTCCTCTGTGCTGGAGCTGAATCTTCTGTGCAACTGCAGGTTCTGGGCCTTGCTGCTCAGGTCCCTCAAGGCCACCTCCCAGGTGTGGGGCTGGGACAGCAGCGCATCCGACATGGCCAGAGCAGCACTGCAGGCCCAGAGCGCTCTGTCAGCAGGGGTGCCTTGCCCACCACACAGTGCATGGGCCAGACCTGCAGCAGCCAGGCTGTCCTAAAGCCTTGGCCCTTCCCAACCCTTTGCTTGGAGTGTCTGGGGCCCTGCCTGGGCAGGCAGAAAGGGGCTGAGATAGTGTTCTCCATGGGGCAGGGAGGAACCTCATAGTGGGGCTCAGGGCTGGCTTGGCCAGCTTTGGATACTGCAGGCCTGGCCAACCCAGACGGGTGTGGTGGGGTGCAGGGCCCTGCTCCCTGGGGGTGTCCTGCAGTTTTCTGTGTGTCTCCAGACCCCTATCCCCCCATGGGACAAGCCCATGAGGGCTGTTGGGGTGAGTCACATGATGGAGAGAGCTTCAGCAGGCTCGTAACCACTTCCCTGGGGCACTGCTCTGTCATCCGGAGGAGCGGCAAGGCCAGGCTGTGCCAGGCTGACGCTGCACTGATGTGCTTCATGTTCTCATAGATGCAGCTCACGTTTGGCACCTGGAGGGCACACGGGTGAGCATGGTGCTGCTACCAGACTGCAGCCATTTCCTCAGCTGCTTCTGAAATGGCCATCCTTCCCATCCTGCTCTGCTGGCCTCAAATGGCTTCAAGGTGCCTGCCTGAGGCACCTGGGAGAGGGAAGGTGGGATGCAGGGAGGAACAACACCTAGAAAGGCTCAAAGGGCAGGGCAGCCACAGTCTGCCTACCTCCATCAAGCAGGAGGTGGGTTCTGTCATGGCCACATCTAGGATGCTACTTGCAGGGGAAACCTGCAGAGCTTTTGAAATCATTTCCTATGCGGGTTAAGTCTGTGTAGTATGTATGTTTTCCTATGGCTGGAAAGACTTCTCAGTTGGTAACTCCAGGTAGGAAAGGGTGGAGGACTTGGTATAAATTTCTGGCTGTTTACATGAGGAAGGTGAAGGAAGGGGGTGCTGTCTCAGCATTTGCAGCAACAGTAGCTCTGATAGAACTATCAAGCCAGGACCAGCTCCATAACTTTCCAGATGAGGAATAATACATGTGGGCAAAGAAGTAACAAACTGACCTGTTAGGTATACTCAAGAGCAGGGTTTCACCTTTAACTCAGTGGTTAATGTGAATGAATGCACATCTTATTAGAATCATTCTGCTTTCAGGCTTTAACATCCTTGTCTTATTCCCCACTGATACTTTTGTTGGCTGACTTTAGAAGATAAAAACATTGCAATATGGCAATGTGTAATGCTGCTGTTCCAGCTATCACTGCACTCCATCTCTTATCAATGTTTTAAGTGCATTTTTATTTAGCTTCCAGGCGCCTTCAGCAGTCGCTTGTCTCTCAGCAATGTGCTGTGCCTGGGCAACCACTGCCTGGAAAGCACGTGGTTTCTTTAGGTGCACTGTAAAGATGTTGTTGGGTTGATCTTGATATATGTCTACCCTACAATATCACAGTGAGGTCACACTGCTCTGTGTTTCAGATGCGACTGTGTCATGGCAGGAGCCTGAGGTTTCATTTCCGCAGTTCTCTTATGTGGCATTTACAGGCTTGTGACTGGGCTGAGTTCAGCTCTGGGGCAGCTGAACACCGAACAGCTACTGACAGGCAGAGGGAAAGACAGATGAGGAGCAGTCTGGGCAGAGAGGAACGTGGATACCACCACTACGTGCGTGTAATAGAAACGGGTGAACAGCAACCACAGCACGCACCTGACCCCCACAACCAAAGGCCGCAATTGACGGCTGGGCGGAGGGCTGGGGCTGGAAGCTTCCTCTTGCGTGCACAGTGAGCAGCAGCCATGGTCGTGCTCGGGCAGGTGAGGGGGTGCGCGGTGAACCCGCTATCCGGCGTCTCCTGGCTGCTTCTTCCGCGCTACGTGTGCAGGACGTGACCTTGGGGTGGTGGTTAGAGGTCAGGCTGCGCAGGGTTCCCAGCACCTTCATCATCAGGGTCAGGAAAGTACTGTACTAAAGCGGTTTGAATCTTGGCTCTGACAAGCCATCAGTGCCCCTGGGTCAGTCAGATAATTGTGAGGTGAGGTCAGGTCCTGCTCCATTTTTATTGTTCATTATGCTGCATAATTAGTCCCCTGCATTTAATAACAGTTATTCTGCAGAATCTTATCGAGGCAAATCTGTAAAAGATGCCCTGGTCTGATAAGTCACCATCCATATGAGGGTAGGTAGAGGATGTATCACGCATCCTCCTTTATCATTCTCCTTGGGGCTGCTGCAGGCTCTGCAGCTCTCATCTCCTTTGTCACCAGCTTCCAAGCATATTGTTTCCAAATCCAGATCCATCACAGAGAGCAAGGTATGCTGCTGACAGCATGACTTCAACTGGACAAAACTTGTTCCAGCCCATCAGACTTCTCAGTGTATCAGCTTTGGTTTTGCTGACAAAAAGTCAACAAAAAGGTTAATTTGTAAGAATCCAGGGATTTTATTTGATCTCTGTGGGTGTGAAAAGTATTTTTTTATTATTTTTTTTTTCAAAAACCATGCATGTCTGATAAGGTATTTGGTGATCGGCTTGCCTGTTGAGACAGCTTGGTTTAAGCCCATAAAGGTGTCACTGCATCAATGTCACATTGTTGCTACAGTGTTAACTAACCAGAATGGAGAAAAGATCATTGTCTTTATTAATAATTTGTAATTTTTCTAGTCCCTTGGTATCAGTAGTGTCACGTCACTGCAGTAGGATTTTTGTTACAAAATAAATGCCAAAGCTTGAAGGCGCATCACATTCCTCAGCTCTAGATTAACTGGGGGAGAGGGTTACAGGGTTTATATTATCTGATGATTGCTTAGTCGTTTTCTTACCCTTCAGACAGTTTTTTTCTTTTCTTTTTTTTTAGCAGTATACTGTGACCTGATTCAAGTACTTCCCTTATGTCTGTTCAACTCGGAACTGCTTGGTTTAAGTCAGTTTTGCTTAGCCTTAGCTAAAGCTCTTTGATGTCTAATAAAGACAAATAGTTTCTGCTTTCTCTCTGTTGGAAGTTGCTGCCCACTGTGCATTTTCACTGTCAGCTGGACACCAACACGGGCTGTCTCTGTGTTGCCTTGGTTTTCAGAGAAAAATAAAATTAGCAGAAGGGATATAACTGGGCACCTACATTCTTTCATTTGTCAACTATGACAGATACATAGGAAACAAATACCTAGCAAAAAAAGGGGAAACAATTTGAAAGGTCTGGAGGGAAAGCAAAATACTGAGCAGAGCTTGGGCATAGGACATCATTTCTGCATGCTGCAGACAAGTGACTTCAGAGCCTGTTCCCAGCTGAGGCATGGGTGTGCTTACATGGTGACTAAATGAGTCATATGGAATAAAATCAGAAGTCAGCAAATCTCAATGATTTGCCCTCACACAGAATAACAATAGAGGAACGACAAATATGTTTCTGCGTTAAGTCGTTCATGGCAGGTTTTTCTCAGGGGGCAGGGCAGTCTGCCACTTCCCTGCAGTCTTCAGTAACCTATAGTGATATTATTGTTGTTATTATTACTATTATTATTATTATTAGCTTGCTGATACTGCATTTCCTGTGTGTGAGCTCAGAGAGTCTTGGGGCAGCAAATCAATATATCCAGCAATCAGTAAAACATCAGGCTAATTACACCAGAGCCCTGCCTGAGGAGGGATGTGCAGACCCATGGCGCAGGGCAGTGCTGACCCGCCCCACTTCCCACCAGCAGGCAGACCCCAGCAGGAGCAAGCTCTGGTGAGTTCCATGGGTTTTGGCACAGCCTGGCTGGGCAGCACTGGCCCTGCCTGCCCCAGGATCCAGTGCCATGAGGTGCACCAGGGCACAGGTGGGCCACTGGTACAGCACTCCCTGAAACCTGAGGTAAATCACCTGTGGGATATCCCCAGCCCAGCTAGTGACAGCTTCTTGAACCAGACTGTGACAGGCATGAGAGCAGAGGGGCTCTAACAGCAGGGGCATGCTTAAGAAGCTGCAATTTAAAATCACATGCTGCAGTATGAAAGAAAAAAATAATTGTAGGAATTTGCTGCCCTCTGGCAGGATTTTCTTACAGCTCTGGTTCTCTGTAAGCTGTGAGAGCAGTGCTCAGTGATGATGCTCCAGCTCAGCAAGGTCTCTGCGTTTCCCAGCTGATTGTCAGCAGAGTAGAACGAACAGCTGGGCACCACTGCTGCTGCCTCCCTGGAACCCTTCTGGAAAGCCATAAGTACATGCAGGGGCTGGTGTAAAATGGCAGAGCTGCTGGGCTGGCAGAAGCACCCTAGTCCTTCTCTCCATCCCTTTGGGGTGATGGGGAAGCAAGCCTGACTTTCTAAAGGTGGTCTTTTCATTGCTTGTCTCCTCACAAGAGAAAGTCCACCATCTTCCAGCTTTGTCTGTACAGCCTTCTAGCAAGAAAATTCATCTTGCTGACAAGCCCTAAATGGCTTTGCTGGTTTGAATTCTTGATATGAATTCTTTCATATACCATGCCAAGATACTCAGCAAATCAGGCTAATTTTCATTAATCCCATTAATGCTGATATGGCACTTGTGGATATATGGGTAGTGGTTTTGAAAACCTGGGTTTCCTCTTCACTAAACACAAAGTATTGTGAAACTCTTGGGGTGAGATTTCTCTGAGGAAATGTTTGAGTTCTACAGTACCTACACCATACTGCATAAGTCCCATGGACTGACTGCCTGCTCAGCAGGAGGAGCAGGCACATCTTAGACACTTCAGAGCACTCTGATGAGTCTCAAACTGTCAGATGTCTGTATCCTAAAAGCATCCATGTCTTATTAAATGTACTGAGGTTGGCTACCTTCCTTAAATGCTGATGTTTTTGCTGCAGGTACCTCAAATTAGGTCATGCTAGTCCTACCCTAAAATAGCAAAGAAATGGGGGAGTGGGGAGTCCATAGAAGTACCTTAGGAGTATAGAGACTCCTGATTGTTTTTCTGTTTTGAGAGAAAGGAAGGGTAACATAGATGCTCTATTCCCATTAGTATATGTAATAGTCTGGCTGCCCATATGACATGCATGAGCCTAACCTCCAGCAGCTCACTACCCCAGGAATGATAAATAGGTAGCCAAGGATTAAGGAGGAAGAACAACAAGGAGGACTCGCATACAAATCCATGATCATCCCTGGTGGCTGGTTGTACAGGTTGATTGTGTGGAATTTCCTCCGGGTTTGGAATGCAGGGCTGAGCCTGGAGTTGGAGGATGTGTAAGGCTCTCTCTTTTACCAGTAATGTAAGTATGTAGGTTTTGCTGTGTATCTGATTTCTTTTCTGCTTAATAAACACATAATGCCAGGGATCTTGTGACTAATGATTTGCTTGTAGCAGTGGCCACTAAGCGTTAGCGTCAAAGTGCAGTGCTATGCAGAGCTGTCAGAGCTGGTCTGGAAGGTGCTAGCTCTGTGTGATAGTGCAGACAGGCTAATAAATAGCTCATGGTTCTGCTTTATTGCTATTGGGGATTTGAACTTGTATCCCTTTATGGTACTGCACAGTGACAATGAAATATGTGTGCTTGTTTAGAGCTATTTGGAGTATCTCTGGCTGGCACTGTACTAGACAGGTCAGGGATGTTCATGAAGCTGTGAAGATGGTGATAAAAGCCAAGGTTTGATTTTATTGTTACCTTTGTTATTATTTTGAAAGCTTGAAGAATAAGGAAACTGTTTCTTCATCAGCCTGTTAACTGTAACAGCCATGGCCTCTAAGACACGCTGGGGCCCCACTGAAGTGATGGCAGTATCCTTGGTGATTTCAGTAAGACCTGGATTGATGAGACATACAGTTGTGGTTCTGCTGACTGCTGACTTCCATAGACTTACACTGATTTACTTCAGCTGGGAATCTTCCCCTTTCTTTGGGTTAGATTGTGCTCACTTGTGTTAGCAAGATAGATACCTTAGAAGTGGCTAATACAAATTCGTATAGCTGTATATGGAATAGGTAATAATGCCTCTTCTGTTATGTTCTACAGACAAACTGGGAGATCCACCTAATGTTGTCTCTTAAGTCATGTAAGTATTTCCTGAAAATGGGACACGGTTTTGCATCGTTCACCCTTCAGTATGACTGCACACTTCACTCATCTGGACTTCCCTTGCTATGAAAACAGCCCAGCCACCAGTGTGAGAGAGCAAACCTTTCTTAGACACTTGGAATGGCCAAAAGACCTGGGCTCTCTGAGGTGCAATGTCATACTGAACCTGAAAATGTTCCGTATGATTGGAAGCCTATTAGCTAAAGCAAGAGGGCAGACACATCACAGGAAGTTCCTGTTAATGGTGGCCTACCCTAGAACTTCAGTTTGCAAACTCATCTGGAAAAAAATGGCCATGATTTTAACTACTACATCCCAGACAAGGACTTCAATGGATAAGTTATTACAGAGTGAGAACACTGGAGACCTCAGTGGGCCCGCAACTGGGATGAAAAAAGAGTACGTAGAAGAAAATCCAGGAAACTCATAACCAAAATGGAAAGGAATATTTCAGCAAATGATATTGAACATTTAGCCAGAGTTTCCTATGAAGAAAGTGCAAAGCTTTTATGAGGGAAACAATTACATAAGGAATGAATGCAAAGCAAAGGGCCTTTGGGGGATACTATTTATGCCCTGACTGTCATAATTACAATTTCCATGATCAGAACTACATGAGTTCCTGTCCAGAGAGTGAAGTTACGAGGAGCAATGAACTTTCCTGGCTCTGGGATAGCAGTGCAGCCCTGTATCCTTCCATTGACATCAAGAAACCCCTTGGAAACAGTCGAAATATTTTACACTTTTCTCAGTTTAGGCTGAATGAATCCATAAAAATTTCCTTTGTGACATCCCAAGATTATGCTTTGCTTGTATTGTGTACACTTGACCAGTTATAGACATGAACCTTTATTATTTCTCTCTATGGTAAGCTTTTGCTGGAACAATGTGGGCTGCATTTTTGCTTTACCCATTCTTACAGATGGTGCATCAGGATGGAAAACCTCCTACTTGAGCCAGCTCTGCTGGTTCATGTTAATTGTCCACATGCTTTAAAGAGCTCAATGTTCTGAAGAAAAAATACAGCCTCAAAAACTGGTGGTTTTTTTTTCTTGTTTTGCTTTGCTTCATCCCTATGCTATACTCAGTCATGCATTTGAATGGATTAAAAGAATTTCAGCATTTTGATGTAGCATGTAGAAGACAGTTAATACATTAATTCTCCCTGATGTACTTTTTCTGCTCAGGTATGCATTCACTAACTAATCCTCAGATAGCTGCCCCTTTTATAGAAAGGAAAATGAGGCACAGATGTTAGCAGCTTGCTCAGTGTTACATCAGAATGAGAAATTGAAACCAGCAGTCTTTCTGCATGCCTCCATCTTAAACACATTTAATTTAGTCCCATACCTACCTGAAGCAGGCAAATGGTGCATCAGAACCACGGAGCTCTGCTCACATCAGCTGAACGCACAGGTATTTTCAAGAAGTACCTTACCTTAGTCCTTCTTCATGTCATTTTGGACATCCTCCCAGAAACTGGGTGAAGACAGTAGGTTTCCTGTGAAAAAACAGCGTAACCTATCTGTCACAGCCCTGGCTTCATCCTCCACGGCAGACTGCACTACCAGCAAGTCTCAATTTCTGTGTTTCAGAGTTTATCAAGTGAGCTGTAGTGCCATTTTAAAGGCTATGTTAAGTCTTTCAGACCACATACAGAGTCTGAAGCTGGCACCTTGTCTGGGAAAGAGCATTAGCTCTCTCCTATTAGGTCCCACTACCTGTTAGCACTGCCATCACCCGCTACACTGCCCACTAAGGGACTGCACTTCTCTCTGTCTTGAAGGCAAATGCTTATTTTTAGGTATTAAAGGAAGTGCAGACACCTGTTGTTACCCACGTCACCCTTCCTTAGCTCTGTAAGAAGAGGATATATGGACATCAATAACTGCTTCAGGCTGGTGTGCATCCCCATTGACATTTTATTCCCAGTTTCCATATCTTTTCCCCTTCAGGCAACTAATCCTGTAAAGTTTTTCTGCTTTGAGTCTTGATGTGTGGTGGCCTTTTGTCATGGTTTCAGCTGGGATAGTTAATTATCTTCCTAGTAGCTGGTGCGGTGCTGTGTTTTGGCTTTAGTATGAGAATAATGCTGATAATACACCAATGTTTTAGTTGTTGCTAAGCAGTATGTACCCTGATCAAAGACTTTGCAGTCTCTCATGCTCTACCAGTGAGGAGGGATACAAGAAACCAGGAGGACACAGAGACAGGACACCTGACCCAAACCAGCCAAAGGGGTATTCCATGCCACAGCACGTCATGCCCAGTATATAAACTAGGGGGAGTTACCTGGAAAGCCCAGATCACTGCTCAGGTCAGGCTGGGTATCAGTCAGTAGGTGGTGAGCAGTTGTATTGTGCATCACTTGGGGGTTTTCCCTTTAAGTTTTAGACCTCTCTCTTCTCACTGTTTATATTGCTGTTGTTATTATTATTATTATTAAATTGTTCTTATCTCAACCCATCGCTTTAACCTTTTTCCAGTTCTCCTCCCCATCTCACTGGGGTTGGGAAGAGGGGACAGAGCCGTAGGCTGAGTTGCCACATGGGGTTAAACCTTGACATCTTCAATCTCTCTTAAATCAATGATGATATCGAGGGAGTCACTTGCATATCAATGGTCTTTCATCTCCAGTGCTTGGGCATAGTAATTTACTTGTTGCTGATCCTTAATCACTGTTTTAGTTAAGGATAAACATCCAAGAACCAAATACCCTCTCCTTACATCTTGCAATATGATGAAAAGGTACAGTGAAAGACATGTCTCTGAAACAAACCTAGGAAGAGCACAAAAGTTAAAACTGAATTTCTTAAGATTCACCAGGTGTTGCATTTTCCCTTTCATGTAAGGCTGTACAATGCTAACACTCTCTTGCCTATAGTGTGTGCCTATTTACAGTCACTTTTTCTAAGGTTTTTGTAAGAATCTCCCAGGGAAAGCAGTGAGAAAAAATGCATGCCTTTGGTATCACAGCTTTCAAACAGAGAGGAACTGGAAAACAGCTGATTGACATAGCAAAATGGCTCTTTTCCTTCCCCTTATCAGCAAAAACAGAACTGAGGGAATGCTGAGGGGAATTCTCATGTTAAAATTCCTCTTTAATGAAAAGATTTTAGTTGCTTCTGGTAACTGATATGAAATAATTTTAATTAAACTTTGCACCAAAGTAAATGAAAACAGTTGGGTTTTTTTCCCCAGTGTTTGTTCACTTGCTTATTACCAACAGCTAAAGCTGTACCTAAGTTTGCAACTTTTGTTTAATAATCTCTGTACTCTAGACAACAAAACTTTAACCACAATAAAATATAGTTCACAGGGACAAGAGTGAAAAGAAAATGTAGTCCTAGGGACAGCCACATAGCAAACTGTTGGATTAGTTTAGAAAGACTGAAATGCTGAATTAGCTTGACAGTGATGCCTTTACTCTTTTCACTGTACCCAGATTTTCTTAACACTATTGGGCAGAATACCCTGGGAACTGAAGGCTTTGTTACTTGATGAGTTATGTATTTAATTTCTTCAGAGTAAGCCTGTGCCTGGTTTAAATGCAGTGTGTGAGATCCTCATTTTATCCTACGAATAGACACTGATGGACTGCACCAGTTATGAATACTTGGTACCAGCAGAGCTGACTACTTAACCAGTCCTTGCTGTCCTGCAGTCAGGATGACCATGGAGCATGGTCAGTTCTTCCTGGCTCAACAAGGTCTTGTGACGCTCACAGGCAATCAGTGGCAGGGTAGGAAACCAATGGCTAATAACAGGGATTTTGGAAGACAGACCCTCAATAGTTATCATCCTGGTCAGATTCCTTTCCAGCTGAATAAAACACTAGGAAATCATCTAGAGCCTGATTAGCATATCAGCAGACCAGATTAGGTGAACCAGTGGTGCCCAATCATTCGTCAGGTTATGGGAGCTCTACGTTCGTGCCTCTGTGTGGGTATCTAAAATAAAGCAGGATGCTGAGATCAGGTGGACAGGCTTTGTATTACATGGTATCAGACCTAGACATATTAAAATCAGTTGACTGATTTCTGAGGCTCCGTCATGTCCTGGAGATTTCAGACACCCAATTGAGGTGCAAACAGCTTTAGCAACTTGTGGTCCCCAGAAAACACCACAGTCTGTGGACCTACAAAGAAGCCATGTAGTATGCTATAAACACAGGTAATGACGGCATGTGCAAGACTGTGTCGGTCCAGAGCTGATGCAGACGCTTCAGGGACTTGCATTTGTGACCTGACTGAGTCTTTTCTCATGGCAAAGTTTGATGTCTGTATCTAGAAAAGGAATAAACAAGTAGCCATAAGACAAATAAGGACTGTTTAAGACCTGTGCTGGGCTCCCTGCTTTTTTTCTGTGTGACCCCCGCAAAGATTTGAAACATACCATCCAGCTTCCACTGTCCTCCATTATTCCTTTTGTGCCAGAACCTTAAAGATCTCATCAGGCTTAGACATTTGTGATTTCACACCTTTTAGCAGACAGCTCTTTAACTGCTAGGAAACTAGAAAATCATCTAGAGCCTAATTAGCACATCAGCAGACCAGATTAGGTGAGCCAGTGATGCCCAGCAATTTGACAGGTTCTGGGAGCTCTGTTTGTGCCTCTGTGTGGGCAACTAAAATGAAGCAGGGTATTGAGATTGTGTGGACAGGCTTTGTATTACATGATATCAGACCTAGCCATATTAAAGAGCAGCCATCTCTTTAACTGACTGCTAAGAGGTGCATTCTTCAAATATATTGGACTCTTCATTAGGGACTGTAGTGGTAGGACAAGGGGTAATGGGTTCAAACTTAAACAGGGGAAGTTTAGATTGGATATAAGGAGGAAATTCTTTCCTGTTAGGGTGGTGAGGCACTGGAATAGGTTGCCCAAGGAGGTTGTGAATGCTTCATCCCTGGCAGTGTTCAAGGCCAGGTTGGACGAGGCCTTGGGTAATATGGTTTAGAGTGAGGTGTCCCTGCCCATGGCAGGGGGGTTGGAACTCGATGAACTTAAGGTCCTTTCCAACCCTAACTATTCTATGATTCTATATGCTATTCATATAATGTATTCAAAATATGCTTCACTCTTCAAATATATGCTATTTACTCTTCAAATACATCCTATTATCCCCATATCTAGCCTCAGTAAGTTATTGCCATAACAATCATTTTATATAAATGATTGTAAGGTGAAAAAAACATCACGTTAATAGAGTTCTGGAAGGGAAGTGAGAAAAACTTTCATTATTTTTTTGACAAAACTCCATTGTAGAAAGAAATATTTTAAATTACATTTAAGGTGGGGAGACTGTGACTACACCACAGCCAATCAATAAGAAATAAATTGAATTTAGAATGATCCTTCTTTAACAGAAAAAATATAAATTTAATTCATGCTATTTCTCTCAAAAATTAGATGTAGGAGACCCACTGAAAATTTTCTAATGCACATTTTTATGGGGAAGGAAACGAGAGATATTTTGGTTGAATTTTGTTTTGGTGGAATGGTTTTCTCAGGAGGATGCAGTTTGTTAAAGGCAAAGTGTGGATTGTGGTGGATTTTCAAGGGAAAGGTGTAAAAATGATTCATTTGACATCCTGCTTGTAATGTAGGACTGAAGTACAAGCTAATATCAAACAAAATATCTCTTAATTTCTTCTGAGCGGCATTGGATTAGATGTTAAGTTTTGAGTCGTCTTGCTGGCTTTGTTACGGTCACATCTTAATGCTCGTAGTAACTAAAAAATGGAAAAGACAACCAATAAAACATAAGATCAAATTTCAGACTCTTCCATGACTATGTTAAATTAGGAACTGTCTGTAATACATTAATGTATCTTGTATAAATGTTTCTTATATATAAATATAATGTATCCTTTATAAATGATATTCCTTCGTACTCAAACATGAATCTAGGTACTCAGGCCCTAATTTTTCCCACCCAGTATATCCATTGAAGTGGGACAACTAAATCAGAAGCTAATGTGTTAGTGGGCTTCTAATGGAGTAGCTCCTGAGAGCAGCTTCTGAGGACCGGTTCAAGTGCAGTAGGGGTTAGCTGGTTTTGAGATAAACAGCAGATTCTGTTTTGGGATTTGGGCAGATTCTGTTGGAGATGGCAGTTCCTATATCCCACCTCAGTATCAACCCATGCACATAAGCCTTGGTTTGAATCTGGGTCACATTTCCTCTTTAGGCAGAGGTGCAATGCCTTTTTATCAAAGCACAAACCAGCTCTGTCATATTGCTTCCTTTCACTGAGAGATACAAGGCTGTGGGGTTTTTTTGCAGTGGCTCAGGCTTTTTTTTTTGGAGTGTTTTCCTGCTATTCTGCATTCAGAGAAAGCTCAAAATCCAGGTTACACTGAGAATTGTAATTTTTAGAGTATTACAGCCCAGGTAAGCAAACAGCAAAGCACAGGCCAGTGCAATGAAACTGAGCTTTCAAATGTTTCAGAAGTATCTATCAAGTTTAAATCTCTCTCAACAGTATTGGCAGGCCAGATGATTTTGTAAGGTTCACGGAGCCAAGATCTGCAGTTTGGCAGAGATGACTTGCGGGGTGATAGAATGAGGAGATACTTCCCAAGCCACAGCATGTTATCCTCCCACAGCAGGGTACCCTGCATGCAGAGTCTGTTCTCATGGGGAAAGCTGAACCAGGTGCTCTTTGTGACTCCTATGCTAGCATCCCTTTCATTTTGAGGCTGGACACTCAGGCTATGTGAAATCTGGTATGAATTTGTGTCAGCTGCTCCTCTAAGATCAAACAGCCTCTCTTCTGTTCTCCTGTGAGCAGCATTTCTGATTTCCAGTTTTATAACTTTTTGGATTTCTATTCTCTTCATTTTTCCTGTTGGCTACATTTCCTGATCCTCAACTGGTGTGCTGGCATTTGCAGATTTCTTTCCTGGGATCTAACTATGATAGAGGATCCTATAAAGAATCAGGCTGCTTAAGCTTCAGACTATTGGTTCCTCTCAGTATCCATATCCTTAAGATTTAGGCATGCCAAAACTGAGCATTATGGTGACCAAATTAATTTATTGATTTCTGTAAGAGTTAGAAACCAAAACAGGCCTGAAAATCTGCACCTGGGCTCTCAGCAGCTGCATGGTTAAAACCATCTGACATGATCTGTAGAACATAATACAGCACTTCATAACAAAACTGATAGTGCAAATAAATATTCTAGCTGTAGGTGGTTTCCCTGCAGAAGATTAAAGTTCAATTTATGTTGTTATACCTGCTAAATGGTGGTGATAAAATTAACTAATCTCTGTACGTCCATGAGAATGGATGTTTTTAAGCATATTAAACATACTTTCTCTTATTATAGTGCAAGTGGTGATTCTTCATGTTTTGTGCGTCTAAATATTTTATAGTAATGTCGTGAAAATAATAATATATGAAACTAAAAATCGGAGGACATGATAAACATAAAAATATTTTACTCATTGCTTTTGATGGTCCTACCAAAGCCATATGAAGTCAATGGTAAGCTTCCCTTGGTTTCAATAGACTTTGAGTCAAGCTGGGGTGCCTCCTAGGGAATTATGCCACAGGGGTCTTGAGACCTTGATAGGGTGCCTCTTCCATGCTAGAACATTCCTAAAATGAATCAGAAGGCATTCATTACAAGCAAAACCAAGTTTTGAAGCAGTTTGTTTAGCTTTTGTGTTTACCTAAACACAAAAGATGACTAAAAAGGATCTAAATGAGCATATTATCTAAGTTGTTAAAGCTTTTGATAAGCTATTAAGCATTCAGATAGCCAATAAATAGTCTATGTGATTTGATGTTTAAGAATATTTATTGGTGTAATGTAGGAGAATAACCTTAAATGTTCTTTCACCTAGCCAAAAGATTAACAAAGTCAGCTAAAAATCTGCATGTATCTTGCTAATAATTGAAACCATGTACAATTTTCAGTACATCTAGTCTTTTAGCAGAGGCAACCAAGGTTATTGAAATGTAGCTCTGGCTGTGAATGAGAACAGGACATAAGGAAAACTGCTCTGACGTTACTACCTGCTGATCACTCTCCTAGGCTCTTCTATAAGTCACTTTGAAATGGAAAAATCTTATACTAATTCTGAATTTCAGGTTATATGGAACTGGTTTGAGCAGTTTTGTGGTATTGACATGTTGTACCACATTTCCTGCTGGCTTTATGTTGACAAAGGTATCTTCTCTTTTTGCTTCCATCCTAGCAAACAACAGATGTTTGAAGCTGGCACTGACTTGCAGTCATACCATGAAGTATCTGTACAATTCATGGCCTTGTTCTTTCATCTAGATCTAATCAGGCAAAACCCATCTGCATGTGTAGCCATTTAGGAGGTACAGATCCAAGTGGCAGCAAGGTTAAGTTAGTGTTTCAAATTAAATCAGAAATTCTGATCTGGTGCAGGCAGCCCTTGTCCCAGTCATCTTAACTTACTCAGCACTAAACTATTTTCCTCCCATTAGCCTCGAGGCAGCCTGAAAGGTAATGCTGCACCATTGTGCTCATTTCTGCTACTTGATCTTACAGACAAGGATTTTTCTTTATCACTCATCCAGTTCCAGATGTCTGGATGTTGTTCTTAATCCCAGACTGGGTCTTTGCTGCAAATCAGTTTGACAGCCAACTGCAAAACAGATTTGCCCTGGCATAATTTGGGTAAAATGATGGTTAAACTCAGCAAGAATATTGTTAAACACTGTACAGATTGAATTGCATATTCATTTTAATAATATTCTGTATTGAAATGGATGTACTTAAGGCTCCTAAGTACGCTTAATGAGTCAGATTAATAGTTAGGAGTTTGTTTGTATTACTCTCATTTTCATGTAGGGGATTTAAGAGTAACTGCCTACCTGAGTTCTGGTACTTTCAGTTATGACATTATTTTATGTTTATAATGAATAATTTATTCACTACTGTCCTTGTTTTGAGAATAGTGGAACAAATTACAGACCTCTTGTATCTTTCTGCATATACTTTCACCTTGTGGTCGACTGGTAGAAGTGTGGGGTATGTAATGTTCTGAAAATTACATAATTACATTTAAATCTATTTATCAAACCCTAACCTGATGAATCAACATAGAATTTTCTATTGGGCTCCCACTTAATTTAGGATTTTCTGAACAAGCCTGTCTTAAAAAAAAAAACCAAACAAACATATTACAAAATACATATTCAGAGGTATTGTGGCTTTCCTCTGCTATGTGAACTTAGCCAGTGGGGTTGCTTACTCAGATAACTTTTCATGGACTGGTATACCCTATGAACTCCCTACAGTAAATGAAGTCTCAGCTACATGTGAATTGCTCAGTATTTAGAAATGAGATATTAAGTGCTGTTACAGACTTCTGTTCTTCCGATGCTTGGGGAATTTGTGTATGTGTTTTGCCTACAAACATGTTTTGAGAGAGTGGGAGAGAAAAAATACATCATAAGCTAGAACAGCTGATAATCACCTATTAATATATGTGTCAGAAGATTTGGATTCAAGTTCTTTCCTTGTTTTGACAGAAGTGTCAAATCATCATCCTATCAAAAAAAAAAAAGATGTTTCAGATGCTTATTCAAACGAGATTTGTAGTTCAGCCCATGCCTCTCTCTGAAAGAAAGATAAGCCTCCCAAAACAGAAACTCAGTATTCCGCTATTCCAAGGGTAGTAAAACTGTGTCTTCATGATGGCAATGAATCTATTTTCTGCTAGTATTCTGGGTCATTTTAGAAAGCTCTTCCTGAAATCTGTGTTTCTGTAAGGATTCTCTCTCAGCAGACAAGGAAGATGATGTTGAAATCTTCTGAGACTGGCTGCAGTTACATCTTAGATGTGTCTGTGGAAAAGGTGGCTCTCTCTTTAACTCTCACCGGATGTGGCTGTTGAAGACTTGAGCACTGATTCTCTGAAGAATTTGTGTAGATCTGGAGCAGCTCTGCAGCTTCCTGCTGCATGGGGACTTTGCTCTTCAGCATAGAGGAGCCTGACCTTTTTCCAAATCTTCAGGCACAGGTCATTGAAATGATCACAGTACTGAAGGTGAAGGCTTTCCTAGTCATCACTGATTCTGCCAGAGCCATCTGTGTTAAGCACATTGAACGCTGGCTTGTATCTCCAAGAAAGTGGGAGGAAGGATTGCAGATGAGCAGTTAGTGAAAAGTCTGTAGTTTAAAAGCTGGATTTCTGAAATGAAAACTACTACATGCCTCTGCTTCCAGGAAAATCACTATTAGAAATCAACACAGACTTAACTGGCATTCAGTTAAGGCAACATGAATACAAATGATTTACTTGTAACTCCTTGGAGAGAAGAAGTGGGTGTTTCTATAGGTAGTAAAATCCTTTTCTCCACTTTCTGAGTATACTGGTTTTATTTTAATAATAGACATTTTCTCACCCTTTTTAGTATTCTGCATTGTGATTTATTATATTATAAATATAAAAAAGGATCTAATTCTATTAAAGTTAGAAAACGCTTTGGTTGTATTTTAAATGAATACAGGGTTAAAGAATATGTGCAATTTACAGTGTGGTCCTGCCTTTATCTAAGTGATTATTAGAGTTTCTGATCGGTAAAATGAAATATCACCACTTTGTATCACATGTATCATGGTCTTGATAGAATATAGACTTCTGTAGCAGTGACTTGCTTACACAGCAGCATAAAGCAGATGGAGAAAATTGAGTATGGCTGTTCTTATCTCTACAAATAAGATGTGTACACTGAAGAGCAGCAGCCCCAAACCCATCCTGCTTCATTAGGCAGCTGAAGGAAACATAGGAAAAATTACAGTCACATTATCAGGTTTACAAAAGTTCTCTAAAATACATAGCTGTTAAAAGTAGACCAATACATCTGACTTGCGTAAAGTTATGAAGCAAGTCCAGGCAATGTTTGTTTGTCTCCTAAGACAAAGTCTTTGTTACCACAGAAAAGACAGATTCTGGGGCTTGCCTTGCCTTCGTTTGCCATGCTAAATCTCCCAAGGCCATTCAGCTCCTGGGCCTTTACTTTCATTAGCACATTTGTCTGGGACACCAACATGCTGAATGTTTTGGGAAGCAGAACTGGAAAAAAAAAAGGAAACAAAAATGCAACAACTGTGCTATGCACATAGGCCATACCCACACCTGCTGGGGAACTGGGCTTCACAAGGGATGCAGTACAGTCCCACTGAGAGCTAGTAAAATCCTTCCAGTCACTTTGACACGCAAACTTCCATCCAAGAGAAGTGCAGGACTCTTAAAACTCAGTTTTGATTCATGAGATAACTAACACACATCTGTAAAGGAAAACAAAAGCTTGAAATGTAAAATTTAGTTCCACAGTTTAACTCTTATTCCTAAAACTTATGTTGATCAGGTCCAAGTGGGGTTTTGTAGTTGGTTTTGGTTGGTTATTTTTAACTTTCAGAATGCTTGCTCTAGGACTTGGATTGATCCATAAGGAATCTGGTCCATAAGGAATACTTAAATTCAAAGAGCAGTACAGAAAATGTGCTACCTTTCTGAATTTTAGCCAGTTGTTTGATGTATAACATTGGCAGTTCAAGGCTCCTGCTAAATTTTTAAGCCGTTTGGAAAATAAATTAGAGACTCCAGTAGGACTTCTCTGATTTACACCAGCTGGGAATTTGACCCTGAGTCTTTTAGAACAGTGTAATAGCCCATCAATAAGAAAACATTTCAGTCGGTATGTGAAAAGTAGCACTCCTCTGCCAGTTCATTCCCTGGCTTTCCTGGTGGAATGTTTGCGAAGAAAATTGTCACAACATTTTTAGTGGCTGCTGAGGTAGCAGTTACAGGTTCTGCTCAAAGCAGCTGCTATAGCTTCACGTATTTTTGGGGACAAAGAGGTAGGAGCCTGGATGTATGTATAAGGGGAAGAAATGGGAATACAGACATATGGGACTTGTATGCTGGGATCATTCTCTCAGCAGATGGGTAGGGAAAGGCAAATGACTGACTGTCAACATGGAGCCAAAGGAAGGAGCCTGATTGTGTCAAACTGATATCCCACATGTCATCCTGGGAACCACTATTAGTCAAAACAGGTCTTACAACAACAGTGTGCCTAAAAGTAGCACCAGCTCTCTGATTCTAACCAGATTCCTAAATATGCATAGGAAGAAGGGCGGTCCAGAAAAGGATGACCTGCATATGATGTTGAGGTATTGATGCTCAGTGTGTTGGCCAAGTATATAACAGATAGCAAAAGTCAAATACCAAACCTGAACAAGTGCTCAGCACAAGTCTGGACAACGTCTGCCCCCACTGAGGGTCCACAGCATTATTCGAGGTGTTGACAATAATCTTCTGAGTAACAGCTTCAAGGGCATTTATAACATTTGCTGCAAATGGTAATAGCATTTGCGCATTTGCTTCTGCTGCCTGTAGTCCTAACATTTTATCTTGCTGACTTGATGGATTAGGTGCGTGATTGCATGGTATTTTTGGGGTGAAACAGAATGTTTAAGGCCAAAGAGAAGACCTAAAATAATCTTAGGCCTAATTTTCTACTTTTCCACAGTGTTTGCATATATGTGGCAGCTGGTAAACTGCTCCTATCAGACAGCCCAAAGCTGATATAGTAACACAGTGTCATGGTTTAAGCCCAGCCGGTAACTCAGAACCATGCATCCACTCGCTCACTTCCCACCACTTCCTTCCCCCTGCTCCCGGAGGGATGGGGAGGAGAATCGAAAGAATGCAACTCCCATGGGTTGAGATAAGAGCAGTCCAGTAACTAAGGTATAACACAAACCACTACTGCTACCACCAGTAATAATAATGGTAAGGGAAATAACAAGGGAAGAGAATACAACTGCTCACCACCCGCTGATCAATACCCAGCCTGACTTCCGGGTAACTGCCCCCAGTTTATATAGTGGGCATGACGTGCTGAGGTATGGAATACCTCTTTGGTCAGGTGTCCTGTCTCTGCTTTCTCCTGGTTTCTTGTACCCCTCCTCCCTGTCAGAGCATGAGACTCAGAAAGTCCTTGGTCGGAGTAAACATTACTGAGCAGTAACTAAAAACATTGGTGTTATCAGCGCTGTTCCCAGGCTGAAAGTCAAAAACACAGCACTGCACCAGCTACTAAGAAGGAAAAAAATGACTGCTACTGCTGAACCCAGGACACACAATAATGTTGTTCATCTGTTCTTGCTAATATTTTTTTTTAGTCACATGAAGAATGGATGGAAAAGGACATTGAAAAGATGGCACATTGGCATCTCCCCATCTTGGATTCCTACCTCTCAGCAGCTTGGCTTGTGCAGCATGTCTGCTGTTCTTGGCTGGGTCTGAAGCAGCAGGCACAAAAATGGCCCAGGTGGAATTAGCTATGTTTAAGCTTATTTCTGTATCAGCAGAAATTGGAAGCTGATATATAACTCCAAAAGAGCATCAAATCTCTGTCAAATCCACTCCCACACTAAGCTCACATCCCATTTCCCTGAAATTAAACCTTCACTCAGAGAAATCAGCTCCAGGTGGATGAATTTCCTAGAATGTACATTCATTAGTTACTACTGGCATAGCACAGTGAAGGTGGAGAGCATTACACAATCAACTAATAATGTCACTAATATGTGCTATTATTAAGGCTATTAAAATAGAATTGGCATTGTAGAAAATATGGTGTCATTAAATACGTATTAGGGCTTTATAATGAACTATCAGCATGACTGGTTCCATGCAGTCTTGGCAGGCAATTTTAGAGGAACACATTCGCTTCCCAGCTTTGTAGTGCCAGGACTGTAATCTGGTGGGATTTGAAGGCAAGAGAGCAAGGGCATCGTGTGAAGCCAGGCCTCAGGCATAGTGCTGCAAGGAGGCTGTGCTCTCTGGGGCTGCCTGCACCCTTGGCTGCTTGCACTGTGGTCTGTCTGCACCCTGAGCTGCGGCACTGCCACCCTCCACATGCCAGTGAGCTCCGGGACAGGGAAAGGAATGGCCGTCACGTGCACTTGAGCTGTGTCCAGATGGAGTGTCTGAACAGTGCAAAGCTCTGGAGAAAAGAGGAAGGTAAGGATGAGATGTGACTGCTGGGACCCAGTCTGCTCTGCAGTGGGTTGAAACACTGGCAGGTGAGTGGCTGGGGTACTTGGTGGTTGCCATCAGATAACTCCTTGTCTGGTTTATTGGCAGCTAGCTTTGCTAGTTCCCACACAATTACCATTGCTTTTCTATACTTGGAGGATTTCCTCCAGTGCTGGCTGGCAGAATATGGAGTACAGAAGAAATAATAGTTTTCATTTCTGAAGGAGAGCATTTGGCTGGGGTTAGTTTGCAAATGGGCTTCTCCAAGCATGCCCACTTTTTCTGGTTGAAAATTTTGTCTGGCATTTCCATTCATGTTCATGGCTACAGATGGGATCAGATAAGTGACATTTGAACACTGAATATAACCATTTGAAGAAATGGCATGTCTGTTTTGTACATGCTACAGATTCAGTGTACCTCAGACACAGCAGATGTTCCCTGCAGATCAGCCATAACACTTCTGCCACAGAAAGCCAGCACTTCCCAGAAGGTGCTGGACCACTGCTCAAGCCACGCTTGGTTTAATCTATGTCGTGTGGAGCAATGATTGAAAACTGATAAAGCTTAATATATAAAACTCATAGAGCTTAATGCCTGTTGCTTTTAATAGTTAACGGCTTTTAAGTCTCTCACATAATGATTCAAATAAACAGATGTTCTTTTATAGCCTGTCCAGCCCGTGAATCTTGAAATGCTATACAAGGGCCATAACCATTTTACAACAGTCAAATTGTAGTCCAGAAAGACAGTCTTGCATCTAGCCGATGGCTGAGCCAAGAACAGAACAAGTGCCTCTGGACCCCAGATGAGGTGCTACCCAAAAAGACAAAGGATGAAGAGGATCCCACCTTACCAGAAAATATGCAACTGTACATAGAATCATAGAATCATAGAATAGTTAGGGTTGGAAAGGACCTTAAGATCATCTAGTTCCAACCCCCATGCCGTGGAGAGGGACACCTCACACTAAGCCATGTCACCCAAGGCTCTGTCCAACCTGGCCTTGAACACCGCCTGCAAAAGACATCCCCAAGCACAGCACAGGGAGGGCCCAATAGCAAATGGTCCTTTCTTTGCCTCAGAAATCTATAACATTTCCTCTGGGGTCTTTCTCATGATTTTTTTCAGTGCTTGAGGTTAAAAGCATTGGCACAGTTCTTGTCAAGTCAGTGTAGTTATGGCAGCGTATATCTGTTGAACTCCTGATGTGATCTGTTCTCAGAAATGCAGCTAAACATGAAGAATGATACCAGACCTATGGTCTATCTCTACTGGGACCTATGGTCTATATCTTCCATTCATTCAAATAAATGAGCAAAACAAAAATCACAGTCAGAATTGCATAAAAAGAACTAACACTGTGAACTGCAATCGGCAGGGTTTGTCAGTTTGCCAAGTAAAGCTCTGAGCAGTTTAACTGTCTTAACTGGTTTAGTTAAACTACTTCATATCCTTTCTTGGATGCTTTTTAACTGATAATGGTAGCTTTAATTCACCAGTGCTGCTCCTGTACAGCCCACGCTGCAGTGGTGGAAACAAAGCCTCCCTTGGTACTCACATTCAGGCGTATGGTACTACTGGGAGAAAAGCTGTGAACCTCCCATGTGTGGTTAGTGTTTATTTAGTTCACAGTATTAAAGCCTGAGGTATAGGTATATAAGCACTGTGAGAACTGTCTTGTCTACTTGCTGAAAATGTTATTGCATATACAGAACTCAACATAAAGGAACCACATTCTATGAAAAGGCATTTCATTACGTTGCCACCAAACCTATGAAATAGAAACCTTCTTTAGCTGTAGCAGATTAGCTTTATTCACATGGTTTGCCTACTTCTTGAACACAATGCAGTACCTGAATTAAAATCTTTAGATTTTTATGCTCTCTATCTTTTTAGGGCTAGGTTAATGAATAATACCCACAATTTTACTTGGTTATCTGAGTGACCTGATCTCTCTGCCCAGATCAATCAAATTCTCTCAAGCAAGCTTCAAGGCAAGTGTTAATGGAGAAAAATGTAAAATTTGCCTTTTAGAATTTTTCTCTCAAATAAAATGTGCTGTTTCCTCAAGAGGTTCTTTCAAGAAAACTTGCTCATTAAAATATTAATTGGAAACAGGCAGAAAAGGGGCACGAACAAAGTCACATATCTGTTGAATTCTGCCTAGAGGAATGTGATTATCTAGTTTCTCAAATAGACTGTAACACTGATTGTAGCACTGATTTCATTGCATTGAAAAACACGGCAAGATAACCTTCCTAATCTTCTCTTTGCTCAGCAGAAGGTCTGGTGGTGTAGAAATGAGCAAATAAAGTGAGAGCTACGACTTTTTTGTATTATTTCCTGGGAAAAGACCACTTCAAAAATAAGGAAAACCTTTCTGGTAATTGAAAACAGAAGAGTGACATCACCTTTACTTATTCCAGACTTCACTATCGAGTGTATATTTTTTACACAATACAATCCAAATCTTTTTCCAGGATGACTCAAGAGACAGGAAAAAAAAAAAGATGTTTTCCTGCTGTTTGCCTTGGTAACTGTGCATCCCATTGCTGGCTTCCGGGGCTCCATGTTCTGAATGGTTCCGAGTCCCTTCCTGTGCTGTGAGCAGGAGCCTGGGCAGCTGGTGAAACAGAACAGCAACAGGAACAACAAACCAAACTCCTCCATATGATTAGCCTGGCCATGCAAGGAGAGGGAATCAGAAATCCAGCCCATTTATACTGGCAGAAGTTATGCTGCTTCTCTCCTGCTCAGGAGCAAAGGACCCCATTCCTGGGTCTGCAGCAGCATACTGGTGTATGGGCAGAGCCTTTGTAGATGTGCTAGAGCTGCCTAAGCTGTAGTATTGCTTGCTGGTGAGCTGTGTCTAGTTTGACTAGGAAGGCCTGGTGCTCTAGTTCAGGAGTCCAGTGAAAAGTACAAACACACTCACTGCAAGCCTCTGTCCGTTGCACTTCTGACTCATGATGATGTTTCAGAAGCGTGCAGATTTTCCAGTGGTGGGTTTCATTCTATTGACATCTCTGATCAGGAACTTCAGTTTTTACATAGCACGGGGTGCTTCCGTCTGCGTACTGAGAGCCTTCACCCCTCCTGATGTCAAACACTGGAGGAGGTTGGGATTGCTTTGTTTGCCGTGCCAAGGAATACATGCTGTAACAAGTGAACGTGGGCATAACTGGTGTGCCATAAACTTCACTCTGTGCCACTTAGGGAAGGACTGGAAGAACTGGATTTCTGCCAGCCAATATAAAGGTAGGGTAGGCTGGGAACAGGCAGTTCTCTCCTGCAGAGCCTTGTAAGCAGCAGATCTCATCAGAACCAGGTAAAAAACCTCTGCATGAATTTGTTTATTTTGGTTTAAGCTTGCTACTGTTTGACCTGGGTCATTCCTGAGCAAAGGGCGGGATTCAAATATATCCCACCTGACCTCCAGCTGCAGTCCCAAAGGGACATGGCACTCCTGTGCATCCTGGGTCATACCTGCCAAGCCCATGGAGATACCTGGAATAGAACAGGGTAGTTATAATGCACTGTACATAGACAGCTAAATCTCAACAAGTGTTTTTACAGCTCTTTGCACTGAGGATTTGGGGGTTTAGTCTGCATAAATTTGCTTTTAGAAAAGAAATGGCTGTGTCCTAGTTCATGGGGACACTCACAAAGATTGTTTTGCTGTGCTTCCTAATACATGTGGACTGGTAGCAACCACACTGAGCTATGATGCTTACACTTAGCATGCAGATGTTACCAACCCCCTAAAAGACTTCTGCTCAGGTATTTCCCAGCACTCCAGGCTGCTACATTCCTTTAGCACGTCAGGCTTTCCCACTAATGTCTCTGCTTCACCCGACCCCTCTTACCAGCTGGCTACGTGGAGACCTATTTCATGGCTACAGTTTGGTGGGATTCTCTGGAAGTCTCATCTATGTGACCAGCTGAGAATGACTTGCCAAGCATCTGTAAAGCATATCTCCTGGATATCTAAGGGAGATACTGATGAACAACATCTCTACTGTATTTTAGTCCACAGCCTGGTATTGTAGGAAATGGATTTGAAAGACCTGTTTGCTGCCTTTGTTTGGGAGTGGAGACTTAAGCCCAGGCCTCCTGCACTTCTGACTAAGCTTGGTGAATCCTTAGGTAATGATGCAAAAAATAAGATCTGCTTTTGGTGAAACATTAGAGTGGAAAAAATAGTGAGCTTTTGTCCCTTGCAGATACAATATGACTGTTTTCGCGGAGCAGTAAGCTAAAGATGAGGGTTCTGGGGCTGAGTGCTAGCTGCTCCAGGAGGGAGGGCCAGCCATGGGTGACCCCAGCACGGGCCTTCCCTTCATCAAAAGGCACAGCCCCTGTAGCCAGGTGCTGGTAATGGGCCCACTGACAGAGCCAGAGGAGATGAGTGATGAGCCAGGTCCAAGGGCTGTCCAGCCCAGTCAAGAGCAGCAGGAGATGGAGCCAGAGATGAGACAACAGTGTGGGCCCAAGGCATCAACCCAGGAAATAGGGCCAGAGATGGGGCTGGAGACAGGCACCCCTCCTGCATTGCTGGGGCAAGGACCAACAGCCCCAGGCTAAGCTGAAATGGGGCTCCAGGGCCACGGGCTGAGCTGGAGGGAGGCCCCAGGGGAGGCTGGGCAGGGACAGAAAGACGATCAGTGCCTTCGGGGGCTGTGGCAGAGAAGTGTTTGAACCCATTGAACAGTCACCAAGACAGCAAAGATAAGGACTCCATGCATGATATTAAGCGTATCCACGACACACAGTCTTTGGACTCTGTGACTTGTAACAACTTAGTGCAGCAAGTAGAAGGCTCAGGTTCCCTAAACTCCCAGTGATGTGCGCTAGCTGGGTGTTTATCTTGAGAAAGGCAGGGCAAAAGAGTTTCTTGAAGCCAACAAATAATACATTTAAAAACAAATCTCTGTAAAGTGAGGGCACTGCAGGCTGTGGAGGAAGTGCTGGATTAAGACATCTTGGAAATGCTCTGGCTTCTGTCTTTACCATCCTTTATGGCCATATGAAAGTCTGTGATTGTTTTTCACCTTCAAAAGGTTTCTTAATTCATCATCTTCATGTGATGTGCTGTAGAAATACTAGCGCCAATTGCTGCTAATACAATTTATTTTTGTGACTGGAATTTACATATTTATTAAAGCATTGTCTGCCTCATTCAACCTTAGGATTGAATAGAGAAAAGACAGGAATATACAGTAATAGAAATATAAGGAAAATGAAAACAGATTTGAGGGATTTTTTTTTAGCAGCAAGCTAAATTAAGCAAAGGTTAGCTCTACCACTCAGATTCTCTGCTGACAAGCTTGGAAAATCCTCCACATCACTTAGCATCTAAAATGCACAATCCACCCCCTTTTTAGCACATTTTAGCACAAAGCTTCTAACTAGCCAGAAAAAAAGAAGCAAGAGCTTTATGGACAGGAATAGCAAGTAACTTAAAATTCACATGGTTCCCTTTGGGAAAAAGATAGTTGACTTCTGTGGGAAGTATCTACTAAAAGCTGTTCTTGGAAGATACTGAGCATCATTTCATAAATATATTGCTCAATCTGTCAAATTTATTTACACGTACACAGACAGGCCTGCTATAAACATTACAGCACTGGTTACTGCTCTTAACAGTGTCAGTGTTGATAACAAGACTGTGTTTGAATTTTATTGTACACAGTAATTCCCACTGGTCTGGCATTGTATATGGGAAAATACGCACTTAACAGACATAAATTTGGGATTCAGTATCAAAAATAACTCTCAGAATCGACACGTGCTCAAGATGTTGCCTTCCTGCTAAATTAATGGCAACAGTAAAGGTAGTGGTATTTCAGAAAGTCACATTCTTCTGTTGGAGAGACACGGGGAAGGAACATAGTGCTGGCAGTTGGACAAATTCTATTGGTGCAAAACGATGGAGCCTGTTAATCTTTGCCAGCTCATGCTAATGGCAATAAAGCAAGTGCTGTCACTTGGAAGTGTTTATCAAAGTACTACAACCATCTTATATGCAATTGAGCTATAAATGAAATAAAACTGGGTTTTGGGCTGTTACTACACCTTCTATTTTTGATGCAAGAGAACATCTTACAGCCTGAGCAGGGCTTGCTGTATCCCTGTTTATCTGCACACTGGGGGGCCACATGTTACGATAAATTTGTGTTTACCATTAGTTCAACTAATAGGTAATATAAAGAAGCAAGATTTTAGAAGTGAGAATGGAAAGGTTTTTTTTTCATAAATCATAGTTTCATCTGTCAAGATACACCTCCATCCTTTTCATAAAGAGATGAGAAACAAAAGGAGAAAAGCACAACAGGTAGGGTAGAAATGCAGGGTTAGGAATTCAGTTGCTTTTCTCCAGGATTAATGCCCTGAAAGGCAAGGCTCTGGCTATGGCATAGCCCCAGCTCAGAGCACCCACCAGCTACAAAGGTGCAAATCCTGTTCCTGCTGCGGGTTGAGGTGTGAGTGCTGTGGGCCAGGTTTGACCTTCAGAGACAGGGCAGCACCAGGACTTCTGAAAGAAACCCACAGGCAAACTCTGGGGGAAAGCAGGAAAATATTTGTAACAACTGTGAGAGATCTTTATTTTCAGCTCCATTTTCCAGCAGTCGTGTCCTCTTATTTCCAAGGGATCCGGCTAATGCAACCCAGGTGCTTCTCTGGCTATCACTTTAAAGACTCCAAAGATTTTTTTCAGTCAGGAAATGAAAAAAATCCTTTTATAGCAGTTTCATTTCAACAAATGATTTTGCCTTCAGCTTTGTAACTTCTAACTAAATATAAAATGAAAATGAAAGTGTCACTTCAAATGGCAAACAAACTTCTTTTCCAAAATCTTTTGATACTGTTGCAACTTTCTCTCCCTTTTCACTGAGATTTTGTGTTGGAGAAAAAGTAAACAATTTCATACATCTCAGATACATGTTTAATTAAAAGTAGTGCCCTTTTTAAATGCAAACCAGTTTTTCTAGCAGCTCTACCTCCTGCACGTCAAATACTAAAGTCAAACTACTCTTTAAAACATTTGCTGGATGTATTCTGCAGAATGCTGGGTATCATTTGTTCATTTCCACATGGGCAAAGGGTGTTTAACTTCTCAAAGCCTGAGACATTTAGAATACAAATAATCAGGCAATGGAGATATTTTTTCTAACATTTAGAGTGCAGACTTTACAATCTGTGTTTAAGAATGTATTTTACCAACTAGTTCCAACTAATTTAAATAGAATTCAGGCTTTGAAATGCTTTAAATACTTAAGTGGCTCTGTGGGCCTAAACTTTACTCTCTCCATTCTAATGGGTATTGATAATGGTGATTCAGGGATTACAACACTGAAAATGGTATGAGAAATACCTTCCAAACTCTAGTAAGAATCACAGCTAGAGAAGAAGGTTGAGGAACAGTCACCTGCAGCTTTCAGTGATCCTTGGCCAAAGCCTAAAGAAAACTAACTTTGAACTCTTAGGAAAAAAAGGAGAGTTTTCTTTCGGCTGTCACAGTCCATGCTCCTTGCAATAATTTCAGGGTTTTTAAACTGGAAATAGAAACAGTAAGAAAATGGCACAAGATAACCTGCTCTGATCCTACCTAAATCAAGAACTGAGAAATTACTGGAAATTGCATTAGAAAACCTCGCCTAGGAAAATTGCCCGGTTCAGAAAACTTCGATGGGTTGCAGTTACAGCTGGACAGCTTTTTTCAAGCTGAACAAAGCTGCTGAATATTCAGGTCTCTGAATTTCCTCTTATTTATGGAAATATTTTTTTAAATATTTATCCTTATGTATGTAAAATCATATTCTATACATTACCCAACCACTGAGGCAATACAGAAGGTCTAGCATGTGAAAAGGACACAAAACCGGGCACTGATTTTTCAGGCTTTGGCTAGAATTGAAGGTTCTTCTTTTTGAGGCTTGAATGCTGTTAGTTTTCTGCACTGCAAAGAGCAAACACATCAAAAAACTTGTCCTCCCAGGGCCACAAGCCAGCTGTTCCCCTCTACCACCACATATAAACTGCAAAACTCAACAAAACACCGCAATCCCCTGCTACTGTTGCATTTGCTACTGCTTCAGCAAAACTGCAAAACTGCAAAACTATTCTTCCCCCTCAGTTTTCTGCTTTACTGCTGCAGGATTTCTCTATATCCCGTATCAGAATGTTATATCCAGCCAAGTTCAATGCTAGACATTCACCCATCGGCCTTGGCTGACATATACCCTGTGAGGTGAGCAGGATAATAAGGCTTTTTCTTGTAACAAAACCTTTGTATGAGTCTGTTCCACATCATCCTGCAGGACTAAGCTAGTTAAGAATATCAACAACAGCTCCAATAGCTAATGGGCTTGTAAGCTGATTTGCATAATGAAAAACCTATATTAACGCTAACTAATTAAATTGGAAAAATGGTGTTTGAAAGAAACTGTATTCTTCTCTTTGGAAAATAGTAAAATATGTGGAAAATTCATATGATCACTTTACTGCCAAAAAGACTGAGTATGAGGCTAAAGGTGGGGGGAAAGATAATATTATTGTATTATAAAACACAGTGATCCAAAAGAAAAATATAGGTCAAATCCTAGGAAAATTTTAGATAGGGTCCAGTAGTACTGTGAATTCTTTGTGTAGAGAGATTTAAACTGTTATTTTCCATAGAGACATGTCAGAGACATGATTGTCAACTATGCAGGGAATTCAGTGTACCCGCATCTGCAGGCTGGATTTTCTGAAGATGGAGGTAGTGCACAGTGAGCGCTGGAGACAGGACAATCAATCCCTTGCAGCAGGACACATGCCAGCTACTCGATACTTGTATTTGAGAGATCTTACACACCAGTGAGCCATCACTTCCCTCCATAAATATAAATCGCACTCTGTTCACCAGTGCACACTAATAGTTGCTATTACTCTTGCAATTGTCCACAAGGGCAAGGATGGAATAATGACAAGATTAGAGGAGGTGTGGAACTGGGAAGGAGGAGTTCAAGCAGGTTTGTAGTGATTCCCTTCAAAATATCTTACACTTTGGGCCCTGAAAACCAGCAAAGAGCAGGGATTTTGGCTGCAGCCCTTTTGCATGTGAATATGTGAGGAAGTGTGGGCTTAACCCTTCTGCCTGCCTGTTCCTCTGAAGGGACAGGAAGGAATGCAGCTACAAGTTAGGTCACACCATATACCCTGGCTACCTCATCTGAGCATCTGGGTCATTAAAACATGGCAGCCAAAAAGGAGAGTGAGTGGCTCTTTGCCTACTGCCCACATTAGTTGTCTCTGAAATTGGTACTCATGGGTCCTGAGTAGCCTCCTCACTGTAATAAAGAAACTTCAAAGAGCATCCTGTCTCCCCACCCAGGAACAGCACTGACTGTTAATGACACCTGAACGTTTGTGGCTTTAGGCATTTTGCTGCCTGACACATCTCATCCTTTACTGACCTAAATTCACATTTTGCAGTTGCTTTAGGGCATTTACGGAAGGCTGACTCCACTTTGAAGATAGAGATGTTATAAATGTCAAACACCCCTATGACTATTTACATGCAAACATACATTGTATCAGTCATTTACATTATAGTGATCAAAATGATAAGGTCAGAATTAAGCAAGAGGTCAGAAGTCAGCATTTGGTGCCTGAAAATAATGTGCCACTGGAAAATGTGACCAACTCTAAGCTGAGCTCAGGTAGAACAACTGATAGAAATCATATATCCTTTCCTTGGCTGTCGGACTCAGAGCTTTCAAAGCTACGATGAAGTTGTTACACACTGCCTTCCTGTGGCTCCTGAAAAGATTTTCACTCCAAGTTTCACCATAAAAATGCATCGCTGCAGACCAGTTGTTCCTGTGGCCCATTTGCAAAGCAACCCCCTCCCTCAGCTCATGGCAATTTGACAGCCCTATTCCACTAAATTCTTTACATTCTCAATCTTCAGGTAACTCAAGAGCCTGGTTCTTCTCATAGCAGAGTCAACGAAAAAAGTACATGAATTTTGATGGCACAGGATCAGATCCTTGGGCAAGGCATTTTAACAGCTTTTTTTCTCAGGATGTTTTTAGAACCAGTAATGAATGCAGTAAATAAATGAATTTGCTTGACCTCCTCAGTCAATATACAGTTATTCTATTTTCTTTGTTCCTTCCTATCAGCAGCCTATAATTGCTTACCATTTGGTTGCCTTTTTTACTCTCCCATCCTATTTCTGATATGCTCTTTAATTCTCCCAGGTAAGGCTGAGTTCTCTTCCTTTCTCCCCTTTATTAAGAAAACTCATGGTATAAGAAGGTGCTGACTCTTTTTAACTTATATTTCCATTCTGCAGGGGGTTGGTTTTACCTTGCATGAACAAATTCAGAGTTATTCACAAATGAAAGCAAGAAAAGATCTACCTGTGCTTGATTTTCCCTTGGAGACAAGAAGAGCCACTGAATAAGTAAATTGTATTTGCTGGGAACCAGAGTACATTTTCTGCATTAGTAGCAGTTCTCAGGAAATTGGCTGTAGTAAATTGTTCAAGTTTCACAGGCCAGTGGGCATAGGGTAACTTAGTGGTAACGATCAGAGAAGGAAAAATCTTTCTCCCTCAAGGAAAGATAGATATTTGGAGAAAAATAATATAAAGGAGTTGTTCAGTGAAAGAGCTGTATAGAGGAACAGCAATGCTGAGAGAGAACAACAAGTCTCAAACTAGCGGCTTCATCTAACAGCAAAAGAATAGCAATTAAGTTTTATGTAGTGGGGGGACATCATCGAGCAGTGTCCCTGCATTTGCAGGGACCCTACCTCAAAAGTATGCTAAGCATTATAAGCAACTTAGATTAAAAGACTATGACCAGGAATTGAAGAGACCACTATATATATTAAAAAAGGATAAAAATGACTGACTACATAGTGATTCCTGGTAAATGAGGACAAAATCATAGACTATAATAAAAATTGCTGGGGATACAAGAAAAGAAAGGATTTCTTTTGTGTGTTGTCAAAGCTTATAAATAAAGACAGCAGATTAAACCTGCAGAAGGAGGGAAAGTCTGATGAATATTAGGTTAAAATGAAAGTTGTAAGATTATCTTGTTCTATGGGAAGTATTTGAAAAGAGTACATGAAGCAGGGGATATACATACTTTTTTAAATAACAGACCAAATGACCTATTAAACTTTATCTCACCTGGAAGATTCTTACAGCTATATTCAGAGAATGAAACGTCATTAACCTCAATATCATTGATACTTTCAATAAAACAAGTTAGTCTGACACCCTGTTCCTGTATTAGAAAAATAGGAAATATTTTATTTAATATGTAAATTATCATTGCCTGAGTTATTTTAGATGTGAACTAAAGGAACTGAAGCATTTTAGGCCATCATAACTCATCCTGCAGTTTTCTAATCCCTGCATGCAGGGACCTTCACTTGCAGCCCTAGCACCATTACGTGCAGAGAGATGCCAGGTTGTTTCATATCATCCATCTGAGTTCTCCCATGTTCCCCTTCTAGAACTGATGGGGAGAATGATGCTCACTGTCAAAGACACTTCAATGTGCTGGGCCAAAGTTAATTACACAGGACTTAGGCTGGTTTATACCTGCTTATGACCCAGTGCATGACAATGCTTGCTGTGTTGGGAAATGAATGGCGACCGCTACCCTACTCACGCATGATGTAACCATTAACTCAAGGGCAGTCACAGAGAAAGCTATAAAGGAAGTAAAATCAGTAGAGCATGGACACTGTTTGCTAAGTGCCAGCTGTTAATCCAGGGTAATGAGTTAATTTTTAAAGGAAGAACTTGCCATGAGAGGGTTATGCATGCTCCCATAGCTCCCAGATGGATTGCACCTTGCTGGGATATGGAACCCGGTCTGGGAGCAATGGTGAGGATGGTGCCAAGCTATTTTTCTTTCTGAGCTAGTCTCTTGTCATTACCTATTTCACTACATTTTATGACTCCTGCTTCCAGATGGCAATTTATAGCTTAGCTGAATAATAATAATAATAAAAGGTAATTTTTCTCCCTGTTTTGCACATACATTCTATAATTGTGATAAACAATGTGTATCACAGCAAATGTATATTGTGTGCTGCTGAGAGGGCATGGGCAGCACACTAGGCTGATTTTTCCCAGGCGCACTTTTACTTATGGTGGTGCAGAGAAGAGACGGAAGGAATACCAGCTGTTTTCTTCCCTCTCCTGCTACACGACTGGCTGATACACCATGTGTTCATTCATGTGTCTGGTGGAAGGGCAGCTGTCCCAGGCAGATCAGGACAGTATTTGTTAGTGGGTTTCTATGGGGCAGTTCCTTTACTTTGGTTTTCTTTAGCACCTGTTTTTGAAAGTAAATTAATTTAAAAGAGTGGCTCCTTTGCTTGTGAAGTATTTTGAGTCAATCTATGGGTAGTCAATCTATAACAGAAACTACTTTTGAACTGTTTCTTTATGTTATGGGGAGATTAATGAGTGGTTGGTGAAAGCACTCATGAAACCCTCAGGATCTGTTAGCATTCCTCATTTTCTAAAACTAGATTTCTAGCCCCACTGCTGTAACTCACAAAGCCAAAGGGTTTGAATGTGTGTGTGCTTGTATGTATGAACTCCTCAAGCTACTGGTGTCTGCATTTGTTCTCTTTGACTCACCGTTATTAAATCTACCCTGGTTGCTGCTCAAACCCTAATGATGACCATACTGATGTCCTATATTTGTTCTTTATAAAAATAACTTGTCCAGTTTATTACTGCAGCAATTTGATAATAATTGTTTATGTAGTGGACATCTTTAGAGCTAATTTGGTACAGGCGATGCTTTGATTAAACTGTCTAATGCTGTATGCTCTTTGGAAAAGTTACTGATACCGATGTTTTCATTTTCCTTTCTCTCTTTTCCTTTTAAGTAGGCAATTATTAGAATTTATATAATTTTATTAAAAACTAGGCTACACATTCAGTATTCAGTTATGCAGTATCTTGAAGAAAATGTAGATGAGCCTGTAAACTAGACGGTCGATGCCCCAATGGGTCCTTAGCATGTCTTCATCCTGCGCACTAACTTCCAGGTTGGATAATTTTGTGTGATGATATTCACATTGTCCTTTATCACATCCTGAGTAGTGCAATATAGTGCAGAAAGTGCTTCCATTTCCTATGGAGACAAATTGCTTTTCATTTTCTGTGTGAATAACTGACTATTTAGGTCTTGAATTCATCTACATACATTTGATGAACTAATTAGAGACCTGCTCTCGTTAGGTACCATCTGCAGGCAATGGAGAAAGAGGCACTTATGCAGGGTGATTCCTCCCCCCTCACCCACCATTCAGGATCTGAGATAAACTCAAGAGGTTCCTGCAGAGTGAGTTTATGACAACCGCATTCCTAAAGCAGGCACCTCAGCTACATGCATGAAGTTGCCTGGGTAAACTGCACTGTGACATTCAGTCCTTATGACTTTAACCACTTACATGTTATGTCTGTGGACCCAGGTATGTGCCTGTAATTTACTCAGTCATTAGAGGGAGAAGGTATCTCCTGGCAAGGATAAATATACTGGACAGATGTTGTACATAGGTGGGAGGAGTCATGCTCTAGGGGTTTCTGTCTCTTTCTGCCAAAGATAAAGAGTATCTTGAATAACTACCTTGGAGCAGATGCCTAACTTTTATATGGCTGAGAAAAATCCCATTGTAAGTGTTTGTCCTGGGTTCAGCAGTAGCAGTCATGCAGTAGCAGTTATGCAACTGCGTGGCTGACTGGGTTTAAACCATGACAGTGTTAAAGGAAAGTATCATCCCAGCAGCTTAATAGTCATCTTTTATCTTACCCGGTAGGATAAAACAGGCAGCAGGATGCGAGCTTCCCTATAATGTTCTGTGAGTATCATCCAAAGTTATTAAGCTCTGATTTGCCTGAAGAGTTAGAAAACAGCTCAGCCTTCATTGTCATTAACTCAGTTACTTTCAGCTGTACGTCAGACTTTACGACAGAGAGCTTAAGTCATTTTACCAATTTATGTGATGCAGCAGGTAGCCAAGATAGTAACTGGATAGGCTGGAACTGAACTTTCAACTTAGTTGTGATGCCATAATAGCAGAGAAATAAAGTAGATTTAACTGTAGATACTCTGACTCCATTAAGAGAAGGGATGGAGAACAGACCACTATTGTTTCAATTGTGGGTTTCAGGAAGATGTTAATGTTCTCACATCATGATGATCATGATTTGATAACAATGCCTGCAATGAATTTTTAGTAGGCTTTTATATCTCATATTTATAGAGTTTAAAATCCTTTTAAAGTCCTAATAATTCAGTAATCATGTTGCATGCAAGAGTGAACAAGTGGCTGCTATACTGGAAAAGTGCTCACAAGGCTACAAAGACCAGCTATGGACAAGTTGCTCAACATTGGCTTGTGCAGTCTTGTATGAGCTCTGCAGTGCAGAAGCAAGATCAAATATGAGTTTAAAGTTTAACTCATTCTAGTTACTGGCTGCAGCATGAAGAAATTCACATTTCTGGTGTGCTTTTGGTCAGAGAGGACATAAATGATGCACCTAATGACATAGATGAGCCCAAACTTGATGTTTTCATATGGGCAGCTGATAAAATATGGGCTCATATTTGTAAACACAGTCAGTAACTGTGTGTGGTGCAGTGTGTAAGTACCTATCTTGAGACTCTACTAGTTAAAAATTCTAAATTAGCCTTACACTGACTGAGGAGCTTTTAATGCTTATGAACACAAATATGCAGCACCAGAAGCTGGGTGGAGTTTACAGAATTACTTTGGTTCTCATATTTCTACACTGGTTCACGGTAAAAATGTGAGCAGCCTTTAAAAGCTTTATCTAGCAAACAATCCTGCAATGTGCCTCATCTCTTGAATCATAACGTTGCCTGTTGTATCTGCAGCCATCAGGTATTGTGTGTCAACCAAACCAAAGAAAAGAATTCCAAGTCAAAGAGATCTTTTAATACTGCAGAAGTCAAAGAATACAATCCTGAAAGGGTCCTCTGGAAATAAGCTGATTCTCACTTGCTTTCCAAAGTTTATAGGATTAATTATATCTAAAACTTCCTTGAAAGATTTACCAACTGTCCTAGACAAAGTATTCTATTGTTTATCTGCTCTTACTGCTACAAAGGTTTCTAATATTCAGGTTAAGTCCTTTTTTTAGTGTGATTGAGATTCATTAGTCCTTGCCTAACCCCTAGTGGACATGGAGAATATAAGAATGTAACGTTCATCCCTTTTCATTCTTTTCCCATTTCATGCCTATAAAAAATATATTACCATGTTTTCCTAATGATGTCCTTTAGAGAAATATCCTTTATTTCTTCAGTCCTATCTTGCTGCATTTCCTAGACTTCTATTGCTTTCCATGTCCTAATGCATCTTCGTGTTCTGCTCAGTTGATTTCTTTTACCTCAGGACAAATTTTTGCATACGTCTCTATTGAGTTGACTCCAAACTTTTCCCTGGTCATTCCTCCCATATGATAGTTATTTCTTTTGCCTCCTAGGCAGACCTGTAGGCTGTCCGTGCTGTAGGCCATGCTCAGCAAAAAATAAACACTTGTCTGAAATGACATTTAAGCCTCTGTTAGGGTTCTGAGGAGGCTGTGCATGCTGAGCTGGCACATAATTTCAGTTCACATCAACACACACATATGAATATATATGACTTTCTGCAACTTTACCTGTGATGCATTTGTGTGCATGTCACACTAACAGAGTCCTATTACTACATGCCTCTAGCAAACAGGTGACTAATTGGGCAACTGGGCATTTCCATTTGGGGGCTTTTTTACATCTTTTTTTACATTTGTGTATTTTCCTGATCATTTTTCTCTATTTTCTTGGTAGCAAATTACTTCAGCATGATATTTTTTTTTCACATCTAACCACTATGAAAACATTAACAAACAAGAAGCAGCTGTTTTATGCCAAAGGAAAGGTATAAATTAATCTTGTAATTCAAAGGAGTGGCATGTTTTGGATTCATGGCAATTATTTCTCTGGCCCAAAGAAGGAGACACAAATTGAGTCTAAAAAAAGTGTATCAATAGCTCTGGACAAGTTCTTATAAAATGGCCATGAGGTAAGACTCAGATTTCTCCCTCTGTTATGGATAGGTGCTGCACGCTTTACCATTAATCACATTAACAATTCCTCCTGTGCAAAGCTGCATCACATATTTAAGGCAAGATCAGAGCAAGATGTACACTGCCTGACTGTAAATTTATACCTGAGATATCTAGCAGTGTTTTATAGATAATTACATGTTATAAAACTGTTTGGAATAGCAAATAAAAGGTGAACTACTAATCATGGCTGCAGAATGGTTGCATATCCTGTGGTAACTGGAAGTGAGTGACTTCTTTGAAATGGCTTTTGAAAATGAATGAATATTTCCCTAAGCTTTTCTTAAAAAATTAGTATGATAAAATCCCAGTTTAAGAAATAGACTGATTATTTTCTAATCCATTATTAAGTTCCTCTTTTATCTGGGAGCATGTGAACTCAGCTGTAATAAAAGAGGAGAGAAAGAGACTCTTAAGATGTTTTCACTGTTGATACAATAGTTAGAGTAGAATTCCCACATTTTTAGGATTTTCCAAGCTTGAAAGATCTTTTCCTTTTTTCAGTAAATTGATAATTTCCTTTATGTTCAGAGAAACATCTGTCCTGGGTGATTTACTCTGTTTGCTCAATGAAGAAGTAAGAAAATAGCAAAATCCCACCATCTAAAACAATCCTACGTAAAGCTTTTGAACTTATTAATCTCCATCTCGCTCTCATATTCTGTTGGTTTCACAATGACCTGATTACATGCGGCTTTGTTAGCAAGTTCAAACACCTGTACTTGGGGTCTGAGAGACAGAGTCGGAAATAAATGATTCACACTGGCAGGTATTCCAGAAGTTCACCTATCATCTTTACAGAAACAGTTTCCAGCTACAGTCAAGCATAGAAGAAACCCTGATGGTTCTCAAATGACTAGTTGAAAAGTATAAAAATATATCCCCCAGAAATTCTATTTCTGTATTACAGAGAATTAAACTACTGAAAATTAAATGCGGTCTAGACATGAAATTCTCATGGAAAGTGCCATTTCCTAAAGGAACAGCTTTAGGAAACGGCACTAACAATACTGGGCAGTGCCATCCTGAAGTGTAGTATAATTTTTATAATGTACAAAAACATTTTAAGACTCTATAAACACATGAACACTGACAGTGCTGCCCAGAACCACCATTTCACTTGTCATGGGTCTTCCTGAGTTTATTTTGGCACTAGTCTTAATGACTCCAAGTAGTTCTTCTTATGTCTTTAATATGTAGATTGCTAGCCTGGGAAGACACTTACCTTTTCTATGCTACTTTGCAAACCAAATGACTGTTACCTCTGCTACTTTGCAATCCAAATGAACTGCTACTTCTGCAGCTTTCAGAAGTTATTTGAATTCGTTTCACAAGCAGGTGAGGCAGTTCAGAGGCAGTTTATAACACAGACTGTCTTTCAGGCCACATTCCAGCTGTGTTAGGTGTGGGAGCTACCCAGTAAGCAACCTCCTACCCTAGTCCCTGTGAAAACCCTTGGCTTTGTTTTCAATTCAAATTCAGGTAGTCGTCTTCACACAGAACATTTATAACCTACTTTAATTAGCACTTTTCTCAGCAGGCTTAGTAAATTGGTCTTTTTGAAGGTAAGAGACATTGGGACCTGTTTTTTCAAGCATTATAATAAACTGAGATACTGATTTATTTCAATTTTTTTTTTTTCAAAATTACTTTAGAAGTGCATAATGTCTTTGTCAGACTGGATTTAGAATTTCTTGTATAATTGCTCTTAATATGGAAATCACAGGCAAAATTCCCTGGCTCTATCACTCTGACAGGAACAAGTAAGGAACAGCCTCTGGTTGTTTATGCAAGATGGACAGACTATTTCTGGGTAGTTCTAGTTAGAAATGGGTACTAATCTATTTCTGATTTCTGCAGAAGTGATATGCGAGCCAGCAACAGGTAAATAAACAAACAAACACATGGAATTGAGAGAGGCCTCTGGAGCCCTCGAACTTCTGGTAAACAGGGCACAGATTGATCATAACCTTTTACTGCTTTACACTTCAGAACTTCCCTCCAGTGCACACGCAGTTACAGCAAAGCTGTAATGAGTTTTTACTCTCCTTGACTTCACAAGCACAGTTGATGGCAGGGAAAAAAAACAAGCAGACTCAGCAGAGAAGTTTTGAATGCTCAGGAGAAAGAGGTAATTTAACTGCAAGAAGGTCTCAGAAGTAGAAAATCCTTGAGATCAAAGTCCAAATCAAGTTCAATACATGCAAAGGTGAAAAGAACAAAACCCTCCCAATCAAACACGCTGTAAATTACTGCTGGATGGGAACTGTTTGATAAAACTATTCTTTTTTTTTTTTTCTTTCCAAAAATGCCAGTCTGTTAAAAAATAAAATAGAAAAAAAAGAAACCAAAGGACCAGCAGAAACCAGCAGGGAATACAGGGTTCTCCAACTCATGTGAGTCCACATTGTGAAATAGAAAAATAGTGTTTTGCATAGTAGGAAACATGTACTTGCAGCAGAAGAGGCACTGCTGCAGTTCAGAGCCTGCTGGGTTCAGGTAACATCCAGCTGAAGGAGATTTTGGCTGCAGAATGCTGCCTGTGTCTGTGTTACCTGTTTCTGCTGCACATGCAGAGAGCTTCTAACTGAGAGATGGGAGGGCAAGAGGGAATTGCAGCACCTTCAGTCACCCCAGCCAGAGCTCATTTCCGAGCCCTCTCCTTCCTCCTCTCTTGTCTGCCTCCTTTTACACAACATGTTGCAAAGCAATAGCCAGGAACCAAGCCTTGTCTCTTGTGAGCCTGGCATTTGTCTTTGCTTGGGGCAGTGTTATGTCCCTGAGTTTGGGGTGAAGGTCAACGTTATATACCAAAGCTGGTTTATTCCTGGACAGTATCGTATGTCATATTTTCATTGTTCTCTCATGGACTATGGTTAATGCAAACATCAGTATTTTAGGAAAATATGGGTGGAGAACATTAACATGGATTTTGCATGTCTACCACATCAATGAAATCCAGGTGGATTACATTGCCATAACAGAAAAGAAAGGTTCTGGCCCATGAGACACGTTCTGCACACAAAAATGAAGTCTGGATAAGAACAAGAAGCAGGATTTCCTGGGATCCAGTGGTCCTGGTATCCTAAATGGAATGATTTCAGAGTACAGGGAAGACTGGTAAGTGCTCCTTGTACTATCCAGTGTTTACAATGGCAAGGATGCAGGGTGGTGCAGTTCCTTTTCTATGCTGTCGTGGTGACTATGTGTGCTTCTCTCTCTTCTCTCCACATGTAATTTGAACCTATGTGGAAAAGAACGTTTTCTAGACATCCACATCAGTGTACATGAATAGGGCAGTGGGCTTACTCTTGCTAAAGGCACAATCCCAAATATCATTGTATTAGTGAATGTGAGCTCATTGGTATAGATCCGCACAGATGCACCAGAGCTACGTTCACTGCATGTGTTTTCACAGTTGAGAATATGGGATTAGATAAACTTCAGAAGCATCCTGTGCTACTGCTGTTGGTTTAAGCTGGAACTTAGTTTCACGAACCTTTTTGCACTTGGGCTGGGTGAGGGAGGGTGTCTCATTACTCTTTGATTAAAGCTGCTGCTTTCAATATGTACACAGGACACACAGAAATGCATCTTTCTTAACACAAAACCATTTCACTCAGATTGCTTTTAGCTTTCCCATTTGAAGATAAAACTTGAAAAGTGCCTTGGCGTAGATTGACATAAAAGACAAGGAGACATAAAAGGCAATCAGGTAAATAAGAAAATTCTTATTTACTAATTTTTACAGGGCCTATTGTCATGGCAGCTCAGCAAGGGATTAGGAAGATTAAAATGTAAATTAGATCTGTCATTATCAAAACTGAGTTTGTTATTCAGAATTGTAGGGGAAAAAAATAAAGGCAAAAGAGCCTTCTGTGTTGCCTTTAAAAGCTTAGATCTGAATCCTGGAAGGCACTGAGTACAAGCCACATGGCAGGAGGCCTCCCAGGGGAGAGCTGTGCTGCCCATGGCAGGATTCCTTTAGCTGGCACAGAGGGGCACAAGTCAGAGGTAGCCTTGCATATGCAACTGTGCCAGAGCAGGAAAAATAACAGTAATAATATAAAAAAAGTAAGATTTACAGATTCTCTAGCACTGAAGTGGCTCCATCAAACAAAAGAGAACAGAGGTGATAGTTGCTTATGATGGCTCACCTCTGTGGGTAGCTGAACCTTCCACCAAATGGGGGATCTTGGTCAAGTTAAGCCATGGTTCTCCAAAAAGCAGTTTGAATCTATAGGCTGGAGTTGACAGATATATAGAAAATCTTGGCTAAAGAGGTGGTAAACTGTAATAGAGTCATATCAAAATGGTGAAAACAAATCTCAGGTGTGCATAGGGCATGCCAAACATACATGGTGCTGTCAAAACTACTGGTGTGACGTCAGCTCTCACAGCTTAACTGCAAGGGGTGTAACACTGCCTGGGTCTGGCTGAGGGCAATGCACAGCAACATCAAGAATCCTGGGAGGGAGTTAGGGAAGTCAGCCCCATATTGTGAAGGGGCGAAGGAAAAGAGCATCCTGAGGGATGTGAATTGGAAGGCAGGCTCTGTCCCATGGGCATGGTGGGTGAGCATACTATGGAGTAGGTCTCTCTGCCTTGGGGATGTGGAGATTAAGATGGGCGCTTTGGAGAAATGAAGGTTGGAGGTGGGGATATCCCAAACTGTGCTGGGACAGAGAAAAAGAACAGGACCACTGTGGAGGGTGGGCTTAGAAGAAGGGGATATGGGGTGTGCAGAGAAGGATCTGACAGGCGTGACTGAGGTTCACAGGATAGCTGCAGAGAAACAGGTTACAGCTGCATTAATACCTTGTTTTGCTGAGAGATGAAGAAGTGCAGGGAGGCAGGATTCATCTCAGTGGAACCAGACTGGCAGGAGAGCAGGTGATGCGAGGGGAGAAGGGAAGGGAGATACCACATCTTCAGCTGAGCCCCCTGCCTCCTTTCACTCCATTCCCTTAGCCTTACACAAAATCACAGTGTTGAGTTTTGCCACTAATTAATAATGGGATCAATTCCTCAATGCTTTGTTCTTGGGGCAGCAGAGTTCAATTTTTCCTACACTGCTGAGAACCTTTGGACCATTTCTGCCTTTGCACCTTAACACAAGTTTTTTTTATTATTATTTGTAGCATTCAATGGTATCAACTGGGTGGTATTTTCATCTTTTTATCAGCTTCTCTTCCCATCTGGGATGACACCGCCTCTCCTTTCAGCTGCCAGCTGTGGCTCCTGTAATTTTTCACCTCCTGCTGCCCCACAGCCAGCAGGAGCACCTTCTAATTTGTATTATATCAAATGGAAGTGAGGAGCCACCCAACAGCCATACTATTATGGCTTAGAGGAGCACAGTAACATTTAGCACCAGGTTATTGGGTTGAATCCAGCTCATTCAGTAGCGACTAAATATTGTCAGTGCCTGCTGATGGGCTGGCAGCTGTGGGGCGTGATACTGGTGGCTTTTCTCCAGTTGCTAATGGACAGATGTCCACATCATAAGAATAGAAATAAAACTAACGCCTTTGCTGGCAGGCTCAGCGGGGGCACTGAGGCTGTTCTTAACGCTGAGCTCTCTAACCCACAGAGAAGACTGAGAGGACTGGGTGAATAATCTGCAGATCACCCACCTGCTGGGTGTGTTTTGGGGATGGGAGCCTTCTGTATCAGTGACTGCAGGTCTTGTTTTGGAAGAAATAGTCTGATGATAGAAGCCACAGGAGATGTTGCTGGAATGAACTGAAATGGAAGTCTTGAGACTGAAACCGATTCCAAAGACAAGACTGGTTTTATGTCGAGGAAGAAAAGGAACAGTTTTTAAATTGCTATATTACAACTATAACAGAGGGGCCACAGCTCAAATCGGCTCTAACCCGTGGCACTGCCTGCCATCCCACTGCTCTGGGAACCCCTCAACACAAACTACAGCATGAGCATAGTCAGAGCTATGAGTTTAACAACAGCGGACGATTGTTTAATTATCTTTATCTGGGGGTTAACAAACTCATCAACACCTGCAAAGGATGCTCTCCTGGTCCTGCCTGAATCTCTGTGGGAGCAGGAAGCTGGCTCAGTGTGTCTCAGTTCAGTGATCTCCAGGCACAGCAGCCTTGCCACTTGCTCACTAGTGAAGGATCTCCTCCTACGATCGCGTGTCCTGCGCAGCGCGGATGCAGTGCCTGGGGGTACTCAACGCTCCGGCCATGCAGGACACAGTTTTGCTTACTCCTCACCCCATTTCTGCATAGCCGTTACTCAAAGCACCACTGCGTCAAAAAGCAAAATTAAGTCAAACTATAAAACAGTTCTTACTTTAGGAAAAAAATAACTCATTCAAAGCATTTTTTTCAGTAGACTATAAAACACGGTGTAAAACCTCTGACAGGTAATGTGTTGTTATACCACTTACTGCAATCAGCTGTGACAGGAAACACCTTTAATCAACTACCCTATAATTATGCTAAGGCTTTCACCAAATACAAATCCCAATTGGCTGGGCCAGAGCCCTGCCCTTCCAGACAGGAATAATTATTTTGTCCACTCACTTGATCATTCACTCCAGCAAGTCCTGACCTGTAGAACCGTGTAGGTGAGTATTTACTGCTTATTTTTATGTTGCTTACATTTTTACTGTTTTGAAATGTAAATCTCAGCCAAGGAAGGTAAATTTCAGTAGGACTTACCAGAAAAGTTGTCAGGAATTGTGAGGTGTAACAACCACTATCCTGAGCCATGTATGGTGCTACCACCCCATTATCTCTCAGACTGTTTTAACTTATTTGCAAAGCAAAGGATACACCGAACCATCGCACACACAGCAGATTACCTATAAGCTGCAGATATGTAGCTCTTGGAGGTATTGAGTAAAACCTGTGTCTCCATACCAACAAAATTGCTAAAGCAACCTAAAAACTTGAAAGAGGTCCTATTTAAAGTAAGATTGTTAGCATACAGTGTGTGGGAATAGAGTTCACTTAGAAGTAAAAGTAGGGATATTTTTGGTTTTTAGGAGTCTACTGGTATAAACTTCTGCCTGGGGAAGTTTAATAAGAAGTTACTTGTCCCTAGTGAATGCTTCTAGTCAGGGGTGAAAGAAAATACACCTGATTGTTTTCAGCCTTTCAACAACTCGGGGAAATGATACGTTGCACTGTAATAGTTATTTTCTATGTGGAGCCACAGGTGGCTAAGGCAATCCACAAAATATCCGAGGTAAGAGGTTTGAGTCAGAGTTGCTCATAAGCAATGGAGCACACAATGGCACAGCTCGCACAGCTGCAGGTTGGCATGGGTCTCTGCTGAAGCCAAGGAGAAACCTGAGAGAGGGTAAGCACCAGGCCTGAATGGCACACATTGTCCCAGCTCCCCTGGCAAGTGGTCTGCAGTCACTCTCTCAACGCGATAGATGTTGAGGTCTCTTACCCTCTAGACTTCATTGTGGCTCTCAGCCTTGCTGTTTAGTCAAAATGTGTAAAGGTATGTAGGTTACTTCAGGTAGAAGAAGACCTGGTGAGGAGGTCAGGTATCCCTGCTGTTCGTAAGGACTGCACCAGCTTGGCCTCCCTAGCAGTGGTAGGTCCAAAGAAAAAGAAATTGCTGTTGGCTCAGAGCCACAAGCCTCTGCTTTCAGCTCCCTCTCTGTAAATCCTTTTCCTTAGGCTTTCTCCAAGGCTTATGTTAATGTGCTTGCTCCGGCAGGTCCAACTGTGCTCCTTTCTTCTTTTCAATTGAAACTGTTAATTCTCTGCATAACTGTCTCTGAAAACAGTGCTAGATAATGCTAATGACTCCTTTATAAATCACCAGTGTTCTGCATAGCTTTGTACTCACCTTCGCTTTGAGCCTTTGACATCTGCTTACCCATCTCTCTTGCTTATCTCCAGGGATGGGTGGTAATTACATTGGCTCCTCAGTATTAGTAAGCTTATCAAAATAACAAAAGGCTATGAGGACTGTGAAGAAACAGCAGGTGAAAAGGGACACAGTAGGAAAGAGAAATTATCTCTGAGAGAAGGTGCATTTCTTCACTGGGGTTTCGTTTTTTTCCCCCGATTGTATTTATTTATACATAGTTGTGTGGAAGAAAGGAGTATGGAATGAATTACAGTCCCAGGAGAGGAAGTTTAGAAAGGGAGAGCATTCAGGCATAGCACTACAGAACTTGAAACACATACTGTGAAGACAGATGTTGCCGTGCAAACTGGTACTGAGGTTAATGATACATATTTATTTCCAAGGATAATTCCCTTTGAGGACCCCCCCCTCCCGTTGCTCTAGCTATGAAGCATTGCTACTGAAAACCCAGGAACAAGTCGATCCATGGAGGCTGGGTTTACTCCAGGGGTATATCTGCTCCCCTGCTTTTAAAAGGGAGCACCACTATCATTTGTTCTTGAAAGAACCGAACCAGTTTCACATTCAGAGCTGGCTGCTGTGTTAATTTTAATGCTGCTTTACTTCCAAGAATTAAGCAAAAGCCTGCTCTCTCTTCCTCAGGTGTTCTCCAGAGCAATCTTACCTCTTTCAAAGACGCAGCTGCTTTTGTACAATGTAGATCATTTTACCATATTAATCCCTAGACCAGGGTAATGATTCGGCTGGGGGAAAATATATTTCTAACACAGATGTGAAATGCAATCTGCTTTGTCCAAACATGGGTTGAAGTTATTTCTGTGCTGCATGAAGGCTTAGAAGAAAAGAACACTGTATATTTTTATGTTCAGTTCAGACTTCTGGTTTTCAAAATAATATTCCCATGGGAGATAATGATCATACATGTTAATAGCATATTATAATCCTCCATAGTATGAGCTCCCTGTGATATTGCCTACACTTGCAGGTAACATTGTCATGTTTGGAAGAGCACACTGATAAGATCTAGTAAAGGAAACCTGTTCTTGTACTGTAACTCCAAGTACACAGTGATCTGCATGACAGCTCTTTGCAAAAATTGCTCTCCAATAGAGTTTTAAGTAATACTGGAATTCAGATATTGCTGAAAAAAAACCTCTGACACTGGACATCTTGGGTCAAATTTCAAAGCATTATCCTGATGAAATTATTCAAAGATTATTTGATTTACTCAGTCGATGTCCCCAGTGGGGGTTGGACCAGATAACCTTTAAAGGGCCCTTCTAACCCGAACCATTCTATGCTTCTACGGAAATTTGTCTACAGCTTTGTCAAGTTGTCAGATGAAGAACAGGTTGAACATAAAGGCTCAACCAAAGAAAATCAGGATTGGATTTTTTGTTTGGTTGTTTTGCGGCTTTTTTGGAAGGCTTCTAATTAGAATTATTCAAGAGGGTTCAATGTAATACAGTGAAAAATATTTGACTAATTACAAACCAAAGAAAACCACTAGTTGCTTTTAAAAACTGGTCTGTGATTTGCTCTATTCTGCATTAGAGTTGTAGTAGTGTAGTGCAGAAATGTGATACAAATATACTCTCAGGTTGATCTGTACTCTAATTAGCTGTAAGCTAATTGATATTAATGGTAGATATGATTTTAAAAAATACTATATTGTCTAGTAATGCATATTTCTTGCTGCAAAAAATGTTTGGACTTGTTTTGCCATAAAGCACTAGAAATTTAGCTGACAGTGAATGTTTTGCAGAATAACCTTCATGAGATGGAATACTCTGCAAAGTGACATGCTGGAGTCTTTTATCTTGTTTGCAATTTCTCTGCAATGGAACTGGCAGGACTCAGACTCTGTAATGACAAGCCTAAGTATGCAGAGTACAGCAAAGGAAATTTTCCAAATACTCTTGGAAATGTGTTCAGGCAGTTTATTTGGCTAACTTGCTAAAAATTAGAACATCAGTAAACAAATCATTAGGGTATTAAGAATTTTTATGAAATTGAGAATTAGAACTTGCAAGAGAAAAAGAAACCAAGAAAGAAGAAGATAGTATTTCCTAACATTTGAAACTAGTCATGGAACACTGCAGTAGTCATTGTAAGACTATAAGACAAAAATAATCGGGATACATTAGTAAAAACATATCATGGACTCGTTTAAATAATTGAATGGCAATTTGACTAAATCTTTTGTATATACATCTTTAAAGGGGGGCTGTCTATAACCTGGATGCGTAGCTCCTGACCTTTACATCATTGGCTTATTTTGATGTCTTCCACAGGCAACAGTCAGGCATGCCATCACAGAAATCTGTTTAGAGGTTTTATCAGACTTCAGGTCCTCGCACACTCATTGCCCTGTACTAGGAAACAGAACTCAAGAATGGGAGTAAGCAATGATGAAAGAGGTGGTTTGGCAGTTCTTGATGATAAGGACAGCCACAACACTGGGGTGTAGTTTGACAACCATGTCTTAAATCAGACATGCTGGCTAAACTAGCCAGTTTTGCTGGTTTGTGTACTTAGTCATAAAACCCCCTTCCTTTCTCTTCTTTTGGCTGAGGTATTTTAAATCTGAACAATTCATTATGTGGCCTCAAAAACAGTTGCCCTAACCCAACTGAGAAGATTACAGTGAAATGAAGGTGGAGTTTAGGAACCACTGTCAAAAGTAAGTGCTTAGAAAATTCTAATTTCACAGAGAAGTGCAGCTTAAATGCATTCATAACAATGAGGTTACTTCATAACAATGAGGTTACATCCTGCTATGCAAAGACCATCCTTCCCATTTAATGTCTCATCGGGTTAAACTTCCCATCAGGTGTGCAGCACTGATGGCTCATACTCCCAGAGGAGGACCTTCATTCTGAGGAGCACCCTATTCCTCACAGATATTAATGTTATCATCGCAACATCAGTGTGTGTTTGGGTTAATTGAATATCAGTGACTTCTCTTTTAGAAATGCCAAAATGGCCCAAGGAGGGAATGCAATATAACTAGAGGGTTATTCTGCATTTCCTCTGTGGTTGTGTCATGACTACGAAACCTCTTTGCAAGGAACAAACAGCCTCTAGCCCAAGGACTGCACCTCATAAAATAAATAAATATATAGCAGGGTTTAAACCCTCTCCAAGCTGAAGTTCCAGCAGTGATACTGTTCTCTTCATCCAGAAGAAGGATTCTGCTTCAAGTTCCAAGTTTGTTAACACTAATTTAACATATCCTTAGTCCATTTCTCAGATCCTAGGAGTCTATTCTACTTCTCCTTAGGATTTGATCAGTTCTGATCTGTTCACAGAAGCTGGAGTCTTTAGATATCTTTCACAACTTTGTTTTCATAGCCTTCAAGATGAAGGAAGATATAAAGCAACTTGACCAAATAACTTACAAAGTTACACTGTCCAGTACCATGTTTTTTCTGTATTGTTGGAAATTATTTTTATACTAACATAATTAGTGTTTATATGAAAATGAAAGAATAGGGACTAAATCCTCAATATTCTGGTCCCATCTGTGTATTTGACCATTGCACCACAGCTTTAGAAGGATTTAAAGACTTAGATTCTTCTGCCCTATCAAAAAAAAAAAAAACAAACCACAAACCAAACCCAAAACAAACCAGTTCCACATGCCAACTCCTGAATTCATATTTTCCTTGGCACAGGAGAAAAGCCCAACCAATTTTTGCATCTGTATTTTCTGTTACTATTTTCTGTTACTAATTAATAGGCAGCAACACATTGTGTGCAATGCAAGAAACAGTCAATAAGCATTTAAACTATGTCATTTATAACCCAAAATTATACTGATAACTTGGGCTTAAAAGTATTTCTACATGCTATTGTTCAACCAGATACCATAGCTCAGTAACACCCATCTTCTCCCTCAGAAGTCATGAGGAGCACCACTGCTTCCTCAGCATTCAAACTAAACCAGGGAAACTGAGATTCCATGGTTTTGGCTTTTTTTTTTTTTTTTCTTGAAATCTGAGCAATGTGGTTAAGATTTATTGAAATCACAGTGTCAGATACTGGTTGTACTTATTGGCTTAAGTTTATTTGTAATGTTAGGTCTGACTTCACTAAGCAATGTCTAATCATTTCAAGGCTAAACATGGACTCTTATGTCTAATTTTCATTTAAAAAAAGCCCAAACCTGAATCCTTCTAATGTTTAGTGGCACTTCTTGAATATAAGCCAAATAACATAATGATTATTTGATGGGATACATCATCTGGTTGTGGTGCATAACATTTGTGTGAAGTCCAAAGGTATGTATAGTATTCCTCTCCCTTTTATTTTCTGTCTGTGGCCAAGTGGGGCACTTTTTTTCAGGGTCCCCTGGCATATATGACTGACTAGCTACCAAAATACAGGCACACACTTGCTGTACTTTCAATTGTGTGTTTCTGCAGTGCAGTTCATGCTGCAAAAAATGATGAAATAATTAAACCATGAAAATTAATATGATTTCCTCTAATACTTAACCTTTACAAATGCCAAATTTGGGAAAATAAAGCAGAAGCTATTTCCTTAGACAAAGGGCATTTAGATCCATCAGTATGTACTTCTAGTCAGGTAGTCCCAGAGCAATTAGTGTTAATATATTGTAAAGATATTGACTTTTTGACAAAAAGGATGGCTTTATGACTCAGCTCATTCAGGCCGATGCTCAAGAAGACCAAAAAGAACAACATCTATCAGAGCTGTCATTGTTAGGTGGGGCTACAGGCAATCCTTTTAACTGGAAATTATTGCATACAATAATGTATTAATTTATACCCTGCAGAGCATATTACAGCAAGATTTGGAGAAGCACCATTTCCCAACAATCAGTTAAATCAAATTTTGCAACATTAGCCAAAAATAAATATGTTCTAGCTAAACCAGCAAATACAGGATTCAAAACAATGCTTTCCTCTTTCCCTCTACATCAAATCAGCATATTGCTGAAATCCACTCATAAAAAAAGCCTGTAGGAAAAAAGAATAAAATGTGTGTCCTGCAGTTTTCTGACTTTGGGTGCAAGAAATCTTTTATAACCAGAGCCAGGGGCAGAGTAAAAGCTGAACCAGTACCACAGCTCCTTTCTGAGGTTATCCCACTTTGTTAGGACAAAACCAATCCCATGAAGGATCGCTGTCCTGGCAAATGCCAGTATATCTCAGCTCTCTATGTGTGATACTATTATTCCATTTTAATAAGATGTATTTACATAAGTAGAAAATACTTTCCCTCAGAATTTCAGTATGGATTTCTTTTAGTTTGTTATTGAAGTCTCAGTCTGTACCATCTTGGGAAATGTCACTTTGGATAAAACAGCAAAGAGTGAGCAAGGGGAAATGCTTTGTTGAACCTTACAGTTACAAACAGGGAGGGTGAAGGTTGGAGGCAGTCTTGGCTGCAGTGATTATGCAATGGTGAAGTTCAGGGTCCCCAAAAGAGGCAAATGGCAAGATCACAACCACTGATTTCAGGAGAGCACACTGATGTCTTTAGGCATCAGCTTGGAAGAATCGCATGGAAGACAGCCCTAGAAAGATGGATCCAGGAGCTGATTGACTTTCAAGAATCACCTTTTCCAAGCTCAAAAATGGTCCACATGTAGGAAATCAAGAAAAAGCAGGAGGATCGCCTGACAAAACTTGGACATAAAAAGGAAGAACACGTGAATGGTAAGCAAGGACAAGTGAACTGGGAGGAATAGACACTGTCTGAGGTGTAAGGGTTGGATTAAGAAAGCCTAAGCCCACTTGGAGTTGAGTCTGGGCAGAGATGTTAAGGGCAACATGAAGGGCTCTACATGTCTGTCAGCAGCAGCAGATGTGGGCCCAACACTGAATGGGGCAGGCAGGAGGTCCAGTGGCAAAGGACTTGGAAGAGGCAGAGGTACTAAATGGCTTTACCACCGCAGTCCTTTCTGGAATGAAAAAATGAGTGGTGGAGGGAAGACTTGCCTTCACTGGAGGAGGATCAGGTTAGGGAACACCTGAACAGACTGGACATACACAAGTCTATGGGGCATGACTTCATGTGTCTATGAGAAGCTGTATGTGTTGAATTGTCTGCCTGATGTCATTGGAAGGCCATTTGTGATAATCTTTGAAAGGCCATGGTTATTGAGTGAGGATTCTGAGAACTGCAAGAAAACAAATTTCACTCATCTTAAAAAAAGCCAAAAAAAGGAGATCCAAAGAACTATAGGCTGGTCAGCCCAGCCCCACCTCAATCCCTGGGAGGCTGACAGAGCAAATAATTCTGGAAAACATTCCCGAACATTAAGCACAAAATGTGATTGGAAGTAGTCAGCATGTATTAAGAAAGAGGAAATCATTCCTGCCCAACCCAACAGCCTTCTACAAAGAGATGACTGGCTTTATGAACAAAGGAAGAGCAGATGATATTGGTTTTATTGCAGATTCTGTTGATTTTAGCAAGACTTTCAACGCTGTCTCTTGTAACATTTTCAATGATGAAGTACAAGCTAGATAAATGGATGGTGAAACTGAAAACTTGCTGAACTGCCAAGCTCAAAGGGCTGTGATCAGTGCCAGGAAGTCCAGCTGGAGGCCCATTTCAAGTGATGTACAATAAGGGCTCATACTGGGTCCAGTACCATTTCACATCTTGATTAATTAGCTGAACAGAGTGCTCCCTTGGCAAGTTTGCAAACAATGCAAACTTGGGAGGAGTGGCTGATGCACTAGAGGGTCATGCTACTGCTTAGAGGGACCTTCACAGGCTGGAGAAACAGGCTGATGGGAACCTCATGAAGTTCAACAAAAGCAAATGCAAAGTCCCACACCTGGCAAGGAATAACCTGAAGAGGAATGTGTTTAATCTCTCTATTTAGAAGTGGTGATGCCACACCTGTAGTGTTGTCTCCACCCCAGTGCCATTTCCCCAGTACAAGAAGGAAATGGACATACTGGAGCAAGTCCAGCAAATTGCTACAAAAATGAATAAGGGATTATAACAGTTGTCATATGAGGAGAGGCTCAAAGCGTTTAGATCAGAGGAGAGATGGCTTTTTCCTGTTGTCATGTCTGGGCAGTTGGGGGAAGTGTGTGAAGCCTTGTTTTCTACAAGACTCATCAAGCAGATCCCATGTAAATGAAGTGTTGCTCTTGGAACAAGCCATACCTTGTTTCCTGGTGATCAGATCTATAATATAAGTCTATCTTATAAAACTGCTTCTTGTCAGGATTTCTTTAGTTATCATATCAGCAGGTGCAGAATGATGAAGTATCTGTAGGAATGTTTAGGCTTCAATGCGTCTGCTATTTCTATACTAAGAACTTGTTTGCCTCCTGTGATTGATAAGGCTTTTTAAGATAAAAGAAGTGGACAATTGAAGACTAGGTGAAGGAATGCAAACACAACTGTGAGAACTCCTGTCTGCTGCTGCTTATTCATCATCCCAAGAGAACTTGACCATGAAGGAGGATTCAAGCTTGTTGAAAGCAATAGGCAGTCACCATACATACCTCTTGATTGTAGGGTCTCAAGTACCTGTTGTTTCACTTTTCCTTTACAGCTCTTGGCCTTCTTGACTGGTAGTCTAGCTTTCAAGGCACTGGTTTCCATTTCTTCCAAAATGTTTATGAAAACTTGACCATTGAAGAACGAACAAAAAGCTTTCCTGTAAGGGAGAAAATAAAAGCTAAGCTAAATAAAGAAGTGCAGAACTACACTGGAGCACAGCTCAGCTCTTTGTGAAAGGTCATGGAGTTCTCTGCAGATATTCACATAGCACCGTGAACACTGGGGGAAAGAGGATGACTGGGCCAAAATCCTAGCTGAAAGTTTGTGCAGGTCTGTGGAAGAGAAGTGCTGATGACACTCCTGGTAGAGAATGTACAATGTGCTTTAAGTTGCTTGATTTATGGTCAGAAATTGGGCTCTAGAGACTAGCAGTGCCACTGGGAAGATGGAGGTGCTATCATGGCTTGTAGGAGGAAGCTGCTGCATCTATAGGTCTGTTGTACTTTGCACCTCGCCACCTATGCTACATTTTGCTTCCCTTCCTTGCCTGTCTTTTGTACATCTGGTAATGAGTTCTGAAGTGATGCTTGAAGATACTGCATGGATGCGCTTTCTGCCCCTTCTACTTGCACTTCCTACTCCAGGACTATAAGGTTCTGCTTTTAAAGAAAAAAAGTCTTTCTCTGCTGCCAAACTGTCTTCCAAGAGCCCTTGCTCTGGGTGCCTATTTGCCAGTTTTTCAGCTGTGCATGCTTATGTCTTTGAGTAGCTGTTTTCATTCACATATCCAGAGAGCTCTAAGACAACAATATTGAAGCAGCTGTTGTTCCCTTCTCAGCCAGGTTGGGGACCCAGCAAAAGGAATGGCTAGCGGCTCTATGCTTCTCCACTGACAAAATGGCCAAGAGCTGGCAATGTGCCCAGGAAGAAAAGGAATAAAAGGGAAAAGATCTCTACTGCCTGTTGGCATCAGAAATGATGGATGAGGAAGAAGCACAGTGAGATCTTCAAAATAGACTTGCTAATCTGGGAGCCTAAGAGTATGGGTTCTGGCATGTCTCGAGGATCCCTCTAATGCATACATCCTCCCTCGTCTGGCAAACTTGACTCCTAGAGATCTCCTCCTCCAGTACAACTTTTTCATTTGTCTTTCATTTCCTCCTAGTCCTCATAAGAGGCAAATTACCTTCAAATTAAGAAGAATCCCAGAATAAACTCCAGAGAGTGTGAAGTCTGTGACCAGGGGCAGGATCTAGTCCATTTGTTGGCATAGGTTCCTTTGTTGTTTTGATCCCCATAGTTCTAGATTTCAGTCATGCTGCTCTGCCTTCTCTCACCCCCCCATAATAGTTCCTTTCATACATGGTTTTCTCTCTCAGACAAAGCAAATCTGTAGTTTTCAGTGGATTCAGATGTGATCAAACAGTGAACACACACAGGGAAACTCTTTGTACTACTACTACAACAATCTCTGCTGTGAACCTGGCTTGAGGCTGGATTTGGGAAGGTTCAAGTCTCTATCAACCTCCCATTAAACTGTCAAACTTTCCTGCTTATGTAACAATTTGATGGATGGAGGCAGTTTGCCATTATACCGAAACACATCAGAAATATAACCATGCAGCCAGAGGGAGGATGAAAAAATGCAAATGGATAATAATTGCAACCTATTGTCTGTATGTGCTGTTGGGGGAAGAGAGATCTAAGATTCTGTGCCCATACAGCTTGTTTTACACTAAGTAAAACACAGGAAAGAGAGGGAAAATTCAGGGTGTAGGAACCAGAGATTTGTGGATTTTCACTCCCAGCTGAATTCAGTAAATGCAAATCAAAATCTTTTTTGGCTTTTTTTTTTTTAATCTCAGAGACTTTACACTGCCAGCCACACTGTGGCCCTCTTCATGGTGGCTCCTATATTTTTGTGCACACTTCTATGTACTCCTTAGATACCCTATGGCCTTGTCATGAGGCTCCTATGGAAAGTGACGGGTCCAAGTTTGAGCTATTTCAAAATCAGGAGGGAAGTGGGTTCAAGTGAGTTACTGCACCGAGGAATGCTTTAGCTCCTGGGCTACTATGTAAAAGTTGATGACTGCACCATGACTGCCACCGCTTCCATGATGTTCTTCAATAAAAGTGTGACTGCTCACTGTGGGTGTATGGACAACTTCAGCTCTCCTAATGAATTACACGTACAAGCAGACTTGGGGTCACTTAATCTGTAGATCTCAAATAGCCTCCAGCAACATAAAGATGGCCGTATACCAAGATGATACATAGCTTCTGAGCCTGTTTAATAGAGCTCTGGACAGAAGATAGAGTACCTATAATATTTCAGATACCTCACCGAGTTAAATGAGTGTACATGGATTGTTTTCTTGCATATATACAGCAGTCCAGATTCCAGTTTTGTGTTATCTTTTAACTTCCCCTAAGTACTCTGTAAAATTAATTAAATAAGAGCTAGGGCTATATTTTGAAATAGGTGAGAAATGGTACATATACATTACTGTTTATTAAGAGAAGATATTGTGAGACTGCTTACAGACTTCAGTCACAGGTACAATCAAGACTACTATTGAGCATACTCATTCAGATACACGACTCGCTGGATACCATTCCACTGTCAGTTTTATACCTACTTTATATATATATACGATTTTATATATATACAATTTATTTACTCTATGATTACATATTATGCTTCTGCTCCATAGGAGAATTTTATTCAAAGATTACAATAAATTCAAAATCACATGCATGTGTTTCATGGTTAGAAATTAAACATTTATCATCTCTTGCTTTATCCACATCTGTCTCTTTTTCTGCATTAGGTTTCAGAAGTTGTTGAAAAGCTTCCTACAGCCTGAAATGATGGAGAGCCTCATATAAAGAACACCCCAATTTTACACCCAAGGAATATTGCTTAATAGGTATTAATCTGAAGTAATATATTGTATGGTAAAGCATTTAACAGAGAGCCAACCTTCTAACACCCAGAGTGCATTTAGTTTTTGTCCAATCAAAACCACCTAATGTCACTGCACATGCTACAATGGAAACTGTAAAACAAAGTTTTGGTATTTGTGTTACCTATACGTATCCTATAGCATCTGGTATGGTATTTGCCACTCTTCTAGTGTGTTGTTGTTCATCTCTGAACATAAGAGCTCGTCCACTTGTTCATAATTCACCCTTCCTTTCTATCTGGAATGCTCCTACAGAGCTTTGTACTGAAAGGACTGGAGTACAGCTGGACATGAATTTTTTTTCCTTCATTGGAAGCACACTGAAGACAGCCACTGGGCAAAACATCACTCTTTTCTACCCAGACAGGCTTGGCTACTATCCTTACAAAAATGAAATCACAGGAGAGGCGTTAAATGGAGGACTCCCTCAACTCTCACTGCTGGAGAATCATTTAAAGAAAGCCAAAGAGGACATCCAGTTCTATATTCCTTCAGATGAGCAATTTGGATTGGCTGTCATTGACTGGGAAAACTGGAGACCTGTATGGATAAGAAACTGGGGATCAAAAGACATTTATAGGCAGGAATCCATTGAACTGGTTCAGCAGAGAGACCTCAGTCTATCAGAAGCCGAAGCCAGGATTATAGCCAAAATGGAATTTGAAGCTGCAGCAAAATCAATTATGTTGGAATCTTTAAAGCTGGGCATAGAAATGAAGCCAAATCGTCTGTGGGGATATTACCTTTATCCAGACTGTTATAACTATGATTACAAACAAAACCCACATAATTACACAGGGACCTGTTTAGATATTGAAATAGAAAGAAATAATGAGCTTAATTGGTTGTGGGAGAAAAGCACAGCACTTTATCCATCTATCTATCTAGAGACAGCCTTAAGATCTTCCAGAAATGCCCAGCTCTTTGTTCGTAACAGAGTTCAAGAAGCCATTAGAATTTCTTATGTCTCTAATGCTACTCATCCTCTTCCAGTTTTTGTATATACACGTCCAGTCTTCACAGATGTCTATGAGGAATATCTCTCCCAGGTGAGTGGAGACAGACCTTAAATAAGGGTTACAAGATAGTGAGAAAATTCTGTCCCTAGTTGTACTCAAGTAGCTTTCTAAATAGTATTTCAGCATCTCATGGGTTAGGCAAGGTTAGGCTCTGATTAAGGTCTAATCATCTTATTGCAGTTATGGCTATACTTTCCTCTTCATATTTTTATATACACTCACGCTATAACAGATGGCACCAATTTGGGGAATCTCTTCCTGGTCATCCAGACCATGAGGAAAGTGAAGCTAGATGTTGTAGTAATGGTGAATGCGTTGTGTCTGTTGTCATCTCACATTCTAGATACAGCATCACCGGGCGTTGTCCCCAGTTCTGTGGATACCTTCAGGGAGCAAGGGGTGCTCTCAGGGTCCCTACTGGGTTCCTAACCAATCACTTAAATCCTGTAATCCTTACATTCTGTCTTTTCATGTGCTGTGTTTTCCCTCTGTTCTTTTTCTTAGTCCTCTCGCAGGCCGGATGAGCTTTAAGATTTTGTTAGGGCTGGGTTAATAGCTGACCCTAAAAGGAGATATGAGCAGAAACAAATTTCCCAGACTAATCTCTGTAAAAGGCCAGAGCCATCCTCTGGAGAAAATTGATTGCTGTTGATGAAAGCTCTTTCTCTTGCTACTTTTCTGCCTTAGCACTTTCTGGTACATGATATGAAGTTTAAAGAAAACACACACACAAAAATAAACAAACCCAAAAACCAAACCAAACAACCAAAACAGCTGTGCTGTCCAGCCTTTGCTTCAGGCAGCATTACTGAAACCAGCTACTACCAACTCTGAGCAGTGTCAAGGCAATGCAGCAAAACATAATTTAAAATGGTTGGAGGAGTGTATGTCATACGCCTAACCACCATCTCAGTTTTACAGCCTTGTTTTTCTAACCAGATGACATACATAAATTGGATATAGTTGGCAACGTTTTCTGGCGTCACCTGTGCAACCCAATCCCAGAATAAAACAGTGTAATTGAGAGCAGAATGTTTGCACAGTGCATAATTACTTGATGTCCTCAAAGTAGTTATTTTGGATATGTAATTTACCATACGCATTATACCCTTTGCACTTGTACAAAGAATCATACTGATGTAAGTAAGCTATAACATGTTTCCCCTCAGGATGACTTGGTAAATACCATCGGAGAATCTGCTGCACTGGGTGCTTCTGGAATTGTGATCTGGGGTGATATGAATTTAACACAAAATAAGGTATGCCAGATTAATTATAACATGACATTTTTAAAGAGCTATAAAGTGAAAAGGACATAAAGCATTATGATTACTTACATAAGATCTTCTACATTTATAATGATGACTCTATATTGCCAGCAGTCTTACTGAGTCAAAAAAGCAAGCACGTTTGAGGCATATGAAGATTGTCACTGACCACACAGAGTAAGAGTACAGTTCTTTAAAGTATTGGTGTTGGATCTGAGTAACTGGACAACTACTGTGGTAACTGTAGGCAAGTTCACACTTAATTTAAGGAAAGAATTCCTATATTTTCATTGCATTGCAGTCTTGAGGTACAGAAAAAAATTACTTGTGCTTGCCCAAAACAAATTTTAAAAGATTCTTCTACTTTTTAAAGTAGTGCATTTAGCAAGATTATTTAAAGCACTAGGAGTCAGTCTGCGAAATTTCAGCGCCAGCCTGTTGTGTGTGTTGGAAGTACTACTTTGATTAATTTCATAGTAAGAAGGATCTGGGTCAGAAAAGGGAAAAAAATCTAGTTTGTTTTAGGAAGGGAAAAAACATAGTTTGAGAAACATTGTTACAAGGATGTTCAAATAAATTTGAACTAGCTCATTCATACACAGGCAAGCTAGATATAATAAACTTCTGTATGGGGAGACTCTTAAAAGTCTTCTAAGAGCAAAGAGCTGAAACTCTAAAGCATTGCTGGGCCTCCTGTCATAGCATAGCCAAATAAACCTCCCAGTTGTTAGGGTCAAACTCCCAAAAGCATCTGATCTTGACTTTATTGTATGTGCCTGCGTTTGAGAAAGGATATCAGTTGCACTTTAAGGGTTTGGTTTTTTTTTCGCCTATTAGTGCAGTATCAGACCACTGATAAGCAACAACTTTTACCGCTTGAATTTTGAGATTCATGTGAGGAAACAGAACTTTCCACAGCCCAGTCAGACTATGCATTTGTGCACTAATCACACCTTCTTTTTTACAGCTATCAGAGTCAGTAGCCTTTCAGCAATGAACTATTACTGTGCGCCTACCTTCTGCAAGAATTGCATCAACCAAAATTTCTAGGCAGGGTTTTTATCTATACCTAAAAGAAAAACAAAAACCCTACCTATACCTCATATTCACCAAAGGGATCTCCACAGGTGTAAATATTAGCTGTATCTATATGTGGTATTAGGCAAATGCCCTAAGAAGACAGTATCAGAAACAAAGAGTTTCCAAAGCCTCTGATTATTAAACTGTGCCAAGCATACACAGAATATATGTCACCTTTGTGATCAATTCAAATACTCAATTCTCTTAGCTTACATCCAATTTGATCATCCTCCCAAAATGCTTTCCATTCAAAAATGCTGTGAAAGCTCCCTTTTCCTGCAGCCAATTCACGTCTGGGCAAAATTGAAGAGAGTCTCATAGAGATGATTTGATAGAAAAATTATTTGTTCAGGCTGAAGAAGTGAGATTTTCTTCCAAGATCCCTTGAAACCATTCAAGACCATAAAAAGGAACTTCGATCCTTCATGTAACTTCTTTAAATGCATCTGATTTAAGAAGCTACATGAAATATACAGATAAAATGAAAGCCTAAAGTTGTCGGCTTTCTGATATAAGTGTTTTTTATCACATCTCCAGCAACTACCCACATAAATTTTCTGAGATCCTTGAACTGTGTAGCAATTTCTCAGATAAACTTGCTTCCAACAACTAGTTGGAACTGTTATCTAATATCAAAACCTCAGAAGAAACATTCATAGATATCCACTACAGTACACTGGTGTTAGAATGACAGCATTTTAATGCTTTCCATACTAAACTATGCAGATATGATATTCTTTTCACAGAACACCTGCAGAACTCTGGACAACTACCTTAGGAGGACCTTGACCCCATACCTCATCAATGTCACAATGGCAGCCAGAATCTGTAGTCAGGTGTTATGCCAAGACTCTGGTGCCTGTGTACGGAAAAAATGGAATTCCAGTGACTATCTTCACTTAAACCCTGACAATATTGTCATTCAAATGACAAAGGATGGAAAATATACTCTACAAGGGCAGCCAGCATTTCAGGATCTGCAAACATTCATAGAAAAATTTGATTGCCGCTGTTATGCAGGGCAGAGTTGTGAACCCAGAGCTGATATAAATGACATCCATTACCTCCATGTTTGCATTTCACAAGATATTTGCATTCAGATATCCTCAAATGCACTTTTTAATATAGAAGACTCTGAAGAAAAGATCCTGTCTAACAGAACCGTATTTTTGTTACCGTCTCAGATTAAGGTGACATTATCTACACATCCTGAAACAGATGATTTCCAATCTACCTTTGGAAATAATATACTCAATGCAACAATTGCAAAACATAGCACTGTCACAGCTGTGACTAGATATGATTTAGAAGCAAATGATACACGTACTTCTAGTAGTTCTTCATCCGATAAGATAACCATGTTTAATCTGTTGAGTTTAATTCTGATTTTCAGAACATTAATACAGATGATCTATGAAAGTGAGAATATTCTTTTCTCTGGCTGTGTTTGAAATTCTGTATGTTTTATTTACGAAGAAAAAAACATTCCTGAAAGGCATATGGTCTTATTTGTATCAGGTAACCTTTTCTATTGCATAGGTGACACTTCAGCTTGAATGTATTTCTTCAGTTTAGTTCTATAAACTAGTATTTGTGCCAAAGGTATACTGATCTGTAGATATGGATTACACCAAAGGACAATCCAGAATTAGGAACTTTTTTTACAGTTTACATTTTTAACAGTTATCTTAAAAAAAAAAAAAGGTAGATAATACCATTTTGTATACTTCAAGTTAAGCAGTTAAATACATCGTAAGCTGGACCTCATTGAGGTCCTCAGGAATCAATAGGTTTGATGCTCTATGCAGGAATTCATTTTATTCCATATGAAAATTAACTGAAAAATATTTGACTTAACTTTAGATCTGTGGGACTTTGCAGCATAACATTTGTCTGATTAATGTAACGTTTCTCCACTTTTCACAATACTTACAGGGACACTGTGGTTTTTCTTTCAATTAAATATATTCATAACTCTTCTAAATATTCTGACTTTCATGTAAATATTCACTTCAAATATTGCAGCTTCATTATTCAGAATATGAGCTGTAGCAGTTTATCCTTCTTTCTTTCCTCTTCTTCTAAGCCCTCCTCTCCTTATCTCAGATGTCCCATCCTTGGCTTTCACTTGTTTTGTCTAGCCAACACAACTCATCTGATCTGCCTTTACATTTCCTATGGGCACTGGTCACCAGCCCTAGTTTCTCCATACAGCCAGTCCTAGCAATGGGATACAGCTGTCTATGCCATTTGGACAAAAGCCTGTGAGCATAGAACTTTCCTGAGCAGTTTCTTTGGTGGCAACCAGTTTGTCCCTCAGGAAGATCCACTGGTGGAGACTGTAAGATGAGTGACACTGAGGGTCTGGGACTCCCTTTCTTCACACCTCCGATGCATGTGATTCCTAACCTCAGGACAAACTTTTTGATGCAGTCTGCTGACAGCTCTAAGGCTATCTGTGTAATGTTATTCCATTGCCAAAAGTAGTGTGAAAGTAGTAGAGATACCTCAGAACAAAACTGCTCCCAGTACCTTATCAGAAGTCTATTTATGATGTATGTATAGCATTTAGAAGCAATTAACAGTTTAAGCATTTAGAAGCAATTAACTGCAGTTTATTTGATAAAATGACCTTTTCAAATTATTGTGTCAGATACTTAATAGGCTGTTGGACTTCTGATGGGTGAAGAGTGGCTGCTGGCATGGATACATTAAAAAGTCTCCCCAGAGCTAGGCATGATCCTCATAAATAAATCACCACCTCCCACACATGCAACCTGCCTCACTAATGGAAATGCCTAAGGTTTCAATTTATAGTAGCCCTTTATTTATAAAAAGTTCATGCCTCAATCTAGCAAAAAGCACATATTCATTGCCTTCGAATTTTCAGGTTGTCAGTCATAACAGACATGCATAAGAATAGATGAAGCCTTTAGATTTAACATGGAGAAATAATGGTTTATGGCTTTTGGCAGCAAGTTATCAAGAGGGGGTGACAATTTTGTCATCACAGTTATGGTGTTGAGTCAAAGCTATTTCTGCCATTAATATTCCAATAGAATCACGGATAAAAAATACATATGTAGCAGACTGTCTGACACACAAAAAAAGCCAGCTGCTTTTGATCACCTCTGTAAAAACATATTTTCACTGCAACTTTGATATTGGTTATTTGATCTTGGGTAAACAAAAGCCATGGTATCGTAATTACTGTACCTGAGGTCCCTCCCCTTTCACACCATGGTTGTGATAACTGGGTTATCAAAGGGTTTCTAAAAATTGGGAACATAAAAAAAAAAAAGCAGGAATGACAAGCTGAAATCACAGAAGAGTTGAGGCACAGCCAAGACCTCCCAGTGGATGCAGAGGAAGTGAACTGCTGAAGCAAAAGAGTGAAGCAGTGGGGAACGTGGACAGACCAGTCTCTTCCCATTCAACAGTTTTTATCTACCTGGCATTTAATACAGCCAGCCTTTCCCTGAGGCCCACTGTAAAGGAACACAGTAACTGATACTGTTAGATTACACCTATCCATCTGATCCCATCTCTTTTTTCTTGAGAACAGCCAAGACCAGCAAAGGGATACGAAAGGAAAGCAGACTATTGCAATAAAATGTCCACAGAAATGTGTCTTCATATAAGTAGCTGTCTGTCTTATGCTCCAATGCACAATCCTTTACAAACCACCTTTCAGATGCTCATTTGGGATATTTATGTTACCTACATATATCTGCAATTCAGGCTTTAAATCCTACAAACTTCTTGCCATAGTGCGAATCAGGCTGGCTACATGCATGTAAAATTACAGTATTTTCCAAATATATTATTTTCTTCTGTATTATATTTGTCTTGCCTATATTCTTTGCTAGAGTCAGATGGAGTCAGAGAGCCTCCATGGAGTCAGGAAGAAGTAAAGAACAAAAAGGGATGCTGTGCCTTGCACTGCTGGTGACTATGTTAGGTTCAAAGTCAATCTTGTATTCTTCCGAAGCGGACTCTACCACCCCCAAATATTCCCCTTCCATTCACTGCACCTCCTGTAATCATTAGTTGTCTCTGTAGCCCTGTAGTTTCCCTTTCTTATGTTTTATTTTTCAAAAGATTAAACAGTAAAGAAACATTCATTTCAGTTTTGATTGACAATCATTATTTTGTATGTCTCCCTTCTAGTAAGCTTTCAGGCTCGCAATACTTAGGGACTGGGAAATGCTAAACTGGTTTTGATGAAACGGTCTAAAAGAAAGTTGTCTGAGTACCTCCAGTGGGCTCCTCCAACATCTAAAAGTTCTGCTAAAATTTCAACTGAAATTCTGGCTCCCTATCTGAAGAATCTGGATCTGGTTTATTGTGTTGCTTATTCTGGGGCACCCAAAGCTATTGCAACTTTTAAGAAAGGTGCCTATTGGCACAGAATCTGAACAGAAGTGAAATCATAGTCTAGTCCTTGCCTTACAGTTTCTTGTTTCTCTGTATTAAAAATAGCAACACGGAGAGAGAGACTGAGATGCAGGCCAGTAAGACCACTTTGTAGACAGCCTAGTATGTGACTAGCATCCCAAGGAACCCAGCTAAATTTGCTTTAATCCCTGCATCACAATATATACATATATATCAGCAAAGAATTGTGTGGAAGATTTCCGACCTGTGCAATATGCACTAGACAGTTCCCAGACACAAATTAGATTTGTGCATCTACCTATCCATCACTTTTCAATACAAACAACAAGACAGCGAGGACAGTACATAATTTTAAAACATATTCAGTTATGGAGCATTGATGACCTTTTTAAGAAGACAACTAAATTCTGTCCTTCAAGCACACACACTTAAAAATTATTTGAAAGGTTTTTCAGTGTGCTTGTGCAAGGCCCTTTGCACTGATACCTATTCTGTCAAAGCAAAACAGCCTGCAAAATTAGGTGCTGAGATTTCAAGACAGACTTATGAGTTCCACTCCAAAGAATAACAAAGATAAAAAACGTTTATTGCATGGCTTAAAAAAATATTATTGCCTCATTTAACAATTTCTTCATCTTTCTTTAATAAATCTCTTTTTTTTTTTTTTTTTGGCAGTTTTTTCCCTGTCCTACTGAAAACCATTGTATAGGTGGCTGGAAGCAGATTGGTCTAACTTCACCCCTTAACACTTCTAAGTGGTTTTGGATATGTGGTTAGCCCAGACCTTTCTGGCTGTTTTTCTGGAAACTCCAATGAAATTTAACCAGGCACCATGGTAATTTTCTTTATGATGTCAGTCATGTAAGCAAACAGTATTCAAGATCAGTCCTAAGTTTTTGTGTATACCAGTCAAGGATCAGGGTCTGTAGAGAGCAGTTCTTTGGTGCAAGAGTTCTGAATCTTTTGCAGCGGCTTTTCGCTGCCAGTAGTACTCAGGACTGTAAAATCTTCTTGCATTTGTTGTCCCCTTGTTACATACAAAAAAGTAATGGGCAAGGAGGTAAAGGGCACCAATCAATATTACCATCTTTAAAGGAACAACATTGTATTTCATTATATTCACTAATGTGTTACCACTATCTTGGTGTATTGATTATAGTTCTCCATGGCTAGTAGTAATCAGATACATTTTCAGTGTATGCTTGTATAACCCTTAGTTTATGACTGATAAGGTATTTATTGATTAGTAATCAGATACAAACAGACAGTATGAAAATTAATGTCAATTGCTACTTTACATATTTAGTCAACATTTTGTTTCTCTGCACACGATTCCAGAACATTGTGTTCAATGCCGTATGTATATGGACATCAGATAATATGCAGTCACCCCTCTCTGCCTTTGTTTTAATCTCAAAAAATGTATTTATTCAATAGCACTTCAAGATCCCTCAGAAGAACTATACCATATGTTGGCAGTGTACTTCTGGCACACACTGCTCCCTCAGGCTACTAGCAGATTGAGGTGAGATGGTAGGTTGCCAGTGTCAAGCGATGATTTCCTAAGGCAGGGACCTAACAACCACCATTTAAAGGGTAAGGGCACCCTACAGTCTCATAAGAACAATATTATTAATGTCACAACAAAGTACCTCACCTCTAGGACTGCTAGTAATTAAGGGCACTGGAATAATAATAATAGACTCAGTCTGTCTTGAAATCCTACGCAGTTTCAGTACGTGCTGCATATACCAAATTTAGATATCCAAAACACAGAGTTCTTAAGTTAAAATATTGAATGTGGCCCACTGAAACAGTGTAACAATCCTTACAGAAATCCTTTTTCACCTCTTCTCTCACTGGAGCATAACGAAAACCAATATAGCTACTAAGGAGTTCCTGACGCTCCAGCCAGCAGAGGGCACTGACGACACAGGCAGACACTGGCGGGTACATTGCATTGCTTTCACCGTAAAGTTCAATCCAATCTCTCTATTCTCTTTGACAAAGCACCTGCTTGACTCTGGCCTACAAACAGAAAACACAACTAGTTTCTCACTAATGCAGTGCCTCATTAGCAGAAAAGATGTGTGGCTTATTCTACGGGTTTTTTTTCCTCAAACACCTGGTATATCAGGACTGAAAATACCAGAGAGAGGCATCACCTCTTCTCATGATCTCCACTGGGGGGGATTTCATTCAGCTGAAGGCTTCTTCTTATTAAGATCTTCATCTGTCACTGAAAACCACCCTAACCCTTAAACTACAGATAATGTGATCTGATCTCTTTGGTACCACTCCAAACTAGAGATGTGGGTCCCAAACATCTTGTTTCTCCCCAGATGTGGAAATATCTGGATAGTCAGTGTTGGTTCAGTCAAGCTTTGCTGAACATGTATTGCATCAACACCGTTGTCACCTGAAATGTAAGATACATTGTTATACTTTTTCATAGCATAAATAAGCCTCTGCAGTGGAGTAAGCTGCTTTACTATCACTTCATCCACAAAGCGCTTGAAAGACTCAATGATCCCATAACACTGCTGAGCTGGTCCTTAAGTGTGTAAATCTCTATAGGCAAGACAGGAAAGTGAAATACTTGATCAATTGTCAAATGTTTCCCAGAGATTAAGTGGCTTGTCTACCGTCACACTGAATAGTGAATTGTGGCCTTCTGTGCTCCAGCTTTTATCTACAAGAACATACATCCTCTGAGCTGCTAATGGTAGCAAGGTAGCAATACTGTATTTTTACATACAATATTATCAAACTGTCTGCAAAGTAAAGAATTGTCCTTCATAATAATTTAGTTTTGCAAAGGATATATCAGATTTTAGATCAATTTAACAGATCTTTTAACTTGGACAAACTCCAAGACTTGTTCATATATTGTATTTTGACCTCCTAGACACTGTAAAAGACTTCATTCAGTGTACAGATGAATTAATGGTTTAGATTTATCAGCCCATCTTCTGCTGGATATGACAGAAATTTATTTTTTCCAGAATATGTTACTGTATCTGCAATATATTGCTTCTTTAAGCTCCTGCCACTAGGAGCCTTCTATTGAAGAATTAAAAACTCTTCAAAAAAGTCTTGGAAAATCAGAGACTGCTCAATTTCATACAAGTTTTCCCCCATTCAGTAATCTGAGCCACTCAGAAACCACTCTCACAAATGGACTGTCTTTATTCTGCACGTTGCCACCTGGGTGACATGTGGAGATGGGAGAAATTATTATATTTTTCAGTTTTTAAGGCACCCAGAAACACTTCACCTATTCACTGAAAATCTATAATTGCTTTGGCTGAAACAAGCTTTTAAAAATAACAAGATTGACAAACAATACTGTGTTGCCAGTGAATTATTTCCTGGTCCTTTTACCCATGCAATCAGAATAATTCATTTCCTCAATGTCAACCTTTTGACCCATGTCTCCACTGATCCCCCAGTTATATTTACCATAAACAGTAACTGGTGAGTAAACTTGTGACCAGTGCCTGAGGATGTATGTATGTAATGAATGGCCATCTGGCTGCTACCAAGAGGCAAGTAAAAGAGCAGAGTTCTGCTACACTCTCTCTCAATGCAGGATCTGATCAGGTTCTTTTTTCAACATGCCACCCATTTGCAAGAAACTTTGAGAGCTCTACCATGCTCTGAAACTGCTGGAGACACCCATCACTGACTCAGTTTTAACACAGACATACAAAATTCTGACTGTAACCCAAACCACCAGTGCTAGGCTATAGCATTAGGACAAAAGGACTACCTGTGTCAAGAGCAGAATCTTATGAAACTAGGGAAAAAAACCCAACCACCCAATTCCTTTTGTTTGTTTGGGCCTGGCTACTTAAATGTGTCTGCTTTCCTCAAGACTTTGTATTAAGAGAAGCAATGAAAAATAACTCCCTTACACTACTGATTAGGTAGCAGTGTCCAATTTCCTTCTGGAAATGTTCAATTAAATTTACAAGAGTAAATAAATGAGTATCTGTAAAAGAAAAAAATTAAAAAAAAAAAAAATCTTAGCATTACCCTATGAGTCACTTTTACTGTATCTACAACGAGAGCATGAAAAAGCATAAAGCTTTTCACTTCTGCAGCTAGCTCAGAACCAATTGCTCTTGACAGCACAGTCACAAGAGCGTCCAGTTTCTGTGACCTGACTGATGTAACCAACTAGGTTTAACACAAATTGCATTCTCCCAAATGCTGAATTATGTCTCTAAAAAGGGCATGAAAAAGTAATTTCAAAATGTTTTGATGAATTTGCTTTGTTTCAATAGTATAAGTATCCATACTAAATTTTTGAATTGCCTTGTTTATACCTCTGTGAAGGTCCTTCATCAAGCAAAACCACCAGCATTGTAATCTTCTAGAGCATCATGTATAATTTCAGTGATGGATCCAGGTTAAATGCTAGCTCTGCAGCTACAGAGAAACACAGCCTTTCTCTTAATGGTGTGTGGCAAGACTGTATGCTAAATGTTCTTTATCTAGTAGGTAGAAGATTCCTGGTGAAGTGGCATGTCCTGTCATTGCCCGCTATACAAAACCACTGTCACAACCATCTCTTGTTGAGGCAAGGAAGCATGCTAATAGAGACTCACCAAAAATTGTTGAAAAAGAACCCAAACAAACCCACAGTAAACCTTGAATGAAACACTTCTCCTATGAGGAAAGGCTGAGAGAGCTGGGGTTGTTCAGCTTGGAGAAGACTACAGGGAGACCTTATTTTGACTTTTCAGTTCTTAAAAGGGGCCTATTAGAAAAATGGGGAAAGATTTCTTAGCAGGGCCTGTTGCGGCAGCATGAGGGGCAATTATTTTAAACTAGAAGAGGGGAGATTCAGGCTGGAAGAGAGGAAGAAATTTTTACAGTGAAGGGGGTAAAACACTGGAGCAGGTTGCCCAGAGAGGTGATGGATGCGCCATCCCTGGAGACATTCAGGGCCAGGCTGGATGTGGTTCTGGACAACCTAGTCTAGTGCAAGATGTCCCTGCTCATTGCAGGCGGTTGGATCAGACGCACTTTGAACTCCCTTCTAAACCAAACCACTCTGTGATTCTGTGATGACCTGTTCCTACACGATAAACCAGTTCAAGAGTATCATAAAGACTGGAGGTCCAGGAGTGTGAGAACTGCCACCACTGCAGGTGAAGGCCCTACAGCACCGATGCTGTCAAGAAGATGTAAATCCCACTAACTCTCTCTCATGAGCCAGCGGTGCACACGTGGCCCTGGCCCAACCGTTGTGTGCACGGTGCTGGACGGACAGCCCACAGCGGCAGACCTATGCCGGGCCACCGCGGCCTGCCACACTCCTGCCAGGGACCAGCTGTTCACCTCACACCGCGCTGCCGGGAGCCACCCCGCTGCTCCCCGGAGACTGCGGTGCCTCCATGCGACCACCTCGGGCCCGTAAGGCCCGTGGGATGCCCCACCGCCCGCTATTCCATGCGAGAGCTGCCTCGCCCGTGTGCACCCCCTGCCCTCGCTGCGAACACGGCCACGGCCACGGCCACGGCCCTTTACCCTGCGGACACCGCCCCACCCGGCCCCGGCCACCTCCCGGCCCTGCCTCACGCTCCCCGCCCCCGGCCGGGCCAAACCCCTCCCCCGTCTGCAGCAAGTGGCAGCGGGAAGGGCGGCGGCGCCATCACGTGAGGGTCGTGCCTGCGCCCGGTCTCCGCGCAGCCTCGCCGCCGTCGACCCCGGCCCGGTCCCCAGCTCCGCCGCGCCTCGCCCCGCGCTCCCATGCCCAGCAGTGAGGCGGTGCCGCTGGGGCTGGGCGCCTGCCGCAGGTCGGGGGCGCTGGGCGGGATGCTGGCGCTGGTGGCGCGGGTGCTGGAGTGGCTGCGGTCGCTGTTCTGGAAGGAGGAGATGGAGCTCACCCTGGTGGGGCTGCAGTACTCGGGCAAGACCACGCTGCTCACCGTGCTGGCGGTACGCGGCCCCCGGGCGCAGGGGCACGGCGGGGGGCACGCAGGGCGGCGGCCCGCGGCGGGGAAACGGTGGCCGTGGGCGGTGAGGCAAGGGCCCGGCGGTGGGGCCTGGCTGGAGGGGGCCGCCCCTCCCACCTCGCTTCGCCTCCGGCAACAAGTGCGGGCTTTGCCCCCGCCGCGGTGCTGCCGCCTGTCGTGAAGCCCCGCGGTGCGCTGCGGGGAGGGGGGCGGCGGGCGTGAGGCAGCTCCCGCATAGCTGGCAGCCTCGGGAATTTCACAGCAGGATCGGGTGCGTGTGAAATAGGAGAGGGGGGGGGAGAAAGAAAATGTCTCCTCTGCTGATCGCAGAGCGTGCCCGTTCTGGGCATGGGCTCTTGCTTGTGATTTAATTGGGTTTCCATGGCCAGTGTATTCCAGAGTAACTCAGAATGTATCCTGCATCCTCCAAGGCCACAACTCCCTTGTCAACTGAATTCTTCCCTCCCATCAGTTGCATCAAGATTAATGCCGCACATGATTCCTTGGTAACTCTTTTCCCAGCATTCCATGTCTGAATTTGGCGTTCCGTTCCCACTGTGGTGATGGCCTTGCAGCCTTGTTCCCCTCTAATGCTGATGCTTCCTATGGCGTTTTTCACTTTATTGCCATTTTTGTTTCTCATCTTTGTTTACTGTGCTCTCTGACCTTCATTTAGGTCCATCCTGAAGATTTACTTTCCATCGGAAAGTGGAAACAGCTATATATGTTAAGTATGGCTCCTATTAGTCAGGAAGCTTAGCACCTACTCTTGCTGCACATCTTGTCTGGTGAGATGTATTGCAGCTTCACCTGCCATGAGATAAAGGTTTCCAGATGTTCTTTAGCCCTTATCCTGAAAAGTTGCTAGGTCACGGATCAGACCAAACTGGGATGTGCATGACCTAAAGCTAAAAAGATTGAGGCGGTGATGACATGAGTATATGGTATTTGTTGTTTGCTTTTGCATATGATTCTGAGTTAAGGGAAAAACAGAAGATTGTAACTCAGTGCAAGTGAAGAGGTAGAGACAGAGTAGGAGATAAAGAAGTGGAGTAGGGAAAGTTTACCGTGAAAGTATGTTTTGGGGGGCATCAGCATTCAATAAGCAGAAAATACCTGGATTTAGTATGTTAGTTTGTTAGACACTCAGCACAGGCCTTATCACTCTTTGTGCCCCTTGGAAGTGTTCATCTCCAAAGGACAGGCTTTGCTGAGTACGGGGGAAAAGGCATGATAAGTTGCATTGCTTCTTGGATTGATTTCATAAATGGAGCAAAGAAGAATACAACACTTCAGAGACCTTGGTTACAGTTGTGTGTAGTGTTAGATTTTGTGCCTGTAACTGCTTGTCCACTCACTTACGTTAGACCACCAGTGGGATGGCATTGTATGTTTGTGTCTCTCTCATGCTAATACCTTGAACAGCCGAGCACTGCTGTTACTACAGGTCTGATTTTGCCAGTATATGTATTATTAAAAGTATTCTGCCAGGCATCCATGTTCTGTGACATCTAGAGTGTCACAGACTGCAGGTTTTGTAGCTTTTGTATTTTTCAGTCTGGAGATGACACACCATGATAATCAACAAAGGTGGTTAAAGAATTTGTGAGTAAACAGTTTAAGATAAGGCAATGGCTAATAGCTTACGCTTGAATACAGTTTTATGGGGATGGCAAATAGACTGGGAACTCTGTGTCTATGTGGCTAGAATGTGTCAAGATGAAACTAACCATTACAAAACAGTGGATACTTAAAATGCAAACTGCAATGGATCATATAAACAAGTGTTAAGAAAATACTGTATTTTTCCACTTTGCAAGTGCATTCAGGGATCTTATCAGACTAACACTGAATAAAAACCCTTTGAGACAGCCTTCTCCCTTAAGAATTTGAAGCATATGTAGTAGTCCTTTGTTACCAGTGGAAACCTTGGATAATGTCCCTGTGTGGTACTATGGCTCTGCACTAATATAATTGAGTAAAATCTGGCGCATGGCTATGGATGTGGTAGAGGGTAATGACAGTATTCATTGTCAAATCAATATTCAGCAACATTGAAAGGGGACAGCGTGTTGTAGCATCAGTTACTTTCATCTGTGTCAGGGTGTAATATCTTTTTTACTGAGATACAACCCTAAACTTGCTTGCACATCTTGAATATTCTCAAAATAGGTAATTTGTCATGTAAAACTTACTTAGCAAGCAAAATGGAACAGATTTCTTACTTTATGGTGCTTACAGCACTTGAAACAAAACACAGTAATTAGAGCTTTTGTACTAATGTGGGCAAAAGATTTGATATATTACTTTGTTTCCTTCATTGTGTGGGGAAAATAAAGAACTGTAAACATAATACTTTCTTTGTTGCTGTTTTCAGTCAACCAGAATGGAAAATTTGTAGAAGAAAAGACTAAAGACCAGTAAAAGGGACACTAATTCTTTGCATTCTGTTGCTGATACCAGAGCAGTTATGAAGGGTTTGGTTTTTTTTCTGATGCCTGTCTTCCAGTTTAGCATGTTACCTATGGTGTATAATTTGCTGACAGAGTGGAATCCTGACTTTCTATGAGTTTAAACAATAGCCTTCTGAGTTGGCTGGCTGTTTTTTGAGGCATTCTTGTGCTTGAGTAATGATGCTACATTCTCAGGGTTTATGTATTTCTATGTGTTTATACATCTGGCCTTCACAAATGTGCTTTATATTTTAAGACATTAAACCAGTGCGTACTACAGGAGATAGTTACTGATTGTCTTTGTCTTACTCCATCCAATTAAGAAGTTGTGTCACTGCTGGCTGCTTGTATTTGTATGAGGCTGCAGGTGCATTTGTCTTCACTGTTTTTTTATATTGCTGTTGACAAGTCACTGAAGCAAGGAAAGAGGAGAAAAAGAAAAAAAGGCTTTCAGAAACAAAAGACGAGGAGCATTGTGCAGAATAGCAAGGAGGTTCCCATAGGTGAGGTTGGACAAGTAACTGGTAGAAGAATCTAATTCTAAACTCCAGAATCTCTGGGGGGCTTAAGTACCTGTCAAAGGTTGTACAGCTTTTAAAATCCCAGATTAAAAATAATTAGTTTGTGAACACAAGCTAGAGGCATTGTGTGTTCTCACTCTGCCATTAACAGGGAAAACTTGCAGAAAGTATATAGAGACCAGCAATAGCACCAGGGTGAATTGGTGGCAGTGTGTGCTCTGTGAGGCCCATAGCTCCTGCAGTGCACAGTGAAGCTATGATCACCTACTTCTCAGATGGGAGAGATGTATTGGAACATGCCCATATTTTCTTCCAAGAAAATGCAAAGCCATGGCATATGGGATGATGAGGTGGCTGAAGGGAATATGGCCAGATATAGATGGAAGAATGCACCATGCCTGGGAGACACAATACCTTGTTAAAAATCCTTTTTGAAAAGAAAGAATGAATTATCCGCTAAGGTCTGAGTTCCACCTTTCTTCTCAAAAGCTGTCTTTTGTAGTGGGTACATGTGTGTAAGGTTCCCATTATAATGATGACAAGCATCTGTCTTGTAAAAACATTTCTTGAAACTGGGGGAGGAGGTAGCAATTTGATTTTATCTTTTGGGTTTATGCTGTGCTGAGTTAGTACCTTGTATTTTTCTATCTTTATGGCATTCTCTTAGCTTCCACAGCAGGATTCCTCTGCTGCCATCTACTTGGAAAGGGTCTGCACATAATACTTTCTACAAGAGTACTCCGTTGTCGTTTATTACACGTGAAGTTAAACCATTGGTAACAGTAGTGAGAAACTATAAGGAAAAATCCTGCCATAGTCAGTTTTATCGTATTTTATCATGTTGGGGGCTGGACTAGATGACCTTTAAAGGTCCTTTTCAAGCCAAACCATTCAATGGTTCTGTGATTCTCTATTTTGACCATGCTGCTTTCTGGCTTGCTGAAGGAGCAGATGAATTATCCAAGGTCTCATGGTTTCTGGGCTGACCTTTGTCACTGAGGAGAATAAAAGATCATTTGAAGGGCTGATATGAAGAGTCTTTCTTGGCGTGACAATGCATTAACATCAGTGCTGGCCGGTGCTCTTGCAGAAAATTAATGTGATATTTTACAGTGTTGTAAGATAAAAATTCTAGATTGCAAATGAGAAACTTATCTGCTGTGTATCAACTGTTTTATAATACTTTGTTCTTTTTCTTGTTTCTTTTTTTTTTTTTTTTGTATTCTAGTCAGGGCAGTTCACAGAAGATATGATTCCTACAGTAGGCTTCAATATGAGAAAAATAACAAAAGGAAATGTTACCATAAAGGTAGGTGTGCATGTTTGAAATAATAACTAATAGAGAAAGTGATTTCAATTTGGAATGTGAAAGGGTAAGAAATTTCTTTTAAGATAGTGGGATTATTTGTTTTTCTAGCTCAGAACTTTTAAAAGGCATATAGTTGTATATTTCTGTGTTAAATGAATCTAGAAATAATGAAATTTGATTTCATTATATCCGTGCCAGGCAGAAACTTTGTTGCACTCTTTTGGGTTAGAAAGGTCAGAACATTCTGGGATATTAAGGGGTTGGAATTGACTCCTGCAGGTGCCTTATTCTCTCTCTCCCCTTCACAACTCTTAAGTGAAGTCTGAAGCAGCTTCACTCCTAACTTACGCATCTCAGTGGAGAGTGCAGTTCAGCTCGCATAATGTTGGCTGTATGGGAATGGAACATCTAATGTAATTCAGTTGTCAGGGAACCAACTCTTAGGCGTCTAGAGAAATACAGATGTTGCCCGTTTGATTGTGATTCATGCCAGAGGTGTCAGATTAGAGATAAGTAACTCCTGTAGTGTTAAGGCTTTGTGTTGTTTGGTTGTGAAGGGAGCCTGGTTGGTTAGTCCAGGTCTTCATAACTTCTATCTAAGATGATGTAAAGGGTATACAGGTTTTTGCCTCTACCTTGACTTTTCTCTCAAAAGGGAAAGTAATTTTCTCTCCTTTCTATCTCAGTTCTAAAGATAGAATTTTTCTTCTGGTTTGGTGTGGCTCCTAAATCTAGGGAGGACTTTCTGAAGTGACCTGTAATGTGAATATAAGCAGTTGTTAACTGTTTGTGCATTATCTCTAAAAAAGTTAGCAGGTAAAGGGTGGTAAAAGGGATCATTTACTCCTGTTGGTTGGGAGATGTTAAAGCTGAACTAGAGAACCCTAAACCTAAAGTTACCATAGTGATGTAAGTGGTGTGAGTGCCTGTTATTTCTGGTTGTAGTATCCTACTGTACTTTTTCAAACTCCTACATGACCATAGGGCCTTCCGCTATACATTCCAATTGTATATCTACTTGCTGTTACAAGCTTGAAGAGTAATCAATGGCTTCCTCTAGGACTGTTTGTATGTTACAGTGTCAAGCAGAATCTTCCTTGTAAGGGGCAGTAAAACCAGCCTCTCTTACAAAAAAGTCGCAAAATAAACTTCTAATGCACCTGCTTTTCTGCCTGTAGTAGCACTTCTAAACTTCCATACGATGTTCCTCATGTAAGGGGCATACTAGATTTACCTTCTGGGAAACCTAGGAGAGAATATCAGGCAAGTCTAGTGTGGGTGGTAGAGATTAAAGGTCAGCTTTTACAATCGGCTGAAGTACATCGTAGTGTGAGGTTTTACATTCTGCTTTAAGCACCCTGCACCCTTGCACCCCTTTTCTGTCTGAACCAGTGATCACATGGTAGATCAGCCAAATTATTTAGATGAAAGCAGTGCCTAAATAAACCCACCCACCAGCCAAACCAAACTTGCCACCATCATGCTGGTTTCTCCACAGTCAGTGCCCAACTAGTGTGCTCCTCAAACAGCTGTGTGATTGCTGGTGCCACCACTGTGTGGGAAAGTGGGATACAGACATGGGCAGAATGATGCATTTTGGGGGCAGCCTGGATAGATTGACTTGGATAGCTGCAAACCACCATATTTAGAGTGCAAAATCTGGACAGGGAGAAAGCAGGGAGAAATTTGGTGAGGAAAAATTAAATTTTCCTTCACCATTCCACTCTGGTAGCTGCAAACTTTTAGGCAGAACTAACACTGCCTGTTGCTAGAGGGCTGCCAGAATTACATGGTCAGTACACACACAGAGACTGCTTGTGGCTTCAGGTGGATCAGTGACAGTATTTAAAAAAGATAAATATTTAGTGCTATATTGTTAGGATTTACAAACTTTGGATGGTGTTATGTGTTCTAGTCCTTACGGTTAATTAATGATTCATATTAGTTATGAAAGAGAATTTATGGAGAAGTCAGTGGGCATTGATATCAAAATAACATTCTGATTGATGTGGTAATTGTATAGATATTCACCCCCAAGATTCTGTTTATTACAATAAATTAACATGTACACTAGCTATGACAGCAAATCAAATAGTGTATTTATGAGAAGAATGTTAGAGGTACTGCCTCTGATAGTATAGCACTCTAAAAATGCAAATGCACTCTAAGGCCATCCCATGCTTTTTTGACCTCTTACACATCAGTAGCAGATATGTAGAACAGGAGCAGTGACAAATTTGTGATAGGACACCTCAAGTGCAGACTTACAAGCAGAAGCTGTTTGTTTCACATTAAGTAGTCAAACTGTCTTCAGTTTCCACTTCAAAAATGTATTTTTTCCTACTGTTCTTTCAGGCATGCAGGTGTTCTTTGTTCTCCTACCTGAGCCTTCCTGTCTCTTTCAGAGGAATACATTTGTACTGAAGCAGTACCTTCCACTTGAGCTTTGGTAATGCTTCCTAATTCATCAGGAGAGGATTCTCTTAATTATTTCTAGATGTCAGTTTCATAAACTTTTCATCTCATCTGCCTTAGATCAAAGAAGATCTGTCAATGATCAAAGAAGTCCATATGTGCAACAGTCAATAAAAAAGTTACTGCATTCAACCATAGTTAATAAATAATACACAGGAATAGGAATTTCCTTTCAGTTCCCTTGTTTTCTGTCTTGCATAGGAACAATAAGGCCATATAGAGAAAGCATAAGGCTAACTGGTTGCTGTACTGATCCTGTGACAGAATTGTCAGATGTGGAAGAAAATGAGAAAGTTATTAATGGTTCATTCGACTAGAGATGCAAATCATTTACAAGTAGACAGTATTCAAAATAAAGTGTTTTTTGAGCCAGGATAGTTCAGGTAAGTGAAGGAAATGACTAATAAGTTTGTACTCAAGTTATCTGCACAAACGGTACTTCAAGATCGCATTCATATAGGGAGGAGGTATGTTAGTTTCTGTGGAACTGTGCCTTATTTTTACCCTTTGATCTCAAAAGTCATGTTACATATAGTTATTATAAGGTTGTAAGAGTAAGGAAACAATGCTAAAGTTATTTATATGTTTACTAGTTTCAAAAGCAATACTTGGTTTGAAAGCCAGTCTGCACAGGAAGCCAGTTCTTGTGATTTTTCTTCTATAACAGCATACAATGAAAGTAAGAGGTATAGGGAAGTATGGCTCTTATGTGTACTTATTTCCTTAAAAGCCTGTCAAGATGAAGTACTTATGCATCGCTATTCCTGTATCTCGGTAAGCTGTTAAAATCTTACAGCCAATTGCTAGGTTGGTTTCCAAAATTATTTTACTGTGAGAATAATGACATCAGTTGTTGATAGGTTGATGGCTGAAGAATGGTGAGGGGGACGCCTCATACTAGAATCATTTGATGAGCTATTTGCAGCCTGTTCAACGAGGATTCAGAGTGGAATTTTCTTTAACCTGTTCGTCCCAACAAAGCAGGTTACCTTTCTCATAAAAATACTATGATATCCAACTGTCAGCTATTATTAAAATTCCTGGATAAAGCATTATGTCACTAACTTTATGAAGTCTTTCAAACATGGTAGGAAGGATCTTCATAGTAAGCAGATAGGCCTTGTGTCTGACCTTTTCCAAAGCTCTCAGGCGACACTGCAAAACAGAAACAGACTTACTGTAACAGTGCGGCTGAGAAACCATCTGGTCAAAAAGTCATCAAGTGAAAAAAAGGCATTCTGGAAATGTAAGACTGATCGCGTTAGGCAAAGTGAGTTGCAACACCAACAAGTGAGTGATACTAATTTTTAGCTGTTTGGTTGGGTCTTTTTTCTGTATTTTGCGGCAGGCCACTAAGAGGAAGCACTGTGTTAGTGCAGTGTCACTGCCTGGTTTCTTCACTACAGCTCTCTCTCTAGGTTCCATACAGTTTCAGCAGGCAACAAGACCTAAGGAGGCCTTGCTCTTTATTTTCTTCTGATTTTGGCAGGCATTCCTGGAAGCCAGTAGATTTGTTCTCATACTTAGTCTCTAATCCTAGTGTGTGAAAATATGGTCACCAGCATCCCTGTGTGTATGAGTATTTATCTGAACCACACTGAAAGGAAAACGTTGATTTATGCAAGGAGAAACATTTTGCACGAAGATGCCAATTTCATGTGCATTTCAGTCCAAGCTGAGGATTATCAGAAACGTAAAGCTGTCAGCTTTAACCATGAATTGTCAAATTTTGGCTTGTGAGTGTGTTTTAATAAAACCTGTCACCTGTTATTTCCAACAAAAGAAGAGGCAAAGAAGGATTGTTGTACTGGGCAGTATTTGAAATCTAAACAGGAAGTTTTATGGATTTTTGAGGTTGTGGTTGAGGTTAAATTACAGGATGGTATCTAGCACTGAAATACCTAATGTACTACAGCTTAGAGATTTGTTAAAACTATTGTGATGAAGTTCATAACAATCCTAATGACTTACCACTTTTTTCTGACAAAAAAAAAAAAAAATCTACTACTGAATCGATTTGGGGTTTTAATTCCAAGCAGGTTTTGCTGCCTGACTGATTTGATTTTGATGGAATCTGTTTTTGAATCAGCTCAGTTTCACTAGTCTTTTTGCTTTGGTGGGATTTACTGTTCAATAAACTGGACAGTAGCTAAAAACTTTATTTGAACAAACTCGGATTTTGAGAGCCTGAGAAGACATGCATCACAAACTGTTGTTTTAAATGACTGAAGCTCCCGCTAACCAATCTTTAACTCTTGCAGTGATAGAATAGACTCGGGTATAAGAAAAGGAAGGGAGCAACACAAGCCATCTGTACGCACAGGCAATGCAGCACCTTCATTTCCCTTGCTCTTGCATTTGGTTTTCTTGACGTAGCACCATCAGCCAGTCTCTGTACCCCATGGACATCGAGGCCGGAGCCGGCCGTCCTGGGCTGTGCTTGGGGACCGGAGCTGCGGAGGTTGGCTGGACTGCGGTCTTCCAGCTGTCACCACTAGAGGCCAGCGTCCTTCCACGGGAGCTGCAGCCCTGTCTGCTGGAGGGGGAGGCCAAGCTTGCTGCTTGCTGTGTGCTCTGATGTCAGAGAGGGAGGAGGAGGAGGACCCCTCTCTGTGTGTTCTTCCAGCTTCCTTAGTTGCAGCACCCCTACGTTCTCTGGAGAGTTGCCAAGTGTCCAAACATCCTGACAGAAACAGAATCCTTCTGCTTTTCAGCAGCAATTAAAAACCACCTTACCTGTCATCATCATCTCATGTATCATGCAGTAGTACCAGCCTCTGTGTGTACTGCCTGTATAACACTAGCAGTGTTTCAGCATGTACAGGCTATTCTGCATGGCTTGGGTCACTTTGAAAAGGCTGTGCTATATCTGGGCTGATTTCAAGTCAAAATGGTCATTTCTATAAAGAAGAATTTTTGTGAGATGTCCCAGTGATTTGTGATAGTTGTGTGTAAGGAAAAAATGTACTGCTGGACTCAAAAGGGCAATGATTCGCAGCAGAAAGCCCAGTTGCTAGTGATACACCCCAGGGATTGTTTAGCCTATTCACTTGGATGATGGGGCAGGTGCTGATGATACAAAACTGGGAGAAGTGGCTGGATAACAGCAGGAAGTTATGCTGCCATTCAGAGGGATCTTGACAGGCTGGGCTGACAGGACCTATATGAAGTTAAAGTTGTGAAAGTACAAAGTCCACTGCAGGTTGACTGACTGAAAAGCAGTGTTGCAGAAAGGAACATGGAACAGGTTGCCCAAGGAAGTTGTGAATGCTTCATCCCTGGCAGTGTTCAAGGCCAGGTTAGACAGGCCCGTGAGTAATCTGGTCCAGTGGGAGGTGCCCCCCCCCCCCCCCAGCAGTGGGCTTGGAACTAGATGATCTTAAGATCCTTTCCACCCTAAACCATGCTGTGACTCTGTGACCTGGGGGTCCTGGTGGATACCAAGTTGGCCATTGGCGAGCAGTGTATCTTTGCAACAGAGACCAGCAAACATCCTGGGCTACATTAGGAGAAGCTTTGACAGCTGGTCAAGGGAGGTAATTCCTCCCTTTTACTCAGTGCAGATAAGGCCATACCTGAAGTATAAGAGTGATGTGGAGCTACTGGAGAGTACAGTAGAGAGCCATGAAGATAATTAAGGGACTGGATTATCTCTCGTGTGGGGATGCTGAGATAGCTGAAACTGTTTAGCCTAGAGGAAGAGAAGGTTCAGGGGGATCTCATCAATGTAGCCAGAAAATGTAGTCAAACTTCTCCGTGGTGCCCAGTGACAGGACAAGTGGCAATGGGCACAAACTGAACTATGGAAAATTCCATTTAAACCATAAGAAAAAGTATTTTTACTGTGACAGCAATCAAACACTGAAACAGGTTGACCAGCCAAGTTCTGGAATCTCTGTCCTTGGAGCAGTCTGTTGTAGGTGATGCTGCTTTGACCAGGGTGAGTTGGACTATAGAGTCTCCAAAGGCCCCCACTAGCCTCAGTGGTGTTGTGATTCTGTGAAAAAGAGTTAAATAATGGTTAGAAAGTGTCTCAGAAAATAAGTATGGAGCATACTCAGAATTACTCGGTGGTCAGCTAAGAAGGAAAAGTATGAAAGCACTGTCCCATCTCATAGTTTGGGAAGAGAAGCACTGTATCTGTGCTGTGAGTTGTGTGCTGCAGAGTGTGAGTCAGCATCATGACTTTCGATAGGAACCTCTGCAGTGGCTGGGACAAACGCATGGAGCCAGAAGGCAGTGTCCTGAGTCAGAACAGGCAGTGATGAATTTCTCACCAGTGATTCAGAGTAACTGTTAGGACTGCTGAAAATGAGAACCAAAAGTTGATCTCAGGGAATCATCTAAACCAAACTCGTGTTTTGAGGTGAATCAGATATTTACCCAAATATCTTGGGTAACTGTTTCTTAAAATCTGTTCTTCCATGAAGAAGCTTCTACAATGTCTGTTGTTTTGTACAGTGTTCTTTCACTCTAAGTGTTAGAAAGCTTTTTTTCTAATATGGGATATGGGTTGCTGTCATCACAAATTGAGCTGTTTTTCTTCTATATGTGGCAGCCATTTTTCTGGAAAGCATGATGGGTTTGCTCCCACGTCCCCTCTTTATAGGTCATATTTTCAAAATCTCACCCTTTCTTTTCTCATCTGGACTTTTGTGTCTGCTCTACAGACTGATGCTCTGAGACACTGAGGACAGGGCAGTACATACTTCTAAAATCATACATAACATGCTTCTGTTCTAGTACAGGCTCATTAAGGTTTGCAACACTGTTGAAAATTTAGTTTGTGAACTGCTTAAGCTTTATGTCCTTCACCTCTACTTGGCTGCTTCCACTTCGTGCTGGTGCACTTGGTTCCCTCTGTCCAAATGGACTGTTCTGAGCTTCTGTGTGTTGAATTTCAGCCACCTTATTTCAGACCACTCCTCTAGTTGCTTTAGGATTCTAATCTTTTCTTTTTATCCACTCTCAGCATGAAGTTACCTATAGTTCATATAAACATGTTCAATTCCACATCCTGTTAGGACACCTGGGAACCATAAATGCTGCCCCTGGTTAGCACTGTTCTTGTCAACTTTGTCTGATTAATGTTGGGAATCTGTCGGGATTCCTCAGACTTGAGAGGCAGCACAAGGAGAACACATGAGGAGAATGCCAGAAAGTTGCTCTGTGGGTTTAAATCTCTCATGAGAGAATGTCCTTTACTAATCCAGCAGTATTAGATTACTTTTTCACAGCATATACACTGTTGCACATCTTCCTGACTTCTCTGTGCTGTTGAGCAAATAGTAATTTTTGCTTTCATGGCTGTATGTTCTTCAAGGACAAGCAAAATTAATCACTACATTAGTATTGATCATCTCTTTTGAGCTATCAGAGCCCTTGCTTCTGGTCTCCTTGCCATCAGTCTTCCAAGTGCAAGTTCTGCCTATAATTTACATGCCTACTTTCACCAGAATATCTTGGATTTTGGTGTCTGTAGAATACGTGGAAAGAGGGTGCAAAGAACTGCACATGGTCATGCAGAATAAAGGCTTCCTGCTTTAGGGACAACACAATATTGAAGATAGGATGGGTTGGCTCTTCTGCTTAGATGTGTGCTACATCTTGATTGAGAAGATTACAGTCTTCCGTATAAAGCTGCATTCCCTGGAACTCTTCTGCCTTAGAACACAACATGGGAGTAAGCAGCATAAGGTTCAAAAAGCAGTTTCTGAGAACAAACTTTCCTTTTGTGTCCTGTTTAAAGTCCACGTGTTGATCCTTCCAACATTGTATCTTGTGTCTCTGATAAAATGTCAGGTACACCCTGATCATTGAGAAATACCCCTTCCCATTAAAAATGCCTCTGTGCTTGTTCTCAGGAGTTGAATACTCAACCGTTTTGTGTTGCAAGTCTAAATCCATTTCCAGTTCTTCAGTGAAAGTGCTATGATTAAATTAACAAATTATAAGCTGTGAAACGTGCATATAGGGGGTTGTTGTTTTTTTTTTTTTCCTGATTCTACTAAAATAAAATACCCAGTTGAAAAAAAATGCTTAAAACTTGGACTTTATCACCAGTGAGGAGTAACAACAGGGTTCTTAAAGGACCAAGACTGATTTCAAAGAACATGGTATTCTGGGAACAATTGCCCACAGAAAATGTAACCATGTGGGGTTTTTGTGGGTTGTTTTGTTTTTTTTTTGGGTTTTTTTTCAGCTTTAAGAGCAACTGTAAAGGCATTTCTGAAATACAGGATAGTAGGCGGATAGTAAGTATTCTAAAGTAGTAAGGTATTATAGCTTCCGTAATAGGTTACGTGGCTAGTACTCGTAGTAAGGCTCTAGAGTTATGTGTCCACAAGGCGATTTATAAAAAAATTTAGGTCTATTTGGTTTAGCTTTTTATGTTTTCCCTTTATTAGATGGGGAAGCTGAACATTACTGATTGAAGACTCTAGTCTAGTATAAATGGCTGTTTCAGATTTGTCTCCCTGGAATTTAGCCAGTTGAAAGAGGAGAAAGCCAGCCTGAGCCAGATTATCTGAACTCAGTGGAGAGCAGTGGGTGCTTTGCAGGAATGCTTCATCTAGTAGGCAAGGTAAGACAGATGCAATCATTAGAATTTCCTCACTTCTTTGTTCAGGGTAGGTTTTATGGCTGATATTTTCTGAATACTTCCAAGCAGAAGGATACATTTCTGAGTTCCAAGTATTTGTAGTATTGGATTCATCTTGTAAATTAAGATGTCTGAATGTAAACAGCTATACATCCTCAGTGAGGGTTAAGCTCCTTTAACAGTAGTCAGAGGAGCTCTAGTCAGTACTGTCAAGCCTAACGAAGATGTTGCATCTGGTCAGCTGAATGGCTGTCTAGGCTTCACTGACTGCTGTGAGATCCTGGGTACTGAACCCATGCAATGACATTGAGATACAGACGTGTCATTGTACACATTTCTGCCCACAAGAAATACCTACCCAGCATGTCTGAAAAAAGCCATGTGAACTGACATCTAGAAAGTAATTTTTCCTGAAACTGTCTGATTAACCAACAAGCCTTCCCACAATATAAGCTGATTAGCAGAAACACAAATAGACTTTTAATGAGCCTCCCTGTAACTGAAACCCTTCAAAAACCTTTGAACCTATTCCCCAGCTGCATTTTTGCTCAACTGTCATAATACACTTCTGTACAAAGGAAAAGGATTTGCTCCTCAGTGTACTTGATAGGTGTGGTCTTAAGAAGGAGCCTTCTAGCCACAGAAAGAAATTGAAGAGACATATCCAGAGAGATTCCTGTCTTAGGAGAATTTGATTTAACAAGTATGTATAAGCACTAAGGTAAATGATGATTCCAAAGTATGGTGATTAATCTAGTTTAAAAATTAAAACATTGCATTATTTTATGATAGTGTATACCTGCAAGCACAATTAGAAGTACTACTTTATAGGAATAGACAGGAACAATTATGTTTTACAAAATGCAGTAGAAATGAGATGTATGCCTTTGAGACAGCCTAAACGATAACACCTTGATCTTAATTTCCTGTGGGACAGTGGGACTGGCTATTAAGGAAACCTTTTCTCTCTTTAGTTTGGTCATTCTGTAGGTATTTTCTGATTCTTAAAATCATCTATCTTCTAGGGATAAAATTCTCTTAAACATTATAAAAATCTTATTGCCCAGGGACCAATGAAAGCCATGGGAGAAATTTGAAGTCATGTCACCCAGACAAAATAAACTTCTTTTTATACCTGTTTATTCTGCTTTTAAGGTGTAGTCACCTGCCTTTCTCAGTTCACACCCAGAATATACTTTTTACCTGTGTATTAAATACTGCGATACAAAAATAGGTGATTTACAAAACATGAAAGGCTCACACAAGCTTTAACATTAAGGACTCTCTCCCTTCCTTCCTGGGTGCCACTTGTATTCTCGCAGTTCTGTCTGTTCTGTGATGTACAGTGGAAATGGTTTTGGGCAGAGATTTGTGTTTTGAATAAATTAGTCAACTGTCACTAGTTATGCAATGCAGTAAAGAGGATTAGAAAGTTGATACTGTCACCATCATAATTTCATAGGCAAAGAGGTGAAAATTGTTTAGAATTTATTTCATGCATTTATTTTTTCCCTTTTTCAGATTATTATCATTTAATATATTAAGGTAAAATGGGTTCCCAAGCACTGTTAAAAACACCTAGTCTATGTGGTGTCCTCCATGTTGTACTTTAATGAATAGCTGTAAGCCTTTTTAGGGAAACTGATTGGAAATTACTTACTTTTCCATTGTTTTGAGGTGACTTTTTCTGTTAATGTTAATCATACTTGCAATTTAATGTATAAATATAGTATATCATCAAATAAGGACAAAATCAGTATTTTTCTGTCTTGTATTATTTATGTTGTGATTGGTCCAGGCCAAATCATCTTGTAGATTTTTGTGGCTACCAGGAGTAATTGTCATCAGTCTCCAAGAATCTAATCTTACTACTGGCCTTCCCTGTCCTCTTTCCCCTTCTTTCTTCTCTAATCTACCAAGAAAATAATTTAGTTTCTTTTTCCAGACACCCAGATGTGCAGCAGATGGTTACTGATAGTTTCAAGGTCCTGATGAGTTATGGGTGTAGTGTTGGTGTGAGGTTTGTCATCTAACTATCATACTGAACTGTGTACTCAAGTTTTTAAAATAAAAGGTTTATTTTATTAATACTTTTAATATAGCACTTTAAATGTCAGTGCAGGTGGTATTTGGTACCCAGTTCATGGTCAGAAGTTCGCAGCCAGAAGTTCACTCAAACCTCTTTCATATGTAAAATTCTTGATCTTATAAAGGGGATCAGAGGCAGTCCGCATGTAGGTGACATACTAATTTTATGCCAGAAGAAGCGGTAAGATCAGTCAGGAAATTATTTTAATGGTGAACTGGGAAATACTTCTTTCTAAAATGTGAAGATAAGGTGATGAAAATTATAGAGAAATTAATACCTAAATATGATTTATGAATTGTGGAATTAAAAATAAAGTTCACAATTTTAGTTGAAAAAGGCCTTATCCCAAGAGTCTGTTAAGTCTTTGCGCAAGTCTTTGTTGTCACAGCAGGTTTAATATGTCTGGATTTATAAAGTAGAAATATGGAAACAACTCAAGAAAATTTTGCTTCTGTGTATGTTACTTCCAAGTTTAGTTTGTACTGTAGTGGATATGCCTCCTAGATCTGCTATATGGTACATAATGTTTTCCTAGCTAAATCTGATTAAAATAGGAAATGATTGCTTATCTTTATCCTTAATATATGAACAGTTCAGTTCCTTCTATTTTTCAGTGTTCATCACTATTTTGATAGGTGTGCCACTAGTAACACAACTGTCTACATCATCACGTAGCCCTTGCCTGCATAGTTTGAATCCTTTCCCTGGTATTTTGATCTTGGAAATAGTTTTGAAACCCAAAATACTGATTTTCTGCAAGCAAAGGAGAATAAGTAACTCCTATACAGATAAATAGTGTGTTAGCCTTTTAACCATAAAGGATTCAGTAGGATTGCCGGATACTAATAGCATGCTTAAGTATTGCAGGATTGGAGCTTTATAAAATCTCAAGCAGAATTTAAGCTTTCTGAAGATTTACTGATTAATCTTTCAGACCTACCGTATACTATTGTTTCCTTTCTGGTTCTGGTCAGTTAATCCACATGTCTTTTAAAGCACATTTGATGAACAAATGTGAGATCTGTGGAGATATCGGAGCACCCTAGAGTATATTATCCTTTTCGTGGATTTAATCTGCTCTCTGGTCAACTCTTTACTCAATTCTTTATTTACTTAATATCTTATAGGTCTCCCTAGACCCATAAAAAATGCAACTTCATAACTGTTTTCATACAATGGTACTATTCTTTCTGGGTTTTAAATTGTGTATTTGCAATAATTCACTTAGGTATCTGAGAAAGACTTTTCTTGGAGTGGGAACGGCAGCATTCTCTAAATGGATGTTTGGAGCTGCTATTGTCACAGAACTGACTTGCCCTGTGAATGTGCCTGTCCCATTCCATTGTCGGGAAGGGGCTGAGAAGACCAGTCTCTTGAGGAAGGTTGCTTGGAAAACTGCCTTCATCTAGGCATTGTCAATGCAATCTGCCTGCTGCATGTAAGAGTTCTGCTGTTACTGCTGTGTAGTTCAAAAACATTGTGGGGTTGAGGTATTCTTACCCTTTCCAGGTATGGGACATTGGAGGGCAGCCAAGGTTTCGAAGTATGTGGGAGCGTTACTGCAGAGGAGTCAATGCAGTTGTGTAAGTTTCCTTCTGTATGCCTATACAAAATATGTTTTAAAATATATATTATTTATATAGCTGTGCTTTTCTTTTTGTCCACATCTATCACATAGGAAGACCCAACATGATAAAAGTAGTGTGTTTTACACATCCAGCAACCCAGATGCATAAGTAATAGCATGTTCCAGGCATTTTTTTCCCCATGGCCTGTATTTGATTCTGTATCTTTGTGTTTTAATAAATCCAAGCCTTATACAACTCGGGACTGTTCTAATGCTATTGTCAATGTAACCGTACTTGTCAAATTTCAGATGTTTTAATGCAGCTTTCTGCACGGAATGGTCAATATCATAAATAACTATATTCCCATTGCAGTTACATGGTGGATGCAGCAGACTTAGAAAAAGTAGAAGCTTCAAAGAATGAGCTACACAGTTTGATAGATAAACCACAATTGCATGGAATTCCAGTAAGTGTTTTGATTATTATTCCTACCTGATTGTAAACAGTGTAGCCTAAATCCTCATGAATTGGTTCCTCTAGACTCTTAAAAATACTAGCGTCAGTATGATGCAGCCTGGATGTATTGAGTGCTGTTACAAAACCGATTGTGATATTTTTTCAGCCATCTGAGCCATCTTATCAGTGCTGCAGTGTGGTTGTAGGTTTTCTTGTCTAAAGGTCGGAATAGATTTGGAAAAAGATCATTTTCATATGTGGCATTATTGGACAGTAATTACTTCCAGTCAGTCCCCTTGTTGGCTGGGTTTGAACCAGTGACCCAGATATATTTCTGGCAGTATCTTAAGTCATAAGAGGTTTGTCTTTCTGAAGGTTGGCAGATGCATTAGATAATGTCATCTGCTTCCAGAGACTATGGAGGAGTTTGACTTTTTACGTGTCTCGACTTGTTCTTGACTGTTTAGCTTTTCAAACCACGTGGAAAAAAAATGCAGATATACATCTGTTCTCCAACAGGAAGTGCCAAAGAACAGTATATTCTGCTGAACTTCTAGTGAGGAACTATGAAGTTGGAAACTAGCTGGTTGGTTAAATATAATCTGCCAGTTTAGACTAGAAGGAATCCATCAGGTTAGCACTGATCTTTGCTGGTATCACCAAGCAAGTGTTTGTAGCTTTGATTATAAAAAGGAAAACAATGGTATGTACAAATCAGGAAGAAGGTACAACTTGCTGGCTGCTGCTTGGCCCCTTTTTTATAAGCAAATATTGGGAGATGTGGCCAGTGCATGTGATCAAAGTCAACTGAGAATGAGTAGACAGCCAGCCAACATGAAATCATTGTGACAAAAAGGTTCTTGCACATCCATCCTTGAAAAAGAATTTTTCAAGTGACTCCCCATAATTTTTATAAGGCTTGCTATTACTGTTGTGTTTCCGTATGCTAAGTGTATATTGAATATATCCTGCAGAACTGTATAGTCACGCTATTCATGGCGAGTGACATTGTCCTTTGTGCTGTCTTCACATCCTGTTTTACTTCTCCCTTTTCCTTCCTGAAATGATAGGTCTTTCATATCTTCAGAAGTATTTAATTAAGTTCCTTTCCTTTTATATGTTATAATACCACATTCCAATTACCCAGCCTGACCAGCACAGTAATTTCCAAGATGTAGTAATGTGTTTTTTACTTACTTCTATTTCATAGGTAGTACCTAGTATTGAACTTCGTCCAATTTATTGTATGCAGGCTTTAGCATTATAGATTTTAAAGTAGTCTGCAAGTAATGAGTTTTAATGTGTTCCAGATTAATGGAAAATAGTGGGACAGTCTTGACTCGGAGTTGTAACACATCTGGAAAACAATAATGCAGTCATAATTAGAAAAGCCTTCCATTGCTTACTTTATCTTACAGTGTGCTCAACCCATTTATCTGACCTTAATTTATACTTGAAGCCTTAAGCATTTTGTAGCTACTCTTAAGTTCCAACACCTATTCAGTAATTTTTCTGCATTTCTCAGACTTAATTCCAAATGGCTGCCTTTCTGATTTCTACCATGGATGCTCAAAGTGGAGGGCAAGTAATCAGTCATATTGCTGGTGCTTTGATGATACAGGGTTTGGTTACCTGACTGTTTAGTATGTCAGTCTTAAGATTCTCTAGAGAGAATCCTGTCTGGGTCTCAAAGACCCAGCCTCTATTGCTGGGGTCCTACTTTTGATTAACATTAGTCTGATCTTGTGAATTGAATGTCTGTTGATGGCTTGAGTGCACCCAGGGCATGATCTCTGCAAGGTTTAGTTGCATTCAATCTGACACTATACCATAATGCCATTCAGAAAGGAGATTCACTTCCAAAGGAGACTTCTGGTACTGATACAGCCAGAAATAATTGGATCCAGAGAGTGAGCATGCGGTATCTGACCTGGGTGAGAAGCAGGATTTCCATGATGCTTCCACAGTCATTAGTCATTTTGAATATGTGTGCTGTTGCAGAACTGCTTAGGTGCAAGATCCACAATAATGCAAACAAATGGTTAAAGACAAAAATAAACTTTCATTGCTCTTGACTTTAACATGCATATGAATGATTTCTTTCAGGTGTTAGTCCTTGGAAATAAAAGAGACCTCCCAGGTGCACTGGATGAAAAGCAGTTAATTGAGAAATTGTAAGTAGCTGTAAAAAGCTGCAACACTGTGAAATTTGATATGTAAGAAAAAATCACTAGTAGTATATGGCAATAACCAGCTATAACAGATTCGGTTTTACATTCTCACATACTCCAAGCTCTGCTGGCAACTGAAATAGCAATCTAGGATGATGTCTGACTGCAGTAAATTTGAACCTCTCTTGATTATTATTTCACTTGTATAAAGTTGTTTCAGGTAATCCTGTTTTCCCATCACTGAAGATACAGCTGCTATACATAGCAATAGGCTTACTTGCACTTTTCAGACTACATTGCTCAGTAATGCTGTCATGGTTTAAACCTGAGCAGACAGCTTATTCACTGTCCCCCCTCTCCTAGCCCTTCCGGGTAACTCCCACTTACCTCCTGGGCATGACATGCTGTGGTATGGAATACCTCTTTGGTCAGTTTGGGTCAGGTGTCCTGTCTCTGCTTCTTCCCGGCTTCCCTTCCTCCCTGGCAGAGCATGAGACTCACCAAGTCCTTGGCCAAACCAAAACATATGGCATTAGAACAGAGCCATTTCAAACTACTGCCTGTAAATTTAAGCAATTCAGATATTTTGGGCTCATATCCAAAGCATATACTTAGGGATTACTGAAACTATAATTTGATGCATTGCAAGGGTAATTGTAAAGGAAATAAAAAATTTTGTAAAAATGGCCAATATAGCACTATTTTTGCAGAATAAGGTTCTGCATCTCAAATCACAGAATTTTAATCAGTAGGCAGTGAAGTTTGAGTATAGAAGGCTGGGGAGGCCTGTCAGAAATCTGGAGAGGGACTTTTTACAAGGACATGTAGAGATAGGACAGAGGGTGATGTCTTTAAACTGAAAGAGAGGAGATTTAAGTTGGATACTAGGAAGAAGTTGTTTATTTCAAGGGTAGTGAGACACTGGCACAGGTCGCCCAGAGAACCTGTGGCTGCCCTATGCCTGGCAGTGTTCAAGGCCAGATTGGATGGGGCTTTGTGTAACCTGGTCTAGTGGAAGGTGTCTCTGCTCATGGCAGGGGAATTGGAACAAGATGATTTTTAAGGTCCCTTCCAACCTAAACCATTCTGTAATTTTGTGGTCCAAAGGCTAAGCAACTAAACTGGGACTTAGGAAACATAATGGCTAAGGTTGGAAGGAACCTCCTTGTCCATCCACCTGCTCAAGCAGAGCCATCTAGAGCTGATTGCCCTGGACTGTGTCCGGACAGCTTTTGAGTATCTTAAAGTGTGGAGACTTTATAACCTCTGTGGGCAACCTGTGCTAGTGCTCGGTCACCCTCAGAAGTAAAAAGTGTTTCTTTATGTTCAGAGGGGGCCTCTTGTGTTTCAGTTTGCGACCATTGCCTCTTACCCTGTCACTGGGCTTCGTCTTACTTACAGCCTGCTTTCAGATACTTGTACACGTTAATAAGATCCCCTCTCAGCCTTTTCTTCTCTAGGCTGGAGTCCCAGTTCTCTCAGCCTTTCCTGATACATGAGATGCTCCACTGCCTCTGGTTTTGTGGCCCTTCACAGGACTCTCCAGTAGCTTCAAACCAGTCTTGTACTGGGTAGCTCAGAACTGCCTGCAGCACTCAATTATAACCTTACCAGAGCTAAGTAGAAGGGAAGGATCACCTCTGTTGACCTGCTGGCAACAAGGGAAAAGAGTAGAAGATGAACGCTAAGTTAAAGAGATGTGGGGGGTTTTGTGTGCAGTAGCATATTTTAAAAATTTAATATCCGAGGATAGATTTGAACCTACTGAGTAAAAAGCAGGAAGCATGTAATTTAATGGAAATTTCTATTGTCAGTTTTTGTGGAGTTGCAGTACTGCTTATTTTATTGTTTCTGTTTCTGCAGAAACCTTTCAGCAATTCAAGACAGAGAAATCTGCTGCTACTCTATTTCCTGTAAAGAGAAGGATAACATTGGTAAGCTTTGTTTTTTTACAGCATCATTACTGTATATTTTGTACTTTGGTTCAGATGTTAAAAATGTTAATGAGATTTTAATACCTAACTCCAACATGTAACTGAAGATCTCTCTTTACTTTGTAAGATTTGTTTGCAAATATTGCATGCAGTTGTATCTGTTTTGATATAGAACTATGTGTAATTTTAAAGTCACTTGTAGAGCTATTTAGTTCCATGAGAAGTTAAGAAATTAATTTGACAGGAGCCTTGGAAAAGCACACCTAAACTCCAAAGTATTTGAATCCCGCACAAAATAGTAACTGGATATGAAGGCCTTCCAGTTCTTAGCTGATAACCTAGAAGATTTTAATTGTTTTGTTCCATGTGTGGTTTTACTTTGTAAGTGGGTTTTACATGCATGTGGCTGTATGGCAGTGTTCCTCAAACTGAGGGACTAGTGCTTTTGTCCTATTGGAGACTCAAAGAGTGTATCCTGAAGTCAGGATAAGTGAAGGGCAGCAAAGGTGATTGAGATTTAGAAATGCAGTGCTTGATCCTCATCGAATTGGCAAGGCTGCAGTGAAGGATCTCAAGAGTTCTATTGAGACTAGAAGTTGGTAAAAAACAGCTTCATTTCTGAAAGGATCCTGGAGAGAATAGGTTTTGATCCTGGCTCATTTGTATGGGTGGCCTGGAGGAGAAAAGCATGCAAAAAAGACATGCTAAAATTTGCAAATAGGAAAATAGTGAAAAGAATGGTTGCTAATTCAGAGGGATGTTGATCACTTACTTGTGGAAGTCCTGGGACTCCAATCCTAATGGACTCAAATCCTAATGGAGAATCACTCAAGTATCTTTCAGTGTAACATTGTGCCTAGAAAGGCTAGTTCCTGACTATTTGTCCAAAGAACTAACAGATGGGATCAGACTACATATATCACATGTGATTGGAACTGTGTGGGCATTACTGGAGTGCTTGTGTGCTGTCTTTTGAGAAAGACCTTGAGAAACTGAAAAGAGGTTGGGCAAAAACCTAGGGAGATCAAAAGACTGAAAAATATAATTTATAGTGAAAAACTAGAATGAAAATATATTTAGCTTATTAGTGATGAAACTACTAGGCTGTTAAAAAGACTGGCAGCTGTCTTCTGCTGCATTTTTGATTGATGTTGTTGCAGTTGAATGAGATGATAGTGCAAATTGCAGGCTAATGGGTCTCATCAGGAAGTGTAGGTATAAGGCTGCCAGTTACTGTGTCCGGAGAGATAGAAACTGTATGAAGATGAATATATAGTTATTAGCTTTGGTTTTGATTCTGTGGGATGCTTCTCTCTGCAGTCTTGGTGCCTGAGCTGGTCTGACAGAATATTCATGGAATGCTGTCTGGGATTTTGGACAGATGTGGCAACAAATTTAAATTTGGGGCTAGAGCTGTTGCTTCCCCCTGACATTCTTCCTACCTCCCTGACAGATGTTACTGCCTTGAGGCAAAAACATCTAAGCTGCTCATGAATCAGTTTGTGGACTGCTGCCGTTTTCAGCCCAATGCATTAGATTGTATCAGGAGGGTTACCAATTTCAGCTATCAAATTTGAGTCCAGTGTTGCATGTCTTTCAGAGACCTTGGACTCATACTACCTGCCTTAATGGCTTTTTAATGCTTTGTCAGATGTTTGTTCTTCTCTTCAGTTCTGGTTGTGTATTTCTGCCTTTGTTCCCACACTGCATTTCATTTTAGTCTGGATTTTACTGTTCCTTTTATGGTAATTTTAAATCTTTGCTTTTCCAGCAGTTCTTCATCTGTAGGTTAGAGAACTTGATGTCAGTCATTGTATTTCAAGGATACAAAATAAATATAATTTAAAAACAAACAAGAAGATTAAAAACCCCTTACCTGGAGTTTTCAATACTGAATTTTTAATGAGGTGTAAATGAGAGCCTGTGGTTTCTGGGGTTTTGTTTGTTTGTATTAACCTGCTGGTGTTCTGTTGTCCTTTTACATTCTGCAAACAGGCTGTTGAGTTTTTCATTTTGTTTTATCTGTCCTGGCAGACATAACACTACAGTGGCTTATTCAGCACTCCAAATCAAGACACTGTTGAAGAAACTTTTTCCTGAGGATAACTCCCAATCACTTTGACTCCTATCAGCTACACACAACTGAAAAGATAAAGAATACAACTGTGTATTACCAGGACTCACCGTGGTCGTATTTGTTAACAGAAGTAAAACTGAGTTATAGCTTGTCTCTTTATTTTGGTTCTTTTTATTGTTTTTGGTTGGTTTTTTTTTTAACCAGATATTTGTCTGTCTAGGTGAAACTCCTGAATGCCTTAATACAAGACTGAAAGAAATCAGTACTTTTCGGGGCTGAAATGTTTAAGTTTTATGCATGTGAATTGTCAAATACTTAGTAATTTTTTCTAATTTGAAACTGAATAAACTGCACAGTGGAAATACGACTGATTTTTTTGAGCACATCATATAATTATTCATACACATTTTCCCTGCAAACATCTGTAGTTAAGTATCAATAATAAATTAAAACCACTATTAAAAATATCTTATTCATACAAAATGCTGTTCATCAGAACACTTCCAAATATGCTCATTGGTAAGAAGTTCTTTCCAGAGTTGGGTATCTGTAGTTATATAATTTTTCAGGTTAATAATGTTTATTATTTGTATGAATATTTTTTTGGAATTGACATGTAAACCAAACTCCAGGCTATTCTGTTCTCTGCTGATAGAGGAAAGAGTCTAGAGTTGCAGCGGATATTTTTCTCTCCTAAACACAGAATGAAATAGAGAGAGCAGATCATAGAATCATAGAATGGGTAGGAGGAAAGGATCTTGAGATCATCTAGTTCCAACCCCCTGCCATGGGCAGGGACACCTCACACTAGACCATGTCACCCAAGGCTCTGTCCATTCTGACCTTGAACACAGCCAGGGAGGGAGCTTTTACCACTTCTTTGGGCAACCTGTTCTAGTGCCTTACCACCCTGACAGTAAAGAACTTCTTCCTTATGTCTGACCTAATGATGAGGTCATATGCATCTTTTCTGAAATTATTACCCCCCAAAATTAATGGATTTTTCTAAGCATTTTTATTGTGAATGAAATAATTTTCACAGTGCTTCTGGACTACTCTTTCCATTCCTCAACTATGCAGAATTTTTGAGCATACACCATAGCATAGCTAGGCTCTGAAGTAGGATTATTTATTTTGAAACAGATTAAAGGAGTAATTCACTTTATAAATCTTGATGCTTTGCTAATATCTTACAGGTACCTGCTTCCAAGTGCTTCGCTTAAAGGCACTATGATAGGAATTCTGCAAGCTTGGAAATTCTATTAAATATGGAAAGTTCATGTCAAGAAGCAGTAGAGAAAACTTGCACAGGATAGATATTCAGTGGCCAAGTGTTTCAAGGACACTTGCAGATCTAGGAGGGAGAAGTTCTGTGATGCTGGTCTAAAGATGTGGTAAATCAAGTGATTGCTACAGTATTAAAAAGGGTATAAATCATTTATGCAGTTCTTCCACTTAAGTACATGAACTGTAAAAACAGCGACTTTTTCTGTCGTGTCTAAGGATGCTTTTAGGCTGGTGGCTCTGATAAGCTGCTTAAAACATGTACTGCACAGATATGATAAAGTCTTTCTCGAGTGTTACAGGATTGCTACTATGAGCATGGTGGTCAGGTGGCACTTGTTCAGAAATGTCTGCAGTATTGTCTACAAAAGTCTGGCCCCAAATTTTCTACGGTTGCATGAAAATAATTTGACTATACGTGTTGAGTGCTCAGTAAGTAAATAAATTAAATAGTGGATGTTCCTGAAATGGAGTGTTGGAAATGACCCTCCAAAATCTGCCATTTAATCCATCTAGTGATATTTTGTATGCCGAAAATCCAGTATTAGTTGGCTAAGGTGATGAATTTTGAACACTCTTATTTCTCATGGACTTCTAAAGTAGTAGAGCTGTTGCAAAATGCACTGGAATTGCAAGCATTATGATACAACAGAAGAGCCATTTCTATACCAGTGGTCTCGATACCCTTCATGTAGTTGTGCTTTTTGATGGTGGTGCCTCATTCTTCCAACCTACTGTCCTGGCATGCAAGGCCATGTTTCTGGCATAGGAGCTCCCCAGGGTATCTTACTGCATCAGTCCTTGATCCAGACCATTCTTGCCCCTTTGCTGCAGAAGGTTTGTGGGAGCTGACACAACCTCTTTGCAAATTGTTTGGAACCAGTTAGTTTTCCACCACTGTGTTGATAAGAAAAATGGTGCTGGCTCCTATCCTTCCCTCGCTGTATTCAGTGTAGTGTTTCCTTGGGGAATGACCAAAGAGGTTAACTTCCAGTATGTAGTACACACATCACCAAGTACCAAAGCAAGCTAAAGATAACCTGTGGCTGGAGGACATTAGGTTCTAGGTTGGCTGAATGAACCTCTCTGAATAAGACATGGAAATGAGCAATTCTGTTATTAAAATTATCTCATTATACAGAATATGCTGAATTTTTTTCTCATTTCTCCTACTGTGGGACCTTGTATCTGAACCTAAGGTGAATCAGCATAGGCGCTGGCCTCACTGCTCCCATTTGAAACAGCCTGTCTGTGCTTCAGCATCTTGCCCTCAAGTAATTTTTCAAAATGGGCTTAGCCGAAGATGAGAGTTTACTGTCACACTGTGCAGCGTTGTGGGGGAGATTAATTGTAGCTGACTGACAGCTCTGACATACTGCTTCTGAGAATCTGTATGGCCATGAACTGTTAGATCTAGACCACTGGAGACAGGATTGCAGCAACGTTGTTTGGAGAGGTCACAGGCTTTCTCTGTGAAGGAGCCTCTGTGCAGGGAGTCTCTCCTTGCTCAGACAGCAGCACATAACGCAGCGCCTTGCATGAATCCTCATCAGGTGTGTTTCAGAAGCAGGGAGGGCCTGGAGATAGGTGGGGTGGCCACACTGTGATTGCTTTCTGCTTCTCAGCACACCTGAGAAGCTGACTGCAAGGCAGAGCAGTAGAGGCTGCTCTGGCTTTGCCTGGGAGATGGTCAGTGCCATCCTGTGCTCAGATGTCCTGATCCCTAGGCATGCATGAATCATAGTGGTCATCTGGCCTACAGGCACAACATCCTCCAGGCTATGGGAAGGAGCAGTGTTGGGGAATGTGGGTAGCCGAGGAACTAGGGCTAACCTTCAGTCCAGGCACTGCTCGTAACCCCAGACACCACAGCGTCAAGATCCCTAAAATAGCACAAGTGCAACAATGATACAGACTTGTTTCCCTTCCCTTTTTTCCTTCTCCAAGCGTAGGAACAGCTTAGCTGCCACCCAGGGCCATACAGAACCACCGAGCACTGACCATCTGTTTTAACTGCAGCACATTTTTTTTTTTTTTGCTGCCAGCCATGTATTTTCCCCTTTTTTTTTTCTCTATTTGCATTGTGTATTGTAGAAATAAATCACAAGTGTAAAATTTTAGTTAAATGATATAAAAAACCCAAATCAAAGTCCAATTTTTATAAAATGTGCTATAAAACTTTCTACATTTATTGCAGAGAGCACTGGCGTACGTCATTTGCTCCTGAGTGACCTCTTTTGTAAAGGCAGGTACTTCAGTCACCTGAGCAGCATACAAAATGGAATGTCTGCTCTGTGCTTCAGGACATGGTGTATGTACTGGCTGTCAGGAGACTTTTGAGTGGAATGGTGGAACATACACAAGAATTATGTATAGAGATCCCAAAATGTTGAAGCAGAACAGGCCGTACCCTTGGCTGGCATCTCCACCAAGGCCCTCCTGCATCTTGCTATGGCACAGTCTGGTCTGTGGCACTCACGCTGTGATCCTGCAAGGGCCTGCTTCCAAACTGCCTAGTTCAGGACACATCATCATAGCTTAAAAGGGACCTGAGGGTCCTGATGGACAACAAGCTTAGTATGAATGAACAGTGTGCTGCTGCAGCAAAGAAAGCCAACAGGGTGCTACATGACATCAAGGGCATAGCCAGGAGAAATAAAGATGTCATTATCCCACCCTGCTTGTCAGGCCACACCTGGAATATTGTGTCCAGTTTTGGTTTCCACTGTACAAAAAAATATATGGACAGGCTGGAGAGGGTCCAGAGAAGGGCCACAGAGATGATTCAAGGACTGGGAAGCCTCCGATATGAGTAAAGGCTGAGAGAATAGGGTAGGTTCATACTAGAGAAGACTCAGGGAAGAGCATTTAAAGGGTGGCTACAGAGAAGGTGGGAGATTCCCTGTTTATAAGGAGTCACATGGAAAAGACAAGGGGTGATGAGTATAAGTTACTTTTGTGGAGATTCTGGTTGGAGACAAGAGGAAAACTTTCCACAGTGAGAACAGTCAACCACTAGAGTAATCTCTGCATGGAAGTGGTGGTTCCCTAACACTGGGTACTTTTAAGGTTCAACTGGACAGGGTGCTGGGCCATCTTGTATAGGCGGTGCTTTTGCCAGGAAAAGTTGGACCAGATGGTCCTTGAGATCCCTTCCAACCTCGTATTCTATGCTCATGTAAGGGCAGTGGGATATGGGTGAAGGGTTGATTTTTAGCTATTACTTTTGTGCGCCATGGTTTCCAGACCAGTTCACGCCTTGGAGTCAGTATGTGGCAGTCCATAGAATATGTCTATGCAGTACTTCTTCCTATGCGTTTGTCTTACTCAAATGCCTTCAAAGAGCAGGACGCATTTATACATTTTCCCTCAAAGATCCTGGGGTACAGTGACAGGAGCCACAGTATCTCTGCATTACGGTTTTGTGCTTGGGACATAGGACACTAACACACTGTCTTATGTGGAGTGCCTACAAACCTGTCCGAGAGCCAGAGGTCATCAGCATGGAGTGATGCAGTGCAACGTACTGAAAGCAAAGAAGTGTGAGGAGAGCTGTCCTTGCATCCTCCTCACTTACGGAGAAGGATGGTTTCAAGATCTGTGGGGCAATGAATGAAAACAAGATCATGTGTCACCTTCTCTTGCAACTCAGGCAAGCAACCTCACACTTGCCCATTCTGGCCTCACACTTCAGCCCTTGTCAGCAGCTGTTTGCAGTGCTGGCAGTATCCAGTGTATTTCACATGGCTTGGCTTGTGTTATACCAGCAGAGACATTACTTTTACCAGCCCCCTGTTTTCCCAGGACTATTGATCTGTCTCATGGCATGCCCTGCAGCATTTATGCCCTCTCTCAGAACATGACCGTTGTGCAGGAAAGGTCATTACATGAGCATCTTGCAGATATACCTACCATGGAATAATGTGAAGACTGGACAGGCAACAAATGCTGTTTTAATAGCACTGTTCTGTCACAACAATCTCAAGATGGATGAGCAGGAGCAATGCAGCTGACCCATGACATAAACTGATGATTATGGATGTTCTCAGCCTGAATATAGAGCATTTTATCTGTTTTGCTTTGGTCAGCATGGTCAGTTGGGTTAGAAAGTACATTTCAAGAGCTATCCATGCAATAAGAGCATTTGAAAGCTGAGTGTCCAAATGTTCCTTAGAAAGTAGACTTTCCATGGAGAAAGTCTTATAAATCAGCCTGGGGTGTGGATGAGTGAGGTGTGAGGCAGGTGTGAGGCAGCAAGCAGAATGTTTGAGGTGAAGCAGTGTCTTGCGCTGATTCCCATCTCCCGAGTTCCTTTAAAAAAGGGGCATAAAGCCATTCCTGATGACCCAAACTGTTCTGCCCTCTTTTTCTGATATGGTCTGAAGTAGCACTTCTGTGAGGGTTGTTCATGGTCATGGTCTGTGGAGCCAGTGCCCAGCATGTCAGCAGCTTTGGCTTGAAGGAGAACAGTGGCTCTGGCAAATGCTGCCTCTCTCGCCTTTCCAGGTGTGGATGCCAAGCTGGTCTCTGCTGGTTGGAGAGGAAGGGAAGAAAGCTCATGCCACCACAGCCATATGGCAGCTAAGAGGACAGGGGCCAGCTGGCCCTCCAAGGGTCAATGCTTTGCCAAGCCTGAATGATTTTCAAGACATCAATGCTTTTTCAAACCTTGATGGCTTAAAAAGGCAAAAGGAGAGGAGATGCGCAGTTCACAGCAGCCATCTCTGCTCTTCACTTGGCATGGGGGGGAGCAGGACAAAAAAGTCCCCATGTATATTTCCCTCTGACCCCACGGAAAGCTGGATGCCAGGCTGTCTGTGGCATGGTCTGGTTGTTCTCCTTGCAGGCATCTGTTGCTGGATGGGAGCACACTTGGGGTGATGAAGGAAGGGGCTGGGATCACTGCTTGTGCCCAAGAGATTTTGAAGAAGCACAGCTTTTAAGAGAGGGGCAGGCAGTTCTGTCCATCCAGTGGTACAGGCTCTGCCCTGCTGCTGCTGAGTGTGATTCATGGCCTTGGCCACTTTGGAGTGGGCTGTGTCTGCTTCAGCATTTAAATTTGCTTTGAGAAAACCATTGAGATGGGTTGGCCCCCTCTGTGTAGATTTTCTCAGTGTGGACAAGGTATGGGGCCTTGGAGCAGCTCAAGTATTTCTGGGCACCTAAGCCCTTGATTGAGGATTCTGCTTTTCATGGGCTTGCCACGTCGTGTCCAGCACATCCTGGGAAGGAGTCAAAGCTCTGCACTCAGGAGCTGTAGAAAGAGGGAGGCGATTTCTCTGTCATGTCTGTAAACCTAATCCTTGCTGGTGACAACTCCTCCCTAGGGCCTACAGATAAGCATTTACAAAATGCTTCTGTTTTATGACTGAGTGGACCAGATTGCACCTAGTGCATATAATTTTGCAAAATGGTCCCCAAGGAGAGTAGCTCATCTGCCTTCCAGTTTCACAAATTGAAGCACTATGATACATCTACATAGGCAGTGCACTTTTTCAGGAGCAAGGTATTTACAGATAAGTGCACTTAAAGTAAATGGGTTTGTTAAGCAGCGTTGCCTGACTCTTTGCTCACTGTTATCCATAGATTGCATGGCAACTGTTCTCACTGAAGTAGAAAAGAGTCAATACGTTTCCCTAATTCACCCTCCAGTGTAAAAGCAGGCACATGCGCTGCTGGTGTTTATTTACCGGTTAAAGGACAAGGAATGCAAGTTTGCAGCATGACACTTGATTTGGAGACAGACCTATTGGACTAAGAACCCTATTACAGAGATTCAAGAATAGAAGACCTTCCATGTTTTGAATCAGATTTTCCCTCCAACGCTGATAGCATTGCAAGTAATTCCTAAACAAGGCTGTCCCCCTCGTGTGCTGTGGTCAGGTTGTCCTCCAGTCTGAAATAGAAACCAGAGTGCATTCCAAGGCAGTCAGGGCCATTTCTGCAGCATCTTGTACCTTCCTTCATCTATCATCTTCTTCCCCAAGTTTATGGCAGTAGAACTTGAATAGTCTTTGAAAACACTCATATAGCTGCATTTAGGTTTTAGCAGATGTGGTAAAGCCTGGGGGAGAGATACTGTGTGTCAGCTTTTCTTCTCCATTTTACTGGCATGTGGATACAGAAATCCTAAGGATTAGTAGATTTCACATAGAGTAAAGAGCTGCTTCTGTATCTAGAAATACAACTTTCTGGCTAATAAAGAGGTGATCTGATGCCTCTGCAGTTCAGAAGACAGCATAGACATTTGTATATTAGAGCATGAAATGGCAGAAAGTGTATCAGTTATAGATGAAAAGGATTTCTTGACAATATGTAAGTGTATTCTGCAAGAAAGAACTAAAATGAGACCTTTAGGAAAGTAGTCATTCATTTTCAGTCCCTAGAGAGCAGTAAACTGGGTTTTATAGACTTATGTTTTGCCTTTTTTTAAAAAGCCTTTAAACCACACACACACACCGGGTTTTGATCCATGCTCAACCCCAAATGTGCAGCTACTTTGATTTGATGCACAAGTGTACATCCGTGTACCTTACATTCAGTTGTAAGTGCAGATGGCTAGTTGGCTACATTCTTATTTGAATAAGATAAAAATTAGTGACATTTTTAGAAGGATATGTTGTCAGTCACAGAAAGAAAGAGCTCAAAATGACCTCTCTTCTGTAGAGATTAGTGAGGATTAAGTGTAAGTATTTTTGCTGTACTCATGCTGTATGGATGTCTGTAAGTGCTCCACAAAGAACCTATCAAGATGTTCCAAGTAGATGTCAATACTTATTATACACTGTGCCACAAAATTCAGCTTCCAGATCAGATTAAGAGCCTGTGATACCATGCCACAGCCTTCAGTATGTGCCATCTCGAACAGAAGTTCCATTCCTCAGCACTCCAAAGCTCAGCCTCCAAACCATCACCCTGGCCATTTTCTTAGTGCTTGGTATGCAGCAGACAGAAGATGCCTTGAGGACCCTGGGGCTGAATGTTCATCTGAAGACTGCCACATTAAGGCACATTTTGTGCTCCTGCAACCTCAGTTTCCATACTGAGTGAAAGAAGAGTTTTATGATGCATCTGTTTATCAGCCAGTTTATTCCCTTGTGCTATACAGAATACTCCACTGCTTTGCTGGAGGACCTCCTGAGGTGTGGAGAAATGACTTGGTCAAAAAGTAAGTTTTACTTGCCGTACAAAACTGTATCGTTTTTGAGAAAGGTGAATTACTGGCACTGTAAAGCAAGTCTGCCATGAAATGAAATGGAAAATATATGTTTTCATTATAAACTACTCAGGAGGGCTGTCTTCTATTTCTAGGACCTGAGAGCTTGATTTTGTTAGTTTTGCTTGCAAGGAAGTCAGATATTCCAGGCAACAAACCTTTTAACCTTTTTATTACCTCAGGGCCAACCTCTTTGACTCCACACAGTTGTCCCTGGACTCTGAAATTATCTATATTTATGGCCCAACCTTGTACTATATTTCTGCAACCTTATGAATTGCGAGTTTCAGCCTTAGGTTTTAGCAGCTGCCTCTTTTATAAGTGCACTAAATGAAAAAGGAATGTATAGAACATAAAATAGGGATACTTTTTTAGCTAATATTGTGATTCCTTAATGTCTGCTTAACACCCAGAAGCACTTTGTGTTTTGCCTACAACCATCAGCAAATGCACATGACCCTCACTGTAATGTCCCTTGTCCCTACCCCCCCTTTAATCCTGATCCATAAGCTTTTGGTTGTCTCCTCACCCATCCCCAGGCAGAGCTCTCTGCACTCCAGCTGTTGACTGACATAAAGGGTGACACCTCTCCTCATCTCTCTGCCTTGTCCTTCCTAAAGAGCCTGTATCCTTCTATTGCAACACTCCAGTTGCAGGAGCCACCACGTTTGAGAAATGAGACTCAAAAGTCACATGTAAGAAGTCTGAGAATCAGGCGTTCTCAGCTTACCGAAGCTGTAAACTAATAAATCAATGCCTTTAAAACAAGAGATGAAAGATGAGGGAACAGCAAAAGAGATTTTCACACCGTACAGAACAGAACGTGTTGGCAATTGTGGTGGATAGTTTTAATTACTTTTAATTCTGGTACTTTAAGTCTTTAACAGAAGATTTTTAATGAGCACTGTAAAATCTTTGCTGTTAGTTTTTAATGCAATAAAATTCAATGTCTAATGCTGAACTGTCATAAATCAGTGAAATGCCACAGAGATCAGAGAGTCACAGATACACTGTTTGAACCTCAAGTCCCTTATTTTGCATCAAGTGCAGCCAATCTGCTCTCTTGCAGAGTGTAAACAGTGGAACACGCTGTGTAAAACCTGAAATGTGGGAATGTCACCTTTTGGGGAGGAGAATTGGAGGTCATCATTGATGACTGAGGTTTGCTGGTCCAGGGGCTAATGAAAACTGACAGATTACTCCTCGGGAGAAAAATATCTCCTCACAGAAATAACAACCATGCAAATTCATATGATACACAAAGAGGGTGAAGATTTATGTGACTGTTTCCCCCATCTCTTTCATCTAGCTTTCTTTTTTTGGTGCTGTTCTCTAATAATGCTTATTTGTCTGCTCCACTTATTACTGCCAGAGCTTTCCTCCCATGCCAGTCCTGTATGCAGGGCTCCACAAGTGTTGGGGCACACAGGGCTGCAACTTCCTGGCTCCTCATTCTTGATCCCCACTTTCATCTTCCTTCTTACTGTCCTTCTCTATCATCTGTGCTCTGCTGCATCTCCAAACAAGATTCAGGCTTCTTAGAACAAAGTCTCTGGTTTTCCATTTAGAGTGCAAGATGTTAGCATTTTTTAATATTGGGAGATGATAAATATGCCATGGAAAATGTCTTTTCTGCACTTAACTGGGGAGTAATTAATCCTAGAGCTTTTTCCTTCTTCCTGGGAATGGTACTATCAGCTACTTCCTGATGATGAGAGGCAATTGGCAACAGGCAGTCTACTTGATGAAGTGAGATGGATGGTGTATTTCTCTGAAGATATTGATATTGATTAGGGACTGTTTGAGAAAAGAATGAAGCAGAAGGGAGAGAAAAGCAGGAGAAATAAGGAAAACCAGGCCCTTGCCCCCCTTGTCACTCAGTGATGGGGTTCAGTGACACCTCACCCCGAATGTTCCAAAACTGAGTGGTCTCAATCTAAAGCAGCAGAACATACATAAGAAATACACATGTAGGTACTAAAGCAGCAGAACATACATAAGAAATACACATGTAGGTACACACATACACACTCAAGTATATATATATCGTATGATAGCTGGTGCACTTTTTATTTACATATGTGACATTATCTATTAATGAGTTTCAGCCTGAAGTTTGAGCTTTTAAAGCACATTGTGAGGGGCTGCTGTGGTGAAAAACATCAGCGTTAAATAACTTGCTCAATTCCTTACTTAACTATGGGATAAATATTGCAAATAAGTGCTCATTACTTCTGCATGTTGGTATATTTATATTTTGAAAATGGTGTTTTCTTCTTTGTGTTTATCAAATAAACATTTTTATTTGCTTTTGCCTTAACCTGCCATGAAATAAGTCTGTTTTTAAGGTCACTTTCAGATGTCATCCACAGCATATATTACCAACTTTTGAAGTAGGAGACTGGGAAGCCTAATAACCCTATGACTCCCCAGAACATTGCTCCAGGCTGGGGAATGTTTAAGGGTGATGGACATGTTTTCATACCAGCTGTACAGGTTGATTTGGAAATTATTGATATGGGATTCTGAGAGGCAGATGTGTCTTCCTGTGACTGGTAGAGTGCAGGGAAGCTTGCTGACCTATAGTAGGGTATGAGATATGCATGTAAAGTGCAAGACTTTTCAAGGTGTTACGCTAATCACACTATTAAATGTTTGAGGAGGGAGGTGAAATCTGCTGTTGAATAAACTTGAAGAGCTTGATCATGTTGACTAAAACTTTGGGCATGTGAAAAATATTTTTAGCAAACATGGCCACAGCCTCCAGTAAAGACCTCCAAACTCTGCCATGGACTTGTGCTCACTCTCTTTGCAAAGACTTCAGTAAAACATTGAGTAGGTGAGGAAAGAATACAACATACCAGTCCACAGAAGAAAGCTCTTACTCATCTCACCAAATCCATAGGGTTTTGTCGTAGAAGTGGAAATGTTAAAAATTTACATGTATGGAATGACATTCACCTGTGTCCTTGGCAGATCTACTTCCAGGAAAAAGACTTCAGAACCTGCAGATTACAAACCCAAAACATATATAAATTGCACATGCTTCTTACAATTGAAGAACAAATTGGTTTTGGAAGCTTCAGCAACTCAGCATAAACTTTTATTCATACCTTTGGGGTTGTTATCCCACAGTCCCTTGAATATTGCCCTCTTGATTCAGTCTCTTTTTCAAAAAGTGATGATCCTCTTTACATACATATAACATGGAGTTGATATAGCCAAGAAGAACTCTTTGCTGTCTGTTGGAGAAACTTCTTTTCATTGGCATCTAGAGACATTTGTGCCCTGCTGTGTTTATTAAACTGTTGGCCTAGATATTGCAGAAATAGATAGCTTTGGGGTAACGAGGGCCTGTGTATATACCAGAGGTATTTTTTACCACTCATTTGCTCTAGCTGAGGTTACACGTAGAGACAGCAGATCAAAGAAAACTCAGCAGATATTATATTGCAGTCACAGAGGAATGAAACTTGCTTTGTAAGTCAATAGACTGCTAGCTCTGTTGTGTTTTCCTTTTCTGCTATTACAGACTGAATATTTAAAAAATGTACTGCAAAACTTAATTGAAGAAATTCTGATAAATGCACGATACCGAAAGCAATAAGTGATGCAATGTGTGCCCTGTTATTTCAGCAGGAGAAAAATAAACTAAGGTTTATATATATATATATACACATGCATATATATGTATGTGTCAAAATATAGTAATTACGCAAAGCAGACTTCATCCTGCTCTTGATGATGCAGTCAGCATTGGGTGTGAATACTACAGCTATATATTTACAGCTATGAGGGTTGAGTGGCAGAAAGATAAATTGGTTATCCGGAATCATCCACTTGTTCGTTTGCCACCAGTTGATGTACCTTCATCATTCTCCCCTGAAACTAATAGTGAGATTTGCCATTGCCTTTGTGCTCATGAAAGACCCTGAGCTGAATTTCGTGTATTGCAACAAGATAAATCTATTCAAAACAACATAAATCTCTAGCAAGGCTTGGGGCTACTGTTTTTCCTGTAGGCTTTCCTGGGCTTTGCTTGGCATTTCCTTAGTGTGTACGCTATGACCATTATTGGGCTGAGTACATTGCAGTAAGTATGCTGAAATGCTGCTTCTTCAGTGGAAAGAATAGGAACCATCACTCCGTAGTTCTGTATTTAAAATTTGGGAGAAACAGAGAAAAGTTGAACTTTTTTGTACACTATGGAAATTCTTTTCCTATCTTCACTGAATTGGATAAAAGTGGTGAAAACAGGACCTTGTTAGTTCTTCACAATTCCTTGAAAATATTAGACTGATTTTTTTATGCATAAACGTAGAGTAGTGGCTTTAGCAAATACTGTTATAAAACGCAAGTGGACTAGGATCATGCAATACTCAAAGAAGGGGAAAAAGAATAGCTTTCAATAGAGGTGACTTTGCAGTGTGACAGTGACACATAAGTTTGGTATAGGGTGTAATTGCTTGTGAGGCAGACTTTATAGAGCAGGTTTCAGGCAGATCCTACTGGCGCTTTAGGCATAATGGGATGAAAGAGCCCACAGATTTGGGATGGATCAATACTGCCTCTGCTCATGCCATTTCAGAGAAAGCAGTTAATCATTTATTTACCATACCTCCAGCACATTTTGGATAAACACAAGTAAAAACTGTTGTGTATCTTTATCTCCATTTTGCAGACTATAATCACTGATATATTCAAGATAATAACCTTCCTTCCACCTGTTGTATGATGATAAAAGGGATAACCTTTAGTGAGAAAGCAGATGGACAAAGATTAATTTTTCTTTTAAATCCCATTGGTTTTCTTTTTTTGTGTTTGGTTTTTTTTTCTTTTGTTTGGTTGATTTTTTTTGTTTGTTTTTTTAATTTCAGCTTCTCACCCTGGAGCTCCATGTATTTTATTTTATTTTTTTGAATACCCACAGATACCTGTACATTCTCTGAAGAACTGTCAGGACTGTAGTTAGGATTTTGAAGGCCGTGGGCACAATAATCCTGGAGACGTCTCCATCATCCCAGACAGGCTCCATCTATGTGCACAGGCCGGCTATGTGGCATGTACAGTAAAATCCAGTCAGAATCTTCGAGCATATGGCATGGCAACAACTGTATGCCTGCACAGATGGAGCAAATGGGGTGATTTATCTCTTCATTTGCAGTAGCAGCTTCCAACAGCCAGTATGGCCATGGAACTATGTGTAAGATGCTCGCTGGGATGAACAGCCGTTCCGGTACTGATTAATGTGTCCTAGTGACCATTCTGAGCAGGCAGTCAGCCTTATACCAAAAGATAACATTAGCACTCAGTAATCTGCGTATATGATGTCTAGCATAAAAGGGACCCTGAACCAGGTTCACAGGTGTTAATATGATAGAGGGAAATACTAACTTATATTCAGACAGTCTTGAAAGTTACCTGGTCATGGGAGCCTGGCCTCAGTGTCTCTTTCTACAAGTCTTCTGAGGATCATTGTCATATTAAGAGACTGAGGAAGAGAGGGAACTCAGCTATATTTCTTTTGTTGCTTCAGTCAACCACTTTCCATTTACTTGGTGATCTCCCTTGCAAGTCAAGAGCTTTTGCATCTCTTTAATTTTTTATCAGAATAGAAATTAAAATATATTATTAGGAGTAATAATGACAACCATGTTATTTTCATGTTTCAGGAGACCAGTACATATTTCAAATCTATGTGTTTTCAATGTGTTGCTTCAAGAAACCAGTGAAGGATATTAAATCTCAAAAGGGGTAAGGATAATAAAGATGTAGGTAAATGATTGTGGCAGATTTAAATTCTGATTCTTTTTCCAGTTACAATTCTTCCAGTTGCACAGATTTTCAAGAAGATGCAATGAAACACAGCATTATGCTGTGATCAAATAATCAAGATTCTTTGTAATCCACAACCTGAAAGCTTAGATCCTTCCAAACCTTTCTTATTTAGTTAAAAAAAAATGGACGTTCATAACATCTTTACTGGCATTTGGTAATTTCCTAAAGTTCAGCAAAGCCTTGTAAGATTAAGGTCCACAAACTAACCATGTGCTGTGGAAGGGCCCTTAAAAACCTGTACATTTCTCTCCTGTCATGGGGAGCTTTGCCTCAAAAGCTACTTCATGGTTCAAAGACCTGGACTATTGAGTAGGGGAGCAGATTTCTCTCTGATGGGAGAAACGAACTGCTTTAGTTTTTCTATAAAGCTCCAGGCATTATAGTCAGCCAGGTAATATCCTGACTCTGCTTAAATCACTGGCAAAATGCCTGCTGAATTCAATAATTCAATAAGGCCAGGATTTCATCCACAACATCTTTAATAATCTGTGGCAAAATGAGATCAATTCTTTGCTGAGGGTGGGAAGACATGAAATTGTTCTGAAATGGAAAACGGACAAGTTGCCAATAACTAAGAGACATCAGAGAATTTGAGAAGCTTCCATCTGGGACACATCTTCAGTTGGTCTTTCATATATATTAAAAATATGTTTCCTGTTTTCTACAGCTAATTAACTGGGAAAAAAATATTCTCCTGGTGGGTATATCCAATGATGAGCCTATGAGATAAAATCAGCAAGTCTACCAGTGCCAGAAATGCTGCTGAAATGTTGGCTTGTATTAAAGTACCATGATACCTTCTTTTTCATTAATCTGCACACCAGTCTGCGTGCATTGAAGTGAAACCTAATCTGCTATTTAGAATTGATTCATATAATGTAATATTACAGCAAGAAACTTTATACAACAATTAAGGATAGCAGTTAGGACTTGAGTCTTCCTAGGTTTCCAATACCTTGAGCTCCAATCCAGAAAATACAGCATTTACCACTGTCAATTTTGGCCCAGATGAGCTGTCAGTGAAGTACAAACAGACAAAATATGATATTTTAAAGTCTTGTGAGTGAGGAATCAATTTTTCTGCCTTCTGTAAGAACTCAGTGATGCTAAGTTAATGTTGCAAGAGGGAAGAAGTCTCAGCTCAGAAAAGTATTTGCCAAAGTTCACAGTTCTGACATTAATTATGTAAATTAATATCATCAAAGAGCTACAAGGAAAAATGAAGATCTCCAGTCTTACTGTATGAATCAAATGATTATTATTTTATCAATATATTTTTAATGTGTCAGGCTCTAGTAAGTTTTTTGCCATACTGTGGACTGAGGCCCTTAGTGACACGGTTTAGTGATGAACATGGCAGTCCTGGGGTAATGGTTGGACTTGATGATTTTAAAGGTCTTCTCCAACCTAGTTGATTCTATGGTTAACCCCAAAGTTAAAATATGATGACTTCGTTGTGAAAACCAACCAGATTCGCTTTCAACTTGTGTTCAAGATTTGCCCAGGAAGTTTTATTTTACATCTTTACTTCTTAAGCAATAGCTGGCTATCCTTCTGTACTCCTTTGCAATAATCACAGCTGGCTTTTTTCTCTGTTTAATGGCAATGACTATAAGAAAGCAACTGTTTGCTTTATTGAAGTGGCTTTCTTTTCAATTCCCTCTTCAGTAGAGCTTTTAAAAAGCCAAGTCAAACACCCTCTTGCATGAAGGAAGTATTTCCAGAGAGCCCTTCTAGCTACAGGTTAAACAGAGAGCATCCTCTGCTAAAAATGGAGTTCTTCTGAAGCAATACAGTGTGTAAAAGGAGAAAAAAACCCCAATCAATATAGCCTCTGAAAGAGATTAATTGCTCTCTGATGTGTAATAAAGGGAAGAAAACAATGCTACTGTAGTCTAAGAGAAAGGAATGAAGTGTTGGTTTCTTTTATATGCCCATTTTTTGGGGTAATCCCCTCAGCAGGAGAACCATAACATTCAAAAAAGGAGAAACAGCATCTGCACCCACTAGTTTTATAATAGCTGCTAATATAGTCACATTTAATGTCATACAAATCTCTTATTTAGACACACAGGCCCAGATACTGTAAATATACAACCAACGGATTAATGTTATATGTCAAGAAGTCATATTATCCAGTGATTAGGAAGAAGCAATTGAACATGCTTGTAGGTCAGTCATAGCCACCTGCAAGAGTGTTTATGCATCTGACATCTGTAGGCAAAAAGCAGAAATAACCCAAAGAGTGTAAGACTTCACATGACTTTGCCATCTTTCAATAGGAGCATAATCCTCTAAGTAAAAATCAGATTCTCTCAAGCTGCCATTCTCCCAGCACAAGTCGTATTCCTCAGCTTTACAGTGGTCTTACTGAGCAGAGAATGGAGGAGCATTCCCACCATGAATGCCTCACCTTCCTACACATATATACCCTCCTTGGACCAGGGATGTCTGCCAGAAAATCTTCCAGCCTGCAGGCTCACCTTTGCTTAGCAAAGGTCCCCAGAGAGCAGGCTGCCATGCAGGAAGACAGGCAGAGGCACTGCTGCATTTCATATGGTAGGAGAAGAGCTGAGGGCCTGTGCTTAGTGTTTGCTATCGATCGATTCTAGCTGGCTGCCTGCTCAGCCATGTGGGGACAAGTGGTACTAAGAGTCTTTATGTACACTAAGGAGTTGAGAAGCAAACTCCTTATTTAGGCTCTCTAAATTGTTCTCTGGAGGTGTTCAGAGCTGTCTTGTCCTGTCTGTTGTGCATTTAAAGCAGTTGGGCATGTTTTCTGTACAGCTTGTACTATATTTAAAAGGACGGTTGCCTGATTTTAAGATTAACTTAGTTTGGACATAAGCTTGGGGTGGGTGCAATCCAATTAAGGCTCACTGTGCCTATGTTCTCTACCTGTGAAATGGAAATGACAGCACTCTGCATGGAAGTTCTCTGGTTTTGTATACATTAAGCAGCTGATGTACCTCTGAATATGCTGATTTCTACAACTGAGAGACTGAACCCCTCCATGCTCATAGCTCACCTGGGCTCTATCCCTCTGTCAATTTTAATGCCCGAAGTAGTTTTGTCCAACTACATCATTTCTATGCCTTTAATGAAATGTTACAGGGATACAATTGCAAATGTATGGCTACCAGTGAAATGCAAAATTTGTGGAAATGAGCCGCTCTATTCAGGTTGTATTCACTGCAATCTTTTCCCGGAGAAACATCACAGATGCCACTTAGCAATTGTTAATAGGAACCAGAAGCCTAATTGGCAGCTCACCAGATGAGCAAAGAATAAAAAAAGATACCAAATGCCCAAGGATATGCCTAGGTATCTAGGAATAAGAAAACACATTCTGCAGCTCAGTTTTCATGAATACTGAATCTGTAGCTGAATTCAGTAGTTCCTGTGGTCAGTAGCTCTTCAATGCAGGGCCCAAGCAGGAACATATATCAAAGTTACAGCACATAATCTTGCAGTTTACTTTAGCACTAAGTTGCACTGTACCACACTGCACACAACATAATGTTGGACACAACATAATGATGGACACAACATAACCACACTTAACTACCTTCATGTAATAATGCTCAGGGTCCATGGTTTTGCTTCTTTATGCTTCTCAGTATTGTCTGAGACAGAGACAGATCAGCCGGAAGTATTTCAGACTCAAGGTAATGTTACAGGTAATTAGCACTCTAGATGGATAATAAAAGTCTAATAAAGGGTTGGGGTCAAACATTGTAACTATTAAGAAATGCTCATCATTAAAATACTTCACAGACTCTGGGATTGTCTTTTATCTTTCTCCTGTCACTGATGACAGAATGAGATCTCACATCCCTCCTGTATGTATTTGGCTTTGGCTTTTATTAGTCTGTGTATGCTTTCAAACGCATATGGCAATCTTTTCAAGGTCTTTATGGTGTGTTTCAGTTAAAAAAAAAAATTGGGTTTTGTGGTTGTTGTTTTGTAAGGAAAAACATTTCAAGAAGCTGGGCAGTTAAGTCCAAAAAGGGTTTGGGAGGGAGAGACTATTTTTAAGAAGAGGTGAAAGCACTGATGTTAAGATACTCCCTGTTTTAGGGAGAGAGGAACTGCTGAAGTGGTAATCAGGAAAGGCCTTGCTTCATTAAGGGTCAATTCATTAAGGGTGTTAATGAATAGAGGGATGCAATGCTGAATCTAGACAACTTCCGCTCAGATTTAGTATAACATGAAACAGTTGGTGTGCTGACTAAATAGCTCTCTCCTGGAAAATGTACATCTCCTGCCTTTGTCCCTTTGTGCTAATTAAATACACCCACAAAAAGCTGCAGCTGTTTTTATTACCAAACTATCTTCAGAACCCTTGTGTCACTAGTCGTTCCTTACTATCTTAAACAAAATCTTAAAACCCAGATTGCTGCTGGGTCCAGGCTTATGCTTTTCTTCCCTTCTGCCATATCCATGTAGACATGGTGAGTGCTATTACTGTGGGACAGTAGAGCTCAGAGGCCTCAGTTTGCAAGCCCTGCTGTGATAATGTGCACTGTAGGTCATACCCAGTACCAAGATGAACCCCCTACAGCCTGATAATATGTAAACTGACTTTGTTTCAGATACATAAACTGAAGGAAAATCTCAATGAAACACTTGTGCTTCAGAGTGAATGACCTGCAGTGGTTGGCATTTCATTCTGGGGATGATTTCAAACAGTCAGTCAAAAGATATTGTTACATGAAAAAAAGTAAAAAAAAAAAAAAAAAAGATAATACTGAAAATAGGTGGGTTTTGGCATGGCTTAAAACAACCCCATCATACATGGCAGGTGGCTGTGTGTGCATAGTCCAGCAGTCAGTGATGGTTCTGGCATGCAACCTGTCTTATCTGCCACCCCTTTGTTTGTTCGGATATATTACCCAAAATGACCCTGTTCTTTAACAGGTGCTCATGATGTTAAAATGCAAGTAGACCTACAACAGATGTCCACATTGTTTTATTGTTGCTGTTTATCTACATTTCCTTTTATTTGCCATGAAGACATTTATTGTGAATGACGAAAGAACAGGCTTCCTACCTCAGCTGATGGATGTTGATAGATGGGTAGTCTCTTGGAGTAGCTTTTAACATGGGGTACCAGAAATTTGTTACTGGAATCCAGTCAGCCTGGCCCTAATACCTTAGATTCATTCCTTCATTGTAACTTGGGGATATATGTGCCTGTGTGGATCATCTTCAGTGAGCAGAGGCAGCATTCCTTTCATCTTCAAAGGGGAATGGGTTCTGGCTTGCTATATCTGCTTTAGCTGACAGAGCACCATCTATTCCAGATGCTGTTTGCTGACAGATTGTATTTGCAACAAGATATGTCATCTCAGTATTCTATTTATGAATATATTTAATTAAAATCCATTCATGCAGATGTAAAAGCATTTACCATTTAAGGAGGCTATGACAAGGACATAGGGAGGACTTCTATTCCTGTAACTTCTTTGCCCTTTACTTAGGGCTTTTCAGTTCCTATCTGAATTTTCTAGGGTATTCTTAGATTACCTGTTTGACTAAAGTGGCTTTCAAATATGGATGCTAGAAATGGAAACACTCACACAGAAACCATTCAATAATCAAAGTCTTTCATTTCCAAACTCTCAGCTCACTGCTGCTTTTGAAATGCAGCCTCGTGAGTCTCACAAGGGCTCCATGCCTAATTGCCAACATTGAAATTGATGCACCTGCTGCAAAAACCAAACCAACAGTCCAATAAAGATTTAAAGATATTTAAATAACTACAGCATCTCACAAAAAAGGCTCCTCAAGGGCTGTATCCAAATTAGATCTAATCATACAAGACAAAGCATACTCTAATAGTGTTAAGCTACAAAACTAAGCACTCCAAACTAGCTAGTGTCAGGGGTACACTGCCAGTTGTTCAGGGATGTCATGGCTCAGCCTTTGCTTACAGGAGCACATACTATTTTTAGAGGACCTTTATGTATGCTGCACTGGGAATGGCCTATGATGCCTGGATCTGTTAATCTTTCTTATGCCAGTCAGAGATATCCCCATGGTATTAATGGTGCAGAAGGCCAGGAAGATGGAAATGGATATCTGCAGCCAGCCAGCAGATTTGTGATGTGTAGGAAGTCTTCCCAAACGTGCACTAGATTTTCAGCAAGTTAGAAAGAAGTCTAGAACTGCAAAGCCTTCATCATGCCAACTATCTTCACTGTTTGGTGCAGGGTGGCTTCAGTGGGCAGCTGTGAAGATAACACTTTTAAAATGTATAATACAGCTTGAGAGCAAGTTTTGATCTGGCAATAAGCAGAGATATTAAAAAAAAAACAACAAAACTACCCCAAAACAACCACCTTCTATCAGTCTGACCCACTGAAAGATGCCCAAATGACAAAGCAAGTCATTATTTAATTAAAATTAAGAATACCTGTCTCTGAATGCCTGCGCAGTGAGCATGCACAGAGGAAAAAACTGTAGTTCTTTAAACTGAAAGGAAGAGATGGCATCTGGCTCTTCTGTTGCCACAGTTGCAAAAACACATTAAAAAGACAAAGAAGGTCAAAGAAGTCCTTGGAACCAAGATGAAAAACATTTTGGATTCTGGTAGCAAAACAGATAATGGCATTAAAGAAATGTAAAACTGTCCAGAATAATAGCAATTTGCTACTGCTGCTGTTGAGTAAAAACAGCAGATTCCTCTGCCTGTGACAGTTCTGCCGTTAGCACAAGAGGATCATTCATACCACAGCATTGAAGAAAACAAACAGGATCTGTACTTAATTTGCAGTGAAACCCTGAGCCAGCAGCCTCAAGAAGATGAGGACAAGGGACGCTGACAGTACCCTCCACAAGCTGAACCTATAATATGAGTGAAAAGAACGTGCATGCGATGAGGAAATCAATGAAACAGCGTCTGGATCTGCAGTAAACTGTCAGAAGCAGAGAAGATAGAGTATGTGTGCACTGTGTCGGCTCACAGCACATTCAGGATAAAGGAGGTAAAGCACTTGCAGGACTGAGGAAAAGATGCAATAGACAGGGTATGCTACAGGGGATGGAGATTTAATAATCCAAAGAATTACTGGAGAAAATCAGGTTGAAGAGTATCTGGAGAGATCACTAAATCCACCCTCTAGCCCATGGCACAATCAAGCTTTCCTCCCATCATATTTCAGAGTAAGCAAAGAAGTCTCCATTGTAGATGGGTGCAAGGATGCTGAAATCCACATGAGATCTCAACTCCTTCATTGAACCAAGTGTGATCATTTTGCAGTACTGTAGAGGATAGTTGGTATTTTAAAATGTCAAACAATCACTGCAGTCCTTTTCTTTCTTAAGACCTTTCACTTTGTGAATTACCAATTCAACTCCAGCCCCAAGGTCAGACAAAGTAACTACTCATCAGACAGATGTTCATTCCTAATGCAGGCAAGCCCATGTGCACAGCCCCACCGTGACTGACATGAGCTGATGCCTTCTGTCAGAGGACCTTGCAAGAGATCAGAGAACAAGCTGTTCATCTTGGGTGAGCTCTCCATCGATACATGAAGCAGGCTGAAAGGGCAAAGCAGGGGAAAAAGCCTGTGCCACATCTTTTTCTGCTCAAGTAAGACTTTACTCACCAAAGCTCCAAAGCTGGCCCTTTTGACAACCACTTGAATTCATCTGTGAAAATGTATGATATCAGTGAGACAACTGATGTCAGTACTGCTGGGGCTTGTCTTTTCTCATGGACTAGCTAGTTGCTAATGAGCAGCAGATATTTTGCATCTTGTCTGGAATTAATTGCTGCATCTACAGTTGCCCTGGCATATAAGGGCTGTCTAATGGAAATAGCTTCAAAGTGCTGGGGGAAGCTGAGCTTTGAGATGAAAGATGATGAAAATTCAGTCAGTGACTCTCCATATTTCAAAAAATGTCCTTTTTCTACTGGAAGTGGATAATGGTGATGATTTTACTTGAGTAGTAATGTGTGGAGATTCATTTTATTTTAAAAAAGGAAGTCTGTTTCTATAATCACTTTGACACCAACTGGGAGTGCATCATAGAAGGCAATGAGTTAACCATTTCACTCTAAACAAAATCTAAGTTACAAGGAAAATTCAATTGCAAGAAAAGCCCTTTGACAGTAAATAAAAATTTATAGCAGATGTAAATAACAGTTCAAGTGACTCAATTTAGCAATGATAAAAGCTGTTTTCAATGCAGAGTAATTGTTCAAATTGCCCCCTTTCACAAAAAAAACACAGTTAAAATGAGCCAATTTATGTAGCATTGACAAGAATTGTTTTCAACTGTAGGCATTCTATTAAAGCTGTTTAAAATTAAGTAGATGGTTGCCAAATTGATGCAATTACTTAGACATCATAAAAAAGGGTTTTAAAACTATAAATGCATCTGCTAAAAGTATTAAATTGAGGCAATTAGCCAACAGGAGTTTTAACCTTCATCTAGCCACTGGGAATCTATCTGGACGTAAGAAGTAATTTCATATATGTCTTACTGTACTTGTATTGTTAATTAAGGAGGTGATTTACCTGGAGATACGAGCTTCCAGAGAAGTGCCTATCTGCAGCCTACATTAAACCATGTTTTGTGGATGCTGTTTCACATTAATTGATGCTGCATGAACTGTACTGATACTATTCACTATTATGTTTCATCTATGTACATTTTGCTATTTAGTCAATAAGTCTTATACTGGAAAGCATCTGGAAGCAAAACAAAGGCCATTAACCGAGAACAATTGTATGAAAGGAGGCCTATGAAATTCTTCCAGTTGTCAATCTCTGGAGGAAATCTTGGTGCCATACAGACCAGGACTCTGGCTGGCTGTAAGCAGCCCCTTGCAGTTATACTGCTGACTCGGGAGATGCTGTGTTTGTGGCAGCTCTTACAATGTTCCCAGAAAGAGCTGTCTGGTGTTAACTGATGGTGGGCTGTTGCTGGTCTTACAATGCTCATTTCAATCCTTTCTAGGTTGTGCTGTGTGGCATTGGGCTAATCACATACACTCAGAAAGGCCAAGTTACATCAGTGCCACTGACATTAATACAAGGTTCTTTAATCCTCAATATTGATTGAAGAGTGTGACCCAAAAAAACATTCAGATAAACCCTCAGAAGTGCAGATTTCAGTGCCTAAGTTTCCCAAGCTCCTGCAGTCCTGGTCTGTCTGGTGCATACCACAAACCACTGGGATCCCTTGGTTGAGGAGGTCATCAAATCCATGTCTTCCTGTTCTTATCTGCAAGAGGAGTTAATCTCTTGGAAGACACCTCCAGATCCAAGATGCTGTTCTGACATAGATAACTTTAGTTTGGAGGGACTTGGAGTCCTTGCCCTGAGCCTGGAGAAAGAGAGTTGGACAGAGATGGAGTTTAAATAAACCTTTCTCTTTAGCATTTCCTAATGGCTATCTTAGGGAGCTCCTAAGATACATTATTCAGTATAGTGGGTCTTGTCAATCCTATTTGGAGATCCTTGACTTTCCCCCCATGCTGCTCAGGTACTTCTGAGCAGCAAATTCCTGTTCAGGCTCCAGGCATCTTCTAAGAGCCTTGCAGCTTTCATCATTGCTACACCTAAGCCCATTTCCAGATAGTTATCTCAGTTCCCATCTGTTAGTGGGAACAACAGTATTGTCTTATCTTAGAGGAGTAGTGCCAGATGGGTAAAAAAGGATATATGGTTGTCAGATGTTGCAGTGAAGGAAGCCATATGAAGGAAAAGAAGGAACAGCTGGGTAGGGCTTGTAATTGGATTAGCCTGATCCTGATCAGTTTTGTTCAGCCATACTCTCTCCTAGGGGCAAAAAAACCCATCTCACAGAAGAATAATACATGCCCAGAAAAAAGAAATAGTCGTCGAAATTGCATTTTCCTGTGGGCCTTTTCTGTGCATCTTCATGAAAGTTTTGAAGTCCAAACTTCTGACAGTCTGAGTGGGATGTTAGATTGGAGAGAAGAGGGGCCTTCTCTCAAGCAGCACTTGACTTTGGGACTTATGGAAAGAACTGCCTTCTGGGTCTGAGTGCTCTCTACTGGCACCAAATGGTTTTCAGCAAGCCTTTTTCGTATCCACCATTTTAGTATCCTTCCATTTTTCTTATTGTCCACCCGTTCTGTTTTCTGCAGTTTGTCAAACCACAACAAGCAGAGAGATTCCCTTATGATTTAGAGAGCCAGATACGGGCTGTGGCTATGCAGAGATCACTGTCTCAAAAAAGTGAAGTTCCTAGTGCCTACTCTTATTACAATCTTTTAAATGACCTGTGAGAGTTGCACCCTGTGGCACAGGAGATGACAGCTTAGATATAGAGGACAGTAACAGGCAGCCATTGCTCTCAGCAGAGCTAAATCCACCAAATAAAGGGTAATTAATCAAAAAAGCCCTGTTGCTGTACTGTCCTGGGCTCAGCAGTAGCAGTCATTTTTTTTCCTTCTTAGTAGCTGGTGCAGTGCTGTGGTTTTGACTTTCAGCCTGGGAACAGCACTGATAACCCCGATGTTTTTAGTTACTGCTCAGATGTTTAGTCTGAACAAGGACTTTCTGAGTCTCATGCTCTGCCAGGGAGGACGGGAAGCCAGGAGGAAGCAGAGACAGGACACCTGACCCAAACTAGCCAAAGGGGTATTCCATACCACAGCATGTCATGCCCAGGATGTAACTGAGAGTTACCTGGAAGGGCTAGTCCACTGCGGGGTGGGACTAGGTATCAGGCGGTGCTCGGTCAGGCTGGCTATTATTGGTCAGCGGGTGGTGTTGTATTCTCTTCCCTTGTTATTTCCTTTATCATTATTATTATTATTGGTGGCAGCAGCAGTGATTTGTGTTATACCTTAGTTACTGGACTGCTCTTATCTCAACCCGTGGGAGTTACATTCTTTTGATTCTCCTTCCCATCCCTTCGGGAGCCGGGGGAAGAAAAGGGAGTGAGTGAGAGAGAGAGACTGCATGGCTGACTGGGTTTTAAACCACGACATACATACAACGTGCAAACGCATAAAAAATAAGGTAGTTTAATGACATTTCAGACATTGGACTTCAGAGTGCTATTTTTTAACTGTAATGCAAAGAAGACATCTTAAAGACGTAAAATGAAAATTAGAGAACATTCTGTATAACAACTCATGCTCCTTATTAAAACTTTCTTCTTATATAAAATTGGGGGTATATCAGGGCAAGACAAACAGGCAAAACGTAGATCAGATTTCAGAGGAAATCATCAGAAAAATTAGGAAACAAAACTTGTGAGCACCAAATGAAGGACATAGGTTTGTTTAATATGGAGAAACTATGGACTAACTTGGGAGACATAGCTACAGTCTGAAAATATTCAAGTGTTTTTGCAAAGGGGTAGCAAATGAACTGTTCTCATGCACACTGGAGATAGGGCAAGGTCTGAGAAGCTTAGACTGGAGCAAAGAAAATTTAGGATAGATACTGAGCAAAATCTAGCAGGCAGGAGAGTTGAGAACTCAACACACTGTGTAAGGAGGCTGTGAAATCACTGTTGAGGGTTTTAAAGACCAGATTAAACCAATCTCACTGAGAAATGAGGTACTGGAGACCCTTGGTACCCTGTCATTGGGCATGACAGAGGGAAAATTAAGTGACTGCCCAGGGTCCTTTCCAGTGTTTTCTGTAATTCTTCACTCAAGAGCACCCTTAGTAAAAACTTTGGGCAAGAAGTCTTTCAGCCTCAGATGGGACTGTCCAAATGCTAGGCTGTGCAGACTCTGCTCGTATTGATTGCCTTCTTCCATTTTCAAAAGAAACTTGACTTTGCTAACAACCTAATTACTTTATTTGCCGCATTTCTACTATTGATCAGTTATTGCTGGCTGATTCAGCATGAGACATACACAATTCTGCAGCAAAAATACATTTGGAGTTCACAGACTCCCAATTTACCGAAATATGTTTTCATCAATGAACAGTGTGCAAGAAAACCTCTTTTCTCTTAGTCTTTGCTTTTTAATCTTTTCCCACTTTCACCTCTTGTGATATCACAGTTCAATGCATTTTTTATGAAGGTTTATTCTGGCTTTGTGTCTCCAGAGCCTGTTCTGGTATTCCTCAGGCAGGCAAGCTGAGCCACTAGGATTTCACAATATAATGTTTTACTTATTTCTTCTCTTCCGGAAAGAAACAGCTTGCTGCCTTCTTTCCTTCCTTGCTTTCTGTGCATTCATTTTGTTGTTGTACTCTCTCAGTTTGGGGAGGTCATTATATGAGACAAAGCTATGTTAGCCAGTGTTTATTTCAGAAAGAAGTTTCTCATGTCTTGACAGTACAGATGGTTATCTGTGTTAATTTAAAAAATCAGCTTCAACAAAAATGTTTTCTAGACATTTTTTCACACTGTCTGCTTATCACTGGATGCTCTTTAAGTGGTGTGTGGCTGTCTTGTGCCCAGGAATGGTGCAGTCCATTCTGAATGAGAGAGTGCTCCAGAGGAGACCTTAGCTGATGTACCTTTCTTAAGAAAGACCACATTATGTGCTACAGTTTGTTCTTATTTCTTCCCACTCCCAACCCCCCAAAGGTAAATTTTGAGGCATTCAAGTTTTAAGGTTCGTAATGGCGGAATTTCTGACTATTGATATTTTTTTCTGAAGTAGGAAATAAAAATCAAAACTATTGCTGTTCAATAGATCACAGAAGTACTCAAAAGTTGGTGTCTCCATGACTTCATGCTGCCTGAGCTCCTAAGAGTCTTTGTTATTTCTTTTTGCCAGGCCTGATTGTGTCATACTTTAGTGAGGGTATTTTTTACAGTTACATTCCTCTTTATATTGTAATCTCTACAGTGGAATAATTGTGTTCTGTATCTGTGCTATGCCTAGCACAGTAGGATTACACTCTATTTCAAGCCTTGAGAACTTACTGTACTATAGATAATGGCTGAAAAGAGATTGTGCTACTTGTATGACCCAGATGCAATGTAAAAAATAACCATGGAAATGACAACAGCTCTTTCCTGTGATCTCCATTTTTCTTCTACTGTGCATGAAAAACTCTTATTAATGTGAGTTTTAAGGAAGAAGGATGGTGTTCTACTACTGATATTTTCATTCATAGCATTCACTGGTCTGAAAAGTTTCAAAAGGTAGGTGAAGTAGTGAAGCAGAGTAACACTCCCTAGAAAGGCCATGTTTTCCCTAAGAAGTAGCTGGGGCTGCAGTTTTCACTATTATGATGTTATCCTGGTGCCACCCTAAGTTTGTGGCTTTTTGTGGGATCATATGCCCCTTTGTGCATAATTTCACTGTGACTAGAGTCTATTGTATGCAAATGTCTGTGAATCCTTCAAACATTTCAGTGTTATTTTTCTGTTTGTGACTGCAATCTTGGACTTATGCCTGTCATTCATTATTCATTATTCAACGTGAAAAAAGTTTGGTCACAGGCAAAAAAACAAGAACAAGAGGATTGGGTAGCATAATGTATAATTAAAATGAATAATTTCAGTCAACAAATTAAAAATCTAGTCCCTTAGCAATGCTTCTAAATAAGCCATTGGTGCTGAGAAGAGATGGCATTGTAAATTTTTGGCAAATAGAAAATCAAAAGTGAAATAAAACTCAAGATTTTTAATAAGTAATTTAACTATTTGTTTGTTTAATGACCCCAGCTTTTAAAAATTTGTAATATTGAAGGTATTGTAGGCTTTAGGAACAAGTTCAACAACTGGAAACATTATATTTGTTTTTCCAAAACTCTTGTACGTCTACATGAATGAATATTAACTAATTCATTAATTGCACACAATTGTACTTCTGACTGTTTTTTGCAAAGGTAGTTAAACTTTTCATTTTCAACATGTTAATGCAGAGACAGCACTATTCAGTAAAATGAAAGATGCAAGAACTTTCTGTAAGAAGGAAGGAGTAAGACAGTCCAGTGATTCCAACAAATATGAACGCTTAAGAAAAATACTATCTAGAACTGAGTTTTCCATTGACAGATACAAATGAAGAGAACTTACTACTTCTGAATGCTGAAGGATCATATATTAATTTCATATCTTTACTTGAATACTCAATATTAGAATTTGAAACACAAGTAGCCTGGGATGCTCTATTGCTTTAAGTCATAAAACTGTCACTGAGAGGATGTCTTTGTATATTGACCTACTTTTATACCCTGTTACCCAGAAGCATCCCTTACTTTTAGCATACTAATGTCTTAAGCAAAATACAGCTTCTGACACGATCTGAACAAATTTGGTAAAAGCAGACTGACATCTAGCTTCCCTCAATGTTTCCTCAATGCAATTAAAACTAAAAAAAATATTAAAAAAATCAGCTTTTTTGTGACACATCAAACGTATTTTTGAGTTTTGACAATCCCAATTATGTGTGGCAGTTCACAAATTATAAATTCAGGTTATGTCACAGAAAACTCAGGTAGCTGCAATGAAGGCCAAAACTTTTATGGTTAAGAAGATCTGCAATGGATCTGAATAGTAATTGTACTAACAGGGCAATACTTTCTGCTCAATTTGGATGAACAGAAAAGCAAATCTGTATTACAAGCTTTCCAACTCACATCACAAGCAGAGTATTGTGAAAGGAATTTTTCTACCATTGTTTTTATTAAAACTGGGGTTTAGATTGTTAAAGAAGACTCCAATAGTTCAACATCATCCCCCCAAAACCACTTGTAAAAACCAGAAAGATTCCTTCAGAAGCTAACCTTAGCCATCAAAAAAACACCTTGTAAGTTGAATTTGTTAAGTATTTATTAATTTATTTGGGATTTATGTGGTCTGTTCTGACTCAACTTCCCAGCTAGGCTGCCTACTGTAGCACAAACTCATTGGTTCATCACAAGGAAGAGATACTACCTTTCTGAGTAGTCTTGCATCTGACTATGAGAGCTACTGTCATTGCTGAACTAATGAGAAGATTCATCTGCCCTAAATGAGTCATCTAACAGTTATATGTCTGAATTTGTTACCCTTGGGTCCTTTTACATTTGGTGGAGAGAAATACTAACCTCCAGAAGGTCATTTTATCTAGCCCTCATAAAGAAGACAGGACAAATGAATCATCTGCTGAAATCTCTTTCACTCTATTGACTACATACAGCCAAGGGTGATTAGCAAGGTTTGGACATGTAAGCAGCTTTCATGCTGCTTAAAATCAATCCATGGACACTTTTTAAAAGGTTTAACTAGAACATGTTTTTTATTAACACATAAAAAGAACAAATTGCATAACAATATTGTCTAGAAAAGCTAAGGCGATGTCGTGTTAGTTAATTGAAATATGTTTCCCAAGTAGAAATGGCTTTAGGAAGTGACCAGCCAAACCATACACATATTGGTTCAGGCACAAAGATTTTATATATATATTTTTATACTGAGAAAGTTTTGGTCTTACAGTGAATAAATTTTGCTAACCTACCAGAAGATTTGACTGATTTCAGGTAGATGCTCTTGTATCTCAAGTGTTCTATTGACAAAATGAAAATGTCTTTAAAATTTCAGTCTTTGGTTAGCAAGAATTTTTCTCTTTATGTTTATAAAGTAGCTTGGCTATACTGCAGTATTTCTAGCTTTAAACCAGCATCTATCTTAACAAACTCATTGACCTCTTTGAGCATGGCTAGAATGAGAGACTTGTAAAATGTGTCCTCTAAATATGGCCTGCCTATGTTATTGTGCTGAAGGGTATTGCTTGTCAGTTCATCCTTTCTTGATGTACAGACATGAACATATTGTACTTTAGGGATACTCCTAATATCAGCAATGCTGTCTTGGGTGATGATTGAAAGTCAGGTCCAATATTAATGCACATCTGTAGAACATAAACGCCTGACAGAATTTAATGAATATGTTGTGGCTCTGAATCTTTTACCTTGACTTTGTTTTAGTTCTCATGACTTGCAATACCTCTGGAAACACAGTAAATGGTAAGATCTTTGGGGTTTTTTTCTGTGATACTTAAGGAACTATTTATGTTGATTTTATTTCACTGCAGAGAGAAATCTGGGGTTCTTGCTAAGTGTAACAATGAAAGGCAAGCTAACTGCTCCAAGAAGTATGTTGAGTTGCTGACTTTTAACACTAGAGGGAAGTGCATGTAAAGACACTGAGAACTGCGCAGCCTGTGCTTGGGTAATATTTCAGATGAACGGCATTTGCTTTTACACAGATGAGGATTTGGGAGCACTAATGACGAAAGACAGAATCGCACAATGTGTCAAGCAGTGGTGAGGGACTGAGGAATCCTGAATACTGTGACCAGCCTCATGAGTGATTTCTGGCCAGGTATTCTCCCCTCGTTATTTGTTTAAACTGCTCATTCTTTCAGGGCAGCAGGTTTGACTGATTTCATAGTTGACAGCAACATCCAACACAGTCCCAGAAGCAAAAAGCTACAACTCTCTTGAGAATAAAGAAAATGAGAAAACAAATGAGAATAGAAACACCTATGGCTTGTCAGATGCAGTTCCTATAGCTGTCAGCCTATGCAGGGTGGCCTGTTTTATGCACAGGTACCGAGAGCAGCCCGAAATTCAGCTCTAGAACCTTTCCAGCAGTATTAAGAACTTCAGTGTTGTTCCAGCTCCACTTTGGTATAGGGACACTCTAGAAACCTTTGAAACAGAGGGGAAAGATTACCAACTAAGAGTGTTGTAGGGACGTTTGTTCCATGGTAGTTGTGATGGATTAAGTGTACCCTCCCCTTCACAATAAATAGAAGTATTTAGCCTCCTTTCTGTGAAAAGGTTTTACCCCATAAGTGCTATTCTTCAATTCTGTTGGTAGATCATGAGGTGAGAATCTGCATATAAGCAAAGGTTCCCTTGATGATTTTATGTTGACCCATGTGGAACCTGATGCAATGCCCACTTCAGCTATAGGAGAAGGTCCCATGACTTACAGAATCATAGAATCACAGAATAGTTTGGGTTGGAAGGGACCTTCGAAGGTCATTCAGTCCAATCCTCATGCAGTATGCAGGGATATCTTCAACTAAATCAGGTTGCCCTGAAGCACATCCAGGCTGGCCTTGAATGTCTCCAGGGTTGGTGCATCCACCACCTCTCTGGGCAGCCTCCTCCAGTGTTTTACCATCTTTATGGTTAAGAATTTTTTCCTCACATCCAGCTTGAATTTCCTCTCTTTTAGTTTAAAACCATCACCCCTTGTCCTTCTGCAACAGGCCCTGCTAAAAAGTCTCTCCCCATCTTTCTTATAAGTCTCTTTTACGTACTGAAAGGCTGCAATAAAGTCTCACTGGAGCCTTCTCCAGGTTGAACAACCCCAGTTCTTTCAGCCATTCCTACACCATCCCTCTGATTATTTTTGTGTCTTTCCTCTTGACCCTCTCCAACATATCCATGTCTTTCCTATACTGAGATTTTGCTGTCTTCAGGCTGGAATATTAACATATTCTGTTCAATTTTAGTACATTGGATTCACTTTACTACTTACATACCATGTGGGGTTCTGTTAGGAAACAAATGTACATCGCCACAATACGATTCTGATTTGTTTTCCTAGCCCTCAAGTTTACTTCTTTTCAGCTGTCAGCATGTCTGAATAATCTCCCCTCCCCTCAGTCAGTAACTACCCTCTGAAAAGAAAGCAAAGGGGCAGGGGCAGAAATGTACATTATTGGGCCATTTTAGGCCCATAGATAATGCATCAGAAATCATCCAACCCTAACTATTCTATGATTCAGGCACAAGTGATTGAATCAACTTTTTAACCCTACCTGCTGCAGCCTCATCTTCTTGCATGACAGCAGAGCCAAGGTCTGTAATTCAAGGGCATCTGGAACTTACAATTCTCTACTGTTCTGTCATGCTGAAGAAGTTCAAAAGCTTCTTGTACAATAAATACTTTTTATTTCTCTTGAAGGCCATTTGATCTCCTTTTTCTTTTTTTCCTTTTTTTATTTCCCACAGAGGCAGTTTTTCTCTATTTTTCTACTGCCTGCAGATCCCCCTAAGCACTGCAGTGGTGAATAGCTGTGGTAAATGCTAGGATTATTATTTATCTGAATGAGAAAGCCAAGTGGGTGATAATTTCAGCAACCCAAATTAGAGAGAAAACTGAACACCATTTTAATGGAAACAGCTTTCACATCTGTATTGTAGACACTAAATACTTGCACATGTCTAAAGGATTATTACTTTAACTGCTCATGAATTGTAGTTTATCCAGAAAGTGTGAAGTGCGATCATTTCCTCTTTTTTAAGTTCTAAAAGATTTTATGTTTCAAAGCAAATTTTGCTACCAAGAGTTACGACAACCATAAATGTATTGGCCTCAAACAGCCTAGAGCAGAAAATGCAAAAAATCAAAACATGGGCAATCCACTTAAAGACCAAATGCATGCAGCTGCATACTTTAAGTGAAAAGTTTAGGAACCTGTTAAAAAAGCCCCTCTTCAAATCTAATTCTGGCCACAGGTACCAGCACTAGTGCAGAACAAAACATGAACAACTACTTTCCTCTGTCCTAGCCCTGATGTACCACAGGTAGTCTTCAACTTTCTACAGCTTCTCTCAGAGCCGGTTTTGCCATGCAGGTTTTACAGGCTGCAGTTTCTTTCTCCTACACCTGGCATCTTTTTCTTATCCTTTTATATATACCTGAAAGCATGATAATGTCTGGCAGGAGACAGGTCAGCTAACAGGTAAATCAGTGCAATTGGGAAGAGGCAGGGAAGATGAACAGAGGATTTTCCTCCCTTTATGCGAATTAATTCCTACTTTTTCCTTATATATTTATTTATTCTATAAAAATTTTTGAAGGTTCCTATAGCCATGGAGGATCCCTCCTCTTTTCTGACTTTTTGTGTCATGGTGTGCTATCATCCTTCCTAATGATGCCTCTTCAGAGATACAGAGAAAGATTTCTCACCCTGCATATCCTCTGCCTTGAAGGTAAAGGTACTCACGTGGAATTGGAGACATGTGGACACAGTTATCCTCAGACTAAGAAGACCCTTTCTCTGGAGATATTTCAAGCAATGTGTCTTTCAAGCTCTGCCAGCATTCCCTTTGCTTTTTTCCAGTTACTGTTGTAATAGAACACTTTGAATAGGATGCTGGTCTAAGATAGATAACATTTCCATTTGAGCCACTTGTACTGTCAGGGACAGTAGTAGGTTGCAAATCTAAACAGAAGGACTTCTCCTCTGCACTCATGTAGCTCACTGGAGAAGTGAGACACTTTCCATAGAATCATAGAAATATTTAGGTTGGAAAAGACCTTTAAGGTCATCAAGTCCAACCATAAACCTAACACTGCCAAGTCCACCACTAAACCATGTTCCTAAGCACCACACATACAAGGCCGAGTAGGCCTTCTGCAGTTAATTTTTTCTCTGTTAACTGGGCAAGAATTTGAACAGTTATTTGAGGAGGGCTGGAAAACCGCTCCTCCACTTCCCCTCATTCAAGCCAATGTGAACCTGCAGTGAAAGCTGAGACATGAACTATTCACATGAAATCCTATCCCTAATTTTCTTTCCTGACTTAAAGATCAAAGATAGAAATGGCACTGTAGGCAATAGGGTCATCTTCTGCTGGCTCCTGTCCTGATAGAATATGCCAGCTGTTTGGTGTACCAGCTCAGCCACAGAAGAATAGAACAAGGTGGATGCATTGTATAAACTGCCATGATTTCACAGAAAAGAGTAACTTCCTGGAATACAAGGAAAATATTATGTTATGGAACTGGCCCAGGTCTTTGTTGTTCTAGTGTTAAGGAAAGCTCTTTAATGTAGGGAGATCTAAGAAACTTATTTTGGCTGGACTTCTAGAAAAAAAAAAAACACAAAAAAAACAAAAACAAAACAAACAAACAAACAAAAGCCAAAAACCCAAACAACAACAACAACAAAGGGTAAAGCATTTCCTGCTTTCTTCTACCAGCTAGTATTCAGCTGCAGCCTTATTCAGCACAGCTGGTAACATTTCTTCCAGCCAGAATAACCTGTCTAGTGCTGAGCACTCGGATTTCAATGAACAGCTTTTGATACAGCCCTGTTTGATTAATGAGATAGCTCCTGGGAAGCATACACACTTTTTGTATCAGAGGGAACATCTGTAGATAACCCCTTCAAGTAAAACTTTTTTTAGCTACCTTAGCAGGCAAATAAACTATACGAACTGTATAATAGTCTGCCAGATGTATGCAGTTGTGATGAATTGGTGCTGCAGCTGATTCAGCTGTAGAACATAACCTCAGCAGTTACTAGACTTCAGATTTATCAAGAAGAAAATCCCTTAGAGACAAAGTAAAAATTGATTTTATAAAGTGCATAGCACTGAGAGTTTATTTTAATCATCATTTCTGTCCTTTCTGTGTGTTGTTCCATTTTTTTCCTTGTCCCTTATAAATACTGTAGTGATTGGTAGTAATACTGGATTCTGATGAATGTTTCTATCTAGTTATAAATTGAATTATTTTAGTAGATTAATTTCTAACCTACTAATTATGGGTGCAAGTAGGTGAAACTTTGATCGTCCACATTTTTAGCTGTACTGTAGAATGCTTAATCAGAAATTACATTAGGGTACAACACCTGGTAGATATGAAAAGGGAGGACAGACTGTCAAATTGGTGAGTTTCATTCTTTAAATGTTGAAATAACTTAAGATAATAAAAAGCAATAAATTAAAAAAGTGGATCCTTAAGATGGCATTTCTCCACTCTCCTATTTGTAATGCAATAATCAGCTATGATTCTTTGATGCCCAAGCTCTGATATATTATATTGGCATTAGGAAAAAGTCCTTTAATCTAGCTATTCTAACTTCTTCTACTGTCCTTAGAGCAGGCCTGAACTTTGCTTTTGATTTTCTGAAACCTAATATGGGTTGTATCTGTAGACCAGATCTGCAAATTACTTACACTTGATCAGAATCTTTTCTTTCCTCTATCATTTACCAACTTAGAATTAGTGTAATTAGATGAAAATCAGCAAAATTAGAGGTAACTCCCCCCCCCCCCCCCCAAACCACTGTTCAGCTTTGTGTTTAGTCTTGAGTGTATTTTGGTTGAGGAGGGTACATTTACCCAGGCTAGGATGAGACCTTCAGGATCAGCTTTCTGCAGAAATGGGGTCCGGGGAGGGTGGTGAAATTTTCTTGCTCAAGCAGGGAAATGATCACCAGGCTGAACAGAGAGTCTTGGTGACAGCAAGTGGCTAACCCACGCCACCTTATTCTCTCAGGTGAATTATTAAGAACAAACTCACCAAGATGTCCTGTGGGTGATGAAAAGGGAAAGGCAGAGGGTGAAAAAGAGCAAGGCTGAACTTGAGAAGGATGGAGCAAAATGGTAAAAGACCTGGAAATTAAGCAGAATCAAAAGTAAGTGATATTGCTGGATCCAAGACCACAGGCAAAAGAAGTTTTGATGAGTAGAAGATGAGAGGAAGGCCAAAAATATTAATCATGGTGACAGTTTGAATCATATTTTCAGGTTATGTTCCTGCACTTTCTCGCAGTCTGATTTCTTTCTGAGCTGCCTTTTCTCTTTCCTCCTCTCCTGCTTTCAAATAAGCTCAGTTGAAAGAGTTGAGAATGAGGAGTCAGTGAGATGAAACTGGAAGAAGTGTGAAGCTACAGCCAGTAAAAGTATAAATGAAAAACTATATGCCAGCACAGTGTATATAATAGCCTCAAAGAAGTTGTACATTAATACAGAAAGATCAGCATCTGCAGAATAGTTTTCTGCACATTTATCTCAATTTTTTATAATATTTTTCTATTCTGCTGCTCACAAGAAATGAGCCTCAGTAACTGCAACTTTTGCTGTGGAAGGGTTTTTAAGTAGTCATTCTTTGAAAAGGGGAAATAGTACTGACAAAGAATTGAATCTTAGTGATTGTGGTTCATGCAAGAGCTGACATCCATAATACCTCAAAGCTCCACAAAACTTTTAATAGGTCTTTGTAGTGTTCTGCTTGTCAAAGTATTCACCATAGTGAAATGAAGCTAAGACGATTATATCATTGATACTCCTTAGACAAAGCGACCTCTGATCTATTTTTATCTTTCAACAGGTTTTGTTTATTTTATAAAGAACCTACTTAGGTGTATGATATAAAATTGGCAATAGAGATTTCCCAGCATAGAAAAATTAAACATCTTTGAATTAATTCTATAATTTATTCATTCGTTCCTGCAGAAGTAATCCACTGGATGTAAAGAATAAGTTATGGCATTTGGAACTGTTTGAATTGTTATTCTCCACAGAACCAAATATTTTGTGCAGTATATAATTAATTTAAATGTAACCATGGCAAATACTACTGAAATTTATTCATGAACATATAGAAATAGAAAAAATGGCCAGATCATGAAGCCTGAAAGACCGCAGTTACTTCCAGCTCCTAATACTAATTAGATATAGGCTTAATTGATTTAAATGACACATGGTATTCAGCTAGAATTCACCTAGATCCTCTTTATAATCATAGCCAAGAGAAAGTATCCAAGCGAAAAGACTTTTTTTTTTAACTTCTGCTCTCCCTCATTAACTACAGTGGGAACAGTGTAACTTGCTCAGATTAAATGAATTGGTTGGTAGGTCCGAACGGTATGTGATTTTAAGAAAAATGAACATGTTTAATACTTACCAGAAATTAGCTTAAACGAAAGATTTGGATGTGTTAGTCCAAGACAGTGAGATAACACCTCAAAAGGAGTTATATGATCCTTCGGTCCTGGTTTAACCAGGATTACAAAAGTTTGGCATTTAATCAGGAGAGGTCACGCTGAATTCAGTTAGGTACTTGTGAAAGTGTTTGCAGAATAGATGTGTGACAGAGTAAGTGTCAGCAAGGGTGTAATGTGGGGAATGAGTTCAGTTGTCTTGGGCTCTCACTTAAACCTAATTTACAGTAGAATGACTTGAGGCAGGATTGAAAGAAAAATCAAGGACTTTTTTCACTTTGCAAGGCACAGTTGCTCTAGAATCAGACAGCATGTATCACTGCCAGAGAAGTTTCTGAGGGCTTCCAACCTTCCCATCCTTTTCCTAGTGACATCTTTAGCTGCAGGTGTCTAAATGATAAAGGGGATAAACTCTCCAGCATCTTAAACTGGAAAATATTGTATCACCCCATCTCCCCTTTCCCAAATAGGGCACACTGGGCAACTTCTTTTTGATATTAGACTATTTAGGTCCAAAAATCAACTATGCAACAGGCAACCCAGCCAGCAAACCTGCTTACACAAAACAAAGCTTTGGTCAAGAAAATACAGAGCTGAGCTGTTGCCAAATGATATCAGGAAATGTACTCTTCTTAGATGTTCTTCTTGCTTATGTAGGTCAACTAGTATTAAACCCTAAAAGGAAATATATGCATTTTTACAAGCAGAGGAAAAGCTTAATCCAATCGATTTTCCTTTACCCAAAAAAGAAAGTGAGGGAAATGGGCACTAAATAGAACTTTGCACAGTAATAGCTGCAGGGTACAGAGATTGATTGACCTCTCAGTAATTAAAATCACATAATAAGCTTTCAGTCACCACAAATGCAATTATTCAGACTTCAGCCAGTGCACATTAAAGGCCTGATGAAGTTTTTAGGTGACAATTGAATACAGTGTTAAGGATCCTTTCCTCCCAAAATGGATGCAATTAGAGATCTTTGAATAGTTATCTTCTCTTCACCAGTGGAATAAAATAATAAATGAAATTTCATTTAGTTTCAACAAATTTTATGTTTTCCTTTTGTTTATCTTTGCCAAACCAGATAAAAAAAATAAAGAAGGAAAAAAACCCAGTCACATCTTTACGGAAGCATTACATAGAACATGAACAGAATATTTGATTATCACTTTAGGACAAGAAACGAAATGAAGAGCGAGAATTAATGATAGTTTAGCCATTGACCTTCTTTTATCCAGTTTCTAGGGGTTAGCAAAATCCTCAGGAAGGCCAAAGGCTCATGCTCATTTCTGTGAGCAGATTTGAACCAATACATATCAGGCAGCTTCCCTAAATACATATTGTGCTGGTATAAATACCGTCATCCTACAGTGGGATGTCATTATGCCTTGTTGGTCATACATGCTGTTTTATATTAATTTTGAAAGACTCACTGGAGCAGGGACTGGAATGAAAATGTCCTACATCCTATGAGAATGTCCAGAAGATCAGGTCAGGTAGTGAAATAATTCACTCCTTCACATGACGGTTCAATGAATTTTAAGTAGTTTATGCTGAGCACAGCAGCTCTAACATACTGATTGAACTTTATTGGTGCCTGTCAGATGTGAGGACAGGTCCCTTCACTAAGAAAAGGTTTGATCCCTGGTCTCTCCTGGGGTGAACAAGTGCATAGGCTAGGGGATAAAAAGGAATGGTAGTAACACCATTCCCTCAGATGCATTTGTTTGGCTACAAATACTTGGAAAAATTAGATAAAGTTAATGAAGAATTTCTAGTTGGAAAAAAAAAAAAAATTTTTCAGTGCAGATTTAGCCACATAAAAATTAAAAGCAATCAGGAAACACTAAATTGAATACAATATCTCTCTTTTTGTCTGTGTTAAAAAATGTTTAGTTTTGGGGTACATCTTGTTAAATGATTCACTTCATTCCATATGAATCTTTCTCTCTTCACTGTTAAAGATCGCTCCTTCAGTGTTGTGCAGCATCAGTACACTGTATCAGCAATTATTTTCTGTATGACTCCAGACCAGCAATGAAAATGCCTACATGTGTTAAGGAGTGCAGGACCAAATACTGTCTCATGCAGAACTCCTGAGACATACACTTCTATGAGGTATTCTCACCTCAATATGCTTTAGATTCTTACACCTGAATTCTATTTAAAATTTTATTGGTGGCCTAAAAACTGTCTTCCAAGTGGATAAATCCCCATAAGACAAACCTTTCTCACTGGGACCGGACCAGCAGAGCTTGCTAGACACCTAAAGACAGAGGAAAAGGACAGGAATCTACTAAACTATGTTAGAAAAGTGGCTCCTGCATTTAATTTCTGGACCATATGGATGAAGCGGTAGGAGAGAAGCTGTGCTGCTGTTAAACATGCCATGACAGTTTTTCCTTTCTGTCTCCATTACTGTCACTTTGGTCTCAGTGATCACAAAATTGTATGGGGCAGGGGCGAACTTCACACACTTGCTATTCTAACAAGTTAGTTCTATAGCTGTTGATCTGCCAGAGTGCAGAAGGGAGAAAGTGGAGACCATTTCAATTCTCTGTTCTGGTACATGGCAACCCCCTGCAGCATTATTCAGTTTTCTTGTAAAGGTGCTTTCTTCTGGTGCTGGGCAGAGAAGGCTCATCCTTCTGACGTGTCTGCATGGTGTCACTGAAAACCAGAAGAGTCCACATAAGAGACAAGGCTGTTCTTAAGTTACAGTGTGAGATTTCTCTGTTTCCTGTTGGTTTTTATTATTTTTTTTTTTAATGCCTTGGAGTTTGCAATGCAACTGTGAAATCCCAGAGACTCACAAGACCTGTGAGAATGTATCCAAACTGACAGGAGAGACGGCACTGCCCTCTGGGGTGCCCTAGCTTTGTTGCACATATTACAGTGTAAATTACGGGTAAACAAGAGAGAGCTTTTAGATTTTAAATTAGAGTTTGGTAGGGTCAGTGGGCACTCTCATCATGTTCTGACGTGCCATAAGAAGCGAGTTACCTGATTACTTCAGGAGTTTTATTATCTGATGAAGCAGCAGAGAACCCAGCTACCAAGACAGAAATTACTCAAAAGAGGGAAAAGATCATTTCCACTGACTTTCCATATCACATTCACTGAATGACAATGATGGAACCAGCAAGGCATGTGTTGGATGTCTGTCCAAAGTACATGTTCTGTATGCTTTCACTGAGGTTATTATGAGAACTTTTCATTTTTTATATTTTCGTGAGCCGTTGTTGCTAATAAAGAAAAAAGCACTAATGTCAGAGAGTTTCTGCCACAGGCAGGTTTATTTTTGTAATGCATTTCTTCAAATTCTAGAAGATGACAGTTTTCATTGTTTAAAAACAAGTGTCAATGTAAGAAATTGAAAAGGAAAACACGATTATGCTGATTTTAACCTCCTTTTGACATGTATTTCCATACTGATTAGATCCACAGGGATATACATCCCTCCCTCACACCTTCCATTCTCAGAACTTGCAGGTAACAGATACTGGATGTTACTATTTCCTTTTGATATCTGGATTGCATCCTGTTTCTGTTTCTCTGTGTAGCTACTTGATCCACAGGACAGCAAAAAGGAATGCTGCCACCCTCCTCTCACCACCATCCCCCATGCTGAGACCCTGTGGATGTCAGCCATCTGTCTGTCCCCCCAACACAGCAAACTGGATTCTGCAGCCGAAAGTGCTCTGAGGTGGTCAGGACTGCTGAACTGTCGTGGTTTAAGCTCAGCCGTAAATCACGCAGCTTCTCTCTCACTCCCCCCCTTTGCTACCCCTGCTCCTGGAAGGATGGGGAGGAGAATTGAAAGAATGTAACTCCCACAGGTTGAGATAAGAGCAGTCCAGTAACTAAAGTATAACACAAACCACTGCTGCTGCCACCAATAATAATAATGATAAGGGAAATAACAAGGGAAGAGAATACAACCACTCACCACCCACAAACAGATACCCAGCCCAACCCAGCAGCAAACTAGCTCTTCCAGGTAACTGCCCCCAGTTCTACATCCTGGGCATGACGTGCTGCAGTATGGAGTACTTGCCAAAGTATAAAGGTGGTGACCACACTGGGAACATAAGCCAGATCAGTTTCGTGATCAATGATTCTATTGTATTACAAGTCATTACCATAAAGTAAAATGAGACAAGAACCTTAGCCCAAGCCCCCGCCTGATAAACACTAACACAGCAAATACCGGCTGTAAGTAAGGTATGACATGCTGAAACTGTGAGGTCAGAAGCAACAACTTTGAGAGCCAATAAATCAGCATTGTGACGAGCGACTATTAATCTGAAACAGTGAATGCTTATCACAAATACAATTAGACACACTCCAGTCAGATCTGTTGTTATCTCAACCCTTCGTGCCCCACGCTGGCCACTTTTCCCTGGTGCCCGAAGAGGGGGAGTGAGTGACGGCTGCATGGCTGAATTGCCAACTGGGTTTAAATCATGACATGCCCTTAGCAGCAAGCTGCAGGCAGAAGGCTTCGGTCCCCTAAATTGGTCCCAGAAAGAATGTACTTTAGACAAACTATTTGGTGCAAAGATATATTGCATGATTCAGGTTACTGTCTCAAATAAAACAAGAGGAGACAAGGGACTATACATGAATCATATACCAGTGCAGACCAGTGTGGTAGAAGCTTGAAGTTTGCATGCAAGGAAAACAGCTGTTTTGGAGCCAAGGAAGGGCATCGTTATGATGAGATTGTTTATTACATCAATAAAAGGAACAAGGAGTCCACTCATGGGCTGCAATGAGATATGTCATGCTGGTCCTGCCTCTGAGGCTGCAGGAACAAGGAATGGGTCCTCTCTACATTTCAGATGTCCACAGAGTCAGGGAACACAAGAGGGAAAGTGCCAGTGACTTTAGCCAGGAAGACCTTTATGAAAATCAGTCACATTATAGATTTCATATTTAACCCTCTGATTAGGAGGGGAAAGTGTCCAGCCACGGCTTGGCCCCAGGTCCATCTACTCTTGACCCTGACTTACCTGTGTTCCAAGCATGCGCTGGCTGGCCAAGAAACTGATGAATACACATCCCTAACCAGCCTGGTTGAGCTCCCCTCCCTTCTGCTGCCCTCTTGGTTGTACATGATGTGCCATTGACAAGAAAATGGTACTTCCGTTGGTGCCTTCCCTGCTTTACAGTCTGCCTCCTCACACTGCCCACACCTCACTGCAGAACAGACCTGTTTTTTTTTGGCGTTTCAAATGGATGAATAGCTAGGGCTTGGGCCACCACATATAAATGCTTTCACGTTGTATATAATATATTGATTTATCATTGGGGATTTCTCAGTAGTACCAAACTGGACAACAGTATTTGTCACGGGTAAGAATTATTGACTGCACTAGGACCAGTCATGGAAGTTTTCACATTGGAGCTTGGACAGTTTTCAAGGTCTGGTTATGCAGCACTCCCTGCATATTATATGCTGTCATCTATTACAAAAACCAGCCAGTTCATGGGGATAACACTCACTGCTACTTTTTAAAGATCAGGAAAGATGGATTGACATAAAGCTTTGAAGCAAAAACATAACAATTTCTAATGCATTATCTAAGAAGCATGGTGCCAAGCATACAACTTCCTAGCTCTATTCCAAAACAATAACAGTGTTGCTATTTGTATAATCAAGAAAAAAAAGGAAAAGAGGTCATAGAAAATCAGACACTAGCAAAAATTGTAAAAATTATTGTGTTTCACATGAGGTAAATTCTGTCTGTTCTGAGCAATAAAGTCCCGTTGTCAACTGAATTATAGTATTTTACAAATGCCATAAATGTGAATACACTGAAAGCAGGAAGTTTAAAATACTGTTGTGTGCTTAAGTGATAAACAATTGCCACAAACCTGCCAAGGTCCAGCACTTCAGAATAGCTGGGTAACATTGAGCAAAGCCAAAGCAATAAGGCCAAATGATCTGTATTGATACTTCAAACTTTATATGCATTTATGTCAACACACACAGAACAGCACCTCATCCATAGTAATGAATTAGAGAATATGGGAAGCCTACACTGGATACAAGTGATGCTTTAAAAACAACCATAAAAATGAGGACCTAAACCAAATCCTATCTGTCCGTAGAGACAGAAGAGATGACAGCTTTTACAGGATTGCTAAATTAATAGGTGATTCAATATTTTTTCATTGTTGTTTTATTATCACTTGCTACCTTTCTCTCTTTTACTATCAGTAGGCAGCCAGGCCAGGGAGGGAAGGTGTTCTTCATGTGGAATTGAGCTGAGCTGCGAAAGCATTGTGTAAATCTGGACACATGCTTCTTTCCTACATCGATGAGCTTGAGACAGCTGGCAATTTTCCCTAGTTTCACAGAAAGTGGGATTTTTTTTTTTTCTCTCTGATTATCTTTAAAGAGAAGAAACTGTCTGTTTTTTTTTCTTTTTTTTAGATAAACTTACCTTCCATACAATTCACTGGGGAGAAATCTCTAAAGCCACGCCTTAGTAATGATAACACGGCATAGCACAGTATTGTCTTCTTCCACAGAGAGTGGTACAAGTCTCAACTTCATAGCAGCCAGGAGGGTGAAAGCAATATTTATTGAGCCAAAGAGTTGAAAACATGAGCTGAATTCATCTATGCTTTTTGGCAGCCCATTAATCCAGTCATCTCAGCTTTGCTAACATACCATGATCTGAGCAGACAGGTAAAAACTGTTTGGTACATTTGCTTAGGATTGATCAACCCTACTGATAAAGCACATGTTTATTTTGCATGATAAAATAACAGCCTTGATGGATTAGCTGAAAGCAGACTTCAGGCAGTGTCCTCTAAAGGACTTCAGGTCAGATTATAGGTGTTCCCAAACACTGTGCTAGGCAAGGTCTTTTTTGAAAGGCTCCACATGGGATGTTACGGAAGTTAAATAATATAATATAAATAATGTTAGTAAATCCAGTTACAACATAGACAGAACCCCTCAGCGTCAGTGCTATTACAACCTGATTGCTAATTATCTATTTTATGGACTTGCTTTGATCATGATGTGGCACATAGGTCTTCAGGTCCTTGCTCTATACCCACTGTATCTGTTGCTCATTGCACAGTATCCAGTGTACTGGGACCTGATTATACTCATGTTATCTGTCAAACGGCAGTAGCTGTATTTACCCTCTTGCCTGCTAGGTATCATGAAGATTAATGGATATCTAGGCAGTGCTTTCAGCATACAAGCCTGCTAGGAGTTATTACTGTTGCCCATTTTGAATGCCCGATATATAGTACACTGGTTCCAGGTAACAAACACATTTTTATTTTTCATGTTGTTGTCTTACTTCCAGATGTTCCAAAATTTGGGCCATGCAGCAATACAGAGAAACTCATGTGCTACTGGCTGTTCAATAAACTGAAGGTATTTCTTTAGTCAGCAGTCAAAGTTATACAAGGGCTTTTCGCCCTGTAGGCAGAACTGCCTTTCTTTGAAAACCCAAATTTCCTAATGGGTCAAGGGACTTTTATTAAAACTTTACATGAAGAAGGAAATGTTTGAAAGTCTTTCCTCTATTGTGATTTTAAGTTAAAGACATTTTAAAGTATAAAATGAAACCGATAATTTCTATGGAGAAGTACTGGGAAGTGACTGCTCTTGAGAAAGGTAAGTTGTAGTCTTTTCTCAGAAGAACATAAAGGGAAGAAGAAAGGACATTAACCATGGAGCTCATGTTACACAGAGAAGTGTCTTTCAGTGAGAGATGACCAGTTTAAACACAGCTTTTAGGGAGGCTAGTATAGAAAAGTACAATGGACAAAGAAGCAAGAACATTAGCCTAGAAGGGTTTCACTTCCACTTGATTTGCTCTTAAGCTATTGAATCTTCATAGTAATGGAGGTGATTACAAAAAAGAAAACAGAGATTTTATTTTTTTTCTGTTATGTGAATAATGATCTTTAGCATGGTGCTCAGTTGCTTACTAACCTTCAGTGACTACAACAGATTAAAGCAGCTTTTGGAATTGCATAGGTGGTTGTAGTGGTCTGTTAGACAAGGAATAGCCTTGGAAGAGTCCTTGCCATCGAATCCTCCCTTTTTCACTAGTAACAACCTCTCATGCATCATTTGGCTTTTGATGTAAAAATATATCAGACCAGGGTCTGTGATAAATACAAGCAAAGGTCCATCTTGCCACACTCCTCTCTCTGAAAATAGCTAAAACCTGGTGACCAAGGAGGAATATAGAACAGGAGAGGCATATAGTAATGCTCTTCAGGATAGTCTTCAAGGACCAGGGACCTGTCCTTGAGGCACTTCTAAGACAACATTCTTAGAATTGTCTTTAGTAGATGTGAGCTGAATCCATGTGACCGTGTCTGCAACCCCTCGCTGCACTGCATTAACCTTGTCTTGACATAGTCCTGACATCTCTGAGTAGATGTTTATTCAGTGGTCATCTACTTGCGATATGACATAATATATGGGATTATTTGAATTTGCTGATTCTGTAATGATAATTCAGTGTTAAAACATTCATGAAAATTCTAGATAGATCACAGCAGGGCCACATTAATGAAAAGGTATGCTGATGTATGCTTGGCATCTCGAAAATGAGGACTCTTCTAAAAAGTATCGAAAAATAAGTACAGCAGAAGAAAAATAGATTATCAGAATAGGTTTAAACTTATTTATTTATTTATTGTTATAACCAAAAGGAACATATTTTGATCAGTTCCCTATCCATTTCTCTTATGTGTTATGTCATTTACTCTCTGACTTTGTAAAAGAGCTGTCTTGAAAACTTTGATCAAAGTAATTATCACTAATATAAAAATTCCGAAGTATTTGCCTTTATTACATGTCCCCATAACCCTTTTGGATCCTCAGCTTCCACAAGGTAGTAAAAATAAACATTCAGTAGTAAACATCAACAATAAAATATTGTTGTTTTCTTCTGCTTTGCATATTAATCTCCTCATGAAGGATTCAGTGCTGTTTCTGCTGCAGCTAACAGCAGGATTGGTCCCAGAAGATTTAATTTACTTTTTGTTTTCTTGTTATTTAGTTTTGTGACCCAAGTACAACTCTGGAAATGGGACTACTGAAGAAAACAAATATTACATTTTAGATAAATTTATTCTCTATCCAGCTCATGTAAAACTAAACTGTCAAGATCAAGTAAATTGTAAACAATCTATGTTCTTGGTAATGGACATAAAATGCTATTTATCAGTCTCTGTGCTGCCAAAATGAGGTGCAGTGTCAAAAAGGGTGTAAATATTGCTATTTGTAGTGCCATTAAAATGTAAATTAAGGAATCAATCATGGTTTGCTGTACAATTCATAACTTAGATGAAGCTTGTGGTACTGTTTGATGCTGCAGATTCAAGTTTGACAGTCTGAAGATGGCAACACATTTTTTATCGAATATTGTTAGGCCATGATGCTGTAAGTGAAATTTACAAAGCATATTTTGAAGTGTGATAAAATGCAGACGTGCCCTAGATAGTCACTAATCTCTTACTTAGGCATTAAATAAAGTCATGGCCATTTGGGATAGTTTCTTTTATAGTTCCATCTTCGTAATATCTCAGGACTTTCTAGTTGTCGATTAAGCAACATGACAAGCATCTGTTTCATGTGGTTAATTCTCTTCCTCATCCTCTCAGTAATGCAGAATCAGCACTGATTTTTGATAAGAGTTTATGTTTTAGGTATACATCCAGGTGAAGAATGTGCCTTGCCTTTGGAGGACACAAATACAGGAATGTTAGTTGTGCTGGTCAAGAACATGAGAAGGAAATAAGTGGCAAACTACAGAATTTTATAACCACGCTTACTATTAGACCTGATACATAACAGGCTTGGTCTGACATAGATATAAATGTTAGGCTTGTCATTAAAGCAAAAACACCTGGGAAAACACATGAGAAAAGAGAGTTATGAATATTTAATTACATGTGTTTTCCAAATCATCATTTTCATTGTTACTATGGAGTCTTTTTATTTAGCATTTTTCTTCAGTAGTGCTGATAATTTGGAAAAAAATGAAACAACCCAAACCACTTTTGCTTTCCTCAGACTTTCAGGTAGATATAACTTAGCACCTGCCACATTAATTCCATATTATCTCCTACAGTAAGAAGGAGGTGTTGAAACTGTTTAATAGAAGACAAGTTCTACTTTTTTGTTATGACTCTTAGAAACCTTCTAATTTCCATAAATTTGTTAGCAGGGACACTCTAGACATAACTCTCACTTCCGACTTAACTTATCCCTTAGATTTTTGGGGTTTTTTTTTGATCCTTGTAATTTAGTTGCTTCATATATTTATAGAAAATATAAATTGCCTTCTCAGGCTTCAATTTGCCATGCTTAGATTCTGTGGAAACTTAGCCTTACGTTCTTTCTCTGTCTCTTTTGGTTTGACCTCATATTTCTTTGATGTAGGGGATCAGACAAGTTCGTGATATTGTAGGCAAGGGTTTAGCAATGCCTTGTACAATGGGGCAAATACCAGCAGTTTTACAGTTCTACTACAAGCCTCTCTTCTAAAACATAGTACAGTCACTTTTACATTACACTGGCCATAGATTTCTGAATTATTCCTGAGTTCAAAACCACTCACATCACCCTTCATTGCTGTTACTACATGAAGAATTCCCAATTTGCTGTTGTTTTTCTTAACAGCTCAGAACTGATATTGCTAGTTAATTTTACACTATTTCATTCCTTTATATTTTCTACTCCTTTAATCGTGTCTCTCTCTTTGTATGAGACTTCATCATTCCCTGCCTTGATACTACGTTCAGTGTTGTACCAGGGATGGATTTCATGAGCATGGACTGCAGTATTTTATGGTCAATAATGTAAACAGCTCATGGTGCACTGGTTACCTCTTTACCCCAAAATATCCCTCCCTACCCATTTTCACTTACTGGTTATGCCATTCTCTTCCCTGGCATGACAGGACTGTGAGTCAGCTACAGCTTTGATGAGGTAGGCAAGACCTTCTTGTTGCAAACTGTTCCAAGAAGGTCACAAATTTTCAAACAAAGAAATCAGCTTTAATCAGAATATGAAGAATTAGCTTCCAAAACAGAAAAAGCTAATGTAGCTAGGAAAGATACAGTAGCAAATAAGGGCTAATTGATATTTTCCTCCTGCCCACTCAGTTCTTGCAGAAAGATCTTTCTGTGTTTACCCTTAGCTCTCTCAATTACTTCTGAGTTGCAGCAAATTGCCCAGTCATCTTTGGCTGACAGTCATCAAACTCCTGTCCCCTCTGAGACCTACCTGTTCCTTCTTGTCCTTACAGGAACATGTGAGTTCCTCTCCTTGAGCTCCAGCTCCCAGCTCTGTGTATTGTCTCTCTCCTTCCTTGGCCCATCACTCATGGCAGTCTCTCAAAGCTACTGACCTTCAGGGTTGTCTGTTTGCCTCCGTAAGAAACAACAAGCCTTTGCTCTTTCCAGGTGCTGCTTTTTACATACTCACTCTTTTAACAAACTATAACGTAACTGAAGAACAAATAATTCAAATAAATCATATACTGCTTAAAATATATTCCTTATGGTTCCTTTATTAATTTCTGTATTTGCCAGATTAACTAATATTTACAGAACATAAAATATTTACTGAAATCCAGATAAATGAGATATACTTCACTTAGTTTTGCCAAATACCATCAAAGAACACTTACAGGTCAATCTGTCAAGAAGTCTTCTTAATGAACCATGATACATTTCATCTCATCTACCTCCAAGTTTTCACTTACCTATTCCTTCCGAGTCAGTTCTCCAGGTTGCCATGCTGGAATTTAGACTGAGAAGCTTGAAATTGCTCACATCACTCTCCTAAATATAGATACCTCATTTGCTATCTTCAATTATGTAGAAGGACTTGATAAAATTCTTGATTTGATATTTACTGTCCTGGGTTTAGCAGTAGCAGTCATTTTTTCTCTTTCTTGATAGCTGGTGCAGTGCTGTGTTTTGACTTTCGGGCTGGGAACAGAGCTGATAAAAATGATGTTTTGGTTTGGCCAAGGACTTTGTGAGCCTCAAGCTCTGCCAGGGAGGAGGGGAAGCCGGGAGGAAGCAGAGACAGGACACCTGACCCAAACTGACAAAAGAGGTATTCCATACCACAGCATGTCATGCCGAGGGGGGAAGTGGGAGTTACCCGGAAGGACAGGTGGTATGCCCGGTGGGACTCGTTGTTCGGAGCTTGGTATTGTACTCTTTTCCCTTGCTATTATCTCTTATCATTGTTGTTAGCGGTGGTAGCGGTGGTGATTTGTGTTGTACATTGGTTGCTGGACTGTTCTTATCTCAGCCCGTGGGAGTTGCATTCTTTCGATTCTCCTCCCCATCCCTCTGGGAGCAGGAAAATGGTGGCAGCCCCTGGGGAGGGGGGTGGAACGTGGGCCTCAATTGCTTCCAGCCTGGCACCACTCACTGGGAGTGAGTGCACAAGTTGCCTGGCTGGGGTTAAACCACGACATTTACAAATTCAATACCAGTTCTGAAGAAATATCTCAGTACTTGACCTATGTTCTGTAAGCTTTTTCTCTATTGCAGTAGTGACAATTTCTAGTTTTAAAGGTACATTCACATTATCTGGTTTCAATAGGCATTAGTTTTCTACATCATTAGTCTTGAAAGCTAACCAGAGTATTCAGGTTCGGACCACTCCAACATAGCTTACTCTGTCTCTTTAGTATTCTTATATTTTGTTCAATAATAAAAAAAATATATATATATACATTTATGGCTGGACAAATATTCTCTCTATGACAGAAAGCTGAATTCAGTTTGATTTTTTTTTTGTCATTAGCCAGCAAACGTTGCCTAATTTGATGCCCAACATAGAGATTTGTGTGTTTTTTTACTATTCTCTTATTTTTAGTATCCTTATTCTTAGACTTCTTTTCTCCTTAGGATTCTACTGGATCAGATAGCTCTTCATCCAAGGTTGCCATTTGTTGGGGAATACAGACTCCTGAACATGCTAGCTCCTTTAAAATGAAGAAAGTCCACTTTCAAGGTTTTCTGTGTGCCTTCATCCATACAATTTTACTATGAAGTTTCTTTAACTTTTCAGCACTTGATTATTCAAAGCAGTTTTAGATACAGACCCATGTTTTTATTGTTAGATTTCTTTGAACAAAAATAACCCATCACTTCTCAACTCAAGATTATTTTGCACAACAAGCTTCTGAATTATTTTATTTCTTGATAAAATCAAGTCTAAACAGCATCCTTTTTCTTGCTTCAGTGGCTATGTAATGAAGAACTCTGACAACTATTACACCCAGGAAAATATTTTCCAAGCTGTTTCTACTAATGTTTTCTGTGGAACAATTCTGGGTAATAATTCTGTCTCTAATAAAATTACATATTTCCTACCTGTATCCAAAACACACCGAGAGCTTCTCTACCAGACTGCTGGCATCAGTCCAGTGGAAGCTGTTTTACCATCATTGTTTTATGTCCTTGTAAAAAATATACCTTAGCAGACAAAATGTGAAATAATTTTGTCCCCACTTGAATACATTTCACCTGAGTGGAATTCATTATTTGGCTTTGGGATGCTATATGGAGCTTTGACTAACTCTGGACTCTGCATCCCAAGGAAAAATTATTAATTTATGTCCATCTTTGTTATTTCATGTCTGAAATATGTTGCTACAGTGGTAACAGAGGATGCATCCTGCATCTCAGCAATAATGATGGCAGATACCTGTTTTCTCTCATGTTGCTGGACTAATGCCAAGTCGACACTCACTGCATCAATGATGAGCAGCAATATTAAAGGATAAACTATAATTCTGAATTGGGTAAATCTTAAGATTTTAGTAGGTGTTTGTGTAAAGAATAGATGTAGAAATTTTGTTTGCATTTTAATAAACTGAGAACACTTCTGTGGGAAGACCAGAATGCATTAGAGAGTGAGGGGGAGAGAAAACAAATGTAAATAACATTGAACTTTATATTGCTGATTGCCTAGTATTGAGCTCTAACAGCATGTGATGGAATATTTGTCTCTCATCTAATTAAAGATGAATCAAAACAAAATCCCATTTTCTTAGTCATCCAAAACCACTGATTTTATACATCATTACTTCCCTTTGGATTAGAGTTTTGCCATTAATTTTCATTATAGTGAAGTTGCACTAGAAGTTTAAGTTGATCTAAGTTCACACCGCTACCAAAGAGCTGACCCCTGCCCATACCTGCTAAAAGCCAGCCACATACCACCAGGTCTTACCTTATGATCTCATTAGAGCTCATGCATTCTGGGTGGACCTCATCCAGCTGAAATGTCTTTCACTCAGTAAGTTATGGCTAAATCTGAAGTCTCTGGCTGGGTTCATGTTATACCCACGTGAATGCTATAGCCAGCAGATTCTAGGTGGCACCAGGGAAAAGGTGCGGATTAGCTTAATGTGATTTTACAAATGACTTTTCAGAAAAGAATTACATGGAAGTAGGATACCTTTACCTCTGCTACAGTCCTATACCTAATAATTAGGCCCAATCTAATAGGCTATAAACATGTGCAAATACAGTGTATGGTGAAGGTTGTATCTGGCTAACTATGATTGTGCTGTTTTAAAGGGATATTCTCTACCACTCTGTAAACAAGCAGATAGTTTAGATACTGTAGCATCTGTGATACATCAGGATACTGCTAGGCATTAGTTTCACAAAACCCCAAAACTGAACAATCTAGAAAGGACACTCTGCATTTCTTTTCATGATATTTTTTGCCATCCAAATGGAGGTTTATAAACCAAAACAATCTGAGGTGTATAACCATCACCACCTAATATATATGTTTTTCAGGATGTATACTGTCTGTACAAGAAAAGAAATCAAGCAAAAAAAAAAAAAAAAAAAAGGGAAGCATGCAGATGAAAACTTTCTTTTGAACTTTTTTGCCAAAGAAGGAGATTGCAGGCAGAATTTTGTTTTCTAGACTTTATAGACAGCTTTGCAAATTTAGGATGTGTTTTTGGTACTGCTGTTGACTACTATGAGAGGTTGCTCTTCTTGAACTATTAAGGACTTTTTCCTATCAGTTGCTTTCTATCTGTCTGTTAGGAAGAGAACATCTACAGAGACAGGAACAGGTTCTTGACTGGTTCTGTTTAGAAAAGTTTTCCTGCAGCAAAGGAAGGAAGAGATTTAGGAGTCAGGCATTACAGTATAAAAGACAGGATAAGCCTAGATCTCATATAACCTATTTTTATTTATACTGAAATATTTCACATCTAAGATAGCTTGTTGCTTGCCATAGTTTTGCTGCCTTGAAGCACAGCTATGTTCTGTTGGGGGTTTTTTCTCTCTGTTTAAGTACATGTTGAAGGGAAGGCTCTTGCAACATCTAAAGGAGGTCATGTCACTGCTAGGAACCAATGGGGGCACCTGTATGCAAGGTCTCCTGCCACTTGGAATTAGATTTAGCGATGCATATATATGTAAAAGTCTTGAATGACCAGCGTTTGCGCTTGAATGACTTCCTGCCTATCCTTTCCTTTAGGGACATGGTTAAACAATTTAATTTCCCAGGAAGCTTTCCAAACTCTGTCAAGAAGCACAGTTGTTTAACATTGACACAGTATGGAGAGTTGTGCTACAAACACGCATGCAGGTGTTAGCAGGTATTTGTGCAGTGAAGGTATGTGGCCACAATAACATGGTGCCAGGGGATCCTCAGTAACTCTTGTTTTGTAAATAGCCATCACAACTAGAAAATGACATTTCTCTTATTACTCTCTGCATTTCTTCAGGTGAGTGCAGCTGTCAGATTGTTTCTTTTTGACAGGGATATGGAACGGTGGTATAGAAATTTCATTCAGAGAGGTATACCTGTGACCAAATTTCATTTTTATGAATGCCTCAGGACAGTGTAGCACACAAATGAAACTGAGCTGAGATGCTCTGGTTTGGGTGGGACAGCTTTGAGAACTGGGGCAGATCTGAGCAAGACATTCCAGTTTTGAGCTATTCCCAGTTCACTTTGGATATAAGAAAGTTACTGTTTGAAATGTCATTCCCAATATACATTGGAAGCATTTTTATATGTGCATAAAAAAATTCTTGTTGTTCTGGAATTGCTGGTGCTTGAAATGCAGGGAGGGATATGCCTTTCTGTTACTGCAAAAGGAATAACAGACTTTATTATAGGAGTCTGAGGCATTTCACAGGTAATTGCTATCAAGGAGTGTACAGAGATCAATAAAACAGGCTTTTTGTTAGAACCATCTACCTTATTTTTTTTCTTCACCTGGATGAGCAGCCAGAAGTCTGCACTGTCTTATTGATATCCTGGCTGATCTACTATAGTCGCTACAATGATATAACACCTGAGAGTCTCTGGGGGTGCTCATGCCTTGAGCATTATGCCATCTTGAGAGTAGTTTCTGTTTGGTAGGCCTAGAGGTTCCCTCTGTCTGACCCTGCAAGCAACGAAGGGATGTGGAGAGAAATGAACTGAAGATTTACTGTTCCTTTAGCAAGCCAAAGCTCCAGTGAAAAATAATGCAGAAGGGGTAGCTGGAGCTGCCTGATAACTCATACAGATTCATGGGGAGTCTGAAGCCAATGAATTTAATCTCTTGGTTTGTGGGTGGTGAGGAGCAGAGCCAGGACAGCATGGAACGTCATGCAATGTGGCAAGAAAAGGGAGAAAAGAAAGAATATTAGCCTGGAGCCTGGATTAATTTCTGAAAAAAAAAAGCTGGGGTTTTTTGCATTTTTTTTTTTTTTGGTTGGTTTGGGTTTTTTTAAACCAGGTTTACATCTTGTGAATGTCCAGGCTGGCTGAGAGGATAAGTTATGTTATTATGACCCATCTGGCAGATCCAAATGCACAAATTCAGTTTGGATTGGTTAGGATAATTTTATAAGCATTGTTGCCATCTTGCTCTCTTCCTTCTGTAGCTCTGTATTTTGCCTGTGTTTTGGAAGCACAATCTTCAATCACACACACAGACTGCTGATTCATCTGAAAAACAAACTGGGGGAGAAAACAATCTTAAATTTGCTAGTCACTGCATTCCCTTTTCTCCGTGATGAAGGTCAGGTGAAATATATGCTCCAGGCACTAGGGAAGGGGCAAAATTCCAGTCTGCTAAGATTCAAACATTTGGTGTCATCCTGAGTATATACGGGTGCTCGGAGGAGGCATGTCCCCCAACTCTCCTTTGTTAAATTTCAAGAGCTCAATTCTGTCTTTTGTGTCACCCAGAAGCGCAAAGAAGTCAACTCCAAGAGGAAGATTTATGTTAAAAACTCTCTAGGGGAGCTAAAGTGAATTAAAAATTTTAAGAGAGAAAGCTGCAAAGCTGAGTTGTGTGAACAAAGCCCAACCAGCTTATTGACACTTGTTGCAGTGCTACCAGTGGGCTGACAAGGAGCAATCCCATAATTTTTCTACCTAGGAAACAGTAGTGCTGAAAAAGACTTAAGCAGGGATTCCAAAAAAGGCCATAGATACTGTGGTCCTGAATTTAGAGTTGAAGGAGAAAACATGATGGTTTAGAAAAGCATGCACAAAAACCTCCCTGAGTAGGCAACAAATAAAAAGAATGTTCATGAAGGACGTGGCTACCAATCAGTGCATAAAATTCTCAACACCTCTCCTTGCCAAGAACTGCTGGGAATAATTACTGCTTAATGCCCAGTTCACTCCACATGATCCAAGGGTGACAATGGAATGAGGAAGACACTGGAATTTGCTTTCCCTATTCCCTTCTCATACTGTGAAGTCATTGGAACTTGATGATCTTAAGGTCCTTTCCAACGCTAACCATTCTAATGATTATATGACTCTATGATGTACCTCCACCTCTGGCTTGACTGTGAAAAAGAGGGTAGGCACAACTCCATTCTATGCTGAGACCAAGACTACCTGTAGATCTTTCAAAAACTGGAGTGGAATAAGCCCTGGAGGAGAGTCAGGTGGAAAGACATTTGGATTTTGTCTTCAGCCTGAAGCAAGTACTTCACTGCATAGCTGTGCCCATACTGAGATACTTTTAATCCTGAAGAGGTGAACACTGCTAAACATCAAAGCGTGACTCAGTCACTGTAGGCTTCTTTCAGAGGTGCAGAAAAGAGTTATTTCCAGAGAGCAAGTCATCCGAACTATTTTGGACATTTCCCTTAACACCTGTCTCCGAGATAAAATTCCCATGTGAGGCATTGGACTTGTTTCCAAATAAGACTCCCTGAATACCATTCTGGATGGTGTTCTTGAAAACTGAGACTAGAGGTGCCTGGAAAAAAAAGTGACCGATTTTGATTTGTTGCATTTCGATGACAAGTGATTCTAGGGATGAAATAGAACATTTTGCCACAAAAGAATCCTTGTAATCTAAGTACTTAAGACTTAAAAAAAACAAAAACAAAAAACAACAGACCAGAAACATTTTAAATAGAAGGTATTTTCAGTATTTTTAAAAAGGTTTTCTTCTGAACTAAACTGTTCTTTATGAAAATTCAAAAGGCACTAATGAAAACATAAAAGTGATTTTCTATATGTTTTTCTCTCAGGAAATGAATTTAATTTCCAAAATTCCCATCGTGGCATAAATTCTATTCTTATCTACATCCACCCAGGTCTGTTGACTATTTATGACAGGGAAAGCTGCAGACATAGTTTAAACCTCAGATTTAGAGTTAATTCAGAGTCAGTATCAAAGACATGGTCGAAATCTCCCTTCAATTACCTTCACACAAGTCTCCCCCCCTTTACTGAAAAAATGATTTTTGTAGCTTTGTGGGTTTTGCCAAGTCTGGAGCATTATTGTGCTGTGGGTTTTATGCTTTGAAATAGGTTACAGGATAAGAAATCATAAATATTCATTCTTTTGCAACATCCTCTGAACACCTTCATCACTGCTGCTGGCTGGGGTCTAACCATAATCACAGGCCGTCAGGCTCCCTGCCCTTTGCCCTTCTTACTCAATCAGGACAGGAAATAAGGCAAAATAATGAAACAGGGGCTTTTAAATGTTGATTTCTGTGCATGGGGTACACCATGTGTTATTGCTCTCAGGAAAAAAAAGCTTTGAAAGAGGCTTTTCAACTGATGAAATGTCACAGGTAAACTATGGAAAAGTGGTGTCTTGCTGTGGGTTCCTAGACCAAAGAATATGCTGAAACACAACATGGCACATTAGTGGGAAAAAACACAGAATATACAATTGTTTTATACAAAAAGAAGTTTCTCAGGAGGAATTTAAAGATTATTTGCTGATGGGATGGAGCAGTTAACCTCTAGCCATGCTTTGTATTCAAATATGGATGAAATGGTCTAAAAGACAGTGAAACAGTATTTGAATGTACAGAGAGGTGCCTCATTGATCTTTTAACCTTTTGGGGATATATGGCATATGCAAGTTCAAAGAAAGATGCTTTTAAAAAGGAATGGAATACTCTTGTTTGTTGTTGTGGTTTAAGCCCAGCCATGCAGCTCATTCACTCACTCCCTTCCCTTCTTCCCCTCACTCCTGGAGGGATGGGGAGGAGAATTGAAAGAATGCAACTCCTATAGGTTGAGATAAGAACAGCCCAGTAACTAAGGTATAACACAGACCAGTACTGCTACCACCAATAATAATGATGATAAGGAAATAACAAGGGAAGAGAATACAACACCTCACCATCCACTGACCAATAACTCACCCCACCCAGCAGTGAAGTAGCCCTTCTGGGTAAATCCCAGTTACACCCTGGGCATGACGTGCTGTGGTACGGAATACCTCTTTGGTCAGTTTGGGTCAGGTGTCCCGTCTCTGCTTCCTCCCGGCTTCCCCTCCTCCCTGTCAGAGCATGAGACTCACAAAGTCATTGGTTAGACCAAACATCGGTGTTATCAGCGCTGTTCCCAGGCAGAAAGTCAAAACCATGGCACTGCACCAGCTACCAAGGAGAAAAATGACTGCTACTGCTAAACCCAGGACAGTTGTAATGAAACGCTTTTTAAACTACTTTGCCAAAGTCACCCCTTCTTTGTGATCAAAGGGAGGGCTGCAATGCAGATATCCCATTTACAACACACAGCTCTGAAACATCCCTGTAAAGTATTGTATACTAAACACAAAAACAGTCAAAACCAGCTGTCTCTGCTGTTTGCAATCTTTTTGGCTGCTTTGGGCTTGACTGTTTAAGGCATTGTGCTTAACTATATTAGTCTCTATTAGCTGTCTATTAGTCTCTGTTAGCTGCATTAGTCTTTAACTTGCAACATAGTCGTTACTGAGTTGCTGCAGATCTATAGAAAGAAAAGGGGAAAAGCACAAACTAATGCAAAACCCAGAAATATCTAAAATTTCTTTGAAATCAGAGAACTTGGGGCCATTTTTTCCTGCACTTTGAAATGTGACATTTGCCATGTCACAGGAAGAAAGGGAAACCCAGGGGCCTCTTCTTTGAAGAGCTTCTAGATGGAATTGCCTTAAAAAGGGACGAGTGCATAAAGCTACTTCTTCCTCCTCTTGATGTCCTGTGAGCTACCAGCAGATTTCTTTGTCTTTTTCAACTTTTGTAAATTCAAACTGACCTTCAAATCTTTTTCTCTTTTGTTCTGTGAAAATATCTCCTAATGCTGTCTTCTCCAGCACGGTGCATACATGATTATAACCCCAAATAGATACATTTAGTTCAAGTACAAGAAGGCTTTCTGTCTCTGTTTCCCTGCTCTCTTCATTTCTTTTTCAGGATTCTTTTCATTTAAAATTGCATTTAAAAAACAAACAAACAGCAGTTTCTCAACATGAGTGCACTCTTGAATTGACTGCTGTGATTTCAGACCTAATACTAAAACAAGTATCTTCTGTGCTTACATTTTTATCATTTAAAGTTTCACACATTCCTTTGAAGTCTCCAAACATAACTCACACACTGGAATACTCCATGGCTATGTGTCTGATGTCAGTAAATTCTGCAAAGTGTCCATTTCAGAGAGGTTATTAGTTTCTAACAACACATACTGAGTCATGATGACATGACTACTGTTCTTCTGAGTAGATCAACACCTCAATAAATGGTAAAGCAGAAACAGAGAATCCGCATGGCTTTTAAAGAAAACACCAAGTAACACGTTTGCTTCATGGACTATAGCACTGTGACAACAAATTGTGAAACTACATAATTGTAAGAATAGTCCTTATGAAAGCAGTATCCTTGGATTCAGGGTGATTCACATAAGGAGTTTGCAGAAGGCAGTTCCTAGAGTTATTACTAGATTCATAAATTCCTGAGTATTATTTCTGTTAGCTCTGCATGCAAAATCACATTGCAGATGCAGATATATAGCTGACTACAGAGAGTAGGAAATAGAAATACATATTTAATTAAGAGGTTGACAGTATGTTACCTTTTTAGGTTGTCTTTTATTTGGTATGCCAACAGAATGCATGAGCTTTCTGAAGTTGTTAGCAGTGCTTGCTACACAATCCTCACTGCTCAGCTATAATTGTGTGAACTCTAAATGAGAAATTGACTTTGCTGTATTAGCAGCTATATGGCCTCACAGTAAAAGTCAAGAATGTTGCGTACCTAGTTGTTTATCTTGGTTATCGTACAATACCATTTTTGCCTTAGGAAGTATCAGTACATTGAGTAGGATCTTGATCAGCAGTGCTTTGCTGTTAACTCCTTGCTCTGAAGATGAGTCTTCCTTGTGTATTTCATCTTTATTTTTTCTAATTACAATGTGTGCATGTTAATGAGGCCCTGTTGTTTGTGAATTCCAGCCTGTCATCAAAAGTAAATGCCAGCAATAAGACTGCGCTCTGGAAAAGTTTCAAAAGTTAATGCATTAATTTGGTCACAGCTCCCTACAGGCTCAGTGTCAGCTGCCTTCCCCACCTGTGGGATGAACTCACTGTATTTTGAGATTTATCATAAAAGGCATTTTCTGCCTCTAACTTTAAAACAATTGGCATGGATGTGTATTATCCCAAATTCCGTTAAGTTCTTCTTTATGCTACTACAGGCATTGACACTTTCTCTGCAGCTCACCTAAATTGCCGTGCGTTGCCTCAGGACTACATATTCTGTAATTAGTATCCTGTCTTGTATCTTTATCTTTCTCTCTAGCCTCAGGGATTTTCAAGGTCTCAGAATAATACACTGCAGAATTTCTCATTTCACTAAATCAGGATCCCCTTTCTTCTATAATAATAACAAAAATAGTAATAATAATAATAATAACAACCATCATCGCAATAATAATTATAGTAAAGCAAAAATTGGCTATTTAATTACATAATAATAATTACAGATTATTTATTACTAATTCCTTCATCAAGTGAATGACTATCAATCCCCAAATCCTTCAGAATAATTTTGGAGAAAGAAACAAACTGATTATGTGTCTTCGGAAATACAAATTTCAGTTTCTAGAAAAATAAAATGTGAAAATGATTGCTCTAAATGCTAAGATAGATGAATAATAATTAAAAAAAGTTGCACCTCAGAGTCAGCAATCAGTAAACTGAACTGCTCTAATCTTTAAGAAACATTTATTTCATATACATGTAAGGATATGTCAGCTGACTGTTGAAGTTCAGAAAAAATAAGTAAACAACGCTGTTCTTCCACACAAAGCTTATTTTAGAGGATTTGGGCTTTGAAAGTCTTTACTTAAACTGATTAAAGGTAGGCATGGAGGTTCAATGTCTATAGGAACATTTGGTTCTAAAATATGTGTCATTTTTACCTTTAAGATTTTAGTTTCAGAATGATTATTCTTAAATAATAAAATCCCTTTCTTCTTGAAATAATTATTGTCCTACTGCTAGGAATATGATGGTGAAAATAAAAGCAATCATTAGCAAAAGACCATGTAGATCCAGTCCCTGCATTACTGTTACCATTAAAGATGAGGCAATGCTGTAAAGAAGCTCTGGCACTCCTAAAGTGCGCACACGGTTATACAACAAATGAGCCACTATGTAACAAAAATGTGCCTAAGAAGGCCTAGTAAACTGGCTTCAATATGGAAGGTTATTTTGGGAGTGCTTATTCTGTGCTCTTCTCTGCACTTACACACAAATTTTGTGCATCAGGTCTCTTATTGTATTCACTCCATTTTTGCTGTTTGTAAGAAATCAAGACTGATTTAAGGAAAAGACCCTGATTTTTTTTGTCAGTGAAACTTCTTGTGTATACATAAAACAAGTGTACTTGGTGTCAAAACCTTTGACTTTGGGAAGTCTTACAGAGAGGCTAGTAAGCATTACCTGATACTTCTGAAATAAATCCTTCTGTTATTTGTTTTTATACTGGTGATCCCTATGTTGAAGGGAAATTGAGGTTGCTCCGCATGAAAAATGGACATAAATGGGAGCAGAAGTATAATGGTTCCTACTGTTTTTATTTTATGCACCCTGGGCAAGAAAAGTTGGATTCATCTCAATAAAATAGAAAATGTAACTGTCCATATGTCCTGGGTTCAGCTGCAGCAGTTATTTTTCTCCTAAGTAGCTAGTGCAGTGCTGTGTTACCAGCTGGGCTTAAGCCATGACACTAGCTATGCTAGTTACAAAAAAAAAAAAAAAAAAAGAAAAGAAAAAAAAAAGAAAAGAAAAGAAAAAAAAAAGAAAAAGTTAAAAAAAATCTCATATAGACTTTTTTTCCAGAAAGAAAAAGATATTTTACAATGGAATAAATCTCATCTCAAAAGCAGATGCCTTACTTAGGTAAGATGACTCACTTTAAAAGTGCCTCTTCCACTACACTGGGAATAAAAGTAAGGTAGGTGACCAACTCATTGAGGGTCCCTGATGTCTGAGAGGTATGTCATCTAAGGGGCCAGAATTTCAAGAGCCATGTGGGCTACTGGATACAGAGCACCTACAGCATCAGTTTATGAACTTGGAGTCAATATTGTGTTAATATAAACCACACAGAAAGTTCTTAGAATTTAAGCAGCAGCTTCCTTGCCTTTCATTATGTTTTTATCAATAGAATGTAAAGCATTAGCTCTGTCAGTCATTCTCTTCCCTTAGAGTCCACCAATGTAAACCTAGTAATAAATCTTGCAGCAAAGACCATCTATGTATAATGAATACTCTTAACTACTACCAGTACTGTTTTAATTTCAAATATGCCTGAAAATTATTAATTGCGAAGCAAATGACTGGTATATATAAAACACAATTTAAGATGTGTATTATGCTCCAGGAAAGGTCTCACATTGCAAGGCTGTACTTCTTTGTCTATGTTTCTAAATAAGTGGCAATAGTTTTCCAGCCCAATAAGAACTGCAAAATATTGCTCTAGTGGTAACAGGGTTTGGAGGCCATTTGAAGTAGGATGTGTGCCTTGTTTTACAGTGGAACACTTTCATAATGCGTAAGACCCAGAGGAATGCAGACATCTGCCCCAAATCCAAACTCACTGATGAATTCTTCTAATGAAGGAGCTATGAACTTCAGTGAAGTAAAAGCCATTTATTTATTTAGATGAAGTTACTGCATTCTATTCAGTGTGAAGAGATCACATGAGGAATCTCAGCTATTACTATTTTTCTGGTGCCTTTTGCTCTCCACATTTTTATCCTGTAGACAAGCCCTAACTGAATATTAGGGATATTTTATAAATCAGGTCCAAAGCTAGCTCACAAACTGCAGGTGAGAATATTATCATTATACACTGGCTTGTTTTATTTAAATAAGCACTTATGTCAGTGTGTACACTTTGTTTACCATGTTTACGACCACCTAATGAGGAAAATACATCCTCTGCTCTTGGTAGAGATGACTGAGCTGCATGCAATACTGGGTTATTGTTAACTTTGAAATCACAGACATAAATAACCCCAATAACTCTACATGGTGACTACAGTGGTTATCCTTCACTCCTGCTTACCTTAGACACAATTTAAGGTATAGAAATTGTTTCAATTCCTCCATTCCCTTTGACCACACCACAGAAAGCAGTAGTGGAGGTTTTCAAGGTGTGAATATTATTTCCTTTCCAAGCAGTTTTTGCTTCCTTGTGTTTCAGTGTTGAAACTCTTTTATGAAGACCAGTTTATTCAGTTCCAATATACCAAACTCTGCCTGGCTGATGCCATCCTACAAGAACATTAGTTCCTCTCTCTGAAAGTTTAGAGTATTTTGAAAGGGTGCAAAAATCCATCCATGTATTTAAGTTATGGCTGGGCAACAAGTGCTAGGTTTGTCCTGAAGGCAATCTGGTGTTCCATGGACTACAGGTCCTCCTACTTCTGCTGGATCTTTCCCATGAAAAATCACGCTACTTCTATGATACATACATGGTACGTACATGAGGAAAGAAGGACTTCTTGCTCTATTTATATTGAATTTGTTCCCAAGACTACTTGCTGTGAAGACTGATGTGTAAGAACATACAAACTTGTTAGAAAACTCTGCTTAAAGATGACAGTCCTTGAGGGTAGGAGAGAGGGAATGAATTACATTTGGCAAATTACCAGCCCCTAGTAAACACATTACAGAAAGGCACTTAGATGGCACTTATTAATGAATGGAGGACAAGGAAAGAGCTAGAGTGACATGGGCATTTTTCACTGGCTTTTGAGGTAAAGGTTTCTGTGAAATCTCCACAGTCCTGACATTTATATCATGGTTTCACAGCAGCTGTTAAGCTAAGCAAATCACACATTTTAGAAGATATCCTGATAAAAGTACTTTATTTTAATCCCCCTGCATGCTATCAAATCTTGTTCTATTTCTTTATTTCAGATGAGCTTGCACTGCCAGGCTGCTGAATGAGTCCTCTCAGTCCTCCTGTCTCTGAGCCCGGACATTTTTAATGATGTTTGACATCTTTAGAGTAGAAGGCTATCCAAAAATCTAATAGCAGCATGCTTCATTTTCTTTTATTTTCAATACATCTCATATTCCTTTTCAGACTTCTTAGTATTTCAGAATTATCACTCTTGTTGCTTTGTTATGTTAAGAAAGAAATGCAGAATTAAAAGTGGACTCTGAATAATTCTATTACTTCAGTAAATGCAAATTGTAAGAGCTGCCTTTATGCACTGCTTCTCAGACAGCTTTTCTAGTCTAAGATACAGAAGACAATGGATCTGTAGAGTGCTCAAAAATATCTAAATGCTTAGTACTTACAATGACCTGCAAAATCTTCAGCTGGCAAATTCTTTTAGATGCCATTTGGGACCCTTCCTATATAACTGTTAAACTACAGGTCTCAGTTATGAATGGGGGCCTACCTACCGTGTTGATTTGTTTTATTAATGGTAGGTTAAATGTCAGAGTGAAGAAAGCAATGATTGTCTTTGGGCACCCAAGATTGGAATGAGGTTGAGATACCTGAGAGTAAAAGCAACTATGCAATGATCATGTGATGACATTGTGCAACAGGTTAACAAAAGCTCTAACAAAAGGTTATAAAAGAAAGAAGGAGTTATTCACTGGCCTAGAAGAAGAGACCAACAGCAGAAAGATAGCTGATGCAGGGAAGGAACCCTCCACATTTGAAAAAGTGTGCTGTGGAGAAAAAGAAATCTTCCAAACACTAAGTTGTAAAATATTCTGCCTCGGTGCTGTGCCTCTGTAGTATCCTTCAAGTCAGTTCAAAACACTCCATATAGACACTTTCTTCTTGTACATAGTTCTTGATATATTGTGTCATTCCTGTGTTATTCACTTCATATATCCCTTAAAATGAATGTGATCTGCATCAGAACTTCTAAAATGCTTATATGTCCTTTAACTCCAACTACTTCCCTCCCCAAGCTGTGGCAAGCTAATATGCCTGGGAGGTGATGTTTTTGGAAGGGGGATTGTTTGAGCAACAAGAGAACTGCATGTGGTTAGTATGGTTCTGTGGTTTATGGCTCCCACAGGAGAACGAGAAAATGCTGTCTTGACTCTCATTTACTGTGCAAAACTTGTAGATGCCAGGTCCCAGACAAACAAAAGACAGTACAACTACATGCTGGGTAACTGGGAAACAACTTTCCACATGATGTTATGAATAAAGCAAGGAGACAAATTCATGGAGGGAAAATGCACAGCAGGAACAATTACAACATTAACATTTTGGCTCGGGAATTTCCTAAGTCATTAATCACTGGGCAATGGGAAGATACTCTGAAGAGGAGTTCCTTTATTTTTATTGTGTTCCCGTACTCCTCTCTTGGCATCTGCTATTGACACCAGGCACACAAAGTAGGGTTTTGAGCTATATGGCACAGATGTTCTCAGGTACTAGTGAGCATAACAGTACTGTCTTGCCTTTGGGTAGAGTCGTAGCTTCTGTTGAATTGGGAACTTTGTGGGAAATGTCAGTAATCTTGACATTTTCAGAGAAGCATCAGCTCCCATGTCACATGTCCCAGTGGGAATTACAAGCCTCAGATTTCCTACAAATATTTTCTTTCTGAATTTGGAAGGAAAAATGCCCCTCAGCAATAATCCTTGAAATATTTCCATCCTTTCCCTGCAAAACAGTATTTTATTTTCTTTATTTTAATTCCCTCTGTGTTGCTTCTCCATAGCAAAGTAGGTGTTTTTCTTGTGCTAAGAGAGCTGGTGGCTGTGCCACAGAGGAATTTGAAATAATCCCATCAGCAGTCAGTGGCAGAAGGACATACTCTAGAAAAGCACCTACTTAGCTTCTCCTCATTGTTATAAATAAGGCCATACCTGAAATAAAAGGATTTGAGCCTCCTTCAAAATGTTTAAGCATGTTTTTTAACTTTGGTGCTGTAAGCTGTGCATCTTTGTTAACTATATATTCAGAACAGCTTTCAGATTTTATTAAGAGCTTAACTTGTTATTGTTTTCTCTTCTTGTCCCTTTTAATCTCTTATGGAATATTTACTTCTTTTGAACAGCAGTATCTCAATATCTACCTTTTTTTTTTTTTCTCCCATTCTTATTTGCCTTATCACTCTTAAGGGTGCTTGCATAAACAAAATAGAGACAGCTGATATTAGAAATTATGATTAAGGGAAAATCTTCCAAATGAAGAAGTATACCACCATTTTAATTCCAAATTGTCCCCAAGTAAAGAACTATAGGGACAGTCTGAAACAGGCAGTATTATTCCAGGAAAAAGCAGTTTACCAGCTTCTGTGTAATTATTATTTAAAACATAAGCAATTTTTTTTAATGTTTACAACAAACATTCTACATTATTTAGTTATTTTTTTGCGTTGAACTGGAAAAAAAAGAATTAATTTTGTGATAAAATATTTCTAAGACCAAAAAGCTTTCTTTTTACACTGCATTTATTAAACAGAGATCAATCTTCTGAACAGGCTTACTGTCAGATACATTTCTGAACTGTGACGTCATTCAGCACAATGTGTAACTCAATTTAGAATTCATAAGTATTATCCATGCAAATGCTCATTGCAGGGGAAACAGACTTTATCACATTGCTTTTACTTTTCTTTCCTGGAAAAAAAGGCCAAATGGAAAGAAACTTGAAAACTTTATTCATTGGTCAATGCCACTACATTTCATAGTATGAATGCTAGAGGGGCATTCAGAGACGTAATAAATTTATTCATAGTGCTGAAGCTTTTTAGAAAGCATAAAATGGGAGGAAATTAAGTACAGAGCTTGATTTGTTCAGAAAAAGGATCAAAGTTAAACCTTATTAACTTAATAATACACTTGTGAAGAATGCGCTCAAGGAACAGAAAGAACCAGGACTATATGGACATGGGATTCACTCTCTATGATGACAAAGATGAAGAAGGGAAAAAGAGAAAATGTTCAGAATGAAACCAAAAGAAAAAACACTATTGATGAATTTATATGTAATCAAAGCATGTGTTCAGAAGCACAGAAAAATGCCTTGTCTCCAAAGAACTCATTTGTTCCATGCCTCAATGACATCAACTATCCTAAACATAGAAGCCATGTTGTCTTGCATATGAATAATAAAATCTTCCAGTTGGGTGCTTATGTCTTAAAATCAAAATCTGAGCGTATATGTTGACTGTGACTTAGAAATTGCTTTACTCCATGCACCACAATCACTGAGTCTCCTAAATATAGCAAATGTAGATTTCAATATGTAATGGAATAACGTTCCCTAGCTCGGTGCTTATGTCTTAAAAGGGAAATCTGCATTTTCACATTTGAAGGCTGACAGCTGCAGAGGCTCTAGTAACTCAGGCTCATACCCTTGACACTGAGGCTTTGCACTAAATACTAGTACTGACAGGCTTTCGTGTTTGCGCTCCAGCTATAATGCTGTCAGTTCAGTCAGCTGTTGTAGCAGAATGGCAGTAGCAGGCTGCTGCAAAGCTTCTTTAAAGCCACTGCAGATTCCTGGGGTGCAGGTGAGGGGGTGGTAGTAAAATGCTGTATGTATGTGTTTATATACACACATTATATATATATATGCATATATATATACATATGGAATATGTAGTGGAGAACTTTGAAAGGACCCTGCTGAACAGCTGGTGTAAACTGTATGTGTGCTTCTTCCACAGAACTGATGCAGCTCAAATTCTTCCAGGGAAAGAGCTTAATGAATTTACACATAATTCTGTCCTCAATTTGCTGCTGTAGTAAGTGTGGTTCCAAGGATGTGGAACACCATCTTTTACTAAATGCTTCTCTCTGAAATTCTGGTTTCTCAGAATTTAAAAAAGCAAGAGGAAATGATTTCTTGTTTGCTCCAACGGTTTAGGAGGCCCTGTAAGGGGATGGGGATGAAATGCAATACTCCCTGGAACGTTCTGGTTTGAATCTGTTGTTGCTTCTCAGGTTGGCTGGCAGCCTGCTGAGAGAGTAAGAGGCTTCCCTGCCTCTTGCATTAGACTTTTCCTCCCATATTCTTTAATTTACCTTGGTCATAAAGACTCATTCCCAGCTCTAGGTCTGTGTTGCACTTTATCATTGTCAAAGAGCACTGAAAGGTCTGTTTGGTTTCCTGTTATTTTACCTTTTCCTTCTGTCCTCTTCCCACTTCATCCTATTCAACCAGATGCTGTCAAATTGGAGGATTTGAGAAGACTGAAACAAATGCCTCCATATTATTTCCTCCATAAAGCAACATGGCACATTAGCAGCTTTGCTGAAAACGGATTCTGTGTTGCCTGGATTTGCCTTTTCCTCCAGGGGGTAGAACCCAATCCAAGGAGGACTGTTCTGCAGAAACCGCAGTAACTAGGAAGTACTAGAGGAGTCACTTGGCCAGAGCAGAATTAGACACTATTTCTTTATGTCCAGTGGAATTCATTTAAAAGACACCAGCTTTGAAGCTGTGAATCCTAGCTCTGCCAGCCTGGAGGGTAGTGTTCAGATTTTCTCCCAGGGAACCTGCAGAATGCAAAGAGGGAAATTTTAAACTGTAAATTCTTCCTGTTTGTCTCTTGTTCTTTGGCAGTGACATAAAAAGTGGAAACATCAAAACCACAGAATATGATGCTCAGAGTACCAGATAAGCCTTGTGTAATTCTTATTGTCATATTTTTCTCACATTCACAATGCTAGGTTTTGAGCCACATCCAGGTTTTTGCAGATTGGAAGACACACAACTAATGGACCATGAAATTGTTGCAGGTGTAATTAAAAATATGTTAGATCAGTAAAAATAGATTCACGCAATGATTTCTCATAGTGATGCCTGTCATCCCACAAAACAGGAAACCTTCCTGCTTCCTTAACATCTTGTCTCCTTCCTTCCAGCTTGGAATAAAGAACTCCAGACTTAAAAAATATCACATTTTCAACACTTCTGCACCTGGAAACCAAGGTTGTTTAATAAGTACATCCTGCTCCTCCGTGTATATGTCTGAACCGTCTGTAACACACCATAATGTCTATAGATGTGTTTCCTATTTGTAGCTAGAAGGCAAATCGCATATGTAAACCAATTCAAGCTTTACCAGTTAGTCGCAAGCTAGTTCTTACAGCTTTCCTCTGAGCATCCTGGAGTTTGCTAATGTGGTTTTGTGACTAGTAACGTAGCATCATATATCCTGCTAGCTTGAATATCTGATGACTGTACAAAGAACATTGTCAGTTTTTTACTAGACCTTGCTAGAATAGGGTTGACTCTGTCACTTAGACCTGCAGCAAGGTCAGTAAGTTCTAATATAAAGGAACTGGAAGGAACTTGCAGCAGAGAAAGTGGTCTTGCTTCTATTTCCCATGAATCTTTCTTTTCGCTAATGTTTTTGTGCATCAATTTTTATACTTTAATTCTTTTCTGAGCTTTCATATTCTTTATCAAAAATGCTAACTTCCGTCCAGGTATATTACTCACTCCACCATCCCCCCGATAGTACATTTCACTAGTTTTCTATCTGACTCTGGGTAATTTCTCTGCCAGATTCTTTTTGCAGGTCATTCTATTGCTGAGATCCAGCAGTTCTGCACTGGCTTTGTTGGCTTTGCTTTTATTTCATTTTAAATTATTTTTAATCAGTTCTTATGTTTGTTCTGATCAAAGCCAGTCAAACGTTATTTCTGAAAGATATTTTTCAAGTTGGCTCTGGTCTTCTGAACAACTTGTTTGTACCACCACATATTTGGTAACACATTTGCAAGTAATGAGCTGCTGTTTTGCTAGAATTTACCTAGGGAATGATTCTTAAATGAACGAAGAGCTATTGCTGGAGACACTGTATAAGGTAAATATTTCCTACAAATGGATTATCTAAATTTAGGGTTATTTCATCAAGAGGAGTAAAAGGTTGAGTCAGAACATTTGGATTTTGAAGAAATTATATAAGGAAAAATAGAAAGGTATTTTGTGATTTATTATGCAAAGACAAACCTTTAGCAGCAGAAGTGTTTGTCGTGTGCTCTCTCTACCTACCTTACATAAACATCCATGACAACTATGTACATGCTTTTATTATGTTTTTAAACCTGAGAATTACTGTGGAGGTTATTGGTCTGTTCTTCAGGCTTGAACTTCCTGGCATGGCATGGGACAGTAGGTATTTTGTAACTCACTGCTCTCCCTGACTGGAGATTTTCAAAGCTGTTAATTCCACCTTCTATCAGGATTCATTTACACTGTGACACCCCTCCCAGACTTGATCGTCACTCTTGGGTTATATTCGATCTGCTTGTGATGGCCTCATAAGGACCCCTGTTCATTCTGCATGCAGCTCCATGAGCTGAGTGTGACTCCATGGTGCTGTTTGCGAAGGAAACTCCTTGCTATAAAGTAGCTACACTGGAGTAGGAGACATCACACTATCACACCCCTGCGGCTGTCAATGCACTTTTTAAGCTTTACTGAGGACTTCAGTGGGTTTGTGTGTGTGTCTTCCTCAGTATTTGTGCACCACCAAAAAATCAGACTCTTTAGAAAATAGTTCTGGAAGAGATTTCAAGTACTAACCAAACCATCCTACCCATGAGGAGGGATGTATAAGTCTACATAACTTCTGGAAGAGGCATATTTAACTTTTCCTTAAGACTTTCTTTTAGAATTCATATTCAAGTGACGTAATAAGCACAGAAAAGGAAATGCAGATTCATCTAACTTTCTGATAGCCTCCATTAGTGATATTTACTGTTGTAATCTGTTGTCTGAAACTTTGTCCTCCTATACAAGAGGTGAGAATCAGTGCTTATTCTACCTGAGCAATTTTTCCTTTATAATTTCAGTTAGCAATACTCCAGCCATAAAAACTTCCCTTTCTTTTGTTATAAACAGTGCTCAGCTACATCTCACTTAAAGCCTAATTTTCAAAATGTTATTAAGTCCAAAACCTATCCAAATCAAACAGCAATACTACTCTCCTGTATCAGTCATGTGATGCTTTAATTTGATGAAGTGCAATGATTGCACAGAGGGAAGAAAAATATGCTTTGACCAAGACTGGTCAGGAATTTAAGGACAGGGACAGAAACTGGACTTTGTGCCATGGTAGACTCCTTCATGGTCATGTGAATAACCAACTGAAATATTCAGTATTACCTTGTCTCATTCACTGTAATGAACCCTTAGCTTTAACTGACTTTAGATGCGAATATTGGACCTTTCATCCTTTCCCAGCAGTTGTACTTCTCAGAGAAACCCCCCCTTTTTTTTTTTTTTTTTGTTAAATTCAAGGCTTGGATTTCTCGTGGGACCGCAGAAAGTTATAGTTCCCCCTTCCTCTCCCAAGCAGTTACCATTTGGCTTTTCAGATATCCTTTTGGCTGCATTGATGCTTGCTTTTGCCAGCTTCCTCTGCTGTACTCTGATCTCAAGTCATCAGACACATTCAGTGTTACTAGGTGAGTACTTCTAATTGGGAAATCTTTGAAAATCATTATTTATATGCATCTCCTGGACCATCTCCAATTGTACAAACAATCCTAGAATCTGACAATGTATGCATGAAAAATTGCAAGGCAAATCTGAAGGCTTCATTTCAAAAAGTCTTTCTGCTTGCCTCTTTGTGGCATTCAATCAGCCAATATCAGCAAATATCTCCACTACTACTGCGCTATAAAACCTACTTTGTACTGCCTATGCTTTAGGTCAAAAAGGACTGGAAAGGATCCAAAGGAACCGAGCAATTTCTAGGGAAAATTTAATGACATATCTGGAGAAAAGTTATTAACTGATGTTCGGAAATACTTGCTCTCAGTTTCAGTGTTTTCACCAAAAAGTGCTTTTGTCAGGGTTTTGTACTTGTTATTTTTGAGACATTAAAAAGTTTTTTATTAGGATGTTTCATTTTGAGACTTTTCATCACTAGGATGAGACCTTTGAGGTATTACACTGAGATATTGATCAAACTCTTATTAAAATTCCATGTTATTTTCATCATCTGCGGGAGAATTTTTGTTGAAAGGAAAGATAAAATGAAAAATGAACTTTTTCCAGTGATGAGCTCTCTGTGTTCTGCACTGAAATGGAAGCAGTCCTAGTCTGGCTTCCAAAACAGTTCTGATACCAGCATCAGGCTGGTACCAGATTAGCTCATTTCACTGGGCAGCACATTTCACCAGGCAGCACGGCCTCACTGCTTGATAAAAAAAAATAAATATTAAATACTAAAATTATAAAACTTAAATAATTATATAAAAACATGACAATCTTGAGAAGTGGGGTCATGTGAACCTTGTGAGGCTCAACAAGACCAAAGTGCAAGGCCCTGCATCTGGCTGGGTGATGAAGGAGTTGAGAGCAGTCCTGTGGAAAAGGATTTGGGGATCATGGTGGATGAAAAACTGGATGTGAGTGGGCTATGAGAAGGCCATGAAGGTGATCAGGGGGCGGGAGCACCACTACTATGGGCACAGATTGTTCAACCTAGAGAAGAGAAGACCTTCTCTGTGGAGAACTTATTGTGGCTTTTCAATACTTAAAGGGAGCTTATAAAAAAAAAATGGGGAAAAACATTTTAGTAGGACCTGTTACAATAGGAAAAGGAGTAATGATTTTAAACTCAGAGGGTAAATCCAGACTAGATATAATGAAGAAATTTTTTCTGATGAGGGTGGTAAAACACTGGAAGAGGTTGCTCAGAGAGGTGGTAGAAATCCCATTCCTAGAAACATTCAAAGCCAGGCTGGACAGGCCTCTGACCAACCTGATTTAGTTGAAGATTTCCCTGCCCATGACAGGGAGGTGGCACTAGAAGTTCATTTAGATGTCCTTTTTCCAAGACAAATCATTCTATGATTCTATAATTTAAAAAACATTATTAGGAGCTCAAGATTGGACAAACTCAAAGAGACAAACTGTTATTTTCACAACTGTGTTATACTGTTCCTCACTTTGAAATTTCACTACCTATTGTTTCATTTTTTATTGTACAAGAGGTATAGCTATTCAGTAGCTCCAGCTAGATGCTTACTTTTACCAGTTCCCAATGAATTTAACTAAAGTTTAAGCACTAAACACATCAGAGGATTACTCTTGCAAATTCAATACAGCTGCTGTATACTTTCTCTTTGATATTCTGAAAACAACACCATTTATCATTTTTAGTGGCTTATTATTTTGGAAGCCTACATTTTTCATTAATCAGTGTTAGAGAAAGACACTAATCATAAAAGCCTCTAAGACTAATATAAGAAAAATGGAAATAAGCATCACTGCAATAAAGACCTCAAAATGTCTTGGAATGCAAATAAAACAAACATAAGAAGAATCTGCATAATCTCCTACAAGTGTTATCCAGGCAGAGGAAAACAATTATTCTCACATTCTCTGACATGATGAGTTTTAAAACAGTTGAAGAGACTACAGGATAGCTGGACATTTAAAAACCATGCTTCCAAATTCTACAAATAATTGTGTTTATTTTCCACATTAACTTTTTATTTAATTGCTTGTTAAGCAATTAAATAAAAAGATCATTACCTTCATTAGAAGGTAGAAGAAATGTGAAACTTTAATTAACAGGGAAAATTGCTATGCATATTAGAAGAAAACCTGTTGATAGAACCACTGCCAGCTGTACTGTAAAAATTGAACCAGGTCCATACTCCAGACACAGGCAGCAGAAATCTTCTCAGGCAGCCACCAGACGGTGTTAGACAATACCAGAGATGACACCTCCTTAAACCTGTCCTCATTTGTCACTATTCTTGTGGGCAGTCAGAAGCTCAGATTCATTTAATCTAAATTTATACATTCAGTATTTAAATTAGTATTTCGACCACAGGGACAGATATTTCCTTATGCTATTTATATACAAGAGGTCTGATGTGGAGTTGTCTGTTACTCTCCACAGGCTATAGGTCATGTCTTACTCTTAGTCTTAGTGGTATGCTGGCTATCTCAGCTGTTTATTGCTTAGTCTGATGACAGAAAATGCTTCATACTAAAATTTGGTATAAGCATACTAAAGAAGAGGCTGCGTAATGAGTTGTTAGTTGTTAGTTTATGTTGCTTGGGTGCTGGAATGCTGTAGCTTGTTCATCATTATATCTGTATCAGATTTAGCTAAGTCAGTAGGTTAATTGTTACCCCCAGGTGATCAGTTCATACAACCAGACATGTTGTGTGAAAATAAAAGAGCAAACAAAGCAATACATTTTGTTTTGCACAAATGTGTACAATATTAAATGGACTTTTATGACAGGAAGGCAAAAAAACTGTCTGCCTGGATAACCTTTCAGAGTTTCTGAGTTTTGGCAATTTCTTCTGGGAATTTCTACTGTTTGCACAAGCCTAACTTTTCATTCTTAGTCCTGGAATTCCTAGAACCTGGTGCTCACCAAGGTTCTCATTCTTCCCTGGATCTCAAACCCCCCCTGGTTCTTTAATTTCACAGTATTCAATGGGGCTTTGGGGCATGTGTCTACCTTGCTCTTCAGTGTGACTCATTTTGATTGTTTGCTTGGCTCACAAGTTCACCTATGATCCAGGCCTTGCACTGGAAGGAACTTTGGCTACTCCAGTTCCTCAGCGTGTCACACACCAGCTTTGGCTCTGCTACAGCTCCAACCTAGACAGGGCTGTGGCTTGGTGCCACTGCTGTGCTCCAGTCAAAATTCTAAAGATAGTGATTGACTATGGAACCGACCTTACACTAAAACGTATTGGGTGTTGGCACATTGAATCTAACAGCTGCAGAAGCTGATGTGTCTCAGAGATTTCTAAATCCCATCTTTCAATTGAAATCATTCCCTGATGATAACAGCTTGTATTGAAGTTCAATACACCAGTGTGAATGAAACCTTGGTGTGCAAGAAAGCTTTTTGACTTGCATAGACATGACAAAAAAAAAATAAATGGAAGAGTAACCAAATATAAGTTAAGTAACTGTTGAAATTAAACTAAAAATATCTCTCAAACATACTTTGAGCAACACAAATAAATTTGATTTTATGGTTAAAAAAGAAAAAAAAACCCTAATTTTTAGCTAAAGCTATTTTTAAAAATAATTATTAGACTCTGCCTTAAATAGCTCAATTGTATTAAAAAAAAAAAACAACACACACACAGAAAGAAAAAAAAGAAAAAAGAAAAAAAAAAAAGTCCTTCCAGCACAAGCATCAATATGTTCTTGTTCAGGAAAGCTTGGTTTGCAGTCTTGCATTCATGAAGCCGTGCATAGAAGAGCAGCATTTACAATAACGGGAAAGTAAAATAATCACTCCTTGGCTAAAGGAGTTATTACTGTAGCTTCATCCATCTAGCCACATAGACAGAGACAGCAAGGGTTTCAGGATTTTCTGAAAATTCACAAGTTATGTAGAGGATTCTACCATTAGCTTTATCCAGACATTCATCTGGATCCTTACCCAGGCTCGCAAAATTTCAAGTTGATAAAACTGCTTGTACATTAATGATTCAGCCCTAAGCTGCAATCTCAGCAAGCAGTGTAAGTGAAGAATAGCTGGGTTTGTGATGTGACTGGATGAAGTCCAAAGAAAACTGTTGTTCCTCAGGAGCCAGTGGCTGGCATTCAGCGTATTCTGGGACTCTGTTGAACAAATAATACTCCAATGAAGCAGTAGGTAAAGCACTACTGCTAGAGAAATCCTTTTTTGAACACATACTGAACTCTGTGACCCAGAGTGTGCTAATTGAAAATCCCATAGCAGTCTGCTGGTGGTGGCAGCAAATGTTCATTTCCACATTCTGGCTATCCAACACTCACTCTTTCATGTTGTTTTTCTCAAAAGGTTGGATCAACTGCTCATATGACTTGCTCATTAAGTTGAGGATAAAACTTATTGCTGTACTAGTGATCTGCTATATTTTTAAGTGATGAATTATGAGAAGGTGTTAATGTAAGAATAAGTAAATTATCACTAGAGAAAAAACAAGAGTCCTTCAAAGAAGGATCAAGATCTCTGCTTTCATTTCAGCCAGGTCACTAACCCAGTAGGTAATTAAAACCGTTATTGCTTATACCATTGCATAGGAGTCAATTACATACCTGGGCAAACAGCTGGGAACTGGGGGCCAAGAGGGAACAGTAACAGTGGGGAAAGGACTAGAAAGAGTGTTGGAAATTTCAAAAGGAGAGGTAATTTTACAGGGAGGGGTAGCTGAGCTGAGCTGAAAGGCCCAGAAAGTACAGACTGAACTTGGGAGAGACCAGAACTGGAATAATGGGTTTGAGGAAAGAGAGGGAATTTGTACAGGAACAGGTTGAAAGGATAATAGAAGAGGTTTCTGCTGGTTACAGGCTGGGGGAGAGCCTGTGGTCACTAAAGCACATAGTCTCCCAGAGTCTGGAAAGGGTCCTGTAGCTCCACAGATTCTCCTGTGGCCTGTTTTGTGTTTTGGTTTGTGGTTTTTTTTCTGGTTTTTTTTTTTTTTAATTTGTTAGTTTTTGTTGTTTTTAAAATTTGCTTCTCTTTGTTTTGTTATGGTTATTTTTTTAAAGGAAACTAGAAGCATACACATGTAAACACACAAAAATTCTAAAGTCACTATAAAAGGTCACCAAATTTAAGTGCTCGGAATTTAGGAAATGCCTTTTTGGCATCTCTACAGTGATCCTGAGGTGCACATGAAATATGATTACAGAGGATTGGCAATTTTCCAGGATATAATTAATGAGAAACTGCTGATCCTTCAGAACTAAAACGGTTTGTAAAGCTCTTTCAGACTGAATGGAATTAAGGCAAAACGCAGCCACAAAAGTTTTCATGAGCAGGCTTATAAGAGCCTGGGATCAAATGCTTGAAAAATCTGCGACTGGGCAGCTGTTCACCTTGTCTCAGTGCCTGCATGCCCAGGTCTTCTCATATCTGTCATTCCCTCATTTTGTTATGCCAGACCCCAGGGGTCCCTTCAGGGCACCCTAAGCCCCCACCTGTAGAAGCTTTAGTTTAACAGGAAGGTGTAGGAGTATCTTTGCTGTATAAACAAGAGTCTAACAGCTCCCAGTGCTGAGGCTTCCAGGGGTCATCTTGGGATCACTCGTGGGATCAATGTATTTCCAGATCTCTTTAAAGCTTTACATTAAATGCTTTTCTTTTCTTTTAGATTTCATTCATTGGAGTTTTGGAAATTCAAATGTTTTATAAAGGAGCAGTTACTTTGTTATTTTAAAATCTAGCTCTTGACCAGCTCCAACTATGACAGTCTTAGATTATGTTATCCTTCACTATTTCTTCACCCTTATTCAGTGCACAGGATAGATAGTAGCTACTTAATGAAAGAGTACTTGATATTTGTTTCATGTTTAGCCATTTAGTTTATGACCCCTTGAGTATTTATTTCATACTACGATGAAGAAAGAATTAGTATGCTCAGGGAATTATCCTCAATGAATCCAAACATTTCACAGATACTAAAGACTTATTTCTTTTTTATTATGTAAACATTGAATGGTTGATACCAACATGGCCATTTGTCATCTTTCACATGTTTGGCTTTCTAATCCTTATTTTTTAATATACGTAGCACATGTGTTCAGAATCCAAGTGTAGAATAGATGTATTCTGCATGCTTTGCAAAATTTCATTAAAGAAGGGTATTCAGCCTAAAATACTAAATAGGTGATATCTAAAATTTATTATAAGGTTTCTACTACATAAATATGGATCAATACTGCTATAAAGCTGAATATTTTCAATCAAAGAGTAGACGCAAGCACTAACTGGGACCAGAACAAATATATACATTGTACAAAAAAAAAAAATCCCCTAATAGACCTTACAAAAAATATATTTGGGAATTTTCCTTTTCTCCTTTTTTGTCCCCTTTTCTGGACTATAGAAAACAAACAGGTGTTAAGATACAGGCAGGCCAGCCCATAACTCAGAAGCTGATATGGCTCTGAAGAGACGGATTTACATCTCTGTATGTAGGTGCACTGTTAGGTTTTGTAGCTTAGAAGGCAGGTGATTGCCCTTGAAGGAACTTTCTACACAACAGTGCAATGGAAATGAGACACATTAAAAGACTTTTCTAAAGATCCTGGAAGCAACAATCACTGACTAAAAGATTTTTTTTTTTATTATTTTTTTTTACCCAGACTCTCTAATGGGATGACAAAAGAATGTTTGTTTGAATTTCCACAGGGAAAAAAAGAACTCATAAATATAAAAAGATGTCATAGAATCATAAAAACATAGAATCATAGAATCATAGAATGGTTTGTGTTGGAAGGGACCTTAAAAATCATCTAGTTCCAGCCCTTCTGTCACAGGCAGGGACAGCTTGCATTAGACCAGGTTGCTCAAAGCCTCATCCAAACTGGCCTTGGCATCATCCAAGTAAGACAAAATTAGAAATGGAAGTTCCTTTCATTCTTTTATTAGGCTTAAATTCCAAATTTGGCAAGGTAAGGGGCAAAGTGAAGATATGAAATCACCACAAAACAGTCTGGGATGCTAAAGGTAGAATCAAGCTTCTCCTCACTGGTGTTTTAATCAGCCTTTGAGAAAGAAGTGTTCATCTTTTTGAACACAAATTACCAAGTTCCAAACTTTTGTCTCCAGTGGGTTGTTGTTCAGCTATGTCTCTATAACAGGTGGGGCAGCTGTGCCTGTGGATACTGAAGTTGTGGACCTAACCCTCACTGTCTGATTTTCAGATACAGTGAAATCTTCCACTGTCATTAGCTCCTTGTTTCAGAACTACTGAACTTCAGCATCCCTCTGTGCAGTCATCAGTTTGTGTCTTCCAATTAATCTTTTTGTTATGTGGTGAGGTTGGTAAGAATATCTGCCCGTAAGCATCCAGACACTCTCCTCTTGCAACTACTAGATTGTTCCTGTACATCTTCTCCAAAATGATTATTTTCTTGTTTTCATATTTTTTGGATGCTTTCTAGATTATGGTGCAACCCTTAGACAAAACTCACAATGCTTCAGCATGGTATTCTGTTTGTTAGCAGGTTTTAGAATATTACACAATTTTTTTTCTTAATACAGCCTTGATATATGTACATATACTTACTGCAGCATGCAAATGAGTTAACTGAAAACATCTTCCCTGAGTGTTTGAAGTCAAAACCCATCTCTGTGTAATATTAGCTCACATTTTCTCCTCTGTACTTTATTAGAATTTGTCTTCACTGAGATTTTTTTGTTCTTGTTTTCCATTTTCTTAGCAGTGTTAAATCCTTCTGATTTTCTTAATTCTCTCTGTTAGAGCTGCCTAGTTAGACTCAGCCTAAATAATTTTTCATTCTATCTCTTCCATCTCTTTAGTAACCTGCTCTTTCAGGTCAGCAGTAAACACCATCACGATTCCTCGAAGACCTGAAAAGCATCTGCATTTTAACCTACTTCTCTTGCTTTCTCCTGACCTGCTATTGATCTTTTTTTGTGTCACTGAGCATCTGCAGCATCTTTCCTGCTACCTTCCAAGCAGCATGCTCATTAGACTCTGTAGGGTACTGAACATGCAATGTGATTTGCAGCATATAACTCCAGAGACTGTGACATTCAAATTTGGTAACAGCAGCTCTCCGAGGCCCATATGTTTCTGAATTTAAGAGAGGATATGAAGGGAACATACGCAGTGTAAGAAGAGGTGTTACACAGCCCTTCTACAAAAGCAAATAAACAAACACACAGAGAAACCACCCCAGTTCCTGAGTGACATGTAGAAAGATTTAGTGGCTCTCTTTAAGCCAAGCAGCTTCCAGCCTCATGAGCTCATTAAAATCAGGGAACTGTGGAAGTGAGTGGTGATAGAGGTGAGCACAGCAAGGAGTAAGAGCCTGGAGAAATGAACTCACAGGTGGGTGAAATATGGGCTATTAATAGGCCTCTGAGAGAGGGGATATGACCTTTGAAATAAACCCTTGTAGGAAAAAGAAAAGGCAGGGTTGGTATAAATATATATATCTATAATATTTGACTTAAAAAATGTTTTGTTAATATTAGATTTTGATCTCTGCTTCAGTTTTAGTGTTAATATTAAGCTAACAGCTCAGTGTTTAGAATATTTTCTTTGTCAATAGAAGGTCTGTCTGAAAGGTTTTTTTGGCTTGTTTTTTCTTTTCTCCGAAACATAGAATCATAGAATAGTTAGGGTTGGAAAGGACTTTAAGATCATCAAGTTCCAACCCCCCTGCCATGGGCAGGGACACCTTGCTCTAAACCATATTACCCAAGGCCTCATCCAACCTGGCCTTGAACACTGCCAGGGATGGAGCATTCACAACCTCCCTGGACAACCTATTCCAGTGCCTCACCACCCTAACAGGAAAGAATTTCCTCCTTATATCCAATCTAAACTTCCCCTATTTAAGTTTTAACCCGTTACCCCTTGTCCTATCACTACAGTCCCTAATGAAGAGTCCATCCCCAGCATCCCTGTAGGCCCCCTTTATTTGCACTTTCAATTAAGGAGGAGTTTAAATTTCTGACAACTAACTTAATTGAAGTGAAAATCTGAGAAGATCCTATGAGGAGAGAAGTTCCCTGGTGAGCCTTGTGAAACACAGCTGGGTTTAAAAGACAGGATTAGAAAGAAGTATTCGAAACATCTAGGAAATGTGACTGTCAGGGGAACCTGTGTAGCCCAGCAAGACAAAGTTCTGCATAGGCTACAGCTCATGTTATAAAGTGCTGCAAAGCTTTGAAACCCGTTCAAAGTAACCACAGATCACATTAGGCTTATCAAAACTAAAGACGTCTTTGTTAAAAGGAAACAGTGGGTCTGTCCTGGGAAGGCTGAAAGGGGGCTCATACCTGTGATAGGAAGAGTAGTGCTGAAAAATGCTAGATCCCTTAAGTTTTGCAGACGTAAATATCATGGTAATTTGATTTTTCCACTCACTGTCCCTAAAGGTGACATTACAAAGAAGTAGACTACAGGCTGCCCAGGGAGGTTGTGGAGTCTCCTTCTCTGGAGACATTCAACGCCTGGACACGTTCCTGTGTAACCTTATCTAGGTGTTCCTGCTCCGGCAGGGGGATTGGACTAGATGATCTTTTGAGGTCCCTTCCAATCTCTAACATACTGTGATACTGTGATACTGTGACTAAGGAGGTGGGAAGGAAATGGGAAGGAAAATTTTCAAAAGGTTTTCATTTCAGGTGAACAATAAGGAAATAAAACCAGCAAACAGTTGGAGGTGAAAAGGAGTCAAAATGGCTTGGGAGGCACAGGAAAGTGCTCGTCCCATATGCAGTTATTGAAATGCAAAAGCTGTGGGTTTCCTCAATGCAGGTGCACAGCCAGCCATAGTAGAAGTGACTAAGAAACCATGTGTCTAAAAGCAGTCTATAGGCACCAGGGGCTGGGTAAGGAAGCAACACCCTTGTATTGTTGACTTGTGATGACAGCTATGCTGGGCTGATAAAACTAACTGGATTAAAAAATCTACCCACCAAGTGTGGGCAGCAGAGATTGAGCAGCCACGAGAAGGCAAACAATGGTTTTGTTTTTCTCAGTATATTAATTCTTTTATCCCCTATTTAGGCTATAGAAAAGGCTTTTGTTGAAATGAAATTCAGCTTTTCAACACTTCTATTTTCTAGTGAGTTAGTGGAACACACATCTTTCTATTGTGTGTTCACAGGTGTTTCAGTCTTTGATTTACAGAAGTACTCTTTCTCACTGCAGAGGGAAAACAAAGCAATTGGGAACTGTTGGCTTGATTTTTATCTCTAAAAGCAGTCGAGAATGCTGTTCCAGCCAGGCTCATCGAGAACCTGGATAGAAAGAAGTAAGAAGATTTTCTGCAGCTAACCTTTGGCAGAAAATTAAATTGGGGGCCAACAGTTAAAAGGTGAACTGGGCTGTCACTGGAGAATGCAGCAATTTCTCCTCACCTTTATTGGTTCATCTACCAAGGGGTAAAACTTTACTGAAATGTGAGAGACAGGCTTCTACTTTGGCCAATGTGGTGTTGCAGATGGATTTGGCACATACAGGTACTACTATTGTAGTCTTACAATGCAAAATAAAATCTTCTTGGACATGGAGGTTCAGAAATAAATGCTTCAACTAATAAAGCCTAGTTGTGTCAGCCTGAGGTAGCTGATTATTAAAATACAAACAACTGTAAGCAGAAGACCACAGGATCTCTAAGGGTTCAGAGTAATTGAGTATGAAGTATGAAAGAGAGGACTTTCAGGCAGGGGAGAGGATGCAAGTTAGTGTAATAAGAAGCTGAGGCAAGGTGAACCAAATTCATTACTTGCATAAGAGCTGGAGGCATGTTAGGCCCACATAGTCCCTATACACTCCAGTTTAGAGATACAAAGAAGTAGTTTAGGTCTAAAACTGTAGTTACCCAACATTGTCAAGCATACACTTAACAGGGAAGTTAATCTACCTGGCAGAGTATAAGAGTGATAAGGACCATAACGTCTGCTCATAATGTATGTTAATCACCTTGCTGTTTTAGTAATTAGGGAACAGTGTTATACAAGTGGATTAGATTTTCTGAGATTGGTGAGGTTTTGCTTTTTGCTTTCTGTTGTGCATCTAGTGTCTCAAGGGTATCAGATACAGGGCACCAAAGTGGCTGTGGTGCAGAATAAGGCCAATGTTTCACACGGTTGCTAATTTATATTCTGGCTTTGAACAAATTTAAGAGTATGCTCACTAACAGTAGATGTTTCCTTATTCCTGAGATCTGTTTGAAAAAAAGGGAGGTCATTTCTCCAGAACAGAGAAGGAATAGAAAACAAAAACCAACCCATGATCATCTTCAGTTCCCAAGTATGATGTCATTCAAGCTGATTAATGCAAGCATTGTAGTTCACTGTGCAGAGGTTTGACATCCAGGCAAGCTGCCTTCTTGCTTTGCTGTTGGTTATATTATTTTGTCTTGTTTATTTTAACCTGACACCTAGGCTAATAGACAGGTGGTCAAATGTCAGTGTTAACAAACCATTGATCTGAAAAGTCACTTAGACTTAATAACAGAAGTTTTCTTTATTTTGAATACACAAATACAGGATCTGTTGGTTGATGTGTCTGGAGAAACTGTTGTGTATATGCATCAATGATTATATTTTGGAGTTCTTCTCTAAATACAAACCTACAGGTGAACTCTGTAAAGAGTCTTTTTGTTTTCTATAGAGATTTAGTAGAAAAAGCTCTGAGAACTTCCACTTTAGAAAAATCCTGATACACAGAGACACTTGTTTTGATTTCTACATGAATCTGTATACATTGTTCAGACTTTTGTAAAGGGTCTTGTGTCTAACCATTATGTCATCTTTTGTGCTCTATAAATTCTGCATCCCTTCTGTTTCTCTTCCTCTGTCTTGTGGGCTCTGAAGTCATAGCAGCTTTCAGAAAAGAAGCAATAATATTGGAGAGCAATTTGGGGAACTATAATCTCTGTATCTCTTCCAATAACTTTCATGTGTGCCACAGCCTGCCCTAAAGTTAATATCAACTCTAATATATTTCTAAATGTTAGACTGAGAGAATTTTTGTGTGTAGGTGTCCTGGGTTCAGCAGTAGCAGTCATTTTTCTCCTTCTTAGTAGCTGGTGCAGTGCTGTGGTTTTCACTTTCAGCCTGGGAACAGCGCTGATAACACTGATATTTTTAGTTGTTGCTCAATAATGTTTAGTCTGAACAAGGACTTTGTGAGCCTCATGTTCTGCCAGGGAGGAGGGGAAGCCGGGAGGAAGCAGAGACAGGACACCTGACCCAAACTAGCCAAAGAGGTATTCCATACCACAGCACGTCATGCCCAGGATGTAAAACTGGGCGCAGTTACCCAGAAGGGTGAGATCACTGCTCAGACGGGCTGGGTATCAGTGAGCAGTTCTGTTCTGCTCCCTTGTTATTTCCCTTATCATTATTATTATTGGTGGCACCAGTAGTGGTTTGTGTTATACCTTAGTTACTGGGCTGTTCTTATCTCAACCCGTGGGAGTCACATTCTTTCAATTCTCCTCCCCATCCCTGCAGGAGTGGGAGGGAGGAAGGGGGTGGGGAGTGAGAGAGACTGCATGGCTGAGTTTAAACCATGACAGTAGTTCACAGCGTGATCAGTCTGGACCACCTCCAAAAGCACTGGTATTTCTCAGTGTGAGCAGTTTTCTGTTTCAGAGGCAAGGTAGACTAGTTAAACTTGCACAGGTTTGGCCCATTCCACAGAAATGTGAGTAGACAATAGTTAACAACTATGCTATATTTCCTGAGAACATTTCATGTACCATCTTCTACGAAAAATTTTGTAAATAGTTTACTTTTCAGCTCAGGTGAAGGAGTGAAAAACTGTCAAGAAAACGCATGAAAAATTTACAAACTGAGAAAAAATAGCTATTAGAGGATATTTATTGCCAATGGATATGAAATATCACACCACTTCAACACATGCTACCCTTTCTCAGTATCAGAGAAATAAGAAAAGATATCATGAAGGCTGCTTCAGATCAAAATTTTATACCTTGCCTCATCTTACCCTGCCACTAAGGTTTAAAGACAGTCAAGGGAACAGGAAATGAGAAAGAATTATTAAAACTTTGGCTCTTTTAGTTTTCTGTCTCTTATTTTATTCATTTATTTTTTTTTTAAATAACAAGATGTGAGGAAAAGAAGTGTTGAAGAGGATAAAGTGCCTCTTTTGGCCACTTAAACCTATAAGGAAATCTACTTATAAGAGGTTATACCAACATCTTGAAGCATCACCTATTGCTATGTAACTGACAGAGACTTCAACAACTAGAACTTGAAATAGATTCACCCACACTTCCACTCCAATATTTTTCTTGTAGAATTTCTCATCTCACACTGGGATTGTATTACATGAGCTGAGCATAACATCGTGGACTTCAAAGAAGACATCAGTTAAATGCCTATATGCCCAATTCCTTTATTTATTAGTTCGTTAACTGCAGTATAGAAGTAATGCATATTTTGCTTTGTAATGTTTGCCAGGTTGGACAGAGCCATGGGCGACATGGTCTAGTCTGACGTGTCCCTACTCATGGCAGGGGGTTGGAGCTTGATGGTGTTAACATCCTTTCCAACCCTAACTGTTCTATGATTCTATGATCAGGATGTGTGCACTTGTATTTGGCTTATATGGCAAAGTTTTGGTAGCAGGGAGGCTGCAGGGGTGGCTCTTATGAGAAGCTGCCAAAAGCTGTCCCCATGTCAGAACCTGCCACTGGCCAGAGGTGAGCCCATCAGTGACTTGGATAGTGCCTCTGTGTTAACGTATTTGAGAAGGGGAAAAAACTGCTTCACAACAGCAGCCAGGAGAGGAGTGAGAATATGGAAGAGAAACAGTCCTGCAGGCACCCAGGTGAGTGAAGGAGGTGGAGGTGCTCCAGGCACTGGTGCAGAGGTTCCCCTGCAGCCCATGGCACAGGCAGTGAGGCAGCTATCCCTTGCATCCCATGGAGGTCCACAGTGGAGCATATCTTCACCTGCAGCCTGGGGAGAACCCCACACTGGAGCAGGAGGATGCCTGGAGGAAGCTTTAATCCTGTGGGAAGCCCACGCTGAAGCAAGCTCCTGGCAGCACCTATGAACCTATGGAGAGAGGAGCCTGCGCTGGAGCAGGTTTGCTGAAGGACATAGGACCCTGCAGGGGACCGACACTGGAGCAGCCTGCTCCTTAAGGGCTGCACCCTGTGGAAGGGACACACACTGGAGCAGTGCATGAAGAATATAGCTGTGGCAAAGACCCACACTGAAGAAGGTCATGAAGGACTGTATCTCATGGAAGAGACTGCATGATGGAGGAGGGGTAGAGTGTAAAAAGGAAGAAACAGCAGAGACAAGTCATTGTTTTCATCCTCATTCACTCTGTCTCCCTGCAATGCTATGGGGAGGAAGGAGGTAGAAGAGCTGCAAGTGAAGTTGAGACTGTGAAGAAGGGAGGGATCAGGAGAAGGTATTTCTAGATTTGTTATTACATCTGATTATCCTACTCTAAAATTAGTTAATTAAATTAATTTCTTTAAGTCAAGTCTGTTTTGCCTGTGATGGTAACTGGTGAGTGATGTCCCTCTCTGGACATAGAGGCTTTTTCTTGTGCTTTCCTCTCACCTGTACTGTTGTCAAGAAGTGATAGAGGGCACCTGGGGCCAGGCAGGTCAAGACTCAGCAGGAATTTAGGTTCTTTATAATCCAGAGCACTGTCTTTCTTATACTTAATGGTGGCAGTAGCTCTACCCTGTAAACAAAACTTAGCGCTATAGTGCTGAAGATGTCTAGGTTGGTACAGAATGCACTGTACTGTCTCACTCTCTGATGAAGAGTTTGCTAGACATAGTTTTGTTGTAAAATAGATGAAATTTAGAACATATTATTCAGTTATACCTCAGTGAAACTATCTGCTTCATTGCTTCCTGGATTAATATATTTTCCCTGTGGTAGTTTCCAGATACCTGCTTCTGACTAAGAGGCTGTTGCATTACTTTGCATTATGCAGTGTGACATTTCCTTCTGAGAGGAGGTGACATTTAAAGATCCCAGTCCTGCAGAAATTTACACTTGTCCTTATTATTTAGACCACTTAAATGAGACTAACTTCATAAAGTTAAAAAGGTGGAGAAGTCCCTGAGAACCAGAGTGTACTCCAGTAATTATTGAATAAAAGTTCAAAAGGCACACCAGACAGTAAGCTACAGCAACAGATTGCTGGTAGTGGTAAAATAATTGTGGTGTGCCTGACTAATCTGAAAGTTTTAGAAACCCGTGCTTCCAACAACTGCTGCTATTGAGAGAAAAGGCTCAAGTGGTAAAGTGGTAAACTGTTGTAAATGTAGCATGGCAGCACTTGAGAATCACTGACTGATGAGAATTCTAATGCAAAATTCCTGATGAGAATTCCTGATGAGAATTCTAATGCAAAAGTCCAGAATTATCAGAATTGTCTGATGCTGCTGAGACCTTGGGAACGATATGGGTTTTCACAGGAAAACACCAACAAGCCTCTTTTGCATCATCATTTTGTAACTGATTTTCCATAATTAGGAAAAACACTGCTGCAGAAGAGTTTTTAAAGCTATTTTAAAATATGTGGTATATACTGTTATCCTACACCTCTGTCAGGCTCACTCATCATTTTAATTGGTCATACTAAACATAAGGAAAAGTTATCTGCTAATACATTTTGATAATCTAAAATATGTTATTTTTCTTTATATTTGTAAGTGCCAATATCTCATGTCTGTTACCTCAAGACCTACTGAGCCTGGAAAGCGGGAAGATTTTCACATTTGCAAGGGTCTGGTACATCTGTGATTAGTCCTGATAGTTCACAAGATACTGGATGTGAAATTTGTCATCCATCCAAGTGTTTCCTGTTGCCTATGTTGCAATGTCTATTATTAATCTGCAATTGAGGGAGTTACTGAGAGGGCTTAGTTAGTAGCTCCAAAAACAGATAATGGTTGAAAAAATGCCATCACAGTTTTTCTGTCCTCTCTATCCTAGATTAAGAGGCTGAAGCAAATGATTGAATCTTTATTTCTTCCTGAGGTGTTTTCTGACCTGTAAAATTGAAGAAACTACCAGCTCAGTACGTTAAACCAGGCATGGCTCTGGTGTGCCTGAGTTTAACTCATCTTACAGCCAATATCAGGGTTAGCAAACACAAATGTGACTGCAAGTCAGCTTTTTCCTATTGTTTAGATGGAGGTGAGGATCTAGCTCCAAATCTGTAGTGGTCATATCAGGAAGTTACACCGTCTTTGACCTGGATATAATGGAGATGGTGACACCCATCCTAGATCTAGAGGATAACCTAGCCAGATGTGGCAGAAAGGCCATATGAACATATCAAAGCTATTGGAGGTCCACTTCAATAACTCTTCAGTTCAAATGAATGTGTTGAAGCAACACTTTACAGAGCTGTCATTGCCAAGTGTGGACGTTAGGTATTTCAAAAAGCATGAGGCAGCTGAATATAGTTCCAGAATCAATAACTATTCCTTAAAATGTATTTTTACAGCCAGTTCCAGGACGTCTACCATTGAGGAGGTAAACATTAGCCAGGTAAAAATACAATTCTCTTTCACTTGATAGAAAGCTCTACATTACATATACCTTAAACCAATATTCCCTTGGGCTGTTCAGGGTGAAATCATAAACACTATTTAGAAGAAGGAACTTTGTGACCATGAATGGAGGAATATTTTGGCCTGTCTGATAATGCAGATAGAGGTTTAGATTAATTACAAAATCACTGTAGGGCAATTGACATATATATGAGGCTTTCACATGCCATTTTCATTGATTTAGTGTGTACATGAAAGCTAACATACTGATTTATGTGGAACAAAACCTGAGACTTCTGCAAGCAAAAAAAAAAATAAATCAAGTGGTTCTCTATTAATAATATTGCTGTTAATCTACTGTATCTCTACTGGCAATTATGTGCACCAAAAATGCTACTCGATATTTGTTTATGTAAATACAATTAACACAAAATCAGCTTAAATAATTTGGATGAGGACTTAACTATAATGTCATGGTGTCCCTGTTTTGTATTACTTCCATCCATTACTGGGTGTTTAGTTTTGATTATTTTGCATATATTGACTAGAGAACTGGATCAGAACATCCGAGTCATTGAGTTCCCAGCAGCAATTGCAGGTAATTGCATGAGAACTGTAGTCCAGAATAGTTTCAGAAACATTCATTCCAATGTCACAGACTCATCTCCACATGCTGTAAGACATACCTAGAAAACTGTTCAAATTATGGGGTATTTCTGGGACATTAGGGTCACAACCATGATAAGTTGAAAAGTGATCATGTACTGCTGTGTTACTGAAAAATGGGAACTGAGAGAGGTGGGAGAAGGCTGCAAGGATTCTGCATGCGATCCAAATGTGTTTGTGACAGGAAAAACAATTTTTCTTATCAGTATTCATTATATTAAAGAAATCTTTGTGAAACTGTCCTCCAGGAACTTTTCCTTAAAGAGTCAGAAACCTTCCATATTTTGGAAATGCTCTTTAATGTTTTTCAGTGCTTTTGTAGAAAGGATTATTGGACAGAGAAATCTAAAGGAGTAACAGCCAAGCTTGTTCTCTGAACAGCCAAGCTCGTTCTCTGTCATGCTTCCTGGATTTGACTATTGGCCTCTCAGTATCCAATATTTGTGATAATTGGTGAGAATTCTGGAAGAAATAGTTGCTAATTAGCTATCCTTTTCATTCTAGAATGTGTATCAGGATATAAAGAAAACACATTTCATTTGATGTATTCTGACTTTATCAGTGCATGCTGACATTTTCATCTCTCAAATCCCCTGAATGTTCTTGATATACCAAAAGGTGACCATACAGCTAAGACACATTTACATGATATTAAAATTTAACTTGGTATTTTACTTTAGCCACATGTACCCTTTGTTACTGTGAACTTATATATTGTCAGAAAAAAAGGCTTCCCTTATGCAGCAGATCAGATAGCAGCAGCTGAAATAATGGGAAAAAGCTTGTTAAATTTGTGTTGGAATAACTTCTTATCAAGAGCAGAGTAAGAAGGATTTTCTTAGGTTGGGTAAGCACTCCTTCTGACCCAGTGATTATTCACTCTTTATGGCTCTGAGCAGAGGACTAAAATGAGTTTGAAAATAACATGTCAAGCCTCAAATAAAAGTAGATCCAAACATCACAATTCCAAAATATATTAAAGGCTGACACATCACTTTCACAACTTGGATGGATCAGAACCTACCTAGAGCTGAATCTGTATGTATTTAATATTGGGCGGCATTGTTTTAGTTCAGCACACTTAAAAGGCACATAACTGGAAAGAACTAGTGGAAACGCTGTTTCCTGTAAACATCCAATGAGTAAGTTTTGGCGATGATGGTTTGCCTTGTGACTTGTCACTTTTATATCTCTTATTTTCAGAACTTGGGAAGAGCCACAGCTGTAATTTATTCTGTGCCACAGTAAACATCCTTTGCACATGGCACTTGGCAATTCTTTCTGAAGCCTTTGCTGAGCTATTATATTGCTGCATTTTATAACTCTGTTAGGCTTTTTGAAGACATAATATAGGATGAACATAGTAGTAGCATGAGTCAGCTGTAGTGATTTGAAGAAAAGACTTGTTGACAACCAGAACAAATAGCCACATCAGTCTTGGCATTTTATATCAGCTCAACAGCATTTAGTTCCAAAGCCTTAGAAATTGGGCAAGGGCAAGTACATTGGTTGTCATGACCACCATCTCAGGCAATGTTGGTTGTTCCCTGCCAGATACTGGTAAAGCAGCAGGAGACTTTCGCATTATCATTAATTTTAATAGCTTTCCACATCTTAGCACACCTTATGTAGTGTTGCAGAGACCAGGGATTGTGTTGAGCTCAGTCCTGTGCAGGAAATGAGTGTGGCTTTGGAGATTGACACACAATTAAAGATTAAATGGAAAGTGCAGGAATACAGCTAATGTATCATATCAGGGAAAGGAGGAGGGAAGGACAGGAAAGGGCGAAACAATGGTTTAGCTTCCTAACTAATTGTAGTTAGTGGACAGAAGAGTAGGAGTTTAGCTTTAGACACAAATGAGTGGCTTATTGACATCTGAATGGTTTATTTTTGCTGCTTCTAGAGTTGTAAGAGAAAGAAAGGACGGAGCAGGGCAGAAAAAAAATGCCAAAGTAATTACTTGTTAAGAGGAGAGAGAAAGCAAATTCAGATTTCATAGGTAACGAAGGAGAGAGAGGAGAAAGGGGAGGGAGAGACAGAGAGGGAAAGACGGGGTGGGAAGAGAAAGAGGCAGAGAGGGAGGACCTCATTTGGTGCCTCAGCTCATCAGCAGTTTGAATCAATGTAGGAAGAGAGGTTTGGAGACTGATGACTAGAGGCAACAATCTTGAATTAATTCTGTGCCCTCCCTACCAGTAAGTGTAAACACCTTCCTTTCAGAAAGTGACATTTGTAAGCAGATTCTTCTACTTCACCTATTGTTAAATAAACCACTGGTACGTACTGAAATACCATGGTTGTGTGACTTGGAATTGCCACAGGAAAGCATCTCCTTCCCTTTCTCTGAAGGGTATTTTGAATGTAGAATTCTATTCTTATTATTTGTCGTATTATGTTTGTAATGATGTTTGCTTTTTTGGAAACCTTCTTAAAGTCTCCCTCCTATCCACTTTCTGTGCCTATTTTTTCGTTTGATGGGCTATTCATTTTGCATATAATCACACTGATACTGTTAAAGAAGAGGTAATCTTTAAAGTCAGGTGGATGCCTTAGAACTAGTTATTTGGGAGAAGTTCCGTCCTTGATGGTGTTAGTAAGAATGGTTAGAAGCTGCTTTTCTCTGAATTATGCTTACTCAAAAAATGCTGTAAATACAACAGATTTTATAACCTTTTCCCTATGCTTAGGATGATAACACACCTTTGCCATTTCTTCAAATGAAATTCCTAACCTCTGAGCTACACACATTATCCTTGCTTGCTCTTCTTGCTGCAGAGGGTTTACATTCCTGCCTGATGGTAGCCCAATTTCAACAGAAAACAGGTGATGTCCTACATGGGTTTGAATCCCTTTAGAAAAGGGGTCCACTTACTCACGAGCTGATGGCTCCAGCCAGTCAGCTCTTATTGGAAAGGTGAGCAGTACTAGTACTATCTGCAGCTTCTGCCTTATCAAAATAAAGGTACCAAATCAAGAGGCATCTTGTCATTCTGCACCATACATACATACCTTCAGGATTCAGTGGGAAGTTGGGGACCTGAGCTCTAGCTACAGGAAATTTTTAACCCTGTGCTTGTTGTTAGCTATCATCTGACAGTTCAAAGGTATCTGATCTCCTACACTGGCTGAAAGAGAGCTTACTTATCCAGCTGACAAGAGATCAGTTCGGAACTCCCAACTTATTTTTAGGTGCTGCATTATTTAAGTTGGACACAGTTGGTCTTCTCTGTCTGGCTCTACAAGGTGTTTGGAGAAGATGTTTGTTTGGGAAAGAAGTTATGTGGAAAATTCAAGTTTTTTTGAGGCTAAGTGGAAGAATGTCCAGAAACAAACAGTGTACAAATGCAGAAACTTGTAATATAAAAGAAAAAAAGGAAATGAAGTGATCCCCTAAGAGCTAGATTGCATGTAACCTAGTTAATCATAGATCTCAAAGGCTTTATTCTGCACTCAATAACCAGGCCCAAGCCTGGTGCTTCATGCTTCTGAAGGGACCGAGTGAGCACCTTCTTGCTGGTTTTAGATGTGTTCTTTCAGGAGAAGTCTTGTAAGAATGGGAATTTCTCTTTAAACTTGAGACCTCTCTACTTTCTCATGCTCATCAGTCATGCCCTTCTGGCGATGAATACGTTAGGTACTTCTACCTTTATGTTTTGTCATGTGTATGAAATATTAAAAAGGAACTAATGGGGAAAGAAGGAACCTTTATATTTTATTTTAATGAAAGCTACTGATTTTCCCATCTTTTCTCACTCTGATGGCATCTATGCCCTGTTATAATCTTGTTTACATGTTCTTCTGACAAGTGCTCTCTGCTTTGCCAATCAGCTTCTTTTTAACTGCCTGCTTTTTCAGTTCTAATGGAAAACCAGCCTATGTGGAGATCATTAAATTTGTTCTTTCTCACATTTCTTCTTTTTCCCCTCTATTCCTTTGACATGAAGATAACTTTGCAGAAGGCTCTAGCAAAAGTATCAAAACTTCAATTTATTTACTTGTTTATAAAAATTCAAATAAAAAGAATACATTATATACAGTAGCTTAAAATGATCTTAATGGTAAAGACATGAGAAATGTATGCAGACACCTTCCCCTCCCAACTTTCTTTCAAGACTGTGTAGTTTGTGGACTTGATGGTTGCCAAGGTGAATGTTTGCTACCTTCTATGTCATTTTTTTCTTCCTTTGATTTTATGCAGTTTTTGCAGCTGTTAAATTTATGTATCTTCTCTGTCATATGCATCTTGGGAATCAGGATAGCACATTGCTGACTATCTGCCTGCTCTTCAAAATTCTGATCAGCGTGATTTTTTTTTTAGTGCACTAATGGTGATTTCTTAAGTGACTGTGAATATGATGTGCTGTAACAAGTCACCTTTGAGAACAACTACATTCATCCAGAATTATGTCTTTGTTTATTCCTTGTCTTTTTTTGCTTCTTTAACTAGAGCCTATTTCTAGAACTCTGGACTTTTTAATATCATTACATTTATAGGGGAAGGCAAACTTAATTATCTTAACATGGACTGCTGTGGGCTCACCTTTGAGGGCACTGGCATCTCAGCTTATGTTTACTCCAACATAAGCCGAGAGCACAAGCTGTCATTTAAAACTAAGTCCAACATCCCAGGCAGCTTAATAGCTTTACTGACTGTGTTATTTGAGACACAGTTGAAACCTGATCTTGCATGCACCACAGAGTGGCTAGGAAACTTTAATGAAACTTGAGTACTCAGAGATGTAGAAGAAAACTTATATAGAAGAATATGCAGGATTAGAGTGTTATAAGTATGCAAGGAAGATTTTTAAGTGTGTATTGAATTCTTATATTCTTGCTTTTCTTGTTTGCTCTTTTCCCCATAATTTACTTAAAATGTTGCAACTATAACTTACACATGTGCAAGCTGAAAGATCTCCAGGCAGGTACAGATTAGACGAAATTGTATTTCTGTAAAATAAAAACCTTGTATTTTACTATTTTTATTAATAGCCTTTAGTTATCATGGGAAACTTAATCAGCAGCCTGGGTTAGTTGAAACGTGATCATTTGCCATAATCCTAAATGATTCCTTTTCATACAGGTGTCTGCCTCATGAATGTTTGGATCTCTTTCTTGAAATATACTTTCATGATATATTTGATTGAGACACAGATTTGAAATTCTCGTCATCATGTCTAAGTAGTCTTATCTCTGGAGCTCTTGGCTGCTCCAAGCCAAGGGAAGGATTGTGTCTCCTTTCTCCCTACTTTGAGTTTCATTTCTCTGTTGTTGAAGAGAGAACTTATGTTACCATGGAGAATTCAGGTATTGTTACACTGGCATTTTCCATTCGTCGAGAGTATTTGACAAGCCCCACACAATATGCGTTTTTCACATACCTGAACTCTTCCTGGAATTCACTGGTGGCTTTTGCTACCACACAAGAATGCAACATGAAATGGAGTTAAGTCTTAAGATTTTTTCCAGGGAACATTAGCATTCAGATTCAGACTAGCTATGCTAGCTTTTGCTTTTGAGTCATCAACACATATAAGGGCTTTCCCATTGGAATCAAGTGTTTGTACTCTCAGGCAATATTTATTCACCACAAACCTGTATTCGTCCTTTCTTTCTCTTCTGGTGATGATATGAATATAAAGTAATGCGGTGCCTCCTGACAACTTTTCCATGAATGCCTCTTTCATTTTCCTGTTTATGTTGTCCTAAAAAATAATAATAAAAATAATAAAAAAAAGCTGTTTTGTTTTGTTTGGTTGGCCTGATTTTTCTTTTTAAGAACCAAATCCGTATAGTGAAGAAGGAATTTATTATTGTTTGTATTTTCCCCATACTTTCTTTTGGACTATAAGAAACAGGCAGGCATTAGGACAGTGCAGATCAAGTTTAGCAGGACTTTATAAGAATTAACAGAGCTTTAACTTGCTTCTTGTTTTTAATATGCTTGTACATCTGCAGTGTGCCTGCTGAAAATGGCACCTTCAAGCAAGCTTATACCTATGACCATTTTTATTTATAATGCAAGGATATGTAGCATTTTGAACCCCACACCGCAAAGTTTTCATGCAATGGGGAGCAGCAGAAGTTTTACATGTTACAAATCATTCGCCATTGACATTCTGATTATCCAGGTCTTTTTCTTCTACAATCTTTTAGTCTACAGAAGGTTAAAGAACAGAGGATTATTTTTCTCTTTTTCACCTGAAGGCCTGTTGCACTTTCTTTTTTATTGCTGTCTGAAACAGAAGGGAAAATATTATTTTTCCTTTTTTTTTTCCTCTTGAAATGTTTTTCCTTTTCCAAACTTTGATTTTGGGGGATAAATGATAAATGAAGAAATCACTGCTGAGTTCTTCAGAAATAAATTAAGGGCATGTAAAACGACTTCTAAAAGTCAGGTTCCTCTCTATATAAGTAGTGTTACACCTCCTAAAAGCCTGTCTCTTCAAATCAGAGAAGGCCTAACACAGTTGCTTAGGAGCTGTTGTAAAATGTAAAGGTACAATTTATGTTGGGAAAAGGGACTGTGTTGATCTGGGATAAAGAGAAGCTCGGGTGGCTAAGCAGGAAAGTGGATTAGTGCCATGGTAGATGACATTCAATTCTTTGTGCCTATGTTAAGCAAGGCTAATTACTAACAGAAAATAATTGTAGCTACCAGGAGGTGATTTTGCGCTATGCAAGCAAAGAGTGCAGGGAGAATCTGTGATGGAAAGCTCATTGCATTGACTGACTATACCGAATCTTTTGGAGTCATCCCTTTCCAAAACTGTGTCTTCATGAATTCAGGAACCGTGACCCCCATGATTGTAGGCTCACAGAATTCAGTGCCAACAATTCCTGCTTCTGAACAGGAACCTGAAAACATCCCCCTGGTTACCAAACATGTCTTGGGAAACAGCACAAGATAAACAGGCAAGACTCTGTTTGCTGTCATCAGTGCCTCAGGCAGAAATTAAAATTTCAGTGAATTACCAATAGGCTTTTCTTCTTTTTTTCTTTTTTTTTTTTTTTTTTTTTAATTAGGAATGTGTTTGGCATTTCTCCAAGTCTGAAGATGATTTGTCTTTCTCCTGTTCATTATTTAATTATTAACACACTCATGTCAGTCTGTTTCTCAGACTCCTACGCAGTGCGGAAGTGTTTGAGGTACAGCTCTGGAAGGAAATCATGTGCTTGGTTTTGAAATATTCCACAACAAGTCAAGACTTTAGTCCAGTGGGAGTCTCACCTTCCAATATACAAGTTGAATTTATCGAGCTTAATTTACGGTGACATTTGTTTAAGCCTCTGAAAATCCTTATGATTTCAATGCTCAAGAAAAGCAAAACAAAAAGGAGAAAGAATACTTCTAAAAGTATCATTTATACTTCCACCACTACTCATGCCAGTAGTTGCTTTTCTGAGCTGGATATTTAGTTTAATTCATTAGAGTTACTCTAAATGTTGTTTGCTAAGAAATTGACTCGGTGGAGCAGTTGTCTTTCAAATAAGAAATGAATTGTTAAGAGCAGGAATGAACTGAACAAGGAGGAAGACAGCTAAGGGAACTGAATTTTCTCCCCCATTTAAACAGCCTGATGTGGAGCATGTTATGTCTGATGAGAAGAGGGAAGAGAATCTGCTCTTGAAGTGTTTGGTGACCTCTTCTTCCCTATCAGCATCGTGATTTCAACCTGCTTTTTTTGGGTGGTGGATACTGACACCTCCTGGTACCCCGATATCCCCCTGACACCACTCAAGCTGAGGGTTATACAAAATTGGAACTGTCAGGGTGTGGATATATGAATTCTAACCTGGTGGCTGTTTCAGATGTTCTTGTCACAGGCTTAGAGAACGTAATCCTGGTTTAGTCTGAAAAGCTGTGTGGTTTGAGGAGAAAAGCCTTAAATGCTTGTATTTCATATTCTCAGTTACACCCTGCAACAATTTTGAAGGTGATTATAAGGTAGACAAACCGGAATAATTTAAAATTGTAAGTTACGCCCTAAGAAATAATAAAATTAGGTTTTAATAATAACATAGGGTTGGATTCTTTTTTATTATTTTATGGTTTTGAGTATTCAAAATTATTCTTGCAATATATTCAAACTCGTTTTCCCCTTGAGACTGTATATTAAAAATTCCTTTTTATTTTTAATTGAGCTTGAGATTCCAGCTAATAGCCCACTTCTTGCAGTAATATAAGAAGCATTTTCAAATGCTGTATGACTTAAAATGAACAGGATAGGCAGGAAAAAAACCAAGGCAAACTACCTGAAGGAAAACCTAGTCATTGGCCACAATTCTATCTTCATGTTACAACAGGAATAGTAGGAGAGTGCTCTAATTATATATTTTAAAAATATATTTTAGAATAGAATAGAATAGAATCATAGACTCATCAAATAATTAGGGTTAGAAAGGACCTTAAGATCATCTAGTTCCAACCCCCCTGCCATTGGGCAGGAACACTTCACACTAAACCATCTCACCCAAGGCTCTGTCCAACCTGGCCTTCAAATCTGCCGGGGATGGAGCATTCACAACCTCATTGGGCAACCCATTCCAGTGCCTCACCACCCTCACAGTAAAGAACTTCTTCCTTATATCTAATCTAAACTTCCCCTGTTTAAGTTTGAACCTGTTACCCCTTGTCCTATCACTGCAGCCCTTAATGAAGGGTCCCTCCCCAGCAATCCCGGTAGACTGCCTTTATGAATAGGATTGTTTTGTGTAGGGTGTCAGGTTATTTCTTCTTTCATGCAATACTAGATGTACATGGAATAGTGCAGAAATACTGTTTATTTGTTGCAGAAATTTTGAAAAAATGTTAAAACTCAGCTTAAAAATAATTTCACATATTGAAATCACTAAACTCTAATAAGTGGCTGTCTCAAAATTCTGGTGCCCCTGTTTATGGGAAGGAAGGATTTTTAATCATGCAGCTGGGGAATAGATTTGTTTTGAGTTTGAGGACCCGAAAGTTTTTATGATTTATACACAACTGATACCTGGTATGTATGAAAATGTGTCATAAGTACCTGTATGTACATAAGCTGTGCTTTCTGCTTGAGAAGTGTTTTATGGAAGGCTAGAAGGTAAATTGACCTACTCATAAGTGCTACTCAGAAAGAGCTGTTGAATTGAACCCTTTGGGAGGCAGAAATCACAGACTGAAAGTTAATGATGATCCAAGCATTAGTTGCTTTCTTGAGGTTGCAGGACAAATGCTCCATATGTTTCCCAGGAAACGTGCTGCCCATGGTGATTGATTCCTGGCTTCAGCTGATCCAGCTGCCTAGTCACTGTCACCATGCTGAAACATAAATATACTGAGCACAAAAAAACCTCACATCATGCAGGAAGCTTTGTAATTCAGTAAAGAAAAACTAGTCATGCAGGTTCTGTATTCCAGTCACATTACCAAAAAGACAAAAAAGAACCCCCCACCCAACCCAAACAAAAGCCCAAACCAGAAACGCAGTGCCTGTACTTTCCTGTGTGTTTTCCTTAAATAAGAAATGGAACTGCAGCATGAGGACAACCAATCTGCTTTTTAAGCTAATGTCTAATTAAAAGTGATGGTCTTTAATGCTTATGTATGGGAAACTAAATACCAGCAAAAGTTTCTTTACAGGGCTTTTAAGATGATCCATCTCTTGAAAGTCTTTTAAAATAGACCTTTCTTTTCTTGTAACACCACACAGTAACGACATGTAGATTTAGAGAGAAAAGGATGGTCCCATATATTTTTAATTACATTATACCTACTGGGTTATGTTTAGCTAGAAAGTGAAAAAGTCTTTTTCAATTTGATGAAGTAAAATACTTTCATGGTTATGTGATTTGTTTTAAAATTCTTCTCATGTTTTGTCTTCTCCTTCTTAAGGTATTAAAATTGAAAGAGGAAGTATGAAGCCTCAGAGTTTAATTTTATTTTGTTTGGTTGTTTTTCCCCTCACCTTTTTAGTTACATCTAACTTCTTTTACAATTTATATCAATTGTCTGTAATGTTTACAGTTCAGCATTGGAGTGCTAACCAAATAATTAGGGGAAAGAAATAGAAGGAATCCAGATGGAAATGAAAATGCAGATGCTGTATTCTTAGACTGCACTATTCCATTAAACTGCTGAAGAAGATGTGATTTGTGGATAGAGCCTATAGCTTAATATTAATTGAATCAAGAATTTACTTCTTCTGAGAAGACATGAGAAAGTGATATTACTCCATTCTGGAAAAATAAAACAATGGTTTTGCCTACAGTAGGCTCAAAAAGGGGATGTAACAGCCTTCGTAAGGAATATAAACATCAGAGCTCAGTACTGAGTAACAGGAAACTCCATCAAACTCCTGTTGTTAAAAAGTCAATTAGAAATAAACACCTCATAAATAATGACACCAAATCCAGTGCTCAGATCTCAAAGTTTTATGAAGGAAATAAATGCTGCAGTCCCCACTTTCAAGAAGAGGAAGCATGGAACCAACCAAAGTGAGGAAAAGAGGAGGATTTCTGCTGAGGGCCCATATCGTGTCAGGTCACCAGGCAATGTGGGTTTAGCTAATCTGTTGCAAGAGAGATACTATTTTCAGCAGCTATCAGATCCAGCACATATAAGAAAAGACAGATGAAGAGATAGCTTCCACCCATGTTGTGTTCATAGGGTATGGAAGGAGGATTTTTCCTTGCTCTTTGACTCCAGTATCATTTCTACTCCATTTTCTGCAGTTCCTATTAACCAATTCTATATTGCAATGTTTTTCTTTGGTAGGACAGAATATCCAAATCTCATCTGCTTCCCATCAACAGCTGATGTCCAGTCATTTTCTTGTACACAGGGCTTCAGTACACACAGCAGTTGCTCTGGAAGACCAAATAGCGAATGCCCCTCCTTCCTCCTCCTTTCTTTTAGCTTTTATATCTGAGCAGACATCACATGGTATGGAATACCCCAATGATCAGTTTAGTCAGCTGTCCTGGCTGTGTCCCCTCCTAAGATCTTGCCCACCCCCAGCCTACTGGTGAGGGGGAATGCTGGAGAGGCAGCCTGGATGCTGTGGAGCACTGCTCAGCTGTATCCAAAACATTGGTGTATTATCAACACCTTTCTAGCTACCAATACAAAGCACAGCACTACGAGGGCTGCTATGGGGAAAATTAACTTCACCTCACTAGACATAATACAATATATGTGATTATATTCTAACAATATGTGTGATCGTATTCTCATTTTCTATCTTTTTCTGTATATCTGATATCTGTATTCTATAATTTTCTACAATACTGAATATTGTACCAACACTTCGCAAAAATAGGATAAAACATTCAGAAGTGTAAGAACTAAGTATTAGTTAATCTAGTCCACCCATGCATCTCACATGGAGCTTATCTTCAAAACTACTTTCACCAAAGCAAAAAAACCCCAGAGATTCTTGAAATCGAAGAAAAGCATTAATTCTCTTCTTTTGAATTAAAAACTGGTCCAGAATCAATCAGTGGAATCTGAGAATTGTTATACTGCAGTTTTATGACAGTGGTTAAAGAAATTATATAAATAGCATTCCGTAAAAATGTTTATGCTCATATTCTGTGACCGCAAATCTGCAGTTTTCACAACAGAAAAAGTGCCAAGAACTGTTCTGAATTTCAAAATTTAAACTCACCTCCTGTTCAGAAAAAAAAAATAAATTTCCTTTTTAAAATACATAAGTGTCTTGTAAGGAGGGAAGCTACCCCTGGACAACTGATGTGGAAAATATTTTACTGTTCAGAGAAATTGTCTTTCCTTTAAATATTTATTGGAATGATGAATTTCTGAGCTGTTCAGTCTTCAAGGAAAATATTTTATTACCATCTAATATTATTTTAGGTAGTCCTTATTTTATTACTATGTAATCCTCAGTGGTTTTGTGAAGAATTTATTCATATTTCTAAAAAGTGTATAAATTCCCAGATAAAAAAAAACCCTGTGTAAATACATTTAATCATTTTTAGGAACTCCTTTGCTCCCCTGGAGTTTGAGATGCAACTACTGTTTAACCCAAGTTTATATTTTAAAGAGGGTTTATCCAAGCATTTCTTTAACACCTGTTCATTTCTGTGTACAGACAACAGCAGTCAGATACAGAGCTGCAGTTACCACTGGTGTTATCTGATTTTTTTCAAGCAAAGAAACTCTCATAATTTATTTTTTGCATACAAATATGTCTAGTGTCCTCTTAAATGAATTAATTGCAGGACTGCATGTACATCCATATATGCAGATCATAGTTCATTTGAGATCCCAGCTATACAACTGTACAAGGGGGTCACTATTGTAGGTTCACTTGCATGGACATGACCTTGTACTTCCGTTTATAGATGAAAATAAGGGTGATGTCTACCTAATCTCAGAAATGTATCAAAGCAGGATTTTTTGCTACAGTATTGGCATAGATTTGTAGGTTCATGCAGACAAAAAATGGATGAAACTTTTTATGGGACCTTACTTATTCTTTAATTACTGTGTCTGTTGCCACTTGGAAAATAATTTGTAGTCTGCTTATGACGGCAAGCTGGAAAAATGCATTGCCTCTTATTTGGTACATTCATTAGGGTTTTGCAAATGAGCATCAGGTTCACTATTGACCAGAAATTGGAGTTGTTAGAGCAATACACTTGGGAATTGGTTATGGAAAGTAAGACAATTTTATCATTAATGAATATTATGCGATCATTGGCTTTGTTGTTCACATGGGACAGAGAAATCACCTTTAGTAGATTACACAGCTAAACCAATTTACATAATAACATCATATGCATTAAAAAGACATTGCCCTTGTGGAGGCAGGGTTCAACTGTTGGAGAGATAAAAATAACTACAACAAACTGGCATTTCCCAGCTACACAGATCAGTAGGAATCACAGAATTCTCTTGGACATAAGCTTTAGTAGATTTCAGCATTAAGCCAATTTCCTGAAGCACATTATGCACTGTGAAAGACTTTGCCATTTGAATCATACATGGGTCTCTTAGGAGGCAAGTTAAAATATATTTAATACTATTAAAACTTTTTCTACTAACTGAGATCACAAATGATCATGTAATCCTATGAAAAAGGTCATTATGGAGGAAAATTGATCAGTAAACTAATATTCCTAAATAGGCTGGTACACTTGGGGCATACATATACATTAAATTAATATTTCTTCTCAGTAGTCAGTTGTGACTTGTTTGCAGTGTTTAAATAAGTTATCAGAAAGGACACTGCCACAGCCTTGCATCAGACAATTTGAGGATATATTCTGGTGATGACCATCTTTCTTAAAAAAGGATTTTCTTTCAATTATGAATCACTGCTTTACCTATGCAAAAAAGAGTAAGAATTCTGGAATAGAGTAAGGACTGGATTCATTAAATAATTTTGAATTCTTTATGGTGTTGTCTATGACACTTAGAGATTATATGATTTAATTCCTCTAAGAAACCACAAGAAAAATGGGGGTAACTGGTCGGCCCAGTTACGTTAAAGGGGGTAGGGAAACAATTACATACATGGATTTTTTTTTCAGCCAATTGCCACAAAACGGAGGAAAGGGTTGTGTAAATGTTTCATTCCTCTGTTTGGTCAACAAACTCTTAAGAGACCTTACCCATAAGTATCCCAGCCTATCATCTCATGAGTTAACTTCAGTAGCCCATGGCAACGTTTTTATATAGATGTTTATAATGAAAAATTATGAGTTAGGCCAGAATGAGAAATTGTTGTCTCCAGGAATGCAGCTGTGTTACATATGCCCCCAAAAGTTAGGCAGGAAAGAATTTAAAAAGCTTGGTAAGAATTCCTGACAGATATGAGCTAACAAACATGTACTCCTTGAATCTTATTTTACCCATATGTTGTTACTGAGTTAATACTGAGATTGCTGTCTCATGTAGGCAGGCTAAGAATACAGTCATCATGGTCCAGGGTTTCTTACAGAGACAGCAGAAGACCATCTCACCATGGAGGGTATGAAAATATTCCATAATTTATCACCCTCTTCTGAAATAAAACTTGTACATGCCAACAGAAGATTTTTACGGCCCTTGGTGTGCTTTGGTCAGTCCTTGATGCTCAGGACCCCTCATTATTACAGACCTGACTCACGTGGCTAAGCCACTCTCAGGTTGTTAACATTTTCCCATTTTTGCTACTGTCCTTTCTGTGGGGTCTCCACCCCTCTTCTATTTTTTGTATACATTTACCTTAAAGCTGTTCACCAGGCTGTGAATGTGAGTAACTGAGGCACAAACATATATTCTCATCTGCCCCAGTAGTGATGGGTTCTGGCACAGGGATATCATAGAAGTTAATGAGCAAGCTTCCCATTCAGAGCAGATTCAGTAAGAAATAAGTCACGTTAGAATCACAACAACATTATGGGCACTGGCAGGCAAGCTCTCTTGGACTTTGCTGAAGTCTTAATGCAAAGAACATTTTTCAGTGCAACATAGTAGATCAAAACAACATTGTTGATGAAGTTCAGGTCAGTTTATTAATCTCTTTACTATGGGTCAAAGACAGTTAGAGAATAATCTCTAAGACCTATCTATAGTGATATACATGAGAAAGTGGAAAAAAAAACCCTGTAATGCTTTATTTCAAATATGATTTTCATAAAAAACAAAAATAGTAAAACTTGTGTTCAAAGAAGTGGCTAGCTTTTGAAGGTGAGGAGTCTTCTGTATAGTTTTTCAAAAATCATGCCATGTACAAAATACTTGTGGCTGTTCTCAAGTCATTTATATATTAAATTTTAATAATTAAAAATCATTATGTTTAAAAATTAATGTTTAAATATGCATAAACTAGATTTTTTTCTCCTTACTTATCAACAATCATGCTGCACACCCGGAATATTTTATACCTTGCAATGGAAATGGAAAATAACACAGAAAGCCTTACATCAGGATGGACAGTGAATTGGCTAGTTTAATCACATATGAGTGTGGCATTTTGTGACATGGACTCAAGTTGATGCAGAGACTCAAATCCTCGTCTATTACCATCAAGATGTTTTTATCCCCTTGTTCGGTACTTTCCCAACCTGCATGTACATACAATGTTCAATCTCATTGGCCACTGTGAAACTCTCCAGGTAAATAGTCCAATCACAATGCTGCAGGCCCTCTCACAACCACCACATCCTCTGGCCTCCAACTGAGATTCCTGCCACAACTCCATCCTGGTCCATCGTCCCAAGGCTTGCTTGTTTACCTTCCCTGTCCTTCAATGTTCCAACTCATTGCCCCAGGGCTTGTCAAGCACCAAGGCCTCAGAGCTCATTCCCAAACTCTTTCATGCAAACCTCATCGCCTTCACTCCCCACATATGAGGGTCAGAAGTAATAATACTACACAACAGTATGTCTGCATGTGTAAGTATTTACATTTAATTACCTTTTTTTCTAGTAGAATCACAAGTGCAAAACACTTTATCCCATGAAATCTAAGTGAAATATTACTCCAAAGGGTTGTTGTTTGTTTGTTTTTGTTTTTTTTTTTTATAGAGTATTTGTTCTAGTCTGCCTATTGAAATATGTGGATTTCAGGATTTAGCTTCATCAAAAAAATCAGCAGTTTTATATATATATTTTTTACAACGATGATTGAACAAGCTAGTCAGGTGTCAGTCCTACACTATCAATAGAAGTGTTATTAAACCTTGAATGTTTTTAGCCTTTTTGTACAAGAGAAGGAAAGAATTTTGAATCAAACGTGCAATCAGTAGTAAACTCATAATGCAATTTTTTACTGCTCATGCCCAGTCTGTCTTGCAAAATGCATTATTTCCCTCAGATTTATCCCAACTATGAAGTTTAAAACAGTTTGGGGATATTCCTTCAAAACAGTATTCTGTCTGTACTATTTATACATGTCCTAGATTTTTCTAGCAGTGTTCATGGTACAGAAATAAATGATTGGCATTTGTATGTTAAGCAAGATAGCTAAATGCTCATTAATCAAAGACATCTGACAAAACTTTTGTCTTTCAAATCAGAGAAAGGAAACGTGAACTCCAGAAAGTAAATTTTAGAAAACAAAAGGCGAAAGATTTTGTTGTAAGCTTAATGTTGCATTGAAAGAAGCTTGGTCATAAAAGTGTGATGGGTTACCAGACTCAGCCTCTACTTAAATGTCTTCCTGTTTGATACTTGTGACCTGTGACTGGTACTGAGCAACTAAGCAGCTTTTTGATTAGATAAAAAGACTCACACACTGTGACCTATACCTATGATATTATACTTTGTAGGGAAGCATAAAAGGATTTTTTGTTGTTTTCAGAAATTAGACCTCCCCAGAGCTTGTTTGTGTTTGGGTTCTGGCTCTAGAGAGCTGCACAATTGTTTGTTGCTTCAGTCAGCTGCTGTTTGATTCTTTTCTTGCAATGTGAAAACATAGCACAACTTATACCACCTTTTATGTCTTTGAAAATGTGGTGGCCCATGTTCAGCAGACAATTTTCAATTAAAATTTTAAATACATTTGAATAAATAAAAACTTCAGGGGTGATTTTCCATAAAGGCAGAGACAGGTATTCTCTCTCCAGCAAGCCTGACCTAGATTTTCTACCTGCTATATTAGCCCAACTTCTGACTTCTTTTATTTTCCCTGAACTCCCCAGCTAAAGAAGGGTCTGTGCCACGACCCCCTCTTGCCTCAAACCTCTATTAAAGGATTGAGGAAAATAATTGGCTCAACAACATGACCAAGAAAAATTAAGGCATCAGCTGGCGAGCCTATTAAAATGTCAGGCATCATCTCCCCTCTGTGTCAGAAGACTGAAATACAGCCTTTAATCTGTTCATCATTGATTTCAGAATGTTAGTCCACAGCTCTCTCTCCAGCATGTCTCATGGTAACTTGTACTCAACTGGCCCTAGGCAAGCCGTCTTGCTGAAGCTCGTATCTCCCACAGCACATAGTTGTCTGCCAGCTCAGACAATGCTAATGCCTCCCTCCAACTCCTTCAATCAGCAGCACAAATACCACTTCACCACCACTTGCTCGGGGTTACCCATCACCCCCATCCAGGCACTGCAGCAGCTGTGTGTGTCTCTATTGCTTCCTAAATCAGGTTGCTATAGAAAGAACGGTTTCTGAGAAGCATGTTTGTTTCAACAGCGGGGATGGAAATTAATCATCACATGTAACTCCTGAAGGATCAGGAGAGGTATTTGTAGCAGCTGGAAGTTTAGCAGGCTGAAGAAAATAGGGGTAGGAAAGAGTGGCACAGGGATAAGGACAGAAATCCCTAACAGGGAGAAAGAAGAAGTTTATAATGTTAAGTAAGAGAGGGAAGGGGTAGTGGAGGCAGTCCAGGACTAGGTAAAGGAGAGCTGATGATTTAAGAAATTACAGAAAAGCAAGAAAAAAAATGCATAGAAAAATATGACAAGACAGAATTTATCAAGAAAAAGAAAATGGAAGAGTTAGAAAATATGAGAATCAGCCTTAGTGAGCCAGGTTGCAGCTTTTGGCCACATAAACCCACCATGTTAACCCAATCCTTCTTCCTCTTCACTCCAGTATTCCTGTGTTCTTTTTCAGCCCGCTCTTCTGCCTTTCCTTCCCTGCTTCAGAGCCCCCCCGCTCTCAGAGCCCCTGTCTCCATGTACCTCTCCAAGGTGTTTCAGCTGAGCTGCTTTGTTCCATACAATTTCATGCTGCACTGTTCCTGCTGGCTCTACTCTCTCATGGGAGGAAGATGGTGGTAGCAGACACCATGGTGATGCCACTGCCTGTCAGGAGCCATGCAGCCAGAGGGAGAGGTTCACCAAAGGGGCCATGAGGAGCTTGCTGGGATGTGGGAACTGGTGATGTGGCATTCTGCTGGGGCTGATTAGGTTAGGAGTACAAGAAGAGATTGGGGGAGTGATCTAGGGGGTGCTGTGGCATGCAGAGGGTGTGACAGGGTACTTTGGTCTCTGAGGGAGCACTGTGTGGGGTGGCAGTGAAGAGCTGATGTGTGATGTGAGGGACCCTGCATCCTGGAGGCTCTCAGGGAGTCTGGCATGATGCTGAAGTTCTGACAATGGTCAAGCAGAGACAGGGTCTGGATGCTGAACATCTTATGTCAAACATAATTAAAAGCCTAATTTGATATGCAATACAGATCCCTTCCCCCAGAGAGCAGAGGAATGGAAGTACTGATACCTGGAAAGGCTTTTTTGGTAGGGCTAGAAGAATATACATAGCGTGTGGTGCTCCAAGCTGTGTGACTGGAAAGTTTGATTGAGTTCCAAACTCATATAACTGTGTGGCGTTTAACAGTTTCCTCTCTGTGTAATGGCCTTACATCCCTCAGCTACAAAGAAACTTTTAGATTTAAAACCTTTTAATGACAGTGTCCCACTCAGGCAGTACAGTGATGAAAGCTGTACAGTTGTAAAGTTAGACAACTGAGAGTCAAGGTTCCAGTCTTGTTAATGGAAAAATGGTAGTAAAATTTAATGCCTTTAGCCAATCTCTCATGTTTTTTCTCTTTTTTTCCTTTTTTCTTTTTTGCGTGGAAGGCAGTAGAGAAATGTTTGGATGCACTTGGACATTGTGCCATGTAGCCAAATGTAGATTGTATTAATTTAGGGGTGACTTTTTAAAGGATGTGTGTGTTGAACAAAAATGAAACAGTAAAACATTTGGCTCCTATCAAAATCTGATACTTTGAATACCCGAAGCCTATATATAGGCCTTTCAGGTATACCTGAAAATCTCATTCTTTATTCCTATACAGAGGGAAATTGGAACAAAAATTATTTCTTTGCCAGTTTTCATGTCTTTCCTTTCTGACAATGTTTGAAGATTGATTGCCCATATTTTTACTGTTAGTCAGGTGATACAATTCAACTAGCTATCAAGACCAGACTTAGAGTCAGCTAAACTGCATCTAATGGACCAGGGGGTAATTGTTTTGACTTTGGGAATAAGAAGACTGTCATAGTTTGAGCCCAGCCTGTCAATTCAGCCCTGCAGCCCTCGCTCACTCCCCTGCCCTCCTCCCTCCTGTTCCTGGAGGCATGGGAAGGAGAATTAAAAGAACGTAACTCCCACAGGCTGAGATAAGAGCAGTCCAGTAACTAAGGTATAACACAAATCACTGCTGCTACCACCAATAATAATAATGATAAGGGAAATAACAAGGGAAGAGAATACAACCGCTCACCACCCACCAACTGATTCGAGCCCGACCTAGCAGTGATCTAGCCTGTCTGGGTAACTGCCCCCAGTTTAACATCCTGGGCATGACGTGCTGTGGTATGGAATGCCTCTTTGGCTAGTTTGGGTCAGTTGTCTGGTCTCTGCTTCCTCCCGGCTTCCCCTCCTCCCTGGCAGAACATGAGACTCAGAAAGTCCTTGGTCAGAGTAAGCATTTGAGCAGTAACTAAAAACATCGGTGTTATCAGCGCTGTTCCGAGGATGAAAGTCAAAACCACAGCACTGCACCAGCTACTAAGAAGGAGAAAAAATGACTGCTACTGCTGAACCCAGGACAAAGACCTTTAAAGGCAGAGGTACTGGAAGATCTGACAGTGACCACCTCTCAGGCACTGCAATCTAAATTTTGAATCTGTATTCAATACTGGGAGGTTTACTCTACCCCAAATCTGCCCTCACCACCCCACATACTTTCTCACCCCTTCCCTTAATACTTCTGTTTCTCTCTTGCTTCAGCTTGTACCAGATATAAATAACCAAACAGGATATTTATCCCTATGAAGGGCCATGGTGTGCAGCTGGAACTAGCTGGGGGGGAATAAAAGTCAGTGTACTGAAGTGTTTAAACACTATTCTCCAGTGCAGTGAAGCTTTAATGAACTCCAAATATTGTTAACAGACTTGGGAAATTCAGGGTCCTGAATGTTAAAGAGGAAAGAGAGCAAGAAAGCAACAGATTTTAGTGTATATAGGAATGTCACATGAAGCCTTAAAAGTCTTGACACCTATGGTATTCATCATTATGACAATACTGAAAATAATTATACCTATTGTGCATGTTTTCATTCACTGTCACTGAAAAGAAAAAAGTAATGTATCACTAGTAAGATTTTACACTGAACTCTCTTAAAAGGTTGACTCAGAATTTTAAGACAAATGTACCTTATGATATGTTTTGGTAACAGTTTAATGTAACACAAAATAGTTGTTACACTCTGTTACATTTTGGGCACATTATAATTGAAATGGGGTAAAAAGGTTGAAAATTTTGCCTGCTGTGATTGTGTTGTGTTGTGAATGCTTTTGGGCAAGTTTCCAAAGCTCAAATGATAATTCTATTCACGTATTGTTTTTGTTGTACAAAATGTGAAGCATTTATTCAGAAGAAAAAAATCCCCAAACATAAAAACCAACTATATATATAAATTCCAGCAAGAGTGATTTTTTAAAAAGCTGTGTTCAGAGAAGATTTGCTGTATGCATATATTAAATTCAATTGATCATCGACAACTCTTACATTTTGTTTCTCAATTAAATACATTAAATTTTTCTTACATTTGTTTCTCTTACATTTTGTTTCTCAATGAAATACAACTCTTACATTTTGTTTCTCAATGAAATACATGAAATTTTTTCCATTCTATGGAAGACGGTAGCCTCTTAATGTGGAAGGTTATAAAAAATGGCAGTTTTGACCTCCACCCTGACACAATCACCTGTTTGCAAAAGAGAACTCATTTCTGCAGGTGAATAATTCTTGAGGTTAAAAGTCTTTGTCCTCGAGGTCAAAGCTCTTTGGAACTATTACTGTATGTTTACAGGGCTTGTAAGCTTGTCCTGGGCAAGTAATTGATAGCTGGAATGTGAGCAAAGTCAGATTAAGGGAGACTACGTCTTCTCAAAAACTTTCCATTCATTTCAACTGGTGGCAACAGAACATTTTATTCTTGATATTTTCTGAGCTGGAGCCTACATAGGAAAGAATCAACGATGAAACCTCTGAAACAGAGAGTTAATCAGTTTTTTCCTTCAGCCCATAATGTAACAGAGTTCTTGTGGTTTTGAGAATAGTACACTTTGACTTTACTTCTTGGATTGTTTTCTGGATCAAGCATGTCTGGTCAAGCCTTGTGCATTAGATCTCTAAAGATGAAGGATCTGAGGCATTCAAGACTGCTCTCAACTTGTCATTTCCAAATTCTGTCCATGACTATCAGCAGGTTCTTGGTTACTTGCATTTCTCTAGCCATGTGGCAGTCATTGGAAGATTTTGTTCCTTTGAATGAAGACTGACTACATATTTCTAAGACATTTGTGGTTCAGTAATTAGACCTATAGGTGAAGAAATGTGAACATTAGGCTGATAAATCAGACAGCAAATAATCTTTTTTTTCTTCAATTATAAGTTCATTATTATTTTGTAGGCTTTAGGATTGGGATAATCCATGAGTGATAATCAATGTCTGCTAAGATATATTCATCATTGGATTTGTCATGAAATTTCATGACAACGAAAGTATAACAGTACTCCATTTATCCATTTAGCAGGTTCTATAAAAACTTATTGCCTTGGTTTTTGCCCTTTCTGTGTGGGACTCACAATTCTTGCAAAGACTGGGTTCAGAGCCTGGCCACACCACTGTTTCAGAGAAAAACTCAGGGCATGAGAAGACACAAAAGTTCTTAGATGTAAATTCAAGACTTACTTGATAGGTGGGACTTCTTATGAACCTTTGCTAATTTAACTTTCATTAGCAAAACCAAAAGAGTAAAGCCAGTGGTTCACTTAGCCGTGTAGCCTCTTTATATCAGTTTTAATATAAGAGGCTACTTAGGGAGAGCATGAATGACTGGCCATAGTTGTATGTAGTACTTGTACCTTCCCAGCTTCCAGAATCATTGGATTAGAAATTTTTGCGTGTATGTCCCTGTCTTTTTCCTTTACTATATGTTTATGGACTATTTACAAAATGCTTCAAGATCATGTTGAAAGAATGGTGGGAGCTCTTTTTGCTATACCCAGACCAATGATAGTCAAGGAAGTCTGGAGAGGAACAAGGAGAGACCTCGAATTTTATACTGTGAACTTTGTGCAGTGGGTTATGAATGCTGGCATTTATCTGCCTAGAGAAGAGTCCTCAGAGCTGATTTGAAGTCACTGTGCTGAGGGCCTCTTCTGAAGGAGCATTCTTCTCCATCATCGTGGTGTTTGTTTGCAATAGTGTTGCTAGCATCATTCCTGAGGATGATGGATTGCATGTTGCAGGTTAGACTTTGAACCACTGATATTCACTCTCTAAGTTCGTCTGTTCAATCAGCTGTCCACCACATCATGATCTATTCCTATAACGCATTTCTCTTCTACTTACTTTACTTAAGTACTTCCTAGTTGCAAACTCCTCTGTGTGCGCCTTTCTCCTCCAGATCTTCCTTAAGTGTGGAGACATTTATTCCAGTAAATAATGAGGCAAGAACTGCATCAGATACCCTATCTGTTCCTGTGTTCCTCATCACTAGGTTGTCTGTCCAGCCAACCCACAGGCTCATGCTTTCCTTGCTTTTCCTCTTACTGCTGGTGTACCCACAGAAACTCATCTTGTTGCCCTTTCACAACCTTTGCCAGTTTCAGGTCCAGCCAAGCTTTGGCTTTACCAATTTCACCCCTGTATCAAGAGGGTAATGACACCACCCTGTTTAAAAAGCTTATCTCATTGCCCTCTCCCTTACATGAGAAGTATTTTTAAAACATTAAATTTCAGACATACACTTTTACAGATTTTTCTCATATCTAGTCTCTCTTCTGAGGTTGTTTTTTTGTGTGTGTGGGTGCACATAGCCAACATCTCTTTGTCAAACCAAACATGAGAGTGTCTTGCTGGGTTTTTTGTCTCTTCTTTTAATCAAAACAGAAATTCTCATGTGCACATTTGACTGACAGCAGGGTGTTAAGGAGAAATTTTAAAATGAATTTTAATAAAGTTTTGGCACTGAATTCTTCTATTATATTGGAATCAAGAGCCTGTAACAGGTTAACCCACCAAAATGGGAATGCTGGAAAAGCAGTGAAGAATGCTGAAAGGTATTCTTGAAAGCCTTATAAAACATTTTTTGTCCAGAGAGCTGGCATTGACTTTAATAGGAATCCCATGTAAATTGGATTAAATGATCAGCACTCTAAGCAGCTATTTCTATAGTAAGACATAGTAGAATTAAAAACCAATCTACAGACAGCGTTTCTGAAATTCCCATACTTCACACTCTTCAGGGGTAGAAAGTATGACAGAGGAGAAAATATATGGAAAAGCAAACATAAATTCAAGCACAGATGTTATTTTTAGTTGAATAAGGTTTTTATGCATTTTTTTAGTTTTTTTTTTCCATTTTTGTTGTTTGTTTTGTTTATTTATTTATAGATATATACTAAAACCTCACTTTCAGCATGGCCATAATGTGAATACAGAATTGTAGGATTTATTATATGTCTGTTCCTCCAGTCCCTCAATCAGTCCACAAAGTCAAAGCAGAATGATGCTTCTTTACTGTCTTCTTCCTTACTGCCATGGCCCTGAAGGAGTAAGAAATACAGCCCTGCTTTCCCTGTGTATGCCAATAGACTTGGTCTAATTTGACAAGCTGCATACACTCAGTGGGCTAGGGGAAAAACAGCACCATCTTTCTGAATATTCAGGCATCCTGTTAAGTATTCACTTCTGCCTCTTCTGTTGGGCAAGGCACTTCTGCAGAGTTCTGTTCTGTACTGGGCTTTTTGGGGGCAACAAAGTGATATTCTTAGGAAGATAAAACTTTCATTTATCTGTATTTTCAGAAAGCGGCCATGTTCTATCCAAGTAATATGGTTATAGAAATAAGTTGATCGTTACTAGTCATGGCAAATTCGGATTGAGCACACGTCAAAACCTTTTCTCTCTCTGATACACATTTGGTTCTGTGCGTCAATAGGACTGAATTTGTGTATTAAAAAATCAGTTATCAGGTACAGTTGTCATTACATGTTTTAGTGACTCTTGTGCTGGCTTTAATGACACATCTGTTTTAAGATTTCTCTGTTATGCATAATGTGCTGTAGAACTGTTAATCCTAAATCAGATTAAGTAACATTGTCTGGCTAGCGAATAGTGGGAACTCAAAAACACCATGGTAGTTACACATTCATTTTCATTTCTATAAAACTAAAACATAGTGAAACAGTTAAGCAATCAAAACAGCTAAGCATTCAAAACACAGAAAACATGCAGTTTGGGAAAGTCAACTAGGGGAGAAGGGGAAAAAGTTATATCTCTTGTTCGATATCCCACTGTCCTGCTAAACAAAATCACAAAAAAAGACCATGACCATAAACATCTTAATTGCTCCCCAGGCGCATATTACAGTGATGACCTGCATCCATACTCTCATAAGAATACAACAGTGTATTGTTGTCTCTTGAGAAGCCACAGTTTTGGTTTTTGTGGATATGTTGCTATAGCTACCCATCAGAATTAATAAAGTTTTCTGAACACTGGCAGTCTTACCCATTCAAGCTGTAAGTGAAAAAAAACACTTGTTTCTGTCTTAGCCTCCCACACAGCCCTCCAAAAGCTACCCCATTTTGTTCCATATTGCATTCATTGTTATGAGAGAAGACTTAGTTGTGGCTTATGGAATCCCTTTTGGAAACTATGCACAATTAAGCCATTATTCTTCAAATACGTAATAGCAATAATAAAGCTTACAATAGTAAGCCTAAATTTGTTCTGACTGTTAATTGTTTTGCCCTCTCCCTTCAACCCTGCATCTCTTTAAGGTTTCTTGGCTATTGGAAGGACCCAGAGATCTGCATTTTCAACAATGGTCTCTTTCCTAATATTGCCTTTCTGGGCAGAGTGGGGGTAGCTTTTCTCACAGCATCCTGAAGTAGCAGACCAATAACTATGCTTGGTAGCACTGTCAATGATACAGCTTTTGGGGCAGGATAACTGCAGAGATTAAGGATAGTCACTTCTGTCCTGTAGCCTTCTGCAGGGGGCTAAAATTCACTCCCATAAGGCAAAGTGTCTCAACTGAAACTGCAAAATCCTTGTACTTCATTCATTGGGAAGTAAAAAGACTCCCACTGTGAAATAATAAATGTTTTTCTGCCAAACATGGACAATACAAGGCAGAAGAGACAATCCAAGGCAGCATTTCATACACTCTTTCACACCATTTAGCAGCCTTCAGGCACGTGCACCAGCAAGCTGTACATGGGCACTAACAATGCAGCAAGATGGTTGCCAGGGTTACCACAACCTGTCAAAAGAACAGAAAACAAAAGTGCAGGAGCCATGCTGCCCAGCATAATTCCTGTCAAGCGCATTGCCTAACATGCTGCCTTAAGCTGCAATAGAAGAAAAGGGAAGTCCTTGACAGGCATGGAAAAAAGAGCGGTGTTGTAGTTTACAGCTTACTGTAAGAGGCTAGTGATCTGCAGATTGGAGAGACACCAAAAAGCCATCCCTATAAGTGAGATCACAGCTATTGGATACTTGAAGGAAACTATCTCAGCTAGAGAAATCGTTCTCTAAAACAACAACAACAAAACACTAAACCACAAGCATAAAGTCAAGGAATCAATAACTGGAGAAGTCATCACTGCAGTCTTCTTTTCTTTAACGTCTTCTCTTTTTTTTTTTGAGAGTTTTTTTGTTTGTTTTTTTTGTTTTCTTGAGAAGTATTAAAATGCCTTTCTCATTTTGTAAAGCATAATTGCATTTGCTGTTCCTTGGCTGCATTGCAAGGTTAATATAGAGATGTACTCTAGATAGGCAGTCAGAAAGGTAATAAGCCTTCGTAAAGAGGAGACTGTTTCTTTATCCATCATTGCCACTGCATCACACAATAGTTAGTGAAGAACATCTTAATTCTTTCAAGTTAATAACTCCCTGGTACAAGCTTCAGAAATTCAGGAATAAAGTGGCAAAGAAATTGTTACCTACTAGCAATTAGCAAAATCTCCAACCAAATCAAGCTGCTGAAACACCAGTTACCTCTACAAATCAATTAGACCAGTGAATCCAGTTCTCTCCACTGGCTTTAAGGGGATGTCAATGACTAGCTTACAAGCCTGCAAAACAGATATCTAAACCTTGGTGAAATGAATCCCACGTTGAGATTTTAAAAGATGAGTAAATTCTAATTGACAAGGCAATTTGCCATCTGCCCGTCTATGACAGTCTACCTATTTCTTTAGCTTATTAAGATTCCTGTTCTAAACATAAATTTTTGTCCCAGGCAGAAGTTCAAATTATTTCGGTTTTTTTTTTTTTTTTTTTTTCAGGACTTAGAGTGGACAAGGTTATGGTGGGTTGATAACTTTGCATTTCCTTGATGCAAACCTTTCTTTTGTTAGAAATCTTGGGCCTCCTTCCTCCCTGTGTTATCTTAACCTGACAATACAGATTTTTTTTTTCACCTGTTTCTGGAACAGATGCAAATACTGTGTAACCAAAGGAATAGGTGCCATTTGCTCCCTACAGATGTCTTCTTAACTGATAGAAAAAAAAAGTCAGCAATATCTGATTTCTTACTTAAATTAATGAAATCCAAGAATGACACTGAATTTTTTTATTTCTAAGGGTTCACAAAAGAACTTTTCTTCTCAGTACTAACTGAGCTTGCCTAGTATAATATTTTTCTTTATTTTTCTCCAAGCAGCAGTTAGCATGATAGATGAACAGAAGAGAATGGAGAGAAAATGATGCTCTCAGGAAATCTGATGAACAATACATTCACTCCATGGCTGCAGGAAAAGAATTTCTATGAAGTCCCTTTTCTATTGTATGTGTATTTACTGGCAGCAGATTCAGTGGCTTTATTTTATCTTTATTTTTCATTTTGAACTTGGGAGCATTTGAAGCTGGGTAAGTGACTGAGAGATAGCACTGAACAAAATACAGAGGCATGCAAAACTTCCTGCATCTGAAGCTCCCCAGAGATCTCTGTTAGACGCCTCTAACTGGGAAAAAAGCAGAAGAGATCATGTCCATACCACATTGAAAGTCAAACAGGTCATAGACTGGCAGATTTTAAAAGGGGGTTGATCCATGTCTTCCCTGCATGATAATGTGCAAGACAGCTTCCAGAGATGGTGCAGCTACAGTATTCTGAAAGCCCAGCCCCTGAATAGAGCTGTGCAGCACTGTAGTATATATGTACGTAAGAGTTCTTTGGAGTAAGATCACATGTGCCTAATGCAGTTTAGCAGAATGTCACATACCTTGAACCTGAAGACTTTGAGTAGGAAATGGCTGCTCAGGCACCACAATGTAAGCTTTTCACAGGTAGCAGCTGTTGCTTGTCCCACAGCAGTACTTCCTAACCAATGGTCACCTCTTCATTAAATGACATCTGCTGAGTATCACACACAGTTGTTGTCCTCATGGTTTTTATTTACTATCCAAATATGAATGTTTATTTATGTTTTGTATTTCACACCTTTTTTTTTCTTGCTTATGTTGCCATATTTTTCTGTTTCCCTGTCCCATTTCCTGGTACTCTCCAGAGCTCTTGAGCCATTCTTGAGATTCACTGGCTTAAAGCATTACAAAGGTAATTTATTGATATGTTATTCTGTATGATGCTTTAAAAAGTGCATGTAATATTTCTCATTGAAGATACACAAGGGACTGAGCCCTCTGTTTTGTTCTGCATTTGTATCATATCCTGATCTCAAAGCATTTAAGAGTTATCTCAAAGCAAATATAGTGCACACTATGCTACTTTTCATTTTACTACAAAGTAGCTACAGGAGCAGATCAGCTAAAAAGCTACTTTCACTTGATAAGAGGTATCTTGATGTAACATACTTGGGATTAAAAAAGAATAATTAGAAAAATATCAAAGAGGAAAAAATTACCATGAAATTGCTAGTAATAGTACACTTGAAGGCTACATCCATGCTAGTAAATTAAGCATAGCCAAGGAACATTCCTGCACATTAACCTGCTGCTGTCTGTAAGTGCTTGGCTTGGCCTCTGATACGGTTTTGGCTTATCAGCTCATCCTTTCTCAGGTGTGTTTCAGGGAGCTGGAACAGGCTGGGAACTGTTCCCCATAGCCAGATCAGATGAAGCCATCTAGATTTGAAAAGTGAGTTCAACAGTATGAAACTGGGACATTCCCTGCCTTATTTTGTTGCTGGAGATGTGTCTCAGTCACATCCATTTACTGGCAGAGACATAGTCAATGTGTGTGCAGGAGAAAGTACTGGGTTTTTAATTTTTCTTACAGTGGCTTCAGTGCTGCAATGCTTCTTCCAAATAGTATACATGATGTCCGGTACTCTTGACCAATCATACTTAGGAGAAACTTCTGGTATAAAACAGTTCTGATAAGCTTGACAGGCAACTTGTCTAGGAAAAAACCCAGAAATATTCAAAATATCATTATGTTGGTTTTACTTTAGAGGCACCGCGATGAGAAATTATCAAATGTATGTTGTATCACTGAGTGCAGCTTAGGCTGATTGAAAGAAAAGTACATTTTCACCAGTATTTCCTCCCCCCGCCTTTTCTGAAAGCGAGCTGGACTCTAGCTCCATGGCATTTTAAGAAAGGCACAAAACTTACCAATGGCATTTTCCCCCTTTTTCTTTGGACATAGGTTGCAGGGAAGATCTTCCAGCAAAGGAGAGCTACCTTTACCTTCAACATTTCACTTAACATTAAATAAAAATAAATATAAAAAAAAGCAGATGGAGTCACCCAATCAAAAACCTGTTCCCTAAAAAAGTGTATTTTTTTTTTTTGTCCCAAGAGATTTCCATGTGATTATTTTGCTCAACTGTTTTCTGATTGTTTAGTCATGTACACATTCAACTGAACAATTTAGCTTTTAGCTGATCTAAGCGACACCTGAATTTGTGGACTATTACAAAAGAATGTAATATGAGCTAGGGTTTTGGCACAGAATTTGATGAAGCTTTCTGCAGAGAGCCTGAATGGAACTTTGGCTAATAGCAGGAGCTACTGCACTGTCTTCACTCTCTTAATTCCATAATTCACACCCAGCCAAGTAAAGATGTATTATATTGCAATAGAATGAATATAATTTAAGATAGAGAACTCAAGAGGAGGATGAAGGTCACTGAAGAGACATTTAAATTTCTTCCTTAAATAAGTAATCATGTGCTTAAAAAGTCTTGCTGGAAAATTACAATATTCTCTGGGGGGAAAAAAAGAAGACAAACCGTGGCTGTTGAAAGATACACCTTAGTGTGGTGAATCTTCTAATTCACCCTCTTGTGATATATTGATGTGTGCAGGAACTTGTCTCCTATTATATTTTTGTTTAAATTTTTTAGTTGTTACTATAGATATTTGATTCTATATTTTTTAAATTCTTTGTGGGAATGATAATTCAACAGATTATAAACCCAGAAACAGCTGTTCAATGCAGTACAGTTCTAAAACTCTCAGGGGAAAATGAATAATAAAAATGCCTTTTAGTAGTGAGTTTTTGAGAACTCCAGTGACAAAATCTATTCCATTTTTCATACACTCTTCAAATATTAACAAAAACTCAACAGTATGGTGAAGTTTGACAAATGCAAACATAAAAAGCTATGAGAGATTGTCCATGTTCTCAATTGACCCCTCTATTTCATCCTCATTCTGCTTAGATTCTTCACGGAGATTTTGAAGATCTATGTAAATTGGCTCCTAGATTTAAGGATTGTGATATATGCTGACTGGTAAATGTCTACATCTTATTTAAGCAACCTTGAAAGGCTGATTTTGAAACCATAAATTAGTCCTACCATTTACCTCTTTATTATCTCACACAACCTACCTTTTAACTCAGTGGATATTCACCTGTTTTCATTTATTAAGCATACAATAGAATCAAAAGTTGCTAGTTCTAAATGTTAGTCTCTCAGGACTATTTCAGAGATGACACATTCTGAAACTTTAGAAAGAGGTGTCAAAAAATCTTTCCTTTTTATGGGGTTACCAATTATTTTTTTTCCTTTAAACAGAATAAATGACCTACTAGGACAAAGGATGGGAAAACTGAAAGGAGAATAATCAGAACTTGAGTGTCAGGCTTAAGCAGTTTTTTGACCATATTTGCACCTATGACTGCTTCTGGAATGGTGATCTTCCTATGTGCCATAAAAGAAAAGAAGCTATATTTACTGGAATAATTATGGGAATATATGGCTCTTCTGAGGTCCAAGAGCTATGGACCAATCATGTAATAAATTCCACAATCAAAGATTTGTCACCAAATGGAAAAAGATCACCAAATAGTAAAAAATGAGTTCTTTTCACTGCATGCACATTTAAAGACAATTTTCAAGTGATAGACAACAAGACTGAAGTGTTTTTCGAAAGTACCTACAAATGTTTATTCATGGATGCTGTGCACTCTCCACAGTTATGCAGAGAAAGCAGCTTATACATATGCAAATAGCACTGAACTATGCATTTGTATGTGAAATTACCTGATTGGCATTTCAAATCACTGTGTCTCGTGCAGTTATGAGAGTTGTTCAATTGCTTCTATTTGAAAATTCAGCCTTAAGGCACTTTCTTGGTAAAAATAAGATTATATCCTCTTGTCCTCTGTCAAACTTTACTTTTTTCCAGGATTCTTTTGCAATACCTCATATGCTAGTTGATCGAGATTGTCCCTGTAGAGGGGTAATTGTGTTACAATTGTAACATGTTTTTCTTTTGATGTAGGAGCCCTTTACAATGGAAGATATTAAACATAAGATAATCCAGCCTTGGTTGCAATAAACTATTATTTTATTTCTTTTCTTGAGTACGTGGATGAAGAACTTTTGCTTCTCCTCAGAAATCTCTGTAGTTTTCCAGCCTTCTTACCACAGTTTCTTGGTCTTAAGCTTATAGTTCACCTCTGAAAGCTAGTTCATCTCTTAACAGAATGTAAAACTATATTGCCAGTTTGTGTCTTTGTCCTGTCAGATTTATGACATGCAGGGATTCGAGAACATTACGTCTGGAGTGAGATTCATTTCACAGTGTCACGCATCCAAGCATAGTTGTCTATACTCAATGGAGAACTTTGGCTCTAAGAAGGTGTCCACGCTCAGGTCTCTAGAACCATTTGAGACATCATCAGATGGAGTACAGCCAGGATACCCTATCTTATATGTCTACCTGCAGGCAACTGAACTAAGTTTAACTGCAGTAAAGTCAATTTAATCTGTGGAGGGATTTAGCTGATCAGTGACTGTGCCTAACTTCTCTGAGTGAGCAACCATTTCTCCACATACCATGGTTATATTGATCAGATCTTCAGTGACTGTAATGGTAACTTAAGCATCCTCACATACCTGTAGTTAAGGAAAAATACATTTCTTCCTCCAAGAGCTGAAAACCACCTCCAATGCATTTGTAAAAAATCTCCAAAGTGAAGCTGTCAGATAAGAAGTTCAGACAAAAAAGCCCCACATATTAATGACCATCTACATAGGTTCTTTCCTTTTCTTAGCTGCATTCCAGCTGTCTTTACTCGTAGCACAACAAGCTTCAACAGTCAAACAGAAAGGATGAAGCAAGAATTAATTTCCTTGACACTGTGCATATATATATATGTCCATTCTCAGTTTTTCATGGGAATAAGGGATGACATTGATCTTAGAGTTGTTATATTTGGCTTCAACCCAGCTGAAGCCTGATCCAAACAGTATCCATGGCTTCTTATCCAGTTTTTACTTAAGAGTCATTGCAAGTCAATTAGAAAGAGTATTCAATCTACTCCTAGAGACATTGTCATGGAAATATCTCTTCTTCAGCCTAACAGCTCAGTGAATGATTGCTTTTACTACTGCTAATAGCTTTATGCAAAATATTTTTATTCACACATTACAAAGTACAATGAGAAAGTAACTAAACTTTTACCATAGAATGAGTATTAAAAATATTTATTTAATTATTTTTACCACTCTTTATTCGGTTTATCAGTAAAGAAGTCTGCAAAATCATGTAGCTTCTGTTATTTCCTATCATCTTCACACCCGAACATTCACACACAGGTTTGGTTTTGTTGATTACAGGGGCTTCAATTATTAAGTCTGTTTGTCCAGGAAGATTATGCCTCTTATATTGAAGGTCTTGCTCCATCATCTTGATCCTCAAAGATTAAACCACTGGTTTTATGAACATTCAGAAAACTTGTGGCAGTAGTTGTACCTCCTGAATTTTTCATTCATAATGTGTTGTATGAAAAATGGCTCTTGGAAGTTGTCAGGGGGCATTTTGTCTTTTAATAATAGCTCTGGACGAAGCTTTTTACTTACAGGACTTGAGCAGAAAGACCATGCAGAGACTCAAAGGCCAGCAAAAGCGTTTAATAAGCAGCTTTCTGTTAGCAGAAAAAGATTATAGAGGAGCTGAGGGCAGGTGACTGTCTCTGAGATGCCAAACAGCAATCAGTAATTGGTGGCAAAATAAAATTTAGTTAACCTATGTGAACTAAAAATATTCTTAAGTTTTCCTTGCTACCTGCTAATTGGTATTCTGTAGTATAGTGTTCACTAGAGATCAACATTAAGTTCAGTCTACTCACGAGTTAATTCAATCCGAAGAGATCCCTCTTAGGAGGTGACAAAAGCGCCATGATTATATCTAGCCTTGATTCCTACACCCCAGTGTCAGTCCAAGTACTTTTAACTGTTCTTGGACTGGAGATTATTATTCCTTTTTAATATGTTTTTTCTACTTCAGTAGGATGATATAATTTAAAGAGATATCTATTAATCAGTTTGAAGAATAAAACACAATTTGGCACAATTTTGTCAGTCTATGGTGTTTATGTTGGTTTCTTATTAATACCTTACTCACAGTCTTGGTCAGACACTTGCCTGCCACTGTTACTAAAAACATTTTTTGGGATTCATTATTGGAATACTACAAAATTTGTCTCTTCTGGGACCTCTGTCTTCTGTCCAGTTTTCTATAGGCTTTTCACGTTTCAGACTACGTATCACCTTTGGACATGTAAATATTCTTATGGTCTTCTATGTTATGCTGGAATAAACTGTAAATTACCTTCTGGGAATTAACAATGGGATCATTTCTATTGACCTATTTATACTGTCTACACATGAGGAGATTATCCTATTAGTGAATTCCAGGTTATGGTCAGTGCTGCAAAAATGCAATTGCTGCAGAAGACAGCAACACACTTGAACTCTATAAAATTCAAAGAAGAGAAAAATATCCAGATACTTCATACAATTTCATTACCTTGGAGTATAGCCAATTTGAGTGTTTAGCAGAAGAAGGGATAGGCCTCTGTCTCTAATAGTACACTATTAGGCCTATTAGTCTCCTATTAGTTAAAGAGGCTCTATATTTTTTAAAGAATTCTTCCTAGAAATGTGTAAACATGTGAAGCAATCAATATGTGTATTCACATACGAATTGCTCAAAATGCCATTGTTCTATAGTGACAAAAAGGTAAGAATTTGGTTCTGTATTTAGAAGAGATAAGCTAGTACAATACTGTAACAAGACAGAGTAAATTTGTACCATCACAGTGTTTTGTTAAAGTCTTTATTGAAAGAATATTCATTTTTCTGATATTTTTGTTCATCTTCCTGTTTTTGCACTTATCTTTGTCACATGAACAAGACATCTGAATTTCAATGCCCAACATGGGTTTATGAGATATCACAGCATAACTAAGCTGTGCTGCTTTCACCTTTTCAAAATTCAGTAATTCGCCTGTCTAAGGCTGTGGTTCTTTCTGGCAGCTGCCAACGCTGCAAGAATAGAGGAGACCAGTCAATCAAAGTCTAGAATAAGTAAAAGGTCAGAGGAGTCAATACACGGCTGTCCTTCACAGGCTGCGTGAGGTTCTAAAAACCCATTCATGTGACATGAAAAAGGGAAAATAACTGTGTGATTCATTTACACATCATGGAACAAAACAGAAATAGGAAAGAAGACCAGCTTAACCATTTATATTTTGTTTCTGTTGTGGCAATATCATGACTCTCTAAGGCTCCAACATATGAATGGACAGTTAAATGATATTCCTAGTAATCATAAAAATTGGTTGGTTTGCAGTTAATAAAACTTTTTTTCTCTTGTTTCCTATTGCTTCTATCAAGTTTGACCACTGACTTTAGAAATGCAGCTTCAGGCTGGAAGCTGTTCAGATGCTATGATGACAAGGCTTGTGTACACTCATAATCAAATTTCACAAAGGTGGGAAACATTTTAAGATGTTTATTAAAGCTATCCGTATTTTTCTCTAAGTCTTTTTCCTTAAAAAAAAACAACTGTGGTTTTGTCCTATCCCCAGATACTCTGAAACTCTTAAATCATCTTATATGGAGGACTTGCAAGATGTGACCAGACTCAGCAGCAGTCTTGACTTCCATCAGTTGAAAGCCCGTGAGTGAAAATATGCATTGTCAATGTTGATAAGGAAAATAAGTGCAAGACACTTGAACACAGACACTTCTCCAGTTCATGCTTGGTTTAAATTTTAAGGGCTTGAAATCCCCCACAGGAAATAAAGAGCAGCTGCCAGTGTGAGGGAGAGGTGGCTCTCCCACACCTTACAAACTGTCTGAGCTTCTTCGCTCCTTTCTCCATTTCCACAAAGGACAAGGAGGACATTGGAACTCTGGATTTGTCCGAACAGAAATTACTATGCATGGGAACACCCTCAAGAAGGATTTGGGGGAGAAAAATTCTGGGAAGTGCCATCACAGCATGAAATAGGGACTTGATGGCATGACAAGTTTCAAGATAATTCCACAAAAGTGACCAAAGCAGACAGTTTGGAAGTGTCAGAGCTATGAATCTAGCTTCCAATGTGATGACGGAAGAGGAGCCTGGAGAAAGAATGAGAGACAATGCTACATCTTAATAGTAATTTCAGCAACATATCTTTAGCAGCACAAGGACTGTACACATCTCCCCAGTAAATTCTGAGCTTTCACACCAAGTTCATTTCCAAGGGGTAAGTCTCTTGGGGCAAGGTCATCAACTTTTCTCCTGAGAAAGAATTCTTTTTTACGGCTGCTCAGAGGAGAGATTTGTCTCTGTTAGAAAGGGAGCCTTCCCTCACTAGAGGAAGCTAGCAGACTGTTTGAAAAGGGCACCAAAGGGACCACTATTAGAGTCTAAGGACTGGGTAAATCAAAATAAAAAGCAATAAGTATTACCTACTACACACGCACAAAGAGGAATGAATTACAAACGATTGTCCTAAATCATTACCCCATGGTGGAGCCATGGCAGTATTACTTCCTTTGCTCTCAGACTATTACATTTTTATGTTCAGGATCTCTTTAGATGACAGAGCACCTGCTACCTGACTACATGATAAATGAAGCACCATCATCTTAACACAAGCTGAGCTCATTTGATGAGATTTGCTGGGCAAATGTAATGAGATCTTCACTGTAAAATCTCCTGAAGTTTACTTTTCATTAGTTACCTTTATTCAGGTGCATGAATCTGACATTGACATTTGTAAGGTGGCAACTTTTGAATAAGTATCCGTATGGTTGCATCTCTTCACACTTGCACACAAAAGCATACACAAGTGCTTTTGGAGAAAATCTGTTTGTGTTGTGTGAGGCACTAATAATTACATGTTGATGTAATTATCCTGGGCTTTGGCGATGCTTTTGTGCTGAATTTGAGATTTTCATCATCCGCATGGTGGATCTGTGTGATATCCTGTTGAACCATTTAGGAGCTTATTGGATCTTATCTTGGCTTTTGCCAGAAATAGGTTGTTTTAATGTAGGTAAGCATGAGGTTTCCACAGAAACTTGCATGTTTTTACATGGGTAGCTGTTAATTCTTTAGAGTATAAATTCAAACCTGAAAAGCATAATCTTTAAATATAGCTAACAGGTCACTTTTTCATTCACTCATAATACTGTAAACTTAGTAGCCACTGTCATAACTGAGACGGTGAAGTAGCTGAATCACTGCTTTATTCTACAATGACAATTTTCCGTTATTTTTCCTTTTTGAAACTGCTGTGCAGAATAATCTTTTCCAAAATCAATGTTTTAACATTACACATGCTGCTGACAAAATGTTATGGCTCCGGTTCTTATGATATTGCTGAGAAAATGCTTATTAGAGTGATAACCATAGAATCATAGAACAGTTAGGGTTGGAAAGGACCTTAAGATCATCTAGTTCCAACCCCCCTGCCATGGGCAGGGACACCTCACACTAAACCATATCACCCAAGGCCTCATCCAACCTGGCCTTGAGCACTGCCAGGGATGGAGCATTCACAACCTCCTTGGGCAACCCATTCCAGTGCCTCACCACCCTAACAGGAAAGAATTTCCTCCATATATCCAGTCTAAACTTCCCCTGTTTAAGTTTTAACCCATTACCCCTTGCTGTATAACTACAGTCCCTAATGAAGCGTCCCTCCCCAGCATCCCTATAGGCCCCCTTCAGATACTGGAAGGCAGCTGTGAGGTCTCCACGCAGCCTTCTCTTCTCCAGGCTGAACAGCCCCAACTTTCTCAGCCAATCTTCATATGGGAGGTGCTCCAGTCCCCTGATCATCCTCATGGCCCTCCTCTGGACTTGTTCCAACAGTTCCATGTCCTTTTCATGTTGAGGACACCAGAACTGCACACAATACTCCAGGTGAGGTCTCACGAGAGCAAAGGGGTAGGATCACCTCCTTCGACCTGCTGGTCACGCTCCTTTTGATGCAGCCCAGGATACAGTTGGCTTTCTGGGCTGCAAGTGCACACTGCCAGCTCATGTTCATTTTCTCATCAACCAGCACCCCCAAGTCCTTCTCTGCAGGGCTGCTCTGAATCTCTTCTCTGCCCAACCTGTAGCTGTGCCTGGGATTGCTCTGACCCAGGTGTAGGACCTTGCACTTGTCATGGTTAAACTTCATGAGGTTGTCATCAGCCCACCTCACAAGTGTGTCAAGGTCCCTCTGGATCTATGGCCATGAAGGATATCATCGCTGGAATTAGAGCAGTTACAAGTTTAACAGAAATTCTCACAGGGTCCTCTTCAAGAAAAAATACAGTTTGGAAGATGAGAGTGAAAAAGCTGCTATGGTATTTCAGGAAGGAGTCATGTGTGAGTGCACATAGCAAGGAAAACCTATAAGCCATTCAGTTAAGCAAATCCTGGGAACCGACCCTAACTAAACTTCTGAGTGCTTCCATGTTTGACCATCATTTGATCAATCTGTATAAGCAATCTTATTTGAATTTATAAAAGGAAACAAAATCAAAGTCTGAAAAACCATCCTTAACATCCGTCTCCTGCTGAGCCTTTTTATTTCCTCCCACATGGTACTTTGGATCAAAATGCTTCGGAAAAGATGAGCAGTAATATTTGGGCATGATGATAAAGAAAGAGATGCCTGTTCCCAAAATGACAATCAGGACTGTGTGTTTTTGTTCAAACAGAAGACATATTGGCTACAGTGAGACTCAAGAAGAAGATTCTTAATGGTCTGCAGGGGCTTTTGAAGACTGTATAAACATGAAAAAAAGGCAGTGACTGTTTACTGAGATAGAAATAATTCAGTGGTACAGATGAATCATGTTACTTCGGCTGTAAGAGGAACAGAAGGGGTCTTAATAAGGAAAAATGCAATTAAAGGTCTTCTACACTAAATTTTACTAAGCTGAAGCAATAATATTATTTCAAAACTGGTAGAAAACAAGTTTATAAGCCCCTTTTGCTGTAGTATTGTATGCTCTTATAAACAGCAGATCCCACAGTAATGTTGGCTTATACATTTGGATAATTTAAAGCTCAGGCAGTACTCAATAATTTTATCATCAAGGCAATTTTTACCCCTAAAAGCTGTCTAATAAATATTAGATAACTCTTATGAAAGTATTTCATTTTAATATTTTGCTTAGTACAGAAAACATTATTTTCTTATTTTCTCATTTATGTTCTTGAAAAGGCAATGACTGCTTCCGGTCTTCCCCTTTTACAATATCTATATATGGAACAAGTGTATTACTATTTCTATGGGAAGTATATATGACTTCATAAAATGATTCTCTGAGATGTGCCATTGCATGTAATACTTGACTGACCTTTGTGATAGAATAATCTCACATAACTTCATCCCTTTAAAAGTTAGTTCCTTAGTTGTGTATTCTCCCTCTGGACTCATTGGATAAACACAGGCAGTTCTAGGAGACAATTAATATAAATTAATCTAATCCATTTTAGACATTTACCTTATGATGAAATTATTGTCTTCAGCAGTACCTCTGAGAACAGAGGCATTCGATATTTCAGAGTTTCAGCCATCTAAATTTAGGTGAAGTGCCTCCTTAGTGCCTAATATGTCTTTTTATTTTCTTTTTCTACACACTTTCCCATTTCATGCCTCAGATTTTACACTTATAATAATGTCAAGCGCAAGAAACTATGGATTCGTGATAACATGTTTTTTTACATGCATAGTCATGACAGTCCAACGTATTCATGCTCTCCTTTTAGGAGTTACTTAGATCATACCATGATCTGCATGGGAAAGTACGAGCAACAGCATCAGAACTTGCCAGTAAAAATGTTTACATGAACATAGCATACATTTTGGAATGCTCTGACTCTTCAACATTTGCTTTGCAGGAGTTCAATCTTTATTTTTACCTTTACACATATTTTTAATGTTATTTCAGTCCTAACACTTGGTAGCTGAGACAGAAGAGATGAAATAGTTAAGTACTACTTTTCTTGCTGCTGCCATAACATTTTTGAGCAGCTGTGGACACTTGCATACCATTTTCTCTGCCTGATAGCAGGATCAGTGTTAGCTGTTGCTAGCTCATCTATCTTGCTGCCTTGCTCTTGCACAACAGTGGGGTTTTCACACTTTTTTTTTCCTGACCCTGACTATTCATCATGAAGGTGGAAATAATGGCCCTAATGGCTATCAAGTCCCTTCCCTGTTACCCCCTTGAGGTTCAGTGTAACTCTTATTCCCTTGACCATGCAGACACAAAAATGTCCCAACAGCAAGTGACTGTCCATTCCTAAACTCACTTGATTTTGATTCTTTTCCTTTTCTTCTTCCATCCTTGCCTTAGAGGAAGAAAATAACAATGAAAAACAGCAGCAACCAAGTCCAGTGAGTTTCCATTGTTCAGGATGTTCTTGAACCAGGCAATTCCCATCCCCCGCTCATTTATTATTCATTTTGTTCAATGACTAAATAAAGCCGAAAAGGTTATTTTGTTGGAATAAAGCCTGTATTAATTGTATAAAAGCTGTCACTGTTCTGTTTTGGCTTAGTCTCTTCTCTGGCTCCCAGTAGCTAGCTGCAGCTCCTCTTTCACTGAATTTCTAGCTTCAGGCACCTTTCTTGTCCCCAAGATCTATATCTTTTTTGCTTTTCAAAAGTGAACACGACATCACTGAAGCTGGAGCAATTCCTCTGGCTGTGAAGCCTTCATACTTGTTTTGATATTGTCTGCCTGATGAAGCCTGCTTTCTGCTTTTTTCCTTCTTGTCTGCCATGGCAGTGGGAAATACCTGAAGTTGGGGGAACTTGGAGGTAGCACTCCTCACACAGGTGCTTCGTTCATGTGAGAGTAGGGATGGGAAAGGGATTTCCTTATCTACTATAAGTGCAAGACCACATGAATTGTTTGACTGACCATTGCTGTCTCCGTATGCCCTTGCATGCCTTCATCGATTGCAGCCGCCCATGCTTGCTCCATCAGCTCTACTGAGCAGGGAAGGTCTTTGTGTGTTTATAATTGCTAATTAAATCCTGAGCTTTTTAAAACAAATGCACTAGTGAATGTAAAGACAATAAGTGAGAAGCTATTTTATTTTGAAACACTGAACATTTTTAAAGTGCAAAATATCAAAACAAAATACTTTATATAAATACATAGCACTTTCACTCTCCTAGAGCAGAACAGAACTAACTGGGCAGAAGAACCTGATGTTTCCTACTTTGCCAAAGCTTTTGAAATTACATTTTTGAACAAGAAAAACTGATTAGGCTCTTTTGTTTTACACAGGTGGTAATAATGCCATTAGAAATTAATTAACACAAAATAATTTTTGGAGGTATTTTAATAAAAACACTTCCTGTGTTGGATGTTGGCTGATATTTTCTATCTCAGTAGATTATTTGCAATTTAAAGTCACAGACAATTTAAGAGCTAGCATAGAAAAAAAAATAATGTTTCATCCCCATACTTTTAATTCAAGAAGCATATACATATGGCATAGCAGAAACAACAAGAACATAGATTAATCTGTTGTGTGATTGTTCCAGAATACTACTTTTAGTTGCTTTTTTTTTTATTTGCTAGTTTCAGGGTGAAGGAGGGCTACATCATCTTGACCACACTGAAAAACATTGTCCTTGACTGGAGCAGAATGATGAGCTCCTCCTGAGAAACGCATTCTGAACTAAATAAAACATCACTGCTCTTGGATTGTTGTTTTTTTTTTTGTTGCTTCGCAGCATGATCTTGATTTTGTTAAATATATAATATTCTTTTTACAAAACATGTTGATAATGTGACATCCTTTTGACATATTGAATTGTGAAAGCATTGCTATCAACATTTATGGGTTCACTGGTGTATACATAATTGCATGTAGATATTGCATTATTATAACAATGAAGGCAAAGACCTTTCTACAGCTTCCTCAAGTGGCTGATATATTGCCTCTGGCCATGGAGTTGTTTGCAGTGCCAACATGCAATCTATAGATGGATCAATCAAGTATGATAACAAGCAGAGATCTTATATAGAATAGCTGCACTTAACTTTAAAATAATTGGTTTTGATGATGTAAATTTGACACGTTATGAACTTGCTTACGATCCCCTTCAACAAAAAGAATTGTGTGTTTGCCTGTTGTATGGTATTGCCTCTCTGCTGTGAGGAGGCAGAGGGTATTTGAGGGTTTGGCATGACCTGTGAAGACTAAGAGGGGTTTGCAGACTAGCCACACCTGTTTCATCACTTCCCTGTTACTGGAGTGGAGGGCAAGGGTGTACGGCAAGAGAGATGAGCCTAAGGGACCCACAAACCTCATTTTTGTTTGGAGGTAGAGGTGAACAGAAAAATGGTCTCGGTTTTGGGGGCATTCTAACTACAGCAGATCTGTTCTGAGGGTGAAATTGAGCAAACTGAGTTAACTGACATATTGCTCTGGATTTGTGGTTTAATTTGATGTAATTAGAAATAAAAAAAAAACAAACCAAAAACCAAACAACAACAAATAACAATGACAACAACAACATCAACAACAAAAACCAAAAAATACTCTCCAAATCTTTTGACAGTGTAAAAAAAGAGTGACCAAAGTGTCATTTTTATCTTGCATGAAACTTTCATGAGGTTTTAAATATTTATTTCTCAAATAAAATGGCATTGCATTAAAATTCGAAACAGTCTGTTCAAAATATTTTAACCTAGTTTTCTGACAGGAAATTAGGGACATTGAATACAAATTTCAATTATTTCAAACATGCCATTTTGAGAACATGTTTTGAATCAACACTTTTTGGTTTCTATCTTGGGGACTCAGTTAATCAGGCAAACTAAAATTGTGGCCTGATGACTGTTGTACTGTATCTTTTCTGTTAACTAAATGCACATGATAAGGTTCCTCAAATAAGGTTATATATCCAAAGATGAGCTATTAGTTCTCCTAATTTGATAAGATCTGATGTTTACCTTTGATATTTTTAAATTTTTGTTGGACACTGATATGAATAAAGTGGCCTCTCAAAGGAATTACTTTCAGGCTTTTGAAATTGTACCTAGTTTTTTTCACTGTTTCCTTAGTTTCCACAGTCTATGAATTTCAGTTGTGCAATGTCAGACTTCATTTATTACGGACATGACAGAGATTAATAAAATGCTGGACAAGCTATAACTGATAAAAATTTTGAAAGCTTCACTGTAAAATTGGATGAAGTGGAGATAGAAATTGAAGACATGGAGGTAACAATTGACAAACAGAGTCTATTCCAATCAAGAATATCAGAGGACTTTAGAATACTGCAGAATGCTGTGAAATTGAGTTGATCACCTGGAAAATAGAGTAAGAAATATCAGGTGTGAGGGCTGGAGAGGCTGAGCTAATCTTTTCTGAGAGGATCATGAGGGCCAGAAACGGGATATCTTTCAGCTTGTTTGATGCATGCCATACATTGCCTATCATAGCTCTAGTGTCATTAAGTTAGAAAACACAGACATAGTATTTGTACAGTGTGCTGCTTTCAGCCTCCAGTAGACAAATTAAACATTAAAATTCATATAGGAAGCTAAAATTAGAAATGGCATGATTTTAAGCAATTCAAAATGGTGAAATTGCAAATTAAGTGAAGCCTATTGGCTGAACTAGAACTCATAGCTCTAATGGAGCATTTAATACCATTCTGTAAGGAAAAGCCTGTAACCAACTCTAAGAAGTCAGAAAAAGAATAATTCCCTACCTTACATTTTTCTGTGCTGTGTCAAAGTTTACGTTGTTAATGATAGCTTGCCAGGGCCTTAGGTTCATGTATTTCTGTTGCCTCCAGGCATGCAGAGCATAAAGATAAGATGAACTGTATATGGACTGCAAAAAATGGTTTTGATTCAGCCTCTGAAGGGTTTATTTTCAGTAATGTAGATTGTCATTGCCTTTCCTCTTAATTCTTAACCACTGTTGTCACAGAGCTCATTTAGCTGAATTTATATGATGTGATAAGTTAGTATTACATTTATTACCATAATTATCATGTCTGATTAATCTTGCTTATTCTGGAAAATCGTGCAAGTTTCTTACTAGAGGGCATACTTCAAAGTTTTAATATTCATGTATAAGGCAGATGGCCCAAGGACTGAAAATAATTAATCTGGACTAAAGGTGTCTGTGGCAAATTAAAGATAGGTATGCTGGGATGGTTTCAATATCCAGTGTTGATTGAGGCAGGTTGAAGATAGATGTAGTGTGAAGTCGAAGGGCATGGTGATTGCTAGAGCTGTACCCATCAATTCAATGCCACCGAATGAGGTTTTAAACACTTTACTTTCAAATTTGCCTGAAATGATATAGCACTTTTTTTGGTCCATGCCTAAGCTCACATAGGCACTCTTGCAGTTGTCGTTTGTTCTGACCGTGCATAGGATCTCCAGGTAGAAACCTGCTGAAATTACCTCAGTCAGGATTTGACTAAATAAAGTTCTGTAAAATAGGTGATGGAATTTCCTCTAGATGATCACAAAGATTTACTCCAGCCATCCCACCATAATCTATGTGCTAAAATAATCATTGATCTATCAACATTATCTAGTGCTGATATTCCTATTTTTTGCCGTTTGATGCTTCTTTGAATAAATTCTGATGAGTGTGTGTGTCTGAGAACAGCAAGACAGTGAGGCATCTAAGTGAATTTGACTCAAAAGAAGGAATTAGGACAGAATTGCCAGTAGCTTCTTGTTTGTGGCCTCCTTATGAATGAGTGCATTGCTCACTAGGAAGCTTACCTAGACAGCAGAGGGGAGTAAAAATTATATCAATAACAAGAAAAGCAAAACCGCAGGCTAACCCTGAAGAGGTATTGGGGTGTTTCCCTTATTGCTGTGTATGTATAAAGAGTGAGCTACCTGAGTATTGCCACATGTTGTTGTTTTGCTTTTTATTGCTTCTGCTCTGTGTGTTTTGAATGTATTTCACTCCTTTTTGTGAGAATCTCTTGGAAAACAGAAAAAAAAATGCTTACCGTCCCACTGGTATTTATTTTATTTTTGTGATGGGAATTGTTTGACAGTATTACTCTGTTTAGTTCTGATTTGTTTCTTTTGCTGTTTCTTGTGAAATTAGACTTCTTACGCTCAAATGGTTGACTTTTTAAAATATGATTAAGTTACAAAATACACTAGTATCAAACCAGGAAAACATTTGAAAGTCTCATGTCCCAGAGAATGGCTTTTATGTTGTTTCTTATCTGCTCCCCTTTTTAAAGTGTTGGTTTATACAGGCTTGCTAAATTATTTTAGTCATAGTTTTACCTGCATTCGTTCTCTGTGGCTGCTAAAGATTGAAAATGCCTTCAGGCAACGATCTTACAGGCTAGGACTTTCGGATTGTCTGTGATAGTAGATTTCAAGATCTTCACTCAGATAACTCCCTCTTCTTGCCCCATATAAATATATACCCTTTTTGTGAGGGTATAGCTGTAGATCTCACACATACAGAATCATAGAACAGTTAAGGTTGGAAAGGACCTTAAGATCACCTATTTCCAGCCACCCTGCCATGGGCAGGGACACCTCACACTAAACCATGCCACCACCAGGGATGGAGCATTCACAACTTCCCTGGGCAACCTATTCCAGTGCCTCACCACCCTAACAGGAAAGAATTTCTTCCATATATCCAATCTAAACTTCCCCTGTTTAAGTTTTAACCCCTTACCCCTTGTCCTGTCACTACAGTCCCTAATGATGAGTCCCTCCCCAGCATCCTTATAGGCCCCCTTCAGATACTGGAAGGCTGCTATGAGGTCTCCATGCAGCCTTCTCTTCTCCAGGCTGAACAGCCCCAACTTTCTCAGCCTGTCTTCACATGGGAGGTGCTCCAGTCCCCTGATAACCCTCGTGGCCCTCCTCTAGATTTGTTCCAACAGTTCCATGTCCTTTTTATGTTGAGAACACCAGAACTGTATGCAATACTCCAAGTGGGGTCTCACAAGAGCAGAGTAGAGGGGTAGGATCACCTCCTTCGACCTGCTGGTCACACTCCTTTTGATGCAGCCCAGGATACAGTTGGTTTTCTGGGCTGCAAGCGCACACTGAAGCCGGCTCGTGTTCATTTTCTTATCGACCAGCACCCCCAAGTCCTTCTCCACAGCGCTGCTCTGAATCTCTTCTCTGCCCAACCTGTAGCTGTGCCTGGGGTTGCTCTGACCCAGGTGTAGGACCTTACACTTGGCATGGTTAAACCTCACAAGTGTGTCAAGGTCCCTCTAGATGGCATTCCTTCCCTCCAACGTATCAACCGAACCACACAGATTGGTGTCATCGGCAAACTTGCTGAGGGTGCACTCAATCCCACTGTCCATGTCAGCGACAAAGCTGTAAGATCACACACATATGTGATATAATTTCACATACAAAAATAAGGTGTCAACTAGGAAGACAATTCTTACTCAAGATCTGCAAACCCTTGCTTCTTGTGCCCAGTGGACAAAAAAAGTAGCTACAGGAACACTGTATCTTCTTCCCATCTGTCCAGTGCAGCAGTATCTAAGACACTCCTTAAAACTTTCTGGAAAGGGAAAACTGCTTCGGCAAGCAGTTCTCTATTGTGCTGTCTTTGTTTGCAAAGATAGGACAGTAGAGAACTGCTCAGGACCTGCTTTTTAGCCTGGGTTCCTGAATGCTTCTTGCACTTGGGGATTTCACTGACATTTACAAATGCTGATAATGAAAGCTCATCTAAAATATACATGCGCAGCATTTTGTGAATATTTTAAACAGCAGCTGGGCTGAACTAGATCTCACAAATTCAAACTGAGATATGGCTTTTTACGAAAATACAGCCATTTTAATCTTAGTTAGTAAGGTTGACATGTCTGCGTTTGGATGGGATTTGGGGGAGGAATGCAGAGCATTCAAGGCCACTTGTTACCCTAGAATCATGGAACATGGGGATTTTCAAAATTGTTCACAGTCAATTTGTAGACAATAGAAATATGAATACCCGTTCAGGCAGCCGTCCCCTGCTGCCCTGCCTGAACTTTCAAACCTTTGACAATTAAGATACTACTAGCTTAAACTAGTCATATTGAGTCCTGAATGCTGACAGAAGTTGAAGTCACTGTTTCTAGGGAAGAAGGGGTGCTATAAAGAGAAAGTGGATATATCAAATTCATGTTACATCACATATATTCTTAGTACTCATTAATAGACATCTTTCCCTCAATAGGCAAAGAGAAAGAGCTAATAAAAGTAGCACAAAGTTGTAGACCAAAATTATAATGCTCTAGATTAGTCCATAACAGTCCATTTACCTTCAGATTTTATTGTAAGATGGCCATGTTTTAGTGGAATGCTTTTAACTGAAGACTGAAATTCTGTGCTGTGAAGTGTGAAGCATTTATTTTAAATATTTATTGCTTCATTGAAAAAAAAGTTGGTAAATGTGTTTTAGGAATTGTCAGTTCAAATAATCAGCTCTGCCTCTTTGCACTTTTGCGAAAGTGAAAAAATCTGCTGTGTGGCTGCCAGGATGCTGAATGTGGTGCTTATATGGGGTGGCACATATGCACCATCAGGTTTGTAACCCCTTAATTCATTGTGATTTGCTACTCTGGGGAATTTGCTACATTTTCTGAATGAGAAAGCTCATAGTATTATAGGGTCATTCATGTTCTGCCCCTTGCTATATTTGTGTCAGCACTTCACTCAGCTGAGAGGAAGACAGTATCAGATCCATGATATGACTTGCATTGTGCTAGAGATTATGCCAGGTCCTTGATTCAAATTCAGTTTTTAATGCAAGAGCCTTTGCCAATAATACTGACTTTTCAGAAAACTCAGATCACTAGCAATGACCCCTGTAAAACGTCAGGATTTGGGGTCTCCACTGTGTCACTCGGTATGGCCACTGCTCCTGTCCCTGTAAAGGGTCATGGGATGTGAAGGGACACCATGTACAGGAAGAGGTACACTCTTGAAGTTGCTGCTGTTGTGTAGGAAATCCTGGCTGCCCCAGCGTATCTCCTCTGTTCATGCACTGGGCCTGTGGCCTGGGAAGGAGTGTGGTTTGGTGTCGGCGTGCTCTGATGGACACCACTAATATAATGGTCTTCTGGTAAGACAGTGCAGGCTGCTGCCTCAGGCTCTGTCCCAGGCTAAACTTCTGTAGCTCTTTCTCAGTTGAAACACTAAGAGAAAGCCACATTTATTACTCACCACCAGCCATACCAGACTGAGCTATGGGTGTCCTTCTTGTGCCAGTTATCCTGGATATAGTTCCCTTATACCCTGGATATGGTTCCCTTCATCTTCCTGAAGCCAAAAGTTGTTCTTTTTGGGATGTAAGGCAAATAAATCATAAATATTAGCTATGCATGAGGTTTTCACAGTTATTAATTGCATTTTTGACAGCAGAATATTTGTGATATCCCTCTTTTAATCTACTTGGTTTAGGAGGTATTAAGAACTTTAGTTAAAAAGCATAAAGCAAAAGAACTACAGCTAAAAAGTATTGTCTAAGCCATTCTTTATGAAAATAATAACAATAAAAATCTTTGTAAGTAAATGAGAAATTATCCTGTGTATGTAATAAGTTCTTAGTTTGATAAGCAGCAAATAAATCTAATTAAACCTAATGAAAAGTCATATTTCACTCCTGGAACTCTGCCAGTTGAAAGGTGAGAAATTTGTGCAGACAATAAGCACAGTAGTTCAGAGAAAAGATAGAGGTAAATCTATTAATAAATGGAATGGAGTTTATAAAATGCAGTAGCAGTGCGTAACCCAGAATAAAGGTTTATTGACTTCATGTGGTCTTTGCCTCCCTTCCCTTCTCCCTTCCTCTACAAATGTTGCATGCTATTTTAAAGAATTATCACAAGGATCGAATGAGTATTCTCATGCTGAAGGACTGTCGTTATATTTTTAGGTGTAAAACTGAAATATAGGAAATTCAGGTAAAATGAATGGGCGAAAGTTCTTTCCGCCTAGCTTTATACACAGGAACAACAGACATAGACTCCAGAACATCCAAAGTCAGCTAGAGTGTTATTTGCAGAGAGTGACCTAGACCTTAGGAGGTTAGGTGATTACAGGATATATCTAGTTTTTTCTGTGTACTCAATGAGAAGACTAAATGCCATACATTAAAAGTAACTTTCATGTTTAATGCATTTATTTGCTTGTTTGCATATTCGATGGAAATACACTTCTTTTTTTGCGATCTTTACAGCACTATGTGTTTACAGATTACTCTTGCTTTTAATCTCAACACATCAGAAAAAAAATTCTCTTATTTCTACCTGTATAGAGGCACGCATGAAGGTGGTGTTACATAAAGAGGTGTTTGTCAATTTCATTCATTTTTGGGCACATATTTTTGTTTGGCAGAAATCATTATGGCATCATAGACTTTATGTTGATGGAGTGATTTGCTTTTCATCTGGGAGAGTTGCTTTTATGCTGTTAGTTGATTTTTATTTTCAATGAGCTGTTGGCTACAGCTAAGATCATACATTGTAATTTCACTTCATGTATATACATAAGTAAAATAGGCAAAATATCACCAATGATTCAGAATTACACAACCAGAGCATTCAGTCTCAAATCTATGGTATTTTTTTTAACAAAGTGACTTTAGAGTCTTGGATTGTGATAGTCATCTTCAATACTTTTTATTTTCTTATCCTGAGTAACAGAAGTTTCTGCCTTCAGTTACAACACAAATGAAAAACAAATGGATGTCAGAAACTGGGCTGTGGTAAACTTTTTCTCCACTACCTATAGCAAAACTCAGAAAATAAAAAAGAAATACTCCACTATAGTGGAGATGAAGCAATCACAGGCATCAGCTTGATGCATTGGAAATATCAGAGTTCCTGATGGAGCCATGATTTTAAATTCACAGAATATTTTGGGAGTTATTAATATCCTAAGCAACCTTAAATAAAATGCATGTTATATTAAGTAGAGATAGGATTCTGAAAAGTGGAACTTAGTGTGTGTCGTACCTTTGTTGGTAAAATACACTAATATCCTTTCAGGACACTAAGAGCATGCATCAGAGTGGATGTGTTCCCAGACTGTGCCTGGGACATAAGATGGAACTAAGTCTAAGCTACGACTAACACCAAGTCAAAAGACCATCCACTGAAGAATGAGTAAATTGTGTCTTTAGCAGGGATTATTAATACCTCCAGCAGCTAACATCTTAAAGAGACACATAAATCACAGGGAAAAAATTCTTACACATTCACAAGTTCTTGGCAAGTGAGTGAGACAATACGGATCAACAAATCCTACAGCACTGAGATGGAAGGTTTCTTCTGTAGAAAAAAGATTGGCATACACTGTGCCTTTCAGTGTCTTGTGCAATAGCATACAAAAATCATTGTTGACAGTTGTCATGTTTGGCCTTGAGATAAAGACCAACATAGCTTCTTCTGTGGAGCTACTGGAGTACAATAGGTATTTTTGCCATTGCATTTATTAGAAAGTATATCTGAAAAAAAGCCAGAACTTTCTTACAGAGAATTTGTGAGCTCACTTTGATAAACTGAAATGGCTGTAAGGTGTAAAGTCGCATGGAAAATCTTTCAAGAGGAGATTGAGCCTGGTTCTGTTTAAAAGACAGGAAAAGGTTCCAAACCTTGATAAACCTTGTGATCAACTCTATACATCACTTACAAATTAAGTGCTACATGGATTAGAGTTTAGTCCATTTTTGACATAGCTTCCTCTGCAGGAAGTAACAGGTGAAGAAAAGTTTGGTGGGTTTCTGCCACCAGAAGACCAGTATCAACTTGAGCAGCTGGTAAAATGTCATGGGAAAGATACACGATAAAGACAAAACATGCAGAATTTCTCTCCTCAAACATGACTAAGAACAGTTTCTCATGACACTTGAAATAAAGTCATGAAAGACAAAAAGCAACAAAAATTCTGAATAAATCTGGAAATGGAAATGGAAAATGGAAAATAAATGGAAAAAAAATTTGTGATAACGTGAAACTATCTTGATGAACTCCGTGGGTATGTAAACAGTTAAACTTACATCAGGCTGAGAAATTTCTCATTGACCTCAGACTTCAGCCAACTTCAGCCAACTTTTCCTACAGAAGTTTTCCTGATGGTGAATTTCCATATCCCTGGAGCTTGCTTTAGGTTCAACGCATAATAAAGGCTTCCTTGTTCACATTGTATTATATTTCTGGCAATGTTATAAGTTGCATAATTCTTTCAATAATGGAAATCATTTTCTCGTGGAAAACATTACCCCAGGGAGTATAGATTGCTGCAGTTAGATTTATCTGTAAAGTCTTTTCTCCTTGCAAACTAAGAATTTTTTCGTTTCCTACAAAATCTGACATTTACCATTATGCAAGGAAAGCTTGATCAAGAAGGCACTTATAAACCATGGACAATGTATTAAAATGCTGAAAAAAGCTTTCTGAATAGTAAGATTGTTATGTTCTGACTGTTACAAGTTCTTTCAACCTCTAGGTAATGAGGTCTCGGTTTAGCAGGACTACCATAATCCGCAGCATGTAAAATCTGGAGGAAATCTGGGATCTAGGCTGTCACAGACAGATGACAATCACAGAGCAGAGCCATCTGGAGTACTGTGCAGGAGTTAGGGATAACTAAATTTTGAGTGCCCAAAAACGTTACTTGAAGGCAGGTAGGAAATGACTTTAGGAAGTGCTCTGGAGAGTGGTGGTTTATGCAGTCCTGCAATGAGGAGAGAAGCTTGCTAGAGATAAGCCTGGGGTCCAATGTTTGAGGGGTGATGTGCTATTGAGGTTCTTCAGTCTGCTGTCTCAGTGGAGGCAGGGATGGAGATCCATGCAACAGCAAAGGCACAGGGGTTATTGATGTGTTAGAAACCACAGAAGCGCCTGAGAATGGTCGTGTAGGAATTAGAGCTTCTCCCCCCAAAAACATGGGCAACAGGAGGATCTGCAAGCCATTGCACAGCAGAAAAACTATGACATTGTTGCCATCATGGAAACATAATGGGAAGACTCACACAGCTGGAGTGCTGCAACAGATGGCTATAAACTCCTCAGAAGGGACAGGCAAGACAAGGAATGAGAGACATAGGGGTAGCCCTGTATGTTAGGGAGTGTTTTGACTGTATACAGTTTAATGATGGAATTATTGGAACTTAATAATGCAATAATTAAAAATACCTTTTACCTAATAATACATTCCACCAGGCAACCAGAAAACATTTTTTCAGAGAGCAGTGAAGTATATCTTAGCCTTAAGAGATTAAAGAGATTCAACCTTATTTACCTCTAGCTGGCACTGCCAAAGAAAAAAGGTGTTGTAAGACATCTTTCCATAACCTAACCCTCTGAACTTTTTCAGGTGATTTTGCACTACATTTTTGCCTTTCAGAATGGCCCATTAGTTGAGAGGCACCAGATCCCCCTGGATCCCCAGGCTTGTCCTGTAGCTGATTATGTGGAAGTTGATGGTCTCACCTCTGCCCTCCCAGGGTGTTCACTGGCTGCTGGCCTCCAACATTACCCGTGAGAGGTCCAGGGACTGGCGTTTAGGCTCTAGCTCATTCGCCTATCCCTGTGTGCTATTTTTGCTTAGCGCAACCAAGGCACTTACATGTCAGGCAGATCCAAGAGGCCAGGAGTTGTGGATACATATGCTGTTCAGAATGACAGTGGAAGGCTATGTAGAATACTGCATGAATCTTCTATGGGATTAGGTCTACTCTTGATTGATGAATGATGCTTGTTCAAGTCCACAAGGACCAGCATCCTTAAAAAGATATTAAATTAACATTTGAATGGTTTGCACTGAGCTTCTCTGTCATGTTTAATGCATCTATTGCCATGAGACTAGTTCGGTTCTTTGCCAGTTTTGATTGAAGCAATTATAGAATCATGGAATAGTTAGGGTTGGAAAGGACCTTAAGATCGTGTAGTTCTAACCCCCCCGCCACCTCACACTAACATTGAGCCACTGACCACAACTCTGCATGTGGCCGTCCAGCCAGTTCTTTATCCACCGAGTGGTCCATTTATCAAATTGATGTCTCTCCAATTTAGAGACAAGGATGTTGTGTGGGACAGTGTCGAACGCTTTACACAAGTCCAAGTAGAGGACATCAACTGCTCTACCCCTGTCCATCAGTTCCGTAGCCCCATCATAGAAGGCCACTAAATTGGTCAGGCAGGATTTCCCCTTAGTGAAGCCATGCTGGCTGTCACCAAGCACCTCCTTGTTTTTCATGGGCCTTAACATGCTTTCTAGGAGAACCTGCTCCAAGATTTTGCCAGGCACAGAGGTGAGACTGACTGGTCTGTAATTCCCCAGGTCATCCATTTTCCCCTTCTTGAAAATGGGGTCTATATTTCCCTTTTTCCAGTCGTCGGGAACTTCACCTGACTACCATGATTTCTCAAATACTATGGCCAGTGGCTTAGCAACTCCATTTGCCGGCTCCCACAGATGGATTTCATCAGGACCCATGGACTTGTGCACGTTCAGATTTTTAAGATGGTCTCGAACCAATTCCTCTCGTACAGTGGGCCCAAGGTCTTCATTCTCACAGTCCCTGCGTCTGCCTTCCAAGACTTGGGTGGTGCGGTCAGAGTCTTTGTCAGTGAAGACCGAGGTAAAGAAGTCATTAAGAACCTCAGCCTTCTCCAAATCCAGGGTAGCCAGTTCTCCTAACAGCTTCCAGAGGGGGCCCATGTCCCTGGTCTGTCTTTTATTTGCAAGATACCTATAGAATCCCTTCCTGTTATCTTTCACATACCTAGCCAAGTTTAATTCTAACTGGGCCTTAGCTTTCCTAACCTGGTCCTTAGCTGTCTAACATCCCTGTAATTCTTCCCAGGACGCCTGTCCTGGTTTTCGAGTTCTACCACACTTCTATCTGAAACTTTATATCAGGAGAAAGAAGAAAAATATTCCAGCTTATCTTTGCTAGGAAGTATTAATGTCTGTGGCACTGATTGCAGTTCTATTGTTCTGAGTCTTCATGTTGTAAGCAGATAAATAGTAAAAGTCAATAGGAAAGCTCTGCTATCCTGAACATTGGAGGTTTACAACGGTTTTTCAAACAGATTTACCAGTAAGACAAAGCAGGTGAAGTTCATATCCTTCTTAACACCACTAATAGCTGGATAACTCTTCCCTTTTTCCTCTTATTTCACCTTATTCTACAGTTTCATGAAGCCCTGAATTTCCTAGTAAAATCATCCACATGATTTTTTTTTTTCTTCTCACTCCTCTTTCTCAAAGAGAATACCTAAAAATAGATTTGATGATGATCAGCAAATACATCCAGAAATGGGGCAGGCAGCATTAATAGAAAAGAAGATGCAGCCCAAACAAACATGACTTTAAGCTTTTTAGCTTAGAGAGGAAAAAGAAATCGTATAGGAAAGCTCTTATTTCCAAACTAGCATGTCAATAACTGAGTATTGCAAGTAAGGAAAAAAATTTCCCTAACAAGAATCAACTATGAAACTTAAAGGAGATTTTCAAAATTAAAAATAAGAAAGAAGCTGTGGCTAGCAACAGTTGTTTCCTTTTAGCTGCAGTCATAGATTTGCTTACTACTTGGCATTCACACTCATATCACCGCTTTCCTGTGCTGCAGTAGCTTTTTCCCCCACTAGCTGAAGAAATCTATGCAATGAGTAATTCTGAATGATTTGATTTTCCCCTGAGTGTTCAGAAATTATTTAAAGGTATGTGAATCATCTTTCACATTTCTCATAGGATAAGCTAAAATGACCGACTGTCTGGATGGGAAATGACCTTGCAATACCTACTCCAATTGTTGAAGAACTTCAGAAAGATGCACAATCCAAAGGGCACAGTAATCTTCAATTATTCTCTGTCTCATTGCTGAAGGAGTCTAATCCGCTGTGTGTTAAGGGGTCATCTAACTTCAGGTCCTAAATTTAGAGTAACTTCATGTAAATTAGTTGATTTCACTAGAGATTTTCAGTGTAAAAAAGAAGAGCAAAATGTGCCTCTGTACGTTTTGTGACTCAGGCTGCCAGATATATCAATGAACTGTCGTTTATGAGCATCCACTTAAACAAGAAGCCAATTAAATGTTTTGTCTCTCAGCCATAGCTGACCTATTCTATTTTTTAGTGTTTTCTTTGTTTGACGCACATTAAACAAATACTGAATCAAACAATCTTGAGCTCAACATTTGTGATGTTATGACTTTCTGTTCCCTTCTTATTCTCTAGTCATTGAGTTTCCTGGTGGCAATGCTGCTGAGCAAGGAAGAAACACATATTGCACTGGACATAAATGTCTAGATTGGTAGAGGGGTGGAAAATTAAACCTAATTAAGGTTATTTTTTATTCCATAGGTTGAAATAGGTGGAAAGTCATTTGGACACCTACACGTTTTTATTGTATTAGCTTTTGCCCTGTGCAATATACTTTAAATGAAAACCATTTCTGAAGATGATATTATAATGTTCCCAGCTGCATCAATAGCTCGTATAAAGCAGTTATTGAAAAATCCTGCCTGGATTTTTCAATAGCATCATTTTAGAAGCTATGTCATAGTGTAGTCTTGGAATTAAATGTTGAAAGTATATACATGCATAGGTGCTGTGGTTAATAGTGGGACAGGTTTTGTGATTTATAAAAGCCTCTTACTGCAGGGAAGTCAAGATCTCTTGACATTTTTCACAGAAAAGACCAGAACTTACAAAGTATTTCAGCTTACAAGGATGAGGGCGATATGACAAAGTGTGTATATGTATATACACATACATACACAATGCATATATGTATAAAGATATGTGCATATATAACACATAAAAATAGATATGTACCCACACTGTATATACATATACCCATAAATCCATATTCATATGCAAGGTTCTCTGAAAATTTTCTTCTGTTTCCAAAAATGACAAATAGACTTCTAGAAAAACGGCATCCACTGAGCCAGAGTAGTAACAGAAACATCACCTGTTTATTGAGGTTTTTTCCTCACTTGAATATGATTTTGTACACAGGTTCAGTCTGTACTTCCTTTCCAGCATGCATTTTCATGCCAAGTAATTAGAATAGTTTAGTAAGGCATAAGTCAGATTCACAGTCTGAGGGCCAGATTCTGCTTGCCCCTTCCATAGCTTCTCATAAAGCTTCCTTTTCTCTCTTTTTATTTATCCTCCCCCAAAACCAGGCAGTGCTCAGAAAAGAACAAGAGATGGTTTCGCTGTTACTTCATGGACAGGACAGGGAGAGGATTCAGCAAGGGCAGGAGACAGCCCTCCCTTCCCGTGGGCACAAGAGCAGCAGCAGGGGCAGATGTAGCTACAGCATGAGCAAGACAAGGTGGGGGCTGTTGCATTGTAATACTTGGCCATGTGGGACAGGACCGTGCAGGGAGCATACACTAACTTTGGCAGGGTATGAGGAGGAAGGTTATCTTTCTGCATACATGCTACGGTATTAAATTACACCTATTCACATGCAGGAAAGCAGAGGAATGCGCGCAGAGCCCCTGTTGTATCATGGTACTTCATGTCTTGTGTGATGTGTGCAATTTGATATGAATGAGCACTGGGTAAAGGTGACCTGAACAATGCAGACATAGAGCTTCCCTGGTGATGAAGTACTCCTTTGTAGGTGTTTATTATTTTTCTTCAAAGCTTTTTTAGCTTTTATCCTTTCAGAGTCTTTTACTTAAGCAACAGGAACTTAGATTTGACATTTTTCAACAAATGTGTCTTTATGTTTAAAAAATTTTCTTTAGTAAGTCACAGTAAAAGTCACTGGGTTCCCTAGCATTCATGTCTTTTCATAGACTGGAATTTTTTTGCCAAGAAAAGCAAATCAATTTTGCCAGTGACTTGGGAAGGCTGCTACTGAGACAGCATAAAGTGAATATTAAACATTTACAAAGCAAAGATCTAAAGGCCCACATTTAAAATACAGAGAAGTTATAATCTGATAATTAAAGTTCTAAGGGGGAAGGGAGTGTTGACCCTGTTGCAGTCAGTTTTTCACTCCTTGCCAGACTTAATTTCACAAATACGTTATCTTTACAGACATCTTAGCTCCCCAGAATAACTCAACATAGCTACAAATGCAATGTTTCCCCAAGGCAATCATCCAGAAAGAAATAGATAGAGGAAGCTTCTTAAAATGTGGTCTGGTCTCAGGCCATCTAGTCAACCATGTCAGAGCACTATTGAAAATACTTATCGGTAAGATACTTATTCAACAATAAAAAGACTTCACATGTCAACAAACCAGGAACAGATCAAAGGTGTGCAACAGCAGTGACACGATACGCATTTTAAAAAGAGAGGTGGAAGTCTTCACTGTTAACTTGCATTTCCTTTGTGTTGAATCAATGAACTGTTTTGGAGAACAGAAATCATTTCTAGCCCATCAAGAGACAAGAATATTTTTCATAATATGCTTATGCTTCTTTTGTAACCAGTGCCTACACAGCCTTTAGTCACGTCCATTTATTTCTAGGTTAAGATAACATTAACTTTGCAAGGCAGAATTTTGGACTTCGATAGGACAGAATCATCAAGCTTCCACAGGTAACAATTTTTAAAGTCATATTCAAAGTAAACCACAGTATGTTCTTAAAAATCCATTTTGTTAAACCTTAAAATACATTTTTTAAATTCTAAAATACTCTTACATCAGGTTAAAAAAAAAAAAAAAGTTTTAGAAAGCTCTTTTAGAAAGAATTTAATTGTAGATATCAAGAGTTTTCCAGAGCTGATGAAAGGCAAGAGGAGGAGTTAGGAAAATCAAGTCTTATTGGCACCATAACTTCTAAGAAATAGTAGTATTCACTTATAGCAGGCTGTGGTTCAGAAGTCCATTGTAAGCCAGTTATGGTATAGTTTGATGGAATGCTATTATAACTCTTGAGCAATAAAATGTTATTACAAGACAGTTTTTTAATTGTAAAAAGAATTTTAAAGCTCTTTATTTATTATTTCTATGGTTAATGTAAGGGCAAGGTTTACAGATGTCTCAAGGTTACTTTTAATTGTAGATCTGCTCTTTTGCATTTACAATCATTTGTGTCTGTAAAAAAGTGGAATATATAATTCCTTGGTGATGTTCTTATTTTGTTAATCCTTTATAGTAGATTGTCCAGCCCCAGGATGACCTTTCTCAGGAGTCAGCAGTCTCATGCTAATAGCCAAATAACATTTAGTTCACTAAGAATATTAAATCAAGATTGTTGTGTATCTCCACACTTAGGACGAAGTCTTAAAAAGACCTTTTATGACAGATAATAGATGGCATAATCAGACAGCTGGGAAGAGGAGCTGGTTTCAAAGGACTGAGGATGAAGATGGTACTTTAAAAAATCAATGGTGAAGCCTGATTGTTTTAAAGCATGTTAGAATGGTTGCGCATGTTAGAATGGTTGGCTAGTATGAAATTCCAGACTGCTGTTGTGCTACTTTTCTGCCCTTTTCCCATGCCATTCTTTAACTCTCCATTCTCATAGCAAATGGATGCCTCTTGCCAAGATCAAATGGTGACATTGCATGGAAGTTTCTGGGTGATTCAGACAGCAATGTGACATTAGCAAAGTGGCTCAGAAAACCCCTCAAAAAGCAATATGGGGAAATGAAACCCCCTTTTCCAGAAAACTGTATTGTAGCATTTATTAACTTTAAGAATTTGCACGACTGACTTGTTGCCTTGCAAGACCAATCTTCAGCATCTGACACCAATGTGATAGTTTCTATAAAAAACACAGTAACACTTAAAGAGTGTAAAGTCCCAGTATGCAGCACTGGATTTAAATAAAGATGAAGCAATTGGAAAGAAGTTGCTACTCCAGGTTTTGCTGTGCAATAAGACTGTATAACATTCATTCAGAATACCTTGCTACCCCTTCATACCAAATCTTAAAAATTCTGTTACTCATACCCAGCAGATGCTAAAAGGCTATGGTTACATTTATACATTGGAAATGTATAAATGGAAATGCATGTTAGGTACATTTTAGTGTGATTGAATTCCAGCTTCAGGCTTCTTAGATTCAAGGATGACAAATCACATATAATTTTCAAGACATGAATAATCCACCTACCCTGTCGTCTTCAGAAGAATTACACTGGAATACAGGCATCTCATATGAATACACCAGGACTGAAACTGCAGTAAACAGCACAGATATCAGCACCTACAATTTCTTAACATAAATTATTAACACTTTTTTCTTTTTTTTTTTTAATAATTTAAAACAAAATCAGGCATTCTCCCAAATTGATGTAATCCACAGATGAGCCTTTTACCTGAAACGTTTAAATAACATTTACATAATCATCTCCAATAATAAGTTAGAAGATATTAACATGCTTTGCTCCTGTTCACAAATTATAACCACAAAGATCCAAAAGTTTGGCTGGAAACTGACAGAAGAATAATAGCCTTTTGCTATCTCTGCTATTAAAAAAGTCCAAATCAAAATAAAATAAAATTTAATCTAGCTGTAAACATGTGGGAAGCATAACTTACTCATGCTAAAAAGTGGGGTTTTTATACCTGACCACACACTGAACAGTAATGCAAATGCTCTCTCCTCTCATAGTGCGTATGTATTAATTAAAACAAACTTACTCTATTTCACAAAAGCAAGCACTGAGATATTTTCTGTTGTTTTCTGCTACTTTCAGTTGTTTGCTACTGTGATGTCTGCACCAGATATTCATTCTAGCTAGGGGTGACTCACAAAGCGGAAAGTTAAAATTCTATGGCTTCTAGTCATTGCTAATTCAAGAAGTAAAGCTCTGTGCTATAGAGCTGAAAAAATCAGTCTTCATAATTGTTGATAAAATGTTTAAAACATTTGTGGTTTATTACTTTTTACAAGGGTTAATTTAAAAATGAAAAAAAAAATCTTTTCAAGAGCAATAAGGTGGCACAGTCAAAAGTATTTGTTCACAAATCTTTTTTTTCATTTCTGAGGAAATGTAGAGGCAATGCAGAAAATAAGAGGAGGGAATTGTCTGAAGAGAAACTATGGTCTTCTAGTTGAGACATCCAAACACTGCCCTGAAGAACTAGGCTCTGTGCCTGCCCCGCACAACATGCTGAAAGATACAGGCCTCCTTTCAAATGTGATTACCTAATTAAAAGGCAGCATAATAATTCAAAGTCACGGAAGGGTGGAATTGCAGCTGTAGAGGAAATCTTAGTGCATGACTGTATTGTTGATCATCTCCTGGCCACAATTGTAATGAAAATTCTCTAACACAATATGTCTTGTCAAAGGTTGTTTTTCTGCTGACATGACTACCTACTGCATCTATGGGACATAAAGTGTACAAACAAGGTATCTGTAGGAGGTGAGTCATGGGGTCTAGACTGGCTAAATTACCTGAGGAGATGATACTTTATTGACAACAGCAGAAGCCTAGGCACCTTTTTTTGGCTGATGACAGGATTCAGTCTGCAGATTAAGCCATTTAAATGTAGATATCTCCTTGTCCATTAGGTGTCTAGTCTCTTGTCAAAATTAATGAAGTTTCAGTTAACACAGTCAATGGACCATAGAGAGCAATTCAGCTCATCCTGAAGCAGAGGCTCAGCACTTACTCACATATTAGTGCCACCTGAGGTGCCCTAAGACATCACATCCACATACACCCCTGACTTTTCTAGAAGTCCTGAGTTATACCTGCCAGATTTGTGTATCTTATCATATTTAATACTATAGGGTACTTCAAACACTAACTTGAAATCCTGGTTTTCAGGCTGATTTCTTGCAGTGCTTTCCATTTTGTAGCAAATGGAAAATGTAGCAAATTCTGGACATTTAACTATAAATTTATTTCAACTTAATATAGTTTGTATAACAGTTATCTTTTCATTAAAGAGGGAAAAATACATTTTTAATTTCCTTTATCTAGATATATTGTCACAAGAAATTGGAAAATAGGAACTTCTCTGTCTAAAATAGAATAATGTACTGCTAACCATAATGGTAAACCTAGAAAATATCATTTAAAATTATATATAAAAGGAAGAAATATTATCATGGGAAGCCATTTAATCCATTCCTTAGGGTGAAATAGATGTTGAAGAGCATAAGAGAATAAAGCAAATAATCTAATGGTTTCATTCCATATTTGTTACATGCTTAAAACAATAAAAATTGCTGACAATAAGTTCTTTTAAAATAAATTAAATGGAAGAATATAAATTATCTTCCATATTTAAAAGTATGAAAAGATTTAAAAGTATGAAAAGATTTAAAATATTTTTAAGGTTTTTTTAAAATATTTTTAAGGTTAATAATATTATTATTATTAAATATAGGTCTTTTTGCATGGAACAAAGTAATAATTTCTTTTGTTATATGAAAAACAATCAGGCTTTAACTGTGATGGAAACAAGCAGATTATATAGCACAAATGAGTGTAAGTTGTACAATGTTTTATGTCCAGATCCTGCCCAAACACCTGGTCTTCTAATTTCTGTGTGTATGGAGAAATCCTGTTAAAGCCAAGAGGATTTCTCTTCAGAGAAGTTAGTCACTCTGGAATCTCAACTCTTCCTTTATTGACAGTCAAGAGCATTATGACTATAAAGTGAGTTCTCAGTCAATAGTTAACACTATATTCCTATTTATTCATCCCAATAAATTCAGACGCCCAGGGGAAAGTCCCGTTGTTTTAGACACTTAAGATACAGACCCATTTTCCAGGCTTTACAGTGAGAGACAAAAGGTGAGAATGTAAATAAATGATGAAGTGCTTTAGTCGGACTTCCAAGGGACAGTGATGTAATGGAGAAGTTTAACAGCTTGTTGGCTGGATGGCCACATCCCAAGAGTTACAGTCAGTCGCTTGATGTCTGAATGGAAACCAGTAACAAGTGGTGTCCCCGAGGGTCTGTACTGGGACCAATACTACTTAATATCTTCATCAGCAACATGAGGAATGGGATCAAGCGCACCCTCAGCAAGTTTACAGATTACACCAAGTACTGCAGTTGATTTGCTGGAAGGAAGGGATACTGTCCAGAGAGACCTCTACAGGCTTGAGGAATGAGCCCATGTGAACCTCATGAAATTCAACAAGGCCAAGTGAAAGGTTCTGCACCTGGGTCAGGGCAATCCCCAATATCAATACAGGCTGGGGGATGAAAAGTTTGAGAGCAGCCCTGTGGAGAAGTACTTGGGGATATTGGTGAATGAAAAGTTGAACATGAGATGGCAGATGAAGATGCAGCCCAGAAAGCCAACCCTGTTCTGGGCTGCATCCAAATGAGGGTGACCAGCGGGCCAAGGGAGGTGATTCCACTCCAGTGAGACCCCACCTGGCATCCTGTGAAGTCCCTAGCACAGAAAAGACTTACTGGAGCAGCTCCAGAGGAGTGTCATAGCAATGATCAGAGAGCTGTAGTACCTCTCTTATGGAGCTGCGAAAGCTGGGGTTGTTCATCCTAGAATAAAGAAGCTTTAGGGAGAAAGGCTTTTTAATAAGATTTGTAGTGACAGCACAAGGGGCAATGGTTTTAATATGAAACAGGGTGGATTACAACTCAAACCATTCTGTGATTTCCTGACTCATCATCCAGTCTGGATGCTTACTGATGGCCTTATTAGAGAAACCAGAAGTAAAGTGGACAAAGCCCCTTATGAGGTCTTATGAGTCAGAGAAATGAGTCTGTCTTTTCAGTGAAGCAGAAATGATGTGTTTACATGTAGGACATTAAATACTGTGATAGTGGGAGTTAGCAGGAACAGAGTCAGCAACAACAATAAGACAATGAAAGTACTGTGCCCTCTCACTGTTGGTGCAGCTGAGAGGTGTCTTTACAATTTTCAATGATACATAAACTTATCTCCCTACCATTGTTTTTTTTGTTCTTTGGTGAGACTTGAATTTAAAATATCATTTCATACTAATTTTACCGTTTAGCCTCTGCTTAGTCTGAATGGCTCTATCAACAGTCACTGCTGAATGTAGAAAACAAATATTTTAAATCTATGATAGAAACTCAAGGGCGGATGAGCCATCATTTTCCCCTTGGAATACATTTTCCATTTACATGAAGGCAAAAAACCTGTTGTGAGTATAATATAGAAGATACTTAGAAAGTGTATGTCTGAGTCAATAACTGATTCAGACTGATGGTTTCTTGCAGAGGGATTAATCCTGCCTACCTTTCAATATCTGCAGTGCTGATGTCTACTTTTGAGCTGTCATCAAGGCTCCACTGGTAGTCAATGAAAAGAAGTCAGCACTTTCAGGGCATGATTCATCCACTGTACTTTAAGCATCTTTAGGATGAGATTCAATACTCCTTAAGTTTGATCACATTACTGAGGGGGACTAAGAGGCTCATTAGAAGTTAATCACAGTGACTATACACTGAAAGTAAAAAGTGACAACAGTTCAGTAGTTGTGTAATAATGTAGTTATATATAGAAGAGATGCTGAAAATTGGAAAGAGAATTTAAATAGCTACCATAAGGGTTAAAAGTGTAGCAAAACCAGTTTATGGTGAGAGACTAGAGGACCTCTATCTATGCTCTTTTCCAGAACAAAGTTAAAATGCTTACTTGATCATAAAAGAGAAGTAATTGCAATTGGTCATCGGGCATACTATTATATGAGAAAATAGATTCTTTGCCTAGAGCTGAAGTCAATTCAGACCAAGTTCAGCCTGGATTTTAAAATAGTCTAATTTTGAGGGTAATTAACAAAATGGCTGGAACAACTAAGAGTATAAAATGTATTTTTATGATATACCTGTATTTTGCCTCAATAAAGCCCAAACGTTTAAATTTCTAGTAAGAAAAAAATAAATCAGGATATTGGAATGCTTTTATTTCTCTTTTTTGTAGTAGAATATAAAATCAGAATGTCTGGTGAAGACATTTCAAACATGAAGACTTTAAATATGTCTACCTGAAGCTCTTTTCTTATCTGAAGCTCTTTTCTTACCTGAAGCAAAACCACACGCACCACTCTAAGATGTGTGAAGCTCTTTGATATCACCAGAGCACTTTTTTAGGGGAATGATTCTGTCAACATTTTTGTGAATCAGATCTAGTAACTGACCACAGGAACAGCTTACTAATGATAAAATTGATTCTTTGCCACTTAATTCTTTAAATATGTTCTGGATGTGTTTCTGAAATATCTGTCATAGTGTAATCAGAAGTTATGGGTTTGGTATAAGGATGATTAGGTGAAACTTCAGGATCTGAGTTATTCAAAAAGTCACACTAGATAATCATACCTGTTCTTTGTGACCTCACAGGCTATTCATCTTGCACATTAGGCCTTTTACATTTGATTTTAAATATACTTGGCTCCCTTAGACAGCAATAGAAATTATTAAATATATGGCTGGAATTTAAAATTCCGTTCTCTATGCTATTACTATTGCTGATCATTTCAGCCAGTGTTACCTCACCTGAAATTTCCCCAGAGAGGGTAGCTTAGAAGTAAAGGGTTGGGAAAGGGGAGATACATACCAAGAATAAAGGATTTTATAGATGTGTGACCAACAACGAAGGTCTGTCTGGTAATGTGATGGATTCCTAAGCAACTTAATCTCAGGAATGGGTATATACACTGATTAATCTTTCTCTTACTTGTCCCTTGTCTGTCATTGGTAAATGGCATCAAATACAGTAGTCACTATGAGAGGGGGACCAAACTAGCCTTAGGATGTAAAGAAGCTCTTTAAGCTACAATTACAGATGTTAGCTTGAATATGGGTCAGAATTATCCCACCTGAACAAAGACCTCATTTTCCCCTAGGTACTGCTCACAGTTATTGGCACTCAGTCATTGGCAATTCAAATAAAGCACTGTCAAACAGGGAAAATCAATTCAGAATCTAACATAAACAAGCAGAGAGACACAAGCATGGATGTGAGGTGCAGGGTAATTTGGCTCATTATCTTCCTTTGCCTACTTCTTGTTATTCACCTTTCATGTATTTATCCTGAATCCCCTTGCAAAAAGCGGCGTCTGCAGCCTTGATTTCAATTTACTATCCCTAACCTTTGGTTAACATTCTCCATGTTGCACTATTATTGCACTCAAGTTTTTCCCCCCACCATGATGCTCATCAACCCAATGTATTGACTCATAGAGTTACTAAGGAGATGCTTATCAAGCAGAATAAACACCCCTCTGCTTGCCAACTGGTACTGTGTAAATTGGCTTTGCTTCAGTGTCCAGCCATATTTTAACAAACCCTTGACAGTGCCACAAAATGCCTTGCTTTGTGTCTGGATTTGCCAGCAGAGTACATTTCTAGTAGCACAAAAAAAGTCTTTATTTTCAAACCCTTTTTTCAAGCCTAATTTCAATACTTGGGTGTTTGGTTGTTTTTTTTTCATACTTTATCCCCAGCTGGCCTCACTGTAGTGTTTAGCAAAACATTTTGCGAAACATCCTATTACTGTGCTATCCAACATCATTAAATTTGTTCACTGATGCACATATGTAAACGTATTTTGTCACAATGACTATTACCAGATTGACCTGGCAACCAAATGTTGCATTAGAGCTCAGCAATTCTGAGTTACTGAAGTATACAGGGAACTTAGTGAATCTTTTTTTCTCTAGCATGTTGATGGATTGTGGCTGTGAAGTCTGAGTAGAAATACTGTGTGTATTGATTGTATTGATACTGTTCCCAGAAGCTTCATTATTAAACTTGTAAACTCTGAGTACTAGAAGGGCAAGAGTTATTCCAATGAGCAGTACACTCTGTTATAGCCTATATGTACTCCAGGGATGCAAGAATTTTTTTCTAGATAGCTCAGTGTCCAAGTTTTTCTATGCAGCAAGAAATCATATCATCATGTTGAGAGTCACGTTATGCTTGCTTACTTTCCTATTCCAATACTTTCATGTTCTGTTAAAACACAATCCCTGAATTCTTCACAAATCAGAGCATACAAAGTTCACTGGCACCACGGAGCTGTAACAAGCCCTTTCCTCTCTTTTTCTTTCATTCTTCTAACATAGCTGTTTATACAAAACAGACACAATGTTGAGTTTGTTAACAGCTGGCAGTTAGTAGTAATTTATTGTGGAATGGTTCTTGAAACCGCCCAATCTCCTTGACCATGGAAAAGCAAAAGTGTATGTTGCTTTCAAAATGTTGTTCTGGGGCTAGAAGTGGAGCTTGAGGCTGTGCCAATTCCAGGCTCATGAAAGCTGCATGGAGAGAAGAGGGTCAATTTCTCAGCTCCAACTTAAAGCAAAATGAGATTTGAGACAGAATTTGTATCCACCTATTAACATCAGTATGTTGCAGCACCCACCAAAACAGCAGTCTTACTGGGACTTAGCACATCTCCTTTTCTGTGTTTTGAAACAATGGAAGTAACTTGACTTGCCCTGTTGCTCTGGGGCTGCACACTTTTTATTCCATCTATTTTTTGTTCTTGTAATAAGTACACTCCTTATGATAAATGGTGGCATATAGTAGGCTAGTGGATATCAGCTTGAATATTCTAAGAAGAAAAGATGGAAAAAGTTCTGTAGAGATGTTCCAGAACAAAAATTTGGGGAGAAAAGGGCTATAAGGATACCAGAAAATATGGGTTAAACTATTCAAGCACAGACAAACTCACGCAGACTGAGTGTTGCTTATTGAGAAATAACCCCTCAAAAGCAGGGTGGTGGATAAGATTCTGCCTGTCTTTTACTGCAAAAGTTCTGCTGGCAATGTTTTTTCCTAGCATTAAGGGGGAGGTGTGGGTGATGTTAAGTCAGCTAGGTGCTTTGACAGTACCTCAAAGAATACTCTGCCACATTCTCCACTTCTCAGCTGTGGAGCTGAGAAAGGCTGTGGGGCTTGGGAGAGCATTCCTGATACTGTGGCTGGAGCCAGAAGGACCACACATCCCTCAGTCATGGTGCAGGCAGCATGCAGATGGCAGCTCCACACTGTTTGTGCAAATGGTAGGAAACAGATGCATTTTCTGCCAGAAGAAAAGACTACACAGAGAACAGCATCTAAGCAGGTTTCAAAGGAAGCTGCTGTTAGTCACAGAGATGATAGGAGAAGTACACTGGAGCAACTGAAATTGCAAGGTAATAAGGATCAGGGTTCACACAGAAGTTACTGAGGTTATTCACTGCATTTTAATAGGACATTTTTCGAGCAAATAAGGTTATTGTGTATTGTGTGAAAATATAATGAGGACCACACGTGAAGTTTCTTTTAAAATATATTCTATACCTTGGGACCTGAGTGCATCATTTAAACAATGATAAAGAGTAAAATGAAGACAGTTACTAATGACTACATATTTAAAAATGTTTAAGGAACATCTTGATCTTTATTTCTGTGTTTTTCTAAGCAACTTATTTCTAAAGGTAGAGATTACTGAATCATACCCCTAGTCCTTCTACATCCCCCCCACTCTGTACAACAGAAATAACACATTACTGCCTCAGGTAGATCTCAGGCTGTCTCAAATGGGTAATCTTGATATCCATTCTGCAGCTAAGAGCTTCCAGTGAGCAACAAGCTTATAAAGAAAGCCAAGGGAGTCCTGCATTAGCCTATTAATTCCCATACTCTTCACCACCTCCTCTTGTGTTCCCTCAGTAGCAAAGAAGACTGGACAGGTTTCTCAAGTTACCTGGAAGGTGCATTACGGCATCATGATGTAGTCATGGCCCTCACACAATCCAGGGCAAAAGCCTTACCTCATCACACAGGAAACTTGAAAAGGCTGTCAGAGCTGCATCAGCCTGTGTGACCAGCTGTGTAGGTGTTCTTTGCTTTGAGATGCAAAACCCCCAGTCACTGAAAGGAACTGCAAGTTCTGTCTTAGCCTGTGCCTTCTTTATAGATCCCATATTTCGGTGCTTCAGGTAAACATTCTGTTTAACTCATATTTTTAAAGGTTGTTTGTGCACCTGGCTTGTCTCAAGATATTCACTCACATTTCTCTCTGCTCTCTCTTCTTGTTTACCACAGTATGTTTGTTCCTATAAACTGCTACTGTACCTCATTCTTCTCTCTTGTGTGTCTAGCATTTAAACTGATCATCCAGCCTGCACAACTCTCCACAACTCTTCCAGCCATTAAGTATAAATTAATTTATCAATCAGTCAATCAATAAATTTTTATTATGCGTTTAAGTGCAGTGCTTTATCTAGGTCTCTAAGTACATTTTTGCCCTCCAATACAATGGAATAAAAACGTAAATTAGATTCAAACAATTCAAAGTCTTACCAAAGTACAAACCTGCTCTTGCTAAGGTCAGGTGGAGATTTACTGTTGGAAAAACAGCTGACCATATGGAGACCATATAATGTTAACATCTACAAACAGCAGTGGGATTTCGTAGTCATGTTCTCCATATCTGATGCAGGACCATACCTTTCACTGAATACCTTAAATATGGCAGGCTAATATTTCTTTAGCCCACCAAATAAATCTACATTGGCTTTTTGTCCTTTGTCATACCGTGACTCCTTTAAGCTGCATTTCATGCACGCTCAGAAAGTATTCCCCAAATCAGTTACCTTTCAAAAAGTTAATTTAGGATCTTGATCTGTTTTCAAAGGTACTTATCAGTAGTGAATTCTGTGGTGCTTGCTTTATACTGAGGTGAACACAGAGATGCAGGCTGGAAGGCCACAAAATGTATGGCAAAGTATCAGCTCATTAAAGCAATTTGTTACAATATCATACAGAATAAATCATGGCTGACATATCTGCTCAAGTTATTTTTATAGGAAATAATTCATAAAGCTGAGAGGTGTGAAACTGAACATAATCTACATTGACTGGGAAGAAAAAAAATAGCTCTACCTCAAAGGAGACTGAAACAAGGGGTTCACAACAAGCTCAGAGAACATCATAATGGTCAAGATAAAGATCTATCTGAAGGGCTTTGTGCTGGTGATATCACTGCTGTGGGAAGGAGCAGCTCACGGAGATGATAAATGGAAAATTATACAGCTTTCTTTTTCTCCCCACTTACAAATGACTTAATCATGCTGACAGCATCTCCAGTAACTTCCACTGTATACAGAACACCTTATACTGAAGCCAAGCAAGTGTCACTAATTAAATTCAGCTTTTCCCATCCACTTTATTCTTGTGTGTCATTGGTAAAGATGGCTGTATGGGATGTCTGGCAATTTGGGGCTATTGTATTTAAAATAAAAGAAACACAAAGAAAATAACTAGTTTTGAAAGTGACATAAGTTTTAGACCCGCAGGTCAAGACAGCAGGTAGGGCTTGGTATTCTCTGTAAATGCAGCAGGGAGATAAATATATGTGTAAGTGCAGCAGATGGCAAAAGACCAGCTTCAGCCATCATTTAAATCAGCATGAGCAGCACCTAGAGAAGTAAGGGTAGAAATGGACCACTGGGCCAGAATATTTCTGTTTCCCACTACTGTAGATCAAGAATAATCTCTGTTTTTATTTTGTGCAAAATTAGTAAGGGAAGAATTAATCTCAGTGAGGAACTGTCTGGGTCTTACTTGAGTGTCAGAGAGACCAAAGACAAATTAGAACAGAATGTTGCTTGTATGACAAGAGGAAGAACAGAAATGAACAAAAATTACTTTATTTCTCAGCAAAGGACATTAGGCCACGTTCTGACTTACATGAGCCTCTAGGGAAACAAGCCCAGACTGAGACACATTACTAAGGCCAACTTAGTGTCACAAGGACTCTGCAAAAGCAGAAGAGGGCACAAAGAAATATGCAAAAATGATGACAGGGCTCAAAGGGATGAATCACAAACGGAAGCTGGAACAACTGTCACTATAATACATTAATACATTGTGTCATGGCTTAATGTCAGAAAGTAATAAGTACAAAAATATAAAATATCAATTAAACACTGAAAATGAGCTAAACAGTTCAGAAAATGGTTTTAAAAGCCCTTGCACTACTAGTAAAAATACCTTAACAGATGCACAAATGCACCCTGGGATGAATGCATTATGCATTATGGATTCAGGGCTGCCATTATAACCCTCATAATCACTTTTTCACTTGCTCATGTGTTGTACATCTGTGACTTGTTGGTAAAATATTACGAGAGGAACTCACAGTTTTATCTAACCTTTTCTCTTCGGAGCGCTTGGCTGCTGTTTTTGCTCTTTCCATGCTTCTGAAACTCTGCAGTGCAACATTTTCAATAGCAAATAGTGCAAATGCACTATTAGGGCTCTTTTAAAAAACAGTGATACCTCAGTATCTATAAATAGAAAACATAAGACCACAACCAAGAAAAGAATTCGGCTCTATGACCTCATTTCCAACAGTATAACAAACCGCACTGGATTTACACTAGCATAAATGTCAGAATCTGGTGAAGTACAGAACATAAAAAAAACTTTTAGTGGTTCTGAGGAGGTTCCTCTGCTGTTACAGTTTGACATATTTCCCTGGGTAGAAACTGGAATCTCCCTCTGGCAATATCTCTAATCCTTCTCAGTGAGGAGAAAACACAATAGAAGTGGCAGGTAAAATAGACAGGACAAACCTCCACTTATCATTGAAAGCTGAGGTTTTGTATGTCAGCAGAAGGGAATAAAGGCACACAGTCACAGGAGAAAACATGTTTGCAGATATGTAACCACGAGTCCTGCACTGCAGCCAAAAACATTGTTAACAGCCCCCAGGCTAATGTTATGACAGCAGAAGGAAAAAAAGACTATGGAGAATGGGATGACTTATCTGTCCATGATCCACCATGAGAAGGTGCATTTTGCCTGCAGCACTGTCCTCACAACCAGCATTGTCAATTTCATAGCGATATGCACCATCATTTAAAACACTGTAGGGGCCTCTCTCTTGATATGTTTTGGACACAATAATGCAGCAAATTTTATTGATACATTTTAAATCAATCTAAATAAGAAATGAAAAGTACTTTTTTTACTTTTTTTCTGATAGTCTTTCCATGTTATCTTTGATGTCTAAATAATCCACCATTATCTTGGGCTAGGGGGAAGCAAAACATGTACAAATCACAGTGCATAATGTAATGTATCTTCATGGGGGTCAGAAGGAAGAATAGGTTCATCACATAAATAAACGTATTTCAGAAGGCAAACACTGCTCAAAAAGCAAACACTGTTCAACTTTAAAACAGTTAAGGGGAAAACTACTTACTTTCTCACAGGATTTTTTGGACAAAATGAGGGAGTTAGTGGAAAGAAGAGCATAATTTTCCTGGAAAATAGGTCAATTTTTGTACTATGTAAACTGTCTGTCTTGGCATGCTTGGTGAAGTTAATTCAGAAGATGGGATTCATTTCACCTCATGTCCAAGGACAGCTGTAAGCTGGTCATTCTACGTGCTTTTTATAGTCATTGGAAAGAAAAAAGCATGTACATGACTGATGCGATGTTTTTAATGCATCTGCTTTCAGAGAAGATGAACTGAGCTGTAGAAGGCTCTATTACCTATAGAAGGAAGCCAGACAACAAATCCAGAAGTAAACACCACCTTCAGAAACAGGATGGTTTTTACTTTCCTGTCCTTCCTGTCTTACATGGGACAGCAGCACCTCATACAAGGTTCCAAAGCACAATTATTTCTGAGCATCCATAAAATAACAACTCAATAGTAATATTAGATTGATTTCAAATTGTTTTCAGAGTAGGCAAATATTTTTGCTTAGAGAAGTGTGACAATATCCAGCCATGATGGTCATAGAGAAGGTCAGTGCCAGAGACAGAAATGGAAGCCAAGTCTCCTGCCTTCCCATGTGCTCTTTCAGCTCAAAAAACCTGCCCTTAATTTCTGCATTCTACTTAGGAGATTTAACTTTATAGCTCCAGTTAATCTTTCTGAACTTTCCTGAATATCAGCATAGACAATCTCTGAGGGGACATTATTTGCCTTTATGGCTGATGTTTAGAGCTGTGAATACAGCTGCATCACCTCTTCTTTTCACCTTGGAAGGTATCTCCATCTCCCACATGTCTGCTTTTGGGGCCATTTTGAGAGCTGTCCCACCTACTCCCCTCTAACTCAACTGGAGTCTGCCAAGGACATTGACAGCTACAGAGCCGGTTGCATCATCAGTCTCTCTGGTCCTCTTTTGAAACACAAAACTGGACACCAGAGATCAACTGGAATAAGGAAGACATTAAGAAAAAATATGAAAGTAAAAATGACTGAATGATGAAGTTCCCACTGGCCAAGATTTGGATTGTAAGTTTCAGAAAAATTTCAAAGTCATATCAAGGTTACTGACTTGTAAAGTTGTATTCACAAACATGTGATTTACATAAAAAAAAATCTCTCCAGAAACAGAACACATTATTTTATCTGAAATTTATAGAGTTTTGTGATTATATGAGGGTTTCTGAGTCAGAAGCCTTGATACAGATCTGAAGCAATTCTCTGACATGTACAGTTCCATGAGCTGTGCTAAAGAAGTCCTGGAGATTTACAGTGCACACCAATTTTAACGCAGTGAAACAAATTCTTTGTGCTGCATAGATATGTGAACTGCACTAAATTCAGCAGTTCTCCAACATAGGTGTCTGGAAGACACACACATAAAGAAAATAATATTTAAATTCTGCCCCTCAAGGGGTGGCTTAAATAAGAAAAGTAAATAAGTAAAGACAGGCAGCTGGCACCAACCTCAGTGTTTGAGGTTGGTGGGGGTTGCATCAGACCAGTGGATCCACTGGAGACTCCTACCCTCGTGGGCGGAAGCTGGAAGCTTGCAGGGCATCCTACATCATGTGGCACAAGGGGACTGTACTTGCGCAACTGCATCCCCTGTGACAGGCACTGTACTGATTTTGGTGAGTATTGCTTGACATCTGTCACATCTATAGAGCCAGCAAGCAAAGTAAGACTGTAAGCCTTGGATGAAGAAAGGATGAATGGATTTTTTAAAAAATATACAGTAGAGGTGGAGGGCAGGACATGTTCTTGTCAGGAAAAGGAGGTTTTCATAGATTTCTAAAGATATGAAAGGTTTTTACCAGTATCACTCCCAATTAACAAGACTGAGCCAAAACCGAATATGTTCCCAGTCTTTACTGTTGCATTTCTAAACAGAAGGTAATTCCATTTATGGGTATGTGATTTTTTTCTCTTCAGATTTGTCCACAATACTGCTACATCCAGACCTGAACACAGTCTGTTAGAGTGGTTTTGTAAAGCATAAAAGCAAATTGAGTTCATCATCACGTCAGTCTGATAGACATTCTAGAAGAGCTTAATTATAATTGCGTGATATGATGCTGAATCTAACTGACCCTTTCTTAATCCAGCTAACCAATCCTGTCAATTGTGTCGATCTTTATAATTGTACTTGATTACTGTGGAAGGATCACGAAGTTTTTGTTACTCTCTTTCTACAAAGGAACTTGATAACTAGCATGGTAAGCAGTAAACCTGAGTTTCCTGACCTGTCCAGATCTTTCACAGAAGATTTGCACATTAAAAATGTAAAAGGACACTGCTGTTATCTCTTACAGCCTGCATAAAAAGTCCAGGGATTTTGAACCATTGATTTGAACAAGCTGAGCTTGAACATTCTGCTGAGGAAATTTCTTTTAACTTACGGGTTTGATTCCTTTCTTCCACCTCAAAAGACAAGAATCTCAGAAAGTCAAGTAGGGAAACTTGTGAAATAATGTATAATTGAAAAATATTACTTTTAAGAAAAAGTAATTGAGACCACACATATTCTACAAATCTACAATTGTTTGTGCATGTTTGTTTTTACAGATAAAATTGTTGAAAACTGTGGATTACAGTACAGAATGACAATCTCGGTTTAATTGTGAAAGTGATGGAGAAGTTACAATATCCCTTTTTAGCTTCTTCCAATGATTTATTACACCACTGTTTAAAAAACTTAATCTGATGATATATGATCATAGAATCATAGAATAATTATGGTTGGAAAAGACCTTAAGATCATCTAGTTCTCTTCTTTGGAACTACATGTGCAAAAGCAATATAAAATACATATATTAAATAATAAAAAATCTGCAGTGAGGAAGCATGGATTTTGAAGGCCCCATTCTACAAAATGCCATGCTTGTTTGCCAAGACAGTTAAGAACATTTTGCTACTTTTAATGTTCATGAGGAACACCAATTGCTAATTCACAAGAACAGACTTTGTAAAACATGTCTGATATAATTCCCTCTTTAAAAGTTATGATGATAAAACGGCAAACTGCAATCGTATTTGCAAACCACACCATTCTGAAACTTGGGGTGTCACAGATTTTGTCGGTGGATTAGGTAGGTCACTGACTTTCTGCTACAGCAGTGTTACAAAGAATGGATCACGATCTAGCTTTTATAACAATAATAGCAAGAAATCAAAACATACAATTTACTTGCTTTACAAGTATCTCACAAACTGTTTAGCACACAAGTCTCATGTCCACACAGGCATCTGATTCTCTGGGCAGTTCAGCACTGAAAATAAATTTTTCCATAAAAATGACCTTGTGAATGGATTGTTACTGCTTTCTCATTGCTTGTAAAAAACAGAAGTTAAAAGGGAGCCCTTCAAAGTTTTTTGAATAATCAGATTTTTTGTTGCTGTTTATTATAAGTTGCAGCTGGCTACTGAAATTTTGCAGATATCTTAACAACTACCAACACTGTCATCTCCTGAAGGAAGGATTTTTTATAGTTGGTTTGTTATGTTTCTTCTCATGCTCAGAAACACTCATGTTGTTATAGATCAGTGCATTATAGAATTCCACTGGAAAAGACAGTCAAATGTAAACGACTGCTTCAGCCCATGCTCAGTTAGGTTTTCTGTTATTTTGTGCTCTAGCAGATGTCTTGCCACCTGAGCTATGAAGGCTCAGATCTGAGGGTTACTTTGCATTATTGATGTGGCCATGATATACAAAAAGAGCACTTGGAAATAGGAAATATGAAGCTCAGCTTCTGGTGTTACTGGAGCACTCCAGACCACACTCAGACTTCAAGCTCTTGTTGAAACTTTGTGGAAGTGATTCTAAACAAAAAAACTTAAGTCCCAGTGCTTTGTTTATTTGCTGTGGTGGCTAGAATAGCTCATAGAAAGCCTGTGAGTTACATGGGTGTAGGAGGAGTCTGGGTGAAAAATAATGCTTTGTCAAGCAGCTAGAAGAGAGCAGGAAACACATAGGTAAACCAGTCAGCACGTGACCTTGAATCTTCTCTATTTTTTCTACAACTTTTCAGTTCTTCCTTTTCCAAGATGAAAAAAAAAAAAAACCAATCAAAACCAAACAAGTTTTTAAAAATGTTTCTCCAGAACCCCATATTACACACAACTTCTTAGTTATATCATTTTATAGAATCATTGAATAGTTTGGGTTGGAAGAAACCTCCAAGGCTCATCTAGTCCAACCCTCCTGCAATGAGCAGGGGCACCTTCAAATAGACCAGGTTGCTCAGAACCACATCCAGCTTGGCCTTGAATGTCTCCAGGGATGGCATATCTACTACATCTCTGGGCAACCTGCTCCAGTATTTAGCCCATAGCTCTTTATAACAGAACTTTTACCTGATGCAAGTCAAATGAACTTACAGTAGAAATATTTATTCCATATCAGGAATGTCATGGTAAAATTTCCAAACAGAATCTATCACATTTTAATATTGCAAATTAATAGAAGACTTATTCATGTAATAACTGGACTGGGGTCAAGCATACTGTCAGTTGAAGACTTTTTATGTATTATGCATACTCACATTTGTCTTTTTAAAAAGTCATGGAGTGTGTGAAATATATAGTAGAAATAAAAGTAGGTCATGAAAAGGTGATGCACCATCCTGCAAATTTCAAGATACATTGGCAATACAGCCAAATATGCAGAGTGTGAAAGGCTGGGAATTTATATCCATGTCAGCCAAAGAGATTTGAACTAAATTCTTCTGAGGAGAGTGCTCTAGCCATCTGGTGTAATCTGAAGTATGTGAAGATATCGCTCTACTTTTCTGTTGGAGCTGAATAAGAGCACAGAAGTTATGTGCTTATAGAGAAACAGTGAGCAGCAGCATCAGACAGTAGCTTCATGATATATGTAGTGCCTTTATAGAAAAGAGTTCTAGACTCTGCTCTTACAAATATTCAGATAAGTTATATTCAATAACTGACCAGCCACAAAAGCAGTCCTGGAAGAAGAATACAGATCCTGCTGAGAGTTTCTGCTTGCTGCCTGGCTCCTGAAGTCTTGCATTTTCAACAGAATCTGTGAGCTGCCTCTTCATGTCCTGTAATTTAGTGGTTACAGGTCATAAGCCTTCACTATGAAGAAATGTCTGAAGTACAGTTTTCTGTTTTCAGTGAAGTGTTCCCTCCAATCAGGCATGAAAAGCTGACCCCACCACCTCCAAAATGATAGGTCCTCTTTTGCTTTTTCATAAAAATCAATGCACCAGCAGGCAAAAATTACTGATAAAGTTTCCAAACGGAAATATGTCTGGTTATAACTTTGATTTGTGTGTACAAGTCCTGGAAAGAAGTTTGAGTTACAGAATTACTAAGGGTTTTGTCCACTCCTCCTCAAGCTGGCTTCCAAATCCTGCTCCACAACTGATGTTTAACTCAAAATGTATAAATCCTGTGTTGTTCCTATCCCCAAAGCATTAGTAACCAGTATTACCATGAAGAAAGAATTTAGGTATGGTTATATACCCTTCAGGTTCATACAGTAGTCATTTCATTTTAGGAAACAGAGTAGAAGTGAAGGAAGGCAAGGAAACGCTGCTACTGCTGCAAGTGGCATTTTAGAGTGAATTCGGTTTGAGAGTTCAGTATTCATAGGCACAAAAATTTACCCAAGGTGCATGCAGTGTATGGTAAGTCCGGAATCTCTGGAAAAAGGAGCTCTAAAAGGCAGACAACAAATGCAATAGGGACCAGAAGAAGCACAGGACTTGGCAAAACAGCTGCCAGGGGCAAACCCTCATTTGTGAAAGGCACAGCTTGGTCACCCCCTCATTAACAAGGCAATTGGAAATAAACCAACCAACCCAACCCACACACACACATTATAATTGCAGTGAGGAAAGCCCAAATACTGCTTACTAGCTATACATTTTCTGCTCAACTCCAAGGAGATACTTTGGAAGTTCATGGTTGAAAATGACAGTAACGACAATGTAAGGAGAGAGGAAGCAGATGCCACACCCTCCTTTGCAGTTTATGACCAATTACAGGATTTTCATAGTCTCCACAAGGCAATTAAAGAGTTATGCTTCAGTGACTAATTAATATTCACTTGACATCATCCTTTTACCATCTTAGAGAAACAGCCTTGTTGTCCGTTGTCTGAAGTAATTGCATTACAACACAATAGCCACAAAAAAATCCCCATAAACAAATAAAAAACCAAAAACCAAACAAAACCCCCAAAACAACACAAAAAAGCAACAAAGAACAAAGCAGAAAATGGGAGTTATCTTGATTTGTAGGGATATTTTTCCCCAGTACCTTTAAAAATGCAGAAATATTGGAAAACATAGAGAAAGACTCAGTATAGTACAGCAGGAACATTTCTATGATGCAAACATTATTTGGAAAATAAATCAAAACCATTTTAAACATCAGAGAAAAACCCTACTTCGTAGAATCATAGAATAGTTAGGGCTGGAAAGCACCTTAAGATCATCTAGTTCCTACCCCCTGCCATGGGCAGGGACACCTCACACTAAACCATGTCACCCAAGGCTTCATCCAAACTGGCTTTGAACACTGCCAGGGATGGAGCATTCGCAATCTCCCTGGGCAACCTATTCCAGTGCCTCACCACCCTAACAGGAAAGAATTTCCTCCTTATATCCAATCTAAACTTCCCCTGTTTAAGTTTTAATCCGTTACCCCTTGTCCTGTCACTACAGTCCCTAATAAAAAGTCCATCCCCAGCATCCCTATAGGCCCCCTTCAGGTACTGGAAGGCTGCTATGAGGTCTCCACGCAGCCTTCTCTGCTTCAGGCTGAACAGCCCCAACTTTCTCAGCCTATCTTCATCCAGGAGGTGCTCCAGTCCCCTGATCATCCTCATGGCCCTCCTCTGGACTTGTTCCAACAGTTCCATGTCCTTTTTAAATCATAGAATAGTTAGGGTTGGAAAGCACCTAAAGATCATCTAGTTCCAACCCCCTGTCATGGGTAGGGACACCTCACACTAGACCGTATCACCCAAGGCTCTGTCTAACCTAGCCTTGAACACTGCCAGGGATGGAGCACTCACAGGTTCTCTGGGCAGCCCATTCCAGTGCCCCACCACCCTAACAGGAAAGAATTTCTTCCTTATATCCAATCTAAACTTGATTCACTTTAGGCTGACTAGCGAAAGCTTTCAGGTATATTCTGGAGAGCAGGGGAGAAACAAATTCTACATAAACCCCACTGTAATTCACTTAAGAAGTGTTGATTAAGAGAAGCTCATAAGACCAAAGTTTTTAGTCCTTGCTCACCAAGCATCCTATAGAGTCACATTATAACTTTTCCTCCACATACTGGGAAACAAGCCAAAGCAATGGATACAGGTTAATTAAACTGTAATTAAATTAATTGGGCACATTCATAAACAACCATCAGTAATTTTTCCTTTACTTGTAACTTATTTCTTCATTGTTCACCTGGTCTATCTGGTGGTGTCCATCTCTTAGCTGAGCCTGAAGGTGCTAAGCTTGAGCAGGGTCCTTCTCTGGGCATCTCTACGAGGCATCAAACGCTGAGCAGAACTGGGCTGGGATGCATATGAAAGCATTTACAGAGCACTTTGGGGTGGGCTAGCCAGAACAACATCTATTTCTACCCTGTCTTACCCTGGACAAGTATCCTAGCAGAGAAGCCCCAGATTCTCTTTTCACTAGAAACTAAAGCTTGGTGCCCAAGAGATAATTGTTTTATTCATGAAAGCCTTGACTAACCACTCTGAGGCTCCTGAAAGGCTTTAACTGCTTATTATTTACTAATTAGTGGGCTGCTAATGTTCTCAGGTTGCCTGGGTTATGTTTAGATTACTGTTATTGCAGGTTTCTGCTGGGTTATTTCCAAGAACAGTCCCCAGTTTGAAAAAGCAGAGCCTCACAGTGCCTAAGTCCCATTTAACTCCATCCTGTCATACTAGTGAGTCACTCTGTGTCAGTTCAGGAGATGATAAGCACTTATAACTTTAACTCAGAACAAAACTCAGATAATTTCAGGTACCTTCTTTAGCATTTGATATGGTTGACTTAGGGTGTCTCACAGCTGAAATTCACAGGCTAATGCTGCAATCACCCGTATAAAGGGGTCTAGGTTGTGGCCCTTATCAATGCCTGTTGAAACTGGGCATCAGAAACCACAAAAAAGTCAGAGGGTCAAAATGAGAGAATATGAAAGTGGCGCAAAAGGAAGAGTAAAACTTGCAAAGCAAGGCAGGCTCTGGTGATACAGCCACTGCTTTCACTGGGTTTACGTCTCATCCAGTGAATATCTAACAGAAAATGTATATGGAATCAGAGATAAGTAGGATTCTGGGAATCATCAGGGTTTGAGAGGGGGTTAATGATTAGGCCACAGATTTATGCTTTTGTTTGCTTGGGAGCTCTTTTTCTGACCCCAAAATTCTTACATTCTTTGCTGTGACTTGCCATGGCTTTTACATGAGCCGTGGAAGCCAGTTCCTCACTCTTCCTTTCCCTCTTCTTTCTCCCATACTTCTACTTAGTTTAAAAGCCTGGTGTTCTAGGATACCATTCTGGGAAAAGAGGGAAATGGGTGATGGTACGGGCATTTATATGAAAACTGAGTCCTACTGAAAAATTTGCAAGGAAGGAATGAAGACATTCTCTACATAAAGGCTGATGGAGAAACCTTTAAAAAAAGCTCCCAGTAACATTATATTTCAGGCCATAACTAAAACATAGAGTCTCATAGACTACCCAAACAGCATCAGGTATGAGAACTGCAAGGCCAGACTGGACGGAGCCTTGGGAGCCATGGGCTAGTGTGAGGCATCCCTACCTATGGCAGGGGTGTTGGAACTAGGTGATCTTAAGGTCCTTTCCTACACAAACCATTCTGTGATATGGTTTAAAGAAAACAAACAAAAAACTCCAGAGAAACCACAGAAAACAGGACAGAAGACATAGAAGCAGAAGACCTCACCTACCAAGGAACCAAGCACTTTAGTCCTTGACTATCAATCACTGTGCATACTAAATCACTACTATCTCACCTCAGTACATGCAGGTTTTCAAAATCTAACACAAGTTAGTTTTTGAAGGAGCAGGTGAAAGACATAAAAACCCATCTTCTATAAAGAAGAAAAACTAAGGAGGATTCAGAGAGAAAACTTGACATAAATTTTATTTCCAGTTTTTGGAACTGTAAGAAAATAAGAAGCAGGTGGGGGGTGGCATAGAACAAGGGGAGCAACAGGAAAAAATGTTCAAGTAGAGCACCTTCTCCAGTAATAAGAAAAAAGACTTCCAAGGCCAGGGTTTTAGCTAATTTAAATCATGTGTTGTTTTTAACTGGGGTAAAGTTCATTTTCTTTATAGTAGCTGGTATGGGGCTAAGGTTTGGATTTGTGCTGGAAAACAGTGTTGATAAGACAGGGATATTTTCATTGCTGCTGAGCAGTGCTTACACAGAGCCAAGGTCTTTTCTGCTCCTCACACAACCCCACCAGTGAGCAGGCTGGGGGTGCACAAGGAGCTGGGAGAGGACACAGCCAGGACAGCTGACCTCAACAGGCCCAGGGATATCCCACACCATATGGTGTCATGCTCAGCATATAAAGCTGGGAAGAAAGGATGGGGGTGTTGGGAGTGATGGAGTTTGTCTTCCCAAGTAACCATTATGTGTGATGGAGCCCTGCTGTCCTGGAGATGGCTGAACATCTGCCTGCCCATAGGAAGTGGTGAATGAATTCCTTGTTTTGCTTTGCTTCTGCACACAGCTTTTGCTTTATCTATTAAACTGTCTTCATCCCAACCCACGAGTTTTCTCTTTCACTCCTGATACTCTTCTCAATCCCAACACAGGGGGAGTGAGTGAGCGGCTGTGTGGGGTTGAGTTGCCAGCTGGGGTTAAACTGTGACAACCATCATTGATCTCAAGGGAATTACATCAGTTAACATAGGCTCAGAATTGGCCTCACTTGTATTTCTTTGAAGAGATTTATATTCAAATAAGCATTTAGATAATTTTAGTTTTCTTTTTTCCATAACACTGGGTTCACAGTTTGTTTCATTGCTTTCTTTATCACAAAAGAACAAATTCTTTTCTCTGTTAAGTTATTCCTCTTTGAAGAATATCTTTGAGGAGCAATAAGAGGAACAGATTGGCAACATTTGTCAGTACTCATCTGCCTTTATTATCCCTTGGGGCCCTGTTTTCTGTGTTATCTTTTGTTCTGCTTGGGGAATGCTCTGAGTTTCCAATATAACCCTTAATAATGATTACGCTCCCACAGTTCAGGCAGAAAAGCCATGCATGTCTGAGTTTTGATGCTGTGCTGAACTTCCTAACCTTTTGTGAAGCAGTTCGGGGCGATGCCAATGCAGTAACTCATAAAAAGCTCCTAAAGTATTGCCCCACCTTCAACTTTAAAGAACAAAGTTTAAAAAGGCTGAATGTTAGTGACATCTTAAGAAGTTAGTCCCATCAGAAAGTCTGGCACTGTACAACAGCCTCTTTACAGTGCTGAAACGTGAGTTACAACCCTACATAATTCTTTCAATGAATTACAAATTTTAAAGGTCTAAGTATTTAACTTTAAAAAATTAACTTTAAAAAGACCATTGACCTCAAGCAATCCGTTTAAGACATGCACACACTGTACCAGTGAGTTCCTTAAAGGTTTTAGTATATTTTTAAGAAAGAAAAAAAAAATCAAATCCATTAGCTGAGCTTTAGCATGTGCTTTTTCAATAATATTAGTAGAATTTGCACTGCACAAATGTGAATGTACTGTCTTTCTGTCCTCTTGCTTTCCAAGAAAAAATCAGTATTACACAGGTCACAATGCAATGCTAATGCTTATCTCTTCTTGAAAACTGTAAGTTCCTTGCTCACTTAAGTTTAAACTGTTGGCTTGCCATGTATAATGGATGTAGTGAAGGAATGAATGGATGAAGAATGTCCTGCAAGGAGAAATTGCTTAAAATAAATTACAACTCAAGATAAATCAGAAAACAAGATCAGTAAATACTAGTATAGTTACATTAAATGTATAGTGCAAAATTCGTAGCTGTAGACAATGACTCACTGACAGCTCACTCATATACTTAACCAAACTGAAAATAATGACAGTTAAAATGGTATGACCAAATGCTTAATGTGAGATGTTAATAGCTTTAGTTGCTGCAAAACCACATATGAACACATTGAGTATGCAAAAACACTGGTTTATGCTTAAAACATTTCTCCCTGTCTGTGTAAAGACAACTAGCCTTTTTTATGGATCTTTGCATTGTGTAGGAAGATTGTGATAAAAAGGTGAATGACAGAATGATAAAACAGAGAGAAGCAACCACTGAATGATTTGGAGCGCCTAAGTGTCTGTGGTGATGCGAAGCTTCCCACCTGCTTTCCAGCACGTACTTGGATGGTCACCAGTGTAAGTCAGGATCCCTCCACAGAAAAAAAAGGACAGAATGGTCCTTCCTCAGGTCGGTTTGTAGTGTCCTACAGCTGGTGTCCCCTTTCACAAGTACCCACTGATTCTAAAGGGAATGGGGCAATTATCTTAGATCAACTCACAAAACTTTTAGGGGGCTACAGTCAGAACACACCCAGGACTGCAAGGCTGCAGACCATCTGGGGCTGTGGCTCAGCTGGGGTCCAGCTCAAGAGCTCACAAAGAGATCCCAGGGGAAGTGGAAAACTGCTTACTGAGGCTTCTTACTTTCTTCACAGCAGCCCTTGTCAGTGAAGCTGGCCTTGAGCAAGCTAAACCCTTAGAAGGCAGAAGAAGGGCTTCTTGATTCCTGTTACAGAAAGACCATCTTGCATTCCTTATTAGAAACTACTTTGAAACGGAGTTAAATTCATCCAAATGTTACATCTGAGGTTATTATCAGCAAGAATTGATTCATTTAGCACAACTCATTTACAGTACTGATAGCTGAAAAATCAGTATTTTCAGTATTTCATAATTTCAGTTGTGTAGCCACTTGTGGGGAGGAGGGATTTAACAAAAGCTAACTTCAGCCTTGTGAGGCAAGTTTCTTTCTAAGGGACATAAAGAGGGCAGGGAGGAGTATGTTCTGTGAAAGACCCTAGAGCAAGATAGCCTTGAAAGACAAGTGTCACATTACGTGGTGTTCAGGAAACATTGATTTGCAGTGTTCAAGACCAGGTTGGACGAAACCCTGAGTGAGATGGTTTAGTGTGAGGTGTCCCTGCCCATGGCAGGGGTGTTGGAACTAGGCGATCTTAAGGTCCTTTCCAACCCTAACTATTCTATGATTCTATGATTCTATTCTATGTGTGACAGGGAAGTTAATTTTTATGCAAGATTATGAGATGTAACAGAGAATTGTAAGAAAGATAAGCAAGGTAGAGCCTTACGTATGAAAATTTGACAGCCCTGTTTGAAGTCTTGAGAATGAGGAAGATGAGTTTGAATTTGAAGCAGGAAAAGAGTGGAAACTGCTGGAAATGTTAGAATATGGAGATGCATAACATGACATCAGGATGTTGGGGGGTTGGAGGGGGAAGACTTGTTCATCCTGAGAAGTGTAGCAGCAAAAAATACGCAGGAGGCAACACATCAGAGGATGTGTGGCAGATTATAGATGAGAAAAGAATGTAGTGGGATGGGTGGGAGGATGAGATCAAAGGATATGAAGGGACATGGCAGAGGGGTGTTTCTTGATGGAGAGAAGATGAGAACCTTTTACATCAAAGAGAAAGGCAAGATGTATAGAAAGATGAGGACCAGATGATATTATTAATATATCTATCAACTTCCTTTCTTAGAATACTCTCAGTTCTCTTGAGAATTCCTTACAAAGACTGGAAAATAGTTAGGTTTTTCCCCTGCATGATATGAGCAGAATAGATTTATTCTGTGAATGTGAATAAAGAATATAATGAACAGGGCAGAGAGTGATGCTACCAGAGTGGTTAAGAGACAACAGGAAGGAGTCAGAATGTGGCTTACAATTAGTTTTGACTCTGTATCTTCTCATGCAGGTTCGTTTTTAAACATCCTTGTGCATTTAGAAAGCTTGGATTTATCTTAACTGACTCTAGAACTCAGCAAAGTAATAAAGTTAGGAATCGAGTGGTCCTCAACTGCTTTGTTAATAAATAGAAACAACTGGGCAGTCATGTGAATTGTGTTGCCTTCTATGTTGCTTTGCCTTCTCCATGCCAGCTGTAGCAGATACTGAGAGCAATGGCTGCTAATGTTAAGTGCCTCAGTTATAAGGCTAAAGTTAGGTGGATAAACTTTGACTGAAGGAATGCTAGTCACTTTTTTTTGTTGACAGGAAAGAATTGAGTGACTTCTCACTTTATGCTAAAACACAGCACTAAGTTGTGTAGGGACCAGAGACCTACCAACCAAAGCCTTTGTCGTGAAATGGTGTGAAAGTTAAAAATAAAAGCTGGTAGAAAAGTCCAGTAGCATACGTTTACAAGGTTCCCTCCCTACTGCTTAAATGAAGGAATAAAATCTGGGTGGGTTAGGGAATTTGGAATAAAATCAGGATACAGACTAACCTAAGTGTTTTCAGATACCAACCCTAACTATTCTATGATTCTATGATTCTATGCTATCAGGATAAATGTTTGGAAGTTTTCCTCACAGAAGTTAGAATTATGACCACACTGGCCTTGCTAGTGTATTAAAGAACTTTTATGAGCATTCTATGTTGCCTTCAGTGAAGCTTTCTGTCTCATACGCTTCCTCTTTCCATGTTACTTTTCCCTTTAATTGTCTGATGCTGAATGGTGTTGAAGCAACACTAGCTATAATCCACTGCAGTCGTTTCTTAAATGACTCACTAAAAGAGACCATATGTTGAAGTCCTGATGCATAATTCTTCAGCACAGTATTATATTTATTTCTCTTTTAAACACAGTAATAGACATATCATCTGGTTTTATCAACTTCCAGCTTTGAAGAAGTAGGCCAGGAACATGGGAGTAATAAAGAATAACAAAAGAATCCATGCTAAATTGATAATTACCTGCCACCGTATTTGCTTTCGGTTTATATAAAATGTGTTCTTATTCTCAAATAATTCATAATGCCTTAGGTGAACAAGCTAGCCCTGTAATACTTCGGCATAACTGAAACTGATGAAGTGGAAGACTGGAGATGTTTATTTCAGAATAACAGTGTTAGAATAAAATGCCAAAAGACAGTGAAAAACACTGCAGATCTTGAAAGGAGTGAAGAGAAGAGCATAATGGTCCAGAATAATCAGAATCATAAACACTGTAGCAAACAATTAAATTTTATTTTAAATTACACCTAGGAAACAAACTAACCAACACACTTGTGACTGTTAAATTTCTTGGCTTAGATGTATATTCAGCCATCATAAATGTGTTTACATTTTTCTTTGCTCTAGAAGACATTATCTTGCTAAATCTGGTGTACCCCCAGAACATTAAAACTCAGCAGAGCAAACTCTGTTCTCAGATACATGTCTGAACATCTTTTCAAAAGAGCTTGCATAGTAAGAAAAGGCTTCAGAATGATAAATATTTTCTTACTGCTTTTCCAGTGAGTCTTCCTTTTCAAATGCTGTAGTGATGCAGATGGGAGCTCTATAATGCTATCCTGGGTTCAGCAGTAGCAGTCATTTTTCTCCTTCTTAGTAGCTGGTGCAGTGCTGTGTTTTTGATTTTCAGCCTGGGAACAGTGCTGATAACACTGATGATTTTAGTTACTGCTCAAATGTTTAGTCTGACCAAGGACTTTCTGAGCCTCATGCTCTGCCAGGGAAGAGGGGAAGCTGGGAGGAAGCAGAGACAGGACACCTGACCCAAACTGACCAAAGAGATATTCCATACCACAGCATGTTATGCCCAGGATGTAACTGAGAGTTACCTGGAAGGGATAGTTGACTGCTTGGTGCTTGGTCAGGTGGGGTGGGGCGAGTTATCGGTCAGCTTTTGCTGAGGTGTTGTATTCTCTTCCCTTATTATTTCCTTTATCATCATTAATGGGTTAAAACTTAAACAGGGAAAGTTTAGATTGGATATAAGGAGGACATTCTTTCCTGTTAGGGTTATGAGGCACTGGAATAGGTTGCCCAAGGAGGTTGTGAATGCTCCATCCCTGGCAGTGTTCAAGGCCAGGTTGGACAAGGCCTTGGGTGATACGGTTTAGAGTGAGGTGTCCCTGCCCATGGCAGGAGGGTTGGAACTTGATGATCTTAAGGTCCTTTCCAACCCTAACTATTCTATGATTCTATGATTCTATGATTATTATTATTGGTGGTAGCAACAGTGGTTTGTGTTATACCTTAATTACTAAACTGTTCTTATCTCAACCCGTGGGAGTTTCATTCTTTTCAATTCTCCTCTCCGTCCCTCCGGGAGCAGGGGAAAGGCAAGAACGGGGAGAGTGAGTGAATGAGCTGCATGGCTGGGTTTAAAACCATGACAAATGCACATTACAATACTGAATTTGGCTGCTAGTCAGAGTGTCTGTGTTTTTAGCAAGAGATAATATTTTAAAAATGTGTTCTTTCTGCAGAATCTGAAATAACTGTAGGTATTAACTGTCAAACTTTTATGTGTCAAGAATATCATATTTGCATGCCAAGCACCCACTGAGCAGGACCCTTGTTTCCTGCAATAACTTGAGGAGTCAAGGCAAGTGCAAACCACTGACATTCATTTGAGATGCCTTGGTTTACCTGTTTTCTTTCTTTTAGTTGTGACAACAATCCCCCAGGACAGGGTCGGTCTAGGTCATGAAGGAAAGACAGACAGAGCACAGTGAAGGAGCTGGGATGCTAACCTACAGCTGCAGCAAAGGTTGGCTGGCTGCCACCAGGTAACTGACTACTGTTAATTAGGAGACAATTGGCTCGTGGAAGCTTTGTGTTGTCTAGTATGTCATTTCATTTTCTTCTACATCCTGTCTTTCAGTCAATCAACAGTGACCCAGCTGCACAGTTTTGATAGCATCCTTTACAAAACTTTTCCGTAGGTCACTGACCAATTTTCTACAGGCAATCACACTAACAGTATTATAGCTCCTGCACTAATGTTGCAGTTCACTTGTGTGAAGTGTTGCCTCCTACTACTTTGCATCACACAAAGCAAAGTTTCCCCTAACAAGGTTGCCTGAAAGAGGACAAACAGTCCTCTGTATCTTTCTTTTCGATATCTTATGAAACAGAAGAACAACAGAGGGATTACGGGACAGACATCCAGGCAGAGGCAGGAAGAGAGAGGGCAATGATTTCTCTCATCTGTGTTCCCGCATTTACCAGCTTGCAAAAATTATCTACAGGCTATGCTCCCTATCCTATAGCTCACCTCTGCATTAGTCACTATTGGAAGCAAACATAGAAGGTTTAATAGCTGTCCTTAAAAGAAATCCCTGTATCAAAAATTAAACTAGGAATAGAGGGTCAAATGGGGGAAAGGGTAAGAGAGAAGCATTTCTTTCCACTGCCTCTCTTCTGTCACATCCTCTGAAGGATTGTAGGAGAAACTTTCCAAATCATCTGTCTTTCTGCCTTTACAAGAAGAGAAGCCAAAACTTCTTTTTATTGTGTATTATTATATTGTTGTAGAAGGGAAGACATTCAGAAAAGCTAAGACAGCTTGCAATCCCAGATGCATATATGGTTTTATATGTGACTTCAATGATTAAGGTTAAGCAAACCCATAAAAGGAGTGTTGGCCAAACCCACAAACTCCATTCAACAATACCAGTTATTTCAGCATTTGAATGGGAGTTTCATGCATGAGTTAATGAACACTCCAATCTTCAGATTTAATAAAGGAAAAATTCTTCAGAAATTTGCTCACATGGAAATTGGTGAGAGGTAGTTTATTGAATCAAGACTGTAAGGCACACATTTTCTAGCACAGAGCAGAATCCTTTCCAATTTTTTTTCTGTCAGTGATGTGCAGTTAGTAAATAATACATAGAGAAGAACCAGGGTTATGTTTAAAATTGCACCCTGATATAAAAATAGAGCTGTCAGGCTGAATTGCTGAGGATGGCAGGGGGAGGGCATTCCCAGAAAGAAGTATATGCTTGTAGAAGAGCTGGAAGACTATTTGTGACAAAAAAAGAGAAAAATTAGCAGCTGTGTAAAAGAGCATTGATGGTCTGAAATTAATTGTTTAGATTCACCACAATCACAAGCTCTTGTATAGTCATTACTTTCAGCTGTGACGGACGAGGATAATGCTACAGTCGAGACCTTGGTGGTTTTTTGTACCTGAAGATGTGTATTGGAATTGATTATTGGCCTCAACAGTATGGGGGGTTTGTATACAATTTGCTTAGCTGTAGACAAAGACCCAGCAACAAATAAGCAACTATTCCATCCCAATAATGGCAAATTACATCTATACACCCCTAAATCTTTTCACCTAGTTTTAGTCCTATTTTTCAGCCTATTTTTAGTCCTACTGAAGTTGATATTGACTGGAAAAAAAAAAAAAAAAAGAAAAAGAATAAAAGCAGTTATTACCTTGGTGTACAATACTGTTTTTGTAGTGAAATGGCCATGTGGACATGTAGCCAGTGGGCTGGTGGCAGAACAAGAAGTCTGTCACATACATAGCTGTGGGGACATGTCAATATTCTTACTCTGAAGACATTCCCTTTTGGTGAGGGTTGAAAAAGCTGCAAATACCTGCTACTCCTGTATTATTTAATGTATAAGTTAATGAATTGTAAAAACAATTCATGCTCATGGTCTCCAAATCATTGATATCCATAGTCAGTTCACCGTTGGTTTGGAGGGCTCAGACAGTATGGCAACTGCTGGAGCAATGGTTTAATCCTTCTTTTTTCTCAAAGTAAAATTCAGACAGCTTTTTCAAGACCTGTGTAATTGATATTCTCCTCTACTCATTAGGCAGGTGAAGTTTGTTTTCATGACATCCTCCACCAAAGCTCAAAGCTGATAAAGTAAATTCTAAGTTCTCCGATATTTCTTTCTTTTCTTTTAAACAAATGCAAAAGAAACTACTCATTTAAAACTCACGTTGGAATACAAAATATTTTCAAGTGTTCTTCAGGCAGATAGAGTCCTAAGTCACATACTAGGGAGGATTTAAGGACTATTGAGGAGCCTGAAAACTTCCTTAGCTCTTACTTCCCCCTTTTCCTGCCTATTTCTAATATACAAAAAGTTATATGAAATGACAGTGTCTATCTCTCATGTCTTATTTCAGAAAGAATATTCTGTCCAATGTATAGGTTTTCCATGAGCAGAATCAAGGTTTGTCTTTAAAGCTGAAATGTCCTGAGTAGATTAAGTCAGATCAAGAAAAAAAAGTTTTTGTCTTGGTTTATATAAAGTTTTTTCAATTTTTCCACCAAAGTGCCTTACTTATAGAGGCTAAAGAAAATTGTGGCAAATTTCTAAATAAATTAAACAAGGGGGTGTAGAATATAGCTACTTTTTTGGAGGTTATGAGTTAGACAAACACCAGGATTGGTCCAAACACAATAATTTAATGACATTGTGTGACCTGTGGTGAATTACAGCTTCCACCCCCTACCCTGTAACAGTGTAGGACAAGACTTCTCCCAGGAATCCTTGGAGTTGTTGGTGAATCAGAGCTTGCAGATAATGCTCGAAATTCACCTGTTTTTCAGTATTTACCAAACTGACAATTTTTAAGGTGCTAGAAGAACTCTGATAGTGTATTACACTGAAATGAGAATCTCCTCCTGAGACTATCGCTTTTCACATTTGATTATTCATGCTGAAAAACAAACTTCAAGAGAAATGAATAAGCAAAAAGTTGAGGTCGCTTTCCTTCAGCTGTAAATGCCTGTCTCCTGAGAGCAATACAATGTGAAGGAGCCCCATGGTTTGAAAACACAATCAGCTTTTGTTTCAAAGGGCCTTCTTATCTAAATTGTAAAGAAAGCAATGTTTTTCTCCTACATAGCGGCACAGAGTGAGAACTTTAAACAGTTTTTTTAGACCTTGTTTGCTTTACTTGATATCTTACTTTATAGGAAAATGTGATCAGCTTCTAGTATTTTTACTCCTAATTTATTAGGGGTGGTCTACAATTTTGTTATTTCCAAGTCTATTTTTCTAATATTTCCAAATTATACACATCTGAATATTGTTATTTGGCACTAAGGAGAATAAAAGCTGCGATCATTATTCCTTCAAAATAAGAAGGTGGTTTTACTCACTTTCAATACAGATTTGGTGAGTAATATTAGCGTGACACTGAATGCAATGACACAGTTTTGTATATAACACCATATTTTATTAAAATGGAGAGAAAAAAGCTTGACGATCTATGAAACACCAAGTTGAAAAGGAGCTTGAGAACACTGGTGTCTGACAGCTTATGCATCCAATTACTGATATGTCACCAGAAATACGTGGGACTAAAGTAATGAGATGGCAGTTTCTGTAACAAAGGGTAACATTGTCTTCTTGCATCTGGATCACCGGTTTTATGCTATGTATAAATCTACATTTTTTTCCTGTTAACTCACACAGATCACCAGATCAAAACCCTGCAGTAATACAGATGCAATTAAATTAACAAGTAATAATGACCACTCTTATAGCTATACAGGACCTTATTACAGTAGTGATATTGCCTTCAGAGAAATACATTACTTTCAAGTTTCTGATCTGAAACTAAGACTATTATCTGACCCAAAAAAATTACATTGAGAGAGAAAGACACTTTTCTGGTTTTGCTGCTTTAGAAACCTCATTTCTTCTAGTCACATCAGCTATTTGTGCTGGGTTTTCCCTAGAAGCTTGCTTAGTTTTCAGCTGCTCTTCTCAAATTTAAAATAGGACAGGTGAAACATTCACAAGCAACGAAACAACAATTCAATTGAAACACAAACTGAATTTTTCCACGAGAAAACATTTTACTTATATGTAATGAAGTTTGAAGTTGTCCAGTTCTGGTCAAAATTTCAAATTAAAAGACCCATCCACAGCACAGAAAGATGTCTTCATAGGCCAAATCCTTTTTTCTTGTTTGTGGGACACCATGCTCTCACACATTCCCCAAAAGTGCTTAAATAGATTTCAATACATAACCAGCTAAGGTGTCTGACAATATGAGAGGTCAGAAGTACTCTTAAAGTGGTTTGCCTCTCTTTATGGCTTTGCATTTTCTACTTAATCAAGACCCAGACCATCAGCTGTATTGTGGTGTTCATTTAAAAATGCAAGAAAGCAGTCAACAGGAGGTGAGAGTGCACTGAAAGGCAATAGTCACAGCACCACATGGAAGACCTCTGGACTGAGAAGGCCTCAAACACAGCAGTATTATGGCACGACAAAAGGAAACAGATATCGGAATGAAAGTCTTTCTTTTTAATGAACAGATGATTGGTCTAGTGAAAAAAGATGTTTATATTTTTGCAAGTTTATACATCTTCCAAAAGATGAGATGATGACCATGTGATGACATTGCCAGTGTTCTTGGGTACCTGTCTGGGTTGATTTGTTTTGTACAGTACTGCATGGTGTGTTTCTGAAAAGACTTGTTCCTGCCTATGGCAGGGGGATTGGAACTCAATGATCTTAAGGTCCTTTCCGACTCTAACTATTCTATGATTCTACGACTCACAGCCCCACTTTAGTTATACATGTTGAGGGGGTGAGTGCATACTGCAAGTGGGTATCTGTGGCCCCCATTCTGTCACTCAGATTTTCTCTTTTCTTATGCTTGTGGAGAAATAGCTTCTTCTGAGTTGTGTTATCACCAGTTTCCACAGCGCCTTTGGTCCCCTCTTACAAGATCTCCTTGATGTTTGGGCAGCACGCGTGGAGTTACCTTTGCAGAGGTTATGGTATTAGGCTTCTAAGATGAAACTGTGTTTGAGTGTTTTTAAAGTACTAGTATGAGTCAATGCAGAGCATCTTGGCAAACCTCTCCTCCTCAGTCAGAGTGTGGCACCACAGAGCGTGGCACAGGTGGAGCTAGCAGCTGGGCCATGGGCCATTTTACCACCCCATGCTACTGCTGGCTCTTCCCAGACCTGGCCCTGAGCCTGCTCCTTTTCTCCCTTGGCTTCACTGCAAGTTGGAGCATACTCTAAACACATTTATTTCTGCTTTGGAATGAGGCAAACTATCAATATGTCTTTGAAGTAACAGAAGTGCCTATATATAAGGAAATCCTGGGGTGGAATTTAGCCTGCAAATGGTTGTACTAACAATAAAAGCAGAGTTCCTTACAGATAACAGCAATTTTGGAGCAGTAAGAAGCAATATTTAAGAAATCCCACTGCAGAATTCACCTATATTTGCTTGTATTTTATTAGAAGAGCTGCAGATTAAGAGCTTGTATTTTATTAGAAGAGCTGCAGATTAAGTGTTTGTGTACTGTTTCCATCAAATTCATACTTCTATAATCAAACATCCTGCATATATAAAGTGTTTCCTAGTGTGTCTTTTTGTTTTTTAAGTGGAATTGTTTCAGATTGTCCTTTCAGTGAATTCTACAATATTTGAAGTAGTAATTACAGAATGCCAGAATTAATTTTTCTACAATAATTACGCACCTGACAATCCCAAGCAGTTAACTCATTCATTAATATTCAATAATGATTTTTCCTATGGCTTCCACTAGCAGTAATGATATACGCTATTATGCATCACAAATTTCCATGAAGAACAATGAAGCACTAATTTATTGGCATCCAGTATTAGTCCACTGTACTTTGTTACATTCTTTTCAAGAGATGATGAAAGAGAAAGCTGAGCAGTCTGGATTAAGTTCTTCTTTTTAAGCCCTACTTTCCTGGGTTCAGTAGTAGCAGTCATTTTTTCTCCTTCTTAGTAGCTGGTGCAGTGCTGTGTTTTTGACTTTCAGCCTGGGAACAGTGCTGCTGACATCGATGTTTTTAGTTACAGCTCAAATGTTTAGCCTGACCAAGGACTTTCTGAGTCTCATGCTCTGTCAGGGAAGAGGGGAAGCCAGGAGGAAGCAGAGACAGGACACCTGACCCAAACTAGCCAAACAGGTATTCCACACCACAGCATGTAATGCCCAGTATATAAACTGGGGAAAGTTACCCGGAAGAGGAAGATCACTGCTCAGATCGGGCTGAGTATCGGTCAGCGGTTGGTGAGCAGTTGTATTCTCTTCCCTTATTATTTCCCTTATCATTATTATTGGTGGCAGCAGCAGTGATTTGTGTTATACCTGAGTTACTGGACTGTTCTTATCTCAGCCTGTGGGACTTACATTCTTTCGATTCTTGTCTCCATCCCTCCAGGAGCGGTGGAGGGAAGGAAAGGGGGGGAGTGAGTGAGCTATACTGCGTGGTTGACTGAGTTTAAAGTACGACACCTGCAATGTTTTCCTACATCTGCAAAGTGTTAAACAGACACTCTGAAATATTCTTAAACTGTTTCAGTCATTGAATCATTATACGGATGAGTGTCAAAGTCCTTAGTACAAGTAAAGTTTCTTAGCTGATTAATTCCTAGGTAATTTTTGCAGTATAAATAAAGCAAAAGGGATTCAATCTTCAGTTTAAAATTAGATAGATTGGCTGAAATGTTTGAAAGTTTTTGGTTGTCTTAAAAAAATTATTTGGCTCTTCAGCTCACTTTTACTAATTCTTTCAGAGGTTTCAACAGCATTCTGTTAGCAAGCACCACTTCAATGACTAGACTGTATTTTGGAACTCCTTAGAAGTAGCTCAGTTGTTCTCAGAAGTGTTACAGAATTGAATTTTCTACCCTAGGTGATGGGTGAGGTCACTGCATTACTCCTGACAGGGGAAAAGGTGCAGTAGAGATATGGAGCAGAATGAGATCAGAGAGAGGTATTGCAAGCTCAATGCAGTGCGATACAGTGTCATGAAGTAGAGAGCAGCTATGTTAGGAACAGGTTAATGCCTTTCACCCATACTTCTTTTACGTCTACCAGCAGCAGAAACAGAGCACATACACAAACATCCCAGGACACAAACACTTTTCTACACACCGCAACCCAAACAATTTGCCTATGCTCATACCTAGGCTAGTTTGGACACTGTATCTGTTTGGATTGGGGTTTCTTTTTGTTTGTTGGATTTATTTTGTCCTTGCACAGTGTACACGCATTGGTATGCAAATTAATTATTTATTTCTGCTCCTTTTTACAGTTGTGGAAACCTTTGCCAATAAGCAATGTTTCTATCAATCACTGTACAGCCTGTGAAAGTACAAACTATCCTGCACATGCCACGGTGTACAAACCCAGGATACCGATCTATTGTTACATTTATACCAGTGTAACAAAGAGATCATAAATGGTTTACTGCCCTATTTGCTGTCATAACTTATGCAGGATTTGTCTCACAATACATTTAATTATTTACCTAATAGATTAATTCCCTAATGGAATCACAAAGCAAGAAGATTATGAATGTTCTGCATTCTTTTCGTTTTCTGCCTAGTCAAGACAGATCAACTCATCCTTTAAAATGTATTCTGCTTCTGTCAGGCATTTAGGTCAAATTGTTTACTTTATGTGTCTGTAAGTGTTATGAAATATGCTGAATTGCTAGCCACATTTACCACCAGCAGTATCTGAGGGCCAAATTCATTGCCCTTGCCTGCAAAGACGTTACCCCGGGGTAAATTTTACCTATTACAATTCAGTTTTATTTAAACCGGGTAAGAATGACAACCTATAGTGCATTAAAGCCTCAGACACAGATGTGTGTGCCTTCAGGATGCATCAGTAGTCTGGATTCCCAATTCAGAAGTGAAAGCATCCAAATTATCATTCTATAAAAGCTGTGTCTGAACTATTTTCAGCAGATTGCTCATTGGAATCAGGGCAGGTTAAAAAATGTTTCATGAATTGCTGAGATCTTATTACCTCGATTGACACTAGGGAAATTTTAACTTCAAAACATTGTATTATATCAGGAAACCCAAGAATAAACTAAACATTCAGGTCTAATTTTGTGTTCTATGAGTACTAGAAACGGAATTTTGAATATTGCCATTCTGGATTAAAATAATAAGAGATCCCGTTTACATCATGTGTATGTCCATTTCCACCATGTTCAGTCAGGAGCTAGAGTATTTAACTACAGCAGATTTTTCTTGCAGGTGTAAGATTGTAGGTGTATATATATGTATGATTGGAACAAAACACAATAGTAAACATATCTTCTATGGAGTTTTCATCATTATACATATAAAAAAAATACAGTTCCCCTTTTGTTACTAAAGTCAGAATATTCATTCTTCTAATTCTTATTAATTAAATACTCCATGTAAAAATAAGTTATTTCAAAGACAGTCTTTGTCACTTCCATTCATCCAGCTTTTTTAGCTGCAAAGCTAAGAAAAAATAAGTTGGTAAGTGGTTCACTGTAATGTCATTTAAACAGAAAAAAAGGCCTTGTGTTTTTTCTAGAGACAAAAAATAACCAACTTTTGACTTATTCTTCAATGCATATACTAATATACCAGGAACTACTACAAGCTATCAGAAACTGTTAAAGATCGTTTGTCAGAAATCAGTGCAGTCTTGGCTATAATTGGCTGAATACAGAATACATAATGATTAACCTCTATAGAAGTCTGTCTAAAAATTACTCTTCTTTTTGTGTACACTAGCAGCAGCAGAACACCTAATCACCTTTACAGTCCTGGAGTGCTACCACTATACAGCTGATGTGTGGACTGCCATTATAAACACCATTGAGGCAAGAGTGTTCCACGTACTTGTCTGCATTTAACTGGACAACATGGAAAGGCAGATAGGCAGGACCACTTTTGAAGCCCTAATTCATCAGGTATTTTTACCATATGAAGTGCTGAAAAGTATAAGAAGATATGAATGAAACCCTAAATAGTGTGAGTTAAACTTACCTCTGTTGATAGACACTGCTGCCTGGTCACTTAATAGGATGTTTACATCAGGATATATTCCCAAACACAGAGATTCCCAGTCAGACTTTTTTTTCCCTATAGGATAATTCTACAGCTTGGGTGTGCGTGGTGTCATGGTTTAAGCCCAGCCACACAGCTTGCTCATTCACACACACACCCCCGAACCCCCGCCCCCCCCCCCCCCGCCTTCCTCCTCCCGCTCCTGGAGGGATAAGGAGGAGAATCAAAAGAATGTAACTCCCACAGTTTGAGATAAGAACAGTCCAGTAGCTAAGGTATAACACAAATCACTGCTGCTGCCACCAATAACCCAATAACAATGGTAAAGGAAATAACAAGGGAAGAGAATACAATACCACCCACTGACCGATATCCAGCCCAACCCAGCAGTGATCTAGCCCTTCCAGGTAACTCCCAGTTACATCCTGGGCATGACGTGCTGTGGTATGGAATACCTCTTTGGCTAGTTTGGATCAGGTGTCCTGTCTCTGCTTCCTCCCAGCTTCCCCTCCTCCCTGACAGAGCATGAGACTCAGAAAGTCCTTCCTTGGTCAGACTAAACATTTGAGCAGTAACTAAAAACGTTGGTGTTATCAGCGCTGTTCCCAGGCTGAAAGTCAAAAACACAACACTGCACCAGCTACTAAGAAGGAGAAAAAATGACTGCTACTGCTGAACCCAGGACAGATGGCAAAGTATGGTGTGTGTTTTTTTTACAATAGAGATTAGAAAAGAGTGTCTGTCTTTGTGCTGGAAAAGACAAAATGGCAGGAAAAGAAAACAACCCCAACTATTAGTAAGCAATCACTTCCCCTCTTTTGTTTCAGGTTTTCAATGGAATATGTTGAAAAAAGATTTTAACAGGAAGCTTCCAACTAAAGCTGCCAGGGAGGTCAAAGAGTGTAAGTGAATGTAAGTAGCTGCAAGGGTGATCGAACAGAAGCTATTTCATAACTTGTGAGTGTGGCTGTGTAATAGATAATCTTGGGGAGCAAGAAGGAAATGAAGGTGCCAGAATTTACAGAATACCGCACAGAACAACAGTAGAATAATTTATATCAGATTCCTCTAGCATATTCTGTACCAAGGTCTAAATTCAGCCAATAGGTGGCTAAGCATATTCATTATTCAACTTAAAGTGTATTTAACCCTTCAAAACACACCATTCCTTTCAAATAACACGAGCCTTTTTGTCATTCTTCTTACTAGACTTCTAGAAAGAAAATTGCCATCTGGCCTATGTAGACATTAAAAGATAGGATAGGAATTTTAAAAGCAGGGGAGTTACACAAGGTGCTTTCCTCATGCATTCTGAAATTTATTGGCCTGCATCTTTGGTGCACCAGGTCACCTTGAATTTCAGTGACTTTGGAAATCCTAAAGAATCAATATTTGCAAAGACACAAATTTGCTCTCAAGCAATGACCTAAATGCAAGCACATCTATAAAATCCAGGGATGTTTCATTGATCTTTCATCAACAAGAGATATTAGCAATCAAATGATTTGGACAAAGCTTTTTAAAATTAAAAAAAATATTTGAACAGGAAATTATTTGAAATGTCTTTGGCCTTTAACTTGAAACTGAAGGAAAATGCCACAGGAAAAAAATACTGCTTGTATGTGAGGTGAGGAAAAACAGGATATGAAAGGTGATGGAAGTGATAGCAAATACAGACAAATGTACTTATTTTCCCCAAAACAGTAGGTGCAAAACTCTGCATTAAATACTCTGTTTTGTTTTGAACATGGTTGATTTATTTTGCATCTACAGCTCTCTATAGTGCCATGTTCTTGATGATGTGGTTTTCTGCTGTTCTGAAGCTTTTAGTGCTTTTTGCACCTTTATTGAATGAGAAAGGCAACCCAGACACATTTTGTGACAGTACCAATTAAAGCTTCTCCCTGAAGAGTTTTACTGGGAAAGCTGCTGGTCAACAGGCTGATGTAGTATACAAAATGTGCGTGTCACTTGTCCGTAGCCACCTTCTTTGATGCAACTGACAGTGAGGAGGCTCTTCCGTTGCCATGTTAGTCACAAAGTCTGTTGTGAAGTGCTGAAGTCCTGACAGGAGAACACACTTGTATACCAGCTCCCAGGTTTGTCTTCGTTATTAAAGGAGCTGTGAATTCCTGCCTCAGAGCTTCTCAGGAGTGTTAAGTATCCCACTGTGAGAGTGACAGGTGAAAACAGGCACTCTTATGATATGAGATAAGCACACAAAGGTCAAATCTCTTCTGCCTGATGCAGACAAGTTTATCCAACAGCAAAACAAAAAGTAGCTCATCTCCATTGTGCTTTTTTGGCTCCACTATGTTTTCAGAGGCTCAAATCACAATCCCAAATGCAGCCACTTCTGAGATTTCTGGACTTGTAATTCTGGATTCAGAACCATGTCCTGTCACTTGTTTTTGATATTTTACACACCTTTAGTTAGTCTAAGAGTTAGAAGTGAGAAGTATCAAGGCTAAGCAAGAACCTGTCTAATTCACTTGGATTTTTTCAGGGACTTCAGCCATGTATAAATATCCCAAAATGACTCAAGTCAGACACAAAAATCTTGATAACCTTCTAAATTTTTCTGGTGAAAAAGAAGGGCAAAGTATTTTCATTCCCAGATATGTTTATGATATATAAAGAAAAGAAGAATGAAAAAGGTTAAATACTACCTATATCTGAGCTGTCTAGAGTCCGGACTATCAGGGGAGCTCTCCAGACCACACATCTTGCATTTACAGGCAGTATGCAATCAGCCTGAAATCTGTCAGCTGTAAATCCCATCTGCCTTTGTGGCAGGTAGAACTGGTGCATTTGGAGGCAGAAAGTCAAGAGCCTGCTTCTGCACAGCCCTCCATGGCTGTCTCCTCTGCACAGTGCCACATCAGCAGCCTCCACAGCTGTTCCAAATCTATCTCCGTATGGGAAAGAAAATTACTTTCCTCTGTGCTCTACAGCTCCTGATTTGTCTTCAGTTTTCTTCCAGGGACACCCCAGCTGGGTCAGCTTAAAGCCAGCCCTGCAGTCTACTTTGCAGATAGATGATGCAGATGTGAAAAAAATAGGACTGAGCATTCACACTGAAGATGGCTTCCCCATTGTATGGATGCAGCCATAATCTAACCTCAGACTATGGATGAAAGGGAAGCTGCCATGGTTGAAAAGCACTGTGCAGAATAAAAGCCAACATATTGGCTACAAAATCTGTCATATGAAGCTGATTTGTTGTCAGGTGGTATCATCTTTGCTGTGCTATAGACTATGAGGTGTGCCTAGAGGAAGGTTTACAATGCTTGCAGCATTGGATCGTGAGCTGATTCAATTCCACCAACCTTGGGAAAGTCACATTTATGGGAACATGAGTGATAATTAGAACTGGGACTCATTTTTCTTAAATATAAGCTAAATTTAATTCTAATCTTTTGATCCTGGGCTTAATTTAATAATTGTATGTAGTGGAGAGGTGTCTAAAATAGACCAGATGACTAGAGGTCCTTCTATCTTGTTGTCCGACTTAATGTTTAAATGTAACATGTGCACAGAAATTATAGCTTTGATATAGATACCTAATTTTTCAAAGCCTAAAACTGTGGAAAAGCCACCCCAAATGTCATTAATAAGTAAATACAGCTGGTCTATAATTTTTCCACTTTTGCCACTGACAATACTGTACTTTAGCACCACAGTCTCTTTGTGTTTTAGTTTCCTCATACAGCTTCCTTTTTACAGTCATTTACCTTTAGGTTACAAAATAATTTGTAACTGTTTCTTACTAGGTGCACATGGAGTTCCTAGCAAGTAGACTTACAATATTAATCAGGGTTTCTAATTGCTGGTGTGACATGGAAGACACTTGCTGTACTTGGAGTAACTATTTTGTTGCTATTGTTTTAATAAGCAACATCAACATATGAAAGACCCACTGTGTGTTTGCTAGTGTGCCTGAATTAGGTATTATAAGCTCATTGAAAAAAAACATTCAGGGGAAGCCTTTTTTGTTGATAAGCTCTTAAATGTAGGAAAACTCGTTTTTCCATGGTGAGAGGCGTCATACACATACAGCACATAGTACAAGGCAAGAAATAAACAAAAAAGAATAGCTTACTTGAAAGAAAGAAAAAGTGTATCATTTATCATTTACAGAATACAGGACCCAAATTCTGGGGAAAGAGGTCAGATGTGGGAGTTCTGTAAACCTGACTCACATCACCATTACATAAATCTTTCCTATAGAGGGTAACTTTCAGTAGTGGTTAAAATACTCTGAGGTCTCTGTTTTGTATCTTGTTCAAAGGTGTAATCTCTCTGAACTCACAGATGCATGTTTTGATGGCTGTTCCTATCTGCACTGGGCATCCCATTCATGTCCCTTGTGAATCCCATCAATACTTGCAAGGCTGTCTTTGAAGCAAAATTTTTGGTAGAAAACCTTACACAGACTTTCTTTTACCATCATAAATGCACAGACGCACACGGACAGCATACACTTGCCATGAAGATTTAAAAGCCCCATTCCCATAGCTCCCAAAATCACTGAACCAAGCTCCAGATAACCTGGATTTAATAGCGGAAAGAAAAAAAAAAATACTTTCCCTTTATTATTGTTTCCTTAAAGAAACATAATATGGTCTATACTTTAAAACATCTAATTAACGTGTACCACCAGTATCAATTCTTATATACCTTTCCTGACCAAAGTGTTCACTTCAGTCTGCAACAGGAATGGGTGGTTGCAAAATGAAGACATTTATACAGGTACTGAAGATGGAGTAGTACCTTCCAGATAAATCCTATTCCTCTTCTGTCCTAAGATGTAGACCAGCTGTAGATATTTATTATCATTTGTACCAGGCTATGATCTAGGAGCCCAGACCATAGCCTATGACATTCCTTGTGTGCCTTCTAGAGCATATTGTATAATTGCTGTAATACAGCTCCTGTGATAAAGAGGAGCATTTCCAGTTCCAGAAGAATACTTCTGTGTATACACAAAGTATTCCATCTAGACACTTGCACAAAACCCAAGGGTTTCTATTTCCTCTATGGACATTATTCCTCTTCCCAATCATATCATTTCTCTCAGATTTTACCTTAAAACAGGAAAGCCAAACACAGAAAAACCTTTCCAGGCAGCCTTCAGAAAAGCAGAAGGAATTTGGAACAACAAAGAGAAATACATAGCATTCATAATACTGGACTTGCATGAAGGCTGATCTACATGGCTCTGCTTCCTGCTTAGGATTCTTACGTGGAAGAGATACTGGAATTTTGTATTGGAATTTTGACTGTAGGGAACATGGTTGCACCATATTCTTCCTCCAGTTACTACTGGGGAAAGTTGGAAATATGGACATAAAATTTATTATTTTACCTCTGTAGAGTTACATCAAATTTACATTGCAAATAAGAAACAGACTAGAGACAACGTGGGCCCTCTCCGGAAGCTATCAGGAGAACTGGCTACCCTGGATTTGGAGAAGGCTGAGGTTCTTAACTACTTCTTTGCCTCAGTCTTCACTGGCAAAGGCTCTGACCGCACCACCCAAGTCTTGGAAGGCAGATGCAGGGACTGTGAGAATGAAGACCTTGAGCCCACTGTAGGAGAGGATCTGGTTCGAGACCGTCTTAAGAACTTGAATGTGCACAAGTCCATGGGACTTGATGAAATCCATCCATGGGTCCTGAAGGAGCGGGCAAATGAAGTTTCTAAGCCACTGGCCATCATATTTGAGAAATCATGGCAGTCGGGTGAAGTTCCCGAAGACTGGAAAAAGGGAAATATAACCCCCATTGTCAAGAAGGGGAAAATGGATGACCCGGGGAATTACAGACCAGTCAGTCTCACCTCTGTGCCTGGCAAAATCTTGGAGCAGATTCTCCTGGAAGGCATGCTATGCACATGAAAAACAACAAGGTGCTTGGTGACAGCTAGCATGGCTTCCCTAACGGGACATACTGCCTGACCAAATTGGTGGCCTTCTGTGATGGGGCTACAGAACTGATGGAGACGGGTAGAGCAGTTGATGTCATCTACCTGGGCTTGTGCAAAGCGTTCGACACTGTCCCACACAACATCCTTGTCTCTAAATTGGAGAGACATCAATCTGATGAATGGACCACTCGGTGGATAAAGAACTGGCTGGATGGCCGCACACAAAGAGTTGTGGTCAATGGCTCAGTGTTCAGCTGGAGACCAGTAATGAGTGGTGTCCCTCAGGGATTGGTGTTGGGACCGGTCTTGTTCAACATCTTTGTCGCTGACATGGACAGTGGGATTGAGTGCGCCCTCAGCGAGTTTGCCGATGACACCAAGCTGTGTGGTTCAGTTGATACGCTGGAGGGAAGAAATGCCATCCAGAGGGACCTTGACACGCTTGTGAGGTGGGCTGATGCCAAACTCATGAAGTTTAACCATGCCAAGTGCAAGGTCATACACCTGGGCTGGAGCAATCCCAAGCACAGATACAGGTTGGGCAGAGAAGAGATTGAGAGCAGCGCTGTGGAGAAGGACTTGGGGGTGCTGGTTGATGAGAAAATGAACATGAGCTGGCTTCAGTGTGTGTTTGCAGCCCAGAAAGCCAACCGTATCCTGGGCTGCATCAAAAGGAGCATGACCAGCAGGTTGAAGGAGGTGATCCTACCCCACTACTCTGCTCTTGTGAGACCTCACTTAGAGTACTGTGTGCAGTTCTGGTGTTCTCAACATAAAAAGGACATGGAAATGTTGGAACAAGTCCAGAGAAGGGCCAGGAGGATGATCAGGGGACTGGAGAATCTCCTGTATTAAGACAGACTGAGAAAGCTGGGGCTGTTCAGCCTGGAGAAGAGAAGGCTGCGTGGAGACCTCATAGCAGCCTTCCAGTATCTGAAGTCAGCCTATAGGGATGCTGGGGATGAATTCTTCGTTAGAGACTGTAGTGACAGGACAAGGGGTAACGGATTAAAACTTAAACAGGGGAAGTTTAGATTGGATATAAGGAGGAAATTCTTTCCTGTTAGGGTCGTGAGGCACTGGAATGGGCTGCCCAGGGAAGTTGTGAATGCTCCATTCCTGGTGGTGTTCAAGGCCGGGTTGGACAAAGCCTTGGGTTATATGGTTTAGTGTGAGGTGTCCCTGCCCATGGCAGGGGGGCTGGAACTAGATTATCTTAAGTTGCTTTCCAACCCCAACTATTCTATGATTCTATGATTCTATATATTAGGTAGCAACTTCGAAATTAAAAGTTATTATTTCGAACTTCAGAGACTCTTTATCAAACCAATCTAAAAATGCTGTTGAAAAAATAGTAAATTGGTCCCTTTAGCTGAAAAATCATTAGTATCAATGCATAAACCAAGGTTTAAGCCAAATGGCATCACCTTTGTCTAACATATTCTCTGCATAAGATGTCAAGGAGGCTTGTGCTCAGAAGCGTGGGTGTATCCACAAGGCTATGGGGTCCTGGTGTTCCCTGTCATTCTAATAGACTGTTAAATTCTGCTACTAATGGGACTGCATTACACAGCCAGCTGTAAGGTATTATAAAGTTAATAATACTTTCTAAAAGGCTAGACGTTTACTTAGATAATATAAACACACTGTATTGCAATAATAAGGGTTAAATAAAGTGCAGAAAGTATTTTGAAAGCAGTATAAATGCAACTGGCTTCAAGGCAGAAGCTAACCTGTAACTGATGACAATTCCCTTTGTGTAGTTCTTCCATAATGCCTCTCTGATGGAGAGCTTATTGTGCCTTCGTTTGAAATGTCTGATCCCAGCTCTGACAGTATATTGGCATATAGAGGCAGAAAAAGTCTCTTCCAGCAAATGATTTATAGATTTCTAATGTTGGAAAATGTGGCTTTTCAATAGCCTGCAATCTAAAGACATTCAACAAAAGCTATGTAGACTGTGAAAGAATAAGCAAAATAAGATCATTCATATTCATGAAAACACATTAACCCACTTACCTGGAGTATTCAATTATTTCCCTATTTATGGATAATATGTGTGCTATAAATGTCAAGATCAATTTAAAAAGTGAGTAAATTGCCTTTTCATGTCCTGGTATTAAACAGTGTCCTGCATGCATGACTGTCACTGCAAAACTGTTTAGTTTTCTCCTATCATAAAAGCTCCCACTATTCTGTTACAGTACATGAATAGGAAAACAGAATGCACAGGATACTATTGAGCACTTAACGGCATAAATACTTTATTTTTATAATCCAGAATAATTAACAGTTTTTTTGAAATGTCAGAAGAGACTGGTATAGTCACAACCAGTTTGACAGGGATGAAGGGAGAGAGGGCTTGTACCTGTTTTGTGTAGTAGTCTATAAACGAGCAGAGGTAAATACTTTTACTGTGCTTATGAATTTGAATGAGCAAGACATATTTATACTGCTTTCTATTATATATCCAGGAACTGCTGGTTAAATATTAGATTCATGCCTTCTTATGAAATACCTTTCTGTTAAAATAGTTTGAGTAAAACATTTGAAAGGTAAAAAACTCCATGAAAATACTTTAAGCATAGGAACTAAAGAAGTTGGCTTTGGCTGAACATTTACACTACAGGAAAGCCTTCATTTTTAAGGTATGCTTCAAATAACACTATATTTACAAAAGCCTTTGCTATTCTGTGACACATCTGTGTAGCCATTAACAGAAAACGGAATGGCAATTATGGACTACGTTTTGCTTTAATAAATGAGAAAATCATTTTGGCAGCTACATTACTGATCCCAATAACATTACCTCTCCATGTCTCTGGTTGAATTTCCATGGAGGATTTCACAGAACAATAGTAATGAAATGAGGTAATCTTCCACATAAATAGAGATGATTGGAAAGTGTTTAGTTAAAATTGTGTTAATCAGAAAATTTCTTTTTTTTTTTTACCTTTATGGAATTTTAAATTTCATTTCATTCCATTCCTTCCCTCCATTTTTTTTTTTTCAAAGAAACAAGAAACCAAAAGTGTGGGTGTAGGTTCCTTGGGCTTGGTTAGTTTGTTGTTTGGGTTTTTGTTCCTCAAAAATGAACATTTTAATTTCAGATTGTTATAAAGAAATGCTGCCAATTTTAAATAAAATTTGTTCCAAGAAATCCTATGAAAATGTTGTTTGTATAATTTCAGCAGCTGCACATCTCATTATAACCTGGAGAAACTTTTAACATATTAAGTTTTCTCTTTTTTTTTTGTATGAGAATGATTCTGTCTTTTAACAAACAACTAACCTCCAGAAGCAGATGATCTTTACAAAGCAGATTATTATGGTAGCACATTATAACTAATATTATGGTTTGACAGCTTATTTATATGCTTAGTTTTCAGAGGCAAATTATTGATTATGCAAACCGTGGGGGTTTTAAGAATCAACCCCATGCTTTGCAGATTATATGTAATAAGAAACTGTAATCACATTCCTTTGTTTTTTATTTTAAAGTTTCTGAGTGAGACTCCCTTTAATACTTCATGAGACAGTTTGAAAATGCTAATATTTTCAATGGAACCAAAGAACGGCTTAATAATAAATTCTTTTATGCAAGTTACTATAAGCTAGTTTTTCCACACTTTCTTCCAGTGTAGCATATGGAGGGAAGTAATGCACGATAAAACACAGAATAAGGCTTTTTATAGCTGTGGGAAGAACTTTTTGGTGGTTTGATACAAATGGATGTTTCCGCATGGCTCTGCAGTCACTCAAAAGAACGGGCACAGAAATGTAATTAGAGGTACAGAATATGAACTGAGACTGACATGGTTTATGCTGTTTGAGAACAAATTTACTTATGACTGCTACACCAACCTCTGCCTGATGCTGAGCTATGCAAAATCCCTTCTGGACTGACTCTGATGTAGATGTACCCAAAATAACTTGACAGTACAGTCAGCTTTTGATTATTTGTAGACAGATTACTTGGTTCATAAATAAAAAGGGAGGACCTCATTCTTTCCACAGTTGACTATGTTATTTCAGTGGGTGACTCATTCATTCTTCTCCACCCCTTTTTCATGTTCTCCATACTTAAATCATTTTAGTTTATAAGGATAAGAGAAAAATGTACAGCTTTGTTAGGGCAAGTCCAGAGCCTGATGCTGCTGATGGTCTTCTCTGCTCACATTCTAGAAAGTGGGTTAAAGGTGTAAGCAGATAGACTGATATCTAGTCAATGTATGGAAAACTGTAACATTCACAGGCCCAGGCATGCCTTACTATTAGCCAAAGGGTGTTATGAAAATGTCGCAAAGAAGCAATTTCTTTCTATCACAAAGATAGCTCCAGAGTTTTCCCTTTCATGGACTGGACTTCCACAGTAATATGGAAACAGAATGTACATTATTTGGCAGTATAAAGTAATGGAGAAGTTACAAACTTGGTGAAAGAAATCCAGTGAATCACAGTTCAGATCCTTTCCACACTAAGAAACCTGCAGTCTCCCTATGGAGTTTCATGGATGGACACATTTGATAAAGTATTAGTGGGTCCCAGATTTTCAAGACTCATGTCAAGAAGACTCCCCTAGGTTAGTGGGTGTATAATAACATTTCAGAATTGATGTCTTTACTTGATTTCAGTTACCAGATGATTTTTAAAAGTTTACTTATGCTTAAAATGTTACAATAGCCTACATGGCTATGAGAAGTCAGGATTTCCCCACTAAGCAAGTGAGAGTGGCCCTGACTGTTTAGTAACAAGAGAGAAATCTTAGTAAAAAGTGTCTATTGTACCCACTTTTCTTGACACTGTAAATGATATTGAACATCTCTCTTCATTTGTCTTTAATCCTGATTTAGTCTTCTGTTTGAAAAAGTCAAAAACTCCAATAGTAATTATAAAAGTTTTAAATAGTAGTGAGGACAACTCAGCTTAGAATTTCCTGGCCATTAGTAATGGCCTAAAATGGTGTCTAGAACTTTAAACTGGTCCTAGACAGTTATTTATTTCTAGGACATGTCTGGCACTGATACTTATTGCTCTAGCAAATTACCCCATCAAATATTTCTCTCCTGGTCATCTTTTTATCAAGCTGAAAATACAGGTTTGTGAAATCTACAATTACGTGTGGTTTACAATTATTCAAAAGCAGGGCATTTTGTTTTATGTTCACTAATTATGATTTCTTTCTTCAGGACAGTTATTTAGATAAAAATGTGCCAGTATAAGGAAAAGAAATAACTACTGAAAATATTATATCATCCGTTGTTACCAAAGGGTTCATGAAATTTTACAAAGCAACCATAATGTAGTCTTCTGTTTATAAACTGCTTTTCAAAACCATGATCCTGTTTTTATCACAAAATATACTTGGTCATTTATTTCTTTTGTCTCATTTAATGGATGGAGAAATTAATGTAGAAAATGACTAATACAGCGAAAGACAGTAGGTTATCTTCCTCATAGCTCTTGGGATTTCAGATCTTCAGCTTTGTTAACTCAATCTAGAACAAGATTTTACCTCTCAGGTAAAATATTTCACGACTCAGAGAGACAGCTCTGGTTTTCTGTTTATCTATGTCTTTCAAAGCAGGAGGAAGGAGCTATGCCAGGTGGTAGGTGAAAATATGATAAGAAAGTGCTCGAGTCTGACAGTTCTCTCTGGTGTCCATAGCCAAAGAAAACTATTCTAAATGTCTAGAAGGCTGAGCCAAAAAAAAAAGTAGTGAATAGAAAAGGCTGGAAAGCTGGTGTAGAGTCACCTTTGGATGAGATCTTACCCCATAATAAGATGGTTCAGTTAATCTCAAAAAAAACTTCATTCAAAGCAGCTGCATCTGCACAATATTGAATTAACACCTTATGAGGATGTAAGAATATAATAGGCCAGAAAGAATGACAGATTAGGTGAATTGGGAGATCAGCTGTGATAGTTTGGATTGACTTATTTTTCATGTGGCAGTATTTGTAAAGGTCGCTTCTCAGCAGGAGGAACTCAGCACTCAGCCATGCCTTGATTGACTGATTATTCCTGTGACTTCTATATATTTCATGCTGATAAAAATGGAGGGAAAAAAAAAGGGGGGGGGGGAGGGAGGAAATTTGATACTATCACCTAGCATCTTTTTTTGCAAAACACCATACAGGAAATGACACCATGTGGTTTTTGGCATCAAAACTATACCAACTGAATCACTAGGATATATCTTTTATAAAAATCCATTGACAAAGAAAGTCATAGAAGCACAGAATCATTTAGGTTGGAAAAGACTGTTAAGATCAAGTTTAACCACTAACCTAACACTGCCAAATCCACCATTAGACCATATTCCTAGGTGCCACATCTACACCTTCAGGGATGGTGACTAAAACACGAGCCTGGGCAGCCTGTTCCAAGGCTTGACAACCCTTGAAATTTAATCATAATAAAAAACATTTAATAAAAAGGAATTGAAAGCATTTATAGCCAAAGATGTGGTTGGATTAAAGGTGAAACAGCTATGATAGCTAGTGTACAATTAACAGATCAAGAACTTAAATACTCTTCTGTATTGTGTCTTGATAGGAACACCACAAAATTCTCCAAGGAAGAGAAAGCAACCTGTAGGAAGGGGGTTAGATTAAATGGAGGGGTTTGTATTTCCAGGCATCTTTGGCTTCGTATGCAACATTGTGTAAGTATTTATTTTTTCTGATCCCTTATTTTCTAAGCATATTTTTTCATATCCACGGGGCAATTTTGAGGATAAATTCCACTAATGATTAGGCATTTGAAAATTCAAATGTAGTCATACAAATATCTAAGTCCTTAGTTATCTATTAGTTCAGCAGGAAATTAGATTTGGGAGATGGTTTTGTGTCTATCTCAAACCCTATAATTTAGTAAAAATAATGAAACCCTAGGTCTTGGGTGTTTGCCTAAATTGGAGAATTACATTATCATCAACTCATTTTCAGTGACAGAGTTGATGTTCACCAGATTGGCTACTAAAAAACTGTTTTGAAGATATAAAATCACTCACTGAGCAAAAAGAAGAGACTGCTTTTGTGCTATCTTAATGAAATATTTTGAGACAATAGATTTACTGGTTTTCTATGGAATAGCTTTGATATTCAAATTCCCTTCTTCCTGAATCTTGACTCTTACATCTAAATACACACCAACCTTCCCATATGGCAGTCTGACATTAAACATTATGAATACTTTTACTTTTTTACTGTTATTATTTTTAAATACCTAATTTAAACACTTCATTATAAAGGATTTTTAAAAATATTAATAGCAGTTTTTTATGGATTCTTAAATTCTATTATTATCTTTCAAATTAGGATGAAATTCCTATGTAAAAATGTAAAAGGCAATCTTTTTAATAGGCATATATTTCATTAATTTTCTCACAAATATTGCAAGTAGCATAAATTTTTTTGGGAAAAGAGTGAATTTATCCTTTCTAGAATGCTTAAATATATAAAAAAAAATAAAAATCTCATAGTTTTGGTTAAAACAGTCAGTTTTTTCCAGTACTTACCAGGACCCTACTTAGTCATATTCAAATAGTTTTCAAAATCCAAAGAGAAAATTAATGGCAGTCTACTGATATGCAGAATTAAAGGATTATTTCTTGCAGAGTCTTTGGAGAAATATTGTCAATTTCCAGAGTATTCCAGAATTAATTCAGAACAGATGACTATTAGTTATAAAGAAAGCTCTATGGATCATGCAATAAAAGCCCTGTGCACCTCACAGTTACGGACTACAACATTGCCACTTAGGTATATATTGAAAATACACAGTCCCTGAGCTCACATTTAAACTCCTAACTTCACACTTTGCTGATGTGCTGGTTTAAGCTTAAACCACAATAGTTGAATACAAAAATAAAGATTACTTAGAAAAGAAAAATCTGAAGATTTTGTTGGAGATCGGCCTTTCAGCTGAGAGCTTTTCTGCATGGACCCAAGAAAGAGCTACTCTGTGTCAACAGTCCAGGGTAGTGGCAAATCACAGCATGGTCTGGATTCAGGATATATTTGGTAAACTTTCTTTTGCATAGATGTTTTGCATCCAACAACGATCCTATTGTAAGGATAGTGAAAGCAGTCAGGTGCTCAGGGACAGCCTCATCTTCCTCCTGAGGTAGTGTCAAAATGTACAAGAGTTTGTTGACAACCAGAAAGATGACAAGCACTCCTGAACACTTCTCTTCTGAAATATAGGCTTGGCCAGCAGCATCTCCGAAGGGAATTCAAAACAAGGACCTGCCTGATGTATACCTGCTTAACAGTGTAGGGATACAGTCACCTTTAGCTGATGAAAAGGAAAACCCAAAGTTGCATCCAAAGGCATGCTGAAAGATACCTCTGTATATTTGGAACACATAACTCTTGACTATATTCACGTGGGTATAAACTTCCTTCACTGAAGAGGGTTCATTTTGTTTGTTTGTATTTTTGCTATCAATGCACTTACTGTCCAAGATGCTAGAAACCAAATATTGCTTACACCTAAATGGATTCAAACTGATATCTGCAGCTTTATAAGACTGTCCAAATGACTGACTCTAAGATGTGGTTCAATGCTTGGGAAGGTTTGATTTTATCCTAGAAAAAGAACCCATGAGCAAATAAAACTCTATAGCCAAATAAATCACTAAGGTGATGGAGAAATGCTCCCACCTTTCTTCTAATTTATGTTTTTTCCAAAAGATGTTTCACACCAGTAATGTGAACAGACTTTGCAGAGCAACAGAAACACATATCCTCGCTCTTAGCCAAATGCTTGCCTATTTCTATACTAAATAATGTTCCTTAACATTACTTCTCTCTGTCCAGCTTCAAGACAGTTGCTTTCCATTTTGCTTTCTTTTTTAGCCTCAAGAAGACACATAGAAAAAAGATATCTAATGTAGCCTGATGTTTAGAGGACTTTTCTGGGAGGAACATGAACAAATTCTCAGATGAACAGTCCTCCAAGGTTTTAAAAATGCTAAATTTTATGATGCAATGGAGAATGTGCATACTCTGGTCCTTTCCAACCCTAGCCATTCTATGATTCTTCCAAGAATGTTTTGAAAGAAAATAGAGACAAACTGTGTATTTTGAAAACAGCATGGTCCAGGGTTGTGCTAGCTAGTGCCCAAAATGTAAATTAGGTGACTCTTAACTGTGTATAATCATTAGGCAGTTACAAAGCTATTCAGCTCTGTAAAATATTCCAGAAGTACAATTTCTTTGAAAACTCAAACTCAGAATCTATAGAACCTGGAGACTTAGGTGTCTCCAAGAGAGTCAAAAAGGAGCTATAATACCTATATTCTGGATAAAGACAAGTAAATAATTCCTGAATCCTACATTTGATGTTTAAGATATGTTCTAACATTATTCATACACTTAAATCACTACATATTTAAAATCACTCCCTAATGACTAATAAAGACTGTTCTTCTGTAAGTAGTCTCTGATACACGGGACCCTGTAATTTCTCCAAGAGTCCTCCTTTGGTGGAAAAGACCTGAACAAACTTGGTATGTTAAAGCATGTATGAATAAAATAGTGGACTGATATTTCAGAGATTTGTTCTGCTGCTTGATTTGTTAATAACTTCCTGAATGACTTTGGACAATCACCTTATATTTGGATTTTCTATTTACATTAACACTAAACTCATTTTGGTGCAACTCCATTGTTTCTAATTACTACTGTTTCCTAGATAATAAAGTATCACAGATGCCACCCTACAAATTTAATAAATCATGGAAGATGTAATCTGTGCTGAAACAGTACATCTGCTATGATTCCACAATAGTCTGGACTACTTTGGAATTAGAAACAGATGTTGCATTACATTAGAAGGGAAAATCTGGCTAGCAGGGAGTGGAGTAGAAAAAAAATAGGATTCTTTACCATTACCATCTGCTTTTTAAAACAAAGTATATTGGTTTGACCCTTAAAGATATCTCTCTTTGAAATACTTTAAATTGGTAGAGTTTACACTTCCAACTCTCGCGAGTAAACACTCTTTAATGTGTTCTGCAAATTATGACAGTGGGAAGAGATTTCAAATGAGCTATCCATAGTAGCTCATTCTCCTAAGTCATGGTAGAACTGATGCAAATATGACTTTGTGGTCCCAGGACTAGCTGTGAATATTTCAAATGAGTTTATTTCAGTCAGATTCCTTGCACTGATCCTTCTATGAGAAATAATTGGTAAGCATCATTTAATACTTACTCAGATTCTCCCATGAAAGGGCAAAACTCCCTTTCTTCTCTTCTAACAGATGATAACAACTTGTGACATAAGATTTCCTCCTTCTAAAATTGTATTATTTGGTTTTGGGGTTTTTTTTACAATGCATTTTATAGGGTATTCACATTCTTTCATTGCTTTGTTCTCTTATCACACTCTCATGAATCAAGTTTTTAAGTATCTTAGGAAGATTGCTGCTCTTCTTTGGATTCTTTGAAGATTTCTATTCTCTTTTAAATACAGCATCCCAAAATGTGAGTATTATTTCAAGTAAAGCCACCAAGTGCAGCAGCACTATTCTACAGGTAGAAGGCAGGCATAAGATTCTCAAAAGAACAAAAGAATTGCCAAAGAAGAACAAACGAATGATCTGGTTTTGTCCATATTGTCAATTTGCAGAACTAGCAATACTATGGAATAACAGAAGAAACCACACACAGAAAAATCACCTAATAATATGACAGTGGATGGTTGTCTTGTTTCTTCAAGCACAAAATTTTGTATTTCAGAATTTTTGCCTCATGAATTTCAGGAAATATGTTCCCCTAGTTATGGAACAAGCTGTTGCTTAGACAATATGGTATAAATGTATAAGACTATAAGAATGTGTAAGATTAAAATTATTATGGTTTATGTTTATTCAGACGCAGCTCTGAAGATGGAATTTTGAATTATCTTTAATATTGAGCAGTGCCTTAAAATTGTTACCATACACTGACAGGAATTGGAAGACGCCAGCAACAGGTATCTACTTATTGAATATTCTCTGAAGATGGAAGACATTAAAAAGTAAAAAAAGACAACATTAAATTGAATTCAGAGGTTACAAATTTACCACTGCTTGTGCAGTTGAATTCCAGATGCCAATGTTAGAACAGTACTGTTTATTAAATAATAGACTTTTCTTTTCCCCCCTCAATGGCAATTCCGAAAGGTCTTTTACAAAGAAATGTATTGAAATTCACAATTTTCGTGTCAACTCTCAATCTAAAAGCAATCATTGATGCATGCCTCAAAGGCTCAACTCAAACTTTCATATTTGAAGTCACAGTTAATTGGACCTTACTTTTAAACAAGTGGCAAGATATCCATTCTGCTCATTGTATATAAGGGCATGAGGATTTAGTACCCAGTGACATTTTGCTGCTATAAAGATATTGCAATACTAAACCTAATTATATTAAATGCAGGGGAAAATTCAGCTGTAAATGTTATAGAGCAAATTGTACCTTGACATATACCTGTGGTGACCCTACCAAAGTCAAAGCACAGATATTTCTCATCAAAGTTTGGCCTTATGAATAAAATGTCATATAAGGTGACACACAGCTATTTTTATCATAATTGGGAACATGAAATATGGGAAAAGCACTCTTCATTCTTTGCAGAGAATTTTGACATGTTCTAGTCCTTTTTGTTTCTAGTGATTCTCTTGAAATCCTATTCAAAATCAGTTAGGCTTTTGCCCAATAAATAATATACTCATGATTCATGGAGCGCATATCTCAGATCAAAATTGCACTGTAAAGAAAAGTACCATGTCTTTAAAACCAGTGGGACCCTTCCCGGTAAATTATTCTTCATCTAATACATTCTATCATTTTATAGAATTTTTAATTGGATTGAGAGATTAAAGGTAGAAAGAATGATACTCAGATTCTCAGCTATGCAGGTCTGAATAAGAAATGATTGAGAATATTGACTTATTTTTCTTCTTCTTTAGGTTCTTGCCAGCTGTAGAAAGATTTGAACCTCACACTACAAAACTAGCACTTCTGCTGCTACTCTCAGTGCTAGAAAAGGTATTCTGAAATGAGCTGTGGCCTCGTGCTTTCTTGAATTCTCAGCAAGATCACCATCACTGATTGATAAAACTCAGCTTACTTGACAGATAAATCTAAGCTTTGATAGGCTATGTAACCATTCTGTTCCTGTTTACCTTGTGGTGCCCTTTCCAAACTTCACGAGGTTTCTCTGGTGCCTGTTCTCCTTGGATATACAGTGAAGGTGCCTAAACCTGAGAGACCATATCCTCCCAGGTCTTTTCAGTCCACGTGTGAAAGCAGAACAGGAGGCAAGGCTTGGTAAACAGGCTGAGCCATGCCACTGCCCAAGCTGTCCCTGTGGATTGAAACTGGCTTCTTGGTCTCACTGGTAATGGCAGCCTCTCAGCACATAAAACACTCCCAAAACCATAAAAAAAATGTCTTGGACCCACCCCAGATTTTAGTGTGTTCTCTCCTCAGTGACCCTTAGAAAATAAATGCCATTGCTGGCTTCCCTATTGTCTGTTAGCTATTGTTTTATACCATCTGCTGCACCAAACTTTACCTGCAATTTCTGTAAGAGTGAAAAGAAAGCATCATGTAATAAGTATTTTTGTAAAGTACTTTTCTGTGCTACTGCTCTAATTTGTAGGGTCTGACTGTGCAACCTGTTACTCATTTATAGAGTATTCGTTTGGACACAGCAGAGGAGCCTGTGTGAAGTAATGCTCACAAGGATGACTAACAATCAGGTTCACAAACTGTGAAACTCCTTTTGCATCAACATTCCCAGAAGCAAACCCAGAAGGTTCTTGAAACACACGGAGTACAGATTTTCACACAGAAAAATGGCATCATACCCATAACCTCTGCTTGAACTGAAGCAATTTGTTCAGCATCACAGTCTAAAGCATGTTGAAGCGGCTGATAATACACTAGCATGGCCAATGCCATAAAGGAGATGTTTAGTGTCCTTTAGCCTTCGTAATGGCACTGAAGGTTAATTCTACTTTATTGATAGTGGGAAAGAAGGGAGAACCAGGTGAAATTTGTCAGGGACATGCACAAAATAATTAGCAGAGGTCTGAGCTGAAGAGAGTCCCTACTGTTCCTCTGTTGAGCATTTATTACTTGCATCTCAGACAGTGCTGTGAATCTTACCTTTAACCACTGATATTTGCCTGGAGACAAAGTGCTTCAAACCTGATGGCAGACATTATGAAATGAACAGTGAACCAGTGTCCTAATAATTATTTGCTCACGGACTAGCTGTCTGGCTTTTCAGTAGCAGGCAATCACAGCATGGTACAACTAAATGATTATATGTTAACGAGTACAATACTCTAAGATTAGGCAAGAGATGGAGAAAAGTATTCAAGCAGGCTGAAAATCTGTTCAACTGAATGAACCATTTAACACCTCTGCTGATGGGTTGTTTTGCTGTTACCAGTTGTATGCCTGAAGGATATATTTATCTGTTTTCCTATTTTAAGGATATGCTGTAGTGATCATCTTAATATCTTTAAATGGCCTCATGCAAATATACATGAGTTTCAGATGATCAAGTTGTTATGAGAAAATAATAAAGGTATGGCATTTTTATATCACTGCCTATGGATTTATGTACGTAATTCTATTTGACCTACAGGCAGAGAGGAATTAAAATAATATTTTTTTACTTTGGTATTTAGAAATTATGTGAGAACTGGGGATCTGACAGTCCCTCTCTTGGACTAGACATAGGTTACTGAGCTGCATTTCATTTCTAACACCTAACAGACCCAAACAATTCATCCGCCCTCTCTCCTGAATGAATCATCAGGAATACTTAACAGGTAAAACCTTAAGATAGGAAAAGCAACTATCCTGATATAACAATTTACTATGCTGATACAATCTATTTGGACCATCTTTTCTGATACACTCTCCATTTTAAGCATTTAAGATGGACTTTTTAAAACAAAGCTGGTAAGTCAGTCAGAACTTTGTTGGACAAAGTCTATATATCTGCTCTATCTTTTAAAGTCTGTTGGTTAATATATATATGGTAGTTCTTACTGAGAAGTTGTTCTCTTACTAAGAACATTGTTCGTAATGCAAGTCTTTCTTTTCAAAGCTTGCTATTTTCATTGTATATTGTTCCTTCACTTTTGTCTCTCAGTATCTCTCAAATATCTTAGGGACCATATAATTAGTCTGTTCCATGTTAACACCTGGCAAAATAACATGTGGCATATGGCCTAGTAGCTTATGAGCACACAAATGCATTTGGCACTGCATGAAATATTAATTTTAAATTCCTGTGTAAATTAGTGGCAAGGGGATGTGATTTTCCAGATCACATATACATCTTCAACAACAAACTGAAGTTTAAGGCCAATTAAGTGTCTGGCATAGCGGAAAACCATCTCGATCACTCTGTATCTGGTAATAATTTCTTAAGAAGCTCACTAATGTAGGTAACTTTTTCTGTGTATAACTAAAAAAATCCCAATAAAACAATAAGATGGCATCATGTTAAAACATGTTAGCGACAATCATTTTTTTCAAAAAGTTTTCATTATGACATGATGCATTATACATTTGCTGTGTGAAATAGCAGTGTCTAGCTAGTATGTGACCTAGTCTAACACAGTCACATTTAATCCAAAAGTTCCTATTAGTAAAGGGAAATTAAAACGAGAGGCATGTGTTCTTTCTGTCCCAACTGCTTTTCTAGGACATTTGAAAGAACTCCATGCAGTCATTGTTTCCCTTCTAAATTCCTTCAGGTCACCCTTATTATGCAGATCATTACATTACATGAACATTTGGTCCCAGGACAAATTCTTTTGTGTTTTAAAAAGAACATGGCAAAACGATATTACATATTTTGCTTTCTTTTTTATTCTAAAATACTCACATTGAAAACACAGTTAGTTCTTTGCTGAAGTTGGACAATTTCGATATGACTCAGACAAGTAGATATCATCCCTTTAACAAGCTGAAATACCACTGGCCTGTTTGTCAGTGATATGATGCTTCACCACCTTTTCTTTGAAAAAAAGAACCCAACTTCTTATTCAGACACTAATTTGAATCTTCTGAGTTAGAAATGCTGCTGTGTTCAAACTCCCCTTTCAAGATGGATTTTATAACCTGTACTCACCTCTGCCAGGGTGATCACACAAGGTTTGGATGAAAAGCTGACCCGGGACTCAGGCTGCTTCTCATTTTCTGGGCTGTCTTTCAAATCCTCTGAAGAAGTTACCTCACCACAGGTAGGAGATGAGAAATCTAAAGGGTTGTTACACATTGTCAATATTGATGGAAGGCTGGTAGAAAGCTATTGGGCACAGCAGGGCATAATGAGAAATTCACTCTCAGCTCAGTGATCTTTTCATGCAGGCCACAGAGTTGCTGCAACCTTGCAGGGAGGGTTGTGTTTTTCAGGCGTTCTTTCTCTGGTTTTGAAATAAAAAAGCCAAGACACACACTTTTTTTGTTTGTTTGTTTTTACCCAAGTCATACAGTTGCACATCATTACATGAAGAATACAGCATTAAAAAGGACAGCATAAGAAGACTCCTACCCCTGCAGTCCTTCCAGCTTCCACCCAATTATTTTTTCAGGCTTTTCCTTTTCAACATTCTCTGTAGAGAGAGACATTTTATGTTGTTTCCTCCTTTCCTACCTAGCTGTTAGTCCACTGCAAAGATCTTGGTTTAACCTGACACTTTTGCTGTAATGTTCTGGTTTCTACTTTGGGTTTCTGTCTTTTGTGTTTCTTTCCTGATTTAATGTTCAGCTTCACAAATTTTATTTCCCCTCTTAAATCTAGGCTTTAGCTGAAGCTAAGACCACTGCAGTCCCCCAAGCCTATATACATTTTGCTATTCGCCTAGCAGGTCACCTTTTGTTGTTGGCTTGAATACATCCATTAGGACTGCGTTAAAGACTCTGAATTTGTGCCACTCAGCTGGCAGGAGATGACAGCCCTGTAGGCACAGGAGCTAATGTGTTAATTGAGGAAAAAGAAAAAGTGCATGGCCAGCAGAGGAGAGACTGAGGTTGTCAAGGGAACATGACAAATTTGATAGCGAATTCTTTTAAATTGAGAAATGAACTTTTTCTAGGTTTGGTGGCAAATGCTTTACGTTTCTTTTAACCAGATATTATCCAGATATTTCATTGAAAAAGATGTATTTTAAAGACCAGCTGTGTTTTTTCGCCCATCCGCTGCCCTGGAATAAAGAATAATGGCAAATCTCTCCATCTTCCTTGATCTTAATTATACCATATTTTGAGTTTCTGAAGAACATTTACTGAAACATATTTTGCTAATGTTAATCAGTAGACATGCAGTTCCTTACTTCCTGCTGTGGCATGAAAATCCCATACCAGGACCAGTCAATCTCATTTTAGTACCAACCAGTCCCAACACAACACTGAAGTCAGGGCCCTGGCCTTGCTTGGGCTGTCTGGTCTAGTTGACAGTCAATGTAGTCAAGTGGTTCCCTGGAAGAAGTTTTCTCATTGCATAGACCTGTACTCAGACAAAATCTGTCTTTTTTACAGGTTTTCCCAGGGCTCTTTGACCACCCCCATAGAGCAAATCTTTTATTATTAATTGTTCTGATGCACATTTTGCTCCTTCTTTTGTGATTTCTGTCTCATTAGCAGTCTTGTTTCTCTAGGCCTTTGAAGAACACAATATAGTTCACATTCAGCTTCAGTTTTAAAGCGATACAACTATGGATAGCTGCTTAAGAAGCTTCCTAAAGCAGCTTTCAGGACAGCCTGAATTGTGGCTGATAACAAGAGAGAAGAGAGCGAGTTTTCCTGGATTTATAACTGCTCCATTGAGGTTGTTTTCACTTTAAAAAAAAAAAAACAAAACCAACCAACACTTACTGACATGAAACTGTTTTCATAATTATAAGAAAAATAAAGAATACTGACTGATTTTGAATTAAGATGTGACTTCAAAGGCACAAGGAACTTCTTATGGTATTGAAATGTCATTTTTCTTGTGCTATAGGAACTGTTGTCTCCTGCACTGCAGTAGACTGCCATTCTTATACCCCCAAAGGTATACTAATCAATTCTTAAACAGTCTTGCTTCATCCATGTTTTAGATGTCTGAACTACTGAGTGATCTTTGTAGCAGACACATCTGAAAAAGCGGCATTCACAATACTTATGCATAATTTACAGTATAATTCTTTACACTTATCTACCACCTCTCAGCTCAGGATTCCAAAGCTCTTTGCAAATATTAATTAATTTATTCTTCCAGTGCTTCTTGCAGATAGGGGATATTAGTATTCCTCAGGAGAGACAGCAGACAAAAAATTAAAAAAATATGGTAACTTCAACCAAATCACTCTTGCTCTGTAACTGTATATTTTCATAACCAAAATGAAGATAAAATAATTAAGCAATTTACAAAAATGTTACTAAGATTCCTTATTTTAGCTTATAATTAAAGTCTGAAAGCTTTTAGTGCATTCAGCTCCTGCATTCAGCTACAAGCCTAGCACATACTGAGACAAGTTGGTCACTTTTGAGGGTCTTGACCAAAGACTCAACAGTAGAAAGGGTTATATATCAATCACTCCCTGTCATGTGTTGTTTACAGCAGGAATTCAAGGACCTTATTTTGTATTCTTATTTTTTAATATGACTGCTTCAGCTTGTTCCTTGCCCCTTTTTCTTTCGTCCTTTAAAGACTATTGCCTGTTTTGAAAACCAAAGATCTGACATTAAAACTGTCAATTTGTTGAGGTTCTGAGAGCATTTTGACACTTAATCAAGTCTTCCTGCTCCTACCTCCCTTTATTATGATAATGTATTACACCAAATTGAAGATGGCCAGAAGAAAATTACTTGGATGATGTTTTAACGTATTAAACTGAGGCCTGCTTTCACTGAAGCCCATAGCAACACTCCCACTATTTGCTCAATGCTGATGTATTCTCAGCCACACATACAGCAAAGGAAAGCCAGTCACACAACACTGACTATATTAAAAAGTTAGTAGTATTAGAAACTTGAATTCCTCAGTGTTATGGTGTTACAATTTGATATGTCATGCCTTGTTAAAATGGCGTTTCCTTGTCTATTTCTATGTCGCCTTCCATTGACTTGAATATTTAGTCATGACTTTTCATTTTAAAATGAACCTATTTTCACACTTCTCTTTCATAAGACTGGCGAATAAAGGAGAAATTTTTAACTTGAATAATTTTCCCTCCAGAGATGCTGTGTATTTGTAATAGCCCCAGAGGGCAATATTTATGCTAGTCCAGATGCACCTTGGCTAAACTTTCTTCTAAACATTTGAGTTTCCAGTTCCAACTGAAAGTTTGTCTTCAAAGGTACAGTCACTTTTCTTTAAGAAGTAAGTCAAATAACAGGGAATTTACCTCTTGTTACCTCATAAGGAAACAAATTAAGAAAACTATTTCTAAGGTTCTTTAGACTTTTTACTACTTAGGATTCACGTTACTTATCTCCTTGTACATTAACCAATGACAGCTTTTGTACTCAAAATTATGCTGGCATGCAGTACAGAGGCTACGTTTATCACTGAGTCTAACTTCATTGTAAGAAAGGAAAGAAAGGAAAAACAAGCCAGAAGCCTGAGTTGTTTCTGGAGTGTAAATTTATTTTATTTACACTAATAAAAATTTTTGTTTATTATTAGAGTAGAACAATTATAAAAAATATTATAATATTGAAATTATTTAAGATTTTTGAACCATCAGAATGGTAATCAATACAACTCAAAATAAATCTAAATATGGGACAACTTAGTATTCTGGCATTAAATCTTGGCAGTATTATATCTGTTCTTTAGCAGAATAAATTATGTTTGAACTTTACATAGCTCTATTTACATTCATATGTAATAACATCTCTTTTGTTAACAACAAGCACTATTTCTGTGAGGTAGATGATTTTGTGGTTCCTGACTTTTAGCATCTCACATAGTAGGAAGTCACCATTTACAGTTTTCCCTCAAGCATGTAACTTTTGATAGATTCTACCTTCCTGCAAAGTAAGTTTCAAATCATATAATAAAAATGGTCGTCTGGGGCCTTCACCTTGTTTCTCTTACACTTATTTTAGTGAGTCATGCAACTCTGTTATTTTTGATTGAGTACTTCACTGTAGTCAAGAGGGACAACTTGCCACTCACGCAGGGATACCAAGGTCTCTACACCAGCTCACTCAGTTGCAGATAATCATACAGTTTCAGACTGCAAAGAGATATATTATGGGCTTGGGACATACACCAGAATGGACATCAATCTGGTTAATCTGGTATTGTTATCCAAGTTAGCTGGTTTGAAGCTGACTCAGGTTTGTGCTCATGAGATATACAGTTTAAATTGCAGAAGTCTCTGGCTTCTTATGACACAAAGGGTATCAAACATGAAGTAACAGGATTCTACATGTAGGTTGGACGCAGGGGGCAGATGTCTCTTTCCACCAGCTCTTTGGGGCTTTCCTGGATCCCTGGTCTCTGCTGGAGCCCTTCACTGCTAATGGCTGCACCTTGTAGAGACTTCCAGATAGCTTTGCCAGGCTATGGTGCTATGTGTGTTAGAACTGGATCTAGCCCACACAACACAGGTTTGGTTTGAATCATGCAATGGCAAATCTCCTATCCGTATGAGGTTTGTGCTGGCTATGCATTTTTATTCTGGTTTTATGCCAGTTAGGGAAAAAGAGAAAAAGCCTGATCTGGCACAAACTTAGAGAGGTACAGACAGATAATACTTGATCTAGCAGGCAGCCTGGCAATACGAAGTAAGCTTATTAATATTTTTAAATAAACTTGACTCAGCAAAGTAAGCATGTACCACATCAGTGCCTTCTGTCCTGTGACTGACATGGTTTTGATTCCACAACAGGATGGATATGTCATTATGGTAGATATAAAGGACAGCAAGGACCATATGTATAGAGTTCATAAATACATCAGAAGCTCTAATTTTTCCATAACTAATTTTCCCACTAGTGTGTCTTTCTGGGGTGCAGAGTCACAAGGTGCCTTTTCATAGGCTTTCATGGACACACACTGGGATTGTTGAACTCAGTATTTCTTTGTCTTCTAGTTGCACCAAATCAAAGTTTCCATTGTTTTGTTTTTTATTACTGCAGTACAATGAGTGAACATTATTTTTAAAGTTCTAATCTCCTCTAAAGTACAATTTTCTTCCTGCAGGGACAAAACTTGTTACTAATACTACTGTTTCACATTCAATGACACGCACGTACTTTTTTATTTACTGTCTTTATCCTCAAATATTTTTAGCCACCCTCCTAAATTATAATGCTGATAATTCTTAATACAGAATATTTGCACATACAGATAAGAATACCCAGACATATGCATTCTTTCAAATGATTTAATCATAATGTGACTGTTGACTTTGTTGCTTGCTTACTTGGCTTTTAAAGATTTAAAGTCTATTCCAAGGTGCAGAGCTTTGCCAAAAGCAATTGTAACTTTCACAACAGGAAGAATCTGCAATTGTGCTCAGAAACTTTCTCTGCAACTCTTTAATATTACAGTCTCTCACTGCAGTCTCTATCCCACATCCTTTAACTAACATTGGATGAAGATGTTTTCAATTCAAAGTGTCTTGTAAGGTAGGTGCTAGGCACTTGACCTGAATTTTTCAGGTAATTAATGTTTAAAGTCACTTGCCAGGAGAGGGCTAATAAAGGCAAGATGGGTACACTTATAAAGCAAGCAAGTAAAAGGAGTGTGCAAATTAATTGCTAGTCCTTTGAACCTTTGTGAATAACTATTTTTATTGTGCCATTAAAATTTATGCTGTTATCTTTTCCACATGCAAGCTCTTTGTTAGAGAATGAGGAAGGAGAGTTGGGAAAGGGAGAGAGATACTGGTATGTTTGTCTTCCAATAATTCAAATCTCTCTGCTGATACCACGAATGTTCAACATGCTCTAAAAATTGTCTGCTATTAACATATAGTATAATGTATCTATGATTCCGTCAGACTCTGGTCAGATCCTGGAATGAACAAGAAAGGAGTTTTTCTTCGGACTTCAGTCAGGGACTCATTCTTTTCGTGTTCATACCCAGCTACATTATATTCACGGAAACTTAGAGAAGCAAGTCTGAAAGAGACCTCAGGTGATCAGCTGCTCAGTGGCTGGCCCAAGGCAGGCTCTGTTACACCTAGGTCCATCCTGAACAGGTGTTTTGTATGAGCTGTGGTGAAGACCTCCCATGACAAAGACTCCTAAGACTCCCCAGGCTATCTGTTAAGGTTGATAGAATGAACCCAAGTGAATTTCAAACTAATCTAGATGTTGTGGAATTGGCTCCGGACTGAAATCTCCAGAGCCTTTCAGCTCAGCAACCAGCTGAATCAGAGCTCTTAAAGAACCTTCCTTCTTCTGCTCTTGGATGACATATATGCAAGACTGAGAGACATTCACGTTCCCAGCAGTGAAAACATTCTTATCCTCACCCACTTTTACAAATACAGCCTCTCATTTATATCATAATGAGCATAACATCTCCACTCCTCTATGTAATGATCTTCCCTTTAGATTCATCACGATTAGCTGAGGGAAGAAAATATGATTACATCCCCTAATCCCATGTCAGGCTGCCAGGCCCTGCTTTGTACTTGAAAAACAGAATGAGTCATAAGAAAAGCCACAGAGGATCCAATAGATATTTATTCATATTCATTTGCACTTTTGTATAAACTTTGAAAACTGGCACAAAGATGCTCCTCATTCAGCTACTGTCCTCTACATCATGAGCTGTGACTACAAAGCCACATGTGTCTCACCAACCAAGAGATTCAGTTCCATTCAAACCTCTACTGACATGGTTGTCTCCTGAACAGCTCAACTAGCAAAATATGCTTATTCAACAAAACATGATTAAAACAAAGACATCTAAGATGAGCATACCCTGGCAATAAGGCCAACTGGCATGGAACAGTCTGTGTCCATACTATAAGCTATCTTAATTTTCACAGTAGGAATGTGTGCAGGGCATCTGGGAATGATCAGCAAACAGTATTCCCTAGTCATCACAAGGATATCTTTGGAACATAATTGTGACCAGGGCCTGTTCTGAAAATGTGGCAGCGTAGCATATGAGAACAAATGCCTAGAGCACTCCTGAAGAAGGCATAATTTACTCCAATAGTTATGAAAATGTTTACTTTGATTCATCTGAGCCCACACTTCTAAGATGTACTTTATGGCTGCCCTAATCAAGAACTGGAACTGAGTTGTTAGGTTTGTTAAAACCTAATCTAGAAACTCACATGGTTTGCTTGAGTTAGAGCTGACAGTATTTCTGATACACACCAGTGTTATGGGCTGGGAAAACCTGAAATTCCAAGTACTGTAGTCCAAGGATAAACTTTACCTCAGGTTTTTGGACAGTTAAAATCTGGAGCTGTGGCTTGGGATTCTCTATTGGCCTGATTTATTAGGGAAGTGAGACAATTCAGCTTTAACATTTTTCTGTTGGAGGTCCTCTGCAGGTCATCAGAACACCACACAGCCCAGTAATGGAGTGTACATCTCAGTTTCCCCCCCTTTCTGAAGTGAAATGCTCTTCCAGCTGGACATCCAGTATCTATTGATACTTGGGCATATTTCCTATTCCCAGTGTTCCCATGGGATCTGACTGTAAAGTCAATTCTTTTTTAAGTCGAGCTCTGATTGAGGTAGAGAGCAGTTAATGACCTGAGCCAGACACACCATCCCTTTCACCTGCCTCTCCACATTCAGCCATTTTAATCAGCTACACCAGGAAAAAGGAATCTCGTCACATATTGTGCACATAATAAGTGATAAATAGATAAATAGCAAAGTCTGAGGTCAAGCAGGCCCATGTGTCCACAGTAACATCATTCTTTTATTACTGACTTTGATATTTGAAATCTTCCACTCCACAGAATTAAAAAAAAGAAAGAAAGAAAAGAAAAAAACATAGCATTTAAATTATTAAAGTCCTTGGCTGAGTTTTTCAAAGGAATGTACTCTGAGGCAGGAGAAACCCAGGAGCTGTATTCACTTTAAATAATTCTAGTATTCCAATTAGGAAAGCTGTGAGCTTTTTGTTTCTTAGCTGCCTGAAGACATGGAAAGGTATGGGAGGCTGTTTAAAGATCCCTATAATTCTGATTAAAGGCTTTTATATTTACTCCTAAGGCAACACCTATGTAATATAGTTGTTAGCACTTATCTTGGGTAGCAAGAGATGGTGAGAAAGCAATGAGAATTATTCAGTAAGGCCAACAAGCCATCTGATAGAGAGAAACTGTATGAAACCATCAGCAATGGCTGAACAGAAGAAAAAAGTGCTCCAGAAAGCCCCTGTGGTGTGCTGCCTCATCCTCAGAGCAGAATTAAAGCCATTTCTCAGGAAAACTGAACTACGTAAGGATGAGAATAAGCAGCATCATGTTAGAGAGATTTTCCCCTTAATAATCCTGTAGTTAAAAGAATAAAAAAAGAAATCATCCAATTGCATTGATTAAGAATTCTACAGATTGGCCTGTTTTTCCTTGTCTCAAACGAATTTACATATATCTTTTGTGAAAGACTGTGGCATTCTGAGTGCCTCTAGAACCTTATAAGGCTTCACTTTCGATTGGAGGTTTTGAGTGTTATTAAAATGCTACTAATTATTCATCAGTTGTCATTATTGCTATTGCTGTTGTTTTAGTATATTACTGATTATCACCACACATTATTGAATATTATGGCTATAATATATCATTATAGCATAAGTATCAACAATAATAATAGTAATAATAGGAGCAAAATTAACATTAACAAACATTAATAATATGCTCCAAGTGTGAAATAACAACCATTATTATCATAATAAGGAAATGCTGCATGCGCCAGGGCAGTGAATCAGAGTCACAAGATTTCTAATGCAACAAGCTGCCAGCCACTTTTGAAAATAAAATTTTAAGTGTACAAAGCTCAAATGGAAATAACCTGGCATAGCAAACTGTCACAGACAACAAGCAGACGTCAGCCTGCAAATTGCTGTTAAGGAAGAATGAGTCTGTGCCCAATTATGGGACTGTTTTTTCTTTGGATCTTTTTTCAGGGTCAGAATTTTTTTAAACAAAGATCTGTTTTTCAAGATTGTTCTTGGAGCTTAAGTGTAAAATTTTGTTTCTGTTTATGATGAAATTACCTGTGCAAGGAAACTTTATATTTCCAGTGATTTGCCTGTTCAAAGGTTTTCTCAGGGAAATTACATAGATTTATTGTCCATGAATTATTTAAAAAAAATAGTTAATCCAAAAAATTGTGCACTGAAACATTTTTTGGTTGCAAAAGCCCATGCACCTTGAGTAGTTTTTGTTTGAAAACAACAGGCAATTGGGTTAAGTGAATCAAACTACCAAAGCCCTCAGAATTTGGGGAATACAGGATAATCTAGGTACAAAAAAAATCTGATATGAAAAATTTTGTTCAAACATAATCCCTTTGTGCCACAGCTTATTGCTGTCATCTGTGATTTACTGCCCTGGGTGTCCTACTAATCTCTGATCTGGAGCTCTGCGACTTTGCACTAAAAATGGTACCCAGAAGTGGACATAGAATTCTGGCAGCTGTCATGGGATGAAAGAACTCTTCCATCAACATCTTCATTCTTGACATAACAACTGCTAAATACCAATTTGTTTAATCAGATAAACTGCTACACTTCTGTATATGGTCAGCAATTCAAAAATCCTCATGAGGAACATATCATCCTGATAACAGTTACAGCCTTGATTTTGATTCGTTAAAGTGAGTGGCAGTTCTCCTGCTGATTATGCTATAAACAGATTTGGGCAATCAACAATCAGGAGAGAAACAAACATTCACACTACTAAGATGTTAATATTTTGGTTTTCCACCAAAGGTCAATTTTTTGGCTGGCTTTACTTAAGAAAAACACTTAAACATATTTAACTATGGTATTTTTTATTGATTTTATTATTGATTTTTAATTTTATTCAATCATATAGGAATGATATTCAATCATTAGGAATGCTGATAGTCTATAATAGGAATCATAAATGCAAAAAATGAGTTGAGCATGTAAAAATTAATAAATAGCTATGCCTGTATGAGTTAAAAGTAATCAGTTCTCTAACCTACAGGTATGTCCTTCCAGCACTATCAACACATTGCTTACCTAAGTGTGCAGGATTTCCTATATCACTAAAAAAACAAACAAAACTTTGCTGAGACAATAAATTTAAGAAAGAATAATTTTCGTTAGATATAGCTCTCCTGCACAGCTGGATCAGCATCTGATATGTTCAAATTCTGAGTAGTATATAAATACAGTATTTTCTAAAACAAGAAAACAACTTGGGATTTTGTTGCATGACAAAGCTTTCATGGAAGTTCTTTAAGATGTTGAATTTAATATATGCTTTGGAAAATAATGGGAAAGGGGGAAGTAGAGTGGCGACAGTTCTGAAAGTGTGCATGTGCTGCAGTTATACCTACTATCTAAACTACCAGCTTTTCATGTATTAAAAATAAGTATATAATTAATATTATTGCTGGTTATTTCAGTTTTAATGAGAAAAAAACATAATAATACATTAGAAGAAAAGGCTGACTGGTGTATTAACAAATGTGTTTACAGATATACAGATGCAATTTTGTTTTCAGCAGGGAGTTAGAATAACAAAAATAACTTTAATAAATATATAGTCAAGATCAAACATTCATAAGCAATATTCAAATATCTTAAAATATGTCCTTCATCTGTCTGAGACCATTAAGAATAGCTACACTACAAAATACTGGGGGGTGGTGGGGGGGGTGGTGGTGGTGTTATGGCATTCTTAGTAACTATTAAATAAACTATATAAAAGGAAAATACCCTCTGCCACAGAACTGAAAAGTAAAAGCAATCCTTCTCTGCCACATACCATGTGATTTTTCCTGTGCAACAAACAACCAGTTTATACCTTCACTAGAGGGAAGTGCCCGTGTATAGCCAGGGCATGTGATACTCCAGCTCTTTCACTTGGTGGTACAGGAACGGCAGAAGACACCTATGTGAAGGCAGGGGGTTAGAACTAGATGATCTTAAGGTCCTTTCCAACCCTAATCATTCTATGATTCTATGATTTTCCAAGATAAAAGAGTGCAGAAGATGTTTCGTCACCAAAGAATGTAAATACATTAAATTATTGGAAGCACAATCAGAAAAATTGTGGACATGCAGTTAAATAGCTTGCTTCAGTCCTTTTTTTCGTTAACAGGAATTTAATCAATTGGATCTCTGTAACTTCATTTGTTATGTTCAACAAAAGAAAAAGGACAAAGAAATTCACTTTTTATGTAAAAAGTCATTTTTCAGCCAGTTTTCCACTTTACATCCTACAGCGCTCAAATCTGGATGCATATAAAAAAATGAGAGTATGTAGATAAAACCTTTTGTGCGAGTCAAAAAGAAATGCCATTTGAGGCTTTCTTAGATGCTTAATATATTTTTATGTGTATATTTCTTCTTTGTAATGGCTACTTAAGGAGTCAGGTATTTTTCAGAATCTAGGCAGAATTAATACATTCTATAGAACCTTTCAAGAGCCATATTATAGAAAGAGTGTAATGAGTAAATAGTCTATTTTGCTAAAGAGAACTAAAGCATTCACAGTGTCTGCCACTTGAAGACACCTTTGTTGACCTCAGCAATTTCTATGGCAGACGTTAGTTATGACCTTATAAACAGAAGCCTTTCACTGAAAGTTGGCTTAGGAGAACCATTCTGTGACTTCAAGGAAAGACTTTGTTTATTTTTCTTTACTTTAGCTTTTAAAACTGAGTTCTGAAAGCAACAAAACTTACATGACTGCACTTGAGTTTGTGTACTTGTACATATTCACGCCTCCCAACAGCCAGCCAAATCAAATTTGACAGAGCAACAAAGCCATGAAAATAAGTTGTAAGTAGAAGTGATTACATTGACTGTGGCTGCTAAAGAAGCTGATGTATGAGTTCAACTTATTAGACACTAGGGAATCTACACTGGTTTGGTGACCTAGTAAATGTTCTGCTCACCGGCTAGACTTCAGCTGGAGTTTGCAGTCAGACAGGGACAGCTGCGGATTCCATTTCTGGTTTCTTTTTATCTCTGCATTGGCTTGCCTCTTCCAGTGGCCACCACTACCACTCCAGGGTCCTTGGCCATTCCTGGTCATCTGCTTTATCCACTAGCCAGTATCAACAACCCTACGACCTTCCTTTCCCATCATTCAGGAACTCCAACAGCTTCAGTCATACAGCTTGTCTCACATATCCTTTCTGAACCAAGGTGGCAAATAGCAAGAGTAAAAATTTTTTGGACCACTTTTGCAGTACAGATATATATATATATAATAAATATCAAGTGCATACAAAAATATTTTATTATATAAACTTATTATAAATGTATACAAAGCCATTTGTTTTATAAGTGCTTGAAGGCATTTGTAGCCACTATCAATCAAAGACTTTTCAAGAAATGAATATAAAAAACAAGGGAATGTGTGACATCCTGTGACATATGACACACATTCCTTTTGAAACTGATGCTTAAAAATGTTTATTGATATTTTTAAGAGCTGCAGCTCTTTTATTTGTATTGTCAAGACTAAGTCATAGTAGTGACCTGCAGAACCTTACTACTGCATATTTCACTAGGCAGCAGAACATAATTCAAGCATAAGAAAACAATAGTCTCTCTCCACCTTTCATCAAGGAGGGAACAATTCAACACTGTGGTAATGCTTCATACCATAAACACATCACTACTGTGGCAAAAAAGTCTATACTGTACTTTTAAAATCTTTTTTGCCTGCTTTTCCCTGTTCTAGTCATGCTATCAATCCAAAATAAAGAGTTAATTGCATTGTGAATTACTGCTGAAGGCATGAAATCAAGAAAAGTTTCAAAGCCGTAAGATACAAGGATACAGACATATTCCTAGGCCTCTGGAGGATGCCAAGAACAGAAAGAATTCCTCATTATGGCATTAAGTTTTCTGCATATTTATGTGTGGCAAACATAATTTCTTGCAACAGAGGAATCCATGACACCAATGCAGGTTTCTTACCCAGTTAAATGTATGCCAAAACTGCATCTACTGAGTGAAAAAAAGGAACTCCAGGTTTTTTATTTTCCAGATTAATATCCTTGCCATAAGGCTCTGGAATTACCCACTTCATGTTCACTGGGTGTGCCCACGGAGCCTTTGTGGACTGTGAAGGAATAAACCTTGGTTTCTAAGCCACACCTGCTATGAATATGCTCACATTCTTAGTGTTCAAAGCTAGCACTTCCTGCAGAAGGCTGACTAGCCAGGCTTTGTGTGGATCCAGAAGAAAACTGGTCTGTGTTAGGAGGGAACTAATTCCTTCCAGAGGAGAGACTGTGGATAGAGTGGTATAAGCACAGCATGCAGGACGAGGAAACAAGTAGTTATGCAGCAAAACAGATATAAAAGTGAAATGACAGAGCAGAGGCATTTAGTGGATTTTTCTACCAAGTAACAACTTCAGCAAGTGAGAATGTGAGGTGCTCTCAAATTCCCCTTGTTGTTTGTTTAGGTCTATGATCTAATGCGTAGGGGTAAGTGTTTTCCTGAAGACAGGACATGCAGCAGCAGCAAACCCACATCTCAAAGGTCAGTCATCAGATTAATGGATATTGTGGGGTAACATTTGGGGTTTTCTTCTGTAATGCATAGCCCATGATTTGAGCACTTACCTCTTGGGATGCTTCTAAATGATATGCCCCTTGCACAAAAAGGCACCTGCCTAATCAGGTATAGGCCTTTTTAAATAGAAAGACATGAGATATAATATTCATTGATGCAAAAGAACCTGTGTGGACTTTGCCCAAGGCAGTATCTTTGACCTAGATTTGTTACCTTTGGTTTTTAGAGAAATTATAATTTAATATTCATCAGCTCTTGCATGCTGAGTTGCTAGCTGGGGACAGTATCAGATATAAATAACTTCAAATAAATAAGCTCAACCAGATAGGAACAACTGCGGCCAAAATGGAAATGGGGTATGTTTGAACTGAAGAAATAAATAAAACAACGTATCTACCTAGTAGCTCTGCTGCAGAAATTTAATAGCTTGCAATGACTGATACCATGATAGACCTGAGCTGACAGTTTTCTGTCAGGGATATATTAGTCTGTCGTAAGTTATTCCAGACTAATAAGCACATTAATGTTGTGTTGCTCATTTATCTATGTCTACAGGTTAACAGAAAAAGGAAAGAAAGAAAAGAATCATCAAAAGTTGAAGACAAAACAACCAAATACTTTCATTCAGCTAGAAGAATACTATCTCCTGTTCCTTTTTACTTTGGAAATTAATGTTTATAGTCAGTAATTTAAAAGGCAGCCTCCTTTGTATTTCATTGGCACCATACCTTTGTAGTTTTGGGGTCAAAGAGGTAAACAGCTGTGGCAAATGAATCCAAGCAATCTAGCCTGGTAACTCATCATGGGGAAGAAATGGATTGTGGCAAGGCATCTGTAGAATTTCCCTAAGGCCATCATGATACTGTAGCTTAAAAATGACATATAGTTTTGCAGTCTCCAAATGATCATTTAGATTAGGTTAACAGGAAGATCATTCTTTGTAAGAATGGGAACAATGAATGGCAACCAAAAAATATTGGTGCTTCAGCAGAAACGCACTTACTTAAATTGCATTTGGTCATTCCCCACAGAAAGGAGAGAAAACCTTTTAGCACTCTTAAAAGTGAGAGATGAACAGCACTGTCTAGAGCCAAGTGTTTCAGAGATGGAGTCAATGTGTGAAACATCCTTCATGAGCTAAGCCAGCATTCCCGATTCCCAAACCACATCATGCCTACTGCTGTGGGGCTGAGCAGGATGCCAGTCCTGCTGTTCCTTTGTGCTCAGGAAGATGATGGTTTTATGATGCAAATGCAGGTCGACTGAAAATCACTGCACCCATCTTGCTCCTGACCACCTGCACCAATTTTTCCTCCTCTGAGACCTGGGATCTCCTTGATGGAAAATGTATTCTTTTTTACTATGGCTGCTCTTGGTGACTATGACAAGGCACCTGCTTCTCTGCAGAAGTCTCATGTATAAATCAATATAGCCTAAGGAGATTAAACAAGTCAGAGACAGAGGATTGAGCACCTATTTCCACCAAGGCCCTAAAGTATAGCAACAGCAGTTACTCAGCTTGTTCAGTCCAAGTGTTCTTTTTCTTTCACAAAAATAAACCTCCATGGGTTGGAGGGCTGCACTTGGTCCTCAGCAGGGAACCCAGTGATGCAGATTGAACAACACAATCTAGCTTTTTTCCTTTGCTGTGGCTTAGCACATTCACACCATAGAAACACAGTATTTCTGGTTTTGACAGGAGTGCTTTACTGTATCTGCACTTGGCATTGCCATCAGCAGGAGCCACAGGCCTGTGCTGCCTGGAAAGTATGTACAGTGCAACACCCAGTACTGCCAGTGGTTGCAGCAGGACCTTTGTCAGATGCCACAAGGAGAGCTGGTCTCTCTATATATATGTGGTTGCAGCCACCTAGACACTTTGCAAAGGGCTTTTGGTTCTGACCCTTCAATACATGAAGGGTCTTTACAACAGGACAATCTTGTAGTAATACCCCTACAACATACATCCATACAACTGTGATCAGCCTCTGATTCTAAGCTCTATTACTAGCATAAATGATAGCTGAAATGTAGTAAGTTTTATCTTTAAGAGAGCAGACTATAGATTATGTAATTTTCTAAAACGAATAAAAGTCCCTGATGAATTTATATTAACTAACTTGCTTATTGACAGCTAGAGCTCTTTTGCTACTTACCAGACGTTGCCTTTCAGCAAGCAGTCTAACTGGAAAAGTTACTGTTGAACTTCATCTGAAAAATAAACATTGGAAGTAGAAAAAAAAATCTTCTGTGTACGCAGAAAGTGGTTGAAGAAAAATAATAGTACTGTCTTTAGCTGATAGCTTTAAAGTTAGAAGCAATAGTTTTCCTAAATGACAATGATATGCTGTCCTGAGATCACACATGAGGCACGTGCTAAATGGAGCAACATGTACAAGGCTTTTAAAATGCATTTGTAAGAATGGGACTATGTGGGAGGAGGAGAAAACATTAACCGAGTTTCAGCTGTGGAAGGAACTGATGGTAATTATCTTGCAGTCATCAAAACTCATATGTAAATACTCAGCAATGAGCTTATGGATCCTCAGCTTAGAACACTGCTCAGCTTCAGAAACTGAGTGCGAGAGAGATCCAATCTTGTGTTCAGTTACTCCACTGTAACCTGAGCCAAGTCCATTTAAATAGCTAGATTTATTTGAGTATGTACTATTAAAATCCTGAAATGTTTGTTGAGGTTGTAGGGTTGCTGTTTTCTTGATGAGTATAATAAGCACTAGAAGCAAATGGAAGTGCAGGAGTCTCTGTCTTGACTGGAAACTTGGGTCTGCTTCTGGTATCCAAAACCGAACAAGAACTTCTGCACTACAGTAACTGGGTGAAATTGTGGGGCCTCATTATGCAAGAGTTAGCCTCATTTATCGCCTTACTGTCCTTAGACTTTTATGTCACTGAATATTTAGCATTAATGTAAAGCAAGAGGCATTTCTTTTTCCTGTATAACATACATTAAATTAGTATATGAGTTCAAACATTACCTCAAATTAATCTTTCTTCTTCATTTGAATAAAGATGCTTTCTCCAGAGGCAAACATAAATCTTACTGCAAAATGTCCTTCCTGTGCTAGTGATTGTTAGGAACGTGTCAGGATGGAATTAGTTTTCCCCATAAAGAATCACATCTTTAATACTTTTAGATTGACACTAATATTTGGTTTAGATGCCAGAATCAACAGAATAGTTTTTCCCCTCTGGCAGGGCCAAAATTCTGACAGTTTGCCATTAGCTTGGGGGTAGAGCAGGTCAGGTATGCTCTGATAAAACAGACTTTGGTGGTTCAAATTGTACTCTGCTGAGCACAGCATATTTCATTGAAAATACCTCCTATTTTAATTTTCATTGTATTTGAGATTAGTTCCAAGGGACACTCACCCGTGTTTTTGACAGGTCCATCCCAAGGCAGGCTTTTGCAGCCAGCTGCTGAACAGGACCAGAGAAGCTTATTTTACTAGCCTCCAAGTTCTGACAGCTTATGGTTTAGTGTCAGGCTGCTTTATTTTTTGGCTTTCATAGAGAGTTATTTTCAGTTAAGACCCAAACCACATAAGCACATGGTAATGTAATGAGCTGGAAGTGCTCATTGGCTTCTTTAACTCACCTTTTACTCACTGAACCGAAGCTCTAATTAAACAAGGGTCACTGTGAGGTGTATAGAGGACAGCACAAACAGTTAAAATTCTCCAAGTGACAAGAAAAACAGAGATGGAAAATAAAATGAAAGAAGATGACAAAGGGAAAGAAAACAATCAGAAAGGAAGAATAAGAAATTTTTTAAAATGTTAAGCAGTAATATTGTGATTGACAGTAAAACAAATATTACTCTATAATTGGAGAGGGATGCATTGAAAGCAGAAAGAGGCAGCTTTTGGGTGTGCTTTCACTCGGCTGACTACCTTCTGGCAGATTTGATGTAAACCCACAATTTTGCATTCCTTTATATGATTTGCAGTGTTCAAATCTCTGTAGTTGCTTCTGAGTGTAGTTGCTAGGCATGGACATGTTTGCAAATTCTGATTTATGCTGCAGTGGTACTCCAGGAGGAAGAAGGTATCCAAGGCTAAGTCCTCAAACCACAAACAGTTAATCATGACTTTATTTCTCTCCTTCTATTTACCAAAAAAAAACGTTAAAAAAGTCAAGCCCTGCAGGCGGTGGAACCTTCAGGATCTGAACACATACAGTGCTGCCTTGTGCAGGACAAGGACAGCCTGAAACTGGCACTGAGAAGGCACAAACTGCCCCTATTCATCCGAAACCAGGCTCTGCTAGAGTAAATGCTAACATTGTTAATTAACCATTTCAACCCCAAGTGGAGACCTTATCAGAAAAAGCAGGCTAGCCTGCATATTCTCCATGCTCTGTTTATCAGAATGGACTTAACCACTCATGGCCCACTTTGGGAAAAAAGAGTCAAGTATTTTTTCTGCTGTGTCAGGCCTCTGTTACCAGGGTACTGGCTCCAAACCCAGCAGCAGGGTGGAGGTCTGTACTAACAGTCAAGGGCTCAGTGTACTGCTTAATCTGCTTTAACCCTTGGAAGCTAAGAAACAATTACAGAATTCTATCACAAAAGGTAGAAATCAAGCTAATCCACACCTGAGATTTTCTTCCTTTTATCCTCCTCTACAGTCAAAAGCCAAAGGCAACACTACCTCCATGTGAAACAAGGATGTCTGAAGGAGGGATTAATAGTTAAGAGATTGGCTACCCCTTAAAGCTTTTTTAAAACAGTGCTATGCAGACCTCTCAAAACTAGCTCCAGCATTTGACAGACTTGTCACCAAACTGTCATCAACTACCAGGAGGATGAATGCAGGTGCAATGCATTGCCTATGAGAAATTCCTGTCCTTTCAACTTGCAGATGCAGCTTCAAAGAGGGGCATCCATACACAGGCATACCTTATACCATATATAGCTCAACAACTGATGTTAATCCCCATCTTAATCATACAAGCCTTAATCTAAACTCACAACTGGTATCTGTTAAATGAAGTCCTGAATCCAGTTTACTCAGAGAGCACAAAGGCATCTAACAATCTGCAAGAGGCTCTTTTACAGATGAAAATAGAGATGCAGTAGAGAATCACCATATGAAATACAGGCACCTGTGCCAGCATTATCTGATGTAGGAACCTCCTGTATTTTGGCAAGGGGTCAGTGTTGTTGTCTGCTGCCAGAGCTTCGTGGTTTGCATCTAGGTAAGCCAGTTTTAAGTCAGAAATTCACGGCTATAGTGCTGAGACTCTGGGCACAGGTCTCATACAGATTGATGAGATTTCTTCTTAGTTCTGCCAGCTTAGAGAAAGAAAGACTGCAGGTTCCATGCTGGTAAATACTTTCCACAGGGAGAAGGATTGTTCACCTTCAAGTTTTCCAGTGGATAGGTTGTGCAAAATGAATGAGACTTACTTACAAACTCAGTTTAAAAGAATTGATCATCAGAAATACAAAAGACAATTTTCATTTGCTCAGGGGACAGTTAGTAAATGGAATAAGACATTGAAAGGGCTGATAAGAACAACCAGCAGAAATTGTTTAAAAATAGAGAAAGAATTTAGAAGAAAAAATTTGAAGCATAACTGCTGCCTACAGTTACAGATGGGATACTTTCTTAAGCTTTTGTATTCCCCATACAACACTAAAAATGCTAAATAGATTTTTCTTCTAGCACACATATATTTTAAATCAAACTGGAAACACATCTTAGGGAAGAATTTAGTTCTCTGGTATAATAGCTAACAGGCTAAAATGTATTTCTACACTTAAATAGTTGTATTGTGCTCAGAGAGGATTATCACATGCATATCCAGCTGCTATTAGGTCATCTTATTTGAGAGTGTGTGTATTCGGGAGCCCCTTGTGACAGTTATGAAATTCAAAACCAAGCTATTGTTGAACTTTTGCATCTCCCACCTCTTTAAAACTATTAAGCTGGCAAGACTATAATTATTTAAATATATATATATAGATATAGTTATCACTTTACATTACCATTCCAGCCCTCAAATCATATTCAGATCTAATCTCTTCAATGTCAAGTTAGTCATGACCATGTCTCTAATGTGCTTTTGGCTCCTTTTCTCAAAGAACACTGGACTATATTCAGAGTGGACATAAAGGAAGACATTTGATGCAAGTTAGAAATGGATTTTCTCTAACTAAACAAAAAAGTGTGTGTGGTATTTTTTTATATATATTGTTTTGGAAAAAACCCCCAGCAACAAACACAACTTCGTAATCACACAAGAATAAAGGCTAAAAAATCCCCAAAACCCAGAAAACCAAAATAAAAGCTTTCCCTGTGGCTGTAAGTTAATAATGCTGCCGCTAGCACTTTTATTAAATGCCCTAAAATGACAGTTCTGTAACTCTGACAGGCCAGATTACTAGTAGAAGAAAAATCACGCAAACATTTTAGTCAGGATAGTAATATATCCTGCTTCTCAGTAATATCGTCTACTTTTCAGTAATAAGAAGTTGTGATGCAGAACTAAAGCTACAGTGCACAAGGACAGAAACCTTTGGCGTCGCCCTTGAAAGCTTCAGGCATATGGATCCTGGCCCTCCAGGTAACATGACATAGGGAATGTGTCAACAGTATGAGACACTGCACTGACTCTTAGTGTTGTCACGGACACATTGAAAATGCCAGGGAGTCTTTGTCCCAACTTACACTGCCTGAAAATTAAAAACTGAACCTCCCAAATTGTATTACAGGGAAAGCAAGTAGCCTGGATTTCAGGGGTTAAATGCAGTACATGGTTAAATGCAGCTCTCCTCTCAGTTGTTTGATGAACAGAGTGTTGCAGAGATGCCTGAGTGTCCTGGTGCCTCTCAGTCCTTTTTCATTGTTTCTTATTCACTACAAAACATACCCAGCTTTTGAAAATCTGACATTTGCTAAGCATAGGTGTTAAATGAGTCCATCAAATACAAAACAGTAGTGAAAAAAACAGTTTCTGAAACATGAGACAGTGCACGTAGGATACTATTAGGTTTAGTGATTCACATCATCTACTCACATTGGCTTTGACTGAGCTTTTAAGGGGAAAACAATGGTTGGAAAGAAGAAAAGGAAAAGAGCCATTATCAAAGAAAATTCCTGATACAATTCCTAATACGTTTCTCAGCGCTATGAAGAAAATGGACCTTACTTGCCTGAAAAATAGTAATTCTCGCAATGAAGACATATGAAGTCAGGACTGAGAGTTTCAATATTAACTCACATTTCATGGAATTTAGTTTGTCTCTAAATGCTATAAGCACAACGTGACAATCTCATCATGTAGCTTACCATCATACAATTTCTTATGAGGAGATGCAGGACAACATGCCTGAAAACCTCTACAGTCTTTAAAAGCCATCTCCAGAGCTGCTGGAGCAGCAACTGTGGAAGTTTACACATCTGGGTCCCAAAGACAGAACAGGAGCTGAGCAAGTCACTGAGGTCATTTAAGGGCAGGAGTTACTCAAGTTTGGATACAGGAATTTTATCTTGGAAAGGGTAAAATAAGAGATTTCTTCTAACTGAGCAATATTTTTCAGTAATTTACCATCTGGACTTTGGCCTCCACAAAGATCGTGGCTATGAAGCCTAACCTCATTGGAGAAACTGGAACCCACACTAGAGTTTTATGTGTTTTAACTTCTTAATGAGACCTGGGCTGTCATGATAAGTGTTAATGTATCAAAGGCTCACATACCTGAGAGGTATAAGTCTTTCCTGCCTCACAGTTTTCAGTTCCACCACTCTTACATTGATCGCCATGTTCTACATGTTTCTCTATTTTACATAAAGGAATTAAATCTTTGCCATAAACATTTCCAAATCCTCATTCATCAGTCTATTAAATGCCATCTTGTTACAAAACAAATGTCTTACAGAAACGCATTCTAAACAGACAGAATTGCTTTTAAGAGTATTAAAGAAAATAAGAAAAGCAAACACCAGGAAAATTTCAAGAGTTCAGAGGATCAGTACCAAAAATAGGAAAAGCAATGCAGTACTCTATATTTAACTCTATATTCGTCAAAACACACCTGCATCAGGATGGCTGCACAGTGCTAATGTGGGATTAGTTTAACCAATTTAGAGAACAAATTAGAATAAAGGTTGTCTCACATGTCCAATTGCTATGGAGGTCCAAGGCAGTGGGAAGAACTAGCTGTGAAAAATGCTCTTTCAGCAGCAGAAAAAGCAAAGTTACACTGGGTACAAAGAAGCCACACTGAATACAAAGCTGGAGAAGGTTGCACCACCAAACAGGAGGATACATTTCCAAACACAGCATTATTGATCTTCAAAGTCTACCTTCTACAATGACTTAATTCTCCTTTTTGCTATTTGATTTATTATTTTTTTTTTACCCCCATATCCATATTGTGGAAATATTTCAATGGAGAAGCAAACTGCTCTGGGACACAGCAGTTAACCTGGGAAAGAGCAGCAGTCTTTAGCAGAGTTTACACATACCCAGTATAGACTGGAAAGCTGGAAGCACCTAACATCCCAGGCAGTGATCATGTAATTTCTCTATTTTCTTTCTTTATATACATATATATAGATAAAAGCTTTAACATAAAGAACTGTTTCTTCCTATTTTGCTATTCTTTTCCCAGCTCCTTGAGCCACTGCTCATGCTGTGACTGAAAAAGCACCTGAGAGAAACAATTCAGCAAGGAACAAAAGGAGAGGTTTTATTCCCATTCTTTATAAATATTTGTACATAAAAAAAAAAACAAAAGTACAAATCAAAATGCAGAGATGGGAATAAATATTTGAGGAGACACAGGTGCCACAGTGAGAAAGGAGATTTTGATTTTATCTTTTCTCTTCAACCCCTTTCACAGTTTATTAAATGTAATCAAATATGAAGTCGATGAGGGGTTTATAAAGAAGGAACAGTTCCCCCATCTTCAGAAGTGACTAACCATGTTACAAAAGGATGTAAAAAAACTCAGGTAATTTAACAAGTCTTAAACAGAAACAACTATTTAAATTTAGGCCTGTGCTTAAAGCAGATTGCTTTGATAGGGCCCAGTGTCTGATTCAAAAGTCAGAAAAAAAACTCAAGCGCATATATGTTTGGATTCATATTCAGATTAGTTCATTTCAACTGCTTTTCACTTGAAATTGCTATATGTGAAAATGGTGAAGAAAAAGAATTACCGCTTGCCCAAGTAGATACAAAGATTAAACATATTAAGTCCAGAATCTACAAATAATAATTAAAAAATACTCCTTTCCAGAAGTTACAGCAAATTCTTTCACATATTTAGAGGCAGGTATCAGGATGCAAGACTACATCCGTTATGATCACTGTTAATGTCAAAGGACAAATGCATGTGATTTTACTTGTGCCCATACTATTGCAATTTTATTATTTATTTAATCATATTAAAATATAAGCTAATTATAACAAAATCAATTCCTTAGCATGTGCCCACACTTTAGCGTGGTGCCCAGTATAAATATAAGCCAGCTTTCCTGCCAAGAACAGCCTGTCTACTTCAGCCAAGAAGAGAAGCAAATAAGCTCTGCTGGTACAGATAGGCACTTTCCAGTCTCCAGCCCAGCTTGCCTATAACTTTAGACTTCGCTGTATCACACTGTTGCTGGCAGCGTTGACATATCCTCATTTTAATAACCCTGTGGACAGCAAGAAGCCATCCACAAAACACACCGTAGTTCTCAAAACCAGCTTCAGAGCTGTGAGCTGCTCATGAATAGCAGCCTCTGTGAGAGCAACGTGATTTATAATCGGTATACAGAGCCCCTGTGATTAATATTCATGCTACGTCCCAGAATAAATAGGAGATGCCAGTCTGATCCAAAGCCTTCTGAAATTGATGGAAGCCTTTCCATTGACTGCAGTGGCTCTGGGTCAACCCCCAAGTGTCCAAGTTTGTTTATACCTTTTAAAAAAGAAGGAATTCACTCTCCACATGTTTCAGTCCCTCACATTTATTGTCAGCAAACCTCTGGCAAAAGAATGCTCTCTGCAACAGGACTCTTACTGAAGGAGCTATACATACAGAGGCTGAGGACATAATCTCAATGTTAAACCAATAATAAATTGGAAAGAAACTTGATTTTGAAACCACACAAGACAAAACTGAAGTGAGAAAGTAATCCTTCTTTGTAAGAAGTACAAAACAGCTCAGGTTTTGTATACCTGCAGGTTAAGAAGGAAATTTTCAATGAGGCACATTGAACCTTCGTAATATACATTTAAAAATTTCACTCATGTAAATCCAATTCCATTATAACCATCTTCCTTAAACACTGCAATTATAGCTTCCAAGGGTAAGCACACAAATAGTAAATTAAATATGGCCATTTAGATTACTGTATGCAAAGCAAAGAATTTTTTTACTTTTAAAAAGAATTATTACTACTTATGGGTGTCCTTATTAAATGCAGATTGACAGTGAAGTTAAAGAATAAAACCTCATTTATTTTTATGCTACTTTATGAATTCTCTGAAGTCCAAGTCCTCTCACAATAGTGTACAGTAATTGGGTTAAAACTACCTTCAAATAATTTCCACCACATCTTTTACATAAAACATCTTGCAAACCCCACAATGTCTATATAATCATTTTACAGTGATTATAAAAAAAAATACTATGGAATTAAATAAAAGCGGATTGATATGGATTCTCCTTCCCAGACAATAAAATCCTAGCACCATACAAAATATCATGATTTAAAACTGAGTGCTGGCTCCCCTTCTCTCTTACTTTCATTTTAATAACAAAACAAATTATTTTCGAAGCATGACTGTTAATAAGCATATTGGTTTCCAGAGCAGTTTTCAATAATCATTTTGCTTCAATAAGAAAAATATGAGGTAAAAAAAAAAAAAGGAACAAAAAGAAGAAAACAAAAAAAGATACAGCAAATAGGTTCTAGGGTCAACTAACAGTGAGTCCCCACAGAGGCAAAAGTGGACATTTCACGACGGATGGTACTGAAAGGGGAGAGCTCCAGTTCTGTGGTGTACTCATTGTCATTGTCATCACTTGTCACTGTTGAAGACTTCTGGATGCATTCATCGCAGCAGCAACAGCAACACTCCATAAAGGCCCTGCTGAAAGGTTTACAGAGGCAGAAAAGGAGAACTGGGGTAACACAGGACTTAAAGAACAAAAGGAACTGACTAATGAGATGGAGGAGGTCCATAGTCTGCCGAGAGACCCCTGTGGACATGTAGGCAGTCACAATGTTGCAAATGTTTTCAGGAATGATGCAAAACCCATATAAAATGGTCAAAGCCACCACTGTGCAGTTCATCTGACTTTCCAGCTGAATTTGTCGCTTGTTCCCCCTTGTGCTAGCCTTTTCCGCCCTCCTGATTTTCCTCGCGGTTACCAGGGAGCAGGTAATAGTGAAAAGAGTAGGCAAACAAAAATAGCAGCCGAAGTACCACCAGAGTCTTGCTCCGTCATAAGTGAGAGCAAGCACATAGATGGTGTCAGGCAGCGCGGTGGATATCTTGACCACACAGCGCTCCCCGGGTAGGCTGCCGCTGTACTCAGGGTCCTCCTTGGCCAGCTGGCGCAGCACCACCTCCGGCAGCGCCAGCAGCAGCGCACCCACCCAGATGACTGCCAGCTTGGCTGTTGTGGACGTGCAGTTTTCGATCATCTCATAATACATCTGCACGTTGGTGGCAGCACGGAATCGGTCGATGCAGAGGGCACACAGCGTGAAGGTGGTGACTCCCAGAGAGGCTACCTGGGAAGGAGAAAAGGGGATGCAAGTTAATACAGATGCTGTCATAGAATGGCTTGGGTTAGAAGGGACCTTAAAAATTACCTAGTTCTAACGCCCTGCCATGGGGAGGGCCACCTTCCACTAGATAAGATTGCTCAAAGCCCTCTACAGCCTGGTCTTGTCTGGGAAAAATAAACAAAATAATAAAAAAGGAAAAAAAGGAACAACAACAAAAAAAAAAAAGGACAGCTATAAGGATACAGTCCAATATTCAGTTGAGTGGGAAAACATCCTTCATCTCCTTCAAAAGACCCCTGGTCCCCTGTTGATGGCACTCATCTTAGAGATGTAAGATGAAGGCCTGAACTCACTCAGGCTGAAGAGGAAATTAATGTATTGTACATTGGGTGAAAGCTTTTACCATTGAGCTGTTCTCTGGAAAAGGGGACTATGCTCTTTCATAGTCCAAGAGAGCTCAATTTGTACTCTGAAACACTAATCAAGTTTAGCCCCTTGACTGACAGAGGCAAAAGAAAACCTAGTTTAGGGGCATCAGTGTAGTACACAGTTAAGCACCATGGTGCCAAGCACCATCAAAAGAAGCATCATGGATGGAACTTACATTCCAGTGTTTGCTGAACTATCCAGCATGAACCCCGAAAGAATACACCCTTCTGGTTTTCTGCCTGCACATATTTATTTCAGCTTGGTGACACCCTCTCCCGGAGGCCCATGCAAGAATCTGTGCAACACCAAGAGAAAAAAAACCTGAGGAACTCACCAGTACGGAAAACTAAACCCCCTGTTCCCCCCATTTTTCTAAGGGGTGTTTTTCAGAAAGATCAGTTCCACCACAGGGGTTGGAATTTAAGCCAAAAGGGGAGAGATGGGAGAGTTTTCCTTCAGCAGAAGTACGGACTTAGGCTCCCATCACACGCTCATCAAGCATGCAGGGGATCATAACACTGAAATCTGACATATCTACAAAATTTAGGAACCCTGTGGATTAGGCATCTTCTGAATGGAGTAGGATCCAACAGCTGTTTTTGTGGACTGAGGCTCTTAAGTGAAATTCTGATGGGATGTAGGTACATAAAGTCATCCCGTACTGTGAATTCAGAGAGACTGTATCCAAAATCTTCAGACTTTCAGAGGCTGTGCAAAACCAACCTTCACTATAATACTTAGGCCTTGAAATCTATCTTCAACATTTCCTTTAGAAAAAAATCACAGGAAAATCTAGGTTTAATTTCATAGAAAACATCCTATGAGACAATATACTGCAAGCCAGGAGAAACAGCAGAAGTTTTGTTGTTTAAATGGTAATGTTGTTTAAATGGATTGGACAGAGCTCTCAATTATATACTGTTCCGGAGCAAATACATAGCAATGCATATGTTCTCCAGCTTTAATAATAATCATTTAATGCATGAATAGAAATGTTGTACTGTCATGAAACATAGTTCCCTATCATTTGTCCTGTTTATAATTGAATTTCCTAAAAAGAAATTTGCAGGAAGACTACTTGCATTTTGGACTAATCTTATTTCCAATAAATTGAGCTTCAGTTAAAATTCAAAGCAGAACTCCCATTAACTTCAATTCAAGAAAGATTTGGTGCCTTGTTGCATTCTAATTCATTTATTTTCTTTTTGCATGCTTGTATTGTGCTGAAAATGTGTTGATGCAAAAGAAAATAAACTTAAATAATACTCCTAATAAATGTAAAGAATGCTTACTTTTATCATGAATAAAACATGTATGTGCAATTAACTGGGAAATCTAGGGTAATATTAGGCAACTCGCTATAATTTGGCTTACCCAAATTTGATGTGCAATGATGTATTAAAAAATTGTATAGTAAATTAAAAAAAAATACAATACTTTCCTATTTCCACCATAATTTGAAGCATTCCTATTCACACATCTCATGTAAAAAGTTCTGCAATTATGCACAATTATATAAATGTATCATTAATTTCAGCCTTCAATATTTAATGGCCATATTAGACTGCTAAAATTGAATACCACTGAAAAATATTAGGCTCTTGGGATTAGAACTGTCAAACATTGGCTTAGCTGAAGAATTCTTTGAAGCAGCTTCCTAAAAGATGGAATGAGTAAAATGCAATCTCAAACTAATTAGCTTGCAGGAATATTTAATGATGACAAAGCAGTACGGTAAACATTTTTAATAGACAAACCTATTCATTTAGGAACTTACACTGTCTGACAAGATTCGAAGAAAGCTTGGTAAATATAGCAAAAAAAAAAAAACCATTAAAGAAAAATTACAGTTACAGGGAACTCTTAATGAAGTGATAAACTTAGCTAATGAAGATCATTTTCGTGGATCGCTGCTGAGTCAGAGTTTTAAATTAAAGACTATTGACTTCATTGCAAAACAATGACAGCAGTGACAGCAACACCTTTAGCCACAACATCCAACATGAATAACAAAAGCATCAGCTCTCTACAACTGTGGGAGACAGGGAAGTAACCGAGATTCAGGAATGAACAGGGACTGAAATAAAAGCCAGCAGAACAGATGAAAATTTGAGGTTTTTCTCTCTCAGCTCTCATGTGTCTCTCTCCCACCCTCAACGCACATGCTTTTGTTGCTTTAGCATTTCATTGCAAACAGGCTGCTACACAGTGGCTAAGACATTAAAACTCTGCAGCTGTTAAGGCTGGACTAATGAAAGAAGACATGTCTACTATGAACAAACATAACCTACGGGGTTCCTGTCACTTTAATTGACCAACAACGTGGAGGTTTAAGACAGTGAAATAGAGCAAGAAGAAATAACTAAGAACAGTGTAACTGGGCTTTGAAAACTCTCCTGTGGATTTACTGATGAAACAAGCTAAACAAAGATAGTGTTTCTCTGGAACAGGCAAAGATTTCCTGTTTTCTGTAGATTAAGGGAGTTAGTGATGCTATGGAAAAGCTTGCAAAAAAACAAACAAATACTCCCACGCAGATGAACAGGGATTCACTCCAGCTGACTTGCTTAAAGGCAGTATATGTAAGGATATATACCGCATTAAAGGCAGCATATTTAAGAGTCTGATTACTTACTCCACTCTGTGGACTATGAGTAATAGGCAGCAAAATCAACGCGTGCTACTCACAGCCTGTGTGGACGAGAACCAAGACATGCATTCTGCATGTTCGCACAATTTCAGTTTAGGGGTGTTTCCTCATACCAGTCATGCTAATAATTAGGCTTAAGCTGAAAACATGGAAGAAGCCAGAAAAGTTTCCTTTTTAATCTGCTACACTGCCCTGAAATAACCACAGAATGAAGGTAATTCATTTGATGAGGAGCAGGTAAAGAACAAATTAACAAATCCTGAAGTGGTATGAAGCTGAGTGGAGTTTAATGGTGCTCTTCTTGTTGTAACAGCTGAGTTTCTGATATGCTGATATGCTGTTGCAGTCTGAATTCCAACAACCTGGCAGGAAATGAGGCAAGGCAAGGGCAAGTTAGGCTCAGCAGTTTTTGATCATCACTTAGTTGTCTGATTTATTTCCGTACAGTCCCTATGAAGATTCTACTTCAGACTCTATAGACATTCAAGATGATGCCAGTTCACATCTTTCCCTTACTAGATGATATCAGGAAAGTCCCCAAGTTTCTAACTGAATGATCACCAATCTGCTTTGAGGAGGTGGTGGAGTAACCCTTGCTCTGAGGAGATACCCACACTATCTGGGCAGAGAAGGGCTGTTGAAAGGATTACCAGCTATAGCACATACACACAAAAGATGATATTATAGTTACAAGAGACTATCTTGATACTGTTGCTCCTTTAAAAGCATTGATGGGGATGTTGTAGGCACTGTCATGCTCCTTCTAGACACTGCATAAGCCTTTGGTCATTAGCGTAGCAGCTGTTAGTCAACTGTGTCAAAACTCATTTGGGGAACTGAGGCCAGAGAGAACAGTAAAATCATGAAATGCTCAGCTTAATTGCATCAGTTCTCTCTGTCCAGCCAACATACCCAATTCCCCTTTCACAAACGCCAACAATTACTGAAATGTTCCCAGGCCTTCCCTGACCTGTCCTACTTCTCGCTGTGGTCCCACAGCTCTTGGCCCTGGCTTCCAGGAGCAGAGCCTCTGGCTGATGAGGGAAGTTGTGCTGATGCGGGATGGTGAGCAACACCAGTGGAAATAAGACTCTGAATTTTGTCTAATATTTGCTTGACAAGACAAAGGTAATGCAAACAAAACCGGAAACAAGATCAGAAAAAATGACTTGGGTGAAAAGGTTGAGGAAGAGCAAATTCTGTGAGTGAATAAAAAGAGGTTGGGTTACTCAATTCAGTAAGGTGAAGACCAAGAAGTGATATTACTACTATCTACAAGGAAGTCTACCTTGAGATATAAAATTGCTTAAGCCAAAGGACAGTGAATATAACAGAATGGGAATCAACCAGCCATGAACAACTCAAAGCTGGAAATGAGACGGACCATTAATCATCTCAGGCATCACGCTCTTGAGCACACCTTCTGATGGAGAAGTGAGGGGAAACAACATAGACTGTGTTTATACGGAACACGATAAAATAAGAGTTATAAGAAATGGCTGCTTCTACCAGCTGAAGTTAGATTTTCTAAAACAGAATATTTTTTATGTTGCTTACAGTTTCTCAAACTACACAGCACTCTGCCTTCCTTTGCTACGAGCAGGATGGTTATTCACAAAATTTTCCCATTGTAACAGAAAAGCTGAACTACAAAAAAAGTTGATGGCTACTAGCTCTAAGCTCTCAGTGACACCCTATAGAATCATAGAATAGTTAGGGTTGTAAAGGACCTTAAGATCACCTAGTTCCAAACCCCCTGCCATGGGCAGGCACACCTCACACTAAACCATGCCACCCAAGGCTCTCTCCAACCTGGCCTTGAATACCGCCAGGGATGGAGCATTCACAACTTCCCTGGGCAACCCATTCCAGTGCCTCACCACCCTTACGGTAAATAACTTCTTCCTTATATCCAATCTAAACTTCCTGTGTTTAAGTTTTAACTCATTACCCCTTGTCCTATCACTACAGTCCCTAATGAATAGCCCATCCCCAGCATCCCTATAGTTCCCCTTCAGATACTGTAGACTGTTTATATTCATTACTATTGTATAAACGACTATTTTTTTTCCACCAAGCCATTATAGTCTACCATCTTGTTACAGTTGTTCTATACCCACATTCATAGATTTAGAGTCTGTTAATGCAACATATCATGGTGGCTCTTGCAGACTTATCAATTTTGCTTAAGATAAAGTTAGTACAGCCTTCAGTTTTTGTGCTACCCTACACTTGCAGTACAGCATCCAGCAGTAAGATTGGACTACCACAAAATATGAGGTCTACCCACTGCAAAAAAAAAAAAAAAAAATTCAATTGTTTATCTAGATTTGTTTTCTGTTCTTTCAATTAAGAGCCTCCAAACCCAAGAAAAATGGTCATTAGTATAAAAGAACAAAAATAAATAAATATCTCTACTTTTCTTAAACAAAGTGCTATTAAACATTAATGTGTTTATGCTTCAGAATAGGTAAGGTTCACTCAGTTAAAACACTCCTTGAAACAACCCAGTTGTGGCAGAAGTAATTCCGTAGCTGACGAGTACAGGAGCCAGGGCATGTCTCTGACATTAGCAATTAGCTTAAGCATCCTGGATGAAAATCTACATCACCTTAATTATCTAGAAGACAAGATGGTAGTTCTTGAAATTACTACAGAGATTACCTACACCTGTGGAAAAATGGGTACAATATGGTTGTTTCCATACATGCACACTATTAACACTCAAATCAGTGTTTCTTACTCTTATGTATATCTCAAGAGTGACAGTGTTCAGAATCAGAATCCACTTCCAAGAGCTGCCTTTGAATTTTGTTGGAAGTGAAAGCCAACAAGATCATCAGGACACTGGAAACACTCATTACTACACCATATTCTTATCCAGAGTGTTGGAAAACTCACAAAACACAAGAGGATTTAATTTTGGCTCATTTTACTGTTTATAATCTACCTTGTTATCACGTAAGCAAATTTAATTTACTTTTTTTTTTTTTTATAAATAAATAAATGAGTCCCATTTTCCACTGAGTATCAAATTCCCATCAAGCTACACAAGGGACTCCTGCACTAATTATTAACAACATGGAACTACGTCTAAAAATCCGCCTCTTTCTCCTTTGCAAGAAAAATCCTGTCATATGGAGAAATGACATCCCAGTGCTCAGAGCAGAGTCAATGGTGCCGGGATAGCAGATGTTGCTTTTTCCTCCCCACATATGTAGCTGAAATATTACTGACCCAATTTTAAACCTAGTCTGACACAAATTCAGTTCCATACTTAAATGCCACATGCAAAGTTTAAACCAAAATCAAATTTTTATGGACAACTTATAAGTCCCTAAGATCTGGGTTTGGACAGGAAAAGAAGATTGATAGAAGCACCAACATGGCAGCAACTGTCACCAAGCCATTAATACCTAAGGGACAGAGGTATATTAACACTCATGTTTTAAATAATTATTTACTCCCCAATAAGTGCTGAAGATATTCTGCTTAGTAACAGACACATGCAGCCACTGCCCTACAAAACTCCCAGTATGAAGCTTTGAAGCTGCCTACCCCTCTAAGGATCTCATCTACAATCCAGAGGACTTACTGGAGGCTCAGGAGCCTAGCTCTGACTAAAGTCAAAGAAGAGACATAAAGAGGATACTGCACAACAAAAGACAGAAAAGATAGATAATATGCAGCTTTTATAAACTCCCATAAAAAATGTATTTGCTTCCCTAAAGTGAAACTTAAAATAAGGATCTCCTCTGACAGCTTTGGACCAGGCAGAGAATGGCTTCTCACTTGCCTCTACCAAGGAAAAAAGAGGAAAAAGCCGCCTCCTCTCAAATTGCCCTGGAGCTTCAGCTCCAGGAAAAGAGAGTAATTCGTATCCCAGGCCAAATCAATCCTTTTGCTTTCCACTAAGAATACTAATTGTGATGGCTTTCCTGAGCTGGAAGTTACCCACCAGAAAAAGAAGTGATGTCACAGGTTGATTGCCAGAAGTGCATGCAGAGACTGGGCATCAGATTTCAGAGGCTTTCAAGAGTCAGCTCCAGAGTCAAGCCAGTCCCTTATGCATGACAAGGTCCATATGAGGACACCACAAACTTTGTCTTTCTCTTCCTTGTGAGGGGTGTGAAAAAGGAAGATGCGCTCATATTTATTAGCACCAGTGCAGGGCTGAGTACCATCACTGGTCTTGAGAAATTTGTTGCTCTTTGCTGGACTATACAGAATGGTAAATCAGCCTCTGCAAACCCTCATTCTAAACCATTCACCAATTCTAAATTCTTACTCCACTACAAGTAGCTTGTCTCAATCTGCCAGCATAGAAAGTGATGCCTACTTTCATCGACCCCTCTCAAACTCATCAAGCTTCTAGTGTAACCTCTAAAAGCAGAATGCACACAACTCAAGCAAGATTCCTTTTAAAGCCCAAAAGACCGTTTCTAGTCCTAGTTGACACAACCCATTTGTCACCTTGAGCAAGCTGCTCTGGGTCTTGAACAACCTACTTAAACCTACTTAACCCCTTCACTACTAGCTTCTAGCATTGAAATAGAAAATAAAAATGCTACTTCACAGGACTGCTGTATTTAACAACTGTGAAAAACTACAGATTTTGTCTACATGTATACTTCTTTCTACTAAGGTGCAGCACAAATCTCTAAGCAGGGGAACTGAAACTATGTTGTTCTGTACTGTTGTGGTTTTTTTTTCTATTCCCCTTTATCCACCCCCCACTCTTTTATTGGAAAGATTGGATATGCTCAAACAAAAAGAAAAGGGTTCCACATTGGGAGGGCTTCTGGAACAGGAATTAGCCAAAGCCATTGTCTTCGTATTATCAATTACCCTATATCTCCTGAGTCTGAAAAACACTGAGCAAAGTGTACTGAAGACATCAACGCAGTATGCAAGTAAACCCATGCCTAAAACTAGGTGGCTCAACCACCTGCAAAAAAGTGGCAAACGGTTAAGGACTATTGAGCAGAGAATTGAAACTGCAAAGGAGAAGCACATCTCCACACATCCTTATGGGATGAGTAGCTGCCCCCGTTGTTCTAATTCCCTTCTCGCTCCCACTCAGTGCATTTAAAACTGCCCCTCCAAGACAGTGTCAACATCAGGGTCAAGTGAAGTCCCTGATGGACATAACTTCATCTACTTCTACTAACCATGTGTTTTCTTAGTTTCGTTCTCTACCAGTTTACCCTTATCATCTGAAGATCTCATGAGAAGCACAGAAAAATTAATTTACTCAGTTTCTTCCTCAGTCATGTGCACAGCATTCCTTATGCAAGCACAGGCATGGTATAGTTTTAAAATGCAGTTTGAAGTGGCCAAACTGTGATATAATACACAGCTGAAATGACTTCTTAATGTGCTTGGTCATAGCAGATCTTTACCAGGTATGGGAAAACTGCCCTTTGAATTAAGTACTGGGAAGACATTCTACTGCTGGAAGCTCAACATTTACCTATACGAATGTGCTTGAAGATATCATAAAACATTTTTCCCAGACCATATATGTATGTTTTATCACTGGCAACAGATGCTTTGTTGAAATTGGCATAAATTGGCCACATGAGGCTAAACTAAGAAAACTCAGGTTTCTCACTGAGATCACTTGAAACCTTTAAACACAGTACAAAACATTCTTGAGTAATGTTAAAATGCTGTGATCAGCGTATCACTTGCTCTGGATGATCAGACATCCTCTGTTCCCAGTTGTGAAAGTACAAACTGTAATGACAGAGTGCTCAGGCCAGTAATGGTCTTTGATGTTTAAAAGGGAGAGGGTTCTGGATCCACAACTCTGGGTTTGACACAGCTCCTTAGACACGGCGCAGGGAGAGGAGAAGTGGCATGCATAAAAAGAGATACAAAGCATGGAACAAAAAGACACTTAACAAAACACTGGGCTAACTTACAGAAAACACAGATAACAGCTTAAAATTTGTCCATATTCTGTCTCTATTCCACAAAAGTCTAGAAACCTCTCCTAAAGAGGTTAACTCTACAGCTTAACTCTCAAGGCACAAAGAGGACTTCATCCTCCTCCCACTGTGTGAAAAGGGGCTGATCCTGCCCAGGTGAGTTATAACAAGGGAGAAGACAGAGTTGCTCAGCTGCCAGGTGAGCGTGCTGCTGTGAACAATCCCTGACAGAGCACGGAGCAGTAGCTGCTTGCAGGGCAGATTTCCTTACATGTTCTGCAGCTGCATCGCTGCTGGTGGTGTCACTGTCACTGTGTAATGCCTGTGAGGTTAGAACATCACTAGGAATGTGATGATGAACCTTTGCTCTACCAGCCTTCGCCATCTCAGCAGGGTCAAATCCTAATTTGCAGGACCGTGCCCTTCTTTCCAAGCTCGAGGCAAGATGTGGAGGTTTGCAAACCAGCACTGGTGCTCAGTATCTGCCACTCATGGCTACAACTTAGAAGGGAAATCTGGCCTTTTACCTACTGCTCCTGGGGTGATGAATATACTTTACATACTTGAGTATTATATTTAATGACTACCGAATGAAAAATATACAACTCTGGGAGCAATACAGAACCCCCAAGGCTGCAACTTTTTAGACCTGTACCTTACATATAAATTAATTTCATTTCCTCAGGAACAAGTATAATTTTTCACTTTTACACCCCAGTAATAATTAACCCTAAGACCATGCCACTGGTCCATCATGACTGAATCGGTGCCAGTTCTTGAATGATGCTTCAACATTAAATATCTACAGAAAAAATAAGGTGTCATTGATGTATAAAGGGGGGGATAGCAGCAGCTGAATGTTTTTCAGATTACAGCTTTGGAAACTCCATTTCACCAAAACCACTTTCAGTTTGACAAAGCCTTTAGTGCCCAAAGCTGCACAGCATACGCAACTAATTCTGAAGAGCAGCATGGCCATGCACATAATATCAATTACTGATCTTTAGTTAGAATCAGCATCCAAAGAATTACTTTTATTCTGTATGTGAATGCGCCAAAACCACGTTGGGAAGTGTGAAGTGTCACTGTAGGGAAGTCCTCAGAAGGCTTAATCTACATTACCTACTTTAATTGAAATGGTTACACTGTAACTTGAAACAGTGTTACTTACTTTATTGGTTAAAACAGTAGCGAGGACTAAATTCAGAAATTTTAAAAGCTCCCAGTACTACGTGTTTCTCAACAAACACATACTTACTACTTCATGTCTTCTTAAAGGCAAATAGATAAAGTGGACTCTGAGTTTTTTCAAATGTAATGTTATATTACTGGCCTTGCATACATCTAAGCGTAGCACAGCTCCACCCTTTGATCGATACCACCAGTAATAAAGCACATCACGTATGAAAGAAGTAATGACAACTTAGTGGCTACACATCACACATCTTTCTAAACTCTAAAAAGTATCAGTGGACAGTTAATTACATATTACTGTGTACCAATGTGTTGTTGAAACTGATATTCTGTACTAATAATAAACTGGGGCTTGTTTTGGGGGGTGGATTTTGTTTGTTTTTTCCCCTTATATCTCATTCTTGGAACAGAAGAATCAACAGTTATTTCCTCAGCTTTCAGTTACTAAATAATATTGAACATAAGGTTTTGGGAATACAGCAGAGCCAGCCAGAATTACGGCCTACCACCCTGCAAATAAGGTGGACAACCTGAATGCTGCCGGCAGGACTCTGGCCAGCTGGCTGAGAGATTTCTCTGACAGAGCTTCTGAACAACTGCCAAGAAGCTGCCATTAAATCGTGCTGGGGTCTTTTTTTATTATTATTATTTAAAATAAGCTAAATAAATAACTGTAAGATTTGAACGTTTAAGTACAACTTAAGAGCATATACATCCTATTGCTGGTCCTGTCTACAAGTACCTTACAAGCTGTCCCCAGTCACGCCCTCCATCCGCTTTACTGACTCACTTCACCTTAGGGAAACAGAAGAAAAAAACCTAAAAAATCTTGAAAGCTCATTCTGAGAGGATTTTCGCCTTTCAGGATCACAAAGAGGAAGGAAAGTTTGGCAGAACTCGCGCGAGTGGAAGGCAGAGCCAGCCGCGCTCAGTCTGAGGTTATAGAAATCCCCCGGTGCTACGGACCTGTCGTGGCCACGGCCGCCTCCGGTCCAATCGGGGCGTCGGGGATGCCCGGGAAGCCCAGACCAAGCTCGTCTTGGACACTCCCAGGCTGGCAGCGATAAGGGGGGGGGCACCCACAGGCAGCGAAGGCCGGCGGAGAAGCGCCGGGGAGCAGTGCTCGTGGAGGGAAAGGTGCTCGGGGCCGCGTCCTCTAGAGCCATGCCCACCCACCACTATTACCTCGATGTACGGGACGATTTTGCAGGAGAAGTCTTCGAGGAGCCACTTCTTGGTGAGCTCCTGGAAGATGACCAGCGGCAGGCAGAAGAAGACGATGAGGAAGTCCCAGAAGGCCAGGTTGGCCAGCAGGGAGTTGGAGATGCTCCGCATGTAGTAGTTGTGGCAGACGATGCACATTACTGCCATGTTGCCCATGATGCCGATGCCGAAGATCACCACGGAGAGGCACATGACGGCGTAGGCGCCGTACGACTCCTCGGTTAGCGGGTAGAAGGGGTTGCGGAGACGGGTGCGGCGCCCCGTGGCGTTGCCGCGGCCCCCGGCGCTTCCCTCGCCCCCCGCCGAGGCGTTCAGGGGCAGCCAGCGGGGGCCGCCCGCCGCTCCCCTCCCTGCCGCCGCGTCGGCTCCGCGGTCGCTGCTCCGCGCCCGCCGCCGCCCGGCCCCCTCCGCCCCGCGGGGCGCGCCACTGCCGGCCGCCCCCGCTGCTCCGCCGGGCACGGGGACATCCGCGGCCGCCCGCCGGCCCGCAGAGAGGGGCGTCGGGGCTAGTGGCGAGTGGGCGCGCTGCGGAGACACGGGCAGCCCGACGGCCGCAGCGGGGGCCAGGGCGCAGGCAGCCCAGGCAGCCAGCACCTGGCAGAGCAGGGCGAGGGGAGCGCGGAGGGGCTGCATAGCCGCGAGGCGGGGCGCTCGTACGCTTCCCTTTAGAGCCGGTGGCCGCCCCGCTCGGCAGGGCTGGGAGCGGGAGCCATGCCCGCCCGGGTCCCGGGGACAGCCCGCCTCCCTGGGGCCGGGGCAGCCGCGACGCCGCTGCCGCCGGTGTCCGCCTCTGCAAGTGGCAGGCGCTGGAGCTGCTGTGATCGGAGCAGCGGGGAACCTCTTCTTGCCGCCTGCCGGGGCAGACCCGGAAAGTTGTGTCGCTGTCTCCGACGCGCCGAGTTAATGTAGCAAGTGCAGCGCCGGGAGGACCCCCCTCCGGCGCTCCGCCCTTTCCCGGGACCGCTGCCTCCTCGCCAGCAGCCGCACCGGCCTCGTGCTGCCTCTTTACATCCTGCCTCCGCTGCGGACAGTTGGTGGCTCTATTGGTGAGGAAAGGTCCCTTGTGGAAAACACCTCCCCTCCTCGGGTGATCGCAAACACTATTTCCTCCTCCCCTGCAACCTCAGCGAACACAGGTTGCTGCGCGCAGCTTAAGGTGTTTAAGAGCTTTGCGAAACTCTTGCCGGGGTTATCACCGCGCCGTCAGAGCGCCCGCACCGCGCCGGAGACCGATGACAACGGCCGGACCGGACCAGCAAAGTTGTTGTTGAGCGCCGGGCGGACGCAGCCGCATGACAGACCCCTCGGGGCTGTTCCTGCCTCCAGAGCCGTGCGGGATCCCGCAGGAGCGGGGCGGCAGGGGGTGGCGTGGGGCGGACTCTCCGCCTGCTCCCGCTCCCCGCGGCTCGGGCCCCGCTCAGCCCTGAGCGGTGCGGCTCAGCCCGGCCCCACCGCGGCTGCCGGGGGCGCGCCGGGGAGGCGGGCGAGAAGCGCTGCCGCACGTAGTGCGCAGGCGCCGCCCGGCGGCCCGGTGGGGGCGATGGGTCCGGTGCTGGGGCTGAGGCGCCTCCCGCACGGCGATGCGGGAGAGCTCAGCCGGCGCTCCGCGGCCGCCGCCAGCAGCCTGCCCGTGCGGGGATGCGCTGGCAGAACCCGCTGCTCCGCTGCCGGCGCCCTCGTAGAGCGGGGCCCGCAGTGCTCGGGCGTTTCTTCACCTTCAGGCGCTCTGCACGCTGCTGCCGGCGCCCCGGTCTCGGGGTCTGGCCCCCGGGACGGGGGAACCTCGCACCCCAGCAGGGACCGCTGGCGGTGGGAGCAGGGGGTGGGACGCGATGGGAGCAGCCTCTGAGCGCACCTCGCTGCGGTACAGAGAGCGTGGTCTGGGGAAAGGGACTCTCCCGTGTGAGAGCGCAGCGTGCAGCAAGCGGAGTGGTGCCCTTGAGGAGATGGGGGTCAGAACATCAGCCCTGCACTTGAACAGCGTGAGAAGTGCCTCCGCGAATTTTCGAGTGGAGAACATTCGTAGACCTGGAGAGACAGGTCTGCGTTTCTTTGCTGATTTTAACGTTTGTGTATGGTCGTGGCTTTGTAGTCGTATAAACTTTCTCCTTGTTTCTCTGCTTTTATTTAATTCAGGTGACTTCTCAGCTTGCCAAACTTGGATACAATAAATAATTTCACTCCACATAGCCTTAAAGAGTCTCCATCACCCTTGTTTCCATTTCTAAGAGTTTTAGTGTAGCTTATTCCCAACAGGTTTAAAAGTTTTAAACTTTTCCCATAAAGCAGTTGGAGAAGCATTCTTTGTCCCACTCAAACGCAACCCGTTTGATGTAGAGATCAGAAATTTAGTGACAGCTGCCACAGCTCCCCAGTTTAGGGACTGAAGTCAGGACTGTGGATCTAATAGTTCTGTAAATCTTTTTCTTGCAGGCCAGTTTCTAAAGTCTTAAGATCCCAAGGGATGTGTTTGTAAGTTGGGGCACCATCTTTTTTTTTTTTTTTTTTTTTTTGTGTGTTAATGATCAACAAAGAAAACCACATAAATCTACAGTGATAACAATACAAATACACATCACACACATAAAACCAATGTATCAGCTGCAATCACAGAGATTAGTGCCACTTTTCCTCAATGGGGTTGAACTAATCTGTAGTGTAAAAAGGATCCTTTCATTCTGTTTATGTGTAAAAACACAGTTGTACAGATTCACCTACCTGGTGGAAAGGTATAGTCTGCCTCAAGGTACTCGCTAGGTTGGCCTTGATGTCAATGGAGAGGAAAAAGTTCCTTCCTGAGATCATTTATGTGATGCTCATGTCCAGTGTGTGGGGTAGAAATTAGTGTCTGGAGGTGCTGCTCACACACACCTACCCTAGCAGGAGCTTAGAAAATTATTTTGAACGAAAAATGTGAACTTTCAATGGCTAAAACCAGTGAGTCCGCTCCTATCCAAATCTAGGTGTTACCCAGAAAACACAAACAGAACAAATAGAAAGCTTTACCTTTCCCTTCTCCATACACATATAGGTGAGGTGTGATTGTCAGAACCTTAAGGAACTTCTAAGCTTATGAGAACAAATATAATAAATTGGGTACTGTGTTGAATGTCCTTTAATGTAAGTCAAGGCATTTTATTCTTTTTCTTCCTTAGCAATATAAGTGTCATCTCATGGAGTTAAGTGATCAAGATAATTTTAAGACTTCCTAATAAGTAGTAAGTTTTATGTTATAAAGGTATCTATGAATTAAAAAAAAAAAAAATTAAAAAAAAAACACAAAAAACCCAAACCAAGCAAAAAAACCCCAAAACACACACACACGCACAAAAAAAAAACCACCCCCCCCAAAAAAAAACCCCACCAAAACACGAAAAAAACCTACAACAAACCCTACCAGGAACAGAAAATAATCATAAATATAATTAACGATTTTTTTCCCCTCATTTTTCTCCTATTTGTTCCTTCTGAGCTCAGCTGGTGTATAAAAGGAGTTAATGATGATAATGAGCTTACATTTACTGTGCCTTTCTTCCTGAAGAGTCCCAAAGGGCCTTACAAACAGATACGACAAATTCACTGCTTGTTCTTAAAGGCTACTGAGGAATATTGCTTCTGGGTTTTATATGGAAGAAGCAGACAGCTAGCAGACATGCTGCCCCTCTGCATGCTTCTGCAAGAAATATGGATCATGAAGTAGAAGGTTAAGCAGTGCTTGGTTTACATCACTCATCCTTTAATGGTGAGATAAGGCACCACGTGGTGCATAGGTTTTCCAGTGTCAGCATTCCACCTGCTTTAGAATAGAGAAAATTGATTTCTAAACACAATAAAGTCTCATAAATTATAGTTCTCTGCTTACATTTTGTCACATTTCTCTTACTTCATTTAGTATTTGACTTGTTACAAAGAACGGCACATCTCTCCCAAAACTGGATTTTTGTACCTTGTAGCCATACAACCACCCTGCCTGGAATGGAGGAGCTTGTTGCATAATGGAAGTGTTCTGGGCTTTTGTCTGATTAAAACATTAACATCAAAAGCAATCAAGGGAGTGATGTTTTGTAGTGGTTTCTTACCTCGGAGAGATGCACTTCTGTGGTAGGTGTATCTACACCTCACCATAATTAATTCTGCCAGTCTAAAAAGGTCCTCTTTTGCTGGCTTTAGAAACAATTCACGTTATCATAGTCCCCTGCTTACTGCTGCTGCTACCTTAGATGCTGAAAGTTAGTGTCTGAAGGTTGTGTTTTCCCAGTTTCTTTGGTCTCAGATATTTAATTGACATTTTGCTGCCATCCATATGATTTCTGAGTTGTTGGGTTTGGGCGGTTTCTTGGATTTTTGGGGGGTTGTTTGTTTGTTTGTGTAGGTTGCTTTGGTTTTTTGGGGGGGTGGGGGGTTGTTGGCTTTGTCCTTGAGTTTGGTTTTAATATTTTTGTGGGGGGACCAGCACATATCCTCTGTCTTCCAGATAATTTTGGTACTTCTTATGATAAGATCTTCCTTTAGGATAAAGCCCCTACTCTGCCATTTTCTGATACAGCCTCCAGTTCATTCAGGCTTTCACAACTCATAGTCTGCTTCTCTTCTAAAGGAGTTGTACATGTTTTGACAGACTTTCTGCCAATTCCTGCATTATAAATAGTCTTACAAAACAGAAGCAGACATCTATATTTATAACACATAAAAAAAAAAAAAAAGCATTTTTCTCTGTTAGATGAGGGAACTAAAATTCAGAGATTTTTTTTTTCAGCCAAAATCTAAAAAAAAGAAACTCAATAAACATGTTCTTACATGAAAGAAAAAAAAAGTGTTTGAAAGGTTTCTAAATACATTTATTTTTTTTTGTTAGTGTTCTACAACATTTGATTATGATAAAGAAATCAGTAGGCTTTTTATGGCTGCAATGTTGGTTTTTTGACATCGTCAATATTCATTATGTGAGTAAGTAATACTCTTAGCCTGAACACGTTTTTGTATTGCAGCAAGAAGGGATTGTTGCTGTGCATTTTACCTCTTCTCGGGGTTCATATTCAACAGTTCATCAATGAAGAAGAAAAAAACACAAACTAGTTTTGGTTTTAAACTATGGTGTGCTCAGATACCACCTTACAGTCCACTCTCCTTCCTAATTTAGGCAAATGTGATAGGACAGCTCTTTTCCTATAGGAAAAAGACTGATTTGTTTATGCTGTATTCTTACATCTCACTGGGTTTTGATGTGTATAACCATGTCATGAAAATCTGAGTTCAGAGAGAATATAATTTCTGTGATATGGTATTGTTGGGATTTTTATTTCAGACAGACCAAAATCCCCTAATCAGTGAAAGGACTTCTGTTGTTGAATTCAATTGCTTATATGGCTGGGTCAGGCTCTGTAATAATAAATAAATGTTGAAAAGTTTAAAATTGAAATTCAAGAAGGAATACAAGTTCAATGATAACATTGGGAATTTCTTGTAGTTGCTACTCTGACTCTGCATTCATTGACCTCCATTATGAAAGATTACTATGGCTCCTGAGTATAGACTGCTATTCCTGTCCAGTTCCACATTTTAAATCATAATGCTTTTGCTATTAACCTTTCTCTTTTTATGAAGTTTGAGTTCTGTTTTAAAGGGTAAGCATCAGTGCTCGCATCATGTAGTCCAAATAGATTTGATGTTTGTTATCCCTGTTCTTAAAGATAACTTCCAGCAACCCTTCTATTACTATTAGCAATAAAGAGACAAGTGATCTGTATTACATGGAAAACTAAAATGTGGTTAATACTGGCATTGGTGCTTTTCTGTACTATTTTATCCAAAAGGCAGAATGATATATAGACTACCTAACAACATTGAAGAGAGAAGTCATCAATTGTTTTTTTAAGGTGAATTACCCAGGGAATAAGTTCTATTTATATAATGTGGAGCTACAGGAAAGAGTACCTGTTATTAGTGAGTATCCTTGATAGACCATAGACAATGAGGGTGAAGCCACATAAGTCATGTCCATATACATAAAACTGTTCTACTTCAATTGCTCATATTGACATCATCCCTTTTACCTCTGATCACCTTTGCTAGTTTTTGTGCAGAAAATGCTCAGACAGATAAAAAGTCTCAAAAATCTACAATACCAGAGGTGAGATGCAAAGACTTCCCCCCCCCCCCCCCCTTTGCCTGGTTATGAAAAGGAGGATCAGGAGAAAATAATAAAACCTTTCCTTTTAAAAAGTTTATTCTAGATTTTCACTGTATAATCAGTAAGAAATGTAGAAGGGCAATGCAAGTCTTATGGACACAAGTTAAATGTTGACAGACTTTTCAAGTGGTAGCTGGTGTCAGCTTTCCACCTAGCAGTGATTTCTCTGAAGTGTCCACCACTGTGAAATTTTTTTGATCATTGCATTTCAGAGAGCTCTTTGATTCTGTTTGTTGGTTGGTTGGTTGATTTTTATGTTTGTGTTTGGCTGCTTGGGGTTTGTTTTGGTTTGGGTTTTTTTTGATAGCTGCATTATGCAAAATATTTTCCCTATATTTGCCACAATCCTTTTAGTTTCCCCATGCAGAGAAATGCCCATGGTCTTTCTCACTTTCTTGATCTCCAAGCCTGACTATTTCAACTCATTGGGGTTGGAGCCATAAACCCTGAAAACCGCAAACTAGCGTTCAGAGCTTCAAGTCAGATAGCCCTTGTGATACTGATAATCACCAGGAACTACTACTCCAGTTGGCCACTACTTGCCCTAGTTTGTTATTTAATGGAAAGTGAAGTTCAGGGGAAACTAAGACCTGAACTGTGGTGACTTCCAAGTTGTGGACAATTAAATAAGGAAGATCTATGAGGCCATAGCATAGGTTTCACAGCTGGAGTGGAGAACTGGATAGAAGAATGAAAGCTCCACCATTTCCAGCTGAAACTGTGCTGAGAAATTCTCAAGAGTTGGCAGTGGTTCACAGTTTTGGAAGCACTTTTGCCCTTGCTGCCAGACTTGTGCCAGACTGCCCAGCAAAAAGCACCTCTCCCAGTGCCACCTGCAGTGTTGTAAATACGTATCTTGGAGTGGCTGAGGTAGTCAAGTGACACCTCAGTTGCTGGTTTTAAGCAGAAGGTGCATCTATAAAGAGAAATTAAATGAGGGCAAAAGGAGCAGAGAAAGACTGTGAAGGACAAAGAGGGAGAAGAATCAAGAAGGCTGACAGAAAAAGTCATGAGTGAGGAAGATGGGATTCTCTGGAGAGAATATGAAGAAAAGAAGAGCAATGTAAGGAATAAAATGAAGAGTGAGGGTGTGGTGTAGAGGTCACCTTATCCCTTGACAGCGTGGAGCAGGCAGCTTTAGATCGTCTGTCCCTAACTGCTATTATGTCCCAGAGTACTGATCTCCATCTCTGCCTCCCATGTGCAGCTCAAGACTTTTCTCCAGTTTGGAAAGCTAAAATGTATTTAATCGTAAACACTTTAAATCTTACATTTCCTGCATGTACAGAGGATTTTCTCCCTTCCTGTTCCACATTACACTACTAAATATGCAGCCCAAACATGCATTAGCTTTTGTGTGCAGTGAAGAGCACTCCAAACCTTCTTATTTATGCTACCCTTCGTTCACAAGGGGAAGTGTAGGCCATTGCTTTGTCTATGCAAGATATTTCTGCCATGGGCTCTCCTAATACAGTAGCTTGCTCCTGTCCTTCTACTTTTAAAGTTAGACTTACTTTGTTATGTTCTGCGTGCAGTTACTTCAGCTGTAGTTTCATTTGCAGAGCTCATTTACACGCTGTTTACCTTTTCTTCCAGCTTATTAATGAAGTTATTAAAACAAGGAACATCTTTATACTTAGCAGTGGACCCACCACATACTTCACCACAACTTAGTGCCATCCACTGCCATTTCTTATCAGCCAGTGCTTGTGATCCTTCAACCTGTTTTCAATTTACATGACAGTGCTTATGTCCAGAGCAATTTGAATGTATTTTGGGAGATTTAGTGAGACACTGCATTAAATCCTTTATTAAAATCATGCTGTGTATCTTTCATCCAGGATTTCTGCAGTTCTATCAAAAAAGCAATCACGTTTCCTTGGCACGACATGTTCCTTATGAACCCATGCTGCTTATTGCTTATCGTTCCATTATCCTTTGAATGCTTAGAGGAGTGTTTTGGGGTTGTTTGTGGGGTTTTTTTTCTGTTTATTTTCTTTTTCCCCTCAGCAATTGTTCTGTTCTTTCACATTACAGAATATGCTTGAAATTAAACTCCTTGTCTAATAAAACACTCTTCTTCCCTTTATTGATGTTTGAGGCTATACTTGCTATGCTATATGACTTTTCAGAAATAACTTTTGAGGACTTAGTGTTTTCCTTGTGTACTGAGGAATGACTTTAACCTGACTAACTGGCTGGATACAACTGCTTTTCTTACTCGTGTGCTATAAATAGCAATTCTTTATTTCTTGTTCTCCTTGTTTCAGCTGGGATAGAGGTAATTTTCCCCCTACTAGCTGGTACAGTGCTGTGTCTTGGATTTAGGCTCGGAATTATGTTGATAACACATCGATGTTTTAGTCGTTGCTCAGTAGTGCTTACCCCAATAAGGACTTTTCAGTCTCATCCTCTGCCAGTGAAGAGGGACACAAGAAGCCAGGAGGGAGCAGAGAGAGGACACCTGGCCCAAACTGGCCAACAGGGTATTCCATACTGCAACACCTCATGCCCAGTATATAAACTTGGGCACCCTGGGAGAGACCTACCACTGATTGGGTCAGTCTGGCTACCAGTCAGTGGGTAGTGAGCAGTTGTGTAGTGCATCGCTTGTGTTCCTTGGGTTTTATTTCTCTCCCTGTTTTCGTTACCTCCCTTTTCATTGCTATTATTATTGTTGCTGGTATTACATTTTACTTTATTTCAATTATTAAACTGTTCTTATCTCAACCCACAGGTTTTACCTTTTTCTGATGCTGTTCCCAATCCCAGCAAGCTGCTGTGGGGGGTGAACACATGGCTGCATGGTACTTAGTTGCTGTCAGCGGTTCAACCACAACACTACTTTCAATAAGAACATATCATAAACACATATATCTAGAATAATGAGTATTGCCCACCTCTCTCCTACCAAATTAGCCCTACTTTTTTACTATGTTTGCATTTATTTTATTTCTTTCAACAATCCCTTTTTGTATCAGTGACCTGTTCTTGGCTTTATCCTGAAAGCCATTTAGCACTTTGACCATGGTTTAATGAAATTGTAAGAATATATTTACTTTTCATCATGCAGCTTTTTTTGGTAAATATTCATACATTCAGGTGAAGTACAAGATTTTATGCTTCACTGTTGCTCGTGCAAGTCATCTTTTATGGTTCATCTTGTCCTTGAATACTGGCCCACTTTGTATATTTTGTTTGCTGTCTTCTTAATAAGTAAATATATCACTCGGGGGGGAAGAGTTATTTCGAACTGTATGATGTATTTCATACATTATCCCTTTCATGTAATCTTTGCTCTCAATTAAGTACAGATCCAGATTGTGTTAAAGTTGGTGAGAATATTCCAGTTCACTGCAGTGAATTTGTATCACACGCTTAGCTGTCAATTCTCATATTTTGTTTTAGTTGGCATCCTCTTTTCTAGTTATTGTTTTGTTTTGTTTTTTCCTTCTCTTTTATTTTTCCTCTCTCTCACTTCTATATCTCATGATAAATTGATAGCTTCTGAAAGTTAACAGTGAATAGGGAGATCTGCTAACTGCATCTCAGCAGCTGGAGGGTTATTTCTTGTGCATTTCCATTTTATGCCTTTGTAAGGGACATATCTGTTACCTCTTTTAGATGTAACTCAATTTTCCATATTGGCATAATTTTCTGTATTTGTTTTAAAGACTGAAATTCTTGCATTCTATAGCATTGCTATATATACCAATTTGCCAGCATCTCTTTATGAGAACGTAGCATAAGGTCCCTGGTAATGTCAGCAGATCATTAAGAGGCAGTCAGGGATGCCAGCTCTTCTGTCATTGGTCCTATGGATCACAGCTGTCTTGGACCACACAAAGCTTCTGAGGGTGTTGGTAAAAGCTGTAAAAGGTCATGCAGTATTAGGCTATGCTTTTTCTACCTAAATAGCATCATCACTCATGTCTCTTTAGGTGATAACCTCAGCTTGCTGCATGAGCTAGTATATTTTTACAAGACTGAGGGTATCTTGACATTGAGAGTGTGGTCATTTCCCATACCAGAAACATCTTCATTTGAGTGGTGGGTGAATCACTTGTACGGTGGGACAAATTTTTGGCTGTGGTTTTGGGTTTTCTGTTTTTCTCTTAGCAGCCACTGTCAAACTGTGTTTCATGTGGGTGCTGGCAAAATGTTAGCTTACTTTAGAATGAAACATATGCATTCCATGTGAAACACACATAGATAATATAGCCTAAGACTGGCTGAACTGTATACGTTGGTGTAAGCTATGGCTTGTCACATCCCGTCCAGCATTACAAGGGTGAGAAACAGCAGGAGTGATTTATGTGAAGAATTAAAAAGAATATATATTTAATTAATATTTAAATAGGAAAAGGCTGTTGGTATTTTTGAGACTGAGCCTCTCTGAAAAGCCCTCACAGTTCAGCTCATGTCACCCACTTGAACACTGCTTAAAATGAGCGGCTGCTCTTTTTAACCTCTTGCAGCTCAGGCTTTAGCTGGAGCCAGGAAGCACAGAGCACAGCCGAAGCTGCCAGATTGTTAGCGTGAGAATCCTGCCTTCGCTGAAGTCTTTGGATTAATGACTTCAGACAGACAGATGTGAGACTCGGAGGCCATGCGTGGGGGAAGGGGTTTCTCGTCACAGGACCCTGCAGTGTTCTTGGTGGAGAGAATGGCTTTATTCCCTGAATACACAGGGTGGTAAAGGAGCAACTGTGAAGGAAAGCTGGCAAAATAGAAAGAGAAATACAGATATTGCAGGTATCATCATGCTGGGAAGTAATGCACAGCAGTTACTCTGAGTCCATCCAAGAAAACCCTGTGCTTTCTTTATGTTCACTTTATAAATCCTGACCTGAGTCCCCAGCATCTGAATACAGTAATATTACTAGTGCATTGTTGCTAATGGAAGTGATCTGAGTGAGTTTCCCATGAGTCATTACTGCAGAAGAACTGATTTCTTTGGGGTAGAAGATTTTATAAACCACTGGATCTGTCATAGCAAATCCATCAAGATTATCCCAGGAAAGCACACTAGCTTTCCTGTGATGCTATGGAAAATAAATAATATCAAGTAAAACCTAAATATATTAATCAAGCACTTATAAATTATGAGATACTCTCTAGGTCACAGTATGTGCATCTTACAATAAAATATTTACATATTCTGTGACATCTGTGTAGTACAGGAGAGTATGATCTTGAATAGCATTTGAAATGCAACTGTGCACACAGAAGAGCAAATAGAAATGTTACACATTATTTCGTAGAGTGCTTATAAATTATGGAAATACAGAAATGCATAACACTGATATCTTGAAATCCATGTAATAGATTTTTTTGTACAGACTGCATAGTCCAATTCAATATTAATTACATATTTATAATGCTCTATGTTGTAAATGCACATATGTATATGTAGTGTTCCACACAAATATATGCTTTGTCAAACACTAAAGCGTATATGTCATGCTTTCTATTTTGTGTTGGATGGTAATGTTAAAACCAAGAAAATATAGGCATATTTTCTATCTAAATTCATAATGCTGGGAATAGATAAATGGGAACAGATGTGGTGTAGAAGGAATTTTATTCTGGAGGGCTGTCATAACAGAATTAAGCTATCCAGCTGACTTCATTTTCAGTGGTAGAATCTTTCAGCAGCGGGTGGTGTATGAGTGCAGGGACACACCAGTTTAGAGCTCAGTGAGTGTTTCTTAAATATAGCCAAAGTAAAGCCTGGTAGAAGATTTAGAAATAATAAGGAGCAGCTGATGCAAAATAAAATTGCTGGGTGGACATAATGTGTCACAATAGTCCATCACATTGAGATAATGTACAGCTGCAATGACATTAACCGCCCCAACAAAAGTCCTGTGATGGGGTCTTGGAATAATGCGACTGAATAACAATAATAAACAAGTTTCTGTTAGCATACGCTGGGGACTTTGAGTACCCTCCTCAGGTGTGTGACCTTTGCCAAGAACACGGATCTTCTCAGGTTCGGGTTTTAATAACTCCTGATGTGTTCACTTAACAGCATCTTTTAGAATTTCCCATGGAGCAGACCCTACAGCTACAAGGCCAGAAAAATATGTCTTGCATCATCAGCATAATGATAATGCGCTGTCCTGTGCTCAGTAATGATCTCACCAAGAGACTTCGTATTTACAGCATGGGAAATGGGAAAGGAAAAGAGCCTTGAAGGGTGCCACATTTCACATTCCTTTACTCTGACACATAATTACCCAGCAGAGCCAGTTATCTTCCATTTTTTAGGCAGTTGAAAAAGGAAGGGTGCTCTTATGTGTAAGATCTTGGGAGATACAAGCTCAGTAGCTGGCTTTGAGAGAGCTCTTTTAGTGTGCTCTTGAGTAAGTGATTCAACTGGCTGCTATTTGGTGCCCCTAATTTACAAGAGGATCACTATTTCTGGTCTTCTAATTGTCTTGATAGTTCTAGGTCCTTGAAGATGTGACTGCATTGCAGCAAATACCTATAAAGTGTCAGATACACATTGCAAAGGACCTGTGTGCAATACCAAGCTGCAAATAATGAACAGTGAATAATGAATACTACTGGAGAACAGCTTCAGAAACACCAGCCATTTCCTAAGGCTGCTAAAAATGAAACATTATGGATTAGAAATATAATTTATCTAAAAATTCCAGGAAAGTCAAAATGATACTAAACTTCTTTAGGGACAGAACAGGTAATGACACCTATAATTAATGCTGACCTTAAATTTAATTCCAGAGTTTTTCCATTTTCCTAGAAATGGCCAAAATCAAATAGGTTTATTTGCTTCAGGCCAAATTTTTGGGCTATTTGCTTGGAAAGTTCCCAGGTAGAGCATTAAGTAAACAATCTATTGTTTTGATCACTATGAAATGCTGACACCTGTTTCCTTTGGAAACTTTCAAGCAGAAGCTTGACATGGATTGCAAAAGGGCTGAGAAAGAGGAGGTTCTCTCTTATTGTTTCCCTGAAATGTTATTCCACCTGAGCTGTTTTTTCTCTTTGCAAGATTCCTGGTACACATCCTGTTTTCCCTGCAGACGCTTCAGCACTCTGACCAAGCCACACATGTGCCATCACCAGTGTTGGTGCACTGAAAGTTCACTATACCAAGGAAATAGTACCAAATCGGGACTCTCCCTGAAATTGCTCATCTCAGTTGCAGGTGCCATGAAGATGTATCTGGCTGCAGAGACAGTGAATGAAAGGAAGGAAATTCCTTCTTCTACCATTCATATTCTTACTAATCTCCCTGCTCTAATCAGAGATCAGAAAAGAATCAGAGAAGAATCTCAGCATCAGAAAAGAAAGGAAGGGAGACAGGAGTTTTGCAGGGGAGGTAGCTAGGGGGTGGAGAATTGAGTGGAAGTGAACGGTAATGAACGTAAGTTTGAGGGAATGACAACTCATGAGTCTGGAGAAGGGGGAATGGGACAGGAGGCTGGGAGCTGGCAGAAGAAAGAGGGGATGGAGAAGGCCTGGATGGGGTGGGAAGAGGCTGGGCAAGAACTAGAATACGGAGTTGAGCTTAAGAATGGATTGGGCTCTTAGTACTTGGATGGGAGACTGCCTGGGAATCCCAGGTGCCGTAGGCCATGTTGGCACACATACAGACTGTGTTTTACCCACGACCATTTTGTCTGATTTCAAGAGTTAAGCAAAGTCTGGTTTGGGTCTTAGCTAGGATTAGATGACGATATAGGAGGACGAAGAGATTTTCCCTGAGGCTGGACAGCCATGAGTGGCAGGGTGTGTGGGATAGTATGGGCAAGTATCTAGGCCAGTGGGTGCCTCCAGTGCTTTGGAATTTCGCCACTGAACAAGTGCAAAATCCAGAAAAATTAGTAAAACACTTAAATGAGGTGTGTTGTCATTCTAGCCGTACCAGAGATGGACAAATCATGGCAACGTGCTGGGGCTTGGCCTATGCTTACAGGGCCCTGTTCAACACCATCCAGCACCTTCAAAGGGAAAAAAATATCTCTGAGTCTGATGGCAAAGCACCCGACAATGCAGCTACTCCAGCTCCAAGCACAGCAGCTACACCAACCCCAGTGACAAGTACAGCAGCTACTCAAACTCTGGCTACAACAGACGAAGCAGCTACTCCAACTCCAAGTTTAGCAATTACACATCTTTTTTTCCCTCCTCAGGTGGTCAACCTATGAAGGAGACTCCCTTCCTGAATCTCAGCAGCCATTCACTGTGCAAAATATTGCTCTTAAAACCCCTTTTAATGGGATAATGGCCTTCCACTGATGCCACCCACCCATCAAAGGCCAGAGAATTGTGCCAGAAGAGTAGTTATCTCCTGTCAAGGGTCTGTCACGGGAATCTCCCCTCCCTACTCCAAACATGTCAGTGTCTAAAAAATACTGTGGACAGCATTCAGAGAATTTAAAAGTTGCATACTCAGAATATATTTCCCTGAAGGCTACTTCCCCATTGTTAACTGCCTATGGACTGTGCATTATTGGGTTGCTTAATGTATTTAATTAAAACTAACTGGGCTTATTTTGCCAGCAGCCTTCCATGATCTAGACCCTGCACATCTCTAGATCCCCTCTGATCTAAAGATTTAAAAATACTTGTTCCAAATTCAATGCACACTTAAACATGCACTTCCAGGAAGAGCAAACTACCTAAATAATGACTGCTTATCCATGGACTTACCTCACCATGTGTTCAATTTCTTATGGTAGGTCACCTCTGGAGTTCAGAAGAAGAATCCTGACCTTTGTAGAAGACACCTGCTTTGAATGCGAGGCTATTTTATAGCACTCACATGGTCTTTCTAAAATGTACAGAACATTGCCTGTCAGCAGCCACACATATTCCTATATTTCAGAGGTATGAAATCACATTTGAAGTGAAATTTTAAGCATGAGCAAGATGGAGCCGAATTTAGCATACCTGGCTTCAGTCACATTTAGGTCAGCCAAGGGCAAAGCTTCTGATCAGGAAATTAGAAGACTGTAAATTTTCAGGCTTGACTGAATCAAAACCTGTTCAACTGATTTTGCTTTAGCTTTCCAGACTTTCTTATGGAGACACATCATGCAGATCTGAAATGCCAAGGGAGCTTGAGATAAAGCTCTGAGCAATCCAGGAGACAAGCTTGAACAAAAGCCATGTCATAGTTAACAAGATCTGTTAGAACATACACTGTGATGGTGTAGCACAAATGTAGCACTATGCTGAATAGGGATATGTTCAGAAGGAAGGCAGGGTGGTGTAATTCAGCATTTGCCACTCATAGAAAGGTGAATCATTAGAAGATAACAAAGACGTGGGGTCAGGACATCACTTTCAGCCACCAACACAGGAAAAGGGAGCTGAGATACCAGGCATAGAAGAGAATTAAGAATTGCAATCTCAAGCAAAAATACACAGAACCACAGGAGACAAATAGGAGCTCCTAAATCTTCACCCATCCTGTGCCTTTGTTGTGATCCTAGATCTTCACTCTATTCAGGTCTCTGAATTGGTCAAGAAAGGCACAAGTATTTATGTTTAAAAGGTTCACATAGAAAATACTCCACTTAGAAATTATTCCAGCCAAAAGTGTTGGTGGCAGCCCTCCACAGATACAGAATTATTCCAGAGGCAACTCTCCCATTGTTTTGGATTACTTAGTGCCAGTGGCAAGAGCCTGTTCTGGGCACAACAGGAATAGAGGAACAAGAAGAGTTCTTGCCTGGAGCTTCTGATGTATGTGTACCTGCTGCAGGCAGGCAATGATGGACCCCGCAGGAGCAACGGCAGCTGTTGCAGAGTACCAGTTGTACCTCTAGGATCTCAGCAGTGCTGAGGGTCCATCATCAATAGATGTAGCCAGACACTGCAGAAGCATCCTGTGCCCTTCTCTCTTGCTGGTGTAAGGGCAGGACCTTGGTGCACCATAGACTCATGGCAGGGCTGCATTTGGAGTCTACCCCTCATGCCCACACATATGCACACACACAGAGGGGAACATTCTGTCTTTGGGTATGCTGCCCCTGATGTACCCTGTTAGGAAATTACTCTGTGCGATTACTGGTGATGGAAGCAAAAGTACCAGTCACCAAAGATGGGTGAGGAGGAGCTGCAGGTGAAATCAGTAAGAGGTGAGGACAGTGAGCACTGCAGCACTGTTATCATGTGGCTGTTCTGTGTACCCTGCTGAAACTGCAGCATCCCCCAAGGGGCTGCCAGCTCCTCTAACCCCGTACCTGCTGCATACAATGAATACACACTGAAATGGCTTGTGAGTCATGTGAAATAAAAGATCTCGTCTCTCCTCAGCCAAATGTGCTGCTAAAGATCCTTTTCTCGAGTCTCTGTGGCTGGTATTCACAAAGAGAAAGAGAGGGGAGTGGTCTTGGCTGTCAGCACAAAGGAGAAGCAGCAGGACCTTGGCAGCAGTGAGAGATGTTTACAAACCTGAATGCTCACATCTCCTACAACACTTCCCTGAAACAATATGCTGGAGAAAATAATGAGAGCCCTGCTAATATTGTATAGACCCACCTGTTAAATGGGTGGCCACCTGATCAATGTAATACATTTTTGTTTCTGAGTAGTTTTTGAGATATCCGCATGTTCTAGAGTGCCTTTTATATCAGACTAACATGGGCTAGTAGCTTGGTAGATTATCAGAGCAAGTAGACAACAATTTAGAAAATTATTGGTGCCTATTAATACAAGAATGTTAACCATAATAGCAGTTGTGTATTCATGAAAGATCCAGAGGGCAAATATATGGTACCTTCACACAGCAAAGTGTTTCAGCTGATGTTTTTACTGATTACATCTGGATTCATAGTTTTCAGAACACCTGTGCTCTTTTACTAATGTTCTTGACATCAGATTTCTAAATATATATTTGATGATGCATGCTGGTACCAACCATGTAGTGTCTGCATTTATTTGTTATCCTAGAGAGTCACCATCAAGCTGGACACTTCAGCTCAGTGCAGCAGAACTTTTAAGAATGGTAAAGCCATTTCATTATCATGTGCCCTAGTGCTTTATTTTTTGAGGACACTGCTGACCGCATACAATACACACACACAGAGTTATGAATGCTGCATTGGACCTGTAGAAATATGTCTATCATATTTCTGCTGTGCCATTTTGTTCACTCAGGGGTGCTCGTACATGGCTTTCTATAACTGAGATGCTAAGTTCCTAGTTCTTGCTGGTTTCCCCTGCCACATATAATCACAGGAAGTGTAGGAACAGCTTTTTTTTCTCTCCTGTTACCAGAATGTTGCTGTTTCTGGCATCTTAACATCTAGGCGTTGTAAGGGAAGACTAGACAAAGCAGTCTTGTCCTAAGCTGCCATGGTGAGATACCAGTATGGCATCCTCTTCTCTGGAGCTGGGGACTGCAGAAAGACCTGCAAAAAACATCATTCTCCAGGAATGAGGTGAGTTAAATAATGACTGGCTCCAGCAAACAACTTGCATAGCACGTTTCTAAAATTCTCCAGCAAAGTTTTCCCAGCATTTTTGGGGAATACCCTCAGAAAACACAGGATTAGTGCTTTACACCGAGATGTCAAATAAACCTGATCTGGATTGTGTAAATTTAAAGACCAGCTAAGGAGAGCAGTCCTGAGGGGCCACAATAAACGTGCAGAAAAGTCTTTCCATTCTACATGGGTTTTTTGGGGTTGTTTGTTGGGTTGTTTTTTTTTTCCCCTCTAGTGCTACAGTCAGTTGAAAAGAGCTGGCCTCTCTCTTGACAAGCCATCAGGGATGCTCAAGGGCTCCTGGAAGACACTCCTTGCTGATCATGCTGTTGAAATTTTTACCTGATATGATTTGGCATGATTGAAAAAAATAAGAAAAGAAGTCTGACATAAAATTGCTATTGAAATGTGAAAGGGGGCATGGGGAAACAACACATTCTTCTCTTTCCCTGAGGTCACAGCAATAAATTCACAAGGGTTTTTAAATCCCACAGCAGCTTAGTCAGAACGAGTGAGAGGTTTTAGCCATTTCTGTTAAGATGTGGTTTAAAAAGATAAATGATGTTTCATGGGACACTTTGGCATTTCTAAAAAAATGCTCACCTTTTTTCAAGACCATCTGATGAAGTCTGCGTACCGTCTCTGAATATCCTCTGAGGATGGTACCCTTATTACCATTGAAAACTCAGCTATCCTGCTACAGTAGCATAAAAATTAAACTGATGAGCTGCAACTGAAATATTTAACAATATGATATCAAGCGAACTGCTCAAATATGCTACAGCTTAGCAATTCATAGCTGTAACTAATGGAAAATATAACAAGTGTTGGAGAGATTAGTGAGCAGCATTCAGTGTGAGTACTGGGGAGGGCATATTGGATGGCAGGAGAAATGAAGCAGCAAAGATAGATAATTAGTGAAGGAACAAGAGATTTTGCAATCTCTAAAGCTGACAGACAATAAAGCATTAAATGTCTGATCCAAACCAATTGAAGTAGATGATGCTGCAGTAGTAGCAGCTGAATTTTCTCTTATATTCTAATGGTTAAAGTGCTTGGACAGGAAGAGGACTTTTTTCAGACCAGTGCAGTTTTTTCATTCCTTTGTGTAGTCAGGAATGTAGAGTTACAGGAACAGAAAAGAAGGAAGAAAATGTGGCTCAAGAAATGAGGGATTAAACACTTATCTTTTGCATCACAGGTTAGCGACTAGTACCTTCTGTGGGGAAATAACCCTATGTTCAGTTCCCTTCTTGGAGTCATTCAGACACCTATCTTCTACTACTTCACATCCTAGGGCTAGGAATTTCCTGGAAAGCAAACAAACATAACCTCTACCTCTGCTCCCCAAGGCGTTCTTGCATATTATATTACCCACTTGCTGAGGAGTAATCCTGAGCAGCTGGGTGAAAACCTGTGCAGTAGAAGCCTTCAGGTGATCAAGCAGCAGTTGAACAGCTTGCTGCCTATCCATCTACTAGCAGGGAGAAGCACTTCTTGAGCACTATTTGCAACAGAAATCTGAATGTGGATAGGAAAAGAAAATTATTTGGGATGGAGTGTGTGAGATGCTTTGACAGCTGCACTCCAAAATGGGGAGCTGCAGTCCTGGCAGTCCAGAAAGCCTAGGAATGATAGAGTTCTGCTGAGCTCCTGCTGTTCTCCTGAGGACCTGAAGGCTCCATTCAAAGATTCAGGTATTCATCTCTGGCTTGAATACAGGACAGTACCTCTTCACTTTAAATGGGCATTTCCCAGAGCTAGAAAAACACATAAAAACAGGAGAGGGATTTAACAGATCAGACACTTGATCTGACACAAGTTTGTTGTTGATGTTATTTTTCATTGCCTCCAGGCTATTTTTGCTGTTTTTACTCAGGCAAATAACCATGAATGAAATCAGTCAAGCTGTTCGAATTTAGCCAAAGACTGTGGGTTTGCAATCATATTTAATTGTTTGTCCATACTGTGGAACCCCCAAATTGATGTATGCATATAATTATTTATCATATTGCTTTTATTGCTTTGACTGACAGGAGGAGAGAAATAAAACTTCACACCAAGATCAAACAAAAAGGGCCCAGACATAGGTATTAGACAGCTTTGAAGCTCCTGAAGCTCTTTTTCAAAACCTAATAAAAACTACAATACAAAAGTGAAATGCAGAGGAGTTTGTTACAATATATTTGTCATTAAACTGAGTGAATTACAGCAGTACTTGCAGAAAAATACTGTGCCAAGAATAGCACATAAATATCAGTTTTAAAATGCAAATATTAGTCATTAATCTGTTTTATAAGAATATAACACTGTTTATCTTTTTTCTTTTTTTTCAGGAAAGACCTTAAAATGTAACACTCTATCAATTATTTGTATATTAGTAATAAATAGTATGTGCTGAACAACATTAGGTTCCAAGGCAGAAGCAAGGGATGGCTATTTCTTTAGCCTGAAGAACCTTTCTGTGTAATAATGAACACAATTCTTGTGTTTTTCTTCAACCCGATATAGACACAAATTGAGCATTAAAGAGGATTTTGCAGGCAATTTACACTGGTCTTTGTAGCTGATTTTGCAGGAGGAGAATTTGCAGAGAAATAAAAAGTCTGTTAACATCCATAAATACAATTGCCCAGGAGTGAAGAAGGATTTGAAAGAGGAGGGTGCCATTCAAAATTATGACAATCACTGTAAAAATTGTTCTTTCTGTATGTTCCATAACAACTACTGCTCAGCATGAAAGTGAATCTGTTCTTTATTACAATTCTTTTCCTTCAATTTGTGTCCAAGTTGGCTTGTTGAATTAAACTGATGGGTTTCTGGCACCCACATTTCCGCTTTGGAAGCTAAAGAGAAAAAAACTCAAAAAAAGTAATTTAAAAAAAATAACTTTAATGTTACGTTAAGACTACAGAGTAAAAATGAAAATGGAGGAAGTTGCGTTTGTGTCCCACCAGTTTCAACAGTGTCTCCCTAGTCAGAATTTGCAGTGTTTCTATGAACTTGAAGAGGGTTTAATTTTTTGCTTTACCTTTTGCATAAAGAGGCAGGTATGGGGGAATGAATATTTAGTCCCCTATGAACTTCTTTTACTAATGAACACAATGTTGGGAAGGGAAGGCAAGAGTGGGGGGATGCTAGGGACCTAAAGAAGTTACTTTCCATTTCCTTGCTTCCCATACAGAGGGCGTTCAGTGGTTTTCAGGAAGTGTTTATCCAATACAATCTATCCAGTTGTGACTTTCAATTTACAGTGCAGGTGATTGACTGATGTTGCTAGCTAATGTAGTGAATACGTTTCTGTGTATGTTTTATCAGTGTGGTTTAGGCTGTGTTGAAATCACATCAATTTACAATGTTAACTGTTATGCAGCATAAATAGGGCCAGCACGGAAATTTGAATTGGGGATGAAATGAAAGGAGACAGAGATAATTCCAGCTGTCACTATCAATATTTCAAAATGTTGTTTCGTGGGGCCTTTTTTGTTTTGTTTGGTTTTTTGTCCTATCGAGTACATACTTCTCTCATTTTAAATACTAGAAGTCCAGTTTGGGGCAACATATGGATAAAACAGGAAATAATTTTTGACTCAGATTTGGCTCCCCCAAGTACCACAGGTGGACGAACTGATGTTCTGACAGAGGACAACCAAGGCTACCCGTATTCTCTCCCTCACAGAAGGCACTTGCTGTCTGCGCTGCAAGAAATTTGCCCAAAGAGTAGTGTGCTACTGATCATAGAATCATAGAATGGTTAGGGTAGGAAAGCACCTTAAGATCATCAAGTTCCAAACCCCTGCCATGGGCAGGGACACCTCGCTCTAAACCGTATCACCCAAGGCCTTGTCCAACCTGGCCTTGAACACTGCCAGGGATGGAGCATTCACAACCTCCCTGGGCAACATATTCCAGTGCCTTACCACCCTAACAGGAAAGAATTTCCTCCTTACATCCAATCTAAACTTCCCCTGTTTAAGTTTTAATCTGCTACCCCTTCTCCTATCACTACAGTCCCTAATGAAGCGTCCCTCCCCAGCATCCGTATAGGCCCCCTTCAGATAGTGGAAGGCTGCTATGAGGTCTCCACGCAGCCTTCTCTTCTCCAGGCTGAACAGCCCCAACTTTCTCAGCCAATCTTCATACGGGAAGTGCTCCGTCCCCTGATCATTCTTATGGCCCTCCTCTGGACTTGTTCCAACAGTTCCATGTCCTTTTTATGTTGAGGACACCAGAACTGCACACAATACTCAAAGTGAGGTCTCACGAGAGCAGAATAAAGGGGCAGGATCACCTCCTTCGACCTGCTGGTCACGCTCCTTTTGATGCAGCCCAGGATACAGTTGGCTTTCTGGACTGCAAGCGCACACTGAAGCCGGCTCACGTTTATTTTCTTATCAACCAGCACCCCCAAGTCCTTCTCCACAGGGCTGCTCTCAATCTCTTCTCTGCCCAACCTGTAGCTGTGTCTGGGATTGCTCTGACCCAGGTATAGGACCTTGCACTTGTCATGGATAAACTTCATGAGGTTGGCATCAGCCCACCTCACAAGCGTGTCAAGGTCCCTCTGGATGGCATTCCTTCCCTCCAGCGTATCAACCGAACCACACAGCTTGGTGTCATCGGCAAACTTGCTGAGGGCGCACTCAATCCCACTGTCCATGTCAGCGACGAAGATGTTAAACAAGACCATAAAGACATTACCAGTATACAAACAGCTTCAGCACATTGTGACTTTCCAACCGTAGTTTAAGGGCATTTAGTGCAGCCCTGCGGGAGCAGACCTCTAAGTGGGCACAAAGCTTTTGCCAGATGTCAACAAATAGTCAGGATTTGGGAGAAGAATTATGTGTTTTTTAACATTTCATTTTATTTATATTGTCAGAAAAAGATTTTGGCATTAACACTACTAAATGTGTGCAGACCCATTTACCCCTAAAAGGCACTAGAAAATTCAGGTCCTTTCTCTCTAGATGAGGTGGGGATGTAAAGCAAGTACCTGGAACATGCTGTTAGGCTGAAGGTCTGCAGAAAAGAGCATTTCCCCTGTTCTTATCATCTATATTTATCTGCTTTATTCTTGGAAACAGGACAAAACAAAACAATATATGGTTCACAGGCATCCCTAGCGTATTCAGCTTAGCTGCACTTGCTGCGTATTTCTCTTTAGCACACTGAGTGATTTCACACATCCTTATCCTAAAAAATGCAGGTAATAGCTCCCTCCCCTGCAAAACAGAAGGTATTGCTGCAAGCCATAAAGGACCAATCTTGTACCTATTCCTTAAGTGTTAAAGGGAAAATCAGCTTGTTTAATTGGATTCCAGTTCTAAATTGCACTTGCTGATCCATTTGTACAGTATTTCCTATATTTACAGCATGTAATTTGTGACTTGGTTAGACATCACAGTTGTAAATTCACTAACAAACACAATAAGAATCTTTAAGAAACACAGTAGAAACAACTCATTAAGGAAAATTTTTCCTAAGAACAAATAAATGTTGACCTCCTGGACTTCTCTGCTTAGAGGGCTTATACATTCATCCAGTAAAGAAATTATAAAAGAAGCATCTGTTTCATATTCAGTATGTAGACAGCATAATAGTGTAGGAATACAAATACTGTAAGATCTGCAGATGCTGGGTCAGTCCATTTGTCATATCTTCTCTCAAAAAGCATTTGGTGTCTTATGCTTCAAGAAGAGCATAAGACTTGCATATACAGACGGCAGTCTTTTCCTAAAAGAAAACCCAAAGCCCAATAAACCCCACTTCCCTGAAAGAATTTAGAGTTCATTTTTATGAATTCTAACACCTCATGTGTTTGCAATAAAATTTATGATGCAGTTTAACAGATTATGAATCCTCTGTAAGAGGTATGGACTAAGAAGTAAATTAATGGTTTTAGCAAAGATGAGAAGTGTTTTAGATAATATTTTCTTCTTCCATTTGCTTAACAGGTGTTTGGAAATATCCATACAAATTGGGACCCCTGGATGCAACAGCAATACAAATAATAAATATAGTGTGCATATTGATAAAAGTCCCCTTCTTCCCCTAGTGCTAAGATTACAAGTATGAAATGACAAGAAATACTAGAATGGATTAAAAATATATATGTATCTATGATAATAAACTCCTATGTTGTTATCCAGCAAATCTGTAAAGGTATTTTAATGCTCAGAAAAAGGCACAGAGGCAGATTCAGAGCAGCAAGCAAGAGGAGGCTATTTCCAGAGGTTTGCCAGCCAAAATACAGCAATTCTTTTTCTATCTGTCCATCAGGCCACAACATATTTTGCATCTGTTTTTTTAAGGTACATCTGATTTGGACTGCTGCTGATGTTAACAAGCATAGCATTAAGAGTCCGTTTCTCCTTCCACATGCACTGATTACACTGTAAGTAGCCCACTTCCAATTCAGGTCACCAGCATCTGGTCTGGAGTGGCCAAAAGAAAGAGTTTGAAAGGTATTAACCAGCCACTTACCTAAACTATTCTAGTTCAGTTGTATTCTTGAGCCAGGCTCAATCCCTCCCATCAGAAACATTTCCAGAATTATGAAATTAAGACTAGAATTTTGAGTGTACTCTACTCATATCTAGGGAAGTTTTGCCATTAGCTTCAAATAACATCATGATTAAGATCCTAAACAGCCAGAGCCCAGGTGTAAATGGGCAGGTCCAACTGTGTGGTATGAAAGCCTTCTGACCCTAAAATCAAAATGAACCCCTTCTGGTGTGGAATGAGTGGAAGGAGGGAGACACTTGCATTTTAAAACTGAACAAAGAAGTTTATATGTTGACCTTAGCTAGAAATTAATATGAGTTTGCTAGATCCCCTGCATTTTGCAGGCCCACAGTTGTAGAACAGACTATTAACCTTGCTATGCAGCACTTGCTGAAGAGCCCATTATTTTTACTCCCACTAACATGTTTCTTTTGATTCTGAAACATTGATTATAAAGAAGTATTTCTTTAACCTTAGAAATTTAAACATTGGCCCTGAAAACATCCCCCTCAGAGTTACACAAATGGGAACTGAGTCTGCTTTATTGAAAACAGTCACTAAATGCCAACTCCAGACACTTTTGCTTGATCTGAAGAAAATCTTCACAGTGTTTATGCACATCATTCTCAACATATGCTTAATAATAAATAATGTGCAACCCACCAGTACTAAAAGAGTAGATCCAGACATACGCTATTTTAGTAAGAAGCCACTAAAATAGTCTGTCAAATATGGATGCCAATCATTTTCCAGCATCTGATCTGAAAAATACCCAGACATGTTTAGAGCAGAAGCAAACTGCTAAGCTTCTGGGGTTTGACTGTGATGTGTGGCACAAGTGTCTGTGAAATCCTCACTCCTGCTATTGGAAAACATACACATTTGTGGAGAAGTTGGCAGAAGGAAACTGCCAATTTTAAGAACAGTAAAGAGATTGTGATGAGCTAACAGGATTTATCTCTATTCTCATTTCTATGAGAACTGGCTACTAGGCAGGGTGCAGGGTATAAAGCACTTTAGGCCTCCACCTGTCACTCCTGATGCGTAGCATTCTTTGACTTTTCTTTGCTTCCTGGTGAATCTTCCCAGATGACAGATATTGCAATAGGAATTAAGATCAGATCACAGTCATTACCAAGTTATTACTGGAATAACAGAAAGAAACTTGGTGGAACTAGTAACAGGGAGTTCTTAATGAATTTTTCTTTGTTTCCTCTTTTTTTTTCATAGAGAAAATATTTTAAAACACACAATTACTTTTTGATGTTTTTTGGTACCGTTTTGGTGGGTTGCACACTGTAATTCTGGAGTCTAATTTGTTGGCCACAATAAAGGGCATAACCTTGCTGAGACTGATTATGCTGCCAGTTTCTTTCAAATGACACACTGGCCCATAGCTGAGGAGAGTATGTAAATACACAAAGACAAAAATAGCTTGTAGTGCGGCATATCTGATCTTTCAAAGATGTCTCTAGCAAAGACAGAATGGTAAGAACAGTTACTGATATAAGAAGCCAAACCCATTTATAATGCAAAGGAAGGCTTTTTAAAGAAGATTGAATAGAGGGATGGCCATTTAGTTTATTAACTGTTGACTAAATATATGGTAGTTCATTAAAAAGAAAGACAGTAATATATAACTAAGAATGTTTTCTTCTTTTGCACTGTAAGACCCAACAGTAAACTGTAATGGGATATGCTGAGATTTATGAGGAGTGGCTTGTTTAGCTTCGACAAGAGAAGGCTGAGGGGGGACCTCATTGCATTCTACAGCTTCCTCAAGGGGGCAGTGGTGGGAGACAGTACTGATTTCTCTCTGGGGCCACAAGGAAATGGTATGAAGCTGCATCAGGGGAACTTCAGATTGGACGTTAGAAAAAGATTCTTCACTGAAAAAGGCTCCCCAGGAAAGTGGTTACAGCACCAAGCCTGTCAGAGTTCAAGGAGCATCTGGATGTTACTCTTAGTCACACAGTTTAGCAAGGAGCAGGGAGCTGGACTCGATGGTCCTTATGGGTCCCTTCCAACTCCAGATATTCTATGATTCTATGACTGTAAGCAGTGTGACATAATGGAAGAGTTGGTACACTCACCACAAAGTTATAATAGGAACTGTACACTCAAACTTTTTCAGTTTTTTTCCAGATGTAATTGCCAGACAATTTCAAGTCAATTAACTGTAAAACTCTGGTAAGACATAGCCCTGTCCCCCCAACAAAAGCTGAGAGAGAGTACAAGAAACAGCGCTGGTGAATAATGTTCTTTGATGTGCCTTAATGGTTTAGGGATGTGCTGTGCCAGAGAGTTCATATTTCTGATTAGTCAAGAATAGCTTGGAAGTAGGAACTGCTAAGCAATTAACAGTGAACATAAATCCCATCAGGAATGAAGACATGCGAGCTGTTGGTGAAATCCAGGCCTTCTTGAAATGGAAAGCAAAACACACCTATTGATTTCAGCAGCACCAGCAATTTATTGACTGCATCATTTACCAGTTTATCAGTGATTTTGTCCTCGATCTGTTTGCTTTTCTCATCCTTAATGCATCCAGTGTGAAATACACCTCACATTTCATGCTAGAAAGGTGGTGTGACCAGTGGCTTTTTCAATTCACAAGAGCAAAATGTTGAGAGTTTCAATCGATGGCCTAAAACCATAGCTAAATTCATGTAGTGTCTCTGGCAATGAGGTGGTGTGGTAACACCAACATTGGCTATGAAGCTATCTTTGTTGCCTGTGGCCTTTGGAACTGAAAAACATTAAACCCAGAAGGAATGGAGTGAACTTAAGAATTATTTCATCTCCTGTGTATTGCCTGAGAATCATTCCCTGGGATACTACGTAGACCCTGGGCTGGGAATAAAACAAATGGTGGGCTTGTGTCATCACTGCATTCAGCTCAAAGCTGTCTTCTAATTGTTTTGTTGATAGCAACATCCAGAAAGTTCCTAAATGTTCAAAGGAAAAGTGAAATGTATTATAGATTTTTCACAGGTCTTTACACTAAGAAGAGTTATGTGCATCATTAAGCTTAAATTGATTTCCAGTGTTTGAGCACCAGCCTGGACAGTGGATCTAATTAGTGTCAGCAGTTATTTAAATAACAGTATTGAATACCTGGGTTGCAACAGTTACCAACTTGGTTTAGAATTATACTTCATCATGGAAACTCTTCTTGTGCTCCTGAGACAAGAACTTTGAACGTTGAACAAAATTTAATTTTGTTATCTAAGCTGTGATAGTTTTGTCTGAGTACTCAGCTTAGAAACAAGCATTGAAAACAGAAGCTGAGCCACAGAGAAACCCGGCTGCTGAATAACACATCTCATAGGAACCATAAGTCTATATTTATAAAGGGCTTAATTTTGCTATGATGCTTTGTTAAAAAAATAATGCTCTTTGGATGTTTTTTTCAGCAGCTTTGTGCAAAGAAGGCAGAAAACTGACCTGAGTGCTGCCTGTGCATATCCACTGTAGTCTAAATCACAACTCCTTTCTCCATCCTTGGTGAAGAAGGCATTTTGGGACATAAAAATTGATAAGAGGGGCCTGGGAGAGCTGTGGGTCTCTGTGTTCAACAAAACAGTCCCACAGGAGCTGGCAAATATTATTGCACACACATTTCCTTTCAGAGTGACGAAACAAGACAGATTTATAACTAAATACATGTGTCAGATTTCTTACCTAATCTTTCACCTTCTGAGTATCCTCAGTTTCCGTTGAGGGCATGTGAGGTACAGGACTGACCAGCCACTCACTCACTCCCTGTCCCCTGCCACAGCCACCCAGTGGGATGGAGAGAAAAATTGGCAAAAAGGTAAAATTTGTGTTTTGAATAAGAATAGTTTATTAATTGAAATTAAAAGTAATAATAATAGTATTATTATTAATAATAATAATAATTAAGAAATAAAACCCAAGGGGGGAAAAACCTCAAGTGATGAAAAATACAATCTCTCACCACCCACTGACTGACACCCAGCCCAACCTGAAAAGCGATCAGCCCCTCCTGGCCAGTTCCCCCAGTTTATATACTGGGCATGAGGTGCTGTGGTATGGAATACCCCTTTGGCTAGTTTGGGTCAGGTGTCCTGTCTCTGCTTCCTCCCAGCTTCCCATGCCTCTCCTCACTGGCATAGTACAAGAAACTGAAAAGGCCTTGATAAGGATAAATGCTTTTTAGCAAGAACTAAACCACTGGTGTGTTATCAGCATTGTTCTCAGGCTAAAGTCAAAAACACAGCATTGCACCAGCCGCTAGGAAGAAAATTACCTCTATCCCAGCTGAAACCAGGACAAGGGGTTGCAAGTTCAACAGAAGCAGCGACAGAGCTTCGGTACAGGGCTAACACCAGGGGCGTCACACATTTTCCTTGTGTTGTGGTTACGTCTGCTTTCTGAACGATTCATATTTAGATTTGATTATTTTTTTTTTTTTACTCTCCACAAATCATTATGGAATTATAAGGTAGAAAAGTGTAATTTCAGCCTCTGTGCTCTGAATGATGTTCATCTAATTTGCAATCACTTAATTAAGATCTGACATGGCTCAGCTATTCTTTACACTTATAGTGGCTGGCCATCTGGGCTTCAGTAATAAATATGCACTTTAATGGCTGAAGTACTTAATAAAAAAGAGAAAATGAAAAAAGAGAGAAATTAAGTCAATTCTTTCATTATGAAAATGTGTTGTGCCTCCTTAGTGTTCAAAAGCAGATGTCACTCAAATTCAATTAAGCTGTTTAATGACCTGTGTGTTTATTGTTAATTTGACTGAAGGTTTGACACAGTTAAAGTAGATACAAATGGCTGGCAAGACTTTAGCTTCTCATGTTTCTGCTTTTTGCTACTTCCCCAAAACAGCCACTTCAATCTGCATTTTTTTCTTATGATACATCACAATTTGTACTGCTTGGTCTGAAATCAGGGTTTATGCAAATTTATAACAAACATATTTTTCTTATTTTCACTTCCAAATGTGTTTTTGGTCTCACAAAGAATGTGTCAAATGATTCAAATGTGAGGCAATCCTGAATTGTTATTGGTTAGATAGACAGCAAAGCTCCCCAAGCACAATCTTTGTTTAGTGATTTAGCGTTTTTTTGTTAGTGACAGATTGGGAGAGGTATTAAGGCTGCTTTTTTCTCTGTAAACAATTTCTTATAATATGCCAAGTTTTAGAACATGTTAATGAAAACAATATATAAGTTCCTACTTCATTATTATTAAAAAGACATGCAACATTCACTGATTATTAAAATATTTAGCACTTCAGTTCTTATAATGTGCTTGCCCTTCCTTGTTTCTCCCATCCTCCAGACTTTTCAAAGTAGCTAATTATTGCTTAGTACTTATTACTTACACAAAATTCAGAATGGATTATCTCCGTGGCAAACTTAAATCCATCTTGCAGATCTCATAGCCACAAATGCACTGTGAAGTGGCTCACCCAGACTTTCCCAATAGAATGATGAAGTTGTGTTGATTAGATGTAGGTCATCCAGGCTATGCAGTGGCCTTCCACATCAGCGTGTACATACTAACTGTGGCCGTGCTGCATAACTTAACCTCACAAGGTCCCAAGTCTTTTTCCTGACCTTGCCATGGGCACTAAGGTCAGTTACAGCTGGTCAAAGCAAACATTGTTAGGAAAGGTGTAGGCATAGTGAGTTCTGCCTGGGGTTGGGTGAAAGACTAGTTGAAGATGTCCCTGCTCATTGCAGGGCAGTTGGATTAGGTGATGTTTAAAGGTTAATGACCCTTTCAACCCAAACTATTATATGATTCTATGGTTCTACAATCCTCTTTTTCTCCACCTCCTCTGCTTTCTCTGTTTATACTTCTGTGAGTTTCTCTGATGTTTAGGCAATACAGTCCTACTGGATTTTTCTAGGGCACAGATGCTCCTTAAAAAAAGATGCTTTTCTTTCCTTGGTTACCTTCTCCTTGCTCATATGGCTGAAGTCTCCTTCATATGGACTCAGCTGGGTAAAATCTCACTCTGCCTACTTCAAAGTTCAATATGACAAAGGTCTTTTCATAGGGCAAGGCTACCCAAATCTCAAAAAGGATGATGTTCTCTTCATGAAGTGCTGTAATTATTCAACAGAGGAATCAGTCTTTCACTTGGGGTACTTCATAGGAGAAGGTAAACGTGTCCTTCGAGTGGTCAGAGCTGAAAGAAATCCATGTTGGCATCGTTAGTACAGTTCTGAGCTTGGTCTGATTGTTCAGTGTACTGATATGTTCCTGTGGCCTTTGGTCAGCTCAGTTAGGGTGGTGTATGACCCATGAAGCACTACAAAACACTGGTTTTTCAGTCTGAAAAGAAGAGCTGATATTATCTAAGATTCTGTGATTCAATATTATTTTAATGATTCTATGATTCAATATTATTTTTTGAAACCACTCAGAAATTAATGAGACAATTTTGAAACTGAACAGATCACCAAGCTTCTTCCAATGCAACAGATTTTAAGAACTAACTGTGAATTCAAACAGAAAATAAATCCAAATACTTTGTGGTACACTACCCAAGGATTGCCCTGTCTACTTGGTACTTCTAGCTGTGGTTACATATCACTATATGTTCATCAGCAAATCCAGTTTAAGAAGTTACCTCCACCATTTCTGTTAATTATTACTACTCCTTAGTTCTGGTAACCCAACGTTTTGTGTGACTGTTTCCACAGCTGCACTTTTGGAATAAAGTGGTCACCAACTAGCATACCTTTTTAAGGAAATTTTTGTTTAGGCCAAGACATTTATAGATTGTTTGGAGAGCTGCTATGCTCAAACCCGGAGGAGATGATAGACTTCTGGAGAAGGGATGTATGAGAACACAGGTGGGTACAAATATAAAACTGGAAGTCAATTTAGTGCCAATAAAATAACAGCTTATGTGGAGAGAAAGCTGCTTCCCCCTACCTAGTAATTCGCTGTAATTTAAAAATTGAAAGCTCTTAATTAAGCTCTTTTTTTATCATGTTTTGATGGAGAAATTCTCAAAAATCAGAACAGGACAGCAAGGAATAGCTGCCAGGCTCTTAATGGCCCCTGGAAGCAAGAAATAAGTTCCACAGATTAATGAACCCAAAGACTTATTAAAGACAAAACCTCTGCCTATTGTCAGGACAATACTACCTAGATAAGAGTAGATAATGAAAAGGAAAAAGAAGTCACATTTTCTATTCAACAGTGAAGGAAAATGCACAGATTTTCAAAGTACTACTTTACACTTCTTTGGAGAGATGGAGAGAAGAGGTAGAAAGAAAGAGAATTCAATATGAAGAAGTTAGAAGTCAGACGATAAGGACTAGGTTTAATAAAGAACTTCAAACCCTCAAGATTAGCCCTGTTATAGACACTTACATTCTTACAGTCTCAACTAAAAATGACTCATGGGGAAAGCAGAGCCAGGTTACATATGACCTCCTGCTCTCCTAGGGCAGGACCAAGAGGATCCTAATCTCTGCTCTATGGACTGTTTCTGGGTTTTATGGAATAGTTGTTCAATATAGATGCATGCATAGAACTAAACTTTTATTGAACTGAGCTGAAAAATATTTGTGTTCCTGTCTGCGGGTCAGCATCTGAATGCAAATGTTTTCTCTGAAATTCAGTATGAGGATCTTGAGCAAGTGTCTAACTCAGCTTTTCTTTTGGCCTACAAGAGGACCCTTTTTTTTTTTTTTTGTATCGAGCATCGAGGATACTTATTCTTTATATTTGTGATGATTTTCAGAAGGTTGCTCTTAAGGTATATTGTGCATGTCTTAAGATCCTGTAGAAACTAATTCATCAGTTTCAGTGTTGAATCTCTTGTAGACATCTGTCATCATCAGAAGAAACACCTTGGCAGGTTATGACACCATGAATGACCAGCTGGGATTGTAGTAAAAGGTTTGCTGTTAAAGTAAAAGGTTAAAACATTGTTTGATTTTGAAAAGTATCTGTAAAACTGAAATTTTGAAGCTGTGTGTGTACTGGGAGGACTGTAAGAGCATAGATGGTGTTTCAGGAATCTGCTAAAGCCATTGTAGGACATAGAGTTACTGTGCAATAGCAAGACAATGCAGAGTTTTCCTGGCTGTTATCCTCCAAAATTAACATTATTCTCCTATCCCCAAAACTAACTAGATGATAGATAGATGATTGATAGATAGATAGATAGATAGATAGACAGATAGATAGATAGATAGATAATAAAGAAAATATCTAAACTCAGTAGTTGGAAAGCAGAAACAAGATAAATACAAAGCAGCACAGGAGAATTGCTCCCACAGTCTGCAGGGAGACAACCTGAAATAACAGTCCCAAGACATTTGATATGCACTCATTTTTGCTATGACAAGTTGATGAAAACAATACATGGTCACCCTTTTAATGACTTTATTGTTGATCAAATCACACTGGAAGGATGTTGCAAAAATTCGTACAGTCCACTGAAAATGGCAAATCTTTCTGGCAGTAAGAGGAGGCAAGTCTGAGCTTTTCCAAGGAGCTCTGGAGAACCAAACATTAGCAATATTTTTCCTATAATGGCCCCTGCCTGGACACTGATTTCATAGGTGTTTTAATTGCTAAAAACCTAAGACAGATATTAACGCTGCCAAAATGGGTGGTTGCTCCCTGCATCGACATAGATAGTGTCTAAATCTCTTCTTTTTCTCTCTTCCTGTAAAAATTAATTTTGAGCTACATCAGGGATCATACAACCCTACTATTACCAGCATGAAGGAGGTCTTGAGAACTTATAAGCAGAGGAAAGTGAAGGACTCGTCTTTTTGGTGGCATCATGGACTTGCTGGGGCTTAAGTGATTTATGAAGTTGCATCTTCAGAAAGAACTGTAGCTGTGCAAATCCTGCTGATGCAGAGGGCCTTCCATGGAGGTGTTAGAGAAGGCAGCAATTGTTTCCAGGATCCAGTGGCGATATTTCAAGATATCAGTGGTCGTGCACAACAGCAATGCAGCAACCTGGATTCACAGTATCCAGTGAAAATTAGGAGGACCTCCCATCTAATATTAAGTATCAACTAAGCACTGTCATTATGGGATCCTTGAACCCATGCCATCCTTTCTAGACTGCAAAGTGACTGCTACATTTCCACAACATGAGTTTTCAGAGTGGGGCAGCATTTCAGAATGCAGTCAGGTAAACCAGACACAGAGGCACCTTCAGTTTGGTATCAGACCAAGGCTGTCAGCTCCTTTTTCTATTCAGGTGCACAAATTCCATCCGTGTTCTTCGCTACACATGAAGCAATTTTAAATTAATTCCTGCAGGAGCACCAAACCTATTAAATATATACACACAAGCTCCTTTTTCTCAAAAAGGTAGAATGTGAAGGATAGCTTATCTGTTAAATGGATAAATCTGTTAGAGGAATACTTTTCCATGTATCAGACCAACACATAACAAACTACAGGGCTTGAGATATAAAAATTGGTTTCTATATTAGAAAGAATTGAGCTCTAGCATTTTGCCAGTGACGTTTCAAAGTTCTTTTGCCTGCACCGCTATGATAATTATACTTACTTTCCCATGATGGCTTTGGTAAGTGCACCACTCTAACAAGATTAACAAACATAACCATGAAGGATTTTTGGTGTGTTCACATAGTTTTGTTTTTAAGGCCAAATGTCTAATTAGCAATCAGCTGGAGCAGTCTGAGGCCAACATAAATCTTTGCTATAAAGTAAAACATGTTTATGTTTTCATCCCATTTTCTAAAAAGTCATACATCGGCAAATATGATTCATATCGTCCCGCCTATTGGTAGTGTAACTGCTTTGAAATTGCCATAATTACACAAGGGATGATTAAGGCTTACTGAGTACGAAAGCAAGAAGAGGGCTTATCTCCACATTTCCAGAGAAAAAATTATAATGATCACTCATCAGCATTCAAAGAAAGGCTATGTCAATCTCAACTCAAACTCTAAGAGTCTGGCATAAAAAGGTGTTTAATTTGCTTGAAAATGAAAACCAGCACTGGAAAACTTTAAAAAATTGTTTCCTGCCAGTTCTTAGCTACTTTTCATACCCAGAAAGCAGTATGCACGATATCAAGACTGGTGTATAATCTCAGAAGGTAGGAGATTTTCCTATTTGTTTCAGAAGCAATAAGTGAGGAACTCCAATCAAACTTGGTTTTCTCCATATAGAATAACTTTTGTTATAGTTTTAACACAGAGGGAAAATCTATTTCATATCTTGTGCATGATGCCCTGTTGCTTTGTCTGTTTCCTTAAGAAAAGCAGTAATTCAGTAGTGCTTCAGAGCTTTGAATGAAAGCCTCTAACAAAGTCATCAGGCAAAGCCCTTGCCACCTCTTCAAAAGACAAGATGAACTACTCAAAAGTGCTTTTAACAACCTCATTACTTTCTCAAGTGGGAGATAAGCAGTATTTGAACCCTTGGCCTGCAGCAAAGCTAAGAAAGGAAACTAAATTTCTTGTACTTGGTGGACTTGAAATGCAGTGACACCTCTTCTGGGAAAATGGGTGTGATGAACTGGCCTGTAGCTGCTATGTAGGTTTCCTATATTAATTGTTACCCTAACAACCTTTCTGTAACATCCCCCCCCCATTTTTCTGGTTCATTTATATGTTGCATCTGATCATAAATACACACAATCTACAACACAGACTGTCTCCATATGTGTGTCTTTGAGATACATAGCACACGATCCCTAGCTCTGGCTGTGTTACTGGCTTGACTGGCTTCAAAATGATGTCCATTAGTCATATTTTTTCTGTCCATGGAGATCAGCTAACAAATGCTTCAGATGCCCTCCTAACAAGATAACATGATTGCTTAGGCTGAGGTCTTGCTCTTTTAAGTAAATTACAATGAAATATAGTTGCAATTGTGATAGTCTAAAGGCAATTTTTCTGACTAATCCTTGTTTGCTTTCAGCTTGTTGTGTCAGAATTTATTTTTTCATTCCTGTTCTGTGTTTGAATCTCACTTGAAGGTCTCATCTAAGTTTGAAGTATGACCACAGTAAACTAAAATGCTCCTCTACAAAAAAACCCAAGCAAGTATAGATCTTACTCCCCAAGTATAGTACCTAACACATTTTTCATTCAGAGCTGTCAGTGTCAGACATTAGCAATTGCTTCAAATACTGACGAGCAGTTTCACCCTACCACTTGTTTCACTATGTCCTGAATGAATATCTGAATACATTGGTACACCTTGGAGCTTCTTCAGTTTCGCAATGCTTTTTGTATTTCAAGTGGCTGCAGAAGATTATAGTTGAATAAATGGACTGAACTGTCCAGATGATAGTCACTGCCTCAAGAAATACTTCACAGATTTTGACTTTGGATTTTTTTTTTTGTTTTAAGTGGACACATGAGCCTATGGCAAAATATATAAAAAAATAACGTCATAGTCTTGTTGGACAAAGCTGCAGAAGGACTCACAAAAGGCTTATTGGGATTTTCTCTATGCTTGTTTCTTCTCTTCATCAGAGCCAACTTTCAGTCATCATCCTCAATTTGTGTATCTTTATAGTAGGTTTCCCTTTGAAAGCATCTTGATGCAACCAGAACAGTAAAGGTAAACAGGAAAAGCTCAAACATCTTTCAGACATATGTCAAAGAGATTCTCATTACAGAATAAATGGAAGAGCAAAAGGCTCACGCTTTTTGTCATGAAGATTTTATTTACATGAAAACCCCCTGTTCCACAATATCTTCAAGTAATAATAAAATGAAAATTAGGAGAAATCTGTGGAGAATTTCCTAGTTCCTTCTTGTACACATTTATAAATGAAGCAGCATTTTGTCTCAGCGAGTACATACACCTTTGGGGCTGCAGCAGTTCCAGTACCATGAAAAGATATGATAGTGATTTGCTCAATTATTTGAAGCCCTTTCTGAACACTTGCATGTCGCTTAGTACTAGATGAGTTAATGGCTAATAATGCCACTGCCTGAAGCACAGCTGGCTAGAAATGACAACAGATTGACTAATTTCTATTAGGCTTAAAGATACTACTTTGTTCTGTACTGCACAAGACAGATAGGTTATTTGTACAATTAGGCCTTTAATGTTAAGTTCTTGTCTTGATTAAAATGCACAAGTCCTCTATTGCCAACTAGCATTTAAGTTGTGTGCATCTAATACAAGGAACGATACACCCTGCGAGTATTTAGTAACATGTTTTTCAGGTAGCTGAGAACAGCTTATTTCTGTCCCACATTATTTCTGCTCTTAATTTGGGAAATTGAGCCATTTATGGATCATAACCAAACTTACTTATGTTTACCAAACCCTCACATCTCATCAAGAGCCTGTTTTTGCTCCATCAGTGAACAGGCTAGAATTATTCTGGATTAACAACTTTTCACGATTTATTTATTGTGCTGTCAATATTTGTGCTGTTCTCTAACTAAAATCAGGATCCCTCCTTGTGGGTCATGGCCCACTGCACGGTGCTCCAGTTGGTGATGGGGCTCGTCAGCTCTGTGTTCACTGGCACTTTCAGGTACAGCTTCGTCAGCCACTGACAGCTGTCAGGTTTGGGATCTGGACTCATCTTTTATGAGTCCCTCAGATACTGTGCTCCAATACTCTATCTCAGTAAAGCTGTGGTTGCCAAAGAGGTGCGTATGTATTTGAAGTGCACAAGATAAGGCACTCATATAATTATGATTGAATACATGCAAATTGGTTACTCATGCATTTATTATGTATACCTTGATCAGTTATGCTGTTATATAAAGCAGTTGCATGGTATCCATGGTACAGAGGCGCGCACATGAGTAATCATGGATTACTCTGGTTGGTAAGCATTCAGAGGCTATTTTGAGTACACCTGTATGCATGAGAAGGCAACAAGCTCATGTATCAAAAACTCCTTATACAAAAATCTTCCAGTCACCTTACTACAGATAGGAAAGACTGAATGGAGAAGAACTTGTTCATGAATATTAGTGACACTTCTTATCACAGGGTATGTTCAGGATAGCCTCTTGGAGCCTAAAAGAGTGACAGTTTCCAAGCAGTGGTGTTCTATGCTGACTTCAGTTCCAGTAAAATAAGATTTTGGAATTGGGAACCTAAGTATGCTGACTGGGAGGAGAATTGCCTGAAGAATGAAACACTCCAGGAAGACAAGTTGATCTTCCATAAGAAAAAAAGTGCTTCAATACAGTGCCTCTTCTGCAGTCCCTGTTCTATTTAAGCAAGTATTTTCATTATGCTTTGAATCAGATTTTTTTTTTCCTATTGAGTTAATATTCAGACCAGAATGAGAAAAGATGAACTACCAAAAGCAGAATATACCACTGTCACATTTTTCCTTGTGTCGGTTTCAGCTGGAATTGATTTCCAGTTCTGATTTGCTTTGGTGTACGTGCTCTTGACAGGAGTATTTGGTGCAGATCTGTGCTTTCCTGACAGATATTAGCCGATGACCTCAATATTTAAAATGAGGTTTGAGTACCTTTGCCATCGTCACTAAGAAATGGGTTAAGAATTCCCTTCCCCATCACATCAAATCAGCCACCTCTTTACCCAGACTGAAAAGTAGGCCAGAGACATTCACATTTTTCCAGGTCTCACAGAAAAGCTAAACGAGCTTTGAAAACTCCTGCTATTTTTACAATGCTTTGGTAAGCTTGCTGTGAATAGGCACTCTTGCAAGGTACCATTGTGGAATATAGTCCTTGCCAGATAAAATGATCTGATGTGAGCAGGCCCTGGCACTTGGTGAAGAGCGAGAATGTATCTAGCTAATGATGAATGTTGTAGTTTTGCCACGTGAATTTTTTCCACACAGTTTTTAAATGGAAACCAAACAGTCATCTCTCATTTCAAATAGAAACAATTTCCAGTAGCTGAACCCAGAGGAATTAAACTTGTTCAGACATAATTGTGACTTACTAGTCTAGTTAATCACTTATAGATTGGAATAATATTCAAAAGGTTAATCATTAACAAATCATATAGATAATGGCAGCCAACGGATTTGCATCAGGATTTTCAAGTTACAATACCTGATTTTCAGAAAGGCTGTTAGATCTTTAAGGGGCACTCCTTGTTCTTTACTGTCCCTTCCTGTGTAGCTTCTGACTTTTATCTCTTCAAATTAAGCTTTTAAATCTTTCTTTTCTGCTGCTTTTTCCTGCAAGGACCCAAGCCACAGCATCTCGCTAACAAATGCAGACTGACCTGAAGGGGAAAAGCAATTCTTCAACTTTCTCTTTGATGTTAGTTGGTTTACCCTCGACAAAACACAGCAAATAGGGGAAATGTAAAGTAAACGTCTCCCTTTAAGACAGAGTTTGCACCTTTAGCATAGTAAATGTGGTAGGAAAAGAGTATCCTTGAAGATGGAGTATCGTATGTTTGTATGCCAGAATAACCGCATGGAGCACTGCTGTCTGGTGCAAACATGATACCCCTTGCTCAAAACAATACAAATCCCCCCCGGTAAATACACATCCTGCTTGTGACTGATCATATTTGTCATCTGAAAAGTTGCTTCAGAGGAGCTTTGAGTTGCTTAAGGGTCATTTGTAGACAGGAGAAGAAAGAAATGAAGTCTACTCAAATCTGTCACCAGATTTTAGTGTTCAGTTTTACCACTCTTTTAGTACAAAATTCAAGCAGCATTTCTAAACTGCCATTGTTCAGAGAATTGCCTTCAGGGAAGCTAATACATCCATAACTCAAATCTACCTGATAGCCAGTGTTGGAAATTACAGTTAAATTCAGACTCAGTTCTAAAGATGTAGCTGCACTTCACAAAACTGTATTTTAACAGCGGTAGTCCACAGGCTGTACACGCACAGGAGAAGGTACAGAACAAATTTATGATCAGAGCTTCACATTTGTAATAGAACAGTTATGGGACAAAAAAAAAAAAAAGTAATTTTTTTCTCTTTGCATATGTCCACATTAAGCCCCATTTCCTCCTCATTTACTTGCAAAAATTCAAGTTAAAACAAGTACCTACTAAACACAGGTTTATTCCTAGGCTTTGAATTTGCTCAGTTTATGGAGGCTGATAATGCTGCAGTAGTTTTACAGCATTACCTCGGCAGGCATGCACTGGAGCTGTAGCAAAAAGAAGGAAAACCACACTGTAGCATGGTTCTGGGGTGAAGCTCATCAGTAGCTTTAGCACAAATATGAGCTCATTAATGACAGCATAGTTCTGCTCTCTATTTTTCAAGCACTTAGGACCTGGTAATCCTTCATAAGATGGACGTTTCAAGAAATCATAGTTCTCATGGGAATCTCAGGTATAGGAAATGCTGTAAACAGGAGCTGCAGCAAACCATCTCAGACTTTCTAGTATCACTTCTGCCTTTGCTAGTGTCCTCTGAAACTGTTCTTTCTTTCTGTCCTTCTCCATCTTCTACCAAATTTCCTTGTTTCAAATTCTTAATATTCACTGTTCACTTAGAACAAAGTTTCTTTGTGGCAAATTCTCATTTGAATTTTTTTCTCTCCTCCACTGAAGAAAATTTCCTGCAGTGCTTCCATTCCATCTGAAGAACTTTAACTTTTATATTTGCTTTTTCACAACTCCATTTCAATATTTGGTCTTATCCCTTTTTGCATTGCCCCAGACATGTATTTACACAAGGGCTTCATCCAAAAGTAACCTAAATGGAGTTAAATTCTCGTGGATGTAAAACACCATGGTATTGAAGAACTAAAGCTTCATCTCTGCTAATACTATAAACTCCCTTCCTTCTGTTGCAAGCCCCAGCTGTTAGCCTGCGGGCTCTGTTGTCTTTCCTGCAATCCCCACTTCCTGCTGCCCAGTAGCCAAAGGATTAGTATTAAGCAAAGCATTTCAAAGTCTTGCCTGTAAATCTCTGGATCCCGTAACAGCAAAAGCTGATGAGAAAGTTCAATCACCACTGAGCAGCAGGTCACCTACCAGGAATGACTCTGCTTCTGCAGTATATACTTATTTACTTTATGTCTTTCCAATTGAAGTTCCAAGAGAGTGTGAGGCATCAAAGATGTTAAATTCAAATTATGTTAGAGAGACTTCCAATTATGTGTTTTTAAACCCCATCAATACAAGGACTTCAAAGAGCCCCATCCCCAAAACATTATTTCACATTTATGCTCGTTTCTTTTCTTCTGAAAACTTCTTTTTTTTCTTATTTCAATTTCACCACTTTATGCACTTACCTGTGTAATTGATGGGGGGTGGGTTCATGTTGCTTTACTTTTCTTTCATAGTTGTATAAAACAAAACACAGCCCTTGCCCATAGGGATGTTGCTTGCTGTTCGATGTAATTCATTCTATACAGATTTACCATTTAGCCCACATTTCTAGTAAGAAGCTGATGCTTTGATGCAGTTACCCTGTATGCTGCGATGTATGTGTGGATGGAGGAAGACAAGATACCAGGAAGAAATGCCTGGATTTTTCACTGGATGTGAATCTGATTTGCTTTTGGTTCAACTTTTGAACGTCTTTAAATACAACATTATCTTTTTCGGGCTGGGATTCTTAACCATTAAAACACACATTAATGTTTCAGAACTGTAAGTCACATACTTGATCAAGAAACTGAGCAAGGGAAACATGACTCGTGTTTGTATTGACGAAGTTGCTAGTAACGGCTAAAAGTCATTGCTGCCCAGGATGCTCAGCTTTCAAAAACTGGAGTCTCATGGTGCTGTAAGTTCAGGACACAGCGATCTCAGTATTCCATCCACCAGTCAGCTATTCACAGGCCACAGCGTTTGCCAGGGTAAGCACCTGAAGGGCCGAGTCCCATCTCTGTGACTTCCACCTTTCTCTATATAGGCTATCAATGAGACACAGACATTTTCAACTGTCTGTGCACTAACTCCCTTCTATACAGTGATCTTTAGTATTGCCAAATAAATAGTTTTAATAACTAATTAGAAGTATTTCTATGATTTATATTTAGAAAGAGAATTAAGCATATATGTTTCAATCCAACAACTATAAAAACATTAATTTGGAGCATTTTCTTGGATGAAAGCTACTGACAAGAAAAGTTTAAAACCTAGAAACTAAAAGTACAAGAAAATCTCAGTATTTGTAAAATCTTTACTAAACTTTTTAATACAATAGTCAAGAGTAGAAAGTGAAGTGACACATATGCAGGGTTTCTGTCAGGGATTTTGGGCAAGGGATGTGGTGAAATTGATACAGTTTACACTGAAGCTCAAAACATTCTTGTTTATTATTTTATAAAGACTTATTTAGAAAAAATATACAATATCAATATCTGAGTTAAGAAAAAAATTAAAATAAAAATATTTCATTCCAATGTTTTTATACACTACATACAATAAAAGCAAAAATGACTGCCTTTAACCCCTAACTACTGAAATAATTTGGATAGGGCCAGTGTCTACATTTTTTATAATATTAAATAACCTGTTCTAACTATCACTGGTTTATCCATTAATTCACAGATTTTGGCAAGCTTTCATAAGACAGTGCTGCTCCTCTGTAAGCTGCTTCTCTGTAAGCTGCTTGCTCAATTCCAAAGTTGTTTTTTACACATTCTTGAAAGGAAATATCCTCTAACCACTTTTGATATTGATTTTCCCCGTATACCAATCAATAAAGAACAATCTCCTAGTTTATGACATATAAACCCAGTATAATTCTTTAGAGTACCAGAAAATTATCACCAGATATTGAGATGAAATGACAAATTGCATAATTGAAACAGCCCTGAAAAATAATGTCATCTACTATCAGAATAACAATCTACTTACAAGTATTCCATCTTGCTTCTGAACTGCCTTAAAAACCAGCTGTTTTAAATATTACGCAATTTTGCTCTGATGGAAAGCATTTGACTTGACAGTGATTTCTACGTTAATAATCCTTGGAGAAACATGTCCTGAATTTGTTCTACAGACTTCTGAATGCAAAGTAAAACCACTGAGTAATTTTTCTAGCCCAGTAGTATTTTTAAGCCACTAGATCAGTTCTGTAACTCTAAATTTAGTCATCTAATCTGATTACGTGAGGCAGAAAAGGCAGATCTGGGCAGTGTAATCTGACAATAAATTCAGACAGATATGTGAGAGCCTTTGGAAACACACACCCAGCTAATAAGCATGCTAACAACTCTGGTACCCAGTAGGGCCACCTTAAAAAAACATTATATTCTAGTGAATGTCAATATTTATTTTACAATTTTACCTTACTTTCATAGCTTGACTTTAATTTTAGTGATAAACATGACATGGTCACGTCGTATCTCCATCAAAATTTACAGTAACTGGTGCACACAGCAATTACCTTAGTGATTATCAGGAAGAGTTCTGTCTAAACGTATGTATCGGTGCAAAATCAAATTAGTCTAAAAATGGCCAACCTCCCCATCAAACTGGCTGCAAACAGTAACACATGCTTGCACAAAGTTGTCTGAGAGGAAGTTTACTGAAGAGCTCCTTTTCCTTATCTCTGCTGACCTTGTTTATTTTAAAACAGAAATGAACAAAGCAGCAACATTCTGACTGTACTTTCTGAGTAAAACACCAGTTTAGAGTAACCTCATTGCTGGCTTCTTGAAGGACAGGTGAATACCAGACTGCCTACCTCAGCATGAGCCAAGCAGCCTCCACTGAAAAGCTTAGCACCTGCTCTTGCCCTCAGATCATAAGGCTGTATTCCAGGAAAGTAGTAAATACATCAAAGCATAATTTCCATTCATATTAATATACAAACTAAAACTTCATACATACAGGTTGAATTCCAAGAAAGGAACAAAGATTTTTCATAGTCTCTGATCCCAAAACAGGAAGTAATCCAGTTAAGAATCCAATTAGCAACACATCGTTATATAACATCTTCAACAATTGTAGTGTCAAAAATTTGGTAATAAACTTGATGATTCATTCCATCTCTGACATTATAGGACTTGATGAAGCATTCCAGCCACGGTAAGTCATCTACAAATAAAACCAAATTATTGTTGAATATTAATTTCAATTTTTTGATAGGACAGAAGTGTAATTTGGGCAGGATCTTCACTAGGATATCTAAAGTCATACAACAGTTAATAGGAAAATATATGAATTACTGATTTTGAAATTCCAATTTGTACCTTAAAATTTCTCATGCCAACTGAAATGGTGTTCAGTGACAAATTCCCAAGCCTTGCCCTCCCCTGAAGCACTTGGCACCAGCAGTTGTACCACAGCAAAGCACATATAAAGACTTCCCAGTGATAAAAACTCATTTCCTTGTGTCTCAATGAGACAATTTTATCAGTCTCAAAGGTAACATCCTTGACCCCCTTTACAACAGGGCCACTTTTTATAGGTATGGTAAAGACCCCAGCAGGGTTATGGTGGACACTGACAGCCAGGTGTTTGGAGGGAATACATTCCAAAGGTTGAAGCTGTGGCAGGGACACAGAGCTACTTTGGGCATGTGTAGTTCATGTAGAGATACTTTCTGCTGCAAGTGAAATACTGCACAAAACCCCTTTGTGCTTGGGTTTGGATTAAGTTTTTGCTCAATTTCCATGGAAGTTTGCTGCAGTAAGGGATGCTCTAAATCAGATGAGCATTCAAAACTAGAACCTCACCCAAAGCATGTGCCATGTACCAAATTCCTTTTCAGTTTTCCCTAATGTGTTGTGACAGTACGAGGGTGTTCTGGTTAACTTCCATACACATACAAATGACACGTTAGTGCCTGCATAGGCATGACTGTATTCACATATCGCTGCATGCTACATGTGAATTTACTGAACCATTGCCTTTGTTTCTCAAAAGGAAGTCCCACTATTATAGGAATGTACTGAACAAGTAACTGGAACTTTTCTTACCAACTCCTGCATTTCTCTGTTCTGAGTTTTGCCCATGCGTAATATGAATTCTAAGACTTTGCATATGCAATAGCAGACTGAAAGACCCTTTCCCTTCCCATTCCCCTTTTAAAATATCAGCAAGCTGACCTAAGTTTCCTCCTGGAGGACAGAGGGCATTCATGATCATCTGCATCTTCTGCTGAAGAAAATCACTAGTTAAGATTTCAGAGGCAGGAATTTTGAAGAACTTTTCCTGGAAGAGAACAGAAAAGTATGAGGTGTTGGAAAAGGGGTAAGAAATCATTAGCCAGAACCCTCACTGCATGGGGTTTTTCTTATAATTAAAAAACTTAAAATTATCCAGATAGGTAACACAACAGAAGACCAATATTTCTAAAACTGTTCAGATACAGAAAAAAACCCCAACAAACTGTCAGAAAAAAAAAAAAAAAATCAAAGTCTGTATTTCAGTACCCCTGAGTATTCAGGGACTAGAGCCACTCAGAGAGCACACATATAACTGGCAGACATTTCTCATAAACCTCCACAAGCAAACAGTGTTATAGACAGAGAGGATATTCAGTCCTCCTCAACAGTCCCTCACCGCTGTGAGCAGAGCATTTTGAGAAGAACAAAGTGACTTGAAAACAAGGGGGGACTGCAACCTGGCTTCATACCTTAGCACAACTATCATTTTTGGATAGTTTTAGAAACTATGGAGAAAGAAAGGTACCTTGCAGTATAAGCCTGAATGGAGGAGTAAGATAAAGAATGGAACACTGACATGCCACATAAACCTTTTCTGTGTATTTTTAAAACATATACAGTAAGCATGACTCACAGAAGTACCATTTTATTTTTTCTGTTTGTTACCTGCTTTTGTATCTCTAAAGACTCAAAAACTTCTTTTCTCAAAGTGAGCCAAGGTTTGTGATGGCACTTTCTTCTTTTTGTTAAAAGATACAAATACAGAATTATCTGCCTTTGTGTAACTTTTCTGTGACATGTTTTTTGGAAGTGATCACAAGTTAGCAGATAATCCAGTAGCAACATTGACAGACAACTACTTTTTCCTCTTACTCTTCCAATTCTTCTTCTGACTATAACACTTTTAAATTATTTTCCTTCAATGTCTTCTTCTATAAAGAGGAGAGGAAGAAAAGAACCGAGAGCATTCCAGCAGAAGCATGACTGGAAATTAGCGAAGTTGCATTTCGAAGTATCCCAGTTCCTTCTCAGGTGGTGCTGGAGGACCCAAGTTTAGGCTTGGAAGGTACTGTCTTGTCTTCGAAGTGCCACCACCAGGAAGGCTAGAAGCTGGCACTTCAGAAGAAACTGGTTTTATTTTTCCTGCAGCCAAGCTGTAGTACTAAGCAGTATCCATTTAAGAATCTGAGCTACCCTGAAATGGAGATTTTTAGACATGGTTTGAAAATCTTTCCCCCCATTTTCCTTTTGCAGTTTAGTTTCTTGATATAAAAAGGGAAAAGGACAGTAGTAGAAAGAAAAGTCGACTATCTGAAATGGGGACTGCAATCTTTGACCTCCTTTGCTGCTAATGCACTGTATTTAAAGAAAACACACAGGTTTTCCAAATATTTTTCCTTACAGTCTTAAAATTAATGGATGAGTATTCCCTTCAAAGTCTCTTTCAAAGTCACTTAGCACAATGGTGGAAAACTTGTGTATATATATATATATATATATATATATATATATATATAAAACTTGTATATATACATATATATATATACACACATTAATTAGCATTGTTGTAGGAAAAAAATATTCCCACTAAATTGTTTCTTTGTCTTATTTTGGATAAAGTTATAATTCTGAAGTGCTACTACACTGACTATTTTCCATTTATGTAGACAGATTACTCCAAAGTGTATTGTGAGATCCTGATATTCCCAACTATGAACTGCTGGAATCAAAATGCACTTATAGAAAGACAAAAGGAATAATAAAATACTAATGTATTTTATATTATAATTCTATTCTTTGCCAAGCTCTTCTCACTTTTTTATTATTCTCTTTTTAAAATTATTGACATACCATCTCAAAATTTAGGATAGTAACTATAATGGGTATATACATGTGTGTATAAAAACCAAGACAAACCAACCAAGCAAAAATAAAAACAACACAAAAGGTAAAACAAAAGAGGAAAAAAACCCCCACAAAGTACAGCGCAACATGTATTTCTACTGCACAGAAAAATACATCTAACGGAGTAAATTCCCTAAGGAGGATGCCACACATACACAATTCATCTTCAACCCCAAATCAGAGATGTAGGAAGCAATGACCAGCTCTTGTTACTAAAAATTACATTCCATGTATCTTCATTGATGGACATTACAGCATTTGCAAAATTGTCCTTGCAAAACACTGCAGGTAACATAGAATGAATATTTCTGTACATACACTTGCTATTTTGAAAACCAATAAAATCCAAAGCCACATAATCTGTACAGTCTACCTTTACCTATACTTACTTACATAGTCAAGAAGGTATGCATCTAGTGCTCCTGTTCCATCAACCAGTGTAAACTTCATAATAAAAACATACTGGAGTGGCTCAATGCCTAAAACTGAATTAAAAAAAATAAAATAATCAATTTGTTTCTTAGAATCAGTACGCAAGACTATTAACAACTCAAGCTGACAATATTCTTCCTTTAACAGAAACTGACTTTGAAGACTGCCATTAAATGTATAAATTGAGAAGCCAAAAAAAACAAAGGCTCTGAATAGCAAGAAGTGGTTCACATTTTGAGAGTGTATTGCAGTCGGCCTAGAAACACTTTAACAGATCAGTCTATAAACACACAGAATTTTTTTTTTAAGCACTTATTCTCATCCTAGTAAAAGAAATGCTAATATTTGCTTAGATCTTAGATACTGCCTTGGTAGGTTCCTCCTCCTCCTCCTTTTATCCACGGAAGATTAAAGGAGACTTGTTCTTAATTCAGTGATAGGAAGCTGCCATTCCACCTGAAAACATATCTTCTGAGGAAAAAAATTCTTTCATATGAGGTAGTAAAAACTACCAGGCAAAGCCTTATTCAGAAAAACTGCTGGCAGTTCTGAAAACATTCCAGCATACACAAATGACTGTAGTCATTCTCTCACTGGCAGCAGTAACTGTCATGCTGCAAACATAAAATATTTTAAACATACAAAGTTACTGCAACTCTTCATCAGTCTTTTCTGGGTACATCTATCTAAATTGGCTAGTCATTTTATGTTCAACTGATCTGATATACTTGTAGGTTACAGTTTAGTCTGAAAATAGAGATGATAAAGAGTATTATATATAAAATAGTTCAAATGCAGAAAGCATTTAATGAATATTGATTTCATTTTGAGAATTAAATGTCAATTGCAGATGTTGTAACACTGCCAGTTATTTTTTACATTTATTTAAGAGAATATAACAGTTTATTTAAGAGAACCACTGTACTGCTCAAATAGTTTTTTTCTTTAATAAGACTTCTACTAAGCTTAGATACTGCTAGATATTACAAATTAGTATGTTAGAACATGAATGGATAAGTATGAGAACATTCTTTTATGTGAAGTTTTAAGCTCCTTTTTATCTTCAGCATTTGAATGTACTGACTACATAAAGTAACACAAAGCATGTAACACATGTGTTACAGTATAATTCCTTTAAATATTATTTCTTGCAGACTCTCTGGAATAAGCTTAGGATCAATTATGCTTACAGAAGAAAAAAGCCTAAGTTGCAATAGTCATCTTTAGGTCAGAAAAAATATATCTTCAAAAGGAAAAGCGAGACTAACTTCTAGGACTGCAAGCAAGTACACAGTTTAAAACTGACATCTGCAACCAAAAATTCATCACATTTGTGATGTGCCACAATACATGTTACTAGGGATACCTATGGTAAAGGAAACTAACATGTAAAATCCTTTAATTAATACTGTGACAGTTTCAAAAGTAGAGGTGAATAAATTTTACAGCATCATGTTCAAACATAACCATAAATGACACACTTCCTGTACAAAACTGTAACCCAGAAACCAAACCACTTCATATAAACACTTCAGAATCAAGGCACAACAGTACTTCAGGATAGTAACACGTCAGCTGACCTTGTGCTATTTCAGTTGGTTCCCATGATGGTGGTTGTTTTTCTGCTACCATGGAACTTAGACTCTTGATAGGCTTCGGAGTTGAACACTGCTTGCACCTAGCATTTAAAACAAGATACTGAGACTAAGCAAACACTGATTTATTTATACTAGAAGTTTCTGCACAGGAAAAAAAAAGAAACCTGATTTTCTTTTTGATTTGCACTCAGCGGGAGGGCAAAAGTATTTTTATTGCTGTTTAAAATAACTGTTTTACCAGATAAACAAGCTTTAGACCACACCAAACCCCTTAATACTCCTTTTGAATTACCCCTGCAGAGAAATAAAATCATGTTGGTCTGGAAAAGAACAGCCTTCCATTACCTAAAGGGGGACTGTAAGAAATGCGGGGAGAGGCTTTTTACAAGGCTGTGTAGTGATAGGTCAAAGGAGAATGGCTTTAAACTGAAAGAGGGTAGATTCAGATTGGGCATTAGGAAGTTCTTTGCTGTGAGGGTGGTGAGGCCCTTGCACAGGTTGCCTAGAGAAGCTGTTGCTGCCCCATCCCTGGCAGTGCTCAAGGCCAGGTTAGATAGGGCTTTGCACAATCTGGTCTAGTGGAAAGTACCCCTGCCCATGGCAAGAGGGCTGAAACTAGATGATCTTTAAGTCCCTTCCAACCCAAACTATTCTACGATTATAGGATCACTACATTGCTAAATAAACATTCATATGTCACCACTTTGCTGCTTAGCAATACAAACACCACCTTAACTTTGTAAAAGCAGGAACGAATCTGAATTTGTAGCGCACTAAAAACACAACAAGCTTAGAAGAGAAATTTGGCTTTACACATGTTAAAAAATATTAACTATGACTTATTAAAACAATGCCTCTTATTACTTGTATTTACACCAGTAATTATAAATTTTACATGAGACAGCAAATGTTGTAAGTGGATAAAAATGTTGGAGTACTGTATTTAACACTGTTCTCATTTGCCTCAAGGAATAAAATTACCAAACAACAATTTTTTTTTTCCAAATTTAGCTTTTGCACTAGTATATTACAGTTAGAACAAACCAGACATTTTTTACCTTTTAGAATTAGATGCAAAATTTGTCATAAAAATCAAAAACACTGGTTCTGCTCAAGTGATATAAAATCAAGCTCAATGAAGCTACTTTTTTGCTTTAAAAAACCCACCCAAACTTCAATAAAGTAACTGAGCTGGGGATTTTTTTATATGCAAGTGTGTTTATGATTTTTATATTTATATATAAATACGCATGCATATATGCACACACATAAATACTTATACAGTTACCCAAGCTCAGTGCTATAGCAAAAATAAATTTGCTTTTCATTACACTACCCAGAATCTTTTTTAGACTTTGCTAAATATATGCTAGTGATAAAAAAAGCACGTGGAACAAAGCTCTGAGCTGTCACCATTCTTGAACCATGAAGGAGTATGTTCTAGAGAGTTGGTTTTTACAATTAGCCATTTAAACAGAAAACATCTGAAGGCGGATTGTCCTTAGCTGGGAAAATACATGGATTATTAAAGTGCCGGGGGAAATAGTTTGTACTGGTGAAGAATCGGTCTCAGTAGGAATACCTATATACTGTCTTTATTTAAAAATAAATGGCCAAAAGAGCAAAACAATATATGGCAAAGAAAAATAATTATCTGCCTTCATTTTATTATTACCCTATGGTAAACTGTCGGGTCATGTGAAACATGCAGTATTTCTGCACAGAAATTTTTTTTTCTGCTTACAGGACCGAAGTAGTGGAACTCTGCTCTGCTTGAACTTACTAGGATTGCTGGGAGGAAGGACTCAATAGCTTGCACGAAGTAGACTCCCATATCTGAGCTTGGTAAATGCATGCTACTGTGCATGGGAGAACTTACTACTGCTAGCTCTCATTGAGCAGGAGCACTGTACTGCATAACATGGCTTCAATACCAGACCTAGATGGATGTGCTGTACTGCACAGCCTTGGAACTGTGGAATTCAGAAACCCCCTGAAGTTCTCTCTACAGTGACTGATATCCACAAATAGGTGTTGTGGACCTCAATAAATGGCAAATGCTTAGGAAAGACTGTCCAAAATCACAGAATCACAGAATGGTTTGGGTTAGAAAGGAGTTCAAAGCGCATCTAGTCCAACCTCCTGCAATGAGCAGGAGCATCTTCGAATAGATCAGGTTGCCCAGAACCACACCCAGCCTGGCCTTGAATGTCTTCAGGGATGGTGCATTCACCACCAATTTGGGCAACCCATTCCAGTATTTTACCATCCTGTCCTGGGTTTAGGACAGCACCCCTTGTCCTATCACAACAGGCCCTGAAAATCCCTTATTTCTTCAAAAACCAAAGCTTTCTCAGCACTAAGAGAGAGTGAGATGTGGGTTGACAGCCTGAAATTATTTCCTGGGTCTCTAAATATCATGTGCATACAAAAAAACCGCCAGCATACAATTTTAAAGCAACAAAATGTTTTGACTTTAGCGTAATGTATAAGACCAGAAAATGCATTTAATGTATTTTTCTGGCCAGAAAATGGAAGATCTGAACTAAAAGTGGAAGATTTAGGAATTCTGCAGCCTAAAGAGGTTCACATGTGCGTTTTTGTCTCTGTAGCATACTGCCGTACCCTCACCTCACAGGGAAGACTGAACCTGGGACACTGTCATTAAGGGCATAAAACTTATAGAGCAAGATAAAGCCCAGTTGCAGTTGAGTCTTTGGAAACAAAGTAGTAGTATGGCACTTCATCCCTGATCTTAATACTGATGATCACATTATGTATTCTGCATCAAAGAATCTTTGGCTAAGTTATGCCTTGAGCACCGTGTTCTGAATTACCGAAAAAACCTGAACCTACTTATTACTGCTACTACTAAAATATCAAAAAATACTTTTAACCTACCCATAATATTTTATGTTCCCTTGGAAAAGAAAAGGAACTGAAAGATCTAGTAAGTCAAGATCATGTTCTGTGGATCTCACAGGAATAACACATTTAAATTTCTTTGTAAGCTTCCAGATTTCTTTTAATGTTCCACCTATTAAAAAAAGAAAAACATAGTGGGTTTTTTGAAACTATAATCAAGAATAAATCAAGCAACTTGCAGTTCTTGGCTAGTAAGATACTGATTTCAGGACCTTCAATAGAAATTGAGATCCACTATTGAGAACTGAGAAATTGATCCATTACCTTCTCACTCTTACTCAACAACAGACTCAATAAAGAATCAAAGATGGACATTAATGAGAGCAGATGCCTTAATATCTTCCTCGCAGCTATCATTGCAACCATGAAGTTGTATTTAGTTACCATCATCTTCATATAATTTTTACTATGATTTTACCACAACTTCGAGAGAAAAAACCCCAAATTGACTATTTGCAATTGCCCCTAAAATCTATTAAGTTTTAAGTAGCAGTTTATCACAAAGTAGTAATTCAACCACGTCATAATTGACATAAGGTGGGAAACACAGAACCACGAAACTTCATGCTAATTTGAGGGCCATGCTATGAACACAGAAGAAATTTAACATACTAACACCTGGTATCCTAAGATTTTCCAGTTCCAGTGACAGGAAAAGGTTAAAATTTATTGTAAGTCACAGGATAACCTGCCTTCTGTCTCTATAGTGTGGCCTGCAGAACTGATTAAACAATCTTTTTGACATTTCAGCAATTCAGTGGAAATGTGGTTAAATTTATTAATTTAAAACATAGAGAGCAGTTATTTGGACATAGTTCAATAAAAATATATGATTTAATCAGCTTGTGAACAAAAACTAAAAAAGAAAGCAAGCTGTTTTAAAATAAATATATTCTACAACTGTGTTGTTTACCACTAACTATAAGATGCTTCAAAGAATTTATGACAAATAATTAGGAGACTGGATTGTAAAATATTTATCACATATACTTGTCACTTGCATTGCAGAGGTAATAAGAAAATAAAATCAATAAAATTATAATATTACTGGTGACTGAAAAATGTACAGCACAAAACCTCTTCAATAAATTTAACTTCCAGTAAAACAAACAAACAAACAAAAAACCCCAAAGAAAACAGAGGCACAAATATTTGAAAACGCTTCCCAAAAGGTTATAAAATTAAGGTCCTCCAAGTACAGTGAGACATATAAAGCCTCTCATGTATATTTAGCTCTCATTCAAGGGATTAACATACAAAACTCAGGGTAGTTTTAACTGACATTGCTAAAAGGTCTCTAGAGTTTCAAATTTGCTGTAATAAGAAATTACATCAAGCAAATGTATTCTGGCTTCTAAGAGACTGGCATAAACCAGAGAAAATTGGCAAGGATTGACAATGGCATGAATCACAGCGATCTCACATACAAATAATGAAGACATGCAAGAGTGTTAATCTTCTTGTTAACAGTAACATTTCACTCTTCAGTTCAACAAACCTGTAGCAATGGTTATAGATTCCCCTCACTGCCTGTGGAGGGCCACATAAAATTCTGTCCATTACCCAACTATTTACTCAATTCCAGCCCAAAAGATGCCAAACACTCAAAAAGAAGTCCTTGCTTCAGCATAATGATTATGAGAAAGAATACTGTGTTATAGAAGAGCAAATTGCTTGTGTTTAACAAACGGGTAGAATCTAGACCATGTTTGTCTAATAAAAGTCGTATGTTTGGCATTTGAGGGTTGTCTGTATCTGGAAAAGTGCTGGGAAAATTTCTATGGGGACTTCAAAATCTCCACCTCAAAAATTTTAGAGATAAATATTAAAATGGCATGTGGCTTTGACAAGTTTCATGATCAGTGTTCTGGCAAAAGTGTGAAAACACTCATTATGCCTTTTTCTTGTGCTCCAATATAAAGCACGTGTATCCACATACAGAAACACTTAGCTGCTGGCACTTCAATACTCGAAAAAAAGATCTACCATATATATATATGGGCGGGGTTATTTTAGGAACATGCAGTAGAAATAGAGTATTTTTTCTTTTGTTTTCACAAAGATAAGGTTAGATTGAGGAAAAAAAAAGGAAAAACAAAAATCCAGTTTGGAACATAAAATGTCTAAAACAAAGCAACTATCAGAAGTAGTTGACCATAAAACAACTATAAAACAGAACTATAAAACAGAAGGGGTTTTGTCATTGACCCTTACACAAAGGGCCACCTGACTTATTCACACCACCACTTCAGCACAACTGAAGACTTTGTTTTAAACTCAGAATGGTGCTATATGCAATTGTTTTCTATTCAAAACATTGCTTATTATTATTACTGCTAAATTGCTTTGTTTAAACAGTCAGTGGCTATTTTCGTCCCCTGAGGAAATCTTATAAAAACCACATCAAAAATACCTCCTGCTGCAAGAAGCTCTATTAGTCTGAAACAACACTGACATCCAGAGGCTGACAAAGTTAATTCTAGGCTTGTATTATCAGAAGCTTTCAAAAAACTTTTCCACATTAATACGAAAAACAGGTTGGTTTTTTTTTTTAGAAGACTCTGAGTTCTCAAATCAGAACTGAGAAAACAGTAAGCACAGCTAGAAAAAAACCCAGAGATGTTAATTTTAGCAGAAACAATAGTAAACTTAGTGGTATAAAGTAGATCTTGTAAGATTTTCATAGATGACTTTTTGCTATTTGCACAACAGTAACTTAAAAGTTCCAGCTGAGTTTGTTTTTGAAGACGCCTTTATGATCATCTCTACTTGAATACAAGTTCACATATCTTAAGTTTATATATGCTCAGAGTGGACACCCTGTTGTAATAAGTGGTATATTTGCAATTTGTCTTACCTTCTATCATAAGCAATGAAGTTTCAGGATTTTGAAGAATACCTTCATGCTTTACAAAATGGATAGCTATGTTCCTTTGTTTCTGGTCTTGTGTAGTCCACATTGCAGAATCATACCATGATGTGTTGTGTAATTCTGGGTTTGAAGCAGGAATGGCAGAGCCTTGTAAAATCGAGGCCAACTCATCTCCATGTGGAACTTCTTGCCTAGAACAATTTCCAAAGTGAGGAAGTAAACTCTTAACAGCTTCTCCTTAGGCAATGTAGCAACAAGGACAACAGTACTCTGAATAAATATTAAAATATAGTCATGAGACTTAAAGTATATACAGGAAAAATAACTGGTTTATATCAGCTTAGACATTTGTGGTTGTATAGCAAATTATGACAAGAGGATTTTTGTGTTAATAAGTTTTCTAAGTAATCTAATTTTAAGATTATGGCTCAGAGGCAGCCTTGTGACTTCATCCAAATGTATGTAAAAAATGCCAGAAAATAAATTATATAAGCTTCATATGATTTCAGTTGGGCCTGAATCCACATTAAAAGGGCCACACAACTGCACACCATTTCAGCAGAGTGGAAAGACTGTGTAAGCTCATATAATTTCAAGTTCTATGCTCTAGCCTATTTTATTTTGCATATCTGGTGGGTTGGGAAGAAGGACAGGCACACAATAGCTTCATGTATGCCCTGCAAAGGGAAAATCTGCAACTCTGCACCACCAGTTTCCTTCTCATTCTGTCAGCATGTACCATTTGTGCATTTCCAGCTGTCACTCAGAGAAATAATGCAGGTCATTCAAAATTTTACCAATATTGCCACCAACGGGCAAAAAGCCAGTGGTTGGCACACAAAAATGCCTTTGAATGTTTTCTCCTAAGCAAGACAGGGCTTCAGGAATAAGAACCGCGATTAAAAAGGACAATGAAAAAGCTATTTCACAAAACATTGAAAGAAAGTAGGTGCCAAGCTTCAGAGTTGACTTCTGCAGATTATTCTGACAATTTCACTTTCAAACCTAGAGCAGCTGCTTCCACCAGTGAGTAGGGTAATTCCTGCCTCTGAAACCAGATGGTGATAATTCTGCTGTGACTACAGAACTGCCACACAAGAGGTCTTCCTGAACCTGAACTTTCATTTCATGAACACAGTGCTGTTCACATGAACTCTTTCCACTTGTATTCCTGGATTACTATTTTAAATGCAACAGCGGTAGACCTAACGTAACAGACCATCTTTCTAGATATACCCATTAAACTCTTCCAGCCTCTACAGCCTGCCTGTAGATTTCCTGCAGAGGCAGGAATGGAATGAATTGGTTTTGAACTAAGCTACACATGAGGGTTGAAACTTCTGTAATGTGGATACATTAATAAAATTATCCACATATATTGACATTTTGCTATTTACAGAGAAACTTCCAGTCAAAGTCTAAAAAACCAAAAATAAATCTCTCAAGGATTTTATACACCAGGTGTTACGTGCATCTTACTGCACCAAGTGTTATATAATCAAACTTGCATTGAACGTCAGTAGTTCATGCTAAGAAAGCATACACCAAAACAGGAAACAAGTGCCACAGCAGAACATGTAGGAGAGAACTATGTCTTTAAATGTTTCCTTCCTGGGCCTCTTAACTCACCCAAATCCAGGCTGCAGTACAGATCCACTAATTTTCACCTTGGCATAAGGATAAAGTTCATACAGAACAAAAAAATTCTACCAATTGTATCTGCTTACTACAGAGTTGGCAAATATATCAAGAAACTAAGAAAAGTAGGCAAGATAGATAGTAATTTTCTCCTTCTTATACTTGGTAATAAAGACCAGGTATGCTGCTAAAATGACAAAGCATTTCCTCTAACATTAGCAACCAAGAGAATGTTATAACAACGTCTGATAAGGACCAAAAAGGGGCAAGCATACGACTTAGCATTCAAAAGCTGTCAGAGAAGGATAGTAGGGGCCTTTTCTTGTCTCAGTATTTGTATGTAATGTATTTTCACTGTACAAAAAATTTCAAAAGGTTAGGAGAATGCTACCATGCCATCTTTTAAGGAAAGCAGTAGTTTAGTTTCACCAGTAATAATAAAACTGCTTGCTTGGGACAGAGGTGAGGCTACGTCAGGCAAAAAAAAAGTGACACAGGATTCAGATGATCATAAATAGGACTGTATCACCTCATTCAGTAGTTTAATCAAAACCAGGCCATTTCAAACAGTCTCAGAATCATAGAATAGTCAGAGTTGGAAAGGCCCTTAAGATCATCTAGTTACACCCCCCCCCCGTCATTGGCAGGGACACCTCACACTAAACCATACTACCCAAGGCTGTGTCCAACCTGGCCTTGAACACTGTCAGGGATGGAGCATTCACAACCTCCCTGGGCAACCTATTCCAGTGCCTCACCACCTTTACAATAAATCATTTCTTCATTATATCCAATTTGAACTTCCCCTCTTTAACTTTTAACCCATTACCCCTTGTCCTGTCACTACAGTTCCTAACGAATAGTCCATCCCCAGCACCCCTATAGCCCCCCTTCAGATACTGGAAGACTGCTATGAGGTCTCCATGCAGCCTTCTCTTCTCCAGGCTGAACAGCCCCAACTTTCTCAGCCTATCTTCATATGGGAGGTACTCCAGTCCCCTGATCATCCTCGTGGCCCTCCTCTGCCCTTGTTCCAACAGATCCATGTCCTTTTTATGTTGAGGACACCAGAACTGTACACAATACTCCCAAGTGAGGTCTCGCGAGAGCAGAGTAGAGGGGCAAGATCACCTCCTTTGACCTGCTGGTCATGCTCCTTTTGATGCACCCCAAGATACAGTTGGCTTTCTGGGCTCCAAGCACACACTGAAGGTGGCTCATGTTCATTTTCTCATCGACCAACACCCCCAAGTATTTCTCCACAGGGCTGCTCTGAATCTCTTCTCTGCCCAGTCTGTAGCTGTGCCTGGGATTGCTTCGACACAGGTGTAGGATCTTGCACTTGTCATCGTTAAACTTCATAAGGTTGGCATCAGCCCACCTTACAAGTGTGTCGAGGTCCCTCTGGATGGCATTCCTTCCCTCCAGTGTATCAACCGAACCACACAGCTTGGTGTCATCGGCAAACTTGCTGAGGGCGCACTCAATCCCACTGTCCATGTCAGCAACAAAGATGTTGAACAAGATCGGTCCCAACACCGATCCCTGAGGGACACCACTCGTTACTGGTCTCCAGCCGGACACTGAGCCATTGACCACAACTCTTTGCCTGCGGCCATCTAGCCAGTTCTCTATCCACCTAGTGGTCCACCTATCAAATTGATGTCTCTCCAATTTAGAGACAAAGATGTTGTGTGGGGCAGTGTTGAACACTTTTCACAAGTCCAGGTAGATGATATCAACTGCTCTACCCCTGTCCGTCAGTTCTGTAGCCCCATCACAGAAGGCCACCAAATTGGTCAAACTTTCTTTCATTTTTAGAAAAGCAATGATAAAACGGTCAGTGAACTCACCCAGGTCAGAAAAAAAGACAAAATACCAAGGCTAATGGTGTTTCTGTGGTATTTTTGGATCTAGAAAATATGCCCTCTCTGGAAGATACACTTGAGTGAAAGATACTTTTCTCATTCATTTGGAGACTATGATACCTTTTTGCATATCCTATTTCAAATCCACAATATAACTTCCATATGGGAAAAACTGCACTGCTAAATTTGAAAAGAAAGAAAGCTTCTTTCTTCAAAAGCACTCAAAGGACTCTGTAAAAAAAGGAACTCATCTGATGTTTTCAAATTTTCCTACTATCAGTGAGTTTCAAATCTTTGCTCAAAATGAAAAACATTTACATTCAGCTCATGTTACACAAAAAAGATGAAAATACACTGAAAATTTAGACATCCGAAAACCTATAGAACAATTCATAATTGCTTTTATTGTGTGAAACACTTACAAAGAGTTGCATTTGGAACAATGAAGTTTAACAGCCTGATAGAGCTTCTGGGGTTTATAAGTTCCCAGCTTTGCTCTAATGCGGTACTGCTGAGGAGCCGTGCTGCTCAGAACGGTTTTCAGTTCTGTGTTATTCAGATCCAGATGACTCGTTAATACTGTAAAATAATGAAGACAAAACAAAAAAAGTTGTGCATATCTATTAAACACCGTAATATGTGGAATATGGGAAATGGCCATTCCAAGTATGCATTTTCCCTTACTGTCCAGCTTCCCTTCCCAGTTACACCCTCAATTTATCAATATAACATGTTACTACAGTCTTTCAGGTAAATCACAACAAATGCTGTTGAGCTGTTGTCTCAAAAATATTTTTGTTCTTTAGTGAAAGTAAAATCTATGTTTAGGTAAAAATGTTTCCTACCTGTAACAGTTAACTGCTGATACCTCTTCAAGTCTGATTCAAAATCTAAAATAAAGAAGAATTTCCTAATTATTTTCGTTCCTTCTTTACCACGCGGGCACACAAAAACAGACAGACAGGCAGATAGATACACATATAAAACCAAAAGCTGAACAAAGGAAAACGAAGATCCCAATAATGTATGGAGACAATACTGCAAAAGGAAAATGCAAAGTAAGCAGCAAACATTAATTATGAAAAGTTAATATATTTGAGGAGAACTTAGTGTATACATTAAAAAGCAATGCCCATCAAAATGAACACTTTTCAAATGCATACTGTGAATGATACTGCTAACATAAACTGTATTTATTCCCCTGTAATCCCTCTGGACAAGAGCATAAACACATTATTCTAAAAGCACTGTGGACTGCCTAGGGCCTTCACTGAGCAAACTCTACTACACATGCACAGTACAGTAAATATGTGCAAAATTATTTCTAAATTTGCAGTGTTATGGTCTAGACATGAGGGATTTATTCTTGACTTTTGCACCCTTTTAGAAATACCTGTGTCAGAGTATGTTAATAATAGCTAAGTACCATGTGATTTTGAAAGCTAGAAGCAAAGATGCAAACTATGTGCAAACACCATTAGAGTTTAATTCATTTTTAGTTTTTCTCATTCTGGGTTTAAAATACCACTGGAAGAATAATATGGGAACTGTAGAAGTGTCTGTAAAATACTACTTTTCCATGGCATTGCACCTTGCAACTCTGCCACTGACACAATTTTCCATCCAATGGCTTTACAATGGCTCCTCAAACAAGCAGCTGTTTAGTAGTGTTTTCGGTGTCTGCCTCTGAGTAATCCCCCTTTAGAGGGAATTAATCAGTGCTTTATAATCTAATATAGTATGAATAAGACAACACCTGTGTTTAATAATTTATTCACTGCCTCCTATGAAAGTATTTTTCCATGTATATGAAAGACTTGTGCTGCAAGACAGGTTAGGGTAATGTCAATTTCCAGTCTAATAATCCAAAAGAATCCTCTAAAGCTTTGTGTCTGAAACTAACATACACTTACAGACACAATAACTGTGACCTTATCTTGACCATGTATGTGTTAGAAGAAACAGCTTTCAATTGTTCCTACCTGTATCATTGTAAAAAGTGTCACCTACTTCGACTGAAGACATGCTTTCCATATTCTGACTGTCGGACAGATCCACAGATTCTAAGAATCTATAAATAAATAAATATTTTATATTCTATATATTCAGAAGAGAATAAATGTGATAATTATTACAACACTACAGAACAGAAATCTCAATACCTACTCTATTTTAAATTAAAAAAATTAGTCTTTATTTACATAACCCCCCAAATACTATTCATATTAGTAGTGCTAAAGATGTACGGTGTTCCAGAGCTTCCGGTTCTTACATATTTACATTTCTGATCTCTATAGTTGCATTAGCTTAGAGTTTTCCAGAATCAGCTAGAGAAAAAAACCCACCCCTACATATAGAACTTACACTTTTAGATCCTTAACATCCGGGTGACTTTCTGGTAAGACTCCTATTCCTCGACCATAACCGGTACCTCCATGAAGATGAAATTCTATATGTGAGGCATCTTCACTATCAGCACTTGTTTGTTTTGTACGAATACTGTAAATTCTCAGAAAACTTCCAATCTGAAAAAAAAATAAAAATAAAAAAATATTGGTTGCTTACTCGGACTAAATGACGTAACAGATGAGAATTTCAGGGACCTCTGGAGAGTGCCTAGTCCGACCCCCATGCCCAGAGCAGAATCAACTAGAGCAGGCTCCTTCAGGCTGTCTCCAGCTGGGCTTTGAGTGTTTCTGAAGATGGAGACCCCAAAACCTCTCTGGGTGATCTGTTTGTTTTGCTTTATCAGACAGAATTAGTGGCAGCAAAGGCTGACTCAGAACCAGCACAAGCTTTTTTACTGATTCTCACGTAGACTTCAGAAGACAGATCAAACGAGCCGATACATTCCTTTCCTGAGGGCACAATTTGTCTTCTATATTCACAACACAGCCCTCTGGAGACTGACATGCTGTGATTTCTCCATGTATGCTCAATCTCAGCAGTTGACCTCATGTCCATCACCATGCATGGGCTATTATCTGTTTATGTTCACATGCAAACATATCTCCTTACCCAGATTTCTTTATCTTGTCTTACATTACAGGTAAGATTTTTTTTTCTACACCAGGATACAAGGCAACACATGTTACAAATTCAAAGATTCTGGCACTGATCTTGACTCTGTTAGATTTTCTCCTTGGGTACATGGAGCACATACTTCTTGTTTTGCTTAGAATTACTTTGTGTTCTCTAAAACAGTTTTGTGAAGTTATACAAATGGACTTAGGCTAACTTATAAAAGCACCTATTAAGAAAGAAGTTATGGAGGCATGAACATCAAATACATCTTTAACTTTGCTTTTATTTCAAAAAAACACTCCCAGTATGCCTCCCTCTCACCTCCCTGAAAGCCTAAACCCAAACCAAGATTCTAAAGGTAGACAATCTGGAGACTTAATTACATAGTTAATTTTCCTTCAATATGTCTTAAAAGCCTTTGAATCAGATTAACCAGCACCCAAACCCTTTTTCTAAAGTATAACCTGAGATCCAGCTGATAGCTGGCAAGCTACACATTCAATAACCTGAATTTATGTTCACTCTAAGTATCTTTAAATTGCCCTATATAAATGATGAATTATTTAAATTTAGTTCAATTAACATTAATATTACAGCAGAATCCTGTTAAATCTTAATTCTGTTTCAGCTCCTGCTTTAACCAGTAGAAACCTAAAAAGTATCCCTATTAGACTGGATTGCCCAGATCCTAGTACAACATTTACAAATGTGCATGTGTGCATATATATATATATATATATATATAAATGGGTGTATATATATATATACACACACATAAAAGCAGTTAAGCAACATTGATTCTAGAATCCTCCTCTGAATCAAGGAACAGGCTATGAGTATATAATGCTGGTACCAAATTGCTCTTTTAAACAACAATCAAACTGAAAAAAGCAGCATACTTTCAAACTGAGGCACCAGGGACATAAGAAACACACTTCAACCTGCACCTATTTTGCTTCTAGCATGGAGCTCTTATAAGGTTTTAGTTGATCTGCATCATTAAGGGGCTGCTCATTTTGTTCATTCAAAGTGTATCAACATGACAGCTTGTGCATTTCGGTAGCAGTTCAGAGGCTTATCTAAAGCCTTTTTTTATCTTTCCCAGGTGCAAAATTTAATTTAATTATGTTGAATATCCAAAAATGCAAGGGACAGTCATACTGTAAAACTAATCTGATGACTATGACAACTGCATTTGGAGAAAGCCTTTATTTTTAAGTTCTTAGCAAAGTTCTACTTACCAAACAACCTTATGCCAATTTACTTGTGTCAAAATATTGCCCCCCCCCGAGTAATTTTTATATAAGTGGGAAAAAGCTGATTATAATTGAAGAACTTTCTATCAAAAACCATGTATGAAAAGTCTTTACTATTTACTGTATGCAAAACCATAAAACATTAAACATGGGAGGAGAGAGCCCAGAAGGCAAGAATACAAAGTGCTGGGTTTGCCTTCTAGACTTGTGTGCTGAAATTTATGCAAGAAGCCAGACAAACTGCATGTCTTACTGTCCCGAGATTTATGACTATGAAAGTATCTTCCTGCAGTTTCCGTGAGCTCCTTTGGGAGGCAGCATTGCTCACTGTTAACTGTGTGAGCAAATGTTACTGCTGAAAATGTTACCGTATTTCTGTTGTTTACAGAATGCCTGCAGAGCGAGTACACTTCATCTACCTGACTGAGAAGAAATTATAACCTTCATTAAAGTAAACAGCATGATTTACAGAGCCACATCTAAAATCTAATACAAAACCAGCTCCTTACTTGACTACAGCAGTTCTGCTTATGAATTACCTACCTCATTTAAAGCAAGTTCATTTAAAATGAAATTAAAGCAGTAAGGACACGTTTCTTTAAGTAATATAAAATAGACTAAGACTCTATTTGCAGTCTAATTCAAGTATGACAATTTTAAGAATAAATATTAAGGTTAAAAGAAAAATTAAGAAGTTGCATATGCAGTTCCCTGTAGTTAGTCAAATAAAACAACTTTCTAATTTATCTCAAAAATTCCCTTAATTATTTCAAAAAATATAGGATTGCATTACTTTTTAAGGCACTGATGAATCTGGAACAGTCATTTATCACAGTAGTTAAATGTCCACATCTGGCCAGAAAGAACTCATGACAAGAGGCTGTCTTTATTTACAGGAATCACTTAAAATAATCTGTACTAATTTTTATGTCTATTTTATGGCTTATTATATTTAATGACATTTCTTTGTCATAATTTTATCATATCAACAGTCTAATTTTATTGAATAGATTGTGCACAACTTTTTGCACATGACAGGAAGCATATACACAGCACATGTGTACGGTCCTTTGCAATAAAAAATATCAAAACTATTAAAGGGTTTGGAGGACTTGGGGGTGGGATGGTGTTGTGGTTCATTGTTTTTTTTTCCTCTTTTAATGAGTACAAAGACAGAAGAGGGGAAAACATCATGGACAGGTCCAAAGAATGCTACCCAGGCCTGAAAAGTAGGAAGCTAGAAATTACTGCAGTAACCCATTTAAGTTGCACGCTGGAAACGTAGCTCAGACACTTGGAAAGTAAACAAGGCTTCTTAGTCCAAACTACTAGCAAAAAAGATATTACACTGTATACAGAAAGAGGAACAGCTGCAAATATTCTAATTCTGCACCTGAAGACACATAACACGAAAAAAATACTGTGGACCTATAACCTAGGATTTGTACGCATACTCAAGGTTAGTTGTTTTAACTGTACTATACAGAAAATGCAAGGCAACACAAAACTGATGGTATCAAGCCACAAGAGGACAGGATCACATATTCAATGAATGACAATACATAAGGAAATCTCTAAGCCACTGTAGACAGCTGGATCCCTGCAGTGCACTGAGTGAGCACTGATGCTCACTCACCTTGATGCTTACCATCTAGCAAAATGCCACAGATGGAGAAACCCATGGCACAGTCCTGTTGCAATGCCAATGAATCCTGAGAGCCTCTGAAAACACCAGGATGAGAAAAGCTAAGAATAATGAACTACAGCCTATGAGGAGCAACTGTACCCTGGAGAGTTAGTTGCAGGCTGGGGTTCCTACAGTAAAGAGAAAGCTTCATGCATTCCCGGTAGCCAGAGGAAGAGGGAAATTCAGGAAAAAGCACTGATCATCAGTGTCTTTGCTTAGCTGTAGGTCTTGCTGTCATCTTTATGCCTCAGGAAATAATTTCCTTCAGAGATGAGATTTCTGAAAATTCTGTTTGTGTTCAGTTAAGGCATCAAATGTTGAAAGCCACAATCTTGCCCAGCAGGAAAGGGAGGCAAATAAATATAGGGGACAAAAAGTCTACTTACGGTATCAACTGTAGTGTTTCTTCAATATTACTAAAATTCCCTCCACTGAAAATTGTAAATATCATTTGACTGTTTCAGAAAATGGGATGAAACGCTCCTGTCTTCAATGTTCTCTGGACAGACAATCCAAACAAACAGCTTTTAACAAACTCTTGTACGAATATCCCTGACACGGTGCTCCAGGATTTGCTAAAAATTCACTATAATACATCACGTATGATCTCTAGACTTGTAGTGCTTACTCAGAGCTTCCTTGTCTGAATATTTTCTTTTCCTCTCCAGTCTACTCTTCTTAGTATCAAGGCTGCGTAAAACAGATTGTTCCTACGTAAAACATTTCAGAGCTGCAACTGTCATTGCAAATGGTACATGATAATATGATAGAGTGTAACCTAACAATTCGATAACAATTTATATTAAAAAAGGCAATTTTAAGCTACTATCAAATGCAGAAGAAACAGATGAAAATAAATGTACTTTTATTATTTCTGAAGCCATAAGTTGGTGAGGCATTTACTACAGTTTCTGTCCACAGTGTTCTCTGCGTTCACGTTCAGGCAGGTGCACATGCAAACACCAAATGCTCTCCAGCTTTACATACCAATATAAACGATTTCTTAAAAAATTTTTACATAACAAGACCCTGAAATAAATATTAATCAGGTTAATATAGATTATTTCAAATATACTTTCTCATGACATAACATTATTTCTACCAGTATTTTAAACCAAACCTTTCATTAAATTATCTATTTTAGGAAAAGCCACCCCAAATTCTATTACCTTTAGAGTATTCTGTGAAATAAAATTAATTGCACATATTGCAAGCTGAACATATGAAATCTTCCTGAAGTTTAACTGTTAAGATTAATACTTTAATGACTTCATTAAGACAATCCACTGAAAAGCAGTGTTCAAAAATGATCTAACTTATACATCTTGCATGAGTGAAACTACTGCAGCTTTGGACATAGCCAAGAGAACGATCCATGTTGCTCAGCAGGTTAAACTAGGTTTGTTAGTTTCCTTTCACATTAGAGCTTCTGCTACACAGTGCAGTATACAGCAAAGCCACAGATGCTTTAGAGGTAAGAAAGAAAAGGTTCATAGAAAAGAAAGACATCCTATGTGAGATATTCAACAGGAATTCCTGAATGTAAATGGGAGAGTGCAGTAAAGGGAATATCACCAGCTACTCAAGAAAATATGTTTATTGCTTTTTTCCTTTAGCTTTCAAAAGACACTGCTTCACTGGAATATCAGCTGATATTTACATCAACAGATTACATCAGATAGCAAGAGAAAAATTCTGGAAAAGAATATGCGAGTAATGAAATACTTCTGTGATTGAGTTTTGTTATGGATTCTTACACAAGGGCAACTTATTTTGCTGTCTATCATTTACTTATGAACAGGCATTAATATACCAAATTCATTTAATATCTGCTGTTATCACTTACCTTTATTTTCTGGTAAACTCCTTAAAAATGATGCTTGGGTACATTGGGGAAAGCATAAAATGAAAGATGTATTCTTTGCTAATTTACTGTATTCAGAAGCAAGATGGCAGTATTGTTGAAGATCAAATGTTTAATTATGTTGTTGTTTTCTCTATCTAAGCATAATCAGCATTACTGAAACACTAAATGAAGATTGCACTGCAAATTGCAGAAGTTTATAGAACAGAAAATCTTTTATTGACTTTAGAATTACTGGCCTTTTTGGGGACTACAGGTTTAACCCCACTTTATATAATTTAAAAAATAATTTTAAAGCCTAGAACACATTTTCTGAGTGCATTATTTTCCCAGAATTCTATATGGTATTGCAGTTTCTGAAAAGAACTGCTTAATTGGAAGATTTTTTCATGGCAGTTTTAGGATAATGAGGCTGTTTCACACATGTTGAAGGGGTTTTGCATTCAAACAAAAGGTATGGGAAATACAATGAGGTATAAAGACCAACATCTGAAATGAATTAACAGTGTAACTGAATTGATACATTCTCTGAAGTGCGTTCTAAGCAGAAAACAGGCCACAAAATGAGAGTTAGAAAAATCAGACAGTGCATTACCTTAAGGGATCTTGCCAGATGTACATGGTTGTCATAAACTAGAATGTCTACTGTTAGATTTTGCAGCCGACGAAGAAGAACTTTTTCTCCTTCCAGGTTCCTTGCTTCCACAGGAACCTTCCACGTTGGGTAGGGACATTTTGTGCCATCCCATACCTACAATGCAGAAGAACTATTTCAATATTCCCAGAATACTGCAGATTGAGATTGTAAATAACTTTAACAAATTTGTTGTTTGATTAGTAGTTGATAACAATAAAAAAATCTTAACTGGAGTCTTAAAGTCCTTAAATTTGATTGTATTATTTTTAATTATCATTCCTTACAGAGTATAAAATATCCTTTACATAGAATCTGACCAAGTTTTAAGACCTGGGATTTGTTAATACTATTATTAATAATAATAATAATAATAATAAATAGTAACAATAATAAAATCTGTGCTAGCAACACCTCAACTGTTTATCCAGCAGTTACAACTATTAGAATTCTCCATAGGCAGAACTGTTTATATTTAATATTTTAATCCTGATATAGGGTGTTTTTTAACCACTTAGCTACAGTATATGAAGACTGAGTACACAGCATAGACTCCCTTAGTTACTGAATCTCCTGCATCACTATACACCGCCAGTTATCCAGATTGTGTTAGAAAAAAAACTGGTATTTAACATATATTTAATTACAAGGATTATAAAAATTGTTTGCCTAAAGCCAAGTTCTTGATACACTTAAGTAGTGAAATATCAATAAGAGTTATTTTTGACCTATCAAAGTTACCGTGAAAAAAGTAAGATTACCAACAGACTGGAACCCAAATCTTAATGCTTAAACCAGACATTAAAATTTCAGTGGTAACTGCTTATGGTTCTGTAAACTGTGGTTTCCCGAGTTCTTGATGACAGTCTCTTCTCAGAGACAACATAAACAAGAAAAAACTAGAGGCATCTGGACTATAAGACTGCAATGCTGCATTTCATAGGATTTCCTGCATATAAATTCAACAGAAGCTAATTTTCAGACAGTTTATGATACCAAGGCATTCTGTCCCATGAGTTAGGTGCTGCAGAGGGGGAGAAGACAAAACTTAATTTTTAAAGGGTTTCTACCCCTTACGCTTAACTGCTGTGGATCAAGGATCCTCATGAAAAGATCTAAGAATCAGCAGAATCATATACACATCAAATATACTGAGAATAACTCATGGTTGAAATACTCATCCAAATCAAGAGATAAAAGGGGAAACTGTTCAGTGAAAATGTCCCATAACATTAAATTAATGCTCCCAAATAAGAGTGTATTCTGAAGGACTCAGATGGCCAGGCCAAGGTGCTGCCACAGATTAAAAAAAAAATAAAATTCTATTATATTCTGATCCTGTACCATGAAATGCTTAAAACCACCTCTGAAAGAGAGGTTGTCCACTGCTCGAACTATCAAACCTTCTCCAGAACTGGGCTTGAGAAACACAGACTTAGTGCATATGCATTCTGAATTTAGTCACTTGGACAAAATAAAGAAGCTTAAGTTTGTTAAAGTTTCCCATTATTTTTCAACAGGCTTTACCTGGGACACTTTGGTAGTTTCACATTTAGGAGATCGATCTGACAAATGGATTGCTGAATGTTTCCTGTCAAATTCAAGGATGACTACTTACCTAAAATGTCCTTTGACAGAGGAACTAACAAGGCTAGTGTTGGGGCACCTTTAGGAGGAATTTATAAGCCAGAAAACTTTCTTTACCAGAAAAAGAAAATCCTTAGGAAAGTAGTTGGTTTTGTTTTTTATTTGCACAACTATTAGCTCTTTACCTCAGGAACTTGCCAGCTTCACTGTACTCAAATTATGGATGAAAACAGAGCCCTGGTTTCCAAAACCAAAAGTGGTCTAAAAACCAACACTGATTAAGTTCATTCAGGGTAGGAAACAGCAGATTACTATTCACGTTACTATTACTAGTCATGAACACAAGACTGGAGCTAAGGAATAGTTAGTGGCAACCTTTGTCCAAACACTGAAATGGAAGAGGCAATGAAACCTGTTGCTCTCTTCAGCAGAGCATGCTGTGTGACATAGCTTAATGTCAGCAATTTAACTGACAGACAGAAGGAAAGACTAGTAGTAACACTCTTATGAAAGACATAAATGACAGAAGTATTTCTAGCATGAGTTTTTTAGTGTCCATCACTTTCAATAACAAAATACTCAGAAAAAGATAAGTTCTAATGCTCTTTATGCCATGTCATCCCCAAGCTGTGCATATCCCGATTTATTTATCAAGTTCAATCATAAAAGTTATGCTATGAGTGATGCACAAAATTACTGAAATTCACCTAAGTTCTTTGGAGCAATCCCCATTAGTTACATAAGCTCAACACTTAAAATAATCATTATGTTTTATAGTATAATCAACCATTAATATAACTGATATACTTGGAATGACATAATAAATCTAAATCATTATTACAAAACATATAACCAAAATAATACAATATTTAATGACCACTCCATTTCACTTGATATTACATTTGTTGTTTTTCTGTTTCAGTGGTTTTTTTGCTTGTTTGTTTGTTGGGTGTTTTTTTTTCTTTATCAAATGAAAAAAATAGAGATCTGTCTACAATTTTTAAAAAGGCTTCTTCTATTATGACCAACTTTTGACATGAGAAAGGGATGCTTGAGAAGCGAGGAAATTACCAACAGCCTACCAATGTTAATATACAATTTTTCAGCTTGTCTGATCGATTTTAATATGGATTTAAGTATTAAATATCTTACACCACTAAAAAATATACAGTCAAAGGAATTATGTATCAGAGAAATTGACCTGCTGTTGTTTGATAGTCAAGCTTTTACCTTCCTCAGCCTATCCTAAGTTTTCTCCCCAAGTCATTATCTTTACTATACAAACCTAACAAAATTGATTTCAGATCTTACAACAGAGCGTAAAGAAATATTAATAATTTACAAAAGCACTTGTCTCTCTCTGTCCTTGTAAAGAGTCCTTCAATGCTGAACATATACTTATTAACGAACAACTTCATTACAGTCCAAAGTTCTGAAATTTTACGGGGTCTCATTAAACATCTATTTCATAAGGGATAACTAAATGGAAATGTTTGTAACAGCAGCAAAGCATATTATAGGATGACACTTAAGACTTGTTTCTACGTAGTGCAAGCGTTTTGCTCTGCACGAGAAAAATCTCTGCTGCTTTAATGAAGGAATAATGAATTGTGCTGCTTCTAAAAATGTTGCAGCAGTACAGCTTAATACAGTAGAACCAATAAATAATTTTACAAAGTCATAAAATGAAAATAACAGCCTATTCTTCACTGATATTTTAACAAGCAACTTCTAAAAGAGAAAGAATTTATAAAGGAATTTCAGAATTAACACCAGACTCTTATACCTGGAGCTAAACCCAGGAAAATTATGCAGACCTCTTTTTTACTTAACTGATATTAAGGATCACCCTGGGAAAGGTGCGTGGCACTTTGCATTTTACATTTTCAGTGAGTGGTAATCCCCAAAGCATTTTTGTACAAGTAAAAGCAGCTACCTAAAATAAATCCATCAAAATAGGTAATATAATCCATTCCTTAGATAGTGCTACTTACTGCATTAACTATATCCAGCAGATCTAGAAAAGAAGCAACAATTGCTGCTAACTAAAAATCAAGGTTGAAATTTAAAATTAACAATATTTTTCAACTTTAAGAAATCTTATTATATTTATCTACAAATGTTTGTGAAATGCTGATTCATAACAATGCCATCTTACAAAACCTCCATAAAGAAATGTATCAGATGAAGAGTTTTAAAGCGAAATGGGATTTCTATTTTGTTTACATGGAAATAAAATGGTCAAGGATCATCAGTTTACTTAACCTCAAAATACTTATCTACATAACATTAAAGCAATGAATATGTCTGGTTTATAAAAAATTGAATCACAATGCCTTAATAAATATAAAAAAATATTGTTAAAAAAATAATCTACCTTTAGAAGAAAAGAAGATCCATCCACTTTTGCTTTTCCTACCAGCTGGCAAGTGAGATCAAAGAACAGCATTGGCTGAACACCAGACAATTTTAGTGCAGGTTCAGAGACAGAAAGATTACTGGCTGCCCAAACACGTAAATCTTCTATTGTTTTGTGTTCTTCATCCACGAAACTGTACCCTTTGCTAGAGGTTCGAGGAACTATTGGTGCTCCTACAGTTCCATCAAATGTCAAGGATGCAAATCCTCCACTGGTAATTCCCTGCATCCGTCCATTGTATTCCCTGATCTGTAACAAGGTATGAAGAAAAAAAGAAAATGGTTACATTGCATTGAAATATACATACATTTGTTTTATCACATGCATGAAGAACAGACCACTGATCACTTTTGTTCCCAGTGGTATTAGGAGAATGAAGTAAAAATAAAAATGAAATAAAAAAAAAAAAGGAGCAGTAACAAGATAACAAAGTGAATAAGCAGAAAATATAGTCTAACATGAAAGATTTATTTATTTTTTTAAAGAGGCAAACTACCTGTAAATACACAGCATTGGTAGAGAGCATTCACATATCTCACAATGCTTGTGTGGGGAGCACATCAGGACTGTGTTTACAGATGGGAAAACTGAAGCATAATTTTTAGGGGTCATACAGCAGAGCGATGGCAGAGCAAAGTTATTACAGATTCCTCTTTCCTGCCTTTCAAAATAGCCCCATTTCCTGATATTATGGAACTGAAAAAGAAAATACCAACTCTAGAAGGGCTTTTTTTCTTTTTTCCCCTATAAAGTAAGCAGTGACCAGCTTTCACACACTGAATTATGAATATAGCTCTCACTCTTACGTCTACTACTCTGCACATGGCAGATACCCTCTATCCTGATTTAGTTGTGTATCTGCTACCATATAAAACATGGTGTTTAAAACCTGAAGAGTTCCTTCAAGGATCTAGCTTAATCTTCCTGTTCCCTGTACTTATATAAAAGCACTGCAGAAAGCAATTGTCAGAAATCTCAAACTGACTGTTTTGATCCATCTCTTTTTAATTAAAATTTACTTACCAAAAAACCAACAAGACTTCTCCATATAGCACTTGTGAGACAATACAGATTAGGATTCCTAGTGCTCAATTTTCAAGTGCTTGAAAATCTACTGATTTAAAAAAGCAGAATCTGAAATATGTGACAGAAGTTCTAAACAGCAATATTTTTTTACCAAAACATTGCCAGTTATTTAGGCCTACATTTTATAAGCACACTTAAATTTAAAAAGCACCCAAATCAAGTATTCCTTGGAAAATCATAAACAAAGTTGAGCCCTGGTGACAGGAATTCCTTTAGTCCCTGCTACTTTAACATAATGCATAAATGCATTAAAGACCATCCCTAGGACAAACTTTCATTTACTTAATTATTAAGACATGAACAATGAAGCACTTTAATTCACGGAACCATAGAATTACAGAATAGTTTGAGTTGGAAGGGGCTTTAAAGATCATGAAAAATGATTCTGAAATTTTATTAAGCTAAGGGAAAAGAGCTAATCTAAGACTTGGCTACATAATGACAACTCCCTCTCAGCAGATTTTGTGTCATTTCTAGAGGGCTTGGGGATTCTTTCAAAATAGGTAGACTGTGGGGAAAAGCAGGGGAGGGGGCAGCAGGCGATTGCTTTAAAAATTCCCTGGTAATTTTAAATAAATTCAATAAATAATGGTTCCAAACAAGAGTATCTTCTGGCACAAAACCAGAGCAGATACAATGTATTTGGCTTTCTCTAGGCAAGCAAGTAAATTCAAATACATATTGCAGGAGTGTTTGGCTTAGTTTTTATGAACTAAAGAACAAAAGGTGAAATGTCACCCCAATAAACTGTGTGGCCATTAAACTCTAGTGATTTCTATGGGGTACAACTCTATCCTGAATATGCTCATTGAAAAGAAGCTAATCTTGAAACACTTATAAATAGGTTTACAGCAGCCTAAACCACTTGAATTATATTTTTCTTACTGCAGCTGGTGTTAGTCACCTCAGTCAATGAAAGAGAAAAGTGCAATACTAAGTAATGTATAAAGCTGGAATAATAGCATCTCCAAGGTAGTTTTCCATCAAAACTGATCGTTAAATTGCAGAAGCAAAGGACTATTATGAAACCACTGCAGTCACTGATCATCTCTTAATATCAAACAAATGCCTTGTAAAACAACATATACTGAGCTAATGTACACATTCTTATATTAAGATTACCTAAAATAAATTTTACTATTGATTTGCGGATCAAGAATTCAAGACAATATTTTGAATTATGAATATACTAAATTTAAACTTGACTATTATTTATACATATAAAATTATTTCAAGACATCTAGTTGTGTTGTGGCCTGCTTTTGGGTTTTATTTTTGTTCATCTGTTTTTTGAATTATTTTATCATCTGAAACTCACTGTCCAAACTTCTATTCCCATGTGAGCATACATTCAGCTGAAGACCTCATTGTAAGGTATCTTTTACCTAAGAAGTCAAAATATATACTTAACCAGCTGAAACAATTTCTGTTCTGATAATCATTTAAAAAAAACAGTACATATTGTGATACTGCTTTAGAAACATTCCTCAGAGAAAGCAGAAGAGCCTATCTGACAAAATTCTAGTAAAGTAAAAAATGAATGATTTGGAATATTTCCTACATATTTAAGACATAACAAAACCTAGAGAATTAAGACTTGAAATTGCTGCAGAGACTGTATGATACTGAGGATGTCCTACAATAGTTTATAGTAAGAGGTCACTGCTTTGGTCTTCATTCTCAAAGTGTTCCAGACGTCACACACTTCTATAACGCTGACGAGTCATACATCTCCATAACGCTGTATATTTGGGAAAAAGACCCATCAAAACACATTCTAGACAGTGATTGTATCAGACAACTAGTGTATGCTCAACAAGATGAACACCTAAACAAGAATGTGCTTCACTTTTCTCTGATTCTCAAACATTAAAATGGAAATCAAATACCAATTCACTTCACTGAGAGTGAGGAAATAAATTTTTGTTTGTGAATCACTCAGAGGCAATAAGGAATATTAGAGAAAAGCCAATGAGGAAATTAATAATTCTATCATCATGCCAGGGTTCGAGCAATACAAGAAAGGCAGAATATACGTCAAGACTCCCAAGTCAAGTGAGGATAAAGTACTGCAGGTTTAGTCAGCACCAGCAGGTTGCCTCATCCCTCTCTTTAGTAGCTTAAACATTAGGCATTGAGTCTAAGATATTAAGAGCACCCAGAGTTAACTATAGAAGAAAAAATGTTCCAAGAAAACTCCACTTGCAATTAACTCCTTCTTTGCCATGAAGATAGAGGGGGCTAGACAAAAGTTCAGCTTTTACACTGTTGGTTAGGGAGATCCCCCCCACTGTCATCTCTGCAGAGATGACAGACTGAGGCTGAAGGCCCAAATACAGTATTGCAAATCACTAAGTACTGTAATTCAGAAGAAATTATCATAAAAAGTCATAATAATGTACTTCAAGGAATATTAACTGGGATTTAGTTAAAACTGGGCAATCTTTCAGTTCTATTACAAAGACACTTTAAATTCTCTGCAACAAACACTGAGCAAATAAAATTTTTCTCTACCAGAGTGATCCCAACAGAATCCTCTCCATTAAGTTCGTATTAGCCCTGAACCATCGCACCTTGCCAACACCTGTGTTACTAGGAAGAGAAGATACTCATTAAGAGCTGAGAGTGTAGCTGAGAGCAGTCATTTTTAAAATGTGTTTGCTAACTACGTCAACTTCTTGGAAGATTCTCAAAAGCATATCTGGAACAGAGATATGTGAATTCATGCTGTAAGGACTATGTATTTCTGTCTTCACTGGTAAGAACAGCTCTGGAAGGCTGTAGCCTCTAAAACCCTCAGTTGCTGCCCATTCAGCAAGTTATGAGAAGGTGATAAGGCCTGAAGACAAAAGAAGACAGTTAAGAAGGAACTGCAGACAGTGTAATTAAAACTCTAATTAGACTTTATTTTTTCTTTTTTTTTTTCTCTTTTTTTTTTTTTCTTTTAAAATGAAACTGTATGGCACAGCAGTCACAAATGATATGCTGGTGCAAGAGAAAGAGGTCACTCACTTCCAGTTCACTCCCAACAGTTGGCACCAAGCTTCTATGTCAGACTTTTACCTGCTCAGATCAGATATGAAAATTCCCAAAGTAGCTGTTTTTTAGCCTGGAGTGAATGAAGACATTCTCATCCAGAAAAAGACAACTTAGTGACTTCAGATCATTCTAACTTAGAAAATAATTAAACAAGCTGTCAGTTTACACATCTGAGGAGATACAGATTGTGGGTAGGTGGAGGTCAGTTAGGGCTGGAAACCACTTAAAAAGCTCAGGTGTGATGAAAAAAGCATATGTGGGAGGAAATTGACAAACCCATCTTTAAATAATGAAATATCATCTTGGAGAATGAAGAAGTACCAACTGACAGGAATTTTAGAATAATGTCCTCAAAAATGTAATGCCAAATCAGAACGGTGAAGTTCCTTACATGTGCTATGTCCATAAGTTTCCATAATAAGTTTATATTAAAAGAGTGGAGTTGAGACACTACTATGTTTGCATAAGAGGGTGCACACATAACTTCTATAAGTGATCTTTGTTTCCTTAACCTGTTCTTTCCACCTCAAAAAACCCAACAAAAACCAAAAAAGTGTTAACCTACCATAGACATACAATGTTTCAATTCTTTTAATCTGGCTCCTTTTTACTTTCTCCATTCGCACACATATAAACTTTGGTTTTTTATTTAAGAAGCAATAAACACGTTTCTATCTCTACTGAATTTCAGAAACAATATCTGTGTAACACCCTCCTGGATAAAGAGATAATTTAAAATTTACCATAAGACTCTCACCTGAAGTCAAATCAATGAAACTCCCAAGACTAACCGCACATCTCAGCTACTGATTAGCAACACAAGCTTCAAAATCTAAATCTAGTTTAATTCTACTCTATACATAAAGATGACCTGAAAGAGCCTTTACACTAACCCAAACCAGGTCAGTTAATTTCTCTCTCCATTGTAAGTATTTGTAATATGCACAAATAACTGAATACTGTTTCTGATTCTTAACAAGCACTTTTTTAACAATCTCAGTGGTACAAATCTCAATAACTGGCTAAATTTTAGCACTTCTTACATTTATTGTCATGGGGTTTTCTTCTTTGTTCTCCTGCTACGGCATATCAAAGTGTACATGCTTAGCACTACTGATCTTTACTGCTTTCATCATCCTTTTGTACAATCCTCAATTTCCTTGATCTCTCAACAGTATTTAAATATGCAATTTGTTTTTTCCCATCTGGCTTCTTTCAGGACATTTGCTTATTTCTGCTATAATTATTTTAAGCAAAAATAAAATATATAATTGTATATAGTTATCTTGCAAATTCATAGAATCATAGAATAGTTAGGGTTGGAAAGGACCATAAGATCAAGTTCCACCCCCCCTGCCATCGGCAGGTACACCTCACACTAAACCATATTACCCAAGGCCTTGTCCAACCTGGTCTTGAACACTGCCAGGGATGGAGCATTCACAGCCTCCCTGGGCAACCCATTCCAGAGCCCCACCACCCTAACAGGAAAGAATTTCCTCCTTATATCCAATCTAAACTTCCCCTATTTAAGTTTTAACCCATTACCCCTTCTCCTATCACTACAGTCCCTAATGAAGAGTCCATCCCCAGCATCCCTATAGGCCCCCTTCAGATACTGGAAGGCTGCTAGGAGGTCTCCACGCAGCCTTCTCTTCTGCAGGCTAAACAGCCCCAACTTTCTCAGCCTATCTTCATACGGGAGGTGCTTCCAGTCCCCTGATCATCCTCATGGCCCTCCTCTGGACTTGTTCCAACAACTCCATGTCCTTTTTATGTAACACGTAAAATTATGTCTTTGGTACTATTCTGCACCTCTTTAAGTACAGTCAAGCATTGTAAGACTTCCGTTCAGTCTGTGTAGCATTGTCCCTCTTCCCTATACAGTTGCAGCAGGCTTAAGAGCAACATCCAGCAGAAGCAGGACTAAAGCTATAAACACTGTTTCCTTCATGGCCTTTGATACAGGTAAATAAGGTAAGGTAGGAAAACACCAAAGCAGCAAGTAGACATTGTAAACTAACATTCTCAAAAGCATATCTGTTTAAGATAAGCTGTTAAGATAGGCTGTTTAATCAATCATCTGCTTCATTTAATGTCTCCATGTGCTAATTTCAGTACATAAAGAATTATTTTTATAATCCTCTCACTGCAATAAAAATCCTCTCACTGCAACAAAACAAGCACACAAACCCCCCCACATCCTAGTACATACCTTTATTCTATGAAATCGGACAATATCTCCAACTCTGTAGACTTTTGGTAGGGAATCCAGATTTCCGTTGAAAAGAGAGCATGTTAACTTTGCATTTGATGGGTCCACAAGTGTTATAACTGAGCAGAAATCTGTAAAAGATAAAAGTGAATAAATTATATGCATTATGGAGTTATTAACACACAGATATTAAACATGGGATAAGCAGCCATATGGCCATTTTCTTCTGCTATGACTTCCAAAGTTATTTTAGTCACAATAGCATAACAACTGAAGTGTGGTCCATCTTGCCAACAATTAGCCCAGACAATTGAAAATGAAATAGGTGATTAAGCACAGGTCTGTGAGCCAGGAACACACAAAACTTTTCCTTCTGTCTGCAACAGGCATACAATTTTTTCAGGTTTCAATTTCTTCCTCTATAAAATAGGAAGCATATATACAATCCTGTATGATCCTGGTCTCCTGAAGAAGCAATGAGTCCTGCAAGTTCTAAAAGTAAATTAAAGCATAAATGACTTACCTTTCACTTTAACAAAATATGCAAGATATGTACTCCAAGGATACAGCCCCACAGCAATAGTCAAAGTACCGTAAGAATCTGAAATGTGCCCTTAACAAAAGGACTGAGGTAATGGAGGAACCCACACTGGAGAAGGGGACATCTCAAAGAAAGGTGCAGGTGGGGGGAAAAGAGTAAGGAGCAAGTACATGCTAACCCCAACCTCCTGCACCACTTTGCTACCCCAAGAGACACAGTGTAACCTGCAACAGTATCACTGGAAGTGAAGATGAGGAAGAAGGAAGGAGAAGTGCCTAGAGTCAAGCTGAGCCTGAGAGAGGTGGAGGGAAGTTGTTTTCCCATAGTTTAAAACTATTTCTCTTTTTTGTTTCTCAGTACCTGAAACAGTTATGAAATGTTTAACTGGAAATAAATAAAATTACCCATGTCAAGTCTGTTTTGGCTGTGCCAGGCACCTTTTCAATGCTCAAAAATTAAAACCATAAACAAGTAACTCCCCACTCCCCCCCCAACTTCCCTTAGCTGTAACTCTATAAGGCAGTTAGTGATAATGATAGTAAACCAGAATTAACATATTTGGGAACTGAATAAAGGTATGATAGTGCCAAAACAAATTCAATAAAATCTCCATCATGCGTTTTATAAAGATACAGACACATAAACAGTTGCCAGACAGCTTTGAAGGAGAATACTGGCAGCCTACTACAGCTGAGAGATTTGCCTTGAATAAAAACTACAGGAAGGCAGTCAAAAGAAGACAACTCTTATAAGCAAATTTTGTGAACAGATTTCCCAACCACAAAGACAGGTTAGACTCAATGAAAATACATGCTTGTATGTGCACTACCTATACCTTCAAAAGAAATACTCCACCACTCCCAGCAAATATATTCTTAAGTTTTACTATCACGTAAAAGTTTAAATTCACCAACAATTTGAGTAACTGAAGTGTTGAAAGAAGACATCAAGTGAAGGCTTACCAAGAAAAATAAAACTACTATTCCTACAGATAGAAAAACCTCTAATATTTCTATAAAACCATTACTCTTCTTCACAAGATTTTTACACAGACTCAATAATGTTAAATTCTCATCTGTTGCACCCAGGAGTTACTAAGTGTCGCTATTTAGCATGCTTACATCAAAGGCACAAGGTCAAGTGTCATAGAGCACCTGCTCTGATGTTCTATGCTAGGATTAGCAGACATGAATAGAGTCTAGCCAGTGGCTGACAAAACTGCAAATATTTACTACTGTAATCCAGAGATGTATTGGTGTACTTCTTTGGGTATGAATTCTAAAGGTTAATTTAACAGTTCAGCCGTAAAGCAATATAAGTGAAATGAGCAATTAAGAATTTAAAAAAATCCCATGTAGTTCACAGATTTAAAATCCTTTGAGGATACAGGATAACATGTTACAGTGCACTGATATAATCCAACATGGCAACCAAGAGTGGAATAACAAAAACATTCCACATTTAAATTGTCCTTACTTTCTGATGCTGTGATTATCTATTCTAGTCAGTTTCCTAACTGTGAAGCTGCCTGTTTAAACGGGGAAAATTAACACACTCTATTTTCTGTGCAATTAGCATACTCAAAAGACTGACCAATTTGGTGGCCTTCTATGATGGGGCTACAGAACTGATGGACAGTGGTAAAGCAGTTGATGTCATCTACCTGGATTTGTGTAAAGCGGTTGACACTGTCCCACACGACATTCTTGTCTCTAAATTGGAGAGACATCAATTTGATAAATGGACCACTCAGTGGATAAAGAACTGGCTGGATGGTCACACACAAAGAGTTGTGGTCAATGGCTCAATGTCCAGCTGGAGATCAGTAACGAGTGGTGTCCCTCAGGGATCGGTGTTGGGACCGGTCTTATTTAACATCTTTGTCGCTGACATGGACAGTGCGATTGAGTGCGCCCTCAGCAAGTTTGCCGATGACACCAAGCTGTGTGGTTCGGTTGATACACTGGAGGGAAGGAATGCCATCCAGAGGGACCTTGACTTGCTTGTGAGGTGGGCTGATGCCAACCTCATGAAGCTTAACCATGCCAAGTGCAAGGTCATACACCTGGGTTGGAGCAATCCCAAGCACAGCTACAGGTTGGGCAAAGAAGAGATTCAGAGCAGCCCTGCAGAGAAGTACTTGGGGGTGTTGGTCGATGAGAAAATGAACATGAGCCGGCTTCAGTGTGTGCTTGCAGCCCAGAAAGCCAACCGTATCCTGGACTGCATCAAAAGGAGTATGACCAGCAGGTCAAAGGAGGTGATCCTGCCCCTTTATTCTGCTCTCATAAGACCTCACTTGGGAGTATTGTGTGCAGTTCTGGTTTCCTCAACATAAAAAGGACATGGATCTGTTGGAACAAGTCCAGAGGAGGGCCATGAGAATGATCAGGGGACTGGAGCACCTCCCATATGAAGATCGGCTGAGAAAGTTGGGGCTGTTTAGCCTGCAGAAGAGAAGGCTGCGTGGAGACCTCCTAGCAGCCTTCCAGTATCTGAAGGGGGCCTATAGGGATGCTGGGGATGGACTCTTCATTAGGGACTGTAGTGATAGGAGAAGGGGTAATGGGTTAAAACTTAAACAGGGGAAGTTTAGATTGGATATAAGGAGGAAATTCTTTCCTGTTAGGGTGGTGAGGCACTGGAATAGGTTGTCCAGGGAGGTTGTGAATGCTCCATCCCTGGCAGTGTTCAAGGCCAGGCTGGACGAGGCCTTGGGTAATGTGGTTTAGAGCGAGGTGTCCCTGCCCATGGCAGGGGGGTTGGAACTTGATGATCTTAAGGTCCTTTCCAACCCTAACTATTCTATGATTCTATGATTATCACCCTACTCAACGTATCATAAAACTGTTATACTTGCTTTATACAGTCACAGAACACCTTCTACGCAATATAGGTTCTCTGTTTCTGTGATTTTTGCCTTCCATTCTCAACTACCACCTCAAAAAAAAAACATTCTACAATAATTCTAATTAAAATAAAGTTATTCAAGAACAAAGCATAAAGACTTGTTTTCTTCTAAAGAAATCTTCATCCAGCAAGTCCTTTTTGAAGGTTAAAAAATAAAAAGCTACTTATCTTTCCTTCTCTAGCTGGAAGGTGAAAATTGCTTTTTGCTTTCCATACAGCAATACAGTTCAGTGCTTGAATTCACTTTTCTGCACAAATAATGAGTCAAACCCTAAACAGAATTGCAGAATTTAAATAATACCCCAGTGTCACAGGAAACAATATAATAAAATGTCATTGGTCAAACTTTCATTTTTTTTCACAATATACAATGATGCAAAACCCCTCAGTTACTCAGCTAAAAAGAAAAATAAAAAATTTACATACTGGAGTCAATTTTCCTTTAGTAGGTAAGCTTACTTCACTCATTACTTTTTCCTGTTGTGGTTTAAGCTCAGCTGGTACCTCAGAACCATGCAGCCACTTGCCCACTCCCCTCCTTTTCCCCTCACCCCCTCCAGGCAGGATGGGGAGGAGAATCAAAAGAATGTAAACCCCATGGGCTGAGATCAGAACAATCCAATAACTGAAGTATAATATAAAACTGCTACTACTACCACTAATAAGTAAAATAACAAGGGGAGAGAATGTCAAAGTAAAAAGAGAAGGGAAAAAAACACCCCCAGTAAGCAGCAGTGATGCCCAACACAACTGCCCACCACCTGCTGACCAATATCCAGTCCAACCCAAACAACGGTCTGGACCTTACAGGCAACTCCCCCCAGTTTATATACCAGGCATGACGTGCTGTGACATGGAATACTCCTTTGGCTAGTTTGGTTCAGGTGTCCTGTCTCTGCTTCCTCCTGGCTTCTTGTGCCCCTCCTCACTGGCAGAGAATGAGACTGAAAAGTCCTTGATAAGGGTAAGCGCCACTGAGCAACAATTAAACATCGTGTCATCAGCTTCTCACATTAAATTCAAAACCAGCACTGCACCAACTACTAAGAAGAAGAAAAATAACTGTTATAGCTGAGCCCAGGATATTTCCTACAGAAGGGAAATGCTACCACTGGTAATTTTTACTTCCAATAATCTGTGTTAAAAATATGACACAATGGATGCATGGTTCAGCAAATTTATATAAAAGACAGTTTTTACTTTCATACTAGACAGACTCAGCAAAAGCACTGGTTTTAGGCTGATAATATACAGAATGCCAAACTGCACCTACCATTTGATTGGATTTTTTAAAATATACTTAATTATTCTAAAGAGGCATTCCAACTCAGGTTTAAGATTAACATCATATGAGGGACTACCAGCAATGGGCAGCTATCTGTAAGGATGCTTGTAACACTTCAGAACTGGCATTATATCTCATTTAAAAAAAACCACAACTATTCAGAGAAGCAGCTCTTTTAGAAATTTATGCAACAACAGGAATTCTTTATTACTGCAAGGACTACCTTTAAAAAAGTATCAATAAAATTCCAAGTCAAGACAGAAGAACATTACATTAACTACATGGAGAATGCTGACCTCCAAACTTCTAGGTCCTCACCGTAGTTTTAAATATCAATGTTCTGTATCCCCATAACAGACACTGAGAAATTAAAGTTTCCTCCACTGTGATGATGGTTTAGGTTCATCCTTCAGGTTATAGCTTTCTTTTTATAAATATCATAGCATTTCCAATCTTTTATGGACTCTTAGGTAAATCATACTTAGAAAGTTAGCATCTCTTCACAGTGTAGACACACACACACATATATATATATTACAAAAATAAAACAGCAAAACCCCCAAAACACATGGATTCACAAATTTATTTTTCAGTCCTTGTAAGAAAACCAGAATTGCTACAAAGGCTTTCCAGATCAGTAGTTACTGATTTTGTGGGAAGGCATTTAATACTTACCGATTAAACATTTATTTTAGTTTTATTCAGCAATTCCTAACAAAGATGCTTATACAAATTTTTAAGGTACAAAGCATCAGTCTAACCACGACCCTCCTTTTGGATAATCACATACGTATTCCTGACTAACCTTTAAGTGAAAACCCACTATTCTGAATCAATAACTCACCCCTGCAAATAGATAAAAAGGTTTTTGGCCAAGTGTTGTCAACGAGGGACTCAACTAGAGACTGCCTTTTGTTTGTTTTATTTCAATGCACATAAAGCAAGAGAGATTAATGTAGCAAATTATTCTCTTTTCTGAACTACACCAAACATTAATACTGTTTCCAAGAATTACTGAGGCTATTCAGTACTGAACTGGTGGTTCAGTAACACCAGTTAGCAGCTGAACCAGCTAACTTACCAAATATGTTCAACAAAACACAGGAAAAAAAATACTACAAATGTACACACTTCCCTATGTGTGTGTGTATGTATATACATATACATATATCTGTACATATATACAGATACTGCAGAAGCCCAAAACAAAACCTCTAAAGAATCAAATTGGATTTATTACAGCATGGTATTTCTAACATGTCAATGTATTTAAGAGATACAACCACTGAGTAACTACCAGAAGCATCTACCTAAACAGATGCTTTAATGCCATCATTTGTAAATTGCAGATCAAAGTAACAGCCTTGAAATTTCCTTCTATTAACTATTTATTCAACACTTGAATTTTTAATTTCCTTTTTAAAATTTTTAACTTTTCTTTATTTTTAATATTAGCTGATAGGAACTGGCAATTTTCTAAAAAAGAAATACACACACAACCCACTGTGATTAGAAGGGAACAGAACATTACTCTCATCTTTAGGCTCCAGAAATGAAATCATTACCTTTACCTCTATAACAGTTTTTATTTTGTTGTGCAGAATTCAAATACAACCTCAATATTTTGATTTGGAAAAAAAAAACAAACAAACAAAAAAAACAAAAACCCCAAACAACTTTATAGAACTACTGCAGATTTAACTGAGTCTTCTTTCTCGAAATAGAACATCACATACAAGTCTGTAATTGGCTTGTTTTGCGCTATAAGGTTGGTTTGTTATTGCTTACGAAACTCTGTTTTAATTGAGACTGTCCACATGCTATAACTTCATGATTTTTCAGTCACATAGCTTTAAACAAATGATGGGCTGAGAGTTTTGATGAACTTTACTCAAGATCAAATGAAAATTGAAAATAAACCTTAAGGCTTCAAAATAACCTTAAGAATCTGATTTATGGCTCTTAAGTTGTATTTTAGCATATAAAAAAGATGATCTAGAACTGTTCATGATTTTTAGAAGTGTATTTTTCTGAAGTGTTACTTCTCTGAAAGTGCTACTCTTTATTAATTTTGATTCTAAGAAATATTTTGCAAAAATAAAAGTTACCCTCCACCTGTATGTCTAGGTAGGCTAAAATGAGATTTTACTTCAGTATGTGCCATAATGAATAAACTGCATATACCTAAGAGAACAAGCTAGGTGGAGGTTTCCCCAGGAAAACAGGTTTTTACCCTTATGACTTATTGTTAACCAGCAGCAAGGATTCTTCTTGCCATAATTCCTCCCTGTATAATAGAAAACATTGTCTATTATCTGCAAGAAAAAGAGACAGAGTTGGAAAAGCAGTAGCATAACATTGCAATGTCCCCAAAGTTTCATGGTCAAGCACATAATCTTTATAATTGGATCCTACAAAAAGGCCAAAGCTCTTTTTCTATTTGCTGGTTTTACTCAGACTAACTACTTGACATGTCCTTGAGAGGGGAGAGAGGAGAGAATCACCTTTGTTTCAAAATTTAAAATACCTAAGACTTTTAAACTATTTGGGAGGGAAAGCCAGAACATAATTTTGAACACTTCCAACTGACCTTCCAGCAGACAGAAACCCATCTGTCTGTTGTACCAAGCAGGACATGAAGAGTGTCCTTGGACAGTTTTTAGAACACATAAAATTCTTATGTATAGACATTCCAAACTAAACTGAGCAGCTGTCCTGGGTTCAGTAATAGCAGTCATTTTTCTCCTTCTTAGCAGCTGGTGCAGCACTATGTTTTTGACTTCCAGCCTGGGAACAACGCTGATAACACCGATGTTTTTACTTGGTGCTCAGTAATGTTTACTCTGACCAAGGACTTTGTGAGTCTCATGTTCTGCCAGGGAGGAGGGGAAGCCAGGAAGCAGAGACAGGACACCTGAGCCAAACTAGCCAAAGAGGTATTCCATACCACAGCACATCATGCCCACTATATAAACTGGGGGCAGTTACCCAGAAGGGCTAGATCACTGCTCAGTTGGGCTGGGTATCGGTCGGTGGGCAGTGAGCGGTTGTATTCTCTTCCCTTGTTATTTCCCTTATCATTATTGTTACTGGTGGTAGCAGTAGTGATTTGTGTTATACCTTAGTTACTGGACTGTTCTTATCTCAACCTGTGGGAGTTACATTCTTTCCATTTCTCTCCCCATCCCTCCGGGAGGGGGGACAGAAAGGCAGGGGGAGTGAGCGAGCGGCTGTGTGGTTCTTGGTTGCCAGCTGGGCTTAAACCACAACAGCAGCTGACGCATGCTAAGTTAAAATAAGTTTCTCTAGAATGCATGGTAATTTATTATCATGCTGAAAATAAGTTTCATCCATCAGTGTCTTATCTTTTGTCTAATGCAATAATAGTAATTGAAATGATGAATATTTAATTATAGATTACATAAACCGACAAGGCTAAATTAGGTACCACTTGCTTTCAGTGGGAACACAGTGCGGAACTTCAGCCTTAAGCTTTAATATATGTAAGAAAGAGCAATATTTCATATCTAGGTGCATGTCTATCTAGGGAATAAAGGCCCATATGGATTAAGTACAGTGACTTCCCTCCCATGCTTCCAGCAGGTGCCATCTTAAAGCTATATGATTCTATTAACACGGAGTCAGAAAGAGAACATATTAGCACAAGACTGTGCCAAACGTAAGGAGACTACAGAATTTTCTGACAAGAGACATTCCATGCCCTGACAATTCAGAACAATCACTGAACATTTTGCACCCTCTCAAGCAGATTTAATTCTGGGTCGTGGGGGCAAAGGGGAAAACAAACAAACAAAAAAAGATAGGAAAACCATAAAACCAGACAAATCCAACTCTGAAATAGTTAACTGAGTAGTGAATAATTCTAAAACCCCAAATTCAAACTTTTCTAGAAATTTTCATGGTAAAGTAGAATCACAACTACCTTCATAAATAAGAAACTTTTGAAACTGTGTCCTTGATCTCCACTGATTCTGTTGTGTTAGCTTTTTTTAATACTACCAACTGAAAATACATAGATATATTAGAAAGATATATGGTTATTAATGACATCTAGGCAAGAACTAGTTGTTAAGTAAATCATTTTCCCTATTAAATTTCTACTACTTATGAAACTGAAGCAATTAACTTGTCAAATAACTCAGTTGCAAATATCTGTCCTAGCTGTTTCAGAGACATATTACCTTGAAAATCAGTGCGTTTAACTTTATTGTTTCTGCACATATGGAAAGAATGGCTGTCTTACTAAGTTCCAGCAGTCAGTGCTTCTTTAAGTAAGATGTTGAAAGCCCTCATGTCCCCAGAGTCTTGTTAAAGCAGCTGGACAAATGACAGATCTAGACTACATGATCCTTCACGAACTGCTCTTCCATGATTTACAAAAAGAGTAAAACTAGTACTTTCTACATTTGATTTATTTTCTTCTTACCCTTCTTATTCTCATCAATGTGAACAAAGGAAAAAAAAAAACCCAAAACAAACACTTTAAAAATGTCTGTGGGGTTTTATTCACTGATTTCCTTTTAAGCCAAAGTTTTAAACCTGCAATATTTTCCAAGAAGAAAGTACCCCTCTTCACCACTGGCAATATCCTGAATTACTACAGATAAAGCTAATCTTTTCAGGACCTTATAAACACAGCTAAGAAATCTTTTAGAATTGCAGGCTAGGAATCTCAGCGACATCTCAAATTCTTAAGTAAATAAATGTATTGCATATATTTATATACTAACTATTGTAAGACTAACAGCATTTGAACAGATCTACCATAAGCAAGCGATCACTAGACATCACCACAAAATGAAAATTTTGAGAAGCTCATTACAGTGACAGATGTGTTACTTGACAGCCTGTGCAGAAAAGACCAAATAGAGTAACTTAATATTGAAATAATTTACCAATATTTGACATTAAAAACAAAATACTGATCTCTACTGTGTACATGTCTAGACTATACTTGCACCATTACAATGAAGTCTTTTGCAAATTTTAGTGGCACACAGGAAAAAATATCTGTGATGAAATCTCTCACCCAAAGGAAGGGTTTCGTAAAGTTTTTGGTTATTCCATTTCAGAAGACATAAAGACTGTCTGTTATTACTGTTCTGTTTAAGCCAAAGAAATTTTTAATTCCACTAACAATCATATCTTCACAAGTAACTTGTTTCTCAAGATTCCTTCATAAAATTTATCCTTATTTTATTGTAATCCTAAGAACAGAAAGCCTGAAATATCCAGAGAGTCCTAGCATGTGTACTGGGCTGACCTTGTCTGGCTGCCTGGTGCCCATCCAGATGCTCTCTCAATCCACCTCAACAGGACAGGGAGAGAAAACAAGATGAAAAACTTCATGGATTGAGATAAAGACAGGTTTCCACCATGGGCAGAACAGACTTGACTTGCGGAACACTGATTTAACTAATTGCCAATAAAAATGGGGTAGGATGGTGAGAAACAAAGATTAAAATACTTATTCCCCCCATTCCTTTTTCCCAGGCTCAACTTCAGTTCTTCATATCTTACATCTCTTCTTCCCTCAGGTGGTACAGGGGAAAAAGGGAATGTGGAGTTATGGTCAGTCCACAACAGCTTCTCTTCTCTCCTATACCTTCCTTCTCACACTTCTTTGCAAAAGTTGCAGTGTAGATCAATTCGCCCATCTGAGTTCTCTTCTGCAGGCTGCAGAGGAATCTCTGCTTCTGCATGGCTGCAACTTCTCCCCTTCTTCTCCAGGTTTGGTGTCACTGGGCTGTTCCTTTCACATTTTCCCTCACTTCTCAGTGCCATGCAGTGTTTTGCCCTTTCTCAAATACCCTTTCCCAGAGGCACCAACACCTTGTTCCAGGGTCTCATCCATGCCCTGCGGTGGATCAGCTGGAGCCAGCTGGAACACACCTAGCTGGAGCACAGACACCTAGCATGGCTTGCTTTCCCTTTTTTGATCCTTCTTCATGCCCCACAGCCTTGAATCCTTTTCCTCAAGCCCCCAGCAAGCTAACATCACCCTTTCACGACCTTCAAAGAGATGCCTCTTTGTTTTAATCAATAGTTTTCAAATATTAAGTACTTTTATTACTATTACTTCTAAGATAGCAGCATAACTTGATTTGCTGTACACATGGCAAACATTCACACACTTTTTTTAGTATTTTATGAATGTTTGCATTTCTAATTAGATGCCAGAACATACTTCAGTCTAAATGCATCGAGTTCCTGCACATATTTTCACTTACCATTATTCCTCAACTATATCTACGAATATCTGCTGTACTGTAACATTCATAATGTAAAATACTTGGAATTTGTACTTAAAGATTTGCAATACACTGTTTAACAAAACCCTAATGTATCCGTGACTACGTAGAATATTGTATTCACTTTAAGCCTCAAGAGTAAAAAATAACCCCAAACATGCACTGTATTTGCTATAAAAACAGATGGATCGTTACTGGCTCAGTTCCCAACTTAGCGACTACATCTATTTTTAAATGTTAATGTTTAAATTAGATGATTCCATATTCTTCAGAATACTGTTTATGTTTCAGAGTTATTCTGGGAAACACTACTGCCCTCTCAACACTGAGGAAGAATGTAGCACAGAAAAGTTTTCTAGGGGCAAGCCATATCATCTATGATAAACACAAACGGGGACACATTTCAACAACAAACTGCATGGGAAGCACAGAACTGCCCTGCTGCAGACACCAGAGCACTGAGTCCAAGTGGGTTGGGTACATGTTTCTTCTGGTGACATGGTCAGCCCTATGTACAAATGCTGGTGTGTTTCCCAAAGCTATTCATTAGCTTGTGGATCCAGTTAATCTAATACATTATTGAAAAATCCTATGTTGCTGTGCAATAACAACTCTGAATGCTGCCTTTATGTCATCTGACACTTGGCATACCATAGCCCAGAGAGCTGCACATAACTGTCTTGCCTTTTCTGTGGATGTTAGTCCACACTTGAGTTACAGGTACTGCAAAGCCACACTTTAGCTACAAGTGAGAGCAAATTATTTCCTGTCAAAAGGATCTTTCATAGCAGTATATCTGTTCATCTAGAATACTATTGCAACAAAGGGAAGAGATTAAGCATGCTCACAATACAGACTGTATCAATATAGTTCAGTTGAACATACTGAAACCAGCACACACACATTTGCACTGACCTCGGAGATGTTCCTCCCACTCATACACTGTAAACTGACTCAAACCCAAGGCTAAAGATGGCTTCATCTTCAAAGCTGAAGCTATTAGCAGAAACTTCGTGGGACTTGGAAATTTTTTGGGGTGTACCACCATGTTTGCACAGCTGTCAGCTATTTCACTTACATTTCAAGCTACCTAACTGTAAGCAAACCTCATTTTAGGTTTCTGATTTTTTCATGCTCACTTTTTAAATTTCTGCATTTAGAAACCAAATTCATGGCTATTGACATTATTCGAGAAACTCGCATAAGTTAGACCATAAAAATCAACAGTTACCATCACAATAAAAAACCCAAGCAAAAACAAACCAGCACATTAAAATGCACAGCGACTTTACAATAAACAGAAAATATTTTGATTAATTCTGAATCTGAGTAAGAAATTCTACTGCTTAATCAAATTCATCAGGGATATCAACTAGCTGTGTACTTACTAAGCACCTAGTGAAATAGTATAGTCTTCTAGCAAAACTAGTACAATCAGTAAGTGTTCACAGAGAGAAAAATGATTCAGTTGCACTGCTTCTACATTAAGAAATATGCTGGCAGCACATTCATAGGCTACCATAGCACATCCTGTCAAAATCTCAAGGAAGAATTGCACCTAGTTACACAACAATCCTTTCCCACAGGACAGGTGCAGGGGTTTTGTACTTTTGTTTTTTTTGCACAGGTCCTTTTCCCTGCTTTGTACTGACAGTATTAGCTAGATAAATACTTTCTTCATTTGCTATCTCCACCAGTGTGCCTAAATTGTTCTGTTTCCTGGATGTTAGCTGAGAGCCATGGCTAAAGGACCACCTCAATTTGTTCTGGTTTATTTACAACAAACATAGTAAGAATAGTTCTGTTTAGAGGAGATTTAAAATCTTTTGTATATAGTACATACCAGTTCCTTTGCTTATATATGGAGGCTTGAAGAATTTCACAATGCCATACAAATTCACCACAGTTCCATGCTTAAGATGATTCAGAGGAGTGTACACATATTTGGGTGCAACAGACTGCAAAGGTGTGATACAATTAGGGAACATAAGAAAATATTATTCAAACCTTCTCCCCCAGAATTTTGTCTTTTAATACCATCCACCCTCAGATACGCTTTATCTGATCATACTTAAAAAAAAAATAAAAAATATTTCTTTCTATCTATCTTAGACTCTCTGAACATAAATATATTTACAGGCAATAAAGCACAAAAAGACCCCAGACTTATTGCCATCTCCTTTTGAGGTAGCATCTTCCTTACAATAAACTGATCAGTTAACTAGCTTCAGTACATGAAACAGGTGAATAATAAGGACGGAAAGTAATTTTTTACAGATAGGTTTTAACATGTCCATTCAAAGGGCTTTTTAATGCATATAAATAATTTTGTAATCCTTATTGGCAGTGTCACTGCACAGAATCATTGTCTTGTGGTGGGCAGTATCTCCCTCAGTCACTGGGTAAGTCTTCCTATCAAAATAGCACACTTGTTGGATTAAACAAATGATACCTTTTATTGTTTAAGGACTGCTTTCCTGACATCTTAAGGTTACATTATATGCTGATTACCTTTTCTTTTCAGAATACGAGTTCTGCCAAACTGATTGAAAACTCTTTATAAAATTAACTCGAATCCAAGCTGTCACTGTCAATACTGAACCTTTATGATAAAGAACAATAAAATTCCATATGCTAACCCCTATGCCTTTAATACACTATTTCCTGTTGAATCTTTGTTTAGACACATAAAGGTTTGTTCCAAACGGTAATCAAAAGTACTGTTAAGACCAGTACCTGAATTCTGATTTTAAATCAAAGGAAGAGCCGTATTTCCATTTTTTTAAAGCACAAGCATACAATCTTTTTTAGAATGGTTACCTTTCTACTTCAGATATTCCTAAACAAATATGCAAACCCTTCTGAGATAGAGAACCTGCAAGTATAGAAAAAGTACTACTTTTTCATACTTTATTCTTTTTTCCAGGCACTTTATTTGCAAAATTAAAAGCTAAACATATGACTGCTGGTGATGAGAGTATGGAGTAAAAAAAAACAGGAAAGAAAAAGAATTTTACATTCTCATTTATATGCAGTTAGTCTCACATGACTTAAAAACATCCCGAATATAAACTTACCACCAGTGCAGTTTTTGAAGCAGCAGTTGTTGTTTGTGTACTGTAAATCTGAGGAGAAAAAAAAATAATAGCAAACTCTCTGATTAAAAAACTGAAGGCATTGGAAACTTAACTCTACAGCAAATATAACGCTAAGGCAAACACAAAGCAGCACTACAGACAGTTTTGCTACGTGAATCACCTCTGAAACTAGTAATATGTTTTTATAATGAAAAAAAGAAAACATTTACTCCAATTACACTCAAACAAAGCTACTTTAAACAACATACACTTTCTAAAGCAGAAATACATAGTTGAATATAGGTCAGGTCACACGAATAGAGTCAGCATCTGAAAGTCAGAGGCCACAAATTTAAAATTGCACTTGCTTAACAGAGAACTTCAATGGATTTAGGTTTTGTACATGTCAATGCTTAGAGCATTAGATCTACTTTTAGTGACTCATTACTCTCCTTTGGGGGAAAAAATATATATTAAAAAAAAAAAAAAAGAAAAAAAGAAGAAGGTTAACGCAAATTCACCAGAATGGTATAAATTCTATTTAAAGGTAGTTCCTAAGCTTCTAGAGCCATACTTGTAAGCCAGACTTATCTTCAGTGTAAGGTCTTTTAAGGACCCTACTGTGATGATTTGACAATATTAACACCTAACCACCCTATAATGAAAAACACAGGGCTCAGCTGACACCCTGATGCAATGCTGCTGTCTGTCTGCTTGAAGCAGGGTCCCACTTACAGCTGCATGTTGCCTGCTAGGGATATGGTTTTGCTCTTCACACTCAACTGCATTTCTGAAGTAAGATTAATTTATTTAAATAGTTGAGTGAACAGTTATAATTGAGAAAGTGATTCATGCAAAAATTCAGACAATTCATACTAATTTTAAACATTCAATGAGTGTGTCAGTAAATTAAGTGCCACAGGCTCCATTCTGTGGTCAGTGATGAGACAGACACATCCTCAGCCTCCTCAGCACAACCTAGACATTCAGTGAGCTGCACATCTTCCTTCATATTGTTTGTAAAGATGTGCTGCCAATACTCAAGTTGTGCCAAAATTCAGGTACCTTTAGACACATTCACTCAGACTCAGGGTATAGCTTTACTATCCAATATCTTCAATGATGTATTTTCTCTACCTTTACAGAATCAACAATGTCATGAAACAATCTGCATTACAATTTGAATTAATTTTGTTTCTCATTGAGCTGCATCCCAAGCTTTAATTATCTGTAGAGGTAAAAATTCCTTTCTGGACCAAAAAACGTATTTTCTTAAGTGTAAAACTGACAGACAACAATTATACAAATGTAAGTTCAAACCTTGATATGAGCACAGGATTTATGTTAATAAGAATTTTTATATGATATTTCTGTGTTTAAGTTTTTGTAATTATTTCTAACTTTGTTTCAAAATCTGACAGGCCCAAAGGAATCAACATAAAGCTGCACTGCTCTCCAGTGAAGGTGCCTATTCTTTTTCACTGACTACAGAATGGAGTTCACAGGACTATTACTGAGAGCTCAGTTCAGTGCTATCATCCTTCTTTTTAATAGCAGTAGACAATTACAGTGATCAAAATTGTGCAACACTTTCTCACCAGATATCCTTAACTGTTGGGATAATTTTCAAAGACACATGAAGTGTTTAAGCCTGCTTAAGTGTTCAACAAAGTTGTTGCAACTCTATTACCATTCCACATCTCTTTCCCTCCACTACAGGTTTCCAAATGTAGAATAATATCCTAAATCCTTTGGTATTTAAGCTTCTGTGATTTTTTTAAGTCCTATAACTTTTAAAAAACTAATTCTTTAGACTTAAAAAGGGTAGCAAATGTCTCTTGAAGCAAAGACACAGTAGCCACAACAAAAATGCACTGCTGATTCATCATCACAGGCACAGAAGCAGAACAGGGCATCTCTGCTCCCATATCTCAACAGATGGAAGCATTTAAGATGAACAGTACTGATATGAGAATAGTACAAAAGAACTATTTCCCTCCTAAAAAAAATAAGAGGTGTAATTTTCCTTTAAAAAAAAGTTAAGCATCTAGGAATGCCTGTATTTCAAAGGCAAGGAGTAATGATGAGAATTAAAGCAGTACAAACTCACGACAGAACTAAGACCACTCTTGCACCCTCTACCTTGCCTGCATTGTTGCATGAGAATGGCTTAAACAGCTCTAGGGATCTATCTGTAAGCCAACTAAGGTCAATTTTCTGAACTCAAGAAGTAGAAACTTACCTGGGAGGACTAAGACAATTCAGCTCTTGCATGGTTAGGGTTACTATAAAATTGGATGCACACACAAATATGTCACAGTTGTTTCCTGATAAACATGCTGAAATAATCTGTACTATTTCACATTCTAATACGTTTGATTATTTTTCCTACTGTAATGCAAAATGTTTATGTTGCTATTTGCACAAAAAAAAAGGTAAATAAAGTTTGGCACCCACGTACATAAATGGCTGATCCAGATTCTTCAGACACCTCCAGGTGGCAACCATGTCTACCATCCTCTCGTGCTGTAGGCGATTTTGCCAACTTAAATCCTGCAACTACAACGGTGTCCTATGGGGACAGGGTGATAAAACAGATGATTACATAGGCTGTATCACGTACTCTATTTTAAGAGTATGTGATATGAAATTTTACCCTAAAATCTCAAGACATTCAAGAAACAAAAATGCTGAACAAATTTTAAACACTGCCTTGAAGTTTTTTTATTTAGTTCTTCTACCAGCAGAATTCATCTTTCCAGACAATGCCAGAAAATAGGTTGTTTTATTTTTTTTCAAATTCTCCTAAAATGTTCACACTCTTGATGTTACTGCAACTGAGTGCTAATTTTGACAAGGGCTAGATGGGAAGAGTCATGGCAAATAAAGCAAAAGAATCATTCCCCTTCATATATATTCCTAAGCTAGAGAAGGAATCACACATTGGATCAGCAGTGACAAACATTCTTTTCTCAGAGCTTATTTCCTGAGCCATAGCTGCACTTTGAAGAGACTCTCCTTGTAGTTATTTTCTGGTTTGGCTGGATCACCATCTTCCAATTTCTTCCTTAAGGGCCAAGCAGGTCAATCAATAGGTAGGTTTCTGCTAGCAAACAAGACATTTCTGGCATCACTCCTAAGATTCCAGGGCAAGAAGCAACTGCATATACAACTACACTTTCACTTTGGTATGAAGTTCCTCAGATACTAAGAAGTGAACAAGAAAATAATGATTTAAGGACTAAATCATTCAATGCCTCCAGCAGCTCACTTCCTAGTAGCAACCAATTTAAAAAAAAAAGGGGGGGGGGGAAAGAAGATAGAAAATATATTCAGAAGACAGAGATGGTAAGAAAGGTATGTGATCAAAGTGCTGGGAACTCAGATGCAATGTAAAGCTCCTTTATAGTCAGCTCATTTGGTACCAGAACAGAACAGCAGGGCTGTACCAGTATGACACATTCCAGTAAGCATATTAGACTTGGTACCCTATTTCTAGATTATTTCTACCAAAAGCTCTTCCATAAGCTTTTACTGAATGACTCTGTTCACATGTTCATTTGCTTACAAAGAGTATTCTGATTAAAGTTGACAGTTTTGGCCAAATATTATGCTATGATGGCTCCTTCTTGCTATTTCAGCAATCTGACAATGCTACCTTAAATGATTCAAAATCAAACCTTAATGTTTTGTACAGGAAAAAGAAAGGCTGTTAGCTTAAGTGACAGTGATGGATTTAGCTTTTAAAGGAATTTTGAAAAGAAATTTAATCAGGCAGTTTAATACATAATGAAACTGCTTTGGGCATGGTGATTTTCAGGTAGTGTCATAAATAGGAATACAATATGTATTTTGATTAAAATATGTTAGTCAGATAAGTGTAAGCCATACTCAGAGCTAGTAAGTTAAAATAGGACAAAACAATTACATAACTCAGTATTCCTTACACCTGGAATACACTGCCTGCTAACATACATCTCATTCTTTCCAGACAAAACCACACTCAAACACAGGCTTCAGGAAACTCAGATATTTTGCAGAAACCAGGTGTTAGCATGTATCTTTGCTTTCACTGTACTGATGCTACTCATGTTCCTTCAACAGTGGAATCAACCTTCAGCTAAAAAGCTATGCCCTGCTATATATTATTCCCATTTCAGCATTTGATTAGATTGCAGGCTGCACAAGATGCTGGGACTTCGTAGCTGAGTCAGGATTGGAGCTCTGTACGGATGACTTGTCTTGTTCTGTGTCAGAGGAACTTTAGAATTACACAGACTCAAGCCTTCACACAATTAATGGAAATGGTTTTTGTTAATAGTATTAGATCACCGGTGATTAACACAACATTCAAAAAACACCTGTGAAAGGATTGTGCAATTTCAATGAGGAAAAATCCACTAACTTCAAAGTCTAGTTTTACACGTACAAAGAACAGGTATATTCTCAGATCTGTTGCAAATTCAGTCAGCTTTGGCAGACTGTAACTTGCAGTTGCTAAACATGCAAAAAAAAAAAAAAATCACATAATTTGCACAGCACTTTGAGATTTTATGTTTATTAATTTTCTAAGTAGTTTCCACCACCTTTGGCTAACATGTTCTCTTGTAATCGGTTTAGGATCAAAACTATTTACATAAATTGGTGAATTTTCCTGTCAAAGGAAGATTACTACATTGGATACATATAAGCGCTAGGATTTGACCAACATTTTTAAACAGTAAGAAGAAATCCCACTCTCCTCATTCAAAAGAAGTGAGAAATAAAGGAAAGACAGTATTTTCCCTGATGATTATTCTGTTATAGAACCAGAAGACTCCCAGGAAAAGGAACAACATGGCTATTCATGTTTTTGGGATGACTTATCTGTCATCCATATTCACGATCCTTTACTTGCTAGGTAAATAGCACTGACAAAAAGAATTGTTTTATTTCAACATTAATGTTAGAAGTAATTTACATAAGCAAATACTTTGGGGTTTTTCCTCTAGTTCATATTTATATATTTGAACTGATGTATACAAAAACAAGAAGTCAACATACATCTGTGGAAAAAAAAACCAAAAATAAGAAAAAAAATACATATTTTACCCCATGGAGTACAACTTGTGCACAATCCTCTGCCATTTTTCCATATATTAAAATATTGATGCTGTTGATCCGTGAACATGAGTTATCCGTATCTACAGAAAAGAAAAAAATCCAAAAGTGATTCCCATCACAGTACCTTCTCCAAAACAAAACGAAACAGTAATGGGAAGTGATTTACAAAAGAAAAAAAAACAAACCTGCAGTCCAGCACTTTTCATTCAAATTAATATACAAACAAAAAATCATTTCAAATAGCTATACAACTTCTCTTATGTGCTAACTAGAGGTATATCAAGCAGAACATTCCTCATAGGGATGCTGGGGATGGACTATTCATTAGGGACTGCAGTGACAGGACAAGGCGTAATGGGTTAAAACATAAATAAGGGGAAGTTTAGATTGGATATAAGGAGGAAATACTTTCCTGTTAGGGTGGTGAGGCATTGGAATGGGTTGCCCAGGGAGGCTGTGAATGCTCCATCCCCGGCGGTGTTCAAGGCCAGGTTGGATGAAGCCTTGGTTGTCATGGTTTAGTGTGAGGTGTCCCTGCCTATGGCAGGGGGGTTGGAACTAGATGATCTTAAGGTCCTTTCCAGCTCTAACTATTCTATGATTCTAAGAGGACCATTTAAAAGGTGAAAAAATTCTACACCAGTGTACATTAAGGAGAAATTACAAAGATTTTCACTTTGACACAGATCATACTGTAGAACTATATAAACTGGAGATACTCCAGGATATAAACATATCAATTAACAGCCTTACAGCAAGACTGACACAGAAAATATATTGCTAAAAGAGTTTTCTACCTTTTACTGTTTCAGAAATAATACAAATGATTTAGACAATTAAAAATTTTTTGGGCTGTGGAAAACATGCAGAAGCTCTTGGCCTTTCCAAACAGCAAGACTCATGGAAGTTCTAGGTCCCTCTCTGGGAATCCTGAAACCATCCAGGAAACTGACTCTGGTCTCATCAGCATCATTTGCCTCCACTAACACCAGTCATAACTTGTATCACCAGGTCGGATCTGCACCCCCAGCCTGCTATTCAGTCACAGCCACAGAATGTGTAGAATCAGAAAGGCTCAGAGAGAGCAAGTGATGATTCCCTAACCAGTGTAAAGAAGGAGTTGAGAAGGAAACGGAAAGAACTGGAAAGTCCCTTGAATCCAACACAGACTGCTGACTAATTACATCATCCTCCTTCCTGGCTGGTGGTGGTGATGAGCTTTGGACTTAAGAGTTGTATTATTTTTTAGTATCATCGATTACATGATGAACAACTTAAATCTTCCGATGTGGTAATATGTCTACTAATATTTAATACCTGAGTAATCAGGTGAAATTCCATTTTTTACTGCTTAGATTAAAACAGAATGAAACACAAGTATCAACTTGCTGACCTATATTAAATGTGCACTTACATAGTATATACTGTGTATATGCTGTAAGTATAGATGTTATATGGTAACTATTAAGTGCGCATTTTTCTTAGTCCTTCCTTATGATAAGCAGTTTAAAATACACTATTAAATCTGTACATACAGCTAATGCACTTTCAGAACAGTACATTAAAATTCTGCAACAAGAAGTCTACTGATATATGAAGACTGTATTGCTTCCATTAACTTATCCAGCATAAATTTAACATCATCTGTTTTCGTAGAGAACAAACATTTTTAGAGAGTATTTTAAATATAACATTTTACTGAATACTAAAAAGCAGGTACTAGTGTTGTAAGAGCATATGTCACAAAAGTGTCAAGAAGTTTAACAAAACAAATTTAAACCATATACTTAAATGCAGTACCTTGAAGAACGACCTTGAAAAAGTCTGTCCCATCTTTGAGTTTTGTTACCGGGTAGGAAAGAATAACTGTTCCCTAAAAAGTTAAAAATAAAGTAAAATAAAGTGTTACGAACTAAGACTATGTCCCTCTAAGTTACTGAAACACTTATAACAGCTGAAATACCTGTAAGCTAAAAAGGTGGAATTGAAATAAGTGAAAGTTACCATCTGAACTCCTAAAAAAAAAAATAAAAAAATTCAAAAACCCAAAAAAAAACCCCACCTAAAACCTGCTAAAGGCAGCACTGAAGAGCAATATTCTTGGTATTTAACAAAGGAAATATTACATGTCTGTATTACTTAGGTGTTGCTGATTAGATGATAAGCTTAGACTAAGCAATGAAACAGTAGCTATGGAAGCACCTTTTACCGGTTACAATAATAGCACAAAGGATACAGTTTAGCACTAAACCTGAAAGGTAGCAAGTACAGCCATTTCTCAAAAAATATTGGCAAAGGACTACAACATAAATATGAAAACGAAACCACAGTCAAGGTAGAAAAGATGCATATGAAGATAAATAACCTGTGAAAATAAAAACCTGTACAGCTGAGGCAACAGTAATGTAATGTTCTGAAGCTGTAGTGACCTACATAATTTGTCAGTAATACAAATGCTCTGAAAGACACAAAGGTTCTATTAATTATGTAAAAACACTCTCTTTATAATGAAGTTGAAGTTACAATGAAGCAAAAATCATGGATCAGTGCCTTCAGCGATATTAACACCTCTTTGGAACAAGTACATTTTGTTAGAAATCAAAAGAGCTTCTCCTTCAACAGCAGCAAAATGTCAGACAAATGTGCTCCTCCACAGTATGACACGTAAAACGCTGTATCCCATTCAAGAATAAAAACACAGAAATTGGTTCAATAAGGAAAAAAAAAGAGAAAAAAAACCCACAACACATTCTGTATTTAAGAGAACTACATAAACAGCACCAGAAATAAAAGGTTTCTGATATAGAGACTGCAGCAGCAATCTGTATAAATGCACAAAAGCAACATTAAGAGGATAGTCAGGTAAATCATAATTTTAAAGTACATATATTCAGTAGGAAGTCTGACCTAAATGTTAGTAACAACTTCTTAAACTAAATATGAAGCAGTGAATTGTTACTGTAGGGGCTTTTCAGAGTAAAATTAGTCCTACAACATGTTGACTAGGAGGAATCCAAATCAAATCCAACATTTAATTTACTGTTTTATAAAGAAAGAGTAAGACTCCACAGAATACCCTTTTCCAACCCAAAGTGTATTTAAATTTTACTACACTAAAAAAACAGCCATGTTTACTTAGATTTAGCATGTACCATATTGTTTCATTTCTTTTGATGCAGTAGTAATGCTTCATTTAAAAGCAAAATGAAGGTCAAAAATCTATGACATGTTTTTAACAGGGAAGCTCCTACTTTTCACAGAGAAGTCTAATGAGATTTGTAAGAAAATTTACGTATCAAATACTTATTTTAACAATCAGCATCCGCAAAACACTGTTCTGAGATTTGTCTATGAATACTTACAGAAAGGTTTGCCACATGTTTACAAAATTCAACTTTTTTAAAAAAGTCAGGTATTATATGTAATTGTTCTTGCTGAGATTGTTTGTCTTAAACTGTTCTCACAGGTTAATAAACTACAGACTTTTTCTTGTAATAAAGTCTTTGCAGTGAAACAAAATCACCTAAGGAACACTGTATTTACCTATTTTGGTGTTTTTTTTTATTTAAGAAATGTCAGTCAGCACATATATAGACAGTTTTCTGACCATTTTTTACTTTGTATTTTTTTCTTTTACATTCTGGCATCTTCCAATGAGTTTCCAAATTCTGGGACCATGTTCTTCATTGAAATCGTTTGGCCCCACCACTTTCCTTTGTATCCCAAACACCTATGCTCTAGTTCTCTTCCTCAGCAGAAATACCACTCGCCTCTTCCTCAACATGCTTGCAGCTCGTGGCTCCAAGCTTCAACAAATTCTACCTTATTTACCACAACCTGCTCAAATTCACTCTTCCCCCACAAATCCTGCACTGTTTATTAAGCCCATCAACAAACTTCTACCAAAGCCCTCCCCATTCCATATGCCACTAATTTAAACTGACAACATGCATTTCCTCTAGCAAATCCATTTCCTTTGCAGTGGCCTCCTTCCTCAGTCAACTTCAACAGCTGATTTGACAACTGATTTTCAGGTTTGGGTTAGCTTTGCCACAGGAAAATCCACAGGACAATGAATTAACCGAAAAGGCATCAGTTTCAATTAATGAACACCATGACTGAGGATGTATGACACTGTTTGTGCTGTACTCCTATAAATTTAAGTTAAAATTTGTATTATTCAGAGGGATGTCAGAAAGGCAAAGAAGTTTCAGAAGAATGAAAGGACTTGAGGCACACAAGCCAGACAGGAGCATCGTGGATGATCTTTGCTGCTTTTTTTCCAGAACACACTTCATAAAAAACATGCTCTTCCCTTCCTCAAAGCAGGACCTGATCCCTATTTTGGCAGGTCTAGACTGACAGTGTGCTGTGCCACAGCTAAGATAAATTAGTATCAGTGCATTCTAAGGTTCACTAAGTTCTCCAGCCTGCAGAACTGGATTTTCCTACATATTTAATGGTGCATTAGCACCAGCTTTATTAGCTCTCCAGTTGCACTGGGTTTATGCCAAGCTCTTTTAGCCACCTACTAATACACATCAGCAGCAGCATGAAGTTCTCTTAACATAGGACAGAAGTCAAGAGAAAGAGACTTTCAGCAATCAACTGTAACACTGCATGTATGTTCTAATAATGGTAGTAATTGTTCTGCTTTCCTAGTGGAAACATTTATTTTGGGAGAAAGATTTTCTAATTTATAATCCATTTCTGTCTGGTTCAACATTTCCTTTGTGAACAAGAATCCCTGCTCTTCCATGTGAAGGGTGCTTGCAGACATAGCTGTTAAAAGCAGGAAAGCCTATACACTCTGCAAGTGAGTGGGGACAGAAAACTACACTCTGAGGAATAAAACCCCATTTACCAGAAGCACTAGTTATTGATATTTCCATTTGTTCCTTTGCAAGACCTAAGGGAGGCTGAATCATTCTTGGTCAAATCACTTCCTATCATACTCTACTGCTGCCTGCTTCCTAAAAGGACAATTTTGCTCCTTTGCTTTACCTAATTGCACTACTCCTGGCATCTAGATGATCTTTTGAGGTCCCTTCCAATCTCTAACATACTGTGATACTGTGATAATGAACCAGTCCAGAGTGAGAGTAGGAGCAAACTACCCCCTCTCTATTAATATGGATAGTCTTCTGCCAGTTTATGAAAGGACTCAATCACAGGGTTAGATAAGAAGCAGAGCCGGAAGTGGGAATACACAGCTGGGGAAGTAAACATGGTTTTTGGTTACAGAAAATCATTAAGCCAGTTCAGCTCATTTTTAAAGGCTCTGTGCCAACTTTTAAACATTCAAGCCACCTAAGGTTTTCTACAAAATTTCTTCTTCTTCCTTCAGCTTTTTTTTTTTTTTTCTTTTTGTAACAGACTGAAGGTAGGCACAGGACGATGCTGACTTCTTGCCACTTACCTGTCAGGAATTACAAGGATTTTCAGAACGATTCATGAAGAGTTAAACAGGTTAAAAAAGAAAACCCTCAAGAACTAATACTCCGTTTTACACAACATATATAACGATGCGAAAACAAATAAATCTATTTCATTATTACACTAGGATTGAAATTCCAATCTGTAATATATTTGGACCTACTATAAAATATAAATACACACTTGCTAATGCTAATAAAGCATAATTCTATCTAGATGCAGATAGTTGCTAGAGTCCTCCTTCCACAAAACTATATATTGAATTGCTTCATACAAGAAAGGAAAACTGCTTCAGAAGTCATTACTCTGAAATCTGATCTTTAAAAGAACAATGATGCTTGTTGCCTTTTTTTTTTTTTTTCCAAACAAAGTACCACTTAACCTTCCCAAATGCCTTCATTTTCAGCACAGTTTTCTGCATAGCAACAGGGTTTTCAATGGGTTAGAAGCTTAGCAACTAGGAAAACCTCTCATAAAATTTAAGTCTGACCATGTAAAAGGAAGAGGTGGAACAGTAAATCAGTGAAGTTAATAAAAATATGCAACAAAGTTCAACAGGGTCATAATTCTGCATAACTTAGAGATATGCAACAGATGCACACAGAGACACAGCTGCAGCAAGTCACCAAATGAGCTGAAATACGGAGTCCCCTCATAAATACACCAGTAGCTATTCCAAAGTAAGCCAAAATTCTTTTTATTAGTATGTTACCTGGAAATATTTGTTGGTATGATCAAAGCCTTCTCGCAAATGTTTCAAATCCTCCTTCTGCAAATGGCTTGGTAGCGGAGGCTTAGATTTTCCTTTGACGATCTTCATCAACTGAACAGGCATAGCTGCTTTATCTAAACAAAAATAACAAACAGATTCCTGAAGCTACTCATATTGTTCAAATTAAGAGTTACTGGAAGTTGCAATTTACTCAGAAGTGGAGTATTTATCTATTTTGTAATAAGAAAGTTTAGCTATATATGACAAAATCTTCAGAGGGATTGGCCTCATCCCTTAGTACCATGAATAGCAGGAAGAAAGTAACATTTCCTTAGCAACAGACAGCCATCCAAATTACTTTATTTTGCAAGCATTCCATAACACTGCAAATGGCAAGAAAGTGCTACTTTATATGTGAATTCTACAGGTAATACAAATAATGTGAACATTTTATATACAGAAAGGCACATTAAAACCCAAGCACTTTGAATGACTCCTTCCCCAGCATAAGTCATGGATACAGTCTCTATATTCAGCTGTTTCCCCAAAAGCCAATTTGACTGCTTTGAACCTAAGACAACATACAATTTGTTTCTTACAATTTTTATCCAACCCAGTATACATAAAAATTAGGAGGCCTTACAACATTCAGAAGACACAAGAGGCTCCAGGAATCACTATTACTGCACAGATTTTGAGCAACAGACAGATCTTACCAAGTATTGTTAAGAGCTTGACTACTAAGAAGACATGATTCAAAAAGTTTATTAGCTGGGTTACACACAGAAAGAATTCATATAGGTTAACTGGACAAGAATTAGCTACAGTTACAAACCTCCACCTCAGTAACCATCTGTGTACCACATTAGTCTGTCCCAAATGCAGAGGCTTACACCTAAATTGAACAACAAATTTAAGCCTAATTACTTAAGCTTTTGAGAGAATTTTACTTTTCTGAAAGGAAACCAAGAACAAAGAAACAAGAACAACTATCTGGAATGGGCAGCAGGGCAGGGAACTTTAACACATCACAAAACAGAAACACATCTCTCACAAGCAGACCAATACCCTGATGGTCTCTAACCAATGGCTCCCTTGGAAGACCCAATGAAAAAGCCTCGTTTTTACTGTTGCATGTTTTTATTGAGCATGACTCAATGGTATGGAATGTCCTTACGGCCAGTTCATGTCAGCTGTCCCAGCTGCGTCACCTCCAAACTTCTCTTAAGCCAACTTGCTGAGAGGGAGAAAGCCTTGGTGCTGCCCAAGCACTGGTCAGCCACAGCTGAAATACACATGCATCATCAAACCTGGTGTCGTGGTTTAACCTCACCCAGACAGCTTGTTACCCACTCCCCCCCTTTCTTGCCCTCCCCCTACTCCTGGAGGGACGGAGAGGAGTATCAGCAAGAATGCAACTCCCACGGGTTGAGATAAGAACAGTTTAGTAACTAAGGTATAACACAAATCAGTACTGCTACCACCAATAATAGTAATGATAAAGGAAATAACAAGGGAAAAGAATACAACACCCCATCACCAGGCGACCAATAACTTGCCCCCCAGCCCGACCAAGCACCGACCGATACCTCCTCCAATCCTGCAGTCCACCCAGCCCTTCCGGCTAACTCCCAGTTACCTCCTGGGCATGACGTGCTGTGGTATGGAATACCTCTTTGGTCAGTTTGGGTCAGGTGTCCTGTCTCTGCTTCCTCCCGGCTCCCCTCCTCCCTGGCAGAGCATGAGGCCCACAAAGTCCTTGGCCAAACCAAAACATCATTGTTTTTCAGCTCTGTTCCCAGCTGAAAGTCAAAACACAGCACTGCACCAGCTACCAAGAAAGAGAAAAATGACTGCCACTGCTAAACCCAGGACATTATCCACCCCTTATTCCATACCATTCACGTCATGCTCAGATCCCACATTTTCAATATACCATCACTCTGATCTAATTGCACTCTCATCGTAGTGCATGGACCAGTCCCTATAAAGCTGCTGAGTCCATCTGGTCCATGACGTCAGGCTCCATCTCTTGTAACAGTCTTTCAGAGCACGAGAGGCTATGTGCAGTGCTCACATACATGAATAACATGGGCAATAGGGTCCATTGCTAAGTCCACCCCTCGATCATGAGTCCATCTCGATGTTGCATCTCTGCTCTGTTGGCCTTAAAGGTCATGGGCCCACCAGGCTCAAAATAATTCACTGTCCTTCCACCTCCAATGCTTCCAAAGCACTGGAGGGACCCAGTGGACTAGATACTTGCCCATACTGTCCCACATGCCCTGCCACTCATGGCTGTCCAGCCTTGGGGAAAACCTCTTGGTCCTCCCATATTGTTGTCTAATCCCAGACAAGACCCAAACCTGACTCTGCTTAACTTTTGGGATCAGACAAAATGGTGGTGGGTAAAACATACTCTGTGTTTGTGCCAACATGCTGACCCCCATCACAATCAGCAGGCAGGTCCCAAGGATACCCAAAGGCCATTCAAAACCTTCAGGACTCTCAAACGATGCTGCTGTACTTGTCATTGGGGCTGGTGTAGCTGCTGTGCTTGCCGGCGCTCCCACCACCAGCTTCTCTTTTTCTGAGTCCTGCTCTTCCTCCTCTGCCTTGCTGGGAAATGCTGCGGGGTCTCCTGCATCCTCCTGGGGCTCGGCGGGCGGCTTCCGGGGAATGCTCTCGGCTGTCGCGGGGCTGGGCTTGGCCGCGGGGCTCGGCTCCTCCGCGGGGCTCGGCTCCTCCGCCTCCTTCTCCAGCTGCTCGGCAGCCGCCCCCTCCCGCTCCTCGACCGCCCCGACCTCCTCCACCGGCAGCCGCTCCCTGCCGGCCTCCGGTCCCGCTCCCGCTTGGTCCCCGGGGCCGCTATCCCAGGCCGCCTCAGCAGTCGCCGGCTCCCGGGGCCTCTCCCCCTCGGCTTCCCAGAGCCTCACGCAGACGGAGGCGAGGGCGAGGGCCAGGACTGTGAGCAGTAGCCGGACGGCCAGGGACCAGTCCACGGCCACGTCCGTCCCGCCCTGCTGCTGGAGCTCGCCCGTATTACAAGTTATTGCCATAAAGTACAGTGAGACAAGAACCTTAGCCCAAGCCCCACACTTGATAAACACTAACACAGCAAATACCGGCTCTAAGTAAGTTACAACATTCTGAAGCTGTGAGATCAAGAGGAACAACTCTGAGAGCCAATAAATCAGCATTGTGACGGTCAGATCTGTCATTATCTCAACCCCTCGTGCCCCACGTTGGGCGCCAAAAAGAACTGTCGTGGTTTAACCTCACCCAGACAGCTTGTTACCCACTCCCCCCCTTTCTTGCCCTCCCCCTACTCCTGGAGGGACGGAGAGGAGTATCAGAAAGAATGCAACTCCCACGGGTTGAGATAAGAACAGTTTAGTAACTAAGGTATAACACAAATCACTACTGCTACCACCAATAATAGTAATGATAAAGGAAATAACAAGGGAAAAGAATACAACACCCCATCACCAGGCGACCAATAACTTGCCCCCCAGCCCGACCAAGCACCGACCGATACCTCCTCCAATCCTGCAGTCCACCCAGCCCTTCCGGCTAACTCCCAGTTACCTCCTGGGCATGACGTGCTGTGGTATGGAATACCTCTTTGGTCAGTTTGGGTCAGGTGTCCTGTCTCTGCTTCCTCCCGGCCTCCCCTCCTCCCTGGCAGAGCATGAGGCTCACAAAGTCCTTGGCCAAACCAAAACATCATTGTTTTTCAGCTCTGTTCCCAGCTGAAAGTCAAAACACAGCACTGCACCAGCTACCAAGAAAGAGAAAAATGACTGCCACTGCTAAACCCAGGACACCTGGTTTAGTCACAAATCCAAAACACAGCACTATGCATGCTGCTATAAAGACAGCTTTACCCCAGACTGACCCAGTATATCTCTAAAACATATCCAACTAGGATGCAGTGACACCCCATGGAAAGGACCCACACTTGGAGCAGTTTGTGAAGAACTGCAGCCTGTGGGAAGAATCCACATCAGAAAAGTTCGTGGAGGACAGTCAGTCGTGGGTGGGACCAAATGCTGGAGCAGGGAGAGCATGAGGAGGAAGGAGTGAAGCTAAGCTCAAGAAGATGGGAGAGGTGGGGGGAAGGTGACTTGAGATTCGTTCTTATTTGTCATTCCTACTGTGATTTGATCAGCACCAAATCAATCTAATTTCCCCAAGTTCAAGTATTTTGCCTACGATGATAAGTGGTGAACGATCTCTCTAGCCCTATCTGACCAACGAACTTTTCTTCCCCTGTAGTGCTGAGGGAGTCACAGAGTAGCTCTGATGGGCACCTGGGATCAGGCAGGGTCAGCCCACCACAATGCAGAGCTGGAAGGTACAACACCAGGCAGGTTTTAGTTTCCACTTGAGCTGAAGAAAAGGTAAAAGCCTGATGTAAAGGTGCAGACACTGTTCCGTCTCTGCTGACTGCTTTAACTGGTGAAGTATTAGGAGCTAGAATTTCTATAAAATATCACTAACTGATGCCAAAATGATGTCTTGATCTCCACATTTTCAAATACGAACGGGGATAGCCTTGTCATTAGCGTACTAGGATTTCAAAGCCTCCAGTGTAAAGAACAACTAGAAGTCTCACAAAGCTTATCAGTTTAAGGATTCTACTATATTCTATATATATTTTTATATATTATTCTATATATAAAGACTCATTATATTCTAGCAGGCTAAGAAGCTGATCTTTTCCACCCAGAATCAGTCAACTTCGAAGTTAATCAGTAATGCTGACCTTCGTCCAGCAACAGTATAATGAGCTACGGAGATACACAACACAGCAGATTAACACTTTTATGTATTCCTCTCTGTTACAGTACTTGAGCAATCACTTTCTTGTTTGGTTGGGGGGTTTTCCCACAAAGATGTCTAACAGCAAGATGCATTCTGTTACAATGCAAACATAATACTTAAAACAAAGCAAAGACAGGCATTGAAGTTTTAAAACTCTGATGACTGCCCTCATATTCTGCAGCTCCTTTGCTTTCACTTAAAAAGAGCCTTTGCCATTTATTTCAATGGAACAAATATTCCACACGTGCTTTCAGGTTTACCAAGGAAAGTTTCTAAAAAGGAGCCATATGTAGGCTGATGCAGTGGGACCTGCCCATATTCTTTACTTACTATATATTCCTACGATTTAAGACATTTATGTAAATATCATTCAAGTAGAAAACAATATATTTTTTTTTTTTTTAGATCTTCAGCTTCTGTACACATAAAACTAAGGTCAAGTATTTTAATTGCTAAGCACTGGAACTCCCACATTCTTGTTCCCTGCAACTGAAAAACAAAAATCTGAGTATCTAGCTCTTAAGAGCCATAAAGGTAAGTTTTCAAAAACTAAATTTATACAGCACTGGCTTCCCAAACCTAAAGGAAAATATGTTTAGTGTAGTGCTTGGTGCTCACAGCTCTCCTGAATAGCATCTAAATGAAAGTAAGCATGACGAGTATCTTTGTTGTCCTCAAAAGGCTAACTTTGTAACACAAGAATCATTCCCACTTCAGTCTTTGAGTTTGCTGTTCAAAAAGCCTGTGCCATAAACAGAGCTATTCATAGAATCACAGAATGGCTAAGAAAGGACCTTAAAATCATCTAGCTTCAATCCCCCTTGCCATGGGCAAGGACACCTCACATTAGACCACGTTGCCCAAGGCTCTGTCGAACCTAGCCTTGAACACTGCCAGGGATGGAGCATTTACCACTTCTCTGGGCAACCTGTTCCAGTGCGTCACCACCCTCACAGTAAATATCTTCTTTCTTATATCTAACTTGAACTTCCCCTGTGTAAGTTTAAACTCATTACCCCTTGTCCTATCACTACAGTCCCCAGTGAAGAGTCCCTCTCTGGTATTCTTGTAAGCCCCTTTCAGATACTGGAAGCCTGCATGGAGACCTTCTCTCCTCCAGGCTGAAGAGCCCCAACGTTCTCAGCCTATCTTCATACAGGAGGTGCTCCAGCCCCCTGATCATCCTCGTGGCCCTTCTCTGGACTTGTTCCAACAGTTACATGTCTTTCTTATGTTGAGGACACCAGAACTGTACACAATACTCCAAGTGAGGTCTCACAAGAGCACAGTAGGCAGCAGGATCACCTCCTTTGACCTACTGGTTATGCTCCTTTTGATGCAGCCCAGGATACGGTTGGCTTTCTGGGCTGCAAGTGCACACTGAAGCTGGCTCATGCTCAGGTTTTCATCAACTAACACCCCCAAGTCCTTCTCCACAGGGCTGCTCTGAATCTGTTCTCCACCCAACATGTAGCTGTGCCTGGGATTGCCCCTACTGAGATGTAGGACCTTGCACTTGGCTTTGTTGAACTCCATGAAGTTTGCATTGGCCCATCGGTTTAACAGAATAAAAAAAAAAAAAAAATTAATTAATTAATTAATTAAATAAACAAAGGCCTGGAATTAAGATAGACAGTATTGCGGGACCCTCCTGGAACAGGAGGGACACACAACACACACAGTAAAGGGAAAAAGGCAGTGCAGCACCCTAAAGAGAGAACTATGCCACCTACTTAAATCATTTGAGGATGGCTATGGGTTGAAATTTTTTATGTGCTGCTGTGTCCTACCCTTGATTTTCTACCTAATTTCCTAGACCTTAAGTTTCTGAGAGCAGAACAATCAACTTGTTCTGTCTTAATTGCCAACAGAACATTAATATGTTTTCCAACCCATCGTAAACACCAATACACCAGAAAACAATTGCCTAGTAGAAAACACTCTGAGCAAGGGTTAACCTTCAACAGAAATAAGTAATCATTTTATTTATTTATTTTTATTCTGGAATGAGGACATCATTCCATCGGAATACTGCAGTCACAGAATGCCTCTATCTCTATGTCCAGAAGCAAGACAAAAAATTGCTGTATCTGAAGCACTTTATTCTTCTCACTTGCAGCTCAAGAGTCTAAACATCCTCAGACCTGAACTAGCCAGCTAGGTATGCTCTAGGGTATGTGCACAGAAACAAGAAAGCTTTCAGTTTCACAGTCTTATGAGTTCACACAGAAAGCAGAATAATTACCGTTTCCTCTTAGGTACAGCACAACCCAGATACAAGCTCTGAGAGCCTGGTAACTTCAATGTTAAAGACAAAGCATACACCCAGAGGCTTATGCACATGCAGAATCAGACAGTGGCTCTACTAGAGGTTTAAAGACGGTAATTTTAGAGCCTTGCACTGCAAAAAAAACATACCTGTTCATTTAAGTCTTCTGATAGCCTCGTATCTTTTTTTCTCTAGGCTTTTTAAGCTTTTATCATAATAATAATTTTAAAAAAATCATTATCATCTTAAATTGTTTGAAAACCACCAGAATTTAAACTCTCAGGTAAGCTGCATCACTCTTCACTGCGTTTTGAAAATCATTAAGAAACAACAAGGTGCAGTTGCAAGTGAAATTATCACCACAGATCCACAAACAATACAGAACTGCTGACATGAACAGCAGCACAACATGACCAAAAGACAGGAACAAAGGAAAACAGGCCACATATGAAAGGCAAATTTGTCCTTATCATCAAGATAATGCACCGCTGTTTCTCCCCTTCATCCTGCTTCTCTCCTTCATCCTGCTTCTCCAAGCAACATGAAATAGCCAAACTTTGTATGGCAATAAGCATAGTAAAGCAGTATGAAGATTTTAAAATATTTCAGTATAAAAAGCTGTAGGTAGCAAGCTCAGTATATAAAAATGTTCCTATATACTGTCAAAGTTAAACTAAAGGTACTAACATGCCTTATAATAACCTAAAGCCCCAGGGAACATTCTAGCAGTGGAAAACATCTTATTAGCCATGACAGACAGACCAAGTAAAGCTCCTGTTAGGCCCAGGAATCACTCCACCTACGGTTTGAATATACGAGTTAGAGAATTCTTTTGAGCAAGAATCACTAGCATTCCGTGAATATCTACTCACTGTTCACATATGACATCAGAAGAAAACTCATTTTGCTCATAATGGAATGATGTTCCATAGACCTCTCATATATGAGGACAGATGTGGAACAAGCAATATAACGAAAATAGGGTGACAGTCAGAGTTAATACCTCGGGTTTTTTTTTCCTCACACATCAAAATAAATAAGCATTTTGTGAACAAGAAAAAGAGATCACAAAGCAAGACTTTCCCCCATTGTCTTTATTTGCTGAATTAGTCCACCATATTTGTCTTCCATGTCTAGTTCTCTAAAACATTACAAATCTGCTATTTCCTTCAGTAAAAAAATATCAACACATATTTAAAAGAATAAAAAAATAAATAAAATTAAACTCAGCCTGTAACAGCACCCTAATTTATAAGATGCAAGACAAGCTTTACCATGTTTAGTTCACACTGCCAAAAAACTAAAAATATACATATAATAGACAATAGAAGCCCACTGTAAAAACTTCAAAGCCTTAATCCTGAAAAAAAGAAGACTGAAAAATAAGCATATTAATATTCTCCATCTGGGCTTCAGAATTAACTTCATGGAGGAGGTAGTGAAAGTTAGATCTGTTCTTCTGTTATGGTTTATCATCACAGTGCAGCCATCCAGTGCACAGGATAGGAAGTAATTAACACCTTGCCTGGATTATTCAGATGCAGCCAACATTTGAGCCTTCACTTAAGACAAAGATACTCACTACTGGGTCCTGACTGACCTTACTATGACAAATGGGCTATTCTGCTGTTGTCTCCTCTAGAATGCAACTTTTCTTCAAGAATTAATGAGAGGTTAGCTTTGGGGCAGAACAATAAAGAAAACACAAAAAGTGAGAGGTAAGTTGGAAAGATTACTCCCTCTCTACAACCAATAATACTTCAGTGGAACATGAAAATGACATACAAGGAATTAATGTCATCTGGGGAGAAGAAAGGTGCAGCAGTCAGAAGCATGAGGAGATTCCTCATCTATCCAAGCACATGTTACTTACAAACAGACATACAAACTCATTCTACAAATCAGAGAATAAAACACGATTGGCTGGACCTCAAGAGGAAACCTCACCACAGTTTCAGGAAGAATGAAGGAATAGCCAAGAGCATCAGCATCTTATTGATGTAGTCAGTCAAAATGGCAGATATCAGAAGGCCCTGCAAACAGAAACACGAGTCAGTGCAATATTTGGTATAAATATGTAAAAATTAAAACATACAAAATAGACAATACCTCATTTAAAATATGCATACGTATGTATACACTGCCATACACTCTTGACACAGTTTATGTGAAATTTTCATATAAAAATTAACACTTATACCATTGAACAAAACAGTACAGAACTAGCACAAACTCAACCTGCTATCAGTCACAACAGAAATCTTTCATTATATAGCAGTATTAAAGAAATCAAGAGCACCATTCACAAAGAACAAAGTTTGGAAGAGTCTAGAATTTTTCTAATAGCCTAGAATTTTGTAACTTGTGATTTCCTTGAGAATTCTCAAGAGAAGAAAACACCATGTCAGCTAACTAAAACAGAAGAAACCAAGTCAGCACTGTGACATGTCTTATTCCCTTAGCTGTAAGGATCTAACTTGCTGTTGCTGCAGATCTTCAGGAACTTACATTCTGGAAACAAGTCTTAGGCTATTACTCTTAACCACAGAGCTGGTACTTACTTTCACTAGAATACAACTAGAATTCCAGCAAAAACAAAACAAAGAAAAAAAAACAACAACCCACAAAACCAAGAAAAAAAAATAACTACCCACAACCCAAACAAAAAAAATCTCCCTTATTTTCGATTAAAATTTACTAGTCTGATATTGTGCAAAAGAGGCCACAACCAAAGGTTACCCAAGGAAAATGGACTATTATACTGCCATTATCTGAACGATGCTTCAGCTATCACTGAAAAACAAACAGACCTCAGGAAGACAGGGATATAAACAGTGCAACTAGAGTCAACCCAGCAATTACAAAAAGCTGAGATCTTTAAAACCAAGAGTTTAGATGCATTAGCACATGCGTATTAACAACAAAAGATTTTTTTTTTTTTTTCAGTACACTCAACACCTATGAAGGCAAGAAAAAAGGAAAAGCTCCTAATCCTAGAAGCACTGCGTTTGTCAAAGCAGGGGCTCAATCCCCGCAGCAGAGGCCGTTTCCAGGACAGCTCAGGGACGGAAGATCGGCGCAAGGCAGCTGCAGGTCTTACGGAGAAAAGGCAAACCTAGCAAGGCGCCAGAGCCGCTTAAGGAAGGGCGCCGGCTCTACCTCTTCCGTGCAGTGGCCAGCGGCCAGGCGGAGGACACGGGGTCTCGGATTTACGATAACCCCCTCTTCCACAGACGGACAGCACGACCGCTCTCTCCCCTCAGCCCTAGGGAATGGGTAGAGCATCCCGCCGCGCCTCACTCCCAGCCGGGCAGCCACAGCACCAAAGATACCTGTCTCAGAGAGAGAAGCGCCCGCCACGACTGTCAACAACCCCACTTCCGCCTGTTCGTGCCGCACAGCGCGACCTGAGCATGCGTACCTCCAGCGCTGGGCGGGATGCCCGCCGTTGGGGGAGCCAGAGGGCGGAGCAGGCATGCGGCCTGCGCGGTTTTGGAGTGCGCTGTTCTCACTGGCTGTGCGGTTAGGGGCAGGGATGGTGGGAGCGGCAGGGAAGGCGGGAGAAACAAAGTATTCCCTTAGCTGGGCCCGCCAGCCTGGCCCCGAGCCCCTCCGTGCGGCCCTGAGCCCCACCAGCAGTCCTGTGGGTGCAGGGGCTGCGCCGCCCCGAGGGCCGCTCGGACAGCCGGCGAGCAAAGGCCCGAGGCTGCTCGGGCGGAGGGTGCCTTGCGCCCGCAGGAGCCGGTCCGTTGTTGCGGAGCCGGTAAAACGTGCGTTCCTCGACGGAATACAGGAGCACTTAAAACTCTCACCTGCCGGAGGTCAAAAAATACGGGGGGGGGGGGGAATGCTCTGCTTCCTGGTTGTGTTTGTTCGTTGTTTAAATGGCAGGAGGCATCAGGTCAGGCTTTGAACAACAGCATTTTTGTCTCTACACGGGGTCCGTCAGGCTTACTGATGCATGTTCTGCGAGCTGACACCATGCCAAGATGCCGTTTGCAATACTTGCCAATTCAAAATTACAGCACACATGGCTCAACATCGCAACAGCAAGGCTCCTTCGTTTAGAGACAGCAGCTTTCTCTCTCCAGCACCTCAAAGAAATGTCTTCTGCCAACCAGCGCTTGCGCTCCCCTTTCTCACCTCTGCAGCTCTGGGTATCTGGGACAGATTTCGTTTTCTTGTTTCTCAACGACTTAAAAAAAGTCCCACTGGAAATAATTTTCTCCTTTCTCTACCTTTAAAACTTTTCCTTTACAATCTTCCCCCTATTTTGCCACTGTTCTAGTTAAGTCTCAAGTGTTTTAGTTGAACTTTGAATTCAAATTCACTTAAAAAGTTGGAACTTAAATTCATCCATGTTCAGGAAGCCTCTGGAGGGGCATGCACTGACATGTTTTGTACTTATTTCCATAGTTGCCAGCCTTTTCTGGAATAGGTTTCTTTTCTTTGATCATCACTGTTTTCAGTAAATCTTGATCCTATGCCTTCCATCGGGTGTTAATGTAGCATGCTTAGTTATAAGCAGAGATTATTGTTAAGACCTTGTTATACACGCATGATAAAAATAACACAGTTGAGCTAAGATGGAGCTGGGAACTTAAGCACACCTGGTTTTCTGGAGGGTTGATGATCTGCCTGTCTGAAGAGCCAACTACAGTAGAGTAGGCTGAGAATATTGATGTCACTCATCCATGTCCTTTGCTTCCATCAAATATTTGGGGAAATCAGCCTTACTTGTAGACTATTAAGTTATGTCAAGTGAGCATTCCTGGTGGGATATTGTCTGTCCTATCTTATGACTTCTGTTTTAAATCTACATTTTGAAAACAACAGTTTTGATCACAGTTAAATATTTACCAGAATATAAGTTGATAAAGCAGCAAAGAATACAGTCAAAAATGAAACATTTTTAGAAACATAAAGTAGAAAAAGAAAGTATAAAATTTAAAAGAGTGCAATGTGAAGGAATTCTGCTTTAGCCCACTGATGTGCTTCTCTTTTCTGATTCTTTTTTCATGCCTGTAAAAGATCTGCTTAGCAATTATAATTATGGTGAAATGAAATCATGGAAAGCTTATGCATTATAGATGAATTAGATTAAAATTGTTCGGAAGTTGCACTCCTGAGTAATTAAAATGCTTACTTGATCTTCTCATCTCAAACCTATATGTATATAATCAAAAGAGAAAAACGAAGGAGAAGAGGCATATAAGCAGAATTTTGACAAAAGAAGATAGATCCCAGTTTTATCTGTCAACAGAATAGTTGTTGGTTCTGTCAGAAATTTAGCCTGAAGTCTTTTTTTTTTTTTTTTTTTTTTAGTTTTTCATACTGGTTGTATGTTTTTTTGGTTGGGTTTTTTTGTTTGTTTTTTTTTTGTTTTTCTTTAATTATAATCATCTTCCTCTTCAGCTATTAGTATTTCTTCAAGAAATTATCCAGTTTCTTTCAGTATAATATTACAGTCTATATGAGAATTTAGATGAAAAATATATTGAATTACATTACATCAGACAGTGATTATTTTATGTTCCGATATGTATATACTGTGTGTTCTCATGCTATTTGCAGTGATCTTTAAATGTGCTGTAATTTATATGTATCTTAGTAAAAAATAATATCTCTGTAGAGGAAAAATGCCAAACAAACCACTCCCCTCAACAGAATTCTGATCTTAACATTGGTTTGCTATGTAACTTTCAATAAGTCATGTTTAAAGCTTTCACTACTAAATGAAAGCTCATAAATAAATAACAACATGATAGCATTATTTCTTGGACTTGTGTTTTGAAATCAGGGGGTTGCAAAGACGGTACACAGGCAACAGTTGCTTGTACTCCTAGCCAGTTAAGGAATCCTCAAAAGCACCAAATGCAACTGAAATTGTGATCTCACATAATAGTGAAAATAATAATAACAACTTTCCATTCACTTCAGCAAGACAAAAACTTTCCCATCAAAAATATATGCATCAGAAGACATTGAATCAAAGCTTTCAGAAAATAGACTTATACATTAAATCAATATGTAGTCACAGAAGCTCCTGAAGACTGTTCTCATAAAGAGGCAGGGAACTAAATAGGGGTTTCAGAAACTAGTGTCAGGCTCATGGTTTTTCTCAAATTTTTGGAGTAACTTGGAAATACTGGGCAAGATTTTCAAATTTTTTTAAATTTTTTTTATTTTTTATTTCTTAAATATGTTGCAGTGGCAGTCAAGTCCACAGCAATGTTGAAAATTCTATCAGTTCAACCTTATTTTCCTCTGACATCTTAGAAGACAATAGCAAGAGAATCATCCTGTAGGAATACAGCCTATCTCCATTAGCAGCTCTACTGTTCCGTGTTCAGCATGAGACATTCAGGCTGCTGAGACAGTGTTAAATGTGAAGTATATACTCTAATTCTAAATAATGTAGCTCTCAAAAAGGATCAGCTTTCATTTCGTTTGAGAGCTGTTGTAGAGCTATTTGCAAATACATCCACAAGTAAAGGCAGCACTCAATTTTTTACTAGACTTTTACAGATACAGGCCAAATTCAGTTACGGAGCAAAGATCCTTTGCAATATATCTGAAATGATGCACTGCTTGTTAGAGTTGATAGGCTAATAGAAGTAAAAAATCCAGATTTATTAAAATTACTAAAATTATTACAGTATAAATGTTTAATAATTTCTAGGTGATTTCCAAGAATGCATTCTGACTAATTACATCTTTTTAAACATAGTTCATGTGCAACGTACCACTACAAAGTGCTTTACTTAAATGATTTTTGTTCTCTAAAGGACAGTCAGATCCATGAATTTTTGTTATTGCTGCTGGCAAACCTGAAATACAGAGGCCAGAATTAGAGCCTTTTGAAATCAGTATATATGAAGTACTTAAATAAGTAATTCTTCACTATTTGTATAGTATTAATGTTCTATGTAATTGAATCTCACGTCCATGGATATAGCTTATGTTGATGTAAAAATAAACAGAACATACATTTAATAAGTATTTAATGGATACATTGCGATAATTAGGGAAGCAAGATTTGCAAAGGAAGATAAATCTTTTATTAGACCAAATTGAATAGGTTATAGATTGTGCAAGTTATATGATAGCAGTGGACCACTTTCACAGGTTGTTGCTGGTATTTCAGTACCTCACTCACAGAACAGATTCATGAGTCCCTGACCAAAAGAAGCCAGCTGTAAATAACGAACTGTCGTGGTTTAACCCCATCCAGACAGCTTGTGCACTCACCACCCTCCCCTTCTTGCCCTCCCCTGTTCTCGGAGGGACAGAGAGGAGAATCAAAAAGAATGCAACTCCCATGGGTTAAGATAAGAACAGTTTAGTAACTAAGGTATAACACAAATCATTACTGCTGCCACCAATAATAGTAATGATAAAGGAAATAACAAGGGAAGAGAATACAACACCTCATCACCAGGAGACCGATAACTCGCCCCCCCAGCCCGACCAAGCACCGACCGATACCTCCTCCAACCCTGCAGTCCACTTCGCCCTTCCGGGCAACTCCCAGTTACATCCTGGGCAAGACGTGCTGTGGTATGGAATACCTCTTTGGTCAGTTTGGGTCAGGTGTCCTGTCTCTGCTTCCTCCCGGCTTCCCTCCTCCCTGGCAGAGCATGAGGCTCACGAAGTCCTTGGCCAAACCAAAACATCATTTTTATCAGCTCTGTTCCCAGCCCGAATGTCAAAACACAGCACTGCACCAGCTACCAAGAAAGAGAAAAAAGACTGCTACTGCTAAACCCAGGACACTCTCTTAACAGAGTAATGGGTGAGGAAAGACACATTCTGGTCGGAAGACAATTTTCTGCTGTATCTAGGTGATAAGGAAAAGAAATGGGAGAGCATCCAGGGAAAAGCAAAAAGCTGAATGTAAGGCAAAGGACTGAAGAAGGTCTCCACTATTGTGGAGAAACACCTTTGTTTGTGGCAATCATGTGGTTCAGCAACTCTAAAATATATCTTAAGTCTCCAAGTTCTCTTATAAAAGATGGTGATACATGAAGTCTCTCTCAAAGGAACAGTTCTTATACCTACTGGCTAATTCAAAGCTTACTGGGGTTTTCAACATTAATAAGACAGATATTAATAGAATATAGATAGTTATTAGAGTCAGTGTAAATTTTAGAACCAGACCCAAAGATGATTAAAGTCAATCTTAGCCTTTCTGTTGGTTTCAAGGGTTTCCCATTCATCAAATCATCACAGATAGTGCAGATTAGATTTTTATTTGCCAGTATTAAATCTGCCTCTTTGTTTAAAATGAGACATTCTTCTTTCCTAAATTTAATACATTCTCTTGCTCTGTGGTTGTGTATTAGCTAATTTGCTTAGCAATACTATTTTATTTTCTAATGAGGCAACTACACAAAAGCCTTCTGGTGAAATGAACAATAACGGAGATTTGTTTTCTTTTTGCATAGTAGTCTTTGTATATTTTACATTAAATACTCCCTACTCTAAGAATGTAGAAATAGTGTTCTTTATTCTAAAATCTCATCTGTCTGGCTAGCTGTAGAAGTTTGTGTGTGCGTCCTTCTCTGATGCTTGGAAGCTTATCCTGGCTAAGAAAGCTCCTGCAAAAATAAATCTAATTTATGTAGTTTACCAAGGAGTTGATGTGTTAGTGTGACACATGTCCTGGAAGTAAAATAAGGAAAAGAAAATTAAAAAGAAATCCCAACACTTCAGAAGCACTGGATTTTTTATTATTTTTTTTTTTTTTTGCAAACACAGTAATAAATCCAGGAATATAAGATATTTCCATAAGAAAAGTATAACATTCATCAATAGAAAAGTATAACATTCATAAGTACAAAGCAATGACAAAGAAAATGTCATCAGCGAGGTGTTTAATCTTTTATGTGCTTGTACTTGATGTTAGAGCATTTGTATGCCCATTCATTACAGGTGAATTTGGTAAATGTGCTTCAATTGTAGACGACAGAGGACAGGAACCTAGGCATCTATTTTCAAGGAAGTCCTTGAAAGAGCTTATTAGAGGGTGAAATTGTGTGAGCATAGATAAGTAAAACTATTTCTATAAGAGCTATTTAAGTATTACTTGTAAGATAGTGAAGTGTTTCTTGCTCTGTTATTTTCATTAACTGAAGCAATTGCTTTTCTCTGATACATGTTAAGACCTGAAAGGGAAGATTTTCTGACTTTTTAAACAGCATTCTATAGCAACCAGTTTATTTGGAAAATTCAAGTTCTTCAGTTTCAGGAATGAAAGTCTGACTTTCGTTATTATCCCAGGCATCATTGTCCTCCCTGTGGAATGTGTAGAAACCGTCATGAACTGAAAATCAGTTTGTGTTCTAAAGTGCAATGGTAGTCTGTACCCTGCTAGGTTTACAGTCAGAATACACTGAGACAATTAGAAGTGAAGTTAATTTATAATGTAGTGAGATAACTTAATCTAAACCCAAAAAAAGTAAGGAAGCAAGAGGAGACTTGAGAAGAGATGTTACTGGGAAACCTATTCCTTATGTTACTTAGCTTTCACTAATGTGATGATGGTGTCAGTTTTCTAGATATCATTGCATTCTTCAGCCTGAAGAAAACTTCACTAAATAAAACGAATTATAATTTAGGGAACCCCAGATTTTTTGGTGTATATAAAATACCCCAAAAGCACAAAGAGCAATTGTTCTTTTTCTTGAAAAATCTTTAGCTGTTAGGGCTTAATTCTGATAATTTTGTCTTCAATGACTGTGGTGGCATTATTAAATATCTACCTATCTATATAGTTTTTTTCCTACTTTTTTTTACATTTAATTCTCATTTTGGCTTTACATCAATATATTTTTAAAAAGTTACATATTTTGCTTTCAGCAAGATAGAAGAAAAATTAAATGAAAATCAAAATTATGTAAATAAAGGAGGGGAAAGACCTGTGGCTTAAAGAGAATGACTTTATCCTAGTCATGTTCATCTCCTGTCCTGAGACATCCTGAAGATTTTCTAAGAGATCCTTAGTTCAAGTTTTAACTCAAAGGACCTGAAGTGGTTTTCAGCACCTTGAAGCTAAAGCATCAGGCTCTTAACCCCTTTTGCTTCAGCGCTCTGTGAAAACCTGAGCAGAAGAATGATGAACTACCTTATCTTAAAACTTTTATAATTTTGAAGATGTTTGGTTTTAATCTTCCAGAATTTTTCATCTGTTTATTTTATTAGGCCAGATGATTATTTTTTGAAACTTTTGTATTACAGAAGAACAGAAGCAGAGTTTACTAAAACGTGCATTTGGAAACAGCCAAAATATTCAGATTGAGTCAAAATATTCCTTTCTTTTTTTTTCTTTTTTTTTTTTTTTTTAACTATGACTGACATGAAAAAGAATCCCTCAGCAGCTGAGTAAGGGGGAAGCAGAGGAAAATTTTCTAACCTGTGTGAAAATATCTGATGTAACAGCTTATTGATGATTTTGCACTCATCTTTACTTCTAAGGTTTGATTAACTTAAGAATGCTTGTGATTTCGTCATTACTGGCCAAGTTTTTTTGAGTTCACCTGTGCAGTACTTTGATGATTTTTGTGGGACTTGAAGCCACGTGGAATTTTGTGGAAATAAGCATTCTTTGACTGTGTTGAGACCTTATTTAGCAGACTACTGAACTCTTGAGAGGTACCGCATGAGCTGAATTTCCATAACAGTGTCACAGCAGATATTCAGGACCTCCAGAATTATGAGAATATGCTGGTATATTCTCATATCCTCAGCAATGGAGTTGATGCCATGGTCTCCTAAATACAGCGCTCCTGGGAAGCAAGGTAATCTGAAGAAGGACTCTTAAATAATATCACATACTGAGGATGTTGCTTCTTTGTTGTACTACAGAAGTATTTTATCAAATTGAAGAAAAGAGTTTTAAAACTAAGATACAGTCAACAGGGATAAGCAAAAGACACTGGAATCAGAAATTGTCATGCATAAATACATGAGGAAAAACAGTGGGCTAAGTGGCAGTTCCTTGGAGAAAAAAAGAATGAATCACAAGCTGATTGTGGGTCAGCCATGTCATTCCCTTCTGGAAAAGAACAAATGACATAAAGAAGCTGTAAGATACATAAAAGAATCTTTCTGTTCAAGGGCTCTGATAAGCTGAAGTAATGTGTTTAGTTTCTGTCATGAAACTTCAAGAAAAACATAGGTCAGTTGGAGAGGTTCTGAAGGACATCAGCAAGAATGATGAAAGGCTTAGGAAACATAATTTCTAAAGATGAATGGAAAGATCTGGGATTATTTAGCCTAAAGTCAAAAGTACATTTTTCTCCTGTGGAGTCATGCGGTAGGTAAATAAATAATAGAAACAAAGAAGATAATTGTTTTTGTGTGTCCATGGCATTAAGCATTAAGCTTAAATTACAAAATGGATTATTCTTATTGGAGAATAGGATGGACTCTGACAAAAAAAGATGTTGAGGCATGGAATAATTTTTCTGAAATCTGCATTACTAAATGGATTTTTTTTTTTTTTTTTTTAACCAGGTTAATAAAATATTTAATTTAAGTAGCTGATCTCTCTCAGAGTAGATGGATGGGTAAGATACTTTCTGAAGGTCATTTCAACGCTATTTGTCTATTTTTCTATAAGATTTGGTATGAAACTTACTTAAATTTTTTTCTCTTCTTAAAGCTGTATTATTCTCTGTTAGACAGCATTATTCTATGCCTTTTATGTTAGCACAAAGCAATCACTGGCCAAGAATGGAAGGCTCTTTATATGCAGAGTGTGAAATATTTATGATTTTTTGCTTTTTTGTGACTTAGTATATATTCATTGTATTTGATTGGTTGTAGTTAGTATGTGCTTAAAAGCTGTAATTTAGTTTCACTTTACACAATCTTGCGTGATTGTTCATTGCCACCTTTTCATGCTGCTTTAGTTCTTTGTTCTTTTTTATATATTGACAGTGTTACTCAGTTTTTTGGTTTGTGTGTTTTAATGTTATTGGTGCAATTGTCATCTTTTAGGTAACTAAAAAATCTAAGAAGTGGTGCTAAGTGGTTTCAAAAAGAAAATTTTAAATCTATTTCATAATTTGATTGGTAGCAAAAAGGAATAAATATTCTAGACAGAATTTCTGATATAATTATATGTGCATTCAACTGAACTGACTAAAACTAGGTGCTCAACCAAGCATCTAATTATTTTGAAAAATTGCAGATGAATGCTGCATTTGCAATGAATATAGACAAGGATTCCTGATACTGATTTCTGCATCTTTAAGAAAGCAGTCAGGCTTGAAGGAGTGTAACAGCACACCACATTTAGAGCTTGCAACTCTTGCTAATACAAATAGTCTTTTTTTAGAGGAGAAGGTCAATTTACTTACATATGATTATTAATGTTGATGTAGTTTATATCTGTACAGAAGATGTCCAAGGTGGTATTTTCAAAGAATACAGGACTTTTTTTCCAAGAAGACACACTAAGGAGAATCATGTAGATCACTTTTGTCTTAACCTTGGTGAATATGAGCATTTCTTTGCAAGTTTCATGAGAATCTTTTGTGTGATTCTGTTCTCAGAACATTATAACTGATCAAACACTACATATCTGATTATGTCTTCTCTGTTTCTGGAATATTTACAACAGTGAGGATTTCAGGAGTTCTAGCTTCTCTGTGGCTTAGAAAGGTAGATTCTTCTAAACAAGGCGCGTTTCTTTTTATGGGCAGGGATTACTAAAGAAGCCAGCAACATTACTAAAAAGATAATTACTAAGGAAGTAGTGGTGGGTTGGCCCTGGCTGGCAGTTGAGCATCCATCCAGCTGTGTGCTCACTGCCCCCACCCTCAGCATGGCAAAAGAGAAAATAGAACAGGAGCAAGGCAGCCAGGAGGTCAAGATAGAGACAAGGGCGTCACTTACCAATTACGGAGACAGGCAAAATAGAATCTAATTGAATATTTAATTATTCCTTCAGGTATAAAGAGACAAGAAAACAACAACAACAACAAAAAAACAAACAAAAACCCCCCAAAACACAACCCTCCCAAGGAAAAAAGCATTAAAACGAGAAAAAAACACCATTCCTTTTCCCAGGCTCGTCTTCACATCAGACACCTCTCCTCCCACCTCATTATGCCAGCAGGCTATGCATTCAATGAGGCAAGGAATGCAAAGGGCAAGGGACGGGGTGAGGGGTAGGGGGCGGTGGTCTTTGCAGTTAGGACACAGTGGTTCTTTTTGTTGCTTCTTCTGTGCTCTTTTCCTCTGCACTAACATGGGTCCTCCACAGGCTCTGTCCCTTTGGGAATGCCTACTCTGGTATGGAGCAGCTCCTACCCCTCTGACCTCAGGGTTCTCTTTCTGTTTCCTTTGGATTCATTCCTCTTATCTCTGTTCCTTTATTCTCTCCTTCACTTATGGGCTCAGCTTTGGCCTGCGATTTGTCCAGAGCCATCTGGAACTGTGTCCAGCACAGTCCCTGACCTTCCACAGGGGCCACCTCTGCAACTTCCCCTTACCAAACCCTTGCCACCCCAACACAGAAACTTTTATCCATCCACATTGCTTTTTCAGACAGAAAAATCATATCCCATCATCTTTAAGAACTGAATAAAATCATCAGAAATTTGAAGTTCTGCATGCTGTCATCAACTTTCATAATTCCTTTCTTCTCAGACTGGCTAATGGCTTTTAATTAAAAAAATTAAATAAAATGTTTATTTATAGCTATTAGTCTGACTTATGTGATAGTCAACAGATATTGCTATGCATTGACAGAGATAATTAATCATTTATATTGCTATCCAGCTCTAAATTTCTCTTGGGGCGGGCAATTTTTTTTTTTAATGTATATTAGATTTATTAGTCTAGCAAGTAGGAGCTTTGTGAGAAACTACCACCACATTGCCCTGAAGAGAGCAACAGCTGCTGACAGTAAGAGCTTTCAACCAGTTGAAGACAAGAGAAGGCCAGTGAAGTAATAAGGTCAGCCTGATGAGAGGTAGTTTTAGCACAGCAGCAAATTAAGTATTGCCAAGGTCAGCAGTCCAATTTCTTCGTGAGTTCTCTGTCCACTTTCCTGTTGGTCTGACAGAAGCCAGTCTCCATGTGTGAGAGTAAGTGAAGAGAGAGAAAAAGCCAGAAGGCAGGAAATGCGGTGGACAAGTGTAGCTCATTACCAGTATTAGAGAAATAGCCAATAACCATTCCAGAGAATTCAGATATCCTGCAGCTACTGTATTTGGCTAAATGACAGTAGAAATCATAAAGATAATTAAAAGGAAAAAAAAGAAAAAAGGTAAAAAAGGGCTGCAATAGTGATTAAAGATCAATACCTTGCACATCTCTTAAATCTGAATGTGCCATAATTACCTATTAACTCTGCCTTTTTTCTCATCTACCCTTCTTCATAGTAGTTTTATTGAACTCTTGGGATCAGAAGAAGAAAACAAAGAAATGAGGGTTTGTATATCTATTGGGTCATCATATCTGGCCTCTGTGGACAGGGCTTTCTACGGTTTTCTCATGACAGTGGTACTGCGGCTTAGCACATCTCACAAGTGGGAAGATACTGAGATGACAATCACTAAGTTCATAGGCAAGATAATAGCAAGACATTGATTAATTAGTAGTCTGTTTACTACCATAATCTCACTCTAAACTCAATAATGACTGAAATACAATGATTTCCCACATGATGTGCTTGCAAAACAAAGTATCACACACTGCTCAGAATATTAAAAATCTTCCTGTCCTATACTGATGTCAGGAATCGGATTGCTCTGGAAATGTTTGTTGGGTGGTATTGGTAAAATGGAAATTTTATCAGTACTGCCTGAAATGATAATGTATGACAGGGCACGGCTGCCTGATACCAACAGGTGCTGCATGTAATGGTTGATGTGAACTCTGTATGTAGAGTGACATTCCAGAAATTAATGGATAGTTATGGGAAGTCATGAACAATCTTTTTATGAATTATTCAACTGTCAGGGCATATCTACATAGAAAACCAGAGAAAGGTGATATGAAGAGCTGAACTAGAAAATAACATAGAAAAGGAGCAGAACAAGAAAAAGGAAGGCTATAAAACCAATCAAAAATGTATTGAACATTTTACTATCTGACTAGACATCTATAATTTACTGTAAATCCATACCAACACCCTTACGGCAAAAACTAGGATGATTAAGAACTCCAAGAAAGGGGATACTCATGATAAGGTCTTAGGTTTATTGATAATTAAGGAGAAATATCCCTATAGTAGAGTTTAAAATTATATAAGGCTCTTATAAAAGCCAAAAGATGCCAGTTATTGGTGGGTCTTGTGAAACGTCAGAGCTTGTCAGATGGGGCTATGTCTGGCATAATGCTTTTCCTTTGAATCAATGCCGTAATAATTATATTCTTTTTAAATGCTGCTGAAAATTGTTGAAAATTTTCCACAGAAAGGGGAAACATCTTCAGAAACTAAGAATCAGTAACTGCCGTTGGCTGTTTGAACTGTAGGAACAGGAAAACAGGCTGGAAAAATAACAACTGGTCTGAGAACAGAAAACATAATCACGTGTTGGCTGTTCCATGTGGAAAATAAACTACACCCATTGGCTGCTCAAAGTCGTGGTGTCCCAGGGCCTCTTATGTCCCTATGATAGAAAAATGAGTCAATGTTTACCCAAAATGGAGCCTTTCTCTGAGAGCTTCTCATGGTGCACATACTTTTTCCTAAGTAGGTTGAATTTTCTGCACACTTTCTTAAAGATCCTGGAGTCTCAGTGGGGAAGCCTGGCTGACTCAGACTCTGATGCAGATCATCTTTGCAGTGAGAATCTGTCATTTATTCTGCTGGTCCCCCTCTGGGCCCACATTTTTGGGCTTTGTTTGTTTTGTCCTCTGACTTCTGGGGTGGTTGGTTCCCCTTTGGGGATTTTTTGCCCCCCTCTGGGATTTTTTGCCCCCTTCTGAAATTAATTTTCTTGATACTATTATCTATCTATCTATCTATCTATCTATCTATCTATCTATGATGTTCATAGGTATATGAACATGAATGCTGCATTGTTGATACATTTGCTTCATTAATGATGTTTCTACTACCCTGTAATAGGATATGCCTACTTTGTTGTTGCTGTTACTGGTTGTTGCTGTTATATTGATTGTTGCTATGTGATCAATTGTAGTTATACTACTTATTGCTGCTATTATTGTATTACTGATTGCTGATAATAATTTGTAAGAGCTTGTTTGTTTGTTTTTTTTTTATAAATCATAGTTACACTGTCTAGTGGTGCTTGCGGTCATCTGTAATAGGGCAAAGATATTTAGAGGATAAAGCCTCCATGTCCTTGCCTATTATGGAATCCTAAGAACCCACAGTCACAACCTTTACACATTTGCAGACTAGGTAGCCCTTTAGGTTATGTCAGATTATTGCCTTGGAGGATGAGTGGAAGGCAGTTTATCTCAACTTAAGTAAGGCTATTGATTTTATTTCTTCTAAGAGCTTGTCTTTGAGGACAAGCTGATTAAGTGCAGACTAGATAAGTGGACAGTGAAGTAGACTAAAGACTGGCTGAAGAGCTGGGCTCAGAGGGTTGGAATCATCAGGATAAGGACCTTCTGGAGGACAGTTGCTAGTGGCATGCCCCAGGTGTTGATATTGGGGCATCTTCATACATCTTCATTAATGGCCTGGACAACGGGACAGGCCATTTGAATATGATTCTTGAATATGATGTAAAACTGGAAGGAAGGACTATGCTATCCACCTTTCAGAGAGACCACAACAGACTTAGAGAAGCGGACCAACAGGAATCCTGGAGAAAAACCATTTCAGGGTAAATTTGTGAAAGGAGCCTCACCTGTGATCTCTGAAGTGGTCTGTGAAAGAGCCCATCTCACCACTGCTTGAGAAAGGACGAACCTGCACAGTTTAGGTTCTTGTGCTTGAAGTTACACTTTCTAAAAGTGCATCTTTTAAGCAGCCAGCTTGAAGAGCCTTAGCACACAAAATCAATCTGACAGGAAGTATATTTTTTATCATATGATGACTGGTTCTCAAGAAGTGGAATACAGAGCTGAAATGACATGAGTTTTCTCACCATTGTCACTGCTTCACTCCTGAGTAGCACTACCTGGTGCTTGTCCAACCACTGTCCTGACAGCTTGTCAAAATGCTTCTTGAAAATAGCTTTCACATGATTTACTGCATCAAACAAGCTGTCTTTACATTCCAGTTCAAGCTTGACAAATCTGTCAGGTACTGTGATCTTTTCACAGTTCATAAAGTCAACATTTCCATGAAGCAACCAATTCTGAGAAACCTGCAAGGAAACCCCTGGTGATTGCTTCAAATGTGACTAATTTAGGAATAATGTGGTATTTTTAAGTCTCAACAGAAGACAGTTGCTCAGAAGGTAACAGGAGGGCTTCATTAAAAATTATCTAACAACATCTGAGAGTTTGCAATGCAGCAAAGATTTATTTTAGAAAATTCTCACTGGTCTAGGAAAATTCAGTGCTTCCCTTGAGGAAGTACTTGGTCCTTATTTGTAAGCTCAAGTGTGTTATAAAAATGATGAGGATACAGTCTTTAAGCACATGAAAGAGCAAAAAAACCCTACATATTTCACTGACTGGATAAACAATCTGAGTCCTGCATTCTTTAAATATTGTCACCCTTTTGAAATCGTGTTTGCAAATAAGTTTTCCACATAATAGTTTTTGCTATTTTTATTTCCCTGTTGCAGAGAAGAGCAGGGTATTAAGCTGTTATAATACATACAGCAGTAAAACAGGAGAAGGTAGATTTTACTGGTTTTCTCTCCTGCTTCCTTTTCATGTATGTGATCTGTGTTATTTTAGTGAAATTGATTTTTGCCATGTTTTAACAGATACCACAAGTCAAAAGCAAAAGCCTGAATTACTAAGGGAAAAGAGAGTGAAGAGTTAAAATAAAAAAGTGCAAACATATAAACCAATTCTGACTATATGGAGTTCTAAAATGGAATTAAGTTTCATTCATGTCATTGTAATTTATGAAATGATATCGCTTATTCACAGTAGTATTGCATGATGTGATGTAGAAATTTTGAGGGATTCAATTTATTTACTGTTTACTGATTTAATCTCTTGCATGAAGTGGAGAAATTAGTTCAGCTTTTTGAAAACTGCACTGGCTTTTTCTGAATAACAATAGCAGGCTCTGAACAAATACAAAGCAGATTTGTTGCTTAGCAGGGCAATATATGTGGCATTGCTTCAGCAGACAAGAAGTGGTCATTCACTGCTGGCCAAAGCAGCAGGACTTTTCAGTTGTTGGCAGAAGTATGAGCTCAAGATTACTTGACTGTGTGGGCACAGGTGCATAACTGATAGTCACAAAGTCACAAAAGCCCTTGGAGGACTTACGGCAAAAAACAAGACTAGAAATGTGACTTGTAATCTTTTATATAATTGCTTCTGCCTCACACTCTCAGCACTAGCCAGTGTGCTTGGCTCTGCTGTGGCAGTTATATGTCAGAGAGCCCAGGGTAATATCAAAACTCTTTTTTTTTTTTGCTATATGCATGCGAACATTACTTGAGGTAGCTTGATCTGTGCTTCCACACCTGATGTTTTCTCTGTCAGCCGAGAGAACTACAGAATTTGACAAATTGAACCACTCTTTCTCAAAACAATTTTCTGGAAATCAATTTGATGGTTTCACCTGGAAGGTTAGTAAATTCCCCAAACCTGATGTTTTGTCCTCAAGATGAAAAATGCTTCAAAATATGAGGATGTTTTTTTACTTTTTTGGGGTCCAGGATGTTTGTCCGAGCCTACAATTTGTGGAGCAGTTTGTTCACAAACCTTTCAACAATTTATTGTACCTTGAGTCAGTGTAAACCACCTGGAAACAGCTGCATGAGATTATCATGGCCAGGCTTGGCCAAGAAGAGCCATAGTATTCTTCTTTCTGTTTTCTGTTAATCAAGAAAGAATGTTTGGTAGACTCCTGCAGTAAATTTTCTCAGCTTGAGGTCGTGATCTGTGCACTCAGAATACTTCCCCACTGCTGGATGTAATAGAGCAGATCAGCTGCAAATAGCATGTGCATAGTTCAAGGCAGTTTGGATTTGTTTGAAGCTGCATGAGAACTGTTTTGTCTAGTCCACTGTGCCTCTTGTATGCATATTTTTACTAAATTTACATCAACAGAGTCTACTTAGGAGAAATCCCTTGTTGTTGTATGTTATCATAGCTTATAGTTATTGTGGAGCCTGTCAATAGTTACTGGTTATCAGCTCCATATACTCCAGCCTTGTCCATGTAAGGTGCTGTTCTGCATGATGGGTCAGCTGAACCAGCCTGAGGGTGCTTTGTATTCAGGAGACGGTCAGTTAGAGGCTTTTCTTGAAGAATGTTGGAGCTATAAACAATGTCAGAAAATGTGACAAAAGGAGCATGCACATTTCAGACACAGAATCATAGAATAATTTGTGTTGGAAGGGACCTTCAAAGGCCATTTAGCTCCAACCCCCCTGCAATGAGCAGGAACATCTTCAAATAGATCATCTTATATTTTACCTTGGTGCCATGGTCTGTGGGTTGTTTCAGTGTGCCTGGAACAGGAACTTGTAACTTGGGGCAGAAGAGCAATATGTGAGATCAACAGTGAATAAGTAACCATAGCATTAGATTAACCCAATGTAAAGACATGATGTAAAATTGAATCAGTATAAATAGACACAGTGTTTGAGACTATAATGTACATAGGAAGCCATAGGAGCTGTTGTCACATTATATGGCTGTTGCAGCATTTATTTTTTATAGGTTTATGTATATCTAAATTATTTATATATATATATATCATGCAATCCTAACACTGGGCACAAGCTACTAACTCTTTATGTGATGTGTGTTGATGTTTTTGAGTGCTGGAATACAACTGCCTATGCTAGTAAGCTTTTAGCTTTTTAGTTAGTGTTCCTGTCATGATGTTTTCATGTGCCAAAAGTAGCTTACCCAAAGAATTCCTGGGCATGATGCTGGAGTTGGAGAGTTACAGTGAGGGCTGCCGATAGACAGTTTGCATGCAACCACCCAATTCCCCAGGATAGCAGCAATTACTAGCATAGAAGCAATCTTAGCTGTGCCAGCTGGTTTCAAGATCAAGGAATATTCTCAGTAAATTTAATTTACTAGCATAATTCTCTGGTGTCTCATATTTCCTTTCCCTTCATTTTTACTTGATCTTCATAAAGCTCCCTGTGATCTCTTACAATCTAGCATGAGACTACATTCAGAAGAACTAAACTGGGTCTTTCATACTTAGAAAGCTGTCTGAAAGGTCAATTAAGAAAATAATTACATGTTTCTTTTATTGGTTCAATTTACCATAAGTGTTATATCTCAGATGTTCAAACTTTTATCTGCAACTACGTAGGTCTAGGAATTTAATATTTTTGCCACTCATGAATCACCAGAATCCATACACTGAAGCTTTGGAAATAAAAATTGTCAATAGACTTTCCTGTAAATGCAGTAGCAAAACATCATAAAATGCAGAAGCACATAAAAGGAACTGCCAAAGTGCTTAAAGGCATATAATAATTCATCAGCTACATGATTCTAAACTCTCTGTTGTCATGGGTGCATGCTTTTAATATTACTGACATAGCTAATCCTTGTGAAATCAGTAGGCCATCTCATAATGGCTGATTTCAATGACTAACATTGGTAATTTCAACAGCATCACATATAGGTAAAATAATACTCTTTTTTATATATATTCTGTAGCCAGATGGAACAGACTTAATAAAAAATTTAGACATTTTCATGGCCACAAAATGAAAATAAACCCCCCTGAGGGTCGGCTCCCCTCAAAGGAAGTAGTGACTTTGGCTTCTCTTCTCCACTGCAAATTCATGTGAAAAACTGAAAAACTATCATCTCAAAATTCAAAATGGAATTTACAGATTTTCATATTGTAAAACTGTGATTTCCCTCAAGGGAAAACATCAAAGTTTTATGAAGGAGCAGAGGTAAGTTGTTACAGGTCATTCTGTCTAGCCTAATGTTTTTGTATTTTTATTTTCTTTTTACTATACCAGATTTCCTGATGGAAAAATAATTGGCAAGTGTTCAGAGAGCTATGGATCCAGCTCAGAACATCTGAAGTTAAAGCTGGAAATTGAAATAGAAGAAGCTATTTTTTCTCTATGGATATTTACTTCTTAAAAATTCAGTATAGCTGTATAAATAATAGTCAGACACTAATCTAAGACCAGTGAGCACTCTTTGAGTCCAGGCATCTTCCCTTGAATTCTGGTTAACTATGTTCAAATGCATATTTCTTTTTCTATGGCCCTGGTAAGCCAAGAGCCAATTCAACTTTTCTTATGAATAAGGGTAGCTTAAGGTTATCCAAATTTACACAGCAAATCCACTATGCCAGCACTCAAACTGTTTCACCAGTACTAAGGCTGCTATAGTGATCTTTCACGGTTGATAGTACTGTTGCAGCCACAGTAGTATAAAAATAAATGAAATATAAGATAAATAGAATGGCAATAGTATGACAACTGAAAAACCTGGCAGAGCTGGAAGGAAGTATTCTTTTAAATGTTATTCCATTCTTGGGAAAGTGTTAGCATGTTTCTTCCACAGAGTGGAGAAAAGCTGAGGGAAGGGTTAAAGAATGAAGAAAGACTGATAAACAGGGAAATCTCACTATATAGCTTGAACTGTCTTGAATTTTGTCTGGTGGAGATTCCCTCTACCACAATTATTTGCAACACTTCAGTGCTACATGGATGTCAAGTGAAGCGGTTAATTCTGATCAGACTGTTTATTCAACCTTTTTGATAAACACCTTTAAGAGAGGCTCAGTGGTATTTCTGAGAAAACTGTGATGATCTGATGATCCATCCCTGCCCTGCAGGCTGGGACCTTGTTTACTTATCAATTGTGTAATGGTCTTTTTTTTTCCATTGACAGATTTTGTGAAGAATAGGAATTGACCCATTGTTATATAAATTTTTATATAAATAACTTAAAATGGCCATTCATAAAATTAGCCTTTTATTTTTTAAATCTGTTAGGAACACTTGACTGTAAGACCTATTAGTGTTAACATTTGCACATCCTGACTACACAATATGCAAAGAAATATCTTGGAGTAGCCTTCAAAAAAATGACAACAAAAGCACCAATTACTTCAAAGACCAAGTTTATTTGTTTATTAATTGTATTATAGAACAGAAAGCAAAGAGCTAGAGAGCAAGAAGGTCTCTTTTAATCTACACTTGTAGGGTCTTATTAATTTAAATTTAACTAACACTAACCATGGGTGAAACAGGCAGGATAGGCAATGCTGTTGCATCAGGAAATAAATGTGAAATATAAGGTTTGTGTACTTTCCACCTTCCCTGGAACCAGTTGGCATCATAATCCAAACACTATTTCTTAGATACCAGGATCAATACTGAAAATGGGAGAAGTAATAAGCAGCTTTAATTCTTCCCATAAAGTCAGAACACATCTACCAAATAACAAATAAGCGCCACTGTTGCTCTGTTTTCTGGAATGCTGCTTATCCACAAGGACCTATTTAATTATTTCTTTGGTTTTATGGGTCTGTCTACAGTCATTTACTTTTCTTTCACAGTTGGTTACCCAAGGTAATTCTAACTCTAATGAGACTGGGCTGTTTTGCTACCAAAGTAGGAGGACAGCTTAGAGGCCCTGCTGAGAGAATTTTCCTCTTGCTAACAGTGAATATCTTCTGCTGAGGCTTCTGAATCCCTCTGTGAAATAGCCTTAGTGCCCTGAGAAGCCTTCCCTGGGATCCTTACTCACCCACTCTGTTCATGGCCAGGAGCCCCATTTCACCTCAAGCTTGAGCCCCTAGTCTTGGCCTCAGCAGACACTCTCCAGCCCTGTCCTCTGCTATTCCTAACCTGTTGGTTAGATTTCTTGGACTGATGTTAGACATGACTGGTTACCTCAGCTTTGTTTTGACTGCAGGTGGGACCATTGTAATGGGCATCCCCACTGTGCTCACCCTTATCAGTTACTGTGCCCTGCTGGTGAGGACACAGAGATACCTGTGCTGAGCATAACCTCAGCTGTAGTTTTCCTTCCCTGTGGAGCAGCCTGCCTCCTACTGCAACTCAGCAGTAGCTTTGGCAAAGAACAGGGCTTAGTCTTAGGGAGCTTTGTCGATTCAGTGGCTGTTCCAGTTTTGCAAAGCTAAATTCAACAGGTTGTCTGGCCTATAGCACCCTGGGAGAGCTGTTCATATCCCCAGAGCAGCTGGGTTTCCAGTGTACAGTTCAGCCACAGCATGAGGGCTGAAGGACCTGGACTGGAGCTTCTCCCATATCCCACTTCTCTCATTTAATTTCAAGATTAAAACCCTGATGAATTCTGTTTTCTGTTCTTATGCCCTCTTACTCCTGTGATTTATCATTACAAAATTATTTTAACCAGTAAATGCCTCAAAAAAGACATCTATATCTCAAGTTAGCACCCACTAATATCTGTGATGAATACCTCTTGTTTCAATAGGAACGTAAGCTAAAGATTTATGTGCTTTAGAAGACTTTATCTGTACTAGCAGTCATGCCATCTGTCACTTGAAACAATCAACTAGACGGTAGTAGTAGCACAGAGGGGCTGAAACACGGATTTCTGAGTAACTTGCCCTGGATCTCAAGAAGAACTGCAATTTGTAGATGTGCTAAGGTGAATGTTTGTGTGTATCCTTTAACCAGACTGTCTGCGTGCAACAGTTTCTGTAACATGTCAAACCAAAAAAAAAATTGTTCAGTGTAAAAGCTAAGCATGGAATTATCCTTCAACAGACTTATTTTGAAAAGATAAAATCAAACAAGCAAAGCCAGTGAAAGGAACAAGCAGACTTTAAGACAGGTGTTACATTGCATTTCTCTGTTGAAAGGCAACAACAAATATGTAAATTTTGCACATTGCCCTTTTGCTTTGATTATATTTTTGAGCTTCAGCCCTTTTGGCTTAAATGCTTTAACATCACTTCCATCTCAGCATGATTCCTGCTTGCTGTTGGCTTAAATATCCTCCTTTGAGACAATAAACTGGTAATTTCTAAAATGAATCAATGATCCTAGCCAGGCTGTATGGGAGAATGATTAATCATAACTAATAATTATATTTTGAGAGAACTAGCTTTCCCCAGACTAGGAGCTGGAAATGTTGCATGGTTCTAATGCTGTTTGATTGTTCCTTTGTTTCTTAATTACCTCTGGAAAATAGGCAAATCCTGTTGTTAGGAAGCTCTCTTATCCTAAGCATATTGCACATAGGGGCCCACTTCACACAAACCATGAGAATACAAAATTAGCATTTTAAACTCCATTCTTTAACCATTTTATTATAGTCTCTGCCTATTGCACGGTAAAATATTGCAGCTCCTGTTTGGAAATGTGGTAGTAACACATGGGAGGAAAATATGTGAAAGCTTTCATATCTAGCTTATAAGGTCTAGCTAAAGTTTTAAATGTTATTTAAACATATATTTTTATGACTTCATTTGATTTTTACTGTAATATTTTAGAACATTACCAGTAATGCTGTCAGGTATATTTCCATGAGTAAATGACATGGGTTTTTTTTTAACCTTTCTTTTTTTGTTCTGATTCTTTTCTGTGAGCTTCAACAATCAGCCTAAAATTCTCAGTCCAGATTTTCAGAGGGATCCAGTTAAAAGAAGGCTGTATTAGTTTATTTTGGGTTTTGTTGAAAGGAATAGAAACTCTGACTCTGAACCTTCTAGCATTGACTGGAAGTATGTCAAAAAATCATATCACTGCAGTCCATGCCTTTATTCTTGGTTTTTGGAAGGGTAAGAATAAATAAAACAGTCACACAAGAATTTCACAGTCTGAGGAGGAAGAAAGCGTATCTGAACAAGGAGAATGTCTCAGCCTTGCCCTAATCCAATTATAAGTTTCAGTTTCCTGAAACTGTTGTTTCCTTTTCTTCTTTCTGTTACTCTGTATATATCCTTCCTAACCCACCTTATATCAGCCCTATGAGGATGGCTAACTAGAAGGATTAGCTTGTTTAATTTTTTATTGTATGTCAGTGTAGTTTTTCCTTTAGTAAAGTCAGAAGTTATTTTCTTTAATGAAAAAATTACTCAGAAGAGGAGAAAATTTTGAAGATGACCATAATTTTGAATGTCTTGTTATTAATCAGTTATAATTGTCCAGTTTGGCTACTTCAGTACAAGAGAAATATCAACAAACTGAGGAGAATTCAGTAAAGGGCCACTAAGGTGTTTTTGGGCCTGGAGCATACAGCGTAGGAAGAGGAGCTGTGAAGATGAATTTTAGGCTAAGGTGGGTTGGCCTCAGCTAGCAGCCAAGCTGTTACTCACTCCTCCCATACACACACACAGTGACAGAGGGAAGAAAAATAGGAAAAACAGAGTAAGAAAACTCACAAATCAAAATCAAGACAGGGAAGTCACTCACCCATTGCTGTTGTGGCCAAAGCAGATTTGAACTGGGAAATTTAACTCAGTTTAAAACAGTTAATTACTGATCCAGTACTGGGAAGCAAAAACGACAAACACTTAAAGAAAACACCTTTTCTCCCCCTTTCCCATGCTGAACTTCATTCCAGACACATCTCATTCCCTTTTCCTAGTCTCAGTCCTTTCATTGAGGCACAGGCCATTGCAGGAGGTTGGTGTTCACTACATACTGGTTTCTGCAGTAGTTGTTCCTTACCCCATTTTTTCCACTGTGCCTTCCTTCTTAGGGGTTTTCTCTTCTCTGGTGGTGGTGCTCCCTAGGCTGCAGTCTTTTCGGTGATGTACCTGCTTTGACATGGGTCCTTCGGTGTCCACAGATTGCTCATGGTTGCACCTGCTTGATCATGGGCTTATCTAGATGCTGCAGTCCCTCTGGGGTGTTAACCATCTCCACTGTGGAACACCTTCTGCTGCTCTCCTTTGTCTTGGTGTTTACTGCCCTTTCTTAAATATGTTAGTACAGACGCACAGGCAGCTTCACTGATGGCATCGGACAGTGTGCACAAATTATTTCCTGCAGACTGTTCCCTTGCAGACAGGGGACAGTTCCACATAACCTAAACGAAGAGATCGGATCTGGTGATAGTAGCCAGGTTCATGGAGTGATGACCAGAGAAGTCTATAGTGACAAAACATGTCTGAGATCAAGCCAGAAAGGCAAGCCAACAAGGCCAGGATCAACAAGGTACAAGGCCATGTACAGCATGCATACATTATAGCTCAAGGAAGGATGAAAAGCAAGGGCCTGAGGTTAAATGCAGCTTGTTAGCCCATGGACATGGAGTGCATGGTTAGGAAAACCAGATGACGTTTCTCACTGCTCTTTTTCTCAGCTTAGTTGTCTTCACAGGAGTCTGAACCAGGGTATCACAGCTGTGCTTTGATGCAGGCATAGGGTCAACACAGCTGACTTTAATGCAGGCAGCTGAGCCTTGAGTAAGTGGTTAGAGAGTGGTCAGGACAATTAGAGCATTCTGATCTGCATATGAACCTGCTTAGAGGAGGTGTATAGACTAGATGATGTCCAAAGGTCTTTTCCAACCTGAATTATTTTATGATTCCATGTCTGATTAAATACTATTTCTTCTTCAAATAGATTTTTTTTTTTGTTGTTGTTGTTAAAGCACATTCGCAGTCTGTCCTTGTTCATGAATGTTTAATTACTGGAATATCAGAAGGTGAAAAACAATGCACCATTTCTGAGTGGTAAATTCTCAGTTCTGGAAAGAGGGATATGGAGTCTAGCAGATATGTGTCTTAGACAACATACGTGAAAGGACTGAGGCCATGTATTTCATTTGCTGCTATCTTCAACACAAGATCAATTAGAGCTAAAGCATTTCTGACAGTGACTTGATTAACCACTTAAAAACCTCTAGTGATGAAGACACGTGAGCTTACACTGGCAGTAACTCGTCATCTTTATTGTTGTGAAGTGTTTCCTTACTATTTTAAATGTGTCTTGCTGCAACTGAGGCCCATTGTTTCTATCCATTGTAGAAAATGAAAGCAGATGTAGAAATGAAAATGTAGAACAAATGAAAATGTATAAGAAATGAATAATGAAAAGAAAATGTAGAAATGACAAGCAAATTGCTTCCTTTCTCTTTAACAGTGTTTTATGTATTTGAAGACTGCAAGTTATTTTTTATTTTAGCAATAATACGTCCTTCAGACTTTTCACACATGTGGCATGTTTCTAGATATTCTCATTATTCTCCTCTCATCTCTTTGGTCTGCATGGTTTTTTGAGGCACAATGCTCAAACAGAAATATCACACTATGGATGAATTTTTGTCATGACTAAACATAAATTTTGGAAGTTATATTTCTGTTTACTTGCAAAGCAGGTACTAGAAATTGACAGTGAAGTAGCAGAAGCTACTATGTAAAAAATACATTAATACTAATGGAATTGCAGAAAATCAGTCAGCATGAACAAGTGTTCATGTAGTGAAAGCGTGTGCTTCCTAAGAAAGGTATGGTTTCTATTCCTCGCTTTCTCACACACATATATAGAATCATAGAGTCATAGAATAGTTTAAATTGGAAAAAACTTTTAAGATCATCAGTCTAACTGTTAACCCAACACTACAAAGTCTCTAAGTGCCACATCTACACATCTTTTAAATACCTCCAGGGATGGTGACTCTACCACTTCCCTGGGCAGCCTGTTCCAGTGCTTGACACCTTTTTCCATGAAAAACTTTTCCTAATATCCAATTTAAACCTTACCTGGTGCAACTTGAGGCTGTTTCTGTTTGTGCTGTCTCTTGTTTCTCAGGAGAAGAGACCAGCCAGCTCCAAACAGGCCAAAGTCTCTCCTCTTGAGGTCGAAAATAGCAGTTTTGCTGCACTCTCTCCTTCTCCGAGAATCAGAAACTTATTTTGTAATTGCTATTCCCAGGATGGCCTCAACCATCACATCACCATAAGTCCTTCTCTATTCACATCAAGGCACCTTCTCTATTTATCACACTCATCAGCTGTGAAGTTATCTTTCAGACACTCCAGGCATCTTCTAGACTATTTCCTCTCTATATGTATGCATACTACTCATTTCTGTTGCATTTAGAGTTAGAATTCTCTTTAGGTAAACTTATAATGCATATGTCTACAGCAGGTATCTCATTACCATCAAAGGAAAACACAGAAACAATTAATCTGATTTATTTTAAGATTTCTTCTCTAACATGAGGCATACCACAATCTAGAATTCCCTTTTTTTTTTTTTTGCCACTATTTAAATTACTAGCTTACATATAGAAGGTGAAGTAACATGGTCAGGTGCGTCCCATCTCCTGTTCTTCTGATTATTCCAGGTACACCAGTAACTAACAATAATACTTGTCCATAAAGGTCAAGGTAATCAATAAACTTAGTTTAGAAATTATGCTGCAGTGATGTTACTAGGTGCTGTTTATTTTTAATAGATTATGTAAGCTAGTATTATTTCTACTGTCCCAGACCTCTTTCTCACATCCACAGTTCAAAAGGTTTTTATGTATGCTGGTTACTAATTTCCTATTGACACTGTAATACATTTCATGTATCCAAAAAGGCATAGGTCAAATTCCTTTTACATTCATAAACTGCACAGCATCATTCAGTTCTAAGACTTCTTCACAAAATGTAAATAAGCATTCCTAAGAAGATGAAACAGTGTTCTGTTTAAAATCTTTTACCCCAGTGCTAAAAATGTCTGGATAATTAGTGAAACATGTCTTTGAGCTTAATGAGTTATTTCATGCTTCTTTACTAGACAAAAAGTTATGTTTTGAAATGCTAGACAGGTTTTCTGTTCACAGTTCTGTCTCTATCACTGCAGTTCCAAAATGAAGAGGATTTTTTAATTCATAGATTGCAACCTTTCACCTTCAGCACAGCTGTTCTGTTGCTGGTTTGCCACCTCACTGCCTTTCCCAGTAGTTTTGTCCATACCTTTCCTACTGAGCATGTTAACAAACTGACTCTAAACAGCACAAAGTCAGAGGGGTTACTATTTTCTCTTGCATTCAGTAACATGTATCTTATCATCGAGTACAACTGAAAGGCACAGAAATTGAACTATAAAGCATGGCCTGTCAATAATATACTGTCTATACTGTCACCTTATACATACTGTATACTCTTACACTTTCTAAAGCCCAAGTTTCTAAAAAAAACCACTCTATGTGGAAGTTTGGTTTGCTTTTTTTTCCCTTTCCAATATAATATAATTTTTACCTTTTTAATTTAGTCCTCCTCAGTAACTACTGTGTTTCATCATTTAACTCAGAAATTGGATGCCTTAGGGCTTGACTTTATCATGCAATAATAAAATGAAGAGAAGCAGACCTTTAAAAATAATTGTCAAAATAGAATCTGTCAGCAAGCATTAGAGTCAGGTGTTGCACTGGCTTGAAAAGGTTATTTTGCTTTAGAAAACATTAAACATTTATTAGCTTCACCTCAGGTAAATATGCTTTTATTTGCATATCTGCAAATTTGTATAGACACACTTGTAAATGAACTTAGAAATGAGCAGTGCATTCATAAATATATACCTTCCTTATCTATGGCTTGAAAAATAAGTCATCAAAGTGTTCCATTAGCAGTTGGCCAGGGGTAGAAAGGTAGGGTATATGGGGAGCAAGACCCATTTCCTTAATCTGTCTGATAAAATGTGCTACTACTCATTTGATTTGTTTTGTCTTCTTTCTGCTTTAAACTTTCCCTCTCTGCAAGCAGTGCAGATTGGCTTAGGGGAACAGTATGTGAAAGTAAAATGACTTCTGTCTTTCTTCATACTTACCAGTAACAGAAAATGACCTAAACGTAAAAGAAATGTCTCTGCTATGACCAAGGTATTTGTGAAACTGAAAGACTCAACAAACTCTGTTCTTAAAATCTTGTGGGTCAGGTATGATTCAGAGGGTACTCACTGGCACCTGGGATAAGTTTTTGGTGGAATGTGGACATGTTGCTGCACCATGCAACACAGTTCTTAAAAAAAGGTTATTACCCAGAACTCATCACTTAATTTGGTGTCAGTATTTTGAACTTTAGAGTTCCTCGGGTTTGTGAACTTAGACTCCTACTTACGTGCAGAAGCAGTCCACTCTGGGTAAACCAGATCCTAGCTGGTGGACAGAATCCCTGGATTAACCAGGTGATGCAGAGCCCCAGAGCATAGTAACTGTACAAAAAAGTGAATGAGAAAATTGAATGATCAAATACAGTGTAAGAAATCAGGGTTCCATCCTGAGTTCTCAGGACTATTTCAATCTTCTACATAATGTAAATGAATAGTCATAGGATTTGAGACAGCATCAGTATTTACATTTGATTCTGGACCTTGAAACAAATTCCTCCATACTATTTTCAAGTGCTTGACTCAGTTTTATCTGCTCTATCAGTTCTCCATGTAACATTTATTTACTTAGTGTTTCTTCAGCACTTTTATTTCTAGCTGTCTTTAATAATAGATATCTTTCAGAAACTATGTTTTATTATTCGTGCCTGTCTGCCGCTTGTAAAAGATAAGTTTTTTATGTCCTTCTGCAGTAATTCAGATTCTTCTGTTTTGTTCCTTGCAACAGTGCACAAGCTTTCTGAGCTTTTTACTGCTCTCATCAAATTTTCCAAGTAGATTAGGTTTCACTCTACCAATGATTGTGTTCCTTGTGCCTTTTTCCTATAAATCTTACAATTTTCATCCTCTTGCAGTCCTTCTCTTTCCTGTGTCTGATTGCATGGTTTTCTTTTTGTTTTTTTACTGAAATCAGGCATGGACACTACATGATTTTTTTCTTCTGTAATTTAGCAATTGAAAGTTTGTCTTATCTGTGTATTTTCCCAGCTACTTACATAGATTTCATCAGTTGAGGGAACCCTTAAATAAATTTTACCAATGTTAAGGCATAGCTCATATTTCATATGATTGAACCACCTTTTAATATGCATTATTCTGTCCTTCTCTAGAAAAGAAAACTCCTTGGCCTGCACTTCTGAAAGCCTCTTCTGCAGATAAGTGTAATCCTCCATGCAACTTTTCTGTGGGATACTGGCTGCCATTCACTGCAGTGTAAAGGACTGTCAGGACACCTGTTATAGTTACCTTTCTCTTCAGCTCCTTCATCTGCAATGCATGTTCCCAATCATGGCAAGGAACAAGTAATTTTAGAAACATTACAGTGTCAGGCTGAAAATTATGTCTAAATTTGAAGTTTCTTTCATGTAGATATGCTTCTGCCAAGTGTCTGCATTCTTCCTGATCTTCTCCTATCCAGATTTATTTCTGTCTGCAGATCTGCAACAGTAAACCCTTTTGGTTCATGTATCTTACTGAGTGATTCTTTTTAACCTTTATTTTCTTTTCCTTTTTTGTAGATTAATATCACTGTCGTTTAGGATTGACAGGCTGACCATCAGCTGTGATGAAATGCAGGAGATTTCAGACACACTCTCAGTTTTCAAGACATCGTCCCCCCTGCAAAATTCCTATTCTTCAATGTGGACCAAGCCACTAATACTATCAGCTGTGCCCAGACAAATCGCCAGTCCCAGAGAGGGAAGAGAGTTTTGGGGCAGGAGTTAGCAGGGCTTATTGACAGGGCTTTAAACTAGATATGAAGGGGGGAGGGGATTTATCTGGGCCTGTTAGGGACAAGCCCATGAGAAACATGCTAGGGCTTAAAGGATGGCGGACTAGGGAGGACTATTGTTCTAGTATTAATGAAGACCAGAAGGCTTCCTGCCTCCCGAGGGAGCCAGCAGCGTGCTCTGCTCGCTCCCTGAAATGCCTGTACACCAATGCACGCAGCATGGGGAATAAACAGGAGGAGTTAGAAGTCTATGTGCAGTCTAAAGGCTATGATCTAGTGGCAATTACAGAGACATGGTGGGACAGCTCACATGACTGGAATGTGGTCATGGATGGCTATGTCCTTTTTAGGAAAGATAGGTCAGCAAAGCGAGGTGGTGGAGTTGCTCTTTATGTGAGAGAGCAACTGGATTGTATTGAGTTCTGTCCGGGGCCAGATGAGGAGCAAGTGGAATGTCTGTGGGTACGAATTAAGGGACAGACTGGTACAGGTGATACAGTTGTGGGGGTCTATTATACATCTCCTGATCAGGATGAAGGAGTTGATGAGGCTTTCTACAGGCAACTGGAAGTAGCCTCGCGACTACATGCCCTAGTCCTCACGGCGGATTTTAACTATCTCGATATTTGCTGGAAGACTTACACAGCCAACCATTCACAGTCTAGGAGGTTCCTCCAGTGCACTGATGATAACTTCTTAATGCAAATGGTGGACAAACCAACTAGGAGAGGAGCACTGCTAGATTTAGTACTCACCAGCAAGGAGGGTTTGGTTGAAGGGGTGGTGATCAGTGGCAGCCTTGGCTGCAGTGACCATGAGATGGTGGAGTTTAGGATCCTGTGTGGGAGGAATAGAATACCTAGCAAGGCCACAGTTCTGGATTTCCGAAGGGCCAACTTTGGCCTGTTCACTCAACTGCTAAGAGAAGTCTCATGGGAAAGGGTACTAGGCGGTAAAGGGGCTCAAGATAGTTGGTCAGCATTCAAGGACCGCTTCTTCCAAGTTCAGGATCTGAGCGTCCCAATGGTCAGGAAATCAAGCAAGGGAGCTAGGAGACCAGCGTGGTTAAACAAGGAGCTGCTGGGCAAACTCAAGTGGAAAAGGAGAATCTATGGATTATGGAAGGGGGGGCTGGCCACTTGGGAGGAATCTAGAACAGTTGTTAGAGGATGTAGGGAGGCAATTAGGACAGCTAAGGCCTCCTTGGAACTTAATCTTGCTAGTCAGGTTAAGGACAATAGAAAGGGCTTCTTCAAATACATAGCTAATAAAACTAACACAAGAGGCAATATAGGCCCACTGCTGAACGAGGTGGGTGCCCTGGAGACAGAGGATTTAAAGAAGGCAGAAGTGCTGAATGCCTTCTTTGCCTCTGTCTTTACTCCTGCAGAATCTCCCCGGGGGCCCCAGATTCCTGTAGCCCCAGAAGGAGTCAGGACAAAGGAGGAGTTTGCTTTGGTAGATGAGGATTGGGTTAGGGATCAGCTATGCAATCTGGACATCTATAAATCAATGGGTCCGGATGGAATGCACCCACGGGTGCTGAGGGAGCTGGCGGAGGTCATTGCTCGGCCACTCTCCATCATCTTTGGTAAGTCGTGGGAAACGGGAGAGGTGCCTGAGGATTGGAGGATGGCAAATGTCACACCAGTCTATAAGAAGGGCAAGAAGGAGGACCTGGGTAATTATAGACCAGTCAGCCTTACCTCCGTCCCTGGAAAGGTGATGGAACAACTTATTCTTGACTCCATTTCTAGGCATATCAAGGATGAGGGGGTTATTAAGAACAGCCAGCATGGTTTTATGAGGGGGAAGTCATGTTTGACCAACCTTATAGCCTTCTATGAGGAAGTGACTAGGTGGAGGGATGGTGGTAGAGCAGTAGATGTGGTTTTTCTTGATTTCAGTAAGGCATTTCGTACTGTCTCCCACAGCATTCTCATAGATAAGCTAAGGAAGTGTGGGTTTGACGATCAGGTAGTGAGGTGGATCAGGAACTGGTTGGAAGGAAGAAGGCAGAGAGTTGTGGTCAATGGTGCAGAATCTAGCTGGAGGTCTGTGACTAGTGGAGTCCCTCAGGGGTCGGTGCTGGGACCAGTGCTGTTTAATATTTTCATCAACGACCTGGACGAGGGAACCGAGTGTATTCTCAGCAAGTTCGCTGATGACACTGAACTGGGAGGAGTGGCTGACACACCAGAAGGCTGTGCTGCCATTCAGCGAGACCTGGACAGGCTGGAGAGTTGGGCGGGGAGAAATTTGATGAAATTCAACAAGGGCAAGTGTAGAGTCTTGCATCTGGGGAAGAACAACCCCATGTACCAGTACAGGCTGGGGACTGACCTGCTGGAAAGTAGCGAAGGGGAAAGGGACCTGGGGGTCCTGGTGGATAGGAGGATGAACATGAGCCAGCAATGTGCCCTTGTGGCCAAGAGGGCAAATGGCATCCTGGGGTGCATTAGAAAGTGTGTGGTTAGTAGGTCAAGAGAGGTTCTCCTCCCCCTCTATTCTGCCTTGGTTAGGCCACATCTGGAATATTGCATCCAGTTCTGGGCCCCTCAGTTCAAGAAGGACAGGGAACTGCTTGAAAGAGTCCAGCGCAGAGCCACAAAGATGATTAAGGGAGCGGAACACCTCCCTTATGAGGAGAGGCTGAAGGAGCTGGGTCTCTTCAGCTTGGAGAAGAGGAGACTAATGGGTGACCTCAACAGTGTTTACAAATATGTAATGGATGGGAGTCAGGAGGGTGGAGCTAGGCTTTTTTCAGTGATATCCAGTGATAGGACAAGGGGCAATGGGTGTAAACTGGAGCATAGAAGGTTCCACGTTAACATCAGGAAGAACTTCTTTACTGTGAGAGTGACAGAGCACTGGAACAGGTTACCCAGGGGGGTTATGGAGTCTCCCACATTGGAGATATTCAAGGCCCGCCTGGACAAGTTCCTGTGTGATGTACTCTAGGTTACCCTGCTCTTGCAGGGGGGTTGGACCAGATGATCTCTTGAGGTCCCTTCCAACCCTTGGGATTCTGTGATTCTGTGAAACAGAAGAGTTTTTTTGTCCCAAAGGAACAAAGCCCAGTTTTTTGTTCTTACTTGCAGTCATTTCATTTAAGCACTTTAATATCCTTAAAGAATGTCCAAATTAATATGAACAATGAAAAAATTAAAGATATTAGTAGTATTCTAAATTCACATCTGCATTTTGTATCTTCTAAGTAGTGTGTTATTCTTGAAATGAAAAAACCTGAAAGGTAGCTAAAGCTTACAGGAATTTCTTGAAACCAAATAGAAAAGCTATTTTTTAATACATTTCTCTGTTTTAGCATTAAGGCACATGGTGAAAGTGTTCCCCAGAGGTCATAGCTTTACTTTTTCTTCAGGTTATGTTACAATTTCTTTGTTTGCTGCAAAATACTGGAGCCCACATCCTGTTAGAAATATACATGAGCTGATGCAGTGACAAAGCCCAATCTGTGTGGGTACACAGCAAACAGTGTAACTTTGTAGAAAGTTCTAGTACCACAACATTATAATAAGTACAGTCTTCTCTGCTAAAGCAGTTAAAAATGGGGCATTGTTCTAATTGCAGGATCCTTTAACTGTTAAAAAGACTAAAGAAGTGTTCTCAGCCTCTTCTGATCACTGTAGAAGAAGGTTGGCTGCTGGCATGTCTTTCTGTTGGTATTAATACGTAAGTATGCCATATCCATCAAAACAGTATTAAGATCTTTCATGTCTCAGCAGGTACAACTTGAATTGATATCACTTTGTTCATGTCATATGACCATAGAGTCATAGAATCAACTAGGTTGGAAAAGACCTGTAAGATCATCAAGTCCAGCCTTTACCCCAGTACTGCCAAGTCCACCAATAAACCGCATCACTGAGGGACTCATCTCCATGTTTTCTGAGCACTTCCAGGACAGTGATTCCACCACTTCATGGGACAGCCTGTTCCAATGCCTGATCACCCTTTCAGTGAATACATATTTCCTGATATCCAGTTTAAACCTCTACTGATGCAGCTTGAGGCCATTTTCTTTTGTCCTATCACTTGTTATTTGGGAAAAGAGACCAGCCACCTTCTCTCTAGATTCTCCTTCCAGGTGGCTGTAGAGAGCAATAAGGTACCCCCTGAGCCTTCTTTTCCCCAGGCTAAACAACCCCAGTTCCATCAGTTGCTCCTCTTAAGACTTGTGCTCCAGACCCTTCACCAGCTTTGTTGCCCTTAACTCAACCTGCTCCAGCACCTCAATGTCTGTCTGGTAGTGAGAGGTTCAGAACTTAATACAGGATTCAAGGTACAGTCTCACCGGTGCTGAGTACAGGGGGATGATCACTTCCCTGGTGCTTCTGGCCACACTACCCCTGATACAGGCCAGGATGCCATTGGTCTTCTTGGCCACCTGGACAGAAGCTGGCTTATGTTCAACTGCTGCCTACCAACATCCCCAGGTCTTTTTCTACTGAGCAGCTTTGAGCTGCTCTTACGAAAGCCTGAAGCATTGCTTGGGCTTGTTCTGACTCACGTGTGGGACCTGGCACTGAGCCTTGTTGAACCTCTTATAATTGGCCACAGCCCGTCAATCCAGCCTGTCCAGATCCAGCTGTGTCAGTATATCTTTTTAAAAACTGTTGTGAATATGATCTATGATAGGATTTTGAGTCAAACTCTGCAGGGTTTTAGTTTGCTAAAGTGATTTACACTATGTACACATAATTTGAGTAAATTAATGTTTTTGAAATTATACTTTGAGGAAAACCTATTAATACAAGCATTCACACTGTGCTCGTTGGTGTGGTATGTCTGCTCCTTGCATAACAAGCAGGAAATAAAAGAAAAAGGAAAGAACTGATTAAAGAAGCTTCTTTCATTTTCAGCAGTGTGCATTCACAATGTTGTCTGTCTCTATGCCATCTAGTTTGTCCCCACTATCTCAAGTCAACAGAAAAACATATACTGTGTGTGATTTTTCTGTGAAAGGGAAGATAACATGAAATACAGTGCCTGCCAGTTCTGCACTATATACTATTATATCCCTTTGACACACCTCAGACAAACTAAATGGAAATTACACTTTTGTATCTCAGGGCAGCTAAAATTTCAGAAGCTAGAAGACACCTCTTGACAGATTGAGGCTTGAAATATGCATGAGCTTTCTTTTGAGAGTCTTCAGTCTTATGGAATTAACATAGTATGTATTTAAGTAGGTGCATCAGGTTAAAAATATAAGAAAAGATTTTCAACCCTTGGTTCAGTCTCTCCCAGCAGTAAGGCTTTTATGCAGAATGTACAAGTAGACATAGAAAGGGACAGTAACACTCTGACCTTTCTTCTTTTTGTTCCCCTCAGTTCCAAAACATTAAAGAATGCCCTTTCATTGAAAAATCTCATTGCAAGCATTTCAAAGACTTTGTTCTTGGTCTTCTCCTTCCCCTTGTTGCCATAGCCATGACTCTGACACACTAAAATCCAAACTGGGATTTTCCAAACAAGCGATCATGGATCAATACAAACTGATCGTAATTGTCTGCTGTAATAACTCTAAATACTATGTAGATCACATGTAGAAAGCAATATCTGATGTACTGAGTGGGTACCAGGAAAACATAACAGAAAAAGAAATTATTCATGTGTCGTCATTGTTTCAGTACTGCGTTGACTGGCACATTCATGCTGGTAACATGACAAACATTTCACATTTCTTAGGTAAGAAGCAGGTTTGTGACATGGCTGTCACATACAAAAAAAAGGTACCATATCTGCTGTCTTCCTTTTTGGCAGCAAATCTCATGGTGGCAGTACAAATGATTTGACAGAGGAACTGGCATAAAAATAGCATTGCGGTATCTCTGGGATGGTTTCAGAAAACACTGTTGGAGGTAATTTCAAAAAATCCTTTGGCTTATGAACTACATCTTTAATCTTCTGGTATAACTGTAAATATGTCTTAGTGTTAGTCCCATTTAAGAGGATATTCTGTATAAATCTAGGTTAGAGAAAATGTAAGAAGCTTGTTCTGTGTTTGGCATTAAAAACAAAGTACCTTGAACTACCATTAGACACTGCTTGCATACAAAAATGCATGTCATTTGAAAAAGATATCTCTGGATTTTCTGAACAACTAGAAATTATTGTATGTTATTTGGAGGTTTTAGTGGAGAAATAAATCTATTGTCTGTAATAGACAGTCCATAGATTTGTATTATACTTTGTATTTCTACAGTTACTGAAGTGAACTAAAGGGGAAATTAAGAGTTTAATTTTGCCTAGCTTACATTCCTGGAAGCAAGCAATTTATCCTTTGTCCATAATGACTGTACAAAGGGAGGCACAAGTAGGTAATTAAAGTCCACCTTTAACAACAAAATATGTCACCTGCCCTCCTTCCAGAATCCAGATGCTGTTCAGTAGAATTCCTCATTGTACAGGTTACATTTTAAGAATCCAGAGCAGTAAATTTTTGAAAATTTGCTGTAGCCAAAAAGCAACGGCTGTTGCTGACGAAGGACTGCTTATTTCCAAAATGGATACAAGTATGAAAATTGGTGGCTTCATATTTCCTTGACAACTAGTGAAATCTTTAATTAAAAACGTTCTGTTTGTTGATAACACTGATTTGTGCATGTGAATGTTGTGGATAACCATTTCCTATTAGCCTGGAAATGGTATGAAGCTAACTTCATTGACACTTTAATAGGATATGTCTCACCTAACTTTAGGTATATGAAAATTACATATTTAGCCTAAGGTGGTTGTCTAGACAGCTCTTTAGTTAGTGGGGACATTTTCAGAGTGTGGGTCATTATAACCAGAAATAGATTTCTAATACAGAATAGGATTAATTTCTCACTGGGTGTGCTCATTTCTCTCTACAAGTTGAAGGATAATGACAGGCCCAAACTAGGTACATAGTTAATTGAAATAGATCCTACCACTAAAGGAAGAAAACACATTTAGTTAAATTAAAGGAGAGGATGATATTTTAACTTAATTGACTGACCTTCCAAAATTACTTTGAATATTTCCCTGAGATATTTGTTCACCACAATCCCTTTTAAAACTATTTCGTGAATATGTATTTATTGACCACTGAAAATTAAATTTTGTCCTGTGTTAAATAGAAAGTAAGATCTGCAACTGCTGTAAACTGAAACTACTTAATGATGGAAATGCAGAACTTCTGCACTAGCACATGCTGTGTAGAATGCTCCCATTACTACAGTCAGGTGATGAAATCCAGCCCCATTAATTTCAAAGCAAGTAGCATTTTAGCCATGGAGACCATTCCATTATCCCCACTTTCCACCACAGAAGAAAAATGCTAATCAAAATAGACACTGAACAATATCAAGTTATACTCAGTCCTTTCCCATTGAGAACCAGAAGCTGAAAGATCATCAATGCTTTGAAACAGATCAGAACTGAAAAGAAATCTTGGCTAATGACACACTGCTTTGTTTCAAGTCTCTTGATCTGTTCTCTTCATTGTATTCAGAAGGTCACAAAGGAGGAAGTGTGAAGGATCCCATTTTCCATCCCTGATTCTTGGACCTAGTCTGTAGCAGCCTTTGTGTAACATAGTTTAACCTTGGGACTGAAATGATCTGTGCTAGTTGATAATAGGCAATAATAGATTATTAACCAGTCAGAAATTGCATTAGCATTGTAGTCTTCCAACAACTCTCCACATAAAGCAAGTAGCTTGCAGAAAAATAAGAGATAGCATATATATATATGTCATATAGTCATATAGCTGCATGATACCGAGAAAATAGGTGGAATAGAACAGAGAACATGGTCTTTTTTATCCACATCTGTTGTAATTTCTCTTAAACTGAAACACTTTAAAATGCATTTATAGTACACACTTTATTCAAAATAACAACATGGAGTAGGAATGGCAGATCTCACTCATTATGTAGTAGCATAGAACATTAAGAGCTGTTACCTCGTTCAGATAGTAAGGGATATTTTTTATATCCTATTACAAATTGTATTCAGTCACACAGTTGTCTTTTCCTCTAACTGAAAATAAATTGGCCTTGTCAGGTGAAAGAAAGGATAAAACAGAGAGAGCAATAAGGCATTTTCCTCCTCTTAGCACCTCAGATCCAAAGGAAAAGTGCTCAGTGACCTCTGGCTCCTCACTCTAATTCTTGTTCTCCCACAGAGAAACAAGTAACGTTTTGTTGTCCTCCAAATTTATATTTTGATTTTATGATGAAAATGAGATGACTTGGATTTGGAACACAGGGCTTACTGACTGCACTACAGGTCATGAAGCTGAGCCTCATGGAAGCACTGATCTATCCACATATGCAGAATCAGCTTTGCAGGATTGTTCTAATTCTATCCAGGTTTTCTTTTGGTTTGGGTTTTTGTGCATGTGTGGCTTTAGGTTTTGGTGGTTTTTTTTTCCTCAGTCGACCATGTTTTACAGACTCTTCTGTCTTTGCCTGATGTGTCAAAATCCAGACACTATGTACTAATTGCTGTCATTATGACATTAAAAATCAAATTTCCTACTCCTCAGCTGCAGTGGGGTCAGCTCAGTGGATGAAGGATCATAATCGCTAGTGGATGAAGGATACATAAAAGGTTTGAATATAGTGTAATATTTTTTATGTGTCATAGTCTTTCCTCATAATTGAATCTGTATGGTATTCCTTTGTAAAAAACAGGCTTTACTTAATTTTTATACATGTTTGGAACAAAAAGTAGCATTGGTTGATTTCCTCTGACTGGCAGAGGAGCTTTAAAGGTGAAATGTGGTGCTAACACCACCCTTCCCTCCCCTTACTGATCTTTTAAGTGAAATTTTTTGATCCTTATTTGAACACTGCCCCACAGGGATGTTGGTGTTTGTACATAATAATGAGTTGTAAGCAGTACTGTACATAAATCTTAGAATAGAAGGAAAACAGGCTATAAATGAAAAAGAGAAAATTCCACTTGAAATGTGAGATAACATAGGGGGCTGGTTTTGCTGCTGTTTGAAATGTAATTAAATAGTCTGAGGCTGAATAAATAAAAAATATAGGAGAGAAAATGTAGAAACACAGACATACACATGGGCACCCTATAAATAATGTTTTTGCAAAAAGAACTTTTGTATTTATTTATGTTTGAAATGGTGCCAGAAGTGAATGATCAGACAAAAGAACTTAAGGAGAAATTAGAGCTAAGAGGAATGTTGCTGGAAGTGATCCAGACACTGGCCTGCAGCTTCTTTTTTTGATCCACTTTCTTTTATACAATGATACAATAATATTGATCATACGTCAGCTTTCGTAATAAGACTGGGAACATAGAACTAGACTGAAGTCAGTGAAATAATGACAGAAACGTTCAAAATCCTTCAACATATGAACATGAGGGATAACAGGAAGAGTCCTGCAGGGCTTTTTCCATGGACTTCAGCAGGCAGTGGAGCTGGCCCAACTGGACTGAAGATGAGAGCATTGTCTTGAACATTTTCAGGAAAGCATTAATTATATATCTGCAGAAGAGAGATGCTGTACTCAGTGATTACGTTGTGTCCTGCTGCATGTTGGAATTTTGTGGCAATGCGCTTACTCTTTGATTTCAAAGTCAGTGGAGTTATCCTGAGGGTTCCTCATGGGTAGCAGAGCAGCATTTGACCCCTTACCATCATTCTCCTTCTGGCTGTCAGCTCTCCCAGCAGCACGCCACGTGGGTTGCAAATGGAGTCTGGCTAATAACTGTCCTAGAAAGTTAATCAGGGGATGGCAGTGTGGAAGTGTGTTTTGTCTGTCTTGTTTCATTTTCCAGTGGTGAAAAAAGAAAAAAGAAAAAAAGCACGTACTGTTTGTATTACTGAAATGATTGTCACGGAATGGGATTGTGTAAGCAACTGTGATTCTGTTCTTTTCTTCTAGTTACTAGAAGCGAAATACATATATATATATGTCTGCGTATATATATACACACACATATATTACATTCTGAAGAGGGACAGAAAGGGCTTAGAGAAAGGTCAATGTAATTCAATTCCATTAAGTTAAATTTGAGAAAAAAACACAAGTGAGCAAACATCTACATGCACACACACACTGCTGAATGTCATCCTGTTCTGCATAGGGCTGCGTGGTTGCACTGCATAATCTGATCGCCATATTTCTCCTTCCCCCAGCAAATCCACCCTTGATATGGCACACACAGAGAAACACACAGAAAAATGATCAGCCTAATGTTCTATTATGTTTACACAAATCCACGTGATTTCTGTGTTAGCTATGTTAACTCCTTCCCAAATGATTATATAAAAAGAAAAAAAAAAAGGAAAAGAAAAAGAGAAAGAAGAAGAAGTAATATGAAAAAGAAAGAAAAAGAAAAAGGAAGAAAAAGAAAAAAAGAAAGAAAAACAGAAAAAAAAGAAAATTAAAAGAGAAAAAAAGAGAAGAGAAAGTAAGGAAAGGTGGTGAGGGGGTAAGAAAAGCTCTGTGAATATGCCACTGACACATGGCCACTGGGCTCCCTGTCGCTGCATTAAGGCCCAACTCACTGGGCCCATGACCACATATCCAAACCCCTTGTGGAAAAGAGGCCATATCTGGAAAATGCCCCTTGCTAGATAATGAGCTTGATGGGTTTGCCAAAGTGATTTTGCCAAGCGAAAGCAATCCTTTGTCCTCAATGTCCTGACTTACCTCGTAAAATCAATTCAGTAACGGAATTTTATCCATCAGTTGTAGAATAGCATATTGTATGATGTGTAGCAGCGAGATCAATATACTGTAGCATGGATTTGATGTCTGTCAGAGAAATAGCAAACTGAAGAACCTAGCAGGGTTAGGAAAGGGAATAGGATCACCAAAGTAAAAGGAATTGCACCTTTGTAGGATGGAGTGTGACTTAAATAATGATTGTATTTGCAGGTAGCATCTTTAGTGCTACAAAGGTAACACAATGCTCAGAAACACACCCACTTTTTGGTTACCTTTGTTATTAATCTCGCATTGCTGGTTTGCTTCTTTGTATGGGTATTTTTTTCTCAAGTTATAGAATCATAGAATCATAGAATAGTTAGGGTTGGAAAGGACCTTAAGGTCATCTAGTTCCAACCCCCCTGCCATGGGCAGGGACACCTCACACTAAACCATGCCACCCAAGGCTCTGTCCAACCTGGCCTTGAACACCGCCAGGGATTGAACATTCACAACTTCCCTGGGCAACCCATTCCAGTGCCTCACCACCCTAATAGTAAAGAACTTCTTCCTTACATCCAATCTAAACTTCCCCTGTTTAAGTTTTAACCCATTATCTCTTTTCCTATCACTACAGTCCCTAACGAAGAGTCCCTCCCCAGCATCCTTATAGGCCCCCTTCAGATACTAGAAGGCTGCTATGAGGTCTCCACGCAGCCTTCTCTTCTCCAGGCTGAACAGCCCCAACTTTCTCAGCCTGTGTTCATACGGGAGGTGCTCCAGTCCCCTGATCATCCTCGTGGCCCTCCTCTGGACTTGTTCCAACAGCTCCATGTCCTTTTTCTGTTGAGGACACCAGAACTGCACACAATACTGCAAGGGGCAGGATCACCTCCTTCAACCTGCTGGACACGCTCCTTTTGATGCAGCCCAGGATACGGTTGGCTTTCTGGGCTGCAAGCGCACACTGCCGGCTCATGTTAAGTTTCTCATCGACCAGCAGGGCTGCTCTGAATCTGTTCTCCACCCAACATGTAACGGTGCCTGAGAGTCCTCCAACCCAGGTGTAGGACCTTGCACTTGGCATGGTTTAAGTTAGTTTAGATGACCATAGTGTGCTGCAGTCCTAATTCTGGTGAGTTCAGACATACCTTTCCAGCCATAATTGTTAAGGGTTTATTTCATAGCTATCTGACACTTGATACATCGGAAGAAGATAATTTGATAGATATGGAGCTTTGGAGCTTTTGTGATTTTGTGACAAAAAAAAAAGGGAAAAAATAATGTAGCTCTGATGATATATTTTAATTTTATATATAATACCTAGTTACTTATTAATGCTTTTTTAAATATTTCTTTTGCTTTGAAAGACTGAGGATTTTAGCTCAGCTCTATTTTTACTTCATTTCTGAGGAGTCTTGTGTACCCCCTCTTCCAGTCCCTGAACACAACAGACAATACAACTGAATATTATAAACTCCTGTGGATTTTTTTTAACAATACAAATACTTGGGCACTGTTACGATGCGCCAGAATGATGTGAAGGAGCTTGACGTGCCTGCCACTGGGCATGTTGCTTGACAAACTGCAAGCAAGTGATTGATAGTGAAGAAAATACAACAAGATTCAACAAGAATAATCCACTCCAATTATAAGCATAGGGAAAATAACATTTTTTAATTTAGGAAAGAGAAGGCTCAGGAGGAACATGATCACAGTCTATAAACACCATCAAGGTAACAATAAAAATGAATGAAGGGAGTTACACTGTCTCAGAAGATGGCATGACAAGAAGTGATGGCCTGAAGACAGGAAAAGAAAAGCGTAACTTAGACATTAAGAAAAACTCTTTAACAGCTAGAACTATTGGGCAGTGTGGAAAATCACGAGGGGATGGCAGTCAAGTCATCAGCACCATGGGGTGTATCCAAGAATAAAGATTACTTTTACTGCTTATAATAAAGAAGTGCAGCAGAAAATGGAGTAACAGACCAGAAAAATGAATTCACATTTTTTGTAACTGAATTTGTGAGATTATGATCTTTTATAAATATACGTCTGTATATTTAGAAGACCTTGGAAATTTGTTTTGAAAAAAGAAATACCCTCTTTCTCTTTGTTATTGATTGAAGTCAACTTTCACAGAATCACAGAATCCCAAGGGTTGGAAGGGACCTCAAAAGATCATCTAGTCCAACCCCCCTGCAAGAGCAGGGTAACCTAGAGTACATCACACAGGAACTTGTCCAGGCGGGCCTTGAATATCTCCAACGTAGGAGACTCCACAACCCCCCTGGGCAACCTGTTCCAGTGCTCTGTCACTCTCATTCATTTAGGACAAATAATCTGATTTTTTCTTTTAATACTTCTTGAGGGAAAATATGTTTATATTAAGATTTCTGGCTCTAAATAGTTGAAGCTAAGTAGCCAATTTCTTAAATAAGACATGGACCATGATACTGGATAGGAACAAATGACAGATGTGTTAATAAATGCCTGCATTCTGTTTCTGTTGATATGACACATTAAAATACAGATCATAATTATCTAGAGTAAATCACAAGACTCAAGTTATGGGAATGAACTGATTGTTAATAAAGAAAAGTTGTCAAGTGTTCGTGTTCCCAGAGATACATAAAATAAATCTTCTGCTGGTGAATCTGGAAAGGCATAAAGTGAAACTGTGCATGCTTCTCAGAAATAGCAGCTGAGGACTTGATGGATTAGGAACAAAAAGACTGGAAAAAAATTTTTACAGAGCAGCTCAAGATTTCCATGTTATGGTGGTGTTTGTACCTGCTATAATGCCAAAATTACACCTTGGTGTCTTAGCTTCTTTCCTGTCAGGGAGTTCTTGGCATACACAGATTATTTGCTTTTGATGACAATGTGCCTCACTTTGATAGGCCCCAGAAAGTTTATAGGAAGTATGGGGATTTTTCATTCTCTTTCCATCCACTTGTTCTCCAGTAGCCCAGTAGAAATCCTGAAGTTACTCATAAGCATTTCAGTGGCCTATGAGATCTAGCGTAGTAGTACTACAAACCTTTACAACCAAAATCTAACCTTGGATTTCTTTGTATTTCACTTGAGGTAATTTAGGATTTTGTTTTTGGAGTCCCAGCTGCAGAGATGTTTCAATATGCAAAATAAAAAAAAAAAGTAAAATACAGATGCTCATCTCCAGTATTTTAGGAGGCAAACTACAGTGACTCTTAAGGGCTTCTGCAGTCCATAAGCAGACTTCATACAGAATACATATTTTCCGTCAAAGACCTATTTTGTTCTTGGTAACAAGAACTGGTATTCTGAGGAACTGTATTTGTGCTCTAAGGATGACTGGATGATGCTCTGTGTGGAAGATAATGGCTCTGGAATTTTAGGATGTATTTGGAGTTGGTCTGATACCTTTTACTAGGATGGTTAAATTGACTGATCTAGCCATTAAAAAAAACCCAAATGAACAAACAAAACAAAACAAAACAAAACAAAAAAAAAAAAAACTCACAAAAAAACCAAGCACGCATAATGATATCTTCTTTCATTTCACTTTTGCAGCTCTATTCAGAGAAAATGTACTGCAGGACTTTTAAACTGAAGCTATTAGGAGCACTGTGTTACGATTCTTGGGATGGCTGAAGGGTTCTATTTTTTAATCAATAATCTCAGAGAGCTTTTCAAGTACCAATTAGGTATCACACGTCCATGGAAATACAGGTAAATATGATTTATTCAGCTGCCACAGGAATACAACCATATTCAGAGTGGCACAAATAAAACAGACAGTACAGTGACATGCAATTTTGCTCTGAATTAATATCAAGTAGCATTCGCCAGGGAGACTAGAGAGTATGAAAACTAAAATCAGACTACTACGATATGAATAACGGCATCTCTACTTGAAACCTTTAGGTAGACAAAATGTAAACACCAGTAGATTCCAACTAACTGCAAATCAGTAAAACTCCTTTCCTATTTCAGTTCAAATATAATACCCTCTCCTCTCAAATTTTCTTTTAATCTCATATGCTTGGGTTTTAATTTTTGGAATAAATAATGTATGTTGAATACAAGTGGTATTTGTCCAATGATCAGCCTTTCTGGAATACTGTCATTTAATGGTGCCCCTGATTAGGTTATGACATTTTAAAGGATCACCATACAATCTGGTAAACACGCAATATCAAATGATAGAACTAGCAGAAGGGCTTAGAGCAGAGACTGCTCAAAAACTGCTCCTGAGACCAATAAATACAATTAATATGCTGTAAGGGAATCTTAAATTAATGAAACAAGATCAGTGCAAGATTTGGTGCACCAGTGAAAGAAGGCTGGAAACATTTTATATGAAGAAAAGTTTTGCAGTGACTGGATGAAAATGTTAAACATGAGTAAGCTGGGATACCGATGAATTGTGGGAAGGACAGGGGACACAGGAGACACTTGTAAGGAAAGGTTCTATGCTATCTATCGGTGCACCTGTGGTGAGAAGTCCATTTATAGCAAATACTTTAGGAGCACAACTTAGCACAGGCTAACATACAGAAGACAATAGTGATGTTTTCTTTGACTAGTAAGAGCCATGATGACTTTTTTCTTATCAGACACTGCAGAAGACTGTGCTACTTTTAATGGATTATTATATAGAAATCTTGTATGGTTCCCTAAATTTAGAGTTAATACAACATGAAAGTATATTATAACTTTGTCCTTGGTTCTGCAATGAAATATGCAAGCTGCAGTGTTTCACTGCAGGATTATCCACTTCAGTTGTAGGGGTTTTTTTTTCTTTAATGAAATCTTTCTCCAACAAATTCAATCACTAACCTGGCTTAGTTCAAATATCTGCCATGTAGCAAGGTATACTCACAGTAAATTTGCATTTTCTTATGTCTAAGGGAGGTGTGAAATGTGTTAAAAATTTATATAATTTCATTTTAATTTCACCTGTAGACAAATCATCTGGTGCAGAGCAATGATAACTGGGCTTCTTATATCTCTTCATAGTACCTGAATGTCCTGTCCTGCTTAGCTGTGTTCAGCATGTCTTACAGTGCCCAGAAATGTGTGTGTCCTGATAGAAGACAGTAAACTCCTGGTGCTTGATAGTGGCTTTCTCTCTTTTCTGCTGTGGCCATCATAGTCACAAACCATAAAATAATACATGCCAAGGTGTCCAGACAAGAATAGTATTGATACAGCATACACACAGGTTTACCTTTTCTGACCTACTGTGCTTAATATTTCTGGTGAAAATATAAACTATGAATGAAATCAATGCCTGATTTTTTGCAAACACAACAACACCATATAAGATAAAATAGTAGCATGGGGATCAGTTCTCATCTCTTTATCTCACTCAAATACTGTAGTTTCTTATTAATCAAAATAAAGCGTTTTGCATGGAGACAGAGTGAATAGAAGTTGGTCCTCTTCTACTCTCTGCTGCATAGCTAATACAATAGTAGAATTTAACTCTGCATTGGTAGCCAAAGTTAACACAGCATCTTCATCTTAAATTTACTCATGTTCTAGTACTGGACATTACTCATCACACTTAAAAGGAGAACGTTCATGACTGGTCTTTCAGTGGACTGATCCATAAAAAAATCTGGAAGCTTTCTTTTGGTACCTAAATACATGACAGTAAGGTCAACCCTGACTTCCTAGATTGCTGTTAGAGAAAATGAAATTTGTGTAAGGAATGTCCCAGAATTTCAGTGTTCCTGAGTCCAGTATTACATGGGAGTTTAAAAGGTAGTGTGGGCTTCACATCACACTGTATTTATTTCCCTCAAACCCATGTAATGCTCCCATATACCTGGGGCTCAGTATTTTACTGTGGATGGTTTTGATTATTCTCATCTTTCGATCTTTTTTTTTTTCTTTTTTAGTTACAGCCTGTACTTTTGAGTGATGAGTATGGATGTCTGTGGCCCAAAACACAGTCTTATACAGAAAAAGATGAGTAGCTATTTATGAGTAAAAACAGATTAAATTACCACAAAAAAAAAGCAGAAAATACCTGTGTGATTTTAAAGGTAACCTTACTGTCAGCATTAGAAAAGAATATTAAATGGAAGACATCCATTCTTCAGAGAAGCTTGGAATCACTGTAGCTTTATTTTGCTTCTCCTGCAAAACTCTGGTCTCAGTACTGAGAACTGATTACGTACTTGCCTCCTGGGACATGATCTGTCATCCCTGAGATGAGGGTAACAACTATGTTTCCACTGGGTGATATCTGGATTTTAAAAGCAGCTCCCTCTGTGCCTATGGGCTTGGAATCTTACACTACAGAAGTCAATAGGTGTACAGCAGTACCATCCTTTCCTGTGCCTCCTGTGTACAGAAATCAGTAGGAGGCAGTGTAGCTGCAGTTTCACCATTATAAATAAATAATAACTTTTTCCCCTTGAAATTGTTTAGTATTCAAAGCACTATAAAGATCTGCCAAGGCTGTGCAAGACAGCTGCAGGTCTGCCTTCAGCTGAGCACATTTTACAAATACAGGGTAAAGTTACTGTTTTTAATAAAATGCCAGCACTTCATTACAAAATGCCAGTGCTTTGTTTTTAGCAAAATGCCAGTGCTTTATTTTCTGACTGTAACACTAATATGTTGATGTATTTATTTATTTAGTGTATTTAGATATTTTGAGGGATGTGCCACTATCATAAATAGAACAAATCTGTGGACCAGCCCCAAGTTCCTTCTAGCCAGAGAGCACAAGATCGTGCTACAGCTGGCCAGCTTGTTGGTGAGGTGCAATTTATCTTCTTCAGTTTAATTTCTTTATTTCCTGGCACAGATTTCCTTTGTGTGATTTTTTTTTTCTCCTTGCCAAATCTGTGGCCAGTTACAATTACAAAATCTACCGACAAATTAATATTTTGTCTTGGCATCAGTCTTATGTTTATTTTGTTCAGATATGCAACATTTTATTTGAAGCATATGTGTATTTCTAATCAGTTTATCTTCAGTATACTGCTTCTCTCAGAGGGATAGGAAGAGAATGGAAAGCAAAAATGAGTTAAATTATATGACACTAGTGTATTTTAATATGCATAATGTACAGTAGGATTAATCCCTTATAGGCTTTCCTGTTTAATAAAAATGATAGCCCTCTCCCCTCATTCCCTCTTTCTTGCTGATCATTGTTAATTTTTTCAAACAGTTTGAATCTCTTAAGAATGCAAAGAGCATTAAGAGAAATGCAGTCTTGGCTATTCCTTTATATTTTTTTCTTCCTAATTTTCTTCTCTTTTTGATCGTCAAAGTTCTAGTGGTTTCTTACGCAGGTCTTAGGTGGGAAGCTACATCAAAGATACTATTATTTCATCACCCTCAATATATAATTGCTTGATACACTGTGAAATAAGTCCCTGGAGGTTCTATGATTAATTTGTCTGTATTATGCTGCTTCAGTAATATAAATGAAATAAATACTATGGAAAAGAGATGCTGAATTTCAGTAGATGGCCCTATTATATTGTTTCTGAATCATGCAGGAGAGTTTGTGTGATTCCAGATGTTCATAGAGGTGGTGTTGCTTTTTAATGACTGGGCAGGACAATGGTTTTTTGCTCTTTTTGTCTGGGATGATTTTCTCTGAACTGGTTTTATATACTGTACAATTTGTCTGAGGAGCTTCCACCTGCTGCACAAACGATTCATTTTACAGGTTTTACATTCTTTTCACCATTTTCTTGTCATCTTCCAGCTTTGCTCCTGAATGTTGATAGCTCGAAACATCATATGATCATATGAAAATATGATCATTTCTGAAAGCCACAATTTTTAATCCTTCATTAAGGAGACCTCAGGAGACATTTTGTCTATCCTGGCTCAGCATCAGCTCTGCCCTGCCACTTTAACAGCCTCCATAAAGAGGAATAAGTAGCAGTAATGGATTAATCAACTATATTATGGGAAAATGTGGCGGGGAGACGTTTCCACAGTCATTTTCAAATTTAGAAACAAGAATGACTTAGAACCAATATGAGGTGTTAAGTCATGGCAAGATATTTCAGGGAAATAATTTGTGTGAAAAAAGGATGTATTTGATAGATTAAGAGCTTGCTGTTCCCTCTGTCTCTAAAAATATTTTTATATATAGTTAGAACCACATCTAATGAAATGTGATTTATCACGAAATGTTGTGTCTGTATCACTTTCTTCTTTATGTTGTAACAATATAATTTTCCCTGAAGCTAAGTTCCTCATGCATTTGGCACTTTTTAAGTATGCCATAAGATGTCATCTTTACAGATTTTTACCTGAGCTCCCCCACTTTTCTGACTGGATATAAAACAGAATCACAGAATCACAGAATGGTTGAGGTTGGTAGAGACCACTCAGAGTCAACTAGTCCATCCTTCCTCCTTAAACTGGGTCATGTAGAGCACATTGTTCAGGATTCTGTGCAGATGACCATATGATTGAAATTTCACAGGAGATTTATTTATTGTGAAGCATTATTTGAATTACAATTAATACAAAGCAGCCCACTCCAGAACCAAATGGCTCCCAATAGCAATAGGCACCATTCAAGCTGTATTGCAAGAGAGAATGCCTATGTCCAGGGCAATGTAAACAGGCTGAGGACAGCGGATAGATAGAAAAACCTGCAGCAGAAGAGCTTCAGGTAAGGGGGAATGATGACCAGATTTCTGAAGGCCTGGCAAATATTCTAGTTACCGAGTCAGGCTGACGTCTCTGATGCATTTCCTGCAGATCTGGTTTTCCATTGAAGTAGTGATATTCTTTAATGTGGGTTTTTTAAAGCAGAACTCACTTTAGAGGGGGAGGTTAAGTTATCACAATCTTTCAGGCAGAGAAACTGAAGTAAGGAAAACTGAATACATGCTGGTATTACCCAACAGCAAAAGACTGTTAGAAAAAGAATTTAGTTTTCCTGAATGTGATGTTTCTTACATGTAATATGTACTCCTGGCCTAAGTTTTTATTAGAACAATATGTCTTTTCTTCATTACACCAGTATTTTCCAGATGATTACATACTTAATTGATATTCAGTTTTCAGACCTCCATAACTTCCTGAAACTAAAGCAAATTTATTTTGGGAAAGAACACAGCCGATATCCATCAAAGATACCACTACATAATGCCCTTTTCTTGAAACACACTTGTTTTACCTGGAAGACTTTGAACACATAAAAGAATGTATATATTTTTCTTTCCATCTTCAATGTACACAAGAATAACGAAGGTACTTTTACTCAAATTCATTTTCATGAAGCTTACTGGTGGGTGAAAAGAAAAAAAACCCTTTTGCTACAAAGGGTGAGAAGAACAGAGAAGTAGCTACCAAATGTTATAATGAATAATTTGCAACTTTAATAGTATTTGCTTCTATGCAGTAGACACAGCGTATCTGGAAATGGACATAAGATGAGCCCCAGTGAGGATAGCTGATCAGAATAAATGGGGACCTCTCAGGCAGCCACAATCCCAAACCAAATTGAGGTCAGATTTCATTGCTTCTCATTTCCTCAACATCCACAGTAAAACCCAGGATGATGAGAGTTCCTTCGGTTTTCAGAGAGATTTCATGAATATTGTATATGTAGTCAGGAAAGCTATGTATAGAAAATAATAGTGACAAGGGTGCACTTTGATAACTAATAATTCGTAAGAGTCTGTATTTTTAGGCAATCTACTATGATCAGTCCCTTCAGGTTTGAGTAATAACATGTCATATTTTACGTGCACATTCTGGGTCAAGCCATGAGCAGGTGACCTCTGCAGAAAGAGTATGGGAACTTCAGAAGTGGCATCTCTTTGGATGGACTTGTTACAAACAGTGTAAAAATGGAGTACTTCCCAGCAGTAGCAACGAGTACGCTTTTTACTAAATCTAATCCATTTTCAGCAAGACTACTTTGAATAACCTTCATTACCAGCATGTGGGTCTGCAAATATAATCATGCAGAAGTTAGAACTGATGAGATATTTTAACTGCAACACTGACTGAAAGATTTTACTGCTTGGATTTTTAAAACCTTTCCTCTGAATTCCAACCTAGTTTTGTTTATGGCCAGTTTATCTGCAGTGAAGTAATATGTTTAACTGTGATTTTAGTGGTGTCACTGGGAAGTGGCTGATTTTTTAAGTAAATCTACTAAGTAAAGCTTCAGAGACAAACTAATGCAAAGTTAAATTAAATATAAAGAAGAAATCTGATCAATTATGTACATTATTTTTTTGTCTGACTATTTTTGTAATATTATTCTGTGGTGAATATTCAGGAATTATTTCACTGAAACACTTTTCATCCTATTTTTCAGAATGTGCAATTAATTGTAAATATGAAATGGCTATAAAAGGGAATTACTATTTCATTGCTTGGTTTTGCATTTCCATGTAAAAGGAAATATCCCAAATATTCCATTTCAAGCTTTAAAAATTTAACTTTCCATTTGGAAGTTGTTGTGCAGGATCAGTGTTTCAGAGGTCTGAAAAACTGATTCTGCAGTCAGATCTCTCTCAATTTTCAGGTGATCTCTTTTCACACAGGGAGGCCTAAAAAAAATGAAAGTTGGTATCTTAGTCACCATTTCAGTAATTCTTTACGTGAAGACTTCTCAGTACAGCAAACATACAACCTGTTACCCCAATACAGTCTTACTATTCTGTTTATAAATAAACTGAAGAGGCACAATAAATCTCCTAAATTGATTTCTCCTTAGATCTGTGATGCTCTAACACCAAGCAGATATGTCATTGTTGGCAGAACATGGAAGAGGAACCTGGGGATTCAGCTTACTTTTCCTTTAACAATCCCCCTTAAAAAAAACTAAAGAAATGAGACTAAGCCCCTTGGTAATAAAATCAAAGGTAAGATAAGTGCTAAAAATGACGACGTGCAGGATGCCATCTTCCTTCCCTGGCGCTGACTATCGTTTTAAAATATTGAGCTACTGGGAATGCAGGCAGACAAAATGTGCAAGGATCCACTTATCATGTTTATTCTGCCCTTTCTGAAAAACTGAACTAAATTTTCAATGCTCTCTTTTATTTATTTATTTATTTATTTATTGCGCAAACATTTACTTCCCTTCTTCAGGATAGTTCCACTCTGTCATTCTTTTATTTTAATTCAATCACCAGTAAGATTCCTGAGAAAAGGTTACAAATCAAGGTTAACAAGCAACAAATTACTCTAAAATAAAAATGTCAGAAAGTCTCTGCGGAATGCAGCTGCAGGCATTGGTTACTCAGGATCAATTTTTCATTAAATTCTGCAAGTGATTTTAAGCCTTTCTTGTACATCTACAAAGGATCTGTTCCTTATCAGCTGCCAGAAGATGGAGCTCTTTTAATAAACCATGATGCTGGCATCTGAAAAAATGCAGAAAAAATTGCGTAGGAAAGCTTTAGAGAAACGCAAAGAATTATTTCTTTTTTTTTTTTTTTTTTCCTAAGACTTATTAACTAAATTTCAAAGCAGGTAAAGATTATAGTCTGATGCTGTAAATCTGGAAAAAAAAAAGCAAAAAAAAAAAAAAAAAGCAAAAAGCTTAATATATTACCTGGTTTCTCAGATTTTATTGGTTTTAGTTTTGTAATTTAAAGTCTCTTCTCCCTCCCCCTTCTAATTTTTCCAGGCATTCCTCAGTAGTCCAGAATTTGCCCTTCACTTACAATATGTGGAGTCACAAAGTGTAAAATAAGTAAATAGCTAACTCCAAATCCTTTTTCTGTGCTCTTGGTTTGGGTGGTGTAAGGCTGGCGTGGAAGTTGGCGTAGCTGGGCTCTGCAGAACAGCATGGCTGTCAGACTGAATGTGTTCCACTGACATCTCTGACAACTGCTAAGCAGGAGGGCTTCACTTCTCCTGACATAAGCCACCTCAGACAGGCGATGGTGGAAAGCAAAGTAAATGCTCCTGTGAAGGTATCCTTTTGTCTCTCCTGCTGTATTGATTATGGAGGAAAAATAGGCAATGAGGTCAGACTAGACATCTGACTTGGAGATAGGTAAAGTGAAGCAGAATGAATCCAGAAATATTATTAACAGAGTTTGTGAAGAAAAGATTGAATCTCTATACACAGTATTGATTCACGCTTCTTCAGGATAAGCTGCAACCATGACAGAGTACCAGCACAAAGTTAACTTTTAGAGAGACAGCTACATAGCCTGTGTGCTGGGTTCAGCAGTAGAAGTCATTTTTCTCCTCAGTAGCTGGTGCAGTGCTGTGGTTTTGACTTTCAGCCTGGGAACAATGCTGATAACACCAATGTTTTTAGTTGTTTACTCTGACCAAGGACTTTCTGAGTCCCATGCTCTGCCAGGGAGGAGGGGAAGCCGAGAGGAAGCAGAGACAGGACACCTGGCCCAAACTAGCCAAAGAGGTATTCCATACCACAGCATGTCATGCCCAGGATGTAGAACTGGGAGCAGTTACCCAGAAGGGCTAGATCACTGCTTGGGTAGGGCTAAGTATCCGTTGGCAGGTGGTAAGCAGTTGTATTCGCTTTCCTTGTTATTTCCCTTATCATTATTATTATTGGTGGCAGCAGTAGTGATTTGTGTTATACCTTAGTTACTGGGCTGTTCTTATCACAACCCATGGGAGTTACATTCTTTCAGTTCTCCTCCCCATCTCTCTGGGAGCTGAGGGAGGAGGGACTGGGTGGGGGGAGTGAGCAAGTGAGCTTTGTGACTGACGGGACTTAAAGCATGACTCTTGAAAAGCATTTGAAGATGTTATAAGCTTATATTCCATGCCATTTCTTAATTTTCCACTTAAAATTGAAGTAACCTTTCCATGAGTGTCAGGCTTAGGTGGAGGAATCATTAGATACAGATTATGTTACTCTATATCATTCATCATAGTGTTTTTGGGAATGAATGAATGAATAATACAGTGAAGAATTTTTACATTGACACATCAGTTGAAGAAATTTAGACCTCCAAAGGTTGCTTTGTATGACAGGATTGTCTTTTTCATCTATTTTAAGAAAACTTCTTTTGTCTCTATGAAGTTGGTCTCTCAATAGCTGTCACTGAATTTGTCAATCAGCCTGGATTGCATCAAAAGTCACTTCAGGCCTGAATTTCAAAATTAAAAGTGTGTGTGTAGTTGCATGCATGTGTGTTTTTACCACTCTTCTGATGCAGGGAAATGTTTACTTTTGACAGAGATTAACAAAATAATAAAAGTTTTTGTATTCTAGCCTCGTATCAGTCATAATACAGCAATTTTGTTCTGTGGATTATTCATTTTGCAAAGTCTTTAGCAGTGGTAGACAATAGCAGTTTTGTTCTCTCTTTGTATTCTTCTGCAGTTGTACTCAAAACTTTCCACTACTGTACTGTACATTAGAGGTAAAGCCTGGACATTCACATATGCTACTTTAGCACCATTGCTCCCTCTCAAGCCACTGAACAGAGAAAAGTATCTCCTAAGACTGAAAGTTATGCATGCTCAAAGAAGTCAGAGCACTGAATAAAGAACCTAAATACTGTTTTATCTGAACTGATTTTATAGAAGCTTATGCACCTCAATTCAAGCCAAAAGCTGCAATAACCCTCCTACACCCATGTGTATTTTTCAGATTCATTCTCTGGCACACACCCTGAAACTGTACTGTGGTTTCAGCTTTGTTTTGACTTCTGATTTCTGATTTCATGAAAAGAATTCTATGCTTGCACTTCAGATTTTTAAATATACTTTGAAAGAAGTTAAAAAGACACAATTTTAATTTTCTTTCTTTTTAGGATTATTTTTACAGTCAGTTCCAAATATTCCATGAGCTTTGTATCTCTATGTAGGTTTCTTTGAGTAGCAATGAAAGGATCACATCCACTGCATGGGAGAATACTTACTTGACAGTAAATGGGCCTAATGGAGACACGCCACAGGATTCAGCAGGAATGCAGATACTGTTCATCCATAAATGATGGTGCATAATGATGACAAAGGGAGTGTGTATATTATTATTTGAGGCTTTTATTACTTATGGCATTCATAATTGTGCTGACACATCCTTCTGCAGTGTCTTAAGTAATGTTATATCAATCTCCTTATATCAAACTCCTCAGTGATTCAGAGCAGCCTGACAAGGAGAACTTGGGTGTGCTGGTGGATGAGAAACTGAACGTGAGCAGGCTTCAGTGTGTGCTTGCAGCTCAGAAACCAGTCGTATTCTGGGCTGCATCAAAAGAAGCAGAACCAGCAGGTCAAAGGAGGTGATCTTGCCCCTCTACTCTGCTCTCATGAGACCTCACGTGGAGTATTGTGTGCAGTTCTGGTGTCCTCGACATAAAAAGGACATGGAACTGTTGGAACAAGTCCAGAGGAGGGCCACAAGAATGATCAGGGGTCTGGAACACCTCCCGTATGAAGATTGGCTGAGAAAGTTGGGGCTGTTCAGCCTGGAGAAGGCTGCGTGGAGACCTCATAGCAGCCTTCCAGTACCTGAAGGGGGTCTATAGGGATGCTGGGGAGGGCCTCTTCATTAGGGACTGTAGTTACAGGACAAGGGGTAACGGGTTAAAACTTAAACAGGGGGAATTTAGGTGAGATATAAGGAAGAAGTTCTTTACTGTGAAAATGGGGAGGCATTGGAATGGGTTGACCTGTGGCAGCTGTAGGTGTAAAAGAACTGTGAACTGCGAAGAAAACTGTGAATGCTCCATCCCTGTCAGTGTTCAAAGCCAGCTTGGATTAGGCCTTGGTCTAGTGTGAGGTGTCCCTGCCCATGGTAGAGGGGTTGGAACTAGATGATTTTAAGATCCTTTCCAACCCAAACCATTCTGTGATTCTATGATTCCTTGCAATTGCACAACCATATAATTTGTTCTGCTGGATAGTTAAACTTGCCTGTGATTTTCTGAAGAGCCTTCTCAGAGGAGGTTAAAGTTACAATTTCTTTAAGCCCTAATGCAAGCAGAGAGTAGTACCATACCATTTTCCTCACTCATTTTCTTCCTTTTGCCTGAACTAGAAATACCTTGCAGGGTGATTAACAGGTAGAAGGATTTTTGGCAGGGTTTGCAGTATTGAGCTTTGTAATTACAAGGGTTGTAGCATTCTTCTCATACACCTCACCCACTTCACGAATGTTGCTATTACTTCTCATAAAAATGAAAACCACCCTTCGCTCATTATAGCTGCTAGATTATACTAGTTTGTTCTTCATTTCCTTTGATTATTTGAAGAAGTGTTACAGAATCAAAGGCTAGTCAAATAGAGGAAATCGAAAAGCAGCTTTTTGTACTGGACATGTCAATGGTACTTTCAGATGGAAACTGATGCTTTTTCATAAATTTCATCTCATTTTAGAACTATGTTTTTCTTTCTTACTGGCTATGTGAAAGACCATATATTGAGAAATAAAGACAATGTGCTATAAAATAAATTCAAACAGCATGGCTAGAAGGAGAAACAATGCATTGTTTTTCTAATGTGTTCTTCACATATACCAGTTGTACAACTGTGACCAGAGTGGCAAAATTTGTGTAACCCTAAGTGTGCACTGAACTCACTGTAAAAGGCAGCAAGAGGAGTAAATATTTTACAGCAATAGAATCATAAAATCATAGAATAGTAAGGGTTGGAAAGGGCCTTAAGATCATCAAGTTCCAACCACCTTGCCATGGGCAGGGACACCTCGCTCTAAACCATATCACCCAAGGCCTTGTCCAACCTGGCCTTGAACACTGCCAGGGATAGAGCATTCACAACCTCCCTGGGCAACCTATTCCAGTGCCTCACCACCCTAACAGGAAAGAATTTCCTCCTTATAATGATTTTCTACTTTTGTAGCTGTTCACAAAGCAGGAGTTGTGCTAATTTCAGTGATGTAAGTATTTCAATTTTTAAGCAAATTTTTATCCTCAACTGAAATAGGTACAATAATAGCAAACCTGCAGGTTAATTAAGACTGGTATTATTCTGTTGCAACATTGTTCAGGGTTACTTTAAAAATTATCAGCAAAATTTTTCAGGTTGAAAGTGTTTATGTTGATGGTCATCTTTTCATGTTGAAAATATAAGCAAATCCAAAATGGATAGTACTGTTGCAGAGTACGGTGGCTCCTATGACAGATGTAGTTATGGGAAAAATAGTTCTTCTGATATTAAGCAAGGAAATGTGTTAGAGTGTGGAATATTAATTTCTCTCAAATGTTTATCTCTGACACACTCTGGAAGGTAGTTCTATCTTGGCAAACCTCCTTTTACTCTTTTGGAGGACAACTTCATGTCAAAAAAACTAGTGGATAAAACTAGAGGAATAGCTAGTTACTGCCACAAAAACTATTGGCAAACGAAATTTCTAGCTAGATAGGTATATAACTGATTTACAAGATAAGACAGCTGATGTTTAGTATATCCTGGACAAAAATAGGACAAATGTAGGAAGATAGCAGCGCTTTTGGGAAGTAATTGTACATCAAGTTCTTGATTGTAGATCCTTTTACTATAGTTCAAGCCAGTTAGTGTGTATGCATCTTCTGCTAACTTGTAGAAGAGATATGCACTGTGTTGCTTTGCAACCTGTGGTTGCAAAAGAAGGAAGAGGCAGGCTGTTATAAGCCTTGAAGGGTAACCTAAAACAAGGCTCCCAACATTTCGGAGTTAGCTGCTTTTAGGTTTTTTTTGCTATTTTTTGAGGAGTCAGAATGGGATTGATTTTTGAGGTTCATTTGTCACTATGAGCAGAGATTAGAGCTCAAAGAAGAGTGACTCATGAGGTCTATGCTCATTGCAGCATGACTGACAGTTTGCAACTAAAGAAAGACATACTTCTCTTTTCCCCTGGGAAATCAACAAAGCAAAGGCCTTTTTATTCTGCCAAACCAGGGCTGTATTCTGGAAAAGGTTACATTCATTTTGCCAGTACTGGTGGGAAGTAATGTAGTCTGTACACCCAAAACAACACTTTACCCTATGTAAGAGCATTTTGCACTGATGGCTGTCCTGAGTTCACTCTTTTCCCTAACTTTGGACCTGATACAAAGGCTACTTAGGGCAATGCAAAACCTCTTACTCACTTTAGTGGAATCTGGATCTGGTAAAAAGATGCATTGCTAGGTTCTTGCAACAAAGTGGCTTTTGGGTGCCTTAGTAACAGATCTATAGATGGGTATTGACACTGCTCATTTAACCTCATCTTTTCAAACAACTTGTGTTTGAATTGCTCAGTTTCCAATAATCCACTTCTAACAGAATTCAGTCTTCTCTTACATTGTGAGTTGCCTTTAGATTTAGTTGCTTAACTTGGAAATGGAAAACTGCAGTGTCCTGGGTTCAGCATTAGCAGTCATTTTTCTCCTTCTTAGTAGTTGGTGCAGTGCTGTGGTTTTGACTTTCAGCCTGGGAACAGCGCTGATAACACCGACACTTTTAGTTACTGCTCAAATGTTTACTCTGACCAAGGACTTTGTGAGCCTCATGCTCTGCCAGGGAGGAGGGGAAGCCAGGAGGAAGCAGAGACAGGACACCTGACCCAAACTAGCCAAAGAGGTATTCCATACCACAGCACGTCATGCCCAGGATGTAAACTGGGAGTTACCCGGAAGGGCTACTTCGCTTCTCGGTTGGGCTGGGTATTATTGGTCGGCGGGTGGTATTGTACTCTGTTCCCTTGTTATTTCCCTTATTATTATTATTGGTACCAGCAGTGGTTTGTGTTACACCTTAGTTACTAAACTGTTCTTATCTCAGCCTGTGGTAATTACATTCTTTTGATTCTCCTCCCCATCCGTCTGGGAGCAGGGGGGAGGGAAGAAGGGGCGGGAGTGAGCAAGGGAAACTGCATGGCTGACTGAGTTTAAACCACGATATGTAGTGATCTAGCAAAGAATTGTTAAAAAATGTTCTGGTTGGTTTTGGCACAAGGCTGAGTCCATTATCCCTCTTTAGAAGAGGGAAATGTATTTCCTTTATCTTGTTTCCACCCTTTTGTTGCCTGATTATAAACAGACATTATATTTTCCTTAATTCTATTGTTGTATTGGTTGTATTGGGCTGTGAACTACTACAGGAAAATACAAAAGAAATTAAAAGTTTTCAATTTCTAAGACTGTGTGGCTGTTCATTGCAGCCTCATTAAGCCAAAACTTCACTGGATTTAGCACGGATGTTAGCTGGTTACTGTGGAACCATATTCAGGCCCAAGTAACATGACTCTTCCTTTCCAGTGCAGTACACTTATTTTGTTTCTTTTCTTTTTTTTCAGTGTTTTAAATTACTGGGACCTTAGTTAATGAAGATCTGTATAGCTGCGAGAGAGAAGCTGGATATTCCACCAGACTCAAAGAATTCAGGAGATAACCCTAATTTTACAGTGTAATTCTATATTGATTACTTAGATTGATTTTCTTCAATCTGATATTGGACCACAGAAAATCTTCCTATTGCGAAAGATGTGCAGGGGGCCAATACTGCAACACTAGAACAAGCTTGCTTTATTCCCTCACACAGAGTAGAGTATATTCCTTTTTTTGGAGAATACATAGTAGAAGTTAGTGAGGCATTCAAGGAGGCAGAATTGCTTTGAAAATCTTGAGTTTCATACTGCTGTAAGCCACAGAAGAAAGTGGTGCTTGAATATTGTGGCTGATGCAGAATTTTTAGAACATGAGGGCATATATAATTTAGCAGTGACAGCAGCAGCAGTAAGAGAAAGAAATACACTTCAAAGGAAGAAGGAACAGAGGGAAGGAGGTGTTTTTAAAATAAACTAGGGAGCTCTTTTTGGCAACAGTACCTTACGGGATTCAAATGCAGAAGGCCAGACTCTTCTATTGATTGCTGACTGATCTGTATTTTAACTCCTGTCAAAGTTAGCATATACTCAGCTTTTAAATCTAAAATCTGCCTTCAACTTTAAAGGAGGAAAGGCTTGGATGATTCCTCTCAAAGAACTGCTTCTTAAGAAAAAAGAAAAGAAGTAACACACATACAGAACAAAACCTTGATGCATTAATGCCTTTTCTTGTCTCTGAAGGTGTAGAACACACAACTTAACTACCCAGCATCTCTTTTTAAACACATTGCAGTCACCTCCTTGTAAACATCTGACTCAATAGTAAAATGGTCCGAACATGCTCCGTGATAGCTTCCCCATACCTGCTTTGAGCTGCAGTTTGTGAGGTGCAGAAGGATCTCAGGGCAGTGAATCAACACCACAGCAGGAAATTTAGCGATCAGTTCACAGTCACAAATGAATAAGTCTGTGTATTGAACAAAGCAGAAAGCACCACTACTCTGTAATTCCAAAATGAGGTGGGACTCCTTATGGCCCAAGGGAATCACAGCATCTTCCAGTACTCCCACAGTCATCGTTTCTTGGTGGCTAAAACTGCATTGGTACTTAGGTGTCTCACATCAGCTGGGGGAACCTTCGAGAGAAGTGGTCTTCATGTTTATTACATCCCATTGGTTATTAAGAGGAGGAAAAGAAAAAGTTGTACTTTCCTTGTAAAATTTAATTGCTCTCTTTGCTGTAATTGGAGTAAAAATATAAAAAATGTTTAATTACCATAGGATATGCTGAATATGTTGCATATTCATCATGAACTCACCCGTGAAGTAGCAATAAATGTCGAGATTCTGCTCTGATTCTCTTTGTCTTCCTCCATAAGGATCAGTTTGCTGGACCAGATCCAGCAGGTTTCTAGACTAATCACTGCATATATGTTGCACGATCCTGTTCACTGAGGATGGTACTTCCAGAAATAAAGAAATGATCCTACAGACATAATTTAGGAAAAAAAATAAAAAAAATAAAAAGGTTAGCCAGACTTGAATTTCCCATTCATTTTAGCATATCCCTTTCATATGACATTGAGAATCTGAACAATTATGCCCTGCCTTGCTAAAATAAGATCTTTTATGAAAGCTATTAGAATGAGGTGAGATGATGCTGGGAAATGGCATTTCAGCAAAGAAAAACTGTCCAAGTTTACATTTTTCCCAGCTGTTTATTAAATTTAAGCACTTACATTGAAAGACTTATTGAACATAGTAGTAATGAAGTAATTTTTATCCTGAGAAAGCTGTTGTTTTCCACAGCTGTGCATTCACATTAGCATTGCCATTCTCTATTATAAAACAAAACCACACACAGCTGTATTTCTGACATTTTTGTTATAAACATTTCTAGGTTTTGATCAGTTCTAGTACTGAAAAATGAACCAGAAATTTATAATGGGACTTTCAAAATTGTTCATTGGTCTAACCCTTAATTGCTAAGGTCACTGGTGCTTTGTCATGGTCTAATCTGAGCAGTTGGCCAATGAAGAGATCTCTAAACCACTGTAGCATTATGCAGCAACATTAACCAGGGGACCACCATCCTTTATTCTATTTGACCCAAAAAGGGATTGCAAAAAACCCACCAGATCTGTTGCTGGTTTATGCAACTTAGCTCTGATGTAGGTAAGATTTGAGGAAAAGGGAAAACTTTCAGCACATGTATGAAGAACAGAGAAAATATCAACACCAGTGAAACTTCCAGGGACTTAAGGGAGAAGCCAGTTCTAGAAAAGGGGTATGTAAATTTTGAGATGCTCAAGTCATTGAGTTTATTACATTCATTCAGTTTCCTTTTAACTGTTAATTAGAAAATCCATGTAAAATACTATTTACTTTAACAGTCTTCACAAAAGCTGTAGGATTGATGAGAATTGTATCCTGTATACATGATCAGAAGACTTCATTGTCAGATTGTGATTTTCATTACAGTATATTCAAACACAGCAAGTTACAAGTCATTTTGATATGAAAGTAATAGCAGAGTGATAAAACCAGATAAGATATGTTTTTCTATCCCCTAACCCCTACATCATTCCTAGAAAATAATTGCATCAGCCTTTTTTATCTAAAAGGGTAGTTACAACAATATATCAACCTTCTTGCATTCTGAGAACTAAAAAGTAAAGAGCAGAGTGATGCCTCACTGTGCATATATATTTTTCTTGTGTTTTAAGATAATTTTGCATCTCGTATGATGAGGGAAGCGGCTACAAAATAATACAATGCATATATTTCTGGAACACTTAGTACACAGCCCATAAATGATTATCAGTCTTTCTGGTTTTCTTCTGTATGTGGCATGTGTTGCTCTATTGGCTTCAGCTGCACAGTAGCAGAAAGTCTAGGCCTTTTTTTCTTGCTCTGTTATTATTCTTTCACTTATTCGACCTCCTCTCATGCAGTCTCAGAATTGTGTTTTCTTTTGTTCAGTTAAGCATGAAGCCACAGAAGCAACACTTCAGTATGGAAAGACTTACACTGATAGGAAAGAAATTTCAAAAGGTCTTGGAACTGGTTTTCTTGTCGTCAAAATCCTTTAGAGTTTTATTATAAACTTCAAGAAGATTGGATTCAAAAATTAATGCTTTCAAAAAACCTCCAAAAAAAGTAGCTCTTTTTTCCTCTTCTTGCTGTAATTCTCCCCTCCATCCTAACTTCCAACTCAGTAAGTTTATTTTGAGAGTTATTCAGTACATACATACCTTTAATTGGAATCTTCTGAATGCAAGAAGTATGTGCTGACTTGGTGCATTTATTTATACACAAGATAGTCCGTATTGGTATGTTGTACCAAAAGTATATTACAGTAGTATCTCTCAGACATCAGAGAGGTTTAAGAGAATTAAGAACATGATTTCTAAGTTTCATTATCTTAATCTATTTTTGCATTACATCACACAAATGCAAACAGCAGATTTCCAGCAAAACAGGAAATTTTAAAAATCTGATATGTTTTTTGAAACCAAATACATTATCTGTTGAAGTTTCTTTTTTCCCCTAAATATTCTGTTCATTTAAAATTTTAACACCTATATTTGACTGATTGTAATCTAAAAAACAATGGCTATTTCAGATATACTTGCTTTTATATCTATATACTGAACACAGTTATTTCTTTGAAATTAAGTGATGACTGACTGCATTAAATGTGATTCATGTACTTGGTGCAAGTAACTTGAAGATTTCATTTTATTTAGATGTATGTATACATATATACACATGCCTGTTTTGCATTTATCACCTTTTACTCTCTATGTCACCTTCTATCATTTCTTGAGATCTCACGTAGGGAAGTTACATCTAGACACTTTCCCATCTGCTCAGGAAAAGTCCTGCAGAAGTTTTATATTTTCATCATCTGTATGTCACAATTGTAACAGCTGATGTTGCCAAAGTTTGCATCTGAAAGGTAGTGAGAGATGCAGGATCAGATACTTATTTAGCAAAATAATGGCAGAATTCAAATGCCTGAACACAGCATCTGCTGTCATTTTAGAAAGCCCAAAGTATCTGGATTCCGAAGGGTTCACCAGAGGAATGTGTGTCTTGCAGGAGCTATACTGTATTTGCCAGCCTTGTATATCTTCTCTAAACATCAGTGTTTAGACCAGAGAATCCTACATAGTTAATCCATACTGCTCTGTAAAGTTTGGAAGGGTGTGGGGGAAGGAAGAATACATCCATGCAACAGGATGTAAGAACTCCAAAGGTTTCTAGTGGCCATACTGAAGAGCCAGAGTATTTCATTCCTTATTTCTTTTTGTTCAAAACTAGTGAGATAAGCTTTTCCAGGTGACTTTGCAATCCAAGTTAGTTCACACCCTGTCAGAAACTGTTGCTTAAAATAACTGACCCTAGAGGTTTTCCATTCTATTCTAGAAATAAATAAAAAAATACATAATCTAAAAATTAGCTCTAGTTGCATTTTTAAGCTCATAGTTCAGAAGAATTTTGCCAATTATAAAGTATGTGTGTTGATTTACAATGGCCTATTTCTTTTGATATTCTGTATGTAAATAGTGTTATAATTATTATGATGAATTAAAATAGGGTAATAAAAATAACTAATTGAGGCTCTTGATCATTTAAAACATTTGAGCTTTGATGCTTAAAACACCAGTGGACTTAGATTCTGTACCTCTGCTTTACCCAAAAGGCTCATCAAGAAATCTCATTCTATTGTTTGTTTTTTAAAATTCACTTCCATGCAGTGCTGACTCCCAAGATATTATCCAAAGAGCTCATTCAGAGGTCGTTCCACCCTTGTTGATTGATATCCTACCTACAGTCTTCCTACTTTCCAGCCTCACAATGAATTTCTTGGCTTTGTGTTACTCAAGCGCAAGCAGTTACAGAAAATTGAGGTGGTAGACAGTTGGAGAGCTATTCCTTTTAAAAGTAGCTGTTCCACTGCTTCAGCATAAAGATGTTCTTTTCTAGCCCCTGGTGCTCCTGGGCAGAGAACAGCTGTATCAGGGTTTCTGAATGAACTCCTTCCAGCTCAGCTAGAGGAAAGAATATTATTTGTTAAAGAGCTATGTATGTATTTGTGCACTGAACTTTTTCATGGACTGCTGTGACCTGAGCGTTCCTGTGGATTAGGAGGTACAGGAAGCTGCAGCCTTGATTAACTGTTGATTTCCATTCTTAAACCGAAATATGTCAGAAAGAAAAAGATTTTAAACAAGATGCAAATTCTGGATTTTAATTCTGCTACAGGAGAAATTAGTAGCATAAATTTTTTGATTCCAGAGGGAAGCAGAAATATTCCTCTCTATCTTGAAACTAAATCCAATAAATACATGCTCAGGAGAAAATCCTTCTTGAAACAGCACATCAGTTCTATTCCTAGCTAGCTTTCCAGCCTGCAGAGCTAATAGTAAATTTGCAGGAAATTGCATATTCCATGTGGCAAAGAGTTGTCAGAGTTGGAGAAGTCGGGTATGTGTGTTTAGAAGAAAGGTTTCAGAAAACACTAAAAATCTTGCTATATTTTTCCCTGTGGACTGCAGTAGCTTTTGTTATTATAGTCCCTAGCTACAGAATCCTTTAGAAAATGATAGAAAGCTGCTTTAAGAAAAAATATTCCATATCACCTCCCTTTCACATCTTCATATGAGACAGCTGATCAGGCAATGAACAGACAAATTGGACCTTTATGAATCTGGAAGGCACTGCGTGCTCAATGCCAAGCTGACAGAAAATTGTTCTTTTTTTTTTTCTTTTTTTTTTTTTATTTTAAGAAAAACAAAGGGGTTTGGGGGAAATTGCTTTTTAAAAAAAAAATCTTATTTAAGAAAAGTTTCTCAAAACCCAGTCTGAAGTCAGTGGGAATAAGGAGTAGGGCATCACAAGAAAAACTAGCTCAGAGGCAAAAGTTTTACCTTCTTGCTCTACTTTGAGACCAGGTATTTGAACATAGGTCTCCAATATCCAAAACATGCTCTAGACTCTTCATCATCCTGACCAGGCAGCTTAGTCTCTTCAGTTTTTGTACAACTCTTCACTGAGCAATATGCTGTCTCTGTAGTAGCAGAAGTAGATTACCTAGGTAGGAAATGTATGGTTTCGTTTGCATTACATAAAACCTTCACGTCCAAGATGCTACAGTGAAACCAAGTGTCAAAGTATATTGAGGTCAGAGTAAAATGCTCTTTCTGTGAGTTTTTCTCAGGGAGAAGGAAAGTAGATGAGTCTAGTGGCTATTTCAGTTATTACTTAACTTTTCCCCATTGTTTACATTTCAAGCACAGTGTTAACTGTGAGCAGAAAGAAAATAAACACCAAAAGTAGCCCACTAGTTGGAGATTACCTTAAACAGCTTTAAGGAGCACTTACCTTTGTTTCCAAGTTGGAGGAGGGACGAACTGGATTTTGAAACAGGCATGAGAGTCAGTACATATTGAAATAGACAAGTAGGAAAAAAATCTGGTAAGAGGCTGCCATCCCAACACATTGTCTCTATTGATTCACAGACCATCTTTAAAAAAAAAATAGGTTAAAAATAAGCTGATGGACTATCAGACAAATACACATGTCTTTGGGAGCTGTCAGGCTTCAGTCCCTGTGGTCTGTGACTCTGGAGTGCAGAGATACAGATTTCTTAGATGTCAAATAACCCCAGAAAAGAATTTGGAATCAGGAGAGTTTTAGGTGCTAAATACTCACACTTAGAAAAATTAACTGTAGAATTACATGGAAGAACCCACAAAATAATTTAATACTGTTAATGTTTGAATCTGGGAAATAAAGCTTTTGTGTCTTTAATTTGCAAGGATTGAGAATGTAGTCTGCAGAAACTCTTCCAGGTTGTGATATTAGTGTTTCACTTCACTAAGTATGTGAATGAGGTCTGCATATGCATAAAACAGGGCTAGAAGAGCTCAGAAATTTCCATCGCATTTAATTTAGCTTGGATAAAGACAAATTAGGACCTGATATATCTGTGGTTTTATATACTTATGGAAATATATATACATTCATATACATGTATATCTCTGAGCATGTGTTTGTTGCATGAATATATGAATATATGAATACCTAGTGTATATACTTTTCCAATCAGAAAAAAAGAGATTCCTACTTCTGATGGAAGCTTATGGAAGCTCTTCTACTCTATTCTCTGAAGGATCTTCAAGTACATTCCCAAGAGACTGTGACAAAACATATTTTCTATGGTACTTTCTAGAAGTTTTTTTTTGTTTTTTTTTTGCATTTTACACTGCCATGTTAGAAAGCCAGAATGCCTCAAATTACAGGAAAAACTGAAGAAATGTCAGTCATCAGATGATCAATAGATAACTTGCTATTTTATTTATTAAGGAAAAGATGTAGCAATTAGAATTTGTATTTCCGTCTATAAGTAAGCCACTTAGAAGTTGGCTTTGACAATTATACTTTATTTTATTATGAAAAAAACCCCAACCTTGGAAGACATGATTTTGTCATTCAATAAATCACTATGCGACTAATAAAACCAGCCTCTCAAACCACTAACCAATAAAAGCAAACTACACTGGTAGAATTTCCTGCACAGCAAAAGTCTGACGATACCATTCCTTGTGCTCATAGAAGTAAAGAGTTGTTGTGCTTAGTTATGGGAGGGAGCTTTTTGAAGGAAACTAAATGTGAGTAATTACATTTCTCCTTCCAGCTACCACATTTATGAGATTAGATGGTGAAAAGTATGCCTACATGATTCCTCCTCCTGCTTCTGGAAGAGCTATATACATAAAATTGTTTGCTTGCATTTTGCTTCAACAGTTTTTCTTCAGGGAGCTTGAAAGTTTCTTTATTTTGCCCATGGAGAATATTTATTGCCATTCTCTACAGATAATACTTTATGTGCAATTTTAGAATATTTTCAGGTATTTAATACAGAGGAATAAGAATTACTAAGTTTATATCCCTAACTGTAAACCTGAGTTGTATCCTTGCTCTTTGCTCTCCCTAACTAAATTAATTTTTTTCAATACTTAGTACCCAGATAATTTCTGGATATTCTGAGTTAATTTGCGGTACAGTGAATACTTGACTATAAGTCTTAATGATCCAGTAATGAAAAGACTGTAAATATTTCTTGTTTTCCTGAGAGTCTTTGGAACTATATCAGTTTTGGCAGCAACAATGATAGCTGATCATGTACGGTCATGAGAGTCCTTCTGAAATGACTATTGCTGGAACAGTAAGTGCAAGGGTCCACATACTAAAATTCTTGAACATGGAACTGAAATGTATTAGCTGAATGGGAAGAAATGACAAATGCTACATATGATAACAGAAGCAAACACTGGGGTTAGGAGTGTGGCCAAGCCTGTTACTCCATAAATTAAATAGTCTGTGTAAAAGTGAGCTGTGAAGTCTGTCATAATAAGCTCCGGCTCCCTGACACGTTAAAAATTGTAATTTGGGTACTGTCATGTAAGGCTCTTCTCCATTCACCCATTTCAGGCAGTGAATATCTTAATCGTAAGATCTGACTGTGGAGTAGGGCTGTATAGGCAAATACTCCATTAGTTGATAGTCATGTGTCATTCAGTTTTGTGACATCTCTCTCACTGAACCACTTAAACGGCTAAAATTAAGTCCATTCTCCACTGGTCCAATAAAGGCTAATCCAGTACAGTTTCTACAGTCAGCAGAACCTCATCCATTTAATTCTTACAGAAAACATTCATGCCTTCTGACCTTCAGCATGAAGAATCCAAGACAAAGCCATGAGCAGCTCCTTACTCTTCAAAAAGGATCTGCTGGCCAAGGCACAGAGCTCTGTGTTCTCCCTTTGTCAAACTCCATAATGTTCTAATATCACAACCTCCTATCTAAAAAAGCAGGAATACCATGCTCATCTTTTCTTATTCTCTAAGTACCTTACATCCTTCAGAGCAGACAAATCCCAACTGAAGGAACACACAAGTTGTACAACATTAATAAATACCATTAAAGTTAATGCAAAGAGTGCTTCTATGGTAGGAACAGGAGGTTCCAGAAATAAGGTTGCTGAATTCAGATCTTTTTCATATGAATACTTTCAGATGGAAAACACAAAAGGGTAATTTGCCATGAGCTGATTTTTTAAGAGAAGTACTTTTAAAAATTACACAAGTTGTTTATTAGGTTGCAGAGAAAAGGTATTTTGAAATATAATGTTCATGTCAATATACAAAGTGTAGAATGACAGTTCTGACCACTGAAATCATGCAGCAGGGTCTGGAAACTCTTTTGCCACAGATCTGCCACTCACATGCTGTGAAGCAGGCTGATTTAGTTGGGACCTGAGGATGTTCTGCAAGAGGAGGGAAGCCCATGGGGATGGCATAGCTTCAATCACCTTTCTGAATGTAATTTCAGAGTATGTTCAAGGAAAAGATAAAATGCCTGGGCTGCTCAGCTAGTCCCTGTTGCCATGACAACTCTGGAGACCAGTAATTTAGATCAGCCTTAAGGCTACTCTATCAGCTCTAGCAGAGGAAAGGGTTCAAAACCACGTGCAGGTGGTGGAAAAAAAAGTGCTAATGATACTGTGCCCGTATGTATGGATGAATCTGTTGTATCAGCTAAATAAAATATTGAGTTTACTGTCATTTGCCTTCAGAAAGATGGCAGCAATTGTCATTGTACCAGTGCAAAACTAGAGCTGAAATCTATAAGCAGGGAGAAGGTTCATGATATTTCACCTGTAGCATCACACTGTGCACTCTCTCCACTGTCTTCCTTTTCCTCCTACCTGGCCTTGTCAGATGCTGCTGTGCACTGTGCCAGCCATCTTCATAAGTGGCGGTAGCAGCAATACCAGGATGCTGGGACTGAATGTAACTCCTCCCCATGTTACATCTTTGTCCCCTTCTGTAAGGCACTCTTCAGGCTGCTCTTTTGCCCCACTGTTGCTGTTTATAGCAACTCTTAGGGACTGCTGCAGGCTTTGCAGAAGATGGTTCATAGACTCTTACAAGTTTGCAGAATTCACCATTTCCATTTTTGTTGCTGCTCAAATAATCTCCTTGTGGTGTAGAACAGCTTGTGCTGCAGAAACAAGATGTTTCTGTTTCATTCACCTATGCCTCCATGTCACTTCTATTTCTTGGCTTTTTCATACTTACAGTGTGAAATTGGCAGCAGGGTATAGGTGATTTCCACTCATTAGTGTACTAAGCTGCTTTTGCTCTTGTCACAGTATGAACCACAAACAGTGATCACTCATACTCTTAACATGTACTTTTCCATGACATAAAATATGCAAGAAATAAGACACTGTCTGTTTCTTAGGTCAGATTTAATGCATTCATAAATGCACCTTCAACACCTTAGTGAGTAGAATACAATTGATGAGGCTGTGTAAACAAGAGGCATACCCAGAGTATTAATATGTACTATTTGTTTCTTCTCTTTTAGCAAGAAAAGACTTGGGAGAGCTGAATGCACAATATTTGTCTCATTATGCTTAGCAAGCCATTGCTTTGCTTTTTCACAATGGCAAGATAACCTCCTGACACAGCTTGCCAAACTATTTCCTCCCTCAGTGGATATATAAGCCAGCTGATGCAAATGGACTATTTAATTGCATTCACTTGGCAGTTCTCCCACACACAAGATGAGGAACAAAAACTTTGATTTGCAGGACCTCTTCTCATTTACTTCTTTTGTAGTGCAGTATCTTTTGTTGGAGAAACATAAGTCTGAACTGAGAATTTAAGCTCTGTCCAATGGTCCTGTAGTGAAAAGTCTTTTGCCACTGTTAGAGCTAACAAGATTTTTTTTTTTCCCTCTAGCAAAACAAGATACACAAACACATTCCTGAATTCAGTGGGTCTGATGAATTATTTAACAAAATCAGGTGCCCAGGTATTTTCTAGCATAGGGCAAAATCCTTCAGAACAAAATTGTGGTTTGGCAGAAAGCAAAGTATGTTCTCAAAATGTAGATGTTGCCATTGAGTATTAATTTGAATATATTCAAATATAACTATGCACTAAAGGGTTGACTTTGGGTTAGATCTTTTGATGTACTTCAGAATTGTTTTCTTTTTTGTATTTATTCTTTATGTCTAGTAAGACTAGTCAAAGTAGAGAGAAATGACTATAACTGATTTTTTAAAGGGAGTTCAACTTTCAATTTTAGTAATTTGAAATTTTTTGTCTATTAAAATAATCCAACTACTATTTCAAAATTGCATTCAAATTTTATTGCTTTTTTTCCAGTATTAGTGGCAAGAAAGGAGGTATGCAAAATCAAAATCCTATGGCTGTTTCAGATTTTTGGCCATCACTTCCTGCTTGGGACGTGAAATGGGAAAAATCATATTTTTAGAAGAATGTGGTAGGTTTTGATGTGAAGGGACTGCAGGTGAGTGCTTTTCTTAGATTCACTGGATAGGTAGTTTAATCATCCTCATGTAAAGTAAAAAAATTGGTGCAATATATTCCTGCATAATATAATATTAAAGATAAGTTTTACATCTTTGTGGCATCTGCTTCATGTCCAGATCACTCCCACTAACCTGTGATCAGACTGGGACCTGCAGTGACTACAGGAGTATAGGCAGACATAGAAATCTAAAGCACAGACTTAGCTATGAGGTTCAAGCACTTTTGGTGGGGGTGTAATGTATTTTTTTAAGTATTTTTAGACTATGATGACTGTATTTAATTCCCCAAGCCCCCTTACCATCTAAATCGGTGGCTGCTCTTCACAAGGATAATTGCTTCTCCTAGGCTGTGCTGATCAGTTCTTCTGCCTGCAGTGCTGCAATTAGAGTAACATCATCCCAGTCTTGGCTCTAAATGCAGCTTTACTAGAGAACTTAACATTTTCCTTACCAGCTTCACAATGGAGACAGGAAGGTGTCTGTACCAAAGAACCAAGAGCTTTAGCTGTGTTATTTTTTTCATGTGCTTCTGTGGACTATTAACAAATATTGCGGAGGAATTTGTCCTTATCCCAAATGTTCCCATTTCTCTTAGACGCATAAATACTAGTAATCACTAGCAAACTTTCCTAGGAAACTATTCTCTTTCTGCCCTATCTGTCCCAGTCTCCTTTTCTCTCCTCTCTGTCCAGTTTATTTGGACAATTTAGCCACTGTGCCTCATACAGACAACCACATCTACAAGTAGACTTTTCATGAGAGGAAGAGAAGGAGTGCCCTTCCTTTTCTTTAATGCTGATTTTGGCTCTTGTACTTGTCTTCACTAATTCATTTCAGCCACTTTTTTCTCGCTCAGACCCTGTTGGGTCCAGACATTTTTAGGCTATTGATTTTCAATATAATTCTCACGCTTAGGCACAACTCAATTAGGATCCCACCTCCAGTACTTCAGCTGACTGGCATGTGTCATCCCCTGACTCACCATCACAGACAGCCAGTCTTTTCTTCTGAACCAACAGACTGCTATTTTTACCATCACTCGGAAGCATCAAATGTCAAACAAGTAGCATTGCACCCACTAGCTGCTGGCCATGTGCTAAGATAACAGGGCAGTGTTAAAATACCCATCACAATGCTCAGAGTTCAATCTCCATTGCATTCCTTTCAAAACCGTTTTTTTTTTTTCCACATTGATGTGTGTAGAACCAACAGCCCATTGTTCTTTTAATCTGAAATCTAAGAATTGCTGTAGCTGCTGTTCCTGACCTGACCAGGCTATATACAGCAAGCTGATCAAAATGAAGATTACTTTGATTGATACGGACTTTACCGTGATGTGCTAGTATCTTATTCAAGCAGGATTTGGCCAGGCTTATTTTCATGTAAGAGCATGTTAAAAAATTTTATGTAGTAATAATTAAACTAAGCACTGACATTAGAGCATGCATTTGAGCTGCTGTAGAGTTTTTGGAATAGCAGGATGTCCAGACTTGGTCCCTTGACTATGCAATTGCTGCATAATTATGTTTGCAGATCTCTGAAGCTTCTTCTCTCCCAAGCTGTCAGGCTGAAGCAGCAGATGGCAGAGAGGAGGTAGCAGGTCAGGTGCCTGGGTACAGCCATATCTGTGCTTCCCAGCAAAGTTCCAATGACAGGAGGACCACCAGGATGGATTCCTTCTCCTTCTGAGTATGAGGAGTTAGCTAACTGCCAGGCTGACCAGCTGTTTGCAGCTGGTCACAGAAGAGGCAGGGGTCACACTGCAGCACTACAAGGGAGATGGAACAGGAGCTGCTGGTGCAGGTCCCCCTCCATGGCTCCACAGACATGGATTATGCTGCTGCCCTTTTTGCAGCTCCAAGTGGTTGCACTGCTTGCTGATTTATTTATACCAGTTTGTTTGCTAAGAGGAGCTGGCTGGGCCATTAGTGTCAACTATGTTAGAAGACAACAGCCATGGAAGAGTTTTACTGGCAGATTTGGGACGCATAAGAGAGCTTTTTGAGGTTAAGAAACTAGATCTATTGCAGGTATCTTATTTTTATTCTTACAATAACTATAGACATGAATTCTATGTAGTAAAAATAAAAGCATTTAAGATTGAAAACTGATTATAGTCACCAGTATTACTACATAAACAAGATACATTTCAATTTTGCGTTCTGCCTTAATTTAATATATTTATTGTTTTGTCTTCCTTTTTAAAGAAGCCATTGCAAGGGTTTTTTTCTCCTCCCCTTCTGCCCCATTCTTTTTCTAGAGTCAGTATTAGCATCAAGAGGCCTCAAGAGTGATGCTATGATTTATCATCTTTCCTTTCCCTCCAGATACTGAAAATTCAGACTGACATGTTTTTTCATAAATAACCATTTTGGGTTACTCACATCCTAGTACTTGCCCAATGTTTGCTGTTTTGTTTTATTTCATTTAATGAAGTTGTGATTAGCAAAAATCCTCGCCTGAACAATTTTAAAGAGTAAAGTGGATAGTTTCATCATTAGACAGCAAAGGCTCAGAAGAGATTTTTATTGCTATTATACGTAAGGAATTAGCTACATTCATGAGACTGAGATGAATATACATCCTGTGTTCCTTCAGATATGATAGCTATGAACATTTTTATGGCCTGATGACTAAACTATATTTTTCCAGAAGGACAACACGTGTAATTTGTCTGAAATGCATGTGTCTGAAGAATTACTAGTCAACATGCTAACTATAAGTAAAAGAATATGAATGGACTACTAAAGATGCATTTGGTTGGAAAAACAGTATCAGAAAGAAATTATAGCCTGATCATTAAATCAGGGTGGCTTGTGCTGGTAAAAATTTGGTATGATAGATGGAATGTACTTTGACTATGTATAACTGAACATATTAGACACCAAGCTAATGGCTACTGGTCACTGGCAGAAAAGGTTTAAACTACAGAAACTAGTAACTCATTTTAGGATTCTCATATGTGAAGCAGGGTGTGTTACCAATTGCAGAGAAGTTACCTTCCTACAAAGTGGTAAAATTAGAAACATCCACACATAAATTTTGGATTGTGAAAGATTTGTAGCCATAGCAACAAAATTTTTCAGATTTTCTAATGTTTAGAGAATAAAATCCTGTGCACCTGTGTTGGAAAGTCTGAGTAAAGACTTGGCACCACTTCAAAAACAAAGCAATACTTGAGAGCTTCAGAAATAATGTCTAGATTCTAAACAGATCCCATCGAGCTTTTAACGCTCAAAGTATTGTAAGACAGCATAAGATCTGACACACAATTTACTTAAATTCGGACCCACATAAATCACACTTAGGAATAACTCTCTTGCCATTCAGGTCTTGATATCTTTTCAACAGAAACAGCAGAGCAGTGTACAAGGACAATGTCACTGATTCTACGTAAGGCACAGACCAGTCATAAAATATATGCTCTTTCAAAGAAAGATAAAATCTGGATTTTAACAGCCTGACTAGATCTGAACATCTTTTTTATTTCTTTACTAGCCCTATCAGACAGATGGGTACAAATCTTTTCTTTCTCTAAAACCAGCCAAACACATGAGTGCTCAGAGGAATTAAATTTTTATGTGTAACTCTATATTCTCACTCTAAGTATCTGAGATCTTGGAAATTCTGGCTATCTCTTCCTCTAAATAATGCACTGTTCCCCACTGTAAAAGCTTTGGTTGTCTCCTATTTTCTGGCTTCTCTGTATGTTTCTTCTCACTCCAAAATACTGTTATTTATCCAGGGTTTTTTTGTTCTCATTGCTAGCCATACCTTGTGGCAAATCAAAGCTGCTCACCTATGAGTATTATAAGAGCGATTCCTTCTTCATAAGTCTTTCTTGTCTCATTGTCCTGAATCAGGTCATGGGAACTTGAAAGGGTCATTAATATAGTCTCAAAGCTACAAACTTTAAACTGTCCATAAGGACACTGTTTTTTAGGACTCCAGGAAGTTCACATCAGTGCAAGCAGTTTGCTAATATTGAATGCAGCTGATTTTCAAGCTTTTGATGACTTCCTGCTTTTTTACTGCAACAAGCTCCTCATATGGTTCTACAGTCTTGCCTTCCTTACAGCTCTCAAAGATCTTTCAATTCCTGCAAATCTGATCCCTACTTTCCTGTCTCTGTTTTACACTTTTTCTGTTATATGAAAGAGTTGGGCAAGCAATTTCCTCTTCCTTGAGATGTTTGTCTGTTTTTAAAAGCTCCTTCACTTGATGGGCATTTCAGTGTTTATTTCCACGGAGAATGGACTCTTTGAGTGACTGCATTCTTTTGCATAAATGAGATTGGAAAAAAGGTCAGGATCAAACAATAACTGTATGAAAAGAGTGAAGTTTGAAAAGGCTGTCCATAAAGACAAGATAAAGAACAAAATACCAACATGCACATCTTCCTCCGTGTAAAGTGGTACTGTCCTAGGCAACTGAACTAGAATTATGCTATTGATGCTGGTCCTACCTCTTCCAATCGTTAATAAATCAGCCACCTTAGTAATGATTTTATGAGTAGATAATGTGTTCTGCGTCTTTCAGAAATACTATATAAGCTAATGTTACAATAGAAGTAGTCTCTAAAGTGGCTTGCCATTCATTAGAGGGTCTTTGAACTTTCTAGTTGATAGAATAATGAGTTTCTTTTTTTCTGTAGAAGTTTTGAATATGAAATCAGACAGAAAAATATGGAACTACTTGAAACCTCTGTTTTTTCTGGAAGGAATCTATTCCCCAGAACAACTGATTTTGAACATGATCTATTAACACTAATTATGGTGAAAATAAGATAATAAAATTCAGAAATGAACTTCATGTCTGAGCTTAGTGGAAAGCAGATTTAAATGGATAAAATCTACTTCCTCAAACTATCTTAGCCTGTATGTTTCATCATTGTTCTTTGGTCAGCTTCATCATTGATCATTGACTCCATCTGAGTCAATTCCTGAACAAAGACAGACTTCACCGTAATCAAAATTTACACAAGGCTTCTCTCCAGCTGTTCTCCAGCACATTTCCCATGCTATGACTGGGGCATGCAGCTTCGAATAAACAGGCACTGATCAAAATTATATTTTAACACTGTGCATATATTTTGTCTGAAATATCTTTATTGCATTTATCAGGATGTTAGGACTAAAAGGCAAACCAAGATAGCAAGAAGAGAAAACCATAGTGAAAAAGAAAAATAAAATGGCCAATTGCTGCTGACAAAGCGTTGTTCTCTTTCTCCAAGACTGAAAACCCTGGGTTTTTTTTTCCTGGTGAGGCTTCTGAAGACTCTAAAGTCATTGAGCTTTCCGTCACCATTGGAAGATCTGTTCTAACAGACCGACTCTACCCTGCTACCAGAAATTTAAGTGGGATGTGAAAGACTTTCTTCAAACTTTATTTTCCATTGCTTCCATAAGGTTTTGACTCACCATCTTTCACAATCCTCCTTCCACACACAAAATTTAATAATCAACAAGTGATAATAATTTGTTTTATTTTTGCCTCCAAAATACCAAAGTTATTCGTATTGTGGAGCCACGAGTATATATTCTTAAAATTAAATTAATCTCTCTTCATTTTCATTTTGATGCTGTTAAGTACAGAGGTCTCTATCTGCATCTTTGCTTGCTTAACATTTTACCTTCCTGGTGCTTTTCTTGTTATGCCAACATCAGAGAGGAATTCCATGATCTAGTCGTCACTTTTATGTTAGCCAGTATAGGATTACTGGAAATTGGTAAGGCAACGCCAGTGCCAATTACTAGTTAAATATGCAATTTCAGGCAGTCTTTCTCGTCTTATCCATCTTTATTTTTATGAAGACAATGAGCTTGATGATCCTTATAAAGCCTTTTAAGCCATGTTTTTCCATACTTCTTTTCCACGGTTTTTCCTAACCGTTCCAGTAATAGCAGTCCAAATCCTCCCTGCAGAAAACTAAAGGGTCTAGTTTCTAGTTAAGATTGTGTTTTTCATTCTATGATCACCCTTAAAAATAAGTACCTATAATTGCTGATTTGCTGCTGTTCCTCTTGGGTTTGTGCTTGGCCATTATTTGGATCTTTATTGCTGTGTTTGTTTAGGAGGGCAGGAAGATGACAGAAGCAGGTCTTTGCAATATTTTCTCTGCAATAACAAAAGAATATGAACAATGTCCTAGTTTAGTAAGAAGTAAGAGTATAGTAAGAGTGGAGTAAGGACAAAGAACAAGAAACAATATCTTCCTTTATTCGGGAATCAAAATCTTGCAGACAGTTTATGACCCAGGCAGCTCTATCTCTGCTTCCTCTAAGATCTATGCTTTTGGGTGTCTTTCTGGTTTTCTCTGAGCTTTCTGAAAGTCAGCCATCTAGTTTCATCAACTGTGGTCACAGCCCTTCAGTTTGTAACATCTCCTTAAGTTTCTTTTTGTTCAGATATTTCTCAACAGCATAACAGATATTAAATGTACTGTCTTCCAGATTTCCATTAATTTAACCTCTCAGGGAGGGATCGATGAAGTCTTTCATCAGATACAGATGGAAGATGGCTAGAAGCTTGTCTGATTTAACAAGGCCTGTGTTTCCTACAGATCAAAGGCGTCTTTAGTGACACAAATGCTTCCAGCACGATTGCATATTTTCCCAATTAATGTTGTTATATAAATGTCTCAAAAATTTCTAGGAGTAGGAGTTTTAGAAACTGCTGGGTTATTTTTGAAGATTATTTATAAGAGACTGTTATCCACATTCTGTGAGACAAGCCACACTAATGGGACATTCTAAAAAGTGAAAAATAGAAAATGTATCCTTACTTCTTGGCACAATGCTGATTTTTGCTTAGCAAAACATTTTCTTTCTGCTTTTCAGTCAAACAAAATAACAGGAAAAGTTCTTTATATTATTTAAAAAAATCTTGAATGTGACTTTAGCATATAAGGAGTTTGTGAAATTAAACAATAAATTAATGAAGATGGATTCATTCAACTCCTTGATTTCACTGAAGAAAGGAGATATTTTTAGATTTCTTTGCATAGATTTCTCTCAAATAGCAGCACATGAGCTTTTATAATCACCAACAAATTTATATTCATATACGCTACAGTATTGTGGGTCAACTGGTCAATAATGGATTTATGCACAATAAAATATGTATGAAAGGACTATGAGCTACAGAAGGATTGGAGTTTCCAGTTCAGGAAAAAAAAGCAAAGATAAAATGCCTGGAACATTTACAAAGTGGAAAAAATGGAGGGATGGTAGGAGGAGAAGACTGTAGTAATTCTGGTCCATCTAACCAATGGTATGTCCTGGTCCTTGCTAAATCCACTAGATTTTCTAAGAAGCCACGTATTTCCTCCAATGGAAGGGTGGGGAGAAGATACATGATGCCATGGCAAAGGGAAAAGAACAGGCTTATAAAGACATTGATGCTCTTTCCTGCAAGATAACTGTTCCTATAGCTCTATCTGGGAAGATGGCCTGATAAATCCTTCTTATGCTGCGCTTGCAGTTTGGATTCATTTAATCCAACCTTAATTTTTGACCTAAATTAACTGTGTGAAATAGGTTCCTTCGTATGGTAGACATATGTCTCTGTACAGTAGAACAATGAGCTGTATGGAGGACCTCTCCTCAAAAGAATTAGCTGACTAGAAAATTAGTGAATCTAGCATTATGGTACAGTTTTATAGAGCACTTAGTGCATGTTGATTCTCAGCTGAGGTTTGCTGCAGGTTTAAAGAACTGTTGTGGTTTAAACCCAGTCAGCCATAAATCAGCCACGCAGTCCCTCTCTCACTCCCCCCCCCCCCCTTTTCTTTCCCCTGCTCCCAGAGGGATGAGAAGGAGAATCAAAAGAATATAACTCCCACGGGCTGAGATAAGAACAGTTTAGTAACTAACATAAATCACTGCTGCTGCCACCAATAATAATAATGATAAAGGAAATAACAAGGGAAGAGAATACAATACCACCTGCTGACCGATAATACCCAGCCCAACCGAGCACTGACTAGTCCAAACCTGCATTGAACTAGCCCTTCCAGGTAACTCTCAGTTGCATCCTGGGCATGACATGAATACCTCTTTGGCTAGTTTGGGCCAGATGTCCTGTCTCTGCTTCCTTCCAGCTTCCCCTCCTCCCTGGCAGAGCATGAGACTCAGAAAGTCGTTGTTCAGAGTAAACATTTGAGCAGTAACTATAAACATCAGTGTTATCAGCGCTGTTCCCAGGCTGAAAGTCAAAACCACAGCACTGCACCAGCTACTAAGAAGGAGAAAAAATGACTCCTACTGCTGAAACAAGGACAATATCACTTAAATATATTTTTAGAAGAGTAAAGACTGAGTGAATGGCATAATGATTTGTATCCTAGGTGTGAAATAGCTACCCTGATGCATTGTATTACAGACCTGCAGAAATATTACAGAGGACTTCTGGGCTTTCTGCCAGATTCAGTATCTAAGTTGTTCTGCATTTTGAGGTGAAACTCAAAATGCTGTTCTGTGTATTCACCTTATATTTTAATGTTTTTTTCCAGTAATATTTTGCTATACTTATTCTTCTCTCATTCACTGAAAGTCTCATGACTTAACACAAAAAATTAGATGTTTTTACAACAAAAGCATTCAGAGCTCCTCTCTAAACTGATGCCAGAAAGCACTTTACGGATAAAGAAAAAATAGTATCACCGTTTACCTTTAATACATTTAACTAGTACCATAGGATGATGCCTGCTTCTTGGATTCAGCTGGCTTTCATGACATTACTTTCTAAATGCCTGAAATTATCCAAGAGTGTTTACAGTTGGCTAAGAAGGATTCTTCCCTTTAAATTAGCTGATATTTTGTCATGACCCAAAAGAGGTAATTTGGACACCCTAACTTTGAGACTGGTTAAAAGGCTTTTTAATTCTATACAAGAGGTACAAAATTAATATTTTCTTAATTTTAAATGTTCATCTATATATTACTTTTCAAAATATCAGAGCAAAATCTGTTATTCCTGTTCACAGCTATTTCCCATTAAAATAAATGATAAGCTGATCTCTCACTATGAAACAATATTGCTTTGGTTGCCTAGTAACAAAAAAAAATATTGAAAGCAGGACTTTACTACTTCATTGTGGTAAGGCGAACAATAATATTTACATCTATAAAGTAAGAGTATTTTTGCTGACTTGATGACAAATGCAAGTTTACCACACTAGCACCTTCACAGTGTTTATTTTTTGAAATGTTGACTATACCTGTACCAAAAACTTAAGTTACCTACGTTCACTCATCGTAGGAGAGAAATGTGTGGAGTTTTCTATTTCAGTGGCCCATTAAATTTTCTTCACAGCACTGTGAATATTCCAAAGGCAGTTCATCTTAAAGAGTGTTGCTTGTGAAAGTTGACCCCTCTGTCTATCTTTCCTTTGCAGTCTGTGACATTCTTACATTTTTATTGTAGCAGTTATAGATCTTTTTTTAAGGAACAGCATTTTTTGTTAGTCACACACTACACTAACTCATTCCAAATATATGCAGTACATTTTTCATCAGATTGTCACAGGATTTCAAAAGTTCAACATAATTCACAAAAACAACAGTTCACTTTAGGACTTGTAAGTATTCATAAATCTGTTTGTATAATGAACGTTGCCAGACTTATTATTGATATGACTTAGTATAATCATTGTTGAGCTAAAAGTTTTTGCTGTTTGCCTGGCCACAAACTGCGTTTTTCAACACCCACATACATTCACTAATACAGCTTCTCTCTGATATATGATCTCTGACAATTGTCAGCAGTGCAAACAGTAAAATAACACAACTGCAACCACAGAAAGTTTTTATCCCTATTTGGATGGGGACAGGGTCTGCCTTGGTATCCCAGACCTAATCCTATATGCAGATGCATGTGGTTGAACCCCTCAGGTTAAGAAGATGCCTTAAGGATTTTGCAGCAAATGGATGTGATCACAGATTCAGAAGAGGTTTAACATTGTAAACCAGACTGATTTTTAGGACTAGCAATGAGATAATTTGTTCAAACTAAATTTGAAAATACTTTGTGAGGTATATGGTCAACAACTTCAGAAAATAACTGATTTCAGATTCTCTGATTTTAGTGGGAAAGGGTGAGCGTCAGTAAGAACAGGCAAAGAAATTAGGATCCTCTTTAATATGAAGGAACATACATTGTTTTACAAAGATAACGAGAGTGGCATTTCATAGATGATTGTTGATAATTTTTGAAGGACATGTTTAATTAATAACCTATAGGTAGGTAGGGGAGGAAGAAGGAGGAAAAAGAATGTGTGAAGGTATAAGCAAGTCATACATGCATACATGTGTTAGAGTTCCTAGCATATGGTCAAGAAAGGACAGTGAGAAACAGGGACAAATGATACAGGGAACACAGAAAGAACATGACTGAGACAAAAGGGTAAAGCAGAGAAAAAGTCCCTCCCTGTCTCATTACCAGTTAACTCTGAGAAATTTGAAAAGAGTGACATTTCCTCAGAGCATAGGAAATCCAGCCCACTGAAAAAGCTAAGTATTCTTTGCAGGTTTTGCAGTGTTGTTTTTTTTTTTTTTAATTATTATTTTAGAGCCAAATGTTCTACTATGTGTTCTCTGATAAATCAAACACACAGTACTTCTAAAAGTAGTTCACATTGGCAGAGGATCCTTGTGAAGTACAATGATATTCTAGATCACTGTCACTGAATAACAGCCTACAAAAGCATTACAGTTGCAGCCAGGAAGATTTTTCTTTTAATAGAACAGATTTACCTGGGAAATTAGTGGTTTGTGAGAATCTGAAACTTCAGATTTTTTTCAGGAAAATGCCAGTTTTTATAAAGACATTGTTGAGAACTGTTTCTCAGATAAAGATCTGTGCTAAGATCACTTATATGATCTGGGGGAGACCTAACTGTCATTCCCACTGCATCCTGCGATGCAGTCATGGGACATGGGGGCTGTGGCTGTGCACAGTGGTGTTAGGATGCTGACCACTTAGGGTGTTCCACTTTCATGGGGCTGGTGATATCATTTCCAGCTCCCTTTATTGTGCCATGATACAAAGAGAACATGTTTGAAGAACATGGCCTGGGTTTTTGGCAGGTTCTTTTCCAACTGCAGGAATCCTGGGCCGACCCACAGCTCTGCAGGCACAGCTGCAAAGATGGTGCTTTGTGAGGCAGCCTTGGAAACAGACAAATGCCCACCATCAAGCCAATATTGCCACTGAACATTTTGTGTCAAAAAAGCACAATGTGGATGTATGCATCTGTTTATTTATTATCTCATATATATGCATGGGGTTTAATATATATATTTATATATATTTATGTAGAAAATTTCTGTAGGTTGGTCATTAAATTGTAAAATATAACTAATATGACAAATTACTTGAAATCTGCACATCAGCAGTATAAAGGGCAATAAAGTTTTTAGGTCAAATTGACTAAAGTTAGAAATTGTTTCTGTTTGATTATGTTTGCATATTTGCCCTGATAGTAGAACAGCTGTGTGGGGAATAAATGCCTGTGACATTCTGGGTCAAAATTTGTGCGTGCTGAGTTTCAATAACTTGTGCTACTGTGTGCTCAATACAAAGCAATAGGAAAGACACTGGAAAGAGGCTTAAGGCAGATTGTTTTTCCTTGTTTACTTGTTGGTTTAGTTAGCAAACTTGACTGGATTTGCAAGGCATTACGTGACCCTCTTTCCTTGTAAGATGCACAAGCCAAAGGTCCCAGAGCAGCCAAATATTCTGTGTTTGTTTTAAATAGTCAATTATGAAGACACTGATGTCTAAAATTATAATAATAATTAAAAAGTATGGATGAAACCCACTTACAATTATATTGTCTTTCAGGATTGTAACCTTACCTAACTTGACATTTCTACAGCACCATTCTTTTCTGCCCATGTATTCAATGGGAAGACCTGAGCTTGATTCACATGATTAAATGTGATTTATACAACATCAGTTTGAGAAATATTACACTATAAAAAATAAGCTACTTTAAAAAATAGATCTTTGTGTTACAAGAGACACAGGAAAGTATTTTTTTTTCTGGGTGGCAAGATGAAAAAGAGTTTGCTTAAAAATTGATGACACTTTTCAGACTAGTGTTTAAAAGCGTGTTTGGTTTCCATGCAATACAAGACAATACTTTCATGATAATCCAGAAATTGTTGGTGTGGTAAGTGATAAACACATATGTAAGTGCTTTTGATGCTAAAGCCAGAAAGTCAAGTGCTCTGACGGATCAGACCCATAAAATTTAAATTTAAAAATGGTGTGTACCATGAACTTAGCTTTTCTGAGGGGAAGGAAGGGGCTTGCATTCACATTTTTCAGGAATATTTTAATTTTTATGTATCTGTCAAATACCAGAAACACCTGTTTCATGGAATGTGTCATTTTCAACAGACAGGATTAAGTTCAGAATGAGACTTCAGACAGAAGTACCAAAAGAGAAACATTTTCTTCTCAGGACCAGCTAGCTCTTGCATAACTCTACCTGTAACATAGAGAAGGCAAGAACCAGTCCCTAGTTCTCATCTAAATGTTTGCACCTTGCTTTCTCACCTCTTAGATAATTTCAGATATTAGTGGGTTATTGGTTATTCTAAGGTAATTTTCCATTGAGTATTTGACTTCATATAATTAATTATTCATTTTCTATGCAGATATTGAATTAACGTTCTAGTTAGAGTGCTTATCTAAAATCTAGGGATGCCATGTTCCAGTTTCTCCTCTTACAAGACCAAATTAAGAAGTAGTAAAAAATATGCAAAATAAAATAAAATCACTCTAAAAAAGGGGATAGAAAAGCCTTCTATCACTGAACTTTGAAATCTTGGTAGTCCTAGCACTCAACTGCCTCACAAAGAGGTAGAGTTAGGATTCAGCATTTTTATTTTGAAAAACAGCCTTTAAGATCCTGGCCTTGTGCCTGAGAAAAACACTAGGATGCATTATATGCATGAAGGCATGGCAATTTTGTATACTGTGTGTGTCTGGAAAGAAACTAAGTAAGTCCCTAGTTTCATTTAAGTTTAAAGCTATTCCAAGTTTATTTGGCGTTGTGTTTTTTTTTTTTTTTGGGTGGCTGGGTTTTGCTTTTCATTTTAAATATAAATTTGACTTGTCTCCAAGGAAATAACACTTGCTTATACTTTTCGAAAGTATTGTATTTTTTATTGTTTAGTGATACTAGTTCTATGACTGGATATATTTTCTTTATTCTTGCCATTAGCAAAGATAGTTTCTTGAAGTTGTCCAACTGTTCTGTGTAGCATATATATCATATAGTCTTTTATGCTAGTTTGCTTACCTTCCTTAGAAAGGAGGTAAAAAAGTAGGGATTTTTTTTACGTATATAATTACAGAAAGATTTTCAAGGTGTTAGAAGTCTCCCTTCTCTTGGAGAAGACATGCAGATGGAAAAATTAGTCCTCTTGTAGGTGGATTTGTGGTTTTATCCTTGTCTTCCACCATAATAGACCCCTATAACAGAAGGGTATGTAGGTTAGAAATAATTTGGAATAATTCATTAGTTTTTATAGCAGGTAATATAAAAATACTCACTCCTCAACCTTTCTTGATTCCTGTGTAATCATAAAAGGACATAGACACTCTTCAAGAAATCTCAGCAGGTGGCTATCTGTGCACTCTTTCTTTAGCTAATATCTTAATTCCCAGCTTTATAACCAAAGCTCTTTTAAAATGTTGCTGACTAAGCAAAACCCACACAATTGCCCAAAGAATGACAAATAGTTCATTTGCTTATTAGGATATGGAACACATAGCTTTTTACTACTGACAATTATATGAAAATTTTAACGATTAAAATAGTCAAGTGAACTAAATTATCAATAAATGATGTATGGATGCTTGTAGCGTCCTATTGCTTGCAATATTGTTGCCAAATATCCAGATAAGTCTTGTCCAATGCTGTATAGAGTGCTTTGTGTGCCACCTGTCATTTACTGATACCCTATCCACAATTTATAAAAGTGGTATTTAATGAAAAAACTGTTAGATCACATGTGCTGAATTTAAGGATACATAATTGCATAGCTAGAAAATGGAAGTTTTCTGAAAAAACAGACTTTTTGTTTTCTGTTTTTCATTTGAGGAGCAAGCCATTTAACTTGTTTCTTTCTAGTTTATTATCACACTGACAGACTAGTAGTCAGAAAGTAAATGACAAGAAAATTGCCAATAAACCAGAGTTTAACAATAACAGCAATAAAACAAATTCAGATTTCTTTTTTCCTTCTTCACGCTTTTCTTAAAACAAACATTTGCGGTGTGCTTTGGAAAGCAATTGGTTTAGCAGGATATACTTGAATTGTAGACAACATAAAATTCCTGTGTAAACACCTGTATTTAGAACACAGTTAACATAAATGCTTTTGTATGGAAAGTCTAAATTTTTCTCTGAAGGGGAAATAGTTTCTTTCAGAAGAGAATTTAACAAATTGTGTTTTGTTGGCACTTGGTAATTGCCAAGTCAGGAAAGGCAGGCTAAGCAATGCTATATTTTTAAGTGTTAGTATTCCCAGTGTAACAAGAGCTAGCAGAGAAAAAATCCATTGAACAATGCCATGCCAAATCTGATAAGCAAACCTCTATGGCAGCAATTAATTCCTTGTGAGTTCGGAAATGATTCAGAGAAAACTCCAGGAACTTGCCAACAAAGTTTTCAAGCTGACAAGCAGGTATTCTTTATTGCGGCGCCGGGAGACACGGGGGATAACTCCTCCTAACGTGTGTCCCCGTATTGCTATACAAGCCATCCTTATATAGTCCCTGGGCATACATACATATTAATGAGGCTATGTATGGATTACGTCATTTTCCAGAAAGTTCCCTGCATGCGTACAGAATTGTGGTGGTGGTCTCTGAGGGTCGTTTGCTTCTTCCAACAATCTTCATCACTTCTGGCAGCCTTTGAAGCACGCACAGTAGATGCTCATACCAGTTTAATTGGTTCATTAGCACCAGAAACATAATAATCCTCCTATTCTCCTACTCATCAGTTAGTTTAACTGTAGCCCATCCTGGGCACCTTCAGTTCCCAGATACTCCTTATCAAAGTATCACAGTATCACAGTAGGTTAGAGATTGGAAGGGACCTCAAAAGATCATCTAGTCCAATCCCCCTGCCGGAGCAGGAACACCTAGATAAGGTTACACAGGAACGTGTCCAGGCGGGTCTTGAATGTCTCCAAAGAAGGAGATTCCACAACCTCCCTGGGCAGCCTGTTCCAGTGTTCCGTCACCCTCACTGAGAAGAAGTTTCTTCTCAGGTTTAAGTGGAACCTCTTGTGCTCCAATTTGTACCCATTACCCCTTGTCCTTTCATTGTTTGCCACTGAGAAGAGCCTGGCTCCATCCTCGTGACACTCCCCCTTTATATATTTATATACACTAATAAGGTCACCCCTCAATCTCCTCTTCTCCAAACTATAGAGACCCAGCTCCCTCAGTCTTTCCTCATAAGGGAGATGCTCCACTCCCTTAATCATCTTAGTTGCCCTGCGCTGGACTCTCTCCAGCAGGTCCCTGTCCTTTTTAAACTGAGGGGCCCAGAACTGGACACAATATTCCAGATGAGGTCTCACCAGGGCTGAGTAGAGGGGAAGGAGGACCTCTCTCGACCTACTAACCACCCCCCTTCTAATACAACCCAGGATGCCATTGGCCTTCTTGGCCAGAAGGGCACAGTGTCGGCTCATGGTCACCCTGTCGTCCACCAGGACCCCCAGGTCCCTCTCCCCTACACTGCTCTCTAACAGGTCGTTCCCCAGCCTATACTGGAACCTGGGGTTGTTCCTGCCCAGATGCAGGACTCTACACTTTCCCTTGTTATATTTCATCAAGTTATTCCCCGCCCAGCTCTCCAGCCTGTCCAGGTCCCTCTGGATGGCAGCACAGCCTTCTGGCGTGTCGGCCACCCCTCCCAGCTTAGTGTCATCAGCAAACTTGCTGATAGTACACTCAATTCCCTCATCTAAATCGTTGATGAATATATTAAATAATACTGGTCCCAGTACCGACCCTTGAGGCACTCCACTAGATACAGGCCTCCAACTAGACTCCGCCCCATAGACTACAACTCTCTGGCTTCTCTCCTTCAGCCAGTTCACAGTCCACCTCACTACCCGATCATCCAGACCACACTTCCTCAATTTAGCCGCAAGGATGCTGTGGGAGACCGTGTCAAACGCTTTGCTGAAGTCAAGGTAGACCACATCCACCGCTCTACCATCATCCATCCACCGCGTTATTTCCTCATAAAAGGCTACAAGATTGGTCAAGCACGACTTCCCCTTGGTGAAGCCATGTTGACTGCCCCTCATAACCCTCTTATCCTTGATATGCCTTAAGATGGCACCAAGGATAAGGTGTTCCATCACTTTCCCAGGAACGGAGGTGAGGCTAACCGGTCTATAGTTACCCGGGTCCTCCTTCTTGCCCTTTTTGAAGACAGGAGTGACATTTGCTTTCCTCCAGTCCTCAGGCACCTCTCCCGTTTCCCAAGACTTGGTAAAGATGATGGAGAGCGGTCTAGCAATGACCTCAGCCAGTTCCCTCAGCACCCGCGGGTGCATCCCATCTGGACCCATGGATTTATGGATATCCAGGGATCCCTGTGTCCTGTTCTTCTAGACTGTTTTTCTTAAAACTATGTCAACTATAATGATTTATCTTGTGAGAATTCTCAGTATGTTCTCTAGCTGTACTCTGTTTTTTTTTCTATGTATCATGCACCTCAGTTATTTTCCATTGTTACTGTTACAAAGCCATCAAACAACATTACTTAAAACAAATTCTAAAGGTTTCTATATTCCATTTTGTGATTTTGTGCCCCTTTGTCTCAGAAACAAAGACATGATTTCACAAGGAACTTTCAAGAACTGAGTCATAAAAGTGTGTTACTTACAAATCTTGAGTAATACACTGTAATCGTCTGGGAAGTCTCACACAGTTGCCCACACTGTACATTTAGTGTGGCAGTAATCTCTGCCCATGCCTTTCACCTAGCTCAGGCCCACTGAATAAGCACCTTGTTTTGGTTAATGTTTCATTCAAGATAGCTATCTGGGCTTTCTGTTTCCTTGAATTCAGAAGTTCATTGCACTTGATGACGATTGATCATTACTGCTAGTGCTCTATTAAGGTGAATGACCTTATAAGAAGTAAGAAATACCTTTCTTACTAGATGTGAGTAGCCTGTTAGAAGCACAATGCAGGAGGCAGTACTGAATCCATTTTCATCCCAAAGTGAATTGTCACATTCAAAAAGATTGGAAACTAGATTTCTGGTTTGTCTTTATACGAAGACAGACATTTGTGGCAAACGTTATTGAAAGACTATAGGTAGGTTATATTTGTGTTCTACTGCAAAGGTTGGCTGGTGTTAAGGTCATTTTAGGAGTCTGCTGCATTATACAAGAACTATGTGAGATTTGTAGACAAAAGCAGTAGTGTATGCTAAGAGCTGAGGCTTAGCAATTTGGGTGAATTCAGTTGCAGCCACCATTGGTACAGTGCAGAGAAAGTCACTCTCTGGACATTACAAAAGAAGAGAGTACAGACTAACATGTTGCTGCATCAGTCTTGACAGAACTCCTTTAAAAATGCGTATGTGCATACATTTTCCAGATTGTACCAGATTTTTCCATTGATGCTGTGTTTGAGCAAAGATCTAATTGTCCTTCCTGTAGGAGAATCAAATACGAGGGAAGCAGTGCACAGCTTTGATACAGTCTTTTCCAAATTAGTGTAATTCCTGCATAGCAAATCCAGTTTTATGTGATCCCAGATGATAAGTTGCCACCTTCACAGTATGCTGTTGATTGACTGGATTCTTTGGAAATATATATACCAGAAAACTGCTGTAAAATTTTCACTCTGTAGTAGTTTTTAATTTTAGTAGTTTTTAATAATTTTAGTAGCTTTTAGTCTGCCAACTAAAATCTGAGAGTTTGGTGCATTTAGATATTTTTAAATCCCCCCCCCTCCCCTTTTTTTTTTATTCCATGTTAAGTCTTTTATTACTAGGAATCATCTTTCCTCTCCCTTTCCAAGAGGAAAGAGGTTTTCCAGCAATAAAAGATTATGGAACTTTCTTCTGTTCACATTTTAGGAGCTGACACTTTCATTGAAATATCTCCTATTTTGCCCTGCAGTCTTGCTAGTTGATCACAGGAGAAGCATTCTTTGTTGTTCCAAAGAACAAGAAAACACTCTTGATGACAAGAACTAGTGAGATGGAAATCTTCCTTGAAACAAACCAATACATGAACTACAGTCACAGCCTTTACTTCTCCAAAGGTTGTTTGTAGACATCTTTTGAAAAAAGAGAATACTCTGCTTCATTCTTTTTACTCCTTGGCTTTTATTACAGATGATAAGTTTGGCTTAAAATGTTTAGAACATAACAGGTAGTGCTATCTAACCCAGTAGTTCACCTCTGGCAGTAGCAAAACATTATACTGCTTCAGGGCATGATACAAACCTTGCTATTTTCCATGATTAATTTTCATCATACTCTGCAACCCGGGGGAGGGGTTAGCAATTAGGGAGGACAGTGGGCACAGTTATGCCTAATCTGGTTGGTATTTGTTTAAAGACTTGTGTATAAATTTCTTGAACCCCTGTCTAGGTAGGTGAAGATACCTGCCTGATACCTGTGGCAACAAGCTGCAGAGTTCAGTAACTTCAGCTTAAGGTTTGTTTTAGAAATCATTTACTAGCTCCAAAAGTGCACTGTCTTTCCAGTATTACACTATTTGGTGGGTAAATATTTTTCATTCATCTCATACGCTGTCAGGGCGCAGCTGGGGCTGCAGGAGTGGCGGGTGATCCCCAGGGCTTCAGGGAGCAGGGCAGCGGGGGGCAACTGAGGGGGACCCTTTTTGTGTATGTCTCAAAGCAAGACGGAAAGAACTGAGGGAGGCTGAGCGGCTGTCGGCGATGAGCAGCGTGCTGTCGCTCGGGCAACGGCAGGGGGCAGAGCAGGGATCCTGCTCCACCAAGTTGGGAGATGCTTCCCTGTGGTGCCTGCCCTGAGACCGGAAGATCAAGTACCCCGGCAACGAACTGCTCGGAGACGTCGTCACAGACACTGCGGCGCCTGCAAGGGCACAACGTAAACTTGGGTCTGGGGCTCACCCTGCGGATGGGTGAGCTGCGGCAGTGTTCCAAGAGCACCTGGCCTGAGGAAAAGGCAAAACCATCCTTCAGCACGTGGTGAGCACCCCTCCAGCATGGACTACAGCAGAGACACTGACTGCCAGGATCACAAGGACTCCAAGGACTACAACTGAAAGGAGTACAACTGAAAAGAGTACAGCTGAAAGGATTTCAACTCACTGACCAACAAGACGTTGCTGGATCCAGGGAGTAGTGAGCCTATTTCTTTATTTCCTTCTTTCTTTCCTTTCTCCTTTTCTCCCTCTCCTTCAGGTCTTTTACAAGAATAAGAACTTGCCAAGACTTTTGTTCCTCCTGATACAGCTTAGGGAAGTTTACAATAAAATTAAATGATTTTTCAACAGGCCTGTGGTTCCTCCTGTGCAGGTGTATGGTAACAGATCACCAGTGCACTGGGTGGGACAGGACAGAACTGTCTGTGCAGTGTAGAGGTGTCATTCACAGTTCACTTCTCAGATGGAGCACAGGAGTTTGCTCACATAAGACATACTTGCTACCAAAGCTGTCTCTTCTGGTGTGTGCCAACTAGTCAGTTTATCGCAACAAGGTTGATATATTCCTTTCATCTTCACCAGTGAGTTAGTAATAACATTCCAAATATTTCTGACTTTCTATGTAGCGGTTATAAAAGGAACTCTTCTTTTTAGGCATTTAGCAGAAGAGGTTTTTACTGCTTTTTGGATGAAAAAAGAAACAAATCCAAAACCAAACAATAGCTCTTCTGTAGCTAAAGGCTTGAAAAGTAACTTTGCATTTTGCTGTGGATTCTCTTTACTTTTGAGTGCAGAGAATAATTGTTCATTCAACATCAGTGTGTGAAATCCTGTCATTCACATACAACACATGGAAATGACTTTCATTTCAAACTCATTTTCTTCAGTTATTTCAAAGATACTAATGTAAAACAAAAATACACGGAAGAAAAAGAAAAATGAGAATAGCAGTCTAGCTTGGCTGATGCAGGGATATTCAGAATATATCTCTTGCGAGGCTGTCCCCTGAGTCAAGAGTAGGCCTGCCAGAAGAGATTATCTAAGAGGCATGGAGTGGAATTGACGTAAGCACTGGCAGCCTGAAATGGAATCTGAGTCTGCTTTGGAGAAGAAAGTTAAATTCTGCAACCTCCCCTCAAGCTATAGTCATTTGTCAAAATGCCCTTCTGCAACCATGGAAGCTGTTGCAGACCATGTAAGATGGATTTAACTGTGTTTGGAGTCAGTTTGTCACTAAAGGCAAAAATTCAAAAAAGGGCTGACTTAGGTGTTTGAGGAATGACTGGTGGAATTGAGGTACTAGTTAATTTCAATTCATTAACTCCTCAGCTAACCATTTCTCAAACACAGGGATCGACACTTTCCTTAGATATTTATTAGTATTTAAATCCCCTTAGCCACTTACAGTTTTGTTTCTGGACATGGCCAGATGTCCCTGGCTCAGTCCTGATTGATTCTTTAAGGGGCTTCTCTGCTTCAGACTCCCTTCAGATGGGTTGGATTCAGTAGAGGTGCTCAGAGAAGGTCTGTCAGGTACCTCTAAAAAGATACCACTTTGCCAAGTTTTTTAATTTACTTTTTTTTTTTTTAGCATAACCATAGAAGATTCTAGTTATGGAAACAAAATAGTTCACATGCCATCATACTAAAGGAACATTTGCAGCTGAATGTTTCACCAGTCAGAACAATTTAATTAGCAAAGTAATGAATTGTGAAAGAATGTACTGTCTAGGGCCTTCTTACGTGAAGAATTCCAGTTGCTGTTTTTATTTCCCATACTATTGCTTATGTGACACGATTTTGGTGAAGAACAGTTTGTAGAGCCTGATGGTATGTAAGCTCTATAATGGCCCCATTTAGGCAGCCACATCAGCAGAACCTGCTAATTTGCTGCTGCTCTGTGTTATCTCCTACGGCCATAGTAATAAACTGCTTCTGTTCTGACCTGATCTCAAATGTATTCCGGTTCTTCTGCAGCAGTAAAAACTACCTGCATAGAGCCTGCCTGTATAGATCTCACTGAAAAACAGATACCCCATCTACCTCATAAGAATAGCAAAGCATTCTTCATCTGCAACGTTTTTAATTGTTGTTGAAACACTATCAAGTGTCAGAAAACATTGATGTTTCAGTGGGAAAAAGAGTGCATAGCCTGACTTTGTAGCCCAGTTGTAAAGGTACTCTGAACTTTAGATTCTGGTCCATATTTCTGTCTTGTCTCAAAGGCAAAAGGAAAGAAAAAAAAAAACAAACAAAACAGACTAAACCAAGGATTAGTCCACAGACAGCACTGCATGGTACGTATGATTTTAGTTTTTGGGATTAACCATTTGATTTAATTTCCTTTAGCTAGAGAAATTCTATAATCATAGCCTATAACAATGCTTTCCTGTGTTCAAGCATTTTTAAAAAGATACTTGAAGAACAGAAAAAAACACCCCAAACAAAAATGGATTACTCAGTTTAGCTTTATATCATGATGGTGGCATAAAACCTTAAGGACATATTGATTGTTCTGTGGCAAAAACAGAGAAAATGGATTTCGTTTGGTAAGAGATTTACTTACAATGTTTTGAGAACAGATCTTAATAGAAATAGAAACGTCTTGACCATTTTTAAAATCTGCTTTTTGTAATAGCCATTCATTCAATTTCTATTTCTAGTCCTTCCAGGCTGCCTGATGATGAGAAGGAGCCAGGCTTCTGATGTTGAAAGTACTCATGTTTAATATTTAATACAAGAAAATATATTGAAAGTATATGAAATTTCAAAGGCATTGGATTCCTTTCAAGTTGAAAAAACTCTTGCCAGAGAAGCAAAAAAATTCTGGCTATTAATTCCATGGGCAGAGATCAGGCATCATTTTTAATATGGAGGAAATAGATCTGCTTTCTGGGGATACTTCAGATGTACAGGTATATAGGAAACATAGATCATCTTTTCAGTTGTAATTCCTCAAGCTCTATCACTTACCAGTTCACCTTTGCTCTTCTCTATTTTGTTTGTCAAGCAGGGCATGATTTTTGCACTGGTCTGAAATTTCACTTAGGCAGGTAACATAAACATTATCATTTATTTATTTTAAATGGTGCTGGTCAAAATACTTTTCCTGTCAAAGAAGGGCATTTTTTTTAGGAGAGGATTATCTAAATATCTATTAATCGTTATGAAAGAGAGCAAAATTAATTTGTGAAATCTTTCTAATAAAGATCCTATTAATTCTGGGATTTTTTTGTCCATCCGTACTCTTGAAGTACACAGAATTTTGCTTTATGGCTTGTACAAGAAGCCCACATAAAAGAACATTCAATAAAAACTGTAATGACAGTATAAACTAATTTAGAAAACAAGCATAAACATGACTACAGCACTAAAAAGATGACACAGCCACACCTTTAAAAACGACTCTTCTAAAAATTTTGACATTTCAGAACTTTCAGTATTGAAATCTACATAATAGAAAGCAAGAAACTAGACAAACATCCTCAAAATCGAATCCCCAAATTTCCAAATTTCAAACATGGCTTTGTTTGAGTCACCTATTACTATGTGTTTTGACCACGTTCAAAGCTGAAAAAAATGTGTGAAAGTCTGCGAGATTAATGGATCTGTGGTGTTTTCATAACTGTAAGATTCAGCCTTATGTGGCAACCACTAGGAAGTTAACGACACACTTCAGTAGGTGTACTTCATATAGCAACAATGTATTATTAAACATCAATATCTAGATATCTATATTTTTAAGTAAAGATTTCAAAATACACAAGACATCATTTCAGCCAAGTTTGCAGGAATATCTACCAATCTAATATTTGCAAGTCAATTTTCTCATTAATGAATATATCTTTAGCATCTGAAAGCATGTTCTGCAATAGTTTAAAATAAACAAGGTCCTTAGTGACATGGTTTAGTTCAGGACTTGGCAACCCTGGGGTAATGGCTGGACTTGAAGGTCTTTTCCAACCTAGTTGATTCTATGATATAACCATACTATAAGTTTATCATAACCTAAGTGATTTGTATTTCTGAAGCCTCAGTGATATTTAACAGAATTTAGAAGGGGTTGAAATAAAGATGAATATTTAATCCATACTTTGTAATCCCTTTAATGTGGACAGGGAGACAACAAGCAGCACAGCTTCACAGGGAAATAGAAATCGGACTTATTTGCAATCATACAAGCTTCAGATAGCCATCTCTAATTCAGCACTTTTGTCCTTATTCTCTGCATTTTTCCCAATAAATGAAGCCGAATCTATGATGCTATCATTCATTTTTTTTTATTGAAACTAGAGTTAGCTTTTAGTTTAACAAGTTACATGGACTAGATGCCTCTGTCTTCATGAGAAAACCTTTATTATCAGTCTGCTCATAGAATCATAGTCTTTATGCTTGAGTGAAAATACATAGATGGAGATGAGTCTTTGCTCTTCACTCTAGCTGACAGAGAAATTTGTTATGAGTCCAACACTACTGGAGAGAATTCAGCCCCAGATTTTAGATGTCTATATTTCAGTTGTCCACCTGTGAGTCAGTGCCTAAAATTCCACTGTAATCCATGGTGATCTAGCTCATAAAGTCTGTGAAGTCATGATGAGCTACAGATGGAAAAGCAGATATTTGGTTAACTAGTGTCCATTAATTGTACTGTTTAGATGTCTGCTGATTGTGATGGCCATCTAGCTTAAATGCAGACACACTGTATATGCCTTGTTCTAGATCTGAAACTGAATTACAGCTAGAATCTACATCAATTTTTCATCTAGTGGTGGATATTTAACCTTAGACTTTGCACTACTTTCATGTATGCCACTTTAAAATATAACTCAACTGAGCAAATGGCATATCTTTGAATAACAACCTTTAGCTCTTGTTGGGATCTCACTAATCTATTCTAGAAGTAGAAGTCTATTTTTTCATGATTTCAGCAAATGCTGTGCTTCTTGAAGTTGCTACACTAATGACTAACATTCATGTTTTTCTTTAGCAGCCTGACATCTCACAGGCAGCACTAGAAGCTAGGCAACTTAAGCTATAACTAAATAAAAAAATAAATAAAAATGTCTGCTGTACAGAGAAAAAATATTTCTGCTCATGAGGCTCTGGAGCGTAATCCCACAATCCCACATTGCTTTGTTACTGTTCAGTTACAACGTCACCTTCTGTCTAGGCTGCTAAGAAATTTCCTGTAAGAAGTTGTACTTCTGATTAATCCATATTGTCTTTAATTTTTGCTGCTGCTGAAGCCTCTTTCTTGTGACTGATTTGGGTCCATTCTGAAGACTTACTAAGCTCTCAGCAGGTGCAGACAGCTTATGTTTAGCTGTTCGAGATGTTTTCCTCCACTGATTTCTGTTTATGCCTTCTGGCAAAGAGAAAATATTTCCTTTTGACATCAATTTAAGGGTAGAAGAGATGAAGCTTAACTAGTTAAATTCTGATATATAAAGCATGGTTCAGCAATTTCACTTTGGAAGAACTATTAATATAGTGTATGCCATAAGCACCTGTGGAAAGTATGAGCTTCTTATTAGGGCAGAGATCCTTCCAACTGGTGCCTGTATTCAGAAATTTCAAGGAGAAAGAGTGTTCAAAATGCATGCTTATCTACCATGCACTCATCTTCCATGAGGAATTGTGGTACATACTAAAGGAAATACAGAAAGGTTTCATCACAGTGATGTGTATCTCTATCAGACTCCAAATTTGCAATACTCATTATGGCTATGAATAAGTATCAAGCTCCAAGGCATGCACCAACTAAATTATATCTTCCATTGCTTATAGAGATAGTGAAACAGACAATTTAAATCTCAATAAATTAACATACAGAATATTGAACAAGACCTTAAATGAGCTATTATGTAAAGATCAACACAATACATGGTGGCAAGTCTTTAGCAGATAAGATAATTCAGTGATAAGGAAATTTCATAGCACATTCGTAATACATCTCAGCAATAACCAGGTAAAACTGGTCAAGAAAGTCCAGTAGGAAAGCTGATATACAATTCAGTCATACATTAGGTTCCTGATGAAGAAACAACACTTTTTCTTCAACCAATTAAGGCTGTTGGTACAGCTTGAAAATAGCATGAACATGTACTGAATGCACCATACATGTAGTTTTCTCACAAAAAACAATGCTAGAAGCACCAAGACATTACTTTTTGAAGTACAAAAATAAGACAAAGCTGCTCATTAAGGAAAAAAAGTCTTATCAAATGTTCTTAGAATCCTGAATCCACCACCTGTTAGTGAGTTTTTAAACCAGCCTGGTCTAGGCAGTGCAGACATGGGAAATAAGAACATGGTAAGATCTAGAATCTGAAAATTTCTTTAATATCATTACAATGTAAGAGCAGGAATGTAAAACTATATTGGGGAAATGTATATCTTAATTAAAATGTTAAAATGTCAGTTTTCTCTGTACCAAAAAGAGGACAAGATGTGCCTTGTCTATTAAATATTGCACTTTTTAAAGATAAATTAATAAAGAATGTTACAGATAATAGACACTGAGATAATACTGCATTGAAATATTCTCATTTTCCATATGCATATTTATAAACAAACCCAGAGAAGCAATGTAATTTCACATAAAATACGTAAGCCCGAACAACAGTTGCCTTTAGTTATGTGTCCATCTCACAGCATCAAACATCCGGATTGCTCAGCTGTACCAGAATCCAGCAACTAAATTAGCGTATGGTAGTGTTAAGTCAGTAGAGGACTAGGTTTTCAAAGAAATAAGTGAATTCTATGATACAGTTGTGATCCTTAGTTACATAAACTCATATTTCTCTATGTAAAATGAAAAACAAAATAGTCAAAACCACTTACAGGTGTTTCCATAAATTCCTGACTGAAAACAAATGATAAGGCAAATACGAAGAGATGGTGAGGTCAGAAAGGATAGCTGAATTTTGGGATTCATGAACAAAACAAACTTCACTGATGCTTTCCTGCAGTTGCCCCTTATTGATTTCTACATTCATGAATCAATTGTCCATGCCTTCACAAATTCATTTCTTTTCATGGGACGTCAGGGCAATTTTTATTCCTTTTGAAGAATTTTCAGACTAGCTATCAAATCACTTATATCTTTATAAAATAATCTCTGCACGTGGGACCCATTAACTCTCTACAGATGCTGTTTATACTTCAAAAATGCAGTTCGACCTTCTATCTAATGTGGCCACCAGTTTATAATTCCCAGTTTATATACAGGAATATAAATTCTCTGTGCAAAAGACTCTTAAGACTTCTTTTTCCACAGCAGAGAGATCTTTTCCCCCCTGTTCAAATTGTTCATAGTTGGACCATTAATCTCATAAAAAACTTGCACCTCCATACTTGTTACAAACATACCTGTAGAATTGAGTTCAGTATTTGAATTTTGGAACAACAAAGCAGACACAAATAGTTTGGGGAATTTTTAATAGCAATAAGACTAATCTGAGGTAAGGAAAACATTTGAAGATTCAGGGGAAATATCTCAGCTTTGAGGCTTTTTATGTTGTGGAATAGCTTCACAAAGCGATTGTGCCTATGGAACATCCACTTCAGCAATTCAGTGCAAGTACAGGGGCATGCATGGGGAGTATCCCAAATCTGGGACTACAATATATGCTAGCATATTTTAGGAGGCAATACCATTTGAACAATCAAACAGTATTATTCCGAGATCTATGTTTAAATAATAGGTTAGTTGTCCAACATTATTACAGAGGCTTCAGTGTCTTTGGGTCTTGTTTACATATAGGAAATAGGAAAGTATCCAAATTAATCTGCGGTTTTGTTTAAAGGATCAGTTAAGAACAATGACCCAAAAAATGTTAGAGTATGCCCTAGAGTTAATAAGTATGTCAGGAGATATTTACAAGCTTCCCTCATGCACCTCTCCGCTGACCTCCATTAGCACTATCATTCTAGTCCAGTGACTGTCCTAATCATGTTAAATTCTACAGTACTGTGACTCTGCTATTTCACTAGAAAGCTAGCCAAGAATATAAAACTAGTGTCGATAATTTAGTTACATTTAAATACTTTTTTTTTTAACCAAGACTTCTTTAGGACTATGTTCAACAAAATCATATGGATTAATTAAGTAATTTTTTTTATCTTTTCCAAGACTTAATGTGAGTTGATTGCACAGTATAGACCTTTAGACGTGGAACTGGCTTTAGCAGCATATATATTTATCATTCAATTGGAAATCTTCCCAGACTCATGCCAAACAACATCCTAACTATGAAAAACATGCCATTTTTCGTCTTGCATGTATTAGATGCGAGAGTCTTGCATAGCAGAGAGACGAAAATCTTACTTTACAGTCAGCAATACCTGGTGTGGAAATACTTCTCAGCCTCAGCCTGGTTTTACTGAGGTTAGAATATTACTGTAGGCTGATGTGTCAAGCAAATGAGCATGGAAATATAAATAAATAAAAGCCACTGAGATTATATACATAAAAAAGAAATTTAAGAGAAGACAAAGTAGAATGAAATACAGTCTACCTGTACTTCCTTTGAAAGCCTGGAAACACTTAAGTATGTGCTTAAGTGCTTGGAAGGATCCATAAGGATCATTGAGTCCAGCGTCCTGCTTCTCACAGGACTATCTAAAACTAAACTATACAACTAAGAGCATTGTCCAGATGCTTCCTGAACTCTGAAAAGTTTGGTGCTATGACCACTTCCCTGGAGAGCCTGTGCCAATGACTCACCACCCTCTCGGTGAAGAACCTTTTCTTAATCTAACGTCTAATCTTAATTTACCGATGTAGCTCCATACCATTGTTTAGTTAATCAATATATGTCTTCTACGGATGCAAACAAGATCTTAAATGTTAAAACTAGCCATAAGTAAAAGTTTCATTTGACAGTCATAAAATTCCTTTGAAATTGGGAGAATTTTAACCACCTAAAGACTAAAAAATGGATATAGAAAGCAAACAAGAAAAAAAAAAGAATAATTAGTCTGGGAATTGATTTATCTAAGTTTATGCATAATGAAATTATTTAAGTTATTTTATATTCCTTCGTATCCATTTGTCCTTCACTTCTATTCCTTTTGATCCCTTTTTATCCAGAAAAAACATACCACTGCCTCTTTTGTACGGGAACTAAAGGTAGCTTTCTGCTGTTAACAAGAGGCATTGCTTCTTCAACGGAATGAACCCATTTCACTTTCTTGTGACTGATCAGTGCCATGGATCTGTTCAACTGATAGTCAATCATACAAGTAGGCTATTATGAAATAATCTTCAAGGTGTTTGCTCTTAAGAGCTAATTTATTACACGTTCTTAATTGCATGTATAATCCTTCCCTCCCTTTTATTAGAAAGTTAAAATATTGAAAGAAAAAATTAAGCAGGCATTTTTGAAAATTTTCAATAGCCTGTAGAGCAAACCTGTTAACCCTGAATGTGTCTAGATTCTGTATTTTCATGCAAGACCCAATGATACAATGTGTGAATGACACTACTTCCCAAGGGAAGATGACAAAGTAAGAAATTATGAAGATAGCAAAACAGGCCTATGATGTCAGTAAAGAAAGGAGGAAATGGACGTTGCAGAAGGTTCCAGCCTGATATCAAATGAAAAAAGATGAGAAGTACATATTTTAAGTAGCAATTCCCTGTCTTCTGGACAAGCTTCCCATCTTCTCTGATAAGTATTTTAAAAAACATTTACTCTGACAGGCGCATCTAACGAGGTGCCTTAACCAATCTGATATTTCCAGCCTCAGAGCTCTTATAAATACTGCTGCTGAACAATAGCTGCTTCCTATTTTCTAACGTGCAGACTCCACACATTTGTTCTTCTGGTCTGAGGAAGGAATCAACTGACACTGACAGTTACAAGAAAACTCAATTGTGGAGGCCAGCATTTATGTTCGGCTCTACAGCTGGCACTGCAGTCTGTCAGTCCACAGGTCATCACACTCACCAGGCCATTAATTTGTGCATGACATTCTTCTAAATTCAGGTTTTAAGAAAAAATACCTTTTTGCATTCATGTTTATTCTCAATATTAATTACTAATGCACTACCATACACATTGTTACAGGCTTTAATACATACTCTGAATGAAAAGCGTAGAGCAAAACAACTGAAATATGACAGCCTGGAACAATTGTACCTGAATACACTCATGTGGGAGAAAAGGGAAAGCAGCAATCTCTTGATAAAAGCTTCAAAGTGAATATGCAAAATGAGTGGAAAGAACTACCTAGATAAAAGTGGAAGTCCGGGAAACCACTGAAGTTCATTTTTAGTTCTGAGTTACTATATTTTTTTGACATAATTTAGCTCATGTTAACAATAATTCTATAATTTCTTAAAAAAATTGGTTTGATCTTCCTAAGTCTGGGGGTTTTGTTGGTTGTCTGCCTTTTTTTTTTTTCTTATATGTATAAAATTTACTTCTGTTTTGGCTTACAAAGACCAAAAAAAAAATAAAAAAAAATTAAAAGAAAGTGTTAGAAAGAAAGCACAGTGAACTTTTTTCTCGCACTGGTCCCAGTTGTTAGAAGGATATAATTAAGAGATATTACTAAGAGAGAAGTACTGAGAGTGAGAAACTGCAAGCAACAGACAGCATCTGATGAGATGTATTTAAAAAGGAACTGAGTTTCGTTAGCAGGGTTTCACAAGCTCAGGTATCTAGCTGTCACAGCTTTAAGCTGTCCTAAAAAAAAGCCTTTTCTAAGCCTCTTTAGGTTGAGGGACAAGCTCAGTTAGGAAAGAAATAGGTTGAAAAAACATGCACAAACTGAATGCCATTTCCAGCCCAGCATCTTCTGTATCATATTAATAGATGGCTACTGTTAAAATTCATGCAAGAATTTCCCATTGTCTGCACTAGAGCTTAGACCAAAAAAAAATGCATCCTGTGCCTTCAGCCATTGACTTATTTTGTACAGATTTTCATCCAAAGCAGCTATACTTTTATCAGGGTCATTCATTCCCCAAGGGTCTCCTGTAATTATTTGTCCTTGGTTTATGTGGTAAAGAGATTATGTGTCTGACTAGGAAGCTGGATAAAAACCTACCAATTAGTTTTCTAAAAGGCTTTGAGAAACAGAGCAAAAATGGAAATTTGTTTCTTTAAACATTAGAAAAGAATATGAATTAAAAAAAGGCAACATAGATTAAGACCTAGACAGTGAAGGTTGGTATATATATTTATTTTACCAAGGAACTTAAAGAGTGAAGAAGCACTACATAAAAGAAATGTTTTCCAAATACAAATCTGGAGTAAAACCCAGTGAGAATACATTTCAACAACATGGATACTTTGCTGTCTTCTGAAGAAAATATTAAAATCCTGTTAAATAAGTGAGTATTTGTGGACAAGTGTATTGTTAATGTAAAAATCTTCAGAAAGTTAATTTTATTGAAACCAAAACTAAAATGGAACTTTGCCAGTATATGTGCTCTGCAGTATGAAACTGTGTGCCTGTCTGTCTGTGTGTGTTGGAAGTGAGTATTGAAAAATACACTGTTTTTTGCAAAAGTGTCCAGAGGGGCATTAAAGTTAGCTTTCTTAGGGCCTGACTTTTAAAACTCGGTCAGTGGTTACAATTGAAAAATTAAAGGAGAGTTTATATCCTGGTATTCTCAGTGTTCCAAACCTCCAAAGGAGGCATCATTAGTCTGAAATAACTTTTTTAAAGTAGGGTGCTAAATACAGACTCTGTGATATTACCAGTTTACATATCGGTTACAATGTTTTGGTCTTTTCCTGATCCTATCTCCTGCTGCTTTAATGTCTATTTATATACCTCTACCAGCCTGGGGCATCTCATTTTCTTTCCAACTAATAATGTTCTGTTCTTTATAATTGTATTAGGGTCCACAATTTTAATAAAGAATATAACAAAAACATTTGAGAAATATTAGTGACCATTTATTAGTAAAGGAAGCATATTCATTAGAACATCTTTAAATGTTTACTCCTGTGATTAAATTAATGCTTGATTTCAGCTTAATTTTTCAATTTTAACATACACTGCAAGATATTGCTTTTCACTGGATGTTTACATTTAACTTTAATTTGGGCAGTTACTAAAATGTAGCTTTTCTTTCATTTAGAAAACAAAAAAAAAAACACAATAGGATTCTTTTTCGATTAAAGAAGTGTATTAAACAGGCAAAGCCAAAATAACAATGTTCTGCAATTTCTCCCTTTGGGTAAATAATGCAATAACAAGCAAATGCTAAGAACAAATTTTTTTCAGGGGAATTTTTGAGACAAGTCCTGACACAATCACAACCTTGACAACAGGATATATAATGTTGATGGCATGATTGTATTAGGAATCAACAATAACCAGATTTTTGACTTTTACTCTACCAAGGTGTAGATATGCAATGATTGAGGTCATTGTGACGTGAGTGGGAGTGTAACACATAAACACGTTTATGGAGAGGTGCTGGTATCCTTCTAAGCTTATAGTTGCAATTACAGCAATTTCAACAAATGCAGCTCAACTACTTTGTGATTATCACACAAACTGGGTCTTTAATTGATGCAGACCTACACAAAAACATAGGCAGTTCTAGACAAACTTAAGGCAAATAACATTTATCAGACTAGATACAATAATTGTAATATTTCTACATGAGGAATATGGCCACTCTGACATGCTACTTAAGGAAGAAAAGGGGAAGCTGGATTGATTAAACCAGTTCTCATCTCCTTAATCTTAAATGTTCTTCAGCATCTTCGTCATCCTCAGATTTGCCATCCTAAGTCAATTTTAAAGAAATGCCTTTTTATTCAGCCATTGTTAAGCAATGGCTGAATAAAACAAAACAAAAATAACCACATTATTTCCCCCACTAGTTTGGGCAAAGACTGCTTAGTGGTTCCAAGGTCCTTGCACATCTAGTCATTCTCAATAATTTTTCTGGAGTACCTATGGAGTGCTGGCTGACTCATAGTAGCCAATGGTTAAATGGTTAAATACTGCTTGCTGAGATACTGCAGTCTTCAGCTCCTGAAGCCAACATGCCTCAGCACAGTACATACTCACTGCAGGATGAATGGAAATTTAGTGGAAATTCTTTGACTGCTTCTAGTCCTCAGTTTTCAGTACTGCTTCCCCAGCACTATTTATTTTCCCTTCAAAGCAAATCCTTTGCTGAAATGTAATCACTTTTCTTAGATGTTAAGATTTCAGGGAATTTTTCTTCTAGGATCTTGAGAAAACGAATAGCTTATTCTAAGACAGAAGAACACAGTTCCCAAGCTTTTATCAGTTTCTTTAAGCTCCTTTATTATTATCACCACATGCTGAGAATGAAAATAACAGTCAGTCTCTTCTAAGCATCAGACTGTTGCGTCTTTAACAAAACCTCCAGGAACAAGCTTTTCAGTACAGAAATAAGCATCATATAGTATTGGAAGAGGCAGATGGAGAATGTACATGTGTTTCTGGAAGCAAATGATACTGCAAAGAAAGAATGATTTTCATTGTTATATGTGGCAGGACCTGAAGCTTTGTGACAAATATCAAATGATTTAACTAGGTGAGATTCATCTCACCCATTCTCAGATGTCTGCATCTTACCAAGATATGCAGGCCACTTAATGGGATAAACAGCTCTATTTTCTTCTCAAATTAACAGCTTGTAGATTTTTCCTTTGCAAAAGATTTCTCCCTAGTCCCAGTACTCTTGATAACTCTTTTACCATCACATTTATCTTATCTCTAGGAACTTGATTTAGTCTCCCCCTGTCCTGGTTTAGGTCCAGCCTGTCACTCAGACACCATGCAGCTGTTTGCTCACTCCCTTCCCTTCCTCCTCCCCACTTCTGGAGGGATGGGGAGGAGAATCAAAAGAATGTAACTCCCACAGGCTGAGATAAGAACAGTCCAGTAACTAAGGTATAACACAAATCACTACTGCTACCACTAATAATAATAATAAGGGAATAACAAGGGAAGAGAATACAACCACTCACCACCCACTCACCAATACCCAGCCCGACTGAGCAGTGATCTAGCCCTTCTGGCTAACTGCCCCCAGTTCATATAGTGGGCATGACGTGCTGTGGTATGGAATACCCTTTTGGCTAGTTCGGGTCAGGTGTCCTGTCTCTGCTTCCTTCTGGCTTCCCCTTCTCCGTGGCAGAGCCTGAAACTCAAAAGGTCCTTGGTCAGAGTAAACATTAGTGAGCAACAACTGAAAACATCGGTGTTATCAGCGCTGTTCCCAGGCTGAAAGTCAAAACCACAGCTCTGCACCAGCTACTAAGAATGAGAAAAATGACTGCTACTGCTGAACCAAGGACACCCCCACAAAAAAGTCTAGTGACATTTGAAATGGCTACTAGTATCACACTTGGTCTCCAGTTTCACGTTCAGATGGGAATATCCATCAAAGGTTCTTATATATGCCAACCCAAAGCTGATGGCTCAGATGACCTCAAATACTCTAGATTATAGCAGCCATCCTCAGAAAGACAACTAAATTCAGACCACTGTCTCTTGTCATACCTTTTCTTCCTTTTCCTAAACTCCTTTTGAGACTATCTTTACTGAAAGGACATTTTGAGATCAAGACACGTAACTATATGCCTTTACACATGAGCAAGATGAGTTTGGTCCCATTACAGGCAATGGAACTATGCATCTTCAACAGAAATTAATCCGATCAGCTGTTAGAGATATCTAGTTCCTGCCATTTCATGTCATTTACATGTTTCAGAATTTCCTGTGACATCTATTTTATTTTTTTTTTCCAGCAGTTGTAAGTGCTTGTAATAACAAGTACTGCACAAGACCATTTCACCTTATTGCCAGATACAAAAACCAGAATAACAATGCACTATATGTTTATTCCTGACCTTTCCAGCCAGACCTGCTCTACTGTCTGTAAGTGAAAGCAGCATGTAACAGAAGTATTAGATAATGGATCCTCACAAGTAGTAGCTATACAGAAGAAAATAAAGGACTCATAGAGGTCATTTTTCCCCAAATCCACCAGAATATGACAGGCGGTTTTGAGTCTTAGGTAAGTAATGTTGCAAGAAATATTTGATCACATACTTCTTGGAGCACAGTTGATTTGCATTGTCCCAGATTAAAGTATAGACATAGGGAATTCATGTCTGGGTACAGTACCCAGTACAGACATACTTATTTCATCTTTGGTAGGTTTTTCTGAGGGCCCTTGTAATTCAGGAAGTGTATATTCTATTTTTATCTGCATAATAACCAAAAGATAACAAATCCAAGACACACTTCAGTAAACTGAAATGGTGTGAATAGAGGAGCTTCAACAATGATAGGGTTTTTCCTCAGCTTTCCAAATAAAAGCTATGTATCTGCTTTTCTAAAGGGCAGCTCTTTGGGGAATAATGGTGGAATCTAGAAATTTTGTGGGTTGAGACGTGTGTATCAGTGTTCTGTCTGTATTAAATACAGGTCAGGGACAACTTGACTATGAAAGCAAAAAAGTATTCATTTCATTCATTGCTATATTTGATTCTATACCTTGTTTTCTGATAGCTTTTTTTCCATTTCTTTCCAGTCTGACTAATCCACTACCCTTCTTTGCTCTATTATTCTCTTTTCTCAGTGCGCATCTTTTTATAATGGATTAATATGAGACAAGAAGGTGGCTTGTCTGGAATTTCTGCTTTTGAACGGCAAGATTGTTCTGAATTTCTGAGAGAGGACTTGAAAGTTTCCAATAAAAAGGTAGATAGAAAGTTCCAACAGTAGTGTCCTTGTTCTCCCTGAACACAGCATCACTAAGAAAACATGAAACCTAAGTCTTCCTGAACAATAAGTCAAATTATTGTTTCAAACTTTTCCAAAAGGATATAATTTCCTTCTAGCTAAGTTTTTTTAAAATGATATGTACTTAATTTTAGTTTCATACAGAAATCATCTGCTGTATCCTGCAGCATAATCTCTCCTCTTCTAAAAAAATGTAATGAGAGATTCATTTAATCATATAATCAAAATTATTTCTGGTGCTCACTTACTTGTGCACTTGTCCCTGTTCTGCTTAGTTCAATAGGATTTAAAAAACTCATATAGCACAAAAAAGCTTTAAGTCAAGAAGTTTAGAAAGAGAAAAAGCAGAGTTGGGATGGGTGTTTGTCTTAGCAAATGCTGTAGTCTGCATAGGAATTCCTCCAGCACTGTGGACTACAAAGAAAATGGGGAGTGAAATGAATACGTAGAGAAGAAGTTTTGTTATACGTACATTTTTCCTCTATTCAGATTATTATCTCTGCTAAAAAAAAAAAAAAGAAAAAAAGAAATCAGAATGAGTTTAGTATCAACCTATTTGTACTGAAAACAGCCTATTTTTTCTAAAACTACTGAATAAGCAGCATCTACATGTACACAAGTGTATACACACATGCATGTTTTTTATGTAGCTGAATAGGTAAGCATGTGGCCTTGCAAACATTGTAGGTAAAGAGAAAGTTAGTAATTGCATTATTATAGCCTTCATACTGTTGGCATTGTGAACTGGAGTCCACTCAAGGTCCAGAAATCCAAGGGAAAACATTGTTTTGTAATTCCCATAAAGTGCATGAAGGTTACCTCTCAACTTATTCTTGCTGCTGCTGTGGGGTGAATTGTCATCTCAAACCCTTCAGTGCTTGTAGAGATGATGACACTGAAAGATTCTTTCTGCTGTCGCTGTTCACTTCCGATCTGCACTGCATCTCTTACAGAGCATGTCCGTTATCTATCTCACAGCAATAACTTGGTCTCTCTGGGGACAGTGGCAAGCTTTGCACTGATTTCACTGCAGACTACAGTTCATGATATGTATAAAACCAAAAAAGAAAGAAACAAATAGAGCCAAAATGGGTTCAAATGCCTGAATATGACTGACAATATGATATTTGAATGTTACTGAAGATTTTAGTACCCACTGATTCTGGAAGCATTTTCATATTTGTTAGACTTCTAACACTATGTAGACTCCTACACTATGGTTTTTGTGTAGGTATGTGAAGCCACTTACATGGTAGCCTTGATATTCAATTACATCATGTTAATTTCAATGAGAGTTCAGTACATTCTCTGGAGGTCTAGTTCTATGAGCTATTTGCTAAAATTTTCCCTTTTCTCATGGGATTTAGGAGCTTAAATTCTTATTAGGAACAGGTTTTACTCCTTTTTGCAATTACCAGTGAAAGGTGATGTTGCACTAATGTTGGTACTTAAGAAGATATTACATAAGAAACTAGTTTAATATTTAGATTAATCTGCATTTTTGTTTGTGGTGATAGTTTTTTAATTTAGTCTTATTAACTCAATAGATGTGACTTCCATGTCTGAGTCAGCAGTACAAAGGTTGTTGATTCTAATACCTATATAAAAAGAAACTCAAATTCTGTTTAATTTAAGAAAAGTTTACTCATATTCATAAGTAGCTAAGGTGCTAAATCTGTATTGCCAGACAGAATATATCTTGTCCTAAAAACAAAAAAAAAACAACTGACATCACAGCTGGTCTGTTATCAAAAATGGAACATTTAGTCAAGATAAAGTGTTTAGAATAGCTGATGGTTTATATGACTTGCTGTACCAATGGCGCACACTCAAAAAAAACCACAAGCTAGAAAAAGCTGGAAACACTCTTAATCCCTTATTTGTCTTTATTTTCCGCTGTACATTCTTTTATTTTGTGTATCAGCCTTGCCATATGTTTCTTTTAATGATACCTTGTATCTTTAGATTTTTGTTAAAAGAATATTTTTGAAGTCAGACGTCCAAGACTAAATCAAAAAATATTTTTCTAAGAATCTGGATTTACTCTCAAAAAATGCAACAAGCATATTGTCTTATGAGGTCAGTTTAAAGCACTTGGATTATTGCAGTCGGTACTTAGTAGAGTTTTAAGTTGTCAGGTAAGTCAGGTCTAACAAGACACGTCTGAGCTGTATGAGCAGCTTTGTACAGTGCCTTTTTTATAATTTCCTATTCCTCTGTGGCTATCAGCTCTTCATGAAAGTTTATTAAATGCAGTGCATTAGAGAAAAAATCCAGTGCTATTGTAGCACCATAATAACTAGTTGTATGTTTCTATGAGACTGTCTCTGGGAAAGGGGAGTATAGAGCAGCAAGAATTTTCTTCTGCTCATTCCAACATTTGTAGTGGTTTAGAAATGTATTGACACCAAGTAGTACCCTATAGAGGGAGACAAAGGATGGGCAAGCAAAATTTTAGCTATTAATGTAGACATGCAATGTTATTAAATTGTTGACAAAAAAAGAGGTCCTCAAAGAAAGTTGTTTATTTGTTTTAAAAATGACTAGGCTTATAGCTTATGCCAGCGGTAAGTTTCTGATAATGAAATCACCTTTTCTTTTTCTTCCTTCTGAAAAAGGGACATTTCATCCCATCTTCACTGATTTATAGTGAGAGTTATGAGCTCTACACAATTCTGATGTATCCTAACCCAAGAATAAATCTTATGATAGCAATGTGGGTAAGGGCATATTAAGTGTCTGTGAATTCTGGTAACAGCAAGATGTGATTGATTTGTGTCAACCTGATTTGAGTTGCTGAGGTTTTAAGGTATTATCTGGTTTTCTGACCTTTCTTTTATCCTGTGTTTCAAAAGCTTTTCCTGCTTTTTGTGCAACTCTTGAGCATTTATTTTCTTTGAACAAAGTCTGAATAGTGCTGAGGTTGCGTGATGATTAGTTTATTGAACTTTGGTCACATGTGATTCAAGGCACCTGTTGTAAAACAGCAATGCATGACTTTAGAAGAAATTGCTCAAACTGCATGATAATGGAGACAAACTGATGGAAAGACAATAATACAGAAGGACTTTAATTCAGTCTATCATATCAGTTGTCTGAAGTGAGAAGTTCTTTATCAGCCTGAATCTTGTTGCTGGAGGAAATGTTTTCTGACAAAGACTGACATTTAGACCTGCAAGTAATTCATTTAATGTATCTATTGAAGTGTCTGCTACAATACCAAGTACTGAAAAATGCTTCAGTGTTTTTGTAAACTGAAAAATCAATGATGGCATGTTGAAAAATTTTTTTTTTGGAGCATATTCCTCCACTTAGCAGTTTCCTTCTCTCTCCTGGGTATGTTTCTTCTGGCTGACATCAAAACTCATTATAGCAAAGATATTTAGTGTTTATCATTTGTGACAGAAGGCAAAATACAAAACCAAATTCCTGACCAAATTATGGCTACAAAGCTCTTGTGTATTTGGGCAGTGAATTGTCAGGAGGAATTGGTTGTATGATATTACATTTGTTGAACAATTGATAGCTGACTGAAATTTAAGAAACCGAGTGTGCATAATCTTCCTAGCAAGGCTGCTATTCAGTGAAAATTTGCCAGTTATAATTCCAGACACTTCCTGTAGATTGGGGTTATGTTTTCTTGAATCAGCAAGATTCATGAATTACTTCACAAGGTCAGTACACGTTCCAAGCTTTAGCTCCTGGGCTTTGGCTCAAACACTTCAGGAAACCTTTTAATGAAGACTTTTAAGTAACACAGCATCTTTTATCTTTTGTCCTGTTCATATTGCAATTTTGGGATATTTACTCATGTGTTGTTAAACCACTTTAAAATAATATTAAAAAGCTGTCCCATCCATGAAAGCTATCTCAAGAAAATCTTCTTTGTAATGTAATAGCCCTGCCAAGACTACCAGTTATTTTGACTTCATAACCACCAATTGTTAAAGAACACTTTTTTGTAAGGTTTTGCTTAAATGAGTTCAAACAGAGACAGCACCTACTTGTTCCATATAGTGCACTCTGTAAACATCTCTGAGGTAAATTGTAACCTAAATGTGTCCATGAATAAATGTAATTGGACCAAATTATCTCTCCCGGGAATTTATTAAAACCTGATTCAGTGAAAAAGTTGTCTGAATATGTTGAAGAACTAGAAGAACCTTAAGTAACCCTTTGGTTTCCCAGCTGAAAATGTTGCTGAAACCTTTGACCAACATTTTTTAGTAGCAATTTGTATGAAAAAATGTGTCTGTGTCACTTCTCAAATGAGCCTTAACAGATGTGTATTTTTGAAGAACATCCCAAGACTACCCTCAAAAACAATTTCTCTGAATGACCACACAGTAAATTCAGTGGCATGGCTCAAGGTTCAGCTAGAAACCAATGCCTGGAGTGAAGAGGCATTGTGTAACAAACCATCCAGCAACTTCTGTGTCATTTGGTACACTGTCAGTGTACACTGCAGGCTACCTTCAAGCCTTTCCGGAGGCAGTATGAAAGCTGTCTTTGAAGCTATTGTGTTTTCACAGGCAGATGGATTTGGAGATGTGTTGCCCTTCCCACAGCTCCTAAGGCTATTTAGGCAAGGAGACTAAAATTGGAGAGATATTAAATATATGGATTCAGAATCAATGTCCTTAGTATTTCTGGTCCTTATCTATTTCATGTCCAATTTTTCTTACTTGTCAAATAAGAATTATTCTGAAGTCAGAAAGGTATCAAGAGCTTAAATGCATTAATGCTCTTAAAAATAATGCTTCAGTATTAATAAACTTGCTTTCACTCTTGCATGTATTCGCAAGTTACTTTTCCTTCAGAAAACAAGAAAACTGTCGTTGGTGATAGGACTAATACATTGTCCTCTGTTGCACTCCTGCCTTGTTTGTGGAACAAGTGGAAGATGCTCTATTTGCTTAAGTAGCTAAAGTCAGATGACAGATTTAAAAATTCCCTGACTCAAAGAAAGTGTTATATGTCATCCCTTTTTATCTTTATGAGTGACTATGAAAAAGTACACCACTTCAGAAAAGTAAAGTTAGTAATGGCGATGACCATGCGTGTGTTGTTCTATTATGAATGTTCATTTTCAAATTTCTCATTTCCAACCATTTCCTTTCCTCTGACAGATGCATAATACCAGTGTACAGTGGTTGTATATTATTTTTGTACCACATAATCTGTGAAACTTAATGCCTAGATATAATAAAATCATTGTTACTCAAAATGAGTTTACATTTTATATGAAGAAGAGGCGTAGAAACAGAGTGAAAAAGTGTGATGTGGACATCTTAAATACAATATATAACCAAAATAAAATACCGAATGTGTGGATGCAGCTTTTGAATTAATACATTCCTTTGAAAATTAATAACCGCTTTAAAGGGAACAGAGCTAACTTATAGAAAAATTCCATCTGGAATTCTACTTCAACATACAGTACAGGCAGTTTTGCACCTTAAAGGCTATATCATTCCTCATGAAAAACTAAGGATGAGCACTTGAGAAACTGAAGTAGATCTCATTTAGGATGTTTCTTTCATAAACTTCTCTCAGATATGAAATAAAACAAGGTTGACAAGTTAAAGGAGTAACACTGCCCTTACTCTTGCTAGACTTTGAACATTTGGATTCTAGCTGTGACTAAATACTGCTCCTTAACTGATAGATCTTAATAAGAATTTGAAACACTTCTGTCATCAGTGTTTCTTCACTATGGCCTTGGATCCTGAGTTACCTGTTGCTTCGGCTAGAAATGTTAATGTATACTGGGAAAGAAAAGCTGAATGTAGTAATATTGTGGTGGTCTGTACACATTTGATCCATCAAGCCTGATTTCAAGGCAGTAATGCTGCTAAAAGGGAGACTGTAAACACTGAAGGACAAACATCAGAATTACGGATTCACCCTAGGAACATTTTTCATTCTAACACTGTATAAATTCAGGAAGTTTGTCTGTTTTATGCTTTCATATGTAACTACAGGGTTTCTCTCAATTTGTCATGGAATGATTTTGTTAATTATTTTTGTCTGTTGTATATGGCTGCTTTCTCCTGGCAAGAAGCTTTCTGCAGCTCTTCCAATGTTTTTTTCAACACTAGAATCTCCTGAAAAATAGACTAATTTCAAAATGGAAACATATTTGTGATGAGTAAGATTCGGAAGTTTTATTTTGGATGTAATATTCAGAGATTGATGTCTAGAATAGTTTGTATATATAACAATACACACATACTGTTATATAATTAATGCGTAGAAAAGTTCTAAAAAGTTTTTTCTTTCTTAAAAGAAAGAGGAATAAGAATCTGTTTTTGAAGCAGGGTGGTCAACTTTGTTGTCAATTTTTATGCAAGAATCTGGTAGAAATTTTGATGAAGATTCAGAAGATTCTTCTGAAGGGTTTGGGATTTTTTCATACTGTTATTCCTATATTGCATATGGCGAAAAAAAAGAGATAATGCATTGTGGGACCTTACTTGTACCAGAGGGCAATTCAGAGAAAGACATAATAATCAAACATTGACATTACCTCTGCTTATTCTGATTATTTAATAACTTAGAATTCCTTATCTAAATAGTGCTTAACAAATTGCCCATAGATATTTTTCCACTTTCTCTTTTGAAAATTACATAAATTTCATTGTAAACTGTTGCGGATTAATCAAATGTGACTGTAACTGTCTGTGTACGTGACCTGGTGAAGACATCTAATCACCTACATGCAGATAAATTGAAGACACAGTCTGTAAAACTAGCACCAAATTTTACTGGATTTTGCATGATCACATACCATTTATACAATGCAAAAACTAGACTCATCAATTTACCAGAAAGAACGGATGTCTGATTTTTAATCCAATATGCAACCTTACTGGTCTTGTCACAGCCCAGAGGGGAACATGTTAACCCCTAAAAATCTGCTACAATGTGAAAACCCTTATGTGATCATAGAATCGTAGAATAGTTAGGATTGGAAAGGACCTTAAGATCATCGAGTTCCAACCCCCCTGCCATGGGCAGGGACAACTCGCTGTAAACCATATTACCCAAGGCTCTGTCCAACCTAGCCTTGAACACTGCTAGGGATGAAGCATTCACAACCTCCCTGGACAACCTATTCCAGTGCCTCACCACCCTAACAGGTAAGAACTTCCTCCTTATATCCAATCTAAACTTCCCCTGTTTAAGTTTTCACCCATTACCCCTTGTCCTACCACTACAGTCCCTAATGAAGACTCCCTCCCCAGCATCCGTATATGCCCCCTTCAGATACTGGAAGGCCGCTATGAGGTCTCCACGCAATCTTCTCTTCTCCAGTCTGAACAGCCCCAACTTTAACAGCCGATCTTCATATGGGAGGTGCTCCAGTCCCCTGATCATCCTTGTGGCCCTCCTCTGGACTTGTTCCAACAGATCCATGTCCTTTTTATGTTGAGGACACCAGAACTGCACACAATACTCCAAGTGAGGTCTCACGAGAGCAGAATAAAGGGGCAGGATCATCTCCTTCGACCTGCTGGTCACACTCCTTTTGATGCAGCCCAGGATACGGTTGGCTTTCTGGGCTGTGAGTGCACACTGCTCGCTCATGTTCATTTTCTCATCAACCAGCACCCCCAAGTCCTTCCCCGCAGGGCTGCTCTGAATCTCTTCTCTGCCCAGCCTGTAGCTCTGTCTGGGATTGCTCTGACCCAGGTGTAGGACCTTGCACTTGTCATGGTTAAACTTCATGAGGTTGGCATCAGCCCACCTCACAAGCGTTCAGCCGACCTCACAAGCGTAATAAGCGTGATAAAGTAGATCCTAAGTGTGATAAAGTAGATCTTAACAAGAAATTAGGATGAAAATAACTTACCTCAAAAATATCAGTTCCCTGAGACAGATACTCTAAATGATTAAGAGCTGAATTAAGAAGTGTCCTGGGTTCAGCAGTGTCGTGGTTTAATCCCAGATGGAAACTCAGAACAATGCAGCCGCTCGCTCACCATCCTCCCCCTCCCCCCCCGCTTCCTCCCCCGACTCCTGGAGGGATGGGGAGAAGAATTGAAAGAATGTAACTCCCACGGGTTGAGATAAGAACAGTCCAGTAACTAAGGTATAAAACAAATCACTGCTGCTGCCACCAATAATAATAATGATAAAGGAAATAACAAGGGAACAGAATACAACCACTCACCACCTGTCAACCGATACCCAGCCCTACCCAAACAGTGATCTAGCCCTTCTGGGTAACTGCCGCCCGTTTATATAGTGGGCATGACATGCTGTGGTATGGAATACCTCTTCGGCTAGTTTGGGTCAGGTGTCCTGTCTCTCTTTCCTCCCGGCTTCCCCTCCTCCCTGGCAGAGCATGAAACTCAGAAGGCCCCTGGTCAGAATAAACATTACTGAGCAGCAACTAAAAACATCAGTGTTTTAGAAGAAGCCATTTAAAGTTCTGGTAGTTTCTTTATTTTTTAAATACACAAATACATGAATGTATTGTTTCCCTCCTGCTGAAATTCACAGTGTGTCTATTGGAAGAGTTCTGTAATTGCTCAGAGCAAGCCTGGAAATGCTGCACAGCCAGAGTTGGCAGCATCTCAGTTCCTTCCAGGCTGGGTGGATGAGAATAGGTTTCATGTCTTCTGCTTAGTGTTTGGGGAGAGAAGTTAAAGATTCTTGGTTTGTGATACCAGATCAGTTCCTTTAGGCAGCAAATTATAAACATTTTCTGATAGTAGTTCCATGTAATTCTGTTTCCTATGTCCTTGAAGAACTGAGCAGCTGAAGCAGGTGAAAGAAAAAGTGAAGGACTCACAAGAAGATGATTAGCAAAAAGAGGACTGCAAAAAGCTTTACAGAAAAGCAGTGAACTAAGTCATCAAATGGGGGAAGGGAAAAGATTTGCAGTTACTCTAAAATAGCAGAATCACTAATGTACATAAAGACTGTTAAATGCCAAAGGTGAGAGAAAGGATTATTTATGTTAAATATACTGTCCCAGCATAAGATATTAACTTTGCAGTGTACCAGTTCTGTTAATTAAAATTTTAAATTTATTCAAACTGATAATTTCTTAGGTACCTATTTTATATGGCAATTAAAGTTTTATAGGAATTGAGAAAAGCAAAAGCAGTGTCAGCCTATGGAAAATGTTGGAAGTAGGAGCACCATGCTCCATAGCAAAGATACTACCTCCAATGTAGGGCAGAAAAATGGGCCAAAAGTTGGACAAATTTAGGAGACTACACTGGGAAATTGTTACTATGTGCTTCCATAGAAAAGCTGCTTTGCTGTCATCTCATTATATGCCTTTCCATGCTATTTCATGCTTTCCCATGTATTTGTGCATTTATTTTATGGCAAAGGTTATATTATTGTGGAATTTATTTGGCTTTCCTAACTTACTTACACCAAAGGCATAAAGATGAGCAAGGTGACTGTCTGGCTTTCAGGTTTCTTCTGCGTGCTTTGTAAAGACTGTTGTACAGCACCTACAAAATATCAGCCCTCAAAATAACAAAGCCTTCCTGGATGTAAAATTTGCATGTTCAAAAGGAATGCGGAAGTAACACCCAGATGCCTTATAACAAAGCTAACACAGAGAATGAGCTACATGGCATAAAAAGCTGTGCAGTGAGATTGAGACTTCTTTGGGTTAGGGTTTTCACCAGAGGAAGAGCAGTGAACAAAAAGCAGGCTCTGATCCGTGGTTCTTCCAGGCAGAAAATGTCCATAGATCGGTGAGCGTTTCAGACTGCTGGAATGTGCAGTAGTGATCTCAGTGACCTCTCTAGAAAGGACTCTTCTGAGCTTTGGTTTCTTTCACGTGTTTGTGTTGTGGAGTTATTTTTCTCTGTTTTGCCACAAGTGCCTAGTTACATGCACAATTATAGTTACTTCAAGAATGTTAAAAGCTGGTGCTATTTGGAATGGAGAAGAAGGAAAAAAATGTCAAACCTTACTCCCAAAACTCAGCATGTGCAGTTTAAGGATTTCCAGAATAAATATTTGAGTGAAGTGAGAGACATTGTTACGATTTGTAACTGTCTGCTAGTTCACAGGAGGTGGTCACTTAAGGTTAGCCTACCAGGTTGTCCTGAGCATTAGTGGTTGCCAAGTCTGAATTGTTCTGCTTTCTTAGATTTGTGCTGGCTATTTAATATTACGTTAATATACCAGAACATTAATGAAATTTGCTTTGCCTTTTTTTTATAAGTTATTTTGATTTAGCATTTAAAACACTCTGTTTTTACAGATGGTTTAAGCTTGTAAAAGCAGTTATGTTTTTACTGTATGGTTCTGTTGATAGTCTGCTTGTTGTTAAGGACCACAGATGGTGAATGCTACTTATTTTTCACTACTTTGGAATCCAGATTTTTCTCTCTTTTTTCCTGTATCATTTTCAAATCTGCAATTAAATTTTATTGGTGAATCTTCAGTGAGGACTCTATAATTTAAAGATGGGACTTGTGTTCTCAAGCTTGTCTGGCATTTCTGAATGGAGTATATTTTTAATATTTTGCATGGAAGTGTGACTGGAACAAACCTGTTGCCACATGCGCTGGGGAACGGGTCACTAACACTCTTAGAGATGATTAGACATTTATCTCAGAGGGAGCAAGAGTGATGCTTAAATGAAAATGTCTGTTCTGGATTTAAAGAAATGGAACTGGTTCATTTCAGCAGGGTTTTTCTCTGCAAGGGAGTCCAGTTTTGTTAAGGATGAAATTAAGTAAGAGTTGTTCTCAGTGTCAGGGTCCCGAGGCAATACCAGGTATTGTGGGTCATGGTGAGCACCCCCAGGGCCTCCCCTTACCCCTGGTGCCCAAGATCCCATTTCGCACCAGCCCAGAGCCATCAGCCCCTCACCACAGACACACGTGTCAAGGGAAGACGGGGCTGCCCCTAGGTGCTTTCTGCTTCCCTGCTTCCTGCTGGGATTTGAAACAGGATGGAGTGCCAGGTCTGGATCGCTGCTCCCTGTGGGGAGAGTCCCATCTGGTTCTCATAACATCCTGATGTACAGGTGCTTGGAGTTCTCCATATCGGTACAAAATGAGTGAGCTCATAAGTGTTTCAGGACATGCTGACTTAACCAGAAGTCTTTCTTGCATCTGCTTAAAGAAGCTGAGTAAGTTTTAACTGGACTGAAGACCTTTTTCTCATAGGCAATAGTTGCTGGTCAACCTGCAGAATGTGAGAAAATTGAAAGCATCAGTAAAATTAACTGGTGTGTCAAATGCTATTCTTCCAACCCATTGCAAAACACAGTTGGGTTTCCAGTTGAAACTAAAATAAAGGTAAAAAAAAAATTCAAAGGGCTGCAGGTTTTGGACATTTTGTTATTTCAGGAAAACCAGTTGCAGTTCAGGAAAGCAGCAACAACAGCTACTTGCACCAAAATGTTATAAAATTCAGTGCTTTGAAAAGCTTGTGTGATATGCTATTCATCAATGACTTTTTAAAGTATTATTCTAAATCATACCATTTTAATTTAAATTGCACCACACATCTTACTCATGCACCAAAAGAGGAAATCCTATAAAATAATTACTTATGCAAATAGGTTTTTAACATAGCTGTTCATCAACTTTCTACTTCTGGTATCATTTGCCTTCTGAGTTGTTCCTTTATTTTTTTTCTTATACTAATCATCAAAGCATTTTCACTAGCATGACTTTAAGAAAAAAGCAGTTAACCCTAAATCAATATTGTCATGCCCAGAGAAGTGCTCTGATGTTCAAAACTACTAATTCCCTGGAAAAGGAGACCACTTTTAAGCACTAACATATGGATTTTTTACAGCTTTCAAGACAACTTTAAGCACTTTAACAAATGGCCTGTATTTACATATTGCTGAATTCTAAATGCTGTTCAGAAGTGTTTACTTCTCAATTTGCAAGTGATGTGGGACAAATATTCACTTTCTCAAAAAAAAAAAAAAGGAAAAGAAGAGAAAGATTTATCTACCTTACATAATCTTGCCTAACCTAATTAGACAACCTAATGCGTCAGCAGTCATTGTTTCTACAAAAGTTTCTTTTCTGAGTCTAAAGGGACCAGGATATATCATCATAATTTGTAACAGAACAATTTGGCACAACAGAAAAGAACAAAACTCAACCCCTGCTTCAGATGCTTTACATGCTTCAATAAATTAAGTATTAATATGTGATATACAGATCAAAATTAAATGTCAGCGTGGAAATTATGTTACTTTCTTGTCAACAGCTAATGCCTACCAAAGACAAAGCACTGAGAATTGGTGCACACAGATTTTACTTCTTCAAGCCTAGCTAATTTTCTTGCATTCTCTTACAAAATAAACTTATGGGTTGCAATTTGCTGGATGGAAAAATGAGGCTGTTCTTTGTCATGCTTGCAAGCAAAAGTAATAGCTTCTGGCCTCATCACCCACTGGACTTGGAAGTTGATACCTTTTTAAATTCAGAGATTATTTGACAGGTAACTCTGACACTTGGCAGCAGGCCCACTTTGGTTTCCCAGTTGTCCAAGGACATTTCTCCAGCAGATGAGCAGTTCTGTTCCATGCTTTTTTCCTTTACCTCCCTTTTTCTGTGGAGCTTTTCACAGTATAATCTTTTCTTGAAATGGTACAGGTCATTGCTGCTTCAAAGACCAAAGACATTAATTTAAAAATAGCAATAAAAAAAATGCTGTTTCCCAAACAAAACCATCTTGTGCTGTGTAATATTGCAATTTCCATGATTTTTGCTGCCATTTTTTTCAAATTACTGTAATAGAATTAGAAAGCAATCAATGATTGAAGTTGTTATATATTTTTTCTTTGTAATTTTTTACTACTTTCACTGAAGGTGATATAGCAGTTGCTGGTGACTAGACTTGGTTCTGCAAGAGAGAGTAGATAAAGACTCCTTTGTCTTTAAGAACAGCTAAGATTTTATGTGTCAAGAAATCCTTCAGTGAGGGTTTCCAGTGTAGAGCTGAATCCAATCAGTTGAGAACATTAAACATGAAAGTTGCCACCCAGGTTCTAAATTATATTGCAACCTCATCTATTGTTAAAAAAAAAAAAGAAAACAATCTGCTCCAATAGACACATAGAATGCATATAGGAAATGCATTGAGAATAAGGAGTCTGTTCTTAGTGATTAGCATACCTCTGTTTTGGAGAACTGCGTGAGCCATTATATCTGCAGATGATAGAAGCTGACTGAAGACCACAGGAGTTCTGTCAGTGTTGCCAGCTGAGAATCTGGTCCAATATACTAAAATTAGTCATGGTTTATAATTTATTCTCATTACCAAAGTTTCTAATTCTTAGAGTAGAAAATATTCTTTTACATACTTATTTCTGTAATGAAATTTATAAAACATTAAGGCTTTCTACTTGAGGAGAAAGCAAGAAATACTTCCGAATGCATAGAGTTTAGCAAACCAATGGCCTAGTGTTTCCTGAAAGCGATTGCTGTTCCAACAGCAGTTCCTAGCCATTGCCTTTAGGAACTACATTACCTACTACAGTTGATTAGTCAAGTAGTTGAAATTACCAAAACCTAACAACTCACAGTATTTTTCAGCTACTATTGCTCTAAGTAGAGCGATAAGGCTAATTTTGTCTGCATTTCTGCATATGTAAAGATTAAGAAGATTATTTCATATGCTTCTTATGGGTTTGCATAGGAGTTGTCCTTGGCAGCAGTTAGTGACCCCTAAGATGTTCTCCTGCCCTTCACCTATGGCCTGAGCTGTGAAAGAGTAATACACCCTGACTGCTGAGAAAATAATCAGACCTTCATCTGTCTGCGTACCACTTCTGCTGGCTGACAATCTGTTGCCATTAAACGTATCCCCAGTGAATGCAAGACCCTGTGAAGCAGTGCATGCATACATATGTTGTTGATATAGTATAAATCTGTCAGATCTTCCAATTCAAGATCCTAGGTCTGAGTTAAGACAAGAAACCCCCCCAAAAATTAGGGCTTCTACAGGAAAAAAACTTACTGCTGTAATTGTATCGTTTGTGTATGTAATTTTACAGTATGCGATAATGTGAAACCAAGGTTGACTGAGTCTTTAAGCTTTAAAAATCACTGAGGATAGGATGGTGGATGCAAGTTAAGTAGAGGATTTAGACACTGAGATCTATTAACAGGCATATATATAGCGCAAATGTATTGAGTCATTAACTTACTAAAATTTAACCCCAGGTTTAGTTACATTAAGTTGTGTTAAATGCACACCTTAATTTAAAATGAATCAAATTACTCTGCCAAAAATGCACAAGTGAAAGTAACTGATAGTGTTTCATTGTTCTGTTACTAGAATACTGAAAAATTAAGGTCATGCTGTTTAGCTACTTCACTCTTAGGTGAAAGACTGAAATTTGGCAATAGAAAAGTTTACATTGACTTGCAAAAAAATTCTGAAAACACTTTTTTTGCCTTATTTATTAAATGATTATAGATTGCTTAGAATCACCCATTTAGCACTCCCCTAATCCTTATTTCACATCAAACTTAGTTGGCAATGAGTTAGTGTTTTCTTCTATGTTTTTGCTGAAAATATCAGAGTGCATAGGGCCCAAAACCAATTTTTGAGCAATGTCACTGTGAGTATATACATGAAATATTGGTTCAAAATTGAATTTTCTTATGTGTTATAACAGCAGTTTTAATATAGTTAATTTTTGTATTGGTTTTCTTTCATGTTTTGTGGGGACATGTAACTAGAAAATTATTTCTGAGTTATAGTTCAGCATTTCAGTTTGTTATTCTACTATCCAGATTGAATAGAGTAATAGTTTACCATCAGGACAGAACACACCCTCAGAAGAATTTTCAGTCTTCACTGTTCATGCCAAAATACTTTAAGAATCTAGATTGCCCATTTTTGTGACAGAATCACTCCTTTTTTGCCCCCTCTATTCTTATGGTGAGATGACACAATATGAACTAAATAGGGTTATACATTGGCAATGAAAATTGGTAAATGATTGCAGAGTACTGATGCTGTTACCTATTTCGTTCTACTAGCAATAACTTTCACAATTACAGGATCCTTTCTGAGCAAAAGGTTTTGTGTTTTGCAGAATTTTTTTTTTTTGAGATATAATCATCTCTTGTCATTCTCTGCCCTAAGAAAACTGTTGCATACTAACATCTAAGTAGTAGTTTTGTAGCCTTTATGATGTCATTTCTGTTGACTAATTTGTCTTTCATTTTCTCAAGGAAATACATTATCTTTTGACATCTCATGGGATGGTTATGCAGAAGGAAGATTCTACTCGATAGGATCATAGAATGGTTTAGGTTGGAAAGGACCTTAAGATTATCTAATTCCAGCCACCCCTGCCATGGGCAAGGTCACCCCTCACTAGACCACATTCCTCAAGTCCCTGTCCAACATGGCCCTGAACACTGTCAGGAATGCAGCATTTGCAACTTCCTTGGGCAGGCTGTTCCAGTGCCTCAACACCCTCACAGTAAAGAACTTCTTCCTTATATTTAACCTAAATCTCCACTGTTTAAGTTTGATGATCTTAGCAGTTGGACTTGATGATCTTAAAGGTCTTTTCCAACCTAGTTGTTTCTATGACTTTATTCTATGAAGTAAATATTTTAGTATTTGGGTAGCCAAATAGTTTTTTAAAGGTTATATAAATTTTGGAATGTGTTGGATAACCTGTGAGAGAGAATGAAAGAAATTACATTAATCTAGAATATTAAAAAATATTTAAAATAGTACTTTTTAATTAGCACTTTTTTGCTTATGAATATATTCTGTCGTTCTGTCCAATATCATATCTAAAGAACTACTCCTGGTTTGCTCTGAAAATAATGTCACGATTGTAAAGGATCACTGGGAGACCAGACAAACTATGGCAGAATGGCTAATTGGCCACCTCTTTGGCAGCCTACAGGACTCAGACTGCTTTACAGAAGGAACAGCAATACTGCTCCACTGCCTGCTGAACTAAACAAGAAGACTTTTTCTTGGATCAGAATGTTCACTTAGCAGAAAGCTTTCAAATCTTCTCAAAGGCTTCTGAAAGTCCTGTTACCTGAGAAGTCTATATTTTCCGTGCATGTTGGTAATTTTGCATATCTAGTCACCTGGTCCATTGTGTCACTGAAATTCATTTGAAAAATATTATGTTAGTTGATGTTTTTTTCATTCTGATGACCCATTTTCTGCAATGCGTGTTTTTCTTCTTGTTTTAAATGTTAAAAACATTGTTTAAGAGTAGTGATCTATCTCAGATGCTTGTGCTGATGGCCTTTCTCTAAGGATCATGTGCGGTGCAGAATTTGTTCAAACATGGACATGCACAGAGAGCGCAAAGCAGGACCTTCTGAAGCTAAGGTAACATCAAATCAACTTAAGAGTTGCTTTTTTTCTGCATGTATTCAGTAGCTGCTTTACTGGTTATTAGTTGTACAAATACACCAAGTACTAATTTACACAGGAATGCTACCACAGTATTTCTTCACTCATAAGCTTATATGATTCACAGCTCCTGCAAAAAGAACTTACAGAATCATACATTTCTAGCTGGGATTTGAGCCAAGGCAGAAATAGGAGGCTTAACTGATGAGAATAAGGATTTAGGATTCTTGTCCAACAGTAATTAATTACAAGTCTTTTCTTTTAGTTCAGCAGGCAGTGGATCAGGACCTGACAGACAGAAGGAAATTATTTTAACTGTGCCAATCACTGGCATAATCTTAATAAGCAGTTTTCACAATAAAGTAAAAGCTTATAACTCAAGAGAAAACCACCACAGACCAAGAATAGCTGTTCGCCTGTTACCTTCCCTGTGCTGCCTTCTAATAGGAAAACATTGTGTTTTGTTATAAAGGAATTTGTATCTTAAATTACTTTACATCACTCACTTTTACTGCCCTCAGACTTATGGTGAATGAAGACAAATAAAAAAAGATAATAAGCAGATAAAAGTGATCCATTCCAGGATGATGAAACTAATGAAGTTTACCTTCTAAAAGACTTCTGTAGCTAGGTTTTTCTAAAAATGTGTGAGCTCTGGGCTAAAGCTCTGGCTTAGTTTGGCACCATAGTACAGATTTATGGACCAGATGCTAAAATAATAAGACAGGGAAGTAGGCATATTAGTAAAAAATTGTAAAGCTTTCTCTATGCTATTGATACTTTTCTCAATATGTTTTGAAAATAAAATGATTCATAATGGTGATGCTAGAAATCATGTCTTTCACTCTAATAAAAGGCCTGCAGAAATGATAGGCAAAAGCTGTAATTGCATTCTTGGCAGCAGTATCCACCATTCTACACATATTCTGAATCAAATTTAATTTGAGTTAAATAGAACTAAAAATTATTTGCCATTGCACCCTAATGACTGTAATTTTCTCTCAAGCTGTTACTTACAGACGCAGCATACAGACACACTTTCAAACAATTTCTGTCTAGGGGACAAAGTTTTGTTGTATGTACTTTTAATCACGGGACAAAAAGTATGGATTAACCTGGAAAGAAATGCAAAAATAAAACCTTTTAATTTTTTTTCCTACCATGTTGATGGAATCCTCAATTTATATCTTTTTGGCTGGCTGGGCCACCAGTAAGTGTCACTAACAAAATGATACTAATGTGTCTCTTATCCAATGGTACTTAATTCCATCAGGATGTCTGTAGCAACCATTTAACTCACCAAACAGCAATTATCCTACTCATTTAGTGTTGTAGCCAAAATATGTCCATTATGACTGCAAGTAGCTAAACCCTTCAGTACCAGATGGTATACAAATTGGTCTCATCACAGAGATACAGATGTCACCACACTAACAATTTGTTAATATTATGAACCCCTTTCCTCCTGTGATCCTAGTGTAACAGAGTTCTCTTATTTAATCTCTAACATGGAGATTAATATGTACCAAAACACTGCTATCATATAAAAATGTACTAATTAGCTGAAAATTAACATTTCCTCATTGTCAGCAAATAAACACGCAACTTGAGAGTCATTGTAGGGATCTGCTGGAAATACATGCACAATATAAATCAGATTAGCTTTTTCAGTGCAACTTTAGTGCACGTTAGATGAATTACTCCAAAGTGGTTTTGAATATATTCTCACACAAGAGTGTAAACATTTGTTTGCTGTGTAGGAACATTCAGCTATTCATGCCAAGTGAACAAGAATAGATGACAGCCTACCTTATTCCATGAAAGTTCCTCTCTGTAAAAGATTTATCACTTATTCTTCATGTTCTTATACATTACAATTTCAGAAAATTACTGGAGGGAATTTCAAGACTAATGCATTATAACAACACAAGTTTTACCTTCAGGAAACAGCTAAATACCATTTTGTGTCATCTTCTATTTGACTAGGAAAATTTAACTGAGAAGACTGCTAAATAGTTAAAGAATTTGCTGGTTTTAAAAGTTCGTGTCAAAATTCTAAATGTGTCTTAAGCTGCAAAATGTTTTCACAGAGAAAGGTGGGTAAATTATATTCCTCCAATATTCTCAATTAACATTTATCTATTTGTTTTGAATGAAACGGGGAAACATCTTTTATAACGTTCTCATTAAATAGTTGTAGCAAAAGACAGGAATGTTTTAAGTTTATTTATATACATACATATATGTACCAACATTCTTAGGAACAGAGCATTTATTTGTTTTGCTCCCTAACATAAGTGTCCATTTCATAACATGTATTTTCTCAATCTAATTTGGATGTTCTAGGTTCACTTTGCCCTTCCTTCTGCCAGCAGCACCTGGAGAGAATTACAGGTCTTTAGAGAAAGTTAATTTGATTAATTTCAGGATCTAGGGGTTTTCTGTCTTCCCACTCCATTATATGCATGACCACTGCCCATGGTTCTCCTTCCTATCTACCTTGATCCCTCTGTTTTTCTCTGCACTTTTCTCGTCCTAGACACATAAACCTCCAGTAATTTTTCCTCTTTGGTCTCACTTTTGCAACATCCGCTTCCTAATTTGTCATTTCTCATGTGATGACCAAAGTACTCTTGGCCTTATAATATTGCTGATACAGTTTCTTTGGATTTTATTCCTGGAAAGGACACTAATTTGCTTTTTGAGGTAGATAGCTTGCCTTCAGGTATTTCTAACTACCCTTTATGAGCACATGAGAAATTCAGCCTTTCCCCATGGCACTCTCTGTAACTTTTGACAGCTTTGCACTTTCTTTTTTATTACATGCAATTTATTACAGATAATTTATTACACTCCCATTCATAGTGTGTTATGTCCTGTTCAGTTAGCTGGACCTCAGGCCAAAGTCCAGTCATATGGTTGAATACCTCAAACAGAGATTTCCTACTTTGATTTTCATGATCATGCCCAAAACAGGTTTTGTGGCTACCCCTCCTACAGAGACTTAACCATGACTTCATTTGGAAGATAGACTTTGAAAATGGAAGGGCACAAAACCAGCAGTCAAAGGATACAAGAAGTCTGTATGAAGTATGGATGAAAATCTTCCCAATACAGACTTTTTGTGAAAGGCCAGTTATGCAATCTATCTTTTTGTATCCCTAAGAAATGCTCATACCTTTGATACATGCCATTAACTGCACAAGATAATTATCTTGTCTTCCTAATTAATGATGGTTGGTTTGATGGCATGACTTGCACATGTTGTAATTGTTGCTCCCACCAGGAATGAGGCAAAGTTTTCATTTTTCGTCTTTGTTCCAACAGGGCAACTTTGCAAGCTTAGTTGGAAGAACATGCAGTGCACTACACAGATCTGCAAAACTAGGTTCCTCAAATCCTGTGAGTGGTGGGAGCTGTGATTGCTCTCCTACTGCTGTAGGACTCTCTTTAAAGAAAAAGCATTTCCAAATAGGCAGTCATCAATATTTTCAAATCAAATATCAGTGTAACCTTTGGCTTAAAAAGAATTAACAAGTGCAATTTAGGGATAGATTTTGTTAAACATCTCAGAAGTTTCCCAGAGTATCTTCTCCATTATGTCTTTTGAAATTGGCATTTGAAAATTGCAACAGCAAACTAGAACAAGAAATCAGAAGTGGGTTGGTAAAAAATTATTTAGACTGTATAGATCCTTCATAACCTGGTGTTAATTTTGTATCTATTATGGGTGAACATGTTAAGGAAAGGGATTCTCTAAGACTTTGATTATTCTCATGGTAGGTGTGATAATTTGAAAGAACGGATAATCATTCCAGACAAGGAAAGGTTTTTTTATCAAAATCTTCCAGGCAGAAAGAAAGGTTTCTCGGTTTGTAGCCACAATTTCTCTTTCTGCAAATGGAAAATGTTCTTTTAGTATCAGTGGGGTTTCTTGCCCTGAAATAATTCTACATCATAGATTACATTTTCAAGTAGCTTTTCCTTGCAGTTATACTAAAGTTACAGAATATTTGAGTTTTAAACCCTTTAGTAAAATATATTATATTCTCACATCCCAGAATTGATTTAAAAGTGTCTCCATAAACAGATCTTCATTTCTTAAAACTGGTATTGTATATTTATGGCAACCTGCACTGCATGTTTGAAAATAAGAATGAGGGAGCTGAACTGTATGACACCAGCCTTTTAAATATCAAACTATAGACTCTGGCCAAAGTTTATGGATAGACATGTGCTCAGATATGACATACTATAATAGTTCTGTAGCATGACTGACAAGAATTCTGTATTTGTTTTGCACAGGGGTTTGCATAAAGTGCTAAAACTGATTAAGGGAAAGCATTGTGTTAATTATACCAAGATGAAATCACTACTCTGCTGGTAAAACTGCTTCTGTATTGAGGGGATAACATGACTTAAATTCTAGGAATAGAATACAAAGTTAGAATTTTTATTTCTAGACAAGTGTTAAGACTAAATTCTGCTACAGTTTAAAGGTTTATAATTGAAACTGCAGATAGTGCTATCTGCCTAAATGAAGGCAACTGAAGATTCCTGATAATCTTTTTCATCCCTTTCTTCCTGTAGAAAACACTGTGCATGAGTCCTCAAATCCTATTTCTATCATAGTGGTGTTCATTGCAGGCTTGACTATAGGGAAAGAAGTCATTTCGTTGTCATTTCATTTGTATTCATTGCTAATCCTTTTTTAACTGTGTCAGAAGTATGACCATTACTTTTTCTCCACCCAGATAAATGGATCACTGAACTTTCACAAACTTTTTGAGACAAAAATAAACTTCTATATTTTCTACCTCAATACTAATAGTTCTAACAAATATTTGAAAATATTCAGTCTGGAATTTTTAGAACTACAAGACTGAGAGATCAGGAAGACTCATGGTTCCTAATTCTGAAGATCTTGGCTCCCAAAAAGCTGAGAAAAAAGATTAAAGCAGTGCAAATGTTTTAGAATTTGCATGCTACTTTTGGCTGTATATCTTAAATGAGTTCAGACTATTGATAACTAAAGGGCACTCACTTTTATAAATTGTAACCTGAATCAATATGAACAATTTAATGGTTTTCTGATTACCTGATGTTGAACACAGCAGCTGCATAAAATGTGTGTGTGAGTAAAGAAAATAAATTATAAGATCCATAACTGAGAAGTCTTAAAGGATCAGATTTCATACATCTCAGTCGTGTTTTTATGAATTTTGGCATATGACTCTTGTCTGCCTGTACATAATATTCCCCCCTGCTTAAGTTCTCTTCGTTACTCTGCATTAACTTCTAGCAACTTGGTATCAGATACTGCTGTCTGAAATACAGGGCTCCCATGACTGTCATCTGTAAAGATGTCACAATGTTTAAACTTCTTTTTTTTTCTTTTTAAATACTGTTGTGACTGCTGTCCACATGACAGCTCTGTCTAACAGCTCTTAAAAGGACAGCACATAAGCAGAAAAAATATCTCACTTCCTTTCTTTCTGGTTGTGTATTGTCAACATTTTATTAAGTTTATGCAGTCCAGCAGCACAGATTAACAATTCTGTGGCCCCAAAACTGTTAATTCAAGTTGTCAAATTAGAGGGAAAAAATGCAAAAAAAAAAAAGATTGTCTTAGGCAGTGATTTTGAAAACATCAAAATCCCTCAGATAAAGAGGCCTTAAAAGTAAGGCCACTCTGTCACCAAATGGACAGAAGACACACACAGTTTCTCTGAATAACTCCTCAGAGGCACTCTGTTGGCTGGATAGGGACCAATTTCCAACATTCCAAGCCAGCCAGCAAAGACCCACTAACTAAATATTATAGTGATCAACTTAGAAGTGTAGCGAAAGCCATTTCAATCTTTCTTCAGTAACACAGCACACTGAAACAAATTTTCCTGTGCTTGGTTTTCCGTGCTCCATGATATTACTTGCATAGATCAAAACGAGTATAAATGAGGACCTACAAAGCAATCTAATGTTGAGATCAAAAGTATGTCATAAATTTAATTTCCCTTTAGATCTTCAGAACTTCATGCATTAGCTTTATGAGTACAGTGCTCACTGAGGAAGATTTCCCAGCAAAGAGGCAAAACTAAGTTTCCCATCTCTCTTGCGCAGTCATTTACTTAGTAGAAAAAAAAAAAAGGGGAAAAAGAATAAAGGATTGGGAGAGACTGAAAAGCACGGTTCTGGTGACTCAAAGACAGAAGTGACAGAAGACATTAACAGGGGAGGAAAAAGTCTAATATAGTCTGATATTCAATTATATACTTTACATTAGACATAGCAGACAGAGTATTGAATAATTCTCGACACTCCCTCACTCCCTGTTGAGGACTCTGCTCATTAGGCATAAGCCAGTTTGAACACGATAATTTTCTTTAATAATTTTAGTCTCCACTTCACTGAGAAATTTAATTAAATTAATATTAATAATTTCAAGTTCATAAGTTATAATATTTGAGTTGTGCTTTGTTGTCATAGTGACTCCTGTGGTGTTTACTTTCATACACGCATGAAGCACTTTTTGCCTCCTCAGGTTTTTTTGCTTTGGCATTTTTTGTTGTTCTTTTTTTTTTTTTTTTGCTTTGTTTTGTGTTTCATTTTTGGTTTTGCTTGGGTTTTTTTTAATTGTTACTGAAAAGGCTTGAACCTTTGTATGTGTTTCTAATGAGGTCGGCTGGCTCACTCTGCTGTGTAGCTTTTGTTACTTCAGATTACCTTCTAACACCTTTTCTATTTCTATCTAAAATAAATGTGTCTTTTGAGGGTGAGCATTTGAATATTATTACAATTGTTTCTGCTTTCTTACTTGTCTGAATCTTCTGATGATAGATGGTTTGTTTCTGAATTGTATGACTTTATCATGTGTGTAACTTGTTCATTTTTCAGCCTTCACAATTCTAACATTAGCAATTTCAAACTCCTTTCCCAACTTGGATTATTTCCTCTTTGATGTCTTTTTATGAATCTATGATTGAATTAAGCACTGCTTACTGAATTGAATTTCCTGTATGAAAGAAGAATAAGTGATTCAGTGCTTGATGGCAGTATGTAGACTTCTTATTACAATGCCAAAAATAGATACTAATTTTCTAATCTCCTTTAGAGAAGTTATTTCAATATTCACTTCTGTTTTCTCACAGTAATACTTATGGTCATCAAATATCTTCCATCTTCCTCACTTTCTTGTGTTCATGTTCTGGTTTACAAATATCTCAAGAATTATTTCTGTTAGAAAGGTTCTACAGATCTGAGATATTTAGGACCTGACTCAAAAATGACATAGATTAAGATCTAATAGAAGTTTTAATGATATTTGTAAGTTTGGCAGTTGCTTAAGCTCAGCAACATCCAACACTGAAGCATCTGAACAAAGAGTTTTATTTATCCATTTTATATTAAAGAATCATTAAAAGTATAATTTTTCACTGCAGGAGGACCTCAGTCACGAACTCCTCATTCATTTACACACTTGCTGCCAAAACAATATATCTGCAAGAAAACAAATGGTTATTTGCCTGTGCTAGGTACTAAAATGTGCCAGGGAATTTTTTTAGGAGAATGATGGGGTTTGTTCTAAAAAAAGAAAAGTGTAGACAGTTGTAATATTAACTTGCATTGTCTAATATACAAAGTCAAAGAGTTTTGCCCTTCTAAAGCAAGGAAACAGCTAGATAGAGATATATAAGTTAAAAATGGTCCTCAAAGTGAGGCTACAGGCCACTGATTTGTGAGTCTGCCTTTGACAGAGGCACTACCTGAAGTAATATTTGATAAAGTTTCCCCAACGTACCCTCTGTCTTCTGGACATTGTCATTTAAATGTTAAGTCCCAATTTAGGCACTTAAATCTTATATGAATATAGAACTGAAAAATTTCCCTGTTTTATAATAGAAGGCATATCAGTTTAAGGAAAAAAGAAATAGCAAAACCCAGTCACTTCAAATTGAAGACAAGGTACTCTATCACATATAAAATAAGTACTATTCCCTTATAGTTCCATGCAAATTGTTCAACAATAGTACATTTTAAAGTGTAAGCATTTAAAAAATAAACTATATTCTTTCCTTAAAGTAGAAATGAACTGAGTGAGAAACTATGTTGAAAAATCAAATCAGATAGTCCCATGTTATCTTTTGGCCTTATGAATAATATGCATGACAGTCATGGAATAATTTTTAAATTCTGACCTGAATTTGTAATATTACATTTGCTTTTGATCATATGTGGCACAATAAAATACTTTAAGAGAAGAGAGAAAAGGCTAGCATTTAGACTTTTATCCTAGGAGTAGTTAGAAAAAAAATAACAATAACTGTCTCTGAGCTTCATTAAGACGGAGAGGAAACAGGATGGTCACAGACAACTGTGGTTTACTCACCTACTTTTAAGTACTTCTAGATGTTGTCTTAATCATGAAGACAACAGTGTTCATGTCTGTGTATCACCACCAGCAGGCACAAATTCTCATGTAAAAGCAAGAACTGTATGACAGTTCAGCAGACATTCCTTATTTTACTGTATTGTGTTTACTGTATTTTCTGTGTGTACTGTATTTTCATCAGTAAATGTATAGAGAAGGAATAAGCGGATGCCGTTTCTTATTTTGAATGTCTTTTAATCAACAGAAAAGGTGCCCTAAAGCAGTGCAAAGTCATAAATTTTATTTCAGACATGCACTCAACACAGTGATCAAAATTTACAAGTTCCTCCAATGTAAGTCTTGGTGACCATACTTGGGAGCTGTTTTTCAGCTTGCCCAAATTTAAGACAACAGCTGTAACAAATTGCTGCTGACATTAATGTAGAATCTGCACATTTAAATTTGTTTCTTAGGGGTATTCTTATTAACAAGATGCAAATTCAGATTGCTATCATTCCAGTTCAGTTTTATGTTTTGATTATTATTTCTTTGCAATTAAGATAGCTTCCTTAACTAGAGTTAATACTTTTGGATAATGCTTTAAAAAATAAATTAAAAAAAAAGCATAGAACCATGTTTAATATAACTCTGTGGGCTGTATTTTAAGCTTATCGAGTTCCTCTGCAAGTTGCTGAATAAATAAACTATAATATTTAGATTTTTTTCTCTTACTGAGCCAGGAGACTGGAGGAAATAGTGACAATACAGATTTCCCCTTCTTGTGGCTTTGAACTTATTTGGAAAAGGAGATTTCAATTTCGTTTTAGAGTTACATCTATAATGGCAAATGGCAGAAGCCTAAGTTTTCCTTCTGCCTTTGACAGTTTGCCTTGGATCAGATACTGGATCCTTGGGACAATATTAGCAACCGAAGCATCAGATGATGAGATGTAATTTTCCATTGTTCCAAGGTCCTATTTTTCACTACCAGGTAAAGAATATGTGAAAAGTGTCAGTACACCAAAAAAAGTGGCTGGGGCAACTCAGAGTACACAGTTCCCCTAAATCATTGCAGTGCGTCAGGGTCTTCTGGAAGAAGCAGACATTGATTGTACTGAAAAGCAGCATCACAGTGAAAAGGCTGAGGATGTTTCTGAAAGTGAGCAGGAGACAAAGATGAGGAGATGGCATTAATATCTTCATTGTTTCGACAGTGCTAATATTTGTTCTCTGTATGACAGATTTGAGCAAAAAAGTTTCTAGAGGTATAAAACCCAAGCAAGTGGCTAGGTTTTCTGAGCACTGATCTACTTTTTGGCTTTAAGGGGTGGAATTTATAAATATTATCTTTATGCAAAACTAAGGACTGAAGTAATTCAACAGCTTTATTAGAGCTTTTTAATAGATACAAGATTTTTGTAAAGCAGAAACAAAGATGAGACATACATATATTATTTTCTTTTAATATACAAAAAAATACATATTCTCAACACTGTATTAGTCAATAAATTTACTATTTTGTGATATCTGTGAGAAACCTTTTAGCTTCATATATCTTTAGAAAGTTGTGATTTGAAAATACTTTAAATGCTTGACACCATTTTTATTGTTATTTTATAAAATGTGAATCATAAATTACTTCTGCAGTGAAATAAGGTATGCAGAATGTATTGTACAGTAACTAGTCAAGGTGAAAAACTTTAAGGTATAGAAGAGGTGAAAAATGAGCTTAAGATTTTGGAACTTTGTCTTTTTCTTTTTTTTAAATCATAAGGATTAAGGAAATGAGATCTGGTAGAAAATTCATGTGATATGACATTTATTGAAATATAGTGCAAGAAAGACTTCTACACAGTTGTTCAGTGCAAGCCCTTAGCAATTCCAAAAACAACATCGTGATTTACATGATTGATTCAAATATCCCAATTATTTATGAGATATTCAGCTATGTTCATTTAAGAGTGAGCAATCCTTATATACTTGCTGTGGTTTAAACCCAGACAGGCAGCTTGTGCACTCACTCCCAGTGAATGGTGCCTGGCTGAAAGCAGTCGAGGCCCATGTAAGTTGCATCATTATGCTAATGTGTCATCTATAATATTTTTTTACAAAATAAGTCTTATTAGAAAGCACAGATAGGCAATTAAGTTCTTTTTCAGTTCTATTACCTTTTATTTATAAATAAAATGTCTTTTGATGTAAACTGTATGTATAATATTCTCAGAATGATGAATGTAAATCCAAATACAAAAGATTTCATGTTAAATTCCTGCTGGCAATTACTTAGCCATTTGACCTTATTTTATAAATGTTAGAATGGTCAGGAAACAGCAACTCCATTTATAGAATTTGCATGCTTTGGTATCTATCTTTTTCATATTCTGGTTTGAATCAAGGGGAAAAAATAGAAGAAGACAAAAGACAAGATATCAAAAAAGAAACAAAAAATTTTGCATTTTATTTTTCTTTTGATGAAAATACATTTTTTGTTTCAAACCAAGTTAGTTTCTCGTGCTAGCCCTGCTAAGTCATTTTTCAACAGTTTTGACAGTTTCTTTATCCAGTGAATAAATACGATATTTTTCACTCTATTTTCTTCCTCTGTGTTCTTCAGAGTCTTAAAAAAGATGGGTATAAGCCACATGCATTTCATCTGGACTTCTGGAACATCACACTGGTGGAGTGGATTGGTAATGATTTGTAATTACACATCCGTGTATGACAGTGAAGTTGCTTGCTTTCTTTTCAGTCACATATTTCGAGGACTCAGAGTACCAAAGCAAACTTCTAATCTGTCCTAATCTGTCCACTCGAGCTCTGAGATAAGGCCTCGTTCTGCTTTACAGCAGCAGCTCTTGCTAGTGATGGTCAAACACAGAAACTGAGCTAAAATGGTATCAGCTGGATACCTCCAGGTCTGTAGTACAGTTGGACAGAAAACAGTTTCTTATCCTGGAAAAAAAAAAAAAAAGATGTGTTCTTTTTGTTCTTTTGTGAAAAAGAATGCTGTGCTTATAGGTGAAGTCAAAGCCTGTGAAAGCATGGCACAACCAGGAATTCTTTCTCCAGTGAAGCTAATGCTTACTGTAACAGACTTCAGACTAAAATCTGGATCTCTAGCAATGCAGGATCTTTGTCCTTATGTTCATGGCTTTCTGCAGTTCTTTACCTAAAAAACCAAAAAAAATAAATAATTTTTTTTAATGGCATCTGATATGTTCTCTCAAGAAAACTTTTGTTTAAATGTTTGATATTTTCCAGTTAAAAACCCCAACTTTAATACCACAAAGTGGAAAAAAAAATCCATGATGACCATTCACAGCTTCATACCTGTGAAGATATCTGAATGTGCATATGCATAGCAGATTTGCACAAAGTATAGATCAGAAGACAAGAAGAAAATTTTCAATCAACAAAGAGATATTTAAGTTTAAAAAAGAAGTTGTGTGTTTTCTCCTCTGGATAAGCAGGTAAAATATCTCACAGTAGATGAAGATGCTGATACCAGAAAGGCTTCAAAGGAAGAAAGTTTGGGTAACAGCTTATAACAAAATCTCCAGGGGCGAGGAATTCTCTGGTTTCCTGTAATATTTGCCACCTAAGCAGAACAAGCACTAACTTTATCACAATAAAAGAACAATCATTATATTAATAACCTCCAAGTTTGTACATTTTTTGGCCTCTTTTTATGGCACAGTTAAGCAATCAAAGAGCAGTTTGGGCTTTTTTAAGCATATAGTTTCTCATTAATGATGCAAATAAATGGCTTCCCTTAAAGTAAGGAAAACAAATCAATGTTCAGAAGTAGTTTGTATACTAGCAGTTGTTATGCAGATGAATTAAATATCTTAAATAACAGTAAAAATGTTTTGTATCAGTATGCAAACAGACATTAAAAACTTACAGTACCTGGTGTCTCATTTGATCAAGGCAAATGAAAAAAATAAAAGGATTTGGTTTTGAAACCAAATGATCAGAGAGAACACAAAAGGTGCTGAGTAAGAGTGTATATGATGCCATGGTGACCTAGGCTTTGCTGCCTTTCTCCTGGCTAATTAGTCTACTGTCATATTTTAGAAAAATATATGCACTTTACTTTTATCCTTAGCAGTGGTTGGACTTCAAATTTTTAATATGTGCTAGTTACGATTCTATCCACTTCATGCTCACACATTGTGAAGTCTGAAATAACTGTAATTGGTAGGTAAAGAAAAATAAGGAACTATCCAGACTTTTCTCCTTTTTCCCTAGAGTGCATTTAAAGATTAACTGATCCTCTCTGTTTTCCCTTAAAAGGTTATCAATATTTCTTGTTTTACTGTTTACACATCTTCTTTTCTATTTCCTTTTACTTTGAGCTCTTATAAATGCTACCATAAAATCACTTACTGTGCCAATAACCTTGGCCAAGCCCCACTCCTCCATAGACTTACTTGTCTTTCTTTTTCTCTGAGTGAGCTGAAAGTTCACATTCTGCCTTTCAGACTGGCATTTACCCCGTTTTCTGTTCTTCTTAATTCTGCCTTTCCCAGCTAACACTGGATCCAATACGGACCCTCCTCTCCTCCCATGTGTCCTTCTTCATGAAGTCCTTACAGATACATGTACTTACACCTTCAACAAAGGTCCATGTACCCGTACCTCAGTGCCGTACAAGCATTTTATTCAGAAGTCCATACTCCAGCACTTTTAACAGGATAGATACCAGGGAGAAAGAAAGGGAGGAATAGTACAGAGGGAGAAGTATCATTCACCACAAGCAATTACTGCATTTTTATTAAAGTTGCCTGACATTTTTTGCAGTTTGCAATACGTGATTAATTTCAAAAAAAAAAGAAAGAAAGAAACATGAGATCAAGAAGTAGCATGATGCCTATAAATACTAATAAAATACCTGTGGAGAAAACAAAGCAGGTACTAGACTTCATACTGGCCTTGGTTATGAGTTCAAGTTCTTGCTTATGTTTCTATATTCTTGCTCGAATCATAGTCTTTTAGGTAGGTATTTCACACACTAACATCTTTGTAAAGACTGTATAACCCTTAGCAGACTATGGTATTTGAGACAGGTTGGCATATGCTCTGCTCATTTTTACCCTGCAGCAGTGCTTAAGAGATTGTGCTTGAGCTTTGTTTTAGATTTCTGCTTTTTTACGGCAGAAGCACAGGAATAAATATACAGGTTAGACTTGTTAGATGAGGAGGACAAAAGAGACATTGGAGGGATGCATTTTGTGAAATGGTTATTGATTTGGTAATAACCTGTTTTAATTGCATGGTAGAAGGAAAAGGAACACAATTCTTGTTCTTTGGGCAAAGAAATACCTTTTTATGTTAGAAAACGATTCCAAACACAGGAAAAAAATACAAATTTTTATGAACATCTCTTCAAGGGATTTAAATGCAAATTAACCCAGATGTCTTCTACATATGTTTCATGTCACATAATAAAACTTACTATTAGAGAAAAATAAAATGCACTAAAAAGAGCTGCTTCAGTCTTCAAAAACTATCTAATCAGGTATCACAGGAGTGGAGATTAAACAAAGAGTCTCTAATTGCTAGTTAAGTGGACTTTATGTTGTGAAATATATTATACTACTCAGTCGTAGTAAGCTGACTGAGAAAAAAAAGACCACTGTGGTTTAACAGGATACAGATTTTTCTAATGAGGCTAAAATGAGATGTAAAAAAGATAAATCAGTAGGCTGTTGTTTCAATAGGAGGCAACTTACCTTGCTCCTTTCTTTTTTCTTCTCTCATTATCCTGAACATTCACACCAGCAGGGTTGCTGTGTGTGTATGGAACAAGATAATTGATCTAAAATAAGGTGGTTCTTAAAAGCTTTTCTGCAACCAAAAACACCTTAATGCCAACAAACATTAACATGTATTTCAGAGCTAAACAGAGATTGCAACTCTGTGAATAAGAACTGGTTGACTCAGTTTTGACATAAATGCTGGGAAGCTAAGTAGAATATTTTCTGCAGCAGTTCTTTCAGATGTGATAAGGTATCTTTTAGATATTACTGGTTATTTTTGATTTTGATGTGCTTGGAGAGATCTGGATCACTGTCTTTTTCCTTCCTCTGTTACAACATGCCTTGTTGAATTTTGGCCTTCCATATATTACCTCTAAGTTGCAAGGTATCAAAGGGTGTTTTGTGGTCTCATTTCTTTCCTACTTTCCTATTTAATTGGAAACCAGAAGCTTAATTTATAGTCAATGTGTGCTACCACTAATGGTCTATAATTCATGCAGAATTAACTTGTGCTAGAGTGGTTTCATAAAAAGCTACCTTGCAATAATTGTTCAAATCACATACGTGTAGGAGTAATATAGAAATGTTACCATTATGTTTTAATTACCTAATATAAGGAAGATAGCAAAAGCACAGTCAGTTGCATGTATTTTGTGTCTCTTTCTATTACTGTGATTTTTACTGTAGAAGCGCACTCAAAAGGAATGGAACACGTAAGTCACAGAGCATCCCATAGCATCACTTCTTTGGAGAGCATCTATTTCCTTCCCATCTAAGTGCTGTAGCCTGTCAAGTTTTTTAAAATATTTCTCATTCTAAACTCTTTATAATTTTAAGATCTACAGTGCTGGATTTGCTTTTTAAAAGACATTTTGTACTAAAAATTCATGTCCACTGTTTTTACTCACATTTTTACCTTTTTTTTTTTTATTTATCCAAGTTACATATTTGGAGTTCAGATATGTACTAGAATACAATGGCTGTGGCTAAAAGGTAGAAAATTCATGCCTGTATAAGTATTTCCCATTGGTTAACTAAGAGGCTTGATTACAAAATAAGAATTTTACTGAGGAAAAGGAAACCAAAATCATTCCCAGGTTAATAATTAAATAGCCTCAATCTGCTTTATGGTGGTTCACAGGGAAATGTGAAGAGCTTATTCAAACTATGGATGTAGTTATAAGCGTGCTCAGAAAACATCCAGATTTTAATGGAGAAACAAGAAAATGGGTATGAAGGAATCTTAAACTGAAGAAAAGGTGCTGGCTGGGGATTCTAACAGGTTGTGCTGAAGAAATAGGTGGGAAAGAGATAATCTGATTTTTTGGAGGCTGTGGCTGCTTAAATGAATCAAGTCAGTAAATATTCACCTATTAACTTCAATTTAAAATAGTTAAAGTGAGCATTAACTTTCTAGAATCAGAAGTGTTGTCTATAGACAGCTGGATCCAGAAAGAAACTGCTCTCAGTTACTAAGGAAAGAAATAGAAAGTTATAGCACTTTATATTTTCCAGGGTGAATGTGGAAGTATCTTTTAAATTTCTACTGGAAGAATCAAATGGAGGCACAATAACTCCCACTGAGTTCACTGTGCACTCATATACAATTTTCTGTCTGTATTCAACCCAAACTAAAATGCAAAAATTATGGAAACTAAGTTGCACTTAGAAACATTACATTTGTTGATATATTGTTCAGGGTTTTCTATTTATATTTTACATCCTATTTGTATTTTACATCCTGTTTATATTAAATCTCAGTCCTGTTACGTGACCATCAGATTAAAAGTTAATAGTGTATGATTTAACACCACTGAGAAGCTGTTTTCAAAATTCTCATGCAGATGCTCTTCTCCCAGTTTCTTAATTATTTTTTTTTCTGATTGGCTGACAGGTTGCAAGCAATCAGTTATCAATATGTTAAAGTATTGCAGACAGCTAATATTTATTACTAACTTGTTGATAATCCAAGCTATTGATATGCTCTTTCAGCAATCATTAGATTAAAAGATGAATTCATGTGTAAAATATTCAAAGGAAGTTAGTTTAAGCACTCTTCAGACTCAAGGAGAAATATTCCTTTCCCTGGCTATAAGTGTAGGAATCTTACTTATAAAAAGAACTGAACATCATTGTTTTAGTAAGTGATAATCCTCACTTTTACTTGTTCCTCATCAAGTGTCTTTAAGAGTTCGAATGCAGCTCACAGATAATACAGTGGCTACTGACTGCTTCTTTATTCTTCTTTCCTATGTTTCAGTATTTCTAGTTCTGCATTTTCACTTTTGCATAAAATAACATTAGTGTTATATAGTCATAGATGGAATGAATTATCTTTTCTGTTTTGAGCTAATATAATAAATACTTTGGTCTCTAAATTTTGGTAGCTGAAGTCTTATTCATGCAGCAAGAGAGAATTTTTGTAAATACACTAATGCATTGGCTGAGTACATTAAATATTTCCAGTAGAAATAAACTAAAGGCAGTCCAGTCACTTTGCCTGGTGGAAAAGGAACTTTTGTTCATAGAGACAAATTAAATTACTAGAGATATTTCAGTGGATTTCAGCTTCAAATTTTTCTTTTTTGATGGTTTAGAATAAAATGCAAAAATTCTGAAAAGGTCTGTAAGTGAAATTCAGAAAGAAAGGGTTATGTCTTATAATATATTTTAAGACAACGTGCCTAGGTCATATCTAATGAGACTTTGAGTATTTCTTTTTAAATCAAAGATATCATAACATTCCCTAATGTTTAGTTTTAAGAAATCAATATTTTAACATGGAAAAGTATTCCATTGCAGAGTTTATGGATAACTAACTTCAAAATGCTTTTATCATGTTTCAGGGAAAAAGAAGTGTTTCAAGCAGTTCCGAATAAATTACATGGGAGAAAATGTCTGGGTGATGTTTAATCCCAAATTTGTGTTTATTGTTGAGATTTTTTTTAATATTTTTGTTTTTACTTACAGCAGCTACTCTCCTACAACTCAAGCTGAAGATTTTAAGGGAGAAGTTCTAGGAGAAAGACTAATGTGTGGTCTGAGAAATGAAGTCAGAGAGGTAATTGCTTTTGGAAAGTAGCTCAGATCCTAAGATTATTTCACCGTTTATAAAGGAAAACATAAACAGATTTTTAGAACTTAAAGGAGATTCACTTGTGTGGAAGCAAGAGGTACAAATGTAGCACAAATAGTGACATGGCAGTCAGTTTTATTTACAATTTAGAATAATTGTGACTAGGTAAAAAGATGAATTACATCTATACAATTTTCTTCATCATCTCTGAATCATTCTGTACTCTTAGATTTCAGAGTATCTTTTGACTTGAACAATGAACTGTTACTGATTTTATCTCTTTTCTCTTTCTGTTTGGGCAGAGGGGAAGAAGACAGAATGAAGAAAATAAGTTTATTTACTTTTCACATTGTTCATTTTGGGGAATTAAATTTTGAAACCTCTTTCTAAAAATCCATTGGATCTGGAATGTTTTCACTTCCAAATCGCTTCCCTGTGATTTCCAAAGAGTAGGCTCCTCCACACCTGTAAAACACATAGTTAGGAGGTCTTGAATGTACAGTTAGAAAGTCTGTGGTCAGTAGAACTGAAGACAAGCTGTGCAGCCATGTCATTAGCCAGCCACACTGGTGAGACACAGTCTGCTGCTTCTGCCAGCCCGGCTCAGTGCACATCTTTATTGCTGGTATATTACTTTCCCAGTGGCTCCTTATGTGTCTCCTTCCCATGGAATACCATCAACCTTCAGAACAGTGGGAATATGTTTGACAAAGGAATCCTGTAGCAGTGTATGTCATCACACAAAGCCGTGGCATATAGGCAGCTCTGAGTGAGCTTTTTTAGGTACTCGAAGTACAGCACAGGTATACTTGGTTATGACAGCTTCCCATCAAAGATAAATGCTTATTATACGTTTTATTTCAATTTCTACAACATGAACAACTGATTTATTATCTGATTTATTTTTGTGATTCAGTAAGGATTCATTAAAAATTTCTGTACTTTTGGTGACATATCTGAGGAAGAATTGCAGTCATCACTGTTGCAATTCTAGTATTGTCTATATTCATGTCTATAGTTTAGTGTCTTTAGCTTTCAATGCTCTATCCCATACCTGAGAGATTAACCATCGTGGTTTTGTCTGTGCTCTGTCTTGATCATTGACATAGAGAACCCATCGATCCCTGCTGAGGTTTTCTATTATATATTCACTTTGCAAGTGATCTGTCAAGAATTCTGTTGTATTTTCCAGAGTATTTTACAGCTACCTAATTGGAAAATACTTAGATTTTATTTTTTTCAATAAAGCTTCATCACTTTTTGAAATAACAGTGAATTGCTGCAATGTGGTTTTCCTACTGACATCGAGAATGAGTGCACCACACAGATGACATATTTGGAGCAGATAATATTAAAGCCAAAGCATAGTCTGATCTAATTTAAATAAACATTCAAATGTATTCTATTTCCTTGTTATTACCACAGCTCTTTTGTAATTAAAGCTATGTTAAATCTACGTTAGAATTGATACTCTGATTGCTTTATGGTTCTATTTTTCTCCAATATGACTGCAGACTTCTACAGGCAATAGGAGAATTGGAAAATAAAAAGGACCCTCTGAAAGCACTTAAAAAGCTTCACAACAATCCTCTTCTGCTGTTAAACTACCATTACCAAATGTTCTGTCATTAAGAAATTGTCTAAATCCCTGTTTTGCTCTGTCAGAGCAGGAGCTGTAAAAACTGTGTCTGCTAGAAAAGCAAGATGTGGGTGTTTTGGTGGGCCCTGCATGTGGGAGTTACTTATCCAGTAGTTTCCTGGGTTTTAGAATACTATTTTAAGGTTGAAAAGTTCAGTCAGCATATGTTTAGCAACTTGAAATATATGCATCACTTTTTCTCGAACTTTCTTACTTCTATTACAGAAGCTTTCAAAGTATAAAAGCTTCAGATAACTTTTTTTCTCTTGCAACATTCCTGCAACATGGAGATGAATTTACTTTATGCCCCACAAATTCTCTCACATTTTAAATGTTCCCATCTGTCACACTGATGCATGTTTTCTGAAGGTCTTTCATATGCCTTCTCTGTCTTAAATAGGAAAATATTGAATTGTTTTCTTTGAAAATCCTGTTTTAGGTATTCCTGCTGTTCTATTGCTGAATTATAGATAGTTTATGGATTGTTTTCAACATCACCACAGGCTGTGATCTTGTTTCATCTCACAAGTTAATGGCATAGAGATTTATTATTTTATTTACTAAGTGTTCAAAATGTTGTTACTTGGTCATATATGGTATTTGGGTGGTAGGTCTGAAATGACAATCTGTCACTGGTAGCTGATCTTATACTCAAAACTAGTTTAGTGCTAGTGAAAAAATTAACATATATGATTTATGTAGGTAATTGAGAAGAATAGTTTACAATGAACTCAGTTTTATGTCTTTTTGTGTGTCTATCCAGATTCTCTAGGGCTGCAAATTTTAGATGAAAAATATAATTGACATCCTGAGTACCATGGCAACTATAAATCTCCTAAAACTTTAGAGGAACACAATTATTCACCCTACCTTAATGGGCATATCCATTTGCCTGTTTGAATAGACTTTTAGTATTGTTTATGGATCCTTCACTTCCTTCGTACTATTAACTGCTGCTTAGCATATTGCTATGTTTTGAGTGTTGTCAGCTTTGAGTGACAGATCATAATTTTAAAATAATTATAAAGCTTTTTTTTTTTCATTAAACCATATACATTCGAAATAACAAGGGTTTAAACAGTCTGTTTTACACTCTTAAGCATGGCTTTTGCATTTTTATTTAGTTCTTACATGGTGTCACCTTCTTATAAAATTGTATATTTTATTTACTTCAGGAATTATAGCAGCTTTCAATAAAACTGCTTTAAGTGAAAAATCTGATAGTGTTCTTGTAGATGAGTCTCCTTTTCAAAATGCTTTTACTCAGTTTATTTATCAAAATCCCTTTGAAAATCTAATATGCGTTCTCATGACCTTGGACAATAATTTTGTTTTAAATTATGCCACTGTAAGCCATGTGATTCAATAGCTTTATACAAACTATTAAATCACTAAAAAAAAGTGATTAAAAAAAAACCCTATTGAGTCACTAAAACTAAAAAAAGGTATGTGCTGATAACTCTTGCCTAAGGTTGTAAGATTTTGCATGTGTTAACAAGCCTCTGTTGTAAATCCCTGTGCAATAATAACAGTCTGTGACACTTGTCAAGTCTTGCTCTACAATGCTTGCTCTGTATGCTAACATTGTAGTGGAGTTTGCATGATTCTTTAATATTGCTATTCATATTTGCTAGGTGAGATAGACTTTGCAGATAAAATAAATTGACAACAACAGTGACTTGAATTGCTTGCTCTTGTTCATGAAATGTTTATGACAATGATATTTTTACTAACATGCATTAATGCAATGATCATAATTCATATTTGATCTGTGTATGAACATTATTTGTCTCCATTTTACCTGAGAATATTTTACATGCGCTGTATTTCTAGTATCACACTAATATGAAGAGAAGTCTGACACTGGTGTCTAGGACTTAGGCCATGATTTGATAAAGATGTTCTGAGACCATGCGCAAGACAGACCGAGACCCAGAGCCATAGATTCTGTCACACAAATATTACAAGTCATCCAGTCTGACTTTTTCAGGTAATGGCAATCTCATTAATCTAGAGAGACACAACATGCTAATAGCATTTCAAGTTGATCACTATGACAGGTTTCCTAATATTTTATGGATATTGTGAAGCAACCTCAGGCTTTTATTAAGATCCTTCTGCCTTTGTGAAGCCACAGGCTTTTAATGATGAGATTAGACACAGCTGTTATGAGAGTTTTGATATAATTTTGGGAGCCCTGTGGCTGATTCATCTTCAGAACTATTTTAAAAAGCTGTATTTGAGCTGCATTTGTAAGCCATCTGAATCATATTAGACCTTATGTATTTCGTCTGCTGTATTTTCACTTTCACAAAATAATGATTTTTTTCTTTTTTTTTTTTTTTACAGTGTTACATTTAGAAAAACTGTTAGACTCGTGGTCATTTAAACCGATTGTTTAAGGTGGTTGACTCAACATAAGTTATGTATATTCAAAGTGTAGTGGGCAAAAGATATTTCTAGTAGCGTAGAGGTGACTTTGTAGCAGTGTATTAGGCATTTCAAATTGAAGTCATTATGGGAAAGACAGAGAATGTTTCTGTGTATTTATGGTGAAAACTGCTTATTGACCAAGCAAGGTAATTTAACCAAAGATCTTATTTGTAAGTTATATGACTACACTTTAGCTTCACAAGGTAAAGTCCATTCCCATTGGTTATGTTTCTCTGTGGCACAGAATATTTACCTTTCCTGGTCAAGCAGTAGAAAGAAGCAGTGGCTTTTACAAGCAAGTAACACTTCCATCCCTGCAATGTTCAAGGCCAGATTGGATCGAGTCCTGGGTGACATGGTTTAGTGACATGGCAGGGGGGCTGGAACTAGATGATCTTAGGTCCTTTCCAACCATAACTAGTCTGTGATTCTATGATTCTAAGTATCATTGCATGGGGCCATGTTGGGCTCACTGATGACATGGGTTTTCCATTATGTTTTCAAAACAAATGGAGACATTCCATGAGCTTGATTCTATACTTCATAAATACTTCAAGCTCAACATAACTACGGTAATTTTACAAGCAAATTTTCTACTGTCTGAAGAACATTTTGTCAGTAGAGATTAAATATAATTTGACAGAACAGCTGAAAAATAAGAAAGCTTTTTTCCTTATCAACTACTTATTGATGCTGTGGGGCACAGAGAAGTCTTACTAACAATAGTGAAGTTGACAGCCATGATGAGCAGAGCAGAGGGAAGAGATATTTAAAAACAAAAAAAAATAGTGTTTTCTTGTTGTGCTTTGATTTGTTTTCTATTGTTTTTAAATTGACAAGTTATACTACAATGGTTAGACTTGATGATCTTAAAGGTCTTCTCCAACCTAGTTGATTCTATGATTTTTGATTGTCAGTTGCTGTCACCAACAGTAAGTTAATAAGACATGAGTAAATAAAATGTCTCTCACTGACTTAGCTTGTTTTCAGAAAGATCTTTATATTTTCTAGTGAAATACTGATATTTTATGCCAATCTAGGGGAGTGTCTTGAGAATCAAGATTCATCCTAAAATGGTTATTCAAATGACACATTTTTCTAGGTTACAACACTTCATGCTTAAAGTGCAGAGAGCAGCTCCTTCTAGGGCAATGCAGGAAAATAGGTTCTGAAGCTTTCTAAAAGAAAAAAGCCAAACACTTGTGAAAGACAATTGAGTGCTTTTCAACAAAAGAAAAGTGACCTGCATCTAGAACTGAATCTTTTCTGGTGGTCATTATCAAGCCCTCTCTTTTTAAAAAGACACACAGAGGAAGCGTGTATACTCTGGTTAAGGTGTTGGATTCTACAGGGTAGTAGGGATAAGTGAAATGCTTGCAATATAACTTGAGAAAGATTGACTTTTTGATGTGACTACAGTTAGGCTTGAAAGACAGCAGAAAGTTAAGAAATGGCAGCATTTGGTCCTTATGCCAGTCACAGAGTTTCATTGCCTTAAGAGCAGAAAGTAGAAGCAACACATTGTTATTCCTGGGTAACTCCCCTAATCATAAAGTCATAGAATTACATTCCTCATATTTTCTCCCCTAAAGGCCCTAAGGCTTTTGTTCTCACAGCTGAAGCATTATGTTAATCTCTGGTTGGAGGCAGAAAGGGGGATACAGAGAATTATGAATTCTTACATGAAAACCCATCATTGTTCTGTGATATTTATCAACTGTCATTAAATTACTGTACAACAAAAAAAATATATGGCCAACATCAGGACTTAGGCATTTTGTTTCCAGAGTAACCTCATTTCTCCCATTAAGTCACTACAGCTGTTTCTGCCCTATTTTTCTGACTATGTTGAACTGCTTCCTCTTTCTCTCGGCAGTATCAAAAGTGGGGAATATAATGGCCTTTCTACCCCCACCGGGCTGATGCTTATAATGGTCATCCCTTCTCTGTTCTAGTTACAACTCTTTATACAGAAACTGGTTTTGGAAAGCCAGCTTTCAGTTGTATCTGTGAGGAACGATAACTAGACTGCAGCGGTTGATAACAGGAAGGTAAATAGCATAGCAAATTATAAAGTTTGTGCCTTATTGGTTATAGTGACTCTATGCTTGAATATTTGACATTATTTAAAGAGAAAATATTGAAAAAAGGGTCATGATGGGGTAGAAAACCCTCTTGCTATTAGTATTTGGGAGTAGTATATTGCCCTAGTGAGTGGGGTGAATGTTCTGGAAACCTTGAAGGTGTGCACAGAAGGGAATGCAAGCAAAGACTCAGAGATACTGAAATAAATATTTATAATGCAAGCATAAACCATTTAAGTTCTTTTCCTGTTTTTTTTTTTACTAACTGTGCCTGTTAAATTATAGCACAATATTTGCATTTGTTCAGCTCTCCATAATTTAATATTTAGAAGATGCATAGTGTTAAAGCAATAAAAGATTAATTTGAGAAGAGAATTTTAATATTAAATTAACACATAAAATACTATTGCTTTTATTATGTTGCCAGTATTTACTTCTAATATTTAAAGACTCAAGTTAGTCAGAAATCAAAATAAAATTGCAGTAAAAATTTTAGAAATAAAAAACTATGCATTCTATTTGTAATGTCAAACAACTCTTACTGTGAAGTTGCTCATGATATTTTTGGAATTTTGGAGGGAAGTTACAATGTGAATTTAACTTATACTATGGAACAATAGATTTCAATTTGCATTGGAATAATTTTCTTTTTAGATAAACAACAATGTTCTGTTAAACTTTTAAACAACAGTCTACTTACCACCTGTGAAATGGACTGTGTTACTAGTCTAATGAACTATGAAAAATCAGTAAGACCCTGACATCTCCAGTTATGATATATCTCACAGGACAAAAAGGAGATGATAAATAAAACATTATGACATTCATCTGAATTGCAAAATATATAGAATAACTGCAGTCACGATGAGAAGCAGGTGTTAAAAAACCATCACAAGATCTTTGTTTTGCTTCAGTGCAGAAAAGGAAAGATTTAAAAAAAGAGACAAACTTTCCCATTCAAGTCCAATACACAGACAGACCTTCAGCTGGTTCAATTCCATCAACAGTTCAAGCTTAATTTTTCTACTATAAACCAATGCAGTTGATCAGATATTCAGAGGCCTGGAACACCTCTCCTGGAAAGACAGGCTGAGAGAATTGGGGTTGTTGAGTCTGGAGAACAGATGGTTCAGGGAAGACCTAATGACAGTCTTCCGATACCTAAAAGGGGATGGCAAGAAATCTGGAGAGGGACATTTTAAACAGGCAGGAAGGGATAGGACAAGGGGGAATAGCTTCAAGGTGAAAGAGGGTAGGTTTAGATTAGACATTGGGAGGAAATTATTTACTATGAGGGTGGTGAGACAGGTTGCCCAGAGAAGCTGTGGCTGCCCTATACCTGGAAGTGTTCAAGGCCAGGTTGGATGGGTCTTGTAGCAACCTGGTATAGTGGAAGGTGTCCCTGGCAGGGGGGTTGGAACTGAATGAGCTATAAAGTTTCTTCCAACCCAAATCATTTTATGATATATTTTGACATATCTTCCAGGGGGATTTATTCCATGATCTTACCAGGTGTCGTGGTTTTAACCCAACCAGACAGCTTGTTACCCACTCCCCCCCCGTTTCTTGCCCTCCCCTTACTCCTGGAGGGACAGAGAGGAGAATCAGAAAGAATGCAACTCCCATGGGTTGAGATAAGAACAGTTTAGTAACTAAGGTATAACACAAATCACTACTGCTACCACCAATAATAGTAATGATAAAGGAAATAACAAGGAAAGAGAATACAACACCCCATCACCAGGCGACCCATAACTCGCCCCCCCCAGCCCGACCAAGCACCGACCGATACCTCCTCCAACCCTGCAGTCCACTCCGCCCTTCCGGGTAACTCCCAGTTACCTCCTGGGCATGACGTGCTGTGGTATGGAATACCTCTTTGGTCAGTTTGGGTCAGGTGTCCTGTCTCTGCTTCCTCCCGGCTCCCCTCTTCCCTGGCATAGCATGAGGCCCACAAAGTCCTTGGCCAAACCAAAACATCATTGTTTTCAGCTCTGTTCCCAGCTGAAAGTCAAAACACAGCACTGCACCAGCTACTAAGAAAGAGAAAAATGACTGCCACTGCTAAACCCAGGACACCAGGCATGGAGGTGAGCCTGACTAGTCAGTAATTCCCAGAGTCCTCTTTATTGCCTTTTTTGAAAATGGGGGTGATATTCCCGTTCTCCAATCAGTGGGGACTTTGCCAAACTGCCATAACTTTTCAAATATGATCCAGAGTGACTGAGTGACTACATCAGTCAAATCCTTTAGGACCTTGGGCTACATCTTGTCAGGTCCCATAGACTTATGTATGTTCAAGTTCTTCAGGTGTCTTGAACATTGTATTCTCTTAGGATGGGAGGGACTATGATCCACCAGTTGCTGCTTTGAAGTTCTGGGGCTGGAAACTTGGAAGAGTGATTACCATTGAAAACTGAGGCAAAAACCCCAACAGTTGTTGTCACTAGTTCTCCTGTCTTATTTATTGGAGGGGTGATTCTTCTTTAACCTTACATTCTGATTAATGTTCTTGTAGAAACCCTTCTTACTGTTGTAAATATCCCTTGTCAAATTAAGCCCCAGCAGTGCCTTGTCTTTTCTGATCCCACCCATACACATCTGGGCAGTGCCTCTAAATTCTTCCCAAGATACATGTCCTTGGTTCCACTGCTTGTGCATTTCCTTCTTGCACTTAATTTGACAAGGAAGTAGTCACTTGGCCATCCTGGTCTACTACCACCCTTTCCTGATTTTTGACACATGAGAATCAAGAGCTCTTACACTCTAGAAAAAAATGTCTTTAAAGAGTTCCCAGGTTTGTTCAGCAGCTTTATCCCACAGGGCAGTGTCATAGTTTAAGCCCAGCTGGTAACTCAGAACCACGCAGCCACTTTCCCACTCCCTGCTTTTTTCCTGCCCCTGGTCCTGAAAGGATGGGGAGGAAAACAGAGAGAATGTAACTCCCATGGTTTGAGATAAGAACAGCCCAGTAACTAAGGTGTAACACAAATCACTACTGCTACCACCAGTAATAATAATGATAAGGGAAATAACAAGGGGAGAGAATACAGTTAGTCACCACCCACTGACTGATACACAGACCAACCCAAGCAGCTATCTGAGTCTTCCAGGTAACTCCTCCCAGTTTACATACTGGGCATGGCATGCTGTGGTATGGAATACCCCTTTGGCTAGCAGGTGTCCTGTCTCTGCTTCCTCCTGGCTTCTTGTGCTCCTCCTCACTGGCAGAGCATGAGACTGAAAAGTCTTTTATTGGAGTAAATATTACTTAGCAACAACTCAAATCATTGCTGTGTTATCGGTGTTGTTTTCAGGTTAAAGTTTTCCTCCCGGCTTCCCCTCCTCCCTGGCAGAGCATGAGACTCAGAATGTCCTTGGTCAGAGTAAATAATACTGAGCAACAACTAAAAACATCAGTGTTATCAGTGTTGTTCCCAGGCTGAAACTCAAAACCACAGCACTAAGAAGGAGAAAAATGACTGCTGCTGCTGAACCCAGGGCAGGGCAGTTTCCCAGAGGTTCCCATATACTAATTCCTTAAACAGCTGAAAATTTGGTCTCCTAAAATTCAGGGTCTTGACTTTACTCTTTGCCTGGTCCATATGCATCAAGATTGTGAATTCTACCAGGGCATGATCACTGCAGCCCAGGTTGCCACCAATCATGACCTCTAATTCCTTCATGCCTGTTGGTGGCCAAGAGATTTAGCAGTGCTTCTCCTCTGATTGGGCTATCAGCTAAATTAAGAAATTATCCTTCATGTAATCCAACAGTCTGCTGTACTATTTACAGTTCACTGTGTTGCTTTTCCAGCAGATACAAGGGTGACTGGAGTCCCATAGCAGGATCAGGGCCTGCAAATGTGATGCTTCCCATAGATGACGTAAGAACACTTTATCAACAGTCTTCCTATGATCAGGCAGCCTTCAGTAAACACCAACTACAAGGGTTTTTTTGTCAGCTTGTCTTCTAATTTACATCCATAGCTTTGAACCTGTTCATGGCCTGTCTACTGCAGCTTCTAAGCTAGGTGATATTACTGTCCTGAATAACTCCCAAACATCCTCACAATAAATTATGTTTTTAAATCTCTACATGCCATTGTAAAGTATTTTGCATCAGTATTAAGCAAAATTTCACTGTTATCAACCATTCATAACTATTCTGAAAAATCAAACAAAAATATCAAAACCCCAAGGTAACCCAACTCTCAATTTCTTTTTTTTTTTTTTTTGGTAAGTCCAGAGAGTTTTGCAAATGTAACAAATTGAAATACACTATTCCGGATTAGACCCCAGATTACCTTCAGTCATATAAAATTAAAGGTTTGTCTAAATAGTTTACAGATGGAGCTTTTTTTTGGAGCTTTAATTAATTTTATAAGAGATATCTCTCCTGAATACTGACTGCATTGCTTAGTAACGCACAGACATTCTGCATTCATGTTTATCAGTCTTGGTACACTCTTAGAGATGTGATGAGGAATGCTCACCAAAACACATGTAAATTCTCTGAAGATTTCTAGTCAAAGGCACCTCGTTGTTCTTGTGTGTTTTCATGTAATGAATAAGCATATGGGATAAAATAAGGTTTTGTGGTAAAGTCAGGTCTAAATCTTAAAGCAGGTGCTGCTGAGGTGATTTAAAAGAAATCACACTAAAAATGATCTTCCACATTATTAGAGGTTTCTGGAAGTTTGCTGTAACACTGGACTTTTCAAAACTAACATAAAATCATACAGTTGTGGCTAAAGTAAAGGGAAATAATTTTATTTTTTATCAGATATATCTTGGTGGTAAAATTATTAATGTAAAACATCAAAAAGTAGCTACTGCCTCACAAAGCACAGAATAAATAACTTCTGCAATAGTCTAGAGATTTCTCAGAGGGAAAAATTCTGGAGTTTGTGAGAGCTCAGCATGCATGGATTCTGTAGGATTGTTTGTTCTAATTGGAGAAAAAAAAAAAAAAGTGAAGTTTCACAACTATGCCAGCAAACACGGTGCTTTATTAAGATCATAAGTCCTTTTATTCTGCCTCCAATAGTGTTCTTAAGTGCTTTACTTGCTGTAACTTCTGCATAGACCATAGTGCTCAAAGCCCACTATTATCTATCAGCCAAAGCCACCTTCAAGGCATAAACACATCATTTTCACCCATGTACCATTAACCAGGCAGTTCCCATATGCAGTTGAGGACAGGGGAATGTGATGGACTGAGCTGTAGTAAGGAAAGAAGAAAGAAACCTGCTTTCAGAGTTTCTGCCACCCCTGCATCTTACTCATGTCCTATATCTACACTGACACCTTCCAGTCCTCCCACATCATACTCCTGTTTGTCTGTCCCAAAGTCAATAGGACCAGTGTATAGGAAATGAGCTCTTCTCAGTGGAGCTCATTCATAGAGCCCTGCTTTTCTCTCCTGTGATGTATAAATACAGTGAAACAGAGATCTTGGCTTCCTTTATGCTAAAACTATGAGAGAATTTAGATCGGCTTCTGATGAATTCAGTTTTAAAGAGTGAAGTTCTGTTTTCAGCTACCCCAGGGTCTGCATAGCTTATCTGAATGATAAATTATTAAAAACCTGTTGGAAAGGACTATACACAAGTAGTTCACATTCTTGCAGCACACATAACAGTAATTCAAAAAGCCATTCAGCAGTCCTGTATTTTAAAATTTAAAATATGGACGGTTGTAAAAATTTAGTGCCTAATGCTCATTGAGTTCTTGCTGAGATTTTAAATGCAAATTGCTTTTGTGTCAAAGAAAACAGAAGCAAAATGGAAAAGGACATGGGCATGATTTTGCTTTTGAAGCCAGTTTTACATGGAAGAATAAAGGTATATGGAAGCAGTCTCCCAGAGCTCATTTCTGTGCCTGATCTATGAGTTTATGCTTCCTCTTAATCTGGCTATCAGAATTTTTTTTGTTACTCTTACCCTTAACGTGACCTCTGAGGTTCTATCAAGCACATACTGAAATTTATTTTAATCATTACAACATAATATGGTACAGAGGAGAACATTCTGAGGAGCTGTGGATAATCCTTCTTCGTTCCTATGAAAGAATATGGTAGTCTGCTTCATTTAATACACTCTGCTTTTCCATAACAGTCTTTTTAAGGAATATAATTAAGATTAGTGACTGGCTTTTCATGAAGAAGAAAAAGTAAACTGCATATATATTTGCAGAAATGGGTAACAAAAAGAGGTTTTATTGCCTGGTCTTTTTCTAATTGCAGCATTTTAAGGGTTTTTATGTGTTAATATATGGCGTGCTTTCTGTTTCTTCAACATGAACTGTTTTAGAATCCTGCCACAGCAATGGCTGATATGGAAAATGGTAGCGTAAGTGAAAACTAAAATAAGGACTACATTTTTTTTTTTGTTCTGAAACAAAGATAAAGATATAAGTAAAATAAAAAAAAATCCCCTGATTCCATCCTAAAAGCTTTTATTTTTTCACATGTACCTTAAATCTAGACATTTCACTGGCTGTACAAACAACGGTCTCATGTATAAGAAGCTTTATAAAGAGTTCAGTTCCAGGTGAGTCATAGCTCTGAATCATACAAAATTATAGTGTCAAATAGCTTTCCTCCTACAGCATACATTGGAAAAAAGGGGAATAAAGAAAGAAAATCAACCTTCTTATTTTACTGCATTTGCATATGAGGAAAACAGTAATATCCTATTACAGTTTTCCTGCATGTAAGTCTGTAGAAATCCCATAAATTAGATTACTGCTTTTTAATCTACGCTAGCAGAAGGCCTAAGGAAAATAGATAACGAAGAATCCTTAAAGAAAATTTTGGTTTCTGTCCTCAGTATTTAAGGGAAATGCTCCCCAAACAGCTGTTAGCTAAGAGGAATCCTGGAGATCAAAAGAAACCCCAAAGATGAAACTTAAAAAGCTGATTAACTGTTGTATAGAATCATAGAATGGTTAGGGCTGGAAAGGACCTTAAGATCATCTAGTTCCACTCCTGATGCCTTGGGCAGGGATGCCTCACCCTAGACCATGTTGCTCAATGCTCTGTCCAGTCTGGCCTTGAACACTGCCGGTATAATATTCATAAGGATACTGGGACATCTAAACATCTCAGATGGCTTTTGTCGTGGTTTCAACTGTGACAGAGTTTTTTTTCTTCATGGTGAAGTGCTGTGTTTTGACTTTAGCATGAGAATAATGCTGGTAGCACACCAATGTTCCAGTTGTTCCTAAGTAACACTTAACTTGCTGTAACATTGGACTTTTCAAAACTAACATAAAAACATACAGTTGTGGCTAAAGTAAAGGGAAATACTTTTATTTTTTATCAGATATATCTTGGTGGTAAAATTATTAATGTAAAACATCAAAAAGTAGCTTTTCAATCAAGGATTGAAAAGTCTTTCAGTCTCTCATACTCTGCCAGTTAGGAGGATCACAAGAACCCAGGAGGGAGCAGAAACTGGACACCTGACCCAAACCAGCCAAAGGGGTATTCCATACCACAGCACATCACGCCCAGTATATAGACTGGGGGAGTTACCTGGAAGGGATTGATCACTGCTCAGGTCAGCAGGTGGTAAACAATGTGTTGTTCATCACTTGGGTTTTCTGAATTGTTGTTTATTTTTTTTGGTTGTCTGTTGGTGTTGCTCCTTGTTTATTTATTATCAGTTTTGTTACGGTAATATTTCTATTATCACTGTATTTTACTTTATTATAGTTATTAAACTGTCCTTATCTCAACCCACGGGTTTTACATTCTTTTAATTCTGCCCCTCATCCTGCCCTGGTGAAGGGGAAGAGAGGAGCAGGTGAGTGAGTGGTTGCCTGGCGCTGAGTTATTGTCTGAGTCTAAACCATGACAGCTTTAAAAAATTCCACACAGGCCATATGAAAAAAAGACTTTAATTCTGACAGGAAATACAAGATATGCTAAGATTTCAGTTCTGCTTCCATTCCTTAGTGCACAGGTATTAATGCGCTGTGTTCAGCCTCCATCACAGGATAGTTCTTGAACACTTATGGGCACATCTATTATCTTTTACAATTATTATAAAAATTGTTAAGTAATATGTCAGTTGCTGAACTAACAAAGAGGAAGTCAAGCAAGAATTCTGGGAGGCCTGTGTGTTAGGAGAAGGTGCTTCTGGACAAACTCCAAAACAAAAAGGAAGCCTGCAGAGGGTGGAAGCATGGATGGGGTGCCTGGGAAGAATACAGAGATATCATCTGAACAGACAGCGATCAGGTTAGGAAAGCTAAAGCCCTGACAGAATTAAATCTGGTCAGGGACGTCAAGGGCAACAAGAAAAACATCTATAGGTATGCTGGACATAAAAGGAGGACTAGGAACAACGTTGGCTCTCTCCAGAAGGAAATGGGAGACCTGGTTACCTGGGATATGGAGAATGCAAGATACCCAACAACTTTTTGCCTTGGTACTCGTAGAGAAGTGCTCCAGCCACACCACCTAAGTTGCAGAAGACAACGGCAGGGACTGGGAGAACGAAGAACCACCCACTGAAGGAAAAGATCTGGTTCAAGACCATCTAAGGAACTTGAGGATGCATAAGTCCATGAGACCTGCTGAGATGCATCCAGGGGTTCTAAGGGAACTGGCAGATGAAGTGGCCAAACCATTACCTATTATATTTGAAAAAGCATGGCAGTCTGGTGAAGTTTGCATTGACTGGAAAAGGAGAAACATAACCCCCATTTTTAAGAAGCCGAAAAAAAAGAAGGCTTGTGAAGCTACTTGCCAATCAGTCTCACTTGCCTGGCAAGATTGTGGAGCAGATCCTCCTAGAAACGGTTATAAGGCGCATGGGGAATAGGGAGGTAACTGGATTCTTTCCCCCATCATGAAGCAGTGAGTGACCTGCTGTGTGATGCTTAATTGCTGGCTGGGGCTGGGATTAAATCATGACAGTAGTCTCATCTAAACATATAATACAGACTGACATCCTTTACACTAAAGGTATTAAATTCTGCTTTTTGCCTGTAACTCTCTAGACATCAGTGATCCTGTATGGAGTTAAAAGCTGCAGTCCAATTTCTTTGACCTCAGATTTTTAAGGAACAAATGAGTCTATGACATCAATTTTAGCTATTATTTACAAAAACAAGTAATGAGCAGAAAGTATTGTTTACATCTGGGGTCTGAGGGGGAAATTTTTTTTGAGAAAACCAATGAAATTTTAATGGGATAAACATATGTAACTGAACTCATGTAAAACAACTAAAGCCAGAAACACATTTTGTTTCATAGTAATCAGGACAAATTGTCTCCAAAATTATCCGAATCCAGTGAAGTCTCTGAAGATGTTGATTTAAATCCACTAGAAGATAAAAAATGAAAATTAATGTTTACTTCTGTCGTGGTTTAAACCCAGCCAGACAGCTTTTCACTCACTCCCCCCCTCTTCTTGCCCTCCCCCTACTCCTGGACGGATGGAGAGGAGAACTGAAAAGAATGCAACTCCCATGGGTTGAGATAAGAACACTTTAGTAACTAAGGTATAACAGAAATCAGTACTGCTACCACCAATAATAGCAAAGATAAAGGAAATAACAAGGGAAGAGAATACAACACCTCATCACCAGGTGACCGATAAGTCGCCCCCTCCAGCCCGATCAAGCACTGACCGATACCTCCTCCAACCATGCAGTCCACTTTCCCTTCCGGGTAAATCCCAGTTACCTCCTGGGCATGATGTGCTGTGGTATGGAATACTTCTTTGGTCCGTTTGGGTCAGGTGTCCTGTCTCTGCTTCCTCCCGGATTCCCTCCTCCCTGGCAGAGCATGAGACTCACAAAGTCCTTGGCCAAACCCAAACATCATTGTTTTCAGCTCTGTTCCCAGCCCGAAAGTCAAAACACAGCACTGCACCAGCTACCAAGGAGAAAAATGAATGCTACTGCTAAACCCAGGACAACTTCTTAAAGTTTCCTTATTTTTTCACGTAGGAAGAAAGCAATAAATGAGATTTTATTTTTGTTTGGACACCTCTCAAATGAGGAAGGAGAGATACCATTAATTAAGAAAAGAACAAAAAGAATGGAAAGGAGTGGCTGTGGAAATCAGAAAATATTTACTTCATCACCCAGAGCCTCTGATAACATGCCTCTGTGAAAAGACAGCAGAGTGAAGCAGGATTCCCTGATAAATGGTTTGAAATTTGGCTCCCTAGAAATGTCTATTTGCTAATTCTGAAGCAATGTATGATTATAAGTAGCTTATAAAATTGCATATGGTTTTCCTAATTTCTATAATAACAGAATGAATAAGAACTGCAACACATTAGAATGTTCTGAAACAAGTTGTATTACTTAATCTCATGAATTTTGTTATTGACCACATACCTTTTAATAGACTTTTTCATTGTAGTGTGTCTACTTTGTCATTTAAATATGCCTAAGCAGTCGTCAAATGAAAGCAACAATGTTTATTGAGCATTTTTCAAAGTGGAGAAAGACAGCTGTCAATCTCAGGAAAAGGTTGGGTGTTTTTGAAAACACATTTCTACATTAAAAAATAAAAGCAGTAGCATTTTCTAACATTTTCAACAATTTTGTTATTCTCTTTTGCAGAGTATGTTGCTTTTTATTACTAAAAACTTACAAGGTTTTAAGTTCGTATGCTCTTCTCTTTTAGGTAAAAAGTTCTGTAGTGATAGGACAAGGGGTAAGGGGTTCAAACTAAAACAGGGGAAGTTCAGGTTAGACATAAGGAAGAAGTTCTTTACTGTGAGGGTGGTGGGGCACTGGAATGAGTTGAACAAGTAAGTTATGAACGCTTCATCTCTGGCAGTGTTCAAAGTCAGGTTGAACAGAGCCTAGTGCGACATGGTCTATTGTGAGGCATCCCTGCCCTCAGCAGGAGGCTTGGAACTAGACGGTCTTAAGGTCCTTTCCAACCTGAATTATTCTATGATTCTATGGTATAGCATTTCATATGCTGGACTGAAAACAGGAGGCAAATAAAAAAAAAAAATAGAAAAAGAGAAAAGAGAATCAGTAGATGCATATATACATACATACATACATTCAGCACTCAAAAGCATAACCTTTCAAACGTGAAGGTTTGTTTTTTTTTTTTTTTACAAGGAACTGTATCAGAAAAAGGTGGTTTTGAAGCTGTTGAAGAGAGATTATCCCATCCCCACTCTCTGATAGGTAAAACCCAGTACCTGTAGACAAGTTTGAAACCAAATCTACTTTCTTTTGAAATTATGACTCTTGTAGGTGGGACTCACTGAACCCATGATGGACTATACAATGCCTGAGGATGTAAAACATATGCCCGGGGGGGGGGGGGGGGGGGAATGTTAAAAGCCATGCCTGGGTTAACAAATGCAGTTTCAAATGCACAGTATTATAGCTGGCATTTCCCAAAGTATTTGCAAAGAGGGAAGATGAGGTATTTTAAAGACATGTCCCCAAGGCTTCAACACAAAGGGTTGTTTTGTTTTTATTTATGTTTTTTTTTTATGATATACTAGGTATAACAAGCTTTGACAACCTGAAAGCCTTCAGTTGCCATGCAGCTTTATCCCAAATGTTAGTTTGACACTTTCCTGAAATTTTTGAGATGTGATCTGAAAGGAATTGCATTTAACCAAAGTATCATAATAATGCTGAGTTTGCTTCATTGCCAAAACTACTTGTTTAAATGAAAACAAAAGCATGTGATATCTTTACTGGCATTTACTGAAACATTTTACTTAAGGCCTTAATTCCATAAAATATTAAAAGATACGAGTTTGAGTTTGAAGCCATGTCAGGTAAGAATGAAGACCTGCAGGATTAAAATCAATTACATGCTTAAATGTTCTTCAGGATCAGAGCCAGCATGGTTAACACTCAGCATCTTTCTACAGACAGGTAAGTATGTATTGCCTTTGCAAGGTTTGTACTGTTGTATTTTATTACAAGGCACATTTGACTGTTCTGTGTATCTCAGTCTGATGTGGTTTAAGAAATAATGAAAGCCTCTTTCCAGGTCATTCAATTTGGCTACACACTGTTTTGTAGTCATGAAAGCATTTTGTTCTATTGCTCTGAACTGGCTTTAGAAGTTTTTCTGACATTGACTTCCTTGCCAGACTAGATTATTTTTCCTCTGGCACTACTCTCCTTTTTACACTATCTCATTGCTAGTTAAAAAAGATAGACTGAAGAATTTAATACACCAGGTTATGCTATGTAACCTGGAACTGCCTCATTTTATAGCAAAATCACATCCACTTTGGGGGAATGCGTATTTTAAGTTTATGACAGTTTCCTTACTAAATTTATGAGATTCTCTTTATTGCACAATTTTCCACCTGTACCTATTAAGAAATTATTTCAGCATTTTTCTTTGTAGTTTATGGTTTGCTTCAAAAAGGATGGATACATATTAAAACTTTTATTTAAATTAAATACATAATTACTATATTCTAGAGCAAATACTGTTTAATATGGGAATAGTCTTAGAATAGGAATAGTTTACCTAAACTTAGACTTGTTGAAGTTTGGGGTTTTTATATAAACTAGCCTGCTAAACTTCTTCGGTAGTGATTTTTTTATGTAGTGTTCCTCTGCTGTGCAATTCCTCTCATCTCTCTAAGAAACTTTTGTTCAGACTGTGTGAGTCATATTCTGCACATTCTTGTCTCATATCACTGATTTTCACGGAAACCTGATTATTAAACTGCATTAATATTGTCTAGTCAACTATCACTAAACGAGCTGAGTCATGCCAACAGTTCATACCATACCTATATTTTGATATTCAGCATTTGATATTCAGCACTTAGTACCTTTTAATGAAAGATTTAGTGCTTATCTATTTCAGGTTTGAATTTATTTTATACTTGACAAGTTTCAGCAGTTGTAGAAAAGACAGATGAAAGCAAGTTAGGTGTGGTGCAGAGACCTGTACCACAGGCCAGTCATCTGTCTGGCATCTCTTGCTATGAGTTAGCAAGTGCCTTCCCTCTCATGGGATGCTGCAATGCACTCACTGCCAAAGTGAAGGCAGGACTGATGTCTCTGGGATGGAGAGAAAAGCTTCATTAATCACTCTTCCTTGGCAAGGTCAGGTGTGTTTTCAAGCCCTACTACATTATAGAATCATAGAATAGTTAGGGTTCAAAAGGACCCTAAGATCATATAGTTCCAACCCCCCTGCCATGGAGAGGGACACCTCACACTAAATCATGCCACCCAAGCTCTGTCCAACCTGGCCTTGAGCACCACCAGGGATGGAGCATTCACGGCCTCCCTGGGCAACCCGTTCCAGTGCCTCACCACCCTTACAGTAAAAAACTTCTTCCTTATATCCAATCTAAACTTCCCCTCTTTCAGTTTGAACCCATTACCCCTTGTCCTATCACTGCAATCCCTAATGAAGAGTCCTCCCCAACATCCTTATAGGCTGATATGAGGTTTCCATGCAGCCTTCTCTTCTCCAGGCTGAACAGTCCCAACTTCCTCAGCCTATCTTCATACGGGAAGTGCTCCAGTCCCCTGATCGTCCTCGTGGCCCTCCTCTGCACTTGTTCCAACAGATCCATGTCCTTTTTATGTTGAGGACACCAGAACTGCACACAATACTCCAAGTGAGGTCTCACGAGGGCAGAGTAGAGGGGCAGGATCACCTCCTTCAACCTGCTGGTCACGCTCCTTTTGATGCAGCCCAGGATACGGTTGGCTTTCCGGGCTGAAAGCGCACACTGAAGCTGGCTCATGTTCATTTTCTCATCCACCAACACCTCCAAGTCCTTCTCTGCAGGGCTGCTCTGAATCTCTTCTCTGCCCAACCTGTAGCTGTGTCTGGGATTGCTCCCACCCAAGTGTAGGACCTTGCACTTGGCATGGTTAAACTTCATGAGGTTGGCATCAGTCCACCTCACAAGCGTGTCAGGGTCCCTCTGGATGGCATTCCTTCCCTCCAGCGTATCAACTGAACCACACAGCTTGGTGTCATCAGCAAACTTGCTGAGGGTGCACTCAATCCCACTGTCCATGTCAGCAACAAAGGTGTTAAACAAGACCGGTCCCAACACTGATCCCTGAAGGACATCACTCGTAACTGGTCTCCAGCTGGACATTGAGCCATTGACCACAGCTCTTTGTGTGCGACCATCCAGCCAGTTCTTTATCCACCAAGTGGTCCATCCATCAAATTGATGTCTCTCCAATTTAGAGACAAGGATGTCATGTGGGACAGTGTCTAATGCTTTGCACAAGTCCATGTAGATGACGTTAGCTACTCTACCCTGTCCATCAGTTCTGTAGCCCCATCATAAAAGGCCTCCAAATTGGTCAGGCAGGATTTCCCCTTTAGTGAAGCCATGCTGGCTGTCACCAAGCACTTTGTTGATTTTCATGTGCCTTAGCATGCCTTCCAGGAGAATCTGCTCCAAGATTTTGCCAGGCACAGAGGTAAGACTGACTGGTCTATAATTTCCTGGGTCACCAATTTTCCCCTTCTTGAAAATGGGGGTTATATTTCCCTTTTTCCAGTCATCGGGAACTTCACCTGACTGCCATGATTTTTCAAATATGACGGCCAGTGGCTCAACAACTTCATTCGCCAGCTCCTTCAGGACCTGCGGATAGATTTCATCAAGTCCCATGGACTTGTGTACATTCAGGTTCTTAAGATGGTCTTGAACCAGATCCTCTCCTACAGTGGGCCCAAGTTCTTCATTCTCACAGTCCCTGCATTTGCCTTCCAAGACTTGGGTGCTGTGGTCAGAGCATTTGCCTCAGTGAAGACTGAGGCAAAGAAGTCATTCAGAACTTCAGCCTTTTCCAAAGCCTGAGTAGCTAGTTCTCCTGATAGCTTCCAGAGGGGGCCTACATTTTCCCTAGTCTATTATTCACTACGTATCTATAGAATCCCTTCTTGTTATCCTTAACATCCCTAGCCAAGTTGATTTCAAACTGGGCCTTAGCTATCCTAACCTGGTCCCTAGCTTCCCGGACAACATCTCTGTAGTCTTCCCAGGCCGCCTGTCCTTCTTTCCAGTTTTATAAGTTTCTTTTTTCATTTGAATTTTCCTCAGGAGCTCCTTATCCATCCAAGGAGGTCTCCTGGCCCTCCTGCTGCACTCCTTTCTATTTGGGACACAGCACCCCTGAGCTTGTAGTAGGTGATCCTTGAATATCAGCAAACAGTCTTGGGCCCCCTACCCTCTAGGGCTATATCCCATGGAAGGGATATATCCCTTACTAAGCAGGTTCCTGAAGAGGCCAAAGTCTGCTCTCTTGAATTCCAGGGCAGTGAGCTTGCTGCACTCTCTTCTCACTGTCCTAAGGATCTCAAATTCAAGCATCTCATAATTGCTGCAACCAAGGCTGCCCTGGAGCGCCACATTTCCAAAGAGCCCTTCCCTGTTGGTGAGCACAGGGTCAAGCATGACACCTCTCCTTGTCGGCTCCTCTATTACTTGCAGAAGGAAGCTGTCTTCCACACAACTGGATTGCTTGTTCTGGGCCTTATCGTCCCTCCAATAGATATCAGGGTGGTTGAAGTCTCCCATGAGAACAAGGGATCTCTTGGGATTGCTCATTATCTGTAGTAATACAGTGGTATAAAGAAACACTTCCAAACAGTGTATTAGATATTAATCCAAAAGTTCATACCAGTGTGGAAATGGATTAAAAAAAAAAAAAAAGTTTACCATGAGCATATTGTCATATCCAACAGCTTAAATGTGTCTTTTTTATTCTCTGTCTCACTTTATCAGGTGACAGCTATTAAGTAGTAATCACTGTCTCTTTTCTAAGCATTCCCTCAGTCTTATAAGAAATGAGGCTTGCAGTATTTTCCTGTTCTGGTTTCCTTAAGGTCACAGGTTATGACTTCTCCCCTTCAAAATCGTTCAAACTCTAGTGAAACAAAATATCGATTATTGACACAGTGGTGATCTCAAGTTTCTCATACAGTTGCTTTCCATACGCTAACTACTCTACATTGTAACTTCTCCAGGAATTATGCCTAGATGTAACTTTTTTTTTGACAAAGCTTGTTTCCTTCTCATTAATGGTACCTCAAATATCTTAGTGTTCCCCAGATATGATTTATTTAAATTTACAGTGCAATACAGCAAAATTCTTGAGAACTCAGAGAAAACTAATCCAATAAATTACTTTAGTACAGTCTACTAAAAAAGGACTTTTCAGGGTTGAGTAGCTAAGGTACAAGAATCATATATAACAGTGAAATATAATTATACATATGATTTGATGTTCCACTGTATATAGTTTTCATTGCATATGTTAATCTATTATTTTATATCAAATCACATAATTTTATGTTATTCCATATTTTATTACATCTTTTATGAAATGCATATTATAACAGGTTACATATTATACATAAAGTTTGGAGACCTCTTCTGTTTTATGAAGATCCAGGATGTCAGAAACAAAGGTTTAGACTGTTCATTATTTTCTGAAATGACTACAATCTGTAAATATCTTCCTGGTGTAAATATATTAAGTATTTACTCAAGTATTTTGATTCCAATCTCTTCTGTCATTATGGAACAAGACAGTCACCTTCATCTGACAATGGTAAGGAATGACAGATAAAACACTTTGAACTAGGAACAAGGCATTTTATGTAGCTGCAAGTCCAGCTTCAAAATGTCTGGCCTTTTTTTTTAAGTATATTAGATTACATGTTGATATCTATTCTGCTGTCTGCTGTCTCCCTGAAGAATGTTATGCTTCACTGGTCTTCAAATATATTTCTTCCTTCTACTGAGTACTTGTATCTGAGTTTATTCTTTTCTCAGACACATTAACTTGCATTTTCAAAGGTTGAATGAATCCCTTTTGGTTACCTACAGACATTTTAGAATTAAAAACTATCTATCTTGTCAATTTGTGACATACTCACTGGTGTCTGTAATGCCTTCCATTTTGTACTGGTTTAGAATGTAACCTGTTTGTATTTAGCTTTTCATTCACATCATTAACTAAAATAATAATTTACAACAAAATATACAGAGGATGCTAAAAGACCAAAATCAGAGAGCATTTGCCCTCCTCAATGGTGCTGTTAGTAACCATGCCTTTCATTTTTTAGAGTCTGCACTTGTGAGTTTCTTAAGATTTTCTTTTGGCAAAACTAAAACACACAATAGTGAAATAGCCAAAGGTATTGATCAAGGGCATTTATCTAGGTTTGAGCCACAAAATCAGAATGTCTTCCTCAGTTTCAGTCATGGTGAGATTTTGCTTTATAGCCTTAAAATTATTACCTAAACACATATGGAAAATAGAAGTGCTAGAGAGAAGGGATACTCCTGGGTTCACCCAGCATTATAAATTTCAGCTACAGTTTTTCAGCCCATTATAGACTATACACAGGTTGACATTCTCATCTGGGATTAATCCCTGTTGTACATCAAGGTCTTGTTCTCCAAGCAATCAATTCTGCATATCTGTAAGACCACTCCTGGGCTCCCATCTGCAGTGAATAGCAAAATCTCATCTTGGACTAACCCTGGGAGGGGTTAGGTATCTGCAAGGAGAACTGTAATGGTTGGGATGAGAAGGTTTCTTAGAGGTCATACTGACAGTTTTTTTGCCAATGTTTCTGCATTCTTCCATACAGATCTTATACCCTTCTGCTACATCCTCTGTATAAACCATACACTGGTGCATCACACTGTAAGAACACAGCTACTGCAACCTGCGGGAAACCTCTCATTTTCTTGGGTATGTTATGAACAGAATATAAGTAATCCTAATCAGGTTTATATAAGAAACCTAGTCCAAAGATACCCACATAGAACCCACAGAAATCATAAACACTTAGGGCTGTAAGCTTTGAGGTACCTCATGCCTTATAGCTAAATTTAAAGTAGGGGCAGGGAAGGGACTGGTTTCATGAAAAGAATCTGTGGTCACTTAAACAGCTAAGGTAGAGGGCTTTGCATTGAAGGAGTATTAATTATCCCCTGATATCATGACTTAGAAAGAAGAATCCTGGAATAAATTCATATAAGAAAAATCAGTTTACTCCTCTAGTAGAAATGAAAAAGTAGACAAATCTTGCAGAAATAAGTAAGTAGACAAATGTGTGACCATGAAGAGACCTCCAGATAAGTAGGCCCAGATGTCTATAAGATAAATAGCACGTCAAGAATTGCTCTGGGCACTCATCATTCAGGTCCAGAGAGATCACTCTCAAGAGAGCTAGCAAGAGCAGAATGGTCCAGTAGACTGGGGAGCAGGAGCAGTCTAGTTGAAGGAACTCATGCTGTAAGTGACTGCAAGATTGCTGTCTGTCATAAAGATGCTGTATAGACTAATCTGTCAAAAGGAGAAAAGCTCTATAGATGGTAACCCAGAGTCTTACAATACTCTAATTACAATAATAATGGACAATGATAATGGGCAATTACAATTAATAATGAATAGCCATGGGGTAAGAAGTAACCAGGGTGGCTAGTTCTAGGTGGGAGGGTAGAATACCACATCATCCAAAGGACATGGAATCATAGCCTTTTCCCTAACAGGGTGATTAGGTGATGGTTAGTGATAGGTGATATGTACACCTTAGCAAGAGGAAACATAAACAATTTCAGCAGACCAAAAGATAAAAGAAGGTTGGGGTGTTGTTTTTTTCAGTAATACTGTGTTTGTTACAGAGAAAAAGCTGTGTGAATATACTTCAGAGTAACTTAGCAACACTTTCTTTGTCTTTCCTCTATTTTTTCTACATAATATCTCCTTAAAGAAATATTTTTAGTTAAACCTTCTCATTTGGGCTCAGTTACAATCCCTAGATTGGGCCATCTGTCATTTACTTTCCTGCTGATACTGATGAAACTGACCCCAGAAGTAACATTTGAAGACTCATAAACTTTGGGGCATATGGCATATGAACCTGACTTTTACATCACTAAGCAATCACTACTGACATCTTCTCTAGGCTATTTATTGCCCAAATACCTTGCATTTATATATATATATTTAAGTACATGAATACTTCCTTTAAAAAAAAATCTTACTGTCCACCATATTACCTTAAGGCACTCTCTTTCCTATTTGCTATCACTTTGCCCTCATAGACATCTATGACTTTAAGAACCCAGGACTCTTCAAGCTATTTTACATGAATATGCACTAATATGGAATTTTAAAATCAGTTTCAGCCTTAACTCTGAAATTACTTGTTTTTGTCAAGATCCATAAAAGAATCCAAAGACAAGTTTTATGATTTAATATTATAATTATATCAGAAATGTTTTACTTTATTTGGCATGACTCTTCTTAAATGTTCTTATTTTAAAAACACATTTGAACAATAGATTGAACCCAGTGGCATTTTAAATCTTTGAGTTATCTATCTCAGGTAAAAATTAAAACATGCTATTATGTACCTACCAAATGGAGTGTAGTGCTTGAGGCATTTCAGCTCTTTGGAAAGTGGCACAAACAATATCTGTTTTGTAAGTGCCTTTTTTAATGGAGTGCCAAACAACGTGTGTAACTGTTAACATAAAGGAATATAAAGCATATGGAGAATTGTAACAAAATATACATGCAAGTTCGTAATAGGTATTTCTACAGGGATAGGTCTCAGAACTGGGAAATGATACATAAACCCCAGTAATTTTTCTATGCCTTTTTTATCTTTTTGTGCTTTGTTTTCCTTTTCTTCAGTTCCACTCTTCTGTCTTACTTTTGAGATGGTTAATGTTCTCATATAATCATATTGCAGTGTTATCATTTTTGGGGCTTCTGTGCTTAATCTCTTTTCTTGGCCAGAAAAATTATCTGCTTGTCCCCTGCAGCCAACTATAGTAATTTCCAATGAATGCAGTAATGAGGGCAGAACTGATTAAATGTAGGCTTCCCTCGTGATAAACTTAGCCAACAAGCTGCCTGTCAGTACCAAGGGAGTTTTTCTAGGTTGGTTTTTGTTTGTTTTTTTTTTTTCCCACAAGTAAATGAGAATTTTCTGATCAGAGGTTTACATTCCTGACAGGAATAGGTACATGAATAGATAAGCTATGTGCAGCCCTGCTAATTGCACAGTTGGGTTCAGACATAGAACTGTGTCACTGATGGCAGGACTCAACCAGAAATATATGCTTCTGCTGTTGTCTGCTCTATCAGCTTTACCCTGTTCTAGTGGCCAGTTGCTTTTTATAAAAAAGATGCAGCAATGCATAGTCTCAGCTTTTACAATGGAACCCTTTAGCACTAGAGGAACTGTATATTGTAACGTTACAGAAACTGTAAAATTAATATGCTATACTCTGCAGAGAAAAGATAGGAAATACTAGCTTAGACAACAGTATATTTCCTCTGTACCATGTGGTATACATGTTTCTCTTTTCCCTATTGTTTGGAAAACAAGTCTGGAAAAGCTAGAGCAGAAATAACACTGTAAGTGTTACAATGGTAAGAACAGGCTAAATTCTCTGATAGAAAAATAGACTACCTCTAAGGATATTGAAGTGACCATGGGCCTACTTGGCTAGTATTTGGGTATCCTCAGTATTGCAGCAAATAAAACCAGCCTAATTCTTCTGTGTAATGCTTGATCACATTCTTCATGTGTATGTAAATAAATTTTATTTCAGTGAATGTTCCTGGATGGAAGAGGTTCTGTCACCATAAATAAAAATAATTATGGCAGAACTCTTCCCAGAAATATTCACACAAATGTTTGAATAGCCCTTTTTATTTTTTTCTGTGACAGAACAACCATAAAGGATTACTGTGAACATGCATTTGCACAGAACTTTTGTACAAAAATGATGCATTTCTGTGAAGCGAAAGTCAATCAATTGATCAGTCGATCAATAGTAGTTTGAAATATTGTATGAAAAACGAGTTTTCCAAAAAGCCACAAACCAAATTCTTTCACATAAACTACTCAAATATCTGAATGTAGCACACTTATAAAAATGAGAGTTGTTTATAAGTAAATATAAGCAGGATACAGTATTGCATTAAATTCTTACTTGTCACAAATGTGCCTAGAACCCTCTATGTAGTGTAGACAGGTGTCAAGACATAAATACATGCTAATATGCATAGCATTATATATGCTTTCAAATATCTGTTTACGGGGGGAGTTTCATAAGCATTCTCTAAATACTTGGAAGCTTTAAAAGTTCATGAGCTTTACTCGTGGTGAGCTTTTTTGTTCCCAGACTACTACAGATAATCTCTTAGAGAATGATAATTATCATAAGAAGCAGTAATCCTCTACATTAAAGCATGTCTAACATTTCACTGTAATGGTGTGCTCAGTGTTCTCATTCTTTATTACTTAAGCTAAAATATAAGACTGGTTAACAGCTTAAGTACCTTTAGTTGGGTAACTAACTGTTGGACAGCTCCTTCTAGTGAGGAACACAGTATGCAGTAACCTTCTGTATGACTCCTCAGAGTCTTACTCTCCAAAGGATCTATCTTCACACAAAAAACACATTCTGTTTTCTTGGCAGAAGCCATCCTTGAGAAGCTGCAACACAGTATTTTGCTTTGACCATTGCTTATGAAGCAGCACATAACACCGACTTTTTTGACAAGTCTTTGCTAGTCATTCCTTAAGGATTACAACATGGAAATTATATGACAGAGTTTATATTTATATATGTTTTTATATATAGATGTATCTATGCATATATATACATACATATACAGCTGTGTATATGTATAGGTATATTTAAGCATTCTCAAATCTATGTATATGTAGCTGTGCACATATAAATCTGGTATCTATTGTCCTGGGTACAGCAGTAGCAGTCATTTTTTCTTCTTCTTACTAGCTGGTGCAGTGCTGTGGTTTTGACTTTCTGCCTGGGAACAGCGTTGATAACATCGATGTTTTCAGTTACTGCTCAAATCTTTAGCCTGACCAAGGACCTTCTGAGTCTCATGCTCTGCCAGGGAGGAGGGGAAGCCAGGAGGAAGCAGAGACAGGACACCTGACCCAAACTAGCCAAAGAGGTATTCTATACCACAGCACATCATGCCCAGGAGGTAACTGAGAGTTACCTGGAAGGGTGAGTTCACAGGTTGGTCGGACTGGGTATTGACAGGTGGTATTGTGCTCTCTTCCCTTGTTATTTCCCTTATCATTATTATTATTGGTGGCAGCAGCAGTGGTTTGTGTTATACCTTAGTTACTGGAATGTTCTTAACCTGTGGGAGTTACATTCTTTCGATTCTCCTCTCTGTCCCTCCGGGAGTGGGGGGGGGGCAGGGGGGGAGAGAGAAAGGGGGGGAGAGGGAAAGGGGGGGGAGTGAGTGGGTGGGCTGTGTGGGTTACTGACTGCACTTAAACCATGACTTCTATGTATATGTTAATACAAGTAGTATACAGATATATAAAGAGGAATTACTGCAATGGCCTTTTATTCTTTTTTCTTTGCCAAAATTAATGCCAATTGACAACTAAAGTGTAGCAGCTTTAAACAATGGATCTGAAGGTTAAAAAAATACATTCTACATTAGTGAATTTTGTCTCCTTATTTGGATTTTGGGGATTCAGTTTCTTTTGAAAAACAAACACTTCTTGGTAAGACTACCAAAAACACCAGCAGTACCAGCATGGAAATACTGCCAGTAGAACCACTGCTTGTAGTGTCATAAAAAAAAAAAAAAAAGGTTTAAAAGATCATGGCTTGTTCAGCTTAACAAAATACAGAGTGACAGTAAAGAGGATGTCTCTATATAAACATATAATAGGCAAACTCCAGGAAAGCAAAGGAGGCATATAATCTAAAAAAGATGTTGACACATGAACAGATGTACAACTATGAACCAGGAATAACTCTGGGCTAAAAATTAGAAGAAAATTTATAACTTTTGGAAGAATGTGACTCTCCAAAAGAGCAGTAAGGAAAAATAATCCTTACCAGTCCTGAAAAGGAATCTAATGTGGGTGTGTAAAACACAATTATATTAAGTTACACAAGCTAGAAGAAAATCAGAACTTCATGACACAGAATGCCAGTTCTACACATAAGTCCAGAAAGTTTTTGTTGTATTTCTATTTTTTCATATATTGTTAATTTCCACTACAGAAACAATAAAAAAACACATAATGTCCTGTACACAATGAAAATGTACCATTTTTGTGGAAATGCTAGGCTGTGCAATCTCTCTAGCCACAATTTTTTCCTTCTTCTGGTAACATCTCACTAGGTTACGCACTGAGATTAACTATAAACTTAGAGAATAAAGAAAACTTTCCAAAGGAATGTAGCTGCAGTATTGATCAGTTCTGCTTGTGTTCTTTGAAACTTGGTTTGCCCTTAAATTCTGACTGTGTTAGTCTCATGCTTCAGACACAAGAGTTTTGTGTTAAGATTTACTTTATTCCATTATATGTGTCACTCTCTAATATCAATGTGTTGTTAATGTTTACAGAGTCATACTGTTAGGAATGCAGAAGCATATTTTGCTTAATTACTTTCCCTCAATGGGGTTGAAAATTAGACTCAAATTCTGGATTTTATGCTGCACTTAAGAGTACTATGGATAATGAATCAGAAAGGAGAAAAAAAACAGCTGCAAAGCAAACAAATGCAAGATGAAAAATGAAATAGAAATCAGAGAGAATTGCAAAACAATATTACTTAGAGATGAAGGAGAATGCAATATAAAATGAATTTAAAAGAAAAGCTGCAATGTTTTTGCCTTAAATTTTGCCATCTTGAAAGATATGGTGAACATGTGTCTTGTTTTTTTAGAATAAGGGGACTCTTCTAAGCACAGGAAACATACAATTTCAGATTTAAAAAAAACCTTGTGATTTTAAAATTATGAAACAAACCTTTTTCTTTTTGGTGACATTTTTAAGAAACTTCATGCCTCCCAAGCATTCTCTTTGATGAGAGCAGTTTGTAACATCCTAAAGTGTGTCCTCAATCACCAGTGAAGTGGCAAACAGGCATGTAAAACCTGCTTGTCCTAGGTTGTAGAAGCCTGTGACAAAGAAAAAAGTCATCTTTCTTGGCCTAGCTATGGCTGGTTCATGTTGCAGTTTTGGTCTTTTGGATTATTTATGAGAAGTACAGATATGTTTTTCTGGGTGTAGCAATGGCTGTTTAGGATGTTCCTGTGAGAGAGTTTAAGCCTTCTTTCAGACCATCCCTTTATCCCTTTCTCAGTCTTCTAACTCCTGAAGCAAAAAATTTCCTGTGAATGCTTGTAGCCAAGACATTTCTGCTGCTGATTTAAATGCTGCTGAAGAGACTATTATAAAGCAATATGTATGGCCATGAAGCGTGACTGCTGTAAGATCAAACACTGACGACTGCGTGTGGGTGTTCTTCTGGGGACATGCGTTACTCCAGGTTATATACATACAGGAGCACATCACAGAACCTCTTGTTCTATCAGGATAAAGATGACAGGCAGGTGACTGATACTTAGGTTTTATATACAATGAGGAGGCCTCTTTTCATTTAATAGCATTGACTCTCACAGGCAAGATTTACATTTAATATTAGGCTTCAACTGAAAAAAGGGTAACAGCTGGTAGGGACCATCGGAAAGTCTAGATTGGCACACAGGAAAACTGGTAAGCTCCATGACCCTTTTCAAAATGTCGGATAGAAGGAGACATGTGCACAGGGAAATTGTTCAATTATATTGGACACAGAAGAGATGCATAAAAAAAGTGCCCTAAATGTTACAGTTAAATTAAGCCACACACATGCACAGACATGCCGAAATATTTGGCATGGTATTCTAAGGCAGACAAACCATATGGCCTCCTTAGCAATGCACAATGCTTTTGCTGTGTCCCACTTACAGCAAAAGAAACTGTTGTAATTTTGGGTGTGCCAGATGTCTTGTCAGTCAGCCAGTCTCACATTTAACAATGTTCTCTGCCTAAACCTGACATAAACACAATGGCTACACTGAGTAGCCAGCTCCTTACTCTGAGGGAAAACATCATTGAAAGAAAATATACAAAATGGCAGATAACCTTAGATCATTCCTGGTGGACATGCTTCCTGTGAAGAAGAACTTCCAAGAGAAAAATGAAGGCTAACTCCCAAAACAATGAAAAGGAGAAGAAAGAAGGACAAATATGCTAACATTTTTGTCTATCTACCAGCGCGTCTACTGGTGCATCTCAAGTGCGGTGTCCACTCCCAAGGGTTTGCAGTGCTGGGATCAATTCATTTACCTAAGAAAAGCCATTGCAGGTGAGCAGGATGACAGCTCCAGGTGTAAGGGATGGGGTGGTGGAATGTCACCTTAGTACTAAGTTCCATCCTTTATGAAATTCCTCTGGAAGCTCTCCAGTATCTGATCTATAGTTTTTGAGGGATCATTGTCTAAATAAAGAAATTGAAAACATCTGCAGATGATTTGCCTTTCAGTAGCTTATTAATCAAGCCTCTGACCTCTCAGATGACAATATTTACCCACTGGAGAAATGTCAAGAAAGAAAAGTCAAATCTCATTCATGAAGTAGTTAAGTACTTCTTGTGAGTAAATTCACATATTTCTCTAGGTTCTAGTGTTTTCTATAGTTATATTGACCTAGTGCAGTCAGTATAAATGGAAAAAATGTATTCAGTAGACCCACTCACTTTGGAATTATAGTCACAGTTACAGACACATAACACATTCCCCACTTTCATTGAAGGTCTTAGCTATGCTCAGATTTAATGGATAAATCTAAATGAAGATAAAACATGGCAGCTCAAAACAGATGTTTTCAAAAAGTAATGAATGTTGAACAAGCTGGATGAACCTGTAGCCTGAGAGATATATTAGTTTCTGAGCATTGTGGTTAAAGAAATGACTAAGAAAGCGTGAGGAACTAGTAAATTTTCAAACTAATTTTATAAAATGAAGATTTTTTTCTTAATTTCTCAATTTTCTTTTGAGATTAACCCTTCATCCTCCTCTTCTCAAAACAAATAAGAGTGGATAATAATTTCTCATGTCTCTATTTTCTGCTCAGAACAAGTTCTTATTGACTGCTTTCCATCCCTTTACTTACTTAGATGATGACCAGAAAATGCACTTATTGCTCTGTACCTTCTTCTGGGGTACGTGATATTCTGTTAAAGAAAATATTGTCAGATTTGCCATGGCATATATATACTTCAGTGCTGGAGCATCTATGTTCTCTTTTATTGAATATTTTTGAAGTTCGGGGTTTTTTCCTGCTATTTTTAAAATCTAAATTTAAAACATACTATAATTGTCTCAAGCTGTCAAAATATCTATTTAGTATGCGTATGAATAGCAGTACCCTTGTACCTACTTGCAGGGCTATTCTTAATCTCTCCTTTCGCTAATTTTTATGTAGGACAATTTTTCTACAGAGAAACTGATTACATATCCCAACAGGTTAACTGGAGAGGTGGTAGAACATAGTCCCTCAACATAATCTAGCCTTGACTGGACATGGACAAGCAACCTTGCTTTGAGCAGGCTATCGGATTAGATGACCTCTAGATGTCCCTTCCAAGCTATATTTTATCATTTTATGCTTTATTAATTTGATTCAACTAAATGTCAGTTAACATAATATCATTTGTAAATTATTTCATATTTTTATTTTCAGGTATGTATTACATGATATACTAAATACTATAAATATCTGTTTGTGTATCCATCTACCTATCTGTCTATCTGTCTGTCTTTCTACCTACGTACCTCATATATACAAGTTAATATTTTGGAAGACTGGTTTGACCTCATTTGATTAAATAATGAATATATAATATATATATTTCACATAATTAATGGAAAATAACATGATACTGTAAAATATTGCAATTTTATCTTTATATGTACATAATTCTTTTTTCTATGAAATATTGTTCCTTAAGGAAGTATAACCAGTTCCAAGTTTGGTTAACTTAGTTGTCCAGGACTCTGAAAATCTTACATAAAGCTCTGAATTTTAAAAATTATTCTAAGTATAAAAATAATTTTTTGGATGGATTTTGAGAAGAACATAAAGAAAATCAGCTTAGTCAAAACAGTATCATGTCTGTTATCTTTACTGAGTACTGCCCGTTGTGTTTCACAGTTACGCTGAACACAGTGACATAATGTAGGATGGTTGAGGAGTTTAAAATTACATGGTTTGTATTCATAGTACAAAAGTCACCTTGATTTTTTAGCTCTCCTATGCAATTATATTGCCACTAACAGAGTGGGGAAGGCCTGAGTTGTCATTTGTGCAGACTGAGAAGCACATCATGTACGTGATTCACTGAACCGAAGAACAAGTAGAAGCCACAGCATCACATTAAAATGCCATAGTGTTTGAGAGGACTGTGTTTAGAATATAGCTTGTTTATCTTTATTAATCAACTGGATAATTCCTGTTATTTGTTACTATAAACTATTGTCTCATGAGTACTTCAAAAAGGAGGATGAAATGTAATGCTATGATGTAGCGTAAGAGAGAAATAATATGGGGTTATGATTTCAAGCAATATTCACCACTTTTCAGCATGTAAATTGAAGCCCTCTGAATCTAATAGAAAGAAACTGATTTAATTGAGACTGGAGATCTAATACCTGTATCTTGTTCTGAAAACTTATATAGAACTCGGCTGGTACCTTCCACAAAAGGGTGAAATTCATTTACAGCAAGGCAGTTTATTATCTGAAAAAGAGGAATATTTTTCATACCTAAAATCCACCATCAGAATAGGATATTGCCACCTAAGTTTGTGCTCTACTCAAAGGAAAATATACGTGGAATTTGGCATTTCTTGGATAAAGCAGCAGAGGACATTTGGTGAAATATTGACAAACTCAAAAGTGGTGGTAAATTACTGCTTAGACTATTGGAAGAAGTGTTTGGATCAGGTTTCAGGGAGAAATGATACATGGAAACTGATCTAAGCATAAGCATTTTCTTTATGTGTGGAAGTTAATAGTAGAATTTTAACTTCTCAGACCTTCATAATATACTTCGCTTTGGAGAATGCCATTAGGAATTCCTATGCATAACAACTGCCTCAGAATCTATACTTCCTTTTTTCTTAGGTATGTTTTCAAGCAATGGATATGTTCTGACAGCTGCTACAACAAATAATATAAGAAAGATGTCAGAAATCAGAGAAACTTTCAAATTGTATTATCTTGAAGGAGGAAATAAGTTAATTCTTATGTTTTTCACATAATATGCATAACGTAATACAAGCAGAAAACTATATATGACTTTGCATAAAGTTAGCTATAAATTTAGCTTTCTCCTTTTACTCTGAAAGTGATACTTGTAACTCTTTCTTCCTGAAATATCACTTGATCAATCAAGTACCAAAATGTTATTTCATTATAGGGCAGTTATTTTTAGATGTGTTTGTGGGCAGTGCTACCAGGAATTAGGAAAATAAAATAGTCTAGTCAGAAGTTATTAAAAAGTGTTAAATTAATGTGGGTTTTTTGTTTTTTTTTTTTTTGGCTGACAAGCCTTGTTCAAAAATTTGCTTCAGTGAGGACTGCAGTTAGGCAAGTAACTTCTCCCTTTCTCAGTGTTCCTTACTAATGGATGTAGGTATCCCATTGTTCATCATGTCAGCTGCTATACTGTGCTATGTTATGGCTACTTTTAAGCAAAATGGTTTTGGGTCTACTCTTTGACCTTGAAAAAAAAAATACAATAATACACAATTTGCTAAGAATAGCCTCAATTATACTGCCTGTTGGAAAAATTCTCCGAGTTGCGGCTGACCAGTGTCTGGGAAAGTGCTAAATGGTGTAAGCTGGAAACATGCCAGATTCCAACAGACAATATAAATTGTAATGTGCTGCGCTGGAGACCAAGACTAGTGCTGTTTACATTATTAATGTCAATGCAACACCTCTGCCTCCCAAATGGACACCTGAATTATTCTATGTACTTTCTTTGGATGTATGGATTCTGATTGTGAATCCCTACTACACTGTCAGACATCCATTATGTAATGATTAACAGCATAAAGCCTCATGGAAGATCTGCAAACTAATATTTGTTGTCTTGAATCTGCAACGCTCCTAGGGTTATACAATACTCTAGTCAGCATACGGAGTAACTGATTTTCTTTTGACCCTCACCAGAGTGGCTAACATGACAATTACTTAATTCAAATATTGCTTGAAATGATTTATATCTTGCCAAAGAAGAATGTGGGTAAGATCACATATGGCTACACAGCTGCGTATTGTATCACTAGATGGGTACTGTGCTTGAAACATCTTTCCATCTTTTACTTGACCTGGGAAAGCAAAATGAATCATAGAGCCATTTACATTGGAAAAGAACCTTAAGAACATCAAATCCAACCATAAACCTAACAATACCAAATACAAGTCTAAACCATGTCCTTATGGACCTTGTCCATGGGTGCCATATTTACACATCTTTTAAATACCCCTGGGGATGGCCACTCAGCTACTTCCCTAGGCAACATTTTCCAGTGCTTGACAACACTTTTGGTAATGAAATGATTCCTAATCACTTTTTTTCTTATTTTTTCTTTTTTTTTTTTTAAATGAAAGAATAATTTAAGAACAGTTTTCATATGATTGTTAAAAGAAAGATTAGTTTACCCACAAATTTTCTCACCTCCGTAATAGTGAAGCAGCAATGAACACAAAAGACTTTACCATATTTCAAGACTGTGACTATTTCTCCTTCAGTAAACAGCACATGCAAGGGATGCCTCAAGGAGACAAAGATCCTTCTTGAAAGACTGCAGAGCAACTACTGATCCATGCCATATTATAAATTCCAAACCTTATGTCAGTTTCTAAAAAATACTTCCTATGGTATTGCTTAGTAGTCCCTGTGCAGCACAAGCGTGACTTACAGAGGAGAGCTAATGGCTGTATGCTTTATTGCACATAAAATCACTGCATGGGCTCCTGCCTTTTTAATCAGCATTGCTATCTGAATTGTTAGTATGCACAAGTTGGTGGGAAAAGTGAGATTAGTTCTAATAATTATAAGACTTCTCAACCTTTGTCTTAGCTGAAAGACATCCTTTTCTCCTTTAATAGAAATTACATATACAGGACATAAGTTTAATTGTCCATCCATGCAAATGTTGAATTTTTGCCAGAAGAGACCTGTGAGGATGTAAAAGTGATATGAGACTGGAGACAATTTGAAATATTGTGTAAATAATGATTTTGAACAACTCAATATTTAGGTGCCAGTGTAGGTACAGGTTTGAAACTACTAATATATAGTTAAAGTAAGTTAAAATATATAGTTAGGTTAAAATACATAGTTAAAATAAGTAAAGTATATAGTTAGTAAAGTGTATAGTTAAGTTAAAATATATAGATAAAGTAAGTACTTGAAATATAAGGAGCATGAAAAGTTAACTTAAAAAGTTAAAATAATTGAAACACAACAGATTCATTACTCAGATACTGGAATGTGCATAAATGTTGTTCCTCTCTGAATATGTTTGCAATTTTTCTAATAGTTACTTTGCAATCTACTGAATATTAGCCTTCAGCAATGTACTCAATAGCACATACACTTCAGTGGTCAATATATGTACATTTGTGCGTCATATTAAGTACAACATTTGTACCCTGTATAGTGTTACTGGTTTACCACAGTAATAATATTCATGTAATGTGATTTGAGGTAGTGAAAGTTGGATTTTTAGTGTAAGCATCCAAATTTAGTAGAGGGAAAGAAACAGATGTTTTTCATTAATTTATTTATTACATCTTAATATAGACAGACAGATGGTGCGTTTCTCTCTGTTGACTATGGCTAAAGGCTAGCTTGTACTGTACACCTATATGATCAGCACTGTATTGGGTTACGTTCTAGTAAATCACCTTTATTCATTTAGGCTAGACACTTAGTGGCTAATAAGTAATATTAAAGTGTGGTGAAATTAATCTGGTTTTAAAATACACAAAAAATATATCCTATGTATGTGGAAGTTTATATTTTTATAAAAGCTTTAAAGCACATCAGGTCAGAATCTTTGCTGGTGTAAATCCACGGAATTGAATTCACTGCTATCCTCATTATTTACACCAGCTGAAGCTCTATCCCATAGACTTTACTTATGTGACATCTTCATGTATATGAACAGTAATTGCAGCTGCTGCATAGTTCTGATGTCTCCTATGCATGACATTGCTGATGAACCCAAAATGATATCTCTGTGTGTAAGGTTCCCTGGTTCTGAGGCTTAATCACTACTTTAATGGATCTATTTATTTGTAATTATTACCTTTTTTTTTTTTTTTGTTGGGAAAAATTATACTGGGAACAAATATGGTGTTTTTTGCTTTCACATGTGTTTTCTGTCTATATATTAATCAAAATGCATCTGGATGGAAATGGGGAAAAAATTGAGATAACTTAATATTTGTTATATCTGATGATGCAGAGGTATTAACGTATCTTATTGAAGCTGTTACACTGGGGTTAATCTGATAATGCTCTCAAGATGAGCATGCTGTTTATCCTGTTAACAGAGAGCATTCAAAGACTGTCATAGAACCATAGAATCCTGGAATAGTTAGGGTTGGAAAGGACCTTAAGATCATCTAGTTCCAACCCCCCTGCCATGGACAGGGACACCTCACAATAAACCATATAACCCAAGACTTCATCCAACCTGGCCTTGAACACCACCAGGGACAGAGCATTCACAACTTCCCTGGGAAACCTGTTCCAGTGCCTCACCACCCTAACGGGAAAGAATTTCTTCCTTATATCCAATATAAACTTCCCCTGTTTAAGTTTTAACCCATTACCGCTTGTCCTGTCACTACAGTCCCTAATGAAGAGTCCATCCCCAGCATCTCTATAGGCCCCCTTCAGATACTGGAAGGTTGCTATGAAGTCTCCATGCAGCCTTCTCTTCTCCAGGCTGAACAGCCCCAACTTTCTCAGCCTATCTTCATATGGGAGATGCTCCAGTCCCCTGATCATCCTTGTGGCCCTCCTCTGGACTTGTTCCAACAGTTCCATGTCCTTTTTATGTTGGGGACACCAGAACTGCACAGAATACTCCAAGTGAGATCTCACAAGAGCGGAGTAGAGGGCCAGGATCACCTCCTTCCATCTGCATCACTCCCTTCTTCTGCCAGCTACGCAGGAGCTACTGCTGAGGCTCAGAGTAGCAGTACGAAGGAGCTCACTAAAGGGCTTAGCTATGCTAGTCAACCAAGCAAGAGACTATGCCTAAATCAGAGAAAGTAAGTTAATGGACTAATCAGAAGGAGGAGTTTGCATTCCCTGAAGAAATAAAATAATAATCAGTAACTGATTTTTCTCACTTCTGTCTTTTTTTGGTAAGGGATGTGGCTCTAGATGGTAGGATGAATGTAAGCATAATTTGAAGCCATCAGAAGCTTCAATTAAATGAGAAACAGTGCTAAGTAGTGCATGCATTTACCCACAGGATATCCACTGGTCTTCTGAATACAGATTTGGCAAGTATGTAGCTACCAGATGTTACCAGATGATGTTTAAATCTCATCTTTCAGTCCTATGGAAAAAATAATTAATGCTCTGAAAGATGACTGTTCTGGAAAGACTCAGAAAACAGAGAGATTTATTTATGGCGCTTGATTACCTCTTTTCATAAATTTACCTTTAATGTTTTCAAAGCCAGTTTTATCATTCAGCTAAAATTTAGTAAGGCTTTAGGTTCATAAAAGCGCTTAAATTTGTGCGTTATGAATAATGATCATAAAAAGCATTTAGATGGCAGGACTATATTCCCTTGTGAAGTCTATGGGGAAATTTCCTGTTGATTTCAGTGCTGATGGGTCAAGCGTACGAATTCACAATAAGTTCTTAGAAGTGCTGTTTTATTTCTAGATCTTCAGCCTGCCTCGGAGTATGACTGAACATCAATGTTCAAAGTAAATAAAAAAAAAAACCTTTATTGAATAATTACTATTATTTCAATAATAATTCCTAATATTTTTCAACTAATGTTATGTTATACCTAGCAGCCTGAAGATACATAATTTCACCAACAACATACAACAGATATGGAAGTTGGATACAGGTAAAAATAAAGCACTAAAACAGTGGAAAGATTAACTGCCCTATAACTAATTTATGTGATAGTGAAGGGCACTGAGACAGCTGCTATGGTTATGTAGTGGCAGAGAAAAAGTAGATAATGACCCAGTAAGGCTTTATATTATGTCTGATGCTCTGGGCCTGGGGCAACCTTACTTTACCCCCATGAGATTAACAGACCTTGGAATCACATCTCAATATGAAACACAGCGGAGTAAGAGCCTGACCTTTCCTTGTGCTGTCACATTTCCAATGTCTGTTCTGGATAAAACAAGGTTTTAGACTCTCACATTATACAAAATTATGATACCTTGTATATCTGTACAAGGGTATTGAGTAAGCTTTTATGAAATGTCACTGAAGGTGCTTTTATGATTTGCACAAACAAATATTTACTTTTACTCTCATTAGGATTTTCCTTCTGTGGTAGCTTGTAGAAGCTATCTACAAAACTTAATCATATGGAGTAGAAAACAGTACTTCCCGTAAGCAAGTTTAAGAACTTTTTCTGTCTTCACTGTATGCCAGAACATAACTTATTTACCACATGCATTCTTTTGTTCATTCTGTCAAGTTCATTGTTTAGCTAATCATGCATTCTTTTCTGTCTCTCATCATGCTGTAATCTCAGTACATCTTGGCATTGTTTGTTTTATCACTGTAGACATTCATCACCATTGTAGACAGTGAACTTTTATTTGTTGTTTAGGTGATGCTGAAGAAGCCCTTGTACTTACACAATACTTGAGTCATGCTTCCATTCACGAGCTGAATGGACAAAGTACTTTCTCCAACCAGTGAATATGTAGAAGAGGTGAACAACAGAAAGCTCACATTTAGGCCAAATAATGATTCTGGTCTGTTGGGGCTCAAGTGAGCCCCAACATTAGACTCTAGCCTAGACTAAAGTGAGCCCCATGCCATTAGACCCTAGCCAACAGGAAGAGGCAGAAACCTATAAATAGGCTTCTAGGGTGCTTTATATTTGATGGACAGATAGATCTTTAAAATAAAAGAAGTACTTTATTAAACATTTTAATCCTTCAAATACAAGGCTGAGAATAAGGACATGCAGTTTTGTTTTTTGTTTCTTGTAAATGGTTTTGTTCTTTTGCATTGGACTTAAAAGGACCATGAGCAATCCAGTGTTAAAGGAGAATATTATTTCAGGAAAAACATATATTCTCATCTTTTCCAACACTCACGTTAAAATATGTTGTCTGATCGAAATATATAAATATTCATAATAAAGAGCCAAATCCATTGCTCCCGTGGATGCAGGTAGAAAATCTGGTAGCCAGGGTGGTCTCCTTGACCATTTTGTTATTTTGAGGTTCATGTGCTGCTGTTTTAATAACTGGCCAAATCCTTCAGTCATAGTTATTATCAAGATTTTTCTTTTGCATGACAACAGTGTCCAGGAGTCTCATCAAGGATCAGTTGTGAAGGGCAGTATATAAGATACTAAAAAAAATTCCTCAGCATTTAAATTAGTTCTTATGGTTCAATTAAAGTTGGACATTTTAAATGAAAGAGGACAAGAGATAATGGGAAATAAATAACCTTTTTAGACCAAAATTGCTCCTATCTCACTTTTAGGATAGCATCTTTCTTTCCCTTTATTTGCCTAAAGTTACTAGAGAGAGGAACTTGTCAAGAGTGATTGATCCCATTCAAGAATGAGGAACAGTTCATTCCTTGTGATGCATCTTTTTAGCATGCCCTTAGTTCTTGGTTACTTAATGCTCTGGACCAGCACCCATTTACAGTATTTGGTAATTCCTGTCCAACCACACAGATACATTTCTTCTTTTATGTGAAACAACCAGGGGACCTGGCAGTGAGTTTTGTGTTTCCATTTCTTCTGGTCCATAGATATCTAACCAGACAGAGTTCTTACCCAGAGGTGGTGGCTAATACAGCAAGGTGGAATAAATAGAGCTTAGGTCCTATGTAAATACAATTAAATTTTGAGCTTTGTTTTCCTCTGATTTTTATAAAGCACTTTTGGTGCCATCTGCACCACAGCTAATACTGACTCAGTGAACCTGAAGCTGAAGCTACATTTACTTTTTCCATGGTTGCCTTGTCACCCCAAAATTTCTTTATTTAAGTGATAAACATATAGAAAACAGAGGAAGGAGAGAACAGATGTAAAGTATGAGTGAACTCTGTATAACTTATATAAATAAAAATGTAACGATGTATTACTGGTGGTAACTCAAAAGATAGAAAGCATTATCTCCTCATCAAGAAATTAGGATACACCTGTTTAATTCTTTTGAAATGTTATCATTAAAACATTTGGTAAAGCTATAAGAGGCCATGAAGCTCACGTAATCTAGATCACAAAACTGTCAGTAAACTGGACAATATACAGACAGTGTTTATAATTTCATAACTTGAAAAATAAAATGGAGATTGAATTCCTTATGCAAATTATTGTTTTTATATGAACATTATGGAACTATGCATTTAATCTGTAAGAGATTAATTTTAAGCTTAATTTTAGTTCAGATTTTATGAGCTAAAACAAAGAAATGAAAAGAAAGCTAAAATAAAGTCCATTTGTCTGTAAATTATTAAATACATATGGGAAGCTCCTACACCACAACAGATGGCCTACATCTACAAACAAATTAGCATATAGAAAGCCATCACTGACTTCAGCTAAATGTGAATCTAAATATTAATTAGGATTTAAAGATAATAGCATAAGCAGAATAAATTATGGGTTTCTGTAGCATAGTGAAATCTGATTACAGAGGATGGGTTCTATTGGCAGTTACATTGGAATTTGACACTCTAATTATTATAGGAGTCACATGTAGCTTTAGAGTGAAGAATACCATATTTTGTGTGTGCTTTGCACAGGGGTCAGTTCTAATCGACTACACACAGCAGGCACGGGCTGTGATATGAAATAACGAAGAATTTTCTTTTTCCCTAGAAACTGTCTAGTATTTTTAATGTATTTCTAAGATTAGTTCCAGTACACTGGTATTGTAAACCATAAATGTATTGCAAAAAAAAAAAAAAGAATGTATTTTCTGTCCAAAACCACATTACCTCTCTGAACAGATGTGCTATTGCTTTACCACATTATTACATTATAGGAGCAAAAGTACATTCCTTCTGCATAGATTGTGACAGTGTAATTGAAAAAACATCTATAAAAACTGTAGGGACATAGGCTATGGTCAAGAAAAAACAGTTGTGCTTCTGTAGATTAAGTTGGGGAGTGGTAAATAACTTTTACAAAATCAGGAAAGAAAGACTAAATTCCAATGCAGTAATTACATTTTGCCTTTATGATTTTTTTGTACTTACTCAAATTGAATTAACAATTCCTTACTTCACTTTTCAAAATCATTTTGTACTAGAAATTGTAACCCCAGGGCCCTGTAATACATAATCTTTGCTCAGGGATGAGGCCTGCCAGGTCTGCTCTGTCTGAACTTTTCTTTTGCTTGTGGCTTTGTTTTACCGAACTTGCTGTCAGAGCTACCCAATTAATCAGATGTCTGTATCTAACCTGTTCTTAAAAATTAAATAGAAAATCATTGTGTGGTAGCAACTACAGTTTGATATACCAGACATTTTATGTTTTACATATTTTTAGCAACCCAAGTGAAAAGTCTTTTTTGTCCCTTTGTATAAACTGACCTGAGCAAAGGAACGATGCTGGAGCTGAGTATCTACTTCAATTTCTGAAGTCATTCATACTTCCGCTCTTGGTCCTTAGTGCAGAGAGAATACAGAAGTCTCTCCCACAGTGAATGCTTTCTCTCTCAGTTGCTTCTGAGCATACCCAAATTCATTTGATTCTTTAGTTAAATGTGTGATTAATCAAAGCATGTTTTGTGATATTCAAACAGAAAATTTGTAACTGATTTCACTTAAATTACAGACCCCCAAATAGACCCACTGTGTCAATACTTACATTTATCTCCTTAAACAAATTTTTGCGTTTAGTTAAAAAGGCTGTTTGACTTAAGTGGAAAATCAGTGGGAAGGCAGAGAAAGGAGATGGACAGGGCTTTGAAATCAATCCATATATATCATTTTCTTCACTTATAAAATTTTGAGATTATGTTATTAGCCTGGAGTTAGACCAATTTGGAAAAACCTCCAAATACACTGTTTCTCTTTTTCTTTTATTTTCTTTCCAAAATGAATGAATTCACCATAGCGATTTGTTTTCAGACAGCAAAATCTCTAAAAACAAATGCACAAAATGTGGTTCTGAGTTATGAGAATTACTAACATCAGTGATACACGATATTTCATTATGAAATAAAACCTATGTATATATGTGTGCATGTGTGTCTTACCTCCGGTGCCAAGGAAATTCTCTTTCCCAATTTCGGTGGAGCCAGATTTGACAGTCTCTAATACCCAAGTGATTTCTCCTTCCCAAACCTGCCAGATACGTTTGCTGCTGTAGTTTTCTGTACCAAGGTCCAGCCAGTAGTGAAGCTAAGCATGCTATGTGTACACATGCATACCTATGCTATGCAGATGCTCTCGATCGGCACACCAACACGGGTGCCACAACCACATACGTAGCACTCATAAACATGAGAGACACAAACAAGTTCATCCTGCTAATGGGGCTGCCAGCTAATGAGAGTCATAGCTTGCTGGGAGATTTCTCACACCCAAACACACACCTGCAGACCTCTCTAGTACCAGGCCAACACCTATGGTTCCTCCTGTAGGTGGATGTCAGTCTTCTGAAGGTACTTGCTGGCTAATCTGACTGGATTATTTTCAGAACAAAGAAATACTAAGGTAAGACTTTTCAAGGAATCATTGTGAAAACAAATCCTAATGAGTGAAACTCAGATGGAATTCATGATAAAAGCTGGGGTCAAGAATTTTTCAGTAGAACCTGATTCACACATCTCCATTCTAGCATGGAGTTTCTAAATCCAAGATGGTTTTTTGAAGGCCAGATTATTTTAAAGGAAATCGGAAATGGACAACTTCCAACTCAACATCTTCTTCAGTATACCTGAAATGATTCTGAAGTGACACCTAGGTTTAGAAATGTGTCCTTAGGTACCAAGGGATGGCAAGTTTCTGGAATCCATAGAATATTATTAAATTCATTCAAAGTGGTTTAAATAAGGTTTTACTCTGCTCTACATCCAAAAAGTCAGTAAAATCAGAATGGAAACTTGGATTCCAAACTTTTTGTTGAAACATTACTTTAGTAGAGAATAGATTAGAATTTTAACTGTTCAAAAGACAGACGAAAAGGTGATCACAGGTTTAGAAAGGTTTCTGAATGACTGAATAGAATAAGGCTTGTCATCCTGGAACAGAGAGGACTATGAGGAAGGAAAAGGCATAACAGATTTATACAAAATAACAAGTAATATAGGAGAGAGAGATGAAGACTGGTTGTTTAAGAACTCTTTCAAGAATGTAGTCCATAAAACAAATCTAGTAAGTGGCAAAATTTAAAAAAAAAAAAAAAAAGAAAAAGAGAAAAAAAGATAGAAGAATGCAGCTAAAAATATTGTGGGTGGTCAGAATCTTAGATTATATTTAGTGAAGAATTGCACAGGTACTTGGATGAGAGATCCACTGAGTCTTGCTGAACAGATCATGTGAAAGTCAGGAAATTCTTTGAGCTGAATGCAATCAATAACTGAGAGAGTGCCAACAGGAAAAGTCCTATATGCTTTCCTTGTCATCACAACCAGGAAACTCAATGGACTCAATTTTAAAATATTGCATCTGATCCAAAGTTTGTTAGTACACTGATTTTCATCACATCTAGCATGCTTAGCGTGGGAACACTTAGACCAGTGTCCTGGGTTCAGCAGTAGCAGTCATTTTTCTCCTTCTTAGTAGCTGGTGCAGTGCTGTGGTTTCGACTTTCATCCTGGGAACAGTTCTGATAACACCAATGTTTTTAGTTGTTGCTAAGTTATGTTTACCCTGACCAAGGACTTTGTGAGTCTCATGCTCTGCCAGGGAGGAGGGGAAGCAAGGAGGAAGCAGAGACAGGACACCTGACCCAAACTGACCAAAGAGGTATTCCATACCACAGCACGTCATGCCCAGGATGTAAAAGAGGGGGCAGTTACCCAGAAGGGTTATAGCAATGCTGGGGTCGGGCTGGGTATCGAGATAACTGCTCAGGTCAGGCTGGGTATCAGTCGGTGGGTGGTGAGTGGTTGTATTCTCTTCCCCTGTTATTTCCCTTATCATTATTATTGGTGGTAGCAGCAGTGTTTTGTTATACCTTAGTTACTAAACTGTTCTTATCTCAACCCATGGGAGTTACATTCTTTCATTTATCCTCCCCATGCCTCCGGGATCTGAGGGAGGAAGAGGGGGAGTGAGTGAGCAGGCTACATGGTTCTGAGTGACTGACTGGGCTTAACCCATGGCAACAAGACAGATGATTTAGAGGGAAGAGTTGCCTGAGTTCAGATTTCTACTAAGGTATATACAGTTACACACCTCAATGAAATAGGATTCATCCTGTGGTATCCTAGTCCTTCTAGCTGGTTACTAATCAAGATTTTTGCTGGGCTGTTTATGCAGTTGATATTTTGAAACAGCTGATATAGTTAGTTAACCAGAGGATCCAAAACCAGATATTACTGAGAAGCAGAAGCAGAACTTAGGGTGGAGCTTGCAGTAGGCAGAGTATGACAACATGCTTTGCCCTGCATTTGTATAAAAGCTAAACGAGGAAAAAAGTATTGTCTTTGCTGAATTTTAGTGACATATAAAAGGCACTTATATACATACATATATATATATAAAATAAACATTTGAAAATAGAGTATAAAATGGATCTGGGAACATGAATTTGCTCATATTTTTATGAATATGAGACAATAAAAAGCCATTTTTTTACATTTCACATAAGCCTTTCCTCAAATTACATTGCTTACTAAGATATGTTACTCCACAGCAATCCTAATGCAGCTATGAGAAACTGCTGCCCATATTTATTTGTTTGAGCTAATGGTATTTCTTTGTACACTAGCCATAAAGTGGATATATTTGTATATATTTCTCCATCTAAAGTATGGCAGTCAACAGAATATCAATATATAATTTCTTTTAAATATATTTTTATTTCTGATTTCCAGATAATAAAAGCTTGTGTTGAAATATGCAGTTCATACCTGCCATATAAATTCACATGGGAAGGAAACAAGAAGAAGAAAATGCATCTGTGGAAACAGGGATGCCTTTTAAGATCACCTTCAAAGTGGAATTTTCTGAATACACAAAGCCCTGTTCTTAATACCTCTTAAATTGTAATTATGATTTTATTTTTTTAATTCTGAAAGATGATCTTTCTTGAGCACTGCTTCTGTGATGCTTGCTTTTTTAAGATTTAATATCATTATCACCTCGGAAATTATTATTTTGATATGCCTATATTTTTAAAAAAACATATTTCTCTGCTATCAATTTTACTATAGTTTATCTTGGCCAGCAAAATCTTTAAAATTACGTTTCATTTGTTGTAAATTGCACTCTAAGCTGAACTAAGTCAATTTAAATGAATTTCTATATTCATTTGAGATGCTACTGTTATCCTTTCAGAAAATATTTAAAGACCTTTTTGAATACAGTAATTCTGATATCAGAAAGATGTAATACAGAACTGTAAAGAAATGGGCCATGAAATTCTAGGGGTTGAGGATGGTGTGGGGTAAGGAAATTTTACATTAAGATTTTTCTTTATAAATAAGAAAAAGGACTGGGGTATCGGTTGTCACTATTTTTTGTCATCTCAGGAAATTTGCAATATTATATTAAATTACCTTGTCTTCATCCAAAAAGTATCAGCTGCAAGCAGTGAAATTCCTAAATAGGATTTTATTTATATATTATGTTGGTGGGTTTTTTTGCTAGAAGGATCAACAATAGTTCATTTCCCTAACCAAGCCAGAATGGATTTAATTAAAATCCATAATTCGTTTCAAGAGGAAGATCAACACCTTTGAGCTCCGTGATTTTATAACAGAATCATAAGCACAGTGAAATCAAACTGATTTGTTAAGTTGCTATAGAATTATCAGTGAGAGGTTTGGTAGAAATTTGAAACTCAAAGGTTCTGAAAGGATCAGAAGGAAGAAAAATTTAATTTTATTCTGCATTTTTAGGAAGATCGCTCTTAAATTAAGGTGTTTTGACATTTCTTTTTGTTCTCATTTGCCTTTTTAGCATGATCAATAGGGTAATATCACATGTCTGTAAAGTATATAATTTAAAAATGTTTCTACCAACTTCATTATATTGATTATAAAAATAGATTTGTGCTAACTTTTTTATAGTGGCATTTTGTAAAGGCAACTTAACAATATAAAATCTATATGAAGCCTGCCTAAAAACAACAAACAAACAAATTTGTAAAACTGACTGATAGAATAATAAAAAGCTGAAATTTTTAAAATTCTTCTTAAAATTTACAGACTGGCTGCAAAATTTTCCGTATTCTAAAGTGCTCTTTTGTTGATGATCTAACTTAGACAGAGTAGTCCAGAGAAATCAACCCTAAAGGAAAAGAATCATAATAGTTTGGGGAAAAAAAATACAACCTGGTAACTTCCAAATACCTTTTACTAAGGTGTGTCTTGTTTTCTGCTAAAAAAAGTGTCATACTATTAAAAAAATTGCAATATTTTTGAATGAAAAGATTTATATTTTCTTTAAAAAATCTTTACAGTACCTTTTTTGATCAAGTGGGAAAAAAAGAAAGTATGAGGTTGGGGTTTTTTGTTTTCGTTTTTTAATGTTGTGTTTCCTAGGTCACGGTACTGTTGTAATTCTGTCTTGTACAGGATGAATGTACATGAAGGTACATGAAAGTGAATTTCACACATACACTTAAAATAGTGTATTGCTGATATAAGTTTATTTAAGTGTGCGCTGATAGTATCTTGAAATCTGCTGTCAGTTTTTAGTGGCTACCAGAATAAGAAAAATCTTGTCATTCTGGAACGATCATATTTCAGAGATGGAAGACAACATCTCAGGCTGTGAAAGAGAAAGCATTATCAGCCACTTCTTCCGTTCCCAAACCTGTACCAGGGTGCTCACAGTCCTTGTAAAGATGGAAAGTACTTGAGTACAGTTAAGATACATCTTTTTATCCCATAGTTATATTAAAAGATTTTCCTTCCAAGCTGAAATTACATTAATTTGGCACAAAAGGTTTCTGTTCTTCAGAACCTCCCCTGTTTTAGGCAATTGTAGCAGATATGGCATGCTGAAGGAGCAGGCCTTTGGTGGTTTGCAGTGTCATGGACTTGATTATAAGAAAGGTACTGGAATTTCATATGAGCTTGTGGTGCTTAAAATGGTAAATGGTCTTGCCTTGCTAGTGGGTACCACGTATGTTCTTTGTGCATGCATAGCATTTCACAGGGATGGGGGGCAGCAAATGCAGTGCATTGTGCAAGCCCTTGGGAGGTGGTCCGTGAGGGACATTTCTGCAGAGCTTCCAGCACAACATTTCTTAACAAGGTAGAACATGGTTTTGAGAGTTTTCTCTCTTCCACTTTTCAGCTGAAGTATAAGTAAGTTTTTGTAACCTTTCCTTCATGTGTCTAATCTATATGGTGTGCACATTTTATTCATTTTCTGAGTGAAAGTTTTGCAAAATATATTTGGATAGCAGTCCTAGTTGCAATGTACAGTCTGCTTGAATTCCCATGAAAACTATTCTTCCATGAATGATGAGGTAGGCAGAGAGAAAAGCATACACCGCATTGCTGGGACAATGAGCTAATTTGAGCTGCTTGATATCTAGTGGTTTGAGTCACATTGTTGTTTTTCTTTACAGTACTTTGAAACATCAGCCTTACCAATGTGCCTGTGGAGAGAAGTAGAATAAAATTATACAGGCCAAAGCCTCTGAATATTCAGTCTATTGTAGCATGATATATAGCAATGTTTACAGGTACGTGACAGCTTGTATTTTCTTTGTTGCAAATTTTAAGAGCCATCAATTGAATTTGTACACTATGATGTCATTATATGTGCTTCTACCATATAATTTGTTATTTTTAATGCTCAATACAAAAACTTATTTGAAAATAATAATAAAAATAAAAGAAAGTTAAAAGTAGTTAAACCAAAACAAAAATAATTTCTTCATATTAGGCACATATAACTGAGTATACTGAGTGAATCAAGAATTCAGAACAGATCTGGACCTCATTCTTAACTGATAAAACATTGGTAAAGTTTAGACACATGGCATTCAAAACTCTCAAATGATGCTGTAAATGCTCTGGGGGGAGGACTGGGAGGGTAAAAGAATGCCTCCTTCACAGGTTGACCACCTGAGAAGGAGAAAGAATATGTGTAATTGCTAAGCACTTCTATTATATACCTCCCAAAGTATAAAGGTGGTGACCATACTGGGAACATAAGCCAGATAAGTTTCATGATCAATAATTCTATTGTGTTACAAGTCATTATCATAAAGTACACTGAGACAAGAACTTTAGCCCAAGCCCCACACTTGAAAAACACTAATACAGCAAATACCAGATCTAAGTAAGTTACAACATTCTGAAGCTGTGAGATCAAGAGGAACAACTTTGAGAGCCAATAAATCAGCATTGTGACGAGTGACTATTAATCCAGTCAGATCTGTTGTTATCTCAACCCCTTCGGGCCCCACGTTGGGCACCAAAAAGAACTGTCGTGCTTTAACCCCAACCAAGACAGCTTTTGCACTTACTCCCACTGAGTGGTGCCAGGCTGGAAGCAATCGAGGCCCACATCAGTCCGTCCCCCCCTTCCCCAGGGGCTGCCGCCCCCTTTCCCCGTTCCCAGAGGGGTGGGGAGGAGAATCGAAGGAATGCAACTCCCACGGGCTGAGATAAGAACAGTCTAGCAACTAATGTACAATACGAATCACCACCGCTACCACCAACGACAACAATGATAAGAGAAAATAGCAAAGGAAAGGAGTACAATACCACGCGCCGAACCACCAGTCTGACCCGGCCGACACCCTGTCCTTCCGGGTACCTCCCAGTTCCCCTCTGGACATGACGTGCTGTGGTATGGAATACCTCTTTGGTCAGTTTGGGTCAGGTGTCCTGTCTCTGCTTCCTCCCGGCTTCCCCTCCTCCCTGGCAGAGCACGAGGCTCACAAAGTCCTTGGCCAAACCAAAACATCATTTTTATCAGCTTTGTTCCCAGCCCGAAAGTCAAAACACAGCACTGCACCAGCTACCAAGAAGGAGAAAAAATGACTGCTGTTGCTAAACCCAGGACACATGGTCATGTTGGTATTCACAGAATGAATTGTCCAAAATGCTCTCTACTAGTGAACTAGTCCTAGCTATTCAGAAGTATGGGAATACGCAAGGAAATTCAAAGTTAAAAACACCATATCCTAATAGGCAGAAAATTTGGAAGAATCTGAGAAGTCAGAGATTTTACCTATTCAGTAATATGAGGAGAGGCAAAAAGGCGCCACTATATAGGTTATATTTTTAATCAACTTTTGTGGGAGATTTTATTATACTGACTGATTTTCTTATGCTCCATGTACATAAAGAATATAGTAATTTTTGTATGGAAGAATTCAATAAAAAAAAAACCTGTCATGTCAGAGCTTGTGAGGACTTGATATTTAGCTGAGAGTAAGTCAGCTTCATGGTCAGTGATGGATCTCATAATCCATTTACACCAGGCAGTAGGTTAACTGGGATATTCTAGAATCCCATATGGCTCTGGTATCAGTGCTCAGGACGGCTCTATGGGTAGTAATAAAGGTTCTTGAGTGATATTTGTTCACTGTCTTATTCCTTGAGCATTTAACAGTTTTCTTGAGCATTAAAGAGTGGAGAAAATCCTTGATATTTTATGAGTGGGAAAATTTGCCAGACACCTGTATCATCAGAATTACCATGTTTTTTTGAAACATGATGGCATAGGAGCAAGGTAAAAGAGAAATATACTATAAAACAAACAGTGGGTATGCATGAAATCTTATTAACTCCCCCTTTTGGGGGACTTATTGAGCAAGAAATAGATGAACAAAGTCTCACAGATGGGCAGAAGAAAACCCCAGAAAAACAAAATGCTAGGTGACTGGCTACAGTAAAATGTATTCTACAATACTATGAAAAAATGACATGATCTGTAGATATGAGATCGTTGAGTCTACAAAGCCCTTGGTGAGATAAATGGGGAAATTCATGGCTCTCAGAGATATAATTTCTAATTTTCTTCATCTTGGGAAGACATTTGGTTACACTCTGCTACCTTTAATTGGTTACAGGTTCCGCTCATGCTTTCAAGGTTATAGCAAGGAAGGCTAGAAACAAAGCTGTGTTTTATTTTGGTTTTAATGAATACTGAAATGCTAGAGTCCCCATTGGTTGCAAGAAGTGCTTTCCACAGCAAAATATGTAGCCATGAAATAAACTGGGCCTTGGATTAACTTATTTCCTCACATCTTTTTTCATCTTTATACTTTTCATAACTGCCAGGATTTGAAAGAGTATTTCTGAAGGATTTTTAGTAAAGTCTCACTTCCTTTGACAAGTAACAAAACAACGTAAAACATGTGCAAAATAACTGAAGTGATGCACAATTCTGAGTATGCAGGGTTTTATTGATGATGGTAGTCTAGAAGAGATAAAGTCCACCCCTTTTACTTTCATGGTGATGTAACTGGAAAGGATCAGCCTACATGTCATCACACAAAACCAAGTATGTTGCTGTGTATAGGCTAGTGATCGCTTAGTTTCATCTCTGGTAGAGATTCCCTCCTCTTCATCTAAGGTAGCAACAGGTTAATATAACAGTGCAAAACGATAAGTTTAAAAGTAGGGATTCCTATATTACTGCATACTTATGAGTAAATTAAAGAAAATACAAAAGGATAAGTGTGATGAAAACAATAAAAATTCTATTAAATTATATGAAAGTATGTGCAGTTTTTGATCCATTCAAAGTTATTCTGTAATCTGTTTCTGTTACTGACTACTGAAAAGAAAGAAAGAAACAAACAAACAGAAACCCACAACAATTTAGAAGTTCTGGATTCTAAAATATGTGCATTTTTTCCTTATTCATCAAGTTATCCAGAAATAATGAACCAATTTCTTGAAGGAAAAAAAAAAAAATTATCTCTACAGCAATATCCCAGGTCTGAAGGATATGTAGAAGTGTATAAATATGTTATTGCTGTCCAGAGATTGCATATTTTTCTGTTTTCTGTTTTTAAATAGCAGCAGGATGCAATAGGTTTAGTTCTCAGTTATGCTACTATAAATTGAGAAAATCAGAGACAGGAAAAAAAACCACCAAAACCCATAAAAGATTCCATGTAAAAGCCAGAATGCCATCACAGATCAGACAAATTATTATATGTACATCACTGTTATAATAAGATTATTTCAGATGATACGAATATCAGATGTGTAACAATGACATATTTAAGGTATATACTAATCTATAATGTGTAAGATCAATAAAGTGGTATTTTTTTTTTATGCCTATTCCAAACCCATTTATTTTTGATAAGATTTTTCCAGACATGCAAAATGAATCCCATTAAGTTTAGAGCCTATTGTTCTTGCATATTCTGATGGTAGTTACTACTACACAATTCTTCTCTCTTTTCTAAAAAGGAAAAAAAGGAAAAGGGAAAAAAAAATAAAAAACCCCAATGGAATTCTAACTTAAAAAAAAAAAAAGAGAGATAAAATTAATATCTCAAATAGAATCATAGAATCATAGAATAGTTACAGTTGGAAAGGACCTTAAGATCATCAAGTTCCAGCCCACCTGCCATGGGCAGGGACACCTCACTCTAAACCATATCACCCAAGGCCTCATCCAACCTGGCCTTGAACACTGCCAGTGATGGAGCATTCACAATGTCCTTGGGCAACCTATTCCAGTGCCTCACCACCCTAACAGGAAAGAATTTCTTCCTTATATCCAATCTAAACTTCCCCTGTTTAAGTCAGGTCATAAACTTTTCTTTCAGCTCCTTTATAAATTTCCTTTTTTGCCATTTGCCTGCTTTTTGAAATCCCGTGATAGGTGATTTTGGTCAAAAACTGAACACAGCCCTTATAAACAATTTCCTTAGAAGAAGAGAATCTATCAAAGAGTTGCAGTCGTTCAGTTGCTGAACGGAGAATCTCATTTGTAAAGTAAATGTACTGCCGCTTTTCTGTCAGTTTTAAAAGAATGAGTCATATTAAATGTGTACCTAAGCCAGTCAGAATCATTTTGGACACACTAATGTAATTTATAAGAAAAGAAGCAAGAGTAGAAAGACACTGTTGTATCCTCTTGTCAGCTACTGCAAAAATTAGAAGAACGTCCTTCCGTTTACAATAAAATGTCTGTTTTGATTTATGAAATTGTTAGTCTGTGTCAAATTAGACTCTACTTCAATTTTATGATTTTTTTTAACTTAGAATGAAATATGTTATCAATCACATAGCTTCCATATGTCTAAAAAAAGTTTATAGTCAACCAGTGTTTTGAATATTCTACTAGGTGTTTTGCGTCTATTTTTTTGCCAGTCAGTACTGTGTGCACAGTACATACCATTTATATCTTACTTCCCTCACACACTAAGGTATTATTATTTCATACCTTTTGAACTTGTCAGTGCATGCTGATGATTTTGCTAGTTTTCCTTTTATAGACATGACTGTAAAGATTAGTTTCTCTCTGAATGTCAAAAATACTAAACTAATTATATGCTATTTTACACCAGCCTTTGTGTTTACTATACAGGGTTACATCATTTTTAAATGCTGTACTAGGAGAACTATAAGTTGCAGTGGTCTTCATTGGATGCCCATAGTGACAACTGGTCTACTATAGTACCATACTTCAAAGCATATATGCCAACTCCTGTGGCGTTACTTAAGATTTAGTTCAAGAAGCTGAAGACTGCAAAAAAAAAAAAAAATCATGGAGATTGAGAAGTTCTGAGGAAGAAATAGAATTGAGAAGTCAATGACGGAACTTAGGGAACAGAGAACATCTTTTGGTCAAAACTACCTTATTTGTAAACTAAATTGCCCCCCAAAAGAGAGAGAGAAAATATATGTTAGAGAGTGACTGCTGCTAGCCAAAGTGTAGAGTAGAAATAGAAGTTTACTAAAATCTTTCTGTGGAAAATATGTCTGAAAATTCAATTTTCTTTTTTTAGGGCATATGTCTTCTTGATTCTAAAAAGTGTGGTGACATTGGCGACAGAAATACATCAACTGTACTTTAAAAAATGAAAATGCAGCAGGTTTTTATACTTGGCCTACTTGCATTCACAGAAGTTTTTAAAAGTTTTTATCAGTATAGCTTTTGGTAGGTTTTTAATTTTGAGATCACACATAGAAAATTTCATTCAGTTCCTATCATCTGAATTTCATTCAGTGTTCATTCAGTTTCTATCGTCTTCACTTATGTAATCTTATTTTCATGGTAAGATATATGGGAAAACATAAAAAAGAAAACCAAAACATTTTATGACATAGTCTCCTGTGTCAAATTTCAAGTCTGAAAGCAAAAGAAATAACAACTGGGTCTTCAGTTTTGATTTCTAGTGAAAACCATGAACTGGCCAGGATGCCTCTAGACAGCAGTGAATGATAATTTGAAGTGCACCCTGAAAACAATCAGAAGACAGAAGAAACTAAGCTGGCAAAGTAACAAAGTTAAAAATTAGACAATATTTTATATATTAGGGTGCATTTATGAAAGCTATCTAAAGCCTGATTGGGAAAAAAATAAAAAATTAGAATTTTAGGAGTATTTAAGTTGCTATATCCTTTTGACATAGCATGGTGTGTGTATAAAATGAGAGAGACAAAAAACTGCCAATACTTGAAAAAAAACTGACCTGATGAAGAAGAATGATATGATGGACACTCTAACACCCCAGGTAAATTCAGTTCTCTCCCTGCTTGTTTTGTGAAATTTCTTTGTAATCTGGGCAAGTGTAGTATTTTTCCTCCTCTGTGTTTAATAAAAGTGCGTTGTTTCATTGTATTGTAAAGTTTTGAGTATTTTAAGAATATTGCAAAACCTGACAGTCCTCTGACCTATCAGGATATAGACATCTTAAACTGAGTAACTAATGCTAGTTACAATAATGACTTTATCCTTCAGTGATTATGATACCATCACCTCAAACCAGAAATGACATATAAAATCAATAATGACCATTCAGATAACATAGCAATGAAAATCAAATGCTTACAAAAAGTTAATACTTTTGTTCTAAGAGCAAGTTATAGATAGTGTGGTTCTAAAACCCTAAAATTAAATATTGATCAGTTTCTCATTCTGTGGTTATTCTATAAGTTTTGACCATTTTGAATTAAGGCAGAAGTTTTATGAGAAAAAACTATATCTAATATATAACATAAATAGTAATGTATATATAATGTATTAGACATATATAATTAAGACTGAACTATAAAAAGTGACAGCAAATAATCTGAATGTAAGTAGCACAGTTTGATTTCATAGAAGACCTGAACCATTGCAACGAGATATATACTTAAATGTCAGTCATCACTCAAAAAAAAACAATTATATGGATCTTATACAACAGCAACAACCAAAGTCATAGCTAAGACTGCATTGTGCAGTATTGTCTGTCTTTAATCACCCTGGAATCTGCAATTTGAGTCTTTCTCTTCTCACAAATTTGTGAATTCATGTGCAGCATGTCTCATTCTGATCTGTTGTACTGATTTTAGTTGTTTGAAGGCCACAGAAAGCTTTTCCAGATTGATTCTAGAAAGTTTAACCCAATACATGTCCTTAATTGTTACAAACTACTTCCAAAGCAAAACAACAAAAAATTAGTCTCTCTGTTGAAATTAAAGAAGCAGTAATTGCTGACCCTCCATGTCTCATCACAGTATTGCTTGCTGGTTCATTTGGTCAATTTCAGCCTGAAGTTCAGAGGAACAATGCGGTTGTGCTAATATGAAGGGGGAAAAGTGAAGTAAGCCAGAAAAGAGTGGTTGGAATTTAGTTTGCCTTATTTATGGAGAAATTCTTCTGACTCCACATTAATGTCTTACACAAAGAAGGCAAGATTGAGTTCACAGGCAAAACAAACAATGATCAGCAAAAAAAATTAAGAAAAGTTATCCCTTATTTCCTGAGTCAACCAGTATTGCAAAGATGACTGCAGTATTGTAGGGCAGATAAAACACAGTGAAGAAGTTATCACACAAGATTTCAACAATAAAGGTTATTTTTTTTTCCTGTCCTGCAGCTGCAGGAAGATACCGGGTTCCAAAAAGATAACTCCTACCTAAAGGAGAGTCCCAAGCTAGTTTGCGGCGCCACTTCAAGCAGAAGCTGGCAATTTTATCCTTTGCTTTATTTCCTTTTTTTAATGAATAAAATAATATATATTTGGCAACATAAAATAACTAGTAAAAATGAACTATAAATACAGGTTTTTTTTAATAAAGAAACACACTTTCTATGTAAGTAAAATATATTATTAATGTGTGTGTGTTGAAAAAAGAAGATACACGTTTTTTTTTTCTTATTAGAAAGCTGAAGTGCAGAAATGAATCCTTAGGGATTCAGGCAGACACAGCTTTTTGCTCTAGTACATGACTTGTATGACTTCACTAAAATTACAGATGTCAATAAATTCCTTAGAGGGTGTATTTATATACTATATTTTAAGCGGAATGTTGATCTTAATGATTTTTAGTTGATCTAAATGATCAGACAGCTTTAAAGGTACTTCCTCTGAAAGCTGAAGTATTGTAAACAAACCAATAACAAGAAATAATTGAGTAGATCCTGGCAAATATGAACTTGAACACATAATAACAAAAATAATTTATGCTAGAGTAATTTCTGTGAATGTGTTGTAGGAATAAGGATTTGTGAAGGAAGAACATACATTTACCTCTTTTCAGAATAAGAAATTCGTTAACATTCTGCAGCTGAAGTATATGACTTGTTATTCTATATCCTTCTAAAATAAAAGGTTTTTCACCTGGCAGCAAATTTTCTTCTGAGGTTCACTGTAAATACCACCTGCCTGGTGTAGACGTACTGCTGTGGAATCACTAAATGGAGATTTTGCAGAAGAATTCTATAATAAATGCGTTACATATCATAGAATCATTTATATTGGAAAATACCCTTAGGATCATTGAGTCAAACTGTTAACCTAATACTGCCAAATCCATCCCTAAATCATGTCCCTAAGTGCCATATGTACACATCTTTTGAATGCATCCAGAGATGGTCACTCAAACACTTTCCTGGGCAGCCTGTTCCAATGCCTGATGACCCTTTTGATGAAGAACTTTTTCTTAATAGCCAATCTAAATAACCCATGATGCAACTTAGGCGCTTCATTCTGTCACTTGCTCTTGGGAAAAGAGACCAACACCTCCCTTCACCAACACAAACACTTGCTCTTGGGAAAAGAGACCAACACCTCCCTTCATTCTATCACTTGCTCTTGGGAAAAGAGACCAACACCCACTTTGTAACAGCTACCTTTCAGGTGCTTGAAGGGGAGAAATAAGGTCTTCCTTGAGCCTCCTTTTCTCCAGGCTTAGCAACCCCAATTCCCTCAGCTGTTTCTCATGAGCCTTGTGCTCGAGACCTGTCAACATTTTGTTCCTCTTCTTTGGACCCACTCCAGTACCTCAATGTCTTTCCTGTAGTGAGGGGCCCAGAACTGACTACATTATTCAAGACGCAGCTTCATCAGTACCAAGTACAGCAGGACAATCACTTCCCTGGCCCTGCTGGCCACACCACCTCTGATACAGGCTAGGATGCTGTTAGCCTTCTTGGCCATGTGCGCACAAGCTGGCTTATAATCAGCATCCTCAGGTCCTTTTCTGATGGGCAGGTTTCCAGCCATTCTTCTTCAAGCCTGGAGCATTGCATGGGGTTGTTGTGACCCAAATGCAGGACCTGGGACTGAGCCTTGTTGAACCTCATACAATTGGCCTTGGCCCATTGACCCAGTCTGTCCAGATCCCTTTGCAGACCCTTCCTACCCTCCAGCAGATCAATGCTTCTGACCAAGCTGGTGTTCTCTGCAAAGTTACTGAGGACATGCTCGATCCCCTAATCCAGATCATTAATAAAGATAGTCCCAGAACTGAGCCCTGGAGAACACCACTTGTGAACCACTGCCAACTGGATTTAACTCCACTACCACTCTTTGGGGTCTGCCATTCAGTCATTTTTTTACCCGTGAAGAGTACACCTGTCCAATCCATGAGCAGTCAGTTTCTCCAGAAAAATGCTGTGGGAAATGGTGTCAAAGGTTTCACTAAAGTCTAAGTAGACAACTAGAGCCTTTCCCTCATCCAATAAACTGATCAGCTTGTTATAGAAGGAGATCAGATTAGTCACCTGTCTTTCATAAACCCATACCGATTGGGCCTGACATCTAGTTCTGTGTCTGATGCATGGTGACACCCAAGATGATCAGCTCCACAATCTTCCCCATCACCAAAGTCAGACTCTCAGGTCTGTAATTCCCCAGATCCTCCTTCTGACTCTTCTTGATGGACTTCACATTCACTAATATCCAGTCAAAGGGGATCTGCCCAGTTAGCCAGGGGAGCTGATGAATGATTGAAAGTGGCTCAGTGAGCACTTCCTCTAGATCCTTCAGTCCCCTTGGGTAGATCCCGTCCTGTTCTATAGACCTGTTGGTGTCCAAGTGGTGTAGCAGGTTGCTGACCGTTTCCCTTGGATTATGTTTGCTACATTCTGCTCCCCATCCCTGTCTTCCACCTCAGGGTGGCTGGCTACTTGGAGAACAACTGATCTTATTATTTTATGTTGGCTAGATAATACTAAGAAAAAAACTACATAGACATAAATATATATGGACATTCTACTAGATTTCTAAAACAAAATTATGGAATCAGAAAAAATTGGGAACCTTTGACATTGATACCAGCTTTACTTTCTGTATAATAAAACAGAATCTGGGAACATAAAAGTATAACTGAATACTAATGCTAGTTATTTTTCTCCTGTGAATATGTTCACAGACAATATATGTTGTTACATATATATTCATATATGCACAGAACTACATACACTTTTGTAAGTGGATAACAGTGTTATAAAGTAACTTAATTTCTTCAACAGAAGAATAATGTGTTGTCAAATTTTCTGTCTTATCATGAAAGACATGATGGAATTAATGAAATTATAAAGGGAATTTGGCAAAGAAAAATGTCCCAAAAAGCAGATGCAATGCTTGGCTTCATCATTCAAGCTATTTCCAGTAAGCAAATGGAGATGTGATTGAGTTGTGATTGTGCAAGCTTCAGTTGGAATATATATTCTTTTGAACAAAACAAAAATTACATGATTTGCAAGGGAAATTACTATATTATCAGCACTGGAAAACTTATGAAAGGAACAGAAACTGAAAAAAACCTTTGGCTTGTCTAGCGTAACCAAATGAATGATCTCGTCAAAACCATGAGGGTAAACACCAAGAAAGCAGAAATTCTAAACAGCGCCATTATAGTATTAATAGTATTAATATCCTCAAACAGGAAAAAAAAAAATAAACAACCCAAAAGTAAATGTGTTAGACTGAAAAATCAGAAAAAAAAAGGTTTCTAACTAATAAAAGAATTCGACTTCACCATGTCAAGCCAAGAAGAGCAGATCTACACTCTGCAGTACTTAGCTTCATAAATATGTGTGCATTTATATAATACAGTTTTCTGTCATAATAAATACCTATGAACAGCAGTCACAAAAGATAATAATAATAAAAAAAAATCACTTGTTGCCTGTTACAGCCCATCAGCTGCATGTTCATAGAACTATGTCTCAGAAGATATATGCTGCAGTTTGGAATGACGTTTTTACTGTAGTCTTGAGTAGTGAGAGTTAATTTCACACTGTTCAAAAGAAATTAAAGAAATTTGGTCGATAAAGATCTGTTCAAATATGTTTGTGGGGTGTAGAATTAACAGGATGTAGTATAAAAGATTCTCTAGTGTCTCAAAATCAGCTATACCATTCTGTTTATGTTCAGGTTTTGTACAAAATTATTTCTATGTATTTCTATAAATACTTTAAGCAAATTATCATGCATTAGTCTTCTCTCACCCTTTCATCCAAAGGAAAATATTGTTAAAATTTTTCTTTTTCTTTTTCTTTTTTTTTTGTTTCAGTTAACTTTTCTGTTTTGTATTCAATTATGTATTTTTGCCACTGAGTTCTTAGATCTTCACAATCTTCAACCAAGAGCACATAAAATGTTATTTCCCACTCTGGTAATTTTTATTCTTTACTCTTTTGCTGCATATGAAAAGGGAATCTATAACCACAGCTTATGTCTAGAAGTGATTTTTTTCAGGGTGAACACTCTTACAGTTTTAGCATGAAAATTAGAGAGAATTAATCATCTATCACAACATGACTATATCTTCTATTGGAAGATATAGAACTGACAAAGGAGGAAAATTAGTGTAAATCAGAAACTGAAGAATAGCTCTGACTGTTAGAATTAAACATTTGGTTTCACTCTGGATTTTGGAACTGACTAAACAGTTTGGCATAGCCAAAAAAGCAGTAAGATGAACAAAGTACGCGTGACCTTCTAGAGAATTTGGAAAATTTTAAAATTTTAAATGGTTTTCCTATATTTTTTCTTTCAGAACTAAAGAAAATATTTAATTTTGGTTAAAGCAATTTTTTTCATTATTGATAAACAGTCGTTTACTACTAAAAGAAATATTCTGCATGTCAAAAAAGGTGGCATCTCTTCTCTAAGAAATTTTGTATAACTGAAACCAATACTTTCTTGGTATAGTGAACAAAAATAGGAGTGGCTTATTTACATATGCCAGAAAAAAAAACAGCATGACAAGACACAATAAGTTCTTATAGTATAAAAGTCTGTATCCTGTGCTTCAGTATTATACTGAACTACATGAATAGAGAATTATGTCCAACAGCACAACAGAAACTTATTAATAAGCAGACTTTATGCTGATGATGTTAACTTCGGTGGTGAAATTTGATTGGCTTGCACCTCAGGTTTTTTTCAGAAACTTGAGTTAAATTACGTTTCTAGACTCCGCCTCCTCCCTGTCTAGCTATATGTGCTATTTATCTATAAAGCGCTTGGTGGAGACACTGAAAAGAAGCAAGACTGTTGCTGGTTTAGACGTACTGCTATTTTGCCTGATGCAGAAATACAGCTTTTGGTAAGAACTATGCTATCTGTATGTTATACAGTAACCAAAAGGTAAGAAATCCGAGGTCTTAACATTATCTTAAGCTTTTTTTAAATGTCTCAGTGACTTTCTTGGTTAAGAATAGGATACATCTCATTATCAGGTCTGACAAAGAACACGGTGATCACAATAGGCACCCCTGTGCTGAAAAGGTGAATTATGTATTTTTTAGAACTAAAGCTTATACAGGTGTGATTTCTTTTTCTTATTCCCGTTTATCTTACTACATTCTGCTTCTGCTCTTCCAGCAGCTATGCATATCTGGTTTTATTAAATTTGTTAAAGGTGGTAACATCATTTTTGAGTATGAGCTGGGGTGTGTTGAAAATGAAATACTATAGATTAAACCAACAATCATGGTTTTAAACTATAAAGGAGGGGATATTTAGGCTGGCCATAAGGAAGAAATTCTTTACTACAAGGGTGGTAAGACACTGCAACTGGTTGCCCAGAGATGCTGTAGGCGTTCCATCATTGGGAGTGTTCAAGGTCAAGTTAGATGGGCTTTTTACCAACCTAATCCAGTGGAAGATGTCTCTGCCCACAGCATGGGGCTGGAACTGTATCTTTGAATGTCCCTTCCAACCCAACCCATTCTGTGATAAGTGCGAGCAAGTTTAACACAGTGATGTTTGGGAGCTGAATCACTTTGCTTCTGAGCAGAGGGTGAGAAAGTTGAGCTTGTTCAGTCTGAGTAGAGATGGCTTCTGATGGACTAAAAACCAGCCTATCAGAACCTATGGGAAAGTTATAAAGAAGTTGGAGCTAATGTCTTCACAGTGAGGCACAGCAGATGGATGAGAAGCAATAGACGTAAACCAAAATAAGAGAGGTTCACACTGATATAGGAAGAAACTTCTTTCGGATGAGGACATATGGGCGGTTCAACAGGCTGTCTAGAGAGGTGATGCGGTCTCTCCATTCTTGGAGGTTTTTCAAGATCTGAAACAAACCCTGAGAAATCTGATCTCATAGCTGATCCTATTTTGAATCTTTTGATGTCTCCTCTAATGAGAATTATCCTATGATCCCATGAATAAACAAGTTTTGTCCAGGAGCAATAGGAAATGTAATTTCTAATAGCCTATCTTTTCTTTTCCTAAATTCTTTTCCTTTTCCTTGACTCCTAAGACCTGCTCACTGAACAGAATATACTCCTATAAAAGTATAATAGTATGTATAAATAGGTATATATCAGTGTGTATGTAAAAGTAGATAGTATATATATTCATACTAGTAGAGAACTAAACTTTATTCTTAGAAAATACCAGGTAAGTGAGATCCACTTTATCAAATGCTCCGAGAAAAAGAACCAAGATCTTAATCTATATTGAGTTTTTGTGAAACCAGTCCAAACATTGGAAGACAAATTAAATATTTCAGTAATCGTATGTGTTAACAAGAAGACATGCCTCAGTAGTCCTTTGTAACTGGAATTTATCTCTTTCTAAATACTTCGTGCCAAAGTATACCTCATCAGTGCTGTCTGATTGGAAAATTAAAAATATATTAACAGAACTATTAATAATGATCGATTTTAATAAAAATTTACTGACATCAAATAAAGGAAATCCCTAATTTAACTGAATCAGCCACTTCTGGATGCATACCTTGTTTTATATTCAGCATTTATAATTAATGAGAAGAATGTTCTCAAGGATACTTACTCAGCTTGAATAAATATGCAGTCATAGAATCATGGAATGATTTGGATTGGAAGGGACCTTAAAGATCATCTGGTTCCAGCCCCCCTGCCATACGCAGGGATACCCTCCACTAGATCAGGCTTCTCAGAGCCCAACACAACCTGGCCTTGAACACTTTCAGGAATGGGTCAGCCACAATTTTCTGGGCAACCTGTTCCACCCTCACAGTGAACAACCTTTTCCTTATATCCAGCCTAAATCTACTCTCAGCTTTTAGCCCTCCCCCTCTTCCCTTGTCCTATCACTACATACCCTTGTGAAAAGTCCCTCTCCAAATTTCTTGTAGCTGTAAGGTCTCCCTAGAGCCTTCTCTTCTCCAGGCTCAATCCCAGCTCTCTGCCTGTCTTAATAAGAGATGTTCTTAGCCCTCTGATTATCTCTGTTGCCTCCTCTGGAGTTGCTCCAACAGTTCAATTTCCTTCTTTTGTTGGGGGTCCCATTACCATTAGATTAAGAAATAAGAATTTATGGTCTAAAAAATTTATGGTCTAAAGAGTATAGTCGAGTTAGCTTAGAAAAAATAAAGAAGTATTGATGAGTTTCTTCAAACACATGAGTAGAAACAGAAAAAGAAAGTAGAAAAGAACAAGATCTGCTCTTGTTGGTTTGTTTTTGTTTAAAAAGTTGATTCCCTGAATCTACAAGATCCAACAGATCAGTGGGAAGCTGGTGCCAATAAGTCATTCAAAGAAGCAAATACAAATAGAGCATATGCTAAACTGCATACGTTTGCTTAAGCTGCACTCAAAAATAATTATTTTAGCCTTTAAGTAATTTACATCAAACATTTAATATGAACATGATTACAGTGTTATCACACTGAGAATTTTGACTATATAATAATTTAATTTCATCTATTGAAGAACATAGCAGTAAGAAAAGATTTCAGTCAATTTAAATCCAAAACCAGAATGTACTTCTGAACATCAAATAAAATTCGATAGATAAAAATTATTAAAACTAACAAGAGCAAAACCAAAGAAATGTCAAAAAAATTATGAACATCTCAGGAATAAATAAAACCACAAAGAAATAGATGATTTAGGAGAATGTATTTGGTGCTGGCATTCAATTGTCTGAACATTCCTATGGAATGGTTGTATAGATGGATTGGTTTGTTGTTACTGTGAGAATAGTAAAAATTAAACAAATGCTCTTGCTATCACCTTTAGAATCACTGGACTGTAAGACTGACCAAATTACCTGAGGACAAGATTTAATTGACGTTCTAATGTTAATTTAAGGAAATCAGTTTTTAATAGGCTTGGTAGGTTTGGTCAAGCATGTTTTTGTTTGTGGTCAAGTATATCCATGTGTGGGATGAAAAGTAGGAGGAAGGAAATATGCTAATTTAGTTGGCAATAAAAGCAAGAGGATCAGTATTACAAAATCAAAAGGAGAGGTCAGAAGGATGTTAAATGCTAGCAATGTTTTATAATTAGCAGTGTAAATGTCTACAAACTGCTTCAATATACTGTTTGAAATTATCCTAAACAACTTATTGTCAAAAGCAGCTAAAGCAAACCAATTCTGAGAAGTGAATTTTGGCAAAGATAAAGCTACAATATTTCTAATATTTCTAGTGAAATACTGGAAACGTCAGAGTTAGCTGGTAACTGACTAATATGGGCAATGCCGTTCTCTCATGTGTAAGGTACTGTAAAATCAAACCAGGAGGTTAGTCAAGTTTTTCACTGCTTTAGTAACACAACTCCTTCAGTCAGAGCTAGGTAGTTCAGAATACTTCTGTAGAAGCTGCCACTGCATTGGCATTGTGCCCTAATACTAAACAAACTAGTCAAGTTGTTAAACAAGTTGCACTTGAGATTTTCACAGCCTATTTCATGGCTCCTTGATGGTGACATCAGTCTCTGACAATAAAGCTGAAATTCAAGTTATATCTTAAAACACTGATGTTTAGGTATTCACAGAGAGGTGCCTGTATGGTTGCCTAGTGAGCAACTAGAGTCAAGACACCACCAACACAGCCAGTGGAGTCAACAGGTCTTCCACTGACCAGACGTAGGTGTTGATACATGCATGGATTAGAGCAATATGTTGGAAACTGAGTTTACTGGCTTTCCTTAAGCCCAGTCCTGATAGTATCAGCATGTGTATGAACCAGGTAGACATCCTGGTGACAAAGAATGGAAAATGATCCTGAGACCACAAAGTCTAGACCGATCTTATTTTTGGTAACCATGTCACATGATCCTGTTCATAACCTGCACAGACTCTCTATGTGTTTTGACCCTTTCTCACACTGTTACTTCTTGTAGAACTATCAGCAGAGAGAAAGGATAGTATAATGATTGTGATCCTCTCTCTGAAGAACTCCAATTCCCACTTCCTGTGTGTCTGCAGCAAATCACATATTTTGGCCTCAGATTTCTAGCTAACAAATTGTATATAATAAAATTGTTCAACGGCCAACAAGTATTTCTTTAATACATATATTAAAATGTTGAGGAACTCTAATGTTGTGATGGTGGAAGACTGTAATATGATCAAAGTAGTTGTTTTGTTTTATCACAATCAAATTTAAGATTTCCTTCAGTGTTCTTCCCAATGTCAACACTTCAAAGCTTGTTAGCTTCACATCCACATCTTTTTTTTTTTCTGTTGTACAACATCTTTTATCTCAGTTTTTCTTAGCTTTGATTATTCAATAGAGCAGAAACTGAAAGTCTGTAATGAAACCTGAAATCATAAGTACAAGGCAGGAAATCAAACTTGACATCATTATATAAGGTACATGAGAACTGAAGCAAATTTTATGCAGACGGGCAGTTCCAGACCAGCAAACTTAAACCACCATTTTAATATCATAGATATGTGTTATTTAATGCAATACAGACTTACAGGGGCTTATTCTTATCCACCCAGAGGTCATCCAACTTGCTGTTGTAATTGCTACACGAGTACAACTACTGCATGGCAGTGTATACCTTATGGCAAGAAAAGCTCAGATCAGAATCCCTGGAACCTGTGTCTCTTTAACCCCTCAAAAGGAGTTGTAGGGAGGTTATCAAAACTTATACCTTAACTACTTACTTCTCTGAGGCTACACAGAACTTTTTTCCTTTCTAAGACATGTTTAGGATATGCACATATGCATAATTATGCCATTATGCATATCATAATAACATTAGCCATATATTGTTAGACATACTATTAAGTGTGCTATGGGACAAACCCTGTACTATTCTGAGTATCAAATCCAAATGAACAGGATGGACTTCTTATTTCAATTTTTTCAGAAAATGAAAATAGGTACTATAAGATTGCATAGTTTATCAGAGCCACAAAATAAGCTGGGACAAGGACTGTCAGTAGTAAACTCCTTAATTTTCCTAACTTTCTCAGATTTCATTTTTCATTTACTGGAATATTGTTCTATCTTTCTAAATATACTTTGCATGCATTTTGCCTGTTGGAAGGCAGCAGAATTTTACTCTTTTTTTTTGTTTGTTTTGTTTTCTTTAAACAGATAGTTATATGATATCTATTATCATCATAATAACTAGTTTAACAGCCTTGAGAAATTAACTATACTGTGTTTGTGGAACACTGCTGAACTTCAAATATGAAAATGTAACCTGTGGATTGCCGTGATTACTCCCCCTTTAACTCTTAACACAAATTCATTCCTGGTTTATTTTAATTTTAGCATTGTAAAGGATGTTACCTGAAAGACTTGCTTTCTACCATCCTCATAGAAGAAATAGTTCTGTCAGACTGTTAATTTTTTTCCTCAAAGCCAATTAGCTCCTTTTTATTTAACTTTCAGGGCGCCTGGTACTGTTTGTAGATGTGAATGACCCTGTGGGGTCATGAGTGATATCAATTAACGATGTGATACTGGTTTGTGTGACACTTCTGCAAACTTATTAAACTTACTGCTTCATGTTGCAAAGCAATAAAAAAAGTCATGCAAATGAGTAAGTCCCTGGACATTCTCACAGATGTTTTTGTGTTTATGTTTGAAAAACTGAAAGAAAAAGCTCCTTTTATTGTGAGCTTGAAAAAGGCAGCTACATCATCCACTTTGTTCATCCAGCTGTTTATAGAAGCCTTATACTTTTTCATTAAAAAATCTTGCTTTCTTTTTAAGTTTTGTTACAACATGCTTTATATTGAATTATAGAATCATAGGATCATATAATAGTTAGGGTGGGAAAGGACCTTAAGATCATCTAGTTCCAGCCCCCCTGCCGTGGACAGGGACACCTCACACTAAACCATGTCACCCAAGGCTCTGTTCAACTCAGCCTTGAACACCGCCAGGGGCGGAACATTCGCAGCTTCCTGGGGCAACCAATTCCAGTGCCTCACCACCCTTACAGTAAAGAACTTCTTCCTCATATCCAATCTAAACCTCCCCTGTTTAAGTTTTAACCCATTACCTCTTGTCCTATCGCTACAATCCCTAATGAAGAGTCCCTCCCCAGCATCCCTATAGGCCCCCTTCAGATACTGGAAAGTTGCTATGAGGTCTCCATGCAGCCTTCTCTTCTCCAGGCTGAACAGCCCCAACTTTCTCAGCCTGTCTTCATACGGGAGGTGCTCCAGTCCCCTGATCATCTTGTGGCCCTCCTCTGGACTTGTTCCATTGTCAACAGCCATCTAAATAACAATCTCTTCTCTTTTTGTTACTAATTTATATGCCCATCAGAGAAATTCTGCCTAAATACCTACAAAACTTGATAAGCTTTTCAGTCTGTAACATGACTTTGGGCAATCTCTTGCAAAAACACTAGCTGGGAACTAACTGTCTTGGGAACAGCTTTGCAGAAAAAGCTCCGGGTCCCTGGTTGACAGCAAGCTGGGAATAAGCCAGCAGGCAGCATGCCAGCATGCATCCTTCAACCAGAAGCAAGGAAAGTCAGACCTGGGCTGTATTAATAGGAGCAAAGCTAGAAGGTCAAGGGAAATGTTTATCCCCTCTAAGCACCATCTGTTAGACTATGTCTAGAGTTTTGCACTCCCTTCCCCACCCCAGTACAAGAAAGACAGTGATAAATAGGAATGAGCTCAGTGAAGGTTCACTACAGGACAGGCAGAGGCAGGAGTGCTTTTACATATGAAGAGAGGTTGAAGGAACTGGACTTGTTCAGGTTAGAGAAGAACCCAACAACCTCCCTAAATATGGGGGTATTATCAAGGAGACAGGAACAGGCTCACAGTAGTGCACAGTGGGAGGGTGAGAGGCAATGAGCACTCAACAAGGTAAATTCAACCTGATGTAAAGGGAAATTTTTTTCCCTATGAAGACAGTCAGGCAGCGGGACAATTTCTCAGAGAGTTTGTGCAGTCTCTTCCCATCCTTCAGGGTTTTCAAGACTCAACTGCAGAGCCCTGAATAAACTGTCTGACCTTATAGCTGACCCTGCTTTATGTGAGCAGTTAACCTAGAGACATCTGCAGGTCCCTCCTGAGTTACCTAGTGATTCCAGAGTAACAGCTGCATAGACTGAAAGCAGAGAAGGTAGCTGAACTATTTCTGTAAAAATGAACTTGTGGCAGATCCTGGAGACAGAGCACTGACTAGGTGACAATAACTAACTTTCAGCTTATTCAGACTTTTTGCACCTGTGGAAGAAGCACACGGGAGCTGGTTTTCCATTCAGGTTAACTGATTTCAGTTTTGTGAACAGTGAAAGTTCAATTCTCATCTACCTCAAGATGTAATCACTTTAAAAGTGATTGCAGCTATACCCAGCTCTCTTTTTACACTAAATAAGGGTAGAGAAATTAAAGTAGTACATTTAAGGTCTTCCTGTCCGTTGTGATACCTTCAAGAATTGATAGATATTTGTTCAGTGTTTCTCCTGTAACCCTATGTCACTGACAAAATCTTGAAATCAAATTAATGACTTCATTCAATTCCGCTGACATTCAGACTGGTCTTCCAGATAGGTCCATAGGACCTTTGCTGAGCAAGTCTGTATGCTTACTTAGAAGAATGATTTACATCAAAGGGAAGGGAAAAAAAAAAAAAAAGAAAGAAAAAACCCAGAAAGTCTATAATATATTTAGCTTTTAGAAGAAAATAGCTTGGTTATTATGCATGCAGAAAGCTGGTAAAATAGACTGTATGTTAAATATTAAAAGTAAGTAAAAGCCATAACCATATATTCCATTTTCCAGCACTTTGGATATTCTTTCACAGTGGAAAAATCAATTTAAACTCACAAGACCAAGGATACTGTCACTATTTCTTAAACATGCCTTTTTTTCAATGTCTGGGGAACAAAAGTTTAACATTTCCAGATTTTGTCTTTTGAAAAAGTTTGTACTCAGACAAAAAATTACTCAAAACAACATGCATGTATAAATTCAGTAAGGGTAGTTAGACATAATGGGATACACAGTGCTTAAAAATGCACAGAACATTTTTGTCAGTAGACAAAACTTTTTCCGGTTGGAGATCAACCACATAAAGCAGTATTTATTCAAAACAGAACTCATAATGCTTCCTATCATCCAAATCTAGAATTAAAATGTGATTTATTATTTGACTTACTTTCTTCTGATAAATTACACAAAATAAAAGTATACCAAGATTAAATTGATGTGACTTAGAAAATCCCTATAGATTCAGGCATGCACCCTCTCCAAATGTTTACTTACATATGTGCAAAAGCATCTAATTAAATCAGAGAAGGAAAGTGGTGTTTGCCATGTCCACTGATTTTATCACTAGTTAAGTTTACAGGTTTCACTGCATTTTAAACAGTGGAAGCTGGGGCAGACACTTTCAACAGCAGAGTGGTCCAGCACACTTTCTTACTTCCCAGGGAAATGCTCTAAAGCTCAAGAGGTAAACTAGATTGGGATATATGAGACCTTCAATACCCTTCTGGTCTCCTTGGTCTTGTTTTAGACCAGATTCCGCAGTGTGACAAATATTTGTGCTGTACTGGATATTTGTATGGCTACTGCAAATACATTGTGGTAAATCTGTCTCCTGTTGATACATCCTGTTCCAAAGTACCTTGCAGCCTGGAATAATCAGCAGAAGTTTAAGAAGTAAACAGTAGTCAAAGAAATACAAGTTAAACATGAAGTGTTCCACAAGAAACAGCTGGATTTTTAGGTTTCACCGGTAAATACTTACTACATAAGCTTGATGTATTTCTAAGTTTTAAAAACCTTCTGAGTTTAATAAATTCATAAACAGACTTATACAACTGAGTAGCCTAGGAAGTGTTTGGATTTAGTGATCAAATATAAATTTACTTGTCCCATCTTCCTAAAACTCAGATGCCACCAGCCAATTTGGTGATTTCTGTTAGAAGAAATTGTGTTTTCTTCTTGCTTGCAGAAACCAGACCTCTTTTTTTTTTTTTAAGTATTTTTCATATTTGATTGTTTCCCTATTATATTTATACATTCTGGGTTTCATATAAATTATTTCTTGAGATATAGGAATAATATTTGTTATTATTTTGAATATATTTTTAAGACACACATAACTAAAAAAAATGTAGCCATCAGAACTGTCACCAAATTGATCTGTATCTAGATACAGGTAATATATATTTACACTGTATAATCCACATTTGAAAGTCGTAGTTGGATAACATTCTCTCCTCTTCATAAGACACTAGAGCAATGAGATGGGTCTTTTCTTTACTAGCGTACCCATCATGAATTGGTGCCTCCAGATCATTCATTGATGTATTCATGGATTATTAAATAGGAGTAGTATTTATTTCCTTATGTCCAATTCCATCACTAAATAATAAGTCCCCCAATGAACTACTCCAATTTTAGTAGCCATTCTCAGCCCTGAATTTATTTATTTCAAATCATCCTTCCTTCTGTAGTCAAAATAGTTATCTTTATCATGTAATATTTATTTTGTATTTTATGTTCATGTTGGTAACAACAAACCAACATGTTAGCACAGGAAAGAAATTGTCATCTGTTTTCTAAGAGAAGAATCTTATATTGTAAGTAAAAGATGAACTGTTTGTTTTATGCTCAGAGTAAATACAGAAGAAGAAAAATATTTGTGTGTTGTTTTGTTTTTTTTTTTATGTAAAATGATAAAGAATACTTTACTTGATTCTAAATAAAGGGAAAGTGAGGATGCTGTGGTAACAAGTTTCCAGTTCTTTGTTATACCTGCTGTAGGTCCAAACCATGCTGTGGACTTATGCTGAATACTGGTGTAAGTTCAAGAATTTATGGATGTTTAATTATCAGTGAATAGTAAGTTCTTGAAAATTACTGGCAAGAATTTCTTGACTGCCTGCAAATACTTTGGGTGTTTAAGCACAATAGTTAAAAGTTTTCTAACCTCCAGGAATATCTTGAACTGCATTGTGCAGCCTTGGAAAAGATTGAAAATCCCTTCAGCAAATGTTGGCTTTTGTATAAGTAACATCTTGATCCAATTGGGTTTGAAACTTGTTGGGTTAATTAAGTGTGAAGAGTATGTGTAATCAGTCAAATTTTTAGTCATGAGCTCATCTGAATATGGAAAGTAATGTCGAATGTCAGAAACAATAATAATTACAATCTATCATACCCAAACACCAATCAAAGTAGTGTACTCACCTGTGCCATTTTAAGAAGCCAGATTTATGTAGTCAGATCTCCCTGTTCTTTAGTAATGGGTGTGCATGAAAAACCAAACCAACCAAGCAACCAACCAAATAAAAACCAATCACCCCCCCCCCAAATAAAAAACAACACACAGTTGTTTCTGTTTGTTTCAATCCACTTTAGGATTAACCGGTTGCATAAGCGTACTACAGTTATGAATGGTGACATTGAAAGTGCTCACTGCAACAGAAAGAACAAGTAAAGCTGTGTTAAAAATGTGTTTTAAAGATTACAGGGCATTTCAGTGCTAAAGTGGGAAAATAGTTTATTGATTAGACTGGGGAGGCATCATTTGAGGAAGATCAATGAAGTCATTCAATTCAGTTCAGTTCAGTTCTTACTTGAAATCAGTGTGCTTTAATACCACAGCATGCGAAAGCAGATTTAGAGCTTTCTAGATCAGATTCACTTGAATCACATCATTATATAAAATCAGGATAGAAGCCCAGTTTTAACAAATCAAGAGCATGGCTAGATGCTGAAATAGTATAGATCACAAATAGATTGATCATTTTTCAGATATGTATCTGAATCCCATTATCTAACTATGGGAAGCTTTGATAGTATCAAGTATGTTATCAAGAGACACCAAAGGTGCCAAAATGAGCAAGTAGATAAAATGGATGATATAGACAAATGTCAGAAACAAAAGCTATCATATTAGCTGTGGGAACAGATGGAGTATGAATCATTGCTGTTATAAGAACTTACGTTCTGAGGAAAACATGAGTAAAAATAAAACCAATAGATTTCAGATAAAATTTTACAGCCTATAAAACAGTGCAAAAAAAAAAAGACCGAAGAAAGACTGTAAAGAAAATGTCAGGAAAAAACAGAGTGTTGGACGTGCATAATGACAGGTAGACCATAATACACAGCAAGGATAGAAAAATGTCTATTTTTCTTGGTACTGGTTGATCAGGCCTCTGAAAAGTTTTTGGCAGCCTGAGCAAGTTGTAGGCATCTTTGTGTCTCCTTGTTATAATACAGAAATATCTAGCCATGGAATGTAATAGTTAATATGGAGGGTTTATGACTAAGTTCATGGCTTCATAAAAGAAAATAAGATATTAAATCATAATAATAATCAAAGAGGATATTGAGAAAAAATGCTAGAACTTTTTTTTATAATTGCTGATATTAAGTTTACCAAAACTTACACTCTAAATTTTTAATCTTTTTTTTTTTTTTAACTTTTTAACCTTTAATGGGTTGATCAGGGCAAAAGTTGTCTTTCTTCTGTGTTTTAGAGTATATAATGCAAACAGATTCTGCCCTGATGGGAATCTGTGAAATGTGCTAAGAATAATATGAAATTCCCTGATGTATGTCATATGGTGAATAACAACTACTAGCTACTATAAATGCTGGGCAAAAAATCCTTCACTGAATTATTAAGAGGGTGCAGTAAATCCAGAAATTATTTGCTGATAGTCTGCTTGCTAAGTATTTGATGAATCATTTGATGGTTTGAGACCATCTTAAGAACCTGAATGTACACAAATCCATGGGACCTGATGAAATCCATATGCGGGTCCTGAAGGAGCTGGAAAATGAAGTTGCTAATCCACTGGCCTTCATGTTTGAAAAATCATGGCAGTCAGGTGAAGTTCCTGATGACTGGAAAAAGGGAAATATAACCCCCATTTTCAAGAAGGGGAAAATGGATGACCCGGGGAATTACAGACCAGTCAGTCTCACCTCTGTGCCTGGCAAAATCTTGGAGCAGATTCTCCTGGAAGGCATGCTAAGGCACATGAAAAACAAGGAGGTGCTTGGTGACAGCCAGTATGGCTTCACTAAGGGGAAATCCTGCCTGACCAATTTGGTGGCCTCCTATGATGGGGCTACAGAACTGATGGACAGCGGTAGCGCAGTTGACGTCATCTACCTGGACTTGTGCAAAGCATTTGACACTGTCCCACACGACATCCTTGTCCCTAAATTGGAGAGACGTCAATTTGATGGATGGACCACTCAGTGAATAAAGAACTGGCTGGATGGTCGCAATCAAAGAGTTGTGGTCAATGGCTCAATGTCCAGCTGGAGACCAGTAACGAGTGGTGTCCCTCAGGGATTTGTGTTGGGACGAGTCTTGTTCAACATCTTCATCGCTGACATGGACAGTGGGATTGCCCTCAGCAAGTTTGCCGAAGACACCAAGCTGTGTGGTTCAGTTGATACACTGGAGGGAAGGAATGCCATCCAGAGGAACCTCAGCATGCTTGTGGGTTGGGATAATGCCAGCCTCATGAAGTTTAACCATGACAAGTGCAAGGTCTTACAGCTGGATCAGAGCAACCCGAGGCACAGCTACAGGTTGGGAGGAGACGCAAGTTATGTACTATGTACTACAAGTAACCAAGGAACCCTTCAAAGCAGCCCTGTGGAGAAGCACTTTGTGGTGTTGGTGGATGAGAAACTCAACATGAGCCAGCAGTGTGTGCTTGCAGCCCAGAAATCCAATGGTATCCTGGGCTGCATCAAAAGCAGCATGACAAGCAGGTGGAAGGAAGCGATCCTGCCTCTCTATTCTGCTCTCGTGAGACCTCACTCGGAGTACTGTGTACAGTTCTGGTGTCCTCAACATAAAAAGGACATGGAACTGTTAGAACAAGTCCAGAGAAGGGCCCCGAGGATGGTCAGGGGACTGGAGCACCTTCCATATGAAGACAGGCTGAGAAAGTTGGGGCTTTTCAGCCTGGAGAAGAGAAGGCTGCGTGGAGATCTCATAGCAGCCTTCCAGTATCCGAAGGGGGCCTACAAGGATGCTGGGGAAGGACTCTTCATTAGGGACTGTAGTGATAGGACAAAGGGTAACAAGTTAAAACTTAAGCAGGGAAAGTTTAGATTGGATATAAATAAGAAGTTCTTTACTGTTAGGGTGCTGAGGCACTGGAATGGGTTGCCCAAGGAAGTTGTGAATGCTCCATCCCTGGTTAGTGTTCAAGTCCAGGTTGGACAGAGCCTTGGGTGACATGGTTTAGTGTGAGGTGTCCCTGCCCATGGCAGTAGTGTTGGAACTAGATGGTCCTTTCCAACCCTAACTATTGTATGAATCCATGATTTTAACCATCCTGTAAAGCATATGGAAAATCACAGGCTGAGGCTGTTCCCTAAACAACAGTCTGTTTCTAAGGGCAGGAGTTCAAGTTATGTACTACAAGTAAGCAAGGAACCGCAGGAACGGTATGCTGCGTTTGTGGTTCTCTGACAAGGCACAGTAAGAGTGATACCTCTTGTAAGTGGAGAGATACCACATCCGTTGAAACAGGCTTTCCTAGATATACAAAAATTTTGCCAGGAAAGTCTTCCCAACATCTTTTGCTTTCATTTATAATTTCTTTGAAAATACTGATATTCGCTTTCTCGTATAACTTTATCCATTTTTGATGTAGTTTTTGTTTTGGTTTTATTTGGTTTAGTTTTAAGATTTATGCAAAAGTAAGGACAGTTTCATATAATTTTTCAGATAATCTTCCAGCAAGGCTATATAAAATGCAATAATAACTCATGGATATTAGATCACATTCAGATTATAATGAATTTTCAATACCATTGCTCTCTCTATGTCATGTTGTAAACTGTACCTTTATTTTGTTATCATTGACAGGATCCTTTTTATTCTTTCAATTTTCCAAAGTTTCCCTCTGTTCATTTTGTTGCATCTTTTCTCCTGTCTTCAGGATTTAAATTTAGCAAGCAATAGTACATTGCATTTTCTTAAATGCAATTAATTATCTATCTCCAGATCATTTGCAATGTGTACCTTATTTTGCATTTGTGGATTTACATGTGTACTGATGTGTTTCACATATTATGATTCAGTTGTCGTTGACAAATTTAATAAGTCAACTTTTTACCCCTGCCTAGATCAATAATGAGGATATCCAATAATCTGCATTCCAAAAATTATCTGCAGAGAATAACACTTCTTTTCCAGTCTTAGAACTCACACAGGAATTACTGTTCTAGTATGAGGCATTTTCTATTTGTCACTGATATTTTTCCCTGATACATGTTCATTTTCTATGTTACTGGGCAACAATATCAAATGCTTTGCTACAATCAAAATGTATCTATAGCAAAAAAAGTGCAAACTACAAAGAAACTTACCATTCCAGTCTTCATTCTGAAAGTCATTTGCCTTATTAATTATTCATCTGACAGGGTTCACAAGAGACTTACTTTTAACACACTGATAAAAACAGGTCCAATGCATTAATTTTCTGCAGTCATTTGTGTAAAAGTCTATATTTTCTGAATGATCCTGATTTTTTCTTATTTTTAAACTTTTAGAGTTAGATGAATTGCTAGCATTGTTTGCATTCTTTATTTTCTCTAGATGTAATAGCCTAAGGAGACTTTGGGTATATGGCATGAATAAGAATTACAAAAATAACCTCACCATCAAGGAATGTGGTCAAAATGAATATTACCAGAGAACAAGGTGATGAGAAGTTATCTAACCAAAGATACTATATGTTACACTGACGAGACGAAGTACTGAGGGCTAAGGTTTTTAAATAGTACAGATCACATTAAATGGAACTTGTTAAACTTGCAGCTTTCCACAGCCTGAGAGATGTGTGCGAGGAGCTGAGATAAGACTCCACCATCCTTTACCTCGAAGACTGGTGTGGGGAATTGCTCACATCTTTATCTTAAGGATTGCTGACAGACATGCACAGTTGAAGTGCTGGCTACAAGACCAGCGAAACTGGGTGCATGAGATCCACCAGGAAACTTAATGTGACATCAAGAACAGATGTACTTCTGTGTAACTTGTTATAAAATGAGAAGAAAGTAATCGCCAGTGAGGCAGTCACCACCGAAGACAACTGTGCATCCTCAGGACATGGCTGGATCCACAGTAGTGACTGTCTCTGCACTCTGAATTCTTGCTCAATTTCATGGTGTTTTTTTTTTTTTTTTCAATATTTACTATCACGATCTTTTTTATATTAACTGTAGTTTTAATAATAATTATCTTTTTATAATAAACAAACTGACTGTGGCACTTGACCTTGTTTGCATTTTAATTTCATACTAGGGATCATGAAAAAAATATGGCTGACACTGGGTTTTATCTATTTTGGACCTTGTCAACAAATAAGTGCACTGTGAGAAAAAAAATCCTTTGTATGTTTTAAAAATACATGTCAAATGAAAATGTCAAAAAACAAGCTTTTAAGAATTCTTACATTTTAAACAAATTCTATGCTGAAACGTAAGTCAAGATTTTATTTCTTTTTTTTCCAGACTGGATTATAGAATAATAAATCTCAAACTTATTGTGCTTAAAACCCTGGTAAGTAGATATTAAGGTTCTCATTCTAATTTCAGGGAAAGACTATCAGTTTCTTGAAAGCAAACCCTCTTTTTCCACACAAACGAAATAAAATGTTAATTCAAAATGAATGTAGAAACCCGTGCAGAAAACTGAATGCTTGTCTCCAGAACGGCTTTGGGGGGAAAAAAAAAGGAAAAAGATTGTTGTGCAAAGTTGAAGCCCAGGAACAGGAGAAAGGAAGAATGGTCCTTGTCACTGACATTCAGTGAGAATCTTCAGAGGAGCATTACGCTAGGTTAGGTAGCGGCCATTGTGTACCCACAGAGAGGCATAAATCATGTCAGTTTTTAGAAGGCCTGGAGGATGTTGAAAGGTACTAATAGAAACATAGAATAGTGTGGATTGGAAGGGACCTTAAAGATTACCTGATTCCAGCACCCTTGCCAGGGGAAGGGACAACTTCTGCTAGACCAGATTGCTCAAAGACCCATTCCACTTGGCCTTGAATATTCCCAAGGATGGGGCATCCACAACTTCTCTGGCTCAATAATCACCTCAAAACCCAAACTCAATTGAGAAATTGATGAAACAAATTGACTTAATATGTCAGATGTATGAATTCTTGATGTAGGTATGAATTCTTGATGTATGAACTAGCTTGTGCTAATATTATATACAAATAGCTAATATTATATGCAAATTAATCAATCCAAGTTTCTCTGATGATCAGTAGAAAGCTTGGAAACAGCACTATTTTCACTGTGTTATAAACAAGTCTATGTAAACAGCAGCCTGTTGAATTGCACAAAGTTTTGAAGATCCCAGGGGCACATTCTGCCAAGTGGCTGCAGTCCACAGAGGGACATTTCTGCTAAAAAATTGAATTTAACTTGTGAAAATATTCTTCCTCCAAGAAGTGAGGTTCAAACTCAGATCAGTTGTTTTTTCAGATTCAGTCCTTATCTGAAAAGGATTTCAGGATTGGACCAAAGGAAAATTATTATTATTAAATTATTTATCGGTAGAATACAAATTTGAAAGAAGGATCTCGGGAAGATACCTAATGTATCTATTTCCAAGACCCTGAGATTTGCCATTTCTCAGAACAGTCTGGTCTGATGCCCTCTGAAATAAATGGTAAAGCTCTCCATTGGCTGTAGAACACACAAACATAGAAACATAAAAAACAATGAAAAGGTATTTTCATGAAATATAAAAGATAAAGAGATTTCTGTCAGGTTTGTGTCCTGGGTTTAGCAGTAGCAGTCATTTTTTCTCCTTCTTAGTAGCTGGTGCAGTGCTGTGTTTTTAACTTTCGGCCTGCAAACAGCTCTGATAACACCGATATTTTTAGTTGTTGTTCAGTAATATTTACTCTGACCAAGGACTTTGTGAGTCTCATGCTCTGCCAGGGAGGAGGTGAAGCCGGGAGGAATCAGAGACAGGACACCTGACCCAAACTAGCCAAAGAGGTATTCCATGCCACAGCACGTCATGCCCAGGATGTAACTGAGAGTTACCTGGAAGGGTGAGTTCACAGCTTGGTCTGGCTGGGTGAGGGTGAGTTATCGGTCGGCAGGTGGTTAGTGGTTGTATTCTCTTCCCTTGTTATTTCCCTTCACATAATTATCATTGGTGGTAGCAGTAGTGATCTGTGTTATACCTTAGTTACTAAACTGTTCTTATCTCAACCGTGGGAGTTGCATTCTTTTGATTCTCCTCCCTGCCCCTCCAGGAGCAGGGGGAGGGCAAGGGTGTTTGTGTGTGTGTGTGTGAGAGAGGCAAACTGCGTGGCTGACTTGCTGACAGGATTTAAACCACAACAGTTTGTCATCAAGGTATGTTTATAGTTTATAATATATAGAAAGGCTGACAGAAAAGGTGCCATAATTAGCTGTAGGTTTATTGATGACTTGTATAGCAGGAAAAACAAACAAGTAAATAGATATCTGAAACTAAAGAAAAACATGTTGTCAGACACTTGAAAAGATTTCAATGTGGTTTACATCTTTCCCTCATTTTGGTTAATTCAAAATATCTGACCAATAATTGTTTCAATGTTTTGCTCAAATGCTGCAATGGCATTATAAGAAAAATCTTAATTGTAGTATGAGCATAATGCCATTGCTTTTGCAATGTTTTGTGTGGGTATGTAAGCTGAGTCTGATATCTCTCAGGTCTACAGACATCTGGGTTTGGGAAAGAGCAAATTTAGATTTTGCTTCTTATCAAGAGAAAAATAGAAATTAACTTTTGGACTTAATGTTTTTGAATGGATGGGTAAATTGATTGTGTAAAAGTCACATGTGATAGTTTTCTATGTAATTTCTATGAGTAGGGATTAGGTAAAACATATTACTGTATTCAATTTGTTTTCCTTGGTAAACAGAAAAGATTTTCATCCAATTCATTCCATTATCATAAATGAAGTCACATTCAAACTGATATCTAGGGTTTCTGGAAGATTTTAAGAAATTTTTAAGTTTTTCTAAGATGGAGAGTATGAGGAAAAGAAGGGGAGAGTAAACATTTTATTTTAGTGTTAAAGTTAGAGAAAAGGTATTTCCCTTTCTCAAAAAAAGTTTCTTCAAACATCGATAAGTGTCTAAAAATGCTTCATGACTGAAGAATAAGCATTTTCTAATCAAAAACCATTTGTCTAGTTCCAGTTTGTGTGGATTAATCAGATTTCCTATTTTGAAATGTAACTCACCCTGTGAAACGCCTTGTATTCCACTTCTAGTCAGTGAAGAGTGAAATATCAATTATGATTATAAATAGATGTTTTACTCAGATGTTATAAAACAGTTTAACATGAAGAATCAAGTAAGGCTATTCACAAGGCCACCCAACCATGACTATTTTATATCTGATCAAAAAAGCTTCAAAAGAAAAAAAAAATAAATCTACGTAATGCCCTGAAAAATTACAAGATTCAGTCTGCTGACAAAGTTGATAGCTGTCATCAGGATTTTTTTTCTGGAGATTTTTATTTCCACTTTTGCTTCTCTCCCATGAACAGTGAGGGACTGCTTAAGTCTTCGACGTCATTGTATTTACGATTGTGATTCATGATAATCTTGTGCAGAAGCTTTACAAAGAAAACACAGAATCACACAGTAGTTCAGTTCAAAAAGAGTCCTGGTTCAAATCCCTGCTCAAAACACGGCCACATTCAAAGAAGGATAAAAATTTCAGTAATGGAAGTCCTTATTTCTAGGACCTACATGTTAGACTGGCTTAGCATATAACTTAATTTTGTTTCAGTCCTTTCATAAAGATGTTTGATTCACATGATACAATGGCCACAAGTTAGAAACTGTTAATTTTGTGTCCTGGGTTCAGCAGTAGCAGTCATTTTTTTCCTTTTTAGTAGTTGGTGAAGTGCTGTGGTGTCGTGGTTCAAACCCAGCCAGACAGCTTGTTCACTCACTGCCCCCCTTCTTGCCATCCCCTACGCCTGGAGGGATGGCGAGGAAAATCGAAAAGAATGCAACTCCCATGGGTTGAGATAAGAGTAGTTTAGTAACTAAGGTATAACACAAATCACTGCTGCTGCTACCAATAATAGTAATGATAGAATGATAGAATCATAGAATATTTAGGGTTGAAAAGGACCTTAAGTTCCAACCCCCCTGCCATGGACAGGGACACCTCGCTCTAAACCATATCACCCAAGGCCTCGTCCAACCTGGCCTTGAACACCGCCAAGGATGGAGCATTTACAACCTCCCTGGGCAACCCATTCCAGTGCCTCACCACCTTTACAATAAATAATTTCTTCCTTATATCCAATCTAAACTTCCCCTGTTTAAGTTTCAACCCATTACCCCTTGTCCTATCACTACAGTCCCTAATGAAGAGTCCCTCCCCAGCATCCTTGTAGGCCCCCTTCAGATACTGGAAGGCTGCTATGAGGTCTCTACACAGCCTTCTCTTCTCCAGGCTGAACAGCCCCAACTTTCTCAGCCTACCTTCATATGGGACGTGCTCCAGTCCCCTGATCATCCTCGTGACCCTCCTCTGCACTTGTTCCAACAGTTCCATGTCCTTTTAATGTTGAGGAAGCCAGAACTGCACACAATACTCCAAGTGAGGCCTCACAAGAGCAGAATAAAGGGGCAGGATCGCCTCCTTCAACCTGCTGGTCACACTCCTTTTGATGCAGCCCAGGATACGGTTGGCTTTCTGGGCTGCAAGTGCACACTGTTGGCTCATGTTCATTTTCTCATCAACCAGCACCCCCAAGTCCTTCTCCACAGGGCTGCTCTGAATCTCTTCTCTGCCCAGCCTGTAGCTGTGCCTAGGATAGCTCCGTCCCAGGTGTAGGACCTTACACTTGTCATGGTTAAACTTCATGAGGTTGACATCAGCCCACCTCACAAGCATGTCAAGGTCCCTCTGGATGGCATTCCTTCCTTCCAGTGTATCAACCAAACCACGCAGCTTGGTATCATCGGCAAACTTGCTGAAGGTGCACTCAATCCCACTGTCCATGTCAGCAATGAAGATGTTAAACAAGACTGGTCCCAACACCGATCCCTGAGGGACACCACTCGTTACTGGTCTCCAGCTGGACACTGAGCCATTGACCACAACTCTTTGTGTGCGGCCATCCAGCCAGTTCTTTATCCATCGAGTGGTCCACCTATGAAATTGATGTCTCTCCAATTTAGAGACAAGGATGTTGTGTGGGACACTGTCGAATGCTTTACATAAATCCAGGTAGATGACATCAACTGCTTTACCTCTGTCCATCAGTTCTGTAGCCCCATCATAGAAGGCCACCAAATTGGTCAGGCAGGATTGATAAGGGAAATATCAAGGGAAGAGAATATAATCTCTCACCACCAGCCAACCGATATAGATCACACCCCCCCCCAGCCCGACGAACTGCCGACCAATACCTCCTCCAACCCTCAGTCCTGGTCCTTCCAGGTCACTCTCTATTGCACCCTGGGCATCACATGCTGTGGTATGGAATACCTCTTTGGTCAGTTTGGGTCAGGTGTCCTGTCTCTGCTTCCTCCTGGCTTCCATTCCTACCTGGCAGAGCATGAGGCTCACAAAGTCCTTGGCCAAACCAAAACATCAGTGTTATCAGCTCTGTTCCCAGGCCAAAAGTCAAAACACAGCACTGCACAAGCTACTAAGAAGGAGAAAAATGACTGCTACTGCTGAACCCAGGACATGTGGTTTTGACATTCGGCCTGGGAACAGCGCTGATAACACCAGTGTTTTTAGTTGCTGCTCAGTAGTTTTTACTCTGATCAAGGACCATCTGAGTCTCATGCTCTGCCAGGAAGGAGGGGAAGTCAGGAGGAAGAAGAGACAGGACACCTGACCCAAACTAGTCAAAGAGGTATTCCGTATCACAGCACATCATGCCTACTGTATAAACTGGGGGCAGTTACTAGGAAGGGTTAGATCACTGCTCAGTCGGGCTGGGTATGGGTCAGCAGGTGATGAGTGGCTGTATTCCCTTCCCTTGTTATTTCCCTTATCATTATTATTATTGGTGGCAGCAGCAGTGGTTTGTGTTATACCTTAGTTACTGGACTGTTCTTATCTCAACCCATGGGAGTTACATTCTTTTGATTCTTCTCCCCATCCCTCCAGGAGTGGGGTGGAGGAAGGGCAGGGGGAAGTGAGAGAGCGGGTGCGTGATTCTGAGTTAGCGGCTGGGCTTAAACCATGACATCTTGCTAAAAACAATGTATAAACAGTGGGATACAGCAGCCTTGGGCAACAATAACCTGAATATGGATTCAAACTGGAAAGCAGCATGCTGACAATTCCATTCAGTATACCCTAGCACCTTCCTGATTGCTAACACTGAAAGCCTGGCCAACAAAGCTTTGGTAGACATAAGCATCAGGGCACAGGTCAAGAGCAAGTAAATTATTGTAGCAACCTTAAAACAAGAGGAGCCTGAAGAAAAAGATATCTTTTTCTTACTCTCAGAACCCCCTAACATAACACATATATCCTAGAGAATATCTGAAGTGACATGGCAAGGCAGGTCATAGGACTGAAATTTCTCTCACATTATAATTTATTCCAGAATTAGAGTGAAATTCCGATTACTTTCTCTGGTTTTCAGGGTCCAAAACAAAAGATGGATTTGAAGGCCAGAAGACAGAACTTCTCATGTACCATTATAACGTGCTATATTAGTGTAGAACAAAAAAAAACACAACAAAACCAACCAACAAACCGTACGCTTTCCATAGAGAAAAATGTGCTGCAATCTAAATAATGAATATATTTAGACGCAAATTCATGGGTTAAATTTAAGATGAACATTTTCTGTGCTTCAGAAAACAGTTTAGGGGAGAGACAGGAGAAATGTGATACACTGAGAAACCACTAAACTATTTTTTAAGAATTCATGCAGCAGTTTCAAAATGCATATGCTTTTTTAGCCTAATTAAGCATATGCTTAAGCAATTATTGATTTGATGTGCTCACTCCGGGGCTCAGAATGCAGAAAGTATTTTGTGACACTGGGAAATACGTTGCTACGCAATACTAAGAAAACTCTGGGGGCAGCTGAGTAGAGTTTAACTTACTAATGTTGTTTGTAAAAGCAGATTCTTTTCCATCAGATATACCAAGGGAGAGAGTCAGATCTAAACATATGATAATATATGCGTAGACAGAAGAAATTAACAATACATAATACCTAACCTATTCCCCAGCCCCTCTATCACCTATTCAGTTGTACTCAATGACCATTGAATCAATTGACCTCAAACCAAGTAACTCAAATCAAGTACCAGACACTTTAATCTGTGATTCAATTCCCTTTTAAATTCCCCTTTAGGAGTAAAAAGGCAGTAGGCTTGACCTTCCCAGGGTCCTTTGGTTTTTATTTTTCCTGGCTTGATGAAACATCTATTTATCATCTCTGAAGAAATATTTGCACAGGAACAGATGTTCCAGCGATCATTCTGTGAAGGGTGACTCTTGCTGCACTTCTGAATGGAACCAATTTCTAAATGCTTCATCCACCTTTTGAAATGAAGTCTGGAGTTTTTTCCCTAACTAAGTAGCTTATTGCTACAGTTTGACATATGCAAATAACTCAAGATCATTGCATATTGCATATGCCCAGGAAGCCCAGGCCATTTCTACATTAAATCTCTTGAAAATACTTATTTTTTATAGTGGTTACAATTCCCATATGTTTTGTATTACAGTAGAATAACAGTATTAATCTTTAAGTAAAGATGTTCTTGTTTGACTACCAAATTTTAAATGTGGCAGTACTAAGAGCAGAAGGTTTTCGGAGACCCAGAAATAGTCTTTTCCTTCATTTGTGTAGTTTGTATTCAGAAAATGTGCCATCTTGAATTCTTTGGGTTATATCTTGACTGCTTGTAAATTTACACCAATAAATAAGCATAATAAGCACATAAGCACCAGTATCTACTGTTATCATCATGTCAGAAGGTGCATTTACAGACAATAGAGAATGCTAAATGCTTAGTAGGGATAGTCATCTGTTTAGGCAACACCTTAGAAGTGATATAGTCTGACCATGAGTAGGGGTCTAAATGGTCAAAATGGTATTTGTATTTGTAATACAAATACAGATAAATAAATTTTATTTTACTTAACACTGCCATTTTTATATTTGCCACAGAAAATATATGGACCCAGTCAGAGATCAATATGATCAGACAAAAGCCGTTTATTGCAAATCCTTAACTCCTTATATACTATTTCTTACATGCAATTACAGTGATTTGGCATATTATGATTGGATACATGTCTTGAGGACCCTTAGTGACTAACATATAATTGGTTAAGCACAGGTGTGAGAACTTGACCTTAAAAGCTTGCCAACAGTCCACAGTTCTCATAACTTGGTGAATTCCAGCTTCTTCTTATCTTGCTTGCTTAAGCTTCCTCGGGCCTCTCCTGGCCTTGCTGTTATCTCTTGGGATTATTCAGAGTTCATGTACCAAATATCCATTCTTGTGTGAGAACGCTGTCTCCACACATATTTGTTCTCTAATTTCACGATATCTAAGCGTATAGGCACAAAACCAAGTTTCTTCATGGGAAGTAGCTTGTTTCTTCATGCAAAGAAGTAGCTGAAGGAAACAGCAAAGCTGGGGAGGAGAGAGAAAGAGAGGATGGGAGGCTTAGGAAGGGACAGGTCTGACTGGTAATGGGTATATGAAGAAGTGGAAACAGTTAAGAGAAGATTAGTTCCTGTGGGTTAATGTGAGAAAATCCCATGAGTCAGAGTACTACAGCAAATCATTTTAAGACAAAAAGAAGGAAAAATGTAATGTTAAACTGCAGCAGAGGAATTGTTTTTTGTGTTTTTTCCTTACTTGGTAAAGAAATGGAAACTCAACAGAGATTGGCTCATGTCTGGGATAAAATAAAAGTCAGTGAATTTGAAGGCACATGGCAGTCTAGGAAGGGGAATAATTAGGATTTCAAGAACCATCCTCAGAAAGGGAGGGATATATTTTGCATCTCTTGCTGCCTGAAAGAATATGTCAGGATATTCTGAGATGGTAAAAGAAGGTGTCTGTGGTAGAAGGCTTTAAGCTCTGAAGTGTCCCATAATGGCCTAAAGTGACTCTTTGACCAGAAAGGGGACAAGTGAGAACAATTGCATATATCAACTTTTTAAAACCCCAGATTTAAAAATATATATTTGCACACTTAAGTTCTCTGACCATACTGAATTTAAAATGTTTTCACTCAGAAAAGGCTGTCCAGTATCTTTAGGATGCGTATGTCACAGTTTTCACATGGTGAAAGTACAAAACAACTTTTTAAAATACAGAATGCACATTTTTTTTTAAGAACTTTTTCCTTCTGCACTCCTCATTATTAGCGATTTGATGATTTGTATGAGTTAAAACAAGCATAACGTCCCCTGGTGACTCATAATCTCTCAATTTATATTTCAAAGACATTTCAGAATCTAAGTCTCTGAAAGAAAATCATCTAAAACCCTTGATCCTCTGGGAAGCTAAAGATATTTGATAATGAAAAAACTCTCTTTCTTAGTCAGATATTTCAGACTCCCAGAAAACATTTTATTACAAACTTGTAGCAGGATAGGACATTTTGCTATTGGTTTCTTACCAAAGCTGTGAGCAAAAAGACTTTCCATTTCCTCTCTTGATTGCTCAAACTGTACCTCTGACAGCATGAAATATGAATGGCTTTTTCTCAAGACCATTCTCTAAGCACACAATATTTATAGACAAATCTGTTCAGCAACAGTATTTATCCCAAGCTTGATTTAATTAATTTTAATTTTGCAGACGCTCTGTACCTAATCTCAGAGAACTGGCATGGTTTAAGACCAGACCATAACTCAGAAACATGCAGCCACTCGCTCGCTCCCCTTTCTTCCCTGGCCACTTCTATTTTCCCCTGCTCTCAGGGGGATTGGGAGGAGAATTAAAAGAATGTAACTCCCACGGGTTGAGATAAGAACAGTCCAGTAACTAAGGCATAATACAGATCACTACTGCTACCACCAGTAATAACAGTCATAAGGGAAATAACAAAGGAAGAGAATACAACTGCTCACCACCCGCTGACCCATACCCAGCCTGACCTGAGCAGTGATCTAGCCCTTCCGGATAACTGCCCCCAGTTTATATAGTGGTCATGACGTGCTGTGGTATGGAATACCTCTTTGGCTAGTTTGGGTCAGGCGCCCTGTCTCTGATTCCTCCCGGCTTCACCTCCTCCCTGGTAGAGCATGAGACTCAGAAGGCCCTTGGTCAGACTCAAAATTTGAGCAACAACTAAAACCATCACTGTTATCAGCGGTGTTCCCAGGATGAAAGTCAAAACCACAGCACTGCACCAGCTACTAAGAAGGAGAAAAATGACTGCTACTGCTGAAACCAGGACAAGTCACACATTTATCTTTTAAAAATAATAATTCTGCAGTTTTAAACTTTTATGCTTAATGACTGCTCATGTGTTTCCATTTTCCTAATATTAATTTAAAATATATTGCAACTGATACTTTACAATATATATTATTTCAGGCACAAAATATGGATCTTTTATGTGTTCAATTACTTTTGAAGAAAAAGCACGCACTTAATTTTGGATTTAGCTACCTTACTAGTGCCAGTAGGAAAAAGTATATGTTAATCGGTATCAAGATGTCACTTTCCATCAATATCTGCACTATCATTTCCATGAATATCTGGACTATCATTTATAAATAAAAAATGAAAGGTCTTTAATATTCAGTTGAAAAGTACTTACAATGTATCCACTATACCAGTATATATGAACTTATGCAAAAACAGATTGATTCAGCATTAAACCAATATTGATTTGCAAACCCTACTGTATGTCTAATGGAACTGTGCATGCTAAGAAGCAGGTAAAAAAATGCATACTGGGAGTAATGGTAGATTACCTCACTGGGCTATAGGTAACTCCTTATAGGAGTCCAGGTATAGTTAAATCCCTTTAAGAATTCTACAGAAATAGAAATAAGGGGTTGAAATAAAACTATGTCTATGCTACATGGTGAATCAGTTCTTATGGGGAAACTCAGATCTCCAGAGAAATAACCTCTTTTCTTGGAAAGGAGGGAAAACTAGTCCATAAAAAGTATGAGTGGCAAGACTTGCAGGAACTTTGTAAAACAATGAAGAGGTAGAAATACTGGCTTTTTTCAAAGTGCTTTTTGCCAGTGAACCAGTTGCTATTTAACAGCTGTAGGAAGAGGCAGTGTTTTTATTCATTTTCTTCCCATTCTCCTTAATCAGTTTGGAAATGGCAGTGAACTGTAAAGAGTGTGTAGATAATACAAAGTGTTCAGGACAGTCGGATCTAAAACTTCCCATGCAGAATGACTAGCAATAAAATGATGGATGTAACACTTTCATCAATACAAAGTAATGCACAGGGGGAAAAGTCAGCCTTAACTGTGTTCACACATCAAGCCTCTAAATTAACTATTACCTCTTGGGAACAAGGTCTTTCAGCCATTGTGAATGCTTCCCTGAAAACATCTGTTTTCTGAACATTAGCAGTTGAAAATGACAGAGATATTTCAAATTACTAGGAAAAAAAAATGGAGACAAACTAGGTTATTTTATTTTACCACATAAATCCCTGAAACACCTACAGACAACTTAATGGCATGCAGTTCTGGTCACTCATTTAAACCAATTAGAACACGCATATGTTCTACTTCCCTATCCCTAGAGCCTGTTCACTCCCACAGGTAGTGAGGGCACCAAGTGAAATAATTATAGCAGAAGTTCTTATGAAAAGTGGAAAAATCTTTAAGTGAGGGAGCTTTGATTTTGTTTGTTTTATCTTCTGGGCTTCATTTTCTTTTTTCTAATTAATTTGTGGGATACAATGTTGCAGGCTGGTCTGGAAACCAAAAAATCAGAAAGGGATGACATACATTCATGAAGGATGGTTTCATTTATGCCCATATTGAAGACTAATTTAGCACTGCAGTCCTGCTCTACCAGGCAATAGCAGAAGTCTCAAAAGCACTTTTTGACAACTCAGATGCCTCAGGATCTCACAAAAATAACCCTGGATTTATAGGTATTGTCTGGGCTTCCTTTTCCATCCTCTATTACCAGTGGAGAGCGCTAAGAATTTCTTTTAAAACATGGTTCAGACTAAGGTGAATTACGCCATAAATTAAATGGCTATGGCAAAAGTCTGGATAGCTAGTCCAGATGCATATGTCTGCACCGTATATTCATTAATAGAGAATGTTTAGGACCACAGGGTGTTTAGGCAAAACATAAAAAAGGGAATTGAATGCATTTATAGGATGTAGACTGCTTAGTGGCCTTCTCAGTTCAGCATATCTACATAACTGATATTTAGTTCTGATATTATATGTCCTACTAGTGATGTCTTGGCAAGTTGAGTAAGAAATTGGATCATGTATGGTTGTCATATATCTAGGTAACTGACAACTGAAGACAGCTGGTTTGAATATACTTCAAAATTAGTGCTTTCTAGAAGGCAGATAACTGACCTGCAGACATAACATGCTTTTATGCTGGACTGACTTTTAACCACAACTGCTGTGGCAGATTTGGTTGATAATCTTGCAGAAGAGTTTTTCTTTGTTTCTTTGTTTGTTTGTTTGTTTTGTGTTCTTGTTTGTGTTTTTTCTATTTTTTTTTTTAATGAAAGCAAGACCTTTAAGATAAGGAACAGAGCTTGAAGGTTTTCTCCTTACAGAAACCTCAGAAAAAACAGCGACAATTGTGTATTTTTCAGTATCTATCTGTCCAGCCCTCTCCTTCCTTCTCACTGTGCAAGAGGCCTCTGTGTAATCCAGAGTCACATCTGAGTCTGTTGCTTTTTGGTGGGTGAATTAACGGCTCTATGTTCACTGCTATTTGCCAGGTAGTTGTGTTCCCCTGACTTGCATCAGTCATCTGCTACTACAAAATTACTTAGTGAGTTCTGATCAAACGATAGGTCTTATCAACAGCTGAATGCCTCTAATTCAGTTAATAGGACTTCAAGCTTGAAAATCACTTGTTTTGTGTTTTACTTTGCATTACTTCTGGGGTGATACCTTCACATAACCATTGAGGTGTGATTGAAGTTTCTGCTACCAATTTCAGCAGAAATTTTAAACACAGGTGGATAGCTCCCCTCCAAAAATCCATCTTGGATGCTTCCTCCAGCTCCTCCAGCCCCAACAGAAACTTTCAAAAGCAGGAGAAGACTTACTTCATTACTGCAGAATTGCTTCACTGGGCTTTGATGCCTTGCGTGTTAAAGCAGATTAGTGTGCTGAACTAAAATCTTAGCAAACAAAATTACTCAGGGTCTCCATATTTCTAGAACTGACTACTGAGGAATTTAATTTGCATTCACATAAACATATGTTTCTTTGAAGTTTCCCTACCATCACCAATACCTTGCTATTGGTCTTTTTAAAGATAATTTATCTTATTACATTTCCAAGATTGAGATCTAGAAGGAAGTATTGTTCCTTCCTTTAACTATCCTGCTACTACAGCCTGGGATTTGGTTTTTGCTGTTTGTTTGGGTTTTTTTGTTTGTTTTGTTTTGTTTTTTCTTTATTATTGTAAAAAGAGAGACTGAGCCCTTATGGTCAAACTTTGTTAATGCAATTCAATCTTCTTGAAACTGATGAAAGTTCTGAAAAAACAGGCAGAAAAATTCCAATTTTCACATATTTTGAACTGTTATAAGAAATGACTGTTCCTAATAACTGGAGGAACTATAATAAACATAACAAATAGCAAACGGTATACAAGGTCCTGTCAGATATACAAAATAAAGAATGGAAGAGAATATTGAGAATTTTAAAATACATATTTTGAAAACTTCCCTCTTTGCACATTTGTCACATGTTAAAATTGGCTGCATCTTGTGCTGTGTTTTTTGTTCCTTCTTATTGGCAGATGATTTGAAAACTGATCATAAAGCCAAATCGTGCTGCAATTAAAAAAACTCAGCAAATATTTACGTAAGCCAAAGAAAACATTAGCATAACTCAAATATATATTCATGTGGTCTCAGCCCATAATAAAGTAAAGCAAGTATAACAGTAATATTGTATTCAAATGATTATATGCAAGATCCTAGGCACATTTTAAAATACTTAAATTTCAAAAAATAGCTGCTTTTATTTTGGGAGTCAATATGATTAGATTACATTTTTTGTGACTTTTCCTTATAATCTGAATGATAAGAATATTTTCTGAGAGCTGAGTTTAATTTGTTTATGTTAATCAGAAGCAGCAGGAGAATGCTATTACTACTTCTACAAGAAGAAGCTATCAATGAAATCAGACGAAACCCTTATGATGATTAAATTTGGAGTTATATTGACATCTAATTTAGATTTAGATTTAACATGCTAATATGTTACAGTGTAATGGGATAAGTTCAAAATGTTGATGATAATTACTTTGAGAGCTTCAGTATCATATTGCATTCATTTGACTAGTTCCCATGGCTTCTACATGACAGAGGGAGATTTCTTCTGAAACAACTTACAAATAAAGCAATCAACAAGGTTACTTCACTTGTTAAATGAGACTAGACATGGAATAATGGCATACAGACTGCAAGTAAACAGGTTTCAAATAAACTAAAATAGCTTATTTAGACAATTTAAATTCGATTATATATTATTCCTCTTGAACTGGGCACAAAAATAACCATTTTTTTGCTATGCCTTTTTTTGTTTTCGTTTGCTTTTTTTTTTTTTTTGGAAAATGACACATAATCACAGCAAAGGCACCTCCTGCAAGCAGCAAATTCTGCAAGTAAAATTCTGCAAGTAGCAATGCCCCTCATTGTAAAGATATCATCAGTGATTTAGAGGAAGTGACAATCTGGCAGGTCCACCATCTGCTTCCTAAAACATAAAATGACAATGCTTCTATCCCAGGGAGTTTATTGTCTCAATTTGATAATGCAACAAATAATGTAAAACATAATACAGACATTAGCTGCTCATAGTGAGCAGTGGAGAAAAAAATGTGAACAGGGAACTCTGACTGAAGAAATTATGTAGTGGTTTACATGTCATTAAATTAGAAAAGAGAATCTTTTTGTATTCAAATATTCAAAAATGCCTTTTAAGAAACTAAATTTTCCCTTGTAATGTACATTCCAAGTTTCATATCACTTTAGTCTTTCCTTTAGCTCCAACAGAATTTTTCCTTTAGGATTCTGACAAACTTCATTTTAAGACTCATATTAATCAAATAAATAATTTGATATTTAAGAGATCAAATATTTAAAATATCAAAATATAAAAATATCAAATATATTTTAAATTTGATACTAAAATCAAATCTAATTTCAAACATGCAATTGTAGTGCCTAAGCTGGAAATATACACATCTGAGGTTCTGGTACTTACCAAGTGTGATTCTTATTTTAGGCAGAATGAATTGCCTAATGAAATGTCTGCCTCTCTCCTTTCAATATAAAAGACACTAACACCCTTATTTCCTACTTAAATGAGGGGATGAACCTGAACCTACAGTCAGTACTGTTACTACCTTTATGACACCACAGTTTAAGATAAATCTAATCAGAAAACAGTGTCAAGGAAGAGAGCAAAGATCCATAGGACTGGAGTTTCGATTAAGATGGGAGAAAGATTAATAAATCTAATTTTTCTGGTCTCTCAAATAAATGGTGCAGAGAAATGTAAGAATCCAGTATTGCTATAATCAAGGAGCAATCTGCTTACAAATGGGAAGGAATGTCTATCCTTTAACTACTTACTTGCCAGATCTCGTGTTTGAAGGAAATACATAATTATGTTTTTGTGTGTTCTTGAATCAAATTGGTAGTGTATTCTAAAACATTTTTAGAGATGGAAACGTTGCCAAAAGTGCCATGATGCATCTTGTAAATGCTGCTTTATGTCTTTCCTTTATACACTTTTATAACATGGTGAAAAAACTGTACATGACAGTTAAGCAAGGCTGTGCCCTTCATTTATATTTGTTTTGTGAAATATCCTCCTTCCTGTTCCAGTAATGTTTCTAAGAATATGTCTGTACCAAGAAATAAAGAACTGTTCAAGGTCTGTTTAAGCTGGACTAATGTTGTACTGACATCATTGCTCAGTATTGCAAGAAATAAGACTGTATCAGAACAATACAGCACCCAAGTGTTAGCTCAAATACACCATCCAACTATTTGCTTTCAGTTCTAGAGCTAGTACTATTCTCCATGTTCAGCACAGAAATGTTCTCAAATTTCTTTCCTGTGGGTGTCAATATCTTTCTATATCTTGGCTTCACTTATGTCTTGTTCTCATATCTGAATGTTTAAATATGTTTGGCTTGCTGAGGCTTGGAAAATGGTGAGAAAATGCTTGTTTCATGAATACAGGAAAGTAATATGGGTTGACATAATATCATAGTCAAACATTGCTTCTTCCTGGAAAATGCCAGGATCTCTTCCTATCCTGACTGATTTCCAGTTATTTGTTCATTTCAGAATTTTTGGAAGTTTTTTTACAAATCTGTTGCTCTCAAATGCATATTTTGGGAAAAAAAAAAAAAAAAAAGGTCTTTCTCTTCCTGAATTTAATGCATCCTGCCTGCATTTTTGAAATCACACCCACTCCCTGAGCTCTGGCTAGCAACAGAGCCTACATCCACAGGCTCATAATGAGAAGGATATATGTATCCTAGGCATTTCTGTGAATTCCTGAATGGCACAGCTCATCTCTGTAACTTCAGAAATCCTGAGGAATTAAACCAAGTTAAGTCTGAAAGCTGTGTCACCCTTCCACTTCAAAGCAACTTCTGTCACTGAAGACGTGAGAAAAATTTTTATGGAGTTTTAATAAACAGATATTTTAGAAGTTTCACTAATCCCTGTGTCCTCTCTACTGTGTGGAAGTGCGTAGGATATAACACTGAGTGCTAAGTTAGGAGAGTCTAGTGGCCCTGTTTCTGGTACTGAGCTCTCAGTCAGGGTGGCAATATATTAAAAGCTCCATCTGTATTTGTCTTTCTTTACCCTCCTTCCTCCCTGGGCAAAAGACTAGAGGAGGTCTAATAAGATAATAAAATATAAAATAATGAAATAAAATAAGATTAAATAAAATTAAATTAAAAAAATATCCCTCTCAGAACAAGTATGCTTATCAATAAAGGCATTTTTATTATTTGGGCTTGTCATCAGTAGTGGGAGTGGGTTGGTGTGCAGCTAACTGCAAGAGCAGAACCAGTCATCATAGTGACATAAAGACTAAAGTTAATGTTCTAAGGGTCATATGTGTATCAGTTGGGTATTGATTTCTGTATGGAGATCTGTTCTACTGCACACAAAGCACATATCCGTCAAAGCTCATGTTATGGGGTCCAGGTGTGCCTCTCATCTTTGAGACATGGGAATCACACAGCATCTGTGGCTGTCTCAGCTGCGGTGAGGGTCTCATTGCCATCCCACCCCAGAATTGTTGCCTTCAGCCTGATGCAAGGTGATGGAACTCTGTGGATGTGTACCCACTGGAGGAGTATTACTGTCTATACTATTGAATTGTAAGTTTAATGGCCAGTAGCACCCACCTATAATCTTGTTAGTCACATGTCCCCAGCCTGATTTACTTGCACCCTTTCTAAAGTCTATTAGCAGTCGTTGTCTGTGGTAGCATTTTTTTCTGATCTCCTGCCCAAAATGTGTTTCCAGGATGCAATGTGGTTAACAACTTATCTCTGATTCTTTTCAGTGCACTTCTAAACCATCACAGGAAAGTAGATGAAGTTCAGATCTCATCTAGTAGTGCTTTCAGGTAAGCCTCCCCAGTGATAATTATCTGTGATGCTTTGTCATTCCAGTGCATACCAGAATTGTTGAATCATTTGGAGATGGGCACATGTAGAGTTCATTTTATCTGTGCTCTGCTTTCAGGCAGGTTTCATCTTGTAACAAGTTTATCATTTTTTAATATATAAAAGATTTCAAAATCAGAACTTCAGATAGAGCAACCTATAGATAACACAAATTGCAATGTGTGGTGCATACTTGCTCTATTCCAGAAGTACCTTTTTCTTTCCATCATGCTTTAGCAGGGAATATGACAACTAAAAGTGACAAATCCTTACCCTTAGATCCAAGTGCAGTGCAGCTTGTCAGTTGACTGACTTTTGATTTCCCACTTCTGCTTTCCACTCCTGAGTAAGCAGCATACAGAGCCCATTTATTCTGCAATATCTGGACCAACTTTGATATATTTAGGCAGTATAGAGTAAAATAAAAGGTGCATTTCATATAAATAAGGCAGCTGATTCATTTGGTCAGGGCAGGAAATACTACTGGGAAGATGCATAGAACTAGTTTATTTTTTTCCTTTAAGCTTTGAATACATAGTTTAGATACTATCCCAGAAGAACTTAATAAACAAATCATGTGCAGAGTAGGTATCAAGATAAGTGAGAGAAGAATAAGGATGTCTATTCTTAGACATCTTGAGATACCTAGGAAAGGAAAATTAAGACCTCTATGATGATCTGTGAAGGACAGTTTTGTTCTCACAATCAAGTGACACTTTTGTTTACACATGTTGTGAAATATTACAAATACTATTAGTGTGTCTTCTGTGCCGTTCCCAAAACAAATGCTGGTAGAAAATGTGTTGCAGCGAACAATGTGAAATATAACACATGGTTGTTCATCTGCTTCCACTCTTACAACTATAAATTGCAATCACTACTTTTCATTTATCATTTCATATCGAGATTTGAAGTATTATCTTTGCTAATGTTTGCTGAAACATATATTCATATATATATGAAGTTGTACGTACTTATGGAAATGTTATTTTCAAGATTTCAATGTGCAAGAAAAACTAAGGAAGAAGTTTCCCCTGAAGTTCTGTCAAACTTATGATAAAATTAATTTATTTCTATGATTCTATGATAGGTGCTTAAATTTGAGTTAACATCATGGAAATGCATGATACTGAAATTATTGAAAACTATTACAGTATTAGAATAATGACAGCATTATAAACAAAACAGATCATCTAATTTCAAACCTAGATAATACCTATAATCAAGGAAAAATATATTCTGTTTTCTAGGTAAAAAAATCCATAAATGGCTTGCTAAATTTTCATTACTCTTGCTCAATGCGCATATATTTTTTTCTACAGACTTTTGACTGAATATTCTTCAGTTTGCTTGTTTCTTCAAAAGTTGATTCCTCATTATTACTCACTATCCCACCTGTGCACATGGTGAGGCCAAAGTCCAAAGAACAAATATTTGCAGGATTTTAATATATTGATATGTCTGTCTCACACAAAATGCTTGGTGATGAAACAGTCCAAATGATGTCACTCACACAATCTCATCAGAACAGTTGTTTATTCACGATCACAAATCTCTTGGCACCAGTTTAAATTGAAACAACAGTCTTCAGGCAGGTGTAATTGGCATCAGTCAGTATTTTTAACATGAACTGTAAAACAGCCAAGCACCTCATCATATCTCCTCAGCAGTTACAATGTGTCATGACTCTACAATGAGGAGAGGTTAACCAGGTTCTTTGTCAGGATGCAGAAAGCTAGCTTGTGACACCAAGATGCTGGCAAGCAGATCTGTGAGGTTATATTTAAGGCTAACTACAGTGCAAAACCACTGAACCCTATGGAGCTCAAACAAATTTTAACATCACAGTGGAAGTGCATTATATGAGGTTATTGGGATTTTCCTAGGAGTAAATTTCTGCTAATGCTTGAAAAGCTGACTGAACAACATATTAGGATGGAGCTGATCAATTTGTTTGACAATTATTGCAGGATCTCATACATCAGTGCGTCAGATATTTCTTTTCCTTTTCTTTCTCATACAAAACCTTACCCAATAAAATGATGCTTATCATATTTACCAAGTTATACTGACTGATGCAAGTTACAAAATTAAAGTTGCAAGTTATTTATTAACTATTAGCTGAAAGGCAGAAGAACTTGCAGCACCATGAAAGCATGGGAGCATTCAAGACATCTTCTTGAGGATGTGAGTACAGAAAATTCCATGATTCATCTAAGGCTGAGATGCTTGCCCGCCGCTCTAGGACAGTTCCTGAGATATCAGGGTTTCCCCTATATTCGAAAAGATAGCACACAGCAAGCCTCTTCCATAACTATGCTAACAGTCTTCCATAACTTCCATAACAGTCATTAGCAGCAGAAGACTGTTAGAAAGCATGTTCAAAAAAATATCTTTGTGCTTTAGGCACTGGTTCAAAAATTTCAGCTACACACGTTCTTTTCCAGCATTAACTATAAAGTCAGACATTAATCACAGATACAAGGCAGTAGGGACTGGCAAATGTCACTGATACCATGTGTTCACTCCCCTCTGTCAAGATTAATTACGTACATAGGGAAGTGCTTGTCACACCTCTGCCAACAGCCTATAATGCAATGGAGCAAAGGAAAATGTCTGTCCTCGAACAGGCAGGGGTCACCAGCATCGAGGCCATATTGCTGAAATTGCAGCTGCGCTGGGCAGGGCACGTCTCTAGAATGAAGGATCACCGCCTCCCCAAGATCGTGTTTTATGGTGAACTTGCCACCGGTAGCCGCAAGAGAGGTGCCCCAAAGAAGAGATATAAGGACTCCCTGAAACAATACCTTAGCCTTGGCCATATTGACTACCATCAGTGGTCCACCTTGGCCTCCAATCGGGAGACTTGGAGGCACACCATACATAATGCCGCTGACTCCTTTGAGAGTTCACGAAGAACTAGTCTCGAGGAGAAAAGACAACGCAGGAAGAATCGCGCCCCACCTGTTCCACCCAAGGAGACCTTCTGCTGTGCTTTTTGTAGCCGGATTTGCCTATCCCACATTGGCCTTCTTAGTCATCAGCGCGCTTGTAGTAAGCGTGGGTAAAAGCCCTTCCCAAATCTTCGTTCGCGAAGTCAAGCCATGTGTGACAGGGGTCTCAGGCAGTGAAAAAGTGATCTGCGAAGCATTAAGACATAGTAGCTGTGCTCTCTGATTCAGCTGAAACAGGTGATTTTCTGGAGAAGATGCAATACTTGCGCTGGGTCTTAGCTGGCATTTAACAACAGCAGTGAAGCACCAAAAAAGGATTTGCTAAATAGGAAACAGTGTGAGAGACTTAGTTTTAGAGTCAGCTAAACACGTGAATTCAGACTTCAAATAAATAAATTTGATTTAACTCACCCACTTCGTTTGCTCAGGAATTCTCACTCAGTATCAGTTACTGCTGAGTTGTGCTTTGAAAACTGCCTTGCTGCCTGTTAGCCCTTACTTTGCTGGTCATGTGCAAACTCATAGTCTTCACAGCCTAGCTGTAGCTTGGGTTCAGTATTTTCATCCAAATTGTGTGGCCTTATTCTTGAAATCAGACCTCGAGACCATTCTTATTGTACAATTGCACTGCTGGCTCTCAACTTCATTAAAACATGCAGCAAAGTGAATTACAAAACCGTGGGAAAGGTGGTAATCTCAAAAAATGAATATGCACTTTTGGACATAAACTTCAAAACCACAGAACTGCACCAGCTACTGGGAAGAAAAATAACTGTTACAGCTGAAACCTGGATATGCCTATAAACGACTTGAAGGACTCAGTTGCAGCAGTGGCAAGAATGTTTTGTAAAGCAAGCCATTCATACCAAGTGGTCTTACAAGTGACTACACCTGCTGGCACACACAGATGCTTGAGCTACCTTTGGCATTTTGAGCACTGGAAGGTGAGATTCAGCATTCTGACACAAGAGAAAGAGCAATAAAAGAGGAAACTGTGTCTCTAGAACTTCAAAACCTAGCATATATGAGCATAACACCTTAAAATCTAAGTAATTTTCAAAGTGGCTACATTTTTAATTGAGAGCGTTACTTTACTAAGGCAGGCTGACTGTATGATTTATGTAAGAAAGGTGTGCTGCCTTCTTCTTTTTTTTTTTTTCTGTAGTGAAGTGGTGCCAAAATGAGTAACTAATTAAACCAGAGTTGAAATTTCATTAAGGGGGACAGGAGGAGGGGAAGAGGGAAATGAGGACAGCAGAGAGAATTCGTAATTAGCATTTATCCCTCTAACAACCATACAATTAAGATCTGGCAGGAAGGGTCAGGAAAATCCAATCATTACCCAAAAAGTCAGGATCAGATGAAGCAGCAAATTGCAGGTTCTTATTTGGGATCCAGATGAATACACGAGTCACATAAGCCAAATCCTTCCTAAAATGAATTTTCCTGTCTGTGTGATGCTCAGTTGGCTGCAGACAAGATTGATGCAGTGACATCCTCATTCACCTTTTTTTTTTTTTTTTTCCAACTTTTCCACTTATTTGCTGCCTTTGATGTTGTGCAGCAGGATTATATCAGGGAAAATTATCAACTTACGCCTGTCAATAATTACATCAACTTTCTTGCAAGCTGTACCCTATAATCTCCCCTAGGGCTAGATTTAGAAAATAAATAAAAAAGAATTCAGACGAGTGAAGTGGCACCTAGATAGATGCAAAGTGCTTAAATCAGAAGCCGTAACCCTGAAAATCCCACTTTAGTTGCTATGTCACCCTAGCATAGTCATCTTATTTTTATCTTCTTAGCACATAAAACTGTATTTTCAGTAGGCAGGCAATTAAGGGGAGAAAGCACCTCACAAGTAATCCTTATGACTGTAATGTGCAGGTTTGAAACCTCAACTGCCCTTACAGTCCAGCTATATCAATGCTTTACTGCATTCAAGAAAATTGAAATCTAGAGCTTTCTAATTAAAAAAGAAGATGAGGAAAATGCAGTCACTACATTTAGACTTGAGCAAGCAGTCTGTTCTGTGCTGATCTGTGTCACTGGCTTTTTAGAGACCTAAGTATCCACGAATTAATTGCCTTAGTATTCAATAAGCACTATACGATACAGCCACCTCAAACGGGGTTCTTGGTTCTGCAGCAGGGCTGGACACCTAAAACTTTGACACTGTGCTCAGTAATTCAAGGAATATATTCTAATGGTAGGTTTAGGAGATAGGCAAAGAGGAAATGGAGCTAAGTCTGTAAAAAAAGAATAGTTGAATACCTACAATTCTATCCACCTCCCATATTAGATTTTCACACACGTCTCCAATAGGGGGTGCAGAGGCAGTTCAGCAGGTTTTGTCTGTAACAATCCCTGAACAAGGAGCTAGGAGGAGTGCAGTGTAAAGACATTCACTGAATCATGCAAGTCACCTCTGCATGGCAAAGCTCTGTTAAAAGTCCTTCTTTAGGCTTTCCTACTCTCTCAGCCGAATTTCCTTGTGTTTTAAAGAGCTACTGGGGCTATCATGGCATTTCCCTACCTTGAACAGGAGAGAGGACTAAAGGTATTCAAATGTAAAATTTGTTCAGATTCTACAGTTTTAAGTGCCAAATGGTTAAACAAAAGGAGTCATAGTGCCTAAAATCAGTAAGCTTGTTAACTTTAAGTGATTCTATAACATGAAAGGACATATGTAAATTCTGTTAACTTGAGGTAAGGACAAGCTGTTCCTGAATCAGGGAGCAGTGCTCCTACTCTTTTCAGTCCTGAATAAAGGACAGACATGGGATCACAGACTTTATGTTAAAAATATTACCTTCAAAGAGCTACAAGAACGGTTCATTTAGCTATAATGGCAGCTGCAATTTTAGCTACATAATACTTGATATGTTTTTCTACATGTTCATTTATCCCAGTTGTTATATAAAGGTTGCACTTGGTTATTAGAAGTAAATGTGACAGACAAGCTGGTATTTGGTGGTGGGAGAAGGTATTTCAAACCAATGAGACATTTTACTAGACTTCAGACTGCTTCAAGAGACTCAGTGCCATAAACTTCAACTTAAAAAGGTTTTGGCCATAGACAATACCAGTCTGATTTACTGGGAAGTTCTCCTTTTGCGCATAAGCTCTTGTCAACAGTATATATTTCCCAGTCCAAAAATGAGAGACTAGCTATCTATAATAACTATAAAAGTAGTTCAAGAAATTCAGACTGAACATAGCATTTTTTAAAAAAATATGGTAAGAACAGATGAGCTCAAGAGACATTTTAGGTTTCACAGCCTCTGAAGAAGCAGTATTGACACTTTTGCTATAGTTGAGAGCTTTTATTTATGCACTTCCCTATATTCTAAGCAGAAGTTAACATACAACAGGATATTATATACTCGATTCGATCCAGTCACTTCCTGTCCTGGGTTTAGCAGCAGCAGTCATTTTTCTCTTTCTTGGTAGCTGGTGCAGTGCTGTGTTTTGACTTTCAGCCTGGGAACAGAGCTGATAACAATGATGTTTTGGTTTGGCCAAGGACTTTGTGAGTCTCGTGCTCGGCCAGGGAGGAGGGGAAGCCGGGAGGAAGCAGAAACAGGACACCTGACCCAAACTGACCAAAGAGGTATTCCATACCACAGCACGTCGTGCCCAGGAGGTAACTGGGAGTTATCTGGAAGGACACGGGGTCTTCTGGACGGACTCGTTTTTTGTCGGGTGGTATCATATTCTTTTCTGTTGTTATTTTCTCTTATCATTGTTGTCGTTGGTGGTAGTGGTGGTGATTTGTGTTGTACCTCGGTTGCTGGACTGTTCTTATCTCAACCCATGGGAGTTGTATTCTTTCAATTCTCCCCATCCCTCCGGGAGCAGGGAAGTGGGGAGCCCCTGGGGGGAGGACGGGACGCAGGCCTCGACTGCTTCCAGCCTGGCACCACTCACTGGGAGTGAGTGCACAAGCTGTCTGGCTGGGTTTAAACCACGACAGTTCCCACTGACTGGAAATTGCTCACCAGAGATTTAAGCCATAACTCTCATGGGCTGTGGTATGGAATATGCTCTCATGGCCATGACGTGCTATGGTATGGAGTACCTCTTGGGTCAGTTTGGGTCAGGTGTCCTGTCTCTGCTTCCTCTCAGCTTCCCCTCCTCCCTGGCAGAGCATGAGGCTTACAGAGTCCTTGGCCAAACCAAAACATCGGTGTTATCAGCTCTGTTCCCAGGCCAGAAGTCAAAACACAGCACTGCACCAGGTACCAAGAAAGAGAAAAATGACTGCTACTGCTAAACCCAGGGCACTTCCATATTCCATATCCCCTAAAAACTAATACACTAGCAATTAGCAGTGTATTATGTTTCATTATTAGAATGAATTGTATCATTGCTTTAACATAAAACATTTGTATTATACATGTTTCTAATGTCATCATGGTCTGTTAACAGTCCTGCCTATTTGCAAAGGCTCATAAAAGCTGCTGGACACTGGGGAGCAGTTTTTGTGGCTTCTGAAGTAGAATTTTCATTTAAACTGTTACACACTGCCTAGTTTTCTTACAGCAATATCACTTCTCTGTAAATGGATCAAAATAAGACTAGTTGATGGCTAAATGTGCCATGGAATTGCATGTGCACAAAGGCTTGCTGTCATGCAAACTGAGAGAAAAATCAAGTATAAAAGATGGCAATACATAAAAAGCAGAAACTGAGAACTGAAAGTACTTCCTTTCTTCTTCCCTTTCTTGTGTGAAAAAGCTGTTTGTCTAGGTGCTTTTAAAATCTGCCATTACATATAGTAAAACTGCAGAGTTTCCCTTCTGGGTGCCACATTACATAGATGTTATTGTTTCACAGTCATTTTCTCAGATTGTAACCTTACTCGATTTCCATTTCCAGCTACGACAGTTTAAGATTATTTTTCAACAATGTAAATTCAACATTCAAAATATATGTACACTAGCTAGCTATAAATCATAATATACAGAGAGAGCAGCATCTATCAGCTTCATATATCAATGAAACTTTTGTCTGAATTAATTCCAGTTCTGCAAAGTTTGTTGTTCACTTCTCAGCATATAATAAATCAAAACAGTTCCATAAAAGTTACTTTCCGTCTCCTTACATTCTAGGTTTTGGATGAATGTTTGTAGTATTTTTGCAAATGTACCCACCCATACATTTCTCTGAGCTGTAGGATCTCATGGGAGAACTTGGAAATCTTTTTTCTAAGTAGTTTTCAAATGTTTTCTACAACAACTTAATGCATTGGTCTGGGACTAGTCTTGACTAGCTGAGAAAAAATCAGAGGGGGAGCAGCAGGAAAGAGCATTATACAAGAAAGGTGGTTGCTTCTCCATTATCCGGCATTTTGTCAAGACATCTACCCCTCTGAAGCCTAAATCAAGCAGGTAGAAATTACTAATACTTTCAATCTAAAAAGTTTGCTCAAACAAAAAGCTACACAAATAGAAATGGTGCAGTTTTATAGAATTTTGTTCCTCTTTTTCTGGCTGGGAATGAGACATGCATAATTGGGATACCTAAGAAGTTCAAAAGGGACATCCTTTTATGCATCTCCTAGCAGATGATTCTGCAGTACTGGAGCACATCACCATGTGAGCTCTAAGTTTCTCCCCAAAAGGATTATTTTAATTATTGTTATTGCTGTTATTAGTAATAATAATATTATTATTTTATTGGGTCCTCTATTACCGCAACTGCCAATATCAGGAAAAACTGGTATTACATTCAAGGCCAGGCTGGATATGGTTCTGGGCACCCTGTTCTAGTGGAATGTGTCCCTGCTCATTGCACGGGGGTTGGACTAGGTGACCTTTGAAGGTCCCTTCCAACCTAGACTATTCTATGATTTTACGATTCTGTGTCGAAACAAGTCAGTGTGAAAGAATGTTCACAGTCCTTTCCTGCAGGCTGAGGGTGGTTATAGCTGCTCAATGCTTTTCCCCTTTTTATGCAAAAATCCCATCAATCAGCTGAAACCACAGATATTAGCCTAACCTACTTGACTTTGGGTTTGAAAAAAAAAAGATACAAACACTAGCACATATGGCTGGAACACATGATATTAATTAGTATGTCAAGAGCAGTACTACTTGTGAAACTTTCCCTATTTCCTTCCAAAAACTAAATGGTTTAGCTAACACCTTTTATTAGCTAAATTATCAGGTGGGTATGGTATAACAATGCCTTTCACTTCACTTTGGGAAAGAAGGAAGAGGAGGAGCAATGCTGTGGTCTTAAAAGCACGACCAACAGCTAAACAGTAACTCACTTCCCAGCTGATGGCTATTCTTGCGTCTATGTGTCGTAACATTTTTAGTAATCTATCCAGATCAAAGTCCTACATTATGGCCTAATGACATATGCTGTGTGTTAGACTCAGATCTAATCTACCCTTTTATACCAAACTAAGCACCACACTCAATGAGAACATTGTGAAAGCAACTAACATACATGCTCATCGTCTTTTATAAGTAAATATTTACTTTGTGACATTGCACCTGTAAGAGGTAAAAAGGAACAGAACCACACAATTAATTGGAAAAAATGAGTGATTCTCAGAGTCTCTTCTACCAAGCTCATATCCTTAGCAGAAAAGTGTGAGCTGGCAGATAACTGGATGAGGGGAACTTGCCTAGTTCTATTCAATTAAATGAATCCATACTGGTTTACCTTAGCTGAAGATCAGGACTTTAGCCCATATGTGTAAATCAACACTTATATGTGGGAATCCTGACTTTAGTGAGACTGCTTGGCTGGCTTTGTAATTTCTTGGATGCTTTTATTTCACACATTTAAGAGCTTTGCTACATTAACACCCACCCCCCCCAATAATTATTAACTGTGGAAAGGTCAATATTTTACTATAGTTAGCATTTTCAATTCTATGGAGGTCAATTCAGGTCAGTAGATGCAAGACCTGGAAAATAACTCATAAGAATTAGGCACCACATTTAGTAAAATATTTTTATTATAATTTTAATAATCATATGCATGTATTATTTTCTTTAATGTCTCAGTGGACTCTGACACACTAGTTAATTTCATTTCCTAGTATATATTGATCTCAGAAGAGCTTACACAGTTGTAAATACATGCAATAAAAGAAACATGACTCTATCACAGTTCACTTGAAAATTTCATAAAAATTATTCTGCAGATAACACAGTCAATGGACTGAAATCTGACTAAAAGTCTATAACAAAGAGTAATGAATATTAACAATGAAATAAGTAGATGGGAGGTATTTTGTGCTGACTCTAGAGGCCAGAGTTCTGACCTCCATTTAATATGCTAACTGATAAACTGGAAGAGAGTTGAGAATATTAATAAAGCACACATGGTATTAAATGAGAGAATCTGAGATAACTATTCAAGATCAAGATGTACACCAAATATTCCTGGATAAGTGGGAATTAGGAGACTAAGTGATGCTGATATACAGTTTAACCTTTGCAAACTGCTTGTTTGAACATACACCTGATGTGGCTTTCTGCTGCAATCACCTACTCTCTTCACAGCTTATTGGTTTTGCACTTTCCCTTTCAGATTTTACTTTATATAGATACTTGAAGATATTGTCAATCTTCATTGACTAGTTCCTGCAAGGATTCTACAGTTGTTTTCAAGATTTCCAGATTACTTTTTCTACAATTTGGCATTAATTTATAGCATAATAATCTCAAGAACTGTTAATACACACACAGCTAATAATCAGAGCTATTTTACTCACTGTTTTCAGTGAGCAATGAGCATAAATTAGAAGAAACACATGGAATGTCTCGAGAAAATTCCTCTATTTTTCAACTTTCACATTTTAACTTCTGTCACTGGATTTCTTCAAGATTCTGATTTTTTGAAGACAAAGTTTTGTTTGGATTCTACTTCATCTAATATGTATATAAAAATGAAAGTGTCCTAGAACAGCCAAAATAAGGGTTATTCACCCAACCAGCTATAAGCATGTACACCTGATGTTTTCATTAACCCTGTTTCTGCAATCAGTGTTAAAAAGTAGAGCTCTCTGAGGCTTCATTCATCTTGTTCTAAAAGTTGGTGTGTAAAATAAGCCAGAAAAATATGGATTTCTAAAGTTTTTAATTCTCTATTTTTCAGATAGAAACATCTCATTCCATAAATACAAAAGCAGAGTATTTTGATATTTTTATAGTATTTCAATAATGTTCTTTTACTAAAATGAAGTTTCATTACAATAAATGGATTTATCTAAATATTTAGTTGACACATCTTTGGGGTAAATAATTTTGATTCAGACTTTCTAATGTTATCTGTTTTTTTCTCATATGCATAATGTTTTAAAGCAGAGTCATGTTGTTTCTAATTTCTACCCTCTAAATAGTGCACTTATATTCTAAATTAATATAAAAAAATGCCAGTGTTGATGAATAGCATGGATAACAATTTGTAAAGATCCTTGTCTAGTGTCAGAAACAGATCACCTCTCACACTTTAGCCATTAGCTTTGTTGCTGCTGAACTACTATTCACTGAAACTCCTAATAGGATGTTTAAGATGACAGTTTTGATACTGCTTTTTCTTTTTTTTTTTATTTTTAATTTTTATTTTCTTTGCTTTTCAGAGTCACTAAAGCTTAAACATTTATATGCTTACTGAATCCCTTAATGTTGAATCACTATATGGTTCTTGGGTGGGAAATTGATTTGGTACAACTAGACAGAGCAATAAATCATTTCATCCCCTTTGTTTAATGCCTTGAAGCCCTTTTGTTTTTTTCTTTTTTTTTTTTTTTTTACAATAGGCCTTAATAATCTTTAAAATGATAAAAAGCATAATCATAGCTCTCCACAGGTTTCCTAGGTCCTTGAACATCGGAGTGTAAATAATCAGATCTTTTTTTCAGTGCTCAGGTCTTAATACAGTGTTCTAAAGGACAGTGAATGTTGAAATCGTGGATTATTGGCAACAGATGCAAAAGTTTTACAGGTACGTCATAATGTCTACATATTTAGATAAGGGGATATGATGAACTTATAAAGCTCTTGAAGGAGTGTTATAAACAAAGATTTTTCTCTGTCACTCTATGTGCTTAAGGAGATTTTATGGTCCAAAATAAAAAAAAAAAAAAAGAGAAGAAAATTATATTTAATGCTAAAAAAAATAAATAAATAGAGGAATTAATCTTCCTCAAATCTATCTATCTAAAATACAATATTCTGACATTCTGACATTCTGATATGAGCTATCTGAACAAGCTCTCTACAGTTAGTACTCTACAGGGAGTAACTGTCTTCCAAATGCACTTATTTCTTTCCTTTGATTAAAGAGGCCATCAAGATGGTTAGGTCAGAACTTGCAAATGAGTATATAAATACGACTCAAAAAGATAATTATGTTAGATTGCACTGTGAACAAATTTAGTTGAAGATTCCCTTTAATTTATACCTCCTCAGGAAAAAGCAGGATGCGTGTGTCAAAAAATATTCCGGGAATACTTTGTAATGTCCAGGGATAAAAAAATACATCAAGATCTGTATTTTATTGTTTTTCTTTATTCTATCTCTTACTTCCTGGCTGTTCTCAGCTGCTAGGTATTGCAGATGGGAGTCACTGAATGACATGCAGACATATTCAGTGAAAACAAGGGAACCAGCACTCGTGCACCCTGCAGGTCCCCCTGGCAAACAGAAAAGAACGGGCACTTCATAGTTGTGATTAATTTCATTCTAAAGCAGACTTCTAAAATAACCTGCAATAATTGTACCCTATTGTCTACATTTGACTGCAAAGACAGCATCAGGTAGCTAGTTCAAATGCAGAGATTTACAGTATAGGCATTTAAAATTAGGCAATGTTATTCCTTTCCCATGAGACATCATTTCTGGTTAATGGCTTATTTAGGGTATGTTAAAGATTTCATTTTGTCTTGTCTAGGTGTATCTAAGACAGGTTTAAACTGGTTGAGTGAAATATTAATAGCTGTGTTCCAATTGCACAGCAGATCTCAGCAGAGAACAATTTTCCCAGCTTTCTGAGGCTGGCTGGGTGGCTTTGAACCCAAGGTCTGCTGCGTTAGGCTGTCAGTGTTGGTTTCCTAAAAGTTAGTCTCAGGAGTTTTAATCCTGTCTTAGGCTGTATACGCACATAAAGCATTAAAGTTAAAAGTGCTTTGGGCAACATCAATTTCAGCAATTCTTGTTTCATGTGAACTTTCTAATAACCAGCCTTTTTTAATCTCCCCCATCCAGGTTATTTGGTTTGAGGAGTGCCTAAGGCCTACCAGGGTTAGCATTTTCTTTTTCTTTTTTTTTTTCTTTTTTCCTTTTTTTTTTTTTTTTTCTTCCAGAGCATTGAATTGAAGTAAAAAACGATTTGTAAAAAAGTGAATCTGAGACTTCACATAGAAAATATTTCTGCTGACCTTCAAGGCTGCAAAAACCATTTTTGCTTCCATGGACTTTGAACATTTGTAAACCTCTAACTACTTAACAGATTTTTTTTCTTCTGAACACAAACAAAATCCATTCTGGTAAGAAGCTGAATTAAAAGAGTAATTCTATGCATTTGAATAAATAGCCTTGAAAATTATTCTTCAATTTAATGTGTAGCATATTAAAAATTTTTACTCATTTACAGTAGTGTAATACATTTGTAAGCCTTGAAGTATTTATTTCTGAGAGACATATCATTTGAAATTTCACTGTATCCAAGTAAAAGTAAAAAATCCAAGATCAGAAAAATCAAAGATCAAATAAATGCTCTTGCCTTACGTAGTGACAGTGTTTCCATGGGTACAGGCTTCAGGTGCTCTTGTATGTATTCTGAGATGGAGAAAGAGAATGGAGAGTGCCAGAGGAATATGGCTTATTTCCTGTGTAGTACAAGAAACACCACTCATTCTCTTTACCAATAGAGGAAAAGTTTCAGTGCACCCTTTAAATTACTCACCTAAGGCTTGTATGGATATTATTCTTGCCCAAACCCTTTAGTCTAACACTGCTTGAAGAGAGAAACAGACTGCCCAGTAAAATGGTTATGGTTAAAAGTGTATTGCCAGTCCATAAATTGACTACAGACATACTTGAGACCCTAAAATAATTTTACCTTTCAGAGACAAATCTGCTCAGGTGTGTTAGGTTTCCAAATGCAAACAAAAGTCACATTTCCGTACATATAACAACACATAGTCATACACGACAATATTCTGTCCTTCCTTTGCATCAAATGTCAACAATGAAATATAGATGCCAAGTGAGAATTTTTGGGTTCTGCTAAAGATGTTGGCAGTAAAGCTGTTGCCAGAAAAGTATGTGGAGTAAGTATTTCATAGGTTAGTTATTCCAGTTGTGTAAATGAGTATGTAAGTATCAATGTCTGTAGAACAGAGAAGCAGCAACATTAGTCCATATTAATCACTTTATTTTGTGTCACCATTTGTCTATTCATTTGTCATCATGGAAGACAGGCAGGAAGGTTCTGCAGCTCTGAATAAATACACAGTTTTTATGGGCAAATGGCAGCGGTGTGATACATATTACAGACTCAGATTCTGTCCATAGGGCTCTGAACCTCTCTTTGTGGGTTCAAATGACTGTTTTGAAAAGAATTATCTCATTTAATGTTTATCTGTATAGGTCTTAGCTGCAGGGGGAAACCATACATGCACAAGGAACTGAAAAAATAAACCCCAGAAATTATCATAAAGATCAAATCTCAGATCCATTTTGTTCAGAATACTAATTTTCCCAGTGAAAACAGACATTATCAGATCATGCAGAAAGGCACGAGCTCCTGGCTGTAATGACTAGAGACTGCTTTAAACCACAAAGCAGAAGATTTATTATTTCTTCCTTTTTCTTCTTTTTTTTTTTTCCATTTTTTAATGTAAACTCCAGCAGTTTGCTGTCTGTTGATGATTCTGTTTTTGATAAATGCTGTATTTTAATCCATGTGAGAGTCTTTCTTTTTAGTCATGAATTTCACATCATTCATAATTGAAAGGAAATTGGTTTAGAAATTAAATTTATAAATCAGCTGACCAAAACATTTAAAATCTGACTTGTTCGAAAGTAGCACTTTTGCACTTGAAAGTGCAGGCAGCTGGCATACGATCACATTGTGTTTGGGGTTTTTAATACACAGAATAATTTGATACCATGAATGCATCATTTTATAGATTCATTGCCTATAGTCTTAGAGAAGGATATTTACAGTTATATGGCTATCCTTAGATTTCAGCAATGTTAAATTTAGAAGTGACTTCTTTTTACTGAAGACAACTTAGTTAGGTATGAGTTGGCTCCGATAGTCTGAAACATTAGTCTTACCTTAAACAATATCTTTTCTCCAAAACAGATATTCTGTTCAAAAAAAGGATAAAAATTGTTTTGCAAAATTCATCTAAAAATCCATCAGATCATGAGAACTCAATTGAAAATCTTGGAGCTATGTCAAAATAAAAGAAATATTGTATACTAGTTTTGCTATTTGCTCTTTTTTCACATTATTTTCTTTGTATTTTGCAAAGACATGCAAGAATGCTGTTACTTTTCTTTCTTGTTTAAAGTGAAAAAAATAATTTTATAAATAAACAGCTTAATTTGAAATTATTTTTTTTTTCATGTTGGACCAATGGAGACAGTGAGAAATATTATATCCTTTCCTAAGTCACTTTAAAATTATTTACATCACAAATCAGGAAAATAAAACAGCCAATTTGACTTTTTTTTTTTCCTTGGAAGACGTTTTCATTAAAATAAAATTAAAAAAAAGATATCTCTTTAAAGTTAATGACCTTTGTGAAAGTATTCTGGTCTGTTAGCAGCCCTGCAGCTATTTCTGCTTGACTCAGAACAGGGGCAAAATTATTCTTTAGCTAAGATTTGGGGAACAATTGCTATGGATGCAGGATTTTCAGAATAAACAGCCTTCTAAGAAAGCAGTCTCAGAGCATCATGTTGATTCTTCCCTGTGCAAAATCAATTTTTTGTATTTTCTTTCCTGTTTTGAAAAAAACAATGCTTTCCCACTCCCCACAAAAAAAAAAAAAATTGATTTCAAAATTACACTTTTTGGTAGGATAAAGCATGCCCAGCAAAGAGATGGTGAGGTCTGTTTCAGCTTTTCTCTGCACCATTTATAATTCCTCTATTTTTTTAGCTTTTCTGATGGGTGTCACTGTAACTTCTTCATGTTAAAATGTCTTATATTGGAACCCCAGGGGATTTATTTTCCTGTAATTTCCCAACAAACCAGCTAACCATAAATCAACCACATATGTGTTAAATCATAAACCGTGGAAATATACATAGATGACTGGAACTCCCTGTTCTACAGCCAGGTGAGTGATTTGAGGCAAAACTCTGAAAGTCTAGGTCACCTTAAGGGAGGATGTGAAATCTCAGCTGCACAAGTAGCTGAGCTGACGATGAAGAGAAAGTTGTTTCTGCTCCTTTGTGGGATGCAATATTAATTGTTTTTACTAGTAGCAGAGCAGTCATCTTTGTAAAGGCCAGGTTTCACACTTATCCTGCTTTGCTCAGACATGATCCCTTGAAAGCTTCAGGCCATTTTCTATTTTATTAGAATCTACCTCTTTATATTTTAAAATCAGAAGTATCAAGTGCTTCAAATAGCTTCTACTTTACTCAGAATTGGTATTCAGTTTGCAGGAGTTATGTTTTCTTTAACACAACAGTTTTGAAAAGGAAATCTAGGTTGGGAATGAGAAATAGAAGTAACTAAATTAAGCACTGAGAAATAAATATGATTCTAGGATTCTGGTTTATAGAAGTACTGTATTTACTTATAGAATAAAGTTATAGTGAATGCCAAAACTTACTATGTTAAAAGAAATAAGAATTGATTACTACGGGTATGACCATCATATAAGATATTTACCATAGAAAAAATTATAAAAAAATTAAAACTGACCTGTTTTTCAGATGCCTCAATGTAATCATCATGTAATCTCAGCACAAACCTGAGGGAAAACAACTGAGTATGAGGGGAGGTTGCACAGTGCTCAGTGGGTAACTAACTTTTGTCTGGAGCATCCATTTTCTCTGCCTTATGAGAAATGACTTCTTATAATGACTTATGCCAAAGATTGTGAAGATTGCTGACTCTCCCTGACTTCACAGGCATTGATTAAGCCCTGAACAAATAAGTTGCCCTGTTGTGTTTGGCTGGAGTAAGGGGAAAAGAAGCAGGAGCTGTGCTAAACTACAGTGAACACATTGCTGATTCACTGTCAATATACTTATATGCTTTTGTACTTCGTAATTGTTTTAAATTCCTGTCAGTGCAGCTCCCTCTCCTATGTAATGTAGCCATCTGAGGTCCCTTACACTACCATTATGTGACACCCATTTATAACTCTCGTTCCTCCTGTTTTATCCATAATCAACAATATAGAAAAAATATTTATTAACTATTCACATTTGCTTGCTCCACCTGACAGATAGTAGTGAAGAGGAAGAGGGAAAGGGCACAAATACGTTAGTATAGAAGTAGAGGTTATCTCCCCTTTCATCCTCTTGCCATATCCAGTCCAGGCTTCTTCCACATGAACTGTTCAGGGCATTTCTTACCTTTTGTGTTTTTTGTCCATTAATTGTTTCCCTCTTATCTGTATCACACTTTTTTCTCCAAATCTGTCCCTTTTTGTAGTTCTTAGAGCTTTTTTTGTCTTCTCTTAGCCCTTGTCTCGACAATGTTTTGCAGCAAATACCAAGATCCAGTGAGATATTTTCTGCCTCAGAGGCAACAGAATCTACAACACAGTACAAACAGCTCTACATTTTCAGTGTGCACCTTTCTCTCCTCATTAATATTCAAAACTCCTCCTAATTCAATGTTGTCTGTTAATTAATTAATATTCAGCTTGCTTTCTCTTGTCAGCCATTGGTGGAGATGTCAAACAAGGCTTGGGACTGATCCCCAAGGCTGCTCCAATACGCACAAGCCTCCTACCATAGGTACTAGAATTGGTTATATCCCTACAGCCTTTCTTGAGGTTTATAGTCCTTAGGACAGCAGCTTTGTGGAACAACGCTTTCCAACTGTTGCAGTTTAATCTAAACCAGTAACTCAGAACCATGCAGCCATTTGGTCACCCCTGCCATTTTCCCCCATCCAGGCAGGATTAGGAGAAGAATCAAAAGAATGTAAACCCCACGGGCTGAAATAAGAACAGGCCAATAACCAAAGTATAATATAAAACTACTACTAATAATAATGATAAGGGAAATAACAAGGTGAGATAATATAAAATTAAAAAGGGAAAGGGAAAAAAACAATAAACACAAATGATGCACAATGCAATTGCTTACCACCTGCTGACCAGTACCCAGCCTGATCCTTTCAGGTAACTCCCTGCAGTTTATATACTGGGCACGATGTTATGTGGTATGGAATACCTCTCTGGCTAGTTTGGGTCAGGTGTCCTGTCTCTGCTTCCTCCTGGCTTCTTGTGCCCCTCCTCATTGGCAGAGCCTGAGAGACTGAAATGTCATTGATCAGGATAAACATTACTGAGCAACAGCTCAAACATCGGTGTGTTATCAGCATTGTTCTCACACTAAAGCCAAAACAGAGCACTGCACAAGCTGCTGGGAAGGAGAAAAATAACTGTTACAGCTGAATCCAGGATACCAACTAAGTCTTCATGTCATAATGTGTGATGCTGAACTCATGCACAATTTAGTGTTTTCTAAACAAAAATAAAATGTATTGAATGTTGAAATATTACAAGACGCATTTTGTTTTCAGAGAAACCTAACATGATGCAGTAGAACATCCATTTGTTTATAATTTTTTTTACATATGTATATATATTGTAAGTACTATTATTTCATCTCCTAATTAGCTATATTTCCTCACTTGTTTGTTTGCTGTTCTTCTTTCTCCTTTCCTCCTAATCTTGAGAACACAGAAAATGCTTATCCAAAGCAGCTCATAGATTTTAAGAAGCAGAAATAATTATGGCCAATATTCATCATTTGTGGAAACTCCAGAAATTTGAGTTCATATCCAGAGGCATTCACATTTTTGCAGTTTAGTCTTATGTTATTAGGTGAAAGAAGATCCCATATTGTAAGAGAGGAAACAATACTAACAGGATTTCAGTGTGTTTTATTTGTGTTCACTATTCTCCTTCAGACTCCCAAAGTCTAAAAATGGTAGTTTGGAATGCAAACTGCAACATTTTACCATTACGGACATCTAAGAGTGAAAAATGAATGTTGAATATTATATACTTCAAGTTTAAACTTTAGCTCAAACATAATGTTCTCAATCACTGTCATGATCTAAGCCCAGCAGTTGCTAGCTCCTGCCCCCTCCTGGGGTGGGGGAGAAAACTGGAAGGGTCAAAGGTAGAGAACTCATGGGTTGAGATAAAGAGAGTTTAATAGGTAAAGCAAAAACCATATGTGCAAGTGAAGAAAACTAGCTACAAAAAACATATAAACATTTTTTTTTTTTTTTTTTTTTAACCATTGATGGGTGTTCTGATTTTGGTTGGGATAGAGTTAATTTTTCTTTGCATAAGTTTGTATGGAGCCATGTTTTGAATTTTGTGCTCAAACCAGTGTTGATAACACAGGGAAGCTTTTGCTGCAGCTGAGCAGTGCCTACACAGAGCCAAGGCCTTTTCTGCTCCTCACACCACCCCACCAGCGAGCAGGCTGGGGGTGCACAAGTTGCTGGGAGGGGACACAACCAGGACAGCTGATCCCAAGGGGTATTCCACACCATGTGGTGCCATGCTCAGCATGTAAACCTGGAGAAAGAAGGAGGAAAGGGGAACACTGAAAGTGATAGCGTTTGTTTTCCCAAGTAATCATTATATGTGATGGAGCCCTGCTGTCCTGGAGATGGCTGAACACCTGCCTGAACATGGAAGTGGTAAATGAATTCCTTGTTTTGCTTTGCTTGCACATGGCTTTTGTATTACCTATTAAACTCTATCTCAACACATGAGTTTTCTCACATTTACCTTTCCAGTTCTCTCCCTCATCCCACTGTGGGGGGAAGTGAGTGAGCAGCTGTGTGAGGCTTAGTTGCTGGCTGAGGTTAAACCAACAGCAATTATTTTTTCTGTTCTTATGTATTTCTTTTACATCATTTACACTGTTTGCTGCATGAATATTGAATAGATGTACATGTAAACAGCATATTACTTTCCTTTTCAAATTGTTCTCCATTTTGACCAAAGGACTGCATTGAAATGTTTTTTTATTCCCACAGATATGTACAAAAGGGTGTGAAAATTAGATAAGGAGTGACTCAGAAAATTCCTGAGTACAACAACCTCCACAGAAATATTTTGGGTTATAACACCCAGCTCTAACATAAAAACAGAGAGCTGCATAGCTTTTCCTGCTCAAGGGGGAGGTTCTAAGGTGTTTGGCACAACATGTGGAATAAATGTAACAAAGAAGTTAGAATAGGGGCTTGAAGGGGGGTGAAGTAGGGTTGAGATTTTATTGAAAAATACGTACCTGTTTCTTCACAGACTAAAAAAAAACCCAACCTCTTCCACCAAAACCAAACCCCCACAACTCCTCTCCCCCCCTCAAAAAAAACAATTCCATAAAACAAAAGAAAAACACAAAAAAAACCCAAACCAAACCCAACCAAACATAACCCCTCAACTGAACTTCAACATGTTAACAGCTATAAAAGGGCTAGTTTGGCTTGGATACACTCATTTTCATGGAGTACGCAACCTGCCCTAGTCCTACTACTCTGCATGCCAGAAAGCAGCAGCTGCACTAAACTGAGATAGTATTTTCTATCTTTCTCTATGTCCCATTACCTGGATTGCCTTGGTGCCAGCAGGAACTGGCTTCAGATATTCCCTGCTGTGACTTTTACTCAGCCATTCAGGGATGAGGTTGGAATTGGCTGCTGTAGAAAGTGAGAAGGACATTTATCAGGGAGCAGGGGAAGCAGCAGCTGAGTGGCTGCTGGAAAGGAGCCTTCATGAGGCTGACATGCTATTTATTCCCTGATGGCCAGAAACAGCTGTGGGGAGAAAAAAAGGAGAGGTCATTCCTCAGATTTTTTCTTACTCAGAGAAGTATAGGCATTTCTGAATATTAGTGACTATGTGAAAATTTAGGGTGCATCTCCTCTTGTCAGTTCCTACCATTCATTTATGCAATAAGCTCTGTATTGAACTGTGTTCCAAGAGACAGGGAAGTGAATTAGCAATTTGTACAGCTTGAAGACTGCAGCATCCAAAGATGACATTGGAGGAGAAAGAAGCCTTGGTATCAACTTGTGGCATTGTCTCTGATACAAAATGAAGTCTCCCAGGGAGGTCTCTCTTTCCCAGAAAGAACAATACAGCTAAAATACAAGAAGGGCTTCTGGGACCTGCTACCCAGACCTCCAAATCTATCCTGACCAAAAGCCTAATAGTACTGTAATGGATGTGGCTATGAACCTCCCTTTTGCTATCATGAAAGAGTAAAATAACTGTCATCATTAATGTCTCTTTGAGAGAAGAAAATACAAATAGTGACCAAAGGTGGCTGGTAAACATACAGGGGATGGGAAAGAAGAATCAAAGTAGAACAGGGAGTTTATATATGGAGGTAACTCTTTAATCTTAACACTTTTAAAATACAGTATCACATACCTTGAGCATGTTGCTGCTGAAGTTTAACACAACTGAAGGAGTAGGTAGTGGCTGCAGTTACTAGGATGAAACTGTGGACACAAAGAAGCAAAGTAGGAACTTTGGGAAAGGGAAGAAAAAAGATTGCAGCTGAAAGATAATAAAGAACATCTGCATTTCTGAAACAGCCTTTTTTGGACTGCACATTTCCAATTCTTTTGATATAATGAAAAGGTTACTTTAACGGTCACTGACTGAACTTAGGATAATAGGGGCAGAAATGAAAGACAAATATTTTGTTTTCCTTCATCTTATATGACACAAGACAAGCAGCCCATGTAAATGTCAGAATATCTTCAGTACGGAACTGATGGACAGGGGTAGAGCAGTTGATGTCACCTACCTGGATTTGTGTAAAGCATCTGACACTGTTCAACACGACATCCTTGTCTCTAAATTGCAGAGACATCAATTTCATGAATGGACCACTCGGTGGATAAAGAACTGGCTGGACGGCCACACACAAAGAACTGTGGTCAATGGCTAAATATCCAGCTGGAGACCAGTAGCGAGTGGTGTCCCTCAGGGATCGGTGTTGGGACTGGTCTTGTTTAACATCTTCGTCGCTGACATGGACAGTGGGATTGAGTGCGCCCTCAGCAAGTTTGCCTATGACACCAAGCTGTGTGGTTCGATTGATATGCTGGAAGGAAGGAATGCCATCCAGAGGGACCTTGACATGCTTGTGAGGTAGCCTGATGCCAACCTTATGAAGTTTAACCATGCCAAGTGCAAGGTCCTACACTTGGGTGGGAGCAATCCCAGGCACAGCTACAGGTTGGGCAGAGAAGAGATTCAGAGCAGCCATGCAGAGGAGAAGGACTTGGGGGTGCTGGTTGATGAGAAAATGAACATGAGCTGGCTTCAGTGTGTGCCTGCAGCCCAGAAAGCCAACTGTATCCTGGGCTGCATCAAAAGGAGCGTGACCAGCAGCTTGAAGGAGGTGATCCTGCCCCTTTCCTCTGCTCTCGTGAGACCTCACTTGGAGTATTGTGTACAGTTCTGGTGTCCTCAACATAAGAAGGACATGGAACTGTTGGAACAAGTCCAGAGGGCCACGAGAATGATCAGGAGACTGAAGCACCTCCTGTATGAAGACAGGCTGAGAAAGTTGGAGCTGTTCAGCCTGGAGAAGAGAAGGCTGTGTGGAGACCTCACAGCAGCCTTCCAGTATCTGAAGGGGGCCTATAGGGATGCTGGGGAGGGACTGTCGTGATAGGACAAGAGGTAACGGGTTAAAACTTAAACAGGGGAGGTTTAGATTGGATAGAAGGAAGAAGTTCTTTACTGTAAGGGTGGGGAGGAACTCAAATGGATTGCCCCAGGAAGCTGTGAATGCTCTGCCCTTGGCGGTGTTCAAGGCCAGGTTAGACAGAGCCTTAGGTGACATGTTTTAGTGTGAGGTGTCCCTGCCCATGGCAGGGGGGTTGGAACTAGATGATCTTAAGGTCCTTTCCAACCCTAACTATTTTATGATTCTGTGATTCTATATGTCTTAACTCAGCCGAGAAGGAAGAAGGAAGAAAACATAGTCCACGTAACATTTTAGCCTCTTATTTAAATGCTTTGCTGCCACTTGTGTCTGACTGCTTGTTTCATCTTCTATCAACCACTTGTCTAGTAATCCCAGGGAATTCAAGCTCTATGATGTGCTAGGAAATCCTCCAGCAAATTTAGCTTTTCTTTCTCTTTCAGTCCTTCAGGAAGGTAGCTTAAACACTTTCACTTCTACTTTTAGCATAACTAATAAGCTAAAGGAACTAGTGATCACCTCAGTTGTTCATAAATGAATTCCTGAAACAGGCACTTTGGTTATACGCATTGTTGACTGGAATTTTATTTCAGTTTATTCTGGGTAAAGATCTGAATCGTTATATATTCTGTTTATATTCTCACTTTATGTAAAATGAAGTCCAAGAATTAACAGTGGAGTCTTATAGAATCCAATGATTTTTTTAAGTTACATAGAATAATTAAATATTTTCTAATATAAAGGAACATTTCTGTTGTTTTCCACTGTTTTAATGTGTAATTTAAATAGTCAACAATTTATTTTTTTTTTGCAACATTTTTAAAGATCATGATTGTGCTATAGTAATCACTTTTTTAAAAGGAAGTCTAAAAACTGTGATATGAAACAGGTCAAAAGTGGGATAAATTCAGTTAGAAGCAGGAAAAAGTTAGTATTTTGAAAATACAAATACCATAGCACTCTAATGGATTTTATTGATTCATTTATGTGACAACAATTTTCTTCAGTCTCTATTACCAGACATTTCTTTTTTTTTATCAGGTACGCATAGTAAACCTAAACAAATGCATATGTGAGCCAGAAACACCTGATAACCACCCCGTTTACTCACCCCTCATCCTCCCCCCCAAAAAATAAAATCCAAGAACATGCTTTTAAACTAAGGTTGTAATTCATTTCTATCTTGACTTCCCTTGTGACTGGCTTTATTGCAGGATAATATTCACATCAGTAGACGTTATTCAACTGTTGGCCATGCATGGAGAAACTAAATGATCTAAAACAGTAAAGGTGTTTAAATTTTATTTTTTCATAATTTACTTTTTATGAGGGAATTTATCGTGCTTTCCTAAGCACAAGAACCAAACAGAAAAGTAATTTAAAGTAGCATAACATTTTGAAATGGATCACATAGTTTCTTCAGGTTTGATTTTATTTAATGATTGTAGGAACAGAAGACTTTACATCTTCTCAAGTCCATTTGCCTTACTGTAGTACATCTTAAGTACCTCTCAGTGCCTTTTCATCCTCTCACTGATTCTTCACTTATCAGTGTTCACTAATTTCTGCCACCTCACTGGAATTCACTCTCAGCAAACTTGATTTGAATTGATTTCTTAGAGGAGATCAAGGACAGAAAATACTGCTTCTGAAACTTGCCTGTAAAACAGCAATAATGGGAAATCTTACCTCTTTATCATTCCATTCAATGTGTCTTTTCCCAGTGTCATGTGAAAGAATAGCTCTTGGGCTTTTAAGACTAACATAAGTTATCCTTAGCTCCCCCACAGAGGGGTACAAGGGTGATCTTTCCAACTGCTGTCCAAGATTTATCAGTAGTACCGGAAGGAAATACTCATCCATACCTTCTAGAAATACTCATCCATACCTTCTAAAAGACTGGATTTATTGTGTTTATTATTCTTCAAAAGTCTTGGTGAAGACTAAGCCATTGGTGTTGAAACAAAATCCATGGTAACTGAAAAAAACCTCCTTTTGACCTGTACACATTATAAAGTGTATTCGAAAGCACACTGGTTACAGGAAAAAGTGCACTAAAATAAAAGGTTCCTCTAGCAATGGACATAGAATCACAGGAGAGTTGAGGTTGGCGGGGACCTCTGGAAATTCCTGCTTCAACTGTCTGGTAAAAGCTAGGCCAGCTAGGGCATCTTGCCCAAGACCATATCCTGCTGGGTTTTGAATAGCTCCAAAGATAGAAACTCCTGAGCTTCTCTAGACAAGCTCTTCCAGTGTTCAGCTATCCTCAGATTTATTTTTTCGTAATATCTAAAAGGAGTTTCCTACGCTTCAATTTCTGCCTATTGCCTACTGTTCTGTCACTGGGTGCCACTGAGAAGAGTCTGGCACTGCCTTCTATAATACCTGTCATCAAGTGCTTACACACATGGCTAACCTCACTCTGAGTCTTCTATTCACTAAACAACTGCAGTTCTCAGCCCCACCATGTTGCTCAGATGCTCCAGTTTCTTATTCATGGCTCTCTCCAGTATGAGTGTTTTTCTGTCTTGTGCTGGGAAGCCCATCGCTGGGCACAGTACTCCAGGTATTGCCTCATCAGTCATGAACAGATGGGAAGGATCACCTTCTTTGACCTGCTGGCAACACTTTTGCCAGTGCACCCAAGGATATTGTTGGCTACCTTTGCATCAACAGCATAATTCTGGCTCATGCTCAACCTGTTATCTACCGGGACTTATAAGCCTTTTGCTGCAGACCTGCTTTCCAGTCCCAGCTTGTACTGGTGCATAGGTTTATTCCTTCCCCGGTGCAGGACTTAGCTTTTCCATTTGCTGAACTTTATAAAGTTCCTGTCTGTTGTGGTTTAAATTCAGTCAGCCAGGCAGTCTCTCCATCACTCCCCCACTTTCTCCCCCCCACTCCTGGAGGCAAGGGGAGGAAAATCGAAAGAATGTAGCTACCATGGGTTGAGATAAGAACAGTCCTGTAACTAAGGTATAACACAAATCACTACTGCTACCCCTGATAATAATAATGATAAGGGAAATAACAAGGGAAGAGAATACAACCGCTCACCACCTGCCGACCAATACCCAGCCAAACAGAGCAGTGATCTAGCCCTTCCGGGTAACTGCCCCCAGTTTATATACTGGACATGATGTTCTGTGGTATGGAATACCTCTTTGGCTAGTTTGGGTCAGATGTCCTGTCTCTGATTCCTCCCAGCTTCCCCTCCTCCCTGGCAGAGCATGAGGCTCACAAGGTCCTTGGTCAGACTAAACGTTACTGAGCAGTAACTAAAAACATCAGTGTTATCAGTGCTGTTCCCAGGCTGAAAGTAAAAAACACAGCACTGCACCAGCTACTAAGAAGGAGAAAAAATGACTGCTACTGCTGAACCCAGGACACTGTCATATTACTTCTCCACTGAGTTGAGGTCCCTCTGAACCCTCTGATGTTTTAATCACACATTTGCAAAACTGCTGAAGGTGCACCGTGTCCCATCATCCAAGTCATTAATGAAGATGTTAAATAGTATTGGGCTCAGTATGGACCCCTGGTTCTGCAACTGGTAACTGACTTCTAACTGGACTTCATGATCACAGCCGTCTAAGCTGGTCCATTCAGTTTTCAGTTGACCCCATTTTTCACTTATCTAGAATTCATGTCAATTTGTTCATGAGGATTTTACGGAAGACAGTTTCAAAAGCCTCACTAAGGTCAAAATAAACAACATTCACTGCTCACACAGTGAACTGCTCGCCTACCTAAACTGCTGAGTTTTTTTCTGCATCTCTGTTTTGAAATCACTTCTGTGATTTCTTTAGGCAAGGCCTTGCGTTGTAGTTCACTGTTAACTCTCCAGAAACATCCCTCTAGGTATTTAGCTTAACTTAAATCTCATTTGTGCCTACTTCAAGTAAACTAAATCTTTTCCTAGATGTCAACTGTGAGAGTATAATCCTGGTTCAAACATGGAAGGCTGTACAGATGCTCTGGGAATTTATTTATCTCACAAACTTATTTTATTGCCTTATCACATTTAACAATGCTGTCAGGTGTGTAATATTGCAAGAAATCTTTTTTTGTTTGTTTGTTTGCTTGGGTTGAATTTTTTATTATGGTTCTACGTGAAGCAGTATATGGAGCTATCAACTATCGAAGAATAAAGATTAAACAATAACTTTTGTCAGCTACTTTCCAAAACTACCATTCCCTAATGCCTTTAGTTGGTTGGGACATTTTCACAGTCAGGGTTTGGAAAGATATTCACTCCTAAAGCTCTCTTGGGTCTATTCAGATCCTTCACTTTGGCTCTGGCCACAGTTCCCAACCAGATGAATAATGTGTAAAATAAAATCCACATCGTGTTCAAACTTTATATTTCCTTTTTAGTTAAACGGTAAGAACATCCAGTTTACAGAACACAAAAGCTACTTTGATGAGTTCTGTTTTCTTTAAAAAAACCCAAAGAAGATAACTAAACACAGAGAATATACGCCAGTTGCTGTGTATGTAAAAACAGTGCAGATTTGGTACTCATTCCGTACAATATAATTAAATATTATATTTAATATTTAATACTGGAATACACAGGAACTCACTGATTTTAGTTTTGGGTTTTGTTTTTGCTGCTTATACCTGTAAAAAAATCATAGTTCTTATTCATTTCCAACAATGACCATGCTGTCAAAATCCAACTCCATTTCGACAGGACAAATGGCTTGCTCATATTTTTAATAACCCAATGAGCTTTACTTGCCATCTCATAAATGACAAGAGCAGACTTTAAAAAAAGAATAAAAAAATTAAAGGCTTTTCTTCTCAACACTATTTTTTAAATATCCCTCCCCATGACACTGAGGTGATGATGTAAGAGGGATGCTTGTAGCACTCCTTACATTAAAACTAAACAACTTCAAGCTCTGTTTTTTTATATGCTAGCTAAATATATTCCAAACTGCTTACATCCTTCTACCATGCTCGCACATTTTTAATGCCTCTTTAGCTGCTTGATTTATCTCCAAACCTGCAGATTGCCTTTATAAGAATTCCCATCGACTGAAGTGATACTTATTCATGTGAGCAGAGCTGATAAACGGCAGGACTTACCATTGTTGAACACAGAGGTGTGCTAATTATGATGCTGCAGATTTTGTTTTCGTTCAGTAGGCAAAAAAGGTTTAGAAACACATTTTCCCTTCATCCCTCAAAGGAATACATAGCAGAGTGTCTGAGATAAAAAAAAAATGTCTTTTCAGATGACAGTAAATCATTCTGAATGGTTCCTACCTTACCTGACATATCTTGATATAAAAGCTTTTGCCACAGTAATAGGTATTTTCAACCCAGAGAGACTTAGGCATCAAGCTCTTGTCTTTTTGTGGAATGTTTAGCGCAACATCTCCTGTCTACCTGCATGGTTTCCCTGAACCACCTTGGGGAAGCATTTATGGAAAAATAAAAGTGTTGTATAACTTGCATTTTTAATAATAAAAAAGTAACAGGCCATTCAATGGTGATTCAAATATATGTAAGCAAATAAAAGTCTTAATTCAGATATGAATGTCCTCCCTTACATGGCATAATTCATTTGCAACAGGATTCAGGGGCAGAGGGGAAAAGAAGAAGTACACTTTAGTCAGCTGCTACTCTATCAGTGTCATGATATTGTGGCTCCTCAATGAATGGAGCTCAAAAAGAAACTATGGTCCCCCATTCAAAAAAACAATCATGGCTGCCTTGTGTTTTTGCTTCCTCCTCTACACATATATATGCAAGATTTCTGATTTCCACGCTGTCAATTTTTCACACAAAAGCTAAATCTGTATGAGAGGGTTTGGATAATTAGCATAAGAAATAGAAAACAAGTTATTGAATAGCAAGTCACAATATCTCTTCTATGACTTTTCAGAGAGCTGTTAGAGAAGTTGAAATAAACCTAGTTGCTGATATTCATCTAGTTAATTTATTATACCTAGGAAATGGAGAATAAGAACAAATGAGGTTCTTCTGACTCAGAGAAATTAGAATTAAGGATGTGTTCAACATTTATATACCTTAAATGCATCAATATATGAAAAAACTCAAAAAAAAAAACAAGAAACCACCCCCCCAAAAAAACCCCACCACCTCCCCCCAAAAAAACCCCAAACAAACAAACAAACAAAGAAAACCCCACCACCATTTGTCCTTTTTTTTTTTTGCCTAGGAAGAAAGATTCATATTTGGAATCTGAGTTCAAATTTGAAATGAAGATTTGATGAACTGTAAGAAAGCTGATGAGAAATTGGAGCTAGCTGCTCAGTTCCAGGGCTCAAATAATGCAACCAAGAAACCCATGTTGCCCAGTAGCTCCATCTTTTAAGGGGAACTTCTTTGTGATATGCAGCGAATATATACAGAGGTGAAAGAAAGCACCTGGGTAATAAGTTCATGTTATAATATCTTTGTAAGTCCAAGGGACACCAACCGAAACTATTTTGAAAACCACTACAGTTTGTTCTTTTCCTCTTTGTATTTACTTCTGTCCACATCATTGCTTGGGTGTAGCTCAAGTTATGGGCATTTTTGGTGCACTACAAATTTAGTTACAGAATCACAGAATCCCAAGGGTTGGAAGGGACCTCAAAAGATCATCTAGTCCAACCCCCCTGCAAGAGCGGTGTAACCTAGAGTACATCACACAGGAACTTGTCCAGGCGGGCCTTGAATATCTCCAATGTGGGAGACTCCACAACCCCCCTGGGCAACATGTTCCAGTGCTCTGTCACTCTCACAGTAAAGAAGTTCTTCCTGATGTTAACATGAAACCTTCTATGCTCCAGTTTACACCCATTGCCCCTCGTCCTATCACTGGATATCACTGAAAAAAGCCTAGCTACATCGTCATGACACCCACCCGTTACATATTTGTAAACACTGATGAGGTCACCCCTCAGTCTCCTCTTCTCCAAGCTGAAGAGACCCAGCTCCTTCAGCCTCTCCTCATAAGGGAGGTGTTCCACTCCCTTCATCATCTTTGTGGCTCTGCGCTGGACTCTTTCAAGCAGTTCCCTGTCCTTCTTGAACTGAGGGGCCCAGAACTGGATGCAATATTCCAGATGCGGCCTAACCAAGGCAGAATAGAGGGGGAGGAGAACCTCTCTTGACCTACTAACCACACCCTTTCTAATGCACCCCAGGATGCCATTTGCCTTCTTGGCCACAAGGGCACATTGCTGGCTCATGTTCATCCTCCTATCCACCAGGACCCCCAGGTCCCTTTCCCCTTCACTACTTTCCAGCAGGTCAGCCCCCAACCTGTACTGGTACATGGGGTTGTTCTTCCCCAGATGCAAGACTCTACACTTGCCCTTGTTGAATTTCATCAAATTTCTCCCCGCCCAACTCTCCAGCCTGTCCAGGTCTCGCTGAATGGCAGCACAGCCTTCTGGTGTGTCAGCCATTCCTCCCAGTTTAGTGTCATCAGCGAACTTGCTGAGAGTACACTCGGTTCCCTCATCCAGGTCGTTGATGAAAATATTAAACAGCACTGGTCCCAGCACCGACCCCTGAGGCACTCCACTAGTCACAGACCTCCAGCTAGATTCTGCACCACTGACCACAACTCTCTGCCTTCTTCCTTCCAACCAGTTCTTGATCCACCTCACTACCTGATCGTCAAGCCCACACTTCCTTAGCTTATCTATGAGAATGCTGTGGGAGACAGTATCAAATGCCTTACTGAAATCAAGAAAAAACACATCTACTGCTCTACCATCATCCCTCCACCTAGTCACTTCCTCATAGAAGGCTATAAGGTTGGTCAAACATGAATTCCCCCTCATAAAACCATGTTGGCTGTTCTTAATAACCCCCTCATCCTTGATATGCCTAGAAATGGAGTCAAGAATAAGTTGTTCCATCACCTTTCCAGGGACGGAGGTAAGGCTGACCGGTCTATAATTACCCGGGTCCTCCTTCTTGCCCTTCTTATAGACTGGTGTGACATTTGCCATCCTCCAATCCTCAGGCACCTCTCCCGTTTCCCACGACTTACCAAAGATAATAATGTTTGATTCAGTCATTGGTGTATTTTGTAGTGTAAAACTTGTATTTTGCTGACCTCATTGACCAAATGGTAAAGCAGTTCACTAGAAAAGGATCCTATAAAATGGATTCCACTGTTGTTTACAATGTGGCCATATATCTTTATATGTAACCAGAGAAACATGACTGTAAAGGAGAAAAGTTTTCCTATCAAAAAAGAAATGTCTACGAAGTCTGTTTTTTTGGTTATATGTTTACATTTACAGGTATTATATAATCTTTTGAGAATGATGTGATTTGTATGAGTTAGCATAGAACTAACTTTAAGTAGATTTAGCTTCCTTTGGAAAATATCTTCACTGGCTGTATTTTAATGCTGATAATATAATGGGAAGATAACAGGTTTTTACAAAAACTGCCACTATGAAGACCCTGTCAGTCTTTACTTGGTAAGCAAGACATGTTGATTGACTAGCACCTTGCACAAAATTAAGAAGTCTAGATGCAGAAAAAGTTCAGAAGTCAAATAAAATTCACAAATCTTTTGAGAAATTATACACTGAACAATGATTACTCTTAGGAATACAGCTTTCCTTCATGGTAACTATAAAAATTAAGCTGCCTCTAAATTCCTAATGAGTACTATAAGATGTATCAAACTAGGATTTGTGAGTGCAGGCAACTGTAATTTGTGATATCATTTACAGGCACAGCTGCCATTGTAGTTAAATAATGTTTCACTCTGTGTGGCCATTAGAACATGCAAATAGAGCATGATGAGCACAGTAATATCTTTCAAGTTAAGTGATTAAATTCAGGCCTAATTAATGCTCATATTCAAATTTTACATGACTGTTAAATATTTTTTCAGCTCGTTGGACGTTAACATAAAACCAGCTTTATTTATTTATATGTATTAAAAAAACCTAACACTATAAATGTCTGGCTTATGTTTTGTGCTGTGTGTCTGAGTGTTTTGATTTTATTGCTGTTGATAGCGCATTTGATGCAGACACTTGTTGAGAAAATCCTTGGAAGACATTGCTTACCACAGTCTGTTCAGGATGTCAAAACAAAAAGCTACTGACTAGGTTTGTAAGCATTCAAACGTTATGGTAAAAGGTCTTCCTTTTGCAAATCATTGGGAATATGTGTAGACTTGATTGTATTTTCTTGTTAAGACCTTTGGGAAAGAGCAAGAAAGAAAAAACTGTGGAGAATGTACATATCAGTGTATACATACATCTGTTTCTTCACCTGAATAAAAAAAAAAGAACCTTCTATGGCCTTTTGATTAGGAGTAAATTCAGTACCTCTTAATTCAGTGATAATTCCTCAGCCATGGACTGTGGATCTGATCCTGCAAATTCTTACTACTTGGTTCAGGCTTTATTCAATAGTGGGTAATAATTAATTACATAATCTAGCAAGAATGGATGTTACATTGATACTTCCAACTGTTCTAGTAATTCTTATGGTATCTCCTCCTCATTTACCTTCTGTCATACAAGTTCACAGTGATCAGTCCTTCTCATTTAAAAAAACAAACAAACAAATGGAAAAAAAAAAGTATGAAAGGTTTGTTGGTGTTTTTTTTTTTTTTATTTTTGGAAATTACTTAAAACCAAAAAGCAGTGTCACAACATGAAAGGGCATTCTGTTTCCCTTCCACCAAACTCTAAATTATTCAGCTGGGGAGAGCAGCTCCTAAGTGTTAAGCGAACACTTTGTTACCCAGAGAACTTGTGGAGAAAATCTGCCCTCTCCTGAGAAGGGTTCAAATTAAAGGTCAATTTAGTGAAGTACAGATAGCTGACTCTATGACAAGCAGATAAGATCAAAGATGAATGAAATTGACTGGGAACACCGACATAGAGTATACAGAGGCAACACTGGAAGTTCCTGTCACTTTTTTGTGTGTCTGAGCTGGAGGGAAAGCTTAAGGATGGCTGCACATCTTACGGTTTAGGCCACTCACTTAAGACTTAGAACATCCAGATTCTACTTTGTTTCACTCTTCTCCGTTTCATTACAGTTCTTGCACTGCTCTCAAGTGATTTATGCAAAGCACCTAGGGTCAGCAAAAGAGAATGATCAAGGCTATCTCTTTTAAATGAAACTGTTCTCCCGTTAGCAAGCTGACAGATAATTCACTTGATTAGAGGTTGGTAGCATAACTGATTCTTTCCTGGCTAACTAGAAATAAAAGAGGGAGATAATGGAGGAGTTCAAATTTGTGGTTTGAATAAAGAAGAGAGTGAACTGTAAAAAGTCTTACTGAGTTTTTTTAAGTTGTAAATTGGGGAGGTTGGCTGGTGTCCAAAATAACTTTCCTGTAATGCTATTCTGTATTTTTACCACTCAAAAGGAGAGAAAATAAGAAAATGGAAAGCCTCTTCAACTTAAATGGGCTTCACTTTTACATCAGCTACTGGTCACAGAGTGGCTATCATGTTGTTGTCATGCTCCAGACTTAATCTCATTGCTTTTTTCTAAGACTCACCAGAATCTTCCCAATTCAGCTTCCTTAATCTCCCTTCTTGTGGTTTTTGATGGTGAGTCACATTTGCAAAATAATATGGATTTCACTTATCACCCATTAGTCAGTTTCTGAACCTGCCTTACAACATTCGCCAGGCACAGTTGAAGTCATATATCACATCAGACTTACATATGCAGGTAAATTTTAAGTATATACATGTGTGTATCCATTTGACCAGCTGTATAAATATATACATGTACACATAGATTTGTAGATAAAAATGTGTACCCATGCCCCCTACAAGATAAAGAAATCAAAGAATGAGTCATTTTAGCAACTTGCAGTTAATTTCGAGGGCCAGGAGGGCCACATGTTCTTACTCCTGTAAACAAGCATGACAAAGAATTGTGGATGCACAAATAGATCCCTGAAAGAAAATCCTGAAATCCTGCAAGCACAGTGCCTCCACGTGTTTTGTCTCTACTCTTCCCCTGCAAATAGAATCTCTGAAGTTTGTGTGTCAGGATTCATGTTTTAGTTCCTATTTTCATGAATCCGAGGAGCCCAGAAGAACACTAACAGGCAGGGGAACTTCAAAAACCTCATCAGAGCAAAAGGAACCCCTGAGCTGGCTTCTCCCCAGCTAATTGCTGGGAAGCATCAGACCACTGCCCTGGAGTGAAACTTGACAACCTGAGCCAACACAAAACACTCCCTCCATCACCTCTTATTATGAGAAAAGATAGGAGGGACTTCTACAGGAAGAACATTTTGGGATTGCACAAGACTTGTCATGTGGAGAAGGACCAAAAGTATGAGAAACAAGCATGGGAAATAGAGAAAAAAGGGGATAAAAGGTTGTTAGACTGTAGCTGCTCCCAATTAATGTAGTCTGTACTATTTAAAGTCTATTTTTGTTTTAATGGGTGAGGGACTTGCTATTCTGTGTTCATGTGAGTGTATAGAGGATTGAGTCCTGACAGCTTGAGTAGAACACAGAGGCAGATGGGTCTGGGATGTCAGTACTTGGAGAAACTGGACTGTGTGCATACTATGGGGGTTGTGCATATCAGCATGTAACAGCTAGCAAACATCAAGCCAGACTAGCTTTAAAGCAAAACAAAAGGCTTGGGAGCCAAGTTTTGAAGCAGACACAAATCTGAAGAGGACTGGGGGGACCAGGATGTTCAAGATAGCTCCTGGAGAGACTGCAAGGTCTGGGAATTTGCTACTGGTAAGGCCAGAAGTTGAGACCAGTTACAGAGAGGGGCATTTGCATGTGTGTGTATGTCCATGTGACAGCTGGGACATCCAGTGGCCAGTGACCGGACAGACTGTCTACTCAGGCCACGTACTGAAGTGATGTACTTCACAATTGTATTTGGTGTTTCTGAGTGCTCCGTTTTTTTTTTTGTGTTAATCTGTGTAGCTGGCACTGTATATGTTAAACGTTTTATGGATGTGTGTGCCTGCTGGGAATGCATGCTCAGCCTCTGTCCTGGCTGGACCTGGGAGCATGGGCCAGCCACAATCCCACATCAGTTGGGCTGCTGGATTCAGCAACTTCTAGCAGTGTTAGAAATGGTTGGAGACTTGGGAAATATAATTGTAGGCCTACCTCAGTTTTTCAGGTAGGTGATTTACTCCTTGTAACCCTTTACTGAACCAAGACACTTTTGAAACACTCAACAAAATGCAGAGTGCTAAGTGCCTGCACACACTTCCATGATTAAAATCTTTCCAGTGTTTCTTCTTTCCCTGCAGTCAGTGATGTACCTCTTCAAAAGCAACTGTGAATCTTCATTTTGTTTCTCTTTACAAAGGCTTTTTTCTCAAACACAGAAAAGAGGAAAAACTTGCCTGAATTTGTTAACTTTTCATAATGATGACAATCAAACAAACATGGCAGTACTGGGATGAGAAGGCAGAATTTTTACTTGATTTGACGTAAGTTCTGTTAACACTTTTTTTTTTTCCCCATAAAGCTACCCATTACAGTTAACTAAGTTAAATAAAAAATTGGATCCTGAGCCATTAATTACCAGTAGTTATTAATGAGAAATGTTGGCAATGAGTATGCGTATATACATAGAATCATAGAATCATAGAATAGTTAAGATCATCAAGTTCCAACCCCCCTGCCATGGACAGGGACACCTCACTTTAAACCATATTAGCCAAGGCCTCGTCCAACCTGGCCTTGAACACTGCCAGGGATGGAGCATTCACAACCTCCCTGGACAACCTATTCCAGTGCCTCACCACCCTAACAGGAAAGAATTTCCTCCTTATATCCAATCTAAACTTCCCCTGTTTATGTATGCAATATTACATATAACAAAGATATATAATGGTTTCTAAGCACCTTCTAACATTCACTCTTATAATGTACACAGTTATATTACAAACATACTATATTATTAGAAAATGCATAGCAAAAACTATTTCTAACAATTATTTCATTCATTTTAAATAATGGAAAATTAAAATAAGGAAAAAAATAGAAGTTACAATCAAAGCAATAATATTTTAAGTTGAGATGGAGGCACTATCAGTTCACCAAAAAAATTTATTTGTTGGAATGGCATTTCCATGTGACCAAAAGGCAAAGTAGAAGCTGACATTTAATGCCTAGCTGATAATGTGAGACTTTCTGTAGTGCAGTGTTTTTCTCTAAATTATTGATGCTTTGTTTTTCATATGTTGCTGTTAATGTTGTTATTTATTTGTAGTTCATAGAGTTTGGAAGAAAATATTTCATCTGTCCTGAATTGGATTATAAAATGTCTCAGATGACATAAATTAAATTTTCAGTCTTTCTAACCATTTGAGTACAAGATCTCTGTTACCTGCCTTGTGACTTTTTATTAGGACTTACTCTCGATTATACAGTTATTTTTGCCTCATGCATTCTTAAGATTTTGCAAAAAAAAGATTATTTTTCTTGCTTTAAATGTAGATATTTTTTGACCTCTATAGATTATGTTCATGACTTTCAAAGAGGCCTTTCATGCTGGTTTCAAGCATGCATTATTGATTTATTTTCTTGATAGTACATGTTACATTCTATGACCGAATAAAAGCTGTTTTCTACATGGCATGACATCGCTTCTTATTTGTTAAATGTGCAGAAAAAACAGCAAGACATTGCAATAGCTGCTGTTTCAACAACTTTCTGCATAAAAAATTCAGAACTAATCCTAGTTACATGTATATGCTAAAATACCCTAAAATATTTATAAATTAACTGCTGATGGTGGCCAGACAACAGATATGGTAACAAATAAACATTATTAAAATAAACCATTATCTGCTCTGCTAAAATTCAAATAAATTTCATAGCTTTCTGAATATGCATTGCATTTCTTTGGATATTTATGACACAAACATTCCATGAAACGCTTGACTTTTATTTATAAATTCAGCTTCAATCTCTTAAGTGGCTTAGATAAATCTTCAGGGCATAATTGACTGAACCTTTTTCATCTGGATGAGAACAATCATTTTGTGGAAGAATCTATTTTTCTTTCTTTTGCCACTTAGAGGACTACATCAGATATGAACATGTACATTTTTTCAGATTAATAGCACTACTGGTATTTCCAGCTGCCTACTTCAAATATTGTGTGACTGAAGGTGGCTACTGTTACCCAATTTTGTAACGACTTAGTAATCCTAAAACATTGATAAGCAAATGATATGTACATATCCTGCAAAGCCTCTGCAGAATTGCTACTGCTGGCAGGCAATTGGTGGGGGCTATACAGTATTTCAATGAGGTTTCAGCTGGGGACTCAGATAATTCAGGTCATAGATAAACCTGTTGAAAGCACATTTCATGAGTCACTCACAAAGCTGTTGATGAGTTTTAGAGAATCACCACTTGTACAATCCATGCCATTGCTCTCTGTAGAGGAAAAGGAGAGTATCTGTAATTGTAATTACAGCACTATTCATAAATACTACAAAACCTGGTTGAGTGCTCATATTTTCTCAGAATATTTTTATTAACAATCCTTTGTTAGCTTCAGTTAAATGACACTGATTGAAAACAAATTGCAGTCCTGGCTATATAGTATATGTTATATTTCAACCAAAAAAGATGATTACTTCTGATTACAAGCATAATAGCAAATAATGAAAAAGAAAGAATGGATCATAGGATTGCCATAATATCAATTTTTTTTTTATAATCAGTTGTGATGACTATTAAATCTATTTTTTGTCTTCCATGTTTTTATTATGGATTCCACAGTAAGACTCCATGGTTGAAGACGAAAAGGATTTCTATACTTTTACTCCAGTAGTCAGCATTTACTTTCTAATAAAGTATGCCTTTTAGGAACATTTCCAATATACAAGAATACTTTGGTCATAATTTAAAAATTAGAAAAAAATATAGCATCAAACTCTGTGATTTTTTTTTCTTGACTGATCAGCTCTCAATAAAGACGCTGGTAGATCTGTACTGGCAAATTCTGGTTGACAATTAACTAATTCTTTAAACCCTGCACAAATGTAGGTTCAAATGCATCATTCAGCTGTGTGCACCAGTTAATATTTAGGTAATATTTACCACATGAGAACTAAAATAGGCAGTAGTTAGAGTGCTATCCCAAAATAGCCAGCACTCTAGTGATGACAGCATAAGACTATTTCCAAATAAAATGTTTTAGGCTTTGTTTCAAGTGATTTTTTTTGTGATTGAAAACATTCTGTTTTCATGAAAGACTGAAATTTTCCATCAGACAGAAACATTTCTTATATGAAAAGTTAATTTATGTGGAAAATCATATGCATTATTGAAAAAATCCACAGAAATATCCCCTTAACTATCACCATGACATGGTGGCATTTTTGGAAATGCTCTCTGATTCTGATGAAAAATCAACAGATAACCTTGTCTACTGATTCTTGTACTGGACTAGAGAGAGAACGGCAATGGAGAAGAGTTGTGTACAGTTGCCTTAGTATTATAAGAAATGTGCATATGATTTCTTAGTATTATAAGAAATGTGCATATGATTTCTGGAGTATTTACTGACCTGTCATCCTAGCTGTCAAAATTTTTTGGCTTTGATTTTTCCTAATTGTTTCAAGAGGAATATTTCAACCTTTTCTTCTCAGTAGTTACTGTTTTATTTTAAATTGATTTCTTCATGTCTGTTGAGTTTCGGCTGACATGAAATCTGGAATCTTTGTTCTATATGTACAAACTAGTACAACAATGAAAGCCACAGATATCGTGCATACATAATTCATGCAGACAGCTCCTATTAAGCAAAATCTTTTAACAGTGACAGTTTCTGGTTTCATTAAATGTATCAGACATGATAAGGAACTGTCTTGCTAATTGCTCTCTCAAAAGATATTTTTTTAAAAAACACTGCAGAGTTCATGGACTGAAAGTACCCTTCATTTCTTATAAACAGTGAAATGAACCGTTGTGGCCATTATGTCTCTGAGCATGACAAGATGTTTTTAATCTGCAGTTCCCAATGTTTTCATTCATTGCATATGTTTTAAACTTTTTAAACATTTAATCGGCAGAATAAATTTTGGATTCATTTGCAGAGATTGAGCAGTTCAGATGATGTTAAAGCCAGAGAAATTCATTATTCTTTTTCTCCCACTTTTGTTGTCAGTAGCAACAATTTATTCAGATGCCAGCAATTTCAAGTCTTGTAAACATGCGTATGGGCTGTACAGATCTACCCGGAAACGTGTTTAATTATTAGAGCATAGTGAACAACCATGCAAAGAGAAATTGTATGTACATCTCATTTATTATTTGCAAGACTCATGCATTTATTTGGTGTAATGAACTGTGACCTTCGCTTATTTCTTCCTTTTAAAAAGTCGATATATCAATACATAAGTGAATCAGCTAATTGAATTACAAACGGTGTAAATTCTCCACTCTATAGGTCTAATCCAAAGCTAAAACAGCAATCACATGAAGTGGCAGTTCTGAGAATCTTAATCTTCTTCATCACAGACTAAAGGAATACTGAGAAAACTGAGTCTCCTCTCATGATTTTTTCCCAGTATTATTCAAGTCATGATTTGATTCCACTTTTTGTGGAACAATTTCCCTTACCACCTAACCCAAGTGAAGACATTTGTTACTAATTTCAAAGCAACTTAATTGGTTTTAATTTTTTTCATCTTCTCTGAAAATAATGTATATTTTGAAATAGCCATATGATCAAGAGCAAAACCTTTTTTATATCACATTTTATCAAACAGATAAGATGTGATATTTCAGTATGTCAAAAGCAACCTAAGAACAAAATTGGAATAGAGAATTCACAAACCCAAATTTTCCCTCACAAATGATACGGGTTTTGACGAACTGACATTTTCTGAGGAAAAAAAGTCTACTGAAAACTTCCTGACCTTTTTCGATCCACTTTACTGCACTTTCTGGTGTGTGCAGTGTTACTGTATGTCTATTCAGAGGAAGATTATTTCCTTGCTCAAGCTGACACGTTGACACTAAATTGGTGGGTAGCCAATTCTTCAGATTGCTTACCTTCCCCTTGTATAGGCACTCATAGTACTCGTAGTGCTGAGTAGATTCCAATATTACGTTTTTAGTCCCATAAAATTTATTAGGTTTTTAACTATCCTCAGGTTATTTTCGTCATCTTTTTTAAAAGATGCATTTGATTGTTTTTCAACTCATGCTCAAGTCTCACCCAACCTGACTTTGAACACTTCCAGGTATAGGGCATTTGTATTAAACATGAAATAAATAATAAAATAAAATTTGTTGAAGAGAATAGAATCCAAACCTGTAGTTCTATTCCTGCTCTATGCATGCATCTGAACAATAAGGAGTGTACCTTTGTAGCTATTTTATGCTTTGGATTATGTTTTTTTCTCTTTTTTCAGAGAAAATCTTTATTACTGCATAGTAGTGAAGAATGTATTATTAACATCTCAGAAGTCCTGACAAACTAGTAAGTGCAAAAACCACAATAAAACCCAAACCTCCTAAATTAGGATACTATGAATAAAACTAGTTTTTGTTTTTAAATATTAGGTTTAATGTTTTTGGTGTTCAATATTAAAATATGATAATGTAAGAAGTATAATGTAAATAGGAAGTTTAATGTATGCGATGTCAGTGCTATTAAACACAAAGTTTGAAGCTGGATCCCAGTCTTAGAAATACTTTTTTTAAAGGTTTGAAATACTTTTGTAAAGAAAAATTAGATACATTGCCTTGCTTGCCTTCTGACTAAATATTTAGTCTTTCTTACTCATATTTTTTAGTTAACTCAGTTACAAAATTTTCACTCTAGAGACTTGAGGAGGTTGTGTTCAAGTTAAATTTTGTCCATTTTCAGAAAATTATTTGTTTCTTTAAATGGGTCATATAGATGTCAAATAATTATCATTTTTCTGCGTTAAATATTGCCATTTTCGTAATATAAGAGAATGTTTTTATTTAGAAATACTTTTTTTTTCACATAGGAATTATTCTAGAGAAGCTTTAAACAGGCTTGTATCCAAAGCAGCAAGTTCTATTTGATGGGCTTTTTTGATTTTAAAGATCAGACAAAAAGATTCTAATAAAAGGTCTTAACTGTATAGTTGTTACCACCACCCTCAGTTTCAGATATTTTTTTGGTGGCAGTGCAAAATAATACTCATAAAATAGTCAATGCTCCTTTAGAAAAAATCTAACAAGCATTCTCCTAATTTGCCACCCTTCTAACTACATTTGACTGCTTGTCTGCTGGAGAGAAGGAAAACAGCAGAGCAGAAAGGAAATTCTTCGTAATGTACTGCTCGTATGCTACCATAATTGTAGTTCTAGAATTAAAGGCTGTGTAGTTTTTTGTACTAACTACGTCAGTGTCAGGCTGACTTTGAATTTCAGTTTAAACATCCTGCTGAGAAGAAGAAATCACAAAATCTCAAAAAGAAGACTCACACAGTCACATTCTTTAATGTCTTCAGAAAGACTGAAGGGGTTTTGGTTAAAGATAACTCATGCCTGAATAGGGTCATTAGAAATCATAACAACTTTATAGCTCTGTTCGTCCTACTAGCTATGGTATGGGGTGTCTGTTAGCTGCAAATGTCATATTTTGTAATTGTATTTTCTCTTTTTACTCTCCTTAACAAAAAGATGTTCCAAACATAATGTCTAAATTGTCTTATAACTTTCTAATCTTTTGTAGCAATCAGTAATTGGCTTGGAAGAAAATAAAACAAATAATAAAAAAAACATGTTAAGGGGTGTTTTGAAAGAAATCATTACTACTTATGTGGTCAGTACATTAAGAAATAGGAATGTATAATTAGGTTACTAATAACATTGAAAATACAGCTGCCTGCTCAAATCAAATAACCTGCCTCTGGCCACATCCAGCCATTCCCCTGTTCTGTACTAGGCACACAGTAATTTATTTAACAGTAGTTACTGGTGAATGAGACTCTCCTAATCTCTTTTATGTAAATAATTATTGTAGTTGGCAAATGGAAAAGATGTTCTTTCTTACCTGCCAATGGCAGGTAGCACTCAATGGGATGAGTCCGAACTGGGCATATATGATTACAGAAACCAGCTGTGAGGTCCAACTGGCTTGAAATCACTTTTACATCTTTCTAACCCTGTTGCTGCACAAACATAATTCAGACAGGCCTGAGAATGAGTTTCAGTGCCTCTGGCTTCCTGGACTGCAGAACATCTTAAGGTAGACTTAGGTACCTACAATCAGTGCTATGCAAAGAGGTCTAAACAATCTCCAACTGATTCAAGTAGGATACTAGAAATAGTTTCCCTATAATGGCTGTCTTTTGAGTCAACTAATGCTGTTGAACATCTCACTACATGCAGTGGCTTCAAAGATATGGTAGTGTGATTTTATGTTCAGGTCTTCAGTCATTGTTTTTTACTGCCATATGAAACTGATAAACTGCTTCTGACATTATCTACCTGTGTTTCTAAGCATTAGCTGTTGAAAAGGAGTGCGGTTGTATCCCACAGTGTCTGAATTCCCTCTTGATAACAGGAACTTACTTTTACTCAAAATGGGAAACAGATTTTTTTTTTCCTGGGATATCAGACTAATAGAATATGTCCAGAAGAGCATGACCAAAATGGTGAAAGGTTTTGAGGGCAAGATATAAGGAGTGGCTGACATCACTTGATTTGTTCAGCTTGAAAACGAAAAGGCTGAAGGGGGACCTCATCACAGTCTACAACTTCCTAAAAGGGGGTGGTAGAGTGGGAGGCGCTGATGTCCTGTCTCTGGGACCAGAGGTATGCTGAAGCTGAGAATCTGAGTCAGAGGAAGTTCTGATTGGAAAAGATTCTTCACTGAGACAGTGGTCAGTGGTCATGGCTCTCTAGATCATGGCACCAAGCCTGTCAGGATTCAAGGAGCACCTGTACCATGCTCTTAGTTATATGATTAACTTTATGTAATCCTGTGAGGAGTAGGAAGTTGGACTTGATAATCTTTATGGGTCCCTTCTAACTTGAGATATTCTATGATTATCCTCAAGATACTCTAAGGATAGGGATACTGCACAGATGTATAGGGAAGAGATGAGATGAGCTAGGGCACAGCTGGAACTGGATTTGTCAAGGGATGTGGAGAACAAGAAAGAATTCTCCACGTATGTTCATCAGAAAAGTAAAGAAAACACACCCTCCCAATAAATATGACAGGACAGGCAGTGACAATGGGCATGAAGAAAGCTGATGTACTCAACAATTTTTGTTTTCCTCAGTCTTCAATGTTAATCTTTCTTCCTACATTTCTTCATCCCCAGAACCTCAAGGTAGGGGCTTGAAAGCCCTCTCACTGTAAGTGAAGTTCCGGTTTGAGGTAACCTGAAGAATCTGAACATACACAAGTGTATGGGATCCAGCGAGGTGCATCCAAGGGTCCCAACGGAATTGACTGATGCAGTTTCCAAGTCAATCTCCACCATATTTGAAAAGTCATGGCAGTTCAGCAAAGTCCCCAGTGACTGGATAAAAGGGAATATCACCCATTATCAAAAACAATACTATGGAGGACCCCAGGAAATACCGACCAGTCAGCCTCATCTCCATAACTAGTAAGATCATAGAACAGATCCTCCTGGAAGATACTTCAAAATGCATGGAAGAAAGGGAGATGATTAAACACAGTCAGCTTGCCTTCACTAAGGGCAAATGCTGCCTGACTAATCTAGTGGCCTTCAACGGTGGAGTGATTGCAGAGTGGTCAAGCTAAGAACTGTGTATGTCGTCTACCTGGACTTCTTGTAATGCCTTTGATATGAGCCTCGACAACATTCTTGCTGCTAAATTGAAGAGGTATGATGAATGAACTGTTAGCAGACAAGAAATTAGCTAGATGGCCATGTCTAAAGAGGTTACAGTCAGTGGCTCTATGTCCAAGAGGAAACCAGCAACAAGTAACGTCCCTCAGGGGTCTGTACTGGGACCAATACTATTTAATGTCTTCATTAACGACATATACAGTGAGATTGAGTGCAGTCTGATCAAGTTTACAGATGATACCAAGGCAATTAGTGCGGGTGATTTGCTGGAGGGAAGGAATGCCATCTAGAGGGACCTTGACAGGCTTGAGGAGTGGGCCATTTTGAACCTTATGGAGTTCAATCAGGCAAAGTGCAAGGTTCTGTGCCTGGGCTAGGACAATTTTCAATATCAATACAGCCTGGGGAATGAAAGGATGGAAATCAGCACTGTGGAAAATGACTTGGCGATAATGATGGATGAAAAATTGGACATAGCTAGTAATGTGCACTTGCAGCCCAGAAAGGCAATTGTATCCTCAGCTACATAAAAATAATATATGGTCAGCAAGTTGAGGGAGGTGATTCTCCCCTCTGTTCTGCTCTCAGAGACCCCACTTGAAGTATTACATCCAGCTCTAGCATGTCCAGTACAGGACATGGACCTGTTAAGGTCCAAAGGAGAGCCATGAAAATTAGAGTGTGTGATCATTTTCTGGGTCATCGTGATCATTCATGCAAGCAGGCACATGCTCTTTTTGAGTGACAGAGGCAATGGAGAACTTTTTGTAGCATAGAGGATACAGGCCTCTCCAATCTAGACAAGTCAGTGCTGGGAAGGGATATGAATACTGAAAAAATATGCATTATTTCATCATATGCCTTGAGAATTAAGCTGAGAATTATATTTATGTTTAAAAAATATTGTATTTATTTTTAAGTTAAATATACACAGCAAAAACATAGAAGCATATAAAATGATGACACATAAATTTAATTAAGAACAGTGAAAAATCCTTTGACTTACTCAAGCAGAGAGGATCTGTATCAGTGTTTTGGGGAAAAAAAAAATTGTATTTTTACTTTTAAGATGAAGTACCAGCCATGTATAAAAGAAATTATGTAATACAGTGTTAGAAGTAGAGAAAAATAACAGAACTCGGTGAAGAACAAGGTCTTTCATTTTTACAGTCCTTGACACTAAATGCTGCTTCAGGAAACTGTACTTTGGTGATAATTCCAAGCTATGATGATTTTTCTCTAATACGTGTATATTTACATCTCAATGGAGCAGAGCAGATGAACTTTAAGATGAGAGGAGAGACTGGCACAAGTTATGCAATACCAGACATAATCACCAAAAGTGAAATCAGGTGATCCCAGAATGAATTATTTAAAAAAATAAATAAATCTTAATTTCTCCCCATCCTATATTGTGCACATTTCAATTTATAATTTCTCAGAACTTAAAAAACAAGGAAATAATGATTTCTAGTCGTTGCTGTTCAGTAATATTTTGGCCATTGCAAGCAAATTATTTATTATGTTCAAGTTTTTATAGTTTAAATGTCTTCCTGCTTTGTGTTGACTTCTCCCTAGCTACTAACCTTCAGAATTCTATTTTAAGGCTTATCAGCTGCAAAATATCTTGATCTGCTCTATGCTTCAATAATCATAACAGCAATGTTATAATGCTGTAGTATTTCAATGGTAAGTAAAGTATTATGGCTTGCAAGTGACTATCTAGTTCCCGAAAAATGTAGATTGCGTGGATCATGTGTATTTGCACAGTCCCAGTTTTGTAGGCATAAAGTTAAGCGGTGCCAGCAGCATTGTGGTAAATAACAATCTTTGCAAACTCAACCTTTATCCCTTCCATATACAGTACCATAAGCATGGCTCATCATGCTACTACATTTGAAATCAGTTCATTTCCTGAAAAAATACTGTATCGAAAAATTATCTCCACTCAGGTCAAAATTGAGCTGAGTGTTCAAGTGTGAATTGAACACAGCAAAGACATCCAATCGATAAAGCTAACATTTCATTTAAACAAAGTAACACACAAGAATAAGGCAACTCAGTAAATCTTTAATTTCTGAGGTTGTTAACATACATGGTACGCCTGTTGGTAGACAAGGAAAAATAATTCTTCCCCATCCTCACTGTCCTGAAGCTCAAAGGCCTCTTCCTTTCCCTTTCCCTTTCCCTTTCCCTTTCCCTTTCCCTTTCCCTTTCCCTTTCTCTTTCCCTTTCCCTTTCCCTTTCCCTTTCCCTTTCCCTTTCCCTTTCCCTTTCCTTTCCTCCCTTCCTCCCTTCCCCTTCCTTCCTCCCTTCCCCTTCCTTCCTTCCTTCCTCCCTCCCTCCCTCCCTCCCTCCCTCCCTCCCTCCCTCCCTTCCTTCCTTCCTTCCTTCCTTCCTTCCTTCCTTCCATGTCTCTTTTACTTTTCTTTGCATTTTAATTATTTTTTCCACCTACTGCAATTTTAAGACCTTCCTACTCTATTTTGGTCTAGATGTTGCAACCCTTACCTTTAAATTTACTAATGAATACTTATGAAGAAATGAAGAGGGTCAGTACATACCAACTTTAACATCATTTATTGCAGCAAAAGATCTTGAAAACCTCTTTGTGACTGAGAACATGAACCTTCAATCCTGTATGAATGAAGTTGTCATGGTTATTATGGCCCAATTTAGAAAGCAATACCCTTGAAACACTTTGACTTACTGAAGCTCTAATGAGATCGGAACCCACTGTATCCAGGTCTTGATTATACTCAATACATTTTTCTTGTATATGCAGGCATGCAGAAAAATCACACCAACTGAACTATTCTCAGAAGGAAATCATTACTTTCTGTGTAAAGTGTTTCCTGCAAATTCATCGGTTCAGCAATTTAGCATATGTCTAGCTACTATCTTCCTAGATGTAGTTGAGAGTAAACTGTAACAATGATTGTTCCAAGAAATATGATTTCAGTTTTCTTTAGATGGATGTATTTTTTTGTGGATGCTGAACATTTGTAAAAGTCAGAAGTAGGCTTTTCTCATTGTTTCAGCAATTCTTTTTTATTTTTTTTCTTCACAGAAATAAGAACGACTGCATCTGTTTGTTTAAAGCATCTCTGTTAAGTGGCAGGCTGAATCAATACCCTCACATCAGGAAGTTGTGGTAAATTAGGATGTTTGTGAGAGTAAGTATTTAATGGAAATACAAAATCAGATACAAATGTGAAGCCTTATTTTATACTTGAACATTTTAAAGGCTAATAATGTAGACACTATTATGGTCAAGAGGTAGTCTGATAGGAGGAAGGTTATACCCTATATATCCTGATATAGAAAGAATGTGTCAGTAACTTGACTATTTTGTTTTTAATCCATATTATTTCCTATTTTGTTGTTAGTTCACATTAAGGATTAGTAATCAGATGATTCACAAAATAATTATTATATAAAATTTCTGCTTACACTCCTGTTCCTCATAAAATGTTATTGCAGAGCAATTTTCTGCTACCTTTCCCAAAGCTCACATCTGTTTGTGCTAGAAGCCACAATTTCGCAAGCCTGTTTAGAGGAACCATCTTTACTTTTTTATGAAGGGTTTCCTAATATTAAATTTTTTGCATATACCACTATGGATGACTACATAACAGAGTGACAATGGTTTTATAACAAGCTGGTACTAGACTTAAGTAAAGGTTGTGAATTACTTGTTTATTACCCCCAGCAAGAGGTTGACATTTGAACTGAAAATCCCAAGCCAAATAGATGCTTTTCTGTCAGTTCAGTAAAAAAGTGCATCTAACACCAATTTTCTTCACACTGAACATTCTTGAAAGGAAAATTCCACATAATGTAGCTGCACAGATACAAGATCTTGCAAATTCTTTTCACTAAGTACACTGTTTATATATATATATATATACCATCCCAGTCAGAAAAAGCCATGGTTGTTCCAGAAAGATACATCTGATGCAGTGTATGTGTAATGACTGTTGTGGTTTATTTTTACTGAGCGTGTCTCCTTTAGGGTGAACACACTACCAAATCAATTACGTACTGAGTTATGTTTAATATTGTTTTGCCTCCTTCCTCAAGGTGGGTGATGGGTAGTCCTTTAAACTGGTTGCTGTGGTATAAATGAAGAATATGTGGTGAGGTTTCACTGCAGTTCTGCACACAAACTGAGCACAATCAAATACTAGTGATAGGTCCCACCAGGTATTCAGAGCAAGACTGGCCTTGCAGGGTGCAGCATGCCTCATTGGTCTTCCCAGAGAAGCTGCTGGCTACAGAATGTCATCCTTGAACAAACAAGTATGCCAGGAAAAGCAACTTTCACTTGTGCTTATTTAAAAAAAAGCTAAAACCAACTTTAATAATTAGGGATATTAAACAAATAGGAGAATGACTTAAATTCCTGAAGAGGGTATTTCTGTGAAGTGACAAGATTCCAGAGAAGCAAGACAGATTTCCTAACTAGTCTGTGCCTATGGAACAGAATTCAATAAACATGCTAAAAGAAAGTCGCAATGTAAATTTAGCAAGATTTTTAAATAGAACTGTTTTAGACATTTGCAGGCAACAGGTCTTAAGCCCTTAAGGAAAGCACTGTTAACACCTTTCTCTGTTCAACTCAACCTGAGCTAAACAGGATTTGGCACAATAAGGACTTCATCCATAAAGAGATTGCCTTTAAAAATATAAACCCTGCAATGTTCTTTCTTTTATTTAAGAGCAGAGGGGGACCTGAAGGTGAGAAAGATTTTATATATTTGTTTTTATATTAAGGATATTTTATTTTATTTTATTTTTATTTTAATTTAATTTTATTTTATTTTTTAATTTGACCTTGAAATCTGATTTACTCACCCACCCTTTGCTGTGTCTGAACTCCAGAAATGGTAAAACTGTTTATTCTAGATTGTGACAAACTACATCTCAGGGAGGTAGAAGTAACTTGAGACCAATTTTTCCCTTGAAACTTTGTTGAAATAAGAATTAATGCATTATTTAAATGTTGCTTAATAAAAAAGTCCTCTAATAGCTTTTGGAGGACATTAAAATTTGAATCTTATTTATAAGAAAAGCACAGAATGCGCATGACATTACTATGTATTGTACACTTGCAGAGTAAAAGAAATAAAGACAAAAAAACCCTATTTTAAAACTACCAGACAGTAGAGTTGATTTAATTTCTACTGAAAGGCTTTTTATAGCTCCTTAGTGGGTACAGTGTGTATCAGTTACACCAAACAATTGGAACATTAATTAATAATTTAAAAGGATGGTATTCCTTGGGTGGCAAATGAAACCACCACTTTCAACACCTTTCTAAAAGCTGACTTGCACCAAGGCCTTAAAAACACAGTGGGTTTTCTGCTCTCATCTTATTATAGATCCTTCTTCCTCTGTGCAAATGAGTCACTGGCAATTAAATAATCCAGAAATTAAAAATAATCTCATAAATACATAATTAAAAATCATATACTACTCAGAAGATTTTGTTGAACGTTCTTCGTATCATTAAATCAGTAACAGATGTATAGAAAAATCTTTTTACCTCTATGTCCCCTGCCATTTCTTTTTTATGAGTAGAAATTATTTTTACAACAAAATCTTTCATGGAAAATGCTAAGCTAACAGCACTGTGGGAGACAGGGAAATATGGATGCCACAGAGAATAAGCTCACATCCATCCCACATCTTCCACAGAGCTACAGCCTGGATCTACTTTGCACCTGGAGGGAGGAAGGGGTAAAGACAGGGTATGTAAATTGGTTACAGAACGAGTGCATTGGTTTTTATTCATGCATCTTACTAGCAAACCAGAATCTCTTTGAGAGTGACAGATGGGTGCATCTAATAGGGGATGTGGTGCAAACAGGAGTCAGTCAGCAAGCGGGTTTCGTTCAGCCAAGCAGATACACGTGTAGGCAAGTCTTTCTAAAACTAGTTAAATAACAGCAGTCCCAAACTGGATGTGTCTGTCGAGAGAATATCACAAGCTTCATATTGAAACAGAAAATGTAGGGACACGCCTTGGTTTTAAAACGCAGGACATTTCTCTCTTGATTCTAGTTATTTTGTGTTATTACTTGATTCTAGTTATTTTGTGTGTGCATGAGCGTGTGTGTGCATCTGTGCACATGTGCATTCTTTCCTCTTTAGTTTTGCTTGCTTTCTGTTTGAGTGCTGAGCTGATGGACTCATCATGCACCTTATGAACATCTCAGCATTTATAAAACACAATATCTTTATAAGTACATAAAAAAGGAAAAATAAAAATAACAACAACAACAACAAAAAAAAAAACAACGGAAGAAACCAAAGGTTTTGACAAACAAAGTGCCACAAAAGAGAAATATGGAACCTCTTGTCATGCCTTATACTCACACCTGGATAGTAGGAGTCTAAGGACAATTAGGTGGCTTGGAGGGAAGGGGTTATGAGTGATAGGCTGTACTGCCTGGACATGCGCACATGAAAGGATGAAGAAGCTGTTTTAAACAAAAGGAAGTATCAAAGTGAACTGGTGTAATCTTGTTACTGGAGTCAGAAGAGCATCACAGGGGAAATTCAAGACTCACCCTGTTCCATTTTGATGTTTTCAGGTCTGTGTTTTTCAATTTATGATGGTTGTTTTCCATTGTGATTATTTTATTTCTTCCTGTTGGTATGGAGTTTTCCATCTGTAATATATATTTTAATGTGCTTTTTCAAGAAAAATCTTGAACACCTCAGAGACACTGAGAATGAAACACTATGGAGAAATAGGAAGATCCCTGAAATTGGTGTCTTAACCCTTCCCAATTTCCCCGTTAGGCATTTCCGTTTTCTCTCTACCCTCTTCTTTCACCTATCCATAGGATTTGAAAGAAAATCTCTACTTTGCTTCTCTTTCATCTCCTCCTTAGTTCTGTTTTTCTTTATATAGTGATTAAGCTGGTGTGTGGGTATGTGCGGAAAATGTGCCAGAATTGTGATGTAAATGCATGGGCTTCCTCCGTTGTACCCTTCAGTGCCCTCTCCATTTACAACCAGTAAATGACCCCTGGTCTATGAGAGGTCTTGGCATCTTTCTTCCCAGCCTTAACTGTTCAGCTAACTATTTTTGAAGTGCATATAAAATACAATAAAAAACAAAGACACAGACAGAAGAATGAGCCCTACTACAACATGGATGTGCTCTTTTTCTCTTCCTTTGATTTGTTTCTTCCCACCTCCCTTTTCACATTTGACCCCAAAAAAATGCCCAATATGTGGTATTCCATGCTGGTTTTCAAGCCTCATGGAGAGAACTGGAGCCAAAATCCCTAGCAGTCAATAGACAGGATTCTAATATCCAAAATACGCCAGGCGGTAGGCTGATCTTTATAGGTATTTCTCAAACACTGCAATCAAGACAATGAATCATAGAATGGTTTGGGTTGAAAGGGACATTAAGGCTCATCCAGTTCCAGACCCTGCCACAGGCGGCAACACCTTCAACTAGAGCAGGTTGCTCCAAGCCCCGTCTAACCTGGCCTTGAAAACTGCCAGGGAGTGGACAACCATAGCTTCTCTTGGCACCCTGTGCCAGCGCCTCACCACTCTCACAGTGAAGAGCTTCTTTTTTATATCCAATCTAAATCTCCCCTGTTTAAGTTTAAGCTTGGCTTAAACAAGAGGGTAAAATCCATTTTCTTTTTCTTCAGACTAGGGAGCTATGATCATTTACACAATCACAGTAGACTCTCTTTCTATGGTGCCAGATTCCTCACCATGACAGTCAATGGATAGAGTCAGTGGCATAGCCTCAGTGATCATAGAATCACAGAATAGTTAGGGTTGGAAAGGACCTTAAGATCATGTAGTTACAACCCCCTGCCATGGGCAGGAACACCTTCCACTAGACAATGCTAGGATAATTTGCTCCATGCATCTGATGAGTAGTAAAAGAAGGCAAGTGGAAATCTCAGATATCTATGGCCATCCAAACATGGTATGCTGTGGAGCTGACAATTGGTGAAGCAAGTGAACCTCAACATCATGGTGTGAACTTCAGCCTCCTGGCCTTTCACAGCCTATTTTCCCTCTTTGTATCCAGTGCTGTTCCTGTTTCAAAGTATAATTTGTTCCATGGAGTCCTGCAGTTTTCCCTCACTTCTTCCACCATGTAATGCCCCTTTCTCCCCAAAAGTTGAGTTGTCTTACAGAGCATAAATACTTTGTGTAGAATGCTTTGAAAACAGAGCTTGTCAACCACCTTTTCTTTGGGATGACTCAGTTCACTACGAAATTAGGGAAGGACTCAAGGGGACAGAGGCTTACAGTAAGGAATTAATCTGTACAAAAAGGTCACAAAAAGAATATTTACACTTGGAACAAATAAAACCACCAACCCACCCCCCCACCCCAGCAAGGATATAAAGCTGCTTAAGTCTAACCAACCTGTCACGTGTGTGATTTCTGTTGTCGTTGTCATTGTCCATTGTTGCTCTTTTGTTTTGTGTTAATCTTCTGTTCTAAAAATGGAGTTTTACCTCAATAAATTATTTCTGCTTGGAAACAGATCGCCTCAAAGATGCTGGCAGCAGAGAGCAGGGTGCAGGGAAGCTCAGTAAAGCAAACCTGGGTGTGGAAAACCAAAGGGAAACCAGGACATTTAGGCTCTTTCGGCATTCCCTTCTCTTGCTGGTGTTCTCTGATGTGTCTCCTTGACTCTGAAGGCACCATTTCTCAGTAGGAGAGGTTGCTGCTCGCTTTCAGATAGACTGAGACATGAGAGTCAGTTGGAGAAATTAAGGCACATGTCCAAGCTTGCAGACCTTCTGGAAGTATCTTAAGAGAAACTTGGTGTTATTTAATCTTTCTATGCTGCTCTTTCTCCAGTGCCTGGAGAAAACCCACTTTCCAGCCCAGAGTGGGGTAAGGAAGCAGAGATTAGGTGCTAGCTAAATGCTCCCACTGTTTTCCCCAAGGAATCAAGATGAGAGGCAACTGGATTATTTAAGGTCACAAGACAGAACCCTTCCTAGTGTCTGACCCTGTGTCTTGGACATACACGAGCCCAGAAGTCTCATTCTCTGTTTTCCTAAAGCTTCCACCTTGAATACAAAAAACAATGTAAAAACATATCATTTCACTACAGTGTCAACTAGCAGCCTCAAAGAGATGTGAAGACAGCATTAGAAAGGCGGTTGGGATCCTCTTTCTTAGGTTGTTGTTGTTGGTTTGATTTTTGTTTGAATTGATCCTAGTTTAAAAAAAAAAAGAAATAAATAAAATCTATACTATTTAAATTGGAATCCCGTTGTTACTTGGTAAAGGCAAAGCTTCTGTACCTTTGTTATAATTAATTGTATACCTGTGTATGTAAATATATGACACTCCTATTTTGCAGTCCAGAACAAAAAAAAAAAAAAAAAAAAAGAAAAAAAACCCACCTTATTTATAATATAGAATAAAGTTTATTAAAAAAAATAAAAGAAAATGTTCCAGGCTGTGATTGCTGCTTCCTGAAACTACAGTCAGGGAAAGGGAATTCAAGTGGTTGGTAAGCATGAGACTGGATTCCACTTAAGTGCTCAAGGCATGTCTACATCACATCTACACCATAAAAACCCTCTCCCAAGCTCAGGCTTTCCCACCATCCACTCTACGTGCTCTAGCGTTTCCCTAGTGTTCCAGAGAGTTGGCTTATGTTGACATTTTGGGCCTGGCTTCATTGTTATGCCCATAAGATAGGCTGGGGAAGTGTGGTGGGAAGTAGATCCCCAATAGACCCCTTTCCTTTCCTCCTTCCCTTCCCTCAGCTGAAGGCAAACTGGAGATAAAAGATTCATGGAAGTTTTTCACTGACCCTGCTCTTGAAAAGCCAAACTGATGCAAGCAGAGCCAGGTCCTTTTGGAGGTGGAAAGAGGACATGGTAGTGAGGACTACCGAAACTGCCTTCTTTCATGATTCACCATTCTCACAGCAACGAGACATGGCAGAGGAGGTCAGACCACCTACCTCCTTCCTTGTGTCCTGAATCCCTCAGTAGCCAGTGCTACACATAGCTACCAGCCTACCTCTCCACACAAAGCAGGGATAAGGGTTTTATCCTCTGTCATTCCAAAAGCTTAGCATCTGGGCATGCTCTTATCAGCCTCCTTGTCAGCCTCCTTTTCCTGTGTATACCTCCAGCATTTCCTGCTGCTTCCCTTCTCTCAACCATCCCTGTGCCCCCCATTCCATTCATCAGAAAGGAAAGCAGAGCTATGATTGCATGCCCAGAGCTGGTGAAACTCTTGCCATGCTCCAAAGGGATAAACTTTTGTCACCCACCAAAGAATGAGACAGCTAGCATGTTTTCTGGGACATGAAAACCACAGTGCCAATATAAGGCTTGTGGAAAGCAAACACCTTCCTAAAAGTCTCAGCTCAATGAGGAGCATGAAATGGAAGTAAAAAACTGTGTTTCAAAAAGGAAAAGAGGTCAAATGAAACTCTGACAGCTTTAGCAATAGACTTCAGCCTGATACCACTTAGCAAGTGTCTGGGTACCTATAGATGAGCAACAGACAAACTGAGCACATCCACATGAGACATCACTGTCCAGCTGCTGCTTGGGACACAGCAGAGGAAAAGTCCTTGTCACCAAGAAGGGTTTGCATCACTCTATCAGCACATCCCAGCAGCACATCTATCAGCAGCAGTGTGTTGCCTGTGTAGGTATCACCCGACAGACCACTACGGGCAGCAGGGTGAATTGCAGGAACAGAGGCTAGAGAATTCTGTATGCAAGGAAGTGCTTCACATTTCAGTTATTTGAATTATTAGCACATTTAAGGGGAAGAAAACCAGAATCACTTCTAAAGGAAAGTGTTTATGAAGGCTTTTGTTTTTCAGGGTGTTTATTTAAACCTAAACTATATCACAAAAGCTTCCTTCCAAAGTGCTTGTACTTACATTTGCACAAGAGTAGTTTTAGGCTGAGTCTTAGCCAGACATTGCATAAACAGAGAAACAGTGTCCCTTGTAGCAATAACAGCTTCTATGTCAGTGAGAGCAGACAGGAAAAGGAAGAGGTGGGGAGGAAACTGAGGCACAAAGAAGTGAAATGAGATGCCTGCAGTCTCACAGCAGCTCAGAGGCAAAGATATGGTCTCTGCAGGCTGGTTTTGCCCAGTTCCATCTAACCTTGTCACTCCTTTTGCAATGGGACAGAGTGCAGTGGTAGGAATTCATAGGGCAAAGCATGGTTAGCACTTACATTGTAATCCATTAGCTAATCTCATGTGTGATATGTACAGGACCACGGTTTCCTCTTCAGTGCCAAGACTGGGAAACAACACAACAGCAGTTATTCCCACAAAACCACCCTTCCAAGCGTTAAATGGGGCTGCAATTACTTAGCACAGCCAAATAGATTCCAGGCTTGTGGGAACTCCCTTTTGTCAGCTGTAAACTCAGGATGTTTGTTTTTCAAGGGGATTACATGTGCGGGTTTGCTACTACTTAGTGGAGAATTTACCTATTGATTTAATGAGAGCTGCAGGAATAGGAGGGGGAAAACCACATCTACAACAGGACAGGGCATCTGTATGGTTCCTGCTGGGGCACAGTGGAGGTCCTCAGAGACTTTGGCTCAGGCTCTGTTGGCTGTGTTTGCAAGTGCAAGACAAAGACAGCACAACTGTACTGGAAGTACCAACCACTTCTCCCAGTTTCAGCATCTGAAATGCTTCTGATCAGCTTCCAAATAGGCCAAGACCAACCAGGTATTTACAAAGCTGGCAGGAGCTGTCTTCCCATCTATTCTTTGTTCATGCTGGATTCTCCCATTCCCAACCTAAAGAAAGGAGGCATCTTCAAAGCTTTCCTGCTTGTACTGTTCGCAACAGGTGATGTCCATTTCCTGCATCTCAATCCATCCCTTCTTCAAGCTCCTCCACAGAGGACCATTTGTGTCAGCTCCACTGTAAATAGCATCCCCCATGCACCCCTCAAAAACCTGGCAGGGGAAATGGCAGGGCAAAGTTAGGAGCCAGCGTTCAGCTCTCAGGACAAATCTAGGAGCTGGTCTGCAGCTCAGCTTCCCAAAGCAATCTCAGATGTCAGCTAACAACTATTTCCAGCAACCTGGAGAATATTCAGTTTGCCTTTATTACATCCCAGTTCCCTCACCCATTTTCTGACACTTCACAGGTTCAGTTGACTGCATCGTATTAAGCTGTTCCCCTTCCTGGAGGTTTTTCTAGTCCAGTAGAGTATATCTCCAGCATCAGTTCTCTCATGCCCACTTGTGCAAGGAAATTAACAGACGCTTCTTTCCTTGTCTTCAGCCTCAGGTTCATTGTGCTCACCAAGGTGGTGAGAGTGATGGAGACCATAAATCTGAGTCACTTGTCCTGCAGAGACCTTCTGGCTTCAGTATCAGTGTACGTCAGATGGCAAGGAAAGGATTCTGGGATCAATGAGCTTTTATTTAGAGTCATGCTAGTAATGTGTATGTACAGCTCAGAACTCCCCAGTGTGCTGGACTGCATCCCCAGAGCATGAGCAGCAGCTCAGGGAGGGGATTCTCATCCTCTGTTGTGTTCTGGGGAGACCCACCCTGCAGTCCTGATCCAGCTCTGGAGCAACAGCACAAGAGGGACGTGGAGCTGTTGGAGTGAGTCCAGAGAAGGCCATGGCAATGCTGCGAGGGCTGGAGCAGCTCTGCTCTGGAGCCAGGCTGAGAGAGCTGGGCTGAGTCAGCCTGGAGAAGAGAAGGCTCCTGAAGGGGAGACCTTAGAGCAGCTCCAGTGCCTGAAGGGGCTGCAGGAAACCTGGAGAGGGGCTTTGGACAAGGGCCTGTAGGGACAGAACAGGGGGAATGGCTTGAACCTGCCAGAGGGGAGATTGAGATGAGCTCTTAGGCAGAAGTTCTTCCCTGTGAGGGTGCTCAGGCACTGGCACAGGTTGCCCAGAGAAGCTGTGGCTGCCCCATCCCTGGCAGTGTTCAGGTCCCGGTGGGATGGGGCTTGGAGCAACCTGATCTAGTGGAAGGGTTCCCTGCCCATGGCAGGGGATTGGAACTGGATGAGATTTAAGGTCACAACACAAACCAATCTGGAGCTCTATGTTTCTATGATTCTACAAAATTCAGCTCTTCTGGTGCTGGGAAGTTAGCTGAATGGCTGTGGGTGTTTTCTTCTGTGGTAGATGTCCTGTCTCCCTGCACAGTCACCACTGCAAAATCGTTCCTTTCAGGATACAATTCATCTCTTTGCAGCTTCGATGGCTAAAATAGATCAGTAAATGGCAAAGGTAACTGCTTGTTTCTTCTTGCTGACCCTAGGGAGGATGGGGGAGCTTCCCAGCTGCACTATGCGTTTCTACATCCAGGTGGGATGAATCCCACCAGTGGGTCTGCTTTGACCTTTCCTACTGTAATTATTTTAGGAAAGGGAATGTCTCTTGCTGTATATGCAGCAGAGCCCTATACTCTGTGGTGTTCTGTATGTTCCATAACCCAACAAGCATTCAGGAGGAAAGCAGGAATCGATTTGGTCTCTTGCCTTCAGCTAAGCTCTTCAAAGAAAGAATAAAATTAAAGGAGAACAACTGCTTTATTTTTATTATTACTATTTGCTTCTTTGAATTTCCTGACTTCTCATGAATTCTAATGGGAAATGTACTCACTGATCTTATAACTCCCAAAACCAAACCTGATGCCAAGACATCTCCACAGGCCAGCTTTCTCTTGGTGCACCATATAGAATGCAGGCCTTTTTCCTACAACACAGGCAAGCAGATCACAATTCATGGCACACACACATTTATGGGCAGGAACATGACAAGCAGATAACATTATCAGGCATTATGTTTTTCCTAGCTACATCCATGCTGGTAAATAAAAGAAGGCCAAGGTGAGTATCAAGCACTGTTGAAGTTGTCTGTGATGCTTGGCTGTGAGCATGATCCCCAGCACAAGTCTAGTCAGTGCCAGCTACTCGTGTCTCAGAGAATTTCCAGTTTGGGAAGAGCATATATGAGGGATTTTTTGCCTTCATGGGTAAAGCTGCATCCAGTCTAGCTCTCTTTGTCCTTTATGCTCTTAACACAGTTGCTTCACTGGTCCAAGTATACAGAGCTAGACCAAAGAAAGGCATATTGGGAAAAAGGTCTATTGGGCCAGGAGATGTTTGTAATAGAATATAGAATATTGGAAAAGGAGCTGCTTTAAAGATTCAGGCTATTATGACCACGACAGAGTGATGCTTACCTCTTCAGGTACATGGGGATAGGAGAATGAGCCCTAAGAAATGCTTGTAGTTGGCTTTGAAGTTAGATTTGAATTCTGAAACATGGCCTTTTGAGACGGAAGGAGGATGCCAGAGAGAAATCTATCCACTGGAGCAAGTGATACTTCCCAGGTCGTTCCAACTTTGTCCCTCAGACACTATTGACTTGTGTCATATTGGTCCTCTAAGTGCTGTCCTGTCCAGAATAGCCCTTTGCTGGAGGAGCACCAGAGTGCTGACCCTGAAGTACTGACAGGACCTGTTCTTTATAAGGTTATGGGACAGGTCTGCAGGTATGGACATGAGCTAGACCTCGTCTTAAGTTAGTTAAATTTCACCCCCCCCCCCAGCTGCAGTGCAGGGCAGGCCTGCAGGCAGCTTGAAGCCTCTCAATGTCTCTAGGGAGATCCAAATGGAAAACTTACAGGATTCAAGACACCAGGGTTGCCTCCATGGCCATGCCATGGCTCTGGTCCTGTACTTTAGGATGGATGACTATGAAGAAGGCTGCAGACACTGATTCAATTACGTTAACAGTACCTAAGCCTGTTCTCAGACTTCTCAGTGCCCAAGCCTAACCAGAATGTACTCACAAGGGAAACTGTCTCATAAAACTGCCCTGCTTTGGATTAACAAAGGCAATGTGATTAACTCCCCAGCAGGGGCAAGACACAACACTGAGCTTGATCTCAACTACCACATCAGAGACCTCCGGTGAATTAGATCCAGAAGAGGCAGCTGTGAATTATGGGGCTGGAATTCCATCAGGGGATTTTGGGGACTTCATAAACCACCAAACAGCTCTTGGAACTTCCTCCCTCTTCCCGTCCACCATCCACAAATAGAATTATAGCCCCATAATTCAAGTGGGGTCTGTTTGTCTGCTAAAGGACAAATGCAAGGAGCCATCTGTGGGGGTGTGAGGCTGTAAATCCATTCCTTTTCCTGCTATTCTTCCACCTCTGACTTCACAGGATGATGCTCGCAGGCTGCACCCAGGTCTTCTCACTTTCTACACCCATCCTACCTTCTTTGTTTCATCTCTTTTCTCCTTCCTTTCCTGCTTAATGCACACAAATTCGACAGTCAACAACTCACATCCAATCCCCATCCCTTCATCCTGGAAAGTAAAAGCAGCACTCAGTCTGCTTCTCACTTCTTTTTATCTGCAAACCATTCCCTAGCACAAACCACATTGCAAAAATCTAACCCATGTAAAACCTTCTGAATGAAAAGCTTATCCTGGTTCTTTTCAAGTTGGGCCAAACAAAGTAGCTTCCTTTAATAGCATTCTTTGATGGTTTAGGGTATGAGTGGGGCCCACCCTTTATACTTTTGCTGGCATTTACATGCAGACATTAAACCTGCAAACCGGAAAGCCAGCCTGGAATATTTCAGCATTACAAGTTAGACAAGTCTAAGTGATTCCAACCTTTGTCTCTCTGTGGGCCATTGTGGGCAGCCTGAACTCCAGAGGTGGTCCGTGTTCCCCAAAACGTGCCTTCACTGGCTGATAAACAGCCAGACTGTGAATCCTGTGTAAGTTAAAGCTGTCAGGCATAGTAAAATACCCCTAGCACAAGTTCAGAAAGAGGTTTTGCTATGGTCAGACACAAAGTTAAGACTAGAACTTGCTGACCCAGAGCTTGGGTGATGTGTTAGATCACACCACCTCTTCTAAAAATTGAGCTTGTCAGTGTGAATAGATAAGAAAAAGATGGCTTGAGCACTTTATGCTATATCAGTATTCATTCTTCTCCTTTCACCAGAACTTTTATAACTTACTGAATTTATGCATTTGATGTGATAGATCAAAAAGCACAACCTGGAGGTGCTGGACAACCCTACATGAGAAATAGCAGGGTCTTCTGTGCTTTCTGCATAATTCTCATTGTCTTTCAAGTCATTTATGATATAAATGATCACAAACTCCGTTTAAGTCAGGAGGGAGCTGTACCAATGTCAAACCACAGCAAAATCAGTAGCATACTTGTCATGTTTATTTAAGCCAAAATGGCTTAAATACTTCAGTGAGTTTAAAGCTGAATGGTTGGGTTCATGCTGCTCTGATTAGGCATCAGTTCCCGAACCCTTGGAAAGGCCTTTCCTGACACATGGTGCAAATTTGGATCATAGCCTGTGCTACTAACTTTGAAAACAGTCTTAGCACACTGAGAAGGTTGTTTCATCAGACACTCCAGTTCAAATACCTCTAAACTCGTATGTGGGTTTAAGTTAATGACAGTTCTGTGGTTCAGAGATTTCTCACAGTAAAACAGGTTATTGGTCAGTGCACATGGGAATGATGCTTCTCCTGAGCTCCATGAGAAAGGTTTACAACAACAAGTAGAGACATATAATCATAGAATCATAGAATTATTTGGGTTGGAAAGGGCCATCTAGTTCCAACCCCACTGCCATGGGGGGGGGGGGACACCTCACACTAGACCATATCACCAAAGACTCCATCTTGGCCTTGAATACTGCCAGGGATGGAGCATTTACCACTTCTTTGGGCATCCTGTGCCAGTGCCTCAGCACCTTCACTGTAAAGAACTTCTTTCTTATATCCAACCTGAACTTTCCCTGTTTCAGTTTGAACCCATCACCCCTTGTACTATCACTACAGTCCCCGATGAAGATTCTCTCTCCAGCATCCTTGTAGCCCCCTTCAGATATTCGAAGGCACATTCTTATTGGTTTTAAATAACTTATTCTAGACATTTTCTTCTAGTTTGGCCAATGGGGATGTCAAGTTTTGTCATCTGACCTTCCACATTCTTAATCAGATGGAATCCTATACAATTGGGTTTTGTGGAGCTTTTTGGTTGGTTGGTCTGGGGCTTATTTTCTGTTCATCTCTTAAAGCTGTCTCACAGGACTAATGCCAATGTCTTCCTGTCTCCCACTTGAGGCTTCTTCAGTCCTCTTCCAATCTGATAACTCTAGTATGGGTCTAATGTGAGGGGCTGTGCTGCAAACAGATTTTAGATGTCACAAACTAAAATTTAAGGAGAAAGAGGGGAAAAAGGGAGAGAAAGAAGAAGAAACTGGTTGTGCAAACAAATGAGAGCCATAGAGTAAGACCTGTGATGTTATGAGGCAAAACATCTGGAAAAAAATAGATTAAAACCACTCCAATCTATTTTAAAAGCCAACTTATATTAAAAAAGTGTCTTCGTGAATCCCAGCACAAAAATGCTTTGCAAATGGACTGTGCCCTATGACCAGCGTCATGGTGTTTCATATTTATATATAAAAATAAATTCCTTAATTACTAAGATTACTCCATGTTATATTTGATAATTCCCCCCCTTTGGTAAGCTGAATGAAAGGGAAAAGCACAAAACAGTCTTCCAGATCTCCAGTCTGGAGAATTGCTTCAGAGGCTTGTTTAAATTTATTTCTTTTTGCTTTGTTATTTCTTAACACCTTTGGAAATCTTTCATTTTCCTTCTTTAGGACAGAATTTAAGTTAGTAGAAGGATAATGTTATAAGGAGGCACTGAATATCCTTGGAGATAAAGCTAGCTGGGATTTGGCAATGGAATATCTGAAATAGCCTGGCATTACAGGTCATGTAAAGCTTAGATTACTCCTTAAAAACAAGCAAAAATAATCAGTTTCCCTTTAGAGAAGGAATGAGAGGGGTGGGTAGGAGGTTGTTTATGGAATTGTTATGTTCAACTGCAAAAGAAGATAATAAAAGAATAGAGACAGTATATTAAAGACATCCAAACTGCTGGATGTTACTAAGATCATGTCTAGATAAATTTCTAGGTGCAGCCTGTAGCCACCTTCAAACCTGATGGATGTTTTCATCAGATGACTGAAAGAGTTTCTTGTTAAACCTTTGCTCATGAGAGGGATTAAATTCTTGAAAGAGACCCATGAATGCGACAGGAACTTACATGGAGTAGAAGACACTGAGATGTGCTCTAGAACAGCCATGCCCCGAGCACATAGGAGGGTTGGTTTGGTCTTTTCTGGTTCTTAAAAAACCAGGAGTTCCCAGGTAAGGCAGCCTTCCCATTTTTTTTGCATCTGACCCTGCTGATGGTTCTCTTGTGAATGATATTAGAAGCACCAACACATACATACTAACTGAATATATCTAAGTATAGGAGGACAGGTCTTAAAATTTGTATGGGATTCCAGGTTCCAGCTGATGCCTCTAAACTCTCTGATGTGTTGGACAGCTCTTCCTTTTAGTCTTCAGTGGAATTCCCTTCTACTGGAAGGCTAGGGTTTGTCTTGCTAGTTAACCAGAAGCGTGCTGCATCACTGGTACTGCTATTAGTGTTAGGTACATGGGAGGTTGGGGAAGAGGCCACCATGTCTCTGAAATTGATTGAAATGTGTTTCTGTCTTGAGCATGCTTATTTCCTAAGGAGGAGTGTCAGGAATAATAGGAATCAGGGGAACTGATGAGACCATTTCTCATGAGCTACATTATTCCTCCCTCACAACTCTAAGCTGAAGGGACAATAAGCTTAGCTGGCCCAAGTGTTCCTCAGTAGTGAGGAATGGAAACATGGATAAGAGAAGGTTTATCTGAGCCTACTAAGAGCTATTTTGCAGTGCCATATCTATTTCCAAGCCCCTGTACTTGATGCAACTAAAGTCAAATGAACATACAATCATTGGACAGCTGTTATCCTCATCTCAGCCCTTGCAGTCCTGTGTTGTGAGTGCTTTCATACCTTCAGAGGAATCAGCAGGAGCTGATGTCCTGTGATCAGAAGCATCCGACAATACAGAACTCTGCCTTTGCATTCAAACTACTGACCTTTCTCATTCACCTGGCAAGTTTAACCAGCTTAGCTCACCAGAAATGGCATAAGGCACACTTCCTGGCATGAGGCACGGCAGACCTATGACTGCTGCTTGAACTCCAGGCTGGAGAAGCTATTGAAGGCTTTCAGAGATATGACACACATGGCCCAAATTCCATTGGCTCCTTTATCTGCTCACATCTGGTTATCATCAATGCAATCTGTTTGCCGCAGCACAGTTGCTGGTTAATTGTATAGTGGCCTCAACAGAGCTGGGGTTAAGGACATGCTGAGAAGGCCCCTCCTAATCTATTCCAGAGGCTCAAAGGAGCCATGAATGCTCCTTGGCAATGATTTCAGCTTAGCTTGGGCCATGCAAAGTGAAAGATGCCATCACCTCAGAAATGGTCTGGCAGCAGAAGGCAAATATTCAAGGATAAAGGTCTGATACCACCAGTGAAACCACTGCAGACTTTGGCTTCAATGAAGAAGGACATATACAGGCATATTCTTGTGATATACTCTTAGAAATCATCAGGAGGTCTGGATTCCAGATCTGCAGTATCTAATGTTTAGTCTATGCTCCACCAAGGCTTTTCCTTCCAGCATTTACAATCTAAATCTAGATAAAAGCGATGAAGAAAATAAAATGCCTATTTTTAAGACATGGGCTGATAGTAAGACATCTTCCATGGCCAGTTTATGACATACTTGGGCTTTAAAATCCTATTTTCTCAGTCACTGAATGGGCAATCTTGCACTGAAAACATTGGTCTGCTATACAACCCCCTATCTCTTGTTTTTTGATTAGTCAACTTGCTTGAGAGTGGTTCTGAATTAACTGGAATGTTTGTGCCAATATCTCCTTTGCTAAATATCTTCAGGGTATGTATCTGTACAAAAAAACTATGCACAGTTCTGGCCAACTGGCAAGCATCTTTCAGCTTTAATAACCAGCCAAGAGAGAAAAGGAAAATGTATCTGTCCAGTTGAGAGGAAGAAACAATCATAAATCAAACATGGAGAACAAACAGTCATCACTTTCCCCAGCAATTCAGAGCCTAAAAATGTTGTTAACAGAAGTGATGTTCCAGAAGCCTGGGACAAACCAAGAGCTGGATTGGGAATATAGTGTAATTCACAGAGTGAATAACAAAAGCTCAGTCTGTGGGATAAATTAAACTCCAGAATAAACATAGAAGCAAAGAATATTTAGGGCTAGAAAGGACCTTAAGATCGTATAGTTCCAACCCCTCTGCCATGGGCAGGGATGCTTCACACTAAACCATGCCACCCAAGGCTCTGTCCAACCTGGCCTTGAACACCACCAGGGATGGAGCATTCACAGCTTCCCTGGGCAACCCATTCCAGTGCCTCACCACCCTTACAGTAAAGAACTTCTTCCTTATATCCAATCTAAACTTCCCCTCTTTCAGTTTTAACCCATTACCCCTTGTCCTATCCTACATGTCCTATCCTATCCGTCCCTAATGAAGGGTCCCTCCCCAGCATCCCTATAGGCCTCCTTCAGATACTGGAAGGCTGCTGTGAGGTCTCCATGCAGCCTTTTCTTCTCCAGGCTGAACAGTCTCAACTTTCTCAGCCTATCTTCATACTAGAGGTGCTCCAGTCCCCTGATCATCTTCGCGGCCCTCCTCTGGACTTGTTCCAACAGTTCCATGTCCTTTTTATGTTGAGGACATCAGAACTGCACACAATACTCCAAGTGAGGTCTCATGAGAGCAGAATAGAAGGGCAGGATCACCTCCTTCAACCTGCTGGTCACACTCCCTTTGATGCAGCCCAGGATACGGTTAGCTTTCTGCGCTGTGAGCACACACTGAAGCCGGCTCATGTTAGTTTTCTCATCGACCAACACCCCCAAGTCCTTCTCCGCAGGGCTGCTCTGAATCTCTTCTCTGCCCAACCTGTAGCTGTGTCTGGGATTGCTCCCACCCAAGTGTAGGACCTTGCACTTGGCATGGTTAAAGTTCATGAGGTTGGCATCAGCCCACCTCACAAGCAAGTCAAGGTCCCTCTGGATGGCATTCCTTCCCTCCAGCGTATCAACCGAACCACACAGATTGGTGTCATTGACAAACTTGCTGAGGGCGCACTCAATCCCACTGTCCATGTCAGCGACAAAGATGTTGAACCAGACCGGTCCCAACACTGATCCCTGAGGGACACCACTCGTTACTGGTCTCCAGCTGGACATTGAGCCATTGACCACAACTCTTTGTGTGCGGCCATCCAGCCAGTTCTTTATCCACCAAGTGGTTCACCTATCAAACTGATGTCTCTCCAATTTAGAGACAAGGATGTTGTGTGGGACATTGTCGAATGCTTTGCACAAGTACAGGTACATGACATCAACTGCTCTAACCCTGTCCATCAGTTCCATAGCCCCATCATAGAAGGCCACCAAATTGATTAGGCAGGATTCCCCTTTAGTGAAGCCATGCTGGCTGTCACCAAGCATCTTGTTGTTTTTCATGTGCCTTAGTATGCCTTCCAGGAGAATCTGCTCCAAGATTTTGCCAGGCACAGAGGTGAGACGGACTGGTCTGTAATTCCCTGGGTCATCCATTTTCCCCTTCTTGAAAATGGGGGTTATATTTCCCTTTTCCCAGTCATTGGGAACTTCACCTGACTGCCATGATTTTTCAAATATGATGGCCAGTGGTTCAGCAACTTCATTCGTCAGCTCCTTCAGGACTCGCAGATGGATTTCATCAGGGCCCATGGACTTGTGCACATTCAGATTTTTATGATGCTCTCGGACCAGATCCTCTCCTACAGTGGGCCCAAGGTCTTCATTCTCACAGTCCCTGCATCTGCCTTCCAAGACTTGGGTGGTGGGGTCGGAGCATTTGGCAGTGAAGACTGAGGCAAAGAAGTCATTCAGAACCTCATCTTTCTCCAAACCCAGGGTAGCCAGTTCTCCTGATAGCTTGCAGAGAGGTCCACATTGTCCCTAGTCTGCCTTTTATTTGCAATGGAACTATAGAATCCCTTCCTGTTATCTTTCACACCCCTGGTCAGGTTTAATTCTAACTGGGCCTTACCCTTCCTAACCTGGTCTCTAGTTTCCCGGACAACATCCCTGTATTCTTCCCCAGGCCACCTGTCCTTGCTTCCACGTTTTATAAGCCTCTTTTTTCATTTGAATTTTTCTCAGCAGCTCCTTATCCATCCAAGGAGCTCTCCTGGCCCTCCTGCTGCACTTTCTTCTAGTCAGGATGCAACACTCCTGAGCTTGTAGCAAGTGATCCTTGAATACCAACCAAGAGTCTTGGGCCTCCCTGCCCTCTAGGGCTATATCGCATGGAACCTTACTAAGCAGGTTCCTGAAGAGGCCGAAGTCTGATCTCTTGAAGTCTAGGGCAGTGAGCTTGCTGCACGCTCTTCTCACTCTCCTGAGGATCTCGAACTTGACCATTTCATGATCGCTACAACAAAGGCTACCCTGGAGCATCACATTTCCAACCAGCCCTTCCCTGTTGGTGAGCACGAGGTCAAGCATGGCACCTCTCCCTGTTGCCTTCTCTATTACTTGCAGAATGAAGTTATCTGCCACACAATTGACGAACCTCCTGGATTGTTTGTGCCGGGCCATACTGTCATTCCAACAGATGTCAGGGTGGTTGAAGTCACCCATGAGAACAAGGGCTTGTGAGCATGAGGCTGTTCCTATCTGTCTATAGAGTGCTTCATCCACAGAGTCCCCTGATCAGGCAGTCTGTAACAGATCCCCACAGTAATGTCTCCCATTGCTGATCTCCCTTTGACCCTGACCCACAAACTCTCTGTTGACTGCTCACCTGTCCCCAGACCAAGTTCTATACTCTCCAGCCTATCCCTAACATAAATAGCAACTCCCCCTCCCCGTCTGCCAGGCCTGTCTTTTCTGAAGAGCTTCTAACCTTCTATTCCAACACTCCAGTCATAGAAACCATCCCACTATGTTTCCGTGATGTCTGTTATATCATATCCCCATAGATGTGCACACATGTCTAATTCCTCTTGTTTGTTCCTCATACTATGGGCATTTGTAGAGAGGCATCTGAGCCAAGCTCCAAATGAAGCTGGCTCATTGGCTAGAGCGGCTAGAATATCTCTACATTGCTTCGAGCATTTATTATAGGTTCTGGCAACTGACTGGGAATGCTGGGATAGAAAAATATGTCTACCTTCATACACTTCATGTTCCCCTGGACTTTCTATTTCATTCTGCTTTATCTATCAAAAATATATTAACCCAAAAGCCTATTTCCATCAAAGTCTTGATTCCATGAACATTTCAAGATAAAGCTTATCTTATTACTGGTGCATTAACAAGAGCAATCTAAAGGGCTGTTGTCAATCACCTCCTGTTCTCTGTTTCTTTTGCCCTCTTCTCAAAGCAGCTTCTCAGGGAGCATGGCTGGGACCTTGCAGGTTCTGGTGGACACCAGCACTCAAAATATCAAGAGGCATCACACCTCTCCCCCTGGTGTAAGGCACCACGGGAAGTTCCAAGGGCCTGACCAGGGAAAGCATACACCCCAGCAAAGGGAGGAGCACCATCAAGCAGTATCCACTCAAACAGGATAGAGCCCATATGAATTTCTACTACACCGACCTTCCCCAGCAGCGCAGAGCCTGAGGCTGATCATCTCAAAGCTTGTACCAGCACAGAGCCTGGGGCTGATCATCTCAAAGCTTGCACAGGGGAAATGTGTTTGCACTCGAAAAATCAATGGTCACAGAGGTCATCTGCATTTCTATTTCCACTGCATCTGTTTTTCATTTCCTTTCCCTTGCCATCCTTACCTACTACTTTCTCCTGGTATCTCAGCTCCCCCCACACCTTGTGAGTACTTGTTAAATGGGTCATGCTGCCACCGTGCAGAGGAAATCACCAACCGGCTGACACCTTACACAGCCATCATTCAACATCACCAGCAGGCTCTGGCACTCAGTACAGCAAGATTTTTTCTCACATCATGAGCCCTGAAATGTTATTATTCAAAGCAATCCCTCCACAATATTTTACACTCACATTATCAGCTGAGTGAGACGAAGTTATTCTGCTCCCTGTTTTTTTATTTTTCATGTGTGCAAAATAAGACAACAGTGGTGTTGGCCAGTTTTTGTGGGTAAGTAATAGTACCTCAAGCTGTGCCTGACTTACTCTATTGTTCATAGTCATTGATTTACAATGAAAATGTAAGGCCCCTAAATTGATAGGGTTAAAATTGTTCCATAAAATTTATATTGCCAAAAAAGATAACTTTGCCTGGGAAATGGCACTAATGGGACTAATAAAGGAAATTTTTGTGAGAAATTCTTTGTTTTATTTCTATCAGGAAGCTGGGTCTTGTGTGAGGCTTGTGGAACTGTAGAGAGTCACCACCACTCCCCCTTGCAAGTGTGCCATAGCTCTCCTCCAGTATGAGGGATGCAGCAGGATTTGCAAGAAGTGAGGTACTGGCACAGCTGGCAAACATAATTCTGCAGCCAGGGAAGGGAAGGGAAGGGAAGGGGAGGGGAGGGGAGAGGAGGGAAAGGGGAAGGGGAAACAGGAAGGGGAAGGGGAAAGGGAAAGGGGAAGGGGAAGGGGAAGGGGAAGGAAAGGAAAGGAAAGAATGGTTAAGGACATACTTTGAAATAAAGTTTTGATGTGACTGTGTACTTCCAGGGAAGCTCAACTTTGTGTAAGACAGTAAGGAATTCATGAAAAACAAAACTGACATGAAAACTTATTATAGTGTAATTACGTTAATGCATAACTTCAAAGGCCTGTTTGGAAGTTTATGTAAAATGGTTATGAAGTATGCAAAAATAAATGGAAAGTTAGCTGCTTCTTTCTCTTCTCTGTGAAAATGCTTATTTCATTATCAACTTTTTTCCCTCCACAGCACATTTTATAGCCAAAGTGTCACTGCATTAAGAATTTTAACCTCATTTGCATAATGCTAATAGCACAAAGGCAGGTTTGCTTAACTACCCATACAGGAGCAGGATTGCTACAGCCCTGGAAGAAATGGCTCCACTTGCTAAAGAAAAAAAATAAAAATGTAGCTAACACTAGACTGTCAGGCAGAAACTGATTTTGCTGCTAACGCGAAGAGTTTTATTATCTCAACTAAGCAGACATGTGTCATTAACTCAAAAGGAAACATCCTAACAAACCTTTACATCACAATGCTCCTATTGTGCAGTGGCATGCGTGTACTTTTTGAAATAATATAACAGGACTTAAGTCAAAGGCAGACAAAAAAAAGTCCAAAGTTAGGACACACTGTATGGCATTTTTATTTTTTTCCTGTTTTGAAGGTGAAATGAAAAAGTCTTCATTGGCATTCAAATATTATTTCAAACTCTTTTCAATTAAGATTACACCAGAAGTACAGCATGCTTTTAATATCCTTATTGCTGATAGTGGGAATTCAAGGCACGGAGTGAGGCAATGAAGATTTTCTTAATGTTATTGTAATGGTTTCTTTTCACCAGGTCCAAATGGTTAAAACACTCTTAACTGCACTAACTGCCATTAGCTCTGGATCTTGTCGGTGAGAAGAATTTTAATCTTTTTAAGCTCTATAGATTGTTTTCCCTCTAAACAAACAAAGAAATCAACAAACTACTCCTTCAACAAAATCATGAAACAGTTCTATTTACTAAAAAAAATCCAATATTTTCTTGATATTTTCTGACTTTATGTTAGTGATACAAACTCTAGTCCAAGGGATGAAAGAGAAAGGCCCCTTCTTACCTATAAAAAAAGAGAATATATTTTTGAAACCTGGTACATAGTTTTAACAAGTACTTTATGCTTTCAAGCAAAAATGAATCAATGTGGACAAGTCAATATGTAGATCTATAAAACAGAAAAAGTTGTATTTACCATTAAGAAAATTCTGGTCATCCAGTGAAGGATATCTTTTGGACTTGTTGGTGTTTACAGTTCCTAATGACATTTTAGAAAAAGAAAATAATTCAAAACATACCTCACACTTGGTTCTCAGAAGAAATAGTCCACAGGAAACAAAGTATTTTTATCAGTATGTGAATATGACAAAATCATATAGAATCCTCTTTTGAGTGTACAAAGAGAAAATGATTCTATTAGTGGTCATAAAAAGAGTTTTACTCTTTTTTAAAAGCACCTGGTAATTTTGAGCAGATCTTAAAGACTGATGAAACATGTAAATTTCAATTGTGTTTATTGGTTTAGAATTATGGGATCAGGTACAGGTCATGAAAGAAGGATTGATATCCCTTAGTAAACAAGCCTAACTGTGAACTGATCATCATGATGGAAGCTCAGAAACATGGTATAGGAGATAGGGAATGAAAGGCTACAACAGCCAGTAGTCTCAGAAGAATTTTATAGAAGCACTAAGAATAAACTCCCTGAATTAATGACATTTCCTATAGAGGAGGGTCAATTCTTGTTCAAAACAATATGTTTCTTTCAATCAGAAATTACAAGAGAGAATTGAAAGAAGACGTGAATTCTAATAACACCATGTGGTCCAAACCTGTCAGAATTAAAGATATTTTTACTGGTTAATTATTGAACTGTGTTCAGTTGTGTTTTATGCACTGCCCCAGGCAAAAGAAAGAAAAGAGATGAGGAAATGGATTTCAAGCAGATATTCTTGGGGAATCAGGAGGCTAATATGCTTGTAAAGTTTAAGAAAAATCAGAAAACAAAAGCAAAAAACCATACCCATGACTATCAGAAGCTTCAGTAAGAAACATTAGTGTAGGGGTTAAAAGAGGAAAAGCAAAAGGAGAGGTAGAGAGGAATAAATGAGAAGAGTTGGCAATGGTGATGAATGGAATAGTAATGATGTCCAGGCAAAAAAGTTAGAGATATCCTTTATTAGATAACATAAACCATATGATCCTTCCCACTACTCTCTGTATTTGTTTGCTGTCAGTTACTGCTGGAGGCAAAGATTCATTCTGGTTTTCTAATTGGTGATACAGTAGAGTCAAGATAGCAGACTTTGTTCTAGAATAATAACTTGACAATCAGGTAGGTTTATCTTTCTAATCCACACTTCACTTGAAACTTGTTTTTATATTATACATCCCCCAAACTGTACATAAGAAGTGTTTGTTGAGAAAAGGGATTACAGTGGATTATTACAGGTGTTAAATGTTGTGTCTCTACAGAATTTAAATCTATTCCTTTCAGTGTTAGAATTTCTTGTAAGATTTTTTTTTCTTAAAAATGAATGTTTCCCATAATTTGCTAAATAGTTTGTTAACTTTTGATTATGGAAATTTCATTTGATTTAGCAAAGTTATTGAGAAGGAAACAACTGGGTTATTATCAGAGGATTGCTCTTGACAAAACATACATGATCATAGAATCACAGAATTATTTAAGTCGGAAGGGACCTTAAAGTTCATCTAGTTCCAACCAGAGACAGATGCTACTAGACCAGATTGCTCAAAGCCCACCCAGCCTGGCCTTGAGCACTGCCAGGGATGGGGCATCCAAAACTTCTCTGGGCAACCTGTTCCAGTGCCTCACCACCCTCACAGTAAAGAATGTCTTCCTTATCTAATTCTGATTCTTCCTATTCTAATTTCTATCTAATCTAAATCTACCCTTTTTCATCTTAAAGCCATTCCTCTTTGTCTTATTCCTACATGCTCTTGTAAAAAGTCCCTTTCCAGATTTCTTGTAGACCCCCTTTAGGCTCCGGAAGCTGCTCTAAGGTCTCCCTGAAGCCTTGTCTTCTCCTGGCTGAACAAGCCTAATTCTCAGCCTGTCTTCACAGGAATGGTTCTCCAGCCCTCTGATCATCTTCATGACCTTCATTTGATTCAGTCTAACAGGTCCATTTCCTTGTTATATTGGGGGACCCCAAGCTGAACGTAGTTCTCTAGGTAAGTATGTTTGTTATGGTATGTTACTTCATAATTTCAGTAGTCTTATTGAGCTTTTAATTCATAAAGAATAAATAACAATAGGCATTGAAAGCTGGCAACTTCACCCACACTGATCTCAGAAAAAATACATTCAGACAAATATAGGATATAACATGTTATGAAAACTTTGCATGACAGAAATTTTGAAAAAAAAAAAGTATTCTTTAGCTGTCAAATATAACTAAATATCAATTTAGAATATTACAGCTGATCTCAGTTATAATGCCTATCTAGTACAATGCACTGAAATGGCGGTTTCAGCAGGTGGTCTTTAGTTAATTAATAGGAAAACTATAGTAGTGGTTTATTTTTTATCAATTTCTTCATTTTTGAACTTCAAATAACAATGCCATCTTCCAAAACTATAGGTGGAATTCCTACTATATTTACAGAACTCAAATTATTTAGATTTTTCTAAACACATGGTATTTTAAAGGTGTTATCCTAAAGGACACAAAGTCTGAAGATGAAATTTGCAGCTAAGTTCCACAGACTGTAGCTTTTGACATTACAGTCACTCAGACACAAAAGTCCTGTTCCTGCAGATGCTTAAGAGGAGTAATCTTTCTCTACACATGCCTAAGAGGTTGTTCTCTGCACAGAATTCAGTAAGAGAGTCTATTTTTTTCTTTTTTTCTTTTTTTTTTTCCCCCACAGGTTAAATGAAACAATTTCTGCTTTTCTTTCTCAGTAGCTGAAAAATTTGAGCAATTAGCAAAGATGTTAGAAATCGAGATTCAAATACTTTTTCCATGTTTGAGTCTTTGAAACCATGTGTTTTTATTTTACAGAGGTGTCTAAGTTAACTCTATCCCAAATGAGGCATTATAAATGCATGCTTCCTCAATAAATTTTGTTGGAACTATTATCTTTAGTCTGTTGGTTATTAATATGAAGTATATAAAAGTGCAGCTTACTTTATAAAAAACAGTGATTTTTGCTTCACTTTCAAAATAAAAGTAGGCACACAGTAGTAGAATAATACTGTAGACTTTGAGTCTGGAATAATTTTGAGTGTACAAACCTGTCTGAACATAAGAGATCTCACTTTTTGACAACATCCAGCTCTAGCTTCCCACACATAGCTTTTTGTGCTTCATTTTTGAGGCATCCTCTTCTTCCCACAAAAATCTTGACACTTAGTACCTTGATCTGCTTTTCACTATGGAGAGAAACACTTCAATAGTTAGATCACATCTTGTTCTTTCTCCTACTCGTCTCATGTACGGCCAAAAGTTAGTAGAGTAACAGAAAATGATTGTTTCTCAAAATCTATGCCTGCTTTATAACTGGGAAATTTTCCTTCTTTTCTTCATTGTAGTAACTTGGTTGGTCTTATTTTTGTTCTGTGTACATTTTATTTGTATTCCATGTACAACAGAGTTTGTATAAGTTTTTATTGAGCATTTGTGATGAGTAAAAAGAATTATGTAAAAGCTGCTTCAAGAAATTAAAATTTGGCTTTTGATGGAAGCAATGTATCTAAGCCATTTAAAAAATATAGGTGAAATGACTGGTAAGTTGAGAACAATACTGGCAAATAATAGATTTACTGGTTTGCACATGCTTAGAAAAAAAGGCTTGCTGGAGCAACCTTTAGTCAATTGAAATAGCCTTTAGTCAAGTCAGCTGAACACCACCTCCACAGAAAAAAAAAACCAAATCTTTAAATTATGGTCAATTGAAAACAGAGGTTTCTCATTATATTCTCATTTTACAAGGTAAGTGCTACTTTAATGGTGTCCCTAATTTTTCCCAGGCACTTAAAATATGTGTTTGAGCTACACTTTATTTTTCACGCATTTTGAGAAATAAATTATTCCACCTTCAGGTTAACAAGCTTCTGACAGACTGTTAGACACAAAGGTTCATGATTTTTATTTTCACAAGGATTCTAGCAAAGCACCAAAAACATGTACAGAAATTTGGATAACAGTCTGTTGGTTATTTTTAAATTTGAATATCTAAGTATGCAGAAATCAATAACAAGGGAAACATGTATTTCTTGAGCTCTATTATTAAAACTCCAGTTTCTAAGCATTAGACAGTTTGCAGCCTAAATGTAAAGCCTGCTTGAAGAGAATTTAATATAGTGCAGATAAATTACAAAATTTATCATCTTTCCAAAATCTGTTTCACAAAGATTTTTCTTGTTGAAGATAGAACTGAGAGTCCACACAAAGAACTTATTGATATTTAATTAAGAGCAATTCAATGAATAGACCTTCAGCTTGTCACAACTTATCATGCTTAATGCAGCTAAGCATGCTATGTTTAACTGGTTCGTGAGCTGTATTGTTTAAATGTTTTAGCAGTATTTCGGTCCATCATTTAGATACACATCCTAAGAGATTATCTCTAGATGATCCTCAAGTAAAATTTTAGTATTGACTGATGAACAGAAATTCAAGCCAAGATTTCTCCTACAGTTTGGAGAGTGCCATTTTATATTAATGGCAGACTGATCTAATACATGTATTCTGGTTTTAATTTTGAACGGCTTAATACTTTTTCAAGTATTTTTCAAGACAAGAGAAGTATACAAATGATTTAATGATTGTCATGAAACCTCTGGGCAATATTTTGGTCATACATACAGCAGCAGTGACTAGATGATTTAGAACTGTCCAGGAAAGTAGTTTGTTTGTTTGTTTCTTATGTAAATAATCTACAAATTCATAATTAAAAAATATGAAAAATGTATAGAGTTGGTGAAGACTGAAAGGGACACCATTTGAGGCCCATAAAAATGTTTTCGTTGTATGGCATACAATAAAAATTAAAAAAACCCCAAAACAATTGCATTATTCTGTTGTAATCAATGGGGGGAAAAAAGATGTAGAAAGGGAGAATCTAAAGATAATTCTCCCCCAAAAGGCTGAAATAAATTTTGTTTGGTTTTGTTTGTTTTTTTTTTTCCTCTTTATCATACTTTGAATCAGTTTTGCTTTCTGAAAGCTACAATCCTGAAGTCTCTACACCTATGTGAAAGTGAGTGGTTTGCATCAGGAAAAGAACTCTCTGACCTGCACTTTGGGTCTTTTTTATCCCAGTCATGTCTATCATGCTCACAGTGGTTTCCATTCTCTCATACCATGTCTTACCTATCTTGTCTTACTTCAGCCTGAGTATTCCCTATTGACAATGCTAATTTTCACATCTCTTGGATGATGAATGCTTGTCAGGACATCACTGGTGGAAAAGCTTCATAGACATCCCTGTACACATCCTTGTGTTGTCACAGTCTGAATGTCTCGTCTTTTCTCAGCACTCAACCACAGTGCAACTTTTTACCTCATATTTCAGTGGCAGTGCATAGTGACTTAAAGCAGAGGGATTTTCCCTTCTGCATCTGTTTCTTTTCATCGCTCTTGATGCTTAGTGATAGCTTGTCTATGTCTAGCTTTTTTTTTTCCGCAAAATACATGAAACCAGTATACAAAGGAACTGTCTGAGCAGAAATTTTTAGCAGAAAAATGTTTATTTACACATAGTTCTGCTGTTATTTAAATACATCATCTTATAGAACTTTAAATTTTCTGAAGGACAGAAAATAAAAAAGATTTAACCCCCCCCCCCAAACTTTGGGGTACACTTCAAGGGAAATTTTCTGAAGTCATTGGTTAGGGTAGGTAATTTCTATGTTTACGTAGTTAGCATGTTATCAAGATCATGACACAGTTTTCTGCTATTCTCACAGTGTTTGCTGAAAATATTTTACCTTTCCATCTAGCAAAGTAATGCTCTTTCTGATAACATTCAGATGCACTATCATGCTGATTTATTGGAGTATCTCCTAAATTAGCATGCTTACTTTGGTCGTTAAGGAAATGAGATTATGATAAAATGAGGTGCTAATGATCAATATCTCAGTCTTGTAGATTTTTCCACTCCTGCAGAAGACATATATATGTGCCAATTACAACCTCTTAAGGTGTCATTTCAAGCTAGTTTATTGCAAATTCAGTGACTTCAGATTTTAGTGCAAAAGGAGAAATTATTCAATTTCAAAAAGTGAGATACTGAATTATTAGTGAAATAACATGCATGCCATATAGTGTTAAAAAAAAAACCTCAAACAAAACACCTACATATTGTTACTGTTGGTTGAACAACAGATTTTATGAAAGTCATGACATGTATGCAACATAGCTAACAAGAACACAGACAGAGAGAAAAAAATATGAGCTTTTAAAGAGAGGATTTCTTTCCTTCATAGGTCTAATTAGCATGTTTTGTTCACTGAAGAAAGAAGGTCATGTTGTGACACAACCCAGTTATCAGACTAGCTAGTGGAAGCATCTGTGACAGCTGAGTTTAGCATCTGTGACTATTACAGAAAGTCTAATAAATGGCTTTACAGAGTGATTTCAAAGAGAATGTGGTTGATTGATGAATTTTATAAACTTGAGAAACACTTTCATAAGGTCATGCTGTGATGCTGTTTTCCTTCTCTTACAAAGGATATAAAATGACACAGTTCAAGTACAGTTGCATAGAACTGAGTAAATTAATAACAATGGAAATTTTTTTCTATTCAAACTTAACAGGGAACAGAAAAAATTAAATGGTGAAAGATATTTTTAAAAAGTCATTCGTTTAAATTACATATTTTTATCATAATTAATTTTTAAGATTTAAAATCCATACATCTGTCTATCCGTACAGCCATTTTAATTATTACCTTTATTTAAACTTTTGTCCATTACTATTTAAATGCAGTTATTGTCCTAGCAAGTCACTCATCCACCTGGTAGCTGAGATAATAGTACTCTCAGCAAAGTGGTTATACTTTGGCTGGTTGTGACTTTGTAATGCTAATGTTAAAGACCCCAGAAATACTTTAACTTTTAATATCTATAGGAGGCAGAGCTGAGATGAAAGAAAAAAAAATATGCACAGTGCAGGTTGAGACATAACTCTTTGATTTTGGAAAACAGAAACTGTCAGTAGACAATGGCTGATAATCAGGGCTTTACCATATTGCATGCTCGTCTCCATGTTATTTTGCAGGTTTTTACAATTTTATAGACTGCTTTGATGGCTTAACGTGCATTATCCCTGTTAAGCCAGCATTTTCAGCGACATATGGTACACACAGGTATGTCTTGACAACATTGTTTCTCAAATATCCTTTATAAATTCTTTTATTTCTAGAAACTGAGCTTCCATTTGCTTCAGAAATCTTTAAACTTACATTCTTGTAGGAAAAGTTTTCCCTTTAATTTACCCTTAGGCTAAACTATGTTTCTGTGGCTAATTTTATTGATCTTAGGATACTGGCATATCTGAAGTCCTACCGAAGCAATTGTTGTATAGTACTGAAAAATTAACACAAGGTACCAGTGCAGCCCTTTTTTTGCTTTGTCCTATATTGTCTGCTTTTTTGTGACACTAATTCCTCAAATTCATACTGCTGGCTAAATAACAAAAACCTGTTTTGAGTTTTCTGTTTCAGATAGCTACAGAAAAATGCACAGGACTGCAGATTACAAGGCAAGTATAAATTCCAGTTGCCCTAGGGTGGGCTGAGAAAAGGAATCCATCAGAGATTGAGACAGAATCTGCAGCACAGATTTAAGGTATGTTTTCATGCTCATTACTCTGTCTTTCATCTTCTCTCTTCCTAGTTCTATGTTTTTTCCTCATTTATTTATTGTCAGTTTTACTGTGCAGAACACTAATAAAGCATGATTGTCTATTTGCCTGTAATATGTTTGCATGTACTTTAGTTTCCTGTGATTTTCATCTTCATGGACCTTTGTAGAAGGGGCCAGGATTGTTTTTTTACATTGCCTAGCTTAAAAATCAAGCCAGTATAATCAAGATTGAAGATTCTGGGCCCTTGAGCACTACTTCCATTTGGATAATAAATATATGTCTGGAGGAAGTTAGCTATGATTATTTTAGAACAGACTGTCAGACTTGCTATTCCGTGAAAAGGCATATTCTTAACAAAGGCAAGAATGCACTGACATAGAATGACTTGACTTCTGGGCTAAAGATGTCAAAAATAATTGACAAGAAGGGGATGGGTATACATGGTTGGCGGTTATGTTAATTCTTCTGTTTGATAAGAAGGGAAGAAGGAAACAAAGAAATAAATTGACAATCAAGAGTATTCCAGGAAGACTGATAAGGGGGCAGTACAACTGCAGCTTCAAATCACTGAAGAGAAGCTAATAATAAAGAATCATAATAATTAAGGAAGAAATGTGGTGAACCAAACCAGGGGAAAAACAAACAAGTAAGCTTACAAACTAAACAAAAAAAAAAAAAACCCACAACAAACAAACACACAAGCAAACAAGCAAAACACACCTGGACTGAAGAAGAAAAAGGATTCTGAAGAAGAAAGAGGATTCTGAAGAAAGAGGAGTGGCGAAAAAAAGGGCTGAACATGAATAGGAGAAACAAGAGAGAGGTGAAACACCAGCATAGCTCACAAAGAAGCAGGCAGCAAAAAAGACAAAAGTTTTGCATAGAATATTTTCGCTGAAAAAAATAGAATGAAAAATAACAGAACAATACAAAGCAGTGTCTTAGAAACTGTGGAAAACAAGAATGAAAAATAAAGTCAGGAGGTTGCCAGAGGTCCATATCTTGCTCAGGAGCACAAAATGTAAGAGATAGTAGTTTACATCACCTTTGAGGCTCCATGTTTAGAACAGAGACTGGGTTAGCACTTTGATGGCAAATTATGCTTAAGCACTGTAACCGATAGGAACATTTATGATCTTTTAGTAGACAGGTAGTTCAAAGCACACATTGACATTTACTATCCTGGCTTACAGATTTTTAATCCCTTTTTCATATTAGCCTTGCTAGACTGCTTGATATCTACACATGAGATAAAGTCAAATGCCTGACTGCACAGGACAGACCGTCTTATGCTTTCACCAAATACTTAACCATGCACACAGATACCATGTGTAGTTAACAAATTTCTTATACTTGAACAGGAAGGTATTAACGAAGTTTGGGAATCTTGAGAAATAGTTATTTTTGTGCTAGCGATAGCTTCTTTTCAATATTAGGTGTTTAATTGCGGTTTTTGTTGGTTTTTTTTTGGACTGAATTGCATCTTCTTTTTATGTGGATCCTAATCCATCTATTAATGACAATTAAAAATTCTGTTTGGCCAGCAGGATGCAGACATTAATACAATGTAGTTCTGTTGTTGAAGTGCTATCACATATTAGCCAACAGTAAATGATCTTTCCACTCTTGCTATTGCAGATGTCAATATGCTTTGTTTCAGCTTGTAGACCAGTTTGAATTGACTGTATATTTCCATGTCAGTGCCAATTAAGAACTCTGCATAACATCAATAATGAAGAGAAAATTTGATTTAGATAAGAAAGAGGTAGGCATCTGCAGACCTTACCAAGTTCAACAAGGCCACGTGCAAAGGTCCTGCATCTGAGAGTAGACAACCCCAAGCAAAAATACAGGCTGGGCACAGACTGGATTGAGGGAAACCTGGAGGAGGATTTGGGGGTGTTGGTTGATGAGCAGCTCAACATGAGCTGGCAGTGTGCACTTGCAGCCCAGAAAGCCAAAGTTATTCTGGGCTGCATCAAACATGAACAGCAAGACAATTATATTAACATTTCTACTGAGAAATGATCCAAAGATTTCAGCTGTTCTTCATTGTGGGTAGATGGTTGGTGGTCTCTGCCAGAATACTGGCTAATCAGTTAGCTCACACATGTCTCCACAGGACCTGTACCACATTTCTTTACCTCTTCTTCGCTAAAACAAAGGGCAGACACAGAGGACTCAAGAATATGGGACAAAGAGAAATTAAGTCTAGGTTGAAGGAGGGTGTGGAAATACTTTCTGAGAATAAGTCAGAGATTTAGAAAAAAATCTTAGAAGATGGAGCATGTGGATGTTGTGATTCAATGGGATGGGAAAAGACATAGTTAAATAAATAATTCATGCTTTTCTACTTAGAGTACTTGTTGAAAACTTTTTATAATCACCAAAATGGTATTCCAGAATCAGTGATCAGACAATGGTCATTTGGAAAATTCACACCTACACACAGTAAATTGAGATTTATATAGGACAAAAACATTTTAGTGGTGATGACATTAACATTTTCTGTAAAATGTTAACGACTCACTTAATGAAAGTCTAAAAGTGAAAAGTTATTGTAAGTAGATTCTGGTATTAGTGTTAGCATTGTATTAACTTATGTTCCTCTATATAAGGATTGGAAAACCATAGAAAACAATGGTACAAAATCTCTCTTCATCAAGTTCATAACAGTTGCTACTTACTTGATAATTGCCTGCGCAGAGGAGAGGAGATAAATCTTTCCTGTTGAAATAGTCACTTTTTTTGAATAGCCTAGCTATCTATAAATAGGACTGTAGTCTTGGAATTGAAATAGATTTCTCTCCATTGGGGAATTAACTTTGCTTGTTCCAAATAAAATTAGTTTCCATATAACCTGGCTAAAAGCCTCTGAAAATCAGGAACCAAGGATGTTCATTTTATTTTAACTGGGCTTCTAATGTGCACATTGACAAAAGGGTTCACTTTGCTTTCTTTTGGCACCATTACTCTTTATATAATGATCTTTACACTGTCTGTAATTTAGCTTCTACAGGACTCGTGATGAAGGGTACACCATTCCTTTATCGCAGTGTAGAGATAAAGTAGGACACATAGTCCTGTGAGTAAGGAGCTAGACTGCATCAGATATTGAAACAGCTCTTGGTAAAAACAGAAACTTCCTTGTTTAGGGTAAATCACTCAATGCAATGCATCCCAATTAATGATTACTATCTAAAAGTAGGGTATCTAATCAAAGTTGTCTAGAGTCAATGGAGAAAGAAAAGCACCTAAAAAGGGGGCTTCATTATTTCTGTCTCAAATGCTGACATTTTTTTTCTCAGCTTTAGCTCACATAATTTAAACGTGAATAATAATTCTCTCCTTTTTCTATCTCTTGTCTTCTATTACCAGTTACATTTTTAAATTTTGCGAAGGAAGATAATTCTACTGGCATTATTTAATGCTTTATACTCAATGTCAACAAATCTTAACTGGTAAATATGAGGAGCTCTTAAAGTAGCTGTACCTCCCAGTCTCCTACAGGATCACTTCAGAAGATTAGGGAGGTAAAAAAATTCAATTCCGGAAAATACAGTGCATGGTATTTGAGAAATAGCATCTAGTGATTTAACTGTAGTGTGTGTTTATCATAATGCATTCTACAGCCTGCTGCATTTGATGAGAAATCATAATATAATGTAGTCTGAATTATTAATTTTCCAAATAGTAGCAAACCAACAAAACAGTTTGTACAATATTATATTTTACAATCTTACATGTAAAATATTAAGAATAGGATTCCTAAACTTGTTTATTAAGCAAGGTTCTAGATCCTTTTGTAAAAACATGGGTATAATTTCCTCCTACTTACTGTAGTCTAGTTAGCATCAATGTACGTAGCCAACCAGCATACTCTTGCTTGACCTGTACTGCTTCCTTGATAACTGTAGTTTATAATTGTGCCTTGTTCTCCTAAGTGGTGCTTAAACAGTTAAAGCAACATATTTTTTTCTTGTTGCTCACAACAGAGCCCAAAAGTTCAAAGGATAACAAAAACTTCTTGCTATTAAGAAATTATAAACTGTATTTGCAAATATGTTTTTAATGGCACTTAATGGCAATTAATTTCAAATATATTTTACAGTTTAATCATGCTGAGAGATGCTTCTGGACTTAAAGGATCCAAACTGAGTAATATGGACACAGTTTCTTGCTAAAGAGCATGAAAAATATTGGAGGAAGATAATTGCCACAGATTAAGCAGTGTATAATATTTATGTCTCATTCATTAGTTTATAAACTCTGACTCTTTAAGAGTATCAAGTGTGTTCAGATAATGAGCACAACTCTTAGAATTTTCAATTGAGAGAGGATTTAATTTAACAGAAGACATGTAAAATGTTTTTATGTAGGTTTACTTTCATAGCTTCAGATGGATCAGGGGTCAATAAGTTTTTGGTCAGACAAAAATTACCATCTACATTAGTGCTCACAAGGATTCTATGACATAATGCAGCCTTTGATTTTTGTCCTTATGTATCGCCATGGCTGTTAAGAGTTACAAATAATAGATCCTGAGAAAACATGTAGATTTCATGCATTTCTTGAAAGAAAAAAAAAAAAAAAAGGTAGGAAAAGGAAAAGCGCTTGTTTGCTTATTTGCAAAATGCAATTAAGGGAAGCTACTAATGGCAAATGGAAGAGTGATGCTGAACATTGAGATGAATGCGTAAAATGTGAGAGGAAGCATTTTATAATCAACAGTCAGATGATGGAATGGATCTAGTATTAATAGGGACAGATACAAAAATAAGGAAAGAAAAGAAAAATAAAAAGAGAAATGAACACACATTTCATATACTTAAAACCAGCCAATGCTTTAAAGATAAACTGCACAGAAAATAGTTATAACAGAGATTTATCTGACATGTATTGCTTAACTGTAATATATAGAACATTGTGTGGGTGCACAAGAAAGTGTCCCTAAAAGATTCAGGAAGTTTTCTTCTTGCCTTTTATTGATTCAAAATATCAGGTCACAATGCCAGTGATTTCTCTACAGGACTTTCTTCCCATTTTCAGAGCCTGGGGACTGTTTGCAAACAAAAGATGGAAATTGCTCCAAGATATTTTAATGGCTGCTTAAAAAGCTATGGTACAAGTAAGATACTGAGTTACAGGAGAGACTCCAATGAAGGGCCACTACTGTGATAAAGAGACAGGAGCATTGTGTACATAAGGAAATACTGAGAGAGCTTGGGCTATTTCACCTGGAGGAGGCTTAAGGAAGATCTCAGCAGTGTATAGAAATACCTGAAGGGAAGGTGTAAGAAAGGTGAAGCCAGCCTCTCTTCAGTGCTGCCCAGTGACAAGCAAGAAGCAGTGGGCACCAGCTGAAATGCAACAGCTTCCCTATCATCAGGAAAAATGTTTCTACTGTGAGGATGACATAAGTTGCCAGTAGTGGGAGGTAGTGGAGATAAAAAAAGCTGTTTGGGCATAATCATGAGAAACTGACCACAGATGACCCTGCTTGAGCAGAGGATTTGGACCAGATGACCTCCAGGGGTCCCTTTCAACCTCAACCTTTATCTGGTTCTCTGTGTGATAGATGCCAATTTACATGCAGACATTACTTTTTCCATTCAGTAACTTCTTATGTCATAAAGCATTATATAAATCTTAATACATCGGGGCAGTTTGACCTTGGGTGGATGTCAGCTGCCCCCAAGGTGCTCTGTCACTCACCTTCCTCAACAAGGAAAGGGGGAGAAAATTTAACAGATTATGGATTGATCACTTACCGATCACAATCACGGGAAAAATAGACCTTGGTTTGGGGAAATTAATTTAATTTACTGCCAATGTAATATGAACAAATAATTGTAATAAGTAATATGAACAAACTTTAAAACATCTTCCGGCCTCCCCCCCCCCCCCCTTCCCAGTCTCCACTTTCCACTTCACTTCCTCCTCTCAGGAAGCCCAAGTGGGATGGGAAATGGGGGTTGTACATCAGGTCAGTTCATCACAAGTGGTCTCTGCTGCTCTTTCCTCCTCACACTCTTTCCTTGCATGGGATCCTTCACAAACATCTTCAATGTGGGTCTTTCAAGACCTGCTCCAGTGTGGGTCACTTCCATAGGGTTCAGTCCTTTGTGCACAGGCTCCTCCAGTCTGGGTCCACCTGCAGGGTCACAAGTCAGCAAAACTGATCCTTTGTGGGCTTTCCACAGGCTACAGTTCCTGCAGACACATACACTTGCTCTAGTGTGGAGTCCTCAAAAGTCTGTGGGTGTATATCTGCTCCACTGTGGACCTCCATGGGCTGCAGGGGGACAATCTGCCTCAGCCTGATCTGCACCATGAACTGCAGGGAATCTCTGCTCTGGTGCCAGAAACACTTCCGTCCCCTCCTTTTCCACTGACCTTGTCTGCAGGGCTGTTTCTCCCATGTATTCACACTTCTCCCTTCTAGCATCTGTTGTGCAATGTCTTTTACTCTTTTATAAATATGTTGTCATAGAGGTGCTACTAACCTTGTTGATGGGCTCAGCTTTGGCCAGTAACAGGTCCAGTCATCTCCTGCTGGCTGGAAGTGGCTCTGTCAGACATGGTGGAAGCTTCTAGCACCTTTTCACAGAATTATTATTTCCTGGATGTAAAGCCTGAACAGTTTGCTAGACTACACGCCTGACCTTTAGATACCTAAAGCTGGAGGAGATAAATCTTTAGAAGGTTTCTTCCTTAGTCCCCAGATTGTCTTGTCATCCTTCCCTGGTTGTTGTTTGCCATCGCAAGGGTACAAATGATTTTGTGTTTTTATTTCATTTATATGTACACTGTCTTTTAATGTTTGCCGTTGTCTTCTTTAACAAAGTATTACTTTGAAATAATAGTTGTTATCATAGAGGAATAGTTCTCCAGGACGCATATATCTCCTCTGTCTGCATGGCATATTCTTCTAGTAGATAAATTGATGTCCTTAAAGAAAGAGCTCAGTGTCATAAGACTGAGATATTCTTGCCAATACTAAATTAAATGACTCTTATGTTTTTCAAAAGAAAAAATATATTTGCTTATATAACACATCTAGTTTACATTTTCTGGATTATTTATGCAATTTTAGAGATTTGAAATAGCAGGTTATATAATTAGGTGCAATTATGGTGACATTATTTAGCTGAAATTAGTAATACTTTACAAATGAAAAAGGAAAGTAGAAGTTTCAGGTTCAGCTACATGCTATTTAACTTGAAACATGCTTTATATTTGGGGTAGTGGTTCATTCTCATCCCAAAATCCTTATTTTAAATTCCTTTTTGCAATCCTGTCTTCAAGGAAAAGAGGAAGGCCAGGGAAAGTACAGGCCAGTAAACTTCATCTCAATCCCTGGGGGAGCAATAGAGCAAATTCACCTGAAAACTTCCAAATATAGTAGGTGGGAGAAGGTGATTTGGACTAGTTAGCATAGATTTACAAAGCTGAAATCATGCTTGTCCAACCTGATAGCTTTCTACAACAAAATTACTAGTTTGGTGGAAAAGGGAAGGGCAGGAGGTGTTGTTTATCTTGACTTTAGACATGGTTTTGTTACTGTCTTCCATGACATCCTCATGGAAAAACTGATGAAGTGCGGGCTGGAGTACTGCACAATGGGTGGACTGAAAAATGGCTGAATTGCCTGTCTGAAAGCATTTTGATCATGAGCAAAAAGCCCAGCTGCAGGACAGTAGCCCCAAGAGTCAGTATTTGATTGGGTCATGTTTGACATCTTCATTAATTACTTTTCTCTCAAGGGTGGAATCAGAGTACACCCACAGGAACTTTGCAGATGATACGAAACTGTGAGGAATGGGTGAAAGACAGGATGGTCACGTTGCTGGTCAGAGGAACCCTGACAAGCTGGAGAATTGGGCTGACAGGAACCTCATGAAGCAGAATAGAGTCCTGCACCTGCAGAGGGGTTGGACTAAACGATCTCCAGAGGTTCTTTCTAGCCTTAAAAATTTTTATGCTTCTGTGATTCATTGAGGTCATTTTCTGAGCGAGGAACGTGTCAAAGCATGTAAACATGGCCATGATTTTTTAAATAAATATCTATTTTCAGTTTTCATTGCAGTTAAAAGAAATTTGGGGAGTTTATAAAGATCAATATTGAGTTAAGTGTTCACATGTGAGGTGTGACTAAACTGAGCATTGCAGTGCAATGCATAGAACTGTTTTTTCTTTTAGCGTTGCACTGGGAGAGAAATCTGTATGATTTGGCATAACCCTCCTAGCATGGCACAGATACAACAATGTGCTGGTACAGTCAGGCTGTTTTTAGTCCCAGGATACTTTATATGAACACATTAATCTGCAGTAAATTTCCATTACAGGGAAAAGCTCACATATTACCAAGGAAGGGGTTGTCTGTACCAACAGCACAAATATTAGGACATCACAATTAGGCTTAAATCTGTTCTCCATTTAAACCTGGTAAAACCTTTGTTATTAATTTTAGTAGGGCCAAGATGTTAATCATGACTTCACCAGGGCACACTGCTATGCGTTAGAAGTGAAGATTTTTAATGCCATTCTTTCCTATTGCTTTCTGGACACATTCATTAATATCTCCTCTACCTAATCCTCACTTTCTTATCCCATTCAAAAGTTCATGCTTTTTTACTCACATTATTATATTTCTTCAAGGAAAGCCCTTTCCTCTAAAATAAGTATCATCACTAGTTTGTTATTTCTTTTCTCAAAACTACTGGTGGGGAAAGATTATTTAAAATGGTTGATTATAAAAAAAGTTTACAGTCCTAAAAAAGACCAAACAGAAAAATAAGATCAGTCCTGAAAAATGGAATGTTCTGTTTTCTTTTGGAAAATAAGTTCCTTAGATTAAATTTTTAATTAAATAATTGGCATTACATTATTTAAAAGAAGAGCAAAATATCCATTAAAGTATGCATTGAAAAAAAAATTTCAGTTTAATATCTTCCGTAGTTTAGACTAAGGTTCCAGCCAGTCACATTTTAATTGTTACAGAGTCACACAAATGAGGAGGAAAAGCAGACATTTCTACAACTGAAACTAATAAAAAGTAAATAAATAAAAAATAAATCATATTATTGCAAAACAAAATCTTGTTATGAATTTCTTAGGAGTGTCAGAGCCCCAATTCTTTTGGCATGGCCAAAGAAAGTGTTTAACCACTTTAAAAGGAAAATTTTCAGGAAGGCTCTAAAGAGAAATTGTTCGTATATATCCTTTTGTAACCTTCATCACCTAATCCACATCATCATTTAGCTTTAGAAGTAGTTATATTATCTCAGAATAGGGTATCTTTGTATCTATCTTATGCATTTGATTGGACTTATTAGGTCAGACCAAAGTTACAGTTAGGATAATATCTCCTCTTCATCTATAATAATTCTATAGTGCTTATAAAAAGTGTCTAAAAAAAAGCACAGATAGTAATACTTCTTTGGTATCACCTCCCAGCTCTAAGCTGTCTGACTTCTTGAGTCAGAATTGATGTCTTTGTGCTTAATAGCCCTTGATATATTTGTCTTTCATGAATTTGTCTAATTTACATCACTTCCATATCTACATCCGTCTTTAGGACCACTGTTCCTTCATAAATATCTTGCCAAAATTCTTCAGTGTCCTGGTGACCTTAAAAATATTCAATCACAATCACTGGTGTCAAAAATGACCAACCTCATAAATATTTCATCAAAATCTTGTTATCACTCACTGGCAAAACAGCGTTATAACTTACTACTTTCATATTTTAGTCCAATAAATTAACATATGACAAAGCCTTGATTTTGTCTAGTCAAATGAGTAGAATTTGCTGTCATTAACTTTACAACTTCCTTGTCTGGTTTTTAACTATGTGTTCTAAAGATATTTAGATTACAAAATCCTTGTAATTACTAAATTAAAGGAAACAAAAGAAAAATTAAATACTCAACATGGATATTAAAGAAATATACCTCCCAGTATGTGATAGGACACTGCTGCTCGGTCGCCCTAAAGCTGTCTTTTCCAGGTTGAACAAGCCCAGCTCCCTCAGTCTCTCTTCGTAGGAAAAGTGCTCCAACATAAAGCTACTGTCATGGCCCTAAACTGAACTCTGCCCAGTTAAGTGAAGTTTGGTACTGGGAGCTCAAAACTGGATGCAATTTTTGAGACACTGTCCAAAGTGCTGACTAGAAGAGGATAATCCATGCCCTTGATGTACAGGTTCTGCTCCTGTTAACACCTCTTTGCTGTTAGGTGACTACCAGCTTATATTCAGCTTACTGTCTGCCAGAGCCCCAGGAACTTTTCTACAGAGATGCTCAACAATCAATCAAGCCACAACCTGTATCTGTTGCAAGGGGCCCTTCCTCTACTAGTACAATGATCTGCATCTTACCTTCCTGAATTTAATTACCTTCCTGTTGGCCCATTATACCCATCTGTCTATATATCCCTCTGGATCTCAGCACAACTCCACATACCAGCTGCTTCCTCATTTGGTGCCATCTGCAGGTCTGATTAGTATGCTCCATCATCTTCCCCCCTATCATCATAAAGATGGTAAGAAAGACAGTTCCTAAGACAGACTCTTGCATTACTCCACATGTTACTGTCCAGATTATGACCAATTAACCATGCCTACCTGAGCCCAAAAATCCAACCAGTTTTTATCCATGTAGGTATTCACCCATCCAGACAGTAGTATTCTACCTTGGAGATAAGAATATTGTAGAAGTCAGCATTTAAAGCCCTGCTGAAATCAAGGTGAACGGCATTCCCTGCTCTTCCCTCAATCACAGATCCTGGAGTGCTGGCCTTTTTGGAAGATGGGTGCAACATTTGCTTTCCCCAGTCATCCAGGAGCTCTCCTGATCTCCACGGCTTTTCCAAGATGATAGAAAACAGCCTTGCAAGATTCATTTTTCTCAGCTTCCTTCCAGCATGTGGATTGGTATGGGTCAAGTAACTGATCTTAATCTACTCCTGTATATTCTTCTCCTGGAACCCTGCTTCCAAATAAAGTTCTGGGAGACCTTATTGGTGAAGTCAGAGACAAAGGAGGCAAGGAGTACCTCAGGCTTATCTGCATTTGCTGTTGTATCTAGCTATTCTGAAGTTGCCTTGCTTTCATCTCAAAATTAAAAAAAGAGTCTTGTTATCTTTTCCATCTGAGATGACTTTCTCTGAACTACCTAATGCTGAATAACTGTAGGTCATTCAGCCCATATGTCAATTATTTTAAAGTTATTTTAAATACATAGGGCCATAAGAAAGCTCTAGATTTTTCTCTCTAATGCTAGATATTCCTTATATGTGTCAGACTGAAGTTTATTCAGACTTTACAAAACTTATAGATCAATAGTAAAATACGGCTTTTATTAGGAGAGAATTAATCTTCTTTCATAGCAGACATTTTTTTTCTGATGGCTGTTAGTGTAATTTATTGTTTAGTGAACAAAGTTTAAGAAGCAATTAAGAATATAGACATGTTCACTTGGCATTTGGTGTTTCGTAACTACAAAATTTGTTTTCTCATATGATTTCTTCTGAGTGAAATATTGCAATATTTTTTTTTCAGTCATGTCAGCAGCCCCAACATAAAGCAGATTTCTTCGATGCTACCTTCCCTATCAATTTCAGTTACAGAAGAGGTACGGTTTGTCCTGAAAAATAAGAGTTAAGAATTTCTTTCAATATTGATCCAGTTATGATACTCAAATGACCTGAAAGATTAAAAAGTTTGCTTGGTAAATTCTCACTAGCCAAAAGAAACTATATAAATATGCTGACATACCCCATAATAACTTTCCCTTACTATTTCTTTCATATATTAGCAGATGCTGGGTACTGAGTAATCTAAGAACCTATTCCAGAACTGGGACATCACCAAACAGCATTCCTTACTATAATTTGCCAGACCTTCCTATACCTTCCAGGGTGTTCTATGCTATTCGGACAGGTAAACTCATTTTACCAGTAACCCCAATAATTCTTCAGGTTATTTTCAGACAGCCAAGGTCTTGGGCTGTAGTGCAATAGAGCCTAGTATACTACCCACTGCAGCCCACAGGATTATGACTTTACAGTAAAAGTTCTGTAATCAGAAAAGTGTGGAAGAATCTCAAGTGTGAAATCAGAACTTCATGGTGCATTTTGAAATTTAGCCCCTCAGCCTTCAACTTCATAGGTATGACTTACTTTGCTGTATAGAGTCTATGTGGGTGGGCAAGGGTGCAAATTACCAGTCTAATCAAGGCCTACACCTAAAAGAATACCTCTGCCATGATAAGATTTCACCAGAATGAATGACTTCCAGTTGTTTTTTTTATACCTGTCCTGGTTTTGGCTGAGATAGTGTTTATTTTCTCCCTAGTAGCTGGTGCAGTGCTGTGTTTTGGCTTTAGTTCGAGAGTGTGCTGGTAATACACAGATGTTTTAGTTGTCACCAAGTAGAACTTACCCTGATTAAGGACTTTTCAGTTTCATGCTCTGCCAGTGAGGAGGGGCACAAGAAGCTGCGAGGGAGAAGAGACAGGACACCTCACCCAAACTGAGGTGAGGACAACAGACAGGACACCTCAGCCAAAGGTGTATTCCATACCACAGCATATCATGTCCAGTCTATAAGCTGGGGGAAATTACCTGGAAGGCCTAGTTCACTGTTTGGGTCAGTCTGGATATCGATCAGCAGGTGGTGAGGGACTGTATTATACATCACTGTTGTTTGTTGGTTTTTTTTCCTTTCCCATTTTTAGTTCTATATTCTGGTGGTTTGGGTAATCAGAAGGCTTTGAAATCTCAAGATAAAGCAAACAAACAAGCAAAAAGCAGAGCCCACAGTTAATAAAATGCATAAGTAGCATATTAATTAAATAAAGAAGAGAAACATCTATAGATTAGAAAAAAAATAAAAAGAAAACCAGTAAGATATTACAACTGGTAAGAGGAAAAAAATATAGAAGCTTGTGAAGTACTGTTAAATAAATACTCTGGAAAATTTTTCCTTTAACTGAGCTTGTACTTTGGCAAACATGTCTAATATCAGATCTAAGTTTGTCTTTCAATAGCTCAAGCCCATTGCTACTTTTCTGTTCTCTGATGTCCCTGTACATATTTCCAGTGACAGTTGTCACATCCACTGTTGATTATCATTTTGGCAAAATATTCTTGGCTTTCTTATGCTTCCTACTTCAAAGGTTTCTCAATTTAAAGCATTAACTGTTCCCCTCACACCCCCACACAGTAGTGCTGGTTCCTGATTCAATTTAATGTTTCACCTCAGGGTTGAAGTAGAGCAGGATAATTGTTTTCTGTACTTTACATTAACTTCTATTGAGACTACCTATTCTGGCCATTTCTTTTTCTGCAGTAGTTGCACAACTAGCTCATACTGAGTCTTTAATTTGCTTTAATTTCCACCAGCTGAAACAATTGCATCTTTCTCATGAGCCAATTGAATTTTGATAAAGAAGTCGCTGAACTTGTCTGTGTATAATTACCTTGCTGAAGAAAAAAAAAAAAAGAAAAAAAAAAGAAAGAAGAAAAAAAAGATTATTATAAAGTTTCTTTTTCAGGAAATGAGCAGCAGCAGACATTTTCTAAGGAGTAGGACCAGTGATCTTTGCTCTGATTCAGTATTGGTGATCCATGACTCCATGGCTGTTGAAATAGAAAGAACCTTATTTCTGTGTTATTCATTTTGTAATTGAGCTCATTCAGAGGATGATTTTATCTTCTCTACCTTTACTTCTTATGTTGTACAATTTTTCCAATAGCCATTGACACAATAAAGAAGCACATGGGAAATAATGTTACAACAAATCTCTATCGATAATGAGCACTTCTGCCACCTCAGAAAAGCAGTCTTCCTTTCTGTAGCTCCTACCTGGAATGGCCTCCCTGTCTCTGCCTTGCTGAACATTTGTGACACATCATCTTCTGGCAGAGCTGCATTCTGCACCTATGTTATGCTAGGATCTTGATTCAATCTTTTTTCCAACTTTTGTCCCATTTAATGGCACCGGCTGGAATCTGTATTCCTTGCCAATATAATGTACTTTGCAGACTTCCATACTGATGGCTGGGGAAAGGATCACCTTACAATTGATTTCTGATCATAAGCATATCACCAAATAGAGTGTGACACAGCAACAAAGTAATACATGGGAAGGAATGAGGAAGCTTCTGAAAATTCTTGGAACACAGCAATTCCTGAAGTTTTCATTATATGCTGCAATAGATCAATGGCTATTAATGCTTTCAGTCTACTAGTAACCTTGGGTGCATAAGCCACAGTTACTGTCAGTAGGATACAGAAGTTTGACTCATTCTTCCTTACTCTGTTGCTCAAGGCATGGACCATTTCTCACTGTCAAACCTCACACACCCCTGAGTGTTATAATTATGAGGAACTGCTGTGTTTAGTTCTAAACCACACACAAGGAAGGAAGAGTCCTAATCTATTTCCTCACTTAACTATCCCAAGACTAGGCACAGCCTAGCTGTAAACTGTGGGGAACTATTACTTGACTCATGCTTCAATTCAGTCTCCTGATAAAGCTGACGTGAGTATGCAACTCTTTGTAAAAATGTGAATACATTTTTTGCAACTGTATGAAACAAAAAAGTGACAATGAAACATGAGCAGACGTAGAGTGTGTAAACAGTTCAGCTTTTTATTCATTATAAACTCAGGATCTTTTTTAGAAAAATAAGGTAAAATACTACAAATCTCTTGAATTAAAGTTAACCATATGAAGAGAAAAAAGAAGTAAGTTTGATTCAGGAATCCATATAATCACTAATTAGTTTTCATGCACAAGAACAGGACTTTAAATTCACAAATTTAATTAGCTGTTTCATGATTCCCTAATGTTCTGTGTGTTTATTAGGCATATAAACAAGTCTTTTTATTAGAAATTGATGGGTGTTGAAGTAGTTGCATAATAAAAGTAGAGCACACTAGAAAAACTAGGACCTGAATCACAGATAAAGCTAACCCAAGCATGCGGGCAAGTCTGCATCGATACATTAAGGACTTCATGGCTGTTATAAAAACAAATAGTCTGACAAAGAAGCCAACAAATAGAACCACCGTTAATAAGTGTAACACACAGTAGTTCATATAAATTAAAAAGACATAAAATAATTAACAGTTATGCACTTAATGATTGACAGGTCATATTTTGAATGTGAATTCATATCCTGTCTTAAATGAAACCCAAATTATTTTCCATTTACAAGTTTATTTCCCTTTAAAAGTCTTTGAATATTTGTTGATCTGCATCTAAACATTCATCAGATGGCTATGTCCTGCAGTATCTGGCTACTCCTTCCTCCCTGTTTCTAAATTATTCCAGTTTAGTAGTCATCCCAAATGCATATTGGTAGGATTTGATCACTGATAGATGAAATGCACTGTAGCACTGATGCTCTTTTCTTTCAGTCCATGATTCACACATTCCTTTCTGAACTGTACACAAATTTTATCAAGAAGACCAAACATCATATTCTACTCTTGTATAGTGTTAGGATGCTCTCTTACCACCAAGACATAAGTTGACTGTGAAGACGAGGAGGACTTGGGATCTGGTTCTCTGAGTCCTTGAGAAAAGCTGCAGCTGTCTGGTACTTATAAAGAGCAGGAAGAAGGCACAGAAATAATTTCTTCTGGCTGTGTTTTAGAAGGAAACCACTAGACTACATTAGTCCTTTGGAAATATAGTTGCTAAAAATATTGTCAGTTTCTGTACAAATTTATTAGTGTCACATAGATGTAAAATATAATTTCAGCTCTAAAAAACATTAGGGAGTGTTGCTACTCAAACATTCAAGTGTTAATAAACTTAGAAATCTTTTCTGCTACTAGCAATGGACAGTAAAGAAAATGTGAGGCAACTTTAAGAGTAGAGTTATGGTGTCTGTATCCTTCTTGCACATCTGCACAGCAGTGTAAAAGATTCTTAACAGAAGCCTAGGTGAGCAGAGCAGCCCAGCTTGATTCAGTCTCTTAAACCAGAACTGTAATACTCAAAACTTGCATATAATGTGTTCCTACATGAACCAGGATAGGTGTTCTTTGTGCTACTGAACAGCTCAAAAAGCACTCAAAATTGCTTCCTGCAGGTAGCTGAATGTACTTTCATATTTTTCCTTTGATGAATGAGGTGTGTCCCTCCTACACTGTGAGAAAATCTTTAATGGCACAGAGCTATCTTAGCATCACTTTTTCTTTTCTATCAAAGGAAGTGTATCCCAAAGTCAGGAGACATAATGAGGGGCTAAGCTAACACCAGTTGATCTTGTCAGGCAGCAATTTCCTTGCATGTTGTAGTTCAAACGTGTCTAATACAAAGCTAGGGGTACAGGGAGAGTTTGCTATCATGTTGCAGCTTGTTGTTTTGAAGTTTAAACTGAGTATAGATAGTTTTTTCTGAAGCGGTTTCTATGAGGGTTCTGGTTAAAATGTCTAAAGAAATCTAGAAACTGTACTCACACACTTTCACTGGTACCAAACAAGAAAAAGAAGAAAGAAATCGACCTTACAATTGCAGCTGTGAATGTACTGTGGTTTTTAATATGGCAAGACATTAGATATGCGAGATGTCACTGCTTCATTATTACTTAACTATTACTAGACTCAAAGGTCTCTACTGAAATGGTTATATGCTTCAGGTTGAAATACAATCATTTTTTTATTCCAATTGATGTTACACTACAATGTTTTGTTGTTTTTTGGTTATTTTCTTAATTTTCAAGCAAACAGGAATATCTTTTGAGACAACCTGCTATAATTATACAGTTTAAAAAAAACCCTCATACTCTGTACATGCTAATCCTTAGTGTAAAATATTACTGCCTTTGTGTCGAGGAATATTGACTCATGTATTATTGGTGAATGTGTGTGTCAGTTACTTCTTTATTTAGTAGGAAAGTCTGGACTTGAAAGTACATTAATCACAGAGTAGTTGAGATACTACAAACCATGTTTTACTTCTTTTCTACAGTTTTGAACCACAGTAGATATGGATAGATAATACAGTGAAAAGATATAGCCCTAGAGGGTGGGTGGGTGGGGGGGCAAAACTGTTGGTTGATATTCCAGGATCACCCACTGCAAGCTCAGGAGTGTTGCATTCCAACTAGAAGGAAGTGCAGCAGGAGGGCCAGAAGACATCCTTGGATGGATAAGGAGCTACTCAGCAAACTTCAAAAGAAAAAAGAGGCTTATAAAAGGTGGAAGCAAGGACAGATGGCCTGGGAAGAATACAGGGATGTTTTCCAGGAAGCCAGGGACGAGGTTAGGAAACCTAAGGCCCAGGTAGAATTAAACTTGGCTAGAGATGTGAAAGACAACAGGAAAGGATTCTATACTTCCATTGCAAATAAAAGACAGACTAGGGACAACATGGGCCTCTCTGCAAACTGTCAAGGGAACTGGCTACCCTGGATGTGGAGAAGGTTGAAGTTTTTATGACTTCTTTGCCTAAGTCTTCACTGCCAAATGCTCCAACCACACCACCCAAATCTTGGAAGGCCGACGCAGCGACTGTGAGAATGAAGATGTTGGTATGCTGCAAGAGAGGATCTGGTTCGAGAGCATCTTAAGAACCTGAATGTACACAAGACCATGAGTCCTGATGAAATCCATCTGTGGGTCCTGAAGGAGCTGGTGAATGAAGTTGCTGAACCACTGGCCATCATATTTGAAAAATGGCAGTCAGGTGACGTTACTGATGACTGGGAAAAGGGAAATATAACCCTCATTTTCAAGAATGGGAAAATTGATGACCCAGGGAATTACAGTCCCGTCAGTCTCACCTCTGTGCATGGCAGAATCTTGGAGCAGATTCTCCTGGAAGGCATGATAAGGCACATGAAAAACAAGGAGGCGCTTGGTGGCAGCCAGCATGGCTTCACTAAGGGGAAATCTTGCCTGACCAATTTGGTGGCTTTCTATGATGGGGCTACAGAACTGATGGACAGGGGTAGAGCAGTTGACGTCATCTACGTGGACTTGTGCAAATCGTTTGACACCATCCCACACAACATCCTTGTCTCTAAATTGGAGAGACATCAGTTTGATAGGTGGACCACTTGGTGGATAAAGAACTGGCTAGATGGCCGCACACAGAGTTGTGGTCAATGGCTCAATTTCTAGCCGGAGACCAGTAACGAGTGGTGTCCCTCAGGGATCGGTGTTTGGACCGCTGGAGGGAAGGAATACCATCCAGAGGGACCTTGACACACTTGTGAGGTGGGTTGATGCCAACCTCATGAAGTTTAACCATGCCAAGTGCAAGGTCCTACAGCTGGGTGGGAGCAATTCCAGGCACAGCTACAGGCTGGGCAGAGAAGCGATTCAGAGCAGCCCTGCAGAGAATGACTTGGGGGTGTTGGTCGATGAGAAAATGAACATAAGCCGGCTTCAGTGTGCATTTGCAGCCCAGAAAGCCAACTGTATCCTGGGCTGCATCAAAAGGAATGTGACCTGCAGGTCCAAGGAGGTGATCCTACCCCTCTCGTCTTCTCTCGTGAGACCTCACTTGGAGTATTGTGTACAGTTCTGGTGTCCTCAACATAAAAAGGACATGGAACTGTTGGAACAAGTCCAGAGGAGGCCATGAGGATGATCAGGGGACTGGAGCACATCCCTGTGGGGAATGTTGCACAAGAAGCTGCTCCAGTAGACCTGAACTAGAGCATGAACATCCTGATCCACATCATCTGCAAACCATGGGAGTCAAGAGGAATTGGAGTTAAAACACCAAGATAATCTCCAAGAACTCTATATATTGAAACAAAGAAGTTACTGAAGAGAAAGATATAATGTTGTACTCAGGACGTCCCCAGGAGTTAATTAAAGTCTTCAGTGTGGACTGCGGGGACAAAGAAAAACAATGTGTATTCAAGGAAAATGCAAAGTAATAATGTAGCAGAAAGTGGTAACAGAAAAATATGCTTATACATCTGGGAGCAAATAAGTTGCTCAAGCAAAGGTGTGTGAACAATAATGTGATTGGTTGGGAAAAGCGTATGAGGTTGCAAAAAGTACTGAAAAGAAACTGATACAATTACTAACCACTAAACAGGGGTCTCCAAAAAGACTGTAAGCTCACTCAGTAAACAATTTTGGTTGCACCACAACTGGAGTCCGTGCCTCCATTGCCACATCTCCCGTATGAAGATAAGTTGAGAAAGTTGGGGCTGTACATCCTGGAGAAGAGAAGGCTGCATGGAGACCTCATAGCAGCCTTCCAGTATGTGAAGGGGGCTTATAAGGATGCTGAGGAAGGACTATTCATTAGGTACTGTAGTGACAGGACAAAAGGTAATAGGTTCAAACTGAAACAGGGGAAGTTTAGATTGGATATAAGGAAGATGATCTTTAAGTGTGATAATGTACTGGTATAGGTTACCCAAGGAAGTTGTGAATGCTCCATCCCTGGTGGTGTTCAAGGCCAGGTTGGACAGAGCCTCGGGTGGCATGGTTTAGTTGTGATAGTGTGAGGTGTCCCTGCCCATTGCAGGGGGGCTGGAACTGGATGATCTTAAGGTCCTTTCCAACCCTAACTATTCTATCATTCTATGCTAAGATATCAGGATGAATTTAGAAAACAGTATCTGTCACTGTCACATGTGAAAAATTCCTCATACAGGTTTCTTTAATGTTTCTCATTAAAGAAAATTCAGAAAAGGATCAGTGTTTTCTCTCATTCTTAAATATTTGTGTATATATATACACACAACTATAGCTGTGTTTCATACATATATATTGATAGGTAAGCATCAGACATGCATTCAAAAAAATACACAGACATAGTCTTTTTGTATGCTATTATTATATCTGAATGAATGCTTCTGCCTTTTGCATCTTTCATATCAAAACACAACTTGGATTGCAAGTATCCTTCAGCTTTGGTAAAGCACTCAAAATGTGTGGTACTGTACTTGCTTATTTGCAAACAGGACAAAAGCTGCCCCTTTTGACATTAGCTGTGGTTTCCCTAACATATTTTGGAAGAGATCTCCCGTTGACAATTGTACTTCAGCTTAATTTGGCAAAATTGTCACCGAGTCCAGAACAGGCATCAGGTATCATTTATGTAGAATCAGGAGATTTAAAAGGATGTCCCACATGATTATTTCTTCACTTCTTACACATTCAGGCACTGCCTTCCTACTCGGGTCTAGTTTAAATAAAAGTGTGATCCAAACAAGATAACAGGATCACAAATGTACGCAGAATTCCAAATTTTGGAGCACTATGATATATTTGAAAAGGCCTGAATAACTAAATTTGACAAATGCTGGTAGCCTCTTTATCTGCCCTTTCTTCAATAGTTGCCACTTCTTTTATTTCTCCTCTTTTACTATTTCAAGATGTGACATTTCCTTTGGTCATTTCTCACACATTTTTATGTTTTATTTTGATGCAAAATTAGAAACCTTATAGCTGTAAGATAAAATAATGTACCTTTACATTAGGAAAAAAACTTTATAGATTTTCTAAAATAAACAATAATTACACTGTATGTATTACATACATATTATATAGTACACCATTGCACTAGATAATGCTTTCACTGCCACTTTTTGATATCTAGATGGCACATCTGTCTAAATTTCTATTGTATAGCTTTATATTAATCACTAGCTGTTCATAGATGTGTTAAGAGCACAAACATTGCAATAAGGCTGCAAGCAATTGTCTCTATGAATGTTACAGGAGCATCTACAATCTTTCCTCAAAATAAATCCCTTTACAGTTTCACTAACTGGCTACCTGCAGCTCATGCTTTTCATCTGCGTCCAAATCAGAGAAACAATGCCACTGGCAAGTTTTTACATAATATCTCGGCTATTAGAGTGTTCTTTTCAAATATAGATTTTCTAGTGTAATGGAATTAGAATATATTAGAATATATTTAAATAAGTACGAGAATGTAAACTCCTAAACCCAAACTCCAAACAACTTTGACCAACCTTTTAAAATGTTTGGTCACCCTCAAGGTAAAGTTTGTCTACCAGTAGATTCTTGTTCTTTCATTGGACACCACCTTCTTTGCTGACCCCTAGTCAGACATTCACACAGATGGGTAAGCTGTCACTGCCACTGTCACTGTTGTTGTTCCCCCCTCAACCCCCATCTTCTTGAGGCTAAACAACCCTAAGAACAGTTGCACATCTGCTTTAGTTAGACATTTCTTTTTTGCATCACACACAGTATTTATTTATGAAATGGATTTTGTTGCCTCAAAACTTAACATTATGTGTCTCTACTGAAGACTAAATAGAATGGCAAGTCAAAGAAAAATCCTTTTCCAGTATTCACAGATAAAATTATTTTGTATAAATGCATTCATAACTCATACTTAGGACTCATTTGGCAGTTTTATTTCCCTCATGAAAAGCAAGAGCAACAGACTGTGATTGAACAAAATTGTCTTTGTTTGCAGAGTAAAGTTTTCTTCCTATTCTTGTGTGTCTACATGAACTACTGCTCTGCTTTCAAAACCTTTTGATATTTGAGTAAATATTTCTATATTTTTAACTTTCAGTGGTGAAATCAATGCAGTCTATTTGTCCACCTCAATCTGAGAAGCCCAGTAATCCTTCAAACTAAGCCCAGTGAAATTGCTCCTGTGTTTTAGTAATGCATTAAAAAGAGAGAGAGAAAAAAATTAATTCAGTGTGCTCAAATCCTATTGGGGTTGTACAGTGAAGCTGGGTTACTGCAGAAAAAAGCATTGGCAGAAATATCAAGTGCATAAAAACTCAGTCCCAAACTGGACATCAGTCATTCCAATTTCATCATTAGATATGAAATTATTTCACATTATTGCCATTGATTGGAGGAATAAAAAGTTTTCTACGTTTAATTTTGTATTTATACTAAATATGAAAGTTATAGTATATATTGAATTTCTTTACATAAGACTATGTATGGATTTTTAAAAGAAAAAGCAGTATGATGAAATATTATGTGATAAAGAAGCAGAGAGCTAGTCTCAAAATTTGACATATAATGATAAGACATTCATTATTGAAAATTCTCAAAACAGGAAAATTATCTTCAGCTAAGCAGTTGATACAGACAGTAACAGGTATTAATCAATGTCATGAAAAGAATAAAAATGTTGATAAGTTAAGAAGTGTTAGAATTCCAATGGAGCCTATCTTCACTGTAAAGTACATTAAAATTTTGTATTCAGGCTATTATTCCCTCTTAACATAAACTGTTAGCCTGCAGTATTGTAACATACAGTACCCATGAAGCAATATTGCCAAAAACCTCAGAGGGATTATGCCCACCTCTAAATAGGCTGAGGAGGATTGCCCCAGTTTTTCATTTCCTTCCTGTGTGAGTTTGCCATACACTTACCTCTTGTTTCAAGCTGGTGCTTTTGGATCAGAGTCAAATCCCTTCACACCGCCTGTCATTCTGGGAGTAGAAGTTCTAGTCAAGGTCAAGGTGGGGTGTCAAACATTCAAAGAGTGCCTACTGCTGTTAAGAAATATTTTGAAGGTAATATTCTAGTGCAGTGTGGTATACTAGGCAAAAAAACTCTTCAAATATTGTTCCGTAATAAGGAAATGTAACTATAGCTTTTCTTTTCCAAATGAAAGTTACTTTTAGTGGAACTGCCTGGAAACTCTACAAGAAGTCAGGTATTCTTTGAAACTAACTTTTCATGAAAATGAATATGCTTCAACTGAATTTTCCTGTCTCCACAAACAATTTGAGCATTAGAAAACAAAAGCCCCTCCTTTGTCAGTTGAGAAACATACCTAACTTTTCTTGCTCCCAGCTAACTTTTCTTGCTCCCAGGCTGTCAGACTACAGTTCCTACAGTAACTGCAGTTCCTATTGCTCCTTCAGAAGCCAAAAAGATCTCTGCTCCAAAGTGCTGGTCAAGATATGGTTAGCTCAGCATTCTGGAAACTTTAATTTTTCTTGCAATTTTGACTTAATGCATTATTCACCAGCTCCCATTTATATAACTCGTGTAATGCTGTTACTCAAAAACTGGCTGAGCACATTTCAGCAAGATGAACAGGGCCTCAAAGTGAATTATGGTCTTACTAACAACAGCAACATATAAATCCAGGATAGACAGCTCTGACTGAAGAGGTAATTCAAACCTCTTCCCAATATATTTCTGTGATTCTATGATTCCATTTTTCAAAAGAATTATGAATTTACTTTCAATAAACCACTTCTGTTCTTGTGTTTTATTATTTTTAAGTTGAGTAATAAATTGGTTCTCAGCAAGGTCTATCCTCTGAGAAAAATACCTTATTCTAGGAAAATTGCTGTTGCTAGGGGTTCCCTGTCAAAAGCCATGATCATCTGCCCTGGGTTATTAAGAAATGTCCCTAAAAGTGCAAAAAATACAACTGAAGAAATTGGCAATCTGATTTTTCCCTCTTTAGAGGTGGATAAGTGTGAGTATCTTTACCATTAGGTCAGTGAATGCAAAAGAAAAAAAAACAGTAGGGTCTTTTATTTCCTTGGCTAGTTCTGCTTCTTCAGCTGTCCCTATTCCAGGCCAGTCCAGTTTCTGGCTCAAGTGTCATTTCAAACCTCGGCAGATACTGATGAATATTTGATCTATTCCACCAGTAAGCTGCATTCTTCTTTTGTGTTCTTCTGATAGCCTCTTTCTTAAATTCCCATTAATCTGGGCTGTGGCCTCTGTATAGTTTGGTTAGGTTTTTTACACACCTGAGGGAAAACTCCTGTACATCTACGTGGTATACAAGATCAGGGCCTGAAGGAATGAAGCATCTTCTTACACTTCCATTGCTGATTGTATAGAAGATACAATCAAGTGGTGTTATTTTAGATGGAGTTTTTCATCATTGAACAAATGCAGTTTTATCTGTGGAAGTATCTAACTGGAACATAGTTCAGTAACTTTTTTCAACGAGGAAAACTGAGTTTATTATTTAAATAATATTTTGAGTAATTTTATTCAGATATTTGTATTAAATAAATATAAAAATCAAAGTAAAATTAATATTATTCATGTGTTATTCTGACAATTATTCTGTCTTTTTATCATACTGTCCATATTTAATTTTCTCAGGAAGTTTGTAATTCTTCTTCCATGTCAAGGACTTTTTGTTTTTGTCTTTGGGGTTTTGGGGTTGTTTTTGTTTTTGTCTGTGTGATCTTTTTGTTGTGGTGTTGTTGGATTTAGTTTTGGTTTTGGTTTTGAAATGTCAGTATTTCCTTAAGGGAAATGATAACCCCTTCGCATCCTTCTAAATTTACTGGCAAGTTACGGAAACAGAAGAAGAGGGATGGATGAGTATTTTCATTTGTGAATGAATTGTAAATATTCCAAAAGGCAATAAAACTTGTTTTTAAAATGTAGATAAAAGCCACTAGAACATTGTCAGAATCTTAGTATCACTCTCTGCATACTTAAAAGTAACTAAGACTGTATTTGAAAAGTGTTTTCTTCCCGGTAGAGGGGCAATTAGATCTAAATATGAATGAGTTAACCTAAATATCTTCATGAAAATAAGCATCTATAAGATTTTAAAATAACCATAAACGTCAGTGAATTAAAACATTTAAAGAATACAATAGGTGCTAAGAAAGTTTATGGCCTTTAACAAATAAAGCAAATAAGGTAACATCAAAGGACATTCGGAGATTGCCTTGGGTTATTATGGAAGCAAAAGGTAAGATCTGTGAACTTTGCTGAAAACATTGCCATGAGAATACCAAGTGATCAGCACTTTGTATTGTAAGCAGATGGCCACATACACTGTAAAATGAGCATAGTTATGTAAGTGATATTGCAATGGTACACCTTATTTTTAAGTGAGAACCTTTTTTTACACAAACATGATCATTAAACAGCAACAGGATGATTGCTTCAGGAAGATTCAAATATATACAGTGCAGCTTGCTCAATTTACATGAGTAGGCGCTCCTTTAGATACAGGGCCATGTCTTCACTCCTTTCTTCCTTCTTGGAATATCTTCCTTCTTGGTGGTATAAAGTGAAAGCAGCCTTTGTGTTCAAAAATCATGGCACTAGGAAAGAGTTTTCCTTTCCTTCATAGTACTAGACAATTGCATTATCTTTTATGTCATCATGAACATAGCCCTTTCGGTGCTCATTAGAGTGAAATTAGATAAAAGTAAGGTGCAAACATCTTCATTCAGATCATGGAAGCTAGGATTTTGATTTTGTATAGCAAATCATTATTTCTACATGATTTTATACGAGAAGGCTTTTTCTCCTACTAATTGCTATGCAAAATCATTGCATGCAAAGTATTTTTCCATATCCAAGTGTGCTGAGATAAATACTTATGTGCCCTGCTATCTCAAGACAGTATGGAACAAAGACCTTTGGATTTGTTCAGCCCACTCAGGAACCTGCTGTGAAGAAAGAAAGGAGAGAGAAAAGATCATTGCTTTGTATTGTGCCTTGATCAAGAATACTGTTTCCAGCTGAGCTTGATCAAATTGAGAGAAATACATGGTAGTGTTTGTGTGCAGAATACACACACTCTACAAGACACAGTATAAGACATAATACCTGCTGTCAGACATTCTTCTCTCTGCAGTGTATTATATTTTTAAATCAATTTTATCATGTACAGATTTTGTTAGTAAGGTTTTTTGGTTTTGTTTTTGTATTTTTTTTTTTAACTGAATGTATCTGGTCATGTTTTAAACATCCATTAAACAGTCAAGGCTTGCTTTCTGTCTCAGGGATGTAGCACAAAGATGACAGTCAGGAGACAATTATTCCTTTCCCTATCTCTGATGACAATTGAGTATGTTACCTTGGAGAATTTATCTTTTCTCTATGGCCTCAGTTTCTAAGATAAAAATAAAAAAATATCAAAACTGAAACATGGCTGCAGGCAGGCATTTATGTGAGACATTGAAAAGAACATGAAAACACAACTAGGTTATATCACTGCCTCTTACAGTTTCCAGTGATGTGCCATATTCAGTAAGACGAGATGGCTAAGCCTATTCTGAACAAGATGGAAATCTGGTTTTAATAATCCTCAGTTGTTTTTGATGTTGGCTTTTTTCTGTTTGTTTTCTTATTCTGTGAATTTGCACAATTCATGCTTGAACTTACTCTAGTGAGTTTTCAACATCAATAGCATTCTGTGCCAAATGCATACACTGAATGAAGGCATTGTTTATGTACTACCTTCTTTTTTTGTACATTCTTTAATTCTTATAATATTAATCTCCTATACATTTTCTTCATGACACACACGACGTTATATACCTTTACATAACCCCCCACCACTTGCCTATTATCTGTAATCTATTCAATAGTCCTTTCTACATTTTGATATGTTTAAGAACTTTTGTTACCCATTTCCAGACCTTTTCCAGTTCTAATATTTTCACTAGTAAGAATTCTACACAATATTTAAATGTACATATACCATGGATTTCTACAAAAAGGGAATAATGAAGTTTTCTATTTTGTTTCCTATTTCTTTCATAATACTTCATAAAATTACATTTGTTTTCTTGACTGCTGCTGCACTGACCTGACATTTTCTTAGAGTTATCTGTTATGACCAAGTGATCTTGTTTCTCAGTAATGATTATTAGCTGTCAGCTCATCACTGTACACACAAAGATTTTTCATTGCTTTTCACTAATCATGTTCAAGTTCCAGTTGCGTCTGATCCATAATCTCTGACAAGTTCCCAATCTTAATTCCAGCAACTTTCTTATTCTTGATGGGGGTTTTATCATATTCATTATCCCCTCAATGACTTCTCTTGCATCCATTCCACTTTGTATAAACTACTCACTTAGGAAAAGATTTGAATATTTAAGACCCTCCATGTTACCCTGGGAAACACTAATTATTTGTACAAAATGAAATAGTTCCACAGGAAACAAGACAGACTGAAAAGAGGTTAATTTTCATAGAATTCCTCTATATTCAAGAGAAAGAAATTTGTGTAAAGGACTACCTGCAGTGTCTTAAATTTGTCTCTACTGCCTATTAAGGACTCTTTTCTACTTGTATAAACTCAACTCAGTGAACAGTGAGCAGGGCATTCATCTGCGCATTTACAGAGAAAATGCAGGGATTCCAGCAAGACTATTCATCATTAAAGGTAAATTCCCTGGTTACTGGGAAAGTCACCCTTTTAAGAAGAGCCTTGTTCTTTCTCTTGTTTGAATGATGCACTCTTTACTGAATGCAAGAAACTATTTTTGATGAAAATTATGGGATGTTAAGTTAAAATGTACGATCACAAAGGAGTACAGAATAATAAGAAAACAAATGAACAGATAAGGTTTCCAGAGGAGTTGAAAGGGAAATAAATATGATATCATAACTGAAAAGGTAAAGGTTTGAGACAAAAGATCAGAGATTTATTGTAAAATTTAAGCTTACTAACAGCCACCAATGGGGCAAACACAACATTAAATTTGAATTTTATGTTTTCGTTTCTGTGTTTTAGATTGGATTCACAATAAAGTCTTTGTAGTAAATACAGCCCTGGCCCAAGGCATTGAACACCTCCCCCAGCCCTCAGCCTGGGATGCTGGCCTGCATGTAGTTGTAGCTCAGTAGACCCATGACCAGGCACATGGCTGCAGGATGGCAGGAGCTGTCGATCTACCAGGACCAAGGTGAAAGCCTCAACGGGAAGCACTTTCCCTGGTCAGGGTTTAGCACCATGGCACCTGAGCATCTCTCCCTGGGGTCACCATTGGGAAGGGGCCACTTTTGACTGCACTGTCTCTGAGCTTGCCCAGAACCCTGTCAGACAAATCTCCAGAAACCCCCAGGGGTTCTCTAATGGCTCCCATGAAATCTTCTATTCAGAGGTCGCTGTCATTGTGCTGGATATGGACTGCAATGTATACAAAGTATTCTGAGATTATCCACATGATGAAGCTCATTAAAAGTCATGGGCAATGACCAACTAATTTCTAAGTAGTCATTGGGCATTGACATGGCTTAGGCATGGATTTATTTAAAAATGTCCAAGCTGAAGCATATCTTAGATGCCTCATAAGGAGAACTTCAGGTGTGAGGGAACTGCTAATGTTGAAAATGTAAAAGATGAGAGATTTTGGCTGGTTTGGAATGAACATTAGAGGAGACAGAAGAGCTGTAGTGTCATAACTGAGAAATGGAGTAATTAAATTCCACTTCAGTCATCTGAGGTGCCTTGCCCATCTTCTGGACCACAGTTCTTTGGATCCTAAATAAAAAAATGAGCTATGGTTAGTTTTACAGGCAACAATCTGTCTATGATATCAGTCTCTTCCTACAATACTATTTACATGTTTTGTGTAAAATCTGGATAAAACTCCAGAATATTGGGAATGGGGGTCTTTCCCCTGAACACTTGCTCGTGGAATTTTGCATCTTTGCTTGGTTTCCCTCACCAGCAAGGTTATGTTCTTTGTTATGTGATGACAGCTTTCATAGGCTTGAGAAAGAGGTCTAGGTGTTATCACACTCAACAGCACAACAGCTGGTGTTTGCTATCAGGCATCAGTGCTGTCAGGCTGAGAAGAGTACTGAGAGGTGGTTGCTCAGCATCCTGGAGAGGTCAATGTCTTTTTTATTATGGGCAATGCCCTCTTCTCATGACTGCATAACTAAAAAGAAACTGGTTGCAATAGCTTTTCATGATAGTTCCAGTCTCATCAATTTATAGAGAATTTATCTTGCACAGATCCAGGCACATAAGATTTTATTACAGGTTAGAAAGAATAATCAACAGCCTGCAGTAGAGCTGGATACTGGGATTCCTTTAAGAATCTTCAGTACTAGGGCTTTTATCCTGTGTGATTACACACTCACTCACTTGCTCTGCAAAAGTTCTATGTGCACTAGGTCTCAATTTTCCTCGCCCGCAGGGAGACCCCTACTGCCCAGGAAGGCTAGGCAGAAAGGCATGTCAGTTTGTGCTGCCCAGCTTCTTGAAGCTACCAGTTTCAGCCCCCAAGTCCTTGAGCATCCCCAGCATTCAACTCCACTCAGCTCTTTGATCTCCAGGGTTATGGCCCACTTTCAGTCTATTTTCTCCAATCAGGACCTTCTTTTAACCATTTCAGATCCTCTTTTTCTTTGCAAGACCACTTAGTCTTTCTTTTGGCCACTATTTTTCTTTCCAGAAACTGAAACCCTAAGCTTTCCCACCTAAATAGTGTGCATTCACACACTTAGCTTCCTAATCAGTGATTCCTCTTATGTCTCTCAATTATAGGATTCAGATGTTTCACTTTTGTTCAGCCCAAGTGTTAATAAAAATTTACAGCTAGTCCACACTGATTTCAGCTAGCAAGCAACAAGTTTCTCCTTGAAAATACAAAAGCTCAATTGCAGACATTTGCCCATAGACACACACATATACTGAATTACCTGCTGCCTGTTAGAACTTACAGTTAAAGCTGTTTTTATCAGCTGCTACAGGCATAGACATACTCATCTATACTGGTCATGGCAGAGTGCCTTTAAAGGCAGTAGAGAAGAAAAGACATTTTTAAGGTATCTCATCTGCTTTAAAAGTGCCATTTAAAGATGTCATGGTCTAAGCCATTGAAATGCCAGTTGTCTTCATCTATAAAATAAAGGAATCACTGGGGTCTGACCTCCAGCTTATCTGATCAGGTGGCTCCTACTTTTCACAGCTGATTACAATATAAAGATTCAAATATTACTCTGCCTAGTTTTTTAAGCCAAAAAGGCTGGGGTTTGAACAGGTCTGATCAGGTGAGCACAGTGCAGCATTGCAGATGCTGAGGGTGCTGGTAAAGAGGGGAGTATCCTAAGTGGCTTAGGCTTCTTTACAGTCAGGCAACGGCTAAGAGAGATTGTTCTGGATACCAGTTTTACATATAAGCATGTAAGATCCTTACTTAATTCCTCTTAGTCCTTAATTCACTTTTCAGAACTGGCTTCCCTGTTGTTTTAATGCTTTGTTTTGTTGTGTTGTTGTTGTTGTTTTTCTCTGTTGCTCTGGTTTTAGTTCTTTAATAGAAAAAAAAAATGACAACAGAATTAAAACAAGAAAAAAGTGCTACCTTTTCTAGTCTTTTTAATGAAACACTGAACACATGACTGTTGTATTCATGAGTATCTAAGTTGGAGATTTTTTTTTTCTTCTATATTTTCACACTAGTACTGAAAGTGAATAATCTGTGTTATGTTTTAAGTACATAATGCAGCATAGTGAACTGGAGAGCTAAAATCATTTTAGTGCAATAGGCTTATTCAAATAATTATGTCTATGCTTTTGGCAGGTAGTTTTATGTATAGAGAAATAAGGAGACACACACTCCAGTACAGGTAATTTGTTATTCCAGTTGACATTCATATTAGACATCAAAGTAGCTTAAAATCAGAGTGAACTTTCCTATTGGCTTTAGGGAATGACACATGTATACTTTTTTTCTCCTTTTCTTCTTTGGCTACTAACCAAATGTCTATTTATTTAAAATTCAAGGTGCATTTACTAATTATTGCCAGAGGCATTGTAATCTTAATAGGTCATAATAGGTCATATATGTCATTCCATTTTATATGCACACAGGAATCTCATTATAGTACATAAAAATAAGATTAATGAGATTCTTTTTTTATGTCAGATATTATAACAGGTAGAATTGCTTATACCTATGGCTTAAACATTAGAACATATGTCACATGGAAACCTTATGTGAGCCCATTAGTATAAGCAGTTGATGTTTATACTAAATAGGGGTCTTTAATAGGGACTAAATAGCAGTCCCAAGGGAACATCTTAGTATTCTCTTTTCTTATGTTGATCATAGCAAATTCACTTCAGCATATTTAATCAGCGATTTTGTACCTGAGATTTTGTTTCCTGAATGTCTTTTGGATGGTATGGCTTTAGAATATAGAAAACAATAGAATATATAAAACAGACTTAAAATGACAAAGTGGTACTTATTCTAATGCTGTAAAATTATCATTTGGAAAGGAGGAATGAGAAAGCACAGTGCCATGCAATTTTTGTGCTACAGAAACGTATTAATTTGCATGTGTTACTAACATAAGACACAGTCTCTCTATCTTTGTAAATATCAAAACTCATTTATTGGAAGCAATGGATCAGTCCAGATATCACTTTAGCACAGCTGGGGGAAAATGGGTACTCTAAGTCAGCAGAAGGGGGTCATGTAGAATGATAGTACTCTCTCCCTTAAGACTCTATTTATTTCAGATTCTTGATGCATGTGCATTTGTGAGTTTGGGAGATGACAGAATATTTGTTAATTTGAGAGCAGATGCTCCTGACATAGAGTGACATGTGCCAAGGCAATGGCTTTAGCCTTTTTCTTCTTTTGTCTTTTTTTTTTTTCTTGTAAATGTCCCATTTTGCAAGGAAGGGAAGCCATGGCATTTATTGTGTGTAGTGGAGGGTTCCTGAGAAGTGAGCACATGAATACTGCAGTTTTTCAAAGTTTATAATGTGGCTGTATAAAGACAGATTTTACGTGCCTGGCAAAATACATGTTGCTTCATAAATGTGACCTCTCTTTCAAATTATCCTGGCACCACCTTGAAGATAAAGCTGTTCAAAGAAATGACCTCTGCACGTATTTTAACATTGGTAACACCACATTCCTCTGGAATTTATTGTTAAAGTACTAATCATTTGTCTAAAAGGTTTCAGAAATGTACTCTGACTAAAGGTCTGAAAATCATTAGTGTAAGCATTAAAAAGATCTACACACCAAAGGCAACTTTATTTTGCCTGCCATTTTGCAGAATCTTATGAGGGATGAGCCATGTTAGGTAATCCAGAAAATATTTCTTCTAAAGCAGGAACTCTTCTTCCACTAAGCTATCCAACTCTAACTGTACACTACATCCACTCCCGTTTAAATATTTCAAGAGACCGTTTCTACTTATATTCTAATCTATGTCACATTCTCACCTCTGCTTGTTATAGCAGTGTGCACTGAAGAGAAATGCCATAAAGACCTCAAAATAATTATTAGTTCTTTCATGGGAGATAACAAATGATTTTTTCCCTAATTTACTATTGGGTATATTGGCTTAGTGAAAAGGGCATATTTCAAATGCAATTTTTAAAGGAAAAGAGTTTGGGAGAAGATTTAATGTTTATTTTTAAGAAGCTTGCATGATTCTGGAGGTAAAGGATTTTTGACTGTTCATTCTATTAGTTCTTTATACAAAACAGCTAAAACCTCCATTATTGCTTCTGGTACTAGATAAATAATTTTGTTCTCAAAGATTAAAAACCTAGATCTACTCTACTATCCAATGGAAAGGGCATTAATGGAAAAATAATTAGAAATTCATAACAAAAGGTAAAAGCTGTAGGGAGGAAAAAAAATGCTTCTGGGGAAACTTTTAAAATTTTTTGGCTTACAGTTTTACAAAATAAAAGCTTTTCTGAAATTCATTTCCTTGCAGCTACTGATAATTATTTCTCTGCCACATACTTTTGCGCAGAAATAGAAATACAGAATCAGTGTGTTATGGTAAACTAGATGCTAAACTGAATAACATCCCCAGCTATGCCAGTGTAACTGGCTTCAGGGCAACACAAGTAGTCAAAATTGTGCTTGTGCAAATAAGACTAAATTTTGGCCCAATCACTTCAAAGAAATGGGAATAATGAAAGTAACAGCATCTTTATAACTATCTAAAAATACTTTTGCCTTCTGTTGATGTACTTTATCTACCACTATAGATACAATCTACCATTGCTTCACTGGCTGTCTTACCCTGATTTTTGAAGTTACAACATTGATCTGAGTCTATAATTCCAGTCTTTCCTGGAAACTTTATATTGCCATCTTAAAGAAAATTTTCCCACATTTTTATCCATCCCTGGATATGACAATGAATGGTTTATATTTTTTTAGTCTTTATATTAATGTTATTCATTTGAAATCACTTCCAATGACACCAATTAGAATACTTTGCCCTAATTTAACTTTATGATGAATCATCAGAGCATAAAGTTACTTTTTTCTTAAAAAAATCAGTTTATAATATTCTTCCTATTTTGATACCTGGTGTAGAGTGTTTCTAAACTTCACTAAGCTCTTTCTGGATGTACACTGATGTACAGCTCTTTGTGTCATCATGTTCACTGATGCTTCTAGACCTACACTTAATTTAAGGAATAGCCAATACAGGTATCTCAGCATATGCCATGCAAAATAGATTAATGATGGGAGGAATTGTACATATTTGGTGCCTTTCATTGTATCATACAAGATCAGATTCAAAGCATACACATTAGTGGGTAAAGGATTTGCCTTGATTGCTTTAAAGTCTCTACAAGGACGAAGGTCAATCTGAGCTCAGCCTGCAAAAGCTGTCTACTTTGACAGTGCCTAATACCAGGTCTTGCTTAGAAAGGTATGGAAGAACAGCTGTGTCTGACACTGGCCACATTTCATTTGACACTTATTGCATTGTAGTAGATGAGAGACATGAGCCTTTTGTAAGCATATGCCTGTCTAAATAATATCTTGTTATTTTTCTGTCAAACAACACCTGAGAGTTGCTTCTTTTTGCACATCATGGACTGGGTGAAATTCAGACTCTCTTGTGGTCCAGCACAGAATCACATTGGTGTTCCGTCAAGTTCAGTCATGGGAGCACAGAACACAGAAGTCGCTGCAAGCAACAATGATGGAGCTTTTGCAACAGGAAATTAAAATGTCAAGTTCTTCATAAACCCCAGGCTTTAAAGCTTTTGGGAGTCCTGACTATATCATTATTGTTCTGGAGTGTATTCTTAAGAGAATATATTAATCTACACAAAAACTATTACATTCATATGTGGTGTTTCTCTCTGTTTCACCATTACTGTCAAGTGTACTTCAGAATTATATGTGTATAGTTTTTAACTGTATGTATTTCCTTCCATAAATACACTGTTTCTTACCTCTTTTTCTGTGTCTTTCTCAGGCCATTTATTGAAGCTTTAGTTTGTTCTTCCTTTTCCCCATAAGGAAATAAATTTTAGGTAAGAATACAGTAACAGAGAATAAGAAGACATAGACATAATGTATAAAAATCACATTATAAATTCATAGATTCTCTAAACCACCACATATGGAATAATCAGCTTTCTTTTAAAAGACTTTCTTTTAAAGGACTGACTATGCTTGACATTAAAAGATCTGACTCCCCATTATGAAATAAAAGTTATCTTTCAGTAATACCCATATTAATTTATATTAATTTTATTAGTTTTTATTATATATTGTATTGTTTAGCTTTTGAAAACTATTTTATTCTATGGCCTTAAGTGATACACGTCCCTCTATATTGTGATGAAAAGCACTGCTTAAATAATTTCTATGTCTATTTGTCTTTCATTTTATCCTCTAATTTTGCTCAAGAATGCTTAAAAATAAATTCTCTGTATAACCCTCCCTCCCTCAGCAATTTTACTTCTTTATCATTGTGGTTTTTTTAAGCTAAACATCAAAAATCTCTTTAGTTTCTTATCATATAAAAATACATCTATGTCTCCAGACCTAAGTGCACTAGGTCCACGTTGCACTTTTGAAGGAGATAAATCAAGTGAGGAATATGTCCTTTGCACCTGAGATCTCTGAATCTTACAGAATGTGATTAACATGAGCCTTAAAACAGATAGCCATTAAACATTATCATGGATAAAGGCATGGAGGGTCATCATCTGCTAATTTAATACATTTGCTGAATTAATAGCTTTTGTGGAGCTGAAGCTTGTGGTGTAAGTAAAATCACCAAATTAATTAAGAAGCCCTGTTTAAGATCATCTTATTTAGCTTAAATATAACAATAATTTTATTCTCACAAATTATTATTTGTACCACAGAGGTACCTAAAAACTGAGAACAAAATCTTAGAATCGTAAAATCATAGAACAGTTAGGGTTGGAAAGGACCTTAAAATCATCTAGTTCCAACCCCCCTGCCATGGGCAGGGGCACCTCACACTAAACCATGTCACCCAAGGCTCTGTCCAGCCTGGCCTTGAACATCACCAGGAATGGAGCATTCACAACTTCCTTCGGCAACCCTTTCCAGTGCCTCACCACCCGTACAGGAAAGAACTTCTTGCTTATATCCAGTCTAAACTTCCCTTGTTTAAGTTTGAACCCATTACCCCTTCTCCTATCACTACAGTCCCTAATAAAGAGTCCTTCCCCAGCATCCTTATAGGCCCCCTTCAGATACTGGAAGGCTGCTATGAGATCTCCACACAACCTTCTCTTCTCCAGGCTGAACAGCCCCAATTTTCTCAGCCTGTCTTCATACAGGAGGTGCTCCAGTCCCCTGATCATCCTCGTGGCCCTCCTCTGCACTTGTTCCAACAGTTCCATGTCCTTTTTATGTTGAGGACACCAGAACTGCACACAATACTCCAAGTGAGGTCTCACAAGAGCAGAGGAGAGTGGCAGAAGCACACTGAAACCTGCTGATGTTCATTTTGTCATCGACCAGCACCCCCAAGTCCTTCTCCTCAGGGCTGCTCTGAATCTCTTCTCTGGTGCTTAAAGCTATTCAAACACAAAATGATGGATTACCTGTATACTGAAGATCCTGTGTATTAAGTAGATAATAAAGGTAAAGAGAAAAGAATATTCCATAAAACCCAAATGAGAAAATAATCTCAGTTTCAAAATGCCCTTCAAATAAGGAGTGATTAGTACATTTTATTGACTTAATTACACTGGTATAGAAGATGTTACTGAAAACTCTTTGAAGCTCTGTACTACAGATGGTATTAAAAAAAAAAGGAAAGGTTTTACCATTACATCTACATTTAATGGAGGTTTCACAAAATGTGGAGCAAGCCCTCCTAGGGTAAGAGTGTGATGATTCCTTCCCTAAGGAGGAAGGAGCAACAGAGACAACATGCAATGAACTAACAGCAACCCCCATTCCTGGATCCCTTGCACCACTGGAGGGGAGGAGGTAGTGTATTCAGGAGTAAAGTTAACCCAGGAAGAAGAGAGACAGAAGGAGTTCTTAAAATTTGGTTTTATTTCTCATTATTCTACTCAGACTTGATTTGTAATAAATTTAACTAATTTCCCTAGTCAAGTCTGTTTTGCCCATGTACTGTAATAGTTTTATTTAAAGTTGTCATTGTTTAACCCCATCCAGACAGCTATTCACTCACTCCCCCCCCCCCCCCCCCTTCTTGTCCTCCCCCTACTCCTGGAGGGACGGAGAGGAGAACCGAAAAGAATGCAACTCCCACAGGTTGAGATAAGAACAGTCCAGTAACTAAGGTATAACACAAATCACTACTGCTACCACCAATAATAGTAATGATAAAGGAAATAACAAGGGAAGAGAATACAACACCTCACCACCAGCCGACTGATAACTTTTCCCCCCCAGCCCGACCAAGCACCGACCGATACCTCCTCCAACCCTGCAGTCATCTAGCCCTTCCAGGTAACTCCCAGTTACATCCTGGGCATGACGTGCTGTGGGATGGAATACCTCTTTGGTCAGTTTGGTTCAGGTGTCCTGTCTCTGCTTCCTCCCAGCTTCCCCTCCTCCCTGGCAGATCATGAGGCTCACAAAGTCCTTGGGCAAACCAAAACATTGGTTTTATCAGCTCTGTTCCCAGGCCGAAAGTCAAAAACACAGCACTGCACTAGCTACCAAGAAGGAGAAAAATGACTGCCACTGCTAAACCCAGGACATCATGAAGTGGCATATATAAGATTGCTTTGTGTCTTTACTTTTGGTGTGTTTTTCTCCATATACACTATTTACATTTCAGCTGAAACTCCCACTCTTGTAATATTGTGAAGTCAATTACAATTAAATCCTTCTACCAAATCTTTATAGTCAGCCTTTATTTTTAGAGATCTGAGCATCTTTGCATCATTGTTATATCTAAATACAGATTCATTAATTAAACTATTTCTACACTATTTTTAAATGTATTGAATATCACAAATCTCACAGAAGGGTATGGTGGTATTCATTTCCTGCATTTGTCAACTGACAAATGCTATTCTAGATCTTTTATGTTATCTTTTAAAACACAGTGATGGTATTTACTCCAAAAGTCTTATTTCCCATCAGTTTATATTATTATTAACATTAAATGAAATTGAAGGGGACAATTTGTAGATTAAGACACAGAAATTCTCAGAACTATATGACACGTGTGTGAAATCTTCCATTATAGTCAGTGAAGAGCAAATCCTACAGTCTGAAGGGCTTTTCATCTTACCCTAAACTAGATTTATGTATGGTTCCAAAATAATGGGATCATTTTTGTTTACAGTATCACTGTGTTCTTAAAAGCAATATAGGATTTTTTAAAAATAGCTCTTTCTGTAAGACCATCTTGACTTTTATTATAAAGCTTCTTTTATTATTTTACATACTTTGTGCTAATTTCCCTAATACAGAAGGCTAACTTGTTGGTCTGTAGTTTTCCAGATTCAACTAAGCCCACATTTCATTCTACTGATAATGAGTTTGATTAAATGATAGGTTATGGGATTAGTAATTGTACAGTTTCATTTCTTAGTCCTTTCTGAGCAAGTGCATGAATACTTGACAATTTCTTTCTATTCATCTTCCATATTGTTCTAAAATATATTCTGGTGATATATTAGTCTGCAAGAGGTTCTTCAATTTACCTCATGTAAACAGCAGTTCCAAGAAGAACACCCTGTAGCTCCTTTGTGGTGAACACCAATGCAAAAAATGTTTTTAATTCTTACCTTATCTTTCTTGAGCATTCCTATCACAACTTTCTTATCTATTGACCTTCCAGACTTACTAGCAATCTTCCTGCTTCTGCTGTATTTGAAAAAAAAGAGAAGGTTTTATTAGTGCTTTCCATGTTTTTTTAGCAAACTGTTTTCCAAAGCATTTATTGGCCCACATTTTACAATTTCATATTTATATTTCTATGAGCCAGCACTGTGCCCAGGTAGCCAAGAAGGCCAACAACATCCTGGTTTGTATCAGAGAGTGTGGTCAGCAGTTCTAGAGCAGCGATCATCCCCGTGTACTAGGCTCAGGGTCAGACACACCTCGAACTGTGTTCAGTTTAGGGCAGACAGACATTCAGGGAATGAAGCATCCAAAGAAGAGCAATAAAGATGGCAATAAAGATGAAGGGTCAGTAGAGCAAGTCCTGTGAGGAACAGCTGAGGGAACTGAGGTTGTTTGCTGTTGAGAAACGAAAGTTCAGGAGAGACCTTACTGGTCTCTACAACTACTGAAAGGACGTTTTAGTGAGGTGGGTGTCAGCCTCTTCTCTCAAGTGAGAAGTGATAGGACAAGAGGAAATGGACTGAAGATACATTAGGGGAGGTTGAGATTGGATATTAGCAAAATGTTCATCACAGAAAGGGTTGTCAAGCACTGGAACAGGCTGCCCAATGAAGTGATGAAGACCATCCCTGGAGGCATAGCAGTTAGATTTGTTGATCTTTTCTAGCCAAAATGATTCTGTGATTCTACATTTAGTATACCAGAATTGCTATTATTATTTTTTTTTCATTTTATATTATTTCTATTTTTTAAAAAGGAAGTAGTTTTAATTATAACAATGTCCTTTAACTTGTCTTATAGTCAAGAAGCCTTTTGGGAGTTAGGGTATTTGTCATTTCGAGGTCCATTTTAGTTTGTCATATTTATATATGCTGGGTAAAATAGTAATTCTGAACAGTGTCCAGACTGATAGCAAACTTTTTAATCTTTAAAATCCTTTTTAAAATTATTATTCAATTATTTTTCTCATTCATTGTAGATACTCTTTTTGAATTTAAGAATTACAATGCTGAATTTTCTGAATGTTTTTTGCTTCAAAACATTGAGGTGAGCAGATCTTCTCCCCTTTCATTAGTTTCTCTGTAATGAAATCTTTTATTATTTATGATTAGTTAATCTGTACAGTAAGTCTCATTGTGAGAGTACCCCATCTCTACTGAAACACTGATATTTCCTATTACCACTGTGCTTGCTGCTGTTGCAATATCTGCAGTTTGCTTAGCACATCATAGACACGTGTAGGTACCTGACAGTGAAGTTGTCCACTTCTTCTCTTCCTATTTATGTGTACAGTGTTTGTGTCACCTACCGATTCATTAAAGAATTTTCGTGTTTAACCCTTTTTTACCAATATGTGACATTATGCAATTCAATGATCTAGTGAAATGTGTCAGTCTTCTACTGAAACACTGTGTCCTGGAAAAAGAACTCTGTATGATCCATGTCCATTCTATGAGTCTCTTCCTTCCATGTTTCTGATAATATTCTCTTTTTTTTTTTTTTTTTTTTTGTACTTCTGTCATTTTATGGATGAAAGAAATCATGTCATCTGCTATATTAGTTGAGGATCCAGAGGACACATTTTCTGTGCTAAAGGATGAGTCATCACAGCTGGATCAGGAGGCTTATTAACCACAGTTTCTGTTATTATGAAGAAGACTGAAAAGACAAAACACTTAGAATCTAAAATAAATAGCTACACTCCAGTCTTTTTTTCTTATTCAGTCTGGAACATAGAGAAAGAATCTACTGCTAGAACCAAGTTAATGTAATCCAGAAATTTGGACTGAAATGACAAAATGGCAGTATAAAAACCTATATGGAGGAGCCACTGGTTTTTGGTGGTGGCTGAAGATGAGGTATTAACGATTTTCACCTAGTCCCAATCTTTCATTTCCATGCCTGAATTGTTAAATATTAACCCACCCCCCCCACACCAAACAAAAACCATTCCGTCCCCTTACAAACAAAATACCACAATCAAGCAAACAAAAAAAAGAGGAGGGAAAGGAAGAGAGAGAGAGAACAATTAGTATTTAATTTCTTTTATCCCTTCTGTCCTCATATAGGAAAGTTTCTCACATCCAACCAGCGAGCAGTATTCATCAGTGTAGCTTTAGAAACACAAGCTCAGCATTTCCCTGGACTTAGGCGTAAGATGTTTCAAAGCAGTTGTCCTTCCATTTCCTAAATACAGCTTTTAATCTCCCCATTGCAAGAACAGCTACAAACCAGTTAGTAAATTTTATCATAATTTTCAGAAAAGTATCATAAATGCAGCTCTAAAATTAAAGTATCTTCTTGGTAATTTAAGGGATTTTTTTTAAAGAGATCATAATTGGGTGGCATGGTTTAGTGTGGGGTGTCCTTGACCATGGCAGGGGGTTTGGAACTAGATGACCTTAAGATCCTTTCCAACCCTAACTATTCTATGATTCTGTAATTATTTATTTCTACTTTTGCATTTCATATATGTATCATTACTAAATCCATAGCAAGCAGCATCTGTGGCCATAAAAACAAGGCAATATAGAGAGGGAGGAAGAATAAATGTTGATATTCATACACGTTTTGGTTTTTAACCCATGAAATTCAAGACATTTTGTAGTCCTTTTATGTACAAAGTCAGAGCAATCCCAGGCAAAGCTACAGGTTGAGCAGCCCTTTGAAGATGGACTTGGGGGTGTTGGTTGATGACAAAATGAACATGAGCAAGCAGTGTGCACTCACAGCCCAGAAAGCCAACCGTATCCTAGGCTGCATTAGAAGGAGCGTGACCAGCAGGTCAAAGGAGGTGATTCTGCCCTTCTCCTCTGCTCTCGTGAGACCTCACTTGGAGTACTGTGTGCAGTTCTGGTGTCCTCAACATAAAAAGGACATGGAACTGTTGGAACAAGTGCAGAGGAGGGCCATGAGGATGATCAGGGGACTGGAGCACCTCCTGTATGAAGACAGGCTGAGAAAACTGGGGCTGTTCAGCCTGGAGAAGAGAAGGCTGTGTGGAGATCTCATAGCAGCCTTCCAGTATCTGAAGGGGGCCTATAAGGATGCTGGGGAAGGACTCTTTATTAGGGACTGTAGTGATAGGAGAAGGGGTAATGGGTTCAAACTTAAACAAGGGAAGTTTAGACTGGATATAAGCAAGAAGTTCTTTCCTGTTAGGGTGATGAGGCACTGGAATGGGTTGCCCAGGGAAGTTGTGAATGCCCATCCCTGGTTAGTGTTCAAGGCCAGGCTGGACAGAGCCTTGGGTGACATGGTTTAGTGTGAGGTGTCCCTGCCCATGGCAGGGAGATTGGAACTAGATGATTTTAAGGTCCTTTCCAACCCTAACTATCTATGATTCCATGATTCTATGATTCTGTAAAGTACCATGCCCAAAAGAGAAAAATACCTTACAGGTTCTGATACTGTGTTGACAGCAGTCCCCAGTGGAAATGATTAAGATACCTTTATTTATAAGAAAGTGTGGCATTTTTTTTTTAATGTATGGATGTACCATAGATGGAATTAAACCTGGAAATGTGTGTTAAATCTATCCCATAAAATGAGATAATGGAATCACAATTTTATTTAAAATGGAGTCACAGACTGTTATCCTGGCTGCCATTTGAGGACACCATAATAAAATCAGATTTGATTTTAGTTAAGGTATTCCTTGACACCAATGACTTTCGGCAACTGATGAAAAATAATCACAAAATACAGCATTGTATTGAGTGGAAATTCTGCATCAGTACTGTATATGCAACATTAAGTAGAAAATAAGTACCAGAAACTTTGGTGCGTCCACAATAAGCATGTGGTCCTTTCTCTATGAAAACTGGGATTGATTTGAGAGGAGAATTTTTATCCCCATAAACAGCAATGTAAAGCAGAACAAACAGCAGGGATTTGATGGAGCTATGAAAATTTATTCTGACTTAGGATCTGCCTGAGATTTCTATCTTCCACTTCTCATTTCAGTAAAACACAGCAAAACCGAATAAAAATAGAAATTTGCCTCCAATACCAGGGTGAGATACAGGCCTGCATTTTTAGATCTGCAATTAGTCATATATTAAGTGAGGTTGGTCCATATGAGGCCTAAGAGCTGCCTCAGGATCCTGCAAGGGTCAAACTGAAAAAGAACTCCATACATAATCAAGGATTTTTGGTTAGATTAGCAGCAGCCTTTGCAGATGAAAAACTAGATTGTGGTTACTCATTGCCACCATAGACCAACTTGAGAAATTGGGCAATGTGCAGAAGGGATTAAAATAAGGAGAAGAAAACACTAGCAAATGTAACTAAATTTTTTTACCATGATTCATAGTCAGATGAATTCTTCAGTTAGGTCAAATTAAGAGTTTAACAATTTTACAAATATAAATGGTACCTCAAAAATCCATTAATCTTGCTAACATCCATCCTAACACATTCACATGATGAGTTTAAGAGCAAATAGGTTTAGGTATATCAACTTTCTAATAACTGTAAAAGAATTTTAAGATTCTTATATTCAAGTGCTATCAAGGAGTCCATAATTTTAAGAAAGAAGTGTTCCAGGCTGTAGACATGTTGCAGGTCTTTCTGAGCCCCTACAGGTTTTATTAGCTTCAACTGCTGGTGTGTATGAACATGCTTCTGGAAAGAAGGCAAAGGCACAAACACCAGTAAATAGGAGCTGTTATTGTAGGCTATTCTGAAGTGTTGGGTATTTATCTTGTATGTATCATATGCATTTCCTTAAGAAGAACACAGGTGAATATTTTCTTGTCTTCTCCATCATAAACACTGATTTAGGAATGTTGTTTGGGCTTTTCCACAAGGCAACAAACAGGAATGCAGAACTCTTGAGATAAACCAGGAATGGCTATTTACATAAAGAGAAGATAAATGCTAAACATCTTTCTAGCTAATTCTCAATTTACAGTATGAGAAAAAGCATCAAAGAATAATTCTGCATCATATCTAAGCCCTGAATAAGCAGATCATTTGAAGGAAGCTGAAGCTCTGTTATTTAATTAAACGTAACTTCTTAATTAAAAGCAACTTTAATAATGTGGGACATTCAGTCCTCCATGCAATAACAATTCTAACTGTTATACTAAAAAGTAAATAAGAAAAAGGATGTACTTAGTGCAGCTACTGGTAATAAACTAACCATACAAGCAATGAATGGTTGGAATCCTTTAAAAATAAGTATTCAAAACTAAATACAACCAAAATATACTAATTTGGACTTTTTATAATCATAATACTTCTTCCCCACACCTTTGGAAGATGGTCTGAAAAACAAAATAATATATTATGTATAGAGACCCCATATTTTCTTGGTGGTGTTAGGAGACACCAATCCCACCTCTACAGCCCCTATAACATCTGCTATCAGGATATCTGTCAGGGAACACGACCTTCTCCCAGGAAGGTCATTATAAAAGAGTCAGAAATGTTCCCAGTCTGTGAAATAAACGCAGAATTCAACTCATTTCAATTAAAAAATACTACATGCAATTCTACATGTCCCTTCATCTGAATAGCCTAATTAAATCTCAAGAGAAAATTAAAACATACCTACAGGTTCATGATCTTCTAATTTCAGATTAATTCTACATGAAATTAAATGCAGCTCTAACAATTTACACATAGTTGTTTTCTAGATTTCTCCTGAATATTATAGAATCACAGAATGGGTTGGGTTGGAAGGACTTCAAACATCATACGGTTCCAACTGGCCTGCCATGGGCAGGGACACCTTCCACTAGACCAGGTTGTTCAAAGCCTCATTTAACCTGGCCTTGAACAATTCCAGGGATGGGGTAGACACAGCTTCTCTGTGCACCCTGTGCCAGTGTCTCACCACCCTCATACTAAAGTACTAAAGACTTTATTCCTAATATCTAATCCAAATTTATGCTCTTCTAGCTTAAAGCAATTTCTCCTTGTCCTGTCGCTGCATGCTTTTGTAAAAAGTCCCATGCAAGATTTCTTGTAGGCCCCCTTTAGGTGTTGGAAGACTGCTATAATGTCTCCCCAGAGCCTTCTCTTCTCCAAGCTGAATAACCCCAAATGTCTCAGCTTGTCTTCACAGGAGAGGTGCTCCAGCCCCCTGACCATCTTTGTGGGCCTCCTCAAGACTAGGTCGACCAAGGCCAAGTGCCTCTTGTGTTGGGGGCCCCAGAACTGAATATGGAACTATAGCTGGGGTCTCAGGAGAGCAGAGAGGGAGAATCACCTCCCTCAGCCTGTTGGCTAAGCTTGTTTTGACACAGCCCAGGTCATGGTTGGCTTTCTGGGTGGCAAGCGCACACTGACAGCTCATATTAAGTTTCTTGTCAACCAACATCCCCAAGTTCTTCACCTCAGGGCTGCTTTCAATCTATTCTCTGCCCAACTTGTACTTGGGATTGCCCTGGTGCAGGTGCAGTACCTTGAACTTGTCCTTGTTGAACTTCATAAGATTTACAGACACCCACCTCTTGAGCCTTGCCAAGCTTCCTCTGGATAACATCCCTTCCCTCTAGTGAGCTGACCATATCAAACAGCTTGGTGTCATGAGCAGACTTGCTGGGGATACACTCAATCACAATGTCCATGTCATTTACAAAAATGTTAAACAGTGCCAGTCACACTCCTGACCCGTGGGGAACACCACTCTTCACTGATCTCCACTTAGACATTGATCTGTTGACAGCTTTTTGAGTGCAAATGTTTTAAAAACTTTTAGATAAAAATCAAGGTTGAATTATGGCCTGGGGGTTTTGGTGTTTTTTTTTCATCTGTAATTTGTACTAGCAAACAATTAAATCAAGCAAGATAGCAAGCAGATAATAATTATAGACACATAATAGATAGCAAATAATAATAATAATACAAAGCAGACAAATCTCATAAAAAATAAGTTAATTAAGATCAGACCTCTACTCAGCTGACATATATGCTCCATTCTAGGTCTTCAAAACCATTTGGCAAAAAACATATGGGTTCATTCTCACAAACTGCCTCAGAAAATCAGAATTTTTGCTTAAAATCAATCTGGCACTCTCTAAAGAGAATATACTGTGATGACTGGAGCCAAGATCAAGTCATTGTTCTTCAATTGTTCACAGGCTTTATATATATTATTATAAACTATTCTACAAATTATTCAGACACCATGCTTCTTTTCCCTCTTTCACCCTCATGAAGACTGTTCCTTTTCATTCCTTCTGTATTTGCCTTTTGTGTCTTTCATTTGCAGGGCATTTTACATAACACATATTCACCACTTCTGATAGCTGAGCTGACAAGTACAAATCTTACTTTTGATTTTATGTGTCCAGCACCTTAGTGAATCTCTACTATTGGGAGGTTGATTCTACTTCTGAGTGACAAGAAACTGTACATTATTTCTCCTTTGATATTATGATACATACTAATTCACTCATCCACTCCTAGCTAGTTTCTTGGCAAAATTTCCCATTGTAAACTTCTTGTCAGAAGCAACAGACTGGCCTAAGGCCTTTGGTAAATGACAGCAAATTGTATTCCCTATTGTATAGGCTTGTATAGGTAATTGTAAACAATTGGATTTGATTGTGTGGTGTATGACTGGAAACGACAATAGCATTTTTCTAGCTGAAGCACAGTTCTGGATCAATCTTTAACAAAAACAGAAGGTCAGCACTTTCCTATACAGATTACAACAAATGCAAAAGCTGGTTTAGTGGAACCTTCGTCTTACCATCTTAAGGAGGCTTTACTCCCATGACTTTATAAGTCTAACCTTATATCAAATTTATTAAACAGGAAAGTTCCTGTAACATCAGTACACTATGCTCATAATTTTCTAGCTGCTATATTTATTGTGAAGACAAATTCAATGTGCTGAAACAGCTTTCAGTTATAATTAGCTTGCTATTGCAGATCTATGAAATACTCATTCATTTTAATAGATTTCTACATTTTAATAACTTTTTTCTACCTCTCTAATCCACGTAAAATTTTATCTTACAGTAAATCAAACCATTATTTATCTGCTGCATATACAGATAACTTACTACCATTTTTAATCTATAAATCAACAAATATCAGTTACTCCATTCTGTATTCCATTTATTCCAGAGACTTGATACTGAAGTTTTGCAGAATATTGGTATGTGAATTCTTTCACTATCACCCTTTCTCTTTCTTCTCCCCTCCATCTGTTTATGTATGGTATGCCAGTTTGAATAAAAGATAACACAATACTTTTGCAAATAGTTGCAATTTCAAAACTGCTGTCAAAAGAGGGAATTATTGACTATCATTTTTTTCAGTGACCTAGAAGCTTAAATAGTTTTATACTTACGTGTGGAATGTGATGTTCGTCTGTGACTTTCATCAGAACTAACCAGCAAATTTTAAACAGCAAGTGGATTTCTGAAATCAAGGAAATAGATCTCTAATGCAAAGGAAAAAGATTGTAATGCAATGGAAAAAATGGAATCTGTAATGCAGACGAAACAATCTTTGCAGGTCATAGATAGTAAACTGATTTGATTTGTCATGTTGCAATTGTTTGTTGGGTTTTTTTCTCACCCTTTCATTCAATTACCATTCTATAACCTGATTTGATTCTGAAAGGATTTTCCACATTCTTATCAAAAATATAGCACTTCATCCATGCAGTGAAGGTGCAAAGGTGTGAATTTCAATAAATGAAGATGGCTAAATGCTAATGAGTGTCTGTTTTCATGATTTGTGGCATATCATGTTTAATAGAAGTTTCATTTATATTTAAACAAAGTGATCACATGTAGGAAAATGGTCCTGTAACAAAATTAGTTATGCACACTCAAAGCACCAAAGCAGGTTCTGAATTAACTTGAAAGGAATGAACTCAAGTAAACACTTAAAAAAAAGAAAAATAAAAATATTGACAAAAAATATTTTTCTGGAATTTATAAAAACACTTGACTTTTGGTCTATGTATGCTCATGGTGCTACAAACCTAGACTCTCATGACAGATTTTTATTAAAAGGTTATTTGGGGTATTGGATTAAGTTTCAGGTATTTTTTGGTTGCGTTTGGTTTGGTGTGGGTTTGGGTGGTTTATTTAGGTTTTCGGTTTGTTTGTTTTTTTATTGGTTGGTTGGTTTAGTTTGGTTACTTTTTTTGTTTGGTTTGGTTTGGTTTGGTTTTTTCCCCTCAACTTCTTTTCTGTGAAGATTTTAGAGAAGCTGGAGAGGGGAACAAAACTTACCTATTTCAGTGTCTGCCTGTGTGTCACATTTGATTTTATGGATGTCAACAAGGTCTCTAGAAATTCATCAGTTTGATGAATTTTTTCTTCTTTATTTTTTTTCTTTTTTGTCAAGTAGTGTGTTAGCTGCCTTCAAACCAGGTATGGTTATGTCAATGGTACCCATTGGAAGGCATGTTTTATTGCACAGAAGCTCAGTGATACTTTGACATGTATTTTATATTTGTTATGCTACTTATATATTTCATATTTACAACATTGTTTAGATGCTTTCACCACAAATTTTGCAGTGCGTTTTGTAAAGATCAGAGCATCAGATGTCCAAAAGCTTTACTTAAAGGATTTAGTCTTTTTCTCATAGGCAAGGTGAATAATATCATCATTCTGTGGCTCTATGTATTGCAGTAGACAAAGCTAAAATAACTGTCCTTCTGACTGCATCAGCATGAAATGCAGCATGAACTGTGGATTATGAATTTTCAGTTCTCCACTCAACTAAATTTTTGACCAGTTCCTTTCCAACAGTAAAACACATGTCTGGGAACTCAGAGCACCAAAGAGTAAATGCTGGCACAGTGCAGCACTGTATTTTGAACAGCACTAGATTTTGTTGTAAAGTCTGATTAATTGATCCGGATTTTATATCTTTGGAGCAATTTAACTTTACTATAGAATAATAAAAAGTTTATTCTATAGGCTTTTTTCGGAATGCCTATATATATATACACACACATATATAATATAATGAAGATTAAAGTTGTACAGCTTCCCATGTCTTTCTTTGAAACATGGTTAACTAATGCCAGGGGTTCGGGAAAACACACTCCAGACTTGACAGCAGTTAACATGATTATCAACATATCTGTGATTGAACATGTCTTTTCTAATTAGAATGGTCTTCATCAGCCGAGATGAATACATTCATAGTCTGTAACAAAGGTTTTCAGGGTTTGATTGGGTTTTTTCATATGCACGTGTGTTGTAGGCATCCTCTCTGAAGTGGAGAAAACTCTCCACTGACAGTTAAACCTTTTTTTTTTTATCACAACCTAGACTTACAAATGTATGCTCAGCACAGCTCAGGTTGAATTTATAATGGTACTTGTTTTTTAATGAAGTAATTATGCCGACAATCCTTCCTCTTTGGAAATATAGTTTCTAGACCATGACGTCTCAGATAGTTACATAATACCACTTTTCTAGTATTGTCGTACTCTGAAATGTAACTTAACAAGGTTGCTTAAGGAAATCACCAAAACTATTTTGAAGGAATTTTTCAGAGCTGCAACTTTCTTAAAAAAAACCCAAATAAACAAAAACCAACCTCCCCCATTTCAATCCATTTCTTTTACAGAATGAACGTTATTTAAAATTTCATTTTTCATTTCAAAATCACCTTTCACTTTTAAACATAAATTGTACTAGCAATCAAACAAGACTCTAAGTGAAACACAACCTAGTGAATCCATTGGACTCACTAATTAAAATGAAAAGTTTACACTGACTGCTATCTTGGGATGTTTTTCCTATTTTTTTTTCCAATATGTTTTTATATTTTACCATTAAACTTATTCTTAATTGAGAATAAAATTTTTACTTTTTTTTTTTTTTAGAAATCTCAGCTAATTCAAGGAGTAATCTTATGCAAAAAAAAAAAAAAAAAGGCATTATAAACCAATTTACCATTTAGTACGTAAATTCGTTCTCCACTGTATCAAGAATGAGGAACATTTGAGGGTTCTTTGTAAACAAAGCAGTACACTGTCGCTCACCAAAGGCAGTACTTCAGGTAAATACTGACTGAGTAAGGAGAGAAAAATATACAGCATCCCCATACAAATTCTTCATACATGCACCAATTAAACTGTTCTTCTATACATATGTGGCATTTCCAGGCTGGAACATTTAACAGTCTTTGTAAAAGCTTTGTAAAAGAAAAATTGAAGTCCCCATGTCTAAACCAGAAATATTTGAGATACTGTGGTGATGATATTATACTTATCTAAGACAATTTAAATTTTCTAAGTTTGATTGTTGAAAGTGGGAGATACACCAAAAAGTGTATCTATACTGAGTATCCAGTAGTTGCCATATAAACTAAAGTCATTATATTGTCTGCAAGTGTGTCAAAAATTCAGCTCAAAACAGTTTTGATTGGGTATAAGGAATAAATTGTTTACTGTTAGGGTGGTGAGGCACTGGAATGGGTTGCCCAAGGAAGTTGTGAATGCTCCATCCCTGGCGGAGTTCAAGGCCAGGCTGGACAGAGCCTTGGGTGGCATGGTTTAGTGTGAGGTGTCCCTGTCCATGGGGGGGGAGGGGAAGGGGGGTAGGAACTAGATGATCTTAAGGTCCCTTCCGACCCTAACTATTCTATGATTCCATTGAGGACAGTCTTAAGAACAGTAACCACCATTTTCCCATCTGATTGCTCTACATTTGCTGAAGACAGACTTGTTTCACACTGCAATTTGAATACCTTATTAACAGTCCAGTAGCTGTTCTGCATTTTTCATACTGAAGACATCGTGTGTTTGATAGCTCTCTTTAAAGGAAGAGCCTGTACAGAAGAAAAATACAGACAGAAGAACATGTGATGTGCAGCCTTGTTCTGATTGACTCTTATTTCTGGTCAGACAACTGAGGTGAATATTGTTTTTCCTTGTTTTTATTATGTAGCCCTGTGTCACTGACTAGCAAAGCACAGAAGGACAGACTAGGGCTTGATTTGTTGCAAACCTATGGCCACACTGCATTTGCCTACTGACAATGTGTTTGCTACATGTGCTGGCCGTAAAAACAAAGTATGCAACAAGTGCTTGTAGGCACATGCTTTCATGATAAGTATGCATTACCTAAAAAAAAAGTTAAAATATTTACTGACAAAATTCCTCACATTTTTTAATTACTGGTCTTCCCAAAATGCTAGAGAAATCATATATCTTTTTTATATAATGGCATTTTACCTTTTACCTGGGACAAGAAAGAAGATGTAAGCAAAGGAATAAATATTACTCCTGAACTCACACTCTTTATAATTATTTAGTGTTAAGGCTGAAGTAAAATATCTCCCATAATTTTCTGAACTTTAGGAGAGATTCAAGATCAATTTTGGGTAACAATGACTTTTTTTCTTATTTTAATCATTCTTGAAGGACTATATAACAGGAACTTGCTCTCATTTCTTTCTCCTTGATTGTCTGCAAAATGAAGATTGATTCGTGTAGATCAAGCACCTTTTATTTTTTTAAGAGTGATTCGCGAATGTTTAGTATGAGCAAAAATGTGTGCTTAAAGCAAAATTCTGTAGTACATGCTGATACCATCTGAAGAAGAATAGATAATCTTTCTGATGTGATTATTACTAGATCTTCCCATATGATCTTGATAAAAATACAGTATATTGACTTCAGGAGATGAAATGTGAAACCAAACACTGACATAAGCCAAAGCTTGCTTTAGTACGATTTGTTCATGTTAAAAATATCTTTGCTCATTCTCCACAGATCCTTTTCCCTAACTACATCCTGTTTCCATTAATTTACTGTAGTCACTAGTAGTAATGCCTATTACTTCAACACTTATTGAAAATGAAAATTATGTCCAAAATCTCTTTATAAACAATAAAAATTTTGAAATTAAATAATGTAGCCAATCTCCTCACCTCTCCTCTCTTCATTCATGAGTTTACACCAAATAAAAAAGGTATTCTCATTTTATTTGAGCCATTAAGAAAACACTAGAAACACCATCAAAATAATGTCACTGCAGACCTTTCCCTTTACACTTTCATGAGGATCAAGTAAAACAAAACAAGCTCATTTTCAGGGAAACAAGAAAACAGTGCACACAGCTACATCACAGAGAAATGGTAGGACAGCTCTGCAGGCAACTCCAAAGCTGCTGCTACACTGCTTCATTGGGTATATGCCAAGGAACCAAATGCTAAAAAATGGAAAGGATTTGTATAGCTTAACATATGGCCCTCATCATGGCCAATAAAAGCTTCTGGGTGTCCTCAGGTGCTGCCCCTTCTGCAAAAAAGGGAGGGATGGAAAGGAGTCATGGCAAAAAGAGGCTGACTTATTTCATTATGACATAAAAGCTATTAAAAATAACTCTGAAGGTGATCTCTCAAGGCACAGTAGAAATGATCTGCAAGATCTTCACTCAGGTATTCTTCACTTGCTTTAGATAAAGCAAAACTATTTCTGCTTATATGCAATGTTCAAAGATTGTTGCTGATATTATAATATCAAAGAAACATTATACACCTGTTTTCTACAAGACCAAAATTGTCAACAATATTTTTATCCGAGATAGTTTACTAACCATTTTATTCTAAAGTACTTGTAGCATATTTTGTATTTCATGGAATGTATCGTATACTTCTACATTAAAGAATCCTTAGAATTGTCTTCCTTAATTCTACAGTTCAAAGTTCCAATTCCATTTAGGTATCAACCATCCCCTTTCAGATACACACTAAAAACACAATGAGTGCCCCAAAACAGTTTTCTCAAATATGTTCCACTTTTCAGCTTTTATTCATCATTTTTATAGTAAAATGAGATTATCTGTAATTAAAGATCTTAGAAAAAAATATAATAAGAATGTTTAGAAGTTAAAAGAAATGTATGAAGAAAGTTTCTGCTGTTGAAATGTCTTTACAAGGCCAAGAGTAGAAGTAGTATTTTGGCCAATTTTAAAAGTAGTTGTGCTCTTTTTTCTTTTTTTCTTTTTTTTTAATATCATCCATAAATTCATATTTTGGTGGCTCATAGATTTCAGTGGACATTCACATTCAATGAACTGAGTAACTTCACCTACCTGTGTCAACAGGTTTTAGACTAACCCATTCTGTTATCCCTAGAGATATAACCTTTGAAAGCTGATTATTGTAGACTATCAGTTGCCATCTAACAGCAGTGGTTTTTAGTTCATTTAAACTTCCTTTGAACACAAATTTTGTTCTCAGATGACTTCAAAGATTGTTGTGTTAAACATAAAGTAGCATTGTGTGATGAAGTGTTTAGCTGCAATATATCAACCTTACGTGCAAGAATACCCAGCAGTTCTCAAACTTCATTTTTCCAAGAAAATCAAATGAGAATGAGTCATAAAATGAAATGTGATTTATCTTCAAACAAACAAACAATACATATGTATTACAAACAAAATATATTTTTTTATAATGTTAAAAATGTCCTGAAAAAATACAGCCAAATTACTGGCAGCTGCAGTGCATGAGCACAAGACACAAATCAAGTTCTCTACTGTACATCAATTTATATTTGGTAGCAACTGCTAATTCACTATGGATTTTATAGCCACTTTTATGACATACTCACATTGCAACAAAGAAACAGTGTTGTTCCTCTACACAATATCTAAGGAAGAAATGAAAACGAGTAATCAGTCCCATGGCAGTAGCCATCAGTAATTTATAATTTAGATAGCCCATGTGAATCTATTTTATTTTAATTTTCCTGTGGTTATAATCACCAGTGTAGCAGGGCAAGGTAGAGGATAAGGTGATAAAAAGAGAGCTCAGTTTAACATTTAAATATTTTGCCTTAAATCTATTATAATGAATGTCTGTTAAATTATAACTATTTTATACAATCTCTTCACAATATAAAAAATAACTTGAATTTTTTAGAAGTCCATATTTTATGTTTTATTCCTCCATAAGATCATAAGGAATCTGTTCCTATGCTGTTCCATGATGTGCTGCATGCTATCCAAACCATTTTTTCTTATTTAGATAATGGGTAAGCTCAGTTAGCAGTTATGAAAATTGAATCATTTACCTGTATGCTTTCTCCCCCAAAGTTCTAAAAGATTTTTACATCTAGTCTTTTCCTCCCTGAATTGTACTTCCCTTCTCCTGAGAGAATATTATACTTCAGTGTAGAGTTAATTAGATCTGGTCTTACCTTGAAGCAACACAGCTACTTGTGTGTCTGCATGAGGATTTCAGTGACAGGCATTAAGCAGATTCAAAGCAGAACTCTGTTGAATTGTCAGCATTCTAACTCTCGGGAATGATGACACTACTCATAATTGTCAAAACCTGAAACAGGTTATGTATTCCATGAGTATGTTTGATATGTAGTAAAGATCATAAGGAAGACCTATAATTCTTGAACACAAAAGTAAGAAGAAAAGAATAGCAGAGAGATAAGAAAAAAATCTGCTGGGTTTTTTTTTCTTCATGAAAATACATGTTTCTAAGTTCACTAATTATAAATTTACCATAAAGGCAAGACTTATTCTGTTATATAAAGGGAACATGAGAAACACCACAGAGTAAAATATCAGGGGTGAAATATTACAGACTTCAGAAAAAAAGCACAGTTATTTAAGTACCTAACCCCCACTGATTTCAATGGCTCCTTCTTGGATCTGGTCCCAGATTTTTAGCTGCATCTGAAAGATGCTCATTTTGTGGAGCTCTAGCTGTTTACATTTTATCATTCTTAAGCACTTAGGGAAGGATGATATGAAGCATAATTTCAAGAAATTGAAAGCCTGATTTGTACTATGCATGTATGTCCTAACACTTAAGGTACTTATTTGATAGCTCCTGAGGATGTAGTAAGAAGATACTACCCTTTTCCTCCTGGGACCTACTTATTCACTAATGGTCTTCGAAACGAAGTACTGCAAAGCTACCCTGCCAGCTTTACGTTGCTGGAGGAACTTCCTGTACAAAAGTATTGCTCAGAAAAATGTTAATCTAACTTCCTAACTTCATTCTAATGTAACACTGATATGAACAACTATAATGATCCAATGATACTTTGTTAAAATTCTTATAATGTTTAGGAAGTAAGAATTTGAAAAGATAACTTTAGCTTTTCTAAATCATTACTTGTTTCTGAAGTGAAATGGTCTATAGATTTTGTAAAAAGAACATTAAAGATAGAAACATCTTTTTAATGTTTTTTGTAATTATATCAATTTGATATCTCAAATTTCATATTAAAATGCCTTTCACATTCACTGCTTATTTTATACAATATGGAGTAAAATACCATTAACTGCTGTCCTGGTTTTAGCTGGGGTGGAATTAATTTTCTCTCTAGTAGCTGCAGTGCTGTGTTTTGGCTTCTGTCTGAGAGCAATGCTGATAACACACTGATGTTTTAGTTGTTGCTTGGTAGCACTTACCCTGATCAAGGACTTTTCAGCCTCTTGTGCTCTGTATGAGAGGGGCAAAAGGAACTGGGAGGGAGCAGAGACAGGGACACCTCAACTAAACCAGCCAAAGGCATATTCCATGCAGCAGTATGTCATGCCTAGTATATAAACTGGAGGATATTGTCTGGGAGGGGCTGATCACTGCTTGGGTATGGGCTGGGCATTGGTCAGTGGGTGTGATTGTATTGTGCATCACTTGGGAGTTTGTTTTCTTCATCTCTATATCCTATTCTTATTGTTGTTGTTATTATCATTTTACTTTATTTCAATTATTAAGCTATTCTTATCTCAACTCGTTCATCCCACCAGGGCCAGCAGGGAGTGAGTGAGCAACTGCACGGTACTTAGTTGCCATCTGGAGTTAAGCCACAACTGCTTAATAAAGAAATAGAAAGATGTTAAGAGGGTTGAAATGTTAATAGAGTAAAAATAGAAGACGATTTTGTTAGGAAACACTATTTCCCAAGAAGGCGTATCAAACAGTAAGTTTACCATTCAGTGGGCAGTTCATACCCAAGGCCTGGATGAAAAGATCTTGCTGTTCTGAAGGCTCTCAGCTACCCATCATCTACTGATAATGAATTTATAAGTAAGAAGTGAGCAGAAACAGTGAAGTAGAGAATTTTATTTTATGACTTAATAAAAAAAAAGTTTATTTCCTCTTTTGAAAGTAACAATTAACCAATAATTATTCTAAGAAACAGTTTTTAACAAGACACAACCCATTTACAGAATCTTAATCATGCAGTAAACAATTATATAGCAACAAACACAGCATAATTAAAAAAATAAAATGTTGAACATATGTTTTAAAGTTATATATATTCTGGAAATATCTGCTTAATGGTAATGTTTCTCCTTTCTGGATGACTGCACAGTAAAAAAGATCATACTCAAAGAGTTACCTGTAAAAAAGAAACCCTAAAATAAAAGCAACATAAAAATATCTGAGCAAATTAAAGTTGGGAGAAGTGTTTGACTATGTAGGAAAAGAAGAGATGACTAACCTTGGTAACAAAGATTGGGAATAATGTCAAAGTTATTTCCAGAAGCTTCTGCAGTTGCCTGAGAATGGCAGTTTCTGTTATCTCCTGCAAAATGAGCACACTGGTTTTATTTGCCCTTTTTATCCCCTTTTCTACAGTTTTAAATCCTGATCACCATACCACAGCATGGGAAAGACCAAGAGCCATGAGACCTGCAGTGCAGCCCTGTTCTGGCCCAGGAGCAGGAAGGAAGGAAGGAGAGGGGCAACCTCAGAAAGCCCTCTGCTATTGCAGAGCATACTGAGTTGTGCAACCTCTTTCACCAAACACGGAACACAGATCAGGCTCCCTTTTAAAAACTAACCTGTTTTCTGGATTCTATTACTCCCATAAGAATTTTGGTTTAGACTCTAAGATTTCCCTAAGTGTATGCATTTTCATCATGTTTATGCACTGTGTGCAGGTGCCCAGGCACTGGCAACAGGGGTACTACATAGGTGGCCTGTGTGAGGAGTGGCCAGGGCTGTCCTGTGGTGGACACAGCTGGTTCCAGCTGGCTCCAACTGAGCCACTGCAAGGCACAGATGAGACCCTTGGCCAGTGTGGTGGTGCCTTTCAGGAACATACTTAAGTGTCCTGAAGAAAGGGGAAAAATGACAGAGAGAAGAGGGGAAGGCGGAAAATAAGTAAGAAACAGCACCTCTGTGAAATGGCAAATCTTTCTGCATGGTAGTTAGTAGTGAGGAAAAATTGGTGAGGGATAGCCCTGTGACCTCTCAGGTGAGGGAAGGAGCAGGAGAGGAAGTGCTTGTCCTAGGTTCAGCTGTAACAGTCATTTTTCTTTTTTCTAATAGCTGGTGCAGTGCTGTGGTTTTGACTTTAGACTGAGAACTACGCTGATAACACCGATGTTTTTAGTTGTTGCTCAGTAATGTTTACTCCAATCAAGGACTTTTCAGTCTCATGCTCTGCCAGGGAGGAGGGGAAGCAAGGAGGAAGCAGAGGCAGGACACCTGACCCAAACTGACCAAAGGAGTATTCCATACTGCAGCACGTCATGCCCAGTATATAAACTGGGGACAGTTACCGAAGGCCTAGATCGCTGCTTGGGTTCAGCTGGGTATTGGTTGGCTGTTGGTGAGTAATTGTGTTGTGCATGACTTGTTAAAAACATCAATCCCTGGATAGCTAGAGTTTAAATACTTTTAAAAATAAAAATGCGCTTTAGGATAAAATATTAACTCCATGAAAAGGAAACATTTCCTTTACTGAAAATATAATTGAAGTGTAATATTTTTCAATAAGCTTTATAGTCTTTTAAAAATATTTCTAGATTTTGTTGAATACAGGTGAGTTCTTCAGATTGATCCTTGATTGCACTGTGTTGACATTTACATCCTTATAATGTGTTACACCTCTTTCTTACTTAAGGAAGAAGTAGCAAGATCAAAACATTGAAATAAGATGAACAGGTTCAGTGGTGTAAAGACTATTATTTTGGTATTTGTCATAATTTAAGCCCAGCCTGTAATTTCAGCCACGCAGGCCTCGGTCACTCCCTCCCCTTCCACCCCCACTCCCAGAGGGATGGGGAGGAGAATCAGAAGAATGTAACTCCCACGGGTTGAGATAAGAACAGCCCAGTAACTAAGGTATAACACAAACCACTGCTGCTACCACCAATAATAATAATAAGGGAAATAACAGGGGAAGAGAATACAGCCGCTCACCACCTGATGACCAATACCCAGCCCGACCTGAGCAGTGCCTTAGACTTTCCAGGTAACTCCCAGTTTACATCCTGGGCATGACGTGCTGTGGTATGGAATACCCCTTTGGCTAGTTTAGGTCAGGTGTCCTGTCTCTGCTTCCTGCTAGCTTCGCCTCCTCCCTGGCAGAGCATGAGACTCAGAAAGTCCTTGGTCAGAGTAAACATTACTGAGCAACAACTGAAAACATCGGTGTTATCAGCGCTGTTCCCAGGCTGAAAGTCAAAACCACAGCACTGCACCAGCTACTAAGAAGGAGAAAAAATGACTGCTACTGCTGAACCCAGGACAGTATTGTAATAATCAATGTTATAGCTTTTACTTACTGTAGAACTATTTCACATTTCAGGTACAATCTGTGTGTTTTCAGATCTCCTATGGTTTATTTTGACCTTTCAGTTTGATCAAATATGCATTAAATATGTAACTTACAAACACTGATTTGCTTTTTTTCAATGTCAAACGTCTGGAACTCCATTAAATTTAAATATTTTCAAAGCCAAATTCTGTGCACTTACCAGTTAACTTTGTATTTAGTGAAAATATTGCAAAAATAGTTAAATTAAATTGCTAGTAACTGAGGGTTTTGCATAGTATTTTCTTGACCATTTCTTCCTTAAGTCATTATTTCGTATTATGCCAAGAGGAGCAAACATATCCTTGAAAATGTTAAATTTACAAGGAAAAATAATTTCTATGATGTGAAGACACTTCATAAGAGACATGTAGCAATGCTGAAGAAGAAAATACATTTACTGCATATTTATAACTGTCTACTGTTGCTTCCCTTAAAATATTCTTCACAGTATCATTTTTCGTCAAATCTGCTTTGACAAACTGGTTAAAAAAATAAAATAAAATTTTCTAATTACTGAAAGCATATCTCTGGCAGTAATTACTCATTTATCTTGTATCTACAAAATAAGTATTTAGTGATCAGCTTAACAGAGTAAAAGGAAATGTGCTTTGAGTGGTTCTTTTAAAGGATGAAAAACCTGAGAGCTTTCTGTCCAGAGATGATTAAATGGGCTGAAACATACAGATTGGTTGCATAGTGGATAACGTCTCCTAGAAGTCAAGGTTCATGCCTTGTCAGGAAAGAACTTACACTCATATAGATCTTATTTTATAGTGGAAATGATACAAGCATCTTAGAATACTACAAAACACCCTTGTGTGTCATTCTGTAATATAGTGTGGTTATGGACTAAGTTCATCTTAAACAATGGAAATAAATATTCAGAGTGCAGGTATCTCAGAAATCTTTCTCTTAATGTGATGTATGGAAATCTGACCTTGTCTTTTTTTTTAGGAACATGAAAAATTGTTTGAGTATAGTATAACACAATTTGGGGTTTGTAAATATGAAGTCTATTCAGTCTTCTGAATGCAAGAATAAATGAAGACTGGACGAAAATGGGAAGGAAATTAAGGAATCAATGAAGGAACCAAGAAAAGTAGTATGTAAGACCAATAAACACCAAAAATCTTGCCACTATTCTTTTTCTTATTTTTTTTCCCCAAAATATTCATTTCCATCTCTATGCACTTAAAGACAGGAAAAATGAAGTAGAACAGGTTTGAAATTAATAAGTGTTAAAAAATAGCATTTCAAAATATATTTTAGATGAGCACCACACCTTATGGTGACACCTAGATGAATGACAAACATTCCCATAAAATCAGAAAAACAAAGTTTACACACATTTCTTCTGAACAGTGTTTAAATTTGAGTTCAACTCTTCTCATCTCACTTCAGTTCCCTAACAATTAGGCACCTTAGTTTATTCACTTGCAAGCTTCCATTGCTAACAGAGGGTAATAAGCGTCTCCAGAGTATGATCCATTCCATCTCTCTTTGACATTTCTCTGGATTTTCTTTAACTGTGAAGGAGATTTCAACGGAAAACTAGTGCCTAAATTGGACTAATCGATGATCTTTTAGCTTAGCTATCTGTTTCCTAAAGGACAGATCATTTGAATGAATTGCAGGGAGCAAACACTCTAAACCATAATTTTTGTAATTTACACTGTTTTTCAATGGATTTTGAAGTATGATTGATGACATTGGCTTGTCCAAACCAAATTATTGTTTGTCTGTACAGCTCAAAGCACTTGCAAGTGCAAGAGTAAATAATATGGAGGAGAAGCTGACCTGAACAATGCCATAAATCTGGAGAAGGGTATTGAGTCAGGTGCTAATTTATATCAAGACTATAATGATAGGCTGTAAGAGATGACAATTTCTTTTATTCCGAGGACTTTATGGGATAGTTTTCTTTGCTTCCAAAGTCTTTGACTCAGATCCCTTTCCTCTCCTAGGCCTAAGCTAGCTCTGACTTTTTTTAAGAAATATAAATTTTAACGTGTTTTTCTGGATAATGAGATATCAAGGGGATACAAGACACGTAAATATCTGACTTTGAGACAGCTCTTTACTGATGGCAGGTTGTTTAGTTAAGAAATATATATATGTTTAATATTTATACTTATTTGAATTCAGTTTTAACATTAAACAGCTGTTCCTTCTGGCTGACAGAATTAATGAAAAAATCTGATCCCAAGAACTAAAATGGAAAACATTTTCTATTTCATAGATGTTTTTATAACTAAATGAAAATTCAATTATACACACCTTGGATTAATTTTTTGTCTGATTTTGTATTGAATATTTGTCACAGTTAGCATACAGGTGCAGGTGCATGAACTGTTACAGAGGATTCAAAGTATAACAGTACTTTATTTGTAAACATAGGTAGAAACAATAAATCACTCACAGGACTGATCATCTTCCACAGAGAAATGACAAAATTTTGGGCCAGTAGCAACTTTACAATGACACCAACTAATCAAATGCACAATTTACCCAGAATTCCCACATAAAAATATCTTTCTCAAATATTAGAGAAAAAAATGTAAGAGAAAAATAAATGAGTGTTAATTCTTTCTAAAAGCTGTGTATATGTATTCTAATTTCACTATAGCATGACTAGCTTCAGGATAGGGTATCATACACTTCAAATATTGTTTGATTCTTCTACTTTTTGATACTCTGGGTGGCTGATTTTTCCTTACAAATATGTATCCATTTTGTATTCAGAGATAAAAGGTGACAGCAGTAGTCAGTACACATAAATTACAGGCAAGTTTCCAGTTAGGATGATTTATGTCCTAAGAAGGAGAAAAATGCCATCATTTTGTTATTTATGTGAAAATCTCTATTAGTTTTGTAACTTAGGACTTTGAAATGACTAGAGAATAGGATTTTTAAGTAGAACTACTATGAAACGTCAAGTATCTTTTTCAGCAAGATTTCTTGGAGAGATGTTCTAATGGGAAGTGAATCACCATAACTTACAGTAAGCCTGTGACGCATTGGAAAAAAACAAATATTGAAGGATGCATTTCTATTTACACAGTCCCACAGTCCCACTCCAAGAATATTCATCTGAATAATGAAGTAGTCAGTAATTCTGTTGCTTGTATAAGAGCATGTGTCTTTAATGTGATTTCAGGAATTTGTTAGGCAGGATCATTACACTCTGAGAAATAGCTGATAGCTGATGTAACCACCTGTAATCATATCAGATAACAAAGGTGAAAAAGGGAGAAAATTTCAGAAATCCTAGAAGAATAAAATCTTCAGATGTCCTAATTGTGTTACAAATATAATTTACAGTTTTAGATGTACTTGAAGAAACTGTGGGCTCAGATTTGTAATTATGCCACTTTAAATTGGCATATAATCATGTGTCATATAAGCCTGAATAATCTCTTCCTTTGTGTGTTTCATTAGCACACTCAATTGGGATTTCCAGCTGGTTGAGATTTTCACTGATGGAAGAAAAGTTAATACAGTGGGATTTCTGAACTAAAGTCTCATTGCAAGCCTCTCCTCACCATTCATGTCGTTACATATGTAACTCTTGAAAATGCTTCCCATTCTTGGGGTTTGGATTTTTTCTTTCCTTTTCTTTTTTTTTCTTTTTTTTTTTCTTTTTTGTGTTCACTTAAACCAACTGTTTAGTTGGTTGTGTTTGGTTGGTTTTGGTTTTGTAGTACTATGTGTTATATCTTTCCTTTACATACTTTCTGCCTTGACTTGTTTTCTTTTAGATAAGATCCAAAAGATGCTGCTACTCATCTTACATATGCTCTTTCTTATTCTAAAAGAATGTTATTCTTTTCCCTTCTTCTCAAATATACCACTTAGAAATATTTTTTTTCATGTGTATATGTATATTAGCACACACAAACTGCAGTACAAGTTTACAAATGGACCGAAATATCTGCCAGCTGGACAAAACTGTGAAATAAACCCGTATCAGATACTTTTTCTCTCTTTTTTCCCATAGTGTTATCTTGACACTTTAAATCAGCAATGATTTAAAGCTAATAATTGGCACTTAGTGTTAATCAATGGCAATTGCTCTATTTCTTCTTTCTTCTAAAACCTTTATTCATTATAATTTTGCCACTCATCTTTCTGTCCTGTTTCCAAAAAGAGCTTCTGGCTGCTGTGCCTATCCAGCAAGTCATGCTGCTGAATGACTGTGAAGTGCATCAGCAAAAAATATAAATTCAAATTCAGGTAAAAAAGCCTTAATTTTCTGTTCGCTCCAATCTTCTTCCCTTTCAGAATGCACACTTAGCAAAATCATGTTCATAGCTCAGGTTTTTTTTCAGTTTTGCCATTGTTACTCAAAGCATGATGATCTTTTCTATCTACTACATGACAGCTACCTATTCAAGGACAAAGTAGATGCAAATTTGTGTTTCAGACCAAACAGAAGTAAATCACTTAAGAAAGAAAAGAGGAACAAATCAGTATGGGAATCTAACAGTCATACTAATTTCCCCTGACTGAGAATGTTACTCTTTCAGAATCTTTGTGGCCACATTTACACAGACTTCTAAATCTCTTATTCTAACTCTCTGTACTTCATAATTACTTAGCAGAATTATTTTTCCTTCTTCTAATTTCCCAAGGAAAAGACCCTCTGTGCCAGAGACTATTTTATTGCTTCCACAAGAAATCTGCTGTTGTGCTAGTTTCAAGATGGTACTCTCTTTCAAGGGAGAAAAATTAGAACCCAACAAAACCCCTAAGTGAATTCAAAGTAAATGATACGGCTGAAGAGATTGTCTTAAAAGGCCTAGCAGGCACATGAATCATTTAGATTATATATGGGTGGAATTACATAACCACCTTCAGTAAATGTTAACTTTTATCTTCTAAGACACTAAGCTTTTTCTTCCAAGTGTTGTGATTGGTTAAGAAGTCTTCCATTCTCCTACTCACCTAAATATTTCTTGTTCTGCCAGTGGATGGAGTGAGCTCTTAAGGGGCATGTTATGATGTCTGTAGAAAAAAGGACATGAATACTGGTCTTGATTTACTGTGGTTGTTCATTTAATTTAAGATTAAACTAAATTAAACTGACATCTGCATTGAAGATTTTTCTTTCATGTGTTTTTCAGTAGCCTAATCTATGCGGCAAATGTAAAACCTGAATGTTTGTTAAAAGCTCAGAAAAAAAATATTTAAAATTGTTTAGTGTCTCTCTAGTTTTACCGCAAACATCTGAAGCCTTTATTTCTGCTTATGAAAGTCATTTAAAACAATAATCTTATTTGATTTTAAAATTTCTTTTTTGAATACTTATTCATTATTTGGTTAATATGGGACCTGATTATAGGAGTGTCATGAAGTACACTGGAACAATCCAGATGAGTGAATACTAATGCCCTGCCCTGTGGCTTTCTGCAGAGGTGTACATTAATGAAGTTGGAGCACAATGTACTGGCTCCCTGAAAAAACTGACACAGCATTCACAGCCTGGGCTGTTCTCAAGCTAGCAAGAATTTAGGGTTCCAAGCTATATGGACACTACAGGCTAAGAAAGTTGTGGCTGTTCAGCCTAGAGAACAGATGACTGCATAGTGACCTCATAGCAGCCTTCCAGTATCTGAAGGAGGCCTACAGGGATGCTGAGAGGGACTGTTCATCAGAGACTGTACTGACAGGACAAGGGGGAGCAGGCTCAAGCTTCAACTGGGGAAGTTCAGATAAGATGGAAGAAGTTCTTTACTGTGAGTGGGTGAGACACTGGAATGGGTTGCCCAAAGTGGGAAATTCTCCATCCCTGACAGTGTTCAAGGCTGGGTTGAAAGAGCCTTGGTGTGAGGTGTCCCTGGCCACGGCAGGGGGGGCTGGAATGAGATGATCTCAAGGTCCTTTCCAAACCTAACCATTCTATGATTCTACTATTCTATTGAAGCACACTATTTTTAAGGAGGAACTTTTCAGAGCTACAAATAGAGAACCTATTTTTACTCCATTTGTAGTAGCATCTCTTAAGTCTCTTCAAAATCACTTTGGATTTTTTGTTTCAGTGAGTGACTGTGCAAAAGCAGTCAGAATCAATCTTCTGGGATAGGTCAGATTGGTCAGTGAGCTTCTAACACACTATTGTTACCAGGACATTTGAGTGTCCTTTGGAATACAGAAGGGAAGCAAACTGTGTGAGAGTCATTCCAATTTCCCATCTCCTAGGAAGACTACTCTTCCATGCACAGCAACACTTATTCCTCATCTATTTGTTATCAGGCTGTGACTCTTATATACAACATGGTGCTCCTCCAGTCTCCTGTTTTCTGCTGGATGAAATGAATCACTTTCATCCTCTATGTTGTTAACTTGGTCACTGTCACAGCCAGCACCTTGCACGGGTAAAGCCATTTGATCAATGAAGTTTTCAGTGTTAACATTTCCTGACAACCTTTTGTTTGTTCCTGTTTTCAACCAACTCAACTTTGTATATATTCGTTAATCCAAGAACAAGGCATCTTGGTACTGGAGAGGGGATTGCTTTTAAACCGCAAATGCACGAAATGCACAAAAATATCAGTTGGCTCATTTCAAACTGTAAAGCTGCTAAATACACTTTCAGGAGAGTTGCTCAGGTGGATCTGGATAGAGGAGGCTGGATTTAAATGGATGGCAGCAGGTCTGTGAGTATAGCAGGCACCATTCCTCACAGTCTATTTACCTGCCTTTCCAATGATGTATCTGAAATGATTTTTCTCTGCATTTTCAGTCTATTCGAGAAATGAGTAAAAAAACCTTCATGTGTATATACGGGGGGTTGAGGTGAGTGCAGCATACACATGTGTTCCAGTAAACCAGAATATATTATTAAGTCTAAATATAAGCATACCACTCTTGATACTGCCTTTTTCAAGTTGTTAACTTTCACTTTGTCTCTATTATATTAATCCCTTTCTTCCATTAAGTGTTATATTTATTATCTGTCCCTGAGAGTAACTTGGGCACATTTCTCAGTCACTGAGAAATTAAAAAAATATTATTGATCTCATATAAAAACTCTCCTGAGGCACTTGCATGAGACGGTCTTCTGAAGGAAGAGATAAATAATGTACTACATAGTAGGTGGCAGATGCCTTTCTGTCTTGAATCCACACATGCTAAGTAGAAGGGGTGTGAATACTTTTCAAACCAGATTGTCTTCTGGAGGAATTATTGGACAACAAATTCTCCAGCAGAGCTAATACAAATTCACTGGCTTTTGGCTTGCAGCATCCATGCAAAGGATATATTAATTTTCTGTTCTTGTAATATTTGTACCTTATTTTGTTCATTAGAAGATCACAAATTGATCAAAGCCAGCCAAAGTGCAGGTTATCTTAGTTTATCTTTGAATTTAGCCACCCTCTGCATTTGCCGTATTACAAAATGAATCTATAAAATGCTGCTTGCCTTTAAAATTACTATAAGCTAATTTCAAATGTTTTGCTGGTAAATGGCATTTATATTATTCCTTCGACATCCTTCCAGTGAATTTATGCAGAACTTCCTTTTTTTTTCTTTTTTTGTTACAAACACCAGTGTCATGCTAAAAATGTTTTAGGGGGTTCACTGTAAATAGCTCTGCCTTGCCACAGTTTCCCAGAGGCACAAACTTCACTTTGAGAATATCTCAGGTACTGTCAGTATTCTGCCTTTTCCACACCATGGTTTCCAGAAAGAAATAGAAGTCTCAAATCATGGGCTACCTGGCAGGACTGTACATGACAGCCTAGTATCTAGCTTTTGTAACCTTGTAAGAAATAAGTCATTACAACAAATTAAGCTTTCTAAGGCTTCATGTAAATTATTGTACTCCAGCAGTAGGTACTCAATTTTCTGTGCTGTGTTCATTAAAAAAAGGTGATTTTTTTCATACATTTTTTATCTGGCAGGCAAACCTATGACACAGTGATATTGTTTTTTCTTTTATGCATTTTACAGGAAATTTTAACGGGTTTTTAAACATAATTAACAAAGAATAATTAAAAATTACTATGCATTGCAGATATATAAATCAAGGAATACAATAAGAATAACAATAATGTGCTACAATATCACGTTATTCTCCCTGCAGAAGACTCTAACCTAAGCAGACCATGTTGTTAAAGGTTCAATGACTTATGCTAATAGATTTGTTGTATATTAAATTCTTCTGAAGAATTATATATCTCAAGATCTTTATTTCAGATCTTGATGGAGATGCCTGATGAGATATTTATACTGTACTTGTGCCATTGGAAATTACATATGAGTTTCATCTCACCCAAAATTGGACTTTCAGAATTTAGATCTGAAAGTCTGAGTTAATCACCCTATACTCCCTTTCTTAATAAGAATGGACTCTGATAATTTTAAGTCCTCTTAAATATCTTAGGGTCCTCTTTTACGAGTGATAGATTGTACATAAGAAATGTTTCTTTAAGCACACGTAAAAATAGATTAGTTTAGAAATAAATATCTAATTTCAAAACTCTCAGGTTAAAACAGATGGCTGTTATGATAAGAATGCTTTTTAAAATGAAAAATGCTAAATTCTTTGCTAAAAATTACAAAGCACACATTATCTGTCCACTAACTGGGGATTTATACAATGGATTAAAGTGTAAATTAAAACACAGATATCCTTTTAATATTTCAATGACTGTTCTTAAAAGATATTTTTCTACATCACAGCACTTGAGCTGATCTAGTTAGATAAGTTATTACTTCCCAGTTCAAGTCACTTTTATAAATTGAGAATGCTTGCATATTTTGAGTACAGTTAAATTAGTAAAGTAAAATTGGAGCTGAAAAATTAATTCATAACTGTAAATTTATTTCATGCATTTTGCCTAATCTTTTGTTTGAAGATTATCCCCCCACAGATGATACTAAAAAGCACATACCTTCCAAGAATAATTATTGAAGTACAGATAAGCCTAGCAGCAGTTTTTCAAAACCTTTCATATTTAAAATTCATGATATGTTGGTTAATTTTCATTGCACCTTTGGGTTACCTACTACTGTTTCTGTAATTTTCTTTAGGCCATGCATTCCAAAAGCACTACTTTTATTACTACTGAATTATAACTGAAATGTTACAGGATCAAAACCAGTACTTTTTCTGCTTTTGCTGCTCCAGTTTAAACTCAGTGGTGACAGTCACGTTAACGTGACTATACAGGGCAATGTGCAAAAACTTTTAAAAATCTATTTCAGATTTTTATAAAGTACTTGTGATTAGCTGTTTTGTTTGATACTGTTTTAATCCACTTTAATTCACTCTTTTCACCCCATACCAATAATAAGTTTCTTAAAAAAATACTCCTAATAGAAGTGACCATGACAGCATTAGACTGTTTAACAGAATCCCGGTCTTGAGAACTGTCAAAACTGAAAATCTTTTCTCCATGAGTTACTGATTTTTCTGTGCAGCTGCAATCACACCTTCTTAAGCAGAATCTTTTCTGTAACATCATGACCAAACTCTGTTACTATTCTTTTTGTTCTAATTTAATAAATACTTTAAATATTTTAAAATTTGCTGCTTCTAGCTCTAGATTAATGCCAACAACAAGATTTGGTTTACTTTGTGGCAAACCATATAAGTATGTAAGTATGATTAATACAAAAGAATAACAGCTATTATGTTTCTGCTGAAATAGTTCTCAGCTGGATCTGCTCCCTAATGAGGTCACTGGATAGGCACTGAAATGCTTGTTACAGTACAGAGAAACAGAAAAAGCAGACGTGTGAGCAATTGCCTGTCAGTGAAACGTGAGACAGACTCTCTTATTAACAGCATTGTTTCATGCCAGTGCCATTTTATACTTAAATTGTTCACTGGATCTTGTTGTGAAATGCCAGTACTGTTATTGAGGAAATGTTGTCTATTGACAGGTTCATATGACCTTAAAGAATTAAGCAGCATATTTGGTTTAGTATACTGGTCATGATATAGTAATAGAATCATAGAATAGTTAGGGCTGGAAAGGACCTTAAGATCATCAAGTTCCAACCCCCCTGCCATGGGCAGGGACACCTCGCACTCATGTCAATCAGCTTTTGATGTCTGCTAGGTACAGAGTGAGATTTTCCTGAGCTGAAGATACAAAATTTAGATGTCTACATGTGAATACCTACAGATGTGCTTGGTAACTAAGCTCTCAGTGGTAGCAATGATGATGAATGGCTTGGGTTTTTTGCCTAACTCTAGACTTCTAAAATGCTACTTGAAGTGTCCTAAAGTATTCTGCTGCCACACCAGAAAGGCACATGCTGTCCATAGCTTCCAGGCATGGCAGGATGTCTCAGATACTGTAGGGAGTTTAAAACTACATGTGTGTTATACATGTAAATTTTAATGTTGTTGTCAGCCTCATCCATGACTACTGTATCTATACAAGAATATTTCTGTTTCTAGTAAATGGGTTTTACTTATAGTATGATTTATCTCTTGTAAGACAAAGTCTACTATGGGTCAAATGAACTGTGCTCTCCACTGATTGCAAAGGAATTCTAGGCAAGTAGCTTGGAGGCCAAGTTGGGTGGGACAAATGTGATATGATATGCCTTTTCAGTTAGAGTGTCCTTGACCTAAATTATAAGACTCGGAGCATAGAAAGCAGTAAAACCACACATTCTTTCTAGCATGGTGGAACATTATTCTTTATCTTTCAGAAAGTTGTCTCCAAACTCTCTGAAACCAGGTCATTCATACAGGAACAGGTGACTAGTTTCAGGCATACAAATTTAAACATGTTGGACTTGATATGAGAAAAAAAATAGCCTCAGAACCAATCTTTAAATGATCTGAGTACCCAGACACTGAAAATTACAGCAGAAAATTACAGTAATCCTGTAATTATTAAACACTTTAGCCTTCACCACACAAGAATGAAAATCTTAGTGACTTCTGGATGATGACAATTCTTTGGAAGCTTAGTGTTTGGGAAATAATGCTACCCTCACTTCTGCACCTCTTGGACTAGGAGCAAGCCATCAACTTTCAGATCACCTAACAGTGTAGACATGAAGACTGTCACACACATCTGCAGATGTAGTAAATTGCATAACCAGATTATTTTACTATAAAACTATGTGATATATGTGACAGTTGTCCTCAAAATGCTTGAAATGTTATGGGGGCTCTAAACTTCAAATGGTGCCATAAAAACAAAGTAAAAATAGTCAATAAAACACCTAAGGTATACTCTTAGCGTAGTGTTGTGAATAACAGACTACTTCACTGCTACACACAAGACATTTTGCAATAAAACATGACTTCTTCCTTTGCACCTCCAACTACCTGTGTGATCATTTACTACCAAACCACATTTTTAACATTCTAGTAATTACTATTTCAGGAATGTTGCTATCATTCTACTTTTTCATTTCTTTGTTCAAAAATATATTGGAAAATCCAAAATAATATTTATTGTGGAGGAAAGCTTATAGATCAGAGCAAATATTACATACATACTTCTCTGAAGTTTGTTTTGTAGGATTTGTTTACTTTTTCATCTGAGAAATAATTCTTTAAATGTTTTATCTTGTGTTTCAACAAATGTTATCATTTTATAACTGCTCATATATGCAGCAGTTTAATATAATAGCAGAAATATTACAATGCATTTAATCCTGTAGGGAATACCAGTATTTTCACATTTTTCCTCAACCCCTGACTTGACAAGTAAATAATAGAAAATAATGAAATCTGAAAAAGGTTCCTGGAACTGAAGAGCTGAAGGAAGAACAGAAGAAAATATGGATTAAGAAATAGTAAACACTAAATTTTGAATCAGTTAAACAGTCAAAGACATATTGTTATAGGACCAGATGCTCTTCTGCAAAATATAGGTGAAATACAACTTACTGTCACTGTTTCTTGAGAGCATTATGGCTGCACAACGATGTGCTGTATGTAACATTTCAGCCTGAGAAAGGTAGGTTTGCACAATCAGAAGCATAGGTTTCTCTTGGGCTGTATTGTCTACACAGTGTAATAACACTGTTATGCAGGAGTTAAGATCAAACTCAGGAAGAGATTAGTACAAGTAATATGATTGTCTCTGTTTGGATCAAAATGTAATATTTTGCATATGGTTCTCCAATAATGAAATTTTGAGAAACCATATCTTTAGTTGAAATTACTGTTTTGATTTTAATTGGAAATCACTGATCACTTCCAACTGCAAAGCTAGCTAACAGGATGATTATTGTGCTGTTGACATTAATCATTTTCAAGACCCAGCTTTTATACACCTAAATCACATTGAACAGCTGTATTTTTATTATTTTGCAACTACCCTCATGAGTGTTTACACAAGACCTACTTACTGTGAGAAAGGTGTAAAAGTCAGGAAATCAGAAACTAAATTACTATGATATATTCTATGGTTTAACAGTGAACTACTATCTCTATATCTATTTCCATGTGCTACTTTAATCCTCTTATCTCTTCAGTGTATGCTTTTCACTGACTGGGACAACATCCATTACAAGAGACAATCTAGTTCATCATCTTTGTCTCTTAGTGCCTGAATTTACTTAATCAGATACAGCTGTCTTCATCTAAACTCATACTTAAGACATCATTCACAGTCAGAGTGGATCAAGGGTGTCCTGAGTTCAGCTGTAGCAGTCATTTTTCTCCTCCTTAGTAGCTTGTACTGTGTTGTTTTTTCTTAGTATTATCCCAGCAATTGCTACTTCTCTCCATTCGCTATGTAGTCTGGTATGATAGTTCTACTGATAAAAAGTCACTACTTAGAAGCAAAATTTGTCATACAAATGCCATTCTACACGTTCATGTGTGTGTGTTGGTGCTTAGATTTTAAAATTCTCATTATGAAAGGAGGAAAAAAAAAGAAGACTCCTAGATCTCTAAAGATTATCTGCAAAAATGCTGCAGTTCAGTCTTCACAGACCTGTCTTGTCCTCTAAAGATTTGATTCTCTCACTGGCTGCCAATATGAACTATTAAGAATCATAGAATCATGGAATAGTTAGGGTTGGAAAGCACCTTAAGATCATCAAGTTCCAACCCCCTGTCATGGACAGGGACACCTCGCTCTAAACCGTATCACCCAAGGCCTCGTCCAACCTGGCCTTGAACACTGCCAGCGATGGAGCATTCACAACCTCCTTGGGCAACCTATTCCAGTGCCTCACCACCCTAACAGGAAAGAATTTCTTCCTTATATCCAATCTAAACTTCCCCTGTTTAAGTTTTAACCCATCATGTCAAAATGTTATGACTACAACAAAGAAAAATGGAAAAAACTAAATCACTTCAGTCTCCATTAGACTTGGGATTTTGTGGATATGTCTTTTCTGCAACACATCAGATTCTGTGTGACTTCTTCCATAACTAGCTGCTTAATCTGTCACAGTTTATCTGCTCCTAGATGTAATGTGCTGAGAAAGATCACAAAGGACCACAACTGAAGTGCTGCATGACAAATTTACTAGATTTGCATGTCTTATTATTTAATGTGCACAAGATCATGTAGACTTCCAGAGATTATTTTAATGTTTTGGATTCTTTGTGGTTTATCTCTATGGTTGTTTAAAAATTCTAGCACTCAGAACTCTGGTTAGCTATTACTTATCAACTGGAATCACAGTGCATCATTTGTTTCTGGTGTTCATGCCATGTACTGTGATTCTATGTGTGTTTTTACTATATAATGTTGCACGTACATGACATTTTAAGTTGCCTTCCTACTAAACATGTTTACCAGAGAACATCAACTCTTCAAGAATTCATTTAAATCAAAGCTGTTATATACACTGCTTTCTTTGTGACATTAACGAAATACACTGGCTGTTCTGATAGAACTAGACATCAACCATGACCTTATGCCAAAATACAAGATATAATAAAAAAAAATCCCCTCAGTGGCCAAATTAATCTCATAAACAACACAGGAATTTCTTCCAACACTATCTACAGCATTCTTTGTAGCCAAACATTGACCATGTTTTACACACATGCAAGAAGTTTTTCTACCTGTTCTAATGATAATGTGATAATGTGCATTCAACGCTTGCCACCTCTCAGCTGTCAAATAAGCTTGCTTCATCCAGTGATGACATGAAATGCCTGACTGTATTTAACTCAGTACAAACTTGATTTTAAAGAAAACTTTGCTATACAAGTGGCCTTAGAATTCTCTGCAGAAAACAGGTTTTTTTTCGTTTTCATGGAGGAAAAAAAATCCTGCTAATTGTGGCACAGCCTACCTCAAGAGCAGTAAATAATTTTTCTACTTTCATTTCCTTTACATACGTGTTTATTTTAAAAGAAAACTTGCAAAAGCTGTTGATGTTTTAAGTCTCCTAGCACCACAGTTTAGCAATTTTTACTCTGTTAATATTGAAGATATTGCAGAATGTAGATAATTGGTAGTTGTTATATGTGGTTATTACTGTTAATTCCAAGCAATTATTTCAATTGCTGAAATATTTTTCTGTGTTGTGTGTTCTACATAAACGTTAACACTTTTCAAACACAATGGTTGCTTTGTTAATTTTATTTACAGCTCTTTGCCAATTTTCTCAGGTTGCTTTAGTGAGTGCCTTTGAAATGTTTTGATGGTTTTTACTTCAGTGAATTTGGAAAACTGCCTGGTTTTTTAATGCTAAGTGTGAAGCTTTAAATATTGTCAGGCTCCACTCACTAAAAAGGAAAAAAAAAAACATTGAATTATTAAGTCAGTATTGAAGCCCTGAAAAATCTCTGTTTATAATACTCTTAAAAGTTTAACACGTACAAGACTTTAAGAGCACATGGTTCTGTGTTGGGTGTACTATTGGCAAGTATCTTGACATTTTCTCATAACACTGACTATATTTTTAATAATTTACAAAAAGATTGTAACATGATTTAAGAGTAAGAAAGGGAGAAAGAAAAAAACCTTTCTCCCAGCCCGTACACAGCTACAGAAGGGCTTAAACTACAGCAAGCTGTGTTTAAGCATCTCTTTGTAAGTTCTAAACACAAATATAAAAGTAAATTATTTCCTCTATGTCATATATATTTTTTCACTCCTTTAATTTTTTAAGCTAATGTCAGACTTTATCTGTATGACCAGAACAATTTCTTTTATTTCACTTCATTACTGTGGCCCCTTAGCAATAATTACTTACAGTGTACTGCCTTAGACCCTAATCTCTCTTTTCCTTCAAAAACACAATTTTTTTTTTTTTCTCATATAAAAACTTGCCTACCCACAGATAGCCAAAGCAGTCTACACCACCGTTCACATTTTTAAGGACTAAACTCACTGGTTGGTAGACATCTCAGGCTCTACTCACTTTACATAGGATTCTATATCCATGCTAGTTACCCCATACTACTTTTTTGGTCAGTGAAAAATGAACTTTCAGCAGAAATGAATCAGATTAATCTAATCTATTAACAAGAAATTAGGATTAATCTGATCTATTAACACACTTACTATACGATGCTAAAAATTATGAAACAGATGTATTTCTTTCTTTCCATTTACTAGAAGGTTCTACTTGAGTTTCATAAATCTTAATTTCATGAGATTACTATTGCTATTCCTTCTCAGTTTATAATTCTCTGTATAGTTCTCATATCCTTCCTCTGCAATGTATATAAAACTAATGAAATTTTTTTAAAGAGAAAAGAATTTTACTGTTGAATATATTGGATTAAAAATGTTTCAAAGGGAAGATTCTGGGCCTAAGGCATTATGTCTGCTCAAATTGATAGAAAAACAGCAGAATTAACCTCTGGATTGTGTATTCATTCTGAGTAAATAAATGAAAGCAGACATGTAGCTCAAAAAAAAGGGACTTTACTGTCAGTTTTCCTGTCTCTTTCTCAAACTTAATAAGCATGTAACTACTTCCACGAAAGAGAACTTGCAAAAAATGAATGCAAATTCAAAGGTATAGGAAAAATTCACTTAGCTGAGGGAGATGAAAGACTGGGATATACTCCAGATTACTCAGTTCAAATCAAGTACTTAACAGAATAGTAGCTTCATTAGAGGAAAAGAACTTTAAAAAAAACAGACTTTAATTATTTTATATTGATTTGTTTTTCAGGAAATTCTAAGCGTCACTGCAGAAAAATAAAATCTCAGACCTACTTTTTTTTCATCTTATAAAACTCTCAGGGTTTTGTCTTAGCCAGACACCTTTTGGGAGTCCTAATTGCGGTTAGCAAGTGAGTCAGTGTCCAAGAGACAGCTAGAGAACTTATTGAAACTAATGAGTTTGTCAAACACAGTTTCAGGCTGAATGAAAGGAACAATAAAATTTTTCTATGTAACAGAGATAGCTGAAAACAATGGAATAATCATCCAAGGCAAATAGCAGATCAGAGTTACTTTGAGCACATGCTATTGACATATAAATAGTTTAATTTATATCAGTTCTAGCTGTCCTGATTTTTAAAATAGTTGAGAACATGTGACAAATATAAGAAGCTGTCACCACTCCTAGGAAGATGAAAGCTAAACATCCTGGTTTTAAAAGCTCATTTCCTAGGGAATAGTCAGAACACATCTCAAACTTCTCAATACACTGCCTGTTTAGTTTCACATACCTGACATAGTGTAATCTGTGTCACTTTAAATGCTCTAATTAATGTCTCTGTATATACCTATAAGCATGATTAAGTGTGATAGTTGCCTGTTTAAAGTAGAGGCATTAGGCATTTGGATAGCAAAAAAAGATGTTTAGATGCAGGAAGCTGTGAAAGACCTGAAGAAGTAGCTGTCAATGTCAGCGTTCAGAGGTGCAAAACTCTTTGAGTATACAGTTCTCTGTCTCTCAGATTGTAGAACAAAGATATTGTGTCATCTTTTATTCCAGTTGTAATTAGCAAAAGTTTAACTGGGTTCATATTCCTGTTTCAAATAAATAAGCCTATGTATGCAAAGAATACATCTTTGGTAACCAGTTCATCCTCCGAGCAGAAGCAATCCTTTCTGCCTGAATATTAGCCAGATATTCAGATCAGCTAGGTGATCTACCTATAAAGCTGCAGCCAACATTATCTTCCTTGCCTGCTGACTTTTAATACTCACTCTTCTCTCCAAATCCCCTTACTGGCAAACTTTTACTACTATACTAAGTTAAATTTTCCTAGACTGTTGCTTTCCAGGCCCCGCACTACTGCATGAATACTCCATCCTGACCACTTTTCATTAGTAGATTTAATTTCTGGGCAGTGTTGACTCTTGACACAGCCTGACATGAGAGCAGACACAAGTATTCATTTCACTTACATATGAAAATCCTAACAGAAAGGATCATGCTATCTGAAAGCACAAAACAGACAATGACTGACACATGCAATGTTATGCTATATATGTATGTTTGTGTATTTATTTATCTATCAGTAACATCAACATATTTTCTCTCTTGCAGTTTTTCTCCCTGGAACACAGCAGGAACTTGCACATATACAAGAATGAAATCCAATACTGTAAAGCAAACATTGTTCCACATACTTTTTATATTTTCTGCCATTGCTTCAACTACCACAGAAATACAAGTGATTTGAAGAATATTACTCCAAGATTACTGGTTTGTGAAATCAAGAATTTTACTTGGGCATGAGATTGTGACTTTTGCACACTAGGATTTAGTATTGCAGGTATTCACCATCCATTAAAAAGCCTCTCAAGAGCTCCAAAATCTGATCATATGTGTGATAATAGACCTTTGATTATAGAAAATGAGACTTTTGGTTCATTGGCTGGTTGCTTTTGAAAATCTATTATATCATTGAAAATCTAGATAATGGAAATATGTACAGTATTTTCCTCCTTAAAAACACTGTTCTGACTCTACAATAGCAGTTGGGATGACTAAGGTAAAAGAGTGCGGCAATTTCTTAAGGAGAAAGTGAACAGGGAAAGGCTATTCATTTTACACTGAAGAAGCAGAGATGACAAAACTGTAATTCCCTTTAACATTCTACCTGCTTGCTTTAATCATGAAAATACCTTTAATACAAGAAAAACTGTATTCATATCCCTTATATATAGGCTTCTAACAGTAATATCAGTGATTTGACCATCTATCTTGATGACAATTGAAAAAGTTTCCTTCAGACTGAGGATATTGTTGGACTTCTTGGAGGAGCCTTCTTCTCTACTGATAACAGAATACTGTAGAAGACCCTTTGATCTTGTCACACCTAGAGAAAATACCTGAAATCAGGTGGTGTGACTGCCCAAATAATTTTCCTGCACAAATATTTATCTTGCTTGCAACCATTCTTCAGCTTAGTACTCTATTTAGTTCATTAATTAGGTTTACTGAAAGGAAGAGATGAAAATCCCAGGTAAGAAATAAAGTTGCTGTCCCTTGTCTTATTTTATGAATCTCTTTCATGTCTTCTTGGCTTTTTTATTTCTTATATTTGCTTCTCCACACCATGACCAAAGTGCTTATAACTGGTAAGACAGCATTTTAGTTACAGTAAATCCTTTTTTTTTCACAGAATTTTTGCCTTTTTTACACAAATAATAGCTACCACCTTTGCCGTCTCCTAGTCTATCATTGATTTAGTGGTTCTAATGGTTAGCTGGTTATATTGGAAAGGTTTTTTGGTACGGGTTTTGACTTAGTTTCCCTCTAATGGCAATTTCTCACTTATATTCAATATTGGGAACACACAGCTTTGTTTCAATTTTATGCCAGCCAACCATTAGCTAGATGACCAAAGAGAAAAAAAAAATACTAATTTTAAAAAGTAAATAAATAAATAGATTTTTTTTTCATTTTCATGCAGGTCCCCTTATCAGTCTAGTCTTAATAATAATACTTTTTTTTCTAATATTCAGTTTAGTGTGTGACAAGCATCATACATATCCTTGACTGTTCTAACACTTCACATACTGGAGTATCTGTGTATCTTGTTTAGAATATAAAAATGGAAGAATACCCTCTCTGCTTTTTTATATTCTCTCTCTGTTAGATGGTCACTGCAATTGGTTTTCTGGCTTGCTTTCTTAGGCTAAGTAGAATGTAAATAATTTAAATCTTATCTGAGCTTATTACTATTCTAGGTGAGTATTTGCTGGGCTGGATAAATCAGATTGTTTGAGATCCTGGGACAGCTTTTTCACAGATGAGATGATGGAAGGGGTGAGATTGTCTTCAAACTCGCAGAGTTTATGAATCATTTCATCAACTGTTAGTGGTACTATGTCATTCCAGGTTACTGTTGCCAATGAATGGGCATATGATGACAGTGCATTCCGTGTAAGTTTTCGCCACATGGGTCATGTACATTTGACTTCATCTGGGTCTATGGGTATATGCCCGTTATTCTCTTGATGTGACAGATCATCTCTAAGATGGCTAATTCCCTCAGAGGTTGGATGCCTTTGTCTAAAGTAGTCCACTAGGCCAAACGACTCATAACATGGTCCTTGTATGGAAACCTTTCTTTCACAGCTGCCAAGAGCAGCCTCCCAAGACTGAGGGACTTTTTCTCTCTTGCAATTGCTTTGTCAATTCCCACTTCTCTAGCAAGTGATTCCAGCTGCTTGGCTTCTGTACCTTCTAGTTCATGACCATCAGCCCCATTATCCCAGCATAGGAGCAACCAGGTGGTGATGTGCTCCCCTGCTTGATGGGTAAAATCTTTTCACATATTCCATAGCTCGGTTGAGGTCCAAGGTCGAGAAGTCACCTCTTCTTCTTTTTCTTCTTCATCATGTGATGATGACTCCTGATCAAATGCTGGACTGGCTGGCGAATACATTGTTTTTTCATCTTGCTTCACCCTTCTTGCCTCTTTTTTGCTTTTTCTCTTGTGTACAGGGGCAACCGATATTGGTATGAATTGCTCCTCTGGTTTAGCTGCAGTGATTATCACTGTGGTTTGAGTAGCAACTGTACTTGTTGCTGGGGGTGGTATAACTGTTGTGCTTGGAGCTGGAGTAGATGCACTGACTGCTGCTTTGCCCTCAGATCCAGGGACTTTTTTTTCCTTTTGAAGGTGCTGGATGGTGTTGAAGCATAGGCCAAGCCCCAGCATGTTGCCATGATTTGACCGTCTCTGATATGGCCAGAATGACACACACCTCATTTAAGTGTTTTACTTATTTTTCCGGATTTTGCACTTGATCGGTGGTGAAATTCCAAAGTACTGGAGGGGCCCACTGACCTAGATACTTGCCCATACTGTCCCACACACCCTGCCACTCATGGCTGTCCAGCCTCGGGGAAAATCTCTTGGTCCTCCTATATAATCGTTTAACTCCAGACAAGACCCAAACCCAACTCTGCTTAACTCCTGAAATTATATGCAATGGTCGTGGGCAAAACACATTCTGTATGCGTGCCAACATGGTGATCTCCATCACAATCAGCAAACAGGTCTCAACAGTATTAAAAGGCCATTCAAAAACTTCAAAACTCTCAAATGATGCTGTAAATGGTCTGGGGTGGAGGGGCTGGGAGGGTAAAAGAATGTCTCCTTCACAGGTTGACCACCCAAGAAGGAGAAAAAAGATGTGTAACTGCTAAGCACTTCTATTATATACCTCCCAAAGTATAAAGCTGGTGACCACACTGGAAACATAAGCCAGATCAGTTTCATGATCAATGATTCTATTATATTAAAAGTCATTACCATGAAGTACAGTGGGACAAGAACCTTAGCCCAAGCCCCACACTTGAAAAACACTAACACAACAAATACCAGCTCTAAGTAAGATACGATATACTGAAACTGTGAGATCAAGAGAAACAACTTTGAGATCCAATAAATCAGCATTGTGACGCGTGATTATTAATCCAAAACAATGAACTCTTATCACAAATACAATTAGGTACACTCCGTCAGATCTGTCGTTATCCCAAACCCTCGTGCCCCACGTTGGGCACCAAAAAGAACTGTCGTGGTTTAAGCCCTGTCAGCAAGTCAGCCATGCAGTTTGTACTCCCACCCTTCTTTCTTCCCTTCCCCCCCCCACCCCAGGAGGGCTGGGGAGGAGAATCAAAAGACTGTAACTCTCACGGGTTGAGATAAGAACAGTCCAGAAACTAAGGTATAACAAAAATCACTGCTGCTGCCACCAGTAATAATAATGATAAGAGAAATAACAAGGGAAGAGAATACAATACCAACCGCCTAAAACAAGCGCTACCGAGCACAGAGTGCCCTTCCGGGTAACTCCCAGTTACATCCCGGGCATGACGTGCTGTGGCATGGAATACCTCTTTGGCTAGTTTGGATCAGGTGTCCTGTCTCTGCTTCTTCCCAGCTTCCCCTCCTCCCTGGCAGAGCATGAGACTCACAGAGTCCTTGGCCAGGCTTAACATTTGAGCAGTAACTAAAAACATCAGTGTTATCAGCTCTGTTCCCAGGCTGAAAGTCAAAAACACAGTGCTGCACCAGGTACTAGGAAAGAGAAAGAATGACTGCTACTGCTAAACCCAGGACAGAAGCTATAACTTTGTTATCGGTACTTGTTTTCTCATTACATAAACCATCTATTTAATCTGAATAACTAGCTTTATTCATGGTAGGAAACAAAACAAAAATGCATTTAAATGATGCTGTTAAGTCCTGGTGACTGGTGAAAAGGAAGTATTGAACCTATTTTTAAAAAGTTTAAAAAGGAGCACCCTGGGAAATACCGACCAGTCAACCTCACCTCCACGACTGGCAAGATCATGCAACAGATCCTCCAGAAGATATATCAAAACACGTAGAAGACAGGGAGGTGATTAGAGGCAACTAATATGGCTTCATCAAGGGCAATTGTGTCTGACTAATCTAGTGACTGATGAAGTAGAAGTGACGTGACTAAAGAAGTGACTGAAGAAGCAGACCTGAACTTCCGTAAGGCCTTTGATATAGTCCTGAATAACATTCTTGATGCTAAATTGGAGAGATATAGGTTTGAGTAAGGAATTGCCTGGATTGTCATGTCCAAAGAGTTACTGTTGAAGTCAAAACCAATAATGAGTTTTGTCCCTCAAAAGTTTGTACTAGAACAAATACTATTTACTATCTTCAGCAATGACATAAACAGCAGGATCAAGTGAACCCTCACCAAGCTTGCAGATGACACCAAGCTGAGAGGTGCAGGTGTTTCACTGGAGGGAAATGATGCCATCCAGAGGGACCTTGAAAGACTTCAGGAGTAGGACCATATAAACCTCATGGAGTTCAACAAGGCCAAGAGAAAAGTCCCGCACTTTGCTATCCAGAAGAAGGCCATGAAAATGAACAGAGGGCTGGAACACTTATCCAATGAGGAAAGGCAGAGAGGAAGAATCGTGGAGAAGTCTCCAAGACTTTACTGTAGCCTTTCAGCACTTAGAGAGGATTCATAAGAAAATTGGGAGAGGCTTTTACTTAAGGCCCATGGTAGCAGGACAAGGGACAGTGGCTTTAAACTGAAAAAGGGTAGATTTAGGTAGACACAAGGAAAACTGAAATTTATTTTTTTTTATTATGAAGAGACAGTAGAACAGAATGTAAAAGAAAAGTTCTCTTTTCATGCACTACTTAACGATACAGAGAAGGTATAGCCATATTCACCTGAAGTATCTATGAACATAGCTGCCTTTTCTAGAGCTAGTAGCACCAGTAATGGCTGTGGCTTTGATTCTTTTCTCACATGATTTTTCTCAACACTTACACATTTCTCTGTCTTCTCTCTCCATTCTTCACAATTTTAGTAGTTAAACATGCAAAGAAAACACTGTGGACAATATCTGGTCATTGTGTTTGAGCTCTGAATGAAAGACCTGATACAATTCCATGCAAAACAATAATTACATTTTTTTCAGTAATTTATACATATAATATGTTATTTGGAAACATTTCATGAGGTAAACCCAAGAAGTCTCCTCTCTCATCTCCACAGCTCTAGAACTGCTCTACTGAGCAACACACAAGTCAGATGACATCAGATGACAAGGTAGGGTGGAGACAGGGAGGTCTTCTGAAATGCAGGAGTCAGCAACTAGCAATCCAATGCAACCTGCAATGCATTCATTCCATGCGTACAAGCAGGAAGCTTGGAATGAGAAGATTCACTCAAAGGGTGGGAATGAAAATGATTATCATACAAGTAGCAATATATATAAAAAGTACATGTGCATATTCTGAAGTATTTAAATCTTGGCAGATATACTTGTGTGCAAGTCTCTCTGTAAAACAGAAAACTGTAAGAAAGATTTTCAATGAATGAAAACATGGCGATTCTCCACCTGAAAGTATTCATTGCTGAAGTGGTGTGATTCAGAATAATAGACTAATTTTTATATTCCTCTTTATTAGGAGTTTAAAACTGAGCCAAGATGAATTCTGTTCCAGTAAATGCAATAGTTGGATCAGATAGTTAATAGATACTTAATTAGAAAGTGCCAGAGTTCTAATTGAACATAGCATTATTATTGAGCTACTGTGATGGGTTTGCTGCCTGTATGTTACTTCACTATAAAAGTAATTCAGCCTCTGAACCAACACCTAACTGCTTAGGAAATTTCCATATTTTACATATATATACACGTGTGTATATATATATAGTATACATAAATATATATCTTATATGGAAAAAATATATATAATCTGAACTAAATGTTATTGGGATAAATTTGTACTGTCATAATCTTGGAACTGATAGACATTCTAGATGTGATCGAAATCTACTAGAGAATTTAGCTTGCTAAATTCCAAGTGAAAAAAAGCAGGAAAAGCTCACATTAAGTGAACCTGGCATTACAAAGCATGAACTAGTTAATCTTCATGACAGAAAATACAAGTAGTTTCACATCAGAATCACATAAATAATTAAATCACCTTTCATTCAAGAACATTTTCAAATGGAAAATACAGGTTAAGTGGTATGTTACCATTACTTAAAACCGCATATTTTTGCCAACATGATTTAACCACTGAACTGTGATCTAAGAAGAGAAAAGGTTTCTGTTATTAATATATAATAAGCTATATAAAAAAACAGAGCTGTTATTAACAGTCTACAGCCAATGATTTCACACCAAGCTTGTGAGGTGGGCTGATGCCAACCTTATGAAGTTTAACCATGTCAAATGCAAGGTCCTACACCTGAGTCGGAGCAATCCCAGGCACAGCTACAGGTTGGGCAGAAAAGAGATTCAGAGCAGCCCTGCGGAGAAGGATTTGGGGGTGTTGGTTGATGAGAAACTTAACATGAGGTGTCAGTGTGTGCTTGCAGCCCAAAAAGCCAACGGTATCCTGGGCTGCATGAAAGGGAGCATGACCAGCTGGTTGAAAGAGGTGATCCTGCCCCTCTACTCTGCTCTTGTGAGAGCTCACTTGGAGTATTGTGCACAGTTCTGGTGCCCTCAACATAAAAAGGACATGGATCTGTTAGAACAAGTCCAGAGTAAGGCCACGAGGATGATGAGCAGACTGAAGCACTTCCCGTATGAAGACAGGCTGAGAAAATTGGGGCTGTTCAGCCTGGAGAAGAGAAGGCTGCATGGAGACCTCGTAGCAGCCTTCCTGTATCTGAAGGCTGCCTATAGGGATGCTGGGGACGGATTCTTCATTAGGGACTGTAGTGATAGGACAAGGGGTGATGGGTTCAAACTTAAACAGGGGAAGTTTAGATTAGATATAAGGAGAAAGTTCTTTACTCTGAGGTTGGTGAGGCACTGGAAAGGGCTGCCCAGGGAAACTGTGAATGCTCCATCCCTGGTGGTGCTCAAGGCCAGGTTGGATGTGTTTTAGTGTGAGGTGTCCCTGCTCATAGCAGGGGGTTGTAACTTGACGATCTTAAGGTCCTTTCCAATCCTAACTATTCTATGAATCTGATTCTGTGTTAATGTTATACCTCTCAGAATAGGAGAGTGTATTAGTCACAATATATCAACCTTAAAAAAGGTATCTCTGCCTCATGAAACAGTTTATTATACTGATTATTCATACCTTTGTCGTCATTGTTCCTTCATGACCACTCTATAGCCTTTAGTTTATTGTTTTCACCAGAAAACATGGTACTGTTTACTACCCATCTTAAAATATTCTGTGGTCAAATCTGAGCCTGCTGTTTTCTCCACCAAGATCCTACTACCTGTTTGGGTACTGATCTATCCTGGCAATGGAAATATCAACATTGCCACTTGGACCCACAGATGAGGCTCACCTAAGGTGCTTCTTTTCTTCTCCTGTGCATGCCCACTCCAAAATCCTACTTTATCTTCTGCCTTCCTCCTTCCTGGTTCTTTATGAAAAGAAGTTCAAACACCCTGTTGTCTTGAGGATCCAGTGCATCTCTACCCCTTGCTGTTCAGGGTCTTGTGTCTTTTAGCATCATAACTATGCTTGCCAAGTTTTTGCTTATCTTCTCTGATATTCTATCCTGGTTCAAATCCCTTTCCTAATCCCCCAAATCCTCTTGATCATTAAAAATAGCTGTGACTTTTGGCCACTTGTTCTTGAAATTCTTAGTTCTGAGTTAAGAAGGGCTCTATCGAGCTCACCAGCATTACTTTTATTTTAGAACTTTTTGAAATAATTGTTGAGAATCATCAGTGTCGTAGTTTGCTTTTCACTGTGAAGATGTATAGTGGGTCACATTCCAAATATGTGCTATCTTGTTATTCAAATTTTTATGTAGGTCATCATGATTTTAATAAAAGTAATGACCCAAGAATTATCTTGTGCATCTTGGTAGTTTTCATTTACTAGAAAACAAATTTTATCATAAACTTGGAGTAACTGTCTATTACTATTGTTTTCCCCATTTTATGTTATTTTTCTTCATTTTTGTTTAAATGTTTGGTGTTTTATTCTTTGTCTGTTATCTTTTTACAGATCATCTTATGATGTGTAATAAAACCCCTACAGAGAACACATAGAAACATAACATTAGTACAACTAGTCAGATGGACTGGAAGGTAGAATGGTTTTTCATTCATTCTCTGTGTTCAAAGAAATAACAAGCAACATTATGAAGATCTTGATAGGTGATAAATGAAAAATAAAGTGTATTTTCTAAGTAACTTATTTGGATTGAAATACAAACTCCCATGCTTCATAGTTAGATTTATACATATATATGGATACCAATGCAAGGTAGAAAGGAAAGTGGAGAATGATAATGTACTCAGGAAAAGGAAAAGTGAGGAAATTAAAACTCAAGCAATCAATCTACTCTGAAAATCCTGCCCTAAGCAATGGCTGTATTCACAGAGTGTTAATCTCAAGCTTTCTTTCAAAACAATCCCAGAAGATGGAGAGATAAGTACCTTCAAATAAAAAAGGAGTGTTTTTCCTAAAATCTTTGAAGAGAAGAAAGTGCTCCAAGAAGAACTGAGGGGAAATATAAGAAATGACATGAAGATTTCTTCATTAAAAGTAAGAAATTTTGCTAGGGTAAGACACAAAAAACAACTCAGGTATTTCTGGCTAGACTACAGCTATGTTGTATAACTATATAAATAGCTGTACTGCTTGGGTACGGTTATTAGACCTAATCAAAGTCATGATGCATTATCATCTATCAAATTGTGAGGAAAAAATCCCACAACATATAACATAAAGCAACGTTAGAAAATCAAGAACATGGATAGAAAACTAATTTAAATAGGTTTTGAAGGAATGAACTTGGAAGAAATACACTAAATATGTCCAAGTTAATCACCTATTTGTTGTGAGTAACCCCAGCAGGCAGGTAAGTGCCACCCAGCTTCTCGCTCACCACCACCCCTCTGTGGGGAGAAGGAAATCAATTGGAAAGGTAAAAGTGTGAAAACTCATATATTGAAATAATTGGGTAAGGAAAACCTGTGCATGCAAAGAAAAGCAAATTAATAAATTCATTCATCACTTCAGTGGTCAGGCAGGCCGTCTTCAGGACAGCCAGGCTCCATCATACGTAATGGTTACTTGAGAAGACAAATGCCATCACTTCCAACATCCCCGTGTCCCTGCCCATCCAGGGGGGTTGGAACTTGATGATCTTAGGGTCCTTTCCAACCCTAACTATTCTATGATTCTTCCCCCCAGCTTCATGCTGAACATGATGCTATATGGTGTGGAATATCCCTTGCATAGGTTCAGGTCAGCTGTCCCAGCTGTGTCCCTCCCAACTTCTTGTGCACCCAGCTTACTCTCTGACGGGGTGGTGTGAGGAGCAGAAAAGACCTTGGGTCTGTGTAAGCACTGCCCAGCAACAACAAAAACATCTCTGTGTTATCAACACCATTTTCAGCATAAATTTAAAACATGGTCCCATACAAACTTATGTCAAGAAAATTAGCTCTATCCCAGCCAAACCTAATACATTATCTTAAGGCAGTCATGTAAAACTAAGAAGGAATGTTTTATTTTTTTAGGAAGCAGAAGATGATATTAAATTAAAATATAGAGAAAAAAGTAATATTTACCAAAGCTGTCATTGAAAGGTAGGTAAAGGTAGAGTGACACTTTCTACAAGAAGTGACCAAACTCCAGAAAAAAAAAAAAGAGATTACACAGAAGGGTAGTAGACTAATGACACTTACTATGTTTTCTACATCAGCATTTGAATAGAAAGACCGAAGTAGCAAATGCTGGGCCAGATGGTATCCTTACCAAAATCAGAACAGCTCCTGGCAGTTTTATCAGGCCTCCATGAATGAATGCTGCATGCCAGGGCAATGCTAATTATCACACTTTTTGAACTGCAAGCCTATCCCATGTTTAACAACCACAAGGAATCTGTGAACACTGTTCATATCAGAGCATATCTACAACAATATGTTTAGGTGAAGATTTTTCCTGCGAGATGCAAATATAAAAAAAGAGATACCTAGGTTCAGATTCTGATTGACAATCTGGTTATTATAACTGCTTAATCCATGAAGAGGAACCTCTGAGGTAATATAGATGGATTACAACACGGCATTTCAGGACTGTGTTTAGAAATATTGAAAATACTGAGACTGTATAATAACTCAGCAAATTTTAGTTTTACTGATCACTAAAGAAGGGTATTTAACTATTCTTGCTATCAGCTGGGGATCCTTCAGGGAGGTTCTTTCTCCATTTGTTCAATATCTGTGGTTTTACTCCCTTTTGATGGAAAAAATAAAAAGTTATCTGGCTTTCCACAGAAAAAAAAACATTTATTATTATATAGGTAAAAACCCAAATACTTGCAAGATGAGATTACAAGGACAGGACCAAGATATAAGAGATGGTCTAAGGAAATAACAAAAGATTTTTTTTTTAAAATACAGTTGGTGGGTCCTTGATAATTCTAAGAACAATGGATTCAATCCATGAACCAAAAGGTCTCAACTATATAAAACAAATTCTTTACACTAGTTTAGAATATTTAGGAAAAAGAGGTGAAGCAAGATATAAATAAATAGGATGGTAAGTATGATGTAACATTATAATATGTGTGATTAGTGGCTGTGCAGTGCTGATGCAAAACAGATACCAGAAAAATCATAGAATAGTTTGGGTTAGAAAGGACCATTAAAGATCATCTAGCCCAACTCCCTGGATATGAGCAGTGGCTTCTTAACTAGATTAGGTAGCTCAGAGGCTTGTCCAACCTGACCTTGAATGTTTACAGGGATGGGGAAATCTACTACCTCTTTGGGCAACCTAGATAAACAGTGCCCTTTGCAATGAGCACTAATTTTGCAGAGCTTTAAAGAGGTAAGAGCATTGCCTGAGCACCAGAAATGATTAAATAAATTTCATATTGGGCTGCCACAGGCTGTTGGAAGACATGATCAGACATTGCATTCATCATAAAATTTTCCTGTTCACAAAGCACACCCTGAAACCTGCAAAAAGCCCTGTTTTCATTTGGACAAATACCTCTCAGAGAAAGCAGAAAAATTCCGCCCCAAATCTCAATACCTGAGGAGACAATCTGTACGAATAATGATAGAAAAAGAGAAAAAAACTTGTTAAAATACCACTTTTCACATATACGTGCCCTGTAGTCTAAAGGCCTTGTGATCTTAATCAGTTGGCATTGTCTTTCAGCATAGTCTTCAAAACCTTTGATTTTAAACATTTAAACCATCTTCCATATGTCTACAATATATTAACCTCCAAAATATATTAACCACTGTGACACTATTAATTCATATTAGTGGGAAATAAAAAAAAATGAAAACCAAAAAAACAACAACAAAAATCACTTAAAAACCATGGTATATATAGTACCTATTCATCAGAAAATGTTCCTATTAGTCTGTGTAAAAAGCTTTAAATCCCACAGGTGATATCACTGCTTCAAACCATTGTCAAGTGTGGCTTCTGCTCTTGCTAAGTAGAGATAGCAGGTACAGAAACAAGTCATAGTCTCAGCAATTTCATTGCATTGATTGTCAACATGAAAAATACTGAGGCTGAAAATGCAAAGTGTATTGACAGTTGGTTATTCATATAAGAAGTAATAAGTTGTCCATTTTCAGAAAAAAAAAAAAAAGACTTTTTTTGGTTTACATTCAGTATTTGACTTATGATAACACCTTAATTGAGCTAGAAGACTAATCATTCTTGACAAGGATGAGTGCAGGAACAATAATTTTAAAACTTCTTTATCAGTGCAAAATGAGAGAAAAAAGGCGAGAAAGCTAATGGATCTAATTATCCCATCTCTTCTGAAAGTCTGGTACTAGAAAAAATGTAACATATCAAAACACCACAATGCAAAGAAGTTTTTGATTATCACAGAGAATTTTAAGTGGAAAGGCGTAGGGTCTTATTAAAATTCCATTAAGAGTAGGAAGGATAAAATGAAGCTTCAGGAATTAAAAATATCTTTAGATAAACAGAGCCAAGAAATAAATAAATAAATAAGTCCCTTATCTTGAATGGATAGGAAAAATAATGTCTAAGCACATTCCTGTAAAGGATTCTTTACAGAAAGTATTGCATGTTAAAGGTATCACAATTTATATTTATTAATTTTCTTAAAAAATCCAAAACTAAAGTGAAAACAAGTATCCCATTGATCATTTCAGGTCTGATCATAGCCACCTATACCTATGATAGGGTAAATGTCTCCCAATGTAGTAAAGAGTAATATTGATAAGATTACCAGGAATTTGCTCCTGCCTTTTTTTTACAATCAAAATGAAGGTCATACCTGAAATAATTTGCGGGTCTTGGTCTTGGGGACTGGCCAATTGTTTAATCTTTAATATAGAAACTGTGGAAAAAGACTAACGAAGATTAAAGAAAACAAAACATGACAAAATAAAAAACAACTTAGGAAGATACACAAAAGGGTACTAGAGAGGAGAAGATGACTGGGCTTTGGATTATCTGTGCTTTTTTATCACTGACAGGGAACAGCTGTGGTCAGTTCATCACGTGTTGTTTCTGCTCTCATTCCTCTGCAGGGGGAAGATCCTTCAGACTCTTCCAGTGCACGGGGTCCCTCCCACAGGAGACAGTCCTCCATGAATTCCAGCGTGGGTTCTTCCCACGGGCTGCAGTTCTTCATGAGCTGCTCCAGTGTGGGTCTCTTCCATGAGGTGCAGTCCTTCAGGAACAGACTGCTCCAGTGGGGGTCCCCACAAGATCACAAGTTCTGCAGCAAAACTGCTCCAGCGTGGGCTCCTCTCTCCATGGGCCCTAGGTCTTGCCAGGAGCCTACTCCAATGTAGGCTATCCAGAGGGTCACAGCCTCCTTCAGGGCATTTCTACCTGCTCCAACATTGTGGCCTCCATGAGCATCAGGTGGAGATCTGCTCCACTGTGGACCTCCATAGGCTGCAGGGGCACAGCTGCCTCACCATGGTCTGCACCATGGGCTGCAGTGGAATCTCTATTCCAGTGCCTGGGGCACCTCCTCACCTCCTTCTTCATTGACCTGAGTGTTTCTCTGCATGTTTTCACTCCTTTCTCTTCTGACTGCTGCTAGTTTTGCACAGTTCCACTACCACCACCCCCTTCTTAAATAGGTTATCCCAGAGGTGCTACCACTGTTGCTGATGGGCTTGGCATTGGCCAGCAGCGGATCCGTCTTGCAGCCAGCTGCTATTGTCTCTGCTGGACAGAAGGGGAACCTTCCAGCAGCTTCATACAGGAGCCAACCCTGTAGGCCCTCTGCTACCAAAACCTCACCACCAAGCTCAATATAGAAGCATTTTGCTTTCTGTGCCAGATTTTCTGAATCTGTAAATGTACAGTGTGCTCTTATTTAAAAAAGTTGCCCCATTTGTATTTCAAAATTATTGCAACAGCATCGGTGTAGGAACTGTCAGTTTTGCTAAAGAATGCCTAATATTGATTTTGTTTAAGAAAAATAATTACCTCCACCATTAAAATTAGTAAAATCAAAATAATAGCCTCTGCAGACAGCCAGATCATCAAGAGAATTTTTCTCATGGGCACAAGCTTCACATAAAGCAGAATATTCATGGACTATTGATGATTGAGTGTAAGATTAATAATCCTGTAAATGCTTCAATACATAGTTCATAGAGCATTCATAGACCATTCACATGGATCTTACAGTTCAAGTAGATCTTAGATGCATGAATTTGAGCTGATAGTCTATAACTTTCTGTTAGGGGGACTCTAAAATATCAGTACAACAGTATTAATCTAGATCATTATTTAATCTAAATCTAGATGAGATTAATTCAACATAGCTTTAGTCTCTGTGTTGATACATCCTTATTTGTGACTAGAGTTCTTAGACACAGCAACAACAAAAATGTCATCAGTCTTGTCTCACTGTCCTCTTACTGCCATGTTGCTGCTTACTAAAATAAATCAGTAAATTCCAGATCTGGACAGTAGAAAGTAATAACAGTAGTATATTTAGAATATGAACTGCATGGAAAGAATATAGTATAAAAGAAAAAATGGATACTTCTTTTCCTCATAACAGAGTTGTTCCATTTTTTATTCCCTTCCTTCCTAAATCTATAAATAGGGTAAGATACTTGCTAAAATCAAGTGGTAAGGTCTTCAAATGGCTTCCCTCACTAGACTTTTGTGTCCAAAGTAATGCCTCTGCAGATATTGACAAATTAGATACACCCTTGCCAATGTTATACGCAGCTGCTTCAAATAAACATTTCCAGGGGAAAATAAATAAATAAATAAATAAACCTGATGCCATTAACGTAACACACTCCTAAACTAAAGCATGGCTTGGAAAGGTCAGTTACCCCAGTTGTAAATTGCACTTAATCCTTTAGATATATATTCGTCTAAAATAGATAGTGATAATAATATGACTTATAACACTATCTAATGACAATTACCAAATATAATGTAAGAAAATTTATGATTATGTTATTGGCATCATTGAAAAATAGTTATTACTACTTTGATAAACATACTTGTATTTATGTGTTTCAAGCAACATAATTAGGGAACTAGAATCAGCAATAAAAACTTACATGCTCTTATATTATAATCTGCTTCTCGGAAAAGAGAATTAATACCAGTTGCAAATAAATATAAGATGGTAGCATTTGTATCATAATTAGATCTCACTAAAATATGGGAATCTCATATTTTATATGTTTATATGTTTTAAATGTTTTCAGTCTAAATAAAGGTGAAAATAAAAATCTGGCAGACTTTTTTTCCATCAGAGAGAGAATGCAATAATGAAAAGATGTTCAAAAGTAATTAAGAAATAATGCAAAATTAGGGAAAAGAACCAAACAAACCCAACTCCCAATCACCAAAAAAACCCCAAACAGCAAACTTTCAACATTTTGCTACAATTTGTGGTTAAAAATCTCAATGTAATCCAGATGTTCCCGATTTTTTATTAATAGAATCGTTTTTAAAGATGAGCTGGCTCCTCCGGTTCTGCTGATCTAGAGCAACTCCAGACTATGGAGCTGTTATGTTGTCGGTAAGCATTAAGTTGTTTTTTAATAAAAACAGTATAGTGACAGAACCAGCCAATCTGAATGGAAGGTTATAATGTGACCATTCATGAATTATGAATGACTATATAGTATGTAGAAAATAGCTAAATGTAACCTTACTAAAATAATGAATACTATTTCTTTTTAAGAAGCATTGATGCAAACTTATTGTTTAGTTTCAAAGGAAAGTAAGTTGTTGAACAAAAGTCTTATCACTTTAAAAAATGTTGGTTTCCTATCCAGCTGAAATTATATCATGTTGTTAAGGGGTAACGTAATGGTTTGGGTGTTTTTTTGTAATTATTAAGCACAAACTTTCTCATGAAAGAGGTTATTCTCCATTATTTTCAGTTTTACATAAGTTCTTTTATCTGTTGTCATATCATTGCTTTCTTTTAATTATTCCTTTTGAAAGCCTCTATCTTTCAAATTCAAGCATACTTTTATGCTTTAGGAATTGTCAGAATATGAGGTCCCAGTATAAACATTATACAAATATATATATATGTACAAGTGGTGTCCCTCAGGAATCGGTGTTGGGGCCAGTCTTCTTCAACATCTTTGTTGTTGACATGGACAGTGGGATTGAGGGAGCCCTCAGCAAGTCTGCTGATGACATCAAGCTGTGTGGTTCGGTTGATACGCTGGAGGGAAGGAATGCCATCCAGAGGGACCTTGACATGCTTGTGAGGTGGGCTGATGCCAACCTTATGAAGTTTAACCATGCCAAGTGCAAGGTCCTACACCTGGGTCAGAGCCATCCCAGACACAGCTACAGGTTGGGCAGAGAAGAGATTTAGAGCAGCCCTGTGGAGAAGGATTTCGGGGTGTTGGTCAGTGAGAAACTTAACATGCAGTGTGTGCTTGCAGCCCAGAAAGCCAACCATATCCTGGGCTGCATGAAAGGGAGCGTGACCAGCAGGTTGAAAGAGGTGATCCTGCCCCTCTACTCTGCTCTCGTGAGACCTCACTTGGGGTATTGTGTGCAGTTCTGGTGTCCTCACAACATAAAAAGGACATGGAACTGTTGGAACAAGTCCAGAGTAGAGGCCAGAAGGATGATGAGTGGACCGGCACACCTCCTGTATGAAGACAGGCTGAGAAAATAGGGGCTGTTCAGCCTGGAGAAGGCTGCGTAGAGACCTCATGGCAGCCTTCCAGTATCTGAAGGGGGCCTATAGGGATGCTGGGGAGGGACTCTTCATTAGGGACTGTAAAGGAGAAGGGGTAATGGGTTCAAACTTAAACAGGGGAGGTTTAGATTGGATATAAGGAGGAAGTTCTTTACTGTAAGGGTGGTGAGGCACTGGAAAGGGTTGCCTAAGGAGGTTGTGAATGCCCCATCCCTGGCGGTGTTAAAGACCAGGTTGGACAGAGCCTTGGGTGACATGGCTTAGTGTGAGGTGCCCCTGCCCATGGCAGGGGGATTGGAACTTGATGATCTTAAGGTCCTTTCAAACCCTAACTATTCTATAATTCTACAATTCTATAACTTTAAACATCAGTATAAACACTGATATAAACCCCAGTTCTTTGGGTCAGTTTCTTCTTAACAAACTTTAGGCATCTGGCCTAAAACTAGTCCATGAAGACAGAAATGCGTTTCCACAGAATTATTTACACTACCAATTTCAGAAACCTGTTTTATAATTGGATGGATTGCTCTCTAGAGTTGCCTATGTCTTCTTCTTAAGAGTAGAAAACTCCTATCTTACTCTACTGCATTAAATACGTAAGTATTGAAGGACTCAAACTGTGCAATACATAACTGGTGAGGTCCAGTTGCTCTATTGACAAAATTACTTTGAAGATTTATTCTTGTTGAGACAAAGGAAAAGATCGTGGCTGTCTTATCTGTACAATCATGGCTTTCTCAAACCTCTCCTGGATAGTGCACAGAGGGGATCATGAGTCTTTTCTAAAGGCAGCCTCCTTCAGTGCCCATGAGTCAGATCATCATTTTCATCTCATTAGACAAGATGGTAATCTACTTAATGGCAGAAAAAAATTTTCAGTGAGCAGGTGTAATCTGCAGCTTCCTACCTGTCAGTTGTAGACCTTCCTCTGGTCCACTCAGCTCAGCAGCATACATTCAATACCCAGCAAGGGGCTCTCTAACCAGCTGGCTTTTCTACCTCATTGCTACCCCCTACTACAGACCACATCATACGCCATGCGTTTAGGGTGCAACTGCACTCAGTTCTTTAAAAGTTAACTTCCACTAGCAGTGGGGTGCCTAAAGACCAGGTCTTTAAAAGTTACCTTGCACTAGCAGTGGGGTGCCTAAAGACCAGGTGCTTATTACTTCTTGTCCTGAACACATTCAGGGCTTGCACAAGCAGCAAATCCATTTAAAAAAAAAATGTGTGTATTATTTATCAGCATAAAGCTTACCTGGGCAACTATATGATAAATAGCAAATCAAGGTATTCTTGGGTGATATGGTTTAGAGCTAGGTGCCCCTGCCCATGACAGGGGGGTTGGAGCTTGATGATCTTAAGGTCCTTTCCAACCCTAACTGTTCTATGATTCTATGATTCTAAGGTACAAAGTCAACAAACTTGTGGCAGACTGAGAAAGGATAAATAAAGGTTACGTATTATTTGGGAGGGGATGAAGGTGGTAAGCAGGGTGAATCTGGAAGGAGAAATAAAGTAAATTGTGTGGTTGGGATTGTAGGGTGTTTCTATTGAGCACCCTGCACAAGATCAGCGGAGTGTACATCAGAACAAACAAATCTGTAATTTCTTTGTTATTTCATCCTTTGGCTTGGGCATCTGGGTTGCTTTCCCTAATCCTGGCAAGGAAATTCCAAGAAGGGATGGACCAGACATTCTAATTTTCTAACAACTGGCACATGCAAACAGGAGACATAAAATGAATTTCTTCAAGAAATCATGCTAATTCCTCTCTGGAGCTTGTTTTATATTATCACATATTTTTTTATACTAGTTTTTTTTACTTCAAATGTGAGAAAAAAATCAGATGCCCACACAGTTCCTGCAGCAAAGTATTCCCCTAACTCTTTGCTCTTTGTTATCTGTCTTTCTTGCAGCCAGGTGCCCTGCAAAGAGTAAATATTAAGGCTAGTATTTTTATATGGTGAACTTTTACATTGAAATTAGAAGAATGTGGAGTGATCAAAATGTAAATTGAGTTTTCACACTCGGTGGCAATGGCTTTCATGATTACCATTCTATCTTTACCGTGTCCTTGCTTTTTGCAAATCCAGTTAAGGACAACTTTACCTTGAATATTCTTTCATAAGGAACCCATCAGGGGCTGACAATTGGCATAATGAGCTAGTTGTGTCTTTCAAAGTTTGTGGTGCAGGGATTCTTCCAAAATAAATAAACACGCCCTTTCCTCCTTCTCATATTCCAATGATTTTTGCCTGTCAAAGTGGTGTGTTTGGAGCAGAATTAAAGTAGCCATATAAGAATATAATTAAGTATATGTGACACGCATAGAAGTTGAATACTGATGAAGTCCACAGGAAAATTAGTGAAAATTCTCTTGGGTTCCTGAAATGCTATATCAATTCAAAACCCAACACAATTGGCCAGTTCAGTCAGGTGAGCAAATATATCCAGTTTCATTTCTCCCCATCTGTGTCTGGTGTCTTATTGTCCATTATTTCCTCAAGTAATTTTCGTGCACTATATCAATGGATGATGTCTATCTCTTTTCTTTTTATGAGGAAACATGAAGTAAGTTTCAAAGCACAAAGAGGTATCAGTGCACATGAGCTACGTACTTTGGACAGCAGGTGATTTATAAGGCTTGACAAGGTACTTTACAGATTTACTATTTCTGCATTCAGAATATGCTCTGTGTCTTGCAGAAACTGCTACTGATTACCACATAAAAAAGTCATAGCTGGTGTGACATAAAATATGGAAGATTGTTTTAAAAAATACATTTTTGATCATGTATAATAGTTGAATGAATTCAGAATCAGTATAAAGGAAGTCTGATGATGATTTGTCCAAGCGTGTGGTACATAAAACAAAATAAAGTCCCATTTCTCAAATAAGTAAAGAAAAACAGTTTGCAATAAGAAGACAAATTAAAGCAGCAAGTTAGTTCACTAAGTATATCTTGGCAGTTTTTGGCATATTTAAAGCCAACTTTGGCAGATTACAGGCCTGGATTTGCTGCATTTCTATCCTAATAATGCAACATAATGTAAGAGGACTGCTTCACTAGAGTATTTAGTACTGAAAACTGTTTTTATAATTAAGCATCCCAATTAAAATTTACAGAAATGTTGAAGACCATAAAAAAAAAATCAACAAATTATAAGGTTTGAATTCTCCCAGTTACAAGTGTACAGCACTTTCACTACTGTTGAAAGAATTTAGGTACCTGCACTGAAGCATAAGAATAGCTGATTGGATTTTTCATTATAATTTGCATCGTAGTTTTTCCTGCTAAGGATTGTCTACTGGAAAATTGCTTTTATTATAATTTGTCATTTTTATTAGTTTTAAAAATAAATTAGATATCAAATTTCCATGATAGTATATATGTGAATGGCTCCCATAGACTTAATTTTTCTCTTATTCACTGCATACACAAAAGTCAGTACTTGAGCAGTGTGATAGACTGACTAACTCACATGATGCTGTTTCTGCATCTTGTATATATACTCTTAAGCTGTCTTGATACTTACACTTTTTCTCCTGGAATTCATCTGGGCATTAAAACCACACTATCTTCTCAGTAGAAGAACCTATATTTCTATCAAAATAAAAATTATAAACTTATCTGTTGTAACAATGCCTTTCTATTAACACTTACATGTCTATCCTTTACCTAAGTCATGTTGCCCATAATACTTAATCTCTTCTTTAAAAAAAATATTTCAAGCTTGCTACTCAGTGTTGTTGAAGTTGGGATATTTTTTCAGGAGCTCAATTTAGAAAGCTGTACAATTATAAAAGTAAAAATTTTGGTCTTGATATTATTTCCACAAGCTAGATTTATTTTATGTCAACAATGGCTACATTATGTCTTCCAGTAGGAAGGGGGAAATGTAAGCAATTAGTTGTTTTAATCATCTAATTTACAGAAAAAAGAGAAAATAAATTTTCCTTTTTTTTGAAGCTGGAGTAGCAGTAGTAATTTTGAAGAGAATTATTGACTTGTGATAGAAAAAATATTTACTTGTTGTAACATTTGTTGTGTCCATGAAATGAAACAGGATTAGGCATCATATTTCTCTATGATCCAGAGGGATTACTAATCTCTAAACTATAGATCTGCTAAGTATAGAAAAAAAACACTTCTTGAGAGACATCTGTTAGTTTGGATGTTACACAATTTCTGTTTCCCAGAAAGATCATAATTGCAAATGAGAGAATGGATAGGTCATTGGCAGGAAACATTCTGCCTGAGTTATTCTTAATATATTGAGCATGGAGCTCCATTGTCTGCTACCACTTAGACCTGTTTCACTTTATTTTGTTGCTGAAATGCTTCATTATTTCTAAATGCCCATGAGATGTAAATGACTCTCGTGGATCAATTTGATCACCAGGGCTTTGTTTCATGGGCTTCACAAGAATATTTTTAATTTAAGGGTCATAAATTTTGTTTAAATCAAATATAAGAGATTTTAAAAGAGTGCATTATGCTTAATGCCACCAATTAAATTTCTTATGAAAATGTCTAATTAATCTAGGGCTACCCTTTAACACAAAAGATTCTAAAAAGTCCATTCAAGCACTTTATCCCTGCTCTGCCAATTTGTGCCTATTTTTTCATGTCCATGGATTTATATATTATGACATGAGCTATTTTTTTTTTTCCCAAAGCTTCAATGTAATTCATTCCAGAACTACTTCTGCAAGAGCAGTCTGAAAAATAACAGAAGTGCCAAATTTTAAAACATTCTAGATGGCATCCGGTGCTTTGAATGCCTGAATAGTACTCAAGAGCTAAGAGCTAGAGAGACAATGAATTCAATTAATAAAGTAACAGAAAACTAGAAAATAATTGCAGCATATCACCCTGACATGACCCCATGTATATCGATGCAACATCACAGTGAAAACATTGCAAAGCAATATCCAAACACCGTGCTGTGATTACTTTGTGGTTCTCTGTGACACACTGTTTTTCTTATCTTCCTTCTCTTTCCTCTTACTCCCAACTCCTCAGAAGAGCCAGATTATTTCACATCGCATTTCTTTTTCTCTTTTTTTTAAACCTTTTTTTGTTTCTTTTTCTTTGTTCTGTTATGGATGATTTTCAGTGACCTGACTTTATTTGTTCATAACTTTATCATTAAGGCAACTTCAGAGATCTTACTCTCTGGGTATTTTTCTGGTTGTAAGCAATAGAAAGAGCTTTACAAAGTCATACTGACATACGGGAAGTACAGGAACCATAAGCAAGGATCAAAAAAATATATATGTCCTTGTACTCTAGAAGGATCCCAGTAACTCAGACCTTTGTGAGCCTTGCTATGTTAATTATAATAGAAATTATAATCTAAGTAAATATGCTGACTTTTTTATTTTTATGAGAATCTTTGTTAAGTATCTCAAATTTCAGCCCTAATGAAGAGGTGAGAGGTACAAATCCAGCACAGCATATGGCTGTAAAGTTGTTATTACAGATCTAGAGCATGCAGCCATTTTCTGTCTTGCAAAATTACTTCCCCTCAATTTGCATTTTACTCTGCTATCCTCCATTATTTAATCTTCCATTTATATTTTAACTCCCACAGCAATCACTACTGGATAATGCCAGCTGTTGATTCAGCAACATGAATACAGCTCAGACATTATGACTAGTAAGTTCTATCTTGTTGTCTCTGAAGATGCAGCCACCTGCTTTGTTGCAAAGAACAATGACTCATAGTGCACGTAGGCAGATACCAGGATACTCAGAGGAGTTGTTTATGATGTTTAGTATGAAACTAAAAGGAAAATATAATGGTGTATCTCATAGGATGTATAACAATAGCTAAAGGTAAATTTGGGAGATTTATGCTTGATGAATGTGCAAATTAAAATAAGGATGGGGAAACTTTATTCTTCCTGCTCATCCTTACCGTGTTACATGGTACCCCAAAACATTCTGAACACAAGGACAGCAGAAAATTTCTGGAATAAGTGGGTTATGAGTGTTATAGATGTGTTTCTACCACATTGGCATGAGTGCTGCCTAAAAGTCAGAAGTAAATATTGTTTGTTATAAGCTAGGAAGACTGTGGTTTGAATTCTGGTAGCTTAGATGCTAAAAAGGAAATCTTAAAAGTAGTAAACCAGGTTACATAGCTGACGTAAAATGGTAAGTATAGGAGAATCATAGAAAGCCAGCAGAATGAGATTTTTCAAACACATTCAGTTCAATAAATGTTCAGTTCCTGTCAGAAACTGGAGAAACAAGAAATTGATGCTGAAATTCATCTGGTGTGATATTTAAAGAGCTGCCTTGTAGAACCTAGCTGGTCACCTGTTGTTCCCTTTATTGTAAATAGAAATTAATCAGAAGATTTAATTTACTTCATTATAAATACCAAAAATAGATTAATCATACTCTTAAAAGAATTAAATCTTTTTTTTTGTTTTGTTTTGTATGTAAACAGCTTGTCTGATTAAACATGCTCTGAATGAATGTGTTGTATATATTTAAATTTAAGCTAGATAAGCCTTCTCTTTGGTGCATAATTCTTCCATGAACCTTTGAAAACTTTTAGATGTTTTCATGCCTATAATAATTTATAAATTTGGACCTCAGAAGGTCAAAAACTCTACATCCGTACATTTTTTTTCTAAACTATGTTTTAGAAAACATAGCATTCACAGATACAAATCACAGGTACAAATATCAAGTGGGTCAAATATTTCACAGGTATATTATATCCTACCAACCTCGAAACCACAAAAGATTTCGGAATCTTACAGACAAGCAAGTAAATGAACAAAGTATTATTATTAATGTTAATGGTAATAGCAGAAAATTGTTATGTTAATAATTCCTAGTAATCGTTCTGTAAAATTAGTAAACATGATTAAATTTTGCATTACTTTAACAATTTACTGAGAAGTAGAACGTGGTAAGGAAATACCACCTGCGTCCATCCTTCTCCTTATCTCCTGTCACTTTTCTCCTTTCTTTGACCTTATCTGTTTGCTTGGTATTTCTGTAAAAAGAGAACAAGGGAAGCAGCAGGCCACAGGAAACCCACATGGAAGTAGTAAAAGTGATACAGCACTTAATTTTTCCCCATAGAATGAAAAATATTCCTCTTAGTCTCTGATATTAATGTTCCTAAAGAGCACTACATTTTTTTCTTTATTCATGATTGAATATTGTCTTATTTCATAGTTATATGTTGCTGCTGATGATAACCTTTAAAATAATCTCATAGGAAAAAAAGCATGCGTCTGTGAACTTACAACAGAGAGCATCTCAGTTATGTGGTTTGGAGTACAGCTGGGAAAAGCTTCCAGAACACCCAGTAGAAAAGATTCAGGCATTTGTTCTAACTACTGAAAAGAGGTATCACATTTTCCTTGTTGTAAGCTTTTAAAACCACAACTTTTCTTTATTTGACTGTCTTATGTGATTGAGCTCTGTTATGTTTCTTATTATGTGGCCCTGCAATACCCCTCAGCAATATTTTTAACTTACTAAGAGTGACTTCCCAGTTCTACCTCTTCTGCTTCTGAAGCAGAATTCACCTTGGATGTGATGCCTATAAAGACCAATTGACATGAAAGTCTCGTATGGAAAATATTCCTATTTAAATATCCTTATTCAGCACCATTTATGGACAGTGTGTCACCTGAGTTTTTCTGAAATGGAGAAATTGTTTCTCTCATCAAACACCATGAACTACTAGCCTGTGAATACTTGCCAGTACCTCTTGTCCTGATATTTCAGATGTCAAATACTTAGATCAATATTCTTCCTTAAAAAAAAAAATAGAAAAAATAACTCCCCTAGACCTTTTTTGTGTCCTTTTTTTTTTTTTTTTTTACCTTATATGTAAATGGATGTTTACAACACCTCAAGGGTGTCACATAATGTGGTTAGAGGAAAATCGGTTGGGTAGATTTCTAAAAAGAAGTGCTTCCGGGACCCATCACACTGTTAGTTCATTAGACACCCAACAGAACAAAAAGATACGAGCTTTCTTTGGAAATCTTCAGAAGCCCCATCTTTTCATGTATTTTATAAGAATTTAGGAACTTCACTTAGGAGGACCATATGTCCATTTCTGTACGTCAAATTTAGATCACTACAGTGTAGAGGTCTACATCTGAGTAAAATCAATCTTCTTAATATCAATAGAAAGTAATAGGGGTTCCTGGAACTCAACTAAATTCCTACAAACTACATTTAAAATAAGATAAATACTATTGTATGCATGACTATTAAAAATGCTCACAACTCTCCAAATTCTGTACAAGTAGGCTAGATGACTACCTCAGGAATAAGCACCCACATTGCGCTCATCTTGAGGATAAGTGGGATCCACCCCTTTTAAAGTGAAGGTGGAGGGTTTTTTTTCATATGCCTAGTTTAAGTAAGACAGTTAAAGTATCTTTCCAAATGAAGGTGGTAGACAAAAGTGATCTAAATGGAGTCCTGTTGCTATGTTTTTCTAGTCTGTTTTGTTTTTGTTTTAATTTTGTTTCCTATACTAGATTTCTATGGATGTCACATCAATGCAGTATTTCAGTTTGATAGGAATTTATTTGACTAAGATTATCTTTCATTTAATTGCTAATGTTTTTTAAAGCTGTTTCCAAAAAAGTGAAAATTACCCTTTTAGTGCAAAATCCATCATTTCGTTGAAGTGATGTTTTCACTTCATGATTTGCTTTCCCTCTACTGAACAACTCTAAACTGCATAGTAAAAACCCTTCTTTACTGATAAACTAAAAATTTGTCTGCAAGAAAAATGATGGTTTTAAATCCATCATTTCAATCAAACAAAGAATTAGAGAATCATAGAATCCTTTAGGTTGAAAAAACCCTTCAAGATCATAGAATCATAGAATAGTTAGGGTTGGAAAGGACCTTAAGATCATCAAGTTCAAACCCCCCTGCCATGGGCAGGGACACCTCACTCTAAACCATATCACCCAAGGCCTTGTCCAACCTGGCCTTGAACACTGCCAGGGATGGAGCATTGACAGCCTCCTTGGGCAACCTATTTCAGTGCCTCACCACCCTAACAGGAAAGAATTTCCTCCTTATATCCAATCTAAACTTCCCCTGTTTAAGTTTGAACCCATTACCCCTTGTCCTATCACTACAGTCCCTAATGAAGAGTCCCTCCCCAGCATCCCTATAGGCCCCCTTCAGGTACTGGAAGGCTGCTATGAGGTCTCCATGCAGTCTTCTCCAGGCTGAACAGCTCCAACTTTCTCAGCTGATCTTCATATGGGAGGTGCTCCACTCCCCTGATCATTCTTATGACCCTCCTCTGGACTTGTTCCAACAGTTCCATATCCTTTTTATGTTGAGGACACCAGAACTGCACACAATACTCTAAGTGAGATCTCACGAGAGCAGAATAAAGGGGCAGGATCACCTCCTTTGACCTACTGGTCACTCTCCTTTTGATGCAGCCCAGGAGATGGTTGGCTTTCTGGGCTGCAAGCGCACACTGAAGACAGCTCATGTTAATTTTCTCATCGACCAACACCCCCAAGTCTTTCTCCGTAGGGCTGCTCTGAATCTCTTCTCTGCCCAACCTGTAGCTGTGCCTGGGATTGCTCTGACCCAGGTGTAGGACCTTGCACTTGGCATGGTTAAACTTCATGAGGTTGACATCAGCCCACCTCACAAGCGTGTCAAGGTCCCTCTGGATGGCATTCCTTCCCTCCACCATCTCAACCGAACCACACAGCTTGGTGTCATTGACAAACCTGCTGAGGGAGCACTCAATCCCACTGTCCATGTCAGCGACGAAGAAGTTGAACAAGACTGGTCCCAACACTGATCCCTGAGGGACACCACTTGTAACTGGTCTCCAGCCAGACATTGAGCCATTTACCACACCTCTTTGTGTGTGGCCCTCCGGCCAGTTCTTTATCCACCGAGAGGTCCATTCATCAAATTGATGTCTCTCCAATTTAGAGAGAAGAATGTCATGTGGGACAGTGTCGAAGGCTTTACACAAGTCCAGGTAGATGACAACTGCTTTACCTCTGTTCATCAGTTCTGTAGCCCCATCATAAAAGGCCACCAAATTGGTCAGGCAGGATTTCCCCTTAGTGAAGCCATGCTGGCTGTCACCAAGCACCTTGTTGTTTTTCATGTGCCTTAGCATGCCTTCCAGGAGAATCTGATCCAAGATTTTGCCAGGCACAGAGGTGAGACTGACTGGTCTTTAATTGCCTGGGTCATCCATTTTCCCCTTCTTGAAAATGGGGGTTACATTTCCCTTTTTCCAGTTGTCAGGAACTTCACCTGACTGTTGACCTAGCACTAAATCATGTCCTTAAGCATATTAAGAGTTTTGCTTAGAACTCAGGAAAACATTGAGTTTATAGAGAGTTACATGAATCATAGTATACAGCGATAAAAAACTTTTCAGGAGATAAAAATTGAATTGCATATGTATAGCACCTTCTGACAAATTTTGTGAAGTGGGAGATTTATGAATTATTGACTGTTGTAAACATCATCCAACACAACAGAGGAAAGCATCATTATCCGTGTGCTGTACAAACTAAGACAGACAAAACTAATCTTAACAAAGGCATACAACTGTGCACCCAAATAAACCACAGATGTGGTTATATTTGAGATTAACGTACTGCACTTAGCCGTCTTCAAGAAAAAGTCATGAGTTAAGACATCTGAGTTTCTATCATAGTCAGTGGAAAGAGAGTAAATTAGTCAATGACACCTTAGTTAGTTACTTTGGTTAAATATAAACATCTAACAATATTTGAGACACTCTAGGATATCCAAGATATCTGCAGGGGTCCAGCAATGGGAGACCGGCTACTTTCTGGAATGATAGATGATTGTCAGAGAAAATATCTCAGGCCATCTAAATTGCATTAAACATCTCTGTGTGAGTAATTGAATCAAATTCTAGGTTTCCATATCAGACTGATCCAAATAACTTTGTCTCCATTAGGTACAATCTCTCATGCAGATATCTACAGATGGTCACCCAAATGTAGTTGTCTTTTTCTTACACTTGATCATGCCCCTCAAGCTAAGTCCAGCTGTCTAAATGTCACCATCTCATGCTGCCTGAGATGGCATACAGTATCCAAAATACTTATACAGTACTGGAAAATATAGTGCAGCACATAAATATTATTGGATATATGAACAGCTCCTTTCAGAGAAGCAGCTAGAAGACAGCCAGGATATCCTCACATACCTCAAATGGGCCTGGATGCCTGTGTTTAGATTTCCAGTCTAATTATAATAGCTTGATGGTTCCATCACAAAGGGCTACTAATGAATTATACTGATACTAGCCAAGCAACCTGAAGTATATTTTGTTTTCAGGGATTAATCCTTCTAAATCTGAATATTCCCAGATGGCTTGTTTGTTCACACGATTTCTAAAAACCAAGCCAGCATATTTTTATTTAAGCACTGAGAAATCGCATTGACAAGTTTTATGTTTTAGCCAGAGTATGAAGGTCTCACACGTGCCACGGTTTAAGTCCAGCTGGTAACTCAGCACCATGCAGCTGTTTGCTCACTCCTTTCCCATTGCCCCCCTGTTCCAGGCAGGATGGGGAATAAAACAGAAAGATGTAAACCCCATGGGTTGAGATAACAGTTCCAATATCTAAACTATAACATAAAACTACTACTGCCACTAATAATAATAATGATAAGGGAAATAAAAAGGGGAGAACACGTAAAACTAAAAGCAGAAAGGAGAACAAAAACCAAAACTAAGTACAAGTGATGCACAATATAATTGCTTACCACCTGCTGACTGATACCCAGCCTTACCCCAGCATCTATCTGGGCCTTCCAGGTAACTCCCCCCAGTCTATATAGTGGGCATGATGTGCTGTGATATGGAATACCACTTTGTTTAGTTTGGGTTGGGTGTCCTGTCTCTGCTTTCTCCTGGCTTCTTGTGCCCCTCTTCACTAGTAGAGCACAAGACTGAAAAGTCCTTGATAAGGGTAAACGGTACTGGGCAACAACTAAAACATCAGTGTGTTATCAGCATTGTTCCCAGACTAAAGTTGAAACACAGCACTGCACCAGCTACTAAGAAGGAGAAAAAAACCCACCAAAACTAATACAGCTGAAACCAGGACAAAAAGCCACCTCTGAAAAGACAGCAGAGAGAAAGATCTAAGTTAGTATATGCTCTAAAGTGAGCAATTTAAATATCATGACAGCCTTTTTTTTTTTTAATCTGTTTTCTGAAGAAGCAATGAAAAAAAAGAGCTGCAGTGAGTTTGTTAACATTTTTTTTGTAATTTAAAAGTGATTCATTGTTTTCCAAATCATGATGATATTTTCTTTCTGTATTAAATCTTTGATTATCAAGAAAAAGAATAACACTAAGGTGTTCTGAAGAGACTTGATACATTTGTCAACATGCTTAACAATATAATCATGAAGATGAATTTTTTTTTTTTTTTTTAACAGAAGGCTGGCTTCTGATTCAGCAAGGAGTCAAACTGAGAAGCAAGAAAAAACCCACACAGAGCAGAAGTAAAATCATGTGTGCTAAAGAAGTGATCTCGATATATGGAATAGCAAAATAATGGATGTCAAATAAAAAAGAAATCATTTACATAATACTAGAACAGAAGTTACACCTTGTAATCAATTCACGGTTTACCCTCTTTTCTCAGGAAGGCTGCAATCACTGATTAATGTTTGTCACTTGAAACACCTATTCTCCTGCCTGTTGATAACTGAGGTCAGTTGAAATTTACCTTATATCCAAGACTGAGCAGGTGAGCATTCTGGACTGGCAGAGGTTTACAGTTTTGTCCTGGTTTCAGCATTTAGTTGCCAGCTGGGTTTAAACCACAACAGGTTTTTATTTTTTTTTTGCATGGCTTAGCTGCATCTTCCCCTCCTTTCAAGGCAGCTGTGACTATTCTGCATTTTTTGCTGCAGAGAAGCTGCTTAGGATCATCTGAAGTGAATCTTGTGTAACTTCTAATTTGTTTTGTCCTCCAAATCCTTTCTTTCCCCCAGCATGCTGCTTTCCTTCCTGAAGATAAAAAGCTTGTCACCATGGCACCCATATTTTTGTAACGCTTTTGTAGACTTCAGCCGCTGTCTCATAACCAGAGTAGAAATGAATGAGCACTGAGTCCCAACTCTATTCCTTTCTGCAAGTGCATTGGGAGTGAGAAAAGAGTAAAGGGGTAAAAGAACTCTGTACAATATATATGAAAAATGTAAAAGGATTGCTTTTCCTAATCAGCTATTTCAATTCTTTCATTCTGTTGCAGGCTAGCTTACTCAAAAAACAAGAAAAGACAATGCAAGACTAACATATGCTTTGTCAGATAACATGGTGGTTTTTAAAACTCTACAATATTAATCACTGATAATTTCTATGGGGGACTGGCTCTTTAAGATTCAATAATCTTCTTCAGTAAAATAGCAGGCTTAGGGTCATTTGGTTTTAACAGTTTATCAGAAAAGAAAGCCAAAGATCTTTCTCCCTCACAGCCCTTTTTCTTTGGTATACGTTCGTTAACATCTTATTCCACTGAAGAGTCCTCAAATCAGAGCATTCTTTTTAAGCACAACTCATTGATAGAAATGAGGGGTGGAAATAGATAAAGAAGTGGAGAAAAAGTGAAACAGAACATGACACATGAAGATTTCAACATCACTTATTTTCAGGGAAAGCAGCAAGCACTAGAGGTAGTCCAAGCAAGAGGCCTGTCGCACTGTTTTGCAAATGATGCTATTGCAATGCAAGATAAGCAGAAGACAGCTGGATTTTTTTAGGTTTATTGTTACTCTGCTTGCATTTTAATATTGCTTATTCAGTGGAATGAATGTTTAATGGACTAGTGTTAACTGAAGAGTGGCAATACAACGAGGAGACATTCTTAAAATGTCAAACTACAATGCATTAAAAAAAAAAATTAAAAAAATATTGAGAAAAAATCATACAAACCCAGGAAAAAATGAACACAATTTTGAAAACTTTATAACAGATCTGAATCTGCTTGGTCAAATGACTCAATAAATTATTTTGGAAGTTATAATTGAGTTTACATTGTAATTCCTTATTTGAGATGTCAGTGTAAATTGGGCCAAAGGCAGGAAGCTGAGAAAAAGATTATTGGAAAATCCTGATCAAGACTTTTTTAAAGGCAAAAGAACACTGTAGGCTGAAGAACAGAATAAGAGCAAATTAGAAGTACCGCCTGAAAAACTAGATGGTACTGTAGTACAGTATGGTAGTAGAATGAGATACAAGGAGAAAATGGGCCTGTTCTTTCCCTTGACTTTTTTTCAAAGATTGTGTTAAGAAATTATCAGAGGTGGAATTTTTTTTCATCTTTTGTTCTACAGTTCTGAGGCACAAATTATTTTTACTTAAACACACAGATGTAGCTTTCACAGAGTGTGGGTTCTTTAATTGAAAAAAGTTTTGAAACAAATTTTAAGTGACAAATTTTTTGTGTCATCACCACCTAATTGATACTTCTCTGAAAAAAAAAAAAAGAAGAATTAGGGTTTTGGATTAACTTAAAATTAATTAGTTAAGTTGAAAAGTTTAAAAGTTTTTTTTTAAGTTTACCCCCCTCCCCCAAGGCCCAAGATCCTAATGCAAATATTAAACATGAGGGTTTTGTTTATCTTTTTTCTTTTCTTTTGCTATTGATACAAAGATTGGTACTGCAAAACCAATTTACGGAGTAAGAATATGCTGATGATTAGAGAAGCTGGTTTCTTTAAAACCTTAAATACAATCTTGATATTTCTGAGATGTGACAAAGTCATAAGTCAAAAGTTATTATTTAGATAATGGAAAAGATACAGACATTTCTGGGAATACTTGTACTGAGTTATATAGCTATGGAAACAAGCAGTTTCAAGCCTTTGAAGTTCTGTGATGTCTAGCACATCCACTGGTGCATTTTTAACAAAGGCACAGCTGTGAGGAAATGTTGGTTTGATGGGTCCCAAAGAAGTGACCCCAGCACCTCTCCATAATGAAGTGGAGCTCTAAACTGGGGAAAGTGTTTCCCCAAGAAGTTCTTCAAGGTGTCTCCCGTAAGACCCTTTTAAAGAAGCTGGTGAAATATGCGCTGGATAAACAGGATCCAAGGTGGATTGAAAACTGGCTGAATGGCTGGGAAGAGGTGGTGACCGGTGGCACTATGTCAAGTTGGAGGCCAATAAGTAGTGGTGTACCCCAGGGTTCAGTATGAAGTCCAGTGATGTCTGACATGTTCATTAGTGATTCAGATAGTGAGGCAGAGTGTATGCTCAGCAAATTTGCTTATGGTGCAAGGCTGGGAGGAGTGGTTTACGCATCAGAGGGTTCTGCTGTCATCTAGAAAGATCGCAGAAGGCTGACGAAATGGACTGATGGAAATGAAGTTTAACCAAGGGAAATTTAAAATGCAGCACTTGGGGAGGAATAACCCTTGAAAGACTGGGAAAAGTGGTAAAATCCCAACAGGAGGTCGTGAGAGAAGGTTTGTGGTATTGTAACTTTTTATTTGCAGATGTTTCTGGATAGTCACTGTGTTTTGGAAGTCATAAGCTTAAAAAGAATATTTTGTCTTCATTATTTGAAAAAAGCTGAAAAAAAATAGTATTCTGTTAATAATGAGTGTCTGAATTTTTCTGTTTGAACTGGAAGTCAAAGCTGCAAGGAAACTTGGGGTGTGATGCTAACTATCATCGAAGTTACAAAGTATCTGGGTCCACACCTGGAAACATAGACCCAGATGGTAGTCCATAAAAGCTTAGACTACTGAGCAGCTGGGCACTTGGAGCTGGAAATGCATATTTAGAGGGGCTTCTCAGCTCTTCACCAGGCAAGGGGAAAGCAAGCCAAAAGCCTGGAAGCTTTGGCTAAGCAGAGTGACCTGGGAGCCAGGACTTGGAACTCCTCAACAGCCTGATAGGTGGACTGCTGAAAAGTTGGGAGCCTGGAAGTCCACCAGTAGCTTTCACAAAAGGTAGGTGGGTGAGTTAGCACTGCAGATCACCATTCGGAATGTGCCCCCTTTCTGTCACAACTTTGTTAAAATTGAACTGTCTCCTGCAAACACATTGTTTTTGATGAATTTGTAGTCTCTGCTCTGTCTGACAATTTCCAAATCACTCTGATTCTGGACCCTAACATTTAGGAAGTAAGGCTTTTCACCAGGAAAACAAATGTTCTTGGGAAGCATATACAGTTGTATATAACCGGCAAACAAAAATCCACACTAAACTAATTGAAATATTCCTTCATGCATGACAAATAAAATCTTGTTGCTTGGCTTCTTTTTAACATTTTTAGTTTGTTGGATTGCTCAGCTGCATTTCTGACATGGAGAACACTGTTGATTGCTTGTGCAGTAATTTTTCAGATATTTGCCTGTTCTCCATAATATTTTGGAAATGGGATGACAGTAATGGAACACATTAGTGAAGTAACTCAGCTAATGACTACATCATTAAAATGTTGCTATTTCTACAGATACATCTAATATTGGAAAAGGAAAGTTGAAGTACTTCAATATTTTTTTTAAATAGTTGTCCTGGGTACATAAATTTGGGTTTGTATAATCTATATTCATATTTAATCAAATGGTTCTATAAATTGAAGGACCAGGTGTAAAGAATTGAATCTTGTTAGCAAATTATTGTTCTAATTTTTAATTTTCATACTATTAGGTTAACTTTTTCAACAAAATAAACTTCTTATGTTTTTTCTTGTCTTTTATTTAATAATTTTTCTCTATAAATATATAATAATGAAGAACATAGCGATAAATCAATTTACTTGTGTTATTTACCCTTTGAAAACAGGATGTCATTGATCTTTTGTGAAGTTTTCATCTCTTGTCTCTGCAAACATTATTTCAAAGAAATATTCTATATCTATATAATAGACTTCAGATTGTTTACAAGAACATTAATGAAAATAAATAACAAAATGGTAATCCAGCAGAAGTTCTCAAGAATACCTTATAGGTACTATACAGTGGTACCTTATTATATCAGGTACCTTATCTTGTTTGTTTGCTTGTTTGTTTTTTAATAAACAACATTGGAAACTTTGTAGCAAAGTAGTAAAAATGCATCTCAGCAAAACTTTAATGAGATACAAATGTCTGAGCCATGTTAATTTTTTTATTTCTACAGGTTTCATGAATAACATCAGGTCTTTCAAATTTGTTCCAATTAATTCATAGTAATTTGTCTGAGTAACATATCTAGGAATTTGGAAGTCAAATCATCCCTATTTTCTAGACAACAAATTCTGTGTTAATAATTTTTTTGTTTCTTTCAAAATGTATTATTCGTGTCAGAGAACAGAGGTGATTATAGTCCTCTGGAAAGACACCAACAAAGGCACGGATTCATCCATGTTATTTCAGTAAGAATGTATTGGTTATAGGAATCAACCTAAAATCACATCAAATATTATAATTTATAACAAAATGAGGGTTTTACTGATCTTTCCCACTGCTGAAAATCACCATATACTAACATAACTTTAAGTGCCTAAACTTACTGAAATTAATGTTTTGTTTTCTTTTTTCTCAGAGCAGTGGTTATGGATCACATTTACTTTTCAGCTGGTGTAGATTGTCCATTTCAAGAGGGCAGTCAAAGCAGCCTGGTTAGTCCAAGTATTTAGACCTTTCTTTCATGGTTCAAAGCACCCTTCCTTGAGAGTGTAACACTTTGGATTAAACTCTGAAAAGACCATAAATACTGTGCAAACGTTGCAGAAATTGAGGCATCAGTTTGATATATGACTACCAGCATACTAGGTTCTTGCATCTCCTGCAGGAAGAAGAAGAAAAATGAACAAGGAAAAAAAGGGGAAAGAGGAAAAGGTGTGTGTTCGGTAATACAGATATATTGACCTTGTTTCATGGGAAACATTGAACTGGGCTGTTATGCTCTTGCATCATGCTGTTATGAGGAAAGACTGCAAACGAAAAATGTTTAAATTGACTGCTGTAAGAAATAAAAAGTTTCAACAGGATTTCAGTAGCAAATTGTACCTTCTGATTAGACAATATCTCTTTCTCCATGTTTGATCTTTGAGCAGTGAGAAATTGTGCAGGCAGAAAATATTCTTTCTAGTTTGTATTTTAATTTAATCCAGAGAATATTTTGTGAAGTATGACTAATAGGTTTTGAATGTGGAATAAGGGTAGTACTTTCTAATCTCAAAGTAGAGACAAAACTAAGTTTGGTACAGGTGGTAATATTGGGAACTCCTATTACAGGGCCAGAGCAGCAAATCAGGTTTTTCCATTGTTTTTGCCTCTTTCTAATTTCTAGAAAAATTCAAGATATTGCACAGTCACTTAGAGGAAAGATCCTTCCTATCTCTATCAATCACTTTTTAAATTATCGAGAAAGGAAATTTGCCTTGTCACCCTTGAAAGAATTCTTACTAAAAGAATTCTCTTTAGTGTTATCAAGCTCAATTTAATACATATATATTTTAATACCTTTCTGACTCTTGTATTCTCCACTGCACTGACTTTTGTCACTAAGTTTCACAGATTGTAAGAATTTCCTAAAAGCTTTTGCCTGAATCTGTCATTAAATACTCACATCTTCTCCAATAAAAATACTGTATTTATGAACAGCAGTTTCTTAGTAAAAATTTTTATTATTTTTCCTGTCCCCACCTTCCTTCATCCTGCTGAATTCTCTCCTAACTAAACAATGCATGTATATTTTTCTTTTTTTTTAATCTACAAATTTCAGGTCTGGTATTAGGACTGCAATGATATGAACAAGAGGTAAGGTATCTTGTGGCTAGTCTTCTGATCTAGGCATAACAGACAACATGAAGTTACACAAACATCCTTGAATCATATAAAGAGTTTTGTTAACATTGGCATAAAATCTGTTCTTTGCCTACAATTCCCACTGCTCTCATAGTCAAACTATAAAGAAGGTTTTATTTCAAGCTTCTTCCACAGACAACATCTGTTGTTGTTGCCCCTTTCCATTCTATTTCTCATTCTACACTTTATCTGACACAGCTGTGTCACATTGAGCAAGTCCTTCCTTCCTTGTAAAGAAGGATCTGATACAAGACTCCACATGAGCCCTGACTTTCATGAAGACCATTCTAAAGATTCAAAATGATGCAAGAACACTAAGGAATTCTGCATCTGCTATTGAGATTTATCTCATTGATAGTAAATCAATTTGTCTGTCACCAGCTAAAATTTACATAGAATCATAGACTCATAGAATAGTTAGGGTTAGAAAGGACCTTAAAATCACCCAGTTCCAAACCCCTGCCACGGGCAGGGACACCTCACACTAAACCATGCCACCCAAGGCTCTGTCCAGCCTGGCCTTGAACACCGTCAGGGATGAAGCATTCACAACTTCCCTGGCCAACCCATTCCAGTGCCTCACCAACCTCACAGTAAAGAACTTTCTCCTTATATCCAATCTAAACTTCCCCTAATTTAAGTTATTAAGCTAGAGACCAGGTTAGAAAAGCTAAGGCCCAGTTAGAATTAAACTTGGCTAGGGATATTAAGGATAACAGGAAGGGATTCTACAGGTACATAGGAAATAAAAAAAAGATTAGGGAGACCGTAGGACCCCTCAGGAAGCTCTCAGGTGAACTAGCTACACAGGATTTGGAGAAGGCTGAGGCTCTGAATGACTTCTTTGCCTCGGTCTTCTCTAGCAAAGGCTCTGACCACACCACCCAAGTCTTGGAAGGCAGACCCAGGGACTGAGAGAATGGAGACCTTGGGCCCACTGTAGGAGAGGAATTGGTTCGAGACCATCTTAAAAATCTGAACATGCACAAGTCCATGGGTCCTGATGAAATCCATCCGCGAGTCCTGAAGGAGCTGGTGAATGAAGTTGCTGAGCTACTGGCCATCATATTTGAAAAATCATGGCAGTCAGGTGAAGTTCCCGATGACTGGAAAAAGGGAAATATAACCCCCATTTTCAAGAAGGGGAAAATGGATGACCCGGGGAATTACAGACCAGTCAGTCTCACCTCTGTGCCTGGCAAAATCTTGGAGCAGATTCTCCTGGAAGGCATGCTAAGGCACATGAAAAACAACAAGGTGCTTGGTGACAGCCAGCATGGCTTCACTAAGGGGAAATCCTGCCTAATCAATTTGGTGGCCTTCTATGATGGGGCTACAGAACTGATGGACAGAGGTAAAGCAGTTGATGTTATCTACTTGGATTTGTGTAAAGCTCTTGACACTGTCCCACACGACATCCTTGTCTCTAAATTGGAGAGACATCAATTTGATGAATGGACCACTCGGTGGATAAAGAACTGGCTGGATGGCCACACACTGTCCGGCTGGAGACGAGTTACGAGTGGTGTCCCTCAGGGATCAGTGTTGGGACCGGTCTTGTTTAACGTCTTCGTTGCTGACATGGACAGTGGGATTGAGTGCACCCTCAGCAAGTTTGCAATGACACCAAGCTGTGTGTTTCGGTTGATCCACTGGAGGGAAGGAATGCCATCCAGAGGGACCTTGACAAGCTTGTGAGGTGGGCTGATGCCAACCTCATGAAGTTTAACCATGACAAGTGCAGGGTCCTACACCTGGGTGGGAGCAATCCCAGGCACAGCTACAGGCTGGGCAGAGAAGTGATTCAGAGCAGCCCTGTGGAGAAGGACTTGGGGGTGCTGGTTGATGAGAAAATGAACATGAGCCGGCAATGTGCGCTTGCAACCCAGAAAGCCAACTGTGTCCTGGGCTGCATCAAAAGGAGATTGACCAGCAGGTCGAAGGAGGTGATCCTGCCCCTTTATTCTGCTCTCGTGAGACCTCACTTGGGAGTATTGTGTACAGTTCTGGTGTCCTCAACATAAAAAGGACATGGAGCTGTTGGAAGAAGTCCAAAGGAGGGCCACGAGGATGATCAGGGGAGTGGAGCACCTCCCATATGAAGATCGGATGAGAAAGTTGGAGCTGCTGAGCCTGGAGAAGAGAAGGCTGCATGAAGACCTCACAGCAGCCTTCCAGTACCTGAAGGGGGCCTATAGGGATGCTGGGGAGGGACTCTTCATTAGGGACTGTAGTGCTAGGGCAAGGGGTAATGGGTTCAAACTTAAACAGGGGAAGTTTAGATTGGATATAAGGAGGAAATTCTTTCCTGTTAGGGTAGTGAGGCACTGGAATAGGTTGTCCAGGGAGGTTGTGAATGCTTCATCCCTGGCAGTGTTCAAGGCCAGGTTGGACGAGGCCTTGGGTAACATGGTTTAGAGCGAGGTGTCCCTGCCTATGCCAGGGGTGTTGGAACTTGATGATTTTAAGGTCCTTTCCAACCCTAACTATCCTATGATTCTATACAGTTTTAGATACCTTGTATTAAACATTGCAATGTAATACCTAGCTTTCTTTTTCGTCCTATAAAGAAAGGGACATCAGTTCAAGATATGTTCATGTTATTTACAGACAGGAACTCAAGTCAAATTTAATGATTTTTGAATTATCACTCTGTCATGGTGAAAAAATATGGTTATAGGAAAGTTTAGTCCTTTCTGACTAATGCCTGAAATTTTACACTAAAACTGAGGTTTCATTTCATTATTTTATCATTTTATTATACTAGAAAGATTGCTTTGAAAATGTACCTTTGATGTATATGAATAAATGGTAGAAATGATGTAAATGAATAAATGGTAGAAACAATCAGGAATGCTTTCTTCTATACTACTGATTGTGAGAGCATACTCTCCATGTCTGTAGTCACTGTAGTGATAGGACAAGGGGTAACGGGTTCAAACTGAAACAGGGGAAGTTTAGATTGGATATAAGGAGGAAATTCTTTCCTGTTAGGGTGGTGAGGCACTGGAATGGGTTGCCCAGGGAAGTTGTGAATGCTCCATCCCTGGCAGTGTTCAAGGCCAGGTTGGACGAGGCCTTGGGTATGGTTTAGAGCGAGGTGTCCCTGCCCGTGGCGGCGGGGTTGGAACTTGATAATCTTAATGTCCTTTCCAGCCCTGACTATTCTATGATTCTATGTCTTTGGGCAGTCTCTCCATGACTGACATCTGAAAGATCTATGCTTCCACCTTTGAGTATATTCTAATTTTCACTCATTTTTCTCTATTTATCCTTACTTGGAGATTTTTGTTGCTGGCCACTTTTACCCTGCATCATTTTTAACAATGCTTCATATTACAAAGGAGCCCTATGACTCACACTCTTTGCTGGTCTTCAGTATTATAGTGGTTCTGTCCAAGGTTTTATGCTCTGTTTTTTCTGAGTACTGCAATGAAACAACAAATTGACCCAATCTCTGAAGCAAAATTATTGCTTTGTAAAGAGTAACTCAAAATATCAAAAGGGGTTTGCAACTCCAATGTTTGCTTTTATTAAAGCAAAAATTGGAACAAGTAACTTTTTGAATAAAGAAGATTCAGACCTTCCAGGTGATTAAAATAAAATGATGCAAACCCAACCTTTTCATCTTCCTAGATCTCTTTTGTTGTACAAGTCCTTCCCTAAGGTTTTGTTCTCTAATCATCAGGTTTTGCTCATGTAATGGATTGCATCAAAGATCATGCAGTCTCTTCTGGGTATCTAGAGAAAACATCTTTCTTTCCAACAAAACTGAGGCTGATCTTTTTCTTCCCTTCTCTTTTGGAGAGTCTTTCATTTTGTTTTTATTATTGCTATATATCCTGCTCCTTGTTGGCTATTACTTGAACTCAAGTTATATCTTCTAATGGAGGACTTATTATCCATTTCAGGATGTACTATCAGGAGAAAACCCCTTGCTGCAGAGAATTTTCTATTACTTTGGATGCAACTATGAAAACCATTTATGTTTAGCAGAACACAATGTTTTCACAGTAGAAATATTAGTGGAAAGTGAAAAAAAAATCAAGCAGATGTGTGTTACAGGCAATGACTCTCTCTCAACACATCCTGTCACACGCATTACAATATGTATCTCCATCTGTTTGTGGGGTTATGAGCTGGATCAGTAAAAAAACTTTGGATAAATAGGATCCTTTCCACAGACTTTTTTTTGTGGCCGACCTCATAGCAAAACTCTATGCCCTGCTGTACTAAAGTAATTGTGGGGCAGTGGCCTCTGAATCTGATTTTGCCTTAAAAAGATGGAATACCATTTCACAACATTTCAAAGTCTCCTTTGCGAAGGACTCTACCTATATCCTAGCCTGGGAAAATCAGGCACAATACAAGATAGCTATGGTATCTCCTCTGTATTCTCCTTCTGTTCAGTGTCAGCTCCACAGAACCAAGCTATTTCACACAGGAATGAACTGTTTTGTAACCTGGTAGCAGACTGCCATCCTTTTTTGTTAATTTTTGGGATTAAAGAGCCATCATGGAAATTTTTCCCACATCTTCTTTCTCTTATTCATTCTGAGGGTATCCCAGCCACACTGAGAGTAATTTCTTACCTGTGGTATGCATAACTATTTTGTTCTTTTTAAGGTCTTCAAAGTAATGATACTTCTTTACAACAGATCTCTCCATGAACTCAGGTGTCATGCTTCAGACATGTATCACAGCTGTAGGATTTGGTATACCTGGTGGGATTCTCTCAATTTAACCAAATGTAAAGCTAAAACAAGACATCATAGGAACAGAAATTCTTTATTTCATTATTATTTAAAAAAATATTTGAAGAGTAAGTACTCCTGCCTGATATTTTGTTAATTTACATGTAGTGCTTTTGTCTTTCAAGAAAAAATAATGCATTTCACACAGGCTGGCAGGTATATATTTTCAGACCTATCAGTAGTGCCACAGAATGCCCAGAGCTCTTAACTGTCAATTTTCTTCCCTAAGTAGGAAAGTAAAAATATTCAGTACTGAGAACAGGTTAACTGTTTTCATCGCCTTTCTTGGAAGACAAACAGAATGGGCAGCTAAATCAAAGTGCTGTAAAAGTTCTCTCTAAACAGCATTGTTTTCTTATGTTGGGAAATTCTTTAAAGTCCTCTGATGAAAAGGATTCAATGATCTTTTTTGTGCTCCCTGCTGTTCACTACATGAAAAACTCCACCTAAACATTTCAGAGCTCAGTCTGGGATCAGCTGAGGGTGGAAGTGTGGGAATTGGCATGAGAGGAAGTGCAGAGCCTCAATGAAAGCTGAGAGACAAGGACAGAACTGAGTAATTCCAGATGCATCACACGGAAAAAATTCACCAACTGTGAGTTGGTGCAAGTTCTGAGGTGACAGAAACTATGATGTCCAGCTAAGTGAAGTCTAATAATATATACTAATAAGGTTTAGATATATGTTCCACATGATTTTCTTCCAGCTAGCTAGTCTATCACTCTACAATTTGTTGCTCTTCCTAGTTAATAGCACATTAAATGTAAAGATTTAGTGGAGGCAAAAAGATCCTAAGACAATCACAAGACATCTAGCAGCACAACTGGATGCTGAAATACCATACCTTTACTCTCTTCGGGCATATCTAATGACTTCTGGAATTCTTCACCAGTTGGCATTTGATATTTTCATAGATTTCCACCCACAATTCTTATCAAGGCTTGGAAGTTCTCTAGGATCCATGCTTGCTGAATGCAAACAGATCAAATAGATTGATCCATTACAGATTAAAATAACCTGTGATTTAGTAGACCTACTGCACTCAGCTCAATAATCTCTATGGGATGAGCATATATCAGAGTAATTAGAGAAAGTTAAAAAGAAACAGCAGGAAGGGAGCTGATGCTGAACCTGCATGCCCATCTAGTTGTAGGGAATATGCTATTTAATTATTTGACTAAGGTTTTGTAATTCTTTTTAGCACAAGGAATTATTTTACTAAAATTAAGATAATAATGTCGTACAACTACAAGTGATGTCCACGGTTTTGAATTTCTTTCCTAAGCTGGAGGTGTGTTAAAGCTAGAAATAATGATTTGCAATAACAGAGTTGCTTATTTTAAACAGAGTTGCTAACAATTGCATCTGGCTTGTACTGCTATTACTGCTATTCAGAAGGATTGTATGAGTCCTCTGAACTTATTTCCAATGGTTAAATGGACTTCAGCAGATGTGTGCAAATCTGGTTCATAAAGCTTTGCATTTCTGCTTGAACTGTTAATTTGCTTTAAATAGGAAATGCAGATGAGGACTTTACAGAGGACAGAGAGAGAACTGGAGGGCCTATTGACATATAAAGGATGAAGAAATAATGTAGTAAAATTAGCTAGTCTAATTGGAGATGAGAGGGAGTAAGGTAACAGCATGTGAAATGGATGTGGAAGAACAGACTGCATGAAAAATTGCATTTACCAGAGAATGCAATTAAGTAATTCATCCTTTCATTTCTTAAAAATAATGAAAGATTGGCAAAAAAAAATCTATGGGTCAATATGTGCCCTGCAATTTTAGCCACTTCACCTCACAATCCCTTACTGAGGTCTGTCTCATAAGAGGTGAGTCTTTTGCCTCTTCTCACCATAACAAGCTGCTCCTGAGCATCTCTGATTTGATTATTAAGAACTTTCATCACATAACCAGATAAAGTCAGTTTGCTTTTCTGGGAGATGTGATAGTTCACCAGCTTAAGTGCTTCCAGACTTTTCTGCAGGGTCTTCTGGTTTCTGTAGTTAAGGACCTTGAATTTCAGAACCACAAACTAGACCAGATACCAGAAATGTCACTCCGGTTTCTTTCTTCAGGGTAATGGGCTACAATGGCAAAGTAAAACATTGGCAATATGCTCAACAAATGATAAAAAGAAAAGTCACATAACTATTGAGCAAGAAGAATCTAAATATGAGAAGCAACATTTTTGTTTCTTTACAACATGTGTTCCAACTTATTTTGTGTAAAAAGATGCCTGCAGATTTGGGATTTCAAACTGCATTTTCAAACTGCCCAGTAGGACACCAGATGAGGAGTTTTAACTTTGACTTCTTGGCCACAGTTTGACTATGGTATTTTGTACTAGATGTAAGTACATAGATTTCCCCAAGTCCAGTTTAGAGCAGCTGAATTGCACATTTGTGGGGTTTTTGTTCAGTTTGGTTTTTTGGTCCTTTTTTCTCTTTGGTTGGTTGTGAGTTTGGTTTCTTGGTTTTTGTTGTGTTTTTTTTTTTTTACGTGTGTTTTGTTGTTGATGTTGTTTGGGTTTTTTTTGTTTGTTTTTTTCCTTTCTGAGTTCTTTTTTTTTTTTTCACTAATTTGTCAAAATGTACATTATCATTTTTCAGACTGTATAAGTTGCAATAGATGATTAGATTGATCTTTGGTAGCTGCAGAAAGTAATTGAGTAACCTTTTTGCCTTCCTTAGCTGCAGTAAGCAAGTCACATTCTTTAGTGTCCTATTAAGTAGTAGCTGCTTCATTCTCTGAACATACTCCTAGGCTTTCCTGTATTTGTTCCATTCTGAGTCCTTTTTTCATGAGCATAAATAACCAAAATCACATATGCATTCTGCAAGAAGGCTAAGTTGGCCTAAACTGTACAGTGAGATCTTTTCTTCTCTGCTCTGCTGGAAGTCTCTGTTCTGCTGTTCTGTTTCATTTTTCTTTTTCACAGCTACATCAAGTTAGCAGCTGGAAATTATATTGTAATCAACAAACAGATCAAAGCCCTTTCATCTGGTTTTATGTAGATCAGCTCCTAGACCAGTGTCATGGAAGTTTATCTTACTAGACCTGAAGCATATGATCCTCCATGTTTATCAATTGTATTACATGTTAAAATTCGTACCACCACAACAGTTAGTTCTCCCTGTATATATACAAATTATTTGCTTATGGACAACACTTCCCAACTTCATTTTATCACAAATTCTCCATGTCAAATCTTACTGGTTTTTAGGTAAAAATACTAAAAATGCTTGTCCTAAAAACTGTTCTTGTGAAATACCACCTAAATGGTAGCGGATCTTTCAAAATCCATTGTCATCTTCTCTTCAGGTTGATGTTTCACACTTGCTTTTGGTTTACCTATAATCTCATCTTCACTTTTCTTTTTTCTTCCATAAAGAATTGAAAGAGATACTCTGCTCTAGTCCAAATATAGGAAATACTGTAAGTCTCTAAAAAAACCCATCCCAAAACATTTTCAGTTTATGTTGGTCATTGATAAACCAAGACTACAGGTTGCATTTTTTTATTTATTAAAATCTTTAAATATTCTTAGAACTTTGTTCTAAGACTGTTCAAACTACAGAAGTCAGAGAGCTTCTGACTAAATTTCTTATTCTCAGGTGGCAGTATCCAAATTTCTTGACTAAACTAAAGTAAATAATTTTCTTTTTGCTTCACTTGAGTTATGGTTATTTCCATTCTATATATTTATTTCTATTAGTCATCTTACTTATCTTCTATTCAATATCGTCCCTTTTTTTTTTTTGAGGCAAAGACTAAATATTTGCTTTGTTTGAACTTTCACCCTAAACTTGAAGAAACTTCATGATTCTTTCATATTTAACTGCCCAAGCTCCTACTTACACTGATTTCAATTGCTGGTCCTATTGTTAATAAAGGTCACTTTTTTAAACTGCATTTCATCAGGTTTTTGTTTATTTGCTTCTTTTATTTTTCTAGCTAAATACAAATAATTCATTAAACTTGCAGTTATGCTGACCATTTTTATCGCTCAGCCATGTGTCCTATAAACCTGTGGAAGACCTTTAAAATAAAAATCACACAACATTCTGAGACTCAACTGCAGCATGAAATTTCCCTGATATATACCTGAAGATAATCAAGCCAGGCTCCTTCAGCAGAAACTGGGCTTCATGTTGCTGAGAATGTATTGTGTGGATTTTAGATTGCTAGAATAAAATGGGTATGCATACACTGAGTTTTGTCTTTGGGTATCTCTGTCTCAACTTCAACACAAGAGAAACACAAACGGCCTGATAACTACACCTAAATTTCCAGATTTTAACTGTTCCCTGATTGGCTTATACTTGGAATATATTCAGATTTTAACCGGAAATTTAGGTGTAGTTATCAGGCTGCTTGTAAAACATTTCTATACAATTGAACCTGAGATCCCCATTATATCTATTACATACTCCTGTCATTTATCTGTGCATTCTCTAAACTTTTATTTATGAAACTTTTACATTCCAAACAACTAAAGTATTGTTCCTTCTAGAACCAGCAAGAACCAGAAACTTGACTGCTGTGTATAAACTTCTTAATTTCAACTGTTTTGCTTAATTAAGATTCTTAAATCACAGTTAGCTAGATGTGTGTGTTTTCTGATATATCAGCCCCACATGGACATTCAAGATATGAAGCTTTCTTACATTTTGGACTGAGATTTATGGTTAGGCAACATTTTCAGGAAGGAAATATTCTTGTTCATACTGTGTACAATAAAAGAAAACAAACACACCTTGGTGCATAATGCATATTCAGCATCTTCATTAACAAACTCTTTTTGCAATCTAGTTTTACCTTATCATGACTCTGAACAGTGAACTGAAATTTGAGGAGCTTCTGGGTGTGCCTGTAAGGTTAAACAGATGCACAGTATGTTATAGTATAGGTATTTTTGAAAAAGAATTTTCATACATATAGTCTATCACATGCTGCAAGATATCAGTATATATTTTTTGTTTTCCAGGAATGTGAAACTTTTTCATTTATTTAATGACAGCAGAGACTGTTCTCTGTTTCAGTAAGATGTAACCTAAGCATCAAGTGATGAAGATAAACTTAGTTTTTTTAAAAACTTTACTTTCGAATCAGTTCCCTTAAACAAACCTTTCCTCAAAGAAATGGCAGCTAGTTGGAAGAAGGAAGACAACATACAGTGTATCCCCAAGCAATTGTTTATAATGGCTTAATTAAGTCTGTTTTAATTGCTACTAACTGATCTGTTTACTAATTTACTAATGATATTGTGAAAAAATATGTATTTTCTGGAGCATATAGTTTGTAATGTTTTTTTTAATGGGAAAAAAAATCACTGCCTGAACTACTGTAACAGGTTTTTAGAGAAGAGTATTACGCTGTGTATGAAAAATAGCCTCTTATTCTTACTGTCCAGTACATCACAACACTGTTTTACACATATCCCAAGTGGTGTAATCAGTTCTGCTGAAATGCAACTATTAATGATACCCTTCAATTTTGTTCTGCTTCTCAATGATGAAGATTTTTTTTTTTTTTTAATATATTCAGTATGAGAAGAGAATTTTAGGTCATAAAAGTCGCATCAGAATAAGGAGTTACTAGCAGAGCAATTTTTATATTCTTGTTATTTTGAGTTGATACATCCATTATTCTCTTTGGACAGGTTTATTTATTTCTTTCAAAATAGGAAATCTATTCATTTAATCTGGATAAAACTTAATGATATGTATTGCACATTAATTTGCACTAGATAGGCTGACAGGATCCACTGTAGCTGACATACTTAAAAAAAAATGGATTACAAAGTAAATCCAGACCAATTTAAATATTAGTGGAAACTGGTTAATTCTGATAGTCTGATATTTTCTGAAGGGTATTATAGCTAGAGATGAAAAGTAGATCTAATTCACATCAAATAACACCAAGACACTTGTTCATTATAACCCAAATTTAATATTCAAGTTATGATGTCCTATGTTAGATCCTTCATCAAGCTATATTAAATTCTTCTATATTCTTATTTCTTTCAGTTCTACTTCCTTCTATTTCCATTCTTTCCATTCATGTTAAGTCTCAAGAATTCAGAAACCTTTTGGACTTCCTGGGAGGTCACATTCAGTTTCAAAATTAAATAGATTTTACAGCACCAAGTAACCACAAATCCTGATTGGCATCATATTTTCAACAGTATTTGCTTCTGAAATACCATCATACAGCCATTCATTCACACCTCTGTTTAACAATTTCTGCTGCTTAGTTTTATAAGAGAAACCACTTAGACTGTTAGGAATATGTGTGTTGTCTTTCTGTATCCCAGTTTTTACTATGAAGGCTACATTGTCTGTGATCTCGCACCTGTTCTTATTTAAAGAGCTTGAGGTTTAACTGGCTTATTTTAAGTCAAATAACATTTTGCTTACCTGGTATAGATAATTTCACACTTGCAGTTTTAGGGGCCTGTAAGAATTGTCTTATAGCCCTGGGAATTTAAATCAGATTGTGATAGTGAATGCTGTATAGAACAAAGCACTTATAAATAAACTTTGTTCCCTAAATTTCCTTACTATCATTCCAAAAGCTTCTGGTTTAATTTTAAAATCTAAGACATATTTTTAGAGTAGTTTTAATTCTGGGGTTCTAAAATGCTGGACAGTCTTACAGAAACTCTAGGAAAACACACATGTTTTTTGTTTTCCAAGCTTTTCTACCAGTACAATTTTTTGTGAACTTTCAAATCCAGATCAGCATATTACAAAATTATTTTTAAAATGTTTTGCTTTTTTTTTAAGGTAATTGCAACTGCTCAGATAAGAATAAATTCTCTGGGACACAAAAATCGGAAATATCTTATTTAATATGTGCTTTACTCATTTAGTTCTGTTACATAATCTATGCATGTATATAAAATGTCTTATTTTTTGGGCCTTTCTAAGTTTAGAAAAGTCTTTGGCATGGAAGTGTTTGGTTTGGAATTAATTTTGTTCCTCTTGGTCTTGGCCTTGTCATAAGACTTAGATTCTAATGCTTGAATGACCCAGCAAAAAAATGTGGGTAAAAATTAACAGTACTGCTAAATATTGATGCACCTGCAAATATTTATATGCATTGTTAGCTATGCCTTGAAAGTTTTTCTAGTTTTACTTTATTGTTTTATTATTTCCTGGTTTTTAGTTTGTTCTTTTTTTTGTTGGGTTCTTGTTTTCACTTTTACAGATCATGTGGTAAAGTTATAAAAAAGAAAAAAGTACCGAAAAGAAAATAAATTACCAAAGGTAATATGTAGAGTTTTGCAGTTTGATTTAGGTCCACGTTAAGGATGACAGGATTTCTGTATCTGTTTTTTTTATGCAGTCATAGGTTCAGTAAGCAGTTACCAGGTCAGTAACCCACAGAAACTATAGCATGAAAAACAGAGTATGAGAGATTGGAGACTGCAAGTATGAGCTTCATGGCTAGCACAAAAACCTCCAGTGTTCCTTGTGGTAGTCCGGTATTTAATGCCTGCGTTGGTCTGCACAACAGCATAACTGCATTGGTCTCAAGAGGGTAGAAAATTCTCTTCCTTTAATTTTTTTTTTCATCAAAGCCAAGTGTCTCCTGAAATGTTTTGTTTTTTTCATGCCCCTTTTATTCCTAAAAACAAATAATCCCCCCAAACAATGACAACACATTAAAAAAAGTCAAACCAAACAAAAAATATCAAAAACCCAAACACCTCACTATGTTATGAGGAAATCAAAATGGGGATACATATTAAAATTCCTGCTCTGAGGCACATACAAATCCATGGAATCAGCCTCTCTCTCCTTTTCCCTTTCACGTACTGCAATTTGTTTAGATAATTAATTGGGCCAGAGATTCATAGAGATTACTCTAAGGACTATTAATGAAAATTATCAGTATCCAAGAATAAGCAATTGTGTGAACACAAGCAGTGTCTTCCCTCTTCTAGGGATCCAATTGCCATTTCTAGGTTCAATCAATATGTTTAGGAGACCACTGGCAGCTGAAAATGCACCCAAAGCATCTTAAGTACAACTTAGTTATGTAATGGGATCTAGGAACAGAGGTCACAGAGGACCTTAACTACTTCTCTGTATACTTTTCTCTGTCACACCACTGTATGTTTACATTTACACAGGCCCTTTGCTTACTGATTAAGTTAATTTAGCTTATGCTGGAGATATGATGCAGAACAGCTGTACAGAATCAAAGAATCTGGCAAATGATGCATGCTATATTAATCTTATGGGATTCTGCTGCCTCCGATTCAAGAAAATCCCCAATGTTAGGGATCCAGGTGGAAGATGGTTATACAACATCCCATTTATGGTATGAATATTCCCCAGTTTCCTTCATGGTTTTTTTGGAAGGGAAGAGTAAGCACAGACAGATAGACAGTGATTCTTTACCTATTTTTTCAGCCTCAATAAACACAGCTTTAGCAACTCATCCCATTTTACCATATGTTATGACCTATATCTAGGTCATACCTCTGGAGAGTCCAGCTCCAGATGATTTTCTAAAGAAGTCTGATTACAAATTTGAAACTTCTCAGTATTGTCTATGAAATAAAATCAAAACTCATTGAGGACTGCTTGGGAAATGAGATTAAGATGAATAAGTTAAATAGGCAGGGCTCTCAAGGCCTGCAGCAGTGTGATATCTTTATCTGGACCTTTGGTAGAGGGTCACCCAGTAACAAAACCAGATTTATTATAATGGGCCTCAAGGTATTGTTAAAGGCTTTTAGAAAAGAAGAGATTCTATGTCTGTGCAATTTTAGAAATTTTACTGGTGACTGAAAATTCACTGCAGTTGGCATTTTATGCCATCAGCACACTAGACTTGTCAGAAAAGTAGTGGTGCTCTTAGAATATCGGTGATCACAGTACCACAGTATCACAGTATGTTAGAGATTGGAAGGGACCTCAAAAGATCATCTAGTCCAATACCCCTGCTGGAGCAGGAACACCTAGATAAGGTTACACAGGAACGTGTCCAGGCAGGTTCTGAATGTCTCCAGAGAAGGAGACTCCACAACCTCCCTGGACAGCCTGTTCCAGTGTTCTGTCACCCTCACTGAGAAGAAGTTTCTTCTCAAGTTTAAGTGTTCCAGTTTGTACCCATTGCCCCTTGTCCTATCATTGTTTGCCACTGAGAAGAGCCTGGCTCCATCCTCGTGACACTCCCCCTTTATATATTTATATACACTAATAAGGTCACCCCTCAATCTCCTCTTCTCCAAACTATAGAGACTCAGCTCCCTCAGTCTTTCTTCATAAGGGAGATGCTCCACTCCCTTAATCATCTTAGTTGCCCTTCGCTGGACTCTCTCCAGCAGGTCCCTGTCCTTCTTAAACTGAGTATTCTTTCTCTGTTTTGTGAAAGGTTGGGTGCCCATCCATACTATCCCCACCTGGGTGAATAAAATACTGTACAAAATATTAGCATACTCATAAAAAAACAAAACAACCACCCCCTGCAGAAAGAACGACAATCTCCCCCAAAAACCCCAACAAACCACAAAAAAACCCCCAACCTTTCGAACCTCTAAACAGTTTGAACCAGTTTTGTAAGAACGTGTAGAAGTCACAGAAAAAAGAAAAACTAGATTCTAGTAAGTTTGTTAGTAGTAGCAACTGAATACTGAGAAGAGATCCACTAAGGCCCATATGAAGTTAAGGAATGTTCACCCTCATGTTTTGAGCATGTCCCTACATTTAGGCAAAAAAGTTTCCCTATATACATACACACAACATGTTTGTTGTGTATGTATATCCAAATTATTCTTCACATTGAAAAAGAGAATTAGATGTTAAAAAAAAAAATATTTTGTTGCTTGGGATTAATATTCTCTGTTGAAAAATGTAGGTGTATGATAGGAGTGATTCATAAGTAAAACAAATATACTTGCATGTCTACCTAGAAGCAATAGAAAAACAATACCTAGAAAATGAGATTTCATCTTTGATCTATCACAAAATCATCCTGACACTAATGAATTTGTCTGTACAATGTTCACTGTGGAAACAAACATGAAATATTTAAGCAGTCACTGTGGTAAACAACAAGGATACCTAAGCATGTGTCCTGGGTTTAGCAGTGGCAGTCAATTTTTCTCCTTCTTAGTAGCTGGTGCAGTGCTGTGTTTTTGACTTTCGGCCTGGGAATGGAGCTGATAACCCTGATGCTTGCCCTGACCAAGGACTTTGTGAGTCTCATGCTCTGCCAGAGAGGAGGGGAGGCCGGGAAGAAGCAGAGACAGGACACCTGACCCAAACTGACCAAAGAGATATTCCATATCACAGCATGTCATGCCTGGAGAGGTAACCAGGGGTTACCCGGAAGGGCACTCTCTGCTCGGTCAGGCTCATTTTGGCGATTGGTATCGTATTCTCTTCCCTTGTTATTTCCTTTATCATTGCTATTATTGGTGGTAGCAGCAGTGATTCGTGTTATACCTTAGTTACTGGACTGTTCTTATCTCAACCCATGGGAGTTACATTCTTTTGATTCTCCTCCCCAACCTTCCTGGAGCGGGGGTGGGGGGGAAGGGAAGAAAGACGGGGGGAGTAGAAACCAAGTGGCTGACTGGGTTCTTTTGGTGCCCAACATGGGGCTTGAAGGGTTGAGATAACAACAGATCTGACTGGAGTGTGTCTAATAGTATTTGCAATAAGCATTCGTTGTTTTAGATTAATAGTCACTCATCACAATGCTGATTTATTGGATCTCAAAGTTGTTGCTCTTGATCTCACAGTTTCAAAGTGCTTACCAATTGCACATCTTTTTTCTCCTTCTCAGGTAGTCAACCTGTGAAGGAGACATTCTTTTACCCTCCCAGTCGTACAAACCCCCCCCCCCCCATTTACAGCATCATTTGAGAGTTTTGAAGGTTTTGCTTGGCCTTTTAATACTGTTGAGACCTGTTTGCTGATTGTGATGGGGATCACCATGTTGGCACGCATACAGAGTGTATTTTGCCCATGACCATTGCATCTGATTTCAAGTTTTAAGCAGAGTTGGGTTTGGGTTTTGTCTGGGGTTAAACAACAATATAGGAAGACCAAGAGTTTTTCCCCAAGGCTGGACAGCCATGAGTGTCAGGGTGTGTGGGATAGTATGGGCAAGTATCTAGCTCAGTGGGCCCCTCCAGTACTTTGGAATTTCACCACCGACCAAGTGCAAAATCTGGAAAAATTAGTAAAACACTTAAATGAGGTGTGTTGTATTTCTGGTCATACCAGAGATGGACAAATCATGTCAACATGCTGGGGCTTGGCCTATGCTTGCAGGGCCTTGTTCAACACTATCTAGCAGCTTCAAAAGGAAGAAAATGTCCCTGGATCTGAAGGCAAAGCAACAGTCAACGCAGCTGCTGCAGCTCCAAGCATGGACCTCTTTTTTTGGTATTTTTCCAGGTATATATTTGAAGAAACTAACAAGCTCAAATTGCTGAAGATATAAGAACATGCTGGACATTTCTGCATTTGTCATTCAACTAACACTTCTTATTACATTCCAAAAAACAGCTCAGTTTGAAGGACAAAATGACACATATCTTCTATAACCAAATATATTTATAGTTGAGAGATTGAAGGTGATGTGCCAAGGTTGAAATACTCCACCACTGTAACTACGTGCAGATTATTCTATCAGAGACTCAGAACACAGGAAAGGTAATCACACACTCTGTATGGAGAAAGTCTCCTGTCTACTGAAATAAGCTTTTATTGTGTATTATGCATGGCAGGCTAAATACTTCCTTGTTTGCTGTTCTTAACAGAAAAGGTGACTTCACAGAGGTAGCATTGGGTTTTTTACATTTTCTGATGTAGTGAAAATGGTGTGACACCATCCAAGTATTAGAATCAATCTTTTTTACTTAGCTTTCACAGAACCTTTTTTAATATTCCATCAAAAGTGAGATAATATGTGCTTATTCTTAGTATATTCAAAGCAGAAATAAAACTTATTTACGTTGCCCTCAGAATAATTTACTTTTATATTTTATCCATATTACTTTACACTGCAATAGATTAGGTATGCTAGCCAGAGCAATGATACTTATACTGAGAAGTAACTTCTTAAACTATTCGCTAATGGTCACCTTTAATTACTGAAATATCTCTTACTGTTTATATGCATAGCATATTAAAAATCTGGTATTTTATAATGCACGCTCACTTTGACCCTGCAGAAAAAATCGAAAATGTATTAGATGTTCTTGTGTATTTTTCTACACACTCATACATCAAATAGATAAATAATTGAAAAAAACCCATGTCAGCCTATGTTAATTCTGTGTTTAAGATTGCACAGCATTGACTTGAAAATAAAGTATGCAATGTTAAATGTTTTATTCCATAAGAATACTCAATGCCTGGAAATGCGTTAATCAAAATGTCTGGGAAATGTAACTTTAAGAATACTATGCAGCTCAGAAAGGACTCCATAATTCATTGTTTATTTGAGTATTTTATCCATTTTTCTCAATTTTTTTTTTTCCAACAGATCATTATTTATATTTCTTTGGAAAGATTGTTTTACAGAATTAATGACTACTGATCATTTTTTTCTTTTTTAAACAGGTCCCATCAACCAGTAGGTACCATGAGTTCCATTCTTAGCAAATGCCTTTGTCTCCTTCTTCAAGTACCATCTCTTTGTGACTGACCATCTAGATGGAAAAAGGACATTTTAAATAGGATTAATTTTACCAAATCTAGAGCCTAAAATATATGCTGCTGTGTCTGAACTAATTAATTAATTAACTAATTAATTAACTTCCTTTATAGTCAATGGGAACAGGAAGACATTTTAGGATGAATTTAATGTAATGACATCTGAATGTACTCATCCATCAGAATAGCAACATCTTAAAAGAGCCTGTTCTTTTCAGTGACTCTAAGAGTTGCTAGAAGTGTGTGCAGACATCATCTAAATTTAGGTGAGGTAAGGTCTATATTTGAAGGTTGACAACAGGGGGAGAAAATTTTTTCCGCAATGGCTGAAAATCTTATAATTGTAGTAAAACCATTAAAAGAATGGCGTTTTGAAAGAGCATAGAGCTTAATTCATCAGTGACATAGGAAAGATTATCCTTCTAATCTTTGATCAGATAAAATACCTCACATGTTAAGAAGACTGCTGAAAAGATAAAAGGACTGGACCTTTTGTCCTGGGTTCAGCATTAACAGTCATTTTTCTCCTTCTTAGTAGGTGGTGCAGTGCTGACTTTCAGACTGGGAACAGTGCTAATAACACTGATGTTTTTAGCTGTTGCTAATTAATGTTTAGTCTGACCAAGTACTTTGTGAGTCTCATGCTCTGCCAGGGAGGAGGGGAAGCCGGGAGGAAGCAGAGACAGGACACCTGACCCAAACTAGCCAAACAGGTATTCCATACCACAGCACGTCATGCCCATTATATGAACTGGGGGCAGTTACCTGGGAGGGCTAGATCACTGCTCAGGTCAGGCTGGGTATCAGCCGGTGGGTGGTGAGTGGTTGCATTCCCTTCCCTTGTTATTTCCCTTCTCATTATTATTATTATTGGTGGTAGCAGTAATGGTTTCTGCTATACCTTAGTTACTGGACTGTTCTTATCTCAACCCGTGGGAGTTACATTCTTTCAATTCTCCTCCCCATCCCTCCAGGAGCAGGGGAAGGAAGTGGGGGGGAAGCGAGTGAGTGAGCAGCTGCATGGTTCTGGGTTGCCGGCTGGGCTTGAACCACAAAAACATTCAATCTTTCCCTTACCCTAGTAGCCAAATACATACATATTTTTATATAATTTTATACATAGAATCATAGAATAGTTAGGGTTGGAAAGGACCTTAAGATCATCTAGTTCCAAGACCCCCGCCAGGGCCACGGACACCGCAGACTAAACCATGTCAGCCAAGGCCCTGTCCAACCTGGCCTTGAACACCACCAGAGATTGGAGCATTCACAACTTCCCTGGGCAGCCCATTCCAGTGCCTCACCACCCTTACAGTAAATAACTTCTTCCTTATATCCAATCACTATCACTACAGTCCCTAATGAAGAGTCTCTCCCCAGCATCCTGTACACAATACTCCAAGTGAGGTCTCATGAGAGCAGAATAAAGGGGCAGGATCACCTCCTTTGACCGGCTGGTCACGCTCCTTGGTCTTCTGGGCTGCAAGCACACACCGAAGCTGGCTTATGTTCACTTTCTCATTGACTAACACCCCCAAGTCCTCCTCTGCATGGCTGCTCTGAATCTCTTCTCTGCCCAACCTGTAGCTGTGCCTGGGATTGCTCCGACCCAGCTGTAGGACCTTGTACTTGTCATGGTTAAACTTCAGCAGGTTGGCATCAGCCCACCTCACAAGCGTGTCAAGGTCCCTCTGGATGGCATTCCTTCCCTCCAGCGTATCAACCGAACCACACAGCTTGGTGTCATCTGCAAACCTGCTGAGGATGCACTCAATCCCACTGTCCATGCACTGACAAAGATGTTGAACAAGACCGGTCCCAACACCGATCCCTGAGGGACACCACTCATTACTGGTCTCTAGCTGGACATTGAGCCATTGACCACAACTCTTTGTGTGCAGCCATCCAGCTGTATATACGCCATTACTATGAGTATTGACTGAATTACTTTTAGTTTTGCAGCAATATGCTGTGTCAGTTTTTTTGTACTTGTTCTCTCAGATCAGTAAAATGTTAATAGTCCTAATTAGCATGGTACTGTATAGTTCAGTGGGAGAGAGAATACAAGATTGCTTTTTATACTAAAAGTAAAAAAAGTTATATTTTACTATTAACTCTAATTTGGTCAGTTTCTCAGCTTATCAAAGGACACAGACAAGACTTATCAGGATATATCACTGTTTCTACTGCAGTAATTAGTGGACTAATATAGTGCTACCTATCCTTGTGTCATTTCAGCTGTTAAAGTTCTGAAATAAAATGATTTTCTGTCATGAAGTGCTAGATACTATTTAAAGTCAACAAAATATGCCCAAGGACATTGATTGTGATGTGCTCCTCTGTCATCTGCTTTACTCACACAGCAGAGGCTATTTGACTAGCTTGTTGGATGGGAAACTCAGAAATGAAACAGAAGAAAATAGAAACTGAACTTTGTTGGGATTTTTTTTTTTTTTTTTTTTTGAGGACAAGGTACTTTCAAAGTTATTTAGAACTTCAGGACTCTGATGCACACAACAAAGAGCTAAGAGCAAGTCTTTATAGACTACTTTGACTAATCTGTGATCACCAGCCTTTTCCATGTTAACAGCTTAGAAAATAATTCTATCCTATAGTTGAGAGCAAAATTGCCTCCCTCCATCACTAAAAAACAGATTCTTAGAAACAAGCAGATATTTACTTACCTAAGAAAGATGCAACACACTTAATATAAACTGCACTTCAACCATTGCCTGGTTTTTAACCTCATTTCTATTAGTTAAAATAAGCTGAAGTCTCTGAGGTCATGGTGTGAATCCGGTGAGAAGCAATATGTATAGAACTAGTGGGGTTTTTTTTTCCAACAGAAAAATTCTAAGCTCATAATCAAGTCCAGTATATTTGTATGCTGATATATATGTGTGTGTGTTTGTGTAATTTGCCTTTAAAACTTTCTTTTCACTTTTTTTCTGATGCTCAGTTCCTCAGAAATTCAACATTGCTTTGCCCTCTAAAGATCTTGGATGAATAATAATCTTTGGAAAAGTCATCTAATCTGTTTTAGATGCTTTTTTTAGGATAAGATGAATCACACTCTGGGGGTATCTATTTCTCTCTCTTAAGTACATATACTTGGTAGGCTAACTTGCTTAGCCTTGAATACTTACTTGTTAGATTCCTACACTAATGCAAAAAGGTATCTCCTGAAACAATGCAGATAATAATTCATTATTTTCAGAAGAATAAAGTCCAGTTAAAGCACAGACAGAAAAATTATTACTAAATAGCATTATTACCAAACCATTGTAATCTGGTCTGTGAACAGAAACTGAAATTAGAATTGCTCTGACTTCCACTTCAACAGTATTTAGAAAAAAATGTCATGTTTATTTACACATTTCAATTTCTGCTTAATTCTAGAGCCACTTAAAACTGGCTAGGATGCTACCTTTTCAACCTGAGAGGTACTCAGACCTTAAGTGCTTGTGTCCACTGAAAGTCTTTACCTGGACAGCAACACCTCTAACCCTTGTCAAAGCCCTGACTAATCTAAACACACCGTAATTCCTAGTGGACAATTTAGTAAGCTCACTCTGTTCTTTCTTACCACAAAGCAATAGTCATACATTCAACACAAAGCACAAGGGATGTGCCTGATTTCCTTGTTCGGATGAAAGATCTCGACGTATTGGACAACAGTTAACTAAGGTAGGCTAATCCCTTAGTCATAATGCTATAGCTTTGAGATGAAGACATTAATCTGTGATTCTTTGTTCACTTGAATATATCTATTTTCATATACTGTTAAAGACATTACATGCTGCGAGACCTGAGGATTGAAGTCTCCTTGCCAACTGTTGCCTGAATAGCCTGTTCCCAAAATCAAGTCCTTGCTTCTCTGTTTTTCCTCTTGTAGTCCTTTTTATATAGTGTCATCTATGGGACTGGTAAAGGTAGCCTGTTCTTCTTCAGGTTTAAACTTAAACAGGGGAAGTTTAGATTAGTAGGGTGGTGAGGCACTGGAATGGGTTGCTCAAGGAAGTTGTGAAAGCTCCATCTTTGACGGTGTTCAGATCCGGGCTGGACAGAGCCTTGGGTGGCATGGTTTAGTGTGAGGTGTCACTGCCCATGCCAGAGGGGTTGGAACTTGATGATCTTCAGGTCCTTTCCAACCCTAACTATTCTATTGTTCTTCTATATTTTATATCTGGAAATAACATGCTGTAACTCCTATCCTGGAAAGCTGTTAATGATTCATTTGAAGAACCAGATTTATTGTTTCTTGGATGACTGTTATGTAAAACTTTGGTATTATCATTATCATGCTTTGTTCAAAATGACATTTAATCTCCAAAGACTTTTCAGTGCTCTGCATAGTGAGTGGACAGAGAGTCATTAATCTGAGCTTAAATGAGAGTCAAATTTGAGACATTGCTGTGCCTGGCATCTCCTGTTTGTTGCTGCTATGCTGGCTCTCCATATGTCCTTGCAAACACTTTCTACTCCCCCACAGCTTTGACAATGTGAAAAAGACTTTATATGTGAAATCTCTGGTTTTCAACTGATATCCAAGTTAGCTCTAAACCAGACATTTTTGAAGTGCTTTGCTCTACTTCATAAGGAACTCTGCACATAACAGCTGGTATGAATCTGTGAACACACCAAGAATACTGAAAATACCAAATGAGAAATTGCTGGAGGGGAAGTGTTAATTTGTATAGGAAAGTATTAAGAACAGCTAAACTTTCCTTTCATTTATGGTGAGCATGCCTATTACTAGGTTTTCCCAAAAAATACAAATATCTGTCATAGATGTGAAACCCCTATAACAAATGGTATCATAGAATCATAGGATCATAGACTACTATGGCTTGGAAGGACCTTCAGAGGTCATTTAGTCCAAGCCTCAATTGTTTTCAAAATTTATGAAATGTCATGTATATGAAGTCAAAACACTTATGTGCTTACCTTTTGATTGAGTCTTCTCTTATATGCTCACATTTTTCCTATATTTTTTCTCATATATCATATCTCTCATTTGCTTAATATGATAGAAATTTTTTGAGACATAGACCAGTGATTACAATTCAATTGTATTTTATTAATAAAGAGGTTTTAAGCCTAGCTTTTTTTTTTTTTTTTTTTTTGTTGCAAATTATCCAAACTCTCCTTTGAGGAAAGAAAGAAGAATTTCCCTAAGTATTGCATTTATCACTTGCTTCAGTGCTGAAGTTTTCAAAGATGTCAATACATAAGTTTTCATAACACTACTTTTCCGTTATCTCTCCAGTAGGTAACCTGAGCTACATGCTAGAACGAACACAGCAAGGTTCTTTCCCTATTTAAACAATTTATGCATGGAGGCTTGCACCTCATTTTTAAATATAACGCGTAAGTTAAAAGCAGTGTCAGAATCTTTCAAAGAATTTCTGCCAGAAAAAAAATCAGGTTTGTAAGGTAGCCATATGTGGCGTATTATCTGTACTGACCTAGAAAATCCATCTGTTTTACCTAACATTACAGAGAGTTTCATGGCACAACAAGTAACAGAATCCAGCTCATCAGGCAGTTGTTCTACTACCCTAACACACAAAATATTTCTATTCCTTTCTTCAATTCTTTGCCTTGTTTGATAGTAAAAACAAAAACAAAAGCAAAAACAGTAGGCATCTTTTATGGCAACCTTATTCTGACAGAATTGATTGAGATCAAATATGCTTAGAGAAACATGATGACTTCCATAGATCTTCTAACAGAATAAACCAGCTTGCAAACTCTCCCATCTGTTTTTGGCTAGCTCCCTTGTCCATCTTTGTTTCTTAGTATCAGTCCAGCTTGTCCAAACACTCTTCTTAAGAGGAGGCCTGCAAAATCTTCCATCCTGTAGCTCCCAAGGCTCCTTATTTTTCAGCTGCCTGGTCTCAGACCCCCTGAGCAAGGAGACTCGGGAGATTCCACAATCTGTCATCTCCACTATGAAAATAATTTAACTACAAATTTTCTCCACACATTCACCCATAGACAGAACCTTGTCTCACCACAAATTTAATCAACACAGATGAAATCTTCTAAGTGTTAGTCTTAGACCAGAAAGTTTGATGCCTTAGGTATGAGATTCAGCCAGTGTCATCTCCTGCAGCAGCCATGTGGCAGCCTCCCTCTGCTTTGCTCTGTGACACAGCAAGTCCCTGCATGCTATCAGGTTTGCCAGCTCCTGGAAGAGGTGTCTACAGGCAGCAGAGTCAGGAGTGATTACCAAGTCGGCATTGCTCAGCCAAAAGGGAAGATCTGCTAGGGCGGCCCCAGCTCACCATGCATTCTAGTGTGCAGTCTGCATGCAGTCCTTGGCCAGCAACCATAAGGATCTGTGTGAGTAGAGGAAAGTGCAGAAAACATAGGGGGCAAATCATCTGTTGATCTCCATAACAAGATCATCAAAAAGTGTGAATAAATTAGCAAAAAGACAAATACTGCACCATGTAAAGACTTGATTACATTTCCAGATAGGCAAAGAACCTGCTTTCTTGATGCCATTAAAAGTAAGCATCGCCTGTGACTGTTTATTTAACCCTAGCATGAAATTCCTTTTCTTGCTACTCCAGTAGAACAACTTTAGGCATTCTATTAAACATACTTTTAGAGAATTACTACTGTTATTGCTTTTTAAGTTTTCCAAAAAAATCTATTTCCTGAAAATTTTTGTAGAGAAATACCTAATTAAGGGTTTTAATAACAAGTTTTAACAAGTTTGTGAAAGACTGCTCTATTTTTATAATTGGCATTATGAAAAGCTTTTGTTAATTATAACCTAAATGTTCCTATTATTGAGAGATTTTAGTCCAAAATTGCTTCTGACTTACATATGTTGTCTTTCTATTATTATTGATTTAAAAGACACTTAAACCTGTAATAAGGAAATATGAAACTAATAAGGAATGTGCATTTGCAGTAAATAAGTCCTCATGTTTTTCTTTGTGGGCTTGGTTTGGGCAATTGTTTCATTTTGGCTTTATTTATTTCCTCCTGTTTCTTTTCCATTTTACTTATTTAGTTAGTTGCTTAATTTCTTTTAGTTTAGCTGAAATTTGAGTTACCTGGTGTCATAACAGCTTAGACAAAAAAGCAGCTTACAAGACTGGGAGAAAACCAGCCAGTGATACCTTAGAGTGAGTTATTTAAAATGCTGGCAAGCTCTTAAGAGACAGGGAAGTTAATTTTACCTGGACACTAGCATCTAAAGAGCAGTCACAAAAGTGATTAATTGCTACTTTAAATGTACCATTATATCTTGCATGGGTTAGTGTATTTATCATGTTATTTCCAGTCTTCATGAATTTTCCATGTATAAAGCACCCTTTCGTGTATCTTGGAATTAAGCTACAGAGAATATACATAGTAGCATCTGGGACAGAAAATTGGTAATCCGAGGAGCCACATTACCACACTGTGGATATTCACAGTGTAAGGCTACAAACATAATTCTTCTTTTTGTTATAAAAATTTGGTAATTTTAATAATGGATTTTCTTAGGAAAAGATGTATTTCTGAAAAAAATAAAAGAAAAAGAAATTTTTGTCTTTTACTGGCATCCATAGAATGACAAAAAAAACCCACTTCAATCAGTTTACCTATACCAATAAACAGAATTAACAAAAGCCAGGTGTAGTTCAAAAGAAGACTTCTCCATATTGTTTATATTTCCAGTAACACAGGTAGAACTCTGTGACACTGTTTTGGCTGTCCAACTCCTATTGTTTTGTTGCTAAATTAGCTACATTACATTTGGGAATTCTAGTCCTTCAAGAAGCACAATATAGCAGACTGAATAGAGCTCTTATTAACACAAAAACTTAAACATATGTTTTAATAATTTTTTTCCTTTGTCGAACTGGGAGGTACTTGCTTAGTCTGTATATTTAGGATTATGTCCATGCAGCGGTATATTCTGATTCACATCAAACCTACCTAAATCAAAATAACAAGTAATTATTTTTACTTTCTCACTCTTTGTCTCTTGTAATACATATATATGAAGATGAAGTTGTTTAAATTTACCATTTTCTTATAATGCTTTTTTAAAAACTGTATTCTTCTCAAGGATGTATTATAATATAAAATAAAATTATTTTGTTTTATATTATATTAAGAAATATAAATGCATTATTCAGATAGCATAAATTTATAGTTTAGGATTACTTGGGTAAATGTTTTACACTGTAGAAAAAAAACACTAATAAGAATTTGTAGTTATGGCATTGGAAAAATCACAAAACTCTTCAAGGCTTGTCAGAATACACACGTTATAAAATATAACTCTGTAATCATATGTCCCAGTGAGCACTGGGACTCAGTGCTTTCCAGTGAGCAGTGGGAAAATCCAGTGTTCAGTAATCCTCTGAATCTCTAACTACAATTCCTGGTCACAGCACCTGCCTAGTAGCAGAAAAATGCTGCAGAAGTGAAAACACAGCGCTAAGCTGCTAGTAAGAACGAGAAAAATGACTGCAACAGCTGAACTCAGGACAAGACAAGAGGGAAGACTATGTGTTAATGTTTCATTGTTTTGGTTATGCATTTCATTTAACTTTAGATGTATTAAATATAAATTTGCAATCAGCAGAATTGTATCTTTTATCAGGAACTGTTTTTTTCCTTGTTTTGTGATGAATCAATCAGTTCCCAAAGGGACCCAACTATTATTTGATTTAACTAGACTGAAGTAATGGCCTTTGTACAGAAAAAAAAATATTTAAAAAAGTGAATTAAATGTTGTTTAACATGAATGACATTTCCTTATCTTTCAGACCTTCTTACATATCGAACCAGAAAGAAGTCAAACAAAATCTTAGAAGCACTGGGTAAAAACAGTAGTTGATGATCTGTCAGAAAAACATTTCCTCAGTAAGATGTTCTTTGGAAGCTGATGTAAAGAGATTAAGATGATGGATGCTGACAGAGTCTAAACAGTATGAAGTATTTCACTGGTCATATGTATAAAGCTGAAAGTCACCTGGAAATTTTTCCATCTTCATCTCTGCAGTTTTGATACATTTTGTTAAGGTCCAGTACAAAAAAAATAAATTAAAGCAGCAATTTCATAATAAATTACTGACTGGTTTTTATGTTTCATATTGCATCAGAACAGAGCTGCCTGAACACCTTTTCAATAGAACCTGATGATCTTAAGGTCCTTTCCAACCCTAACTATTCTATGATTCTATAAACAGATCGACAAGCTAAGACCACAACTGCTTGAAATTTTTTTACTACACAAACTGCTGGTTCTTATTAAAGTCCTTCTCTTTTTCAATTTTTTCCATCTCTTTGCTATTTTTGCGAATGGATTACAAGTTTTTCATTATCTAGGCTTGTCTACTTGATCTTCTATATATTTTTATCATTGGAATACTCACTTGGGTATAATAAATCTATTAGCTAAATAGCAATGGATATGTTGGTTTTCATAGCTCATTTAAAAAAAAAATCACTTTATCTGTGGCAAACCAGTGTTTGTTATATTTTATCCTGTGTAATAATGTGCCTTCATTAATTATTTGGACGATGGCATGGAGCGTACTCTTAGTGAGACTGCAAACCTGACTGGGTGGAATGATCACTATTCTGGAGGTCCAAGAAGTGCTTCACCAGGATGGAGAAATGGGTTGACAGAAAACTCACAAAGTTCCACAGAAGCAAGTGCAAAGTCTTTCACTTGGGATTGAATAGCCATATGAACAGTACAGAGCAGACAGAAAGCAGTGCCAGGGAAAAGGAGCTGATATACAAGTTGAATGAGTTGAACTGCTACAGCAAAGAAGATAAAAAATTATAGCAAAGAAGATCAAAATTGTTGCCAGCAACTCCAAGGAGGTGAACCTTCCCTTCTGTTCAACACTTGTGAGACCACATCTGGAGTATTGTATCCAGTTTTGGTCTGTCTTACACAAGAAAGACATCAACAAATTGGAGCAAATCCAATGGAAGACCTGGAAGACCAACAAGACTGATGGCTAATGACATAGAAGACATGAGACAACTGAGTTTATTCAACTTCAAGAAAACAAGACCACCTATGAGAGGGCAAAGAGATGACAGAAGCAGATTCTCTGTTCCAAAGTGTACAGGGACAGGAAGAAAGGCAATGGATGCAAGCTGGAGCAAAGAAATTCTGAGTAGGTATAGTATAGAAGGAAATTTTCTTTTTTTTTCTCATAAGGATGGTCAAACATTAGAACAGGTTGCCCAAAGACATTCTGGCTTCTCAATCTTTGCCAATACTAAAACCTCAGCTGCACAGATCAAATCTAATTGGATTTAGTGTGAGCAGAGGGTCAGATTAGAAGATCGTCAGCCATCTCTGTAACCTAGAATACTCTATGAATCTATAAAAAAATCCATGTATCTTCCTTAAAAAGAAAACAACTTACTGCTTATGAATAGTAATAGTCAATACCTTTCAAACTCTATGCATAACGACCAGCCTTTTGGTGGCTTCTGATAACTTTTTTTTCTGCAACTTGTTCTTTTCCCTCTATCATTCCACTAAGGTTGCTATATAGTGCATACAATCTAGTTCCTAGTTTTTATATAGCCAGTAAGTCTTCCTTTGTCTAAAAAGACTTGCGTTCTCATTTCTGAGTTTTCTCAGACTGTGTCAGTTTTCAAGCCCCCCCCCGCTGCTAAATAATGTAAATAGATGGAGAAAAAATATTACATGATAATAATATGAGATCTATGACCCCTGTTGACTGTGAGTTGGTATCTCTACTAAAATTGGGATCTTTCTCTACAGCTTTCACTTGCACCTTAATCTTCTGAGCCATGAAATTTGCTCTTTTTAGATTTTAATAGACAAAATAGATCCTGGAAATCACAATGCATTGATTCTTTACAGTGCAGCATTACACTGCCCACTCTATTCATATACTTATAGACAATCAAGTCTTTGAAAGTCTGTAAACCATGAATTCACACTGAAGAAATGTGTTTAGAATAAGAAGGTTTTGATTTTGCCAGTATTGTAATACTACAGAGTAGTTATCTCTAAACTGTTACTGTTGTCTTTTGTTGTACTCACTTGTGTATAGAGACAACTCTGCTGATAACGATGCACTTTTTGTTCTTTGTATGGTCTTACTTCATGGATTCAGCTCATTGGGTGACTGCTTTGATACTGTGTGGTGTGACCATGAACTGTTGGCACTACACAGAGTCAGCATCAAGGACTCTGATCTCAAGTCCCACCAGAATCAATGGGAATTTATCACCTGAAAGCAAGCAAGTTCCTGACAGAACTAGGTGCTTACAGTCTTGCAACTTAGCCAAAACCCTTTTCATCTCATGAAAAACTGGCAGAATTTCTCCCCAAACAGGCAAAACTTGCAAAGTATAATTAACACTACCTGGACAGAGATCTGACAATACAGACTTTCCATGTGATGTTACAAGCAGCAGAAAATAATTGGGTGGGATAATGTTATCACTATGTAGCTTGTGCCCCATGGGACAGTAATACTGAATAAAAGCAGGGTACCTATAGGTCTAATTAACCAGAGGTATCATGCTGTTGAATGATGTAGGAAAAATGAATAATGAGGAAAAATAGAAGCAAAACAAGAAAAGACAGAAAGAGAGCTGAGGAAATAGGCAGAACTCTAATGGAAGAAATTATTTTTCAGGGACAAGGGTGCTTGACAAAACTGGTAATCTTGAGGGGAAAATTCCATTGATTGAACCGTTGATTCAAACCCAAAGAACATGGGAGAAAAACTAGATTGAATATATGTATCCACATAGAGATAAATTGAAGGAAGATGGAAAATGTGAGAAGAAAAAGAAAATTGTCATGTTTAAACTGCCAGCCCTAGAGTGATATAGGGAAGCATAGAAATGGTATATTAATAATCTTTTTCTTTTTTTTTTAGTTTAAACCATATGGACTATAGTACCTGACAGACATCTGCATTTGGGTGTCTAAGCCAAAAGTTGGATTCTGAAAGAAATACGCAAAGTAATTCCTTTTTTTTGACACATAGACAGGATTTTTTGACTAATATAGTTGTGAATGCAAGTTTATAACATCCACTCTAGTTTTTGCAGGCATTATCATTAAAATGGCATATAGTTTGTCATTTGATTTTAAAGAAAATCTGTGTAATTGGGAATAGGCTAACAGTGAATCCAAGTGTATTGGGCCACAAATTTGCAGGTAGCTTGTAGCCAGTTTAGAAGATCGCACTCATCAGCTCATCTTTTCTTACACAGGAAATGTCTCCTGTTCACAAACCTTGATCCTGGCTCATTTAAACTGTATTTGCATTATTGAATTTATTGAATTAATTTCTGATACACACAAAATCGGTAAGAGATATCACATGTAGCTCTAGTTTTCATTGTTGCTTTCAGAAGAGTATTAAGAAATTAAACTTTATTGTTTCTTTCTGGAGAACAGTGTTGGAGAGTGTCCTGGGTTCAGCAGTAGCAGTCATTTTTCTCCTTAGTAGCTTGTGCAGTGCTGTAGTTTTTACTTCCAGCCTGGGAACAGTGCTGATAGCACCAATGTTTTTAGTTACTGCTCAAATGTTTACTCTGACCAAGGACTTTCTGAGCCTCATGCTCTGCCAGGGAGGACGGGAAGCCGGGAGGAAACAGAGACAGGACACCTGACCCAAACTAGCCAAAGAGGTGTTCCATACCACAGCACGTCATGCCCAGGATGTAAGAGAGAGTTACCCAGAAGGGCTAGAACACTGCAGGGTTGGACTAGGCATCAGTCGGCACTTGGTCGGCAGGGTGGGGTGAGTTATTGGTGGTGTTGCATTCCCTTCCCTTGTTATTTCCCTTCTCATTATTATTATTATTGGTGGTAGCAGTAATGGTTTCTGCTATACCTTAGTTACTGGACTGTTCTTATCTCAACCCGTGGGAGTTACATTCTTTCAATTCTCTTGCCCATCCCTCCAGGAGCAGGGGGAGGGTAAGGAGGGGGGAGTGAGTGAACGAGCTGCGTGGCTGCATTTAAACCACGACAGAGAGAAAAGCAGGAGAGAATGACAAAAGGAGGGAACTGAAGAATGGTACAGGTGGCTGCAGGTAAATGGCAGAGCAGGAGCTCACCTTAGATATCTTTCTGTTGCTTGGCTCCATGAGGCTGCAACATCTGGGTGAAACTGGTGATGAGCATAGAGCATGGGTACCACCTTCCCTGGCTCAGTGAAGTGCTGGAAACATCAGCTGCCACTCTTCTGTGGCTTTCATAAACTTTGGGTGGATTCATAGGGAAATTGCTAGTAGACTAAACAAGGGCACGACAAAACCAAGAGATTTCTTTGTTGCCATCAAAAGGGATTTCTAAACTGGACTAGATTTGTACGAATTGACTCTATTTTGTACCTGGACCTCTGCTTTCTGCTTTGCCATCTGACCTTTTTCCAAGATGAACGGTGGATCCAAACCGAGACCAGCGTGAGAGCAGGCAGAAAGTCAGTAACACCCTTCCACATGATTCGGACTCTAAAGTGAGACACGTGGTCCAAACAGGAAATGCAGTTTAGATTATAAATTTGTCTTCAGTAAAAAATGAATCATGCTTCCCAATTCCAATAAAAAAACTGAAACCAGAAAGATTTGTTTTATTTTACCTATCAATCAATTTCAAAATTATTTTGATCTTATTAAGAGTAAGAAAGAGTCACTTTATTAAACTGTAAGCGATCTTGGTTTGAAGGTAAGACATGGTTTTTTTTCTCTCTCCCTTTCTAATAATGAAATAGTTTTACTATTATTTAACTTAAATATGTAATTGTCAGCAGCTGTTTTGATGGTTCAGCCCAAAATTGGCTCCGTCGGTTTGTAACATTCTTTCCAATTAGTACTCACATTTTAATGTATTTTTATTTTATTTATTTTATAAGTTTAATGAGACTAGCAGTAGCCGTCTCCACTTGATTTGTATTTCCTTGTTACCATTATTATGATGATCAATTCAAGGCAACTTTAAATGAAGACTGTGAGCCATAGAGAGCTTACAGAGCTTTTCTTTCTGACAGTGTAATTCAGTCATTGGAATAGACAGGCTTAAACAACACAATATTTGTGTTGCAAAACAATTTGTACTCCTGGGGTTTTATCAGTTTTATTGTATCTCTTGCTAAAGGTCAAGGTGTGTTTCTCGGAATAGAAAACAACTCGGGATCCTCAGACTGACACAGCTTATTTTTTACAGATTATATTATGGGATCAGACATACTCGTCTTGCTACCTTAGCCCTGCCAAAGCCTTAAATAAATCTGAACATATCAATTTTTATAAATAACATTATAAAAAAAGGAAACATGAAAGATAACAATAATGTTCCAGTAGCTCTTATCTAGGTGTTCGTTTATATGAGCCCTCAAGATCTACTTTGATTCTAAAAATGAAGCATAGTGATTTGTAAGCGATAATCTTGTGAAACACATCAGTTCAAACAGGTATATTACTATTTCAGTGCTTTGTATACTTCACCTAGGAAATAAAAGTGAGTGAAATAAAACTGTCTAAATGTAAATAATTTAAAATACATTCTAGTTTATCCACATGGATATGAGAACATGATGTATGGGAAACACTATGTACCGGGCAGATCATACAGAAACTATAAAACTCAGAGGGGTGATGGACACATCTCTGTTGGAAGGGGTCACACCTCACAGCCCACAGCCCACAGCCCAGACAGCAGGTTTGGGATGGAAGCAGTGTTATTTCTAATGAGCGATCTTCCTCAACTGAGAAAATCACCTCCTACTTAGGCTGCAACTTTGAAGCTAATTTGGCAATCAAAGTAGTGCTTGACAACCAAAATAGCCTTTGAAGTAGTCTGTGGGTTTCGATTAGCAAATTCTTCAGAAACACTGGTTGTGTTTGCTGGAGTTAAAATCCTTCCAAATTGATTCAAAGCTTGGAGACTTTATTTGGATGTTTCTCAGTCCAGAAAGTGGTAGTCTGTTACCAGTTTATCATACACAAGATTTCTCTCTCTCATAATTTGGGTATGAGCAAATCATTTGTGCTGTTCCTTCATGATTGATGTGCAGTAAATACTGGAAGCAGTACCTTGTGCTAGTATCAATGACTTTTCCACCTCACATCCTGGGTAGGATGCACCCAGCCAGTCTGTTACTTGAAATCTTAACATACTTGTTCGCATTGCTGCCTTCTGCAGTATATTGGAATACCTTTCAACACTTTTACTTATGTTTCATTCCCTTGCAAGAATATATGTTCATTGTTAGTATGGAACACTAGCATTTTCCACCTAATTGGTGATTTTCTTAGAAACACAGTACTGTAGAAAAGAAAGGAGGTAAAGAACCAAAGTCTCTCATAATTGTTGATCAGTACCTTGCATATGTTCAGTATTTTACATAAGCATATAAGTATGCATGCATGTGTGTATGCAGCTTATTTATGGTAGAAGAAAACGTTTATTTATATTCTACATTCTATGCCATTATTAAACAGTACCTGCCAATCTCTCAAATGTAAGAATAATAAATTTATTCAAATACCATATTACGTATTTAAGACATGTTTTAGTGGTGGAGTTGGTAGTGCTAGATTAACAGTTGGACTCAATGATCTTAAGGGTCTTTTTCAACCTAATTGCTTCTTTGATTCTATGATTCTGTGTCAGTGTGCTCTTGAGAAGGCAACTGAGGGAAGTATTACATGCCAGACTCCTCACTGAGAGTATACATGAACGTACTTCACCATAGCAAAATCTTGCACAGGTATTTCATAAGCAGCAAGGGCTATATTTCAGAAAGAATGAGCTTCAGCAAGTTAGTGCTTTCAGTTTTCATGTTTTACTATCATCCTCTATTGATTTTTTTTTCACATGATAATGATATATATCAAATTAATATCCATGCAGCAAAAGCAGTTTCTTATTCCTAGGAACTTATTAATCCTTGAAATTGTCTTTAGTATCACAAACTTTCAGTATGTTAGTGATTTTATTTTATGACAATTTTGACACAATTTTGACAGAATTTTGTTAGTTTACAGCATTAAAGCAAGTTATGTACTGTGACGGTTCTTCAATATTGAATAATATTTATAATATTTTTATTGATATATGCAGATTATATCTTTACAATATCTGAGTTTTACATTTTCTCTGTCTATAGCATTTAATAAACCCCTCTATTCAACCAATTAATATCTGATCATTAATTACAGAGAGTAGGATTCTATTTCAGTAAATAAAAATATATAAAATATATAAAAATAGGGGGGAATAGCAATCTATTTATTCATCCACTTATTGATTTACCTAGCTATCTATAAGAAAGCATCCAAGTATATTCTGTTTCAGTCCTATGGTATCAATCACCTCATCATGTGGGAAATCTGGAGCAGAAAACACACATCTTTTAAAAATCCTGGTTATATTGTAAAAGATCACAATACGTATAACTACTATAGCAAAATACAGTGAATGCAGAGGAAAAAGCAAATTTTTTGTCAACCAAAGGGAACAGAAGAATTGCTACAGATAAGAGGTGGTGCTGATCAGGCATACCATCCTTAAACTAGGGTCAAGACTATAGCATTTCCTCTGCTTTTCATACTTCCCTCTTTCTTCTTAACTTCCTTGTTGTACCTTTGTTTTGGCAGCATATGTGGGATGATTTACATATGCTGAATGTATGGGTTTTGTTCTCTCTGCTACACCATAAACCAGCTCTGTTCAGCTTTCAAGGTTGAATTCCTCTAGTGATCAGCAGTTCACTGTTTCTGATTTGCAGCTGTATTCCAGAATCCCCAGTATCATCTGTGCCTGTATTCTCAAAGTTTGTGTTCTTATCTTGTGCTCACGCACTTAGGCCCCCATGTTACAATCTATATTGTATCTATGTAGATAAATAGGTTATATTTGTGTGTGTGAAACTGTAATTGTGATTTTCTTTTGCCAGTGTTAGGCTTGTATTCCACCACACCTGCTGTGCTGTCAATTTTTTTCACAAGTACTTCTGGGCATATGAATGAGGCTTGAGAAAATGAAAACATGAAGAGGTGACAGATTTCTGGGGGGTTGAATGCATAAAAGAGTGTAGAAGCAGCTGATCCGTAGCATATGTTGAAGTGATGACCAAAATGAAAAAATGGACTATTTGCTGAGGGTGTGTTCAGACTGTGGAGAAGGTATGCAGAGCAGCACACCACCTGGAATACACTGAGATCCCATCAGCCTCTTCCTGCTTATGGTTTTTCCTTGCAGAAGGATTGGGTATTACCATGGAGTCAGGACATGGTAATGATACAGTTTTGCATCTGTGCTCACAAGCCAGGAAACACTGCTCTGTCTCACTGCATAGACAGAGACTGACCAAGCAGGTATCCCAGACAAAATTCTGTACTACTTAGTACTCCATCAGAGTACTAAAATGATTTAATGGTAAATAAAACAGAAAAAAAATTATCAGGAGTTTACAAAGCCCACGTTAATGGAGGTTCTGGAGATATTTAGCCACTGAAGCATTTTACACAATTCAGGAAAACTATGTAACAGAATCAGCCCCTACTAGTGACTGGACACTGGTATTGAATTCCTCCTCTCAGTGTGTGCCTGTAAAATTACTGATTTTGCCATAGGACAGAAACTGGGCTATTATAAAAGTAAGAACATAAAACATGATTAATTTCCTTGACCTGATATATATATATATCCAGGAAGATATTCATCTCACTGTTCTCACTTTCTCACGCTTTTGTAGATCATGTTAAACAACAAATTACCGGGTCCAAAATGATACTGTCACTAAAATACAATTCAGTGTTAATATGAAGAAGTTTTAAAAAAAAAAAGCTACAATCCGTGTAGAGTTCCAAAAAGGGCTTTGGCATTGGTATCCTGAACATTACAACACATAATTTACTGGCAGGTGGTCCATAAAGCAGGGTTCACAGCTCACAGATGTCCTCAGGAAGTGTTGACTACATAAATACAGGCTAGGAAATAACTGGCTTGATAGCAGTTCTTCAGAAAATAATTTAGGTTATGAGTCAACAGTGTCATGCTGTTGAGAAATAAAACAAGCACCACACAGATGTATATGAACATATGAACAGCAACCCATCTTAAAAAATAAAAAGAAGAAAAGAAAGAGAGGGAAAAGAGGAAAGACAGAAAAGAGAGAAAAAGGGAGGGAGAGAGGGAAGGAAAGAAGGAAGGAAGGAAGGAAGGAAGGAAGGAAGGAAGGAAGGAAGGAAGGAAGGAAGGAAGGAAGGAAGGAAGGAGGAATAATCTCTCATAGCACATGGGAAATAAAAAACAGCTTAAACTGCATCAGAACAGTGAAAGTCTTGCTAATAAGAAGGGTGGTAACCATTAAACAGATTGTCTAGCTAAATTATAGTCTGTCACTGAAACTCCTCAGGAACAGGTTAAGGTAGTCTCTGCAGAAAAACAAACAAACTATCAAACAAACGAAACCCCACAGAAAGACATATGGAAACAGAAAGGGAAAGTAGAGACAGTAAAAAAGTTTCTATATTAATTTGTGAACGAGAGGATCTGAGTTTTGTCTCTATTTCAAATATGTGTACTTGAATACTCTATTTGGTAATAGTATATTCAGTGACCATTTCCTGAAGAATACATCACTCCCTGTATCTAGGATGACATTAAAAATATTTCATAAATTCTAAAAGAATGTGCTAAACATTATTCTCAAAAATAATTTGTTTTTTTGTTTCCTGTGTTCATAAGAATACTTAAACGCATTTGCACAAATTATGTGTTATGTCCATGCCCTCTCTTTAGACCCAAATCTAGTTCTTAGGACATTCCCATGAAGAGATTCAGTCTTCCTACTCCTGGCAGAAGGAAAATGTTGAATTGTTCTCCTGGTCTCTGAAGTTTGGATTCATGGTCTAGATTACTTTGTGATATTGAGTTATGTAAATCTCAACTCTGTTATCTCTACTTTCTCATTAATTTATTCAATGTTACTTCTATTCCAAATAAATAGCACAAAACCATTTTTAACAACAGAACTGCTATTCAAACTGCTGATAATTTTACTGACATTTTGAGACTTTGCATTGAAATAGCCAGGTTTGCAACTTTTACTGACACTAGCTGAATTTATAGATTTATAATCCAAAATTATTTGATATCATTGACAATAGCTTTTTTTTTTTTACAGGTGCTTAAAATGTAATTTTTCTAAAGCAAGAATTTCAATACTAATTTCCATGAAATGTTAATGTTCAAATAGAGCACCTTTTCCAAGAATATTCTTGATCTCAGGTTTGAAAAGAGGAAATCTTGCCTCTTTTCTGTGACCAATATGAAGAGCCAATGCTTGGGAAGTGCTACAATAAATGCTTATTGATGGCTCTGTTAACATGTTGGAGTGAACAGAGTATAAAACCGACAAAAAGTCCCTTCTCTTTTTTTTATAATTCAAAGAGTGAGCACATGTGAGGAAAGCATACCAAAGACAAACTCAGACTGTGGTGCTGCTGACTCATTTTCAAATCCCTTTTCAAATTTTCACTTTATTTTCTAGTTTGCACTACTCACCTGTGCCAGCTTGTGTGACAGTTATCAATAAAAATGTGGGACTTATTTGAATAAAAACTCCTAATGTTTCATGTTCATCTGGTATATATAAATGTATTTATATTGTTTCTTTGGATATGCAAGACAAACTATTCCCAGATAAGGTGAAGGCTGTACAATGGCAGTGAATCCCTGAGTCACAAGGCAGACAGCAGGCACTCCTGCCGAGAGTGGTAGACTGGTACTCATCTTGACTTCAGTGTGCTGAGTCCTCCCACTGCTGTTGGGATGTGGCTTATGGAACTTCTTTCACTTGGATTCAGACTGATATTTACAGTAGTTGCTAGACCTATGAAGGCAGAGGACGGCCAGCTCCCCAGCAGTCTAACAGCAGCCAGCTTTGCAGAGGAATTTCAATTAGTCAGATGACAATCATTTGCAGTGCCTGACAAGCAGACTACCGCCTCTTCTGCAAAGTGCTCTTTCACTGCTCTGAAAAGCTTAAATGAGACGCTGCTTACATTGCCAGGTCTAAAAGTGACTACTTAGGGACACTTTTCCTGCTTGCATGCATGAATTTAAAACCAGACCTTCTATATTGTTTCCCTAAATATGAATCAGTTAGTTTGTAAACAAACAACTGAAAAAGAGTTTGCATGAAGAGGCAGCTGAGTCATTCTGTAATCACTGTCCCTGGAACGTTTTACTTATTTTATATAATAACAGCTATTTTAGCTTAATGAGCTCTGAGAGTTTGGTAGTAAAATGGCTCCTCTAAACTATTGGTCCAGGAAGTGCCTCCAAGTTCAGACATTTTTATCCAGGATTTCACTCCTTGCTCACTATGAGGAGAAACTTATATTGCCTCCAGGAACTTTTCTTTTTTTTCTTTGTTCTCATTTTAGCTATTTATTTTAATAAGCAGTGTTTGAATTAATTTGAGTAATCTCTATCTTATGAAGACAGTGTTTCTTCATTGTGCTAAGCCTTTTATACATTTTACAAAGGGGACATTCACATGTTGGTATTAAATCTTTGGAGTTTTGATTCAGAAGTTGAGGCTAAAACAAAAGAGGATTATTTCTGCTTTGGATTAAATAGCTAAAATTAATACTAGGAAACACTACGGGTTTCAGCAAATATACCAACTCACAGAACACAAAATAAAATTCCTTTTCCTTCAGCACTACAACTCTGAAAAGACATAATAGGAATAAAGCTATAATATTCCACAGAAACTGGTATATCTTCTGAGTGACATTATACTTACTTGCTACATTGTACATATCATTGAATCATAGAATCATAGAATAGTTAGGGCTGGAAAATATCCTTTGAAATTAAAGGAAAATCCTGTCTCGCTAGAATACCTTACCTAAACAGATTTACTGCTTAAAAATGCTAAAGAAAGTTTAACATCCTCCAATAAATTATTTGAAAATAAGTGAATATTGGTTTGGATTTATATTTCCACTAAAAAATTTGCTGCAAGCGATAAGTTTTGTCATCATTAATAGTATGATAGGAGCCACATAAGACAAGGTACTTCAAAACATCTGACTGTATTCAGAGAACAGGAGTCTCTAGAGTAACAGGTTGTGGCATTCATCTTCCTTGGGTCTATAAACAAGAATGTTAGGTATAAAACAGTGATAGTCTGTGTTCAGAGATGATAAGCCCTCAGCATTTCAAATTTGTAGCAATGCTAGTCAGAAGAATGAATCAACTAAAGAGAGTCCCAGGGAGAGCAGGAGGCTTTTCAAAAGTCTGGAAAATCAAACAGAAAATGAAAGGTTTAAATATGTTTAGACTAAGGAAAGGAAAAGACAGTAGCGGTGTTCATATACGTAAAACATAGCTTCTGAGGAGTTTATTCCCTTCTCAAAACTCATTGCAGATCAGTGTTTTTAAATAATGGAAGGGAAGACATGTGTTAGATTGTGTAGTAGTAAGGACTATGAAGTACCACAGTGGTTTGTTGGGAGGCTGTGGCAACTCTCTCAGCTCTGGCTCCTACGAGCAGGTTGTAAACATATTTGTTCAGAAATGCCCCAGATCCAGCTGACCCAAACTTTACAAAGGAAGAGGGAGTAGAAATTCTCTTAAAAATTCATTTAGCCTCTATTTTGGCTGCTTTAGTCATTTTGTTAACCAGATTTACTGTTGGAATTCTTATCCAGATAATAAAATAATGAAGGAATTAATTTGGAGTGTTGAAGCCAGCAAAAAATTTTTGCAAATACTGAAACACAGTGCTATGCCCTGGACATTGGATGGATAGATTTTAAAATTGTGCTTAGAAATTGACAGTACTTTCATTTAATTTTGCAGCAAATATTTTCAGACTGAACAATATTTTCTCCACAAATGCTCTAACGTTCCTGCAGTTACTTTATTATTACTCTGTGCAATTATTGAGGCTATTGCGATATTAGGAAGATCTTTACTTGCACACTGATTTATTTGGACACCATATAATATCAGTATTAAGCACTAACAACAAGGTTGATAAATGTAATTTCATGGTGCCAGCTTGCGATAGTAAAGGGGTTTGAGATTTCATGCCAATCCAACACTACAAAACATAACTGTGAACTGTTCTTTTGCTTTTTTTAATCTCCCTAAATATTTTATGCCTCTTAATGTGGATCAGACAAATTATAAGTTCATTACAAGAAGAGTGGATGGCAAGTTACATTTGGATTATTTCACATTTTCATTATTCTAATTGCCCTGACAATAGGCTGATGTTGTCCAGCCTCATGTTCTCATGACAGTTTGCCAGTACTGTATCAGAATGCTAATAACACGTCACATGCGCTTTTTGACAGTCAATAATAAACTTCAACGATCTGAATTTTCTAGGGCTCAACAGTTTTGTTCAGTGGGTCTGTCCTGCTTTACAGTGGCATTAACTCACATGGAAAAGTTAAGAATATGCTAGCTATCATAATATGGCATAGTTTGACCTCTGCATTTTTAAGTCTATTATATAATTAAGGATTTTTAAAGTAACACTATCAGGCATTGCAATTTAGATTTTTTTTTATTTATTTTTAACTGTCAAGCTAAAGAGGTACTACTCTATTTTTTAAATAAACCATTCCCAGCTATAAGTTAAGAGTTTACCTGGAAAATTTATGTGTGATCACTGAGATGCCATATATTTTACCTGAAAATTATTATTTTTCAATATTCAATCTGCCAAAAGGTACATGAGCTCTTGATCAAAACTGATTTAACATTTGTCTTGAAATATATTTTCTCAATAATCATTCAGCTCTTGTTTGAGTAAATCCAATTTGGAAAGATAGTATCATAGAAAAACATTGGGTTATTTAGTACCAATACACTTATCTACACAGTCTGTATCAATTGCCTGGTATTATTTTACATATCTTTTTTAGCATGCACATAACTGAAACTGGTGAACAACCACCCCACTCAGTGAAACATGAATGTTCATTTTATTTTAAGCTTACTCAGTTAGACATTCTAACTTCCTTAAAAGTGAAAAGGCGTTTAAGTGCTATGCAGTGACGTGTCCCAGAGGTTTTAATGAGAGTAATTTACTCAATGTGAGAGATAAAAATAAGAAGCTTTTTGCTAATCATCTAACCTTAATTACTATAAATCTACAAACTCCCAAGTTCATAAGGAACAAGCTTAACTTTGAATCCAGAATTAAATTACCTGTAGTGGATCAAAAGTTGATTCTCTGGATGAGAATAGTTAAACTGATGTGTATGGAGTGGATTATCATGGTAAAAAAAACCCAAACCACCACTGCCAACAGCAACAAAACCAGCAAAGTCTAAGGGTACTACTACTCTTCTTTGATTTGGCAAAAAATTTTGAAACTGTAGAATTCATAAAAAGAAATAAAATTTCCTTTGGTACTTCAGCAGTATCATAGAATAGAATCATAGAATAGTTAGGGTTGGAAAGGACCTTAAGATCATTAAGTTCCAATGCCCCCGCCACGGGCAGGGGCACCTCGCTCTAAACCATATCACCCAAGTCCTCGTCCAACCTGGTCTTGAACACTGCCAGGGATGGAGCATTCACAACCTCCCTGGGCAACCTATTCCAGTGCCTCACCACCCTAACAGGAAAGAATTTCCTCCTTATATCCAATCAAAATCATGCTTTAGGGAGAATTTTAGTATTTCTTATGTGTATATATTATGTGTATATTCTTATGTGTTATTGTAAAACAGAGGGATTGTGTAGCAAGGCTGTGTTAAAGAATTGAATCTGAGACAAGATCAAGCATTCATCCAGTAATTCAACTCAAGATATTGGTTCTGATGGAGACAAATCATCTGTCTAAACATCTGACACAAACTTTTTATTTTAATAACCTGTATTATATGAAGACAGGAAATATTTCATAGGTAAAGGGGAGATATTCACACTATTACAGATACAGGTCATAAACCTGTTATCCTTCAGTTTCTTGTTCTAACATAATTTGCACTAGAATACGACTTGATAGTACTAAATTTAAGTCATTGAAGTATTTCTGTTTGTTGAACCCTGGATATCAGATATAGCAGAATTTCACAGGGGTGTGAATTAGGCATGTTTCTGCAGTCATGATCGTCATGGGCTTAGAGCTCTTTGAAATGGTACTGGTGAAATAATTGATTTCCTTGGTTTCTTTACCAGTTAATTCAAATATTGATGGACATTAAGAGTTACTGCGCTCATAGGATCTTCAGTATACCAAGCTTCGTAGCTGTGGAGCAACCTAAACTGACTGAAACTCCAGAAACTTATAGACAATTCTGGAATTTTTAATAAATGATTGCCCAAGTATCAAAATAATTCACAAAATAAAATTGCCTCTCAGCCCAGCTCACGTGACTAAATTTTATAGTCAGTTATCAGATCCATCCATTTGCTTGAATGGGCAGGTTAAATCTTCACTCGTGTCTTCACGAGTCTATGAAAAAAATCATGGCACCGTCACTTACCTATTTTAAACGTGTATGTAAAAAACTAGACCTAACATTCTTTTCACTTTCCCTTATCCTTCGCTTTTCCCTGTTTATCACAATGTGCTTAATAATTTGAAGTAAGAAACAGACCAAATCAAAATGTGCAACGTTTTCTACATTTTGTTTCTGCTATGCATCTGCTTACATAGTTAAGCCCTCTTTGTATATTCTGAAAGCACAGAAACATTGAGACAGTCACACTAGCTAACACGTGTGCGATGCAGCTTATAGAATGCTACAAAGAAATGGTGAAACCTCAGGGTGAAGTCAAATTCATCATCTCTTGCTAAGATTCATTTTTGTAAGCATCAGTCACTTTGTTCTAAGATACTATTTTTAAAATTCATTCAAACTTAGCCTAGACTTTTGTGTACTTTGGAATTTTGTATAGAGCTGTCTCAGGCAGTCTTCACAACTATTTCTTTTCTGCAGGTGCAGGCAGGGGGGAAAATGTCATGCAAATAGCAGCAACTGAATAATAATTTAAATCTAATATCTAACTCTGAGTTAACAGGAAAGATACAGTTTTCTTCAAAGGTTAGGAAAACATAATATTTACTGTAAGCAGCAGAAGAGATTATGGATTGGAGAAGGGGTTAAACATGCTTTAAAGCTGAACTGTGAGTAACATTTGGAAGTCGTTTTGTGTCACAAATATTTTACTGTCTGTTGTCATTTAAAGCCACATTACAGGGTTTTCTGATACATGTTTTCAGAAAACGCCTTGCCCATATCACTCAGAAATATCTATTTGGAAATAATTCTGGATATAATTTATAAGTGCAGCTACAAAAGCATATGGGAACAGATGCTGTTTTCAGGTGATTATCAAATAATGCCTTTGCTAAACAATCTCATGTAGTCTTGCTAATAAAATGATGTTCTGATTTAGTAATTGGATTGGATCTGGAGCTAAGAGAACTGATGCCTTATTGTTATGCATGACAATAGCATTAGAAGTAAAAGAAAATGCAAGCACTGCTTATTCGTGACTTTTTTCACTAAAACCAGAAAAAAAAAAAAAAAAGTGGCAGTTCAAACAACAGAAATGGAAAGTTACAGACTAAACACAGAATCCTCTGTCAAAATCACTTAAATAGTTTAAAAAAATAATATTTTATTATTTCAAAATTTCAGATTCAACTGCAGTGCTGAGTTCTATCATTTAGACAACCTGGTATAAATAGGAAGATATTTTTGTTACAATTTCTGAAGCAAAGGGAAGATAGACACATTACACAGTCCTACTTTAAGTGTTATTTTTCATCCTTTTATGATGGTTCATTTCACATTATTCTGCATAATATGCAGAAAAAAAAAAAAAGTATAGGCTCTTTTTAACAGTCATCCTATTTTCCTTTGTTCTGTTAAAGGCAGAGAAACTGAAATCCAGATTGCCACAGGCAGGTTTGAACAAATCTGTTATTGAGTGTTTGGATAAACAAAAAATTGCTCTGATTCCACAAGTGCTGTGTTCCCCTTCACAAACACTGAAGCTATATTCCTAGAGGGAACCTCTTCTGCAAAACTACTGTTTCTGTAATTATCACGATTTAAAAAAAATATTTCATAGTATTTTAATAAAATGGTCAGAGTGTTCTTACAACCTTACTCCACTTTCTATTATATTTAATCTGCTAATTGCTTTGGGCCTACTGTATAGAAAAAAATTGAGAAAAAGAAATCTGCTGTGCAGTGAGAGATGAGTGGGGTATGGGGGTGTTCTCCTTCCCTTCCAAAATAAGGGAACATCTGATTCAAACGAACACAACTTAGTTTTGTGTCATTTTTATTGCTGTCATTGATGATTTATTTACCAAATATCAAAAAACTTTACACTGCTGTCAGTTGAGCGTAGGGAGAACACATAAAAAAAATTGAAGCAAAAGACACTGACTAAGGAAACATATTACGAGGTACTCTTTCCTATTACGACTGTTCTTTTCTCTGCAATAGAGAAACACTTTGGTTTAGTTTTAAAACTACTGCAACCAGCCCTTGCATGAAAATTCTCTTTGGAATTCACAGGGGACCGAGCACATGTATTCTACTCTTACCTTCAATATGAGATAAGGGTGAGCAGTGAGAGAGTTGTGACCTAGCCAGTAAAGGAAAGTTTTGATATCTTAAGCTAAACATTTTCTTCAGAGTTGAAAGCCTGAAATTCCTCCGAACAGGTACCTTGTTTCATTTCTTGTTATGGCTTCAAATAATTATCCTTCTCTGTACAGATCAACACAAATTTGGCAATGCTTGCTGCATTAGCACCATGCCTGAAGCCATACATTAAGGAAAAAAAAATACCTCCCCTAAAATATAGTAGAATATACTAGAACACCTTTCTCTAAATTCAATTGTTGTAATGATCAAGCAGAAAAAATACATTATTTACTGAATATTAAGGTAACACTTTGGAGGGAAGATCTAATGATAACTTAGGAAGCAAGCAATTTGCAACAGGATAATGCAATTAAAGGTAATGGAAACCAGTACTGTCTACTGTGCTTCTGTGGGGTCATTCCTCTCTTCCATTAAGGAAGGTGTGTGTTTTCCATAAGCAAAACATTCTGCAGTATCTATTAATAGTTTAATTAGGGACAGTGAAAGAATGCTATGAGCACTTATCTGTACATGATAATTGGAGAAAAATTAGTTTTTATTCTGATAGCCTGTCTAAAAGCTACCACTTTAGCTGAGAGCCAGTACTTCATTGTTTAGAGTATCACCACAATCACAATGGATAAAGTCCATGTAATGAAGTGTCAATTTGCACCACAGCCTCTCTTTTAATCTGGAAACATTTCCTCTGAAGAAATAATTTAACAAGGTTTTTAAGTCTACTGAAGAAGAATCAAACCTTGTTCTAATCCTGCTCTCCAATCATATTTGCAAAGAGGAAAAAGATTATCAGGTTTTATACAGATCTTATAATGCTTAGACTGACTGCTGAGAACAGATAAGTAATGACCCTAAATGCCAGTTTGGGAATTCAAAGAAATTTTTAAGGCAAAATTAACTGGCTTTTTTTCAAACATTTGTGTATTCCTAGGACACCTTTTGTCATAGTATCAGCTTTCTGTTTTGGCCCTGTAATTAATAGTCATCTCAAGCATTTGGACTAACACCTGTGATAGATTATTAAGAGATTTTAATTCTAGTACCTTCCTGAATTTAAAAATTTGATTTTGTTCTACTCATCAGCTATAAATAGCCATAGAAAATTAGGAAGCTGAGTAAAATAAAGTAAGTTAAAAAATATGGGTAATATGTATTTCTTGAATTGGAAGGTATGCAGTCAAATTACCCCAGTACATGTTATTCTTGCTGATACAGAATCATATATTTTTCTATACTCTCCCCAAACTTCTGTCATGGAGAAAAAAACAGTTGAATAGCAGAATATTCTTCTTCAGTCAGTATTTCATGCTGCTACTTTCTATCTAAGAGGAAAATGAAGAAGCAATCCACTTAGATCCCTCAATGAAAGGCCTACAGCTGTGTCTGTTCTTTTTACAGCGTACAAAATCCTTTTAGCTAACAAAAAACCCCCAACAAAACAACTAAATAAAACAAGGCAAAACCAAACCAAAAAAAATCCAACATAAACAACTGAAAGGTCTAGTTTTGTGAAAGTGTGATATACTATTAACACTGGATTTGCTTTATAGATCTCTAATGTTAGCAAGTAATATCTCAGGACCTTCAATCTCCAGGCAAAAGTAGACAGGAACAGTCATAACAGCCTGGAATAGGCATGAGATTTATTCTTTTTAGCCTGTGATTTTTTCTCTCTGCTTGAATCATACTATTTTATAGTTGTTCTGATAATACACTACAGCTTAATTTCTCAAAACTGAACAATAGTGGCATGAAAACAATTAGTTTTCCTTAATTACTTTTATAAGTAATAGCAAATTTATTTAATAGATGGTTCATATCTCCATTGCCCTATTGCAGAAAAATTCTAATTAATTACAGAGCTATCACTAAACATATTCAATAGAATGTGCATAATTTTTACAAATTAATTATATTTGCATGAAAGATAGATAACTAATTTTGTATCTATGTTGTTACTGACCTGTTTTGGTTTCCAGATACAGGGTTGAACATTTAATTTAATGTTTTGGAAGATGTCTTGGAATGCCACCAGTGAGCTAGTTGGACACTGTAATAAAAGAGTTATCAATGGTATTCTATATGTAAGTCTTTCATCACCAATTGATGTCTTAAATATTTTCTCAGATCATGTTTAATCTCTAGACAGAATAGCTACAGTATGAATACGATGTCTTGTTCTATATTAACCATTCCTTCCGTGGCAGAAGCAGAAACTGAATATCTAGAACCAAAGAATGAAACTATTTAATCATTTAAGGTTGAAAAAGACATTTAAGATCATTAAGTCCAACTGTTAACCTAGCACTGCCAAATCCGCCACTAAACCATGTCCCTAATTGCCACATTTTTTAATTACCTCCAGGGATGGTTACTCAATTTCCCTGGGTATGCTGCTCCTGTCTTTGACAACCCCTTTGTTGAGCATAATTTTCTAAATATGCAGTCTAAACCTCTCACACTGCAACCTGAAGCTGTTTCCCCTTGTCCTATAACGTTACTTGGGGGAAGAGACTGACACCCAGTTTGTATAATGTCCTTTAAGGTAGCTGTAGAGAGCGATAAGGTTCCCCCTGCACCTTGTCTTCTCTAGGCTAAACAACCCCAGTTCCTTCAGCCTGTCCCCCTAAGACTTGTTCTTTAGATCTTTCACCAGCTTTGTCACCCTTTTATGGACACACTCCAGCCCCTGAATGTCTTTCTTGTAGTGAGGAGCCCAAAACTGAATTCAGTATTCGAGGTGCAGCCTCACCAGCACTGAGTACAGGGGGACAGTCACTTCCCTAGTCCTGCTGGCCACACTATCTCTTGATACAAATCAGGATGCAGTTTGCCTTCTTGGCCACCTGGGCACAAGCTGGCTCAAGTTCATCCACTGTTGACCAACATCTCCAGGTCCTTTTCTGCCAAGAAGCTTTCCAGCCTTTTGCCAGACCTGTAACATTTCATGGGGTTGCTGTGGCCCAAGTGCAGGACTCGGCACTGAGCCTTGTTAAACCTCATACAATTGGCCTCAGCCCATCAATCCAACTTGTCCAGATCCTTCTGTAGAGCCTTCCTCTCCTCCAGCAGATCAACACTCCTGCCCAACTAAGAATTCAGTAATCTAGTAACATAAATTCTCTTTTCCTGTTTTATGCACAGTGGTTTGGAAACTTTTTTTTCCTGTTAACAGCATTGCTTATGTTAAGTGATTTCATTTGGTTTAAAAATTCAGTGTAAGATACAATGTTACTACACCAGTTACTCTTTTAAGTTTAAATTTATATTGTTTTATGTCCAGGATGTAGTTATTTAGACTCCCATGTTCTGTGTATTTACATAAAGTGATTCATTGATCACTTTGAATATATTACAAAAAACTTCCATTTTCCAATTTGAAGAAAGAAAACTTTATTACATCTGAAGACACATGACAAATAAATAATTATTGTGTAAATTTTTTGGTTTTAAACTCTGGCCGAGTAAATGCTTTTATTTTATTGAATAAACAGCCTCACTTATTTTTATTCAATAGAATTTTCAGTTTAAAGCAATTCCACCAACAAATAACTGCAGCACATCCCTTCTACTAATTATATACTCATGAGCCCTGATTTTCAGAAAGTAAAATTTATTAACCTGAGTCCAGTTTGCTCTAATTAGTTGTACATTATTTATGTTGAAAACAGGTGAAACTCTTGATCTCTATTTCCCAGATTACCCTCACCCTACAGCAGTAAACTGCTCTGGTTGAGCAAACTGTGCTACAGCTTCACTTTTCAAAGGTGCAAGTAATAGGAGTGCTAAACTGGAAAAGAAGAAAAAGAAATGTTGACATCTGTGAGTCACAGTTCATCTAAGAGCAAACATGACAAAATTGTTGACAGGAAATAAAGTGGCACTGAGACGTTGTGTGAGATGGCACAGATGAATCATCACCAAAAAATAGCTTCTGTGAATGTCCGTTTATCAGAATGGATGGCTGAATTGAAAGAGCACATGTTGAATATAAGGCAATGATATATACACCTATAAACAGAAAAATGAGCCTTGCAATCAAGGCCTGAGGCTCCCCTTGGTGCCATAAAAGAGCTGTTATTTAGTTTCCCTGTGTTATCTCCAAGCATTCTGGCACAAAATCATTCTTTGGAAGATCACCTGCATTTTCAGATCTTGATTATGAAAGATAACATCTATTCAGTTGGTCTGTTCTGATTCTCTAGTGTGTTTTGTATATTTTAATTTTTTGAGACATGCAGGTTACCAAAGCATATTTTCCTTAGCAATTTCACTTTTATAGTAGCATCTGGGAAGCACAGAAATGTTTTATTATTTGCTTGGTGTATAACGCAGGTGTTATAATATCGACATTTTCTACACACTTGAGAGACCTATGTGAAGAGAAGATGAAAGGCACGTTGACCGAGTAGGAAATGTAATTCAATAGAACAAGCTCCAAGCAGAAATGTGGACATTCATCTTCAGTGACTTGTGCTTCAAAAGAGATGGCAGATAAAAAATGTATGGGTTTATACAAGGACAAATTAAATCCAACATACATGTATGACTGTTCTTTCAGCAGTTTGTACTCTGCTGTAACTTGTCTGCAGGTTAACTGGAAATATGTAGGATTCAAGAAGAGATTTTATGTTGTTGGTAATATCCCTTCAACATAAATCGTATTTTGACAAAAATAGGAAAAAATATTTATTTTGAAATAAATAATTGAAAATACTTACTTTAAAACATCCTAGGTTAAAGAATGAAGATATCTGTGCTTCTTCCCCATTTTTTGAACCAAATATTGACCAACTTAACGTGGGTATGCATATAGCTTAGGCAAAACCAGATCTCTGTTTTCTAAAGGACCAAATGGGTAAATAAGACTTTTTTTTCCCCCAACAGATTATAATAGGTGATGTTATTAACATTTTGATATTTAATATTATTTGAATTGTGATTCTCCATTTCACCATCCAGATTGTTTGAGTTCTTGTTCTATGTAACCAGAAATTACAGTTCATAAAGCTTGGCAAGGTGTGCTCCTATCTGATCAAATGTTTTCTCCTGAATGTTATAGCATAGATTTAAGTTTACAAATATAACATTTTAATTTAAATCAAGTGTGCACTTTAATATAAATACACTACATAATAAAAAAAAATATTAAAAAGTATCTAAGTATAAGGTTTTCTGTACAAGCAAACTTAGGTTTCTTTTCTCGCTTATTTTTTAATTTGTCCGTGATATGCTGCCTTTGGCTTAACAGGGTTTTTTCTTGTTTGCTTTCTAAAGGTGTTTTAAAACTTCTGTGTCAGAGATGCCAAACCTTTATCAGGATTGAGCACCACATATATCCTTTCATTTTGACATCTCTCATTAAAGGAGTTAAAAATCCTTTTGCACAAACAGTTTTATCTTTGGAAGCTGAAAATAGATTTCCATCATCCTGAAGCCTGAAAATCCAAAGGGTGCCCTTTGGATGTCTACTGAGAATAAGGACTGATGCTAACAGCAAAGGCTACCAGTATATTACAATATAAATCAGTTCAAACTAATAAGACTAATCAGACTGTTGTGTCTTCTCTTTTACAATGGTTTGGCATCATCTATTTAAAAAAAAAAAAAAAAGACTCCTGCTTTTCTTTCCCAATTATCATGTGAAAAGGTGAATTCAAACAGTTTTTCATGATTATACATTGTCAGCTAAATGGATCCAAGGAGTCAGCACTTCAAAGTGATCATTATTCCATTGCTGGAAAAATATTTGGAAATAGGAAACTACAAAGTGGGAGGGGAAAAGAAGTTAAAAAAAAGAATAAAATACAAAAAGTGAAAAAGCTCAAAGGAGAAAGTTAGCTCTTCGGGTTTCATCTGAAACATTCACAACAGAGTGAAGGTAAATGGATAATGGATATCAGTATTATCAACCTTCGCATCACAACGGCTTTCCAGGTAGTGATTCAGGAAAAAGAATGATATCACTGCAAATGAACAGCCATTAGTGTTATAAACTACCCAGATGGAGAAGAATTCAGGGTGATGGTGGAGAAGCAAGTAATGTTGGGAATGGCTAATGAAAGACATTTTAAGAGATATAGGCTTTCAGAGCAGATAGTTCTGTTCCTAAGCTAGCCTCAAAAATACAGAAAATTGTGCTCTGATATCAGGCCCTATGTGGATTGCTCTATGAGCTGCAAGTTACAAAGAAGCACAGGTATCCTTGTAATGCATCAGTATTACATTATATGATAACCAACAGGATACTGAGTTACATAAACAAGGGCATCTCCAGCAGAGATAAATAAGTCATTATCCCCCTCTATCCCACCCTTGCCAGGCCACACCTGGAATACTGTGTGCAGGTCTGTTCCCTGCTGCATAAAAAAGATGTAGGCAGGCTGGAGAGGCTCCAGAGAAGGGGCACAGAGATGATCCAAGGACTGGGAAGCCTCCAGTATCTGAAGGGGGCTTACAAGGACACCACAAAGGGGCTCTTCTTCAGGGGCTGTAATAGTAGGACAAGGAGTAATGGGTTTAAACTTAAACAGGGGAAGTTCATGTTAGATAGAAGGAAGAAGTGGTAAATGCTCCATCCCTGGCAGTGTTCAAGGCCAGCTTAGACAGGGCCTTGGGCAACATGGTCTAGTGTGAGGTGTTCTTGTCCATGGCAGGGGTTGGAACTAGATGATCTTAAGGTCCTTTCCAACCCTAACCATTCTATGATAGTATTAAAGGTTGAGAAAACTGGATCTGTTCAGCCTAAAGGAAAGAAGGGTCAGGAAAGACCTTATCAACATGTTCCGGTATTTAAGGGATGGCTACAGAGAAGACTGAAACTCCCTTTTCACATGGAGTCACGTGGAAAAGACAAGGAGTAGTGAGCAAAAGTTAGTCTAGAGAAATTATAACTGGACACAAGAGAAAAATTTTACAATGAGAACAGTCAGCCATTAGAATAATCTCAATAATTCCCCAACATTGGGTAATTTTAAGAATAGTCTGGACAGGATGCTGGCCCATATTGTCTACATCATGCTTGGCAAATAAAAGTTGGGTGAGATAATCCTTGTGGTCCCTTCCAACCTGGTGTTCTATGATTCTATAGTAACTGCAAAAAGAAGTGACATGATTCTGAATTTATCAAGGCATTGAATGTTATTTGATTTATGGGTGATATTTAAGTTATTAAATTGGTTTTATCACACATTTTTACAAAAATAGAAATAGGAGAAATATGACATGTTATCCACTAGCTTATTTTGCCAAGCCACGAAAAAATACTCTAGAGAAAGTTAACTAAAACGTTACTAGGAAGAGATACTTCAAAGAAGTCATATCTTAAATAAATTACAGGATTAGTTCCATGATTAAACTAATTTTAACCCTAACAAGTACAAAAAAACATGATGTCTACTTCCTTTTGGTATGACAACAGGATTAGCCTCAAGTATCTGCAAATGACAATTAATTTCTTTCTCCATCTCCCTACATTTACATGATTTTATGATACCTTATATTTACTTTGGAAATAAAGCAATGCAAAAATTCCTAAATGGAGTATGTGTTCATCATGATTGTTTTCAGTAAGTTATTTTCTCTTACTTTAACATTGTAATTATTGCAACCATAATTGGACCACTTGAGGATTAAGATATTCTTAAGGTATGCTGTATCAGTATTTTCTCCTTAACAGGGTTTCCTGGGTTCAGCTGTAGCAGTTATTTTTCTCATTCTTAGTAGCTGGCTGTGTGGTTCTGAGTTACCATCTGGACTTAAATCATGACACAATGATATGGGATGTCCCGTTGTAAAAATACTTTCTATTATTTTCTGTTAGAAGTTTTTTTCTGTTCAAAGCCCTTAAGAAATTTAAGGCTGGGTGTACTAAAGGGCTTAGGTTTTACAATAATAAGCTCTGAATTAGATGGCTAGGATCTCAATACAATGTATATGAAGAATTAGATACTTCCAATAAGCGGTCACTGACATGAGCAAAGAAGTTTTATGCTAAATAAAAAATACTGAAAAATGAGCAAGATAATTCTTATACCTTTAAGATATGTGCTCACTGCATTTCATCCCTTAAGAATTAGCTAAACTTCCATGCAGATTTACATACTTGCATCTGTCCAATGAGACAGATTTTCTTCTAACTACGACATGTTCATTTAAATGCTTCACAAGGCAAAGAAGTCTTTTTACCAATCAGGAAAAAAAGTTCTTAGGATACATATGAACTGTCCAACTCCATAATCTTCTAAAAATTTTTACTAACAAAGTAACTTTTGATACTGTATTTTGATAGCATCTCAATTATTATGAGTACTTCTTATGGCCAGAAATATTTAACTAAGGGTTTCTATAAATTAGCCTATTTATCATAACTTTAAATATTTTAATATACTTCTCACACTTTGGTGTATAAAAAAAACTAATTAGATCAGCCTCTTATAAAGCTACTGCATTATAACTGCAATGAGAACCGCTCAGTTTGGTTTCAAGCAGTTCTCATTGTTAGTTTTTCTTCACCTATAAAAATTGGGTTTAAATAAAATTTTGTCATCTTCATACTACACCTGCTTCAGGAAGCATTGCATAGAACAGAGTAATATATTTATAAATGGTGGGGAATAACAAATTTATAAAGTTTGATGATGTCTGGGAGGAGCATGACATTCAGTGCCAATAAATTGCAAGTAAAGTATGTAAGGAAAGAGTACTCTGAACTAGGTATTGCCTCCTTAAGGAAAAAAGAAAAAATAAAAGAAAAATAATTATTTGAAGACTGTTCAATACCCAATAAAGAAACTAAACCCCCTGCAAATACTGTGCAGTTATTACAACAGGACAGAGAGCCAAACATAAAACATTGTTATGCCAGTACATAAATTAATCATAGATTAATTATTTGCTACAATCTCTGAAAGCAATGGATATTATTATAAAAGTATAACTGTGGAGGGCTGTATCTGGGAGGAGATGGGAATGCTACAGCTACTGAGTGAGTTCCATGCAAATAGATGTTACACAGACTCTGACTCAGGCCTTATTGTTTGTCACAAAAGAGATATATCAAAGTCTGCACAGAGCTGCACAGCTGCACAGAGAAGGTGAAGAAAAAAATAATTATTCCCTGTTTCTCAAAGAGTAGGCAGGATTCAAATCATATTTTTCAGTATCAGGCTGAAAACAAAAGGTGCACCTTCTTCATCTCTGATATTCATTAAAACAAGATACTGTAGGCACAAAAAGTTTACACGAGTTCAAAAACTGATTGGACAAATCCATGGAGGAAGTTCAGAGAAACCCTTGCCTCAAACATTTCAGACATAAATTTTACAATCATGTATCAGGAAAAGCAGTACAGTCTGTTTGCCTTGTCTTGGACTTTTTCCTAGACATCCACTTATGACTGTGTCAAAAATACCAGGAACACTCTCTGACAAGTGAGAAAAAAGAAGAAACTGTGATATCAGAAATATGTTCTATTTTTGTTTATCTGTGAATCAGCTGCACTGTGCTAACTGCTGAGAACTGACCTCATGGGGTTTTTTAGTCACCAACAAGAATCTAACCTTAAATGTTACTTAATTAAGCATTTCGGTTTTGGGGAGCAACAAAGACCGGCAGCTCCACCAGGACTGTGCTAACCCTGTTCAGGCTGTGCCCTCACAGAGCACAGTCGTGTGGGGCTGGACACAGCAAGCAGTACCAGATGCTGGTAAAAGGGTCCATCAACAGCCCCAGACATGTCAAGTGACTAGCCAGGTCCAGAGGCTGACCAGGGAGCTGAGTTGGGAGCAAAGGAGATGAGGTCAGGGACCTAAATGGGAGACGATGTGACTCGATGAACCGGAGAGAAGGAACTTCAAGCAATGTCAGTTTATTTCCTGGTTCAGAGGAGACAGATGAGAACACATAGCATGGGCTCAAGTGTTGGATCTAGATCTCAGATCAGCCCTTTTGGTTTACATATTTGGGAGTTTCACTCGGCTTTATGTAGAATCCATAGAAGAACAAAAGACTGTTTTCCAGTCTTGCAATATACATGTTAAGTATTTATCTTACCATCATAAGGTCATAGATAAGTATGAAGTCACAGTAGCATCTGGCATTGATATAGGTTTACTCAGGATTCAAAAATTAATCAAAAAATTTATGCAAGTACATGAAGGTATTTGTAAAACTGACACTTCAAAGATTACTATCAACATAAATTTAATTTAGTTTCTACAATGTCAAGAATGAGCCACCTTACATCTAAATAGACCATAAGAAACCATTTTAATCTTGAAGGAAGTCATATATAAACTTTGTGCAAAGAGGAAATGAAAATCAAATTCTCAATTCTAGTTGAATTGAATCATCTCAGACAAAGGTGACAGAATAGATAAAATATTTGTACTAAAAAAAATCCATGTTGCCTGGGGCTTATTGATAAATGCCACTTTATTAGGCTCAGCTCTTCCTGAAGATATACACATACGTCTTTCATTGATTTCCTTCAGCTTGTATTTTGATAATCGCTCAGAGTACCAGTGCTTCCTGACATTTCATGCTACTGAGTCAAATTGGTCTTATTGAATGGCCATAAAAACTGTAGAATCACTGAATCATTCACACTGAAAGGGACTTTGAGAAGTCACCCATTCCACCTTATTGCTAAAAACAGAGTCAACATTAAATGCAGACAAGTGATTTGGGGCTTTTTCAGTAGAGCTTTGAAATATTCCAAAACCTCAGCTTCTTTGGGCAACCTGTCCTTAATCAATCTGATAGTGAAGTGGGTTTGATACACTGATTGGTTGATTTGTTTGGGTTGTTTTGTTGTTTGTCATCTCTAAGCATGTGGAAGAAAAGGTTATCATGAGTAATCAACACGGGCTAACTATCAGGAAATATGGAGAATCTCTTTTATGAGAAAAGGCTGAAAGCTGGGCCTGTTTAGCCTGCAGAAGGGACAACTGAGAGGAATCTTATCAATGCATACAAATATCTTAAGGGATGGTATCAAGAGGATGGGGCCAGACTCTTTCAGTGTGCCAAGCAACAGGATAAGGAGCAACAGGCAAAAACTGAAACACAGGAAGTTCCATCTGAATATGAGAAAAAAGTTCTTTACTTTGAGGGTGACAGAGTACTGGAATAGGCTGCCCAGAGAGTTTGTCGAGTCTGCTTGTCTCAAGATATTTAAAACCCACTGGGATGTGATCCTATGCAGCCCGCTCTAGGTGAACCTCCCTTATCAGGGGCTAGGCAGGATGATATCCAGAAGTCCCTTCCAACCCCAACCATTTTATGATTCTGTGATTTCCAGTTTAAAAGAAGCCCAGTTAAAAAAAAAAAAAAAAGAAACTGGACAGTCAGGAAATTGTACTACCTCAAGATCAAAGTTTCCACTTATTTTTCTGCTGTATTTTAAAGTACTTTTAACAAATATACTTTATTATTACAGGTTTTGAACACACCGCTCTCTACTTTAGAGAAAAATGGCTGCAGTGATTATGTTAATGGAACCACTAATTACTTGTATAAACATAGGTATTTCCAGTATCCTCTACAAGCCATGATAACCTGAAACACTGATATTTAAGGCAAAAAATATCCTGTCTCCTTGTGAAAGCCTATATAATCAGATAACAGGACCTCACACCCCACTCTACACTGCTCTTCTCCCTGCTCTCTCCAGCTGGAATACTGCATCCATCTCTGGTGTCCCCAGTACAAGATTGACATGGACCTGTCAGAGTAGGCCCAGAGAAGAATCGTGAAAGTTATAAGAGCCTGAAACACCTCCCATATGAAGAAAAGTTGGGAAGGGAAGGCTTCAGGGAGACTAGAAAATAATCTCGTCTGTAGACAACACCTCCAGATCTTTTCAACTTCTATAGTCATATCCCTTCCAGTTAAGCTTTTCACAGAACTAAGTAGGAAGCCAAGAGAGATCATCCATAGTCTGCTCTCAGCAAGATAGGTCACTCAGGTAGACAGCACTCATGGGATTTTTGTTTGCAAATTTTGAATACGTACAGTGTGATGTTCTTGCAGAGCACATCACAGAACTTTAGACAGCAAGTGTGATGAGCGTAGATAGCCGAAGGCAATGTCCATACCCTAAGATGAGTTCAATGTCCTTGCCAAACACAGATGGAAAGCTTTATTCTGGCAACTTCTGAACCTTGGATTTCTAAAGATTTTAAGCTTGCATTATTTATTGTGCAAACACAAATATGTATATAGACATTAATCAGAGCGTATCATGCAAGTTCCATTGGCAAAGCCTCTTTTTTAATAGTGGCTCTTTTCTACATTCTACCTGCACTTAAGAGTTTAGCTGTCAAAGGCTTCAGTTTGGCTCCTCAAAGATAGGATGATGTATTTTCATTGTATAGCACCCTGCCAAGAAATCTGTGTAGCAGCTTGTAGTACCAGCTAAGTGAGGAAGACAAGTACATGCTGGGCAGTCTCAAAGTAAATATGGAAAAAATAATGAAGGAAAATTATTAATGCAGTATGATCTCAAGCAGCTGAAAAAGAAATGTTTTCATAAAGAAAAAACAAAACATTAACCAACAAAAAACTCCAAAACAAACCAACAAACACAAAACCCTCAAACAAACAGAAGAAACCAATCAGAAGAGAGGGTAAATGTCTGCACTTTGGTTTATTTTTTCATTAGTTTTTTAAGACTGAATTTGTTCAGAGTATTTCTGAATGAAGTAGCTTGAATGCTAAAGAGCATCTATGCTTCATGGTGGTTTTCCAAAGTTATTTTACCTCAATTCTCTTTGATTCAAATGGGAAGACTACCATACTGCAATATTAGTCAACACTACCTGAACTGCATTGTTTAGAGCTAGGTCAGACTGCTCTTTCCAGCTCTGCACTGCTCTGTGCCGACATCCTTCCTTATGTAACACATTTAGCTCCTGGCTCACTTCAGCACATGCAACTATCAAAAACTGTATGTTAACATTTCAGTCTCTTTTGCCCTCATCTTTCAAATTCACCTGAAAACATGTTTCAAAAGCAATTTATGCTGAATTGTTTCCAAGCCCCTTTCAGGCACTGAAAGTGAAAAGGACTAAACTGCTCTCATACAATATTAAGAAAGCCTCTTCAGTCTGGAGCATTATTTACATCTCACACTGCCTGAGAGTATTTATAGAACATGCTTTCATATGTAGTTCCATTAGATTTTGAGAATGAAGTCATTTTTGTTGTAAAGACAGGTGTCCTGTTACAAATATGAGTTTAATGATACAGTTATTCATTGGTAACTACAGTACTGCAATACTTTACTGAACACTCAGCCTTCACAAGATACTAAAGAAACACTGTCACTGAACTGCTCATTTAGTTGTAGGTTACACAACCCTTGCAGTAAATTCACGTACGCAATCCCAATATGCTCCTATAATGGGAACTGAGGACTGCACAGTCCAGACACAAATATATCATGATGAAATTACACCCACCATTCAAGCTTCTAGATGCATCTAAAATATAGAAATATATATTAAAAAAATAATAGTGACATGCTATTCACTGACTTCAGTAAGTCTTGTTATGTGAGGTCAGGAAGAAAGGTAGACAGGCTGAAACACAGGTTCTTTAAGTAAAACAGCAAGATGCTGCTTTTACATAGGCCTTGCAGCTTGCTGGAAATTACTTGCTTTTGGGTTATTGCAATGTTGATGCAGACTTCTATTGTATTAAAAGGTAAGACAATTTGGCAGAAAATAAACCCCCTTGTGTTCCAGCTGGTCCTCAGACATTAGAGGGGCTGGGTGCTGCTAGGCTTAGATTCTGAGTGATGCCCAGTTTGCCACTGCCAGTCTGGTCACGTTTGATTCACAATTCCAGATGCACTAATATCGCACTGCACCTTCACTCTAATTGTGCTCATGAACTAACACAGCCACACTGAAGGATTTTGTCACGTTCAATGAGAACTATTAGGATTAGCTACTTAAACAGTGCAGTTTATTAAAGCAACAGATACAGGTTCTTATGGATTGCCAGTGATAAATACAGTCTGCAAAAGCACCTGCAAATAATGAGTTATACAAGCAAATGGTAAAGTTATGAATAACGCAGCCTGGCTTTAAAATATAACAGTAAAAATCGGAAAGTAACGCTATATACAGACTCATGATTTTCCCGGGGAAGCACTTAATACAGTGCAAGTCTTACCCAAAGGCATCCCTATGAGGGGGGAAGAAAGGTCCAGCCCGTTGGCTGGTCTCGACTCATCCACGATGACGTCTTCCCCAATATTCCCTCTTTTTGGGGTCATTTTATACAATTTTTCACCTTTAAGGTGGAGCTTGAGTGACTCTACTCATACATATCTTTATTATTATTGGTGTAAAACTCTCTCGCTTTGCTTTTAAAGGTATATACCACAAAGAATTCAAAGAGCATGCTCAAAGAGGTGATTGTACTTTGGAGGCAGGTAGCATTAGAAGTGGAGACGTGGTTTTGCACTATAAGGTATTAAAATACATTATAATGAAGCAAAATTCACAGAAAAGGGCAGCACTTTGTCAAAAGATGACAGACTGTTTGCTCAGGGTAACAATTATGCAGCTTATCAGTTTCTAGTACCGCCTAGTTCCCATCTCTGCGGGTGTTACAACAGAGTATGGCTGCAGAATCTCCACTCTACTCCATCCTCCATCAATGTTGCCACAGGAACTGCTGTGGAGTGCACATTCCTGGCACACCAGGTGAAGCTGCATCTTCCCCTGAAAGTCCATTTTTCATTTATGTGCAAACAATGCTACGTTTTAAATATAAAATTACTTTCTAATTATTCCACAGATTCACAGTGGTAAGGCAATGGTTTATCCATTTGATAACTGCTGCTGTCAGCCAGCTCCTGTTTTCTGAAAGCTGCCTTGATAGGCCAGATGGGTCATTAAAAGTCTAATATTGCAAGATAAAAGACCTAGAGAAATTTCCTCTCAATATAATAATAAACTGAAGCTTTCTACAGGTTAAACCATTAAACATTTGCTTTCCCCCTGAAAGAAAACAGAATTTGGTGTTTGGGGCTTTTATCTTTGAAAATTCCAGTTAAAAATATATATATATATAAATGTGGAAAGGCATATGATTCCTTCACTGAATTCTACTGTGCTCTTGATCATATATCCTTTGCTCTTACCGGATGTAGTGGGTTCATCTTGGCTGAATGACAGGTGCCCACCGAGCTGCTATATCACTCCCCTCCTCAGCAGGACAGGGAAGAGAAAATATAATAAAAGCCCCATGGATCAAGGTAAGGGCAGGGGAATCAAGCAGCAATTACACTGTCATGGGCAAAACAGACTTGACATGGGGAAATTCATTTATTGACAATCAAATTTAAGTCAGTTAATAAGAAATAAAACCAAATCTTAAAACACCTCCCCCCCCTCCCCAATTCTTGAGCTCTATTTCACTCCCAGCTCCTCTGCCTCTTCCCCTAATGCAGCACAAGGGGATGGGGAGTGGGGGTTCTGGCGAGTTCATCACATGTTGTTTAAGCTGCTCCTTTCTCCTCACACTCACCTGCTCCAGCATTGGGTCCCTCCCACAGAAGACAGTCCTCCACAAACTTCTTCAGCGTGGGTCCTTTCTACATCTGCAGTTCTTCATGAAATCCCCTAACACACACACCTTCCATGCGGTTACTCCTGGAGCAGCAGACTGCTCCAGTGTTGGTCCCTTCCACGGTTGCCTCCCTTCAGGCACAGACTTCTCCAGCATCGGTGCCCTGTAGTGTCACAAGTCCTGCAGCAAACCTGTTCCAGCATAGGATTCCCAGAGTGTCACAGCCTCCTTCAGGAATCCCCCTGCTCCAGTGTAGGATGCTCCATCAGCTGCAGGTGGACATCTGCTCCAACATGGACCTCCATGTGCTGCAGTGGCACAGCTGCCTCACCATGTTCTGCACCACAGGCTGCAGAGGAATTCCTCTCCTTCACTGACCTGGCTGTCTGCAGGCCTGGTGCTCTCACATATTCTCACTCCTGTCTCTGGCTGCAGTTGTTATGGCGCAGTAACTTTCCTGCTTCTTAAATGTGTTACCACAGAGGCACTACCACCATCTCAGCCTTGGCCTACAGCAGGTCCATCTTGGAACTGGCTGGCATTAGCTCTGTCAGACAAGTGGGAAACTTCCAGCAGCTTCTCATAGAAGCCACAGCTGTAGCCCCCCCTGCTACCAAAACCTTGCCACGAAAACCCAGTATGCTGGATAAATCAACAACAGTTATTTTTTAACTTGTAATTTTAGTCTGGTTTAATCAGCTGATTCATTATGATTTTTCCACCAAATCAAGGTATATTGTTAGTAGGAAGTTGAATTTACTTTCTATCTGTGTCCAGAAGCTGATACCACACAATCCGTAATATACCAAATCGTTGGGATCTGTATTTTTATTATTCTAGAAGACAGCCTTGTCTCTTGAGTATTCTTTACTTTTCCACTGATGATTTGCCCTGTTAAGCTTTCTGACCAAGATGCTGTACAACAAAACATTCAGAAAGGTCATAGGGAATCTGTTCAGAGCCTGTTGCTGTTGTGCCTGAAATATCTAAAGGAGCTCTGATGTAGTGTGAGGTGACCTAGACAAACTGATGGATCAGCATTTCCTGCTCATGACAGCTCAGTGACTGAGAATCTGAGACTATGGTTCTATGGTATATAACAGTAGTTCAGGGGACTCTATCTGGAGTTTGACCATACATGTTATCTTTTAATTATTATTATTAATTGTAGTTTTTAATTAATTTCCAAATATCCATTTAATTTTCAGAGTTACTGGGAATGTCTGAAGTAAGTCCACATGTTCAGTCCTCTCTGGAAAGCTTGTTTCTTTCAGGTAAATTCAATATTCTTTGCTGGCTAGTTTCCATTATAACACTGAAGATGAAACTGTTTACTCTTCACGTACTTTCACTGTAAGAATGCAATGTTGTTCATGTTGTCTGTCCTTCTAGGAGAGGAGGATTTTCACTTCTGTTGATCCTAATTAAGAATAAATTCCCTTTTATTCAGGAAATAGCAATGGCATTTTATTGACCAAAGCCCAAAGAGTTAGGAACAGTAATTTAGCTTGATAAGCTATGATTTGTATATTTTTCTATATGCAAAACTTGATCCATCATACTTTAAATTTCACAGTCAGTGGCTTGGTAAGTGTTTGCACTTTAGACAATTACAGGTAAGTTTGACATATATAACTGCTAAAGCTGCCAGCCAGCTTAGCCTTCTTTGGAAAATCATGTATCAGTCTCAGTTACTTAAAAGTATAGTCTTGAATACTTCCTTCTACTTACTCTGGCTTGCTCAAGCCTTCTGTTTTTCATCTAATTTCATGTACAGAGTTTGTATGTTTTACTATACAAACATCTTTTTTGTATTTCAGACATTCTCACCAAGAGGTTCACATACTCATCCTCAATAAACATAAATCAATGAAGATTATGAGGTTATGCAAGTATACATTCGATACATATATTTAGAGATGTTGCATACAGCACTGTATCTTTAAAACCAACATTTTAATATCAGTTTCTTTCTCAATTTCCTCACCCAGTTACTTAAATTTGCTTTGTGCCCCCACTGAAGGTTCTATTCCTCAATTTCAGAATCACTGTGGTTTTAGACATTCCTATGGGAGAATTACAGGTCTTTTCTACCATTCTACCATTTCCTGTAGCTGTATGAGATTTGTATTCAGTGGAAACTGTCATCTGACCCAAATTGTTTTATTTAGTATTATTAAATTCCTATTTTGTATATAGACAACTGAATTAAAAAAGTTAAAGATCCCAAGCAATTTATTTACATCTAGACTACTGTCTATTTTAGTATGATTAGTAATTGTTCCAGCTGAGACTGATTCAATCCCTATTAAATAATTGAACATTCAATGAGTTGAGAAAGAGAAGGAGAAACCGCAAGCCCGACTGTACAGTTTCCTGGCTGTTGTTCTATTCTGGAATGTGGGAGAGCCAGGTTACAAGATTCTGCTCCAAGATTCAGTTTAATTATTTAAACAAAGAGACATAGCTTCAACTGTATAAAAACAGAACCTTACTCTAGTATATCCACTATCTTGATGATTAGGGTACGCCCCTGGGATTTTGGAAGACCTCTCTTTCAATTCCTATGCCAGTGAATATTTAATAATTTATACACAATAAAACTGCTTCAAGACAAACTCATACCATGCTATACAGCACTTCAGTGATAGAACACTTATTTTCAATTCAAACAGACCTGATTTCAACCTCCTGATCAAATCAGAACCCTAAATCAGGAAGCTCAAATGTTTGAAAACAGATTCCTCTCTCAGAAAAGTGCTTTGAACTCTGAGTACTGAGTAAAATAAGGTTAAACTCTTTACCTGCAGGTTTAGTGGAGCAGAGATTTTTTTTTTTTTTTTTTTTTTTTGAGAGAGAGAGCTGTCCTGGAATTGGATATTTATTTTCTGAAGAGGATTCTTTATTGAAAATATATAATATCAAGTGGTTTTGATACCTGTCTCACAGAGCTTCCATATCTTGGCATTCCCATCTTGGGTAAATTGTAGCTGATAGCATTTGTGAATCCTACTTGTAGGCACCAAATTCTCTGTACTATTGTCGTGGTTTAACCCAACCAAACAGCTTGTTCACTTACTCCCAGTGAGTGGTGCCAGGCTGGAAGCAATCGAGGCCCACGTTAGTCCGCTCCCCCCCTCCCCCTTCCCCAGGGGCTGCCGCCCCCTTTCCCCGCTCCCAGAGGGATGGGGAGGAGAATCGAAGGAATGCAACTCTCACGGGCTGAGATAAGAACAGTCTAGCAACTAATGTACAATACGAATCACCACCGCTACCACCAACGACAACAATGATAAGAGAAAATAGCAAAGGAAAGGAGTACAATACCACGCGCCGAACCACCAGTCCGACCCGGCCGACCCCCTCTCCTTCCGGGTACCTCCCAGTTCCCCCCTGGGCATGACGTGCTGTGGTATGGAATACCTCTTTGGTCAGTTTGAGTCAGGTGTCCTGTCTCTGCTTCCTCCCGGCCTCCCCTCCTCCCTGGCAGAGCATGAGACTCACAAAGTCCTTGGCCAAACCAAAACATCATTTTTATCAGCTTTGTTCCCAGCCCAAAAGTCAAAACACAGCACTGCACCAGCTACCAAGAAGGAGAAAAAATGACTGCTGCTGCTAAACCCAGGACATTATCCACCCCTTATTCCATACCATTCACGTCATGCTCAGATCCTACATTTTCAATATACCATCACTCCAATCTCAGTGCACTTCTATCTTAGTGCAAAGACTAGTCCCTATAAAGCTGCTGAGTCCATCTGGTCCATGATGTCAGGCTCCATCTCTTGTAACAGTCTTTCAGAACAGGAGAGGCCGCGTGCAGTATTGGGTCGTTGCCTGCTGATGCTGATCATTCCCTTACTGTAGAACTTGTCTGGTTCTGTCAAAGTTCGCTCTCTCTTGGGATGATGGTTGGAGGGAAGTCAGGGCTAGTTGCTGGTGGCCTGAAGACATCTGGTTGATGGGCTATTAAAGTATTACACAGCAGGCAACAACATACAATTAAGTTCATTGGCTGTTTTCCCCTAAAATTAAATCCCCTTGAGGTACACATCGGACTTCCCCATCATCCCGCATTACCCACCAAGTGTATCCAGGTCCCTGAGCAAAAGCAATCCCACGAGTGGGTTTGCCTTTACTTGAAGCAGGAATAACCCAGACTGTCTTCCCCAGCAAATTCTTCATATGCACCACAGGAACTTTGTCCCCCTCTACAATATGTAAAAGTTTCGATTGGGCTGGGCCAGCTCTGTTGGCAGATCCTCTGGTGTTGACCAACCAGGTGGCCTTTGGTAAGTGTGTATCCCAATGCTTGAAAGTTCCCCCACCCATTGCTCTCAGTGTAGTTTTTAACAGCCCATTGTACCTTTCGATTTTCCCAGAGGCTGGTGCATGGTAGGGGATGTGATATACCCACTCAATGCCATGCTCTTTGGCCCAAGTGTCTACAAGGTTATTCCGGAAATGAGTCCCGTTGTCTGACTCAATTCTCTCTGGGGTGCCGTGTCGCCACAAAATGTGTTTCTCAAGGCCCAGGATAGTGTTCCGGGCAGTGGCGTGGGGCACAGCGTACGTTTCCAGCCATCTGGTGGTTGCTTCCACCATGGTAAGCACATGACGCTTACCTTGGCGGGTTGGTGGCAGTGTGATATAATCAATCTGTCAGGCCTCCCCATATTTATACTTCAGCCATCGTCCTCCATACCAAAGAGGTTTTAACCGTTTGGCTTGTTTAATGGCAGCACATGTTTCACACTCATGAATAACCTGGACAATAGTGTCCATTGTTAAGTCCACCCCTCGATCACAGGCCCATCTATATGTTGCATCTCTGCCCTGATGGCCTGAAGTGTCATGGGCCCACCGGGCCAAAAATAATTCACTTTTATGTTGCCAATCCAAGTCCATCTGAGCCACTTCAATCTTAGCAGCTTTATCTACTTGTTGGTTGTTCTGGTGTTCCTCAGTGGCCCGACTCTTGGGTACGTGGGCATCTACATGACGTACCTTCACCACCAGGATTTGCACCCGGGCAGCAATATCTTTCCACAGTGCAGCAGCCCAGATAGGTTTACCTCTGCGTTGCCAGTTGCTCTGCTTCCATTGCTGCAACCACCCCCACAGGGCATTTGCCACCATCCATGAGTCAGTATAGAGATAAAGTACTGGCCACTTTTCTCGTTCAGCAATGTCCAGGGCCAGCTGGATGGCTTTCACCTCAGCAAACTGACTCGATTCACCCTCTCCTTCAGCAGTTTCTGCAACTTGTCATCGAGGATTCCATACAGCTGCCTTCCATCTCCGATGTTTTCCCACAATACGGCAGAACCCATCAGTAAACAAGGCATATTGCTTTTCACTTTCTGACAGCTGATTATATGGTGGGGCCTCTTCAGCATGCATCACCTCCTCCTCTGGTGACATTCCAAAATCTTTGCCCTCTGGCCAGTCCATGATGACTTCTAGAATGCCTGGACGACTGGGATTTCCTATTCGAGCTCGTTGTGTAATTAGTGCAGCTCATTTACTCCACGTAGCATCAGTTGCATGATGCGTAGAGGAGACCCTGCCTTTGAACATCCAGCCTAGCACGGGCAACCGGGGTGCCAGGAGGAGCTGTGCTTCGGTGCCAATCACTTCCAAAGCAGCTCGAACCCCTTCATAGGCTGCCAGTATCTCTTTCTCAGTTGGGGTATAGCTTGCCTCAGATCCTTTGTATCCCCGACTCCAAAAACCAAGGGGTCGACCTCGAGTCTCTCCTGGACCTTTCTGCCAGAGGCTCCAAGTAGGGCCATTCTCCCCAGCTGCGGTGTACAATACATTTTTTACATCTGGCCCAGTCCGAACTGGTCCAAGGGCCACTGCATGAACTATCTCACGTTTAATTTGCTCAAAGGCTTGTTGTTGCTCAGGTCCCCATTTAAAATCATTCTTCTTACGGGTCACGTAATAGAGAGGGCTTACAGTCAAACTGTAATTTGGGATGTGCAGTCTCCAGAACCCCACTGCACCCAAGAAAGCTTGTGTTTCTTTCTTATTAGTTGGTGGAGACATTGCTGTTATCTTGTTGGTTACATCTGTGGGGATCTGTCTACGTCCATCTTGCCATTTTATTCCCAGAAATTGAATCTCCTGTGCAGGTCCCTTGACCTTACTTCGTTTTATGGCAAAACCGGCTTTCAGCAGGATTTGGATTATTTTCCTCCCTTTCTCAAAGACTTCTTCTGCTGTATCGCCCCACACTATAATGTCATCAATGTATTGCAGGTGTTCTGGCGCTTGCCCCTGTTCCAGTGCAGTCTGAATCAGTCCATGGCAAATGGTAGGGCTATGTTTCCAGCCCTGGGGCAGTCAGTTCCAAGTGAACTGGACACCCCTCCAAGTAAAAGCAAACTGTGGCCTGCACTCTGTTGCCAAAGGAATTGAGAAAAACGCATTGGCAATATCAATCGTGGCATACCACTTGGCTGCCTTTGACTCCAGTTCATACTGAAGTTCTAGCATGTCTGGTACGGCAGCACTCAAGGGTGGTGTGACTTCATTCAGGCCACGATAGTCTATTGTTAGTCTCCACTCTCCATTAGACTTTCGCACTGGCCATATGGGGCTATTAAAGGGCGAGCGGGTCCTGTTGATCACTCCCTGACTCTCCAATCTACGGATCAGCTGATGGATAGGAATCAGGGAGTCTCGGTTTGTGCGATATTGCCGCCGGTGCACTGTTGTGGTTGCAATTGGCACTTGTTGTTCTTCGACTTTCAGCAGCCCCACAACAGAAGGATCCTCTGAGAGACCAGGTAAGGTGGACAGCTGCTCAACTTCTTCAGTCTCCAAAGCAGCAATACCAAAAGCCCATCGGTACCCTTTTGGGTCTTTGAAGTACCCTCTCTTGAGGTAGTCTATGCCAAGGATGCATGGAGCCTCTGGGCCAGTCACAATACGGTGCTTTTGCCATTCTCTCCCAGTCAGGCTGATTTCAGCCTCCAGTACAGTCAACTCTTGGGATCCTCCTGTCACTCTAGAAATATAGATGGGTTCCACCCCTTGACAGCTCGATGGCATCAGGGTACACTGTGCACCGGTATCTACTAGAGCCTTATACTTCTGCGGGACTGATGTGCCAGGCCATCTGATCCACACAGTCCAGTAAATCCGATTGTCCCCTACCTCCACCTGGCTGGAGGCAGGGCCCCTCTAATAGTCATCACAGGATTGGACGCTTAAGTCATGTTGAAAGGGATTATTCTTCTTTATCACAGGAGCTGGAGTAAGATTCCACTCCACCTGGGAAACTGCTCACCGGAGACTGAAGCCGTAGCTCTCATGGGACGCTCAGTCTTGGCCTTTGCTCCTCTTTTCAATTCACTCACCCGTTCCTCCAAAACTGAAGTAGGTTTTCCATCCCACTTTGTCATGTCTTCTCCATGATCCCGCAGGTAAAACCATAGGGTAGACCGTGGCGTATACCTCTTGTATCTCCTTTCTCGAACAGTGGGACGCCTTTTGCTAATAGCTGAAATGTGTGTTGGTACACGCGAGGAGTTGGATAAGTCAGATATATCGTCCCTAAATTGTTTGAGATCCTGGGACAGTTTTTCCACAGATGAGATGATGGAAGGGGTGAGATTGTCTTCGAACTCGCGGAGTTTATGAACCATTTCATCCACTGTTAGTGGTACTATGTCATTCCAGGTTACTGTTGCCAATGAATGGGCGTATGATGATGGTGCATTCCGTGTAAGTTTTCGCCACATGGGTCGTGTACATTCGACTTCATCTGGATCTATGGGTATATTCCCGTTATTCGGCTTGATGTGATAGATCATCTCTACGATGGCTGATTCTCTCAGAGACTGGATACCTTTGTCTATAGTAGTCCACTTGGCCGAACGACTCATAACATCGTCCTTGTATGGAAACCTTTCTTTGACAGCTGCCAAGAGCCGCCTCCAAAGACTGAGGGACTTTTTCTCTCTTGCAATTGCTTTGTCAATTCCCCCTTCTTTAGCAAGTGATCCCAACTGCTTGGCTTCTGTACCTTCTAGTTCGTGACCATCGGCCCCATTGTCCCAGCATCGGAGCAACCAGGTGATGATGTGCTCCCCTGGTTGACGGGTAAAATCTTTTCGCATATTCCGTAGCTCGGTTGAGGTCCGAAGTCGAGAAGTCACCTCTCCTTCTTCTTCTTCATCATGTGATGATGACTCCTGATCATGTTCTGGATCGAGTAGTGAACACATTGTTTCTTCATCTTGCTTTAACCTTCCTGCCTCCTTTTTGCTTTTTCTCTTGTGTACAGGGGCAACCGATATTGGTACGAATTGGTCCTCTGGTTTAGTTGCAGTGGTTATCACTGTGGTTTGAGTAGCAACTGTACTTGTTGCTGGGGGTGGTGTAGCTGCTGTACTTGGAGCTGGAGTATCTGTACTGGCTGTTGCTTTGCCCTCAGATCCAGCGACATTTTTTTCCTTTTGAAGGTGCTGGAAAGCATTGAACATGGCCCTGTAAGCGTAGGCCAAGCCCCAGCACGTTGCCATGATTTGTCCGTCTCTGGTATGGCCAGACTGACCACACACCTCATTTAAGTGTTTTACTAATTCGTCTGGATTTTGCAGTTGTTCGGTGGTGAAATTCCAAAGTACTGGAGGGGCCCACTGACCTAGATACTTGCCCATACTGTCCCACATACCCTGCCACTCATGGCTGTCCAGCCTCAGAGAAAATCTCTTGGTCCTCCTACTTCGTCGTTTAACCCCAGACAAGACCCAAACCTGACTCTGCTTAACTTTTGAAAACAGATGAAATAGTTGTGGCCAAAATACACTCTGTATACGTGCCAACATGGTGATCCCCATCACAATCAGCAAACAAGTCTCAATAGCATTAAAAGGCCATTCAAAACTCTCAAATGATGCTGTAAATGCTCTGGGGGGAGGAATGGGAGGGTAAAAGAATGCCTCCTTCACAGGTTGACCACCCGAGAAGGAGAAAGAATATGTGTAATTGCTAAGCACTTCTATTATATACCTCCCAAAGTATAAAGGTGGTGACCATACTGGGAACATAAACCAGATAAGTTTCATGATCAATAATTCTATTGTGTTACAAGTCATCATCATAAAGTACACTGAGACAAGAACTTTAGCCCAAGCCCCACACTTGAAAAACACTAATACAGCAAATACCAGATCTAAGTAAGTTACAACATTCTGAAGCTGTGAGATCAAGAGGAACAACTTTGAGAGCCAATAAATCAGCATTGTGACGAGTGACTATCAATCCAGTCAGATCTATCGTTATCTCAACCCCTCGTGCCCCACGTTGGGTGCCAAAAAGAACTGTCGTGGTTTAACCCAACCAAACAGCTTATTCACTTACTCCCAGTGAGTGGTGCCAGGCTGGAAGCAATTGAGGCCCATGTTAGTCTGCCCCCCCCCTCCTTCCCCAGGGGCTGCTGCCCCCTTTCCCCGCTCCCAGAGGGGTGGGGAGGAGAATCGAAGGAATGCAACTCCCACGGGCTGAGATAAGAACAGTCTAGCAACTAATGTACAATACGAATCACCACCGCTACCACCAACGACAACAATGATAAGAGAAAATAGCAAAGGAAAGGAGTACAATACCACGCGCCGAACCACCAGTCCGACCCGGCCGACCCCCTCCCCTTCCGGGTACCTCCCAGTTCCCCCCTGGGCATGACGTGCTGTGGTATGGAATACCTCTTTGGTCAGTTTGGGTCCGGTGTCCTGTCTCTGCTTCCTCCCGGCCTCCCCTCCTCCCTGGCAGAGCATGAGACTCACAAAGTCTTTGGCCAAACCAAAACATCATTTTTATCAGCTTTGTTCCCAGCCCGAAAGTCAAAACACAGCACTGCACCAGCTACCAAGAAGGAGAAAAAATGACTGCTGCTGCTAAACCCAGGACAACTATGCATAAGAAGTCTGGCCATCAAACCTGGGACCTGAGGTTAGAGCAGAATGCAGTTGGTTTAAAGTTTATAAATGTTTACATTCAAGGCTAGCCACCATTATTTGTACACATGAGAGAAAAGATAAAATATTCATTTGTATATAAATTGCTTGTACATTTACAACACAGAAATAAGGCTACTTCAAAATGAGTACAGTACAGATTACTTCCAACTGGCACCAAAAATAGTATCTTACTTAAATCTATTGTCTGTAATCAAATGGAAATGCTTAATAATTAAAAGTATTCTGAAGTGTTTATAAAAATAGAAATGTGATGGAAAAGCTACGCTTTTTCTGTCATCTCATGGCTCATCTAATCCTTATGATTTAGCCTTTATAAGGTAGATTCATTTATACAGTACATTTGCTGTATCTACATGTATTCATTAGTGTATGAAGTAAATAAAAGCACCAATGACCTCAATACACATTGGAAAACAAAACTAAGAAAAAAAATTCTTGATTAAAGGGGAAATACATTTTTTCTCTATAGAATATTTGCTTTTCAAAGGTCAAATCTGTAGTATTCATAAGTCAATAAGGCTAAGGTGAGAATATTTTTCATAAATACATTTATTCCTCTTGGATACCTATGTTACTTAGGTCTCTAAATTTCTCTATCTGAATGAAGCTATTTGTCCTGTGTTATTAGCCCAGGTGAAGGAGGTGCCCAGCAGGCTATTTCTGCTTTAAAAACACAGAGGCAGACTGTAGCAGATCCAAAGTTTCAACTACCTGATTAAGCATTGCCACAAACATTCGTTTCCCTTCCTTCTTCCTGCCATGATCCAAGCCCACACCATTGTTCCATGACAAAATTCTTTCTACTGTGTTTCCACCTATTTAGATGCCTCTCTTGATGAAACTTTTGAAATTCTCTGAGATCTGAGAACTCAGTGTGCCTGACAAATTTTCTCCTGGGTATTTGGCTCAGCTGCTTTAGGTCCTTCAAGAGAAAACCCTTAAATACCTGTATCACTAGCAGCACAGCGTCACAGCCACTGGAACTGCTTTTGATATTCCTTCTAAAGCTATGACTTACATAGTTTGGGGAGTAAAATCAAACAACTCTTAAAAGATATACATAGCCACATCATTTTCCTGACAATAAAATTCTTATGGTAAGCCAAGAGGATAGTTTGATGTGCTGAGCATTGTCTATGCTATCCTGTCAGGCAGAGGTTTTAAAGCTTTACTTTGACGCAGTAGCCAAAATGTAGTACTAGTTTGGCTATTTGTGTGTGTACATTTGCAGACTGAATATTGAATAGAAAATAGCTTAGTGTTTATGATAAAATGAGATTGAAACTATGCATTCATATTTTATTTGATAATTCATCTCAAGCATCAGTGATATATTCTTTTGTTTTAATATTATGTAGCTATAATATAGGGTAGATTTCTGTGACCTGTTTTCTCGTTCTGATCATTTAAGAACCACTGTGAAGGACAGTGAGCTATAAAAAGATATTTTTTACAGTGTGTTTTCTGTGTTGAATAAAGGTATTTGGCATGTTGCATGTGTCCAGTCTAAATATTTTTTGTCAGTGTGAGAAGTGAATCAAAATCAGCAGGAAAGAGAAAACTTGAAATAAGAAATGTTGTCAAGAATAAAGCAAACCAATAACAATTGACCAGTAGTTAACGAAAATGGACGGAAAAAAGAGAAGAAAGAATTGTCAGAAGAAAACTGCTCATGCTAAGGGTAAAAAATGAAGCAGCATTATTTATTTTTATTTGGCTACTTATCGTAAAGTAAAGGATAAGTTCCAATGTTGACGCTGTATATCAAGTGCAAATATAAACTTTTTTTAAAATTTGTACATAACATTGACTCTTGTTGTAGGAACTTCTACTATCTTCTTTTTTTCTATTTAACCATTCTATAACTATTCAGTATTAAATAGTTATTTCTTCCATGCTTGTCACAGACACATCCACAAAATAAAAACCCCAAGGTTTTGTGGGTTTGTTTTATAGTTTGTAGAGAAAGAGATATTTAGGTGAAGAAAAAAAAAACAACCTAAAAAAACCCAAACAAAAAGCAACCAACCGAACAAAACTTTACTCAAGAGTAATTTTATAATTTCCTTTTATCGATTCCATTTTTCTCACCTGTCTTACCTTTCCAAACTTTGTTGTGGTTATAGTTGCAGTGAATTATTTTAAAAGGTCAATCACTTATAAGTAAGCAGTCATTACTTACAGCCACTTTGCTACAACTATCTTAAGGTAAAATTCCTAGCAGTGACAATCATTAAAGCTAAAAAATCTGGTTCTAATGTTTCATGTGACATTATTGTTTCCCCAAACTAGTAAAAGAAAAATGTGTTTTCTTTCTCTTCCACACTGAACATATAGTGTTATCTCATTTATCAGTTGTTTAGTTACTTTGGGTGCCAAGATCTGAAAAAATATCTCATTTTCTTTTCCTTGGTTTATTATTTTGTTGCTGCCAAATACCAGTTGAAAAAGTGAACAAGGGAATCACTTAGTTTTATTATCTACCAGCTTCTACAGCATTACTTCTTGTAGCTTTTTGTTATTGCTGTGCTCTTATCCACTATTTTTCCTGATTTTAAATAATAGTCTCCGATCACACAAATTAAGATATTACCATGTCAGAAATACATCTATTCCTCAAACATGCATAAGGAATAATGATGTATTGTGAGCTTATGTTCTTGGAGAAAGAAAACATCTTCTTTAATTACTCTTAAAATGCAGTCATTTTTGCATTGACAGGAAAATTCCTTTACCTAAGATTTGTGATACAGATCTACAGATCTGACAGACAGACGTTTCCCTAGATCACAATGATTTGCCACAGATGAAGGCATAAGGACTGAAAGCTGAGTCCAAAACATAGATTAATTTCAACTTGTTTTCTAGAAACTTTTAGGTTCTTATCCCTAAAGGACTATAAACCCAAAAAATTAATAAACTATGCCCTCTAATTCTTCTTTCTAAGGAGACCATAATAAACACAACAGAACTGTTCTGCTGAAATACAGTATATATCTCTATTCCCAGTGAAATCTGAAATTATAAAGTATTTTTTATATATTGAGAATGTATTGTCAGATGCTATCTAATCTTGTTTAGAATCACAATTAAAAAAACAACACTTTTTAAAAAATGACCACACTTGAGGTATGACCTGAAGTATGATTCATCTCACCTAGCTTTTGATGTTAAAAGTTTGGCATTTTTTATGCCTAATGCCACAGTTTATGTTATTTTATGGTCCCTCATGAAACTACCTCCTTAAAAGTGTCTTGCCAAAGGCATATAGTTTAGGACAGTATGAATCATCCTTTTGGAGTTGCCTTTATTACTCTGCTACTTGGAAGTAGCAGCTGAAAAATTCAGTAGCTAAAGATATGTCAGATGAGTGTTTTTTTCAGTGTCTTTTCTACCTGTCCATTAGAATCAGCTTCTGAAATGTCTGTAGTATTTTAGAACATAGACACATACACGGGTCATCTTTGCTAATTGATCCGTCTTCATTTTATATTCAATTTATATTTTATTTAATATTTAATGCTTACATTAATGTAAGTCAATGCTTACAACTCTGACTTTTCAATACTCAGATTACTTCTTTCTCTAGCTCCAAAATGTGCATCCTAATCATTCAAGTGCAGCTGTCAATGATACAGTTTTGTTCTGGATTTATGCTTGAAATTGTAGAGTTTCATTCATTTCCTTGTGTCTTGCATTACTCATGTTTGGTAACTGCTGCTGAAAATGCTTGGTTTTTTTAAACAGTAATCACTTAAATCATTTTAATTGGCTTTATTTGAAGAACATAATACAACTAATATGGTAAGTGATATCTCTAATCATAACTGAGTGAAAACTGACTTCTTTTGTTTCTGAAAGATAGCTCCAGGTTTTTCTTTGTGATGATAAACCAAAATGTCAAAAAGTCCAATGGAAGTGTGTACTGTAAAAACTCTATTCTATAAAAAACAGAACAAATATTTCACAGCTTTCCTAAGTCATAAGGTAGCCTTGTGGACCTATTCTGACCAATCATATAAAGGTAATAAAATCCCACCCAGAAATTCCTTCATTCAGCCACTATTTTCTGTTTAGCTTTAGGCAGCATAAAATGGTTTGATTAAAAACCCAAACCAAACCGAACCCCAAAAAAGCCAAACCAAACCAAAGCAACAACAACAACAAAAACCCTCAAAGGTATTTAACTTTAGACTGAACTTTACGTATAAAATCACAAATTCACTAGAATGAAAGTTTTCATTCTACATTCATTTACTTTACACAGAAACTTTTGATTCGGAGAAAACTCCAGGAACAAACTTGCCAACAAAGTTTTCAAGCTGACAAGCAGGTATTCTTTATTGCAGCACCGGGAGACACGGGGGATAACTCCTCCTGTGTCCCCATATTGCTATACAAGCCATCCTTATATATCCCTGGGCATACAAACATGTTCATGAGGCTACATATGGATTACACCATTTTCCAGAAAGTTCCCCGCGTACATACAGAATTGTGATGGTGGTCTCTGAGGGTTGTTTACTTCTTCCAACGATCTTCATCACTTCTGGCAGCCTTTGAAGCATGCGCAGTAGATGCACATACCAGTTTAATTGGGTTGTTAGCACCAGAGACATAATAACCCTCCCATCCTCTTACTTATCAGTTAGCTTAACTGTAGCCCATCCTGGACACCTGCAGATCCCAGATACACCTTATCCCTGTGTCCTGTTCTTCTAGTCTGTTTTTTCGTAAAGTTATGTCAACTATAACGATTTATCTTGTGAGAATTCTCAGTATATTCTCTAAATGCACTCTCTCTATATATTTTTCTCTATGTATCCTGCATCTCAGTAATTTTCCATTGCTACTGTTACAAAGCCATCAAACTTGACATTACTTAAAGCTACTTCTAAAGACTTCTATATCCCATTTTGTAATCTTGTGCCCCTTTGTCTCACTTTCAATGTACAAAAAGCCCTGCCAAGCAATTATTTTTATACCAGAAGATGGGAAGGACCCCATGAAGGTGGTCATAATCTTGCAACAGGCCATGTCACAAGTCTTGGAATTAAACTACCAATCTTTTAGGGTGAAATGAAATTGGTTCAAAGACCTGTTTTCTACTTCTATCCCCTTTGTATACCAAAGACACATACTGATAATATTGGTGCAGTATCCTGGCAATCACCAACAGTTTATTACATCATGAAAATTGATTGTGGCTTTTAAAACTCTGTAGAAAAATATCACTTTCTGCATAGCTTCATATGACTTTACTATACTAGTTGATTTAATACAATGCTGTGTTTTCAATTGCCACTTGATCAGAGCATCTCACTGAAAAAAAGCTGTGTATGAGATATTTTTCCTTTACTTAGTCTGTCCTCCGCTTAGCTAATATTGATTTTCCACAACAGTTTCTAATGAACTGGAAATCAACCTTTCTTGCTTTATTTACCTTTTTCCTCTATATAGTACATTAGCACTCTCAAATTACATGTAGATATGTGTAGGGCAGAATTACATAAATTGCATTCAGAAAAGATGATCTTGGAAACAGTTTTAGAAACAGACATAGAATCATGTTTTAAAAAATGTTTTTTCTTAGTACAAAATTATTCTACTCATGTATTAATTGTTAAAATTAGGATATTGTTGCCTTTCACTCATTTGTCTTTACTATGGTTATTATTAAGGATTTTCGACTTTTAGTCCCTGTACCAGGCAGCAATGAGGGTATGTTTATACTCTACCACAAATTGTGTACTCCAGATACATGTAAGCTGTGATTATATTGTTATCTCAAATACTTGTTGCAAAACATCCTGAGCAGTCCTGATCCCATCAGAGAGCAACTGGTCAGCCAAGCTACACAGGAAATGGTGAAAATGCTGAAAACTGAGATGTCACAAAATATAGATAGACGTATCTCAACTAGTTATTTTAGATCTTACCTTATATCTGCATCAAACTAACAACATGACAAGTAGGTAGAAAGCAAAGCTGCTTACTGGTGTCAAAACTGTCTGTAAAAAATTCTTTGGTATTACAGAATCAAAACAGTATTTTCAGAAGTCAATACTGCCAAGAAAAATAATTTTGCCTATTATCTGATGTGGAAAAAAGACACTGAAATATCAACAAAGATGGGAATTACAGAACACATGAAGATTAAGCGTTAATGAATACAAAAGTTTTATGTATTAAGTGGCAGAGTTTAAAACAAGTCTGAGCATATGGAAAGCAACCATTACCTAGATTACTGTAATGGTAAAAAAACCCAAACAACTAGCAAGTCTTAAAGGCAGCAAAGAAGCTTTGAACAGGAATACAAAGATCTTGTGTGCTTAAAAATGTTAATTTAACAAATTTAATTTTAATAAACTTTGTAATACTGTTTATCTCAAATAAAAATTGGCTTTGTTTAGTGGACATACTCATGAAAAAAAGAAAAAGTTCTTGCTGTCACTTGTAGGCGCTCTTTTGTGTTTAAAAAAAGTTAAAAGTCATGAAAATAAAAGCAAATAGCATTCTTTCAAGTGTTTACTGCAAAAAAAAAAAAGTAAATATTGTAAGATCATATACAATTTCCAACATAATAGTCTCAATATTAGTTTTCAATATGGCAAAAATAATTCCTAAAATTTTATATTCCTACTGTATATTGCCTTTATTTTCCAGTTGCAGTTCCCCAGATTATCAGGAAACACAAATATTGATAAGAAATATACATTACATGATCTAAATTATTTAATGTGTACATGTTCTACATTAATTAATAAAAGAAATAACTAGTGGATGATGTTATATGGCAAGCTCTTGCTTACTGTAGATAACAGCTAGACTACTTAGGGCAACTAAGATGATTAAAGGAGTGGAGCATCTCCCTTATGAGGAAAGACTGAGGGAGCTGGTTCTATAGTTTGGAGAAAAGGAGATTGAGGGGTGACCTTATTAGTGTATATAAATATATAAAGGGAGAGTGTCACGAGGATGGAGCCAGGCTCTTCTCAGTGGCAAACAGTGATAGGACAAGGGGCAATGGGTACAAACTGGAACACAAGAGGTTCCACTTAAACTTGAGAAGAAACTTCTTCTCAGTGAGGGTGACAGAACACTGGAACAGGCTGCCCAGGGAGGTTGTGGAGTCTCCTTCTCTGGAGACATTCAAAAACCGCCTGGACACGTTCCTGTGTAACCTTATCTAGGTGTTCCTGCTCCGGCAGGGGTATTGGACTAGATGATCTTTTGAGGTCCCTTCCAATCTCTAACATACTGTGATACTGTGATACTTAAGTGAATATAGGATACTTGTCCTGAGATGTGCAGACTTCCCAGACTGTGATACCATTCCAAAAACGATTATGATTATTTAGTAGTGAAATGGGATTAAATTCCTGTCTTTGGTGACAGAATACCTCTTGCAGTAAAAAGACTTCAATTACTCTATGGAGAGAGAGAGATTTTTGTCTGACGTCAGAACAATCAGTTAAGATTCAGTCTTCCTTTCTAAAGTTCTATCATAAAGATTTAGCTAAAGGAGAGTGATTCAGATTTTCTAAATGAGGTGCTTACTTCATATACTTTTCTGTACCGACTGGAGGTATTCTTTTAAGGTGATCCACAAAATGTTATTCGGTGATCCTGTATGGAAAGAAAGGAACTGACCTGAGCTGGCCATAAGGGAAGGTGTCTGTTCCAACCAGCCGGACAGGTGCGGGAGGAGCTGATCTGTTACCAAACCCTGCGTTGTTTGTGGGAGGAACCACTGGCCTCCTCAGGCTGAAAAATGAAACAATTTTATTATTAACTTCCCTAAACTGTATGAGGAAGAATAAAAGTCTTGGTAAGGTCTTATTCTTAGCAAACATTTGAAGGAGAAGAAGTAAAGGAGAAAGCCAAAAAAAAAAAAAAAAAAAAAAAAAGCACCAAAAAAAAAAGACAACCACACAAAAAAAGACAACCAAACCAACAAACAAATAACATCACCAACGCAGTGCATCCAGGGACTTCTCCTCGATTAGCAAGTTAAAATCCTTGCAGCTATAAATCCTTCCAGTCAGTGTCTCCGCTGTGGTCATGGTGGAGGGGTGATCACCACTTGCTGAAGGATGGTTTTGCCTTTTTCTTGGGCCAGGTGCTCTTGGAACACTGCCACAGGTCACCCATCCGCAGGGTGAGCCCCAGACCCAGCTCACGTTGTGCCTTTGCAGGCGCCGCAGTGTCTGTGATGATGTCTCCGGGCAGTTCGTTGCCGGGGTAGTTGATCTTCGCGGTCTCAGGGCAGGCACCACAGGGAAGGATCTCCCACCTTGGTGGAGCAGCATCCCTGCTCTGCCCCCTGCCGTTGCCCGAGCGACAGCACGCTGCTCATCGCCGACAGCCGCTCAGCCTCCTTTAGTTCCTCCCATCTTTGGAGTTGTTTAGAGATAAAAGGGTGTCTTGACCATCACCGTGTCTAACATAAGATTGATTCAGGGCTGCAGAAGTCTCCTTTGCACAAGTTGCCTGTTGGAGACAGAAAGTGAAGACACCCTTTTCCTAAAATTGATTGATTGTCAGTATAGGACCTTGTAAGCGATTAAAGTTTTTACATGAACAATCCTACTTTGTAAGAAAGGCTCAAACCACCAGGTTATTGACTAGGGGAAAAAGAGCTGCTCTCCATCTGTTTTACTGAAAGTGCATTTGTGTGCACAGAGTAATGTAGCATTCATGAAAACAGAACAGAAAAGAAGCAAGGAGAGTCTATAATCATGAAGTTGCAGGCTTGTATTTTTAATCTCATCTCCAGTTTTCTGATGCAAAAATATAAGCCACATATTCTCAGGTCAGCCCTGTGGTTTCCCTAGCATGGGAAGCATGTTTTCCACCATTTACCAAGAATCCATATAGATGATACCACCCTGTGGAGCATAAAGGGCCACACACAGGTATCATTTACATCACTGCCACATCATCCAGTATGACGGGATCAGAGTCACAGCTGCTCCGAAATACCAGCACTATTGTGCAAGTGTGTGCATGTGAGTACCCAGTTTATTACAATGCCAGTTCTTATAAGTAGCTGCTTTATTTTATCCAAATTTGAAAAAGAAGTGGAGATTGCAAAGCAAATTATCTTTCTGCACTTTTTGGTTCAACAGAAAAATAGAAAAAAGAGAGAGAAATAAAACTAAAATATCCTTCAGTTTGCTTCTAGTACTTTCTTATTTCATTGTCTAATCTCCAGTAAAGCATGGAGCAGACCTTACTGTATTGACAAAATACAAGATAAGTTTACAATGGGAAAAAATGAAGGGATTAACTGCTCTCAGCAACAGAACCTCAAGAAATTTTCCACATTGAAACAAAATTGTGGTTAAGCAGTGACTGACAGATCATTTGGATTCAAATACCTTTATTTCTCCAGAGGTGTACTCTAAGTACGTACAAGTATATGGTGGTTTGTGATTTATGCATACAACTGATAGAGTACATTCCTGTACCACAGTATTTAAAAGAAATGCAACAGTCCCCATCTCACTGGTGTGGAGCTGAGGCAAAATATACTGCAGTTCCCCAGGACGACTAAGTAGAACTATGGACGAATACGGAGAAAGCCATCTAACATGTTCAAGTTGTCTGCTTCAACTGCATCCATTTCCACATCATTATGATCAACCATGATTTAGTGTGGAGTAAAAGTACTTTTAAAAGCCATATTAACCTAAACTTGTTATGCTTCTGTTCCTGATTAGAGCTTGTTCTTCTGAAGAAATTTATAGCTTAGAATGGTCATCATCCTATGTCCAAGCTTATTTCTCTAATATCAATGTACACAAGTTTCTTCAGATTTGTTTTCAAAATTGCCATCTAAAACTGGTCTGAGAAATACCCTTTGGAGTTCTTTTTGTTTTCTATAATTTAAAGCAGACACACGCAATCAAACACACACATCGATTTTCTTTACACATCTGTCCATCAGTATTGGAATGCCTTTGTTCCCTGCCTTACATACACATAAGGGTTTCTTATGATAATTTCTATTCTTCTAGCACATAAGAATAGGCTGAACTCCTTTCCAAGGCCACCAACAAAGTTTTTTGATCAATGTAGAAAAGTCTCCCAGCTTCTGCTAGTCAGACAACAAAAAAAAAAAAAAGCATGAAATACAGGTCTTGCATCTCTAATCTGTTGAATTTTTAGCATTCGAAAATGCAGTTTCATAAGGGGTTCCGCTTCTTTTGCAATGTATTTATTTTCTAATTGAAAAGTCTGTAAACTTTAAAAAGTCTTTTAATTACTATTAAAAACTGTTTTCCACCTTAGAAAGAGCTTCCCTCAATTAATTTTATAGGTGGATAGATTTGTTTTTAAAATATATCCTGAAGAAGAAGTAACCAAAACAGCTAAAACATAAAAATTACACCAACTGAACACAAAAAGAAATGTAGCAACAGAAGTAACCCAGCCATGCATAGATGAGATATCAGTGGCTTTTACTTTTAATTAGAAATAACTGGAGGCTATATAGTACAAAAGAGAAACAAAAATGGAAGCTAAGCATAGTGTAAAGATCCTTTGTCTTCCACAAAATTGAGTGGTAAACAAATATTAAAAGTTAAAAGGATTTTGCTGTGGACAGAAAAAAAGATTCTAAATTCAAAATACATTGTTACTAGATCTGATGACAGTCAAACTAATGCTGATTCATTCAGTAGTGTCACAAACTGGTGAATTACACCCATACTAGGGTACCTAGTTTGCAGACAGAATGGTAATTTGGGTAAGTATGTTCAGTTTTAACACTATGAAAAGATAAAACCTCAGTGAAATTTGCTTCTTAAAAGTCATAAAAAATGCTTCATCTGTATTATCTGAGTAGCAAATTCTTCAGAAAACTAACATAGTTAGCATTTGTCTTCATATTAGTAATTCAGAGCTTGAAACAGCATGAATTTGTTTGTATCATGAGATGAGTAACTGGGGCACTTATGTGAGCAACAGCTCTTTACATTCTTTTCCATTAGCACACTTCCTAGTGGGCTATTCAGAGAAAACATTAATTGGAATTAACATTAAACAAGAAAAAAAAAAAAAGAAAAAAAGGTGACAGTTTTTCAATTAAGGAAATAAGTACGCATATTTCCTTTATTTTTCTTGAAAATTTTTTTCTCAAAAATACACTGAAATATCTTGCCATAATTTTCTGTCACCTTAATGATGGACAGAAAGTTATTAAAACCAAAGCAAGCAGAAGGAAACAGATTGGAAGTCTTTCAATGGTGTTTTCACATCAGTTTTCATGATATTTTTCCCCAAATGAAAAATGAGAGCTTCCTCAATTGTTTCTACGAGCTTTGTAAGGAGAGAGTATAAATGCACTTATGAGACAGACAGAAGGTGAGGTACAAAGACAAACCACATTGTTTCTAGGACAACATGATTTATTGACTTCTAGAAGAAACATTAAAAGTAAGAAAGGGAAGAAGGAAAAAGGCATGAAAACTCAGAAGCTAGTTCTCTAGGTCTGTATAAGAAATCATTAGCTGTCATGCTGTGAAGGGCTTTCCTGTGCATTTGAACAAATATTCCAAATTAAATAGCTGTTAAACTCAACCGTGAATAACTGATTTTTATTTTTTTAATGAAAGGCAAATTTACAAGCTGTGATTGATTATTAAAAAATTTACCAAAACATCTCCACCTGTGAAATGTCTGTTAAACCAGGACAAAGTAGTTAACTCTGTTTTGTTCTTCCTTAACGTTTTGTTTTGCGACATAACAAGCATTACTTTTATATTGTGTTATTGCAGTGCCTAAAAAATATACTTTGCTCATTTTCCATGTTTATATAGCATATAAATTATTGTACATGCTCTACTTTGATGTTCGAAATTCAGTTTCCACAAGCAATTGCAACAGTTCTAAGTTCACTCTGTGAACATTTTCCAGCAAAAGAAATAATTGGAAGATTTGTGAAGAGAAACACAAAGCCGTTTACAAATGACACAACAGAATTAACTGAAAAAATAATATTTGTATTTCTGTAAGTATGTATTTGCTTTATTAGATTTTGTGCACAACGCATTTTGAGTTACACAGCAGTTATTGGTCAACTTTGAATCACATATTTTTTAGTCTTTACTTTGTAAATTATAAAGTCTTGTTAAAAACATTTCTTGCTTGTTATGTTGGCATATTTTGTTATTTTGTTAATGCTAAGAAAAATCAGGCATTACGGCAAGCATGAAAAAAATATTATTGTCTTAAACAGTGATGACACCACTGTTAAAAAAAGAATCAGTGTTTTGTTTGTTTAGGTTTTTTTTTTTCTTTTTACATAGCGACAAATTTTGCATTTCTTATTAGATTTCTATTGAATATTTTATTAAATAGGATGCAGTGTAAAAAATTTTTCAACAGTGCGTGATTATTTATGTTTGTCAATACTGAAACTGGGGCAAGGAAAAAAAAAAAAAAAAGAAAATAGGGTACAGTGCCACAGGCTGGTAAGACCATAAGAGAATATTAAAACATATTCTTTTTTTCAGAATCCTAGTTGGTCTGTTATTTCCAAAGAAACTTTGTTGGATCAGATGCCTTCAGCAACAACCATGGCCTGTTTTAGTGCCAGCAAAGGCTATGCAATTCCTGCGGCCATAGAGGCTTTACAGTATTGTTTTTAACAGGAAAGGGTAACCACAAGGTTTTAACACGTCTGTTATCTAACACTGTGTTTGCTATTGCATGTCATCAAATACTGAATAGCTTTCTACCCAAAGCAATTCTGACTTCCAATTTGGACTTAGAAGGAAAGTAATAATGATCAACACGAGTGACCTATACACCAAGATTTAAGATCTGTAAGACAAATGTCTTTTGATTCAATACACATTTGGATTCACTAAAGGACACACTGTAGAGGTTAATGTGAAACAGAAACAGATATGTGTTCTAAATAGCAACATTCAACACTAATATATTTTGCATATTATGTAACTACACTGTTCTGCCACTGTTACTAAACATTCAGCTGTCTGATTCCTTTGTTGAACATACCTGTGAAATTTAATGTATAACTATTAAGTGCTATTTGGGCTATGACCTATATATTTTAAAAAATATTGTGCACTTCTGTATTAATCCATTCATAAAATCAGTCTCTGGTTTAATCCTCATATGTATTTTAATGATGTGCTACTTTATGAAGTGTAAGACTGAAGGCTGCGTGCTACTGACTTACTCAGTTCATAGGAGCATGCGTGTTGTCTTTAACAGCAACAAATTCCACTGCAGAGTATTAATGATTAACAGCATGTTAATATGATTAACTGAAACTATAAAACTATGCTTATTTTCTTATACATAGAAGATGTCATGTTGCAATCATCCACTTACTAAAGTGTCAGCATTAGGCATTCACAATAGTGATTGAACAACGGGATTTTGGGGAAGAATTCACAATTTCTTATGTGCACAGGCTTTCTGACAAATTATATTACAGTTTTGACCTTGTCACACCTCATTTGAAATTAAAGTTTACAAGGAGAATGCTACACATACATTTTTATTATCATTTTCCATTTTTGTTTTCAGTTGAAGAAGTCTTTTAGTTTAACATTTGAAGCCTAGTATCATAGTGCCAACTTATATACACAAACACATACTTTATAGCATATGCTCAGAGAAAGGATTTTTTAATATATACATATATTAAATCTCTCTATACTTTCAGACCTAAAATTTATATTCAAATTGATGAAAGGAGGAAGCCAACAAAATGGAGAATAAAAGACGGGAAAACTGAAATTTTGGAAACTAAGCACAATTAATGTTTTCATTTATTTTTCCTCTTTCCCTTTACTCTTTACGTGAAAGAATGCATAGTAAAAGGCTCAAATGTTTCCTTGGTTGTGTGGCAAAGGTAATGTAAATAGATTGTGTTTATGTTTTGTTCCCAAAGTTGTGATTTCAGTGGTGATTCCAATGTCTCACAGGAGGGCAACATCTGATAGTGACTCATTTCAAAGCTGTAATGAAGGATACAATGATCCCAATGCCTTGGGATGCCCACAAGTGCAAAGCTCAAATCTGCAAAGTACTGTGAAAGAAAGAATCCATTTGTACTGTGCATAAACGGGATGCTGAATGAGGGAGTACTCAGCACCCTCCAAAGACTACTCAGCACCTTAGTGCATTATCCCTACAGAAGAGAAAATTAAATAGGTGAAAAAAGACATAAATGCACAGCTCATCTAGCACATACTCTGTCTGCAGCAGTAAGCACTAGCCAGTAGCTATTAAGTAGAGCATTTTCTCTTTCTCAAAGAAGAAAATACAGATTATTCGTCATGGGAACTGTCAGCTGCATTTCTTTGGTAGAAATAAGGCATTTTCAGCATAATTCTACTATTAGTATTACAAAATACAACAAAGCTACGTCTTTATTCAATATTTCTTCATGAGAAAAGATTTGTGTGTATTGAATTTTTTCCCCTTTATATCCTCTGTCATTTGAAAGATTTGAGTGGTATGAAATAAGCCAGGTAACTAGATTTGCCTAACAGATGAAAAGAATTTTGGAAAGTCTGGATAATGAGTGGTTAGTTAAGTAAAGTTACACAGTACTCTAGTCTGTTTCATGGGGAACAGCTTTCAAGTTCTGATTCAGATGGTAGTTAGTGAATGTGTTTCATTTTAGTACCTTTGCAGTCCCATGCAGTTTACAAGGATTATTCAGGTAATTAAAATGCTATGTGATCTTTAGTAACCTATTGAGTCTGTTTAACCTCTACTTGCAGTATAAAAGTGGCTGCTGAAAGAAGATTTTGGATTTATGTTATTCTAATAAATGATGTTAACTTTAATCCTTGATTAATCCTGAAAATTAAAAAGTGCAAGATTGGAACCACAATGCTGTTTAATACCACTATCCTGAAAAATGACCCTGTGCAAGGCACCAGATTCACTTAACAATTCGTTCCTCTGTTTTATCCTTTTAACCTGAGGTTGAATATTCATAATAATTTCATCTACTCTTACAATACCTTCTGTAGTGTTCTTTTTTAATTCCTTGGATATGACTGAAGTAGATTAACAGGGAGGTGATCTTGGTCTCAAACTTGAAATATAAACTTAGTTTTTCCATCTTCTACTGCCCAGCGATCAGAACAATTGGGCTTCATGAGCAGAAGGTATGTGTATTCCTCAAGGGCATTCTACCTAGTAGAACATTATTCCCTAGGTTATTTCAGACCTTAGTAGTGCCCTGGTTCCAGCTGGGATAGGGTTTTTGCTTTAGTTTGAGAATAACGTTCATAACACAATGATGTTGGAACTTGATGATCTTAAGGTCCTTTCCAACCCTAGGTATTCTATGATTCTATGTTTTAGTTGTCACTAAGTAGCACTTACTCCGATCAAGGACTTTTCAGTTGATTCATGCTCTGCCAATGAGGAGGGGCCCAAGAAGCCAGGAGGAAGCAGAGACAGGACATCTGCTAGCCAAAGGGGTATTCCATACCACAGCACATCATGCCCAGTATAGAAACAGGGGAGAGTTAGCTGGAAAGTCCAGGTCGCTGTTCAGGTAGAGCTGGGTATCGGTCAGTGAGTGGTCAGAAATTGTGCTGTGCATCACTTGTGTTTACTGTTGTTTTTTTGCTTTCCCTTTTTAGTTTTATATCTCCTTGTTGTTGTTGTTGCTGTTATTATTATTATTATTATTAATTGCCTTTAGTATGATATTGTACTTTATTTAAATTATTAAACTGTTCTTAACTCAGTCCATGGATTTTACTTTTTTTCACAATTCTTCCCATCCCGTGGGGTGCAGGGGTGAGTGTGTGAGTGGCTGCATGGTACTTAATTGCTAGATGGGGTTAAACCACAAGTAGTAATCAAAGAATACTAGTTGTTTTTCAAATTTATTCCTGGGAGAAAGTCTATCCCCAAAAGTTCACAGTTTAATGAGTAAACCTGTACATGGTTGGAAGGAAAAAGGAGTGAAGCATTGGTTTAATACAGAAATGGAGTAGCTCCCTACTAAGCAAAGAGGGTTTCAAGCATCATGTCAGAGATGTGTTCTGAAAAAAAAAAAATTGAAAAACAAGAAGCAATATTTTTATGTTTCTGTGCTATAGAAAGTGCTTCCTTTTAAATAATAGGTTGGAGTGTTAGACTGATAAGAGGAATGAAAATGCCTGAGATTAAAGAAATTAATAAAAAGACAGTGTAATGATTGTGTGTAATGATATCTGAGGTAATTGGAAATGACCATTAAAATGCTTGGAATAACAGATGCTTAGGCCTGAAAATGATCAATATCATGACTGTGAGACAGCTGGATTCATTAATAGAAGAAATTAGCTAACTGTCAAGGAACTTACATCTAGTTAGATCAATTAAAAACAATGGCTTGAATAGGAGAGTTGTGCTTCATTGGTTCAAATAAAATAAGTTTAGTAAGAGATTTAAGAAATCACAAACGGGTGTCTAATTAATAACAAAACAAAACAAAACAAAACACAGTCTTGAGTGTTGGGGAAAAAGAGTCCAATCAAACATAAGGGATTAAGTGTATTGAGGGCAGATACCTGAGGATGTCAGGGTAAGGGTTTGGTTAATTGAAATCTATTGTATCAGACAATAGCACAAGTGAATGTCTGTTCCATGTACTGCTTTCGATGGAGCTGGTTCTTCTTCTACTCGTTTAAGAAAGTAGGATTTGGGAACATGTCACAGTCAAATGTAATGACAGGCACGTTTAAAACCTCTGCTAGGACACAAAGAGTAGAGGTAAGATAGAGGTAGACATTAACAGCTTCTAAAAAAAAAATGCAATCAACAAAACCTCATATAATAACTTTCCACATCCTAAGAGTTAAATACCAGAGTTAAATAATTGGTTTTACTTTAATGTGAAAAGCGTTCTTGACAACAAAACACAGGATCTGATCTCTGCTCAGAATTGTCCTAGTTTAAGCCTGCATATACTTAAAACTCCAATAAAATTCAAAGGTTAAGTTCTTTGAGTGACAAAAGTTAAAGGCTGTGTGATGGAAGAAGGCTGAACATCTCTGGCCTTGCCAAATCGAAGTAAGTATTTAGCTGAAAACAAGCAGTGCAATAGTCACTGCTGCAGAAAAAGCCTTCAAAAGTTAATAGCCATCTTCCTTGGCTGTGGAGGAGCCTGAGAAGATGAGGAAAGAAATCTGAATTTCTCTGTGGGCCTGCCATGTACTGTTCAAGTATTGTAGCATCTTAGTTGGGCATCTTTTAGGAACAGAGCAAATACAAACTCCTTCTCTAGAGAATTTGAGCAGGATATGCACGAATAACTAGAAAGACATCAGAAGCTCCTGAAATTGCATCATTCTATCTCCAGGAATGATTGTATAACATTAGCATACAAAATGCCTATATTAATTCCTTAGAATCCTGCACTAACACTTAAAACCGCAGTGCACATTTTGCCAGCTTAGGATAAGGCAACATACTGAGTGTTACGGCTGCAGGCAAACAGGTATATGTGGCTGGAGATTGCATTAATTAAGCAGAACAAAAGAAACTACTGCATGGAAGAAAATAAATTGCTGGGCATGAAAAATATCTGTGTCTATGTACATGCACATGCGTATGTTTATTGGGAAAATGTGCTCAGCATCACTATTTTGATGTAAAAGGACCAGAGGGAGGAATCCCTTGAGTGCTTCTGTCCATCAGATGAGCACTACACAGGAGTACACTGAGAAGAGCCTGTCTCCATCTTCTTTGCACCTTCCCTACAGGTGTTTGTGTACATTGATAAGATCTCCCTTGAACCTTCTCTTCTCTAGGCTGAGCAGTCCCACACCTTTTCTCCTTTCCTCATATGAAGTGCTCCAGTTCTTTACTCATCTTGGTGCCCCTTTGCTGGACATGCTCCAGTAGCTCCACATCATTCCTGTACTGGGTATTTGCATAACACTGGTTACTGGCCTCCAACTACACTTTCTGCCACTGATCACCACCTTCTGGGCATAGCTGTTCAGCTGCTTTTCAGTACATCTCACTTTCTACTCATCCAGCTTATACCTCAACAACATCTCTTCAAGGGTGTTACGGAAGACAACGTCAAAACCCTTACTGAGGCTGAGATGGACAGTACACACTGCTCTCATCCATTTGCCTAGCCAGTAGCAATTAGCAACAGTAGTAAAGAGCAGCAATAGGGTCTGCACTTCTCTGTGACAGAACTATGTATTAATGAGACCTAATGTCTTATTTGTTCAAATAGGAATTGATTTTAAATGTGATCAGATGGGGATTTGCCACTACACTTGAGAATCATAAAAGAAATGAAATGAAAAAAAAATGACAAGGATTATTAAACAAACATTAGTCAGTGTAATTCAGTTATTCATGTGAAAATTTTGCTATTTACAACCCATTAATAAGTTAATAATTTTATTCCCAACTTTTATTTGCATTGCAATAGGACTGTTACTGATCATAACAGCACTGAACTAGTCATTGTATGTAAAGATTGTATTTCTCATACCTTTAGCTGTTGATGAGGTCCAATTGGTTAGCACCTCTATTAATTCTTTGGCAAGATGGTTACAAAAATTATCCAAGCAGTCTTGAATGATAACATGAAAAAAATTGGAAAACGAGAAGTGCAGATGCTATGGTTTTGAGCAGAATAGCTATAAAAAGCCTCAGGTGAGACAGAAGAGAAAAGGCATCTATGCATAAACAGAGAAATCAGAAAAAGAGTTTATGCTGTTGTCATTGTAAATTCCTTAACCCACAAAGAAAATTTCAGGGGGGGCATAATAGGCATACTGTAATAAAAAGACAAAAAATATCCATTGGCTAAATCTACTCTGGTGTACTTTTAAGGAAAAAAGTGAATGCCTGAATAATTCTCTAGAGTTGGTAAATTCTGGCTATAAAGAAAGAACAAAGTTAGAGCAAATGCAAGATTGCAGTTAGTGCTAATATCAGTGGCTTGCACATTTGCCACTCTAGTACTTAATTCCCTGCCATTACACCTTTGATAGCTGGGAAACTGGTAACATAATAATCACTTAGCAGCTAGGTAACATAAAGAAGGTTAATTATTAACAATAAATTTCTTCAGCTTTGCAAATTATAAACATTAATGAAGGAAAGGTTTAGAAATATTTATGTAAGTATTTTCCTTATGTGGTGCCTGTGAGGTATGAAAGTGTTTTCCAGCTGTTAATTAAACACGTATATAGAATACATGTAGAACATAAAATACATAAGGAATACATTATACTATATATAGAATACATTATAGTATATATATAGAATTCATTATTAGTATATAGAACTAACAAAATTTTAAAAGTGCCAGAAATTAATTTTTTGTAATTTCTGTGTTAGCAGATGACTAAAACCAAGGAAGAAACCTTTAAGAATGGTAATGAGTATAATTCTCAAAGTTATTGTTATTTGGGACTGCAAAAGGAAAGCAAAAGTGTGTAATTAATACTCTTCTTACTCTAGAAATTATTACAATAACTAATCAAAGAGTTGTAATATGTTCTTTTGATGTCTCTAGAACTAGCTTCTATTCATATTAATTATCCTGGTAATTTTTATAACAACAGATATTTATAACAGCATTCTAAACACTTCTAAGGCCACACCACTAAAATGAAGGTGAAGTGTTACTAGTTTTGCCACAATGCAAACACTTGACTTAAGACTTTACAAAAAGCCTTTGTATTCAATTAACCCTAATGATGAGATGTCAGACCTGTATCAAGTTGCTAAATATCAAATTAGCTAACAGAACTCACAAGTCCAAATGGGATGATTCAGAACTTTCATTTTACGTTGAAGCTTAATTCTGAAAATTGATTTGACACAGAATAGTGCTAACATAGTATTCTATTCAAACTTAATGATATATAAGAATTGCATTTTAAAATTCTAGTCCTGAAGCAGGATCTCTGTGACACTGTGTCTTTGGGAAGTATTCCTAGACCAAGATATTGTTCACATCAGACATTTTTTTGTTCCTATAGTAACGAAAATATTTTATTGATAACTTTTAAAAAAGTACCAATAGAAAGAGGGGGAATTAAATGGAAGGTCTACACTCAGGAAGTTGAAGCCTGCACCAATTAAACTCACCAGGAGAGTGCTCTTCCATTCCCTTCAGAGGAGCTAGAATTTCACTCCATGGATTGCACAATTACAGAGCATAAAAGTACTACCTGTGTAAAAGGGAATTTCATCACACAAAGTGAATTCTATTAAACAGTCCAGAGATCCTACAAATAGGAAAAGAGAATTTATAAGTCTTGAGTGCTGCATCTGTACAGAAAGACATATTTTATGAATAAATGCACATTATTGTCAAGGAGACTTGTTTTGGGGTTTTTTATACATTGGGTTTCATCTATGTTTTTATTTGCCTTCTAAAAATAATTTAGCTTTTCCTACTGAATTTTCAGATTATCTACCTATTTTTTGAACTGGCATAGGCAAAAGAATGTTACTATTTAATTTAATTCCATCTGGTCTTCCATAATGGCTTTTCTGTTCTTCTTGTTTCTTCTTTTGAACTCAGACTCTTTGAAAGAGTAGAACAACTTTTTTCCCAAGTGTGTAACCTTTTTACTCATCACAGGCAGGATTTGCTTTGGCTCCTCTAATGCTAAAATGGGATGAGTGCATTAAAATATTAAGAACATTTTCACTTTTAATCTCATATTTTTTACTATTAGCATGTCATTTTTTTCTTTTAACTTTGATACTAAAGCATTAATTACTCATCTAAAAGTAATTTATTGTCTGTCTGTTGTAATATCTTTATTTTAGCTATTTCTCTTCAGAATGTGGTGAATAAAACTGTAAAAATAGATCATTAATTAATAAAGGATATTAACAACAATTATTCCAGGTGAGTTTTGCATGTGCAAGACTAAAACTCTTTTGTGTCTTAGCTTATGAGACAAGACCAGAGAGGCCTGGAGAAAATCTGGTGCAAAGCATATTATGATAATCATGTTTCTTTATGAGACGAAATGTTCAAAACCTGGAGTACTTCAGAACTTGTATGACTTTAAAGAAAAAGCCACGTATTAATGCTACATGACATGATTTTGTTACACATACGTATAGTTCTAATCTACTGAAATGTATTTTATTACAGTATGAATAAAAATGGTATGATTCAGTTTCTAAATACTGATAAACATCTATTTGTTCCACAGCATAAGGAGAAATAACAGTTTCCTTTCTGAGACTCAAATATGTCATTGATGCAGCAGAAGATCTGATGGAGGTTCCACAGGACTCATGCCAAAGATGTCTTTGAAATCTAATTGGGAACAATCACAGACAGCATGTGTCCTGCTTGCTTTTTCTGACTTGATATTAGAAACCTGAAGTTCTCACAGTCATCATGTAGTATAAGGCTACTGCAAGACATATCTTTTTATTCTTACACTAGTAAGAATTAAAAGAATTAAAGCTTTTGTTTGATTGCATCTGCAGTTTGCAGTCTCTGAAGTTTCATGTCCACCAGGGTATACAGAAGCTTGCAGGCACATGACTACACTGACAGCCTTGCAATGCTATGATAAAAGAACCACCGAAAAAGCAATTACTGTCCTCTGCTTTGTCTCATTGATGATTTACTGCTCAAACATCAGAATTATTTAATTTACGTTCTCTAAGCAGGAAATTTTAGAATCATTAATAGCATTAGATTCACTCAAGATAACATTCTTAAGTAAGGTACGGGAAATGCAGCTTGACAAAACATCCTGGGATTGGTTTTCACAGGTATGTCTACCTGCATGGAACTTGTGCATGAACTTGAGTATGCATGAAAGGATTAATAATATTATCTGAAAGAGCCAATAGGGAAATCATAGAACATAGAATGATAAAATAGTTGGGGTTGGAAAGGACCTTAAGATCACCAAGTTCCAACCCCCCTGGCATGGGCAGGGACACCTCACACTAAACCATGACAACCAAGGCTCTGTCCAACCCAGCCTTGAACACCACCAGGGATGGAGCACTCACAACCTCCCTGGGCAACCCATTCCAGTACATCACCACCCTCACAGTAAAGAACTTCCTCCTTATATCCAATCTAAACTTCCCCTATTTAAGTTTTAACGCATTACCCCTTCTCCTATCACTACAGCTCCTAATAAAGAGTCTCTCCCAAGCATCCTTGTAGACCCCCTTCAGATACTGGAAGGCTGCTATGAGGTCTCCATGCAGCCTTCTGTTCTCCAGGCTGAACAGCCCCAACTTTCTCGGCCTATCATCATACGGGAGGTGCTCCAGTTCCCTGATCATCCTCGGGGCCCTCCTCTGGGCTTGTTCCAGCAGTTCCATGTCCTTTTTATGTTGAAGACACCAGAAATGTTTTTAATTAACTCTAAATCATTTCAAAACTACATTTATTTTGAACTGTTTTGTTTTAATTGCTGTGTGTTCTTAAAGGAATAATAATGCATATTTCAACTGGGCTTGGTATATATATTGGAATAGGATTTAGATGGGAAGATCAAGAAGGAAAGATGAAGACTAAATGTTTCTGTTCATCAGTGCATGACAGAACACACTAATTGCATAAGGATTTTTCATTGCTTCAGACATATCTGCATATTAGTTCCTCTTGACTGAAACAATATGAGTACATGCCCTAGTACGCCTGACTATGCAACACATTGCTTCTTAGCCAAGATCACCAACTGCAACCAAGATCTGACACTGTTTCTTAGAAACATAGAATAGTCAGGGTTGATCATGTAGTAAGATCATGTAGTTCCAACTCTCCTTGCCATGCTCAGGGACACCATATAGTAAACGATGTCACCCTGTTTATATGAATCCTACTTCTTTCCCAATTGTTTTAAAGTATATTGAGTCACAAATGAAGCATTGTTACCTGTTACTTTAAAGACACACAACAGTGAAAGAAAATTTAGAAGTGTTTTGGTAGTGCAAAATAATGAATGCTATTGCAATTATGAAAACAATCTGAATCTGATGTCCTTTATATGTTATAAAACTATGTGCTACATTGCCCACATTTTTCATTTTTACCTTTTGCTCTCAGTATTACAAATCAAAAGTGTTGTTATACTTACAATTTAATTTTTATTTAGTATTCCACACATTTTATAGGATAATCCTAATTTTAGAGGACAAATATAATACATTCATAAATGGTAGTTTCAAACAATAAATAAATAGCAAGAAGGATTTAGGCATGAACATCATCAACAGATGGCATAAAATATGTTGAAGGCTCTAAAGTCCTGCAGGAAGAGAATATTATACTAGCAAATATGCTTGAAAAGATGCCTGAATGAATGGAAACTTCATGCTGAAAAACATAAAACTCATTAACTGAGTTGAGACAAATCAGACATTTTTTTAAATTTTTCCTCTTTTTTTTTTTTTGTTCATTTGGTTAATAGCTGACATTTTTGAAAATGCATTATATTCCAAATATTAAAAATATTTTAAAGCATCACAACAAGCTCTATGTATACCTTTTCCAAGTGAGTATTATGTAATATTATTTATTTTTATTTGGAGATACATATTTATTTTTAGTGGTTATAGTAAAAAAAACCCTAGCTTTCATTGATGATTATTTGTGATATTAAAATGATCTGCAGTAACATATGCTGTACAATATCCATCTGCTATAGATGTCCTATTGGTGTTCCATTGTCTTTTGCCTCACATAATTATTTGCTACACAGGACACTTGTGTTAGAGTCATGAAGTACTGTACAGCAGAAAAGGATTCAGGTGCTATGATCCATTCTCTATAGATGTCTTTCTCATTTGTGAGTTATACTTGATAGGGTAACTAGAGTCCTAATGGGGGAGCCCTTAATAGCAGTATATAAGGGATACCTTGGGTCAAAGGAAGTTTACCTACCTTAATATGTCACTATAAAGCTTCAGTGTTGATATGTTCTAGGAAAGCAAAAGAGACAAAACCTACCTTTCATAAAATCACGGTGACTGTCATTAGCGAATTAAATTTTCAGGCTCTAACTTACTGTTACAAATCCTGTATTATCAGGAAGTCTTAGAAGTGATGCTACTCAGGGTTAAATTCAGAAATTCACCTGATTTGGCCTTTTACACTTTCTCTCTTCTGGTTCTGCTAATAATAAAATGGCAAATACAACACAGAAAGTTTTTTACTGACAGGATAAATGTCTTAAGTTACTGGAAAAACAGTATAGGAAAGCCTCACAAGTTGTATGATGATATCTGGATTTAGACAAAATGAACAGAATGTATTTATACAATATAGTTATATAAAGATGGCAGAAGTAATACAATATCTGTTAAGATCACATCTCATTATGTCAAAAATCCCTGACAATTTAGTCAAGATTCATATTACCAAGGAATTATCTTGGGAGCTCATTGCACAACTCAGTTTTAACAAGTCTTAGGAAACTGGAGCAATGTTAAGGGATTAAAACCAAGTAATATGCACTTATCTTATAAAAAGGTAGGATAGACCAGAGGACAAAATTTTGGTGTTGCTCCTGTGTAAAATAATCAAATGGCTATTTTTGCATTCTACCAAAAAAGATTTAGGAGTTGAAAATGTAAGTAACTGACAGCCAGCATGGTTTCATGGAAGGTAGGTCTCTAAGCAAAACCACTGTTTTTCTGGTAAGGTGCTTCTGACAGAATTATACATTGATAAAAGTAATTGTATCGCTTTGGCACACCTTTTTTCTCCAAGGCTTTTTAATTCTACATTAACATTTTGATTAATAAGATTGCATTAGGGAATCAATCAGTCATGCATCAGAGGGATTGAAATGGTCTCATTGACATATCTCAAAATATAATTGTTACAGAGAAGGTAATAATGAGCAGGGACATTTCTGCTGGTAAGGGATTGATTTTTGGTTCTGCACTTTTTAGTACTTCTGCTTATGATCTCAATGTAGAAAATCTTCATTGAAAGAGTTTGAAAATTACATACTGACAACAGGATAACAAATATTGAGAATGATAAGTTACTAATGTATAGTGCGTAATCACTGACTCCACTGATATTTGTGGGAATAGTTGGAAATGTAGTAACAGCATAATACTACTTCTGTCCTTCCTAAAATCATAACTCACTGGTGTAGATTTGTATTGCCTCTCACTGAAGTTGATTGAAAGGCATTCAGCTGTGAATTACTTAAAACTATCATTATAGAATTATAGAATGGTTTTGGTTGGAAGGGGCCCCATTTATTCCCAAACCCCCTGCCATGGGCAGTTATACTTCCCCTACACCCCCCCAAAAAACAAAAAGAAAAAGAAAACAGAGCAGACTCTCATTTTCAGTTAAAACATTAGTCCTATGTGGGGTTAGAAATGTTTTTTGCATTTCTGAAGGACCTTTCTAGCCTTTGCCTCTGTGAATGTGTGAGTATCCTTCTTAGAGCTTCTCTTCAGGGGCTCCAGGGAGCATATGTTCACCCATGTTGTCAGTGAACATTCACAGCTCTGGATGATGAGTATAATCACATCTTATGTTTCATGGTTTCAATTTGTTTCTTGTAGAAGTATTTTTTTTTTAACTTCTTTTCCTACAGAATGACTTGAAGTTATCAGTTTTTTCTTTCCTTCTTTCTTTTCTTCTTTCTTTGAAATATGATAGATTTGACACCAAATAGACTATCCTAAAGCTTGCAGAAAGAATAGGCAATGTTATCTCAAGCATTTCATTCTCTTGACTGACTCAGAATGTTATTACCACATTGAGATCCCAATCTGGGACTGAAAACACTTCCTTAAATTCATATTGGGAGGTTAATTACCTTTTCAGTGCCAAAGACTTAGATCATTTGCTTGGATTGCTTGGCTGTGTCTTATTCCACATGGTGATTTCATGGTTTTTGGTTTCCTGTCTGTGGTGCAATCTAGAATCTGAACCTTGGCAGGTTTTAAACAAGGTAAAATCTGCATTACTTTATAGGCAGTGATATGCAAGACATTATGATTAAAATACACAGGTGTTCTATGTTTTAACTCTATAAAGGTTTACTTGAGGAAATTATATTGTTCCAAAGCATCACATTTAAAAAATGGCTTAGGCAATGGTCAATTCTGAATCAATTTTAAACATTATATGACTAGATTAAGTTCTGTAGAACAGCTACGTTCCCCATGCAGTTACTGGAGAGGAAACAATCCTTTTTGCTTGGGATACATAACTAGAAGCCACTGTCTGAATAGACTATGAAATTTGATTTGTGCCCCCACCCATGCAATGATGTTGGCCTCTCTAGCAAATCATGAAACTGCTGTCAACTTTACTTTTCTGAGTGGAGTAAGCAGGCAATGGTATTTATTTATGAAAGCTCCACAAATATAGAAGATACCATGTCCTCACCATCTACATAGCAGGAAGTAATCAGAAAAACATAACTTAATCAGAAAGCCCAAGTTAAGGATTCTTTGCACATACATAGGGGTAACTCTTAAAATTTAATTCAGTATGCTGCATATGTCAAAGTTAATGGCATGTGTAGCACAGAATCATAAACCCACATTATAGAAGGTACAGCTGTATATGACCTCATGGGAGCTTCAGAAGTAATTGGGTCACATCAGCTTCAGGGAATCTGAGAGTTACACTAACCAAGGACACATTATCTATCTATACGTGTGCTTATCTGAAAAAACTTTGGGTTAAAGGTGGTTTCAGAGCTCTCTGCAAGGTTTCCTATGTATTTGGTTTCCATGTAAAAAAGTGGAAACTCACTCTTTTCTGGTCACAGAGTGGCAGAATAGGGAACAAAAAAGCACATGTATGGTCAAGCCCTATAGCCCTTCCATTACAAAACATAAGAATACAGAACTCTGAAAACCCACAAAAAAAGCAAGCAACATATAGCATACTTTAAAAGAACTTGTACCGAGTACATCTGTTGCTTTCTGCAATGCAGAAAAATGTTTTCTTCAATAGTGCTGTTATGCCATTTCATCATTTGCATTATTCTCAACCAAGTTTCCTGCTGCAGAGAATTGCTGTGCCTTGTCTAGCATTCAACAGTGCTAGAGAACAGTAATTAGTTTACTGTAATACTTTGAAGGAGTTAAAAAAGAAAGGAGGTCTTTTTGAAAAAAAAAAATCTATTATATTGAGTGTTCATGAACAAACAGTAAGAAAAAAAAAAACAAACAACCAACCAACCAAACCCCACAAAATGAACACCACAAACACACACAAAAACCCCTCAAAAATGGAGAAGTTACATATCCCAGGCTGAATCCATGCTGGATCTGTGGATGGGTTCTGCTTGGCTGTGTATCCTTGTCAGCACATATGAATTACAGTACCCAGCCCTTATGCATACTAGGAGACATGCCAGAGTGCGCCATTTCCCCCTCTTACCACCATTCTGTTTCCTTTAGAAGAAAACTCAGAGGTATGTTGAAAAGATGCTCAGAGCAGTCTGCCCCCACTGTGGATTTGGGATATGCTCAGAGCATGCCAAGTTTTCAAGTCCATTCCTGCTGAATAATGTAGCCGCAGTCACAGTTCTGAACAGTAAGACTACAAATATCTTTGCTTTAGGAATCACACATGCCTATAGACTTTTAATACTATAAAAATTCATACTATCATTTCAAATACTTTTTTTTCATGACTTTTTTTTTCTTCTTAGACAGGACAGAGGTTAATTCACTGTATTTAATGTGACCTAATCTGGCTGCAATTTTTCTTCATCTCTGCTTAGTTTCACCTGGTTTATCGTTTTTCTTTTAATTTCATACAAGTCAATGCTGTATATATGCCTAAAATACATTCAGAAACATGAACTCCTGAATTTTCTGTCTTGTGTTTAAATTCGGTAACACAACTCACATAAAATGCATTGGTTGCAAAACAAGGCAGCACAGATGTCATTAACACAGAGTGACAACAACCAGGAATAGTTCTGAAGAGCCCTTAAACTTTTAAAGTCACCCTTAAACTTCTGGAAAGTACTCCAGATATCTAGGATATAGTTTTTATTTTCCTGTAACTACAAAAAGACTTAAAGTTTATAGCATATAATAATTTACTACTTATCATAAATTAGAGCAAACATGGGGTTTTTTTTTCTTTGATTGGGTTTTCTTTGTGTTTGCCTTCTTGGTTTTTCTCCAAAATGATCATCAAATAACAAAGAACTGTTAACCTCTCACAAGTGACCTTGAACTGTGATACAGTGAACTCCCTTTTGTTTTCTACTTATATACTCTTCTTATTGTCAGAAAAAAATACACCGTGTGGTGACAAGTGTCCATGTTCCAGTTATACCTGAAACAAAAGGACAACTTTAAAACAAAAAAGTGTCACCAAGTGATTAGAAGCTATAATGCTGCAGTAATTTTTTTTTTTTCCTGAGTTTGGCCCTAGAGAGTCACCTAGCTGCCATTACAGCAAATCATTTATTGATCTGTTGTATCCAAGATTTTTCTTTTCTCTTCTTTCACCTATATCAGAGAGATCTGTGACACAGCAAGTGCTATTCTGAATAACACTATGAAGGCACGTGAAAAGGTTATTACACATCAAGTATGTTCATTATAGCATGAATAAATTAAAGTGAAGTCTCATCATAAACAGACCCCCAGTAATATCAGAATAAACAAAACTCTATCCTATTTCAAATTCCCAGTCTCTGCTACTCTATGTTTCATTTTTTATTTTCTGATGCAGTTATAGATGCAACACATGTATAAGAAATACTAGATATTGTGCACGTTCTACGTACACCACATTATTTAAATAGTTTTCTATAAGTATTCCCACCTCCAAAGAGTATTAAAGCTGTTTATTTCTTCTTTATAGATCTGAGCTTTCACATACTTTAATTTTTACAAAGGTGTGCAGATTTTGTTCAAACCAACTCTTTTATCTGGAAAAAAAAAAAAATAATAATGCAGTGAAGATCCATAGTGCTGCACTTTAATTCTGATGTATAATGTTCCTTCAAGAGTACCATGTTTTGCAGTCATGTTGCCTTTTCTAGGGAACAATAAAACTATAGCAGTTTTTTATAAATGTTTTTTTAAAAGTCTATCAGTCTTTCAATTCCACACACACAAAAAAAATCTACATTCCATTGTGTGGTAACTGCAGGCTATTGTTAGCATTTTAATAAAGTTCACAAGTGGGTGTCATAATGCAGAGAGCTATTCTTCTAATATCTCAAATTACTTCTTCACTCTTATTTCTGTGATAGACTGAATCTTACATTGGATGGTTCAAGCCAACACCTCCCCCCCAACACGTTCAGACTATTTTAGTGGTTTATTGGCATATCTACTTTTTTATTGATCTTCATACACTAGACCTGAGACCTACAAATTGGCTTTATTCTTTTTTGTTTAATCAAATTTCCAATAGTAAAATATTCAACAAATTTAAAATAATACTTCAAGTAAGCAAGCTTTTTGCTTTCCCTAAAGCAAGCTGTAGTAAGGTGTTTTGTGTCATGAGATTGAACATATCCATCACTGCTCTTCATGTACAGGTACTTAAAAAATAGAAGAATAAAGTACTTCCTATTCAGTGGTGCAAATTATTTTCCCATCCACTGTTGTCATCTGTGTATATACACTAAAACACTATCTTCTACATTTTAAACAAAAATTACTTCAGCTTGTCTGGCCTACACTTTCTGCCTTTAAAAAATTAACTGTTAGCTAGTTTCAAGTGTCAATCTCACCACATTCCTCATAACAAAGAAAGCGAATGTAGCTATTTAATTTTGTAATATAACTGGCTTCCTTTGTAAATCAAAAAGACTTTTAAATAGTGTCAGAAAAAGCTTCAGTTTTGCAAGTACACAACAAGGGCCAGAACAATGTAGTCACTTTGATGTCAATCTGGACAGACACATACTGAAACATTCCTGGCTGTTGCTATGGATTTGTATGATAAAACACTAGACGTTTTCACTACCTGTTGTAACCAGTTTGACACCTTCAAGTCTGTAACAATCCATATCATGAACCTATGTCAGTCTTTTGTCTACTGAGTGCTTTTGCAAATGCTTAGCTTCTGCTCCTTACAATTGTAGAATCTTGCAAAATTGACAGAGGAGCTGCTTTGATGGGAAAGTGGCTATTATGCTTATTGAGAGACCACCTGCCTTTCCACAGATATTAAATCTAAGGGACACTGTAATGGCCACTATCTCTGGTGAGCTCAAGGACCAAGGGGATCCTCCTTCCCAGCCGCTGGCACCCAGCCTGGCATGCCTGAAGGCCCTGGGTTATCCATCCTGGGACAATGGGCATGGCTTCTGTTTTCCTATTTAGAAGTCCAGCCTGCAGCAAGACACACCAAACACACAGGCCCCTATGTCTCAGGTGTCTCCCAGCCCCTCAGAGATGACTTTCAGCCCCTCACTCCTTCCAGTAACTGGTTCCATGAATGCATGGGCTGCTGTCTCCAGGTCTTACTGCCGTCACTGGCACTTGTCTACCACTCTAGCCTCTCCAGTTGCTGGCTCATAGACCTTGAAGTACTCACACAGGAGTTGAAGAGTGAGTTTACATAGAAAGACAATTAAGAAAGGATTCAATAAGAAGATACGATGGCTGCAGTGATCAGACAGATGGCAACTCATTACATGTGACCAGTTCTCTTACTACTTTTTATTCTTTATTGTTCCTCACCAGTTCCTGCCCCCTAAACATTCCTCAGTAAGTTTTGCTTTGTCCCACAGCCCTTTTCCCCCACTCCCTCAAATATCCCAAATCCTTGTGTTCGTCTTATTCCTGTCTTACTAGTCATAAAGCCCAGGTTCTTATCAGTTACATGCTTCAAGACTATGCTCTATCAGTCAGTAGCTTGTAGCTTAAACTTGTCACTCTTTGTCATGGTCACCATTGTGGTTCGTCTGATTTGTGTCTCTGTGATTTTTATTTAGCACTTCCCCTTGTTCTCATTATCCCCTTTGAAATAAAAGTTCCTTGATCTCACAGTCCACACAAACTTACACAAACATTTTCTCTGTTTTCTCAGACGGGGACTATTCCCACATTAACATGGCCACCCAAAGTTGTGCTTAAAGTACAATGATATCCATCTTTTTTTTTTTTACAATTTGAAACCAAAGCTAATTGATTTGATGTGCTGTATCCCACCTGCAGAGTATGGTGGCACCTTTTCCTTATTAGTACAAGGTTGATTTATTTATAAACCTATAACAACAATAAGATGTTTCTGAATATTTAATAGTTTTATATCATGCATTTAATGTTTATTTTCAAGACTTGATTTATGGCAGAACAAGTTTGAAGCATGAAAAGCTTTGATAATATTTGACAAACTAATTTCTCACAGGAAACCATTTTACAAAATGTACTTTTTCACATGTAAATGGAATTCACATGGAAATTGAAATGCTTAACGGAAAGAATAATGTGTTATCCAGTATAAAGACATTTTATTGACTATTTCACCTGTTACAACATCCTTAGTAGTTACAGTAAATATATATAATGTAGCCAGGACTATAGAATTTACGATTATGAATTTATACTTTTATGTAATTTTTTTGTCAGAGAATTTTCAATAACTGAATTTATGTAGATGACACAAAATATTTTTGCCATTGAAAGAAGAGTAACATGAGGAAATAGAGATTAAAGGCAGGGTTTTTTTCTGTATGTACGTTTTCTGTCATTATGTTCTCCCTAAAAAAAAAATCGATAAAAAATCCACAAGACACAAATATAATGAAGGGACATTTTAGACCACTGTCCTGTACTGCCTCCATGTCCTTCTTACACATTTAAAATTAGTATTTTCAAGAGTTAAATTCATTTATAAAGAAGAAAGGATAGAAATGAGAGTAGTTTGCCAAAGCCTCCATCCCATACAGCATTGTTAACACACAGAAAAAAGTTACCATCTCATGTACAACAGTAATCTGCACAAAATATGTCTGCGGATCTGTAGATTTTCAACTTAGTTTGAATCTATTTCTCCTTACACAATTCTCAAAGACAATAGCTTCGTTTTTACCAAAGTCATATTTTTAGTTATAAAAGGACTGCAATAGCAGTATTTGCCTTGGTATAGCTCAATAAACATAGATTGCATAATATTTAAAATATATATTTAGAAATTAAAGGGTTATTTCTTTTGAGCAATACTAGATTGAACCTATTATTATTTATAATCGAAACTGTAATAGTTTTTTTCTTTTCTGTGAGCTTTTAGGAGGTCTAATCACAGCATCCTTGAAAGATTTATTGCTCTGGTGCTTCAAAGCTTGTGATTATCTCTGGCATAGATAGTGTGTTTATCCATATTATATTCATACATACAAAATAATATTTGAAAGTGTTGAACAGAACATTTTCTTTTACATTTGAAATAAACACACTTTAGTTCTTTATTATACTATATGGAATACAATTGATTTCTGGCAGAGAAAATAACATGTTACTGTAAATGTTTCAGGCAAGACCAATATGGAAATAGCACTGATTTTACATTTTAAAATTCAGTAGGAACTGTAGACTTCTAATATTCAAGGCTTCCACTGATTTAGCAATGGCTAAAGACACATGGGATGAATGCAGAGATTTAAGAACAGACTCTTTGGTCTTTATTTGTGAAACAGCAGATTTTACAGGTAAAAAAATAATAAGTAACAAATGAGTAAATTTTAAAATTAAAACTTCTCTGTGTTGTAGAGGATAACAACATGAAGTATTTCTATGCATGCTAATATGCTATACTACTAATTTTTTTAGCGTATCCATTATGATATTAAAAGAGAATTGTGCAGATAGTGGTGTGTTCACTTTTACAAGTCATGAAGTGGGAAAACATGGTTTCTTGCACATCAAAAGCAGCTTAAACAAGGGTAAGATAAATTCTATGTTTGAAATTATGGCAAGAAATTTCCAAGAAATTGAGATAATATCTGTTTTCATTAACAATAATATATTGAACAAAAAAAGGCTCATCTGAAGTTGTGTAAGGAATCATAGAATCATAAAATAGGATCATAGGATAGCTAGGGTTGGAAAGGACCTTACGATCATCTAGTTCCAACTCCCCTGCCATGGATACTTCACCCTAAACCATGTCACCCAAGGCTCTGTCCAACCTGACCTTGAACACTGACAGAGGTGGAGCATTTACCATTTTTGGCGACCTGTTCCAGTGCCTTACCACCCTCACAGTAAAGAACTTCTTCCTACTATCTAACCTGAACTTCCCCTGTTTCAGCTTAAACTCATTACCCCTTGTCCTATCACTACGGTACCTGAAGTCATTCTACAGCATCTTTGTAGGCCTGCCTCCTTCAGATACTGGAAGGCTGCTATGAGGTCTCCATGCATCCTTCTCTTCTCCAGGCTGATCTTTCTCAGCCTGTGTTCATACTGGGGATTTGGGGGAAAGGAAGAAATTACGTTTTTTTCCAGTTGTCTGGTGATTTAGATCACTGGCTAGCATAACAAAATAATAGAAAGTGTTAGTATAGATTCCTTGACCAATCATAACGGTAGAAAATGTGACATTTACCATCAGACTCAGAAAACACACAGAATCACCTTCTGTTTGTCTGCCATATCACAGAAGAAATTGCATTCATACTTGCTCTTTGAAGGTGTTCATGGCAGCTTTGTTCTTGTCAAAGGTAACACACTGTTGTATAGTTGATGATCAGATTTTAATAGTGCTTAAAATCCCAACTCCTATATTCTACAAAGACAACTAAAATTCAAATTTAGAAAGGACATTAGGTGGGGGAACAAAAGCAAAACCTAGAGCCCTGAGCTACAAACTTTATACAGTGCAGAGGAAGAATCAGCAATTTCAGAAAAAAAGACCCAGCAAAGTCAACATGATGAGGAAGGACAACAGCACATGAAAATGTGCTTTACTAATGTGGTCCAGCTGGTGGCTTGATCTGGAGCCTGATAACCAAGATGACTCCATTCTACCCTCTTGCAGAGGAGCAAAGGAAGACTGCACTCTCTCCTGCAGCAGCTCCTCTCCATATGCTTTGGTGGGTGGTCAGAATCCTACAAATTCCTGTTGCATCCATTTGAAAGGAGAATCTGGGGTCTTCTTACAAGGGGGTTGAAAAATAGCCTTCTTTGGCTAATGAGACTGTGTGAATCCTCCTCTCTCAAGGCATCTTTGAGCTGTAAGGAATCACTATGCTTAGCACTCAAGGCACTCAGGCCTCCCGTGAATGATGGAACTAAAGTCCTTTCTGACAGAAGCAGAGGTCAAATGTTTCCCTCAAATCAAGGCCAAATAATTTTAGTCAACAGTTCAGCAATTATGAGATTTAGATAGGCAGTGGTATACCTGCGTCAAAATCCTTTCTATTCCCGACAGGAATTAAATTCACATCTTTGACTCACTAAGGTCAACCTGAAACTGCTAAGCTATATTGTATTAAAAAAAAAAATTGTTCATCTTTGCTTGGAATATTAGAGGATTAACTGGAAGCAGAGGAAGAAAGAACATGCATAAGGACAATCGATTCTCTGACCCAGTGATAAAAGCATTTAACTTATAGGAGGATGAACTATGTTCAATTCACCACTCCTAAGACTGACTTATGCTTTTTGTAACCTCTGCTTCTATTTTCATTTAATAAAAAATGCATTAACTTTTAATACAAACAAGCATAACATATATACACTGAAATAAATTTGCAATCCTTTTCTTCCCTTACCAGTCATATTGAGTGAGCTCAAGCTTATTTAAAGTCATTACAAGGATATAGTTTTAGCAAAGAAAGTGACAGTTCATACTATGATTGTAGAGCAGTATGCAAAATTCTTGTATTAATCAGAATCTACATTCAGCGGGATAATAATCTTTTAAAGGCTTTTGGACATATTTTATTTTGAATGAGAAACCATTTAATGTCTCCTTTGCAGTATTTCTGTGCCACATATGCTTGATCTCATTATTGGACTAAGTAGGTATTGCAGGACTCTACATCTGTTGAGCCAGCCCTGTTAGTAAACTAGGGCTTTTAAGTGCCCATATTTGTTGTACTTGGTCCTCTCTCTTAGCCAAAATGAAAATAGATGCAATGCTCTTAAAATGCAACTAAACATTCTTTCATTGTTAAGCCTAACATTTGCTGGAAATCTATCAAAATAGCTACTCCAAAACAAGGATCCATACTAGCTTTCATTGAAATAATGACATCTGAATAGATATTTCCTTACCTTGCCTGCTGCAAAAATCCTGAGGCTTGTATTAATTTTACATTTTCCTACTCCCTTGTTATTATCTTTGATCCTTACTCACACCCCTATCTGTTTCCTCCAAATGATTTACTAGCACAGGTCTTAATACAATCAGCATAGCAGATGCCTACAGAAATCTGCAAACATAAACACGACTAACTTCAGGTTGTTTTGAGCTCAGGAGGATCACAGGAACGCAAAGAATTTAATTAACAATTCTTTTAATACTGCTAGTACAATAGATTCCCTTTAATAAGAATGCACTGCTGATAATTGTTTTCCAGCCTGAGTAAAAGCTTTGCACGTCAGACATGGTGAAACAAGCTTGTTTATGGATTATAATTATATTGTGAAGTAAAGATGTTATTTTCAGTGATCAGACCAGCACTTCTGCACAGCTCAAGACAGTATTAAAAAAACCCAAAAAAAAAACCAACAAACAAACACAAGAAAACCCCCCAGAAGATAGGTGGGTTTTCACACTGAAGTTATTGCAAGGAAAAGTTGAATTTTACTAATTAGCTACAAAACAAGACATAACCTGAGAGGGAAGAGATAAAAAAGAAGAAAAAAAACAAAACCCACAATTCAAAGAGTGCTGCTAGTTGATAACAGAACTCAGCCATGGGAACAAACTTCTCTTCTTACCTATTTTCTCCAAACTACGTGTTAGTTGCATAGTACTAGAAAACACGCAATAAGCAGAGGACGTCTAGGACTTACAGATGTCCTTGAGCCCCCTAGTCTGCAAAGACTTGTGTTCACCAGTCCATACTTAAAAATATAATCATGCTCTTTCTGTTCTCTTAATTGGAGGTACTATCACTTTAAAGATTTGTAAGGTGATGACAGCAGCAGAAGTCCTTTGGAATAATTCTCCCATTGGTTGGTTTCTCTGTGCTTTGTCTGAACAAGTTACAGAAAACAATGAAGTACTCTCCTGAAGCCTATTTTCTTGGTGGTAGTTTCTCCAGCAACTACTGGACAAGAATTACTGGGAATCCTAAATTTATCTACTAATTTGAATTCCAGGAAAAAAAAATAATATTCTGATTATTTTTTTTTTATTTAGTAACTCTTGCAGTATATATCTAACCAGTACTCCCCCCTTTTTAAATTATTTGTGAGGTAAAGAAACAGTTTGCTGGGCAGAAAAATCTCTTTTTATCTACATCACCTACCCCTAGGATCTAGTTGTAATAGCTTATCTACTTAGAATTAGCGCTTTATACTGTCCTCAGGACACTCTGCCGGACATTTTGCTGAGTTCAAGAGACATAAGATTTTGATGCATTTCCAGACTCTTCAGAAAGGAGTGTGGAGTTAGGGGGTAAATGAAAAGCGTTAATCTCCCTTCAGCGCAGTAAAGAAAAGGAGAGAACTGTGAGTTTTGGGGGTGATGGATTTTGCAATACAAGTAGCCAGACCTAAGTAGGAGCATACACATAACCCTTAACATTATGTGAGTCAAACTATTCTTTACTATTTTAAAATCATATTTCCAGTACTTCTAAAATGCATTCCTTCCTTTCTGCCTTCTATTGTTTCTACAGAGCAGAAATTTGTTTTAAACTGAACTTGGACAAATTAAATCTAATATGTACCTGTCCTGAGTCTTTTCTTGCTATTTGTAGCACCTATTCTGTCTCTGCTAGGACTCTTCCTCTGACCTGATTGCTTTCCTTCATGTCTGAGTGCCAGTTAAGCTCTGAAGGTTAACCACAAGATGCTGTACTTAGGGAACAAGGCAAGTCAATAGTTTTCTGTTACAGTTACTGTGCTTTAGTCCTTATTAAAAAGCACTTCAATTTCTTTTGTGGGTAAAAATTCCTAGTGATGTGCAACCAGAAGACATATGTCATAGAATCATAGACTAGTTGGGGTTGGGAAGAGCCTTAAGATCATCAAGTTCCAACCCCCCTGCCATGGCATGGGCAGGGACACCACCCACTGAACCATATCACCCAAGGCTCTGTCTAACCCAGCCTTGAACACCATCAGGGATGGAGCATTCACAACCTCCCTAGGCAACCCATTCCAGTGCCTCACCACCCTAACAGGAAAGAACTCCCTTATATCCAATCTAAACTTCCCCTGTTTAAGTTTTAACCCATTACCCCTTGTGCTATCACTACAGTCCCTAATGAAGAGTCCCTCCCAGTATCCCTATAGGCCCCTTTCAGATACTGGAAGGCTGCTAGGAGGTCTCCACTCAGCCTTCTCTTCTCCAGGCTGAACAGCCCCAACTTTCTCAGCCTGTCTTCATACAGGAGGTGCTCCAATCCCCTGATCATCCTCGTGGCCCTCCTCTGGACCTCTTCCAACATTTCCGTGTCCTTTTTATGTTGAGGACACCAGAACTGCACACAATACTCCAAGTGAGGTCTCACGAGAACAGAGGGGCAGGATCACCTCCTTCGACCTGCTGGTCATGCTCCTTTTGATGCAACCCAGGATACGGTTGGCTTTCTGGGCTGCGAGTGCACACTGAAGCCGGCTCATGTTCATTTTGTCATGAACCAACACCCCCAAGTCCTTCACTGTAGGGCTGCTCTGAATATCTTCTCTGCCCAACCTGTATCTGTGCCTGGGATTGCTCCGACCCAGCTGTAGGACCTTTCACTTGTCATGGTTAAACTTCATGAGGTTGGCATCAGCCCACCTCACAAGCATGTCAAAGTCCCTCTGGATGGCATTCCTTCCCTCCAGCGTATCAACCGAACCACACAGCTTGGTGTCATCAGCAAACTTGCTGAGGGGGCGCTCAATCCCAGTGTCCATGTCATGACAAAGATGTCAAACAAGGTTGGTCCCAACTCCAGTTCCTGAGGGACACCACTCATTACTGGTCTCTTGTTGGACATTGAGCCATTAATCGCAACTCTTTTGTGCAGCCACCCATCCAGTTCTTTATCCACCGAGTGGTCCATCCATCAAATTGATGTCTCTCTAATTTAGAGACAAGGATGTCGTGTGGGACAGTGTCGAATGCTTTGCACAAGTCCAGGTAGATGACACCAACGGCTCTGCCACTGTCCATCAGTTCTGTAGCCCCATCATAGAAGGCCAAGAAATTTGTCAGGCAGGATATCCCCTTAGTGAAGCCATGCTGGCTGTCACCAAGCACCTTGTTTTTCATGTGCCTTAGTATGCCTTCCAGGAGAATCTGCTCCAAGATTTTGCCAGGCACAGAGGTGAGACTGACTGGTCTGTAGTGTAACTAGTAAAGCACCCAGAAGTGGCTCTTCTGCTAAGAACGTAAATGAAGTATGTTGGCTTGCCAGCAATGTTTTGGGCCATAGTCAGGCAACAGTAAGCAGTTCTGCAAGAAAACTTTGGTGGTGCAACCTGAAGTCCTTAGACATAATGAAGGCTTATATCTCCTAAGAAAGTCAATTTATACCTGGGGGGTTTGCTACAGTCATTAGTTTTCCTACACAGAAACTAAGCCCAAGCTCTCAAACCTGCTCCACAGGAGAGATGACAGATTATCCCTTGAAAACTACTTGAAAAAAAATGCCACATAGCTAGTGCAACAGGATTAGCAATGTCAGAAACAAAGTAGTGTGTGTGGGTGAGTGCCTCTATTTACAAAAGATACCCTTCTCAAGTTTTTTAAAGAGACAGGAAAGTCTCCAGAAAAAGTGTTGTGGACTTTCCTATTATTCCAGACTCAAACCTGACTAGCTACAGTTTCAAACCAGCATAACTGACAGGCTTTTCTGTAGAGCTGGATTTCTGCTGCCTAGCAGCTTATATTTTATCACATTGCTCATTATTGCATCCCTAAATAACCAGGAATAATCCCACAAAGAGTCTTTTATGGTAGAAAATACAAGCAGAAATGCCAAGTGAAGGATTGTGGCAGACAAAAGGACGTACTTGATCTGCTGTACTGATTTGGCTTGAAAAAAAAAACAAAACCCAACAACCAAACCCCAGAAAATAGACTGGCTTTTGTCCTAATGCAGGGCCCTGGAAAAGTCAAAACATAAACTCCAGCTTTACATTTTATGCATGGGGTTTTGATCTACTTCTGTTATCTGATCTGTACACAGCTCTACTTGATTATCATACTGAGGAATAAGCCTCCTTGGCCCCTTTTGATGGCCCCTTTTTCTGTGTCTAATCTTGCTGCTCAAATACATAAAACACAGCATGCTGCAACAGCAATGACAGAAAACACATCTCTGAACTTAAAAATCATCTTGGGGAGTTTACTCACCTCTGGAGTTTTCTGGCTAAATCTGTGGAAAACGTCAGTGTGACAGTGTGAAGGAGAATCCTTGCAGAGGGCTCTAGGGCAGACTTGTAAAGATGTTTAGGTATTAAAGAGCAGATGGATGATAAATGGGGTTTACACAAGTTCCAATTTTCCCTGGTCTAAAGGAAAATTTTCTTCAGATTCCTTTGAAGATCATCTATTTTGTACTGATTAGGAGTAAACTCCAGGAACAAACTCGACAACAGAGTTTCAAGTTGACAAGCAGGTATTCTTTATTGCGGCACCAGGGGACACGCAGGATAGCTCCTCCTAACGTGTGTCCCCATATTGCTATACAGGCCATCCTTATATATGAGGCTACACATGAATTACTCATTTTCCAGAAAGGTTCCCACATGCATACAAAAAATGTGATGGTGGTCTTTAAGGGTCGTTTACTTCTCCCAACAATCTTCATAACTTCTGGCAGTCTTTGAAATACCAGCTTAATTAACATTACAGACATAGCAATCATCATGTCCTTCTACTTATCAGTTAGTTTAACTGCTCCCATCCTTGGTATCTCCTAGTCCCAGGATACTCCCCAGTAGATGTTTACACCATCCTAATGGGTTCATTAACACCACAAACATAACAATCATCCTGTTCTTCTACTTATCAATTAGTTTAACAGTGTCCATCCTGGACATCTGCTAGTCCCAGATACTCCCAATCCCCAGATCCAGTTTTTCTATTCTGCTTTTCAAACACTTTTTGTACTAAGGTCCTAAGAACCTGAAACTATGTTAACGACCTTCAAGCACCGCAGTTAGTTTCCTTTACAAAGCCATCAAACTTAAGGTTACTTAGAACTGACTACATTGTGCTTTTGTGCCTCCTTGTCTCAGTACCTAACTCCAACAGCACTTAAGCACTTTGAAAATCCCATTAGATGCCAGTTTGCTACTTAGGCACCTAAATAACTTTTAAAATCTTGTTCTACACCTCTAACAAAGTATGAGAGAAAAGAAGTGAAAAACAAGGAAAAACAGACACTAGGAACTCGGCTATTTCAATAGGTTACTTAACATTCATTGCTGTTCAAAGCCAGTGTGCTCATGCTGGGTGTTTGTCATGGTTTAAGTGCAGTCAGTAACTCAGACCCATGCAGCCCTCTCGCTCACTCCCCACCTTCCTCCCCCTGCCCAGCTGCCGGAGGGACTGGGAGGAGAATTGAAAGAATGTACTCCCACAGGTTGAGATAAGAACAGTAACTAAGGTATAACACAAACCACTGCTGCTACCACCAGTAATAATAATGCTAAGGGAAATAACAGGAGAAGAGAATACAACTGCTTACCACCTGCTGATACCCAGCCCGACCGAGCAGTGCCCTAGCCCTTCCAGGTAACTGTCAGTTACATCCTGGGCATGACATGCTGTGGTATGGAATACCTCTTTGGCTAGTTTGGGTCAGGTGTCCTGTCTCTGTTTCCTCCCGGCTTCCCCTCCTCCCTGGCAGAGCATGAGACTCAGAAAATCCTTAGTCAGACTAAACATTTGAGCAGTAACTAAAAACATCGGTGTTATCAGCACTGTTCCCAGGCCAAAAGTCAAAACCACAGCACTGCACCAGCTACTAAGAAGGAGAAAAACGACTGCTACTGCTGAACCCAGGACAGTATTGAAATGAGGATAATCATTGATACCACTCAGTTTTGGCCATTCAAATTATCCAGTTGCCTAGGCAGCCTCTGCAGGTTGCCTTTTCATAAACAGGCTGGGGTAAGTTCCTCCAGAGGGTGGTTCAAAGAATCCTAACTGAGGTGTTCTGTACTGCTCTGTGGGGGAGTGTTTATCTTTCCAGTACAGGGAGCCTGGCTGGTTACTTAGCTAAAGCAGGAATTGAAAGTTGGACAAAATCAATAGACCCTGTAACATTTATTTTTAACTATTATGTAAGAATGTGAGTCTACTATCGTAACAATAGAAACCATTTGAGAATTTCAAATTGTGGACAAAGCAAGGCAGCATAGCATGGTGGTTTATTCATATGTGATTTAATTAAGGAACACCAGCTTTATATTATCCATGAATATTACTGAAAGCATATTTTGGTTTCCTCTCAAAGTGGGAAAGCTCATTTTAAATTCCATCAATGTCCACTTTGTAGTCTTTGTTCACATTTCATTTATTTTATGTTTTATGTAGGTTCTCCTGTGTGACAATTCAGTTGACCATAGGAAAACTGTTATGTATGGAATACACGGAACTCTGTTGTGTTTTCATGGAAGCAAGTATTTTATTTCTTCTTAATCCCAGCTCTTTCATGACAAATGAATGGAAAATGTGGATGACATTTTAATTAAAAAGTAAAATACAGAATGAACTGAAAACCTAATCTTGCTTCTACAGCTTTTGGCATGGACTCCTTTAAATGTCTAGAACCTCACTACAGATAGAAGTAAACAGCCTACAACTGATCCTGTGTTTGCCCTTACTGAATTCCAGTATGGTTTGTTGTAGTTAGTGTCTTGAAAACATAACAAATACAATGTAACTGTAGAACTGATTGAAAATTGAAGGAACATAAGTTAATAATGCACTATAATGTAGTTAGGATTTTTTTTTGTGCCAAGTTTGTTTTTCCCCTGGGTAAATAAAATATATTGTTGAGCGATAAATGTGAATTTTACTGAAATATTGCCCAGCTTTCCACAGAAATCAGAATGACTATTTAAGCATTTCTCATAGACTGGCAAAACTCCAAAATGAGATAATTAAGGCTATTGTGTCTCAATATTCCACTCAGTTTACTAGAATGTAGAGAATATAAGAAAAGATAGATTCTGCTCCCTCCCCTGCATTAAAGGAAGAAGATTTGAACTTAGATCCTTCACTTCAGGTAAATGGCTAAACTGTCTTTCCTTTTAGAATGGTAGGGAAAAAAAAAATTAGAAACCTTTTTTGAAAATGTCAAATTAGATACATATGGGAAGTCTCACATGAGCACTGGATTATCCCAGAGATGAGAACACAAAAGCAGAAAATCTGAGTTCCAGCATATACATTTAAATTATTTACATAGAGCATAAAAGCAATGTGCTCATAGATCCAACAGAGATGATCACAGCCACTTACCCAACCCTTCCTTAGAAAAAGAACAAGGCATGCATGGTGAGATGCATTTGAATGAGGTCAGTAAGGAGGGTTCAAGTAGTGATTAAAAATTTGACCCTTGTTTATTCAGAATGAGTGCTGGACAAGAATCATGGACATAAAGACAAACAAAACTTTGTGTTTAATGGAGGATTTGGGAGCAAATTAATCATTCACTAAAGGAAAAGATAAAATCCAACTCTATTTTGATTACCCAGTATCCTGAGAATACTGATTTGATATTTGCTAATACTAGTTGACTGCCACTTGTCTTGGGATAACTTTCAGTGAGTAGTATAACCGTGAATTATGTAAATACGAATGCAGTAGCATAGCTCTCTTCCTAATGATGATTGCTTCTTAGTAACTGTATGTATCATTCTGGTAATAATAATGTTATTTATTATGTTAATTTATTACAGTTTTCCCATTAAATATTTCTAGATGTGATTGGACTATCTAACACTTGATGCAGTTAGGAATGACATGGCCAACATTTTTTTATTAACAACAAAAATTAATTAATTTAGTAACATAAACAATTAATTTGTTAATGTTGCTCTTGTTTGGTATGTGATATACCATGGTAGGTACTGCTTATTTTGCCAACAGTTTTTTATTCCCTGCATTTCCTGTGAGCTTGTTTTAAAGGTGCAGCATAGAACAAAGGCATTACCGAGTCTAAGCAAACAAAACCATACATATATATACCCCATGATCAGTTCTGTATTTCTACTATTAGATAGAACCTTTAAAAAAAATTAAAATTACACATATGTATATATGTTTATCTGTCAGAAACCAGATATACAGTGGCACCAGCAGAAAATTGCATACCAGTTCTTAAATGTAAGATCTTATTCTTGAGTTTAGAAAGGGTAAATTATCCTTTCAGGAAAGATACTGGAGACGTTACTGAGCACACTATTGGCAGGGCAGGGAGGGTATTCACATCTTTACTAATTCTCCAAGAAATGGGGAAAGAAGTAAAAAGGAGACACTGCCTAAAGGCATTTCACTTTTCCATGCCTCATCCGAATTTTAATTCTGGAAAAAGAAGAAAAATCTGGAATCTTTTCTTCTGGAAGTTATCTGGGCATGAAATGCATTACAAAATCAAGAAAGAAATCAGCAAGGTTGGACAACCAAGGATAAGTGCAAGAGGTGAATGACAGATAAAAGTAAGCTGAATGAGCACAAACCGAAGTTTTAAAATGCCTTACTAAGCACAAAATGTCTCTGGCTTCAAAAGCCCCAGAAGACCATCTCTGTGGCAAACCAACCTATTTAAACAGAAAGGTCAGACTGTCAAAGAAACTAAGCTGCCTTATGGAGCTGTAGAGCAGATGATGAACTGGGAGGTAATTTAATGAACTCCTCCAAGCTCCCACCCTTCAATATTTCACATCTGAGGTATTTTGGCTCCACACTTAGCAGTGCAACAGTTATTAGCTCAGCAAGATCCAGGAAACAGTAATTATCCTGAAGAGAAGTTAAGGGAGGAAAGCAAACTTTATCCCCTTTTTGCCATTAAGACAACACTAGTTTCACAGTTGTCTTCCATAATCTGTTCACCTTTTCAGAGCTATCTGGTTTTCCCTTTAATAACAACGACCTTTGATGCTGGAGAATGTCTTTGCTGCTGACACACAGGGCAGAGGAGAGCCCTTGGCATTGGAGCCTTCAGGTTATTCCCCCATTCGTTTGTTTCCCTGGTCAGGGACTACATCTGATCACCCGGAGCAATTAGCATTGTCACTGTCGTTTCCAGATACAGCTCAAATGCAATCATCCTTCTAGCTGACTGTATACACTGTTTCCTCATAAGAAACATGCAAAAAAAAAAAAAAAAAACAAAAAAACATGCAAGCAGTTTTTTTTTTTTTAATAAAAGAAGGTGTCAGTAGCAAAAAATAGGTTTTTTTCTCTCTTGTGAACAATGAAACATCTCATTTGCAGATTAAAGTCTCCTTTTCATTAAAATTAAAACTTCAGCTAAGAAGCAACTTTTATATGTTATCTTGCTTCCTGATTTAATGAGCACAAATGTATTTAAAAATGATTAAAATAAATTGTTAATCAATTACTATAATGAAATTAACAGTGACTTACAGTATATTGTCTCATATGAACTAAGTATCTGCTCATATGAACTAAGTATCTGCTAGAATGCAGTGGTTAGCTACTGTGGTGAAATGAAAGCCATATTTAGGAACACGCATTCCAAATATCAGTTATATCTCAGACAATGTTACAATCTCAGTTCCCTGTATAATATAAAATATTCAAAACTTTTACTGAAATTGCTGCAAACATCTCTGTGTACTTTTAAACTGATTCTGCACATATTTACTCTGCTAATTTACCAGTGCATCCTTGTGTATTTATTAGATTTATTTTATTATATTTATTGCTTGTCTGTATTTTTTAGCACCTTTTACATTTGTTCTGGAGCTATTAATTTTCAAAGTAAAAGTATCATTAGTGTTATCCTTCAAAATACGAACTGGCAAAAAAGATTTGAAGAACCATGACATCTATTGCATTCTAACCTTCTGACAAGAACAAATTCTTCATGTTACAAATATTTTAGCGCCTTATGAAATGGGTAAAAGCTAGCATCCAAAAAATTAAGAAGCATAAGGAGTTGAAACTTTACATATTCTCCTTCTAAAATACATGCAATTCACAAAATTCATTAAGAAGAAAATAAAATGTTTTTTGTTTTCTTTATTAAAATATAGTCAAAGTGTAATTAGACATAAGCAAAATTAACAAAGGGTGGTAATTTTATTGTTTCATGTGTACTAATATACACTGGGACACTGATCATAACTGTGTAACAAAGTTCCATGAAGTCACCTGTAACAAAGCAACTTGCACCAGATAAAAAGGACAAGGGTACTTTAAAAGTAATCAAATATAATTAGAAACTGTAGTATTCTCAAGGTCAGAGCTTCTGAACAACTTAAAGGTTATATGCCTCAAAGCCACACCGGCCCTGCAGTACAGTGTCATCTCCTGGCTTCCAGTAGTGACCATGAGGGAAACTGGAGCTTCCCTTGCAAGAATTATAGTTGATTTTCTGGAGACTGACCAAACTGGAACTCATCTCTGTCTATTCTTTTCTCTTATTCTGCTGACAGAGTTGCCTATGAAACAAATTAAGATCTGCCAATAAGTTTATGTCTGAGTGTTTTAAAATCAATCAAAGGGCAAAACTGGCATTGCTGCACCAGCTTGGCCTTAGAAACTCCACTTTTCTAATCCCTAAACTCATGAACTAAATTCCCTGTTTACCTTAGCTGTAGAAGTTCTAGAGCTACTTCAGAAGGCACAGATAGGGATAGCAACTCTACTATCAACCTCAGGGCAAGCCATTCCCACTTGCGGAAAAAAGTCTATAGTTATCCATTTGCTTTCTTGTTTTTAAGCTATTATAAACCTCTGCAGGGAAATAGGATATTCAATTAGCAGATTCAATTTTCTCACTTGCAGGGAATGGGGGAGGGAATTAGACTATATTTGCCTAACACAGTGGACTGACTATGAAATCAAAAGGTGTTTATAGGCCCTATTGACCAGTCCTGCTGAGTGTTTTGGGTGAAACAGTGATTCTGCAGTCATGATAGGTTCTCTACATACGTTAACTCCCGCTCAGTCCAAAATCCTTGTGCTGCTTATTGGTTTTTTTTTCCAGGGATTCTGGTTGTAGACACATACTCCCAAAGAATCTTTTCAGCATGTCACAAGTTGCTATGAACTTTACCTAACCAGTGGGAAATATTATTACACAGACTATGTTGTAAGATTGAAACAACTAGGCAGCCAGACACAGAAGAGAAGAACATTGACCTCATAGAAGCCTTCCAGTATCTGAAGGGAGCCTATAGGGATGCTGCAGAGTGACTCCTCATTAGGGACTGCAGTGACAGGACAAGGGGTAATGGGTTTGAACTTAAACAGGGGAAGTTTAGATTGGATATAAGGAAGAAATTTTTTCCTGTTAGGGTGGTGAGGCACTGGAATAGGTGCCTCATAGGGGATAGGAGATGAATGCTCCATCCCTGGCAGTGTTCAAGGCCAGGTTGGATGAAGCCTTGGGTGATATGGTTTAGAGCAAGGTGCCCCTGCCCATGGCAGGGGGGTTGGAACTTGATGATCTTAAGGTCCTTTCCAACCCTGACTATTCTATGAGTCTATGATTCTATGACCTGTAACAAAGACTCTCATTTAACCCAAGAAATGATACAAACTACACAGTGGAGTGGAAAGAGTGCAAGATGTAGAGCAAAACGGAAGTGAATGTTGGCTGTCCCTGAAGGACATGAAAAAGCCTCTGAACACTGGAAGAATTAGCCTTAAATAGTGGTTTGAGTGACTGATGGGAGTACAGGAATAGAGAGGAAAACAAAAGAAAGATGATTCTGACACAAACAATAAGAAATTCCAAAAAAGCTGAATTCTCATGTGTCAGCCTGTAAGATCAGATCACATCCAATTTTAAAATCACCAGGGCAGATACAGAGTTAATTTAATGTGTCCTGTAGCTGCTGATAAGTCACACAGTCACAAGTCAATCATACCACAGCTGACTGATAGTAGTCTGTTCTATTCACTTTATACATTGAAGTGCCATGGGAAGAGGGAGAAGCCTTTGCTGCCACTGTAGGGCTCCCTTGCCACCTGTGTATGTTACAAAGAGACAAAGCATCAAACTTACCTTCACAGGGCTAAAAAAACTAGAACATGGTTTATGAGATTTTCTTCCATTTTTGTGTTGTTAGTACCTTCATAGGGTTAATTACCAGGTTCCACTGTATTGTAGGTAAGATTAGGTCAGTTTAAGTGACTAATTTGCCACAGAAATCTTACAAAACTATCGGTTCTAAGAAAGAGATGGGAGACATTACTGATGGGATCTGTTACAGACCGCCTGATCAAGAGGACTCTGTGGATGAAACGCTCTATAGACAGATAGGAACAGCCTCATGTTTGCAGGCCCTTGTCCTCATGGGGGACTTCAACCACCCTGATATCCACTGGAGAGACGGTACGTCCTTGTCTCTAAATTAGAGAGACATCAATTTGATAGGTGGACCACTCCGTGGATAAAGAACTGGCTGGATGGCCGCACGCAAAGTATTATGGTCAATGGCTCAATGTCCAGTTGGAGACCAGTAACGAGTGGTGTCCCTCAGGGATCGGTGTTGGGACTGGTCTTGTTTAACATCTTTGTCGCTGACATGGACAGTGCGATTGAGTGCGCCCTCAGCAAGTTTGCTGATGACACCAAGCTGTGTGGTTCGGTTGATATGCTGAAGGGAAGGAATGCCATCCAGAGGGACCTTGGCATGCTTGTGAGGTGGGCTGATGCCAACCTCATGAAGTTTAACCATGACAAGTGCAAGGTCCTACACCTGGGTCGGAGCAATCCTAGGCACAGCTACAGGTTGGGCAGAGAAGAGATTCAGAGCAGCCCTATGGAGAAGGACTTGGGGGTGCTGGTCGATGAGAAACTGAACATGAGCCAGCTTCAGTGTGTGCTCACAGTCCAGAAAGCCAACCATATCCTGGGTTGCATCAAAAGGAGTGTGACCAGCAGGTTGAAGGAGGTGATCCTGCCCCTCTCTGCTCTCCTGAGACCTCACTTTGAGTATTGTGTGCAGTTCTGGTGTCCTCAACATAAAAAGGACATGGAACTGTTGGAACAAGTGCAGAGGAGGGCCACGAGGATGATTGGGGACTGGAGCATCTCCTGTATGAAGATACGCTGGGAAATTTGGAGCTGTTCATCCTGGAGAAGAGAAGGCTGCATGGAGACCTCCTAGCAGCCTTCCAGTATCTGAAGGAGGCCTATAGGGATGCTGGGGATGGACTCTTCATTAGGGACTGTAGTGACAGGACAAGGGGTATTGTGTTCAAACTTAAACAGGGGAAGTTTAGAGTGGATATAAGGAAGAAATTCTTTACTGTGAGGGTGGTGAGGCACTGGAATAGGTTGCCCAGGGAGGTTGTGAATGCTCCACCCCTGGCATTGTTCAAGGATAGGTTAGACAGAGCCTCGGGTGACATGGTTTAGTGGGAGATGTCCCTGCCTATGGCAGGGGGGTTGGAACTTGATGATCTTAAGGCCCTTTCCAACCTTAACAATTCTATGATTCTAGGATTCTATGAAAAGCAGTTACAGAAATTTCAGTCCACTTTTCAAAATAATTTTCCCATCATTAAAATGCTTCACCTGGAGTATAGAAATTGGATATGCAGTAGGCAACAGTATATAGCCTGTAACTGATCCTTTTATAACAATACCAGTGTCCTTGTCAATTAGCGAGCATCAAGTTCCTCTGCTGGCTTTCCCCCTGTGCTGTGAAGCATCAGTATCCTCATTTCCACAGGTGGAATGGAGACTTGCTCCCTCTTGTGTTACCTTATTGCTTTGTACTTAAAACACTTTAAAACTGGAATATGTACTAACCTTTCAGGTACTGTATAAAACCCCACCACTTTCATTCACTAAGCATTATGCTTATCAGAAGAAAAGATTTTGTACAGTGACTAGGATGGAGTGGGTGCTGACTAAGCTGCTGAGTCAAAAAGAGGCATTTGCAGATCATACCCAGCACTAGTTGTTTCCCTCTGGATGGGTCTAAGCAGCTCCTGGATCTGCATGCAAGAGCCATATATTGCCATGTGCATCTGGCACCATCAGGGAGGATAAGACATCTCTTTCAGCCCCATGGCACTGTGTTGTGATAGCAAGTGGCTTGGCTCAAGGAGCAGAGGTTAGCCAAGGAGGTACAAAAGGTTGATCTAAATATGGACATAGTGCCTTTTACATCACTCTGCATTTCTTGATAGGATGGGTGGTGGTGTATTTTGTGCATCTTATCAAAGAAATATGTTGCCAAGTAGCAGGGAGCATTGATTAGTATTTGTATCAACCAGTAGAAGTCTCTGGAAGGCAGGAAACACTTCATCATCCTTCAAAGTAAATGGATGTGCTCAGTAAAAGGAAGACAGTGTGCAGGAGATGTCAAGCACAGCAGGAGGAAAAGTACAAGCAAGGAAAACTGACCCTAGGATGTAAAAAAAGCTTATCTTAGGTGGCAAAGTTTTGGACAGTCTTTAAAGTGAAAGACGTTTATTCTACAGACCTATATCTGACTGACTAAATTTACTTCTAAGCTTAGGAAGTCTGCAGGGAAGACCCTCCTTTGCCAAAACGGTAAGTAGATTTGTCTTAAACCATTTTGTGGTATTACCAAGCAGAGCTGAGTTTTCTGTTTAAAGAAAAAAAAAAAAAAAAGAAGGAATAGATGCTTCTAGTGAGGAGACATTTTTTAACAGAGGGATAAGGCTGAGAAAGAAACAGATCATTTGCGATAAGGTTTTATATATGTTTACTTCAGAGTCCAGGTGGAACATTTGGGTATATCATTTATATATTTCTGTTGTGAGGCTCCTGATCAGCCCCTCATAAGGTCAAGTAAGCAATAAAGCACCCATAATAGATAATACTGTGAAATTATGAATTTGTGTGTGACCCTCCCCTGTTAAGTATGTGTATATCGCACATAGCACTATAACAGTATGTTTATGTAATGGAGAGAGCTTTTACTAAATCACATAAAAGGACATAATGTATACAACATAAGAAATGCAAGAAAAGAAAAATAAGAATAAAAAATTGGATGGAAATATCCCTTTCTTTACCATATGAGTATAGGAGCTGCCTTTTGACATATTTTCATCACAGTAGGAAGGCAGACAGATAATGCTCTGAAACATCAATACTTCCTAGCCAAGTGTTTGAAACAAGAAAAGACCTTAAAAAATTGAAAACAAATATGCTAAAGATATATAAAATTGCAAAAACTGGTGAATTGAATATGAGAAAGAGGAAAATACTTCAAAACATTAATTTTCAATTCTTAAGGCAAATAAAAGAGATTATAGTAGATGATTATTAGTAACTGTAAGGGAAGGCAACCTATTAAACTGATCTCATAAAAAATACATTATTTCTGCCTTTTATCACCTTTCATTATCCAATAATCTGAAATATATGGGTGAAATATTTCCCTTCTTCAGTATGGAAATTCTTCTGACGCATCATTTTGTGAGGTTCTAAGAGTATCACAGTTTCACATTTCCACCTGTGGCAAGGCACAGACAGACTACAAATGGAAAGAGGGCTTGAAGGTACAAGCTAGAAAATGCAGAGTGAAAACCAGGAATTGTGTCTAACTTGAAGAACGGTAACTGAATTTGCCACGTCTAACTTCCTGAGCCTGTGTTGCCTTCAAATAACAGAAATAACCTACAGGAAATAAACCAAATCTTCTGATAATGCAAAAGGCACTAAAACTGGTAGCCCAGTTATTTCATTGAAGAAAATAAAAAAATAGTAGTAAATAGGCTGATGAGGCAAGTCATATTAAAGTGATTAATATCAAATTTAAAAGTGAACAAGCAGATGATTGTAATGTGCCTGTAACCAAAACCAAACCTCAGACATGCATTTACATTGTTGACCAGCTGAGGAAATACACAATATCTCCCACAGAAAGGAAAAAGCTTCATCCTAGAAGACAGCAGGTTATGCTGAAGGCAATTTAATTCCATATATGCAAAATAATGATGTCATTTTCTTTAGCATTAATAGTTACTGGAGTTCTTGCAACCCAAATTCCTGCAGCTATGGTAGGGACAGGTTGGTGTCATTTATGTCTTTGCTTGAGAGTCAAGACATCTTCTGAATACTTCTCTCCTGTGTTTATGAGGTAGGGGTTAGTAGAAGATTCATCAAGTAATTACACTTGTCTTCTATGAAGCTTAGGGAAAGGCAGCTTTGTGACCCCTTGCTAGTAGGGCTGGGTTATGGCATCCTTGGCAGATACTTCAGCTGTTGTCACATATGTTGATAAAAAACTCCATATGCTTTAATCCTCAAGTGGCTAGAATATTTTACTGCCATAAAACTAGTAAACAAGTACTTAATTTTCTGTGCTTGGTTTCTTTATCATTACAGGCGACAGGATAACAGTATATGCTGTTCTCATTTTTTCATTTCTGTTGCAAAGAGAATATATTTTCACCAAAGTGACAGAGCTCTTGTCATTTTATATTTCCTGAGCAATGAGTTGCCCTGTGAAGTGTCACATCAGGTTGTATCAGTCACATTGCTTTGCTTAATGGCGAACTGAATAGATCTCAACTGGAGCAGAAAGTCAGGAAGGGTTCTAAAAACAGCCTTGAAATAACAATTAACTTGTCCTTTACAAATATCCAGTGAAAACGAAATTAGAGAGGCCGATGTTTTTGCAAACATAAAATGCACCTCTTCCCCACCCTCCAATAGAGTTTTCACATCAGTCATTATTACAAGCATGACTGTATATAAGGTATAGAAAATTCACTATAGTCAAATAAGATACATTTTCTGGGATACTGAAGGTGTACTTATACTTCAGGAAATTCCAAAGTTTCTCCTGTCTTAAATTTTGTGGATCAGAATAATGAAAGTTACCTTGGGCATGGACCCCAGGACAGTGGTAGCATAATGCAGTAAACAAGGCCCTTAAGTATATAAAGTGCTGTGAATTTTACTTTAAGGGTCTGATACCTACATTGCCCTTTGTATACGTTGAAAATTTCCAATTTCCTCTGAAAAACATCTGTATTCAGAGATCACTCTTGTATATAATATCTAAGACTTACTATTGGCTTTGATACTCCAATGAACTACAATAGACATCTTGCATACCTGTTGACTTATCAGAAAACCTAATAACATGGCTTAACTTCTTAGAAGGCTGAAAAGATTTTGCTGAATGACAATCAAATGCATCTAGACCTTCTGTGATAAAAGTTACATAATTGTTGTCATTACATATTGCACTTTTAGCATGTTCTACCTTTGAACAGGAAGTCTTCAGAGGATGAAATCTGAATGAGATAGTTTGCAGCTCATAAATAACAATTGTGCTTATTACTGGGAAAAATGAACAAAACTGTAACACAACTGCTCTTCTATTTTAGCTTACTCTAAAACAAATGAGGCCATCACTGTAGGCCCATCTAATTAACAACAGCTGGAAAATGTTCTAGGCCAATTTTCCTATCAGACAAATGGCTATAGGATTTAACAGAGAACAACAGTTTTCCCAGTACAAGACTGTAAACTGCTCTCTAGGGTATACTGACAGTATAAGAGATACTATTATGGGAAGTGATAGATATTTTAAGTTTCTAGTGTAGAGTCTCTCTAAGCAAATAGACCAACAGTTTTTTCACGTGCAAGATCTGGCATGGGTGTTAGTAGATTGAACATATGTTTTGGTTCTCAAATAACTTTGTTCCCTATGGTCTGATTCCCTGATTCATTTTATATGTACTTTAATTCATTCCTGGACTTTTTTTTTAAGAAAAATAACTAGTTGTTTTTGGAAAACATCTAGATATAAACCTCTCATTTCTTTGCTCTATATAGGGAAAGAAATGAAACTGCACAAGATTTTGCTTCCTTCATCCCCCTTTAAGCTATGAGGCAAGCCATGATATTTCAGTTCATTTTGTTCATAAAGAGGGAAACTTACTGCTATGCTATATAGCTAAATATTATAGCTACAAAACAAATACTTAATGTTACGATATAAAAATACCATTTTTTAAAGCCTGTGAAGCAGCTGTAATTTTCAAGTGCCACAGCTTTGCCCTGGGACCAAGGGTATATGACAGGGAATCCAGAAGATACTTTTATCAAATACAGTCCACTGTCACAACAGTGTATGGAGAAGGGTTCATCACTAATACAGACACAAGGGCTTCTGTAACTCTTGGCTTGGAGGCCTGGAATCACTCCCAGGCAGCCTGGCTTTAGCAGTATAAGCATTGTCTGTGCATTTGTCACTGAGCCAATGACTTCCACAATTTCTGTTTGTATGTGATGCCTCCATTCAAGAAAATCAATGATATTTTGTTCATGGCAGAGTTGCAGGAATGATTAAAAGATTAACTGAAAAGTCACATTGAGAAAGACTCCAGAAACTCTGCCTCTTTAGTTTAACAAGAAGGAGGTTAAAAGGGAACCTCATTACAGTCTATAAGTAGTTACAAGGAGGCAAGAGATGTCAGTGTGCCAGCATGTCTAAGCAGAAAGTAGAATATAGATATAATCAGGAGAGGAAAAATATAACATAGTTTGTGGGTTTTTTTAATAGTGAAGATATTAACCTTTGGAACATATTACCAGTAGGAGCGGCAGATTCATCATCACTTAGATTTTTTTGAAATTGAGACAAGATTTTATTTTATTTTTTCCAGAAGACTTGTTCTAGTTCAAGCATGAATTAATTTAGAAAAGTTCTGTCCTTTACAGAAGGTTAGACTACATGACCCTTTCTTGATGGGAAACCTATGAATCTATTACTGTAACAGAGAATTATGCTGACAATAGATCTCAACCAGCTATTTGTCCTGTTCATAGGATACATCATCTATAACATTCAGACTTACATTTGTAGAATGTCACTTAATTGTAATCATGAAAGTTGGGCTGACTAGACATCTATTTTCATTGTATAAACCACAAAAATAGCAGCATCCTATTTTAGATGTTCATATACATAGCCCATATTTATTTCCGTACTGTTCCTAAGATTTGTGATATAATTGCAAAACTAAATAATTTTAAAATCTTTTCTTTTTTGCTTTACTGTGATTTTTATCTCAATTGTCTGTACAGATAAAATTCACCATGCTTCCCTATTTAAATTGTGTTTAGCTTATTAGATCTGGCATAAGCTGAGATGATACTGAGACATTGTTATCCTCCAACATTCTATCATACCCAAACTTGCTGTGACTCCAAAAATTCAGTGTTTCAGAAATCTCTTTGCACAGCTCTTTGTTTTCCTCTCCAATGCTTTGCAACATTCTATATGAAGGGCATTCTATATGAATTACCATTCTGCACATAGATTTGCCATTTTCCTAACAAAACAGATCAGCTTTGCTATTTTACAGGTATCAGGGAAAATAGAAAGAAGGTTTGTCTGGATTATTTGAAAACCTTTTTCAGTCTCTTATAAATATATCAATCAAACTTGTCTCTTCAGAAATCAGAATGGAGTGACTGGATTTTGATATTTGCTTCTGCTGCTTCACACTGTTCTAGTCATGACAAGGGGGATCTAAATTTTTGCAGGAGCACTCCATTTCTTTAACAGAGATTCAGGGCAAATACATTCATAGAGTTTCTATTTGGTTTCAGTGACTATTTTTTGTCAGTTGTTTTGTTAGCAAAAACTAAACAATAATCTTAAATTATTTTTTCTGATGATAGAACTTCTATTTTTTTTTCTCTAAGTATACACATAATGTCACGTCCTATTACCAACCACTCTCAGATTTTTCACAGCTGTCTGACCCATTGAGATACACATTATCTAAGAGGCTGATTAAAAAGATGGGGGGTTTTTGATTAATATAGCTCTCTGCAATCTTGAATAAGCATAATCTACAAGGCATGGATATTACATATTTCATAGTCTGGCTATGATTTTCACATTAGAGAAAACCTTTTTTTTCCTCAGGTACACAACTTGAATAGATTTCTCTTGTGAGGATGATCTTCAGATGGTTCATATTGCATTTCACTGGTGAATGATGCTATCCATATTACAGACTACACTGTTTCTTTCCCTTTATATATATATATATATATATATATATATATTCAGATGCATTTTAGTTCAGTTCTATGTCTTGCATTTCTTCCTATATTTGTTTTGGATTGATATCAATTCAAATGTCTCTGGCTTTGCCTTCATCTATATGCAATACTAGTTCTGCAGAAAGACAAAGAATTTGCAGATGACCTAATATTATCCATTATTGGCACTGTAGGACTGAACTAGTGAGCTTAAATGGTGAATATGGAAGGTACTGGTCAAGTGCATAACACAGATTCTCTATCCCAAACCACTTAAAATGATGAATATGAAACAGAAGATAATATGAGATATATTGAGAAAAGATATTTTGAGATGACAAAAATTTACACTTTCAAGGTTCCACTGTGTGAAATTAGTGGTGTTCATTGCCCATTACTCTGTCTCTGAATATAGCTGGTAACAGATGGTCAAGAAGTGTTAGAACAAAGTGCATATAATGATACTTCATCAGAAGAATCCTGGCCAAGTTTTAGCTGCACATCCTTTTGATTAAGAAGTGGTGTTTTTGAAGTTAATATCCATTCATGAGTACTTTTTCCATGAGACTGTCCAGCTATTTTTCAAAACTATATTCAGTTTTATGCAAAGAATTTCATAGCTGGTTTATGGGATGTCTTAAGAAACATCTCCTTCTATCTGTCACCACCTGAGACTTATACCATTATTGAGTTAGACTTGACTTTGAAATTATTTCCACCAATATTCTCAGGTCTTGGTGATTTCTTTATTTTTCTATTAAACTGTTATATATTAAAATATATAAATATATATAAAAAATATATATATTAAAGATAGCAATTCCACTTATTAGGGATAGCAACCACATTAAGCTGCCATCTTTGGCCAATGTTAGTTCCAACCTATAGGCTAGATTTTGCTACACTTTCTGACACTGGGTAGTCATTAGGAGTAGGTGAACCAAGGAGATTAGATAGATGATAGATGATAGATAGATAGATAGATGATAGATAGATAGATAGATAGAAAGATAGATAGATAGATAGATAGATGATGATAGATAGATAGATGATAAATAAAAAGTTAAATTTAGGCATAACTTAAGCACCCAAATCCAAATATTTTGTTCTCTTTAAACCATAATTTAAACAAATCTGTAAAATATACTGGTATCCATATCTTGATATAAACCCATCGTAGTTTCTATTGTTTTGTTTCTAGCTCAAAAGCAACTTCAAATCTGATAAAGTCAATTAGATGAGTGCTTAGCTTATGTCTATTTTGGATTCATATATTTGGTTTTCAGTAGCCCATTTTCCTTAAAAAGCTCAACCTATTAGTCCTCGGATGTGCACTGGTATATATTCTTGTATTCCAGATGATGACAGAAAGAAAGGATGAGTTGCTAATTTTTTATAATTTTTTTTATGGAGAGTTTTAAAGCAGATTGCACCTGGGTTTAAAATTAAATCATCCCAGTATCAAACACAAAATTCCTTTTTTCTAAAGGAGTTCTACTTAGCAAAAAATAATTAAGGTAAGTTGACTGTAAAGTGGCAAAGGTCACATGTTATGCATGCCATTTTTATGCATTAGTGGGTTAGAGGTAGACTGCATAAGAATGTAAACATGTTCATGTATTGTAATCAGACACATTTTGGGAATTGGAAGTGGTGTAGTCCTTCTCTGTGTCACTTTGTTCAGAGAATAATTACTTTAGGCAAAGAGATTCTGCAGGTAAGATACACAACTTAGTAGAAACCACTTACTGCGTAGTGCTTAACTGCTGGATTAATCATTAACATGCTCACCACTCCCAAGACTTAGCTAATGACTTTTGGCTGGCCAGGCACATGCTACTCTCATAGAAAAGGTTGCCTCTGATGTTCTTTGGAGTGGCTTGGCCTTTGATATTGCTGATTTCCTAGCTCATGTATTTTTCCCTTAAGATTTTTTTTATCTTCCATATGAATACTCTTTTATTCTTGAACTGATAATACTCATAATATCTAAAGTCCTGCATCTGTCTGCACTTTTACCATCGTTATCCTGCATGGTTCTATAATGTTGATGTTCTCACATATACTTCCTGTATCTGAGCTGTTTCCTCAGGAATCTGAGTCAAGGTTATGCACATTGGAAGCAGGTCTTGTACAACAAATATCTAAACACTTGAGATCAATGTTAGAATGGAATTCATCTGCATAGACCAAGAATTGCTTATGTGCTTTGTCCTATAGTTGTTTAATGTAAATATGCCCAAGCCCCTTTCCCTCACAGTCAGGAAGAGACCCAGAAATATACTCAGCCTTCTTCTCCCTGAAACCCCCAAAATCTACTGCTATTTTCTTCAAAATGAATCTGTTTTCAGAGGCTGATTATGTTCTATTCTCTCTTCTCCCTATCTTTATGTCATGCTCATGTTCATAATTCTTTATAAACTGGCAGATGCTACACTGTGAGAGACTAGCATCATGGAATAGAGTGCTTCCAAGCAAAGACAGGAAGTGTGAACACCTCCGTACTGACTTCTTCATGTCTTCCAGAAAGATCAATGATACCTAGATTTCCATACCTTGGAAAAATCCCTAGCAGCTGAAGGGTCCCATGCTGTCATGATAAGGAGTTTGGGAGCCTCTTGTCTTCTGTATTTCCTATGAGAAAACTTAGTCATATTCCCCCACATGACCCTGGCTTTTGCAGAATCATTTAGAGACACTCACAGTTCTGTCCCTGGGGAATCTATGTGGCTAATCTTAGAATCTGTGTATTCTTTTGAAGGGCTAAAAACCTAAAGCTTTGGTATTGCCACAGGAAATCCCCTTGTGAATTTGAGCCTTTTTCTCTCTGGGTGGTTTCTAACTGAGTACACTGTGACTCCTATTAGATACCATTTCACTGCATGGTTGGTCAATGTTTAACCAAAGCAGACCATTGCAAATTATAATGTGCTTTTTCTGCCTTGGTTCCAAACTGTGATCACCTTCAAGATTATGCAATGTTTTTCCCATGGAATAAGATTCTACATGGATTATTTTGTTGGTGTTTGCTTTGGATATATTATCTCCTATACCCTTTTAGTATCAGTATATTTTCATTGACAGCTTGTTAAGTTTTCAAGAAAATGAAATCTATTCCCAGATGTTCAACTCATCTGCCACAATGAGAACTGAATTAGGACCTGAATGATTATAAAGTGACATATTACAGAACACAAAGCAAGCCAGTTATACTAACTCAATAGTCTTGAAAACTATGGAAACAGCTGGTTCATTTTGCATGTTAGAACAGTTTTAACTTAGGCATTTTAAGCCAGATGACACATTTATTGTAATTTCTCATTTAAATTTATGTTATCTTTAACAATCTTCTCCAGGCTAAACAGTCCACATCTCTCAGCCTTTTCCTATATAAGAGGTGCTACAGATCCCTTAATTACTGTAGGGTCCCTTCATTGAATTCTCTCCACTATATCTATGGCCCTCTTCTACAGGGGAGCTCAGACCTGGGCACGGTGCTCTATGTGTGGCTCACCAATGCTGAAGTCAGCCTGCTGATAATACTTAGTCTAATGCTGATGAGGATATAATTTGCCTTCTTTGCAGCAAGGGCACATTGCTACCTCAAGTTCAAATTTATATCATCAGGACTCTTATGTCCCTAGGCTTGAGAGAATATTCAGAAAAGTTATTTACATGCTGTTGGAAAATAAATATTCCATTTTATTATTCTTTTTTATATAACTGAAGAGAAATATATGTTAAAACTAACTTTTAAAGAAAATATTTAGCAGAAAATATCCCTAAGGAAACCTTGACTACTAATAAGTTTGTGTTTCTGCTATTATAATTATCATTATTTTATCTGAGGTTTTTTATCCGTGTTCTTAAAGAAATTTTTAGACAGATTTTTTTAATCAACATTTTACACAAAATTATATCACCATAAAGAGGTTGCTTTTTGAGAAGGTAGGTAATCCATTGTATAGCTGAGAGATTTCAGATCTAGTTCCTTATAATCTCCTTAATGAAGAAAATCTCTATACACAGTGGGTTTTAATTTGTTTCTTTTTTTAATTAATAATTCATTTTTGTCTTTTATGCATTTTGCATAATATTTACCTCTAGCTGTAATTTTAATTATTCACTATAAAATCAGTGGTGATACTTTAACATACATTGTAGGACTGCTAACTGAATCAATCTTCATACTTTTTGTTCTATAATGATCAAAATGCTTGTCGAGTTTAAGACTTTCTTATCTCTGTTTCTCAAGCTATATATTCTTAGTCATCATTTCATCATTCAGCTTAACTTTAATATCGTTTTATTATCCTTTAGCTACTTCATTACTGAAAGACTATTTTATTCTTTTCCAAAGAGAGGGCTTTTTTTCCAGACAAGCTATATATGAATGAAAGATAACTGTGTTGACAATGGAAATATTTTCTTCTCCAAAATATTTGCTCTCTGGCTGTGTCTCTGGCTTCAAGTATCAATTTTTACTGAACAAAAGATACTTCAGTTTTATCATTTGTCATTTTTTAAGCCCAGCCAGTAACTCAGAGCCTCTTACTGCTCCCTCTTTTACCCCTTTCTCCATACGGAATGTGGAGGAGAATCAAAAGAATGTAAACCCCACGGGCTGAGATAAGAACAGTTTAATAACTAAAGTACAATATACTACTACTGCTGCTACTACTAAAAATAATAAGGGAAATAACAATAGCAAGTATATAAAACTAAAAAAGAAAAGTGAGTACTTTAGCCCAGGTACCAAAACCAATATATGCTACAGCAGCGAACACTGGCTGTAAGTAAGGTGTGACATAAAAAAAATCTGAGACCAAGCACAACAGCTCCTAAAGAATATAAATTAACATTGTGATGGATGACTATTAATCTAAAACATCACTGTAACTGAAAAAAATTATTGGAGAGTTAACTGAAACACACTGTTGTATAGCTTCTCAGTAGGATTTGCATTGCAGAATAAGTTCATTTGTTGCATATTAAAAACTCAGAGTTGGTAAAGGAATCTCTATGCAAATCTTTGCATGGCAGAATGATTTTCTTAAGGAACATGACAACATCTTTGGAGATGGATGCTTCCATGGTCTTTCTGTACTTGCTGGTCCTAAACAACAAAATTTTGCTACACAGCTGCAGGTACATCACAGAAAGAATGCTTGCCTAAAGAAACAAGACCTGGTTTGCATGATCAGGTCCTCCAGTTGAAAAGGGTTTCTGATCTATTCCTTATCAGCTCAGGATTGTGTCAATACAGGACAGCATTTGGAAACCTGGCTGTCTAGCCCTGGGACTGTACATTACACAAAACAGGAGAGTGTATTCAGGCTAACCAAAGATACAGACCTGGAACTGATTTTGAGCCCTGTTGTGCAGATTCACATGTACCTGAACTTGCTACCATTTATTATAATTTCAGGCAATCGATGTCACATTAACTGATTTATTAAATTCCTTCAAACCAGTATTACTGGAAAGTCCTACAATGAAGAGCACAAGGACAAAGCAAATTCTAGCGTTTGACTCCTTGCTAATAAAGACAACCCATTTGGAGCAGTACACTTTCTTCTACCCCTCTCCTGTGTCTATAATTCAGGATCGATGAACAGGAAAGAAACTGCAGCCTAGCCTGAGGCTGGGGGAGAGGACTATGAAGCAGAGAATGAGGGATGAAGGCCAGGAGGGAAGTGCAGGATGACTCACCTTGAAGCCCCTGGTGAATCCATATGTGCATAGAAATACATACACACACAAGAGAAAGCATCTGCCCTTGGAATCACCATGGTTTTAGCTGAACTACAATTTTGGAGAAATGCTGCTAGCTTAGCTGCAGTTTGTGTTCAGTGAAGTGTTTCACTCCAATTCTGGATGATTTAAAAGCAAGTTATATCTGGTTTGAATCAGTTTTCAGTGGATTTTGAAATTTTTGATTTTCAGTCTGATCCGCTGAGTGCAGCACTGTAACACCTAAATTGCTTTGTGCATTTACCTCGAAGTAGCAACAACTCTGTAGCACTGCTACAGCACCAGGCACTGTGCCCAAGTCATAACCCTTGTCACAGCTATTCTTTCTCTACCCTTTTCCAGATTCCTCAGAAATATCAGTGCAGGAACGGGATGTAGCAGGAAAGCTATTGTAACAGCCAGGTTTATTATTCAAACATTGATAATGGAAATCAGATTCAGTACTGGAAATCAGATTCTTTCTATTAAATTTGTAGCCTCCTGATGTTTCAGGGAGAACTGGATGCTCCCAACTCTTGAAACACACTGGTATCTTACAGAAAACCTTGGATTAACTTCACAGTGAGAAAAATCTGGTGCCTATGGTTGTTGATAAATTTTCAAAACCAAGAAAATGATAAAGAAAGTTGTACTGTGGGAAATGCATTGCTATCTCTTGGAGATTTCTCAGTAAATGATAATCAACAATTGCCATCAGCTACACATTTTGTACAGATGGATAGCATTAGCAAATAATATCATATTGGCTTCTACATTTAATGTGTAGGCATTAGCTCATCAGCTTTAAATATGTTGCAATATGTCACATTTTTGTTATTATATCTTGCAAATTGTATACTTCATGGTACACAGGAAGTGACATATACATAGAATCAAAAGTTTAGACTTTTTTACCTTCTAGAAATAACAGGAAACTAAAAGTGTGTGAGCAGCCTAGTGGGTATTATCATTAAAGCAAAATCACTGAAGCCATTCCAAAAACATTTACATTAGATGATTCCCTGGGGGAAATGGAGAAATAAGTTCCAGCAGGATGAAAACCCTTCTGCTGCTAAGCTTCACACCTATTAGACTTTGGCTGTCTTGAGTACACCTAAGATCTGAGATGCATACTATAGCTAAATGATATTGGTTTGCAATATCAAAACACAGGCTACTATGACAAGGTCAATTAATAAATGCCTGCTGCAAATAGATCGTCCTAGCCTGTCAGGTTTGGGTTATTCCAAAGAAACAGGCAGGCAGGCAGACAGACATAAAAACACAGAGTGTTGGTCTCTAAATTGATTGTGTCTTCAACAATAAGAAATTAATACCATAATAGATGATTGACAAACTTCTGCATTATACTGGATTCTTTTTAAGAGACATCATTTTCAAATTCTATTTTTCAAAGTGATGCATCACTTAGTAGATATTGTATATATGAGGAGAAAACATAGCAGATTACATGCATACACATCTGCTATGGTCAGTATTTCCTTTTTTTCTGTTTACTGAAAATCTGCTGTTGTCAGTTTTCCCTCTTCTCACCCTTTGTTTGTTATTATTTAACTGGACATGTTGTTTTTCTCTTCTTTTATTGTAATTTTATTCAGATACCTGTGCACTTCTAGCACTAAACATGGCAGTTCTACAATAGTGATGAAAGTTTAATATAGACAGAACCTATAGCATTATACTGCAGTATCCTATCGTGTATATCTGTTGAAAGAAAGTTTTCATGCAAAGGACACAAATCCATCAAGGAATATGTCACTATGGAAATTGTTCAAAATAGATTTAATTTTATTAAATTCTGCCAATGTGATATACACTAAATATCTTGAAAAAGCCAGTGCAGTGCTTTTTGGTCCTGCTGGTTAAGCTGATATTAAAAATAATAATATGTTTAGAAACAGAAATGCTGTTACAAACAGAAACGTTATTCCTAATCAGAGGGACCCAGTCCACATTCTGGAGTTTCCAGTGTCTGTAATTTGCACTTCAATGCCATATTTCTAGTTAAGAAAATGCCTAACATAAGTGTTTAAATTTTCTGTCTAGTCAGTAGGAAATGATGAAGATTTCATAGATAGCTGATATTATCCCTAAGATCATCATCCACAGAGATGCTGCTAATGCAAAACTGTCTTGTGAGAAGAAGAAATGGAATCAGGCTCATCTTGCCCATAACACGACTCAGAGCCATATCATTCATATTGACAAGAGGTTACTGACATTTGGAGATTGCTAATCAAATTACAGAATGGTTGGGTTGGAAGGGACCTTTGTATATCTTCTGGTCCCACCCTGCTGTTAAAGCATGTTCACCTAGAGCAGGTTACACAGGATCGCATCCAGGTGGGTTCTGAGTGTCTGCAGAGAGGGAGATTCCACAACCTCTTTGGTCAGCTTGTTCCAGTACTTTGTCACCCTCACAGTGAATAAATTCCTCATATTCAGATGGAACTTCCTGTGTTTCAGTTTGTGCCTGTTGCCCCTTGTCCTGGCTTTTGAGCACTACTGAAAAGAGTCTCGTCCCATTCTTTTGACACTTGCTCTTAAGATATTTGTATGCATAAATCACTTTCACAATTTCACCTACAGATTTCTGTAAAAAAATTACCAGGCTGAAAGACTGATCGCTTTAACTGTTCAAGTAGCCTGTTAATTTTGTCTGAAAGAGATTAAAGGGAAACCACATAACAAAATTATTTGGTCTGTATAAGGTGCCAATGACAATGTGTTCTTTGCATATGTGATGTATGAGGGAATATCAATTCTGTCCAAAAGCAACTTTGACATTTTTAGGTTTTCATGCCACTTGGGACTTCCAGTCAGCATCTTTCACGTGTTTTCAAAGAAAGAAAATCATGTTCAGCTCTAGACCAACAGTATAATATTTCATTGGAGAAATTCTTTAGTTCTGGGCTGTCTTATGATTTTTGATCACAGGCAAATTAAGTGGATAGCACTGATACAGGAGCTGATGTATGCCACCACTTCTTTCCCATTTTCTGTGATTTACACACAGGTAGTTTTACAAATTAGGTGTGCCTAAATTTCAGGTTAGTGGTTTAATTAGTTGGAGAAAGGAAGAATGTTTCCAAACCATGTAAAATACCAGATTATACTCAAAATTGAATCAAAATTGAGACATTACAGAAGTGCTGAATAATGAGAAATGATCTGTGAATCTCAGTACTACTACTATTATCTTTAAGAATGACTCACCAATTGTGCTCCTCTAGACAGACTTCCTGTAAGCCCAAGTACCTTCTTCAGATAGTGCTGATAAAATACAGATTAATATTCTTACACAGCTTGCAAATTCTTACACAGTAAAAATCAAAATATATTATCCTGGTACAGTATATCAGCCATGAACATCTTGGTCAAAAACATAAATGACATGGTGTTTAAATGTTAGGGCAGTGCCTATTGAATTTGATGCACCTCTCAAACTCCTCCTCATAGACTGTATTTTGTAGAACATATGCATTTAGATCATGTAGATCATATGGATTTATGTTCTTTGGCCAGCTTCTAGGCATGCAGTATGGATGAAGACTCCTGTATAGAAAGCAAGCACCAGCTTCTGATATTCCTCACAAATGCTAATTTAACTTACATACAGACAAGTATCTGCCTGAATTTTGTCAGCTTGACATAGATTCAGTTCTGCCTATGTAGTGGGCTTCTGTTAGAGTTAGTTTGTGCTGCCAGAAGCTAAAAATTTATAAGGAAGAAGTAGAACTATAAATAAAAAAAAAAAGTCGTTATTTTATTGTGCTTAAAATATTAATCATTCAGCAGCATTTTAACTGAAATATGGAAATTCTCATTTACAAAATGCCAACAGCCAGCAATTCTTTGTAAAAAAAATCTATTATTTATTTTCACAAAATGTTGGGTAATCTGTTTTACTCATTTAATTGCTCTGCAAATATCTGGCTAGCTGAAGACACTGATCTCTTTACATGTCAGCATACTGTTATTAGCATTTTAATTCTGAATAGAAAACAGAGATACCTGGTATGTCAGTCAACCTCCTTCTTTGTCTTTCTGTCTTTCTTTCTGAGGATCTGACTCAGTTTACCATAAAGCAATGTAAAATTTGTAATCCTCTCTGTGTATTACTTATCTGACTGGTATCAAATTCAGCTTTCAGTGGAAAACAAATATGAGTGAAGACATTGTGGGTCCTTGAAAATTATCTAATACCAGTTTCTTCAGTTCTGCATTTTAAGCTACCGAGTTCATTTACTGTAAAATTAATTAACTTCATAAATTCTTCCCATGCAAGTGGAGGGACTTTATTTACTGGAAATTTCAGTCTAATTGGAAGAAACAAAAGTCACCATCTATCTGTTACTGTCACTTTACTAGTTAAATAGTAATATCTACATCCTGGGTCAGGATGCATTGCAAGTCCCATGTTATGCAAATGTTTTTCAGATGAGTGGTGTTGCTTGCCGGTACCAGAGAGATGCGAGTCTCATTTGCATCAGTGGCATACTAGGCCTTTGGCCCTGGCAGCTGGCAGCTAAACCCTACTGTACCAGGCAGGAAAGCTGACATTACACTTCTGTTTCCAGAAAAGGTCTTACTTTGATCCCTGACTTTGTATCTACAGGAAATTCACCCAGATGGGAAATGGCTTCAGGGATGTTTTCCTACCACGTAAAACATTCTGCTGTCATTAGTGCTCTTAGGGAAAGTTTGGCTTTCAAGCACAACCTCGTCAAACATTGGTCAGGAGATGTGTCAGGTGCCTTGACGCTAAAAGGTGTACCATAAGATCCAGTGGTAGAAAATGTGCAACCCCCTGCCTGAATCCTGCATAGAGGATTCATTAAAAAGAGGCCTTCTCCCTCTGAGCAGCTGATCCTCTTTGTATTTGAAAGCTGTGATGTGTTTTAAGGAGTTTTATTATACAGGGATCATGGACATATTTCTTTCAAGAAAAATAAAACCAGGAGGAAGTTGTAATACCATACTAGAGATTTTAAATATGTGTAGCATTGTTTTGTATGTAGGACAACCAGAAAGTATGGCATGATTACTTTTTGTAAGCATATTACCTGTTCTGTCTCATTTCTGTTTTCTTGGTAAAACAATATACATAACTATAATGTACTGAATTAATCAGACTTTCTGAGAAAACAAATGGTTATTTTCTTTCACCTGCAATATTTATGTTGTTGTTGCCAGTGCTGTTGCTTGTCTCTTTTCTGGCTTTCTGTGGTCTGTTTCTTGAAATAACAGTTCATTTTTCTTAAGTGAAGAAACAGGTTTTGAAACATCATCATTTGAGACTATCTCTAGAACACACTTTCAAGGCATCTGTCTTAAATTTTCAGTGCTTTAGGCAATAATTTATAAAGTACCATCAGTCTGGCATTTGAAATAATCACATTTTTGTTATTTTATCTTGCAAATTGTACACTTCATAGCTGTCATTCTGTGAAAAATACCCTGAATTTCATATAAAACTAATCTTTCTGTCATCCCTTGTTCGTTGTCATGGTGGAGATAGTGGCAGAAGATGAAAACTCTCACAAGAAATGATAACATCTGTATATCAAAGTGATTGTGACTTGTTCTGCACTTTCAGATAAGTGTATGAACTGTTGAAATGAAGAAATAAAAAGCATATTGTTTTTAGGAATGTCTATCACTTGTGATGATAAACTATGGGGAGTCAGGGCAGAATATAGGGATGCAGTTATATTTATAACTCTGCCTCCCTAAATTATACATACAGTAAGAAATGTACATCTGAGTTAAACACAGCAGGCAGGTAATATTAAGGTTTACTCTTTAAAGTCTGTGATACATGAGATATGTAAAGAAATAAATTGATAAATATAAGCAAGGGTAGGTTTATCTCTGATAAAGATTTCATATTGTTGTAACAGACAAGTCCCCAAAAGTTTGGCAGCTCGATATATCATATGCGCCTCCAACATACATTTTCACCTGTGCTCTCTCTCTTTCTTTATCTTCTGGGGATTTTATTAAAATCCTAAAAAAAAAAAAAAAAAAAAAAGAATAAAAAGAGAAATATGGGTAGTATTTGAAGACTAATCCAGTTGTTGAGATTTTTCAAAAGAAATCAGTAAGCCACTGAGGCATAATTGGAGCAGCAGCCTGTGGAATCTGTCTAGATATGTTTCTTGAGTTCCTCAGAAGAAAGGAATCAGTCACCTCTCTGACTAAGAATGTTTGGTGGAGTTGTTTTATCTGCTTTAAAAACTTTTCCTCTGTTATAAAGCAATTTTAGGGGAGAAAGTTTCAATTTTACAGGTAAACTTTTTATTTTGGAAAATATTTTCCAATTGTCTTTCAGAGTAGGATATAATGAGCCAGGAAAGCTGCAGAGATTTTCTGAAATCCTAGCAACAAATTGGTTATTGACAAAAAAGAATGAGCTAATTCATTTGTGGAAAGTCAGGTGCTGCATTACAGGGTACGTTGCATCCTTTCATCCCAGCCTACAGACTGTGAATATATTTGTATGTGCACCTCTTTGCAGAAATTGGGTGCATTTCTTGGACGCTACCATAACATTTTCTTGAATTTCAAAGAAAAATCAGTCGATATTGTTATTTGGCATCTCATCCAACATTAGCTCTCATGGCTCTTGTCAATTATTTTGTCATGTTTTCTCGCTGCAGTTCTGTGGAGAATGTAAGATTAGCACCCACCCTGGGGATGGCATGTGCCCTCAATAGAGATCTTCACGACCTCTTTGGAGCTGACACAGTTCGACAATGTGTTTCCAACATTTGTGTTGCTTCCACTAGGATTTTAGGTACTGTGGTTCTATCACTATTCTTTTTTTTTTTTTTTTCATGTCCATACCCTTCTGCCGTATCGTTCCACTTCTACTGAGAGACAAGTCATTTGTGTAATGCAGACACAGCCATTGTTTGCCATTCAGGATATTGTGCTTCTTACTGTGTTTCAAACATTATTTTACCTCTGGAGGACACTTCTGTTTTCTCTTCCCTGCTTCTGTACCACTGAAAATTTTAAGTTCCTGAGAGCTAAGCACCTGCTGTCATACTATAAAGCCAAACAAGAGAAATGATTGCTCTCCATTAGTTCATTGTTTTGACGTGATGGAAGACTTTACAGAACTATCAACATTCATGAAATATAAAAAGAATTCTACAGTGACCTTTTATAGACATACTTTACTTTAAAAATCTTCTTAAGATTTTCACTGAAACATTTTCAATACACTCCTGATTTTTAGTTAATTACCTAATAAGAAAAATTAATGGACTCATTATTAAGGTTTCTAATTTCCTTTAAGTTATCATACCCAAAATGTTTCTAGATCACAGAATCACAGAATCCCAAGGGTTGGAAGGGACCTCAAGAGATCATCTGGTCCAACCCCCCCGCAAGAGCAGGGTAACCTAGAGTACATCACACAGGAACTTCTCCAGGAAGGCCTTGAATTTCTCCAAGGTAGGAGACTCCACAATCCCCCTGGGCAACCTGTTCCAGTGCGCTGTCACTCTCACAGTAAAAAAACCTTTCCTGATGTTCACATGGAACCTCCTATGCTCAGGTTTACACCCATTGCCCCTTGTCCTATCACTGGACATCACTGAAAAAATGATGAATATGTCTTTTACAGCAGCTGGCTTGTTTTCACTGCACAGATGCAGCAGATTATTTCCACCAATTCTATATTGCAGTTCTCACTATCTTACTGGTAAATTTAAGCCAAGCAAGAAGATAAAAGGAGATAGTACAACTCACATATATTCAGAAATAGAGCATGTTGGTGACAGATAAGATCTGTTCTTTCTTGTATTTACTGTACCCCATTGATCACAGTAATTTACTTTCCCATGAAACATAACAATTAGTGACAGATATACATTGCTGTTCTGTTACCTACTGCAATTTTAGGAGAAAGTCAGAAAGAAATTACTTCTTGCTGAGAAAAAGACCATTTCACAATTAGATTGTGTGGTCTAATACAGAAATTAGATGTGAATCCACAGCAAATGAAACATGCATGTAAAACATGAAATAATGTTTTCTGGATGAAAAGAAATGTAGTACTGCAAGTGCTACAGATGCTGTTAGATACCCCTGAAATTTGGAAAAGTAATGCTTACCTCTTTGGTCACTGAATTCTGCACTTTAAAATTTAACCAGAATATGTAGAGCCATATATAATTTCTTATATGACATGGCACATAAGTTATTTGAAAGCATAGTGATGAGCTATTATATTTTTTTAATTGATGATGTGATGGGAAAATATGCTGGATTGCTCATGTATCTTTTCATATCAAAATATTACAAAACAATGCTGCAAAAGAGACATTTTTGTTTTAATGCGTTGACCATGCTATGGCTTCTGCTTTCACATTCTGCCTTTAAGTAGAAGCATAAATGACTAAGTTGCATTACAATACAATACATTTACAAGCTGGATGTGTTAGGAATTATTTGCTTTATTTATTTCCTTGGTCAGTAATAAAAATTATCTATTCATTGGAAGAGAGCTAGTACTATTAGTCAAAAAAACCCTGCTGTGGAAATTGCTATTTAGGCATTTCTTGAAAAGGGGATTTTTGACCAAGTGGCTCATTACTCTTTCTATGGAACAGGTAAAATATTGTCTATAAATTCTGTTTAATTTCTGGTTCATTGAGCTGATATATAGAGTCATTCAGATCTCATTGTATCTATCCTGCAGTCACAAAACAACATTACGGACTTGTTTCTGACCTCAATAAAACAAAGTTTTATGCCCTGATAGAGTTGCTTCAGCATACTTATACATAAATGCCCAGTAATAGCAATTTTAAAACTGTGATCTGCTCCTCCGTTACTGGAACTAAACCCTGAAGTTATACAATAAAGACTTCTTATAATTTTAGATGGAAAAATAATTTACTGCACTTACAATAAAGTTTAGTTATTAAACTTCAATATCTCATCAACTGAATTATTGTGAAACGTAAGTGGAAGGAGAATATTTGAGATAAACTTCTTGTTTAAGAAATATTTAATAATCACATTTTTAGATACTGTCTCACATGCATAAGCCATATCCTGCAGGCATTCATGAATATAATATTTCAGTTACTGTGCTTTTAGCATGCATCTTTTGGTCTTGCCATTGGGAATGTACTTTAACACTGTGTATTGCCCATCTGATTTATAAGTCACTGCATGGTTTCAGGTTATAGTGTGGACTATAAATAAGCAGAATCATCCAGTCCCTCTGGGTGGTTCTAAGTCTACTGAAAGGCTCCTGTGAACTTCACTTGGCTTTGGATCAAACCTTTAGCATACAGTATATCTTTGGGGTTTCTGGAAGTGTTGTTTGACAGGAGAGAATAAATCTTGCCTAAATATACTAAAGGTAATATGCACTAGATTTATATGTTGTGATATTGTGACAACTTCTCTATTAGAAAACACTGCCATTGACGAGGAATCTTACCTTATTACCTGCCTGTGAGCTTGAGACATCAACTCAAGCTTTGATTTGTATGCTTTTTAACTCTTTTACAATGAACTGCTCACATTTGTTAAGTGAAGCAATGAAAGTTTGGAGAACTACAGTTGCAGGTCAATTCAAAACCTTCACCAATTCCTTCTTTATAAATTGAAAGGTCTGAGATCTAAATCCTTTTAGGTACCAAGGTGTTTAACTTCAGTCAGTCCTAATGAGAATTAGCTATCCTGGCCTATATTCCTCTAATGATTTCACTACTTGGTTATTTTTCCCTCAATAACATTGGTTTAGTTAATCATCAGGTTAAAATGATCCTCTGTAGCCCTCATTGCACTGACAATATATGTCAACCTGGAGCATCTTTGTGTGTGTTAGGTAATATAATTCATAATGGAAATGTTGACAATGGTTTAACTGTAGCTTCATGAATGTCAATGCTATAAGATAAACAGCAGAATAAGATAGAAACAGAGGTTGTTAAAAAAAAAAAAAACAACAACCCAAACCAAACCAAAACAAAACACAAAACAGTGAGTTTTCTGTATAGAACAATTAAGTTATGACTATTTCATAGAAAGAGAAGTAAAATGCAGCAGCTGTATGAGTATTCAAACGCACATAACAACAGACTCTGCAGGGATTTCTCTTCTTATTGCTGGCTGAATTTCCCCAGTCTTCTCATAAAAATGGACCTGGTAATAAAATAAAGAACAGTGGAAGCAATTTTTCTGATATTCATTCTTTTTTATACTTCTGCTGCAAAATTATAGCAATTTTTTCCTTGCTTCATGTTACATGATTCCCTGGTTCTTTATAGTAGTTCTTTTTCTCAGGGGTTGTTTTTTATTATAATAGCTGAACTGAAGACAAAGACCCAGTAAACTAAAAAATAAGTAAAAGACTACTTGATCTAGTTAGAATCAATCATTGAAGAATATCTAATTTCTTCATCTGAAATGTTTGTGTTCAATGACAGTGCTGAAAGAGATGCATCAGTCTTGGTTAGAGACTGTAGACTGCAGTCTCTAAATCAATAATTCCTCAAGTAGAGTTCAGGTAGGGTCACAATATTTACATCACCTAACCTAGAAGTGAGGACTTGCAGAGCTGATGCACAATCTATTGCACAAATGGGACACAAAGTCACCTGAAGACACAGTCCTGGAAGCAGAACTCACAAATCAGGCTGCTAGAAAAACATCTTCAGAGCTGCTGTTTGTGCAAAAAAAGGTTTCCTGAGCCCAAGACAGCAAAGTCAACATCTCATTCAGAAATAAAATGCATCGCTCTTGCATAGCTCTAGAGGAATACAAAAGAAGAATGCTCTTTTGATCAGTTACAGGAGATAGACATATATGTACCAGTCTATGCAAATACATAAATGCATGTAACTACTCTATAGAAGTGATACCTGTAGACCAGTACTGTTCTGTTGTATTTTGCAGATACTTCATTCTGTAATTGTTACTGTGTTCTCATGAATCTGATGAGTTATATTAATACCAGGAGACTCTTAGGCTTAATATACTTCATGTTCCAAACAGAATGAAATAGAAAATGCATAGAAGAATTTGCATTTCATTTTTACCTTGCTGTTCAACCCAAAAATGTGTAAATTAATCTCAGTAAATCTCTTCAGAGTAACATTTTCTTTGGACAGCAGGTCGAAGGAGGTGATCCGGCCCCTCTCCTCTGCTCTAGTGAGACCTCAATTAGAGTATTGTGTACAGTTCTGGTGTCCTCAACATAAAAAGGACATGGAACTGTTGGAACAAGTCCAGAGGAGGGCCACGAGAATGATCAGGGGACTGGAGCACCTCCCATATGAAGATCGGCTGACAAAGTTGGGGCTGTTCAGCCTGGAGAAGAGAAGGCTGCATGGAGACCTCATAGCAGCCTTCCAGTATCTGAAGGGGGCCTATAGGGATGCTGGGGAGGGCCTCTTCGTTAGGGACTGTAGTGATAGGACAAGGGGTAACGGGTTCAAACTGAAACAGGGGAAGTTTAGATTGGATATAAGGAGGGAATTCTTTCCTGTTAGGGTGGTGAGGCAATGGAATGGGTTGCCCAAGGACGTTCTGAATGCTCCATCCCTGGTAGTGTTCAAGGCCAGGTTGGACGAGGCCTTGGGTGATATGGTTTAGAGCGAGGTGTCCCTGCCCATGGCAGGGGGGTTGGAACTTGATGATCTTAAGGTCCTTTCCAACCCTAACTATTCTATGATTCTATGATTCTATGAAACTGGAGAGAAAAGTAGAACTTTTCAAAGGTTTCTTAAAAGAAACTGTGCCAAAACATTGGTTTTTCAGATGAAACAAATTCCTTCTCTTTCTCTTTTAGAAAATCCATTCTAGACATGGAAGTTTGTGTTGTTAAAACATTGATCTAATCAATCTGTTTTCACAAAAAGCCTTCAATTTGATGAGGTATTAGCTGACAAGATTGAACTAAGACTATGGTTGTTTGTTTGGGTTTGTTTTGTTTTTTTTTCAGGTTTCCTTGACCTAGCTGCACTGCTCATATGCTTAAAATTCAGGATATATTAGTTTATAAGTATGGGATTTATGTGCTTGTGGCATAGTAAAAAAAATAAAAAAGGGAATTTTCACACTTTATATCACATGTGCAAGCACACAATACAATTTCCACCAAAGCAATCATCAGTTAATAACTCAGGCACTTGAATGCTGGGAAAAAAAGCCCTATGACTGAAATATTTTGAAAATATGGCAGTATGCAGTTTGATGACTATGCTGGGGTTTAAATATTGTCATTGTAACAGAAAGAGATTCAGTTTCAGATACTTCAACCTTCATCCATGTAACACACCACAGCTTCTTTAAGGTGTGTTGTAAAAACACAACTCCTTTGAGGAAGGAGCTGTAAGGCTAATTCAGAAGAAATAACATAAAATAATCAACTGATTGTGAAGCCTCATTGACTTGATGAATGGTTAAGTAGTGCATGGGACAAAAAAGTCTTAAAGAACACAGTTATAGCAACAAAGTGGAAAGTCCCTAACTCTTTTTTTAAACTACCTTTGAGTTTAAAACTTTTGGAGGGGTTCATTAACATGACAGATGTCTACATGATTTTATCTCTCTCGTTGAATAATCATTTCTAACACACACACAATCATTTGACATGGGAGTTAAAAGATCTGAAGATTGTAGATGGACATTTATTTTTTTGATTTTTGTGTTTAGAAGGTGATAGTACATATATCCACTAGGTTACTGCTTTCTAAATTTCCATTGATTTCTCTCCTGTTATTTCAAAGTCACCTTTATTGAGATAAGCATCTGCTACATTCCCCTGTCAGAGACAGGATACTAGGCTGAATAGAGTTTCAGCTTAATCCAGTCTGGCTGTCATAAAGTCTTACATTCTGTAAGTTCCAGAAATGAAAAGGATCAAAATTATTAGTGGAGGTTCAAAAATATAGTACAATCATACAAAATAATTACCATCAGGACTCCTTCACTTTACAAACATATAAAATGTGCTTACTTTGAGGGTGAAAAGGGAGAAAAAAATCCTTCCATTAGAAAAAATAGTCACAAAGCTTTGAACAAATAAATTCACACACTGCAGAGTACACACACACACATGCATGCAGGCATGCACGTACATACACGCACATGTGCACACATACACACACACACATGCTTAGAGTTTACACTGCATTCTTCTGATGCCATGATTATTATTTTATTTGAACACCCACCTTTACTGCACATTCTAAACAAACAATAGACAACAGTGTAAGGACTTTTTTCCTTTAAAACTGCAACAAAACAAGTCTCAACATTTGCAAAACATTCCTTTATTATTATAAATAAATTATTTTTTATAAAAATTAGCATGCGTTGACCATTGCATTTATTTTAGCATAACCCAGGACTTAATTCAGTCAGCCATCACAAGAAACAAACTCATCTTCTTTTACAAGTTGAACAATGTAGGACAGGAAAGGAAATTGTCACAATCACAAAAAAGTACTTACAAATATAACATCAGACATGATTTATTTCAACAGCATTTTTTTTTCATGAGCTAACATTTGTTTTCCTTTTGTGATTTGCTTCCTTTTGTGAGTGAACAGTTCAGAAGCTTGACACTCTGTTATAAAACTGGACTTTCCTTCCCCTGTCTCTTTTTGCCTTTTGCCTCTTGTTTAATCCTTGGCCTTTAGGATACAGACTATTGATTTCAATGTAGTCTACTGATATTTCCAAGACTGAATTCTGGTGGTGGTTAAGTCTATGTTTGCAAGATCCCATCCTGCAGGTCTTCCAGTGAATATCATCCCTGCTCAGTTTGCCTGATTGCTGTAACTGACATAAGTGGTCTTGGTAGAAGAGGCTGTAAATCAAAAAACCAAAAACAAACAACAGAAAAAAACAAAGTTCAGGATTTTTAGAATAAAGAGAGGAGGAAAAAAAATCCACCCATATTTAGCATTTGAACTCAGGCAGCATCCCACTACATTTCTTAAAAATATGGCCCATGTTCATGGAATAAGGTAAGAAAGTTCAAGCTTGTATGCAAGTAGCGAGTAAATTGGATTTCAGGTTCTGTATTCTAGATGATAACTGATCTTGTTTATTGCTGGGGAAGCAGAAGTCAAAAGAGAGGAACAATGATGAGTGGTTTTAGCATACCCATAACAGAATTTCAGCATACTCTGTGTCTGGCATTATTTTAGCTGATTTCTCTATAGATATTTTTCAATTTAAAGCTTGGACTTTTCTGTTTCTTCTACTGGGCAAAGAAAGCTTTGCAGCTAGTGGAGTCTTGTCCATCTAGAAGGAGGCTTATGCTCTTTGAAAAGAGCAAAGCCTAACAGGGAAACACTTCTCTAAGTTAGAAAAAAATTAATAACTAGTGCTACAGCACATATTCTTTGGAGATCATTCAGACACAAAGCATAAGTGAATCAGAAGAAATGCTTATGAAAGCCTGGGCTGTATTTTAGAGTTGCCATGCCATTATGGTCTCCTTATTCTGATGAACAGCTGATCACATTTTCCTTTGAACAAAGCTGATACCCCTGTTCAGAATGAGGCAATATGTTGAGAAAGTTAAATACCTTTGCTATTGTAAAAGTGACTGACCATGAATCTTACATGAAATTTTGTGTCAGCTTGTAGCCCTTATATCTTATCCCTTTGCTGTACAAAATATGGTCCAGGTGTCCATTGTTGTGTTAATGTAGTGGCGAGAAAGGGAAGAGATGACATTAGGTTTCACAGGCAACTCCCTAATTTTAAACCAGTTGGGTATATGGAAAATCAGACTGCTGGGGTAACGAGTCACATTGTTGTCTCTATAATAAGGTCTATGCCACCTATTTTACTGCATAAAGAGGAATTTGGCTTCTCAACTATGTTTTATAGCCTGTGTGCTACAGGCAGGTTCTGCTTATGGCGGTTTAGACTGCAGCTGGCAGGATGGAAAAAAAAGTGATGGCACAAAAGTTATCTGGTCTATAGATTCAAAGATCTTAATTCTATTCCCATACCTTACTTCCTTCCTTTAATTTCCTTTTTCTGTATAGAATCTGGTGGGAACAGCTGAGAAGATAAGCAGAAAAGGATTCTTCATGCTAACTCCTAAATTCAGCCCAACAATCCAATGATTTGAGAAGAACAGACTACAGAAATCAAGAAATGACAGTTTCTCTCTCCTACACCAAAAATTAGATTAAATAAAAGATTGCTAAATTTGCTGCAAAATAATACTAGGTAGTATAAATAAGTTTGCTGCTTGGTTTTTCTAAATGTTTTCCTTTTGCTACTGAGCAATTTGATTCTAATATTGCATTTGACATTTTGTAAGACACAACATGGCCAGACTGTTACAATTTACATATCACTATAATATTTATTACTGAGGAATGTATATATTAAAATGAATAATCAAAAGGAAGCTGCAAAATGTAATATTTTTTACATCCACTTGCACAGGTATTGCCAGTACTTTGTGTCTGGAAGAGCTGATTCACAAAAAGGTTGCTTTTGGCACATTAAGTCTTTCACGTAATCTATTGTAGTATTGAAGCACCAACATGAAACGGCTTTATTTGCATGTACTGGGACACTTGAGGCAAATATAGCCTCATTTACATCTTTCAGATCTTTCAGATGGGATGTACTGCTCCCATCTGAACTCTCCCATGCTCCCACAGCTGGATTTCTGGGAGGAATCTATTTTTCCTTTGTCCAGTTAAGTTCCATATGAAAATAATGCAGGACTGCTGAAATGGCACCATGTGCCTTAGAGCATAAAAGGATTTAGTTCCCAGTTAAGAAATAACGTCTGCAAACAGAAGGAGCAAAGCTTATTTTTTCCCCTTGCTCAAAAAATAAGCTCAGATACATGATTAGATTAAGCTTGCTTAGCACATTACCCTGTATCAGCTGAGCTCTATGATAACTTTACATGTGTATGTTTTTAGCCCATAGAGGTGTAACATATCAGATCTGTCGCAATTCATTAAGATGAATTGAGGACATTTTCAAGAAGGTCAAAATACAAAAGTAAGCAATTATTACACCTCAGCTGGTTTAGAGTAACTTGTTAATGTGTTGTAACATCATAGTATATCTGAGACTTAATAGTTTTAACAGAATTAATTTAGGATTGGTCAAGAAACAAAAATTAACCTACTGAGTTCTGAGTGCTGTCACTTTAAAAAATGAGAGTACAGGAAGCTAGAGTAGATAGTAGTTTGAAATGTATTAAACCTAATCTTATCTCCAAATATTGTTTTTTGACTTGTTAAATATTGCAAGTGTATTTATAGTTCACTGTAATAAGCCTACAATTCCTGTTTGGGGATCTGAAAGCTTCAGCAGCTGGTGTCCTGCTCTTTAAGACTGTTAGCATTTCACAGTGATAACATGAACCACATTTGGCAAGTGTAGATGGCCAGAAAAAGTAACAGACTTGGCTCATAATATTTCTGGGAATGAACACTCTTTTCTAGCTCCAGTTACTACATGGGTTTTGGAATGAGACAAAAAGAAAAAGAGTAAAATAAAAGAGTATCTAAAGCAATTTAGAATGATTACTGTGATCTGACCTATATGCATTTGAAGCATTTGTCATTGTATGCCTTCTGTAATTGCATCCGGATTTTTTTTTTTTCATCCTGTTTCCCACATATGATTTGTTTTCCACCGAATATGAAAGTATTCCCATGAAAAAAAAAAAAAAAACCAAAAAAAACCCCCAAACATGACTATATTCATGTGGGGGACAGCATGGAACAGTCTGTTACATGGAACAGGACAAATAAGACATAACTGAGTTGTTTCTGGATGGGAAACAAAAGGAATTACCTTGATGAGCTGTCTCATAGTATTTGTTACCTAGTTATGAGCATTATTATCACTACCAGTATTTGTGCTTGGAAAATGGTGGGAAACACTTAATACTCACTTCTGGTATACTAGGAATAATCTGATTTTTGCAATCATTATTCATTCATATACTTCATATACTATCAGTGAAATGAAAGATCAACCCCATATAGATTCAGCACAATAAGAAATTTTGCAATGTTGACAGGTTGTTGCTACTAACCTAGTAAAAAGGACTTATGTGGCATTGTGCACTGATAATTCACATGAACCTCCAAAAGTTTTGACAATAACTATTTTGGCAGAAAAGAGGTAACCTGATCGAATCCAGATTATAACAGAACAATTCTGGGGAAGACAGAAACCCATCTTGAGGCAAAAAGCTCAGTTACATAGGGACAGCTCTCTGGAGTGCAAATGACTTGACTCTGATTTTTCCCTATGAATCATTATGATGCCTGTATCAAAGCCTAGTCAGGATATACTCCTACTGAGCTCAGAATTATATAGATGTGCTGCTGTTAAAATCAGGTTTAGAGAACAGTAAATAAGCATTACCCTGCATATATCACACTACTGGAGAAAACAGACTTGCTTCCAATAGCAGCTGTTTCCATGAATTATGTATAATCATACTTTAAGGAATAGCAGGCACAGCATTTCTTAATTAGGTATAGCAGATAAACATCAGATACCCAAGACTTTCTCATTAACAATCTTTCTCACTCTACTGCGGAATCCCTCCTTTGAACTTTCCTCATAAATTATAATTTAGCAAACTCAGCAAAATCCACCTCTCCTTCCCTTCTGAATTTTCTTTTGAAATAAATTTTCTTCTGAAGATTTGAGGAATTATTTAGTTATTAATACTTGCACACTATTGTTTGATCCACAATAATTTCATTGCCTTTATCTTTTAGTTTTTCTTTGTCATGTGTCATAATCTGAAGCTGTATAAACCCATAGCTCAGTGTAGCAGATTTACATATTTTGAAAGATTTTTCAAGTGAATTGGTTTGTACTCAGTATCCTCCATTCATAATCAGCTATACTATGGCAAACTTACAGACTACTTTTATATAGTCTTCAATGAGGCAAACTCTGATTGAATTCAGCAGGATGCCACATTTTCTTGAAATAAGTACGATATTTTTTCTGCAAACTTGGTACTGACTTGTCTCAATATGCTTAACCAAAATGGTACTATTCAAGCTCATGTCAACAGCATCAAAAAGAAATAAAAATTTACCATCACCACACCCCCATTTGCAGTAAAATGACTTAGAAAATAGTCTTTAACTGTAACAGCTGCTGTTCATTCCCATGTGACCTCTAACTCTTAAATAGAAACCTTTACTACTCCAATATTGGAGTAGCAATGATTTCTCTGTTATTACTAAACTCTGGGGGCAAAGTTACCGCCTGTACTCATATTGATTATTAATGTGAAGTCCAGTTTATAAGACTATATGTCATGTGGTGAAATGGAAGCTATAACCTCTTCTATACCAGAGCAATGTAGAGATGTGACAATATTCAAGAACTTTTCTGAGATAGGAAAGAACTTTTTTCCCTTATTAACCCATGACATATCAGAACATGTAATGGTTAAACTGTATATGTATTATCACAGTTTTCTACCAAGATGAGTAAGACTACAACAAAAACCTGGATGGGGAGCATTATTCTGGGAAGTGTTAGTACTCATGAGTTGTGACTCATGAATTAAGAATTCAGCAAATATAAGGTGGAAGTGTAAAAAGCATAATTTTCACTTCCATATCTGACTGCAAAATAAAACCAATGTTAGCTGTTTTCATTATACTTTTTTTCAAAAGCCTTTGAGTTTTCAATATACAGTGATGACCATAAATACATCTCGTGAATTGTGAGGATGTACTACAACTGGCACAGCAATGCACAACACATCAAATTAGCACTAGCTAAGCCAGACAATTTTAAAAATATGTGGCTTTCCAAAATCAGCTTGTGCTTTTTCATTTTTCCTTTTTACTAGCCTCCTGTGAAAAATAGTTTGTTTGAAACAACTCCAGGCATTCCTGCATTCAGCAATACATGAATTCTGACACATCTCTGGACTCATGCAGAACAAGCAGCAAAAAGAATAAAGTTTATTATTTAAAGGAAGTGCACTCTTGTGAACGTACATCTATTATGATGGGCTGCCACTCTTGACCATGGGAAAGTCTACAGATGACTTACTGTTGGTTTCAAGACTTTCACACAGTTCAGTTTTGACCTCGCCATTCGGTCTGTCATTTCCTTTTTGGGTCAGTTTGCTTTGCATTGTGGCAGCTGTCACTACAGCCTTGAAGCTCCGTTTCCGTTTTTGAACATTCTGCTCTGGATGAAAAATGATAATATAAACCTTGGGCATATAGAGCATGCCCAGAGACACAGAAGCACTTAAACTCATGGAGACAGTAAGTGTTGTTGTCTGGATGTACATCTGGGGAAGGAAAGAAACAACAACATAAAAATCATTGTTACATTGATTTAATATAAGAAGAAAAACAAAGCAATTAACTAAAAAATACTAGCTAGAAAGGGAACCAACAGCACTTTTCCTTTTCTGTACATACATCAGAAAGACCCTTGACTTAGGTTGCCTTTAATTATAGACAAGTATGGCTACTTCATGTTGGTTAACATAATATTTGTTAAATTTGTCATAAAAAGTAATTGAGATGCAGTAGCAACCGCATTTTCAGAAAAGAAACTGATATGTCTGTAGAGGAAAAGAGAAGTGACAGTAGAATTAGTCTTGTATTATCTACTTTAATACACAGAAGCCCCTACAACAATATGCCATGTGGTGATTCAGTAGTGTGTGCAACGTGGCGGAACTGGCAGCAGGCATAATGCAGAATCTAATGAAATCTTTGATATACTCCTTGAGTTTCAAGGTTAAGGGAAAAAAAGGAAATTAGTTTCTCCATAGTGAAGCTTAAATATTCTTGAGTTTTGGGTGCGTACGTCATTGTTTTAACATTTCCACCTTGCTGATGAATTCTAGTCATAATGCTCTTTTGGCACATAGTAAACGTATTAATATGTCACAGTCCTAACTAAGAAATCAGAAAATAAGGAAACCGTGAAATCAGATCACAACCTCAGTCTCCTATAAATACAAAGGAAGAAATCTGATGTTTCTGAGTGAGCCTCTCTATTCTTCGTGATCACCTAAAAAAGAAAGTTGCTCTGGTCTTCCATAGTCCCATAAAAGAAAATTACAATGACCACTCCACAAGAACAGCAGAGAAATTTCTCTTTGAAGAAGTATTCAGATAGTGTATGAGAAATACTAACTGTAGTTCTGCTCAATATTTATTTTTCTTAGGAAATTACATTTTATTAAATATTCTATGAGACATCAATTTTACTTTACAACTCTGTGTGTTTTCTTAAACTAAGTAGGAAATCTCAGTAATCATCATTATACTGAAAAAGTTACTAAAGTAAAACCTGCTCATTGCCTTTGCAGAGTATTCACTGACACTGTCGTCAGCCATGACTTCAAACACAGGCCAATAGTATCACATTAACTTGGAGATAAAGCATAAGTCTGTCTGCAATGTCAGCTTCAGATAATCTGTTTTATTAAGTGCCTTTGGGTAACTTGGCCCTTGGAGGAAAAGTAGAGATATAATAAAGTGTTGTGCAGTCACTGTTAGGGTTGGACGTTTTTTAGTGTCTTTCAATTTACATCGTTTTTCCATTAGATGCTTTCACCTTAGAGATCACAAATAAATTGTCCTCTCACTTAAAGCAACACTAGGTGAGAAATGTGACACATGTATTTTGGACGCATGGACTCTCACTCTGAACCACCTTGCAAAGTATCTGTATAATTGTAGAGAAAACTGCAGATATTACCATAAAATGAGGGATAGCACAATATACTCTTTAAGAAAAGATTGACAGTGCTTCAAAATTTTTAATAAGATGAACCTGCTTTCAGGGACAACACCAGACTGAAAAGACAATCAGGATTGTCTTCCTATTGTGCTGAGGAAGGTACTCGGAGCAACACCTTCTTTCATTTCAATAATACATCAGGATAATACATCAGGAAATATACACAATACAGCCTTTTATCACACCAATGAAATAATTCAGTTCCTTTCAATCTCCAAAATGACAGCCGTGTGAATGAAAGCAGAGCTTGACCTACATTGTGCATGAACACTTGTAATGCAAACCTCACACAGGTACATTAATAGAAAGGTGTTTTCAGACTTCTGTGAAAGGACCTCTGTGTAGATTCACATTCATATGCAAATATCATCAGCAACATATCCATTTCTCTCGGAACCAAATAGGCTGATCTCCAATTAAACTGGCACAGCAGTGTCTTGTAGGGTTTTCAGATTAAGTGGTGTCCAAAAGCAAAAGAATTTGGTTCCTAAAGAGACATAATTTCCTAATGGGATTTTCAAAACTGAAATCACTGCAAGTAATACCTTTAACAAACTGTGTTGCATATGAAAAATTCCATTAAACATAAAATATCCTTTGTTGTGAAGCCTTATCATTTTTTAAAATCCAACTCATGGTAGTTAAGTGGCTAGCTAAGCCCCATACACAGAATCTGTAACAATGCTTGGCATTTAAATGTGTATTTTTAAATTTCTTATCAAATACACAAGCTGTAAGTTTTCTTTTTCACTAACAGTTCAGTGTAAGGGTTAGAAAATAAAAAATAGGGTAAAGAACCCCAGGATGTTATAGGGTAAAATGCATACATTCGTGTAATAAGTCATATTAACAAAAAATGCACACTTTATGGTAGATCTCAGTGACCCTTCTTGAGATAAAAAGTCCCACAGTGCCAAGCTTTTAACAAATGCTAAAGAGAAATGTCTGCCTGAAGGTTTACATTCAAGTAAGCTTCATAAGTGAATTGACTCTAAATTTGATCATGCATTCACTGCAATAATAAGACTCCATAGATTTCAATGCACTTAGTGCAAGTATTTTTCCTGGGTTATATCATTATATCTAACGGGTTTTTTTTTGTGGATTTAACTGAAATGACCAGCACACAAATAGTTTCACGTTGCAGATTATGGTTCATATGTAGTGGGATTTATTTCTAATGGGTGTTGTGGTTTTGAACCAGCTCTTATAATTACTGAAACATGAAAACTGGAGTGGGTTGGAAAATTTCTGATAGAACAGTTTTCAAATAGTGAAATATAGTATTTAAAGAACTTTGGCCTCATGGATCCTCTTTTGCATGGGTCACCCTTACAACTTGCTCTTTAATTAGGATAATAAGAAAGAAGGACAAGAAATTGCTAGACTTTAAAGGAAGGCTTTGAACATATATATGCACATTGTGTATGGTGTGTACATCAGTCTGTCTCCATACATTAATGCAATGGCATACTCAGCTGTAGAATAGTTGTCAATGACAGTCTGGGTTTGATTCCTTTTTCTGTTAGAATTATAGAATATTTGGGGTAGGAAGAGACTTTTAAAGCTCTTCCAGTATAACCCCCCTGCAGTGAGCAGGAACAACTTCAACTAGATCAGGTTGCCCAGAGCCCCATCCAGCCTGATCTTGAATGTTTCCTGAAATGGGGCATCTATCAACTCTCTGGGCAACCTGCTCCAGTGTTTCACCACCCTCATTATAAAAAACTTCTTCTAGTCCGAACTTCCTGTCTCTTTGTTTAAAACCATTACACCTTATCTTATTGCATCAGGACCTACTTTTTTAAATGGTCATTTGTAGGCTGAGGATCTGTATATAAGACAGAAATATGCCCTGAGTCTAATTTTTCCCATCTTTGGAATCCCCCTGCACACTTGGTTTGAGATTTGTCTGTTTGACATTTGTCTGTTACTTTGTTTTACACTAGAGGAGAGGACAACGATGTTTTATGGTTGTGCATTCTGGGTACTTTTATTACACTGGGAACATAACTACCTGTAACTTTTACAGAATTAGCTGCTCTAAAAATCAAGGAGTAACAAAAGTAGTTCAGTTTAATAAGATATGAGGTCTGAATAATTTTTCATGTGTCTCACAGTGGTAGCTCACTTTAAGTTGCAGGAGAATAAAGGTCCCTTTCTCACAATGATTCACAGTTACACAGAAATGAATTTCAGCACTCTTCACACTAAAATCCCTTCTGAACTACAAACTTTTTGTCCAGTAATGCCTTCCACAGATGCAACAAAGACTACTATATCTGTTCTCCTTGTTCTTGGCAGTCAGAAGATATAAGACAGGAAACTAAAATCATGTTAACACAAGAAAAAAAGGTATCTTTATAATATGGGAAAAACTTGAGGCCTAAATATCTTCTCTCCATCTCTCACCCCAACCCCACATAAGAACTGATACAGAACTTCTTTCTCTACTTTCTACCATTCCTTCTAGGACTATGTATCTTTTTTTTTACTTTGAAAGTTGAAATTTAAAATAGGAAATATTAGGGCATCAAAAAAAGATGTTTTCAAAAAACAGAGACACACTGATCACTTCTTCAGTTTGGAAATACTTGAAACTGAATTGCCTCCTTGGCAGCCTGAAAAGCATCAAAGCAGGTGTGTGTACAACAAATTGTCCCAGTGCAGGTAGCTGTATGACTACATCTCAGCTAGGTTACACTGCTCAGAATTAAAATAGCCCCCAGGTCTCCAGTAGAGTTCTATCAGTTTTGTGCTTGCAGAGGCAATGTCATGCACACAGAATGCATTGAGTTCAACACAAAACACACTTTCAGTAGAGAGGAAAAAACAACAGCGGTAATGTCAAAACTTTTGTCCAGATTACTTCCTTGGTTTATGTCCTCCCCTGCTTTCATACTGAAGATTATATTCAGGCTCTCCACAGAAACGCTGGTTTCCTCATTCTATTTATTTTTCTTTTCTACTCAGTTTTAATAGGTCGAAAGGAGAGTACCACCCACCCATCCTGTTCCCTAATCTGGTTTATGAGTATGTCCTGGATAGGTGGAAGATATGGCTATTGCAACTTCTTGAGTTAATTGAATCTAAATTTTTCACTTTTGTGCAAGTTCTCTAACCTCTAGTAGTTGCAACACAGAAGATTAACAAGTCCAGCAGGTAGTGAAGTGCTAAACCACAGGGGGAAGTCTTGATACATCTCAAGCTTTTGGGGCACCTAGTGTAGATCCAACTCAGCTACTTCAATTCCAAAGAGAAGTGGATATTTAAAGATATGTAGTTGCTCTAATGGCTAATTCTGTACATTTTGTCCTTTAGAAGTGTCTTTCTCTGCAGTCTAAAGAAACAGCCTTGATATAAAAAACTAGAGTCTGAACCATCTTGTTGAGAGAGATATACACAGCCACTCTTGAACACTCTTGAACATGTCCCACACTGCCAGTAAAAGAGCAGAAGATTAAATTATGATTTAATTTTAACCTTATACTTGTTACAAATACTTTATGTATCTTACATGAATCTTCTCAGCTTCTTCAGCCAATTTCATTTTTTAAGGCCAGAACTGCATCAAGCTTTGTTTCCCACAAGATTTTTTTGCTTTTATTCTCTCCATCCACTCTTGCCTTCATTCCCATCTGTTAGAAGCCTTTACAGGATCATTTATAGACAGAAGATAAATTATATATCATAAAATAAAGACATTCATGCACAGGCATCCCACAGATTGGGAAAGGCAGCAAAATCATAGACTCATAGAATCATAGGATAGTTAGGGTTGGAAAGGACCTTAAGATCGCCCAATTCCAGCCCCCCTGCCATGGGCAGGGACACCTCACACCAGACCATATTGCCCAAGGCTTTGTCCAGCCTGGCCTTGAACACAGCCAGGGATGAAACATTTACCACTTTTTTGGTCAACCTGTTCCAGTGCCTCGCCAGCCTCACAGTAAAGAATTTCTTCCTTATATCCAATCTAAACTTCCTGTTTAAGTTTTAAACTGTTACCCTTTGTCCTATCACTACAGTCCCTAATGGATAGTCCCTCCCAGTATCCCTACAGGCCCCCTTCAGATACTGGAAGGCTGCTATGAGGTCTCCATGCAGCCTTCTCTTCTCCAGGCTCAACCGCCCCAACTTTCTCAGCCTGTCTTCATACAGGAGGTGCTTCAGTCCCCTGATCATCCTCGTGGCCCTCCTCTGCACTTGTTCCAACAGTTCCATGTCCTTTTTATGTTGAGGACACCAGAACTGCACACAATACTCCAAGTGAGGTCTGACGAGAGCAAAAGGGCAGGATCACCTCCTTCGACCTGCTGGCCACGCTCCTTTTGATACAGCCCTCTCCGTTTCTGGTGGAAAGACCACAAGTCTTCTTACTCTCAAACAGCCACTGAAAGCATCCATAGCCATCCTCCCAATGCTGCAGAATCTAGAAGGCTTAGAAAAAGGCAGTCCTTTTCTTCTTTTAATGTCATGACTCCCCTATAGACTTCTCAGCAGTTTTACAGATAAAATCATAGGACAAGTAGATTGGCATCAGAAATTATTCTGGTTTATACCAAAAGATGGAGAAGTTTATACTGAAAGAAGTGATACATTATTAAATAGTCTGTTAATTGGAAATTAGCAACTTTCTTAAAGAGAAATAAATGTTCAGCTTTAAGTCATCTGCAAAGCATTAAAATATTTTATTAAGAATAGTAAAAAAACTGAAGTCTGCTTCTTTACTGTGGTCCATCCTCAGGACATATGTCTCATGGAAAATGCTAGGCCCTGCCTTGCAGACGTTCAAAATAATTTAAAATATGAGTAGGCAATCTGATTCTTTTTTCTTCTCATAAGTTAGGTTAGATATCGCGCTATCATGCAGGTTCCATACACCACAGCACACAATTTATTGCAGTATTATAGTACATATAGTTTTTAAAGGCCATGTGATCCTTTCATCTCATCAATGTTTCTATAAATAGAGCCACAGTAGGCAATCGTTGACCAAAGGCCAATCTCTGTGTTTGCTGTAAGTTGTATGTCAGTCCTGATGCTCAGAAGTAATGAACTCCAGAAGCTCAAGTTGAAAGTAGGTACAATTTGTAAAATTAAGCAGAGAAATCTCCAAATACCAGTAAAAAAATATTGTCAGTGTTAAATAACTGTATAGGAAAAAGTCTGTGCTGTGTGGAAAACCAGAAGAAGGATATTATTTAAAAGTTCTTATGCTATAAATTAATTGAAACTTCAACATAATGCAGAAGGAGTATTTTTATGGTATATTGTGTTACACTTCAGATCTTCTTATGGGCAAAATGCCAAACAAAGGATATTGTTAGTCTAATTAAAATCTTAACAGCCTAATCATAACTATAGCAAATATTATGATTAATCCAGCTACAATGACACTAGCTTTTATTGTTCAAATTATTTAATTATTACAGGAAAACATCATTAATGTAGCTAAAACTCTTATACATGAACTTCTGAGTATTAACCCCTTTTCTCCAGTAAAACATACCCTGTCATGTTCCTCTAGTTCCTAAGGACAACAGATTCAGCCCTCTGCAAGAACAACAGAGGGAAAGGGAGGTTATGTTGAATTAGAAGCATCTCAAGTCCTTCACCAGCAGAAGCTGCATGATGTTGATGGACAGTGTTCCCTCCTCTTTAGCTTTGTATCCAGCTGAGCTTACGTTTACACATGTTCTAACAGTGTGTGCTTAATTGCTCTTTTTAAAAACTGAGTTCCCATTTACAACCAGTCTATCTCCATCCATTAACTGTCCTGACTTCTGGACAATTGTTATCACAGATAACACAAACTCAGGACACAAGACAAAATATATCCTGAAAGCCCACACTGATAGGTCAACACAAAACCTGTAGCCTTTTCCTAGTAAAAAAAATAAAAATAATATTGGCCAACAGCTGGGTATTCTGTACAATGGGGAATTTCAACCATATTTCCAATTTTATTTAATAAAAAATATTTTTATTATAAAATTTCCAAACATTTTTTTACCAGAGTTGTAGCTCAATCTTCAAATCACTTTCACACTCCTTAGAAAGTTAAAATTCTCTTTGGTCAAATGCACTCTGATTTGCACAACTTAGATTGATTCATCTAGGTAAGATGCAGCTCACTTTAGAGAATATTTTAATTTTTGAACTTTTATAGTTTTAGCAAAAATTCATTTCATATAAGTTCATTATTAATTCAGTCTTCAGATATCTACCTTGAATGCAGATTATATTAACCCTAAGGTTAAATCAACTAGCAAATGTGGCAGGTGGACGACTATTCAAAATAAATTCCTGTAGACTGGCATATGGGAGCTGACATTTTGGAACACTTAAAACTCAAGGAGCCAGTTGGCAACCCTAAAATTGTCACTTCCATATGCATAAGTGTCTAGTGATGCTGAAGTGAACGAAAGCAAGCTGCCTTACAGAGAACTAAGGAAAGAAAGTTGTTACCAGGAAAAAAAGTATGACTTAGATTTAATTCATACTCCAGGTTTAAAATAAAACCAAAATGTTTTGCTACAACACAGAGAGACCATTGTCGCTGAATGACAAGTTCTTATAACTAGAATATATTGCTGAATAGAAAGAAATCTTTTTTCTTGTTCAGATTTGAAATGTATAGAGTATTACAATCCTGGCTTTTTAAAATGACCAATACTGACTGAATATCTATTGTTTATATTCACAAAACATAGCAAAAGATTAACCTCAATTACTGGTTTATCAAGATATTAATTGCATTTTAGTTTCTGTTTTCTGAAATCTGTTAAATACGCCTTATACTTGAGCTAGAGAGGTAACTGTGCTCTATAAATACTGTAAAGCAACACTGGACCCTGTAATAATTAACTTGCAACTAGGTCTAGTTTTAAAATGTCTTTATTAGTGCATATGGTTTAAGTGTCAGAGTTCAAGCACCTAATAATGACAAATATTAAGTGAAGTACACTTGTTCAGAAGTTAATTTTATTTAGCATTTTCAAGCAGCGCATAATTAAGTTACTCTGTCATGCAAAATGATGGAGGCTTAAATAAATAACAGCTGGTTACCCCAGTGGCCATACAACTGCAGGGCAGCCTTTGCCAGTTAAAGCTGTGCAAACACAACCAATACATTATACTAATGGGAACAATGTAATAAGCAAGGAAGCAGTTAAAATGGAATGACAGAAAGAAATACAAACAAACTAATCCCTTAATTCCTTAACATGTATTTCAAATGAAACTTGTGAACAGAATTATTACACGGTTTTACTCAAGTATTAACCTTATCTAGAAATGTTTGCCGAGTCCATTCCTTAAGTCACATTAAGTTCAATGACAGCGGGATAAATCACTGACGGTTGCTCGCTTGACTTCTATGAATTTATACTGAATTGTTCCACATGGTGAATTGACCAAAACATACACACTAATAAAAATATTTTTTCATTCATTTTCTCTCTGATCTTTTAGAAAACTAATTAAACTGTAGTATAAGTGGTCAAAACTCATCCTAAAATTATGTACATTATAAAAGTAGTTCCTCTCTGTGACTACTAATATCCAAATGTTTCACTTGAGTGTTTACTTGCCTTGGTGTCAGTGATTTATTTTTTTGCCATAATTCATTCATAACGTCACTGTGAATTCCCTACATAGCTCTGGAGCAGGATAAAACCCCTGCTAACCTGAACTGCATTTTAGAACCAGGCTCTGGGTTCCTAGCTGCAGTGCAGGGAGTGTATTGCATGCTGCATGACACAACCTTTGTTGCATTTAACACACAGGCCTTTCAAAGTCAGCTCCAAAAGGACTTTCAAATAAGGACTTCTCAGAACAAGTCTTCTCAAATAAGGCTTTTGAAGCCTTTACTGCGTTATAGTTTAGGCCAAAACTCATAATCTAGATTACCCAAAACAGAAGAAGAGAACAGAGATTTTCATGGGTAGACACAAGGACCTGGAAAAGTTTAAGGACAGAGCAGAAACAGGGAGAGAAAAAACACCCTAAAAGCAGTTTGCTTATAAACAGTTGGAGGCAACAGGAATACAGAGAGGAGACTCTAACATACATATTCCTTTGTATTTTTCACATGTAAATATAACCCACACTACTGCCAAAATGCTGGTGACCCAGAAACCACACACTAAATAATCTGGTGCATATGGAAAATTGTCATCTTAGGCAAAAGTCTAATATGTACAGTAACAAAATAAAAAACCTATATTCAGAAGTGCACATAGAACACAGAACAGCTGTCCCTGCTCCACATACTTTATTACCTAGTTTTACATAAGGGTTGTGAAAAATATTCCAAATAGCAGAAGATGCTGTTCTGGTACAAACTATGAGACCACAAGCAATTTAGCAAGCAGAACTTTGCTTAGAGACATTTCAAGCCTCTCTGTGGTGGCACATGATTGCTGTATAAACCCAGACAGAGTCATTTGCTGGTTATCAACAATGTTTTTATTGGTTTCTAGTTAACTGCCTTTGCATGCTCTGAATTTCACTTTGGCAGTCTTTCTCTGAGCTCAGTTTAATGCATATATGCAGAATCTCAGCTCTTTTCCCTCAGTGTCTGTGCACCTGCCATCTCAAGCGACCTAGGAGCGCCAAGTCGGAAGAGAAAGGGAACTACTGCCTCTTTTTGGCTATGCAAAAGCTCTTCTGATTTCTATAAGCATTGCTATTATGGACTCACTATGTTCTTCCTAGAGAGCAGAACTGGTAAAAACACATTGCTATTTCACAAGTCTGTCCAGGTGCAGATTTACCAGGGGAAGAAAAGGTATATTAGGGCAAACATCTTTATTTCTCACACTGAATTACCTCAATAGCATAGCCTTGTGTAGTGGCATGACTTTAGCTTCCTCTTTTGCCTCCCTATGACCCATGTTTTGACAGTTTCATTACAATTCTGGTAACTTTTTGCTAATAAGTCCACTTACCAGATACAGCAGATCTTTACTCCCAGAAAGCAGTTGCATCTCTCAAATAAGGGTTATACATGGAAAGTGAGGCAGAGGCACATTCTTAACCTGAATAAAGTTCTGCACCAGGGTACCTGATTAGTGTCACAGGACTAGTGCCAACCGATACTTGTGGCTGTTCCTTCAGACACAGGTAGGGCTGTTTTATGATCCCATATGCATGTACATCAGCCTGTCATGTGACAAAGCACAGCATCAGTTATATAATTTTAGGCTAACCATACTTTTGTCAAGCACAATCCTGCCATTCTTCTACATGGTTCAATCCAGCCATATCTGCTGTGACCCAAATTGCCTCATTTCTTTTAGATGCACACATACTTATTTTACATATGAAAGCATGGAGTCCTGATGCTTCATCACCGGAACTGATACATGTTAAGAGTCCTACAGCTCCCATCTGGAGTGCATGGCTGTATCTACTTTGTATGTAAGCTTTCCTGGGTGAGAGACTGAATGAGAAAGTTGCAATCTCAACATGGGCAGAAAATAACTTGCCAGGGGTCCATGTATCTGGATAGGTATCATATCACAATCCTTCTCTGTCCTCCAAGACAATGACATCAATTACGAAGGCGTTTATTTACACCAGGATTCAGCAAGAAAACCACAAAGCAATTTCAATGTGGCTTAGCTAACTATTCCCCAAATTTCTAATTTGTCTTTGAAGTTTCTCTCTAATCTACACACCTGCAGACTGTGAACACATATTTATGGCAAAAGACCTGACACAAACACTGTTTTTGTGTGAGAATTTGGGTAAGCTTGAAATTTCTTCTTTGTCTATCTACTCTACTGGCTTCTAGGTAGAGTATGACCTATATCTATGACCCCCTTGAGCCCCATTGTCCAAACTGACTCTTACCTATTTGGTTGTACACCTACCCAGACCACATCATAACTTGCATACCAAGATACCCAAATTGTGTGACACAGTGCCAAAGGCCTTGCTAAAACTCAGCTAAATGATGGTCCTAGTTCTCCCTTCATCCACAAACCCTGATGTCTCACCAAAGAAGGTAATCAGGTCGGTCAAGCATGTTGATTTTTCCCAGTAACCTTATTCTCCTTTATGTGCTCAGAAATGCTAAATACTTTTCAGCTTTGGAAATTGTTTTTAGAGTTGAGTACTATCAAGTTACCTACAGGAAAATGAGAGAAGAAAAGGATACACCACTGCGTATTAGTAGTGACAATTAGGAGGTGTTACATCACAAGTCCTATAATAGCAATAAAAATAATGAAGTGTATGTAATAAAAATTGAGAAGTATTAATGAACTATCTAATGATTTTATTAATATTTTTATTCCTTTGTCTCTGTGGTATACTCTTGACGTCTTGACCTTCGTTGTTCTGTCTTTAGCTAAATAAAGAAGACTGAGACAGGGACCATATTTTAATTTGCTTTAATTTGTAGCAGTGTGCTCCAATTTGCACCTTATAGGTATTAAATTACTAAATAACAGTTATATCAGTAACAAATTATTATTCAAAGTGAAATGATAAAACATGATGAAACTGGTGTGAAGTACAAGGCATTCAGGTCAGCTCAATTAATAGTTTATATTTTATATGGTATACTTTACCTGACTACTTTATACAAATTAAGGGGTTCTATTCCTTAACAAATTTCATAAATGTTATTAATATAAAGCCTTTTATTCAGTCCTGTATTTCCAGTGCTGAAAGCCAACCCAGAATTCAACAGATTGTGTATTTTTAAGATGTTGCCAATGTTTTAAACAGAAAATCCCTTTGGTTTGCATTCGCCTATATTCAGATTGTTGTTGCACATCTGCTGTAATGATTAAATAGGACATTCCATCTCTGGAGGAAAACCAATTCAATTAAGTGAAAAAACTAAAAGGTAGTTTTCCTTCCCTTTCATAAAAATAAATTTGAAAAGACCTTTCTTTTTTTTTTCCTACTTTTAAGCTGCAATTAATACCTGCAATTTTGTAAAAAAATAACAGCAGTTGCATGCCAAAAGGAACATGATCACACAATTACTAGTTACTAAAAATTGATTTCTGTCATTAAAAAAAAATAACAAAAAAACATCATTAGATTTGTTAGTGATGGTTCCAATGCATCTTAATAAAGGGACTAATATTTCTTGTTTTTTTTAAACTAATGAGAGTATATATTCAATTCCCTTTTAGTGAACATGATTCAATGTGCTGGACTACAGTCTGTAGCATGCAAAATGGTGGCCAGAAAAAAACAGCTAACTCTGCTCATTCCCTTAACTGTTTTATTGGGCTATTCCAAATTAAATGTTTTATCTTGCCAGATTACCCAGTTTTCAGTGGAAAATTTAATGCTTGTCTAAACTAAAAAGCCTCTGCCACTAGCCAATATGCTAGGGCCATGCTGTCAAAGCCCCTTAGTGTATGCCAAGAAGAGATCCTTTTGTGCCAACACAGTTACATCATCTCCTTGAATGACAGATGCAAAACTAACATTAGCTTTCCTCCACTGGCATAACCACACATTCGGGTTTTGCCAGTGCAACTATATTAGTCAGCTTCAGCATGTGATGTGGGTTTTCTTTAGCTTCCATTCTCTTAGCTTTGCTGGTAAGTCTTTGTAGACATGGCCTAAGAAAGTTCCTATTAACAATCAAAATGACAAATGAAAATGACTTCCATCTGTAATGTATTTAACTTACTGAAATGTACCTAAATACTAAATAAAGTACTCTTGAGGACTACAGAGTTCTGTTTGATACGATTAAAATCAAACAACTCATCAAAAATGCTGCTTCTAGCTTTTTCACCAGAGACTCCAAGAAGTAACAGTCTTTAACTGAAGATTTTCCTATGTTAGAGTATTCAGACATTTATTCTGCGATGGAGGGATTATGTCTTACAACATTCTATAAGGTATAGTTTACATTACATCTTGTTCCTCTCTTCTCTAACTGTTCATGTAGGATCTCCACTACTACATAAAAGTTGGCTGACACTGGATGCCAAACGACTCTGTGTTTTAATTTGTGGTAGAATTAAGATAGCTAGGGCTGGTTCTAAGTAAACTCTATGCTCTTTTGAAATACAGCTGAATATACTGTCCATACTTTATTCTGTCTGGCAGAATCTTACCAATCCCTATGTTAGCCTGACAGATTTTACCATTCCTATAAAACTGGAGAACTAAGTTGTCGTTGCTGTTGTTTTATCACTGGTTAGTAAATCAAGCCTATATTGCATAGATCTACAATAATAATATTCTGAATGGAAGGGGATGTTTGTTTCATGCTTTGCAAATCTACATGAACAGCAAACAGAATAAATATAGTGCAATAAGATGTATGCTTTTATTTTATTCATTATTTGGCTTTCTGACTGTATAAGTAATCTGTCCTGGAGGAGTAACAGTCCAGTCAACTTTAGCACACCATTGTTTTTATGCAGTAGTGGATTGTGTAAATTGTGTTTGTGACAGGTTATAATACTATGAGGAAGTATTTTGGATGGACGTAACATGGATGGAAGTGACCCATGACAACTTTAACTAAAATATATCATTGCTGTAACCCAGCCAATAAACCTGTCATATTCCATCTATTGAACTTCAGTAAGAGACAAAACAATATATAGTGCATGATAAAACAGGCATGAAAAGGCAAGCCCTGCTATTTACCAGCGACACAAATCCTCTAACAGCCAAAGTGATCCTAACCACTGTCTCCCTGCTGAGCCTTTTAGAATAAACCCTTAGCTCAGGTCACTTTATTTCTCTGTATCCTACCTTGTAACCTCTTTTGCCTTTATCTCTGAAAGCATTTTGAAATTTTTATTACCTGCCAGGATGCCTACATCCCTGACACAGTATCCTGCCTTCACTGCCTGCCCTGATTGGATGACCTCATTTTTGCCAACAGGAGTACTGAATGAAACAATTATTAATGCCCTGAGACTATTCAGGTGAAGGCTAAGAGTACTTCAGAATGAAGGATATAATAGGAGACAGTAAGTATGGGAACATTTAGGGCATTGAAAATAATTTCCTTCCTTTCCCCACAGCCTCTCATCCCAACACCCCTAACATTTGTTTTATTTATTTTTGTATGAGGTTTATTTTTGGCTGTAAATATAAACTCCAGAATTTGTATTAGCTATGTTCCTTCCTTCTGAAGGCAAAAAGGAGAGTGAAATTGAAATCAGATACAGTGTTAGCAAAATTAGTAAGTTTCACAGATCCTTTTCTTGCCATTTTCTTACCAATTATTTGCTATTTCTGCCACCATTCTCAATCTTCCTTTACAAGCACTGCTCACCCAGATGACTGGTAGCTCCTGGCTTTCACTCCTTGGATACGTCCAAGGCATGTTTCAGGGTTCTATGAAGTTCCTACAGACATTTGCCCTCAAATGATGAGCATATCATATTGTACGATATTGCTGAGGAAAGAGGTGGTATACAATCTTTCTCTTCACAAGTGATTTTTCTGTTGTTCATACATTACATACAAACCACTTGATTTTCCTCATTTGGTGTTGTTTTGCATATGTTTTGCTTGAAAAATGCAGATATTTTGCAGTAATCTCCTTATGTTATCCATAGCACTGATGGCCCTCCTGCATTTCCATGAAAACTCAAAATTTACAAAAAAGTAGGTATACCAAAGAGGGATTGAGAGCTCATTTAGTCTCCATGCATATACCCCAAGCCAAACCACAGCTTTTGTAGATATAACAGAAATGTAAGAAAACAGGGAGAACTGCTTCCTGAGCCTCAAGTCAAATTGCGTAACAGAATCATAAATATATTATTTCACTGTTTACTCAGCTCTAAACTTGACACTTAACAAGAAGCGTTTAGCCACATGAGACAGCAAATTGCATCTTCTCACTCATCCACATTCAGACTCTGTCTCTTGCATTTGATTTGTGCCAGATTAGCAGAAGAGAGAGGGATGAGGCTAAATTGCTCCTCTCTGTGAAGAGGGAATGCAGAGGTCTCCCAACAGCAAGAGGCTTTCCTTACCATATGTGCTGCTTCATCTTGGCTCAGCAGGGCAGGAAAATGAATTTGAGGGGTTTCAACACAACACACGTTATGTAAGCAATAGCTGCAGTGCTTTGCTCCATTTTTGCTTTCAGCAGCTTATTCACATGCCTTTCACAGAGAGTGGCTAAACCCAAAAGTTAGAAAAGATTTAGTGTGTGTGGCAAGATCTATGAAATTCAAGTTAAATCGTTACATGAAGGTGAAATTCAGGTTAATACTTTACATATAATCTTGATGTAGCTCAGTAAGCAGGGCTGTGGTTTTGTGCACATGCAGCATACTTAGTCATCAGTTCCTATACAGTCCAAAATCAGCTTTGCTATTCTGAGCGCTGATAAAACAATGGACTAATTTAAGACAACAGACTTACTTGAGACAAAGTGGCAGGCTGAATAACAATACATTTTAGCTAATTGTTACAGAAGGTCTCTAGGTAGGGGTTTTGGACAGCACAAGAGGTTGTTCAAGCCATAGTGAAATTGACAGTAACCATTAGTATGTCCTGCAGAAAAGATAATGCATGACAGCCTTTTGTAAATAGCTAAATATAGGGGATGCTTTGTACATAGTTCAAGATAACAATGGGAAGAGTTCATGCATTTGACGGAGAGATGAACTCAGCAAAGAACAATTCACGGGCTGTCATCCAAACCAGTTGAAAATGTTATTGCAAGGACCAAGACAGACTGTTTTGCTTGAGAGATATCAGTTATCCACATGAGTATTACCCTATGCAACATATTTCAGCAGATTTGGGGAATATTTTTTAGCAAGCATTCTGTCTGTGAATGTTTGCAACACATGGACCATACAGATCAGAAGGACATTTTCTTTCATGATAGACTATAATTTTGTAATCTCAATGGCCAACATATGCCCCTCCCCCTCCCCCCCCAAATAACATTACAGATACAGCATTTAAGGTTGTTTCTTTAAATGGTGGATGATTATGTCTATACAGTTTTCACCAGGCTGCATAATGGCCAGATTCCAATTAAGCACAGGTGAAGTCATAACCATCTTTCTTTCCTGCCTTCCTCATATAGATTACTGTTCCCCATTACAGTGGTATATATAGTATTGATACCATAAGGCCTGAGATGAGGAAATTGTAGTTTTGCTGCTAGTTGTGAAGTCAATGCAACTCAACCAATGCCTTTGAAATCAGATGTTGTGCACTGCCTTCTGGAAAAAATTGGACTGATGGTCAGACAGTGTGATGCATTCTACCCTTACAACCTCAAGGAAAATCCAGATGCATCATTAGCAGATAATGAAGCTAATAAATCTTACCTCTGTGAGTATTGTGAGTAAACAATATTCTCCTTCAATACTATTTTTATAAGTGTGTAAACAGAGACTTCTTAGAACAGTGGAGATCTAAGGGAATCCATAGTTTAAAATGTTATAGCTATGGCATATGCTAATATATGTCATAGCTATGACTATGCTAATGTATCTCTGTATCACTCCATTCTTAAAAAGCAAAATCTAGTTCGTAAGTGGATGAAAAGACCTTTCTTTCATATTTTATGATCACAAAGCATATAGAAATCAAGTGCTTGGAAAAGTCTTTGTTCCTAATATATTGACAGAGTTGATTCAGATATTTTGCGTCTCTAGAACAGATTTAAGGCCTTCTTCCAAAGTTTAAGACCCTAATTAATAACATATTGTATCAGATAATCTTTATCACTTAGATTCAAATACTGAAACAGGAATATTCAGCTGTGTTCACAGTAAAGGAATGTACCCATTCTATTTCTGGGTTTATGTTTTAGGCTGTTAATACTTTAGAACTGATCCCAGAAACAATGCACCGTCACACCCCACACACCCGTACACTCCCAGACCTCTCCGTCTCCCCCTCCCGCCCCCCCCTGGAAAAAGAAGTTACTCTATGTCCACTTCTATTTTCACTGCTATTCAGTAAAAGGAAAATGAAATTCAGAGAAACCAAGGTTAAGCTAACTACATATGCCTGCATAACTACTAAACTAAATACATGTGCTCCTTTGTTTAAGGATTATAAAGTTCTATATGGACATTCTGAAAAATATTATTTATAATCTTGGAAAACAGTAAAGATGTTGGTGACACTGGTTAATTGACTGAAGGAAGTTTGAATATAAAAGCTTTGATTTGCTCCAATTAACCAAACATTAAAATCAATTTAAACAAAGCAATAAAGGCAAACTATATCCCAGGAACATTTTGAATCTCAATATTACAGCAGAAGAGTGATGCCATAGCATCACAAAACTCTTTAAAGTTTCAATTGTGTATCTCGGTGTACTTTAAAATCACAACTGTTTCCTTTCTTCCCAGTGAAAACCTTTCAAGCTCATAGTCATTTGAAGTTTTTCTTTTCCTGTGATTATCACCCTGTAAGGGTTTTCTGCCAGTGCATTTTCCTGTGATTATCACCCTGTAAGGGTTTTCTGCCAGTGCATTTTGGGGGGTGAAAAGTATTCTGATTTTCATTTATTAAAACACTCTGTGACTGCAGCAGTCAGGCTTTTCTGAATGCATGGGTAATAAAACTGGGAATTTACCTGAATACTCCTCCTCTGCCAATGAAGTATTCTTCCACTGTTCATCCAGAGCTTACTCATATTTTGCCACCACAGTTCTTCCACCATTTTCACACATTTATCATTTTCCTTTCTTGTCAATACCAAAAAGTCAAAGACAACTCACAGCTACAGACTATTGGAAGTTATAGGTTCTTAAAGGATCTGCTAATAAAAACTGGATTGTAAATGGGCAGATTATATGTGTGAAAATATGATTGACTGAAACTGTGTGTGGGATAAAATACCAAAAAACTTATCACAGCAAAGTAATAGAGAATATCAGAGACATGCAAAGACATTATCATGTCTTCTGGAAGTCATATCAAACCACATGCCTTCTGATAATCAAAAAGAGGAAAAACCTGAAATCCTCTTTAATGATAATTCTTTCATGTAAAAGGCATTCCATTTCCTCTGAGGAAGAATTCATCAAACACAGTAATCTTCTCTATAACAAGCAAAATCTATAGGGCTGATTCTTATGGCTAGCAAAAGCTGAAAAACTGACATAGCTAAGACATTTATTAAAATTATTCTGTGTTATGAGTGTAAGGATTTCATTTATTTATTCTTATTTTTAATTCTTAGGTAATTACTATTAGCACATATTTTAGCACATAAAATACTAGCTTCTGTGCTACAGTAACATTCATTTTTATATTTGAAAGTTTCTATACATTGCCTGCTCAGAGACTCAATGTTTGCTAAATACTGTGCTTGAAAATGTGAAAATATAACAGACAAGTCATTGACAGGTGTTTGGTTTTACTATCTTATTTTTTGCAAGGAATGACTGACCAGGTCTCTCACATAAAGCAGAGCTGCAAGAAAATAGCTAAGGAACAAAATTTGAAAGTCTAAATGTCATGAAAGTTTTTAGAGTTCAACAAAAATGCCATATAAAGGTAAACTAATAAGAAGGAAAAACTGATGACAAACCCCCCTCACTGAGTTCTATATAATTCTACTACAAATAGCTACATTGTTTTGTTTGAGTTTTTTTAATGTGGTATAAAATGAAAACTACTTTGTTTTCTAAATATTTAAGAATTTAGAAGTTGCCAGATTAGGTTAGAAGTGTGAGCCATGTGGTCAAATACCCTGCTTTAGAGTATGGCCAAAGCAGGGTGCTTTAGAGACCTAGTTGCAAGTAAATGTACTCTCATGAAGTTCTTATTGTCATAATTAACCACTAAATACTGTATTAAACCCTTAACTGTGGTATTTTATCCCCTTACAAAATTGTTTCAAGCATTAGCAAATGATACTATAGAGTATTGCTATCCTTACCATCTGATTGCTTTTGTATAGTGTTAGATTCTTGGTTTCTGACAGATCTGTGTGTAGACTTATGTTATTGGGTGCTTTAGGATCTACCTCTACACTTCGTGGATGTATAAAAGACCATAGTGGTGGGTATTGGCACTCAGTTTAGCTTCTCATTCCTCTGCTTTCTGGTGCTTTGCATATTATAAAAGTGAAACACAAAACTCTTGCATGAACAAAGATTCCTACAACAGTAGAAACCCTACTACGCTCATGAAAGCTGGGGACTTACTCTGTATTTTTATGTTCAGGTAGGCATGGACTTTTGATCATGCAGGTGTATCTAACTGTTTGAGAACGTAGGCAATGATCAGGCAGAGTTGTGGGCCTTGGCTGTCAGTGTATTTGGGGAGGACTGCACTGAATTCTGCATGGACTGACCAATAAAAAAGGCTGTTTTCATAGTTTATAAGGTCACTTACAGATTCAAGGATAAGGATAATTTCAGTGAAGATATCCTGAGATATCCTTTAACTTCTGGGAAAGGAGCTATGTATTATTTTTTCTATTTTAGTCATCAGTTTCCATTTGCAAGTAATTGTAGCTGAAGGCTGTGTTACCCCTAAAGCTACTGTAGAATACTGTGTACAGCACTGCTGTGAAGGAAGAGTGTAGGTGAGTGAATTTAAATCAATGATATATTTTTTTTAATCTGGTTTGGCAAATAAGACATAATTTATAAAAAATGGCTTGGATTGAACTAAATGCATTTATTTTTGGTTCGCTCATGTTAAAAGCAAAGTAAAAAATGTACACCATTTTTAGTTAATGAATATTTTATTTATCACTGAATTGTATATTTTCTTTTCAGACACTTGAAAGAAAGGAAAATTAAATCAAATAGAGATATCAGGGAGAGAACAGATGATGGCATCCTTTTAGCTCACAAATGTTGTTAGATTTTGGTTTCTCTCGTAACTGTTCTTGAGAATGGAAGGACTTTGGCTTGTATTACCAGAATAGTAGCTTCATAACCTTGCTACAGAGCATCCTAGAACTATATTTTGCCATACCTTCTAATGGAACTTTTTAATATGAATGAGAAGTTAAAGATTCATTGAAACTAGAATCACAGCTTTTCCTTCCTAATTGGCCTCTTGGTAGTAGGCTCCTTGGCAAAATTAGCTCCTTTTCAAAGTACCATTCTCAAAGACAATGCTCAGGAGTACTTCAGGGATAAAAACAACAATCATTTCCAAAGGCAGTATGGACAAAGCTTCAACAAATATGCCTCTCTCCATTTTCTATGGTTCTATCCCAGCAGGAAATAAATTCACATATTCTACATGCTCTCACAGTAAAGGACCCATACTACATTATCCAATTCTCCTACACATAATTTCCCATCTACTGAAAGCTAGTTTCTCTCCAACTGAATACTCAAAGCAGAACACACAAAGAAAGTAATTCATTAGTAAAACTTTCTCTCTTTATACAGTACTAGAAGACCTCTCATGACAGTCATTAGCTAGTCATTCATTCTCATTACATAGGAACAAAGTCCAAGAAGTTTTTTAAAGCAGAATATCTTGGGCTTATTCAAGTGTTAGACTTTAACCTGTCCAAACTGCCATCCTCTTTTCTGAAGTTTCTTTGCAGCCTGTTTTACGCAACTGCTCCCTGAACAGAATCAACCCACTATTCATTAAAACATTTCCTCATCATTTGTCCTGTGCCTGTGAAATGCCTGCATCTCCTAGTAGATAGCTCTTTATTCACCTGAAATAAGCAGACATGACATCTGAAACTGTAGACAAGCAGATTTTTAATAGTCTGTCACAAGGGATGCCTTGTGAAAGAAGAAACGGAACAAGAAGACCCATCTTTGAAAATTAGATGTACTCTAGTTTTCTTAATGTTCTTTGACAAATCTAGGCACTTCAAGTTTTTATGAAGCAACAGAAGGTTTTCCTTTTCTATCTCTTTTTTTAACACAGATATTATTCGCACCCTTTAATTCCATTGTAAGTAAAATGCAGTTATCATCCAAATATGAAAACATGTACATTTAAATGGCTTCAGGAAAGAGCATGTGATTCTTCAAAATAAGTGAAAGAGGCCTTGGTTAAGGAAAACTAGAGAGAGAAATGAATTGTGAATGCATTAAGAAAGTGGTTTCAACAGGCAGTAAATAAGGTAGAGAACATGAGGCCTCTGTGAAATATCCTTCACCCAAGTAAGTGGCTTTGCAGGAGGAAGAGAGTATTGTTTATAAGAGATGAAAAGCTAGAATAAAAAAGAAGACACTCACCAAGAAAATAAGCCCACTTTTGCTCTGAAACAAACCACTGCTGGCTAACCTGACAGGTTAGATCTAAGTTACTTGATTACACTGTGTCATTTTAAACAGCATGGTAGTGCTAACTGCAGTAAAAATAGGTCTTTGAATTGACTCTAAGGCGTTACATGCACTGGAGAGGTGCCCATGGTTTCATTTGGCAACCATAGGGGTCTAGTCTTCTGTCAATGTGTGTACGCAACTTTAACATGAATATGTGTGTTCATCCATGGCCAAAAAGGCACACAGAGCTTGTGTTAGTATTTGGATTACACAGTTAAAATCAGGCTTAACCCTTACTTTGTAGATAAAAAGTCTAGCATAATTTTGCAAAAGCTTTTACCTCAGTCATGTATAGGATAGAGAAATCATTAATTAGGCTTATAATCAAACAGTGTTCTGCAAGGTACTGGTACATTCGGTAACAGGAAACCGACATCACTAAAAAATCTCTTTGTTGCAATTAAAAATAAATAAATCTATCCAGAGCAGATCTTGAGCCGACTCCCAATGACTTTTTTCTAGCACACAACTGTAGAAATCACATTAACTTTTATCATACAGAAGAAGCCTGTTCAACTGCAGTTTTGCTATTTCCTTGTATATTCTGGTGATCTTGAGAGAAAATGGGTATAGGCAAATGCTAAAATGCTTGTGACACTAAAATGCTTGGCTCTGAACCATATTCTCACAAAAGTGCAGCTGAAGCAATGCCAGCTGATAGTGCTTCACACTAGCCGCCAGTTTAGCATGAAACCCACCCAAAGTACCATGCAGAGCTACACGGGTACAAAGAGAAGGGTCAAAAAAGGAAGCAGTCAGAAATGAGATCTGCTTGTCACATCCACCCCTGCCTAGGAGCCAGGAGGTAGCACACCACATATTTATCTTTCCTATATCTATGCCTCCTTCATGCCTATAAAATGCTAGTGTAGCAGTAAAGCAATTCATGTTTAAGGACATAATGTATTTAGCATTTTTCCTGCTTTGGATGTTTAGAAAACCAGACCTGCCTGCAGTGTATTTTTATATCATTTTCCTGTTGTGCAGGAGAATTTAAACACACATCAGGGTGTTTATTAAAACTACACAAAAAGACAGGATAGTCAGCTCAAGATAAATCCCAAGTCTTTTATTTTAGGTAAATAACGAAAAATACAGTGTCAAATTCCCCAGTTATATTCTTAACACAGATGTGCAAAATTCTAACACAGGTTCCTTCAAAAAAGCTTCTAGCATCTTGGAAAATAGATGGGATGCATACAGAGGAAAGATTAAAGGAAGAATTAACAGCAGTTGTGGCACTGACATCAAGGTTTCTTTACATCATTGCAAAACTCTCACTCGATTGTGGCTTTGTGTGAACCTTTCAGAAATAGAACACTAAACAAAGAAACTAGAACTCTGATAGACTGAGAATACTGGGTGTAGTCAGATGGAAAGTGTTCGCATACAGGAGTCAGAGCAAAATTCTGCTATATTTAAGAATGAAAGTAACAAAAAGTGGTAACAAAAAGCCAACATCAATGCCAGTGAGGGATTGGAGAGAGAGACACAGGGATAAGTGCAGAGTCTAAGTTCCATGGGAAAGAACTAGGATTTTGGATATCATGGAAGAAAAATGGCATCGGTTGGAAGGACTGTTCTATCTTGGACAAATTACAAAGTTAGCAAGCAGAGAAACAAGAGAGGAGGATATAAACAAAAATTAAAAAATAAAGAGGAGGTTGAAAAGGATAAAGGTTATGGCTTTGATGGTGGCTAGAAACAGAGAAATTGTAAGCCTCATTGACAAGGCAAATAATGCTGAGGGAATAGCAGAGAAATTTCAAACTTGGGAATCTGGAAGCCTTATGGGGATATGTGATCTTTGTGGATCAATACAATTTTATGCAGTATGATTGCTCAAAGGAATAGAAGGCGATGTGTTCTGGAGGAAGCTGTTTCAGACTGTACCATATTTTGTATTGTATGTGTAGGACTTCTTCTCAAGCACCATTTCAGTAGATCAGCTCCTAAGAAAAACATATGGTGCAAACAATTCCCTTACAGAGTCTGTCTGAAAAGCAGTTTGGGGATTTGGGACCAATTTCTGCATCATGCCACATTGGTTTGCTTGTGTTTGTTTGATGACTAGATTAGGAGATAGATGCTTTGCCTGCTGTGAACTCTTCTGCTATACCTCACTCAATTACAAGTGCTAGATTACTAGAAAAGACACTTGCAAAATGTCCTGTGTTCCTCAGTTTGAGATCATCGCAATTGAACTCTGCCTTATAAGTAGCTTCTTGCTTCTTTTCTAATCTCCTTCTGACCTTGCTGTTTTGTAAGTGGGAAATTTTGTGCAGTACTTGTGCCATTTGTGCAGTATCTGTGCTATCTGAATGGCATTCATAATACCTGTGAATACCTGCTGTTATTCCAAGTTCAGTGGAGTTTAAAAAAAGGACAATGAAGTCCTGTGCCTTACTTCCCTTCATCGTTCCACTGTTCTTATTGTATTGTAGTAGACAGGTGGATGTTTTCTGTAAAACACAGATTTATGCAGGTGTTGTGTCATCAGTTCTTATCAGTGAGCCTGACATCACTTTAATCTCACCCATACATTTCAAAACATCAGGTAAACATGACCTTGATAATCAGCATGAAAGCAGTCATTTGACTGTTCTACTAAGGTCAAGTTTCTGGTAAACTGACTGATTATGAAATCACTCTCCAGTCTAGAAAACACGTTTTTAGGAAGAGAAAAAAATCAAACTGTATATACATACAAAAATGAGTGTCTAAAGTTATGGAGATAGCTCATAATTAACCTATTTTTGGCTAAATTACTAGGAAAAAATTACTACTACTTTTAAATTCTGACCCTCTTGGTGTAGCTCGTATGGATCTCTGTTGTCTTTTTATCCCTGGTTAAGAAGCTCCACTGTAAACTGAAAGCAAAATAAGCTTTCAAAAATAGATGTATATGACTAATTAAAGTATAGAAGGTGGTCATACAAGTATTTAAATAATTGCTTCTGCTGGGCCTTCTAAACTAATTATTATGGTTTCAGACAAGAGCTTACAGTTACATAAAATGAAGCATTTGCACACACACACATGCATACTTAGTGTTAATAATCTAATTAAAGACTGATTCCCATAACAATTTTGTTTCTAAGAGCAAGTATAAAGCTCATAAGTCTGTGTGAAATCAGACTTCCATAATTTTCTGGTTCCTGCATATTTCCATCTTTATAACATATGAATTTAACATTCACTGTTCCTTATATGAAATTTTAAATTTTTGTTATATTTATCAAGTCTATTAAAAATTTAATGGGCTTATATCTAATTAATTTTTTGAACTGGATCTTTGTTTTAGTGGATGTCCAAATTATTGGCGTATTATCAGCTACAAAAACTATGGCAATACTTAAACATCAGAATGGTCACAAGGGATTGAGACACACATCAACATACTGTGCTTTATATAACTCTTTAGTTAAGTCACCATAATTGTCCTTGAAAATGTCTAAATGAAATAGAAGGTAATGTAGCTTTGATTAGGTATGATCGTGAGTCAAGCTCAAGATGTGTCATGTGATGAGCTTGTACACACATTGTTATTCAGTCTCAGCCTATGCACAGCAATTTACCAGGCCACAGCATTTTATCATCTTTGTAGGATCAAAATCTTGATGGTGTTTTGAAACCTATGAAAAACTGAAATAATTTTAGTAGGAGAGAAGAAAGATAAGAAGCTGAATAATCACTCAAAACTAAGTTAAAGCCTTTTTAATTTTCTTCTCTTTCATACAATAGTTTACTTGTTTTCAGTAAGGTAAAAGTACTGTTAAAGCTACAAAAAAGGTTATTTTTGTACTGCTTCCAACTTGCAGGAGCTAGTAAGTACAAGAAGTTTCAGAAGATAATCCCAGGAGGATTTCCAACCCAATTTCTAAACAGTATTTTATTTAAAGATTTTCCATTTTTCTTAGCTTCTTTTCAAGCAACTATAAAAGATAGTTGCAATTAACTTTCTATTATATCTATAGATATATTTTTCCCCCATTATGTGGGTTTATTATATCATTCTTAACTGGGAAAAAAAAAAACAACCCAACACATCCCTTTCCCTGTACATTTACAAATATATTCAGTTCCATTTTTCAGTGATAAATTTACTTGAAGACATTTTCTATACAGCTTGTATTGACACTAGTTTTGTTTTATCCAAATTAAAGTAGCCTTTCAAATGCCCCAGGAACCTAAGAACTTATAAAGAGCAAGTCATTTTATTGTTTTGAAGCAACGGCTGAATGGAATGGGGTGCTGTTAGGCCACAGGGCAGCACTGGAGCTGCTTACTGAAAGATTCATTGGTCAGTAACACAGCTGACCAGATTTCAGCCTGGAAGGGAAACCAGAATGAGCTTGTAGGCACATAAACTTCTGTGACTATGAGATTTTTATTAGGCATCTGAGTCCAAAAACTGCTACATATTCCTTCATTTTGAAAGCTGAATTATGGATTGTATTGACAAAATAAGATGCAGGAGCTGCATTTGTCTCAATCCATTTTTTAATAAGGTCCCATGACACAGCATTTTATGTGCATCCTCTTGAATTTCCAAGTCCATTCTTGTCACGTACAGAGTTTTGCAATTGTTCAAAAGAAACATGCTTGTTTTTAATGAACTGTTAAACTGCCTGTGGTCCTTTTCAGATTCAGTGTAGCTGAGCACCAGTTGTCAGTGCTTGACCATCAGGCATTAAGCAATTAAGCATGACTAAACTGTAAAATGCATTATCTATTTTTGCTTTTTATGCAAGATCATCAGCAACTTGAATGCTGTCCTGTTCATAATAGTGACATAAAGAAGCATATCTCACAGTTACATTTGTAGACTAAGCACATTGTGAAAGTTTATGGCATCTTAATACTAAAGACCAATCTCTTGCAAAGATCATCTAATACAACTGGAAGGATTTCTCTTTAACTGCACTTGTTGAAGACAACCAAATTTTTGATACTGAACAAATCAGAGGGAAAACATCAACGATCTTGTGAGGGGAATGTGATTTCTAGAAATGAGGTAGATACAGTTTCTTTCTTTTTGAGGGGGTTTTATTTTTTTTTTTTTTCAGAATATCTCTGTGAAACATTTGTGGTCCTTCACAGATACCCTCTATGATTACCGATTATTCTTTTCTAAAGTAGATGAAGATGACAGTTATTTAGCTGTCTGTGCTTCACAAAATTGTTTCTGCTTCTCAGTTAGAATTACATATCACAGAAACCAGCAAGTGACAAGAAAGGTCTATTTAAAGTTCTCTAGCACACATTCCTTCTTCATATACTTGTTAGCAACTTTCTGATATTCCCCAGGATGGAGTAGGAAGCATGTAACAGACAAATTTATTTTTTCTGGCAGCTCCTTCCTGTCTTTGGGTAAGAAGCCATCATTCATCATGGGTGCAGAAGCAAACATATCAGACAAGCAAAACACTGGTGTTTTCCATTATGTGACAGATGCACATCTCTTCGATGTACACAATTAGGTACACCATCTCAATGCTCATATTGGAACAGACATGCAACCACAAAGAAAACAACGGGTATACAACCTTCAGGTGCACGCATGAGCATCTCACTGAACTGAAAAAAGAAAAAAAAGCTTTATATTTTATTAAATAATTCACTTCTTTCTTAGAGAAGCTTGCATTCTCTCTCTTCCTGATACCTCCTAATAAACTTCTAATTAAAATCAGTGCTCAGTGTACATACATAAAATGCTAGTGGGTTAATTAATGTGAAAATAAACAGAAATGAAATTACAACCTAAAGACTGTAGGCATATCTTAAAGCAATAAAGATGAGTCTTTAAAATTATGTATACATTAGCTTTGCACAAAGTCCTTCACTCATTAAGAACACATGCTGAAGCTTGGGTACACACTATGTCAAATAACAAAAAGTCTAAGCAGGGGCTAGAATTTAAAAAAGCAGCTGTATTCAGCACTCCACAAGTTTTCATTGAGTGGGTAGCACAATCTGAAAGAAATTTTCCCCTTAACTTTCACACACTAAGCAAGCAGGTCACACTTACACTTCATGAGCAGGCCTCATGAGAGGGATGACTTCTCTTGAGTTCAAAGGGGTTTCAGCAAATCTTTGCAGATGCCTTTTATCTCAAAACAATTTGAAATAGCTTAGGAGCCTTGCCTCCTTTTCCCATAATCATTCACTTCTGGAGCAAAAGAGCTAAATGAGGGAGCAGATGACTACCCCACAAAGAATGCTACAATCTTAAATTATCAAAACGGGCATGAAAAGCATCTAAGTAAACAGAGCTCAGACTTTTTTTGCACAGGAAACTGACTCAATTGGCAACAGCAACCCCTTTTGATTTCTTAGTTAATCTAATGCATGAATAACTATACAGTGGTATATTTTTGTTTCTAAAAAAGTCAGTGCTTAGCCTGAAAATTGGTATGTTTTGATAAATGTTTTGAAAAATACAACTTTGACATTTAAAGTCAGTTCAGATATTTTTCAGTTTAAGAAACCAGGAACAATTTAAAAGTCATGAAATTATCCTCTTCCAATATCAAAACTGATCTGATTTTGAAATCAGTATAGAGAGGTAGAAAAGGTTGAAAGTGAAAAACAGTTTTCTAAATATCCACAATATTTTAAATGACCCAATCCATCATTTGTGGCTTATTTATCAGTTAATGAAATTATTCCATAGCTTTCACTTCTTACTCTAGTGGGAACAGGAAAGCTTTTCCAAAGAAACAACTTTTGGAATAGGTTCCCACAATGTGACTTTTGAAAGAAAAGAGGATCTCTACATTTAACTGGTTTCTCATTAGTGGTACCTTTTGCAGTTTAAGCAGCTACACTGGAGAAGTATGACCACTCCTTTGTCCTCTTGCACCAGCTCATAGAATGCTGGGGAGAGAAAAAGAGATCTGTGGGGCTGCTGCAACAGTTCAGCTGATGGGTGGACCCAGCAATGTCCATGACCTGCGCTGAGCTGTCTTCTCCAGCTGGAGGGAAACATGCTGTTTTAGGAATAAGCAAAGACTGAGCAGCTTCCCTCAGAGAGGGAAAAGGAGCAGGGGAAGATTAAGCAAAAAATTGCATTTCAGTTGTACTCCTGTTGATGTCTTTTTTTTTCCACTCTGCTTCTACAGCAGAATAACAAAGTCCTGCTTTCTACTAAGGGTTAGGTCACAAATCCTAGGCAATTATTCAAGTTAGAAAGAGTTTAGCTCCTGAAATATTTACTTTTGGAAAAATGTAATATGAGAAAACATAATGCAAAACTTCTCCTTTCTTAAAATACAATTTCCAGTGAGAGGTAGGGATATTTCTTCAAAACATAAATTTTTAACTACTCTTTATTCAAACAGAAGTATATCTAAAGGTAGTAGCTAAATGAACTGCTAGCTAGAAAAACACCTGTCTTATGATGAATGTTATGTTAAATTTTATCACTGTCAACATTTCAAGAAAGGAAACACTGATTTTTAATAGTACTTTAAGTTACCCAGCTTATTTCCCCATTCTCTCTAAACAAACTTAAGCCATAAAAAACAAACAAACAAACAAACAAAAAACCACCACAAAATACCTCAGGACTCTAAAAGCAGCTGAAAAGTGAGTAAGCACCTAACAAAAGTATGATTATCTTCTATTTCTTTAACCTTTATAAAAATTCATAATACTGAATTTCAAATAAGAATTTATAATATATTAGTTTGGCTTTAAAATGCTTCTTTTAGTGCTATGCATTAACTAAGAAACCTACAGTCAACTGAGTTTATTCAGAGAACATATATATGTGTGCAAAAAGATATTACATTTTTGTCCTATTCAGACAAGAACTATTATAATGACATCTGTAAGACTGCGTGGAAATATGTTTTTATCTGCAGCAAAAAATAGAAGAAGCAGCACTGAGAAAAGAATTATCTAAATTATGGAGCTACTTATTAGCATAGTAATTTGTTTTTTTCCTTCCAAAAGTCATCAGATGAAGAATAACAAGCAATTTAGGAAAAGAAGGCAACAAGTTAAACTTAATGTTATAAGCTGTGTGATTTAGTATAATTTGTCTGTTCAGTCTTGGGTTTCATAAAAGAAATGCAGAAGAAGAGTTCATTAATCTAGACTTTAGAGGTCAAAACCAGTTTATCCTTTACTACAAGCTAAGGTGAATCAATGCTGTAAATTAAAACTCACTGTATAGTTGCTAGCAAAGTAATATTCTCTGTGTTTCAGTACTCAGAAATACGTTTCTTTTGTTATAGGCACTTGTCATAAAACTAACTGGCTAAAGCTGTTAAAACAAAAAATACTACAAATTTATATAGAATCATAGAATAGTTAAGGTTGGAAAGGACCTTAAGATCATACATAAAGGTATTTTTCTGACTTAAGCCTACACATACAAAAAGGTCAGAATTTAAATAAAATTAACTTAAATATCTTTTCCTGTATCAAACAGTATCATTTTTTTAATCTTTATTTACTCTATCTATGGTATGCCATTACCTTGGTTCTCATTTCCTCTGACTTAATTCAACAGGCTATGGAAATCAAGCCTGATCCAGTTCACCAAGCCTGCTTACTTCAATATTTAGTCAGGAATATGTTTTTCTGCCACAGTCTCTCTGCCATACAATTCCTCTGCTTGAATTAGCAGGTATTTCATCAAGCTATCCAGACACGTTCTTTTATTCTGCAGGCAAGAGTGTCCTCTAAACCAAAGACAGGTCAAAAACTGCACATTTTAAGTGGACACGTTGACTTTTCCAATTAAATAGTGTATTTTAAAATATTTTTAGAACACATGCTAGAAGAGAGTTTATGTGAAAACTGATGATACTAATTTCTTATTTTTGACGTTTTACAAATGTCCAGATTAGCAGTTCTGAAGACTGATGCTGGTATTACAGCTCTTTCCTTCCTAACTTGCAATTTTCACCACCACCAACTGGATAAGATCTCACACAACCAGCATTTACGTTGGCCTTCCCATTAGAACTGGGAGAAGGAGAGTTACGTGTTGATGTGTTTTGTACTGCTAGCCATGGCTGATATAGGAAACATCTTTGCCAACTGAACAAGGAATAACAGATATCCAAATATGCAACACTTAATTTCTCATTAAAATATTAGGAAAACGTTTTCTTTTGCTCTGAGACAACAATTAATGAATTATGCTTCATATGATTCCACCATACACTTCATTAATTCCTCCTATTTTTATTCTTTTTTTAAGTTCGGGGTTTTAAAATTTTTTTTTTTTTTTGAAGTTGTATGTGTCAACCAGCGAGAAAAGTAATTCTTTCCATTCTGCACAGGTATTCTTCTTCATTATTTTTGACAAATGTAGGTTGATCCTCTCAGACTTAAAATGCGACCATCTCTATCAGATCTGTGGCTGATAAAGATTTATAGTGCTCCATGTAACAGACTAGAGCACCACTGAAGGGTAATAGTAAACATTAGCAGAAACAGTCATTTAACGATACGTTGAGAAAATGTCAACATTATTATTCCAGCCACGCCAAAAATCACAGTTTCTTGTGTCAATACATAAGAATCCTACCTTCTGAGAGATGCATTTTACTTTCTGTAAATTCTGAGTTTGTTTGCAATTATCATTCAGAATTATTAATGTGTAAGAGTGAAAATATTGTAGTACTTTAAGTATTGCAAGATGAGCTTAGAAAAAGGCTAGCATTTGATGTGTAAACTTATCATAACTTACCTTCTCTGCTGATTGGGCCGTACCAAAAAAGATTGGAATAAAAGCTAACCAAATTATGCAGGTTGTGTACATAGTAAATCCAATGGGTTTTGCTTCGTTGAAGGTCTCTGGAACCCCTCTTGTTTTAATTGCATAAACAGTGCATGTGACCATCAAGAGAATACTGTATCCAAGGGAACAAATGAGAGAAAGATCTGAAATGTCACATTTGAGAACACCCCTGGCATTTTCCGGTTCAAGTGTCCTCTGCTCTCCGTAGTCTACAATGGTATGTGGTGGATCAATAGCAAACCAGATGAAGACTCCAATAAGCTGCACGGATATGAGGCTGAAAGTGATCACCAGCTGGGAAGCTGGACTAATAAATTTGGGAGCCGTGACAGATTTTTTACCTTGTTCAAATATTCTGTGTATCCTGTTTGTTTTGGTAAGCAAGGCAGCATAGCTGAAACACATGCCAAGTCCTAAAAAAATCCTTCGAAATGAGCAGACCACTGTATCAGGAGACGCAATCATTAAAAAAGTAATGGAGTAACACAGAAAAATCCCAGTCAAGAGCACATAACTGAGCTCCCGCCCAGAGGCCCTGACGATTGGTGTGTCGTTGTACCGGACAAATGTCACAATCACGAAGGTGGTGGCAATTATACCAAGAATAGCTATGAAGACGGGCACAATGGCCCAAGGAGAATGCCACTCTAGTTTGATTATAGGGATAAGCTGGCAATCTGTACGGTTGGCATTTGGTCTCTTATTAATGGGGCATAGTTCACAGTTGAATTCATCCACTTGGTAATGGTACCCCTCACAGCGTTCACAGTGCCAGCAGCAGGGTACTCCCTTCACGGTTTTCTTTCTTTCCCCGGCTTTACAGGGCAGGCTGCAGACAGATGCTGGATGAGTGTGTTCTTTATTAGCCCACTGCATGTCTTCTACCTGTGGGTATAAAAAAATTAATGAACCTTCTATTTTTCCCCCATTTATAATATCCTTATCCTGGCCACAGGTCTGTCATAAATCACTACATGCTGACAGTACAAATACAGTTTACCATAATAAGAAACCTGTTTCTTTCCCTATTATTGACTTTATAAAAGTGTTAAATGATTGTGTCCAATAAATCATTCATGCCAGAGGCTTGATGAGTGTCATTAGTTTCTATTTACCTCTTCACTGCTGACCAAATTGACATCTGTAAAAATATTTATTGACTCCAGGCTAGTTTAAAAACAAAAAGGCCTGTACACAGTGCTTTAGAAGTTAATTTCATGCAAATATAAATACCAGTAGTTCTCAAACATTTAGTTACAAGATAAGGCTATGTGAGTTTCAGAGAAGTTTCTGATACAGTAAAAACATATATTAAAATCTCTTTGCATCAGCTCTGGCAGAACAAGGAGTGCCTGAAAAGAAATGCATGATGCCACCTCTTCCGTAAACGTGGTTAGTTAATACTTTTCCACTTTCCAAGTCTTGAAATGCAAAAGTGTTTTGTTTACATTTCTAGAAGGTAAAAATTAGTATATACTGCTTTCTGAATAATAATGGAAAAAGGCATCATAGCTTTCAATCCTCCCGATTTAAGAAGGATCCTCTTGTAGCATAGAACAGATGCACACAATACAACCTTGTTTTTGAGATACCAATTTCTCCACAGCAGTGCATTAACAAAACATAGTTTTCATCCACTTATCTATTCTCCAAATAAAATTTGAAAAGGAAACTCATGGATATAAAGCACCTTCTCCTTAAAATTATCACTCATTTTGGTTACAGCTGTCCTTAGCCCACCGTTAGTAAAATCGTGTTCTGCCAGAGGTCACACTGAGGGAACGAGAGCAGTGTGTGTGGAGCAGAGCTACTCGCAGGCACCAGAATCACTCTGCATTGCTTCCGTGCTTCACCTTTCACTCCTTTGTTAGGTGGTAAGCACTCAAGGACAAAGGACTTGCCTTGTTCTTGCCTATTAAGTACTTAGCACTTTCGATTCATTTGGAAGCTTTATTCAAAACTGAAACAACAGGCACAAAACTTCAAGCTTCAGAAATGTTTTCATTTCTTACTGGAGGAGGACAGAATGAGGACAGCTTATCAAGGGGGGGGGGTAATTTTGTCTTTAACAGTTTATTTTTCCAGCCATTTTTCAACCGATTTGAGAGAAAATCACAATGTAACATTGCCAGCTTCATTTGCTTTCCCCAGAGAGCCAGAAAACCGGTTACAGCTCCATGCCAGGGTGAATAAAGCAGCGACAAGCAGCCAAGCCCCTCTGTCTACCCTTCTCAAAAGTGTTGGACTTTGCTGTTGTTAGCCACTCAGAGGGGCAAACAAGAGACCACACAATAACAAGGAGACAAGAAACTTGCTAATACATCAGCTCTGTAAATTCCCAATCCCTTAAGGACCTCAGTGGGGTTTGGATTGGTCCTGAACCTAAAGAAATTAACCATATTTTATATCAATGACTGCAATAATTATGCAAAATGCAGCATCTGGTAACCATCTAAAAGGAAATAATTAGCTTCCCGTAAATAATAGGATAAGTAGATAAATAAAATAACCCAGTTGCATTAAATAACTTTGATAGAGCACTAGCAGAGCACTTGACACTCTAAGAAAATATTCACCTCTGTTACAATCTCCTGGTTTTACTGACTGTAATTCTTGAAGCCTGCATAACCCGTACTGTTTCACCTACTAGACAAGGGAGAAAACATGATGAAATCAGTGTTGCAGCAAACACATGTTCTCCTTCATAGTGTTGTTAGGAGAATAAATACATCAAACTTGTGATTTAGTCGGATACTATGATAATGGGGGCAACAGAAGGCCATGGTCATTACTCCAGACCTGTGTATAAGCTTAGGATGAGTCAAAAAGGAACAGTGCTGCATATTTGCCGCATTACAGAACACAATACAGAATCATCAGGAGAGTACACAACACCTGATCCAGCATAAACTTAGAATGGCATGGACACGCAATATCTAATCTGGCAGAAAGCCTGACAAGATAAACCTAAGGTGTCCAATTTTTTAACATATTTGAACTAGTAAAGCGAGTTTATACTGGATCAGCATTTAATGCCATGAGGCTACAGTGTTTCTTATATGGCATTAAGAATCCTAAAACCACATTCACTGTAGGGTGAATCCAGAGCTTACATAGTTGCACAGGATTCCTTTGCGCCTTTAAGAGTTTTTATATTAATAAAAGGGGAAAAAATGTCCTTTCATAGTACAGCTACTTATGATTTCACATACTTTTGTCTTGATAGTGCTTTAATTGACTAAAAAACATGCTTAAAAACACTTCCTGGTTGACAGTACATTGGAGCCCCTCAGGTTATGCATTCCAGCGGCAACAACTGATAATAAATTCCTATTTCTGAAGGTCACTGGTAAAGATTCAATTGTTTTTCACTCTAGTATATCTGACACATAAAGTACACAAGGTATAATTTCCAGCATAACAATACAGTGTTGTGTTCTGAATGTTGTAAAACTTGTAGGATAAACAAGCTTGAGTCTTTTGTTTGGGTTTAACTTTTTGGTGGGCTTTTTTATTTGTTTGTTTGGTTTTTTTAATTATGAGTATGAGCACTGTTAGCAATGGAACGATTCAAGCAAGAATGGGGTCAAAGCATTAAAAACATATATATATTAATCAATGTAGAGAATAATCAGAAGGAATGGCTAGTACAGGTGCATTTTACAAGGTATGAAAGTTATGTTTTACAATCTGTCTTATGTGGATTATTTATTATTTTTAGGAAAAACAGTTACATTTAGGTTGACCTATTTTTCTGAAAAAGCTCTGAACAAAAATGTTATGAATTCTTGTTCATGAGTTTTTATTTCACTACCTAACAAGAAAGAGAAGATACATTCCCAAGACACATTGACCAGTGTTTAAAATTGGAGATCCTTTTAAGATACTTGCAGACCTGAGAAAATTCTGGTATTGTAGAATTTCAACTCTGGAAGCGAGTGCAAATATGGGATTCTCTCATGAACCCAAGCATCTTGACAACTCAGATTATAGCTACATTATCAAGCAATATGGCACAGTAAGAGCTGACCTATGGAGCAAAGGTGTGGGCTCTGAGGACTTGATTTCACATTGACCAATATTTGAAATTAAAGTCCAGGAAGGAAACTTATATTCAACTAATTTTGATGTGGTTCAGTGTCCTGAACCCTCAGGAATGATTAAAGAAGATAAGAGGTCCATCTGGGAAGCATTTTGTGTTCTCATTTCAGCCAAAAGCAATCCAGTTCACATGACCCGAGACCCACTCTACAATGCACAAGTGCAATAAAGTGGGAATAATTATCAGATTAATTTCAAAAGCAGACTCTTGCTTGAAATCAAAATGCTTATGTGCATACACCCTCAGACTGCTACTTAGACACTACTATAACTGAGGCAGGGGAAACTAGACCTCAGAGAGAGCCTTGCTTGCTTTTCTAATATCTGAACAGGTCTGCTAAAGGTTTCTATATATGCAGCAATTAAAGACTGAAAAGTCATGCTACTTCTGGTCATCCTGCTAATTCTCACCTACACCTGACCTGCAGCAGACTTTGCCTGTAATGTATTTTTTAGCTATCATTTTGAATAATATAAATGCAATAAGGAAATCCAATACAAGACATAATTACAACGTTGGTCTTAAAGCTCTATCAGTTTTTTTTCAGTCACTGAATATATATAATAAGGGACCCAGCTTCTCAAACCATGCAGAACATTCACCTGTATCATTGCTTTTCTACCCTGAGGTTATAGCACTATGGACGCAACTTGTTCTTTAAGACTAATTTTAGCAATAAATGGTTATAGAAACTGTTAAGAAATAAGAAAACAAAGGAGAATCACTTGGGAACATAAGACTCAGGGATATTATATAATTTTCAGAACTGCTGAAAACTTGCACTAGTCATAAACATTAAATGGACTTGCTGGATGATCAGCTTTTTTTGAAATTCATATTTTTTTATGTAGCAGTGGAATTTTCAAATGTGCCAAGGGGAACTTGTTCAATCCAGCTAATTAATTTGCATGGAAGCTAAGTGCCTTATCTGTTTAAATGCTTTTGAAAGTCCCACTATGCTTTCATCTGCAGTTTTGACAATATAAATACTTAGGAAAACCAGCCCCAAGGTGATCTAGAAGTTCAAATGTTACAAAACTAACTTCGGAGAAGCTTAACTTTAGGCACACATTTTTCAACAGTATTCTCATAGGGGAAAGAAACTGACAAAAAAGCCAAAGCCATACAAAAGAAAGACAGGAAAGAAGGTTTTTTTGACACTGGAAAAGAACAAAAATGTTCTGCATCTCTTCAGCCCTTACTGATCAAAATATCTGGGTCTGTAGCACTCTTTATACTGCTCAGACCGTGCAAAGGCTGGGTGAGTCTCAGACTATTAAGTAGCCTTTGGTAAAAACAGTTTCTAAAAGACTTATTTTGTCTCTTTAATTTTAATGAGACATCTTCTAACTGCTGCTCACTACAGCATGACACATGATAAGGCAAAGCTCATTGTTAAATGGATCTGAATTCATCATAGAGGTCAGATGGACTGGAATAGCCTAGGTCTGTATATATTATTAATGAAAGTTTAAACATTGTATTAATTGTATTTGAGTAGCTTTTTTGAATTTGGAAAGTGTCTGGTAGATTGATGTGCTGTATTATGAAGTACCTCACATTCCCCATTTTCTACTATTCCAATACTTAACCAGAGTGAGAACATCAGAAAGAGTATGACAGCATGTCTGTAAGACACATATTAATTTTCTATGAAATACATCATGATACAAAAAGAGAATGGCTTCAATGCTATTTAAATAGATATAAAAATTATCTCTACATGAGATATCTGCCTGACAGAGCTTCAATTTGCTTTAATTTGCAGCACTAAGATTCACAGTTCACTAAACCATTAAAATACAGACAAAATGTCATTTCATATCAAAAGCAAGTAAACACCTCTATCCTTCATGAAAATTACAAATACAATTTCCTCTAATATTTAATAAGGCTAAAAATTAATGATGTGAGAACTGGACTAAAACAAGATGAGATTTACATGATGCAGTACAAGTAGCACATTCACATTTCTGCACCTATGTTCTTTCAATAATCAAGCAACTCATTCATTTAGCAATGCCCTCATCAACCACAGGAGACTGATCAAAAATGCTGTTAATAGGTCACATATTATTTCTGAACCACTATGTGCACAGAACCACTCTGTTTTCCATTTCCAATGGTCATGGAAGTTTGTCACTTAATTCAGCAACCAAGCTGACAATACAAAGGCATTTGTACAGCCTTCAGAGGATTTATGTCAAGGACATCAGTGGATAATATTTTAATGTTTCTGATTGTGCTACACTATCACTTGCAGGAATATTCATTTTTTTAAATCTTATCTCAGAGCTAGATAGTTATTAAAAATAGTGAAAAATATATGCTTACGGATATTATTGTAATCAATGAAATTATACAATATCTGGACAGAGGAATGCAAGTAGCGCGTTTTACCAGAGCTGTAGGAGGCAGCAAATATCTGTTTTGTAGCCAGTTACTTTCGGAAGTATCAAGGTTCTCACATGTAAATTCGTATGGCTTTTAATAGATATTCAGATTCTTAGTTATAAAAATGACAAAGAACTGAAATGCCACCTCCAGGTGTCACTAAGAGTTTTCTTACTTTTTTCTGAAGGTCCTGGAAGTACTTCTGACAAAAAGATTCTTCAGAAGAGCTTAACGAGTGAGTTAAGGCAACTTAGTCTAATATTTAGCTTTTAAAATTGTCTAATGCTTCTATTACACAGTAAAAGTTAAAGGTCTCAAAGTAAAAATTAAACTAATTCTAACCTGCATAACCTGTCCTACAAAATAATATTGACACGTAAATAATGTATTTGCTTTCACTCCCACAGCTTACTCACAAACCAAAACTTCAATTGCATGAAAGGCTATACAATTCCACAAATAATAATAAGGTCTCAATCCTGAAGAACTCACATTCAAACTATAAGGTAAAGGAGAGCAGAATATTAGCAGAACAGAGAAAAGGACATCTTATAAACTGCACTTGAAATGTTAAGAAAAGTTGTCCTCAACTCAGCAACCTTGTGCCTTAATTGACTCTGACAGAAGAACAGACAAGCTCGGCTGAAATGTAAGAATCAAGTTTATTTCCCTGTCTCAAGAAAAGAGGCACTATACATAAACCACTCCTGACACATTTGTCCAGCCTGGTTTGAGGAAAAAAAGCTGTTTAAATGTGAAGTACATTCTACCCTGAAGCACTACAAAATCCTAACCGAGACGTATGTTTTGACATTACTTTAAGATGGTTTTCCAGTATAATAGTTTGTGTCATCTTTGGCAGCTCCTGTTAGTGAACAGTTAGATCTTCCCACAATACTAATTTTGAATTTCCAGCACTATGTAAGCACTGGCCCTTTAAATACAGTTCCAGTCAGGTAACGAAATTATATATAAAAGGTATGAAGGTCTGAGCTCATTCAGAACTGGCAGAAAACAGACTGTTTTATACTGAGATTTTCAGCAGCAGGGGAAGAGCTCTCTCTGTCAGGTCTATGCTGCTGCTGTGGATGAATAATTCAATTGAAAATTCTGTGGAGAAGCTTAGTGATCTGGCAGGCACAAAACAAGCATGAGGAAGTTTAAACTTGAGAAAATACCACACAGCAGAGATAGAAATAAAACCAAAACCCAACAAAATAAAAAATAATTAAAAAAATCCTTGTTACTAAGGAAAGATTAACACATTCAAAACGAGTATTTTCGAAAGCCAGGGGGTTTATTCCACAATACTTAAAGGACTGACTGAAGACACAGAAAGCTCTTGAGACTTTATGGGGAAGTATGGAGGACTTGCAAATGGGAAACCTTGTGCTTATGCTCAGAAAATGAGGGAAAAGGTGGAAAGAAGACAACAGGGAATTATCAATCATTCACTTTAACTTGAATTCCCAGAAAAAGTCCTGAAAGAAATAAACAAACATATTTCACAAACACAGTGAAAACAAACAAGACAAATAACAGCCAAAAGAGATCTGTCAGCAACGACCTGTCACATTTCCTTCAGTGAGAGGGTAACAGCCGTTGTGGATGAGAGGCAAGCAGCTAGGTGTTATTTATCTTAACATTAGAAAGAATTTTGACACCATCTCAATTATACTTCCAGTCATAAGCAACCTATTGAAACATATCTACACCCTAAGGTCCAGGTGCAAATTATATCAGCAAGCTATAGGAAGATAAAATTTGTTATTGATTCACTGACAGAAGTGAAGGGATGGTACAGGGTGGGGCCTGGAAAGATCTAGTCTGAGTCTGCTATTATTCAATGCTTGTAACAACCACTCTGGATGATAAAATAACGTATATGGCGATCAAATTTGGGCAATAACAGTAGGAAAGGCTGAAGCTATGCTGAAGGTCAGGATACTTATTTCAAAGGATACTGCAGTGTCTGAAAAAAAGGAAACATGCAGTTTAATAGGGACAACAAACAGGTAACACATTATGGGTCAGGAAGGATAGAGAGATAGCAGCTCCTCAGAAAAGAGAGATCTCAGGGCTCTGGTGTTGAAACAGTGTCATACTGTTACAAAAGGGGCAAATGCCATACTGAGAAATGCAGATAGATGGAATAACCTTTCACCTCTGCCCTGCACTCTTAAATAGATGAAATTTTGTTTCTCCTGTACTCTCTGCACTAGTGAGACTTCAGCCAGAGCACTTTGTGAAGGCTGGATCATTGTGTTTTAGTCTGAATGAGAATCAAATAGGGAGTCCAGGGGAAATAAGCAAAGATCAGAAAAGTCTCTAGAAAACATGGTCTATGCGACTAAATTGAAAAAAAATGACGTTGCATAACCTGAAGAAATAACATAGCCTAGGGGATAAAGAACCAGTTTTCAAATACATGAAAAGGATTAAAATGTGCTCAATATATACTGGATAAAGGAAGAATTAACAAGCTTAAATTACAGCACATGAATGTAAAAATGCTAGCTAGATACCTTCTTGAGAGCCCTTTACCTGTCTTCTGTAGTGCTAGGGCACATTTCAGGTGCTAAATATTTTAAGCACAAATAAAAAAGCTAAGAATATAACTAGGCCAGATGAATAAAAAAAAAAAAAAAAAAATCCAGTGTATTCTCGTGACAGCTAAATCCTTCAGACTGCCTTTTGTGCTTTTACAGAACATCTATTAAAAAAACCAATTTTTTACATTTAAAAGAATAAAGCAAATCAAAAGAGCTGATGGTCATACTTTTCCTACTTCTTGGCTAATTAATGATACATTTTTAAATAGTCTTATGGGTCGAGCTACTGCACTGATTTTGTTTACAGGGTAAATGCTTCTCTGGAAATGATAGGGAAAGAAGGTTTACATAAAAGGAATCACCACTATCATAACAGTAAACTGTTTTCCACATAGACATAAATGAACATAAATCAGTTTGGGAAGTATTAAGCAGCTCTTGTATAAAGTAATCCAATCTGGAGCCCTACATATGAATGGAAAGCTCTCAAAAGATTCATAGAAAAGCTGTCTTTGCCCAGTAATGCAATGTACAATGCGAAGCAAAAGATCCTAAATAAGTAACCAAGTAACAGGAAATCTATCTTTGAGGTATATTACTCGCAAATCATAGAATCATAGAATAGTTAGGGTTGGAAAGGACCTTAAGATCATCAAGTTCCAACCCCCCTGCTCTAAACCATATCACCCAAGGCCTAGTCCAACCTGGCCTTGAACACTGCCAGGGATGGAGCATTCACAATCTCCCTGGGCAACCTATTCCAGTGCCTCACCACCCTAACAGGAAAGAATTTCCTCCTTATATCCAATTTAAGCTTCCCCTGTTTAAGTTCTAACCCATTACTCCTTGTCCTATCACTACAGTCCCTAATGAAGAGTCCCTCCCCAGCATGCCTATAGGCCCCCTTCAGATACTGGAAGGCTGCTATGAGGTCTCTACGCAGCCTTCTCCAGGCTGAACAGCCCCAACTTTCTCAGCTTGTCTTCATACGGGAGGTGCTCCAGTCCCTTGATCATTCTCAAGGCCCTTCTCTGGACTTGTTCCAAAAGATCCATGTCCTTTTTATGTTGAGGACACCAAAACTGCACACAATACTCCAAGTGAGGTCTCACGAAAGCAGAGTAAAGGGGCAGGATGACCTCCTTCGATCTGCTGGTCACACTCCTTTAGATGCAAAATCAAATAAAACAAATTAATAAAAGCCAGAAAACTTAAGAAATGATGGCTGATGGGGATCTCAGGAGTACTGTTCAGGCCCCAACTCTGAATCAGTTATGCAAAACCAGTCTATACAGTTTACCTGCTCCAATCAGCCCATAGCGCTAGAGACTGCAAGCCTCACAGGCAATGCTGCTAAGTGTTTCATTATTCTCATCATTAGAATCTTCCAGCATGTCTGCATTAATTTTCTCTTACTGTAATTCAGATCCACTAGTTCTCCCGATAGCCAAATTAACTATACCTAACAGTTTGCTCTTCTCGTGAATAATCATTTCTGTATTGAAAGAGATTAACATAACTCCCTCCAGTTCAGTGTTCTCCAGAGTAAACAATCCTAGTTTGCTTAACCTTTCCTTACAGGCATTCTTTTAGATGGCTGGTCATTATCATTGCTTGCAGCTGGACTCTCTCCAGCTATGCTACTTTTCCAAGTGAAGTCACAGTTCTGCTAACGAGGCCATAGCACTGGGGAAGAGAACAGATGGATTACATCACATGTCTAGGAGTTCCTTGATGCAATGGCCTCTGGCGATGTAAATCTGTTAACCATTACAAAGCCATTGCTTAGCTTTATGTCTATGCTTACCATAAAGGGGATTTCACATCAGTTCATGGACTTACTGCAAACATTATTTCAATACTACCTGTTTGGTCCAGGTGCTATTGCAGTAGTACTATTCCCTCACATGCTATTGACCCACTCAACATTAAATCTGGTACTGAAAGCTGAAGTTACAATTAGATTACCTATGCATTCTTCGTTCTCTGCCTTAAGCTGTACTATCAGAATATCAACACTAATACCAGTGATACCAGTTTGGAAATATGGAAAATAATTCCCTCCCTGTCTTTAAATATATTTTTTTAAAGTGTCTGGGAATTGATCATGATGAAAAGTTCTGGAAAAAGATTAGGTTATTATCCTAAAGAATTATACTACTGCAACACGAAGAGAAACTGCAACAAAGCAAACAGAAAAAAAAAACAACATATAGTAATGTTCTGCTGATGGTTATTCTCTTTCATCATACCACAGCCTCTGAATGCCTCTTTCCTTTTACATGTAATGATTTTTAATTTAGCAGTAGACTTCCATTATGTAACAAAAAATGAACAATAATTAAAGTTATCTAATCTAACATTTTTGCTTTTAAGCATGAAAATTTGGCTACTAAATGTAAGGGGCAGCTCAACCTTCAAGTTATAATACATGTACAAATTTTTGTGGGGGAGACAAGAAAGATGGAAGAGACTGGGGAAGAAATGTGCTGGCACTTTATGTTTCACACTGGTATTTTTATTTTTTTTTAATGAGTAACACAATCCATAACCTTTCAAAATCATAAAATCACAACTTTATTCCACATTTCACATATTATTTAGCTTGTATACAGTTGCCATCCACTGTAACTTACTGTTGACTTATCCCTTCTATCTGGCATTGGTCCTTAGTGACTACAACTCTCACATTGACCTCAGACCCTGACAATAAAAAAGAATAAATCCTGAGTCACACTTGTTGACCAGTGCTGAAATCAGGACTAGCTTTGTAAAATCTCTATGTTCAGCCCTGTATAGAATAAAAGAAAACAGCAGCATAACTTCAGTAGAAGAATAGAACAGCCTAAAACACTTCTGCTTGTCTCATTGAGTTTTATTTTTAACCCAGCATCAACAATTTTCAGTCATATAACAGGGATGGAATGTAAGTTTGAATTCTATTGCCCCATTACATATGGGCAGAAGCACACCCTGCAGGTAGTATGATTGCCAGATTTTGTTTATAGACAGAATCATATACAGCCCTAAGTGCTCCTGTTGTGTATTTCACTGTAGCGTGTTCTTTTGTCAAACACAGATCTTGAATTCAGCAATTTGAAAACACCTATCAATTATATAATAGTTACCACAGGAAAAAAAAGGCTCTCTGGCTTCCTTAATGAAATATAGTGGCCTACAGCAAAGCTTGAAACGTATTTGCTGCAGTCAGAGAAAACATCAGAAGCTTCTTGAATTATTTTATTTTACCAGGTCACAAGAAAGGGAACTAATTCATTTTGAATTTGTTACTTCCAAAAGGAATTGACTAATGTTAGTTTCCTCCATAGTTTCCTTCAGGATTTTCCTTGATAATTTACAAGAGTCCTAGAGAAGAAGAAAAATCAAATACTTATTCAAACCTTTTTGTGAAATGGCTGCCTGAAGGGAAGATCATTGTCAATGTGGGGTTCCCAATTTTTACCAGTTCACCAAACACTGTGCTTAAGGCTGATGTTGATTATGGCTGTCTCTCTTATGGTTCTCACATCAGTGTAATCTTAATTTATGGCTTTCTTACTCATAAATCAAGACCATTACAGAAAAATGGATGCCCCTGAGTCATTTAAATTCTTAGTGCATACACTCCATAAATCTGAAAGCTTATATGCCCTATTATTTCTAAGATAATGTTAACAATCTGTCATTGTAAATCTTCCCTTGCCTTTGAACAGAACTCTTATGTTCTGATGATCCCCCCCCAAAAATAAAAAAACAAACCAAAAACCCAACAAAAAAAAAAAAAAAACCCAAGTGAATTCTGTCTTAAAAATGTCATTGTTTTCACTTGAAATTTGCAGTGTTTTGAAATGATTTTTTTTTCTTAAGGAATGATATCACAAAAATTGATATTCACTCAAGCTTTTTAACTGCATCAGCCAAATACGTAATTCTGACAGCACCAATAATTGTGTTTGCCTGAAGTCCCACGAATCAAAATTACTAACCTGGAAGAATATGAATTTGGATCTATATATTTTTTCAGATCAGGTTTTTCAAACACGGATTTTGGTAGACCAAAACAATGTATAAGCTTGAAATGAAATCAGAGAATGTTTTAAATAATATTAAAAAGGACTTTTTTTTAAAGTCAAAATATTAGCTTTTAATATTTTAAACATTTAAACTTTTCTTTTACCAACTGGCATTTAGGTTTCAAAACAGGGCATTTTTAAGGAGGAGAAAAAAGTCCGTCAGAAATGAACCAGAACAAACTGAATGGGTTCCTAAGAAAAGGAAACCGAGAACCTTGCTATTAAAACCTTAGGACTGGGATTATTTCTATTTACTGACACTGACAAAAACATCAGTCAACATCTCAACCTAGTCCTTATTCCAACACTTGCAATACAGAACACAGTTTTTAAGAGGGAATTCATTATTAATCATAAAAAAGTTGATTTCAAATCATAAGTGCCAGAAAAAGCAAGCTTGTTTTCAACAGCTTTCCTCCTACAGAGATTATACGGTTGAGAGCTCAAATTTGCTAAACCCACACATTTGTAGGGAGCTTTTACATGTGACCTGGTATGCAATATGAATAAAACATAACTTTTCCAGGAACAGCTACCTTTTACTTGATTTTTATCCATTATGGAAACCAGATTTTTTTATTATTTTTTTTTTAAAGACAGGACTTTAACTATCAGATTTTTCTGAAAAATAAGTTATCTTCTACTGATGGAGAAAAGAAAATGTGGAAAGCAAACAGAAGACCCTGACAGTTAATTTGTGGGCAATGATCAAAAGCTCTAAGACAATTATTTTTTCCTTCAAAGTGATACTAAAAATTTTTAGCATCTTGTTATTTCTAGTATATTAAGGCCATTTAAAGTCAGCAACCTTAGAGAGTAAAAGAACTTGAAGGATTAAAAATTTACATTGCCAGAATCAGTGATAGTTGTATAAAACGCAAACAGGTTCTTTGAGATTATAGCTAAATGTTTCTAAATTTCTGCTTTGGGAGCTTCTTTCAGAAGAATCTCTCAGAGACTGAGATACCTTATTCAACACCAAGAATTACACAAAAATTTAGATTCTTTTTTAATTTAACTTCTATACTGTGTGTCTCAGCATTGTCACACATGCATTTGTTTTTAACAATTGCAAGAGTAGTAATGATTAATAATTATTAAGTTCCCATATTTGGTAGCTATTGCTGCTTCAGATGAAATCTGAAAGGTCAGTCTGCCTAAAGGAGAGTATTAATGTTACTGACTATAGGGAGGAGCCAGCATCACAGCTAGAAGGGTTTCTGTAGCTGGTAAAGACTGCTGACAAAGAGCCCCTTAGGGAGCATGATACAGCATCTTTATCTAGCCAGAGTCGGCATTTTTTTTTCCTAAAGGAAAAGCCAGAACTGCACCAGGAAAGGAGCAAGGCTGAAGGCTGACCTTTCAGAGTCAGTAAAAACTGAAGAATCCTGAATCCTGAGGGCCAGGCTCAGAGACAGGACTGGGACTGGCCACCAGGTCAGGAGCCATAGCCCACACAATAGACCCCCAGCCAAAACCCTAAAGAAAAAATATTAAAGAACCTCCTAAGGAAAATGATAACACAAATGAAGGGGAAAAAATCAGAAAGAAAAAAGGAAGCCTTTTGATTCAGTTATTTAGACCAAAAACATGTTCTAATCTTAGTTATATTAATTGTTTCAAAAGTTGAACTGTACTAAAAACCTGGTACTTTCATTGTTTGTTTTTCTGTCATAGAAAATAAATAGATGAATAAAAGCTATAAATTTTCTGAAGCACAATACCAGCTATATAGAAGAACACAATCATAAACACATCATAAATACAACATGTTACTGTATAATTTGAGGAAGAAATATCTGTAAAAACAAGATTAGAAGTATCTATGAAGGATATCTATTTGACAGAGATTTATTGAAAATCAGTTACATGTGTCTTCACTAAGAGGAAACTGCAAGACAAAGAAGGATATGGTGGGAAAGTACTATATTGTAAAAGCATCTCCTTTATACAGCAGCAGGGTAAAAATTGCTCTGCCATCTTAATACTGCTTTGCCTTCAATAAATATAGACATTTTCACTGAAACAAATGACAACATTCACTGTGTCCCCTCTGATTCATTGGTAATCAATGGCACCACTTAATTTGCAATATGATGATTTGGAATATTGACATTCACAAAGATTACTTGGGTTTAGTACATTTTGTCTAGTGAGAGGAGGCAACAGTTTTGCCACAGCAGATGATCACGTGGTATAACTATCATTGACATGTTCCAAGTAAGTTTAGGGAATATAGAAACAGATGGAAAACAATTGAACCAGCCAGACATATTATTACTTCTTTCTTTTTTGTTAACATACCAGCTCTTGCAGACACCAATGGAAACTAAGATCCAGCATCTCAAACCCTAACAAACATCAAGAAATAAAGCCCAGTCATTCCTTAGAAATCTTTCAGGTTTTAGATAAATATGAATCAGTCAAGAAACAGGAGTGAAAGGTAAGGAGGGAAACATCTTGCTGAACGAATCTGTTTGCACCGTGCATGTGGGGACCAAGTCCTGAGTGCCTGAATGGCACCCTGGTCTGAACAGGGGATGGTGGGATGAGAGTGGGGCCATGGCACAAGGCTGGGAGAAGAAACACTAACTGTAGAGCAGCGTGCCAGCCCATTCACACCTCCATGACTCCACACACTACTCAGAGCTTGCCTGGACAAGCAGTTGTATCCAGCACATGATCTCATGGAAGTGAAAAAAAAGAGAGGCAAAGAACATCCTAGCATGTCCATTAACAAGAGGTGTCCTTAGATAAATCCTTCCCTGTTAGCTCTGTGGTCAATGCGGTTAGCATGGTGTTGTTTCAGTAGTCTGAGTAGCAGCCAAACTAATCATATTTCCGAGAACTCCCTGGAGTACATACACAACAGGCAGAAATAATGGAACTGAGAAGCTTCAGGCCTAATGAAAATTCTAGCAGAACCCGGGGGGGAGTGGGGGGAAAGGAATAAAAAAAGGCAGATTGGAGTGGAATTAACACTGAAGCAAATTGTAAGGTAGTTTTTAGCTACTACTATATAACTGCTATGTTAGTATTAATATTTGTGAAAAATGTGTGTATCAATTTTTCAGCTCACTTAATAAACACTACATTTCAGGAAACGGAAGCAATTATGAAGATCTGTAATGTATGCTATAATAGTAATAAGGGTTTAACTTTAATGTTTTCCAGAAATTAGTATTTACTATTAATTTTTAAATCTGATTAACCATTTTTTTTTTTAAATTTCAGCAGACATCAGGTTAGTGGAGGGAGATAACACTGCCATACATTCTGCTACACACAGTTTCTGTTTGGTGGTAGGATTTTTTTCTATTTGGGCAGAAGACTTAAATAAATGAGTCCTTGCCAAGTAGTTATAGATATTAAATGGTAGATATGGTAAAGTGGTTTAACAGCTGTGGCTGAGAAAGGGAAGCTATCATATCTGTTACTGTGGGTAGCACTTGGATAATTATTGCAAAGTAGTCTCAACAGGAGAATAATTTGTAAATATTTACTACACTGTCTTTGCTACTCTTCTTCAGGAACCTCTCACATGGAACATCAGAGATGTTCAAAACCACTTTTTGTGATTTTATTAAAGTCATTGCATAAACTCCCTTTGGTGAATCTAGTCATCCTTTCACACCGCTGCCCTTACTGCTGCCCTTTTCATCAGCTGTTATCAAAACAGCACTTGATATTCCACATTTGCAGGGCTACCCATATAGCTAATGTGTCAAGTAAATCCTGTAAATATTGCACAGCTAACAAAAAAGCAGATTAACTTCAGTTTGCTTTTCTCATGACTGCAACTGTCCTCATATGAAGCCATCTTCTGACAGAAAGAAGTGTCTTGGACCACAACTTCTCAAGCACAGGTGCAGTTTGATGTTCAGCTGTCATACAAATATTGTATATTATATTCTCTGAATCTTAGTGGGATGAAGATTTTCAAAGAAAGTGTAATTCCATTCACAAGTAGGGCTAAACTACCACAAAACTTGCAGAACATATTAAGTCAGCAATCAGGAACACCTCCTAAGGATGGGTAAGTAAGTTGTTGTGCCCTTTGTTGCTTTTGCTATTAAGTAATAAGTGACTCTACTAACCCTAGTTCACTATATTTAAAAACTCCAAATTCTCCCTTTATATTTATAATCTTTATAGCAGTAGTTCATCATCCCAGTGTTTCAACTAAATCAGAGGGGTTAGAGAGTCCAAACTTCTCTTTTCCTAAATACGTTTCCATGTCTATTATTTGAAATACCCGGGTAATATATATGTACCTATCATTTTGTCTGTCACCTTCTTTTAAGGGATGGGTTGCTATTTCACTGCCTAACTTAATAATCAGCCTGAGAAATATCAGATATATAATGATTCTGAAGTACCATTTAAAGTAGCAGCCAAATACACAACCCAACCTACTTTCAAATAGAGTTTGGTTCAGATTATTGTGCTATCTTTTACCACCTTCATAAGAAGAGAATGAAAGGGTTTTATTTTCCAGCTGACAAAGAACAAATCATCAACAATTTTAAGGGTTTTGAAATACCGTAATACTCCAATGACTATTCTCCAATGTCAGCATCATAATCAAACCTGTAGAATCATAGAATCGTTTAGATTGGGAAAGACTTTAAGATCATCAAGTCCAACTGTTAACCCAACACTGCCAAATTCACCACTAAACCATGTCCCTAAGTGCCAATTCTACACATCTTTTAAATACCTCCAAGGACTGTGACACAACCACTTCCCCCGGCAGCCTGTTTCAAATCTTGACAACCCTCTTAGTGAAGAACTGTTACCTAATATCCAACCTAACCTCCCCTGAAGCAACCTGAGGCCATTTCCTTGTGTAATCTGGGAGAAGAGACTGACCCCCACCTGGCTACAACCTCCTTTCAGGTAGTTGTAAAGAGTGATAAGGTCTCCCCTGAGCCTTCTTTTCTCTAGGGTAAATAATTCCAGTTGCCTCAGCAGCTCCTCACAGGACTTGTGCTCTAGGCCCTTCACCAGCTTCACTGCCCTTCTTTGGACATGCTCCATCACCTCAATGACTTTCTTATACAGAAGGGCCCAAACCTGAACACACTATTTGAGGTGCAGCCTCACCAGAGCTGAATACAGAGGAACAATCACTTCCCTAGTCCTGCTGGTCACACTGTCTGATACAGGCCAGGATGCCATTGGCCTTCTTGGCCACTTCGTCACAAGATGGCTCATATTGAGCTGGCCATCAGTCAGCAGCCCCAGGTCCTTTTCTGCCGAGCAGCTTTCTGGACATTCTTCCCCAAGCCTGTAACCTTCCATGGGGTTGTTGTGACCCAAGTGCAGGACCCAGCACTGAGACTTCTTAAACCTCATACCATTGGCCACAGACCATTGATTCCACCTGTCCAGATCCCTCTGCAGAGCCTTCCTCCCCTCCAGCAGGTCATCACTCCTGCCCAACTTGGTGTCATCTGCAACCTTAGTGAGGGTGACCTCAATCCCTCATCCAGATAATTGATAAAGATACTAAACAGAACTGGCCCCAGTACTGATCCCTGAGGAACACCATTTGTGACCAGCAGCCAACTGGATTTAACTTCATTCACCACCGTCCTTTGGGCCTGGCTATGCAGTTTTTTATCCAGCAAAGACTATAGCCATCCAAGCCATGAGCATCCAGGTTACCCAGGAGAGTGATTTGGGGAATGGTGCACTTACATTTAGATGAAGTTGGTTAGTCCACTGACCAATTACTTTGTATTCTGTACTTTTGTTGGTGATTTGATACTGAAAAATATCATAGCGTCCAGGAGCATCTCCATTTTCATTGAAGACAACAGGTGTTCCAGCACTCCCTGAAAAAATTAAAAACCAATTAGGATAAATACCTTTAAAGCCATTTTCCAGAAAATACATTTTGCAGGAAAAAAAACCCCAAGTATTAGGGATTGATCAGGGATTCTTTTTGTAATGTAAGGCTAACATGATAATAAATAAAAACAGCCTCACAAAGAGAAAATATGCGTTATTATTATCATTACAAAATCTACCTTACCTATGAGTTAATTAAAGCAATTTTACAAAACATTCTTTTGCAATCTTTTTGATTGTTATTGTTTTATTTTGTGTGTGTGTGTGTGTGTGTGTGCATTACAGAACATTAGGAAATTCTGTGATAAAACATAAGCGGAAAAACTTTTTTTGACTTGCAGAAGGGCACAGTTTCACTTTAGGATGTGAATACAGTGCAGTAGGCACAAAATAGTAACCTTGTAATGACCTTAATAAAGAATTTCCCTCTTAAGTATAAAAACAAAAATAATACTATCAACTTAGGAGCCAACACTCATAGAAGACCTTAGGATGCAAATGTCTAAGTCTCATCACAATTAATATGATCAGTTTCTAGCATTGACCACCTGTGTAACAGTGTTTTATCAAAATAAACTTAAGGATAGCAGCTGTGCTTGTTGCTCTCTCCTCTATACATGACACTGTCTGACAGAGAGGGCCATTCCTGAAACTGTCAAAAGTTATAAATCAACACGCTGTTCTTACTTTGATCAACAAAATGTTCAGAGATTGAAAACTACATGTCTACCTTGGCAACTTGGCCAGCCAAATCAGATCACATTCTGATGAATTCTCTCAAGGTGACATCAAGGATGTGCACTCCCACAGAGACTTTTCAAAAACTACACAAAGAATGTCTTTTTCATCCATCCTGAAAATTCCTATGCATAAGTGAATAATTTTTATAGTTGAGGTTCATTGAAAATAAATTTAAGTATGTTAAAGTTCTATTTCAGTGACTGGAGAATGAAATATATCTTTACTGGGAAAAAAACTAAACCATTACAAAACCCACCCCCTAATGTTTTCATGGTATTCCATATGAATAACCAAGAAAAGAAGAATATCCAGTTGATAGTAAATTCCTACAGTATGACTTGATAATATATTACCCAGAAGCACTAAGTCCACTGTGAGTGATTTCCAGAGAATGCAAAAAAAAAAAAAAAGCTTAAAATTCTGGGTACATATCACGAAGAAGTGATCCAGTAGAAGGGGGAACAGCAAGCTACATGCCCCTGAATTTCAGCATAAATACTTCTTGTATGTCTGTTCATATCTGTATTTTGTTCTCTTGTTTTTTACATCAGCTTTCATACCAAACTGATATTGAGTGAAATAAACAGCACTTTGAGAGTGACAAGTGGCACATTAATTACTGTGCCAATTTCACAGTTCTGCCAGCAAAAGACTGGCTGCAAAAATTAAATGTGAGCAACCATGTAAAACTATAAAAAAATGATGTGTGATAAAGGCTTAAGACCCCATAAACATACCAGACTCAACGCAAAACTTTTGAAAGCTGTTTGTGCTTTGCTCCCTACTCGTTTGCCAGCATGAAGAGCAAGAAAAATGCCAGTCTACAATCTACCAAACAATGAAATTATTCTTCTTTGCTCAAATAGAAGTTTGAGCCAATGAAGTTCTTTCGCCCAATAAACAAATACAGAACTGATGCTGGTATGTAGGTATGAGGGTAACCTTCAAAATATGACTCTCAAGGTAATAACGGAATTCATCCTTCCACTCAGCAGCATTTGAAGAGCTCATGGAAAGAACAGATATCTTTTACCAACAAATACAAAGTGTCCTTTTTATCCCTTAAGACCAATGGAACTTCAGGCATTCTTATGTTCAGCAAGAACAGAGTGAGCTTATAATCTATTGCTGGTTTTAGAAATCGTCTTGTGCTTTTTTATGGGTGAGACAGAGTTAACTTTCTTCATAGTAGATGGTACGGGCCACGTTTTGGGTTTGTTCTGGAAACAGCGTTGATATCACAGGGATGTTTTCATTGTTGCTGAGCAGTGCTTACACAAAGCCAAGGCCTTTTCTGCTCCTCGCACCACCTGACCAGCAAGCAATCTGGAGGTACACAAGGAACCAGGACAGCACACAGGCAGGACATCTTACACCAACTGATCTAAGAGATGTTCCACACCATTTGGTGTCATGCTTAGCATGTAAAGCTGGGGAAGGAAAAGGAAGGGGGACATTGGGAGTGATGGCATTTGTCTTCCCAAGTAACCATTAGGTGTGATGAAGCCCTGCTGTCCTGGAGGTGGCTCAACACCCTGCACGACAATGGGAAATGGTGAATGAATTCCTTGTCTTGCTTTGCTTGTACATGTGGCTTTTGCTTTACGTATTAAAGTGTTTGTCTCAACCCAGGTGTTGCTCACTTTTACTCTACAATTCTCTCCCTCGTCCCACCAGCGGACAGTGAGCGAGTGGCTTTGTGGGTCTGAGTTGCCAGCTGGAGTTAAAGCAAGACACATGTACAAACAGACAGACTATAGTGCCAGCCAGAACCATCTTTCTCTTTGATCTAGCGGTGTGCTCAGCTATTGCACAATATGCTGTGCACCTCAGTCAACAGGGACACAGCATTCTGCTGAATTCAGATGCCACTCCGAGTCCAACAAGATCTTTCTCATATATAAAATTAAGCCTGTTCAAAGCTGAGTCACAGAAAATTCAGACCCCCAAACACTGAGAAGAACTCATTATCCCTCTGTTGAATAGCAGATTTTAGAAAGTATGGTAACAGTCACAGTGCCTTCTGTAAATTTGTTCTAACAATTGTTCTAGCAATGCTAGAACATATTCAATGCTAGCAATGTTCTAAAACTCTTCTAGCAATGCTGCCATAACTAGTAGGTACTGTTAGCAAATGATACTAGACAATTATTTTCAAGTCTATGTCTTAAATCTAATGACCTAGATACCTACCTTTTAGTTCCTTGTTGCTTTGTGGAAACATTAAATGGACCTAAAACAAGGAGACATGGATGGCTATATTGTGTTAATAAACCATTAGCTACATAACCAGGAAAGCAAAGCTTAAAAACATTTGGAAAAAAAATATATCTGGGGATTTTACCAAAGGTTCCCAAAATTATGAATGCAAGATTGTAGAAGAAGCCTTGAAAGAATGAAACTAAAGGCCTCACGGTTATAAACAAATGACTAATGGTTAATTAGTGGTCTTAAAGAAAAAAATCTTAATGTCATCTGAAGAAAAGTATACCCTCATGGATGATCCAGATGAACAGTTCATCTGAGACTGGATGGTCCACAAAGTGAAAAGGTTTTCTGAGAAACTGTACTTTGTTGGATAGTCCATCAGATTAAAATGAATACTTCTGCAGAAAAACTGATTAACACTGTGTAGAGATCAGATAATCAAACCATGTGGAGAAACCTTGTAGCTGACCATAACTAATAGCATCGGTGGGGGAATGTCTAGATTTAGTATATGATTGATGGCTTGGCTTCACGAGCGAAGATTTGGGAAGGGTTTTACCCATGCTTACTACAAGCATGATGACCAAGGGCATGTGGGATATGCAATCTGGTTGGACAAAAGGCAGCTTAGGCAATCAGGGAGTGTCTGACCAGGACTGTCATCTCCTGAGCGATCTTGAGCTACCCATGCACTGGTCCGCCCACACTCAAGGTTGGATCTGCAGCTTCCCATGCACCTTGTCACCTACTGTTTCGACCCTCACCTGTCCATACAGACAAGTGAGAGTAAGCCTTCCCAGCCTGCGCAGTGGATTTTTTAGGTGAGGCACATCTTGCACAGAACTGGCCCCACCCTTTACACCTGAGGTTCAACTGCCACAGCCTAGTTAACTAGGATGGTGACAGCAAAGTCCTCAGGTTGTAGGTTTTATAAGAATGTCCTTCTCTTAGATGGAAGACCTTACAAGGCTAGACGAGCTCCATCTGCCCAGGTTTGAAGATAGGAGTTTTCCTTCTCCTGTGAGGAAGGCCTGACTTCGCTAATGAAGATTCGGGAAGACCTTTACCCACGCATTCTGAACAAGACTGTCATCACCTGGGTCAATCACAAGTGACCAATGACGCAGTAGCACAACAACAAACGTGAGCTGGGTTTAGGTTTAGTATATAAAGCTGCAACAAATGCCACTGAGTTTTTCAACTGCCTTTTTTTTTTTTTTTTGACAACTAAATATGTAGAATTGAGCATTCCTTATACCTGGTACTGTAATGCCACATATGCTTATATTGTGTATTGTTACCATTACAAGGAATTGCATCTTAGTTCTAGTTTAAGACATTGAGTGCTTAATTGCTCCACTTAACGGTCATTGAGGTCTGGCTGCTAAATTTAAATGCAACACACTGCAGAAAGAAATACAGAGCACAATACTGACATGACATAGCGAGCCCAGATTATATGAATTCCAGCTTAGATAAGTAGGTTTTGGATAGTGTATTTAGCTTAGAGATGATCTTGGATATCCCCATCCAGGAACCACATTTATTGGATACAATCATAGGAAAATGTTACTTTTGCTTAGGAAAAATGTGCCTGTAATGGCAGTGGAGACCACTTCAGACAATACAAAGCAGCCCATGTTTTTTTTTTAATATTTTCACTACTTTAATAAACCTTTTCTGTTTTCATAATTTGTCAAGAATCATTTAATAAGATAGTTAAAGAGCAGTGAGGGACCTGTACCTTTGGGCCTTTTTACATTTCATTTTCTGTATGCTTATGTTGCCAAGAGTAATTTTAAACCATCATTGAATCAGGTAATGGCATTCAATCTGTCACCATCTTAACTAAATTTTTTACATGGTTTGGATGTGTAACAGGATTACATGGTAGGATTTCAAGAATATACAATAAGCTTGTCTAACTACTGAAAAATCATGTGTGAGCCTCCATCTTCATGCTTTCTTTGTGCAAAACACATTCATTTCTTTTTTTTTTATATATATAAACTTAGTTCCTAACTCATTTTGAGATCTGTTTCTGAAGTCTGTCATTGTTGAGTATCTCACGAGTACTTTTAGAATTCTTTCTTTTTTTTCTTCTTATGTATAACCATAGACTGATAAGTGGAAAGAAAATTTCAAATTTTACAATGAAGCATTGTTCAGAATGTTTATAAACTTGTTTTGAAATCACACGCTTTTACAGTTAAAAGGTCAAAACCAGAAGGAAAATGCAGCTCATTTAAAGTTTTCAGCCTGTAAAGGAAAGACCAGCAAAGGAAAGATCAGCACTTTAGGGTAAAAGTATTCATTTTTCTATACAGAAGCTACTTAACCAAAAGGGACAAATGGAATAAGATACAGTGAAAGAGACATGTAAGCAGACCTCCATCCATCCTTTGTAGATATCACAGCATGAATCAATTACACTGTCCAAACGGCAGAACTGTAGCTACTTCCAATAATGTGATTCAAAATACAAAGAAATACCGTGTTGTGCACCTGAACTGGTGCCCTGGATTTTTCAAGCCATAAACATAAGCATTTGCCTGCTACTGGACATTCTTTTAACAGCCACAAGTACTGTAAAGACGATGTGGCCATGTAAAAGCTTCAGAGACTTTGCTGTATTGCACACCAAATCCTTTAGATTTTTTTAAACACTGAATAGCTGATAAACAGATCCTGCTTCAAAATCACTCCAAAAAAACAGACTGAATAAATAATTTCCATAAACCTTATAGAAAAATGCATTGTAGAGTAGTTTTGTCACCATTCATTTGAAGACAATCCATATCCACAGCATAAAAGAAGGTTACATTTTATTAAGCCTAAGGCCACATTTACTTATTGTAGATATAAAGTAATAATATGGTACTGAAAGAAATTATCCCTCCTCCTTCCCAGTTTACAGCCAGCAGCATTAAACACTGGGTGTTAAACTAGCCCATTAGCTAAACATTACTGTAGCAATGTGTCTGTGACCTCAGCTGTTTATGAGCCTTGCAAAATACAGCTTAAACTAGCCAGACATGATATTTAGAGAAGAAAAAAATAGTAAAATGCGTAAGGTTTTTAATTTAGAATCAAGGATGCAATGGATTCTTTTGAATTTTTAATGCCTTACACCCATGTCAAGGAGGACTCTGATAAACAACTGTTTTGTGACAGGTCCTTTGTGCACTGAACTTGAAAATTCATTCTTTTGAAGAAATCGTTAAACATGTACCTTGATATTCTTAAGATGCTGCTCAGCAACTATCTTATCCTGCATGTTTCTTCTTTATCAAGTTACATTTCACATGGATCTGAACTATTCCTAATGCAAACCATAATCTTAGTTCACTGTGAGGTTATGAAGTACACTTGCTTAGATGCCTTCCAATGAAGTTTACATCTCTGGTAGTGGGAAAGAAGTTGGAATAACTGGAAACCCACAAGTCACATATAGTGGTAGCCAACTGCTTATTAACATGGTTAATCTGTAATGGTTCCTAAAGTAAGAATAGTTGTGAGACTCATTAAAAAAAATAAAAATAGATCTGTTAAATTAAATCAACAGCCTTGGATTTTTCTTATATGAAAATCTCTAATAAAAAAATCACTTATTATAAGGCACTGCTACTTCAGTGCCTGGACAGAAGTGTGAAAAAGTGGTTGTGTTGATACGTATTACAAGTGCTATTTTCAGAATATTACAACTCTAGTGGAGCTGATTCCATTACAAAGCTTTAAACCAGATACAAATCTGTTATTTCGTCAGATTTCAGCAGCTTGATATTAATTTAGTTTTTTTAAACGGAAATGAAGATTACTTAAGGTAAATCTTCATCCTTTGAGCTGCTCCACATAGGCTGTTTTATCAGTTATGAATCCTAATGCAATCAGCACAGATTTAGGAGTACCTTTAAGGGAATGTAAATCAAGCAATTTATTGTACACTATGATACAGTTAAATGTTGAGTATTAAAAAAATCTGCACCATCTGTTAGAATTTAGCTTTACTGGAAGAACCCTCAGATTTATAGGATCAACCCTTATTTCATTAATTTATACAATTAATTTCAAGTGTTAGAGGTGGGGGTTCAGACTCTTTAATTAACATTTCATTTAAATTAGCTGTTAAAAGGACAAAGTTCTACAGAGATATACAGGAATTAAATTGTTCTCAGTAAAGTAGAAAGAAAGTAACAATTTGATCTTTCAGTATGGGAAGTTCCCAAAGAAGTTTCCCATTTGTAAAATTAAACAAAAAATTTGTCACTGATAAGTATTTTAAGAAGACAAGTAAAATAGGTTGAAATGAAATCAATGGAAAAAGAGACACAAGCTGTTAAAACATTTAATACTTGTAAAACCAAAACAAAACCAAAAACAAAATAGAGAATTATAAACAACTAATCAGAGCTAAAGTTCGTAAATGTTAAGCTGGCAGACAAAGGAAGAATACACACTGTATCAAATTATGTAAGGTCTGTGCTAAATGAAGCCATTATCTGTTCAATCACCATACAACAGACATTTTCAAACAATGAACAATGTGGTTATTAGAATAACAAATAATGATTGTCCTACACCTATACAAATTCTGAAAAGACTTTTCTTTATGCTTTACCTAAATATCTCAGTTCAAGATTAGGACAATAAAACAGTAGTGCCTCCAGTTGCTGTAAACATAGGCACTTACTGACATTTTAGATATCCTAAGAAACTGGAGACATCCACACAGATATGCAGGATATGCATAAGACAGAGAACCTGTGCCTTTTTGAGCCAGCATCTGGAGGCCAGATGGATACCCTCGGGTATCTGAAATGGCATTCAATACCCATGTTTAGGCAATTTATTTTACTTACTAGAGGCAGATTCTGGCTGCTCATATATGAATGCACAAAGCAGAACCAAATTGAAACTGAGAGCGCTACAGGAAATTAATTATATACAGATTTGGGGCATATGTGATATAAATTATGGAGTCACCAAAAGGCTCTTAAAGAAAGTAAAGAATTTGGTCTAAAATAAACTGATATAAATCAATTCCAAGTCTCTCAGTACAACTTTATATTATTGAAGCTGGTGGACAAGAATTTTAGTTGTCATTCTGCAGACATGGGTATGATTTACTTGATGTCTCGATCATCAGCACAGTTCATTTCACCCCTGCATGAGAACATCAGTCAGGTATCATGAACACATAGTATTTAAAATAACAAATAACAAGTAGTACATTTTTCTTTCCAGAATGTATTAGAAGATCTTGTCACAACAAGCACAGAGACATGTCTCGTAAAACTTACCCTAAAATTGCTAAAATTTTATTTTATTGCTATAAATATACAGCCAACAGTATAGGTATATTAAAAAGCAATTTGCTTCATAATTCATTAGTATATCGATCAATGGTTATTAAAAGTGATGGTCTAGGCACAACTTTGGATCGTGAGGGCTTTCAGCTAGTAATTGCAAGAATAACATACAGGAGTGTCCTGGGTTTAGCAGTAGCAGTCATTTTTCTCTTTCTTGGTAGCTGGTGCAGTGCTGTGTTTTGACTTTCGGCCTGGGAACAGAGCTGATAAAAATGATGCTTTGGTCTGGCCAAGGACTTTGTGAGCCTCATGCGCTGCCAGGGAGTAGGGGAAGCCGGGAGGAAGCAGAGACAGGACACCTGACCCAAACTGACCAAAGAGGTATTCCATACCACAGCACGTCATGCCCAGGATGTAGTTGAGGGTTACCTGGAAGAGCAGGGACGGCAGGGTTGGAGGAGGTATCGGTTGGTGCTTGGTCGGGGGGGGGTGGGGGGGGGGGGCAGTTATTGGTTGGCTGGTGTTGAGGTGTTGTATTCTCTTCCCTTGTTATTTCCTTTATCATTATTATTATTGGTGGCAGCAGTAGTGATTTGTGTTATACCTTAGTTACTAAACTGTTCTTATCTCAACCCGTGGGAGTTGCATTCTTTCTGATTCTCCTCTCCATCCCTCCAGGAGTAGGGGGAGGGCACGAAGGGGGGGAGTGTGTGAACAAGCTGTCTGGCTGGGGTTAAACCATGAAAAGGAGAAAAATACTTCTATGCTTCCTTTGTTCCCTACATTCTGTCCCCAAACATCTGCTATTGGCCACTCTCAGCAAAAGTCCTACACTAGTAAAATTTTTGTTCATATCCTATGACAAGTAATACTTGCTCCTGAATGCAAATGGACAGGAGTCTATCTCCTCTCCTTACAGCACCTTGAGTCCACTAACAGACAAGTATGCCTGTAATACTACCACATCACAGAATAAACTTCATGTTTTGCAAGATAAAGAATTAAAATTGCTAGACAGCAGTCCTGCTGTGGTGACATAGTATTTTGAAGGCAGTTTTGTTTCTCAGCCTGGGAGGATCTCATTCTCTGCATAGTGAAGCTATGCTCTACCTTCACCTCTCCTCCCAGAGGTGGGGCAATACTATGTGAACAACTTTCTCACCTCCAGGGCTAACTGAGAAGGGTAGGAGATGTAGATGAGCTCCTTTACACATATGTACTAAAGCAAGGCAGGCATTAGCACTGCGTCATTGGCAGAAACATCCACCAGGCCTAGGAAAGGAGTGTGAAGAAAGGAGGTTCTGATGGCGTAGTGCTCTGCTAACAGGCAGGGTACACCACAAAATGACCACATGCTAGCTGTATAGTATGCACATTTTGTTAAACAAGCACACTAACGTGAATATGCACACTAAAGCAAGCAATAAACAAATCAGATACATGTAAGTACAGAGGAAAGTTAGAAATGTATCAAATCATTACTGCATAGGGAGAACAGAGATTAAAAAGAAATACATCACCAAATACCACTGAATCATCATCCAGGCCCACACTTTAAGCTGGGAATCCCCACTGCAGCCAATGCAGGAGTCTCAGGTAACTGGGAAAGCTCCTGTGTGGTGCCTCCACCCATAGGTGAGCCTTCGGATTCAGCCACAATAGGGTCCTTCTTTTATACCCTTAGAAAAACAACTGGCTTTATGCCAGATCTGTAATTGTTTATTCATGGGGTCGTGCAGTTTCTCATGATCTCACTGCTGTCCATGCCAAGAGTGCTGGCCAGAAACCCTGGGGAGGTCAGGTATGAAGGTCATAGAACAGCTACTCATCTATATTTTCCTACTTCTTTCCAACAGTCACGAGGAACATAAACATGCATACTTTACCAAATACACTTTGACAAAAAATATACTTTGTTATGTCTCTCAGTCATGAGAGGGAATCATCTCTCAGCGAGGTTTCCACCCATTACAATTAGGAACTACTGAGGAAAAGAGAATGAGCGCCTCTGGACCTCCCCTGCCATGTTAGCTTTGTTTCTTTCATCTCTGGAAAAGGGTCAGCCCTGTTCTCACAATGACATCAAGAATACATAAGGAATTGCAGAGAATAGAGGAGGCAGAGAGTGAAATAAAAAGCTTTCCATTCCCTACATGTAGTCAGAAAGCCCAGTGTTACTAGAATACTTGGAAGAATCCACCCTGCTTATATTCGGCACTCTTTTTTTTTTTTTTAAGATCTATGGCATACATTGTGTGTAGGAGAAGACTGGTTCAGATCTGAAGCTGAAAATCCCAGTAAGTCAAAAACACACAACAGGCTCTGGGTACAATATTGTATGCAATGGGGACACATAACTTAATTCCTTAAAAATCATCACATGACACAAAATTCAACTGCAGGATAAATGTTACTCCACTAATATACTTAAATAGTAGCAAGGTGGTATGATATTATGTAGTACAAGCTAATACCTTGTAGTGGAAGAAGAAATTTTAAGAGGGTAGCTAGGTTTTAGGGGTAACAACTATACAAATGTGTAAATAAATGCATGAAATTTTGTCTGCAAGATATTATAGACTGGATAGTATCAAATGTTCTTGGGTGGAAAATGTTCATTGGAATATTATCAAGTATATGTTCATATTTTTACAAAATGTACTGTTGGGTATTTTTTGGTTTTAAATATTTTGCAGCACTAGTGATAGCAAGCACAGGAATAGCAAGCACAGTTCTTGTAATGCTCCTGAGAAGAGTTCATGGTTATGATTTTCCACAAGAAAAAAAATTAAAGAAAATTAGGTAGTTTATACATGTGCTGTGAAGTAAGTGGAGTGAAGCATGAAAAAATTTACCACAAATACAATTGCAAGTCCTTTGTTTCAGTATTGTTAAAATGAATACACTTCAGGTAGACATGCATTTCTCTACAGAATCATGATCACCTCCAGTACCCCGTAACACAACCATACAATAGATACCCAGTTTAAAAGGGCCTTCACATAATTAATTTCCATTCTTATGATTTTAGAGGGAAAAAAGCTCTTCCAAGAAGCTGTAGCTATATAGTTTCATTAGAAGAGGCACACTGGATTGAGGACATCCAGGAGTGTTGAAGAACTTCTGCATTAGCAGTTTTTTCTTAACAAAAACTGTAATTAATGTGTACTAAGGAAGCACAGAACAACCCCCATCTGACCATAAATCTGGAAATCAGTTTATCATGGGGTGTACAAAAAGAACACATGCAAACATCTGCAAGAGCTACATGGTGTGAAGAGCTTGGGTACACCCTTCCTTTATCTGTCTTCAGCAGTAGCCAGTCTTCAATGCCTTATGAGATACTGAGGGTCCTCCTTTTACTACTTCTTCCATTTTCCCTGTTTTGTGACATTATCTGAGGAGGGTGGTGTTATGCTTCATTTTCTCTGCATCTCCCCTTTTTTAATTGTTGTTATTGGTTTTCTTTTACTAGATCCATAAAGATGTACTTATTTCAGCACTTCTGACAATACAGACTGTCACTGAAATACACAGTACTTGCACTGGGGTCACCTGCTATGTTCATCAGGTCTTGTCTAGGTAGATCATACCTAGGGCACTGTACATTATACAAGAAAAATACCTGTTCCCTTCCTGCATTCATGTACATTTGTTATGCTACAGCAATGCTCCTATTACAATAAATAAAAGTATAAATGTTCATATATTTATCTCTTTATTAATTTAATTTTTCAAAGAGTTCTAGCCAATGTCTTGAGTAAAACTATGGTTTTATTAGGCTCCTCCTTTTTTTGCTTTAGTAATTTCCTCTGGAATAAGCACTTCTGCTCAGTTCTACTAAAAGTACTCTTACAGCATATTTTCTACTCTGCATCTCACTTTTGGCACTGTGAAACTTCTCTGGTAAGAACCTATCAAACTGACAGTTGGCAGAGTGTCTTTGATGATATCAGGCTTTTCTCATCAGCCTGCATTTACTGAATATGGAAAGGCAGAATTGAGCTACAGCTCTCCTACTTCTGACTCCAGTATAAGCATTTATTTCAGGCCAGGATAAAAACATGCCAACCAGACACATGCAAACCTCTGTAGAATTCAGAAGTCAAAAGACAGTAGTAAGACAAAGTATTTCAGATAAAGAAACAGCTTCAGTGAATATCAGTGACTCACAAGGGCCTGAACAGTCTCAGAAAGAAATAGAACAATACCTTTCCACTCCAGAACAGTATCTCTAGTACTGAACCATGCAGAATAAAAGATGTGGAGCTAAGCAAAAGCCCAAATAGATGTGGGGCTCATACAAGGAAATGGATCAAAGAGAGCCACACTACAAGAATCAATACAGAAACTGTCATGTTCAAGAACAAGTTAAAATGCAAGGCATGTCTTCATCAAAAAAAGAGCATCTGAAGAGCTATCTATACTTTCAGCTGCTGTTGCACAGAAGGTACTGCAGTTTGTTCTTCTCAAGCAGCTCTTCTGTACTAATAGATTCCTGAGGCCGATAGGAGGCAAATGCAAGCACTTTGCCTGAGGTGATAGCTGACTGTAGAGCAAAGCAGTACCCTGGTGAGGAAAGGTAACTACCATCTTCACAGTAATTGTTAAAATGGCATCAAAATGGCAAAAGGCGTAAATGGTTCTGTTAACAGGCATCATCCCCAGGTACAGGGACTTCTGTCCCAGCTCCAGCAGAGCTTTACTTTGTGATTCTGCTCCTCTGCCTCCAGGCTCTCCTCTTGAAGTCTTCACCTGATGAGCTCACTTCAACAAAATAGGGCTTTACATGGAGTTAATCTGCACAATGGTCACTACCTGTACTGAAACTGATGGCTGCACTTTGACACAGTTTCTGTCATAAGCTTCTTTTTCTGTGATATTTTTAAATGTAAGGAGAAAGTTTGGAATCAGAGGGGAAGGAAATAGTCACTCTCTCAACTAACCTAGACAATGGTCAAAATTCTCAGAGAACAAAATGTATTTCATGATGTTAATACTGACATGCAATCATCGAATCATAGAATCAATGAGGTTGGAAAAGACCTTCAAGAACATCAAGTTCAATTGTTATGCAGGACTGCCAAGATCACCACTAAACCATATAACTAATGGGCTTATCTACATGTTTTTTGAACACTTCCACGGATGATGATTCCACCAGTTTCCTGGGAAGCCTGTCTGAAGCCTGTTCCAACCCTCATCTGGCTACAACCTCCTTTCAGGTAGTTGTAAAGAGTTATAAGGTCCCCTGAGCCTTCTTTTCTCCAGGTTAAACAACCCCAGTTCCCTCAGCTGCTCCTCATAAGACTTATGCTCCAGATCCTTCAGCATCTTCATTGCCCTTTTCTGGACCCACTCCAGAACCTCCATGTCTGTCTTGTAGTGAGATGCCCAGAACTGAACACAGGAGTCAAGGTGTGGCCTCACCAGTGCCCGGTACAGGGGAACAATCACTTCCCTGGCCCTCCTGGCCACACTATATCTGATACAGGCCATGCCATTGGCCTTCTTGGCCACTTGGGCGGAAGCTGGCTCATGTTCAGCTGCTGCTGACCAGCATCCCCAGGTCCTTTTCTACTGAGCAGCTTTCCAGCCCCTCTTCCCCAAGCCTGTAACATTGCATGGGGTTGTTGTGACCCCATTGAAAGACCCAGCACTAAGCCTTGTTGCACCTCTTATCATTGGTCACAGCCCATCGATCCTGCCTGTCTAGATCCCTCTGCAGAGACTTCCTCCCCTCCAGCAGATCAACACTCCCAGCCAGCTTGGTGTCATCCATGAATTTACTGAAGGTCTACTTGAACTGCTCATCTAGATCATCAATGAAGATATTAAAAAACACCGGCCCAAAATGGGCCCTAGTAATAATTGTGGCATTTCATATCTAAGCCTTCATTCTTTTTCCAGAAACGACATTAAAAAATACAAACAACTCCCCCCCCAAAAAAAACAGCCCCCAAAAACCCAAATAACCCCCCCAAAAAAAACCCAAACCCAAAAAAACCCAAACCAACCAACCAACCAAAAATCCAACAAAATATAAAACTACCAACCAAAGCCCCAACATCCAAAGCCAGAGCCAAAAGCAATGAACTATAAGGATGTTCTGAAAGCACACAGGTATCTTAATATTTCTCCAACAAGACACATCTGCATCCCTAAATCTGTCTCATTGGGATTGTCATTATGACACAGACATTAGTCCATTAACATTTAGTTAACAGACACCTGAAACATAAATGTAATTTTCTTCTCTTTTAACCCAGCTCCAATTAACATTTTCCTTTACTTAGTGCACTACTGCAGCTTGGCATCACAAATGTACTATCAGTCATCCATAAGGTTAGTTTGTCTTGCTGAACAAGATCCTATTTAGCATTAAGCTATTTCTTGCTGTTTCCTGGGTGCAATAAGCGTTGCAATAATTAAAATAATTAAGCAGATTAAAAGTATAACAGGGAATTTCCAAATATTTATTTCTATCAGTTGACAGGGACCATGAAAGGCCTTCCTTTGAGTGCTTCAGGTGGAGTTTAAATTCTGATATTTAGAGAGGACACAGCTGCAATGAGGAACTGTTAAATATCCATAACCCATTTGTAGCTAGATTTCTTTTGTAGAGGCCACATCAGAAATTAACTAACTCATACAACCATGTGCACATACGCACACAGAGCTTCGTGTCATGCTTCAATTACCACAAAATTTTGGAGAGAGGCATTGAGCAGAGATGCCCCTGTCTGAATAACAGCTTTAGATTTTCCATAGTATTCAAGGTAATGTTATTTCAGCCTCATGACCTTGTCATGTCTTACTGTTTGATGTTTATAAAATACAAAACAGTCTAATACAATTCACAACAAATAGGTTATTCATTGAAGTACTATGTGCTGAAAAGAGGAGGCAGACTACAGAGCAGTTACTGACAAGTCTGATGTGCTGCATCAAGGAAAAAATGCTTGAAATTCCCGAGTCCTTCAACTCTGGATGGCAATAATTAATGTATTGAAGTCAAACAATAACAAATAATATCTGCGGGTTTATTTTGTTTCCTTGTAATTACAGCACCCATTAGTGAGTAACTGGTGACCAGTGAAAATTTACTTTGTTGCCATGGTTATTTCAGGTAATTGTAGAGCTGTTAGTCTCAAAAGACATATAGAATATTAATGCTATATCTATAAAACATTTAAGAATTAATTTTAACTTAGCATGTTTTACAAGCACTTTATGGGTCACAGAATTACTGAAGAACTGACTTAAATTTGGAAAAATACAGTCATTTAATACAGCTATAATCTATATACTCATTCTCATGCTTTGACTCTTTGAAGACTCTATGTTAGAGCTAATACTGACCCTCCAAGAGGTCAGTCAATGGAATCTTTCAGTAATAAATTTTCAGAAACTTATATAGCAATGTCTATACTAATTTTAAACTTTTATGGTTATGAAATAGTGTAGCTGAATGTTTTTTCATGGACTTTTTTGCCAAGGATAAAAGATTTTTCACCTGTTCACATGGAGCATGTAAGGAGCTATTAGTATCCAGGGAAATAATTTATTTTTATGGAAGAAAAACGAGCACAATTTTTTTAAGAGCAAAACAAATCTGTATGAAAGGAACAATATATTGTCTGAATGGCTCATCTCTCCATTCAAGGAGACTGATGATGAGTGTATTTCATCAACACATTTTTACAGGTACGGCTCTATATTATTGCTAGTGAATAACACAGGCCATATTGCTAATGTAGTAAAGTTTGAGAGTGTACATCTCAATCTTGTCTACTGCTATGAGATATTCACTTTCCAAAAATTACAAATAGAAATACTGACAACTAACATTTTAATATTACTGAAATGTTATGGCCAACCTTACAAAACTTCTTTTTTCGATCTCATATACTAGGTTCATGTAAATATCATAATGCCAAGTTTTTAATTTTAAATATGCTGGTAAGTCCAGTGTTTTCACTGATAACTATGATGTAATATGAAGATTTGACTGCAGCGAGGAAGCATTTCAAGGACCACATAAAAGACCTAATTTGTCAGTTGTAGATCTACTTGCACAAAACTGTAAAATCATAGAAGGTTTTTTGGTGGGAAAGGACCTTAAAGATCATCTAGTTCCAACACTCCTGCCCTAATATCTAATTTAAATGTGCTCTCTTTCTATTTGAAGCCATCATCCCTTGTCTTATCACTACTCAGCTTTATAGACAGTCCCTCTGCATCTATCTCCTAGGCCCCCTTAAGGTATTGGAAGGCTGCTCTAAGGTTTCTCCAGAGCCTTCCCTTCCCCAGGATAAGCAAGCCCAACTCTCTCAACCTGTCTTCACAAGAGAGATGCTGCAGCCCTCTGATCATCTTTGTGGTCCTCCTCTGGACTCACTTCAACAGGTCTATTTCCCTCTTGTGTTGGGGGCCCCCAAGCCGATTGATAATAATTTTACCATTCTTGCAGGCTGTTAAAGGAAATGCTGTACTATTTTGCTATTGCAGTAGGTACATGCAACAGATACCTTGGGAGACACAAACTGAAAAAGGTCTTTGTTATTGCTATGTCCTGTATAGATTCTCATTTCTTTTTATTATTTTCCTGTAAGAAAGTTTGACCTGTAAGGTCAGCTCTTCACTATTTCCCCAACTCCTCATATCAAGTACCTTAACCTACCAGTGGGAAAGGCTTTGACTCCTAAAAACAATGCCTTTGAAAAGTTGCCTCTAGAAGGCTTATTTTTAGAAAAGAATATGCAGGAGTCCTGACAGGTCTCTCCAGCACAGGAAACCTCAGCAGAGCAGCACACGACACCTTGCTAGATCATGACTGCCATTTCACTTGAATTTTAAAGATGAAACTTAGAGTTGCCACTTGTATATATATCCTTAGCAAGATTAAACTTTCCAAGTTAAATATTGTTTGGTTGGTCAAAGCTGTGCACTGTCCTGCCTTTTGATATTCAACTAGTAGTGTGCAGCATGCACAACAAAACAGAATAGCAGAAGCTGGTCCCCTTCCTTCTCATGGCTTGATCTGTGAATATGTGAGGTTTGTTCCCAGCACTATTACCATCACATCATCCTTACCGCCACTGACTCTGCGAGAGTTTGTTCTGGTACCTGAAACACTGAAGTAGCTGGCTCTCTGCCAGCTGTGTCAAATTCTTAGATGGCAGCTCTAAGGCAGAGATTTGATCAGCCAGCGAGACCTCTGGCTATGGCACTATGATCATAGTAAACATAAACTGCTGCCTATTGCCACTAGGGAAAGGTATCCTGTGCATGCCACACAAATTAATCAGTCGGTCTTTCTGCACTTGTAACTCACTATACCACAGATCTCGCTACTTATCTCCAACTATCTGCCAATTTGTATTCAACAAAATTCTAAAGCTCATTGTACATTCTCATCTGTACTCTAACATCTGAAAGCACTACATGCAGTTCTGCATGGATTACAGCTTTTCTTGCAGTAAGTTTGAGCTCTCGAGGTGTACAGGTACCACACTGAGAATTTTTACCTCTTTTCTTGCAATCAGAGTATATGCATCCACATGCCAAGATTCAGGTGAAGGGGGTCTCAATCAATGACTATGCTAATTGTTTCTCACACCTGTCTGATATTTCACTATTTCAATGATTATGCCTTCTGTTGAACTTTTTCTTATCATGACTTTTTGTATTTTAAGATTATAAGATCCTGTTCTGATCATTGCATTCCTTTCATGCTCTGCTTTAATTTCTTGTTTCTTTTTTTCTTTAGATGGCTCTCTATCAGAAGAACAAAAACACATCATGGGGTAAAGTTCAGCTTCATAAACAGTTCTTTGATAAATACAGGTAATCACCTAAATAATGAATTGGTTTCTTGAAAAATGTTCTCCTGAAATTAACTACTAAATTCTTTCCTAAACTGATTTCTCTAGCTGATAATTTGATGGATTAACTTAAAGGAATGAGTAATGGTGTTTCATTAAGGAAAGCAAAGATAATTCCTGACCGATCATTCAGAACCCTTTCAAGAATCTGCTCAAGAATTATTCACAGTATCATATTTACAGTTTGTGTCCAGATGTTAAACTATTAAAGCAAAGTTAAAAACAAAATCCCCCCCCCTTTTTAAAAAAAAAAAAGATAATCATATTTATTTGCAAGATCACTGAGAAGATTTTCTTTACAGATATAATCCAACATATTTAAGAGGCTTCAGATTTTCTTATACAGGTTCCTTACAGCTACAACAAACTCTATAAAGGAAGATGCTAATTTGTTCCAGTCAAGCTATGCGTGGTACCTAAAATCCACCTGTACAACATCTGGTCCAGGACTGAGAAAGTGAAGTAACAAACAACATTTAGAAGAGCAGGATAATGATTCAAAACACCACAAACAGCATCACACTATCCATCTAAACCTATAAGGATAATTTCCTAATACAGTGACCTAAATCTAATCAGTGATGCATAGTAATGAATGAAAATGCAGTCTTTACCACCTGCAGCAATACATCTCATCTGTGATATGTTGTATTAGGCTAAAAGTATTATGTAATTAATCACATTATGCTTATCTAAATATTCCCCCAGTGTTTCTATAGACTGTTTCTTTCTTCTAGCTCAAAAACTTCACTGACAACTAAAGATTTTTTGCCGTTTACTTCTGTTGGACAAATTTCACCCTTTCTCTTTAAATTGTCATGTCATGTACATATTAATGTACAAAATTATATGCTTGTCTTCAGACTTGCTTGATATCATGGTGAGAAAATAATACTCTTTAGAAATGTATTTTAACTGTAAAGATCTCTGAGTCTTATAGTACTATATAAATAATGTAACCAGATTTGAGCTTATATGTTATTGTTAAATTCATCTTTTCTAATATTTCTTATATTTTAAAAACCCAAATCTCCTGTACTAAATACTTTTAAAGATAATGAAGTTCCTACCAAATGACTTGTCAAGCCAGAATGTAGAAACAGAGTTAAATAAAAATATTTTTATGAGGAAAGTTATCAACCAAAAATCTTTTAAAATGAAAATATTTTTGTGGATTTTCATTGATTTTTTTCCTAGATTTTTTCCATCAAAATCTAAAAGGCTTTTGAATTTTTTTAAAAATGTGTTATATTAAGGTAAAATAAATTACAATAAAGGTGTATACATCAAAAGAAAAATCAAGTTGGGTTAAGGATAGATGCACTTCATTGTAAGGCTTTGTTCACAATAAGACAGAATTCTTGAAAACCTCAGAAAACAAACAAACCATACTCTCACTCTCTAGATTTCTAAACCAAACTACAAGGTAAAAGGTTGAGCCAGCCTTGGAGTAAGCAGAATAAGCTTTGAAAGCATTCTTGAACTACACACATCATTTAAACTTTCAGCTGTTTACTCATTACCAATTTTAGTACCATTAGGCACTTTGTGTGAAATGTTATCAGAACATTATTATACACCTTTGGTGCTCAAAGGCATGAAATTCCATTTATCTGGCCTCTTAACTTCCCCCCAAGTAATGCATTAATGAATCATTAAAGCTGCTTTGTTATGACCTATAACATTAACCCACTTTATATTAATAAGTATGTTACATGTGCTATATTTCTGCAAGAATTAAAAAGCAATGAAGCAGGTTTTACTCTCCTGGTGTTCTGCAAGCTATTAGAAGTGGCTCAAACAAATCCTGTTTCAGCTGAAGAAAACACAAGAAGGACATGGACCCTCTGGAGCAAGTCCAGAGGAGGGCCACAAAGATGATCATAGGACTGAAGCATTGCTCCTATGACAGGCTGAGAGCTGAGGTTGTTCTGCTGGAAGAGAGGGCTCTGGGGAGGCCTTAGAGCAGTCTTCCAACAATTAAAGGGGTCTGATAAGAAAGATGGAGAGAGACTTTTTATCCAGGCCTGTAGGGACACGACAAGGGAGGATGACTTTAAACTGAAAGAAGGTAGATTTAGATTAGACATTAGGAAAAAAATCTCTATGATGAAGGTAGTGAGGCACTGAACAGGTTACCTAGAGTAGTTGTGGATGCCTCATCCCTGGAAGTATTCAAAGCTATGTTGGATCGGGCTTTGAACAACCTGATCTAGTGAAAGATGGGGGGTTGGAACTGGGTGACCTTTAAGGTCCCTTCCATAATATTCTATGATTCTAAGAAAAATGCATACTTTTATTCTTGAGAAATACAAGGGTCTAGTTTTTCAAGTCCAAGTGTCTGGTATTTTAGTGTCTGGTTTATATGCAGCAAATTATATTAATTGCTGAAAATATTTAAATAGCAAAATACACAAATGCAAGACAACTTTATAAATTGCAGATATATTAGTTTTTATAAAACAAAACAAAGCAAAAATCTTCTGTGATATTATTTTTGAATGTCAGCATATTTAATATTATATTGCAGAAATAGGCACATAAAAATCTGTGTAAGACTCACACAAAGGCCAAGCAAATAAATCATAGTTAGATAGGTTTCAAAATACAGAATGACAGTTTGTTAAAGTTTGCTGCATATTTCTTCTTTTCAAAGGGATTCTGCAGGCAGACATCCTTTTGGTTACCGAGCAGTTTCAAAGGTGTCTTGCGGACTTTATCTGTGGATGTAGTAAGGGACACACCAGCTGTGTTTCCCAGAGCTTACCAAATAAGCTAACAATTTTTTTTCTTGTAATGTCAATAACTGGGGAAAGAACAATCATCCTTGCCTGGAGCTTTAAAAAACAGATTTATACCGAGACTAAGATGTACTTCAGCTTCATTCAGAAAAGAAGAAAGTGAATCCATATAGATGTATATACGAAAATGACTGAGAATTATATGCAGTCTATAACATCCTGACTAACATCACTGTTCATTGTTCTGCACAAATTTTGACAGATAAAATATTGCCCTAGACCATAGCTGAACAAAATGTGTAGGAAACAGTAACACAAGGACTAGACAAGCTATCAAAACTTTTACTATGATACCTCCCATATTTTGGAATAGTCATAATTTCCCAAACATTATAATGGATAAATGAAGCCATTATCTTCAATCAGAAGTTTGTCTGAAAACAGAAACTGTGAAAAATCAGTTTCTAATAGGAACTTTTGCTCATTTGGCAATGTAGACTCTATCATAGAATATCAAAACGCGACTGTACACCAACTCCAATCTGCGGATAGTCTCAAAGTCACTGAAACAGGAAAGTCAAATACAGCTTTTTTTTTTTTTTTTTTTGCATCTAGCAGTACATATCAAATCTGATATCGGAAGAAGCTTATCTAGGCAAAAAGATTGTTTCTTTTGATACCAGTATTTGTTCTCTAGGAACAATCAAATGACTGCAATTTAAAAATGAAAGCAATGATTTTTGGTGATCATTTTTGTATGCTGTCAGGTGAAGGCAAAGAAAAATATAGTTGCTACAGACTGAATAACAACAAATTAATAAATACTGGCTATTGTACCATAAAATTTAAGGTAACCATAAGAAGAAAGTGGAGGAGTAGAAAATTTCACTATGCACTTCGGGTAATATTAATTGCTGGTGATAAAAAAGGCTTAAAATCCAAATAATTCAAATTATAATGGACATCACCATAGTTTTTGTAGTCATTATTTGACTACAAATAATTATTTAGTCGTCTTTTGTCTTACACAGACCAATTATTTCAATTCTTAAATGGAAAATTGCAAAGAAAAGGACAGAATGATCTAACATATTTATCCGTCTTAATGCCTTCTGTACAAGTATTTATGTTGTAAATGACAAATCATGGGGCTAAAACCCAAAAGTCTTTGAGTGAGACAAAAGAGCAAAGAGAAAGCTGCAGTAAAGAATTTGTTAAGAAAATTATTCTGGAAGTCTTCTAAAGTCTTTCATTATTTTATTTTCTCTCATCTTAACTTTTAGCCTAACACCTGGATGTTTACACATCTAAAATATCAACACTTTTACTTCAGTGTAGTTAGGTCATGCCTTTCATTTTTTCCCGATCAACATTTTTTTTCTTCCAGAAACATGCATGTTGCTGTTGGAGCAACTCCAGAAGAGGGCCATGAAGTTGATCATAGAGCTGGAGCACTTCTATGAAGACAAGCTAAGAGAGTTGGAGTGGTTCAGGCTGGAGAAGACTGTAGGGAGACCTTATTGCAGCCTTCCTGTATATAAAAAGGACTTATAAGAAAGAAAGAGAAATACTTTTCAAGAAGGTTTGTAGTGACAGGACAAGGCGTAACAGTTTTAAACTGAAGTGAGATAGATTTGGATCTTGCTTAAGGGAAAACACTTTTACAATAAGGATGGTGAGACACTGGAACAGGTTGCCATCCCTGGAAGTGTTCAGGATCAGGCTGAATGGAGCTTTGAACCATTTGGGTGAAAGATGTCCCTGACAGGGGGTTGGAACTGAATGATCTTCAGAGGTCCCTCCCAATATATTATAAGATTCTATGATTTCCTGAAGGCGATCACATTTTCAACTTCTATCTGATTGCTTCCTAAGTACTTTCTTGCCATTAGGAATATATAAACAACTTCACACTTAAAACATTACAGTATTTTTAGTTTCAGATTGCCTTCAGCTTTCGAACCATGCTGCATTTGCAAAAGTAAAATAAAATTCTTTATTATTGAAATAAATTCTTTATTATTCCTTCATGAGATGAGAAAGAATTCAGAAGACCTCTTAACCTTTCATTAGATAATGTTTTATGAGTTTCTAACTGTAAAAACCAAAAAGCTTGCTAAAGGCTTGTAACATTTTTTTTAGTCTGTTTGCAATATGCAAATACCATTTTTAAAGAATTAATACCAGAAATAATGACTTTCACTCATAATACCACAAATGACAAAGACATTAGACTTTGAATTTTTAACTTTTATATTACACTTTCCATTCTGCTATTTATAAACCTACAATCACATTTCTTTCCTTACAAAAATTCTCCCCATGAACTGAATATTCAGCTGAATATTTTCCTTGAGTCTTTCTTAAATTATTTTCTCAGTCACCACTCATTAGGACACAAGTCAATGTCCATTAAGTGTATGATTTTTTAATTAAAAAAATAATACAAGCTCACTAACTAAAAACGTTAATAGATGTTATAAGAGATGCTTATTTTTTGTAAATTTTGTCTTAAGCCTACAAAAGATAATAAATCATTAAGGAATGTTAGCAGCTAAGGAAAATTACTAATTAATTAATGCCCTAGTAAAGTGAGAAAAATGGGGCTTTTCATACCAAAAGTTGTAGAAGAAGCACACTGCAAATATGCTGATAGAGTCATTTTTTTGCTTGCTTGAGAAGTGCTATTAACAATAACAACATGAAGTGTAATGATTCCACTAATACATAATATAATAGCAACAACTGAAAGGAAGCTAAAGAAAATTAAAGTAATAGGAAACATAAAATATAATCTACTGGTTCATTTGAAAGTTGTCCAGAAAAAGTGAACAGAATCAGTTGTTAATGATCATCTATTAAAAAAGTCCAATATGTTACAGCCTACGTTAGAAAGAGCAGAGGAAAGCCCACTTTAAAGGAACCTGACTCATAGATGGAATCAGAAAATCATTGAATGGTTTGGGTTGGAAGGGACCTTAAAGATCATCTAATTCCAGGCCCCCGTCTCAGTCAGGGACACCTTCCACCAGACCAGGTTGTTTAAAGCCCCATCCAACCTGGCCTTGAACACTTCTAGAGATGAGGCATCCTCGATGAGGTTTAGGGCTACCTCATTTCTCCTTGTGCAAACATATGTGTCTGTTGGAATCTAAAAGAGGCATTTTTAATTGTATGGTATGTATGATGAATTACTCAGAAAGCGCGGACTCAGTCAGCATGGGTAGGATTCTTCATACTTAACTTAGCAATTTCAAACTATTACATAATAAGGGGAAAGAGATAGTGTAATTCATCTTAGTGTAAAGTTGTCTTTTAATACAAGTGAGTGAATCACCCCTCTGAAGATCCTTAGATTTTTGCTAAGATGTCGAAGGAGTCTAAATAGGTAAATTAAACTAAAAGCCTGGTTTTGTATAGTTACAGTTAAGTGTAACAAAACTGATGCCTTAAATGTTTAGGGTACATACTGAAAAGTAAAAAAAAAAATAAATAAAAAAATAAAAAAAATGCTATAGATAAAATAAAAACAACTGAAAATGATTAAAAAATAATTATAATTACTTTCGAAATAAACAGATAATTTGAATTATTCAGATTAATTTTATTTTCCATTCAGGAAAATAAGGTTCAAACATATTATGACACCTTCTGATATCTTTTTAGAGGATACAATTTCAAGAGTGTATTTTGAATTGAACAAATGTACTGATCTTCCTTATCACTTAAAGACTTTCCTTCATCATCTATAGCAAAGCTTTCACAGTGTGAAAAATTCAGGTCTTGGTAATCATTAATGGAAAATCCCAACGTCATGGTTCTTAGCATTTTTCTTTTTCAGCTTAGTGGATTCCCCCCCAGCTATTTACTTTGCTTCTGAAAATCAAAGCTATTTCTCAAGGTAGGAAGGGACATTTTGGGACCAAGAATATATTTTTGCATCAAAAGGCAAACTTTCCTGATAAGAAAGCTATTACTATTGTAACGAAAAACACTTGGTGCTGCATTTTTTAGTATACTTGTGCAAAAGTTGCAGATGTTAAAAGGAAATTTATTATTTGGGCAATGTGGCACTGCCAGCAAATCACCAGCCAATTGTTATTGCCTATATAATCAACAGTTGAACTTTCCTAGTTTAGTTTCATCTAATTGGACCAGTGGTCATAGACCTATTTTTCAACAGCCATGTATTTCTACTGTGCACATCTATAAATTAAAATCAGTTTTTGCTTTGACATTATAGAAATACATGCATTTTTTTTTAGTCTATCAAAAATTAAATTTTCCTTATAGTGTTTTTTACTGTCTGAAGACTTATAGCTTTCCTGGATAAAAAGCAGTTATAAATATTAAAGTCAGACCTACTGCACATAAAAGTCAGGACTGGGGTACTGCTCTAATGGGTCTCACTTTATCTGCTTTCTCCAGATGGACTGAAAATATTTTCCCTAAGAAGGCAATAACTTAAACATCTGTCATAACTTACTAAGCAGGCACAGCATCCTAATTCCTTTAGGATGGAAGCAAAGGTTGGTTTCCAGGCTGCTTTTAGCAAGGTTACATCACAGTATTTCAGGAGTGCATGTTTTCTGATCTGTTTTAACAGCAAATAATTATCCTAACCTCAGAACTGCCTGTCAGCAGACTTGCAGGATAGTTTTTCTTGTTGTGTGTTTAAGAAAAAAACATCTGGGTAATATGCTCACAGAATTTTCAAACTTGAAAAAATTATCTAAAAGTAAGAGTTTCAAGGCCAGTCAATGCGTTTCAGAGTCCCAGTATGCACAAGAAGTGAAATAAAACTATTTGCCATGGCTCTGAAATCACAAACTGCTGAACTATCATACCATACGTATATAACGATTTATTACCTCTGTTTATAAAATATGGTGTGTGGGTGTGTTAAAACACAAATTAGTCTGAAAAATGGGTGAAACACGGGTGAAAAACAAGAGTGTACGAAAGACAATTATGTGTCATTCACTGCTGTAAGAACTATTACACCAACCAGGCACTACTGACATTGATATAGCTGAAAAGTGTGATTGCCAAAATATTTTATGATTTTTTCATATTGCAAGTCATCTTTATAAAAAAGGTCTATGAAATTGATCACTTTATTAAACTCTGATTGTAGGAGTATAACTACATAATTAGGTCTTAAATCATTACAGCATCCTAAAGGATCATGTATTTTATACTAACCATTTAGCAGAACTGGAAAAGGCAAACATAATATACTAATATATTTCTTAGGATCAGACACCAAAATTTAATTCTATAATAAACCCAAGCGTTTTGGCAAGCAATGAAATAATGTCAACAGGACTACATACTGTTGCTCCCTCTGTTTTCCTGCAGGCCTCTCTCACTGTTTTTCTGTGTCATCAAGTTCTGTAAAGGCACGTGAGGGCCCTGACTAAAGCAAGAGACAGGATTGGCACAGCAGTCTCTTAGGATGGAATTCCATTAGATTTGACATGAGCTGCACAGAAGGGAGCCAGTGCAGCTTTAAGAAAGAGCAATGCTGTGGTATTAGTACCTCCATGTATATGTACTTCTTTTTGATCTTTTTTTCCCCTGGAGTTTTTTATTTTTATTTGATTTAGTAAGGCTAGCGGCACATAACAGAATTGTTTTCATATTTATACTTAAAGTCTCAACTGAATTGTTAGTGTTAAGTATAATAAAATGTAACCTGAACCCAGCAAAGAAGGAATGCTGCAGTTTCATATTTTGACCTTGCTTAACTAGACATACCTATAACCATAAGGTTAAATTTCTGTCCAAAATAGAAATCTCAGTACATTTCAATGACATGTTGCACTGAGTTGTATAAGTAGATAAATCTAGACCTCCCAAAGTTAAGTTAAAAATGTACTTTTCTTGGCAGTTCTTGATTCTTTCTTAAACTTCTTTCTTCCTCTTTTTGTTCATTCTCATTAGTTGTTTTATATTTAAACGTCTCTTAAGTTTCTCTGCTTAGGGTAATAAGAAACTAATTGTGGCTTCAGCAAAATATTCCATGCAAAAGCAAGTTTACAAGGCTCTGCCTTAAGCATGCCTCTAACAAGCTTCTTCTGGCTGGTAGTGATAAAAAGTTTGACATCCAAATGACAGTAATGCTACAGTGGGCTTGTGAAAGAAGGTCAAAGAGCTAAATATTCAATAATAGAAGATTGACAACTTTTAGGGAAAACAACTTCACCAAAAAAACCATGAAATAGTTCGGGTCAGAATAATACCTGGGTTACAGGTATTAGTTCTTCTGGATTGAGTAGTAGAAGATTGTAAATGTAGGCTGAGAGAAAAGAGTGGGATGGTTTATAAACATGTTGTCACATTAGTTAATTAAAAAACTTAATTGTTTGAGAAAAGTTGTGGTATTGCCAGATTTTTAAACATGTTTTCTCTGCCCAGCAGTAGAAGAATGGGCTAAACTACCTTGTGAGGTTTCGTTTCATTATTTTCTGACACTTGTGTTTGAACACTGCAAAGGGAAAAGCCATTGATAGTAGCATAGAAAGTATCTATAAGTTTACCATTCTGATATTATTTCACATTTATATCATATGGGAAAATAACTACTGATTAGATATACTATCCACATATTGATCTGTTTTTATAATACTTAAAATTTCACACTGTATTTGATACTGCCTTGGATAGCAGCACTTGAATGAGCCAATGAGCCCAATAAAAGCCCATAACAAAACTGCATCACAGCTGCCATTGTAAATACTATCTGTATCAACCTTACATTCTTTAAAATTTCCCAGGATGTTTATTTTCAGCATTTAGGAAAGCAGAGTAGACCAAAATGCACATTAGTCTGTTACTGGGAGATAAAATTCACATAAAGAGATACCTTAGAAGACAGGAAGAAAACACAACTGCAAGTATTGATCCTGATTTTAATGTCATTTAAGGTATTATTTGGGCAAGGAAGCAGGTATCAGGAAACGGGAAAATACTGTTAGTAGTCAGGACAAAACAAAAGAACCGAAGTAAAAAGACTCTGTTTTCTTATTTCTGTAGCTTGAAACTCACTGTGATGCCTGGAGAAGTATATAAAATCTCACATTTTCCCAGGAAATATCATAATTTCAAAAGGATTATTATTGATAAATAATATTCTACATCATCACCAGTATCTAGTACATGATACAGCAACTACTTTTTATAAAAGACTTACAGAACTCAAACCACTATAAATTCTTTGATTTATAAGTATCAAGGTGCCCAAAATATGATCTGAGTTCATTAAATTCATTATCATTATGAGTAAAAAAATGTGTCTATCAAAACTGTCATTAATTTGTATATCAGAGACCACAGCCATTTTACAGTGATTGCATACTAGTTTGGGCATTTCTGTATCAAAACTGCTCATTAGTAAGAAAAAATACTTATGCACTTCTTTTGTGAGCTTTGCTAACATCACATAGATGAGGAAAGTAAATTATCATAACACCTTTCTCCATAGAAATGAATATCTTGGAGACCCTGGCAGTCTTTATTAAAATGCAATGACATAAACAGTATATAAATAGATCAGGAAGAAAACTAGTAAATTAGGTTTGTGCAGTCATCATTCTCACTGAAATCACAGGCAGAAATAGGACAAGGTCAGGCCCTACAGTCCTGTAACAAGCAACAACACTCACAATATGTTGCTACAGCCATATTGATTTCAGTAAATATATTTTTGATTTATGCTAGTGTCAGCTCAGAAGCAAATCTACACGCATTTTCATGTCCACCTCAGTTCAGACAAAGCCCACTGACAGAGTTGTCAGCACCAGCAGCTATTTCACACCTCTGCTGTGGACTGCTCACTGCCAGACTGTCCTCACTAAGCCATCAGCAAGACTTTATACTAACATACTATCATACTGACATATGTTAGTAAAAAGTGGGTGTAAGTTATCAGCAAGCAGCTGCCAAGATAAAGGACAGTCTCACGTCTGGAAGTAAAATGTGTGGTGGCTGCATTTTCTTCAGAGGTTGCTGATTTCTGAACTTAAACCTCAGTCCCAGATAGAGTAGTCATTCATGCAATTATCATCATTGCCATCCTCAACGTAAGTTTATCATAATATCTCTTTCTTCATTACTTATGATATCTATGCAATCTATGGATGCTACAGTTTTCAGTTTGGTTTTTAAAATACTGTGTAATTACCCTAGCGAGATTTTTTTTCCTGTCTGTGACACTGGGCTTTTACTTTCATGTGGTGAATTAATGGCATGAATTAGGTCTATGCCTTGACAACACACAATTTCTACCCAAGGGCTTTTTTAAACAAAAAAGAGACTAAGATCAATTAAAACAGATGCAATTAATTTAATCTCTCTCGAAGACAAATGGTCAGATGTAGTACGTATGGCATCCTGAAGATCTAGATCTGACTTGAATAATATCACTTCAGGTTTAGATTTATATGATCAGAATTAGGCCAGTTATGTTTTTCAGCCCCGGGGCAAAATTTTGGAATGCATAGATTTAGATAGGAAACAGAACAATTAAATAAATAACAGAACCTTCATTTTTTTTCACTACTGAATCTAATAATCCCCATAATCCATTAAGATATTTTTTTTAATATCTTAATTTCCCACTTTGCAAGTGCAGTTACTTATCTGTTGCTAAACACCTCTAAAGACAAAGGTTGCTCAGTTAACAGTCTCAATATTTAAGAACACAGATCTTGTGGGATGAATCTCTGCAAACATAAAGCATTTACAAGCACCTGCAAACTTGAGTGTGTGTCACTCTCCTGAGCAACACACAGCAATTCTCAAGTGTGAATTCCTGCAAGGCCAAAAAAACAGATATACTTTTCTAAGTGAAAAGAAGCAGTTTTACAGAAACAAAGTGAAAACACAGCCCATTAAAATCAAACCTAAAAGACCACACAAGACAAGATGTAATTTTTACCAAAGCTGGATTTTCTATTTGATCACTACTGTAGTGCTAGGACAAGGGGTAATGGGTTAAAACTTAAACAGGGGAAGTTTAGATTGGATATAAGGAGGAAATTCTTTCCTGTTAGGGTGGTGAGGCACTGGAATAGGTTGCCCAGGGAGGCTGTGAATGCTCCATCCCTGGCAGTGTTCAAGGCCAGGTTGGGTGAAGCCTTGGTTGTCATGGTTTAGTGTGAGGTGTCCCTGCCCATGGCAGGGGGGTTGGAACTAGATGATCTTAAGGTCCTTTCCAACCCTAACTATTCTATGATTCTATTATTCTATGAAAATGCCAATTGCACCCTGAGAAGCAAATTTTTGCTTCCAAGTATTAATATCATTGCACAAGTGGAGATTTCTAATATTCAGATAGTGCACAAATGCACAGTGCTGTATGGATGGATGAGAATGTGTATCTAAATGTTCAAAGAGACAACAGAAGAAAGTATAAATACGTTATGAGAAGTACAGAATTACAATAGCATGACATCAGTCACATACAAACATTAAATTATTAATGGAGTGCTTTGTAAGCCACATACCTCATACAAAAGCAGTGACACTGCCTTCTAGGTAGGAGGAAAATACTTGATTCTCCCCATGCCAAGATTGCTTTATATATTTCCTGTCAGTTGAATTTCTGAACTGAAGACGATGATACCCATTTAGCTCACTGTTGTTCTTTTATGCAGTGTGACATAAATGATATGAGGCACCTCAACATGCTCCAGCAGGTCAGAAAACTGTACCAGGGGCTTCACATGAACTCAGCCTCAGCTCCCCGTCACAAAATATATTTTGTGCTTTTCATCAAACTTTTTCTTTAGTGAAGAATTCCTTCAGTTCCATAAACACTAGCGTTACACATCTTTAGTAATTACTATTTAATTAGAGCCTGATTTTCTCTAAAACTCAATAGTTAAACAACTGCATTCTCCATTTACTAATTTAGATTGGGTGAGGGGTGTGCGTGTGGGGGGGGAGATTTACTCCATCACTGTGACCATTAGTGCTGTTCAAACTGCATATGAAGAACTTTGATCACGTTCAAAATTATATTAGAAATTCTAATATAGCATTAATGCAGTACCACAGTATTTTGACTAGTAAAAAGGGCTGTTGTAACAGAGCATACACTTCTATCAAATACTGTCTAAATTGATAGTTAAATTGAGTTTGTTTTCACACTGCACCGACCTAAGCATAGTCTTTAGTATAGCATTGAGGATTAATGACAGTGACAGTAGGCCTGGCTAAAGCGAGATAAATTTTATGAAAGTATTTTTGATTCTAGTGTTACATATATCACAGAACTGAAAAAATTTTAAGGGGTTGTGGATTTTTTAGAAGACCAACAGCCCAAATGTTAGGACATCAGAGGACATTATCAGTTCAAGTCCTTTAACTGAACGATACACACTGCATCAAAGAGTTACTGTTTATCTGTCCATCCTGTTTTTTTCCCACCCCAACCCCCTTCTCTTAGTTTTATCCATCTCCAATCCCTGGGAAGTCTTGATGATGAAAACATTGTCAAAATAGCTGCAATTATGCAAGAGCTAAAATTAAAAAAAATAGCATTATGAAGTTGAAAAGGGTTTTGTCATTGTTCTTTCAGCTTCCCTTACACATCCTGCTTGAGAATTCTGACTATCCCAGAACATCCTGGGGAAATGGAACTTATATTTTCGCAGTAAGGTTAGGCAAGGGCTGCTATTGCAGTGCTGAAAACTGAGATGCCTTGTAAAACGAAATAAAAACTTGTTCCGAGACAGGAGCCTTAGGGCTCTTATTCACGTCTGTCTATTTGAGACTCTATATTGAACCAGTGAAATCTAATTAATCAGTTATTTTCAAAAGATGTAAGCTACAATGATAGTTTAATACTCTAACAGCTTTGGTTTCTATAAGCCCACCACATCTCATTATTCTCAGCACAAGAGTAAAGCTAGCACAGACTGGAAGTTTTTAGGTTGTTTACTCTTCAGACAAAACACTACCCAGGAGCTAAAAACAGAGATCAGCAGAAATGTCGTGGTATCAATATAGCCCTATTTATGTGGTGCATAATTAGTGTACTAGGGTTTATGAACTTTTTTTTTCTTTTTCTCTCAAAAGATGCAGCTGAAACAAATACCTCTTAAATCATTCAAAAGGCAAGCTTATTTTGACTAGCCAGAAAGAAGGAAAAAAGAGACAATACTGTTTTGGTGAAGAAGTATAAGGAAGACCAGAAAATTTATTGAGAAGTAGTTTTCATGGTGATGAAAGAACAAGATGTGTATTGCTATGGGCAGACTGAAATCGCCTTTTAGAAACAGGTCTGATGTTGACTCAGGGTTGAGGGTGCTTTTTTTTCTATGCTTGTATTTACAAGACCCTGCCATTTACTATGAATTAGGTAGGAGTAAAAAAAATCAGTCCATGGCTGGCAAGGGTGAGCCTACAGTGTCTGCATTAGAATTAAGAGCTTCCTGCACTGGAGTCTCAGCAATGCTCAAACACATATTGATGTTAATCCCTCCTCACCTCCAGCAGGCTGGCAGTAGTCTGCCTATTAATATGCAAAGCCATTTGTTATTGGGAAAATAGGGTTATTCCTTCTCTTGAAAGTATGGATGTATTCACTCTTGTTTATCTGTTAGCTTCAGCAGAAAAAGGATTTGGCTTTTGTTGCTGTTCTTTAAACATTTAGGGAGATTATGCCCTGGCATACACACTGAACACATGCTCCTAATCCCTCCAAAAACATGTTTTGGTTTCGGATTTTTAGACCACTTTTGTACATGGTACGTAGAAAGAAATCTAATAAAATTTCAACTATTAACATTAAAGGACTGATTTTCATTACTGTAACAAACATAAGAATCCTGTAGGCCTACCTCTCACATCTATGATAGATGAGTAAAGGTATATGCAAATACTTGCATTTTAATTTTTTGCTTGAGACACAAGCCTTAAAATCTCATCTATGTACATTTCCAGCAAACCAGTATTTTTAGAAGTAGAAATGTAATAAGTTGTGTGAAAATGCACAGCATAAAAAATCATTTAGGAAAATTATTTATGGTGATAGCAGCCCAACAATAAAACTGAACCTGTTGTAAAGTGCTTCCTACAGAAACCCAATGTTACTTTAGTTTAATAAGTTCTCCCAAAAAGTCTGAATATATACAAGCAAACTCTTAAAACCTCCGCCTAAAAATAATTTGCTGCTCTGAAAACCGTACAACGCAATTTTCAGCCCTGCAATTAAACCAGACTTCATTTCTTTTTTGTTTTCTGTTTAATCCCCCCTTTGCAGAGATAGGAGGTTTATAACTTTTAGAGAAAAATGTCAGGATGAAAATGAGCTACAGAAATACAGAGTATTTAGGGACAGTCTATTGCAGATTGCAGATTCCTGAATTGTAGTTGCTAGTGCATCAGTAATATCAGGGTGACAGCTTAGCAAATATTTCACATGGATGGTTTCACAAAGAACTCAGTCATAATAATTCACATTCCAAACTCTCCATGTTATGTGCTTACAGGAAATGCTCATCAAACACAATCTAGATAGATAAAAATACCACTGTGAACAAATACATTTACCTCTCTTCAGTTATGATTTGTTAAAATTATGTATTTATGTCACTTCACTTCTTTTCCCTCCCCTCTTTACATTTAGAGTTTCGTCTTCTGCATTAAAATTCCCATGCCAGAAAAGTTCTGAATATGTAACTTAAAGCGGTTCTGGCAAGGGTATTGGTTTTAATGAGTTTAATCTCACCAACTGATTATAAAATTGAATATAATAACATTTTTTCTTTTCCTTTTTCAATTTCATTTTCTCTTTTACAACAATATGAAACATCAAAAGTACGAGAAGTTACCAACACAGGACTTACAATAGTGAAAAGCAACTAATAAGGAAATTTAGAATAGAATGAGATTTAGAATAAAAAGATGTTAATTATACAGGTTGTTTGGCAGTTTGTTGTTTGGTTTGGGTTTTTTTCCTCATTGTTTTAGTTCTGGTGTTTTTTTTTATAAATTAGGTTTTTGATGGAATGCATTCATATAATCGTTTAGCTCTAACTATCATTCAACATCAGGGTTGAAGAGGAGAAAGGAAAGAGAATGGTGGTTGAAATTCCATTTTTCAGTTCTATTAACTTCCAACTGGAAGACTGTAGTGAATATGTGTTCAAATGTTGAGGAGAGCTAACACTGTAGAGATGCAGGAAGACAGTGCTGTACAGATGTCACTCATTTCACCCTTTTCTAACTCACTGTACTTTGAGAATGAGTGTTATCAATTGTGCCTTTTTCTGTTGTAGTGTAGTTACTGATGAATACACTTAATATTTGCAGTTGGCTCTCTTAATGCTATCAAAAGATCAAATTTTGGAGAGCACTTTATCCATAAAATACTTAAGTCTATTCAAGAAATATTCATTTTTTATTGATGCCATAAGGAAATATGAGTTCGTAGGAATTAGCTGGTCATTGCTGGGCCTATGATTCTTCTGTGTTATCCACTTATCAGTGATAAATATGAATACTCTGAAAGTTCTCTGTAGGGAATCTAAAAAGCAAATCAGCACTGAAATTTTCTGAAAAGGAGTGAGAAGTTTTCCTCACAAAACCTTTTTTCAGAACTGTTGGTCACAAGAAGGAATTTAATGTCACTTTTATAAGAACAGCGGATGTTCCTGGTCTTTTAAAAATCATTCCCTAAATGTCACTCAATATTGCAAGTTTTGAGCAGTTCTCTTGTGGCCCTCTTATGGTTTCTTTCATAATTCTTAACCTTCTAAATATTATGTTGTTCTAAATTGATTCTAAGATTTCCCAAATCATTTATCATATGATATGATAGCAATGTGCTATATAAAATAATGCATTAGTTCATGGCTCCAATATATATCCACATTTCTAGAAGTCAGAATGTAGAGAACTAGAAATAAAACAGGGGTTTTGCTGCAATTAATGTATTTCAAACAATGTCTGGTCTCACAAATTTTAATCGTTTTAATATTTTTTAATGAGTGACACTTATTAAGAGACAATATTCTTAATAAAGAGCAAAGGAAGATAAAATTCAAAGAAAGTGGAGTTAAATAAACATGGTTCTTGTCTTAGGGTATGAGAAAGAGGGAAAAGACACAAAATTCAAAGCCGATTAGCTCTATTTCTGTTCCTAAAAAGTAGCTGAACAAGTAGTTCATGTCTGAGCATTTACAAGATAAAAAAGATACAAAGATGAGTAACAGTGACAGTGGATTCATCAAGAACAAGTCATGTCAAAATAATCTAACTTTTTTTTTTCTTTTTTCTTTTTTTTTCCATGAGAGCATAGTAGGCCTTTTGGGTAGAGAAAAAGCAGTCACACTGTCATCTATCTGCACTCTCTCACGACATTTTAATAAGCAAACTAGGAAAGCACTGCCTGGATGGAATTACTACCAAGTGTTGTTATTAACAGTTCACTGTCAGGCTGGACAAGAGTTTGCAGAACTGTTCCACAGTGGTCTGAGCATATTCTTTATTTTCTTTAACAGTTTAAATAAGGAAATTAGAAGTATGATAATTGCACCTGGAAGACAACACCAGTCTGAGAGAGCTGCAAATAAATTAGATCAAAATTATCTCAAAATTTAAGAAATCTGAAGGAAATTCTGTACAAATAAGGGGACAGCCTGCATTTCATGGCACAAAAATTAACCGTATCATTGCAGAAAGGAAACAACAGGTGGAGAGCAATAGTAACCCATTAGTAACAAAGACTGTCACAAACTGAACATGACAATATTTTATGTAAAAATAGCATTTTGGGATGTATGGATAGATTATTTTAAAAATGCTTTTCTATCCCATTCAACACGTGCAAGGTCTTAGCTGGAATATTAGTATTTTAGGAAGGATGTGAAACAGCAAGAGGAGCTTCAGAAAAGAGAATAAGAAAAGAAAACATAAGTGTTAAAGGAATCAGGTCTGTTTAGTCCAGAGAAGAAAAGAAGGGGGCAATATGATAATATTAAAAAATGTAAAAAGCTAGGAAAGAAAAAAACCTCTTATTCTTGTCCATTGTGGATGTGAGCTGAAAATTCATAGATCACTATCACAGAATCATAGAATCACAGAATAGTTAAGGTTGGAAAGGACCTTAAGATCATCAAGTTCCAACCCCCCTGCCATGGGCAGGGACACCTCGCTCTAAACCATACCACCCAAGGCCTCGTCCAACTTGGCCTTGAACACTGCCAGGGATGGAGCATTCACAACCTCCCTGGGCAACCTATTCCAGTGCCTTACCACACTAACAGGGAAGAATTTCTTCTTTATATCCAATCTAAACTTCCCCTGTTTAAGTTTTAACCCATTACCCCTTGCCCTATCACTACAGCCCCTAATGAAGAGTCCAACCCCAGCATACCTATAGGCCCCCTTCAGATACTGGAAGGCTGCTATGAGGTCTCCACACAGCCTTCTCTTCTCCTAAGACATGGAATAACAATTTTCTTTTGCAAGAATGAAGACTTAAGTTAAACCTATGGAAAACTCTCTAGCAGAAGGCAGTGAAGAAATGGATTGCCTGCAAGGCCTGTGAAATCTCTCTAGCATATTTTTTTCAAGAGCAGGCTGAACAAGCATCTGTCAGAAGTGACAACAGCACAGTTAATTCTGCCTTTGGCAGGAGGATAGAACCAATAACTTTCCAAAATCACTTCCAAATTAATTTATTCCATCTTTATGGTCCTACACTAGTTGCTAATTATCTGTCAATACACAAGTAGAAGCTTATTGTTCCATTAAAAACAAACAAAAGAAAAATCCCAAAAGAAACAAAAAGAGAACCCCAAATGAACCTACTAAACAAGCAAACAACCAAAACCAAAACCAGCCACCACCACCAAACTAAAACCAAAACTTGTTAGTTTGTGTCTTTGTTTTTGGTTGGTTTTGGTGTTGTTTTTGTTGTTGTTGTTTGTGGGGGTTTTTTGTTTGTTTTTGTTTGTTTTTCTTTGGTGTTTTGTTCGTTTGTTTCTTTGTTGTTCCCGCCCCCCCCCCCGTAAAACTCACATTATAATGTATCTGGAATGGAAACAGAAAAGTTTCACTTTTCACATCACAACCTGCAGAAACCTGTCTGACAAGTTTAAAAAAGATTCTGAATAAAATTTCAGTCATAACCACACTCCTAACTCAAACACCTCTCTGTCTGACATGAGCCCAGGAGAAGTATGTCAGTCTACACAGGTAGTGATTTAGTTTTGCATTAGAACTGAAGGCTGAAAAGCATGCATCTAAGATCAAGAGGAAATTTTAATTAAATTATGTCTTTTTCTTTTTTCATCTTTTTTTAATGGATTTTAGGTGGTTTTCTGCATTAAAATTGTTATTAAGTACTTATAAAACCAGAGCAAATACTGAGCATTTTGGAGAAGACGTCAGTTTGATGCTCTCCCAGGAACAGGGCCCATGTCCTTCCCTCTCAGAAGATCTATCCTTCATTCCTGCAGATAATGGTGACATCCAAGAACTTCTGAAACTGTCACATCCTCACTGCACTGCTAGTGTCACAATAAAGAACCACAAGGCAGGCTGGCCAAAGTACAGTGACTTAGAGCTGCTGTTAGTTTTTGTCCCTTCTTTCATTGAGCTCTGTATTCATGTCTTATCCTTTCAATGGGTCTGACTACAGAAAACTCATTGTCTTTCAAGAGCAAATGAGTACAATTCTGTCTAGTGATCAGCACCTGTCATTCCTGAGCCCCATTTCTTCAAGTAAGTTAATAAAAGGGTATATCTTTAACTCTGTACAAAGTCCTTCAGTTGTAAATTTGTAGCAGATAACCTTTTAGAAGCTTATGTGTTTGTCAACTGAAATCACATAATGATCTCCTGCATTTACATCTCATCTCTATTGTTTATACATACATCTTTTAAATCTTCTTGAAAGAAAAGATATTCTGACTATTACTTCCAAGAAGCTTCTCATATTGTCAGTTATTTCTATTTGTTTTCAAGAGTAGTTATATTGTGCTTAAAATGCATCTTTATCACATTTCTGCCAGCTGAGTGCTACTTACAGTTGCATTTAGGTGACTCCTAACAAAACAGCTAGGCACATGCATAACTTTACATGGATAGTGTCACTAAATTCAGCAAGTCAAGAGACGACCTACTTGTTAACTGCAATTTTATACCTTAAGGATATTCTTAAATGCTTGCCTAATGAAAGATTATAACCTTGATTTTTAAATGTGACTTGATGTTATTTGATATTCCATAAGAAACGTTTGAAATTAATTTTCTTTCAAGCCCACTGAAAGATTTACCAGGTGAAATAAATTATCATGGTAAAATTGCAACACTCCTATACCATATACCATTTCATCCGGAGCATATCATAGGTAAAAATAAAGATATATTTATATATATTATATGATTGTTTCTGTAGACTAAGACCTCTAGCCTTCTCAGTAAAGATGTGAAGAATGAATTAGTTTGATTCCATGTAAATAAAAGCCCATTTAAGAATGTCCTGCAAATTCTACAGGTAATACTTACCAGGTCTTCTTATGCATTCAAAAGTCCAATAAATATTGCAGCAATAGAAGAACCCTAAACCAGATGCAAAGAGAAATGTAGATTTTTTGCTCTTTCACCTATTATTGGAGTAAAAAAAGCCAAGGGAACAGGAATGTCAAAGTAGAACACAACAGAGGGAGGCAACAGACACAACAGCAATTTGGGGGCTCTGTTTGTAGACCTGTGAGCTCCTTCTGGCATGGCCAGCAACTCCTCAGAACTCCGGGAGGCCTGGCAGGCTGCCTGCTGCACTGAGGAAAGGCAGCTACAGGGGCTTGAGACTTCCAGCAGTTTCTGATGAAGCTGATCCTGATCAAAAGGTTCTTTGAGCTTCAAGCTGATTCTGAGCAGGGCAAGCCAAGCACCCATTCAGCAGGTTCTGCGGGAGGCGTGTGTAGCCCAGAGTGCAGTTATAAAAGAAACAGTTTTTAATGAGGGTGCACAAAACATGGCTAGAATCCCTTCTGCTGAGGGAAGCGTTCATGTGCTCAGCAGTTGTGGTGCTGTGCTACAGAGCGTGTCCTCAGCACACACCTGAGCAACGACCCCAGCATGGCAGAGGCTCACAGCAAGCTCCCAAGGGAGGGTGCATCTCTGCAGGCCTTTTACTGAGGCTGGGGCAAGAGACAAAGGGCTGTCTGCCTGCAGGAGGTATGTGCTGGGAAGCATCTGCATCACCAAGTACAGGAGCTGTGCCAAAGGAGGGGCAGAAAGGGTCTGTGCTTACTGGATTCAGAAATGGAGACTACAAGGATGATGAAGCCTGCAACTTACAATGGCAGGAGGAAAGCTCCTTCTCTGATTGGCAACTACAGAACAAGGTCAGTGTGCTGGCAGGAGAAGAAATGCTGAGTCTGAGCAGGAGGTTGAGTGGGGGTGTGATTCTTCCTGAGCATTGAGGAGACAACAGCTGGAGTGCCATGTTCAGTTCTGGGCTCCCCAGCAAAGGAGAGCCATGTACCTGCTGGACTGAGCCCAGCTAAGGTCTGATTAAGGGCTTGGAATATCTGCCATGGGAGATGAAGCTGAGAGAGCTAGGACTTTTCATCTTGGAGAATTGAAGGCTTCAGAGGGGGATCTTATCAGTATGCATAAATATCTTATAGGCAATGCTTTAGATAGAGCTAGACTCTTCTCAGTCATGTCCAGTGACAGGATGTCCTGCGTTCAGCAGTAGCAGTCATTTTTCTCCTTCTTAGTAGCTGGTGCAGTGCTGTGTTTTCAGCTTTCATTTGAGAACTAAAGTTGTGTGCTGATAGCACACTGATGCTTTTAGTTGTTCCTAAGTAATGTTTACCCCAATCAAGGACTTTTCAGTCTCATGGTCTGACAGTGAGGAGGGGCATGGGAAGCCGGGAGAAAGCAGCGACACCTGACCCAAACTAGCCAAAGGGGCATTTCATATCACAGCAAGGCAACGGTCACATAGCAAACCACAGAAAATTCTGTTTAAGAAAAAAAAAGCTTTTTCAGTGTTTAAAAAAAGCAAAGCTTTTTCAGTGTGCAAACAGACAATGAGTAGAATAGCTTTCTCTGAGAGGTTGTGGAGTCTCCATCCCTGGACATATTCAACATTCAACTGGATACAGAGCTGAACAACCTGTTTCTGTAGCTCAGTCTACTCTAAGGAGAGTGGGTTGGACTTGACATCTCCAGAGGGCCAGCCCCAACTGTTGTATGCTTTTGTAAGCAGTAACTGTTTCTGAAGTCTATGATTGTAGACTTTCTGAAAGTTGCAAATGATCAGTGATGGTGACATGAATATTTGCAGCCATTTGGCTGTACAACCAAGCCAGGACAGGTGTACATCAGCCACAGAGACCTGTCTTTGCTGCCTCATTTCTCACTGTTAAATACCAAATGAGGAATACCTGAAGAATCTACCTAATATGTTTCATGAACTTTAAATGCCAAAGGATATTATAATTCTGTGCATATATTCTCTGTATGAATCTATGCAATGCAGACTACACAATCCTGAATGAGAAAGGAATATGACCCTTGAAATACCACACTATTAACTGCTGTTAACCCAGTGGAAAAGCTTCAGGAGCTCAGCCCTCAATAGCTTTGCACTGGGGAGCTATAGGAGCTCAAGAATTTAAGAAATTATACCTGTAGTCAAGGCACTCTTTTGATATGTATAATTCTCATACTTCTTCTGGCATGGAAATGTATAATGGTTTCTCTTTAGAAGTAAGTAAGCTTCAACAATAAAATAAATAGATGAAGATATGAATAAATAAGAAGAAATCTTTCCATCTCTCTGTAAAAATGTAGCACTAGATGATAACTAGAAACTAATAGGCAATTTTCTCCTAATTTTTAAAGCATACTAAATGTAGATACTGCAACATCCAAATGAAGTTTACAATGTCACTTGCAATATCAGACAGAAAAAGAAGCAGACAATACAACATGTAATGGATCCAATGAAATTATGGAAAAAATGCATATCACAATGGGAGAACGAACACCCTTACTGCAATACCACAGATTTTGACTGTTATAGATAATTCTTGATAATGCACTGAATGCTCCCAGAAATTAGTATAAGTCGTTTTAATTAAAAATATACCATATTTGAAAGTGCTACATTTTAGAAGACCTGCTTCCAGGAATGACAGTGGACAGGCCAGTGCAGAAAATTGCACAAAAAATGAGCAGCCTTAGGATATACATAATGGCATGGGCTGTAAAACTCTTCTGTTAATATTTCTCATTCCCATGAACTTCTTTTTTAGGATCCACTACTAATTCATTGCAGTCCTCACTAGATTATAATGCTAAAACTGAAATCTACAGAATAAATTGTGCCAGTGCAAATGAGGCAGTGATTGGCAGGCCTTTCTTATTTGCAACATTAGGTTTAGCATTTGCGTTAATCTGAAATTCGTGTCTCCACATACCACTAGTTTGCCAACAGGCAGTGTCAGTTCTGAAATCAGTGCTTCAGAAAGCCCTTTTTACTGCATGCTGTCGTCAAAAAAAAAAAAAAAAAAAAAGGATCCACTGAGATCAGGTTTCCTGACATATTGTTTGACTGGACTCCCAAAACAATTCCAAGCTACTCTCAAGGGGCAACTCCGGACACACAAAAGCCAGAATGCGGTTTCTGTCACAGTCACTTGTCTACAAGTCAATCTTGCATGTCTTCAAACAGATTCTTAATTCCTTTTTTTATATTTTATTGATGTAGTTCTTAATGCTGCGTTTTCATGATCAATAGTTATCCTACCCATATAGAAATCTCTGCAGATGACACAGACAGAAATGCAAATGACAGTAAAAGTTACATAATTTTTTTCAGAAATGGATCATGCTAATGATCTTGGTGTCCTTCTTTGACAGGTAAGTTATTTACTTTACAAGGAAAGCATGACGGATATAATCTCTCTGGGTTTCAGAATTCTATTCCATGGGAGATGACCAATTAAAATTGAGAAGTTGAGGATCAGAAGCTGGACTGTAAAGTGGATAAGGAACTAATCAAAAAGGAGAACAAATGGGTTGTGCTGAAAATGTCTGAGTACTGGTGGGCTCCTGTGCAGTTTCACAATGTATTTTGGAAAATTTTAGTGTTTTTACCAGTGATTATGCCTCCAAAGGGCAAAAAAATACCCTTTTGGGGGCATAGAATATGCTAATGAACTGTATTGATGGGATGCATCAGTAATATGGAATGAAATCAAACATCACATGACAGAATCTGGGTAATCTTAGGGACTGAGGCAATTAATTAAAAATAAAATATATGATCTGTATATTCTGACACATTTATAGGATGATAACAGGAACTTTGCTAAGAGTACAGACCACATGTGTTTCCAGATACCACAGAAGAGAAGGTGTGTAACAGTTCAGATCACTCTTAAACTAGAATCCTGTCTCTCTTCAGTCTTTTTTTCAGGCACATTAAGGATGTATTATCTACCTTCATAATGTTGAAACTTTATTTTTTTTTTTTTTACTTCGTATTTTGATCTATAATATAATTACACTGGGATCCTCTGTATTATCCAAACTTTTTCCCAGTCTTATTTTGTAGACTACCCTTATTATAACCTCAGAGCAGTAAAACTTTCAAGTATTTTATGTAGAACTTCTCATATCCCTAAATGAGACATCATATGAAGTCATGAAAGACAACCTGTTATTAAACTTGGCATTCAACTCTTTCAGCTCATCTAGCTTCAAACTTTCTGTCTACGTTTTCATTCCTATTTCTTTTTCACTCACATATGTCCTGGGTTCAGCAGTAGCAGTCACTTTTCTCCTTCCTAGTAGCTGGTGCAGTGCTGTGTTTTTTACTTTCAGCCTGGGAACAGTGCGATAACACCGATGTTTTTAGTTGTTGCTAAGTAATGTTTACTCTGACCAAGGGTTTTCTGAGTCTCATGCTCTGCCACGGAGGAGAAAGTAGAGACAGGACACCTGACCCAAACTAGCCAAAGAGGTATTCCATACCACAGCACGTCATGCCCAGTGTATAAACTAGGGGCAGTTACCTGGAAGGGCTAGATCACTGCTCGGGTCAGGTTGGGTATCTGTAGGTGGGTGGTGAGCAGTTGTATTCTCTTCCCTTGTTATTTCCCTTATCATTATTATTATTGGTGATAACAGTAGCGGTTTGTGTTATACCTTAGTTACTGGACTGTTCTTCTCTCAACCCGTGCGAGTTACACTCTTTCAATTCTCCTTCCCATCCCTCCGGGAGTCGGGGAGGAATAAGGAGGGGAAGTAAGTGAGCAGCTGCGTGTTTCTGAGTTACCAGCTGGGCTTAAACCATGACAACGTATCAAATAATTGTACATACATTTTTTTACAATACACTGCATCCTTTCTTGGAAATGCTTCGTCATTTTGAACTTGATGGACAGATGCCACAATTGGGTGAATGCTGCAGACCAATGAATTATATAACTATTTACTTTCCTCATCTCATTTCTATAGCCATGATTGTCGAAATTCCTCCTTTTCTTAGCAGTTTAAAAATGATAACTGAAAAATAGCACTATCTCATTGGATTCCTCATCATCTCCAGAATTAAACAGAAGACTCTTCTACCACATTTAATTCTTTTTCCCAGGTAGCTCCTCCAGTTTGCTTGAGTTTCAAATAATAAATAACCTTGTAAGTACTGTTGCTTGCTCCCATGCACAATTTTTTAATGCTCAGTTCCACAGACTTGTCAGCCCCTGTCATTTAGTGTCAGAATTACTTGTCTAACTGTTGCAGAGACATACAGTATCTTATATGCTGCATGGACATATTTCTATCCACCAATTTTGTCCTACTGATTTTGGTAGGTTTTTTGAGACTAATTTTATTTTTATATTTCCTGAACTTTTTCCTTATTGGTATTTCCTCCCCTTTTCCTATCCTATTGTTAGCTTTGCAACCTGTAGATTATTTTCAGTGTGTTTTCATACTAGTGTAGTTTAAAATCTTGTCTAACAAAGAGCATTTGAATCATCTTCTTCCATGTTAATAGTTTTGTTTGTAAGGAGTTTTTATTATTTAAATATGTCCTAATTAGTTTATATGATCTCTGTGTATGTGAGGGAGAACTCCATACAGATTACTTCTCTTTTCATTGCTTTTAAAGCATACAAAAAATAGCAGTCTTATTTTATTATTAATTTATGGTTATTGTTACTATTATTGCTACTGGTAATTAGATTAATAACTTTCTGCAAAGTAGTGTTATCACACAGCTTTTGCACCTACTGTAAGTTTTTGCCACTTCTTTTTTCATTTGGTAAACAACCTTCAGGTGATTTACAGCAGCAACTCATCATTTTGTTCCTGCCTCTTTCCTCAAGCTAATTTTTTCACAAAAAAATCAGAGTAGTATTGGAGTCGTCTCACCTGTCTTCGGAAATAGACATCTAAAGCTGATATAGCTTTATAGATTTGCTCTGCTGTCAATCCAGGCATCTTTAAAGCACAATTAATCTCGTTTATTTAGACAAGTATATTATGAGGTGAATCTTGTCCCACTAAGTGACTTTGTCTTTGTTCACTGTAAAAGCAGCGTAATCAGCTAGTTCGTGTGTTGAAATCTGTACTATACACATCTAATGTGAAATAGATTGGACTCCATTCCTATACTGTTCATCTTTATGAATAGCTAAAGTCTCTGTGTCCCTGTACTATTCCATTTTTGTATTTGTTCCCTCTTCCACTTTATCTAGTGGTATGACACACACAAAATATGGCAAACCAAACAGATCATAGTAGTTTTACTATCTTTTACAAAACTAGGAAAAACTGCATCGTTTATCACCTACATAGTCATGTGTCTCTAATGTTTGCTGTTCTTTCTCCTGGGGAAAAAAAAAAAAATGGAGAGAAGAAAAAGTGATACCATTATAAATAGCCCTTGTCTCTAATCTAGCTATTGTTCAATACTTGTAGCATGTCAATCTGCTGAATTTATAAACCCTTCTGGTTTTTTGTTTATAACTTTATTATTTCCATTTCCTGGCAACAAACCATATGGTTCAGGCACCAGCTTCTGACCCTTTTCTATGGGAGTCATGCTCATTTGTTCTTACCCTCAGTTCTTTGTCCACAGTTCTCTGTTATTGTCAGGTTTCATTATCCTTCTACAGTTCTTTACTCAGAACCCCTCTTGTTACATATCTGTCTGCCAATTCATATCAAGATTTGTGCTGGTTCTTATTAAATACTCCATTAGAAATTGCTAGTAAGTCAGTACCATGAAGATGGAAGATTTAAATTTTCAGAAATATTTTTCCATTGATCTGAATGTTATTGATTCTAACAGAGGGACCTCTGTGGGACGACAAAGAAGCCATTGTAGCAGTAGCAAGGGAGAAAAGCTAAGAATATTTACAGTAATCCTTACAACATGCTAGAGTAAAAGATGCATACACCAAATCAAGAAAATAATGGTCAATTTTATAACAATAGATCTGTATTATTGTTTTATATATGAGCCCAAATGAAAGATCTATATGCAGTCTCTGAAGACAGTAAACCCCATCAGAATTATTCCCTTTCTTGACCACTTCCCATTTTACCACAGTACGTTTCCATGTTATCACAGAGTCCAAGGACTTTACAATATGAAAATCACACAAAACAGGAGGACATTTTTAATAAGAAAAGGACCAACAGGAAAACAAGGGTTCAACTACCTATCTTGATGACCAAGACTTGAGTTTAATTTAATTACCCAAGAACTGCCCCAAGTGGCACTAAATTGCACCTCTAAGTTTCTGAAGGACCAGCATTTGCAATCCCATTTTCGGAAGCTTTTTAGTCCAACTAATGGGGTGCAAAGCTTCTTCTTCTCCCTCACCGCAGCTCAGACTCAAGAGGGAGAGATACTTCTTTTTTGCTGTGTCTCTGTTCTGAGTTGTTCTGTCTGGACAGAATTCAAGAGACATACAACTACAAACACACAGGGACCCTGGCTGATGAGCTCTCAGCACTGCTGAAATGGCACTGCCGAAATGGCACTGCCTTGTCACAAAGGAGCCCTGCCCAAATTTTTATGGGCTTGCCCATAGAAACATGAGGATTAGCAATATTAGAAGCTAAAAGACTCCATTCCTGGGACCAGTTTCCCAAAGGTTTTTGCTCAAGGACCAGAGCTACAAAAATAGTTTCTTGCAATTGCTCAATGAAATCAGCATCCTTCTCAGGAATGCCAGTTAATTGCTGTATTTCATTAGTGATTGAACTGATAAGAACATTACTCACCACTACAGCTATAGGGCCCTGAGAGATTCTAATTCTTCGTTAAATTAGTTTTAGTTTACTTCAGACAAAAATCAAATAATTAGACAATAAGACAGAAAAAAAAAAAAAGTCCATCAAAGTCTGCTTTGCTGTAGTTTTTTTTTCAGGTGACACAGGATAAATGGGATAAACATAAATTTCTCTGTAAAGGCCATTTATGCTTTTTAAATATGATTTAAATCTAGTGTTATAATGCAACCATTTCATCCATTTTTTGGTTTTGTGAATCTATTCTAGCATGTAGTGACTTCAGAACTAGGATATACTACACTATTCCACAAACTACTAAAAAAAACCAACCCAAATACATTAAGCGTTCAATTCTGGAAAACCTGACTTCAATACAGTTTATTAGGAGCACATAATAACCTCTGGGCTTCACAAACTCATAGACATCTATTGGCATGATGTGGCATGCACTTGAGTAGATACCAGACCTTTGCCATAAAGCTCACATGGTTCACATTTGTCGGTGTTAATGGGACACTTCTGTAAAAAAAATTGCTACTTCTTCTCCACACATGGAAAAAACAGTCTGTACTTTTCAAGTGACATTGATGTTATTCACTGTTTGGCAAGTATAGTCAATGTCTATTATCATCTTATTCTTATAGGAAACCTTTAATCTGGTTATACATGTATGTATAATGAATGTACATACACAAAAACCTCCTTGTGTGTATTTGAAGGACTTAAACAGAAGGTGAATTTCTCAGCTTCCATTTGCTACCTTCTTTTTCTCCCCCTCTTGACTTTACTCCTTTTCAGCACCTACAATCTCTCACCTCCAAAGGAGGGGCAAACTTATGCTATTTAAACCAAAGTTACCTTAAATCACTTCTGAACACAGGTCCAGAGTCCTTACTTAAAGAGACTGGTTCATGTCTTTTTATTTCAAAAATTTGGTGGCCTGTGATAACAACCAGTTATGCCTGACATAACATGCAATAATTCATTGAAACACATTCACACATATGCTTTCACTTTTGCTGTGCATATTGATATAAGCATTAAGAATTTGAATCCTTAAATAACATCAGAGATTGTAGTTGCACATTGTAAATGGGTATGTCTACTACAGGATAAGTGGCAGAAGGCATATATTATTGCTCTGAACCTTCACACCTTGTGATGATAAACTTTAGGACACCTGACAATTCACTTCCCATCAGTTGTGGATTTATGAAATTTAATTACTAAAAAATATATCTACATGGTATAAAAGTAGATTGCCTTAAAAAGTTAGTGTTGTACCTGTGTTTTCTAATTCACCGTACAAGGCTTAGGACAACTCATTACAATAAGAATAAAACCATGTGCGTTTTATGCTCAGGTAAGCAAGAAATCCTCCTTAAGCACTTTGTGCATGAACATATCCCTTGCTTGTAAGAAATGGTGAGAATGCAAAACAGAAAAAATGTCAGTATCTGAGCCTCAGTTAGTCCATGTATAAAGAGGATCAATACAACAATTTGCAACGATCAAGAACTGGAGCCTTTAAACACCAGCTGGCTTAGCAGAAACTTTCCCACAGTGGCTGTATGTTAATTTAAGGATTATTTCCAAGCGCCTTTGGTAGTTTTTCTCCAAAATGGCAAGCAGTGTACTCTAATATCCGGAGGCTTTCTCTTCAGATCTTTGGGTAGAGACTTGGAAGAACCATGGCAGAGTCTGCACTAAATAAGCCTTTCAAGTTTGCACAGTCTGGCATGTGCTGAGAAGCCTGACTGCCCTGTAGCTGCATATTCTGCACACAGATGATGACTTGAGGTTCATACATAATTTTCACTTTCCTTTAAAATTCATAACAACTATCTCCAAAATGTGGGACACAGCTACCATAACAGGCCATATCATGAGCTGTAACTTAATGTTACCTATGGATATCTTTGTCAAATAGGATTATGTGTGGAACAGGAAGACTGGCAATATATTTTTTGTCTCTTAACTCAGGATCAAGCTATACTGGAGCAAAGCCAGGACAGTCCTTGAGAAGCTGCACAGCCAAACAGGAAAATCAAATGTTGATCCAGTTGGAGCCCAGAGTGAGCAGTAATGTGTCGTCTGTGGTTGTAGCTATTTCACGAAATTACAGAATCGTTAGGGTTGGAAGGGACCTTTGGAGATCACCTAGTCCAAGTCCTTTGCCAAGGCAGGGCCAACCAGAGGAGGTTACACAGGAATGTGTTCAGGTGGGTTTTGAATGTCTTCAGAGAGGAAGACTCCACAACCTCCCTGGGCAGCCTGTTCCAGTGCTCTGCCATTGTCAATGTAAACAAGTTTTTCCTCATGTTGAGGTTTGTTGTGTTTTAGTTTATGGCCACTGCTCCTTGTTCTGTTGCTGGGCACCACTGAAAAGTCTGGCACCATCCTCCTGACATTCACCTTTGAGATGTTTACATTCATAAATGAGATCCCCCTTCAGTTTATTCTCTAGACCAATCAGATCCAGCTCCTGCAATCTCTTCTTATAGGAGTGATGCCCCAGACCCCTGATCATCTTTGTCACCCTCTGCTGGACCCTTTTCAGTAGCTTCTTGTGTTTCTTGTACTGAGGAGCCCAGAACTGGCCACAGCACTCCAGATGTGTCCTCATCAGTGTCAAGTAGAGGGGGAGGATCACCTCCCTTGACCTGCTGGCCACACTCCTCCCAGTGCACCCCAGGATACTATTGGCCCTCCTCACCACAAGGACACACTGCTGGCTCATAGTCAACTTCTCATCTACCAATATTCCCAGGTCCTTCTCAGCTGAACTGCTCTCTATTAGGTCAGACCCCAGCATGTACTGGTACTTTGGGTTATTACTTCCCAGGTGCAGTACCCTACACTTGCCCTTGTTAAACCTCATTAGGTTTCTCTCCACCCAATTCTCCAGCCTGCCAAGGTCCTGCTATTTGCTTAGCCTTACAGTCAAAGGAAAGCAATCTACTATTGACACCTCCTTAAGATGCAACATACAGAATTGTGGATTTATGCTTATTTTAAAGATTTTAATGAGGATATGCATGGAGATGACATACATAGCTACTTGCCTTCCACTGAGTCTGTCCAAATTGCTACCTTTGCTGCCACAAGCAAACACAAACCCACTTTTCTTTCTATTGAAAACATACAGTTCCTAGGGGAATATTCATTTAGTGAATGACAAGGACTGTCTCTTACTTTGCTATTCTTCACTTGTGCAAATGAACATATGTGACAGAGAACACATCTGTAAACTCAGGATGTTCTGAATTCCCCAGATAGGTCAGGTAACTGTTATGTTACTAAAATGCTTTTCAAGCTCTTAGGAACTGTCTTCCTGTACAAAGCAAGCACAACACATAAACCTGAAGTGGCATCTAAGTGACTAGATGGTACTCATAACATGCATAAGTAACTGTAATTGCAAATGGGATTTTTCTTTTTGCTTGCCAATTGGTCTGAAATTATCTTTACCTTTTTTAGTAATTTCTTAAAATTGTTAGGGTCAATATTTTTTTACCGTTCTTTTCAAGTACAATTGATTAATACCAGTATTCCAGATCCACTAAAATAAACAGTAAATTTTCTATAGACCATAGTACAGTTGGAATTTTATAAATGTAGTGTTGATGAACATAATATTTCTGCATTTTCCCTGTTAGCTAATGGATTGTCTTTTTCCAACTAAATAATCAACAGGTAACATTCATTACCTAGTTCTGAAGAAATATTTCAGTAACTTGAATAACACTGTTCCATTTCAGAATGTGAAATAAAAAGGGTGAGTTAATTTAACAAAGCTAAATGCTCATAATCTGAGAACACTCAGATTGGTCCAATGGTTTTTTAATGCCTCCAGGCACTGGAAACATCTGGACAGTAATAACCAGTATGAATTTTTATCTGCTGTGACATTTGCATGGTATTGTACTTCTACGGGAAGATCACAGAGTAGAAATGAAAAATGTATGGCAATTTTCTTTTAAGAACATTTTTTCTCTTAGTTAATTAAACACTTAAATAGATCAGTTTATACTTCTTTATTGCTGGCAGATTCTTAATTACAAATGTCTTTAGCAACTCTGAATCCTTATTTAAGTTAAAATATGTGGCAAAAAAGTTACAAGGAGATATGCAGATAGCATAGACCTAGAGTTGGAAATGCAAAAAAAAAGTAGTGTAGGAACACAGTGAAACTATTTCTTGAAAGACTGCAAATTTTTGGGTTTTTACAAGAATTGATTTAACTTGTGACACCCATTTCTGTGAAAATTCTTTTAATCAGTCTGCGCGCTAATCAAGCTGTATTTCACACATTGCAAAGTTGTAAGAAACTGAAAAGATATTCAATTTACGATAGCGTAAAATCTAACTTTTCATTGCTCACTGAAAGAAAACAGAAGTGTTTGATGGAATAATCAACCATCATTATTACATGAAAACTCTTTTTTTCTCCTTGATATTTAAATTATGGTAATATGTTGATAGCTTCTTTCTCTAACCAAAGTTTGGTTTTTTGTTTGGCTTGTTTTATTTTCTTATTGAACAATCATAAAAAATGTGTATTAGTAAAAAACAATGTTTAAAATCATGCTAGCTTCTATAACCCTTCTGAGATAATACAGATATACTGCTTTAATCCCAAAGGGTAATTGGTAATTCATCTTCTAGAAAACAGAAAAAATTAATCTAAATGAAAATGAAACATAATCCAGACATTGATGGCAGGTCTTTCTTTGAGTATGGTGTACGAAAAATACCCCAGCCCTCCACAAATGCATAAAATTTATCCTTCACTGCACTATGATTTCTTGTTTCAGTGCTGGCTGGGTAGGAATATGGACTTGTACATTTATACCTGCTTCAATTCTACTTTCACTAGAATAAAAATATAAGAAAAACTATGACTTTATATAAACTAATAGCCACTTAGTGCTACTAAGAGAGGATACTGGAAGTCTTTTTGGACAGGACTTTTAGGAAGTTCAGCATTCTTAGTTGCACAGTGACCCAAATGCAAAAGGCCTAAAGAATATCCTCCCAGTCATGCCCTATGCTTCTTTAAGGCTTGATTATTCTCCTTTGAATTAAATTCTCCTTTGGCTTCATTCTCCTTTGGATTAAAAGCTTAGAAGCTAATTACTTTCTTTAGTGAACATTTACATCCCAGACCAATATGAAAAGTTTGGGGGCAGGACCAGTGTTTCTACCATCTTCACCTCAAAGCAGAGTTAGCACTACTGTATTAAATATTTCCAATTTCCTTATGGAATTGTTCAGACTCAAAAACATCTTCCCCTTGACTTAACAGAGATTGACTGTATCACATTCTTTTACCCTTCAGTTTAACTCCTACACTTCAGGTAAGTTAGCATCAAAGTAATCATACCAGAAGGTAAACCTCACCCATAGTAACTGGTGTGTCTAAGGAGGAAGCTATGATTGGTGTGTAAATTTTAATACAGTAGTTAAAAACACATCCAAACTTTCATACTCTGAAATGTAGCTGTGTCCTCTGATAATCTAACCTTTACATAAATAATTCAACTACCAGCAAATAAAACTGCTAAAATAAAGCTCTCAAGTAGAGCACCAGTCAAGCTGATAATTTGTTAATAGAGCTGTAAGTAATAGAGAGAAGGACCATTTTTAAATCCATCTGGCTGTGTAGGCTCCTATGACTTGGATTTAAAGAGTCTAGGCTCCCGAGTGTAACTAAAAAGAGTCTTCTCTATATCCTATATTCCAAACTAATTTTTTATTAAATGCTAATGTAATTATAAGAGTTAATAACCTAAAGAAATTGGCACAAATTGAAAATGTTAATATGGAAGCCTCACTAATACATCATCACTTTGAAAGTGCGCTATGCATGGAATCAACTAAAACCTTCACTGCAAATTATTTTACCTTTAAATATAAAATATTCAATTTTGATGATAGAGAGGAGAATTGAGAGAAACAATTTCTCTATTTAAAACAGAATGCCTTAGGAATTTATGCATCAAATCCATGTTATTTTAAGCTTACAAGGGAGAGATATGACTAAGACTATGGGGAGCAACACTTTGGGCCCAATCTGTTCATCATAAAACATAACGTGCTGTGTGGCCAAAATGATTGGATACCTTAATCCCCAGGAATAACAGCAAATGCTTCCTCTGCTGGAGTAAATTAGAGAAGCTTGTAAGATAAACTACCTTCTACATATTTAGTATTTCGTACTATTAGAAATGCTTCAACCAGCCTTTGAGAAAATCTCTGTGACTCATAGCTGCCTGCAGAAAAACATGCAGAAGTAGACGAGTTGCTATGGTCCCTGAATGCTAATAGACAGGCTAGCTCTCTGGTAGACTTCAGAGGCATTAGCCTTTCCCATCAGCTATACGGATAACTGGACACTTGCTGTAGAGTTCACCAGCTACTGAAACTGAGGGAAACTTTGTTGCTTTTAAGGGATGAACTGAATCCCATCACTTTCCTCTTGGATGTCTTGTTTCATTTGCCTGGATTCTCCCAGGTTTTCCTTAAGATTGCATCAGGTAACACCTTCTAGCATGTCTAACTTGCTCTCAAATCCAGTACTTAGATCTGAACTTAGTTGATTACAACTGAATCCCACAACTCTACAACAAATGAGTAGAAAAACTAAACACTACTGTCTGATGATGTTGGCATCGTCTCCTAATTGTAAATTTATTTGCGCCTCCCTGGAATTCCTGCTCTAGAATATCAAGTCTAACTGATTTCCTTCCATTTAACATTTTTAAAAAGGTTATTTTTCTTCTTAAACAAGAATGCAAGATTTGTCAACATAATTTCACTGACAGTGACTTCCCTGAAGTGTTCTATTATCTGTTTGTTGCTTATCAGCCATTACCAGCTAGATCTCTTTTTACATTAATATACTATAAATGCAGCTTATTTCTACTACCAAATACTCTTAATAAAATCCTTATTGCCTTTTTCCCCCTTGATATTCTCTCTAATGTGTCTGTTTCATATTGTAAGTATAATTTGTTGTAGGAAAATGAAAAAGGCTCATATTTTTCTGTTACAGAGGTACTAAAAAGCAATTAATTTCCCCTTATGACTCTCCTGCTGGCTTGCAGAACTGTTGTCTTACCAAATGGGTTATTGACATAGGGAAAAATTAGTAACTTCTACAAAGGTTCTTACTTGATTTGATAGATTTAAGAGGATATTTTAAATTTAAAAATTTCAATTAAGAAGCTTGTCAAGATACTCTTTTCCTCAAAACATGTGAAACACCTTCTTCCTATTATTGAAGTTAATAAATATATCTGAAGGGTTTAAAAATGCTGCAGAACTGCAGCTGTGGTGTTTCTTACACTGAATAAAATGCAAAGAACCCATGCAGTATGGATGCAGCTTCTTTGCACTCAGATACTTTTTCACTCAGAATGGCAAGGGTTAGTTTGTACTGCTCTAATATGATCAGAAAACCGTATTCTAATATATCTGAATATCCTTACCTATCAGGAGATTCAAATTCAAATTAACTGGATAATGAAGGTAAATCTTTTATCGCCTTCCTTTACATATTAATTTTTAAAATACTTTATGAATTAGACTTTGTTCCTCAAAACAGAAAATTGACCTCAGTCATGTTCTACACTATGAATTTTGCATGTGGAGCACTTATATTGATCAATTAATCAGTACTTAAGATCTGTACATAAGCAAAAGTATGCTGATAAATTGCACATACTTTTAGATTCTGCCTTCGAATTTCACAGCCAGCATTTTCATAATCTCTGATTTTAATCACAGGGATTCATGAGGTAACTAAGAATCACAGCAGCTCCAAGCTTTGCCTGCTGTGCATGTTTATATTATAACCATACATTACTTAAACCTATTAAAAATGATTCAGACCACTGTGCAAGTTTGCTTTCTGGTATAGCCACCTGGATTAATTCAATTAAAATAATTAGCATGCCAAAGAAGAACATATTTTAAATCATCCCATTCTCTTCCCCAGTAATAATAAATTAATAGAGGTAACAACTCCTTTCTTAACATAAAGGTAAGGGAAAGTAGACATCAGAACTTGTTATAACAAATGGTCTGCTATAAACCCAGTATAACCACAAACCAAATTAGACACCTCTGAAACCATGTCAAAAGTACATAAAAAGAATGAACTGTTTTGAATTCTGGGATTTTATGAGTTCACGTCTATGCTAGTTTAAGCTTTAGCCATGTTTTCAAACATACCTTTGTACCACCAAGATTTAAAATATCACATGGGATTATGTCAAGTGATTCATTTATGATAGAACAAACATCACAGATCTTAATAACACTGCAGCAGACACTCCCCCTTCCACTCCCACTTCTGCAGCTGAAAGTAGTATTTTGTTTCTTTAGCAGAGTACTAATTAGTGAAACTAGAGTTGCTACCACAGTGAATCCTAGCAAGGTCAGCAGAGCTCAGCCCTTCCCAACTTGTTAATCTTATTTGTCCCCATCTGACCTACTCATCTGGTATCATCTGCCACTATGCTTAGGTAGTTTTTAACCCCGTCAGAATAGGTTACCAGTGGCCTTGTAGGATGCTAGATGTTTCTGATAGTACAAACCCTTAAATTATGAACTGACAATGAGAACTCATAACTTTAAAATCACTGACATGCTCAACTCCAATTATTTCAAAAGGGTTTTTTTTTCTTTGTTGATAGTCATAGACTTGAGTTGGATTTTTAAAAATCCGAGTTAGAAGTATAGCTCCAGCACGTTTTGTTTTGTTTCAGTGGGACATTTAGTTCTATTGTGTTGAATGCCTTAAGAAATGACAAAACTTACAAGCCTCAAAGGAAAATTTTAAAGCTTCTGTTTTAATGATAAATAATGATTTGAGAATGCAAATTTTGTACTCAGTGAAAGAATAGAGAAGTGTCAGCTTTCTTCAAGAAAACATTTAAAACAGTCTGAACTGAATATTAAGTCAGGAGAGTTTTGCACAGATTGATGTCTTAACAACTTCAAAAGATAACAAGAGAAGACTAGATTTGTAAACAACTGATTCCAAAATAATGATTCTCTGGAGGATTAAAAATTCCCCATAAGAAACCTCATTCTTCATGCTTTTAAAAACTGTCCTCTATAGGTAGAGTTTTCTCAGAAAAAAAAAATCATTCTTCCCTTTCAGGATGAAACTTTGCACGTTTGCTTTTTAAACGGGGCTGATGCTGCATGTGTACGTGTGTCTGTGTCTGTGTAGCCAAGATTAACCTTTTCTCAAAAACATTTAATTAACACATCTAAATACCAAATAACAGCAAGGTTTACTAGTCCACTCAGACTATTAAATTAGTTCCAGAAGAACAAAGTAACAAATGTTCATTTAATATTGTAATGCAAAGGTGAATGATACACTTTTCTTTCTTTCAAGTCCAGCTAGGGCTATAGAATCACAGCATGGTGAGGTGGGAAAGGACCTTTGGAGATCACCTATTCCAACCTCTCTGCTTAAAGCAGGCACAGCTAGAGCAGGTTGCCCATGTCTAGCTGGGTTTTGAGTATCTCCAGGGATGTTCACTCCTTTCTAGGCAACCTGTTCCACTGCTATTGTAGATTTGTCACAAAATCCCAGCAAGCAACATAATTGTTTTACTTTGGCCCAGAGAAGACCAGAGAAAAGGTTGTGCAGTCAGACTCTGAATTTATTTTGAGTCTCTTCACCAGGAGGGGGAGGTGGTGTTGCAGGGGCTTTCTGCAGAAGCCACCATTTATTTAATCATTGATGATAAAGAGGAGTCAGTGCTTCCACCTACTGCTCCCTTCTCACTTTGCTCAAAAGGACATCAAAGTAGCAAGTATACCTGTTCACTCACAGGGTAAGTAGCCCATCAAAGCAAATACAATGTCTCTGCATGTATGAAAGTACAGGTCAAGAACTGCCCTTACCTCTATAATTGAAAGATTCATCGTAATACCTGTAAATATATTGTGTTATAGTGTGTGATGTTTTCTTGACATTTAACCCTGTAACTACTACAGTGTATTAATATGAATGCAAATACAAATAGGTAGGCAAAACTCAGCTACTTTATACTAGCTGCAAATCTACATATATAGAAAGAGGGAACTCCCTTCTATATGAAATGATTTATACACAATATAAGCAATATTCTTTATCTTAGGAATTTAACTATAAATTTTGGTCTTTCATTTAGTAGCGGGACAGCTGGTGAGTCAGGCACTGATCAGTCTTATAACTTTATGTTTTATTCCCACCCAAGAAATAGCACTGCAACCATGTGTCATCCTTATTCGAAAGGAAATACAAAGATCAATCTTTTCCTTAAAAACCAGACCAAAAGTAACTTTAAAAACACTTCCATCCCTGAAAAAAATGCATGTTCAAGTCCTGTTTCTGTTAAAACATGAGCATTTATAGCTAATTCAGCAAACATTCATAAAACATCCTAGGGATGTTAAGGATAACAGGAAGGGATTCTACAGGTGCGTAGCAAATAAAAAACAGACTGGGGCAACGTAGGCCCCCTCAGGAAGCTGTCGGGAGAACTACCTACACAGGATTTGGAGAAGGCTGAGGCTCTGAATGACTTCTTTGCCTCAGTCTTCACTGCCAAATGCTCCAACCACACCACCCAAGTCTTGGAAGGCAGACGCAGGGACTGTGAGAATGAAGACCTTGAGCCCACTGTAGGAGAGGAACTGGTTCGGGACCATCTTAAAAATCTGAATTTGCACAAGTCCAAGGGTCCTGATGAAATCCATCTGCAGGTCCTGAAGGAGCTGGCGAATGAAGTTGCTGAGCCACTGGCCATCATATTTGAACAATCATGGCAGTCAGGTGAAGTTCCTGAAGACTGGAAAAAGGGAAATATAACCCCCATTTTCAAGAAGGGGAAAATGGATGATGCGGGGAGCTAAACACCAGTCCGTCTCACCTCTGTGCCTGGCAAAATCTTGGAGCAGATTCTCCTGGAAGGCATGCTAAAGCACATGAAAAACAACAAGGTGCTTGGTGACAGCCAGCATGGCTTCACTAAGGGGAAATCCTGCCTGACCAATTTGCCGGCCTTCTATGATAGGGCTACAGAACTGATGGACAATGGTAGAGCAGTTGATGTCATCTACCTGGATTTGTGTAAAGCACTTGACACTGTCCCACACGACATCCTTTTCTCTAAATTGGAGACACATCAATTTGATGGATGGACCACTTGGTGGATAAAGAACTGGCTGGATGGTACCACGCAAAGAGTTTTGATCAATAGCTCAATGTCCATCTGGAGACCAGTAAGAAGTGGTGTTCCTCGGGGATTGGTGTTGGGAACGGTCTTGTTTAACATCTTCATCGCTGACACGGACAGTGGGATTGAGTGCGCCCTCAGCAAGTTTGCCGATGACACCAAGCTGTGTGGTTCTGTTGATACGCTGGAGGGAAGGAATGACATCCAGAGGGACCTTGACATGCTTGTGAGGTGGGCTGATGCCAACATCATGAACTTTAGCCATAACAAGTGCAAGGTCCTACACCTGGGTCGGAGCAATCCCAGGCACAGCTACAGGTTGGGCAGAGAAGAGATTCAGAGCAGCCCTGCAGAGAAGGACTTGGGGGTGCTGGTCGATGAGAAAATAAACGTGAGCCAGCTTCAGTGTGCACTCAGAGCGCAGAAAGCCAACCGTATCCTGGGCTGCATCAAAAGGAGTGTGACCAGCAGGTCAAAGGAGGTGATCCTGCCCCTCTACTCTGCTCTCATGAGACCTCAGTTGGAGTATTGTGTGCTGTTCTGGTGTCCTCAACATAAGAAGGACATGGAACTGTTGGAACAAGTCCAGAGGAGGGCCATGAGAATGATCAGGACACTGGAGCACCTCCAGTCTGAAGATAGGCTGAGAAAGTTGGGACTGTTCAGCCTGGAGAAGAGAAGGTTGCATGGAGACCTCATAGCAGCCTTCCAGTATCTGAAGGGGGCTTATAGGGATGCTGGGGAGGGACTCCTCATTAGGGACTGTAGTGATAGGACAAGGGGCAATGGGTTCAAACTTAAACAGGGGAAGTTTAGATTGGTTATAAGGAGGGAATTATTTCCTGTTAGGGTGGTGAGGCACTGGAATGGGTTGCCCAGGGAGGTTGTGAATGCTCCATCCCTGGAGGTGTTCAAGTTCAAGTTGGACAGAACCTTGGGTGACATGGTTTAGTGTGAGGTTGGCCATGGCAGGGAGGTTGGAACTATATGATCTTAAGGTCCTTTCCAACCCTAACTATTCTATGATTCCTTGATTCTAAAACACTCAGCAGATAAATGCCAGGGTAAAAACTCTCAGAAAACCTCTGTCTATTTTGTAGACAGAATAATGAATTTAAATAGAGTGAGAATACTAGAGCAATTTGACTGGAGAATAGAGTGAATTGCGCCACAATCACACTAGTGCCCATATTTGGATACAAAATCTAGTAGTGAAAGTCTTTGAAATGTGGTGCCTTTGTTAAAATATGAAAACCATAAAATGACAAGATTCACTTTTGCCTGGGAAAAACATAGAAGAAGCATGAAAATTATAAATATTGTAAGCATTTTTTGATCAAATAGCCATAAAGGAATGGTTATGTTCTACTAGTAGTGACCAGAAAGAACACAGGGAACTAAATATGCTACACTATACTTTGCTAGCAGTCTTAAGAAAAACACAAGCAATAGTAAACAGGAGACTACACTCAGCAGCAGTACAAATTTCATGTACAAATTAATTTCTTTATTCTTATTACAAATGAAGAAATTCTATCCCCTTTAAAATCACACTGAACTGTGAGATTTTCTCCATTTAGCATAGAACTGGTAGAAAAATATCTAAGCAGAAACAAACGTCGTATCAATTACATCAGTGCACAGTGAGCTAGTGGGTATGATCGCCCTTCAGTCATGAAGGTGTCATGGAATATTACACAGATGAATACTCCAGGGGGAAAAAAAATCTTCATTATTCATAAATAAAATTAAACAGAGTAAACAAACCCCAAAACATTCCAAAGTCATAACTTGCAATCAAAAGCAAAACAGCTACTCTAATAAACAGAAATATATGTTCCTTCTTACTCTTGCAAATACCCTCCATAAGGCAGACAGATGTTCTTCATAATACAGGTCATGCTTTGTGAGGTGAAACCCCCTAAGCTAAATGTGACAGAATATTAATTGGACTTGCACCCACATATTATGACCTTGGTTAAGAAGGGTATACTGAATTCAGAGAGGTGGTTTATTATGCATATGGATAGAATCATGAAGGGAAACTGATATTGAATAAAAAGAAAATCTGCTTGTCTTAAATATGCCAGTTACTTCTTGATATTAGAAATTATAGTAATCTTGAAGGGCAATGGCTTAATTCTAAAACACTGGAAAAGTTGTTTGAGCATAAGGAAAAACTTTTTTGCCAAGAAGATGCTCAAATATTGAACCTGATTGCTCAGAGAGAATTTCAGAGGACTTTCCATCCTTGTATATATTTAAAATCTGGCTGGACAAGGTCCTATGTAACCTGATTTGGCTGATCCTGGTCTGAGCAAGGGTTAGAGGAGGTGATCTCCAAAGGTCCCTATATACTTTAGTAATGTTTTGATCCTGTGATTGATTGTTAGTATAGAAAAAAGCTACTTTGAATGGCTGTAAAAGCCAAGGTTTTCCTGTCATGTATCAGTTTACTTTTAATATAGAATCACAGAATAATAGACTATGTTATTAATGACTGAATCTGGGATGCAATTCAAAATTGACACACAGCACTACTGTCAACACCCATCATAGGAGGTCTAGGAATCTATGTAAGTATTCATCTCTATAAACCAAGTCAGACACAGTGGCACTGCTGTCCTGAGGGACAGGAATTTTGAATTAATAAGAAAAGGCAAAGGGTTAAAAACTATCCTTTGCTTATGCATCCCCCCCCCCAAAAAAAAACCAAACTAAAACTAAACAAAAAACAAACAAACAAACAACAAAAAAAAGAAAATATTTGGGCATATAATACACTCAAAAAATTGGTGCATCAGCGCATGATGTGGACTAGATTAGTATAGGGAACACTTAATGTATCCCATGGGACAGAAAGTGAAGCTCACAGAATTGTTTATTCTATATTTTTTTTTACCTCAACTTCAGTAAATCACCAGTTCAAAACCAGATACTTTTTCATTACTGCCCAGAATGCTTCATCCCACTCTTAAATCTCCCCTTGTTGCAATGCCTAGAGTCAGCCAGAGAAATTATGACAGGTATTGATGAAAAACAACAATCTAGGGAGAGAAAGGTTTCATATGAAATGTGCAGCATATCTTTTCATGCTAAACGTTCATGCTCAACAAATGAAAATAGATCACTTTGTGCTTTAACAACACAGACCCAGAAGAATATTTACTATAAAAGTAGATAATTGTCACTGCAAACCTTACCTTTGTCATCACAAAAAGTTTCAATTTGCCAGCAACATAATTTGCTCCAGGTTTTCTATAAGGTCACTAAAGAACCATTTAATAATCCTTCCATCTTTATATTCCTGGAGACAAGGATTCCCTTTTCATGAAAATTGCATAGGAAAAAACCCCTGTGAACTACAGCCAACCAAACAGTCTGGTATGTTACCTAAAGCAAAAAAAGCTTCCACTTGGAAGATAAATTCAAAATGACCTTGTGCTTTTTTTCAAAAAGGCTGGCAGCTGAGGTCATGGAATAAATTGTGATAGACAGTGCTTATCTCTGCATAGTTAGAAGGCATGTCTAGTATGCGAATCACCACCAAGTAGGGAAAAAAACCAACCAAAACACAGCAAAGAACATTATTTCTTTGTAACATAATGGTAAATAGAGTCTACAACTATTATGATTTTAATTAAATAATGTATATTTTCAACAACCTTATTTCACCATCAAGTACGTTCTTCATTTTTCAATTCTGCATTCATAAATTAATCCTGTTCTTTATTGGTCTCTACTGTTGACAGCATAAACATCTGCAACCACATTTCCCCAGCAGGCAAATCCCAGCTGCAAGGAATATTTTGTAGTGTTGCTTAAAAATACATATTATTGTTTTGCTAAAGCTCACTAAATAACTGAGTCAAAAACAATGAGATGGAAGAGAAGCCAGAACTGTTAGCGAGTGTTTTAATTGACATTTAAATATGCAAATTGAAAGAAAATTCACTAGTCACTTCTGTAAGAAAATTGTTAACAGTAATTTCAGAAGAAAGTAATGTTAAATAGTATTTTTTTCAATTCATTCTCTTGCAAACACATAAGCAATTTCTGTCAAAGGATTTTAATTTGTCAATAGGACTGCATGAGTCCTCAACTTGTTTTTATAAAAGCAGCTTTTCACTGGAATATTTTGATCAACAGATTTTTATTTTTAACATCTTCTCTTTTGGGAGAAGCTTACTGTTAAGATGAAAAATACACTTAGGGTTTCAAAGCAGGTGAAAAAACTCAGAGTCCTGATTAAAAAAGAACTGCTTCTAATCCTGTTTTCCACTGTGCCTTAAAGTATCCTATATAAAGAAGAAAACACATCTTGTCAATTCTGAAACATTTAAAGAAGAAAAGGAAAGGGAAAAAGAATACATGTAACTTACCATTAAAGTTTACTGCCCGAATATAGCTAAGTAGTTCTTTACCATCAGTTGTGCTCATCCTTGGGCACAGACCAATATATCCAGGACAGAGATCTTTATGCATGTTGTGCAGTGCATAGGCCATTGAATATACGGCATCAATTACAAACTGAACTTTTCCTTCTTGCTCATAGGCTGAATCTCTTGCAATTCTTTCTAAGCCTAAGGAAGAAAAAGAAAGAGTCAGTTTATGTCTCTCTGTGTGTGTGTGTGTGTGTGTGTGTGTATGTACATGAATATTTTCATGTAAAAATTCACAGGAGAACATAAATAATTACAGTCAGATTGATAGGTAAAGTTAGGACTCATCTATCCATCACCTAAATAAACATGAAAAGGAAAAAATATGGCCATCTGCTTTTGCCTCTAATCATTGTACACTGTGCCAGGTATATAAACAGTATGTTGAATTCTGGGCTAGGAAAAAGGACAACACATTGCATTACAAGAAAAAGAAAAATAGTTACATGTATTCTTACAATCCAGTAGAAAAACTCTCTTTCTACCTTATTGACTTTCATTCAACAGCTGTTTATTGTTATTTATAGGACACTTCTACAGCAGCCTGCCATTCTGTTTTAGATAAATGTAAGGCTACCATGATTTTATCCCTTTCTATTGTTTGATAAACATAATTTAAACATCTCAGGGATAAAAGCTGAATGCTTGCCAAGTGATGTGGCCATCTGTCTCCATATTGGAAAGTGCTTATTCTGAGACTTTTTTCCTGTGTCTACTAGTGAATTATGCTTCACATTGAGAGCCATGTACTCTCTGCTATTTCCTACAGGGACATTTTTCCTTTGGAGGGAATACAGAACAAATCAATGAATTATGAAATTGTTATTCTGAGGGAGTTGCCCACATTAATCACCTATGTCCAAATCCAAAAATCCTTCTACATTCATAAGCAATTGTACTAAGTAGAAAAGTTAATAAATGAAGTTCATGAAAATTATACTTAAGCAGATAATCAATATGAAATCCCATGGCCTATACAGGAATTGAGCCAGTGATTTCAAATGCTCAAAATCTTAATTTAGCAGGGAAAGATGGCTCCACAGATCTTGATCTGAAATCTGCCCTGCTGAAATATACAGTCAAGTTCCTATTGACTCAGTGAACACAAGAATGAATACTTAGGTTATCTACCAGATTGACAGTTCATTCAGTTTGAAAATAATCCATTCACATTACTTAAGACTATTTTGAAATTAACCAGAAATTTATGGATATTTTTTAATGTATTTATTTTAACATTCTGTATCTTATTTTGTATGTTTCTTTTTTATCTCTAAACACAGACTTTTATGAGTTTAGAATATTAACTATTTTTGTATCCAAGTTTTTAAAACTGTATTTTTTAGGCCTGAAAATATTCTGTACACAAGAACATTCTTTAGACAAAGTATGCAAGCCTGTATGACATAAGAAAAAAGCCAGGGAGTATACTCAGAGGTTTTCCTTCTGTTTGCCTGCTGTACTTCAGTGCCACCATCTCACATTACAGTGATAATCGATGAACAAATTCGTAATCTGACAGTCAGGTGTGTTTTGTGTTTTAAACATCCCTGAGCACTGGGAGCAATGGATAGCCTTGAAAAAGTCATTATGTTCTTTTATTTCCCCTCAGTGATTAGTTAAAAAATGATAAAATCACTACCTCATGAAAAGGTACTAACCATTTGGGGGGGAAAGCATATAACTAATTTTTGTGATTTGCCACAAGTAGCTTCACAGACGCTTTTCAAGACATGCTATTTAACAACTGACAGATAATTAGTAAAAGTGAGACTCTACTGAAAATAAACAGAAATGGTTCTCCTTGCACACAATGAAAATTAGTTGCCATGCATTGCCTAGACATAAAAAAAATAAGAAGAATGGAAGAGACCAAGATTAATTAGATTGCAGCCTTATTAACTATTTCATAGCTTCCAACAGTAAGTGATGGGTAGAGGCCATGAATCCCACTTTAATTGTTCCTGCACTGTTAAGGACTGATGGACATCAAGTGAAGGAGGGTGTTTACAGAATTGCTGCAGGCACACAGCAGTCAATAACCTGCATGTGCTCCCCAGAACTTCCACATCCTCTAAACAGGATTGTCAGGACAGGAGGAGTTCGAAGGAGATATATCCACTTTAATTGCTAAGCTAAATACAATCTCTTTCTCCTGTCAGTTGGACGGATGTGCATTTTCAGGGGTGAGGTCTTGGTGAAAGTCAAAGAGCAATAATTTTCTGTAATAAAGGCTAACTCATAAAACACTAAAAGTTGCAAACACTTAAGCAAGTATATTGTACTAAGTGGTACAGATTTTAAAAGGTGAGGGGGGTGGGGAATCAGTATTATATTCTGCTATGTTATGCTGTAGTTTGAATACCCATAGGATTTTCATAAATTTATTCCACAGCATAACATTTTACCTTTACTCTTCACAGACATGTGAATGTAAAATAACTTATCATATAAATCACAGAGTGAAAAAATTAGTTGGGTCTGAATGTGTTTCCATACCTATAAAAGTGTGAGGAACATTACAGATTTATCAGGTTTACACCTGTCAAACCTAGAAGGCAATAGACAAGTCTCTGTGCTTTGCACAACTAACAAACCCAACAAATTGGATTATGTGCTTTTTCTTTTTGAAGTTTCCCTTCATCTTCTCTTTCTGGAATTCTCAAACATCGAAAACCAAGTTTATAAAGGTGACAAAAACTCCTAAACTTAAATTACATTACACTGCCCTAACTAAATGTTACTGTATAGCTTAAAAAACATATGCATGCTGTCTAAGCCATACATATGGTCAGCTCCTACGGAGATGACCTTACATGTTTGGAAGTCATGGTTACAAATTTTCTTCTGACTTGCATATCAAGTAATAAAGTTACGACTCTCAGCTCTATGAGGCATGTTTCTAAGCACGCTGGTGACTTGGAAGAGTATAACAATTTGTATCTCACAATAGAAATGTTCTAATGCTTTCTTAATGATCACTTCAATTTCTCATCCTACAGTTTTTCTCTGGAAAAATTGTTTTGGCTGTGTCTTTATCAAAAAGAATAAGATATTCCCAACCCTGAAACCCATCCAGGAACAGATCTCCAGGAAGATGTGCCATGGTGCTTTCCAGCAGGTTTTCCAATCTAGCTGTGGAGAAATGCAAGCTTGTGGGGAATTTCATCAAGATGTCAAGAATTTCCCTGACAAATGGAGAAAATGCATAGACACATGTACTGATGTTATCATCCTGGACTAGAGAAGAGCTAGAAGAGGTGTAACAGTAGTTCAGGATAAGTGTCAGCTGTTCCTGGCTCCTTCTATTTGAAATCTCTTTGGGGAGAGACTTCTCTTAAGTGAACCACAGGAATGATCCTTTAAGATCCTGTACAGGTGAAAGAGTTTTTATAGCTACTCTTGCACTTCCTGAGCAAAAGTGACAAACTGAACTGTTGCAGGAGGTACTGCCTTCATAATTTATGATCATTTTCCCCTTTGTTTTTATGCTTCAGGAATAATTGTGTATCCTGCTCAGGATGGTGGAACTCAGGTATGACAGAAAAAGATAACGAGCATAGCGGTATGAAGGTGAGATATGGATTAGGTGGACAAGGATGAGGCCGGCGATATTAGGCGGGGGTGGACGGGAGGAGAAGATGAAGTAGCAACATTGTCAGTTCTCTAGGTATGAGCTGAGAATCAAGAAATTTCAGGGAACATAATCAAGAGAAATTAGGCTTTTACAACAATAAATTAAACCGTATCTTCATTCAAAACTTAACAGGATACAGTAAGCAAATAAAGATTAATATAGCTAAGATAATTAATTCGTACATGGACAATGATACCAGCTGTGGCATCCGAACAGCTATCTTAAACAGACAAAACTTAAATTGCTCATCTCACCAGCAGTTTTAGAAACCTTGTTTTTAATGAGAGCACATGTAGAAGTAACTTCTGCACACATATAAATCCGTTGGCAACAGGAAAACTTCAGGGCAGAGTTCCTATTTATTATTCTCTTAAGAATACAACATTCTAAATAATGGAAATGGATATACCTGTTTGCAATTTATGAATCTGAGGGGGGGCAGGAGGCCGGGGGGGAAGGGGGAGAGGTGGTGAGGAATTATCTATTTATTTGACTACGGACTACCCCATTACTGGAAATTACCGCTTTACCTAACTTTTTAAGCAATCCCATTTCTGCTGATTTATAAATCTTCATTTCCATTTAGCATTACTGAAACCAATTTTTGTTAAGGTGCAGCCTACATTACCTCTCATAATTATTTCTATAGCTTCAAGAAACCATCCCATATATCTAGTCAAAATCTTGATTTATACTACTTGAAAACAAAGGTTGAAGTTAAGAACCTTGTATACAACAGCTAATCAGAGCTTCAAATGGGAACAGTGATGTGGGGGTGAAGGGTTTAAGAGAGATTTTTGGCACTGACGGTTTTGGAAGACAGGAGTGGAGCTCCATACTTTAAAGGAATAGAGATATCTTGTATGAGGGTGCAGTGTGCATGGAAATAGGATCCTACTTTTGACAGAATAATCATCGTAAAGTCAGGTTCCAAGCTTAGAAAAATAGTACAGTTAGAGGCAAAAAATTAGGAACACATAGCTAGAAGTCCATGTAAGAAATTAGCTCCTTCAAGATGTTGTCTCCTAATCTCTAATTGATATTTTTGTTGAGTTTTTTTGTTTGTTTGTTTGTGTTGTTGTTGTTTTTTTCTTCTCAATTTCCTTTATTATAATTTTTAATTTGTTTTGCTTAAGACTGATTGGAACATGACTGGCCAGCTCACTTTTCATTTTCAGTTCAAATACTGGCTGAGTGTATGACGTCTTCCATTTTACGGGGGGTACTAATTCTCAAAAGCTTATGAAAATCAAAGTTAAACTCTCAGAAAACCTCCAGGTTCTCTTTCTGAAAACTCCCAGGTGGAAATCATGGAAGTGTTTTTGCATTGCTTTGGGGAACAGCAGTATGAACAGTTGCCTTAGCAGTGACAAAGTCCTGCTGTCGAAGGTCCAGAAATCTTCTAACCGTGGATTTGTCACCAGCAAGGAAAGATCCTTTCCAAGAACACATATTCCTCCCTCCTTTCCACATTCCCATCCACTCTTCTATCACCCTGGCCTTTCTCACTCATGCTGGGTGATAAATCAGCTCTTTTATGGACTGTGCTCCGAATAAGAGGAGAAATCTTTCTGGTGTAACAATGGGAGGACAAGTAACATTGAGAGGGGCAGAAAAAATTACAAGAAAATATACTGTGAAAATGGTAACAGGCAAAATGCTTACTCATAAACAGCTTTTATTCTATTTGCTTCCCTTTAGCTGCTGTTGTTATATATGCTTGTGCACCATTACTGCTTAAAGATGGTGTATCTGTGCAACTTGGAGTTTTATTCCAAACTTCTGTTTTAGGAAGTCTGGATCTTGGATATATAGTAACATTTTTTTCAATTCACAGTTACAATTCACAATTTTTACTCACTGATAAATTATTTATCCCCATTACTTGGCTCACAGAATCATTTTACTTAGGCTGTACCTGGAAGCAAATGAAATCAAAGATAAATATTGTATTGAGATTGGTCTTTTTGTGTGTGCCAATCACAATTACAACTAAATCACAACAATCTGTAAGCAGGGTCCCATTACCCTTTAGCTGAGGCATGATAGTCCTCTATTTGTCAGAACTGGTTAGAACTTCCTATCCTTGCAGCAACAGTTTTGTGGTTTTTTTCCTCAGAAAACTGGCATCTATATAACTGCAAGCCATTTCAGCAGGCTCAGCAGGAAGCACCAGGAGCATATGTTTCTCCTGTTGAAGTCTTCACAATTATTCAGCTGTTTGCCTCACACGTTATACAGTTTTCTTTCTCTGAACAAATAACGCAGTGGAGATCATCATCTTCTGTTACTCAAACTTAAGGGGATGATACACTTTTATGGTGGGGGAGTTTTCTAATAGCTGCATGGTAACTATAGTGCATGTTTTGCGCATGAGTCAGTTTGGAGAGACCCTTACAAAACACGTGGCTCCTTTGTAATAGTATGGTGTCAGTTTAGAAAGCAATTCAGAGAGAAAGTTGAGGATTATATCAATTTTCTCAGCCATTCCAAAAAGAAAATTGAGAATGTTGAAGCAATGACACTGAAATGAAGCACTTTGACTGTCTACTGTTCTCCAGCAACTGACAGATGTTTTTTATTTGTGGTTTAATGAACTGGCACTTGACTTAATTTTTCTGGGGTTATGCCTCTTTATGCCACCTCACAGAAAAAAAACCCAAACTAATTAGTGAAAGTCTGAGGAAGAAGCAGTTTTTCAATCCCTGCAATAATGTGGAGGTTTTAAAATACTAGAATTAGGCTGGAACCTCACATTTTCAGAACACTTTTCAAACACAAAATAGCAAAAAGAACATTTCACATAAGCAAAATAATTTTCACTTTAATAACAACGTCAATGCGAAACTATGTTTTATGTTTGCCTAAATGGTTCTTAAATGAAGTACCTTAAAAAATCCTATCCCTGCCCACAAACATTTTTCTTTGGAAATACCATAACATTTTTTCTGACCTTCACAGTAAACCAGAAATTTGTTTCAGCAAAACACTTTTAACAAATGCACAATAGTACGTATCAAAGTGGAATTAAACCATTATTCTAGTCATACTGGGGGGTTTTGTTCCTGCTACCATATGTGCCATTTACTAGACTGTTTTAGAAAAACAAACTGAAGTTGAATTGTTCATGGAAGATTCTTTTTCCCCTCATTTCTATGCTTTGAGAGAAGCTAACAACAGTCTGAATGCAGCTATCAGAGTGAAAAACTTTCCCTTTTCTAGTTAATGGCTTCATATCCTTTAATTATAGCTGCTTGAAACAGTGTATAGAGTTGGAGAACACATACATTCAGAGCTCTCAAACATTTAAAACCTGAGCCTAACACATCTAACAGCAGCAGTATCCTGTAAAATAACATCTTGCTGAGCCAAGATTTGATATGATGGATATGTTAGGCTGAAACTAATGACTACATGGTCTAGTGAAAGGTGTCCCTGCTAATTGCAGGGGGATGGAACTAGATGATCCTAAGGTCCCTTCCAACCCAAACCATTCTGTGATTCTGTGATTCAAATAATGAGAAGACACAGTTGGATGTAGTCTCTGGCAACCACACTAAAACTGCACCATGCATTTAAAAGAAAAGGTGTACCAAAAATACAGCAGGATAAGCAATATTTCTTTCAGGCATGTCACTAATCAGTCTCAGTATAACATTCTTAAAAGTTATATGTCCTTCTTATCAACAGATTGCAGCTTTGAAACTGCAGGCAGAACACTACCAATGTTCCTGCCAGAAGATTCTTGTCCTCTAAAAATGGTGCTCTGACAGACGTGTTCATCTATAATGGTTCTCTTTCTGGCTGCAATACATCTGACAACCTGAAAGCACATACCCACTCCAGAAATATCTGCAGAAAAAAGGAAGACACTGCAGAAGTTTAAATAAAAGAGAGACTATTGCATTACTAATCAAGGATCCACAGCATTTAAAACCTATTGTGAAGTCAGATTTATCATTAGATTTTCTCCAGGTTTTATGCCAGATGCAAATCACTGTGAGATTTTGCAAAGCTTTCTTTACAATTAAGTCCATGCATTTTTCAGGTTTCTTAAATATTTACATAGTCATTTAAATATCACTCAAGTCTTACCTTTGCTGCTTCTGTTTTTGTTTTAGAAAAAACACCGAAGTCAGCAATTCACATCTCAGTTTTTCTTGAGTCTTAATTTTGAACTATATATCCTTTACAAATGTTAGCGATATACTATATCATTCCTCTATAGTTCTAGTTTTAGTATGTATTGAAGAATTGCAGTTGATTTGACTCTATCTTATTATTTTCAAGGCTGGGTTAGACAGAGCCTTTGGCGACATGGTTTAGTGGGAGGTGTCCCTGCCCATGGCAGGGGGGTTGGAACTTGATGATCTTAAGGTCCTTTACAACCCTAACTATTCTATGACCCTATGATTACTATGGTATTGCACTTCTTAAATCCTCTATTTAAACCAAATTATATCTATTCTACTTTACGTATAAAAACAAAAATCTAATGCAGAATAAGTTCAATTTATATATTTGTCAGATGTAAGACTTTATTTCACAAATATCAACATATAGTAATAAAATTCAGTTTTAAATGTAAATCCATGAGTTTTACTGTTAGTTGCCATGCTCTAAATTCTACAAAAATAAAGAATTTCAGCCTCAAAAGTTGTCAGTTTGATTTATGAATGATAAGTATTATTTTACTGCTTTTTGACCAAATCAAAATGCTGAAGTTAAAAAATAGTTTAGTTATTTTATAAAAAGAGGTGGTTTTGTCATAATGCAACCATGGGAAAAGTTTTATTTGAAATTTCTGAACACAATAACATGATGGTAAAGGAGAAAAATTTAACTCTCTAAGTTAGATCAACTTTTTTGCCTCTGCCTTGAATTTCTGTAACCATAAATATAAATGTTTTTACTGGTGACAACATATAAAATAATGAAATTACATAGAAGCATTTGTCAATCTCCATCCTACTTCAATTTCTGCGGCCTATGAAAATTTGCCACAACTATGATCCTGTTAATTTCATGACTGGTGTCGAATACATGCTAAGCAATTCAGTCCTGCAGCCCAGTATCTTAGCACACTCCTTTAGGGATGTATGACTAGCAAAGAACACAACATTTTGGGGTACTCCCACATTTCTTTAGCTCTCAGAATAGTGTCAGTATACAGGTGTTTTGTTAGATTTCTCAAGTTTAAAATAAATTAAAAAAAAAAAAGGCATCTTTTCAGATCTTGAAACCTACATTTTCTAACACAGATTACCCATTGGAATTTCTAACTGAGAAGAAATTGCTACTATAGTAGTCCAGGCAAACAGGTGGAAATAACTGATATCACTCTAAAACCCCACAGGCTGCAAGCACTTCTAATGCAGTCTTCAGTGTATAGCTCCAAAGCCTATAGCAATGGCTATCAGCAAGAGAAAAGATTCAATGCAAGTATCTGAATTTATTCATTGCCTGTTAACATTTAATCTCAGAGGACCTTCAGCACGTAGCAATAGTATGTATAAAAATTGTTTCCTCTGTTTATTGACCGTGAGATATTTTAAGTTTAAGCTTCAGACTAGAGGCTTCTGTCCTCCAGAGTATTGTTTTTAGTTACCAACTTGATGGAGATCCTTCTGAATAAAGGCCTTTCTTGCTTGGAAAACATTTGCTGGAAGTATAAACAGACATAGAAGTTTAAGCACACCAATTTCTTATGCTTTTGTGGCCACTATTTGGTTTGAGTCTATTTGGATATAAAAGAGTTAAGTTACAACAAGACTTCACAAAAAATATTGCAGCATCTGAACTAGTCAGAATAATGACTACTGAGCAGATGTTTAAGCATTTTCCTTTAGTTTGATGAGATTTGCAAAAGCAGATTAAGTTAGGCTTTGGAGAGTTAATATTCAATTATTCATGAAAGAAAAGACAGGTTGAGATGTTACTATGCCCTTTTCATCACCTATAGATACTTGATACTAATACTTTTGTAGGCATTTAAGACCTCTTCAGCTGAACTGCTGAAAGGAGCTTTATGTGGAAGCCCCTTGTCTGAGAGCTCGGCTGAATTATCTCCTCCTGCATTAAAAGAGGACCACGTGTGATGGATGCCTGTTCTGCCTTGGCTTGAAGTCTAAGGGGCAGCAACATCCCATCAGGGATATTTCTGCAATAAATAACTGAAAACTCATTTATGCAGAGAATTTAAATATAGATTTGGAATGTATTGTGAAGTCCCATTCAGACTAAGTGTGTTGATGTCATGATTTTACATGAAGAATTGAATAATTTTGGTTGCTCCTGAGAGGGAGATTTGATCAACTTGTGGTATTTCTTTGCAGTCAGATGCTTAGTCAGGATGAATCTCATGCAGTTTTAATTGTCTAATAGTTAATTGTGTAACCAAAGTGAACACTCACCCACTCTGAAAATCAGCATTTAAGAAAATGGGTCAGAATGCCCTCATGAACTGCCTTTCTTGTTTGACTAACTTAGACTGCATAAGTTAACTCATACAGAACTAGCATTTTGTAAGACAAATCCCAACTAATAAAAAGGATGAGTCTTCTGCTAATCTTGAATTTAAACAGAATTCAGTGAACAAGTACCTTTGTCAAGCCTTGGATAAACACTGTGGTGCATTTCCACTGGAGAATAGTTTCTCCTTCACTATTTAGCTCCTGTCCCCATGTACTTCACTCACTTGCTCACTTGCAAGACCTGACATTCCTTCAGACACGAGCCCACTCACCCCACCCCTCCTGATTATTGTCAGCAGCCTGTATTATTGTCCTTTGCTTACTCTGTCATCACTCCAGTGCTCTTTAATCACATTTCCTGCAGGTCTGCGCAACAACTTTGTAGTACTCAGATGTTGCCTATTGCTACTATAAAACAGTATCTCACATACTATCTACTGTTTAGGCAGCTGCTATGTGGATAAAATAAAGACTCACATCCAGCAGAACAAAAATTCAGTTTTATGTTTTCTTACAATTATTGCAAGGACTGACCATAGCTATGAAAATATATGTCATGTTTGGATTAGTTCATGTGCGTTGCATGTTACTGCTAAGGAGAAGATTATGCAAAAAGATTTCAAGACAAATGCAATGATAAACAATGTAAATAAAAATAAATGTAATAATAAATCTTTATATAATTTCACTATGAATTACTACTGGGTCTGCACTCACAGCATCAAACTTTCAAGAGGAAATTTTTGGAGCTGGACAAGGTAGAAGAACTCATGAGAGTACATCTGTGGAAACAGAGTGGGTTTTTTCAGGAAGGAGAAATGGGAGGACTATTTCAACTGTAACCAAAAAAGAAGGGAAAGGAAGAATGCTTTTCAAGGCAAAGGAACAACTACCCATTTAAGCACATAAAAGTTCCAATAGTAACTTTTTACAATATTAAAAGCTGAAAAAAAAGTCATATTAACTTTTCCATTTGCCTTATCCAGTGTCTCTTCCTGCTGTGTCCCATTTTAATGATTCCATTGCACTGCAAGAAGTAGGGCATGATGAGGAAAAGAAATAGCTGATTTCACTTAGTGTAACCAGTAGGAAAAAATGCTACTGTGACATAGAAAATTAAAAATGTTTCAATTTTTCACTTTCCTGTAAAACAAAAAAGCAACTTTTGATGATCAGAATAGAAAACATGGATTCAAGAGCTTTGAACTGGTAAAGGCTATAATTTTATGATGTATTACTGTCAAAGTAAACCCATGTGATTTCCTGGAGAAATACTACTTCGTTCTACAAGCTGGGTAGACAACAACTGAAAAAAGATTTTCAAGGTGAAAATCTGTAATTTGCCCACTCCTCTAATTAAAGGTGTTTCTTCAGGACCTGATAAGAATTGGAGCACCACAAATTAGAACTAAGCAGCTAGCTAATGGACTGCTTGATGCCATGAACAGGACATGGACAATTGACTTCTGGAAGGGGATTTTAATCTGAAGAAGAAAGATGGTTTACCCAAAAACAGCATTCTTCTCTCAGCCCTGAATATAGTTAGTTCCTTAATCACAAACTAATTAGAACTGATTGGCTTCACTGGTAAATGAGGGACATTAAGGGGGTTTGCTCCTTTAGCAGGCTTGCTGCACATGCTCCATCGGCAGTGCTCTTAGAGCTTAGGGCAAAATTATGACAATCATAATCTTCAAGAAAAGTTTCCTCATTGACAGTCCCTTTCAAATACAGAGAATCGATTTGTTCTGTCTGTTTCCTCTGCAAGAATCAGGACAACTACCTGCAAAGAGGGGAGGGGAGAGGTGGAAGAGACTTGTTTGGAGTTGGTATTTTGGAGTTGGCAGGTAGAAGATATGCTGTCAGAGATTTTTCTGCAAATTTGAGAATTATCTTGGCTGAGATGTGCTAAATTAGATAGTGCTGAACAAGATGCTCATGACTAAGCAACAAACAACACCCAGAAAAGGGTAAAGGTCCCTACAGTACAACATACACATCTAATATTAAAAAACAGTCAAAACATCCTTAACTGCATAAACACCTTTAAATCTCAGAACTTTACTAAAATATGTGAAGTTCTATTATTTCACACGCCTAAGAACAGAGCTGTTTTGAGGATTTGAGGGTCTTCCACCTCTGCCAAGGGCCATCTAGAACTCACAGTACAAACAAATTTAATTCCTTTTGGGGATGAATCCAGCAAATACATCTGAGTAGATCAGATTTACACTGATGTTAGCCCAACTGATGTTTGATACTCAGCTTTTCCTTAAAAGTCTTAGTTATTAAGCATTTTCTCAGGAATCAAATCTCTCCTTTAGATGCTAGTTCACTAGTAATAATAATACTATAAATATGCAAAGTACTGTTAAAGTACAGAGTTCTCTTGAAAGGAGGTACCCACATTGACATATTTTACATATCTGTATCAGCAAAGCCCCTGGCATAAATTGTTATGAGCACAGTGAGGCTTCAGACTTGCAATTCCCTGTACAATCTTATAACAGTATTCTGAGCCTGAAGTTTTTATCAGTGATTTCTACTGGCAATATGTACCCCCTTTAAAAGTAAATCTTTAATAGGTTGTACATGTCACTGTAGCGCTGAAACTGTGGGCACCTGCTTGGTTGTTCTCATGCCTTCTGAAATCAAATGAAAAGGACAGTAATTTTTAGGTATTCTGATTCTTGCATTGAAAGAAAAGACCACCTGGGATATTCATTATATTACCATAAGCTTATTATAGTAATCTAAGGTTGGTCAAAAGTTATTTTTCACCTGTTCTTGAACAAAATTGAAATGCTCCCATTATAGATACAGTTTTGGAGAAATCAAAACTCCTCTGCTGAATGCCACAATCTTGTGCAGTTCATATTCCATTTTACCAAAGTGCAGTTTGATCTTGTTTTACCAAGGCTGTTTCATTTTTCTTTACTCTTATATCTTGTTATAGATATCCTTTAGCATACAGACTAATGGGAAAAGCCTTAAAATCATTTAAGTGTACATTAGATGTGCAAATGTTTTGAGCCCCTCTGTATAAGAAATATATCAATAAACTGCAGTAAGTTCAGTTAAAGGCCACCAACACATTCAGAGGGCTGGAGCATATTAAAGAGTTATAGATCCATAGAACCATAGAATGGTTAGGGTTGGAAAGGACCTTAAGATCACCTAGTTCTAGCCCCCCTGCTATGGGCAGGGACATCCCACACTAGACCATGTCACCCAAGGCTCTGTCCAACCTGGCCTTGAATGCTGCCAGGGATGGAGCATGCCCTGTGAGGAAAAGCTGAGGGAAATGTGTCTATTCAGTCTTGAGAAGAAATGGCTTTGGGGTCAAGTACCCCAAATGGCAAACTCCACTGCCTACAGGAAGATGAGCCAGGCTCTTTATAATGGTGTATGATGTAAGGACAGGACATAATCAACATAATTTGGAACAACAGGTTTTGAAGTGATGAAAGCTTTTTTTCCAGTGAGGATGCTCAGGTAGCAGAACAGGCTGCTCAGAGGAGATACGCTGTCTCTCTCCATCCCTGGAGTTTTTCAGAACCTAGATGGATACATCGAGGTGAACCTCAAATTGACCCTGTTTTGAGCAGCAGGTTGCACTAGAGACCTGAGTTCCTTTCCAAACTGAAATATCCCATGATATCATTCATTTTGGTGAAGTGGCATCTCGTCCAAAACTACTGAACAATCTCAAGTGCTTATGTATATATTCATGTGTACAGGTACATGTGATCATGCAGGTGTGCTTGTGGGAATCCACAACAGTCTAGATTGAGCTTGTTCAGGAGGCAGCTCTGGGGACATCCCAGGTGTAGAATTGCTCTGCTCTTGCCTTGTCTCCAGACCCAAAAGGCAGGTTTGGATAACAAGAGTTATGATAATGGGGCCTTCTGTTGACTTCTCTCTCAGTCCTTAGATGAATAAGAACAGCCAAGGCAAACATTAAAACCAGGTGGATTTGCATGAAAAATATTACTATCATGCAATATACCCACATCTTTCAGGACATGTTAAAAGATAGAAGTCCAATATTTTTAGTATTGGCATTGGATTGGATGCTTTTTATTGCAACTATTATATTACTTATAGTGAAAAATAAATAAGACTTTTCACTCATTTTCAAGAGGCTGAAAATAGTGGGAGGAAGAAAATAATTTTACTGATGGAAAGTGGTAGTGAGAACCTCTGTCCCTTTTAAAATATGTTCCAAATGTTTCAATCAGTGGAGGTCTGTGAACTCAGTAGATATCAAAGTTTTAAGAAACAGAATGAGAAACCAAGATGTACTTTGGTAAGATCATTTTTAAGCCAGCCTAATGATCTGCAAGTGATCTGTTTCATGACTAAGAACACTGGGAGCTCTTGGCACTGACGTCTTCTGCTTGCCTAGATCAGTCTAGTTCCAATGCAAGTTGAGTAAGGGTAATTTACAACCCCTCCAATTTTATCTCAAAATCTGGTGTAATGTGAGAAAGCCAGAGGGGTAAGTACAAGAATTTTATTCTTTTTAAGACAAATTGCACTATTTTCTGTTACAGTAGACTGATTGCGTCCTTACGGTAGACCGATTCTGACATCCTCGATTTCAGTATAATCAAAAAAATAGCACTGAAGGGGTAGAAATTCTAACTCAACTTAGATCATGTAGCTCAGGGAAGCTGCGGTCAGCCTTTTATTTTAACATTCTCCAGTCCCATGAGTACATGCACTTGGTTACTCTAACTTAATTAGTACTATATAATATCTGATACATAATTCACAAGATTACCATCACTATAAACAAACTAAACAATATTTTGTAAATTATGCTTCCCAAAAGTAATGTTAAAACATAAAATAGATCCGATGACATTCAGAAAGAGCAAATGAAAGGGATGGGAGTGAAACACAGTAACACAGTAATTACTATTCAGGATGGAGAATAACAAAAGACTTTTTTTCTAGCTGTAATCAGTGTGTAATTATGGGCCCACAAACAAGGCAACACATAAAGAAACAGCCAGAAACTAGTGCCTTGCTCTATGCTATATATTTGTGGTATCTTCAGACTTTTTATCTTCATTGACATTATGGACAATTGGAAATCTGCATTTTTTTGGCTGCACCTCTCTTCATCAGTAGTACCATTCAGAAGTACATGTTAATGCTGTGAAGAGGCCAATTTACAAAAAAAAAAACCAACAAACCACCATGGAGAATGACAAATACAAGCGTACACTTATTTATTTACGTATTTTAAAAAAGGCAAGACATGACGACAAAGTGATTCGATTTTTTTATATATGAAATAATTTTATAGCAAACAAAAAGTAAAACATTTTTTTATCAAAATTAAATAATAAACATGTATCACAGCTTCTTAACAAGAAAAAGGCCTCCATTTATCTTCTTTTGTGATTTTAATCTCTTAATGTCAAAAAAGCCTTGTCAAACAAAGAGGGGCAGGAACTTTAACAAGATTAAAAAAAAAGTGATAAAAAAATAATCATAAATCAGAATACTATTTTCTTCATTGATTACTACATATTCCTTGGCTAGGACACTGAAGGAAAACAAGAGAAATCTTAGTGAAATCCAAGTGAACATTCAATACTGATGGTAGAAGATGTGGCCAATAACAGTTGTGGAGAGATGTGATAGAAGAGAGATTATTTGCTTCTTTTTGTAGATAAACCTATTGCCCTTATTATTTATCATAATTATTAAATGTAAAAATAGAAGCAAACAAAATGTATTCTACATAAAGAGCATTAAAACTGGATATTTTGATTATTGGTTAAACAGTTGGCTTTATTACACATTTTTCCACCACTGCAAAGAATCCTATTCTTAGAAATGTAAAGATACGAAGATACAAATGGAACTACCATCTGCAGAAGACTGATTCTCAAAAATGATCTCAAAAGGTGAAAATTAACTGTACATGATACACATGCACACTCTGAGTGAATCATATATACTGAATTGTTTACTTTTTACTGTTTTTCTTGTCTTGGAGGAATTTACATTTTATTAAAGCTTCAGAATCTGTGACCCATACCTTTACCACGTTTTTTGGGGGTAGGAATTATTTTATAAAACAAGTTATTCCTTAATAAATCTTTCACAAATCAATGAAGCAGCTTTGCATAGGGAGTAATAGCAGAATCTGACCTGTATTCATTTTACATTATTTGTGCTAGAACTTTGTGGAAATAATTATTGATATGTTATTTGCTTATAAGAAATTAAATTACAGCTAGTTGTGGGAAGAACCATGGTAAGAACTGTCAGTGTGGAAGGGTTAGTTCATACTTAAAATACATGTCTGCAATGGTGTGGAAAATGTATGTGAGGGTCAGGCTGTGTATAAAATATATAATTACCATTACAAAAGGACTAAATATTTCTGACAGTGTAGGGAAGAAGTGTTTTGCAGTTAATCAGTGTAATCTTGGAGACCAGAGAGTCATGATTCAATGCTTGCTACATTTGAAGAAAAATCTTTGGAAAACTGTGCTAGGACCTTGACATGAGGGTGTGAAGAGCTAATTCAAGACAGCATAACCAAGAGAAACCAAATACTCTCACCAACTGTGTAATCTAAAATGAATTTTTTTCTGCCCCAGGACAGATGAGTTATGCCACGGAAAGAGAAGTCAGAAAGAGAGACAGAAATCTTGCAGAGCTCTGAAATGCCAGGCTTGTTCTTAACATTGCTACCAAAAGTCAAGAAGGATGGAAACATCTTCTGCTATAACCACAAGTGACTTCACCCATTTTTCAGTGGAAGCCATTGTTTCTTGTAACAGTAAGGGGATCTGGGAGCAACCGGCTCATCTCTCCAGGCACCTGTGGGGAGGAGACACGACAAAGTCTCCAAACAACAGCTGATTGTGCCTAGGTCATATCTGGTCCTATCTTCGCCTTGATTCATTTGGACAGTTTTCAAGTGGAAATTCACAAAATCATTTAGGCAGCTAAATAGGAACAATGGGAGCACTGTGGCTTAAATGACTGAAGAGGCCTTCCTTGAAACACAGACTTTAGGCATAAATGAGAGCTATGACAGAAAGATCTATGACACTTAATAGTCCTATCAGTCCTACCCACTCACGCTCCTATCTGTACATAACTGGCCTAGTGTACCCATTGGCATCACTTCTGCCTTCATAGGACTCAAATAAGACTGATTTTCTTTTTTAGGCAAGACAGGGTGGTCAATTGCTAACTCAAAAGTCATTACATTTATTGGTAAATGGACCCAGTGGTCCTTATGTCACCAGAATATCGATAGCTTTTAATTTCTAGAGCACTCAGAATCTCCTTTGGCAGCATCACACACCCAATGAATAAAATGAATGTAAAGATTTGCCTTTTTTTGGCTGGGTGGTGGTTTGTTTTTGTTTTTTTTTGTTTGTTTGGTTGGTTTGTTTTGTTTTAAAAATTCCACAGCTGATAGAGGTAGTAGAAACACCTCAATATTTAAGAAAGGGAATAAAATGAGAGCTGATGGCTTGTTTTGTAATTTGTTTTTGTTTTGTTTTGCTTTTTAATTCTAGCATCCCTGTTAGTAGAATTAAAGCATCTTACTATGTTATTTCTCTTTGTTCTAGACTTTGCTTAAAGAAAAAACTTTAGTCCAAGGAGCTTAACCTTTTATTAAGTAAGATTTTGTTCCAATTTAAAACAACAGATTCATCCCGGCATGCAACCACAATAACAAAAGTTACTGTGGATATCATTAGCACTGATAATAATAGAAATTGTAAATTTGTTGTGTATTGTCCCACGATGCCATGAAAACAGCACACTAAGCAAAGTTACCATTTCTGCTATGAGGAGACACAAACTCTTCAGGGAAGAGCTTCAGAACTTGCCTCTGCTCTACTGCTGTTTAAGTGCATTAAGTGCACAGGCAAGCACTGTTTTGATCTGAGCCCTTATAATTCATCAGAGCACAGATTCTCAAAAGAGAAAGTCTGTTTAGTCTATCTCTATCATCATAATGACAGTAGAAAGAAAAAATAGCCTGTGGCTCTATGTGAGTTAATTATCTACTTTTTTATTTTCCCTGGGACACTGTCTTGAAGTACTAACACATTAACCTTGCAGACTGTTCTCTTAGACCTTCTGCAAAGCATGAGATTACTACTAGTCTCAACTGGTTAGTGTCAAGTTCCCGGCTCTCCAGGGTTACTCAGGGCCACTTCTCATTGCCTGAAAGATTAATTTCCCTCTTAGGGACAGGGTACATTTAAGTGTACAAACACTTGAATTAAGTGGTGGAACATATTTTGAATGCAGAAAAGTGAAACAAATCTATTGTTTGCCCTGATGACATTGAAATAGTAACAGTGGACATTTTTTCCAGTGAAGTATTTATTCGTTCCTCTTCTCGGGCTATATCCAAAGTATCTATTTTAATGAAAAGGACTAGGACTTTCTAACTGTACACTTTGGTTTATCAATACCATAAATGTCATAAAGATTCATTTATATATAACTACAATATATTTATATTTACAAGGGGTGAATCTTCATGCCCTGCAAGTTGCCTGTATTTATGACTTCCTTGCAACCCAGTATAAAACTATCCTTCTTGTAGGATAATGATTCAACAAGCTGTATCAAATGCAAATACAGTAAATATTTAGCAGAATAGTTTAAGTACAATACAAAGATTAAAAACCAGCTTTCGCCACATTTTTTCACGTAAGCATTTCCTTTTTAATTTTCACTGACTTTGGACAATGGAAACGATTCAAAAAATTTACATTTCTTGGCATTTACAGTTCTTGGCATAAACACTACTCTATTGAAAGAAATATTGATTCATTTAATTATTTGGAAGTGTTGCCATATAGCTTCACTGCAAACAGCACATTGATTTTTTTATTCTTTCAGTTCTGAGGGATTGCTTAAGTTTGCCTTTTAGTAGATATTTTCTGATAATTAAACTGTTAATTAGACAATTGTGATAAAACTCTGGTTAATTAAATTATAATTTTTGTAAGAGAGCTATAATGTATTACTATTACAAAATGAGTATCTTTTCTGAGCAGGACACAGAGAATTTGCATTCAGCTTCATTTCAGATTCCTCAGCTTTTTCAGTCTAAGCGCCTGTTTCTTGATACCAATGTGGGAATCACTGATAACTGATGAGCACGTGAGCCAAAAGCTTTTAGATAGCTATACAGTCTACAGAATACTGTCTTTCATCAGAAGCCCTCATCTTTGTCAACCTGTCACAGAAAAAATTCTTAAGACATCTGACCTTAAGACTCAAAAGAAGAAAGTGATAAACTACCAAAAGATATGGACAGGGGTTTACAATATACCCTGATAAAGATGTCTTTGCAAATTTTAGAGATACTGCTTCCAAGCTCTCACAGCACCTATCTGTCATAGAGTGTCTGGAAAATACAATAAAACTAGTATGACCTTTCAGTAAAATTTAAGTTTTTCAAGCTCCTCAGTGAAATGTCTGGTTGTAAATAGCCACAGAGGACCAAGGCATAAGGTGTAAGGATGGCTGAAAATTTGATCCTATAGTATTCTAGTTTTGGGTTAAAAAAACTCTAGTCTTCATTATGAAGAACTTGTGAAAAAAACAAATTATGCAAGTTTCAGTCATACCTACGTACTGCACGAAATCTACGGTGATTTAAAATAAACTGTATAAATATCACAGCCAACCTAGTATAGCTGTTCTGTAACAATGTATGTAACATAGTTGGGAATCCCGCAGAAACACAAAAGATACACAAAACAGTACTCGCTGACCATTTGCTTCAGGTAATCACTGTGCAGTAGAATTATCACCTTTTAAGAAGCATTCTAATAAGATTATTTACTTACCAAGATGCTTGTATTATTGCTTTAGGTGAGCTGCTTCTTGTTAAGGCATTTTACAACTCTTAGCATCCAACTTAATGCTGCTTTTAGGAGGAAACCAATTCAGCTAAGTCCTTTTAGGCAGGCTTAGCAGGTGAAACAGAAGTCTATTTCATTGTACATATCTCCACAATGCTAATAACTTGCCAGTACATTCATCAAAATTGAATACATGCACTTGATTGCCATTACAGTATACAGAAGACTAAGATGTCTGAGTTGCTGGAGTAAATTTACACAAATCTGTTTCTGTACAACTGGACAGACAGGTAGGTATGCACTCACACATAAAACCAGAATTTCAAAGCAGGAGATGGATTTAATTTATTTGAAATCACTTTAAAATACCTTATTTTTTTAATAGATAGCTGAAGTTTCTCAAAAGGTTTTTTTAAAGGAAGACCATATTTAATCTGATATTTTCCTTAAATAACCCAATGATCAATGCTGATCACAATTTTCATCTGAAGGAATGAATTCAACACTTAAGAACCATGTTGAATTTTTTCTTATCTACAAAAGCATGTCATTAGGATATTTAATTTATCTCTGCAGGATTCCAGGCTTAGATACTGATTTCAATTGCACACATTTTGAATATAAAATAATGTTATTGAAGTAGCTTTCTTGCGGACATATTTATATCAGTAAATGAAACAGGGAATGTTTTGTAGCCTAAACATTAGTGTGTAGTCATCCATACTATTAAATGTTTAGCCTGGGCTAATAATGCCTTGTCCTGTGGGGTACCATACCTTATTGGGATGCAGCAACCTTCTTTTGGGAGGGTACAAATGTTAAGCTGTATTGATGTAAGTTACCTCACAGCAGCATCTTGACCTGTTGCCTTTATCTATTCATAACTGCTGCTGTCAGGACCTGACTAGCCTTTCCTGGGCCCCCCCTTCATCCTGCCCCAGAGGCCCAGAAGCCCTATTTTGGCCCAGCTTCCATCCTCATTGTTTCTGTACTGGTGTCTGGCACATATCTAGTGACTGCACTTCCAGGACTGACCTTGAACAGTACCCCAGTGCCTGGGTAGATGTGACTTGCTGCTGCAGCCCCTTGGCTCTGCTCACCCTGCCTGGGGACTGTGGATCAGTGGCAGCATCAGGGCTACTCCTGCTGCTTCCCGGAAATTGATCCTAGGTATGTTCCTAGCAGTTTTCTGGGGAAAAAACCCCGAACCCTCTATCTATCTATCTACACACACACACACACACACACACACTATTCTTATCTACAGGTGGCATAGAGTGAAAAAGTTACCATCATGAAACTTATTTTACACCTTCTAAACAACTCTTCAGTAGAAATCCAGTAGCAATTGCCTTTCAGAAACTGAGCAATGGTACAATTTCACCTCTTAAGTCTTCCTGTTCTGAAGAGTTTAATTTTAACTAAAGTACACTTCAGAAAAGATGACTGCATCAGTACTAGACTTCCTGAGTTTAGCTGATTTACTAGCTGTACTTTAGCCAGCCTTTGTATGACACACATCTCATCTAACAGCTTCAGTAAAATAAACAGCAATCCCAGCCATTTACACACTTCAATGTCAATAACCCATTTAGCAGACAGTTCAGCTATTATTGAATTGCTGCTGAAATGTCTTCAGCTTTAATTCGTACAAATCTTTTGATTATATTTTTGGGTTATTTCTCTAGTCCAAACAGAAAAAGATAAGAAGAAAGTTGATATTTTTCTTTTTAAGAAATTTCTAATTATTAAATCCTAAGAATAGCATTATTAAGATGTATTCTCAGAACTCTGTCATCTTTCACTCAGCTGTAAGGTAAAATTTTTCACTCATTAAAACCCAAGAAGCTCCCTGTTGGATCCTGTAAGTCAACCTCTTGGCCATAAAATAAGCTGAATTTAAAAATAATGAGCTACTGATGTAGGATTAATGTTTGATTATCTTTGTGAACTTGATAATAACAACTCTGACACAGACTTGCCAGAATTAATGGGCCATACGGAAGTGACACAGAGAGGGCAGTCATTGCTCAATTATTTTCATTAGAACTTTTTATTTAATGATGGAGTGTCGTGTGAAGCATGCCATGCTTCACTTTCACTTGAGATTTGCAAAATATGGTTGTCAAAACCAAAGTATCATGGTTCTTTCTTCTTTATGTTACAGTGTTAGTTTGTCTTTTTTAATGCAGCACATATTTGAGAGATTGTGATGGGTACAGGAAGAAAAAGAATTTGTTATCAAAGATAAAAATTGAAACAAAACTACAAATTGTACACAGACATAAATTTCTCTGTATTGCCTTCTGAATTGATAGTGAATCAAAGTTCCAACATAAGTAAACCAATGTTTATTTTCTTAAGAACAGAATGAGCCAAAATGCATTATAGATGTAATAATACAGGGCTAAGGGCATCTACTCTATCAAATCAGGAAACATATGCAGGCTGTTCTTCCGGTGTGAGTACTTTAAGTTCAGCTGTCTTTACTCAACATGGATATTACACTTTTTGGTTTTATTCATCTCAAGTACAAAGTCAATAGAAGACACTTAATGAAAATAATCATACCCTCCCTATATCATTACTTCCACGAATTAGACTTAATGGTAATACAAAAAAGCAGTTAAGACCAGAAAAAATAGCGAATATTCTGAATTACAATTGCAGCAGTCATCATAAACCCTCCATGGTATCTGACATATCCTCAGCATAGCCCACCTACCTCCCTCAGTAACAAATTTCTTTCAGTCAGTGGTCTAGATTAATTCAGACATGGTACTCTGAAGGCTGAAATAAATTTACGAAAAGATATATATATATATATTTATACACACTTGAATTCTCTTTTGCTCTGAACTCTCTCAGAGGAATAAGGACTTTTAAAAGGACAGCCTCATAACCTGCCTTTTTATAACGGGGTTACGTGTAAAAATTCCAGTCCTGTAAAATCAATGTTGTAATGGACAGAAACAAGGTGAGTGCTAAGTGCACGGGGATTTTGTGCATTGAAGTGCTGATTTCTTTTTATTTTTTCCCTCCCTATATCATATTCTCATCTTGTATAACTTATTCAGACTGACACAAACTATGATAGAAAAAGGCAATTAAAAAAAAAAAAAGATTTAGATGAGCTGCTCTCATAAACCTCTATGGCTGCCCTGCTCTTCCAGAACCCCTGATCTGATGCAATTTTGTTGTTGTTCTCCCCCTGTTTTGGTGCTCAGAGAATCAAGAATAACCTGCTTCACTTCCTCTTCCTCAAGTGTACACCCCAAGTAAGGCACTGTTAGCAAAGTAGCATCCTAAAGATTCTATAGGATGGACCCATAAGCTGCCATCTGAGCTGAATTTAAGGCTGCTTTAGACTGCAGAGCAGTGATAGACCCTGAGGCAGACAAAAGTTCTTGCGAATATCTCTAGTGCCATCTATTCAGCTTTGATTGTGGAAGAAAAAAGCTCAACCACACTTAACTAAATTACACTGAACACTAATAGGTGAATATGCTGTCAATGTTAAATGGAGTGCTATGCAGAGATAATATTCTCTTCCATTGCAAAGATCCAGAGCTAATCAAAACAATTAACTAAGCTATTAACCATACTGAACATTGTTTATCACTCTTCCCAAAAGAATTTTTCATTTTTCTATGATGATGGAAGAAGGGAATGCATTATCTTACATGTGGCAAGGGAAAATTATGATGATCCTAGAACTATCTCTGAAGAGTTGTGTAGGAGAGCTAATAGTAAAGGAATTACAAAGTGTAGACATGTTGGCACCAAATGTGTCAGACTTACACTATTCACAGGGGTGGTTGTAGAGAAGCTCCGGAATAGAATTAGTCTTTTCCAACATAAAATAATGCAATTTTCCACACTTTTTCTTTAGTAAAATGCTAAGCAAACATGCTTTTCTCACATTCTGTCTGTATTAGTCAGCAAATATAGTGTGGTAGCTCTGGTCCTCTCACTCTAAGGAGCTCAATTAGAGGACTCTATTTCTACCAAATAACAGTGATTATCATCAATTAATTATTTATTAAAGCCTGCATGAACTTTCAAATTCTTTAATATACATGTAGCAATCAAGTTTTGTATATTACAGACCCATATGAATGCCTAGCGCATATGCATGATTTGGTGAGGTTATAAGAAGCTCAGCTACCATGTCATTTGAACTGAAAAAGACAGAATCAGTCAGCTTGTTCACATCTCTGACAAATCAGTGCTGTGCCTGACACTAGTATCTGAAGAGGAGGATCTTTGCATGTTTACTATTTATCTTTCCTGACCTAATGAAAAACCGGCTTTTTAAGTGAGCACCTCTCCTTAAGCAAGGATTCAATTTCAGTATTATTATTATTATTGTTGTGGTTCAGTGCTGTAATGTGACCTTGTACTGATTCAAAAGCTGAAGTTATTTTGGGCACAAAATACTGTACAGTGAAAAACACTTTGGCACCACAGCAGTGTAATTCTAGGCACCTTGTGAGCAGCCCCAAGTTAGCAACCCAGTCATCTATCTTCTCTTTTCATCACAGAAAGTAAATATCCAAGAAAGATGCTTCGGAAACCAAACTGACAGAGAGTCCTTCTGCATCAATCACCTCAATAAACTGTCCAAAGCTATGGATTAAAGGAAAAATGTGAAATCAACCCCACAGAGGTGTCTTTCTGTTCAAGAACCACCAACCTGCTCTGAAACTTCAGCATGATAGCTGAGCTTTCTCCTTCGTATAGACTGGTATCTGTAAAACTACAGGTAGATCTGAAAAAGCCTCATGACCAGTTGTTATGTTGAAAGCTGGATATTCATATGTCAAAGACAGCTCCAAAAATTTCAGACATCAACTACAGAGTTATCAAGTACAATTTTAAATATGTTCCGCTTTCATGAAGAATGAAAATTGTAGGTTCTGCAACAACAGATGGAAATAAATGTTGAAAAGAATGAGACACAACAAAGGAGTTGAATTACTGGATTATTTCTTTTTAATATGACAAAAGGAAAGGAATCTTGATAATTTATATCATGAATCTAGCCTGCTTCCCTAAGCAACTGTCTCTGTTTCAGTGATAGAGGCACTATAAGCAATTCATTGCATCACTTTTGTATTAGTCTGTAAGATCATAAGTTCAATCATCAAAGTAAAAAAGAACAAAGATAAAAACAAAAACATATAAGGTCCACAAAATGATGGTAATTTGCAGAAAAAAAGATGGCTTTGGTTACATCCTGAAAGTTGCAGTATCTGAAGGTCAAACTAGTACTGCTATTACAGATACTGTTGGCAATGGGTAACGGCAGCACTAATACTAAAGTACTTTACATTTAGGAAAGCAAAATGAGAAGACTCAAACTTAAAAAGAAACCTAAAAATAGTGTGCTCTTCCTGCATCACTGAATGTGCTGTAACTTTATGTGTAAAGTGAAGCTCTATGCCCCAAAAAAAGTGGCAGTTTCTAAAATTCCTGGATGAAAAAGGGGTAAATGTCATCAAATCAAGTCCAGGAAGCATTCTGATAATATTTAAGACTGTCTCAGTGAAACTGGCAGATCTCTGATGGCCCTTTGCCTTTTCCATTCTTTATTTAAAACATAAAGCAAAATGGGTTTTTTTGCACAGATTATACTTTGGCACCCAGCATGCAGTACTTGAGAACATATTGATGATAGCTGGCTCTGTGGAACAGATCAGCCTAGAGCATTCAGGGAATAAACCTGACAGTCAGTTCATCAGTAGAGACTGCTGAAATGAACAGAGGCATTAGCAGGATGCTGAAAAGAGGAAGAGAAAGGGAGAAAAACAGGTGGCGAGAGACAAACTGCAGCAAAAGTAGTGGAAGAAGGAAGAAGAAACTGAATTTTACTGTGAGGCTAAAGAGGAAACAGAATAATAGCAAGGATAAATCTGATAGTGGGAGAAAGTACCATGGTTCCAGACATTTTGGATTTCTGTACTGCTACAATTTTCTCTATTAAGAGTGACTCTTCCCATCTTAAAACCTAATTTGTACTGTTACTTTATCTTTCAGAAGACAATATTGTTTTGAAGTTCCAGTTCAGGACTTAAAACCAGCCCAAAATACTTGGTCACATAAAATGTATGTATGTGTGTATATATATATATATATATAAAGAATTAGGAATCTCAGAAAGTGAGATAACTCTTTGCAAAACCTTAGGTGCCCAGGGGAACACTAAGCCTCTATAATATGCCCACATTCATGCCTAGGAGGAGCAATCTTCATGATCTTAAGCTTTTCAAAACAAAGTTACTTACAAATCCCCAGTAGCTACAGTCAGCTGCCAGGAGCACCAGTAGCCAGTTAACAAAGGCTAAGTGCAGGAGTAAGCCAGAACTACCCTCTGGCATTTCCTTCCATTTTGGTTCATCCTAGCTTCAAGGTTGAACCTTCTAAAACTGTTCTTTTCTCTCAGCACCTGGTGGTGGTGCTGTTGCTCCTTTCTATACAGCAGCTTAATCTTTCCAGGTCTTGCCTGGGATGCGAACTCAAAGTTTATTACCTAGCACAGTGCTAGAGTACTGCTGCTATACTCGCAACTCTTCCATGGGCTGTTAGCTCAGGTGTTCCTCCTCTGCTTATGTGTGCTCTAGACACTTAAAAAAATCTCCAGGAAAAGGACAGTCATGTTTTAGGGGAAAATAATTAAATAAATAAATAAATAAATAAATGCAAAAAATTATATACAATACAGCTTAAATAAGCAAACAAAACCAATAAGATGAGAGCAGAAAGGAATTGAATTGATCAAAGGTGTTGGAGTTGGAAAAAGAAGCCAAACCTGGATTTGTCACAGTGTCACATCTATGTGTTCAGGCAGGTTTACACAGAAGAATTTCACTCATATTACTAGACCTACTTAGTTCAGGGAACTAAACTTGCTCATTTAGGTGCCTGTAGAGATATAAAAATATAGTTGTGAATATCTTTCAACCTGCTGGGTTTGTTTTTAGAAAGAGTGCATACCATTAAGACAAAAGTGGCTGCTAAATCTGACAGATTCTTGCCAGTGATAAGCACGGCATAATTTCTGTATAACTTTACTGATCAGAATTTTCAGCATTTGATAAGACAACCAACTGTAAGGGAAAAAGTTTATTCCTTTGATTTATTATTTGTTATCAGTGGCAGGTACACATCACAGTAGATGAAAAAATGGTTTCTTCAAATGCAAACACAAATGGCGCAGTCTGGAGAAAAAAAAACAAACAGCAACTTAACTCATAGCAAGAAAAAAAAAAATTAAATGAAAAAATGTGGAGCTGTGTAAATTTGTCAAAATCCTGCTAATTATTTGATCTTACTTAAAAAAAAAAATCCCAAAGAAACAAACAAAAAAGCCCCAACAAAAGCAAAAAAGTTCTGAGAAAAGAACACAAAAGTTCTTACATTTATGAGCTGAAGGGTAGATAATTAAAATGTATGAACAAAAAAAAAAAAAATTAAGCAGTAGCAAGGGCTTTTTCATGGTTTGCAAATCATCTACATGTCAAAACAGACCTATTCTATTAAAGAAATAAAACAAACACAGAAGTCAAGAGCATGACTAAATCAAGCAAGACCAGATTAACACACTATAGGTCTGAGATTAGTGCACCAGTTTTTGGACTAACATAATGAGATCAGAATCTCATCTTTCATTAAAAAATGCCTGTTTCTCACTCCTGCAGTGGGCAGAAAGGAAAGGGAAAGGGGAGAGCTTAAAAACAGAAATGAGGTATAATTAATGTCCATGTTTGAAGGTTACTCCAGTTGATTTAAACTGTATCTCTGAAATATCATCTAACAAAGAGCAAGAGAAGCAAGAAAATGTGAAAATGAATTCTAATGTTGTCCTATACTATTTGACACTCTGGATTCTGTTCTTTGATTGTCACCAACTTGGGTACCATACAGCACAGCACATCTCCCTTCTTCCTGTTTCTGAATAACAAATGCACCTAGAAATGCTATACTAAATAATCTTGCTTTTTTTAATCACCACCCCTGCTCTTTTTCTTTGCAGGTGCACAATTACAGTCGTCACAAACTAGACTGTCCTAAAGGTTTAATAAAATCAGGAAAAAAGAAAGTCCAGGAAGGGTGACAGAAAAATAAAACCTGAGAATTAGGGGCAGAAAAAAAGCCCATGTGGATAAAGGAAATAAAACCAGAAGAATAATGACTTGTAAGAATAGAAAATTGAAATTATTATAGTTTTCAAAACATTCAGTGTTGAGAGAAAAGTGCAAGCAACAAATGTTACAGTAGCATCCTGAACTGGGACAGACACAATGGTGATGTGAATGGAATGCCTAGGCTCCTGCACAATTGCATCTACATCACCTGAGCATAGGTTTAAGCTTTGGATATGTCAGCATTAATTTGAAGAAAAGAACTGCATCCCTCTGGATTAGTCACACTCATAAATCCATGTTTGTGCAGTGACATCCTTCCTTGTCCTGAACATCAGAGGAAAAAACATTTCATCTGACTATATGTCTATGTCATGGCAATTCTTTCCTAAACTGAAGTTGCCTGAGAGATCCCTTCTCTGCTACTGCTATTTCACAATTTTCACAATAAACATTTCATTATTATTTTTTTCTTTTTCACCTAAAGTGTCTAAAAACGAATAAGAAAATATAAATTGAAATTTAACAGTCACTGATGCCCTTTCTAAACATTTCCTCATTCGTTATGAATATAAACATTTAATCTATAATGCCAAAAAACTCACAGGCAATCTGCTCCTGAATTTCAGACAAATGAAAAAAGAAATAAGCATTGTTCATTCCTAAAGCCTGTGATTTTTGTTTTAATGTGATTATTGCAGTACAGTTCACCCCTAGATACAGATATCTAAATATCTTGAATGTAGAAGTATCTGTGTGCATGAGGTTTCTTACTCCCCTTCAAGTCATAAAACATCCAGTCAATCAAGTCAATAGTGTCTAATACACTTCCTCTCTAAAAAAAGACATATGGAATCAGCGAGCTAAATAGACCTCCAAACTTTCTATTACCTCTGTTGACAATGAAGAATATCGGCAATTAGATAGCCAAACCTGGAACTGAAATTCTGCTTCTGGGTCTGGAGCACCTCCTGTCTGAAAATAGGCTGAGAAAGTTGGGGCTGTTCAGCCTGGAGAAGAGAAGGCTGCATGGAGACCTCATAGCAGCCTTCCAGTATCTGAAGGGGGCATACAGGGATGCTGGGGAGGGACTCTTCATTAGGGACTGTAGTGATAGGACAAGGGGTAACAGGTTAAAACTTAAATGGGGGAAGTTTAAATTGGGTATGAGGAGGAAGTTCTTTACTGTAAGGTTGGTGAGGCACTGGAATGGTTTGTCCATGGAAGTTGTGAATGCTCCATCCCTGGCAGTGTTCAAGGCCAGGTTGGACAGAGCCTTGGGTGATATGGTTTAGTGCAAGGTGTCCCTGCCCATGGCAGGGAGGTTTGAATTTGGTGATCTTAAGGTCCTTTCCAACCCTAACCTATGATTAGTTTAATCTTCATTATTTTTCTAATTTCCCCACAGTATTTTCCTAGTTCCTACAAGAATAAATTCTATTTACCACTCCTTTTGTCAAGTCAAAAATATTATCATATTCAGAAATACTTACAAGCCATATGGTTTACTACACGGTGGCAGAGGAGGATGGAATATCCTTAAAAATGGACAGTAACCTTCTTTTTTTTCATTCCTGCAGTTTATGTTCCATTCGGGTTTTGGGTTTTTTGTTTTAACTGGTTGCCATATGAATGGCAATGCAGCATACAGCCTCTTATACCTGTTTCCCAAGGCAGATGTAAATACTTCATCCCTGGTGGTGTTCAAGACCAGGTTGGACGGAGCCTTGAGTGACATGGTTTAGTGTTAGGTGCCCCTGCCCATGGCAGGGGTGTTGGAACTTGATGATCTTAAGGTCCTTTCCAACCCTAACTATTCTATGATTCTATAATTCTATGATTCACTTGTCCCCACATAGGAATAGTGGCTCCAGCTGCCACTCCAGAAGGGCACACATCACTCCAGACAGCCATGTACAGATTTCATGGATCCCAAATGACTTATATGTGACTATCTTAGTCAATTTACACAAGTTCCAAAACCAGATGCTTGTTCTATCTGGTTTTGCAAGGATTTGTGAAACATATGGATTTGGCTCCATTTGGCCATACTGGGCTTTATTCAGATTGTTGATATAAATCTTGATCTCACTGACCACACCCTGATATCACTTGAAAAGTTATTCAGCGTTGTCAGAGAAACTCCCTCTCTGATATATATGGGATGCACAGAAACTATTGTATGAATGTATTTCGCAAAGCCTTCTTGAAAGGCCTTTTGCTGTCTGGAGATTTGTGAATTGTAGGGATTATTCAACTTTCTCCTGGAAATACTTCAGCTGAAACTTCCTAGGATTGTATTTGTGTTTTTCAAAGTCCAATCAATTTAGTAATTCACAACCATTCTCTGATGGAATACTAAATCCAGCCTTCTATCTCTGTTTCTTCCATATGATGAATTCTCACTATATAGTATAAAATCTTGTTAGCTTTTTATTAACAGTCCCTAATAATTCTCATTCCAGTTCTATTCCTCCATTCCTCTGGAACTTTTTTCATTATTGGTGCCAATCTTCCTACAGATTGGTAATTTCTCACAGGTGTGTTTCAACAGATGTTTTCCTTGACAAAAGTCTTCCTTTCTGTGACCTGACCACTGATAAAACCAGATGGGTCATAGATCAAATGTTTGAGAAATCCTGTTGGTTATCTACCTATGCTTTCTTTTGAATACAATGCTTCCTCCCCTTCCATTAGCCAGTTATAGTAGCTTGATAGTTTTTAGAGTTCTTATTAATACCACCATTCTCCGTTTCAGACTCATGATTTCTCTTTATCATTGTGTTCAAACCTACCCTGACAACCTCAGAGATGAGATCAGGTACATTTTCTTGATTAGGGAAAAAACCAACCAAACCAAACAAAAAAAAATTCCAACCCATTAAATCATAACTTTTTTTTCAGATGTTTAGGTAAAACAAATACTCATATGAAAATACACCTCCTTCCCCTAAAACTTCAGCTTTTGTGTAGTCTAAGTGTATTCCAAACAACTTTAAGATATATTTAAGTATAATATTCTAAAACATCTTCTATTACTGGTTGTACCTATCATCCCAGAGTTCAACCGGCATTAATCCACACAGTTCAACTGGTACAATCCACACAATGTGTATTCTAGTTATCTCACAATCAGGAGCCAATCTCAGAATCATAGCCTAAACTTCATCAATGGGCTTAATACATCACCTAACTAGGAATATGCTGACACTCCTCTTAATCCAGCAGCCAGTAGTTTAAAGCACAGTTGTGGTTTAATCCCAGTACCATGCAGCTGCTCACTTGTTCCTCCTCCTGACTCTTATTTCTCTCAGGATACTTATGGGTGTGAATGTTGATTCTGTTGCTTCCTCTAAGAAATACTGCGGTAGGCAGGGAGGAGGAAGGGGTTATGGCAAATACCTGTCATGACACTGACAGCACCTGTTTTGACCTCTCTGTCTGTCTTGGTGAAGCTTGTCGCCATCTTTAACAAATTAATCAAATCTAACTTAATCAAAAGATAGGCAATGAATTGACCATAATTGTTTATTGGGCGCTTCCTTTGCTTCTGTGAACCCTGGATTTATGCCCTGTTCTCCTAGTGTTCACCTAGACTGCCTACATCTGGCCAAAGAATGTATTTTAATAAAAGTGCTAAAACATCTTAGAATAATCTATAAAATACTGCATACTGATCTAGGCCACTGGTGTTATGCTAACAAGTCACATAACAGAGGAGAATAAAAATTTATGGCTCTCTGATTTCAGAATTTTTGCAGATCAACTGGCAAACATTTCACAGACTGTGAGATACCTTTCATTCTTGTTCAACCATCATTACATCAAGTTTTTGAAGTTAATGGTGTGACAATGATATTTATCCTTAAAAGTATTAATCTTAAGAAGTAACATTTATCAAATAAATACGGTTAGAAATTTTCTTGAAATTCATACTCAAATTTTGCACCAGTCTTTTTCCCTCTCCTAGGTCACAATACAAAAAGTATAACTTTATAGTTGAAGCCACCAAATTTACAAATAAGATTTTGTGATTTTATAGCCTGCATTTACAGGGAACTTAAAACAGGAACCCACAAGACTCCTAGAGCTTTTCTCTTACTTAGACATTTTTTTTTCTGATTGCTATGAGTAATTGAGGATTGCTGCCGTACCACAGAACATAAACTACTGTAATGTAATCTCATTGACTATGATGTATATTCTTGTATTTCTACAGAGTAAAACTGCCACGGGTTTTGTGAAGAACGAAATGGTGGTGAAAAATACCTTTGTGATAATTACACATAAAGCTTCTATCTTATAAAACCAGAAAAGGTTCACTATCTGGCCTCAATGTACAAGAAAGTGCACAGAACAGCCTATTTTAAAGTATAATTTTCTATCAGTACGCTTTTCCAATTCTTTTGTTTTAGCTAGGCTTGCCGAGCCTTTTTAATGAAAACATTTTTTTCCATGGATTATTCACTGTGTGAAATCCATGTCTGCTTTCCAAAGAAAATTATGAACAATGTCAGGCAAAAGTAGTAAGACAATCATGTTTTTATATTTTGATTAAGGTACCTCAACAGAATTTCAGTTCAACTACCTCATTTTCTTGTAATTGTGTATGAGCTGAATTCTATAGCCTCTCCCAAGATGTGCTGTGGCCATAAAACTGACAAGATATGCAGACACTGCTTATTCACTTAAGAAGATTATGATATTGTCCCATTAGGAACCATATCAGTCTTGGTACTGAGTAAGATATACTGTTCTGTCAGTAGAAAAGGGTGGGTGCTCAGCATTACACCAAAATCCTGTTTTCCTGCTGATCTGAGATGGAACTACAGGTTTCCAACACAAGCATTGAAAAGCTCTGAAGGATTAGTCATAGTCTCACGATGAAAGGCACATGTTTAAATCCTTACCAAACAACAAATTCAGTCATCAGCAGTAACTCGCAACAGACCTCTCACTCCTCAATGGGGCCAAAGCTGCAATGATCAGAAGTGTTCATCACAAATTCATCCACAATGGATCTGGGTGTTTTTTTTCACAAAATACTTCATGAAAGACAAATTTAACCAGTATGAGTTGCCATTCTGACTAGTGTCATCTCTTCTATCAGAAAAAGGCAAGTGATCTCATTCTACCAAAAACAATTGTCTCAAACTTGTTGCTAAATGATTTCTGGTAAAATCAAGGTGATGAACTATGGAACATTCGGTTCATTAGCTGCCATCCAGCTTGACATTTCCATTTTTCAAGCAGTATTGCAGAAAATCAAAGATACACAGGGATGCACTTCCAAAGCTGCAGAGGTAGCCATATTATCTTCAAGAAAAGGAACCATGAAGGCTATTGCTAATGAAATGTGGAAGACTACAGCAACTCTTAAGTAGATTAAAATTATTTGAAACTGAGTACTTCATGTGCTCTTTGGACACAGAGTTCCAAAAAGAACTAACATTAATAAGAACATAATAACAGAACTTAATTACAGAATAAAAACATAATATTCTGGAGACAGAATGAGAAAAAAGATCTTGGCCCAAATGGCTGTATCATGCTGTGACACTTTTAAAAGTCATCCTTTTAAGTCATCCATATTATATTCTACATCCACCTAAAGGCAGTTACAATGTATAGAAAATAGGTGAAGGTAAAAGAGTGCTGCAGAACACCTTTATGGCAAAATTCTCGTAGCAGTACATATATGAAAGAAATAATCTGTATCTATAATGCATTCTATATGTTATGTTACAGTCATACTTTAATTAAATAAATTGTTTGCTTTACTTACTTTAGTCTTTAAGCCATCTGATATTAGAATCACCATCTGCAAGGGCTTATCAACTGGATTCCTAGCCTAGGTATGCTCTGTAAAAAGTTAAGACATTTTTCTGGTTTTCTTCTGTCTTTTCAGTTGAATAAGCTAAATATAAAGAAAATGTTTTGTTGCTGTTTTCTATTATTCGTTTCTTTTGAGATTTCTCTCTCTTCTACAGTCACACGTTTTATTAATGGATTTTGAAATTACTGTTTACTTGGCCTATTTAGAATGCACAAAACCTACTCTAAAATGCCCTAAAATTTACATGTTCTTTAAAACTTTTTCAGTTTTCTTCCAGAAGACGGATACCTAGAGTTTGTTAGCAGTTGCTGAAGTGTTAAATGCATCTGTTGCTTCCAGTCATCCTGTCTGCCTCAGTTCTTTTGAAGTCCAATTGCCATATGTGACATGACAGGGATGACACAGGTACCATTTTATTGAAAAAAATATATGATGTCTGTGATTTAATTCCTGGATGAGAAATAGTATTCTTGTGTGTGCTGTTTATTCTAATTCACTAAGGGCAACTGCTCTCCACTGGCATTGTTAGACCTCAAACTGACACCCACAGCTTTGTGAGAAAATAAACCCCAGCTCCTGAGACTGCTCACCAACCACATCTATGGCAAGCTTGCACACCGCTGCATTCTGAAACTTGTGCTGTTCCTTGAGCAGGAATGTGCTCAGTGTTAAAGATCATTTCTGTAACATGAAGTTTTCATTTAGCTAAGGAAAATGTGAGATAGCTCATTAAGAATAGGAATTTATATTTTTAAATAGTAAATATAAGATATTTAAAATATTCAGGACTTAGCAGTCAGCTGACCCAGTTTTGCTCTTAGCTATTAGCTCGCACATCTCTCTCAGTGTTGAGAGGCTGGGAACAATTCTTCTACCTACTCCTGAAATTCTGCTTCCCCAGCCAAATCTCCTTTCTTGACCAGTGTAAAACTTTGGTGTATTATTGAGCAAGCTAAACCTGCTGCTTTCGGCCCAGGTCTGCTCAGAACAGACTTCTCCAAGCAAACCAGCTGTTGTCAGAGATACTTTTCTTTCTTTGTTTTTCATCCCTTCTGGTTTGTTTATCAGTAGAACGAGCAGTCAAGATTTATATAAAAAAAGGCTTGGTGAAATCTCCTCAGTCTACATTGAGTAACCAACTTCTACCTTCAGCTTATATGAACCAACCCTCCTACAATTAGCATACGACCTACTTGTATTTTTTGCAATGGAAAGAGGATGATTGATTTCAGGATCTCAGGTACAACAACTGTTTGTTAAGTTTTAGGTACATTCACAGAATCTCCAAATGCAAATACCCTTGCCATTAAAAGAAAAGAGAACTTTGGCATTATGTTTGGCCTAGAACTTTGCTAGGCACTTAATATTTCTGTTTACTTAACTGCATATATTAAGCAGATATAGTTCGAACCTCAATTTCTCTCTTCCTTCCCTTTGGAGATGGATTGCAAAAATGCTGATTCAAAAACCATGACATTCCTCTTACTTGCACTGTGGATGAGGTTTCTCTTTCTTTTTTGTAAACAAGTTTGAATTTATCCATCTACTACATATCTTTGAATATATTGCTGTTTCAGACTTCTTTGCAAGAAAGATCATTTTCAGCATAGTGAGACCAAGTGACATGCCTGTTATTAGATTCATACAGTTGAATTCACTGTAACATCTTCAAAGAGAGTGCACATGAAACGTTAGCAGCACAAATGACAGATTTGGGACCCGGCATTCTCTTCTCTTCCTCAACTTTTGTGAACATTACAGGTCTTGGACTGAGATTTCAGGAGCTGATTAGATGATTGTTTTTCATATTCTAAATTAATTTATTTTTAATATCATCATTGTTGATGAATCTATGATCTAAGCCGCGTTTGCAGAATTTTCACAGGATGACAGGTCAGTGATTTCCTCTGGCACTAAAAGGTGGCCATTATCTTTTACAGTTTAGTCATTTTTAAGATTCAGAGTCTGCATTCATCTAATTCAAAGAACAGGCGTATATCACTAAGAATCTCTAAACATTTCTGCATCCCTGCTAAGATTCTCTTTATGTATGTGACTTTTCATGCAGTTAAGTTTATTCCTATCCATATAAAAGCTTGATGGTTATATTTGTGCACAGTAAAACCCAAATAAATACTGAGAGTCATAAAGAGTTCCTTTATTTCTTTAGGCAGTACACTAAAGCAGTGCAGAAGAAGCTAATAGGTTCTGTAAAGCTATTGCTACTTGCCCTCATGCAAGTGAGCAGGACAGGATAGAGGGCTACTGAAAAATTACTGTGACAGGCTTTCAGCTGGACATAACTCTGAAGTAGGAACTGTTGTACTCTTCCTTTAAAAATGACTAAAGACACTAAAATGGCTTTCAAAGTCAATGATTTATTAAAATACACACTAAAACAAGGGACTTTTGCATGTCCAGTTTAGTGTAATATGGTGAGACAAAGTAAAATAAAAAGGTTTCCAAACAAATCTTCCCTTTATTCACTGTATCTTACAAGCAGGTCCTTCCATTGTTGTTTTCTGGGTTAACAACTTTTAGCAGCTTCCTGGCCTCCATCAAATTCACTATGGTCTGCTTAGGATCCCCATCAAGATCGCCTTTCCTGTGGGGAAGTTCCTGCAAGCCCCCTGCAGATTTTCTACCAGATCCATGATCCCCTATGTAGCCTTTCACCCTGTACTTGTGTAACAGCATCTCCACTCATGGCATTTATCACTCCCTATATTTCCTGCCTCACATTGTCAAAATCCCCTCTCCCATAACCATGCTGAGTTTTCCCCAGGAAAAAAGCAATTTCCCCCCTTTCTTGCTGGTACCATGATACCAGTACTGCAGCAGCTTCAGCATTGCTAGCAGGCAGCCTTCCTGCCTGTTGCTCATCCATATCCTTTTTTTCTTTTTTCTTTTTTAACAGTAGGTGCATGTACACATATAATAAAGTGAGTGATAAACAGTACAACAGGTACCACTTATCCCAGTTATTTCCAGTGACTGACCTGGCCTATGTGCAATTAGTATACCACTGCATGAAAAGCGATCATACTTATTATTTTGAAAACCAGCATTTCATTGACTTGCTCAGGGGTGGAAGGATGGAACAACTACATGACTACACAAACCCAGCTACAGCAGCAGCCTTGTCTAAAGACTGTCTAAAGAGCAGTCGCCTGTTCTTAAGGTTCCAAAGATGCTGCAGGGACACACAGGTTGGAAATCCCTGCTTCTGTGAGGCAAAGAGGACAATGCTGTTTAGATGATTTGATCAACACTTCATTGTTGCAAAAGAATGACTTTGGGCAACTTCAGAGTTGGATTCTAGTAGGAACAGAAGCTCCTCTTTTCAAGGATGGAAGGTTTTCATTTAACTTGTGCAAACAGAAGTGCTTTGTTTTGCAAGCACCAGGAAATCCTCTGTCATAAAGAGGCAAGGTGCTGCAAGTCACTGCTATCTTCACTTTCAAAGAAGCAGGGTTTCTATTGACTCAGAAACATATGGAGGTACTGGAGGAGATGGGGGCTGTCACTTGAAGATTGCTTGTATCAATATACTGGCAATGCCATGAGAAATTTAAACCAGCTGCAGTTTATGCTTTTCCGAAAAAGAGAGCACCAAGACTATGACTGGCAAAGCCTCTCTACCCCTAACTGCTCCAGAGCAGTCCAAAACCAAGTAGTCCGTTACTGCTGGCTCTGCTGAAAGGTAGGTATGGAAGACCACAACATTATCAGAATGTGCCAGGCTGATGTAGAAAGTTAGTTGTATTTATTTTATTATTAAGCCATTATCTTGAGCTGAAGGTTATTTTGGTGTATATTATTTTAAGGAGCCCATGGCTTTTTACAATTGCTTTGAATTTAAATATTTGTTTTATATGAGAACTTTTATCATTAAAAAAATACCTTTACTTGCTTTTTTAAGCACTGCTATATTTTTTCCCCTTAAGCTACTTGGCGATTTTCTGTTTCTATATGGCTGTGAAGAGTAGTATGTTATTATTTTTTGAAAGGTTGCTTTTTATATTCTTTCTTTATTACCTACCCTAGCCTCTTAATCTTTTTTGGATATGTTTGGGTGTTGTTCTCATCTGGAAGTGTATTTTTTCCCCCTATACAATATATTCTGTACTTCCAGACCTCCTAGATACTAATTTTATTTAATTATCTCTCCTTAAAATTTCACCCACTTAAAATCATCTCTTTTTAAAATTTGCTACTATATGTTTCAGACTCTGGGCCTTTCACAAAATACATTAAATATATTCACCACAGTCTCCTTTTCACACTAAAATTTGGGCAGAGAAGAGATTCAGAACACCCCTGCAGAGAGGGACTCGGGGGTGTTGGTTGATGGGAAACAACATAAGCCAGCTTCAGTGCGTGCTCACAGTGCAGAAAGCCAACCATGTCCTGGGCTGCATTAAACAGTGTGACCAGCAGGTTGGAGGACGTGCTCCTGCCCCTCTCATCTGCTTTCGTAGACCTCACTTGGAGTATTGTGTGCAGTTCTGGCGTCCTCAACATAAGAAGGACATGGAACTATTGGAACAACTGCAGAGGAGGGCCACGAGGATGATCAGGGGACTGGAGCACCTCCTGTATGAAGAAAGGCTGAGAAAGTTGGGGCTGTTCAGCCTGGAGAAGAGAAGGCTGCATGGAGACCTCATAGCAGCCTTCCAGTATCTGAAGGCTGCCTATAAGGATGCCAGAGAGGGACTGTAGTGATAGGATAGGGGGCAATGTGTTTAAACTTAAACAGGGGAAGTCCAAGTTAGACATAAGGAAGAAGCTCTTTATTGTGAGGGTGATGAGGCACTGGCACAGGTTGCCCAAAGAAGCAGTAAATGCTCCATCCCTGGTTAGTGTTCAAGGCCGGGCTGGACAGAGCCTTGGGTAACATGACCTAGTGTGATGCATTCCTGCCCATGGCAAGGGGCTTGGAATTAGATGATCTTAAGGTCCTTTTCATCCCTAACTATTCTGTGATTCTACAGTTCTATTATTCCCTTTCTCTATCAAAGTCAAATAGCCCTTAAAAAAAAAGGCAAAAGAAGACTTAATAATTCATTTATAAATGGAAGCGAATAAAGGACATCTAATAATGTGTTAATAGCATATATTTTTAATTAAATTTTAATAATGGCAAGAAGCACAGTATTTTATATTACAGTTGGAATTGCAAATCTAATTTATATATCAGTTGCCAGATTAACTGAGCAATTTCTAAAATGAAAAAATAGTAAATTTAATATAGAAGTTATATTTCATTTGAGTGAATGTTTGTTTATGAGAACCTTAAGAAGACTGATACAGCATGGAAATGAAGCTCTTTGCAGTCCAGAGATTGTCAATGCAGTCATCATCGGTGAAATTCGTGTAGGTGTCCAGCACAAAGACTCCAATACCTTTTAGCTATTTAACTTCTAAATTGCCATGGAGATGCAAAGGTGCTGTCACAGCATAGTTTCTCTTTACGTTGCTGCATCGCATTCTGCTTGCAGTGAGGGAATCTCACCCTGTGGGGTCCCACCCTGGGCTCCCAGTTGTCTATGACAGGAGCCAGTAAAAGATACAAGAGGTTGCAGCATCCTGGCCTATTTTGTTCCTCATACAAATAGACACTTGGCAAGAGAGAAGCCGTGAACGTGAACCCAGAATGAACCCCAGACTTACCAAATGCCAACAATTCTAGTGCCTATTCCAAAGGTAAAATATCTGATTTTTTTAAAGAATTTAAGCTGTAAATATTTCTTATCAACAGCATTTGATTCAACCAGGAGTTGGAATTTTCAGCTCCATTCTGTGTCACAGTTTATAATTCTCTTCTCTTTCTCACAGCTTATCCTTCAGACATACCAGCTATAACAGACTTTACAAAAGGCTTTATTTTGCCTGGTTTTGCACATAAATACTATGTTTATATTTACTTCAGATACAAATGGTGCCACCTGCTCCTCTTAGTACTCTGACATTTGGTGCTAATTAGATGGACTTGCATTATCAACAGCAAAGTAATACAGTGCTGCAGCAGGCACGGTTACCATGGATCCTAATGCACTCAGCATTCCACAGGAAATTTAGCAGAGCACAAGAAATAAATCTGTTCATGTGTGAACTTGCACCAGTTCTGTGACACCATTAAGGTACATCCTCAAAGTCTGCTAAATGCAAGTTTAAATACTATTATTATTTCTAAACTTTTATTCATGCATTTTACCACTGAGTCACCATGTAGGTGAAATAAAATTGCAAGTCAATTTTAAACACCCTGACATTCCTAATGGAAACAAGTCATGCATTCAAGCTATAAAGGAGAATGAGTCTCAACTGGGGATCAGTTGACACAAAAAAAGACTATTGGCATCTGTAAGTGAGAACAGTCAAAACAACTCATACTCGTAGGACTGCCACACTGAATAGCTGCTTTGAAAACTCATGTTATTTGTTCTTTTCCAAGCCTACCTGAATGTACCTAATTATTACACTCTAAGACCTAACAAACACAGGCTAATCCAATAGTTGTTTCTGCAGAGTGATTTGACATAGTTCAGTAAACCTCTCAGATAAATATGAGGGTGATGAGAAGGAATGGGTTATGGTGAGAGCAGAAGTTGAAAAAAAGAAACTAATACCAGAGAAATAAAACCATTAAATAAGAAAACAATATAAAAATAAAACTATTTCCTTTCTTCCCTCTTTACATTGAAGTGCATAGAACACTGTAATTCTTCCCATAAGTTCTAGGATCCAATCACTCCATATCTGAGATAAATTAACATTTTCTGCTTCAGGCATCAGCCTCAGACATCGTTTGGGGTTTCTCCTTCATTGTCAGAATCATCTGTATTTCTGTCCTGTACACATTTTTGAGTGCCATGGAGCCAGACTTCTACGAGTTTTAAGATTCTTTCAGAGTTGCACCCAACTTCTCACATCTGACATGAAAAAATCTAGCACCTGAGTTATGAATTGCACATCCTTTGTTCTCTGAGTGGGCTTTTTTAACAATCTACCAAGGCAAGTTTGAAACATTATCATCTTCCCCTTGCAATTAGGATGATTTGCTGTAGTAATGGGGCAACACACTGCAATTAAGGGAAAGTCATCCACTTCCCAAAGCTGAATGCACCACAATACAATGCAAGGAAGCATATGGTATGATACACAACCTCACCAGGCTCAGGCTCATACCTCCATGAGAGTTCTTTATGTTTCCTCACAATTAAATTCTAATCGAGCTATTTAAACTTTAAAAAACTGTGTTCATTTGAGAATCTACTCATTCAGCTCTATTTATGTAAGTGACATAGCCCAAGAGAAGTGGAAAAAGAGAGTCCAGACAGAATCTGCAGGTGTTAAAGATTTTTTGGGAGTAGCACAGACCTACTGACAGGAAGTTACAATTAATAAAACACTGCATGCAACAGATAGGTAATCAAGAAGGTAGGCAATACGTTATTTGGGGCAAGATCGAAGTAATATTTCCTCTCCTTTTAGTTCTCACATTTTTGGCATGTACAGCTGGACAACAGACTTACGTTTGCATACCATAGTCCTACTCACAATCAATCACACTAAAAATCCAAATCACACCCTAAAATATTGCCAATCTGACTATATTTGAGTTAGCAAACAGCTTCTTATTGTGGGGAAATTTCTGTATTTAAATGATTAATCACTGAAGTGGCAGCAAAACCACAGTGTATAAATATAACACATGTTTTTGACAGGAAATCTCAAAGTTTGCCCATGGCTTAACAAAAAGTAAAATACCCACTGAACTGACTGGAGACTTTGCTTTGATTAGAGCCCTGAAGACTGTTCAGCTTTCACAGTCACTAGATGCTTCCCCTCTACTAAAGCCTGGGATGAAATCTGTGCCCATGTAGCTGAGTGCATTCTTACCCTGGGTGGCTCTTAAAATGAATAACCAAGTATTTGTCTGTTTTATGGCATGAATACTGAAAAGGAAAGAGAGAGCTGATCTAACACCTGGCTGAGAAAAGTATCTCAGTAAAGAGAGGCTTGGTTTTTCTAAATGTCACACAATACAGTACTCGTCACAAATAAAGAACATTAAGGAGTCTTCTGAAGAAGAAAAGCTTGTCTTAAAGAGAAGATTTCCACAATTATGAATGTACTTTGGATTGAAAACAAATCACAGATTTCTTGAACAATAACTTCTCATGAAACAGGTCCACTTCATTTTAAATTTCACGATATTGCCAAAGCTTCATCTTTCAAAAAAGGTGAGTGACATGTCTTTGTGATACATGTGTCCTTGTGAAACTTGTTAAAGTTTTCATCATAATTTTTTCAGTGGGTTATAGGCCAGGATAAGAAAAGAGACATAAATGCTCAAGGATTTTGGGAATAGGTTTAAAATTTAAAAATTTCTACAGGAGCATCAAATTTGCATTCTCCAGAGATATTCAACCTCTTGTAGTTGTAGACATAGCTGTGTTTCAGGAAATACATGAATGCTAATCAGTGAGTATACCATTCTACTACAATCACATCTTTCATTTCAAGGAAGAGTGAAGTGTATAACTTAACATATATTCTATTCTGAAAAATAACCCCATAGAAAGATAAATCTGTTGTCGAGAGACAACTAGACACCAATGTCAACATGTTTATTTGTGTGATTCATGATAATCAGCATGTTGCTTATACAATATATACAGTTGTATACAATTTCTACACTGTATACAACCCAATAAAAAAATAGTCATTATTGTCTCCATCAACTATGTGCTAGGTAAACATACGTACAGGAAACTGTTCACATATGTACTGCATACAATAAATATTATAAACTGCTCTGATAAAAATTATTTTTTCTGGGTCCCAAATCACATGTTTCTTATCATCTTAAAACTACAGACTTATGGGAAGGCTTTGTTATAGAGTTAAATTTCGCTAGAGAATGTATTTCCATCACAACACAAATACTTATTTAAAAAAATTACCAACATTTTGCCTTCTAGGGAAAACAACATAGAAAATCAGCACTATGTCAAAAATATAATTGTTACATTTTAGACCTGAACCAGTTTGAAACTTTTGGTTACATGCCTTTGATTTTTATGGTAGATAACATCCTGCATTATTTTAATTGAAGTAGAATAAGATCTAATTTTCCTTTGCTTTGGATTTTAAAAATGGTCTGTTTTAATTTAAATTCCAAATGTCAAAATTCTTTTAAAAATAGAAGATTGAAGTTATTGCAGCTTCACTCTCCTGAATGTTAAATTAAGAATAAAGGGTTTGATCCTTATTGTATTTTTTCGCACTTTCTAAAACCGGTGCCGACTGTATACCAGCAGTCATTGGAAATGCTACACTTTCTTGAACAGTTCAAATATATCATCTGAGATTAGAAATAAGAGAGACTGGAACCTTATGGATGTCAGAAAACAAGGAACAGGGTTATATCACATCCTTTGATCAGAAAATTAATCACATGCAAAGTTAAAGAATATGACAATATGATCAGTGAAAAGTATTAATAATGCATTTTTTCAAATAACCACCTACTCTTTTGGGAGGTATCATAAAAAGGCAAATTACAGGCATTTAAAATTACTATTTGCTTGTGGAGCTGGCTATGAAATATTTTTACATGCGTGGAAAATATATTTAAGATATGCTGCATGTTGCTGTAATCATACTTAAGCCCTTTCAGCTGTGAAACGCTACTAAGTTCAGTGCAGTCCTGCACAGATGCGTAAGTAGTTCCCATATAGCCTACCTTGCAAGATTGGAGCTATTTCTCTAAATGCTGCACAGCAAATTGTTTGAAGGCTTAATTATACCTGAAACGCTTCAGCATAATCTCATTATGTTCCTGACCCTCAAACAAGAACTAATTTAAACTAGTATTCAAAACTCCATTTAAAAAAATGAGGACTTTGTAAAAAAAAAAGTCAAAAAAGATATAAATAAAGGAATTAGTGTACTGAGCTATGACAAAATGTACGCAGTTTTATAAAAGAGTTACTGAGTGCTTAAGCACCATAAAGCACATGTCAAGGAATGACAAAAAACATCAGAACAGGTGCAGAATTAACACTATATATTAGAGAACAAAAAAGGCAACAAGTTAAATTTTAATCATATCAACAAGTGCCACAGAATTCACTTGTTGAGTGATGAGAAAGAGAAGACAATGTTTTTGGCCACTCAGCCACAATAGCAGCAAGCGAAATTAAATGTTACAGAAAGTTACAGGGATTGAAGAAGCAGAAAAATTACTCTTTGAAATTTCAGATTCATTTCAGGCAGGTAGTATCGGCCAGAAATACTGTAAATAACCAATACAAATAACAAGCAGAGAACCCAAGAAAAGAAATTGAGTTTTATTCAGAAGTGTGCACCAGACCCGATTCCAGGTAGGAATACAAACAAGTGCCTTTGTAATCACAAACAAAATACGCTTCGATACACCTTTCTAAAAAAAAAGAAACATAAATAAACTAAGAGAAAAATTAAAATAGAAATGCTTGTTTTATTTATTTATTTATTTTTTTGTAAGGAGAACTATAATAAGGCTCTAAAAGCAAAAGTCAACATGATCACAGTGAAGGAAGCTGCAAGAAATTTTATTTCTTTTTTCTTTTCAGAAGAGTGATTCATGCTAAATGAGAAAAACAAAAAGAATAAACTTTGGGAAATAAAACCACATAACAGCAGACCAAAAGAGATTTGAAAGAGCAATACACACTGCAGTTCCTTCCCACATACAATTTTCCTCTCGTGAATACTAGAGAATTTTAAAACTTAGTATCACTGAGGCTGAATTCTTGGTTGGTTACCCTTTTTACAGGATGTTCAAACTTTTTGTCTCTTTCAAGGTTCTGTGCAACCTGTCTATAAAGCTCCACTTATTTTCACCCTACTTTTAAGATCTAAACCTCTTGTCTTCTGATGTGAAAAGCAAGGCATCTTCCCTTCTGATCATTCCTTTAAAGCTTTTCTTATCCTACTCAGCCTTTGATTACTGACCTCTCTGTGATTTCCACGTAAGAACCAACTTACTGCTCTCATTTAGGGGGCCGTATCCCGTCAAATCTCATACCTCTCCATGTCAGTAATGCAACACTCCATACAGCATTGAAGATTTGGTCATTAGACAGCCTTTGTATCTTATCTCTGTGAAACTAAGTTGCAAAATCCTTAGTTGTGTGCTCCAAACCCTTTTGCCTTTATCATCATCATAAATTACATGAAAGACAATTTCATAGAGGAATTAGTGAAAACAGTTCAGATAAAACGGAAAATTACCTTAATATTAATCTAAAATTCAAGCCAAATCCTACACGAATGTGAAAGTCTAATACTGTGTCTTGCAAAGGCATGGGTCAGTCAGAGCCTGTGTAAATGAACAATGCCTAACAGAGAGGGCCGGGAAAGTCTGACCATGAAGGCTGATACCCAAGCCATAGGTGGTTCTGCTGAAATACTGCTGAAGCTACAGTATAATATATAGATTGATTTGCCCTTTTTCCTGCAGGCTGACAGGTACCAATCTTTACATTCCACACCACCCCACTGCCCACAGAAATTGCAAATATCAAAGACCTTTGAATGCTTGCTTTCAGTTCTGTTAGCTGACATGAAGACTTGTAGAATCTAATATAGCAAATTTATTTTCTTTCATTATTTTCCCTCTATTTTAAAACACTGCTGCAACTACAGATTTCACATAAAATACAGTGGAGAGTATCAAAAGTTCATCAGTAAGTTTTTTCCTATTAAATGTCCACCGTAATTGTGCAGAAAAGTTAGAAGGGTATATACCCACTCCAAGTAAAAAAAAAAAAAAAAAAAAGTAATAAGTTCCGGGAATTAAATCCTTGAATGGATGTGCTTTATCTATCAGTAAAGTGTCCTGGGTTCAGCAGTAGCAGCCTTGTTTTTTTTTTTTTTGTCTCCTTCTTACTAGCTGGTGCAGTGCTGTGGTTTTTTTGATTTTCAGCCTGGGAACAGCACTGATAACACCAATGTTTTTAGTTACTGCTCAAACGTTTAGTCTTTCTGAGGACCTTCTGAGTCTCTTGCTCTGCCAGGGAGGAGAGGAAGGCGGGAGGAAGCAGAGACAGGACACCTGATCCAAACTAGCCAAAGAGGTATTCCATGCCACAGCACATCATGCCCGGAATGTAACTGGGAGTTACCCAATAGGCTGGCTCACTGCTTGGTTGGGCTGGGTATCGGCAGCTGGTATTGTATTCTCTTCTCTTATTATTTCCCTTATCATTATTATTATTGGTGTCAGCAGCAGTGATTTCTGTTATACCTTAGTTACTGGACTGTTCTTATCTCAACCCGTGGGAGTTACATTCTTTCGATTCTCCTCCCTGTCCCTCTGGGAGGGGAGGGGGGGGTGATGGAATGTGTGAAGAAAGGGTGGGGGACTGAGCGTGAGGGCTGCATGGTTCTGATTTACAACCTGGGCTTAAACCACAACAGTAAAGAATTAGCAATTTATACAGCAAATTTATCCCTCCTTTTTCTTCTTACATTCTGTGTAACTATTTGTAATCCCTCTTTTTTCTTCTTACATTCTGTGTGACTATTTGTAATCTTACATTTACTATTTATTTGGATTTACTAACTGCAAAGTCAATCACTAACTTGTGCTCTGTACATTTATATTTCTGGAGAGTTTTTATGTAGAATTTGAGGAATGTTATGTAATTTTAAGTAGGATGCAGAAAACACAACTGGCTTTTTGTTTCATAGTCATACTATTTAATTTTGCAAATTGCTTTTCTCTACTCTAGCCTTTTAGCAGATGTGAATGTTTTTATCCAAAAAGTCAAAAAGAAATATCAATTACTCCAGCAATCTGTACACATGGTGTTTGCTATATTTTCAGATTTCGTATGCAAATCTATCTTGCAAGAAGGTTCAGTGAATTGCAGAGCTTATTCTATCACTCTCCAGGACAACACTTACAATGTTCCTAAACCTGCCATTTTTAAAGTGTCAGGCTCTTTTTCAAAATTTAAAAGGAACAAAATGAATTTGTTCCTTGTTTGATGTAGTTTCAGAAATCACAGACAACTTAAAATGTTACCCTGAAGTCCTCCTGGTAATGGACAAGATTTGTTCATTTCAACATGAGACAGCAATTGTTGCTTTGTCTGATAGTCTCTGAAGAACTGTTCTTTCCAAGGTATAGCTCAGGAAAACATCTACCAATAGTCAGAACTCAGTACTGAGAGTGAAAAAGCACCCTTATTTTCTAAGCCTAGCAATGTTTATCTGACCCTTTAAATTCTACTGAGCTCCTTCGCATAGGTTTCTGACGTGCAAATGCCAACTTATTTTTCTTGTTTGCTTGAAAGAACAGGAAAAATATGTTAAAGAAAAACAAAACAAAACAAAACAACAACAAAAAAACCCCAAACAAACAAAAAACCAAACAAAAAACCAAACAAAAAACAAAAAAAAAAAAACCCAACAAATCACACAACCTGAAAAATACAGTATTTTGCCTAAACAGTTTATACTTGCATACCAAATAGTTTATACATGGAAAATTAGGGAACAGTTGGGAAGCAAGGAAAACCTAAACAACATGGTACGACATGGCCTCAACGCAGCACCAGCCACATGACTGCAGAGCTTTTGAATGCATTTTGGTCTTATTATTTGTGGGTTCAGATGGAATGTATGTAGTGCATAGAGCTCCCCTTTCACTATCTTGAATTTTAACTGAGACAGTAGCAAATCAACCAAGACCATCCTTGGCTGCCAAAACTTCAGTAAATGCTGAAGATACAATAGAAAAAACCCACAGCATTAATCACCCATTGTTTACTGATGCAGATGAAGATACCACTAATGGAAGCACACTTTATCCCACAGTATCACTTTAATAAATTGAAAGTAACTTATTTTCCACAGAGTTTGTAGCATGTGTGATCACAACACCAGCTGCTTTTGTCTCAGTGACAGATCATGTACATTATGTAGATTCATCAAATATTTTAAAACCTTAATTTGTCTGTCTCTTGGGAATACCCTATCACAGAAGTAATGAATCTTGACCAGAATAAAGAAATATTTCATTTTTAAATAAAGTCTAAATAAAAACCTGAAATATAAACCTTTTTCAAAGTGTTCTTTAAAATACTTTGCATAATTCAACCGGGTATTGCATCCTGAAAAATCTGAGGTATGATCAATAGACAGTCACATATTCAGATCAAAGGAGTATTTGCTGATAATTTATGTAGAGACAACTGCCATGTATTACCTTCCTTTTCTGTTTGTATCTGTGAAAGTACCTGTAAGTATGCTAAATTACCTCTAAATATTTAAGTAACCTAGTCATAATTAATATAAAAAAGTACTAGAGTTATCACCAGGATCTTAGATATACTGGAAAAGCAGATTATTTTGTTGAGAAACTGGTGAATCCCAACCATGGAATGGGATTCATTTCACTTAAATTTAGCAATCTAAAAGTGGGGCACCTCATCCAAATTAGTCATCTAGGCCTACTTGCAGTCCATAAAGATAGTTGAGCATCCTCATAGAGTAAATCATACCAGTCTAAGTAGCTTACTAGGACATGCGGAGGTGGCCTGCCAGAAGTTAAAGAATTAAGTAAATCCAGACTCATGAGCTCCATCCAAGGGCAATCCTACAAAACCCGAACACTAGTCTGGAACTAGAATTTGGGTCAAAATCATTATAGCCCGATATGTAGGTAAGCCATTGTCAATTTAAAGTGACAAATGCACTTCTCTTCTGTACAACGATTCTAGCATAAACTGGCAGACACTTGTGCTTCTACCTGACTTTTCATAAGAACCCTCCATACAAAAACACCTATCTCAAATACTGGATAAAAATTATATTCTGAAAACATTGAACTGTAATTGGTACATTTAATGGATACACTTATCAGTTAAAAGCCAGATTCTGAGCTCTTTTTCTACCCCAGTTTGTACTACAGCCCATTATGTATGCCTCACATTTTGCTGGATCTATTTCTGCAATAAATTTCTACTCAGTAGGTTTGGTTACAGGTGACCAATCTGAACTCCCTTCCACAAAAGGTGAGCAATTACTTATAAACCAGGAGCATTTCATAGGTGAATAATTATTCAATGTATTGAAAATGTTCACAATATAAAAGCAGTCCATCCTAGTATTTTCCCTGCTGCTTCATGAAATTGTGAAACCCCTTAGTTTATCTATACTAATTATATTCTAAAATTAATATAATTATTAAAAATATAGATTTATTTGGGGCATTGGTAGTATCTAATATCAGAATAAGCTTTTTTATATCAAACATAATTAACCAGCAAAAAGTTCATAATAAAAAGATTAAATAATTTCTTTTGGTTTACTATTTTCTTTTACTTTGTGCTCATATTTGTTTCAACTTGCTGAGAAACTGTTAATCAACCATTAATATAGGACAGGCTGGTTTGTAGGAACTTCTGTATCACCGGTTTATGGTGTAAGTCACCCTGTGTTCCAGTATGTATGTGAGATGACATTTTTTTGCAGTTACAAAACAGAACAAACAAGCTTTTCTCATTTACTGAAAAACTACATATTGGTGTATTTAGATATATATCTTGGATCACTGCATACTACAGGATTATTAAAAATAGCTTATATATATTAAGCTGTGTATTAAAAATATGCTTTCCCCCTCAGAATCAATGGAATAAAGCACTTTTTTTTTTGGTTAGCAGTCTTCTGTAAATAAAGGCCAAGAGCAGTTAAATTCTGCTTGTGACCAGCAACTGAGCACAGAGAGGGCACTATATCCTTGCTTTACTTGCTATACCAGCTAAGCCCTTGAGTGCCGCTACACTCAAGTTTTATTTGGATAAGGAATGTACTTTTGAACAAAACTCACTGCCCCCACTTTCCCATGGTACAGCAGCCTTGCTGTGCAAAACCCCAGTGCCTTTCAGAGGAAACCATACATGAGGAAAAAATTTTTCACAATGAGGTTGTTAAAAATACTGGCACAAGTTGCCCAGAGAGGTTGTGGATGCACCATCCCTGGAGACATTCAAGGCCAGGCTGGATGCGGTTCTGGGTAACCTGACCTAGTTGAAGGTGTCCCTGCTCACTGCGCAGGGTTGGACTAAATGACCCTTTAAGGTCCCTTCCAACCCAAACTATTCTATGATTCTATGAAACCATACTATGAATTGCAGGTATACGGCTATGGCTCTCCAGCTCAAAGTACCAAACTAACCTGAAGTAAAATCTCTTGAAACAAGTATAGTGAGGACCTCAGATTCTCATCTTCCACAGCCTTGCTCTGCAGAGATTCACTGTTTGATAACACAGACATTGTCTCAGGGCACCTGGGCTCACTGAGGAGAAAGGTACCTCACAAAAGTACCTCTTTCTTCACCCAACTGGTGTCCTCCATCACACAACACAATAGTTATAAAATTTATTATGAACCACTGCTCGCCAATATTGAAAAATATTTTTAACCAAAATAACATGCTTGCTACTGATCTGGGTAATGAAATTTCACCTTCAAAGTTCTCAGTCAGGGTAGTTCACAGACAGTGCTAGAGTGGTTGGAGAATGGTCAACAGGTCTGAAGGATAAGTAACTTTCTACAAGATTAGAAAGAGCAGATTAGCTTGTCTGACCGCATCCAAGGACATTCAAAACTGTGCAGCTAATGGTCCTTTTTGAAGACTTAGACTATTTTTCATTGTACTACTTGTACTCTAATGAAGCATCTAGTCAGGTAGCACGTATGCAAGCCAAATATGCATACGTATAAAATGTATAAGGTTGAATAATTGTATAGAAAATGCACATACAAAATTAAAAAAGTTTTTCCAGTCCTCTCACAGGCATAATTACAAGAACTTTGCTTAGAATAAAAAACAACAAATATTTTTTTCTACCTGAAAATGGATACATGGGGCTCAGTTTATACATAACATGTCTTTCACAGAAAAGGTCTGTTTGTGGCAAACTAGGAAAACAAAGTGATGAATCAATGTGTCCTGGGTTCAGCGGTAGCAGTCATTTTTATCCTTAGTCGCTGGTGCAGTGCTGTGGTTTTGACTTTCAGCCTGGGAATAGCACTGATAACACTGATGTTTTTTAGTTGCTGCTTAGTAATGTTGAGTCTGACCAAGGATTTTGTGAGTCTCATGCTCTGCCAGGGAGGAGGGGAAGCCAAGAGGAAGCAGAGACAGGACACCTGACCCAAACTAGCCAAAGAGGTATTCCATACCACAGCACGTCATGCCCTCTATATAAACTGGGGGCAGTTACCCAGAAGGGCCACATCACTGCTCGGGTTGGGCTGGGTATCGAGCGGCTGGTGGTGAGCGGTTCTATTCTCTTCCCTTGTTATTTCCTTATCATTATTATTATTGGTGGCAGCAGCAGTGGTTTGTGTTATACCTTAGTTACTGGACTGTTCTTATCTCAACCCGTGGGAGTTACATTCTTTCGATTCTCCTCCCCATCCCTCTGGGAGCAGGGGGAGGAAGGGGCGGGGTAAGGGGGAAGTCAGCGAGCAGCTTCATGGCTCTGGATTGCCTGCTGGACTTAAACCACAACACAACGGCACTATCAACTTTCCCATTCTAATAACATGTGTCCAAAGTGGTTGGGCCTGTACTGGTAATGACAGAGTAACTTACTAGTGTCACCCAGGAGCCAGGACTGTGTACAGATGACGTTCTTACATGTGTGACATCTAAGTTACATCATGAGTAATACTGGTTACAAGTTTTCTGAAGCTACAACTGAGAAGGTTTAGCTCCAGAGTTCACAAAAAGCAATTCATTCATTAGGATATGCCATTCTTGCAGAGGTTCTGAGCTGGAATAAGAACTTCTGGATTCATAAATTGCAAGCAAACACATCCACACATGTGCACACGCATATGTGTATTAAAAGTATTCCAACTTGGCAGCAAGTGTATCAATTCTGAAATGGTAAGATACTCTAGTTAAATGACTGTGCAGTGGAATACAACTCATAACTGTAAAACAGTATAAATCTAAAACTGATACATTTCTTGACAGAATACAAGACTCAAATTCCTATTTCTGAATAAAATCGTAGAGAAACGAAGACCTCCATGGAGTATATCAGCAATTTCTTCTTCAAATTAGAATAAGAATTTTTTTTAAGTTGGATTTTTTTTAGGTGAATCTAAGTTTTGACAACAGGGTTGAGAAATGATATTCCACTGGATATATTATAAAGAGATCTAGAAATACTAACAATTGGTGAAGCAACAAAGTGGATGACAGCAAGTGAAATGAAGAGATCAAATCAGTGAATGGGAAGCAAATGTTAGGTCCCCTGATTTGACAGCTCTCAGACATACAGAGTAATATCTATGCACGTTCGCAGTTACTAGAATGAAATGCTATTAAACTTCAAAGTTCTGAATTTCTGTAGTTTCTGGAATACAAGCCAGAATTGGATCTCTGTAAGACAACTGAGTGTGAATATTTTGATCAAATATACCTTGAGGTATGGTATGGTACCACTTACCAGTCTATTAGTCATTGTCAGCAGAAAGACAACAGGGTTCATGCCTCTCCTCTCTATGAGGAGAGAATTTCATCTAAACATTCTGACCTATGTCTAGTACAAGAAAGTCCATATTTCAGTCTTGCCGAACCATTTGGAAGGACATCACTAAGTATTCTCAAACATCAACTTTTTGTTTGGAATTTACTACCTTTTTTTCTTTTTTTTAATTGGGAATCAGACAAAATCTGCAAAAATGGTGAATTTATGGCCTATCGTATACCATAACACAGGGATTAAAATTCATTTAGCTTATTGGAAGATATTTTAGTGCCACCTGGGACATGATCTATTGTCTTAAAACCAAAAGTGAATGGTCTCTGGCTCCATATATTATTTAATGACACATGATGCAGTTTGATTTAATGCTACATTAGAGTCAGCATGTGACTAGTGCAGTGCAGCTACCTGTAACACACAATTTTCATAGTTCTGAGGTAATGTCCAAAGCAGAGTAGGAAACAGCTCAGACTATGAAAAATACTACTCAGTCTTTTCTGTCCAGTTGATGTGATGAGTAGCAAAGATTCAATAGTCAGCTTCGCTCCTGTTTATCATGCTGTAGACTACTGTGATATGTACATAGAATTACTGTACCTACATAAAACAGCAATAGACATTTAATAAATGTTAAAAATAAGTGAAAAATCCTTCTGCAATGTATCTGTAAGGTACTTCAAATGGGAATCAACAAAATGGCAAAGAACAACAAAAGAGAAAAAATAAGATTGACCTTTTTACCTCTTATGCTTAAACTTATTGACCACAGCACACAAATTGCACAAAAAGCAATGTGTGCTTCCAAACATTTCTTCCTGAGCCTTAGTGCCTTTCGGGAATTGTGGTACAACTCACCATGTGTCTCCACTGCACCTATGCTGATTTCTTTTTTAACTTTTTTAGGTCTCATCAAGAGTAGAAGACTACATAGGAGTGGTTTTATACTAATAGAACCATTACTCAAGCTACATAGCAATGCACTGTACCTCTGCAATATTCCCTTTCTGCTAGTGAACTTCTCAATTTGTTCTGTAATTTTTTCAAAATGTGGCTGCATATACATATGAGTAAATCTACTTCTTTCTAGTAATATTTTAGGTGAATTGTATTTTCAAAGAGGTTAAGAAAAAGAGACCAAATAATAACATATTTGTAAAGTTCCTCGGTATGCATGATGTCTGTTTCACAGTACTGTGATTTTTTTCAGTGAAATTAATAGTTCAGTTTGATGGAGAAAATGTGAATTAGACTAATTTACACAGGTCTCTATATGCTTTTGGAAACTCTTCCATCTTTATTTTTAGCAGTGCAGTAAGTCACTATAGCCAGTTAAAAGCTGATTAGGTTTGCAGAGTAGTTAAAATGCTAACAATAAAAAAATAAGTGAGAGTACTCTCATAGGGGCGCGCATGAAGGACCTTTTATTAAGGTTTTTGTTAGGTTTTTATTAAAAAGCCACATTTTGCTTTTTGAAGTCTGAAAATACTATGATAAATACATGCCCTGAAGGCAAGCTATGGGAAAAACCAGAACAAATCTCAATTAAACTGTATTTTCTTAAGTCAGATTTGAATATGAGGCTGCAGTTTTACACATTAAAACATGAGAGTATAAGCAACTTTACTTCATGTTATATTTTGCTCTGCTTATCCAAGAAACCAAATATCTACAAGTGTATGCACAAAGAGGGATTCTTCAGCATTTTTTTGTTAGAATGAAATCAAATATTAATGTTCTGTGAGATTAATGGAAACAAGGCTGAGTACATTTCAATTAATTCTTACCCTTCTTTCTCAACTTTTCATCATTAATGCTGCTTTGGTCTTCTGAAAGAGTGATGGTGCAGACAGTCAGCCCCACAATTCAATGTAATTTTAAAAAGCATACTCTGGGATACCTTTGTTTCATTTTCAAATCTTTGTATTCATACTTTAGTACATTTCTTAAGAAACACAAGGTCTAGAAACCTACTCTAACGTGGTACTGAGAATCAATAACTCAACAACGAAGAGGTGGAGTTAACAACACAACACTAGGAATAAATCTGATCAGTCCACAACATGAGGGTATGGAAAAATTCACCAGGATCTAAATTTTAAGTAGAGCAAGAAGCATACCATCTCTGTCATCTCCCACAACCATGGTGCAACCCCTTCTTCTTGAATAATTTAGACAATCAAAAGCATGATTGCTGCCTGTCTTTATGATTATCTTCAAGACACAGGGCTGAGTGGAAAGCTTCTCATCTCCTCACTTCTCATTTCCACAAAGAGATTCCAGTGCTAAAGAAGGGCTGTTGAAGATCCCTGAAACATTCCTGTCTCTCTAAAGATACTTTTACTGAATACAGAAAACCTGCACCTTGAATGATTGTGTAGAGACTTCTTGTAACCTCTACAGACAGCTCAATCCTTGTAGTGTTCCATTCTTTTCCATTTTGTTGTAGTAAAGACAAACGAGTTTTCTCTTAAAATGTCTGTCCCCTTCCTGACTAAAAATATTTGTAGGCAGTCATTGAATTACTGTTTAATGTTTACTGAGTTAATGGCCCGATCTGATATTTTGTTTTTAATTCCAAAAAGGTTGAAACAAAAAATTTTCTAATATTTTTCAATGATCTATTCCAATCTTGATGATTTCATCAATGTACACTCACACTCAGAAACACATAGAGCCAGTTGTAAATCAATAGAGGGAAAACGATTACTTTTTCAAAGATTAGGTGAATCATTGCTCTCTGTAAATTGGCAAAAATCAGAAAGCAAATGATCAAGCAACTCAAAAAAACCCATTATTTTATGTATTCTAAAATCACAAATTCTTCTAGGCAAAAGAAGCAACAGCTAACAGAAACAGTATTTTTAAACAGTTTTTTAAAAAGCAATTTTCTTTACATGAACTCATTCAGCCGTTACAACAGTAAACTATAATAATCAGTAATGTACAAGAACAGAAGAGGTAGGAAGGCTTATGTCCTTTCATAATTCTTAAATTTGAAGGAGTCCCTTTCAGGACTTTCAGTGCTAAAAAGACAGTTGATTTTAACATGGAAAGGAAAATAGAGAAGGATTTTTTTGCATTTTCTAGTATGTTCATAGGGAAAAATAAGTGCTTAAGACTGCATCCTGAATGTAGATAGTAAAGTTTAAAGCTATGAATAGATAACTCGAAATAGAGAGCAGGGCTATTGGTTTTATTGTTGTTGGGAATTACAAATATCATGGAAGAAAAAGATTCAAGTACCTTCTAGCTAAGAAAAACAGGAATGCCTAATAAAATATATCTCAAGGCTGAGAAAACTTTGTCTTTTAATATCTTTGGAGAGGGAGATTTTTACATTATGGCTGTATCTCAAGCTGTTGGATTTCTTTCAGTGTATCACTGGCTATTGACAAGATACACAAACTGGACTCATGATCAAAAGACAAAAAGGATCTTATCTGCAGTGCCCAGATAAAATATGGGAAAATCAGGATATATAGTATTTTCAAGTTCAGTCTTGAACTAAGTCCTGAACTAGAGATGGGTATAGATTTCCTTTAACAACCGAGCTGAAATTTAGGACTGAGAAAGTACAGAGAAAAACCACTGTAAGGAAAACTGGCAACTGGGGTAGGCCAAGGATCAAAGTCTTCAATATTAAGTTATAAACAATTAAATGTAACAGCTCCTATATCCTTATTATGCAGGGGTTCATTCTTTTTTTCTTTTTTTTTTTTTATTATTTATTTACCACTATTATTTCAAGCAGACTTGACCATGAAATGAAAGGAGAAATTCATGGGTGGGGTATTCTCCTCTTTAAACTTTGGAAGACATTTGTCTGCTTTGAGAATGGTAATATGAATTACTGGCCAGGATTTCATTGCTGCCACTGTTTTGTGCAGAGGAGGCCATGTCAAATGATTTGGGGTGAGTCATGATGCCATTTGTAATTTTCTAGGTCTAGACTGTGGGGTGGGGGGTAGAGTGTGTGTGTGTGTCATTCCCCATTCTCCACCTAGCATTTCTCCTTAAACCACTGGAGGTTTATTTCAAATTTCCACCCTCATCTCTTGAATAAACTTACTTAAAAGGAAAACATTTTGGTGATTTTTGTTATCCAGCCCTTTATGTTTGAGTTAGGTAAGCAAAGGGATCATGATGAATCATCACCCTGTTTCAGGTCTGCTGCTGTCCAAATGCCTTTTCTATCGCACTAACCCACCTTCAAGCGATTTTAGTCAAGGGTCCTATCACTTGTAGGTACCCTTGTTTGCAGAAGAATTCATAGCTTTTTTTTCCTGCAAGTGAAATTTCATGTGCAACCTTCACATGAGACTGCCCACATCTTAATTCCATGCGTTGTTACCATGTTAACATTCTGGGTGCAGAAAACATGTCTATTTTTCTGTTTTCAGGAAGAGAGAGTATACCATAGTTTTGTTTTTTAAAATACACAGATATCCATTTCAAATTGCAAATTACTTTGACTCTATCAAGGTACAACGTATACATTTTGTACACTACTTTTCCCTTGGTAATTCAGTTTGACAGATGTGATGAGACTGAGACAAGCCATATAATCACCTGTGGTAACATCTAGAGCTTCCCAAACTACAGCACACACACCACTCATTCCACCTGAAAAATTTCAAAAAAGCATCTATTTTCCACTTAAAATAGTAAAAACAAAATAATACCTTCCCAGACATGGGTAACTACCCAGCCACGACTTGCTGCTATATGAATCAAGGCCAAAGAGTAAAGGATTAGAGAAATAAGCTATCATTTAGCCCAGTGAGGAACTGAGTATCATTCTCTTTTTTTTTGTTGTAAAAGGCAGAAGGCAGCAGATCATTGCTGAAATGAGAGAGTGCATGCATGGCTTTCATACTTCTGTCTGAGACATAACTGCGCATTGCAAGGCCCAGCGCAGTAAGTCTTTGACTGAACGGCACAGTACACGTACAATAAATCTGACGGTTCAGGAAGTGCAGAACTAATGATGCATGCACTTGGATACTACACTATTTCTGACAAACCCAGAAGTGGGGTGCTGGTGTGAAGTTTTTGCTTGCAGAGATCTTGGAAATGCACACCCATAACAAAGGCTGCATGCCAGTGTAATCAACTAGCCAGAAATCTTGGAGAAATAAGTGAATAAAACACGTGCCACATGGAAGATATCATTTAGTGTAAGAAAACACTGTTGTGAAAATCAAGGAACATCAATGACTTATGTGTGCTGTGTAGAAAATTGGGTATTGCTGCTGCCTCTAGTCATAGAAATGGACTCTGCCAGCAATGCTGGGGGTACTGGCAGTAGCTAAAGAAATGACACTGGGAGCTCTGACCTTAGGAAAAAACTATCTACACAAAAAGTAACATAAACAGTCTGCTATAGCCACAGAAGACTAAAGGTAACACTCTTGTAATAAACTTTGCGAGGGACAGCAAAAAGCCAACATCTCACAGGGGAGATGAAACTCAGAGCTACTGACGCGGCTGCTATATTAGCTTTGTTTGGGTATGATGACTGAGCAAGCAGGCTTGCTTTGAGAACACCAGTGGCAGTTAACATAGTTTTTGCTTTAACTTCATAGACACTTCAAGCTTCATAATACAGTATAGAATCCTGTTCTTTTCATGTGAGGACAAGTAATAAGAATGTATTGATTTGACTTTTACTTCACTCTTAATCACAGTTTGTAAACTAGATAAAGAGTCCATGACTTGACCTACCATCAAGACCTCAGTAGTTCAAACAGGAATTTAATTTTATCTGCATAAAATTCAGGGATAACAGTATGAGAATTATTATGATATGCCATTCACAAAAAAACAATCATATCGACAACTATAGATGGGGTGAGAGAGGAGGCCATTGTAAACATGAATGGAATTGAACCATAGCCACAGGTCTTTAACAAAATCTGTACTATTATTTGTGCAATCTGTGCGTATTATCTAACTACTAACTTTATCAAACATTTTCCATTATTTTTTTCTTCAGGTTTGAAAAAAATTGTCACACTTTTCTTCAACACAGTAATATATATTGGGAAATTGAAGGGATCCACAAGAGTACAGAGAAGAAAGCAATTCCTTTCTTGCACTTTTGTAAATGTATAGATAATGTTGTATTTTTACAGTTACCTGTGCATTTCTTGATATTGCTGTTTCTTTTTCCATGTGATCCTAACTTGCATCCGAAGTTCTCCTCCCAAAATTCTGCAAACCAGACATTTCTTCGATTGTTAGCAAGTGTTCGGCTCCGAAAATATCTATCAAATCCTGCATTTAAGAGAAGTGAAGGAAGCATTAAAATATGATACAGCATAAAAATAGTCATATAAAGACAATAACAAATGTTGCACAAATACCAGCACAAGAAAAAGCTTTAGGCACAAACTACTATAATAAAATATTTTTATAAGCATAGTAGTACCTAAGGATTAGAAAAATTGTGTATTTTTCATTATCCCATATTTGCTGTAGGACAAGATTTTTTTCAAGTACCTGCAGCACTTAAAGAGCCTCAAAAGCTCCAGGAGAATTCCATCACTAAAAAAAAAATAAATAATAAAATAATGTAGATAGTTGGGGAAATAGCTTAATTTTTAATACACAGATGACAGAAATAAAGAATTGGATATCTACAAGAAATTAGACAGACTATAATCATTACTTAGTCCAAGACTGTGATGCAAATAAATTTAATTTCAAAGTCACTTAAAATCACTGTGTAACTCTCCATTGAAACAGAAAACTTACAGAAAAACTAAAATTCTGTTTCTGTTTAAATATTTAATGACCCCAGTTGAGAAAAAAAAGATTCCTGCTTAAACCTGATCAGATTTTGCACCAGCCTTACCCCCTACAACCCAGCAGCCATAATGAAATAACGACTAACACATACCCTCTGGATTAAGCTCTTTATAAATATGTCCATGTGGCTAAATTCTCCAACTAGCATCAATACTGCCCAGTTTTTCTAATCATTTAGCAGTTTAGAACACTTACCCAGACAGTAAGAGATGTTACTGCTTGCAGTACCCTCCTGGGAATAAAGTGTTTCAAACCAACAACCTCCTTTATCCACTAAATCAGAAAATTTGTTGATATAGTGGCTTCTTAAAGTAAATTTAGGAGAAGAAAGCAGTCTAGATTGATCTCCTCCTGAAAGAATGAGCTGACTTATATCATCCACCAAATATTCTCCGTTTTTCTCATGAAGAACCACTAGACTATGGATAAGAAGCTCTTCACCACACATGCTCTCATTATTGGACAATTGTAAGATTACCTAATTGCAGATTCATCATCTCCTCATCTCAACAGTGATATTAAATGAATATTGGATCAGGCCAACTCAAGTTACTTACTTAGAAAGTTTTCCCTGATTTCCCTGTAATCAAGGACTACATGATTTTAATTTTTTTTTTTTTTTTTTTTAAGAGAGCAAGGTTGCTTGAACACTCTCAGAAAAGAGGGGTTTGTGCCATGTGCATTCCTACCGTCTATCGAGGTTCTTTTGGGCAGAATGGTTACTGCTCCTTCCGCAATCTCCTCCTGCTGCTGAACCGGTGAAATCTTTGACCCCCAACTATCTGAGCCAATCCAGAGGAAATGTCCAGACTGATTAGCTTTTTTGGCTGCTTCCAGTATACGTCTGCAAAGACACAATAAATGTTTAATTAGACAAACTGCATTTATGAAAAATTTGAGAATCTGAAGCATTAATTCTCGCTATGTGTAAGTAAGCTTATACTAACCAGTTATTCAACAGTTTTCACAGTCTAAAGCATATTCAGAAACAGCTGTAATGAACTTAAGATACAGTACTGTACAAATTAATTTGTTTAACCTTTAGCCATATTTTTCTAGCATTCTTATTTTTTTCTTCCTTTTCAGTCACCAAATAGTAATATATTGGAGCTGCATTCTTAGGAACTAGGAATAGGTTAAATCTCCACAGAATGAAGGATCAGAACACTATATAATTTCAACTCAATTTCTTAGCACCATATTTACAAGAATTTTAACATAGAATTGAATCTGAAACTCCTGCATTACTCTATTCTGCACCATTCAATTGAGCATCTCTGAGAAAAGAATCTTCAACACATAAAATAAGGAAACAGGCACCTAATATCATCTTCATTGGCAAACATGATGACTGCTCGAGCATTTGGAGTTTCCAACAAGCGCTTGATGATCTTTTCAAATTCTCCTGGTCTTGGTTCCCGAGGGATCTTGAGTGACTGAGCAATGCAAACACCTCCTGAGAAAAATTAAAAGGAAGAAAAAGAATTTTAACTTGCTAAATAGCCACACTTCAGATCATCCGTAACCAGGCAGGTAAAGAAAAGAAGGCGTTAATCTGAAATACAGCAGCAAAAGTTATATTACCTATGGGTTTTTTCGAAATGACACTGCATGAACTTACACAGTTAATGCTGCATTAAAGAGTACAACTCAGTTAGCTGCTACTTCACTTACATAAAATCCTAAACCTTCTGAGACAGATCATAATACACCAAACTCTGGCTCAGCTGCGCTGAGTTTCACAGACCTACCTCAGCTTACAAGAGCTAAGAACCCAACCTTGCCGCATGATTGCATTTAGCCATCGAGACACAATTTGAAGGTTATCTTACATTCATAATGTGGCTCTTCAGTACTGGGAACTCTTTTTTTTTCAACAGAGAGTAAATGGTTAGCAAGAAATGCTGTGGTTACAGAATCAAATAGAGAATGTAAAATGCTCTCCTATACATACAGATAACTTCTAATTGCTATTATAACATCCCTAATTAAGTTGTCTTAATTATTTAAGAGGTTTGTACTTGTCATTGAATATTCTAAATTACTGATCAGCATATGAACATAAACTAAGAAATTATGTTTATATCTCTTCCTGACAGAAGGAAGAAAGTGCTAATTGAAATCTCTACACTTTACCTGTCCTTGAAAAAAGGGACAAGTTTCTACTTGGTGATTTCTAATGGCTTTTATACACTGGTGCAAGGGAATCTCTCTCTACTTCCTGGTTACAACAGTTATCTATGTTCAAGCATATGAAGAAAGATAGATATTCCTTGATCCTGTTTCATGAAGCACTGAATTCAGATTGGCACCAACTTCCCATGCCATACATCATCTTTTTATGATTGTTTCTAATTTGTTTATTTTAATTCTTTTTTCTTTAAGAACTGTTGCCTGATTTGCATCGGTACATCTAACTCCCACCAATATTTCCCCTTGCTTGTTATATTTTTAAAGAACGCTGGTATTTATTTTCTAATATACAAGATTATTTGGAGCATATACATGTCTATGCATTAAAAGTTATTAGGTTATTAGGTTATTAGCCGTGTGGTTCGGTTGATACGCTGGAGGGAAGGAATGCCATCCAGAGGGACCTTGACATGCTTGTGAGGTGGGCTGATGCCAATCTCATGAAGTTTAACCATGCCAAGTGCAAGGTCCTACACCTGGGTTGGAGCAATCCCAGGCACAGCTACAGGTTGGGCAGAGAAGAGATTGAGAGCAGCCCTGGGGAGAAGGACTTGGGGGTGTTGGTCAATGAGAAACTTAACATGAGCCAGCTTCAGTGTGTGCTTGCAGCCCAGAAAGCCAACCGTATCCTGGGCTGCATCAAAAGGAGTGTGACCAGCAGGTCGAAGGAGGTGATCCTGCACCTCTACTCTGCTCTCGTGAGACCTCCCTTGGAGTATTGTGTGCAGTTCTGGTGTCCTCAATATAAAAAGGACATGGATCTGTTGGAACAAGTGCAGAGGAGGGCCATGAGAATGATCAGGGGACTGGAGCGCCTCCCATATGAAGATCAGCTGAGAAAGTTGGGACTGTTCAGCCTGGAGAAGAGAAGGCTGCGTGGAGACCTCATAGCAGCCTCCAGTATCTGAAGGGGGCATATAGGGATGCTGGGGAGGGATTCTTCATTAGGGACTGTAGTGATAGGACAAGGGGTAATGGGTTCAAACTTAAACAGGGGAAGTTTAGAGTGGGTATGAGGAAGAAGCTCTTTCCTGTTAGGGTGGTGAGGCACTGGAATAGGTTGCTCAAGGAGGTTGTGAATGCTCCATCCCTGGCAGTGTTCAAGGCCAGGTTGGACGAGGCCTTGGGTGATATGGTTTAGAGCGAGGTGTTCCTGCCCATGGCAGGGGGGTTGGAACTTGATGATCTTAAGGTCCTTTCCAACCCTAACTATTCTATGATTCTATGATTCTAACTAAACACAATTAGATGGCTATGTTGTATATGGGGAGGCTTTCCAACTTTCTCAACAGTTTTGTTCTCCCTATTAAAATGCCAACCTTCTGTTTTTACAAAGTAATTTACAAATTAGGTTGATACACCTAATGCCTTCTTTGCTTCAGTCTATAATAGTAAGATCAGACTTCTCTGGGTTCCCAACCCCCTGAGGTAGAAGACAGGGACAGGGTGTAGAATGAAGTCTCATAATCTAAGGGGCTCAGAGACCTGCTACACCACTTGGACACACATAGATCTATGGGGCTGGATGTGATCCACCTGAAGGGACTGAGGGAGCTGGTGGAAGTGCTCACCAAGCCACTTTACATCATTTATCAGCTGTCCTGATTAACTGGGCAGGTCGCAGTTGACTAGAGGTTAGTGAATGTGACGCTCATCTACAAGAAGGGATGGAAGGAGCATCTATAGAACCACAGGCCTGTCAGCCTGACTTCAGTGTCTGGGAAGGTTACAGAGTAGATTTTCTTGAGTGCTATCATGTGGCACATACAGAACAAGCTAGTGATGGGGCCCAGTCAGCATGAGTTTATGAAAGGCAGGTCCTGCTTGACTAACCTGACATCCTTCTATGACAAGGGGACTATCTTATTGAATGAGAAAGAGGCTGTGAATGTTGTCTACCCACACTTTAGTAAAGCCGTTTCCCATGTCATTCTCCTGGAGAAACTGCCTGCTCATAGCTTGGACAGGTGTATTCTTCACTAGATAAAATACTGGCTGGGTGCCCAGGCCCAAAGAGTGAATGGCGTTCGTATCTTTATCAATGATCTGGGTGAGGAGTTGAATGCATTCTTAGGAAGTTTGCAGATGACACCAAGTTGGGCAGGAGTGTTGATCTGCTGGAGGAGAAGAAGGCTCTGCAGAGGGATCTGGACAGGCTGGATCAACAGGCCAAGGCCAAAAAATAAAGGTGTTTATGAAGCCTTTTTTGTTTATTTTACTCAAAGGATAAGTAGGAATTGTTCAAAGCTGCCCCACGCTTCTCAGTGTCTAAGAGGCATGTGGACAATGCCTTTAATGACACGCTTTAACTTTCGGTCAGCCCTGAATTGCTCAGGCAGTTGGACTAGACAATCACTGTAGGTTCCTTCCAACTGAAATAGTTCTATTCTATTCTATTTTCTCTATGTAATATTTAGAAAATGCTGGGAATTAATTATCAGATTTTGTTCTGCTTTCACAGAATTTCATTGACCTCAATAGTTGTTTGCATAGGCAGATCCTAAGTTGGAATCAAGTTTACACATGGCATAAGTGAAGCACGGAATTATCAACTGCCAGTATAAAAATAACTACTTTCAAATTCAATCAGCCAGCTTTAGTCACAGGCAAACATATCCCTTTTTTCAGCTATACACCAATTTCTTGGGATGTTACATTATTATTTCATTAGATTGAGAGATGCGTATGACAGTATAGATTTCTCCTAAATTCTTGTCTGCTTTACATGAAAGAAATTATATTTGCAAATCAGAACATCTTCTATTTCTATCAAAAATTGTTTGTACATTATTCTTTATGATCTATAAATAGTATAGAGATATAACATAAATAAATTACTCTTATCTGCTTTAAAATTGAATATAATGTCTTTTTCTGGCAACACATTTGATCACATTTTTATGAACAAGCTGGCTCCCCATGATGGACAGCTAATTTGCCAACAACAACAGATGAGACTGTATAGAAGGTGACCCTCACATTCACCAGGTATCTTTGACAATCCAGTAATGAAAAGATGGACACTGTACTATGAAAAGCTTTAGCCAATTTTCTGAATTGCTATTGAGCTATTGTGATAGATGCTCAGAAAGTCCTCTGCTGCAACCTCTTTCTCAAGTAACAGTGATGAAATGAAAGATAAATATTTAGCAGATATCCTGTATATTTAACAATCAGCAATTTACTGTTCAAAAAATATAAAATGAAAGCCAACACCAAGCTCTCAACTGTCCCCAGAGTAATTCAGGCACAGAAAATAACATAGATACTGAAAAAAAATACATATAGGAATAATTTGCTACCTCATTAATTTTGAGAGTCCATTTTTTAACCATTCCTATTCATGCAATGGCCCTTAGGAAAAAAACAAACATTCTTTCTATATAAAACTCAAATGCAAATATTACAAAATGCACATATATAATACACTATATAGAGCCATCTACAATGTGTGTGGAATGGATATCAAGCAATGAAAAACTGCACTATCTAAAAAGCTGTTTTCATTCAAAATGATGTAGAAGAAACACCATTCCATCACTGCAGCAGCAAGTTCAATCATGACTGTACTGTGCATCTTCGCATCTCTGCATTGAAGAATGTGTGAAGTACTACCAGGAACAAAATAAAATGCACTTCAGCCTTGTTGCTATATTTATAATGAATTGTGTAAGGTAGCTGTGACACACTAAACACTTTGTGTACACCCTTGTCTATATATTGCATATACAGCTGTTGCTCAAACAAATAACAGAGTATCAATTTTCAGCTATTGATTAAATACTAGATCCACAGAGGTACTTCTACAACATTATGGTGTCTAACCTCTCAGCACCCTGCTGTATTTGAAATCTACATCCTGGGCTAAGTGCCCAAACACAGGGAGAGATGAGTGTCCAGGAAAAGGATTCATAGGAGCCAGTAACTGAATAAGGAGTAATTATTCTTCCAAAATAGCTATCAGAGGCACTAAAAAAGAGCAGGTTTCAAGGCCAGTAGTTAGGATAATCTTATGAAGTGCTCAAAAAGAGATTTCTTCAAAATCAAGTAGAAATAGGGTTTGAGAACAGATTCCTTATACACTATACCAGTGGATTTACCATTTACTGCAGAGGTGCCAAAGGGCAGATGGTTCAGACACCTAATGCCCTTGGAGGATATATGGCTATGAATCATAAGAACAAATTGTGTCCACATATTTCTCTCTGTCAGCATTTCTGAATGACTTGGCATGATGACTGTCTCTCTTGCTGGTTTCTAAAGTGTTTGTTATCCTTCATTGTCTGGGGACGTACATAAAAAAAAATTCATTGGTCTAAATTTCTCTTGGGTATACTTACCACCAATTTAACATTTGTATGAGGAAATGAGAGCTAACTATCTGCTTACTGAAAAGGAAATGTTGTGTTCAAACCTGGTCAATTAAAAGGATTTATGAACAGTCTTCAGAAATGATGTTATTGACACCAAGAATGGAGTCAGACAGACAGACTCATTTCAGCTAGTTCAACTAGGAATAAATATCAGTAGTTGTACCCACTCATATTGTACCCATTCCCTAATTCACGTATGACATAGAAGATGAAACAGAGGGTTTGTATCCGTCACACATTTTAAATACATTAAAATGGAACTGATGGAAAGTAGGTCTTCAAGTACTCTGGGGAAAAGGAAAAAAACAACACCACACTGTGTGCTACATCTCTTTTGTCTCTTCTCAGACCTGTAAAACTAAGGTTGTACTTAGTCATCCCAGAACTATATCTGTGGAATAAAACAGTTAATATGAGCTGCACTGTGTACAGTGCATCATTACAGGCATGTACAATAATGATAAGTACCCATTTATCTTGTGTCAGTTATCAAGTGTGATATTCAGCACCTGGGGCCAGGAGACAAGGAGAGCAGAGGTGGCAGCTGGAAATCAGGCTCACAGAAGAAGCTGCCCCACTCATAATCAGGGGATCAATCCAGCCACTCTGCAACATGGTTAGCAGCTGGGAACTCGCGCTTTTAGAAGAGGGACATAACCAGACCTGATCTACAATAATATGGGTTTGAGTTGTTCTTTCCATTGTGATAAAAATCACATCTTAAACAAATTGTTCCGTGCTTGTCTTGCTTACAGTTGCTCTGTATAACACAGCTCGTGGGGAAAATGTGGTGATTAAACAAAAAACTGGTAGATTTTGAAGATATTGTCAGTATGCTGGATCAGCGACTTTTTTCCTTTTATTTTTGCTCTTACAGCAATGATTCTGCAATGAAAACAAAAACAACAAAAAAAAAAAGAAAAAAAAGGGAAATGTAGTACCTACATCATTTTGGTAGCTAAACGTATGATAATTTTCTAATAAATATTCATTTTAGCTCTCATGGGTTCTGAATTCACAAGATGGCACGCTAATTGTAAATCATTAAATACTGAAGTATGTGGAGGTGCATGCCAGAAGTGATGCTGAATGTGTATTTGGAAAACAGCAAGCAGACTTGGTAGGAAACCTGCACTAAGAAATAAATTTCCTGAAGCAAAGATTTGAAGTTGAAGTTAAATGTAAATACCAGAACATTTTTTCTCCTATCCCAGCTAGGATCCAGTGCTACATTATGGACCAACTAAGTAGGATACACAAGAAAGGACACTGTCAGTTCAAGTGTGTTCAGTTTTGGGACCACAACCATACTACTCAAAACCAGTTTGTCCTGAAGTGTTTTATCTCCCCACATATATAACTAGTCTTACCATTGTGAAAAGGGAATGACCAAGTTATGCAGTTGCTTTAAACTAGTTATCACTTTCTCAGCATAAGGAGGCATGCCCCACCTGACTCAGTATATATTAATTGTAAGTCAATTATTTCATGGCAGCTTCATCACAAATCACATTGTTCCTGAAAAAGATCAAGACAAATAGTCAGAGCACACCTGGGACCAAGACCTACCTGGCAGCACTTTCTCAGATGCCTTCAAGTATACATTTTCTTTTTTTTAAGATGAATTATATGTGACCGGCCAAGAAAATTTTAATGCAGGCCTTAGGAAAGTTTCCAATATATATTACTGAAATATTTGAAGGCAGAGAAGTTCTTATTGCAAGTAGAGGAACAGATCTCAAAGGCTCAGGAGACGCCTCAGTAAGAAGCTCTTCTGTGAGGTGCACAGGAGAGCGTCTGCTGCTGTTGCAAGCAGACACGACCTCTGTCTAACAACAGCCTGCACACTTACGACAGTATCACATGATGCAAGATAACATAAGGAAAAACAGACAATTGCATTTCAAGGAAAAACAGACAATTGCATTTCTCCTCCTTTTCCATTCCTTCTTTTCCCTGGTTATAATGAAAGTTCAGAAAATCTAGACCTGTTTATATTGAAAGTCTGTTCCAATTGCCAGAAATCTAGCTCAGCAAGAAGACTGCTGGAGATATCAACAAGATGTTCCACACTGAAGTTCTGTTTACAAAAACAGGAATAGCACTGTGACTTAGTGAATACATCAAGACACTCTTTTAAGCATTATTTGATAAATTTGGATGCTAAGAGTTTTGAATGTTAAAGAAAAATAAGGTAACTGATTCTTCTGCATGGGACTTTCACTGGTGCTGAAAATAAGGAATTCTTAGGAATTGCAATTTAAACCCTGGTCAGGTTGATGCCATCCTCTTGTGTATCCCTCGATGCCTCTAGCAATAATTTTCTAGAGTATGAGTCAACAGAGAGTCAAGAGAGACTCAAATTTCTCAAGCAATTGTTCAAAATGTAAATATCTCCTTAATGCCAAAGTACAGTAGCTGGGAGGCCTGAATGCAGCCATGCATTCTATCCAGAGCTACCTTCATTTAACTACTCCAAGAAACCAATGGTCACCAATGTGGCTATATAGAAAGCTTAGCTTTACAAATAAGCACTTGAGCCTTCTGCACAATCTGTGCTCCCACTGAACTACTTGCCATGGCATCTTCTCTGCTATTCATGTCCAAATCTACTTAAATAAAATCCCATTCCAATACACCTCCTTTGCTACAATCACAAATTAACTGCAGTATGGAAATATCCAAAGGTCTCGTGGCTTTTCATTTGCTCAGAAGCTCACAAAATACCTCAGCAAACAACTCATGTACTCACTCTCACAAAGACAGTTAATTCTTCAGCCAATAGTGGAAATATTTTTTATGCAAGATATTAAAAAAATAACTTTAATAAATTAAATAATTCACTCTGAATGGACAAAAGTGGCACTTAGTACCCACTACACTAAAGCATAATGGAGAATGACAGATTTTGTTGCAATCTTTCAACAGACAAAAACATTACATATTTTGAGCCCATACATTGATGTCGTTTTTCCTTTAAGTAAAACTACATTTTATCAAAATTCCTTAATATTTGTTAATAAGTCACCTTTTTGCACAAGCAGTTTGGGGATACTTTTGCACTAACATGTCAGCTACAGTCATGAGCTTTTCTACTCAAAACTAAAAGCTTTTAAGAGATCAAAGTCTCTCGTTTATTTTAGTGTTTTAGAAAAGGCCTTTCGTGGGATCTTCCTTTTTTCTTTTGAAAAAAAAAAAGTAAAATCAGAAGACCATGAAAGAACATGAAACATTCTGATAAATACAATTCACTCATTCCTTCGAAACCTGTTTTTTTTACATTCCTATATGTGTTCATAGGCACACAGCCATGCATATTTCACAAACACATACACTCATGCATATATTTCAATCATAGACAAAGCAGATATTAATTCTAAAATAGAATAGGAAGAAAGGAAAAAATAAAACAAACCAGTTCTAGCTTCATATGAGATGACTGGCTATGGGCTTCAGTCAGTCTGTGAAATGCTTCAAGAGAGACCTGTTATTTTATACTTCCATTCTGAACAACAACAAAAAAAAAAAATTCTCTCTTTTTTTTCTTTTCTTTTCTTTTCTTTTCTTTTCTTTTCTTTTCTTTTCTTTTCTTTTCTTTTCTTTTCTTTTCTTTTCTTTTCTTTTCTTTTCTTTTCTTTTCTTTTCTTTTCTTTTCTTTCTTTTCTTTTCTTTTTTCTTTTCTTTTCTTTTTTCTTTTCTTCTCTTCTCTTCTCTTCTCTTCTCTTCTCTTCTCTTCTCTTCTCTTCTCTTCTCTTCTCTTCTCTTCTCTTCTCTTCTCTTCTCTCTCTTCTCTTCTCTTTCTCTTCTCTTCTCTTCTCTTCTCTTCTCTTCTCTTCTCTTCTCTTCTCTTCTCTTCTCTTCTCTTCTCTTCTCTTCTCTTCTCTTCTCTTCTCTTCTCTTCTCTTCTCCTCTCCTCTCCTCTCCTCTCCTCTCCTCTCCTCTCCTCTCCTCTCCTCTCCTCTCCTCTCCTCTCCTCTCCTCTCCTCTCCTCTCCTCTCCTCTCCTCTCTTTTTTCTTTCCCTTTCCTTTCCTTTTCTTCAAGAGGGGAGGTAGTGGTGTTTGGGGAGAAGAGGGGAGAAACAGTTTCAAATGTACCACTACAGGTTCCATTACCACCACCACTGGATGAAAATAACTACAAGGGATATTCTCACCACCACCAAACCTGCAGATTTTATTTTTTTTCCCCAGGTTTGAAGAAAAAAACCCACAAACAATGCATTTTCATCCTTTGACTCTTTAGTGCTATTTGTATAAATGAAAGACAACTTTCAGAGTCTTGAACATGAGAGGCTAAATGAAAAATTCAGCTGTAGCAAATGTTTATGAATAGGTAAAAATCACATATACATATATTTAAAAAAAAAAAAAGACCCTGAAAATACTGAATTCTGGAAGACTGTGAGGAATTTTCCTCTTCACAGTGAATCAGTGTCTAACTAGTTCATAAAGGAAATGGGATCCCCAGTCAAACTTCAAAACAATCTATGAGCAAAAGAATGTAATTGAAATTGGTCTCCACTTACATTTACTGGTCAGCTGTTGCAATGCTTTCACAGCTATGTCTTTTTTTATCATCACAGTGGGTATGAATATCTTCCTCCAGGGAAACATGGTTCTTTGTACTTTCAGATTCAGAACTTGCTGAGGCATAATATGAAAAAGAAATATGTATTCTGGCTATATTCCAAGTACATCCTTAATGAGGATGTACTCTTTTCTGTTTGTTTGTTTGTTTTCTAATGATCAGGAAAGCTTAGGCTATGAAAAGATATTACACAAATGCCTAAATTCTAGAATTTTTTTTTAATAACATCTGATTTATAATGAAGTAATAGTATGAAATCAAACCCTGGCCTGTGGTTACCTAACATATTTTTCTCTGAAAGTAAATTATTTGCTTGAATATGGCCTTTGTCCTTTCCTTCATCTCTATAATTCTCCATACTAATGGGCCTGCATAGCAGTAAAGATCTGGATTTGATGTTTTATGGAGTTCAGGTGCAAATGGCTGCTTCAAAAAATTCTAGACATGGGTTAGGCATAAAGATCTCTAGTTCACCTCCAAGTGTAGCAGTCCTATTTCACAATCCCCAGCGGGTGTATTCAGCATCATTAAGATGACACTGGAGTTTACAGCATTCCTTATAACTCTGTTTAGGCAGGAAAAGAAACCCCACCAAAAGAAGGGCTGGATTTTGTAAAAACTTTTTTTTTTTTTTTCTAAGTAAACATAGCTTTTCTTCTTTTAGGATAATTTGGTCCCTATGGGGTATTCGGTTGAACATTTTTTCATTCCACTCCCCACCCTGTTTATTTTAAATATTTTATCAGTGAGATAAAAGACTTTTTTTTTTTTTTCAGTCAAGCTGTTGTGGATTACCAGCTTTTTAATGGTAGGATGCTGTCCTATTTTTCCCTTGCATGCTTACTGCTATCACAGTGTTCAGAGATTGCCTTCAGTCACCTTCTTTGCACTTTAATGCTGCACACACATTTTTAATGTGCCTTCTAAGAAAAATAGCAGCAGTAGTTCATGTTCTCATTTGGAAACTTTTTGGTCTGCTTTTATAAGGGAATACATTCTTTGTGGTCATAAAATAGATACAAATTTCTTGTATCCACTAAAATAATAATAAAAAAAAATCCTTCTTCTTCTTGCTGTCATCTAGAATATTGAAGGAAAAATCAATTAGTTCCACCTTCTCTATGTATTCATTTAGCCAAACATTCTAATAGAAGGAAATTATTCTTATAATTAGGAATATTATTTAGCTTAGGTTCTCTCTAGTTGTAAAATATTTTCTTAAAATTTGAAATATCAAAAATAGTTTGCATGTAAAGGCTTGCTTAACTTTATTGAAGATTAGTCTGCATTTGATTACTGGTGTTTGAGCTTGAATGTAACATATAAAAAACAGTCTCAAATTTGAAGTAAAACAGAATAACTGACATATAATTTTTGCCTGAAACTGGAAAAAGAGAACCCTGTTTTCTCTACATAAAATTATAAGCACAGATTTGTAATGAAAATCAAGAAGGGATCTCTTCTGACGGGGAATACTGTAGGTAAATCTAATCCCCAGAAAGCAGTGTAGTAAGTCAAAGAATGCTACCCTGTAATATCAGAAACCAGCTAATTTCCATCTGAGCTAAAGTGTATATAACTAAAAATATAAGATATTTCAAAGTTTGAAGGGAGTGCCACACCCCTGTAAAAGTTTCTCCAATATTTTATAATCTTCATTACTGAAAAAAAAGAAAAAAAAATGTTCCTTTCATCAGCTTATTATTTCTAACTGCAGTTTACAACAGCATGGTCTGTTTACACCTTTTTCATGCAAAACTGAGCTCTATCTATCTCCCTCAGTCTTCCAAACACAACTTGCATCTTATTATTCTTGTATTGTAATATTGTATATTATTATTACATATATAATATGTACATATTCTGTATATATTAGATATATACACATATGTAATATATACTATATATAATTATTATTGTTATAATTATATATTATATATGTATAGATTATATACGCATATATACATGTATATAATATGTACATATATAATATGTATATACTATGTAAATACTATTACATCAAATTTTCGTTCATGAAGTCAAGCCATGATGATTATTATTACATATATAATATGTATATATTATGTGATTAAGTTATATAGCTTTTTCTAATACAAAGGCTGAGTTTATTTGATTAGGTATCTAGACTGCAGGTTACATTTACTAAATTTATATACCTATTTTGATGTTAGTACCTAACTATATTTGTCTAACCTTAAATTATTCTGAGAGCTGGACACTTACTTGTGTAAGCACACCATTAGGATCAAAAAATACCTATGAACTTATTCTGTTTACTTCTTATCACTGAAGATTATAAAACTTTAAGAGAATAAACTTGTCTTGCATATTGCTTCAAGTCTTTCTGTTTCTTTTCACTAGTTTGAAGATATAGTGAGATTAAGAATCAGTAATACTTCTTTTATAATACAGCAGTGAAATACAGGAATGACAGTGAATGAGCAAGAGTCATCCCATAGCCTTTCGTATAAATAAATCTACGGAAGCCTAACTTAATTTTCAAATGTGGTGGAATTAAAGCTTGTTACACAGCTATTGTAGCTTTAAGAAAGTCTGCAGCATTGCATTGTGAGATTTGGATCAGAGAACAAACTTAGAGAATCCTTATGTCTTTATGTGTTTAACACCATGTGAAAATATCTCTTGAGAAAATGTTTAAGAGTGAGCAGATATGCTAATTAATCTTTTCTTGAAGCATGTTGGGATGAAGGAATAGCTTAACTCATAAAGACCTAAAAATACAGAAGTCCTGAGGTCAAAAGTGACCATGAGATATGCTTAGAAGGCTGCAATGGGCCTGAGAACTGAAGAAAGCAGTAGGAAAGGGTTCAGGAGACCTATGCATACAATATAAGAGAGCTTGCAAATTGAACACGTGTTAGTCTTCATTAAGGCATGTCACAACAACGTAGAAATCATGGGACGAGCATAAAAACAGTGAAATGGTTTTAATTCTAAAATATAAAAAAATATGAAAAGGTACGTATGTTCTTGGATGAAAGGCAGCCTCTATGTACATATAAAATAAATTGCAGAAATACAGTAGTGTTTACTTTCACCAAATGTCTAATTACCCACATCTATTGTCTGAGGACACAAATTTCAGATTAATCTTCTGAATTAATCTTATCTTCTAAATTATCCAGCAGGAATATATATCTACCGTTTTCTCAGTCCACATTAGGGAATGAAAAAAGACCTTTTTCAGTAAACATATAGGTAGCAACTCTGTAAGTTGAATCTCTGAAAAATTCTGGATAGGATTCTGGATAGGAGGTCTGATAAGTGACCTGACTCTGGCCTATTCCCACTGTTTCTAAAATGACCGGAATGCACTGCCTTGCCTCGTTGGAAAATGACTAGCAAGTAGGATCAAAGTCTGCTTTTACCTAGTCCCTCAATAGTTGTGTCACTAGGACAAGATTTAACCCTGTCTATGCTTTTTTTTCCAGATGGTAGAAACATAGCTTCATTCTCAGTAACATTCCGAAAGGAACAAAGGTTCTAACATCAAAGAAGGAAAAACATGGGAAGAAAGCTGCTAATAATGCAGGAAGAACTGGAAAAAGCTGCTCTTTCCATCAAAATGCACAGCTATTGCCCTATAAAGAATTTCACCTCATGGGAAGAGCCTTTGATCTCCTAGGTTCATCCACAATGTATGGATCTCAGTCAACCTGAATCAAGCTGCTCAGTGACATCAGATGCACAAATGCAACTGTGTTCAGAATTAAACATGTTAACAGTACACTACAGTAAAAGGGAAATCTGGGTACTTTTGCTAGTGTAGCTATCAAATGTATGAAAGCAATCTATGCAAGCCAAAGAAGGCTTTGGACTTTAAAAAGAGATGCAACATTAGGAAAGTGGTTGCACTGCAGTTTGGTCCTTTCCACAGAGCTGTACCCTTCTTTGTTCTTCTAGAAAGGAAATCTTGCAAGTGCTCAGGGTTTGTTTCTGTCTAGATTTTAATGATGTTCTAAAATTAGAAGACTCCAGACCCAGCTCCTTCCATGAAAATAGCGGTGCTTCAGGAAATCACCATTAGCTGTAATAGAAATTGAAGGAAGTGGTTGCTTTGTGATAGATTATGTATCGAAGGTGTGCAATAGCTGACAAAAGAAATCTGCAGCTCACTGTCTTCTAGTAAAACATTTGATAGATCCACCATATTTTGTAGACAATGAAGTAAAAAAATGAACCAATTACACAAAAAAACCCTATGATCATTAAGTGCAAAATTACTTTTACTGAACATTGCGTGGTAGTAGACACCATTATGCTGTTAATACAAGCTGAAATAAAAGCCTGATTTAATGTGCACCTAATCCCCACATAGACCTTTGATCAACAAACTATCTCATCGAGGGCCTGAAGGATTTTTCTGTGTCCACGTTACTCATCTGATCAAATGGTTTCAATAATTTGATACAATCCTTCTATCACATATAACATTTTCATGCATCCTTCATTATGTTTTTCTTTTTACCAAAAGCTATCAAAAATTATACCAGACAAAAATCTATTATCCAGGGAGCACTTATATCTCACTCATTATGAAAGAAAAATGCAGAAATACGTGTTTCAAAATTAATTACTTCTGAAATCTATTGTCTACCAAAACTGTCAAAAGATGCAACATAGGGAAAATGAAGGTATGTCAATTTTCTCTGAGCTACATATTGAATAAAGACATATGATTAGCTCCAGGGACTCACGAGAGAAACTCCACCTTGCAGTAACAAAAAGTCATCCTATAATACTTGATAAAAGTAGAAAGTGAGGATAAAAAATAAAGATGACATAGAAAACAAAGGGAAGATAAGAAAGCAAGTAAGGACTGGAGAGCTGTGATACAATTGCTCATTGTTCAGGGTAATGCACAAATAACAGCGCTGATCTGAAAACAAAATCTTCTGCAGAAGCCTAGTGCTAAAATAATAATAATAATAATAATAATAATAATAATAATAATAATATACCTTTGTTTGCAATGCTTTATGATTAATCATTGTCAAGTTTTGAAGTGGAAAAAAATGCAGTAGGAATGAATCCTTTATTCTCCAGGCTTCCAAAGATCTTTCTTAGTTTATTTAAAAAGTTTCAGCACTGAAATACATATGCTTCTTCAAAACTAAAGACTAAAGGAACAAGTTTGGTCTTCTAAAACCTTCATAATAAAGCTAACTTAGGAATTTGTACTGACATATTCAAATCAAATGCATATTTTCAAATTCCAGAAGACCTCAAAAATTACTAGAAATTTGAATATTAGTATTTTAACTTTTCCAAATTTTGAACTCTGAGAGCAGCCAAAATGCTACAACTTCAAGACTGTTTTTCTGTATATGAGAAAGATCGCAATCAGCCAAAGATTTACAAAGTTCCCCTGAATTTAGCATTTGAAAAGGCAGCTTCATTAAGAATACCTTTACCACCATCAGAAAGTTTCCAGTGATGGCAAGATGGAAAAGCAGAAGGAAAGATTTAATACAGTGCTGGTTTTGGCTGGGATAGGGTTAATTTTCTTCACAGTAGCCAGTATGGAGCTATTGGATTTGTGATCAAAACAGTGCTGATATCACAGGGATGTTTCCATTGCTGCTGAGCAGTGCTTACACATAACCAAGGCCTTTTCTGCTCCTCACACCACCCCACCAGCAAGTAGGCTGGGTGTGCATAAGGAATTGGGAGTGGACACATCTGGGACAGCTGATCCCAACTGACCCAAGGGATATTCCACACCATATGGTGTCATACTCAGCATATAAAGCTGGGGGAAGAAGAAGGATATCAGGAGTCATGGTGTTTGTCTTCCCAAGCAACCATTATGTGAGATGGAGCCCTGCTGTCCTGGAGATGAATCATAGAGTAGAATCACAGAATCATAGAATAGTTAGGGTTGGAAAGGACCTTAAGATCATCTAGTTCCAACCCCCCTCCCCCCCCCCCCGGCCATGGGCAAGGACACCTCACACTAAACCATGCCACCTAAGGCTCTGTCCAACCTGGCCTTGAACACCACCAGATGGCCAAACACCTGCATGTGATGGGAAGTGGCAAATGAATTCCTTGTTTTGCTCTGCTTGCACACACTGCTTTTGCTCTACCTATTAAAGTGTCTTTGTCTCAACCCACAGGTTTCTCACTTTTACTCTTTCAATTCTCTACTCCATACTGACAGAGGGAGAGTGAGCGAGTGGCTGCGTGGGGCTGAATTGCTGACTGGGGTTAAACCATACAAACACACAAACAGTAAAAAACCAAACAACAGCCCTGAAAATCACAGAAAACTTCTGCCCCCTGTTTCTTGTGTTTGTTTTCTGTGTAGATGGACTGACTTATTTTAGAATCAGAGTAGCCAAAAGTGAAAATAAAAGGAATATAGGAAAAAAAAACAAACACCAAGAACCCCGCCAAAACTAGATATGAATTGCAGAACAGCACTAGTGACAGCTTTTCCGAGGACAAATTTAATTCCAGTTAAAAAAAAACCATTATATGTGTAGACACACACACAAGTTTAAGACACACAAGCCCCTGTGTACTATATCTTTCTAGAAGAAGAGAAGTCAGTCACAGTGAGATTGCTGGGCTCATGCATTTCCACACTGTGGCATGTGCTCCAAGTTCAGGCTTCAGATCTGGGCTCCCTGGGTCAATACTTAAGGAAGGCAATGTTCAAATAAAATTCACCTGAGTTTTTGTAAAATCATAAATTAATCACTAGCCTAGGGTAGCCCTTTTCACCAAGATGACTTTACTTAATGAGCTAATTACTGGCAGGTTTTCCAGATGAAATAAACCGCGTGCATAGCAATCCTAGTGACCAAAGCCCAGCTGCTCTCCACTCATACTTTCACAATCTTTTCCTCTCCTGTGAAACTTCTACTCACTTGCTTTAAGATTTATCTCTTACATATTAAAAAAGCCATGAAGAATGAGATTACAGTTAGTAGGGAGCAGAGAGCAGAAAAGGAATACTAAGGGTCTTCAGCTCCTCTGTTAGCCTCCTATCTCCAAGCTAATGCATGCATTCCCAAAATAGCATTATTCTCTCGACTTGCCCTCCAGATGAGAAAACCCACAAAAACCCTACAGTGTTGCACAAAACTTCCAACTTTGTCCCGTACCATACCTCCCCCATGTCCCATGAGAAGGAGATTGTCCTACACTGACTTATGTGACACAGAACAGGAATACTTGGTCTCCTTACCATCATCACTCATCAAGCCCAAAAGTATTTAATGAAGGAAATATGTCATCCATGCACTCAAAGAGACTCCAGTAACTGCAGTGCTACAGAGATGTTTGAAGTAAAACCCTATAAGGAAAAAGGACATGAATAGTGCAAAACTGCAAAAGAATTATCCATTTATTGTCTTCTCTGAGGCTGTCTGATCATTTGTTGGATAATGGTATACTAATGTCCTAGAAAAGACCTTTACCCATCTGTGTGGCTGCTAGATTCAGGTCAGTTCTTAAGAAGCTGAAGGGCAGTGCTGCCAATGATAAAAGTCCAGAGGCAATCCCACATAAGACTTCCTAAATTGAATTCCTGCTCTCACAGCATTGCCGTGCTTTCTTCCAAGTTGCATATCTCAGATTGGCACAGCAAGCCAAGCTAGATTTGGGCACCGTAAGTACATGATTTAAAATCAAAACAAACACGTTCTGACCATTTTTAACAAGGTACAATGAAATGATGCTTATGGCACTGGAGAATATACAGTCAGACTAGGTCCCTCAGACGCAGTGAAATGAAACAGATAAGGAACTATCAAAAAGAAGCACATCACAATGGCATGTACATAGAGTTACCTGCTCAAGTCATAAATTCTGAGACATAATTGAGACCACATCTTAATAGATAACTTAGATTTCATTCTCACCGCTATCCAGAAAGAAGCTCAGCTTCTCTGAGGTGTTAAATCTAGTGACCTAATGACTAGCAGGGGAGAAGACAATGAAGTTACTTACACCATAGTTTCCTGGTATTTTCCCATTGAGCACATTCTTACAATATCTGTCCAAGTCTCCTCAAGTCTTCTGTCTACAAAGTCAGGATCATCCCAGTATAATGTGACTTAAATAATCCACTCAGAATCAGTTTTCTCAGAGAGGATATGACTGGAAGAAAAGTACTCTAATGTAAGGTTGGGTATTCAGATTTCCAACCCCCTTAGAGATGAATAACTACTCTGTCAGAAAGGAAACCTATTCCTTACAGAAAAATAGCATGTACATGGATAGTTGCAGTGGAGTTTGAAAATAAATACATCCCCTGGCTTATTTCACCAAAACCTCATATTTGAAAAATTATGGCAGTCAGGTGAGGTTCCCGACAACTGGAAAAAGGGAAATATAACTCCCATTTTCCACAAGGGGAAAATGGATGACCCGGGGAATTACAGACCAGTCAGTCTCACTTCTGTGCCTGGCAAAATGTTGGAGCAGGTTTTCCTGGAAGCCATGCTAAGGCACATGAAAAACAACAAGGTGCTTGGTGACAGCCAGCATGGCTTCACTAAGCGGAAACCCTGCCTGACCATTTTGGTGGCCTTCTATGATGGGGCTACAGAACTGATGGACAGCGGTAGAGCAGTTGATATCATCTACATGGACTTGTGCAAAGTGTTCGACACTGTCCCACACAACATTCTTGTCTCTAAATTGGAGAGACATCAATTTGATGAATGGACCACTCGGTGGATAAAGAACTGGCTGGATGGCCACACACAAAGAGTTGTGGACAGTGGCTCAAAGTCTGGCTGCAGACCAGTAATGACTGGTGTCCCTCACGGATTGGTGTTGGGACCGGTCTTGTTCAACATCTTTGTCACTGACATGGACAGTTGGATTGAGTGCACCCTCAGCAAGTTTGCTGATGACACCAAGCTGTGTGGTTTGGTTGATGCACTGGAGGGAAGGAATGCCATCCAGAGGGACCTTGACACGCTTGTGAGGTGGGCGGATGCCAACCTCATGAAGTTTAACCATGACAAGTGCAAGGTCCTACACCTGGGCCAGAGCAATCCCAGGCACAGCTACAGGTTGGGCAGAGAAGAGATTGAGAGCAGCCCTGGGGAGAAGGACTTGGGGGTGTTGGTCAATGAGAAAATGAACACGAGCCGGCTTCAGTGTGCGCTCACAGCGCAGAAAGCCAACTGTATCCTGGGCTGCATCAAAAGGAGTGTGACCAGCAGGTCGAAGGAGGTGATCCTGCACCTTTATTCTGCTCTCGTGAGACCTCCCTTGGAGTATTGTGTGCAGTTCTGGTGTCCTCAACATAAAAAGGACATGGAACTGTTGGAACAAGTGCAGAGGAGGGCCACGAGGATGATCAGGGGACTGGAGAACCTCCTGTATGAAGATTGGCTGAGAAAGTTGGAGCTGTTCAGCCTGGAGAAGAGAAGGCTGCATGGAGACCTCATAGCAGCCTTCCAGTATCTGAAGGGGGCCTACAGGGATTCTGGGGAGGGCCTCTTCATTAGGGACTGTAGTGATAGGACAAGGGGCAATGGGTTCAAACTTAAACAGGGGAAGTTTAAACTGGATATAAGGAGGAAATTCTTTCCTGTTAGGGTGGTGAGGCACTGGAATGGGTTGCCCAGGGAAGTTGTGGATGCTGCATCCCTGGCGGTGTTCAAAGCCAGGTTGGACGAGGCTTTGGGTGACACAGTTTAGTGGGAGGTGCTCCTGCCCGTGTCAGGGAGGTTGGAGCTAGATGATCTTAAGGTCCTTTCCAACCCTAACTATTCTATGATTTTATTATTCACAAGGAAGTGAAAATTCTAACCAGCACTTCTCAGACCATATAAAAGCAGCAAACACCTGCTTGTTGATTTGTAATGAAGAAAAATAAGATAATTTCAAAGAATAAATTATTTGTTTGTCACTGAAGGGACTAGGGAAAAGGCATATTTTTATTCTTATTGAAGGCCAAAATGGACAAAATGCTCCCCTTCTATTAAAATTGTATATATGATAGGAAAGGATCCTTTCTGGACTTCATCAGAAGGACTTAGTTCCATAATTTTGTTTGCAGTAGGTGTTTTTGTTGGTTGGTTGGGGTTGTGGGTTGCTTGTTGCTTTGTCTTTGGGGGGGGGGATGGTTTTAGTTTTGGTTTTGGTTTGTTATTTTTTACCCACATTTGTGACTGAAAGTTCCCTGCCAGCTGTCAGTTTAATTAGATTGCGCTAACAAAGCCGTTATCGGTCTGACTAAAGGTTTGTCTAGCCTGACGACCCCATTTTTGGCTATGACTCATAATATAAGAGCAGAAGAAGAGAGTAAATATATGTGCTGGCATGTTGTCCTGGCCTTCAGTAATTTCCAGCTCAAGGGCCTTTTAAGAGAGGGTGCCTTTATGTTCATTAAAAGCCTTTGATAGAACTTTTCTCTATTAATACATCTAGTCCACTTGAACACAGGTAAAAGCTACATTTGATGTTCCAGGCCTTCCCTCAAAATCAAGAAGTCTAGACTTCACATTGCTTAAAGATCAGTTTTCCTACTTCTTTCTCTATGATTGCAGTCCTAAGCCCCAAAACTCCAAGTCCAATTTTAATATCATGCCAAACTCTTTCAATGTTGCAGGTACTTTTCAGCTTTTTCTTCTTAAGCTGGTTGTCCCATGCTTCATATATACACACCACTTTATTTCTTTTCTTTTATGAACAGATATGCAAAGTATATTTGGATACATTTTTATGGACCTTCTTAGAATATTCAAGTATCTAAAACTGTAGGCATATTTTTACATCCCCATATGTGCATCTGGAGATTTTTTACATGGACCCCCAAATACCGGCCAAGAAAAACCACATGTGAAAGAATCTGAATGTGCAGGCATATATGTACATTTCTAAAGGCTGCATGAAAGTCTTTTTGAAGTAACAAGTTCTTCAGTTTCTAGAACAACTTAAATCAAGGATCAGATATATTTGACAAACAATTTGGTGTTCTGGAATCAAGAGAACAGTTTTGGGTTTTTTTAATGAATGATTCAAAATACTAATTGTAGAATACTCACAGGTATCTTTCCTTTGTCACTTATTAACCATGCCCTGACTGCAGAACTTGTACTTGCATACTGAATTGCTTCATAGTATATATTCATATTGGGCGATTTCCTACATCTACTTCTCTTTGAAAATATCTAGTAATTGCACTGTTTAAGGTGGAGCTCTCATATCAAATGCTGAAGAAAAAAAACTTTTCAAATACATCTAAAATAATTGTATTTATAACAATAAATTGACTAAGACAAAATTGGCTACTGGTTTGAGTTTATGAATTTCATTAAGTTTGCTTCTAGAAGTCCTATTTCATACTGCATAGCTTCCATTGAAGTCACTGAAAGTGTTTCATTTTTCATAGTTTGGAATGTTCATTAGATATTTATATGAAAAATGAGAATGAACTATGCTACAGTAGATAGACCAAAAACAATTTCATAGGGTAGTAAACTCTCATACTCCAGGGCATAACCCAATCAGTAATTTATAGGGTTAGATAGAAGCTTTGCTCACGGACAAGTTATTTCAAAGACAATACAATTAAATGTTAAGCACCATCCTTCAAAGCACCCCTTCAGTTGGAAACTGGACAAAATATGGCATCATAATATTTTTGTCTGGATCTTTGTGAAACCCACTCCCTGTCTGCTCTCCTTGCCAGAGTGACTTCCACAGCCCTCTTTCCCAGTTCAGACTGCTCTCAGTATCATTCCCATAATCAGACATCAATTGGTTCTGCTGATAATATTTTTTTGGATTTAGAAAACATATTTTTTTTAGAAAACATTTTAGATCTAGATTTAGAAAACATTCTCTTTTTTTTTAGAAAAGGCATTTTAATTCTTTATTGTACTTTACTTCCTATACCTGTTATTCTTTCAGATATGAAATTGCTATTTTAAAAATAATCAAAGTAAATTCTTTCAATATTCCCTGCATACTGTACATACCACCCTGAAATACACCTATATTTGAAAATCAATTACCTTATTCCCTCATTTGCACATGGACTCTTTAAATTGTAATCCTGTATACAAACCACAGATATGTACAATATCTAAAACTGTATTGATCAAATTTATCCAAGCATTGCATTAAATGTAGATAAAGAAAATCCTTTTTAAATGTAGAAAGGTTAAACATATAAAACATGCACAATTATCTACCTTGTGTTTTACAGACTTCATAAAAAAACATTGGAAGAAGCAAAACCCTTCATCCACTGCAGGCGCTGATCAAAGGGTCTTTATAAACCACCAGGATTAACTGTTTCAAAAGTGATCATTAGTCTGATCATCCTTTTAATCCAAAGGTGTTCCTCATTTGCTTCAGTGCAATTTACCATACATATACCTTATCATTTAACATCATTACATCTTTGTATCAATTTACCAATGAATGTATCTTAGAAAATTCCTTGTTCACAACTTCCTTACTCATTGGGTTGTATCTCACTTCTGGTAAATGAGCTCAACTTCAAACAAGTGTTCAGATAAATCATCATAGGAAAGGAATTAAACAAAGGAAAGCAGAAAGTGATTTAAAACTCTCATGAGAATCCAAAGTGAGCATAGACATTCAGAGAAGGGTCTTTCACTCAACACAAAGCAAAACAGCAGCCCAGACCTGGACTGTAACACAGTGTACCATGAAGACTTAGCCAGTAGAAGCAGAAATATCTATTCCTGTTGTATCTTCTCATTTCTTAAAAAAAGAAACCTTAAATGTGTTTTTCCAATTTTAAATGTAAACATTAAAGCAGGGAATTTTTCTAATTGCTTCTTTCTATACAATAACCATGTGGTGACCACCACAGTTGCTTTTTACGAGTTAGTGGGCTGGAGGCAGGTGTCACTGCACATTGTACCAGCACCAAAAGGAGCCAGAGTCAGGTCCATCCAAAGAGACAAGCACAGTTAACTTCCAATCTGATAATGGCACAAGGGCACTCTGACGTTTCAGGAGTGACAGCTATGCATTAGCCTCTTCCCTTTCTCCAGTGAGGCAGGAGGCACATACCACAGCAGCAGGGGCCTTTCAAATATCCCATACCTGCCCAGGGCTAGTCCAGGTATGTCAAGGTCAGAGACTGCGTCTGCATCCTTTTGTTTCCGTTTTCTGTCCTTTTCTCCAAAGCTAAGAGACCTCTGAGAGAAGGGGTAAGAAAAGTTTGTTTTAACAAGTCCTGCAGAATAAACTGCTGAATAACTTAAAATAGGAAGATCTTATGTGGCAGTTCATTAAGTTTTGCCTGCCCACTAGGAAAAAATAATTAAACAAATGCTGCACAGACACAGACATATATTTAATTATTTTCTATTCTTGCATGGCATTTAAGAGGAGATACAGCAGAATGAAGCTGCATGATCTGACTTCTGAAACACCCTTGTGTTCAATACCTACTTATTTTATAAGCTACTACTCACTACCTCATGGTATACAATGTGCAGCTATGGTTCTCTGAAGTTAGCGCCACATTCTACCATCTGCACTTCAAGCAAAATGTCTACTAAATAATAACAGAAAACAGTCACTACTTTTTTCTTTTTTTAAAGGGGTTCAAAGAAAGACTGTTTTCTTACCTTAAATCAGTTTTTATTTTAGGTTCACTGTGGACAACACAGTTTTTCTGACTGAGCAGATGTGGGATGCTTGAAAGGCAGGTCCCCTGCTGCTGTGGTATGTGCCTCCTGCCTCACTGGAGGCAGGGAGGAGGGTAGTACTTGTTTGTTAGGTTTAGAACAACTAGTGGTAGTAGGAAAAAGGAGTTCCCAGTATGATCGCAAATTACAAATGAAAAGTTACTTATTTTTTCTAAAAATCCAATATTGGCTTGTTGATGCTAGTTGAAAAGGAAGCATAAGAACAGGTTTAGTCATCTTGTATTTCTGAACCATTTTTGGGGACAGCACACATTTTCTTCAGTGTTTCTTTCATATTTACTTTGAGCACAATAAATATATCTATCCAAGCAACTATATCAACACTAGATTATTTAACCTAAGATCATGCGCCTTGTGTTGTTATGTAGGTGAAAAGGCAGATAAGTTTCTCCTTCCTTGGTATGAGTAGGTGTGTAGAAAAATGCCATACAAATCAAATTATCCTTGATTCATCATTACAACATTTACATCATACAAAATTATTTGCATTTAGAACTCATTTTTTACCCCTGGATTCCTGAGAAGTATATAGTATACAAAAGAAAAGACCAGAACCCAAGGAGTCCACTGATTTAAGATCCAATTTATTTTTGCATTTGCTCCAGAATTTTTTTTTTATATTTTAAGAATGATTTGTGTAATAATATTTAGCAAATTCTTATTGCAGCTAAGTATTTTTTGCTAAATGCCTACTCAAAGCATTTTGCATCCCTTTCTTTGAAATACCTGAGGTCAGAGCAAATCATATCATTTACAGCAACCAGCTGAGCTCAGCTTAGCTGTGAATGTTCTCTCTTAATCCACCTGTACCTCCTCTATTCCTCACCACATATATTGTGGGCAAAGAAAATCAAAGGTCTTGATTACACAGAAGGCCCCAGAGCATTCAAGCATAAAGTTAGGGACACATTGCACCATTCCACCAGAAGTCTACAGTACTGGTATTATAAATCTCAAACTGTCTGCCTTATTTGATCTTTTCCCAGCATGTGAGCATGCAAGTGCTGGCAGCATCCGTGGGATTCTGAATACATTTGAAATAATGTGCACTTAAGTCCCCTGCTGAATGGGTCTTAAATCTGTAGCATTTATTGTTCAGGTCACTGCTTCAAGTTAACTTGCAGTGCAAGAGGATTCCTGCAGAGACTTTACTGAAGTCCAAATATTTCTGCTAACAACAGTCTATTTCATTCCCTGGACATACAAAGCCAATTGGAAGAGTGATCTGTGGGGGAATAAATGGTTTTGTACTCTTATTCCAGTCAAAAGGCTGAGGATGTTTCTAGCTGACCCATAAGCAACTCTCTTTTCTTCTTCTGTCTGTAAAAAGTGGTATTTCTTACTTCAATTGTAGACCAACCAGGCTAAGGTTGCTTTGATTTCTGATACCATAGGAGTGAAATTAAATAGAAAAAGAAAAACAAAGCACACTGACAGTAAAAACCTTGGTAAAATGGTCCTGTTATTTGAATTTAAAAAAACAAAGCAAACAAAACAAAAAAAAACCAACCCAGAAGTTTTTCCAGGCTTATTCCATTCCACAACAGAAACAACCAGAGCACTGCAAAGTATTGGGAAAATACTGGTGAACTGGGTCTCCGTACTCCAAAAGATTTTTGTTTACTTATTCATAGAGCAAATTCAGCTAAAGGTATTATTGGTCATCTTTTTCCTCAGTTCATTTAACATGGGCCTTCCTTTTTCTTCACTCTGTTATTATTTCTAGGTGTGAATGTTTTTTCTGTCATATGAAATTGACACCCTATCTCATTAACACTTTATTCCTTTTCTGATTTCATTTTCTCCCTTGTCTATAGCTAGTATTCTCTATTTCACTTTTTACTTTCTTTGTTGTTGCTGCTCTTACTCTATAATGTGGTTTGGAATGTAGTCTACATGAAAGATGTCATACAAAAAGCTAAGGTTAATCTAATTTCTTTCTACCAAAGAAAACAGAGTTCTCTACAGGCAAGAGTTATATCTATTATTGCAGTCATTCAGAGAGGCTAGTTGATGAAAAAGTCAGAATAGCTAGTGAGGGTTTATTCTGCATTGCTGCTGTTCTGTGAGGGCAGAGGGAATGCAACAGGAAATATTGTTTTGTTTGCAGTCATTAATTTCTGTGTTGCAAAAAAAAAAAAAAAGTAACACTGAGCAGATGCACCATTTTTTTCTGAAGAGAAGTGTTTTCTCTTCCTAATTAATTGGGGACTTATTCAGAACTGGCTTAGCAATACAAAATTGACCTTTGAAGATCAAAGTGATAAACCATATGAGGCTAAGTCCTGCCTTTCTTATGCATGCAAAACTCACACATTTCAGATGAGTTTGTGTCAGCATTTAGACAAGTGAGATCATCATATACCATGGAAAACAGCCCCTGGGACAGTTTAATCTGTATAAACAGAACTTTCATGTTTCACTTCATTTTCTTCCTTCTCCCCTCCAGTGCTCACCTTTCCTTTTTTTTTCCAGGTTTCTTCTGGGAAAGTTGTACCCCCACGCACATCTTCCTCAGTCATCCCTTTTTTCTTTAGCACAGTTCACAAGCTTCTTGTAACACACAAAATCTTGGGAGCGAAAATACTAGCATTGCATAATTTAAAAGAGCCTCCTCATTACCCTGCCTCTTCATTTCAATTGTTTGAAGTTCTTCTGCACCTAAAGGCATATATAGAATCCAAACCAAGATCCAAGTGTGCTTACATTATATTACTGCTTCTTGAATGAAGCATTTTAATACCAACATCTGGAGGGTTAAACTAATAATTTGGAATCAAGCAAACAGTTTTCTTCTGAAATGCGTTATAAATTACACTTTTATAGGGGTTTATTGCATATTTATAGATTATATTAAAAACACTTATTACAATAATACTATCTCTGCTGCCATAAGGCTTGATTGTGATTTTTGCCCAGAAATACTTCTTAAATTTAAAATAAGCCCAGCTAGTATCAGAAGGTGAAAGTTGTAAGACCTCAATACGACCAATAGTCAAAAGTATATTAAGAGATTTGTGTGTTCAGTGTACTATACTCCCTTCTCACCACCTCTAGTTGTATTTTATGGTGATTGGCTATCTAGGCACATAATACAGTCTATAGTCATTCTAGTCATTAAAACAAGTCTAAAAACTAGTGTTCTGGCATTGTCACAACAGCCAAATGACACAGGTGCAAGTTGTCTATAGTGTACTACAACTCTTTAAAGTCTGCAATTACTGCCCATCAGCTGCATGCATTGAGAGCTGTGCTGCACCAATCACACCCTAAGTAGGGAAGAAGGAAGTGGTTTAAGTTTCAGACAAAGAAGTCCTGCACTGGCATTGTTTAGACAGTATGGGAACACACTCTGGATGGTATCAGTCAACATAGCTTCTTGACCATTAATACAGCTATGTTTAGTAACACAACTGAACATAACATTTTTAACCTGGCTGATGATGGAAATAAGAGAAGTGCAATCTTACTGTATGCCATCTCGTAACTGGCCAACAGACTGAATTCAATAATATTTATCAAGGTGTTTTAAAATTAGAAAATGTGAAGACAATACAGACCTGTGGTTCACCTGGAAAGAACTTCAGGCTCTTTTAATGTGGTGATAAGGAGAAACGAAAATCCTTATAAAGGATCTGCCAGAAAAGTTTTGATAAGCTCATGTGCCTTCACTGACACCAAAGTCAATTAATATAAACGGGCAAATTCACAGGAAAACAGTCTTCACAAGTCCCACTATTTATGTAACCGTGCCCTAGACTTCTGATGGTTTGCACAGAGCAAAGCTTTTTAAGTGTTCACTCAAGTTTTTCTTATATTAAAACATCTTTCTGGATGTTCAAAGTGTAGGCAGCTAAAAGCCACTACTCAGACTCTCAATCAGTGACCTTGGCAGGTGAGATACATTGCGGCAATAAACGTATATCCAGGTACCAAACTATATTCAAATTTTGTACCCTGTTATGCTTTTAGATTACATACTTTTTAAAAAAGCTAACATATTAAAGCCAAATAAAGAGTTCTTCCCAAGGGTGAGACACACCAATGCTGCAATTGGCTGCACTCTATGCAATGGTAAAATGCCTGCATACAAAAGAGTGGAGCTCTGAGAATCTCTAAATTAATGTTTTTAAAGTACCACAGGTACCTCTGTGTACATACATTCTGCATAAAAAAATCCATAAAAACACTCAGAATAAAGTTCTACAGTTAATTAAACCCCCCAAATTCAGTCCTATTACAGTATTCTGGTTCTTCCAGCAGCAACAAAAACAAACAACCAAACAAACCTGTAAAACAAAAGGTCTATTAAAATAAACCAGAATGTTAACACAAGAAGAAACGGACAGACACAGACTATGAACACGTTTGGCCTGGAAATTAAAAGCTTCTTAATTAGCTGTGAAATAAAGAATATTATTTCAGTTGGTGTAAAGAGAACAGTAAAACCCAGAGGTTCTACTACCTAAGCCAGTTTATGAATGGGATCGTACATCTTGATTGCCCAATCAGTGTCCTGTATAGCTTCAAGCATATATACTTATGGAGTTGAGAGACATTCCCAGAGTTCAAGTCAGAATTATAAGCAGTAAGAGAGAATCACAGTACTTCACTGCAGACCCAGGAGGATGTGTGATGTTGCAAGCAAACAAAGGCATGCTCCTGGCTAGGAGGTTGGGCTGTGACCTAGATTCAGTTCGCAGCTCTGCTATTCATCTCTAATGTTTCCTCAGGCACATTACCATCCCAGAAGCTTTTCATCTGTGACAGAAAGAAATACTTAACACCATAGGAGCTAGGTACAAGGATCAATATTGAGTGGATCTTAGATACCAAGGTAACAAAGATCATACAACTACCTTTACAGGTTTTTTTTAATCAAAAAGTCTCAATTTATATGGGCACTGGATCTTCACGTCTGTTAGCACACCTAGCTGATGTATTCATTTCAGGACAGGGGACAGAAGCACTGCTAAAAGGGCACAGATCAGCAAGTGAGGAAGCTCACAGAGAGCAGGAGCAGCCAGCGATGATGCAGTGCCCGTGGTCCTGCTACCTACTGAGACCAGGCTGGAGCCCTAGACTGCATTGCAACTGCTGCAGCAAAGCAAAAGGGAGTGTCTCCGTGTGTCTCTGTGTGTCTCTGTGTATATATTATGGGAGGGGGTCAAGCTGGGGGGGGGGCAGATTTGGACCTCTCTGAGCATAAGGCATGGCTGTACTCTGCCTCCCACAGCCCCCAGCATGAGAAACACAGCTGCCTCCCTGTTTTTTTCCCCTGGTTCACCTCCATCCTCCTCCGTTCCTGCCCGTGCTAGGAGCAGCAGAGATTTGGCCAGGCCCTGTCTGTCATCTCTGATGGAACAAAATTCAGTTTCACCTGCTCTGATGGGAGGTGCTGAGCTGGTGCCGTCTGCTACATCAGTGACTCTGCCACTGTCACCATCACAACTCTTTTTTAGTTCAGGGACTGGCACTCTGGCAGTTTAATGCATATCTGCTTGTCTGGTACTACCTTTGGATGCTTTGTGATGACTGCATCCCCAGAAGAAAGCACTGTGATTAATATGCAGCTTATCTGTATTTAACAGTCAGTCCAAATATCAAAAAGCTGTGTATAAAAGTGTATCTCTTCTGCTACCTAAAGGAGTCTATACTCTTCTGTGTTTTTTGTATGAACACTCTTTTTGTAGTATCTTTTTAATACATATTTTGTAGCTGAAGTCATACATCCAGCTTGTTAGGCTAAAATTAATAGATAGCCTCCAGTGTTAAACTTCCCCTTTTAATAGTACACTCAGATTTCTGTTTCTAGAAAGTGAAGTAAAAATATAGCTCCCTGTGGGGTATTTCAGAGGATGGCTCTAAATAAGCCAAAGGCAGTATATTAAAGACCAGACCTTTATTACAAAAGCTTATAAATTCACAGCAACTGGAAAGAAAAGAAGGCTACAGAAAAAAAACAAAACAAAACAAGAAAATTGACTAAATTCAATAAATATATTTTATTGATGGATTAGTGGACAGTAGACAGCACTGCTAAAACAGCTTTGAAGACAGATCACTATCTGGGCTAATAACAATTCACACCCGCATCTGGCTGGAATTCTAATATCCCATACGGAAACCAGGGCTAACCGAAATAATCAAAAAATCAATATAGGATTTGGACTCTAAGCCCAAACCTTCCAAAAGATCAGGAGAACGGGACTCCACTCTAACTGGGAGTGGAGTATCTCATTTAAATCCACAGCTTCTCCATGTGCCTAATGACAAAAAATGAAAGAAGCAAATATTTTGCACACTGACTCACTGGATTGTTTTCCTTGAAACACATCCTGCTATAAAGATTGTCAAAGTAATTCTCACCAAGGGCCCCTACACCTTTAAAGAGCTGAAATTAATGTTGGTTAAATGCTATGTGGCCCTATGGCATGAGTATTTTAGAATCCTTTGGGGGGAGTTGCTTAATCACTCGGGCCCCATCAAAGTTTTTCTTCTGCTTAAGTAAGCAATTTCTTTGTGATACAAAATTCTGACTAAATTCTTTAATCAGCTCAGAAACTGTTTATTTCCATCTGCATTACAAATGCAGGATTTAAACAGTCTATCAACACAGCATAAGGCAGCAAGGGATCTTGTCAGTTTGTCCTTTCCTCTAAGGGATGCAGATACTGTATTCTGTACCTCTGAAAAAAGGAAATAATAGGATTAGAAAAAACATTGAGGACAAGGGGATGTCAAACAAAAGAAAAGCATGCTGCAGTTCTAAAGCATTCTCATCTAATATTGGGAACTGTAATCCATTTGTACTGAAGACTTTGCTTCTGCTCATTGTACAAAAAACCCCACAAAAGACATATTCTTTGATACTGTAGTTTGGCCTGTAGGGAACAGTAATTAAAACACATTCAAGCATGCTTGCTTTGGCTCGTGTAGAGTTAATTTTCTCCATAGTAGCTGGTATGGGGCTGTCTTTTGTATCTGTGCTGGAAACAGTTTCCAGTGATCTCAAGATGGAAAAGCAGAAGCAAAGTTTCAATACTGTGCTGGTTTTGGAGTATGGGGCTATTGGATTTGTGATCAAAACAGTGTTGATAACACAGGAATGTTTTCATTGCCACTGAGCAGTGCTTATAAAGAGCCAAGGCCTTTTCTGCTCCTCACACCATCGCACCAGCGATCAGGCTGGGGGTGCACAAGGAGTTGGGGGATATTCCACATCATATGGTGTCATGCTCAGCATGTAAAGATGGTAGAAGGGAGGATTCCCTCAGCTGGGCAGTGTCTGGGCATTGGTTGGTTGATGGCGAGCTATTGTTTTCATGTGCATAACTTGCCTTTCTTGGGTTTTCTCTATTTTTTTCTTATTTTTATTGCCATAAATAATAATTATAATTACTTTATTTCAAGTTTTAAACTGTTCTTATCTCAATTCACAGGTTTTCTCACTTTACCGTTCCAACTCTTTTCCCTCCATCCTTCTAGGGGTGGGGGATGAGTGAATGCCTGTGTGTTGTTTAATTGCTGGCTGGGCTTAAACAATAGAGCAAATGCAATTTTAGTCATTAGCAAGCAACCTAAACCAGTCAGCCACACAAACACAGCAGTATCTAAGGATTACAAAGTGTGAGATAGCCAGCAATCAAATAATATTAAAAGTGCAGTGCTCACTTAACATATTAAAAATTAGTAATATATAATGCCCATCTACTTTAGTAGAATGATTCTATAAATCTATGAAAGAAATTTAAAAACTTGGGCCAATGGGAATAACTAATTTCTGTAAGCAGTTACAGCTATTGTACAGAAGTTAACTCAGTTCATTATTCAAATAAATAGCTTTTTTTATACAGCACAGAACTCCAAGCAAACCCGCCTAAATCAAAATACCTAAATCCTTCTTTGTATCACTGTTACACAATTTTATTTAAAAAAAAAGAAGCACTATTTAAATAAGTCACATTAACACCAGATATACGGTGTAAATTTTAAAGAAAAGCTTTGTGGTCTGTTTTCTTGGTCTTCAGAGATATGAATCAGGGGGATTTTTCATGTAGTTCTGTATTGTCTCAGCTTTAGGTACTAGGCTAAATAAGCGCTCACTTAAGACTTAGTTCTGTTGAATTAGGATGGTATTGAGAAGAGTGACCTTCTCTGCATATTAAAGTTTACACAAGAAAGGTGAAAAAATGTTTGTGACCTTGTAAAAGGCCATGCTTTCCATTTAAACAGAGCAGAAAGCAAGCATGGACCACCCTTAAGGGTGTCAGGGCTGTGTGTTAATCATTCTCAGGTCTGTAACTGTGAGTGAATAGCATTTGACTATTGGTCAGGATATCACACAAAAAATTAAAGATGAAACCTATCTTTACCAGTAATATGTCAACTCCAAAAGCAGTATCAAAGTCAATTTTGAAAATCAATGTTAAGGCTTAGGGTATTTCTCCTAACAAGAACAAACCAAAAACAGTAAAACCTAAACCCAAGGAAAACACCTTACACTCCCACGACCCACTCCCCAGTTCCTAAAAAAAAAATAAAATAAAACACCCTATGCAAAAAAAAAAAGCAACAAAACAACCACAACTAATAGCTATAATAAAAAAAAAATAAAAATAGCTAACCACTTTTTGCTCAAAATATGTTTTCCTGTACTTGAAATAAGTGAGCTTCAAGTATCAGAAAAGAGGAGACCTGGGATTTCAAACACTGTAAAAGAGAGACCAGCGAGACTGTGAGACTCAAGACATCAGTCTCTCTGACATCCAGATCAAGGTAATCCAGATGAGAATTCACTGTTTCCGAGATAAGTAAAACTCAGGGCAGAATTAGAGCAAATTGACACTCCCCATTGCTGGAGATAGCAAAGCCAATCAATGTTGACAGAAGTTGTACTTATTTTTCACACAATACCTTTTCTTTGCCAATTCTTGTGTGCAAACTGCATAACAATATAATATAATAACACCAGCCGGCTTCGGGCCCCTGTATTCCTCAGTGCACATTCAAACAAGGCAGTTGTGTGTGCATTTCTACGTATCGAAGTAGGCAGAGAAAAAGCTGAGATCAAAGCCTCCTCTGTACCACATGAATTGCAGAGCTACAGGGTTGCTCTCCCACCCCACTGAGCTTACCTATTCATGAGGAGGTACAGGACGTTGATCCTACCAGAAAATACCACTCAAGCAGGGTAAAGCTACCAGCGAGTACTTTGGAAAATGCAGCTGGTTTTTGTAAATGTCCATCTGCCCTCTACAGAAAGCACTATACTGAGTTGTGGAGATAGCACAAATGTTCACAGAGGAATACAAGTTACTGAATCTTCACGACCCACTTGGCTGTTAGCATATCTATAAACTAAAACACTAAAAGTAGTCATCAAAAATATGGGTGTCTACTAACTGCAGTAGGATTTGCAGTGGCAAAATGTTGCCATATTGCTACAATCATATGTAAGATTGATTTCAGTAGCATTGTTTTTAGCTTTCCAAAAAATCCTAAAATCATCTGATGCCATCTGTTCTCTCACAAAATCCTTAGTGTGGCATTGGGTATCTCTCACTCACCTGTAACAGCAAAAACCACGAATAGCCCATAAAGCTCTACTTTTCAGAGCCACTCAAACATATGGTGTCTGTATTACACTGACCAGCTCTATCACAGGTCTGATCTATCTTTGCTTCACTGGATTTCCATCAGCCTGCTCCCTCCTGGAGTATTTGTAGTGCCCACTCAGCAGCACTTGCCGGAGAACTAGATTCCCTAATCTTCATGCCTGTGGCCTTGTGCCAGCCTTATAGATTATCCTCTGACTCCACCGGCAGTCCTCTTCAGAGCCTGAATGCCAAAGAGGTAAGAGAGCAAGTCCTCAACCTAACCATGTCATGCTGGAAGTATTAGAGATTAAAGCAAAATTGTTCACTACTAAAGCAGGAAAAAAAATACACAGTTCTAGACACAGCTAAGGCTTCAAACATGCAGAGTTTGACACCCTTTTAAACTATATGTTAAATGTCTTCATGACATTTTGATGCACCTTGAGAGTTACTTCTGAACCCAAAGTCTTTTCTTACATTAGCAAGAGCAGCAGCTATGCTACATACACACAGGTTACCCATCGGCAAAGTTCTGCCCACCAGTTCCTCTCTCTTGACCTCTTGTGTTTTGTGCCAGGCTTTTCTGGTGATGCTGTGTGTCTGCATATAAAAACATTTGGCCTCTTTATTCTGTGTTTCCACCCTCTTCCTGCAGATGGACAAAGTATATTTATTTTTGGCCAAAGCACAGCCATTAAATTTTAAATGTTGTTCCAAGGCTAAAGGGACACAGGCATTGGAAAACTTGTCAGTAAATGGAGAAAAACATTTCACAACAAGCATTCACAATACAGCAATTTTTATAACTACAGAATATTTCCGTAGTATTGATTGGAATCCATGTATCATATGCAGGTTTCCCTAATCATCACATTTACCTACTGATGTCTCTTTGAGCTGCCGCAAGGACAGGCAGCATCTGCAGTTGTTGCAAAATGTGCATTTATATAACAATATAAATGTATCTACTCTAATTTTAGCTGCTGCCAGCAGGGGAAAATACAAAGTTTGAAATTTTTCTAAACAACTAATTTGTACTTACTGTACCATCAACCTTACTCACATATGAATATTACACAAAGGATTTTTTCTGTTAATTTGGTCAGCATATACTTAGAATTTAAAAAATGTTCAATTACAGCTTAACCAATTTTCTACATCTTCTGGTTTTTCTGCCCCTGCCCTTTCAATGAAGAGACATCTCTCTGCTGCGTCTGCAATATAGTCTATTTCCTAATAATCCCACTGAGAAAAATGAAGCAGCCTAGCAACATTTGGTGGCCTTCTATGATGGGGCTATGGAACTGATGGAAAGGGGCTGAGCAGTTGATATCATCTACCTGGACTTGTGCAAACCATTCGACACTGTTCGGCATGATATCCTTGTCTCTAAATTGGAGATACATGGATTTGATAGGTGGACCACTTGGTGGATAAGGAACTGCCTGGATGGTAGCACGCAAAGAGTTGTGGTCAATGGCTCAATGTCCAGCTAGAGACCAGTAACGAGTGGTGTCCCTCGGGGATCAGTGTTGGGACTGATCCTGTTCAGCATCTTTGTCAGTGACATGGACAGTGGGATTGAGAGTGCCCTCAGCAAGTTTGCCAACAACACCAAGCTGTGTGGTTCGGTTGATATGCTGGAGGGAAGGAATGCCATCCAGAGGCTTGACACGCTTGTGAGGTGGGCTGATGCCAACCTTATGAAGTTTAACCATGCCAAGTGCAAGGTCCTACACCTGGGCCAGAGCAATCTCAGGCACAGCTACAGGTTGGGCAGAGAAGAGATTCAGAGCAGCCCTGAGGAGAAGGACTTGGGGGTGTTGCTCAATGGGAAATTTAACACGAGCCGGCTTCGGTGTGCGCTTGCCGCCCAGAAAGCCAACCGTATTCTGGGCTGCATCAAAAGAAGCATGACCAGCAGGTTGAAGGAGGTGATCCTGCCCCTCTCCTCTGCTCTCACTTGGAGTATTGTGTGCAGTTCTGGTGTCCTCAACATAAAAAGGACATGGGACTGTTGGAACAAGTGCAGAGGAGGGTCGCGAGGATGATCAGGGGACTGGAGCACCTCCCATATGAAGATAGGCTGAGAAAGTTGGGACTGTTCAGTCTGGAGAAGCGAGGAGCACGTGGAGAAGAGAGGTGTGTGGAGACTTCATAGCAGCCTTCCAGTATCTGAAGGAGACCCATAAGGATGCTGGGGATGGACTCTTCATTAAGGACTGTAGCGATAGGACAAGGGGTAACTGGTTCAAACTTAAACAGGGGAAGTTTAGACTGGGTATGAGGAAGAAGTTCTTTTCTGTGAGGGTGGTGAGGTACTGGAATGGGCTGCCCAATGAAGTTGTGAATGCTCCATCCCTGGCGGTGTTCAAGGCCAGTTTGGGCAGAGCCTTGGGTGACATGGTTTAGTGTGAGGTGTCCCTGCCCATGGCAGGGGGTTGGAACTTAATGATCTTAAGGTCCTTTCCAACCCTAACTATTCTATGATCCTATCTAAACCCATGTCAGGAAGGTTTGAACTTGATGATCTTAAAGTCCTTTCCAATCCTAACTATTCTATGATTCTGTGATTAGTTTAATCTTCATTATTTTCCTAATTGCCCCAAATTGAGTATTTCCCTAGTTCCTACAAGGATAAATTATATTCACCACTCCTTTTGTCAAGTCAAAAAAAAAAATAATATCATATTCAGAAATATTTACAAGCTATCTGGTTTACTACACAGTGGCAGAGGAGGATGGAGTATCCTTAAAAATGGACAGTAATCTCCTTCCTTTTTTCATTCCTGCAGTTTATATTATACCTGGGTTTGGGGTTTTTGTTTTAACTGGTTACCATGTGAACTGGCAACGCAGTATACAGCCTCTTTTACCTCTTAATGTCTTTCCATTTTGAGAAAAAAATAGCCAGTTTTGAAGGTATCTTTCTCTGAGAACAGATTGTATTGCAAACTAGACCTCATGCAAAAGAAGAATTCAAAGTACCATAAGCAATTCAACAAAACTATAACTACCACCAGGCAGATTTGCCAGTATGCTTTCATTTGGGAACAAAACTACTGGGTTTATTACTCCAAATACAAAATCATCACCAACAGGACTAAAAGCAAGTGTTAACAATGGAATAGGTCTTGAATATTAGGATTTGGTTATTCATTTGAATTTCCTAAGAATGGAGAATTTGTGAATGAAAATAATTATTTTCCAACCTCTGCACAATCCACATTATCTTGTAACTCAAGAATAAAGTTAAATGCATGGGAGTATAAAAGGGTTTGTGATGGAGACAGAGAAAGTTAAAAAAAGATTTAATGCCAAACGAATAACAAGATTGATAAATGTAATGGGAAGGAACTCTTACATTCCAGCCATATGCTGAAACTAATCTTTTCTAGAAAAACTGCATTCAACACAAGTGTATCTGGAGAAGAGCACTTAGCTGGGTGCAAGTCATAGATACTTGTATTCAATTTGTAAGGGGAGGAAATGGAAGAACAAGAGAGAGAGGAAAAGCTATAAAAAGAAGTCAAATTGCAATAGCCCTTTGACTGCTATTATAAACTGAAGAAGAGCTCCAATGCTGAAAACCTACCATTAATCTCTTATTTGTATGGAAAGCACATGCTTCTTTTTATCTGAAATACTTACAGTAATGACAGGAGCTGGGACTAGACAGATAAACACAATATGTCTGGTTATCAAGAAATTTAGATTTCTTTTCTAAATTTGGGTTTGAAACTGGTATTTGCCTACTGTGAGTCGATAGTGCATCTGCTCAGTGGAACTTATGTTCCCATCACTTTTACTGCTAATAGCAATGGTGAAATAACATTTTCATGGGACCCAATTTTTCAGGAAGCAGTCACTCCTAGTGGGGAGATAGTCTGGTTACTGAATCCTGCTCAAAATCACAGTACAAGGACTGAAAGTTTACAATGGTGAAGTCCAACAAGAGGCTAGACGCAGAACCATAAAAGACACTAAAATGTTTTTAAGCCCAAATTGTTCTGAGTGAAACATCTGAACTAAACAAACATTTTGTGATGCAACTCTTCTTAGAAAATTTACAGGAAGGGCTGCCTCTTGCTGCATTTCTAATTAGACTTGGTAAATAGAGCAGCTGTATACATCTGCTTCTTTCTATGCGTGTCTGATCTGAAAGTGGGTGATTGGGAGTGTCCATGTTTATTTATCAGCCTTATTTATTTTTATAAGAGTCCTGGAAACACCTGTGATTATTAACAGGAGACTGTGTGGTCCTTTGAACAGCTGTGCTGTGTAATGGAAAACAGCGAAGTTTCTGTCTTGCTTAACTAGCTAAGTCAAAGTTGGGGAAAACAGGAGGCCATGACACTACTCATGCAAGGAAGATACAGTTCATCTCTGGTTTTGTTTTTCAGGATGCTCTGTCATGTACTTTATTGGCCTAATTATAAGGTAACATACCAAACACACAGCTCTACTTCGATAACAGTATTAATTTTGGTGGTTGGCTTGAAGTGCTCATATGGATACTCAAGCCATCCAGCATAGCATTTTGAAAGCAAATGCAGACAGAATACTAACAGCAATTTAAGTTTAAGTCCCTCTGTTCATAAAAAAAAAAAAAGGCTACTTTTTTTTTCTCACTTTGCTATGTGTCCATCTCACTCCCCCTCTTATTTACTCCCACTGATTACACAGATGATGGTAATTAAACTAAATCATTCTATGGGAGTGCTGCCAAAGACAGATAAACCCAGGTCTTGCTGTATACGTGTCATATAATAGGGGTATCAATTAAAGTGCCTGATATTGAGCACCAAGATTATTTTATTTCAACATACACACAGTCTTACATTTCTGAATCATAAAGCCACAGTTTATCAACTGCTCTACAAGGCCACTCTTTGCCATGGAAAAACAGTAATTAAGACTGTTAAAAAAAAATGTCATTACATACCCAAGTTTTTACTCATTTGCTCTTTTGAACCCAGGAAAATACCATTAAGTTATACATTAAAAAAAAAAAGACAAAGGCAATGTCAACACCATGTCTGCCATTCCCTAAGCGTCTCCACATCTTTATTCCTAATTCACAAACAAAACATACCGATTCTTAAACTAATTAGTTTTTCTCCTTATTTTGAGGGCACACTTCTCAAACTTGAATTCCACAAGGGCTGTGAAGGTGCAGGTTAGGACTGACAGGAAGACTGAGTGACTATTTATCCCTCATATTTGGAATTCAAAACCATTCTACCAGCTGCTCATGTCATAATGGTAACATTGCACCTCTGAAACTAGTTGGTTTATGATTTAATGCTACCCTACTGCTTGGCTTCCTATCTCACATTTGCTGAATCAACACTATCACAAGCCAGCAATGCCTGCCCCTGACACAGCGATGTTTCAATACATGATGATTCATCATGACAGGACACAGAAAGCCCTGTGGCATGTGCAGAGAAGCTTTAAACAGTGCTTAGTTTTTAACTTATTTTAATTAAAATAGCAAATACAGAAGAGAGAAGAAAACAACCTTTCTGTATCACATCAGGTTTTTTTGTTCCACTTACCAGCACAGGATTGAATTGGTTCCGTTAACAAATTCTATTTAAAAAGAATATTTTCTTCCCTACTTTCATATTTTATTTTCTTTTATGAATAGCATATCTAAATGCACACAGCTACTGTCTGCAAATACTACAGAGAATCACTAAATATAGGACAGCATGAAAATATGTTGAATACATTTGTCAGCGCTGTATTAAAACAGAGCTGCATAGCAGAAAGATTCCCACATTGCTAATAGATACTGGCGTTATCACCTTTCCCAAGGTGAGAGCACCCACACAGCTATCATAATCAGTGACACTTTTGCAAACTGGTTAAGGATTCTTTTTTTTGTCAGTAAAATGCACGCTGAAAATGTGCTAATGAAGGTTATGCAACTTTTTTTGTATTATATTATTAGCAAAAATTCATTATTTCATTTGAAACTGCAAAGGTCTGAATCTCCCTTGTTTGAAGTGTTGGCAGGACAGCTGCAGAGTGCACCTCAGATTAATGGGAGCCATGACAAACAGAATGAGATACCCCAGTGCAAACTTTCCATCAAATATGCACAACAGGTAAACAATTGCAAGCATGCATATTTCCTCTGCACTGTCAAGTTATTGCAGATGACATTAGGTTGTTATGTAGCAAGGGACATCAAAGCAGTGTGTCACATCAGCAGAAAATCCAGAAATAGCTCAAGAAATATTTCCACAAACTATTTTCACCCTTTCCCAGGAAAACTACTGTGAAGCTGCATGGTAGATCTAAAAAAATACATCAGTTTGCAGGCTTACTAATACATGATACAGAAGTGAACCGATGTGCTTTAATGAACCTTTCAGCTTCATACCAGCTCTGTAGAACAAAAGAAGAGCTGTAGAATTCCCTATCAAAAAAGGAGTTCTCCTAATGATACAACTCCATCATTGATCTTCTTTTCTTCAAACATATTTGTGATATTCATGGTGCTATCTGAAAAATCTCATATTCAGAATAAAAGTAGCAGAAACCATCCCTTTCCCAGACTTTAAAATAAACTAGCTACTTTTATTCCTTACAGGTTACAGGAGCTCCACTGTGCATGCCAAGTTGTGATGAGAAGCTTTACTGAGTACATTTTCACACCGTGACTGCAAGTGAAGGCAACTCTTGTAATCCACATTTAATCTTCTCTGTGCTGCCAACTGCTGCTTTTTTAAATCCTCTTCCAGACAGTGGCAGCCACCAACATGTTCTACAGCCTATGAACAACTGAACAGCAGTGCAGGGAAATCCTGTTACTGGTACTTTTCAAATCACTACAAAGTAGTTTGTACATAAACAGTGCCAAAAATTTCAACTATGCTCACTTCAGAAATGACAAAATTTTCATGTTGATTTTGGTAAAAATACTTTTTCTGCTGGGAATGTATAATGAAGGAGAATTTGGTGGAGTTTGCAGTAAAACAGTATATCATTTGAACATCTCAAAAAAAAATCAAGTACACGTATACTCATTTTAAAACAAATACAGAGATCACAACTGTTTTGTTCTCTTAATGTTCTCTACACATTGATTCCACATATTTAGCTCTTGTGATAATCATGAAAACAAAAGAAAATCCGAATTATCTTTCCTTGGAGACTACAAATTTGTACTTACTCTCCCCTGTTCCCAGCAAATTACTTGGGTCAAGTTCAAGATACTCTTAATATCATTTGTTATCGCATGGGCTTCTGGCAGACAGCAGTAGCTTACATTTCCACTGGCATTTATTACTATTAGGTGTCCATGTAAGTCTCCTGGTTTTAGTAGATATCTTGCCTACTGTTCTCACATTTAAGAAAATAATCCTCCAGTCAAATTAGTCATACTTAAAAAGCTTACATCTGCTAATTCACAGTAATAAGTAATAGACAAAATGCAATGTTATAGGAAGTATTTTACACGAAAGATATGGATATGTTCTCTACACCACGTATAAAGGGCACAAAGCAATGAGATTAAATTGCGGCAAGAAAGATTCAGGTTAGAAGCAGGAAAAGCATCCATCAAACCAGGGAAGCTAAAACGCTCAAGAAGAGTGATTGGGGGTGCAGTGTCACTCCTGTCATTGGAATAAGTACATCTAAGAGTGTTAAAAAACTACCTTGAAGTATTAAAGGTCTTGTCAATCTTACTGTGGGTGAGATGGCCTAAATAACTTCTTGTAGTCCTTTCTATCCCAACCATTCTAGAATGTGCAGGAGACACGAAAAATATGAAGTTCAAAAATGGATTTAAAAAAAGTTTATGTCACACTCTAAATTAGCATCTGAACTCATCTCTAGAGCCTACTTCTTTCTTTCAACACCTATTACCAGAAAGCACACCCCTGGGGAACTGCAGTGTGGGAGAAGCAAGGGGACAGAAAAAACATTAGATATAACCAACGCTACAACTGACAAGAAATTCACCTTTTAATCTTCTTTCCCGGTTGGTATTTAGAAGCTCATAAAAGTGACATAGCCCAGATGAAAAGAAGTAAGTACTAAAAAAGTCCCACCAGAAATGGTACATAACACAACAATTCCTTAATATTGTTGTCATTCATAATTGCAAGCTTTCATTAAAATATTAATGAAAATGACACTGATTTATACCAAAGTGACTTGGATAACTCTCTTCTACCTACAGCTTCAGTTTCTCCAGTAACTATCTCCATGCCATTCTCTACAAATTTTGATGTCAGAAACATTGTCTGAAATGTTGTAAGACAAGAAGAACCTTGAAAGCATGTACGTAACAAGGATGAGGCAAGTTATTACGAAGACATCTGAATCTGTGTTCACAGAATCATAGAATTCTAGAATGGTTTGGGTTGGAAGAGACTTTAAAGTTGATATAGTTCCAGCCCCCTTGACACACGCAGGGATGACTTCCACTAGACCGGGTTTCTCAAAGCCTCATCCAACCCAGCCTTGAACACTGCCAGGGGTGGGTCAGACACAGCTAAGAAAGTTGGGGATGTTCAGCCTGAAGAAGAGAAGGCTGCATGGAGACTTCATAGCAGCCTTCCAGTATCTGAAGGAGGCCTATAAGGATGCTGGGGATGGACTCTTCAGTAGGGCCTGCAGTGGTAGTACAAGGGGCAATGGGTTAAAACTTAAACAGGGGAAGTTTAGATTGGATGTAAGGAAGGAGTTCTTTACTGTAAGGGGGATGAGGCACTGGAATGGGTTGCCCAGGGAAGTTGTGAATGCTCCATCCCCAGCGGTGTTCAAGTCCAGGCTGGACAGAGCCTTGGGTGGCATGGTTTAGTGTGAGGTGTCCCTGCCCATGGCAGGGGGGTTGGAACTAGATGATGTTAAGGTTCTTTATAACTCTATTTTATGATTCCATGATTCTATGATTCCGACACTCCAGTCACAGGAAGCATTCTACCACATCTCTGTGATGCCACTAAGATTATAGCCCTGCAGATGCACATGTCTCTATCTTCTCTTTTTTATTCCCCATGCTACATGTGCTTGCATAGAGGTATGTAAATTAGTCCCCCAGTGAAGCTGACTTACTTGCTGGAACTTCTTTGTGCTACTCTTCAGTTGCTCTCCTGCTTACCTGCGATCCCAGGCCCTGGGCATCCCTTGTTGGCACTGGCATCAAACTGGTATGAGAGGGATGAATTAAGATTCCCCTCCTCCAACAACATTAAAGCCCTCTTCACCATCTTGGCAAGCCTATGACTGAAGATGCTTTTCCCCTTCTCTGACAGATAGACCCCATCAGCCCAGACTAGACCAGGTTTCTCTGGTTTTGGAGAGCCAGAAGCACAATGGCATCATGGCAGCAACCACATAGACTGTTCTGCTCCAGTGGAAGGGATCACCATTCACAGTCATCCCCACAGGCATCCCTTGCATATATGCTGCTTTTCCTGATCTGCCAGTGCAGTTGTTTCTGCATGGAATAATAATAACCCAATCCAAATGCATGATCCAGTCTACAAACTTGTAACAAGTACATTACATACACTAGCCCAGGTCAATCAGAGTTCACTACAATCAGGATACAATACCATGAGCAGCTGAGTTTGTTACATGAGGTGATGAAGGGGAAGAGTGACCCAGGTAGCTGGGCTTATCATCCTCCTAGCTGGCCGAGCAACAGCTAAAAGAGGATGTGGGTTCAGGCCTCCAAGGAGCATGGAATGGTGATTGTGCCCTTTTTCCCCCTGATAGTAGAATGCAACTCAGTGTGACACTTCTGTGTTTTAACAGCACCCGTCTGCAACATTTTTCTTTGTGCAGATAATAAATATCCATCCACAAAGAAACTAATTCTCTCCCACAACCCTTTTCCTTTATTCTTTTATTACCATGATTCTTCAGTAAAAAATAATTTCTTCTAGTCATTCCTAACCTCTGCCATGTATAAAACTGTCCTTATTGAATTCTAGCTCTATTTTCAGGCTACATATTAGTCCATAAGATTAAAAAGTTAAGAAAGGCGGTTAATTTTTGTGCATAAAGAAGATTCATGGACAAATTGCCTGGTTTACGGAGACAAAGAAGGGCAGTTATAAAAAGATGACAGTTACAAAAGGAGCAAGATTTTCATTCTTCAAAGTCGCATAGAGAAGATCAATAGAACACTCTGTTTTTTAATACTCTAATGTATGCCTCTGTAATTAAATGTTAGATTTCCTATTTGAGAAATTATCAGATTAAAGTTGGGTTGATCAAAGGTTTAAATTTAATTTGCCTACTTTAGATATCCTAATAGAGATGTCCTGTTGATTCTCAAACCAGTAGTGTTTAAATTAGCATTTCAGGGAATGCCTGATCACATTGTGAACTACAATATGTTTTTCTGTACTGAGCACTAAATTCTGTCCTTTTAGGGAAAAAAAGAGAAGCACATGAGTAATAAAATGTATACCACACCCTATCCTTTGAATTTTCTCAGCCTAATTGCTCACTACACCCACAGACTCACGTTTCTAGAAAATAGATTTAATAGACTTCAACCTATACATTTTCAACTGCATTTTTTATTCATTCTCATATAGAAGACAGCTCTCAGCAGAGGATCAAACCTGTAACAACAATGCAAACTTCATCCTGTTTCTCACCATATGCAGTATGTGATGCACAGGCCTACCAGGACAATGAAGAAAATCTCTTTTTATGTCAGCTAAAAAGGGAACTCCTTGGACATCATAATCAGCTTTCTTTATCTTACCATTTAAAAGAGTAAAGTAAAACAAAACTAAAACCGAATAGCTTTCCTGTCTTGTTTTAGTAAAACAGTACAATAGGCCACATTGAAGACACCTATGAAAGAAGAAAGATATCAACAGCATGACAATTTTGGTTCGCAAAATAGCTAAATATGCATAGCTCAACTAATTGACAGGAATGAACCTCAACAGTAACTGAACAGAATGAGCAATTAGTCTGTCTACCAGCATTTCAGATACCACATAGACATTTTCAGCTCAACTGCATAACTAGCATAATTCTGGAGAATGATTTTCCATTACAGATACGGCATATTTCACCAAATGTTGGGCAATTTTTTTACCTATGTTCTCAAGCCAATAAAACATGTAAATCTGCCTATCTGATATACTTTTATTTCAGAGTCTTGATTTCTTCACCTCTCTTTTAGTCCTTTGAAATGATGCAGAATAAATTTGTTTCCACAATCCCAAAGACCATCCAGTCTAACTTTAATTATATAATGAAGCAGATGCCCACACCAATGCTGTTATCATTCTCTCTCTTCACTGTTCACATAAAAATGACAGACGCTGTCCACAGGAATCTCAACCCACCCAAAATCTCCTTTTTTTCCACCTCCCCTCTCATATGTAGACAGGTAAGGATACCTAAAATGAAGCAAAAAGAATCTGGGCCTTAGCTGCATCTTTAATCAATAGTAATTAAACACTTCTACCTAACAGCTACATAACACTGAATCTGATCACTGAAAGACACCAAAATGTGAACCCAGTAGCAAACAAAATCTTGAATCTGAACCTTAGACTGGATTCTGGATCTGGATCAGTCTTTAAACAACACCATATCTAACCCTCCAACTGAGTCTGAATTCCCACTTTGGGTTCTGAGTGATTTTTCTTTAAAGAAAAATACATACTTTTTGAATGTTAAGGTTAAGGTTAATTACCAAAAGTTATCCAGTGGCCCTACTGATGATCACAATGGCTATGTCTATTTCAGCAGTCTGGAATTACAGAGGGAGGAACTATAGCCACTGTGTTGAACAGTCCAACACATACGTCTAGCAGTAACAGAATAAGTTGAATGTTGGGAAAGACTGCATGAGAAGAATGTAATAAAGTGTGAAATAGTTTCATAAGAAGAATCACAGAAGCAGCAAGATGGCGCTTTGCATGGTGCAAAAATATACGTAATACATCTATAAGACCAGTTTTCTTCATCTACAGTTATGTACATACAATTATTTGCTCTCATATATATATGACAAGAAAGGTGAAAAATGCATCATGTTTACATTCAAAGCTGCACACACAGGTATGAAAGCAAACTTTGACAATTCTCATGCTTATAATATTTCTTCTTCTTAATTTCCCTTACCACTTGAATACTAGGAGGGGGGAAATGACAGTACACAATGTCTGATAACATGAATGATTTTTGAAACTCTTCATATTTACATTTTCTTTCTGATCAGCAAGGTGAGAATTAAAAAATTAATGATGCTTCTTCAGTTCATGAACAGATGCTGCTTGAATTCTCAAGGGCCAGAATATTTTATATCAGTATTGTAATGGACAATTCTTGAAACAGACCCATAAATCCATGTAAAAGAGATTAATTTTGATTGTGAGAAGGAATGCACATGCAGGATGACAAATCAGTAAAAATTAGAAGTGTTACTACATAGCTGTTGGCATTTCATACTATGCACAAAATGTTCTTCCGTCTTGCTTATTACACTTCAGTCTTCCTTTCACAATGGGTTATTAAGTATCTTACAATTTGGAAACTTCTTTTTTATTATACATCCTTAGTAACACTCTGAATCCTTGTTTTTTTACAAAACAAAAAAAAAAGATTTGAGATATCTAGGAATGCCCCTTAAAGCCTGAAAAAAATAGTACTGTAGAAAAAAATATAGCCAAGGTAGGATAATTTCATCCTTTTCTGAACAGGCAGAGGCTATCAAAAGCACAAGTAGCATGAAGAAGAACAGACCTCCTGAATTCTATATAATAAATAAAAAAATGTAGTCAAGTTAAGCAAGGAAACTGCTTTTTCTCCAAGTTCTACAGTTCTAGCAGAAGGTAGGTGGTTTGATTTTCAAACATGCACTTTACAGTTAGGAGTCCTTCAGTTTTCATTTCTAATGATCACAAGATATATGCTTCATGTTGGGACTTTCCCCCCCAACGCCCCATCTACAGCTCATTATTCATTTTTGTCCCACCTTGGGGTTTTTTTACTTCAAAACATTTCTGCATTTCAATTTTATTTTTTTATTATTATTTTTCCATTGCCACTCTGTCTTTGAAATGCTTTTACAGTTTCTATCTTACCTCTCTCCTCCTGTTTCCACTTTCTTGCTTTCCAGGCAGCTGTCCTAAGTGTAAGCTCTGAGAATGTAAATAGAAATCCCCCCTTCCTGCATCTTCAGGCAGAGCTTTGGGTGTATTTATCAAGAATTTTCCAGGTAACAGGGTTATAAGTAATAAAAAGACTGTAAGACTCTCAGACTCAAAAAGGCCAGGATCATTCAAATTTAATCTATAATAATTATTTTTTTATAAGAGAATATTCAAAGCAATCATGTAAAGCAGTGTAGAAAGAAAGTGAGTTTTAGACTCTCCCCCACAAACAGGTCTTGTGTCAGGTTTGACTTCAGTCTACTTAGCAGCATAGGAAGGAACAGGAAACTCTTCACAACCCCTACTAGCCCCTTGGAAACCTCTTCCCAGCTCATTGGGACTGGTGCTGCTCCTGGCTACTCATTTGAATCACTCTTCAGAAGCTGGCAGTAACAGACAGTTGTGACATCCCATGAAAGTTGCAGAACATAAAGATATCCTCATATCTTCTGCATGTCCAATACTTTTTCCTTTATGAAATTTTACTTTGCAATTCTATAAGTTGAAAATTTAGAGAAGTCGGGATTTAGACTTTATCTAATTCTTAGATTTAAAATTAATCTTATAAATTTTGAGCAAGGTTTTACTACCTGAGATGTGTCACCTATTTGCCATTTCCTAATATATAGTATCAGTAAAAGCAATCCTTTCTACCCACCTAGTGACAACCGTGTATATTATTGTTGATTGAACAATTTGTCAATTGCTTGACTAAAATTACTATTAATAAGCTATGATGTAATTAATCACAAATGTGGAAGCTATTCTATAATTTCTTTAAAAAACTCCTGTGAATTCATTAAATCCAATAAAGTAATTGGAACACTTTCTGAGAAATTCAGAATTCATTACATGGGGTGATTTTTTTTCCTGTGCTCTGTGGTTCATAATAAATGAATAAACCAGATTTCAAGATTCCTTCTCAGCAGGAATATCCTGTCACCCAGCCAGGGTCCTGTTGCAACATCTATTATTAAACGCACTATTTAATTAGGATACACACTCAGGAGATCTGCTTCATCAGGATGTCTCCCAGTGAACACATTCAAGTCCAGCAACACTCATTGGCAATGACTTTCATAATGGGGACTGTAAATTTCCTTAATTGCCTTAGGGTGAATTAGTGTGTTGAGTCTTGTAGTACTTCTGTCTTGTCTGACAACAGCTTTCAGGTTTTCTCTAGCTGTGACAGAAAACACATAAAATATGTATCTGATTTTGGCTCGGATAGAGTTAACTTTCATCCTAGTAGCTGTGTTTTGGGTTTAGTATTACAACAATGCTGGTAACACACCAATGTTTTAGTTGCTGCTAAGTAGCATTTAGCCAATTAAGAACTTTTCAGCCTCTCAGGCTCTGACAGTGAAGAGGGGCACAAGAAGCAGGGAGGAAGCAGAGACAGGACACCTGACCCAAACTGGCCAAAGGGATATTGCATATCACAGCATGTCATGCCCAGTAAGCAAACTGGGGGAAGTTGGCTGGGAGGGGATGATTACTGATCAGTGATGAGATGGGTATTGTCAGTGGGTGATCAGCAATTTTATTGTACATCACTTGTTTCTTTGGGCTTCTATTCCTCTCTTTCTTTTGTTATTTTCATTAATATTATTACTATTGTTGCTATTATTATTATACTTACTTTATTTCCACTATCAAACTGTTGTTATCTCAACCCACTGGTTTCACCTTTTCCCAATTCTCCTCCCCATCCACAGGGTGGAGGCAAATTGGGAGTGAGCAAGTGGCTGTGTGGTACTTACTTGCTGTCTTGGGTTAAACCACAATGTGTACCTACTGAATCCTCCTAGCTCCAGCTGTGCAATAATGTCAAGAAATAACAGTGCTAAGGAGAGTGGGCTTGAACAGCCTTCAAGTCAAGTTAAAAAAATGCATTTTCACTGAACATTAAAAATTCCAAAGAATAACATCAGTGAAAAATCACATTTAAAATTAATAACTCCATGGAAAAGTTTTCATATAGACCTCAAAAATCATTTTCTGTTAGGGAAAAAACCTCTTCCTTCTTGCACCATGAAGGTTTCTGTCAAAAACAGCATGGAAGGAACAAGAAGGTTCTTTTGACAAGGGGAATAAGTATAAAACATAAATAGATAAAATCCATTAAACATCCTCTTTGAATATGTTTCTACACAGAATGAGAAAAAAAGTATAGGAAAAAAGATTATCCTAATTGCTCAGTTGCAGAAGGGAAAAAACCACACCTAGTAAAAATGATGCACACATTTGCAGGGTACAGATTTCAAGCAGATGACTAGCTCTTTGACACTCTTCAAGTCCCAGAAGACATATGGTCAATGTCTGCAACTTTAACAGGTATATAACTGGTATGAGAATTGCAACTCCAACAGGGGCTCTATCCTACGTGTTATTGATAACTCTCACCTGCAGAAGAATATAAAAGTACCGAGAAATTGCTAAACACCCTGGAAATTTGGCCGATCTTTGTAAAACGGATCCTTCCTTTATAGTACAAGTCACTCATCATAAATGTTAATGATATCCTTTACTTTGTATTTCTTAAACGTTTTGCAATTTGAGGAACATCATTGTAAAATAACAAGATCATTTGAATGGGATTCCTTCCTTCCTTATAAAGGTTTGCTACAGATACTTCACATCTTTGTTTTTCACAGGATTAATTGTTTCTTATATATTATTTATAAATCCTATAACAGCAGAGTTAATTGATAGCTATCACAAAGACAAGGCTAAAAGGCTGTAATTTGCCAATTTACTTTATTAGCTTTGTCTCAAATGAGCATAATTCAAACCAGAAAATATGAACTCAGAGTTCTTTTATTTCCCTTACTAAAAGACAACTTTCTTGTGAAGTTTGAAATACTAATTTGAAATTAGTAGTGATCATTCTTTCAAGTTTTGTGTCTGCTGCTCACAGATCCATCTTTATTTGAAACCTTTCAATATCTGGAAACACACATGCTTTGGATTTCTGGAAGAATCCCAGTTCTGACGGTATTTTGGTATATTCACCTACTTAAAACTATTTTTATCAGTTTAAACTGTGTGCTAGCAACAGCTTTATATCTGGGCAAAACCAATCTGGGTCTTACACTGGTATATGTCACAAAAAAAACCCAAAACTCAACAATTAGTATGTATTTAATGTTAGCAATGCAGAAGATTTCTGACTATCGAGGTACTCACACTAATCATGATCATATGCCGGGGGGGGAGGGGGGGGCACTTCTGCGTCCCTCTGTAGTTTATTGACCCTTTTTTGCCTTTGGAATGAAAGCTTTGCTTCAATTCACACTGACAAATTATGAAATTCCATTCTATGTGTATTTGCATTTAACTACAGAGACACAGAAAGAGAAAAATCCCAGTCTCATTAATTCCTCTGCCAACACCTTTGAATATGTATTCCATTTTACAAGAAAGGAAAATACTGAGCGTGACCAATCATTTGATGTTATTAGGTAATTCTTTTTGTTATGCATAACTATCATAATTCAGAAGGCTGGCTGCCACCCAGCTTTTCTTAACTATTCTAGAACTAATCTTGGTTTAACCGACTTTGCTGTAGTTCTTCACAGATGTATTCGCCTTCCATTGAAATCCTATTAAAATTATTTGACTAAATTTTCTCATTGAAATGAATTACTCTCATTAGATATTTCATTCAAAGACAAACCTTTTCCAAAAGCATTTATGTTACATTTACTACAAAACAGTTTCTCTGATTGTCTGCAAGTTCTTTTATTATAAGCTTAAGAAGAGTTTTCCAGTCTCAGCTGAACCCTTCATGTTTCTTTTAAATTGTTAATATCATCTCACTCTTTACTGTTCTCTCTAAATCAAATGATCTAAATCCCTTTAATCTGTCTTCATTTATAAGCCTGGTCTAACCTTTCACCATCTTATTCATCCCTTTGGTCAATTCAAGTTCATGACCAGTTATTTTGAAATAATTCTGCTTAGCTCTTGCTTACTGCAATGTGTAAGTGCCATTTTTATTCAGCTCAGTGTTGAGGGAACTTGTTCTGGTTCTGAAAGAGCTAGAATTAAGAATTAGCTGGTCAGCTAGCCAGTAGCCTCATCATTTGTTCCTTGCCCTGCTCCCTGCAAGCTCTGTGTTTCTAGAATATTCCTGTCCTACCAGAAACCTGCGCTGGCAGCAGGTAGCATGCTCTGCTGTGTATCAGGCACAGGCTGATGTCAACAAGTACAGGCTGCATCTAGACAAATAAACATATTCTGCACAAATACCATACTGAAAAGGAATTTTGAGAAAAACATGTGTCAGATAATTTGCATAAGAAATATAACCTTCAAGAAAATATAAATACCTGATTTAGCAAATGCTATTTGCTGGCTGCTACACTATCAAGCATTTTAAGCTTACCAACCACCGTTATCTAACTCTGGATTAAACTCCTTAATCTGTGTCCCACAGATTTTCTCCTTGGCGAATGCTAAGTAAATCCATAAATTCCAAACTCTTCCCACCACACTTGAACTTCATCTGCTGCAAGGCTTAGTGTTAGGTATCAGACCTCAGCTCATGTATTGAGCCTTAGTGCCACTGGTCACTTGAGCTAATGCTGGGGAATATGTTCTAGGTCAACATCTGGTGCATCTTGCTTCTTTCTCAGCCTTGGTTCAGCCCTCAGATAAGTGTCACTATCACACTGTAACACAGTACTGCACCACCCCACTACTCCAACCCAGTGACTTTTTCTGTTTGTGACAGGAGACTGAGCAATAATCACCCAAAAGCTTGTCTTCTACCTTGTTTCTGCTGGGATGACTCTGTTTACCTTCATGGACAGGTGTGTAGATTTGTAAACCAGCTCACATACTGTACTGTTATTTTGTTGGCTGCTCATTTTTGTTCTTTTACTCCTTTTTATAAAAACTCTTTTCCCATGTCGAGAATCACTTTAGGGTCATCAACACAGCCCAGTCATGACAGCTCCTGCTGATTCAAAGAGACCCAAGGCTGAAAGACATAATTTCTCACAGGGGATCAGAACTTAGAGCTGGTTGAGCAAAACTACTCTGTAACCACACATTAAAGAAGAAAGCAAGCAGCTGTGTTATGCGCCTTGATTAAATGGCCTCTTTATTCATCACCAATTCTATCAGCTTCAGTTGAAGAAACCTTACCAACAGGCAATTTTTAAAGAGAAAAAAGAAACAAAATCTGCAGTCTTTATGCACACATATTCAAGTACCATCTCCAAGAAGAACATCTATTGAAATAATCTGAGCTAGAAATATGCTGCTCATTGACAGTCCAAGATAACCAAGGGTTTATTGATCTCTCTCCTCCTCTTCTTCCTCCACTACAAGAAAGAAAGAACAATAAAGAGCTGCTGTTGAGATAAAATGCACCATACTTGACATCATGTATAATGCAAAAAAAAAAAAAAAATAAAATCTAGGATTAGCTGAGTTACTGTCAGTACAATATCAGTGAATTATGGGTTTTTTTTTTATTTGGTTGTTTTCTTTTTTTTTTTTTTTTCCCCAGCCTTACATTTGCCCCCTGAATTCTACAACAGTTGGAAAAAAAAAAAACCAAAGATAATATCAAGTATGTACATCCTGGGAATGCAAAGCTGCACGAGTATATCCACAGAAGCAGATGCCATTACTTGTTCACTCGAGTTCTGAGCTGGCTGGAAATAAGCCAGCTCCAGTACAAAAACTACAGAACCATGATACTTGTTTTATTATTTTAGGATGAGCACTATAACACGTGCTGCTGGCTTGCACCCAGCTGTCTGAGAGCGCAGATGGAACAGGAGCACAACTGTCCAAACCTGTACATGTAAACATCTCCTGCATGTCACTGCAGATCTCCATTTCAGGAGCTAGGACTCCATGGGTCACACACAGTGAATCTGATTCTCCCTTCACTAGTACTTATATAGAAAATAATGTCATAAAAGACAGCAAAATGCACTCATCACCACAGATATTAAGTGTAATGAGAACCTGGCTTAGCAACATCTTCAAAGTATATTAATTCCCCCCACTGATTTAGTGCTTAGTTGTTCCTTTTCCAGGCTCTAGGTTTATCTCCTTGCATTTTAGTACAGCCAGGACAGATTCTGATGACACAATATGTGGCTAGATGCTATACTTTAGTACCTGAACGGTTAATACCTGGCAGTATATTAAAGCAGCATTTCATGGTTCCAACTTTCCTGAACAGAAATTAAACTACTAGAAAGCAATTACATTACTAATTTCTTATCAAGTCACACTGATATTTTGTGAAGAGGTTCCCTGTGTTACAGCCCTATCTGGAAGGGTATGAGGATGTTATGGACGGAAACAGCATTCTGAGCTCTTACTGGTAACTGGGGAGTGGGTGGTAGTTAATTCAGAAAATGTCCATGATCAGAACATTTTTCTTTCATGTCTGACCACTGTCCTATTTCAGCAGGCAGCGTTGGATGTTTTGCAAAATGAAAAAATTAGTATTACTTTTTCATTCAGTGCCTATTCTGAGATTTAATTCATTGATTTTTAAAATAATTTAGAACTTACCTCCTTCACAATATACCTTACCTCACCCAGAAGTTTCTAATTCAAACCCATACCTTTAGATTGAACTAGTGAAATCTGTTTTCTTTTAGTTTCTGTCCCAGGCACAGAGATCACCTGTTTATTCAACAGCTACCACATCTCTAGTTCTCTAAAGTAGTCATTCAGCTAGAAAAAATCTCTGGATTTGGCTGACAGTGTTCAGCAGTGGAATTATCTTACACCATTTGCTGAACTTTCCATGTCTTAGATAATGTACTGGTATTATCTAAGGTAAATAAAATTTTTCAACCTGAGTTTGTCCAGCACCAGTCTTAGGTATTGAATTTTGTAGTATCTTTTGTTCTAAAAGGGATATCTTCTCTTCCTGAGACATACAGACAAGTTCAGATCACCTCTTGACCTTCTTCTCTTCAGTGAGAGATTTGTGTTTCCCACCATGAGATATACTTTACAACTTTTCAACATTTTCTTTCTCTAAACCATTTGTTTTAACTGGAGTCACAACTGAATACATTATTTCAATATTACTGTCACTAACAGATATAGAGACAACATGTTTTTGCTGTTCTAATTAATACTTCATAAGCAACTTATTGGACACTCTTTTCTTCATGTATTGCCCTGCATTTAAATATCTTCAAATTCATGTGGCTTGAGTGCATCCATCTTTTCTGTTTGGCCAGTACTTCACAGGTATGACTTGTCTGGACATTCTAGCATTTACTTTATTTTACCACTTCATTATCCATTCCATTACCTATAAACCTGAAAAACTTCCCACCCAACAACCCCTGCTTTCCCCCAATCTCAAATTTTTACTTTTGTACATGGGAAATAAATTTCTTCTCTGTTTCTGGAAAAATAATTCATGTGGACATTTGAGCAAGTTTTAACCGGCTCATTCACTGAATGAGTTAAGTAGGTAATAATCCTTCCAGCTGTACACTGTATATCTTCTACAATGTCTCAGTTTACATACAAGTGTAAGGCTTATATCAAGGAGGCTAGACTCTCATAATAAATCACCTTCTTGAAGACACCAAATCTTTCCTAGACTTTATAGGCCACTTAGCTGTTTAGACTTTCACCTTGACCAAGTAAAATGCGGGATGCTCTTTTCCTCATCCTACCTCCATGTGCAAGTTTTTTTCAAACGACAAAACATCTGCAGAGTAATATCACAGTTCTGTGGCATAGTCTTCGCTCTTGTTTCTGCTGAGTTAGCTGAGAAAGAAGGTGTGAGTCACCCACAAGGGATAAGACTGAGGTGTAAAAGACAACAACAGGCATATAAACAGCTAGAACCCTAAACTGGTTCACAGCTTAATGTCTCACCAGCCCATACTCATTTTTGCACAATTTATAAACCAGACAGATTTTCTCAGTACTTTGTGTGACCTAAAAAAAATCTTTATATTCATCATATTGGAATGAAAATTTCAAATCCTGGTCAGTATTTTTGAAGAATGGTCTTGCAATATCCACACACTCACAATACCTGCAAATGATGGTACCATGTGTATGTGCTCATATTCACAAACACAGAGCAATGTAGTATTTCTGTGAATTTCACAATTAAGCTAAAGCAATCACATTTGAGGGTCTGCGGTCATATGCTATGAATCATTTATATCCCATATTATTAATTTGATCAAAATAATGCCAGCAATGCAGAACACAGCTTTGATAATTTCATAAAGTAAAAACTGTTAAATTAGATTTACGAACAAAGCTCAAGTAATCAGGTTGCTTGACAAGTTCTCCCCATGACAGATTCCCGTTTTAACTGATTAATACTGTTCTGCTCAATCTACAGAGCCACAAGCTTCCTGAGGTGCTGTTCATGAGCCACAACACGCGCATGCAGCAGACAACTGTATAGGTCCTACAAACATGTTTGTATTTGTTCAACCACAGAAACTACAAAAGACAGAGAAACTGCAATTTATTAAAAAAAATATACCTCTGGTTTTTTGTTTGGAAGACAGTTGAAAGAGAGGTTGAAACTTCCAAAAACACCTGCTCAATAGCTTCCTAGCCTTTCTCATTGCGATGATTCTGACTGGCGCTGTGTAGCATGGTACAGTTCTTGAAGCTAAGGAGATGCCAGTGAGAGTGATAATGCTGAGTGCTCTAGCAGGGCCTTAAATAATTGCACACTGCATTGCAGACCTTGAAAGTCTGGTGTAGTTAAGGAAAGTAACATGAACAGACTATGAATGCAAGTAAGTAAAATTCTTCCTAAATAATAGTCATTCTTTGAAATTGTGCTGGTTTTGGCTGGGATAACATTAATTTTCTTCACAGTGCTTCAAATGGGGCTATGTTTTGGATTTGCTCTGGAAACAGTGCTAATAACACAGGGATATTTTCGTGGCTTCTGAGAGCAATGAAACACAGAGCCAAGGCCTTTTCTGCTCCTCACACAACCCCACCAGCAAGCAGGCTGGGGGTGCACAGGGTGTTGAGAGGGGACACTTCTGGCACAGCTGACCCCAACTGACCCAAGGGATATCCCACACAACATGGTGTCATGCTCAGCATAAAGCTGGGGGATGAAGGAGAAAGGATGGGAACGATGCCATTTGTCTCCTCAAGTAACTGTTATGGATGATGGAGCCCTGCTGTCCTGGAGATGGCTGAAGCCCAGCCTGCCCATGGGAAGTGGTGCATGAATTCCTTGCTTTGCTTTGCTTGTACCCTCAGCTTTTGCTTTAATTACTAAAGTGTCTTTATCTCAACCCATGAGTTTTCTCACTTTTACTCTTCTGATTTTCTCCACCATCCCATCCAGGGAGGAGTGAGCGAGCGGCACTTATTTGCCAGCCACAGTTAAACCTCAAAAATTGTACAGTTGGATATATAACAGATATTAAAAAAAAATATATTGCACATAGTAAAACATCAAACCATAACAAGTGCTTTTCATTGTTGTCATATACATGAAAAATTTTTAATAGAATAACAGTGAATTTTGGTACCATACCCTTAGCATATTTACATTTCAGTTGTGCACCTTGACACAATTTATCATATATCTTGATGCTTTTCTGTTGTTAAATCAATTTAAATATTTCTTCCTTACATTAATAACAGTCATGTAGCAAAATCCACAAATATGTTTCGATTTTCATCACCTTTTATCTCTCTTCCCCATCTTCATCCACTGAAAGCTTTATTGGGCTGGAAGAATATTGTTCTGTTAAAGATATTTAATAGATACTATTCCTTTGGTCTGAAATGCATAATTCAGATTGCTATTAGCTCAAATAATTTCTATTATAATCCTCTTTCCTCAGGACTTTAAAGAAAACAAGTTTATATGCCACTAATGTTCACTAACTATCTTTACTTTAGGCAATAAACACATAAAAAAAAATCAGTATCAACCTCAAGTCCCTCTAAAGAAAAGAGGACCAAACATTCAAGGGTACATTCACATACAGAATTCAAGTGTACATAAGATGCATACACAGAGAGGGCAAGAACAAATTGCTTTCCAGTGATTCATTCCTTTCTCAGAAAACACCCTTTCCTCCTTGATGCTATCCAGCTTTTTGGGGACTGCTTTCCATAAAACTAATGCTCTTAAATTTACATTCTTAGCTGATAGGTGGGGTGAGAGGAAAGAGGGAAAGGAAATTATCTAAACATGATAAGTATGCTGTATAACAATAACTCTGAATGGCAGTGGCTGAGTCTCAAATGAGTGTCATCTGGTCTCCATGTGTGTAAAATCCTTTCCTTGATTCCCGTGTTTATTACTGAGGTTCTGGTAACACTGTTAAAATCTTCTCTCATCCAACACATCAGGCTATATCACTAGGGTGGCCACTTTCAGTCATTCAGAAATGCTTGTTGAAGAATCAGTGAACAATATTCCAGATTTATCACTGGTGAAAAGGCAAGGGCAACTGTAGATGCCACTTAGAGAATGATCCAAACTAATCATCATAATCAGAAATACCGAGGTATTACATTTCATGGCCTCAGGAAAAAACAAGAAAAACAGTTCTCCTGAGCTTGCACACCAAGGCCTGTGAATGCACAGAGAGCTCAAAACTCCTTCCATATCTACAGTTATGTGCTGCTCATGCCCAGCACTGGGAAATTCCTCCCTCAGGTCTACTGAAGGATCCCCTGGTCACCTTAAAGCAGTAGTAAATCCACCTTTGAAGTCTGCTTTGACTGGCCTGCTCTGGGCTTATCGTAACAGTCTCAACTGAAACGTAAGTCATTTAATTCCAGTATTTCTTCCATGTACAGCTAATCAGTCAACATGCAGATTGATGCTCTAGGAAGGTAGGCAGCCTCGAAAGCTGTCCTAGCAGTCATTGGGATCCTCCTTGATTCTTAAACATCCTAGCTAGCATCCTTTTATTCTACAATTCTTTACCTTTCTTACTTTTGTTATCTTTATATGATTTTGCAGGATTTCTATTGGAAATAGAGACAATTTCTGCTCTTTGGGGGAGGGGTTGCTATCTCCTTTAAGAACAGAAATTAAGAAACAAAGCCATATGAAGAAGTTGAAATTATGTTACTTAAATGCCTCTTGTAGAATCCAGTCACACAAAATGGACATCCAGAACTGGTTTAAGTGCTACAAAAGCCTGCTTAACCATGGGCCCATCAGCACCTGAGGTACTGACTCTGCCTTGGCAGGTGTGGCATGAGAGCAACAAGAGACCCATACATTTGAGAGCCATACCTGCTGATAAATGACCTCACCTAGAGTACCCAAACATCACTAAGTGCCTTTCCTTCAGCCACTGAATTCTGACCTTTTTTTGCACAAAATATAAAGTGGTATCTTAACAAACAATATGTATCAGTGTAATTTCTGTTAATGTAATAACACCATATCTGTTTCTAAGCAAAATTAAAATATAAAGAAATAATAAACAGAGAAAAATAAAAATTCCACTTTGATAAACATTTTGTTATACTGTCAATTTTTTTCAGTATCTATAAAGCTATATTTTCCAGAGGAAAAAACAACAATCACCAACTACCACAACAAATGAAACATATTCCCATTTTTCAAGTTGCTTTAATCAAAAATAATTTTCAGGCTTCACTGTTCCTTCCCAAGGTAATAGTTTCAGGTTCTTCACCACAGCAGTTGCTATCCATAGCACTTTCCTGAATTATATTTTAGCATCTTTCTCATTCTGAAGTCCCCAGCACTGTAGCATTTTTTCCTAGCTGATGTGTTAGCATTGCTCAGAAAGGGGCATTATCACCTTCTGTTCTATCTGTGATGGCTCTAAATATGCTGCAGTGCTAAACTGCTTTGACTTTTACTGCCATATTTCACAACAAACTTATATCTAATTGTCTATTATTGCCCATAGGTCTGTTTTTCAACATTATTGATTTCCATCAATCTTCTTCCTGTTGAAGGTGTTTGGGATTATTTTTCCCCAGATATAATCAATCTTCTTTCCTGCCCATTCTTTAAATCTTCTCTAGGAGCCTGCCAGTACAGTTCTGTGAAACACTATCTCAGTGGTTTTATATTAAAAAGTCCATGTTATAAACTCATAATTGCCCAGGAAAAATAAAGATTATTTGCTACAGTAAGGAACAGAAGATCATTATTCAAAGGGACAGAGAAGAATTACAAAGTCATTCATATCCAATGACACCTTTCTGAATTGCAACAAAAATGGTGGGATTGGTCCAGTAATTTACTCACTAAGACAAATTCAAGCTCAGTGTGAATTAAGCTATTCAGCCCACACTGAGCATGCAGCATGACTTTGTCCTTCTCACCAGGACATGTAGGGCACAGCTCTAAGTCAGCAAGAGGTTAAGAAAGCCACACTAGAGACCCACATATTTCTGAAGTAACAGCAGGGGATTACGGTCCCTTCACTTCTGGCACCCTTCTAGTTAGAAATTCAGAAGTTATACAGAATCCTATTTAGCATCAGTAAACACAGCACACTTTAGCTTTTGCATATTTATTTGCAAGAAGACCAAATGTAATTGCAATGTATAATCAGAGTCACCTTTTTACTGCTGCAAAACAATTTTTGAGCATTCATTTACCTTTGGGTTATGAAAATCTCCCATTTTGGAGGTGTGCATTATTATAAAATATGAAAAAAGTTCCATAATCAACACAGTTAAGAAACAGATTTTACAGTGATTAGTTTTTAGAGACATTTGAAGATGTGGTGATAGTATTAACCAATGTAATCCCTTGACAAAGCTCTATTTATTTTATTTCAAATCTTATGTTTGTAATTTCTCTGCTAGTGCAACCTTAACAAACAGGTTAATTCTTTCTCCTTTATTTACTTGTTATTTCCTTACTGTATTTAGTGACAAGAAACCTTTTTTTAGTAATAAAGTTTTAAAATTTTCTATGGAAATCCATATGTCATATGTAAAATTTTGTTTTATAATGCACCACAAAAATGTAACTGAATTAGAGCTACTTTACAGATTTCTACTGCAAGAGCCATGTTGTGACTCATGTCATCCTGAGGTTTCAGTAATGAGTGCAGAACATACCACCATTTTCACCAGTCAGGTTCTAGTCAAAATAGGACAGTGAAAGTCTGTATCTTCTGAAAAGAGGGCACTGGATATTTTTTAGTAACGGTGTCTCAACTCAAGACATTCTAACTCTGCTGTTCATTTTGAAAAGCCCTCTCTATGACGAAATGATTTGGTCAACTTTTTATTATAACTTTTCCTTCTTCACCAAATAAGATAGCATCTCTGAAAAATCCATCAGACTTTCTCTCTCTTCCCTTTGGAGGGCCTTCTTGATATATGCTTTCATTACTACCCCTGTGAAATAATCTGTTCATTATCAAAGCCATTCTTACTAGAAAGGACTATCTCACTATATGCTAGCTAAAATAAAACAACTGAAATGCACAGAGAGTGATTTATATTCCCCTACATTCGTTTTCATAATTTACTCTCCTCCAGTTTAGCCATCATTTATAATAATTCACATCTTTTTTCCATGTCCTATGAAGTCTTGGGGAAAGACAATCTCTGTTTATCACTACAGTGAGTAGTACATACGGATCACAAATTCGATTAAAACCTTCAGGTATTATTAACAGTAAAATATAACAAAACTATTTCATAGAATTAAGATAGGAAAAGGCCAAGACTGAAGTCTTATGAAGCAACCCAATCAAACAGGCACTTTGATTGACTCATGCAGGTTGCAAGAACATAAGCACAAAGATCTTTCTTGGTTTTGGATGATTTGGAAGTGTCTCAGAACAGACTGGAAGAACAAAACTGGCAAGTAACGATGCACTTCCCTTCCAGATGACATTAACACTACCTTCTCTCTTTTCCTTATAAGAAGTAAACTTCATGCCCAGATGAACTTTGGTAACATGAAATTTGAGATCCCTGAGCACACTTGCAAAGCAAAGCCATGAACACTTCACCCAAGAGTGTTTCCTAAATACCCTCCAACAGAACTCAGGAAATAGCAACAGCATTTGCCTGCTCCTTGTTTCAATGTGTATTTTATGCATTTTTAAGTTCATTCTACCTCATAGTCTGTGTTCTCCTTTTTTTTGTGTGTGTGTTATCTATGCTACATATTCTCGCACCTATGCTACCAGTGCTCTCTAGTATAGAAACAGAAGGAGCATGACTTTCTCACTTCAAGATGACAACCGAGCCAAGCAAACATTAGAAGGCAAACCAAGCCACCATGACATTAAACCCAAAGGAGTTAGAGCAGTGTGAAAAAAAAAAGTCTCACAGAAAAGTTCAAGCTTGCACTGTACACGTCATTTGGTTATCTGTGGAACTGGGACACAGACAAATACAATCAGATACATTGGTACATTAAAGTAAAAAATATTTGCCACTTCTTTGTAACAAATACATAGGTGCTCCAGAGACAAGTCACATTACATTTAGGGCAGAAGCATGTGTGCCGGCTGTTACTTTAGTATTATAAATGATGCACTAAATTTATGTCCCCTCATAATTTGTTAATGTGCTTTTACTTAAAGTGACATCTTGTAAATGATGAAATGTTGAAAATGGCGATACTTGCTGAAGAGCTTGCAACTCTCCCAAAGGAATATTATCATTCAAGTCTTGAAAAGCATGATAAAGAAATCTGGACAGATCTGAAGGCAGAGCTGGGACATTTTCAGCAGTAACCTTAGGAAAGGTTAGTGGATGTTTTTTGTTTCTAAGTACAGCCCAGGAATACTGTCCATCAGTCTGGGAAAATGGCTACTGGTTCACACCAACATCGTGCACATTTCCGTAGTTGATTATTGATGAAACAGTGTCACTGCTCTGCATCAGAAAAGAAGTTCTAACTATTCATCAAAAAAGTCACTTCCAAGGAAAGAAAAAAAAGTAACGACTGACACGTAAAGGACCTCTGGGAACTGATGTTCTACCTCTCCCACAGACTTAATTTAAAAATTCAGGTTCTCAGATGAACTGAAAATCAGTTCTGAAAACCACATTCAGAGATCTCTAAAAATTTTATGACTAGATAGGAAAACTGGTATGGAGTCACAATCTCCCTTGTTACTAAAAGCGCCATCTCTTCCTACACTAGAAAAGGAAATTTATGTAACATGGTCTTGACAGCCATTCCAGTAAGAAACTGGGACAGATGGCCTCTGCTCCTAGCAAAACAGGACAATTCCTCCTGCACAGCCAGACTCACAGATACTTCAATGTCAACTTACCACACTTTATACCACCACTGTGCCATTCCTGTTCTTTCCCCAAGATGATTCACTGACTTCTTGACATCTTCCAAAACTTGAACAGAAGTACACACTACTTCTCATAGGCCTTCACTAGACATTTTGATTCCAGCATGGCCAAATCTAGTCCCTAAGCTTGAAGCTAAAGATAAATAATTTGTGACAGCTCATAAATCGGTAAAAAAAAAGAGAAATATCAGATTTTATACAGATGAAATCCACAAAGCATTATAGGTATGTGGGTTTGCTTTATTAAGAGGAGAGAATCCATGGGCAAAACACACACTTGGATCCAACCCCAACTGCCTGTCCAAAATGATGGAGGCACAGGTAGTCTCCAAACCATTTTTGCCTGTCCCATAGCCAACCTTGACAATAAGATGACTATGCTGTTACGTTTAAAACTTCATAACAAGGTCTCCTTATCAAGATCTGTTTCTTCATGATTCATTCTTTTAAAACATATTTTAAAACCTCTACTTTAACATGCCTTCCTTCTGCTCTCTCTAGACTCCATTAGAGGCCATACTGTGCTTTTCACTAAATAGTGACAGGTCTATTGCCATGAGAATATATTGCTCGTGTACTGTTTACCTCGAATAAGAAGCCAATTTCTGCATTAGAAGAGATCAGTAGAGCAAAAGCCTTAGTTTCATGAAACCATCAAATACACAGTGAAAGGGGCTGAAAGACGTCCTCTAGCAAATCGTGCTGTCAGAGTTTATATACTGTCATACCTACTAGAGCAGTAGACCCCAACCATTTTTGATCATATGCCCATATCACTAAAAAAAATTCAAGCAAACACCTCAATGTGTATTAATAAACTATATACATGCATTAGGGTATTATTAAAAGAACATAGTGTTGTTATTATTAATAATACCTTACTAACATTATTATTAGAAACACACCCAGAAACATGAATTTTAAAAGGACAATATTCAATAAACATTACTAATATATATTTTTTTCAATTTTATTAATACTATAAAAAAAAATTCTTCGTGCACCCCAATGGATTCTCTTGCACACCCACTAGGGTGTTCAAGCTCCACTTTGGGAAGCACTGCACTAGACCACCCTACGTCTCTGCCAGAGAACATGTGTTTATGTTATGGTTACACCAGTACAGAGGTAGAATATGTACCAGTTTATTGGTATGGCATGATTCTGCCGAAGAAGTGACTGAGACCGAGAAACACCATCTTTTCTGCCACCCTTATTATAGATACCCTGTTATGTAGCAGTGAGGCTGGGCAGAAAGCTGTAGAAAGCGGGAGTATGCATTCAAAGCAAATCAAAATCAGAGTCACTACTGAACATCTGTTAGCACTGAAAGCACTCAGTTGATTGTTCTTTGTAGACCTCATTGCCCTTATTTTCATTGTGCTGTGAAGCAGTTTGTGTGGAGTGAGACCATATAGGGAGAAAAAGCAAACTGTCAAAATGTTCTACTAGCCCTAGACCTGAATATTTTGTCTGTTCTCCAAAAAGTGCATATAAATCAGGTATTCACAGATGACAGCAGTATCACCAAAATTCCAGTGTTTAAAAGCTAGATAATAGAATACAAGGTAGACATCCAGGTTCTCTTTACCACCACTGGGGAAAAACCAGACTGGTGCTCATCTCATCTCATTGCAAATATTTAAGATAAGTCAAACTGAGTGGCTTCTGAAGCTGCCTTCATCTTTCTATGACATCTGTAAGGCAGGTTATCATAACTAACATCATCACAAATACAGTGTTTGAACACTTAAAGTAGAGCAGGTAAACACCACCCTGTACACCTACTGTAAAAGCATCTGCACATACCACAAACAGGGACTTGTATTTGGAAATGCTTAAGATAAAGTTTCCCCTCACTATAAATATATGTTAGCAGCTTCATTTCTTACCCTAGATTCTTCTCATATGAACACCAGTGAGACAACAAAGACTATCACAATAACTGTGTTATTGCCACCCTGTTTTCATATGGTTTCTTATTATTAGTTCTTACTTAATTTGCATCTGTGCCATTTAGAATACATTGTAAACCAATAATATCAGTATCCAGACAGATGTCTTGTGCATTCACAATGAATCAGAGTTTTCTGACCTTTGGTCAAGAAATAGAGGAAGAATTATTCAAGTGATTATTTACACTTTGGTAACATCTACAGTGCTGTACCATTTTACAGTATACTTTGGACATATTATTTGGCCTGTTGACCCTTGACTCAAAATAAGATCAAAACAAAATGCAGGGAGAATGCATATAGCATACAAAAGAGCTACTGGCATATCAACAGCCTTTGATATGCCAGTCAGGAGGAAAGAGGGAAGTTAAGAGAAAGTTAGAGAGTAGGGAAGGAGGACAGTAACAGAAGGGAGAGGTAGGAAGGAAGGGACACGCAGTGGGAATAATACGATGAGACAGCCCATGAGAATAAACATGAAGTCTGCTAAATGAAAATGGCAGTTTTCACCATTCAGTGCATCCAGAGCAGCCTGCTACCAGAAGTGAATCAAGGGCTTGGTGGACTGATTCAGTGGGTTTCTATGTGCAACACAGCAATTTTTATCTATAAGCAAGAAAAGCTCTGGCACTTTCAGGTATCAGATCTGCTTCAGAAACAAGTGCAGCATACCTCCCTTTTAATAATCCCTGTCTGTGAGGATAAAAAAAAGGGATTGGCCTGTCTTGGCCTATTGTTCCTGCTGCTCCTACATACTGCCTAAACATTAGGATGACCATGTACATGGCATATACCATTGTAACAAAGCAGGGATCTCCTTTTGCCTCATTACAAAATACCTCTTTACGCAAGCAGACCTGTTTACTATGCACATTATCTAAGGCATGTTTTCCTGTTACTGCAATGAAAAAAAAAAATTCCTTTAAATGACATAGGCATTCCCAATACCGACAGCAACACATTTCTCATTTCACTGCTGAAGTTTCTCTTTTCTTTTTTTCACAACAAAAAACCTTTATAGTACTATTCACACAGTGAAACCAAAATAAAATCTGTGCCGCAAACAAAACACCTGAATATTAAAGAACACAAAAGCATATCGTCCTTCTTTCCTTTCTCAGCTTTTGATATATCTGTAACTATGCTGGCAGTTCAATGACATGAAAATTGTATTAATTGCAGTAGTCATGTATCTAAAAGGTCAAGGTATTCTGTTACCTTAAGACCTTTAACAACCAGTTTCCTGTTACGCTTTCGTTTTTATTAAAAATCTTTCTAAACTTCAGAAATATCATTGCTTATCCTCTTTCAACAGGTACCTCATATTTTATACATTACTTTTTATATATGCTATAAAGCTATGCTATTAGATGTTCTATTTAACAAGAAATTGGCAAAATTTTTCTACAGCTCCTCTCCCATTGCTTCAGGATTTTTCTTTCCAACCCAAGAGAATGTGTCATCTTTTCTTCCTAAGTCCTTGCTTTAGCTGTTGTGAATTATAAAACCATGGCAGGTTCCACTTCTGAAGTATCTGCATTCTAGCAATGCAGAAATTAGTTCTCTCACAGGCAAACTTCTACTTTAAAAATTTTATAACTTTCTAGAAGGAAGGCAGTCCTACATATGAAACATTCATGAAACAGATAATAAATTGCAATACTTCCGAAAATATTTAAAGGTCCCTTTCTGAACAGACAATAATCTTAGATTATCAGTTGTTCTTGCTTCAGGGAATTTAAAAGCACTGCCTGTGTTAAGGTTTCTTGAGTCAGTTAAGACTTTTAGGACATACAGCCAGATGTAATAGAAGGCACCCCAACTAGTAAAACATCCACTTGAACTAGACGGTAACCTTATGCTTAGAGAGCCTCCAGAATGATACTTTTTGAAACCATTTATAATTAAATTATTTTCTTCATTAATTCACATCTTTGTAGCTTCTTATACTACAATAAGCATTAAAAGCTGAAATAATAAATCCCTTAAGTTTAGGGCTATTTTTTTTTTGTCAGACCTAGTCTTTGTAGCTTTTCTTCATAGTCCAGATGACTGCCTTAATAGATTTCTTCTTTAAAATTGTCTTGGTGATAATAAAAAGAAATAAAAATATATCATTAAAAATATATCATTAAAATATATCATAGGAATTGTAGGGTTTGTATTCTCAAACGTATTTTAAGAAATTAAGCTGATAAAAAGAGACTACCAAATTTAAAAATGCCAAAAGTTACTTTAGGCTTTCACAAAGACCACTGTATGAGGATACTATATTTAGAGAAGTCTTCAGTACACACTTCACCAATTCTCAGCACTTTTCAGTCTGCATCTTCAAGCAATCTGTATTTGGAAAGGCTATCTTCAAAAGAACAGTTACTCTACCAACAGGTGGTACAGTGTAAGAACACACATATGGTCTCTTCTTCAGAGAATCTGAGGTATTTTCTTGCAAATTTGAGGGCTTCCACCAGTATTTAAGTTCTACCATTTAGAAGTTCCCACTTTCAGTAACCGTAAGATTGCTTTGATTTAGAGTCTTTTTGGATACCAGAAAGAAAGAGCATCTGTTCAGTATTCTCAAATCTTTACACTATTTAAAGTACAGGCTGAAGCCTTTGCTTTTGCTCTTTGTCCTGGGAAAACATCAAACAACTACAACAATACAATTTATCTGTGATTAGCTGCAGTTTCTAAAAAGCTCATCCAACCGAAAACATCAAAACCGCACTATTTCCTACACACGGGGGATTTGCATCTTTTTGCCTTATAATTCGCAGTGTAACTACTGAGAATATAAATATTCCCAGTAGACCCAAGGCCTGACAACTTCATTTTGTTATAAGCCAAAAGCGATAGTGATGCAAAGTCCAGATAGTCAAATATCTTCTACCAGTCCTACTCGGAGGCTCTAGGTTGATTGCCTCCATATTCTTAATACTATTAGATCAACCAGGGGCCCAGTAGGAGATATGACATCAGTTTTATACAGTACAACAGTCTTTCATACCTCTTAAAATTCACTCCTATAAGGACTTGTAGCTCTTTAACCATCCCATCTTCTTCCATGGTGTTTTTACAGTTCAGCTAGCTTTCTCACCAAAGATATTATATATTGCCTCCACTTGCCCTTTATATCTAAATTGCATAATTGAACTCAAAGATTAGGATTTGAAACATAGAAAAAAATAACTGTTTTTTACCATAATACATAACACAACAAGTTCTACTTCTTTATTTCTAGGCACTACCTTAACAGATTATAAAGTTGTAAATCATCTGTATGTAGTACATCCAGGAAGCAATTTCAGTTTGAATCAAAATTCATGCATTTTTGTCACCAGATATCAACAAGTGCACTATTCCTTTGACTGCCAGAAAGGGTCCAAATTCATCACGGTCTGTATTTGCCCAGATTCTCAGCTCTGCATTTTATTTAGTTGCCATTCATGTTCTACAGTCAAAGGAAAATTTGTTCACAATGATATTGTGTGACAGCTGCTACACATGGCATCAGTGCACGCACTGACTGCTTTAATCACCACCAACAAAATTAAATGCTACAGTAGTACAAATCTGTAGTGCGTGTGGTTGTTCATTTTGTTCAAATGACAGCATCATGAAAGCCATTGAGATATTGGAAGTTTACATGGGTTTGCTCCGTAAACCTGCAGCCCTTATCATGGAAAGGCCTTGAACACACTTTACATCAATTATGGCACCTCAAGAGCAGAAGCTTTATTAATGGCATGAATCTTTTAATTAACCACAAAATTGTAAATAAATCAAACTCTACAAAGCCAGAAATAATGTTTCGATAAGGTTATTAACTATACAAATGTTTTGTAATGTTGGATGCACAACCCTTGTATCCCATAATTCTGCAAAACCCACTTCCTTCTGCCACATCCCCCCTCCCCCAGAAAAAAAAATAGCATGTTCAACCACATTGAATGTTCTGAAGACATGAACTGCTCACAGAATTGCAGAAATGTCTCGAGGAAGTTTTGAGAAACAGAAGGGTGCATTAGGAGTAACCGAGTTATGTTGGGTGAGGCAAAAGAGATTGAGTTCAGAGAGTAACTGAGCAATTTGCTTGAAAAAACAGTCTAACAACAAACTCATAAAAAAAAAAGGAATTTCTATTATGTTGCTGATGATGACTGCACCTAATATTCATGCAGTCATCAAGAACACATTCTTTTTTATTAGATAATCTTTGGGCAAGGTTTGCACATGTCTATCATAATCTGAGTGCCTATGAAACGGCAGTAATTAATGATGAATCATTTATTCATTGAATTTTGTCTCTTCTTATGCTTGAATACTGACACAATTAGTCTGCAGTTCTTAGACTCATGTTTCAAAACTGGTGTATCCAATTATTTTCCATGAGCATTTCTTGATAGGCAGCTTGCACATGAGCTGTTCTTACAGAAAATACCAGAGCATCAGGGTTTCAACAGCAGATGGAATAGGTTTTTTTCAAAAAGCTTTGAAGAAAGATGTTTCCAGTATGGCCCATTTCATTATGTCAGGTATCCTAAACCCTTGAGATGAGTTAGATCATTCTTGCTGTCATCAAGAGGTCAAATTCCCCCAAAAAGTAATAGGGGATTCTGCATGTTATATCATGTGCCTTAGCAGGAAGGAAAATTAATGTCATATGCCTGCTCTTCTGCAGTTATCAAGTTAGGGAAGGTCATTATTAACATTTGCCACATTGCCTCTCAGAGGCAGTTACAGGATGTGTCTTTTACGTCAATGCCATGCTTGGAGCAATCATGACAAGCTGAGAAAGCCTTTTCAATATCCATATTCACCTTTCCTTTCAATGAGGCTCAGTAGGCCCTTTCCTCACAGATATTATTTCTACAGTGCAAGTATTAGAGGTGCTGGTACCTACTTTGGAGCAGCACACATCATGTCTCTTGCTCTTTACACAACCTGAATAATCATTCTGAAAAAAATCATGCAGTCACAGCTGAACATGAAAAGCTATTCTTAATTAAACTATAAAGAACTTTACCTATACTTACACTGAGGCTCTGGTTTCTACTGGCTTCTGAAAAGCAGGATCATCAGCTGGTGGTTTGCAAAGAGTTGAGACAGACATATCCAAGCTAACTGACTAATTTATTCAGTGCTGTCAGGCCCTGGGATCCTAATGCGGTCAACAGCAAGAAGTACTTGCAATGCCTGCTCACATATATATAGTAGACAGTCTGTCTATGACCCAGAATCCAATTGTAACCCACAGAATACCTTATTACTTCTGAATTGTTCTGCCTCCATCTGTCACCTTAAAGTGATCATCAGCCTGTTGTCTTCATAACTTCTATGCATTTTATTAAAAAGAGCTTCTTCTTAAAGCATCATTTCCATAATTGAACATGAGCACTTAACACAACAAAGCAATGTGCTGAAAATCACTGGGGCAGAATTATAATGGATATAAATAGAATTCAGCTTTCCCCCTTCTCCTGTGGTATAAAGAATTAAAGCTGTTCTTCTCCTTCTAGAACAAAATACTATGTTATTGGGACTAACACAAGCATTTATTTTATCCATTTCCAGATTTCAGCATATTTTTTCCATGAAGTCAGATTATGTATAATGCAATTAGGTGCTCTGGAAAGGAGTAATAATACCATTTAAATGTTATGAAAAATCTCTCAAAATGCTAACTTGAGTATATAACCAACATAATCAATATTTCTCTTGTCACCTCTCACAGACTTCTTCCTCCTGGGAAACCTTAATAAAGCTGGAAAATCTCTGCTTGCCTTGTAAAGAACAGCTTTGCTGTATCTTTCTATCATTCAGGGGACACTATGCTCAGATATATAGGAACATGGGATTAGATGGAACCGAATTGGTCCTCAAGTCCATTCCTAGTGATAGCAAGCATTCTGGCAGTAGATCCACTGAACATCACTTTAGGCCTCCATTCAATAACAGCCAAATTTTAAGGCCTATCTTGAAACACTTTCCAAAAAAAAAAACAAACACAGCAAGCTGAAGAAATAACAGCAAAGCATTACTGCACTTCATGTAATGCAAGAGAAGAACATAAAACATCTGCAGTGCAATCTTGCCCCAGAGTTGAATGCCTAAAAGCCACTGACAGGGGCTGAGAGCTTATGGGGAAATCTTTTCAGCAGCTGAGTTTCATATTTTCTTCATAGGGCATCTTTGTTGCAGTTTGTTTCACATTGCCAGATACCTGCAGCTCTCTTTTGACAGAAATGGAAGGTATATGCAGAGAAAGAAACATCCTTGAGGGACAAGATGCAGCTCTTTTGCCCAGTGCTTTGTCACAGCAATGAACACAACCTAAAAACACTCGCGGACCACAGCTCACTACTTCAATTTCTATTTTGCTTTAGAGGAGGTGAGACAAAGAACACATGTATGAGTTGTTAATGCAGGAACACTGGACTACACATCTCAGGCTAGTGTGAGCGAGGATTAAACTCTCTTCAGTATCTTTTGTAAGTCTTCATATAAGACAAGATCAGTCCAGAAGAAAACCATTGTATTCCCTGGTGCTGGGGAATTAAGGAAAGGGGTGCTGTAAAAAGGACTGAAGTATAAGAGTACTTTCTCTTCTAATCCATGGTGCCAGAGGAAGTAGGTAACATTGAACCTGCTGCAACTTCACTTCAAGAACACCTCCATAATGGGTGCATCTCCGTCATTAATAACTACAGTGGCAGATTTCTGAGACCTTTTATCTGACCTAGTACAAACAAACAGGCCTGGTCTTCAGGCAGACCTTGGGTTATCTGAATCTTTGTGAAAAATGCCCACAAATGTCAGAACTGTGAGGGACCAAGTCAGACCTGCATTGTAAGAACTAAATTCTGTTCGCAGTTGAAGAAAACACTTAAATCAGCTGAGAATAGTGCAGGGAGTTAAATTCTTTTACTATTTTTTTCCAGCTGCAGTCTTTGACAATGGCCTCTTTAGTTATATCTGGCAAAGGTTAGGAAGCAACTAGGAAAAAAACATGTTATGAAACAGACAATTTATGTAACTGTGGTGATATTAAATTGGTGTGTATGTAGGGGGGATACTACCACATAAAATATACTTCTCTTTTGCTTTTCTCAGCTTCTGTTTTTTACATTCTAAATCTACATACTAAAAATTTCACTTACAGGGCAGCATCAGGTAAACTATGTTGAAGAATCCCTTCATCATGTAATTTCCTGGGGAGATGCTCACTACATGCTTTTTCCAAACAAGCAATGAGCAGACTATGGCTTAGTAGGTGCAATTAAAATCTTGACATTTACCACACACAGTACTTACAGTTACTGTGATATTTACAGTATGCCACGCTGAGTTCTGAATGCCACAAATACTATAGGGAAGGTAAATATTGCCATGCATGAAAGACATAGGCACTGATAATTTTCAGTGTCTTATAAACAGTGTATAAATAATTCATAATTAAAATCCTTCATTTGACTCCTTTATTTTTCTCTTTTCAGGGGAGATAATTTTGGAAAGAGATTTTTCCTTTTATCTCAAATAATTACTTTCTAAGAGGAAAAATAACCCACCACCACCACTAACATAACAACAACAAAAAACGGTATTTACTACAACAGCTTTAATTTCAGGGGGTAAATAAGAGACCATTCATTTAACACTTCAGATCAATTTTTGACCATATTATTGGTATATTTTTCACATTCCAGATGTTTTTATTTTTTATTTGTTAAGGAAACTAAACTTATGAAATCATACTATCATATTCCGTGTGGATAGATATAGCCTTTTCCTGGCATATTGCATGAAGTCTAACAGATTTGTGCACAGTTTTGCCAAAGTTGACGGAGAGATAGAGGTCCAAAAGGTTATTAAGTACATTCATCTTTTGTGAAAGCAAAAGGCTGATTACAGACAAGATCCAGTTAGTGGTCTCACTGAGGGAAAGACTAATTTCAGCTTTGCAAGGCACTATAGCATCCAGACAGGACAGAGTCACTTCAAATGCCCCAACGACAGATAAAACTTTAATCAAAGTTCTCGACCAATTCAACCATGAAATACCAAGCCATAGTTAACAAGACTATATTATGACCTTTCTCACAAAATTTGTTTCTTTAATGTTTAGAACCAGAGATATCTGCAGTTTAGTAAATCCCAAAGCCTTTTATCTGGTCTCGAACTCCTACAAAAATCTAATAAGTTCAGGGAGCACAGATTGATCAAATGGCTATTAAACAAATGGTCTAGCTATACTCCGTGGTCTAGGAAATCCTGGTGAATCATTCTGCACATACATCCTGTTCCTTAGGTTTTTTCTGCAAAATGCCTTTGCCCAAGAGAGAGAGACTTGAGTTATCTGGACCTTTGATTAGACCCCATTCAGCTGCATAAAAATGTTTTATGAATTGTGGATAATTACTTTAATCATAATTAAATTTCACTGACCTCTCTTCCAAGAAAAACTCAGACATTTACTGTTCCTTCACTTAAATAAAATGGTGCCTGCATTTCATAATATTAAATAATTCATTGATAAAAGTTTACTGATTTCTTTCTTACAAGAGTTCTTCAATTGGCATGGAATACACAGGGGATGAAATACAATCCTGATAATGAGATGATTAAGTTAGGCAAAGCCTGATCGAAATTTTTAATGTCTGGGTCAAAACTGGGGACTTCTCAGTCCACTTAAATTGACTCTCTAGAGAATTTAGGCAGTCAACAAAAAAATGCAGAGGAAGATCTTATTCTCCTATTACACCTCCCTCTGGCATCAGAGCACTGAGATGCTTTTTGTTACCATACGTAAATCTAAAAACATTCCATTAGAATCAATGTCCATTTTTCATAGAAATACGGGGTCTGTTCATAGCAAAAGAGAGAAAGGTATGGAAAAAAAAGGGGAAAAGAAGAAAGAAAATAAGCAGGTCCAAACCTCACAAGAGGAACTTACTTTGATCTCGTTCACTGCAAAAATTAAGGACAGGTGTAATTCCTCCTACAAGAAAGCAAATCGATCACTCTCACACACACCTTCTCTTTTAATTTCTCTTCACCTGATCTTGTCAGAGACTTCTCTCTTCTCTGAAACTTGTCTTTCCTGGGGGCCTACAAGGATGCTGGGGAGGGACTCTTCAGTAGAAACTGTAGTGATAGGACAAGGGGTAGCGGGTTTAAATTTAAACAGGGGAAGTTTAGCTTGGATATAAGGAAGAAGTTCTTTACTGTGAGGGTGGTGAGGCACTGGAGTGGGTTACCCAGGGAAGTTCTGAATGCTCCATCCCTGGCGGTGTTCAAGGCCGGGTTAGACAGAGCCTTGGGTGACATGGTTTAGTGTGAGGTGTCCCTGCCCATGGCAGGGGGGTTGGAACTTGGTGATCTTAAGGTCCTTTCCAATCCTAGCTATTCTATGATTCTATGATCCTCCAGACCCTGGGGGGTCTCTTTTGTCACAGAAATTCCTGTGAATATAACCCTTATGTGATCAAACTAAGAGCTGCTAAATTAACAAAGGACTGACTGCAGGTACAATGCTTTCCTCACAGTAGATAACCTTTTTTAACAGCAACTGTTTTTAAGGAACTCTGTAAAAAATAAGTAAGTTTGTACATTCAAGTTATTGTATCTTAGCCTGCACATCTGCTACCCTCAGCCTTAAAGATCCCAAATTTATAGACAACACTTCAACTAATTTCCCCAAATAACTTTTATTCTTGCACTTTCTCTGAGTGTGCATATGGCTCAGACCCTTGCAAAAACCCTGCAGGTAACAGCACCCTGCCAGTCAGGTAATCTTCAGCTGCAGCCAGCCCGGGAAGGGCATTCATGCATCTCCAAAAATATCACCATCCACTGGTGCAAGAAAACCTTGTACTGTCATGCAAGAGAGATGGACATGATATCCATGGAAATCAGGTGATGTAAATCAGCCTCCTGATCACAGCCACTGTTTCAGGCTTCTCTGAGGGCTTCAGTAGGGTTCAGAATGTGGCATGCTCATAGCCAGAAGCCTCCAGCAGGAGCTTTCAGGGTAATGAGCTTGGGTGCCTAAGAATTAAGCTGCCTGGAAAAAAGGACAGCTGGAAGGCCATCTGGGCCTCTGACAGGATGGAAGAGATACAACTCAGTGGAAGGGATGCAACTCATGGCATCTTATACTACAGAATTCTCTATTCTTCATCCTTAATTCCTCTTTATCGTCAACAAACTGCATCTCTTGCTTTCTTTTTTTCCCCCTTTTCTAGCTATGAAAGACTGTCATGAGCAAGTTCATGAGAAATTAAATGGGTTTTTTCCACCACAAATATGTCATGGTAGCATACAGCATCTGTAATGCCTTTATTTCACTTAGTTCTTTGCCATCAGCTCTGCAACTATGATCTCTGCCTCTACTTCCATAAAAGCACCATTCCACCCTCCACCGCCACCACAAATATATATGCATGCACATCTTAAGTTCAATAACACAACACAATGAATCAAAACCCTATAAAAGAAGGAATTATTCAGTTCTCGGAGAACTAGCACAGGGTGCTGCGTCTAAAACTAAATCAAAAGTAAATAACACTGCAGCAAAACTGGCAGTTACTTTGAGGTATGAAAACAGTGCAAGTCCACAAGACACCTTTACTTGTTTTCATAAATATGCTATGGATGGACAAATATGAGCTTTGTTTCTGCCTTCCAAAAGTACTTTTATTATGATAACTGTGTTCTGCTTGTTAGACGCCAGCAGTCAAAAATCAAGAGATTAAACCAGATACCCATTTTTATAATTAATTTACATTAAATGCAAAACATAGCTGAATATATGCCATTTTAGCAGTTTATTGTGTCCATTTTTCTTACTCCTCCAGGAGATCAGAGAAAGAGTCAGTGGGTTTAGGATTACTTTAATACATAAACTATAGGTTCAGGCCCTCCATCCCTTCAGTGCCTCTACAATGAAGTGAATGCTTTCTTTTCCATTTGGTAAGCAGTGAACAATAATTTCAATAAGAATAAAAAGTTGATCAAATTAATCAAGGAAGGTGTAAGGCTAATCTTGATATTTCATCTTGCTGGCTGTTAGTGGCATCAACCTTATTTGTATTCCTTCACTGTCTAAAATCTATTCACATGACTGGAAAGGAATGAATTAGAACAGTGGGAATATCAGAGCTTGTAGAAGACTAAGGAGCATTAATAATGTTGGGTAAGCAAAAGTAACAGCACTGTGTAAACTCATCGTGCTCAACTGCACATGGCATAGATTGCTAAAATGGTGAATTGTGAAGATCTCATAATATTGGAATACCTCTAATAGGAAGTTTGGAGACAACAAAGGCATTTTTGCACCAATAACTGAGATTTGAACTCACTTGCAGAGATGAATGTTTGGTATTACATAGACCTATTTCTTGCCGATGTTCTGGTTCTTTAACTAATTAACCAAAAGTCCACAAAAGCAGCCACTGAGATGAAATCTGATCTGCCCTCTAGTCCACAAAATTACAACTATTTCAGCAGGAAACTTTTCTAACTGAAAATGTGAATTAGTATAGAATACACTCTCTGTGCTAGAAAATCTGCATTCTCAGCTGTATTTGAAAATCATATTTTGTAACTGGAGTGAAAAAACAGTATTTGTGAATGTGTTTCCTTTCTGTTAGTTAAGACAGAGTGAGAAGAGAATAAGGATTTTGTGCCTCACCAAAAGGAACATTTACTAAAGACTTGCAATTTCATTTGAATAAATCCATTTAAGATAGAATGAAATTACAGAGTCATCAATCAGAATACCATCTGAAAGAAGTGGAAAACTCAGGGCTTGGGGAACAAAAAAAGTGAATTTTATTATGGGGCATATGGAAGCCAAGCTCAGCTTTCAAGTCTGGAACCTACACAACCATTCTGTCCCCAGATCCTGAGCGAAGCCTAAGAAGAGCACAGCATATGAAAAGATCATCTTGGTTTCTGACTCATATCTCACACAGACTCAAACAAACATACTGAGCAGTCCTTTTTATAAACTGACAAAAGTCCTTTATTGAAACTTTTTTGTTTTCCTTCCCATTATTAAATTATATCACATGAGGCAGAAATCAGAGGCTTAGTTCTCTGTTCAGCAAAACATTACACTTGGCTAAAGAATCACTCCCTAAGAAAACATAACCATATTTTGTAAAGTACTTTATTAAGCTGAACATAATGTAAGCTAAAGGCTGATAATAGATAACAGAAGAAAACCACTTAGCATTTTTCCCTTTTATGTTCTTTCTTCCCCTTCTTTCATTTCTCATTTTGCCAGTATTCTCAGTACAGACTCTGTAATTTGACTAGGAAAACAAATTATTTGGACACGATGTATTTTACCTTTCAAGCCTGTACATAATCTCCCCCTTGCACAAGCTTTTCTGTGCCTGTATAACAACTGAAATAACAAATGAGCAAAAAGAGTTATTTAGAAGGAAACAGAAGGCAGCTCTCTATCTACCACAGAAGTCCTTGAATGCCTTTCACCACTCATCCTGAGAGGCACCTGAGGTGCAAGTAACCCAGAGGGGCTTATCACAAGCTTGCAGTGCCTGTGGCAAGTGCACATATGGGAACTGATTCTCTTCCATCACTAACACATTTCTTGAACATATCCAAATGTCCTTCTTTCAGATAACTGTCTCCTTTGTTTATCACAGAAAGACAAAGAAAGCTGCGACAACTCCAAATAAACTGCCCTTAGTTAATTAATCTTATAATTTCATGGGCATTACTGTGGAAAAGCAGCCATTACTCATTATGCACCTGAACTGAACACTCACCATCACTTGAAATACCACCACCACCACCACCACCATGCTCAGACTCTACCAAGCTCCACATGGGAAAAAAATTATCTTCTGAGTCCCATGACTTTAACAGCCTCCATATAGATATCACTACTAACACATATACATCTGATTAACTAAAAAGTCAAAACAATGAAGGGATTTAATCTTGAAAAGCCCACTAACTTCAATAAGAAGTCCATACATAAGTCTGTAAAAGTTTGTGCCACCGATACCATTCTGTCGGTTACCATTTATTTTTAAACCAAGTTCTTTGCACTTAACTGAAAGGAAAAAAAAAAAAAAAACACACATTTTGCGTCTGTTTTAGCAACAGAAAGAATATCTTCTGGTTGACTTCAACATCTTAATTCTGTGAAAGAGACATCACATTTTGCAAATCAAATTATTCTGGAAAAAAATAACATTAACCAATTAATTTGACTGAAATTGAACATATTTCTAGCTACTGAATAAGGGCTGAAAGGATTTAATCCATAAACTACAATATACGGGAAGTAATTAGGAGGTTTGACAATATTTATAAATTGAGCATTGTGATTATATGCACTTCATTAAGTGCATTAACATGTTGGGTAAAATACTTATAATCGTATCGCTCAATTTACTGGCCTTAGCAAATGTAATGCTCTCACAGCACATCCAGTATGATAGCAAAATCTACACCTGCTACAGCGTACATAAAGTACTGCCCTCTTCTGGCTAGTATCAACACAGCAGTGAATAGGATCTCTGGTTTATGTATTTGTGCTTTATCCCCATCACCCATGGGAAATTCTAAAAAGTTATTATATGCAACAAGGACAGTGCTGAAGATCTGGGCAGGCTCTCTTGAGTTACACAGTCTCTCATTCTACCACAACAAAATAAACGTTGTTATATACCTTTCTCTCTCATCCTTCTGGGGCCTTTTCAGGAAAGCTGCCACTATGTGTTTCTGTGTCCTGGGTAGCACTGGTGAAGTTCAGTAAGATGTAATTATCTCCAGGATTAGAGACTCCCAGATGTTCTGGGAGGTTCATGCTGTTTTAAAGGGAGTAGGCTATGCAGAAGATGAGTACAGAAACACCCACCCTCAAAATAAACAAGAAGAGGAATATCAGAATGCCTAAAAATGTAAACAACTTTACTGTAAATTTAGTTCAGATTTTTTATTCCCATTTTTGAAAGAAGCAGATCTTGACTTGGTACAACTGGAAACAGGTGTGGTTGTTCTTAATTTAGAGAGCCCTTACATCCATAGGGTTAATGACATCCTTCAACTGTCATGGATCCTTTAATAGCAATTAAACATCACCAGCAAAAATGTTTGCAGGAATCATTGAAGTGTTGGAGTAGTTTTGTTTTTCTTAGCCATTCTTTCCCCAAATATTTGCAAATTCCATAGGTACCTGTCCTTCAATGAACTCATTTTTGTTTGGAAATCTACAATTGCCTTGCTCTTGTGCTTGCAGAAGTTCTGAAATTTTGTTCCCATCTCTGTGAACAATCATAGCATTTTGGTAAGCAGCTCAAGGAGAAGCTGACTTAAGGAGGTATATGAAGGGTACTCAGTATTTCTGAAAACTGTTGTATAGTATGCTCAGGATGTACATGGCAGAAAGCTTTCTGGATGCATACAATGAAAGCAGCACATAGGGATTTATCTGCATGACACCTCTGCTGCCCAAGGGTATTGTTTTGTAACTCATTCTTTTGATTAATCGCCTAGTCAAAATATCCTGCTTTAATTAACAATGTTAAAGAAAGAGACTGGCATTTTTGTAAGAATTTCATCTTTTAAAACAATTAGTTCTATTTCAGTTTTGCTAAAAAGTAATAAAAAATCCAGCAATCATTGTATACTGAAAAAATGCTAAAAAGTAGAGGAACAAACACTATTCCTGTCATAGAAAATCCTTGAGAGGACAGAGCTTTGACATAAGAAACAGTTTTCTAGTAAATGAAAAAAAAACAATCTTTTTTATAATCTGTAAGGTTTCATAATATGCATATTTCTGCCATCTCATTTTAAAGTGTTGGCATCGCAGCTTGTAATTTGCATCAAAATCATGCATTTCTAACAGAAAAAAAAAATCAGTGTAGGATTTTTTCCAACTATTAGTGAAGCATACACATACGCCTATTTTTTTCTGGAAGGAGTAATAGTAATTCTTCTGAATACTCTGATTTCTGAAGAGAATTCTTTGGAGTTCTGTGGGCAGTTCATTAGGTAACAGAAGTGAAGGAATGATTTGTAGCTGACTAAAAGGGTTACCCCAGTCTGAAAATATGCAGACTCATGCAAATATTCAAGAGAGAGCTGTTACTGCTAAGGTATCTCACCACAACTTTAAATGCAAACGTGTTTACTGTGACTCAGAGCATAATATGGCCCCCTGCCCTTCAACACAAGAAAGAAAATAAATAAAATGAAGATGAGAATGTCACTTTGACATTTCCTATCAAATAAAAAATCTTAGCTTGCAATGTTGTAAGAACATTTTCAGCATTGTAACTCGTTCAACTCTTCTACATCATGCAGCTGAGCAAAGCTCAAGTGTTTTGTATTAGCATAGCAAAATAAAAATAACAGTCAGTGACAACTGCACACTATTGTTTCTCACGCAGGTCTTGGATACTTCTGTATTGGTGACTGGGGAGAGGAAAGATTAGGAAAAGGCAGAAGTCGTGAAGGAATATAATGAAAAGTGAAGATCCTACTCGTAATGCCCATAATACATGGGAATTAACTGTTACATAAAGGAAGAATGATAGTGGTCATTTCTTTAGTAGGATATGGTTTGATTTTGTTTTTATTTAAACCATCTTTTTTAAGTCTTAGACACTTACAAAAACAATCATAATGCTAAGTTGGGTAACTCCTAACAAGTTTTCTTAGTCTTAAAACATCTGTCATGAAGCTATAACAGACTGAGGAGACTTGACTATGTATATCATAGAACAGGATTGGAAAGGACCTATATATATCCTACTATTGAGGATACAGTCGTATATGTCATAGCACAGTACATAACAGAATGTGCATAAATTCACAGATCATGTTATTATGATTAGTTGTTTTCTTGTTTTGTTTTCTCTTCAGAGAAAAAGAAAGAAAACGAAACAAAACAAAAAAACAAAAACCCAACCCTATCTGCTCTAACAGCTCCCTCAATCTCAGCAGAAATGCCAAGAAAAGTAGACCGCATGTCATGTACATATGTATACACGCTATTTATTAACAGAATTTGGGCTAAGGAAGGACAGAAAGATGGTTCTTGGGTAGCATGACTCTTCATTTATTTTTTTATTATTATTATTTAGACAAAATTGATGAAAATATTAAAAACAGAGTTTTAGTTGTATTTGTTATTTTTTCTTTTTAATATCAGAAGATATAATTGCAAAAGCATAAGATGAAACACTCATTTTTCTGTTTCATTTTACAGATTTTTAAAAAATGACATTATAATGAAATATAAACAAAATATGCTTTAGCTGAACTGTAATGCAGAAGTTTACATAAAAAAATGTAATGCAATTTCCCTCTGTCTCAATTCATAATAAAATTAGTTGTCAAAAGTTATAAAGAAAGAGAAATTCCAATTTTCACTTAGTGCTAAGCTAATATTTGAAAGACTTTAGTTCCCTATTACAAGGGCTTTCTATGTGACTGAGTCAGTGACTTCACTTACAGTTGGATGAAAACAAGAATTCAACTTAGCACCTGTTGGAAGTTACTAACCTTCACTTCAAACTACCAGAACTATTGGCTCAGTAACACATAGTATGACCCTATATAATAGGGAAATACATGAGTTTTAAGCACCTTGTAGAATAAATACATTCAGGAGGGATACAGTTATACAAGATTGTCATGGTTTAAACTCAGTCAGCCATGCAGTCTCACTCGCTCACTCCCCCCACTTCTTCCTCTCCCTGCTCCTGGAAGGATGGGGAGGAGAATTGAAAGAATGTGACTCCCACAGGTTGAGATAAGAACAGCCCAGTAATTCAGGTACAAGACAAATCACTACTGCTACTACCAGTAATAATAATGATAAAGGAAATAACAAGGGAAGAGAATACAATACCACCTGCCGACCAATACCTAGACCAACTCAGCAGTGAAGTAGCCCTTCTGGGTAACACTCAGTTTATGTCCTGGGCATGACGTACTGTGGTATGGAATACTTCCTTGGCTAGTTTGGGTCAGGTGTCCTGTCTCTGCTTCCTCCCGCCTTCCCCTCCTCCCTGGCAGAGCATGAGACTCAGAAAGTCCTTGGTCAGAGTAAACATTACTGAGCAGCAACTAAAACCACCAGTGTTATCTGTGCTGTTCCCAGGCCAAAAGTCAAAAAGTCAAAAATACAGCCCTGCACCAGCTACTAAGAAGGAGAAAAATGACTGCTACTGCTGAACCCAGGACAAAGATACATTTATAAAGTATGTTTAAAACTCTACATTCTGTTATTATTAATACTTACACAGAAAGTAACAGTAGCTACTACCGAAACAGATATATTAGCCTTGTGTATAGAATATAAAAATTCATAATAGAATTTTTAGAAGAAAGACTGAAAGACTTTAGGAACTTGGGATCAATAGGCAAGAGTTGGAAGAAAGGGGAGCGAAGGGACTCCAAAGGATTAAAAACAACAAATTAAAAGAAATAGTCAAAATTTCTCACTGGAAAAGGCTAATAAATGTGTGCTCTAGACATACCTATACCATGAGGTATATAAAAAAAGGACCATGAGAGTATTGAGCAGAAAGATTTGAAACTTTGAAGATGGTATAGAATGATTTGAAATAAATGAGCAGAGAGAAGAAACAGAGTATTCACAAAGCTAGATAAACGGGTTTATCATAGAAAAATATTGACTACTGACAAATGCAAGGGAGCACACGCTAGCAGGAATACCTAGAATTGTTCACACACATCACTGAGTTCCAAATCAGATGTAGCCATTTGTTAATAAACCTTGAATGTCAGTACAGATAGCTTTTGGAAATAATTTGCTTGCTACCCAGCAGCCAACAGAAAAAGCTTACTGTTTGTCAGGATGTATAAAAAATGGGACTAAGAATAAAAATGAGATTACAATGACACTACATAAATCAATAGTGAGGTTTACTTGGAGTGTTCAGTCATGGCTACACAGCTTAACAGAGACATAAATTAAATAAGGGATCCAGAAATTGACAACCAAAACTATTAAACTGCAATTACTTCATATCCTCTACCCCAGAGTTAAGATAGTAAGAAGGCATGATACAAAGGAGGTTAACTGGACTCTCCTGCATACCATTTTTAGCATCAAAATAAGAGGACATTCAATAAGTGAGGTTAAACTGATAACAAGAGGAAATTATAATGGATATAAATTTACACGCTTCAGGAAATCTGAGCATCACCCACTAAATACCTGGGATTACAAAACACTCCTTGATAAGCAATTCTGCCAAATCACTGTTCAGTAAGATTTTGGTATCTTTCTCTTCCATATAATTGAGGCCACCACTGGAGACAAGATATGGACAGGCAGCATCTGATTTAGTGTGACAGTTCCAGTGATTCGTTGTTTAAACTGCAGCCACAGATCATGAAAGAGCTTATACTAAGTATATTGTTAATATTCAATAATGAGGCATTTCTCACACGTGATTTTTAAGAGGTACAGTTGTCTAGGTAGAAAAAAAAGCTGCAAAAATACTAAACATTTAAAACTACTAGAAACTGTTTGAAGAGAGAAAAACATATAGACAGAAAAATGCAGTTTTCTCAGCAAACTCAACAGCCAGGAACTTGTTTTCATCAAGTGCAACTTCTTAATGTGAATGAGAATACTGACTCTAGACCAATGAAGCACAGTCAAGACTACCATTCAAATGCTGTGAAACCTTTAAAATGTTAACAAAAAAGAACATGCAAATAGAGCTTAAGGCCATGTCACTATGCTCTTTCACCTTTGCTGACCTTTGCTCAGACAGTGCCCTTAATATAGCTTTTCTTACAAAAGTGTATGCATGCTGGGGGAAGGGAAAAAAAACAAAAAACAAAAAACAAACAAAAAAAAAACAGAAAGCAAAACATTAAATGTTATGTTGACAAAGTTCACTCAGCCTCTGATCGAGACTATGCTGTGGTCTGAATATTTGATCCCTGATTCCAGCTGGAATTGCAACAGTCATTCATGCCACTGCAATACAAAAGTGGCCATGCTGAATCCTGTGTAAAAACAAGCCTCCTGCTGTGAAAGAAGTGACAATAACAGACATTTATAAAATAAATAAATAAAGAGCAAAGGGGCTCTTAGTTCTTGATAAAGGAGGGAAAAAATCTCACTGCAGAATCTGTGAAGCTTCTGGGACTTATTGTTGAGAGGTTTTGGGGGTGGGGGTGTTGAACAAGTTAAGCACGACTGCCATGGAAAATAAACTGTCAAAAGTTTTTTGCATAGCTGTCCTCTGTCTTTTGCCACAGCAAAATCACAATGCAAATACCAAACATGGGCAGCCTGATTCAGACTAGAAACCATATTACATATCCTTGATGCTTTCCCTTCCAGTATCCCCTTTACAAATACTTTCACTTACAACAAGAATGCCCACTGGGATTAACTCTGTTAAAATCCAATTCCCGCTAATGCAATTGTGTGAAATTTGGTCATGAGCAACTAAAATGGCTACATTTTGATTCAGATGTTTCCTAAATTTGTTTTCACAGAAGCGGGTTTTTTTGATTATGTGTGAGTCGTTTGCTCTGGAGTTCCTTCTAGCAAACGAGTCACAGAAACTAATTGAAGCTACAGGTTCAACAGTAATAGATACTAATATACAGAACAGCAGCACTTGAGAAATTTCATTTCTGTCATTGCAATGATCTGATGGCATGTTAGTACCTATGCATTTATCCTACCTTTTATTTCAGAAATTTTAATAATTTATATGTCCAGAAAGCACTTACAGAGTTCTCAAGCATAGACAGACTACAGTTTAAGCAGCAATACCTAAATTTGGCCCAATCATCTAATGAAAATGCATATTCATTATGAACACTACACACTATATTTCAACAAAAGTATGCTTTTAATCTAGTAAGATTGCTTTCTTAGAATTAGCACCAGCATGTTTACTTTTTTGATTTTTTCATTTTTGCATTTAAAAATCTTGAACTAGACGTCAAGATTAAGTTAAAGGGTTCTACCAACAAGCCATTGCACTACAAGCACTGCCAAAATACAATTTTGTTTCTTGGACATTTTTAACATTGTTTGATTTTGTGCTTCTGCAATGCAAACATCTTGTGTTCACACGAAGTAGAGAAAAAAAAAACAACAAACCCAGTCATATAGTCCAATGACTTCTGTATTACTTATAGAGGTAAGTTAAATATGTGAGTACACATGTATAGGTCCTCCACATTATAATGAGCTTTTAACATTTATTTTTCAGAGTTTTCTAAATGTTTTAAATTCACAGCAGTAGGCATCACTGAGAAAACATACTGCTCCTTGCTCTAAAGAGTTTATTTGTCTCAGCTCTCCAGGAGCTGACTGCTATAAGGAAAATGAAATCAGCTTCAGACTCCAAAGAGTTTAAATATCACAGCTATTTGGTAACTGCACCAAATAAAAATAGCTAATGAATTCAGTCTTGACCACAGTTCACACCCCAACTGGCATGAGACAATAAATAACAGTGGGCAAAACTAGGAAGTGTGAAGTCTTCCTATTCTGAGCCTTGTTGGCAGCCTCAGAGACAATCTTCCTGAGCACTTCATACTTTGCTAAAGCCCACAAGATTCAGGGAAATAGTCACTGACTTCTTTCAGTTGCAAGCACATGCAGAAGTCCTTCTTTCTTAGCCAGGACTTCTTTCAGAAGCAAATTGCAAATTGTCTCCTGTCGAATGAAAATAGTTTGTACAAGTAGGGGAACAAGATGAAGTGTTTCATGCACAAGCACATACCTTGTAGCATAGGGATGGTATTTAGCCCTAGCTCCAGACCAAGGGCTCCTTGGGACCCTCTTTGCCAACTCTCATAACTACTCGGTTCACTCCATATGTATTAAAGTATAATGGTGGTTTCACATATGTGGTAACATTGCTTAGACAATCCATGAAAAAAATTATATTGTCTGTAAATTCACAGTATCACAGTATCACAGTATGTTAGAGATTGGAAGGGACCTCAAAAGATCATCTAGTCCAATCCCCCTGCCGGAGCAGGAACACCTAGATAAGTTTATACAGGAACGTGTCCAGGCGGGCTTTGAATGTCTCCAGAGAAGGAGACTCCACAACCTCCCTGGGCAGCCTGTTCCAGTGTTCCGTCACCCTCACTGAGAAGAAGTTTCTTCTCAAGTTTAAGCGGAACCTCTTGTGTTCCAATTTGTACCCATTGCCCCTTGTCTTATCATTGTTTGCCACTGAGAAGAGCTTGGCTCCATCCTCGTGACACTCCCCCTTTATATATTTATATACACTAATAAGGTCACCCCTCAATCTCCTCTTCTCCAAACTATAGAGACCCAGCTCCCTCAGTCTTTCCTCATAAGGGAGATGCTCCACTCCCTTAATCATCTTAGTTGCCCTAAAAATTACTTATGCTTTTCATAAGTTTCTTATATTTTTTTGTCATAGTGCTAAAAGTATCCCTGTGAGGGATATTATTGCTTGAATTGGCCACAGAAATGAGAAATCTCAAAAGAATACAACTCTTTCAAACTTATCAGTGAATCTGTGCTGGTTAAGGAGGCAAGGTTGCCCATGTAACTTCTGTCAGTACAGTCCACTGTATGCTACAGATTTTTACGGCAGATACAAAACCCAGTTCTACAGAAGCTTTCTGACCTTTCCTTTTTTTGTTTTTATTCTCTCCACTGTAGCTAGTGAGCTTTCTACAGGAGGTTTAAAAAGTGCCTCAACTAACTGACTGAAGAAGAAACCCCTAAGAGCTATTAGAGATAAAGAAGTCCCTCTTCCAACCACTGGAGGGTCAGAGAGCACACGAGGGTAGTACACTAACTGCTGCAAGAGACCTCCCTAAAATTCTAGAAGGAAAAAAGACATATAATTAATGCTGATGAATATCAGATTGATTAGCATCACTGAGAGAAATTAAAATGGACCTTCATTATAAATCCCTAAAAATGACACTATTCTTTATCAGATACTAATTGGTACAGATATTTAAACCTGATGAAATAATTCTCAAGCATGTGCAGTATTAACACACCTACCATCTGATTTTATAATTTTTCAAACATTATTTTCAAGCTCCTGCAGCCAATTACATAGTGTTATTATTAATTACAACTTGAAGCTTGAAATACAGTGTTATCAATAGAGTTCAGGTGCATAAATATAAAACTTCAAAATGAATTAAACTGCTTCCTTTTTATGAGGGTATGTTAGAATATTATTAGCTATGCAAATTAATTTGTTAAGCTTGAAAACAGTCTTTAAAGTGGAAATATCTCTAGGAAAAAGGTAACACTTCACGTACTGTATTTCTTCAGTCTTCACATTGCAAGACTGTCCTAAATAACATCATGGGGAGGGAAAGAAAGTCTATTCATCAGCTTATTTACCAAGATATAAAAAGTTTTAGCTTTATATCAAAGGTGTACAAAGATTACCACAGTAAATGTGAATTAACCTCAACAGCAATACATCTTATTTATTTCTAAGTTATCAATGAATATTCAAAGTGAAGAGGAAAGGTTACACACTCCTAAACTGTATTTTCCACCTCAGTCCTCCCTCCCTACTTTCCACTAACCTTTCACTTTTTTTTAGAAAGTTTTAGAAAGCCAAAAGATATTAAAGGTAAGAAGTATTCCAGTAAGCTGAGAAAACCAGAGGCAGAATGCACAACCACAGATTAAAAAAAAATAAATGACAAAACACAAAGATGACCTAAGAACTGTGTCAAAGAAATATCACAGAACATTCCCTATGTAAACAAAATACAGCTATCTAAGTTGAAGTCTAAAACAATTTAACTAAAGCTTATTTAAAGCTTTTTAGTGTAGCACTAATTCAGTATATGTATTCATTGTAAGTAGGTATATAGTTATCATTGTGACTGTAATGGCAGAATATTATGGAGGATCATAAAGTAACTGTGGTCCCTTCTCAGAGAAATGCTGCTAACAGCAATGTAGCAGGATAAAGGAAGTAGGTAAAGCTAAAAAGCCCCGTTTCTAAAAGACAAACATTCAAATGTACATGCTGATATTAAGTACACCGTTCTCTTCCGAAGTAAAGCTGTTACAAAGTTATGTCATTTTGGCTTAGTCAAAGATCTGGTCCTAAATCTGCTTTGCTATCTTCTTTACACCTCTGGCAAGACATGAAAAATTGAAAAATCAACTTAAAAGCAAAAAAGGGGCAAGCAATGTTGAATTTCCTCACCTATTCTTAAATGATCAGCTACAGTTCTATGCCTATATCATGTGTACCTCCTCTTCTTATAGCTTCCAAAGCTTTTCACTCGGAGTACCCATTATCACTTGTGTCATTTTTTCATTGAATACTAGTGGGGATAAAATCTGTCACACAGCATTCAATATATTACTTGTGAATTTGTTAAATTATCCAGTACAAAAAATTGCACTACTTGACCAGGTATTCTGACCCTAAAGAGATTTTTCTGAATCAAATGGATCCCGTGACTTTCTCTCTGATGTTAATTTCAGTTGGTATCTAGTCACAGGAGGAATGAGCCATCAGAAGAAAGTAGGATTAGAAACTTTCAACATTTATTTTGTCAAACACATTAACAGCAAAGTAAATAGAAGAACAGTATTCAGCATGACAGTTTAATGAGAACTTGGTAAAATGTGCTTCCTTCTTTTCCCCTTTTTAGTTTCTCTCAGTAAGTTTCTCTCAGTTTAATGCTTAAACTCTTCATTTTGTATGAATTCATTCCTTTGGCCAATGTACCAAAATGATTTGATTGTGATGCAAAATTGTTATAGTGATATCATTGATTAACTTTGTAATGGGAGTAGAAAAATCTATAAATTTAATAATTGTCTTCAAACAATAATGCATGGAAGAATGCATTGGAATAAGTATCATTCCCTATTCTCTTTACAATCATTGTCATGTAAAACATTTAATTTCCAGCTATGCTGTTTCCCAGACAGGATCTTTGTCATTAAAATGAGAGCAGATTTTGATATGTAATATATTCTGTGACATGTCAGGGTGGCACCACTTTGACCTTTTCAGTATTCCAGATTTCATTTGGAAGCCTGTTCTTTCCTTTCTGCTCCTGTTACTGATCAAGAAATAGAAGCTTAACTTAGGGCAAATCAAACTGGAAATTGGAGTCAGAGTCAAGGTCATGACAAATAAGCACCTGAAATTATAAGCACATGAAATTAATTTCTATTTCAAAAAATATTTTAAAATACCTCTTTATTAGCTGGTCAGAGAAAATTTAAAAACAAATAAATAAGCTTTCCTATTTGTATTTTCAAAACTTCTATCTCACATGTCCTCTCATGTGCTGAGCTTCCTTTGGAAATGGATATATCAATTACTCTCACATCCTTTCCTCAAGTTTATTGCTGTGCATTGTGCTTATCTTCCCATTAATTTCACTTCCAGTTGTTGGTAACTTATCACAGGATACAAAGAACTCAGGAGCTGAGCTGTCCTATGCTTTTGTGTGCCAGCAGCACAAGGGGAGCAATGTCCTCATTAGATTCTCTTAACAGTTTATTAACATAAAGCTGATAAGTTTTGCTGGTTTGTGCAGACCTATATACCATGTAGTGATTTTTATAAACCTATCTAGTCTCTGTAGTCTCAGGCCTCCTAACTAGATCCTGTTCCAACTTTCTGTTTTAAAAGGGATTCCAGTCCTATCATTCAGGTTAAAGTCTGAGGACAGTGAATAATAGAATCAGGCTGGAAGGGACATTAAGAAATCATCTGACCAACCTCCTAGCCCCATGGAAAAACTAAGTACACTTACATAATCCCTGGGAAGGTGTTTATCTAATGCGTTCTCCCAGATCCTCAGCAGTGGAGGCTCCAAAATGTCCCCAAGCAAGCTGGTCTAATGCTTTAATGCCTTAACTGTTAAAAGGGGCTTTCTACAAATCTAAATGGAATCATGCTAGAGATTAATTCTGTTGCTTCTGTTCATATACACTGCATTTGGATGAACAAATGGTCCTCTACCTGCCTGTAAAAGCCATTTATCTATTTGAAGACATCATTTTCCACCACCTTCACTTCTTAGTCACCTCTTCTTCAGGCTAACTAACCACCTTGCTCAGTCATTCCTCACAGACCACTTTTTCAAGATTTGTGATTCTTTGTTCTTGCTTGCAGAATCTCTCACCTTTTGCAAAGCGAGGGTCAAAGCCTGTACTGAGTCAAAATGAGGTTTCACAACTGCCAGACAATTTGGAGGATTACTCACATTATTTTACAGATGGTATGCCCGTCTGCAGGTTCATGAGGAATATAGGTAGGTCATAATTTGCTATCATGCTCAGGTCATTTTTTGAAAGAGTAATTTCCAACCAGTCTTTCTGTATTCTTCATTGTATAAGTTCTTCTTGGGGAAGCGCAATGTCTTTCGTTTCTCTCCAATTGTATATTTTTTCAGAGCATATCTTCAGTTTTGAACTCTAACAAGCTCTTCCAATACGCTCCTAGTCCTTCCTAGTTTGAAGTCACCCCCAGATTTTACAAACACAGCCTTCATTCCAAGTCCATGTGGACTAAACATGAAAATATTGTCTAGTACCTGATAAAGCATAAACACCTGCCGAATACCACATAACACATTCGTCCTTTTAAACAGAAACCATTGCTAATTACTCTCTGATCAAAGTGTTCTAAATAGAACTGCATCCAGCCTGTGCTGTTTTCACTTAGATCACAATTCTCAAATAAATTCAGAAGAATATTGTATGTGGCAGATTAGAGAATACTACAAGATTTAGAGCTTCCCATCCAGATATAAAGCTGGGGCAACCAATCTACTTGCTGCTGTATTTGACACAATAGATAAAATGTCTCTTTTAGTTATGAAGCATGGAAAATTATTCGTGCTTTTTCTAAATCCAGATCAAGCCATTGTATTGCAGTCAGCCTTGGCTCTCCCATGAAGACATGGATGGGATGGATGTCTAGGATCTGACAGCATTGATTAGAAGGTAGAAACAGAATATTTATTAGTTAACTAATCGAGCATGTTATATACAGCAGTTCCTTAACAGCATAAATCACCATGAGTTTGTCTTAATGCCAAACTGTTGTGAGCAATCAGAAATGTTTACAGTTCAAGCATAAGTACCTGAAACACACATGAACTCAAACTGACTCAAAAGAACCAGAGTTCATACGTACACACCCTAAAAGCCAAGTCCAGTAGATTAACCCAGGTTTTCTGAGGAAGGACAGGAAGGCTGTTTGCAATTATTATTTGTTTAAAGGACATTATTTTGTGTCATTTAACACTGTAGTTGGTGAAAGACCGATTCTGTCCTCTTTCAAACTGCCTGCTACTCATCATCTCATTCCTTGGTGTCCAAAACTTATTGTTCTTGAGAAATAGCCATTTTTTTCAGACTAGAAATAACTATGATAATGGAGGGGAAGAAGATCAAAGGGACATAAATATACTTCTCATAATAATGCCCGTATTTATATAGCACATTTCATCCTGAAAGAAAAGTAAAGCAGTCTTTGTACTTCACAGGGTTGGGGGGTTTTTTGTTTTTGTTGGGTTTTTTTTTTTTTCTGTATTTCAAATTCATCAAAATTAAAAACCCTAGATTTATCAGTGCTGGAACATGGAAAATGAGGTCTCACTGGATTATGATTTTTCTAAAGTAAATTAATCACATCTCCTGTAATTCAGCTGGTGTTTGTTTTTTGCCCCTAACTCATCAAGGAACACCCCTTTTCCAAAAAGGGCAAGAGACATAATTTCTTTGCCTCGGGAGCTTTTCTTAATTTGCTGACAGACCTGTCACCCTGGCAGACTTGTGAGGAGCAGAGTCATCCATAAACACCTCCACTTGAGTCCAGGTAACATACCTGCAGGTGTTCTGATTGCACTAAGTAGACCTAGGCAGAGCTCAGAGATACTCTGTAACCTAGCAGCAGTAAGTACAAAATCTGATAAACATAAACTCACCAATTTCTCTGGAGATCTGTGTGAATGCCTCCACGCCACTCTCTCCATAGTTGCCTTCAGAAGCCAGTGTTGAGACATAGTTCCACCCAAGGGCTGTCACAATGTCAACCATGGCCTGTGCTTGGTAGGAGTCCGGTGGAACCACCCGAGAGAAGAAGTCATACCTGGTGTTATCGCTCAGTTCTGGAGCTGTAGATGCATAGCTGATTTGAGGTATCTGCAAATAGAATGACAAATCATTCAAGACAATCTAATATCATTTTACACTATATACTTGCATGTTTGAAAGACTTAAAATAGATTATACACAGAAATGAATATCTTGTTTTAATTAAATCAACTGATCAGAAAGCAGCTCAAATTTTGCAAAATGTCAGTCAAGTCTTATTGTATAACACTCTCACCAAGAAATAATGCATTCTGCTTTTCTTCAGATGTCATGATTCTTGACATGTAAGTGTAACAACTTCTTTTTTGATCCTGGCTCTGATAAGAAAAGATGAAGAAAAAAAAAGGAGGAGTTCTTACTATTACTACAGAAGATTAAAAGGTCAGTTTTGATAACTGTGATTCTTAAAAGTGCTACAGCTAAATTTGATGAGTAAAACATAGATTATTTCCATTTCATTGCTTTGTTTATTTATGTACATGCATATGTGCTTTCCCATTTTATTCCTATTTTTTCAAGCTTTCTCTGTCATAGATTTTTCATTTTCCAGTTTTAATATGCTATTACATGATTTAAGAATATGGAGACTATGTAGTTAATATCAAAAGCTATCTGAAACATCTAAAAAAATTTATATATACTGTATATACATAGAGAAGGAGAAAGGATGGCAATCTTTGAAGAAAACACTTCAATATTCTCAGTAGAAACAAATAAAAACTGCAAGCACTAAATAACTTAAATACATTTTTTAGATAAATTATTATTTTGGGGAAAAAAAACCCCAACAACCTAAGGTGATTTTCTATTAACTCTTCTATTAAATAAATGACTTGGCAATGTCCAGAGGAAACTGTCTGTAAGCAATATTCAATTATTTAAATTATTCTGAAGAGTATTTTGGTGCAAGAAAGTTTAATTAACATTTATGCTAATTTAAAAGGCAAATTTTTTTCTCATTTAAAATGGTAAAACTGATGAAATAGTCACTAGCTTCAAATGAAAGATACTCTAAATACTGCATTGCATTTGTAATCCAGATTAATAATATGTACCTAATACAAATTTTACAAAGTATAACATAGCCTTCAAGAAAGCAGTCTGAACAGAATTCCTGAATTGATTCTGTTCAGATGTGAATTTAGCAGTCCCAGATAACAGGTGCCTGGTAAATGCTCACTCTTGTATCACATGCTGTAGTAGAAGGTTTGCAATTTTTAAGGGCTGTACATTGCTTCCTCATCAGCTCAAACTAAAAAAAAAGGATTTGAAGTAAATATAAGGGATTCAAAGAGTCTGGTCGTTAAACATACCTGCAAAGGCAGCATAGACTTTTACAGCCTGAAAAACAGTTTATAGCCTAAGGGATGGCAAAATCATTTCTCAGTCAGAAGCAAATAAAATAAACTGTTATATATCTTGGCTATATTCTTCTTCAAGATATTTTCTACTCATGGAAATGCCTCAGAATAAATAATCTGAAATGTTATAATAATAACAACCAAAGATAACAGAAAAAAGGAAAGGGAGGATCACAGAAAAAACAGCTAAAGTTTATATCTCATGGAAATCAGTATTTCTAACATAGCAAAGATCCACCACATAAAAATAATGGATAAATTGTACTTAAAAACTTACATTGTACCAATCCCTTTCTTTCAGAAAATGTCTGAAACTTCTTTATCTCTCTACAGTCAAGAGATTTTGGCTTGTTATAACAAAATTATGCACACTTAGAGCACATACCATTCCCTTTCTAAATTTACCCTATTACTCTCTAAACCAGTTGTATTTTTCCAGATGGAAAAGAATAAAGACAGCCTGTGTGATTTTACTCATTTTGCTCCTTGGTTTGCCATTTCACAAATACTGTGGCATTGCTGCTCTGATGACAGCTATTTTATCAATAATCTTCATAAAATCAACACCAGGAAGAGATTTTGTAGACAAATACTTTATCGTTGAAAATCTTGAAGCCTAGAACACAGGGTTATATCCATTAACTTTCACAGCTCCTGTTTCTCTTCAGGCATGAGATGAATAACAAATCCTAGATATGTGTTTGTAGGAGAGTTGTTGGTTGAACCACAGCAATGAAATGTTTCAGATCAATAGAGGTATTTTATGTACTGTGACTATCATTTATTTGGGACCTTGGAAAACGCAAACAGAAGAAGCTATTTTACTACTTTTCATCTCTTTCTAGTTCGGCTTCTTCCCTTTAGTTATTCTAATAGCAGTGGAAGGAAAACACAGTCCAAACCCAGTATGCCCTGAAATCATTGGGCACACCTACTAGTGTTAATTCACCACTGATTTATAACTTATGCCAATTTTTTGCTAGCATGAGAGAACAATATGCCATGTAAAAGTATGGAGAAAGACACTCTCTAAATAGCAAGCCATACCTAAGTGCGGATAAAAAAGGGTTCATGCAATGGCATAAGTAAAATTCTCCTTATTTCTTTTAGTATACATTCCTTTTAGTTATAGAGAGCACTTCACATTCAAGATTCTTCTCCCTGAAACTGCAGATCCTCCCACCCAGAAATACTTCATGGATTTCTTTCCATGAAAGCATTTTCTGTGAAAGTAAACAGAAGCTTCCTTCCTTGCCCACTTTTAATTTTAAATTTGTATACATGGAGGCACTGAAAAATAGCTTTAAAATTTAAGGATCGGGGATATGTTCCAATGGTCACTCAGTTGCTGAAAAGACTCAGAACAAGGCTCAAAGAAATTGTTTGGCATGAGGACAAATTGTTAGGATTTAGTGGTTCAATAACCCATGAATGAAAAATATATACATTAAAATGTAACAACTCTAGTTATGGACTGTAGGTTTAATAAACCATTTTACATGTCCCCAAGTACATTTTACAAGATAGACCATAATGCTGCCTAAGCAAGGGAGCTGTTATGCTCTATCAATTCAGTAATATGGGTTTTTAAAACTCCCTAAATACAGACTGTGTTTATACCTTAGGTTCCACTGGCCCCTTGAGACTTAAATTTGCATTTTGAAAAAGACTTATAAAAGGGTTTCATATTTCTCATTCTAGATTTTTCAATCTAAATTTTTGAAATTAAATACAATATGTGTAATGTTTACATTGTATTTAAGTGTTATACAGCACTCTTAATGGCATATTTCCTTTTCTTTAGGGGAAAAAAGGGGAAAGACCCAATGGATTATATAACCATATTTCAATCGGTTGTCACACAACAGCTGTCACATTCACTGATAATGGCTAAAAGCATTCATGTTTGAATGTTCATCAATATGCTTTTTCTATTCTTTCCTACTTTATGGTTTGGCAACTGCCTCCCATTAACCTGTAATCTGCTGATAAACTCTCAACTTCTAGTAGGTGAGAGACTTGAACTCTGAAATTATTATAGAGATGAATTCTTAGAAGCTTTATTTTAATCCCTGTTTTTTAAAAAAAGAAAAAGCTAAAACTGTTTTTTGAATGTTTAAAAGCAATCATTTACAGAATAGAGCTTTGTAACAATATCCCATTTTATTGGCTTAATTATTAACCAGTATTAACTTTGGTGCATACTGAACTACTGCTGAAACTACCAGCAACCCCTCAGTCCTTTAAGTCAGTATTGGCTTCATCGCATTCTACTATTCAGCCACTGACATTGGAAAATGATTCTGCATGCTTAAAGAAATAAAACAATTTGAAAGAAAAAGAAAACTATTGCTTGTAACTAAGTAGAGCAGCTAATCCTTCAAGATACATTCAAGCCAAATTCAGCACTTCAGAATAGTCTATTTTTCCTGGATCTTTTCGTATACATCTTCTAGCTGATTAAATCCATCTCCAAGGATCTCCACTTCCCAAAAGATTAGACAAGATGGAGCAGTTACCTTCAGAATTAACTGTCCACAAAGCATGACTGTGGCAGCACTTCAAAAGGAGAATAACATCAGTCCAAGATATCCACTAAGCATTACCACAGAGCAGACTTCTACTCCCTGATGCAGGAGGTGTGGGTGACTGCAGAAGTGTCAAAGACAACAAATGTGAATTTTTATTTCAGCCAAGTGGTAAACCACTTTCACTCTCTTGTGCACTGAAAATAGGGAAGCATTACCCTGGATCTGTTTGGTGGGTCCAGTGCTAGGATCCAAACCCAAAACCAGAAGTGTTGCTGAGGACAGCAGAGGAAACAATGTGACCTAGGTCTGCCCTTCCAGTAAAGTGTCTTCACAACAGCAGGCAGCTCTTAGTATGCCTCTTCAATCACATGCTGTCCAAGTTCTGGACAGAAGTTCACTGGAACCTTTTTATTGAGCTTTCAAATCCATTTGCATGATACATTTGTCAATGTAAAGTATCAGCTGGCCATTTCAAACGCCATCTTCATTTATATAGACTTTCAGCTGAAAGCATAATTGGAGAGCAGAGTATCAGACAGTGAAATGAACTAAGCTCATAAGAAAAGAGACCCAAGAAAGAAATCACCAGTAATTTTGAATATTACAGATTATGAGTGCTGTACAGTCACCCAGAGTAATGGGCTTAAATCACTCATATCTTCAGTTTCACTACCCACTCAGTCCTATCATTACTAACATATCAACTAACATTTTATTTCCCTTTTCCATTCTCTCATCACTAAGCAGTAGGGCTGTGGGGTTGTTGGTTTTTGTTTTTTGTTTTTTGTGTTTTTTTTTTGAAGAATATTAGCAATAGCACACTGAAAATAGTAATAATTATAGCTAAAAAATTGAAGTCAATAAACTGTAGGTTAATGATTGCTCAATACCAACTGGCATTTTACCACCAACTAATAAAGCTTGCGAAGGAGTAAAAGGGCTTGAAATAAAATTTGACTGTGGAAATGCATTTTCAACTTGGTGATTTTTTTGAATTTTAAATGTCTATCATGAATCATTAATGGCCCTGTCTTTTCAAGATTTTTATTCCCTCTTCTGTACACCAAGAAAGAGTTCTTGCAAGTACAAAAATCTCACAGCAGTGAAATGAATCCTCAGGGCCTAGATATTGAACAGTTGCTGAATGGGAGCTGAGGTCACTATATTTAAGCTATTAGTCATATTTGTAAACCGCCATCAGCCAGAATATCATCTTAGCCTGCTTTCACTTCTAAAAAGTGTGTCAGCCTGCAATAATGCTAAAGTCATTCAGGGTAGACATTCAAGATCCAAAAGAGCTTGATGAGGCTTAATAACATCTTACACTACACCACACAGGATTTAAAATACTCTTTTTTGTTACTAACTGTAGGAGGAGATGAAATGCACCTGAAACTGCCCATTCGTCTCCACTGACTATAAGGGGAGCCTGGAAGATTAATTCAACTGCTATACGCTCACTAGGTAGTACAATACTGTAAACAACTACATGTGTTCTGCTCTCACAGTCCAACTCATTTTGGCTACACATGACTAAGACATCTGTGCACAGCCAAAGATCAGTTTCCTTCTGCGATGTCCTCATCTTTCCACATATGACAAAAACTGAACAGGTCAGCCATGCTATCATTAGGGACCTCATTTTGCTAATTTTCAGAATAAACCAACATTATATCACTCTGGGGAGATATACCACAGTAAGACTTAGTAGCATCTTACATCTCACCCTTTGGAGATGTGAGATGCCCTGTTCAATGCCCAGAGCAGCTGAGCCGGGTGACACCTTGCCAGGTCCTCCAGCTACAAACCACCTCTGCTAGAGCTGATATTTTGGAAAAGGTGTAGCATATGAAGTTTTCTGACTCAGCCTCTTTCCATGGGTTTAACCATGAGGAAGATCAATCTGTGACAATATAATTTCTCAGTAGATGTATATACAGTTATAAACATGTAATTCTAAACTGTATTTATTTAGTCATTTACACTTGATGCTCTCTCTGTATGTTAAGGATGCTCAACCACAGTATTTATCATGTGTCCAGCAAAACATCATGTTCAGGAATTGCCACAGTTTTCCACCCTCCACAAAAAAAATATGTTCACATCAGCTAGAGCAAAAGCAAGAAAAAACAGGTATACTTTTCACCTAGACAAATGGAATTTAAAATGCATTTATTTAAAAAAAATATAGAAATTAAAGGTTTGGAAGGAACTAAAGTATCATCTGAAAGCTGCCATTAGCTGATTTCACTCAGAAGGCAGGATTTTTCTTAAATCCATTTGAATTATTCCAAGTCATTCTATTTGGAGTAAATATCACAGCAGTTCCTATCAAGGGTACTTGCAATTCATACGCTTAATAACAAGGAGCTAATGATAAGGTCATTTAAAATCTTCTGAAAGTTCCCTATAAGTTTGCATGGGTTTTGTGCAAAGATATGGTCTTTGTGATGAAATGCAACTTAGCTATTACTATTTTTTCTGCCCAAACACAGGGACAGAAGTGATCCATCACAGCTAAGCATTTCTGAGCTGGGATAGGTAAATTATTTTACTCTTTCACTTCCTATTACTCTTTCACTGGCTTTACTTTACTTTTTTTGCCATCAGTTACCTTCAGAAGACATATTCCTGAGCAGAATGTATCTTCAGCAATCTGCATTGATCTTCTCACGAAACAAGGACATAGCCAAGAATCAATGCAGCACAGTTTGCTGCCAACAATATTATTTCTACACTCTTCATAGGTTGATCTGGTATATGAAAAATTACAAGGCAGATGCAACCGCTAGTTGAGTGGAAACATGAAGGCAAAATCAAACATGCAAACCCTCTTTCATTATTGATTTTCTCTTTTTTTTCCTCAAACACAGTAGTTATCTATCACACCTATTTCTGGGGCTGTCACTGGTGGTCAAATGGACTAGCAACTTCGGTATTCTGAATAAAGTTAATTTCTTAGAGAAAGTAATTTTTTATAGTTAATACGTGTAATTGTGTAGCATCAGATTACAGGCTAAAAAAATATTAAAGCTCCATTGAATTGCATTCTATCCCCACAGCCAGAAAATATCTTTCATAAAGTCTAACCAGACATGCTATAGCAAGCATATTCCAGTTTGTGGCCTGCTGTGCTGCCCTGGTAGAACAGGATGCAACAAAGAAGGGATGTGTATAATATATAAAGTGTTTAAATTTGAGAAGTAGTTTCCTTCCAGTTTGTTGAACTAGGTCAGGGACTTATCGCAGGTCATTGCTTTTAATTACAAGGGATACTATAGAAGAAACTAATAATAAATATTGTGATACCACAATCTCAAATTCCATAATAGATGCAGCAACCACAAAACAAATTCAGGTTTCAGGAAAGTACCAGCATCTCTGCTGTGTTATGCACTTTAGGGCAAAACATTAAAAGGATATTTACGCATTACCAACATTTTTACAGCTAAAGCACATCTTGTCACACTGTGCATTGCTGTGTAACTCCAGGAGGATGAGAATCCATCTAAGGACAGCTTGAGCTGTCATCAGTGTTCTGTGCAGGAGAATCTATTGACAAATGTTTAACAAAGGCATTTTCTCAGTAAGGGAGCTCTATTCTGGTCCTTCTACATACTTTTAAATTTTGGGGTCTGATTGTCTGAAAACCAGCTATGTTAAGCAGTTGCACATTAAATTATCCATCATCTGTAGGCAGCCTCTTTCTAAATATTTTAAACCCAGCTGAGGTCCAGGCACTGAATGATAAACTGAAAAAGCAGCAGATCAAATGAGTAATATTCATACCAAGATCAAATCACTAGGAGGGGGGTGGGGGCACCTGGAGCTAGGGAATGGCTGTTAGCTCTTCCTTCATAGTTACTTATGTTCTCCGACCGTCAGATCAAACGGAAAGCCAAGGTTGGTCAGATAGCTTTAGGGACTTCTTAAACTATTAAAATTCCTTTTCTACTTGTTGGGGAAACCCACACTTAATTATGTGTATCAATATGTTAGACTTGTGTCAATCTCTGCTGAGCACAGTGTGAACTCTGGCATTTCAAAGCTTTTTTATCCCTACTTTCCTCATTAAAGCTTGTCATGTCAGTGCCTGGAACTGTAATTTCTTTTGATGAGTTTAAAGAAAATATACCAAGATGTGCGTTACTTTTGGTCTGAATTAACAAAGCTAACTTTTTATTATTATTCAGCAGTAATACATTTACCTAGTAGCTCAAAGGACTCCTCAGTCCAAATCAAGTTTCCCTCAAATTCATTTACTAATTAATACTATAGAGAGCACAGCAGGCAGCTTCAGAGTCTCACCTGTGGGGACACAACTGTCCTCAGGATTTTTTCCAACTACAGAGACCATCAGTATGGAAGAAGAGGGTGCATCTCAGAATGAAAGATGGGTGCTCTGCTTAATGGACAATTCTGATCTTTGCATTCACTTTTTAATGTTGCAAGGCCAGTTCAGCTTACACCACTGGCTGAGAAGTACTCCTATCCTTTTGCTATCCATGCTGCCAACTTAGCATCAAGAGGTATAAGTAACTGAAAAATATCATGAGGAGGAAAAGCAAATTTTGTATTGTTGACAGCTATCTCCACAGTTGTGGCCAACATGAATATATGTAAATGGATCTCAGCTGGCCCGACACATACACTCAGTGCTTTAAAGGATGCTTTCACATGTTCTAGGGTATGCTGCCTACCCTTTGGCTATGGACTCAGAAAGCCCAGTTCTTCTATAATCTTTCTGCCCCATGCTAATGGCTTGGTTACTACATATCAGGGTCCATTAAGGGACTAGGGATTTCCTATGCAACAAAGGCTCTCAAAGTATCATTTTAAACCCGTATATTATGGACTTGGAAGAAGAAAAATGAAAGGTAACCCTTTTTCGTGTGCTGAGATGATTTGTCTTAATTTCTTAAAACAGTAAGATTTGGCAATTAAATAATTTTACCTCTAAGTTTTTTAATTGGACAGAGCTTTGGGTGACATGGTTTAGTGGGAGGTGTCCCTGCCCATGGCAGGGGGGATGGAACTAGATGATCTTAAGGTCCTTTCCAACCCTAACTATTCTATGATTCTATGATTCTAAATTTAAAAGTTACAAGAAAACATTAGCCAGTCCCAAGTCATTTCCAAAGAGTTCAATGTTTCCTGTATTAGCACAGTGAGATGCTAAATCCAGTTCCTACTGGTAGAAAAGTCGAATAAAAAACCAAAATATTTCCAATCAAAAGGTTGGAAGCTATCTGAGACCTATGGAAATGACATCCAAGCCTTACTTTCTATTCACAATCTACATTATCTTAAATATAGTAGGGTGGCTGTGGAAAAAAAGGCATCCTCCTCCACATGGTTCCTGAACACCATATGGCAATGACTCTTCCATCATTACCTGGTTTTCATTCTGATTTCTGACTTCAACTCTGTATTTTATCACTGCATTGATCCATGGATTATTTTACCAGAAACATCATGGCAAGCAGAGAGAAACAACTTTCACAAGCATCTGTATTTCAGATAGGATAGGTACAACATAAAAAGTCATCCTCAACACACACAGACCACGACACAAGGAGGTTGTGGCTATGATCAGGCATATCAGAGTCAAAGTCTGAAATCATCCATCACTTGTTTTGACCCTACCAGCAGTCATAAGCAAAGTTTCCAAAAAGGAGTAATATTGCCCTGAGAGTCATGAACTACAAAAGAAATTATTATATTTCAGCAAAAAATATTTATGTGTGTATCAAATATGTACACATATGCACACACATGCACACACATATTCCATGTATTGGGCCCTTTTCCTTTCCTTTCTGACTGACTGGACAGTTGTTTATATTTCCCCACTGGGGTGGTTATCCAAATTTTGTTTATAAGCTGATATTGTTATTGACTGAAATTACACAAGAAGATGAGCTTTAAGAAAAGCACAGCTTGAAGAGAATAAGATCACTTGAAGAAATAAAGAGATCTTGCAGAGGTTACCTATGTGAACAGTTGTATATTCTTAGCTTACCCATCTAAATGAGAGAATTACAATATTGGGGAAAGCTTTATAGAAATAGTTCAACATCACTTCTTATTGAACTGTTTCCTATATATAGGTACATATCCCTGACATTTTTCCCTTTCTTCCTATAACTCATACTTTCTTTCCTCAGATATTTCAAGAACTTAGAGTTCCCTTCGTCTATTTTCTTGATGTTTGCTCTCTTTTCTCTATGCGAACACTATCTTCTTCCCAGATGCCCCTTTTTCTTCACACCTGGTTTTCCTGTCTCTTCTAACTCCCTCATCTCTCCCTGACCACAGGTTCACTGAAGTGAGAAGAGTAGAGAGAGACTGGTTTCTAAAGAGCTAAGTCAGAATTCCCGGTTCCAGCTCTGCTTCTCCCCTTCTGCAGCTTGCAGTTCAGAGATACACAGTGTTTTCACTTGGCCCAGCAGAAAGGGCGAAGGGGAATTCCTGTGAAATAAGGCTTGACAGGGTCACTACTCACTCTTGTCTACTGTGTAAGACTTCCTTTCCCATAATTGGCATTTTTGCCCTCTGACTGCATTGGGAACACATCCACAAACTCAGCAAAGCCAGCGTTTGATGCAGGGAAAAAAAAAAAAAAAGACTACTGGATGAGCATTTTCCATCATTTCTGCAAATTCTCCTTTTCCCTATTCTCATTCATTGTAATTTAAGTACAAATCAGTTTACTGTTATCACCACTATACAGCCTTGTTTGAGTGCTAGCCTTAGCCTTTCTGGCTAGTGCGATGGAGATTTGCTCCCTAGCTGTGACTCTCTAATATCTCTAAGTCCAAATACAGATGATAAATAAGTCCTTTTGAAGGTTCTTAAAAGTCCTCCTCACTTAGCTTGATCCTGTAAGTCTGGCCCCACCATGAACATCCTACTTCATCAGCTCAGCAAAATGCTGAAAGAAGAGGGTCTGAGGAGCTTTCAATAAGCCAAAAAAAGCTCCACCACTCATTTTCTTCTCATTTCAGCAGTCACAGTTACACCCCATACTTCTGACAGAATCTCAACAGTCAGAGGCAGAGTTTTGCCTTCATACATGCAGTTATCAGCTCACTTGCAGCATGCAGCAAAGCCAGGGAGGGATTTAGCAGGCAGCAAGGGAACCTTGGCCCTGGAGCTCCATACATACCTTTTGCCTAGAGTGTGAAAATGCTCATGTCAGCCCACATGTTTCACAGAATTCAGTGTCTTTATTTGAGTGGAGCAAGAAACCAATTGGTTCCACTATGACTGTATATTAGGAACCTTTATACACTTCATCTATTTTAGATTTTTCCTTTGGTTGATGCAAAAGAACTGTTTTTATGAGCCCAGCTTTAATACAGGTCCTTTTAAGAGAACCCATGTTTACCAGACAGTGTTTCAGCCTGCAGCTACTGTATGCAGTGCATTGGTGCACTGATCAGTAGTCTTCAGAAACCTCCTTTTGTATACTGTGCACAAGTGATGTGTATTAGCAATGAGTGCCACTGTACCACTTCTGAATACTGTAGCAGCTTTTGATGAATGAACATCTTTTATTTTGAAATTGTCCTCCCTCAGTCTGTTGCTGCATATGTTAAAAGACCCCATCAAAAGCAAAATTACACTAAACTGCATTTAAAAGTGTCAAGTGCATTGAATAAACATTGGAGACATCAAAAGCCTGAGTGGATGCTCCTGATGACAAGTGGTGTGGGAATGCCAGCCTGTGCTAAGCCCGACACAATTCCATTTCTATCTACTTACTGAAACTGCTTCACAAATATATTTCTGCATATCAGTGTCAGCTATCTACTTCCAGGCACTGGAAGAGTTGGTTTAAAATTGCCAACTGAAAGATATCAACATATTTTTCCATGGAACATCAATGTCATCTACATCACAAACAAAAAAAAAAAAAAGAAACAACACACAACTTTGAAGCATTTGTTTTTGATGTCTTTAGTCGTTTTCTCTTTCACAGTTTGTAGATCTTACTTTTTAATCATAAAGGCAACAAAGCACTGAGGTTTACTGGAACAGAATTTTCAGGCTCTGTCTGGCATGTGGGCTGCTTATGTAACATATGGTGAAATTAAACACTTTGGAATGGGATTCACATGATACTTCCTGAGATAGCCAGTAGGAAATGCCAAGTTCACATTTCTTTGGTGTAGGTGGAGCCAAGACTGCGCTTGATAGCCTAAAGTCATCTTCCACACATAGACTGGTTCACAATTCTCTTCTAAAAACAAGCTGGAGACAATGTTGCCGTCTTTATTTATTTTTTAAAGAAAAGCTACTTGACACAGAGCCTACGTTTATACACTCACATCTTCACTCTTAGTTAGGAGCCCTTCTTTTGTGTAGGGCTGATGACCTACCATAAGTCGTTTACCTCTAGGTTAGAAACCAATACAGAAAAGGTTATAGCAAAAACCAAAGCGTGAAACATGTCTGTTACATCACCTTCAGCATGCATCTCTTACATTACCTACAGCCTGAACCAGATCTCCCTAGGGATTGCTTTAACTCTGAGACACTGGCCAGACTAAGATGGAGAGGACTTTCTCACCCTCCCCTGTCAGCAGGACCCTGCATGATGAGTTGCTTAAAGCTAGAGAACAAACAGACATAATTGCACAGACACAATTGCACAGCTCTGCACTACATCTGAGCTAGGGCACGTCCCAGGGTCTGGTCTTGGGGTGCTTTTGATACCGAATAAAATATTATTTGCCAAACATACAGGCAATAAGCTAACTGCCAAGGTGGCAGCCCTCATGGGGAAACGCAGTCACAGAACTGTAAATGCTAAGAGAACTTTACTGGCCAAAATTAGACACCAGAAGTTTCACAGATCCAAGAACATCTTTACCGATCATAGACTGAAATCTCTGAACACCACTTGAGGCACACAGAGGGTTTTCTGAGGTTTTACTGTTATTATCTGAGCTAGGTAGTCCAAATATAACTCTTCAAATTTATGAAAACAATTAAGTTGTATTATGCAGTTTCCAAATGAATCTGAAAATCCTCCATATCAGATTTCTAAAGAATTGCAATTTCACTCCCTATTAGGATACAAGAAATTTCTGTCTGACAGAATTCCCCATACAATTAAATGAAGTTATTTTCTATATATTTGTACATCTATCAGAGTCTTATCTGTTATTTCTCAGCATTTCTCCTTGCATGCTTTTCCTGCATATATCCTCTCCACTCATTCAATTTGGCTGAGCCACAAATCAACAATATTGTACTCAAGAGAGAAAAACTTTGGCTTCTTATATGTAGGTGTCACAACAGTCAGGCTCTAATGAAAAGAGCAAATTGTTTCAAATACTCTTCTCCATGTACAGAGGAAAGCGCTGTGCAAAATACACGGGAGTAAAAACAGAGCTATTGTCTGTGCTGGAGGCAAATAGTCCCAGATTCCCTCCATCACCGAGTGTGTTTATGCAAAGGGCACCTTCAGAGGCCAGCTCACCCTTTGCACAGCCTGGTGGATGCAGCCTCAGGGCTGGAGTCTCTAGAGCCCAGTCTGTGCTTAAACCAACTGTAGAGCAAAACCTCATTTTCAGGCTGCAGAAACCCAGGCCCTTGCATCCAGTGCTTTGCCTCAGTAAGCCAAGCCAAGGGGAACCATAGGTGAGAACGCAGGGTGGTGTCAGCACGGGCTCGCAGGAGGCAGAGCACTGCCGGCAGGCACAGAAGGGCTCACACCCTTATAGTGGAGGCAAAGGCTTTTCATTTTAGTTACTACCCAAATAATGAAATCCCCCTCTGAGCATCTGCAACTCAGCGGGGTCCTAGTGCTGCTGTCCCTCTCTTCCATCCTATGGGGTCATAGCCAGGGGCTGCACACAGAGGGCGAATCACAATACTACACTCTGCTGTGCCAGGAGCGTCTCACAACTGCATCAACAGAAAGAAGCTGGCATTCCCAAGACACTTCATTTGCTTTCCTTCTAGTCAGAGGTACATCAGTGAGAACAAGACACTAAGTGCACAGGTAGTACCATGGCCCTGTAGATTAAGTTACAGCAGCACAAAAAAGCTCAGCAAATAGTGGTAACTGGTTAGACAGCTACTTTTTCCACAAGGCAATTTTTATTTCCCCCCAAACACACCACTTCAAAACACAAACTACTGGTATTATTAGTAGTAGCATTTTCTCAACTTTTCCTAAAAGCAAAGAATCAAACAGAAAAACTCTCTTCAGACCTCTGTTTCACAGTTTGGATGCGTAGCTGTCACACAATACAGAAAGCACTATAAAGAAGCATTTCTGCATGGAAATTGTTGGGTTGTCTCCATGCTACCATTTCACCAGAGATTTTGGAAATTTTAGCTCTACAGAAGAAACTTCCAGAAAGATAATTAGCAAACAGGCTCTCACGTGATGTGAGCATCAGCCTCCCCTTTCAGTAATTCTTGAAGTTATCAAACAAAACTAACACAAATTTCCTTCGTTCCCTAAATTGACTACTCAGAAATACAAGGCTCAAGTCCTAAAATGTGCAAGTTCATTATCTAAGTGCTTACTAAGGCCAAGGAAGCTTTTCACAGACATGGAATTTTACCTCCAAGAATGAGAATCAAACACATGATCAGAAATGTGATCTCACACATATCTTTTTTTAAAGCTTCTAAATGCACACCTGCATATTCTCAAGAAATAAGAAGCACTTGGGATTTCCACATCTTATCTCACTTCAGGTCAATGTGTTCAAACCTACCAGTTAATAACAAATTCATGGTGCATAGTTAGAACGGGATAATTTGTTTTATCTATTTAGAATACAAAAAGGAGCAAGTTAAATACTGAAATATCTCTCAGGATGTGAAAAATATATTACCCTTTTTATTGACTGTAAACATTCAATTGAAAGAACAGTTGGAAGGTAGAGTCTGGAATACCTGCTTTGAGTAGTCAACAGATGCTCTACAGAGTTAAAACTTACTCAGTCCCTGAGTTTTGACTTTTATTGTTGACTCAAATATTAACAAAATAGAAAACTAAACTTTTTTCCCCCAACTGAGTGCATCAGCAGCAGCTCACTAAAAACTCTCTCTGCTCTAATACTTGATTATATCTGCTTCAGGGAAAGTTTCCTATATCTCAGATAATTTCCACCTGCTTGTATGAGTCACCTGTTAGTACAGCTGCTTCTTAATGGTAGTGCCTTGCAGCTGAGATAAGAGTGAATTCAACAACTGAAGATCAAGAAGTGATTTGATAGCCTAATGCATTGGTTTCTTGCACTGAGGGAAAACTTGTTTCCTTATATAAATAAAATCATGACATGATCCAGCAGCTAAAATGAGGAAAGCAGAAAAATAGGACTAGAAATAAGATAAAGGTAATTGATGCTGAAAGCAACAAATAACTGGAAAACTTAGCTGGAATCTACTTCTGGATATCTAGTGTAAGCAGAGTACAAAGCCTGGACTTCAAGTTACCAGACTTCAGCTTATTCACGAAACTGATGAGTGTGTTCCTATGGCAGCTCTGAAAAGTAAAGGAGTTCAGGGAATTTGGCAGGCCTTTCAGACAGCATCCTACAAGTGCAAGAGCAGTCCTTCCCAATATTCATGAAGACCAGCAAACTAAAGAGAAAGTCTGCATGACTGAGCAGAGAACTTATGGTGTAGAGACACTGAAAGACAATATACAGGGGGAGGATGTAGGGACGAGGTACAGGAATTTAAAACCATTGCTTGGGCAGTCAGGGAGACTGTCAGAAAAGCCAAAGCTCATCTATAGTAGAGGGGACATCAAAATTGGCAAAAAGCTTCTACCAATAAACTCATACCAAAATGCTGAACAAGGACAATATGTGCTCATTGCTGAATGGGATGGGTGATTTAGTGACAGCAGACATAGATAAGGGAGAGATACCTGATGCTTGCTTTCCTCCAGTCTTCACCAACAAGGTTTCTCAGACCTCTCTGCTTACTGAAAGGGTTCACAAAAGGAGCAACTTGCAGTGGATGGAAATCAAGTCAGAGGTTACTTAAGGTAAGTCATCTTGTGTACTTCCAGGGACACTGCTGGGCTGCAGTTAAAGATTCTGAGAGAAGTGGCCAATAACCTTGCAAGTTCACTCCATATCACATGTGAAAGGTCATGGAGACTTGGAGAGGTTCACAATGACAGGAAAGAAGCATATTGTTGCGCCACAGGTTCAAAAGAATGTGAAAATGGAAACTAGATCCAGATCAGCCTCGCTTCAGTCCCTGGAAAAATCATGGAGTCAGTCTTCTTGGAATACATCTCTGAACACACCAAGAAGAAGACTGGAAGCAGCCAGTGTGGATTTACCATGGGAAATCATGCCTGACCACCCTGATTGCTCTCTACAATACAGTGACTGGGTCTGTGGTCAAGGAGGGAGCAGGGGATGTCATTTGACTTCAGCTTTAAACACTCTCTCCCACAGTACACAAGTTACAACTTTACAGTGTGGTCATGAACAACTGGACAGGTAAAAATCCAATTGGGTGATCAGGAGAAGGTCATGATTAAGGGACTATACCCCACCTGGAGGCTAGTAATAAGCTTACTACCAGGGAGAGGGCTGTCAGGCTTGAGGAACAGGCCAACAGGATCCTCATGAAATTCAAACAGGACAAATGCAGATCCCTGCACCTAAAAAGGCAGAGTTTGTTGCAAAGATTCAGTCTGGCAGCTGATAAATGGAGAGCAGCTCTATGGAAAAGGCCCTAGGGCTGTGAAAGCAGCATAAGCCAGCAGTATCCTTGCAGCAAAGAGGACCCGCAGCATCCTGGGCTGTAGTAACAGGAGCAGTACATAAGAGGGAGCAATTACACCCGGCACTCATCACTTGTGCCACGTTTGGAACACTGGTGTGAAGTTCCAGGTGCTTCAGTACAAGACAGATACGGATACACCAGACTAAGTTCAGCAAAGGGCCACCATGATGATCGGAAGCTGAAGCTCTTGTCCTGTGACGAGAGAGTGTGGGAGCTGGGATTGTTCAGCTTGGAGCACAGTTGGTTTGAGGGGAGCTGAACAGCCCTCCAGCATCAGAAGATGCAGCCAGACTCCACAGCCATGCATGGTTGCAGGGTGGAAACCAACATGCAAAAGTTGACAAGAAAGGTGCAGATTGACATAAGGAGAAACATTTTACTGCAAGGACAGGCAGGCAGTGCAACAGGCTGCCAGACAGACTCCCTGGGGGTTTTCAAGACCCAACTGAATAATGACCTGTGCAACTGGCTCGGTCTCACAGCTGGCCCTCTTTCCACCAGGTAACTGGTTCATCCTACCTTCCTGGTGACACAACCGAGCTTTGAGTTAAGTTGCCCTCTATTCTCTGTAGTTCCTGAAGAGAGACAGGATCTTCCACTAGGTAATTCACATCTAAATGGACTGATAAACCACTACTGAGAACCTGTTTGCCTCCAGTGACTGCAGATAGAGCTTAAAGTCACAGCCTCAATAATATTCAGGTATCTTTCTGTGTACCCAAAAAATTTAAATGGAAGTAGGCATTATCGCCTGTGTCCTCACAGAGGGAAGTAAATATAACACTATATAAATATATGTATTCTATTTCTACACAAATACAAATAGTCTTGCAAATATGCAAGATCCTAAACCTATACAGAATTTTGTTGCTGACTTAGGAACTGCAGCTGCACAGTCAGGTGTTGGGGTTACTTTCTCTAAGACATTCAGTAAATCATGAAAATTGTAAAGGAGATTTAACAAATACTGCTGAACCTTAAAAAGCAAACAGACATGCAAGATTTCACAGTAAAGAGAGTTTCAATGATATGGATAAGAACAGCATGCTGTGACAACACAAAAAGGGAAATTTTCATTGAACCAAGAAATAAACTTCAACTTCTTAAAATATGCATGCATACGAATACACAGGGTATAGGTATATGAACAGACTATGACAAGAACTGAAGTCCAGTTCCCATCAGTAATGGAATCTATTCCACTCAGCAGCAGCCCCAAAATGCAATAGAATTTATTGGCCCCCAATGCCTCTTGATTTTGATTCCACAAAATGGGCAGTAAATAAGGTAAAACGTGTGTACACCTGTCCCTGCTAAGGTCCGGTTTCCAGAGGTACATGGTATTCTTGCATGAGAGGAACCCGTAGCTCTAAAAAACATGAGTAAAGTGAAAGAAATCTTCCAAGTTTTCCTTCTCTTTTTCATATACAAAAGCAAAATCTTACTGAGAATGAGTTTTCACCATCTAGAAAACTCAAAATATTCTAGCAACACGTTGTTCATATATTTAGGGGGAAAAAAAAAATCAAAGCACAAGTTAGTTCCCTCAATGAGCTAAAAGGTCAATTCGACTACAGCAGAGATGAAAAACCCTATTTGTATCTCTGTCCTTTCCACATCATTTTGAAAATACTCTTTCTGAAAAATGTCCATCTCATCCAATCAATTTCTTCTTCCTCAATACCACTACATTAAACAGCTCTTGGAAAACTTTATAAATTTTTATGAGCATTCACCTTGTCCTCCAAAATACATAGTTCCAGATTTATTTTGCTTTCCAACATCAGCCTCTACAACTACTGTTCCAGCACAAGTGCAACTTCAGTTCTAGTCTCCCCAACACAATGAGCCTTTGTTTGTGCAGTGTGTCCCAGACCACAATAAAAACTCTGTGGCTAAGTCATTGTGAAAATAAATAAGGGGACTGGTTGCTAAATCTTTCTGAAGGTAAGAAAGAACACTGGCTTGTTATCATGCTTACCAAGCAAGAATAATTTGTCAAAAATAGATAAAGCTCCCTTTGCCCATTATCCATCTTTCAAGAATGATGGAACTCCACATTGCCGAAATGCTTTTAATTTTGTCCAAGATAAAAACACTTGGGAAAAAATGCTTTAAGAAAAATTCAGCCTTTGTAATTAGAAATCTATTTTTTGTAATTTCTTTAATAAAGCAACATATTAAGTATGCTACAAATAAATCAAATAAATTACCATTTTTAATTAGGCATAACAAACAATTAAACAGATGACATTTTAAATTAATTTTCTTTACTGGAGGGAACATGATTTAAATCAGTGCTGAGCCCAGCACTCTCCTTGTGGATATTCCTTCAAATGCACTGACATTCAAAGCCATCGTAACATTTTCAGAAAGTCTATTTCCATTTTTCAGCTTTTAAGGTTTCACTTTTAAGACAGGTTTTTCTCAATTACCAAACATCCCTAGAAGTGCTTCATGCCTTAAAGTTTCTGCTCAGCTCCATAGTGTGTAATTGCCGAACAGCTGCACAGTCATACCAACTACTGATAAAAAGGCATTACAAACTTCTAAGCAAATCATATTTATAATGCATAATATTCAAGGCCAAAGAAAATCAGTAGTACTTCAAGGCAAAACTTCTGAAAATAGGGCAAGAGCATCTTGGGAAAGATGGTAAATACTGCGCAGCAATGAAAAGATGCAGCTGTCTAAAACATAACTCCCATACAGTACACTGAAAAGAGAATTACCTTACTTTTGACTGCACTTTGTCTCCCAAATTAAAGCATTATCTGCAGCTAACTTCTTTGAGGACTGGAGTAAAAACTCTTAGGAGTCTAGTCCAGCCAAAGAGTAGGTACCTTTAGGAGGTACCCAATTGTGAGCACATGGGTTGTCTTCCTGACTTTATGTATTTAAATACATCAAAGATTTGTCACTGTGAAATATTTCAGGTGATTCTGAAGCCACAAAGGAAATGCTCTATTTCCTACCCTGAAAGCTTTTCCTTAATTCTTCATTTGTAGTGGTGCAAGTGAAGAATGAGTCTGCAGAAATCAGTGGGGTAAGACACTGTAAACTCAGCCAGAAAGGAAATTTGGCAGGTGCATATTGCACTTGCAAACTCCACTTAGTAATTGTCATCACATGCACACACATTTTCTGCAAAGCATGAAATGCTAAAAACAAAGCAAAGACTTTCCATATTCAGTAAAAGGTGACAGACGAGTGTTTAGAGGCAGCAAAATACAACAGAACGCTTCACTCAGATGATTTTCCAAAAAGAACAGGAAGCCAAAAATGAGTGTATTTAATTTTTCTTCTGCTGCCTGTGAGAACTAAATGTGGAATGGTATCTTCTTGCTTGGACAGTGTGATTCGCATCAGCAGAAATGAGTGTTATGTATGTGAACTGAGGGTAGAACAATTCTGGGTCTGTATATGCAGTCTGGAGTGTGAGAATAGCAGCAAATTTGCTCTAAATAAAAGAAGTAGAAAGCTGAAGTGGCCATTTTTGTAGCTAACAAAGACATCACTAGAGATCTTAGATCGAAGAGGTAGTTGGAGAAACCTGTGAGTGACGTATGTTACATCAGTTTAAGACTACAGCTAGTCTGTTTTATATATACGCACGTATATAAGTATACATTCAAAAAAAAAATCATACAAAAATGAGTAAGTTTTTTAAACATTAGAATTATGACATAAATAAGCCTTTGTGCTTGGAGAAAAGCCTTGAGGGAACAGTTTTACAGACAAGACTCTGCAAGGAAAATGCTTGCAGGGAATTCCTCCCTAGACGAATCTCCTGCTAAGCAGAATGCCTCTGGCAAAATGCTTTTGGTAAAATGCTTCTGAAAGATGATGACTCTCTTGAAAAACCTGTGCTTTCTCTCTCAGAATGCCCAAAGCCAGGTTTTCATCGCTGTGTAGAGCAGCCCATCAGTGGGATGAACCCTGCTCCTCACTGTCTCTAACCAATAAGAATAAAAACGGGAACCAATTGCTGTCTGAATCACAGCGATTATCAAGCCAGAGATTTTCATAATCACAGTTATTACAAATATTTGTGCTTTGATTAGGTAATAGTGACAAATAACTGTCAGAAATAAAGGATTTATGTGTGATAGAGTTACTGAGAAATAATCATACTGCAGTTATGGAAATCAGTCTTCATCAACCAATCTGACTGTAAGAATTTGCTTATGTGATTACAAATGTGCAGTAATACATATGTAACTTTGGTCTCTGCCTGCCTGAGAAACTGCTTCTCCTGTGGAGTACTTAGTTTTCCAAAAAAGTCTGAAGTTATACTGGTCCTGAAATTTTGCCTTGTTTTCCATATTCCTTGAATTATCTGGTACGAGTATATCTCTTATGATACTCTTGTGCCAAAGAACTCCTAAATTATATACTCACAACAAACAAGATTACTGTAGTTTCCCTTTTCCCCACTAATCTCTTTATTCTTTCACTGTCCCCTGCTGCAACTGCATCCTTTGAGGGAAGTTTTTTCAGTCCTTATGGTAGATAAGTAAGAGTGAAAAAAAAAAAAAAAAGTAGGAAGTCACCATATTTACTATAACAGAGAACAAGTAGATCAGAGCACACAGATAAACATGCTGCACAGATATTCAGAAAACATCATGGCTTAAGTAGATCAAACATGTTTCAGGCATACTGCTATAGCTAAAGAAAAAGGTAGCTATGATGTTTGCATAAAATCCTTTGCGACTAGTAAAAAATAGAGTTATTTAAGCTATAGTATTGATTTCCCCTACTTTGAACTGCTCTTCAGGTTGTTGCGGTATAAAAGGCTTACACCATTGACCTTAGCTTTCTGGCACAGCAGAAAGAAGGAGGGTGGGGTAAAGAGGATAAATTTACAAAAGATTAGACATTTCCAAGATTTTTCTACCTAAAGTGATTCTATTTCAGTTTAGTGCTCAGTCTGAATATATTTGATACATCTAATTTTCTGCATGCAAGATTGAAAATGTTGATACAGGCTGGTAGCCTGGAGTATCTACAGTTTAGACTGTAGGCCAGATCCGGTTCTCCTAAATCATGCCTGAGCCAGAATGCAATCATACAAATTGCCCTTACATCTCCAACAGCAATCCAGCCCTCTGACCTGTGTACAGAATCATTTAAATACATCCCTGCTTGGCCTAAAAGCTTCTTTGGTGTCTAAAGTACATCTCCCATTAGAACATATCGATGATGGAATACATTGTTAACATTTCTAATGACTTTGCTTAGGAAAGCTGCATTTATTCTCATAACGCAAGGAACTTCAATTTGTATCATCAGATATTACAACAGTCATATTCCCTAATACAACTACAAAGCATGTTGTTATTACATAGGCCATTCCTTATTTACTTTTCTGTATATATTGTGTTTTTGTTTTCTCTTGCCAGTGCATGAATACACAGAAGAAATTACACTCACTTGGCAAATAACAATATCATTGAGGACACTTGAAGAAAATTACAAAAACCTTAATGAAAGCTCTTTACAATAATAAAGGCAATGAATAAAACATTTTCAGACACGTTTATTCAAGTAGTTTATAGCTAAGTTCTGTCAGAGCTGGGTGGGAAAAGATTTCTTTAATAATAATTTCAGGATATTTTCTGTTCTGCATGAAGATGGAAACAAGACCTGCCCAACTGTTCCACAAAAGAAAAATAATAAAAACGAATGAACGGTTTATCACATGAAGTATTTCTAAGATGGAGAAAACCAAATTTTAAATGCTTAACTAGGAAGAGAAAAGTGATACACTGATATTTCAGTTGTAGTTGGGGGGGGGAGGTATCTGGAAGCTGTATGTATTTATAAGCACAGGAACTCCTCCATGAATCCCAAAAACTCTCCATGACTGGAGTTTTAGTAAAACTATATGCTGCCATTAAAAAGTTTGATTCTATAAGTCAACATTTTCAAACAAAAAAAGCCAATGTTCATCACAAAATTCCAGACAAACAGTAGTTGCTCCTATCCAAATGTTGATATAGTACTCATTTTATTTTTATGGGTTTTTTTTATTATTATTATATAGCTAATGAATCATTTGTCAATCAAAATAAAATTTCAGTCAATTTCAGTCTATGGTGCTCACTTAAACCAGCTATCTAATTAGACATAGTCAACGTTATGACTCACAAATTAATGAGATCTCCCCTTCTGATTCTTTCAAAAAGGAACAGGGATTAACTCACTTGAGAAACCATTTTCCCACTTTGAACATTAGACCATAGTAATCACAAGATCAAAACCAATCTATTAAAGGGGTATATTCCATATGTATTGTATAAACTTACTGCATAATATCTTATTAGGACATTGTGTGTTCTTATCTAATACTGGAAAAACGTTCAAAAAATCACTTACAGAATTGCTTATTCATTCATTTATTTCATGTTAAAGAAATAAAAGCTGCAGCCGTAGCTATGACAAAGGCTGAGTTGCAGACACAGCAAAGTTCTCTCACACACAAGACAGGACTGAAAAAGTTACACTCAGCATGCCTATATACCAAAAAAACAGTGGGGATAATATCAGCATGCATTGTTTTCTTGATGTCACCAGGTACTGCAAACAGATTTTAATACCCTATCAATAAAAAGTGTCAGGAATGTCTGAGGATTTCTGTGTTGTTTTGCTTTTTAGAGAAACATTTAAGCTTTTTAAATTAGGTATCCATAATATTAATGCATAATTGAGATTCTGAACCTGCTTCTTTACCCTGATTTATTTTAATCTGCTTTTTTTTTTTTGTTACAGAATGTAAGCCCACCCCCAGAATGACTAATTTCAGCACTGCTGTATATGTATTTCTGATGCCAGCTGAACTTTGGTATAATCAGTGTGACAAGGTTTAAACACATCTTGTCCATTGAGGTGAGTGCCCTCACCATTCAGCAGCAGGGCGCCGGCAGAGAGGAGATGTGGTGTCAGGTTCCCTGCTTTTCTGGTAGGGTGCAACCCAAGAAAGTGGCTCTTGCTCCTGAAACCTACACTCATTTTGTATTACCACTGGGGAAAAACTACAGAAAAACTGTCATCTGACGCATCTTAATTGCAGTCAGGTTGCCTTTCTGGTGTCTCATTTCACCCCATGAAACTGGCACTCTCCACCACACAGAAAAGGACCACGGCCTGATATGCTGTAACATTTTTGCCTCATGCCAGTGGTTTGGCCACCCCTGCAGATGGAGCATATGTATGAATAGGTCCTAATAAGCCAGGCTAAGGAAGACTTGTGGTGTCCCTTTTCTCTTCTTTGCAATCCCAGGTCCCATCCCCAGGAAAAAAGGTGTTTTTTTTTCACCCTGCTATTATTTAGAGGGTGCCACCCAAAATCACCCATTACTGATTTTGAAAACTTTTCTGGGTCACAAAGCAGCCTAAACCCAAACAGCCATGAAGCTGAAAAACCTTTCTCTCTCTAGGAAAAAAATGTTTCTGAGTCCTTACAGGTGACATAAGCGCACAGAAGCATGTGCAGATGTGGTATTTAGGGACATGGTTTAGTTGTGGACTCAGTAGTGTTATGCTAACAGCTGGACCCAATGATCTCAATGGGTCTTTTCCAACCTAAATGATTCTGTGACTCTATGACATACTTCAGATGCCATAGAAACTTTTAGACAAGCAGAGACACGTTTAAAAGATTATGCATACAGGTAGCAGATGTAAGGGGAGCTCACATGATTACATTCTTCTCTGACAAGACTTAGAACAGGATCTGACCTACAATCTAAACTGTGATGTGACAAGATACTCCAAGGCTATCAGCCTTTATTGACATTTTCAATCTTACATGCAGAAACTTAAGATGTATCAAATACATTCTTTTTAGCAACTAACAAGAGCCTGAGTATCACAGCTATCCTGTACCTAAAGCTGCTGCGAATAAAGTAATCCTAACCTCTACAACAGTCTCTGTGATTGGAATTTCAGAGAATGTTATTCCACTGCCTGCAAATCCTGTCTTACTTTTATTTTTTAAATAAAATATTGACCTTTGAGTTGCCACACAGACTGCAAACCAAACCAGACTCTAAAGCACTTGAGTCAAGGTGATTTTTTATGGCAAATGCTTTGCAAATTAGAGAAAACTTTCAGAAGATTCCACTTTTAAGCTATCTCCTAACTTGTGATGTTCTCAGAGACTGATATTTCCTACTCATTCACTGTAATTTTCTGTAGTTTTGGGTCACTCTTAATGAAGGTTGTGTATTGTGGTGGAGTCTTGCAGTGGCCTTAGCCTGTGATGGCATTTTGTGGACCCACTTAAACTAAGCATGTGTTACCTGGTACTTTGCGATGGAAGGAACAAGAACTAATACTGATTAGGTGATAGATCAAATGATCTTTTCAACCTTCTAATTCTACATTGTCAAATACTAATAATTTAAAAACAACTAAGCTGATTCCTCCAGTTTTGACTAGCTTTTCAGTGGGGTGAAACAAACTAGGATATTTTGCAAACTGATGTGTTGTAACCTCTGCATGATACATGAAGAATTCAATCAAGCAGCCACTTAAGAGTCCTCTCTGTTCTCCACCAGCCTCCTTTGCAGCAGTCTTTTAGCAGGGTACTGGCATTTAGTTCTCCTGCCTTTCCTGGCTCGCTGCATTATGGGATGAACATGAAAAGCAGAAAAACGACTACATTCCTGGAAGAGCTTCCCAGCATCTGGGGATTCCCCTTCAGAATACTTGCAGACACTGGTCATTACTCCTTCATTAGCTTTCTGCTGCAGGAGCAAAGCTAGTCCTAGTGTGGAAATTTTATGAATCACATTACACAGAATTAAATCTATGCGCACCAAGGCTGCACACACAGCCTGGCTGGGGATGACCCAATCAGTCTCGAGTCTCAGGTAACATAGAAGGCTAAAGATTTCAAACCTGATACATCAACTACAAACTACTCTGTTTGTAAGTCTGAATATCGTTAATGGTCTAAATGCTTTCTCTTTTCTAGAATCTGCTAAGCTTACCTACAACAACTACTTTTCCAAACTTCCCTCAGAATCACTGGCGTGTTTTATGAACAGCATTTAGGAAGGATCTCACAAAGTATGTTGTCTGCAACCAGTACTTCCTAAGTGAAAACTTTTATGGATTTGAACACAGGAGCAGAAGGCTCATGTGACAGCTCAGCTTGATTCGTAATTAATAAATCCACGGGTCACTCAGCAAGAGATCCTACTGCAGAGGATTGTTCTTCCAAAACATTAGGACAGAAGCTGACTCCAGCAAGGTTGAGGCTGATGGCCAGTTAATTTGGGTAGCACATGATGCTGAGCATCTGCTCTAAAACAGATGCTAAAGCTCCTTTTTCTTGCAGAAACGTTCCTCCCTTCTGTCTGTAGAGGTTCTAGTAGATGGTGCAAATAGAAACAGCAGGGGCATACTGGAGAAACCTTGATGGTCCTATTTATATCTGTTCCGCATAGCTCAAGTTCATAATTCCACCAGAATACTAAGAAACTCTCTCAAAGGACATCCATATTCCTGCTGCACTTCAGACAAGTGGCCTGGTCACCACAATGGAAGACCACTCAGAAACTCTGCAAACCAGGCCAAGGTGAATAAACATTGTTCAAGATGAATGTATTAGTCATGCATGCTTTAAGAGTGCCTTCACCCAAAATACTTTAAAAATCTGAAAAGACTGCAAACCTGCTGACCACAGTTATCCAGTGATATCTCTAGGAGCTTTGTGGCAAGAAAGCCAGCAGCTTCCTGGCAGCTTCTCTGCTAGATCTTCATTTTGGCATGAAATTTGTTTACAAGAGATAACATCCTTCGATAGTTTTTCCCTGAATAGCTCCTAACCCTTTCTACTGAAATTTTAATTGAAAGCTATGATAATGAGTCAAAATCCAGTTAGGAAAAATAAAGTAATCAATGGGAAGCATGTAATGGGGATAAATCTCATTCAAATTAATGCACATTCAGACATCACATATGAAAATAATTTTAATATGCTCTTTAGTAAAAATGAAATCTATTTAACTGTACAAAGCTTAGATGTTTGAGTGTAGATTGACAGATAAATGTAAAGCTAGTGATGAAGGAAACCAAATAAATAGATTTTTTAATCCTTGAGTGTTGAGAGGCTATTTTTTCAAGTTATATTTTGTCTCCTTTTCTTATAAATGTTTCATTTGATCTTAACTGACCTGCCAGAACACAGGCCAACTATTAATTCTATGGTGTAGACATCTGTACCTAAAAAAGTGAACTGAAAAGACCCAAGTTGCTTCTCATTAACACACCAATTACCTATCACAAGTGAAGAATTCTGAGTGACTACAAGCAGCAGCCAGTTTTGAACTTAGAGGTGAAAGTATCCATACTACAAAGCTCAAAAATGTCAGGAGATTATGTTAACGCTTGACTCTCACTCAAAATAGATTACTTCTGGTTTTGAGGAACAGAAGAAATCATTGCCCTCTGGTGGACAAAATGTCGTGTTTTAAGCGTTATGGACTCAGATTTTAAGCAGGGTATATCGGGACAGTAATCCACTATCACATATATAGAATGAAAAATCTTAATGGAGACTATTTGTTATTGATTTGATATAAATGGGAGAAAAACATGGTTCTATCTTTCATAGTTTCAGGATACACCTTCTAAATAAATCTTTAATCTGCAGTTTTCTCCCCCTACAAGAGTATTCTCCAGTTCAAACTAAGTTTGATTTGTGTGAATATAACCCATGAAATAAAGGCATCTATTACCTACCTATATTCAATGTCAGAAGCAAAGCATGTTTTCAGCACCTAATCACCTCTATCAATAATAAACCTAGCAAGGCATAATTATATTTCTCTCTGAGAATGCTGTTTTTTCTAGACAGCGACCTGCGAGTGGATATAAAGTATGAATTCACACACAGGTAATCTAACAATGCTTCTTGCATCAAGAATAACCAGGCAGTGGTTTCCATCTGTCCATCCACAGGTAAGGGCCAATTACACTACTGGTGCCTGGGATGTCATGATAATAAAAGGGGTTTATTTTGCTATGGAAAAAGAAGGAAATATATCCCCTCCACTCAGCCAAGTACATATGCACTTCCTGCGCACGTACCATAAGAGCAGATTCAGAACGGACACTGTCTTCTGATTCTCATACTGTGCCAACATGCATGCTCTGCCTCTGTGTTAGCAAAGAGCAGTGCAAACAGTATACCATAGCTCACTGCTGACCACGGTCTTAAATACTGGAAGGCTTTAACAACTGCTAATTTGAGCTCCATGATCTTTACCAAGCATCTGTTGACATCTTGGTTGCTCACCATTTTACAAACACTTTAGCAAGACAGACTCTTTTAAGCTCCTTGCTTAAAAGTCACAACTGCTCTGTAGGTTATGCTGAAACTACAGTGCAGGAGAGGGAACGGTCTGAATCTCTCACAATTCTTTTCTCACAGCCCAAGTCCCTCTGCAGCAAAATACACCTCTGGAGGTCAGTGCAGGAAGTGCAGCTCTGTACCACCCTTTTATGTGCCCTAACGGCTCCAGGCTGCAAGCAATCACTTCTGGACCTTGAAAACTCCTAGGCAATATCTATTCAAGAGTTAGTTTATTGACATAAATCTAAATTCCTTTTATCATGTGGAATTTAAAGGACTCCTGGGTAGAGGCTGGTTTAGCCAGCAATTTTCCTGGGAATTAATACTATTATTTCATTACTTTTTCTCTTAACTTTTTTCAACCGCTGTAATTACAGATACTTATCAGTATTTTAAGCAAAGAATAGAAACGACAGCTGAGCAAAAACACTTCACAAGAAGGGAGACGGGGGGGGGGGGGGGAGAAAATTAAAAAAAGAAAGAACCCAAGTCTAGATAGAGCAAACCCTAAACATGATTCATCTAGGAAGCTGCCTATGTTAGGAAGGGGTCAAAATAGGCAAGACAGAGATAAGGTTATGGTTTTTCCAGCCTATCAGGTGGTTTTATCGAGTTCTTAAAGAAGATAGAAACAGGATGGAAGGGTAAGATCTTTATCCTCCAGCCTTAATGCTTATTCACATAAGCAGTTCCTGATGTATGTCAGAATACACTTTTTGTGTTGCACAACTGACTTTGTGTTCACACCACCTGTAAGCTAAAGCTGTTCTTACTACCTATTTAAATACATCTGCTTTTTTAACTAAAACATTCTTGCAGTTCCAAAACCTGGTCATTTTATCTTAGACCAAGTGTCTTCATGTACTGCACCAATTAAAGATGTGAAGGGATTGGCCAGTGGTTTGATCTCATCCCAGTATTTTAAAACCTGAAATGCTTTCATTGGATCTTCATTTCTCTGAATGCAGCTCCCTTTTTAAAGAACAATGACAAAGGCTAACAATAAAAGCAGAATGACAGGACCAGATAAATTTTATGAACATTACGTTGCCCACAACAAATGAGTGTTCTTTTATTCTGAGAATTGGCTGAAATATGACAACTGTCATCTCATAGTGCTATTCATTTCATTAGAGGATAAGCTTATTGCACTTTGCAATGCAGTTTTTAATCTCAGAGCTGTACAACTTAGGCTTTTTGCTTCTGCCTTTCTCAGCAATCAAATATGCTTTATTTTAGCTATGACAACAAAGTACTAAATGTGAGCAACATTCTTATTGATTAGTGCATAAAAATAGTAATAAAGGAGCTGATCCACTGTCTGGGGTTTCTGGAATATTGACACTGGAGTAGATGTTATGGACTGGTTGTGAAATCACCAGCATTTTTACCAAGATCAATGCAGCTTTAAAAACTGTCATTATTTCATGAAATTCAGAAACAAATGAAAAATCATTCCAAATCTAAGGGAGACATGCTTATATTTTATCTTCCAAAATGGAAGCAGTGCCTCTCTATTAAATACTACCCACAGCAGATAAGTGCAGAGATAATTTTTGGAAACTCCATCTTTTATCTTTTTGCCCAAATATAGTTAATTTTAAAATCTAAATACAGCTAATTATGAAATATTATAAGTATTTGTAAAACTTTTTCTTTTGTAATCTGACCCTGCATTGGCATGCTTCTTAGAGAAATATTACCAGGGCTTAAAATACCCATAAAATTATCACCACGTTCCCATCTGCCTTATGAAATAGTTTCTCTGGGAATTTCTTTGGCAGCTGTCACTAGATCTTTACCTTACTGTAAACAGTGCATTCTTCTTTGAAACTATGTGAGATGCTTGTGCTAGGAAAGACTCAGCAGAACAGAACTGCACACATCAGCAGGACCCTGAGCAGTTCATCAGGAAAATCTCCCAGGGAAACAAGAATTTTATCTGGAACAGCAAAGGGAAGGTGGGGATTTAATAAGGGGATGTGTGCTGGCATGGCTGAGATGGGCCATGGCTGGAAGGTTTGGGGATGACACAGCCCTTGCAGCTGTAACAGTACTAGCTGGTTGAGTTTATCCCAGGTAACCCTCTCTTTCTGAACATATTACAACAAAAGCAGGGGTTAGCAGGTTCATAAGGCCAGACGGTTTACCCGTTGGTTTAAATGGATTTTCCTAAATACTGTACATCACAAACAGATGCTGTTACACCCAAATATACTTTAACTCTTAAGGACTTAAGGGGTTCCCATAAGGTTGTTTTTGAACTTCAACTGATGAGAAAATTTTCAGAGCAGTCTGAAATTTCCTTTTAACTTTCCCTTTAACTCTAACATCAATCCTGAGTCCATTTTGCAATGGTGTGTGTAGATAACCTGGTTCCTTCACCTGCCACTGTGCACTCCCACAGGTAGCTGCTATATTATTTAGTGCGGAAGTTAGCCAAGGTTCCTGGCTTAGGTTATCTACTTGTCAATGGCATGTCTTTTCTCTAAATTTCCAGGTTCAGTCATAGGCATCCTTCAAAATGAGCCACCTTACAGGCAGACCTCTGGTGCCTCAGATGAAACCAATCCGGCTGCTTGAGTGTGATTTGCCTACAATGCCAAAACCATAGAAAAAGGAAACACAATATTTGATTTGGAAAAGTTTAAAAGAGCACACTTTGAGGGAATGATACAGTGAGATTTTAGAACTCAAACCTCAAATGTCATCTCAGTAATTCTTTGAAAAAGTACTCCTGCTTATGAGCCAAAAGCTATGTAAATTGCTGGCTAAGATTCTTCAAACAATTGAGAGTTAGGATTTCTTCCTTCCTTTCCTGGAATTTGTTGTGATCAATAGAAAGGTTCCTATTCACATCCTTCCTTTTCTTTCAGCTTTTTTCATTATATTCAGTCTACAGCCACTCTGATTAGGAACCTTAAAAAGCTTAGCCGTTAGCTGCTTAAGAATTAACTTCTTAAGATTTAACCTCTTAAGACCATATAAATTTAGATCCTCTCTGCTATGACATTAGACAAATAATTCAAGCAAATGCATGCTGATTAAAAAAAAAAAAAAAAAGAGGTGATTAATACAATTCATGAGGTAATTATGCACCTTCTAAATACTCAGAACTGTACTTTCCAGTCTTTTCTTTAATCTTCATATAGAATGCTCATTTGTTTCCTATAAAAGCTTTACTAGCAAGGTGAACAGCCTCAGAGCAAAGCTGGTCAGCTATGGAAGGCTTCCAGACTTCATGTTGCAACCACATCTCTGTTCTCTGGATCATTAAACCAACAGAAATGCAGAGTCAACAATCCCTTTCCTCCTATCATGACTCACAATGGTTTCTCTGATCTACTACTGACGTGCATATAAATTCTCTGAGAAATGGATCTGACTTCTGGGAGACTGACAATGAGGGAAAGCCCAGTGCAGATTGAAAGGCTTAAAAAACTGGAAAAAAATATTAAAATAGTCCATGTGATGTGGTTTTCAGATGCACTCAAACATTTAAAAGAACTTTTGTTTTCACTGAAACGCTGCTATTTTAGACCATTGTTATATCCTTTTGAATGCATTTTCATTACTGAAAAAGGATTCATAAAACTTTGGCTTTTATATTTAACGCTTTCAGACTTGAAATCCTTATGCCCAAGATGAGAAGGACATGCTTGAGTATGACTGAATTTAAACAGTCTAAACACTAAGAGGGGTGCCTGAATTAAAAAAGAGAAGCAGGATAGAATAATGGGCCCTAATTCTGTTCCTGGAATTGCCTATGCAGTCCCCGTGACTTCAATAGATGTTTTATATTGAACTGTAGGGCTTGGAAAAATTAAAACCAAAAAAGAGCTATTATCTGTTATAAGCAGATCATATATCAATAAAAAGAATTATCATTATTACTATCCACTCCATCTGTCAAGACAGGATTAGCTTTTAAAAGGGCATTTTCTGGCACTTTGCTCAGTCCAGGTTTAGATGTCACATGAGATATGACATATTCTTTCCCCAGGAGGCCAGTTTGTCTCTGAAAATATTGCAGCCATAAAAAAAAGATACTCAAGGTCAATGATTATTTACTTCATTTCATTTAATTACTTGTTATAAACTCTAAGACCACCCTAAATCATTCAGAATATTTACCTGCAAACCTACAGTACATGAAATCCTATCTACCCTGCTGATAAATCAAGGGGGACAAAATCTCACCGCATTGTGTGGATTCTGTAACAGGCTTTCTTGGAATTACTGCTGCATCCAACCAAGTAAAACATAGCCTGAAATGACTGACTTCTTTGAAACCTGGGATTCGGGCCTATTAACTCTTGTGAAATCTCATTTTAAGTTGATCAGCCTTCTGTTTCTATGATTTCTCTTGTTTCCTAACTGGAGCTTCTGCGTGCACAAGTCTCTTGTGAGAACAATGTGCCTGGAAGGGCAGGCAGCCTTATTGCTGAAGCAGGACCAGAAAAGGAGCCATTATACTCCACTGAGTTATTTCGATGCTGTTCAGTCCCATGTCTTACAGGCTGGTTTTTCTCTGTTCCTATACCAAAATCCCTCATCAGATTTGCCTTATATTCCATTCCTACATCTTCCAAGATATTAAACCTTGTCAGGTTTTTCTCATCAGAAAGAATAACACTATATTTCCCTGATATATGATAAATTACATTTTAAAAACTAGGGGGACAAAGACTAATTTTCCTCATTTCTGTGGGCAAGTATTTTGCTTCTCATTCTTGCTCCTTTGTTCTGTTTTATTTTTGAGTTTCTAATTCCATCCTTGCAATCCCCTTCTACCTTTTTATTTTCCTTAATTTTCACTTAGCTTTTACATACATCTTCCATTTCCTTTTCCCCTCTTCCTTACTATCATCTGTTAATTTCACCACATGTGGTCAATCATCTCTCCCAGATCATTTTCTGTAGGAAACAGTTTAATAATAATGTATCCAGCATCCTGCCAGGCAAATCCCCCTAATTTATTACCCAGACATTTATTATTACCTTTCACCTGTGGACCAGTTACTAAATTCTTGTGTCAAAAGACTAGTTGAATTAGCATGAAAATTTGGATTTCGTGAGACATTGCAAAACAGGCTTACTAATACCTAGCTTCATTGTCTCAGCCTGCAGTTGTGCCAAGATCAACAATTCCCTTTGTGAAGCTGTCGTTACAAGCCTTCTTAAACTTTACAGACCGTTAAATAGTTTCTTAGGCATTTAAGGTGGAGATTTCAGATCTGCTGTGTTTGGGTCTTCACTGTGAGACTCAGCAGGGATGAGACAGAAAGATTCTCCCATTTGGGAGTACATTAGGGATTTCCCAGCACTTTCCTGAAGGCTGGGAACATGAACACTATATGTGGATCTGCCTGACCCAGCCGTATATATAATTTGTTTTCTTTCATTCACAGACACGCAGTGTCCTTCCTTTCGTCTCCCAAGAATTGTGCAGTTATGTGACACAAACGGTTCTCAAACACAGTCCAAAGCACAGACTGATACTGTGCTGGTTCTCCTTACTTAGAAGCCCTTTCACAGCTTTTGGAATAAACATACAAAAGTTGGGACAGACTCGTCCTGGCATACCATCATCTAATACTAGAAACCAGCAAGTGCCCTGGCATAGTTTTGGATTCTGTCCACAGCTGCCATCCTAGAACACGTCCAGATGTAACTTGAAGAATAACTTGGGCCAGGTAATGGCCATACTGGGCAAGAATGTAACTACTATGCAGGTGTGAGCTCCTGGCACAAAGGGAAAACATAAAATTTAAAGACTTAAAAACAAAGACAAAATACTCCAAACCAATTTTGTCCATATTTTACAAGGAACAAGGTCATTCAGTCTCATTCACCATCAGGATTTCTGCTTAATACCTGATCTCCAGAGGACTATGACAAGAAGGCAAATGGCATCCTGAGGTGCATTAGAAAGGGTGTGGTTAGTAGGTCAAGAGAGGTTCTTCTCCCCCTGTATTCTGCCTTGGTTAGGCCGCATCTGGAATATTGCATCCAGTTCTGGGCCCCTCAGTTCAAGAAGGACAGGGAACTGCTTGAAAGAGTCCAGCACAGAGCCACAAAGATGATTAAGGGAGTGGAACACCTCCCTTATGAGGAGAGGCTGAAGGAGCTGGGTCTCTTCAGCTTGGAGAAGAGGAGACTGAGGGGTGACCTCATCAGTGTTTACAAATATGTAACGGGTGGGTGTCATGATGATGGAGCTAGGCTTTTTTCAGTGATATCCAGCGACAGGACAAGGGGCAATGGGTGTAAACTGGAGCATAGAAGGTTCCATGTTAACATCAGGAAGAACTTCTTTACTGTGAGAGTGACAGAGCACTGGAACAGGTTGCCCAGGGGGGTTGTGGAGTCTCCCACATTGGAGATATTCAAGGCCGGCCTGGACAAGTTCCTGTGTGATGTACTCTAGGTTACCCTGCTCTTGCAGGGGGGTTGGACCAGATGATCTTTTGAGGTCCCTTCCAACCCTTGGGATTCTGTGATTCTGTTTGCTAGTTAAACTGAACAAACAGTTAACGTATCTGACCTACTGAAGGTAGGGATGGAAAAGATGGACAAGAATTTCCTTACCTGTTTCTCTGCCAGGGTAAAGACTTATAATAATACGTGTGCATGTTCTGTGACCTAATTAGCTCCTATAAGGAAACATGTCTCTGGTCTTTCACCTCAATGCTCAAATCTTCCAAGTAATCATTTCTTGTTGTATTTTCCACTCTCAATCATTGTTTAACTGCTGCACATATGCAGTTGTTTAAATCTTTCCTGACAGTGATTTCTCCAGACAGCAATAATTTCTGTTGCTCACCTTTAAAATGTTGCTCTGTTGTGATCTTTTCATGAAAGCATAATGAAATCACACTGTCCTCTTCTATAGCTTTATCACACAGCACACATATTTAATTGCTGTCCTTACTGGATAGTAATTGCTGTTACCACTCTTCCCTTTTTAGTGTCCTGGAGCTGGGTAATTTCTTGAGTCTCTGGTGCCATCCTAGTTGCCAGTGGTCTTTGTAAGGGGTCAGATGCTCAGAGAGTTTCACTGATTAAGCATCATCTGGAATGATTGATTTGCTTCTGCTACATCTTCCAAGTATTCACTGATTCTGTATTCTATCAAAAGCTGTTACTATATGATCTCAACTGCCTTCTAATTGCTTACCCTTCCTTTTCTTTCCATTTCTTGTTAAAGGCAATATTAAAAAAGGACATCAATCCCCTGGCTATTTTTAAGTCACATTTAATTTTATCTACTTATTTATTTGTTAGCTCCCTTATTCTTTAATCTAGTGTTCAAGTTACCTTACATTCTTCTGGAAAGCATGTATGACTGAGTAATTTCTGAGGGTCAAAATGCATAGGTACCCCTTCCAATTCTCTATTTTTTCCTATTGAAACCTTTTCTGAGGATCTCACAGATTTAGAAACTGGAAGCAGTGCTTCTATTTGGAAGGAATATGCTCCTTGCTCTACTGTTCATGTGTAAAAGTCCACCTGCTTATCTTTCAATGCCCTTCTCCACCTTGGCAACCACTACCCCAGCCAATACCCTCCTTTTATTTCACCTTTTGCTTACTGTTCTTCAGTACTCTCTGTCTCCAGCATGGGCTTTTGGGCTACTGCCATCACAGACACGTTGGCAAGGGTAAATGTGGTAAATGTTGGCAAGGGTAAACAAAGGTAATAATGATGCTATTGCATCTTAATGTAGCTCCAGCATAGGTGTCAGGGATTTAAAGGAATTTAAGTACCACATAATATTATCCCTGTCCTATTTGTACAATATCTTGATCCAAACCAAAGAACACTTGTCTTCAGTGTATCTCCATTGACTTTGTCTTTAGATTGGTGTCTAACAATATATATGACTGTTAAAAAAAGCCAACAAACCTTTAAGAACAACTTGATTTGTGAGAATGGCACACTCAAGGCATATCAACAGCAGAAAATGCAGTAACTTTTTAAATCACATGCAGTAATATGGATGTAAACCAGCCATTTGAGTAATGTGGAAGATTGAAGATTTCCAAGTAATCTTTTACAGGAAAGGCTCTCCTATGGAAGGAAGCCTTTTTTCATTTGGTTAGGGAGAAAAGCATAACTGGTTTATCTGAGACAGAGGCAAACCAGGGAAAGGACCTGTCATTGCATCAAGTAGAGCCTGTGAAGTCCTGTCATACTGCTAGTTCAGAGACAAATTCTTTTGACAAGAAGAGGCCCAGACAGTTCAGGGAATAACATTTCTTGATGAAATGATAAACATGTTACTGTAATAACCTCACAGTATCTCTCAATGCTGTGGGATATTAAATCTGCGTTTCTGCTTAGCAGAGATAAATCTGTTTTCAGAAAGGTACTCTTTAAAGAAAGATATTTACTGATGTCAAAGCAGTCAGTAACTTTAATTACTAAGCTATGCAGTTTGACTAGCTGAAGGATCACAGTGACATTCCTTTCATTGATGTTAGGGACATAATATCAGTTTTATTATTACTATCAGACAGAAGTAAACCAAAAATAATCCCTTGGTTTCTAAGATGCATGAATTTTAATTTGCTCTCTCTCTCTTTACTGCTATAGCTATGTCATAATTTCCATCTTCTCCCTCTTCTGCTTATTTGATTCTACCTTGCCCAGGAAATACAGACCAAATCCTTCAGCATGATCCTGTGCCATTTAGAGGCAGCCTGCTAGCTGCTCCTCAGCAAATGACTGATAACAGCTAGAATTTCAGTGCTGAACTCATCTGATAGCTGAAATTCTTATGAATTCCCATTCCTCTAAAAGAGAGGCAGCATCGTTGGCTTGTGCCCTTTTCTAAGCGATCATGTGAACAGTAAGGCTGAAAGGAGATGAAAACAAGTACTTTCAAACTCCTTTCACATGTTCTGAATACCCAAGGGTCTCACACTGTTTCCAGAGCTGCCAGACGCTTGTAGCCTAACCATTGGCAATGACAGAGCATTCCCAGCCATACCCAATGACCTTACCTATCAACCTGTAAGTGCAACTTTCTAGGGACATTACAGAGCAGTGAGATCAGAAGGGATGCTAGAAATACCTGAAGATATCAGTGAGGAGTAGCTGGCTACCCATGTCTTTGCTTATTAAAAATGCGGGTCTCCAAAACTCTCCCAGTGATAGTCCCCATGAACTTCAGTACTCCCCAACTGCCATGTCACAAATTTATCTCAAGGGCACTGAACCCATCTATTCAGAATTACAAGTAAATGAACACCATTGTTTTTAAGTCAATATAGAGGGTCTTCAAGTTGTCTGTCTCACTCCCAGCCTGTGTCAAACCTGACTTTGTTACTTCATTTTGCAGTGATTTTGGCACACAAGTTGTAGGTCAAATGCCCTAAAAATTTTTCTGAATTTTTCTAATGTTTTCTGCTAAAGCCTATTGACTGTTCAGCCCAAACACTTGCCACCAGATAATAAAGCACTCTGGACAGAGAATACCTGAATGAATTTTTTTGCAGGTACTTAGCAGGTCAGGTAGTCTAACAAATTGGGTAATTCAAAAGCTATTTTTACCTTAATGGATCTGTTTTAAATGTTCACAACCAAGGTCAGCACATTAAGCTAAATTTCTAAAGTTCATGAAAGGAGAAAATATTTTTGGAACTTAACTCTTCCCCTAATATAACAGAAGCCACAGTTCCTCTTTATTAACTAACACAAGAATATTTGAATGGATACAAGAATAACCATTTCCCATCTGACCAGGATGCCCAAAGAAAGATTTCATATGTTGTAAGAAAACAACACACATATTAGCTGACAAAACACAAAGTTTTTTTGCATTTGGATTTCTTGGCCTGACACTTTGGATGCACACTTTTGTAAATCCCAGCTTCACACCAAATGTAAATAACCCCCAGAAGCCTCTGCAGTTCCTCTTACAGTAGTGTATAAGAAAGATAATGCATTAGGTCAAACCCAGTCTATCTATTGTCCATCTTTGGCAATGGTCAGTAACAAATGCCTCAGGAAAGAGCATGAAAAATAGCACATCTTCTCACTTTGCATCTTAAGAGATATTCTAAGCTATTAAGAGGTTATTGAAAGGGGTTTTTTTTTGCAAGACCAAGGGGACTTACACTGTATTTTGCTTCATCTCCATTAATGGCTTTAAACACCAGTTTTGAGGACAGGAACTAAAAAAAAAAAAGGAAACCAACAATGTCCCCTTAGTCTTCTTGAGACCAAATCCTTATGGAGAAAAATTCACACATATGCAGGAAAATCACTACCTAAGCTCTACCTAACTGTGCAATTAAAGTTTCCTTTCATAAAGCTGTGATCTGTTCTTCTTATGTATAACTCAAGCAATTATTTATTTGGAATACTGTAACTGTACTACCTTCATCATAGAATGGACATTTACTCGTTTCAATACAATTACTGTAACCAGTAAGTTAATGTAAGCTCATAACAGAGATGCCATCATTACATAGATTTATGAGAAGAACACTAAACATAAAATTGATGTAATTGCCTGTGTGCTGCCAGGCTATTTTGCCAGTTAATATAAATAATATCATTCTCAGCATGAGCCACCAGAAGGACATCATCCTTAAAACTAATTTCTCACCTGCCACTGTCAGAAATCTTCACTATACGCTTGATGAAGAATGTGTTGCTAAGTGTTACTGACAATCGTATATTACCAGGGAAAGGTGGTTACCTCGAGTACCCCAAACAATCTGTTGTTTTGGTATGTTACCACATAAAATTGATTTAATGCTGCAGTTTTTCATTTCTCTCTGGAGCACAAGCTGCTAATTTATTAGTCTCGTATACTGAAATTTCTCCTTTTTCCATTCATGTATAAATTTCCATAAGCAAGCTGAGCAGATAGTATTTTGTTTGGTTTATTTTTAAAACTTGGAGAAATAAATCACATGTGAAATTCTGCTACTCATGCTACTGAAATGTGCCCTATGAAGCAAGCAAAAGTTAAGAGCCATACGGAAGATCTGAGCTAGGAATATTGGTACGCAGGAAAAAAGACTTACATGTTTTCTTCTTTTATGCATACAAATAAAAAGTTAAACAACAATCCCAAGAAAGATGAAGTAGAGGCTGGTTGGATTTTTCTTGATCTTAGTAAACAAAGCAATAGTTGATTTGAATGGTTGCTACAGTACGTATTTGATTTTTTATTCAAATTTAATTCCTAATTTTTTTTTTTTTTTCAATGGAAAATGAACTGAGACAGTGAGTCTGGAGATTCTGGCTGCAAACACTTGCACAAGAGCAAAAGCAGGTCTCCCAGCACTCAGAAATGATCATCTGTGACCTATCTCCTCTTTACCCACCAGGCTTACCCTTTATCAGAGGTCATTATGAATCATCCTAAATTGTAAGCATTGTTGTAACTGAACAAAATGGAATTAAAAGCCTATCATACACCACTGCCTCTGAGTTTTCTGAAAAACACGATGGCCTGAACAGGATCACTAGATCACTGTCATGCTCTCATCGCAGTGGAGCCTCAACGTGACCATGCACAGATGAATCCAGGACTTGTGTCATGTACTTTTTAAAAGTAATATCAAAGTATACTGCAGGTATAGCTGAGAAAGATCTCAAAGAGATGAAAAAGTAATGAGCATGATGGTAAATTACTCCATGCTTGATTGCTCAGCAGCCAGTTCCAGAATGGTGAGAAGTACTTTAAAACCCAACAGCTTTTAGGAGAGTAACTAAAAAATAATGAATAGCCTCTGTTAAGGCTAAGGATTCCCAAAGCAAATTGTGTTTGTTTGAATAAAGTTCATGGTGCTAGAAAAAGTCTGTATTATTATTTTACAGGGAATGGACTAAGACAGCAACATTAATAGTATTCATTCACTTGTAAAAGAAAGTTGCAGAGGGACCACAATTTTTGCAAACAATCTCCCATCCTCCCATCACCCAGCATATACCAGAAACCTTCCTGGAGAAATAAATAATAACCAAAGAGGATGTTAATAACTTTTCCAAGAAGAGCATCTGTTCTTAAATACATCCAATAAATGCTGAAAATTTCAGGGTAACTAACTTTCTGAACACTAGTGCATTTGCTCAAAACAGTGGATGTGTGGTATAAAGAAAGCATTAAGCATGGGGGGTTTTATCTCGTTATTCCATGCCATCCATTATAATATGAGGTTTGGTCATAACCAAGCATACTTTCTGTGTATCTGGGGACATTGAGTGTTTCCAGCCTGAAAAGACATTCCAAGAGCAAAGAAGCTGAGACTTTATCTGAAAGTTAAGCAGCAGAGATAGATTTCAGGTGACTAATGCTTTCCAGCCAATTAATCTTTTTAACAGTCCTCTGGCTTAGGACCCTGCAGGCCACATTATTGCATTATTAAGTTAGTACTGCTCACATGGTGGTTGCAAGCTGAAAGAGACATGTCTTCTGTCCTTGGCCTCTTGCAGTGATATCAACACTACCATGCCCTGACAATTTTGCCTTCCATTGAAGGCAATATATTCTCCGACACAGGACTGACTTTCAAATATTCTTGCTGACTACTCTCCCCCAGCCTTGTACTTGCTACTGATCACCAGGATCAAAGCACAGACTAAGAAGTAGGTGTTCTCCTAAACACATGATAAACCATGAAGGCTTTGGTCAGGCTCCCTTACAGGACAACTTTTGCAGCAACTTCCGGATAATGTATTTCCTCAGTTATTTTTTATTCTAGTTATAGACTTAGGATTTTAATTGCACCACACAGAACACAAATAATCTTGACCTACAAATCACATTTCTTTTGTTTCAGTGTGTATATCTTGAAATGGCTTTGGTGACTGAGCTAACAAGAAAATGATAAATTCAAGCGATACAACTGCTATCAGCTTGCTAAGCTGATGGCAACACTGTAAGATAGCACAACCAAATGCGTAGCACAGAGCAAAGAGCATCTTTGCATGAACACTGCATTGAATAGAGGACAAGGAGGCTCAGACAGTACAGCTGTAGCTTAACCACAAGGCTGTCCCCTAAAGCAACTGCAAAATGCCAGCACAAGGGCCTGAGGAGCCTGTCAATGAGGCAAGTGCGCCTGATTGCATGAGCATGCTGTTTCTGGGGCTTAGGACCAAACACAGTGAAGAAAAAAAATGAGAAATGAAATGCAATATATAAGAAAAAAAACAAACCCACTTTCATTATCCTGCTGTTAGGGGATGAAGCAAAACTGTAAGTGAGCCTGTAATAAAATACAAGGCTTAAAGGGTTTGCGGGCTTTTTTGGTGTTTTTTCTTCTTTTAATAATGGCGGCATAATTTTTTAAAAATTAACTTCTGGTGTCTAATTTCTTCATTAAGAATTGAGAAGAGAGAGACATTGATAAATGAGGCTGCAAAGTAGCGCGCATGGGGAACAGCCGGTTACATAGATGATACGAGGGATAACAGCTAGCACTTCCTATTGTTTTATCATCCTGAAAAGAAATGCTTGAGCTTGGATTTTCTGTAGAATAGCAATAGAATTGACAAATTATAGGACCAGAAATATCCTCAAAAAAGACAGAAGAAACATATGCCTCCTCCACTTTCCTGGGAGAGAACTGCAATATTACTGACCATTTCTAATGATTTTCCAGAGCCTGTCTGTTCACTGCACTCTTGAGGAGAAGCACTTTGTTGCACTCCCCGACCCCGTTCTCCCTGTTGCTTTGCTAAAGAGACCATGCAAACTTGATATAATTTGTCTGTAGGTTTCCTCCCCTGACACAGTCCCATTTCCTTGCCATTCACTGTCAGTTCTCTTGCCCTTCCTCCACACTGCCCACCTCTCTCAGAGGCTGTCAGAGAGCACTTGGTAAATACCGAGACTTCAGCTCCCACCAGACTACTCTGTTTACACCTCACAGATTTTCCAAGAAAACCTTAGAAACAAGTTGGATAGCTAAAAAGGTTCAAGGAAAACTGGCTGCAACAATACCCCCAGATCCTGGCTCATAATCAGGAAAGGAGTGCCCAGAGTGGCCCTAGAGGAGCCACGTCAACTTGGTGAGGAAACATTTCTTCACTGAGTCAGGCACTGGCATAAGGGCAAAATCAGTAGTTAGCAGAGAAGGACATTTCCCCATGAACCTTCCTTCCCATTATCCAGGTAAACCCCAAGCTGTCACTGGTATTAATGTAAAGAACTGAAATAAAAAAGCATATATATTTATGATGGTCTTATTAAATAAGGTAAACTCAGCACCTCACAGAGTGGATTGTGGCACACAGGTTTACAAAAGTCAATGTTATTAGCTTTACAACTCAAAATCTTGCTAAAAAGATTATAAGGTTTATTTGTCAAGACCTACTTTCCATCCCTCCATGTTGGCTGGCATTCCTGATACTTTCATTTTACATTAATACCATTTTATATCAGCTGTTGCATTATTTTGCCCCTGGCAGAGATTGCTTGCCAGAATTGCCTTTTCCCCCCCCCTTTTCAAACTATTGGCTTATTCTAGTTCTCAGATTTCACAGAGTAAAGCCCTGCTTAGCAGGGATAAGGCAGACACAGCGTCTCAGAGGTAATGCTGACAACAGGAAATAAAAATCAATTTTACAATCCACACAATATTAGCAACCCTGTTGCCTTCTCAGTACTGCACTAGGACACAGGGTGTCAAAGATCCCAGCTGGGAGATGGAGTGGCCAGCATGCTCTCATGCTCATCTCTGCAGATAGGCCAGGCAAGTGCAGTACCAATCTGCTAGTCCCTGTTGGGGATACCTCACTCTGCACATCAAGCCTCACTCCTCTTTTCCTGCTCCTCTCCCTAGTATGATCTCAAGACAACAAACCACGGGTTCTCTAGGGCTTGAGCCTTTTTACTCAGTTTTTAAATTACATTAAATTCTAACAGACAGTATAAATCGGTGAAAAGGGCTGTTGATATTTAGGGCCTACATATTAATCTCCTGTGGGAGATTAATAATAATAAAAATAAGGGAGCATGGTAAACACCCACATAACTACATGTGCAAAATGTAACTGAAAATTAAGTATTAACTATGTTCGGGTACCTGAACCTCTGCTTTGCAAACACACAATAATTGGCAACTATTTGCAGATGTGCTGATAATGCTACTCAGGTATGTTCTGACTGTCTCACTGAAAGAAAGGCTTTAATGAAATAAATGTCAAGATGATTTCTTGGATGACTGCTTGCACTAGGATTTGATATCTTGTTTATACTTGCTTAATATCCATAAATTACAGCATATGTTTCAGAAGCATGTAATTACACTTGTCATTCTGCGTTACATCGTAAATACTGCAGACAAACTGTGCAGTGATCGATGGCCAGTTCAGACATCTTTTACAGCAAGTTAAATCATTTTCCAAAAATCACATGCAGCATTGTAAAATGATCAAAGATATATGGAAGTAATATTACTTTTCGGTTTACAAGTTCTTACCAGCAGCAGAATTTTACTAACTTTGCCTTTCTATTGGTGCCTACTTGATAATCCTGTGCTTATAAATACATTAAATGCTGTTAAGCTTTTCTACAAGTCTGTAGCTACATATTGCAATTTGCAGTATTACTATCAAGGTTTGTTTACTTGCTTGTTGGAGAATTTTCAAGTCATTCATATGGTCATCAGCTGTACCAAAGCACAACACTGGCCTGTGTGATGAAAAGACCAAAGTATTTCTTTCACTTTTTCTAAGGCAGCAACAAATATTTCTTCAGTTACACTGTTCTGGTATGCTTTCTAGAAATAACTGAAGGAAAGGAAACTTTCACGTACCATTTTGCACTAACATGTCCATGAGTCAATGTCCCTAAACCAGCCTCAAACATACTCATTGCTGCAGATGGAAACTGAGCTTAAACCCATGAAAAAACACTTGGCCCAGGATACCGAGATCTTCCTCCTGCAAAGCCAGTGTTCAGCTGCTGCAGAATTCCCTGGCACACAGGACAACCTACCACTGTAAGCAGGGTGGATGTTTTTTAACTTCCTGGCTGAGGGTAGGCTGCTCCAGCTCATCAAAGAGCACACACAGCTGGGTTTTGTAAACCAAGGCAAAGGCCCTATTTGATACACTGCCCATTAAAATCTGTTGCTAATTGTAAAATATGCACAGGCTGGTTTGAGGCACAAGTCAACTCTACTTCTCCAGAAGTACAGCAACCTTGATCTAGTGCTACTGCATTTCTCTTATCCTCAGGCACCCTGGTGCTCTGCACAGGGGTGGAAGCTGGGGCTGCAGAGCACTGACAGCTTACAGGTCCCAGGCTCCTGCCATCATTTCCTGTTCTCCCTGGCATGTGGTAAAGTGCAGAATTCAGCTCTTACAAAATAGGAAAAAAGTATGTATGTGATGATACTTAATTTTTTCCCCTTAATCTTTTCAAAAGAAGCTTTCAGTAAAAGCAATGATATTCAGATATATTGACATCGAACTCCATAATTCAATCCTTTTAACAAACTTAATTGTTTATAGACATGCATGTTAGATTTGAAAACAAAAAAAAAAGCTTCCATTACAGTCCAATTATTTTACTTGTCCATTTTACATTATTTTTATGGTTCATTTTCTGTATGTTTTAATATTTTAATGGTCTTTAGTGTTTTATATTGAGGCACCTAGAGCAAATAGGAAATAGGAACTGTAAAGTAAAATACAACATTATTTATTATTATGACATCAGTCTGCCAAAGTAATTATAGTATCCACAATATTCACAAACAGCCTGAAGAAAGAAAATGACAAATACAACTGTCAATAGCTACTGTGGGAGGTCCTCCTGTTTTCCATATTTAAAATCTCCAGACTCCTTCTACAAAGCCCTATGCATAAAACTAATCAAAAGTAATTTCAAGCCTGTATGTCAAGGACAGAAACCATCTATATTTTATGGTGGTATGTAAATAAGACAGCTCATGGCATGGGTTTTGCACGTACTGCAGAGATATCTGCTCTAGACCCTGAAAAACCTGTTTAGCATTTAGAACATCCAGAAGTGAGATGGTCAATGCTGTATAGCAGTAGGTGGTTAGAAATTCCTAGTCTTTGGCAGCCACTAGGTCTTCATCTACAACTGATGAGCATACATAGGCACTTCCAGAGGTCCACTTAGACCTCAGATGCACAGGAGATGATTCAGCCATCCATATGAATACAAGGGTCTGTCCTTGAGGTCTGTGTTAAACCTAGACAGTTGAAGATGGGGGTAGGAGGTGAAACAAATCTTGTGTTACTATTCTGACCAAGATTTTCAAGCATCCTCTTAAAGATAAAAGCTTGGAAATCCATGGCTAAAGCTTTATGAATGTTTCAGTATTCAAATGTACTTCATTGTTAGGTCTCCCCATGGCATTCAGCAGGACTTCTTTAAAGGTTTTTGTTGGTTCTGGTCTCTGTCACCACACATCTGTCATTTTTTTTTCTAATTTGTCCTCTCAATGCACATGTTCCAGAAGGAAAAATGAGGCTGTAGTAGCTGCCTGTATTATACTGAATAGCCTGGTAGTTACAGTACTCAGCTGGGAACAACTAACCATTGAGTTATAGGGCTTTTGGACATGAAAGTCTCTCCTGCTGAAGCTGCTCATGTTTTCATAAACAATTAAGCTTCCATTGGACCTGCCTGAGTGTAATTCACCTTATGGTCCAGTATACAGCAAAGAACAGGGATAGGTGAGTTCAAATCATTGCTCTGATGAATATCTGATGAATTTTGGCAGAGATGAAATAAAACTTTCCCATTGTGAAAGCTTATCAGCAGTGAATAGACAGCATCTGGCAACAGCAGTATTAACTTGAATACAGCTGTTCAGAGGGAGAAGTAGTTTTCAAAGAAGCAGACCACAGTTACAGGCCTCTCTTGACGGAGTCCTGAGATTAGAGTTCTCCAGGGAAAGGTCTGCACACAGGAAATTGATGGAATAATACCTGTTCTGACAAAAAGAAAAGTCATGGGGAGCTAAATTGTAGAGAAGGCTCCAGCATCCCCACTTCCACAGGGCTCTCACCCTCTGTGACCAAAGTTATGATTTTTTTACTATAAAACAGCTTTGTCTGTCGCTGTGGGGACTGGAGTTGAGCTGTTTCATCTCCGACACTATATTTAATTCCCTGCTCTGAATCCAAAAGGAAGGATTTGCCCAAGAGCCTTGTATAAGTCATGAGTAAACATAACACTGTGATAAAAAGAGGGGCACCATCACTTAATAAATGATACCCAAAACTGGCATCTGAAACCTATTATCACTTTCTTTTTAATTGTAAGATTTCTAAAATAGAAATATATTGTTTCACATGGGATATAAATTAGCATTTAACACAAAACAAAGACATTTTGGAGAGCTTTCCTTTACAAAATAATAAAAAAAAACAAAACCAACAACCAAATAAAGAAGTCCCTAAATCCCAATTCCACATGATCATTTTGCTTCAGATTAAAATGAATGCTTATTTTAAGTTCAGCTGTCAAACTGACTAATTATTTGCACAGCCTTGCTCACAATATTGCATTCATGCTTGGGGTATATTAAAAACAACTGAAAAGGAGGAAAATTAAAAATAGAAATTGCCTTTCTAAAAGGCATGGAAGGCCTTCTTTGCTGGCGATCCACTCCTGGCAAATAGATGTGGCAGCTGTTTACCACACAGCTGCCAAAAGCTGCACTACTTGTAGGGATTTTTACTCAAGCTAGAGATAAGCAAAGAAAGTTATAATGAAATCAGCATGAAAAATAAAACAAGAAATGGTTCCTGAGACATCGAGAATGAAACTGGAGTAATTGTCAGCTACAAATCTTCTACACAGCTGATTTGGCTGTCACTCTTCTCAAGCACTGAAGAACAAAAAAAAATCCACTCAGCTAATCAGAACATACCTAAGTAGACATTTGCACACCTGTCTTAATTTTCTTTGATCCTATGTTACTTAATTTCATGCCTTGTAATAATAGCAAACATCCATTTTTCCCAGTCACTCTAATATAGATGGCAGACATGAGTTTTAACAATTTTAATTTTACTGGGCAATAATACAAATATTTTTTTCCTGACTTGAGTCTCTCATTCTTTGACTGTCACGGTTTCCTAAGGGGGATGTGCAGTCTCTGACTGTGGGCCAGGCAGGCTTCACCACTTCCTCCAGAGACTGATGAGTTGCATATTTAAATCATACAATGAGTTGGATAATCCCCTTTCACAGCAAAACCCAGGGGAAGGAACTGTGTAAGAGGATACAAGGAATCCCTCATTAAGAACTAGCTATCTGAGGTACTTATATGCCCCCACCTCTCACTCTTAGGCGTGATTATCGAGGAGCCTTTATATTCACAAATCTCTTTGAGAACAGAAGCACTATAAACAAGGAAGCAGGGTGGGGGGACCCTGGACTTCAGTCCTCCAGAGCCACTGGGCACTCAGCTCCACAGGCACCAGCCATCAGGCTGAGGATTCACTTCTGCACGACCTGCCCAAGGTCACAGCGAAAGTCTGTGCTGAAGCAAGACAAAGGATGCAAGCCTTCAATGGGCAATACCACACAGCAAGGGAAGCCTGTCACACTCAGACTTTGCAGCTTGCCATTGAGCCAAGTGACCCATCCCAAAAATACCTTGTGCTGTCATCAGCTTTTTACATCTTTACTCTCATTCTCTCCTGCATGCCAGAATCAAAGATTATTTGATGCAAATGCAAAGACGCAATAAGATAACTTGAATGATGAGTCTTTATTCCTGAAGCACAAGTCCTTTGCTATTCATCCTAAAAAAGGAAATAAGGAGATAAAAAAAAAAAAAAGAAGAAGAAAAGAAAAGAAAAACACACGCTTTGAAACTTGGCAGGAATGGCAGGAAATCATACCTTGAGTCACGGGGCACTCTCAGCATCAGTTCCAACTGCAAGCTTTTCCTGCTCCCATATACAGCACTTCATATTCCAGTACCTAAGACTAGCCCTAGAGATACTGTTCTCTCTCTGCAGTGCATCTTGTTTCAAATACCTTACACATCCAATTCCCAAAAATGCTGTTCAGTTGGTAATAGAGATGTGAACTAGCTCACAGATGATGAGGTTTTGCTGTTCAAATGTTTAGCTGAAGAGTTCCTAGTGGCTGAAACAACAGCTCTGACTGCATTTAGGATTTTCAAGTTCGAATTGTTTCTAACATGCACCAAAAGAAATGCTGGTTAATAAGATAAACATTTACACTTAAAATTTCAAAGGGCAACCTTAAATTCTGTCCAACAAAGATGACATCAACACAGAATTTTTCTCTCATGTTTCATGCTTTCTAATAGCTTTTACTTTCACTAGGAGCACTTCAGTTCTGCCTGAACTGAGCACAAAGAGAATCAGCCCTTTAATCCACAGGACAATAGACGTTTTCTTCTCACTTTGAAAAGTAAATACAGCAGCTGGTAACTTTTAAGTCCTGTGCTTTGTTATGCAAAGGATTGAAAACAGAGCCATCAAAGTTGAGTGGAAAATTCTGGATATTTTACCTAGATAATTTTCCTGATACAGAATTATATATTTTTATATTTCCATCCAGTTTAATTTTCAGAAAACTAGGAAGTAGGAAATTTCTCCTGTCCTACACAACTGGATTAACCTTTAGACAATATATAACAAGGTACTTCTTGGCAATATTTTTTTTCTAATTTTTTTTATAACCTGTATTTTTCCCTACTGAAACAATATCTTAGACATATAATCCATGCTCTAACTCCTTTCTCATTAGAATTTGGAGTGTTATGTTCGCAGTTAGTCCATATTATAAAAGCCACTTTGCAGATTGCCAGCACCCTCAAGATCAGTACTAATACATAGAAACAAACCACCTTTCTTCTAATTGAATAGATTCATATATCTTTGCAGACTGACAACAAAAGAGCATCACAATGATCATATCTAAAAATGCCACAAAGCAATAATTGAGAACCCACATCCTCTTTTGTTATGCACCTGTTGAATTCCTGTACTGAAATAGAAAACCTACTGACAGTAATACCAAAGGACACAATACTGCATGAATGTAAGACATTATTTGGCTCTGGATAAATCCAGTTTTACAGTGGCATAATTCACTAGCTTGCCTGGAATTCATCCTCATTTAAACACGACTAGAAGTGACACAAAAATCAGTCTCTGTTTCCCTTTTGAGTAAACAATTCAACAAGCAGGTTCTATCCAGCTGGCTACAGAAGAATGAATGTAGTCATTTAAACTACTTTTCTGCTGCTCCTGAACTCAGCAGAAGTCAGATACCTGAACGCTAAAACAAGTCATACTCCTGCAGCAAGAATTCTGCAGTCCAGGGATTCCATGGCCTTCGTACTTTCCACTCAGTACATGATACCAGACCTGACAGCCTGTTTGTCTCTTTCTGCAGGACATGTTTTTGTTTAGTCCCAAACACCATAGAGATGAGTATAGTCTGAATCCCCTGGATTTTTTATGTTGCTCCTAATGAGTTTCTTGTCTTGGATTACCAAGATAGATACATTCTCTTCTCCCACAGCACTCTCTTGAGAAGTTGTTTGGACTATGTAGTCCACAACAAATGACTTTATGGTAATATAATAACGTAGTAAACATACATACACAAAAAGCACTCACGCATACTTTGCATATTCCCCCCTTTCTATTATTAGCCAGTATGTATTGTCTTCTATAGCACTGCATTCCAAAATTTCAGCCCATGTTCCACTTCACCTAATAATCCTTTAAAGAAGAGATTCAGAGCAGCCCTGCGGAGAAGGACCTGGGGTGCTGGTCGACGAGAAAATGAACATGAGCCGGCAGTGTGCACTTGCAGCCCAGAAAGCCAACCATATCCTGGGCTGCATCAAAAGGAGCGTGACCAGCAGGTCAAAGGAGGTGATCCTGCCCCTTTACTCTGCTCTCATGAGACCTCACCTGGAGTATTGTGTACAGTTCTGGTGTCCTCAACATAAAAAGGACATGGATCTATTGGAACAAGTCCAGAGGAGGGCCACAAGGATGATCAGGGGACTGGAGCACCTCCTGTATGAAGATAGGCTGAGAAAGTTGGGGCTGTTCAGCCCAGAGAAGAGAAGGCTGCATAGAGACCTCATAGCAGCCTTCCAATATCTGAAGGAGGCCTATAGGGATGCTGGGGAGGGACTCTTCTTTAGGGACTGTAGTGATAGGACAAGGGGTAACAGGTTAAAACTTAAACAGGGGAAGTTCAGATTGGATATAAGGAGGGAATTCTTTCCTGTTAGGGTGGTGAGGCACTGGAATGAGTTGCCCAGGGAGGTTGTGAATGCTTCATCCCTGGCAGTGTTCAAGGCCAGGTTGCACAGAGCCTTGGGTAATATGGTTTAGTGCGAGGTGTCCCCGCCCATGGCAGGGGGGTTGGAACTAGATGATCTTAAGGTCCTTTCCAACCCTAACTATTCTATGATTCTGATATCATCCAAATAAGCAGTCATAACACCTCCTATAACTTTACCTACATTCATATGGCACACCTTCTAGAGTGGTGAGCCTGCTGTCCAGATGACAGCCCTCAAGGAAGTCAGCTCTTCTAGAAGAGTACTTTCTGTGTTTCAGCACTATTGATAAAACCAAAACTCCAAAAGAAGAAATAAGAATGGCAAGAAAGCTAGCCCTTTCTTCAGTGATTTTCTCAAGCTTTGTTTTGGAGGTGTCAAGTCTGGAGAACTATTGCAGGCATCTTTTAAACGTTCCTCTAATAAATACCCTAACTATAGCTGTGGTGATAACTTTTCACTAAGACTTTAGTATTTCAAAGGACTTTACAAACAAAAACCAAGAAAATTTATCAGAGTAAAAGTAACAATCACTTTGGGGGATCAGTGGTACCATAACGCAATGGAGTTGCTTGGCAAAATTGCACCCGGGTTGGCAGAAGACTCTAATGCCATTTAAAATGTGACAGAGCCACTATCAAAGTAAAAATATAATGGAATTTACTATGAGTTTCTTTCAGAATGATACCCAAAATGGGCTGTCAATCATTTGCTACTTTTAAGTTTACAGAAGAACCGTGTGCATAAATGTACCAGTGAAGAGAGAATAAAAGATCCTGATTCTGTCTCTACAAATACTGCTGCTGCACAACCAAATGCTGGAGGCACCTTCTATGAAAGAACATACGCCAAAACTCAAAATATGAATTATTACAGCTCAGAGAAATCACTTTTTGCTCCTGCTCCACAGTCTAAAACTACAAAAGACATACAATAGGAGGAGCAATCTCACAATACCATGGCATATCTCAGCATTGCTATCAGAAACTAATTTAGAGAAGAGTTAGAGCCAGGTATCTACCTGAAGTGCCATACAAGAAATACTACAGTGAAGTAAAAAGAAGACACCCTTGCTCCTTTAAGGCTTAATCTCTTAATAAGTATCTCCCTTATTTCCTGTTATCCCTGTATATAGGTCCTACTCATAAGTTGCCCAAAGTCCAGCTTTTCGTCCTGCTGACCCACTAGTACTCTCAACCTACATAAACAGAGACACAGTCAGAGCCTTGTTTATTAAGCATGTCTGAAAAAAAAAAATAAAATAATTGTTTGAGATTGTGGAATGAAAAACTTACATGAAAAATATTGAGAACATTGGTCAAAAAGTAGATTTTCTTAAAATAGTAAGAGAGAAATGGAGCAGGTGGGAAATGGAAATTACATGAATAAGACTCCTCTCACAGGAAAATGAGGAAGCAATTAAGAAACTGGCACCACCCTTGCAAGTGTTTAAAATCTTATAAATGTGTATTATTTCCATGCAAGGCTTCTGAAACATTCCAGTGAGAAGAGGAGCTGTCCAATGAAAGTACAAGCAGGCATCTACCCATCATCGTTCTGCAAACATGAAAGATGCACCTACACACATAGACCTGATCTAGCTCTCCTCTGAAAGCATTTTACTCTCCCTATTGAGGACACAAGCAGCCAAGGGCAAACAGCCTCTTAATTTAAGGCCTCACTTAAATGCTTAATTGTCCTGTCAGAAGGACAGGGGACATAATATCTTGCTGAGAGCATATGTAGGTCCCAGCCCAGAGGAGCATTTTGCTCTTGGCTATTTAATTCATTCATGTGGAATTAGTGTCCTTCAGTAAGATTTTTGTTTGGATGACTATTTTTCTCTGATAAATGCTAGCAAACACAAGGATGTACATTTAAGCACTCTCAACCAGTTTAATCTTAAAAGCACAATGCGCTTTAGGGAAAATAATGAGGATGGAAATACACAAAACCATAAAATCTACCAGTTGGTTGTTACACACAGTAGTGCCTGGTTTCTGATGACAGTCAGAATGCAGGACTATTCATATTGCACAGCTGTCGCTGTACTGAAACAATTACCCACCAGGGAAAAAAAAAAAAAAGTCTCAATTTAGTTCTCATTATGACTAATAAAACTAACATTGCTGTACTAAAACACTGAAAATGTATCAATGATCCTTGCAGTGTCTTGGCTTCCCTTCAGTGTGATGTAGGAGCAGAGGAGCTCTGTCCTGAAAAATCGACAGTGACGTCTCCACTGGTAAATCACATCATTTTAGAGCACATTCCTCAGCAACAACTCAGCTGCTTCCACTGCTAGACTGTCAGGATGGTCCGTAACTCAGCTGCAACCCGCGCCATCCGAGTCGCATGATTTCCAGACAGGCGTCAGAAGTCAGCAAGAATCATTCCCTCCCAGTAATTTGCATGCAGCCCATGCGCTGGGGGAATAAAGGAGTTTGTGACACAGATGTGGATGTCTGTGACACCTGGCCTTGGTGTCAGGGAACTATGCCAGGTACATTTTGTTTACTAGAAGAGGCATAAAAAGTGCCTCCTATTAACAATACTTCTTTAAAAAAACCCACTGCAGAGTTTGTGTTTCTGTGCATAAGTGAGCTCTGGTTGAACTGTTAGACTCAACCTTTTGGTCTTCTCTTTTGTGAAATTATGATTAATAGCTGTATTATAAATACTATTTAACAGATAATTCAGGGACTTCTGTCGCATACAAAAAAAATCCTAATACCAAAAGTTTCTACAGTGGTAGAAACTCAGCAAAACTTCAGCGATGAAAGGGTGAAATAATTCTCTCTGCATATGCAGTATCATTCATGTGGGGGAAAGATGTATATACATAAAGATATATAGATATATATAGTCCCACCTGCCCTCAGGGAACTAGAAAAAAGAAGAAATCAGACCGTTGGTCTTTAATAGCTACACTCTCTTTGTAAGGTACTCACATACTGGTTATGGAATGACATAAAAACATCAACATTTTAGGCAGCTTTAGCTTCCCTACAGAAACAGGGAAGGCATCTCAAATCATTTAATAAACAATAATCAAGCTTCCTGTTGCTCCTTAGAAATGGTTAAATACAAGCAAATCAAAATGACAAAAGAGAAGCACAAAAAGGTCAAGTGATGCTTCTCAAGCCTTGTAGCAAGCCAGTGACAAACACGGAAGACAATTCAGAAAACTAGATTGCCCCTTTGCTCTAACTACTAGTTATAGTTGCATCCAAGAATGCAAGAAGACTAAAAATATTAAATCTTTAGAAGAATCTTTAGAAGGAACTAATATACTGTAAAATACTAAATGAATGCATCAAGTTGCTTTTGTGCTCCTTTATCTCAAGCATCTTAACACAAATAAAATTTGATGCTAATCAGTACTAGCAATTTTCACAGAATCTGAAAACCTATTATTTCCTCTGGCTGCAACTATAAAATTTCCCTACTGTTTCACTATTGATACTTGAAAAGTATCTGTTGTACCTCCCTTGGTGTTGACTTGGCATTTGCCTCTCTTGACCATAACACACTTAACCTGGTACTAACAATAGAATTATGGTTGAATTAAAAGGGGGTTTTGCATAATAACTATCCACTACCATGGAAACGTAAAGAAATATGAATGTTGTTTCTATGTAAAAGCTAAATTATGGGGGGGAAATGTTATAATGGTGTTTTCCAGCTAATACCAGGACAAGATGCTCAGGCACTAAACAGATATGTGCTTGCAATAAGCTACAAAAACCACTGTAAAATTAAACGGGATGCATTGGCAATGGGTTCCCTTCACAATTAAAAATGATTCAGAAAGTACAAATATTATCTAGAACAAAAGTAAAACAAATCTGCTCATCTTAAGAGCTGATTTCAAAATGTTTCAGTTGCCTTCTCCCTACTAACAACAATTTCACACTTCACACTTCACACAAGATTTTCCATGTTTTAACCATACTAAAAAAAAAAAAAAAATCATCGTATTTCATCTTATTTCAAATTTCAAAAGCTGTGCAGCAGAAAATGTTATCAACAGACGTAGGGTGAAACAGTGAACAGAAAAATGATATATTTTAATTAGTGCAGCACATTTTTATTAATATCTTGGGTAAAATTCTTGAGCCTGCTCTTCACTTTATAAAGTATATGATAAAGCTCTTCCATTATGGAAAGGCCTTGCCATCAGACATGGAACAGAATGACTTCTGCATCCACCTGGAGCCTCTCAATTCAGTAATGCTCATGAGGTGCAAAAATGTCCATAGATAGAGACAGGATGAGGATCTGCGTATGGTTCAGGTTGCCTCACAGAAGTATGTATGTACTTCCCGGGGTTACGTGATAAAATGTTATTACATTGCATCTACATCATATTCTCTCCAATCATGAGATGTATTTGACTGCCACAGTTAAATACAGAGCCCGGTATTTACGAAGCTCATTGAGGTTATCCTCTGTGCGATGGCAATTCCCTCGTTTCTGGAAGACCCATCTGCTCTTTTGTGCAGGCCTGGAACACAAGGCAGCAAAAGCACTGGATAGCAGCCTAATGTAAAAAGACACGCAATGGAGCCTGAAAATAGCATCATCCAGGTACAGCCCTGCTAGCTGCACACAGCTACCAAAGATATGTGCTGAAACCCAAAATGAGGTAAGGAAGCAATCAAAGGAAATAAACACAAAGCTGATGGAATTAATATATTCACTTCTAGATTTACTGAGATAAAATATGCATTGCATTTTGGATGGTTGCACAGAAAGTTGAAAGAGTAATTCCACAATTTCATTTGTACTTGTACTTCTGAGGAGGTAAAGCCGTACGAAATGTATAAGGCAACTGTGCATGAAGTGAATATTAGTCCCCCCCAGACAGCAACTATTAAAGTGGGTTACAGAGGTACAGCAAGAAAGGAATTTAACCAAAAATAGGAAGTAAGTCATTTAGTCTTGGAAAAAGAGGAGAAAATAGAAGGCAAGGCAAGGCAAAAAGCAAGGCAAGGCGAATCAATCAAGATAAGGAAAGGAATAAAACTGATGATGAATACTTTGGCTTTATACTCATGCATATTAATATATACATATAAGCTTAAGATCACAACTCACCAAGCATACTGTCCACTTATCTCAATTCACATGCAAACCATCATCCCTAGGCTGCTCCTAGTGTGACCCCAGCTAGAAGATGTGTACAAGTGACAGATGGAGTGTACCAAGTTGTTCAGAAATAGTGTGAGGTTTTCAGATGGGAGGACATGAGCATAAACAAATATCTCTCTTTTCCAGCAGATTTTAACCACTGGCATGAGTTATTCAGACATAGAACAAGTAGAATCTTTGGATACAGGGAACATGATACATGGAGTGAGCCAAGTTAGTCCTTTTTTAACTCCAGGCCAAGTTTGAAGGGACCAGGAACAGCCCAGATGCTTACAGGTATCACAAAAGGCAACTAACAGGTACCACCTGGCCACACCTTGATCACCCTACAGGAAACCAAACTTTCAATGAGACAAAGCCAAGGAAAGGTGTAAGAGTGAGATTTTGATTGATCTAGTCCATAGAAAGCTTGTCTTGTGCTAGTGAGAGCTGGCCAGCTGAGACAGGCAGCCCTGCAATAGATCTACCAGCCAAACAAACCAACTTGGCAGAAGAATTTCCAGACTGAAAAAAAAACCCAACCCAAATACCAAACACTGTAACTTTGCATTACCCAGAGGAGCAGCTCCTCATGCACCAAAAGAGAGAAAAGATGCTGGCCCATGCTTGTCTGTCCTGTTTCTACAGTCACTGTGATGGGAAACACTAAAAAGCTGTCAGGACCCTGAAATGCACCAATGGACTCTCCTTTCGCTAGCCCTGGATTTGGCTTCATGTGTTCAAGGTCACATCTAATGTGGTGCAGATACACAACCCTGGATCAGCCCAGGAAAATGGCTAAGTTGAGAGGAACTGCAATGAGTAGCCTCATAGGACTTCTACCCACCCGCTTCACTTGGAAGCTGCTCTGGCCCTTGCCTTTAGCTCCTGCTTGAGATATGCTGCTGGCCTTGTATGCTGATACTGACTTGTCTTCCTGGCTGATCTTGGACCTGCCTCACTACTATGGACTTGTCTGCAAGTCACTGGACTATTGGCTAAATGTGGTTACATGTTTTGTTGCTCTCAAGCAGGTGAGGCTGCAAGACCGCTGCCTTTCTAGCGTTGCTGTCCTCTCAGCTCCTGTCTCAACTGCCGTTGTGAAGCAGCCTACTCCTGATGTTCTCTGGTAAAAATAACTTAGAATGAGCCATCAGCTTCAAGTGGGGACAATCTGTCCAGAGATCCGTGATGAACTGTTTAAATGGGCAGCTACTGTGTTACCACCGAGCACAGTTCTGTGCTTGCCTTGGAAGGTCCTTTCCTTTGTCCACTGTATTTGCAGCAAGTTCTGAAAGCTTAATAAGCACGTGTTTCAAGCAGTCTTTTTGCATCAATCACCAGAGTAATGTAAGGCAAAAAGCTGCCTCCTTACAGTAGTCAAGGAGTCACAGGTCCATTTTTAAACAGTTAATTCCTTGAACAAGAGTTTTTTGCCTATAAAGTACCTCTGAAAAGTCTAAACCCATCAACAGGTAAAATTTAGGCTATCCAAATCTGAACCTTAATGTTTTGGACCTTCATTTTTTTTGTCATTTTTTGTAGTGTCCTCCCTCCCCTCTTCTCATGAAAACACTTAGATAAAAGGATACCATGACTACCAAGCAGTTTATGCTATCCACCAGATCATCAGATAGGACTATTGACATGTATGTTTAATGTTGTAAAATCAATAAAAGAAAAAAAAAAGGTCAAGAAAAACAAAAACAGCAGCATAAAAATCCGAGCTGCTGAGCATAGTACTTCTCAGGCTACCTTTGCTTGTGTACTCACATGGAACATATATCATGCTTCTTAGAGTTTCATCACAAATTAAAATTCCACTGGATATCAATGTTCTCAAAAACTATGTAGTCCTGATATTGAGGAACTTCAGAGCAGATATTAAAGCAACACTGAACTTCAAATTACAGGCTCAACTTCCTGAATAGTACTGTTAGACAGAAATATGGATGAATTGCACTCACCCTGGGTCTAATGGAAACAGACATTTGCATGACGGTGATCACTGACTTCAGTGAAAGCACAGACATTTACACCAGCTGAGTACATACCAAGATGCAATAAACACAGCTTCCTACCTGAAGCCTTTGTGAGCCTTTGTGACCAAGGTCTTGGTACTCAGCTGCAGAACTGTGGGGACGCATCAGCTGAGAGTTTCAGCCCATGCCCTCGGTCTGAGTACAAGCCAAACTGGATTATACTTCTATATTTCTGGAAAATAACCCTTAATTTCCTAGTCCTCTTGACTATAACCACCACAAATAGTTTCTATAACGCTGCTAACTGAGGGTCTTATCCAGAATCCTTTACTCACGCAGAGATCATAGAATGGTTTGGGTTGGAAGTGACCTTAAGATCATCTAGTTCCAACCACCTGCCATGGGCAGGAATCCAACACACTAGACCATGACACCCAGGGCTCTGTCCAGCCTAGCCTTGAACACTGCCAGGGATGGAGCATTTACCATTTCTGTGGGCAACCCGTTCCAGTGCCTCACCACCCTAACAGGAAAGAATTTCCTCCTTATATCCAATCTAAACTTCCCCTGTTTCAGTTTATTTATTACCCCATTACCCCTTGTCCTATCACTACAGAGTTCCCCTCCAACGTCATTATAGGCTGCCTCCAGATACTGGAAGGCTGCTATAAGGTCTCCACACAGCTTCTCCTCCAGGCTGAAAAACCCCAATTTTCTCAGCCTGTCCACATATGGGAGATGCTCCAGTCTCCCGATCATTCTCATGGTCATTCTCCTGACTTGCTCCAACAGCTCCATGTCCTTCTTATGTTGATGAGGACACCAGAACTGCACACAATACTCCAAGTGAGGTCTCACAAGAGCAGAGGAGAGGGGCAGGATCACCTCCTTCAACCTGCTGGTCACGCTCCTTTTGATGCACCCCAGGATACGGTTGGCTTTTTGGGCTGCAAGCGCACACTAAAGCCGGCTCATGTTAAGTTTCTCATTGACCAACACCCCCAAGTCTTTCTCTGCAGGGCTGCTCTGAATCTCTTCATTGCCCAACCTGCAGCTATGGCTGGGATTACTCCAACCCAGGTGTAGGACCTTGCACTTCACATTGTTGAACTTCATGAGGTTGGCATCAGCCCATCTCTCAAGCCTGTAAAGGTCCCTCTGGATGGCATTCCTTCTCTCCAGCATATCAACCAAACCACACAGCTTGGTGTCATCATCAAACTTGCTGAGGGCGCACTCGATCCCACTGTTCATGTCAGTGACAATGATGTTGAACAAGACTGGTCCCAACACCAATCCCTGAGGGACACCACTCATTACTGGTCTCCAGCCGGACATTAAGCCACTGTCCACAACTCTTTGTGTGCGGCCATCCAGCCAGTTCTTTATCCATCGAGTGCTCCATCCATCAAATCGATGTCTCTCCAACTTAGAGACAAGGATGTCGTGTGGGACAGTGTCAAATGCTTTGCACAAGTCCAGGTAGATGACATCAACTGCTCTACCGCTGTCCATCATTTCCGTAGCCCCATCATAAAAGGCCACCAATTTGGTAAGGCAGGATTTCCCCTTGGTGAAGCCATGCTGGCTGTCACCAAGCACCTTGTTGATTTTCATGTGCCTTAGCACGCGTTCCAGGAGAATCTGCTCCAAGATTTTGCCAGGCACAGAGGTGAGACTGGCTGGTCTGTAACTCCCCAGGTCATCCATTTTCCCCTTCTTGAAAATGGGGGTTATATTTCCCTTTTTCCAGTCATCGGGAACTTCATCTGACTGCCATGATTTTTCAAATATGATGGACAGTGGCTCAGCAACTTCATTCACCAGCTCTACCAGGACCCACAGACAGATTTCATCAGGTCCCATGCAATTGTGCTCATTCAGGTTCCTAAGATGATCTCAGACCTGTTCTTCTCCTACAGTGGCCCTAAGGCCTTCATTCTCACAGTCTCTGCATCTTCTTTCCAACACTTGAGATAACAGATCTACTTCTGAGACGAAGGTGTAAAGACTTCAGATGCAGGCCCAACATCAGACATTAAAGGGTATAATTTGTCATTTTTTTACATTATTAAGAATATTTGTGAAAGATCTGTAATTAAAACTAAAAGAGATGTCTCCTCCTTTTGCCAGCAGCTGTGTTACATCAATTAAACGGATAAATAAGATCCTTCCCCAGAGGGGATATCATGTGACCTTCTATTGATTAAGACTGCAGTAGAATGTTATTTGCAATCTTACGGCATAATGCAAATCAGGAGGTAGCTGTCATGGTTTCAGAAGACAAATTGCCGCTATCTTAGACAATTCATAGACCTCTTCCCTTCTTGTTGCTATTAATTCACAGTTAATGCATGTCTTAAAAGTCTTAGTTTCTTAAATCAGTCAATGGCACTGTATTCAACTCAAAACTGGGTGTTAGCCATAGTCTACATGTCCCTGCATTATAATGTGTATTAAACTGACCATTCCATCTATAATCAGTTCAGAACTATATATTATATAATTGGATAACACAACTTCAAAAAAGTTCATGAAATTAAAAATAGATGCCTCCAGCAACCTGCATAAATGTTCCCAGGAAAGACAGGCCTCCCCCACCAGGCACAGATCCAGAGGTGCCCACCATATAGAACATTTTAAGTCTCAGCTCAGTTTTGTGTTCTTGATTTCCACAAGCTAAACATATGGCTGGAACAAGTCCACTGCTTAGAAACCTGTGCAAGTAACTGCAGCTAAAGATCAGTTTTAAGATTGTAACGAACACAAGAACAAAACCCAGAAGACACTTTGCTCCTCTGTTGAGCTGCAAACCCATCATTATGCCCTTCATGGGAGAACCAGAGGGAAGGACAAAAATCTCCATTTAAAGGACTGAAACACTCTGCCAACTTGAGAAACCTTCAGAAAAAGAGCAAATCTTTCCTTAATTCTAAGCAATTTCTCAGTTACAACAATTAGAAAACAAGCGCAACGCTTCTCAAAACACATACCAGCAATATTTAACATTATCAGAATATTCTCCAGCAAGAACAGACCCTAAAGAAAGGGTCTTTAAGTGGTCTTTAGTGGTTGTGAAGTTGTAAGACATAAGGTAAGATCTCTGAACGGAAGAAACAAGTCTGAATAATAGTGGACAGTAGAACAGTAATAAATTCAGACAAAAGTTACAGTCATTCTGTGTGTAGAAAAAAAGTGTTCAATCTACCATCATCTGTTTGCCATTGCACAGGATTAAAAACTGTCCGCTGCCTGATCTGTTCCAGCTAAGTCAATTGATTAGAATTGTGTTCATCTTCCCATTTAACTTAGAAAGTTTAAAAGTGGCAGGTTTGCTTTTCCATTATTTATATCAGAGCTTAATAAAATACATGGAAGGAAACACCAGTAGAACTGTTGACCAAAAATGATCTTGCAAAGTGATAGCAAAGTCCATAAAAAATATTGCCTTGTAAAAAATATGGAGGAGGTTAAGATTTCAAAGAAATCAAAGATAATTCAGTACACTTCATTTGGCTAGACATGAACATCAATAGCAGTACATTATTACTGGCATACCTTGCTATGTAGGGAAATTATCTGGTCCTCCTACAAATGGATTTCTGTTCAAATATTATATTTCACTCTCCTGGAATTTTGGGAAATTAATCTCAACCTGTTCTTGACGAATATAAACGCTTAGTACAGAGCAAATGTGAGTAGTAAATAAATAAGGATACAAATTCCTAAAGAGTTAAATTGTGCTCTGGTTGTTTACAACTTCATAAGAGGCATTTGGCACCCTAAAATACGTCTGCAATCATTGCTGTTTTCTTTTCCCCCCTTTGCCTTGAAAAGGCAAACCAGTTATTTTAGATTTCTGAGTATGAAGAAGTCCTTCCTTTTTTGAAGATAACACAATCACCTCACTTACTTCATTGTGCTTGAAATCTAAAAGACAGGTAGAAAATGTTACTTACCTTAAAAAGTCTTAAAATGTTTGCGACCATAATGGACACTGAACTTGCTGCAGCACCTATCACACCTGATATCTTGTCTGGCTTAGTGAAAATAGGTGGGTCACCATTAGCACACTTCACGTCTGAACCATCTTTTTCTATCAACGCTTGCACAAATGTTAAGGACTGCTCCAATGCATAAGTGTCTCTGGAACACGTATCAAGGATCCGGACACCTAAGGTGATATTGGCAAGAAGATCAGGGTCCTTGTTAATCTGATCAACTGCATACAGCATTGCCTCCAGTCTGTGGATCCCTTTCTCCTTCTTGAGCTCCCCACAAGGCACCCCTCTATCCCCTTTTGCATGGACGGGGAACAGTCCTCCCAAGATGATGTCCCCATCCAGTCGGATGGAGTGGGCATATTCCTGGCCATGAGTTCTTTGCACCAGGGTGAGTATCCAGTAGAATTTGGCTGTTAACAGGAAAACACAATGGCAGGAAACTAGTCGTTTTCCTTCATATACCATTTTCTCTGAAGACGTTGTTGCTCTCCAGTATCCAGATCTTCTTCTTGCTAAAGGATGAGGTTGACCATTTGAAGCTGCACTTTCTGGAGGCTACCATCAGTGCCCAGTAAATAATACAGAACCATGCGGTAGGTAGAAAAAGGATCTCAGCAGAAGTACATAAAATGTGTTTTACAAAAGATGTCCACAGATGCCATAGGTCAATCAGCTTTTCTGAGAGGTGGCTTTCAATTGCTTTCAGTTGATGGCAGAGTGTAGGGTTGTATGTCTGGTCCTGGTGCTAAGAGGAGGTTAGTAGCTTATGTCTGCATTTTGCCCTACAGCTGAGGTACTTCTGGGGAAAGAAAAAAAGAAAAAGAAAAGGAAAAAAAAAAGAGAAATACCATTTAGTTCAGCAGTTTTACACATGTCACACTGTATTTACTTTTGAATATGAGTTACATAGCCTAGGCTTTACTTTCTATATTCTTTAAGAGCGTAATTCTTGGCCTTCTGTGAATTTGAACACCTGGCTGCACTGTACTACAAGCAGGGAAATTGATGACACAAACAGAGCAAAAGCTCTGTTTGGGAACAAAACTTATCCTGGTGTTCAGATTCCAAACAGTAATTCTTATTTACCTTCGCATTGCATGACATCCTGAAACAGATTTGATCTGTAGCACATTTTTTTTTCTAGTTTGCTGTATCATTCTGTTCCTGCCTACAGAAGTGCAATAACTACTTACACTCGCACTCACAGTGAGGTTCCATTTATGACAATGGAGTAATCAGAGTTCCTGAATTTAAGTAGGCTCTTCAGGCACTGCAGTACAAGCATATTCAATCCATTCATTTAGATATTAAACTGATTATTTCTCCAGTGGAATTCATTTCTTTTCTGGGTTTACTATATATCTAAAATGACTTTCAGATAATTTCTAACACTGAATTACTTCTATGAAAAGGTAACTGGTTTCTTAAGCAAAAAGAGCACAACGTATTCTGTTAGGAAACCAGCTGAATATCCAGTATTCCCTTTCCAACATTTTACTTGAGTTGAGGTCCGACATTAACAAGGTCTCTAGTATCTGCTTGGATTTGGACCATAATAAACGGGAGCAATATTGTGTTCCTGCTGACATATGGGGAAGTCCCACTGATTTTAACGAGATCGGGATTTCAGCCTACATACCTAAACACTTGACTGTTATAAATATCTCCAAATTGCCCCCACTAATTCATATTTTAATATTTAACAAAACTACATATGCCTGAAGAAATTTTTAGGCCTCTGAGGACAGAGGTAATTCATTTTACCTGATACTAGATAGGTACACTGTGGGCAACGGCATCTGAGCCAGCCTCTCAGCATCTGTTATAGCCTAGAGAGAGAGAGAGTAGCAGACATCCGAGGTTACAACTTACCTAATGCTTTTCTTTTTTAAAGCTTTATTCATTATGAAATTAATCACATTGAACAAGTGCCTACCTCACTGCCTATACAGAAAATCCCTGCAAGAGACTCATCTGTAGACATATATACTTCATCCCTAGTGATCTAGCTGGTTCCTACCAAACATATTATCAATCAAAAGACAGTTACAGACAATGTTAGAAGACAGTTATAGACAACTATACTGTTTTTCAAAGATATTTTTAATTATTTCCTACAAAAAATGTTATATATTATGTAGTAACAGGACTCAATGTTGTTTGATAACACTTTAAATTGACCATCCTATTGTTGCATGTTCCCCCCCCAGTTATACTACTAAGTTCACAAAAGCTGAAGAAGAGTTTTTAAATAGTGTTTTAAATAGAGTTTTAAATATTTGAAGACCTGAGAAAAATATTCACAATGGAAAGTTTGTTACTGAATGTAAAGGTATCTCACTGTGATTTAGTAAGAGCAACAACTTGAAAATGAAACATGTTTAGTGGGTGTGAATAAAATCAATTGGGAACAGCAGCACACAAGACTTACAGTGCTTCTTAACATTTTGTTTTCCTTGAATTTGGTTTAGGCTTAAATCTAAATTAAACAAAGTGTGTGCCATTGTTCTCCTTTGACTCCTTCTGGGCACATAGCTTACAAAGCTTTCTGGGCTTCAGCCCCATGAGCCAAACTCTGGCTCAATCACAAATGGAGGAACTTGACTAATGTCACTGTGTGAGTTGATACAGCCCTGTGGGATGTTTCTTAAATGGCCCACGATATAGAGAAAAGATTGCAGGAACTATTAACTAGACACAATCATCTATTGTCTTGATTGCCTCAACAGAAAAACACGCTAAGTGTTAAAAATAGTAAAGAGTAAAAGTTGTGGCTACACCTATAATAGAGACAGAGGCAATTTCCTTTCTGGTTCCACAGTGAATAACCAACTCGTTAGTCTATGCATGTATGTACAACCCAGACAGGGAGCAGTTCTCTGAGGGAAGATAGGACTATTCTTATTTAACATTGTACAGAGAACAAGAAAGCAACACTGCAAAAGTGAAAATTTTCATGATGGAAAGAAACGCTGCTTTTTCTCTTTCTCAGCCTCAGGTCAATTCCTTATAGCCAAAGAATGCCAAGAAATTAAAGTGACTGTCAGTCTTTGTACAAACAAATAATGATGAATTCAGCTATTGCAACCCAAATTCCAACAACAACAGAGAAGCTATAGTGAGCCTGATATCCTCAGTCCAATACCTTATCTGGAGCTGACTGAAAGTCCAATGAATTGATAATCAGCATGTTCAACATTATAGTCCACATAAGCATAAACTGCTCTGCCTCAGCTTGCATGTTTTCCTGAAAAAATATGTTCTGTGATGCAAGTGGCCACAGCTTGTCTATAAAACAGAAATAAAATTTTAAAGTGCTCTTTTTAAAAATTTAATACCTTTTAGTCTTTTTTTATGTTACCTAAGAAATAAAAGCTACTATTACATGGCCTAATTTATTCCTGCCACAATGCTTTTCTTATACTGATTAATATTACCTTTTACAGAATGTTGTAAGCCTGTGTAGCTAAGCAGAAAGCATCTGATCTAAATGGATTCCATTTTTATCAATGAATTTTAGTGAAAAAGCATAGTTCTCCGGGCTATAAAGCCTGAATGAACTTTCCTCATACGCAGAGATTTCATTTGAAGTAAAATGCTGTCCTTTTCCAATTGACCATAGAAGTATGAATTAATGCAAATATGTTCTCGATTTGTCAGGTTCCCAACTGTAGTAGCTGGTGTTCACCAGACACAGGACTTCAGAGAAGAAATTCGTACATTTCCTCAGCACAGTCCAAGAGTAAGTGCCCCACGAAGCCTCTCTTCCAGTCACTTTCGAATACATGTGTCTCTTGGGTTTAATTCATTAAAAGTATCTGGCATTATCAGAACATGCTGCTATTTTGAAAGCCAGTATTTCAGCACAAACCTCCACTTGTTCTGCTAGAATATCTATTTATTTTTAAACCTAAGGAGGCGGGGTACTGCAAGACAGGGGACATGGAAACTTCTGCATGTAATGTCTGGTTCTGAAATTACTTCCTTCATATAATCATCCAGCTTTATCAAATGGTTGGATACTTTGGTACCATGTTGTCAGAGTCAACAGCCTGAACTAGTCACTATTCCAACAAAGACTCATCGCACCGAGAGTTAGGCTCATTATGGGAGTTCTTTATGTTCATGGAAAGGTCTAAAAACCAAGGCGAGCGTGACAGATAAATACTGGCAATGTCTCTTACTTTGGTAACAAGCTTCCTGAAAGAGCTGCCTTCTGCTGGCACTGAAGTTGTGCCTGAAATCATACAGAGAGATTCAATATGTTCACCTGGAAATATTGCTTAAACAAATAAATCTCACAGTTACAGACCGCTGCAGGAGCAAGGAGCACTCTCCACAGCAGAATGGGAAAACATGTTCCCTCATCTCCTTGGAACACATTTTAACTGACATTGCCAGCCAGACACACAAGGCCTTTAGCGAAGGACAAAAAAAAGTGTTTAAAAGTATTAAAAAGGTATTTAGTCAGGGAAAAAAACATCTGAGAAAAAGTGTTAGTAATTTTGTTTGAGGCCAAAAAAATCATTTGTCATTGCGTTGGAAGCATGGTTGGAACTGCACTAAAATAAAATAAAATAAAACCAATATCCTGTGAACTAGAAAGGGAAGAATTTTAGGGTGAAAACCCATTTCTAATTTCACAAAATGTCAGATTGCCCAGTCAATGCAAAACTGATCTGCTTTTACTGAATGAAAACCAAATAACAGCATCTCCCGTTATGAAGTTCTCAGATGGAAAAAAAATAATAATAAAAAAGGCAAAAAATGCGATTATTTTTACTTTTTACTATTGATATGTTACTTCGGAACTATCAAATAAGAATGATCTTGCTAACATTCATTTTAGTGGCCACAAAAGTTGCCTCTTTCTTCTGCACAGCATTCAGCAATGACCAAAGAGCTGAACTCCACACGAAGCAGGTAAATAACTGCCACCTGCATACACTAAGCTGACACATAGGGAAGATTAATGGGTTTTGCTGACAACAAAAAGGAACTTGGAATTTTGGCCTTGACTTCACAACTTCTAACTTGCAGGAGAATTCTTCACTGATGTGAGTAGTCTTATCTACCTCAGCTCTTCTGTAATGGCTTGCTGTGCCCCTGCCACAGAGGTAACCTTTAGACAATAATAAGGACTTCAAGGAGAATCAACCTCAGTACCTTGCTCAAAGAAACTATTTCTTCCGAGGGCACCGTGAGAGAAACGTCTCCACTCAGCCTGATCAGACCCTTTTCAAATATCCAGGAACACCTGCCTCCACTTTCTACCCCGCATATATCCATTTTCCAAACAAGCTACCTTCCCAAAAACCAGCACAGGTCCTTTTCCCAGGGTGAGACTAGTAGGAGCTTACAGGTTTTGAGAAGGAAACAGCATAAGATATTTTCCTCTGTCCTTGCCTGGTCTCACAGCGGAATAAACTCCATCAACATTAACACCTTTAGAGCCGGTTTCACCTCTGGTCTGGCAAGTGATGATCAAGATTTCCCCATGCAGCCCAGGAGAGCTCTTTCTCTTGGTTTTGTTTCCATTTTGCCCTCTTCCCACCAGGCTTCAGCTCCCCAGCCGGCACAGCTGGATTCAGAGCCGCCGAGGACAGCGCAGCCCAGCGCCTAGAAACGCGCCCGAGCAAGCATATCGTCCCGGGTCATCCTGCAGGAAAGCACACCCGTGCCTGCACCCATGTCCGAGCGGACGCGGCCCCCGGGCGCCCAGATCGCGGTGAGCTCCGCACAGCACTCCGCGCTCCACACCTCGCGCTCTCCGAGAGCCTCACCCCGCACACCGCACCGTGCGCACCCAGCCCAGCACTCCCACCGCACCCCGCGCATCCCGGCCAGCACTCCGCACCGCATCCCGTGTAACCTGCCCAGCAACTCTGTGCCGCGCTCCACGCTCTGCCCTCTCCCCCATTCCGGTTCTGGCGGCACTGCCGGGAGCAAGCGGCCGGCCACCCACCGGCTTTCCGTGCGGCTCCTCCGTGCTTTCCCGGCTGCCTCTCAGCTTCTAACGCATCCCGGCACCTTTCTCGGGCCGCGGAAGGGCTGGCGCAGCCCGGCCGGCCCCACCCGGTGGAGGGGCCCGGGGAGCGCCCCGGGGCTGGGCGAGCCGGTTCCCCCCACGCAACTCCCCTACCATCTCCCATCACCGCGGTGTTCCTCCCATGAAGTGAGCCCCCTATTGTTCTCCGCTTTACTTAGCCGAGATTTCCCCCCCTCCCTTTTCCCAGGCTCATCCGTACCCCAGCTGGCGCCTGTTGTTAAGGGATTCCGGCATTGCCTTGGCGAGGCTTTCACCGGGGCCTCTCTCCTTCCAGCCACCGGCCGCGGGACGGGTTTCAGGTACCGCACCCGGGGTTCCGCCGGCTGGAGCTGAGGCCTCGGAGGTCGCTCCCTCCGAGTCTGGGTCCCTAGCCAGGAGCTCTGCACCCGCGGCAGCGGTGGGGCAAAGCCAAGCATCGCCGCCTTTTATTTACAGCCGTCCGTGAGTCAGTCCTCCCCTCGCATCAGCTGGTCAGCTTTAATGCGCCTCTCTTCCCCCTCAATGAAAACCTAAGTCCCTGGTCACAGAAGTCAGAAGCTGGCGAACTCCAAAATGCCAACGCTGGATTTGCAAGCACTTTGGGTCACTGATAGATTTTTATCACTTGAGTTGTGTTGAGGTTTGTTTTGTTTTGGAGGTTTTGGGTTTTTTTTTAAGCCATGTTATACATTCACCTGCCAACACTTGGGATTCCCGCAACAAACACATGCCGGCGCTGGGGGATGTTGCTCCACGTCGGGACCTCTAACCCCCGCCGCGGCCCCTTGCTTCCTTTCCAGGGGGAGAGAGCCCGGCGAGGAGCCTTCTTCCTCTTCCCACCCGGGGTCTCCCCGCAGAGCCGAGGGAGCGGAGCCCACCCAAGAAGCGGGGCGGGTGGGCAGCAGCTCGTCTGTCCCCGGAGCCGAGGAGCCGAGAAGGAAGCAGACAGCGGAGGTCAGGGCTGGCCCCGTCCCCCCCGAGGGACAGGAGCCCCCTCTTCCCTCCCTGCTCGCGAAACGTGAGCAGGGCGGCGGGGAAACCCCTGTACCCCCACCCCCACCCCTGGGTGGCAGAGGACCCAGTTAAGGAGGGAACGAGAGATCTCACCGTTCGGGAGAACCGATGGTCTCCCTTGTGACGGCATCGTGCCCGGGATCCCCTTCATTTAGAGCTGATCGGGAGAGGATATCGACGATAAAAATAGTAAATAATTAAAGCAAAAAGACAAAAGCCACGGCGCCACGAAGCAGGCAGAGGGGATTGCCTAGCTCAGAAACGTTAACTGAGGCAAAACTTGCATTATTTGTGGGCTCCTCTCTCCTTAAAATAAGAAGTAACGGCGACATACACTCATACACAAATACCTTGATCGGAGATAGTTGCATATCCACATCACTGTAGAGGTCACTGGAACTGGTGCTCGGCGCCCATCGGGAGTAGCATGAGGTAATTTCTGGACAGCCCTCGTCTCAAATAGCTTTCCCCGGTAGCGTCAGCGTCAGCAAGAGCTCGGAGCTCTGCCTGGGACAGGTATCCAGGAGAGCGGCTTCAGTAGCGCTGTATAACGCTGTGATAAGCCGAGCGGAGCCGAACCTGCTCCGCTGCGTCTGACTTACCCCTCCTCCCTCCCTTAAAAAAAAAAAAAAAAAAAAAAAACAAACAAAAAAAAAAAAAAAAAAAAAAAAACACAAAAAAAACCCAGAAAATCCCACCCAACTTTTGGGGCCGGTGGCCCAGCCCCTTGGCGATACACACCCTCTGCCACCCCGCCGCTCAACTGCAGCTGCGGACACACGCACCGGCCGGGTCGCGCCGTTCACAGCTCTATACGAAAACGCCCCCCGGCCCGGCCCGGCCCGGCCCCTCCGTGGCAGGAGCCCCGCGGCTCGGCGTGCCCGGCCGCCGGCGCGAGCGGCTCGGCGCTGCTAGCGCTCACAGCGGCTCCGGCGGCGCGGGCGGGCGGGGGGCGGTGCCGCACTTGTAGCTGTTCGTGGTGCTGAAGGCGGCGGCGACCCCGTGACGGCGCGGCTCGGCGCGGTGATCCCCGGCTCGGCACAGCACGGCGCGGCACCATGTGAACCCCCAGCCGGCCGCGGGCTGAGGTCCCGCTCCCGCCGGCCTGGCCTGGCCTGGCCGGGGCGCCGTGCCGGCCGAACGTTTGCGGGATTTCTGAGCAGAGGAACCCAGTAAGGGCTGAGGCGGTCGCGGTGCGGGAGCGGGAGCAAGGAGGGGGCAAGGACGGGGGCACAGGAGGGAACGGGGGCTGTTTAGTCCGGCCTCCCCCAGGGTGCGGGGCCTCCATCTCCATCCCGCCTTCCGAAGGCGAGAGAGTGGTGTCCTCCCATCACTGGATCGGTAACACAGGGGAGCTTTCCCGACGCTTTTTGTCCCGTCCCCGGTTTCCGCTCGCAGCGCGGATGCCGGGTGGAGGAGTTCCCGGTTTTCCCCAGGCACCAGGTAGGTTTCAGCAGCGGGAGCAGGGGCCACCCCGACGGCTGAGGGACATGGCCGGGAGTACTTTGCTGGAACAGTCTGGAAGTTTGCTCCTCCCCTCAGAGGTGCTGCCCACCCCAGGACCATGACCTGTTTGCACATGGGTGCTACGGGGCGCTCCGCTCCAGAGCCCCTCGCAGCCGGGTGGGAGCGCCCGGGCCGACCCCGCAGAGCGCGGAGCCCGGTGCCCTCCCTGCCAGGACAGCCACGCAGCCTCGGTGAGAAGGTTCCACCTCGAGGGCGCTGCCCGCAACTGCACCCGCGGCGCCGGGCTCTGGCGGCTCAGCTCGGCCCCGGTTCCCGGAGCAGGAGAGGGCTCCAGGCTCCAGGGTCTGAGCAAGACGACCGGTTCGTCAGGCTCCTGACCTTAACTTTTCCACCTCCCCGTTTCAGATTACTCTGGGCTACTTTCCTTAATAACAAATTCTTTCTTTGTTTTGCCCAGAGTTTTCTTACTTATTTAGAATATTGCTGCTGGTAAGTGGAAGAATTCCAAGCATGCTCTAATACACCCAACCAGTGCTTCCTTCCATGGTATTTTTTGTTATATGGTACTGCTTGGATTGATGTGTTAAAGGTCTGCCCCAGGCAAGCTGTGAGACTCAGACAATATCTGCTGAGTCTCTCAAGCCTAAAACTTCTGTTATGGAGAAGATCTTTTACTACTGGAAGATGGCACTGGGAAAACTGCCAGGTCTTAGACAGAATATATTAAGTCATGCTTGCATTTTTTTACTTTTTTTTCCTCAGAACCTTTCATGAAAGAAGACTGAGGAGCTGTGGTTTCAGTGACCTTATAGAAATGTGGAATATAGTCACATAGGTAAAATTCTAATGTTCAATCATGAGCAAAATTCCATTTTAAAGCAGAGATCCTCCTTAACCCCCATCAGGAAAGTAAGCCATGCATGAATTATAAGTAGTGTTGGATAGACCAATGCCCAACTTCATTTACTCTCTGCAGCTCCAGCAGCTTAACAGAAAGTTCAGCAAAGCAAAGCCAACTGACATTCTGAGGGCACAGCTGATGCTTGAACTTTTGTGTAAATCTTGCAGTTGGAGATGCAGACTGGGGTCGAAAGATTATAATAAGGAGATCTCCAATGTGTTTCCAGCTCAACCACCGATCTGAATGTGATCTGTTGCCTTGCCCTATCTATCTCTCCTAGTCACATCTTCTCTACAGCACTGTTCTGGGGGCATTGGGACTACATCTTATTACACACGTTTACAGTGAATAGCACAATGACTTAGGTGGGAGTATGATAAATAAATCTGCAACCGAATAGATGTGTACAGTGTTTTAATTAAATGCAGAGAAAATAAATGGGGAAGAGGGGGGAGGAAAGATGGAGAAAATAGAAGAATGAGAAGCTTTACATGAAAATGGTCATTCGGTGAGGGTAGATGACACAACAGAAAGGCAAAACACATCCATCATTCTTTGAGTAGGATTCATTCTAATTCAAGCCCAACAGCAGCTAATGTCAGGTTGTACAGAAGACTAATGTCAGTACTGGTGACAACTGCTACCTGTACAGCTAACTCAGGAGGGAAAAAATCCAGTTCTGGAGGCCAAGCTGTCATGAAGCAATTAAATGGCTCTTTTTCAAGTGAGAAGTCCCAATTCTCATAGGAAGCATCTTATGCATTAGGAGACTGGCATAGTCCAAGTAAAGGCCATACCATGTCAGGACCATGTGGACATAGCCCGAGTTTTAATTACTGCCTAAAATAAATGCTTGCTCTAAACATTGCTTTAAATCCAAGTGAAACCAAATGAACCAGGCCATCTCTGTGCCCTTATTTCTCGCACACAGAAGACATTGAACCTCCATGTATCCAGTGATTTTGGCAGAACAGCTTGTGTTCCAACAGTGCTATTCCATTACCACACTCACCAGTACAGTTTGTCGTGACATTCAAAAGGGGCTTAATTTTTTATAACTTTAAAATAGTGATAAGTAAGACACTCTGAGTTCTGGGTGGGTGGTTTTGTTGCTATTTAAGTGACAGAAACATGACTTTTGGAGTTATTTAAACACAGGAATTAAACCTATTAAGACAATAAAACCATTTGAATAATCCTTTTCTGGCACAGGTTTGCTGATTAATAGCCATCAAGGAATATGAAGCCATGAAGTCAGTGATTTCCGTTAAAGTGATAGTGAATATTGGGTTCTGAGTCGTGTTTCAGAACTTGTGTGAACTTCTCTAAGGCTAATATTTCTTTATAAAAATGTATTTTAATCTCTTTATAAAATGTATTGCATGGTGAAAAAATAAAAGGGGGAGAAAGGCATTTCACAGAGTAACTGACAAAAAGTGTTATCTGGAGGCCAAAGAAAGTATGCAACCATCTGTAAAATAGAACATACCTTTAAAAGGCTCCAACTGTGACTTATTTCAAATAAACTTTTCAGCAGTGAAGAGGAAATGTAAAAGCTTAAACTATAAAAGGAAAGATAGCCATCATGTAGCAAAGGTAGCATGGTTTCCAGGGAAGATATTTTCAGAATCAGAATATTTTTAGTACCTAATTTCCAAATGTGTCTAACAAATTCCAATATGTTAGAAGATTTTAGCAGTTGGAAACCATCCCTCTGCCGGAAGGAGCAGCACAAGAACACTGTTCTGTAAAGGGCTTTTGAATCTCTTATTCAGGAGGCAACAGGATCTGGCTGCACCGCAGGGTAGGCCGATACAGCAGGCAGGGCAGCGTGCTCCAGAAGGGACACAGTCCCACAGGAGCCAAAATACTGCTGGAGAAGAGCAGATCTGATGGCAGCAGCCAGGGTCAGGACATCCCAGTGATTGCTAGCCAAGCTGCAGCAGTGAGGCAAGTCTGAGGTCAGGCCAGGAAATCAAGCTGGAGGATCAGGATCTTCATCAGAGGGATATAGGGCAAGGCACAGACATGGCTGCTCAGGAAGGGCAAAGGAGTGTCAGAGCTTAAAAAAACTTTTGGGTGATGCTAGGAGGCCCAAATGAGGTTTCTTACAGCTCTCTCACGAAGCTGTCTCCTGAGCAGCCTAACCCAAGGTCACAGCCTGCTCCATGTCAGAGCTGGCCTTGAGAGCAGGCTGCCAGACATACAGCAGCAGGATAGGGCTCCTGGCCCTTACTTATACACTGGTCAAAGTCTGTGTCATATTCTTTTACATTTCCTTTCTCTGCACAGAGCTAGAGGATGACAGTGACACATCTGTCCTGAACACTGTCATAAAACTTGATAAATTTTCTGAACTCACAGTGTAAGAGTATGCCTCTCAATCTGATTGAAATCTGAAGGAGACCTATCTGGAAGTTAGAAATGGGGGACACATACTAAATTTAAGTGAAGGATATAGTATACTTATGAATCAAAGACAGTGTTTCCAAAACACAAGTGGATGATGAGCCTGCAAAATCCTCTCCCACACAAGTTGAAACATTGAAGTCAGCACAGACAGTTGTGAAGCAACATACTATTTGGTAAAGGAAAGAGAGAATCAATCCTAATTAACTAAAAATTACAACACCCACAAAGGAAGTTATGCATTCTCATACCTTGTCATGTTTTAGGCCCAGCCAGTAACTTAGAACCATGCAGCTGCTTGCTCACTCTCCCTGTTCTTCCTCCTCCCACTCCCAGAGGGATTGGGAGGAGAATCGAAAGAGTGTAATTCCCACAGGTTGAGATAAGAACAGTCCAGTAACTAAGGTATAACACAAACCACTACTGGTGCCACCAATAATAATAATGATAGGGGAAATAAGGGGAAGAGAATACAACCACTCACCACCCATCGACTGATACCCAGCCTGACTGAGCAGTGATCTAACCCTAATGTGTAACTGCCCCAGTTTATATACTGGACATGACGTGCTGTGGTATGGAATACCTCTTTGGCTAGTTTGGGTCAGGTGTCCTGTCTCTGCTTCCTGCTGGCTTCCCCTCCTCCCTGGCAGAGCATGAGACTTAGAAATTCTTTGGTCAGACTAAACATTACTGAGCAGCAACTAAAAACATCGGTGTTATCAGCGCTGTTCCCAGGCTGAAAGTCAAAAACACAGCACTGCACCACCTACTAAGAAGGAGAAAAATGATTGCTACTGCTGAAACCAGGACAGTATCCACCCCTTATTCCATACCATTCACGTCATGCTCAGATCACACATTTTCAATATACCATCACTCTTATCCCATATATATATATATAGATAGATATATACACATATGTACATACACAGAGAGAGGGAGATCATTCCTTAGTGCATGGACCAATCCCTATAAAGCTACTGAGTTTATCCAGTCCATGATTTTGGGCTCCATCTCTTGCAACAGTCTTTCAGAGCAGGAGAAACGGTGTGCAGTGTTGGATTGTTACCTGCTGATGACAGTGCAGAACTTGGCTGGTCACTGCTGAGCTTGTCTGGTTTTGGCAAAGTTCATTCTTCTGGGATGATGATCGCAGGGAAGTCAGGGCCAGTCACTGGTGACCTGAAGACATCTAGTTGGTGGACTATATCAGTGCTACATAGCAGGCAATAGCATACAGTTGAGTTCATTGGCTGTTTTCCCCTAAAATCAAATCCCCTTGAGGTACACATCAGACTTCCCCGTCTTCCCATATTACCCACCAAGTATATCTGGGTTCCTGAGCAAAAGCAATCCCATTAGTGGGTTTGCCTTTACCTAAAGCAGGAATAACCCAGACTGTCTTCCCCAGCAAACTCCTTATGTGCACCACAGGAACTTTATCCTCCTCTACAGTATGTAAAAGTTCTGCTTGGGCTAGGCCTGTCCTGTTGGCAGATCCTCTGATGTCGGCCAATCGGGTGGCCTTTGGTAAGTGTGTATCCCAGTGTTTGAAAGTCCCACCACCCATTGCTCTCAGTGTATTTTTTAACAGCCCACTGTACCATTCAATTTTCCCAGAAGCTGGTGCATGGTAGGGGATGTGATATACCCACTTAGTGCCATGCTCTTTGGCCCAAGTGTCTATAAGGTTGTTCCAGAAATGAGTCCCATTGTCTAACTAACTGAATTCTCTCTGGTGTGCCATGTTGCCACAAGATTTGTTTCTCAAGGCCCAGGATAGTGTTCTGGGAAGTGGCATGGGGCACAGCATATGTTTCCAGCCATCCGGTGGTTGCTTCTACCATGGTAAGCACAGGACATACCTTTATAATGGGCACAGTCTCCATTAGCATGTCCTTTAGTATAATGACTGTGTGGTTTTATATCTGTATTTCATGAACTATCTATATAGGTACTAAACTTTGCAGCTTCTGAAAGTCTTTCATTTTATCCTTCACTAAAGGAAAAATGAAGCCATGTTTAAGAGTGCCCTTTCATTCTAAGTCACTTTACAAAAACTGATAAGAAGCTATATATAGTGATTACTTCAGCAGCCTTTGAAATGCTGACATCTTTGAGGTGAGGTACAAAAAAAGTTTATAAATCAGAAGCTAAAGCCACATTACCTTTTCAACATATGACGCATAACCTTTCCTCTTGAACGACAGCAGACGGACACAGCTATTTTCCATGAGAAAAAATCTTGCATTTATTTACCCTTCCTTATAAGTTATTTGCATACAATGTCATTTGCCAGACAAGTGGAGCTGATCATGTACTGCCCTGCTCCAGCCACTTTGTAGGCTGTTGGCAAAGTCCTTTCAGGTTAGCAATGTATGGAAATAGCTAATCCTCAGGACTGGTATTTCCATAATTTTTGTGGACTAAGAGTGCAAAATGACCAGTGTACTCAAGGCTTGATATAAGGTAAATTCAATTCTACTTTTAATACTGCCTATTAGACAGCAGAAAACAAACTATTAATCCATAGTCTAAAGCTCAAGGCATTACACTGCAAAGCCAGACATTTATTTTCATGGCTTGTTGCAGAAGCAGTAGAATAACAGCTCTAGGAATCATCAAAATCATGAACGAAGGCCCGCTTGAAGTAAAATATGCTTTGCTTAAATGTGATTGCAAGTTTAAAACATTGCAAGACCCACCCTCAAGCAGCTTTAAACAGCGAGAGCATTTTGAAAAGGCTCTGAGAATTCCCCTAGAACTATGACATTCATACTGTGTCCATACTAGCAGCAGGTATATGTCCAGCCTCTCATTTACCCTGAAGTTATTCTCTGAGTGGATAAGTAAACTGACAAGAATGATGTTAAGTAGATTAAGGTGTACCTCATGTGCCCAGACCCATAACTTCAGAGTAAACAGGTGAATGTGCCCCATTAGCTGCTCCTGAAACTGTTAAGAATCATGTAAGTATACTGTTATGTTCTTAGTTGGAAAACATTAAAAATGAAGATGAATTTTCTTGGTCAAAATACACAGGTCTTCAAGATAGATTCTCAAATATCTAAAATGTAAACTCCTGTATTTAAAATCATCCTCTAGGCTCCCTGTGTAAATGCAAAATATGGAAATTGAAAGAAACAGCTACTTTCCAGGCAGTGAGTCATCTGATATTACCATAGATGTCTAAATAGAACATGTAAATCATGCCTGAGCAGTGTCTTTTTCTCTCCATAGACTATAAAAAGAGTCTAGACAACTGGCTTAGATGTAAATGTCTGTGTTGTAGCTGATCAAAGGGAGGTGAGATATATCCACCACTGGAGCATGGGAAGATGCTGACAGTAAAGATAACAGGCCAAGAATGGGTTCTGAGAGCACACACCACCAATTCATGACTAGTTTTAATCCTCAGTATGTCTGTTCTGGTCTTTGGTAATACTGCAGCACTAATGATTCCTCCCTTTTCCCTTTCTCTCCTTACAGTAAGTTGCTGACAAATATTCAAAATGGTCTTAACAAGTTGATCAACTGCATACCAAGCATTTAGAAGTGAAAATTTTAGAAAAAGTATATTTTGATTTATCAAGAAGTTACATATTTAAAAGGAAATAATTCTGAAAATTTTTCCTAAAAAAATCATGTAATCGTACAAAATTAAGCAATCATTTTAATTAACTGCCAGTGAGGAAAGGAATGGTCATGGTTGGGCTTTTTCCTGCTTGACTTTTACATGAACAAGATGCAATTGAGCTGCTGCTCAAGATTCGCATATGATGACTTTTTACAACCATATGGCACTTTGCGGGGGAGTTCACATTAACATTTCAGCTTGGATCATGAGCACACTTTTGAAGTAAACCTCCTAGTCCTCCCCACTTACTGTGTGCTTTGGTTAATGTAACAGAGCAGTCTTGGGGCTCATTGACTGGATTCCTCTCAGGACAAGCTAGAAGTTGAAGCTGCAATCCAGGAGTATGCCTACAGTATCACAACCACAACAGATCAAACTACAGCTAGTCTGAGGTGATCATGTCCACATGTAAGGGGGATATCAACTCCTCAGCACCAAATATTTGCTCCACAGACCTGTACTGCCCCATGCGACTTTTTAAGATAGACATAGCCCACATCAGATTGAGGTTACAGTCTTCAGAAGTATCCTGGTATTCCTGTGAGAGCCAGACTGAAAGGCTGTAGTAATGTTCTAAGTTTGCTAGAACTTGTAACTAATTAAAGGCTAGCATGATGCATGGCATGTTTCACAAAGAGGTTTCACAGTTTAGTTAAAGGTTACCAACTGTAAGTAATGTACATGATTCCTCCTCATATGTGTAAAGTGAAGATAGAACTTTTTTAATACACTGGAGGATCCGAAAAATTATGTGCAACCATATTTGTTGTAGGTTCTATGCTACTGAAACAACAGGGAACTCCCTATCAGTGTTGTTAGGAGGAAGATTAAGTGTAGAGTGACGCAACATTAATCCAGTGTCCTACTCAGCACCTCCAGATTGGGAATTACCTTCATTTGTCAATGATGAGGTAATCTTAATAAATCCCTTCATTATTTAAACTCTGCTTAAAGTACAAGACAATCAATGACATTAATCAAGAAAGACCAATTGCAATGTACTCTTATGATAGTGGTATTTCCTTGTCTTAAAAAAAAATAATAACCTAGAATGTGCAAAACCCACTTTGTCATGTCATTGATATTAAGGTTAATGATTTTTGCATTTTGTGCTTCATTGCTTAGCTCTGTCCTGAAGACTGGTAATCACTAATGGTATAATTAAATGAGTGTTGTACCAGACACTTACTGAGTACGGACACTTTGGCAAAAGAAACAATTCCAGTTCTTACACGCTACCTCATTGGTCTTACTGGGCAACTTTGTACTGCCAACAGGCATAGAGCTATTGCAATGTGAAATACAACTACTACAGCACTGTGTTAGATGCTATTTATCTGTACATTTTCACACTTCAACTTGAATTCAGCAAGGAGACTAATGCATGCATTGGTGGGATTTTCATTATCATGGTCACAAAACCATTCCAAGGAGGACATATGCTCACATGCAGTAAATGAAGTGGGGGAAGGGTCAGCAATATGTCCTCACCTTTGTGTTGGGCCTGGGTGATGGAATTAATTTTCCCCACAACAGCCCTTATAGTGCTGTGCTTTGTATTGGTAGCTAGAAAGGTGTTGATAACACACCAATGTTTTGGATACAGCTGAGCAGTGCTCCACAGCATCCAGACTGCCTCTCCAGCATTCCCCCTCACCAGCAGGCTGGGGGTGGGCAAGGTCTTGGGAGGGGACACAGGCAGGACAGTTGACTAAACTGATCAATGGCGTATACCACAGAGCTGTCATGGGCCAAATCAACAGGATCGCTCTCTCTTAGATGAAGCCAAGATATCAAGTGCACTCCAGCTCCACTGGGCATCCAGACATCAGAAATAGATGAGTCCAGGTCTCAGGTGACACCCCCGCACCAGGGACAGCATGGACACAGAGCCTTTAGTGCCCAGCCACGGATTTGTTCCCATTGTGCTAAACAGTTTCCTCTACACAACATCTCTGTTGTGCAGCATTTTCTGCTTTAGATGAAAAAAATACCCATTGGGCTAGAGAGTGTGTTCAAAAATGAACCCAAATAGACATGCTGAGTGGAGGGACACTCAGCCTTTTGCTCCAGCAGCTCAGGAAGCTGCTGTAAATTTTCCCCAATTCCCTGCTGCTTGGGATATTACCCCTTCATCAGGCTAGCTGCAGAAATGTTCTATAAGCATTGAGAAAATAATGAAGATTTTTTAATCAGTTTCAGGCCAGGAGATGTGTTTTATGTGGAAATTACTTTGCATTGAGGTGTCCCAAACATCTCTCTCATTACTTTTGCTTCACAGACAAATTTAAAAGCTTGTAATCAAACAGGAAAAAAAAAAAAAAAGAGGAGGGGAGGGGAGGGGAGGGGAAGGGAAGGGAAGGGAAGGGAAGGGAAGGGAAGGGAAGGGAAGGGAAGGGAAGGGAAGGGAAGGGAAGGGAAGGGAAGGGAAGGGAAGGGAAGGGAAGGGAAGGGAAGGGAAGGGAAGGGAAGGGAAGGGAAGGGAAGGGAAGGGAAGGGAAGGGAAAGGGAAGGGAAGGGAAGGGAAGGGAAGGGAAGGGAAGGGAAGGGAAGGGAAGGGAAGGGAAGGGAAGGGAAGGGAAGGGAAGGGAAGGGAAGGGAAGGGAAGGGAAGGGAAGGGAAGGGAAGGGAAGGGAAGGGAAGGGAAGGGAAGGGAAGGGAAGGGAAGGGAAGGGAAGGGAAGGGAAGGGAAGGGAAAAGGGAAGGGAAGGGAAGGGAAGGGAAGGGAAGGGAAGGGAAGGGAAGGGAAGGGAAGAGAAGAGAAGAGAAGAGAAGAGAAGAGAAGAGAAGAGAAGAGAAGAGAAGAGAAGAGAAGAGAAGAGAAGAGAAGAGAAGAGAAGAGAAGAGAAGAGAGAGAAGAGAAGAGAAGAGAAGAGAAGAGAAGAGAAGAGAAGAGAAGAGAAGAGAAGAGAAGAGAAGAGAAGAGAAGAGAAGAGAAGAGAATGATGTTTTAAAATATCAGCAATTTTTATAAAAATCAAGTTTCTGCAAATTCTCTCAGGAACCAGTTTTGTGTAGATAGAACCACATAAGCACTATTGATAGCTGCTGCATGAGAGCCCATGGAAGCAATGGCTGCAAGTCAATAGTCACATTCCTCTCTGCCACTTCTATTTCCTAATATAAAAATATCAAAAATAATATAAACACCACATAATGGTTTATAAAAATCCTGGTTTGTTTATAATTAGAAAGATTAATCTTATAATTTCCATGACATATCAGTGGATTTACAAGCCAAAGACTTAAAATTTCCCTTTACTTCCTGCAGTTGCACTGTACGCTAGTATAAGTGGAAACTGTACTCACTAGTACACTTCCACAAAATCACCGTTACAATATGCATTACTGCATACTCATTTTCAAATGCAAAAAGATTGGATTGAAATAGTGTGTTGAAGTATCATTATTATTTAAGTTTTAAACATTAACACAGACTTTTGTTTTAAACTTCAAACACATGAAGCAATAACTGAAAATAAAATCCAGTAGCTTCAGCATGCGCTGAATATGCTTATCCATATTATGGAATAATACCGGTTTTAGAAGGTCTGTCTAGTATGTGTTAGCTACACCACTGGTTGTCAGGCTCAGGTTTGCAGGACATAGGTGGGAGGCATGCTATATTTGTTTACCACTAAGCTGATGGCTGCATACTGCATCATGATTGGCAGACTGCAAACATTATTTCAGGACTGACAGTGGTCCTCCAGGAAGTCTAGGGAGCAAGATTCACGTGTTCCATGGGATTAGACATATAATGGTTTCTGTAAGCGTATGACAGCAACCGTAAACTTTTTTTGTAGTCCAGAAATAGAAACAGACTTCTCCAGGGCAATCACTTCACTTCAAACAGGTGTCTTATAAAGGCTTGGTAAATTGACTCACCAAATAGTGATAGTCTCTCTCCATCAACTGCAGAGGGAGTCTCAGGGGACTAACAAGAGGACACTAGCTCTAGTTCACTAGCTGTAGATATCTACAGCCATGACTATCGAGAAAAAAGGATCTGAACTATAGCTGACAGAAAAAGAAAAAAAAAAAAAGACAACTAAATCAAAGGTCTTTGCTCCTGTTTCAGGCACAGATGGGAAGATCTAGAGGGGTTTGCCCTTTCCCCGCTGCCCTCAACATCCTGCTCCACAGCCACCATGCAGACAGCTGAGATGCTCCAGCTCTGAGCCATGCTTCCTCCACCAGTTCTTGTGAAAGGGTTGCCTCTCATCCAGGGGCTTTGAAAAGGGAGCAGGGTCCCAAAGGAGGGTCACAGCAGGCATCGGGGCTGCCTCTGCGCAGGTCACTGTCTATCTACTCTGATACAGAAGTGCCTGTGTCAGCATGAGGACCTTACCTGATCATCGCCACCTAAATCCAGCCTCTGCTTAATGTAGACCAGTGTCAGCACGGATGTGCTGGTACTCACACAGCTGAAATAGAGATGCTGTGCAGCCTCACAAACCCTGAGGAAAGGAAACACAAGCACACAACTTAATTGGGAACAAGTTTTTACCTGAATCAACACAGGAGTTTTTCTTCCTGTAGTCCCGTGGGAGCCATGAAAATCCCTTTGTTTGCACAGTACCTTCCAGAGAGGAACCTGAAATTGAAGTGAGCTGGTACTGGTGTTCAACACATCCACATCTTCTAGAAATCTGCTTTTTTCTGCTGGTGTAGATTTCCAGAAGTGAGTGCATTCGATTCCAGGTTCCTCAACGCAATACAGATGCATCCTGTGAATTAGCTATTGTATTAACAGGATTTTAATGCTTAATACTCATAACTCAGCCTTGCAGAGGAACATTTGACTCATGCATACTCTGTTGGCATTCTGAAATACATCTGCTCCTGGGCCACAATATTTAAAGTTGTCACATCAATGATGAAAGGAGTTGAACTGAATGAAAGGAAGTTAAAACATATACACATATGCTAAAATAAAAAATAACTAAATCTGGCATTTCCAGTTAAAAAAATACACTGTTACATTTAAATTTAAAATCTCTAGAGAGGCTGGTTGGGTTAATTTGGATAATTTTTTAAGCTTTTCCTCAGTGGAGTCAATTTTAATTTGGGGATTAAATGAACAGCTAATGGAGACATTCAGCTTTTTTCCCCTTCATACAGTTGATGTTTACTTAAGGATTTTTTCTTAACAATCACCCCTGCAAAAAAGCACTGCCTTCAATGAGTATTTAGAGCACATGTGACTTATTAAAACCTTAAAATAAGCCCTAGGTTATTACATTTGCATTCATTAACACCTTTGCTTTGATAAACGGCTTTGCGAAAAGAACATGCTTTAATCTGCTGATACTTTCTTGCAAGACTAGGAGGTTTTACGAAAGTTTTTAGGATTTAAAACTGTGTAGTCCTTACCAGGTATTGATGACATACTTGGTATTAACAACTCTTCTACAACCTGATGCATTGTGTTCAGTATCGCAGTGACTGCATATGCTCCATATAACACAATTCTTTAATAGAAAGAAACATGAAATCATAATAACGTAAAATAGTGGGGAAAAGAAGAAACTTCTTTGTGGACTTTGACAAGTTGCAAAACAATATGGATCGAAACAGTTAACGCACCTGTTAAGCTTGCAATAAAACCTCATTTGAAAGTTTTCTAGACAGTGGTTTATCTAGGATTAAGTGATCTGTAATGCCAGTTGGATGAACAATTGATCCATTCTGCAATGACCTGAGAGATAACTTGTTTTCCAGCATGATCCTTCTGATACTCACACCATACATTTACCACTCTGGTAGTCTTTTCTATAACACAGCCTGGTTCACTTCTGCAGCTACAATTCAATCAAAAAGTCATGTCAGGTCTCAGAGTTCTATTAGCTGAAATTAGGAATGTTAGTTATTTGTTACACTTGGAGACATATTTGTCTTCTGGACTTCAGCTTTCCACTGAAGACAAATGCTCAAGGTTTTTATGACAACTGAAGAAGAAATTCTTTCTTTTTTCCGTAACAGAAACTTAATGCATCCTGGTATTTATCCACTTTCCAAGACTTTACAAGTGGTCACATATTTCATAAGATTTATGGCCAAAATCACAAGAGCTGTCAGCACTAACATTTACCCATCAACATTAAAGAGTGAACCATTGCAAAAATATGTGTGAGATCCTTAGGAGTGTAGAAGAACTGCTCAGATTCTTTTTCTTACTCCATTTGGGTTATGTCCAGTGAAGAATTGAAAGGAGGCAACTCCTAACTTTTAGGCTGACTTTCAAAGAGAAATGCAGAGCCAGATACCTGAGCTCCTTTAAAAACTTGAGGTAGGCCACTCAGCAGGAAGAACTAAGACTCCTGAAGAATGATGAGAATGTTGGTTTCTGTGTTCCACTGCATTCTGCCTCTCAGCAGCTAAATCCTCCTGAGGCTTCTGAGCCTTACTCCTTCCTGGGTTTTACCAGGGCGCCTCACATAGTCCAACGGCTACGATGCTTTGCTGCAAGAAAGGGAGCATGAGCCTGAAGTCACTCAGGTTGAGAAGGGCAACTACCCACATCTCTTCCTCTTGAGTGAGCACTAAAGCCACAGTAATAGGTATGAAAGGTTCATTAGAAACATCTTACCTATAATTACATCTTACCTATAATTGACACAGTTTTGGCAGTGTGCAAGGAAGGCTCAATTCAAAGGATTTTGCATGCTTCTCTGCCTTGGTTTTGGTAACCTCTGAGGCTTAGGCAGGCAGGCATCATTGCAGGCTGAGTGGAAGACCTCTAAAGCATGTAGAAACCTTCAGGATTAAGCAGCCACTTGTCAGGGATGCTTGGATAACAGGCACCAAGAGCTCAGTCTAGTTGTCTAAGCATAAGAAGTATCTAGTAATGTCTGTCACCTCCTAGGGAGGTGTTGCTGGCAGGCCACATGGGAGACCTCTGCTTTTCTGGAGTGGCAGCAGCAGGCCAGCAGATACCCTGTAGCCTCATAAATGGAACTAGATACCTAAGTTTTTGCAACTGAAGTAAGTCTGTGTAATGACCAAATCCCTTGTTTGGAATGGAAATCTGGTACCTTGCTTCTGGACTTTGGTACACTGAGAAGCTACTTTCAGTAGCAGTAAATACTAACCAAGGATAGGTGAAAACCAGTTGAAAGCATGACTTCTATGTATCTTATCGTGCTAATGAAACTACATGGAAAACAGCCCATGCCAAAACACAGACCTAGTTTGGCAGCCTCCCACTGTGAAGCCTGTAACAAGTGGGAATACAAGAAAGTGAGATGCAGCTGCCTCCAATTTCCACTCTCTTTTGAGGTCAATCAGACCATACAATAGTTTACAGCAATACGGACAGAGAAATCTATCCATGGTCATTCTAAGAAAAACAAGTGGATGTAGAGTGAAAGCCACCTGATGAGACTTGTGAGCAAAAAAAGCATCTAAACAAAATCAGGACTGAGTGCTTACCTCAGTAGGCGTATGTTGTGGACACACAATGGAGAAGGCCTTTGCCAATTTCTGTTTAGCTTGGCAAGTGCAGTCACAGTGAACATACTCCCAAACCAGATGATACACATGGTTCCAGAGCTAGTATAAAATGGGCAGATGAGGGCTACAGTATAATGCTCTAGTAATACCAGTTTAAATATTGTGTGACAGTGATAGCTTTGCATACTGTTGTTTTCAACATATCCAGCCCAAAACATTATTATAAGGATCTCACGTTTTTTTTTTCACAGATAAATAGCAGGAGTGGTGAAGTCAAACATGAAATTATACCTTAAAAAAAAAAAATCTTTTTTTTTTTCAAACACAAAGGTTGACCTTGGACATATTTGTTAGACAAAACTCACAGATAAGTCAAATTCAGTTATAAAACAGAAAGAAGACGGTATTTTTTAGCAACTGCATTATGTGAGCAGGAGGAAGGAGACAATATCAACATGCAAGTTTGAAATCGATAGAAACTTGGCCATCCAGCCTAAGGCTTTTTTCTGCTGTCTCCAAGGGGATCAGTTTACTAAAATAATCATTTAATCCTATGTGCTTTGAGAATACTGCACATTTGAGATCTTCACATTTAAATCCTGAGCATTGTAAAGCTAACACTTTATGCACACTCAGAAGTTGATAGCACAACATTCACCCTTTATCTGGTCAATTATACTTTTTGTTGTGTGCAATGATCCAATGTTGCAATGATCCAATCCAGATATTTATGCCTGAAAATGGGTTTGCTTTACTTAACAAACTTTCTTGTTCAGGGTATTAACAGTGATGAGATCCAACTCCTTAGGCCAGAGGAGATTAAGCAGCCAGTATATGTATGGTTCATAAAAACAGTAAGAAAACTTGAAAATAATTGTGCATTTCTGCCATGTGCTGCCCTGGTGCTGTAGATGTTTGCTTTTTACACATTAACCTTTCCATTCTGGTACTACTCAGTTGAGTCCAAGATGGCCACCAGCCAGCTGATGACTTTTTAGTGTCATCTTCTCATCAATCTCAAATTGCAGGTAACAGTGCCAATATATTAGCTTACTACAGCAAAGGTCCTTGATGCAGTGGGTCAAACCAAACAGTCAAATACAGGGCTACAAAACACAGAAAAAGTTACTGTATTTCAAAGTAAAACAAATCCCTCCCCTACTGCCTGCACACCTTTAACGTGAAGAACAACCCTCGGTCAGGATTGTCAGTCAGCATGCGCAGCTTGTTTTCCCTCTTTTCCTACCAGAGCAGATGGGGAGCCCAGGCTGTGGCTCACAAGCCTGGTCACACTGAAGAGGTAGATGTACAATTTGTAAATGATATTTTCATCTGAGACATTCAACATCTACCAGACAAGCATAGATACTATTCTTTGTTTTTAGGAAACGGAAGCAGAAGGTTTGTTAACTGAAAGAAAGGTACACAAAGTCCCATGGAAAAGTGTGGCAAGAGTGGGCTAGGAGACAGGACAGTCTTTGTCTCCCAGACTGGGACCAAGCTCAGGGACCTACAACATGCTGTCTTTCTCATGTTACTTTACTCTTTCATCTGGTCAATTGCGTGTCAATGTTGACATGAGAGGAAATTGCATAAGGTCTCACCAAGCTCATTTTAAGGCATTACAGAGGTTACAGTCTAACCCATTTCTCCAAATCACAGTCAATCAAGTATGAAGTTTCACCTGAAACTCTTTTCCCCACTGTGTATGTATGTCTGAGTGTAATACAACAGCTGCTTAAATGGCTTCTCAGCATCTCGTAATGGGACACTTGTGAATAGTTCATACAGCCTCAGCATCCCAAGAAACTAGAAGAGCCTTGCCCTTGAGCTTCTTCAAGAAACAAGAAAGTCTGGGAGAAGATTGACATTGATTTTTAAGAAATATTGGTATACTGTTGAAAGAAGAAAGAACTGCAAAAAAGCTAATTAGATATAAAGAAGGTTAAAAAGGATGACCTAAAGGGGTAGACTGGTATTGATCGCACACAAAATGATGGAAGGCTGATAGGGGTGCCATTTGCCATGAGTAAGAGTATGGCAGCATAATTAATGCCATTCAGTAAGAATTATGGTGAACAGATTTTGTCACATGAATGCCATTACTGGAGCAGATTAGAAGTTTGAGCGATAAAGGTAATTATAATGACATAACAGGTTTTGACAAGGGACTTTACATCATGCTGCTGGACTTTCTGTTTAAAAACAAGTTTTGTACACAAAAAGAAATTAAAAATACCCCAAACCACCACAACCAAAAGGTGTAGACATACACTTAGTTATAAGAAAAATAAGATGAAAAAGATGAAAAAGATTTCATAGTATTATCTAGCTCATCATCCAGGTGTGGATGCTTGAATATAAAATGAATTTCAAATGGAAATTAGATTTATACATTTCTAAAGAGAAGAATTTTAGACGGGGTTGTACAGAATTTCTATTCTTGGCTCAAGAGTATGAAATTCCTTTATTATTTGAACCAAATACAAAAGAATCACTGCAGCCAAAGTACAAAACCCGGCAGCATGCTAAATTATAAGAATGAGTCAGCTCGACACAGAGACTGTTGTGCTAGTTTCACTTGAACATGAATATAGGTCAAACATCCAGATATGGAAAGGCAGCATACTGTAATTCAACGACTTTAAGAGTTCCAGTTTAAGGGAAATAGCAAATGCAAAATAAGCTCATAACATGACTGTGTGATGATGAGGGTAATATGATCTTCAGGCATGTACAAAAGAATTAATCTGTCAGAAGTAGGACAACTGTATCTGCCATACTAGGAAGAGCTAATTGGGATTTTTTTGTCTGATATTTTCCATCAGAAAATTCAACATGCTCAGAGGGAGGTCAAATTTCAATAAAACTCTTCAGAAAAAAAGTGGGAAAAGGTTTTAACTTTCATGATGCTTTTCTTATTTTTAAATATGTGTTTTAAACCTACAATGCCTTTTATATATTAGGTGACACTATATCACCTTAAAAAATGAAAAAAAAAAATCCACCCATATTAAGACTCTAATGAAAGGTTTCACATTTGCTATAGGATTACTTTTGAGCCTACAGTTGTAGAAGTTGTTAATATCTTCTGGTTTTGTCTGATTTGGGAAAGGGAATCTCTGAAATCTCGTATCTTCTGTCAGCTGAGATTGTAATTCAGATATTGAAAACCAAGTCCAGTGTCAGTATTTTAAGAATATATGTAGTCAATAAACATCATAAATGAGCTGCAAGAAGGATCTGAGGTTGGACTTCTCCAAAACACAGTTTAAAAACAGGGTTTTGGAATTTTCCTTAGCTAACTAGTCCAACAGAAGCATAAAGAGACCTAACATGAAGACCACAAGCCAAAAGAATTCCAGTTAAAATTAAGTGAACGTTTCTTACTCATTGGAAAAACTACATTGGGATTATCATAAATCCATCCATTTTTTAAGCCATCAGGATGACATACTTTCCTAAACAGCAGGTTGGTAGCTCAGTTACAACATAGGACTCAATACTGAATCTCTGTGGGGACCTCCTGCAGTTTGTACTGTACAGAAGGTTATCACAGCTCCTGGGTTTAAGCTTATGAAAATGAGAAAGGAAGAAAACAGCAATTGGGCACTGGTCAGGTCAGGCAGATGCCTTGCGCAGCCAGTATACATTTGCAAGACTGAGCTTTACTTGCCAAAGGGCCCGATATGACAGAAAGGGTCTGCAATGTGAAGCAGACCTTCAGCATCTCTTGCTGAACACAAGAGATGAACTGCACAAAAGGAGAAACACTGAAAAAAGTGCAGGCATACATCTATGAGTACAGCACTGTCAGCAAAGCACTTTTAATTTTCCCAACCCTTTCATGCAAGAGTTAAAAATGATGTAATTATAGAGGGAGTTGTCTGAACAGGTCTCAGTAGGCAAAACTATTTCAGTCCCCAACTCAGCAGTATCTCTGTGCAGCAAGAGAAAAAGCTTAAACCTGAAATACAAAGAACTAAAAGAAAAAGAGTATCAACACATTCTGTCCTCCAACACACTGAACATGAGATATCGCCAGGAAGACCCTTTCCTGTGCAGATCACTCTACACTCCGATCACTTTGCTCTGACTCAGCTTTTTCCCTGTCAGTGAGTCCTTCTGCAAGTGCAACTGCAACCTTGGCTCTTTTTAAACATCTCATAAGTGATAATTTCTTCCACTTAAACCCACAATAATAATGCTTTGCCTTACAGCTTCAGATTGAGATACACATTTTTGCACATTGCTAATTTTTGTATAATTCATGTTTCAGGAAAAAAAGACCCATTAATATAGAAAATATTACAAATACAGAGGAAATTCTGAAGCTGTATTAGAGTATAAGAAATCTTCCTTAATTTAAGAAAAAAAACCTCTTCTTACACAGTGTATCAATTATAAGATGATATTTCTGTTAGTTTCGATAAGCAATCATCTTCCTGATGTATGAGAAATTCAACAAATACAGCTAATTTGCATCTATTCACCTTTCTCTACCCTTAGGTTGCAAGTTTTTAGACCAGAGACATTTCCTAAATGTTTGGAAAGCGTTCAGCAAACTGTGGGCACTGGCATAAATAAACAAATATACCATAGTCACTGGGGACATTTAAGTAAAATTACACTCTGCTTTAACTATCAAGCTCCTCTTCCAAAATCCCAGATGAGCAATGGTTTTCAGAATCTTGATCTTAATTTATCTTGTTTCATTAAGAATTTTCTTCTAGCAAAATAGGACTGCAGCCATACATGCCCCATTCATTTATTCCTTCCCTATACACCCACTGATGCTCAGATTGATCCATTTTTCTCAAATGCTGTGGGACGGATTCTGTTCTATTTGCTACTTCTCAGTTCTTGTTACTCTTTTGAAAATACAGTGTCAGGCAGCACGTAAAAGGGAAGAACCTCACTGTTCTTTGGGGAGCTTATTGCACTTAAGGGATGCTTAAGGCAACAGATGAGGCAGTGGAGTCAATGCATAGAAAGAGAAGGTGCAAAGGAGGAGCAAAGAGTCTGCCAGCCCTCATGGAGAGTAATAAGAACTTCTCAAGGAAGAGGAGACTAGATGGAGTTTGCTGTAGCTCAGGAGGTCACTGAGCTGACTAAAGCAAGGACTAGAGCAGGTTTTGTTGTTTGACTAGTTGGGGTGTTTTCATTTCCTTTTTTGTCTTTCTTAAAAGCTCTAAGTTCTCTCAATTTGAAAACTTAATTTTCTAGGTTTTATTAAAATAAAGTTGGCCTTGTTTGAGGTTTAAAAACAAAATCCAACTTCCCCCTTTTGAGAAAATTTAGTAGAACAATATAATATAAAAGTATTATTTAATGTAAGAATATAATACAAACAATTTTGTCTGAAGCAAAGTCCCATCACACACTGCAGAAAGATGACAGCACTCAGTTATCCCCACCAAGGGAGCGAGGATGGAGGCTTTCACACTGGGAAGATTCACTGCTGCCAGAAGTGGAGCAGTAAGTGTGAAAGAAAGAAAGAAATGGAAAAATAGGATGTATTTTGACTGATAACAGGCCTCCTCACCTCCCCACACACCAAATGTCCTCCTGCAGGGAGGACAGGTGCAAAAGAGAACAAGCAAATTGAATGAAGAGGGAAAGCAAAGGCAAGTACCCAAGGAGAGCAGTGAAAAGTGAAATGAAGGATAAAGGAATCATGACATCATTGGCAGCAAAAGCAGAAAACTGGAGCAGCAGAACTACATAAGAAGGTCTCTTCTTCCCATCATCCAAGTAACTCAGTTATCCTCAACTGAGTCAATTCCTGTGATACTGAGTGAGTTCGAGTGAGGTAGCAGCTCACTCTTTTTATTGCTTTTATATGATGACGTGGGATCACCTGAGACAGGTGACAAAGGCTGGAGACAAATCTTCCAGAACAACTGGAAGCGGTACAAAATACACATCATGCACCAAAACCAGCAGACTTTCTTACAAATTGTACTTTCCAAAAAAAGGAAGATGGCATAAATACTCAACTCCCCCTTAAGCCCAGCACCTGGAAATGAGATATGCTTGTTAGAAAGTAGTTTCTAACATCCTCTGATCTTCCAGTGAATAGCAGTTAGAGTGGGGCAATCCTAAAAGGTAAACATAGATTTTGTTGGTACAGCCCCAATATTTAACTTAAAAACCAGGGTAGTTTAAACAATAAACAAACCACCAACAACAAAACCTCACAAATGCCCTTTTCTTTAATCACAGATCTCATCTTCATTTACCCTGCTGCCAACTGAGATAAACTGTACTTCGGGGGGGGGGGGGGGGTGGAGCAGGAGGAGTGCACCACCACAGTCCGCCTTTCTTTTTCTTCCAGTGTTTCAGTCAATCTGTCTTTTGCAGACAGACCTGAACACTATGCAATAACAAGTTTCTCTTCCCCCAGAGAGGAGAAATAAAGGCTGAGATTTATATTTGAAAGCAGTGATCCTGTCCGTGACTAATAGCTTTTCAACTTCTGCTTCCTTCTAGATGTCACAATTATCTGTATTTCCCCCATTTAAGTACATAAATCAATTAACGTGGATACATAAAACCAGGAGAAAGTATAAATTATAATCTTGTGGCCAGAAAATTCTCAAATTGGGAATTTAGGTTTGCGTCTATCCCAGAGCATCGCTGTATATGAGTAAGCATCAGAACAGAAGGACATGTCACATGGGGTTCTCCAGGGGTCTGTCCTGGCTGCAATACATCTCAGTATTTACTCCATGATTCAGAGAATGCATAATGAATTTACAGATGGCAAAAACCTAAACCAAAGTGAATGTATTGCAAAGGACAAAATAATCTTGACAAAAATGGAAATAAGGTCTGGGTAAAAAAAACAGCATACACCCCAACAGGGATAAACTGAAGATATTGCAAAAGCAAATGAACTACACAAATACAGAACAGGAAACAGCTCATCAGAAACCAGTTCTTTAGAAGAGGACCTTGAACGATATCAAAGAGGAGCCGAACATAAGTCAACATCAAGCTATGGCAGGTTTCTTTAGGTACCAACAGGATTCTGTGTGCATCCAAGAGACAAAATACAGTATGCAAAACGTGTGGAAAAAACCTTCTGCTCTGCAGTACAGGGCATGGCTGTGAAACTGCCTTGTTCTCACAATACAGGAGTAAGTAAGTAAATAAGTAAAAACTCATGTGGGCCGAGTGGAAGAAATGCAGAGGAGAGCTGCAAGAACAGGACTAGGAAAGATGACCCTGAAGGAAAGACGGTGCAGTAAGTTTTTGAATCCAAAGAACATAAGAGTAAGACATGACATGCCAATAGCCCTCAGGCAAATAAAATGCTGCTGCAGAGAGGGACTGAGCACTCAGTTCCCCATGTCTATCCAGGAGAAGGGAAAATGTAACAGGCTTAAATTTCAACAGCAGGGTGTCCTGGCTTCATCTGGAATAGAGTTAATTTTCTTCCTAGTAGCTGGTGCAGTGCTGTGTTTCAGCTGTAGTCTGAGAACAATGCTGGTAACACACTGATGTTTTAGTCGTTGCTCAGGTAGCACTTACCCTGACGAAGGACTTGTCAGTCTCTCAAGCTCTGCCAGTGAGGAGGGGCACAAGAAGCCAGGAGGAAGCAGAGACAGGACACCTGACCAAAGTAGCCAAAACGGTATTCCATACCACAGCACGTCATGCCCAGTATAGAAACTTGGGGGAGTTGCCCGGAAGGCTGAGTATCTGTCAACAGGTGGTGAGCAATTGCATTGTGCATCACTTGTTTTTCTTGGGTTTTATAGCTCTTTTTTTTCCCCCCCCTTTTTAATGACTATTATTATTACTATTATATTTTACTTATTTTCACCTAGCTTATCTCAACCCACAGATTTTACCTTTTCCCAGTTCTCCTCCCCATCCCACTGCGCAGTGGAGAGCAAACGGATGTGTGGTACGCAATTGCTGGCTGGGGTTAAACCACGACACAAGGTTTCCATGACAAGGGAGCTTTCTCTGTGGGCAAGAATAATGAAATGTGGGAATGGAATGCCTGAAGAAGACATCAGACAGACTTTCCTTGGGAAAGACAACTGACCCTGCCTTGGAGTAAAGACAAACTCTAAATATCCCTTGCAGCCCTATAATTCTCAGCTTGCCTATGTATTAGTAAACAGACAAACAAACCAGCCTAACAACCTGCACCCTTTAAAAGCAAGCTCTTCATCATGACTAGCTAGCCTCTTTCACTGATTAGATAACTGTGCCTTGCTGTATTTCTCTTTCTTGGCCCTCCCCAGAAGAGCACATCAGTTTAACCTGGCCCGGAGTGCCTGCTTTACTCTCCGATTTCCTGCACATACACCTGGGCTATTTCTGCTTTCTCTAAGCAACGCTTTACAGAGGATACAAAAGCCTTTATGGATGATTAATAGCTAGCTTTCAAGGCTTAATGATTTGGCTTAGAAACTACATCTTATAGATCAGTCAGATAATCTAGGTCTTGGCCAGCTTCTCTTCTGCTCTTTCCAACAAACAGAGTGAATATTCATCCCAACATCTCTCATGCCTTCAATCATTTTTCTCCATTAATAACCACCTATTCAGACAATTATTCCCAAGTTGTATCACTCTGCTAAACAGACCATCACTAGGGCATTCCCAATGGATATGCAGAGAAGACTTAATGTCTCTGAAGGCAGACATCATTCAGGAATCAGTACAGTTTTCTAGTTCTATGTATTCTGTTTTCCATTTTTTGGCTCTGCAATGATGAGACTGCAACATATCTATGGGAGAACACACCATTTTACTATACGTTGGGTATTGTACACAATTTCAATCAGCAGTTCTTTCCTTCTGTTACTGGAAGAAAGATGAATAATAATGTTAAAATTAGTTACAGCCAGTATGTGGTAGAGGGACCATTGCCATATGGTGGTTATGTAAATTGAATGACAAAATAAGGATCTAGCACTTATAAGCAACTTTTGCACACTACAGGAACCCAGTCTGCCTGTACAATGCCTACTAGCTTCCATACCATCTCTCTGTAAAAAATGACATCAAAAAATTGTTTTCCAAAATCCTGAACAATTACTTCAAGGAAAACACAACCCCCTTATTTTCCTAAATATGAAGAATGTTAAATTCACTCATCACTCTTGTTCATCATACAAAGTAGTCATTTTCTCCAGTTAACCTTAATGCATATTTTCATTTGGTAAAATGATCTTCCAACAATGCATGGCTGTGTTGCCTGTCTGGAAAGGTGCCTGACCATACTTTGAGGATGACTAGATGCATAAGCTTAGGGCAAAACCAATTTCTATCTGGAGGCCATCAAAGCCACCTGCTTTTTCCCTTGATTGGATAGGGAATTTGGGACCAGCTTTAGGAGTCCTGATACCCTATGTATCTGTCATCAAAACACAAAATGGGGGCTTCAGACTGGTGAACAAGATGCTTCCCTACCACCATTACTCAGTAAGCTTTAAATGTATTCTAGAGGCAGCATTTCAGACTCCATATGTAGCTATCATGTAGAAAAGTGTAAATGCACTTACTACATATAATTTAAAATATTTTCATTTCTTATTATTTCCACAGGCAGGGACAATAGGTACCAAGGTAAACAGATAATTGCATCAGAAACCAAAAACCAGTTCCTTCTAAAGCTGAGTCACTATATTAAGAGGAGCTTTCCCTTCCCAGGTCATCACGAAAGCATAGCACCTGGTGTGGAAAATAGAAGTTGAAATTAATTACAGTACATAACAGCTTCATGAATCCTCGACATACAGCACAGATTAGATTCCAGACTCCAACTGTCCCACCACACAAATACATGAATATTTTTCTCCAACCATATGCATAGAGGCTAATTAACACAAAACCCTTTCTCCTTACTGGAAAAAAAAAAAAAGTCTTCAAGCTTTATTAGAAGAACAGGAAAGCAATTAACTAAAGATTAAAGGGGCTCCATCTGCATGAAGCGTGATAGAAATTGCCAAAAGCAGCAGGAGACAGGTAACAGGGGATAAAACAAAAGATGGGGTGGGAGAGAGGGAGAGAATGAGCAATAGAAGGTTAATATTAAAATCACAACTGGAGATCTTTCTCAGCAACCTGTTGGAAGTCAGCCAGAAGGGACAGGTCTAATGTAGGCACACGCCACAATGGGTTTCTGCGACTTAGGTCAGATTACCTGACCATAATGGTCCTTTCCTTTATCATAAGTATAAATTACACATGCATGAAGAGAGAAGTGAATACTAAGCATAAAATCAAGCACAGCTGTAAATCTTAAGTAAAAAACTTTATCATGATAGCAGAGGCAGTATGTAAAAGGCATTAACTGTTTATTATTGACGTCTCTGTCCAGGTATATACCCCTACATCAGTCTTTGTAGGAAGTGATATGTCTCACAGGGAGTAGCTGCTTGTCATATTTCTGAAGAAAGATTACAGGACTACTCTGCCAAAATTATCATCTTCTTTGACCTTCCTATCATAGGGTAGCACTGGGTTTATAACATATGATCTGCTCTACAGATTTCTAGTGCTGGAAAATTTTTTTAAAGCCATAAAAGTTTCACAGTCCTGTCTGAGTGGATCTAATGTAAGTATTTTCCAGTACAACTCAATGGATGTGGAAGTCCCTATGTAGCTGTTGTCTGTATTAATGTAACCTGGCCTTTTGCCCTATGGCAAATTGCAACACATATTAACTGGCTTACTTCTGTCAACATTAAAGTTGGCATATACCTGAAGTATCCCTTTGTAGTAAATACTACAGGCTTGAGAAGGGGAAAAAGTGGTCCCGAGGCCCTTTGATGCATACTGCTGGAGTGGTTCTAGGTTCTGTCAAAAGCACTCATGTTAGAGTAGATATTAGACCTACTTAAAAGTCTGTTTTGATCACATCAATAAGCATGTCAAATGGCTCCTGCAACATCACAGGTGGATTTGTCTGCCTGGAGCTCCAAGCAAAACCCCACCTCAAACCAGGTGCTGCCATGCACCACACCATCGCTGATGCACTCAGTGAGTGGAGGGAAAGCCAGCATCACAGGGCCTCTCAGGGCTCATCAAAAGCTGAGTGTTCCTGAAGGATACTGACTAGCACTGTGGATCAGCTGGCGATGAAACAGTGACAGTGAATTTGGATGGTGAAGCATCCTGTTAATTCATTTCCCCTGCAGGTAAAAATAGTCTGCATACTAGCTGAACAGCTTCTCCCTAATGACTCTGACTGCCCACTGATATCACCAGAAACACAACAATAGCCCTAAAAGAAGAGTTCATTCACTTGAAAAGATAAATTCTCTTTTCTCTTGAGACAAAATTGAACAATTTAATAGAACACCTCCTTAGTTAAAAATTGCAGGGCACCATTTATCTATAAGAAACTACTGAACTTCTGCTGTTTTCTGCTAGAATAGAAATATCTACGCATCGCAAGTGAACAGCAAGGACTGAAAATTCGTGCTGGTACTGGCAGCATTTCACTCACCTTAAAGCAACACATAGACTACAGTAGGAAAATATTTGTTTTAATATTCATGCAACTCATAAACACCTTCTTATGCTGTCTGATGTCTGTTAAAACCATCTGGTTGCTAGGTATATGCTGTAACTGCACAGAACAGGGACAATGGTGGGATGCATATGAGGATGGAACAATCCTCCACTTAAAGCTCTTCAGAGACTGAAGAATACTCCACTCTATGGAGCTGAAGCTTAAGCTACCTGAATATCTCCAATGTCTGAAGCAAGAAGAGATCTGACCTGATTGAAAGGGCTGGCTGCAAGCAGAGATAAATAGAAGGTCAAAAGAGGAACAGCATCCTTGGGAATCACAAACCGCGCATCCTTACAAAGGGCCATGGTGTCAAGGAAGCTGGCAGAAATGTTGCATTAGTAGCAGGCACTGCAGGCAGTGAAGGATAGGGCAGGAACACCCCAGGGGCTGCTCTGCAGGTCAGGATGAGCTGGGAGCTGGGATGATCAGGATACTGGTGAGCCAGGCAGTCTCCTCACTGGCTCAATGCACTCTCACAGTACTCACGCAGTGCTAAGTTTTGGTGTGCAATTTAAGCATTGAGTACTTTGATTCAAGATTCACGGACGTTCAGAATTGCAGATATAACTGCTGCAGAGCATTCATTTGCAGTAAACCCATCATTTCACAAAAGCATAAATTTAAGCTGTGCACTGTGTGGATCCAATAGATCTGACACAAAATGCTACAGAGTGCTTGCACATGTGGATGGGCTCACAGACAATGGATTGGCACCCATGCATTAAATCCCACACGTCCTGAAGAGGTCTGATTTGACTGTGTACAAACAGAGTAACTGAGCTCACTGTGTATGATTCAAACAGTATACCTAAACATTTCCTTCCAGACAGAATTACAAGCTCTGAAAATGAGGGGCATGATGTGGCACTACTGGTTTTAGCCAGCATCCAAAGCACAGAACAGTCACTATACTGTACACTTGACCTGTATTGCCTCACTATAGCTACCAACATAGCACTGTATCCCCTGAAGTTACTGCTCAGAATATGAGAGATACTGAGATATTTTCCCTTTAGGGGGAAAAATTCAAAATAAAAAAGCAAATTAAGCAAATGTACTTATTTGGAAAACACAGTAATTGTTTTATTATATTTTTTGCTTGTTTTTTTGCAGAGGCTTTGCTAGCCAGGAGTTACGTAATCATCTTTAGCAAAAGCATGAACGAGACATGTATTTCTCCCTTCCAAATGGTGATTCTGGGAACATAATAGGGTTCAAGGTCTGAAAACAACATGTTTATAGATGCTTAATAACATAACAATGTTATACAGAAATTTCTGTTTACAATATCTCTTCCACCATCCCCAAGATAAAGTTTCTGCATTTCAAAAGGTGGAGGCAACGTTTCAGTCAGTATGTTTCTTTTTAAATGTAGAAGTAAGTTAAATGAAGCTTGCGGCAGGTAACAGATATTAATAAAGTACCATTCCTCTGTTCATATTCAGTAAGGGATTAAATAACAGCTATTGAGATGCACAGGTTCTTAGAATCATAGAATCATAGAATAGTTAGGGTTGGAAAGGACCTTAAGATCATCAAGTTCCAACCCCCCTACCATGGGCAGGGACACCTCGCTCTAAACCATCTCACCCAAGGCCTCGTCCAGCCTGGCCTTGAACACTGCCAGGGATGGAGCATTCACAACCTCCCTGGGCAGCCTATTCCAGTGCCTCACCACAGGAAAGAATTTCCTCCTTATATCCAATCTAAACTTCCCCTATTTAAGTTTGAACCCATTACCCCTTGTCCTATCACTACAGGTTCTTGATGTGCTAATTTTGAGAGAGCATCTGAGCAGATGCCTCCTAGCACTGTTAAGATGTATAACTATCCCACAGCCCTGGGAACAAAAAGAAATGCAATCAAGCGAACTTAAAGTCCTCATCCTTACAGACATCATTCTGGAACTTCAAGTGGCCACAACCTAGGCACTCTTTATGGAAATCCCCCTAATGACTCATTCCCGTGTCACAGCCTTGGCCAACGCTGACGTTTCCACAGCCATTTGTCTTCACTTTTAGAATATCCTCCTCTTTTCCCAAGGATGTGCTTACAGGAACCGGCTGTACTAAAAATACTGGCGGATTTGTCATAGCCCAAACACTTGTCGAGCTCTCTCTCACGATAGCAAACTGCGTGCTGCCATCTGGCGGCTGCTCAGGACGTCTCACCCCGGCCAGGAGCTGCTGCCGTTCAGCCCCGCAACACCAGGTCACTAGGGTGCCAGATTACAGTAAAAGGGCACATTAAGTAGGTTACGGCACAAACTGAAATAACCGATCCTCATTCGCTCCTCTGAAAGTCACCAGAAGGTCAGGCGATGCAGCCCGACTGCCCACCTTGTCTTTCCATCTTAGAAAACGGCAGAGGGGTGAAGGTGGGCTCCAGCCATCACTGATTTCCTCTACAGCAGCTCCCCACCCACATTCAGGCTGTCTCCTCAAAAGCCACTGCAGACCTAAAAAGCCTCGTTCTTCACTGCCTCTGAGCTGCCCAGTTTTCTTCATGCCCACCCCTCACATCAAGACTTCCTGCTGCTCTGTTCGCAGCCACAGCTTTAAAAGCTAGGCTCATAGAACCATAGAATGGTTTGGGTTAGAAGGGACCTTAAACATCACCATGTTTCAACTCCCCTGCCATGGGCAGGGATACCTTCCACTAGACCAGGTTGCTCAAGGCCTCATCCAACCTGGCCTTGAACACTTCCAGGGTTGGGGCATCCACAACTTTTCTGGCTCAAAGTGTTCCCACTCCTCTTCCAATACATCCCTAGTCCAGGGAAGAGAATGTGGCAGTATGGCAGCAGACAGACACAATCTAATAGTAACCATAGCCCTGCTGCCCTTCCTGTTCACACAAAAAACACTTGCCCAAAGCCTTTCACTCTTTATACCACAATAAAGTGCAGACAAAATGAATTTTTAAGATTGTGAATGCCACAGGGCAGGAATTACCCTGTTCTTCTCACATGTGCTTAGTATAAAGTTCAAACAAATACAGCAGCCTCAAGTGCTTTCACGAGTGTTACCACAGCTACCCAATTACTCTGATGAATTTTATTTACTTACTCATCTATTTTTGCTCCAAAGATAAAAAGGTGCAGCTCCTCAGGCAGCAAGCCTATTCACAGCAGGAGAAACCCAGATTTCTTGATGTTTTGAATTTAGTTATGTGCTACCTTTCACCAGCTCAGAATGACAAGTTAATGACGAGGGAGAAAACAATTCAAGGGCACCAAACCTCATCAGAAAAAAAAATAATAAACCCAAAAGAAAAATAAGCACTTCACTTCTGGTTCATGTACACAGATATAATGAGAAAAATAGGGCTGGACAGTTCCTAAAGATCTCAAGCCATTTACTAGGTGCCTAGTGCAGGGAGAGAAGTACTACTTTTGTGAACTGTTTCTTTAATCTGTTTTTAAAGACATAAGTGTAAGAGGATCCACATTGTTCGTGCCTGGATCTCCCCCTTCTCCACATTGCCTTTTTCAAAATCACCTTCTAGGAGACCCCATAACCAAATTTGTAACTCCCAAATCAGTGGTGTTTGTATCACCTCACTCTGCAGAAAAATCACCCAACACTATCAAATGGCAAGTGCTTTCAAAATGACTTTTAAAACAGACCAAAAGAAGCCACCCCAAGACAAACCCTACTTCCAACAAATCAAGTTGCTTAAAGAAGCTAAAATAATAAGCAGATAAAAAATAATTCAGGATAACTCAACCACAGCCAAAGATTTAAATGATAAAAATTGGACTGGGAACTATGCAGCTGAGTAAGAAGATAAGCACCTCACTACTTGATGGAAACAGAAAAACAACAGCAAGCACTTTCCGTGGGGAAGAGGTCTTTCATGGAAGAATAAGAAACTGTCCTGTAGATGTGCTTCTGCAGTTACCATAGCTACATACTTTTATCCTTCCTTCCTTCAAGAGATCCTTACTCACATCTTAGGCCTTGTCCCTCACCCCCAAACCTGTTCAAAAAGTTATCTCTAAGATTCTGCTACATTTAGATGACATCACCCTGCCCATCATTGCAGGCATTAGAAACCTACTAAGATACAAAAATTAGCTCCAAGACACAAAAATAAATCGTTCTGTATGTGTAAGTATCTTACTCTATTGTTTTTGAAGTCAAAAATTCTAATACTTTGCTTGCTCACCATGGGTCGGTCCATGGCTGTGCATGTCTTCACAATGAATTTCAAAGGCACCCTCCACACTTCTCAGTAGACGTTTTTCCAAGATATTTCTTTTTGAAAAGAAGTCTCACGCAAAACATATCTGAGTACCTGACTTTGCATTGCTGCAATGAGTTAGTTGCCTTATATTTACAGAGGCAACGTGACTGTAAACTAAGACAGCTTACTGAAAACAACCTTCAAAGAGGATTATCTCCTGTATCACCTCAAAAAGCAGAAAAGCAAATTTGGAAGTTCGAATCATGAAACAATAATTAAACTGTAACTCAGGATAGCAACAGCCAGATGAAGTACAATTTATGAGATCTTTGCATGTTGTTACATTGCAAAAACTATGGCTTGCACAAGTGGAACTGATGCCAGCCTGAGCTTCTAGACATTACTGACATTTAAGAAAGTAGCCCCTTCAATCTTTTAAGAGTGAAAGGCCACTTTCATGATGCCTAATTTGTTAGCAGTTCCAAGCATGTTTCCAAGGCACTTTCTATACCAGCTGCAAGCAGTTTCACTTATAGGACTCTGCAATATTAGACAATTGGCTTCGGTTTCTAAAAGAGCACTGCAGCCAAAACTCTTCTAAAGGTGTTTGTGCATCTACCTGAGGCATTCAGTGTTCTGAAGTCATTAACACAGTATATTTAAAATGGATCAATCACCTTAATAGAACCCAGAAAATTACTTAGTCAAGGGCAAAGAGAGTTAACCTTTTCATTAAGAAAAAACACATTTTCTAAAGCAAACAAATGCACACCCAAACATACAAACAAATCCCCCCCCAACATATACAATGTTCCCAAGATGCCTCCAATCACACTTTGGAAGAGTATGTTAAAGTCTTGATGACTCAAGTCAGAACAGTTCACCTTGGCACTACTCTTATGTAAATGATGGGACCAGACTATGTGCTTACTGTCTTGCCTTGATAACACGTAGCAAGGGGTGAGGCAGTTCCCTCAGATGGGCCTTTACAGGAGTCATAAGTTTACCAGAGGTAATTCGAGCTTTGGATCCCGAGAGAGGAGGGCAGTCAGTCAGTGCAGATCACTGAAAATGCCCCTTACAGGCAGGCTTCTACCTTGCCATCAGCCTCAAAATGGGTTTTCATAAAAGCTCCATCCCCAAGCAGTGAGGATACAGGTAATCTATAGGCTACGAAAACAACAACAAAAAAAACCCAAAAGACATCGAGTTACCATGGAACAACTGCTGCCGCTGCGCTCAGCAAGTAGAAGCAAGGAACAGGATACTTCCACTGCTCCTTCTGAAAGGATAACCGAGCATGGTCAGCTGGGAGGTGCCTCCCGGCTGCTGGACAAACATGACGAGGGAATCTGCTATAACACTAGTAGACTTTCTAATAGAAGCAAGAGATTGCAGCAAAACGAAAATCTACAGTCACGGTGGAAAGGTCTTTGACAAACCCCAAGAAAGGCAGTAGGGGGTTGGTGCAAACTAGAAAGAAACTGAGCTAGCTCATATAGAGCATGACACCCACATGCAGAGGGCAGAAGCAGCTGAATTTTTCAACATCTTTTACATTTAAACTGTCAGGTTCTGTTCTGATACAAAGTATTATTCCTCTACTTTAATATCTTGTGATCTAATAGCATCCATATTTCACAGGCTGGAAGGCTGCTGTTGTAGCCATTTAGAAGAAAATGTGGGGCAGTTTCACCTCAAGGTTCTGGTCAACTCAACCCCATCATTTAAAGATGGATGTATATACCTTAGCCTTACTCTCTAAATTTCCCCCAAATAGCCCATCAACATTCTCTCAGCTTTCTCATTTTACTACTGATGTGCTATACACACACAATTCCGTACCAAAAGGATCATGTGCGCACCCTTACTTACACGCCAACACTTACATCCATACTCATTCCCAAGTCCGACATATAAAATCATTAAATAGCACAGAGGAGTCTGCCACATGCAAGTGCTCTTTGAGGAGCAAATGACCACATTTACCTACTGAGATTTAATGAACACAATATGCTCAGTTCTGAGCAAGGTTAAGAGGTGTTTTCTTTTCCTTATTTTCCTCATTTATACTAATGGTGACAAGTACCCTGAACCAGCATAGACACCCTGTGAACCCAGACACCACCTAATGTACTCCCCATTTGACACCATGGAGATAAATGTTTTGATGGAAAAAGCAGGTTTACTCATTTAAAAGATGAAATGTTTAGGCTTTATAAATCTTAGGTAGTTATGTTTGTTCAGCGAGCGAGTGACAGTTTGGATTTGGATACACTGTTGTGAAGGAAATAGATTACTATATTTTGCACATCCACATCTGTTTTAAGTCTATGCAACTGACCTTCCTTGCCACAAGATAGCGACTTTAAACCATTCTAATCATCCCTTTGTTTGCACAGGAAGCCAGAAGCTGAGAGGAACTGTAAAACCACACCATCCAGGAGAATAAAACATCTGAGCAAAGGTGAAGAAAAATCCAACAGCATATGCACACAAGAAACGCTGTAAATCCCAGACTGTGCTTTTTGGTCTGCTACACCCCAGAGTCCACTGAACTCTTCTAGGTGACATCAGGCTTCAGAGAAGTGGCCCCCTGCAAACCTCATGAAGTTCAACAAGGCCAAGTGCAATGTTCTGCAGGTGGTTTAGGGCAATCCCAAGCACAAAGGCTGGACAGCCCCAAGGACTTGTTGGTTGACAATAAGCTGGCAGTGTGCACTTGCAGCCCAGAAAGCCAACCATATGCTGGGCTAACCTGAAAAGGATGGCAGCCAGCAGGTTGAAGGAAGTGCTTCTCTATATGTACTCCACTATGCTGAGATCCCCTGCAGTACTGCGTTCAGTTCTGCAGCCCCAACACAAGAGGGACATGGACCTGTTAGAATGAGTTCAGAGGAGGCCACGAAGATGATTAGAGGGCCGAAGCACCTCGCCTGTAAAGACAGGCTGAGATATTTGGGGTTATTCAGCCTGTGCAGACCTTAGAGCAGCTTTCCAGTACCTAAGGGGGCCTACAACAAATCTGGAGAGGGACATTTTACAAATGTATGTAGCAACAGGACAAGGCGGAATGGATTTAAACTGAAAGAGGGGAGATTTAGGCTAGACATTAAGGAACAGGTTGCCCAGAGATGACTGCCCCATCCCTGTAAGTGTGCAGTGCGAGGTTGGATTGGGCTTTGAGCAACCTAGTCAAGTGGCAGGTGTCCCTGCCCATGGCAAAGGGTCAGAGCTAGATCATCTTTAAGGTCCTTCCAACACAAATCATTCTGATTCTATGTTCAGTGGCTGTGGGAAGATCATCAGACTGTTTTGCTGCCAACAGCTCAGCTGACTCCCAGGCTTTAAGCACGTGAGTAATGTGAAAGAGCAAATTCAGTTCAGCCAAGAGAGCTGAACTAGCTATTACTCCAGAAAGGCTTGTGCTGAGAGAACAGACCAGGTAAATCCAAGGTGCCTTAGATTTGAAATGTCAGGAAAACAACCACAATCACAACAAATACTGCTGCTACCAGACAATAATAAATTTCGTGCAGTGGATCACCGAGAACCTTAATCTTGCCTATAACTAAGGTGAAAACACTGTAAAAAATGAAGTACAACTGAATAAGCAAGGTACAAGAGCACATCCTCCTCAGCCATCCAGACTTCACAACAACCATGCCAGCATTGCTCCTGGCAACACAGTGAAACAGTTCACAGTTTAATCTGTTCTGAAGAAAAAAGTATTTGGTCTATGTGTTACCAAAATCTCAGGCTATCTTAACTTCCCACTAAATTCTCTGAAGTTAGTGATACAATTTCCTCATTTGAGACATGGTTTAAAGAATACAGTATTTTTATTACTATTACCAATATCTTGCCAATCCCCAAAGGGATCAATGAATCCAAAGAACCAAACTTTTCAAATTAAGTTCCAGCCTGTGTCTCTGAAATTACTACTTCAAGACTATAAATGAGGCAAGCTACCTCCAACAGGGAACTACAGCATATTTCACATCATTCACTTCCCCTCTGCTCCCCTTTTCAAGATAGGTGGAAAACCTTATGCCTAGCCAGTAGCCTCTCTCCAAAGCCTCCTTATTAGTACAAACACTAGGGATTTTCCACCAATGTAATTACTGAGGTCCCTTTCCTCTCTACTGATCACCCTCCAACCAACCTACTGGTCTACCCTCGTGGTTTATCAATCATATTTCACTGTTCAGCAAATTGGAATGATGTGAAATACCCACCCACCTTTCTTTCAGCCATCAGAAAAAACAAGATATAAAATGATTTTATTTTAGATCTCATCAAGTACTTCAAGCACCTGACCAGTCACACAAATCCTTCCCACAGTAGCCTAAAGTTCATTCCAACAGAAGCCAATCAAACACCAACTGGTGATAATGACCACCAACTAAGTTACGGTTTTCTTTATTCTCCTATAAAACTGAGAAGACCAAACAGTACAAGGACTTCAAGCCCTGGCATCTAACATTCTAGACAGCAAAGACAAGTAGGACACAAAAATAGAAAACATTTTAACACACACACACACAAACCCACAAAAAAACCCAAAAAAACCCCACCAACCAAACAAAACCAGGAAGACCAAACACCCTCAGCTGAGAGATGATTAACTAAAGAAAAGGTGGTTTTGAGACAGAAGCCACCACTTCACTAGACTTCAGCAAGTCTGATACCTCCAGTGACTTTCACTTGTTGTTTATGCAATGTTTCACAGCAACCAAAGCTACTCCCTCAAAGCCTCAGTAGAAAATATCACTTTTTAAAAATTAGGCTTCTATGCAGAATGGTTAGATTATCCTCAAAGTTTTCCATAAGGTATTTGACATTCATTCTGAATAAAAATCTCTTTAACAAGACTGAAACTTAACCATGAAGGCCCACTAAAGAATTTACATGTCTTTGGCTAGTCCAAGCAAAACAAACCAGGGCAATGTACTTCATCAATGATGCAAGACTGCACCTTAATTAGAAACTCATATCCAGACACATTAATGCATAACCCCACACCAAAGTGCCTATGTGGATCTTGACTATACTCAAAGCTTTAGTCTAACTTTTTAGAATTTCTTGAAAAATACATCTTGTGCAAATTACAAGCAGTAATTAGCAATCCTTCCCCCTTCCATTTTTTGTTTCCTCCCATTCAAGATGGCTGCATGGAAAGATTTAAAAAAAAACAAAACTAAACTAAACAAGCCCATCATAATAAATCACTTATTTTTTCTACTGGAAAAAGAGAAAACAAAGCTATTCCACAAGTCAGAATGGAGACTTATGCTTCAAAACAGCTACCCAGTAGACTGAACCTTACAGAAAGATATTGGGGAGGAAAAAAAAAAGGTGGCAATTGCAAGTTATTAAGCCACATCTTTAAGAAATTTATTACCCAAAGCTTCAAGTAGAACAAAATAATTTTGTAGCTTTGCTTTTCTGTATGCAGAATTGGAGATACTTCAGCAAAATCTTACCTTTGAGAGAAGAGTAATTTCACCTTCATGTATTTCAAGATGCAGACTGCACACATACCCAGGACAGCAGAAACATGGATTTACTGAGAGATGAACAACTATTGTGAATGCTTCATCCCTGGCAGTGTTCAAGGCCAGGTTGGATGAAGCCTTGGGTAATATGGTTTAGGGCGAGGTGTCCCTGCCCATAGCATGGGGGTTGGAGCTTGATGATCTTGAGGTCCTTTCCAAACCTAACTATTCTATGATTCTATACCTGCATTTTAATTTCCTAATCCCACATTGAGGATTGAGGAACTTTAGTTAACATGCACTTACATAAACAGCTTGATGTCTTCCTTTACAAAACAAACAACGAACACAGTAGTTCTTTTTTTCTATTTCAGCTATAAAAAGAAGTAACATTAGTTGGCCACCAATGCAAATTCAGTGCAAAACTAGGTAACCCTATTTTCCTATTAAAAACCCAGCATATCCTATTTCCTTCAATATTAATATTCACTTCCATTTTAAAATGGTAATCTAAAAAAGCTTGGTTCAGTTAAGGAAGAGCTTTGTTTACAAAAAACAAGCCAGCATCAATGTTTTCTAAAAATATAGCAGTGTCAACCATCAATGTGGAAAAAGTGTTCACTCCACAAGTGCCAAAGTTTTAATAACAAAACCCCACACATTTATTACAAGAGAATATTAAAATTAATGAGTTTCAGTGATCAAAGAGTAAAACTTTACAAAAATGCAAACACTGTAATTTCCGGTTGTGGAGTGCTAGATATTCCAGGTTTACAAACACAATATCTTTTTGTTCATGCACACTTCAAGGTGATTTCCAGTCTGCTTTATTTTCCATCAAATACAGTACATTTATCCAAACGAATGTACATTCAATATAAAACATCTTGAGCAACAGTTACAGTCCAGTTCCCATTCACAGTATTTTTAGTGCAATGCACTAACAGGGCCAAATATTTCTCTATCCATAAAAGTATTTTTACTCCTGATCTTGTGATCAACATTTTTAGATACATTTTATACAAAAAGTATATATGAACACCAGGCACCTCCCTAAGTAAGGGAGTGAACCCACATAAAAAACACGGTATTTCTTCTGATGCACAATACCTTTCAAATTGTAGCAATTTGACACAAATCACTAAACATTTTCTAAAAAGTAAAAAACAAAACAAAAAAAACCCCCAAACCACTGACGCATGAAACCTGCCAAGAATTTCATAATGGCAGGTATGCGGCTGCTTTACTACAATCTTGATTAAAAGGTTAAAAAAAGGTACCTAAAACATTTTCCAAATTATACAAAGCCAAGTGCTACCCGTTAGTGGTCATTCATGATCTCCAGACAAAAAAATATTTTGAGCTTCTCCTGTACTATCTTCCCTTTTTATTAATATTTAATGAAATAAGCTAACATTATGAGTGGTTGTGCACAGATTGTCTGTCTATAATACATCAGCAAATATTCACTACCTTCATATTAACATTAGTGTGTTGATCTTTCAAAAAATAAACTGAAAAAATAAACTGCAACTACCATTAAAGTGCTTGTGTATCTTTTTTTTAAAAAAGAATAGAGGAATGTGGATATGCTTGTAAACTTCCCAGATGTTTACAAGGTTTTCCTATGAACCACATATGGAAAAAAATTGGAGATCTTTGCAGCAACTTCAGTACAGCGAAATTCACAATGTCCCAGAACACAGAAATCAGTCAAACTGAACAAATGGATTTTATGGCAAATACTAAAAATTAGTACAACTCAGCCAATATACACTACGTTGTTTGCTCTTATACATTCATTTAAAATAAATTTAAAACAGTATATAACACAACATTTGCCGAAGTCAGATATCACAAAAAAGCTAGAGCTGTTCAATCAGCACTACTAGGGAGGACCAGTATGCACGATGAGCTCTCTGAAGGTTACTTCCTAAATAAGGAACAAAATCCTTCTTCCAAAGCTGCTGCTCATTAACTTGCCTCTGTACTTTTTTCATTTCAGAAAGTTTGCTCTATACTGTCAAACCTCAACTGCACTGAGATAACTGCTAATTTAGAAGCACATGTGCATTTCAACTACTTCAGTGCTTGGGAAGAGGCACTGTCCAAGGAACAGTCAAAATGGTTATTAATTCAGTAAGAAAACAACAGCTTATGAAAATATTTCTTCATTGTAGTAACATTATCAGGGTATTAGCAGTTCCAACAACAAACTTAAGGGTTTTTTAATCAAATGGACTTCAAAATTTCTTAACATCACCTGAACCTATCTGAGGAGAAATGCAAATAAACTAATGCTTTGAGTTTACCGATAGAATTTTGTCTTAAATTACATGACATAAATAATTCATAAGGCTAAGTTTTTAATTCATGATCAAAATGCAGAAGCCACTCCTCCTCTCAAATACAGCGTAATTTCGGGTCCAGCTGAGTATATTTCTGAAGTTGTCCCGCTTAGCCAAGATTTGTTACAAAGTCACAAAAGCACCAGATTACAATTTAACATAGCTGGCTGGCAAGTCACTATAAAAGCTGAACTCAAACCAAATTACCTCCTGGGAAGTAGTTATTTCAGAGCTGAAATACAGGACAAGGCACATATACTTGGCTTTCTTTTCACCAAATATGCTAGAAAGGTAGTTCTGAATAAGGATGTTGAAAAACTGCTGTAGGTATCTCTACTGTCTCTCCTCACTATAATTTTTTGTACAATCCCCCAACTTTCAGGCATCAGTCGGCCACTGTGAAATACAAACTGACCACAAACATAACTTATTTCCTTTTCTTTAAAGAGGTCCTTTTAGGAATACGCCATCTTTAACATGAATGCTATGGAAAACTGAGAAGTTACAACCCCTCCAAGTGCCAAAAAGTTCCCAGAGTACCATATAAGAAGTTCAGAAAATTCTTGGCCAGACTTCTACACGTACTTAGGCTTAAAACAAAAATTCTTGATACGACTTGAACACTTCAAAAAACAGAATGACCAGAAGTTTCCAAACCTGTGCTTATATAAATAAGCATTAAAAGAATCAAATTCTAAATTTGATGATTTAAAATGCATTCGTAGGCACCAAACTCATATTGATGTTGCATCAAAGCAATTAAGCATCTGAATTACATTCCAGAAACATGTTCCCTTTTTGTTGACAGCATATAGCATATACGTTAAAATTGAAAAAAAAACCCCAAAATAAAGCACAAATGACAGTTCCAGCAAGTACAGAGATATTTTTTTCTGTCAACAGCTTTTGCTGTTGTACCTTCTTTAGTACTTCATCAACTGTATCACAGAGAAGTTAACTAACAGGTGAAGTTATTCAAACCAAACAAAAGTAATGTTAATTTAAAAAATTTACTATTTTCAACATATATTAGCTTGATTACGACAGATGCCTTAAGACAATTTAAAGATTTGACTCAGTACAATTTAATCTACGTTCTATTCCAACTTCCTACAATGACAATTTTAGAAAATAACTCTTTTCCAAAACACTAAAAACATGTAAGAAATAAATTTGCCATCTACCTTAGTATTTAAGCCACTAAACCATAAAATGTTTTCGGCAATAAATCAACAACAGCAAAATAAAGGCAGTGGTTTTGTTTTGTTTTCTTTTAAAGAAAAATAATAAACAAAACACTTTTTTTCCTCACCAGACAACAGCTTTAGATCTTGTACTTCTGCCTTTGGTTTTATTTTCTTCAGGTGAGTGAGATACATTTGCTTTGTGAGTTTTCTTATGATGTTCTAGAAAAGCTTTTCTGGCAAATGCTTTCCCACATTTATTGCATCGGTGCAGAGAAAAGTTTTTTGTTACTTTTACTTCAATGCCAACATCAGCTCCTTCGTACTTTTTACTGGGAGAGTTAGAGGTGACATCCTGTTTTGAACCAATCTGTTTTGTTTCATCCCTCTGAGGGCCTCTTTTTGTCACCTTATTTAGAACAAGATCAATTGGCTTTTTTATTGCTCTAATTTCTAAACTTGCAGTTATTTTCCCAAGGTAGCGTGGTGACTTTTTATGAACTACAGTTATGTGCCTTATCACATCACGCTTGCGACGTGTTTCGTAAGAGCAGAGTGGACACCTGTAGTATTTAACATAAATGTTATTTCCATCTGTGTGTAATTCAATATGTTTTGTCAAGTTCTGTTTAGAAGTAAATTGGCGTTTACAGAGCTTACAGTAAAGCTGCTTGAAGTCAAAGCCAGCTGAAAGTTTTGGCTTCCTGGTTTTTTGCTGGCCACCTGCAGCAGATGCACTGGTTGATTTAGAGGTTGATTTAGCAGTTGATTTACAGGTTGATTTAGTGGTTGATTTAGAGGTTGATTTAGGGTTTTCAGGGTCCTGTTTAACTTTATTTTTCTGTGCTGACTGTGTGCTTTTTTTCTCATTTGAATTATTTGTTCCCTTTAATTCATTCTGTGGAGAAAGGGCAATGGAAGGGAGTGAAGGTTCTACAGAATCTGCTGGTTCAACTTTTACTTTTATTTCAGTGCCATTGGCAGTATTGTTGAGTCCTTTCTCTCTTTTAGAGTTCTTTCCAGAAAGAATTATCTTGTGAACAATTTGCATGTGCCTTTTCAGCATTATTTGTGAACTATATTTTCGTTTGCACAGAAGGCATTTGCATGCAGTTAAGTTGTATTCAGCCTTTGAAGACGACTTTTGTTTTCGGGTCTTAAAAGATTTTTTAGCAGAAACTGTATCCAAGAACAAAGGTTGTCCAGGCTTTGTAGCAATATCAGGAGTAATGGAATCCCTTCTTAATCCTCTATGAACTTCATCAAAATGCCTCCTTACGTTGGCTTTTGTAGCAAAAGATTTATAACACACAGGACAACTTCTACCTAATGTTACAAGGACATTCTTGTTTCGTCCTTTCACGGAGGACTGATTTGGTTTCTTTTTTGTTTCTATGTACTTCTTTAGCTCTTCCATCTTCTTTTTGTGCACTTTTCGAATGTGCCGGCGTACACTCCGTCTGGAATGAAATTCTTTCCTACAAAGGCAACATATCAACTGGTGGCCAAAATCAGAATTATCCAGAGAGTCCACCTCAGGATTTACTGCTGGAGGCTGTTCTTCAGGAGTAAGTATCCCCTTGTTTGTAACAGGATCAGCTGGAGGTAATTCTACAGCCTCCCCAGCTGGGACTGGGGCTGGAGCTGGAGCCGAAACTGTATTGGGTTGCTCAGTGCTGGGTTCCTGTATCTGTACTGGAGCTTGATCAGGGGTACTACTGCTTTCTACATTCTCATCTGGGCTATCAGTCCTTGACAGATATTGAAATACAGCATTTTGATTACTTTCTATAGGTTCCAATTTAATTATATATTCTTGCTTATCTACCCTTGGATAGATTGCTTCCAGGAGGTCATTTATGGCTTGACTCTGTTTGTCATTTATATCTGGGAGGTCTGTGAAAAGAGGCAAAAGTATTTTTTAATGATTTGGTAATTTCAAGTTATTACAAAATATCTTCTAACCACTGTATCAATTCAGTCATCAAATTTGTACAAAAATCCTGTACTTGTACTATGTTTCTGACCATTTACACTTAAAGACTTCGAGTAATCATTGCTATGGCATCAATACAAGTTACTTTTTTATTAAAAGGCAATACTGGAAGTACACTCTTCTAGCATGCTAATGTGATAGCCACCTAAACTAAAAATTAGCTTGCCTGGAATTAAACAGATCTTTAAAAATCTGTATCAACTGCAAAAACATTCATGACTCAAAAATGACTGAGCTTATTCTACACGTGTATAACTAAGTCTGAAGTATTATTAGAAATGGATTTTCCACTGCTGGAAATAGGCATCCACAATAAAGGAACCTAATTCTGGAAATAAGGTCTTCTCCGTAAATTCTGAACAGTCCTTAAGAAACAACGATATGTCCGTGTAACCTAAGCACTGGGGCAGGGAAAGCTTATAGTAATACAAAACCAGTTAATAGGCTCAGTGATATAGCAAGATGGTAAATGTTAAGGACAGAAAAAAAACTGTATTATTCAGAGGGGCAAAAAATGTTACTAATTTCTCAAAACAATAAAAACTGAGCCAAAGAAGCTATTTTAAGAAAGAATAACTTCATTGAGATTCACCAAAGGTTCATCCTGTGTTCTGCCCTAATAAAGAGTTGGAACGGACTTAAAAAAAAAAAAAAAAAAAAATCAAGGATTCTCCTTGTTTGTCTGATGCCAGTAAACTTCTCAAGCTGAAGTTTGCTTTTGAAGTACTAATCTAATAAACCTAGTTTCCAAAAAAAAAAAAAAAATTTTTTATGTTTTTGAAGTATTTATATTCTTGGCTTCCGCAATATTAAGTAGTGGGGTTTATCTTGTTTTACCAGAAATACTGGTAATTATACTGTCTGGTAGCTTTGCTGGATATATATATTTATGAAAACTAAGAAAAACAAATGATTACTTCCATTTTTACCTTTATGTCATTCATTATTTTAGAGGCCTCAATAATATCCTGTTTCTAAATGCCAAATTAGTTAGTGATCTAGTTCCCAGCATGATATACTAAGCATCTGCACTGGCATAACTAAGAAGTCAAGGTGCTACAGCAAAATCGTGAGCCACCAAGATGATACAGTTTAGAGTTTTCCATGATGATTCTGAAGACATGATTCCTGGTAACAACTAATTAAAACCCCACACTTAGTCAGGGTTGCTCCTTCCACACTGCCAGCAACACATAAAAAGTGTCTGTACAAGAAATATGCTGGGTTTGTTACTCAGAACCCATCTTTTAACACTGAATTTTTAACACCTTTTGCAGTCAGTTTCAGATGCGACTATTTATATAAATTTTTAACAAGGGTAAAAAGTCCTTGCTTTAAGCCCTTTCAAACCACTTAATGACTACACTAATAGAATACATCACAAAAAGATCATCAGGATTTTCACCATGAAGATAGTGAACTTTTATTCCAGCTCTTGCTCCCTACCTTTTATTTATTGAAAAATAAAAAACAACAAAAAAAATCCCTTCTACTTTATTCAATCATCATCATACTCAATTTTATATAAACCAAGTACTTATAGCTAGGATTTTCACCACGAAGATGCTGAACTTTTATTCCAGCTCTTGTTTCCTAACTTTAATTTATGGAGGGGAGGGGGGGGATAAAAAAAAAAAACACCACCACAAAAACAAACAACCCTTCCACTTTATTCAATAATCATCATACTCAATTTCATATAAAAAAAGTATTTATATCGTTTTATTCAGAACATGTAGTATTATTCTCTTCATTTACATCCCTCCTAGTAAGCAGTAAAATATGAAAGCTAGCCAGCAAATTAAATGAAGGCTAGGATGTCAGGAGCTGGATGGGAAATCTTTACTGAGGGTACTCTTATTTTGCTTAGGAACTTTTGCATCTAAGTCAGATGCACTTCTAACCTTGCTCTGAAAATATACCTCACCCCTTTTCACAGGGAAGCTCTGTGACTCTCTGCAACTGGCCAAGCACACTCATTTAAGGAAGGTGACAGCACTAGCCTTCTCACCTTCTCCTTGACAACATTAGCTGACACAATATGGGAAAAGAATTGCCTATGTACATCTTAGTTTGATCCTAATTCTGTAAATACTGAGGCAGAAATGCATTAATTAGAAAAGAAGTCTCACTGCATCTATGTTAATCTAGTCAAGAGATCAAGATAATTAGAAAGCTTTACAAAACATTTTTGAATGCTGGCACATTTCCAAATTATTCAGCTTCACTCAGATCAACAAAAAGTCATCACTGGAATAAGACTTTAATGAACTTTTTCCATAAAAATATACTAATTTATCCTTTCATTATCATCTTTAATAATAAAGTCTGATTTCGACAACAAAGGTGATGGGCTCAGCCTGATCAGAGAATATCTTATTGCAGACCAAAGTGAATTGAAGCAGTGGGAAATAGACCGTATTGTTGAAGCACAGGTCCTCAAAGAAAATGGTGAACTTTTAGTCTGTGCTTCATGAGTAGGACTGAAGGACTGTGTCCATGACACTGAGCACTTCCCAAGTACAGGAGAACATGCTGGATATTGATCCCAGCCACTTTAGAGCACCCAGCTAAAGTCCGTCAGAACTATGCTGTTCTAAAACTGAAAAGCTTTCTTAGATCTATACCTTTCTACAAGACTAATTTCCCAGTCCTTTGGCATGCTTTTTGGTATCTTTCACAGTAAAGAGGGAAAAACAGGAAATAAAAAGGGGAAGAAGGAATACAAAGTGTTAACAGGGATGCTCTCCATTAAGAGGTTGGACATATAACTAGTTATCAAATTATGACATTAACAACGGTCTTGGTTGTTAATGCATAGTAAACGCGTGCTATGGCTTCTTTACTACCATAAAAGTTATCTACATATGTTACTACTGAAATTTAATTCCACTTTTTTTTTTGCACTATGTTTCTGGCATGTTTGTATAAATGGTACAGAAAGATAAGTTTCTCAGTTTCAGAGAGCTTTATTAAACATTTCAATTAGTAAGACTTACTGTCATCCATCTGGAGACTTGGTGGACAATAGAACTTTTTATGAGTAATTAAATTTGGTAATCCTCTGAAGAGACTCCGGCACAATTTACACTCAAAAATAGTGTCCACATCTTTTAACAAGATATGTTTAAGTTGTTTAGTTCCTGTAATAAAAGAAACATTGCACTTAAGGAAGGTTTTGTGTTCATCTTATAATTCACATCATCCCACGAAAATGGTAACACTTTAAAACATGACAATTGTAACAGCATTTAATCTTGTGTTAATACTACTTTACTACATTCTTAAGTTTATGACACGTATTCAGAGTTTCACTATGAAAACAAGGCTAGATTGGAAAAAGAAAGTCAAGGATTATGCAATCACAATTTACAGGGAAAATGTGATGATTTATGATAAAAACTAGCAGGTAACGTTAGGAAGGAGTCCATGCTACAGTATCTGGATGCTGCAACATAATTGCCCAACAAGAAAGAACAAGCACCTAGAGCACTTAAAGAAGCCTGCAGTATTCCTTCTTTAAACTTATTCAAGTGCTGAGAAAAAAAGATACATACAGCTTTTCTTCATGTAAAAACAGTACCTTGCAAGGCAAAAAAAAAAAAAAAATAGAGCCTACAATAAATGTAAGAGAATACCAAACAGGTCAAGAAATGTTAACTACATCTAAGAATCTGACCCAAGATCAAGATGATGATCTTTAGGCAAGAAAGTAGAACTGTAGACATCTTTTGAGCCTACTGAAAAGAAAATACATATAATTTAAGTAGGCAACTTTTCTATTACAGCATAGGCAGTGTGACAAAATATGCTATGCAGGTTATCCAGACTATTATACACTGTATATTCAGAAATTCCCCATGGATACAGCTTGATTAGTATTGTTGATGTATCCAGTTCCTCCCATGCTTGAAGAACTAAAAAGATTCAGTGTTTAAGTTACACTTCAAATTCACTCCTTCATTTCCGATCTCACAAAAATTAGGCCTACAATTAGCAATGGATTAATAAATTGTTAATACTTACCCACTCCAAATTAGAAACACTAGCTAATCAAATCCACCTTATTATCTTGTTTTTTTCTTCTTAAAACAGAATTAGCCAAAATTAATCAAAATTTGTTAAATAAGCAAAGCCATAAACTAGACCAGAAAATAAATAGTATGAGACAACTATGAAACAGTATCAAGACATTCTTCAAGCTGAAACTGAAGTTCAAATTTATTGTCATCAGACACTTCTGTTAAAGACTTCCTTTTAAAGATCAAATTCAGACTGCAGAATTATTTCCTCAATAAACCCCTTTCAAACATTAATAATTTCATAGCAATCAATAGTTATTCAATACAAATGGGTCTTACCAAGGCAACTTTTTCCTTCTTGATGTAGTAATAGTACATTGTTCACAACTGACTTTTAGCAAAGCATGACATCTTCTCAGTCAACAATTGCTTAAAAATGGGACCCAAACTTGACTAAGTGAGGCTACTGTACAGTTTCTGTCCCATCCTACGCCTTTCTCAGACCTCAGCCCTAACCTTATCTTTTCTTCTCACTGCTCTTTCTTCAAGTGTTACCATGTCGCTTTCATCTGACCTGTATTTTTAGACCACTGAACAAATACTCAGATTTAGTGAAAACCCTAAATTAAAAATTTGGACAGATATCCCCCAAAAGCAAGCTGTTTACTCGGATCTCACCTATCATGTTTGAATTTCTGCAGATATAGAAAACCACTGAAAAAAAGCCATCTGAACAAAACTGAAGATGCTCTATGTAGACTGAATTCCAGTAAGGTGCCAAACTATAATTCAAACAAAAGGCCTCAAATTTGGTGACAGCACAAAATAATCCAAAATTTGGCCAAAACTTGCTATTGATGATGCCCTTGCCACAAACCCCTCTCCCAGACAAACAAAACAAAAAAGATCAGCTAAATCATCACTGTTTCCCAATCAAGGGACACACAAGTTCCTTGTTCTCTGTCTTGTTACGTTGATACTTCAGTCTTTCTCTGTTCAGGACTAAAATGTTTTTGTCTAATCCAAATTATTGGTTTTAAGAATCTGAGTGAGATTAAAGGATTTCTGACATACCATAGGTCAGGCTAGATGACATGGTAGTCACTCCAGCTTCAAACCATCCTTATACAACTATGAAGCTTTTCACTGCTGGGAGTTAAAAAATAATTGATCCTTTTGAATTAAACTGTAGACCTTTAGGGACTTATAGAAATAGCAAATAAATTTAAATTATCCACTGGTTTTGTGGATACAGCAGGCAGAGGGGAAAAAAAAAAAACAACCCCAAAAAAAAAAAATCTCCTTATTCTTGACCCAACTGCAGACTGTATCAACAAGCAGTCAGCCTCTTAACAGCACATGTTCCCTCCAGCTTACTGAAGCCTTCTCTATTTTGTAGTTAGATCTAACTGCAGAAGGTAATACTTTGTCAAATTATGCTAATAGTTGTAAATGTTGACACCAGGATAACAACATAGTCACAAGAAATCAGTACAGAAAACTGGTTGCTACCAACATTTCTCTGGCAGAAATACCAAAGTTCATGCCTTTAGCAAGCAATATCATTTTTAGAGGGGGAAAAAAAAAAAATCATCTGTTATTGATGCTGCAGATGACAGAAGATTCTGCTAAAATCACCTAAATAGTTATGGGCAATAATCTGACTTTCATTTCTGTTCCTTTATCACAAGAATCAGAATAGCTTCCTTCCATAATGAAATGTTTGTTCAAAACTAAGCAGTAAAATCCTGGTCTAAGTCCTTTTGCCTTCTGTTCTTTTTCCTTGATGCAGGTGAGTGAAGACGTCAATGTGAACTACCCATTTAACACCTGCCAGTGAGGACAACCTAGAAGTAGCCCAGAAACAAAGTACTTTCAGCTACTTTGTGCTATTACCAGTAGAGATTCCATTAATCTGCTTTGAGCAAAAGGAGCCTGGCACGCATATATGAGGCCTGAGGCAATCAAACCAAACTAAAACAGGTTATTAGTGAAAACTCTCACATCTAGTGAAGCTTTTCATATATATAAAATAACTCTATGTGGAAAAATCATAGGAACATAGGTTTCAATAATCTCTGGGATGCTCACCCAAATGCTCACTTGCTATTCTTAGGTTCACTGCTATGTACTGTAACTCCTAAAACCAATAAGGAACACCTTAGAAGTAACATGACAAAGCAATTCTGAAAAGTTCAAGGTAAATACTAAATTTTCTCTTCACCTCAGGAGTTTAGGATGAACTCATTAATAACAGCAGGAGTGATTACACAAAGTAGAACGACAAACTGATTTTTAATGTTTTTGAGAGATACTTATACAGCAAGGAGCTGTACCTTCACTACGTTATACAAAAAACCTTATAGAAAGGAACAGCACCTAACACCAAAAACCTACACACAGTTTGCAAAAAATGTAGAAAGTCAGATGGTGGTTAATATACTAAATATACATAACTCTTATAACCAAGTAATACACTTTTCACAAAATAGACACAGCTCCATACCTGATCGAAAACACTCAATAATTTGCTGAATACCAGATTTTGATGTCTGCAGAGGCTGCTGTAATAACGGAGGATCACCAGGTTCCAACAGGTGCACTGAAATACATGAAAGAATAATAAGCCATTAGGGAACACTCAAGTGATTTTTACTGAAGTGTGGATTTTCTATGCATACAATAAACTAGTTAAAAAGAAAGACCGGGACTGCAGTAAAAGTTGCCTTACTCAAAAATTTTCATCTACTTTGAAATTAAAAAAATCCAATACTGAATTTTCCAGCCATGATGCCTCTGACAGTTTGCTGTCATTTTGATTTAAAGAAAATGTGTATTCAAAGTCATGTCTATCAAGCACAAAAACCCATATATAAAACCAAAGTAGCCCACTAGAAACTTGTGTCAATTAAAGCAGCTCCCCAGAACAATCCACCTGACTCCTACCATTCAAATGGAAACAGATGTACAAAAAAGCATTACCAAATACTGTACTTTGCAGGTATCTGATTTCAGTGTTACCAGTACCATCTAAGCACAAAATCCAAATTTAAAGTAGCAGTGATCAGGAAAAAAAAAAAAAAAAAGAAAAAAAGCACAAGTGTAACTATAATGTATATACCAAAAAGAACTATTATAATATTTTTACCAATAAAACCACATTAAAGAAATGCTTTTGGTTTAAGCAAACTGTTGAAGGTACACCTTATTTATGAAGTTTCATTCCACATCACAAGCTTTGTAAAATCTACTAAAACCAAAACATTTACTGATCAGGATGACTATTATTCGAATAAGCAGTATTTATGATTATCAGCAGCATCCCACTGCTGTATATGCATACAGCAACTAAGTTTTGCTCAGAGGAAAACCCAAATTTAAGTAAGAGCCTTACTCAAGCATTAAACATGTGTTCGCAAAATTGTCAGTTAGGTCTTTTTCATTTTCTACTGACAAAATAACTCTGTACTTTGTAAACTGGCTCCTACTTTATTCATTTGGTTCTATTTTTAACCCCATTGTAAGGTTTCCATTTTTAAATGAAGCACCAAGCATCTCTAAGAAAGCTACTTTTGATAAAAAGCATTAGAGGCGTCGTATAAAATTACTTCGAGATATTAAGTGCAAATAGATTAAATGCATTTTGACAGAAAAGTCATTCTAAAACATGTAAGGTTAAAAATAAATTCAAGCTGAAAAGAACATCAAAAAAAAAAGCAGTCTAAGAAAAGAACGATAGAAAGAACACTCCTCCAACTATGCTGGCCCCATAACATACTATTATATACAGGAACACATAACAACCATTACAAATCAGCTAATCGTTTGGGGATCTCTAACACAATGATATATTGTATTCTACTGGCCTAGTCCCTGCTCTTCAAAATAGTATATTTGGGGTTGCATACTGACTCTAATATGCATGCGCAACACCCACTGACATCAAGAGGAGTGACATACGTGAAGTAGATATAACACACCGATGTTATTTGTAAGTCAAGAAAAGTATTTTAGCTTTTTTAAAGCACTAGAACAACTCACAGTCATCTCATCTTAAACACAAAGAACTGTTTCTACTTGCAAACAATACCTACTCTCAAATTACATTTAATTAAAGGAGCATTATCAAAGTTGCCATGCTCGTGCTTTCAACTATTAATTCCTCAACTGATGCCTTTCTTTTCAAAATACAAGTGAAAGCATCCAAATAACATGGTCTACAACAAGGCTACAAGAAAAGAACCACATTTCCTTTTAGGCTACAAAAAGTAACAGTAGACAGAAAAATTACTAGAAGCAGAAAATAAAATCTAGCAAGTTAGCTAAACCTTCAAAGTATTCATTACACTTTCCACTGAAGGCATCTTTCAGGTCACACAGTAGTGGAATGCAAACAGACATTTCAGGACCTTTTTTTTAATCCTCTGAGAATAGCATCTTCAAGTTCACCCAGATACGTAAAGTAAAAACATTAATAATGAATGTAAGAAATTGACAGAATCGTCATTTTTACCAAAAAAAAAAAAAAATCAGACTATTACACTTTTTGGCAACAAAAGACCCAGTTGTTCTACACAAATTCTTGCCTTCCTCTCTCACTACGCACAATGCCCATATGGTGGTTTGGGGATTACTGCTCATCCTGCAGGCACTCGGAAGCTATCTTCCTAAAATAAATTTAACATGACAGTTGAGGAATACTAAAAAAAATTACCAAACAAAATTCAGAAACTTTCTATAGCCAACATTGTCACTGATGATGCACATTGACAACACAACAAGAGTTTCCACAAGCTTTTAACAGAGCAGAGAATCAAAACCGCCAAAGCATCACATAGAACTATACCTGGTTCACAGCATCCATGGTGATGGTGATCAGTCTGACAACACTTGTCCCTCAAAGGCATTTTCCGTGGGCACGAGCTACTTTCCTTCTACATCCAGCAGCTCGTTTCTGCTAAAATAAGCACATTAACTGTCACCCCCGAGCGGCAGATGGCTCAGGAAGGCCTGCGTTAACCCCGCACACCCACTTCCTACAACGGCACGGCCGGAGCAGGCCAGGAGGCAGCGGCACCGTTCGCGCAGCAGAAAGTTTCCATTGTTTACAGCAGGCTCACAACGCCCTCTGCAACGGCCGCTGCGGCGCGCCCGGCCGCGCCGCTCCGTTCCCTCCCGTCCCTCCCGCCCGGGCCCCGCCGCCACCTGTGCCCCGGCCTGGTAGGAGAGCCCGCAGTCACCGGCAGCCCAGCCGCCGTCCTCCCGCCGAGCCCAGCCTAATCGCCCGGCCTCGCGCCCCCTCACAGCGAGCGACTCCCGCCGCGCCTCTCTCCCGCCGCGCCGCGCTCCGTCCCCACCTCCAGCCCTCCTCTCGCAGTCCTGCTGCCTGGACAGCGTCCCTCAGCTCCCGCGGGAGCGAGGAACAAGCGGCCTCCCCGACAGCTCAGCAGCCCCTGCTCGTCCCCCGCTGCCCCGCCGGAGCTGGATCCGAGCGCGCCCGCCGCCCCACCACGCGACAGCCCAAGCGGGGAGGGGCGAGCGGCCGGCAGGTGACAGCGGGCGCCGAACTGCCGTCGGCGGGAACGAAAAGGCGCGGCAAGGGAACCCCTACCTGGAAGCGGACGGCCAGCTTCCCTCGCCCCGAGCGTAACTTTATTCTCCACTGTCCCGCCACAGCGGCGGCCGCTGACCCCGGAGCCGGATGGGCACAGGGGCAGGAAGTGACTGTGGGCCTGTCGGCAAGGGGACGCGCAGTGCGCACGCGCCGCTCCCACCGGCCCCCCGCCCGCCTGGGCCTCACAGGTGTTGCGCTGCCCCACGCGGCGGCCGTTAGGGCGGGACGGCGCGGCTGAGAGAGCTGGAGGGCCCGGCAGCCGGCAGGAGCCCGCGTTGTCCTTATCCTCGTCCCTGTCGGGAGGGAGGTTCGCCGCTCATCGCTGCGCAGGACGGTGATGTGTCCGTTCCCTCTGAGGCACCGTAGCTCGGATGCCACCGTGGGAGCAACCACCGTCACTTCAGGTGGCGGTTCTGCCCCATCTTAGACCATTCTCCTTTATTACACTAAAAATCCCCAACCGAACACTAGTTGTAGTAGTAAATTCACCACGCAAAAGCATAGATCAATGTTTTCAACACCTGGAGAAAAAACTCGTGAGGGAGAGCTTTGTGGAGTGTATCGCTACACTGCAGTGAATGGCTGGGCAGCTGGTGTCTCCACATACATTTTCACAAGGTGTCCGCTTGGTCCTACGCTCCCTCAGCAGCTTGGGTTGGTGGAAAGGTAATACTTAGTTTTTGCCAAAGGAAAGGATGTGATTTAGTCTTCTGCTTACGGAAAAGCCTGTGTTGTTTAGAAAAAAGACTTTAAAGAAATATAAGGCATAAGCACATGATTACAGAAAACATGCTGAGCGATGATACTAATATGGAAACAATGTGACAAGCTTTAGCTTGTAATTCTTAATGGAGATGGGATTCATGGTTTTAAAGTCAAATCTGCTGTCTGTGTTAAGAGTGAGGTATCTCATGCTGTTGCTCAGATCAGACATGCAGAGAGCTTACCATCTCTGATCGTAAACTTGAAGCAATAAAGCCTTCTTTTAAAAGATGGACATTGATTTCACCAGCAAGTCATCTTTTTCCAAAGCAGCAGGAGGCCAGATTCAGACTCCATAAAGTCCATTTGGGTTTTGGTTAATAAACGGGAGGCACCTTAAATGTCAGAGAAGAGTTCAAACAGCCTAATGCCGAGTAACGTCTGAAGTACAGCGAAAGTCAGTTGAAACCTTCATGTTAGGCAACCAAGCTCAAGTCTTTACATGTGTCCGGAGGTGCTCTCACCTTGATGAGCTTAACTGCATCCTGACCCCTGCTGTGTCATAGACACAGACTGGATGAGGCTTAAACTCTACCTGGCCACTATGAACTTTAGTAGCCTTATTACCAATATAAATTTGAGTGATCAAAAAATAAGAAAGAAAAGCAACATGCAAATCATAAACTCAGCAATGGGAGTTCAGACACTTTCGGTTGTATTTCAAGTGACTGAAACAGTTGTAACAACTTTAGCTAGCGTGTTAGTGCTACCAGCTATCACAAAAAAGAGGCAAGCATAATTGTCCCTTTCCTGGTAAACTCTCATCAGAAAGACTTGAAGTAACAGAATTCTGATGATCTTTTTGATTTCATACAATTCCAACCATCATTCTTCATAGTCTCAAAAGGGAGATCTGTTTCATACATTTCCAAAAATAATCATCCAAAAGTCCACTCCTGCCTCAGAAAAGCCTTAGCAAGACATGGTGTCTTCAGAGGTGGGCTGTCCAGCAGTAGTTTTTCCATCTCTTCCTTGAACTTTACTGATAAAATCTAACATTTCTCAAGATCCAGCCACTTAATGGGGACAGTGCTTAAAGACATAAAGAGAAAAAGAATCCAGTGCAGGTGAACCACTTTATGGAACCAACTGTTGGAGAGCAAGAGTGCCTGTCCAAATCAGTGGCAATGGTATTCCTCACTTCAGCATCCCAGTGAGGCATTTTTTAGCATGCCATAGTCGTTTGCTGAGGGCCAGCTCGAAATTTCAGAGCAGTTTAGGCTGGAGGCCATCTCGGCAGCTGCTAGCTCAGGGCAGGACTATATTCATAGTCCAGTCAGGTTGCTCATAGCCTTGCCCTACTGAGTATTGAAAATATGGAAATTCCATAGCTCTTTTGGGTTTCTCCTTCTGTGTTTATCCACTTTCAATGTGTTTTTTTTTTCTCTGCCTATGCAATCAAAATTTCTCTTTTTGCAGATTATAGCCATTCTGTCCTTTTCCTGTTCATGTTTGAAAAAAATAGTCTAACTTTCTTAATAACTCCCTGCTCAGTGCAGGGTAGGGATTATATCCTCTCTCAGTGTTCTCCAAGATAAAGAAACTTCCTTCTGTTTCTGTCATGCTTCAGTCTCTGGAACCAACTTTGTCACCTTCTGAATACTCTTCCGCTTCTAAGTATCTCTTAAATACTTGGGAGCCCAAATTAGACACAGTATTCCAGATGTGGCCTCACAAATGCCAAGTAAAGGAGAAGAGTAATTTCCCTTCATCTGCTGGCAGTACACCTATTAATGTAGCATGGCATGTGGTTAGTCTTCCTTACCTTAAAGGTGCAGTGCTGATTCTTGTTCAGTTTTTTCACTGAGACTCACATGTCCCTTGTTGCAGAGCTGCTATCTCATCAGTCCAATTGCATGGCTTTTTTTTTTTTTTTGTCCTGGGTACAAGACTTTGTTCTGTCAGCCCGTTCTCCAGCTTGTTCAAGGTCTTCAGCCCTGTCCTCCAGCACATCAGACACTTTCCCAGTTTCACATCATGCTTTTGCTGAGGGTGAGTTCCATCTCATCATCCAGATCACAGTGTTAAACAGCATTAGCCTTAATATTATTGCTCCTTGAGGAACACCACCCACAACTAACTGCCAGTGAGATTTCAAACTACGGACTGCAGCCCTTTTGACCCTGACAGCCGGACAGCTGTATGCTATGCATACATACCTTGTAGTCTTCCCACCCAGTTACACTTGGATTTGGCTAAAGGGATTCCTTGAGAGCCCATGTGGATACTCTAGCTGAAATGATGGTAAATGATACCTTCTGCTTTTCCCTCATCCACAGAGCCATTCATTTCATCATAAAAAAGAATGACATGGATTAAGGAAAATTTGCCCTTCTGCCTTCCCCCTCTCCAGTTTTAGAAATTTCAAATAAATTAAGATGAAATACTCTATTATTTAGTTTGGTGGGAAGTGGAGTTTCTTTGTTTTGGATGATGGCCAAATAGCAGCTGAAATCTTACTCTCTCTTAAATGCATTTTTGTAACTTTTGTGTCCCACTCTTAATGGGCAGTGCTGCAGGAGCATATAAATCTCAGTAACTTACTGACCTTGTAACTTGTTTGTGAGTAAAGACCTTAATCTGTTTATTGTTGTGTTTAACTCGTTTAGTTCTAATGTACTTCATAATTGGTTAATTAGTGATGTGGGTGAAGAGATACATCCAAACTTTGACCAGTCGGGCAGCCAGTCTCACAACGTGTCTCTGTTACTTATAAAAGTTGCCAGCACAGATCAGGTAGTTCCACCTGACCTAGCAGAAGATGCCTTTGGGAGGGTGCTTTGCAGAGCAGAGTCCTTTCAGCCAGTGACTGGCTGTTGTGTGTGAGAAGTTTCTATCGAGATACCAGAGATGCCAGTAAAGCTGACTTCACACTGCTGCAGTTGCTCATCCAGCACCATAAACTGGAACCAAGATCCAATTTGTTTTGTTGTATAAATGAAGAATAAGCAGAGGATGTTGTCTGAATTTTAAAAATGAAATATCCCATCATGATAATTGGAATCTAATATTTACCTAAATATTTATTCAATAACACTTACTGAATAAAAATGGTGGGGCAAAACCTGGGAAAATATTCTTTTTGCCTTCTATAGATAAGATTCAATGACAGTAAAAGAGATTTGAAAACCAGAGTTCTTCACAAGAATTATCTTGTTTTCAGTGAACATGAAAATTCACAGGTAATTCACATTCAGTGTTAAAAGGTGCAGGATGCTCTTCCATATAACAAAGGTAAAGATGAAAAGACTTTTGATCTATTTCATGTGAATTGTAGGCATAAAATACATTATTAGGGAAGAGTTTTTGGAGTTTAGCTGTTGTTCTCTGGCTGATGTCAATATAGCCAGCAGACTTTGAAACAGCATCTTTATTTATTCATTGCCTTTTAAATGATACGGAACTGGTGAGATGTTTTGAACTGAGACTTTCGTTACCACTTGGTGATCAAATTCTTTTTTAATTGTTTCTCTGTTGTGGTTAATGGCTTTGAGAAATCCAAAAATCAGAACAGTTTCTCTTAGTGACTGGATTGTGCTTCCAAAATGTTTAATGAATTATTCTAGCAAGGGTGGTATTTTTTGGTAGAGGATATCGAAGCATTATCTCAAATCACTGTGATAGTACTTTAGTGTCCACTGAGAGGCTTTGTTCTGCCAAAGGGCTGGTAGGAACACCTCCTGAGATGCCTTGCCATCTGTTTATACATCTAAGAGCTGTAAGATCGGATTAGTAAAACTCTTCCTCATGCTCTGTGGCCACTGATGTTTTTTCCTCTACTTGGGATGCATCTTGGATGAAGCACCTGGCTTCACAGTAGTTTTTCCTAGGAGAAAATAATTCTAAGTTGGAGTGAATGCTGCACTGAGCACAGTTCAGTTTTTCAGAGATAAAGGTGAAGTGGCATAAACTCTGGAGGATCTCATGCACAACTTGCTAATCAAGCAATGTCACAAATCAGTCATAAGGTGTTTTAGTGCAAATGCAGATATTCCAGCATTCCTTTATATGTCACTCTTAGTTTGTCTTACTGATGTGGAGTAGTTTCACCTAATGTTCTCACTGAAAGCATCCCATGATAAACTGTACATTCATAAACCCCAGATTAAACAAATTTTAGACATAGAAGTCTGAAAGCAATTCAGACTATTTCAGGCACATTAAGACTCCTTTGTTAGAGTCTCTGAGTCCTTGATGGCCAGATGGGTAGAACACTGCCAGGGAAGCAGGAGACCTTGATTTCTAAATTCTAAACTACAAGTTTGAGACCTCTTTTGTTAAGCACAAGGCACATAATTCAGTAAGGAATGCACGAGCTGGGAGTCTAAAGAGAGATTAACAAAAACAAGCAGGTTCTTTTAATAATGAGATTAACTTGGGAAAGAGAAAAACAATTGGTTGCAATTCCCAATGCTGTTTATTTATTTATATCCAGTGAAGCTTAAATGGGAAATGAATAAGCAAGTCTTTAGAGCACAGACATATTGACTTTCAGATAAAGGTGGGATCTGTCAGACAACTCCAGGTTGCTTTTTCTTGGGTCAGTCACTGCAAAAAAGTACATTAAAAGTTTCCTATGCACTACCAATGAAGTGAAGTAGTGAACTAGTTCTCCTGATGCTGTTTTATAACCCAGTGCAGCTTGCTTATAATATTCAGTTTTAAACTGTGTATATTATATGCCTCATGGTTTTGGGGAATTTTAAATTCAGTTATATTTGCATCACATCTACATTTGCATAATTGCAGTGTTTATACTATGTTTATACTTTAGCCTTGACAGTATCTAATGGAAAATCTCTGGGCTAGAATAATTCTGAATCCTAGTCAGTATGTAGTCCAATCTAACAAGCAGCTGCATCTTCATGCTCTGTTCCCCAGTTAACACAAAGCTTCATTACACTTTTGGGATAAATATAAACTGCTATGTGAATTATCTTACCCATAATTCATTTATTTACAAAGTTAGTAAAGCTCATAATTAATGAGACTTCTCATGAGATTTAATTCCCTTCTGTGCTTTCTAGTGCACTACTGTAAAGTTTAGCAAAGGGAACAATTTGCAATGCATCTCTCCCTTAGGAGATCCTTGTTATCATTTGATTCAAACTATTCCTTTTTTTTCTCTATACACTCTTCAGCTATGATTCCTGGTTGCACAGTGACAGAGCTTCACATGGAGGCAGGAATAATTTTCTGCCCTGGATGTATTTAGCTCATGATTACAGCACTTCTGTGGAAAGTCTGAGCTGGTGGTTCAGTCTCCAGCAAGGGTGCACATGGACTGGAATCCAGGTTGCCCACTTCAGTGCTTCACCTTCTTCTGACAGTGATTTCTGGCAGAAGAGTTGGATAGCATACAGAGTAAAGGCTTTTTTTCTTTCTTCCTTTTTTTTTTTTTTTTAAGAATAATTTTGTGCACCTAGAAACAGCTGAAAATAATGAAAAATAATCTGAGAAGGAAAGCTTTGGCAAACTGCAGGGACAAGAAATTACCACCGTATTGTACCAAGAAGACATTCTGAATCATCATATCAGTGTGGTCAATAACTCTGTCTTATGAGGAAAAGTCAGTCTAACTGTATTGAAGACATAGCTTGGATGGTTTTGAGTGGGACTTGGCAACTTGTGCCATTGGGAGTTTAACCTCAACTAGCCAAGAAGTTCCAATATTCTTGTTTCCTCCTCATGGATCATTAGCAAACACAGCATGAATTACAATTGAAAATAATTTGTGTTGTGTACCTTTCTTTAAGAAAAGCATCATTCCATGTAAATATTTCACCTTCTTACTTTTTTTTAACTTGTAACTTACTGTTACCTGCTTAGTTGGGTTAAAAAGGTAAAAAGTATGCTTCTCACCGCCCAGAGAGTTAATGTAACAAAATAATTAATAAAATATATTAGGAAAAATTAAGGCTTGCTTACGCTATTATATCATTAATTTGCAACTTCCTACCACATTCAGTTTTCATCCAGTCCAGTGATTTTTTTCCCTGCACAGTCTTCCTGTAGGATGAACATAAAGTCAAATTAATTCATGTTCTCATCACTCATTAAACTGACTAACAGAAAATACAAACATATACGCAATACAGTGAGTTTCATGCTTTTAGAAATCATTTAATTGAGGCATATATATTTTAAGGGTTTAATTATACTTGTGATGTACACTAGGAAATGGGGGAAAATACATCTGGATAAGCAATTTGAGGCCAAATGTAGACCTTGTCTAGCATGCTGATTCACAAGGTGATCACTTTCTGTACCATGTAGTGTAACTAAAAGCTATTTTTATTTATGAATCTGCTGAAGTTTAAAATCAGTATAAAGCATTGCCATCTGTCTCTTTCTTCTGTAGGTCATGGCAAAGGATGTAGACTGTCGAAGACTGAAGAGAGAGGGGAGGGGACAGAAGATAGAAGAATTCCTAATCCTTTCAGTGGAGAAGTTAAAGGAGTATACTCCTAAACTTATCTCTAAATGTACTGGTGATGGGAAGGTATCGGATAAAACTGGACAAGGGCATATGTTGCTCTCTCTGTGTGTATGCATGTGTCTGTATGTACTCAGGCAGTTGTATGGATATAGAATGGGAAAGGATGGGAAGCAATAGTGTGTGAGAGGTAGTTTAGAGAAATAGGAGGTTGAGAGAAATATATCTGGGAGGAGTCTAAGGGAAGGAAAGTGAAGATGCATGAGGAGGGGGTGAAAGAACTGGGAAAAGCATAGGAAAGATTTAGAATGAAAGGATATAGTCAGATGCATAGCTTAAAAATAATGCAGGCAAGACGGCCAACAAGAAGTATGCCAGAAAAGGGGAGAAAGAAGTAGAAGCCAAAAAAGAATAGGTAGTCAATTCTACAAGCAGCAGGTTTCATTAAGCCAAGTTTCCTGTGGTTTTATGACTTATAATGAAATTATCCCGTTTTCTTTTCTTGGCCTTTGTAGTAAAAGCAAAAAGGAAGCATAAATATAAGCACCCAGACCTGAGGTCTAATCAGAGCAACAGCGCTTGGCAAATCCAGAAACAGCAAGATTATTTCTATTCAAAAAGGAAGCAGCCATTTTCATTAACTTATTTTTGTATGTGTCTGTATGTAAATAAAGTCCTATATTGCAGGACAATAGCAAACTTTTACATTTGTTTGAGAAATTCTGATTTCATTAGCAAACTTGCAAGGTATTACTGAACATCAAGGAACAAATACAAGTACCCGCTTGTCTGAGAAGAAACCATGAAAGCCAAAAAAAAAGAATCTGAATTTCAGAAATAATACAGTCAAAAGCCCTCAGAATAAGAAATTTTAGAAATGCAACATTTAAATTAGCCAAACACAACCCAATTAGCATAAAAACCTGTTTCGTATAAGGAAAGACTACAAATGATGAATCACATGATTTACTGAAAGAAAACAGAAATGGTATGTGGCCTAGCGTGTACTAGTGATAGGCAGCTGATAAGCTGGTCTGCACATGTCTAAGAGAGGGCATATCCATGTAAATGAACTGAGGTGCAGCTCTGCCCTCGGTGGTAGGCTGATTGGGTTTCTACACTATGCTTGGCGCCAGTCAGCTTGTGGGAATGTTGTAACACTGAGACCTTGATCACTCTGTCAAAATTGGTTGAAATTTTCCAGAAGGTTCCAAAGCTATTGAAAGACTCAACCTGTGCAACTCAGAATGTGCAACAGAGTAAACTTTGCTTCCTTAGGTAGTTGAGGCTGAAACTGTAGAAAAGCAAAAAGAAATGAGAGATTTATTCAGATAGGTAGGCAGTTGATTGGCAGTACATTAAAGCTAAATACAGTTTGCGTTTGTACTGCAAATTAGATTTGCTTCTTGGATGGCAGTACATAGCATTTCTAATTTGGACTAGAAGTCTAAAATAAAGGACACTTTCATTAAAATAAAGCCAATGACAATAAAATAAAGGTACAAATTGGGAGATACAAAACACAACATAAATCTGGACAGAAAAGACTGTACAACGAAATGTGGCAGAAAACATTGACACAAGTCTGTTCCTGTTTCAGTGTTCAAAATCCACGAATACTTAAGAAAGATATACACTAAAAAATCAGGAATCAGAAGATTAGGAACTGATGGCAGAAATAGTATTCAGCAATAAAAGTGGGCAGTTACGTCAGTAGCAACATATTTCAGCAGCCTCCATTAAGTTGGAGTTAGAAAGCAATGACAAAGAGTCTCAAGGAATCAGACCTCAGAGAATGAATTCCTATAATGAGCAGGACTGATCTGCTATGATACTGACCTGCTGGGTCTCTCTTTCACATTTTGACAGTACCTGTATGAATGAAATTTATGCTAATGAAATTGAAGTGAACTGAGGTTGGCAGAGGAGAGAATAATTTGGAGCAGGATACTTCGTCCATGAAGGAGTGCATCATTACTTGTGCTCAAACTGTTCTTATCCCACAACTTTTTGCAATTTTTTTTTTTTTTTTCATGTGTTAAGGAAAAAGTTGGTGTGCAAATCAGCATTTTTCATTCATAAGTTTGGTACACTTTTCTCAAAAATAACTTAATAACTTTTACTGGCCACTCAAAATATATTGTCCAAGCACCATGTCAGCTGCCTCTCAGATTAATTATGTCATTTGCTTCACTTATAATACATCTCCTTGAACTACTGCACAGTTAATAATCACATTGCATTAAGCAGTATAGATACTAGAGAATAGTTCTGAACAAGTTAATTTGGTCTTTTCACTAGTCTGGTGAACATGTTGCATCTTCCAGCTTTTGCTGTCACATGGAGTATGTGGCACAGACTGGCTCCCAGACAGCTAGTGAGTTCAGTTAGTTACATGCAAAGGAGTAAGCTATAACCCATAGAGGACTACAGCAGCCCTGGGCTATTACATAGGAAAGGAATAGTTGTTTCCATTAATTCCACATTGACATTAACTCATCCTGTATTATAAGAAATAAACATTGGAATAGCAGAAATGCACTATTTTTATTTAGAGAAGAGGAAAAAAAGACAAGTATTCAACAAAACTGCCAGTTTATTTTCAGTCCCCCCCAGATAATGAAGCAAGTAATGGAAGACATTATTAAAGTATTTAGAAGCTAAAGGGGATATATAAAAGCCAACATATACCTGCTGAGTACAAATCACGTCAAGTCATCTAATTTCCTTCTTAATGAGTAATAGACCTTGAGAAAAAGAGAAGTGGAATCTAGCAGGATCTCAGGGCGGTTTTTGATGTTTACTTTTGTGGGATTCTCATTCATGAACAAACTTAAGTGTTTAGAAAACCACAAACAAAGGGAATTTATGGTTTACAGTCAAACTAGAAAATTATGTTAAAACTCTCTCCTGGTTCAATGCCATTAAATACTTTCATTCGTAACTTGGTATGTTTGTTAAAGTTGTAGATGATTTCAAGCTGAAGGATCTGCAAGCACACAGAAGGCCAGAATGAGAATTCAAAATTATGTTGATGAATTCAAAGAGTAGTCTACAAAAAGATATATTTCAAGTTTTGAAATGAGAAACTCTGATCTCAGGTAAGAATAGACACTGTGTGGGTGGCACACAGGCATTATTAATTTAAAAAATCATAAAGGGGAACAAGGTAAAGATTCTACCAGTGTGTGTGTGTGTGAATCTCCATGGATTATATTCCTACATAGAAGTATAATATTAGAGCTACGGTTTATCAGATTACCAGAATGGTGACAGTTATTACAAACTGCTGAAGAAGTTAGTGAGGTAGAAAATTATAATAATGAGAGACTTCAATTATTTGCTGTCATGCAATTAAGAACCCCAGTTTATCAGGAAGCAGGTGTGCACAGCCCATCTCGAGATGGTAAAGGTTATAGACAAAATGAGGTGAGTCTTCATCAACAGTAACATTCGAATTTTGAGAAGAAAAGGAAAATTTGAAAGAAGCAGATTAAAAAGTTTGCATTGGATTGGAGACTTCATAGCAACATCATGTTACAGGTCAAGAGTCAAAGAGTACTCTCAATTAAGAAGATAACAAAAGCTTTTCAAACAAAACTGGCACTAGTGTGGTCAAGCCAGAAAGGAAGATACTGAAATGCAGAAATAACTTCCAAAAATATGTAACCGTGTGCAAAAGAAAAAAAAAAAAAAAACAGCCAAAACCCCAAAACGAGAGCAAACCCAAAACAGAAGGAGAAGGCCTATGAAGTCAAATGGGAAATCACAAACAAAACACTGTTTTGAAGAAGCTAGCTAGATGTTCAACACCATCTTAACCACACTGAAAAGAAGCAGCTCACCAGACCATCAGTGGAACTGATCAGTGATCACAAGTGGCACTCAACAAATATAAACTGTATTAGAAAAACCTAAATTAATTCTTTACATCAGTTTTCACTAAAGAGAAGGTCAGTGCAGTTCTTAACGCCATTCTTGATGAGTGATGAGTCTGAGGAACTCTGAATTCACACTATTAATGACAGACGTTTCAGAACAAACTAATAAAATTTTCCAAACTAAATCACACAGACAAGATGGGAATCATCCCAGAGCTGTAAAGAAATTCAAACAAACATGAATTGCTAAGCAGTAGTTCTTCAGTATATAACCTGTGGTTTAAATCAGCCTCTTAGGGCCAGAGATCTGGATACTGACAGTTGTGACACCAAGCTTAAAACAAGCTCCAGGAGAAATTCTGGGTACTACTGGCCCATAAATGTGATCTGTATTTTCAATCAGTTTTCTTTCTACATAATGAAGTATTATCCTAGTAGATACATGGATAAATATAACATGCTGACAGGGAGACAGCAGAACTTCTATGGGGATGTTATTCCTTACCAATCTATTAGAGATCTGTGAAGGAAATAACAAATGTCATCTGATTGATATGTTTTTCATGCTGTTATCAAAGGCACTTAAATAAGTTACTCTGAAAATAATATATAAAAGCAAGGTTAAAAAAAAGGTATGTTTTGCAATGAGAAGAAATTACCAGTGGATACCCCCTAGGAATACAAAGTAGAATCTCTGGTGTGTAAAGCAGACATAACCATATGGAAAAGGAGTGAATTGTAAAAGAACAGAATTTTCAGGTGATGAACTATTATGCATGCTAGACAAACATAAAACTGCCTAAAAAGGAATCCAGAGGGATTTCAAGATACTGAAGGACTTTTCAGTAAAACCAACCAAAATTAAGTCATGACAAGTATAATACCAGTACGTGAGGTAAAAATACCCTAATTATAAATACACAACAGCTGTCTGAAACTGTGATATCTATTATCTTTCAGAAAGAGGCCTGGAACCACTGGAGGTGGGGAAAATAAAAAACAACTAATTAAAAGCTTGTTAAAAATTCCTAGGAATAAGAAGAATGAAACAGAAAATCCCATTATGTCACTATGTCAACTCATCTCAATCTGCCTTTTGAACACTTGATACATTCTGATTGTATGTTTTCAAAAAGATACAGAATTTAAAAAATACTGCAAAAGAGAGTAAGTCACTGAGATGAACAGGAGGAGAAAAAGCACCGAGACTTTCCATGCTTGGAGAAGAGATGATAGAGAGAGATGTGTTACAGGTCTATAAAATTGTAAATGCTTTGAATAAGTGCTTATTAATTATTTCTAACGTCACCAAAACTATCAGAACCTCCATGAAATTATTAGGCAACACGTTAAAAATTGATAAATCTGAATATAAGACATAACTACATTTTTGGCTTCATTGCCACAGGATAGTTTGGAAACTGAAAGTACAAACAAGTTCCCAAAGTAATGAATAAATTGATGCAGAAAAAGTCCATTTGTAGCTGCAAAACATGATGGCCTTCAGTCCAGGCAGCTCTTAGGCTGAAATGGTAAAGCAGAAGTAGGATCACTGTTAGGCTTTTGGGGGAATTTTTGCATACTGGCCTCTGTTGTGAACATGGTTCTGGGTTGCGCTGTCTAACAGTCAAGTATGAAAGGCCACAGGTTCTTATGAAGTGCTTATGATTTTATAGACAGAAGTTCCACAGAAAAAAATCTTGGGGGTATAGTGTATGACAAGCAGATCAAGAGTCAGAAATGTCATACTTTTACAGAAAATTAAAGGCATCAAGTGGTGAAGTATAATCATGTATGTGAAGGAATATTTTTGGCATTTCATTTCAAGAGACATGGTCCAGAAGAAACCTGTGTGTGTGAAAAATGCCGGAAGACCTGTAAGAGGCATAAAAGCGTTACAGATCTTTTAGACTGAAAACTTCCAATATGTAAAAGGTAGCATCAAAGAAGGAAGAAAAATTGTTCACTAGGTCATAAGAATAAATAATAAAATGTAGAAAGCTCAAACTGTTGCAAAGATTTAGGCTAGTCCTCAGGGAGGATTTTTAAACAGCAAGATCCCAAGCACTGGTATAGATTGCCTGGGGAAGCATAGAATCTTCATCATCTTAGGGCTGTAAGAAAGACATCTGCTAGACCTATACAGTTTAAGTCAGACCATTCAGAATTATTGGAGCTAGTGGGCTACATATATGTTCAACATCCATTAGAGCCCTACTTTTTTCTGACATTTGAGGAATGTCTTATCTGAAATATGTGTGATAAATCCACACTATTTTGACTGCATGCTGGCATGCAGCTATTCATGCTGTCTTTGTGTATATTTATTTTCTTTCTCACTCTAATCATCTTTAATTTTATTTACATGCTCAGCAACTCTTCATCCCAGTCAAATTTCTCTCCATTAACTTGCCACTCACTGCTTAGTGTTATTCCCTGTATTTGTCACATTGCCCTAGCTCATTTTTCAAACAGCCAGTAGTGATTTGTTCTTGTTTGTATAAGGACAAGTTTAAATTTCTTTTTACTTACTTATTTTTAAAAGCACAATATATGACAATTGAGTATGTTATACTAAGATTAATACCATCCCCTTATTCAGTCTGTTCTCTCAGGAAATAGTTATTCCCTTGGTAAAACACTCAGGTCAAGTAACCCAAATATTTTGCTTAATCACGCTTGGTGGAGAAGTACTTGGTTAAATCTAGTGCAAGCTGATGGCAGCATTTAGACACTAAAGTTAGGCTTGCAGGATGGGCAAAAAAGCTCTGACACCTGGGCTGTGACACACTTTATTAAATGCTTACTTACAAACAAAATACTAAATGAGTGCTGATAGATCACTGCAGGACAGTGTTTGTGTTGTTCTGTGTGCCCACATCCGTTGAACAGGTAGGGCTTTTTGTGGATCCTGGGTCACTAGAGCAGAGTGCACGCATCGGTATGCTCCAGGCAAGTGTACTTCCTATTACTCGTACTCGCAGAAGTAATACTGGAGAAGTCCATTAGTAGAAGCAAGATACATAATGCATCAGAGGAGGAAATGGGTCTCCTGCCTTCCTTCACAACAGAAAACCTGAGATAACTTTTTCAGAGTCTTCACCATCAGGTACTAACTCTGTGTGCAAGGCCCTTAAAGGTGATCAGTTTTTCAAAGGTATTTATCCCTGCTTTCTGAAAATCTAGCCCTAAGAGACCAAAAAAACCAAAGGAGGAGGTGTACAAAATCCATATCTATGACAATCTTGATTGTTCAAAGGAATAAGTACTCATTCACTCAGAGCTATCTGCAGAATTAAGATCTGAGTGAGCAATGTCATTTTTACAAACCATCATTTAAACCAGCAAGGCTGTGTTTTTGTGCAGAACTACTCGGTGGGTAGCAGCTCTGTACCTGTTATATTCCAAAGTAATTATTTCTAAAACCAAAAATATTTTTCTTTCTTAACTAGACAAAAACCTTCAAATGGCTTGGGATAAACTCATTTTCTAGACGCAGAGGCAGGGAGTCACATAATCTTCAAGCACGTTGAATTAAAATAGGATTGGGCAGAGAAACGTGCCTTTTCATCCTTCCCATTAGAGTAATCCAAGATGTAGCAAATAATGGCAGAATAACTGGGGGGGAGTTTACTCATGCCTGATAGAGCAGATCAGGAGAAATCTGGGCTAACTGCATCAGTATCATAAATGAGCCATCAAAGTTTGAAACTTTTTATCATTCCACCTAGAAATCTACTAGAGAGTCAGAAGGACTTCTTTTACAGTCATCCCTCTCAATGAACATAATCCTTTGACATGCTTAATGTTCCTTGATTACATGTGCTGTTTCTCCCTTTTGTTGATTGGCAGTGATATTGTTGTGCCAGAAGAGGTTTAGAGTTTTCTTAATTCACTCCCTTGTTCCAGCCAGCTAAGACCAAGGTCTTTGACTGTCTTCTCTTTGATTCTCGGAAGTCGGGTTTATTTAACCTCATTGTTTCCACCCCTTTTTAAGAAAAAAAAAAAATGGTTTTCACTTAGATTTCCTGTAGATGTCTCATGGGTTTATGGCACTCCTTCGTGTCCGGCTGCACTAGCCAACCCTGTGATCAGTGAAATATAGTATTCTTACAGAGCTGCCCCAAACAACTGTCTCATTCCTTTCATATGTGCCCAGGAAAAACATAAGTGTATAATCTACCCCAAACCAGTGTTCATGTTAACTCTGAAAGGTGATAAATATTTTAGTTATGATTTTTTTCCTGCTTGTCCTAGCAGGTTTTTAACTTCATTTGCTGTTGTTTAATTTTACATGATTTTAACAGATTAATAGTATGTCACTCCTGGTGTTACTGATTCTCCCGAAGAATACTTACAAAGGATGTAAAAAGGTACCAAATCTTTCTCTGAAATGTCTGTTCATTGTTGGAGCTATGTAAATAGGCATTAATAAATAACAAGACTGAAAGAGAATGAGAAACAAAGGGAAATAAAAATGCTGCTTTGCTCTGTGGCTGCTTAACTTTTTCTCACTTATAATTCCATGTACTCTCTGCTCTGTGTAGTTAAAACTAAGAAAATTGTCAGAATTTTTTTTTTAAGAGAAAGAAATACCTTTGGGTTTATAAGGCAAATTATAAAGTATGTATAGAGATAAGACAAATTTCAGAAGCTGATTTTACAGTATAAAACAACATGGCCTACACAGTAAAACATGTTATGAAGTTATTTCCCATAACTTCTATAACCTAAAATTATTCTACAGTTTAAAAATTAAGTTCTAAGTATCATTTTCTAAAGTCCTAAGCTTAATTCTGCTAGAAGTACTACAGACAACTGCTGAAGATATTAAACATAAAAGCCACATTAAAAGAAGACTGGTGTTACAAAGCTTGTATTCACCCAGTGCCCATAATGCACTGAGCTCCTTTAATGACCAATTCTTCAATGAACTTTTTTCTCCTCATTGTAAAGTGTAGCCTATGCCCTATATATTGTACACAGTTGAACTCCTGCCTATGGTGATTCCACAGGACTTCACCTATCTTAGGTAAGCCAAGGCTACTCATCTGAATTCAGAGTCAGCATAAAAGATCCAAAATTGTAATACAAACCCCCAGATTTCTTTAATGCTGCTTAAGATCATGTTACTTTTAACTGCTTAAAATCATGTCACTTATTCTCTCATCTTTCTTTGCATTTGTCTGTGCTCACTCACAATGCCAAGGACCTGTCATCACTTTTTATTCTGTGTCAACAAACTCCTGAAGGAAAGAGACAGAGGTGACTTTAGGTCTCCATGTTCTTGGCAGAAATGCTGAACATTACGGTAGTAAGTGCTGTAAAAACAATACAAGCATAGTATCTTTTACCTTTTCTTAAAAATATAAAAAACCCATGACTCCTGACTTCTTTTTTTTTCTTTAATGGCTGTCTTAGGTACCACACTCCAGAAATGGCCAGGCAACGCTTTCCTGCACCCCTGACTTAGGTGCACTTGCACTTCCTGGCAAAGCAAGGGTCTCAGGAACCTTTAGTTTAGCTCTTTTACTCAGCAATCCAGTGCAGTGTGGTAACTGCTGTGAAGTCCAGTCTGTGGGGCTCAGGCTGCTTTGCACTGTTAAGCACACAGGGTATAAATTTTGGAGGAAAAGAAGGCATGTAAAACTTAGCCATAGCTGGTTGTAAACAAGATTCACAAAACTACACAGGAGCACAAATTGCTCACAATTTAATCTAGATGTGTCTGCCATATAAGTACTCTTTTCAAAATTGCCTAACTCCCAGATAATGTAATAGATATAGTTTTGCTGCAACACTTGAAAATTAAGATGTTGTCTACCATAAATTAAGGTTATAGTATTCCTTAAGGCCTTATTTCAATTGTCATTGTGATTTCTGTAAATTCATAGAAATTTGTGGGACTTAATATCTTAACTTCTGTATCTAATCAACTGAGTTCAAGAACTTCCCTTTTAAAAAAACCTTTGCACACACATTGCATCAGAAACAGGGTGTTCTTTCTTTTCTTCCTCTGCTCTTGCTAGTTTGTTTGAGGGGGGGGGAGGTAATTCCTTTGAAAGAAATTTTCCTCCTCAAGAGCAGTTCGTCTTCTGGACCTGAGTTCTAGTTTTAGCTCTGATTAAGTCTCGTCTGCTATCCTGCAGCAAATCTGCCACTCAGCCTTCATTCTTCAGGAAGCTGTAGACTATAACATACACACAAGGACCTTCTCTCTCTCCACCTCATACCAAAAAAAAAAAAAAAAAGGGCTTTTTCCTTCCAGCAGTAGAAGGTGACTGAATGCAACCTCCACTGGTTTCACAGACTGAATGTTACTGTGGGGTGAGAGAAGGGCACCGGAAAGGTTGGTGCTGTAACCAAGGTAAGGGGAAAAGGGGCACAGCAACAGATGCTGGGTCTGCTTTGGGCTACAAAAGCAGGAAAGTATATTCAAATGTTTGGGAAGTGTTAGCTATTCAGACAGCCTCTCCCATCCCTTCTGGGAAAGAAGAGCAGACATATGGAAATGTACTGTGTGGTAAATTCAGTTTGTGGGCAGTCTGTTGGATTACATTGATCGGAGACAATAAAATACTTGCATATGTTTGATTTGCTACTTCTTGCAAAATGTGTCAAAATCCTGACACACAAGTTGTCCTTGTCAATATCCACTAGATAACAGTAAATAATGAATGGATATGAATAGGAGGGTTCTACTGCAACAGAAGCCATACTAGAAGCAAGAGCTGATGTCTCCATTGTCGTGTCACAGTTATCATATCAGGAGGTAAAGTTTGTATGCACTATAATACCTCATTTTAACAGTGTACTCATAAATCACAATTTTCCATTTAAAGGAATTTGCATTACATTTTCAAATGAATTGATAAGCAATCACTACTTACTGGGTTTACTCTTTGATTTTTTTTTTTTTTTTAATGCCACTGTTAAAGTTCTTGGAAGTGTTTCAAATGACAGATGGTGAATGTTTTTTCAGTTCTTTGTTGCACTCTTCACAGTCTAACTCTTTGGCCTTCATTGTAGAAGCAGAACAACTACTATGTAAGCAGGAAAACAGCAACAGAAGTTTTAGCTGCATGATTCAAAGAGAAGCAGAACTGTTCAAATATTTGATATAATTAGTCACTATTATTATTTATTCATTCAGATTTTGGTAGCAGGATACTTTGGCTTGTACCAACCTAACAAAAATCAGTCCCTTTCCAAAAAGAGATGAAAGGCAGTAGAACCACAAAAGAGGGGTTGCTGACAGAGGCAGGACCAGGAAAGAATGCGCAGTGGTCCCAGCACACTAACCTGACTGTCCTGCCTGAGGAAGTTGTGAGTACTCCATCCCTGGAACTGTTCAAGGCCAGGTTGGATGGGACTGTGAGCAACTTGGTCTAGTGTGAGGTGTCCCTGCCACTGGAACTCGATGATCTTAAGGTCCCTTCCAACCGTAACTAGTCTATGATTCTATGATCCTATGATTCTATGATTATTCAAAATAAGAACTTTAAGAAGGGCCTTGTAGCTGTCAAAGTGGTTCCAGATAGGCACAAAGATTTCCCCACCAGCATGCAAGACAGCTGGATCAAGTAAGGTGCTTCTCTGAAACCTCAATAAGCAAGTGCTGTAGGCTGAAGATGTAGATATCTGTATTTTGATAGGGAATATGAGAAAGCTCGTTGGAGAATAGTGTTAGCAGCAATAAGTAGCTTCTGAAGTAGGAGAAATGTGGAAAATAGTCACATAGTCAATGTCACAGAAATGTTCTTGTGAAAGAATGCGATCAAGAAAAGTCAGGATCAAGGTTAGGAAAATAAAACTCAGTATCAGAGGAAAATGTATGATGTTATCTTACAGTACAGTTTTAGCTGTGATGCTCACTGGAAGAGGATACACAGCAGATAGAGGTTTAAAGAAATAATATTGCAACTCTTATACATAAAAGTTGCATATGGAGTCAAAAAATCAGGTTGTATGCTGTGAGATGAGAAGGTGGTGTTGATTACAGGAGTACAAACTGTAGAAGTGAAAAAGTTTGGGAGAAAGACTTAAGAATCTTGTTCAGCTTGAACTATCAGTACAGTAAATACTGGAGACATATCTGCTATGCCTTAAACTGTAGAACATTGAGATAATGATGAATGAACTCCATATTGAAGCTTCCTGTGCTGAAAATAATTATTTAAATCCAGTTAAAGGGAGGCATTACCAAAGCACCTAAGATATTAAGGAGAACTATTACTGTCAAACTGTCATCTTCTAAGAGCTCTGGAATATCTCCTCTAAGTATTAAAAATAATTGCTAGTCATGAAACAAATGCTGAAGGCCTAATTTTGCATGCCTGTTTCAAGCCAAGCTCATAGACATCAGGAAGATTAAGTCAGTGGAAAAGTGCCCAGTAACATTTTAGTATAATAACTCTTGTTATAAAGAGCCAAAATGTGTATTTTTAATCGCCTGTTTTAATAATCTTTTAATAAGATGTTTTACTTGAAATAAATGTGATACATAATGTTATATGAAGCTGAATTAACCAGCATCTTTTAGTTACGGTTGTGCTGGAAGAGGAGTTCTGAGTACATGTTTGGTATCAGAGCTGTAATTCTGACCAGTTCCAGAATATAACGAATGAATTGCTTGGAATGAGCCCATTGCTGAATATGCCCTGCATAGGCCTGGGGATATGCACTAGTAAACTATCTACAGAGTCAAGACTTACAACTATCACATCTTATGGCCATCTTTGCTGAAGACTGAATAACACCACCTCCTGAATATGCTACTTTTATGATTTTAACCGTCCACAGTAGAGTGCATTACTGCTCATAGTAATGCTTTAGTAATTCCTGATAGTTGGAAATGTTTTTAGAATTAGACAGTAACAGCTTGCCAGATAATTAGTGAATGTCAGGTTCACAATTAATGTATTGCATTTTTAGAACATCTGAAATCTAATGTTTGTCACTTATGTCTGCTTCAAAGGGAAAGGTAATTTATGTTAACAAAAGAAAAAAGTAGGAAAAAAAAGGGAAAAACATACACAGGAAGGAAACAGAAGCTAGGCTACAAGTAACTGTATTTTCTTGTACATCACTGTGTACTGGGATATTGTAGTTTACCAGCTACTGAGGCAAACAGAAGCACACCAGAAGTTTGTTTCCAGGCCTAAATAAACATAGTATCTCTTGAAAAAATGAAAACAAATCATCCAAGAGGCACCTCTTTTTCTCATTCATGGCATTGCTGAAACACTCTGGAGAGATTCAACATGACATTACAGAGCAAGGACAAACAGCCACCCAATTCCAAACCATGTTAAATATAACAGTAGACTATAAAATGGCCTATCTATTTTGTCTGGCTTTCATTTACGGTCACTGTCGGATAGCTTTTTACTACTCTGTGTCTGCATGCAGAGACTGGACACAACTGCAGGCTTTATGCTTCCCTGATCCACTGAACATACAATACCAAGCTGACTGGAGCAGTTGACACACCTGAGGAGCACGATGCCATTCAGAGGGACTTGGGCAGACTGAAGAGGTGAGCCCATGAGAACCTCATGATGTTTAACAACATCAGGTGCAAGGTCCTGCACCTGAGTTGGGGCAGCTCTCGGCATCAATACAGACTGGGAGATAGAGGGGTTGACAACAGTCATGTGGAGGACTTGGGGATGCTGGTCAATGAGAAGCTCAGCTTGACCCAGCAGTGTGCACTCGCAGCCCAGAAAGCAGACCATGTGCTGAGCTGCATTAACAGGAGCGTGACCAGGTTGAGGGAGGTGATCCTGCCCCTTTACTCTGCTCTTGTGAGACCTCACCTGTAGTACTGCATTCAGTAATGGAGTCCTAAGTGCAGGAAAGACATGGACCTGTTGGAGTGAGTCCAGAGGAAGATGATCAGGGTGGGGCTGGAGCACCTCTCCTGTGAAGACAGGCTGAGAGAGTTGGGATTGTTCAGACTGGAGAAGAGAAGGCTCTGGGGAGACCTTTTTACATCCTTTTAATATATAAAGGGGGCCTACAAGAAAGATCAGGACAATTTTTTTAGCAGGGCCCGTAGTGATAGGACAAGGGGTAATGGTTTTAAACTAAAAAAGGATAAATCCAGACGTGCTAAATGAAGAGATTTCTTACAAAGAGTGTGGCAAAACACTGAAACAGGTTGCCCAGAGAGGCCCCATCCCTGGAAACATTCAAGGTCAGGTTGGATGAGCAACCTAATCTGGTTGAATTTGTCCCTGCTCATTAGAGGGGGGTTAGACCAGATGACCTTTAAAGGTCCTTCCAACCCAAACCAGTCTATGATTCTATGACTCCATGGTCCTGTGAACAGAATACTTGTTGGAGGTCAGTAGTGGTGATGCTCAGAACTCCAAAAGGATTGAGAAGCAGGAAGACAGAAATCCTATCTCCTATCCACACCAGAGAGTATAAGAAGCTGGCATAAAGTATAGTATAGGAATATACACTGGAAATGGTAGAAATAGTATAGTGCACACGTATTTGAGCTAGGCTTAGCCCCTGTACCAGGGGTGGATTTCAGAAGGTGGTTTTTGAAGGGGAAAATCTTTCATTACCTCCACCCTCAGTTATGTGGCACAGAAGAGGCTATGTAGCCCCTGCCTGTACTGCATCTTCCTCTGTGCTGTGCTAATAGTCACATAACAGGAACAGCAAAAACCTTAAGGATCCCTGGGAGTCATTGTAACAGGGTGAATGTGGTGGTGAAGACCCGCACAGTTCACATTGCAGGTCAATGTGTGTGTGCTGTAGCACATAATGTCTTCACAGATAAAAGACAGCTGATTGTATATTTGCAAACTAGAGATTTTTTATGCATAAATACAATAACTGACATTTATGCCAAATATATTACATACTCATGTCAAGAGAATAGAGCCCATCTGTACTGCAGAGATGTAATTAGCATTAATTAATATGTTCGCATTGTCTGGTGTTAATATATTTTGCCCTGAAGTCATAAATATGGCATGGCATTTAGTAAGGCAGTATTCATGAGCCTTCATCTGAATTCCAAACGTTTGGATTTTGTGATGCTTTTAGTGCCCCTTGTTATTAACTGTTTCTTGGCATTTGTGGAAAGGGAGTTTTGTTCATTGCCATGTTTGAAAAATTGCTGTTCTTCATAAGATATTGTTTGCTCAGCAACTGACACTAGCATAAAAGTAGACAGTTACAATTATCTTGTGGTACAGACATAGTAATGAAGAAACTTGTATTTTACAATCATGGAACAATTAACAGCAAATGTTTGAGGAGGTTATTAACAAGCTAGAATAAAACTGCTCATCTGAGCCATTTGGTAAACAACAACTATGTATTAATTGAAAGGATGTTGCGAGTGATTTGGCAATGAATATACATCATCTACAATAGCACAGGTTTTACCACCTGCAGAGATCCTCAAACCAGTGAACCCACTTGCGTGCCCTGTTCATGACCAACATGAATGTGTACAAGGTGCTCCTGTTCTCAACAAAACCTTCACAGGCCATGAGACTCTCTGTTACAACTTCTCTTTCTGTCCCTGCAAACCTCACTTCTGGTTCTAGTCATTCTGACTATTAGTTCATAAAAGACGTTAAGAGTACTTAAGACTAAATTTCTTTGGTGGGTATCCTTCAAGTGAGTATTAATGCCCTTTAAGAAGTCATATTGTGTGGAGCCCCATGTACTTTTGCATAATGTTCTATAACATTTCTTCCCGTACCTCCATTTCTTGAGGCCTCTTGTCACCTGTTTACTTTTAGCTGTAATCATTTTTTCCCTTTGATGCTGCTGCAAATATTAACAGTAGTTGAAACTGCAGGATAGGCACTGAAGTGGATAGCTTGCACAGAATCACTGTCTGATTGCCCAGGTAACTGGAAGCACCTGGTTCAGGTACCTCAACGGTAGCAGCATCCATAGATCCAGCAGAAGCCATGGATACATGAATGGGTTAACTAGTATTTTAAGCTGTCCAAGTGTTTAAAAGCCGCAAACACAATTCAACCTCTAGAAACAATATGGCCATGCTCTTGCAGTGACAAATTTACCCTTGGATGAATCAGAGGCAATTTTGTCACATTTTAATTGCATGCCTTTCAATACACAGCCTGTTTATTTCTCATGCTTTCAGATGCAGTTTATGGTAAGCAGCTGTCACAAGTGTGATTTTCTCCAGTTTTATACATCAAGCCATTCATTGTTCATGTGTCCATTAGTGCCATAACCTTGATGGGATTTGGCTGAAGCTTTTGAATAATCCTAATGGTTATTTAGGGTGTGACCCCCATGCAACTTTTTCTAGGCAGCAATGAGGCCTTCACCAGCATTACACTTTTATTTACTGCAGTCTTGGTTGCGCTGACCCAGTGGTTTGTAAGGCTGCTTGGAAAACTGGACCAGCTCACTGACAGAAATGAAATACAATTTGGCAAGAAGAACTGGTCTGGTTTACCACAAGAATGCAAAAAAAAATAAACATCAGAGAATGAGTGAAGAACCAACAGAGTATGGGAAATCATTACGTGGGTACACTGTAAAGGATTAGGTGCCCTAGTAAATCCATGCAGATATACATACTGAGGTGGTACCAGCAGGGACTAGTTTAATCCAACCACTAAGATTTTGGCCTTGCTAATCAAACCACCCCTTGGAACTGTATCATCACAAAGTGTGGTCACTCTTACTTTAGCAAGACTGGTGTAGGTCACTAATCTCTAGGCAGAGTAAGTAAGCTGCCTAGAAAAATGTTAGCTCAAATTTGTCTGAACTGGCTCTTTAAGAAAAGGTAAACGTTAAAACAAAGCTTCTGAAGCAGGACATAGGAAATGCGGGACTTGATTTTTCACCTCTTTTTTCATTTGTGACACAATATCACATTTAGAAAGTAACACAATTTTTTTTGCAAATCATAAAAAATAGATGGGAAAGAGACAGAGACAAGTTGTACCTTCAGTGTAGCCAACAATTTTTTTATATTGGAAAAGGAATCTTTGCTTCCTCTTAGCAGCATCTTTACCATCATCATCATCATCGTGATCTTTATCATCACCTTCATCAGCATCCTCAAGATTTAAATAGGGAGAAAGTCCTTAAAAAGAAATAACACTTTATTTTGCATCTGTCTTGAACAGAGTCCACATGGGTAGTACTTGAACTTAGGGACATTTCAAGCCATTGGACTGGGAAACACCTGTGGTGTAATTTTATTGTTGTAACATAGGTAAGATAACTCCTGCATGAGCTATGTTAGCTTAGCTGCTCAGTATTGTTATTGGCCTCTCTGTGCACAGTTATGATTCTCTCTTGCATCAATATGTGGGTATCAGTGTCTGCGGAATCGAGATTTTACGATATTACCAGGAAACCACATACTGAGTATGTCGAGTGTGTCACACGCAGAGCTTGTATATGCAGAACTTGAGGATAAAACCCACAGGGTTCACACAGGATTCAGATCATTAAAAATTAACTGAGTGGATTTCCTTTCAGCTTTGGAGAAATGGTCCCATCTGAGTGAGCAAAAAGGAATTTTCATCTTATATAGTCCTGTTCTAGAAAAATTAAATCACTGAAAATGAAAGAGTAAAAATCCAGGACGCCTTTATTTAAAGGTCAGTAAGTGCAACACAAACATTGCAATAAATCACATGCAGAAAATGAAATGCTGCATATCAGCTATTGTGAGTAGTCCTTTTTCAGGAAAAGATACATAAACTTGTGCATTATTTGAAGCTTATGATAAGAAGCTACTGATACTTACATATGCAGGTGTACATAAGCTACTGTTTTTACAAGGAGTCACAATTATCTGGAATTTTATTCAAAGGATCACCTTTTAGTTGCATGTCCACTATTGCAAACAGTGATTTCTACAGCAGAGCATAGAAATCACCAATGTAATTGTAAATGTAAATGACAGAAAACACAACAAAAATAAATTTTAAGTACATCCATATGCAAAATATTTACCAAAATATCTTCAAGTTTTTGTCCTGAAAACCAACAAATAGGCAAAGATGTTCACAAATGTGATTTTGTTTGTCTTACACTGCAGAAGGCTTATACTGGAAGTAACATTCAATCTTTACTGCTTGAGTAGTAAAAACTATCTGCTATACAGGAAATCATTTGTTTAAAGAGTTTTCAGAGCTTTTGTTTGATGCTTTCAGGCAGAAACAGCAAAAGCCAGCAATTTCTCTACCAGAGAAGATGAATAATTTTGTGTGTGTTCTTTTAGCATTGTGTCCTAAAAATCAAAAGCTATATGGGTAATAACAGGCCCAGACTTCAGCGTTAAGCACCAGACCTCCTTGAAAAAGTTGGTTGAAAAAGGTACATGTTAGAAGAAAGAAGGTAAAGGGCTTTTGGGTTTTGCCAGTAAGAATGCATTTTTTCCCTACATTTTAAATGGCATTTTCAGGAAGGAAGCAGAGAGTGTGCTTCCCAAAGGAAAAGCCTCGCTTGACAATTTTCCAGGGCAGTTGGGGTCTTTTTGTTAAACAGAAAACAGAGCTGGTGAGGAAAGCACACAAGCATTGTGTCATTTGAGAGTAAATGTCTGCTGCCCCTCTGTGGCTGTTAAGAGTCTCTTGGGGTTTTCAAACTAATGTTAATATCTGATTAAATTTGCCTGATATAAAGAATTAGCACAACACACAACATATATGTGTCATTTGAATCCTATGTAGTTTCCCAAAGTTGAGTCTAGATCATAAACAGGTCATGTTAGGACTATGTCAAATGTAAAACATATCGTAGCAGTATGCAGAGCAGCAAGAAGAAGCTGTAGTTGCGACATCCTAAAGATAATGAGTCTCTAAAGCACAGGGTGAAGTAATATCATTCTTTGGTTTTGAAAAATGCATGCACATTTCCAACTAGTTTGTATTTCACATCTAAAGGGGAATTTAAACACCCTAAAGCTCATTTGCTTTTTCAGCTTTATGCACTGATCTAATAAAAGTTATCTTTTCCTATAACCTGGTCCATTAACATAGGCACAGTTTGAGAGATTTATTTAGTCCCTGGCATTTCCTGGGTTGGAGTAGGGATATTACCACTGTAGATAGATTAGATAGATAGATAGATTAGATTAGATTAGATAGATAGATAGATAGTATATATATCCCCCTATGTATCCACAGAACAGATATACACCTCTTTGCTAGCCTAATTTGCACAAGGACAGTGAAGGAACCAAACTGTCAGCAAGGTGTGTAAGGGCCTAGGTGGCTCCTGCAAATCGCTGCAATTGAGAGAAGAACCTGGAATCCAGACAACCCTTGAGACAAGCAGAGTCCTGGGACATACCCAAGAAGTACTCTGCGTGGTCACCTGCAATATGCTTCAATGATAACCTCTGGTTTATAACTCGTCTGTGAAAAAATCTCTCACAATTACTCATAGTTCACCTTAATGAGATGAATTCCTTCAATGCTTTCTGAATGTAATGAGGATCAAAAATGTTTTCCATTCTGCAAGAAAGGGCTTGGAGGCTGAGACAATCCACTGATTGTTTCTGCCTACAAGCAGCCTCTTTTCCCCTACTACAACGTGCAATGTGCAGGGCTGAGACAATACCAGACACAACATGACTCCAGGCCAGCTGGCCACATTTCTGTGCATATCCACCGCAGGAGTCAAACTCATTCTGTGGTGGGAGCTAAAAGGACATTTTCCATTAGAGTCCATAAATCAGGACTGTGAAGTTAAACATAATTTGAAGTTTATGGGGCATAAACTCTTACACTTAGCTTTGCCTGGAAGCAGGTCTTGATGTATTCCATGGTGTTGTGGTTTAACCCCAGCCAGCAACTCAGCCTCACACAGCCAGTCAGTCACTGGTACCCCAGTAGGGTGGGGGAAAGAACTGAAAGAGTAAAAGTGAGGAAACTCATGTGTTGAGGTAAAGACAGTTCAACAGGCAAAGCAAAACCATGTGTACACAAGCAAATCAAAACAAGGAATTCATTCACCACTTCCCATGGGCAGGCAGGTGTTCAGCCATCTCCAGGACATCAGGGCTCCACCACACATAATGGTTACTTGGGAAGACAAATGCCATCACTTTCAACATCCTCCCTTTCTCCTTCTTCCCCCAGCTTTATGCTGAGCATGACACCATATGGTGTGGGATATCCCTTGGGTCAGTTGGGGTCAGCTGTCCTGGTTGTGTCCTCTCCCAGCTCCTTGTGCACCCCCAGCCTGGTCACTGGTGGGGTTGTGTGAGGAGCAGAAAAGGCCTTGACTCTGTGTAAGCACTGCTCAGCAGCAACGGAAACATCCTTTCTGGCAGAGCAGGAGAGACTGAAAAGTCCTTGTTTGGGGTAAACATTACTGAGCCATAACTAAAGCATTGATGTGTTGTCGGCATTGTTCTCAGACTAAAGCCAAAACACAGCACTGCACCAGCCACTAGGAAGGAGAAAAACGGCTGTTAGTTACAGCTGAATCCAGGACAGAGTCACACACAGTTCTTGTAAGACCATTTTCTGATTTGCTGCTGTATTTCTTTAAAACATGCAGCTCCTAAAGGTGTTTATCATGGGGTGTACTGCAGACAACATAGATTTCACAGTCAGGTTCCAGTCTAGGACAGCTCCTGATCAATATCCAGGTAAGAAAGGTTTCACAGAACCTTAGGTCTCCCTTTCTCAGGTTGTATTGTTTAGTTTCTCAAAAACGTCAGCATCCTTTTAAAAGTCACTACTGCAATAGATTGACAGAAATAAACCTGCACAGTATCCAAGTTGCTATCAGATACCATGAAGATAAATTCCTTTAATCTGTTTAAAGCATGTGAGACATTCCCGTCATTAAATTCCATTTGCTCTTGCATTATGAAACATTTTTTTTAAAGGAAAAACAGGAGGAGCTGATAGCTTTAGAGAGCACATCTGTAGCTGGTCACCATAGCGAAGATATTCTGCATCCTCTGTGCTTTAGCAGCATAGGGCTATGTGACACGTTCCTGAATTAACACAGAATAAGGGGCCCATAGGGAAACAGCAGGGACGATTAAATGCCAATGAACATCTGCAGTCATTATGTTTAGTTTTCAAACACGTGCACAGAGAACATCTGTAGTGTATATACAGGAGAGAGAACATATCCTGTCACCCTGGTTATTTATCTAACACCACAAAAGGTATAGCTACAACGTTACTTGGGTGTTTTGACACAAGCTGTCACTCTTTTACCTCACTGCTGTTGATGATAAGCGTTACAAATCCAGGGGGTCTGATGCTTCCTAAAAGACCAACCTGTTTCTCAAACCTGAGTGACCAGAGAGATTCTGTCCCAGAAAGGTGGGTAGGGAGTTCCTTGATGATTCTCCAAATTCTTATTCAAGAACAGTATTCTTCTGGTGTGCAATAAAAGCTGTGCAATTTTTAGAATATGCTCTCTTCCAAAAGGATAAGCAATTTTTAATTTTATTGGGCTTTAGTAATATTCCACTTAACTGTATATGAAGCTTTATAATCACTTAGATTGAATCCCAAAATAAATGTTTTGGCTTGGAAAGTTATAGACTAAGGGATAGATACACCATTTGCACAACTCAGGCCATTTTCACATGAACACAGCCAATACCAGTGATGCACTAACGAGCTGTCAGGCTGAATGAAAAAGCAGAATACAAGATTTGTAGGTTCTTAATTAACACCCTGTATCCCACCTTCTCCACTGGTGAGCTTTTTGTCAAAACTTTGCATTTTTCAGAATCCAGAGGGAAAGAAAGATACAGTAACACTTTGCATTTCAGGCAGTAAACTTTGCCTCAGCATACTGTTAGACAATGCAAACTATAGTAGAGTTTATACTTCTGGATACAAACTGTTCTTTTATTAAGCAAGTCTTTTGGCAAATACCCTCCAGCCCTTTCATTAATAAACCAAGCTGAGAATCAAGCATCATGTTCAATTCTATCAGCATAAAATGGCCTTGGCACAAAAGTAAATAAATTAGATGGGTAGGATTTTTTTCTTTTTTTTTATTTATTAATGAAAGGTTCCATATCCAAAAGGACAATAAGGCTTTGAAATAAAATTTCAATACTTGCATTATTTATACCTGGAATTATACCAATGGAATAACAGGCTGTAAAGCTCCTGTAAAAATCAGTCTTTCAGGAGAGTATATGAAGTTACATATTTCTAACTATGGTACCCCTGTAGCACAATCTTTCTTTTAAAAGTCTATGATGTTTCAGAGCAGTGGGCTTGGCCACTTCATCAAGCTTTTCACTGTATAAGGAGAATATCTTATTAGTTGCTACTTAGATGACATATTTCATATAAGTTTGCTGTGTGTATTTATGTCTCCAGAAGGCTCCAAACTTCTCTTCCCAAATGTGTCCTTCACAGGGCAGTCCTGCATCTCCTTGCATTCCCATTCCTTCCTTCTTTATTATAAAAGGTATCTAAAAAGAGAAACAGAAATAGAAATCAAGAATTACAAACATTAAGAAAGAAAATCCCATACAACTTCAAAAACGGATCACCTACCTCAGGAATCAGCCCTGCAGCAGCTGTTTTTAAAATAGCCTAGTTTCAGTATTCAGGGTTAAAGGACCTGGTCTCTTGTTCCTGCTTTATTCTGTGCACCAGGAAAGCAGTTCTTCACAGTTCTTACTTTTGTTGACATCATATGGGTTTTTTCAACATGGAAATTTTCTTGTCAGTAGAATAAACCAAACCCCACATCGTAACATCCCATGGTGAAAAGTCATAGAGATTTTGTAGCAGAAAGGCATTTCCTTGTTTGCCTTTATTTTTGTCTTTGAAGGCAGGTCTTTAAGTAGTCACTCAACAGGACCAAGTGAGGAAGGATTCACACAGCAATCGTGTTTCTGGTCACTTGCAATTCTTGTATAAGTACCATTATAAACTTGAAGAAGTCTGATAACCCAAAAGCAAAAATGTGATGGGAAGTATCCACCTGCTGGAAAACATGGGAGATCCACCCAAGCCATACTAGATCATAGAATCATAGAATGGTCAGGGCTGGAAGGGGCCTTAAAGATCCTAGGTCTATGTAGATGTTTTATATTTCATACACAGCAGTCATAAATTTACCTTCAGCATTACTTAAAGGAAGATGCTTGTTAATTGAAAGTACTTACGGCTTCATGAGGTTATGTGTGTGTTGGGTTGACTTAGGCTGGCTGCCAGACACCCACCCAGGTGCTCTCACACTCCCCCTCCTCAGCAGCACAAAGGGGTGGAAAATACATGGAAATAATAAGGTGGAAAAAACAATAAGGAGGAAAAAAACTACTGTAGAGTCAAGATAAGGACAGGGATGTCACTTACCAACCACCTCCACAGCACGCTCCACTTACAGGAAATTAGTTTAGTTGATTGCCAGTTGAAACAGATCTGAATAGTAAGAAACAAAAACAAATTAAAATGACACCTTGCCCTCCACCACACCTTCTTCCCAAGCCCAACTTCACTCTTTCATTCCCAACTCTCCCATCCCCCCAGCCTTCAAATGGGGCAGGAGGATGGGGAGTGGTGTCTGTGGTCAGTCCAGAACAGCTCCTCTCTGCTGCTCCTTCCTCTTCATACTTTCCTCCTGCTCCAGCCTGGGTCCTTCCCAGGGGCTCCAGTCCTTCCAGAAATATCCAGCTGCTCCAGCATGGTCCTCTATGGGATGCAGAGGAGTCCCTCTGCTCATTCACTGCAGCACCTCCTCCCTTCCTCCTTCTCTCACCTTGGTGTCTCAGGGCTGTTCCTCCCACATTTCCCCTCACTCCTCACTGCCATGCAGTGCTTTGCCATTCCTCAGATACCCTTTCCAGGGTCTAATCTGTGTCCTGCAGTGGGTCAGTTGGAGCCAGCTGGAACTGCCTGTGTCCTGCATGGGGCAGCCCTGGCTGCTCTCACAGAGGCCCCTGCAGCCCCATGGGTACAGACACTCAATGCAACGTTTTACATTGAAAACTTACAGTTTTGAGAATTAGTAATCTCTTCTGCTGCCAACAGGAGTAGCTTCCTTGTCTTCTCACAGGAATACAACTTTAATTCAGATGGTGGCACAATGAAAACAGCTAGAGAATTAAAGGGCACAAATAATGAAAGATGGAAATACCAGGCTTCGCATCATGGTGCCTGACAAGATTAACAAAGGAAAGTAATGAGGAAACAAGTTGATGTATGTTGTTTTGAAATCATAAGAAAATTATATGGTTGCATGATCTAGACATTTGTCAACCAGAATCAACACTGCTAGAGTGAACTATGAAAGCGTGAAGCACAGTTCTGGTGTGGTGGAAACCAGCAGAGAATTTACAGAGCCTATACCAAACTGTCGTCTGGAGCTTGAGCAGATTTGCTCCTGCCAGCAGACCTAGAACAGGAAGGAGCCATGGATGAAACATCCTACAGGTGGGTCCATAAGAGCACAAGTACACCGTGTGTGACAACTGGGCCTGAGAGTCCTAGAGACTGGACTTATCTCTCATACATCACCTGGGAAAAGCACAGGAACTTCCAACATCTCTGTGCTAAATATATGACTTCTTTTTTTTTTATTATTATTTCTGTCTAAAAGAAGCACTGAAAAGAGAAGAACCTTTGCAGCCTTTGTAACAGTGAGGTGCAAGCTGTAGAAAGGCTTGATAGAGACCTGGTCACTGAACACAGAACTGTGTTCGTGTTCAGTGACACAAAAAGCTGTGCAGCACTGGGCATTGCAAGTCTGACTGCAGCTCTCCATCACGGTCATGACACTCTAACCCCCAGCCTTTGCTTCAACATGCTGCAGGTATTAGGAGATGTTCATAGGAGTTTTATATGAATAAACACAGCAGGCATGGGGCCATCATATTAGTAGCAATATAATTTCCCAGAGGGAACCTCTGCAGATATCACTGCTATTACAGCTGAACAAATACATAGTGAATAATCGGACAAGCGTCTTTCTGTTCAGGGGTTGTTGAAAAGTAGCTTAAGTTTGCTCAATTATATTTGTTATTCAGAGTCATCCAGTTGATAATTAGACGAACGAGTTTTGCTGTGAAGGTTGTTCACAAGCAAGCAGTTCATACCACCGTCTGCAGTTTGAAAAGTTTCCATTAGTTTTCACTGCTCATGTGGGTTACACACTAACGGAGCTGACTCCTGCCAGTGTATCACTCTTAGAATCCAAAATATGACATGAAGATTTTCTTACCAATTCGAAACAGATAGATCAAATATTCTCCAGTATTTTGCACTTCAAAGTTAACACTTTTGTGAACATTCCTGCCTTCACAAAATACTGCAGAGAATGATTCCGAAGCACCAGCAACACAAATTTCTCTCAGTTTTTCTGCTTTTTAGTGCCAACATATATTTAAGGATTAAATGTGAGGTACGTTTTGAAACCAAATGCTAAATTTTAAGTAAAACAGCATAAAAATAATTTGAAAATATCTGAGCAATGGTGTATTTTCAATGCACTCATTATCTGCATGCTGTAGACACAGTTATACCCTGATGCACTCAAATACAGTGCTTTGACAATTAAAATGATCTATTTTTTCCCTCCCACACAGTTTTTTTGAAGCTGTCAGATGCCTTTTTCTTCAAGACTACGTGATGTCCTATGTTTAGGAATGAACAATTTGAAAAAATTCTGAAAGCAGGGAAATGTGTTGTTTTTAAGGTCACATTATTTTCAAAGTTTAATATTTGAAGTTAAAATCTGGGGACCCTTCCTCCTTGACGTGAGTCAGGTCTGCATCAAAGCAAATCAGAAGTGTAGACGAGGCCCTAAGCAGACCTAATGTTGTTATTACAATATGATGAGGGAAAATCCCTAATCTGTGAGGTAATGTAAAGTACAGGTGCTTTTCTTTTTCACATTTGTCCTTTTCCATGATACAGCATAATCCAGGTGTGGTAAGAGTAGAGGTGATACCTAGGATAACACCATTAAGAAAGAAAAATAAGAAATTCAGCACCAAGTATTGTGTGCAGTTCTGGTGTCCTCAACATAAAAAGGACATGGATCTGTTGGAACAAGTCCAGAGGAGGGCCACGACAATGATCAGGGGACTGGAGCACCTCCTGTATGAAGAAAGGCTGAGAAAGTTGGGGCTGTTCATCCTGGAGAAGAGAAGGCTGCGTGGAGACCTCATAGCAGCCTTCCAGTATCTGAAGGGGGCCTACAGGGATGCTGGGGAGGGACTCTTAATTAGGAACTGTAGTGATAGGACAAGGGGTAATGGCTTCAAACTTAAACAGGGTAAGTTTAGATTGGATATAAGGAGGAAATTCTTTCCTGTTAGGGTGGTGAGGCACTGGAATTGGTTGCCCAAGGAGGTTGTGAATGCTCCATCCCTGGCAGTGTTCAAGGCCAGGTTGGACGAGGCCTTGGATGATATGGTTTAGAGAGAGGTGTCCCTGCCCATGCAGGGGCGTTGGAACTTGATGATCTTAAGGTCCTTTCCAACCCTAACTATTCTATGATTCTAAGTTACCAAGGAATGAATGGTCAGCCTCTCCAAGGAGACCAAGGATTAAAATACACCAAAAGCAGCTTCCACGTCACTGCTCTACTATTCTCCAGAACAGCTCTGGAAACATGTTTTAATAGCGTCAACACTGGCAAGAGCCTTACTAAAATGAAACAACTGGCAACATCAAAGCAAAGATGAAAATGGTGTTAACACAAGCGTGGTGTAATTTCTGCTGCTCCATACACTCACACCATCTGTCCAGGAAAAGCAAACACACAAACAGCAAACCTAAGCCTGAAGAGGAAGTCACAAAAGTCAATGAATGTTCAGACTGCTATAACTTGTCCCTTCTCTTATTCAAAAAATACCCTCAGAGGGACAAGAGGCAGGAGGTTTATCTCACAGAACTTTCTGTTCCTCACCTTCAGTACAGAAAAACTTGGGGGAAAAAAGCAGATATTCAGCACTTGAACTAACAGGCCCCAAGATCTGAAATTAAACTCTAAAAATAGGAGCAACAGAAAAGTGAAACAAAAATATGGTGCTAAAAAGTTCTACACTATGGTTGAATATATTTCTCAATAAAACAAACTTGTGCATGTTTCTTGTACAGAATGAAAGGTAGGTGACAGAGAAATGCTCAAAGAAAGAATACATTATAAATTAAACATATTTCTTTTTAACTCTGGTAGAGACCTTAGGAATGCATCATATTCTGGATTACATTTGGCTTAGCTCTACTGGGTCAAAAACATAGTGCAAAACTGTTCCCATTCTGCTTTCCATTTAGCAATACAGCGGTTTCTAGGGCCAGTACTAAACCTGGACAGAAGGAGCCTCTCACTACGTCTTATTCTGGAAGAGGGCAGCAGTAGGCAGAACAGGTCTGTATGGAAGTGTTTTCAATAAATCATTTGGGACCCAAACAGACAACCTAACCAACCTAGCTCTTTTAGCAGAATCAACTGTACCTAAATCATTTCTCACAGTTGTTTAACCTCCTCTTTCAAATCTTGTCTAACTTTAGACCTCTCATCCAAGACATACTTAAAAATCCTTAATACCACAACTGCCTTTGGCAGACTTTCTTGGGGTTTATGTATTCTTACTGCTAAAAGAGATCCTCAGTGTTAAATCTAAATTTCCCTTGCTGGCATTTTTACCTATTTCTTGTCCAATCTCCAGAGGACATGGAGGATGCTTTATTCCCTTCCTCCCTACTTGTTTTATATTTTCTCTTTTCCATGCTGTAAGACTGCTTTCCTTTCAGACTCTGTTCTTTAAGCTAAAATGTATCCCCCAGAAAACTAAAGAGAGAATTCCACCTTCCAGTTCCATCAGAAAAAGAAATGTAAGTCTCAAGAAAAGCTGTGATGGCATCTTAGAAGCTTTAGCACTTTTCAGCTGGCAATTTGTTATGTCTTGCATCCTGGCTGGTTGCTTCCTCCGTTTGAAAAGCATTTGTTATTTTAGAAAATAATTTCTTTTATTTCTTCATAAGTAAAGAACATTTTTTAATTCTCTGGTGAATTTACATTGTGTATTATGCATCTTTAATTAGCAGCTCTCTGCTTCAAAACATATGTTTCTTCAGATTATTGACATTAATAGACCAGAGTATCAAGTTTGTCATGTCACAATCTGTAGCCATGAAAAAAAAGTTATTGTATCACAAAGGATTATACACTCTAAAAATAGTCAAGATTAAAAGACTTGTCAAGAAAATTACATTCACCAAGATACATAGGAAAGAAAGCATCTCAATTATAAATAGGTTTAAAAAACAGTATTACTGTTACCTTCTTTCAGCAAGAAAATTAATCTCTAAAATAGATCTCCTCTCATGGAAAGTCTCCTAAGGCTGTGACCTATTCAGGTGACAGTTTAATCTATAAAGATCATATTTAAGTTTAAATAAACCATTTTACTGCCACTGTAATAGACCAAGAGCTCATGACCATGAGTTATGAATTATGAAGGAGAATAACTTACTGGAGAATGAACCATAGTTTCTTGAATTCCATTAACTCTACTGCTTGTATTTGTGGAAGTACAATTCTCATTATAGACTGTTCAGAACAGAGTTAATTTCCTAGCACCTAAACGTCATATTTTCCATCACACTTTTTTTGTATAACCCACAGCCTGTGACCTTTTGCATTCTCTCAGTTAGTAGGTGGACTTAGCTCATTTTGAGAGCTGTGGGTGCAGTGCCACCTTTGGAGGACTGCTACTGACACTGCATTTTATAGCAGTCTCAGTATTAATAACATTCTGATTCATAGAATCATGGGTTGAAAAGGACCTTAAGATCATCTAGTTCCAACCCCCCTGCCATGGGCAGGGACATCTCACACTAGACCAGATTGCTCAAGGCCCTGTCCAATCTGGCCTTGAGCACTGGCAAAGTGGCAGGTAAGAGCAGGAACAAATTGTTGCTGCTGCTGGAGACTTTGAGAGCTGGTAGTGAGGTAGGCTGCAACTGAGCTATGGTTTATGTACCCAGTGCTGTAGATAGAGCTATACCCTGTGCAATTGGACTTCTGGCCCTCGCTAGCCATGATTCTGGGTTATTTAAACTGTTATCCTGGAAGATTTTAAACCCTTAATTTCAGGGCATTGCTCTTGGCATTCCAAATCAATTGCTTGCTTTTTCTCTTCTATTTTTTCACAGCCAGTTCATATTGCCCTTGACCATCTACCTTTCTTTCGTTGGCGATTTATTTAACTTTTACCCAGTAAAGGTTGCTGATTACAGCCTAGTAACTGGACAAGGTATGGTGAGTGCTGTGCCACAAGGGCAGCTCTGGGTGGGACAGCCAACTCTAAGAAGGGAAATTCAGTCCCTCACCTTACATTGGTAATAATATCGTATCTGGTTTCCTAGCAGAGTGATGTAAAAAATACTCCTATGTAAAATGCTCTGCTATGGCACTAGACATGGAGTGCATATTCCCCGATAGATTGTGTTAGTATTTAGAGAGTAAAATAAAGAAAAAATCATAAAACTTATTCTTTATCACCTTTTAATACTAATCATCTATACTAACCATTTATACTATGCTAATCATCTTTTATACTAATATAATAAAATAGCTTTGGTGTATTTTACCTTTGCTGAGCATTCACTGTTTTGTATAACTTCTACTGACATGAATAAGACTGAAGTTATATATGGCATTTGATTTTCTTTTATACATCAGATAAAGTGTGACATATTGCGAATACTGTTGCCATCTTTTTTCATTAAAGTTGAACCTACACTCCTGCAGTTTGCTTCAGCATGTCCTATGGAATAACCATCCTTCAGAAGAAGAGATGTGACATCTGATATTGCAGAAAGGATGACTTCAGATGGCTGCAGACAGAATGTCTTGCTATGACAAACCAGTATACAACCTTCACTCATTTACTGTCTCAGAAGAGTGACAGATATTGATAAGGACCATGCCTTCACTTATCAAGAGCACTACTTTTTTAAGAAACAGACAGAAAGGGGGGGGGGGGTTGGGGGGGGGGGGGGGAGAAGACAGCTTCTAATGAATTCTTCATGCCCTGCACCCTCTGTCTTGATTAGCTGTATTGGGTCTGGCTTGGATAGAGTTATCTGTCTTAGCAGCCTGAATGGTGCATTTGATCTGTGACTGAGCCAGTACTAATAACACACCAGTGCTTTGCCTATGGCTGCACAGTGCTTGCACAGTGGGTAACTACAGGCAGGCAAGAAACTGGGAGGGGACATAGGCAGTACAGATGGCCTGACTTGGCCAAAGGGATATTCCATGCCGTGTGATGGTGTGCTCAGCAATAAAAGTTCAAGGAAAAGAGAAGGAAGGGGGGACGCTTGCATTCACGGTTTTTGTGTTCCCAACTAACCACTATGTGTGCTCAGGCACTGCTTTCTGGGAAGTGAAAAGTAGAGAATAAACACCTTATTTTGCTTTGGTTGCATATGCAGCTTTTGCTTCACCTGTTATCTCTTTATCTCAGTCCACATGTCTTTTCACTGGCTTTATCTTTTCTCCCTATGCAAGGGGAAAGGGGAGTGACCAAGCAGCTGGGTGGGTTCTCTGTTGCTGGCCGGGGTCAACTCACCACATGAGCTCTTTTATTTAAGCCAGAGAAACTCTTGATACTGGGCTTCAGTTCAACACTGGGTTTATTTCTAGCAGTAACTTAATAAAGCAATAGCTACCAGGGTATGTGCTCAGCAAGACACTTGCAGGTGTGTCACAGAGCCAACATTTGGATGACTAATTTCTTGCTAATCTTAGCAACAGTGAATATTATACTCTAATGAGTTAACTTCTGCTGAATTCTGTTTCTTTAATGCACACCATGCAAATATGCTCTGCATCAGCAACAGCAATATAAATCTGCTTATTTCACATACTTCTTCACGATCATATACACTGTTTAAAAATTTTTTGCTACTAACTTCTGCTGTCAAGTTCAGCTTTTTCACAATGTCCTGTAGCACTGTATCTGAGAATATGTGTTAATTTACTTTACACACATATGCCACATGCTGTCGACTTCTCCCTTTCAAGGTACCGATGCAATAGAGCACTATGCAGTGCATTTACATATTTTGCTACACTGAAGTATCAGGTGCTTTTTAATTCTTCACAGCCATTGTATACAGCATCAAGTCAGCACGCTGCAGCAGGCAGCTGACATGCAGCAATGATTACTTAGATCCCAGATACAACAGTTTTACTGAGAAGGCAATTTTAAGTAGATATCTTACTATTGTGTGGTTATCCATTTCTGAAGGGAAATAAGGCATCTTTTCTGCTTTGCACTACGTTGTTTTAAGCATGCTTTTCAAAACGACAAAGAAAAGCTTCAACAAATTAGCAAGTGTAACCCATTATCTTTTAAATAATGGTTTTAAGACAAGGCTTTTGGGGCTCCACCTCTAGTATTTGAACAACTGAGACTGTCAGTACAGTCCTGCATCACACAGCTGCATAAATAAGACTTAGTGACAAATGCATCATTTCACAGATTATAATCTACTTTATGTAGTGCCACCAAAATATTGTCTATATGCAGAATGCCAAATTAAACTTTCCTGTTTTATCTTCACTTAGGAGTCTTGACTGCCTCAGTCTTGACTCAGTCTTGACTACCTTAAAGGAACATGTCCTCATGTTTGGGGTTTTTTTCTGAATAGTACCCCCAGGGAGTGATAAAACTTGAAAAATGAATAGTACTCTGACTCATCCAGAGAGAAGGCTGTAAACTGCCTGCTGGGTCGTAGCAGATGGGACTAAAAATGGGGAAAAGTAGCTCAATACAACGTGGAAGTAAGGGAAAAGTTCTTTTCTCCCTGAAAAGGAGAAAGATAAAACAAGAATGACTTTTCTGTTGCATATATGAAATATGTGAAATGCATATGTTGTCTTTTTTACTTTGTGCCTTTTGCTGAATTCAGTGATACCACTGTGAGATAGGCATGTTCAGATCATCCCTGCCAGGCTGATTGAGGATTTAGACATATTGACACCTAATTTGTGAATTTTGAGAGTCTTTAGACAGACACAGATGCTGAGCTGTTCTGCTCAGATAAAATGGGAGTTCACCTTATCTTATATATTGGAAATGTACATACCAAACCAGGTTTTTGCTAGAAATCATAGTTTGTAGCTTGTATGAGGCATGGTTAGGCTTAATAAGGCAAATATGTGTAAACCATATCCTGGGCTGCATCAAAGGGAGCCTGACCAGCAGGTTGGAGGAGGTGATCCTGCCCCTCTACTCTGCTCTTGTGAGTTGGAGTATTGTGTGCAGTTCTGGTGTCCTCAACATAAAAAGGACATGGAACTGTTGGAACAAGTCCAGAGGAGGGCCACGAGATTGATCAGGGGACTGGAGCACCTCCCGTATGAAGATCAGCTGAGAAAGTTGGGGCTGTTCATCCTGGAGAAGAGAAGGCTGCATGGAGACCTCATAGCAGCCTTCCAGTATCTGAAGGGGGCATATAAGGATGCTGTGGAGGGACTTCATTAGGGACTATAGTGATAGGACCAGGAGTAATGGGTTAAAATTTAAACAGGGGAAGTTTAGATTAGATATAAGGAGGAAGTTCTTTACTGTAAGAGTGGTGAAGCACTGGAATAGGTTGCCCAGGGAAGCTGTGAATGCTCCATCCCTTGTGGTGTTCAAGGCCAGGTTGGACAGAGCCTTGGATGGCATGTTTTAGTGTGAGGTATCCCTGCCTATGGCAGGGGGATTGGAACTTGATGATCTTACGGTCCTTTCCAACCCTAAATATTCTATGATTCTATGATTCTATAATATTTCTGAGGAGGATACTAAGATTCTTTGTAAATCTGTTACTTACTGGCTTAACTATGAATGTAGATCTCAAGTTTAGACACCACTGTTAAAATATTTTGGCTCTGATGCTTGAAATTGATCCAGCAAATCTTAGTCCCAGTACATGTACCATGTTCATTTCACTTAAAAGTCACTATCAAGAGTTACTTGTTGTCACTATCAATAAAATAAAAAGTTAGGTATGTACTTACTGCTGTACAGAAAATAGGGATCAAGGGTTTTTTTCTATGAAAAGTAACATACTTAACCATTTTCCCCTGAAGGATCAAGTCAATGAACTCTAGACAAGTATAGCCCTTATTTAAGAAGAGCATGACTGCCAATACTGCAAGTTTCCTTGCCATCAGCCAGATTTACAGTGCTTCATATTCTTCCTTTCACTTCCCAGGCACTGTCATTATCTAATGCTGTATTGCTAGCTGGGCTTCGTTTTATTTAGCAATCTGCAGTATGAAATATTCTCCTAATAGCCTTCATTACCACGACCAGGAAAAAAAATACTTCTCTTTGTGGCAGTCCTTCAGGACAGGATGCGTTAAAGCTATGTGTATAACTGTGTGTGTGGTGTGTCACTACTTACTCATCTGAAGCAAAGATGTCCATCTTAGGGCAACTAAGATGATTAAGGGAGTGGAGCATCTCCCTTATGAGGAAAGACTGAGGGAGATGGGCCTCTATAGTTTGGAGAAGAGGAGATTGAGGGGTGACCTTATTAGTGTATATAAATATATAAAGGGGGAGTGTCACGAGGATGGAGCCAGGCTCTTCTCAGTGGCAAACAATGAAAGGACAAGGGGTAATGGGTACAAATTGGAGCACAAGAGGTTCCACTTAAACCTGAGAAGAAACTTCTTCTCAGTGAGGGTGACGGAACACTGGAACAGGATGCCCAGGGAGGTTGTGGAATCTCCTTCTTTGGAGACATTCAAAACCCGCCTGGACACGTTCCTGTGTAACCTTATCTAGGTGTTCCTGCTCCGGCAGGGGGATTGGACTAGATGATCTTTTGAGGTCCCTTCCAATCTCTAAAATACTGTGATACTGTGATACTGTGATGTCCAGGAAACCAGAGCAGGAGCAGACCCTGAACAATAAGAACATGCTACAACGCTGACACCTGTTGGTAACATATGTGGCAAACTGTAATGACATCTTTACAGTTCCACATTTTCAGAAGACCCAGGAGCTCATCCTAAATTAATACACCTCCATCTGCACATGTAAGTCACCTGGATACGAAGACCAGATGCGAGGCAAAAGCCTGAAGACTTGATCCTCAGCCTTTCTGGAAGTATCTGCTGAGATCTGTATGAAGATGAGGTCTAATAACAGCTACAACAAATCAATGAGCACCAGTGAGGGTGGCATGCCTAGAGGCTGTTTCACCTCAGCATATCACCTGTAGTAAGCAACACATGGAACATTGAACAGTTCAACACACTGAACTCCACATCAGCATGTCACCTGTAGTAAGCAACACATCCTGCAAAGCACTGAAAATATACCATAATTTGTGTCACTAAAGTTTTCTAATTTAAATGGCTGTAAATGTAAGATGGAACCTCGAAATGAAATACCAGTCTTCAGGAAAACAGCAACTGAAATGACAGCTGTTTAAGTGGCAATGTGATATCTTTTTTACTGCTTCTTTCCTGTAAAAAAGTGAGATGAGTTTGACTAGAACAATAAAAAAGTGAATCTGTACGGTGGCATTCCTCCTACCACAGCAGTGCTCTGCACTTCTATGTGAGTTTTTTTATGAGGAGCTGCTAAATGAGGAGATAAGCTCTACAGTAAAACAGAGGCAACTGGATCTGCTTGGGGTCTAGCATGGCTCCTCTGGCTGTCCTTACAGAAGATAAAGACTATAATCAGCTCCTATAATTACTCTCCAGAGGAAATATGTGTGATTTGAGAACTAGAGCATTCCAAGTTCAGCACCTAATGACCAAGCCAACCTTCATGACCTTTTTCCCCAGTGTTTAGCAGTTACATTAGTAACAGCCACCTAAACTCTTGCTGACCTAAGAGGCAATGTTTCCATATGTGCCCTCTGTTTTCTACTGTATGACTCCAATATTTCTGAGAAGAAGCAACATCAGCAACAAGTTGAATGCTCAACTGAACTGGCAGCAAATCCTGTAGACATTCAAGGTCACAGAGTAGTCTTCACTCATCTGGTGATTGGTAGCCTCCTTTTCAACAGTTAAATAATTAATTCAGCCTTCAGCACATTAAAAAGCAATGCCTCTTGCAGGGTAAACAGGAGTTCAAACCCCTCTCCAGTTCCCAGTTTGTGTCATGTATAGGGTCCCGTGCTCCCTCAGCAATCTGTTTACCCTTTTTTCCTTGGAGGAATGGTCTCTTGACCAAAGGACATTACCATATCTCCTCAACACTGTCTTTACTCTTAGATGTGCACTTCTGTGATGCATTTACAAGAAAGAAAAGGAGGGATAGGATCAGCATAGATACTCAAACCTGCAGAAAGCAAGTTAGATTTAGTCAAACTGAACTGTCTTCAGAACAAGACCTATGTCTGATGACCCTCAAGGGCTGCTCATCACAGCTAGGTAACGATTTACACAAAGGAAATTGCCTTTGCCAGTCATTTGTATCTGAGATGCAAAGTACAAAATGGGTAAGATTCACCTGCATGAGAGGTAATCAAGACTCACACCAAAACTTTCTCTGTTGCAGTTCAGCCTGTTTCACAGTTCTGGAGTATTGTACTTGTGAATGATACCAGGCAGCGAAAATGCTAAACTTTGTTAGGGTGAATGGTGAAATTATGTAGCCACTTTTATTTTTATGTTCTTTACAGTAGATATATTGAAGTTAATATGGATCCAGTGTGGTCTGAGTCACAAGGGAATGTAGGATTCTTATACCAAATCACAGGAGTCAGTAACTTTAAACCTGCTACTCTCACCTTGCTCAGTAAAACAAATAACTGCATGCAGTTGGTTTTAGCTGTGTCACATCATAGGAAAAAGTATCATACAATGTTAGGAGTTAAAGAGGACTCTAGAATCCTGCCATGCCCTCCAGATCTGCAGCAAGGATTGCAATGAAAAGTCAGAGCAGTTTCCAAGAGAATGCTTTGCTCCCCCAAACCCTTATGGTAATGCACAGACTGGCCCTACCATCTCTGTTTACCCTGAGATCCTATTTACCTCTGTGCAAGACTCTGAGTGTAGGGCTCTTTGCATTAGCTCCAACATCTCTAACCAGAGAGTTGTTTCCTGGGACTTCATATAGCTCTTGCCCTAATAAGGGGTTGAGACATGAGCCAGGAACAGTCTCAGAGCATTTGCTCAAATCTGCCTCTTTTGAGAGGTTAACTTCCTTGCTGATGCAGGCCAACAGGTTAACAGCAGCCTACACTCTCTCCTAATTCCACACAAAGATCTTAGCGTCTGTCCTAGATGCCTCTCCCTAAGGAACCACCCCCATGTCCCTTTTATTCACAGCAGAATAAGCATCTAAAACGAAACCGGGAAAAGATAATAAAGCCCTCCGCCCAACTCGTAACATCTCCCGTTAAGAGTACCTGTGGATTGTTTGCTGAGAAAACACCCTCAAATACCCTGATAATGTTAGCAGATTTTATGCTCAGCAGTATTAGTACGTATTTGTGAAACAGCTACAATCATAATTCATCTACAAATCTAATTGGGGAATCTGGAGATTAACCCACTGCAAATATTAAATCCTAACTCTTCTGTAGTTCCTGCACAGCCTGCCAACTTCCTCCAACATATTACACACAATTTAATGTTAGTCTTTTGCATAACCACTTTTACCACATTTTATTGCCGCAGGGCTTTGGGTTTGGTGTTTGGTTGTTGGTTTTTTTAGTAAAGCAATTATGCAAGTGCTGTTCTAAAGGCAAAACATGTAGTTCATGCTGAACTAAAATAATTGACTTGTGAGTGACAAAATAATTATATATCCTAGGTATTTAGCTATTTTTATATATTATAATTACTATCTTTGCTGCATCAGGAAGAATACAGTGTTCTCAAAAATAAAGATTAATGATATTGGGTGAGTGGATACACAAGAATGCAATTTTCTTAGAAACATATTCTCTATTAAATTAAAAAGTTGGGAGCCCCCAGTCAGTAAACTTGCATTGCTGAGTGTTTGGTGGGGTTATTAACCTTGCTTATTTAAAACTTTTGATCAGTCTTCTTCACAATCCATAGCAGTTTTTTGCTAGTGATCACTCCAGTCTTTAAGTCAGAATCATCCTTTCAGAATATAATCTTAAATGTCAATATTGTTTTGTTGTTGCTATAAAACCACAGCTGATAATAGCGAGGAAGCAAGTTGAGGGTGTGTAGGTGCTGCCCTGGGATAACAGAGATATATTTTGCACGTATAGGTGCTGCATCATGCAAATTAAAAATGAATTTGATGCAAGCACCAAAGAATTTCAAGTATTTTGCAGTCATGGATATTGTAGAAATTGGGGCAATGGATTTACAGAAAAAAATCAGGAAAAAAAAAACACATTGAAAAGTGATATGCTGGGATTTATGAGATCAGGTTTACAATCTGAAAAGCAAGGTGAAAGGTTATTAGCTATTTAATACAGCTAAAGTCTTGGCTGCAGATACATTGTAAGAGCCATTTAGAGATTCGGTTGATTCCTCATTTTATGAAATCAGGGCTGATATGGACAGAACAGTATCCTACAATCATTGCACCTTTTTCAGAAAAATCAAATGAGGCACAAAAATATTTTGTGAATGCTCTTACATGAATTAAACTATCCAGAGCAATGAATAGAGTTGGCAGTGGTGATCAAGCAATTACCTGATTTTAAATAGATGAATAGTGTTTTGAAAATGGTATGATCATGTCAACCTAAAACATTGAGTCCAATTTCAATGAACAGATCCCAGCGTCACTATTATATTATTATATTAGTTTTAATGAAACGAAAAAGGACTAAATTCAAATAAAAACAGGCACAGCACGGCCTCTTTTTACAATAAAACAACTACAAAGGTGTGGGGGGCACTTTCTGATCTTCTGCATGAGACCTACTACTGATAAAAGGACTAGTCCTTTCCATTAGAATTGAAATAGTTTCACATCATGAGCCAGAGGAGAGAATACTGGGGACCTTAGGGAGATTTCCATAATCCAAATTCACTGATGGACCACGGCTGGTGGATCCATTTGTTTCCAGATATAGATCCTGCTCACTCAGTGGCAGCAGTAGTAATTTCAGCAGTTTCTGTAACATAGCAGCAGTTCTCTTCAGCCTTCCCTGCTGCACTGTAGCAAGAATGTTGGATGAAGGAAGGATTCCTGCTACTTTATGATGCATGTTTCTTTCCCTGTAAATGTATTTCCCTTGTCATTATATACACTGATGCTGTTAAACACCCTCTTCTAGTTTTAAAATAAATACACCTGAATTTAAATAAACACAGTGTGTAAAGTGTTCGTGGAATGCCCTAAATACCCCATGACTTCATCCTTATGTACACCTTGAGAAGTTTGTCCTTTCCTTTGAGTTTCTGTACCTATATGTGCAGTTTGGCACAAATCAAAGTCGAGCAACATGGCACAAACTGCTCTAACAGCCCTTTTCCTATAAAACCACAGGTATAGCTCCTGTTCTGGGGCAAAACAGCCTCACCCAGAAGCCGGTTTTCAAGAACGTGGAGCTAGGTGCTGCTTTCCCAGATCTCCTCCACACAGCAGCAGGTACGCTGGCAAGGAGCCACTGCTTTTCAGTGCAACAAAACATTGCCAAGCAGCTGATTAGTGGTACCTTGCTCCTGTAATGGACACTGCCTACTCCATCACCCTTTTCAAGGTGGAATGAGCTGAGCAGAGGCTGAGAAATTCTGTTTCTCATATAAAAGACATGCCTCCATGATTGGCAGCATGTTCTGTTTTGGGTTTGGTTGGGATTTTTGTTACTCACATTTTATTATCTTAGTATGGCTAGGTTTACCAGAAGGAGGAAACTTCCCTTCTCTTCTGGTAACTGCATTCTCTATCTCCTCCTGCTCTTCTTGTAGTGTATTCTGCAGCGCCACACCATGGCTACTCTGTATCTCTCACACAGAATCACTATACTGTTGTTATTAAATATTTACAGTATTTATAGCAACAGGATTTACCTGCCAAAACAAGAAGGGTTTGGGTTTTCTGACCCTGCTTTTTTTGAACAGTTGTCTCACTAGTCAAGTTCATTGGCATCGTATCTTCTCTGGCAAAACTGCAGTCATTTTGCCTGGTTGAGGACCTGGCCACAGTTAGCTGCATCTATGCTGTTGCCAAATGGGATTACTGCAATACACTATACATGTGGCTAGCTCTGAAGACCACCTGGAAGCTGCAGCCAGAGCAGTATGTGGCTGCCCATGAGATTAACAGCATCAGCTGTGAGGCACATCGACTTTCCAAACACTGCACTTTCCACCTATTTGCATACGGCTGCAGAGGCAGTGAGATGGCACTCTGTGAAGTCCTGCATGAGGCAGTCATAGGCAGCCTGCCTCTGGCTCACAGGTAGCGTTTTAGAGCAACAGAGCTGTGATAGCTAAGAGTCTGAAATGGGAAAGACAGGGTACTCACACTGCAGTCCTTGACAGAGCACTGTCCTCACCTATCTGGCAGAGCCCACAGTGGAATAAACAAATTTTTCTCTGACCTCTGCTGCAACAACTGATTTTTAAGTTTTATGTACAGAGCAATTATGATCCGTGTATACAGCTTGACAGAGACTGGTGGAGTGGTGTACTAATAATGCACCTATATGCAGTAATACTGTTCATTGTATTTTAAAGTCACAATCTATTGTGCTCACAAATGATAAAAGCCACTAAGCAGCAAGAAAAAAAAAAAAAAAGAAGCCCAGCTTTCTCTACATTTTCTTCCACCAGAGATCAAGTAGCTGGGCTGCTTTGGCCGTGCTCCTCATGTGTCCCCACCACAGCTCACATAATACTTTCCTGACAAGCCTCATCCCTCATATCACTGATGGATTTATATTCTGCTGAGCTCAATTGAGTACTTAGATAGTCAGAATCTGATCTCATTACAAGTGTCTCAGCATAACTAACTCCAGGGAAGTCAACGGAACCAAGTTACATTTACAGACTTGGAGCCAAATTTTTAATTCACTACCCAACATCTGTCATAACCTTCAATTTAAACCCTCTATGGACATGACCTACATTCCTAAAGCTTACAGATGGTATTTTAATATTTCTATAAAAAGCAGATTCTTGCATGCCAGAGAAGTGTACTCAGTTCTTCTCATCTAAGATATCTGACACGCACCCAGATTCCACAGGGAGTGTTTATAAGGGCAGCCAGTTGGAGCTAAGACAAAATGAAAGGGAAAAGAAAAGAAGGCAGCTATGACAACTGAAATGTCAACATGCAGGCTAGCATAAAGCTCAGTTCCAAAACTAATTGGAAAGGGGAACTCAGATCTTTTTTCCTCCAATTCCTGTCTATTAAACCTTTCAGTGACCTCATCAAAACTCTGCTTGTCATGAAAAGTCTGGCATCATCAATCCTTGCTCAGAACAGCTTTGGAATGGTTTTTCATGCAGCTTTTCATGATGGAGCCTAAAATATGTGCTGCTTCACATTTAAACACAGACTGAGTTCTCCTGTTTGGACATACTTTTTCCAGTTTGGCTTTTTCTCTCTGCATTTTACACTGCGAGGAGCATTGATTAATGTGAATGTTTTAGCTGCAGTTGTTGTTTGTGTATAAACTTTTGTTAAAACAAGTACTGCAGAATAAATGACCTTTATACAGACACCTATTAAGGCACTAAAAGGCTTGGCTACATTCATCCCAGACGCTTATACATAACGTTTGGAACAATAAAGGGATCAGCAGCTGCAAGGGGTTTGAATTGAATTCTTTAACAATAGAAAAGTTTTTCAGGCCCAAATACCAGCAAAGAGAATTTTTTGCAGATAATCCAGGAGAAAGAAAATAATAAAAAAAATGCTAGCCAACTTTGCAGCAGTTAGCATAAGGTTGCCATCTGAAACATGTCAGCTTAAGAGTGCCCCATAGCACCATTCTTTTACACAACCATAGTATTCAGAACTGTTTCCCCAAATAATCCCAGATGGCATGCCACAAAATTTCAATTCATTTTAAAAGCTTTCTTTGCTGTTATTATGTGATTGAAAGTGCAAAAGCAAGTTGCCATTCTCATGGCACTATTTGCATTGGCTATTATCCCCTAAAATCCCCTTTAAACAGCTACATTGTCAGCCCATAGGACTCATTTAGAACTACAAAAAAGCCCAGATTAATTCGATCAAAGGGAGAGCCAAGTACAAAATGCACTTTTCAAACTGTATCAGAGTAGGTTCCTTTTACAGATTGCTGCATGGATAGAGCAATGCAAAAAAACCCTGCCTGAAATAAAGCCTGAGCACTAACAGAAATAACTGCATGTTTCACATGAAGCTTCTGGGGCTCTTCCAGGTTAAATCTCTCACTACAAATGATTAGAATAAAATATATTTAAATATAAGTCTGTAAATTAAGTAACAAGCACCAGGTTTTGCCTGTTTGGCTTTCCGCCGCCACTTTCAGGAAGCACCAATGTATTGCATGGATAACTTAGCCAGCGAGAGACATTTCTGAAGTGTGTGTGCAATGGAATTGTAATTACTTAACAGTGAGCAATGAAACCTCCAAAAGGTGCAGACAATGCACCCCAGAATTATTTTGTTGCTATTGCAAAAAATCATCATCATTGGAGAGGCAAAGGAAAAAGAATGGTACCATTTCTGCAAAATATTCTGTTTTGTGACCTAAGGTGGACTCTTTTGAGTCAAGCATAACATAGGTCCATAGATCTACAGCCAAAGAGTCTCTAGTGGCTTCTCAGTCTCACCTGGGGTTCTGATGACAGGCAACAATGCTGATATCTTTGTTTCTCACAGGAGCTCCTTTGGTGTCTCTGCACTGTCTCACTCAGTCTCTATCGGAGCTTGCTTAGTGGTGCTGCCATCAGTTTTCTCACCCTCGGTCTGAAGCAGTTTCTTCAGCAGCTGCTTTTATGTACAGAGATGAACATTTTGCAGAGTAAAGAACTGCAGCACAAAGGTAGAGCAACTGAACACGTGCAGCAATATATGCCATTTCCTCTTACAGAACACATCAGGCCAAGAGAGAAATGCTGAAAAGCTGAGCAGCTGCAACTAACATTAAAGTCATTTGCTGTAGGGTGAAACTGGATGAATGCTTTTGTTAGTCTTTTCCACTGGGGTTTAGATTTTTGAACAGTACCATTTTAATATAGCAGTTCTCTTTGTTTATTTACTTCTTGTATTTTATGGAATAAGTGTCTGTGTGGTGTTAGTAATAAATGCTGTGTCGCAAGAAAGTGTTCCTGTGGAGACAGAAATAGCTCCCACAGTGAAAAAAGGCCTTGAAAATCTGTGTAATAAATGTATATTTGTAAAATCTATTAAAGCACTAGCATACAAACCTTTTTTTACTGCTTTTAATTATGAAAAATATTCTTATTTGTGATCTTGGGAAGAAGGAAAGATAAAAAGTTAATGTAAAATCAATTATGTATTTTAAGGGCGCCCATATTTTAAAAAAGCATTGCAGTTACACTGTGAAAGAGTACATATTCACTTAGAGACACAGTTTGAGGTTTTAAAAACCTCTCGGGTTTAAACATTTGTATGTTGCTCGACATATTCAATGGAAATAACTGCCAGATCTTGTTAAAGTCAGTCATAATGATGTGCTCAGGTACAGAGGAGTGCTTCAAATAGGCTGCTTTATCCCCCCAAAATAAGATGACTTCAATCAGTATTTGTCCCAGACATCTCTTTAACATAAGGCATATGAATTACCACACTATTGCAACACTCCCAGTACTAAAAAGTTGTTTCAGCCTGCAGAAAAAATATAACAATTTTATGGAATTAGCTGCTAGTCCTGTGAACGTGTGTTAAAACTCATTAAAAACCATAAAGTCTTAGAAATTTTTTTAGAATCATGTGTGCACAGCTGGATCCAAATACGCTTTTAGATGTCCAACTATCTGTAAATGGGTGCAGAATTACTTCCTGACATGAGTCAGCAATGCATGTTCACAGTGCTGAGATACCTGCATGGACTCAGATCAGGTGCGCACTCAGAAGGTCTGGTGTGTTTATTCATATATATTCAGTACTATTTTTCGGTACTGAATGCCAGGGTAATTTGGGAAAAAAACACCCAGCTATTGCAAACATGCGAGAAAAGTCTGCTTCTCCAGGCTCTTCAATATCAAGCATTAGATTTCATTGTATATGATGGGATGCCAGATCTTCCCCCAGTCACAGTTTTGGCTGCCAAATCTCAAGCATGTGGAAAGGATACCCCATGCCTTATCACAGTACCAGTATAGTTTCAGGTGTTCCCATTATTTACTGCTTTTATTACAGAGACAGCACCCCTGCATGAGCATCACCTGAACAGTGCAGCTCAGGTGCAAAGAGCAGGTACCAGAATATTTACTATAGGCTTTTCAGAAGCACATGCAGTTGATCTGCCTCTGCTTCATCTTGAAATCTGTAATAAAACTTGCTCATAGGAACATCAGGGTTTTCTGGTGGGTTGTTTCTTTTTTTCTTCATTTGATGATAAAATTAAACCATCTCTAAACACTTTTGAAATATATTTTTTTATGTTTCAAAAGTAGACCTAAAAAATCACCTCAAACAGTCTTTGGAAAGGGAGGTGCAGCCTTGGTCCCCTGCAGGGCATGGGCTCAGATCTGAACTGCCCCTTGAGCACCTGGGTTATGGTGTATATTTACACTCTGATTTTGCAGGCTGATTTAAAGCATAGTCTCACCTCAGGTACATTACAATAAACCAATGTATTGAAACAAAAGAAAAGCTGCTGTGAGAGGGTTCTCATTAAAGAAATTACTATTTCCTAACCGAAGGTCTACAGGGAAGGAGAACTTGTCTTACCACTGCTGCTATTTACTTCTTATTAAGCCAACTACCTGGTAAAGCACTTATGGAGCAACAACAACCTCCACTTCTCAAAGATGCTGATACCACAAGGGGATGTATTATGGATCTCATGACCTGGTTGCATTTCTCACCTGGCTGGAAAGCCTTCGTCATACGCATACTCCTTTAAACAAAATGCCAGCCACCTCCCTGTACCTCTGGAGGCAGCTGAAATAAGAGGAAATTTTCCCTTTTCTCTCTGTGCTTCCTTCTCATTCTGGACAAAAGACTGCTGTGAGCAAAGCTGGCTACTCTGTGGTGCTGTGAGGTGTATGGAGCTGTGGCATCACAGAGTGATAGCCACCTTGTTGAGGCACATGGCTTCACCACAGAGCAGCAGCCATCTAGTCGTGGGGGGCATGGCTTCACTATCCCTACACAACCCACAGAACACAGGCTGTAAGGAGCTCTGCGCAGCCCAGGCAAAGCACATAGGAGATGTGAGGATATGAAGGAGATGGTTGCCGCTATGGGGCTTAAAAGTTAGGGAGAGACTTTTTAAAGAGAGACCAGGGAAACTGCAGTTGACACTGCTAAGAAGCCTACCACCCAAAAGCAGGCGGCCAGCTGCTTGTTGAAGAAAGGACTGCAAGCATGTCGTTTGGTCAATTAGCTCACCACAGCTGCCAGCACATTTAAAATAGATTTATTTAATCAGTAAAACATTGCAGGTGGTGTAAATAGCTGTTTCTTGGCAGAATTTAAACCCATCAGCAAAGGCAGATGAATAGCAAATGTGTAACGTGCTCCTCCTCACCCCTGGTAGGTGTCCAACAAAAGCAGTCTCCAGTCAGTAGCTGGAGAAAACAGCCACCAGCAAGTTATACATCTGAGGGATGTGAAATAGCAGCACTGACAATGGCTCAAGTTTCCTAGCAGTGTAATTTGCAGGAATTTCTGTTTCTGCAGATGAGAGCTGCAGCTCTAACCTGGGGCAAAACATCCTATTTTTCTGAGGTTGCTTTTTTGCCTGAGATGGGGGCAAGGGAGAAAAATCCAATATAGCGGAAAGCAAAGGAAAGCTGGAGAAATCCGCTGAGGAGCACCAGTAGAGGCTAAGCCAGGGCAAGGGCATGAAAAACATAAAACATGAAAGAAAGCTTTTACTTATTTACTTGATGACTGTGTTTGTGCATTTGATTATTATGGTATTAAGCTACATTTATTGTATTTACTAGATAATAGTCAAACGTTTGTAAGTTGATTTTCATAAGAATAATTTCAGACTATTTATGGCGTAAGGACAGAAGCACTCCTGCCTCTGTACTTAAATACTGAATTTAGGTAAATTTATATAGCTAGGTAATGAATAGAAACTATACTAATAAATTAGGTATGCATTACGTTTTATTTGGGGGGGGGGTATTTTTTTAAATCCAAATTTCTTATTGTGAAGTATGCAATGAGTAAAGATTCTATAGATGGCTGTTTTAAACTAAAGAAAAACTGTTGCTTTGGTTTGGGTTTTTTTTTCCCAGAAATTGGCAGCATCTATGATGTGGTTCACGTTAAAAATATACCTGTACAAATATAAACCTTTGTAGGACACATACCCATTTCCTTAGCAGCAGCTGTAAAACCCAGCACTTACATAGCTGATCTGTGGGGTTTCATTAATGACTTATTTTCTGTCTTCATGCTAAAGCCCTGGTAAGGGAGGGGTTCAAAGGAAAGGTAGAGAGGGGGTCAGGTGGGAAGAAGTCAAGCCTGAAAAAAGAGTTTAGTGATGTGAAAAGAAAAAAGTAAATGGGGTAAACAAGCATTTTATGCTCATTAGCTTTAGAAATAATTTCAATCAAAATCAAATAATGCAATAATAGAAAAGCTGAGAAACTTTATGACTTTAAAAAACCTTAAAAATTAAAAAGAAACTTCTTCTCTGGGCAGCAGAGTGGACAACAGTATTAAATTAGGAGAAGGTTAATGGGCTCCAGCTGGTGTGTTCTACCAGTCTGTGGGCAGATAATAAAGGAAAGCGGAAGAGAGATTTGAAAGTGTGTTCCCTTTCTGCCTGTCTTGGTTGCTCTGTGGTTTTTAGTTTGATTGTGTGGTTCCTGACTGCCTTGTGGACAATAAAGCATTCTCTGAGGGAAAGTCTCTAAAAGAATTTGGGATGGAAGTTTACTTTCTTTCTCTGCAGTAACTCATACAGACTAAGGGCTTCTCGGTGCATTGAAATATCTCCTAATGGCTGCTGCTAGAATTGGGTATTGGACTCCAGTAAATTAAAGGGCCTACTATGGAAGTTTATTTGTGTTTATAGCAGCAAAGGCCCTGGCAGCTATACAGGGTGTTGCTGCTCAGAATTTATTTCCACAATGGTGGCTTCTTTTGACCATGTATAAAAATTTAACTGACTATAGTTTAAGACTGAAAGTGTAAACCATACCATTTGCAAGAGTTGGGTTTTGCAATACAACACATGTGACTGGAACAACTGTCGATGAAAACCGATGGGGCGAATAAACTTCGTGTTTGGCTGGGGCAGAAAGAGGTTAAAAGTCTGACCTGGAAACAAATCTGGTGCTAGCTCTACTTCACAACCACAGCTTTTGGTATGGGAAATGTTTAAGGCAATTTAAATGCTCCCTCCAGCAAAGGATCCATTTTAGTAAATCACAGACTTTCTGACCAGATAGCCTGAACTATTTCTCAGGTTTGCTTTGGTTATAACATATTATGGAGCGTAATTTAGTTGGGGCTATTCAGCCTGGAGAAAAGAAAGCTGTGTGGTGACCTCATATCAGCTTTCCAGTATCTGAAGGGGGCCTACAAGGATGCCGGAGAGGGATTCTTTATCAAGGACTGTAGCAATAGGACAAGGGATAATGGGTTAAAACTTAAACGGGAAGTTTAGATTGGATATAAGGAAAAAGCTCTTTACTGTGAGGGTGGTGAGGCACTGGAACAGGTTGCCCAAAGAAGTGCTAAATGCTCCATCCCTGGCAGTGTTCAAGGCCAGGCTGGACACAGTTTTGGGTGATATGTTTTAGTGTGAGGTGTCCCTGCCTATGGCAGGGGGGTTGGAACTGCATGACCTTAAGGTCCTTTCCGACCCTAACTATTCTGTGATTATAAAATTTATTCCAGAAGTACCCATGAAGTTAGAAAGGGGCCTTCAAATGACCTTTTGCCATAGAGGAGATAGAGATCCGTTTAGTGGAAGACAGTGCATCCATAAAACATACAGACACCTGTGTGGTACTCTGTTCATGTGCAGACTAGGCTGACAGCACAACATCCGATAGATATTGTCCAAAGTACCAGAGCTGGCTGGTTGTGTGTTCTGCTTTAAATCTTTCCTCACCGCTTTCATCAAAATCATGGGAGGGTGGGGGTGACATAGAAAGGTGATGGATCTTGTCAGCTGGCACAGTAGACACAGAGATAGAGCAATTTCCCATGAGATTTTGCTCACAGGAACTGAGACCAGCACACCTGAAACACTCAGGCCCTGAGCAGCTGTCCTAATTTGAAGCCATGTCCATCTGCCTGGGATTGCATGAGTGACATCTCCCATTCACAACAGTCTGTGCACAGCTGTTCATGCGATATTCAGGGCCACCTTAAAACAATCCAGCCAGCATTATAGCTATCAACCCACCGTGAAGAACAGAAGTGATCTTGTCACAGGGGGCACAACAGGCTGAGGGTATGTCAGTGCCCCAGGGTAAAGGGCAAGCCAAGCTCATTTTAAACTAGATAACTCACATTACCTTAGACACCTTAGTTGCAATAGCATGTTTAGGCTTGGCTGATTTATCCCACTTGGAAGTAAGTGCTAAGACCACAATGACTTATTATGGCAGGTATCCCAGCTATGACCTGTCCAACACTTAAATGAATATAAACCAGAGAAAGAGGTAAGTTAGGCTAAGGGAAGAATGCAAACCTTTGGCAACCTGGAAAGAGATCAGTCACAGGATGAGTGAAGATATTGCAAAGGTACTTTACTCATGCTAGGTATGGATCTGTTTAAAGTACTTCAAACTGAGCCCGGGTGATTTCTGCTTCCAAGGAGGTCTGTAGCGTACGGGTTGACCAATGTATTAGTGAGTGGGCCACGCTAGCCGTGAGCTGAAGGAGTCGCGGAGCTCGTTGCCTTCACGCTGTTTGTCCTGGCTGCAAGGAACGTGAGCTGGTGCAGTTCTTGCAGGGGCGCTGCACAACACCACCATCAAGTGGTCTCTGCACCACAGTACAGCACTGTGCCAAACCCTGCTGCCCTTTCAAAATGGGAATAGTGCTGCCGCTTTCCAAAGATATAAAAATCAAATGTCTCTTCAGCTCCAGGTGGGACTTCATTGTAAAAGAGCGTTTGTGTTTAACGTCTCGTCTTTTATGGCGTGCTCCGTAACCCTTGCTCTTTCATCAGACATGCCAGTGAGCTTATTTCTCAGAATATTTGAATAGTAAACTACTTGTGATTAAACCAACTTCACTCAAAACTTTCTACTGATTTGCACATATTCTAATCAGACAGGTGCTTTCTTAAATTATTGGTTTTTTCTCATTTCCCCATTATTTATATCAAATTTCCACACTGAAAATTAAAGTTAAGAACATGTAAATGAATGAAATGTAGATAATGCAGTCTCAAGACATGGCAACCTGCATTTTCACTACTGACCCTTCTGTGATTTCCTGCAGAGAAATATGGCTAGAAAATTTATCAAAGTTTTTACTATAGAAGCCTATCCACTGGTGGCCCATACAGGATTATCCTCTTGCTTTTTGCGTTTGAACAGGCTTTGGATGCACTGTTGCTGCTGCTTAGCGCTGTGATTTTTTGGTAGCTCCATTTTCCTTTTTGCCTCCTCCCCGTGACGCTTTTTCTTTTTTCTTTGAAATGTATAGCACTGAGCAAGTAATTCAGAATATTTCAGACCAGTGTTAAATAAATTCCTGATAGCATGCATAGGAATACATATTAATATGATTCCCCTTTCCAAAACTTCCTAGCTTCTGTCTTTCCGTAGGGTAGACTAATATAAAAGGATCTATGCAGCAGTTTTGTTAGGCCAATTAAAAATCCATATATGACAGTAGGAATCTAGGACTTGACATGGTCCTGCATAGCCTAGATGTTTTCCTGGAAGTTAGCTGGAATCTGTTACTTAACAGCTTTCAGCAGATGGGAAAGTTGCCACCATTTTCAGTGTAGATTGCCCACTTCTCCTGGTGTTTCACTAATTTGGCCTTAATGTCCTGGTTTGAATCTGTAACACATGCTGAAAACAGATACAGAGATTATTTAAATGTACGTCTCTAAACTTCTTGAGTTGCATTCTCCACCGTTCCCTCTGAGGTTCCTTACTGTGGTGGGTTCACCAAAGCTGCTTTCTCACTTCCCTCCTCAGCTGGACAGGGGAGAGAAAATAAAATGAAAGCCTTGTGGATCAATGTAAGGGCAGGGAGAGATCATTCACCCATTACTGTCATGGGAAAACCAGACTCGACTTAAGGAAAATCAATTTAATTATTACCGATCAAATCAGAGCAGGATAATAAGAAATAGAACCAAATCTTTAAACACCTACCCCCTTTCTTCCTGGGCATAATTTTACTCCTAATTTCTTACCTCCTCCACTCACGGGTTGCAGGGGAAGGGGAAATGGGGGCTGCAGCCGGCTCATCACATGTTGTCTCTGCTGCTTCTTCCTTCTCAGGAGAGAACTCCTCACACTCTTCCTCTGCTCCAGAATCCCTCCCACAGGATTCAGTCCTCCATTGAACTCCAACAGGAGTCTTTCACATGAGCTACAGTTCTTCCCAAACCACTCCAGCGCAGGATGCAGTCCCTCAGGTACAGATTGCTCCAGTGTGAGTCCCCCCAAGGATCACAAACCTGCTCCAGCATGGGCTCACCTCTCTTCGTTGGTCCATGGCTACTGCCAGGAGTCTGCTTCAGTATGGGCTTCCCACAGGGTCACAGCCTTCTTCAGGCATCCCCCTGCTCTGGCATGAGGTCCTCCCTGGGCTGCAGGCCTGTATCTGCTCCACCATAGACCTCCATGGTCTGCAGGGGCACAGCCTGCCTCACCATGATCTGCACCACAGGCTGCAGGGGAATCTCTGCTCTGGCACCTAGAGCACCTCCTCCCCCCCTTCTTCACTGGTGTCCACAGGGCTGGTGCTCTCACATATTCACACTTCTATCTCCAGGTGCAGTTGCTGTTGCACAGCAGTGTTTTCCACTTCTTAAACAGGTTATCCCAGAGGTGCTACCACTGTTGCTGATGGGCTTGGTCTTGGACAGTGGTGGGTCCATCTGGGAGCCAATTGGTACTGGCTCTGTCAAACAGAAGGGAAGCTTCCAGCATCTTTTCACAGAAGCCACCCCTGTAGCACTCCCCACTACCAAAACCTGCCATGCAAATCCAATACACTTATATATGGACAACTTCCATTTTGTGCAAATTTAAATTTTTAGAATAGTAGATCAAATTATCTAAAATTTCCTGGGAGTTCAGTATGTCCTCACCTAGACATCACAGAATTATACAAGGGAAAGGATTAGAAGGGATTCTTTTTAACCAGATGCTGAACTGAGGAGGGTCAAATATGTACCAGCTATTTTGATAGTTTATCTAAGTCACTCCAGTGGAGAATTCACAGCATTCTTAAGCTCCAGTGCTTTATCATTCCAATTAAACAGTTGCACCAACTTCAGCACAAGAAAAATGAATTTCTTACTGTTCCTGTCATCTTCTCTACTTAAAGCTGTTTTGCACAGTGGAAGGTTATTATCATATGTACTCTGTTAGATTTTTCTTCCTTAGAGTTAACTATACAAATTCCTTCAGGTTCAGTTTTTAAACATCTTTATATTGTTCTTCTTTGGACTCTCATGGCTTTGTTTTTCTCCAAGCGGGTAGCTGTAACAAGGCATAATCAGAGTTTTTTAACATATCACTGCTGGAGTTTCAACATGGAGACTGTGTGAGACTGTGAGAACCGTTCATATAATATTCTTGATGTAATTATTTTAATATTTGAATGACTTTTTTCTTTGGTTTAGGTGAATTGAGAAAATTTTCTTTCTTAGTTGTGCAAGAGTGGTGATATACTTAAGCATATAGCAGAAGCACATGACAGCTTTGTGTTAGGCACTATATAAAGACACACCAAAAAGATTATTTCTGTCCCCAAAACGTACAATGTAAATGTAAAAAAGGTAGACACAGATCCCAGATGTAACAGTAACTGACAGTGGCAGCCAAAGACTGCAGTAAAGACAGAAAAGAAGGGAATGAGGGTTATACTCTTCCAAATATGAACTCATTATGAGAAGTTCTGAATGTTTAATAATTCATTCAGAATTCAGTTCATAAAATCATAGAATCATAGAATTGTTTAGGTCAGAAGAGACCTTTAAGATCATTGAGTCCAACCATTAACACAGCACTGACAAGTTCACCTCTAAACCATGGCCCTGAGTGCCACATCTACATGTCTTTTAAATACCTCCAGGGATGGTGACTCCACCACTTCCCTAGACAGCCTGTTCCAATGCTTGAAAATCCTTTCAGTAAAGAAACACTTTCTAATATCCACTCCAAAGCTCTGCTTGTGCACCTTGAGGCCATTTCCTCTTGTCCTATCACTTGTTACTTAGGAGAAGATACCATCACTCACATTGCAACAATCTCCTATCAGGTAGTTGTAGAGAGCTATAAGGTCCCCCCTGAGCCTCCTTTTCTCCAGGCTAAACAACCCCAGGTCCCTCAGCTGCTCCTTGTATGACTAGTTCTTCAGACCCTTCACCAGCGCCACTGCTCTTGCCTGGACACACTCCAGCACCCCAGTGTCCTTCTTACAGAGAAGGGTCCAAAAGTGAACACAGTATTCAAGGCGCAGCCTCACCAGTTCTGAGTACAGAGGACAAACACTGCCCGTATAATATACCATAATGATACAACTCACCTGCTTCTCCTGCCCACTCAGCCAAGGCTATTATCTCATAATATTTGTAAAGTCTAATCACAATTTTGTGCCTGTTTTAAGCACAAAGATGAGTAAAATAGGCAGGAATATAATGAGTTTCACATGCTCACCCCATGCATCACTTAAGTAAAGAAGAAAGACTAAGAAATTATATCTGCTTCTCTCTTCTTCTATTATGAAGCCAGAAAGACCACAAAGTACAATCATTCTGTAAAAGCTGACATTATATTTGATTGAAAAAATGGGGAGCTTGCCATATTAAATCCTTTAACTTTTTTACCTTAAAATATGGCTTTTCCTTGTACACAAACATTTCCTGCTCTTAATATAGCTAAATTGCTCTTATCCATAACTAAACAAATATTCAATGTGATTCCTTCTGTATCAATATCAAGGATTTGGATTTCTTTTTCTGTTTTTTGAAGGGCTATGTTGGGGTTCAGGGTTTTTTTTCTGCAAGAAACTATCTGTTCATGAAAATTGTTTCTTTAATGGCAGGAAGCTTTGATAAAACAGTGTAGCCACACAGAGTATTCTATTCACATTTTCTAGCTGGCAGTTTTGGAAGATCTTAACTCATGTATATCAGGTGATATATTATCAGATCAGGCTTTGATAAATAATAACTGTAAGGCTTTATCCTTACATACGTCTATTAATTAACTGTCCATTATCATGCTATCCTGAAGAAGTCCTTACAAGCACAAGATCAACCACTTCAGCTGGCCCCATACGAGCAGCAAGGTTCAGCTCATCATCAATGATTCATTCAGCCACAGCATCTTAGCCTTCTCCACCAGCAGCCTGTGACTGCCCTTAAGGTAACCTGATGGGAGAGCAAGTGGCTCAGAACTTTCTGAGAATCAGGTCATGTCAGTCTCTAAATCACTAGCCAACTTTGAAAATGTAGGGCCTGTGAAGTTGATCCCTAATTCTGTCACAGGAAAACAGTGACAGAATAAGAACAGAACAGACTCTTATGTAAAATGTGAGAATATAAAAATAAGGGGACATAAATATTCAGAGCTTACAAAGTAGTATCATCTCATCATATTCCTGGAATTCAGGGACCTACAAAACTGTCTTCATGTTGGAAAAGACAAAAAGTAATTCTTAAGTCAGATATTTCCTGGATTTTGCTGAAAATTTAAGTATTTCTTCTAAGCAGTATATATGACAAGGCAAATAAACATCTTTCTTACTGTCTGATACAAGTTTCTGTTTGTTCAACAAGATGCAGTGTTCAAGGCCAGGTTGGACGAGGCCTTGGGTGATATGCTTTAGAGCGAGGAGTCCCTGCCCATGGCAGGGGGGTTGGAACTTGATGATCTTAAGGTCCTTTCCAACCCTAACTATTCTATGATTCAATGATTCTGTGTTATGGTAGTATTTGAACATCCATCACAGACCACCTGGTTCACCTTTATTTATTTACATCCCTGTGAATAAAGTGCAGCTGTTTTAATTTGTCAGTAACTGAAACTCACTTTCAAGCATGCAAAATGCAGATAAGTAGGAAAAAGCAAAGCCGTGATTCCAAGGATGTGTAATAAGTGTCATTTTAAGACTTATGCTCAAGATGGCAGTATGGAAACAGAAACCAAAAGTTTTGGAAGGGACTTCCCAGAGCTAAGTAGGATCTTTCGATTCTTGCTCTTATTGCATTCTTAATCAGACTGAACAGTTTAAACCACATCAAAATTAAAATTATGAACGGTCAGTAAAGAAAAACACCAAGAGAGCAAATATTGAAGACGGGGGGAAAATCATTAAAACATAAATTATTAAAAATATAGTAATTATTAAGTAATGAACCTTTTGACAGAATTTTATTAACAAAATGTAGAGTTTCAAAATACCAAATCATAAAAATATTAACAAATAACTAGATCCTGGTGAACTACTAGCGAAATTTTAAGCTGCAGTGAATTAAATGAGATGGGCTTCTCCCATCAAAATGACAGCTGTGATATTTAAAAAGAATATCTTAGATTTTATTCTGAGTGGCAACACTTCCCTGCATTTAAATCTATTCCATACCACAGATGTCTTCCTTCTATCCTTTTGCCTCTCTGTATTGTATCTCCTTCCTGCATACAAACATGTACGCCTTCCTGTCAATGCAGATGCATTATCTGATTGGTTTGTCCCTAATAAATATCTAATGTGTTTAACTACAAACCAGCATAACGTATCCTTTGCTTACAGAGCTGAAAATTATTTAACTTATGACTCATGGAGTATATAGATTTTGATGCCAAGCAGTTTTGGTACCATTAAACTCAGATATATTGAAATGTTTGTGTCAGGTATCATTATGACGGTATTTTATTTTGTTTTGTCATACAGAAGTGACGACTACATAATAGGATCTAGGCTAAGGTAAAACAGAAATTTTCCAGTAAATCACTGACCAACATTAGGAAATATTAATAGTGTGAGACGAGACAATTCATCTGGAGCCAAATACATTCCTATGAACTTCCCAAAAGACATTCCTGCAAAAACACAATACTTCCATACAAGTAGAAACTGAGATATGTTAAATTTTCATGGCATTGTAGCAATATTAGGCTAACAATGCTTACAGGTCCCTTTTGTATCTCTAAATCATCACTACAATAGCATTTTTTCTTTGATTGCAAACTAAAACAGTGTGTGAGAGAGGGAGAAAGATGTCTGGTATTACAGGCTATGCTATGCTAAATCATCTTTTAGCCTTTCTGTATAATAAGAGGCTTTTTTGTTATGCTTATGACTTACAGAGCAGTATGTGAGGCCAATGTTTTTGAGGAATGAAAAAATTGGCTGAAATTCTACAAGTTCCTGATACGTGACTGGAAGAAGCAGTTGAATCATTACCTTGTCTTTGAACGTAGCTGGAAAATACACTGGTGGAATGAATCATCACCATCCTGTAAGTTCTCTCTCTTACTGTAAACAATACAGTGTCTGGAAAAGTACTGTAGAAGAAATGTTACAACTCTTTCGTAATTCTGGTTTGGGAAGAGATGCTACTAACAAATGGCAAGAGCATTAGTTCTGTTTGCACCTTTGTAACTGGAATAAGCTTTTCCACAGAAATTCTCTCAAAAGAGATGATTTTCAAAAGATGGGTTTGTCTGTATGTTATTTGCCTGCATGTCATCTGTTAGGTGGTTAGTGCACATGAGTGTACCTTTCCTTCTAAGAAATAGATAGCTGCTGAGCTGGTCAAAGGGAGAGCTCTTAGAAAGGGAGTAGGTGGAGCAAAGTTCACTATATTCCTGAAGATAGTGTAATATTTATGTATTTTATAACAATGTGAAATTTAAAACTCTCCCAAATTTGGCAATGTAGGATATATCAAGTAAGTAAAGAAGTCATAATTGGAAAATGCTTAGACTCTGGGTCAGAGTGTTTTTTGTTTTCCTGAAATGGGAAAATTATCTGCACCCCCTAAAAAAAAATCTACCATTATTTAATAGTGAGGATATAGTATAGTAATCTCCACTTCCTATTAATAAAACTTACAGAAAAGAGAGGGAGGTGTTTGTAGACTTACTTTGGTTTTAGTCCCCGTCTGCAGCAGCACTTCCAAAGAGTCACATGTAGCCATCTGGTTACCATCTGGGTCTTATCAAACAGTGTGGGACATTTCCAAGTAGTTATGCAGCCAAAAACTGAGCATCCACAGCTTGTGTGTAAGAGTACCTGAAAGAAATATTCATACTCTATCATCATGGGGACCATGCATACTGAGCATACGATTCTCTCCGGCCCTTCATCTAATACTTTCTTTGAATATCTAAGGCCACATTCATTTTGATGACAGTAACTACTCTGACTTACCGCAGACTGAGTCTGGCCTTTTCTTTCTGAGCTCCAACCGTGCTAGCTGAAATTCTGCCTTCTGGTATCAGTGAGAGAAAACTGTACTTCTGTGACACTTAATAATCACAGAGAACTTACACATCAGTTGAAGGCAGCTGTAGAGACTGAGCATGGCTTCATGGATCTTCTGCTGAAGGAACTTTGCTACTCTGACATGTTTTTAGTCTGCTTCACTGGAGCTGTAGGTTACCTGGAGCAATGGGGTACTTCTAAAATTAATTTCCTAGCCATATGCCAAATTTCAACATATAAATATAACAGGAGTGCAGTAAGCCCAGCATGAACATTTGAGCTTAGAGCCAAATGAATAATTGCATCCCTTTGCTGCTGCCATGCTTGGACAATGGGCCATCTCTTCAGATGAAAAGGAAAATAGAAATCTACAGCACCTTTTTGTAACATGCCTTGGTTGCGGTTGGTGGTCATTCTGCCCTTCCATTCTTAATCTCTTGTTGGAAGTACAGTTAAAGGGCCCTGAAGATAGAAATATAACACTAATTCTCTAATCCCCTAACTGGTTCTGCTGAGACTGAAAATAAAACCCAAATCAAACTGAAACAATAGAGAACAAACAAACAAACGAACTAATCAAAAGATCTATTAATGAAATAGATCAGATGCTGTGGCTTTGGTAACTTCTGTCCTTTCTCCACGTATTTTGGGAATTGCTTGAAAGGCACTCCAGCGCTATTAAGCTACTATTTGAGAGAATATAATGGACTGCTTCTTCCAGTTTCATAAGCTGGTGTAGTTTCATTTAAGTTAATGATTCTGCAAGTTGCATCCAGTTGAGTCTCTAGCTCAAGGCCTACTATGACTTCCAGAAGTTTTCCTGACAGAACAGTATGGTAGCATCCCTTCCTGAGACCAAGCTGAAAGTGCCTGTAGAAATGGCCCTGTTCATCAATTTGGTTTGGCTGTTCATCTTCCTTCATGACATTTGTTGCAGTTATATTACTCCCTTGAGGGATTTCACAATCCTATGTTTGTATTTGTCTTGAGCTCCAGGAACCATAACTCTTGGGAGGAAGTTGAAAGAAATATTTCTATCCTTACAAGCAAAACATCAACGAGTTGTCTGGGCTAGGCTTAGACAAGCTGATACTTATGGAAAAAACCAAGCTACCAATATCATTTTATGTTTAGCTGAAGATAAAAAGTTGAATATATGCCAGAACATTTCAGGATGGTTCTGAAAGGAACAGAGAATTTCTCTGTCCTCCTAATTATCAGTTTGGATTAAATACAAAAATTCCCCTGTTTCAAGGAAGGATATCCATCCACATATGATAATTAAGGTCCAAACTGAAGATAATTAATGCCTTCCCATATAAGAGGAAAATAGGAGACAAGCTGATGGAACAGCCCTCAAAAAAGCAGAGAAGAGTTCTGCTCTGGAAAAAATATCTAATCTGAAGTAAGTGTGTGGGGATTTGTTTCCTCTTCCCTTGATAAACGAAACACAGGTTGTGGGGACATTATAAATGAGGGGATTAGGGAATTGGGGCATAAGAGGAAATAGTATAATGGAACTGGTCCAAGTAATTGCTCTGCAAGAGAACACCCAATGCTCTTCTGATATCCATCATGACCGAAAAATGGTAAAGTAATGAGATCTCTGGAATTTGGCAATAGGATAGGTGACACTGGCCAATAGGGTAGGTGACACTGGCACGCAAAGTAGTTCTGCCTTTACAGAAAAGTAATTGCATGTTTGTTTAAGACAAACAATAATCATTACAATCTAACCAAAGCTTCAGTTTCCAACTAAAAAGCCATCAAACTACCATGAAAAAAAAATTGTGTGGAAACTGGGACTTTACATTTACTAGCTTAAAGAAAAGAAAAAAATCTTTATACAAACCAACCTTGTGCCAAAAAAGCATAGTCAAACACACTCAAGTTGTCTCATTGATTTATGAAAGATTATTCAATTTCAGTAAATCCCTCTTCCCGGTTTTAGAAATGTTATGTTTGAGTCAGTAGAACATTCTAGAGTATTTTGCTTTGTATTCACTCACTGGCTTTTGTCCCTTTCGGGTAACATGCTTAAAGCTCGCAGTTCTGTTTTCTTGGAATGTTCCCAGCTTCTCAAATCACAACTTTTTCTTTCATGAATAGGATTGAGGCATTGCAGCTAATGGTGTTAAAAGAGCTTCCTGCTTTTGACTGATCACAGCTGAAAAAGAGCTAACTGCGAAGTCTCGCTGAACTGACAGCATCGACCCAGACAAAAGCTCATAAATATATACAGTCAGAACTATGGAGGCTAACCCAGGAGAATTTTCTGTACTTCTTTAAATCTGGGAACTTGTAAAGAAAGACAGAAATGGTGGCTAAGCCTTCAGTGAGTAAAGTCTTAAGATTTGCTGAGACCATCAGGATTACTGGATGCAGAAGTTTCAGGGTCTTCCTTGTCCTTGAGTGGAAACTTCACAGAATCTATTCATGAATGAAGTATCAATAGAAAATACTCATGAGATAAGACCTGAGTGGTAAAAACACAGGCAGTGATCAACACAGAATGTGGGAGCTTGAGTATTTGTGGGAAAAATGACAGAAGCATGAACAACTCTAGATTTTCAAACACACATTGGGCAGAACCTGAAGAACAGACATAAATGTAGGGGGTAACGTAAAGACAGAGGGACATGAGGCCAGGGCAAGAGAGACTGGGGCACTGACTTGCCACATTAGAAAATTAATAAGAAAAATAAAACGGCAGTAAAGAAATTAGAAACTGTTTTCACTAAAGGATCATAAAAAGGGCCAGGACTGAGAGGCCAAGGGAAATATGAATGATTTTCAAGATGTTGAGAAGAAGAAGGAAACATGACTCTCAGGCAGAAGTGAGTGGACTGAAGACTCTTAAAAGCATAGTGAAGAGGCAGATTTTTATTACCCAAAATATGTCTCTGAGCAGATCCAGTATGTTGCTTGTCAGGATGCATTTAGTAAGGATATGAATTAGATGAGACTGTGAGGTTAAAGAAACTTCTGATAAGAGCCAGAAGAATGAACTGATTATCTTTCATGTTGGGACAAGTGACACAGGTGTCCCATTAGGTGGGTCTCCTGATTGAAGAATATATTAAATTGCTTAAAAGCTTATAGTAATCACTGAAGTTTTTCAAGTCCTTACGAAAGAAAAAAAAAAAAAGGGAAAGCATGGCAAGATCAGGAAGTAAAAGGTAGCAGGTCCTATGGAAAAGCTTAGGAGGAAGAAAAGTCCACAGGGAATGCATGAGTGTAGTGACAGAAGGAAGGGAATGAGGGTAAAATGTCTGCAAACACAGGAAATGTAGAGATAAAATGAAAATGAAGCTGAGTAAGGCCTGGCAGAGATTAAGAAGGTACAGAAAACAGTCTTTTTTGAGCCATATACATGAAAATTAGAGGGAGGGAAGGGAGAAGGAGAAAAAGAGAGATGCCATTAAGCAATGACAATCTCAGTTTCTCTGAAAACTGCATGAAGTAACCTCTCCCATTTTCACTAATCACAGCAGCTCAGAAAGCAAAGTGAAAGGCATAATGGCTAACAGGAGTTCAAGAAAAGAAAAGCATAGGGGCCTTTATCTGAGAACTTAAGTGATGCAAAATTGGAAAGTACTTGTAATACAGAGAAGCATCATGCTATGATGCACTGTCAAATGACCCTGAAGACAGTCATAACAGTAATAATATAGCAGTTAATGCTTCAAAATGCTGCAGATACAGAGCGATAACAAAAGATCTCTAGTATAAATGCAAGGAAGTAGCTGGTCAGCTGAGGGCTCTGAATTGTTAACACAGAGAAGGCTAAGAACCTAAGACAGAACAGGAAGTATTTCCAAGGCCATCATATAAACTTCATGACTTTGGGTGCTGTGTACAGTACTGATCAACTGTGTTTCAGAACAATAAGCTCACAGTGTAAGAGAAATTCTACCAAGTTGCTGCAGAGATTAGAAATAGAGCTATGAGAAGGGACTTGTACTAGGCAGTATATATATGTGCACATATGCGTTGGGCAGCCAACTTTGACTAGCGAGGAACAAAATAAATCATACCTGGTTTTACATAACATTTGAATTGAACTGTATTATGTAGCTATCCAAAAGTACTAGAGTAAAAGTAACCTCTCAAATTCACTTCTGCTTTTTGCTTCTAACAAAATGTGAGTTAGTTTTAAGTGGATTATAATGGCATTTACACAACTGGCACTGCATCTTTACAGTTAAGTTAGTGGATTTTCAAAGTGTGAAAGTATTCTGATGCTTTCGATTTGTACTCCATAAAGGAGGCAAAGCAACAGTGCAGGTAAAAACCAAATAAACAGAACTCTAAAGTAAGTTTATTATACAACCACTGTAAACTAAGCTCATTTGACACAAATACTTACTTGCTCTGTCATTCATCACTGCAATGTGGTTTTCTTTCTGCTGAGTCCATTTAGTTGTTCTACACTGGACCTTAAAGATTCATTTAAATTCACATATCTTATCTACCAACCTCACTCCAAGAATTTTGAGCTCTCTTGATATCTTTAGACAGCTTTTTATCTGATATTAAGAGCATGACTATATAGGGAAGTGGGCTCTATTGACGATAGATCTAAGGCTGAAAGTCCTCATGCAAGGAATGCTAAGAAACAACTCAATATTCCTGCCGGATGAACATGTAAAACAGATTCCTTTTGCTTAGCTTTATGACCACAAATAGGTGAAAAACCTGTGCAAGTTTAAAAATCAGACCACTGATTGTGATCAGATCACTGTTGTGTTAATATTTTTAAGGCATGTGGATACAGCTGTGAAAATGTGAAATCATTACAATTTTAAATTACATCTTAGTGCTGTAAGAACCTCAGCCTGTTTAATACTATAAAAGCCTCGATCTATTTTTGCATAGGTCCCAGTCTTCAAATCCCCACATACTGTCATCAGTCAAAACACTTCACTTATTAAAGGTTTCAATAATTGTCTTATTTTTAATAATATATTAAATTCTGATGAAGTTGATAGGCTTCAATACACATTTAAAAGTTTCCATTCAGAAAGAAAAAGATGTTAAATTTCTCAAAGCTAAGATGTTCCTTGGCTGTATGGTTTTCCTCTACTTATTGCCCTCTTCTTCATTAAAACCACCACTCTGACACTGTTATGTTTTTGTTGCTATGCTCTCTCTTGCTGTTTGTACTACAAAGATGACATCTCTCCAAGCTATGGATCAGAATGGTACTTTAGAGGAGAGCTCAGAGCTATAACCTTGGGATTTTTTTGGAGTGCTTGCTGTAGAACTTTTCTGTTTCTCACCTTTCCAGTCTGACCTTCATTTTGAATTTGGAGATGTGTAATGATGAACCCCTGCGCAGGATGAAAGAAAGGCTGCTTACTGTTGTTAGCATTTGCTTGACTGGTGACAGATGTTCATGACAGTGATAATTTTTTTTTAAGTCTTTGCTGCTCTGATATACAAGGGAAGGAGATTATTAATATTCTGATCAGGTACCATTCTTTCCATGAATCCATTTTTCTCACTGTTCATGGCAATAAGTCTTCACACATTTTCACAACATGTTATCAATTTAACAGTAGCTTCCATTCAAATAATTTCAAAATCAAGAATAATCCAAGGGAGCATTACTAGAGTCAACATCCGATCTCTTTTAATTCTCTCTCTATGGTCTGTGTCAGTTCAAGTGTTATACTCTATTCAGCAACAAAAACCAGAAAAGCAACTTGTGATTTTTCACTCTCAAGGACGCAGCAGTTCCACTGAGAGTGATCTTCCTCTCTCACCCCTGTAGAAATCTCTGCACCTGTGCTTGAAGTCTTTGAGGTCTCAGCTAATGAAGTAGGAGCTATTTATAACTCTCCAAATCTCCAACAGTTTTTGATGAAAAACACTCAGTCCTGAAAGCATCTGTGCCACGCAAATAGTTCCTCACACTGGAACTTTAGACCAGCTCAGCTCAGAGAAGACAATCTGTGCTTTCTGCCTTCTCCTTCTTTATGTCAGATGTTGTCCACCAAGAGACAGTTTCATGTTTACACTTAAAAAGGAAGGAATCTGAGCCATCATGTCAACTGAAAACTCAGTAATAATCTCATCAAGTTACTCCGATTGAGTTTCTGTGGCCTAACATCTTCTGCTTAGCTGGCACAAAGAGATGGTCAGCCTACGCTGAGGAAGCTTTAGGTGAAGTCATACAGATTTAGTTCAATTCACACAGTTACAACAGCTCAGTTCACCACAGTAAGCTGTTGAAACACAGCAATTTGACTGGAAGCTGAGTCGTAAACTTTCATACTTCAGTTTTCCTCCTATTTGGGGGACTGTAACAAGCAACAAGTTTTTAGGAGACACAGGCTGAATACTGCAAGTACAAATGTGTAATGCCTTGGCCCGTATTCTCTGTCAAAGAAGTAGATCATCATGGTTGTGAATTTTCCTATGTGGGCATACTCATCTCTTTTTCCTTTTTCAGTCATCAATAATTTCAGTCACATAAATTGACTTAAAGACTCTACAATCAAAAGTAGTATCTTCTAGCTTCAGGCCCAGTCTTAATTGACTTATCAATGACCTGCACGAAGGGCTAGAGTGTACCCTCAGCAAGTTTGCTGAGGATATGAAGCTGAAGGGCTGTGCTGCCATTCACTGGGACATTGGTAGGCTGGCGAATTGGGTGGAGAGAAACCTAATGAGGTTCAACAAGGGCAAGTGTAGGGTTCTGCACCTGGGAAGGAATAACCCAAAGTACCAGTACATGCTGGTGGCTGACCAACTAGAGAGCAGTTCAGCTGAGAAGGACCTTGCAGTATTGGTAGATGACAAGTTGACTATGAGCCAGCAGTGTGTCCTTGTGGTGAGGAGTGCCAACAGTATCTTGGGATGCACTGGGAGGAGTGTGGTCAGCAGGTCGAAGGAGGTGATTCTCCCCCTCTACTCAACCCTGGTGAGGCCACATCTAGAGTGCTGTGTCCAGTTCTGGGCTTCTCAGGACAAAAAACCAAGGAGCTACTGGAGAGTGTACCGTGAAAGGCAACAAAGATGATAAGGGGTCTGGAGCACCACTCCTGTAAGGAGAGATTGCAGGAGCTGGACCTGTTTAGTCTGGAGAAGACTGAAAGGGGATCTCATTAATGCATATAAATATCTCAAAAGTGGGTGCCAGGAGAATGGTGCCAGACTCTTTAGAGTGGTGCCCAGTGACAGGATGAGGAGCAGTGGCCATAAACTAAAACACAAGAAGTTTCACCTCAACGTGAGGAAGAACTTCTTTATGTTGAGGGTGGCAGAGAACTGGAACAGGCTGCCCAGGGAGGTTGTGGAGTCTCCATCTCTGAAGACATTCAAAACCTGCCAAGACACATTCCCATGTGACCTGTTTTAGGTGGCTCTGCCTTGGCAGGGGGCTTGGACAAGATGATCTCTGGAAGTTCCTTCCAACTCTAATGATTCTGCTATTCTATGACTGATAGCGGGGAAGAAGTTAGATTGTTGCTATCAAAATTCTCTGAGGAAGCCAAATCCAGGCACACTAGACCTTACCAATTTTCCTGTGGACATACTTGCTCTGCATGAGGGAGGGGAGAGAGAATTGAAACAATGAGCAAGAGCTAGCTTCCAGAACAGAGCTTCCCTCCTGGTTAGTTATCCAACAGCTAGCAGGACTCTAGTGTGTCTCTTAAAGCAATGTTACTGGGAACTCTTATCTTGTTTTGTAAAACGGAGAGTTGGAGCTCCCATTCTCTCCAAAATAGGAAAAGAATATTGGATCATTTCCCAAGCCCCCATTTAGAACATTACTAAGGAATTTTCCTCAAGTTAACTGGAAACAAAAAAAAAAAAAAAGGATCTTTTCAATTTCTTTGGCTGTATGCACAGTTCTATAGAAACATGCTGTTGTCTCATTCTTTCTTCCAAGTAATATACTCCATGTATTCACCTCAACAGCTCTGCTCATAGCACACTGTGGCACCAGCCAGTTACAGCACTGTGGAAGGACTGAAAGAGTCTATTCTAAAGGGCATAAACTTCCAGACTCAGTCCTACTGTGACTGATTCTTTGATTTCAAGTGAGGGAGAAAGGACTACTGTGTGGGCATGAAAATGGACAGCCAGAAGCAGCCACCTGCTAGCGAAAGAGAGAGAATATACTCATCACGCATGATGCAGTAGCAGCTATGTTACTATGCCTCACATACAGTACCAATGGGTAGTCTATGACCCCTGAAATAAATCCGTCCCATATTCCCTGATTGAAGGGAGGACAGAAGGCTGAGAAGTAAGAAGCTTATTTTAGCTGACTGGGTTACTGGAACACAGACATAATTGGCAGTTTTGCTGATACAGCAAATTTAAACTTATTTGGCTTATGCAACCAGAAAAACAACAGTGAGCAACAAAAAATGAGAGGTAGCCAGGCAGACTATCTCAAGAGAAGCCTAAATGACTCGTGCTAATTCATATGATGGTTCCAGTGTTCTGCATTAAGTAAATACTTTGTTCTGTAGCTCTATTACCAGTTAAGCCTGTAAAACCTTTCTGTCACAGAAGCAGGGTCTGGGATCATCCCAGATCACGCAGCCTAGAAAGTGTTAATAGAAGGCATCCTGATGGCTCTGCACAGGACCAAACCTACTCAAACTATTCACTTGGTACTTGTGTATTCCACTCTCCAGTGCTACTGATTTAGGGAATGCTTCTTAGCTCAGAGCACCACATCAGGTTTGCTCTAAGTACTGTCATGGTACTCAGTTCACTCTCAAAAGCTCTCTCAAAATCTGAGGCTATAAGGTTTTGCAAAACCAAGTTTGATCCAGTAGTGTCAGCTCTGAATGGGAGTTAAGAAGCTAAATTTGGCCCAAGCCACTCCGATGAGAACTGATACTCCACAGAATGTAGCCGGAATAACAGACACCCACATCATATCTGCATGTAGCTAGGTCAGGTTTACACAAGTTATTGGTGTGGGGTCTGCACCACATGAAAGCTGATGGAATGCATCAACTGCACCTGAGTTAATCCAAGCCAAAAAAAAACCATCTGTGCAGACAGCTAGCTCCATTGTCTTGCATCCATAACATAGTTAATCTTCAACCTGAATAAACAGCTCTTGGATAACTGAGAGTGAAGTGGACAATATACCAGCATTCTCTCAGCACATTCAAGCACTGACACATCATTTATTTCCCATGCACTGTGCGTACAAATCTGACAACAGAATGTGTGACTTTCATAGAGAAACTGAGGAAGTTTTTCCATTTTTATGACAAAATCTTCATAACATTTTGCCTGTGCATACCAAAACAGTTAATTGTCTTTTTTTAGGGAGAACCCCTGTGTATTGTAGAACTGATTTTGAGTCCATGTCACTACTAACCTTAGCTCAGAATATAGCATGAGCAAGAGGACAAATAAATTATGAGGGTTTGTGTAGTTAACTAAAACCTGGAAAAAACTTAACATTAGTTTCTAGGCTCAAGATGTAAGGATTCCACATGTATACTGCAAGAACTTTGAAGACAGACACCCATATATGATTTGCAACAGCCATAGAACTACTAGCTTCAGCTTCTTTCTCAAGCCTTCACTAACTCAGCTTACATTGAGTCACTTTTATTTGAAGTTGAGCTATCATAACTTCCCACACCAAAACTATCTTTTACCATTAACATCTAAACCCTCTCTACAGATTTCCAATTCTGAGAGCCTTCTTACTGGGATTGTTGATTCAGCTCAGCTGTGCCCTAAAACCCATTTGCCCCTGACACTTTTGATCCAGTTCTCCTTCAGCTGATCATGTTAATCCAGTGCTTTCTGAGAAGAGATAGGTAATTGAGTTCCCTTATAATCAATCTCTGCCTTGGGGATAAAAGGGTTTTTGGAGCTCATAAGTCTAAATTCTAAGTTCTTGTGCCCAACATTTCATATTGCTTGATTCTTTGTGTAGCTCTCAGTATCTTATGTAGGTGCTCTGAAATATTCCTGTACTGACAAAATATTAGGGTATAGGTAGAATTTATGCTGTTTAAATATATCCTAAAGTGCCAGATGCATGAGGATATTTCAGGACCTAACCTCCCACTGATTTCAGCAGATCCGGTATCCGCTTCCTACTTAGAAAATTAGTCACCTATGTATTATGCAGATAGATTTTAAAGGTCGTGTCTTTCCTCTGCCCTCAGCAGATTGCCACACCTGCAGACAAGTCAAAAACATGAGCCAGCCATGCCACCACAGTCTTCTTTTATACTTGATGTGGCTTCCATTTTGGACTGTCTACCTTCTTTTAAAATAGGAAGAATTAATTTGCTAGTTCTAGTAGCACCAGATGCCCAATTTTTGGAATCCATCGCAAGTCTCTCAAAAGTTAGGAACGCTTGACCAGGCTGTGGCCTGGTTTATTTGATCTGTCACCTATTACATCTTGGGGCATAATCAGCTTTACTTGTTCCAGTTGTGGCTAGTTAACATACTTGCTAGTGCAAACAAGCCAAGTTAAGCACTTTTTCTCCCTTGTTGTGGAAGATGGAGAAGGTATCACTGACTTATTTTCAGACATCGCTGTTTACAGCCTCAGAAAAACCTCACATGAATGTCTGCAGCCACTGACTTCTATCAGAGATGTGTATGCAACATATTCATAATATAGTAACAGCTAATCTTACTGAAAGAAGAGAGTACATTCCTTCAGCTTTACCTGTCTGCTCCTTTTTCTGCAAATCCCAAACACCTTTTGTATCATCATCAAGAGCTGCAAGAATTCTAAATCTTATTTTTAGAATAAATACAATACCTGCATTAGGCAAGCTGTGGTTCATGGGTGATGCATCCATTTTGCATTAGCCCATCAGACTGAAAATAATAGGGATTAGAGATTACAGGTTGAAATGCAACTGTTGTACTTATTTACAGTCTTTAATATGTCCAATCTACTATGTCTGGAAAAACAGCACGACCATGCATCGTTACTTATCCAGGTATCTTATCTTCTAGTGTGAAGCTACATCTGTCTACAAATAGAATAGTAGTGTAGCATGAGTATTTGCTATATAAAATGAGCAGAATGTTTTCTTGGACAATAAAAACAAACTTATTTTTCTTCAGAGGTCATTTTTTTCTCTACTATCAAGACATTTGATTTACTTAGTTTGTATATTTGCTATACAAGACAGACATCTTCAAATTTCTCAGAAATTCTGTTGCTTTCTCAGAAAGTGGGTGTTGGTCTCTTCTCCAAACAGTAACAAGCAACAGGAGAAGAGGAAATAGCCTCAAGTTGTGCCAGGGGAGGTTTAGACTGGATATTAGGAAAATATTATTCACTGGAAGGGTTGTCAAGCGTTGGAACAGGCTGCCAAGGGAAGCTGTTGCATCATCATCCCTGAAGGTATTTAAAAGACATGTAGATGTAGCTCTTAGGGACACGGTTTAGTTGTGGGTTTGACAGTGCTGGGTTAATGGTTGGACTTGATGATCTTCAAGGACTTTTCCAACCTGAACTGTTCTGTAATTCTATAAATGTGTTAAGTCCTCAGTACTCACAATCTTCTTCAATTTCATTAATTTCTGTATGATCTGTTTGAAAACACATTTCTTGTACTTCAGTTTTATATGGAGGATAATACTGTCTGTTTTTCTATAAGGGGTCAGAGCTAACCTCCTTTGCCTGAGTTAATCAGGAATCATTAAAGACATAAAGGGTATTAATGGCTGCTATTACCAGAGAAAAGACAACCTTACATTTGTATTTTTCCCACTGTACTGGAATTTATTGCATGGAGATGAAGATGGAAGCTAAGGTAAATCTCTTACATTTTTTTCCAGAGATCTTCCACTAGTAATAAAGGTAGCCTGTCAAAAGGTCCGTTTGTTTTCAATTTCAGTAAAAATGTTTTTATCTCCTTGAACCATGACAATAGTAAAGAAAATAAATTCTTTTTCCATTTCAAAAATTCTGTAATTGACCACATTTTCCATTGCAACAACTGAAGGCAGAACATTTCAATCTGGCTTGTGGCTAGCCCTTGTTGAAAAAGTATCCTTGAGCATTTCTGTAAATACTGGCATTATATCTCATGAAGTTACGAGCTTCAAATGATAATGCTTTATTAAGTCAATTGACAGTTTGGTGCAGATTTGTTAGCTCGCTATGAAATGGTGTGCAGATATATACAGTGAACCCAGCCACATTGTGACATATGGAGCTAAAATGTAAAGGAAATGGGTCACAGGAGCAGTATCAATAAACTAGTATTTTTTTCTTTTATTTTTCTCTCCCAGGGTCCTGTTCTGCAAACACATTAAATTCCTAACTGCCTGACAGAGGATGGTATCAATCTGTGTGGTAGTGCTTATTGATTAGGTTCGCTAGGATATATGCTGCCAGCTCCAATAAGCAAGAACATTTTGAGCGAAATTGATCACATCAGTCCTGAAAGTTGAAACATTTTTGTGGGAAGTCCTCATGCAACCATCTGATTTAAAACTTTTTAGGTTTGAAATCAATATGCTCAGAGCACAGCTGGAAGAGATTGTTTCTAATGGATTTTTTTTTCATGTTGTTGGTTACTAAGTACCAATATTGACATGGTATAAGTGAATTTGAGGCCATGTTGGCCATACTTATTTTGTTATTGTTTTACAAAACCGAAGATTTATCTACATTACCAAATAATTTAGCATTATATAAGCAGATTAGTAGATCAAAACACTTAATGCAGTGGCCACAACATCTGCATGTTGCAAGGCCTTCGGTACTGCAGGCTAGATTTGGGCTGGTCCCCACAACCAAATGTTCCAAACACATGAAATTCAAGGCTGTTCAAAAACCCATTCATCAGTTTCAATCTTTGTGCTCCTGTTAAAGTGTAGACTACATGGGATGAAGATCTCAACTACACTTTCTTGTTTAGTTTTCTCCAAAAGTGATATAGTTGACAAACTAGCAATGCTCTGCAAACTAAACCAATGCACACAGTGAGTGAGGAGGATCAGGGGTTTTGCTTCAGAACTGTTTTACAACTGCAAACCAAAACATTAATGCCTTTATTCCTTTTCTCAGTATTTTAATGCCATAAGCATAAAAAGAACAGAGGAAGTAAGGTACATATACTAGCTTACTAAGGGGAGGAATCTGAAAAGTACTGTCAATGAGACTTTTCTTTTACAAGGAGTGAAAAATCCCTATCTTCCCCCATCAGAATCACACAAAGAATCTAAATGCTCACCCAGAGTTATCAAGCTGTCACCATACACCTACAAAACATGAAGCAGTTCTCACTCAATACCACATACCACTGCATCATGAATAGTAAGCATTGTTTTGGTATTGGTGCCTGTATTACAAATACACAAAAAGGAAAAGAGAGGATGGAAGCTGCTGTATGATTAAATATAGGAAAATTAGTTTGGGAAAACATTTGATGAGAGAGCATGCTATCAATGGAGGAGGAACTAAAGTCTGAATGCTCTATCAGTAAATGGTAAGACAAGGCAGCAGCACACAGCAAACCAGAAACCAAATAATGAAAATATGTAACTATGCCAGGTTACAAGTCTTCGATAGCATTACAGATTTCAAAATGAAATAGGAAACAAGAAAGGCTAATTAAAATTATATAATGGCACCATCACGTTGATATTGCAAACTGTAAGCAGAATCATAAACTCAGTCCAAGGTTCTGGAGCCATTCAATGGACTCTGGGAAAATACAGTGAACTTCTTCTGTTCCTCTTTGCAAAGGGGTGTACCATTCAGTTGGTAGTTATTTGAGTTATGGCCTAAGGTTCATCACAGTGTAAGTAAGGTGAGTCTGGTTTTTCATAGAGGTACAAATATGTCCCATAGATTGTCTGAATATGGTTGTATGTCAGCCAGAATAGTCCAGGCAAGTGGAAACTGGCAGTTTTGGTGGTACCACCAACAGGATTTCCTTGTTTGGAGCATCACAGACCTCTGCTGCACTGATTGGAGCCCTTTGAAACAGCCTACTCCAAGGAGACAGTTCCAGGAAAAAGGTAGTACAGAAAGCCCTACTGAAACAAATGAATTAATGAACATATTGACACTATGTAGGGAATAAGCAATTCATACAGTAGACTCGTAAAGAAAACAAAAAATATATCCTGGCAATATATTGCAGCATTCTCATAGCAAGTTCTGTGCAAAGGTTGGGACATCTTCTGGATATATTTTACCTGGAAATAGGTAAAAACAATTCACCAAGCACACTGCTGTCTCATACCTTCAGTTCTATTATGAGAAAGAAGATACAGGAATAATAAAGTGAGTGAGAAAAGGAGGTATGGCTGCGAAACTGAGCTAAACTGCACTTAGCCAAACTGCTTATTTACACATACTAAAGCATTGTTCTCACAGGCCTTCAATTAAGTTAAAAATGAACTTTCTCTGTGCTGTTGTTGCTAAAGTCAGGAATTACAGGAGAAGTGAATGGGTAGTTTCCTTTATCTTGCACAGCACTGAGTAGTTCTAAACATTTGGGAGCATAATCTCAGATCAATTTACAAAGGCAAAATATCAGTTTTACCAGTAACAGAGACTGCTAGGATGCATGGAAATCCAAACAGATGTACAGCATTCCAGTGTATTAGCATGGAGACAGCTTTGAGGAATCTGCGACAGATAGCTATGACAGCCAATGTTATGATCAGCAACACCAGGGAAATAAATAGCAGTTTCCCCAGCAGACTTGCAATTGACTGCAGTTATTGGGACACTTGGGAAGAGATTCAGTTTATCTAACTTCAGGCATTTCTAGAATGCATACACTTGACCTATTTTGGATATCTATATTAGGATGAGATGAATCACACATTGGAAGTGTCTGTTTCCCACCACTGACTTTAAAAGAGCCTAGATGAGTGGCTCAGAGGATTAGGTTAGATGAAACCTATTCTACTGCCCTTCCAGGCACTCTGACATGATGCAAAGAGTAAAAGCAACATAGCAGGTGCTTGTGCTTGCAAAAACACAGGAAGACCTAAGCAGCCATACATATTCCAGCTTCAGCAATAAACCAAATTATGCAAGAAAAATTAATGAGTGCCTGTAGCTATGATTTTTTTCAGAGGCCAGAGAATAAATGTTTTCATCCTTCCAGGAGCATAGACATAATAGTTATCCAGTGTGTCCCAAAAAGCAGTTTCGGATAACAGATCCCAGATACATGTGTAAGATTTATCATGAAACAGAAATTCTACCACACTGTCACTGCATCACAGTCACTTAAATGGCAAAAGCAACCCAATTACTGAAATTGCTAAGGCTGAATTAAAGAGTGCTGCAAAGAAGGAAAAGAATGGGAAGCTGTGTCTGTGAGGAAAACATCTGAATTCTCATGCTGGTCTCCTGGTGATCCAGTCAGCACAGATGCATGTTTGATGTCTTTTTATGTTAAGACATGCATACACCCACTTCACTGCCTGCTGTATCAGCTGTTCAAATTAATGTTCAACTAGCTCACCTGTTTTCTTTGAATAAATTGTGTGCTCAGGAGGAAGCCAAGTGTTTCAAACAATGGTGGAACTCAGCAAGGTAGATGGGTATGCACAAAAGCTTCAGACACTTTCATTCACTAGGAACACAGGTCATAAACATCTATGAGGAGTTGGATGAATCTTTCATTCCACTAAAATTTGATCAGCAGAAGGCAAAAGGAACCGTGAATACTGAGTGGCTGACACTGAATGGAACCTGGTATTAAACTGCCTGCAAAGTATATGCAAAACTTACTTTATAATAGAAAGCCTATAAAAAACCTCTCCCCAGACCGGAGGAAAGTGCCTTACAGTTTTGATTCATTTTCCTTGTCACGTTTAACTGCAATAGGCTAGAGAGGTGACCTCCCCCACAGCTGGAGCAGTAACTTCTTCAGCTGCCACAGCACAATACACCAGGGATCATGAATCAGATGTTTTAACTGCTGCAGTTCACAGCCAGTGAATTAACTTAAACTGCCATTGATTTTTAGGTTATGTAACTAAATCAGAAGTGAATTGTAGTAGCTAATGAGAAAGCTACCCATTTTCATCATTGCTACATAGCACCCATTCTGCCCCTTTGGCAAACTGTAAAGGAAAGGGATGGACATCCAGGTAAATAGCCTCTTCAAACACTGCATCTAAAATTTAGGGAGGATTGTGAATTAGAGCTCCTGAGCTGCCAAACAACTTAATAAAATAAGAAAGATACTGTAATGTCTGAGGTGGTATTGTTTTTAAGAGGTGTAATAGAATATTAAGTAAGAAGTTTACGATATTCCTGCTTAATTTTGTTATCACCAGAAGCACAACAAAAGACACATTACCCCTGGCAGCTTCTCAAGGCATGGTTATGTAATTCCTCTGCAAGATGCTTCTAAACAGCAAAGAGGATTACTTACCAAGCGTAGGGATTGTTCAAAAGTTAGGCAAAACTGGCTCCAATTCTCACATGCAGATCTGGAAAACAGGGTATCATGGTCTACTGACTGTTGAACTATATCTAACCTCTGACAAGCACTTGATCCAAAGTGTTAAGCCCCATAGCTTTATCCATAGGAAAAGGAACTAGCTTGGAAGGGCGAAGTAATAAATCAAGAGTCAATGAGTCTAGAGGGCCTAATGTGGAAAACGGGGTAACACAGTTGTGTGGCTGTAATTGAAACACAGTTGTGTGGCTGTAATTGTGCCACATTACTCAGGCTTCCTGTGCTGTATAAATCAGTGTTCATGGAGAGCTACAGTGCTCTTAAGATTCACCTGACCTTCTTTCTGGCCTGTGGCTTGATACCTCCAAGGCATACTGCCAGTAACATGACCTAGCCTCTCACCAGTGGTTGTATACAGATGAGCAACTGTCACAATCCCTTTCCCACTGCTCCCCACAAGGCAGCCTAAGAAGATTCCAAATGGGAGTTGGACCCTAAAAAAACCATTCACACCAGAGGAGTTCATACACCAGATGAAGTGAATGACAGGCCTGGTACCAGGCAGGGAAGTCCTCACCTCTCTGATTTAAGCTGTTGTTGGGCAGTCTCATTTGTTTGCTACTTCTCCTGCCCTTTGACTCTTCTTGGCATCACCCCGGTACTGCCCACCCTTGCCACTACATTTGCTGCCCACCACCTGAAGCTTGTAAATCTTTATGGCATGAAAGTATAAAGAAGATTATGGTGTTTCTTTGCACAGCAATTTACTCTTTTATGTTATGTACCTGCCAAATTATCTTTCCCTCTGTATTTTCCATAATAACATAGTTACAAGCACACATTTTACACTCCCTGACCTGGAGACCTTATGCAAACTTTAGTTGCCAGTACCTTGAGTCTAATAGAAAGTATTCTGAACTTCATTCAAGGCATTGCTTTATTCAGTGCAACCATTCATGTGAAGGGGTTCTTGCCAATTGGGTGCTCTGACACAGTTTGCTCATCCTGTTTCTTCAGTTTACAGCATCTTAGGGATCTCTCTCCTCTGTTCATCAGGACCTTTTGAAGATTTTCAGGTCATTCTTTTTCCCATCCACTGCAGATGTTAACAGCACACTCCCTGCTTTTTAAGGGCATTTCTTGCAAAATGAGTAACTTAAGGTTCCTCAAAGAATCACCATCAAAAGTATTGTCAAGAGACCAAAGACACAAAAGTGTAAGGGAGACTCTCCCTTTGAGTCATGAGATTCAGAGTGAACACCTTTGCTTTCTAAATTCTTGATGGAGCTTTAGGTGCAGCTAGGTTCAATCTGATTCTAAGAAAGACTTGGACAACAATTTATGTCTAATAGAAGAAGCACAGGGAATAAGGAAATTCTCCTGTTGAGTCACACAAGGTTCAGAATAGACTCCCTTGCTTTCTGAACTCCTGGTGGAGCCAAGGTGTGGCTAAGTCTGGTCTGAGTCCCAGACTTGGTCAAGTTTATATCTAAAGGGTTACAAGTGCACCAATTCGCCACAGGCTTTTGCCTAGCAGCAGTCTGCAGTTTTAAGATGTATCTTAACATTTACAGAATGAGTCAGTAGGATTTACTACACCTGCTATATCAATTTGCACACACACAAGCACACACAGACATAAAGACATATAAAGGTATGTCCTGGGTTCAGCAGTAGCAGTCATTTTTTTCTCTTTCTTGGTAGCTGGTGCAGTGCTGGGTTTTGACTTTCAGCTGGGAACAGAGCTGATAAAAATTATGTTTTGGTTTGGCCAAGGACTTTGTGAGCCTCATGCTCTGCCAGGGAGGAGGGGAAGCCGGGAGGAAGCAGAGACAGGACACCTGACCCAAACTGACCAAAGAGGTATTCCATACCACAGCACGTCATGCCCAGGGTGTAACTGGGAGTTACCTGGAAGGGCTAGAGGACCTGCAGGGTTGGAGGAGGTATCAGTCAGTGCTTGGTCAGGCTGGGGTGCGAGTTCTCGTTCGGCTGGTGATGAGGTGTTGTATTCTCTTCCCTTGTTATTTCCTTTATCATTACTATTATTGGTGGTAGCAGTAGTGATTTGTGTTATACCTTAGTTACTAAACTGTTCTTATCTCAACCCGTGGCAGTTGCATTCTTTCTGATTCTCCTCTCCATCCCTCCAGGAGTAGGGGGAGGGCAAGAAGGGGGGGGAGTGAGTGAACAAGCTGTCTGGCGGGGGTTAAACCACAACTGTTAAAAATTCCCCAAGTTCAATGAAATATTCACATCGAATGTCTGGGTATTTATCAATGGGCAAAGGTGGAGTCTTGAGGAGTGGGGAGTCTTCAGCCCAGGTGTTATCTTCAGCTTTCAGTAACAGTGGTACTATTACTGCAGACTTGAGGGTTTGTGAGCTCCGAGATGCATCCCACTCAGAGGGAGATGCTGGTCACAGTCCACTGCACATCAGGACTGCTCAAAAGGCCTCACTTAGGACCTGTAATTGTGGCCCACAGCATGACTGGCTTTAGCCATTAGAAAATTTCCATCCTGGCCACAACCCAAGTCGTTAACCACTAGAAAATTTTCAAAGCTCCACTAACAATGGTACCATTCCAGTTGGGCTGCAATCAAGGGAAGGAATGTTCTGAGGCTGTCACAGGATGACTGATTATCTCCATTATTGCTTCCCACCTTAGCCAGGGAACAGGAGTCCCTGGTACAGTCAGTCCCTCCCTTCTTAACCATGCAAGAGTTCCTGGTACAGTTCAAGGAACACTTTACCTCCCAACTCACTGCACAGATGCCAAGGCCTGACAGCAATTCCTGAGATTGTAGAGTAACTGAGATCAGAGGGGTGTGGAGAATGCAACCCTACAGCATCAAGTCACTGACCTTAGAGTTCATGTACAGGAATTAATTCCATTCAAATGAACCAACTGGGTATTGTTGTAAGTACTGTATATTAGAGAAAAGAATGAAGACCAAACACCCTAGGAGGGACTTATTTACATACACACTGAACATTGTGTAAATTTCCTCTTTTTGCATACAGACTGAACATTGGAGTGAAGGATTACCCTAAAGCTGATCATGTTCACCAATGACACTTTTAATGGTCAACATGTTAGAAGAAATCTTATTACTCATGTTATATTGTGATAGATCATGCTATACTCAATACTTCTTTGAAGTCTTTACTTTCACTGGTTTGAACACAGCATTCTTCATGACTAAAGAAGTTTATTGAAGATAAAAGTGTCCCCTTTATGATCTCAGGCTTCATACCTGACAAAGCATGGGGATTGTAACTATAGCCACCTTATTCACCAATGAATTATCTCAGAGGGAAATTCAGATCATAAACATACTCTATGGCCTTCTGAATGTCCCTATCTTTCTCCACTAAGTAGGTATGGTACAAAGAAATCTTGTTTACTTACTAAGCCCTAAGCCAGGAAGGATGAATCGAAGCCAAAACCAAGATAAATTCCAAACTACTGCCCTGGAGTCCCTTACAAAACATGTTTGCATTACTATATCTCCTTCACCCACCCAACTGCAACTACAAACTTTCCTGACAGTGTAGGCTACACAACAAAAAGCTTTAAAAAAGTTTCATAAATAATATTAGTTTATTAAAGTACATACCAACAGCCATGTAATATATGTCACAAACATGGAACAGTCACCCTTCTCACTTTTCTACCCCAAGATTCACATGGGTTGGTCATACAAGTGAGACCCAGACATCCCAGTATGTCAATTTCAACAGTTCTTTTAACTTGCTTCCCCTCTGAGACAGAGATGGGGATTACACAAGTACAGCCCTTGGTCATGAAATGCATCCCCAGTTTGGAAATCATACTGGGGCTCTTTGTGAGTCACATGTGGCCCAGGAGTCATTGTAGCCATGTGCTATTCTGTAAATGCAACAGCTGTAATGGACATAGAGAAGTTAAGTAAAAACACATTTACTATACTTTCTAGGCTTTTCTTTTCCCAACTGAGATGGAAGCATCATTGGCTGCAGCCCAACAGCAGTAAAACTATTCAACTTCCAACCTCACTAAAAAGAACTGTCAAAACGGTATTAAGTAAATAGTGAATGCCCGACCCTGTGAGAGGAAACAAAAAGTAGTTCACAGATATATGACTGACTTTATTGACAACTGTGGGATTCGCAATACCCTGACTTCAGGGTCTCAAGAGTGATAAATAGGCAGTCAGAGTGCACTGTTTGGGTATGAAAGAATAAAGAATATGCTGGGGGGGGAGGGAACAATTTCATTTCAATGAAAGAAGAGTCAACTGACCTGCATAAGCATGCAAGTGTTATATCACTGGGAATCAGAAACTGGAACCCAAAATGGGAACAAAAAATGAGGCTGGATCTCTAAAGAGAGCCAATAGTTCAAGAGACATTTAAGATTTGGCCCTATATAATTCTTTAAAAAGTAAATGAGCTGCACTGTGTCCAAATGAACTGTCAAACCCTATGCTGAACAACGTCACCTACAAATATTCCTTTACCAAATGTCTTTCAGATTTAAGCCATGACCTTCACCCCAGTATTATCACCTTGATCTCCAATACCTTTGTGCAACTTTTAAGAATCCCAGCCCCTCATTTCCTTCTCTTCCCCAGCCTTTCCTTCTCTTCCTCAACCCCATGCACCTTATTCTCCCAGTTCTGTCTTGCCCCACGCATTTATCTGGGATACCAGCCACATGGTACCTAGACCATGTCAGCTTTCCACTGCTCAGGGTATCACCCATCAGTGGATGGATGGTGCTGGATGGGCAGGGCAGCAAGGGCCTGCAGGAGACAGATGAAGAATTCATTCCTCACTGGCCAGAGCAAGAAAGTGTATCAAAAATCTCCCTGGAGGAGTAGGGACAAGAACAAAACCACAAGAAAGATGGAGGCCATAAAGAGGCACTCCAGTCCTCCTACGGCAAAACCTTTCCAAGGAAGCACCGACATTTACAAGGAACTGCTGATGGATATTACATGGATGTAGGAAGACTGATGTTTGTCTGTGTTACAGAAGAGAGTCCTTGGGGATAAAACCATTTTTCCTTTCTTCCAGAATTTTACATCTTTAGCTAACACCACTAGAAACTGAATAATCAAGAACAAATCCATTTTATTAGCCAGATGTGCAACTTTCATTCTTGGCAGCTGGCAGCTGAGAACTTGTAAATGTGCATTCACCTACTTCATTTCTAAGCAACATCATTGCCAACTAGCAAATTTGCCCTGACACTCAGTAATTTCTTTTGTCCATCTTCCCACATCTCTACCTCAACAATCATTGCAATTTGTTAATTGTTTTTGTTTTGTTTTTCTTTTCTATTCTTTTAACCATCAGGAAGCTGCTTTCAGAAAGCCATCTGCACTTACTCACTGCCAACACTCAATATGATTTTAATAAGCCTTGTGTGGTTTTGACTTTAACACTTGTTTCCCTGTGCATAAAAGCCTATTTCCTTAGCTGTCACATAGTTTGTCACTTCAATAAAGTTTCCCAGTTGCCTTCTAAGCAGGCCAATTTTTACCCTTTTTTTCTTAAACAACAAGTTAAATCTGAGGATAACAACACTGATAATAATCCAAACCAGCCACTATCCATTTCTTTGAGCATGAGTTTCCCCAAACTAGAATGCTTCAGAATAGGTGCAGATACCTATAGAAATACTTACATTTTGAAAAACTACAGCAATAGTACCTCAGGGTTCAATAGCTGCATGTCTGAATGACTTCAGGATGAAATAGGCTCCTTTCACAAAGTGTTTTAATGAACTTCCATCTCTACAAAACTCACCTGGGACTGGAAATAAAGCCTAGTTCTTTTCTTGCTCTCATACCATCACTAGCAGTGATAATTCTCAAGAGAGGGATTTCTCTAAAGCTGATGATAGATGTCAGGAGGGACATCTGGGTGTTCTCTTTGCTCTCCTGAGCAATCGCAATCACCATTAATAACAGCAATAACAGAGAAGTAAAAGTTAATTAATGCCATAATTTTGGTGCTGTTTGACAAGGAAGATGGAGCTGCTCTAACAGCTTTTCATTGTTGGTTTTTCTAGGCTCTTCTGCTCTTCCACACATCTCTTGTACCAAGGCTGATGTTTCCCTACCCCCTCAGTGAGACAGCTTACTCACCCTCCTGGCTAGAAGGCAATCTGTGGAGAATAAAGATCTGCCATCTTGGCAAGCTGCACTGCCTTACAGGTAAGTGAGATGACCCCAAGGGAATGAGAGAGACTGTGCTACTGGAAAACAGGAGGTGAGAAGGAGATGGGAAAAGGAAAAGAATAAGAAATTATAGGAAACAACACGAAGACACTTTAAGCAAATTGCTAGGTAATGCATCTCAGTGCAGCCTTAGTTCTTTCCCCCAGCCTCCGGGTTTTGCTTTCATACTGTGCTTATTGTAAACTGCTTTGGTCAAGGACTATATGTTGTTAGATATACTCAGAAGATAATATTTTCCAGTGAGTAAGTCCTAGAGCTGGAGGCAGGAGACCTGTTTGTTACTCCTACTTTGGACCTTCTGCCCCCCTTGCAAGACACAAAACAAATCATTCAATTTTCTCATGCTTCTGTTTTCCCCATGTTTATGTTGATTATTTAAACCTGAGGTCTCCCAGGCAGATACTGGAACAATGAAAACCTGATCCTTGATTGTTAGCACGGAACCAAGGTGCTAATAAGTACACGGTACTTGCAAGTAGTACAAACAAACAACAGCAATTCAGAGGACAGAACAAGCCCTGCATTTAACAATGAATTCATAATTTTAACAATACAGGAATAAAAAAAAAAATCAAATTACTTTTCTGTACCTGCGAAAGCTTTGCAGCAGAAACAGGGAGAAGGCTATGGTTAAAATTCTTAATCCCCAGAGCAAACATCAAACAGGTACCATATTTCATATTTTCATATATACTTTTCAACCCAGAGCGCAACTTTAATCAGAAAGATTTTATAGTCCAGAGCTTCCTGCAAACCTCTGCTTAATGTAAATTTTAATACCTTTGGCATATTTTGGCTTCTAGCCTATTATTCACTTGATGCACCTCAAGCAGGTTTTAAATCATGTTGTTAAAAGAAACCCAAAAAACTATTTCAGATGTAGTAGAGAGTAAAATGATTTTGTAAAACAACATTGCAGGAGCCTGCAGTTACTATTGATATTATTTGGTTCTAAGATGTGTTCAGTTTATAGGTAGAATGGTGGCTGGTTAAAATGATGGCTGGTTGCTTTTACTAGGGCGACTTTGGTCTTGCTCATCACAGACCTGGAGAATCAGGAAGTACTTACGTATTATTTTTACAGCAGGTCTGCAATAAGGAAGGGGCGTAAATGACGCTTTTAAGCTGAATCTTTCCAGAAGACTGTTTTACAGGGAATTCATGTGAAAAAGAGACAAACTGGCCCAACTGGTGGGGCACTGACTCTTACCATAAGAAAAGGGAGACAAAACTGGGGGAAAACAGAAGAAAGAAACCTCTTAAAATTGTTTGTCACCAAGATAAGATGCATCCCCAGTCAAAACTTGTTCTTCCTCTGCTTTAGGCTCAGACCCTGGCCTTTCTCTCATAAATAATTATATATTGGGCATTGAATCTCTGATACTGAAAGGCAATACTTTTAATGTGTGAGAATGGAAACAAAGTACTGAATAATGAGGATTTTCTGGTGTTTCTCTAGTTTTGCAATTAGATTGCTACTGCATGCACCTTGTCATAGGTTTAATTTAGAAACAAGATGAGTAAATCTGCTAATAAGTAGCTAAAGGGAATGAGCTCCTGTATCTCCCCCACAATACAGATTGTAAATGAAGAAACACAAGGGACATTCTGCTGTGTGTTGGCTTTGCAATGCGCCACGTATCACAGATCAGCTGATGGATGGTGCTGGATGGGCAGGGCAGGAATGGCTGTCAGTGGGCAGGCAAACAATATTTACCTTGCTTGCCTAAGCAAAAGTCTCCCTGAAGGAGGAGGAACAAAAACCACACAAGAAAGCTGAAGGCCACTAACTGGGCATTTTAATCCTCTTATGGCAAAAGGAAGCACTGAAATTTACGTTGAGTTGCTCACAAGTATCTCTCATGCTACACACATGTGGGAGGATTCATGTTGGTCTGCTTTAACAGAACAAAATAATTAGGGATAAGAACTTTTTCCCATTTTTTCAGATGTTTTACATGCATAGCTATCACTGTTAGAAAAATACAAATAATGTATTTATTTTAAACCAGACCAGCTACTTGGCCCTAGGGATATGGTGGTCAGTTGGATAACCACTTAGGTAACTGGTGTAGATTCCCAAATCCATTCATGTTGAGCTAAATAAACCCCTGCCTTGTTTGATGGGCTAATCTACCCCATTTTCAATTTGTAAAGGTTATATCTAAATCCCCATGTAGGATTAAGATCACAGTTATGGTTTCATGACACAGAACAGTTCTGTAGCATCATGATTAAGACAGTTGTAGCCTCACAGGCCTTGTCACATGCACTGCGTTGTTCTATGGGACCATGCTGTAACTGAACAAAAACCAAGGCTAGCATTAAAAGAAAAACCAAAACAAAACAGACCAAACAAATAAACAAAACCCTGCAAAAAAAGGGGGGTTTGTTGCACTTTTTTAGTTCTTGGTTTAGTGAACATTCAAATTTATGTTTATTAAATTAGTCACCTCAAGATCCTTTAACAGCCTATACAAAGAAACTGGCATTTCTAGGATGCACGTCATCTCTTTGTAATGTAGATGTAACCTAAAATAAAGCAGACGAATCAGGCGCTGAAAGTGCATATTTCTCTCCATTGGCTATAACAGGAGCACCGGCTGCGTAGCTCAGATGGAGACGCCTACGCTCTGCATGTCTAAAGATAGGTGAGATAAATCCTGCCATACATCTGTTGCTGTTCCTCATATGGAGTTCCCCTCTTTGTTGGTCTTATGTGTGAGGTTTCAGTATAACCTGAAATGTTTGTGACTGTGTAGGTGAGACATACAAATATACATGCAGTTTCTCTTGATCTCCGTCTGCAAAAACAGGGGCTTGGGGCATAGGGACACTTTCTCTAGCGGCATAGTCAGTTTCTGAAGTCTGCATCTCTTGTGCTGAATGCAGACGTTTGTCAGTCAAACTATTTTGAAGTAGTGTTGTAGTGCTGAAAAACTCACTTCCGAGTAGGATGGTGGGTGAAGTGTTTTGGGGATGTCAGGAGAGCACTCCCGCTATTGTCAGACACAGAGCTTGTTCTGCTGTGACTGCTGCCTGGCAATTCAAGCTGTGAGTAGATGATATATTCCTGCCTTTTTGAATCATGTTCCTCCAGCTGCCCAGACCAGGGCCTGGGGAAGGATATCCCTGCAGCTCCTCTGCCACACACAGATGGCTAACAGCATCATCATTGCCCCAACATGGAGCAGGGATGTGGCTCAGGCCTGGGGAGCTGAGAGTTCCCAAATCTCTAATGATTCCCTTTTACAGGGAACTTTACCAGACTTGTTTCTTGATTCACGGAAAAATGCTGAGACCTTCCTCTCTACCACTTCCCAGAAAATGAGTGTTAGTGGCCTCCTTCAATGCCTCAAATGTTGTTAGCATTGCTTAATACAAGCATAGCTTTCTCTTTCCTTCCTATCTTTGTGTAAGCATCAGTGTGGTAGGAACATGCTACTTTCCAGGAAATCCGGAATATGTTCAAAATTAATTAGAAATAGGGAAGGGAAAGAAGGGAATTTGAAACCACAGAAACCAATGGCTTTTATTAGAATCTGAAATGTGGCAACACATTAGAGCACGTCTCAGCTTTGTACTTCAAAAAATGCACCGTCTCTACCAGGAATGCAGCTTTCTTGTAGTTTTTGCTATCGATCTTCTAATACTAGCAGACTTCCAAAATCTCCTGCTGTTACTTGAAAATCTGAGGCTGTAAAGCACTGCACTCTATTCTCCCTCTCTTCTCAATTTCATATCCTGGCTCTGTCCCCAGACTGATCAAGAGTTAAGCATCCAGCGCTCAGTCTCTTTTAGTTACATTGCTGTAGCTGTGGTTCATGGCTTGTTAGCTGGTGCTGGCAGCAAAACAAGGTAGCCCTAACAGGTTTTCGTACGTCTTTCTCTTCCCCACAAAACTGGAAAGTTTCCCTGTATTTCTTCATCAGGTTCATGCCTGTGATCAGTGCCCAACTTTCTATTAATACCTCTCAGTTTCTCTTACAAAGCTTTGGTAGTGGCTCACACACATTGAAAAGGGGCATTTTTGTCTTTGTGGAATACCCTACAGATCAATATTAACTCCTGCTGTTTGTTTTGGTTTTTTTTGCAGACTAATGAATACTTTTTCCACGAGTAACGTGGGAGCATTTCCATAGTCCCGACATAACATATTTTTATTCCAAGTCTGTAGTAGCTCACCCCACAGGGACAATGTTTCTTCAGGTTACTAGAAATCTTTCTACAGAATGTTAATGTTGATTGAATTGTTTCCTTTTTTAATTTGCTCTTACATTTTCTAGCTACTCACTTCCGATACTCAATTAACTGCATGGCCTTCACTGGTCAGTGTTAACCTTTTTTTAGGTAATAACATATATTTTTTTCCATATTTTCTGCTGATTTCTATTCTTCCTGCACTGCTGTTTACTGCAACCAGGACATGAGTTTGTTAACATAAATGATAACTTAATAAGGTAATACAGTATTTCCCACTATTGTGACAGACACCATTTGGCTATTCTGGGTAAACAGCTTGAAGTTGTCATTCGGTGTTTACTAAAGCATATGTAAAAGCCAAGAAAGCCTGAACAAAACTGCTATTTTCCAGGCTACCAAAGAGGTGAATAGCTGGGAGTGGCAGCTGCCCTCATGGCTAGTATGTTATTTGGTCTGCTTGCCCATTAAGAGGCCATTTCTGACCCACAAAGAGTCCTGCAAGGTTCTGAATTCTCTCTGGGAAAAAAAATGAATTAAGAATTTATTACAAAAATAACACAATTGCATGTTTTCTAGGGAACCTTCTCCTTTCTCCTTGCAAAAGCTAGGTATATCTTGAAGCATAAAGTCGCTCACTAAGTGGATGTTTTCATCTCACATACTCAGCTGTGTATATGCTTAAATCATATGTAACCTGTTATTTACATGTTATATCAAGCTCTTTGCTCTCTGGGGCAAGCAAAGCAAAAGATGATGTTTTAGAAGACATTACAATACATGTAGCTGCCACATACATGCCATCCAGAGTGACTCAGACAAGCTCATGGGGTGGGTCCATGAGAACCTTATGAGGTTTCAACAAGGCCAAGTGCAAGGTCGTGCATCTCGACTGGGGCAACCCCCAGCATCAGTGCAGGCTGGGGAATGAAGGGATTGAGAGTACCTCAGAGAAGAAGGAGTTTGGGATGCTGGATGAAAGCTTGGACATGAGCTGTCAATGTGCGCTTGCAGCCCACAAGGACAATCGTATCTTGGGCTGTATCAGTGCATCAAGCTCTGGAGTCCTCAGTACCGGAAAGATATGGACCTGTTGGAGAGGGTCCAGAGGAGGTCCACAGAAGTGATCACAGGGATGGAGCTCCTATCCTGTGAGGAACAACTGAGAGAGATGCTGTTGTTCAGCCTGAAGAAGAGAAGATTCTGGGGAGCCCTTATTACAGCCTTTCGGTTCTTTAAAAGAAAGATGTGGAAAGACTTAGCAGGTCCTGTTGTGACAGGATGAGGGGTGATGGTTTTAAACTAAAAGAGGGGAGATTCAGGCTGGATGTGTGGAAGAAATTTCTTACAGTAAGAGTGGTGAAGCGCTGGAGCAGGTTGCCCAGAGAGGTGGTAGATGCACCATCCCTGGAGACATTCAAGGCCAGGCTGGATGTGGTTCTAGGCAACCTGATCTAGTTGAAGATGTCCCTGCCTCATTGCAGGGGAGTTGGACTAGGTGGCCTTTGAGGGCCCCTTCCAACCCAAACCATTCTATGATTCTATGGTTCTATGTCTTTGTAATATTTGATCCTTGCTGTAGCCTCACTTCAGTAACCTAGGACATCAGCTAGTACCCATCTTTACTTCTATCCTACCTATAGCTAATGCGATCCTGACTTCATGACTGCACTGTAGATGAATTCTGACTTTGTACGTATAACCATGGTTGGAGAGGTGGTGTTGCAAGTGTTAATTGCCTGGTTGCTTCATGGAAATTATTTGTTTACATTGAGCCTCAGGAGGCTTTGGGAAGGTAAACTGTCTCTTCTAATCTAAAATGACCTTACCAGAAGTTACCTATTTTCAAAGCTTTTAGTCTTCATGCTTTTTTTCAGACTGTTACCTTACCACTTTCCCCCGGCAAATATCTTCTCTCATAGACGTCAGTGAAAGAAAATAAGACTGCATTTCTTGTTCAAATACGTGTTCTATATATAATATATACATATATGCACACACACATACAGAGTTACATAAATCAGAACAAATAAATTAAGGACATTCTTTTATGTTTATTGATACTAAAATGAAATGCCTTGCAGATCAAATGCAGAGGCATTTCTGACTTCTTTTTATCTCTTTGCAGAGAGATATAATGTGTAATTGTTAAACTTGAAATGGTTTAAGTTGTACTAGATATTGATTTATGGTTCTTATAGTGCAGATAATCAGTGTAACTGAACCACATGAAAAAATATTCTGCTTTGGTGCTATAAAGTATTACAGCTGACTTCTTCCACTAGGTCATAAACCAGAATGAGTTATATGGCTGTTAGTAGCATCTTTCTATTTACAGAAAGAAAACAGAAAAATATAGCAGAGGCAACAGTCAAATAGTGAGACCGCAGACCTTACTTCACTAGTTTAGAAAAAACTTCATACTCTGGATCTGATCCCTTGTGCAGCACTTTAACATTTTGCTTTAGTTTCTTTGTTTTTTATCAAACTTGTAGTGCATTGGTACACATTTTGACGTGATGGATATGATATCCCATGGAGCCTTCCAAATGAGACACAAGAGCCTGTGTTTGCAGAAGAGTTTATATGATGGCCCAGGTGACATATGAGAGTCTATCAACCTTACTTAGGTCTAGAGGAGCACATGGTCCTGCTTCATAAAGAAATTATATACAGATATTAGGACACAGCCCTGACACCCAAGTTCAAGCTTCTGCATTTAAATAGGCTTCCAAGTCAGAAGAAGGGGAGACAGTTAACTTCTGACTTTATAAGGAAGGATGAGGACTTGAGACTGAAAAGCTGATCTGTGTGAAAGAGGGTTTCATTTATTTATTGTTTTGAAATTAAAAAAAGTCTAAGAGGTGCTTCTAGTGGAGCTGTTGCAATACTTCATTCTGGCAGGAAGCAAGACCAGCCTATGAAAGGTTCTCTGAACAGAATGCTGAGTGAATGCACTGATTTGGATAGATGCTTCCTGGAAAGCATCACTGGAAAAACTGAAGAGTACAATAGTACTGGCATGCTGAAGGGTACATAATCTACTTACAAATCACATTTCCAATGTTATCTTTTGTTCCTGCCATATCTAGTGTTAACTACTGCTGTAAGCAATACCTGAAGTTACTGTTACAGGCAAGAATTTAAAAAGTGCTCTTTTATTTAATTATTTTGCCTGTTACGCTATGCATTTTGGTAGATTTTTATTTTGCTTCCTGCCTCCAGTGTTAGTTGGAACACTTCTGTCATGCACTGCTCCAGGGACAAATACAGGGATTTCTTCAGCCCACACAGCTGTGAAGATGTGGCAACCCTGAGTCCAGCAGGAGAAACATGACCTAGTATTTAAAGCACTAAGCCTAGCTTCAAACACCTACCCTGGTAGAAACTCCCTGCAGGCCCATGGAGAAGTTACTCAGCTTCTCTGCAGTTCAGTTCTCCTTCAGTAAAATAACAATAGCAGTGAGTCCCTGTCCCTCAGATGTAATCTTAGGGAAATAGTATCACAGGTTAAAGGATACTTAGGCATGGAGGTTGAAACTGCCAGCTTTCTTAGGTAGATGTAAGGCAAGGGACTGCAGTTTCCATCACATTTTAAAGCCCACATAAGCTTTAAAAGGAGAAGTCTAAAGATAGCTGTAGTTTTATCCACTGCCAAGTCTTTTACTGCCTTTTGCTTATAACATCTTCCTTGTTTTCAGACACCTCTACCAATTTGCAAGGACCAGATCTTGCATTAATAAAGTTTTGCCACCAGTTAGTGTTGAATCAGATTTTGTCTGTGTGCGTCAGTATCATATTTAGCTGTTTATGCACACAAGAAGAAAAGCAACATTTCACCTGAAAAAATCTAATTCAACATCTACAGACACCTTTCTGTAGAATATTGCAAAGTAGGTCAGTAAATCAAATCACCAATAGCACGTTGTTTTTTCTATGGGTTGTTGAAAGCAGGCAAGAAAAACCTCAATAATATATTTGTACTTTTATTTCCTGTTGATGAAGTCTGTTATTGACAATCTAATTGCATTTCTTGCTGAATCCTACTTAGTCATCTATGTCTACCAAAGGAAAATCATACAGTGGGAGAAGCTGTGTCTTGACAAAGCAGTAGACTTGGTTCTCTGCACCCTTAAAAGCATGGGGAGAGAGGGTGGATGGTTTGGCTATTATCATTATTATTATTATTTTCTTGTAGAAATGACCAGCATGGTACACAGCTGAAAAGTTTTGATATTAAAAAAAACAAACAAACAAAAAAAAATCTTGCAAAATCACCAAGTACACTGTTCTGTCTTCATTACCCATCTTGCCATCTTTGGAGGTTCTGCCAGAGTGAAAACCAGACACAAGCTCACAGCTGAGGTGCGAAGTGACAGCTATGGAAGTCAGAAGTCTTAGCAGTAAAATTCAAGCCTGGAAAGCAAAGGTTGCACCATGTGTTATTGAAGTCTTCTTTTCATTCACCTCTTGTAGTAGCAACTTAAAATTTTAGAAGCAATTTGTAGGAACAGGTTAGCTTAAAAGAAGCTCTGGCTCTTGTAAAAAGCTTGCAGTATTAGAGTCTAAGTTGAGCATTTCATAAGCTAGATATTAGTTGGAAATAATCTTACTCTTTAGTTCAAATTATTATGTCTCCTTGGGGTGAAAAAATAAATATTTTTTTTTCTTTTCCTATAACTGCCTTCACCAGAATAACAAAGTATGGGGCATAATTCAGTGGAGAATTCCCTGAAACAATTTGTTCTTCTATTTTTAATCTTACTGGGAAAATAACATTTCTAAAAAACGTTTCATGTTGCTTTGGTCAGAACCAAGCAAAAATCCTACCTCTGGAAACTCATTTTTAAGACTTTCAGAAACTATTACATTTAGATGAGTTGTTCAAATAAAGTATGCAACTCACCTTGCTTGCACATCTCTGCCTTCTTTTTCTACGTTGCTTTGTTTTCCTGAATTACTACCTCGTCTTACAGCCTCATCCACTGTAATCTTGTACCTTTGTATTTGCCGTTTGTTTGTGCCAAAGAAGTTATTCACTTAGGACCATTGGAAATACAATATTTTTGCTTGAGAAGTAAGCAGGTGTGATGTAAGAAGGAAGGGACTGAGTTTTGTTTAAGGTATCTTATGAATGTTAGAAGATTATATGGAACAACAAATAGCTTTTGTGAGTGATTTAATGCCAAAACATAACATTTTATGTGTCTCCAATGTAGTTTGTCCTTTGTGCTAAAAAATAGGAGATAAATAAAGAATTCATAAACAAACCCGGAAATAAATAAGAAGCTAAAATTGTTAATTTGTTTGCTCCTGTATGCTTTTTTTTTTTTTCCCAGTATGATTAGAGGAGTGATAAAACTTAACAGTGCATAAGCTAGCAAAAGCATGATGGCAGATTGGAGGCCTGCAACATCTGAAATGATACACAGTCCTGGGAAAGGCAGAGCAGTCAGTAACAGAGAAAAGGGGTAGACAGGAAAATCTGGGGAATATGCACATCACCCCAGCTGAAACTGGCAAAGGCAGGACAGCACAGAATTAACAAGGTGTGAGGAGATAAGGAGGAAGGTGAGAAACAAAGAGATGGAGGAAGTGAGTAGCTAACCATTCTAATTAGAGAAAGGCAGCAAGTTTCCAGCTGGTTCAAAGCATCTACCTGCCTCTTCAGATTATCAGCCTGTGATGGCTGTTGTCTTGGTCCCATAGCTTTTGCTTACAAATCCTCCCTCCCACTGTTGCTGGTGATCAATCTGTGAAGTTCTTTGGTGAAGGATGTGCCATCTGGGAAAACTCCTCACTCTGTGATAGAAGACAACCCCCCGTGACTTGGATATGACTGTTCACAGTTTGTACTGAGGGGTGCATGTACTCTGTGTACCGTACAATTTAGCTAATGCAAACAATAAACAACCAATTAAGTATGTCAAACACTGCATGCTCAACAGAGAATTTCATAACAGTACAGTTTGTTGCCTGTTTTCTTTCTATATGAAGCAACAGGCTTTCTTTGAGGGGAGGACTGGCACTGTAGGGTCCACCAAGAAGGTAATGCCAATGAAGAAAAATAGTTTTAATGACAATTCTCACTGTGGTGTTTCAGTTTAATCATTACTTCAGTTTGAGATTAGTCTTCCAAGAAATATGTAGGCAGGGTCTTGATAAGTGTCTGGAATTCTTTGAAGTCATGAGTGGAAAGAAATTGTTAGGCTCTGCAGGTTGTTCAGACCTGATCCATTTCCTTCAACTGAATGTCTAGTAGATTTGCTTTTGATTCCTCTATTCTGTAATCACAAAACCATTTATAGCAAGAAAAGCCAAAGAGCAAGGATGATATTCATATATTATTCTACATTACTCAAAAAGAAGTCACAGTATAAGAGGTGGTGTGTGTTAGTTAGAAAGTATGATACTTTTACTTTTATTTGCGTGTGATTTGTTGTTACTTGAAAGTTAGTGTTAGTTCCTCAATTTTTACTCCAGTGGTGTTTGGCAGTACATGCTAGGGCATGCTAATCTCTTCCACATTATTCATGTGTTATGTATTGCACGAATTTGAGGAGGTTCTTAGTAGCTTATGTGAAGTAAAGGAGTAGTCTCAAGCCATTTACTCAACAGGTATCCATATTTAAACAAAAACCAAAACCAATACTTGGTTTTGTTACAAATATAAATTTTACAAATACCAATTGTTACAAAACCAATACTCCATATACTTGGCAGCTGGAGTTTAGTCATTAAAGCTTCTTGGGAGAATGAATTTGAACTGCCTTTCAGGTCAGGGTCTGTATACTTTGGTATCTCAAAACACAGAAAAGTATTTTTGTGCTATTCGTGCTCAGAGATAATGAAAAGCTTAATTTTTAGAACCAGACCTGCATCTTTCATAAGCACTAACACCTTGAGATCAACATACTCTTGCAAGGCTTTTATTAACTGGGACATAGAATACATTGGAATGATTAAAATATCCAGCCAATTACTACTGAAAAAAAAAAAAAAAGAAAGAAAAAATGTATGTAATAAGAACAGATTTGTAAAGTGATTTAGAAAAATTAGGTGGCAGATGCCTGTGCAGTCTTGATGCTATCATGTTTTAATATGATCGTGAACAATGTTAAGAACAATAAGGGAGGTTAAATCAGCATCAGCCTGCATGGCACTGAACTGCAGTGGTTGTTGGCTGTCTTCAGCACAGTTATGCAATATTTCCTCCCCCACTCCTGATACTTTGCTAACCACTATTCAACAAAGAAGTAAAAACATCAGAAAATGTTTCTGAATTAACAATAGCTTGAATAAATGATGACTTCTGAGTTTTTACCAGCCTTTCTTTGTGAAGAAGCTTTGTGTGCTAATGCTTTCTTTGACACTATTTTCAAGACAGCACAAGGAACAGAAAGTCAGTGTTCTTGCATTCCCTATTAGACCCAAATTTTACCTCAAAAGTTGTCAAAACAAACTCTCAGCTTAATCCATTTTCCTTTTGAGTCACTGTTTGCACTCAGTTTCAAGTAGTCCTGACTTTCATTTCCTCCAAATTCAGTTTCAACACATCACATGAGTAACGAGGAAGACAGCAAAATCACATGCCCAGGGTTTTAAAGCTCTTTAGCTGTATTGTAGTTTATTTTATCTCCAGGACAAATATTACGAATAACTCAAGTTCTGCCTCAATTTTTATGTTATAGAAAACTATATAGTAATAAAAATACTGTTTAATGACAGAAGGTAATTCGGAGTGCATATGTGTTCTTTCTGAGAACCTTCCAGATCAGAGGTTAGAGTGGGAGAGATACCGTTGCACAGCTGGCTGATTGAGCTTTTATGAGTGTGGTTAACAAAGAGTGGGAATGCTGCACCACAAAGGATTTGCCTGGGGGAAAAAAAGATACCATAGGCAGAATATAGATGATTTGCCCAAAAATATGTGGTGATGGAAGGCATAGAACTGTTATAGTCACATTCAGTACATCTACTTAAGGACATAATGAAATTGCAAAACGATCTAGACATGGTTGGATTTTAAACCCTGCAGCACTGAAAGTGCCCTTGCCATCCAACCGCTATAAAAAAGCATGTGATCTACAAGGAACAATATAGTGCTGAGAACCATGTGGCCTGCTTCAGCTTTTCCTGTGCCAAATAATATCTTGCAATTAGGTATACTTTGGAAACAAATTAATGGCAGGATGACCAGAATAGCTTCCCATGTAGGTAACTGAAGTAGCAGAAAGTGGTGTTTTCTCTCCATGTGTCCCTCTTACTGCATTGGGTTGCAGTGTGAAAGTCAGCCTGAGAAGAAAGCAAATCACACACATATGCTCTAAAAGTGCCTTTTTCACAGACACCTCTCCTGTGTGAAATGAAGCTGCTTTTCACAAAAGCACAGGAGTGGGACCAGGTAGTACGAAGTCCACCTCATTTTTCTTCCCTTGAGACAAATACCTTAGAGGTAAGGATAAACCCCAAACCAATTTCCCTCTTACCAGTTCTGGCTTCATGAGGACTATTCATGGATTTACTTTAATTATCAGACTTCTGATGAGTAAGTTGGAAGGCCATTCTCCATATGTGGACAGAGATGGGCTACTCTAAGGGGTGATGTAGATACCTCCCGCATGACATCAGGCACTTAATTGAATCACCCTGATCAAGGGGAGAATTAGGTATCTAATCTCCAGAAGGCAACTCAGATGGCAAGGGACAAAAGCTTTATTTCACAAGTGTTTTTCTCTCCCTCCAACACCGCCCCCCACCCTGACCTCTCTGCTTCTGTCTCACTCTCTCTCCCAGCCCTGCTTTGATTACTTAAGGGAAATAGGACAGCTCTGCTTTCTGATTTACCCAGCTTGCTCAAACACCTAAGTCAGATGAGATAAAATTGGGTCTAGGCCCCTAACTTAGAGATCTAAAGGTACATGCTGAAAGGAAACAGTGTAAATACCTGCCATTCTAGTGTGTGATAAACATGAGCTCCTCGTGTATTAAGAAAAAATATCATTTTCTTATTGTCTTTGGCCATCTGCACAAACAAATCTCCATAAATATTCTCAATTAATGTATTTATCCCCCAGCTAAATTAGCAGCACTTTTATAACTGGAATGTTTCAACCAACAGCTGAGCTCTTTGTACTGTGTGTTCCTTTGTAACAGAGAGTCTATTGCTATCTTACTGAGTTGAGCAAATTGGAGACTCAGTTGTGCTGTAAATATAAACAGAATTAATACCAGCAACACGGATCTCGAAAAGCTTTAAAACCAGACAGGGTGGTTAGACATTGTCATGCAGCCCAAGAAGATGGTGGAATATATGGCAATGTAAGTTAGGGCTCAACTCTGTGAAGCCCAGCCTAACCACAGCCAATACTTCATGAGCTACTGTGGTCACCACTTGGACAGCAAATGCAAACAATGTAGTTTCTTTAAATAATAGAATTGGGCTTCTGAATCTTGGTAGTCAAATTTAGAACTTAGAAGCACAATGCTTCTAATCATCTGTGAAGCCAGGTTCCAGCCAGTGACAGGCTTTCAGAGGATACCACAGTGCCAAAACCAGAAACCTAACCTAATAGCTCATTGAAAATTTAAAAAGCAGAAGTACTTGGTTGGAGGCAATGCAAGAAAGAATGACAATGTGTTGAACTGAGTGACAAATTCATAACATGCTTTATCCTTAATGAAAACATAAATACTTTGTGAAATAGTAGGGAAAATGAAGGAATGCAAGGGGAAAAGGTTATATGTCTATTTTTTTGTGTGTGAAAGTATGTGTGGTATGTTCTCAGGGTGACTGCAAGAATTTAAGTGCTTTTTTAGCTGTGTGACTGCAGCATCACAAGTTTGTTCTGCTTCACAAAAGTTATAAAACTGCTCCATCTACTCAGGAATGTTTCTGACTCATTTACATAGAGCCCATGGCTACAATTTATGCTTCTCTCTAGGTCATTCAAAAAGAAAAAAAAATCCCATCACTGTGTAGGTAGCATCGGGAAGAGCTCCTGTGCTGTTCCTGACTGAAGTAAAGCATGACGAAGAGCACTTGACTGTCTCCTGAGAGCTCCTGAGCCTGTCTCCTGAGAGATCTGTGACTGAGAACAGCATCAGTGAAGGTCCGATCTTTGAAGAAGAAACAGCCTTCTAGCTTGGTAAGTTCTGCAACAAATACTGAGATTTTGGATAAGCATTTGACTTTTGTCACAAAACCTGAATTATGCTGAGTATAGTGTCAACCGCTTCAGCTTTAGAGTTTCAGAGGGGTTTTGAAGCACAGCCAAAAGCTGAGACTGAGAGGTTACTGGGTTTGCCTCTCTACACATTCTTCACTCTTTCATATTTTCCCATTAGTTAACCCATCTTGTATTACCACTTCCACGTGTCATGACACTTACTGCAAAATTAGCCCTAGCACATCCTTTGCAGCAGACCAGTAATTGAGGTCAGCTCTGAGCAAATCAATCCTTTGTCACTTCTGACCTGCCTCACTACAAATATATATACACATGTATGTTGGCTCATCTGATGCACTGCTAATGCTGTCTCACTCTCTTCCATAAACCAAAACTAATGGACAAATTAACAGACAACAGAATTTGGGAGTTTCAAAACTCACGTGAAGCATACTGGTGTGAAAATTATGAAGAAAACTTCAATGTGAACACAAGACCTTGCTTTCACATCACTGTTTCACAACTGAAATATTGCTTTGGATTGCTGAATCACAGTTAATAATGAGGGCTAAACTAGTTAACTAACACAGTTAAGTAAACTACCCTTATGGCAGTTTATTCTTCCTAGTGATTTACACACAGACCTGATGAGCAATGCAAAAGTTCTAAGCAAGGAGACTGTCTAAAAAGAGAAGCTCACAGCCACCGTACAGTAAGTTGCCATGGGAAAATGCTTTGTTGAAATAAAAAATACTATGGCAATCCTATTTTGAAAATGAAATAATTGCTAAAATTATAAATACTTCCACAAGGCAGAGTCACTTCAGACGAATGCTCACACAGTTGTCCTTGCCACAGTAATGAATTTGAGTCTGCACAGGCAGGGCCATTTTGGAGTCACAGATGAGAATCCAGTGAGCACCAAACAGAAGCTGAAAGAATGTGAGATACTCCAGCCAACCCGATCATCATTTCCAAGGTAATGGAGGGTAAAAATTAAGAGAGCAAGTGGTGGTAATGCCCCACTCAATTGTTCCTTCTTGATGAAAAAAAAACAAGGGGAAGGAGAGCTTAAATAACTCACAGTATAGCTACTAAATGTATGCCACAACAACACAGATTTTCTGACTCCCATCTTGCACTTTCACCATCAAATAAGCTTCTTTGTTTAAAAACTTCGAAAACATGTTAGTTCAAGTATGTTTATTGGTAGGCAAGCTTCTATTTCACTCTGGTCAAATTCCAAACTGAATAATTACAGCCTGTCTGCTGAAAACTCCCACCGTAATTTCATTTGGCTCTGCTGTTCTAAATTACCGTGCAGAATGGCTGCATGCTAAACAGCTTCCCTTGTAGAAATGGGCAAAGCAATTACATATGCCAGCAAAAAGGCTCCCCTGATCTATTTTAAAGTTTGAGAAGAACTTCAGATTTTACCTGAGTGGAAGAGGAAGTCATCAACAAAAGAGGTGATGTACATTGAAGCGTGTGTGCATACATACACAAACATATCCTGAACTTAACTAAATACGCTTACAATGCATGGTCTACATGAAAGCAATGTGTTAGAAAAAAATACCACAATAAATTATTTGAATTTGAATAGAGAGGAAAAAAATCAGGAAAACACATGCTTTTCATTATTTCCTTATTGTATTTTCTACAAAGATTCACGGACTATGGTCTCTCTAAAAAGCCACTATTCCACCCATACCCCCTCTGTATATACCAGCTGTGAATCACAAACTCATCACACGCCTTCCCAAGAAATTGCCTGCACTAACCTTTGTTGATAGGTGTCACAATATTTCACAGTGAAAAGCCACAGCATGTGTTGTAAATAGCAATAAGACTCAGTTTTGAAGATATTTTTCTTTTTATACTAGACTGGGAATTCTATCAAATGAAATGGTCTGAAGTTCACTGCTTCTGTATGGTTTATCAAGTGAACCGGATATAAATACCTCTGCTGCATTTATCAAAACACGAAATTGAGCAATAAAGTGAATTTTAGTGATGAGAAGGCACACCACTGATGGCCTTTCAGTACAGTGCCAGCTTCTCAATTACTCATCACTGCTCATCCTCAGGAACCCAAACAGGAAATTTCACTCTCAGATTTTACCTGCTCCCTTGACAATATCTGTGCAGTCTGTCCACACAATGCAGTCATTCTCTTCCAGCTGATGAACTCTGGGTATATCTATGTCAAACAGCAAAGTATTTTGATTGCAACACAGGCCTTTGAACTAAAGCTCCAGAGGAATGTTGGCACAGGACTAACAATACCGAGCAATTAGTTTAAGTGCTCTCCCACTGAAACGTAATCACCCTCCCAAATAAACCAGCTCCTACTCAAGAGAGCAAAGAGAAGGTGATTTTGGCCAGAAGTCACTTGGCAGGGGTCCTCCTCACCAGGAGGACTAAAGAGGTGCCACATTTGCCCTCTGGTGACTAGGTGTGAATGACCCCTCCTCGCCTCACAGGCAGTGGCCAACTGCATCAGGGAGTCTCCTGGCTTCTTGGTAGGGGTGTGGAACCTCTCATGGCTTCCCCTCTGAGTAAAAACAGGAGGCCTAGAAAACTGCAAAACTTGTTTGCTCTTGCATTCTGCAAGTCTCCTGAGCCTGTGAGCATGGCAGCTCTGAGAGTCTCTCCTAAGGGAGCCTGAGACTGGAAGCTAGATCAGGGCCCAGAACAGGGGGCTCAAAGCACCTTGGGCATCTGTATCTGAGTTACAGGCTGGTGAGTAGTCAACTGGAGGATCCTTCACTGCATTTTGTTGCACTGCTACCTTTCTCATACACTCAAAAAGCTCTGTTAACCTGAGGCTACACTAAACACCAGCAAGGGCAGAATATTATTACATCCTACCAGATGTTGGAAATGTACTGATATCTTTCTGTACAGTCAGATGAAGTCTTTGGTGAGAAAAAGCTGTTGTAAGGGTTTTAGTGAGACAAGCTGACAAGTGAAGAGCAGGATTTCAGGTTACACTGTGGCAATAGTGCTTATGTCAGAAGCTGCCACATACAAGGATCTTTTTCTATGCTGCCCAAAGGTGGGGGTTGTTGAGCCCCACAAAAGAGAAGTAAATAGCAAACATTCCCAAGTAACACCATTAATAAAAACCTCTTATTTCAGTTCTGGAATATTTTCCCTGGTGATACATCTGAAAGCATGACATTAGATGCAGAGAAGGGCAGGGTGAAAGGATGAAAGTGAGCCCTCCTTCAACTGCCTTTGCTTTAGAGAAAATGGCAGTCAGCACCATGCCCTTGGCAGATGTGCACAAAGGCTGGCAGAGCATGTGCCAGCTGGTCCTCACAAATAAGAAATGGGTAATGATGAACTGGACCTAGGAGAGCAACAGCAATGCAAAGAACTTGATGAAAGGCAAGGGCCAAATGCCTAAAAATGTTTTGCCAGTTCACTTTGGAGAAGCTAAATTGGAGCCTATGTACTGCATAACACTGCCTCTCTAGCTTCTGTGAAGAGGCACGTCCACGTGATTCAGACATTCATCACACCCCGGGCGCGCCTGTCTCCAGTCCATTCCCTTACACTAAAACAGGATTAACAGTAATTTGAACATTCATGACAGATGCCTCTTTAATACCTTAACAACAGCAATTTTACACCCTTCCCATAACCCGCTCTGGTCTACACTACACTTACAGCAAATAAGACAACAAATAGCAAAACCAGTCCCTGCTACATAACTGAGTTTTTCTGACACAAATGAGATGCACTACTGCTTGCCCTGTACTCAGCAAAAATGGAAAAACATCTAATTGCTATTTTGTTTTGTAGAATGATCTCCTGGTATCAATATATCACAATCTACTCTCTTCAGTACCAGAAAGCAGCTCTCTCAGAATTACAGCTGAGGCTGTTTTTCTAAGCCCTTGTAATTCCTCTCTGAACTTTCTTCATTTATTCTCATTTTAAATGTAGGACCCAAGCTGCACGTTCCCTCAGACGTGGCTTTCTGATGTCCAATAATAAAACACGACAGCATTAATTAAGCTTGCAATTACCCTCTAGTCAATTCTGCTGCCTTTTGCTGTCATGTGTTTGTGAATTAACTTTCACTCTCTAAGCATACCATTGTGTACTTCTCTTCATTGAACTGCCTTTTACCATTTTAAACCATTTGTTTGTTTACCAAAGTCATCTTGAATTTTGATCTTGTCTTCCACAGGGTATGTAATCCTTACCGTCATGTTTACGTCTATATAGATTTCCTCTCTCCCTCATCATTCACCGCTGATTAAAGTAGTGGAGGACTAGAACCATTCTTAACTCCCACTTTGAGAAGAAACCATTGGTAACTTCTCTGAATGCAGCCTTTTAACCTTCGGTGTAAATCCTCCTTAATCCTGTTTCTCTGGGTTTTCAGTCACATGATTTTGTAAAAATCTTACTCTAAAATCAAGATATAATATCCTACTTCTACGGCTTCCCTTTATCCTCTAAGTTGGTTAGACTGTCAAGAAAGGAAGTCTGATTGATTTAACATTATGTGAGGGTTGATAAATGGATGTTGGTTGTTTCTTACAAATCTAGAGGCCTGGAATTATTAATAATTTGCTTTGATATCTTTCTTTTAACTTTATAAATGTATTTTTAATCCATTCTTTCCCTCTTCACTATCTCCAGCTTTTCTTTTATTCATAGTCAATAATTCATGGTCACAGTTATGGGGTTTTTCTAACAGTGGAGACAAAGAAAAGCACTGAATGTTTCTGTCTTCCTCCTATTTTGTCCATTAGTTGCTTACTTCCCCATAAATAATGGAACTACATCTTCTCTAATCCTTCCCTTACTTCCATCATAAGGCTATTGATTAATAAAGCTGTGGCTGCATAACAACCTTTTCATGACGATAAATGTTCTGTGTTTCTCGGCATTCTATAAAACTTTAAATTGCTCTCAGCAGAATTTTTCAGCCATTGTGTATTCTCCTTGTAGTTCAGATGAACTTACCACATTTCTCAAGTTTGCTTATGAGAATGTCATGTGAGGCTGTCTGAAAAGCTACAACAAAATCCAGTGTACAGCTTCAACTGCACCTTCTTTAAAGGATTTTTTTCCATCCTCATCCACAATGAAAAACAACAGTGGTCTACTGTTGGTGTACACCTGAAATTAAGTGCTCCAAAACCAGAAGGCTTTTTAAATGATCCTAATGAGGCCAGCAAGGACCCCTAAATGACAGTGCTACCCTATAGCTTCCACCTCTTACTCAAAATGCAACAGGGGTGCTCAGAGCCTTTGCATTCCTCAATGCTTACGCAAGTACAATTCTGGTTTTTAAGTTGGGTGTCATTAGTGGTAAGCAACTCCCATCAAATTAAAGACAGATTATTAGAGAGAGGTGCAGCAAAGCTGGGTTGCAACTTTGGTACTTGTGACTGTTAATAAAACTGCCTGCCAGCAACTATGCTGTGCAGAACCAGGACTGCAGTATATTGGACTGTACATCAGAATATGTCCCATCTGGTTCTTGTGTGGCGTCTGATTACGTAAGTCTCAGGCATGAATGTGTCTGTTTACATGGTTATTTGGCCCCCTCCAACGTAGCGTTTTCCACAATGACAGTGGGCTAAGGAAGCAGCTGGAGAGCTGAGGCACAAGGGAAAAAAGTGTGCAGCCACACTGGCTGAGGCTGAGTGGGCAAGCACTGCAGTCTGGCCTCATAGTGCAGTCAGCCAGCATCTCCCCAAATGGCCCAGTTTCAGTACTTACTCCCTTCCGTTATTCATGTCCAGTGGTTAAGTTTGAAAGGTTACTGATGCCAAGACCAACTCATTAATTCCATGAGGTCAGTGTTCACATCTGTCCTGCACAGCCTAAGTACCAAGTTCTGTTGCATGAAATGGTCTTTAAAATGAAATGCATTTGAAACTACCCACATCTGTTTTTATTTTCCATTCCTCGTGATTCCTCTGTTCTGCTTACTCTTTCTGCTTTGTTGTTTGGCTTTACTGTTTTGTCTATTTGGCTCCCTGCAAGTGGATAATTATTCTGTCCTCATCCTCCAGGTTGTCTTCAAAATCCCTTAAAAATCTTCTCTCTCTAAACAACAGATTCTCTTTTCTCCTCTCTCCTGTGCTGCTGTCCTCTGCTTTACCTTCTGTTTATCTGCTTTGGCTTCTTTTCTTTTTACATGTCAAGCTCTTCATGCAAGGACAATGCTTGCATGTGTAAAACACATCATAATTCTATGATGTTGCATGAGAAACAGGAATATAAAGAGAAGGTTGTTCTTAGAATCAAGCTAAGCACATTTCTTAACTGTGCTGCTAGAAAGGAGAAACAAACAGATGATATGGCAAGACCCTGTGCCAGCACCTGATCAGTTCATGTTTTGCTTTCCCCAGCTGAGCAGGCAGTGAACAGCCATTGGAACTGCTTTTTTTTCCAGAGGCAGAGTGAAGGCAATGCCTTTGGGAGAGAGAGATCCATGCTCACTGACACATAACTTGTCTGAAAACCAAGCCAAGAAATACGCTGGTTTGGATTATGTTATTTCACTTTACTCTTATCAATGCTGAAATTTGGAGGAGCAAAGAAACAGCTGCTGCTTGCTCCACTTTGCCCAGCCATTCACCATAAGCCCCTCTTAGCTCGTCTTCTAGGCACATACCCCGCAGTACCTCCATATCTGACACTTTACTGTGAGAAGTTACTTTAAATACAAAAAGTGTATTAACCACAAGTACGTGGTTGGGGATGACAGATTGATTTTGAAGCTGGTTGTCTTTTGAGAGTGACATTTATTGATATTAATCCATGGGACATTTCTCCCAATATGCAGTTTTAAGCATCAAAACCAAACACAGCTGTCTTCTTACCAATAAATCTATGTCAGTAGAATGAAGAAGACTTGAAATTCTGGTAAGTGAAAACTTTCTGGCTGACTGGCCACCTGCGTATCTTCAATTCTAGTGAATCTCAAATTCCTGCACAAACAAATCACAATTACTTTCCCTGTAGATTAATCTATTTTTTTAAGTATTAGTATTACTCAGCTGTGCTTCAACATGTCTTAATTCAATGTAGATGATCCTTAATTTAGTTTCTAGGAGATAGTCCTTGAAATAGTGGTTGTCTGAAGTGGTAGAATTATCACATACTTTAAATGTCAGCTCTGCTGAGATAGTGCAATTAGGTCACGACTGATGTGGTTTTCTAAAATTCAAACCTAAAATTTAACCCTAAAAGGGGCTCTGTCCAAAAAATTCATCTCACTCCTTCCATACTAATGAAGAACACTGTGGCAGGAGGAATCATTTGTTGCATAATGCACAGATCTCTGAACACTACAAAACTAACTTTAAAGGAACATAAGAAATACAGTTTGGAGTTGCAGTAAGTTTTGTTCGAAATTTTGGTGTATGGGCTGATCATTGGTTAAGCAAACGAAGATGTCTCCAGGCAGAAAATTCAAGTTCAAGTCCCTGATATTAACAATAATCAGATGAAACAAAATATTAATGGCAGAATTGCAAATCTTCCTGGGAAATGCGCAGGATTTCAGAACTCTGTTTGCCTGAAGAAATAGTAAGTGAAAAAGCAGCTGCAAGTCACACTACTAAACAACTGGAGCCACAATCATGTGCTGTTTAAGTGCTTGTTTGGGATCCTTGTTCACTCACAAAACCAGTTTCGGGCATCCTAAGTGCTAAGTCAAAAACACTGAAGCAACAGAATGCAAATGTCTGGATCAGAGTACAGTTATTCAGCAGGCTCAAACTGACTTGGAAAAAAACAGTGGCTTTTTACCAGTAGATATTGCAAACCAGATATTATCTGTGCATACTGCAGTCTGGCTTTCCCACTGCTGCCTGTAGGCATTTTCTCCAGTTTTTCCGACCCTTCCTTCTTTCTTCAGCAAAAGGTCATTTTCCACATCTGATTATTGTTAAAATGCAAATTCAGGATCTGTTTTCTCTGTCTCTTTTGATCTTTATTAGAACCGGAACCCTCATCTTAAATATCATGTATCATATCACTCTTCCAGATTTTGATTTTGCTAGAAACTCCAGCACCTGATGGGACCATTAGTCACAGCCACAGGCTTTTGCTCTGCTATCAGCTATGAGCTTGCTGTTGCATACTGCTTCTACCCATCACAGTCCAATTTGGACTCAGATGGCGTTATTCATTCTTCCAGGTTTCTAGGGAAGAAGCCACTACAGCAATGCACAATGGCAGAAGTCCTGCAGCCCATGCAGGTGAGCATGACTGAAGACAAGTGAGCCAAGAACATTTCCATCCTTCCTTGCTGTGACAGCCTTGACTGAATCCAAGCAGGACAAAGACTAATTGTATTTTCTATCATTTTCCATGTTACTGATGGTGTCATTCGCAGAGCATCTTTGCTTCCCCTTAGCTCAAAGGCAGCGTGCTACCACCAGGAAAGAAGGGGCATCAGGAGCAAATGCTGATGTACTGCGGGAGAGCAGGTACCAATGGAGAAGTGTCATTTCAGTACAACACCTTTACACTTCAGCGGCACATCTAAGTTGATTCCACAAGCAAGAGCCAAAGCAGTCTGGCAACAATCCTGCTAAGAAGTTCACACTATGTGTCCTTTACACAGTTTTTTTTCTCTTTGTTGGGTCTTGAGTACTTTGCCAAAGGGCTGTCTCCTGTTAACAGCCATCCTCCTCCTGAGGCTAGCCGGGCAGCCTGCACAGTACATCTCAGACCCTAGTCCATCTGAGCTCCCTCTCCAGCTATACAAGACTGTGCAAGAGCAGAGAAGGGGGAGACTGTATACATGTGTACTGAATTGCCATAATCATGTCTGAACTATTAAGTAGGGCTTAATGTTTGTGCACAGCAAAGGGATGTTACTCTGGGTACATGAAATATTGTAGGTTATGATTGATTTCTAAACCTAGAGTGTTGGGTGTGTTTTTTTTTTTGTGAAATCACATCTATAAAATGAAAAGTACTGAAGCAGCAAACTATTTTGGTCCATGCATGTTTTACATTTCTACAGTACTGTGCTGGGATTAGCAAATTTGGGGATAGCTACAGTTGGAAGTATATGCAAAATGTTGCAGCTACCACAGTCATGTTAACTCAGCCACACTGTACAAATACAGCTCCCGCCACCACAAACGTGTGCAACAAAGGGAGGCTTAATTTCATTTCCACAGGCTGGGTGCCTAACTTGGCTGATCACAGCGCAACGGGTGAAGCACCAAGGCCCCTGGAGCAGTCCTGGATTGACTGCTACTTTCTCAACAGGGCATACAAAGACTGAAACAATGCACTTTGGCAACTGTTTTAAAAATGCAGTTGCTAATGGTGATCTAAGGCAGCACAGGAATCTGTGGCACAGTTTGGACCTGCAACTTAGCCTGTTGAGCATTCTGTATGGCCAGATCACTGTTCAGTACAAACTGGACTAACATGTGCACCATCAAAGACTTTTTTTTATTATTATTATATCCCCAGTTCTTAGCATTTTGATTCACGATATTTATATGGTAATATTGCAGTACTTGGAGCTTTGATAGTTTGATAACAAACTAATCACTGCCTTTTTCTATTTATCGTGCTGTTATCACAAATAAAATCCTAGCTGAACAAATAATCTCTCACACATTAAAGTAAACATAACAGAAGCAGAAGGAAGCACATTGGTACTAGTGTGCAAGCTCCATTTTCACTGGAGATAGTAATGTTTATAATGAGTAGATTTTCTTTAGAAAGCACTAAAAAATATTTCAAGGATTGCTCAGAGTCATTTGAAATGGTCTAAAATGACAAAGACTCCACACAAACAAGCAACACTAGAAGCCCACTATTAAAAAAAAAAAGAAAAAAAAAAAAAAAAAAGCAAATGTAAAGCTTCCCAACAAATCTAATAGCAAGGAGACCTTCTTGTTGACCTGAGTTGCACAGATTTTTCCTCTTCCTGCCATTGTGTAATGCTTTCTTTGGGGAAAAAAAAGAACAAAAAACAAACAAAACAAAAAAGAATGATGGTAAGAAGGAGAAAGGGGGGGAAGCTTTAATGAAAAGACTGCGACTGTTTCTTGGGCCTGGTACTTGTGTATCCACGTTGAAGTGATTTTGTCCTATGAATTACAAGATCACTCTGAAAAGGTCTGCTATTCACTAACTGACAATACTCAGACAACTAACAGCACAGCTATACTGTTTTATGTTAGAAGAACTCCCCATGATCTGAATTCTCTTTCTTGGATTGATTTTGTCTTTTAATCTATAGAATCATAGAACAGTTTAGGTTGGAAAAGACCTTGAAGATCATCAAGTCCAACCATCAACCCAGCACTGCCAAGTTCACAACTAAACCGCGTCCCTAAGAGCTACATCTACATGTCTTTTAAATACCTTCAGGGATGATGGTGCAACAACTTCCCTGGGTAGCCTGTTCCAACACTTGACAACCCTTTCAGTGAATAATTTTTCCCTAATATCCAGTCTAAACCTCCCCTGGCACAACTTAAGGCTATTTCCTCTTCTCCTATTGCTTGTTACTGTTTGGAGAAGAGACCAACATCCACTTAGCTACAACCTCCTTTCAGGTAGTTGTAGAGAGAGATAAGGTCTCCTCTGTGTCTCCTTCAGGCTAAACAGCCCCAGTTCCCTCAGCTGCTCCTCACAGGACTTGTGCTCTAGACCCTACGTAGTGTTGTGTGAGAGGGTGTAGGAATGATACTTTATGTATCATTTCTGTAGCTAATCAAAAATTAACAGGAATGATACTTTATGTATCATTTCTGTAGCTAATCAGAAATTAACTGGAATCTGGCTGCCTTGGACAACTGGTTATAGATTTCTTTGCTGCTTTCAGTAGCTTAAATTAAACCCAGAAGTTAGGAAGTCATCCAAATGCCACTAAATATGAACCCTTTCCAAACCTAGAGAAGGCATCATGGTTTAGATTCAAACCAAGAACAGTTCCAGTCCAGCTTCCCCTATATCCAGAGGCCACCTGCACACTCCGTGAGGTTGTTCACATAAAGTATTGATTAAGGATCACTTCTGCTAATGATTGAAAGTGATGACTACCCTCCAAGAGTAACCATATGGGTCTGTGAACAGATTTCATCCTAGCTCCTAACGGGCAGATAGCAAAGTCATAGAAGAGGACATTCAAATATCCTCTCAGCCCCTTGGGCAATTCTTGCTTGATAAAATAGAGACTGAAAGGACAAGGGGAGTCAAAGTAGTTCAAAATGCTGTTATACCACTTCAAACAGTAGGTTAAAAACCTTCCCTTCCAAGGCTTCAATTTCATCTTCTTCTTGTCACTTCAAATCTGTTTTGCAAGACAGTGACTGGGTGATAATGAATGCTATCCATTTACTGCTCCTGCTGAATATATTGATTCATTGTGCACAACACTTTGAAGATAAAGCACTATGTTGTTAATAAACACAGTCTAATGATTCTCTCGTGTTTTTTAGCACTCCTCTTACTTTGTCCAAGGTGTAAATACCTCAATGCAGCTATGGGCAGCCAAGCTGGCCAGCTGTATGGGCCACATGCTGATTTCAGCTGAAGGCTTTCACATCAATTGTTCAGTGGCTGTTCCCCTCCATTGCCAACACATCATGCTATCTCCTGCTCTTGTCTCCTTGCTTGCTTGTTCAGGACCAGGATAAGGGAATTTCAATGATTTCTGGTGAAAAGGGCCCTTCCTTTACAGCAGGCTGTCACTTCCCACTGCCTAATACACAAAGAAGGCAACCAACAGGAGCACAACCGCTTTCATTGGCTGCTAACAGCCTTTGAGTGGAACAGAATGAGGAAAAAAGAAGAAACACTAATTTCCTCTTCACTCTCCTCACCGTGCCTCGGAGAAACTTTAGGGGGGCAATTTTCTCCGAGGAAAGAAAGAACCTTCTTTTTCCTGGCCACAGGAGTGTGACAGAAGAGGCTGCTGAAATCAGCTGTTAGCACAGATTGATACGTTTTTCACACGTAAAAAGACCTTTCATTTAGTTTTCTCTCTCAGACTTCTGCAACACGTTTTGGAAAGACAATGAATAGTGAACTCCCATGTTATTGCAGGCATGCACCAGTTTAAAAGTATTCAGAACCCAGTAAAGCACCATGTGAAAACAAAGAAACAATGGGAAAATTTGGCTGCTGACATGAGCTGTCAGTGAGAATTAAACCTTCTGCAAGGCACCCACATCAACCTCACCTGAATTAAGAGAGCTGCTCTGCTAGCTGATAGAAATATCAAGCTCTTGGGAACTGACCCTGCCAGCACTTCAGCATGTGCTTTGTTTTAAACCTGTAAAAATACTCCCATTTGGGCTATCAATATGCAGAGTTAACAACATGCTGCAAATATTGGTGAGATCAAGACCTGAGTCCACTCCTCTACCAACCACCCCAGGAGACCAAACCTGCAGAAGTTTTCATCAGACATTCAGAGGAAAACAAGATTGTGGTTGTGAGCTCTTGCTGTTGTGAATAATACCCAAAGCAACTGAAAATGAAACAAAATGTCTCTTTCATTCTGGGTAATACACACAACAGTCACTTTCCTGCTCATAGGGATATATCACACAGAAAGAAAGATAATGAAATTATCAAAATCAGTAAGATGATCCTATGGGTCTTTTTCAGTCTCTAAAACTTCTACAGCAAGCGTTTGAACCCTTTCCCATGTCTGAAACACACCTAAATCTTTGCTCTGTTTTAATCCTTTGAGGCTTAACAACCTCACTAAGATCACATTTTTCCTTTATGAGGACACTGATTTGGCTACTTCTACCTCTATATTTTTATAAAATCTCCAGGATTTGAATATACATGAAACCTGAAATTAGGTTGTGGTTCCAAATTTATCATGGGGCAACAGATAAAAACCCAAACCATCACTGCATAAGCCTTATTTCCTTAGGAAAACATGATAAAAATAAGAACGTATGTCAAACCACAAAAACTGCTAAAGGATTCAGGAGCAGCTGCACTACATGAAGTTATTTTTCTTCCTACCCTTCCTTACCAAACTAGATTTAAATGGGCTGTATAGCAGTACTTACCATAAGGCTGTAATACAGCACTGTGATCCACAGTAGTAACCATTTTGAATACGATGCTATTAACACAGAGAAGTCATCTGTCTGTTGAAATTCCATCAAACTATTTTATTCTGAGGTCAAAAATGTTTTTTCCTTCTCCATCTGCTACAGTTTTGGAGATATATTGACTAAAGAAAAAAGTTCTAAACACCAGGCAAACCTATTTTAACAAGTATATCTATCACAAACCTAATGTGTTGGGTAACTGATAATGTTCATGTGTGCACTGCACTTGCCAAAAAATATCAACATTTCCAAATAGTTACCACATTTACAATTAAAATAATGTATTTGCCAAATGTTTTATTGTTTTTCTTTATTCAAATGATGATTTCTCTTCTGGTCAAAGTGCAGAGCAAAATTTCCTGAGTATCAGAAGTAAAACATTAGGGAGAGATTCTAATGTCTGATAGAGCCTCATTCAGCTCTCAGCCATATAATATTGCTTAGATAATATCAGGCTTGTCACTGTTGTAGGAGGCCTAACAGCATCCTAACAGGGAAAACCTGAAACGAAACTTAAAAATTTGCCTCTTACAAGTGTCCTGCTTCTCAGTTGCAATTCTCCCACTATTTCTCATGTTGCCTGATTTCTGGCTTCTGCTGACCCTCCTACTGCCTTCATCCTTATACAAGTGATGGAGGCAGGAGAGGCGGCTGGCAGCAGGAGTTTGCCCACACAGCTCACATGCCCCATGATAACTGGTGTGCAGAAAGCTTAATATGTGAATGTTCCTACTGCATTATTTTCTTCTGCTCTGGGACTGGCTGGGGCAGAGATGGGGGGGATCTTAAAGATAAATAGAAAAATAGATGATAAACAAAGGATCAAAACTGCATTGCCTTTTAGTAACATTTCCTTCTCAAGCCTCCCACTTACTTCCAGCACAGACAGCTACAACTTCAGAGTAATGTAGGTGCTGATTTCAGAAGAGAAAACACCTGCTGATTGCTTCCCATGACTTTTCTGCTCTAACTGCAAGAAGGGATGCTGAGGGTGATTCAGTGGTTGATCTAGTGTTTTGCTGTCTCCATGTCCCACTCCCTCAGCCTATTCCAACCCATGTGCTGCTGCTGGCACCATCCTGATCTTCTGGTAAACTAGCTCTGGGCTCAAATATCATCAGGCATTCTGGAAGAAGAAAATAATAACCACCTCTTCTTGTTGATTTCTGGTGGTTGGCTCCCAAAGGAGGCTCATTACGGTATCAGATATGTACAGAAGCTGGACTAAGAGATGCTGGAGGATTACATGGTCAGAAGGGGATGGGGATCATCAAGCATGGAATAGAACCTTAGGCCTCCCCTCCTGAAGAAATTAATTATCAAGGATATGCTGGAAAGAGAAAGACAGTGTAACAGAGGGACAAGGTGTACATTAATCATCATTTGCTACTCCCAGTCTTCATGCTTATTTCCATGTAGGACCATGCTAAGAGTACAATTTGGGAGAAGCAACAAAGGTAGTGATAATGCAGTTTACAGGGAAGATTTGGAAGATGGGAGTTACCAGATACAAGCTCCAGTTGCTGCTTTAGTATGTCTGCAGATGAACTCGACTTTAGACTCAATCTCCCTGCTCAGGTTTCAAGCTGTTAGACGATGCCTGCCCCAGGGGTCACATCACTGGGATAGTTGCACTGACAGGGTATTTTAGTTTAGACATTGGGCAACTAAGCAGGAGCTGGCTTAATTCCATCATATAAAAGGAATATCTTTGTCTGGTTAGACCTCTGCATGTATGTTTGGCTACTTTCTCTAATGGCAATTTATCCTCCTGGACACTTATTTTGCTAGTTAATTTAAGTTCTATTTTATTAGTTTTATATACTTTTCCTCCTCACTCAGCGAAAAAAAAAAAAAAAAAGGTTAAATGCAAAGCAAACAATTCCAGCCAGACTAAATAATATCTTCAGGGGACTATAATATTGGCATTGATCATTTAATCATAGTAGGTTTTACCTTCACTAGAAGCATTGCCATACTTCAAGAAGCAAAACCACTTACTGGAAGGCCCTACTCTTCCCTTTTCATCATTTCCCCATCACCCTTTTAGCTCAGTCCTCCAAATTTCATAAAACAGCAGTGCAACTTGCAGAGCACCTGAGGTGATTTCCACTGTATTAACTGCTGGTAAGGGCTCAGCTGAAGGATCATGTTAAAACCTGCATTTCAAGGATGAAACTGTCCACTTGCACATATCCAGCAGATAATCAGAGACCTAGAACATTCAACCTACATGAGAAATTTGAATGAATGGGGGAGAAGGACTGTAAAGAAATAAAAGCTTATAGAAGGTAAAATCAGGGTTTTCAAATCCATAAAGGGCTTCTGTGAAGGGGCAGGAACAAACTACCTGCTTTCAGCATCACAGAATCACAGAATCCCAAGGGTTGGAAGGGACCTCAAAAGATCATCTAGTCCAACCCCCCCACAAGAGCAGGGTAACCTATAATACATCACACAGGAACTTGTCCAGGTGGGCCTTGAATATCTCCAATGTAGGAGATTCCAAAACCCCCCTGGGCAACCTGTTCCAGTGCTCTGTCACTCTCACAGTAAAAAAACCTTTCCTGATATTCACATGGAACCTCCTATGCTCCAGTTTACACCCATTGCCCCTTCTCCTGTCACTGGACATCACTGAAAAAAACCTAGCTCCATCATCCTGACACTCACCCTTTACATATTTGTAAACATTGATGAGGTCACCCCTCAGTCTCCTCTTCTCCAAGCTGAAGAGACCCAGCTCCTTCAGCCTCTCCTCATAAGGGAGATGTTCCACTCCCTTCATCATCTTGTGGCTCTGCGCTGGACTCTTTCAAGCAATTCCCTGTCCTTCTTGAACTGAGGGGCCCAGAACTGGATGCAATATTCCAGATACGGCCTCACCAAGGCAGAACAGAGGGGGGGGGAATGATAACCTCTCTTGACCTACTAACCACACCCTTTCTAATGCACCCTAGGATGCCATTGGCCTTCTTGGCCACAAAGGAACATTGCTGGCTCATGGTCATCCTCCTATCCACCAGGACCCCCAGGTCCCTTTCCCCTTCGCTACTTTCCAGCAGGTCAACTCCCAACCTGTACTGGTACATGGGGTTGTTCTTTCCCAGATGCAAGACTCTACACTTGCCCTTGTTGCATTTCATCAAATTTCTCCCTGCCCAACTCTCCAGCCTATCCAGGTCTCACTGAATGGCAGCACAGCCTTCTGGTGTGTCAGCCACTCCTCCCAGTTTAGTGTCATCAGCAAACTTGCTGAGGGTACACTCAGTTCCCTCATCCAGGTCGTTGATGAAAATATTAAACAGCACTGGTCCCAGCACCGACCCCTGAGGCACTCCACTAGTCACAGACCTCCAGCTAGATTCTGCCCATTGACCACAACTCTCTGCCTTCTTCCCTTCAACCAGCTCTTGATCCACCTCACTACCTGATCATCAAGCCCACACTTCCTTAGCTTATCTATGAGGATGCTGTGGGAGACAGTATCAAATGCCCTACTGAAATCAAGAAAAAACACATCTACTGCTCTACCATCATCCATCCACCTAGTTACTTCCTCACAGAAGGCTATAAGGTTAGCATAAAGAGCAAACTTATTTCATCTGCAGCAAGCAAGATGCAGACAGGATATAAGGATTACCATAACACTTAAGTATTAGATGGATGGTCTACAGAATGTTCAAACCTCCATCAATGGAGATTTTTAGAAGACATATCAAAATTTACCTATAGATGTAGATGATATTGCTCTATGTCAAGGGTATGTACTAGATGCCCCAGAGGTCCTTTCCAGCCCTCTGGGTCTGTGACCCTCTGCACATGAGGTTGCAGAACAGAAATGACAACAGCAGAAAGACCCACATGTCACAGAGGGCTGTTGGTACTGGACTTCTGCACCCAAAGGTGCCCCTTTGTGTGGCTGTGGCTGAGTATTGCAACATTTTCTCCTTTTTAAAAGAATTTATGTATTTATGCTGTAAAAGTTTTCTTGAAGGGAAGAAACACACAGAACTATCTAAAGGATGATCAAATTCCCAGTTTTCCTCAGCCACCACATGACATTTCTGTAGTTGATTTGATGTGACTGAATTTTGTTCAGCTTTCACTAATTTTACACTGGGTTTTGTGTCCTGCCTTGTCTCAGAGGAGCACAGTCTCTGCAAGAATTATTAGAGTGAAATACAGCTGAAGCCTCAACTATTAATCATCTATAGTGAAGACCCAGGTTTTGTTACACTGCATCCAGGGAAGGAATACAAGCACAGTTTCAATGAATATACATGTATATATATGTAACATATATATATGTATATATATATAAAAAAGCAACAGAGAAATCATAAAACTGAGCATCTGCATTTTGTACTTGCAGAAACCTACACAAACCCTCACAATTCACTTCAGATTGCATGAGTTCCAGTTATCTGATATGCCTGTGAGAAACATAGGGGTTATTACAACCTGAGTCATTGTCCAGAAGAAAATAACTTAATCTTCTTATAAACTAAGACATAAAAAAACCCTAAAATAGGCATTTTTGAGACTAATGCATAGATGACATTGAGATTTTGCAATATCCTGATGAATAAGGTCTGTTCACTGCGGACAAAAGACAGCGACTGCACTTTGCTTAGGCCTTTGTAGCATCTCTCTGAGGACAAACACAGCTTTATTCTGGCCTTGGTCCAAGTGAACCCACTGCCTTCATCAAGAGCATTTCTTTAGGTACTCTGACACAGTGGCAAAGGCACTGCAAATGTGATTAATGGCAATGGGAGAGCATAATAAAGGTTAATGCTTGTTCAGCTGTATGCCACTGCTCTTAAACCAGAGGTTTGGATGTATACTGACCAGGTATTTCACCTATTCATGCAGGGCAGTTTTCAGTATATCAGATTGAGATTTTGCTGGAGTTCTGGTAGGAAAAAGTAACAGAGATGGGCATGGTAAGTGAAACTCTATTAGTCCATCTTTGTGCTGTTATCTAACCAAAATCATGTGAGTTGGATATCCGGGGCCTCAATACATACCTCATAATTTATGTATGCCAAGAGCTGCTTTCAAAAGTACTCATCCTTTTACCATCTCCCATGAGCATCAACATGTCCAGTGTTTCTAGCAGGATGCCATGTATTTATTTTTTACGTTGCTAGTGAGGAAAAGCTGCTTTAATAAACCCACATGGGGTGGCAAGCAGTGTTAAGTAACAGGAGTTCCCTGTTGATTACCCCATTCCTTCTCCTCCCTGTGGCAGAAACAGATAAGATGTGATTTTTCTACCTATTTCATTGACATGAAAATAACCACTTTTAAAATCAGGGCTAACGAGCTGGAAATGTACAACCAAAAATTGCTGAAAACCTGTAAATACGGACACTGAAATGCAGCTATTTGACATGCCGAGCCACAACAATGACACATGATTTATTGATTAGTTGCCATCATGTGATGGATGCTCAGCTAGTCATTTAAAATATTATCTTGGAAATCTTCCTGTGAATAAAAAGGTAAAATACAGGCTTTATGTTAGTTGTCAATACTTTATTTTTCTATCTTAAATGATGTGTCATTGATGAATTCTGGTTGGTCTCAGTCTTTAAAAATGATAAATGCTTCTCTAACCCTGTTGTGCTATATTAAACTCCTACCATTTTAGCTGTTATGTTTAACCACTATAGTCCAGATATACTTAAATAGTATAAACACAAAATTTCTATATTATATGTTCAGAAATTATTTATTGTAAGTTATCTGAGGTTACTGATGTAAAAAGATTTGTTATTTCCAGCATAAAATAGTTTAATCTGATTTTCCACTCCTGAACAGAACACTGTAATCATGCGCTCTCACTTGTAATTGTCTTCCCACAGCCAAGCTCTCTGTAATGAAAGTAGTTCAAATATTAGTAGATAATGAGAGTCTATTATTTTTTTCTACAATATAGATATATTTATAACAGCATGCATGGCAGTCAGCTAACTCTAACAGCCAGTTCTCCAACTGGTTGCAGAATAAACAATACCATCAAGTATATTGTCTGTGGGTAAAATGAATGGTTACTTGGTGATAGCAGAGCAGTGGCTTTGGAACTTAGCTAGGGAGCTGCCTTAATTACAGTTGGAAATGCTGGTTTGTCTGGTCTGCATACATAAAGGTGTGTGTGTGTGTTTGTGAAAGGTCTCTTTAAACAAAAAAGGAGGAGGAAGAAACAGGGCAGAGACAAATATTGTCAACAGTTTACATTCATTTTAGCTATGTTTTGAAACACCATGAAACTTTCTGTTGAAATTTCTTATAATATTTTGATTATTTTTTTCAATTAAATTACCCAGAAAATTTATGGTAGCATTAAAAAATACAAGCGTGGCCTGTGTGAACATCTCCATTACCCAAGGATCTCTTAACCAGGCTCACATGCAGTCGGGTACAACCAGGGCAACGTCAAAGCATCAAGTCTTAACTGTCAGGGCTTCGCCTTGTTATAGTTGTACTCATGCATATAGATATCACACGCATCCATATAAGGCTTTCTGTGGATTCCACATGGAAACTGTATCCAGAGCATGCTGGTTTTCTCTTACCTTGGTGCAACTATTTATATCTGTAGCAAAGTACATGCAAAACATCTGCTAAACTAAATAAAAGCAATGTTTGGGTAACATTTTGCACACAGGTAAACAAATGTACCATTTGAGGGTCAAAAAATACCAAAACCCCAAGTATTTTCCAGCATCAAAGGGAAATAATGAAGGAAATTGTGCAATTAACCTTAGGTTATTTTACCTTTTTCTGGATTGTTGGAAAATGGGCACTGAGAGATCCGTCAACCAAAATACCCTGCCCCGCAGATATATACAAACTGATCTGCCGTGTGAGTTTGGTGCAAAGGGCATGAAAGTCAGGATGTGCACAGTGACATTTCACAAATCTAATAATAACACCTTGGATTTATCTGGCACTTTTCATCCAGAAAAAAAGTAGATCCCAGGGTGATTTATGGACTGTAAAAATATAAATATGTATATCCAGGTCATTTCAGTCCCCGGTGGAAGATGATGCAGAGTCCTATCAGAACCAAAGGCATCAGATGGAGGGTGAAAAAGTCTGCAGAGCCCTTGTTTATGCCTTAATCAAGAGACTAAAGCCATTCATGTAGTGTCCTCCTTGCACTCCTGTTACTGATATACATTTCTTACAAAGTAGGCAGCAGCGGCGGTGCTAGGGCAGACTGAATCTCAACTACAGCTGTTGTCTGGTACAGCAGACACATTGCTGCTTACGTGAGGAAGAATCCTTTTCCCTTTCTTCCCCCTCCCCATCCTTCAGAAGAGAGCTGAGATGGGGACATCCTCAGGCAGGATATAAGGAGGTTGCTCAGCCATTTAAGCACACAATCAAAATTTCCTGCACACAGAAAGTGCAGTTTTAATGATTTTAAAGTATTTGAGTTTCTTTTTCAGCTGTTTGGGCTGCTCTCAGGTTATCTCCATGACCACAGGGCAACAACCTTCCTTCCTAAAGGCTGATAATCAATCATCTGGCTGTTCATCTGCCCATCAGTCCCTCATAAAAATGTCAGAACACATTGTCTAGTTGCAAACAAATGAATAAGAGGTAGAAGCCTCAAACATAATTAAGTTCCCAGGGGTTTTGTGAGCATCAGAGACTAGAGACTCAAATTAGTTTTCCAACAGAGAGAGATGCAGGAGGAACTGGGCTGTTGAGGGCTGTGCTTGGCAGCAGCCAGTCACCCCGGCAGTGCAGGCAGCATGCACACTGCTCTGGATCTGCAGCAGTGACTGCTGCCCCTCGCCACTGAAAAGAGGTGTCACATCAGACATGAAAGAGAAATGGGAGATGAGGTTATAGCAGCGAGTGAGTCAGAGTCGAAGCCGAAGGAAATCCGGCTTCATTAGTTCTGTTCCTCATGAAATGAGGTGGTTTTAATAATGACAGCTGGAAATTTGGCTCTTTTTTACAGACCTTGAAGGTCTCTGTGGTAGGAAGGATACTGTATATTGGTGCCTTAGAATTGAGAATTGACAGCACTGGGAAGTAAGCAGGAGAGAGGCACCGGCGTTACATCAGTGTAAAAGATAATAACGGGCAGAGAATAAAACACAAGGATGCACATAACAACATATGGGCGATAACAAGGTGAGGAGAGAAAGAGGGAGTGCAGAGGGAGGAAATAAATAGGAAATTGAAAGCTGGACTAGACACCTATTCACATGCAGCCCCATTATCTGTATCCTTACACAGGAGATGGAGAGAGCAAGGCTTCCTCCTTACACTGGGCATGTGTGAGCACACGCCGGCAGTGCAGATCCCCAGGAGCCTGGGAAGCTGTTATTCATTCAGTCCTTTACTTGTTGCTGTTTTCTAAGATTTTTTTCATTTAGGATTTGATTTGACCTCTTCTTTTTTATCTTTTTTGTGGGTGGTGATAAGGGAGGGGAATGATCCTTGAGCTGCAAATAGCAGGTTTTGATGTGGAACTGTTTATCTGTGTTCTTTGGAAAGGTATCTCCCTGTATCACATACTTCTCCAAGGGGGAGAAGGACGATTTGCTGGCTGCAGTATAAGACAGGGTGAGTGGGAGGCAGAAAACCATCTTAGGAACACTTTGCACCTCTGCAAGCGGGCCAAGTGCTGAATTCAGCACTGAATTCAGTAACAAAAGTGCTGTGGCACCCATTTGTGCCCCATCTGGCAGGAGCACAGGCTGGTATGCCCTGCTGCTGCTTTAGCACATCCACATGTGCCTGGCAGAACAGCACCTTATGGAGGCTTAGCAGAGAAGACAGCTGTCCTGGGATGGGATGCTGCGTGGCCACCTCGAGCTCTAGTTCAGCTTCATAATCCCTGTCACACTCTGCAAGGTCAAATGCACAGCAGGTAATAGTTACAGACTGGAGGAGGATTCAGCACAGCTTCAGTTCACCAGCTCCTCTTTTGAATTAAATAAACTGTCACCATTGCTCTGGCTCTGTGTGTGTTCGTGGGCAAGCTTCTCAGGAAAAAAATCCAAACTGCTATGGGGCCAGAGCAACAGGACCTGAGGAGCTGGAGGAAATTGTTCCAGCCAGAGGGAGCTGTGTGATGTGCCAGGACTGGGCTAAGGCTTAGATTTAGCCTGGGGACAGACATCACGAGACAGCATGAATATGGCAAAGAGAGCCCTGGCCAGTGGCCACTGGATGGAGCAGGTGAGAGCTTCCCCCCTCAGTGGGCTGAGCAGACCGCTAGGTTTGGAGCAGGCAGGGCTGGGGGACAAATAAGAGTCTCCAGCAAAAGCTCCTGGGGCAGAGCGTGCTGGGAGGCAAGGATTCACAGGCCAGGGCAGAGGGAGAGCAGCCTGGCCGGTAATTCCAGGGCATTCTGCCAGAAGTTTGGGCACCACCTGGCCATAAGCCCAGACATTGAAAAGCAGCCTGGAAAGTGAGGTCTTACCAAGCCCATTAGCAACCTGTGAGTTTCTCCATCCCAGACCTCTCCCAAGGCTTGCAGAATGCCTATCCCAGTGTTTTCCTAGGGGGTTCCTATCTCTCTCCTCTTCAGCTTCACCTTCACTCTTCCAGCAAGCGAAGGGGTACAGAGTGGGGATCCAGGTCTTCTGAAACACTCCACAGTTATGACATTCTTTCTCATCTTAGAGTGACTCAGCCCAGTCAGGTGAAGAACCGGAAGGAGGCAAACAAACAAGAACAAGGACCTTCTGGTGAAGGTTAGTACAAAAGCTGGGCCAGACTGGTGAGCCCCAGTCAGCACAACCTGCCTCCCGAGCACAACTCCAGTGGGAAAACCCCACAAGTCACCATGTTCTGTTTGAACAGTCCCAAACCACCGCTAGGAGTGCGGTGGCACTCTGCACAGCCAAGGTCTGAAAGCCAGTTTTAACATCTCCAAGTCTCTCACTTCCTACTCTTGCCCAGGCTTTGGAGCTGAATTTTATCTATTTGGTACTGTTGCCATTCTGAGATGCAGGGGCAATTTTTCCACAACTTACAGGGTTTTGTTTGAGAAGTGAGGCTTTCGGAGCAGCTCTCTCCTGTTGTTTCTGTGGGAAGCCCAACGCACAGAACATTTAATGGAGCTGCACTTCAAGTGCCAACAGCAGCTAATTAATTACTCCCTGCAACATTGCTGGTCCGCGTTTGACTGATGGGAAGCTACTTACAAAGTCTCAACAAGTTGCCCAAAGCTTACCTGAGCCATTCTTCTAAGACACCCCTCTTTTTTAATAGTTATCTCTACATTATTTACAGTTGAGACAAATTTGACATCTGAATGTGAAGATAAACGCTAAAGAAAGGCGATGTTGTGTGTCCACATCGGCAGGAAGCGGGCTGTGCATTGCATTATCTCCTGGACGAAGATGGGAGCAATTTGCACACAGGAAAAGGAATAAAGGTTTTCTTAAATTATGATGACGGAGAGTTTACCTGATAAGGATAAACCCTGGAGTTGTTCGAGTTCGCTAAAAATGTTGCCAGGGGCATATTTCGGGCCGCACAAGGACAGGGCAGGGTGTGCAAGAAGTGAGGCAACCTCTGGGAGTCCAGGAGTCTCCGCTCAGGGGATGGGGAGCTCAGGAAACAGAAATTTCGCTGTTCCCTCTATACCAAGGAGTGCCCCAAGACACCACTGGAATACGACGGGTACCCCAAAGGCCTCTGGCTACGGAACGACAGGGGCTGAGGCTGGCAGAGGCTGGCAGAGGCTGCCCGCGGCGCCGGCCAGCGCCGCGCCGCCAGTGCAGGGCAGTGCAGTCCTGCCGCCGCCGCTCCGCACCCTGGGGACCAGCGGGGCTGCGCTCCCTCCCTGCGGCGGAGCACCGGCGGGCGCTGGGGCTGGAGCTGGAGCAGCCGCCCCGACCAGATCCAGACCCGGCTCCCAGAGCGTCCAGGGGCTCCCCGGGAGCGCTCGGCTCGCGGTGGCCCCGCTCCGCCGCGCCGTCTCTGCCTGGCGGCCGGGCAAAACAAAGCGGAGAGAAGGAAGGGAGAAGGGGGAGAAAGTGCGGCTCCTGCCTCCTCCCGGCCCTCCGCCTGGATCTCGCTGAATGAGACAGCGCTGCAAGCGGATCCTGACCGGGGGCAGGGGGTGGAGAGAGGAGGAGGAGGAGGACGGAGAGAGAGGGAGGGAGGGAAGGAGGGACGAACGGGAGCCTCTCTCCTTCCCTGGGCTGTTTTTTCAGTTTCCTGTCTCTCATTGTGCTCACAGCGGATATGTGCTGCGCCTACAGGTGTGTCCCCTCCTCGCAGCTTTTCCCCGGCTCCCCAGCGTAGGCTCCGCTGTCGGGGGGCGGCGGCGGATCGCGACCGTCATGTGATGATTAATTTCTCTCGGGGTGGTTTCTCTCTCCTCTCCTCTCTCTGTGTGCTTTCTCCTCCCTCGCTCCCCGCTGCTCTCCTGCTTCCTCTCGGAGGTGGCTGTAGCCGCTGCCGCCTTCGCTCTGACTCTCCGGCTGCTGTGGCGGCGGCGGGGCCCTCCGGGAGCATGGGCGGCCGCCGGGGGCTGCCGTAGCGCCTCTGCCCAGCCCCACGCCGCCCACCCCGGGCTCCGGGCCGCCGCCGCTCCCGCTCCGCCAACTCGGACGGTCCGTGCCCGCGGGGCTGCCTCCCGCCGGCGCTTGCACCTGTTGAAGGTAACGCACCCCCCAGCCCTGCGCGGCGCGCCTCGGGATGCGGCTGGGGGGCGGATTTCGCGGCGGGGTCCCCTCCGCGTTTCCCTCGCTGAATCGCGGGCAGAGCAACTTCCCCCGCATCGGCTGCGGGCCACGGGGCCGGGTGGCTGCGGGCAGGGCGGTGGGGCCGGGGCGGAGAGAGGGGGGGCTTCCGCCGCGCTGCCCGGCCCCAGATGGTTTTGGTTAAGGGGCTCTCGAGCGGTGGCTCCGGACCCGCAGCGCCTTCCCCAAGCCGCCGCGTGGGGCCGGGACCGGTTCGGGGCGGCGGCTCCTCCCGCCCGGGAGCGCCCGTTCCCGGCGGAGCGTCCGGGGCTCCCTCCGCTCCTCGCTGCCGGAGCGCGGCCCCGCTCGGCGGGGCTCGATCGCTCTTCCCGGGAGTTTCGCAATCCCGGCGGGCGGGCGGCCTGGGTCAGCAGCCCTGGTGCCGCGCTCCGCCCGCATACCGCCGGCTCGGAGCCTCCTTCAGGCTTTCCTGGAAGCGCGTTTTGTCTCCTGGCGGAGGCAGCTTTAAACTTTCTTTCTAAACTGTTAATTAGCTATGCCGTGCTTTGCGCGTGTTTCGTGCAGGCGAATGAAAGTGCGAGGCTGGAGAGGCTTATGACTCAAGGCATAGTTATTCGGGAGCTGCAGAGCACCTCTGGTTTCCTTGTCTAGCTGGGCTGTACCTGTGACTTGTGGCTTTGCCGTCTCCGAGACTGCGCCAGTCTCGGTGACACCTCGAGAGACAAGGGATGGATAACGATGGGTCCTTTCTGGGTTAATAAGACACTTGGGTGAATACACAAAGACGGAAGTGTAAGTTTATCAAATCTCATGGAAAATAGCATTGCCTTTGTTGTCTGTGAATTACAGCTCTACGGTCCCGTCCCTCTCACTGAGCTCCTCATCGAATGATAACTTGCTTATGTGGGAACTTGATGCTTTTGTAACTAACGCTGTTACCTTGTATGTGATGGTTAGCTTATTGAACACCAGAGGGAACTCTGAATAGGTAATTCATTCGAGGGAGATACATGCTTATTTTACTGTTTATGTTCCCATTACAATGGAATCTAGAAGGAAGCAAAGGCTGGTAAGCAATAGGCTGCTGGTATGTACCTAGGATTGGCTTCAGCTTGCTTCACAGTTCTGAAGGCATCAACCCCAAAGCTGGGCTGAAAACCTTTTTTTCTCCCTCCAGACCTTGAAATATATAACTGGCCTTGCAGGAGCAGGGTTGTGTACCATACTGTAGGCTGGGTGAGCCATTCCTTGCAAGGTAGGGAGTGAGGTTATACACAACCTTACTGCCCAGCCTGCCTCTTGGGCTGCAAGACAGATCCAGTGCAGTTTTGGGTACAGGGGCTACTGCCTGCAAAATCCAGAGCAGAGCATGCTTCCAGCCAAAACAAAAGGGAGGAAGTCTGCTTCCGAGCCTGGTGAGGCTTGTTCTCCTTGCCTTGAATACTTGTGGGTCTGAAGCCCTGGTGGGAACCTAGTTTGATTGCACGTGAAGTAGAAAATTATCTTTTTTTTAGAACATATTAATTAAACCAATGCAGAAAGTGATTGGTGATGGTGTTTGGGAAAGGAGCTTAAGTAGGGGCTTCCACCACCAAAAGCATTCTATATGATCTGACATAACTGTAGGAAGCTAGGGTCAACCCACCAAAATGGGATGCTGCATTTTGTAGTAAAATGAATGCCCAAAACATCTGAAGCTTTGGATGCTTGTGATAGTCTGTGACAGTGTTGGTAATCAGACTTTCTTGATGCTTCTGTATTGTCGATGACATGGGAAGGACGGCACAACAAACGTGCTTCTGACTCTGACTTATGCTTCAGGGTCTGAGGCATCCAGCTGTTCATCCTGTCCCTTTGCCAGAGGTTACTCTGCCATTCAGCCTTGTTTCCTATTGGACTTTGAATCTGCCAGACTTTACAGCTTGGCATCTGAATGTAAACTGCGTTTTATGGCTGTTCATGTTAATGTGTAATGCTGTGAAGTCCAGCAGCATGAGCCTCCTGCTCATCTCTGTCCTGGCAGAGGGATGAGGCAAACAGCTGGGGTCATCTCAATGGAGCTGCACTTGTAGACCAGAGCCTGTAGGCACCTACGTTCTTTTGAAATGGCAAATATGACTTCAGAGAACTACCTCGTGCTGTGTCTTTGTGAGAAGTGGTATCAGGGCAGCAGCTCTGCACAAGAAGAGACTGTGGTCCATCACAGCATGTGGGGTTCTGGGTTTCAGAAGGACATAACAGATGGTGCACCCAAAAAGCTCTCCTTTTCCTTTCCTCCTTCATCCATTCTGTGAACTAGCAAGTGAACGGAGGGTTTTTTCTTTTAGCCAAATCTCACTTTGTCAATCCAACTTAAAAACCTATTATATAAAACATTCTCACTAAGGGCACAGCCCTCTTCTGCCTCAATTTAAGTGGGATAAAGGCTTTATATAGCTTTACAAAACTGGGAGCTCTTTGCCTTACATGCAGAAGCTCCCTAAGAACAAATGACATTTTGAAGGAAGATCTCTTAGTGAATGCCTGTTAAGAACAAAAAAATTCCAGTGACTTACTGCTAATGGGTTTGGATTCTGGCTTGGTTTTGAGAAAATGGTTTGCACATTTATTTATTTTTATGAAGATATAATGCTAAGCATCTGTATCTCTGTAACTGCTGTAATTTGGAACTTTTAAATTATTTATTGTATGAAGCACTGAATGAAGATATTTATTACACTGGTGTCACATTCTGAATATTGAATTGTAATTGTAAAATTAAGGTAACAACCTTAAATTGGGGTTTGCAACTTTAAGCTCTTGCCAGCAAGCAGTTAATGGCAACATTAACTGCTAGTAAAGTAATTGCTACCGTTCTTTTGCTGTCATTTTGTTCTCACTCTCCTCCAGTCAGACTGTTCTGCAGAGATATAATGAATATTCACCAAAATAGCTTGGCATTGTCACTTATGCAATTCCTCATCAGATCCAATGTGTTGATGAGCTAATGTGCACTTGATTAAACGTACTTGATTTATGCAAACAAAAACCGTAGGTCCTTCTTGAAGTAAAGTTAGCACCTGCACAGCTGTTAGTGAGATGAGAGTCTAAATAATTAAGATGGAATTAAGTAAACAAACAACCCCAATGTGGTGTTCCTCCTACTAGTTCACCTTTATCTTTTAGTTCAACTCAGTAGCTGTTGTGAAGCTCAGCTTATAGTGTGGGGTGTTCTATTCTTATTAGAATAAGTAAAAAGAAAAAAGGCCATTATTAGCTATAATAAAGCCACGGATAACTAGAATTTTTGGAGTATTACTTTAAGAGTTTTATTTAAGTATGAAGCTGGCTTGAACTTGACATTGGTCTGTTAATCCATATTAAAAATGATACAAAACAACACAGTCCAGATAAATCTTTGAGGAGGTGTCTGTTTTACAAAAAGAACCCTGGTATTTGGGGACACTTCCAGGGATGGTGATTACACCACTGCCATGGGCAGCCTGTTCCAATGCCTGAGCACCCTCTCTGTGAAGAAATTGTTCCTAATATTCAGTCTAAACTTCCCCTGGCACAGCTTGATGCTGTTACCTCTTGTCCTATTTCTTGTTACTTGGGAGAAGAGACTACTTTCAGGTATCTGCAGAGAGCGATAAGGTCCCCCTTGAGCCTTCTTTTCTCCAGACTAAACAACCTCAGGTTCCTCAGCCATTCTTCCTCAGACTTGTACTCCAGACCCTTCACCAGCTTTGTTGTCCTTTCCTGGACCTGCTCCAGCACATGTAGACAAAGTGGAAACAAGGAACTGATGATAGCCATTTTATCTAACCATCAGTGGCTCCGTGGTACAAAAAGTTTTTTGTCTACAAAGCTGCTCAGATCTGACTGAGAAAAAGTGTGGAGCCTGCTCCTGGAGGCTCCAGAGGATGGATGGGGGAGGAAAAGGGCACATGCTTGCACAAGCCCTGAAGCAACAGGGAGGCTGACGAGCTGTTCAGGGGACCTTGTGGAGTTTGGACTTAATTTCTTTAGGCAGATAGTAATTTCAGGTTTTTGTCTCTGCTGTTAAGGCTCTGAAAATACACAGCTTTTGGATCTCTTTAGGTGTCCATCTCAGATGGCTGAGGGAAGGCTTACTTGTTGACATTACATCAAAAAGTGCTTAACAACATTAGTAAACATTATGAAAAAAAAATCTCAGAGCCAACCTGATGACCAGTCCCTGCTCAATTGCTCAGCTGGAGACAGCCGTAACGTGGGGCAGAGTTTGTCCCAGGAATGTGTCAGCAGAATTGAGGTCACCAGCCACACACTCATTGGGACACTCAGTTTCACTTTTGAATTTGTCTTCTGGGAGCTGGTGCCAGGGTGGATTGATGATTAGCTCTGTACTGAGCTTTCCAGGCATCTCAGCATTCATCGGTGCAGAGTCCACCTGGCACCTTCTGAGGCACTTCTGACCTTGCTCTATCTCTGTGGTTAGCTTACAAGTTTCTGTCTTTCTGGGTTCGTTTTAAACATGCCTTCTTCCACCACCTGCTCTCAGGCAAACAGCTTTGCCATCTAGGAAACCAGTGAAATCAGTAGTTTTGATTTATTCAATCGAAGTGTGTCATCTTCAAAAAGTTAGTTACCTAATTAAAACTTTATTTCTAGTGTTCTACTTGCTTTTCTTGTTGACTGGCATCATTAATTTAAGGCCACAGGTTAAAGCTGTGGCTAAAGGCCACAGGTTAAGGCCACTGGAATCAGTCAGTGTCAACTCTGTGCCTGGCAAGATCATGGAGCAGGTCCTCCTCGAAACTATGCTAAGGTACATGAAAAGTAAGGAGGTGAATGGTGAAACCAACAAGGCTTCATTAAGCCATTTTGTCATGCCTGACAAATTCGGCAACCTTCTATGACAGGGTTACAGCATTGGTGGAAAAGTTAAGAGCAACTGTTGTCATCTACCTGGGCTGTGCAGAGCATTTGACACTGTCCCACATGACATCCTTGCCTCTAAATTGGAGAGGAATGGATTTGATGGATGGACCACTCAGTTGATAAAGAATTGGCTGGATGTTTCTACACAAAAATTTGTGGTCAACAGAGTGATGTTCAAGTGGAAACCAGTGTTGAATGATGTTCCTTGGGGGTTGTTTTTGGGACTGGTGCTGTTTAACTTTTTTGTCAATGACTTGGACAGTGGGATTGAGTGCATCCCCAACAAGTTTGCTGATGACACCAAGCTGTGTGGTGCGGTTGACAAGCTGGAGGGAAGGGATGTCATCCAGAGAGACCCTGACATGCTTGAGAGGTAGGGATAGGGCAAGGGATAATGGCTTTAAACTGAAAGAAGGTAGTTCAGATATTAGGAATAAATTCTTTACCATGAGGGTGGTGAGACACTGGAACATGTTGCCCAGAGTTGTGGATGCCCCATCCCTAGAAGTGTTCAAGGCCAGGCTGTATGGGGCTTTTAGTAACCTGGTCTAGTGGAAGGTGGCCCTGCCCATGGCAGGAGGATTGGAACTGGATGATCTTTAAGGTCCCTTCCAACCCAAATCATTCTATGAATCTATGACTTTGGTAATTTGCAGTGGATAGATCTTGGATTACTTGACAGTCACAGTTTTCTTTATGTTGATAATATGTCATCTCTCTTGCTATTACTTGTTTGAAGCTTTCTCAGCCCTACAGCAAACCAGGAAGCTATGGAGACACTTTGCCCCAAAGGAAGTTCAGCTGTCCTGTGCTGGACCTGCACAGGTAGACCTGTTGGAAGCACTCTGCCAGGTTAAACACATAGGAATTGCCAGTGGTCAGCATGATTTTAAATAAAAATCCATGGGATTTTTAGCACTTGAACTAAATTTTACAGAATTTACCTTTTTGAGAGAAGGTACGTTCACAGCCCTCCTGTGGCTGAATAGATCTGGCTAACATATTTCTAGTTAAGCTGGGTTAGGTCTATGTGACGATCAATGTGGATTGAAGGAAGCTCTCATAAACCTGACACTAATCTTGCTACGTCTAGAGGGATCATTAGAGTGATAGCTCAGTCTCTTTGAGAAGTGATGCAGAAACCAAGACTTTTCACATTTGAAGTTTAACCTATCTATACTAATTGGCTGTGGTTTATATACATAGAAATTTCAGAAGTGAACTCCTCTCCATTTTCCTTATGATTTTGTCTGTCTTCTAGATAATTCAAGAAGACATCATATCTGTTCTGATGGATGTATGCAAGGGCTGTATATAGAGAAGATCTAGTTCTTGGATTATGAATTGCATCACTATTTAAAATTTATGAAGGACCAGTTCTTTAACTGGTGTTTGCTCAGTGGGAAAATAGTGACTAGTTAAATGTGTTCACCCATGGGCAGGAAAAATAAAACACATTGATTCGGTAAAAAGGGTGCAAATGAAGTACAAGGTGAGGTCTGTCCTGAAGGAGAAGCACAATTTAATAATCTTTTGCTTGGACATAGCCTAGACATATACAGCAAATAGAAGTTTCTCTCTTGAAGATACATGGTACTTTGAATGCTTAACAGTAGTAGGCTATGGTTTCCTTCAGCTTGTAATATTTAGTCCTTTCACTTTAGTTGATCTGGTTATGCTTATTGCAATTGGAAGTCCAAAATGTGCAGCTTCCTTCTTAAATACATTAGAAGACCCTTAATTTGCCCTTCCTTAATATGTTGCCACAGCATGTGTTGAACTCACATGCTATGTTCATTTAATCAGTATGAGACAAATTGGTAGAAACTTAATGTCAGGCCTGTTGAATTGTAAGGCAATGAAGGCAATAGTTTAAACTCTTCTATTTCCAGTCTTGTGGGATTATTAAGTAGTTAAAAAGCTTTAAAAAGGTTTGTGGGTTTTTATTTTTGAGTGGTTTTGGTTCACATCAGTAGCAGTTTGACCCTTTTCCCTCATGGACTGACTAACACCCCATGTAAACTCTGGTAAGACTGTGATGGATACACATCATCCTTACAGGTATTAGTTACAAACCTAAAGAAGCAACTGAAATTAGTGACTTTTGGGATATTTCTTTTTCCTCCCAAGTATGCTAAATGGAGGTGGGTTTGTCTGAAAGGCTTTTACTCAGGCAGAAGATGTCTTTATGAGTACTTTGAAGACACTTTTCAAGAATGAGTAACTCTACAACCAGAAAGCTGGCTTCGTAACCGTGAATATGTATCTGCCATGTGCTCCAGGTGTTGTCTCCTTCTGCTCACCCAAGCTGTTGAGATGAAAACCCAAAAGGCTTCACTTGTAGTGGCAATCCCATAGTACTAAATGGTGCTAGGAGTTTACTTATTAGTACATAGGATAAAATTCCAGAGAGATGATGTTTATGTTTATTAACAGGTGGCCTCTTTGTTTGACATTTAGCTGGGCGAAGATCTGCAAGCATTTCACAGTCCATTGTGCATTTAATACACTGTTCAGCAGCATTAGTGAAAATTCAGGGCAGTACCCTTTTGGGTTGGTTTGGTTTGGTTGGTTTGCTTTTTGTTTTGTTTTCCATCAAGTCCTGCAGCTCTTTGACCATCTCACTAGGCTATTGCTCATGGGTTGAAGAAATCTTTGGGCTAAAGCATCTCTTATCCTGAAAAAAATGAGAAAAAGAGAATCTGTCTATAAGAATGTTGTTCCTGTTCATTTCTTCCTCTTCAGTTTTATATTGTGTTTCTAACAGAAGCCTTCTATGCTTTTGATTTACATCTGTTGGTCTCTTTTTAAGTCTTCTTGTGGCTGCATTAAAGTGGTTTTTATTGCTGATGATCTTTTTCCCTTAAAGATGATGAAGTAAGCTGTCAGTTGTCTCTGTGGCTTATCAGAAGGGCTGAATCTTTAAATCTGATTATACCTAATGCTTTTTTCTCCTCTAGATGCTAATTGCTATTATCTCTCTTCTCTGCATGTTCTCTGATTTTCAACATATTTTTTTGAGCATCAGCCATGGAACTGGTTGCAGTATTTCAGTGCCACTGCTATTACATACCCCATCCTACCCCATTCAGTATTTCCATTCGTTCCTTTATCTTTGCCTCCATGGACCACGTTAGCCCTTTTAATGACAGCAGAAGCTTTGAATGTGATGCTTGAATGACACGCGAGGCTATGATGACCTCCACATGCCTTTTGGTTTCCTTGCTTTTTAAGGTCATGGTCCTCCCTTTTGTGAGCCTTACCTGCATTCCTTGTTCCTCAATGCTTATACCTATATTTAGATATCTTATGAGTGGTTGGAATGAGCCCAGTGTGACAAGTAATTCTGCTAAATTTGTGTGATTTTCTTTCTATTTTTATTTATCATGCTACTCAACCATGTAATCTGTTAATGGTACCATCAAGGACATGCTTATTTCCAGGTAGCTAGTAAAACACTTCGATAGCATACAGCATAATTCTAGTCATTGCGACCTGCAAAAGGATCACTGCAGTTGCATGCTGATATTACTCAGTAATGACACCTTTTTTGTGATCTTTCTGTTAACTGATTTTTAATATATTTGGCCTACATATTTTGATATTCTGGTTTTAAAGTCCTGTTGATTTGATGTTGTTTGACTGTTATGACACATCTCTAAGTCTTCAGTTGCTGTATTCAGTGCAAAATCAATAGATTTCACCTTACTTACTCTTCCCCCTTTTGCATTTATACAGATGAAAATGAAAAATTTTCTATGATGTCTTGATACAAACTCCAAAATGATTCCTTGCTTAGGATACCCATAAACCCACTGAGCAAGCTATTTCTCTTTGATGGTTCACATTGCCCAGACCTTTGTCTTATGTATTCTCTGAAGCATCTTTTCTGTGTCTCTCCCAGCAGGAACAAGTACACATCAAAAGGCACTTCATTCTGGAAGCTATTTGCACAGAAGCCGGAGCCCCAAGAAGTCCCTTTCACTAGTGGTGGTCGTGCTGCACAGGTGGGCTAAGAACTCATTTAGACTGAGGGTTTTTTTTAACCTCCCTTTCTTCCTCCAAAGTAGTATGCTGCTTGCTGGAGAAGGAGGAGGTCCTCTTGTAGAGCGCTGCAATGCAGTTGGCTTAGTGCATTGAGACAGGAGATGGCTGTGTAGGATTTATGTGCTTTGGGCTTAGGTTGAAATAGTACAGGCTCAAATTTAGTGGCATAGAAATGTAGTTACTGTGTAATTGTCCTGGATACAGTCTTATTTAATGGTGATTTTTATGCATATTTTTATGCCTCCTGGATCTGTAGTGCAAAATGACATTAATCAACTTGTGCATGTGAATCATCTCCAAGGTAACTTCGTTATCAAAACATAGTATCTCAATTGCTCAGAGTAACACTTTCCACTTCTCTAATTGCACTTTTGCAATCTGTGTTGCTTATACTGCTGCTGTTCAAATTATTGTATACAGGTGTACTTGTAAGGACTTTCCAATTTACTTCTCCCAGTTGTAGCAATTAGTTATTATCTTTTCATTTTGATCCCGAGGCCTGTGTAGTAAGTGAGTAAATGTAAACAGCATCCTTGAGACTGAACTCTTCATGGTATTTTCTCCTCCTGATAATTTGAAGAGGCAGACTGTGTTTTCTGTTGTCTGTGGCATAATTAATCCACTTGAATTCTACTTGAATGGGAACTCTGATATCAGAAGAGGGTTTAGCAGCCTTGAAAGTTAGGAGCTTTTGAATGAGGCAGCACTGAGGAGTACCTGTATGTTATTATTTGCCTTCTTGGGAGAAGAAGAATGTGGTAAATTCGTAGCCAGAAATGGCTATGTACTTGCTTTCTTCCCCTGCCTCTCACAGATTTTTCTACTTTCCTCACACCTTTCATGTACAGTAGCTTGGTATGGCTGGGTTGTTTGCTGAAGTGTCTCTGTCCCAAACTGAGGTGCTCCCACACTGTGCTAGTAGTTCAGTGACAATGGTCACACAAAACAGATGTATCTACTGGAATACCAGAAGCTTGTTTGCCTTACATGCAGATTTGGTGTCCAGAGTGCCATCTCTGTGATCCATTGTATGCAGTGGGGTCTTGTAGGTTTCTTCACCAGGAACTTGAAGTATTCTGTTTTGCTTCTGCCTTTAGCAAGTTATTTCATTTCACTATGGGGGTTTTTATTTATTTATTTTGGCATTGCCGCTTTTGGGGGCATTTTGGGGAATCTGTACATGAAAAGTACAATGTAGTGGTATTTTTGTAATATATATAAGCCAGGCAAGTGGATGCTGCAGCATTCCTTCTTGGTGAGGAAGGATGGGGACCTGCTAATTCTATTAGCTATCCTATGTCCTCTCCCCAGAAGCCCCTATGCAAAACCAGACCTGCATCCCCAGATTTCTTGGCTTGAGCAAAGCCTTCCACAAAGCACTTTCACATCAGGCTGTCTGTACCCATGAGATGACTTGGCACAGGATGTAGTGTTTCTGTTCCAAGTGGGTTAGCAGTGTGCACAGACCATCATTCAATGATAAGAAACCTTTGGTGGTAGCTCTGTTGTAAGTAGTTCCTGCCATCACTGGCCGGTAGCTGCTTGGTTGTGCTACCATGACTGTTTTGTGGAGCTGTGCTGTGAACTGGACAAGAGACCTGATCTGTTACTGCGATATATCATATGTAGTTGTTATATGGCTTTGAAAAGAAGTATTTAAAAGTTTTAGTGCGTCCCTGATGTTTTTCACAGCATGGTGTGCAAACACACGTTGTTTTACAATGTTGCATTGAAGGCCAACTAAAAAAAGGATTCAAGACCAGTTTAAGCTAATTTGTTGCCAAATTCTTTGTGTTATCAAGGCCCGCCTGTGTCTGTAGCTCTGTTCCTTTCCTGCCCATCCCCTCCTGGGTGGCCCTATTAGTCAGGAGGCTTTTGCAAAAATGTTAGTGTTGAGCTTGTACTTTCAATAGCAGCAATGCCCCTGTGTAGCTTCACTTCCACTGGGGATAATGCGAAGGGACTTTAAACTGAATACAGACATTTTGTGTAGAACTGGCTAGTGCCTTTGTTCTCTGTAGGTGCTCTAAATATTGTGTCCATATGCACTTTGTGGAGAGCTTTTTGGGTACCTGTTGTTTTTCTTTTTCGGCTAATGACCTCCTGTGCACTGCTAGCATGCTCTGTAGTGTTAACCATGCACATAGTCACTTCCTTTTCCCTCTTACCTCATTTTAGAAGACTTTGCTCTTGAATCTTGTAAATGGGGTGATAATTTCAAAGCAAACAGCTTCCAGTTCTTTCTTGCCAACTTTTGCCCACAAGGTATGCAAAGTAAACTGAGCAGTTAGGAAATTAGTTATGTACCTTCCCTCTGCAGGATGCAAGGCATCCCAGGATGGTTGGTAAATCTTTAAGCAATGAATGAAGGAAGAAAATAAGATTGGTATGCCCAAATTGCTTTTTAATGTATGGAGCTGTTGCACAGATCATTCATATTTTTAAGAAGCTTTAGGAAAACCTTATAAAATGTGAAGCTTTAAAAAAATCTCCACTATGCATGTACTGAACATAAAGGTGTTTTATTGCTTGCAGCAGAGAAAGAAAATCGAAATATCAAGGATTGGGTGAAAGAAGTAGGGATAATTTTCTTCACATATGAAAAATAGCTTTGAAGCATACTTTAACTAAATATGAGTATTCTTACCTTTGCTAGGTTTGGAGGAAGCTTAGAAGAGTTTCCAGGTGCTACCATGACACTTATAGGCTTGACTTGGAAACTGTGGGTCTGGATGCTGGGATGGTAGGTTAACAGCAGTCACAGTCAACCCGAGGTGGGACCAGGTCACTATTACCTGTAATAGAATATGCAGATGCCATCAAGGTATATTTATTCACGGAGAAAAGTGTAGGCAACTATTAAAAATGTGACTTTAAAAGTTGACAAAGAAATGGTTAATGCTTAATCTGTTTGGCTCCAGCCTAGGTATTTTTATCCTCCTTTGCCAATTGATCTATAGGAAAATCTGTTAAATGTGATAAAAAAAATATGAAAATGTGTTAAATTAGCTAGATCTTAGGTTATTGACCCTGAGGCTCAGCTACAAGGGGATGGCATGGCTGTAAAGCGGAATAACCATTATGTAATCTCCTCCAAATGGGAGAGGGCAGGTCTTAAGCATATGCAGCTTGCAGGAATTCAGATCAGCAGCTGAGCTACAATCTGATGAGGCCATGTGCACAAATACGACTTCAGTGTAAAGCTCATGCCTGTGGCAGCACAAATAGAAAGCTGGGGCCCTGTCCCATCCCAAAAGACCTTTCATTGGCAATTCTACTCCGTTGGCATGTGTCAAAGGGCATTATTGTAACAACCTATAGTGGTTCTCCTTTGCACATTTCTAACCACTTCAGGAAAGCAGCTATATGCATGGAGTGCTCTCTACTCCTTTTCAGATGTAGCATTTCCATTCTAAAAAAAACTACCCAGCCCTTGTACATTACGTATATTAAAAAAATTATAGAATTATACATATTGCATATAATATGTATAATATATTTTATAGTTAAAATTGATATGCTTTTAAAGGAAAGTATGCCCTGCAATGTCAAAACTTTCCCTTATATTTCCCAAGTGAAGGTGTAGAAATTTGCTGAAGGTAGGGTTGGTTTGGGGTTTTTTTTAAATAGAAATTCCTTGAGTACCATAAAAGTTAACTCAAACCACCTGAAAGAGTGTAATATATCTGTCTTCTGGAATATTTCAGTTGTACTTGTGCCAAATGCAGAGCAGCAAACTCAGCTGCACAGGCCTAGTTTGGCTGTACTTGTAGTCTCTAGAATGCATGAGCTTACTTATTTTCTTTTAATACAGATTTAATGCTAAACTCTTACCTTTACCTAAAAGGAGAGGGAATATTTGAGTAATTTTTTTCAGTCATATATATATATATATAAAGAAGAAAGATAAGAATGATCTGTTCAAGATAAGAATGATGTGCTCCTGGAATAATTTCTTTTTAAATAGTTGTGCTTCAATAAAGCGTAAGATCACACATCATAAACTGCACAATAACTTTTTTTGCTCTTTAGTTCACATAAACCTCACCTCTGTGGACATGCTTTTTATCTGTTTTCTGAATGAAATTATGAATATCCTCTTTACAAGCCAAAGAGAAGTTAGGAGCTGAGGTTGCCTTCTGCTTAGCCCCCATGAAGCAGACACTGCTTTATGAGGTTTGACTCAGCATCTGCTTTTTACCTGTGCATCCTTAATGAGGCTAAAGCTGTCCAGGTAAATACAGTTGGAAATGTGATTCAGATCATACCAAAGCCAGAAGGTCAGCAGTCCAGAAACTTTGTGGCTGAACTAGAGATCACTGGAGTAACCATCTCTTCATTACGTACCCATTTCCATTCTCTGCCCTGAGGAGGGAAAGGCAGGGGCAGTCAGTGGGACAGACTGTACTTTTCTGGTTTAGTTTATGTGAAGATAAGCAAGCCAGGTAGGAATCCATACTTTTATTTACTCTTTGTCCTTGGAGGGGCTGTTCAAATTGCTTTCCTCTTGCTGTCTGGTCAGACAGAAGGCAATGGCTTATCTACTTCTCTGTCACGGTTACAATAGCTCTAAAGATGGCTCTTTTTTTCTTCAGACTGCATATGTTAAGTGTAGTGGGAACAGTATGTTTAGTTTTCATCCTTTCGTCTGGAGAAACCTGGCAGCAGATTGCTGAGTGCTGGCAGGGTTGGCTAATGGGAGCAATCCTTGCAGCCGCTTCATATTATTTGGCTGTTTGAAGCAAGAGATTAAAAAATTAGGTGACATCAAAGTTGGGTTTTATTTCTTTGGTGTGATGAGGTTGCACATGTGAAAGTTTTGAGAATGCTGCAGTGTTTTTCCTGTTTCTAATTTTAGCTATAAATATCTATGGCCTACTCAAGTAAGATGGACCCAGGTAACTCAAACTGAATAGCTGATTACAAGCAAATCACATTGCTTTCCTCAACTGAGCAGTTGCACAAACTCAAAACATTGAGAAAGGTGACTTAACTGAAGATGTGGAGATGGAATACATCAAACCTCAAGCCATCTGCAGGTGGGAAGTACTCTTGAGAGAAAAATTCACTTTCTCCTTTTGATAGAAATAAAGGAGGATTTGACTCCCTGTGAAGATGGAAGAAGCATGATGCTGCTTCATCTTCCCACTTGGGAGTTCTTCAGTGGAGTAGTCTGTCATTAGATCTTTTTCAGGAGAGGAGGTGGCTAGCATGTTACAGGAGAGCAAAGCGAAGGATGGGGCTGTACTTATTTGCCCAGAAGCAGAATTGCAGATTTATTCCCAGGCCTGGCAGATCCAGGAGTAGAAATCATGTGTCCAAAGACCTTTGTGCTTGGAGACTCTCACTGAAGAATGAGCCTCAGGCAGTGGTTTGGATCTATATTGTACGTAAATTGTACAACTTCAACTAAGGAGAGCACACTAAAATTACACTGAGTGCATGTTTATGCAAGAAAATTAAATCTTTGAATCTGTACAACTGGGTCCAGTTAAAGTATCAATCACATCAATCACAAGCAGAGGCATGTGAAGGAAATCCTTTGCCAGCATTCATAGGGAATGTTGCAAATGCCTTGCAATTCCTGGAGTGCAAAAATCATTCCTTCCTCCTAAAGAGCATCCAAATGCTTTTAATATTGACCAGGCGATTATAAAAGCCCCAACAACTAAGTGTATAGCTTGAATCCTATTACTGTATTGAATGGCTATTAATAAGGCTGCTGTGGGAGATAGGGTAGGAAAGGAAGCTGCCTATAGCTGCAAACTTAAGAGCATCTAAAGTTTTAAAACACTCCTGCTGCTTCTTCCCATGTCAATAGTACCTGCCATCCTCTATTTGTATTTTGTATATTGACTTGGGAAAAGATTTGATTTGACGCTACAGCACAGCTTGAGGAACCGGCTGTACAGAATGTTAATGTCTGATCTTGTTTCATTAATATCAATTTCAGGCATGCATTCCAGAGGGGGTTAATATTAAGCTGTTTTTAACCACAGCAATATTGTACAGATTCCTAAACCAAAAGCACCAGCTGGTTTGCACTAAATTTTACGGTGCGGGAGACAAGAAACAGGCTTCCTTGCAGAAAGGGAATGTGGTAGTGGAAGTCCTGGAAGCACAGGGAGGTTTTAGGCACTGGGCAGGATGTGTTGCTTTCACAGAGAGGTCTGGCAAAGGCAAGGCAGGAGATTAGAGGGACGTTGGTCTTGGCTGTGCTTTCTCCTCAGTTTCAGATGTTGCTGATTCCCTCGTGTTCTTTATCCTGATCCTACATCAGCTCTCCTGTTGACTTGTGTTTGCCTCTCATTGCCAGTTACAAGCTTTCAGCCAGGTTGCATTCCTGGGCTGGCTTGTGGCTGTGCGCCCCACTGCCTGCACCCACCTAAAGCAGAAGTGGTTGGGTGGGCACTTGCTGGAAGTTGGAGCAGTCATTGCAATGTCCTCGTCTCCTGCGAGACCACCAAAGGAGGTCATTAGGCCTTAGATTTTATTTTTTTAACAATTCAGATATGCAGCCTTGGAAAAGTGAATGAATTGCATCCTTCCCTTTTTCTTCACTCTTTCCATGGCATAAAATGGCATAATTAGGTAGCAGTTATATTGTGTTACAAATGCCTCTATGCGTGAAATTAGTCTGCTCTCAAAAAAAAGCCCTAAACCTGAAAGACTCTGCAATGTTTGTTACAGTAAGTTAGGCCTGTGACATTCTATCCTCTGAGAAATATTCCTGCACAGGATCTAGTTACCCAGTTCATCAACAAACATAATTTCTTTTGCTACTTCTAGTTCTGAGACAGGGTTGGATTTTGCGAAGATATCTGCTGAGGAGTTTTGTATACTGAGCCATACAGAAAGGTTAAAAATTGGTATTGCAGCAGCCGTGGAAAGATATAGCATAAATGCTCACTGCTTTAAAATATGAAAAACTGGTGTCTTTCAAATATCAAAGGGATTAGTATTAATCCAGCACTTGTGATTTTCTTAAATCGTGTTATTTGCATAACAATAGTCACCACCTGCTATATCTTCAAAGCGCTTTTCAGACATTAACTAATTGATCTTTGTAACACCCCTGTGATGTAAAGACCTGTTATTATCCCCACTCTGCAGATGTGGAAACCAGGACCCAGAGTAGCTGAAGGAAGTTTTTGGGCACAGGGCTGAGATTGGTGGCATTGCGGGTGCCAAATCCCTATTGTCCTGTGCTCTGGGAGTTCCCACTTGCAGCACTTTCAGGGGCAGACCTGCTTTCTTCTTGCCTGTGTTTATTTAAGAACAAAAAAAGCACTGGGTTATTTATGTCTTTTGGGGGATATTGTTGCAGGATGCTCATTTGTTTTGCTTTAGAGAGTTTTTTGCTAAATGATTTTGCTCTGTTTTTTAGTCACCCGGTAGTCAAAGACACATAAGATAGAAAAGCTTCTTACAGCTCCTTATTGTCTGTGTGCACCACAGCAATACTAGTTGAGAGCTTTTAAGCATGTTTTTCTTTGTTCAGGACTCAGTATGGTCTTCCTGTTATGAGCCCTTCAGTCAGATTTGCCCCTGCTTGTCAGAATAAGGGATTACTGATACGGGAAGTGGCAGAGTGAGTTTCCTGTTGTTAAAAAATCCCAATACCTATTCCCATCCCGTGCTGGCGGTTAGTAGTGGTGTCCGGGCGGCTGCCAGAAGAGCAGCTCATGGCTGTGTCTGAGGGCTGCTCCTGTGGTGGGAGGCTGGGGTGATGCTGCCGCTGGGATGCAGCATGTGCCTCCCTGTGGAACCTCTGCCTTCTGGTTTTCTTTTGCCACATGCCTGAAAGAGCCATGGGCAGGTGGTGTCCAAGCCCCCGGTTGTGTGGGTGATGTGCAGGTGACATGCAGGTTCACCCATCCACCACTGCTGCCTTCAGAGCGGAGTTTAGGGAAGCACCAGGTGGGCCTTGGTAAGTGTTGTATACCTGGGGCAAAGATGGAGGACAGATGGGAGTCACACACCTAAGTCAAAGAATAGATATTAAAACTCTTTCATAGGTAATAATAGGAGGGAGAGTTTAAAATGGGGTATTAAAAATATATTACAGTCCCTTTAATCTGGCAGTGTCACTTCAGTACTTAGTGCAAGGGCTTAATACTGAAGTGCATGGATTTGTTTTTACAGATGTTTCAGCAGCATTATCTCGAAGCAGGAAAATAAATCTCGGTGGTGGAGCACTCAGAGCCCATCAGCACAGGTTCAGGGTACACTGTAGGAAAAGCCAGTGTCATGCCAGATTTCAGGAGGTGATTTTGAATAATGTATGGTTTCCCAAGTGCAGTGCCCAGGCCCCCACAAGGGCTGCAGCGTGTGACAAAGTAGCAGCTTATGTCAAGTTAGGAACATGCTTATATCTATTGTCTTTAGTTATTTGGCTAAGCAGGGGGCCAGGAGAGGTGAAGAGAGGGAGCACAAGTCACTCTGAATTCCTCTGTACTCTGGCTGGGACAGATGGAATGTAATCTCTCTTCATGGTATAAATTACAGGGTTTCCAGACCCTCACATGCTTGTGGATCGTCGGCTTCTTTCCACTCTCTTAAACATCATTTCTCTACAGCCTGTGTTAGGTAGGGCTGAAATGAATCCAACTTCAGGTGAGAGCATCACTTGTCCTGTGAGGTGCTCTCTCCATGTTTTGTGTCACATTCAAGTAAAAAGGGTGAAACCAAAGAGTCCCCATATGAAACGCTGCTTGGAGAGGGAAGGGCAGATGGGAGAGGGAGGGTCGTGCTCCAAGTGCTGATTAATTTGCTAATGATGTGTTTGAAGATGGATAGAAGTGGTGGATCACTTTACAAGAGGCTTGGCTGGAAGCACAGGGCAGAGAACGGGGAGCAATATTAGCTGGTCAGGGCCTGGGATTGAACTTGGATTGATTGTGGAAGGCATTGTGCCAGTCTTCTGTGCTCCCTGGCAGGGACACATGCAGTTATTGACTGGGAGAAGATTTGGCTGTGGTGTCCCCAGTGCTCCCTCAGCCATGGCACCTCTGTCTCCTTCCTGGCTCAAGACTTCTTTGTGGTGGGAGCTGGCTGCTCCAAGGGTCTCAGGGGAAGTTGCCATGCTCATGGCTGTATTGGATGTTGTGGGTTTTGGGCTGAGGGCACAGCAGCTTGGGCAGTCACCTCAGCCATGGCTCTTACGCTTGGGGAGTGCCTGAGGGAAGAAACGACTGCAGCCAGCTGTGGTGCTGCTGGGGCTGGTGGCAAAGCAGAGGTCGAGCTTCTCTTCAGTGTGCTCAGCAAATGCTTTCTGGCCTCTGAAGCAACTAGAGTGAACGGGAACTTCTGACCCATCTTCCATTTACTGCTTTTGCTGCTGAGGGTAAACGTGGACCTTCAGATCATATTGGAATTGCAATGTGGACGATGATGCCCTGGCTTCTGAAAGACTAAATGGGGGCACTCTCTCCTGAATGTTTTTCCTTTTGGCCTGAAGCTACTGAATTATAGAGTTTCTTTGTACCGTGGATGGTGGATGTACTAAAGGAGTCTGTAGAAGGCTTCTTATTTTAACATACCTGTTGTAATCAGGGCAGAAAGCTTTCAAACTTGAATCCGTAAAGTTTCTGCTCCCGCACCCACCGCTAAAATTAATCAAATGAATAGAAATATTTTTGCCTCTCAAACTTAGGTTTTAGACATGGGATAAATGTTTTTAAGCATTTTAAGCATGGTGTTTATGAAGGACACAGGGCTGTCCGCAGCAGTGAATGACATCCCACGTATATCCAACTGAAGCTCCTCCATAGCATCCCATCAGAGGGCCCTACTTCTGGATTGCAGACAACATCAGGTACAGTTTATTCCTGGCCTTTAGATCAGCCAGTGCAGACTTTTTCATTGCTATTTTTTCTTACTGAGAATACACGCTCAGTTGTGGTACTGCAGTGAGAGCTTTCCAGAAAACCTGCACACCTATCAAACAGTGATCGCTTTTGATCTCTTTTCTGCTGGGCTGTGTTGAACCATGGGAGAACTCTCAGGAAACTCAGAAAGAGTTTGTTTAAAAGAACATTTGAAACAATGGGCAAGAGGTTTGGGGAGAGGTGCGAAGACACCGTGTACAGCGTCCATCCTCTGTCGTAAGGCAGAATCAGCCATGGTTAAACTGTTTGTTACAGATGCTGTTGAACCTCTTCTCCATCCCTCTCATGAGGAAGACCTTGTAGCTCTCTGTTCTTCTGCTCAACTGCTATTACTGTGAAGATTTTCCCTGGTGTTTATCCTGCAACTCCTGGATTCTATTTAGGTCTCTTGTCTTTAATAGACATGGTGAATAGTTCATTCCCTTCCTCTGTGAATAATTCCTCTCTATTTGTGTACTCAATAAAAGCTAAATCACTTGCCAGTAATTCTTGGGCTCTTGAAACAGCAAGAAAGCAAGCTTTTAAACCGTTTAAAGTTCTCTTCAGAAATTACACTGCTTTGGCAGTTTATGCAGCCTTGAACTTGTGAGCTGACTCTTTAGACTTTGTAACTGGCTAGGTTTGTTTAGTAAACTTTTTAAAACCTCTCACCTTTTAAAAAGCAATTGTTTCCAGGCTGGGATTATAAATGGAGTTCTGTGCCTCTTTCTTGTTTAATTTTGCTGTGAACAAAAATGCTAGTGTCTTCATTCAAGAGCCTGCCTTGCTTTGTACCGGCTGATTTACAATACAATGTATAAATGTAGTAGCAGCCTGGAACAAAGGAGAGCCTGTTTATCCAAACAAATTTCAGGGTGAGGGTGAAGAGGTAAATTGCAGCCTGTTCACTGAACTGCAGCTTGAAAGCAGAACGAAGCAACCGTGGGGGAAAACGTGATGAGCAAAATGATCCTTGGGGGGTTTCAGCCCTGTAATTCTAGGGTAGTGCTGACCCAAGGAGGCAAGGCTGAGCTCTCGGGGTGCCCTGGTCCTTTGGAGGAGCTTTGCTGGCAATTCAAGATTTCTTTGTATCCAATTTTTGTGCCCTGCTTGGAGCGGTTGTTCTTCTGTAGGCACTTGTGCGGGGTCCAATGTAACCTCTTGGCAGGTCTTGCTGTAGTTCCCCCATCTGCTGTGTTTAGCCGATTGCCTCTACTTGTCCTGAACTAAAGCCAGCAAACACATTTCTCCAATTTAAGTATTCTGGGTATTTTAGCCTTATTGTTAAGCTTGTGTATTTCAGCTATGACTGCTAAGTCTATTAGCAAAGAGATTAAATTGCGTAGAAGTTATATTACCTTGTCCAGACATGAAAAATGAATTGTTAGAAATGGGCTTCTGTCCAAGGTGTGAACTCTCCTGGAAAATAAATTGGACAAAAGTACTCACTGCGGTGCTTTGCTAAAAGGCCTGTGCCTTGCACACTTGCGCTTTGTGCTTCCTGTAGATGAGTTCACTATCTAATTACAAAAAAATGTTAAAGAGAATCATCTATTCAGACTCATATTGATTGCACGTCCTAACGTTGGCAGCCATAAGGGTTGCTGAAAGTCTGTCTCTCTTTTTTAATGCTTCTGCTACTGTGACAGCATGAAAGGCTGATTTGCAGAGTGAGGAAGGTTGGTTGTAACTGGTACATGGATAAGGTGAACTCTTTAACGCAGCTCATCGGCTTCTTGGCTCAGTCACGTCCTGAGTGCTGTGTAGTGTTTACTGTCGTATCAAGCAAAATGAAGTTTCCTCTGTTCTTTGTTTTCCTGGCTATTAAGTAAAAAAGTAATTTTGGTTTTGCAGAACTTTCTTCTAAACTTTTCCTGAGTTATAAATTACGGCTTTTCTGAGATCTGCAGCCTTGCCTGTGGGAAGAACACTTTAATTTGGTTTAACAGTAGATGAGTAATCTAGCTACACATAGTGATTTTTCAGTTCAGCTGCAGTCAGATTCTTACTCCAACTGTTCCACTAAAATTTCAAAGGCAGTAATCAATTCCCAGCCGGCCTTGTTTATCCTCCTCTTGATTTTTCTTGTTCTTTTAGTGGTCTGTGACACTGAGGAGAGCACTATCTTACGAAGCATGTTTGCTGTGTTCCTGTTAACGGTTTCTGCACAGTTTTGTGAAGTCAGGGTGCTGACCTGGTTTTGCTCCATTTGGTCACAGAGATTCAAATACTTCATACTTGCCATTTAAAAACAGATGAACAGCATCTCCTAAGGAATGTGTTTGAATTTCTCATGTCTGTTTTGGCCCTTTCCAGTGTGAAACTGGGTCAGCGTTAGTTAAACTAGTTTGTCTTGTTCTCTGTATACCTGAATACAAAGGCTGAAAGCTCTTGCTTGGTGTGCAGGTTCACTCCACAGCAATTTTATAGGCACCTGAATTTGAAACATATCCTTTCAACATCAGCAAGGTATGTTCTGCGGAAGTGTGGACGGACAGGATGGAGAAACATAAGGGCTGACTCGTGTCTGTGAGCACAGCAGGCAGCTGCAATAAGGCCAGCAGAGAAGCTCCCAATTTGGGGTACAGGGCGCTCCTTGAATTGGCTGGAAGAGGGTTACCCTGATGAGTGGGAGCTGCTGGCCCAAGAGGTATTGGACAGTCAGCACATGCAATGCGCTGCTCTTGAGAAGCTTGGGTTTATTCCTGTAATTAGTACATAAGGTTAATTTATTCCTGAGAATGTGTAAGAGGGAGGCTTGCTCTTTAGGGACTGCAGCCTGCTAAAGGAGCAGGAGGGTTGTTATGTTTTGTTTTAAGCAGCTAAGTGTGGTATGGACCATTTCCTGATAGAAGGACAGAAATATCTTCATAGCTCTTGTTCTAAAAAGCTTTCAGAAGACTGTGGGCAATGGGTCAGCCCATAAATGTTATTAATTTCACGTGGAGTGGCTAAACTTCCTGCTGACTTAGGTAATGTACCCACTGAGCTTGGATAAAGGGTTAGAGATGGCAATTACAGAAAAATCTGTTTCCATTAAGCTTTTCTAAGCTTAACCAAACCACTGTCAATAATTACTCTCTTTTTCTTGCTATTGTGCACTGAGTCTAATCCAGACTTGGTTATTTTAATTTTTTTATTGCTTGAATGTGCATGCTCAAGCTACATGGAGAATATCAAGCTACATTGGGTGCACACTGAGCAAATGCATTTGCTGGACGTATCTGGTGTGTTAAGCAGTGAATAGATTTACAGTGTGTTTGTAAGCGGTCATAATTGGGCTGTAAAAGTGCGTGCTCTTGCGCTTTTATTTCTTGATTTGTCTCTGAAGTTGAACAAGGCATCTTGCAGAGTGGCATCAGCCAGAAGGGCTAGAAATAGCAGCTGTTTGTTTATGCCAGGGTTTTTATTCTCTCTTCTTCCTCCTCTCTTTCTTAGGGGTAGTCTTATGTATTCCACCCACTCTCATTCCCTTCTGGTGAATGTGCGTGGATATGCTCCAGGACCATATGTGCTTGTAGATATATACTTCAAAGGAGACTCTAGGCTGCCTATAGAAGCTGTTTGAGTTTGGATGAGCCCTGAATTTGCTGACTGCTTCAGCATTTCTTTTGAAGAACCACATGTCAGTGCAGCCATTTCTTCAGCACCTTTACACACTGGTGATCACCCTGAGCCCCCAAAACGAGTAAGCTGCTGCTGCGCACACTGTGAACATAAGCTGGATTCCATCTCAAGGCATCAGCTCAGCTGGGTCTTTTTGGTGTCTAGATGACATGTTTTAGATCACATGATGTACTTGCCCAGCAGTGGGGATAATGTGAGGTTGCTTCTTATTTTCCCTCTCCATGCACAATGATTTCTTTAAAAAGAATTTTCCCAAACAGTTTTCATGGAACAGCAGGCACTTGGCCCAGCTGAGTCAGGGACACTGTATTACCAAGTTGTTATTTCTAGGTACTGAGGATTCTCACTGCAGATCAGAAGGACCTTGGCTGTGCCTGCTCTGCTGGGGCTGTTCTTGGTTAGATGCCTGCTTTCTGTTTGACAAACGTCCTTAGATTCTTGGTGGCTTCCATATGACTTCTGTGGTGTTAAACTGAACATGCTTAGCTTATGCTTAGTTGCGGAATGCAAGGCATCTGGTGCAGATTTTGGCATCCTTTTATTTCCAAAACCCCAGAATTGCACACTAGCCGCTTCATTCCAGCAGCAGCAGCTGTTGAACCTGCACCATATTCAAGTTAAATGTTTGCCAGGAGTTGTCAATTAATTTTGCAGTGTGAAACATTGATCTTTCATATGAAGGCATTTGTTTTAAAAAGCCTCCGCCCCTATTTTTATGGCTATTTGGTTTGCTGTTCTTGAAAAATGAGTGATTGTGCTTGGCAGATGCTTCAACAGACTCATACAGCATCTTTCACTCTGTGTGTGCTCTTAACCCATGGTGCTGATCTTCATTAATTTGTTTCTGTAGAAGCAAGTTTCATATCCCAGACAAACTGGTCCTGTTTGTAGCTACTTGGAGGTCAGGGAAGGAAAATAGTCTCATTTTTCACAGGTGTTGCCATGCAGTCAGGCATTCCCTTCTCCAGCCTTCACACTTGGGTCAGCCATGAAATGCAGCATGCAAGGATGTGTATGGAAACTGTCAGCTAAAGAAAAAACCCTCTGAGCACAGGGAATTGGTTGCATCAGGGATGAGCAGTCTTGCTTGCTCTCCTCCTAAGACAGGAGCATGAAATTGCCTTTAGAGGCTTGACAACAGCAAAAGAAAATGACTTCTCCCCCTTTCCCTGCTTTTGGAAGAGCAAGTTCTTGCTAGCCAGGCTGCTCGTGAAGATGTGAATCTTTGTTATCTCTACGATGATCTGCTGGTGTGCTGCAGGGGCTTCTTGCCTCCCCGACCACGTACTTGTTTCCCTGTTATACACTGCTGGTGGAGTGTTTGTGTTCACAGGAACATTTGTTTACAAATGATATCGTTTCTCCTGAGACTGCATCTTCTGATGATGATCAATGGCTCAGTTACTTTTAATAAAGCTAAGGCAGTCAGACACAGGAATTCTTTTGAAGCTGTTGAGGCCTCGTCTGAGTCATATAATACCTTAAATGAAAACAGAGCAAATAGGAAATGTAGAAGCAAATGACAGGTGTTGGCAGGAGGGATGTTTAGGAAGTTTACAGCTTTCACAGCTTTCTTTTCTGCTCAGGGCAGATGATTGCTCTGCCTTTAGGCACAGGCAAGCTGCAAACGAGAAGACCCTGGTGAAAAATGGGTAGCAGCGGCAGGGGGTGGGTGATGGGCCTAACACATCTTCCTTTTTTAGCCCAGCTCCTCATTCTGGTGGACCAAGTTCAGTGCTTGGTGCTGATGCCCTTGGCCCCAGGAGGGTGGTTGTGGGATGATACTGTAGTCTGTAATACATATTTCCATACGTTTGATCTTCCACAACCTCCCTACCTATGAGTGTGCATACAGCAATTTAACTCTCTTGCCAATTCAGGCTGTACACAGGCTTTTGTCAAACTAGCAAAGCAGTGGTGCTTTTCTGCAGAGATAGAAAAGGGGATATTCAGATGTTACATTTTTTTCTTTAATAAGAATGGATACGTAGGGGTGAATGCTGAGTTAGGATATCCCTACTATTCGCTTTTCCGATAATAAGGAACTTTAAGGCAACACGCTTATGGCCTTTAAAACTCTTCTAGGCAAAATAGCTCATCAGAGGTTCAAAAAACATGTAAGTTTCAGGAAAAAATTAAGTAGAAGTACAGTGTGTGTTGTGCTGGCTGATTTGTAACCCTGGGCATATGCTACTGTGCTGCAGAAGGTGCAGGCTCTTCTTTCTCTGCCTACCTTCCTATCTCATTAGCTTCCAGGCTTTGAACCAATGCATGTGGTTAGCTCTTAACATGTCTCACTTCTTTGCCATGCTGCTGTATGGTTAAACAGTTGACTGGTGTCATGGCAATGGCAAACAGGTTTTTGTTTTGCTGTCAACTGAGTGTCACTTTCCATGGCATCTGGTATCTGACTACAATTTGAGAGCCACTGCCCTAGTCCTACTGGACTTGCAAACTCCTGCACAACTAGCGAGGTGCACTGTTTTCCACCTTGAAGATAAGGTCTTATTTTACATGGGAAATCTAGTCTTGGTATTGGCTCATACTAACCACCACTGATGATAATGTTAGGGGACAGATTGGTGTGTGTTTTATTTCCTGAGAATCACAGAATCACAGAGTGGTTGTGGTTTGGAAGGGATCTCTGGAAGACATCTGGGCCAACCCTCCTGCTCAAGGAGGGCCTCCTAGGTGTCTAGAAGGGTTTTGAGTATCTCCAAGAGAGGAGGCTGCACCTTTTCTGGGCAACCTGTGCAGTGTTGGGTCAGTGAGAAAGTGTCTTCTGGTGATCAGAGGGAACCTCCTGTGTTTTGGTTTGTGTCTATCACCTCTGCTCCTGTCACTGCGCACCTCTGAAGAGTGTCTGGGTCAAGCCTTTTTCGCACTCTCCCTTTGGATATTTATGTCCATTGACAAGATTCTCCCTGAGTTTTCTCTTCTCCAGGCTGAACAGGCCTAGCCCTCTCAGCCTTTCCATAAGATGCTCCAGTTCCTTAACTGTACTTGCGGCACTTTGTTGAAGTCTCTCCAGTATGACCATGTCTCTCTTGTACTGGGGAATCCAGAACTGGACACAGTGCTCCAGTTGTGGCCTCACCTCTCTCAGCATATTGGCAACACTTTGTCTAAAGCAGCCCAGCCCACCATAGGGTTTGAGAAGCAGGGAGGTGGGATTAAAAAGCACCTTGACTGTCTGCCACTGGGGGGGCTGGAAGAAGCTGGTGTGAGCAAGGTTTGGAGATACAAGGACACATGCGGCAGTGTTTGCAAGAGGTCTTGCTTGACAAATGTGAGGGAGAGATGTGTGTTTGTCTTGCAGGTTATTGCTGATGTGCGTATTTTTATCAGTAGTCCTGAAAATAGTTTATCTGCAGTTTAAATCCCCAGCTTCTAGAGCCAAATGATTGAGGGAGTGTCAGCATTTGCTTGAAAGAATAATAATCCCCTTGTTTCTGGGATTAACTTGAGAAGGGAGAGCAATGTAAAGTGCTTAAAAGTGAAAGGTAAATAGAATCATGCCTTACTGGCTTTGTGAACCTGAGACCATCAGTACAGCTAGGGACTGGACTGCTTGGCAGCCTGCATATCCTGGTGCCTGGGTGGCTCAGGTACTGAGACTGAACGCATGCTGTGGTGAAGGCTTCCTGCTGGTCAAGCACATGCATTATGCTGAAGCATGGATCAGGCTGGTGGGGTTACCTCCCAGAGACTTGAATATGCTTGTAGTCTTCAAAAGTAGCTGCCAGGCCGAGTGCTGTTCCCCTTTCTTTTCCGGGCAGGGTGGAGTTCAGTGGTTTCCATCCTGCCCCCAGTTCCTTGTGCCTGTCTCGCTCCTTCCCTGCAGCTGGCGGGTGCTGCTTCCTCCCATAGCTGATTCAGCTTCTGGCGTGGTTGCGCTTTGTGCCAGACCTGTGAGATGTTTTGATTTGGGGGCGATTTGTTTGGGGTTTTTTAAAGAACACTGTGCTCTTTTGGAGATTTCATTGTAAAACTCCACATGTGAACGTGCACCCCGCTTGCCTGTGGTTAGGCAAGCAGCTGAACTGGCACAGGGGAAAGGTGTGGTAGCCCTCATGTGCGGGCTGGGAGGCATAGGGGTGGTGGCAGGGGGAAGGAGGCAGCTCCCAAACCAGCTTTGCCGCCGGAGGATTGGCAGGGTGCAGCACCATCCTGCCCCAGGTGTTCGCTGCGCCTCCCTGCCCTCCCTGCAGGTTGCTGCCCGCTTGCTAAAAGATGGTAAAACAGAGCTCAGGGGACCTCCCCAGGAGCCGGGGGGACTTTTACTCCAACTTCCTGGTGGCAGAGCTGCAGGCACAGCCCCACTTGCCATACCCACAGAGCCCAGCCAGGCTGGTGGGAGGCTGGGGCTCTCATCCTATGGGGTGAGGCTGCATGGTGACAGCGCAAGTGTCCCTTGTCCCCCTTGTTCACACTGCTATAGCTAAACCACTCTAATCCTGGTCCAGAACAAAGGGATCAAGGCTGGGCCATTTCTGGAAAGACAAGTTTTCTTGCCCGATGTGAGTTGCAGCATCAGTGGAAATGTGCTGTTGTGGAGCTGAGGAGGGGTCAGAGCTGAAGGTGCTTATACTCTGAATGAGACCTGCAGTACTCAGGTCCAGGTTCCTTTTCAGTAATCTCATTTTCCCCTGCACTGGAGCTGGATTTACCATAGCCCTGGAAAAGACATGGGCATTAGCTGTGTTATTATTGCCTTGCTAAGGAGCTTCTACTTAGGTATTAGTTTTTTCTGGCTCACCTCAGTGAGGAATCCTGTCTAACAGCCAAAGGGAGCCTAGCCCTTATAAAAACCACCCATAACATCCTCTCCAAGCATCTGTTAGCTGTGTCCCAATTGGCTCGAAAGATCTGCATACTTGGTGCTTGTGAGCAAAAGCTATGTGAACCTGCCAAAATTATGCCCCTGGCTGCAGAGAGGAGGCACATGGAGTCCAATTACTGGCTCTAAGCAGTATAAAATAATGTTAAATAACTCCCGATTTTTAGATTTAATTAAAATGAAAGGCTGAATTGAATTGGCACAGGCACTTCTGGATTCTCAGTTAAGGGTAGGAGTTTGCAGCATTTCTGCTGTGAGGTCTAGGGGAGAAACTTAGAAGTCGCTCTAGTAGTGCTGGAAAATGGAGATCCGAAAATATTTGGCCTTGCTGACTGTGCTGAACATGCTCCTGTTCATGCTTTTTGTTGCTTGCTCCCAACTGACAATGACACATTCACTTAAGTCATGAGGGAAAAAAGTAAGATTTCAAAGCAGCTGATTATGAATCATACCAAAACCCCCCAAACACCCTGTGCTGGCGACATGAGAAAAGTGTAGTTCAGCCTTTACAGTCACCAGAAAAGAGAAAGAAGTTTGGGGAAGTAAAGCACCCGAAGTAGCCAGCTAGTCGTTGTGTATTGATACTTAATGAGAGTGATTTCTGTCAGCATGTCACACAATGTATTTTGTAGTAATCTTCCTCTGTTTGTACTGAGATTGCCGGGTCTGACTGACAGCTTGTTCATTTGCTTGTTCATTCATGGGGTAATCTGTTTTGTCTCCTACATCTGCACGAAGCTCAAGAAGAAAATTGCAGGTATGCTTTTTTTTAGGGAGAGGGACTCTTCCCTGCTCATCTCCCTGTGTGGAAAGTTGCAGGCTGTGTTCAGGGGAGAAAAGGAAACCTCTGTTCTGTAGCTGTTCTGGGATATCGCTATAACACTTTTCTAATGAAGCTCTCGTAGCGCAGTGATGGGAGTCAGACCCAGATGGGTCCTTGGCAAAAATTGATTTGGAGAATTCTCACAGCTTCCTTAAAAATTTATTTACTTGTGTTATGTGCTGCCAGTTTAGCTTCTTAAACCTGTTTGCTTTTTTTTCTTCAAGGTGGAAGAATTAACAGTCTTCTGAGAGTAATAACAATTTCCTTAGCTTTTTGGATGTTACTTGAATTATGGGGTTATAACTGCACTACTTAAGTTTTATGTTGATAGCATTTAAATTGTTGGAAGGAATTGCAAAGCTATACTCTGGTTGGACCATTTGTTGAAAAAAAACATAAAATTCTAAGTATTTAAGCTTTCCTGAATTATACATTTTCTGAGGGAGATTGTAAAGCAAATCCAACATTGGAAATCCTGCACTCTTTGCACTGACATGATGCTGAGCAATGCCTGGACAAGTGCATTTATGAAGTGACATGATTGGAATCTGTGAACCTATGTAATTATCTACCTCCAAACGCACATGCTATACTTTCAGTGTTACCAAATCACTTAAGTATGGTCTAAAGCCTAACTTCTTCCATGAAACTTGCAATATTTCATTGGATATTTTTTCTTTAAGCACAGCTCCTCAGAGTCATGTTAGGAATAATTCCAGCTTTTAATTAAATTCCTACGTTTCAGAAAGAGTAGTGAAAGACATAAAATCAGTAAAAGTGCATAGCTGCTCAAAAATCACAAGATAATAATCAAACTGTATGGGAGGGAAAGGGGATGCTCCATGTATATTTGGCTTTGTGTGTCTTTTCTTTCATGGGAAGGGAGTGGTATGAGTCATTGCTTTGGAAGTACTCAGGGTTGGCACAACGACCGCAAACCATGGCACCATTCACCAAAGCAAATAGTGGTAATGCACTCAAACCCCTCTCTGATTACTTCCTTCATCATTTTCCGATGAGCCTAAGCTACAGCTGTCACCACCCTAAATGCAGGACAGATCCATGTCTATTGGAGTTAATGGGAGTGTTTGTATGTGTGTCCTGTGTCCCCTGGCCTTTTTAAGTGGTGCAAGACCCCCAGTATTGCATGTCCCTGCTGTGTATGGGAAATGATGCATCATCCAGGTTGACCAAGGTGCTGGGTTACTGTGCACAAGGGTGTCCCATCCTAGGAGAGTAAGGGTGGCAGCTTTATGCAGTAGGTAGGTTCATAACAGAGCTCCTGCCTACACACGTATCCTTCAATTTGAGTGGGCCGAGGACAGGCATGTTATTAGGTGCCACAATGAAGCGAAGCTTAGATGTCAGTTATTTTAAATAGTATGACTCATCCCTTATCCTTTTACCTTGTACTCCCTCTTTTCTCATGCCTTTGCGCCTCTAAGGCTACAGATCATTAGATTTGCTAAAACCGCTGTTGGTATCTTCAAGGCAGCTGGATCGCAGGGACTTACCTTTGCTGGACCAGACATGTCTGTCTGATAGTTGCCTGGCTCTGTTTGAAATGTCAGTTCTAAAAGGCTGTCACAAAAGAAGAGATGTAAAATACTCTGCTAACAGGGCACTGGAGCTGGATGCTGCTCATGCAAGAGCTCTAAAGGAATGAAAATAAGAAATTGCTTCTGGTTTGCCGTCTGCTTAAATAAACCAGTAATACACCAATCTAGTGAGGGCTTTTGGGGTCATGTGGGGAGATTAGCAGTAAATCTGGCTCCTGTATTAGATAGTTTTGTAGAAATCAGAATAGAAATAGAAGTAGTAGATAAAAGAAATATAATGCATGAGTGATGAGGCAGCATGTCTTCTGTAAAGGGAAGTTATTTCTTATGAATCTGTGGAAGTTTCTGAAGGAAGCTACTACATGGATACAGCAGATCTAGCTGATACCTTGTCAAAAACTCTTTGAAAATACAAGTACAAGCTGTACTTCACAGAAATCTGTTAGAACCACAGTTATCAGGGAATGAAAGAAAATGTCTTCTCACAAATTGTCAAATGCTTAAACACAGGAAGTGAAGAACTGGAATACCTGATTAGCATCCCTGTTCTATAACACCTATTACTGGGATGATGTCTTTCAAAGATCTGTGCTGTTGTCATAGCTGTTCTGATTCAACCAATTGATTTGATTTTAAGTGGATGACAAACTCGTAGAAGATACCAAAACTTTATTTACAATAATCTCACCCAAAGCTGCCTGAAACAACTTGCAGGAGCTCTTTCAGCACAGAGCTGGAGATACAGGCAGATGAAATTCAGTGCCAATGAATGCAAAATAATGCATGGAGGGGGAAAAGAAATAATCCTCTTGCTGAGGGGGTAAAAAGAAAAAAAACACCCTGCTGGAGGTACAGGGGATAATTCTTTGTAAATGTCAGTTCAGTGAGCAGTGGTGCTCAGTAAAGTAGAACAATAAGAAATACTAGGAGGAGTAGCGAACAAAATCAAAATTGTCTCTGTGTTGCTACAGACACATAAATATTTGCATCTGAGGTACTATGGGGGATTCTGGTCCCCTAACCTCAAAACAAAACAGAAATAGAAAAGGAATAGAGAAACGTAGGAGACCTTGGGGTGAAAAAGATTGTGGCAACTTTCTTAATAAGAGAGACTCTTCATTTGAGGGGAGGATAAAGCAAGAGAGAGAAAATATGATGTAATATACAAGTACAGGCTAGGAACAATACAATTATCAGACACCAGGCTTAAATGAGAAGTAAATCCAGCTCCTTCTTCTGCCTCATCTGCTCAAGGCAAAGCTAAATCATGTAATGGCTGCAGGATCCTTTTGGATGCCAGTGATATGAAGAAGAGATTAGGCACATACACAGAAAATAAGGCCTTTGGTAACTTTTAAGCCTCGATGCAACTTCTAATTTAGGAAGTCCTGAAACCCATTTTCTTAGGAATCTGGGGGGCTGTTTGCAATGCAAAATGATTGACCTCCAGCGGCTGCTGCTGGCCACTTTTAAAATGTGGTTCATTTTCCCTGGCTGTTTTCAGCAAGACACACAACTTGTAGGCCTGTACGGTTATTTAAGGCAACCTCTATCGTCAGGGGAGGGAGGGAAGGAGAGGCTGAGGTGATTCATACAAGCCTGAGATAAGCACCTAAAGTAAAGGAGCTGAATCTCTCCCAGGAGGGCTCGATCTCCTTGAGAACAGAAATAACCTCCTGACTAGTTTGGGCTGCTGTGCAAAAAGTAAGGTAAAGTCTGATCTCAGGGAAGGGTGTTGGGATAGAGGATGTTTGGTCTGTCTTGTTATGATCGATCTCAGGTTTCTAAACAACAAAAAGACCTGTGCATTGAAGTAGGTGGGTATCACGGGCCTTAATTCAGAATGGCTTACCATACTCACAGTGGGTATGTTGGACTAGCTTTCAAATGTGTCTTGAGCTCATTCAGCAGTGGGTGGTGAGGGGTGGCTGTGGATGACCACAAGTGTGAAGAGGGGCTCCAGGCTAAGTGTCCAGGTTTAGTATTGTCACCTTCTTTTGTTCCAGCCTTCTAACGGAGGTGGTGTTGTCTGATGAGGGGCTCAAGGGCTTGGGGGAATGGAAACAAATCCTGCTGGAACAAAGGACAAACATTGTTACAGATTAACATTTAAATATCTTTAATTAATGTAATTACATTTCCTGAATTACACCCTACATAGAGTGCTCTTCAGTACGTTCCACTGATGCCCAAGAGAATAAAATGTGATTAATTTCATAAAAAGTTGCTATCTTTAGACTAGATGCAGTAATAAATAGCTCCACAGGTCTGTGCTGGGGGTTCCTGAGCTGAGTGCTGAGACCGAGATTCTGTGGCTGAGGAGCCCACCAATTTGCTCCAGGCCAGTGGGCATGTGAGAGAGCTGGAGCCAGTCTAGGAGACATTTGCCTTATGCTTGGGGCAGGCTAGTTGGGTGTATGTCATCCATGAGGGCAGCTTGCCTGACTTGGTAACTTAATCATGTGTCAGATTGTGGAGATTGGTTGCAGTGATAGTAAATAAGAACATCTGCTTTATTAAGGGCCTTAAATTTGTATAGCATCTCTGTGCAAGGAACAGGTTCCAAAGTAATGAAGTTCATCTATCTGCTGGTGCAAACATCTCTTCTGTGTTGCTCTGCTGCCAGATGAAAGAGTGGGATAATTCATCTTTTTTGTGTTCTAGACAAGGTAGTAAACAAGTAAACTCACCAGCTCAGATTTGAAAAGTGTGAAGGTCAGTATTTAGTTTTTTACCTTTGACTGCATCGCTGCTTTGCTGATGTCATGGTTTAAGCCCAGCCTGAAAAGCATGTGCTTGTCTCATTTTTAGGTTTGGATTTCTAAATTAGCACCAGATGCTTTAAAACTGATATAACCATGGGGTAAGTGTGATGCCAGGGTGCAGAGTGTGAAGGCATTAGTCACCATGGGCATGCCTGCAGGAGAAGGCAAGATTCCTCTGCCAGCACACGGCACAATTGGTGGCCCAGCACGCCCAGGGTTTTGTTGTTTCTTGCCTCTACCACTAACTCCCTGCAAACCCCTTTAAGAAAGAGGAAAAAAATCTGTATTGTGGGGGAATGATTTCCCACTCAGCCTCATTTTGTACACCAGTTAATCAAGAAAGAAATTAAGAACATGCTATCACCCAGATTTTAATTGAATTGTTTAAATAGCAGGGGTGTGGAGGAGGCTTTAAGATATGATATGCAAAAGAAAAGTTAGGGTTTTAAAATAAAAATCCCAGTGCTTAATCTATTGTTCCCATAGCAAAGCCCATGTAACTCTATCTTACAGCTATTTCAAGAATGATTGAAAAAGAGCTACTGAAGTACCCAAGGGAGAAACGAGTTGGGAAATTCAGTGTTTTGAATTGCTGTCACAAACAATCTCATGATGAAATACTGTGTAGTACAAATGTGATAGATAATATCCCCAGTTAGCTGGCTTTTCATTAGGAATTGAGACATTGAAATCTGCTTGTGATTCAATTTGCTGTGCAGTGGGGTGACCTAGAGAACAATCCGGAAGGAAAGAGAAGCTTTTTATGCCAGCTGTTTGCCAACAACTTACCAAAACTCAATGCAAGAATGTTTGACACAATTTTCCAGGGTTGTTTACTGCTTTCAAATACATACTCCCTAACTAAAAAAAAAAAAGAGCCTCTTTTAAAATGTATTGTTGTTTTCATGTATTTTATTTGTCTTTATTTTTATTTATTACAGCCCTAGTGTAAAAACCTTTATGCTGTAACTGCAAGTAGGCATTTGTTGCTGTTGCTGCTGCCACTGATACAAAATGACGGACACTCTGAAACAGTGTCTATGAGAGGTTTAGGTGGAACCAAGCCTGAAATGTTTCTTTCTCCAAGAAAAGGTAACCTAACCTTTTTAATAGACAGATGCTTGACACATCATGAAAAAGCCAAATCTTGTATTTGGGGAATTATTTCTGAACACTGACAACAAATCAGCTTAGCAGCATTAAGGCAAAACTTCCTTCTTTGCCCCTTTTGGACCTTTGAAAAAGGCATTTCAGATGCATATAGCTTCCGTGTGCAATTAGCTGGAGGATTGGCTGCTTGTGATTTTTGAATCATTCAGGAAAGTAACACCTGCTTGGCTTCTAAAATTGTACCTTCATGATAGCACCACCTAGTAATTATTATTCTGAGTCATCAGCTAATGCTCATTACCACTTCATAGTAGCAGTATAATTAAAAATTCTGTGCCGTATTCCAGTAACCACCAAGCTCAAAAGCTGAAGACACAACTTTAGAGAAGTTAGCTGCGGCATATAACTTGGTCTCTGCTATGTCTGTTGAATGTTTTCTGAATGCTCCTCAGTTATTCCTGAACTAGAGTCACGTTTTCATTTTTCCTGGTGTATCTTGAAGACAAGTAAATGTTGGGAGGGGAAGGAGGGTCAGAGCAGCAAAGGCTGTCTGTCCAAAACATGGTTGGCTCTGGAAAAGGTTGGGGTTAGATCTCAATGGAAGTCAGCTCTTTCACTTGTTGCTTTGAAGGTCTCCAGAAGCAGTTGATCCCTGACCAAAACACGAGAGGCTGACTGGAGTAAAAAACAGGAAATATTGCATAGTCTGTAGTGGTTAATTTTGAGTTGAACAAGGCACTTTGGATCGTTTCCTCAGTTCAGATGCGGGTTAGACCAGGACCTTGGTTTGTGTTGTTTTTCTGTGAAGAAAACTGATTCTGGAGTAGCCACTGATCTTTCTGCAAGGCTTTCATGTGCAAGGTGTGGGGGTGCCTGGACTTGGGGATCACCTTCAGCCAGAGCTATAGACTATATACTATACAGTCTGTTGTTTCTCTTTCCTTCTTTCTTCTGGCCCAAAGGCATTTCTCTTTGTGAAGAGAAACATCCCTGGTGGGTGGGAGAGAGCAGGTGAGCTGGTGGTTTAGTTTCTTGTTTGGAAGATAAAAGACTGAACTTGTAAATTCTGTTCCAGTTTAGGCAAAACAGAGATGATTTACACAGAGATCCCCTGGTTTGATGGCTTTCAGGGTAGCTCAAAGCGTAAGGGACCTGAGCAACTTCTTATCAATCTAATAAAATCTGCCAAGCTCCTAAGAACAGCTTCGATCCAGTGGATTGGTGTTCTGTGGTCAAATTAGCTCTAGGAAAAAGTCTTATCACCTGCAAGCTGACACAGACAATGATTATCACCTCTTTATCATCCTCTCTTTTACCTTCTCTCAAACAAATTAAATGGATTGTCTATAGTATGTCTTTAAGTCTAGTCCTTTAATGCAGCCTATCACTTTCATGTGAGCTCTTACTGATTTAATGACATTAGATGCAAGCAGTTGATGTCACGAGCAGATATGTTTTAGGAAGTCCAATGCTAAATGGCGTGATTATGTCTCACAATTTAAACATGGTACTTTGATGCTATGTGTGTTGGAGTATCACATTTGCTCTCTCCACTTCCCTGGAGCAATTGTGCTACTGGACAAACCACCATGACCCTTATGTTCTTTCACATTACTGTCTTCCAAATTGCATTCTAACACTGTGACCTAAATTTTGGATCTGCTTTTTGAGTGATCTTGTTTGGCTACAGTAATAATGCTGCTGTTCAGTTGAGTCTATTGTACTGTGTGATCCACATCATCAGACTTTTGAACTCGACTTGCCCTTTTGTGTAGGTCATGTGAAAATTGGTGGAACGGTGGATTTATACCAGCACTGACTTTCTTAAATAGGACTTTCACATTCCTGGAAGACGTGCTTTAGTTCTTGATTCGCATAAAGACTAGAGGAGCTGGGGTACCCAGGACTGAATGCCAGTGGTTGAGCATGATGACCTAACTATTTCAGCTGCTGCTTTGAGTTGTGTGGCATCTGTTTTTCAATAGAACTGTTTAGTTCTAAGAAGCTAATACATGCTTGGTTTGCTGAAAGACACCTTGTGCCTTTATTAACCAAACTTGTCAGGCTGGGGACATTTTCTGGGTAGGATTATAGGTCTGATTTTCATAAAGCTGTATTGACTGTTTTACTGAGGATTCTGTACCTTAGTTCCATTGTTTGAGATAAATGTTGACTTAAATGGCTTGCAGTTGCCACAGTGACCTCATTTGCAGTTCCTAAATACTGTGAAAATGCGTCATGCTCTGTCCTCTAATATGTTCTTAAAGTGTGACACTTAGCCAGTCTTCATCCGTGGTGGCTCCTTGGCCCACGATTCTAAACCTCATAGGAGCAAATTCTTTGGTCTGACAGATCTTCAAGCATTTTAACTTTAACAAACACTATAGAGCATCTTCTGTAACTGGCTCAGAAAATGATACCCGCTGACTTTCAAAGCTCAGGCAAAATACTGCACTGGTAGCATGAGGGGGTGACAGTCTCCATCTCAATGTACCCAAACTCTCAGGTTTCACAACAGAAGGCTGGTAAGTAGAAAGCCACTGCTGAAGTCGGTGCAGCTGAGCCAGATGTGCCCAACAGCCTGTGCTGTGCTAATGGCAGCTTTTGGGAATATTTGCTTCTCCATTTTCCTCAAAGGCGACTAATGAGCAGATAGCGGTGACCTAGTCACAGTCAGGGTGGCATGTTCTGCTGGTATTGCTATTGGTACCTGCAATTCAACCATAGTCTAATCTCACAGATGTAGTTTCATTTAACTTAATTTGAGGGTAATATCTTACCATATTGAGGGATATTTATGAAGTGAGTTCTTTGAAGCTCTTTCTTCCTGCTCTTAGCATCACTTAGTCTTGGAGGATGTCTTTTATCTTGAAACAGATTTCACTTAGCCATTAAGAAAGCTATTTCAGTTGTCTTTGTGATATTTTGCTCTTGCATATTAACTTTGCTGTTCTGCTTCCTATTCTAGTTGAGTCTTCATGTTCTTGTACTGTTAGTGGCTATTTCATGTAAGGATGTGTATGCTGGAGAGGAGAGAGAAACAGAGTAGGAAGTTAGCTGAGGAAACCAGGTATCCATATATATGTATATTTTTATGCACATATAATAAATGTATATAAATGTTACTGATTTTTCCAAAAGTATCAGAAAGGTGGCTCTTGCATGAAACACTTGTGGTCTGTTAATGCAGCATAGGATCTCCCTGACCCCTACTCCCTGCTGCAGCCATGTTCAGCTCTTTTCTGGTTTGTTTGCATGCTTGGCAACTTGGAACAGGGGCAGAGGAATGAAAAGGAAAGAAGAGCCCTTCCCTTGCCAGGGCAGTGGGCAGGGAGACTGCAGGCTGGGAAGGGATTTTGTGGTTTGGGCAGGGATGGAGGGAGCTGGGAGGTGGTCATGTTCTCCCCGATACAGAGGAGACGAAGGAGCTCCTGTGTGTGCTTCCTCTGATTATTTCTCTTCTCAGGCAGCAAAACTGCCTGGGTTTCCTCATACACTCCACCAAGGTTTTGCTGCAGCACTGTACACCTGTGTTCCGTCTCTGCAGTTTCTCAACAGAGCTATAGCTGTGCCCTTCCCTAAAACAGAGGACTACATTGTGTCCTCCTTTCTCCCACTTTGACCCCCAAATCTTCCCACATTTCAAGCAGAAAGCACTGTATATCAACAGGCATATTTTTAAGAAATCCATGATGGACATCTTTATAAGAGCTCTCTCAATTTGCAGTGTACTTTCGTGAAAGAACTGGGACAGAGTAGTTATTTCTTCCCCTTATATGCAGAGCAATCATTTTCTCTTACACTTTCCTGCATGAATGAGGAGCTTCTCCACTAATGAGCATGCTCCTTTGGAGTAAACAGTAGTTTGCAAGGAAAAATCCTTATCAGTATTGAGAGGTCAGGTTATACATATACATATATGTCTTTTTACATATCCTATTATAGGAGAAAAAGTTATGTAAGAAAGAAATGCTGTCTCAGCAGCCATAGCTTCAGGAGCTGTTGAGTATTATTACCCTTGCCCTTTCTTCTCAGAGAAACTTCCTGCAATGAGTTGTCCAGGTTTCTGGACAGTGCTCACGTGACTCATAGTTATATTCTATTTTTAGCTTTGGCTGACATAGTTGCCAGGAGTATTTGCATATTGAACCCCTGCAATATGTCTTCTAAATGACTGCCATATACATACCAGTGTTATAGGAAGACAGACAGAACTGGGACACATTTGGACCAAGTTCCAGTCATGTTTCAATCTTCATTTTGTGGTCTTGAGATATAACTGTATCTTAAGCTTTCCCGAGTACCTTTCTCCTGGTCATCCTAAGGAGGACGCCTTCTGCTTCTATTTGTTTGAGTGCTTGCATGGCCAGAGACAGCTGAAATAGGTTGATATGTTACTTTACATTAAAAAATGTGAAAAAATAACTTTTTTTTTTTTTTTGGTAATCTGTGTTGTCTCAGGTGCCAGGTGGCAATGTGGGGTATAAAGATTAGCACAGCTGAGGTGGAAGCATATGTTAGCATAGGTGGGAATTTTTTTAAGCCAAGTTTGCTGCCTGAAAAGACTTCATGATAACTACTTCAGTCACAGCACTTGGTACCTGTTAGAGCCTTTAGAAGGACTGCAGCTTTTGCTGCCCTGCCTCATAAGGTTATTTTTCTACTAAGATTGTTTTCTGAAGGGTAGAGGTGAGAATTGAAGAATCAAAGATAACCATTGGCCATTATAAATGGAAGAGTGTTAACTGGAATTTAGAAAAACTATCCAGACTGCTGCATCTCTGTCCATTAGAAGTAGTCCAGTGAGTCTCAGTCCTACTATCATGGATGTGCAACTTGTAAAAATCAAGTTATTTTCCACTGGTTCTTTTCCTTCTGGAAATAGAGACTTAGTTTTTAGCCCAAGCTATATCTGTTTCTTTGTCCCCATTACATCCTACGAAAAAGCAGTTTGTTTCTCCCTTTCTTCTCACTCTTCCATATCAGATTATTTGAGAGTTCAGCAGCTTCTCAGCTTGGCCCTGGTGGGCTCAGAATTTAAATCTCACCTGTTCTGAATGGCTGTTGCTTTCCAGAGTACACTTAGTTCATAGGCAGTGGGAGTCCTGCAAGAAGTGTTTCTGAAGCCAGGGAGATGTTTAGTCAGTCCTTTGGCATAGGTGTGATATGAAATGGTTAGCTGAGCATCCTGCTTTTTGGAAGACATACAGAAAGGATGAGAGAAGTGAAGTTTTGCTGCAGGGGTGGGGGAAACGTTGATCAAAACTGAGAGGTTGTAAGAGATGATGAATGAAAAGAATCATATTCTCCCCGAGTATAGGCAAGACTTCAGGAATCCAGATCAGCCAAACAACCTTGAGAATTGAGGTGTTTTGAGCATGTTCTCTCTGGGATACCTCAAAGGGACTTGATCATCAGAAAAGGATGAGCATGCAGCCTCTGAAGCTGCTGCCCTCTGTTCTCTAGATCAAAAGATTATTTAATCTCTCTGAGAAATGTCCAGTGCCCTCTTTGTATTTCAGCTGGTGCATGTACCAGGCCAAAAAGGAGCCGGCACTACCAGTAGTTAAAAATTGGCCCCTGCCACTGTGTGCCAGCATGCCAAAACACGTGTTTGCTGCCTGTGGGGCAGTGCCTGCCTTTGTCTGTGGTGAGTTCTGCCCCGGCTACCCTGGTGCTTTGTGATGCACCTCCTGAGATCTCCAGGGTGAAAGCCTGAGCAGTGCTGCCTACTTGAGTGTTCTTCTTGCTTTTAGGCACTGCTTGGAGGATCTTCCTTTGGGTCATTTACTGTTATATATGGATGCTTTGAGCATTCAAAAATGTATCCTTGCAACTGGGCCAGAGGGAAGTGCTAGTCCCACTTTGGAGACATAGAAATGGGAGGTTGGATGACATGGCTCAGCCCTGGTTCCTACAGGAGCTTGTGTGTCACTGCCCCAAACCATCACCATGTCTTGGCCTTGGTCCTCAAGGGGCTGGTTTGTGGAGGGGAGAATAAAATATGATGGTGGCTGAAAGGGTAACTGGGGGATAAGAAACAAATATGTCCATGTTTGTGTCACCATGATGCTGTACCAGCAGCTGCCTCAGCTCCCTGTTGTGACTCAGCTGGGAGAGGTGCCAGGGGGTGCCCATCCCAGTGCTGATAGGCAGCAACTTATCTTTCATGCTCTCCTGATCCATTGTCACATGAAGCGTTAATGTCTGTACCACTGGCGCTGGGCAGCTGCTCTCTGGCACACATAAGGGGGTGGTTTGCTTCCAGAGTTGTTTGGATGGCCAAAATCTGGCTTCCCCAGAGCATGCAGCCAGGGCAGGGTGTTATGTCCATCCCCTCCTTTTTTTATTCCATAGAAACAATGTCAGCTGTAGTTCTAATTTGAAACTGTCCTAGAGCTAGCAGCCTTTCTTACAGACTGACTGATCCTGGGTGGTGAAAGGTTGGTTGATGCCATGCAAGTCTGGCACCCTAAAAAGTGCATGATTTCTCTTAAGAGCTCCTTGAAGGCTGGCCGAAATGCCTTGATTCTTACGAAGTGCCAGTCTTTTAGGCTGGGATATTATATGGCTCATCTTTCCCAGGAAAAGGATTGATGATGTTCAAAGTTTAGCTTTGTAATGGGTGTTGCTTCTTCTGAAAGTAATACAAAGGCAGGCTACTTTTTACCCTGTAGCAGAAGAAATGTCCCTGGAACACTTTGGGGTCTTAGGCATATAAACCTTACCCTATGATACAGTAAAGGACCTGGGCTTCCTCAGTGTCAATCTGAGTTTTAATTTATTTTCCAAAATAGTAAAAAGTCTGGAGTGTGTGTTTTTTGCAGTACTTTCTTCAGGATCACCTGCTGACTGCATCTGCACCAGCTTCTGGAAATATCTAACTCGAACTTACTTCTTGTGTGTTCAAACCACCTTATTACTTCAGGGATCCACCTGAGAAGTGTGTTAATGGCGTTATGCCAACATGCTCAGCTCTATGAAAACCACTGAGATGAACCTGCTCCAACTGCTGAAAGCCAGAAACAACTACCCTCTTGTCTACACCAGGAAAACTGCAACTTGTTAATTTGCCATCGGCCAGCAGCTGCTCTCAGGCTGGCAATGGTGGAACTGGTAAACGGAGCTCAGGCATATTTAACACTGTAATAAAACATAATTTAGAATTACAGAGCAGACTGGTAATGCTGCCTATTATCAAGGTTGTTTGACACTTCCCATTATAAAACTCTATTTTCAGCCGCTCACACGTTTGCCAAATTTTAACAGCTTGCACTGAGATTTCTTTAACTCGGTGGCTGCCTCTTGCTGAATATTCTGTTATTGTTGTTTAAAAAGAAAAACCAGTGTTTAGGCAGAGCAGCTCAGCTGTTTCAGAGGAAGATGACTGAGAAAATATCTTGTTAGTCCTGTTAAATTTAGGTGACCTTTTCTTTTAATAGCTCAGAGGCAGGATTTGGCAATAGCGGGGAGCCGCTGTCAGAGATGCTTGTGCTCTTTCTATGAATATTGGCCAAAATAGGCTGAAGTGCAAGTCCTCAAAACATTTCAGTTAACACCAGCTATCAGGTCTTGAATTCATAGCAGCTAATTTCCCCAAAGAGGTGATGCCTGTGGGCTGTGCAAGTCTGGTCATCTCAGTGAGGAAGCCAGTTCTACTCAGCTCTGGGAGCATGGGTCAGTGGGGGGGGCACTTGGGGACATGTGGTGCCCAGCTTCTCTGTGGGTCTTGAGTGAGCCTGGGCCATACAGAGGAGGGGGTTGAAAGACTTAAATGGTGCAGAATGTAACAGTGACCACAAGGGCAATATTTGTGTGCTTTAAAGAGCTTTAAGGTCTGTGTAATAGATACGTGTAATATAGAGGGCCTATAGATAATAGATGTATATACACCTATACATTGTTCATGGTATCCGTTAGCTTAATGCATGCCTTCCAACTGTGTCTTATGCTACAAAATACAAGCCAAAAATTAAAGCTTGTCAATGACTTATCTTTTTTTTTCTTTTTCTTTCTTTTTTTTTTTTTCCTGAATGTAATGGTAAAAATCAGATTATTATCATGGAACACTGCAGGCAATCGAAATTGAAATACTTCTGGTCTTGTTCACTGGAGGTTTTTCCCCAGTAACGTGGCTTTTTATTCTTTGCTTTTCCACTAAGACACTGTTGAAGTTGGGTGCTAACTCCTGCCTGTGTGTTCCAGGTGCTGGTGAGATTTTGATCCAGCCCTACAGAGACCCAGGCCCTATCTTCCACCGGTCACTGCCAGTGACTAGAGGCGGAAGAGAAGGGAAAACACCTAAGTCCCTTTAGCCAAGCAAGGAAATCTGTCTCTGCTTTTGCTGTGCTGCCAGTCTACCAGTTACAGTAGCTACAGCCTAACCATCAAAATTGCCTTATCCTGTAAGTTTTGTATTAGACTATTTACATGGAAATTGCAGGAGCATCTCACGGCTTGTCTTGCAGAGCTCCTAAAATCTGCAGACTCAGCATCTCCGAGCTGGCATACGAGCAGCATTAGTCTTTATCTGCTGCGTATCTACAGCTGCAAATAGTAGGGCAGCTGAAAGACTACACCAAAGGGCTCAGAGAATCATGAAATCAATTATATTACTTATTTCCAGGCAAACTGGATTACAGTGGAGTTCAGGCATCCAGACACATGAGCTTACAGTTGGAGATGAGGCATGGCTGCAGGAAGACTGCACTTATATTTAAAAGTAATGTTTGAAAATTTAATTAAAACTCATACCTTCATTATCCACATTTTCAGTGCATAATGATATCAGGTTAAGACAATTTGAACCTAAGGCAATTTTGTATTTTTATACTCAAAATTTTTTAACAGGCAGTGTTTCTCCTGCTTCCCTGGTTGGCATGAGAAGCCCACACAGAGGAAATTGTGGAGAAAAGTAAAACAGAATATAACTCAAAAGACTGTCAAACACATGTAGTTTAAAGGAAATAGTGCAAGATATTTTCTCTTTTCCTATTATCTGCTTTGTGAAACCATTCTCAGGCTGAAGGTGGATGGGAACCCTTTAATGATCCATCAATAAAACCACTTAGCAGAGCTGAATAGCAGCTCTGACAGGTGACCTTTCTTTTTTCAGAAGTGCTCTATTAGTTCTCATTATCTTGCCTCTAGGTCATTCTGGGGGTCTTTCAAGGCCCCTTCCTTTTCTCCTCTGAACTGAACTGTATTTCTTTCCATCTGGAGCTGAGTCCATGTCATTTGTTGGGAGTATATGTTATTCACAGGAGATGCCTGTGTACGAATACCTTGCTTCCCATGGCAGAAGTGCTGTCATTGAAGAGGAAGCTGAAGCAGGGGAGGAAGGGTGGTGGACTGGAAGGGACCTTAAAGATCAATTAGTTCCATCCCCCCCCTGCCATGGGAAGAGACACCTCACACTAGACCAGGTTGCCCCATGCCCCATCCAACCTGGCCTTGAACACTGCCAGGGATGGGGCAGCCATAGCTTCTCTGGACAACCTGTTCCGATGTCTCGCCACCCTCATAGTAAAGAATTTCTTCTTACTGTCTAGCCTAAATCTACCCTGTTCCAGTTTAAAAGCGTTCTCCCGTTTCCTATCACTGCATGCCCCTGTAAAAAGTCTCTCTCCTGATTCAAATCACACAGAGCAGCAAAGTGCTCATACCTTGCCTAATTCTGCTTCATAATTGAGGCTGGTGGTGCCGCATCTCCTCCTTTCCTGAGCATGTTTTATAGAGCAGCTGAAATAATTTGCTTCTCCTCTGGCTACCTCTGTGAAGCTCTTCCATTATTTCAGTTTTTCTCCAAAACCTATGAAGTTTGGTGTTCTCCTATTTGTCTAGCAACGGTGCCGCTAGCTGGTTTCCAGGCTTGTCCTCATACAGGTGCTGCTTGGTTATTCCCAGCTCTCTGATTTCTGGGATTAGAAGAAGCAATTAAATCCTTTCTGCTACGGTGCATTAGCTAAGCTTGTGAAATTCAGTGGTTTTATAGCTGCCAAACAAGAGGCTTTTTTAAAAGCCCTTGCATCAATATTATTTTTATTCCTGTGGCTTGTTTTGTGCAGCTTGGACTCTTTGCAACAGTGCTGGTAGATGGTAGTGATGAATAAATAATCAAATATGTTAGTAAAATGCTATATTTTGCTCTGATTTACTTGCAGATATTTAAAGTGAGTATGAAATTTGGCAGAACTGATGTGAAAGGGGAAGGAGAAAGAGACAGCTTTTTACTGAGGTATCTGTTTCTTTGAAGTAAACTGAAATGTTATGCTGCAGTATTGTGAGGACAGTCTAAGAGCGTCCATAGTTCATGTTTTGATGGCAGGCTTTTCTTGCCCAGCTTTGCTTTAGACATGAAAATGCATTTTCTAAGGCTTTATCAGGTAAAACAAGAAACTTTGCTTAGAAAGAACTAGAAATGTAGTCTCTGCAGACATGTTTTCTTTTTCTAAATGCTGACAAATAACTCCTGCCAAATACTAAGTAAAGAAGAAAAAGAAGCATATGGCAGTTCAACAGGAGTGAAAAGATGAGCTAATCCAGCATCCAACAAGTCTTTGGATGAGACTATAATAAAACCAACCAGCCTTTATTATGCTTGATAGCACCACTATAATTAGGAGTCTGTCAGCAGGTTCATTAAGAACCCTTAGCCCTATTTTCTGGGGTTTATAGTCTGATAGCAAGAGTCACTTTGGGTTGCAGCTTGGTAAACTAGAGCTTGCTGTGCAGAAGGTTCAAATCTAACATGCAGGTTTTAAATAAACTGATTGGTAAATGTGGGGGGGATTGTGCCAGCGAAGAGCTAGCTGTGCTTATAATCTGTTCTAAGAGTTTAAGGAGTCAGTGTCTAATGTTATTTATTTGCCTTTAGCGTGAAAAATGTGTGTGGTTTAGTATCCTGATATGCTCTCTTAAATTGCCATGTAAGGGATTAAGAATGTAAGGAATCAAGATTTGTATTTATTTTTTTCCCCTCCCTTGGTTTTATGATCCCTACATCTGCCCTTGCAGGCACTGCTGCTGCAGAGTTGGGGTTAGCATTTGCTGTACTCTGCCTTGAAAATGTACTTGCGACAAAACTCATTCCTTACAAGTCAAGTTTCCAATATTAGGGAGAAGTGTGGCAGACAAGGTGAAAATATGAACTGCTTCTTTCTCCCCATCCTCAAGGTTTAGGCAGCTGCTGGCAGACGACTGGCTGTGCAGAAGGTGCCTTAGTTGTGTACGCAGGCATGCAGTTAATACTGAGTAAAGGGGTTTAAGCTTTGGGAAGTGTCCATTTTCTTCTGAAACTAGAGTTACTGCGTATGTAATCTGAGGTACTAGAAGCTGAAAGAAGCCATCTCTAACATATCTTTATTGTGTGCTGTCCTGGAGACCGCAGTCCCTTACTGTGCTGGATTTTTTCAGCACTTCTAATGTAGCTATTTGTGTATGTCCACAGGAGACAAGGCAGAGCTCTCACAACAGCATCTCCTCTGCGGAACGTGCATCTAGTAATGAAAGGTCAAATATTTGTATGACAAGGCTGTGGGTTTGGATTACAGCTAGATGCCTAATGAGGTTTTCAGAAACATTGAGGCTCCCCTGGAGCCTTGTGTGCTAGACTCTTAAGAGTCTGGCTTAAAAGGAATAACTAAGCAACCTCAATAACTTGAGAAAAACCTGAGTAGGTCAGTCCTGTCCCAGTATGATTCAACCTTCTGACTTGTATGTGAAAGCAAAGGTGAACTGAGGTGTATCCAGTTCATGTTTAATATACAGTAAACGTTAACTTTCCCTCCCCAACACTTCAGGGGAGGCTTTGATGTTCATTTGATGAAGGTGAATAGGTTGGGGGAGGATTTAAGTTCATGAAGTGCTGCAGTAGTCCTAAGGCGAACAGAGCGGCAGCCAACTGGTGCTTCTGAATGGTCATTGTAGAGAAGAGATTTAAAAACCACATGCAAGTGCTGGAGACGAGGCAGGGGGTGAATCTCACAACCCCGCCACCCCCTGCTGTGCTGCTTCTGCTTGCCAGAAAGAAAGTCTGTGCCGCTTTTCTGACAGAGACCTCCCCAAAGCTCCACATCTATGAATGGGTAATTCATAAATTAGCAGTGTAGGGTGGCGTTTTGCTTTCTCAAATGAGAGGTTGTGCCCATAAACTCAAGAGTTGAGAAATCCTGTCCCTTGAAGAGATAATATGATATTGGGAGGCATCGTGCCTTGTCTCTAGATGGGATACTTCAAAACCCCAGGGGAGCCAGGAACTGCTGCCTGTTGCAGATCTCTTGGCCCCAAGCCTCTGATCCTGCTGTACACCATTCAAACCCTGCTGACACCCCTGCCATCGACTTCTGACCTAGATGGCCAGGGAGGACAATACAAAGGAGAGAGTGGTGACATATGTGCCTCTATAGACACACATTCTTGGCTTCCTCACCTGTATCTGCTGGCAAGCACATGGTAGGAAGCAGCTGCTGACACTACTATTTGCATTACACTCTTCATTTGGACCCTATGCTTTCCAGCAGGAGTCATGAAGCATGGATTTGAACCAAACTGTGACAACCTTCTGCAGAAAGGAGAGACCATGTAAAGAACAAAGGACACAGGCAGGCAGGGACCACTGCTCGGCTCTTGGTGCACAGAAGTGCAAGACCAGGGCTTCTTGCATGAGTGAGGGGGTGAGGGAGGGCCTGGGCAGACACTGCAATTCAAGGTGGTCTCTCTGTATGAATAGCTACTTGGAGCAGGCATTACAAGAAAACACATAGCAAATTGTAGCATACCTCTAAACAGAAGCATATATAACCTCCAAGGGGAACGTGGTGAATGAGTAAGATTCATTCAGCCATCTTCAAAACGCCACTAGTGGTGTGATGCATAGAAACTGCTCATGCTAACAACTTTGATATTGCTACTAAAGACTGGCATCTTGAAGATTAGTGTGTGAAGATGTGGGACCTTTGTGAGTATGGTTTTGATCATTACAAAAAACCATGCTAAGATATTCAATCAAGAATATAAAGCTGATCACAGAAGAAAGCCAGTATACCACAATCTCATTGAGAAGAAGGCTTTTTAAATTTTCCATTAATTAGACTATATTTGATCTCTTGGCTTCATCTTAATTTGGAGAGAAATGCAGAAGCACCTTCCAATTTGTGTTTCACAGCAGAAGCTTGTGTAACCCTTCCACTGCTGGCATTTTCAAACTGCAGTATACATTACAAAAGGAAAAGTTGCAGTTGATGTGGAGAACACAATCTGTGTCTGCAAAGTCTTCTGGTTTAAAATGGCCATTTGATGCTCCCCCAGAAGGTGTGACAGATCAGCTTATTAGCAGGGCTTTTTGTTTTAGCTGCATTGTTAAACATTTTTCTGAAAAAAATCAGCCTTAAAATGAAGGGGAAATGTTGCCATGGTTTTCTTTTTTCATTATTCCTTTTTATTTCCAACAGCTGTATCGCAATTCTTATCCTTTTTGTGCATATGTAATCCACAAAAATATATAGATATATGTATTTGATGTTACCACTTCTAGGAACTTCAGAATTCATTAGCTGATGCTTAGCAGCATTTTCCTCTTCTGCTGCCGAGTATGGCACCAGCCAATCTCAGAAAAGCCTATTAAAAAAAAGATCAAGTCTCAAACAGCAAGGACAGAGTCTGGATGTTTATCTTCACTAAAACATACCAGCTCTTCCTCTCTTCTAATAGGAAAATTAGGTGTTTGTCTTTTTTTTTCTTAATACTTTGTTACCAAATTTTACTTACAAAAAAAGAATTACTTTCTCTTGGAGTGATCCATAGAACAAATGCTCTCAGAAAGCTGGGTTATTTTCGTATGGCATTAGCAGTCAAACTGTTGTGCTGCAACTGTCAAGCTATGAAGTTTCATTTTTTCTTAACTATTTTGGAGCTAATAATTTTACTTTAGAATTGCCCAAAATATTATTTTGCCTGATGGTTGTGCTGTGAGGACCAAGCCTTTCCCCTCCTTGTTCTCAAGCTTCTGAGTTCCATCTTGAAAGTTTCCAGTGTCTGGTACCTTCTGAGTTTGACAAAACTATAGAGTGAAGGAAAAAAAACAAGGAGCAAAGCCAGCAATTTTCACCCTGATGGAGAACCTGGGAGGCAACCATTGGCTCTCCTGGGAGGCATATGTCCTGGGGGAGTACCGCTGTGCCCATGTTTAAGGACTAAATGCTGTCCATACATTGTGCATTTTGTCTTACTAGTAGCTGCCTAGTTTTACTGTTCACTCCTCTTCCAAGTGCTCCATCTGTCTAGTACTTCCCCTGAGTCTTCAGAAGGGGAAGTCTGCTACTCTGGTACCCTCCTCAGCCTTTTCCTCCTACCTCGCCAGCCACCTCCTCTTCCATTTCTCAGCAGTTCCTTACGGCTCTTTTGAAGAGCAGAAGTCTATACTTGGCATGATTCTTTTTCATTAATGTCATTGGTAAACTCATCATAGAGAGGTTAAATTGCCTGTGCTTATTAATTTTTTTGTTCTTCACTGTAAGGAGCTGAACTAGCGCTGTCTATCTTCAGATTCAGGAAGAGGCCACTGAGATACATTAGTATCCAGCTTATCTGAAAATACTGCTTTCTGCAAAACCAGAAATATGACAATTATTTTTAGCAGAACCCCTCATTTACTGAAGTTGATGATTTAGGTTTTCCGTTTGCCCAGTGTAAGATTGTTTTTCAAACCCAGTATACATTTATAGTTACAGACATCCATTTAAAACTGGAATCCCTGAGTAGGGAAGTGGAAGAGCCCTGCACTTACTCAGTATGCTGCGCAGACTGACTGTCGCAACATGATGCGAGAAGCCAGCCTAAGCATTCACAGTGCTCTCTTCCCAGAACCTTTTCACAACACCTACTGCTTTCTGCTCACAAAGAGGAAGGGCTGAGAAGCATTTCTAGGTAAACATAATTATTTTTCAGGAAGAGTTTTGCTTGGGAGAAAGGGAGAAGTTTTTACCTTTGCAGGCAAAGAAAAAAAAAAAAGGAAAAAAGGAGGAAGCAATGAGGCCTCAGGCCTGAGTAAAAGCAGATACCTAAAAGCGCTGTGGTGGATTGAATCAACGCAGTGTGTGTGTGTTTTGGATTTGTGCACACATGGTAAGAAAAGCTAGCAAAAGTCTTTGTGGGATTTTACAGAGAAGAAGTTAACACAGATGCCAAATCCATTTATCATTTCTTTGGTTACGTGCCACTGTCCCTTATGACCTTCTCCAGTCTTGGAGCAGTGAATACTTTCTCTCCCAGTGCATATGCTCATTTTGTTTTTAACCACTTCCTCACCACTCCACTACTCTCATGTTTAGTGTCACCAGGAGTTTTCCCCTTTACAGGGGCTAGATGCATTGCTTTAAGCAATACAAGTATTTGGGGAGAGAATGGAACTGACCCAGAAGCAGTTCTGGTGGATTTGTGTGATTCTGGGGGGGAGGGTGTTTACAACAGGACTACTAGTATTCAGGACTATCAGGATGTACTCCTTTTTCTAATTAATAACTTGTAATTTTTCTCCACCCTGTTTTTTCCCCCACCAACCCACCATTAGAAAGGTTCCACAACCACCCATCTGTTTGTGGTCTACCTGAGGAAGCTGGTTGGTGTAAGGTTAAGTTCTTCCACAGCCTCCTCATGCAGCCCTAGGGAAAGTGTTGTGCCTCAGTTGCTCCATCTGAAAGCCCAGGCAGTTCAGAGCTTTCCTGCAGTTCAGTTCATTGCTTTTGCAATCATTCCCTTCTATTATGGCTTAAAGATAGACTACAACATGTGCTACCAGCACTCCTTGTCTGATTGTCCAAGTGGCTTCCCTTTGGCCATACTTTTCTCTCATCCTCTGAGCTGCAGGTGTTGACATCAGGAGCTGTTGGGCAGATCACATCTCCTCCTCCAACCCCAATTCCATCAGCTTTTCCCAAGGTCAGAATTAGCAGGGATAAACAGTTTAAATAGTAGGTCTTCACACAAGGCAAGGGAGAATCATTCAAATGGCTCTGCTGGCAGCTTTGAATTTTGGTAACCCCCACAGGAATCTGGACAAACACTGGGCTGGGAGATGGTGACTGTTCACAAGCTGTGACTAGTGCCTGTGACTTGCCTTGTGGTAAGTCATCTCTCTTGGGCTGTGCTTGAAGAAGCTGGGTAATGACATAGTTAAGGAAGCGTGTGCTTCTAACCTAAAGTTGTGTTGCTCAGTGCATGCTTAGCTCTGTTGTGTGTCTGTGGGATCTGAGAGGATTTGTCATGGCTGGGTGCCACAGTTTGCTCACTGAGTGTTAACAGAACAGAATATTTTATAGAAGATGATCGCTGAGCTCACCTCACTCTAAACCTTGGTGGGTAGAGCACAGCAAGCATGTCTTTGAGCCTGACAGCAAAACTCGGTGTTGTGGGAAGTTAATCAATGTAATGCCCACACAGTGCTTCCTTGAGAACCCTAAGGTTCAGCAAGTGTGGTTATGTACAGAGAATTTGGTCAGGGTAATACTGGAAAAGGATCTGTTGGTCTTCTCATAGCCTAGTTAGACTAGGGTGCTTTTTCAGCCTGGTACAAGAACGTATGAATATGGATTTAGAGGAGAGATGCTTCACAAAGCTGTGTGAGCAGAAGGCTACTTAAGTGGTGATACTGCAGAAGGAGGAATTAAGCTTTATTCTGTACCCTTCATCAGCAAAACCAGAGGGAGAACTTTTAGTTTCTGTGGCTTCTCCTCTGTCCCCACTAAAGTTCACCACCACCACAAACTGTGCTTTTGTGGCACAAAATTTTTGGCCTGTGTCTGTATGTATATGTGTGTGAGACAAAACCATACAGATACACACCCTTCCTTTGTACTCTTTTAATAGTAGTTCACAGAAGTGATCCTGCCTACTTTTTCCCCTGTTGTTTTTGGCAGGCTTTTCCTGAGTTGGGTTGTTCCCACGCAGAACAGAATGGCAGCACTGCTGATGGTGGGCCACGAGGCCAGAACACATCAGCAATGGTGTAAGCGGAGAGTGCTGCCAGGACTTTGGTGTGAATCTTCAGCCTTATCCATGTCTGCTGTGCTGTCTGTATGCCTGTGCTCTAAACTGGCTTAGTGATGTGCTGCAAAAAAACACTTCTGTGGAAGGAGTGGTCACCTTTAGCAGAGGATGTGGAGTGTGTACAAACTGATTGCTGTAGGAGAAGGGGAAGGAATAGAAATGCCTCTAGTCAGTGCTATCTTCAGAGGATGTCTTCCGTGAACTAATAATGCCCTAAAGCTCTGCTGCTGGTCCTTTCAGCGCAGTGGTATCAGAGATGACTGTGCTCCCCTCCAAAGAGGACTGATCAAATGTGTTTCCATTGCGCAAGGCTGCATTGCTCCCTTTTGTGGAAAAGGAGCTGAGTTTCCCTGTGGTCCTTAGCAGAAATTTGCCTCTCTTGTTTTCAAAGGTGTCTGTCTGGTTTGGAAAATCTTCATTTAAGTGTTCTTTTTCCTTGGAGCCTGCCTTCAAACTCAACAACAGCAAAAACTCATTGGGCAAGTGAAACTACAGGCTTGGCTTTTCCTTGATTTGTGGTGATGATTACCAAGGACTGACTTTGACTGACAGTCTCCCAACAGGAGAAAAAAGAATCAACACTGAAATATGCTCTTCTCCTAATTAAGGTAATGGGAAAATGAGCTGCTCATGCCTTTTCTTTCTCTTCCAGGTAAATCCATAATTAACTCGGTTTTGGTACATTCTTCTGACCAAATGCTTGCATTCCTGAATCTGCTTCCTCTTCTTCATTATGGTCAGGTGACTAAACCCCTTCATTTTGGAGAAATTATTCAGAAGGCTTAATTTTGGTATTTTCTCTGGACGTTCATTTTCTGCCAAAGTTGTGCATAGTCTTTGAAGCTGCCATCAGCATAGGTTTGGCCTCTACAAAAAACCTATTGAAATGAGAACTACCGTTACCCAGGGGCATGCTTTTAGATGGAGTTTCAGGTAATGGCAGTAATGTAGTTCAGTCTGATGTATATTTAATAATCTCCATGGAATTCCAATATTTGAAATTTGCATTGAGAAAACAGGCTTGTCTTTCCCAGCATTGTCTGTCTGACTGTGCAGTCTCCTATTTCTTGTGGCACCATTGAAGTTTCTCATTCAAACTGAACACCACTCTAGTGAAATTAAATCTTTTGGCAGCATACTGCTTTTTTTAGGAACTGGTTAAAAGCAGGCAGTAACAGCCTGAGTGTAGTGGATGGTTTCTAGCAGTATGGCACAGCTGCTCTGGGTGCATTGCCCAACCAGCTGTTTTACAAGGCTCCCATTGCAGGGTCTGCCCTCCTTACCACCAGGTAACTGCTGAGGCAGCACATGCTTGAGTGTTTTGAATCTGTTTCTTACCTTTTTCTCCAGAGGCAAGCCACTCTGGTTTGTGAAGATACCTCAAAATAGAGGCAGTTGCTGTCCAATGAACATGTGTTATTTGGCTTAACATACGAAAACCTGAGCTAGGGTTTTCTTATGCCTGTTGGCAAAAAGGTGTTCTTTTAAAGAAACGCCAATAATAATAAGAGCTGCTTCAAATAAGGTCGGAGTTTCTTGACTACAAGTGGGAAATTATGTAGATTACCAACCCTGAGAACCCTCTGATACTCAGTGTCATTATTAGAGGGTGTGAAAGTCTTTTTGAGGACTTGGCTAATTTAAACTACTTGAGCTTCACAGCAAAATTACTTCAGGTAGTGCTTGACAGCTGTGTTTTCTAGCAATGAGGGCTCGATATGGTACAGAAGACATAGGTTGCTGTTTCTGACCTTCTCTCGTTTTGAAGCAAGTCTTGCACTAATGACTTTTTCAGGGGTTGAGGAGGGGATAGTTTTGCTCATTGTGTTCCAAGCTGAAGTTACATGGCTGAAGACTAAATAGATGTGTTGGGTTTTTTGCAGTGTGACATGGTCTGATTCGTTGGCCTTGGAAGATATAACTGAAAGATAAGGTGGCAGCTTTTTTAAAAGAAAAGTGTTTGGATTTTACACTCTATTTAAGAATCTTTTGCTCTTATGTGTGCTTGTACCCATGATTTAGACCACATTTTTGACCACATGTAGAACACTTGAAGGCAAGAAGCATATAATATGTATGTGAACTGTAGTGTTATGGTTTTAACTGCATGTGTATATATTTTATATCTTTTTAGATATATAGTACTGGATGCTAATTCGTATCACTAAGATTTCCCACAACATACTTGAGAACCATTGCTACTAGGAAAGTGTCATCCCTTGTGGCCCATCTAGCATTTGTGTCAACAGGTTGTTCCTGCCACCCTTCACAAATCTGCTTTCTGCTGCCTTGCCCTTGAGCTCCAGAGAGGTTCAAGTCTACCATGAGAACCAGGGCCTGTGGTTTGGAGACTTCCTTGAGCTGTTTATAGAAGACCTCATCTACTTCTTCACTGTGTGGTCTACAGTAACCTACCATCACAATGCCACTCTTATTGGTCTCTTTTCTAATGCCAACCCACAAGCATTCACCCAGCCTACCATTCAACCCATAAACAAGCTCCAGAAGTTGGAACAACTCTGTTGTCTAAAGGGCAACAGTTCTTTATTGCTCCATTTTGTTAGGTGGATCTCTACGGTAGCCTTCATTGCTCAAAAGAGTCTCATGGTCATAAAAGTCAAGGTGCTGCCAGAGTCATGCAGGCAGACATTATTTGCAGGAATTGTCCACTCCTACCTGGGCTTTTCCTTTAGGATCAAGGAGAGCATCACCTGGTCTCCCACCTTTGCCTATAGAGCTCTGTAGCAATTCTTCATGTATTCCATGTCTCCCATGACAATATTATTGGTGCCTAATTGGATGAACAACAGAAGTGATAGTTGGAGAGACAGGCAAGCTACAGTTTTCTTTCTGCATCATCCCAAATCTGGCACCCCACAAGTAAAACAAATAAAAATGAAGTAGATGTCATGTACTTTTTGGTCAGTAGATGGGTGCAGAGGGGAATCTCCAGACACTGTTGAGCAGCCCTTCCACATGGTGCTCATGCACAATTAAGGCCTTGTAGGCCTTGAAACCACGCTTCATGAGTTTATTCTCCATCCTGGGCTATTATGGCACAGATTCAGACCTGTCCATTCAGATCTGAGGGCAGAGAAGGAATGCAGAAGTCCCAAGCTGCCAGCTGCTCATGAATCTCCATCTAGCACATGCTTACATATTGCCTCTCAACACCTCTCCTTCCTCTCATTGTGTGACTGGGGCTCTTGCTTTTGCAAGACCATGAAGACCCTGTTTGTCTCCTCTTTTCCTCCCACAGCCCCCTTATTGGGGTGCCCAGTGCCCCATAATACTGCACTTTCTGGGGGAGGCTGTGAAGGAGGCTAGGATCATCTCCTCCCTCTGGGCTGTGACTGCTGATTTGCTAGGGTGCTATCTACAACCACTGCTTCTGATCCAAAACCTCCTAATTCAGCTGGGAAGGGTGAAGTGCATAATGGCCGTGGGCTTCTTGTAGAGGAAGAAAAGGAAATGAATTGCCATGTATTCCCTGCGGCACAATGTTTAATGGGAATCTCACTAGGACAGGAGGATGCAGTGTAGGTCTCTGGCAAAAAGGGGCTGTGCTGGGCTGGAGGGATCCTGAGAGGAGAAACCCCACTGGTGTTTCTGGGTAGCCAAGCTTGACTTCTCATAATTAGTGTCTATAAAGGCTAGTCCTGACAACAGTGAGAAAATACTTCTTGCCTTCTTGTCTCCAGGCATCCTATTAACAGGTTTGCTGCAGTCAAAGTTTCAATTTCAAGAGTACAAAAAACCGTAGGGTTGCTTCTTTCTTCTGTGTGTTTTTCCCTACAGGGTGTGGTGATACTTTTTCTTCTGGACTCTTGTCCCCACCCTTGCCAAAAAAACCCCCAGGTTCTCTATTTTGATAAGTTACCTTTGCCTTTAATAACCACCTTTGAGATAACTTTCCAAGCCACTTGAGAGTTCTCCCATGAAAGTCAATGGTTCTTTTTATTGTGCTGTTGGTTGGTTTTGGTATCTTTAAATTGCGAAGTGCCTTTTCATGATTCAAATACATACCTCAGCCTCATCAAAATATTAATAAGTAGGTTTTTATGCATAAGTATTTATTTCCAGACCCAATTTGTGGCTGTTATGGTTTGTTGGATCAGCGATTTCATTTTTTTAATGAAAATTCTAAGGAGGTTTGATTATGAAATGCAATGTCTTGCAAAGAGCTATTAAGTTTTAATGTGTCAATACCTGCTTCTCTTTTAAATTACTTTTAAAACTTCTAGCTGCTTAATTTATCTTTGGTTCTGCTAATTTTAAAAGTCTGGGTGACAGAAGGCTTCTATCCCTGTAACAATTTGGGAAAAATAATGAAAGAAATTATTTTTGAGTCAAATTCAGACTTGCAGAAGGAAGTGATGCTCTAGAGTAAAATGCAGAATGATTCCTTAGGCCTATTTTGATTTTAAAAAGCCTTTTGAGAAGGTTGTTGAGGGGGCCCATTTTAAAAGCCAATGGCTAAGTTTAGTCTCATGGTCCCTCAGTGAAGTGAGTTGATGTGATGCCTCTAGCATGGAAACCAGAACACACGGGAGAAGGATTTTGGCAGAAGGATGGCATTACCCAAAACCACACGCTGTGGCTGCCCACTGGAAGTGAAGCTACAGCCATTTCCCCATGGTTTCCTATTTGAGTCAGTGCTCCCTCACTAGCTCCTGTGAAGCTGAGGGGAGAGGAGGGAAGAGGGGGAAAAATCTATTTCTTATTTGGCCCTGCATAAGTTACAGTCCCTGTGCAACATCATGTAGGAGAACACAGGAACGGCGTGGCTGTTGGTGAAAACACATGACCACAAAGGTGTGGTTTACAGTTTGCTGACAAATAACTTGATTTTGTTCCAGCTTAAGCTGTAAGTGAACTGGATCCTACAGCTGTTCACCACATCTGGGCTGTTGTAGGGCCAGCCAGTCCTGTTAGCCACTCCCAGAGCAAGGCTCTTGCAGTGTGTTGTCCCTAGACAGATTATTCAGCAGAATCCATTAGAAAACTGGCTTCACATTTGTCAGGGGTTTACTGGCCTCTAATGCAGGCCTGTCTGGAAGGAAGACATTGCTGGGAGATGCCTGGAGAGCCTCTGTCCATGGGGTTGCCTGTTTGTCAGTGCTGAGAGAGGGGGGAGAGCTGGAGAGGCCATTTTGTGTTGCTAGAAGCACCCTGTTTGACCACACCAGGAAGACAAAGATGGGAGAGAAAAGAAAGGAGAATCTGCAGCCTCAGCTGAGCCACTGAGGTTTTCCTGATTCAGGGTTTTGGATTAAAAATAACATTATAGCTTTGCCTTGGGTACTCATATACATGTTTTATTAGACTCTTTGTTTTCTTGGTCAGGAAAGCTGGGTGATCTCCATGTTAGTTTTGGCATCATCTCAGCCACCTTCTACTGCCCAAAGAGGTGGTCCTGCCCTGGTTCTTCCCTGTATCACCTCCGGAACTCGCCCATCTACACAGTGAGCCAGCTCAGCTGTCTCACATGGCCACAAACTTGCCAAAACAAAGAAAATGAGGTTTTTGCTAGCTCAGTGAGCCGAGTAAGTTTATTCCTGAGGTTCAGCTGCAGGGAAGAGCTGGGACCGCACAGTGCAAGTTAAGGAAAGGAGAAGGCTGTGTGTGGGCAGGTCACTGCCTGGTGGTGTGGATCCTGTGTGTTGGCTGTCTCAGAGCCATGACCAAATTGTTCCTTCTTGGGTCTTCACCAAGATGCGTGCTCAGTGAAGCTTATCCTGTAGAAAGACTATGCTAATCTCTTTCTGCCTCTCATCTGGTTTTCATTGTGCGTTTTCTGGTATTTCTTTGGAGGATACTCTTTACTTTCATGCAGTTCTGTTAAAAGAGCCAGTCAAGCACAAGAAGACAAATCGGTTTAGAAAACAAATTTCATTCATGCTGGTGCTCATAAAGCCATTTGTATTGTAGCCTGTAAAAATGAGCCGATGTTGGAGAAGCTATTCCTGTTTCCTAGTCATGTGAAGTGTAGCCACTGTCAGCACAGGTGATCCCTCACCCTCCAGTATTAAAGCCAGGACTATGGCAAATATTATTCTTCATCTTGTAATTCCGTATCTCACAGCAACAGCTTCCACAGGTCGGTGGGTACTGTAAATGGCCATGTCTCTCAGTAAAATGGGTATTTGTTTAAAATGGCTATTTTAAACAAAACATTTTACCTCATTTGGTCTGTTTAATTAGAGTCAACAAAACTTGGAAAAATTATTTCAGGGAAAATATGCTGCTGTATGTGTGGGAGACCTGAAAGTGAAAGTGCATCACTTTGGGAATGTGATACTTTGTTTCTTGGGAAGACCCTCCTGTGCGGAAAAGCCAGGAGGGTCTTCCCAAGAAACTTCTCCGGAGTCCAGTCAGGTTCCACGTTATTGGATCAGGTCTGAATGCCTGAAATCTTTCCAGGTATTTCATGGGAAAGACTCAGAATTCTGCAGCAGTATTAGCCTTGTGCTGCTCAACACACTGGGCTTCTAGTCTGCCTGGTGATGACAAACAGGCTTGAACTGTGCATGTTTACAGGGTGTTTTGTTAATCATCCTTCTTCTCCAGCAAAGATAAAAGAGCTAGCCAGGGCCTTGCAAGCAGCAGGAAGCATTTGTTGACTGTGGCAGGAGCTAATGAATACTTCGTCTCCTGCAGACACTGCTGGATAAAGAGATAACAAGGGGAACACCAAGCACACCACCTTGCCCATCTACTTATAGTAACTCAGCCAACTGGTGATTAAAGCCATCTAGTTTCAGAGGGCACCAGCAGAAATGCTCTGGAATTTCATGCTGAATTGATTTAAGAAATTACTGCTCCAACTGTCAGCTGTGTTTTTTTAGCAGGGATACTTGAAGGAAATGAAAGTTGACTTCCTCCTCATTGCTGTTCATAGTCTGGTATGCCAATTTATGCTGAAATATGCTGGCCATCCTTTTCCAGAGATGGCAGCCTCCAGGAAAAAGGTATTATTGGAGGTATATTCTGTTTATTCACAGAAATAGAGGGGAGGGGAAGACTTTTCTGTCAGGTCCATAAAATAAATTCAAGTCTGACAGGTTTGGAACTTTCAAGAAAACTAGATGAATGTGTTGCTGTTAAAGGAATAGTTTCACTGGAGCTCTGCACGTACTGCTGTCAGTCATGAGGGTTTTGCCTTCTTCAGGATCTGGTCCATGGTAATAAACCACAATCATTTTGCAGGCTAGATACCATTTGGTATTTTGAAGAAGTGTAAGCATATAGATTGGACAACACTTTGTTTCATGGCACCTTAGCAGAAATTGTGCTACATGTAAAAGAAGAATTTAAAAATAAAATTCAGACGGATATCTTTTTCAAGACTGGCTATTTCTTATGAAGCATGAGATGGGTTCAAGTCATTCCTATGAGCTCGGCCAGAGGCATGACCTCTTCTCCTCCAAATTACTCTAATACATTTTAAGTATCTTTGCTTCATGCCATGATGGCTGACAATGCAGCCAAAGCTACAGAGATGACAGTTGCCTACCAAAACCACTTTATAGTTGTATGGTTTGTCAGTTTACTGTGAGGTTACTTACCATTGTATTGTTTTGGTTTTCTGGTAGCTTCTTAGTGCTTTCTATTAGTATGGAAAATCTAGGTTATTCATTCATTGAAAATGTCAATATAGCTACTATATCATTTTCTTAATAACCTGGGTCAAATACAGCAGTCATGCACTGCTACAGATCAGTCCTGCCTTTGTCGTAGCTCTCTGTCAGGGTGCATGGCCTTCACCCTCAGAAAATGCTGGGCAATTGAAAATTACTTCATTTCCATGCAATTTGCATATCTGAAATGGTTCTTGCTTTCTGCACCATCGCCCGTTGCATACAGCTAAATAGACAGACATGAAACTATTGGGCGTATCAGTATGATGCACATGCCAGAATGTGTCAGGTATAATCTGAAATTGCTAGCAGACATTTCTGCCCTTTTTCTGTTTGTTTGTTGATGGGATTTCTATTTGTATGTGTGTTTGGGCTACAGGTCTTACGTATGTTAATTGTTTTTTCTAAAGGGATCTAATGCAGTGTATTCAATCTGGTTTGAGTGGCTTCTCCTCCATTATATAAGCATGTAATAAGAAAATAACAAATTTTATAACAAGTCAAATAAGTACTGCTTAAAATCCTCATTTGAGAAAGTGGTCTCTGCAGGTGCTATAGTTTTCTTTAAAACTCAGTTGTCAGCATGAAGTAAAAATCAAAAAGTGAAAGCATGCACTTTTGAAGGAGATTGAGCTGCAGAAGTAAATACTTCAGAAATAATCCTTGTTTTAATAAATTCTTCACTCTTAGAAGAATTGCATTCCAGGGTTCTTTGCCATCGCTGTGTGATTGTGTGTTTTTTTCTAGGAGGCAAACATGGAGACCTGACCAAATTTTGCTTTATGTTCACCTCTGGAGAGGGATGAATGTTTCTGCATATTTTTTCTTCAGCTCTTGGCAGAAAGCACGCCAATGGCTTATATACATTTCGCCCCCCCCCCCCTCCTCCCCCCCATTTCTCTTACTGATGGCCATTAACACTGTTACTTCCATTAACATGTTTGAATTAGTGTGCCTTCCTGTGAGACATCTGTTCTTCAAGGCAGGACTGTATTTTTTCTATTGAGTTTTTGGCTACCCTACAGCATTTGGGTTTATACTGAACATTGAGTTTGTTGGAAGCCGCCTGAATCTAGAAAATAACCTGGTTATCTGAGCTGCCACCTAAAAGCAAAACCCTGCAAGAAGAGCTATTTTTGACCATGTTGCTCTCAAATAGCAGAAGTCACTTTGAAAACATTTCTTCCTCTGAGATGGTTTTAACAAGTTATTCTGAGAGGCCAAATGTATGGATTCTCTGAAATCACTTTTCACTGAAGTTAACTGCAAGTCTGACCACTGCTTTAAAGAGGAACATTTCGGTCTTTGAACATCTGACTTCAGAGTCCCCTAAGCAAGCATTTTGAGCATGTGACACAGTAACACACATCGTGATCCTCTGACCACATTTGCATTTTGTGTATAGTCTCTCTGCAGTACTAACCACAAATACATAAGGTCAGATAGTTAATCCTTGTTCTTATTAGGGATGATTCTTGTGTTTGCTTTCCAAGAAACTATGTAGCTGTACTTGGTATTTAAGAATTGTTTGTAAGCACGTGAAAAGCTATTACTATGCACATTTGGTATCCATGGCCTACTATTTTTCTTGATTTCTTGGGCTCTCTGAGGACTATAGCTTTAGGTAAAGTGCTGAAAAACATGCTGGAAAACTAAAGGTTAATTTTAGCCCAATGGTTAGCTGAGTTCTTCACAGCTGTGCAAAGGCAGCCACATCATGTAATACCGTTGTCTCATTAGGTAATCAGTTGACCAGATACATTGTTACTTACAAATTCATTGTAGAGAAAAACGTCTTCTGATTCTGATCCGTGGTTCAGCTGTGATACCAAACTTAAAATCAAGCAAGTGTGTATATATATTTTTAGATGACTGACTTCTGAATGCAGGCCAGACAGAAGCAATTTGCACATTGAAATGTGACAAGCTCACAATGTAGAATTTTAATCAATGAGACATTTTAGCTCATCTCCATATATTATTTATGCTTGAAGACTAATATCAGATTAAAATATGGCAAACTTTCTTTTTCCAGATGAGAATTGGACAGAGTATTTAAAGATTCAGGGTGATGAGGTTAGACATAGTGAGGAGCCTACTGCCTCATTACACTGTTAATTGAACTGGTTGTTTTATGGCAAAAGGTTATCTCTGTTACCACCTTTGGTGTAGTACAAACCTTCTAAAATACTGCCAGTCTTTAATTTCTCATGATAGAATTGAATTCCAGAGACAAAACTGTTGCTGGGCCTGCAGTACTTTGCTTTATGGGAGTTAAGTACTTTGCTGCTCTAATTTGTAAGGTTAAATGACTGTTATGTGGAATAGTTGCACTGCTCTTCTCTGTGTTACTGGTGTCAGACAACTTTCCCTTGCAGCTATCACCTTTCACAGGACTCCAATGAAAATGTCACATATCATCTCACAGTGTACATTACCCAAGTGCCCAAAGCAATAGGTATTTTGCAACTGCAGAATATGGTTATTTTCTTGAATGTACCACGACAATATCCTTCAAGCATCATTTGCGTATAGGTATCATCAGTTATTCCCAGTACTTTTAGTATGCATCATATGAAACTTACAGTTCAAGTTTTCTAAATTTAATCAACAAATACAAATTAAAATATCATATAATAAAAAGGAATTCTTATGCACTAAAAAGAAATCTGTGTTCATAAAAAGAACATTGAGATCACTGGAAGCTTCAAAGATGAATTTCAGGCAGAGAATGATTGACTTGTATTAATAGGGGGGAAAACTTTATTCCCAGCTGGAGAGGAAACAGCACTGGCAGAAAATCTTTGAAGCATTTGTTCATAACAGAACAATCTAGTCTTTGGGGTTCTGTTAAATGAATTAAAATCAGCTTCCTTTCTCTTAACATGCTGAATTAACAATGAGAGATTAACATTATTGAGAGAGAATTCTTAAGAGTTCGGACTTGATTAGCTCTTTGTAAGTGGATAAACTTTATTTTGGCCGGTGCTGAACAAGTAACTCATTACAAATAAGTAATTCAAGATGAAGAAGGGGATTTTGCTCATCAAAATTTCAACTGCATTATTTAAATACATTCCGTAAATTCTTTCCCTCCAGTGAGTGGGGAAGGAAGAAGAGGTGCCATAGCTGTTCGGAGAGTGGTTAGAAACCTCGCTAACTATCACTGTAAGTACAGAAAATGGGCAGAAGGATGGAGAGGTTCTCAGATGTCCAAATATTTTACCTGAGAACTTGAGCTATTTTGGATGGTCTTCAAAGGAAAAATAGAGTATAGATATTGAAACCACAGAAACCATGTTTGTGGCTTGGCATTACCAAGTAGGAGAACTTGCTGGTGGTGTTTGTATTTATCATGGTGAATAATTGATAATCATCAATAAATCACTTAGGTTGATTGTAAGCTTGAACCATCTTCAGGGCTGCAGCTTCAAAGGTGCCTTATGCAACACTTGAAACTCACAGTGTATGTGTGTGGAATTGCAGATTAATGTTGATGTATCAGTGGATCAGCTGATGTTGTTTCTTATTCAGATCATAGCCTGCAAAAATGGTAGCATGATCCATGAAAAAGATTATTATAATTGTCATAATAAAAATAGTTAAACAGATCACTTTTTTTTATAGTCAGCAGTCTGTAATGATTTGGTGTACTGCACTATAAGCTGGTTAGCTCAGATACACATATTTGAAATGTAAGTAGGACTTTTTAGGGTCTCATAACTAGGTATGCATTCAGCTTGCTCCTTTGGGATTTAGAAAGACAGTAATTACATAGTAAGCATAGATTCATTATTGGAATCACTTGTTGCAGCTTACCAGTGTCCATGAAGAGTTTCTGAGGGATTATGTGAATGTAATTTTTGGATTCTGAGCCTGCCACCCATCAGAATTGCTAAGCTCCCCTGTAGAAACACAAGGTACTTAGAGTAATCCACACTGGGTAAACTATCTCTGTTAAATAGGTGGCTGGTGTTGGGGAAATGCTGGCAGTGGTGCTTTCCAAGGACTTTGTGGAGGGGTTTTCATAGATTATTTAAGATTCATGCACACACATACCCTTCCCTGTGTAGTCTTAAAGAAATTGCATCTTACCAGTTCCCTTCTATGAATATTATCTCTGGGTCAGGATGGCGGAAATGCTGAGGATAAGAGCAAGTGCTCATCTCCATATGTTATTTCTGGCCAAAAGTCCCAAAATAGGTGGCAAAGAGAAACACATCTCCCTCCATCATGTCAAGTTTGAGTTAAATTATATATTATCCTCTTATGTCACAAGGAAAATACAAAATATTTAAGCGACATTGGAGATACTGTAGATATGTATGGGAATACTGTACTTGTGAAGAATATACTCAATGATTATTTTTAAAATTTAAATAGATCAATTAAAAAAATCCCCCCAAACCAAACATGTGATTGTTCTGTATTGGAGCATCCATTTTCCTTTCAAAAACTCAATCTGTGACTTGAACACAAATCAGAACAAATAATGAAGCCATTTTGGAGTGGTGCTGAAAATTGTCATGCAAGAGTATCTGGTGCTTTAAATAAATTACATTGTTTAGGGAAATTATGAGAGATATTAGAATTAAAACCAAACAAAGATGAGAACCGTTGTATCAAAGATCTGCATAGTGAAGTATCTACGTAGGTCAACTATGAGGACAAGCGTGGGAATCTGGAGTTGCGTGAATGATCCCTCTACACACCACTTGCCATATGACCCCTAGCCTGTAAGATATGACCCCTAGCCCATGAGAAGTGAAGATTTAGGGCATTAAGGGATCAGAGGTTGCATTGGGACTGTTTTGTTTGTTCGATCTTGGTGGACCTAGTTGTATGGGGTTGGTTTTTTTTTGCTTGTTTGTTCTTGGTCACATCCTTTTGCATCTCTTTTGTAGGTCAACTGCTAGGCACGTTAGTCTCATGTCTTGTTAATAGGAATCTCGCTGGATTTTGTTGCCCATGTAAAATTTTTAGTTCTGTGGCCTTTTTCAGGACATGTGGGACTATAGCTTTATATTTTGAGGAGGAGCAAGGTAATTAGGTTAGTATCTGTCTCATCAGTAGATCCTGAGGCACCCCTTAAACTCTGTCTCCTGCAAAGCCTTCTGGCCTAGTTGTTCTGAGGTAAATGTGTGTGAGGAAGAACTTTTATTGTACCTTAAGCCTGTTTCTAACTGATTTCTAAGCCAGAAGGTAGGAAATGCTCTTCTGAAGGCTTTTGAGGGGATGACTCTAAAGGTGATGCCTGTTTATGTCCCCATCCAGTTACCAAGGGATAACAGCCAGATTTTTCCCTTCCTCCTCTCCCTTTGGCTTAGGGAGATTGGGAACAATTACCACAGCTTGAAAGAAGTTTCAAGCAGTTGTACAAGTAAGAGAACCCACTTGCTTAGAGTATGGTCCTGATCTTGTCCATCAGTAGGAAGCCATGTCTATACCTCTGTCTGTATGTACAAAGGCAAACACTCTGGTATGCGTGCTTTCTTTCTCCAAAACCTAACGTGGGATCTCTGCTGTTTGTGGAAATATATAGAGTGCTGCAGAATAAAACAGACTGCATTTCAAAGTTTTGAGAAAATAGCTATGTCCTTTAACTGAACACTGCACAGGGGCTGCTGTTGAGGTGCTGTTACAGTGGAGGCAGGCACAAACTTCGCTAGTTTGTATGCTGTGTTTCAGATCTTGGAAATAGGTTTTGTCTCACATCTGAAAAGATCTGTGTGGTATTGGCTTTTTTAGGGAGTCCGTAACTTTTGGGGAATTAAAGATGCTTCTTAGTACATTGTGAAACAGTAGGAATAATTTAAAATAGTACTTGAGATAAAGGCAGCATAATTCTTTTATTTGGTTAATGAGTTTTCCAAATCAGTAAATTATCTACAGATATTCTCATGGTAATTTTGATATATTTCTGACTTGGAAAAAAAAGATACTTGAGTTTATAAGTCTGGTTCAGATCTGCCTGTGGATTTATCTTGGCTATCATAAAAACAAAGGCAGAATGCTCTCCTTTTGTTTTAGCATTGCCATTGCCAGAAAGCTGATGAAAATCTGGATACACTTTTGGACCTTGTAGTAGAAATACCTAATTATTATTGTCATTACAGCTATTGGTATTTGAACCTGTCTTGTTGATTTGTAGCTCTTGTGGAATTATCAGTGGTAGCTCTCTTGAAATTTCATATTTGTCTGGGAGAAAACCAGACTGAGGAAAAAAAATCCTATTGTCAGGAACTCAGGACAATGAAAATATCAGTCTGAGAAGTGGTATTTAATTACTTACTGCCTAGACAAGCTTGTAAAACAAATTTAATTACATGCAGTAGACAAGCTGCTGGCCTGCACTTAAAGTCGTGTGTACACAGGGTGACCTGTGGGTCTGACCTGAGTTTGAAAGTAGGGAAAAAAGAAAAAGGCCCAAGTTTCCTCTTGCATGTCACCAAAGAGCAGCTGTGCTCTGTGCCCTCCCTGAGGAAGCAGATGCGTTTGCTGCCTGGTCCACAGTCATGACAGAGAAACCAAGAGAAATTTAACCAAGGTAGAGGTTGAGATGAATCAAAGTGCTTCTGACTACAGGCATACTTAGTTCAGTCAGCTGGTTGAATAGATACGCTGTGCTCTTCCAGTTCCTATGTTCAAATACACCCCCAAAATATTCTTTACTAGTGCCTTAATTTTCACCCTGTTGTATAAAAAGAAGGCTGCTGTTGAATTATGGTGGTGGAGATGGGTAGTTTAACTTCTGATGGGCTTGCATGACAAGAAACTAAATCTAGGTCTTCAGTTGTCTTTGCAGGAGGGAGAAGGTTGTTCATTTGTTTACCTCTGTGCAACGGGACTGCATTGCAATCTGTAAATAAACATTCTTGTCCAGGCAAGGCATCTCTAAGGCACAAGCACAGTTCACTTGCCCAGAGCTTGCTGTGGAATTGGGCTTTAAATGGGGGCAAGGTGGTTTGAAAAGTGCAAAGTAGACATGCATTATCTTTTTAGGGAGTTAAGAGAGCAAATAAATCCTGGGAAGGTCTTTGTGTACACAATTGGAGTGAAAACCTTGTAGTGAATGCCAAAGAACAGAAAAGTCCTCCAGATAGTGTCCTGGGAATGGGGAGAAGAGATTACGTTGCTTCAGATGCAGGCTAGCAGTCGAGGCTGCAAACACGCTTCAGTGCTTTTTGCCTTCACATTTTGCGGAAGTTCTGATTCCAGTCTCCTATGTAAGGCTCCAATTCCCAGATTCCAGCGGATGCAGCTGGGTAAGCTGCAGCATTTCCTCCTCCCTGGCAGCAGCTTTGCCCCTGTGTTGGACATGGCAGCCCATAGCCAGGGTTGCTGAGAGGACATCTTCGCTCCAGAGCTGCTTTGCTTTACAGCCCAGTGTGGAAACATAAACAGCACCTATTGTGTTTTATGATCTAACGTGGCACTCATGATAAAGTGCTTGCCAGCCTCGATTTATACTGAATTAATATATGAACCTTATGATTATATTTTGGCATGAAATTAGCCAGCAATATATGCCTTGCCTGAAAGATGAGCAACTACCAGCCAGTGTCTTAAGTGTTTGCCTGTTCCTATAACTGAATTCCAGGAATTCTCAGTGTATATGATACAGTGAGAGAGATCCAGTCCTGTAGAGTTACTGTTGCTGCTCCCAGCATACCTATAATGCAAATATACACACAGAGCAAAAATACATGTAAATACATAGAAAAATAACAAAAATACATGGAAAGATACACATGACTGTAAGAAACTACAGCTTTTTCTTACAATCCTATATTGTATGTTTCTGTCCTTATATGTACGTTTTCCCCTGTAAAATACAAGCTTGTTTTTCCTAATATTAAACTCTTTATATACATCACTACTGAAGATTGAGATAGATATTATGGAGAAATCAAATTGAACAATAAAATAGTATTCCTCCCAGGAGAGTTGGGAACTTTTATAGATTATTTGCTGCAGAGATTGCTCATTTTCACAAGCAAACGAGTAACTGGAGTGTTACTGAGGGGAAATAAGTTTTCTTTCAGTGAAATGAACTTAGATGAATATCCAGGGGGAAACAGTGCAGCAGGAATATAGTGCTACCGTTTTTGAGAGCTATATATGGCAGTCCAATGTTATATCTGAAAGATGTTCTCCCTGTGTCCTCTGTATAGTTTTGGCATGCCCCTTGTTCCCTTCTCTTTATAGTGGTTCTACTTTAAATGAGCTCTGCAGAAAAAAATTGCTGTTAAGTCTGAGAAAGATAATGCAAGCACCTTAATTTTCCACATTGCAAAATGTTCTGAAATGCTTGCAGAGGGATCCCAGTTTGTGCATTGCGTCACATGGGATAATTGGGGCATGATGCAATTGTTTTTTTATGGGCCTGAAGCCATCCCAAGAACCACGAAGACTCATTCCTTGTTTAAGGTTGCTTTAACCCTTGGCCAGGTGGGTGTCAGGGTTTATTCAAATGTTCTGAGCTCTGTGACAAAGTGAATCACAAGACCCCAAGTCACTCTGCTCACAGGGCTGCAGCTCAGCATGTTCCTCTCTGAGTCTTCAGGAAGGCAGAACACTCTTCAAGGAATGTGATTTTTGGATTGGGGTTTTTTTTTTTGCTACAGAAGGATATAAATACCATTCACAGTGTTCTACTTGATGAACAAGAATCTGAAACTATTTATTTTGGACAGCCTAATATATTGCCATCCTCTTTCCTCCTGGAAAATTTTGGCCTTTCCATGAGTTCAGTTCCATGGGGAGCTTCGTTTCTGACTGCTGAGAAGAGCAGTGAAAATCTGCAAAGCTATTTTCACTCGGATTTTAGGCAGAAGTCAGTTATAAAGTTGATGATTTGTGCTTCTTGTTAGGGTGACAGGCTTGCATTTTTAAAGAATTTAATAAACTTGCTGTTCACAGGCACTCTTTACATTTGGATGTTGTTTTTAAACCCTTGCCTGCCTTTGCTCAGCTTGCATGAACTGTTGCTGGTCTTTGACTATTATGGAAGGATATTTTTGGGAATTGAAAGGTGCTTCGGGTTGGTTTTCTGTTTTAGTTTTGGAAAAGCTCAGGCAGGTTAATGGGGAAGTTTTTGCAGGTTGTCCATGTTGAAAATGTCTATGTTCATTTAATATCTTCTCTCAGAAGCCTGCAATGATTATTTTAGGCTCTGCTTTCTTTACTGAATGCATTTGTCAGCTGAAGATCGCATGTTTGCTCTCTTTGTACCTCTGTTCACATCTTTGACTATTGAGGCATAGAAAGGATGTGTTATAGCAATCCAAATCCAGGTTCAGTGTTAACCTATTTTGTCAACATTTGCAGTCTCTTCTGTGTAGGTATTTATGCAAAATCTTCCACGTATGTAGTGGGAATGTATTATCTGTCCTACCTTGCAAAAGTAAATTGCATATTTTTGTTTTTTCCTTAAAAAGGCAGAGAGAACTTGTTGAACTTATTTTCCCAAAGGTGTGCATGGCCAGCTCTTTAAAAATCATTTTGTGACAGCAAGATGCAGGCATTTTTGTGCTCCTTCAGCACACATCAACAGCTCAGATAAAAACCTGACCTGAACAGGGATGTGCCGGAGCTATGTCTCCAAAGCTTGGAGCCTAAATAGTGGGAACAGATTGAGGGCTTTCACTGCCTGTTTTCTTTCTTTGTTCTTCTAATAAATACCAATTTACTGTGATGTTCTTTGTTACCTCTAGGTTAGCCAAAATCTCCTTTAACTACCACATTACCAGCAAACAATGGGCATTGTATAGGTTTATACATGAATTAACATATGGAAATTAAAACAGCTGAAGGTCTACACCAGCCTCATCTATAGGATGTGCTGGCATGAAATACCTTTGTGGTAGCATTTCATCTTTTTTATGTCATGCTCAAGGCAGATTCTCCAGCAGCATGCCTCTATTTGCTATTGATTTTGTTTAATTTTCAACTTTGGACCCAAGCTGTTTAAACAGATTACTCCCTGCTTTTATCTGAATAAACTTCCTCATGCTTTCATCAAAGCAAAGGAGATTGTTTGGCTTTCTGTCTCCTAACACAGCATTACAAGAGAGTCACATGTTAAGTGACAGTGATGGATTCTATATCAGAGAATGGCCACTCTGCACTTAAGTCCTCTGGCAAAGACAAAAACATCTCATTCTTATTTATTTGGAGGCTATTTATTAGTATTCATTACAATAATATTTACTCTCTAACTGAAGCTAATGCATTTCAGAACTAGATCAGGTGAGAAAACGTTTTAATTGGGGTAATTACATGCTTTTGTATCCTGGCACTAACTGTGTCTTAAGCAACAGGGTTTTTTCTTAGGCACACAATATTTGTGAAGTGATTAATGCCTGGATATAGGAAGACACCTTCTCTTGAGGCTGACTTGCAGTATAGTTTTGGGAATTTAACAGAAACTAGCACTGATACAAGCTCTGGGCACACAAGGTTTTCTGGTGGGAGCAAAATATCCTTTTATCCTTGGTGTATTATTTATGAGAAAGTTAAGGTGGAGATAGAGAGTCAACTAATTCCTCAGTCATCTAAACCTATGGAAAATACTTGGAGGACTGCTGGAAACACACAGAAATCAATCTACATTTATATTTCAGTTCTTTCTGCAGGAACGGTTGGGTTATACTTAGAGAATATGGGTTCCCTCAGTCAGGGTAGCAGGTAAAATCAATACAGACAACATCAGATGCTTTGGAGATATACAGCATCGTCAATGATGGCAGGGTTGGCAGATTGTGTGTGCATCTCCCTCTCTGAGCTCACTTGGGCTTTGTGTTCCAGGCTGAGTAGGTGAAGTGATAAAATACCTTCTGTAGTTTCTGAAGATAGTTTTTCCTAGAAAGGAACCAGGGATATTTTCTACCCTTATTTGAACTGTGGAAAGAGGACTTCGAACCGCAGCAAATGACAGCTCCCAGACATGGTCTCAATTCACAGCTGAGCAGGCAGGGAAACCCTTCCAGGATTCTCATGCAGGAGGCACATGACTCCTTGTGAGCAATGCAGAGGTATTAACTCCTTGTTAGGGTCAGGCTTTTCTTCACATTGCTGTCCTTCTGAACAAACAGTATAGAAAACAGGGACCTAGGTGTCATTAGCCTGGAGAGAGTGTCACGGTGCAGGTCATCTTGGGCTGGCTGCACTAAACCCCAGAAGCCCACCACAAAGCTATGCTCCGAATGTGGGCCAGCGATTCCTCCCAGAGTGGCCTGGACAGGACCCAAATGAAGGAGAGAAGTGCACAGAAAGAGGAGCTGTAGTAAACTCGGGAATGGCACAAGAGTAAAGAGTTCTCATCTGTTTAATTTTTTCATGTTAGCTGCTTAAAAAGAGCTGCTGTAAATGATCAAGGCGCTCACAACTGTTGAAGGAGTGTTTCTGGTAGGGCCCAAAATTGACTACTAATTGGCTGTATTTCTGTAGGAGATTTGACACAAGGCTGAAATTGCTATACTACTAGAAGACGATTTGGTTCGATTGATACGCTGGACAGAAGGAATGTCATCCAGAGGGACCTTGACATGCTTGTGAGGTGGGCTGATGCCAACCTCATGAAGTTTAACCATGACAAGTGCAAGGTCCTACACCTGGGTCGGAGCAATCCCAGGCACAGCTACAGGTTGGGCAGAGAAGAGATTCAGAGCAGCCCTGCGGAGAAGGACTTGGAGTTGTTGGTCAATGAGAAAATGAACATGAGCTGGCTTCAGTGTGCACTTGCAGCCCAAAAAGCCAACTGTATCCTGGGCTGCATCAAAAGAAGCTTGACCAGGTCGAAGGAGGTGATCCTGACCCTTTATTCTGCTCTCGTGAGACCTCACTTGGAGTATTGTGTACAATTCTGGTGTCCTTAACATAAAAAGGACATAGAGCTGTCGGAACAAGTGCAGAGGAGGGCCACAAGGCTGGAGCACCTGCCATATGAAGACAGGCTGAGAAAGTTGGGGCTGTTCAGCCTGGAGAAGAGAAGGCTGCGTGGAGACCTCATAGCAGCCTTCCAGTATCTGAAGGGGGCCTGTAGGGATGCTGGGGAGGGACTCTTCATTAGGGACTGTAGTGATAGGACAAGGGGTAATGGGTTAAAACTCAAACAGGGGAAATTTAGATTGGATATAAGGAGAAAATTCTTTCCTGTTAAGGTGGTGAGGCACTGGAATAGGTTGCCCAAGGAGGTTGTGAACGCTCCATCCCTGGCAGTGTTCAAGGCCAGGTTGGACGAGGCCTTGGGTGATATGGTTTAGAGCGAGGTGTCCCTGCCCATGTCAGGGGGTTGGAACTTGATGATCTTAAGGTCCTTTCCAACCCTAACTATTCTAAGATTATATGATTCTAAGACGATGTGGCTCAGCATTTCCTTAGCTGTGTATAGTCTAACATCTGCATACATTGCAGTCTATCTACAACCTACAGTAGCTCTACATATACTTCTTTACTATGAAAAATCTGCTGCTTCATTTGTCTACTTATTGGACCATCCATGTGCAATCCCATTTTTCATCGTTATATATTCCTACAAGCAGCATATGGATTAAAAAAGTGTTAATCCTAAAACTAGGATATCAGTTCTGATGCAGATGCCGAATTACTGTTTCTCTGTTAGTGGTCAAGTAACAAATTAGGATGTAGCTAAGCTTTGCTGGCCAAATTATGTCTGATTAAGTTAATCACAAGTTACTTGTGTTTATACTCCATAACGCATCTGTTTACCGAGAGATTTATGTATATGCTGAGAATAGGTTAAAAATGGACCTGCAGGCTGTTTATGTTAGTATTAAGGACTGATAGATAAAGGTGACTTTTTTTTTGTCTTATACCGTGTAGTGGTATATAAAACAAGATCACCAGTGTTGATTATAATGATCCGAACAGGCTCACTCTGTCATATACAGCAACCTGTCAATCTTCCTTTTTTTTTTTTTTTTTTTGGTAAAAATATACCCCTAAGTCAAAGCCTTTCTCTAGCATAAATGCCTACAATCTTATTAAAATCTGATCTCGTTAACTATGCCATCGGTATTAAAATAGTGTATCCTGAATCCCAGTCGTTTAGAAATGATCTGTGCCTGAAAAGATGAAATGAGAAACTCCCCAATTAGTATAAATGTCTTAGTGGAGCATAAAGTGACTTCAAAGAACCTGATTATATATTGGGGTTTTTTGATATATATCTTTTTTTCTGAAGTACTTCCAATTTGGAGACAACTTTTAAGACTTTTTAGCATAGTACTGGAACATTTGAAGCTCCTTTATCACATGTGTGCAATCCAAATGAAAGGTTTGAAGTATTTGAAAGTATTTTAAAACAATCTATTTAGTTTTTAAAGATGAAAGGATTGAAAATTAAATGCAAAATCTTAGTCTGCTTGTGCTCTTCTGCTGCACCACTTTTCCTTTATGATAGGTTGGTGTTTGATGCAGCATTTCATCATGTTACCCAGCCCTTTTGGTATGGCAAGCTTTACTGTGAAAACATTGTGCTTTGCATCTGCATCTGTTCGTCTCTGCTCACCTTTGCAAGACGTTTGGGCCCATCTTGTGATCAGATGGTACCAAACAGCAGTACGGAGTCCAGTAAACCTCGAGTTCCCAACCTCCATCAAACTGGCAGGAAGCTGAAGCCTCAGTTCCTGCACAGAAGGCTCCCTCCATCATGTGAGGAGCCCCCCAGTCTCAGGCTGCTTTAGTCCCATGGCAGATCATACCTAGGAGCAGCTGGCATTTCCAGCTGCAAGACCTCCTTAGTTGTGTTGTGCAACATCTGGCAACCAAAAAGGTTTCAGAATAGAGTGTTAGAATAGAGAGTCACATGGTGAATAAGAGATAGCTTGGAAAGAAAGCAAGTACTGTATCCTCCTGTGCACAATACCCCCATGCTGCAGCCTGGTTTTCCTAGTAACAGATGCAGCCTGTTTTTAAATTTAGGCTATTTTGATGATTTTTTTTTTTCTTTTTTTAAGCAACATTTCCTAGTTTCCACAGAAACTTAAGCAACACTGAGGCTTGTTTTGGCCATTCTGCAAAGGACGCTGAGTAATTCAGACTTCAGCCTTTTCATTTTGCCACTGCATACTGATGATGTCAGTAGGATTCCTTATCATTGCTCAATGTCCTTTGTGTTTTCTGCTGGAGTGAGGAGCAAGGAAAGAGCAGTACCTCAAAGCAAATGGTGTATTTTTGTAACACCATGTGTATAAATATCAGTGCAGTGGTGGTAGTTTCCATAGTAAATGCCAGCAAAAGTTTTATAAATCCACCTCAGAGCTGTAGGTCCAGAAATGCATAGTAAGGTAAAAAGATAAATAAACCATTTAAATGGTGAGGGTTTAAGTGGGAAATGGGGTGGTGGTGGTGGGAGGGAGCATAACTACAGGCTCATGCTCTGCTGTGGGAGCAGAAAGGAGCCCAGCTATATTTAAAAAAAATGAAGAAGACTCTTTTCCATCCCATCCTTTATCAGATTCCTCCCTCCTTGGCTTTTTTTAATCCCCAGCATTTTTAGAAATTATTGTTTTATGAAAAATGTAAATGTAATTATATATAATGGGTATTTACATACAACTTTACACATAATTATGTAGTTTTCAAAGATAGGATAAAAGCCATTACTGAAATAAGAAAACACTTTTCTATTACCTCTAATAATGTTTTCCACATCCCTCCCTTTCAAAATACAAGTGAACTGGATCAGCAAGAGGAAGCTTTTCATACTGGTTCCCAGCTGTGGATGTGTCAGTGGCGATAAATTTCATTTCCTCGAATGTTACCCTTTCCGGAGTACCAATTTGCACACACCTTGGACTGCAGTTTGCTAAAACCAAAGCTTTCCAAGGTGTTCATCTGCTCCCTCAGCAAAGATTCGAGGTTTCACAAAGTGTTTGTAGAAGGAGGTTCAAGGCCTATGTGCTGTTGTAAATAGCAACTTTTCTTTGCCTTCCTTTTGGAGGAGAACAGGTCAGGGGTATGCATTTATTTTTGTTGTGTGCAGGTTTTCAGTGCTCTTCCAATCTGGTTGCTGTCCACTGGCCAGCTGGGCTGTTAGCAGTCGATGGCCGAAGAACAGAACTTGCCTTTCTGATCCCACTGGCCAGTGCAGCTTGTGGGAACCTCCTGGAACTGGAAAGGGGCAGCTGGAAGCCCAGCTGCTGTCCTTGGGTCATGTTTTTGTATAATATGTGCCAAATTTGAGCAGATTTTCATTCAGTTTGTAGTCTTGGGGCATATTAGGTGGTGTTTGCATCAGATTTATTTATTCCTCAGCCCAGAAAATTGGGAAGAGTATCCTGTTTCTTTCCTCAAACCATCATGTTCAATGCTTTGTATGGAGTTTTAATGAAGTGTTTTTGTGTAGGTGTGTTTTCTAGAAAGGAAGAAAAAGCCCTAAGTTTCTGGGGGTTTTTTTGGGTTTTTTTTTTTACTTATTCATGCCATCCTAAAAGCTGTTCTTGCGGCAAACTGCTTTTGCTTAGGGTTTTTTTGTGTAACATGTTTGGAGAGTGCTGCATAGACCTTCTTGGTGACTTCTACAGAGTAGGATCCTCTGTGCTTTTGCATTACGTACTGTACCTTGCAGAAGATATGTCTGGGTTATTGTAATGCCAGTTTTCTGTTAAGTAACAAACTGTGAACAAGATTAAATAAAACACCTTTGGGAATAGTAAATGGCAAACTTCTTTAAATGTGGTTTGCAAGAACCTTGCAGCCCAATCTCCTGAAAGAAGCACCTGCAGTCTGTCTTTATAGCTGATACACAACTGACTGGCAGACAAAAACCTTGCTAGGATTTCAGTTTGTTGCCTATGATACGCAGGGTTCTTTTTTCCTTGTAATTCTTTAAACTGAAGTTGAATTTTAAATTAACTTGACACTGTGCTGTTTTCAAGTCAGATAAATTACCATGTTCCTTTTCCCTCCCATCATAATGTATTTGATATCTTCCTATGAAAGTATTTCCTGAATTTATATTAATATTATACATTTGCCTTCCTTACTTACCTGAGGGGGGGAAAAAGAAAGTGAAACATAGCCGTGTATCTGTAAGAAGTATTGTTTGCAATTTGACTGTGCTATGGTTTTGTAGTTCAGGAATTTTCCAGTTTTATTTCTGTTGCTCACTGTAGAAACTTGTGGTTTATTTCTGTGCTTTTTCACATAACTTCAATTAAACAGTGCCCTTCAAAGCTATGTTTTTTGAGCTACCGTGCATGTAGGTAACTTTTATTAGCTTTAATTCATCAGGGGGCCACAGTCTTCATTTCAGTATCATATTTACACCTTCATGGTGTTAACCAATGGCTCTGGTCCCCAGAGTATCATAGTTTGGGGCTTTGGGTTGCTTTTTCTTAAAACACTTTTGAGCATTTGTGTCTTTTTAAGTTGGTAGGTGCACACTGTACAGGTGTAAGTGCTTGTATAACACACCAGGTAGTTACAAATGTGGTCAATAGTGTCTTAATGTCACCCAATAGCATCGATCTCTTTCATATTTGATAGTTTACACCATGGGGAAGAATATTATAGAAAAGCAGCCAAAAAATAAATTCTGGGTGGTTTTTTTCTAATTCTTACACTCATAAGTGAACTAAACTTTCTCATAAAACTGTATCTGGAAGAGTTTACACTGAAGGACATACAGTAGCATAATTTACAATGTTGGCATGCTGGGCAAAATGTATTTCTTCTGTTCCTGGTAAAAAAATGCGGTTAATGCCATGGGTCTTTATATGCAACTTGAAATAAGGTGTGGGAGTGCATCCTTTCATCCCTTCTCCATTTTGTGCCATCCGGCCTCCTGCAGGTCGTTAGCCACTCCTGAAAGTTTCACCAGCCCTGAGGCTTTAATAGTGGTCGGGACAGGCAGAAGTAAAAATTATCACATACTTCCACTCATAAGCTTAGGACTGGAATTGTAGCCTGGGGCTTTGGAAGAGCCTATTGAAGACCACTGCTTTGCTTGCTTACTCTTCCCCTGTTTTTCAGCACCAGTATGACCATACAGCTGGATGCTGTTTTTATTACCAAGAACAGTGAAGAAATATTTGGAATATTTAATTGCTATGAGTGTATCAGTGAAGAAGAAATAATCTTCCCTACCTTAAACAAGACAAGAAGTTGTGCAGACCTGACCAACTTGGACAGAAATTATCTTAGGAAAAGGAATGCCACGTGAAATTGGAAAGTTCTCTTTCAGTCAAGTCAGAGTGAAATACTGAAGCCTTAATTTGCTTGCTTTTCACTGTCTTGCAGTCCCACCATCTCTTCTCTCCCTTTCTTCCTACAATCCCCTGAGTTATTCAAATGAAAAAGCTTTCTTTTGAAGGTATTTACACAAAGAACGCATTCGGTAGCGGATGAGATTTCTTCTGATCAAAAGCATCTTAGTGTGCTCTGATCTTTCCCCAGAACTTAGCTAAACGTGCAGAAAAAGGACTCTTGCTCCATACTGTTGCAGTTATGGATCCTTTTGGTGGACATTGTCATTGCACATTCTAGGGGCGTGCATCTATGCGTATCAAGGCATAATTGTTTGGGTCTCGACCAGGATATATGCCAAAGAGATTAGACTGCATCTTTCATCCTAGGGAGAAAAGAGCCTGAATGGGTTTATCATGGGGTTTTTATTCAGTCTGTCATTTCTCCCTTCTTTATAGTTCATGCTAGACTTCTAATTTTTCCCGACAGCAGTGCACACCCCTGCAGCTGGCCCTGCATGATTCCCTCCTCCTAGCCTGACACAAGAATGGATGCATAAATTTCCTGCCGTCAGGGTGCCTCCTTTAGCTGACACTGCTCCCTTTCCCCCCTAGAAGAAGTTCTGTCCCCTCTGCAGCACTCTCATTTACCACCTACTAGTTTTGCCTGCTGAGCCAAGATGCTGCCCATGACCATTATCCTGCCTATGCTAAACATCAGGAAATGGTTCTTTTCAGACAAAAATACAATATTTTTTTTTTCTTTTTTCTTCTCCAAATGACAATTATTAGTGGAAATTGGAGTGCCTTTGGCGATTGTATTTGATGCAAACATTACGCTGTACAGCAACCAGCTCCTGTGAAAGGCGAGAGCTGACTGATGGTTTGAATTAGGAGATGGAGGATGAGAAAGACTTTCATGAGCAAGAGCTTTGGTGAAAATAGAGGTATTTAGGAGGTCTTAAGTTAGAGTTGGAGATCCCTGTGTTCTCAAAGGCCCTGTATTAATTGTGAATGATTGCTTTGAACCACTGGGTGAGGGCATTGCTATCAAATCCAGGGTCTCCAGCTGCTCATCCAGTGCATTGGCAGTTTATAAATCAAATGCGACTTGTGGACTGTTTACAAAGTATTGGTTGAAAATCTCTTCCTTAGCCCTCTGTCCTCACTATAGCAGTGGAATATAACAGCTGGCTAAAAATCAATGGAATAATAGTTTAAAAGGCAGCAGTTTCTGTTCCCATCCCGAAGATGAAAGCAGGCACAGGATGAATATGTGATGTACAGGAAAAGCTTTGTCATCCTTTACCAGCAGCAAAGGGATAGGCAAAGGTCAGCTTCTATTCCAAGAGTCTTTTCCACAAAATACTAGATTTCTCAAATAGGTATTTGGTATTAGCAGTGTGTGTCTGATAGTCATAGTTGCTTTGAGAATTGAATGGTATTTTACTTCAGCTACAAGTATTTGGCTGTTTTCTCTGCTGCTGTCCTTATGATGATTCATATTGCAGTTATTTTAAAGAGGCGGATAAACTACAATTGTTTATATACAAACAGAATATGGCATTGGCTGCCAGAAACCAATCTCACTAATATTTGGCTTCCTAGGTTGCCTCGTGTTTCATGTTTTGGCTATCAGAGCAAGCTTAAATATAATTGAAAATTCCTTCTGAGTGTGCTCAAACCTAGTGGTATTTTCTGCTTTATAAATGCTAACAATTGATTATAGAACATCAGAGGTGTTAGCAGTGTTGGTGACCTTCATCTAGCCAGCTGGAATAATAGGCAAGACTTGCTTTAGGACATGCTGCTGTTGCTGACAGGTTTTGTTGCATCTGCAGCCAACTCTGTATCATTAGCAAGGAAAAAAGGGTGGACTGAGGAGAGTGGATTGTAAATGTAACGGTACTCATTCCACTAAATTTGCTTGAAAAATGATCATTTTTTGTGTCCAGTGCTGTTTTGTACTCTTCATGATCTTCTAATTAAGCCAGGACGATAGTGGATCCAGGCCTTGATTTAAGCAGCGCCGGCTGTCCTCCCTCCAGAGAAGCAAACAAAACTTCTCTCTGCTGCTGGGGGCTAAGTCGTGAACTGATTTCTCTTCTATGCTTTGGTTCCTACACCATTATTAGGAATCCCACATTAATGACTTCATGTGCAGAGCCTCATTCCTGCAGCAGACCTGCCTGCCAGCTGCACACCAGGTACAGGATGTTTAAATTTGACTTCGCATCTTGACTGTTCCCACTTAATACAGCGAGCTTTGAAGCAAAATATGGGGGTGTTGAAGAAAAAACCTTCCATGTCTAAAAACCGCCTCTTCAGACTCTGAGGCTAAGGCTCAGCTTTAAAACTGGTGATGGTGTTTATTTGAATTTATTTGATTAGAATAAAGCAGCACCTGTGATTCTTGAAAAATTAAGGAAGAAAAAAATTGTATGCCCTTGCCTGGTAGACCCCTGTGAGTAGTTTTCTAAGGGGATTACCCCTTTCTTGCTTTGGTGTTCCCTTGCTGCAGTAACAGTGGTAGAGTCCAATGGCCAGTGTGCTGGTTAGGATTAGGAGAGAAGGTATCTGTGGTTCTTGGAGAAGGGAGAAGAGGGCAAAGATGGTAGGAGTGTTAGACTTTGAAGAGCAACAGAAATAAGGCTCTGTTGGACTTGAGAACTTTCCAATCCTACATGGCATTTCTTCTTAGTGATGGAAAAAGTCTGTTTATTTTTTACGTCAGTGTCTTGTCTTTGTAATGTTTTAGGACTGGAATTCTTGCACATTATTCCCTGGATCTTTTAAATACTGTCTCTATTACTCTCTAATGAGAGTGGGTATATGGAGAAACTGAAGACGTTCTTTACTATGCATTTCCTTTTATTTTTAGATGGAAATAAAAATTTCATCAGGCTAAGCCTTACTTTCCATACTCAATTATCCCCCAGAAAGTTGAAATAAGTATAGATGTAGGCTTTTCGAGAATATGCCCCGAGAATTTAATTTCTGAAGGGAAACTGCAAGGTGACATTGCTTTTGAAAATTGAGCTTTAATAAAGGGCTTCATTTAGGCATCCATCTTTGAAAATGGGTGGTGAACTATGTAAGGGTTGGGAGGGAAAGGGAGAAAAAAATTGCAATTAGCACTGTTTGATTTGGCTACCCAATTATTGGCAGCTCAAAGTCAAACTATTACATAAATTGCTCTCGCAAAGACTGGGCTTGAGTGAGTTTGCCATGGGTCATCTAGAAAAGTGGCCCTTCCAAGGCAAAGTTAGGATGCTCTTTAAATAGCTTTCTAGTGCTTTGCATGTTCCCAGAACATCTTAAGTTGAGAGGGCACCACAGCAGAGAAAAGCAGAGAACCACCCTTACTGATAATGGCAGCTGTACTGAGTTTCCCCTTTTATAATGCTGGTTTGAATCTCCAGCAGTCAGACAGTGTAAACGTCCATCACTGGGTCAAATGTTGTACCACTCCTGTCTGGGGAAGCTGAAAGTCTGTTCTGTTGTTGCAGGTGAGAAGAGCGAGGGGGGCAGCTCAGGACTCAGTTCTGGGGCTCGCCTGGTACCCGCTGGAGCAACAACACTAAAAACTGACACCACATTGTCTCCTCTTGAAGTCCCAGCAGAAGTGGGTTCCTCTCTCCCAAGCTGTGGTGTGAGTGCAGACTTTTGGAGATTTTTTTTCAGGTAAGCTCCCTTTTTCCCTTTTTAAATGCTGTAGAGTTTTCTAAATGGGAAATTATATTCCATTTTTCTAGAGAAATTTGTTGCTATTCATCAAGACTTTCAGACATTGCTGGAGCATATAATAAGTGTTTATTACAGCTAATGGAGATAAAACTTCTAGGAGCCAATCTTGCAAGAGGCATTAAAAATTAGCAAACTAAAAAAAAAAAAAAAAAAAGGAAGAATGAACAGCTTGGCAGAGGTTCTCTATTCATAAACCTATTTATAGATGGTGTGCTGGGTAGAAGAGCAGGTTTGTGCCTCTGCCAGCAAGATGCTCCAGCCTACTGCTGTGCCAATGGTTGCCCTAATTTTACACTTACATTCTGAGTCTCCCAGGGGTATGCAGAGCAGATGTGTGATTGACCTGAATCTCGAAGGTGCGCAGGTTTGACTGCATCTCAGGATGGTCAGAAAGATTCTGTCAACTTCTTTTCCAGGATCTGTTCACGTTGATTAGCATGTGTTGACTTGACAGGTTGCTCAGAAACCAGATTGTAAAACCCTTCTCCAACTAAGAATTTTCTTTATCTTCAATGGCCAAAGAGACCTGAAGAGAAGATTGACAGAGAGGTCAAGCATGACAAGAGCACAGATATGGCTCTTGGTCTGCTTTTTAGCTGCAAAGTGGTTTAAAGCTGTTTTGGCTGCTTATTTGGTGCTGGCGATGCTCCTGGAAGCACTGCTGTTGGGAGCGCTGGTTCCAGCCTAGGGTGAGCCTGGAGAGGAAGGCAAGGCATTTCACTGGGATTGCCTGTGCCACCTTGATCTCTGTTATGGTAATAATTGACCATAGACTGGACTTTTCAGAAGATAGCAACTTAGCCTTTCCAGCAAGAGAAGCACATGTCTCCAGTCCAACACCAAAGAGAAGTGAAACAGTGAGAGAGGAGAAGAAAATTTACGAAGAGCCAAGATAAAAAACCAAATGTATTCTAGTGTTTAGCTAGTATGTGGCTGCATGCCAGTTTGGGAGCAGTTTTGTTGAGGTCTGGGTTTGTTCTTCTTTCTGGATGCTTCTGTGCATTAAGTCTTACTTCCCCTTAAAACCTAATGTGAAAGTGAAGGATCAAAATGAATTTTTATGTGCATGTGAGCTGCAGAATGAATGAAAGTGAAGACAGCTGCTCTAAAAACCCAAACAGTACATTCCGCAGTCACACATTGATTTATGTACCTAAAATAATGATTTTTTTTTCAAAACGTAGGAAAAAGCATGGAAATAGCCACTATTTAAGCTTATTTAGAAATACACATGAGGGAAGATGAGTATCACTAGGGAACAAAGGTGGGTTCTGTGGGAGATGTGAACCTAAGGGTGACAGCAAGTAATAGCAGAGTAATTTTGCTGTGGAATTTTAAACCAATTATGTGAATAACAGAGGATATGTTCTGAAAGTAGCCAGAAGTGCTTTATACTGTGGGTATAGCTAACATGGTTTCGGAAAGCCTCTGCTTGGCCAGGGTTAGCAGCTGAGATGGCAGGAGCGCATGTGTGTTTGGCTCTATGTCGGCGCCTTGCTGAAAGACAACCTTTCCTGACCTGCCTCTCCCATGGTAAATCTTAAAAAACCCACACAAAAGTGTGTCTGATAATAGCAAGAGCCTCAGCTTGTTTCTGTGTCTGACTGGAAAGTCATAGAAATCATAGACATCTGAAGTTTAGAAAGTGCTTGGTCTTCGATTTTGCAATGATTAAATCTTTGCTAAGTTGCATCAAACTACTACAAACTTTTGTTGAAATTACTTCAAATTTCATAGAACTGGACTGATTAAAGGTAATATTTCAAGCAACCTTCACTGATCCAGTTGTTTGTTGAGCTTTGTTTCTTTGAAAGGAAGATTAACATCTTTGTGCTTCTTAATAAAACGGGTACCAAAATTCCAGTGTCAGCAGTTTGGCTTGAACACCAGAGTATGTGTCTCATTGCTGTATAGAACATGGAGGATATTAATGTAGATATTAATTTTGTTCATTCCGCACAAAGCAAATAGAAGTGCTCATGCAAGAGAGTAAGATAGTTCACGGGGTTCTTCAGCATTGCCTTTGGTAATATGCAATTATGGACTGAGTAGTGGATAAAAAGGTGTTAGAGGTCTGTAAATAAGTATAAATTAGCAGGGGGTTTTGTTTGCTGTGTTTTTTCCTTACAACCATGAAAGTACCTACATGGTAGCACTTAAAAGAGAAACAAAGCCTACAAGATCTTTACTAAACTTCCTTTTCTGTCTAGGAGCTTTTTTCAAACTTCATTAATCTTCAAAGTCTTCCCTTGAAATGGGTGGCCAATGTAAGCAGTTCTGCAGATTCATTTCATCTGAAGATTTTTGTCTCTAAAGTTGCTCAAGTAAGCATAGCTGCAAATCTGATTCACTTGTGTGGCAACGAACTTCACATGTAAATCATGCTTCTAATAAGTCGGTATTGTGCTAGAAGGTGCTAATGGCTGCCATCAATCAGAGGGCTGGTAAAAGTTGTTCTCCCCTTCTCCCCCAGACTAAATGAGACAGCAATTAAATGCCCTTTTGTTGAGTGATAGCTGAGACAATGGAAATCAATGTCCAAAGCACAAACCAGAATGGCAAGTCTTAAGTATAAGCTAAGCCATGTGTCCCAAGGGATTGGCGTTGATTTGCTTACAGCTGAGAGGGTATATGAAAGGAATAACTGGGAGTGTAGACAGCAGGAGCAGCAGTAATGCTCCTTGGAGCAAAGCCAGAAGGGAATATTTGCTGAGAAGACTTCTCAGTGCGGCCGAGCTGCCATGATCTTGCCTCTGTGCAACCCGGGCTCAGTGGATGATACAGTTTTGACCTGGAACAGGCCCTGACGTTTGACCATATTCAGAAAATACGGTACCAAGTTTGTCTGTGGTATTATTTTATGTTGGCTGCTCAAGAACAGGCAGTATCTGGTCTGGTGTGAAGCCTAATGATACAAAACTAGCCTTTCAGCTTTTCTGAAAGTGCTTCAGCTGGCAAGGTGATTTTGTACTCAACCAAGTGCTGTTATTGACATGGTTTAGAACCCAGGAACAGGATTTGCCGCACTGTCAAGCTGCATCCTGAGAACAACATTCTTGCCTCCCCCCCACAAATGCAATCATTTTGTTTCTGAATACTAGACTTAATCTTGTGTTTCTCCCTAATAAAATTGCACTGGATAAAGCAGTTTGCTCATCCATTTCTTGTAGCTGAAAACAATTCCTTGATATCCTTAGTGCTGGTTAACAATTTTGTCCAGAAGACATGTGGTCACTTCGGTGCCTGAGCGTGTTTTTCCTGTCTTCTTCACTCCAGACCTGCTACAAAGCTCATTATGGCAATAGGACACTTCCCTTTGACTCCAACTCACAACTCTGCCTTAGCTTTACTGCCTTGCTGAAAGGGCCTTAAGTTACTCCTGTGCACAGGGCTGCATTGTCTTTAATCTGTGTGGGTTTTTTGTTTTGGTTGGGGGTGCTTTTCCTGCTGTTGTACAAAACTGTAAATGCATTGAGAACAACAAGATACGTTTACTAACAGCAAGGCACGCTGCTGTCATGCAGCTCATGCTGTTGGCAGAGACTGTGGCTATATGATGCTTTGCAGCAGCTAGGCTGAACTGAAAGGAAGTCTTTGCAAATTTAAGGCTCCAAAGAAATGTAACAGTAAGAAATGTTTTATTTTTGTGCCTGAAAAGTGTTACATGCAGATGACCAGATTAATCTGAAGTAATACTAGAATTTGAGGAAAAGAAACCACATCTGTTTAGAGAGTTCAGTATTGAATTTGTTCTGTGAAGTGCTATATCTGTCGCAGCTCTTTTGAGTGTTTGAACAAAGGAAAACTCAGCTATGTGTATTAAGAGGCCCACAGAAATGTGCAGGTGTAAAGAATGAACTCATACAAAGCCTGCTAGTTGGTGTTCCTTGTCCTTATTGCTAAATGGTAAGACAGTGTCTTTTCCTTGTGTTTGAAGAGTGGAGGAGCCTCTTTTCAAACTTGCTTTCTACTGTATTCTTGTTTAGTCTTTGTTTTCATAGTATTGACAATTACAGGGAAAGACACTTCACATTCCCATTGTCCTCATATCAGTTCAGGTGTTCACCTTTGATGTTAACTCTGCTTCTAGCCTTGCCTTGCACCTCACCTGTGCATCAGGTTCTCTATTAAAGCACGGACCCAAGGAACCAGGAGGTACTCTGTAGAGTACAGCAATATACTGCCATGTTACCAGTATCAGTGTAATACTTCGAACCTTATAGTGAAGACCTTAGATCATTAATGTAATCTTTACTGTTACCAACACTGATACCTTTTCCTAGACATTAAAGCATTCTTATCAATATATACATAATACTAAATTGTACAATGTGGCCAAAATGATCATAGGCATAGAGAGTGCAAAAGCGATTTGTACTGTTTTAAATTTTATTATTCTGTATGCAATTTTGAATAATCACAGGTTAAGTTTTTTTAAGCATCTACTTGTATATTGCAAGCCTTCAGCAGTCCAATAAAGCAGAACCATTTGATGTGTCCATTACCTCCTGCAAATGCCTGGGAATACAATGGAGTAGCATGCAGACTTCAGAGCTGTCATGACAGGTATTAAGAACGTGTCAAATCCCAGTGATGACTGATAACATATCTGTCATTTGTGATGGGATTATTAGGAAGAGGAAAACTACTAGGAGAAAGATACTCCAAGAATAAAAAGAAACGGGGAGGGGAAGAGGGGGGGAGAAAGGATTTACTGTTCTTTGGAGCTGCCTGGTTTAATTAAGCCTTGTCTAGTCCATAAACAAATCTATTAACTTTCTGAATGCTTTCACAGCTTATGCACTTCAGTGCTGCAGCAGTAACCCCATGGAATTTAGGTTTCTCTTTGGTGGATATTTGCAACGTAGGTATTGTGGCTGTGATGAAGGTTGTTGACCAGTACATGGAAATAGCTAGTGCTATACCTTTTAAATGTTGTTTTCTAATTGCAAGTTTAACACAATACTGTAGAAGAAAGAATTCGGTAGGCACATGAGACGCTTTCTGATTGAAACACTTCATAGAACTGAGGAAGGCAAACAGCCTGCTAGTGCTTGCAACTAGACTTGCATCTTTAGTAGCAAAAGGACATGAAGGATTGCTCTTTCTTAGTCGGGATGTGTGTATCTTAGAAGGCTGAGCTTCATCTCACTTGTAAAACTAGGTTGTGCTGCATGAGTCCAGTGCTCCCAGTACACAAACTGATGTTTCAGGTGCTTTAGGTTGAGCCATAAACACATCAAAGGCCTGAAATCGGTTAAGTGTTAAGACAAATGAAGCATCTTATTCTGTTGCCTGCTGGTACTTGGCAATGCCAGGACAGAGGAAGTGACCTGTGTGCTTCTTGCTGTCAGTGCCTTTTTGGTGCAGGAGTATCCCCAGGAGCGGTTAACCAGGAAAGTTATCTCATATGTGCCCTCTCCATCCCCCCAGCTCAATTTGAGGCATGTTAGATGTCAGGAGAGGGGGAGACTTGAAGTTCAGTGGGCTTAGGCAACTATTTCTAGTTGTCATATGCTCCCTTAAATCCCCTTTCAGCAGGAGACAGCAGCCTTTGAAGAGAGACCTATAACCAGATTGTTCCTCTGCCCTTGCTGCCAACTTATCTGTTGGCTTTTTATGAAAAAGGACCTGGTCTTTGTCTCTGCCCCTTCCACAGGCACAGACAAGATGCTTACCCACTCTCTTGGGGCCCCAGTCCATTGAGGAAGCAAAGGTAGTGGAGGGCAGCCCAGTGACCAAGTGGGTGTTTGGGTGCCACTGGACTCTTGCTGTAGAGCAGCTGCTGTGTGGGATGTGTTCAACCAGAATGGCTGATGGCTTGGATAATGCATCTAGTGGCCATCCACATGGGTTAATGGCTCAGAGAGGAGCAGCTGCTCTGAAGATAAGCAGGAGGCCAACACATGGTCTTGGGTTTGTGAAGCAGAGATGAAGAGCAGAGAGAGAACACCCATGTGAAGTCTAAGCTGTAGCTGTTGCTGTGCAGAGTGAGCAATGTTTGTTTGATGTTTAAATGATCACTGGTATGTAAGGAGCACACAGTGGCCTAGCCAAAAGCAAACGCTGTCAGGTGGCTTTGGACCCTGTTCCTCACAGTCATGAATGGCAAATTAGCTGCCCTAAACTGCCCATGTCTACCTTCTGTCACACAGCACAGACAGGTTGAGGCCACCCCCCTCCAGGTGGACCCACTGCTGTCCTCCAATGGGATGAGCTCCCATCTTGGGTTAGGTGACCCTGCAGCAGCCCTGCCATGGGGCAGGGAGCGTGGTGGGACGGTGGGACTGGTGGCCCACCTCTCACCCCTGAAGAAGGATGAGCTAGAACACATGCCAGTGGCTGCATGGGCACGGAGGATGTGAGCACAGGCTATGAGCTGTGGAGTGAGCTACAGCAGGGGTGGAGATGGTACCCACCATGCTTGTGCTTACAGCAGGCTATCTCATGTGTTCCGTAGGTGAAGAGCATGCACCAGGGCTGTTGCAGACACCCATGGGCTCGTGCTCCCCTCATGGAAACTCGCTTGTATGCCCAAGGCCTTGGGAAGAGCCTTTCTCCCCCTCCCTCCTCCATCTCTAAATACACATTTACACCACCCACAAAGGTTCTGGCTGAGCAAAGACCAAAGAGCATCCTGAAGCAAAGACGCCAGGTTTTAAATGTGATGTATTGCAGCTTAATTCATTTCCCAAGGTAGTTCTCTCAAGGGCCTCATGGCAACCATCCCAAAACAACCAGTAATTTGGGTACTTCAACCCAAAGCTGGTTCAGCTTAAGAGTTGTTAAAGGAGCCTTAATATTTTTTATTATTATTATTATTATTATTTCCTCCAGAAGCTGAACTCAGCATTTCTTCAGAGTAACTTGAACTGTGCACCCAGAAATCATTAATCATACTGTAAAATCTTGGCTTCAGCTTCCCCCTTTATAAATAGGAGATTAACATACGGGCTGTTAATGTTGTGTCTTGCTGGCTGGCAGTACCTTGCTTCATAGCAATTCAGTATGGTTTTGTAAAGAGAAAGGGCTGTGGAGAACAGCGCTGCAGGAAAGAGACTTCCTCCACCGGTCACAGGTTTGCTTTTGGCCCTGGGTAGATGCAACACAGATGTTCATGTATATTGATGATGGGCAGCCTACGGTGTGTGACTTTGCTCTGTAGTGGCTACCCCTTCGGGAGAAGACACCAGCACACATAAGGACTTGCTGGCAGCATTCACAGACTGCTTTATTTTTTTTCCAGTGCTCTCATTGTCTTTCATCAACTCCCATATTTAATAGATTTATGTGTGAATGGGTTTTCTGTCCTGAGAAAGGACTCTTTTCTGAGTACTTCTCTGAGGGAAGCGATTCCTTTCCTGAACTCTCTCTCCCTTCCCCAATTCACTAGGTTTTGTCAGCTTAAAAGAAGAAATAGGAGCATTTATCTAGCAGGTATTGCAAAAGTTGGCATGAGACTCATTTATTTTTTCTCTTCATTTTGCCGTATATCAGTTGTCCAGAGATAACACAGAAAATCATGGGGTTTAGGGAGTCACCTCTAAAGATCATTGAACTTTGAATAAAATTCCTTTGGGGTCCAAGGTCAACACTGCCCTGCATGGTCTCAGTGCTGTTTTACACGTGCTCACACTTAGCTGCAATCCAGTTCTTGATCTTTGTTTTTATTTAGTGGGAGGTTTAGAAGCATCCTTTGAAAACCAAACCAAACTACCACTACCATCCAGTTTAAACACACACAAAACACTGAAACACTGCTTTGCTTTGCTGAAAAACACCCAGCAAAGAAATCGCTTTATAAGTCTAACTCTCCGTTCATCGCATATTTGAATGAATATTGATTTCCATGTTTGTTTGGACAAAATAAAATGTTTCCAAAAATTAAAGATATGGGCAGTAGTTGTGTTTTCTGTTTGGGGGAGGCAAGCTGGAAGGGAAAATACTGCAAAACTACTTTCTTTTGCTGATAACAAACAAAGCCCAAAGGGAGATTTCTGTTTTGAAAATATGTAACTGTTGACATGAGGATGTTTGTTAGCGTATTTTTAGTGCTGATAAAGGAAAGCAACATTCATTGGAGTTTTGGTAATCTTGAATGAAAACACATGGATTATGGGGGTTTCATTCTGCTCCCCATCCCTGTCTTCTTGCTCAGGGTGCTGGTAACCCTGAGGACAACTGGTCTACTATTAACAACTATTAACAAAGGCATTAAGCACTTCACCTTTTCCTCATCTCTTGTCACTATGTTTTCCCCCAGGTCCAAGAAAGGATGGAAGTTCTCCTTAGCCCTTCTTTTGTTGCCAGAGTATTTATGGACACATTTTTTATCATTGTGGAGCAGTCATGAAAAACATTTTTAGTATTGTTACTGTGCTACCTGACAGCAAGTTGTCTCTACTATACAATTTTCTTCTGACCTCTTACACACCAATTGTATTGGGAAAACATTAATTAAATGGGAACAATGTATTTATTGTGACTTGAAGTTGCTTTTATCATGGTTGCTATTATTCAGGTTCCTGAACAGGAGTGAAAGAGTCTGCCTAAAGATGCTCTCCAAGCGCTCTGTTTAAGGATGGCGTTTTGTTCGTAACTGCCAAAAAGTAGCCGCAAACTATAAAAGGAAAAATTCCCTTCTTTGCGATTTCAGTCCCTTGAGTATTGATACAAAATGGTTTATATTAATTCACTTCCAGATTTAGCTTAATTTTAGCCTCGGTCATGGCCTACCAATGTGTTTTGCTCTTCTTTAAATGGACAATGTATCCTTTAGTAACGCCTTGAAAAGACAGCAGTTTTTACAGTGCTGCGAAGAAAGGTGGGGCCTTGTGGAAATTCAATTGGAATCTAGTTTAGACACTAATTTTTTTAGGGATTTTTTTCATGGTACAGGAATAACTTAGTGCCCTGTACAGACCAGTGGCTGTAGAAGTTATAGAGCTGGTAGTGGCTGTCATCTAAAGATCATGAGGCAGATGAAAGAACTGGGAGACTGAGGATAAGATTTTGCATTCAGAGTCCAGAAAGCCATGTCCCTGTGAAAAGGCTTGGAACCCCACCACTTCTTACTTCCCTAATGATGTAATTTGGCTTGACAGAACCAGTTGTATCTTCTCATAAACCCTGGTTTATTATTGCATATCACATGATAGGGATATACAGCATCTTCAAATGGAAGACAGAGCAATACTTTTTTCTTTTCCAAAACAGAAAAATAGTTTTGTGGCACCCAGTCTCTTCCATAAAGTTACACTCACTCAAGCCCTACCCAGCAGAAATGTTACTGCTCTGAAGTGCTCTATTACATTCTTATCCATCCTATTCTTACTTTCTTAGTGTTCCTGCATTTCTATTATGTCGTTCTCTGATGTGTCAGACTGATTATATATCATGCAGAAAGGCAGTTTGCTTTTCTTAACTCTCCTGCCCAGCTGTAACCAATTCCTCTGTCACCCTCTGTCACTAAATATTCTCCTGCCATTTTAGAGCATTTTCAAAGCATTTGTGTTAGTCTTAGTGGTGTGTGAAGTTCTCCTTACCAGACTCTGGCTACATGTATTCATATGAAGTTTTGCCATAGCATGGGATGGAGATGATTGTGACTAGGAGTGTGTTAGTTCATAAAGAATTTAAATCACAAGATTTACAAGGGGGGCACTAATTGATCTGAGGAGCTGGATGATGCCAGATGCTTCAGAAAGTTGGGTGACCTGTTGAGATCCCACTACTGCCAGAGAAGAATGTGTAGCCTGAAACACAGGGTGGGAATAGCTGAATTCTTATGTTATGTGTGTCAGGGAAGCTTTGCAGCTGTGCTGCTCTGGCTCCCCTGCTGCCAGCTTTCAGCTGAGCTTTTACCAAGCCTGCTCGCAGTCAGGTATCCTGAGAGCAGCTCAGGTATGGTCTCAGTATTCAGTCTGTTACTGCAGACCTACAGGCTTTGTGGAGCATAACCCCCGTTGGCTATTTCAGTGTGCCAGGGTTCTTCATCCCCATCCTCTTCTGCCAGAATATCTATCAAAAAAATATTTTACTATTTTTTTTTTACATGAAGAGCTTATCCCACCTGATTGTTTCGATGTCCCTGCTCATTGTTTGCTATCTTACTTCTTTCTGGTGATGGGCATGCTGCAGTTTGACTTTAGGCTTTGCGATATACACAGTTTGGGAAAAAACTGATCACATTCTATGTATGGAATACAGAAAGCAGAAATAGAAGCTTGCAAATTGCTTAAAAACCACTGTATGTTTTAAAACTTATTTCTTACCTTGCAGTTATCTGTTAGGGTCTGCTTTAGAGTCAGCTATTTGTATAGTTATTTATATTACTGCATGTTTCATAACTGGCACTCAAAAAATGGTGTTTATTCTTTTCCTCCTGATGTGAAAGCCATTCTCTGTCAGTAAGTTGTCAAGCTACCCTTTTGTCATCATTGCTGCCTGGCTGTGTTCTTTCACATTGAGTCTTCTCAATCTTGCCAGCCTAATGTGTTAAATTCTTTAACGAGAATGTTCTAGTTTTGGAGCGCTAAGAGCTTTGCTTGTTTTTCTTCATGAATGGAATGAAGCACTTCTTGGTGAAGATACAAATGAAGCAGAAACTGAAAAAATTAGACTTCCTTTGTGATCAGTAGAGGAAAAATGGACACTTCTGGACTGTTATCCACCACAGCCCTTGAGCTCTCCACCTTGAAGAAGATTAACTGTATTCTCCAAGTGCCTGGTTTTCTTGGCTGATAATGAGAGGTTAGTTGGCTCACTGCAAGAGCTATTTCCACATTGTTGCTACAGAATTTTAGATAGGCTCCAGCATTTCAGTTTCAGCAATGAATAGCAGAGCTGAGCAAGGACCTTGTCTCTCTTCTACTGTGTTTCTCTTGAAAAATACAAACAAGAATGGCCCAAACCTGATTTTGCTTTTGCCTCCAGTTCACATGGCAAAGTTGATCTGTGAGATCCTCTATCCTTCCCCCACCCCAATTTTTTGTTTTTACTTTTTCCCTGGGAGCAAGGCTGGCTACAAAAAGGCTGATTTAAAGTTTGAATATTCAGAAGCTGAATGTGGTGAAGTACTTCAAAAATAGGCTGTTCTTAGAAGCATTGCACAGTAGTGCTGGGAAAGCTGTACCAAATACATGTAGTAAGCAGATTATTTTTTTCTAACATTAGCCTTTTCCCTGCTATGCTTGGGGAACTTGGTCCAAATTGACTTTTTGAGACTATGTTATAGTTCACATTTTCGTACTCGTGATAAAGCAGAAAATGGTATACGCTATTCAAGGTCAAAATGATTCTGACTTCTGCTTTCCACGAATTGTATTTAGTGCTGTGGGTGGCCTTCTGAAAAGTTGTTTGTCCTAGAGATGGTCTCAAGCTTTGCACATAAGGCAAGGATGAAAAATGTATAGGACAGTAACAATTCCTGTACCTGTAATAAATTACAAAGGAGTTTTCCCTCCATATCAGTACAATTGTCCACCTATGCTTTGTCTTACAAAGCACTGTATCCTTTTTGTTCCTATGAAAGTGCATGATATTCTGCAGCATGCATTAGGGAATGATGTGTGCATTAGGCTAAAGCCCCGCGTCTGCTCCATGAGCAGCTGAGCTGCTGAGGGACATCCGTATGGGCAGGCAGAGCTAGCTGGTCAGAATGGCTGAGCCAGCCTCATCCCTTGGGTACCAGCTCTGCTGCTACCTATGGTGATGTGAGCTGACTTGGATAACTCTTATCAACCACAGTGCTCAAGGAGAATTAGAGTAAAAGGAGATACTTAGTTTGACAGAGCAAAGAAATGACCTTGTGGAAAAATAACATGAGGATTTTGTGTGCTTCCCACCCCAGCTGCGCTGGGTCAGGGTGTTGAGCATTGAGGACAGTAGTAGTATGGTAATATGCCAGCTACCCTGTGAAGAAAGAGCTTGCCGAAAGCCCAATGACATCTGAGTTTCGATCCTCTAACCAGGTTGGCACTTTTGGTTTAATCCCTGTTATCACTGTATAGGATTTTCTAGCTAAAAAATGTCTTGTCTTAGTCTCTGTTGTTGATTTACTGGCTTTGATGACAGTGTCAGTCACTTGTGTGCTCTGTTTTCTTGTCAAAATGTATTTTCTTCTATTAGTTTGCAGATTTTCATGAGGTGAATTGGTATGCTTGGGTCTATATTGTTTATGATTTAATTTTACTCATTTTCTTTCTTAACTAAATATTCTTAGCCTTTTCAATTTTGTTTCATATGTAAGCTTTCTAGAGCTGCATTACATGTGTTTGGTTTTAATTAATTATACATCAGCTAGTGATATATATATGTAAATACATGAAGCTAATATTCTTATTCATTTAGTGCTGAAATGTACTTTTGCAAAGTGATAGGCTTGTTTGTTCTTTAGTGTCTCTGACTCATGATTACAGGCAGATTTTTTTTTCATGCAGAGGACAGAGTAGCAGAAATAAGCTTTGACCTATTGCTTTTAATTTCTGAAAGGAAATTGTTTTCTGGATCACCCACATCCCTTCCTTCTCTCAGACTCTTGCTGGGTGCTGGAAAAGGTGAGAAGCTTTGGCACCTCTGCCCAAATGCATCCTTCACTGCAGCATCCCAGAAGGCAGAACTCTGTGGGGTGACAGCCCCTTTGTCTCTGCCCATGGGGCCCACATATCTGACAGGGTGGGCATCTGTACAGCTTTCCCCTTGAGAGTCTCATTTAGCAGCTGGCTGGAGTGAGTGGAAAAGTCACCAATTCACTTGCAAAACCATAATTTGCACTTAAGCAGGGCAACAGGGGAGCTATATGCCTGTATTTCAAAACAATCTGAGTTGCTCACAGCCTTTTTATCAGACACTGCAGCTTTTCCTATAGTGGTGCTCCCAGCCAGCCAGCTTGTTTCTCTGGAGGCACAGGGCAGCATTTCTGAACTCCTTCTCTCCAAGTACTAGTGGCCTTTGATCTTCCTTCCCGAAGCTTGGCAAAGAGCCCTGCCATCAGGAGGAGGAGTCCTTCAAAGCTGGATAATTAGTTAGAAGGGAGGCTTCTGAGTGTTGGGATCATTGTTTCACCTTTCCTGCCTCCTTACCAACACGACTTGTATGGCTTCTATATGCTCTTTAACTCTGTTTGGGTGGGCAACAAAACAAAACAAGAAGATGCAATAGTTGGAGGTTTTTTGTTTGTTTTTTTAAAAAGAAAAAGACACAAATGCTCCCTTAGTTCAGCCCACACCAATGTAGTTGTTTTCTAACCTCTCAAAACATATCTACATTTATATAGTGGGAAGATACCACTTGGCTTTATTTCAACGCCCTGCCCTGCCCTACCTCAAACTCCAAATCTATTTGTCACTCTACCAAGTTACTTTTTGCCCATAGTTTCCAAACAGTGCCCAGGTATTTAAAAACAGAAATGATCACAGTATAGCAACAACAAAGTCTCTTGCATAATTCATTTGCATTTGTGCATTATCCATGAGAAGGTATCTCCAAATGCAACACGCTGTAGTTACTTGTCTTTGTGGTTCTATTTTAATCTCCTCTTGCAAGAAGGAAGTTCCATGATCACAGCCAACCGAAAAAGTTCTCCCTTCTTTATGCATGGACTTCTTCCAGTTTGAACCACCCATATGGGATGTCTGACTCCCTTTGAAGTTGATGGAAAAGACTTTTGCTCTGTAAATACTCAGTATATGGCCTAAACATGCACTGTGCTGGCTCCCAGAATAGTTTTCAATGGCAAGGATTCCTGCACGTTTTTGGGACTTGCCTACGTTTTTGTTGTAAAGTAGTGGCAAGACCTGGTATTTGAAATATGTCTTCACTGGACCCTGACACTGCACGAGATTGTTTCTTCTGATGTTAGCATCTGGATTCCAACATGACTAGTGCTTCCAGAGTTTTTTGCTTTCCTTGCATTCCTCAGCATGAAATTTACCACCAAATGGAGAAAAACTATGCTGGAATGGATCCTAGGAAAAGCACATAAATGGTGTATTACTTCCAAGCTGTCCTGTCAACTGAATAGCTCCTCCCAACCTCTTTCCCTGCCACTCTTGTTATTGATAAGAATTTTTCATTGCTGTCTTTTCTGCCACTAATCCTGTGGAAAGATTCTGGCTCGGTCCTGGAAGGTAAAAATATCTTATATGTGGCTCCAGACCGGCAACTAAGAGATTAAGTTTTAGGTAAAACAGAAGCAACTAACCAAACAAAACAAAGCAAAAACCCCAACAAACCAGGCTAAGTGCTGAGATGTTACTCTGGCAAAATCCTGTTGACTTTACAGGCCATTGGGTTGAATAAAAATTAGTAAAACGTGATATGGGACAGCATGGAGATGGCTGCCGACCGATTACTGTGTTGCTTGTTCTATATGCAGTTGTATTTTCACATACTCTTTGCTTTATGCGCCTGAGACAGTAGTTTGTAATTCAGACAGCCAAAAGGCAGCTTCTTTGAGGGCAGCAGTATTAAAAATATTGCTTCTTTTTGGCAAACTAGAAACATTCTTGTGTGTGTTTAAGAAAGATGGGCTGGATATTTTTGGACACTCACTAATTCAGTTCAGCTGTTCTTGTTGTTTTGTTAGCTTGGGTTTGGAAAATGAGAGCAAGGGAGAATATATAGAATTACATGAAAAGTAATTCTTTATACAGCTGCAGACCACCTTCTTCATATCTTCTCAGTATATCAAGAAATCAATCATTTACTATGTCTTATAATTTGTAATTCAAAACACGTATCATTGTAATGGGCAGACCAATTTGGTTTTATCAAAGTAATCATCTGAGGGTAATATTCTCTTACATAGTCACTGGTATACCAACTCTTGTATCTGTAGTGTCTGTTTATTTTTGCTGTGTTTATGAATTTACTTACAAAGCAAAAGGTAAGAAAGATTATGTGGGGGAGGGAGGAGGGAAATAAAAGGAATGGTAAGAAGGCTCGTGGAAAACATTGCTGCAGAAAGTCCCATGGGGAGCTGTACCCAACCCCTGAAGCAACTGCACACTATAGAAGTAAAACCACATTAACGTAAGCTGGTGGATGGGTTTTATGGCCAGGAAAAGAAAATGGGGATGGTTGTGGGACAAGGTGGGGCTACTTTTCATCTTTATCCAGAGGCAGCTATTTAGTTTGCTTCACCCACTGGAGAGTGGAGGCAGGAGCAGATAGTTTGCCAGCCTTGCACATGGTTATAAAAGGATGAGATATGGTGTGGGAGGAGAAAAGGGAAAATGAGAGTCAGGGAAGCAAACAAAAGGAGGAGGGAAAAAAAATCTGCTTGAGTTAGTGTGAAGCCCCAGAAAATCTTTAGGCCTCTGAAGATAAGTGGATGCTATTCTTCTTGGGTTTCTTTTAGTTTTTGGTGGTGCTCACGCTTCGCGTTGTATGTCTTGTTAAAAGTGAATGGGAGAGGTTATCTCTGTTGTGAGAGGACTTTTTCTTTTCCAGACCAAGAAGGTGATTACTCAGGAGAAGGTTCTTAAAACCACAATAAATCTTAGAATCCCAGTAGCTAGCCCCAATATATTTGATGTTGTAAGCTTTGCATTAAGATGATGTGTTTCTACTGCTCCTTTACTACACTAGCAAGGGATATACTATTTTTAATGTTGCATCTGTTAGCAGTCAGTAGCTTAATGATGGCATTCCCAAAACTGGAATACCAAACCAAAAACGTGTTTAGGGTGCTTATGGGCACCTTGAGGTTCTTGACAGAACTGGTTTATTTTAATTGACTTAATAAAGTAAATGTGCTGTAGAAACAAGATAAAGTGTTTTCAGGTTGGGGCGCATTAGTTTGCCAGTAGTAAAATCTAAATTGCACTACAGTATGCAGCCATCCCTAGAAGATGGGGGTTGATAAGGTGGTGCAATACAGAATCATTAGGATTGAATGGGTTTCTGGATATCATCTATTCCAACCCCCCTGCTAAGGCAGGGCCACCTAGAGCAGGTTATGTCCCTGCTCAGAATGGCATGCTCTGCTTTCCTACTTCCTTGAACCTGCCGCTTCCCTCGGAGCAGCCGGAAAAGTTAGGGCACAGACCAGGGACTTTTCTGTGGGTGGTTTATGTTTATTATGAGCTAAGTACAAAGGGATCTGGACTAAATATGATGATGGTTTTACAGTGCATTCTGGATGCCTTAGATGGAGAGGGAAGTTATGATGATCAAAACACTTTCTTTAAAAATTGGAGCCTGTACTGACTTTTGAAGCTACAGAATAAGTGCCCTTCTGCGTGATTAGTTTAGGCTGTGGCATTCACAATGGCAGATGATAAATACAACTGGCATAACATGCTGGTTATGCTTCTGGGTGTAGATTTTGAGTACAGTTTTGTCTGTCAGGGAGAGTGTGTGGGTGACTGCAACTCTGAACACTTGCTCCATAGCTCCAAAATTGGAGCACAGCTGAGAGGCAGGACTTTTAGGCATCTATGGGATCCTGCCTGCTTTTAAAATGTATTTATTTCCAAGATTGTTAATGCACATAAATCACCTAGCTCTTCAGGGACAGCTGGATTTGTTTTAAAATTGCTAGGTATGACATAACATCGGAGTCAATAGTCTGTCTGCAGTAATGGAGCCAAGAGGACTCGGGCCCATGGTGGGACAGCTGTTGTGGGGCAGATGAAACCTACTTCAACACCAAATTATTATATTTTGGGTCAGCTGCATAGGAGTACAAAAATAACTTACGCAGAGAGGAGACAGCTGGCTGGTCAGGAAGGGGGCACTGCATGGGCAGGGGCAAGCAGGTCTGATGGGATCTCCATACCAGCCACCTCCCAGACCAAGAGATGGATCAGGGTCAATCCCAACTGCCTGTGGCTCCTCTCTGCTGTCAGGGGACATGGAAGGAGAGATGGGGAGAGGAGCCCAGCTGTTACTAGGGGTGGAGGAGCAGCCTGCATGGGCACCATCAGGTGCCAGGGATCTAGAGCTGGGATGGGTCTTTTCCCTTCCCTGGGCTGCTTTGGGTCTTCATTACAGTGTCCTCCTGCAGGTTCTCACTACCCTGGTTCCTCTCTGCATCCCAGTCCTGCTCCCTCCATCCTCTTCTCACTGTTTTTATTTTCCTCTCTATCTGATCCTGGCCTAAATATCCCCCACACCGGGGGTAAGGGGTTTTCTGCCCTCTCACCTTGTGCCTCAGCCCCCTTCTGTTTGCAGTTCAGTAACCACATTCGTAACGAATGTAAATGGAACCTTACATTGTTTTTTATATGAAGAGGTCTGCCTAGGTTGATAGTAATTCGTCATAGCTCTTGCTAGCTTCAGAACTGCATCTATTAAAGTGGGAGGTTGGGTATGTTAGGTGTTTGGTTTTTGTTTTTAAAGATGGTTTAAACTAGATGAAAAGACAACAAGTGGTTAAAAACAGCTTTGGGTCACTGGCTCACAAGGGCTTACCTAGTATAAATACATAGGAATCATTTGAAAGGCATCTCAGGTGATATGGAAATTTATATGTCTGCTAACTGTCTGGGCAAATTAGGGAATTAATTGAAAGGGAATGTTACCTCTTTAGCCGAGCAAGCTAATGTCAGAAGAACCTTGTACCTTGCATTTAAGACTTACAGTGGGGATTTTTCCAGAATAACCTGTAAATGAAAGGCAGCCTTGGAATGGAGGCAAGTGTTCTGGTAAATTATCTGCTTCCCTATGTTAGTAACTGCATGCTGAGGTTAAATCTTACACGATGAAGTAAAGTTCCTTCTGCCTCGCAGCCCTTCCATATTGGAGATTAAACAACATGCTTTAAAGTATGGGTTTGAATGTGAAAAAAAATCTTGTGTAAAAGCATTATGAGCAGTTCTTAAATATGTGCAAGTGTGTATATATTTTTTGTATTTTCTTTGAAATTACTGAACCCATTCAGTCAGAATCCAAAGCAATACTCAGAAATGCTCAAAACAGAAAGGGCATCTTTGAAAATATACTCCCATATAGGAAGGATGAGCATCTTTTGGAACTTTGGTAATGAGGCTGTTGCACTGTGTGAGAGGGAGAGGAGCTGGGACTTTAGTAAGCATTTGCAAGACTGAGCCCTGAGTACAGAGCTACCCTCTTGGAAAGAAACCACCCTGAATTAGTGTTATTTTAGTTGTTTCTGGTTTGGGGACCTCGGGGATCATTTACCACCTCCTTGAAAACCACACAGTTCCTCCAGTAGAGTAGGAGGAGGTTTTTGAAAAGAGGGAAAAGTGCTTAATGTTCCCATGATCCCAGAGTTGGGAATTTGCAAGATGCTGAGGGAAACCAGGAAAGCAGAGTGCTTCTTCCAAGTGGATTTGGAATTTGAACAGTAACCTGAATGCATGTCCAATTCAAACTGAAGGCATACAGTGAAAGTTAGTACTTTTTAATAATTGGTTTTTGATTTGCTGGGCAAACAGAATACTCTAAAAGAGCATGCTGCAATTCTGTGACCTAAACCTGCTTTCAGGTGTCCTAACTGTAAGTTACAGTTTGTCTTCCAAAGACTGATAGAAAACTACCGCAGTTGCTGGTATGAAAAGTAAGAATAGATTACCTCTAACAGTACTTGAAAGAGAGATGTGTAATGGTGGACTTCAAAGCCAGCCTCATGATCACAGGTGTTTGACTAAGATAGAACATCATTTTTTTGTTGTTGTTCTGAAATGCTGTTGTATTTCTGCAAGTACGAATAGTGTTAGATATATATCAGAATTAACGTACTGCAGTTTGATCATCACAGGTCAGCCATAAATGTGCAACTTCCTAGGGCTGTAAACCACAGGCTGTGTAAGTGTTTTGGAATAAAATATTTATGCAGTTAGTGTTGAGCACTGTTGCTAATTTAGACTAGTCATTGGAAAACAATGTTCTCTTTATTGTGTATTGTTAAAACATAAGTGCTGCCATTTGACTTCATAAACACAATAAAAAAAATCATGGGTTTAAATTAATTCGTATTATTTCTAAAGAAATACACCAAAATACCTGTCAGTCTCTTCGAGAATGTGCAGCCCTGTGCACAGGTTCATTTTGATTTAAATGAAGATTACCCTGAAATTAAACTTCTGGCTCTTAAGTGGATAATTGGCAAAGCAAGCCATAAATTGCTTCTTCATTAGACAGCTTACAAGACTGAGAAATCAAATTGGGGGAGGGTATTTGTAGTTTTGGTTTTGGTTTGTTGTTTGCAGGAGTTTTATTCTTCTTCATTGGCATCTGGAAAAGTAAAGATTTGGGAAAGAAAAGGGAAAAAAATAATGTTTTGTTCAAGGTTATGGAACTAATTTTAGGATAGTCAACAGTACCTGCATTTTGCATATATATTAAATGAAATGTAGAATATCTTTATTAGAGTACCCCTTGAGAGAGGATGCCGTTTTGCTTTTAAAAAATACTATGATTTTATGCAGCATCTCAATGCATTACTCATTCTATTTTAGTACTAATGCTTTGGGGGAGGAAGGGGTTTGTCCCTGAAACTCACTAGCTATAAGCTCTCAGTATCAATCTTCTCTTTTTTTTCACAGCTCCCTCGCATCTCTGTGCTACCAGGGGATTTCTGGCTACTTTTTGCCTATGCAAAACTAATTTCCCTCTCTGCTGCTGTACTAACAAGAATGCTGAACGTTTGGGAGAATATTTTCCTGTCAACTCCTTTGTTGATCAGCGGGGCAGATGCTGTGTTTTTTACAGGAGAGGAGATGCAAAAGCTGATGAATCCTCTCAAAAAAGAATCTAATTTAGCACCTGAAAGTTGCTTGACCAGATATTATTGGCTTGATGGATGACAGTCCCTCTGGAGCATATACAGATAAGCCACCTTCATTATTTATGGGCATTCATTAAAGTAAGCAGCAGAAACCTTATTGATCTTACAGATTCACCTCTATGGAATTAGAGGAGACTTTTGGACTAGATGAGAGTCTAAAAATATTTAGATTTTTTTATGAGGAGGTAGTATCAAAATATGGTAACTTTATCTGTTACAATAGTCTTGCCTAGAGGAGCAACCTTTTTCAAAGAATCTTCTCTCGATTAAAGTATGAATTTTTAGTTTTATGGACAATGAGGAAAACATTTACCTATCTGGGGATATAAGTTAGTCAAGAGTAAAGATTTCACTTAAATAATTTCATACCTGTAATCCTTGCTATATCACTTTGGGACATTAAATTAGAGTAAACTACACTGAAGAGCTGTGCATTGCTTTATCCAGGTTAGTGGTACCATTGCCAATTTACGGTGCAGCCACAAGCTTGTATTTGCTAACTCCAGACACATCATTTGTGAAGCAGTCTGTCCATGAGAGTTTAGAGGTGGAAAACAAGCAAAAGCATTTTGTCTGCCACTTTTCTGCTGGCATACAGTATGGCAAGGAAAAATAGGAAGTCTTTTGCCTGCAAGAGAAATGAGCCTCACTTAACTTGGAGTGATGTCTACGAGCTAGATCTGTAAACGCCAACGAGCTCTTTAGAAAGGCCATTTCCACTAAAATATACGGTGGGGGGAAGCTGCCAGAAGGCTGGAGCAAATTTTTGAGAATGCCAAGCCCACGTGTCTCCCATCCTGTTCCCTTCCGCTGAAATTTCTTAGCTAGATCCCTCATATTTGTGGAAGCTGAAAATAAACTAGTAAGTAAACAACGGTCAAAAGGGATAATTTTCTTCTATTTGCATCTAAAGTAGATATAGCATAGCAGGTCTGACTGGGAAGGAAAGGGAATGGGAAGTGTAGCCATTAATTTAATTAAGCAAATTAAGTTTGTCCTTTCAGACTTGGAGTATCTTTCCATCTATTTTTTCCTTTGTATATATACTGATTTATTTTCTTGTTGATGCTCATATGCTTCTCATCAGTGCTCTTTTCAAGTAGCTCTTGTTCTAGATCCTCCATCACCCCTCTTCTGCCTATTTTCTGTCTTTATTCTCTCTTCTTTCAAATCACATATCCTGCCAGATAACATGTTGTTATAAACCAGCCGCACAGTCCTCATTCCTTTCGAGAGGCAATGTTCCAGACAGGGTTGCTCTCTTATTTTCCTGTAGCAGGAAAAAAGTACAACTCCTACATATGCAGGTTGATTCAAAAGCAAGAATGTGGAGGTACTGGGTCAAAAGAGCAGTACTAGCACTGCTTGTTGGTGCCTCTTGAAATGCTAGGTGAAACACTCGGCCCCCCTGTGCCCTCAAGTCACCCAGAAGGAACCTTGCGTCACGTTAATTGATCCCTTGTTTCATTTGGCAGCCGTCTGTTCTGGAGCGTGACCACAGTTTCTCAGTCAACACAACATTATTAATCACTAATGTTGAAATGGGTACACTCCAAGTCAAGGACTTTTAATGTTCAATACTGAATATTGTAAAATGCCTTACCCTCAAAAATGTGCTTTATTCATATAAGGCAATGCTGCTCTCCTGAACTGTACTGCTTAAATGACGCTATAGATCATTAAATGATCAGATGCAGTAAGGTGTCCAGGACCCTGGCCAGCCTTGAGTAGGACTGAGGTCAAGATTCCCTGGTTTCTGGGATGAAAGAGGGAAGGAAGTGCCCAAGGAAGCTGTGAATGCTCCATCCCTGGCAGTGTTCAAGGCTGGGTTGGATGGGGCTTAGAAAAACCTGGTCTAGTGGAATGTGTTCCCGTGCATGGCAGGGGAGATGGAGCTAGATGATCTTTAGGTCCCTTCCAACTCTGTAACCATTCTATGAGGTCTATGAAGGACCTTGTGGGGCAAGAAGGAAAGGAGGGCAATTCACACAGGCATAAAACACACTCTGCCTGGCCAAATTTTTAATTCAGACTGCTAGGTATCTTCTCAGCCAACATGATACATGGGTATGTGGTAACCACATACGGTACCATAGGTCATGTTTTAAATGCTGCTTTCACTTACTGGATGGCTTTGAAACCTGTCTGTGCCGGAGCATGCTGTGTGAGGGTGGCTTTCACAGCCTTCTCTCAGTTTCCCTCCTTAGTTTGTAGCTAACAGGAATTCCTCCCCATTTCTACACTCACCATTGGAAAAGTGCCCAAACAGTTGTGTTTTCTTCATCCTGCTTGGTGAGCTCGTACCATACTGTGGCTTTCACCCCTTTGCTGGGTGAGCACACAAGAAATGCAACTCCAAGAACAATTTTGTCATCTCTCAGGCATAAAGCCAGTAGGCAAATACCTGATGGGTATTTTTCCTATCCTTTAGCAATAGGATCCTTGCTCCTCTACGCTCCCATAACCAGTTCTGGCACCAGTTTCTCAAAGGGTGTGGTGGATGGGAATCTCTGGTAGAAGTAAACACACAGACTATCTAATCATAATTACATAGCAGCAGACAACATAGGAAAAAATTTGGCTATAGATTGAGAAGCAAAATATGCCATGGTATTTAAAATAAACTAGTCGTTTCGGTCAATTGAACAATCTCTTTTTAAATAAGCAGTGAGTTTTCTTGACTTTAAGGTGCATGAAACATTGCAGTCATTCATCTTAAATGGTTTTACTTTGCTGCCAGTCTTCTATTCTTTGTAGGTATTAGCTTTGCTGTTTGAAAACTAAGACTTTCTCAGCAGAAAGGTGCTGCACTGAAGTCCTTTAGCTGAAAGGGTATGTTCTACTTGTCAGCTCCATTAAAATGTTTAAATGGTCAATGTGTTTATGATTAGATTTCAAATTAATCATTTACTGACTTCAGAATGGAGTCTGATCTGTATTTTAGTTGAGAGCGTATGTAGCTACTGAAGACTTGTTTCCCAGGCAATTTTTAAGAGGAAGACACTATGCAGGGCAGTGTCTGCGTCTCACAGGGGGCTAGTTTGGCTTAAGGACAAAAAGTTGATTTTGGTTTTGTTTTAAAAAGATAGAGCAAATCAAGGATGTCTCCTGATAAATTATTCTCTTATATGTGTTAGATCTTACATGTCTTGTTTCTTAAAATGACATTGGGTATATTCTTGTGTGGCTTTTCTGAGGTTTGTTGGGTTTTTTCTTTCTCTCTACTGGGAGCAGTATATTGCGTTTCTATAAAACCACAGTTAAGCAGACTTAGTGCCAGAGCACCATGGAGAATAAAGATCATGGAGTAAAGAGCTACTCTAATCAGAGCAGCTATGCAGTATGTGGGTGGGGGATCCATGTCTCCTCCTAATGCAAGGAGAGGCTGCAATCCAGTGGGAAATCTCAGCCACCCATGAAATCACAAAACCTCTGGCTGCACCCTGCGTTTCCTTGTTCTACTTCTTGAATCAACTTGTGACCTTGCCTCTGTAGATGCATCCCCATGCCCTGCTGTGCCTACAGCCTTGCCTCTGTGGTAGGAAAGTTAGTCCTGTCCTCCTCACTGGAGGACACCAAATTGCTGAGGAAGACCTGTCTTGGTCACGTTCTTGGTAACACACTATCTTCTCATTCAATTGTCTGGTTACATCTGACTTAGCACTGCATTTTTATTTGGAAAAGGAAAGGGCTGAAGGATGCTCTGTCACATGCTTTTCAGGTCCCTAGGGCTCTCTTTCACCCTGGAAAGTTTTCTTGGGTTTTTGTTGCTGTGTTTTGTTGTGGTTTTTTTCTCCTTTCTTCATTTGTAAATTGTATTTGCTGATGGTCTATTGTAATGAGTTTTGTTTGCATTGCACACAATAGGCAGAAAAAGAGCCTTATTTCAGGAGAAGTAGATACTGACTGTTGTATATCTAATTAAGGTTAACAGTTTCTGGTCACAGAGTAACCTTGTGGATTTGATTTATTCCCTTTCAACCACAACTGAGAGACTTCGATCGGTGATGGAGTCAGTGCGTGTGAACAATACTCTTTTGTCTCAGTCTGTAAAAGAGGCTTTTGGTAACTTTCAAACTTTCTATGTAAAGCTTTTAATTTTCACTCCTGCTTGGCAATAAAACTACAGAGGAATGTGAGGTAATTGCATGGATGGGTTGATTTGGAGCTAGATAATTTCATGGTTTGTTCACTTTGGTTAGAGAGCAGGAGACAAGGATGAGAAAAACTGAGAAGGTGCTTTCAAATGCACTCTCCAAAATTTTGCCTACCAGTGGCTGGCACTGGCATTAGAGTAGAGATGCATAATTTGGACTTGCATAACTTGACTGCAGTGTTTTTGCAGATGCTTCTATTTTGAAAGGTATTTGTGTTTGATACTTTTTTTTCTGACAATTTTCCAGACTTGTGTCTGATGCAGCTTCTTTTGGAAGTTCCTTGTTTTCATTTTGGGGTTTTCTCTCCCTAAAAATACCACGGCAAGTAATAACCACAAAAACAGCTTCTTTGAAAACCTTCCCACTTGAGCCGTTAAGAGCTTGAGCAATATTGTTTAGCGCTGCCATGAAATGCAAGATGAAAATAACATTTCCTTTATCCAAGGATTCTTGCAGTGGTTTGGTTTTGAAACAGTTTGCTGCAGTCGTTGCAGGTGTTAAAAAATAAATCTGCCACCCTTTTCAGGTTGGGCGATAAAGGTTCAGATTTTACTTGGTCAGAAACTCGATTGCTTTGGTTCATTTTGAGGATGAAAACTCATGCTGGGAAAGCTCATCGTTTCCTGTTTAGAAAAGGCTTGGGTTAACAAAAGGTCTTCCAGGCGAAGCTTAGAAATGTGGTGTAGTTGTCGGCCAGGACGGAGAAGGATAATCATGACTTCAGCTAGCTACACAGTATTACTCTGATGTAGTTTTGGAGGTGCCCAAGGATGGAGTTGACTTGAAAAGAGCATCTGGGCTTGTCAGGGCTGACGTGTCTGTGTGGCAGGCTGGGGCAGTGAGTTTGTGCAGGGATTATTCATGCCACTGAGCACTTACACTCGCGTGAGCAGGCTTGCCCTGAGGAATGAGAGCAACAGACGTTGAAGTGGAGCAAGGGGCAGCTGGGGCAGCCACGGCAGCAGCACAGGAAGCCTGAAGCCACAGGAACCAAGCACATGCGATGCTTTATCTGCCGCCACTGCTCTTAGAGCTCCGGAATAGCCGCCTTGAGATGTGTTTAGGTAGGCTGAATTTGCTAACGTGTTGCACATGTCCGAATGGCATACCAGTGCCAGCACTGCATTTTGTTTTTTTTTTTACAGCACAGAATTTTGGAGCTCTTTGAACCATGGTGCTAGCAGGAGGGAATTGATCCTTCTGTCATGACAGCTTATTATTTTTAAATGTTTTTTTGTAGCCTTACGTAGCATTATGGAGCAAACCTTTCCCCCAGCCTCCTCCCCTCTGCTGCTCTTCCCAAACTGTATTAGGAGAATTTTAAACTAATACAGGGACTTTTGATTTTGTCTGAATGTCTGCAATAACGATAATTTCATCTGAGCAGAGAGGAAAAGATACGAATCTGCCAGTTTTCCAAACACCCTGAACAAATTCATTTGTCAGACCAAGAAAATGTCAAGTACCTCTATGGCTGAGCAAAAAGTCAGCAAGTTAATTCTTTAAGTAGGACAGGTTTGGGTATTCTTTTTTTCTTTAGTAAAGAACTGTTCTGCCTACATTTATCCTTTAGCCAAGGGCTGAATTCCTTTGTAATGAAGTGAAACTGTCCAGATCCGGTTTTACCTGTTCTTCAACTTCCTATTTCACTTTTCTTTTGCTCACAGTCTTCTTTTTCATGCATGTTTTACTCGTGTTCAGAACATCATAGTCACATAAATAAATAAATTCCCTTAGCAAAAAAAAAAAACCCAAACCCAGAACAGTGCGCATGGTTTGTAGCTGTTGCTTTTAGCACAGATTTACTGTCCTGAACTTCTACTGGTGGTTACTTATGCTCTGCTAGTTCACCCAGTTCAAGCTATTTAGGCTTAAAGCTACATCCAAAATGTTGCCATCAAACTCTGTGTTACCAGAATAGCTGAAATCAGCTGGAAAACTGTGACTCTCCAGGATATTCAGATAAGCATTCTTGACATCTGTGCCACTTGTGTGTTTCTTCTTTTTGTTGGTCTTTCAGACTTCCCAGCTGGAAGTGTTCAAGTCACAAAAGATGCAGGTGTTAGAATGGACTTTTTGGGGCGTGTGTCCATGTATCTGTCCATTCATGGGTACATGTGTTTCAGGTTTCCAGCACCAGGATGCTATAATTGCTATAGTGTTAATTGCTATGTAATTGCTAGTATTTCCTTGGGCTTTCTGCAGTATTTCTTTCATGCAGTCCTTTGGCACTCATCTTTCCAAACTCTGAAGAACGTTCCCACCTCCTCCTTTGTACAACAGCACAATCTGTCAAGACAGGTTTTCTACTCTGGCATAAGCAAAACCATGTAATCTGTACTGGGATACAGAGCAGGAGGAAGAGAACCACACTACTGGAAGGAAAAAGAGTTTCAGTCAAAACCCTGGGCCCTGCTGAGTGTAGGAGTACAAGTCATTTTCATTTATTATTCATGTTGTTTGAGCTTTCATTTTACTTCAAGCCTTGTTGATGAGAGATCTTGAATATGTGCACTTGTAAGTTAGTGAGGAAGTCTGTTATCCTCCCAAATAGCCAGGAGCTAAGACCATCTCTTGCCTGGCTGAACTGATCCTATAGGAATACGTTTCCCAGAGCTGACCTCAGAAATATGTCTCCTGATGTCATTGTCATCTGCCCTCAGACAGGAATAACAGTAGGCAATCTTCTTGTGCTGCCAACAGGGCACCTATGATATATCTGTCTGAACAGCCAAGTCATCCATAAGTGATTTCTGAGCTGCTCGAAACATGTACTATGTTGGAGAGCAGGGGTGGAGAGGTGACTTCCCTGGTGCTTCCATGCACCCCTCTCCCTGCTCTTTGGGCTGTATTGGTGACCTGAAAAGCTCTTTTCTCCTCCTTATTCTTGTGGGAGCACCCAGGATCCTTGTCTCACTCCACCGTTGTGCCCCAAGCATGAGGAGGCAGTATGGGTGTCCCAGCCACGGTGCCTGACCTCCTCAGTGGGGACATTTTACAGGTTCTAGCACCACAACCTCTCCAAAAGCACTTAGTGTGCTTCTCCTGCATGCATGGCCTGTATGTTCTAAGGGCACTTTTGTTCACTCATTGTTCAGTGTGTATTGGGATCAGCTTTTTCAAGTAAAGCAAAGCCATAAAGACCAAAAAGCAATCTTTGCTGAGTCAGCACTGTGGGCTGCCCAGCCCGCATGCCAGGAAGAGAGCCTGCCCTTTAAGAAATGCATGAAATATCCCTGTGCATTTGACAGTGCCAAACACTTCAGTGTCTGTGTCTGTTTTCCCTTCAGATTATCCTTCCAAATAAATAGCTTGCTTGACACAAAACAGGATGAAGTTAGCTTAAAGCCTAACTTGGAGTCAAAGTATGTGGTACCCTCCATGTCTGGCAGTGGTGGGGCATGTCAGCTGCTGCTTGACAGATTACCCAAACCTACAGCCTGGGGAGTGGCAGCTCCAACATCAGTGCCTTAATACAAGCTCTTCAAGTTCCCGGACCTGTAATTTCTCCTCCATCCACTCTATCCACACAGCTGCTCCCCTCACCCTCCAGCCTGGATCATGTCGGGCTGGTCTTAGCTCCTTGGTGAAGTAATAGGTAAGGAATGTTACACGTACTTGAGTCTCTCCTCCTGGCAGGCAGGCTCTCCTCCCATTTGCCTCTTGCCTAACAATTACCCAGCACAGGTACACCTGCCTTTTTTTAAGCTCTGTCACCACGTGGACTCTCCTACATTTTATGACCCATTGCATACTGAGTCAGCCAGGGATCCCAGCGAGCATCGGAGCATTGCTCAAGCTTATGCTATGGCTGCCATTACCACAGCACATAGGAACTTCATAGATGGGCTCAGGACCATGTGGGAAACCACAGGTCTCTCCTAGAAATGTCCAGCGTCTCTCCAGCATTTTGCAAGTTACCCCCTTATGCAAAAAATGAAATAGGAAAATGCAGTAATGCTGAGGTGATAGACACATCCGAGACAAGAAAGTTGAGTTCAGCAGAGCAGTGGTTTTCACTTAGCATCCTGATTGGCACTACTGCAGTTGTGTATTTTCATCATATGACAACGGGATTTTGAATATGCTTAAATTCAGGCACAGCTTCTCATTTGCTAATTGCCTGCTCTCCATGTTTTGGACCTGAAATGTGTGCAGAGCTTTTTGAGAGAGGGATTGCCTGCTACAGGTGGGTCCTTGTGCTTATTACACTGTCTGGAAGGGAGCTCATTTGGATGCTATTTTGAAATTCAAAACTGGTGGGTGAGAGGAGGAAAGAGATTTGTGTCTGTCTCCCTGCTCCATTCCTCCCTCTTTCCTAACATCTGTCTACAGCCTAGATTTCCAGCTTTTTCAGTTTTGAGTGTTCCTGCTATTCTGCTTCTTTTTAGTTTGCTTCTGTTTTGGTTTAGAAATAGCTTTTTCCCCAAACACGTTCTTCCTTCTGCATCACCCAATAAAACTAATTGTTGTGCGATGATCTATGCAGAGACTCACAAATTTCTGCTGCTGTACAGCATCATCCCTTGTTCTCTTCCACCAGAAAAGGCAGAAAAAAAAACAGTGAACTAAACCAAAAGGAGGTTTGTAGCTGAGAGACTGAGTCTGAATTTGCAAACTAATGATTAATTTCCTGAAGTACTTGCTTACTCCTAGTTACATCTAGATGAGATTCTGGGATCACTTGGGACAGGCGTATATTCTGTAAGCGCTTTGCACATCTACATCATAAGAGAATAATCCTGAATTATGTGTAGCTAGTGAGATGTATCTACACAGGATTAAATTTGGTTTCTATGTTCTGGTTTTGGGGAGGCCACAACAGCTTGAAGATCATACTCACCTTGAGGATACTTCGGCAAAATCATCACACACTTTATCCCTCTTGCCCCTGTGGAAAAGGTTCTAGGCGTCTGAGGCTGTTGGCTCTGTGCTCTTGTGAAAGTATATGTATTTAAGACAAAATGCTGTGCTTATCTCACTGGGGCCCTGTTAAAGTGTTGAAGAATGAACGATGGTGGTGCTTTAAATAGTCTTTCTTGTTAAGAACTTTTTGCTGAGCCTACTCCTGCCTTCCTTAATTGTTACTGTGTCTGTATTGTAAGAGTCAGCCCCTCCTGAGCGCTCCTGTACCCAGAGCAAGCACATTTCTCCACCCAGAACTTGTTGTGACACATCTGGTTTATATTGAGACTGCTGGGTTTCTGCTAAGCCCTCCAGCAACAGAGGAGCCTTTGAGACATTTATTCTGCATTCCAGCTCAGAGCTATTTGCTGGGGAAAGAGAAAGCAATGCAGTGTCTTTCATTAAAAAGAAAAAAATAAAAAGAAAAAAAAAGACAAGAAAAAAAGACAAGAAAAAGAAAAAAGACAAGAAAATATTACCTTTTGGAATGCAATTTGCCTTTTGTAGTAACCCACGTGGAGGTGAAGGCTGTAAAGATGACAGAGGCTCAGCCTTCAGGATGGAATAGCTGTGTTGCTGGGGTCAGAAGAGTTTCTTAGTATTTCTCTAATGTCTTCCAAAGCAGTTTGTTTGCTGGTTTCTGGGTTTGGTTTGCTTTGTTTTTTTTTGTTTTGCTGCAAGCTGTGCCTTTGGCTGTGGTGGACTGTGTCTTACAGATTTGCTCTAGTATCACTGGAACACACAGTTCACACTGAGGAGAGACCTAATGCATCTTTGTCACTTGCAAGGGCGTTCTTTCTTTGCAAAATAATTTTCTGGAGTTAATGAGAGGTGATGTGGCCACTGGCACTGCTGTTGCTCTCCTAATGAAAAATGGATGTTTTAAGTGGTGAGACAAATTCTGCCGAGGCGTTTCCTTTCACTTCCATTTACATATTTCTTCAGTCTTATAAATCACGTAAGTGCTATTGAAGATTTAAGGTATTTGCCCTTCTGCTAGAAAAGCAAATAAAAAGTACCCACTAAAACAGTTCCAGTGAGAGCTGGTATTGTTATAGCATGTTTTGTTCTTAATTGTTTTGTTGCAGGCTGCAAATACTAAAACACTTCCAGTTGAAATTTGTTACTACGTTAATGTTCTTTTTAATATTTAGGACTGCAATCCTTGGTAGCTCCTGACTTAACTAGGGCTAATTATCCTACTTGCCAAATGCTTTTTTTCAGAGCTTTCTGTCCTGCCTTTAAATGATCTGTCAGCAAAAACCTAGTAATAGCATTTGAATTAAACTTGCTGGAGGGAAGTAGAATGAGGAAGCAAAATTTTCATTTCATAGGGTTTTTCAAGATTTGTATTATGTGCAAAATAATAAAATTGCTACCTTTTAATTAAAGTAAAACAATAGTTTGCCTGAAATGTAACTACATAATTTTAAAGTAGCTCTATGCATTAAGCTTCCCTTTTAATTACAAATCAATCCAGAATGCTTCCTGTAACATGATGAACACTGACATAATTTTTTTCCCATAAACACCTACAGCCGATGCAAATGGACTGTTTCTTGTTTTCTGTTGTGTGCACTTTAGTTATGTTTAATTCATTGTATTCTTAGATTCCTGCTGTCTCTCAGCCCCTTCTGACTCATTTGCACAATATTTCAAAATGTGTTTGATATTCTCTCTCAAGTGCAAGCAGCACCAGTTGTGAGGCATGGTGATGTTCCAGCTAGGAAAACCCTTCATAGGTAGGAGTCTGAGCACCAAAATAAAGTGGTCACATTAGACTTTCTTAATTGTAGCCCTCTTCTAATTCCTCAGCATCTTAATTGATATTAAATAGGTATCTTTTCTCCTTACTTGTCCTTTGATCTCTTTGTTCTTCACTGTTTGCCTGAATTGGACCTACATGAGGTCCAGATGAAACTGCTTACACCACATTTGCCTTGTGTGTACTTACACTGCAGTCACTTTTTCACATGGATATAAGTAAGAGCAAGTTTGTGAATGCAGAAAAAGGTAATCCTGCAAATTCTTTCTGTTGGATATCCTGTTCCTTCTGTCCTGTAGTGTGTAATTGTCCTTTAGGCATGGTCTGGTAGATGAGCCCCGCTCACTGGCTGGCCTGGCATGCAAGGAGAAGGTGCCAGACACTGTAAAGCAGGGAGAAAAGCTGCAGCAGAAAAACACCTGCTCTTTTAAGGCCCATCAAATGAGCACCCCAAAGAGTGGTCACTAATGAATAAGCTTGTTAAACCTCTTCCACCACTAAAGCTACCCTTCACGAAAGGTTTATAGCTCCTTTTTGAGAACATTGTTAAGCTAATCTAAGTGAACTTTGCGCATTGCATCTGAGTGTCCTTGCTAAAAGTAGTGTGTATCTGCAGTGCTCTTTCTTTCAGAGAGAATGCTTTGTTGTTCTTTGTCAAAGACATTTCCATTTATAAAAAGAGAGTGGAAGGAATAAGGGGAGATCTTTAAGGTACTGGTGGTTGTTTATAGATATGAAAATAGTATAGGGGGCCTAAATCCTAGATACAGGAGGAAGCACAACAAATGGGAGGGTAAGTTATTTATTCTGCATGAGAGTAAGAACCTAAATCACTCTGTGCTCTTTCAGAATTCTGGAGATATCTTTTATTTTAATGAGAACCATATAGGCTTTTGTGTGTGCTCAAATGCGCAGAATAAATTGAAACTTGCTTTCTGTGTGCTGTCACACATCGCGCCTGGAATGTGGCTGTGCTTCTGGCCTGGTGAGATCAGGTTGGGTTTTTTTTTGTTCAAACATAAGAGTAATTCATTCTTCATCAATTGAACTCGAGGATTTTCAAGCCAGCTGCCAATTGTGATATGTGCGCTACTGGCTTTGTGGTGTATTCTTTTGTCCCATAGTAAGAAATTGTGAGCCCTAGTCTGGTGACCTTAACCTTCTGGGAGGTAAAAATGAGTCCCTTGTTTGTCCAGACCAAAGTTTTCACTGAAGTCTTCAATTTTTGCTCTTGCTTTCCTTCTTTTTTCTGATACCTGAGGGTAATGTCCTTCCTCTGCGTGTATGAACTTTGGATAGCCTAGCAAAAGCAAGGAAATGCATTTATGTGTCTTGGTACCAGAGACCAAAACTTTCTTGTTTCCTTTCACCAAGGAAAGGTCACCTTGTCATCCAATAGGGTGGTGTGCTCATAGCAGCTTTCAGAGGGGAACACGAAAGGAAATGCATCCATTCCCAAGCCAGAAAAAGTCACTATTAAAAGCAAGCATACTTGTCGGTTTCAGTTTTGCTCAGTGCCATTCTCCTTTGGGATTTTTTTCCTCCCTTATAAATTATGACAGTGAGGAGGAGACTGTGCAATAACATCATTATTCTGAATGGGTAAGTGTGGTGTCTCCTTTTCTTTTTAAAAACTTTAAAATGTCAAAAATTGGTATTTGATACATGGCTGAAATTTGTTGAGTACTGGTACTTCAAATTATAACTAAAAATGAATCACCCTTATAATCAGTGTTGCATAGTTTGTGGATAACTAAAGGATTCATAGTATTGTGAAATATTTTAGGGATGTCGTTGTCTTCTGTCTTACTTCTTTTCTGCATGTTCTTTTGTGTTCATCCTGTTCAAAAAGCTTCTTTTTCAGCTTAGGTTGTGTTAGAGAAAATGGTTTGTGTATGTGGCACTGAACTCCTGTACTGAAATGAAATATCTGGACACAAGGCAACTTCTTTCATTGACAAAACATGTCGAGAGAATCTCAGAGAGAGGGGGAGAGGTGGCTGTATTGCTCTTACTTGGTTAGCTTTTCTTTGTTGCAAAGTGGACCAAAGCATATAGTTTCCATTTGGATACATTTTGGTCCCTTTCTATATGGCATATTCCTGAAATCTTAAAAGGAGAAAGCAGGGTGACAGAATGGAGGTTTTTGGCTGCCTCCCTCCATCCCTTTATGGAATACTGAAGTGACCCACTTCTGCATGATATGGTTAGTTACAAACCCTAGTAATTCCTGTTTATGCTTGAGCAATGTGAAACAAATGAGTATTGGCCTGGAGTTGCATCTCACAGGAGGGGACTGCAAAACTGGCCAGAATTGCTGATACTTAGGGAGTTGGAGGTGTTGGTGAAGGCTTCATTTGGACGAGCTTTCTCTCACTGCCTCATCTATTTAGAATATGGGGGAACTGGTCAGAATTATTTTTCTTCAGTTAAAGGGAGAGGCTAGTGTAGTATTCCAGCATCGTGGTTTAGCTGTTAACACCACTGGGTATACCCAACGAAAGCATGTGAAACATGGGAAAGGTAACTGTAGAGCAGTTTGTCAGCCTGCTGACCAAAACATTTTGAAACACGTATCTGAAGTTTAGAATCTGTTTTATTATGCTCTATTTGTAGCTACCAAATCTAGAAGGTTAACGGTCCTTCAGGTGTTGAGTAGAATTGGTACGTCCCAAGAATCTGAAGTCAGTGTTTCAGCACTCTAGCCAGAATATTGTTTATACGACAGTCAGAGGGGTTTAGGATTTTATAACTGTTTGTTACTTCTTCCATGGTATTTCATTATAGACTTTGGGGTAGTTTGTTTGTTTCCTGGGTTGTTGTTTGGGTTTTTTTGTGTTTTTTTTTTTTGGGGGGGGGGGGTTTTGGTTTTTTTGGGTTGGTTTGGGTTTTTTTTTTTGGGGGGGGGGTTAGGTTGGTTGGTCGTTTTTTTTTTTTTCCTTTGATATATTGCCTTGGTCACCAGATAAAAATTAAATAGATGCTTTCATTAGTCTGGCATGAAAAGCTGACATCTGTTGGGCTTTAAAGCAGATTTCCAAATAAACTTCAGAAAATCTGTAATCCTAATAAGAGGATAAACTTGACATAATCACTTCTTTTAATAAAGTAATTTTTCTAATTTATTGGATGGTAATCTAGTGGAACTTGCCAAAAAAGGGGGGGGGGGAGGGGAGGAAGGACACCTGTGTAAGGAAAGTGTAATGGCTACATTAAGGAAACAGGTGAGCGTAGCCTCTTTATTGTTCTGATGTGAACAGGTCTTGTGAATCCGTAGTGTAAAACCCTGATCTGTGAGTGATGCTGAAGACTGCAGTCAAATATGGAGAGAGCTTGCTTTCTTCCATTTGTTTTGAACTCATCTATTTAGAAGGAATAGTAGCCCAAATACCTCCAGGTATCTAGATAAAGTGCTAGGTAAGGAAACTGCTGAGGGACAGAAGCACAGAGAATATGGGAAATAAATGATGACCCTGAGAAAAAGAACATTAGTGGCTGGTGTGTAGGCAGTGCCATGCTTGGGCACCCAGCGCATGGTCTTCCTTCTTCAACTGAGAAAGGAGAGCATATAGGCTTCTCCTGGATCTAGTAATAGATCATTGTAAACTTCCTTTCCTCCCCGTCATCCTAAACTTGTGGGCTCTTTGCTCAATCTGGAGTATGGTAGAAGATGTTATTCAAGTGCAGTGGCAATAATTGGGTAAAAAGGGAATGAAAGGTATTCCTGAGGGTTTTCATGCGAGGATGCTGCTAGGTCTTGACATTTGCCCAAGTCAATTATATGTATTTCTGTGAACTGGAAAATCTGCTTTAAAGGAATAGTTTGGGAATTCCAAATCCTCAGTGTACTTTGAGATCTGCTGCAGCAAAGTACTGAAAACTAACTAGCATCACAGATAGGCCTGCAAATCTTGGTTTTCATCTTCTTTCACCTCACCTGTAGCTGAGGATCAGGTCCTTCTGACTACCCAACAAAACTACCCTTTGAGCAAGATTGATTTCACTTTAGTGTTTTCATAACATTTCCCACACACAGATGCAGCCCACTACTCCTGAAATTAACACAGAGCCACAAGATACTCTGGTGAAGATTGTCAGTAGGATTATAAACCTTTGATTTCTCCTATTTTTCAGTTTCCTTTTAAAATGTTTCCTTTATGGTAACTGTCTGAATGCATCAGCAGTGACTTTCATTTCACCTCCTTGAGACTCTTCTTAAGCAGCATCTGGGAAATTCATTTAATTTACTTCAATGTGAAATTACTTTCAATTTGTCAGACACCAGCTTTTTACTTTAAGTGTTTGACTCCCAAGTGAAGCACATATCATCAGACTGATACTATTTCAAGGGTTAAAGTTTGTGTAACTAATATTCTAAAACTCAGCCAAATCCAAATATTTTGGTGACCATGCTTTAATAGCTCCTCTGATTACTCTATGATAGAGACAGTTAGATAGTATGTAAATGTTGATTTTTACAGCATTTCTTCCTTAGTCAAAAAGCACTGTTTTAATAAAGCTCAGGAAAAAGAAATGAGGCAGATCTGTTTAGTTTGCTTTGCATTTTCTGTTGTCACGTTCTTAGTGCTTTGGAATGGGTTACAGGAGAGGTAAAAGCAGGGTGTGACCTGTAATTCCTGAACATTTTGAGTGTAGGCAATGCAAACACCCGTGTAAAATCCTCCCAGGAAACTATCTGTCTTAATCTTATAGTATGAAATTTAGTCTTCTGCTTCCTCTATTATCTCATCATTTTTTCCCTGTTGTGCACATCACCGTGGTACATGAGTACTGCATAATTTTCTCTACCCGTCCTGGAAGTATGCATGTGTAGAGGTGAAGTTAATTTGGTGTGAAATGCAAACAGTAAATAAGAATTAATGGTTGAGCTTACTTAAACTGAGGAAGATATATACAATGTAAAGTAGTATTGTCATCTTAGCTGTATGCAGCAATAAGTAGTACCCTAAGAGCCAAGTAACCAGTCTTGTGCATATTCTTCACCAGGCAATGCAGTCTCTGCTTACCCCTGTGTAATCACGCACTGTGATTCTTTCCATAGGGCTTGGCCATTGCCAATTAGCAGCTGAGAGAGAGAAGGACTGGGAGATGAGACATCACTTTTTCCCTCCCTGTTTTTCCTCCCATTCCCATGTCCCCCACCCATATGAAATGGTGCAAAGCAAAGTTCTGGGGTGAAGCAGCCACATCTAGAAGGATCTGTGACTCTCAGGAAGGTGTGAGGCAGATGGGATTATACTCGATTACATGGTCACACATGCAAGGACATGAGTCAAAAAGTAGACGATTCAAATGCCCTGATTTTCCCTGTGTTGCTATATTTATATGTGTGACAAACTGAAATCCCTCATGAACAACTCTAAGCCCCATTCACAGACATCTGAAATAGCACTGACTCCTCTCCAAGAGATTTAACAGTACATGGTGTCATGATACTTGTTTTCTTGATAATGACATAGACTTCACCCTTTCCAGTTTTTGACCTTCTCTAACAGCTCAGCCAATATATTGTGTTTTCCCTCTGAAGAACCTCTCCTCTCTCCCTTCCAAACCAGAGTAGTGATCAGCCTCTTTTCTCAGACAGTGGATTAAAGCCGCTTAAACCTTTACTGCTCTATCAAAACAGTGAGGAATTTAGATGAAGATTATCAATTTACATAAAACAGTGCTGTATTTATTAATATATATGTGTGTGTGTATAATTAAGTGAGCTGATGCAATCCATTAGAAGTGAATGGGAGGGTGCTGCATAACAAGGGTGTCAGTGATTGCTGAATCTGTGCAGTGAAACAGGAGTATTTTGAACATACCTGGAATTTGGAAACTATCCACTCAGGAGCATTAGTTGCATCGTTGTGTTTAGGTGACTTGTTTAATTCAGAATTAATTATTGAATTGATGTTGAAAAACAGTCTGTTCATCTGCTGCTACTCAGAGTCTCAAGGAGGCTGAATAAGTACAAAACAGCCGTTTTGAGGAGTGATAGTGAAGCAAAGGTAATTTTCTTATGTTTTAGCTCCTTTGTGGTAAGTAGTGCTTATCCTTCAAGCAGGTGCACTGGAAGGTACTGCCAGTAAACACTGATGAGTTCTTCAAGAAGGGAAGACGTTATAGCCACATAACTTTAAAAATCTCTTCCAATTATGCTGTGTGCAACAAGGGTTGTAAGCATCCACCGAAGACACAATTTTCTGAACTGCAGGGATTTATTGATTTATTATATTTTAATCCCCTCCATGGAATCGGTGGGGAGCGTTACCTTTCACTTAGACTCAGCTGTCATTTTTTCACCAGTACTATCACCCTCCTATTCTCTACCCAAATGTGCTGCTGAAAAGTGGCAGGTGGTTTTGCCAGTAATTGCATGCTACTTCATTCTGTTCTAAATGAAAGTACAGAGTACAGTGGCCTTCCTCTCTCACCATCAGCATACTTCACAGACGTGTGCTATTGACTGGGAAGACTCAGAAGAGTGGGCTCCCCTTTAAATTGCAAAGATGTGTTATCTTGCTGTATGTTCCCTTAGGAGCCAGTAACTTAATTTCTAGGCAATAAGCTTTTGACACCAGCATTTTTTTCAAGACAGAAAAACCACAACCCAACAACAACTTCAGCAATTTTTTTTTAAGTCCACAAATTTTTTTTTTATTTTTTTTTTTAATGGGAAAAGAAACTGAGTATGGTTTGGGGTGTTTAAAATTAGTAGTGGCCATTTTGTGGATTGTAGGCAAGTTTCTATTACAGTACAAATATGCTTGGTCTCGTTCTGAGACGGGCAACCATGCTCTAGTAGAAGGTGGCTTTTCCTTGGCCCCAGCTGTGCTAAATGCTATTATAATTAGCACGATGGTTAACTTAATCAGAGCACTTGGCTCGGGAGAGAGGTGTTACAGAGTGCACCATAATTAGCATTTTTATTCCTTTGATCCTTAGTGTGCTCTTTACTGACAGAAGTATCAAGAGCTGGTTTGTTTTTTCTTTTAACACTTCAGAAGGCGGAAATATATGTGGCTGGTGAGATTACAGATTTATTAATGAGGGTGTTTTAAAAAAACACAGCCCTCCCAAAGGAAGTATAAGGGCAAACAATTGCATGTATGAAAAAATGGTACTGGGTACAGTCTTCAATGCTGCAGCTTTTGGAACTAGATGATCTTAAGGTCCTTTCCAACCCTAACTACTCTATGCTTCTATGATCTCCTGGGGTGACTTGCAGCCCTTTGGAATTGCCAGCATGCTGCTGTGGACCACATGCCTGTCATTTGAGTCTATAGAAAAAGTGCTGTTTCCTTAAAATGAAGAAAAGGAATGCTGAAAGTATGATCTGTTAGGCAAAAAATCCCCCAAAGGTTTGGATAATCCTATAGCAGCTAAAGCTTTGCATACACGCCAGCTCCGGTCACTGAAACACAAGCATCCCGTCCTCTGTGCCCAATATAAGCAGGTGGTGAAAGCGTGCAGCAGAGCAGATGACTGGTTCAGTTCATGAAAAAACATAACATTTATGCTGTCAGATGAAATGCTGAAGACTTCCAAACTTGCATCTGGCATCGCCGCCCTGATTGCAGGGGAGGAGAGTCAAGATGCCTGGGAGGCTCTCCTCATTACACACCGCTCACACTGCCAACATACCCAGGATGTTAAAGGTCGGAGACTTTTGGTAGATGAAGCCACAGTCTGCTTTTCTGGGACAGTCTTCATTACTCTTGATAAACGTGCTGTCCTCTTTGCCCACATTGCAGTGGGATGCCTGTAACGTTTTGTATCTCTAGCACATCTATGCTGAATTGGGTATAATTTGTCTTCGGTTTTGAGTGTTTGTTCAGCAATCTGGAGGAATTGGTTTATGTGCTTGGTTTTATTGACTTTGGGATAACATTCACTCAGATATTGGTAAACACATCCTCCATATTCAGCTTCCATATGGCCTCTGTAATCTTTACTATTGTTTTTAAAAAGAAGGTATAGCAATGTTTATAATGGAAAACCTAGAGAAAAAAATAGGTAGGATTCCCCTTGTAAGAGGTCTTTGCAGGTGTTCACTCTTCCTTTATGTGTATCTGTCTCATTTCAGTCCTTTACAAAGAAGAGCTGTCCTTTTCGCTGTATTCTTGCATTTCACTTTTGTCTGCTTTGCCAGCAGAAAACTCATATATGCTAATAGAGGCAGCAGAGAATGCAGCCATCATTAAGGGGCTTCCTATGTTATCCTTGACTTCACTAGATTACTTTTATCTACTCAAGATGGATAAGTAGTTTTTAAAACACTTATGTAACTAGGTTGTAGGTCAATAGCAGGTTGAACAGTTTAAGTCATCTTTCCTGACGGAAAATATGTGGAAAGACCATCTCTCAGTATTTTTACGAGATTATTTTCATATCAGCATTAAAACAGCAAGCAGTCCACTTGACAGTAGGCTTGGAAGATACCCATTATTTGAGAGACATGATAAAAACAATATAATCCCTTCCAATACCCATACAAAGCCAGCAATTGTCTGTTTCTGCCATTCCAGTTATTTATGTAATTATACTTAATGCCACACAGATTTGAGAAGAAAAAGAAATTGTTGCTGCTGTTTCTGATTAATATTTTTCCATCCTGAGATCATAAAAATAGTAAATGCCTCTTATGGTGGTAGAGAGAAGAAAGGACTATGGATTTGCAAACAATTCAGCAGAGGAGCTGACCCAGGGGGGGAGAATATGCTGGTTTGAGTCTGTCTCCTGTCCTCATAAAGACATCATTCCTAAAGCTTACTGACTGCTAGGAAATGCTGCCATTGCACATTATCACTCCTGACATGTTAATACCTTTATTAAACTAAAATATGCAGTAATTTTGCAGTGGATTTCAAAAGTATAGGATTTAACTAGCTTAAACGTGGACATACCCCGGCTATCTTGGTTTGCCCAGTTCTTCTATGTCATACTCCTAGTGAAAATATTTACCTGTTCTGTAGCCAACAAATGTTTAAATACCAAGATACCTCTCATACTGCCCTGCTTAGCATAACTCAGTTGGCCATGGTCAACAAGCAATACTATGTAAGCTCCTGCCCTCCCCCTAATTCCACATGCTGGAATGATCAAAGGTTGCTTGGAAATGCCCCTGGAAAGCACAGCAATGCTTTCAGGCTCCTGGATTAGGGGAGCTGCTTGAAAGCTTACAGACGTCTTCTTGTCTTCAGATTGACTGTGTTCACTTGCACTCAGTCCCAGGTATTTGGATTGCTTCTTCACTGTGTCTGTAGAGAAGGAAACTGGACATTTATCACTTCTGTAGCAGAAGGCTCAAGTTAGAAGTTCAGATTGGGTTCAGCAAAACTGTTGTATTCATTTAAAGCAGATACAGGAAAAAGTGGATTTTGTAGGCCCACTCAAGAAATAAACATGTGCTCATGGGTTTTATAAAGTTACGATCATCTAGGTCGCTCAGCTATAATATTATTCACTTGTACAAATTCACCACTTCACCTAGCCTGCAAGTTCTGCTTGAGCTACATAATATCATTTTAAAAAGACATCCAATCTCAATTTTTTGAAAGACTTTAGGTGACAGCAAATTTACTGTGTGTAAATGTAAAAGGTTCCAGTGACTTAATTGCATTCATTTCTAACACTTGTCCCTTATTTTTAGCCTGAATTTTGCCTCGGAGTTCCATTTTTCAGCTCTGTATCTTGTTATGCCGTTTATTAAATGTCTTTCACTAATGTACGTATTTATGGACTGCAATCGAGCAATTCTGAACTTTGTGAAAATAAATAGACTGAATTACTTTTGGCTCTTGCTTTAAGGAATCTTTTCCTTACCCTGAATCCTTCTTGCAGCTCCATCCTGAGTCCATTTCAGTTTGTCAACATCTTCTGTGCAGAATGGATGCCAGTCATGGCCATGTATGCTTGAAATCATTCCAGTAATGATGTGTGAAGTGTTAGAAACAGTCCCGAGTATCTCAGAAATGTAAGAGAAACTGAAATTTTGCCACTCCAGGACTGAGGGTAGAATGAGTTTAACTTGTACATCTGGGCTTGCTACCCCACCTGTGGAAGAGGGGAAGGAAGAGAGTGAGTATGACTGGGGCTGGGAGGAGCTGGTTCCCACAGCTGCTCCCATCACCACTGCTGCCAGCTGTAACAGGAGGAAGCTCAGCTCCAGCACAGGCAAAGCAGTCAGCAGGTCCATGACTACCACTTAGCATTGTTTTGCTTACCGCCCCACTACCATGGTAAGCTCAAGTTCATCTGTTCCTAATAACGCTCCTCTGAAGGGCCACAATGATGTTTTCTGCTTTGTCTTGAAAGATTTCATTAATCATTTTATCCACTGCATTCCTGCCAGAGTTTTAGTTAACTGTGGCCCTGAAGTCATTCTTCAAGTAGCTGTTTTCCAGATTAGTTCACCATCTTACAAGTTTAACCTGTATGTGAAGAAGCATGACCTTCCATTCTGTGATTGCTATAAGTAATGTCAGTCAAAGAGCCCCATAGAGCATATTTTTTAGCTCACTCCAAACCGACTTGCCCTTAGTCTGGCTGCTATACCATTAGTTACATCCCCTTCACCTTGACTGCCACAATGCTATTTTCTTCCACATCACTTAAGACTATAGATTGGAGCAGGACTAAGATCTCTCTATACACAAATCAATCAGAAGTTTCATTTGGTTCTGAGAGTCCCAGTTTTCTGAATTCTGTCCTGTTTACTTGCAACACTTCTATTTTGTGGGATGCATGCCTCTACTTTACACTCCTCCCTGAGTGGAAGAATTAAAAAGGCAAGTCATCTTTCATCTTATGGTTCTTGTGTTGTGTGTGTGGTTTCTACTACTGCAATGCAGTTGAAGATACTGCAGAGGGATATTTAAACTTGAGCCAAAAAAAAAATAATCTAATTAAAGTAAGGAAGAAATTATAAATGCATTTCTATTTTTAGGATTCATGAAACTTGCCTTAGCAGAACCTTTGGGCTTAAATTAGTAGGCATTCCATTTTTAATTGGAGTATTTTGCTGCCTACGATGGTTTAAAATAAAGGGTGAGTTAATTAGGCATTTATTTGAAAAGTAAAACGTTCAGGGAAGCCAGTTTTCAGTTTTGGATATGATATTAACTGCGTAGATAAGGGGGCCAGGAAAAGAGGCAGATGAGCAACAGATAAATGACACTGTTGGGCATCTTAGTTAGCTGTGCTTTTTGGGTGCAATTTGTAAGTAATAAGGGCAAGACAGAGATATCACAAAACATATCCCAAAAGAATTCAAAATAGTAGCTTTTCACCCCGCAAGCTGTATGTTCATTTGTGTCAGGAGTTGCAGAATCTCTCATGAATTTTGCTTTGCTTGTATCCCACCTGTAGATGAGCTTCAGGGTTGTTGTATTTGTGCTTTTAGCTGCTACCCACATTACACATACAACAAAAGAAAGTGATTTGCTGCCCAGGAAGTAGTGTCACTGGCTGAGGTTTTTTGTGGCAGCCAGCAAAAGTAACCAGGGAAAAAGGGAAGCTGTGGAAGGCTCTGTGGTAGCCACTGCTCAATGGGAGGTGTCCTGCTGAATGGTGGGAACACAGCTGCCAGGGGTGGTGCTGGCTGACCAGGTCTGCTGCTGAGTCCAGGTGATTTTGAATCCAGAAAACTAGTCCTTTTCCCAGTATGCCAGATCGCAAAGGAGTTACAGCTGCACATTGCTGGTGGTTACCATGCTGGAGGCAGTCTAAGAGAAGAGGAAAGGAGCATTTGAGTTTGCAAGACTTGCATGTGTTCAAGTCCCTGATGTACAGCAGCCTCTGCTCTTACTGCTACTTATTTGTACCACCCCAAGAACTGCGAAAGCAGCTACAGAATTCAGATATCAGCAGAATGGGCTTCTGCTTTCTGTGTGAGAGCATCTGCTTAGAAAAACTGAATTGTACTTTCCTCACAAAGGGAGTGACTGGTCACAATGCAGTGCTTTGTTCCTGTCCTGGATGTTATCTTGAGCCATGAGAGCAGGGCTGTTGCTTTGTGTTTCATGTGCTGCATGACCTCCCTCCTGAATGCCCAAGCCATCAGAGAACCATTATTGCCTCCCGTACATTCTGGCAATCTTAATTACTGCATCAGACCCAGAGTAAATATACAGCTAATCAAATATGATGATGAGAAGTACAGTGATAGGGCAGACTAACAAGACTGTGGTAGCAATGTCCGGTGAGTACAGCTTTCCTGGCACATTGCTTGGAATCAAGCAAAGTCCAGCTCTTCCAAACACTGTATAGCCATTTAGGTCAAATTCAGCCCCGTTGTGTTTAGGAAGCTTTTCCATTGATCTGAATGACATTTTTCCCTGAGGGATTTGCTGGAGATTAAATTACCCTTTCAGTTGGGATGGAGAGTTGAGCGAAAATTCTCCCAATTTTTTATCCCCATAATGAGTGAGTCATTAAAGCATACTTCTGACCCATTGCAGTAATGCCGAGTGACATTACTTTGCTTTACCAAGCACAAGCATGTATTTTAATTTGATAGCTGCAAAATTTGTTTATCAAGGTTGGTGACTGCAGTTAGTTCAAAAATGATGCAATATTTACTAAACCTTGAACATTAGAATTAAAGCAGTGAATACCTGCATCATGATATTGTCGAGTTTGGAGAAGAATTTTTTTTTTTTTTAAATCTAAACTTCCTACTTCCAAGTTTTAATAACTTCCACATTTTGACAACATTCTACTTTTGATGCAATGCCAGTTGTGCTGAAGTAGCTTACATCTTCCTCGTCAGAGAATGCACAGCCCCTGCTATGTTTCCAGTCTTTCTAAAACATAATTATAGTGGGTTGACATTATCCTTGAAGCGGTAATATAGAAACAGTGATAGCACATCAGGAGTCACTTTGTTCCACTGCTCTTAATGGTGGTATTTGACATCCAAGTGGGAGGATCTTGATAGGCCAATACAGAGAGCAAAGAAGAATGGTTGTCTCAAGCCTACTGCTCTAATTTTTTAAATGAAAATGTTGAGGTGGTAGTTTTCATAGAGACAAAGTGCAGTACAACAGCGCAATATTCCCTGGTTTGAGGGAGGCTCCTTGTTACCGTAGAAGATTAGTTAGGTTTCCCTTTTCCTTTCCCCCTCCCCTTTTTCATAGCTATCCTTGTTAGTGCTCTCCTGAAAGCATATTTTGGAAACAGACAGTCATCTCCTCTTCCCCCTTTTCCTTTTTTTTTCCTTTTGAACTACTCAGTCATTTCAGAGATACCATCACAATGACTTTTCCTTTCCTGACAACTCTGCCAGGAGGAAATCAAATTAAATGTTTCATTATTAGACCCGTCCCATTCAGACAATCAAGGCATGATTTATTTGTTTTTTAATAATTCCAAGTTCAAGTGCAAAATCTTGGAAAAACTATTAAAATTACTCATGTTTTAAAAATGAGATCACTTTTAAGTGCAAATGGATATGGTAATGCTGAAACTTAGGGGTATAATTTCTTCTGCAAATGCAAAACAAAAAAGAATTTTAAGTATATATGTTTTAAAATCTAAACTTACGTTGCAGTTCTTGCAAACTTGAAATACGATGTCTTTGTGGCATGCTCTTATAAAATAAATTAAATATTATGTTGGCTAAATGGTAACAAATGAGCCAGTGTTTACCATGGTAAGGAGTACATTGGGGACGTAGCCATTAGACAAGGGTAATTTAGTTTTAGCATTATCAGTTAGAAATACTGCAGCTGAGTGGAATATTTTATTACATGAAAACATCTGTAACCAATATATCCCTTGGGAAGCTTACGTGACCTGTGATCTGCTTGGAAAAAAATGTTTCAGTTTTACGAGACTGTTCAAAAGCAAGTATGCGCAGCAGGCCATGTCCCAGCAAATCGGGAAAGGGCTCCCTCCTCTTTCTGTACCTCCTGGAAATTTCTGGGAGCCGTAGTAATGTTTCTGCATTCCAGGCTGTAGTTTTCAACCTCACTCCGTAACATGTGGCACTGAAAAAGATCTGGGAAAAGCACACAGGTCTGCACTCTCCCCTTATCTGTCCTGTGCAGCATTTACACACAGTTATCCCTGCTGTAAAATCATAGCAAGGTCTGGATCAAAAAGCTCAATGCAGACACCTGAAAGTGTAGTTATGTTCTACTAAAGCATGCTAGTGATGCAGGGCAAATAGTATCCTTAATTTATTTCTCAGGCCTTCCTGTGTACTTTCTCATGGCTGTTTTTTTTTTTCCTTTCTCCTTCAATGAAGCCAGAATATGTCATCCCAGTTTACATTTGCAAAGCAGTTGCGTGTGCTCAGGCCTTCATAGCGCTTTGGCAGGAAAACAAAGTACCCAGCTGCCGAGGACTGCCAGTCAAGGCCTGGGAACTTGGGGAGCGAGGAAGATGGGCGGATAGACAGCCTGAACTTGACAGCCCATTAGGTACCTGGCCTTCTGCTTAAATGACTATTGAATTCTTGAAGATGTGGATTAATACTTTCTTTTGTTCTCTGAGTTCAGAGGTGACCTCGGCATATAGGCCAATTAGACAGCTTTGCCATTGTGTGCTGTATGGAGAGCAGTGTCTGAGCATGCTGTTTCTACAAAGGGGAACTACTGAGGAAAACTGCAACTTCTTTACAGAGAGGGCAAAACCGTCACGTTCACCCAGGATCTCATGGCACTATAGCACTTCACAATTAGAGGCAAACCTACTTGGTTTTAGTTACTTGGTTACTGCCTACATCCAGCAATCAGAATTGGCCAGTTTATCGCCATAGACTACATATGCATGCTCCAGACCATAATATGTCAAGCTTTTTTTTGGCATAGGCTACAAAAGTAATAGGTTTCATGCCAAGTAAGACGACAGCATTGCTTTCTGGCATCACTTTCAGTTCACACTTCCTACATGCAGCTCTGCAGCCACTGAGGCCCAAACGCAGGAGAGTAGGGGGCATTTCTCGGTCAAAACCTCTTTTTTTTCCCTTTAAATTAGAGTGAGCTAGTGCTCGTTTTCAAAAGGTCCATCTTGTTTGGGGAATATTCAAGCCACAGTGTTGCCCGTTAAGTCCTCTATCAGTGCAAGGGTAGAACAAATCTTTACAGTCATAAGAAGGCAGAATCTGTGGGCTCTTTTGTCTGTTGTGATAATACTGTGACTGGGATTGGGCTGACTGTGAAACTGCGTGTAATTCATCCCAAAACTTCCATCTGTTTGAAAGATAGGTAGGAAGAGTATGTGCTAACAGGTTGGTGGCAGTGTATGCTGGAAGACATAGAATTGGAAAGAGCAAAAGTCTGTTTTGACCTAGGTGCTGTCATAAGGGCAAGTCATTTCCTGGATGGAAGATCATTCCTTTCCAGTACCTAAGCGGCACTTTCCACCCTGCAAAGCGAATTCCTGTGAGACGATGATGTTCCTTTTATGTAAGGAGAAAAATGAGTATAAAGATCCAGGGAGTGAAACTGGATATCCCAGGATTTTACCTCTTTTTTCCCAAGAGATGAAGATTTTTATCTCAGCCCTGCAAATGGCATGTCTGTCAAGACAGCATGTATTTCACATTCTCAACAAAACAAATGAATCTCACCTGGAAGCTGGACCTGTATAAATGGGATTTCCCATCCTTAAATGGTGTGAAAGATAAGCCTGTTCTCAGCTGCTGGTGAGTGCTGGCTTTGGGAACCAGCCACCCTGCCGTGCTGTTGTACACAGCAGGATGGGTCTGGCAGCTCAGGGTACATTGGGGCAGGATAGGTTTGGCTGCTCACACCAAGTGTGAACGGGAACCCTGTTTCTCTAAGGCTATCCACACCGTGCCTTGCATCATGGGCAGATACTCCCAGGTTAGTAGTGACCAGTCACTTCTGTAAGTCACGTAGCTGCTTTAGTATTAGCCAAGAGGCAGGGTTGATTAGCCATATTGCAGTACATGGCAAATGGTACTCTTCTGCTGGGACTCTGTGCAGAGCCGCAGTTGCCCTCAAAACTGAAGATGAGTTTCATAGCTGTATTTTATTCAGGTATGAGACAGTCCCAGGCAAGGCAAGGCATGACACAGTTTACCAAACTTTCTTTGGAGAAAGCTGCGTTGTTTGTTGTGGAGGAAGCCCCGTCATTTATCATTCGTGAACAGAAAGGGTTTCAGTTCTGAGATCAGTGCACAGACAATGTCTAGAAATGGGACAGCTTGTTTTGTCTAGTTTTTTGAGTCTGCTAATGTCAGAAGGTAGAAAGTTCAAGTCTAATGTTACTGGCTGCACTCTTGTTAGCAGACAGGATACAGAGAAGGCTGTGGGCAAAAGCATCAAAAACAAGGGCAGCAAGAGTAAAGTAGAGAGGGAAGGGGGATGTATGTTGTATATTGAGGGAGCCAGGTGAGCCTCCCATCTGGAGCAGAAATGTGTTGCAAAGTCAGTGTTTTCACAGTGTGTAAATATCCCCCTGAATGCCTCATGCAGAGGAGCTGGTAACAGAGCATGCGGGAAGCTCTTTGATAAAACACCTATCTCATTTCTTAACTTCTCTACTGTGATTCAATATCTAAAAGGCAATGGATGTTCACCCACCAGGGGTACTTTTTTAATCTCTGACATTTCTGTAGACAGATACTCCGAGTCCTTTTGAAATTAAAAACAAATATGTACAAATGCATTTTTTTCTTTGAAATGTTGTGAAGGTTTATCTGGAGAAAAGTGATTAAATAGGATGAAAGCAGAGCAGCATCAGACCGTGGACATGACAGTGACTGATTCCTTGTGTTTTGCCCCACTGATTCCCACCCACTCTAACCCAAATAATTGAGTTAGGAATGTTATAAATTAACACATGCTAAGTTTTCAGTTGTGGAGCAATGAGTGATTTATGCTATTCTTCCACTGACATCACCTTATGTCACTGGAGTGCTGTTTAACAGGAGGTGTTTAGCTCTGGTAATCCCCAGGAAATCTGCACATTGTTTACCAAATGCTACTGTTTTTTAAAGGAGAAAGGTGCTCTGCCAGGAGACCTGTAGCATGTCAGGGTAGAAAAATGCTGCTTTTGGTGGCTGGGAGGCAAAAGGGATATAAAAGCACATGCCTTCATGGTAAGCATGTGGAGGTAATTGGCTAAGCCATGGTATTATGCTTCCAGAAATGGGAGGGCAGGCAGGCTGCTGCTTTCATGAATCTTACTCTCGGGTATGAAGACAGGAGTTTCTGAGGAGCACATCACTTTTTACAGCTGATGACAGATCTTGCTGCAAGATCTTGTCGTACCTGCAGCAAACAAGGCTGAGAAGCAGCTTTGCTTTTCTTTCCTCTGTTGTTTCATCCAGATGGACAAAATTGGGGGGTTTAGTTTATTCTGAACTTAATACTGCAGAATTCTTTATTGCCCTGCAAACTTTCCACTTAAACAGTTTAGTGATAATAAATGTTTAATGATCTCTGTTATCTCTGCAATCCACTTATATTAATGACTTTTCTTTTGTGCTACTTGGCATACAAGGTGAAACAAATGAAGAGCTGCATTAATTATTCATCAGTGGATGAATTTCTGTTGCTGTAACTATGTTTTAGGTTTGTAGATCTCTTTGCATAAACTAATTGATTTTAATCACAATATTCCAAGTGGTTTTAATTAATAATTCAAATATAATTGTTTTGGGAAGTTCCTTAGCCTTATTCTAGGCAGCTGGCACATGAAAACAGAATTTGGCAATGACTTAAGTTCAAAAATATGGAGATGGTTTTCTGCAGTTGTTATAAAATGAAATTAGTAACTCAAAGGTGTGGGATTTTCTTTGGGTTAAAGGTTAATCAAGACCAAATACAATTGTGTTCTAATCTAAAATTAAACATGGGGAAAAAAAAGCAGAGCAGGTGACAGGGAGTTTCCTAAGCCTTTCACACCTTGGTGTGGCTGAGGAGGGAAGGGAAGGAGGAGGAAGTTAGTGCCAAAGCAGTCACATCTTTTATCTCAAGATCTGTTTTCATCAAGGTATGCTGATCTTATTTTCCATCCTCCCACACTTTGGATAGGAGTTTTGGGGAAACTGTATTCTTCCTTTGCTGAGTATGGATGTAATGGAGGTTTCAGTACCAGGTGACTACCAGCCTTTCAGGCAGACTAGGGGTTTGACTCGCCACAGAAGAAATTAAGGTATGTCTGTTCAAATAGGAAGCTGATTTACTGTGAATTGCCAGAAAAATCTACTTCCTACGCTAGTGTTGCAGACTCTAACCACTGTGTGTGGAGGGAAATACTGCTTGTCAAATAGTTTTCCCATGGATGAGAGAGGCTTTTTAACACTGCATCAGTACAAACAAGTGGCCTTGCAGTGGCGGGGCTTTATAACCCAGGGAGTGGGGCGTGGGATGGAAATAGAGCGAGGGCAAATGCTCTTCCAGACCAGAGCTGCATCCCCTCTATGGAGGTCCTGCACTGGCTTGCACAGATCACTGGCAGCTGGTGGCTCTGTCCATCTCCTGCTGCACATCTCCATCCTTTAAAACCCCTGCTGCCCTCCCAGGGAGGAGGTTCTGTCCCATCAGCAGCAACACAGCATGCCGCATCAAGGATGAGGACGAGGGTGAGGCCTCCCACTGTCACCACTGCCCTGCCCGGCCTGTGCCTCCACAGCCACCCCCAGACGGGGCATGAGGTGCTTCCAGCCTTGAGTGGAGCCAGTTTCAGCAGCTTTAATTACATCTGCGGTTTGGATCACTTTGCTTGGCCATTAAAATCCATTTCACAAAGAGTAGTATTGAAACAAGCAAGGAATATTTGTGGCGGCTGTGGATTTCCTCCAGGCCTACAGGAAGAGTAAATTAGTTACTGAAAACTTGACAGTTTGTCCCAAGTGCTTAACTCTTTCCTCTCTGGGAACTGCCTTTTCAGAGGCAAACTTTAAAAGGGAATAATATGCTCAATGCTTGTTTTTATACTCCCCCCCTCCCCGGTAGAGCTGTAATTGCAAAACCAGCCAAGAATGATTTGTTTGAAGAGGAAGTGTGGGAACTTCCTTTATAAATATTGCCTTTCCCTTCGTGTGGATCCAAACGTGGTTTCCTTTGCTGGAGGGAAAAAAGAGTGCTTGAACTGAGCAATAAGCACTTCTTTCCTTAGCTCGTGCCCCATGTAAACATCAAGGAAAGGAGCAGGTTGTTAGCCAGGAAAAGGCTGAAGGTGGCTGGACCATTGGATCAACTTCATCTATCTGGGTTTTGTTGAGCTGCTCCCTGTCGATGCCAGTGACTGCAAACATCAGTGTCCTCTGCTTGGGAGAGCCAGGCGAGTTAAGGTCCAGTGGAGGGGGGGTAAAATATCAGTGTTTGCAGAGCCCGTGATTACAGAACCTGCTGTGACTTGCTCTGCAAGATAGGGCAGTATCAGCCCCAAGCCCTGCTGCTATCGCAGTTTGGAATGGTTTCTTTAAAAAAGACCAGAACAACAAAACTACCCGGCAGAAGTATGTTTCCTAATGAAGCAGGAACAGTAAGCCTGCACCCTTCCCGCAGCCCCGAAATACCTCTGAATTACCTGCAGAAGAAGGGTTCTTCCACCAGAAGAGCTGCTACGCAGAGGGAAGTATCCGTGCTCAGCAGCAGCAGGTAGGTTAAGCTCTCAGGGCAGGAAGCAACTTTTAACCTGGCAGGCCAAGCTCTGCTGGGCTCTTGTGCTTTTATGAGTTTGGTTTTGTTGTGTTTATTTTTTTCTTCACTAAAAAGAGCGCAGTATCAGAGCATATGGGCTCCTTGGGTGTGAAGGCGGCCAGCTTGGCCTGGTCTGCTAGCATAAATCAGTGCAGATGATGGGAATCAACGCAGGGGGTCTGGTTCCCAGCTCTGAAGGATTCTAGATTAGGAAGACAGCTCACAGAGGAAACAAGGGGGGTTGCGAGGACTGGGCTTATTCCCTGACAGGCACTGAAAACAAGAAGAGCCCTTCTGCCTGATTTGAAGGGGGCAGTGTGCTTATATTACTGATAATTAGGCAGGGTTGCTTTGTTCCTCAGTTTTGATGGGCAAATAAGGCACCCCTGGTATTTAAACTTGGATTGCTGTGGTGCGTTCTGATCAGGCCAACAAGAGGCACAGCTAGGCCACCGCTGTATTGGTGAGATGGTTCTGATTTTTATACGTTTCTCAGTGGGGAACATGAAGTTTCACTTAAGCTTCAAACAAGGCTTTGCAGTGGTTCCCTTTTGCACTTTTAGAGGCAAACAAAAGAAATAAAATTTGCAGTGCAATGGGCTATCCTGGGAAAAATCAGTCACAATCAGAAAAGACACCAGAAAACTCCACCAATCCATCCATATGGCCTCTGGCAAGGCTTGCCTGGCTCGTCGTGCCAGGAGTCCTCACAGCATCTCCTACTCTGCTCCAGAGGAATTGCTGTCCCAGTGAGGGGTGTAAAAGGACTGGAAAGTGAACCTTGGGTGATTTTAACTGAAGATTAAAAATAAAACTGTCAGCTCTCCAGTACAATTGCTATCTCTCACTGCTCCTCCTGCACTTTCTTCTCTGTCCAGGGTCTTGCAAATGCATTTAAAGCCCTACAGCGTTCAGAATAAGCTCTCCATCCTTTTATACTTTTCCTCTTGTGTTCCACATCATGGAATCAACTGCTGCTATCAACTTATGTCACTTATTACCTCTCACCCATGCCTCATTCCCCACTTAATGGTTTTTTTCCTTTTTACCTTCCTGCACATAGCATTTTTTCCTCTCCTTTTTCACACTCCCACTGTCATGCCTGCTCCTTTTCCAATAACACAGGCTACATTTTGCAATTTAGGGAGTAAACCTTCAAATTCTTGAGCGAGAACTCCCACTGACTACGTGATGGAGGACAGGGCCCTAGTTTGGCAGCGGAATGGGGAAAGGTAGTGAAGCCAATTTTAAAGCAGTCTTAATTACCTTGGTGGTTTGGATCACTTTGGTTGACTATTAAAATGCATATTTCTAAGGCGAGGTGTGCAGCAATGGCATTGTATAAATAATAAAGAATTTCAGGAGCTTGATATAAAAGATTTTATAGAGGTAATATATTACTTCCAGTTGAGAGAAATGGAAGGCACTTTAAAATCAGTTTTACTAGCACCCTGTGTTTAAAAAAACTCACCTTTTTTTTTCTTTTTGTTTAACCTCCAGTACAAGTCTGGGCATGTCTGTGACTCCCAGGATCCAATTTCATGTAGTATCCTATTTCAAATCCAGGCCAGAGCAGATCGATCAAAAATCAGTGCTGTCAGAAATAAAACTGCCTGTGGAATGCCTTCAACAACATGAAGATGAAAGGGGGAATGTAATATAGCAGAGAATGATTTTCTTTTTTGAGGTGGAAGGCTCTGAAGCAGTGTCCTTGGATGTCACACCATTTACCTTGATTGAGCAATGATGGTCATAGGACAATTTTGGTAGTTAACAGCTGTGTTTTGTGAAGGAGGCTGGCGTGGGGTGGTTGTTGCTGGGGTTGTTTTAAGCCAAAGAGGCAGCAGTAGAATATTTTATGACAGCCACAGAGCTACCTGTAGGTCTGCACATTGCCAGAATAAGATTGCTAATAATTCTGGTCAGTGAAATACTTATTGGTATTTTGGAACGACAGAGCTACTTCGGTACTTTTAAAATGGCTGATGAATGCAAACTAGTCTAACCGATCTGGTTTATACTAGTTTTTACATTCAGCACAAACATAGACTGCAGTCTGCTTCATTTTGCAATATACCTCTCTATGCTTCTCTCTTCTATGGCCCTCAGAAGCCAAAGTGAAAAGAAAAGGAGGATTATCTGAGAATTGAGAACAGAGGGAAACAGCAATATCATTTTAGGACGTGGAAGGAATAGGAGGGTGAAGGGGAAACTGGCTTTGTGAGTTTTGGGTAATTTTGATATTGGGGTAATTTAAAATACTGTGCCAGTACTGTGTTGAAATCCTGGAAAACTAAGAGTAAACTTTGCCATGTAGCGGTGGTCTCCTGTCACCTGCACTAGGTGATGCTCATGACATGGGGTGCATCTTGCATTGCTGGGAGACCACCAGCTTGCACACTAAGGCACCTTGCGTGGAGCATGTGTCACAGCAACTAGCCTCAGCCCTATTCGCTGTCAGAGCAAGGGAGGAGGCTTCAGAGAAACATTCAGTGTCCTCACACACTGAAGGAGTGCTGCCTAAAGCCAGCCGAGAGAGTAATGGGAAAACAAGAAGCACAAAGAGCATTTGAATTTATTTTACACTCTGCCCCTTGGACAATAAAGGTTTGTCTGTTTGGGACCCTGATCATGGAGTGCTCTTCACAGATATATACGTATAAATGTATTGTAACTGAGCAAGGCTAGTTAAATACACAGGCTTATCAATGTGGAAGTGGAAGTGGCTTTGCATAAGAGTGTGTTGGTTGCTCCTGTAGCTGTTCCCTGTGTTAACGCATAATGCATATATGTGTGTCCAAGGCAGCCATGCTGGCCTGTGGAAACTCTTACTTCAGTGACTGTAGGATTTCACCTTTGGTCTCCAAAGCAGCACATGTTTTGTAAACTACTTGATGATTAACTTTCAGCTACAATATAATTGGCAAGTGTTTACTTAATAGTCAGAGATTGGGTTCCTGCTTGCAGGCAGCCTTTCTTGCTCAGGAAGCTGTGATTTAGAAATGAAAGATCTGCCTTGGCAACTTTCCGAGAAGTCCACTCTGGTCCCCTGACAGATGTGGAGAAAGCAAAGTGCTTGATGAAAAGGCTAATAAGATGGCTGTTGAAAGTCTGCATGTGGTCACACACAGTATCACAGTATCACAGTATGTTAGAGATTGGAAGGGACCTCAAAAGATCATCTAGTCCAATCCCCCTGCCGGAGCAGGAACACCTAGATAAGGTTACACAGGAATGTGTCCAGGCGGGTTTTAAATGTCTCCAGAGAAGGAGACTCCACAACCTCCCTGGGCAGCCTGTGCCAGTGTTCCGTCATCTTAAGGACTGAAAAGACTCTGCTAAGCTACTGAAGAGCGGTTCATTACTGTGTCTTTATGTTTATGCAGAGTATATCAAAGGTATTGATGAGGTTTTCACTGATTTCTGAATCTTTTTAGCCAGTGGGCACAAAATTAAGATGTTATTCCATTACATAATGAAGCTATTCACTTTATCAAATTGGACTTCTAGCATCTGGGATGCCTCTCTAGCCAACAAGAAGCGAACGAAACCCAGTTTCACTGCCTTCTGGAAGAGCTTATCTTCTTCCTTTGGCTGTACTGCATACAGAGAAAGTACCAGGTTCGATGAAACACCTACACCAGCATGTGTAAACCTCCTGTACTGTGATATGTTACTTCTCACAGGATTCATTTTGACACAATTTGCCAAATGGCATCTGAAAAGTCATGGGCACAGACTGTACTGTGTATGGTTTTGCATTTGTCACCTCAGCTCCCTGAAACTCAAGTTGGAGATAAAAAATAAATATATGGAGATATCTCACCTAACATGTAGAAAAATTCCGATCCTCTCTTGTTTTCATATGGTGTTGAGCTTAGTTGCAGAGACTAGCCAGGGCCATTGCAGGTGTGCTTAAAAGCCATCCTGGAGTTCTTTTTGATATTTGATTTGTAAAATCTCGTTTTCATGAGAGAAAAGTACAACTATTGCTGTGCTAAAAGTCTGCCTCTCCTATTTGCTGTTTTAGCATTCACAGGTAACTAGAACAGTTAAAATTACTGTGTAGCATGGCATTTATGGTATGAGTTTAGAACAATGGTGTTAATTTGCAACCAAAAAACCACATTTGGTGTGTTTTGTCACTTTGATGCTCTGAAACGAACCCTATTGTCTTATATGAGTGATGAGGCAGGGAACAGTTTTGTCCCATATAAATTGTAAGGTTTGATAAATTATGATCTGAAAAGGCTGGGAAAAGTGCTACTCACCACTCCTCCACTGATTCTTGCTCTAATATGCAAGACACTGGATCTCAACCTGTTGGCAGTTCACAAGGTAGCATTCTTGAGGTTTGATCTTCGCGGTGAAATGCTATTGAAAGAGCAGAAGTACTTTGTGTTAGTACGTTTAATTCTGTAGTTAAGAAATCTCTCTGGAAAAGTCTATAAAGAGATAAGGTATTTAGTCTCCTTAGACCAAAATGAAGGATGTCCATAAAGGGTAATGGAGCACAAATTACTGGATTTCAGTTTTGAGTTACGATGGTCTTAGTTCTTACAGCATATCTGTAGAACTCAGATTTCAGTTTGAGACTTTTAAGTTTTAAGAACACAAAACTCCAGTATGTGTGGGATTTCCTTTATTTTTATTTTTTATTTTTGTCCCCAAACAAAGAGCAAAATGAAAGGGGAGTGAAATCAATTCTTCTTTTAAGGTATATCTGGCAATATGAAACACTTCCATTGTTATTTTAATATTCTGTTAGGTTTTGCACAGGGTTGATCAAGGTATTTTCATAGTGCATAAAACTGTGGTATAAAGGATGGGGGTTGACTGGAAACTAAAGGAAAAAATAGTTTAAGCTGTCTCAGATTTAAGTGTAGTGAAGGTAGAGCCATGTTCAGCAGCTTCAAGATAATGAGGATACTAAGCCTGAGGTAGACAAGTGGAGGACACAGAAAGGAAGTGTGGTGGAGTAATAGAATATTGGAGATCATGTGCTAGAAGTAGAGCCGTTGTCTCTGAGGTCAAGGAGCTGGAGAGGGGAGAAGGGAGATGACTTAGAGTGACATAAGCTGCAGAGCTGGAGGTGTGGGAAGATAAGGCATTGGCTGGATACTGAAGTGTAGTAGTGTGATACAGAGTTAATTAGAGATGTAAATACATTGCAGTGTTTTGAGTCTTAACCTGACATTTGATATCACCCTAAAGTTTTCAGTAGTGAATTCTATATCCTGTTTCCATATGGACATGATCTCAGTGTTGTAACATAGCCTTCCCAGCACTGAAATGTGAAGATCCATTTTCAAAAGTAAGCTCAAAAAGCAGTATGTAGTGTTATCCTATGTACTCCATCCTACTGAGAGTACCGTGCTTGTTAGCTCAACGGCGGGATAGAAGTTCCCTGGGCAAATGTAAGAAAAGCATCTGCTCCATGTGTTACATATAGCTGAAGGCTCAGGGAAATTAAGGCCTGTGTCTGGGAACTGGATAGCACAACTTTCTATCGCTGACCTAGCGCCTGCCCTTTTTAATAAACAAAAAAAAGCCGCCCTCGAAATGTGGTTTATGATCTGTTTTTAGCTCTAGAAGCAAAAGGAAGGGTTGGGGGGGGTGGGGAAGCACTCAGTATGCTCTTACTTATGGCATTGTCAGCTTTCAGCTCCTCAGGACACGTGCCACACTTTGTTCCTTGCAGCTTTCAGAAGCCACAGACACCCCAGCATCGGAGCCACACGTCATCCACTTGCCACATTTTGCACTTGGACTCAATGGATCAGCCAGAGTTTATCATCTGTTTGAAATGGTGGTATTTGAGACACTGACCTAAAGTACAGAGGCGCAGCTGCCTGATGAGCGAGAGGCCACTCGCAGGATGGGGAGGTTGTTTATGGTTGTCCTTCCTCTACTGGGTTATTGACCTCTCCTGATGTTCTTAACTGCTTGACATGACCTTGGTGGTCTTTGTCTTTTTGTCCGAAAGGAGTATTTTGATTTGAAAGGCAGAAATTATTTCATATGAAAGGTGGGAGCAGTTAAGTGCATTCAGATTGTGGTGGGGCAGGATAAGAGCTAAATGTAGTCTAATGACAGTTATCTTCCTTCTGTCATCTGTGGGCTATGGAGGGAAGAAGGAGTTTCCCCTGAAAAGCAGCTCAGGGAAGATTGATTCCTCCTCCAGTAAGTGACCCATGGCAGGACCCTCTCTGTCAAGCCAGTGGAGAGAGAAGAAACAGGAAAATCACCTTCTTATATTGAATTTAGCTTGTGTGAGCATCCCCCTACACACCTGCTCTGTTTGCGCTCATGATTTCTGCCAGCTTTAAAGAACAACCTCCCTATGACATCTAAGTACTTTCGACCTCAGGTCAGTCTGCAAGAGCCTCCAGCTATCAGAAGACCTGTGATAGTTATGTGTATTCCTTGAGTTCAAGCAGTCCATTTTGACTGGCCAGCTGGCCAAACCCATACCATGAAAGACCAGTTCCTGATGGTGTTCTATGCAAAATACTGAAAAAGAGCTACGAGCAGAAGCTAAAAGGAAAAAACAAAACCAAACAAAACCAGGAAGCCTCATGGCAGATGGTACCACCTGTGTCCATCTAAACCTAGCCAAAGCAGTGTGCCATTTAAGTGGAGAAACCTGGAAAATCTGATGACTCAGTCTGAATAAACAGGGAGACAGTGAGTGTGATTTCTGGCTCACGTCCCAAGCATCTTATGAAAAAAGCTTCCTATTTTATAACACAGAAAATTGAGTACAGTTTGGTAGCATCACTCTCTGGCACATTACCAACTACAGACTAAAACGGCTGGTGTACCCATGTAAGAACTGACACATAAGCAGTCTGATGACTCTCTGCCGGTTGCTGGGTTATGGTTGAACCAGTTTTCCCAATAAATAAATTTCTAATGTTATTAGTAGGGCACATACCTTTATTACTGGGAGCATAACTGGCTGGACACAACAGTCAGGGCTGACAGCATTCTATTCTTTTTCTAGGCTCAGCCCCATACTAATTTCCATGCACTTCAGTTGTTGCATCTGCAAAGTTGAGATGTGAACCAACTGTGGAAGGCGTGCCTAAGTCACTGTCCAGCAATGCTTGCAAAAATATCCTAAAAAAAGAGAGGGAACATGGATGCATAAAGGGAACTCCCTCAGTGGGATGAAATCTTGTTTCCTTGCTGACTACCTCCACCTGCTTCCTTCTTGGTTCTTGTTGACAATATCACAATCTTTCACATCCCTTTGCACTTCCTTTTACTTCTGTGTTTCCTTTTCCTTTACATGCTTAAGTTGTGCCAGTTCTGTTCTTCCCTTTCTCATTAAGACATATAAAGAAATCTGCCCTTTCCCTTGGCCCCGAAGTCTAAAGTTTTTTCTGTCCATCTCTTGGCTTGGTGCTTTACTTACACACTCCTCCTATGAATTCCCTCAATCCCAGCCCAAGCCTGCACTCTTCAGTTAGGCCTTATCATGCAGCTAGGGTATAAATATCTCATCCCAGCTCTTCTCCCGTGTCCCTCATCTCGTGATTTTGCTGAGTATCCTGTTTCATTGTCCTGGTGAGGGTGCAGGGTCCCTCAAACAGCTTTTCCCTGGGAAGGGATGAATGTACATAGTCTTAAAGAATGTGCTACCACAGCAACTGGATATGGGGAATCCCATTGGCAGTTAATATTAAATCCCATTGGTCATTAATAAAATAAACTTGATTTAGTGCTGGGCTACCTCAGTGAACACAAAGGGAAAATAAAAGCCCTGCTGATGTTTGTGTCCTACTTCCCTAGGGAACCAGTGTTATGCAAGTCTCAAAGTCAGGTTCAGCTGAGATGAGATGGCTTTGGAAAAAAGGTGGTGGATTTTGCCAGGTGTTTGGGTTTCCCTCCCCTGGGACCTGCCATGTCGTAATAACTTAGTGTGTGTAGCATTGTTCACTGCAAACTGTTTGAATGGGCATCACATGGGTTGCTAAAAAGTAACTGAGAAATGACTGTACGTAAGAAACAGATTGGGGCATTCAGCACGCACTACATCTACTGACTGGGATATTTTTTCAAGGACAGTTGTCATCTTCACATCTTTACAATCTACATGAACCCTTTTTTATCACTTTTTGGCATATGCAGTGATGTTAAGGAGTATCAGATGGTATTTTATCCTTCCCTAGAGGGACAGACACTGTTTCCCTTCTATTCTTAAATGTTTGATTGTGGGAGGTGCTGAGTACTGCCATTGATATTAGTGTGATCAAGCTCTAGCTAGAAAAGTGCCAAATCATACAATACCCCATCTGTAATGCCAGCCATTATCTCTCGTAATATATCAGTTGAGCTTTTAGATCTTCACTAATTAGTTGTACATCTGTGAGCAACTGTCCATCTGATTTATTATCCGAGCAGCTATTGAAATACAGAACATTGCCCAATTTAGCCTCAGGATTGAAAGTTATGGTGTGCTAAAGTTGTGTTTAAAATGTAATAAAATGGACTATATATAAACAAATTACAAGTTTATGGGACACTACAGATGATCTTCAATCAATATTTTAAAGTTCATAAAATTAAGGTGATTGAGCATAGCTTAATGCATATGAATATCTTTTTAATTGCTGCCTTCTTTTATTTAGTAAGAAGACTGAACACTGTCCTGGAAAATAACTTGAGTGTAGTGAAGAAGACTTAGTGGAAAAGTGAATGTAAGTATTTTGCAGCGTGTGTCTATTATATATGTTTGCAAACCATTGACATTGGCGACATTATAAATCACGCTAAATTGGCAGCCTAATTTACCAAAAAAGACCACTTTTAGTATGGCAAGAATGCTGAGTCTGATCATGTTGCATATGTGTGTGAGGTATAAAATGTCTATTATGTGCTTTTCAGTATAGGTCTGTAGGTTATATATACTTAAATGCTTTTAACGGGGCCACGTGCTGTTAGCAATTTGCATGCTTATGAACTGCTTGCAGGAAAAATGTAAACATGAAGTTGCCACTAAGTGCCCTTAAAAGGAAAAAACCCCACTGCTACCCCCATATAAATACTCATGGGAATCCCTAAATTCTGTAATGTGGACACATTTTCCATTTCTAGAGGAATTTAGTCTAACTTCAAATAATGCAGCAGGTTTATAGTATTTTTCTCTATATTCACCCCAAAGATGTGAGTTTATAGTAGAAGAAGATTGCACTGTGGATTGGCAATTCAATTTAGAGTGAAATACGGTGGCTGCAAGTTCCAGGCTAAGTGCATCATTGCTCACTTGAGGTCACTTTTTCAAACCCTGAGTCAATAGTTCTCTAACAATAAGAGCCTTGGTTCATTTTCTAGACCCTTTTGAAACTATTACTTTGCTGGTGAATACACCATTATTTTTCTTAAAGTAACAGCTTTCCCTACCTGTATTTCGTAATAATGTGAACTCCCTAGCTGTCTGCATGAACATGTTTATATGTAGGTACATATTTGTGTGCGAAGCAAAGCCGTATCTCTACAAGTCATACCCCAGGAGGCTTTGAGCAGCTCTGGTGTGCACACTAGCATTAGTCATGAGCTTCAAGCTGCCACAGATTCATTCCAGGATTTTTTCATATCACATTTTTCCCACGACCTCACCTGCCATTTTCCAGAGCATGCCTGATGAGTTTGGAAGCAGCCAACTAAGCCTTTCCAAATGCTGGATAAAGTACAGAATTCATGACTTAGATGTCAAATAGGACAGTGATCCTGTCTTAAATTTCTAACAAGCTGGGGCAGTTTTAACTTTAGCCTTTGGACTTTTATAAACTTGTCTTCTAAAATTACTAACTAACCAATAGTACTGAAACAGTGAGATACTGCAGGAACATTGTGAAATGCTGTCTGGTTTATATAGAGTTGCCTAGTGATACAGGGTTGCTTGAAATGAAGATCATCAGATCTGCCAACACTGAACCTAAGCTAAAGGTTTAGAGACAAGGCTGTGCATTGACTTTCCATGTTTGGCCCAGTTTGAAACCTATATAGGTTTGTAAGATACAAAATGAAAGCCTTAAAGCCTACTGGTGTGTATTGAACAAAACAGAACAAAGTTTTAAGGCATTTACTGGCACCTTCACTTAAGTTGCTTCATGGTCCTAAAAGTGCATCTCATTTGATCTTGTTCATGAACAGTTACACATGGGTGGGATGAGTTTGTACACGTGAAAGTTTTTGTTGAGTTACTTTCACATTATTTTCACCAACCTGATCTTCAGTTGTTTCTCCTGGGAATCCTGGGAAGAAGCACCGTTGTCTTTAGTTCCCTTTTTTTATTTTGTAAAATGAGCAGAGTATTTGGGGGGTTTTTTTGTAGGTTTTTTAGTGCTTGTTTAGCAGGAAAGTGCTGTTTGAGTATGGGTTGAATTGTAAAAGATATCTGCCCAGTTAAAATGTCATTTCATATATGTACGTATGTGAAAACAGATAAAAGACTTGAGGTAGAGCTGTATTTCAGGGAGCAGTGGACTGTTGACAGTGTGAATATTAGGTGGTCGTGAAACTGGCAGGAGAATGAATGCATCCCTGTGGAGATACGGATACTAGCACTTCGTCCCTGATGTTAAAATAAATAAGAAGTGCAGTAGACATTACTTTTCTGATAATTTTGTGCATGTTTAGACTGGGCTTTTAAATGGAAACCTTCTTTATGATCTGGCTCTTGCAGCTATCTGACATTAGTCTATGAAGATGATGTTTAGACTTCTAGGATTATAAACTATTTGCTAAAAAATAGAGCTCATCCCAGAAATGTCCACCTTATTTTCATGATCCAGCCCAGTATCATAAAATTGTTATTTATAAGAACTTGGCTCCTATATAGTAAATGCTATAAATAATTCTCAACAGCTTTTGGATATGATTCTATGATAGCACGGTAAATAAGGCGTAGAGTCACACTGAGTGAGAGAAAAATAAATATTAAAGAGTTACTAGTTCATTAAGTAATGCCTATGCTGTACATAAAATGAGGCAAGGGAAACAGGGAAAAAGTCTCCTATCATAGAGACTATTTTGAAAGATTTGCATAAGAAACTTTAATTCTATTATTTTCTATACATGACAGTCAGTTGAGTTGGAGTCCCTTGAGTTACCTCTGAGACTCATCTTTAGATCCATAGGACTTAAGTCACCAAAACATCAGGTAACATTTGTTGGGTATCTGCTGCATGTCTTGGTGAGAGCAAGATGGGGACTTTGCAAAATGTTCTTATGGAATTTGTGCTGTCATCATCACGAGACCCTAAAGGGCTTTCAACAGGACTGCACAGGGGGTGCATCTGTCTTCATGCCTGTGCCTTCTAGCATCTCTTCCAGTACCTGTGCCCCATCTTCTTTGCCTTTCCCTTTGGCTCCATCTTCCCTGTTTTGTCTGGCTGACAGCAAGGAAAGTACTGCAGCTCCAGGAAAGATAACTCCAGACTACCAGAACAAGTAGCCTGGGACACCAGGTCAGGCTGTAACTACCAACAGTGGCAACCACAGGAAACCCCTCCATAATGATCTCTCAAGAGTGTGCAAGAGCAGCTTATTTGGAGTCTTACACTGCTGTTTTCCCATATGCTATCAAATACAATCTTTTATTTCCCTCTAATCTGGGTTTATATTCACTGGGCCATATAAAGTCCAGATGTCATGCCTTTGCTGCTAGATCTTTGAGACAAGCATGCTCATGGTCAAAGTCCTGCCCTTAGTACTGAGCATGGAATGGCTGGGAGAGAGCTGGGTTCATAGGCCAGCCTTGGCTCTACATCTTTCTTTGGCAGCAGCCAACATATGTGATCTATCTAACAAAAGCATTGCTTAGCTTTGGGCGTATTTCATATCGCTGGCTACAGATGAACCTGTAATAGAGTTTTGTCCATATGTTGGCACTTTTCCTTCTATGGAGAAATGAGGCCATGCTTTACCAGTAGGTGCAGTACTTGAATATTTGCAATGCGTTATAAACTTCTCACACTTCACTTTGAGACCTGCCTTGTAAAAAATAGTAGGTTAGTTATAAAAAGGTGGTTTATTGAGGAGGTGTCCTTTCTCTTTACATTCAGTAACATTTGACCTAAGTCTACAGGTCTGGCTGCGAGACCTGCAGGAGAGAATTCTTGCAACAAAATTTAGAGGTATCCATTGAAAAACAGATCTGCATGTCAGTCTTTCTCATGTTTCTCTGAAAGAGTCTCCTGGGGAATACATAGGAAAACAAACAGTAGATTCTTTACCATTTTAGGAGAGGGATGGATCCAACTTCAAAATACTGGCTATTTTAAATGCAAAACCATCCTTCTTTAATTAATACTTGGCAAAGCATTTTAAATATTAGCTAATTCTCATGACACACCTGTCAGGTAAGTAAAAATTATATCCATTTATAGCCCAGGAAGCTGAAATGCTTTCTAACATCAGCATTTTCTCAAATGCTACCTAGCTAATTCACTGAAATAACTAGTCTAATTCTCAGAGGTTCTGCATATTTAGTTTTCCTAAATTATACTTGGAGCTCAAGCGTATTTACACTTTTGAAACTGAGGGCAAGTATTTTGGTACAGAAATGCTGAACCCAAGGCATCCACACTTGAGGCTTTTCCCAAACTTAGGCATCCCTACAAGGTCTAGAGCTGGAACTTGAATGCAGTTGATTCCCAGGCTGGATTTGGGGTCCTGCACTGCCCAGCTCTCAGAGCTTAAGGCAAAGGGTTGTTTCTCAGAGGAGCTGCAAGAGGTATGAGATATGGATGGGCTTGGGAGGGTCAGGCTTTAGAGATGTTTTTGCAGGAGGGTGTGTGTAGAAGGGGTGCATAGAGAGGGAGAGGGTGCATGAAGTGGGAAGAAACATTGCATGTGATGGCAGTGAATTTTTCTGTCTCCTCCCATGGCTCCCATTAGAGATGCAGGTTATTTCTTGTTATTTCTGTCATGGCTCTTTCTCCTTTTGTTAAAGCATCAGCAGAGTGGTATAATTGGGCTGGAGGACAAATTTTTTGCTGCCCTGTTGAGCAACAACTGAAAGGAGAGGGGATTTTGTACAAGTGCTGTCTTCCCTTCAGTATGCAGCGCAACTTGTTTCCAAGCGGTGTTTTAGTTGGAGCAGTGGTGGTGTTCAAATGCCTGCTTTGTCTGTGCAAACAGTTTTTGTAACCTGTTTGCTCCGTTTGCTGTGGCAATGCCCAGCTCTGAATACAGCACAGAACCTAAGGATGGCGTCACTCCGTCCCAGTCTGTTCTCCTTGCAGGAGCAGGTGGGAACAGACAAAACCACAGCCAAAGGCCGTCGATGGATTGGCACTTAAAGGAGGGAAAAGCCTAGGCTACAGAAAGGGGTCTCAATGATTGAACAGCCTGGAGCAGGCGTGCAGGGCTGAATTAGGAGCTGGAATTGTTCGGCTTTCAAATTCAGAGGACTTGTTTGCTGTCTTGGCCCTGCTCAGAGTGAATAACTGCTACTGCTAATCACAAAGCCCAAAACAGAGTGAAGGTTTCAAACCAGAAAATGATGACTCACCCTCCCTTCTCCCCCCTCCCCAGTTACAGTCCCCTCTAAACCACTTTACCTCACCAAAGCCCTAGTGGCTTTTCACTTATAAATAATCATGTGTTTGAAATGTTAAAATGTGTAGGCAGGGATTAAAAGGATATGTGATGCTCCAGCATTAAAACAGTGCAGACTTCTGCAAGGGAATTGTGAAGGAAAATTAAAATGTAGTTATTTTTGGCAAGGGCTGCTGCATCCTGGGGAGATCAAGAGAAGCAAAAAAGCAGTTTACCCAACCCTAGTGAAACAGAGTAGAAAAGCTGGGTGCAGTAAAATAGGGCTTCACATCAGTTCTTTGTTCTATTAGAGCCAGATTTGAAGGTCTGTGGTTATCTCAATCTGGGGGAAATGCAGGGAGGAGATGCACTGAGAAATTCCTTTTGAAGCTATCAATATAAGCTGTCCTCCTTTTCCTCCTGTAAAGGCTGGTGAATACAACTGCTTGATTGTCACTCAAACTATAACAGGTTTCTTCCTTCTCCTAGTCCATTGTGGGACTGAGAGGCAGATGGACCCCCGTAACACTCTCAGCTCAGTATGTCAGCCCACAGGATTTTACAGAATAAGCAGGTTGTGGTGCCCATTTGGGGTATTAGTCTGTATTCTCACAGAAGTTAGAATATTGGCACTGAGTTTCTTGTTGTGTCTGGCAATAAAAATTGACAATTGTCCGTGCTTAGAAAAAGAAGTGCGTTACAGACTTAGAGGGAACTGCTGTAAATCAGTCGTGAGCATCAACCCTAGCATTGATTTTAGGGTTTTAATATGATTTTTAGTGTCATTCTCAGATGCTTTTTTAGCTTTGTCTCCATAAACCTTTGATCCCTGGCCAAAGTGAAGCTTTTCATGGGACTGCCAATGTTGGAGTCAGGGAAATCAGCCTCCTTGCCCCCCTTCTTTTAGGTGAGTGAACAGTACCAGTGTGAACAGGCACAGATAAGGGCACTGTTCTGCCTCTTTTCTTGCTCAGGATCTTGCTGCTATGTGCTGTTGGCAGCTATGCCAGCAGCAACTGTGCAATTACTAATAAATGTACAGTTTTAGGAGGCCCCCATTCATTTCAGGTCTAATTAATTTCTGACATACACTCTGAGCCTACAGCCTGGCTGAAGTGGTGTCATGGATCTCTCTATAGCTAGCAGTTTGAGGACCTCTGCTCCATTCCTGCCCTGCATCCTCTTGCTTCAGGATAGCGGTGATGTTTAAGCAGTTGTCTTTGGTGAACTGGTATGTTTCCATTTGCTAAATGGAAATGGTTTGCATTAGTGTGCCGATTTGTATGGAATATGCCACCTCCACTGTTCTTAACCTTTGCTGTTACTTTTGTTCTAGCAAACATGGAAAACTGCCCTATGCTTTTAGGGTGCTACCTTTTAATGCTGTTTGCATGAACCTGTTTATAAGCCCAGCTTGTGTTCTTGTTTTGTTTTTCTCTCTGCTTTAATGCATTTAAGTGTATTAGTTGAGAAATATCTCTATAATAATCTTTAGGTCATTTAATCTTACATTTAATTAAAGGATTTAACAAGAATAAAGGTAAGAATTAAATACTTGCCTGCTTAATATTTTTTTTTAGGGCTAAATTCAAGGCAAGCCTCAACCTTATTTGTTAGAGTTAATGCAGTACATGCAAAAGACATTCTATTTAAAAGTAACTGTTCTTTTGGACAGCTAAACAATAGTCTAGTGTCCTGTCACTGCAGCACTCAATCTGATCAAGCACAATGTCATGAAGTAATGTCAAGACGTAAACACATCTAGTTTTAGGTAGGAAATTTCTCATTGTCAGTCAGTAAGCCAATGACTTCATAAACAGAAGTCTTTCAGGGATACACAAAATACAGTCTTGTTTACCCTTGCAGGTTTTCCTTACAATTGCATCAGTTTAATTTGTGACTAGTTAAATGCATTGTATTAAATTACAGTTCCTGGAAACTTCTGAGTTTGTGAAACATCACAGCTCTTGTGTTTATACACAGCTGGGGTTTCTTTACAATGTGTCTGGAAATTTCCAGACACCCAAAGGGACCTGCCACGGTTTGCTTCAAAGCTAGATCTGTGTTTTCAAAAAGCAGGGGGTTTAGAGCTTGTGCTTTTGTTCTTGTTGTTGTTGTTTTGAACCTGGAGAAAGAGTGATTGTGCTGGCTCCATGGAGGAAGCAGAAGGTGGGCATTGCTCTGAGAGCTCTGGCTAGCTATTTTTCATATATAAAGAGAGCTATGTTTAACTCTATTTCTAAAAAATACAGTATTTGTTTCCCTCATGTGGGAATGATGACTTCACAAATCATAGTACCTGTTACAGGCAACGTTATGGGGATTTGTACTTTGACATCCTCTTCTTACCTTCCTTTCTTGAGCTGTTTTCTGCTGAGAACCTTTTGCTGCACGTCAGAGAAGTCCTGAGGACACCACAGGGGATGACAGAGGACCCTCACTACGAACAGAAACCTGGGACACAGTTTTGGCATCCTCTGAATCAGTTCCACATCCAAAAGTCTTCAGGTTAGGCTACTGGCCATTTGGCTCTTCAGGGTACTCAGAGAGGGAAAAAAAAGGTCACAATACCTTTTCCAATGTAGTGATCAGAAACATATAGTACAGCTGATGTCAGGGGTGGTGGAGCAGCTTCCTGAAGTCCTGTAGCACTTCTTATAGTCAGCATCTTTAGAAAGCATGAGCTATATCCTTCTGTACAGGAGAAAATATGTACTTTGGTCTCAGCTCTGTAGTGGCATTGACGGCCAGTGTTCATTAGAGGCATCCAGAAATGGAGTGACTGTAGAGAGGTCTGCTTGGTCACAAACCCAAGGAGATCCTGTTAAAAGGCCAGGGTGGTGCTAGGAAAAGAAGGTCTGTGTGGTCTGTAACCCAGGCATAAGCTGATCCATTGCATTCCCAGGTTTTTCATACCCTTGAGTGAACTTATATCAGGCCATCCATCCATATGGGAATTCTTTGGTTGATTGACTTGAAAGATATATTGGATAGCATTTTTTATAGTGGTCCAAGCTGCAAGATATGGATTTTACCTGTTGTATAAATATTTGTGGTGCTGCCCTAGGTTTGCTTTGCCAGATGCGTATGCTTCCTTATTGAGCTGCGCCACATGGGAATGTTCTACCTGTTCATGATTACAGATGTTGCCTAAAGGAGCTCTATGCAAAGAAGTTATCTCTCCTAAGGGAGGTTTATGTGAGCAAAGCATTTACAGCTGGGGGGCATGCTATGCTGAGAGAAACTGGTTTTGGAAAATATGTCTTTGAAGTATATACAGGACCAGGAGGAAAAGAACAAGTAAATAATGTAGATGGGGAATGGAAATAAAAAAAAATAAAGAAAGGAAGATGTTCCAAATACATCTATTTTGCAAAACTTGAGCAAAATTAAATAAGCCAACATTAGTGTAAGCAAATGTGGTACCCTGAAAATAGTCATCATATAGGAAAGATGGTGTTTATTCTCACAAAAGAAGAATGAGCAGAGATAACATCTTCTCACAGCAAGCCTGTCTGTCTGTTGTCTTTAGCAAGGCAAGAGGCACAATTTCTTTTTTTCAGTTGCAGGAAGCCTACTGAAGGTGTTTTACCTAAGTTGTGTCAGGACAAGTTTATACAGTCGTTTTATTGGGTACCAGTCCATGCTATTGTTGAACAAGGTGGGTTAGTTCCCCATTCTCCCCTAGCTGCTTGATTCTGCCACTTTCATGGGTGGCATAAGTATGCGTGCAGCCAAATCTGAAGCCTAAGCAAGAGCTGAAAACTAGCCTGGCCGGGAGCTGAAAAATGGGTAGTTTTTGCCATAACAGCTCCATGAGAGTCTTCTCACCACCTCTTGCATGACACTACCAGCCCAAAACAGGGACTTCCCTTTTAGAGCAAGGGACTACTGCACTTAGACACAGCATAGATTCTCTCTAGTGGTGCACTAGGTATCAACTTTTTTTGCCCAGCTGTTAGGCAAAGCGTAACGTTTACCCAAGATCTTTCTTTTAAATTAGTAGCAGGACAACCTGTAGAAGGAGGGGCAAGCTGCTTGCTGTCATATTCACGCAATAAAGCTGAAACTCTGACCTTGTGGGACAGTAGAGGAAAAAGGAAGTGTCCCAAGTGGGGTATTAGGCTTGCTGTGATCTTCTTCACATGTCTGTTAAGCAGCTGCAAAAGCCTTCCCTGTAACTCCAATTGCTGAATAACTGGGGAGAGGAAAGGGAAGGGGCAAGGGGGGAGGAGGCACATTTGATGTTTTATGATGTTTTTGAGGCAAGGATTTCTGCAGTGATGCTCCCTGTCTTGTTCTGCCAACTCCTTTACTGAAGTTGAATTACATTTATTGTCTTCAGCATTCATCTAATACATCTAACATTCTCAGGCAAGGTAAATATCTGACATCCCCTGTGTAGTTAATTCTTCCCCATGCTTTAAAGATTTGTGGTAACCTTGTAAAATATTGTCATACAAGTAGTGGGTGGGAGAGTACATGCTGTTACAGTAAGAAAAATAGAGCCTTTTAACTAAATTCCCTAAGCAGCTGCACGTTACAGCATACCACTATGTTTTCTGGTGTGGCTGGAATTGTACTACGGTCTCAATTTTCCATTCACTGGCCTTGAAAAAGGCATAAGCATCTGAGAGACAGAAATCAGTACAAATTGATCTCATAAGTGCAAATTTTATGACAATTCTTGTCTGACATGTGTGATCTTGATAAGTTAGATTGCAAAATTACTTTATTCACAACAAGTTTGCTTTCATTATGGGTGAAATATGCAAAATAATATCTAAATAAAGACTAAGTTAAGCTGTTAAATGCTGGTTTCATGAGTAATCAGACATTTTATGGTTTGTGCTTTGATTTGAAGGCTGTCTGTCAGGCTTCATCTTTATTTGTGGTAAATAAAACCTCTTCCCTGAAGGGATCAAGGTATGATCTCATAGGAACCATAATATTATTGCCTACCACAATCAGTGATTTTGTAGGGATCTCGTTTAAGTTCAAATTCTTTCCTTGCAATTGAGCAGAAATACCAGTATATGCTGGAAATAAATCAGTCACTGTTAGAGGGGATCAAGAAAGATTAAAATACAGGGAGGCTGCTCAAGGCAGGTGTCAGCGTCTTTTGGGAGAAAAGGAGCTAAAGATGGAAAGATAAATACCAAAGACTGTCGTTGGGTCTCTCCCGCAGTCCTTCCTCCAGCCAGAAGCTGTTCATCCTGTGCTAGTTTGAAAACTAGAGAGGTGATAGCCTGGGGAAGCACAAATTCACTCAGTGAGTGGATAGCAAAGGAAGACTAACTGAAGGACCCAAGTGAGGAGAGGCACACTTGTAAACTCTTGTGCATCATGCGAATGGATACTCAGGCATTATACTCCACATGACCCTGTCTATGTCCATAGTCAACGGGACTGTGCAAACATGAATATGCTGAAGAAACCAAAGCTCTGTAAGCTTCCTGTCAGCAGGTGACCTTCCACGGTGATGAGCGTCAGGCAGTAGTCCAAAGGCAGCAAGTAAAGTGCTGCCCGTGGTCATAAGCGACAGACCACATCAAATTTTGTGGGCAGGGACAGAACAAGACTCTGAAGTTATGTTTGCTGTGCCAAACTTGAAAGCTTTGATGGAAGTTAAAGCAGATCTGACTGAAAAGCTCTGCTCATCTGGGAAGAGGCAGCTTTCCATAACATGATGAAGTTTTTATATTAGGGTCTAATAGATGATGATGTGGAGAGGACTAACGAAGTCTTGTAACAGTAATAAGCTAAGGTAGGAACATAGAGAATATAATTTATTTTGGGAAAAGAAACTACCATGCACAAGTAGCTGAGCATCAAGCTGTGTGGAGCTAAGTGAGCTCAGAGCTTTTAGGCACAAAAGGGCCTGGCACTGTCTGATAATAAGCTCTGACTGAAACATGCTGCCTAATGGCGAAACATTGATTGACTCTCATTTAGTATTATTTCTGGACTGTGGCATATCTGACATGCCCCAGATTTTCAATTTTGGTGTCTCTTCTTGCTGGTTTATCTGTGTATGGCCATGATAACACAGCACTTTTGTAGGGGAGGAGTGAAAGTACCATACAATAGGTTTATCAGCTATACATCAAGATTGTGCACTACTCGACAGAGTGTTGTTTTCACGTTCACACAAATGCAGTTCCCTTTTGTTGAGAATGCAGTAAGAGTATAACTGCCATAAGGACCAACAGATGATGTAAAGTATTTGGTGAAAATTTAAATTGCTCAAATAGTTAAGAATTGTTGTATTAACTGTTTTAATGGAATAATGAAATGTAATGTTCTAAAAAGTAAATATCAGATTCTAGCTATCTAGCCATCTGTTGCTGCTCTACAGTGTTACATTATTAAAGGCATCTCTGTCTTTTTATCTGCTTATTTATCCCTTATTCTCTGTCCTTACTGCACAAACCTGGATTTTCACAGTACAGAGGCTGAGGATTTACCCTCTGCCAAATAGTGATCCACGAGCTGAGTCAGGGTTAGAAATTCTTGGGTTTATTCCATAGACCATCCTGGTTTAGAGTTGGGACTATGAAGACTGTGCTTCTTTACTACAGACGACTCAGTTCTAAAAATAACTATTTTCTGAGAGCTTCTGTATGAAAGTGTGCATGAATGCTTATTACATACAGTTCCCCTGTTGCTTTTGCTTGGGTGTCATTTCTTTGTCCTGCTTTGGTTCCCTCTGAGTTTTGAGCTGAGCTCTCAGGGGATGAGCATGCTGGAGATCACCATGGCAACACTCCAAAAAATGCACAGTGCAGGTGCCAGGCTTTGCTGCCGTTATCCCTGAGAGAGCTCTGATGATCTGTGGACTTGCAGACTTATTTGGGAGCTACGAGGGGAGGCTGAGTTGGTGGCTGAGAGCTGGGGAAACCATGCCTATTAAAAGCGTTTCCTATGTAAATTGTGGGGTTCTGGATACTGTTTGCTGATGTACAGCACTAGCATCCAGCATTTTCATAGCTTACTGCTGAGATTTCCCTTAGCAGACTGTAAACCCTCTTTTTTTTTTTCTTCCACAGAATTCTAATATTAGTCTCTTGTGTCCTAGCTCTTCCCATTTTCACTCAAGACTACTATGGGAGCCATGGTAAAAGCTTAAAGATGCTTGATGATAAAACATGTCATAAAGATTATGATGCAGATTTTAAGAGTACCCCTGCTGTTCCCAAATCTTTTTTCACGAGAAAAAGAAAACATTCAAACAAGAGCTATCTTATAGATGAATATTTCACGGCAGTGGTTGGGAGAGAATGGGTTCTCTGCAGCAGCAAGAAATAATGGAAACTGGATAAAAGTGTATTGCCTTCTCAGACAAGGATTAGGGACTCCGGGCTGTGTTCTGACAGGGGAAATATGACATTGAAGTCTTGTTTTACATCATCGAAGTAAGTATTGCATATCCCGGTACATGACGGGGGTAAAGGGGGGATGTTTGTGGGTTTTCTGGCCAACCAGCCATAAGGCTACACCACCAGAAGGACACGGGCTCATAATGCTCAGAGCAGTGAGTAGTTCAAGCATGACCAGCAGGCTTGAATAAGGTGCCTCCACTTCCAGTTACTGCTAAGTCCATGAGAGCAAAATACGTTAACAAGCAGGATGCAGAGCAGGAATGTTAAAAATAGTTGGCAAGGACTTCTTGAGAGAAAAATGTATTTGAAACCTTCCTTTCTAGGGGTTTTCCCAGTCCTATTTGTGGATGCATAGAGGTCAGTACTCAAGTTAAACTGAAAGGAGCTCAGATTACCACTCTGAAAATGGGAATTCATCATTTCATTCATCAGTGGGTAAAATGCCCAAGCTGGTGCTGTGCCAGGAGCCCAGATCACACAGGCAACTCTGTGCCCTAAAAGTCAGGTTTCCCTCAGTCTGTTCCTATAAATGTAGAAGCATTTCTTGTGAGCACTGGATCAGGGAGCCCTGCTTCAGGCAATGACATCTGGTAGCAAAGCATTAGAGATGGGTGTGGGTGCACTGAACAGCCTGAATTGAGATTTCCCAACAGAGCTACTATACGAACACTGCTGTTATCCACGTGCTCCCATCCTCCACTGCCTCCAGCCAAGGGTGTGCATTTCTTCCTGAATATAGAAGATCTCTGCCTCTAAGTGCAGAGACCCCCATTGCTGTGTTTAAGTGCTTGAAATCTGGATTCAGTTTCTACTGGAGTTAAGTATAATAATGTTTAGTCTGAGGTTCTCAAGACAGGCTTGAGCATGAGAAAAAGAGCAGGACTGCTGAGTGCTGACAGGGTAAAGGTAGTTCAACTTCTGTAGAATCCAGAATTTGGGGGATTTTGTGGGAAAAAGTATGAAACTAATAGTATACATAACCAGAAGTTGTCAGAATGGCACTCTGGTATGGCAAACCTTAGGAAAGTTACTTCAATTTTTTGTCATTATAGTGCTAAGAATGGTTTATTTCAGCTAACTGTTAACATGGAATAAATTGTCCAATTTCCCTTCAAGGCCGATTAATTAAATAAACTCACACATGCCTTTTTGAAAGAAGCAGTAAAATTATAAGTGGTGCCACATATTTTAACTTATTCATAGAGAACAGAACTTCAGCAGATCAAGAGGTGTTGAAACATTCCTGTAAATGCTGGCCAAAGAATCCAGCACTCTTTAAGACTAACTGAAGAGAAACAAAGTTCATGGATTATTATGGGTTTTGTGTTTAAAGTTCAAATTTTTAAAATAGGACTGAAAAAAGTATATTTGTACATTTTGCAAGAATTACATCTCCAAGATTTCATCGAGATAAGACATCTTAAAACAATGCTAAAAAAAAGTACTTACTGGTGGTGATGTGGTTCTAAGCAGCCCCTGAACTCCAAATGTAGTTGGCAAGGATGCCATAAGTCAAGAAATGTTGTATCCAAGCCCTATTTTGTAACTGTAACTCTAGGAGAAAAGTATGGAGGTTATGTAGGTGACCTCTCTGACAGAATGCATAATGTAAACAGGATAAAATGATTTGGAGCTCATGGAATCTGAACATGAACAAAGTTTTAAGAACTGCTGACTTCCTACTACAACTTCTAGCATCAGCATTAATCAAATCCAATGTATTTATCTTCCTCTGCCATTCGGACTAAAATTAGATTGCTTACTTTTCTAAGCAAGCTAATGGAACGGTTATTTACTGCTTACTTCTACCAGGCAGAAAGAACCTAGTCAAGAATCAACTTGTTTCTTTCGCCTCTAAAGCACGATTATTAGAATAGTGGTAAGACTATTATCGCTTTATAGAAAAGTTTCTCCTAGATGAGAAAGTGAGACATTTAGCTCAAAGGGACTTCTGAGTCCTTTCCTGTGCTGAGATGTATAGCTCTCTTGAGGCACACAGTGCTTGATTCTGCCAGTTCCTGAGGGCTCTGCAGAGAAAAGAGAGCAAAAATATCTTCAGAAGCTTTCCCAGAAAACCTGGTTTCGGTGCTGACCAGGATTAATGCTCTGTGTTGTTTGTTATAAGTCCATTTGTTCCTAAAAATGTAAATGTCTTATCCTTGAGGTTCTTGCCTAACTCATTATTTGAATGTGTCTTGACTTTGATGTGGAAAAGCAATTTCTGTCGTGTATGAAAGCTATTGGAAAAATACATTTTGCAGCTCATTTAGTGAAAGAAGTCTTCAGTTCAGCCCCGTTTCCCTACCTCAGCCCTGTTGTTCCTAATGATGCATTCACCTAGCAAATCCAGACCTTGAAGAGAATAATGCAGTAGGTAACACTTTTAATCAGTATAGGAAATATGAAACAGCAGGGAATGAATTTCCAACTGTGCAAACAAGGAAAAAAAAAGGAAAAATGTGAAAGCTGTTTTTTTACATTTCTTTCTCCTCAGATTGGTCATACCTATGGGGCTTTTATGGTGCCACAGTTGCATACTTATCAATAATTGTTTCCTAATTCTGCTCCATTTCTGCACTGAAGTAGTATAAAATGTTGAGCTCCATGCAGCCAGTCAATTTTCAAGATCCCATGTGGACAACAGAAACCAGTGTGCTGTTAGTAATCTGTTAAAAGGATAATTTTCCTCTTGTATCGGTGTTTAATTGGACGGAATCTCAAATCTTAATAGTACCTACATTGCCTAAGTACCATTCTCCTTGAGGTGTGACAATGGATGGGAAAGAGCTGCTTATTTGAACAGGAACCTTCTCTGTAATTAGTTCAAACTGTACCTGAAGGGGGAGAAAAGAAGTTTACCAAAATGATTTGAAGAGTCAGAACTGGACTTCTTTTTGTCCACCTTCTTGTGGCAGCTGTTTGTTCATACTGGGGTGTCGTTAGATAATGTGTAAACTGAACAAGTGTTTGGTGAAAGCTAGTACCAAGGAGCGTTTCAGCAGGGGCGAGGGATGTGGTGGTTGCTTGTCAGTCATGAGCAAGCTGGGTTAGACTGCACACCTTGCACTGAGCTGTTTTCTGTGTTTGAATCCCACTGGGGCCTCTGGGTCTTACCACAGTATAAAAACAGTGGTTGTCTGAAGCTGTGTAGCCCAGAGCCAGAGCAAAGGCCGGAACCTGGCAGAAACCAGGGCTGCAGGACAGGCATGGTGTGCTTGCAGCAGCCTCCATCTTTCCTTTGTCTTGCTTCCTTCCTCTGTCCTCAGCATGAGTAGAAAAATTAAAAATCTTATATATTTATGTTCAGTGTATAAATAAGGAGGAAGGTTGTGAGAAGGGGAAGGGAGGGTTCAACCTTTGGAGGCATGTGGGAGGCTGGAAGCATAGGGTCAGTGAACGGTTTTTCGAACTGCCAGGCATGGGAATGAAAAGTGGCTTGGGGAGGCTATCGGAAACAAGGAAGCATCATTCAAAATGCAGCTCACCTGGAGTTCTGTGTCCAGCTCTGGGGTTCCCAGTGTAGAAGAATATACACCTGTTAGAGCAGGTCCAGAGGAAGGCCACAAAAATGGTCAGAGGACTGTAACACCTCTCCTAAGAACAAGGGCTGAGAGTTGGGGTTGTTCAGCCTGGAAGAGGCTCTGGGGAGACCTTAGTGTGGCTTTTCAGTATACAAAGGGGGATTATTAAAAAGATGGAGAAAGACTTTTGTTAGGGCCTGTAGTGACAGGACAAGGGGCACTGGTTAAAGAGGTTATGTTTAGACTGGACAAATGAAGAAATTCCTTTCCTGTTAGAGTGGTGAGACGTTGGAACAGGTTGCCCGGAAAAGTGGATGCCCTGTCCCTGGAAGTGTGCTAAGTCAGATTGGATGGGGGTTTGAGCAGCTTGGTCTAGTGAATGATACCCTGCTTATGGCAGGGGGCTGGACTAGATTAGGTGATCTTTGAAGGTTCCTTTCAACCCAAATCATTCCACAGTTCTCTAAAGCTGGTGTCCTGTCCAAATAAAGAAAATTAGAAGGGATTTTTAACTCCAGCAGGTTGAATATGGAGGTTTCAATGCAATTAGGCAGGCTGAAAACACTTGAATGACTTACCAGAGTAGCCTAAACTAATACTCAGACCTATGATACTATGACCTCCTTCAGATATGCCTGGAACAAAAAGCTCAGTGTAGGGCCAACTGGTGGCTGAGATTTGAAAGGATGCTCAGAGAGGATGAGGCCCTTACAAATATTTCATTCATTCTTGCTGCATCCTGTTCCCTCTGGAAGAGGTCAGGGATTTTTCGTAATGAAGTCCTTTGGGTGGGTGGGATGGGGGAGTACTGGCACAGGCTCACTTGAGAACCTTAGCAGGAAATGACCATGTGGTAAATCTCATGTTTATACAGAAAAAAAAAGATGAGTTTAAATGCACAAAAAGGAAATGTGTTATTTCTAAGTTCCCTCTCACTATGATTGTGTTATTTGCCATCCTCTTTCTTCTTTCTCTGCCTTCCATAAAAACAAACAAACAAAACAAACAAACAAACAAACAAAAAAAAGCCCCTGGCAAATAAGCCAGGGATAGTGAAAAACAAATCCTTCCATAAGAAATGGGATTTGTCAGTTCCCCAAGATGAAAGGAAAAAAGATGTCGTGAAAGTAGCAGCACAGTCCTGATTCCATATTTACCTATTCTAGGGTAAATAGGGTCCAGTTAAGATGTAGGTGATTAGGTCTAAAAAGGAGTGTGTTAGAAAGCCATTTATTTCCAAACATCTTTTTGAAAGAAGCAGTCTTGGCCAAGACCTCACCACTGTCACCCACTGTGGTTTAAAGTGAGCACCGTACACTTGGATGCTTCATCGCTGGGTGCAGTACAGCGCAAAGCTCTTGAAAGCTTCCAGTCATTAAACTTTGCTAAACAGCATCAAGCTTTTTTCAAAGAATGGTACTTGTGCTTCAGGGAGCTGGCCACCATCCAGCCCTAATAATTACCTTCTGCCTTATCTAAATTGCTCTGTTTATTTAATTGGACAAGGTCATATGTCAAAAGATGGTGGGCAGGGTTGGGGATGGTAGGACAATAGGTACTGTGTCACCCGACTCATTCAGGGCTGGGTGAAGCAAGTCCTATGAGCAGATCGTAGTGATTTTCTGCAAATCACTCTGAAGCTTGCAAAGCACTTCATAAATCAAATAGAAGTTCCAGTAAGTTTAAATGAAGTGTTGTTAATAAAAGTGCTGATCCCTGTCAGGCTACCTAGACAACTGTGGGAGTTGTATATGAGTATTGTTACGGTACTACAGAACACATGAAAGAGAGAGGCCTGGTTTGTGCTCGAAATGAAGAAGTTTCTCCATAAGCATCTACCACAGGTTTATGGCCATCCCGTACTGATGCTGTACTGGAGGGGGTAAGGACCACTGATTCTTCTAGACAAAGGTTGGCTCTTCCTAGTGGATTTTTATTTCCCTGTCACACTGCTGCTTAAAGGCTAACACAAACCTTAATAAAATGTTATATGTGTGTCATCATTACAATACTCAGTGCACTTCCTCAAGCTCTGTTAACTGTGCTTGCTGTGTGGGAAGGACTGGCGATGTAGCTCTTGGCTTGCGATTCTGGTGTTTCATGTCCCTGGTACAGTGAAATCGGCTGTTTAACACAAAGTATGGCAGACTGCTTTGTCAGCAGTTCTTAGACTTCCTAGACTGGGAGGATATGAGAAAGACATTACAAGTTGAGGAACTTTTTCAAATAAGCAAACAGTGGTCCTGCTGAGCAGAGCTATTTTTGAGGGGGGAGATGTTTGTTTAATCACCTAATGGAGCTGGTGCATTTTTTCCAGATGTACTCAGATCAAGCAGTGACCTCTGAAATCAGTGGTGTAGATGTCTTGTGGTGTTGTCTTTTGTGTATGGAGGCAGGAACCCATCCCCTCCCCTGGCTCTTCCTGTGGCAGTGAGCAGGCTTTACATACTGGTGACATGAGCAAGGTGACCTTGCTTTGCTCTTTGAATTATAACCTCCTCAGTTTGAACACTTGCAGGGCTTTAATATTAAAGCACTGCCTCTCTTGCTGAAGGCATGGTGCAGTGGGTGCAAAGACAGTTTAAATCCACTGCCAGAAAGTAAGAGAGACTTCATTAATGTCTGGAGTATTTGAATTCCATCAGGGTTACCCTCTTTAGCATCAGGGATCAATTACTTCAATGCAATAACAAATACACCCAATACAAGCCATTCTTATCCCCATTCCACACTGCAGGCAGTTTCCCTATAGCTGTGTTTTCTGGGTGGCTGTACCAGGGGGGAGAGACCTCCCGGAGTCCAGAGGCTAGCCAGTTTTTCAAGAGAGATGAAAAGTAAATTGCTTCATCTCACCATATTCTTGTGCCACTCTTTTCTGCAAATCTCTGTGCCCTATTAATGCTTTTACTTTTCAAAGGCTCGTCTGAATTCCCAAGTTGGTTTAATGTTACTGATCGATTATATCACTTTAGCTGAATACTCTTATTTGACATAAGCCTAACTATGTCTAAATAAATACTTAGACTAAACAAATCTACATTTTAAGTATTGACTTAAAAGTATTAAAGTGCCTTATTTCATAACCTCATTTAAAAAGCAAATGGGAGAAATAAGTATAGACAAAGCTGAAACCTAAACAAGCGTGCTCATTTAACTGTGTACTTTTGCAACCTGCTAGATATCACACCACAGGAAAAGCAGTGCAAACTGATGAGTGCTGGGGCTAAAAATGTTTTGTCTTTTTTCTCTAGAGGCAGTTTAATGCTTTCACTAACATCAGTGGGTGAGATTGTATGAGAATTTCCTGGCATTTTGGTGACAGGTGGTGCTTTCAGACTTCAAGTTAGCAGCGAGAATAGGCTGACTGGGCATATACTGGGCAATGTGGACTAATCTGCATGACAGTTTCCCTGCTGCACAACCATGGTTCTTTCTAAATGCATGGAAGCAGTAAGTGCTCTTGCTTACCACTTCTTACTGACTGTATATGGTTAGGCCTGAAGCCAACAGTGCATTGTTAAAACGCCTTGTTTTGCCTGCATGGAAATCCTGCCCCCAGTGTTACTGTGAAGCTAACGTGGTGGTGGCGTTGAAGGCCAGAGCGACAGCAGAGTCCTGGCTCCATTTTCCTCTCCATGAGGTAGCAGAGCTGGAGGCAGTAGACTTCAGACCTTCCCTTAGTCACTGTGGGCAGGGACCAGCCAAAGGGCAGTGACTGTCCTTCACAGACACTCCGGTTTGAAAAGTATGTGGAGAAACACATTTCTTTCTGAAATGCCTATGAATTTTCTGCCTGAAGATGTTTACCCAACACTGTATGGAAAGTTTAATACCATGGCTAATTTTAGCAATCTACTGGCTCTGTCTGGGTGTTTATTCTGTATTTTTGTATCTTGCCATGAGATAAGTTCTCATTTTTGTAATGTTTTTCACCCATGTGCCACACATCCTTTGCAAAGGAATAAAAAGACTGTACTTCGATTTTGCAGCCTGAAGACTGAAGCATCTTCATCTTGCTCAGCTTCATGGTGAAGTAGCCTTCTCGCTCGAGACCCTTGTCCAGCACGGTTTGATCTTTTGGCACCAACCCTTTTCTGTGCCATCTTTCTTTGAATCAATATTAGGAATTCACTTGCCAGTCATGTTACCTATATCAAACTGCAGTGTAGTCAGCCTGAATGAACTCCAGCTTTTTACAGATGCTGATACAGACCTAGCCCAGAGTTCAAGATTATGTTTCTTGAATTCTCAGAACAAGCAGTCAGGGATTTCAGAGATACTTGAAGAATGATCTTCATCATCTCAGACAACTTCCTATTTCAGTATTTTAGTAATTAATTTTTGGATATCTGTCAGTTAAAATTCATGCTCGTTTTTCTCCCATCAAACAAATAGAAAATAACAAGTTTGAGCATCCTACTGGCTTTCTGTTATATCACTGTTTAAGTCCTATAGAAAGCTAGTGAAAGAAATCTGTGCTCAGATACACATTTGGAGCTCCTGCTGTTTTCTGTGGGAGATGGTGTATAGTTATTTGATGGTAGATTGTATTAACAAATTTTTGCATTTGCAAAGCATCATAGTGTATAGAAGTCATTTATATCTCAGAACGAAGCTTCCTCTGATGTGACTCCACAGACTCTGTACACCTGCAGCAAAAAGCTATTGGAAATCTGTCTCTTGTTGAGGATTCAGTCATAATGCGATTTCCAGATGTTGAAATGGGATTTCTGGTCTCTGGGACTGATTTCCAGCTTTGTTTTGGAAGGGCGAACTCTTCCACAGAGGAATTTCCAATGCTTCAAAACCTTCCTGTGCCCAGCAGGTTCTAGCCTTGCATGTTTAACAAACCTCCATGGTTATACTACTGTAATAAGTTCGATGGTAGGCATATTTAAAGCTTGGAGATACAACATTCTGATGGCAGTCATAAATGCACAATATATTACCATCTGAATGTCTTTAGAAATTCACATTGGAAAGATGAGGCCAAGGGGTAGGAATTGTTAGTCTTGTGCTAGTATTCTGTCATGGCTACAGATTGCTGGTATATCACATCCAGGGTATGAAGCATGAATGGGCAAATATCTCTCTACTATGATGTGTCTGATAAGACTTTGCAAGTATTATACATTTCCACTAATTGGGTGCTATTACTACCTAATGCATAGGTCATTGCTTCTAGTTAATTAAGAGCCAAGAAGGTACTTAGTACTTTACAAGATGCAGATGAAGATAGATGTCTGCTTGGGAAATGAAAATGTACCAGTTTGAGGGCTTTATATAAAACCGGATCAACTTTACAAATCTAGTATCTAGACAGATCCTAATAAACCTGATGAAAATTAGTGAAATTAGTTCAGCTCAAAGCTAATAAAATGTGATAGAAATGTTCAAAGTTGTCTGCAAAAAATGCTTTCAGGCAGAAGGATTAGCATGAAATATATTTTTACAAGGATTAGGGTGAATATTTTACAGGGTAAACTAGCCCATAAAAATGTTCCTTTTTACTTGAGTCTATAGAAGGACTTCTCTCATGAAATACGCAGCCTGAACAAAAACTTGCAGTCTTTGGCTGTTGCAGTAGTAGTTTTTTCTTTCCTTTATGTATCACATGTAGAATCAGAAGTGCTCCTGAAACAACTAAGCTGTGCGTTCTGGTTACTTGGAAGTAAGGCTGTCCAAATGAAGGCTTCAGAATATGCATATATAAAATACTGTACTTCTGAGTATCCTTCAGTTGTTTGCAGGGGAATGCAGATTCTGTTTTCAATGATGTCATGCTTTGTGGCATATTTCCTATTATCCATACACATCAGCACTATAAACTTTATGTCTTAATGTACCCCTGTAAATTTTCAGCTTATTTGCTTTCAAACAGTTAAAAGTGCTTATGCATGGTGATTGTGTTTGAAGACTTTCCTAGATATATATTCTCCTGTAGAAAGTGTTCAGGTTTGAATTTAGAGTTTATCTAGTGGATAGAATTTCTAAATACATTGAGTGACTTCTGTAAATTCAAATTTGAAATATATATACCCCAATACTCCGCATACAAAGCAAGCATTGTAAAATGTACTTGGATTAGACTTTTTAACCACATCAGTGGGTGCCATAAAAAAAAAAATTTAGCTTAAGAGCTCAGAAGATGCGTGAAGAAGGCTGCCCACAGAAGCCTTTGGAGGCTGCCTGAATAATTAGGACTGTGGGATGAAACTGGTCATGCAAGGAGGAGGATTTACACTGCTCTCTATTCACCTCGTATAATATAGCTGGCCCTTATTGGCTCTACTAACTCGAGTGTCCAAATGCTCTTACCAGTGAGAAAAGTGTTCCCAACAGATGCCAAGCAGCCTTGCAGCGGCCTCTCTGCCCTACTACAAACACACGGAAGAAACTCATCTTGTTACAACCAGAATTGTACTGTGCTCTGCAGCAGCAGAGGCTGCAACACTGGGGAGCAGGTGCTCTGTCTTGTCACTAGGACCACTCCGGGAATTTTATGTCGGGTCTGTGGGAAGCCAGTAGAGTTGGTGGAGACGTCTTTTAGATTTGTTGACATTGACTGTTGCACAGGGCATACTTTCGTGTTTATTCAAACATCAAAACAAAATGGGGCCAGGAAATGGGGTTGCCATGAGCAGGACTGTGTGTGAAGCAAACATTGTGCCCAACTTGTCCTGCAGCCTCTCTGGTAAGAAAGTAGTAAGAGTCTGCATGACTTTACTCGGGGGTTTGCTTCTTTTGTAGTGTGCTTTTTCATAGAGATGCCTTGGCAGCACTTATTTAAGCAACAGGTTAAAGACACACTGTGCTGCCAGAAGCATGACAAATGCCACTCCTTTATTTGAGCATGGTTAACCCAGCTCATCAATCAAGGATAGAGAGGGTTTAGAGTTACCAACTCTTAGGAAGAGTCAACTTTTAATGTTAGGAGACTGAAACCAGATGCTCTATTTACAGTGCAAACAGTTGTGCGTGTGTGTATGTCTTCTTTTTTTTGTCTTTAAAGATATATTTCTGAGTCCTGCAGTTGTTTTAGGTTAAAATACTCTTTGAGAATAGTTTGATTGCAAAATCAGCAGCCAGATAAATAAATAGCCCAAAATGTGGGTTGTTACTGATAGGAGTGGAAGGGCAAGTCTGCTTGTCTGTAGCTATTTCCTTCCATGTATCTCAAATTGCATAGTCTGATCTTTAGGAGCACAACTTGTGGCTCTTGAAAGCCTTTGAGGAGACAGGAGAAAATTGTAAATCTTGGACCAGTAATTATAGGGACAAATTCTGGGACTTAGGCCTGTAGTTTTCTTCAGGGCAGAGAGGAAGAGATCATGTATGTATGTGCACTTACTGGACAGCAGCATTTCCAAGTAAAAATTGCACCCAGCATAGGGGAGCCTTATCCAGTACTTACAGGGTACTTACAAGAAAGATGGAGAGACACTTTTCAGCAGGGCTTGTAGTGACAGGACAAGGAGCAAAGGTTTTAGAGGTTAGGCTTAGATTGGATATAGGAAATAAGTTCTTCCCTGTGAGGGTGCTGAGGCATTGGAACAGGTTTCCCAGAGAAGCCGTGGCGGCCCCATCCCTGGCAGTGTTCAAGGCCAGGCTGGATGGGGCTTTGAGCAACCCAGTATAGAGGAAGGTGGCAGGGGAGTTGGAACTGGGTGATCTTTAAGGTCCCTTCCAGCCCAAACCATTCTAAGTGTCTCTGCAAGTTTATGCATCACCTAAATCCTGTCAGAGCTCTCAACACAGGCCATGAAGAGCTCCTGGTCTGGTTGACAGGTTCAGTTGGAGTAGGTCCTGAGCCCACCTATGCATTGGCTGGTTTTACTCACATCTGTCTTGTGTGCGTTACAGCTGTTCTGTGGAGGTGGTAGCATTTTGTTCAGCATGGCTGAGGACCTGTAATTGTAAAGGAAGGACTCTGTTTTGGAGGGACTGGTGTGAAATAGCCAGTAAAATATTTCCATCACACATGCTCCTTTTTTTGAAATAAAGTGCTCCTGGAGATTAAATAGAGTTGGGCAGTTTTGAAGCTAGGAAAACACATTTTATGACTGTGTTATGCATCCATAAAAAGGGGATTTTATAATGCTTTTGCTGACAGACCCTTAAATAGACAGGCACAGGTAGGTGCTGCTGACAGGTTTGTGCAAATTACTGGTTAACTGATTATATAAATTTATTGTGGAATACAATGAATAGAAACACAGGAGTGAGCACAGTGTCTGTCTGGGCAGATTGGATCAGTGCTAGCTGGTACTGCTGTTAGAGCCAGGGACACTCCATTCATTTAGATGAGCCTTATGTATTTATTTGAAAGAATGAAAAACAAAAACCCCAACCAAACAGGAAAAGGTAAACACAAGTCAAAATGCTGCAATTCTGCTTTGTCTCTTCTCGCCTGCGGCAGCCAAAAGCCATAATGGGTAAATGAATAAGTGCAATCAAATGTGACTTGGTAACACACAGCCTGTTCTATATTTATTTGCATCTCTGGTGCTTAACCCTTTGCACTACCTATGGTATTTATTTTAGCAGGTTCAGTTTCCTGCAAGACCTCTTTCCTGCTCATTCTGTTTCACTCATCTCCCCATTACCTTAAAAAACACTCCAAATATTTACCACATGCCCTTTCTTGCTCCACTTCTCTTCTGCTTCTCCAGGCTGTATCTGCCCTGTTGCCATGTGTCTCTCCATCTTCTTCCCACTCCCTTCTCAGCTGCAGGTGTTATCTGTCTGTGAACAGAAACAGCCACCCCAGTTGGTTGTTTCTTCTGTGCTGCTTCACCTGTACCATGTACTGCTTTCTCTTCTTGGCTTTCTGTGGCAGGACACCAGTTCACCCAGTACCATCTCTTCTGTACATACCTTCTCTCCTCCTCCCCAGGCTGGAGTGAACACTGAGCATTTCAAATCAGCAGATGCCATGAAGTTAGATATGTCTTGCTGTATTTTTCTTTTCTCTGAAAAAGCAAGAGGAAACAAAAAGAGAGGAAAAAGCAGTCAAGTAACAAAAGGTGTTTCTAGATAAGGTTTGAAGAGAGGTAGGAAGCCAATGAGGCAGTATGTCTGAGCTCCCCACAGAGGTCTGAAAAATCACCTGAGGTTCTTGCTCTCTTTTTTTTTCCCCTTTTCCATTCTATATTCTGCTTTGTCATCAGAGACTCTCCATGAGAGTATTCAAGCTGTAGTAGGAGCAGCCTCAGGAGAAGAAACTTGGAGGCTGTGCTTGAGAAAAAAAGAAAAGAGGAAGGTGGGGGGAAGAGGAGCTGTAAGAAGATGTGAAAAGATGTGTAAGGGAGAAAAAATAAAAGGGCTTTTTAAAACTCATGAACATTAATTTGAAGGGCAGAGAGAAAAAAAACCCACACACACTTGAATCTCAGAGCAATCAAAATGAGCACCACCACCATGGATGTTCAAATGGTCCAAACTAACGGTTAAAGAATTTCAAGAAAGATGAACCAGACAAACCCCTGCAATTTACCTCCAGCAGCAGAAGCCAGGAAAATTCTCCATTCCTCAGCTATGTGTTTCTTGGCTCCCAACATTCAATAAGTTTTCCATTTCAAGAATTTTCCCCATCCTCTTCTGCCTTTCTCTCTTTGTGGCTTGCATTATCAGCTGCCTAAGCGCAAAACATATCATAGTATTCCATTTAGTGTGATTGACAGCTTCTGGTTTTCATAGCGCTTCTGTCTCACTTCTCAGAAGTTCTGGATAGATCACTGGCACAGCCAGATACCTACATTAAAATGAAGAACGCAGGAATCCATTAAGCCCAAATGGGAAAACAAAATCAGGAGAAATGGAAGAATAAGAAGAAAGAGTGATGATGAGGTAGGGAATCACAGAGCAAACACTACCAAGGGAGAGGGAGACTTAGAGAGAAAGGATGTTGTTGTCAGAGCTTTCTGAATACTTGCCATATTTGCATTTCATTATGTCTCAAAATCGATTTATCCCACTGGTTTATGGCATAGATTTCATACAGTGTTATCATTGCAACTTATACATGATTCTTCTATTAAGCTCTATATAATATTATAATGTAACAGGAGGAAACAAATTCTGGCTCTGCCTCATGCCCAAGTGCTGCTTGGCTTTCAAGGTCTGTGTGCTGTCCTGTACAGCTGTATCACAGCAAGAAAATCCCCAGCTGTTTCCAGCCCTCCTCTCACAGCGCTCAGCTCAGCAAGGGGTACGTGAAGGTTGGAGCTGCCGCTGGAGTGGGCTGGGTCTGCTGCAAAAGGCTGCGGCTGTGTTGGACATCCGGAGCGTGATTTGGTGCTTCTGTTCTGAGGGTGGGATGGATCGCCTGCCTGTGACCTCTGGAGTCCCACTTGTGCAATTGGTAGGGAAAGTAAAGCTTCACACATGCTCGAAATGTCCTTTTGATTTGATTATTTTTTGTGTTTTTGATTAATAGTTAATTACAGGGAGAACTGATTCTGGCAAGGAAAGAGCCAGAATAGTTTGTGTTTGTTTCCACATGGTTATGCTCAGATTCCCCCACACTGGAAAAAAATTCCGCCTCCTTTCTTGTTTCTTCCAGGGGAAGTCCAAAACCAGTCCTTGAAGATGACCTTAGCACTGAAAACAAGCAATTCATTGTTGTAGCAAGGAGCTGGTGACACAGAGTCCTTTTACTATCAGTATAAATGCATTTTTTTCCTTGTGCTGCAATGCACTTATTAGTGCAGGGAAAGCCAGTGAATTAAAGCTATCCTAACTCCCTGGGTTTTCCTCCTCATGCTCCAGAATCATTCTCATTTTCTGCAGGTCCCCCAGCTAAAAGAAAACAAAACAGTTTTCCTGAGTTGGAAAGGGGTAGAATAACCCAGGGCTTGCATGGGGCACCCCTGCTATCTGCTGTGACTGCCTTGCACGGCGGTTGCTGCAGGGAGCCATCCCCCCTCAAAGCTTGGGCAGCTGAGACCTTACAGTAGGTGTTTAGATTTTGATTTTTAGATTTGGTCATTTGCAGGGTCAGGTAGCATAAAAGTGTCTGTAAAAGACTTTGGAAGTGTCTGGAGGGGCCTGTGGTCCTGTGCCAACAGCAGACTGATGCAGCTGGAAGTTGATCCATAGGGCATCACTGAGCTTAGTGCTCAGTGAGCTTGGAAAAAAAATAAAACCCCAGGTTTTTGTTAGTTAGGAAACTGTATGGTTTAACAAAACCACGAAGTGGGTCAAAGAGGAGATTCTGTGGGTTCAGATTCCTGCAGAGTCAGCTGCTTGCTGTCAAACACGTTACTCAGCTGCTTTTTCTTGCAGATCAACTACATCTTTGTGACACTGAGAAAACAAGGCCTCATTAAAATGGGTGCTTCATTTCTACTGAGGGAATGCAGAAAAGATGAAGGGATGAATGTAGAAGTCCAAACCAAACAGGAGGTGTGGTCCAGGAAGGCAGGAATGCAGGTCTGCTTCTGTGGCATTTCTCTTTTCTGTGTGCTCCTCTCTGCATCAGTGGGGCTAATGCAACCCTCTTGTTTGAGATGATAATATCAACGCTTGTCTTCATAACAAAAAATACAGTGATAAAAATAAGGATTTGAAGAGACCTTTCTGGCATAAGCAGCTATGTCTCGGAGTGGTTTATACTCTGTAACTGCTGATAGCTAACGCTGTGGAATGAGATCTTTCCACAGCAGCTATTTTTATTGATGTTTTTAAGCTACTTGGCACTGTGAATCCTTGCAGGTACTTTTGCTTCAGAAAATTTTGCCTTGATTCCTAAGAGCAGCAAAACCTCACCCTTGGACTAAGGCAGAACCCATGGTGTAAAAGATTTTCAAAATCAAAATGCTGCCAGGTCTGGCTGCAGTAAACCAGGGAATTCATTACAGTTCAGCTTGTCTAGCATGGCTCTGCTTCTAAGTGCGTATAAATCTGCAAAGTACCTTTCTGTTTACCTGCTGATGTTGCACAGACAGCGCTTTATTGGAAATCCTTGAATGTGATCACAAAATATGTAAGTATGCATTTTCTGAGTCTCATTACCTGTTGTTAATGCTCTTTTGAGTGACTCCTGGTTGAAAAATTAAGACTCATGTTGCTCCCTCTTCTTCTGAATTTGGATCTGGATCAGAATATTAAATACATTGGAGTTCAGATGTGCACAGATGAAAGGTTTTGATTCAGCCTACCAATAGTGTTATTAATTTAGCTTGAAGCTAATGACACAATTATTAATGCAAACTCTGAATTTGCTAACTGTTTGCCTCACTTGAACTTTTGACTCAACCCTGGCCATTTTGTACCAAGTTCATGAGAGTCCTTGGTGTGGAGGTGCTGGTAGATACAGGTCGTGCCAGGAAAAGCAGCTTAGCTCCTCAGCTGTTAATTCAGTTGCAGTGCCTGGAGAAACCTTTTCCATGCTGGGACAGGAAAACTTTTGGGTGGCTGGCCCATTTTTTGGTGGCAGTACTGTTTCAATGTAGTTGCCAGAGATATTATAGCTGGATGAGATCCCCTGTTTAATCCCTTCCTTACCCACTTGGTAACTGTGGGATGAGCAAGGTTTGGTGATCTTTGGTAAATGATTGGTGACATGGATTCTTAAAACCCAGCATCTGCCTTTGTGGGAAGCTTGATGGGGATGACCTTGTAAGTAAAGGTCAAGAAAAGTCCTTAAAAGTCTCTTTGGGTGGCCTTGCTCTTGCAACACTGCCTCATCCTTTTAAATGTGCCCCTTTGCCCTTGGGCTCCCAGCTAGCCTGGTGGTGGGAAGCCTCAGTGTCTACTTGAGTTAATGGGCTCACTCAGGGAGTGAGTTATCTGAGCTCTTTTTGCTGCTGATACCTCAGATCTTCTGAAAGATGAGAGTCTCCAAAGTGATGTAAGAATCTTGTTGCCCATGCTTCTTTCCCAGGGGAACAGTCCAGTGCATGCTTTTGTCTCCCAGCTACCATTGGCCTCTGCTGATGTTGCAGGCGTGAGGGATAGATTTACTCCTCTTTGGAGCAGCTTATTCTTAGCAAATGAAACCATGGTATAGGTGTATTGCATTTGTGTAGCTGCTGGGGGAAGGGACAAAGTAGAGAAAATAGGGAGTACAGTTGAGCTCAGAAAGAAGGGAGGGATGAAGGAAAGGCGTTATAAGATTCAGGTTTTATTTCTCATTACCCTACTCTGATTTGGTTGGTAATAAACTAATTTCCCATGTTGAGCCTGTTTTGCCCATGACAGTAAAGGGTGAGTGATCTCTCCCTGTCCTTATCTCAACCCACGAGCTTTTCTTTGTGTTTTTCTCCCCCTGTCTAGTTGAGGAAGACAGTGATAGGGCAGCTTTGGAGGGCACCTGACATCCAGCCAGAATCAACCCACCATAGCTGGCTCTTTCTGGATGGAACCATGGTATAGGAAACCCTGGTTTTCAGTAACCTGAATTTGTGGTTTCATGTGTCTTCTATTTGTTTTACTGAGGGACTGCAGAGAAAACACTTGCAGAATGCCCAGGGACTCAGGGAGTAGCAGTCATTATTTCCTTAATTTGCAACCAGTTCTTGTAAAAGAATATCCATATCAATATAAATATTACACATATTAAAAAATAAACTTTATATTATTGACAATTAATTAAAAAATAAGAAAAACAATTGAGAATATGCCTTGTGAAAGCAAGCAAAATTTTTGTCTTCCAGATCTGGAGTAGAATCAGTATTTACCCTTTTTTTTTTGCCACTTTTCCAACAGTTTCACCAGATGGAATGGTTTGTCCCATACAAAGATGTGCTATATCTTAGCAAATGGTGTTTCTAGGAGCAGCAAAAGGGAAGGAAAATTACTTCTTTTCTGATAGAGCAGTGCAGGCTATCACAGCTTCCAGAGGAGTGGGTATTGTTTTTTCAGTCTCCACAAAGTGACCTCCCACAGATCCCACCTGCCAACAGCAAACCATCACAGCTAAAGGGATGAACACCCATCATAGTGATCGCTGTTCTTGGTGGCTCTACTAAACCAATTTTGGACGTATGGCATAGTCTGCAGAGAGTTGCTCTCTCTCCAAAGCCTTTCCAGCATGTAGCCATGCTCTTAGGAAACTAGTCTGAATCCTGCAGAGTGTTTTTCCAAGTGATCTCTTTCTTGAACCAGCAAGCTAAATTGTTCATTGGTTTTAAGGAAATAGTAATAAGAGCTGTAGCTGGGGAGGAAAGGGCTCATGTTTACCTACAGTTCTCACAGAAGTAGAAGATTGGAAATCCAAAAGGTTTCTGTTCTGAATTCCTTTGAGCTTAAAAATGAAAGCTGAATTATTTCTGACTTGTGGGAAACCTATCAGAAGCTATCAGTAACAGCAAAAACCTATCAGTAACAGCAAAATTACTTAAAATGAGGTAGAAAATACTTTCATTCCTCTTTCCCCAAATATCTGTGCCATTTGGGTGCATTCTTTGGATTTTTATCTTTCCTAAGTTGAAGGGTTTCAGTCTTCTTACCTTTTTTCTTTTCAGTTTAAAGGTCTTTTGTATCTTTTGGCATCTCCCTGATGAAGGGAAAGTTTTCAGGGAGAACCACAGTTCTCTGCATCACTTACTGTTAAAGTGTATCAGTATCTGCTTCTCTTGGCAGAAGTGTTGTCTCTAGATCCAGAACTTCAAGTAACAAAACTTTGTCTGGATCAAATGAGGTAACAGTTTAACTCAGTATATATATATATACATGGTTTGTGAAGAACAGCTCTGCAAAAACACAACTGGAGCTAAACTGGTCAGATTATTCCTTCACTGAAGACTTTCTTGTCCATCATTTTTGGGAATAACACTTGTTTTAAATCGCAGCTATTCCAACACACACGTCTGTATAAGTTTTTTATGCTTTAGGACTGTGTTTATTGTTACTGCCTTCCTTCTAGGATACTCTTCAAAATCACATCCAGTTGTGTGTAAGGTATATCATAGAAGTACAGAATCCTTTCGATTGGAAAAGACCTTTAAGATGATTGAGTCCAACTGTTAACCCAAGGCTACCAAGTCCACCACTAAACCATGTCTCTAAGTGCACATCTACACATCTTTTAGATACCTTCAGGGATGGTGATTCCACCACTTCCCTGGGCAGCCTGTTCCAATGCTTGAAAACCCTTTTGGTGAAGAAATGTCCTAATAGCCAGTCTAAAGCTCTGCTTGTGCATCTTGAGGCCATTTCCTCTTGTCCTGTCACTTGTTACTTGAGAAAGGAGATATGAATCAGAAGAAATCAGAAGAGGAGTATGTTTTAAGATGGTGGAAGGAATCAAGAAGGCATTGATGAAAAAGGCAGGAATCAAAAAAGAAAATGACTTTGCAATTCAGGTAATCTTGATGTGATTCTAATTATATCAGAGAAGCAAGAGGCAAGATGAAGACAAGAGTTTGAGAGACAGAAAACAAATTGTGTCTTCTTTTGTCCTGAATCTGAGAGAAGGCTTAAAACTAAACTTAAAACTGAGGTCAGAGGGTGTATGTCAGTTCTCAGGACCAGGGCATGACTCTGAGTAAGCCACACAGACCCACGTGTATTTTAAAGTGTGTGATTAAGTCATTGGAAATCCATGAGTTGAACATCTTGGATTTCATGCTCTAGCCTGGGCTTCTTTCTCATTTTCACTTTTGTTTTCAGGACTTGCACATTTAAAACACAAGTTTTTCCCTTGATACATTTCTATAACACCTAACTTAGTAGCGCATCTGTGTTAACAGCAGTCCTGTTATTCCTACCACATCAGCTGATCATTGCAGGATTCCTCCAGCTGCTACTTTCCAGTTAAGATCAGATGAGAATGACAGGTGGTTGTAGTGCACCTCATTCCATTTTGTTTGCTTTTGCTTTCCTTAAGCCTAGTGTCTAAGAAGTGCATGGGAATTTGGTTCTGGATCTTTTCCATAGCATATTTAAATTTTGTTTACTGTTTGCTTTGGAAGGGGGGTGGGTGATGAAACTAATATGTTATATGGAGAATGAAGAATTTGTAACCTTGCGTGGAGGTCTGAGATAATCTGATGGTGTTTGGCAGGTTACTGTGGTGGCAGGGAGTTAATGCCAACAAAAAAGAGGAAAAAAGGAAGAAGGAAAGACAGAATTGATGGTGAATGTCTGTAGTTCTGAATAATTTGAGTCATAAATTTGATAAGTAAACAAGGTAGAAAATAGTAGGGAGGAAGCATTACCTGTTTTTGTACAGAGGGATTAATGACTCCTTTCAGAGTCTGCTTTAGAGGTGCAAAATGTACTTTTTCTTACGTTCTGGCTCCGGCATAAGCCAGCAAGTCTTCGTTCTGCCTGTGGGACAAAGCAGGTGTATTGTAAGTGCAGTGTCTGCATCCTGGGTGCCTCAAACGGACAAAATATGTTTCTAATCCACTGATGTAAATGGACATGGAGGTGAACTGAATACAGAAATTGAGGTATAATAAATTACTTTTCATTCATTCAAGGCATATTTTATAAGTAAAGCTATTTATGGCTTCTTTTTTTTCTTGACTGAGAATAGAAATTATAATAATCTGACAATAATTGCCTTGTGGGAAAAACAGGGACAAGTAAATCTCTGCAATAGATAGTAGAATGGTAAAACTGTTATGAAACAACACTGCAGTAGTATGTCAAGCTGTTTATTTCACTCCAGATAACTGTAAGGGAAATTATTTGAAACTAGATGACATGCATTATGATATACAATTTAGCCACAGAGATGTAAACTGGGATCAAAGCTTGTTGGGAAAATTGAGGTCCTTGGGAGCAGGGAGAAAAGAGGAGTTTCTGACAGAAAATACCAGAATTCGTCTGGATTCCTTAGTGCAGGTATAAGGTTGTTGTAGAGAGGTCCAACACTTCACTACATTGCAAAACATGAGCTGAAGTCCGTGTGTCTGAAGAATGGGTTATAATTCTTAGCCTTTTCTTGGTCACTGTAATATGAGGTCAGCTATCATTAAAAAGTTGGGCTTGTGCTGTCAGTAATGTACTGTCTCTTCTCTGACCTCGTTTTAAAGTTACCTGCTTCGTTTTGTACGTAAGAGCTTTAGCAAAACAATATTGAAGTTAGCCTTTTATTTTGTCTTCGTTGCTATATTGACTTACATTTGCTAAGTTTTGGGGGTTTTAGAAGTTAGAATCACTCTGCTTTTAGAAAGAGTTCTCACTGTTTCACACACACTTTCTCTGTAGAGGGGCAAAATGCGGCCAATATTGGAGGGCAGGAGTTGTCTTTCTGCATTGCTGGCAATGCTGGGGTCGTTTAGGGAGCCAGCAGATGGCTTGTGCTCACAAGTATCCTTCTCTCCCTGCTCACAGTTCTGCAGCCTGGTTGCTGACATTTAACCTTAGTTATCTAGCATAAATGATGATTCAGGCAATTCTTTTTCACATCCCATCAGAGTCTATTACTGCTGCCAAAACAGAGGTTGTAGCTGACACAGGAGTACGGTTCCTTTTTATCTCTTGTTTTGGCATTCTATGCTTTTCTCCTCCTACAAGGCTTTTGCTGTTAGCTTACTTTGTTAAATGTTTCTCTTGGTTTTATCAGTTGGTTCGTTTTGGGGGGTTCTTTATCCTTTCTATTCACAATTCCAGATATTTTCAGATTTATCTTGAGATTTCCTTTAAGTTTACAGGTGCTTTCCTCATCAGACTCTGGAGTCACATGGTTAACTTTGAAAATGAAAATACTGTGGATCATATTTGGTTTTCAGTACTTCCTCCAAACAGTATTTATCCTTTTCCCCCTGAAATCAGTGTGTTCAAACATGCCACCTTCTGTGTCTGTTCTCAGAGCTAAACACTTGCAGAAAACACTGACAAAATGTTCTGTGCTTAGGAAGCCAGTTGGGGCTTGCCTCTCATTTAACTTTTCAGGTTAAAATTAAATCTCTTATTACAAGTTACAGGAGGTTTTTGTCTCATTTCAAACAGCCAGGTGATCTGCTTGGGAAGTAAAAGCAAAGAACAAACCCAGTAACAGAATCTTAATCCCATAAAGCTCTAAGTGATGTTCTTAAGGCAGATTTGAAACTAGGAAGTGTCAGTACTCCAGTGAATTGGAATGTGGGGTGGTAATGCATACCAGAGGCCAAAGGCAAGTATTAGGGGCTCTACCATCTTCCAGCTTTACATCGGTGAAGGATTTGTGTAACGCTTTCTCAAAGAGCATCAGCAGCCAGATGCAGGCTTGTAGCCAATTAAAGTTTTTTCCTTTCTGGGGAAAGTCCTGCAACACCAAACCTCTCAAACATTTTTATGCAAAATTTCCCCCTCTGTTAAGGGAGAGCCACATGAAACACTGAGATCCCCCAACTTGTTTTTAAGATCTAAACAATAACTAATCCACACAGTATGAAGCTGCCTGGAGAAGCACCACCACTTCTTGGCACTCTGCATCGCTTCAAACTGTCTGTTGTTCTCATTGCGCTTTAGCACAGGATTGATTATCTAATTGGTTATATGACAGTCATTTGGACATATGACATTGTTTAATCCTTCCCCAACGTATTAAATTGCTAGGCAATTAACAGGGTTTTAGGCTTTCTATAATCTTCATGTGGTCCACACATGCATAAGCGTATTTGTGTCTGAAATTGTGAAAGAAAAAAATACAATGTTGCTGAATTTTGTGTATTTTTTTATATGTTTCACATTCTTCTTTCCCTTTTTAGGTATTAATAGAAATGGCTTCATGGATCTGGACACTGAGCATTTGGAGCTGTTTTTGCATCACCTTATCCAGAAATGAGGAACTTAAATTTTTTCAGAGTGCTACAGAGCTAAATCATCTAACAGTGGACAATGACACTGGGATAATCTACTTGGGAGTGGTAAATGCTCTGTATCAGCTTACGGAAAACCTGGAAGTAATAAGGTTTGTAGAAACAGGTCCAAGAAAGGACAACAAAAAGTGCACACCTCCCATTGATGAAAATCAATGTAAAGAGGCAGTACTGACTGACAATTATAACAAATTACTGTTGCTGAACAAGGCGGATAAAACGATTGTGGTGTGTGGAAGCCTTTTCAAGGGAATCTGTGCCATCAGAGATCTAGAAGACATTAGCAAAGAGAAGTATTATGTAGACAGTAGTGGAGAAAAATCCTTTGTAGCAAGCAACGATGAGAATGTATCAACTGTGGGATTGATCACTTCCTTGAATAACGACCGAGTGCTGTTTGTTGGGAAAGGGAATGGACCAAATGATAATGGAATAATAATCAGCACTCGGCAGCTCTACGACAGGGATGGGAAAGACATTTTTGAAATGTATACAGACTCAGCAGCTGTTAAGTCAGCTTATCACTCATCAAGCACACAACAATTTGTGGCAGTCTTTGAGGATAAAAATTATGTTTATTTTATTTTTAACCAGCAAGAGAAACAGCCCGTCAATAACCGCACACTGATTGCACGCCTGTGCAAAGATGATGCCCATTATTATTCCTACTTTGAAATGGACTTGGGTTGCAAGGATGATGATGGTGCCTATGATCACTGTCATTCTGCTTACGTCACTACTCCAGGAGAAGAGCTGGCTGAGAGCATGGCTCAGCAGAGACAAACTACAGATGCTTTCTCAGATGACAAAGTTCTTCTTGCACTCTTCAGCAAAGTAAACAAAGATAGCGGCTCTCTGAAATCTGCCATGTGTGTCTTTTCCTTGCGGCATATCAATGAAAAGATGGAAAAAAACCGGAACGACTGCTACACTAAAAAGAACACCAGCTCATTTTACAAACTTTTTTCAGCAGAAAACCCGTGTGCATCACATGGACTGGTAATATCAGTATCAGTGTTATAATCTGTGTTAGATTTACAGGAAACTATACAACTGCATGTTTTGGGTTGGCTTTGAGCTAAACTATAGTGAAATCACATGACTGAAAAATCAATAGCTGAATTCACTGTAGTAGTGGAATGTGGTTGGGGGCGTGACAGAACAGGTCAAGCAAGAAGTGGCAAGAAAGTAATAATTTTGAGTCTTTTAAAAAACATTTTATGTCTTCTGAAAGATGAATATTGGTTTCATAAATGCATTTCTTTTAAGAAGTTCTGTCTGCTATGGAAATTACTGAGTCAAATGCAGTGATTTGTTATGCCCATGATCAGCTTCCAGATGATCACTACAGACAATTCTGGTTTCTGCCAATATATTTAAAATGTTTTAAATGGTATTAGGAATCTCATAGGTGATACCTGGAGTTCAGTCTTGTTTCTCACTTGGATTTGAATTTTCAGGTATACAGAAATATACAGAAGTATATGGAAATATCCGTTTCTTATATTCAAGTGCTGTTAATATTTTGCTCTCTCTCAAAATACGTCCATAGCATGACGGCCATCTTTTTACACTTGTCACTACCTTGGCTGTAAGGTTTTTGTAGGGCACTGTTATAACCCTCCAGATACTGTTTTTCAGTTTACAGCTATTTTCAATTTACTGTCTCTGGGAGGCAGCCTTCAGCATCTTCATTGACTTTATGATGGTTTTGTCCACACCACCCTACTCTCAAGCACTGTTTGTTCATGCCATTGTTACTGCAGCTAACCCTAAACTGGGTTGAGGAACAGAATCATCTTAAAAAATAACTCAGCCAGCTTTTAGGGGGATGTCTTAATTCCCCAGTCTGAGCAAGGTACACACTTGCATAAGCAGCTGAAAGCTGCTGAAGATGGTGTCTGGGAATGTTGATATTGACCCATAATCCTTCTTCTCATGAAACCACAACCGTCACCCACACAGTAGGTCACTAGCACTGATAAAAAGCCAAAAGAACACTTTTTGCTTCCAAACACCAGTGTTACTTCAGTACCCTGCATATGAGCTAAGCATCAAACACAGAAGTCCTGACTGTGACAAGTGGAATGGCCGTGGCTTCCAGCAAAAAGGAGGTGCAGATTTCAGATCAGTAAGACAGTCTTGTTACCAAATATAGCAGGAAAGGCAAGGTGTGAATGAACTTCCTTCTGGTGGCACTCCCTGCAGCTCAGGCTTAAAGTATAGTGAAGGGGGAATGTGTTGAAGCTCATGAGACAGTTGCCAGTGGGTTGCATTTCTATGGAGAGCAGCAAATTAAGAACCAAAACAGCACTAAAAAAACCATCTTCAACACAAAACTAGTCAACCCAATTTGTAGGACACGTTCATTTTAATTAAACAGACTGGTTACTTTTTAAACTGTACTGCTGTAATGAAATAGAAACAAAAAAATTCTTTCCCCCTTGTCTTCTGGAAAGTGAAAGCATTGAAGCAGTTTGCAATTAGCAGGCTGCTTTCTGAGTGCTGCCTGTTGGCTGGGGGAAAACGGCCAGACAATCCATTTCTCTCTTTCCACTCTTCTATGTCTGAGGGGTATTATACTGACTGGTAATAGGCTTGCACTCCATTCTTAGCTCGGAATTAGTGATCTGAATGTTTAACATCTCTCTGTATTGCTATTCCTTATTAGAATGCAAGCAAAAATTTCCCCTGTGGCTCCGAACACTTGCCATACCTTTTGGGAAGTAAGAATGGTGTTGTAGAGAAGCCGGTACTGCAAAAAGAAGGGATGAATCTCACAGCCGTCACTGTGGCTGTGGAGAATGGGCATACTGTGGCATTCCTGGGAACGTCAGATGGTAAAATCCTTAAGGTAACAAACTGGACTTAAAAGCCTGGAAGGTGTTTAAAAGATCATGAACTGTAGAGTTAGCATACGTTACTCTGAAAGTAAATGGCATTTATAAGATCACATACAAGGAACAAATTCTCTTAGAGCTTAGAGGTATTTTTAATTTCAGTGAAAAACCACATTATTTCTGATGTACCTCAGCTATTCGATACACAGATTGAATTAGCATTGCCTGAATGGCACTTTTCCCAAAGGATTAGGTACCTACTGAGAACCCTAAATAAACAGCCTTAGGTAATCTAACAGCTGCTCTAGCCTTATCTCTATTCAAGCCCATACTAGTTTAAGAACAGTTTTCTTTTTGTAATCATTCTGGCCATTCAGTGAATAGATATGGCAGTACAAAGCCCAAGCTGGAGCTCTGCTAAATTCTGACTGCATGGTGTGAGGCTTAAAGGTTCACATGTTTGGGTGTCAAAATGTCCAGAATGCAACAGCAAAAACCTTATTTTGTTTGAAGAGGAGTTATGGCCATGTGCCACTATGTGGTCTGAAATTTGAAGCTGAAACTGTTGGTTACCATAAGAGAAGACAACAAAGTTGAACACCTTCAAGTGCAAAACCTCTGAGTTGTGAATTTTAATTTTACAGCACTAAAATAAATCACTATTTAAAAAGTAAAAATAAAAATAAAAATAATAGCTCTTGCCAGCAGCGAGCATTTTCTTTTCATGAGTTTGATGCTTTGCTTTTTGCTTTTGATGCCATTTACTTCAAATGAAAATTATTTCCCTAATGTGAATTTGTGAACTTGAGTAAACTCAGGATTTTCATTAATCATAGAACCATTTAGGTTGGAAAAAACCTTTAAGATCACCAAGTCCAACCATAAACCTGGCACTGCCAAGTCCCATCAAAACACAGGTGCCACATCTACATGTCTTTTAAATACCTCCAGGGATGGTGACTTCACCACTTCCCTGGGCATCCTGTTCCAAAGCTTGACAGCCCTCCTTGTGAAAAAATTTCATCAGCTTCACTGCTGCTCTTTGAACATGCACCTTGATGTCTTTATTGTAGTGAGGGGTCAGAACTGAACACAGTATTCAAGGTGTGACTTCACCAGTGCCGAGTACAGGGGCATGATCACTGCCCTGACCCTGCTGGCCACACTATCTCTGGTACAATCCAGGATGCTGTTGGCCTTCTTGGCCGCCTGAGCACAAGCTGGCTTATGCTCAGCCACTGCTGACCAACATCCCCAGATCCTTTTCTGCCAAACGGATTTCCAACCACTCTTCACCCAGCCTGTAGCATTGCATGGGGTTGTTGTGCCCCAAGTGCCGGACTTGGCACTGAGCCTTGTTGAACCTTATACAATTGGCCTTGGCCCATCGATCCAGCCTGTCCAGATCCTTCTGCAGAGCCTTCCTACCCTCCAGCAGATCAACATTCCTGCCCAACTTGGTCTCATCTGCAAAATTTAGTGAGGGTGCACTCGATCCCCTCATCCAGAGCATTGATACCGAACTGGCCCAACTACTGAGCCCCAGGGAACACCACTTGTGACCAGACGTCAGGATGTATTTAACTCCATTCACTACCACTCTTTAGGCCTGGCCATCCAGACAGTTTTTTTACCCAATGAAGAGTACACCTGTCCAAGCCATGAGCAGGTAGATTATCCAGGAGAATGCTGTGGGAAACAGTGTCAAAGGCTTTACTAAACTCTAGGTAGACAACATCCACAGCATTTCCCTCATCAACTAGGCAGGTCGCCTTGTCATAGGAGAACAAGTTAGTCATGTGGGACCTACCTTTCATAAACTGACGGTGCCCATTTGTTTGGTTGTCCTGTATGTGCAGCATGGTGATAGTCAAGCTGATCAGCTCCTTAACACTCCCCAGCACTGAGGTCAGACTGACAGGCCTGTAGTTCCTCAGATCCTCCTGACCCTTCTTGTAGATGGGCATCACATTCACTAACCTCCCATCAACTGGGACCTCCCCAGTTAGCCAGGACAGCCAATGAATGATTGGAAGTGGCTTGGTGAGCACTTCCAGCAGCTCCCTCAGTGTATCCCACCCAGCTCCATAGACCTTTGTGTGTCTAAGTGGTATAGCAGGTCACTGACCATTTCCCCTTGGATTATGGGTGCTTCATTCTCCTCCCCATCCCTGTTTTCCTTCTCAGGACACTGGGGACCCAGGGGACAACTGGTCTTACCATTAAAGACTGAGGCAAAGAAGGCACTAAGTACCTCAGCCTTTTCTTCATCCTTTGTCACTGTGTTTCCCCCCACATGCCTTAAAGGATGGAGGTTCTCCTTAGCTCTCCTGTAGTCTCCTGCATTTAGAGAAGCATCTTTTGTTGTCTTTTACAACAATAGCCAGATATAATGATATAGGGGTGGGGAAATAAGCAAAATTAACTAACTTTCTTTCTTCCATGAAATAGGTGTTCCTGTCATCTACTGCATCTGAGTACAGCTCTCTTACTATTGAACTGAACAAACCCATAAAGAATGACCTGGTCCTTGACCAAACCCAAGAAAATCTGTACGTGATGACCACAGACAAGGTATGTCCTGCTTGCAATAAGGACCAGGTCTATTTTCACTTTCTCTGCATCTTTACCTGAGATTTGTACATTTCTCAGTTGTTCCTGGAAGTCACCCTATTTGGTGGGACTCCCCTGGCTCTGTGTGTATGAAGATCTTTCTCAAGTCTAAGCTGATGGACTTGACTGTTGTGACTTAGCGAACTGTGGTATTTAGCAATTTGAAATGGAAAGTGAGTTCACATCTGAAGCTCTCTTATGCTGTCTGTGAGAAGCATGCAGTTGAGATGTTTGGCATCAGCATGTCACACAGGGTCAAGCAGCCCCAGTGCTCACTGTGGTGTCCATGGGGCACTGGTGAATGCTCTAGCTGCCATCAGTCCTTATCAGGAGTACTTTAGGATTTTGGATGCTGGCAGCATTTACATCTGCAAAACCACCAGGAGTTTTTGTGGGTTTTGCTGTCAAAGACTAAGAAGCAATAGAGAAAATTACAACTTTTGGAGACACTTTTGTTCGAGTTTCTGCTAGTTAGTGAGTGCAGAAGGGAAGGTCAGACTTCGCTACAAGAGGCACAGGCAGTCTCTTCTAGGTTCTCCTAGGTGAGAGACAATGGAGGTTTGTAAAGAAAGGAAGAAAAAAAAGGAAGTAGGAGATGAAAGGGATGCCGGATTTCTCCTTCACCTCCAGCTGTAATCCTCATCGACACTTCTCTGTGGTGGCTGGAGCTGCCAACCTCAAACATGTAGTTCAGCAGCTCTCCAGGACAGGGCGGGTAACAGCCTGCAACCATCTGCAGTATTGACAGTGACATAGAATGGGACGTGGGAAACACTCCACAGCACTAACATGGGGAAATGAGGAGGGAATGTGAAAGGAGAGATTTTGGGGAAAACAGTGCAATAAAAATGCTGTCTGTTTTATAAAAGGATTAATATGAACTCCTACTGCAACAGTGTTATATTCTAGCTGAAGATTTTCAGACTAGAAGCCACATTGGAACTGATAAAGTAATTAAAATCATGACAGTTTATGGGAGAGGTTACTGTTTGGTTTTGTTGGGTTTTGGTGTTTTTTTGGAGTAGTTGATGCTTCTCTTTGGGCTTTTGCTCAGATTTGGAACAGAATCCCAAACGTAAGTGTTGTCCACAAAAGCCTGGGTACCCTGGCACCCCACTTGACAAGCTAGCATGTTGTTGCTTAAAAGGTCCTGCGGTCCCTGCCAGAGCCACTGAGCAGCATAGGAGATGGCAGCAACCTTGAAGGAGGACAGGTGTTCTGGTGACAGACTGCTTGAACTGGTGGAAGTTAGGAAGGCCACACACAATTTTTTCAGAGAAAATTTGCAAAACAATAATTCTATCTCTTAAAATGTTTGAATTTAGAAAGTGGTAAATGTCTGCCAAGGAAAGGATTTCAGTTCAAGCTTTTCCCAGAAGCTCTCACAAACACTGCAATTTCTCAATAATGTGAATAATAGTTTTCTTCTACAAAACCTGTTCAGCTGAAATATGAATAACTGGAGTTGGGAGCTCTGTAAAGACATTACATTACTGTCATCTCCAGGAGTTAGTTACAATGAGCGGTCCCTCCCCTTTTTAGAAGCAGATAGACAGGAGGAGAATGGAGGCCTTCAGAACTGGGAGACGTAAGCAAGGGGAAAAGAATAAATGCTGAAATGTGCTCTTCTGGGTTAAGCATGGCTGGAATTTGTGGGAATAGAGATATCAGAACCCCACTGGAGGTATTTAAAATAAGGTAAACAATAAGGGCAGGCTAGCACTGCTGATAGGCATGCTTACTGCTAAGCTACCTGGCAGATGCAGCCTGCCTCAGCATTTGGAAATGAACTGCTTGGGCTCTGTAAGCACTTGAGCAAAGTGAAAGTGATGATGTGGTAGGTGATAACTTGAACCAGCCTTTAAAAAGAAATCAAATTGAGAGAAATACAGGCGAGAATGATAGGGAGGTTAAGAGCCATAGTGAGAAATAAGCTCTTGCTTTCCTGTTTCACTTCTCCTCCCAGCTTCTGCTGCTGTGTCAGTAAGCAGTAGGTGGCTTGGAGCAAATGCTTTCAAAAGTCAGCCCTCTCCTCCCTGCTCTGTTCCCAGAGCTTGGGCAGACAGCAGGAGAAAGCTCTGGCAGCTTCTTGGGGGACTTGGAAAGGAGCGTACCACCCCTGCCGTGCTCATGCTGATTCATTACAAGTGAACAGCACTGGTAGGATCCCAAATTCCTACAGTACATACCATACTGGGAGGAAAGCAGAAGCCTGTGGCAGTCACTTACCATGATCACTAGCTTGTTTGCTTGTTTTGGCTTTTACCACTCTTTTTGATTAAGAGTGCCAATTAGAAAATCTCTAAAATTAGATTCTGTGCAGTTTGTAGCTGGCTGTAAATGGAGCTGCTTTTCCTTTTATTTTTTTTAAACCATTAAGTTTACATAAAACTTGCAGAGATGGCAATCTCTGGGGCTTGTTTCTGCCTGCCAGAATTATGAAATAAATACTTTGTCATAAAAAAGCCATTCACTGGATATTAAATTACTCGTGGGTACCAGTTAGTGAAGCAGAGTTCCAGTAACTCAGCTCCAGTTAGGTAAGAATCTGTGGGAGAATGCAGAAAAAGTAAACCTCTGTATTAATAAATGCCAGAAAACTACCCAATATTGACATTTTTCCTTAACTGAGTCAGACTGAACTCTTTAGAATGTGAAAGAAAACGCTAAACTCAAGACTTCCAAAGTAGTTTCGTAATTGCCAGTTGTCTTAAACGAGAGGATATAAGGTAGAAAAAAGAAAGGCTACATTTCAGAGTTACAGTTTCTAGACTTTTCACACTCTTTAAACCATACTCAACAACAGGAAGATGTCTGCCCCATTCTCCCTTTGCGTCATTTCAGCAGTGTAGCTAGAAGGGGTGGTTGTGTGCTGGCTCCTTTTTCTGTGCATCAAAGAGGGACAAACTTGTTTATTCTCAGCACCAAAGGAAATCAAAACCAGAAGCCATATACTTGCTGGGGGACTGAGACATGAGGACTGTTGATGCTCTTTTCCCCGCTGCTTCCTGTCATAATTATTTCCATTTTCTCTCATGAATGTATTGCATGGTGGAGAGTTAGGCATGGAGCAGTGCAGTAACCCAAAGTACCCTCGCACTCTCACGCTTGCAGACTTCCTGAAATGCCTTCTGGCTAAAAGTGCCACTGGCGGTCACATTTCCAAACAATTTATGTCCATGTTAGTGATACAGAGGGGAAGAGACTCTTAAAAAATGGTCTAGCTAGTGCCAAGTCTGCCTTTTGAAAGTATCTGTCCTGCGGTAGCTCTTTCTTGAATTCAGAGCGCTCTTGATGCAGCGTCTGTCCTGCAGTGACTGCTGTAATGTGGATTTTCAGAAGTAACTGGAGGAACTGAAAAGGTCAATTTTTGTAAGACTTGCTTGTGATTCTTAACAGTGTTAGTCTGAAGAGAGATGAGATAATACTGGGAAAAAGCAGGTTAAATGTGTAAAGTTGGACTCTTTTAAGGGGAAAATAATCACGCTCTGGTTTTGTATGTATTTTCTTAAACTCAGTCTGAGCTCTGATCATAATAATACAGGGCCAAGTCTTCTGCTGCCATGGCACTGTACAACCCTGTCCACAAACATTCAGTCTCCTTGTGCCCCCTTTAGATCTGTTACAGTTTGCCTTCCTTTGGTTTTCCAGGTGCATCGGCTGCCTGTGCAGGACTGCCACAGGTATTCAGACTGTGAGAAGTGCACTCAAGCGAGGGACCCGTACTGCGGCTGGTGCGTCAGGGAGGGCAGGTGAGTGCTGCTGGGGATTTCCTGGGTACAGGCAATGGAATAGCTCAGATTCTGACACATGCTGTGGGCTACTGCTCAGCGTAGTGATCCCAGCTCTTTGTACACAGCCTTACACTCCTGAGAGTGATATAATATTATCACACAGACATTGGTATCATTCTTCTGTGCACACAAATTCTTGACTTCTGCAGATTTGTTTAGTCTGGGAAGATACATACTTTGCTGTTGGTACTGAAAATCAGTGTACAGCTTCAAACTGATGTGTTACCACTCTCTGAACTGTATGGTCAAATGTCCTCCCAGAAACTACAAGAGTGCCCCCTATTTAAAATCAAAAACTAGAGCATATATTTTGAGTAGAGCAGGAAAGTGTAAAAAAGAACATAAAAGAAAAATCTGTTCATGTCTGAAATAAAGTATATAGCTCTAATGCTAGTTTTATATATATATAAACAGCCATCTATCAAGACCTGTAGCTACATTGAACCCTCACCTAACGTAGAAGAGTAGAAAGTGGCATTTGGCTGACTATCTGCAGACGTTAACTGAATTAATATTCAAACACATGTAAACTAGGACAACACTGAGCAGCTCTGGAATGTCTCTTTTTTGCACTCTGCACTGATTGGAGTGGCGAGAGGGAAAAGCAGTCCTGCAGCTCTTTCTGGCTACTGAGTTAATTAACCCCTTGGCACGAGTGGTTGGAAATTCGTGTTTCTAAGTACTTGCTGTTGGAACAAAGGGGCTATTTAATTATAGTATGCAGATGAATTTCAGGCTTCTAGCTTCCTGTCTGAAAATGTGAACTATGACATTAAGTTACCTGTCAGCCTGATGGGTAGCATAATATGGAGCTCTGCCGAGAAACTTTTGTGGTGCTTGCAGGTTTATGTGATATACTGTAACTTCAGCCTGGGTTTCAGCTGCTGTGAATGAGACCTGGGGATTTAGATTATGCACCTCGAACTCTTCCTGCGCTGCTGGGAGTTGGAAGCCGTGCCATATATCATACAAAAGGCAATTTTCCCTAGATTTCCCTTCAGGTTTCTGATATGATCACTGACCTCAATATCTCAAAGTATTAATAGTCTTGAGAACAGGCAAACATGAATTTTTGCATTTGCTAGTTATTTAATTTCAATGGGGAGAAAAAAATGTTGGATGTCTAGTATTTTTCTCATCTGCAGCACATTCTGTCTCGTGGTCACACACAACACTTAATAGTGTGTTTAGGGATCTGCTACATGAATGTAGACTCTTTGTAAATGGTATATTTAAGGGTAGCATTACCAGAACTGTGTTGAAGCCCCTGATGAGTTAATAGACTCCTGCTGCAACAGCCAGAGAGTCTTCAGCATTTTCTCCTAAACTTTACCCAGAATGGAAAGAATACGCATGAGGCTGTCCCCACACACACTTCAGCAAGCTTTTTCAACCACACATGCAGCTTCTGCAGTGCAGCATCACTTTTTTCTGCCCTTCCTGTACTTGAGCTGAGAAAATCTCCCACTGTTTTTGGTGGAGCTGCACAACTGCTTCTGTCTTTTTGTCCCATAGTGGTAACAGTGCCCTGGCAGAGAGCAGCCTCCCATAGCGGCAGCAGCTAAGGAAAACGGACTACGAAAGTAACATTTATAATGCTGCTGTTTCACAGGAGCCCTCCTCAGGCCTGTGTAACTGCAGCAGTGTTTGCTCTCATGAGTGGGGTGGCCTAGCACTGGCAGCACATAGGTGTCTGCCACTTGACCTGCAGGAAAAACAGGCTGTTCCCACTCATTCAGGACTTTGTTGTATGCTTCAATGAAGATTAATCAGCCTGGTTTCAGATGATCAGGCGATGGCTCCGTTGCTGATGGCTTATGTGCTGAATATCACTGCCTCTGCATGTATTTGGCTTGTATAATCCAGGGTGGTTTCCAAAATAGTATAAGCATGTTTCCCCACTTGCTTTTGACATCTGAGATCATCAATACTTATTCCATCCCTTATTCTATTAAAAATTGTCTAATAGCAACCTGAATAGTCAATATTAAAGCAAATTCCCAGTCATCTTGTATTGGAATTTCAGGCTCTAGTCCTGAAAATGTTGCATGGTTCAGAGAAAGCAGAGTCCAGCTATAATATTGCTTTGCTTTGGTTTCTGTTCCTGTTTTGTCAGGTGCACAAAGAAGGCAGACTGTGAAACAGCCGACAAGGAGAACCACTGGCTGTGGAGCCCAAGTGGCACATGCATGACTATCATTAGTGCAAACCCTCTAAACATGAGTCGCAGAGCCCCTACTAAGGTATGACAAGAAACTGCTTTCCCTACATGTCCTTAAAGCACATTGATGTGACTGACAGGATGGTGAATATCTGCATTTCTTCATGCACAGTGGAAAATAGGAATAGGGAAGTGTTTGGGGTGTCTGAATCTCTGCTGCTTCTCACAGTGCTCTTTCTTGCCCACTGTTTTTGCAGGTTGCAGTTCATGTTTTCTTCTGAGAAATGCTTTTTTTGACCTTCTCTGTAAACCAAAAATGATGCACTAGTATGGATCATAAAGCACTTACACTTAATCTGAATATTATGAAAGTGTTGCACAATGTTGTATAACCCATAAAAAGTAATTGATAGGGGAGATTTCACGCTGCCCTTTCAGCTTACTTGAGCATAAACTTAAGTAAGCAGTGGAGCCATAAGCTGTTGCTTTCAGCAGTGGATTTGCCTACACAGCAAAGTCAGTCTGGGTCCATGGAGAAGGTAAATTCAGCATGCAAAACGACTCTGTGCCAACAAAACTAATTGTTCAGAGTGTGACCAGGGTGTCATAGCTTGCTCTAACTGCAAATGAAGCATGCCAGTGCAGACTGAGGGCTTCCTGGACTGCTCAGCAAGTAAAATTAGGAAAATGGCTTTTAATCCCTCTGAATCATAAAGCAAGAGACTTTCGCTCAAGTCACTTTAATTCCATTCCTAACTGGTGTAAACAGCATTGTGTTAAGGGCATTTCTATGTTGAACAAAAGTGTTGGTAGAGCCTAACTAGTCTGCTTAAATTCCATACCTTCTCTTAGTCCAGATCTTGTCAGTTTGTGCTGACAAGTCTCCCATGTCTCATATCAGCATCTGAGGCCAAAATACATAAAACCCAAAACCAAATCCAACTTCAAATGAGCTTTTACATGCTGCCTGTAACAGCACTGATGCCACTGTCCCCTCATGATGCCTTTACTCACCAAAGTTCACTGCAACTCATAAAGTTGGGCCAGTTTCAGAGAGAAAGGGATGATTGTCATTTCTAGTCATAGTACAAAATGGAAGAAGTTATAGTGTATAATTAGCACACCTGAAGCATTATATCAAGGACAACATGCAAAATTTCATTTCAGTTTTTTTCTTCTTTCCTTGCTAAGTTTCCCTTCCTTCTTTTTTTTTTTTTTTTTTTTTAGTTTCTCACATGTGCTCATTATCAACGCTTTCCTGGAGGAGGTTAAGATCTCACCGTCATTTAGAAATCCTTTTTCATGATAGAACGCAGTGGGTTTCTTGCATGTAGGCAAGAAGTCTTGAGGAAGCCGCTTTTCTGTTCAGCCATTTCAAACTCCGGTTTTTCCAGCCCATCTACCCTTCATTTCATTATTCACCAGTAACACCTAAGTTAATATAATTTTAATTAAGTTTGTCAGGATTTAAGTGTTAGCCACTCTGTTTACTGTTGCTAAACTGGATACTGAGGACAACAATAAAAGGCTTTAGGTGTGTCTGTACAGACTCTTTTGTTCTGATCTAATGCATTAATAGGACAAGAGGGTTTTGTACCAGTCTAATTCAGCATGAAGCCAGTTTGGAGCAATTAGTAAAGGTGTAAGAAGAAAAGATTAGCAGGTGGGAATAAATAAAAATTGAAGATGAGAACCATCTTATGTGATACTGACCAAAATGTCTCTGCTGTCCAAAAAGAACAGAGCAGTCAAAATCCTCTGGCCATAAATCTCACTTGGCCTTGGCTCATTTCCTGCAGACATTTTACCCTTTTTACGTTTTGTTTCCAGGTGGAACTGACTGTAAGTCCATTGCCAACTTTGACTGAGAGTGACCAGGTCTTGTGTACATTTGGTGAAACAACTCATTATGCTCAGTTAAAAGAAGGGCTTATTATCTGTGATCCACCCGATATAATTCCTCCAACACCAAAACACCAAGGTAAAGAAATGTTGCTACCCTCCACGTATAATAAGAGGAAAGAACGTAGGCTGCTGCTTGCCTGCAATGTTCTTATATGGGCTGCATACAAGTATTTTTCTTCTTCTAGTCCCTTTCCCCAAATAGTCAGTTGCTGAACTCTCTGTTCAAACTTTTCTTTTTCTTTTTTTTTTTCCAAAAGGTTTGCTGAAACTTTTCCCATTACTGTATTTACAAGCTGTAGCATTCCCTGTGTTTCTACCAGGCTCCTGAAGCAGGAGCTTGGCAGAGGCTTCAATGCAGAGATGGAGAGATGCTGTCCTCTGTTCCAAATAAACAAACCCCAGCTACTCTAATCTTAACCTAATCACTCTGAGTTTTGGGGCCAGAAGAGCTGCATATGTGCTTCAGATGTGAAGTTTTTCATGTCTGATGCTTTAGTTTTAGTTAGTTTAGTTAGTTTAGACTGTAGTCAGTGGCTTGTTTTCTGGTCCAAGTCACAAGGTTGTCCTTTCTCTCATAAAGCTTTCTGCCCCTTCTAATGTGTGCCCTCCAGCTTCTGCATTAGTAAGTCCAGTGGAAAAATATGTGATTATATAATTAAAGGCTGTATCATTGTTCTGAACCACTGATTATACACTTAAGGTCTATTGAAACCACAGTTCTTCTTGCTATTTCCTAGATAGTGCTTTAATCATGCTTTGAGTTCTTACATCTTGATGCATAAACACATGGGATAAAAGTGGTTACACAGCACTGTTTATTTAAAACAAACAAAAAGATAAAAGAAAAAAAAAGGCAAACAAACCAACAAACAGGTGCTCTTGCAGCTCCCAGGGGTACCCTTAGTATGTATCACAAGGGTACCCTTTTGTATGTATCACAACAGCCATGAACTCTCAGCGCACTGCTTGGAAGCACTTTTTAAGATAAGTTTTCTCTTAAGTCTGAAACAGGTCTGAAATCCAGGTTTAGTTGCAGCAAGAGTAATGATGTTAAAATCTCCCTCCTGAGTTTTAAACTAGCTGGGGTGTGTCACAGCACTAGATTATGCTAACTGTTCAAGCTGCACTATGTTATTTAGGACAAGTTCACATCCCCTAAATATTTTGTAAAGCAGGACATAAAGCAACCAGGTTGGTAAACATGACATCTTCACATCTTCCAGCATCAAATGTGAGACTAGAAGTCTGTCAGGGATGGCATTAGAGTAACTGAGCCAAACAGAAATAGTGTGCCTGTCTGGGTTGGTTGCACAGGTGTCCATTTTAAAGGATGTTCAAAAGTAATATAAAGATACTCAGAAGCTTGGCAGAAACTTCAGCAGAAGGCAGACAGTTATAAACACAGACAGTGGTTCCTGACAGCATGTGACAAAAAGTCCTGAGCCGTCCACTTACTGTTAAGAAACCCTGATGAGTTTGAAAAAGTCTGGGTTACTTTAATCATGTTTGGTTTCAGAAGGAATAAGGCATTGCTAGAGAGCAAGGATGTTTTTTCACAGTCCCATTGATAGGAAATACCCTGGCATTCCTACCAGTCTGAAATATTCAGGGGACCCAGTGCAGGCAAAGATGACTTCCAGCCAAGCAGCTGATGGCCTTCCAAGAACCTGTTCAGGGAAAGCAGAGTTTGAAATTGCTCAATAGCTTGTGAAATAGTTTGTCACATGAGCTTAATGACTTCTGCAAAAGGTATTTCAAACAGCTTCACTGAGGAAAGCACCAGTTTCTGAAGATAAATTTTCCACTCCTGGCTCAGTAATAATCTGGACAAGAGGTACATTTGTGGAGAAATCGTGTATGGCAAACTGAAGATCATAGTGTTAACTTGGTGTTGCAGGCGCTGTAGGGCATTAACCACAAAGATCACTTGCTTTAATTCATATGACGACAGTTTTAATCCACAAATGAAAGAGGTAATTTTACATGCAGACATATTCATATTTAAGAAACTGTTCTATTAAAATGACTGTTCTTGTGCCAGTTTTCATCTGTGTTCAATTATCTCCCTACTCAGTTTTCCTTGCTCTTTGAGACTCTAGAATTCTAGCATGACAACAGCACCACTGACAAACACTTCCATAAAACAAAGCTATTCTGTAATTTTGCTTCTTCCCTTTATCCCATCTCTGCTTTTCGTCTGACAACTATGTGCCAAAAAATTTGTAGAGCTTAAAAAGACAAAACAGAGCTTACATATCTAAAGTATAACAGGTCATGAGTGACAGAGTGTCAACGCTATAGTTAAATATTTGCTTATGTCCTGTAAAATAATAAAAGTATCATCATTGTATCATTCAGCTCAAGAATTCAATAACCGCTTCGATATTTTCCTTTTGTGATAGATCATGTTTCAGTCCCACTTCAGTTAACCTTTGGAAAGAACAAGATATTTTTTGCGTCCCATACTTACCCTTTTTATGACTGTGAAGAAGCAATGAATCTTTTTGAAAATCAGCCGTAAGTATTTCAGTTTCTTAACTTAGGTTTAGTTTTTGGGCCTGTGGCATGGTGTTTCAGGTAACTGGCTGCTGAGTTACTCAATCATTTCATAATTAAGCTTTTGACACTCTCAATTTGCCAGCGTCCAAATCCTTTTTTCTTACGTTTAATGGAGTTTAAAAATGGTTGAAGGGCCCTAGGTGATCTGGTAACGCACATCATGGAATATGAATATTCATGACATGCATAATTAAAGGCCAGTTCATTGGGTTGCCATTTTTATAGCTGCTAATGTATCTGCAGGTAGACATCTGCTTAGCTACTTGTTCCCACAAATAGCAGATTGGTGCTTTGGGCTGTCATGTGTTCAAACAGGACAGTCAAAGCTGACCCTGCCCCTATCATCTGCCCTCCTTGAGATGTTGCTGCCCAAGGGCAGGTGCAGCCAACCCAAACCCCACTTTGTTCATCCTCATGTGTGAAGATCAATCAGGATAATATCTAGACCTCTCAGGCTTGATCTCAAAGTTTTCTGATCCTTGCTTAAATACTGAAGGGAGAAAATAGCTTCCTGGGGTTCTTGAGCTGTTATTACTATGAAGTTTTCAGCTTAAGATAGTAAGGATGCTGTAACAGGTTCATCTGCCCTCCATGAATATAGATGGAATTTCATTTACTTTTTTTTGTCAATGGGGGGAAGAAGCTCGTCAGTTTGTCCTATGTTATATTTGTAGATGCTATTCCTGTGCAAGCAATAGATGGAATTGCCAGTGGGACTGGAAGAGACATATCTGTGAAGAGTCCTCTTCAGTGCAGGATGTGATTAAACAAAATATGGTAATGTTTAAAAATAAGTTTATTAGGTTTTTATTAGTGAAATATTTATTGTTCTTTTCCTCTCACATCAGTTGGTTGAATTAGAGATTTTAAAATGATTCTAAAGTTAACTCCAGAAGTGTAAGAGGGTTTTTTTTTTTAGTGACAGTGCGGAGGTGGGAATTTAAGGGTGTGATTGAGGAGCGGCAGTGAGACTGAATAACTCCTGAAAGGATATTTTTGTTCCTTTTACTATTTTACTTCAATGGGAGGAACAAGATTTCAAGGCTGGGAAAGATAATCACCCACAGCTTTGACATGTGCTGCAGTCATTTTTAGCATGTCTAATTTGAAAGGGTGTAATCAAATCTGTCACTGTATTTTAAGCATGAAGTTCTTCAGAACAATCATTCCATTGTCCGAAGGCCATTGGAGCTTGTTGTGATAAGACTTTTAGTTTGGAATAACATAAAATGTTTCTCTCCCCAGGAAGAAGAATGCCCTCAGTTTCTAAACCCAAACCCTCCAATAATACCAATGGAGTACCGAACAACGGTGTATTTTGAGGGAAGACATCTAGCTTATTACCAGGTAAGTGGATTAATTCAAAACCAGCTGTCATTTGGATTCCACTTAAACTGCAGCCACACCCCTAAAGCATTACTTTGTGTTCCTTGGAGATTCTGCTTGTAATTGTTTTTAAAGAAGGGAAAGAGCTACACTTTCAAGTTTGATATAACATTCATTACTGTGGTAGAGTCATCACCAAGACAGAATCAGAGCTGGACAAAATATTCTAGCTACTAGACATAAGGCAGGGGGTGTTTAAAGAAGGAAGGTTGGACCAACTGAAAGACTTGACAATTTTTATCTAATGAAACGAGAATTGTCACTGATCTTATTTTTTTTCTAATGAAATATTCACCTTTATTTTTGTTCTAGAATAAAATCACTCAGTGTGCTTAATTCAGTTTTCACTTTTCAAACCAAAAACGCACTCAGAAATTAAATGTTTCTTAGTTTGCAGAAAACAGTTTTTTGCCTTTTTTTCTTTTGTGTGTGTGTCACCATCAAACCAGAAGATCAGGTATTTTCTCAGCTGCAGCAAAGGCTTCTCTTTCTCACTATTTGCTTCCAGAAAGTAAATTATAAAGCTTCTAAGAAGTCAAGAGTTTGACCCCAACTTAAAATTGTTTTATAACTTAGAAGTGCATAAAATGGTATTGTTACTTTGATAAAAACGAAGCTTAAACCCCAGTCTTTAGGTGATAGCTCAAGTATTGTTCTTAGTTTCTACTGTTTGTCTCTGTGTTGTCTTTGTGTAAATGTGAATTGATGATAGATATGCTGGAGACTGCATCGATTGCTTTAGCTAGCAGCCATCTATCAAGGGAAAGAAGGCTCTTGTTTTTTTGAGGGTTGTTTTTTTTCCCCTTTGCCAAACTGAAGTACTTTATAGCTTACAAAGTCCTTCTATCACCTCTGCTACACCTACCAAGGGATGGAAAAGGGTAAACATGTCTGGAGAGAAAGGTTAAAAGCAACCCTTAAGCACTACAGTCATCTGAAGATCATGCTGTATATCACTACACTATACATACATCAAGATCATGCATATCTATACATAGATGTGTTCAAAAACAAACGTTGCTTCTTGAAGATTTTAAAATATGTGTAAACAAAGAAAAGCAATTTGGTGAATTTAGGCTGTTCTCCAAGATGCCAGGACCTGTCCCTGGTAGGATGTCTGGCTGTGTGCAAGATGAGGCACACAGCACTTGTCTTAGGCCACAGCTCTATTTGGTAAAAACAGAAACATATTCCAACAAATTTACTCGCATCGCACTTCTTTTGTTTAACATTGTGAAGAGCTGTTTTTCTGCACACGATGAAAATCTTTCCCTGTTCCTTTGATATAAGTGGAAGAGCCCATTCTCTCTTGAGAGGAAATTCAGGACAGATGCATAATCTAGATGTGCTGATTTTGACTTCTAGAGGACCTTTTTCCTCCAAGGAGGAGAAACAGCAGCAGGAACCCAAAATCTCCTTTGTCTGTTTTATCATTTTGTGAATAAGCACTTTAATCTTTCTGAACTACTGGTAGAGAAAAGGGAATAAAAAAGCTTCTCTCCTTTCATTTTTCCTGTGAGGTATCAATTACATTTAACAAAGGCAGAGACACATCCTGTGGATTGAATGCTTGGTCATGGGTAGCAATGTTTAACAGTTTGTCTACAGACCAGGCCTAGTATGTGCTTATTTAACATGGAACTGGGAAGGCTTAAGTGGAATTCAAGTCTCTGTAAGTAGTCAGATGAATGCATAGGAAAGAAGTTGTAGATCAATAGGTGTCCCATGATGTCACAATATATTTTTTTTAGGTGAGAGCCATGTGGAAATGTCATCTCTGTCATGGGAGCAGTTCCATATATCCTGGTACAGAGGGGCACTTTTAAAGCCAAGATAATAATGCCTTCAGTGCCAGGACTTGAATAGGCACACACAGTGACTACAGCTGTATACACAGACCTCTAAGTATATGTGAAAACAGACAAATAAGGCATGAAATAGTTGTAATCGTACAGGCACTCATGCCTGTGGGGTCATGCTATCTGAAACAGTAACTTTGGTTACTGGAAGTTCATTTGAGTAAGGGCAGGGCATAACCTACTTTGGTAAACATCTCACTGAGGGCAGGGTGGCTCAGGAGAAGGCACGGATAGACATTTTGTAGGGTTTGCCTGCAACCCAAATGCAAAATAGCATTTGGCTTCTCATGTGGAACGATTTTACCACAGGATATGCTGGGCATTACAGTGTGCTTGGAGCAAGCAGTCATGCAACTATGAGCACATTTAAGGTCTTTATTGATTAGGACATTGGTATATGTCCATTTGCCTCCTATTTTCCTTGCCTAAATCCTTGCTTAGAAAAAGCAAAAATGAATGTTATGTTGTCAGTCTGAACTGCTAGCTCTATAATCTTGGTTTAATCTGTGTTTTGCTTAAAAAAGCAATGCACGACCTGCCTTATCCTGGGTGACTAAGTACACTAGTATGTATTGTGCATATAAGCATCTCTGTTTCTAGGTAGAGATTAGTAGTGAAGGTTTGGGCTTACTCAGTGAGTAGAAGAGGTGGATGGCTTCTAAAACTGCTAATGCAGAACTGAATTAGCTCACACAATTTTTATGCCCCACTTAACTTGTGAGCATATGGTACAATGCATAAATCTCCTTGTGAGGACTTACACTGGGTGGAAATAGTCTACAAGAGGAGAAGCTGTTGATTGTTTTTTTCCCCCTCCTTCCTCTGAAAGTAAGCCCAAACTGTTGTCATTCTCTTGGGCATAGCCTCAGACAAAACAAGAGAGGAAAGGTTAGTACTTATCAGTCATATTGCATGCAGCTTCTGAGAGGCATTCTCCAGTTGAGTCCTTGAAAGACTGGCACAGTAGAAGAGACAGTTGTGCCACTATCAAGATAACCTTATTAGCCCTTCAAAGATTTTCCTGTTTGGATTTGTCTTTGTCAACTGAATCACAGAACAGCTGAGCTGAGAGTCTTTTCAGTGCAGCACAGGTCTGAATGCGGCCTAAAGGCAGGAATGAATGGATTCAGGGCCTAGGGAGAAGGGGAGGAAGGTGTCTGTGAGGCAGGAATACTCTTAAGCTGATGCTGCCGTCAAAGACTGTCCTGTGAAATCACAGCTGGAGTCGTGGTAAGGCAAGGGAAACAAAGCCAGCAGGATCTGAGAGACCTTCATTCCAGTTTTCCATGCAATTCTTGCATTCCTGCTCTTCCCAGGATCCCTACAGAGAAAACTTTAAAGTGCAGAACTCACACAGCTCTGTTAATAACACATCTGATGTGTGAAGCCATCCAATATTCACATCCCTTGGCTTTTTCCTATTGCTCCCTAAAATGGAATGCTAGATATGTCCTGCTTTATTTGTACTGCTTGGTGCTGCCACCTTTACTGAAACTTGGAGGAGTGCAGCAAAGTAGCAGATTGCATTGGCTCAGCGTTTCACTAGCTTTGTTTTAGAAGATGACATTAACTGGTTAGCCTTATCCCTTTGGTCTTATTACTTCCAGTGCTCAACAGGATATTGACTGGTGATATTTTATTATGTTTGGTGATGATACATGAAGTCTAAGCTGAACTTTTCTCTTCCATAGGATAAAAAATTTGTGGTTGGAAACAGCCAGTTTGAATTTGAAGCTCCTGTTGATGAATCAGAGGAAGGGATATTTTCATTCATGAGTAAAGAGGTAAATGCACAGATACAATTCATCTACCAAATATATTCTGTTCTTATAGTCCTGTTCCAGTGTCCACATGTGTTCAGAAATATACAGGTAATATCAGTTTCTCCCGGAGAAGAAAGTCACCTCTGATGGAGATTCTCCTTTGGCAGTAGCAGTCAAAGGCAACAGCTTTGGCTCAGAGCTCCTGGGGTCCCCACTTAAAGACTCCAGTCTTTCTCCTTGATTTCTCTACCTATGCAATCCATGGATTCATTGAACTGTCTCTGGAGAAATTCAGGACCATTACTCTTTTGTTCTTCACTTTTTATGCAACCTGTTGAAACCGTTGAGCAGAAAAGTTGAGATCTTAGGGCTTTCTCCCTCCACACTCAAACTCTATCTTTCCTATTTTTCATCTGTAAAAATGGGAATGGTATCAGTATGTTGTTTAGCTACTTAACACCTATGTTTTTTTCACTCTGGTTTATTCTACAGAGGAAGGAAATAGTATTTTTAAGTAAATAGTCTATTTACCAAGCTCAAAGTTGGACTCACAAATGTTATGCTGATTTTAACCTTTATGTCTTACAAGCTTACTAACAGAGTAGTTTTGAAAACTAATAGCATTTATGCAGCATTTGAGCATAGCACAAAGCATTTGCGTTATAACGCCATTGTATTCTTCTTTGCTCTTTTCCCTTCCTACCAGTTGTTGTTGCTGCTGTGTTTCAACATGAGCAGAAGCTCATGTCTTGGAGCATGTGAACCTTGTGCTTTGGCAATAATGAGGGGGTTGCACTGTAAAAGATGTAAGAGATTTTCCCTCCATGTGTCGCGAGCCTGCCGTGTCCACAGAATTAATGGGACCAGATGGTGTGGGAAGGGAGAACTCAGCAGGATCAGCAGCTATACTTACTGAAACTGAGCAGTACATTTGCAGCTTGGATACTCATAATCAAATGTAAATGAACTTCGTGAAAAGTGAATATTCAGATATTGATGTCCCTTGGAACTTGACAATTCTGATTGTGAAGGATTAGGTTCATTAAATCATTTTTCTATAAATGTATTTGGACTAGATGAAAAAAAAAAAAAAGACCATAATGTTTGGGATAGTTTCTAAAACCTTCACAGTTCTGATTATTGAGAATCATAGAAAACCCATGAAGTTAACCTTGCCAAATAAAGGTATATATATATCTCTATTTTGTCATTTTTTCCAGTTCTCCTACAGTGCAAATGAGACTCTACAGCTTAACTTATCCATAAGAACAGATAAGGTCAAGATTGACAGCAAACTGATGGGTAAGTATGAATATGAGATTACAGGGAGGTTAATTACAGTAAGTAATCTATGCCTTCTTGATGTGACTGTTACCTCTGTAGGTTTTACTGGTTTGGGTGAAACGAGTCTGACATTTCAGAAGTTATTAAGACTAAACTCCTCAACTAAATGTCAGGGTTGCCAACAAGTTTGCTGATGACACCAAGATGGAGGAAAGGGGTGCCATTCAGAGGGGCCTTGAAATGCTTGAGAGGTGGGCCAGTGACAACCTGATGATACCAGTAAGGCCAAGCGCAAGGCTCTGGACATGTCTTAGGGCAATCCCAAGCACAAATACAGACTTGGAGGCGAGTGTATTGAGAACAGCTCTGAGGAGAAGGACTTGGGGATATTGGTTGACTAGAAGCTCAACATGAGCCCAGCAGTGTGCATTTGCAGCCCAGAAAGCCAATGTGTACTGGGCTACATCAAAAGAAGTGTGACCAGCAGGTTGACGGAAGTGATTCTGCCACCCTCTGCTCTTGTGAGAACTCACCTGGAGTTCTCTATTCAGCAACTGAGTCCTAAGTAAGATGTGGACCTGTTGGAGCAGGTCCAAAGGAGGGCCATGAAGATGATCATAGAGCTGGAGCACCTATTCTATGAAGACAGGCTGAGAGAGTTGGGGATGTTCGGCCTGGAGAAGATAAGGCTCTGGGGAAACCTCGGGAAACCTTTTCAATACTTAAAAGGGGCTTATAAGAATGATGTGGGACAAACTTTTTAGCAGGTCCTATTTGCAATAAGGCAAGGGGTAATGGTTTTAAAGTAGAAGAGGGGAGATTTAAACTAGATACAAGGAAGAAACTTGCCACAATCAAACACAGAAAAAAGTTGCCCAGAGAGGTTGTAGATGCCCCATTCCTGGAAACATTCAAGGTCTAGTTGGATGGGGCTCTGAGCAACCTGATCTAGTTGAAGATGTTCCTGCTTGTTGCAGGGGGTTGGGCTTGATGACCTTTGAAGATTCCTTCCAACCCAAACTGTTCTATGATTCTACGATTTGCAAGTTTGATGTGCGCTGAAGAGCAATCTTAGAAGCAAAGCTTCACAGTTCCAATGAACTTAAGTAGTTTGATTTTTTAATTTTTTTCAATGGCCATTTCTCTTCCTCAGTGAGCCTTCACTCTCCAACAACAGAAAGGGATCCTTCTTACTGCTGCTCATAGGGAGATCACTGGAAATCTCAGCTTTCAGCTGTGTCTCATCTCAGACAGGTTCTGCAGTCTCTATGTCTGTTGGCAACCAGCAATACATGGAAACATTCAGTGTGCTTTCAGCTCAAGACTTCATTCATTCATTTATATGGCAAAAAGAACTATATTGTTTTATATAATACAAAGACTTAGTCTCCAATATAAATTCCTTTGTAGATACACATTTATTTATTTATTTCAACATACAACAGTGAAGCAACTATGTCTGTGAGCCTAGTCCTGAGCTAAGCTGAGGAAAATCCCATCAAAACCATTGGAGCAGTACCTGGAAGCTGGGACCTACCTTAACGCTTCTTTGAACTGGAGTTTAAGGCATAATATTACAAAAACCGTGAGGCAGCACACTTGTTACTTGTGCAACGAATCAACATCAAGAAAATTAATACGGTCCCCAAGTACTTTACCCCGTAGACTAAATCTTCAGACCATATTTTTCCATCTATACAATATTTAAATTTATTCTCTTTCTTATTTGCAGCATAGAAATATGTTTTTAGAAGATTTTCCCTATGGCTCTATGTGCAGTCTTGAAAGCACTTAAAAGAGGACCTGGCATGAATGTTACGGGGAAGTCATCTTACAATCTCACACTGCCTTGATTTCCATTTCAAAGGCTGTGGTGTTTAGAATTGCAGAATTTTTGACCAAATGTTCTAAACATCTTTTTCCCAAGACTGGGAAAAATACTGAAAAAAAAAAAGAAAAAAAAAAGAAGTAGCTGAATTATTAAAGAAATGTTATCATTCAAATTGAAATATAGAGCCCTTGCAAGAGGGAAATTGAAAAATTGTCAGCAAATATCTCTTTTTGGTATAAATGAAATTTTTTTAATCCAAATTATCTCTTGCTTTTAAATTTCCTTGCCATATGAAATCCAGAACGTGGTTTTATACATCTTGAAAGGAAATGGCTTTGGGTATGTGATTGCTGCTGAGAAGCACCTTTGAACCTGCTGGTGAAAGAACTCTTTCTTTTTACACTTAGTGAATGCTAAGTTACGATAGCATTTATACATCTCATGCCATCAGGGGTTCTGAACAGTAAGAAATCCAGTATATCCTTTTCATCCTTTGTCCTTTTTATCAATGATTTCACAGCTGGTATCTCAAGGTGATGGATAAGAGTCTGAATCTAATGAGTGGCTTGCTGCTGGTACGTTTAATGAGCTGATCAGTGAACGGGGGGGTGTTTAATGCATTAAGGCCATAGCTTTCTCTGTTACATTTATGCAACGGGATGTGAGGGACATCAAGATGTTGCAGCGCTGACATTGTTTACTGAGGGGTGGGATGAAAATCCCTGTCCAGCTGATGGGAGGTAACGAAGTAATTCAGTAAGCATGTTCCCATGCCATACCAGGAGGTCATGGGGCAGTGTGGATAGGAAATGAGGGTTTAGGAAGGCAAGGGGAAGATTTGCTTAACAATGTTACCTGCTCAAGTTCCTGTACAATAGCAACCTTTCAGAGTGCTGGATTAAGAAAGCAATCTGGTTCCTTCAAAAGCAATTTGCAACATAGATGTGAGGGCTTTTCCTCAGCATCATGTTCACATCCAACATACAAAGTGAAGAGTTAACACACAAACTGTTGAAAATATTGCTTGGGTTATGCTTGTTGCTCAGTGACTTCCATATCGATGTGCCCGGTATATGAGACAAATGATGCTCCTCCTGCTTTGCACTCATTGATTCCTTGAGAACTCAAGATGGGAGTTGAATCAAATGGATGCTCTTTCTTATTGATTTATTGTTACAAATGCCAAAGTCCCTCTGTTTTGCATATACCTTCAGTGATGTGTCATCTGAGTTTGTGCTGGTAAAGCTATCTGAAAACAAGTGGATGTGCTGATTAAATATACGAAGAGTTAAAACCAGGCTTCATCATCTCATTCAGTGTAAGGGAAGGAATAAAAACATGTTATTCTATTAAGGACTTGCTGTGAAACTGAACGCTGAGGCTTTAAAATATGGAAAATTTAGAGAAAAAACTGTTCTTGTGAGGTTAGATACTCCCATGCAACTCTCAGAGAGACTGTAGCCAGGTTTGGTGCATCTGTAATATTGTTCATGCCTAGCAGGGAAATAAACACTGTTAAAAAATAATGGAAAAGCAGCATTCTCATTTTACTTCTTCATTTCAGTAGAAATCTGACATGGTAGCCTCTTAGAATTAGATTTTAAAAGCCGCTGCTGCTGCTGTTATCTAGGAAGATACCAAGTGCATTGAAATGTTAGTGACTGGAGAGTGGTTTCGCCAGTATCACCCCTAGAGTCCTGCTCCTCTGAGAATAAAAGCTTTCTTTAAATAAGCATTTTTGATGGCCTTTACCATATGCAATCTCAAAGGAATTTATCCTATGTTTTGCCCATATCTGTTTACTTTGCTTTGCTTCCTGCATTTTTAAGAATGACTCTCTTTTGAAAAAACCCCAGTGTCAGTAAGGGTACCATTTACTGAGACTTAATGAGCACATAAACCAGCTCATAACTACTGGAAAGGGGAGACGTTGAGTCTCTGTCTTGCACTCCCCACTCACATCTGTGAACACATTTAACTCTCGAAAGAGCACAGGAGGAAACCTGGATAGTTTTCTGCTGTTCTGGTAAGTTAAGTTGATTTACAGGAAGACTCAACAGGTGCCAGAGCCTTGGTGGCAGAGAGGGAGAGGCTGTATGGCCAGGAAAGAAAAAGAGAGTAAAGAATGGAGAGAAGCAGGGATGAGGGAAGAGGCAGAAAAGGAGGGAGTAAGAAGTCTTCCTCTTTACAATAACCAGCTCATCTTCTCCGAGGGGCACGGCACTCATACACTGGGTAATCTGTGCAACTTGCATACTTCCCCTAGAGAAATGGGCATCATCTTTTCAGTCTGTTTTCTTCTGGGCTAGTTCTCAAGTGCATCTCCAAATGTTTTCTTGCAAGCCCAGGCTTTCCGTATGGTGCTGAGCCACCCAGCTATGTCTCAGCTTTGCATCTATTTAGGCAGATTAATTTTGTTCAGTGACTGTGCATCATGCTAGAGATTGATGGAGGCCAAAACAAGCTTAGTGTCTGGGACAGTTGGTGCATGATTCATCAGTAAGACTGTCAGGCCTGATTTCTTAACTCAAAAAACCTAGAATTAAACCCTGCTACAGAAGGAATAAGGCATGCATCAAGATGGCAATTCAAGATGAAAGAGAAAGCAAAAGGAAGAATATAAAGTAGAATGGAGAAATCGAGAGGTATTAACTTGAACAAAGGATAACACTTCATTAAGTGTTAACTTTCTGTTCAGTTCAGGCTTTAGTGATGATTTTGGAAAGGCCCAAATATCCTGGAAACAGCCCACAAAGGGAGCTCTTTTCCTTTAAATAAGTGACTGGCAGAGGTCCCATGCCAGCTGATGTCTGTCCCTATTGACACCCATGCAGAGTTTATACCCTTCCACATCTGACTCCTGGTATGCCAGGAGGACCTGTTTGTTTGAACCAGTCTTTGAACAGTTTCATTGAGGATAGTCAAATAAAGAACTTTGTACTTAAATGTTTTGACAGTGGCTGAGTGACAGAAATGCATTTGGGTTTTCTTGGTAGTTTATTCGTACCTCTGCACATAGATAGACTTCAGGCTTTACCATACAGGGAAAAATACAGTTTTTGCTCAGCATCATTCATGGGTTAAGTACAGAGTGTGCATATCCTTTACACAGCTCCACTGAACTTTGTACATAAGATTAGTTTTCCTTCGTGTAACACACTCAGCATCCTTTAACCAGAGGAAACTGTCTTAAGTGCATTTACTGCTCATATTTCAGTGACTCTGTACAACTGCTCTTACGGACGAAGCGACTGCAGCTTATGCCTTGCGGCCCATCGCGACTATAAGTGTGTCTGGTGTGAAGAAGATGGCAAGCCCAGCAAGTGCGTGTATGAAAAACTCTGTCGTGCTCCTCCCACCGACACGTGTCCTCATCCAGAAATCACTGGCGTAAGATTGCTTTTTTCTCTCCCTACCACTGTATTATTTTTCAGAAGAAAGCTTCCAAGCAAGCTCATACTGAAAGGCAGGTCTTTTTTCTTAGAGTGTTAAGTAAGCTTCTGCAATAGCTGCAAGGGAATAATGCCAGTAGTGATGTGTGAGAGAGATTTGTGAAGACTCAAAATCAGAGACTGAATGGAGTCTTTGAGACTCCTTGTTTTTCAGGCCTTGTCCTCAGTGTGCCAGAAACCAGGCTAGCAGTGTGAGCTTAAACGTGGCACTTGATTCTTGGGAATCAACATGGATTATTTTTTAATCTCCTGGAGTTCTTTCTACCTGAAATAAGTGTATAAGAGAGGTTTGCTGCTCCTGGAACTACAAGCACTTAGCAAGATCATTAACAGGCTTCACAAACTAGACTTTTAAATAGTGTTTAATAAGGGAGCAGGTTGTTTCTGGCTCACAAAGTGTTTTCCAGGTGTCAGTGATATTTTCCAGTCCACACCAGAATCAAACCCAAGGCTGTAGAAGTTGAATGTAAGGAGTCAGAGAGACCAAAAGACCATCCCTGACTTCCTGTGTGGTTGGAGCTTTCACTCAGGGTGAGGGAAGGCTGTTGTCCACATTTGTGAACCAGTAGCCTAAGGAAGAAGTAATAAATCCTTGTCCTTACCAGCAACAAGCAAAGGCTGTTTTCCTGTGCATAATTGTCAAGTAAAGCATGACATGTACTTCCACTGAACAAGTCTAAATTGCTGCAACAGTGGTATCAGTACTTTGAACTTCAGACACACTGTTTGATGAGAACATACCCCAGGCTATCACAAACGTTGAGTGTGGCAGAGGTTGAGAATCATAACAGGGATGTTTCACTCAAAAGGAACTGTTTAGTTCTGAAACTTGTGGCTCAAACTGATAGAGATGATGAATCTCCTGGGACTGTGCAGTTAGGGGTGCAGCCTGGCTACAGGCAGACCAGCAGCATGCTGGAGGATGTTGGCCATGATGATGTGTCTAAGAAGAAATGGGAGGCAAACAGTTGAAGTCTGCCAAGGCAGGCAAACACCCTAAAATCTCAACAGGAAGTGTGAAGAAGAATATTTGTGCGATACCTGTGCTTAGATACAGATTATTTGAGTGGGAAGGAAAAGGAAAATAAAAAATACAAGTGTTCTCACCTGGGGTACTGTTTGTCCATGATTGTGGATTAAATACTGAAATATTATTTTCAAACCTTTTGTTAGCCTCAGATTTGAGCAAAATATTTGGAAACTTATACAGGCCATTGAGTCCTTTTCCAGCTAGTTTATTTATGGTTGAGTGCAAAGGGATGGCCAGCAGGCAGAAGTTTCAGGAAGCTGAACCAGTGGGAAAACAGAGCAAGTGATTCTGGAGCTGGGCTGGGCAGCAGCAGCCATGTCCCTGTGCTCAGACTTGCTTAGATCTAAGAAGCTCAGGTTTTGATGGAGCAGACATATAAGTCCAGACTTTCGGCAGCTGCATTCCAGCTACTGCCTATGGGACTCTGCATCTTTCTTGATACCATCCTTCACGGTAAACCTACAGCCCTTCAAAGCTAAAGACCTGACAAGGTCTTGCTGGAGGTGCTCCAAATATTACATAGGAAACAAGTTAGTCTTCCAACAAATACTCAGAATTGAAGTGCCTGTCTGGGTCATATTTCAAACTGAGAAGTCCACTGCAACTGCAGAATTTTCTCAGCCCTCATTTTAATTGCAAGTTAATTAATTAGCATCAGCCCATGTACTGCAGCATCCTACCATTTGATGCAATAAGGGAGATCAGGGTACTAGAGGAACCTTTGAAGACAGTATGTGCAGCAGCACTGTGTGTTAGGAAGGTACACTGTTCTGATGTGAACCTAAGGGGAGAAAATCATGGCCAAAAAAATGCTGGAAAAGCTCCATGGGATCATTACAAGAGGAGCCTGGTCCATTTGCTTTTCAAAATCACAGTGCATTACTGGAGGATGCAAACTTAAACACCAAGCAAGAGTTTTGTATGTAACAGTGTGTGTGGCACAGGAGACAAAATCTGCAGCTGATGATACTGGTTCTAAGCTAATAGATGGTTAATTAATATTAACAAGTTAAATAGCATGGTTTTGTATGGGTCCTACAAGAAACATCTTTTGAAATGTGTGTAACTTAAAGTAGCTTTACATAATATAGAAGAGCAACATGGTCAGTGAAGTATTTAATTTTGCCTTTTTTTTTTTTTTTTAACATTTTCTCATGCAAACACAGATTGAACCAAAAACTGGACCACTAAATGGTGGAATTCTTTTGACCATAATGGGATCTAATTTGGGAATAACAGCAGAAGATGTGAAAAACATAACAGTGGCAGAAGAGGAATGTGTTTTCAAAGAGGAGTTCTACTCTGTCTCCACAAGGTAATTGCTGGATACTTTTCATAAGATTTTAGAAGAAAAAAGGAATCTCTATGCATTTTCAAAAGAAGATGATCTTCCTGTGATTATAAAAGGTTATCAATAGAAGAAAGAACTAGTGTGATATACCTGCAATATTTCATAGTGACATTTGAATCTTTATTTAAAATTGTTATATATGCAAATACAGCAACAAATTTACAATATTGTACTGCAATCCTGCTTCTGATTTATTAATTTTTTTCTCTTAGTTGAAAAGCTTTCATAAATATAATTGCAGAGATCTCAAGGCTATACTTGTTTTTAAATGAAAGGCATTGTAGGTGTACATCTAGTCATTAAAATCTTTGGTGAATCTGAACCACAGTGCAACCAAGCATGCAAGATTTATGGGAAAGTAGGCAAAGCAAGAGGAAGTTTAAATGTTTATGGTTTAGTCTAGCCACAAAGCTGCTTTCCTGGGGGCAGGGAAGGAGCCTGGCTTTAGGTATAGGTATAGCTTTAGCTTTAGATGGCTGAGTTTCATCCCAGAGCCAACAAGCCCATGGATGTTGGATGGCCTGAGCAGATTGGTAGATGCTTTGCAGGTAACCTGTCACACTCTTAAGCAGTGCCAAAAATTAAAACGAAGTGTCTAAATTCTTGTAGGTGTTTCCTGCAGATTATCTTGGGCATCTAATTTCAAGAGGGAAATACCCTTTTGACATTAGCTAACAAATAACCTAGCACAAAGGTTCAGTAGTAATATTAAGAGTAATAGCATATTTTAAGCAGTGTGATCTTTCGTTGGCTTTTGGTATTTACAGCTTCAATTGAAACCTTGTCTTTCTTTCTCTCCAGTTAAAGTGTACTCCAGTAACTTTTTTGCTACTTCTGTGGCATGTTTCAAAAGGGATTTCGAAGATACCTAAGTGGTTTTTTAGTTCTTGAAAAATGTTTAGCTTTAGTCAGTTTATGGATCAGCCATTTAGAAGCTTCCCAGGCTCCTAGGACTTAAGGATGTGTATATAGCTTTTTATCTCTTACTGCTTCCCAAATGCATTGCTGTCACTTGTGTGTTTACATGTACATCACCATCTACAAAATTCCCAACTTTTATACAGTCATCTTTTCCCATTCCCTATTTTCAGTGTTTGCAAAAGCTGCACTGAATTGCAGCGTAGCCTTACAAGAATTTCCCCAGCCTCTTGGCTTTTCCTAAAGCTTTTTGATATTTTTAAATACATGGAAAGGAGCCAGAAGTGAAATGACTGGTTCCTTGTATCATAGCAACATTACTGGTTTCCTGAGCTCTGCCAGAGTGGTAATGGGCGCGAACAAATGCAACTTGCATAATGTCATTTATCAACAAATTAGGAGGGTTTGAAGGATGCTCTCCATTAGAGAAGCCTTGAAAAAGAACTTACTCAAAATCTCCAAATAGATATCTACAATTTTCTTTCTTTATCTTCCTATGTTCTTTTGTTTTATTATTACCTTCTTTTATTTAATTGAATTTTAAACAAAATTAATAAGTGCCTAGTCTTCCTCCCCGATCCTTCTGCAGTGAAAAGCTAGTCATTTTTAGGAGACAGTTGCTCCCAGGGGCAGGAAAGCAGCGAGATTTAAGGCACTTAAGGCTGCTTTCTGGCTCTGCGATGACTTAATTGTTGGCCTTCAAGAAGTCATGTTCTCATTCTTTGTAGTTTTCCATTTGTAATGTGGGGGAAGGGAGGCAATGCCAAAGCTGGGGCGGGGAGGGAACTTTTCTCAACTAAAATCCCTGCTAGCCATGCTATGGCGTTTCTCCCCCACACCTCCCGGCCCTGGCCCCCGGCTGCTTTCCCTAGCTTGACATATGGTAAAAATTCCTCCAAAGGCACCATTTCCTGTTTCTGCCTGACAAGAAGACACAACTTCCAAGCATACAGTAGAAGGATGATGAGGAACAGACTCAGGCAGCCATACGCATGCCAGGACATGCAAGAATTTAAAGAATTTTGTCCATTTGCCAGTACCCAGGCAGAAAAATCTGGAGTGATCTGCAGAGGGACTTTACAATCCTTTTATTATCAGTCCCAATTTAAGTACGTTATAACCAGTAATTCAGGGGTTTGGTGGGTTTGGTATGGTTTGTTTTTTCTATTTGAGTTTTTCTTTTTTAAGCAGTTGTGCACTGCTTAAGTAAAAACAGCGATAATCCTGCAGAGAAAAAGCAATGGAAATGAGCAGTGATCCTCAGGGTGTGTCCTGTATGAAACTGCCTGTGCAGGCAGCAAACATTATATACCACCTTATCTAACTGTATTATCAGCTCTCCATTAAGCATTTGTCACGGTTTTCAAGTATGCCGAATCTATAGTGCATTTGCATACTTGAATTCTGTGGATTACCTGTTTGAAATAAAAATGTAAACATCCTAGCTATCATTCTGCAGCAATGTTAGTTAAGGCAGGGTTTTCTTGGCCAGTGGTGGTCCTTGACCTCTGATTTTGTGTGGGTTATCTGAGGTTTTATTCCCAGAGAACAGTAATTATAAAGGGTTTTTGATCTTAGTTGTGAAAATACAGCAGTTTGAAGATGAAGCAGGGTGTCCAACAGAAGTATCAGCAGTTAAAACACACAAAGTTATAAGATAGCTGACAGTCCGATTCTTACAGCAAGGGAGTTCTTTGTGTTTTTCAGTATCACAAGGTCCAGTAAAACCCCTGTGTAGGGCTGGAGCAGTTCTCTGACTTGTGGGCTGAATTGGAATCTTCTGTAGAAGGGACCTATGCTAACGGATTGGTAAAGTAGCTGTTGTGTAAAGTGCTCAGGTTTCAATTTTACCTACCTTTAGATAGAAGAGTAAACTATTCTTGGGTGTTTTTGCTGGGAATGTGAGGCAGCATTCAAGTACCTTGTGTAGGATAAGGCACAGTTAGTGCTTTTCTGGCAGCGTGTGTGGTAGGTCACATACATTGCATTGGTATTGCAGCTGTTACTTCTAGCAGATAAACTTGCATTCTTTCTCACTAGGATTGTATGTCAAGTTGGACCAATGAATGAACCAAAACAAGGTCAAATTGAAGTTAACATCAATGGAAAACTGGGTAAATCACCAAGTGAAGTGCTGTTTACGTACCAGGTAAGTGCATTTTTTTTCAGATACCTGTTTTATACGCTGTGCATGACTGAAGCTGGAAGTTAACCTGTTAAGCACAGAGACACAGAGTGGTGTGCGTTTGCCTTACAAGCTTTGTTTCATCAATAGCACTGTCATTCAAGAACGTTAAAAACCACTTAACTTCAGCATTTCTTTATACAAAGGGTGTGCCAAAAATCTGTTTTGATCAATACATCCAGGGTCTCAAATAGGATGTTGTTGTTTGCAATTCAAGTTAAAAAGATGTGGTGGAAAAGGAACTGTAATAAGTTTATTCAGTTAAGTGTCACTGTTGAATAAAAAAGAATCAGCGCTGCAAAACATTACGTATTCTTTAGAAGCACAGTTGGTACACTGTTTTAATCACAGTGTTTAGCCTAGCCAATGCTCTTAATTACAAGAAGGGATGCAGAGCAGGTGAAGAATAAGTAATGAAGGTACATTAATTTTTTTATAATTTATTTCATTCAAAAATACGTCATGCAGAGCCACAGACAGCGTGATGTGTGTTCATATCACACATACGCTTTGTTTTCAGTGTCACTATGAAGGAGAATTTCAGTTGTGTCTTAATTGCTTTACCCTAACCATGGCCCTAGGTTACAGCTGGTCTGCCCTGTGGTTTAGCAGCATGAAGCTTTATCTGTACCTATCAGGCCTTCAAAAGTTTTGAAAGCCTGTGATTGTGATAGTTGAGAGGTTTAAATAATCTCTGTCCTCATACTGATATTTAAAATTACACCTCTAAACTGTAAAACTTGAAAATATAAAGGGTGGGTTAGGCTTTTGTCTTCTCCCTTATTTCTACTTCTGTCTCATTAATTCTTGACATCTTGTGAGAAGGAAAGGAGTCGGCAGTAAGCGGTGGAGTAAGTCAATGACATTCACCTGACAGGAGGATATTCTTGTTTTTTGCAAATCAAGTGGGTTTTTTTCCATAATTTCCAAGCAAATACTTCCTTTCCCTGGTGATATCACTACAAAAAAGAAGAAAAAACACCCTTTTTGCTTGAAAATGTCCTCTGTTACATTGTGGAAGTGTAGCTTACAGTTAAGTCTTTCTTTGTCAATCTCATTTGTTGTAACTAGAGAGCAACATAATCTCCCACGTTTACGAGTTTGTGGTCTCTAGGACAGAGACTATCATGGTAAACCCTGCAAGAGATGAGATTTTGACATGAACTGGACAAGTTCCTGTGTGATGTACTCTAGGTTACCCTGCTCTTGCAGGGGGGTTGGACCAGATGATCTCTTGAGGTCCCTTCCAACCCTTGGGATTCTGTGATGAACCGATTGTGTTGGGTACATATTACACCACTTTTCCCATGCTTATCCTGTGTGTAAAGATTCTCCCATGGTTTGCATAAAAACCACATGAAGATGTTATGGAGTGTGTTGAAATGTAAGCTGAAGCCCCCATGTAGGCTTCAAAGCCTGCCTGTGAATTTGTTCTGGTGTCATTCCTTGCTCAGCCCACCTGGGAGACAAGATAAGCAGCCACCACTTTGGTTGTTTAAGGGAAGGATTCTTGATTGCTCATCAGTGAGTTGCTAGGAGAAGCCACTGTGCACAGGCATCACCCCTGTGGATGTTTTCTTGCAAGTCCAAGACTCCCTGCGTGCCCATGTCTGCCTGCATTGAGGTTACTGAAATATCGGATATCTAAGCTAACTGCCGATAAAGAGCATTTTAATTTACTGCAAAAATCTTTCCATGGGGACTCTATTTACAAAATGCAAAGCAATGGCAAGTAATACAGCTCATGCTTTAAAACTGGTGAAATTCGTTTCTAGTTTCATTTCTTTTAGTTTCACAAGAAAATTAAGCCAACTGTGGACTGCATTAGGATTAAAGTCAGTTCAGGGCGGTGCACTGACACACCTCTACAAGTGTGACAGGAGCACTTTGACATATGAACAGATAATCAGAGCAACAATCATTTCAGTTGATGTTGTCTTAAAAGCTACAATCTTGTTTCACTTCTGTTTTCAGGCACTTCTTTGGCTACTTCTTTCGGCAAACGTGAAATCTGTGCTTTGTTAAAAACCTCTTCCATTTTGTATACACAAAGAAAAGAAAATACTTTTCTTTCCAAGAGCCTTCCTGAAATAAATTTTCTATTATGTGTTTCCACCTTTCTTTGGGACATTGTCTGGCTACCTTCCTGCTGGTAATTATCACAGAATCACAAAATGGTTGAGGTTGGAAGGGACCATCAGGGATCATCTAATCCAACCTCCCTGCTCAGAAAGGGTCACCCCGAACATATTGCTCAGGATTGCATCCAGACGGCTTGTCCTGGGTTTAGCAGCAGCAGTCATTTTTTCTCCTTCTTGGTAGCTGGTGCAGTGCTGTGTTTTGACTTTCGGGCTCGGAACAAAGCTGATAGAGGTGATGTTTTGGTTTGGCCAAGGACTTTGTGAGTCTCATGCTCTGCCAGGGAGGAGGGGAGGCCGGGAGGAAGCAGAGACAGGACACCTGACCCAAACTGACCAAAGAGGTATTCCATACCACAGCACGTCATGCCGAGGGGGGAACTGGGGGGGAACCCGGAAGGAGAGGGGGTCGGCCGGGTCGGACTGGTGGTTCGGCGCGTGGTATTGTACTCCTTTCCTTTGCTGTTTTCTCTTATCATTGTTGTCGTTGGTGGTAGCAGTGGTGATTCGTATTGTACCTTAGTTACTAAACTGTTCTTATCTCAACCCGTGGGAGTTGCATTTCTTTTTGATTCTCCTCTCCGTTCCCCCAGGAGTAGGGGGAGGGCAAGAAGGGGGGGGAGTGGGTAACAAGCTGTCTGGCTGTGGGTTAAACCACGACACGGCTCTTGAGTATCTCCAGGGAAGGAGACTCCACAACCTCTCTGGGCAACCTATTCCAATACTCGGTCACCCTCACAGTGAAGAAGTCCTTCCTCATGTTCAGGTGGAACTTCCTGTGTTTTATGCCTATTGCCTCTTGCCCTATCACCTGGAATCACTGAAAAGAGTCTGGCGCCATCCTCTTGACACCCTCCCTTCAGATACTTATATCTATTGATCAGATCCCCCTGAGCCTTCTCTAGCCTGAGCAGACCCAGCTCCCTCAGCCTTTCCTGATGAGAGATGCTCCACACCCTTAATCATTCCAGCAGCCCAGAGCTCCAGATGTTCCAGATGTTCTCACATGAAGGTCAACTCTATCACCTTGCCTTCCTGTCCTGTCTTTCCTAAGTGTGTAACCATTCATGACATCATTCCAGTCATGTGAACTATCCTGCCACGTCTTTGTAATTGCAGTGAGATCGAAGCCTAGTGACTGCACATAGATCTCTAATTCTTCCTGTTTCGTTTACTCCGTGCATTGGTATACGTGCACTTCAGAGAGGTATTCAGGTGTGTCAGTTTCCCAGGAGGGGTGCAAGAGGATACCCCACATACAGGTCCTCTAGGCACTTCCTTGGCTGCGTGCACTTACTGGAGGTATCCCCACTCAAGCCTTGTGTTGCCGTGCGTGTGTGGTGTCTATAACTCTCCTCTTCCCCACCTCTCTTAGTTTAAAGCTCTTCTTACCAGGCTGGCCAATCTGTTGGCAAAGATGTATGTGCCCTGTTGGGTGAGGTGGATCCTGTCCTCCCAATCAGCTGTTGGTCTTTAAACAAGGTCCCATGGTTCTAGAAGCCAAAACCCTGTTGCCAACAGCAGCAACACAGCCAGTTGTTTACTTGGTGAATCTGTCTACTCTTCTTCTTGTCGCTTAATTTAACTGAAGGATCAAGGAGAAAGCTACCTTGGCCCCCAGACCCTTGACCACCATCCCCAGAGCTGAAATCCCGTTTGATAGTTCCCGGGTTATCCTCAATATCATTGGTGCCCACATGAAAGAGCAGCAGGGGGTAACAGTGGGATGTGTGGACAAGCCTTGGTAGTCTTTCCATGACATATCTAATTCGAGGCCCAGCAGACTACAGACCTCTCTAGACAAGCAGCTGGCAGATGGGTGCCTCTGTCCTGCACAGCAGAGAGTCACCACAGTGATCACTTGCCACTTCTTCCAGGTCATTTCGCACATTCCGCACTGGCACAGGGATTAGTGTCTCAGTTCAGCTCCTTCACTTGAAGTCATCCTGTGTGGCACAGTATCTAGCAGTTCAGCTCCTTCACTTAAGTCATGCCCAGCTCTTTCTCAGCTTGCAGGGAACTAAACTTGTTTCTCAACTGCAAGCTTTCGGGAGGAACAGGAGCCTTTCTCCTTGTATGGGGAGGGACCAGTTACCACTGTTTTCACTGTGTGTTCTGATCACCCGAAGCACAGTAGCTTCAGCTTTAGCAGTGACCACTCTAAATGCAGTGTGTGGTAGCACAGGGCAGAAGTGTGCAAATAGTGCATAAGGAGACAATGCAGCTGCTCAGCCTCATGCATACACCAAAGGTGTCATCATACTCCCCACACTCTCGGTCTCATATTCATGACTAATGTCTACCACTAAAACCACAAAGTCAGTTATTAAGTAGATTAGATATAAGGAAGAATGGTTTTTATGCTGACGGTGCTGAGGCGCTGGCACAGGGTGCCCAGAGAAGCTGTGGCTGCCCCATCCCTCGCTGTTCAAGGCCAAGTTGGACACAGGGGCTTGGAGCAACCTGGTCTAGTGTGAGGTGTGCCTGCCCATGGCAGGGGGCTGGAACTGGATGAACTTTAAAGGTCCCTTCCAACCCAAACTATTCTATAACTGTAGAAATACTGCTACATTCGGCTCTAGTTGATAACCAGTCTCAACAGTGAGATGCCTTTTTAAAGCTGGATTGATGAGGTCGATAGTCAGCCCAACACAGGGCTCAGACTCCTGTTTCTGCCCCATCTGCCAGCACAGTGCATTTCTGAGCCTCCATTAAATGTGTCAAAATCCAGTTAAAAGGGAAGCCATGGTTTCAATTTAAAATGATTTCTGACCTAAAATGCCTAGGTCCACAAGGGTCTGTGCTGTGCAGTAAATCTGTACTTGCTGCATAACAGCGGAGGAAAGCTCTATTTCTCCCTACCCATCACAGTATCTGTATCCAAGCTGAGCATTGTTCAAGTCCAGCCATTCCAGTGGAATTAAATTCTGGTAACCCAGTCCTCCTCTACTGCCATTTCTGTTCTTTTGCTGTAATCAGAATCAGGCAGTAACCATTTTCCCGTTCAGTGAAACAGAAATGAAGTGATGCTAAATTTTAATATCCAGCTATGCAGCACATCTGGAGCACTGACAGCTTGGCTGGTCTCTGAGCAGGTGGAGCAGTAACATGGCTAAAGGCCAGTCCTGCTTTTTCGTTTGTTGTTAACTTTATCTGATTTGCTTGTTACTATAACAGTGAAAACAGTATCAAAGGAAGGAGTTAAGCTCCTCCTAGATATCTAGCCCAGATTTGCTGATCACATACAAAGCATGATTCCTTTCTCAGAATACCTTATTCTCAGACTCGAGCCACTGAGGGCTTGCAGCTGGTTCTGGGATCTCTAGCATCTGTTTGCAAGAGTAATTCTGTGAGTTTCAGAAAGCTCTAATAAATGTAAGATGGTGAAATTAAAGGTAGAACTTCGCAAAAGTGTGAAACATTTCTGAGGTACTGAAGGTAATTTAGGGACTGGCTTAGAAAGAATGGCTTTTAGTAAATCAGGAAGTCTATTTACCTAAACAAGATGAGATGAATCAAAAGAGAAGAAGGGTGGATAAATTAGAGTCTGATCTAAAAACAAACATGAACATGACTATTCACCATACTGGTAGTTTGAATGTGAAACTGAAAAGCACAGTTCCATTTAACAAGGTGCAATCTTCCACTTCATCTACTCCTGACTTGGCAGTTTCCTCTTACTTACATCCATCCTCTGCTTTCCTTCTTGATGTTTGAAGCAATTGCTCTGGGAGCTCTCACCAGTGCAGTTCCAGTAGTGCCACAAGGCTTTTGTGGAGGAGTTTAGCTCGCTCCTTGATTTTTCTTCCCAAGTTTTTACCTCAGCACATGGATTTTGCACTGTAGTTGTGGGGCCTGGGTGCGTTTTTGCAAGGAGAGGAGGAGAATATTACATGCTGGATGCCATTACGATTGATGCTAAGCCACACATCTGCAGCAGTCTGGAATTGCTTCCAGAGGATCTTATTTTATTCCCGAGTCCTAAAGCACATCTTGTTTGTGTGCCAGCCTGCACAGGAGCCAGAACTCCTGGACAGCTGAGAGTTTTAGCAAAGCTGGCCCTTCCTCATGTGGTTATTATTAGACTTAATTCTCTATCATCTGAGCTATGCACTTAAATACACATCCCACCATCCAGTGCTTGTGGTTCTGCGTGAAAGCTGCCAGTGAACCCTGACCATATGATAATGCAGACTTTCCAGTCATGCATGCTTCCACTTCTGCATCAAACCTGTCAGCAAGGCTCTGTGGTCTTTTCAGAAAATCATGTGGCGTTTGCCTCATGATCAAAAGATGCTGCCTGCAGTCCAAAAAATTACTTGTTTAAAATATCAGTCCTTTGCATAAACATCCCATCCACAGCACACAGCACGCAACGTGCACTGCCAGGCAAATTCTGTGCCTGGGCACCTGCACTGCCTGGAAGCGTTTGATCAGCTCACATGGTGTGAGAGTTGAACAAAGCAGCCCCGGAAAGGCAGGACTCAGCTCACTTCTCTGCTGTTTCAGAAATAACCCAGGAGCTGAAGCCTGGCTTGTTTTGTGTACGCTGTGACGAGATGAGCTGGTGGGTCAGGTCAGCCACTGCGGTGAGCACCAGCCTGCCAAGAGCACACAGTGGAAATCTTGTGGTTGAATATCCTGTGAGTGGGTGGCTCGTCTGCAGAAACAAGAAGCAGGCTCCTTCAAGTCCGAGAACGGAGGGAAGTGAAGGGGGAAAGAGCAGTTCCTAATGATTTGTGTGCCCCATTCAGAAGATTAACTTAGCTCCTGTGGTTACCTTTATAGTCCATGAAATGACATTTTGACCTCCAAGAAGGTAGCTGGTGCCTACAGCACTTCATGGTTTGTGCCTTTAATGCCTTGAATATTTGTGTGCATTATATGCAAGGGCTGGCAGAATAATTTGGCAGATAATTTTGGTAACAAACCAGTTGGTTTACAGACCTGCTTCAACAGCCAGAACTTAATGCTGCTGGGACCAGGGTGAGGAAGGTGAAAGGTTACTTGTGGAGGAAAGGATGGATGAGATAAATACAGAGCAATAATGTACTCTGTACACTCGTGAAAATCTTACCCACATGCGTGTCCGCTGTCGTCATGTCCTTGACAGCATCCCTGTGCTCTGCTTGTGTGGAAGCACAGGAGCCCATTCCTGCTTGGAAGATGTGCTCTTGCATCAAAGGCAAACCCCCAGCTGGAGGTCACTGCTGACAGGAGCTGGCAGAAAGGAGCTTAGGTGGCTTTGCCATTTGCTGCCCATCATGTCCATTTGAACACATCCATCTGTTGCTGGCTTCCCCTTGTGCTGCAGCTGGCATCTCTCATGGTGTCACGGGGATATACTCTGCCACCATCCTCTTTTCCCTCCCCAGTTGTCTCTGCTTGTGTTCTGGCAGAATTACATTTTCTCCAGCACCCCCCTTTGAAGCATAGACTTCATGCCAAGGTTTCTTTGCATCTCTGTTAGTCTCCCCTCCTCTGTTTCCTTCCAACTGTTCCTGAATTTCTGGCCCCTCTTGTGATCCGCCAGTAGGCTCTTTGGTGGCTGGTTGTTTCTCTCTTTGATTTTCTGCATTAGTGAAGGATAAAGCATAACCAATTTGCTCTCAGTTCTTGGGCGAGAAACTACCTACCTCAGACGAATACTACAGCAGATAGTAACCCTGTTTAGAGGGTCATGCCCAAGAATATGAGAAGTTGAGGATATGCTCAGCGACAGACAAGCAGAAAAGTAGAGAAATGGAAAAAGAAAACATGCAGAACCAAGCAGATGCTCCACAGGAGTGCACTCCTCTTGTTCTTGAATACCGTGCAAGGGACCAGAAGTGAGCTGGCTGGACATGACAGTGTAAACCAGGAAAGCTGCAAAGCAAACAAACCAAGTCAAAAAGAACATAAACCAGCCTGGCAGATCAGATCCCAAGTGTAATTCAGCTGCGTGAAAAAGAGGTTGAGGAAATGGTTCTCTGTTGCACCTGCATATCTTTAATGAGAAAATTGCAAAGAAGCCGGATAAAAACAGAAAAGAATAGGAGTAACCCCACTGTTAGCCAGGTAGAAGCTGTGCTTTGATTTGACACAGGCAGACCACAGAGATCTAAAATGCTCAGAGCTCTCTGAAAGCTTTTTCAGCCTGTAAAAGGTATCTTTTACTAAAACTGTAATCAGAAACCTGGAGAAATACGAGATCACCTTCCTAACTGTGCAGAAAGACAAACCACAAGTCATAAGAAATTAAAGTTTAAAAAGTTCATTCTAGATTAATAAACAGGCTGAAAAATGTAAGAGCTGAAATGTGAATGCTCAGAGGATCTGCAGTAGCTGTGTAAGAGCAGCAGTCATGTACACTGCTAATAAGTAAGTTCATGTCAAAATGTGATTAGATGTGGAACAGACATGGAGATAATTTACCCTCTAGCATGCAGAAAGAATGAAACTACAATGAAAGCCTTTCTGTGAACAGATTTGTAGGTAGGAGGCAAAGGATACAAGCAAAGAAGATACTTCCGTCTGTGATGAAGAAAACAGGACACTGGAAAAAGGCCTGAGTGTGAAGTCATATGCATACTTGGGCCAGTGTAAGCTGGCTTGCCAGTGCTTTTCTTTTTTTATCCCAGTACCTCTGTGCTGACGAAGCACAGAGCACCTCAGGGGACATGCTGATAAAAGACAATGACGTTGCTGTGAGGCAAAAGCAAAAAATATAGTTGGTGAAGCTCAGGTTGGTCCCTGATGAAAAGATAAGGCAGTGACACACAGAAATGCGAATGCCACGTAATGGAATTCATTGGTATTACAGAGAGAATAACCAAATTTCCTGCTAAACAAACTAGCACTGTTTGAGCATTATGTAATATAGGCAGTGTACAAGGACTTGGAAATTGTCATTGTTTCACTGCTTCAAATGGCAGCAGATAAACACGGCTTTTGGGTAAACCGTATCAACAGGATGGGCACCAACCACAGTCACAAAAGCAGAAGAGGTAACCTATTGGGAGTGTTACTACCCTTCCAGCAAAGCTGCCTCCTGGTTATCAAAGCAATGGGAAAGCTGCTTTATCAGTTCAGCAGTACTAACCCAGCAGTCTGGTGCTACCCGGGAAAGTTAGATCGCAGGTAGACTTTGGGATCTCTAGCTCAACATTATTACACCTAAGTAGGATTTAAGGAAGGTTTGTATGTGAGGTATGTACAATGTTTGCATTTCCCATGACTGGGAAGCTACAATCCGCATGGATCTACAAGCAAGAAGTCCAGTTAGATCAAATTATTTCTTCAGGATAAACCATGCAGTAGAGAACAAGTTGCATCTGTTGGCAAGCTGGTCTATATGATCATTGTATGTGTCTTCCAAGTTGGCAGTATTGGGCTTATGGTTGGACTTGATGATCTTAAGGGTCTTTTCCAACCTAAATGATTCTGATTCTATTTTATTCCGAACATTATAGCTGCGGATGCGCATGTTTTGCCAGAACAGCAAATCTGCTTCCTAGGGCATGATTGTGAGAGAGATCGTAAGACACTGGGGGATCTCAGCTGTGGGAAGTCCCTCTGCTAGGAGATGGCTTACCAGACTGGGCAACAAACAAGCTTAAGAACATCTGACAGACATTGAAACAAGCTTTTTTTAAACTAGACTATCAAAACCCCACATAACAAGGTAATTTGTTACTGCAGAAAATATTTATGCTCAAACATTAAACTACCTGGAAGATATGAACAGTATTTTCCTGGTGACAAAAGGAGAAGTATAGGCCTGAAAGAACATTCCTCCCGTTCAAGCAGAATAAGAAAAAGACTGAAATATGTATGAATTATGATTTTCTACACTTTAAGGAATTATAAAACAAGGGTTAAATTAGAATCTGCAGGGTTGTTTAAGTTTTACTGTGTCCATGAGAAATGAATTATTGCCAAGTCCTCATAAGGGCTGATGTTTTCCAGAAGAATTATTACAAGACTGCTTCAAATTCCATATAGGACACATAATCAAATGTTCTGCTTACCATCATAATTGCAATGAGCACTGTGGTGTGATGTTATAGTAGTTCACTGTGCTGTGATGTTATACTTCCCCAGGCACCTTCTGACTGAGCCAGCAAAAATCCCAAGGTGCAGAGGGCTGAAAATGAAAGCAGGGTATTTATTAGGAAATCAGACATACTTCTATTTGAGACTGAAATGAGAAAAAGGCAGAAATAAGGACAGAAAAAAATCCTTGAGGGTGTTTACAAAAGGTGGCATCACTGATCTTGCACTCGAGGTCCTAGGTTTATCAATGCTGTTTGTAGTGGTTGAAGATTCAGTATTGCTCAGGGTTGAGTTCAAACTAAAGGGGTTTGCCTCTTGGATAAAGCAGCATTTTTATTATCCCTCAAACAAGGTTTGCAGTGGAGGATTTACCCTTTGCCCTTCATTTTCCTCTGCAAGGAAAAGGAATGTCATGCAGGGCTGTGGTAAGCAATGTAGAGCTGTGGGTTATGTGGCTTTGACTGTGTTAACGTGAGACTAGACCAGGCAGCTTCCAAGGGTCTGAACCTCTCTGTCCCACTGGTGAGTGCCATGTCAGCCGTGGGAAGGGGCTACCTTTAACATGGTTCTTGTTGAAAGCTTGTACCACCAGTGATGGTACTTTTCCAAATTATCTTGGCAGTCAGCAGAATATCATCCTCCTTCTGATCCTATCTACCTAATTGTGTTTCTGCAACATGCTTTCTGCTGGAGCATTTGGAAGACCCAATTTCTTTTTCTTTATTGGTACTCTTAAGAAGACCACCAGGTGGGCTGAGGTAACTTTGTTCCTTGAGCCCCCCCACGAATATTTGTGGAGAGCATTAAAACTTGCTCATAGCACATTGGTTTTGCAATAAAATGGTTATTAAAATTGTTCACATTCTTAGTAATTTATTTTAACTACTTATTTTTTTCTGGCAGGTCCTTAAGAGGAAGGGAAAGGGGAAAAATGTGAAATGGAAAGTAGCAAGTTAAAATTAATCAAATCATTTTCCTGACAAGTTTACAGTAACAGAGTGTTACTATGCTTTGTCTTAGAAGTTATGCTGAATAATTCCTCTGCACATATAGTTGAGCTTCTCCTCATTAGATCATCTTTATGAGGTGTCCACATTATTTGTGTCTGGAGAGCTCTTGGTATTTGCAGAATTACTTTAAATAGGTTAAATACGAATACTTTGTATTAAGCTGGTTTGAGGAACTGCTGAAAGGACACCAATTTAACAGAAAACAAGGGTTAAACGTAACTATTCCACCTCCTCCTTGGCTGCTGCTGGTGTTAGCTCCTACAGTGGCTCTTGGCCTCAGTTCTCCATTCAGCCTGAAGATGTGCCTGTGCTGTGGATGGGGTGAGGGGTGGGTGATGTGTTCTCCCACCAGGTGTAGCTGGGCTTTAAACTCCAGCCAAGTTGGAGTCTTGCTAGGAAAAAAAGCAGTTTCTGAAGAAAATAGAACAGGTACTTGTTTCTATTTCCCCTTGCAGCTATATTAGTCAGAGATAACTTCTCTGTTTGGTTACCTATACATCCCTGTTTCTAGGGAGGCAAAAGGAGGCCATCACTGAAAGGTTCCTCACAGAAAATGGTGCTGGACAGTTCAGCTTCAAGTTCGTGGCTCACCTGATATATACTGGTTGTAGCAAGAGAGCCAGCTGTCACCCTGCCAGAGTTACCCATTGGATAACCCAGCAGAGCTCTAACAGGATGATTATTTCTCATAAAGAAACAGTGGTGTGTGGTGCTTCAGAACCTTTTCTTGTTCGTTTCTTTCCCACATCTGTCCTGAGAGGCTATGCTTTAAGTGGAGGGAGTATTTAGAGGAAAGGCTACAAATTTTAGTAGTTTTTCTGAGGTTCAGCAATACTGAATTTGTCCATTCTGATTCTTTCATGGTTCTTGGGGGATATTTTCATCTGAAAGCTATCCCAGGCATGTTATGCAGCTACTCGTTACTGTGGGGTTCTACTGTGGCTGATACAGAGGTCCTGAACAGTTTATAAGGATTAAGATTTAATTTGAAGTTGTTAAAAAGTAGGGTTTTCTGTCCATGTGGTATTAATGTATTTGATTAATTTTTATAAACTATTCATTGGATGTGTATTTTATATGAAATTTGACTGTAAATTGTTTAGCAACAAAATGTGTTACAAAAAAGCAGAAAGGAGTTTTTCTCTGAAGGGCATGTCTAGACTTGTGTTAATTTAAACTTCAAGTGTGAGCTTTAAAACTGCCCCCCTCAAACTTCTTACTTACCCTGGTGTGACTTATTTTAATTTAGCTTAAATGACCAAGCAATTACATCCAAAGAAGAGCATGCACAGAGAGGGTTACACAGACATAAGTGAGCAAGTTTTAGTCAACTCTTTTATATTGAATCAATGCTCCTTTTTGCTTTAAAAAATGCTCTAAAATGACTTTGAGTCTCTTCCTTACCTAAAATCTTGTAACCTGAGTGATGTATTAAACAAAATGAAATCAAAGGTTAGCACATGAGAGCAGTCATACGCTCCAGCAACGTACATCTTGAGGATTGAAGGGTTTACAAACAGATTTCTCTCAGGGAAGAAAAGCAATTGACACCCAATTAGTGTTAAAGCATATTCCTAAAGCTCAATGACTTGAGAGCAAATTACAGTTGTCATTGCGGATTTGTGAAGTGTGCTGAACCATGATGCATTCCTTCGCAGGGAAGTTGCTCAGATGTGAAAGTCTAAAATAGGCACAGCGAGTACGCGTTCTCCGGGTTTCCATGAAATCTGTGCTTCAATAAAACAAATTTGTAAAGTAACCATGAGGTCAATTGGATGCATTTTTAGGGATTCCTGCTGTTTGTTACAAACCCGTCAATGGCTCACTGAGCTTTGAGCTGAACTGCACATCAGTCCCACTCCTCCTCGCCATTCCTGGGCCCTCAGTTACGTAGCTGTAAGCTGTCACAGAGATGGCAGTCTGTGCCTGAGCAAAACAACATGGGGGAAGGGGGTTTGCTGCATAACTACTAGTAAGGTGTGGGCTTTTTGCTCTCTGTTTCTGAACACAGTTTTTCCTCCTAAGAGTGGGAGATCAGTGCAGTCTGATGGTGATCAGGGAAACCATCATCAAGGGAAGCTTTTAAACTTGTTTGCTCTTCCTTTATTTGCATACGCTTCATACCGAATAGCCACAAGCCTGGACTTTATTATCAGTCAACCGTTTTAGCAAGATTATGCACAATGAGAAGGAGAGCAGATGTCAGTTACAAATACACATGAGATTGGTATTGCTTATTTGACTCATTTAAAGAAAGCTTATGTTTGAATATGGATGAAGAAGCACAGTTATACATCAGAAAAAGCATTACCTATTCACAGCCTCCCTAAGCTGCTGAGCTGGTATACTATAGCAAATGCAGGGTCCTTCATAGCAGTGTCCCTTGCCACGTGCTTGGACCTGGCATCCTACTTCTGTGTGTGTCACATGTGGCAGCCACCTGCGTGGGACCACCTTGAGCCTGCATGCACAGCAGCCACCACCCTGGCGCGAGGGCTGTGGCACGTCTGCTGGCATGGCCAGGCCATGGAGCCAACTGGTAACCCATGTCACATGGCTTCAGTCAGCCTCTTGATTCAGTGGCTTCAGTGTTGCCCTGAATAAGGATGCTTTTCTCAACTGGAAACAGGGAATAGTAATGAAGCAATTAAAAGAAAAGCCCTCACTGTTAATTTATGTTATTTGTCATAGCTCCCAGAATACAATCACGGAAACAAAGACTGAACTGAGAAGAAAAGGAGAGAACTTATTTGAGAAATTTAATATCAAACAAATTTCATAACAATTTTGAAGCGTGTCTGCTTGTTTCAATTGGTCTTCAGAAATCTGCTCTAAGGTTCTAAGTGCATAAAGAAAAGTTTTGCATTTTCAGATTGTCTTTATTTGCAAGCTCATTGCTTAAGAATAGGATAACAATTGTACTGCAATTAAGAGCCTTACAAGATAAAGGGAATCTTTATTCTTTCTATTCGGTACAAGTTTTGAAAGCCTTGCTCTGTCTCTCCTGTAGCTGATGCAGAATATAAGAAAGGGTAAGGAAAGGTGAAGGTAGACTCAGCCGAAAGAAAGAAAAATCTTAAAATAAATATGAAAACAGGAAATCCAACACAAAGCTCTCACAAGCCTAATGGCAGCTAACTACATTTTGTAAATAGGGAGTTGAAATTCATATAAAACCCTTTATATGAATTCATATGTGTAGAATACAGTATGGGAAATATATAAATATATTCCCACAATCTGTTACCTCTTCCTTAAGCTTGAACAATGGAATATTTTGTTTTATTTTAGAAGAATTGTCCATTATTATTTTAGTTTTATGATTTTTCAGGTAGTAGTTTAGCTATTATACCAGTTAATACTGGTGTAAATTTTATTTTCATTTTCTTCATTGGCATGACCATCTTCTCTTTGCAGGAACCTCGTCCTGCTCAAATAAGACCTCAAAGTGGACCACAAGCAGGTGGAACAACACTTACCATCACTGGTACAAACCTGGCCACTGGTTCCAAGAAGGATGTTCAAGTTTCAGTTGGTAGCCAGCCTTGCAACGTGTATGTACCCTGAGTAAATAACAATACAGAGCTGTATTCTAACAAATCACCAACCTTTTCTGGCCTTTAGAAATTAAACAAATCCATTGTCTATCTCTTCATGACTCATCCCATGCAATGGGGTTCTGCACATAACCTTCAGAAACTCGCTCAGAGGCTCCAGCTGAGAGAAGCACCAAATAAACAACCAAAGTGGGAGAACTTGGATATCCAAAGGTTTTTCCAGTTTCGGCTTTCTCTGCTTGAATGGCTGCTCCAAACCCAACCATACTTTCACTGAGCAACTCCTCAGAGGTTCCATATAAAATCTTAATCTTCTAGTGCCCCTTGGCTTGCTCCTCTCATTTCTTTTTGTTTTTATTGATCGCTGCCTTTCTTTCTCCCCTTTCCCCCTCAAAAAAAGGAATCACATGAAATGTGCTGACATTGCATTGCTCTTTTGTTTGTACACTATTCCTTTTCATATCCTACATCTTTTTTTAAAGACCCTAACTGATCTGAGGAAAGTGTTGTTTCCTCTTGTAACTACTCAGTGCCTAGCAAAAGTAGAGCCCAGGTTTTGTTGCTTTTGTACAGTAAAGATTACAAATCACATTACAAATCATGACGTTAGTAACTGGAGATGTTTCCTCTTCTTTTTCTTTTCCAATCTAGCACCGAATTTGGAGATGAGATCGTTTGCATTACAGGACCTAATAGCAAGGTTGAAATTGTTCCAGTCACAATGAACTATGGGGGCACAATAAGTACTGTACCACAGCAGTTTTCATACCGTGAGAATCCCACTGTCACCAAGTTCCTGCCAGTAAACAGCTTCAGCAGGTAACAAAATGTTTGTCGTAACTTCATTTACAATTGGGTTAAAATGTGTAATATGTAATAAACCTATTACATGTAGAACTGTTTGAAATAAAAACTCCTGTATTCTAGCCATACGCACATTTAGATATGTAGAGTTTGTGATCTTAACCGCAGCTGATGTTAAAAGCATTCTGTTTACCTTTGAACTTTAATCCCCACTTCAAAGGTAAATTCTGAAACCAGAAAAAGTAATGAGCTTCTTTTAAATGAAGATACCTCAAAGAAAGAGATTCAAAGCATTTCAGCTTGATGTCAGACAACATGATCTTTGTGTTACTTACAAATCCTTATCCCATAGGATAACATATATAAAAGGTTTCTAATGAAAAGGTTTCTAACAGTTCTTCTATTCAGCTTTTAATAAGTATGCTGGGAACAGAGGAAAATTATGGCTTGTCATCTCTTTGTCCCATGAGGAAAAAAAGTATCTTTTTAGGAAATCTAGATCAGAGTTCAATAATGCTTTTAGAAGGTATGCTCTCTTCTATGGTGGTACTAACACCCCATCTGGTAACTGTTCCTTCTGGAAGAAAGCTCACCCAGTACTAATTGTGAAACCAAAGAAATGTGCACCACTCATATTTGTAGCAATATGGCAAACATTTGTGTAAAAATCTTTGCAGCATACCTCTGGTTATGAAAGTCATTCTGTGACTGATACAGGGACAAACTGGTGACCTGGATTCACACTGATCTCTGCTGTTCCCTAGTATTCTGGTCTCTTAATGGGGCAGAGTTGGAAGAGAGAGATCATGATGTTTTCACTTTCTTTCAATAAAAAGAATATCATGACCATATAAACAGGGCATTAAAAGTAAAATTGGCTGTGCCTGCTCTTGGAGAAATTGGTGCCTGCCTCCTTGGATGTTGAGTTGTCACTTATGTCAAATAGGATTTGGCTTTAATATTTGCCTTTAATTTTGTTGTTTGGTTGGGTTTGAGGCCTGGAGGACTTTTTGGTAGATCAGTAGTGATTTACTTCACAGAGTTTAAAATACTTCCTTTTTTTCCCCTCTATATAAACTGAAGCTTACTTTAATGGATTGCTTTGAGGATTGCTATTCCTCTTAATTCATGTTACTTTGATGACTTTAACTCCCACTGGCCACTTGCATGCATTGTTCTTCTAATGCAAATGCATTATTTTTTAAACAATGTGTTGCAAATGAAAGGAAGTAGAGAAACCTGGTGCCTGCAGACCTGTGGAAAATAAACTCTCACCTTTGTCTCTGTGTGTGTGGTAGGTGGAGTGATTTTAACAAAAACATCGGAGAAGTAAAGCACACAAAGATAGGCAACAATCAAAACCCACAAATACTGGCAAAGCAATTTGTACCTTTTTTATTCTGATGTTTTAAAATGAGTTTGAAGTTGACATCACTGCTTATAAATGCTGCGGTCATCTATAGTTTTAACAGAAATCCTTTTTGTAGGAAATCTAATTGTCATATGGGCATTATATAAGTGCTTCCAGTGGAAGTAGTAGAAGTGCAGGATAAAATACTGTTTGTGGTAATTTACCAATGACTTGACTTCTCTTTTAATTCTGCCTTTCAGTGGGGGAAGAAATATTACAGTAACTGGAACTGGTTTTGAGCTCATCCAGAGTTTCTCATTGGTGGTGCATGCAGAGCGTCCAGAAGCAGGGAAAATGAATCTCAAAAGGGTAATTTTCTTTCTTTCCACACAATGGCATCGCATTAGATGCATAACACATAGTCTGCTGAAAAATGCATTTAAGTTCGGTCACTGGACTCCACTGGGCTTGGAGTGGAATAAACTTTAAACATATTTCTGGGTCTGTTCAGGGTTTCCATGGGAGAAGAGCCCACTGATACCATCTTGACTTACATTCACTTGCACCTTGCAATCTTCTGCTTTAAAATTATTTTAATTCAATATGAATAAGGATAAAAGAATTAAGATTTGAGTGGTGAAGTGTGTGTATTTCAAAATTGGAAAGTGGTTAAGTTTTCGTGTCCTTCTCTTTCTTCTCCCCTGCAAACGTTAGAGATTTACCTGAAACAGGACCCAAATCCAGATAATGCTGAGTACTCAGCTTTACACAGTCACTGGATTTTATTTTCTCAAGCCTCAAAGAGCCATGTCTTCTTCTCTCTCTTACTTCATGTATATTCCATCTATAGGATGCTTGCAAACAGTTGTGAAAAATAACATAAAAAGAAAGAACCCTTCTTGCATCTCATGTTAAGAATTGACATTACCAGTTTCCCACTCTTAATGAAGACCACTGTTTAATGCAATGATTGAGGGCTCAAAAGTGATCTTCCAGTAAGAAAATAAAAATACTTTTTCTAGGGCTTGCTTGTCAATTTAAGACTGTCTTATGATCTTACAATGCATGTATTGCATTATATGCATGATTGAGCTTCAAGAGTATACCAAAGCCACCTGGATTTGAGTCCATCAGAACCCTACCCTTAAAGAATTTTAAGAAGAAAACTGGCTATGTTTCTTAGGCCATAAACTACAGGATGTTATTATCTTGATAACCTTAACTCCTAAGACAATCTTAAAGGCTATTTAGCATTCTTATCAGTGTTTATCAACATTTCTTACCCACCTTCTTAATTATGCTCAGTATCATCTCAGCACATTAGCTTAAGTTAGCATTACATACTGCACACGTTCATGGTTAAGACTAGAAACTTCTCTATTTTTTTTTGTTTTGCTTCCACTTACATGGCAATGTTAAGATAGAAGAAATGTTGAGAGTTCCTATTAGTGGTGTTGGCTATGGCTGATGTTACTGAATGACTTGAAGGAGTTTCTAGGAAAAAAACATTTCTGTAATTTGGGTGAGATGGTCTCGTGTGAGATGTCCCTGCCCATGGCAGGGGGGTTGGAACTAGATGATCTTAAGGTCCTTTCCAACCCTAACTATTCTGTGATTCCATGATTCTGTGAATTGGGGGTGCAGGACAGGTTAACTGAGTTGTTGTTACCTTGAGCAGTTGGTTGACAATTGGTAAATTTTATTCTGAAATTCACTTAGTAATTGTATTGAATTTCAGCAAGGTATTTTACAATGTCAGTAGAAAAGAATATACATGAGATACTTCATGGTACAAAAGATGATCTGGATTAAAGCTGTCATGTTAACCCTCAATCTTAGAGCAATTTAACAATACCAACCCAATATGGTACAGAGCCACAGAATTTGGAGGCAATGGAAACTGATCTGTAGCTTAAGCTTTTTCTGCAGGCATAGAACACAATGAATCAATAATTTATATCCATCAACAAATTTGTTTCATTTTATTTACAGAAAATACCTCGTACTGTGTCATTTCTGCTGTATGGTGAGGATATGAATGTAGTTTTTTATTTCTACAGTCTAAGGTTATCAATAGTTACGTACAGGAATAAGTCAGACTCTAAAATGTGCATGTTCTTCTTGTTTCTTACAGTTTGAAGGAAAGCTTGTTAAAAGACTCAACGAAACCACGGTGGTTTTTTCTTCCCCACCAATACTGGAAGACCCAGAAAACTATAACATTACCACTATTATTCTAATGGATCATTATCATTTAGTTGTAAAAAATGAGAGTCACTCCTTTGCCTATGTTGCAGACCCAACCTTTGAAAACTTCACAGATGGCATCAAGAAACAAGTCAACAAACTTATTAATGCAAAGGTAAACTTGTCAAGAGATGGTGGTTGCTCATTTTGTCCTTGAAGTGTTTATAGAATTTTTCCTTCTTTCTTGAATTCTTAACAGCTGTTTGGTACCATACCCAAAATGCTTGGTAGAGTCCCTTACCTCTGTTAGATGTTGAACATCAGCAGTTCCTCTTGCCTTCCCTCTGCCCTTCTCACAGAGAGTTGCTATCTTTTAGCAATACTTTGGGTTTACCAAGGATGCTCCCTCCTGCTGAGCCTGGCATTTGGAAATGCCTTCTGCCATAGAGCTCCCAAGAACTGGAGGGAACATCTCTTCTCATTCCAGGAAGGAAAAGAGAGGAATTGCATAATTCCAGCCACTCTACTCTTCTGTACACTGCAGTGCTAATCACATCTGCTGCTAAAAATGATCCAAATGCAAAGCTGCAACTCAGGGCTTCCTCTCTTGAAGACTTTGCAATGACAGCTTAGTCTTGTATTTTCTGTCTAGGGCAGTAACCTGAACAAAGCCATGACAATAGATGAGGCACAGGCTTTTGTGGGAGACGAGCCTTGCAACATAAAAACACTAACTGAAACGGACTTATATTGTGAGCCACCAGAAGTACAGCCTCAACCAAAGAAACGACAGAAGAGAGATACAATCAATAACCTTCCTGAATTCATTGTAAGTTACCTTTTCAATATAATGTAATACCATGTGTGTAAGTGACACCAATACAGTACAGTGCTTTTTAACTGAAGCAATTTGTTCTTTAAAGTAGTTGTAGTACTGTGAAGAAACTCCTTGCAGTTCTTTCTTCCTCCAGCTTCTGCCTGCTGTCTAGAAGACATCACGTGTAAAGAGCAGTCCCAAGCTGCCAAATGCCTTCAACCTTCATTACATAGGAATTGTAGCAAGACAGACTGGGGATATTTCTTCCTCTGCTAGGCAAAATAAAATCAGTTCATGGAATAAAGTGCTAGTGACCTAAATTTGGCGTAAAATGTTCAGAAATGTTCCCTTTGTTTGGCAGTTTGTGCAAGAAATTCATTTGTGAGAATTCCTAAGAATTTAGAGTGCAACTGAGAAGTGAACCCCTGCCTCTGTACACTTCTTGAGACAAATGTCTGTGCTTACCTACTTAGGTGAAATTTGGACTCCGGGAATGGATCCTCGGAAGGGTGGAATACGATACACGTGTGAGTGACATCCCACTGAATCTTATTTTGCCACTGGTACTTATTCCAATGATAGCAATCATCATCATTTCTATCATCTGTTACAGGTAAGTTCCTTTAATTAGGTGTGTTTGCTGTCTTAAAGTTTTCAAGGTATTACCTAACTGTTTTCAGCTCAGTCTATGGGAATTATCTTCATCTTCTTTATGAGCTGCAAGATTAAGAAAGTCAGTTACAGATGGAAATATATATGTACAGATGGAACACCAATTTATTCCTCTCACGCACACCAAATTCCTTGGTGTCAGTCAGCCCAGTCCATCCTTTGTACATAAGCACAACAATTGGCCCCAGGCTTGCCAAGCGCACAATTGCAGGCTGAGTTGCACACATACATGGCAGCTAAAGTGCCTCTTGTGAAGGAGATAACTCACTCTTTATACATATCCATTGGCGTTTATGCTGCTTCAGTCAGCACAGTATGTCTGAGCTGGATGGATTCGGATTTGGCTAAGGGACCATTTAGTCCTATCCAGCTGAGATAAGTGTTACCCACAAACAAATTTCATGATTAATGGTGAAATCCATGCTTCACAAAGGGCCAGAACAATGTCTTTATTTCACTTAATACCTACCTAGCCCAATTTTAAAGTTAGTAATGAGGACCTCATACTGTCTCTCAGGAGGGGGTGGATTTCACTCTTACGGTGCATATCAATATAGCTGAAGCAACACTGAAGTATGTGCTGTACAACACTGATGTTCTTGTGAACCTCCTGCAAACTTCTCACTTCAGCTCCAGACATACTCCTGGGTGGCTCAGAGCCAGTGCAGGACATGATGCAAGCAGTCTTTGTTCAGTACATACAAATTAAGTTTCTGTATTTAATATGTGATTGAAAGCATTTGTAGCTACTGCTTATTGGATATTAAGTTGCTGGCCCAAGTGTGCTTTGAAGCAGCAGGCCTTTGATGGTCAGGTTGGTTTGCATGGAATGAAGACTTGGTCCACTGTTCCTGTTGTCCTCCTCCATTCTCTTCCTGCTGCCAGTGTTTAAAAAGAAATCAAAACCAGGAAAATGTCCCCCACTCAGAGCTGTTGCAAATTACTTACTTTTGCAGTTTGTAACTTTAAAAATCTTACCTCTATTCCATAAAGACGCAAGAGCCAACAAGCAGAACGAGAGTATGAAAAAATCAAATCACAGCTTGAAGGCCTGGAGGAGAGCGTGAGAGATCGGTGCAAGAAGGAATTCACAGGTATGACAGATATTTGCGCTCCTGTGGTCCTCTTGAGCAATCAGAAGATGGGCTGGAGCAATCATGCTAGCTTGCAAAAGCTGTCCTCAGGGAACAAATAATTAGTAGATCTTAGTAGTCTTGATTACTGACATTGACAGGCAGGAGATATTTTGCAATTATATATGAAAGCTGTAAATAAAATAGGAAGCTAAAGTTATTAAAGGAAATAGTCTATAGGAAGCACAGTTAGCAACTGGGAAATAGAAACTAGTTCATATAGGTGATACTGAGAGCCATTAATGTGAGTGGTGATTGATATGGAGGTAAGGATGTTTTATGGTAACTAACCATGTACTTAGTAGTTAGTACAATTGCTGTATGCAACCTGGTCTAGTGGCAGGTGTTGGAACTAGATGATCTTTAAGGTACCTTCCAACCTTACCCATTCTATGATTAAAAACTGTTCCCAGAGCTGCAAAACTTATTTGCAGCAATCGGCATACAAAGGGCTAATTTGGCAAGCTTGCAGGAAACAAATAGCATTTCACCATGTTTATCGTGGGAAAACCTTAAGCTTGATTTCAGGAGCTAACTAATTGTTCTGGGTAAATGTAGAGGCATCATCCCAGGGAAGGCAGCAGGAGGTGTGAAGGCTCAGCATTTCTACACATTGAACTACTCATTGCAATGCTTAAATTATGCATCTGAGTACAAACATTGTAAATATTGGCCTAAATGATTAGCAGGAAATGTCACCTCATTATCTGAATTACACTTGCCGTTAGGTCATGCTGGAAAAATTTCTACTTAAAAAAAACCCCACATTTTATTTCTAAAGAGAAATAGATTATTTCATATTGGCAGTGGCTAAAAAGCAGGACTGAATTAAACAACAGTTTCAGGTTAGAGTCTGAAATTTATTTAAGAAGCTCAGGGTATCTCAAAGATTTCAGCCATGCTGGAAGCCTCTCCCAGACTTGCTTTTCTGGCATTTCTGGGACAGGATGTTCTTTTCTTGTACCAGTTTGCTTTCTCTGGAAAACCAGCTCCTTCCAGGTTCTCGACACAAAACAGAAGCAAATGTTTGAATCGAGAACTATTCCCAAACAGCCTTCATTTCAGACTGCATTTTGAACTGTGAGAGGACTGATCAAGGTTAGCAGCCCTCACTCTCATCACCTCCCCATGGAACTTCATATATGTTTCTGAAAGGAGAAGGTCACTTTCTCTTCCTGACACTCCTAGTACAGAGCTAAACTCCTGCTGCGTGTTGAGTTGAAAGTTTCCTCTCTGCTCCACCAAAAACAGACACTGCAGAAGTAGAATGCACATCCAAGGGGCATTCCAGTTCATAAACACTGAATTCAAAACACATTCTAGATCCATACTGTGAAACTGCAATATCAACAGCACGAAGTGCAGTGTAAAACTCAGGGGACCAAAGATAGCCAAGGAAAGGGGCGTCAGAGAGGAAGTACAAATACAGCAAAGCTGGAAACCACAAGATGCTTTCTCCCTCAGCTTTGCTGAATGATGTAAAACAAAGAGGTAAATGAATGAATAAAAGCAATAAAATTGCAGAGACAGTAGGTCACTGTATTAATTAACATGGTATTTTAGTCAATCAGCAATATTGGGTATTTGGAAAGCCTTCAGCTAGAATAGCTGCTCCAATGGATGATTGCCTAATTCTTGTCCCTTTTAAGAACTTTGGAGCTTTTGAGTCCCACAGAAAGGTTTCCATCAATTTCAATGAATCATCTAACCTTCTTCCTTCCTGCCATCCCCTTCCTTCCAATTAAATTAGCATGCTTTATACAGTTTAAAACTTTCTTTCCTTGACTGCTATGTGTCTTTTAAAAGAACTGCCATTACTACCCAGACTCAGAGGGGATAGAATGTGCATTGGAAAAAAAGCCAAACCAACCCATATTGCAGTATTGCGGTGGGGTGTTTTGGCTCTGCACTGCAATCCCACATTCGTATATATGAACTCACCCAGATATCCATTAAGGCAGCAACAAGGAAACCATCTGTGTGAAAGGCATTTGTCTTCATGTCACCATAGGATTAGCTATGGTCATAGTTAACAGGATAGTTGGCAAAAACAGCAAGAGAAAATGAGAAATTAAATAGAGGTTTTGGTGTTGAATAGCGATAAAAGGTATCCAAAGAGATTGTGTTGCCTAAAAAAGCTGCAGGCTTTTTTTAAATGAACCTTTAAAATGTATTGCATATTCCAGACTTAATGATAGAGATGGAGGATCAGACAAATGATATCAATGAAGCTGGAATTCCAGTACTGGACTACAAAACCTACACAGACAGAGTCTTCTTCTTGCCCTCCAAAGATGGAGAGAAAGACGTGATGATTACAGGGAAGCTGGATATTCCCGAGGCCAGGCGGCAGACTGTGGAGCAGGCTTTGAATCAGTTCTCCAACCTCCTCAATAGCAAATCATTTCTCATTAATGTGAGTATTGAAGGAGATTTGCTTCATAACCACTGCAGATATGTGGCATCACAGCCAGAGCTTCCTGGTGGGGCAGAGAGGCAAGATCATATTTCTGTGCCAGGTCAAGTACTATGAAATTAGTCAACATTGCAGTGGCTGTAGGAAAACAGATATTACCCAATCTGGCATAAGAACCGATGGTACAAGTTTGTTTTAGGCTTTTTTAAAAACGTGATCAGAGAATGCTGTTTTCACCGTGGTTCATCACGGGAGTCACGTATGGGCAGCCATCTGCTGGGTCTCTGTCCCCAAGAGGCAGAGTCTCCTCAAGTGGCCTATTCATCCAGATTGATGAGTGCTCACAGCAGCTCTGAAGAGACTTCTAATTGCTCACTCTCAAAAACTGAGCTTGATTGTCAGACACCTAAATATAGATTTAGGCTTCTAAGTTTTTCTCATTTTTTAAATGAGGCTCCAGTGCTGAGCTAGTTAATGGTAGCATTACAGTTTATGGCAGATGAGAGCACGTTCCCAGGTGTACTTATATTACTGTCTTTGTAATTTGATGTGAAAGGACTGGGACTTAGGGGGAAAGGGGAGCTGATTTTGTCTTTTAAAGAGTTGTCACAGAACACCTTTTTTCATTTAATTAAAGCATCCTTTTTAGATAAGGCTTCAGTTAAAGCATGCAGCCTGGGTTAGTCCACTACACTGTGTGTGTATCTAAAAACAAATTATAGGCAATATTTTCTTATATCTTTTTATCAAACTTCTGAAAACTTTTTCAAGAGCAGAGAAGTGCTGAGGTTCTTCAGAAACCTGTCATCTGTACTTAACTGTACATTTATTTTCTGTTCCAGTTTATTCACACGCTGGAAAACCAAAGGGAGTTCTCTGCTCGAGCTAAAGTGTATTTTGCATCTCTACTGACAGTTGCTTTACATGGAAAACTAGAATACTATACTGACATCATGAGGACGCTGTTCTTAGAACTGATGGAGCAGTATGTTGTGGCCAAAAACCCAAAGCTAATGCTAAGAAGGTTTGAATGATTGTCATATTTTCTGTAGCTCTCTGGTTTTCTGTTAATGTATTTCTTTCACAATGTGACTGTATTAAAATGCCAACTATCCATGAAAGTCAGAAATAGCCTGGCCCAAGCATGGTAGGAAGACAAGCTCACCAGGAATAGCCATGGAAAGCACACCCAGGACTGCTGGCAACAGATTTCCATATTCAATACTGTAGTTTAGAATCTGCATCAAAACTACTGAAAGATCTACCTTCCTTGCAACACAATACCAGACATTTGATTTACTTTTTAGTCTAATTTGATTCCAAATGATCTAGCATTTATACCACACATCATCTCCGTAACAAGCACACATAACCAGCTTTCACTGTGCATTCAGTGAGGGCTTGCTTAACCCTGTTGTTATCCCAAGTAAATTACAAAAGACCTTGCTCTGCATATGTTGTAGCTTTGTAATCTGAAGGTAATTTCCCAGTAACTGCACAACTGGGTTATTTTTTTAGCTCTAAGAGCATAGACCAAATTTAAGATTTTGCATAAAGAATGTATTTCAGTAATTAGCTGAAGGTAGCCAGGAATGATGAGCAATACAAAGCACTTATCCTAAGCTCTCAAGACTCTATAGGGAAATCAGTGCATTAGGAGAGTGCATGCAGTTAAGCATGAAAAAATATTGTATCTCAAGCAAGCAATGTTTTTCGTTAAAACTGTGTCATTAACGACCCTCACCATGCGCGGGGTTGCTTTTGTTTTCCAGATCTGAAACGGTTGTTGAGAGAATGTTGTCTAACTGGATGTCTATTTGTTTATACCAGTACCTCAAGGTAAGAGCTGAAGTCTGTTGCCTGTGGGGTTTTTCATTAATACTACTTCAACATGTTGCACTGGGTATATCTTTTGGGTTTCCTTTATTTCACTTCCTTTTCTTTGAACAGGATAATGCCGGGGAGCCTCTTTATAAATTGTTCAAGGCTATCAAACACCAGGTAGAAAAAGGCCCAGTGGATGCTGTACTAAAGAAAGCCAAGTATACACTGAATGACACAGGCTTACTGGGAGATGATGTAGAGTACACGCTGTTGGTAAGCTGAGCATGATTAATATATTAGAAGCTCCTGTTTTTCTTTTAAGTCCTGTAGTGTTAAGTCTGTACATAAGTCTGTACATGTGATCCGCATAGGAATTCTGGTCACCGGCGGGACTGTTGACAGTTTGACCAAAGGAAGACTCCAAACAGGAAAATAGAATTTTAAAGCATCTTCTAAGTATTAAATCCAAGTCCTGCCACTGTGGAATGCATTTCTGTAAATCCCTTCCATAATTTTCAGTCTGTCTGAACAGTGGTTGGGGTGTTTGGCTCCCTCCCTTTTCCCATCTAAATTAACTGGCAATTGATTTTTGCAGAATTCTTGTGCTAATGTTGCTCTTGAACTTCAGGTTGTCTTTCTCCCTTGTGATTGCTGCTTGTCAGCATGTCAACATTTTAGAGTCATTTTAGTGGTATACCAGGAGGAGCTCCTTTACAGTCTTGTGAGATGGCTCTGCAATCTCCAAAACCCTTTATGAACCTATTTCTGAGCTTGTTCCTGTGTGAGTCAAACTCTCCTGAACACGGGCAGCACAGCTGGCATTGAAAGGGGTGTATTTCCACCTAAGGAAATAATTCCTTACAGTGATGAGGGGAAGCTGCCTGTACAGGCACTTCTAGAGACCTGTATTAGATGCTTCAAGTGGGATGAAGTGGAATCCCCTGAATCTGACCAGCAGTTCCACAGTTCAGTTCTCTTCTATTACAGATTCTGCTTTGACTTAATTCTGTTCACTGCCACAAACTTCCACCACTTTTCCAACCAGACTCCAGCACTTCGATTCACTGTCTAAAAACCTGGAGCAGCGCACTCTCTAGCTCTTTGGGGAGCTTAAATTCTAGTTTTACTCTTTCTGACAGTCTTGCTTGCTTTCTTCAGGACAAAGTGTAGTGAATGTCAAAGATGCACAGACTGTCCTTCAAAGAGCAACACAGGATTTTTTTTTTCCCTCTCTGATTTCACTTTTATTGACATGTTAGGAGCCATTTGTGGTTGTCTCCAACTGAGAAAGATGCAGTGACCTATCTGCAGTGTGGAAAAAGAAACTTAATAAAAAGCTCTGTTAAGTCCTGACTGAAAATCCCCACCATTTTGTGTATTCTGAAGGGATGCTGGTGGGAGGGCTGATGTGAAGAGACTCACATAATCACTAGACTGTGACCTCAACTGCCTGAAGGAAACGGGTGTGCTGGGCAAGAAGAAACATTTTAGGTTCAGTTGATATTTTGGGGATTAGTTGAGTTGTCATCTTCTTATCTGAGCTCAAAGTGCCACACACAGAAACCACACTGACTGGCAATGCTGGTTATATTTTCTCTTGTGTATGGAGAACAAAATTTACTTGCATTGTACATCATGTAAGACTTAATGGCAATAATTCTTTATTCAGTTGCCTCTTTTCACAAGAAAAAGCCAACGCCTGCAATTAAGCTAAATGAATGCAGTGTGAAAGCAGAAAATTTGTGTATGCAGTCAGATGTGGGCACAACAAGCATAGTAGCTAAATATTAAACATTATAACATTGTAAAGTAGCAGCATTTGGGCCAGATCTCCCGTCAAACAGAGATTTTATATGTGCGTGTGCATGGAAGAGGATGATATGCATGTCTGTTTATAAGTATGATGAAAGATTATGAAAGGGGTTACTATTGCTATAAATTATTGTGCTCTTTTGCATGATGATGACGTTGTGGTAGCTGTGAACAGTTAGGGAGCATTTGTACACCAAGGTAGGTTAAAGCATGAATTAATTAGTTCACTTCTGCCTGAAAGTGAGACACGGTGGGAAAGTATGGTATAGAGAGCAGTTGTCTGCTCTCTAATTGTTCTTATTTAAAAGATGAATCTGTTTTGCATCACTGGTTACACTGACATGCTGCATACTGAACCAGCAACAAAATCATGTCTAATTACCATAACGCTAATAGGAAAAGGAAGGTGAAATCTCATGATTAGTTTTGAGAGTTCTGTCAAGGGACAGTGCAATCATGTTTAATTTGATTGCCGTATGGCATAGCCTTTCTTCACTGTTTAAAAATACCAGACATGCAAGTGTATTTCTGAGGTTTGGAATGATAAACTAAGGCGTTATGGTTGGCAGGACCGTGCGTATCTGAGAGCTGCAGTGCTTCACATGCGCCTAGCCTCCGAAGCTACCTGACTGGCAAAAGGTTCATGAGAACTCTGAGCTGTCGTACTGATTCAGCAAGTGGAGAAAGAGGCTTTTCATAGCATCTATTTGGTTTGGGGGTTTGGGGTTTTTTTCCCCCTTCTATAAGGTTTCTTGGCGATTGTTTTCTCACTTGCTTTTGTCTTTATTAAACCTGACACCTATAAAGCAAAGCTACTTTTTTAAAAACCCCTCTAGATTTAGCAAATTACAGCCTTTCAAGAAATTCTTTTTAACATTAAAAAAAGCCATGTCAATACTACTGGCAATATTTTAGAACTAATATAAACTACTTAGGTATATTTCCTGGAGCTATTATTGTGGCAACAGTAAGCAGGAAATGAAGTCATCAGACACCAAAGATGGTTTAAATGGCATTTATATGTGCTTATATATATTTATGTGTGTGTGTATATGCATTATTTATATATATCTCATGAACAGCTGGTTACAGGAGGTAAAGTTATGGGAGGTGAACAAGTCACTGGTCATCAACTGAGCCATGTTAAATCACCGTATGTATAGACCTAGTCTGCTTGACTTGAGAATTAAAGCTGCTCCATGAAGACAGTGTAAAGGAACACAAAAGCACCCAATATTTAGGAGTTAGCAAAGTGCAGCTCAAATGATTGTTTGGAACTTGTTATATTTGGGCACTATATTATTTGTGCTTTTCTATGTTTCAGGTTATCACGTTGTATGAGATGCAGTGATCCAGCTGTTTTGTTTTTGTGTGTCCCTCTTTAATAAATTTCCGACAGCACAATAATAATAGCATATTATTATTATATGAGTAAATCTATTCTGTATCTCTTCTGTTTTGTCATAGTGGGAGGAATTAGCTGCAATTTATGGTAGCTGGTTGGCTGCATAATAGCAAAGGATCCATATTCCCGTTGCAAATATGTGCTGCTGTCCTATAAGCATTGCACAATGAATTTTAAATATTGTTTGTATTTAAATCTCCCAGAAAAATAGATTCAGAGGTAATCCAGTGCTGATTTGCCATTATCATCATGTACCTTCTTTTTGTTTTTCAGACAGTAAATGTATACGTACAAGATGGAGGAACTGATTCCATACCTGTGAAAGTGCTGAACTGTGATACTATATCACAAGTAAAGGAAAAGATAATAGACCAAGTCTATCGAAATCTGCCATGTTCTCAGTGGCCAAAAGCTGAGAGTGTAGTTCTTGGTAGGTGATACTATGTTGAGCAGGTGAAACAGGTTGTGCGATTTTGTATTTTTCACAGAAATGTCTACAAAAGCATTTTCTTGTTTAAAGAAAAAAAAAAAAAAGTTGAATGCATGTTCAGCTGGATGCTGAAATACAACATTTTGCATCGATCTTAATAGGCATTAAAAATTCATGCTTTCTAACAGAGTTCTTTTTCCTGACTCTTAAAGTTTTGGTATACTGTCATTAGCGTGCAAAGAGCCTGTTAATGACTGTTCGCACAAATGTATTCATGTCTGACAGACTATCTCAGGTACTAATTAATGTGATAATGACAGCATGAACAATTAACTGATGGAAAAGTAATGATGCCATTTCAGAAACTGGTACTGATTTTGACTTGACTTTATGATGGTTATTCAAAGGTATTATAACTCACAGGAGCTATGCTTTCAGGGGATGATGAGCCACCCAGCCTATGAACATCATCCTCCTTGAAGGCTTTCAAAATTGCTCTTTCCTTGAGAAAAAAAAAATAGAAAATTGACATAACTTAAAAGGTTTAATAATCTCATAATAAATGCTCCAATTAAAAGTTTAGCAATATCCTTATTACTCCCTTAATCTAAAAGTAGAAGATGCAATTCTTGCATAGTTAGGATTACTTTATACAAACTTCTGTAATAAAGGCCAAACTAGTAAGCAATAAAAACCACACCTCATGGTACGTGCCAAATTACTTATTTTAATCTTCTACAATGCATCAGTGGGTCTCTAAACTGAAACATTCTCGGTGTAGTTATTTTTGCACATGGTTAAAACCTGTTTTTTTTTTCTCTCATTTTAATTACCCCTTAGAGTGGCGTCCAGGTTCTACTGCACAGATCCTCTCAGACTTGGATTTAACATCCCAAAGAGATGGCAGATGGAAACGTATCAACACACTAATGCATTATAATGTAAGGAGGTGTTTCAGAGCGATTGTTCACATCTGTTAACTGTTCTCTAGTAATAAAAAAAATCTTTATTTGTTTTTGGAGCAGCTTCTGTGCTACATAAAGAATCAAAAACAACAAAAAAGCCCTAGCTCTGGGTCTAGGCAGTAAAAGCTTGGGAGCATGAAAGCCTAGGCCTGGACATATTGCCTAAACATCTTACCAAAAACGCATCACCTAAATGCCAGCACTTTGGTTTCCTCATCATGGCAGTCCCAAATCCAAATTCGCCTTTGAACAGTCAAAAGCTCCTTTTGCTAGGTCTTGTATTCATCTGTTCTCTACCACTTCCTACCCCTGGAAATTGTCTTTGTCCTTGCTCTGCTGCTGAATAGATTTTGAGTTGGTCTGGTTTGCTCAACAGCCCAGTCAGGAGAGCAGATGTTGATGTTTTTGTACCGTCTGTTTTAGGTTTCATACTTTGCACCCTACCAAGCATTTGCAATCCACTTATCTTCCCTTTGTATGCTAATTATTGCTTTCTAACAACAGATACCTGGATAAGGACGCATTGAAGTAAGTTAGCTTTCCCTCAGAAAACAGACAGGTCTGATTCTCTATGATAAACTCCATCTTTGTACAAAGGGCACCCACACTGGATTGGCAACCACTTAAGTCTTGGAGATGCTTCTAGCATTTTCAGTAATCTTACAGGTGTTAATGGGATCTCTTATTAAAGAAGGGGGAGTGAGTTTGTTCTGAATTGTAGACCCAGTTGCCCAAGAAGCCTTTGAAAGGCATCATTAATCATAGGTCTAGATTCCCTGCAAAAGATTACAAAAACCATAGTTAGATTTCACAAAAGAGGTTCAGTAGTGCACACATGGAATAACATCCCTGTGTTTGTATTTTCAAAGGTCCGAGATGGTGCCACGCTCATTTTGTCAAAAATGGGAATTTCCCAACAGCCAGAGGATAATCAGCAAGATGTCCCAGGGGAAAGTAAGTATCTTGTGGCTTCCTTACCTCCCAAAATGACTAGAAGTCAAAACCCACACAGAAAGAGTGACACTGCTGTCCTCATTTACTGAGAACATCTGTGGAGGTAGATATTCCCCACCAGACTGACTATATGGAGCTTATTTGTTGTGTGCTACCCACTGTACACTTACAATTGTTTTCTTTGTCCTCATTATAACAGCTTTAAATAATGGGGCCTTAACCATAATTGCTGTGAGTCCATTCCCCAGCTTAATAGCAAATGCTCATAGCAAATATTTCCTTGAATATTTTGTTTCTTAATCCCACTACAATCTATAGTCAAACCGTATATTTCACCTTTCTAAAGCTTTATCTCTTTTGTCCTTTCTTCTTTCTATACCTACTTTCCTCTCTACATTTCTTCCACTTCTTACTAGACTGAGAATTGAATGCAGTGTTCCAGATCAACCACAGTAGAGACCAGCTCCCCTCCTTGTGACATAAAGGATATGATATCATTTTTTCATTGTCTTTCTCACAGCTTTGCTGCCTTGCACGCTCATCTCTGTACGTTCGTATTTTATGTCTCTTTCTCTATGAGTGGTATTTCATCAGCTATGCTAGCTTGGTTTTTCCAGGGTTTGTTGGTTGATCTTATTCATTATATAAGTTACCTCTTCAGATGCAGTGTTTTCCACAATTCCTTTGTTCTTTTTGAGGTTTGCAGTCCACTGTAAGTTAGTATCAGGAGCTGCCTTATGTTTCTTCTCTTTCACATCACTAATGCAGCTGTTGCATAATTCTTGTATTGCTGTCTGCTACAGTATGCTGGACTTCTCAACACAGAGGACAACTTCTTAGCTTGAAACCCATCTTTCAAAGCTTTTCCTTCCACACGTTAATATTTTGCCTAGACAAATGTCCTGTATCTCAGAACCGCTTGAGACACAATATCCATTACAGCCTAAAATGCACTCAGATTTTTATGGAAATATTTGCTTGTAAATTTATAGTCTTTGTCACATGTGCTTCCTTTACTTTTCAAATGTTAAGTTTCTCAACAGTTTTTTATCCTTATATTCTGTTATTTTACAAGAGGTGGAAGTTAGATTTATGGAACAATAATTGTTGAGATCATTCTTCCTTCTATTAACTCATTTAATATGTTCTTCTGTCTAGCACTGATTCCAAAAGTCATTGCTTCACCTAATAGTTTAATTCTTTTTTAACAGATTTACTGATGTTAGATTAAATAGGTTTCAAGGGTTGGGTAGTCAAATAGGTTGAACATAATATTCCAGAAATGTACATTTTTTAGGAAGGTGGGGCTCAGCTGATAGCTCTGACCTATATCATTATTTAACAAAAATATGCAGACTTCCATTTCATGACCAGCAGGTCAATGGAGATGATTCTCCCCCTCTACTCTGATATGAGACCCCACCTGGAGTACTGCATCCATCTCTGGGGCCCCCAGCACAAGAGGGATGTGGACCTGCTTGAGTGAATTCAGAGGAGGGCCATGAAGATGATCAGAGGGCTGGAGCACCTCTCCTGTGAAGACAAACTGAGAGAGCTGGGCTGCTGCTGTCCTCTCACCCCTTAGTGCAAGTGCCTGCCACAGTTGGCCAAGTGGTGACTACTTTGTCAGAGCACTTGCCAACCCAGCATGTTAATTTACAAAGCCATTCAACTTAATATAGAGGGCAGTGAAGTGCAGCCATGCAAGGAGCTGATTCTTAGTCCCTGTTCAATTTGCTTGCACTGATTGCTGAGACAACTCTGAGGTGGTAGTTGCCTCCACCCTGAACAACTGGACCATAAATGGAGCCCAGTGGTGTGCTTAGCTTGCTTTGCTTTGTTAGCACACAGTGGTGTTCAGTCTTTCAATCTGGAACCCAGTCTCCATCCTCCCCACCTCTCAACCCTTGTGGCAGGCAGTAGAGGACCAGACCATGTATTTTTCTTTATTTTTCTTGGATTTTCTTTTTCTTTCCTTCTTATCTACCATTATATCTTTAGCTATGACTCAGTACAAGGAAGCTCTTTGAAGACATATGATCTCTACTCCATGATGAACTCCTTAGTTACATATGTACCATACTAAACTGTAAAGAAAAAGCAGGTTTCTTGTGACAGTGCTGTCACACGAGGCTCTTTACATGAGAGAAAAATCTGCAGAGAATTGAGATCCCAAAGTATGGAGTGAAGACAGCTTCCACCATGTTTCTTCTCCATTCTCTTGCATCATGGTAGTGTACAAATTTGGGAATACAGTGGTTTGTGCCCATTTTACTTAGCACCAAAGGATCCTCAGAGCTATCTGGTGCCAAGTTGTTATTTTGAAAGCTATGAAATGTTACAAAGCTAATGCAAAGCAAGAGCTTGCAATGACAGTGATTTGTGAGATGCTATGTGTATAAAAGGGAGAGGAGAGGATCAGTGGGTTCCCCTCCCACACACACACAGGGTTGGAATAAACAGAAATCCTATCCCAGCTGTATGAATGAGGCTTGTGATGAAGTGGTTTTCCTTTTAATTCAGTCTTTTATTAACTTGCACCTTTTGCATTGAGAAGTGTCAGCTAAAGCCATTGACTGTCTGCCAAAGTACTAGGCTTTGCATAGAGTGAAAATGTAAAACCATGTTCAGAGATGTTGCTCTAAAACCTGGCATTGCTTCCATGCTGCTTTTGATTCCCAGCTTCTAACAGGAAGAAGCTGGAGGTTGTGACAAATTAAATGCAGCATCTTTTATCTGTGGAGATAATAAATGCAATTACTAATTTGTATCAAGATGGCGAATGATTTCAACGATTTCATGCTAGCATTTCTGTACTGAACTATAAGCCAAGACAACACACTCTGTTATTCTGGGCTTTTCCTCTGTTGGTGGGGTTGGTTTTCCTTTCTAGATTTTGAATAAAAATAGAGAGAGGGTTGCAGATCAGAAATACTGATCAGTACATTCAGGTAGGGCAGCCCTTCTTTCACCTGCATGGAGCAGGATATTCACAGAGAGGAGGAGGCTGGAAGGAAGCTATTTTCCTGCAGGCTACACAAGGGGAAAGGGGCTGTGTTTCCTGTCACCACCTTGCTTGCCTCTGTCATGTTCACATCGTCGTGCATGCCACTGTAACTTATCAGCACAGTCAATATTTGGCATTAATGCACACACAGAGCATTATTTTAGATTGGCCAAAGAATGCCCAATGACTAAAACAGCGAGTTTGGGGTGAAGCTTTGACCCAGCAGGCAGAGTCTTCTCCCCACTTACAGCCTGACACATGATGTGCCTACTGCAATAAAATGAGGTGTTTTCCTCTATCCTTTATTTTCTTTACCTCCTAGTTTTCCCCTGGGGAAAATATCATCTCACAGAAATGTTATTTCCTCCTAGCAACCATACTGCTGACGTGGTTTGTTACCCCATGGCCTGAATTTATCTTCCTCATTCTTCCTGCTATTTTTAGCAATTAAGTGGGATCTTTGTGTTGCAGAAGTTCATCTGGTAAAACTCTAGTCACATAATCCCTACTTTCCTGTGAAATAGCTACTATTTCACTAGTAGCCAATTCTGTTGTTGCTAAACAAACACGGGCCAAATTAAGCTGCACATCAGGGCCAGTAATCTCACCAGAAACACCTTTGGTTGTTTCTCTTCTCTCCAAAGTTAAACTGGGCCATATACCATCAGGAGGGCAAAGACAGAGTAAATTCCTTTGAATCAAATGAGGAAGCAGAAGTATCCCAAGCGACTGACATAAGGCTGGAAAATAGTTTCTGCTTTAACTGCATGATTTGATCTGTTAGTTTACAAAAGTAAATAGGCATTGCAAAAGAAATTCCAGACTTCAGGCCCAGCAGTGGTTCTCACTGTACTGGCAGATGATTGTTGTTAATGGTATTGATTGCAAAATCGCATCTGCTTCAGAATAAGCTGATAGCTTTGATTTCTTTCCTGCTTCGTTCACATGAACTTCCAGGTCAAATTAAGGCCTCTCGGGGGGCAATATGATTTAATGTGGGATTTTCTTTCTTCTTTCCTACCTAGTTAAAAAGAAGGAAAGGCCCTGGAAGGCTGCATAGCTAATGTGTTTCATGAGTATATATAAAGTAGATTCAAGCAGCAGTGTTGGCTCAGCCAGCTGACACAGAAATGTTATTTTCCTCTGTGATGTAGAATATTGAATATATATGCAAGCTCGTAAATTTAATGTAGCTGCTGAGGAAGTCAGTTAATAAACTACTATGGCCAAACATTTGAAAGGACAAAAATTATGCAACTGGAAACTGCTATCTGTGTTGTAACTGGGATTCAGTGACATTAGGTATGTATATTAAAGCATGAAACTTAGCAGTAATGCAAAATAATTCACACAATAAGGCTGGGCCAAATCACAATTTTTATGGGAAAAAATAACTTTCACATTTTTAAGATGTCAGTGATTTTAAACGCACTGATTCAGTAACTTCCACTGGAAAAGCACCATCGATTTTAGGGACTATGCCAAGTAGATATAAAAATTCAGAAACCAAAGGAAGAACAAAGCAAAACCAGGGGAACTGAATCTAAGTTTGTGACACAAAATCTTTTTCAAGGGATATCTTTTGCAAGTCAAAGCTGTAACCAGATGAGCTGTCATTGGCATCCAGGTGCTTACTCCTGTTTCTTCTTGTGTTAAGAGACTTGATGTGAGTCTCTTTCTCTGGTTTAAGCTATGCATACTGACAAACACATTCTTTTAAATCTTATTAGAATGGTTATGAATTTCCTTCAGTCATTACCTCTGTCTGCTGGCATTCACACCCTCTCAGCAAAAAAGCTGCATTTTCCCTCCTTTCAGCTAAAAAAAAACTCAAGAGATGCTGATAAAGACAGGTTTGAACTGAGGTACCATACGCTGAACTCAGCAGTCAGGGTAAAAACGCACTGCAATAGTGACACCTAGAAAAAAAAAAAGGTTGACATCATCAATTTTTAAAATTGCCACTGCCAGATTCACCAGAGCTGCTACAACAATATCTTGCCTTGTACCTGGAGTAGCTGCAATTCCTCTCTCTGTGGTGACGGTTGGGTCAGACCTGTCTGAGTTTCTGTAACTTGATCATGTCCCCAAGGATTTACAAAGGGGCAGAGTACTTCAGTGTGTGGAACTCAGAATGTGCACACATTGTGCTACATGAGTGAACAGGGGTTTTCTTACTGTGTTGTTCCTTCCTCTCCCTTTGCTCTTGACAAAAGCAAGCTTTTCAGCTTATGTATTATTGAACATTTAGCCCTTGAGTTGTATGGGTTGAACAGGAACGGAGTAATCTAGATGCTCTTGGCAAGAGGACAGGTAAGGTTAGGGAAAACAGATCCTATATGTACTTATGGATATGATTATTTTCATGTTGCTCCTTTGGCTTTGAGGTGTTTTTTGTAATTACTGCAATTACTCTTTCTAGGGCATGCACTCCTGGAAGACGAAAATAAGGTCTGGCATCTAGTGCGGCCAGTAGATGAAATAGATGAAGGTAAATCAAAGCGGGGCAGCGTGAAGGAAAAAGAAAGGACCAAAGCTATTACAGAAATCTACCTGACCCGACTTCTTTCTGTGAAGGTAGGGCTCAGATGTGCCATGTTATACCTTACCTCTATAGATTTCAAGGTACAGCTGAAGAAAATGATGCAACTGTTAGTCACGCTTTTGCCTGCAATTTTGAATGTTGTGTGCACACAATCTGGTGTTCAGGGCTTCAAGTGATTAATATGCTCTGAAGAACACTCCTGGGAAAGAGATAAAGTTTAACTCCTGATCAAAGTTGAGAACTGTGATCATTAAATAAGGATTTTTCTTGCAATACAGAGATGAATATTCTCCTCTGTGCCCCTGATTAGATAATATTTTGCAGGGTTTTCTTTTGAACCAAATGCTTTATAAACTGCTCCAGTCTTATATTTCTCTGTGCTTGTGTGTGACGAATGCTACAGGATAACCTAGAAAACTAAAAATGTTTTCAGATAGTCTTTTCAGAGTACTTTTAGTGCTTGTACTGCAGAATGGGTCACAAGCGAAATAACTGTGCAAAGCATTTCTCCTTGAAGAAAGAATTTAGAATAATGTGTTTAATGATCCTCAAGCCAGGGTCCTCATGAAAATCAGGGTGGTCTAGCTCCAGGTAAGGCCATTTGTCCAAGGTTGAAAGTGGATGTGAAGGAAGGTTAGCGCACAGATGACATAGACTCAGGACAAAGAGCCAGCAAGATGCTTACATCTCTCTCTTCTGTTAATAACTCCTTTGCAGCTGACACTTTTCTATTCCAAATAGCCAGTTTATGTATTATTACCAGTCTGGAGCTTTACTAACTTGTACAGAGGTGTTATGGATGGGACCACAGCTACCCCTACACCTCAAGGACTGTCAATGTGTCTTTGCCTTTTGCTGAGAAAAAGACAAATGCTCAATGGTACTTTTTCCTCTCAGTCTCTTTCTAAAAACTGAATGGTGTTCCAGAGTCAGAGAAACTGGACGTGAAAAACTGCAAAGCCATTAATAACCAGCTAGCAATTACTTTACGTGCACATCAACCCTGAAGTGTAAATGTATTGTACGCTTAGCAACCAGCTTTTGCTTCTTCTGTCAAGCACAAAGCACACTTTTGCAAACTGTGGAATAGTTGGTGAAGTTGCAGCCTTTCAGGCTAGAACATAAAATGGCTCTCTAGAAGGTCACTACACTAAGAAGTTGCTTGGGTTTTGTCACCCAGTACTGTTAGCGCTCAGGATGGAGGCCATCAGTGACTGCAAGTGGATGTTAGTGTCAATAGAAAGAAGAGTGGAGGATGGCACCAAGTGCAGTTGTAGCACAAATCTAATAGATTTTTTTTTAATTTGCTTTTAGGGGACACTTCAGCAGTTTGTAGATAACTTTTTTCATAGTGTGCTCAACTCAAACCACGTGGTGCCACCAGCTGTGAAATACTTCTTTGACTTCCTTGATGAGCAAGCAGAAAAACATGACATCAAGGATGAAGATACCATTCACATCTGGAAAACAAACAGGTACAGTGTGAACAGAGTAATATTTGTACTGAAGAGAAATGAGAGTGTAATTCCCAGCTGTGTACTGGCGCTCTTACCACAAAACAAGTACATTTCATTTATAATTCTCAGAATCATTTTAATTGAGATAATACATTTATATGATCCTGAGGTTTCCCTGTAAGCCTAGAAGATGCAAAAATGAAACCTAAGAGGTTGTCAGTGCAGATTGAACACTTCACTTTATGTCTTTCCTCAGAGAAGAGGAAAGCAAGAGGCAAATGAGACTAGATTTACCTGTCAAAGCACAAAATCTAATAAAATTGTGCTCAGGTAGTTTCTCTAACCATGCAGACATCTTCTCTTGCTATCTGGGGGAATCTGAGATTCTTGAGAGATGTAATGACTTGGTTTTCAGACATGGAAGCCAGACAACAGATAGCTCGTATAAATGTTGAAATACAGCATTAAGCTTCACTGTTGTGAGGAGATCAAAAAGCAAAATCCGTATTTAATTTCATGTGATTTGCTTTTTGTAAAGCATTTGTTGTATAAAAAGGATTATTTATCTTTTCCTTGCTTTGCAGCCTGCCTCTTAGATTCTGGGTAAACATACTGAAAAATCCCCATTTCATCTTTGATGTTCACGTTCACGAAGTAGTTGATGCTTCCTTGTCAGTCATTGCACAGACTTTCATGGATGCTTGCACAAGAACAGAGCACAAATTAAGCAGAGTAAGTGATTTGCATTCTACATCCTGACTGCATTCATGCCTGACAAGAGAAAGGGCATCCTCATAGACAATACCCATTCTCTGAGGAGATACAACCTTGATCATTTCTTTTTAGTTTTATAATGAAGTTAGCATTTCACCACTTAGCAGATTGGTGAACGTGCCAGTGTTATTGAGTAGTCTGCCAATTGGTATTTATAAAAAGGAGAAAATAGCAACTGCTTTTATAAAAAGCAAGTTTACAAGCTGATTATTTCATGTCCATCTTTAGTATCATCGTGCATTGAATATTTGTAAAATTCAATACTAATGATGTGTGTAAACTTCATCCTTCCAGAACACATGGTCCCGCCAATGTTAATAACCAAGTGTTACTATCTGTAAAGCTGAAGTACATGTGAATATAAAGGCTTGATCTTAAGTTCTTGGCTTTCTTTTGCTTCCTATAGATGTTCTTAAATCAATCAAGTTTCTCTCTGTTTCAGGATTCTCCAAGTAATAAATTACTTTACGCAAAAGAAATCTCAAACTACAAGAAGATGGTGGAAGAGTGAGTATAGACTATTTTCATGCTTATTTGAAGTTTATAGGGCTTTCGGCCTGTGTAAGAGCAAAAGAAACCACTGAGGTAGTCAAAGTCAACTGTCTAATGTTTAGAGTTTTACACCCAAGTGTCAAAGCTTTCCATTGGTGGTGGCGTTGGTGGGGATGAAATGGAGCACTGTTAAGACCCAGTGTGTGTTCATGTCTCTGCAGACAGATAGGGAGATTTTTTCAGGTGAAAATATGATACTGTTTTGTGCAGTGGTGGTTGTTACCCATACGATCTGTCTAACCAAAGCTGCACTTCTGTAACTCGGTAGAGATCAAATCCTGACCACATTTTCACAAACGCATTTGTTCTGTTCCATCTCTGACTTTATTCATTTTCTAATTGGGAATTCTGTGAATTCCACGGAAGATCTGCCACACAACAAAACTCCTGCTAGCTGATAACTTCCAAACTCTGAAGACCTAAAATAATCTATGGCTGCAGCTATAAATAGATTTCTTTCCTGTGGTATGGCCCTATACAATCAGGTACGATTTGCCTCTGCTGTGAAGATAGTAATGACTGTGGAAGGAGGTTTGCTACAGGAATCACTGGTTTGTTGTGACAAAGCATCTCCTGCATTAGTAGGAAGCATGTTTAAAATAACTGCAAAATTGAAAGAATTATCAGAAACCACAATGTATTTCACCTATTGAAAGTCCGTTTTCATCTGTTGCAGTTATTACAAAGGTATTCGTCAGATGGTGCCAGTGAGTGACCAAGACATGAATACCCATCTAGCAGAGATTTCTAGGGTAAGAGCCAATTCCATTTTCTTGTCCTGAAATTGGAACCAAGTGTAGCACTCTTTGTCTTCTCTTCCTAACTCAAGAAGGGGGTTTCTTGTATGTGCAAACACCACATGAGTTATTTCATGCTCTGAAATTGTCCTGTTAAGTGTAGCCATGCCTTTCAGCCATTTGGAATGTTGATTGCTGACTGGAACCAAGAGTAGTTATTGTCACTAATCTGTCTGGGTGATGTAGGTGCCAGAGCAAAATGTTTGGATTTTTTCACATCCATTGTGGAAAACATACAGCACTTTTTAATTGTTTTTTCTCTCCCCAGCATACAGAGGATTTTTAGCATTGATCATACTGATAACAAGTAATGACTGAGTTCACAGTGCTACCACAGCAAAAAAATAGGTTCCAGAAACGAAAGAGGAGGCACATACATTAAGTACAGCCTATTTTAGAGCTGTCTACACAAGGGCAATACTTCTGCTTCATGTTGCATGTGAGAAGCTCACCATGTGCTCGCTCAGTGACACTCTTTTTGCCTTACGGGTTATTGGGGGTTACCTCTCATGGAGAAGAGCAGAGGGGGGTGGTTGCTAACTGGGGACTCTGGTTGGAGACTGTTGGAGCAAAGAGACTACAAAGCCTGCTTCGGTCTTGAAAGAGCCTGTGTGTGCAATAGTTCAGCTTAGTTAGAGCAGGCTCGTGCCTTTGAAGCACTCAGTTTAATTTGGAGAACCAGGACAGGGCTGCACCAGTTTGAAAAGATGTTTAGTCTGAGTGAAGAAACAGAGTATCACTGGCTGGGTTACTTATTTGCGTAATTTAGTTGAAGAGTTCTAGCATAAGGAGGATGTTTGGGGAAATTTTTGTGGTTTGTTTTTTTTTCAGTGCACTTATGACCCAACAATTTTGCAGATCAACATCCTCATGAGAGCATTTCTATTTTCAGTCATTCACTACAAAACTCATCTGCAGTGGCATTTAATTTTCCAGTTCACTTTATTTATTACACAAATTGAGAAGTATGTAAAATTAAAACATTTGGTGATTAAAAGTAAATTCAATAGAATGTTTTAACATCAGCAGAATATGCTGATCCTTTCTACTTATGTTATAAATTATGATAAAATGAATATGGAAGGAGTGATCGAACATTGCAAATCTTGGCCAGTTCTAGAAATGACTTGTACAGAGCAAGGGAAGATGGATGTTTCTCTGCTGCCTTGTGCCTTGGATAATCATTCATGCCAGTAGCAATATTTTGCAATTCTTTTCTTAGCTAACTTAAAAGACTAAAGGCATAGCTAAAGACTGAAGTCCTATACTTGTGAATGAAAAACATCTGTTAGGTAGAACACATTCACTAATTAAGTTAAATGTCTGGCGGAGAGAGAGGAAGAGGTAATGGAAGGGTTATTTCCTGATTCATATATAGTCCTTTTTCTCTCTATCTCTTTCTACCCCACATCCCTTCTCATCTTCATGATTCAGATGACTTTATCCAAGCATACATGTGCTCGAGATCTAGATAAGTTACACCTTTGCTGTAGTGAGGCACGAATAGTTTCAAAGAGGTAAAAAGAGCTGGAGAAAGAATTTCAAACAGCCATGACAGTGACAGAAACAATGCTTAACATCTCAACAGTATGTAGACTGTACAGAGTAAATGCTTTAGTTATACATACCCGTGTTGTCAACAGATGTTTAGGCTGTAGTCTGTGGTTTACCATTCCAAGCTCAAAATATTTTCCACCTCCAGTGGAAAAAGACCAGCGGGAAAGTCTTGATCTAAAAATCACTGAACAAAAGTTTTCTCACCCCTTTTTTCTGCCCCAGCTGTCATTGAACAAAAGTTACAGGATGCAGAGCTTGCATTTGGAAATCTTGTAAAGTGATTCCAACAGTTGTGGATGTGCATAACTTTCAGCTGTCTGTGATCACATTTTGACACGATTGCTTCCTGCTTGTGTTTAACAGGCACATACCGACTCCTTAAATACGCTGGTGGCTCTACACCAACTCTACCAGTATACTAACAAATACTATGATGAGGTAAGTTGTGGCTCTTGTTTTCACTTTTTTATATCAATGGTAAGAGTTATAACATCGGTCTAAAGAACAATTTCTGGAATTCCCTGGATAATTGGGCAGAAGCAATGCTGAGCAGAAAGCTCTAACTTTGCAGTTACCCACCTTGCTTCGCAATTACACTGGTCAAGGGTGTGCTTTTATAAACAAAGAATCTGATTATGGGCTATTTGGTTTTGGTAGTGAGAGTTTAATGAGATCTGAAAGAGAAATAGATTTAAAAATCATTTCTCCTCAGATCTACAGTTCTAATTCGCAAGAATTAGGACATAAGAATGTCACTGAGCAAAAAGCAGTCGTAAGAGCTGGATCAGGTTTCAAGCCAGTGGGGTTTTTTTATTAGGAACAGTCCATTAAACTTCTTTTGCTTGCAGCAATGGAGCCATGCCTTTCTTATTAGTTAAGATGCACTTGAAACTCCCATGCATACTCCTGTCCCCATTTTGCTGTGCCCAATGAGGTTCCTGCCCCAGGTAAACCAAAGTAGAGTAACTCTTGAATATAACCTGATTCAAAAGGATCCAGTCCAAAATGTTTCTCTGTTTTTTTCACACCCTGTAGAAAGGGGGACAAAGAAATTCCCAGTATAGCTGGGCTGTGGCTATGGCTCTCCAAACTTAATCTGAAAACAAAAGGAGAGAAGGAAACTTTTATTCAAAGGTTTCCATGGAAATGAATGCCTCCAAAAACCTCTCAGAATTGAATCAAAGCAAGAACAGATGCTGAATAAAAAAGGAGTACAGCACATGTGAGCTCTCTTTGGTTTGTCTTGCACCTCAGCAGAGCTCATGTTTTCACTTATGTTTAGCACTGAAGTCAGTGAGTCTCATCCTCAGCTTCACTTCAGCTGCTTTGTACAGAGCAGCCAGCCTGTTGGAGCATTTAAGCAGATGTAAGCAGGGAAGATCAAATTACTCTGAGAAGTTTTGCAACAAGGGTTGGTAGAGGAAGCAGCCAGAGGAATGCAGGCCAACCTGGTGGCATTGGTTTCCTCATCCCCAGCACCAACCAAGCTGGCTTTCAACACCTTCCTAAATGGATCCATGTCCTGGCCTCTTACAGAGACCCACAGGGACCCTGGGTCACGATTGGACTATAAAGCCCTGATTCTTCCACACCCCTGTGTCCCTGCTTCCCCTCGTGTCTTCACATTTGGTGGCAGGGTCAGGTGGAGTCATCAGTCTGTGGAACTTCAACAGTGGCAGACAGCAAGTCCCAGTGTGTGGCTACAGCTCTTGCTTCCACATACATCACTGTGTAACAACAAGGTGCATCTGATGAAAAGGCTGCTAATTCAGAGTTATGGAGATAATCTGTCAAGAACCATTCAGTAAATTTAATGAAGCTTATTTATTTTCCATGAAAATGTTTTAATTTGCATAAATTGGAACATTTTGCAGCTGCCCTTGTCTTTATTACTGACGCAGTGGTTCCCAGCATGCGCTGTACCTTCTGTATCTCTGCAGGGCTTGACAGTGACTAAGTGGGTACATTCTAATTGTCCACATTTATTTGAAGGATATATTCACCAGCAGAGATAATCATGAATTATTTATTCTAGATTTGAGGAGTTATAGCTAGATGTAATTGTTTAAATTAAGGGAACAATATCAAATTAAATTAGGCCCAATTTAAATACAGTAATAAGTATTTATTAACTCTGTCTTGTAAAAATGTTTTCACACTTTAAAACCAGATCCATTAAAATAATTATTTCCAAACAAATCTGCTTCACTATTTGGAACTCAAATGCTATACCAGCCTTTCAAAATGAAATTATTGGCTAGATTGATAGTGACTGCATTAATCTCCATTGTCAATGATGTGCAAGAAGTAATAAGAACTGTAGGGAGTGACAGGCAAACTATTTCTCCAGTTCTTGTACTTGCAGGTTGATACAGTACTTAAACAGAAGCTAAAGGTTTCTGCTTGATTAGAGTGTCCGACTTCTATTCATAAAGTCAGTCCTAGAAAAGGAACAGTTTTATCATGTAACACATTCTTCTAGTGAAGAAATCTAATAGCTGGTGGAAGAGTTTTCCTAAAGGATAGTGGAAATGAAAACCTTTCGAAACCTTTGAAATTTGATCTTGAGAAGCCCTAAAAAACCCTATCTGAAAAAAAAAAATCCTTCTCATAACAGTTGACCTTTTCTAGCTCTTGTTTTCAAATCCCTGGTGTCTTCAAGTCATACCTTCCTATATATAATCTGTAGAGCAGGGGCAGCATGTGGGATGCTTGGTATCTCTTCTGATGAGCTCTTCGCTTCCCAAGTTACGTGATCCTGGGCCAGAGCCTTGGCATTTCTCAGTGAGAGCCAAAGGGCAGCTCCCTGATGCTGTGGCCAGGCTGTTTTCGTATTGCCTACAGACACAAGAGATTTTGCGTTGCCCTACCTCATGCCTATGCATGGACCACCCAGGAGCATCTCATAACCAAAGCTCATGGGGATGGGGCTTAATTGCTGCTGGTAAATGACCCTTAAGCCTTGTAGGGTGCACTGTAAGCAAAGGCACTGTTTCTTAAATAGCTATAAAGATATTTATAAAGAATAAAAGATTATAAAAATGTAAGAGATATATATAAAGGATTATAAAGATATAAAAATAAAGATTATTTATAAAGATAAATAGCTATAATATTACATCTTGGAATGTAATATTTCACAAGATAAAGTCCTACATATTCATTTGCTTGCATCTCAGCATAAGGGGAAACATTACAACGACTTAGATAAAGTAATGGAGACAATCATTCTTATTGACTTTGTGTAAAAATAGAACATGGGACCTCCTAGATGGACTTTATCTTTGGTACAGAGTCAATGAAAAAGACTCTACAACCCACGTAGTATCAAACGCTGGGTCCAGGAACTGTCATATATTTTAGCTAAATGACTCTAAACGTTCTGTGTTTATTTCTTCCAGATTATAAATGCACTTGAAGAGGATCCAGCTGCACAAAAAATGCAGCTTGCCTTCCGTTTACAGCAAATAGCAGCTGCGTTAGAGAATAAAGTGACTGACCTTTGACTCAAAAGCCGCAATAAAGAAATCTGATCTGAAGATGTTCAAATTCATTCTTCCTGTTAAGGAAATAGTGTTCTATTTTTTAATGTATAATTACAACTTTAAATGAAAGATTTCATGTTTTTTTGATAGCAGAGGTGTAATGTAAAGAATTTTTACTGTAAATTAAGCTTCTAATTAAAAGCTGTGTCGTGTGTAAATGAATCTTCTGTGGGACGGAGAGTCCTTTGGTTGGGGACAGGGTGGGGGGTGGAAGAAGGAAACCCTATAGTTCGTTTAATTTAGTAGAATCTGAGACATCAGCATTTAGGATTCATTATGCAAGTAAATTCAATACTATAGCATCCTGTCTAGGTTAAGCAATATTTGTACTAGGAAAACAATAACATTCTCAGAGACCCATGCAATATCCCCTTTTATTTTGATAACTGGAAACTGACTTCCATATAGCTCTAAAACTTAGTCTGTGCTCATAATGAACATCCTAAACGTGTCAGATTTCTCTGCAAGATCTGAAAATGGGATTTGCTGTCACACACAGTTCTTTAAATTAATTATTTATGTCCATGGTGATGCACAGTATTGCACCCACCACGGCTGGCTGTGACGGAAGTAACAGTAATATCAGTGTAGGAGGGTTTTACTGATAAAGCCTCGTGCAGTTCAGAAATCACTGCAAAGAAGGAATTAGTCCTTAAAACTTTACAACTTTGTTATTATTGTGAGTTTTATGATATATGCTAATGTGCCTTACTTGTACTAATTCTGTGAATCTGATGAATGGTTTTGTAAAAAGAAGCAGATCAGAAAAGAAATATTTATGTGCTATTGAATGACTTTTGTGTGAAAAACATGACCAGCAGAATGCTTGTAATTAGCTGCTTGCCGAGAGTGTGCTGTTTAACATGATTCAATTATGTATAATATCTTATTTTAGAATGGTTCTGATGATTTTTTTATTTGAATCTTGGAACTGTCCTAGAAATACCATCACTTGTTCTTATTGTATTTGTGATGTAAAATACTAGTATGATATTGGAAAAATCATATACCTGTCTATTGGAAACCACTCAGTCAGTTTTGAGCCTTGGAATGCTGCATTTGATTGAATACACACCATGACCCATAGCAAAGAAAACTGAAATAACTTGTCAGGAAGTGTGTGTTTACAATAGAGGTAAGCTCCGTACAAATCAAAAGGTTAGGTACGTCTTCTTAAATTGCTGTATTGCACATCAGAGAACTTTATTCCTCTTTGTCTCGCAAGTCTTTGGCAGTAACGTAGCATTTTAATGAAGCGCTGCCATCTGTACTCCTTCGTTCACTGTCCTGCCAAGCGCCCGGACTCTGCTGATCCTCAGCAAGCTGACGCAGTGTCTGCTGCCCGCTCTCCCTGCCCGGTAGGTTGTCACACAGTGGCTTTTACTGTTTGTTGATAGATCTCCCCCCACCCTTTTTGACAATTGCCTAGTATTTGTCAGTGGGCCTTTCCTTCAGTTTCCAGCAATCAAAACCCTCGCCAGAGCTGGTTTCCTGCCCAGTTGGCTGGTAGGGGTTTCTTGGTTTGTTTTGTACTCAACTCCTTGTTATTTGTGTATAACCATTCCTGAACCTGCCTGGGCTGTAAGTTATTTTACACTGCTTAGGACTGAGGTACATGACTTCTGCATAAAGGTGCTTTGCCAGCTACTCCTTCATCAGCAAAGGCATCCTAATTTCATGGCTAATCTGTTTCTCTGTCATTATTTGTAAATCCTGTTAATTGTAAATCAAATACAATGTTGTTTTTTTCCATCAAGTGTCATGGATCTTTACTGAAACTGGGGGGGTGGGTGCTGAAATAGATTTGTAATGCTTCCTCCAGGGGTGATAGAGCAGCAGCGTCTGTCAGGCTGCGGTTGGTAATGGAGGAGTGCAGCACATCCTGCAGATGGTACGCCTGACATCATGCCCTTTCTATGGGCATTTGCTCTGAAAAATGAGAGTACTCTTGAGAAGAGCGTGTAGTGCAACATCCTGCAGCGAGGGCTTCTTGCCTGATAAATCTTGTCTTGAGACCTGAAAGCCCGTTAATACGCAGGCTCAGCAGCACCTCTCCAGAGAGATCAGAAAGCCCTGCTTGAGCAAGTAGGGCTTTCAGCGGGAACATTACATGTCCACCACCATCAATGACTTGATGCAGAGCAGCTGCGGACAATAATGAGCTGTTGTGGGCTGTCGCATACTGCAGCAGAACCTTTCTTACCTATTAGACCAGCATGTGTGTCTCCTGGCATGTGTGAGTTTGTGATGGTCACTCTGGGGTGCTCTTTTTCTACATCCTGGGAAATCAGCAGGCTTTTGGCACTGCCTGTGTTTGGGAACATGGAGGCAGTGACTATGAGCAGCTGCAATTATAAAGGAGACAATGCTGTTCTTCAGTTTCTCTAAGACTCCTCTCCTGAAAGCACAGAATTGGAATTTGAATTGAAGAACTGAGCTGGTTTACTTTATTCTTTCCCCTTTTGGCTAAGCTCCTCCAGGGCTTGCTTTTCCATTCTGGTGCTCAGTTTTGTCCAGGCCTAGTTTTTCACTTCAATTTTCCCTGTGTTTTAGCAGTCTGATTCTTAAGGGCTTCCTGCTCCTCTGGTTTCTGCTGCTCCTGCCGTCTGGTTCATCTGCAAGAAAAAGCACACTTTTCATCCCTACTGCAACCCCTCCTCGGGGCATTTCTTTGGGCACAAGAACCTTCCCTCTGCATAATGGGAGCCACTGTACTCCATAGCGGCACCTATGAACAAAACTCCCCTGACTGGACATCTCCCAGCCACAGTTCAGAGATGGGTGCAGGCTGTCAACCACCACCAGGAAGTCTGAATTCCACTGCTCACTGTAGCCTCTCCAAAGGGTTTCCTTGTCTCCTCACCAGCAAACAAGCACATAGAGATCTCAGATGATGCCCCCACTTCCCAATATGGAGCAACTCATGCAGCTGAAGAGAAGTTTGGGGCTTTTTGCCTCTGGCCAGGAATTTACTCCTTATTCTCTAGTGCCAGCTTCCCCTCTGACACCTTACTAGATCTTTTTTGACACTGCATGCTACAGATTATAAGCAAGCAGTTATGGATGGAGGGGATCTTGGCTAGCTTGCATGTGTGAGGCATAGTGCTTCCTCAAGATGGTTTCTCTTATCGGTCAGTTCCAGCCATACTTGAGCCTCCCTCTTCTGCAGGCTGCTGTGTTGGACATACGTGTCTCAGCCTGCTCAGCCTGAGCTGTGCAACCTTCTGAAGGCCAGCAGAGCCATGACTATAAACAGAACCATACAGAGAATTCAGAAACTCAGACTGGAATTCATAAATTCACAAATACCCAAACTGTCATGGGATTTTTAGCCAGCTACATAAAGACTTGAAATGGTTCTGAGCTTGAAATTCAGCTGTCCTGCATTTGCCAGTACTGATGAGATTTTGTGGCCAGTCCTTTACTGTTCCAGGTTCTCAAGTCCTGTTAGCAACATAACCATTTTCAACATAGTATGTCCTCATAGCATGTACCTGTGCAGCCTTAATTGTCTCTGAATGTGATCAGGAAACCCCACTTTCACATACTGCCCATGGCTGCAACACCTCCATTTAGCCTGATAAACTAAGGGTCCAGTCAGGCTTCCCATTTGTACCTAAGCATGTGGTGTAACAGTTCTCTGAGAGCTCCCTTGCTAAAGAATTCGATCTTGAGCAGAGGTTGCCTCCTCTCAGGGCCTCTTCCAAGTCTATTGTCTTCTCTCAGAAAGAGCTTATAGGGGAAGCTGTTTGGGGTTCTCCCTCTTGCAGTCAGAGCAGTGAGACTGTCAGCTTCAGAAGTTTAAAGAAGTATGGCTGGGCTGGCTGCCATTCTTCTCCCAATGGCTGGCTCAAGTCCTGTGCTATTCTGCTTTACGCTCGGAAGGACTGAAATGTGGCACTTTGAGTCACTAGAGTTGTTGCACTCTAAATCTCAGCACGGTGGTCCTTGCTTTCATCCCTCATTCCCAGCTCAACACCATCAAGCTCAGCACCTGAAGCTTTCCAGGTTCTCTGTTACACAAGCTCCTCTCTTCTAAGAGGTCTGCTTTGCCAGATCTGCCTGGGGCATAGGATTCCCTAGAGAATCAATGACAGTAACACACATGCTAAAATGATCACTAATTGTTTTCTCAGGCTCTGTGCTTGCCTAGTCTGTGTTTCTGTCTTTATTTTGAGAAAACCTTTGTTTGATGAATGATGGATTTGAATGGTGGAATTGTAAACCAGAGCTGGTCTTTCAGCCTTTCTCTTTTGTTAGTCTTTGTTTTGATGGAGCCTGACAACGACTGTGGAAGTCTTAGTGTTTAACAATCCCTGCAGGAATAAAGGAAAAGAGACTTTCCAGACCCCCAGTTATCTGCAAGTATTTAAGAGTTTTGCCCATGCCCACTTATGGCATGGTGATGAGGAGCATTTCTCCACCCATTAGAGAAGAAAGAGGCTGCTCCTGTGCAGGATTGTAATAACCATCCATGTTATATAAAATCACTGCTGTTGTACCAATCATTCAGGGCTGACTTTTGTCTTGGTGGTGTATACTGTGAGCTACTGCATGTCATTCCCAAAGAGGACAAATCCTACTATCATTCATAGCCAGGCAATCAAAAGCTATTTCATTTATCCACGTATTCCTGTTTCTTTGCTGCTTTTCAGATAATTGCCATTTGAACCAGAAGAGAGTTTGAGTGCTTGCCTTCTTTTTTTTAAGCTTTTAAAGCACCTATGTGTCTTAACAGATTGAACACTTCAGAAAGAAACCATTTCCTCAGTGGAAGAGGGGACAATAGCTGTATATGGCTCATCTTAAAAGGAAATAAAAATCCCACCATGAACCACACACTGTGTTTTTGAAATCCTTTATTCACTGCTCTAATTCTGAACAATGTTTTTGGCTTATTTAATTCTCCTCAAAACTGAATGTTGAACAAAACTCTTTTTTTTCCCCCTTTTAATCTACTGTAATAAGAAAGGAGTGAAATGAAAAATGTATTCCTTTGATACGCCTAATCTTCCCTCTCCTGTGGCTATGCTTCTATTCAGTAAGAGATCATACTTGCTAGTTGCAGAGCCTGGACACCAATCCATGGGATATAAACCAAACCAAAATCCACGTTTCTTGCAGCTGCATCTGGGTCCATGGCAATACTCATAATTGTAAAGCTGCCTCCAGGATGTTATTTGGAATTTCATTATTGTGGGTCTGGCTCGTTTCCTTGCCCTCTTTCATGTGATCCTTCTTTGTGTGGGTTTTCACCTTGTGTTTCAGTGGCACTTGCTGGACCACAACCCTACTTTCCTCTGAAAGCCCAGGGAAGGAAACAATCACTGCCTGGATTAGTCATGCACTTACTTTTCATACCTGAAGGCCCCATGGGCAAGCAGGCCCTCTCAGTCTCAGCTCATTGGGAAATGATTGCAGTGGATTTTTTATGCCAGAGCAGAAAGACTTACTGAAATATAAAACACTTCCATCTGTCCAAACTAAATTGTGTTTGTTTTGTTAATAAACACCCACAGGTTACGCACAATACTATTCATACCTGATATGCAACTGACCCTTCAGAGTTGACCTTTGCTCCACCTGCAGGGTCTGCAGCACCCTCTGCCCGAGACTAGTGGGAGCACTATGCTAGGCCCAAATTAAAAACCAATACAGACATTACCATTATTTAGCCTTTAGAAAAGCCTAAATATCCACATCACATTCACTTGATGGGGGGTGTTTAGCCTCATTGCTGCTTTTAGTTTGTGAAGCTGCTATAAGGTTATAACATCCAGAAGACCCATAATGAGGCCTTAAAGTCCAGCTAAGGGAACAGAAAGATCACCATCAATTTCAGCAGCAGCAGCAGGTCTATCCCTCATTCTGCTCAGCTGTTACTATATAATGTTCCACCTTTTATTTTAACAGTCTTATTTTGTTCTTCTTGTGCACTTGAAGCATTTGTAATCCCTATTTATATTCTGGTACATTACTGCTCGAGATGAGATCATCCATGTGGGTTTTGTGCTATTCTGGAGCTACAGGTTTGGTATTTAATAGGGTCATACCCTGGTGCTCTTATTCCTCTTACAATAATATTCAATGGAGAGCTGTGTTGACTTCCATTTTTGCTCGTTGCGTGTGAAGATTCAAATACTGATTGCTTTGACCCATCTATTTATAGTAAGAGCCTGTAACTGCCCAAGTGCTATTATAGCTTTTGATTTAGGTTATAGTTGTGATTTTCTCTTTCTTTCCAGTGAAAGGAAGATTAGAAATATTTTGTTTGCCATTTAACTCGAAAATGTTAGTAGTTTAGCTGCATCTCTGAGAGAAAAGAGGGGAAAGAGGAGGTGATGTCCTTTCCCTGTGTGGTGGGTTTGGACTATTCTGTTCTAAAGTTAACCAAGGCAGTGATGACACAGACCACTTGAGCACTGCTGTAACTCACAGACTTTAGTGTCTTTGTGGTTAATCATTCATGTGAATTAGTAGGGCAGGTTTTTTAATACAGAGCTTGAATTTAATTTCAATTGTGCTGTCCATCATTGTCTGTCTTTATCGGGTGTTTGAGATGACAGCATACATAAGGTATCTAAGATTAGATTCTGGTTTTAAACATTTAGAGTCTGAATCACATCTCTTTGTGATCCATTTCAAGGTTGAAGTGATGTGGCAGGACACACATTCTGCACTAGTTAAAACTCATAAATCAAAGGAGTGCTGAATTATTAATTTTAAACTTTTAAGCAATTTCTCTTTGGAGTAAGTTCTTTGGAGTGGAGAAAGTACCTTTCTGCTTGAGGTAAGCTGCAGGACTGCCAGCTGGGCTGCAAGGCTCTGCCCTGCAAGCAGTCCTATTGTGCTGGTGACCAGCAATGGCCATCACCCCACTTGCTGGGCCAGCAGAGGTTTGTGGGGTGTTAGTGCTACTGGCTGATGGGCTGGCTTTTGGTTAGCTCCCATTTAACCCAAAACTGCTGACAGGTGATTTCTGAGACTCATCAGAAGTTTTGCTCCACTACTGATGACCAACTGGAATGTCTGTGGCCAAAACCTTTCTGTTAACACTCTGCTGCAAAAGGATGCTAGTTTTAGCCTCTCCCAGCAAGTGACAAACCCAAGGACAGATGAGATCACTGCAAGGCCTCAGCAGTGGGGCCTTGGGAGAGGATCAGATCATTGAGCCTTACCAAGCTTTGAGGAAGGAGGTGGCTGCCTTCATAGGCATGTAGCCCTCAAGACCAGAAGAAACTGTTCTGAGCAATGGCTGCTACAAGAGTAACCCCCAGGACTGGTCTCCCCAGTTGGGAATCACTGTGAATCACATTCCTGCCTTACTGACATGCAGGAAGCCGAATGGCAGGCTAAAACTCTCAGGCGGAACAGTGTTAGACGGCAAACTGGGAATGTGATGCTAAAATCTCCCCCTTTTTTCCCTTCTCTTTCCATTGCCAAAGATCTGAGCCGGGCATGAACTGCACCAGGGCATGATACAGACAGCATTGCTCAGCCAGCTCTTCTCCAGCACTGAAACAGCAAAACTGCATCTCTATAGGTGGCCATGCATATGGCACAATAAGCAGACCTTGGTCAAGCATGGTACAGTCATTGATCTCCAGTGCTGCGGCAGCAAAGCTAGCACCAAGAGACACTCTCATACCCAGGCACCCCTCATGGTGCTTTCAGTGGATGTAAAGACAGGAGTAGCTTACAGGGCTAATTGTTAGGAGCACCTAAATTAAATGTAGCTTACTTAATGATATCTTAGTTTGGACTATAGAGAGTCAAAACAATGATGAGAAGAATAAAGACATTTCAAAGGTCACAACTGACTCAGGATTCTGGAGTTATAAGGAGAAGCTAATCTAAAAAGCATCTTACAAACATAACCCAGTTCAGACCTACCTTTTGCAGTTACCAGCAGCCCTGAGAAAACTGGTCTGGATGTTGATAGCTGCATTAGAAAGTCTGTAGACCATCCATGAAGTATTTGCACTTTCATAGCTCTGGCCATTGTGGTGCTCCTGCAGAAACATTGAACAGGCACATGTTAAGATTTTAAGGAAATAAAAGTTTCCTGCCCCCTTTTTCCTTAGAGCTATGAGACCCTTTCAGCTTCACTGAGGAGTGGCTGCACCGCAGAGGTAAGTCATGTTCACAGCTGCCTTACGTTTCATAGCTATTTTATTCAGACTTCACAGTGACTCTCCTCTGTTTACAAGCTGCTTCACAGAGGCTGATGCAGACAGATCTGGTATTCTAGCACTGTACAGCTGGGCTCAGTCATGGGCTACCTACATGCACAAAATACTACATATAGCAGTTCTTGATAAAAAAAAACAGATACTCTAAATTCTCAGTGGCACTTCTCCCTGATTCTTTTGGTTTTAATTAGGATTTTTTTTACTACAGGAAATTCCTCGACTGAGGAAATTTCAGCCTTATAAGCCTGCATATTTTATTTTTACAAATGCAGTTGAATTCTGTTAGAATTAGTGGGTGTTTTGCTTGGATGTAAGATCCAAGAATGTGACACAGGGAAGTTTTAGACACTGCTCATTAGGCTAAAAACCCATTTGATTTGGTCGTAAACCAGGCTTTTTTTTCTTTCCAAGTTCACTTAAAACGTTTCACATAACTAGCAACACAGTCCTTTTCATCTCAGTTTATTGTTCAAAACAGGGAAGAAGCCAAATTCTGTTGTGTGCATGTGGACTTCATGATATCAAGAATGATCTGGCTTGTGTCTATCTGTCAGCCATATCACCCATGCCTATAACAAGAAAGTAAATGGGACAGGATTGCTAAGTAATAAAGAAGCTGATGAATGGATTGGATCAGCTCCATCTTCATTTCCTTACCTTTTCAACATGGTCTTAAGTATTAACATAGTTGGAGCATTGCTCTGGCTATTACTATCCTGCAAATATTGCCCTTGCTCACCCCAGATCCACCAAAGTGTATGTAAGGTCCCTAGTGATTTAAATGGGCTCTGGATCTCCCCTACAATCTCCAGGTGATTTACTCTAAAATCAATTCTATTTGCTCTAAAATCAATACAATTAGAGCTTTAACATGATCAGCTGAGAAAAGAAACTGGCAGTTGATGCAGGTGTTTAAGGTAGGGAGCAAAGGGAACCAAGTGTCTCATATGTCAGGTTGATACCAATGTCCTAGTGCCTGCTCTGCAGAGGGATGGCATGCCCCTGGCCTGGCCATTAGACACCATGGGTACCATGTGGAATCATTCCTGTCTTCATCCTGAAATGTTTTACAGACATTAATTAAACCCTCTGAGGTGGCACACTGTTTCTGTTGATGCAATTAAAAATAACCCCAAACCCACTTGCCTAAGGATGGAGAACAAGTTAATGGAACAGCTGGGAATAGAACTTCAGATTTCAGATGCTTGGCCCTCAACTCTAACCTGCTGGCAGCGTGCCATGTACAGAGGAAAATGAAAACTGATCCAGCTAAACTGCTATCTCCAAGTTGACAATTTTCCATGGCTTTGTGGAGAAACAAATGCAGACACAAGGTTGGGACAAGAAAAACCTGCCTGACAAGGGTGCCCTGCGCTCAAAAACTATCCTTCAAAGGAAAAATACCCGCACTTAAATAGATACAGCTGTTTGCTGAAAAGAACTTTGCCCAGGTTGCAGTCTGCAAACTGTGGACATTCAGTACCTACGAAGGGGGTACATGAGGCTGGGTTTTTAGTGTTTCTCAGCATGTAGTCTGACCCATTGTATCGGTTTAATAGTCTGTCCTATAAATGTGGGCAGAATATAACTCTGCCAGCCTGTAACGAGTTTGAGAGTGTAACTTTGGTATCATCTACAATTGCCTAAAATGCCTCATAGAGACGGACATACACATGTAGGTGATGCATCCACTCCCAGGGGATGACATCTGGGCATGGTTACCTGTGGCACAGAGCTTGGTGCCACCTGAGGATGAGGGCTGCTCATCTCTGGCAGCATCCACAGTTCCATTGCCGTCCCCAGGGCCATGGCTGCCATGTGCTCCTCAGTAAGATGATGTTGAATGAAACTGAGCACCCGTGCCTGAACCATGGGAGTCATGTCTCCAGTTCTTGCAGTACAGCTCACTGTACCCACCTCACCAAGTGCACAGCGGTGTGAAAATGATCCTTACAGGCTTGGGTCCTGCCTGTGTCCCAGGAGTGGGCAAAGCCCTGCAGGTCACACGGTGCCATCACAGGAAGCGAGAAAAGGGCTGCCCTGTTCCACTCTCCCACTTCTGGTTGCAGGGTTCAGGCATTCCAGGCCGGTGTCAGCTCCAGCTTGCACTGCCCTGACAAAACTCACCACCACACACCACAGTCAAGCCTGAGCACTGCCATGCACGGATGTGGTGGCAGGGGAACCTATGCTCCCTCTCCTGCACTGTCCCTGTCCCACAGGCCAACTGAATGCATACCCAGGCACCAAGTGCAGCCTTACCCCAGCTCACAGCACCAACCTGGTATTTGAGAACACCAAACTGGTTTCCTCAAGCTGGGCTAAATATTTCCACAGTGCAAAACCAGTTATACTCAGATAAAATGTTTCCACGCAGACACAATGACAGGAATGAGGAAGCTGACTGATCCTTCTGGTTTTAGCTTTGGGGATTTTCAGGGAGGAAAAAGAATTTGGTTGAGCTGAATAAAATATAAGAAGTTAGAAAAAAAGCAATACAACTGATACAAATAATTCTATGGTATTATAAACACACACACACACCCCCCCCCCCCGCCTTAAATGATCTAAAATGTCATTTAACATAGGCAAGGGAATTAGTTTTTACAGATACTTAAATATATATGTAACTACACATGTGAGCAAGGAGTGCTGTATAACTATGTTTATCATGGCAGGCCTTTAATAAAACTTTCCCGTGGAAAACTCTCAGGGATTTTTAGTCTAAGCAGCTAACCATCAGGTTTTCCCTGTAACAGTAAATTATGACAATTTTGCCCAAGGCTTTAACATCCCGCGTTTTGCTCTCTGCTTTGAATTAGATTGTGGTGATCAATATTAATAGTTCCTGATCACATATGGTCACTCCAAAATTAAGATGAAACCCTCTCTGCCTCTGAATTTTACTGCAAATGGGAACATTTATCAACACCTATTCAAGACGTAATTGAGAAAGAGAACAGCTACATCATGAATGAAATAGCTTGGCTAAAATTTAGCCTCCATGCCATGCATCTAGAATATTTTCCAGAAGCAAATGTAGCCTTAGTGTTATTGCAGACAAAATGGTAAAATCTGTGAGTATTTGTGATCAACATAAACCCTGTCCACTCCTGACTGTTCTGGTGAGGAAGAAAGTGTATTTTTTCCTTTGTGTGATCATAGCTTTTTTACACTAACTCTCAGATACTCATATAACAGTCTTTTTGTCTCCAGGTGTCATACAAAACTGTCCTAAACGTCTATTTACAAGTAACAACAATATACCCCAAAACAGCCAAAATACCCAGCCCTTCTGGTACCCTCAGCTGTACTGTGTCACACACCTTTTGCTGCATGCACAGCATGAAGCCGTGCCATGTTCAGGCTCACCCAGGACAGGTCACACTCTGCACACCTGAGCCGTCACTTCCTGGCCTGACTTTCACATTGAACTGAAGTTTGCCTCCACTGTTCTGACAAGAATTGGCTCAAAACCTTTATCTTGCACTCTCTGATGGGACACACAAATGCATCAGCATGGCAAGGCAAAAAAAGTGTTTGCCCAAAAGAGCTGGCAAAGGCCAGGGGAATCTTTCCACAAAACATCGGTCAAAAGCAGTGGTTCAGCTGTTTGAATTTAAAGCGGTCTCTAGAGGGGTGAGTCATTTTTCAAGCAGCACACAGAGCTAACAAAGGCAGGAGGAAAAAGGAAACATGAATTTTTAAAGCAGATTTTGTACAACTCAAGTCAAACACGTTCATCACTGGAACAGGTACAAGGAGCTTGCTGCACTAACGACCCTTCAGAGCTGGGGCACATCACATTTCCCTTCTTCTCCCCTCAGGGGTGATTTACAAGAGGATAATTTTATCCAGTCACATACCCACCAAGGCACTGGCTCTGTGGAGCACCTCAGGTACCCCATCCCTTGTTTGTCAGCACAGCCCTGTTTCTCAGATGCAGTACCTGTGTCTTTGCATGTAGCCGCTGTCATGACAGAAGAAAGACCACCTGTGGTAGGAAACAGCTCCAAATCCAGTAGGTATTTACTCCAGTCCTATGCCATGGTTATGGTGAAAGCAGAAAATCTCCTCCTCCTCTTTCTCCAGCATAGAGCCCCTGAAGACCAGACAGGAGATGTGCATGTGGGGTCTGGACTGCCACTGCTCCCCAACAACCCAGAACCCACCTCCTTCACCATCTGCCCTAGCAGAAACTTGTGTCCGTAGCTTCTCACCATCAGCAGGTAAAAAGGTAGCTTAAACCCCAGAAATGACATCTTCCATTTTTACCACAGGTTTGTCTGAACCATTAGTGGCCCAGGAGGTAGAAATGCCATTATGGTGGCCAGTTTGACCAACTTACTCCTGGGAGTAGAGTTAAAAAAGGAAAAAGTGTGAAACAGAGGGTTGGCAGTATTTACCCTCTAGGCTCTAAACCTTGTGATGTCCTCAATTTTTAATAGGTGTTCTCAAAAACCATAAGAGCTCACTTCTCAGTTCTAGCAACCAGAGCTTTAAGAAAACACAAAATATCCTGAAGCTTAGGATGCAATCTGATGAGGCAGTGACACACCTGGTCTCCAGCTCAGAGAAACAGAATGGTATCGCTTGTTGTCCTCCCCTTTTCTTTTTCTTATTCCCTTCTCAGCCAGGAGAAGAGGAAGTGTTTTTGCCATGGACTGCAATGATAAAGTATGCCAAAGCATGCCCAGAAACTAAGAGGCTTGCAAGTATTATTGCATCTATTTCTTCCTCTCAGTTGCATTTGAAAGCAGTAATAATAGAAAAGGCATTTCCAGTGAGCACAATTTCCCATGCTACCTTATACCCTAAAATCATCAGGTTCTGTTTCAGGAATTTTCTTCTGAAGTTCATCAGTTCATCAGCTCCATTTGCAGAAGATTACCATGATTTCTAGAAAAACCTTGGACTATTTTACTGAACTTTTGGAGGTGAGATTTCTAGCATTTATTGTGACTTCTCCCTTGTTGCCTCAAGAACTTCTATAACACCCCTACAAGTATCCCCCCCTCAGCCACCCTCATTTACTTACAACTTTTGGACCTACTAGCCAGCACCCATATCATAGCACTATGGGATAATTCAGGTTGGAAATTACTTCAGGAAGGGATTATCCATCTCTACTTAGAAGTTGTCAGACCTCACCTGAAGTACTGTGCCTGGTCTGTCTGTCTCAATCAGTACAAGAAAGATATCTATCAACTAGAACATGTTCAGTGTAGGGCCATATCAGTGGCTGGGTGCTGGAGCACCTTCCTGGGAGGCAAGGTGGGGGAGATGAGATTGAGTACCCTGGTTTCAGGCAGACCCAACAGCAGTGCCCCACTACCTAATGGGAGGAACACAGAGGCAGGCTTTTCACAGTGCAGCATGGCAGGAGAACAACAGACAGCATGCATGAGCAAAACACCCATTTCATGAACTCCTTGGATGAGCCTGTGGCCAGAAGAACATACGTCATTTCATTTAGATGGCACTCCCTGGCCTGCACTTTCCTTTCAAGTCTACAAAACCATGCATATTAACATTAAAATATCTGTTACTAACATGATACATAAGTCATCCAAAATCCCCCCTCCCACCCACTAACAGCATCAAAGACTTTATTTCCGCTATTATTAGGTGTATTGTTTACAACAGCACACAAGACCACAGAGAGAGTTAAAAAGGTATTTGCCATCTCTCGTTAGCAATGTCAACACTGTCTACTGGCTAAAAGGATCTTTGGGTAAAAGGGTAAAATCTTCCATCTGGAAGGTTGAAAGTCTCTCTATGTTCCCTAAAGTCCCTGGTGCCTGATCCCTGTGTTGGAAGAAGTGTTGTCTGTACATCAGTTTCTCTTAACCGGAGGCAGGATCTGTTTTGTGAGTTCATTTTCCTCTTTTGCAAAGGGGCAGTTACAAGTCATTCATTTTACGTTGTTTATAATTTTCTGTTCTTTCAGAATAATTTTCAAAACACTTTGATTTTCTTTTCAGCTGTGAAAGAATAATCCAAGACCAAACATGTTATTCTTTGAAATTAACTCACTCACTAAAGCTGGTTTCCCTATAAAATTTACTGAAGTGGATGATTAAGAACTCTTCTCTACAAATAATGTTTCGTGCAATACAGCTGTAATGAGACTACAGCCTGATTATTTAAATGGATGAACATTTTTATTAACTGCAAAATCACTTCTGGCATGCTCTATATTTAATATTTTGTGAGACTTTGAAATCACAATAGTGGTTTCACACATGGTTAATGAGGTTAAGTCCAAAGGCTGGTTACTTTAGTCCTCAGAGGTGACTCTAGCCTCCATGTTCCTCTAGGGCACCAATTAAACCTAAAGGACAAGCTTTACCAAGAACCTGAATTTAGAGTTAGATTCCATACTCCCTGTTTTCATGCCCTGCACAGAGCAGATGCAGGGTTATTTGGTCCATGTGGATTTCTGATGCCCTTTAAAGAGCAAAAAGCCCACTTTAAATGGCAGTCATCCACACACACCTGCAAGTGGATGAGAGAAAAAAAAAAAAAAAGGAATATAGCACATGAAGAAATAAAATCAAGATTTTAAGGAAATAATAAGGAATACATAAAGTGAAATGATTCACTTTCATTGTATGTTCTGTATACCAAAGTCAAAAAAGTCTTCTTCCCTAGCCAGCATGAGGCAAGAGCAGAGCATTCATGAGAACCTCCTAGCCTAACATGAAATTACTCTCCAGCACTAGGCAAGCTTCAAGCTCAAGGCAAGCCAGAAGAAACAGGTTAGAGGGATCCAGAATGACGGCTCACAGGGAGTGATCCTGAGGCCTGGTAAAATAGTTCTTCAATTATCTACTACTCTGAATTGTTACAAAGGACCCCTAAGATGAGCACCTGTGCAGTCTAGATTCTGAAGACAGGTTACTTATTTGAGTACAGCTAGATGCTCCTACAGAGGTGGATCATCAGGCAGCATTAGTTTGAACCTGCATATGCATGGCACCATGCCCAACCTACCCTACCTCTCAGCCTACTTTCTCTCATTACAGCTCTGAGCTAGTTATGCTGCTCTCAGTGCTGGGCTTGCTATGGCAACAGACTGTGAAACACAGTCTAGCCAAAGCCAAGTGTGCTACTGTACAAAGCCCATACGCCCAGAAGCACTTTCATTGTTTGCCTCCAGACTGTGACACCTTAGAGGTTGGCAGGCAATTGTGGTTTGAATGTTTTACACTAGAGAACAGTCAAAGAGAAAGAAAAATGGCTGACAGTACAAGAGAGCTGTACTGAGAGTCAGATTTGTGCTTTTTGTTCAGGTAATGATAACAGTGAACCATAATGATACCCATGAAGGAGCTGTGTGATGATCCCTATTAATTCCAATGGGTGGTTGTTACAGTGGTGGTGTCTGCCGTCCTGCAAAGAGAGATGCAACCAGACTGGAGAAGGAGAGGCCTTTCTATGAGATCATTTTAAGCCCTGCTGATTGGAGGAGAAGCATGAAGTGTTTAGAGTGGCACCTTTTCCTTGACTTTGACCTTACACAGAACCAGGGCCCCTCAGAAATATCCCACTCAGAAAGAAACTTTCTCATATTTCCATGTTTTTTTACCTAGTTTTGTGCAAATGACCTTTTTTTTCTTCCCAGATTCTCCATCTTACGGAACACGAAAGGGAAAAGATTATTTGGCCCTGAGAGAGCTGCACTCTGCAACAGTTAGCTGAAAGGTCAAGTGTGGTATTTTGGAGGCCAGGAAGTCCTACATAACTGCTGAACAAAACTGATTTTTGTAGTAAGTGTAGTGAGACAGTGGAACAGGCTGCCCAGAGAGGTTGTGGATCCCCCATACCTGAAAGTGTTCAAAGTCAGATTAGATAGGGCTATGAGCAACCTGATCTAGTGGAAGGTGTCCCTGCTCATAGCAAGGGGGAGTGGACTAGGTGATCTTTGAAGGTCCTTTTCAACCCAAACCATTCTATTATTCTGTGATTTATGAAACAGTATTTCAGCCTCCCAGGTAACAAACCAGAGGGTTTTCAATAAACATAAGCCGTGTTCATTTCCTCAGTATTAACTGGTCCAGGGTACAAATGTACTGAATGTACCTCTGCACCTCTCTCTTGTATCTCTTGTAGAGAGATAAACAAATAGATGATGTTTGAAGTTTAAAGTGCAGAGATTTCATAAGGACCTTTTCCTATGGCAGAATAGCACCACTAAAACTTTTAAACTACGGTTTAAAAAAATAAACCCCAAAACAATTACCCAGTTGAGCTCTTAAAAGCATCAACAGAGACTGTCATTTGCTAACTATCGCTTTTACCTTTTCTATTAACTTCAGAAAAATTACATAAAGGACCAACTTTTTCTCCATTTGCTAACACATGAGATGGTGCTAGATAAGAGCCCACGTCAGGAGATGGAGGAGAGACTGGAGAAAGGGAAAGGGAAAGGGAGGGGGAAAGAGGAGAAAAACTTAGAGACAAGCTGGGAGGCTTTTTGCTTTTTTTCTACTGGACCCTGATCTGGCTTTTTTTGAACACAATTGGAGAAAGCCACATAAAAGCAAGAGATAACAAATGCAGGCTCTGTTTCTGGTACAACTCTCTGCTGAAGAATGACAGATGCATGTATAACGTTATCACTCACAGATGTATACAAGCATCAGGTTGTTTAAAGTTTTTCTTTTAGCTGCCTTTTTGGCCACAGGCTTAGAATAACATTGCAAAGGATTCAAGCTTAGTCAGCTGAACCAGACTTCCATTAAAGAGAAGGCATAAACAACCAGATAAGAAAAGATAAGAATCAAGAAAAGGAAGTCGGAAAAATAAGTTATATTCAGGAAATACACAGTGGATGTGATCTAATCAGGTTCTGGCTGGCTGAGCAGGTGACACCTCTGTGCTTCTGAAGGCGCAGGGTTGTCACCATGGGTCCCACAACCCTAACGGTGGGCATGTGGCAGTCACTAGAGTAAAGCTTGTTCCTTCCAGTCCATCTGCTCTCCTGTCATTGATATTTACAGCCCCACAAATATGGATAGGCCCAGCCGCCCATGCTTTCATTATTAGACCCAGCATGCAGCACATAAAATTTTGCTCATTAATTCCCAATTTCACATTTGTCTTATTTATCAAACATAGCCTTTGGGGGATAGCAATGAGAATCTTGGGTTTTGATAATCTCAGCTTTTTCTCTTTAACCCTTTCTTTGCTTGTATGAACTATTTTAGATAATGGCTTGACATTGTTGTCATGGTTGTGACTTGGAATAGAAACCTTTCATCACTATGCTCTCACCTTCTTTAAGTGATCTGGAGACTTCAGTTCTTCTTAGAGATAGCAAAACATAAAACAGAAGAGGGGTTGCTAAAGAAGCACTGCTATGTTTCCCTAAACTAAATCATCAGTGCCAGCATGCCCTCATTCCTATACTGTGAGCCTTCACTTACCTCTTTCTTTCACTTACCTTCTTTCTTTTACCTTCCTTCTGGAATCAGTAAATACTATTTTTCATTGGTTCAACATTAAAAAGATTTAGAGGAGAGGAATGTAATAAACCCTCGTCAACATGGGTTTAGGGAAATAGCTCTTGTCAAGTGAACCTGAATTACTTCTAAACTGATATTACAACTTTGTTTAAGTGTGTCATATATCCACAATTATCTTTGACTTTTATAGGTCTGCTGAATTAATACAACATTACACTGATCTAAAAATTGGCACTATATAACATAACTGCAATAACATAGAAAGTTAACTCTATTCATGGATAACATTGCCAATAGAGTACCACCATTTGCACAGTGTTAACATGGCAGAAAGAAAAAGATATTTCAATAGAATATGCAAATTTAATTCTACTCATGATCCCTTTATTTTCTCAGTTTCGTCTCATGGACTGTTAAGCACAACCTCATCGGGTATGTTCAAAGCTTGGACAGCATACTCCAGACCATGCTTTTCTGCTGTTACCCTTCCAGGACACGGTGTTGGGTATCCATGGCAAGGTTTTGGCAGAGAGGGATGCTGCAGGGGTGGCCTATGTGAGATGAGGCCAGGGCCTGCCCCTGTCCTGTGCCAGACAGAGGCAGTTCCAGCCACCCTGAACAGACCCACCACAGGCACAGCTGAGCCCCTCAGCCAACATGCTGCCCCCCACCCCCGTGATAACATTGTTTAAGAAAGGGGAGGAAATACCAGACAGGCAGAGGAGGAGGGAACAAAATTATGAGAAATAGCTGAGGAGACAACAAATGTCTTCATCCTGATCCTTACCCATGAGCTCGCTCACTCCTGTTATTCCTATTTCCCCATGGCTGAGGGTGCTGGCTGAGCAGCTGGGTGGAGTTTGACTGCTAGCCAGGGCCAACTCCCCACACACATTTTGACCATTACAGTATCAGTGTGAGAAAGATGCCTGAGGAGCAGCTCTGCATGTTTAGGGGTAACCAAGGCAAGATTATCCTTTTCTGCCTTGTTCTTTCCTGGAGGTGCAGCAGAATGTGCAGTGTATGGTCTCTTTCTCAGCATGCAGGTGAAGGGAGGCTAGGAACAACACTCACAAACTAAATTCTCAGCACGCTACTGGCCAGGACCAAGAAATACTCCTCCACATAATTCTTGGTCATTATTGAGGCATTAGCATACCACTCTCAAGAGGCAAACTGCACGAGTTGATCCAGTTTTGGCAGACAAGAGTTTAATGGCATAGGCATAGCCTGTTTCCTGCCAGTTGATCTGTGTCAGAGACCAATACTGGACACACTGGGTTTGCCATCAATGACATACCCAAGTTGTTCTCAGGAATTAGTCAAGGTGAACAAACATGTATTTGTATTTATAGGGGTAATAGTTAGCTACACCCTCACCTGGCATTAACTCAAGGCAATGGAATGAAACTGATTTATACCCACTTATTTTGGACTCTTGTGGAAATACTGTACCCCTTTCTAAGCTCCAGCCCCACAAACCAGTGCCAATGGTGAAACATTAATTTTTAGGCTTAAAATTCAGAAGTTTAATAAAAAGAAAACCTTCGTGTTTTATTTTTTGATAAGTATCATAACTTCAGCCTCTTCCCTAATTCCTTTTTTTTTTCTGTCTTGACCAAATTACTGAAGTGCCCACCTGGAAGACCCTGGGAATGCTGCATTCAGTGTTAGGCTTCAGAAGATTTCATCACTCTCTAAAAGCTTTTTCAGAAGATTTTCACCCTGATATAAGGTAGTATTGAAAGGCCAACCATTCAAACCTAGTCAGAGAAGACACAGCTATTCCTTGGAACTAATCCTGGCTCTTGAATGTTAATATTCTTGGGAAATTTTAATGTTTCTTGTCAATCTCAATGAGTCATTTAATTGTCAACTTAAAATTTGTTTACTTTCAGAGTAAAAATTTGATTTATTATAACTATGCTGAGTAAGAATCAATGCATGTATTTGTGGTATAAAATTTTAAATGCTGCAACGCATTGAGATATTGAGACGGATCACACATGGTTGTTTAAAAAGACACTTCTGGCATGGGTACAATTTAAACAGTATATGCAAATAAGCAGTTGTAAGTAATCAAAAGAGAATTCTCTACTAATAAAAGCTAATATTTATTATTGTTTCTATCACCATTCCTGGAGCCTGAAGTTGCAAAACTAGATTTCCTAATTTGACTTATTAATGAATAAATGAAAAGAACCCAAACATCTTTCTTATTTAATCTCCTTTTTTTCCCCCTCAAAATTAATAAGGTCAACTTTGCTCCCATATTCCACATTTCTTATCCCAACTGAGCAGCTTATTGTACCACCGATGGAATGCAACAGATTGCGAAGGAATCAAGGAGACGTTTGAAAATAGATTTGTTCAGCCATACACTGCAAACAGCACATCTGTTATTGACAGTGAAAATAGAGCCTGCAAGGAGTTAGTGCTAAATATAATTCAGACTCAGGAACTGCATTCTTGCCTAGATTTTACCTTCTTATTTTGCTGAGGTAAAATTGCCTCCGCTTCAATACTACTGCCCTAAGCAGACACAAAGAGCCTGTTTTAAAGGTCTCTAGGCAATGAAAGACACCATTCAAAACCATATATTACAAGCTCATTGCACATCATGCTTGCGACACCTTCAAAATGTGAAAAATCTTTGTCGAAAGAACAGAGATTGCAGTGAGAACAGCTCAAACTGTTGGGTCATCAAGGCTGTCAAGTCTCAGTGGACATGCCTTATTTTTTCACCTAGAAAAGTTACATTAGAAGAAACTGAGCATTTTAGCACTTCTCTGATCTCTAGGGAGTTCAGCTTTCTGTGCAACTTGCGTGTAAATTATCTTGAAGCAACCTGGGAATTGACAGACCCCTTCATACGCATCCAAGAAACCTCTTGAAAGAGCTACAGCAACCTTGGGAAATATCAGAATTCAAGCTATCCGTAACAGCATTAATTTGACCCCTGGGATTTAGTCCTAATTCGTATTGCCTAACTTATCTAAAAGTTTCTCTCCAGCCTATCTACTCTCCTACAGTCCCAACACAAATGGGGGACGAAGGATGAGCTTGTCCAGAAGGGGTGACAGAGATCCATAGTGGGAAGATAAGGATGAAAAGTGTAATCTATTACACTAGACACCAGTTTCTGTACAGCTACAGTTAGGTAAATCATTTGCACCTTATGTATACAGGCATTTTGAACTCTTAATATTCACATTCCACATATTTCATATTTGTATTTTTTCCACAGACCCTGCTGCTTCCAGAATGCACAGCCTTTGCTGAACAGACACCTATCAACGTATTTCCCTAATCCGTTCAGAAAACGCATTTCCTGCCCAGGCTTGCTTGGCTGCAGATCATCTGAACCCACACTGAGTTGGGTTGGTCCCATTCCCATTACAGGGACTGTTGGCAATTTTTAGGGGAGAAGCCAGTAACTCATGTCAAGTGTTCAGCAACCTGCTAATGGAAGGCAGAGCTCTTGTCTTCAGCCTGCAGCAGCCGTCACAGTTTACCAGCTGATGGCAGGATGCTGTTCCCTACCACAAACATCCAAGTGTCCAGTGAAAAGCAGCACTGCAACAAACACCCCTGAGAGAAGGCTGAATACAGGCCAGCAGCTGGGAATGTTTTGTCCTCCCAGAAGCCCATAACTGGCTGGGTGAATGTCTGCACAGCCACCTGTAGCAGGTTGCTCTGATTCTGTGGGTATTAGACAGAGGACTTAAGTCACCTGTTTGGCTTACATTTGTCCACAGTTCTCCACCAGTACTGGCCTAGCACAGATCTCCAGACCTACTAAGACCTGGAGGAGGCATTTTTTATTATTAAAAAAATTAGATTTCTTTAGAATGTAAATGAACTGAAACCACAGCCAGCCTTCAAAGAGAAAGCAGGGTAATTACATTGCTACAAGGCAGTAGTTGAATTACTGGTGCAAAGGAGTACTCGTACATGTAACTATCCCAAAGGTAATGTTATTATCAGGTTATATGTGATGCAGATGCTATTGCTTCCCAGGCTTACTGTATCCTCCTTTAATATAAATACACTCCTTGTGTTCCTGTTTTCACTGACTTATTTACATCAGGATTTTTAGTCACTGCAGAAATGAATCACCTGCAAACTAAATACAATTCCCAAGGTGAAGGGATGGAGAAAGAGGCTTTCCAGAGCATCTTGTGAAGCAGAACACTTCTCCCCTTCCCACAGCTAAATTTTATTTAAAATTGGCAGTTAAATCGATATTGTGAGATCTTTCCAACCTTAAGCATCACTTGCTTTAATGCACAAACTGAAAGTTTCATGGGAGTAATGTTCCTGCCATCTCTCTCATTTCTAGTCTTGAATGCACTTCTGTCAGGTAAACAAGCATCACCTATTTTCTTCTGTAATGTATCTGTAGTAGCTGATAATTCTCTCTTCTACTACTTACCATACATAGAATTTTTAGGATTAGAGAATCATAGAATCACCTAGGTTGGAAAGGACTTTCAAGACCACCAAGTCCAACGGCTACCCCAGGACTGCCAAGTCCACCACTAAACCATGTCACTGAGGGCCTCATCTACAGAGGTTTTAAACACTTTCCAGGGACAGTTACTCCACCACTTCCCTGGGCAGCCTGTTCCAATGCCTGACTACACTTTCAATGAAGTTTTTTCTAATATCCAGTCCAAACCTTCGCTGGTCCAGCTTGAGGCCGTTACTTCTTGTCCTATCACTTGTTACTTGGGAAAAGAGACCAGCCACCTCCTCATTCCACCTGCCTTTCAGGTAGCTGTAGAGAGCTACGGGAAAATACCTGTTGTAAAAATAACACAGACCAGAATTATTAGGGGAAAAGAGGGTTAAGGTATCTGTTTTTCTCCATCTGGTAAGCTTTTATCCATGTATTGTTGTCCTGGGTTCGGCAGTAGCAGTCATTTTTCTCCTTCTTAGTAACTGGCGCAGTGCTGTGTTTTTGACTTTCAGCCTGGGAACAGCGCTGATAACACCGAAGATTTTAGTTGTTGCTAAGTAATGTTTACTCTGACCAAGGACTTTCTGAGTCTCATGTTCTGCCAGGGAGGAGGGGAAGCCGGAAGATAGCAGAGACAGGACACCTGACCCAAACTAGCCAAAGAGGTATTCCATACCACAGCACGTCATGCCCAGTATATAAACTGGGGGCAGTTACCTGGAAGGGCTAGATCACTGCTCAGGTCAGGCTGGGTATCGGTGGGTGGTGAGTGGTTGTCTTCTCTTTCCTTCTTATTTCCCTTATCATTATTATTATTGGTGGCAGAGTAGTGATTTGTGTTATACCTTTGTTACAGGACTGCTCTTATCTCAATCTGTGGGAGTTACATTCTTTCGATTCTCCTCCCCAACTCTCTGGGAGCAGGCGGGAGGAAGAGGGGGGAGTGAGCGAGAGGCTACATGGTTATGAGTTACTGACTGGAATTAAACCACGACAATTGTGATCTCCCAAATTTCTTCAAACTGCCCTATTTCTTTTTCTGAATGGCAAAATTCACAAAAATGTTGGACAAGAGCTATCATATCTACCCAGATAAAACAAAATGCAGAACAAGATACTGAGTAGAGACTTTAACCATTTTCTACTATGCCTGTCATCTCTAGTTTGAATTTTTGGATCAATAAAAATCATTTTGCTCTCTATTCAGTTTCTCTGGGGAGAAAAAAAAAATCTTAAGTAAGTGTTTATCATGAGCTCAGACAAAAAGTAAAGACATCTCGGGTAGGGTGCTTATGGGGACGGTTTAATCATATGAACAACATGGATCAAAGGTTTGTCACCACTAAAAGGTAAGAAGCTTTTTTCCTCCTCTACTTGTCTGTTTGCTCCCTTCAGCTTTGTTCCTTCCTTTCTTCTCTGCCTCCCTCCTTTGCTCCAGCTACGGGGTTCATCTGAGTGCCAGGTTTTCATAGCTCATTTCCATGCCACTGTATCAACTGGGAGATAAGCTGTTACCACAAGAATAATTTTATTCCATATTGGGCAATACTGCATCACTTACAATATCTGTTACACAGCTCTCAACGCTGGCATGCTAGGTAGGCAAATCAATCTGTCATCTTAAAATGGTTACTGCTTTATTCCCTTTTCTTTCTGTTTAAATGTTTGTTTCTCTGGATGCTTTCAGCGCATACTTCAGAGCTTGCTTTGGTGCTGGGCTCACTGCAACAGCAGAACCATGACCATTTAACCAAGGCAATTAAATTGGGTACATGTCTTCCTTTGCTAAAAATAGAATCAACGGGGGTAAAACCAGGCAGGTTCAAACAGTGATTCAGCCTATGTACTACCTGACTTGCACTGCAAATGGCTCTTCCCCTTTTGTCACAGCGGGAACCCACAGCAGCTGTACTCCTGTAAGACATCTACAGCAAGCTCCCAAGTTCACCAGGATGAATCTCAGCACGTACCTGCAATGAGACGAAACAGTTTTGAAGGCTGAAGCAATGGCACATGGTAGCTGGCAACCTGATTTTGCCACAGCTATGCCTGAGCTATCAGTCTTATCCCTGAAGCACTCGTTTCATTTTCTCAACAGCTTTTTGAAATAGATTGGATGGGAAGGAATACTTTTTAAAAGTCTGGATCAGCAGACATTTTATTGGGCTTTTATTAATAATGGGAAAGGATTGGAAGCAATTGTCGTAAGCTCAACATACTGCCTGTCATGTGTTTGAATGGAGCACTGATTTCGGACAAGCTCACACTGCTCATCTATACACCATCTAGATCCTTCTATTTCCTCAAGGATTTTCTTAGGAGAGGAAAAGAGTAACATGCACCTGGCAACATTGTTTAGATTCACCTGTCAAGTTAGGGATAACAGAGCAGATGCAGAGATATGAATCGCTATGTCCAGAAGGTATATGCCAGCGTGTTGTGCAAACCTCAGCTAGCTCCTCTTGCCCTGCAGATGAACCCTGAGTCACATACAGGTCAAATGCTGTGTCCCTAAACAACCTGTGACACTGCATTGGTGGCTGGGCTTCCAGACAAGGTTGTGCTTTTAAATGCAAATGCAAACCTTTCCTGAAGCAGAAAGGCAACTGCCAACAAGCTATTATTTTCTCCCATTTTTCATGCCGCGAACACTGATTTGTCATTGTTTGTTTCTTAAGACCATTGTGAGGACAAGTAGAACTGGAACTGGGAGATCTGGTGTATCCCATGCTGGCTAGAGTCACCTGGGATCAACCAGGCATGCCAGTACAGAAGCAGCTCCTTGTTAATGAGGTGAACTGCCATCAAGCATGTGCATCGTGTGAAAACCTCCAGGCCTAGAAGAGTCCAGAAAGCAGCACTGAGCGTTGTTGCTGAATACTTCCAGGGCAGGAAGAACCATGTGGAAGAGGCACTGGCCAAAGTCAGAGACGCCTACCAATCCCCATTTAATTAGACTAATGGAAGCCAACAACACTGGCTCTTGGCAGTAGGTTAAAATGTGTTTCTTCTCTGTGGTAAAGGACCTCTGTGGTTGTGCTTCCAAAAGCCTGAAGGGAGGGAGCCAATAGCAAGCAGAAGAATAGGGGAAGCTCAGCACTGAGGCCAGATATATCACATAAACATGTGTGGCTTGAACCAGAAGCTGCTGCACGCCACACCCAACAGAAATTACATCTTTAGTTTTCAGGCTGAAGACAGCTCCAAGCTGATGGGCTCTGCTGCCTAAGTGATGTCTAAGAAATATCTATCTGCCCTGTTTTTGATCAGTGACAGCACCTTTGCTGGTAAGTGTGTGTGTGGGCAGCTTGGCTGAGCTCTGGCAATGCCTCTGTCTCAACTTCCAAAGAAATTTTTGTGAGTAGACAAAGCAAGGCTAGTGCTATGATTGTTTTAACACAAAGATGTGGTGTTCAGGTGTTCTTGAACAGCCGCTTCTAGCACTGCTTAGGTGTGCATAGTACCAGCTCAGTAATTAGCAACTACACCCTTGGCAACTGTAGTTGTTTGATAAAAGAGCCCCAAGTCACTAGGATTCTGAACTCCTGCATCCTGGAGGGCATCAGCCCAAGCTTATTCATGGAAATAAACTGATAGCTATTAAAGGCATTTGATAGCTTGCTGTTCATAGCAAAGGCATGCAGAAAAGAACACAAACAAGGAACTATTTCCCCCAGTATTAAAGGCACATGCTTGGGAAGTGAAATGGTTGGGGTTCAGTTCATACTCCAGTGACTTTCAAATTGCTCTGAGCAAAACCAGAGCAGCTAAAACAAGAGAGACTTTGTCCAGATCGGCCTGTAGCTCATGCACCAGTTCAGCTCCCATCCAAAGGTGGGCAGAAAGGATCTGAACTCACATTCATTCCTTTCATGACATACCCCAACAACTGAGATGTATATACAAAGGACATCACTATGACTTCTCCCACCTTGTGACCAAAAGTGATTTCATCAGACCAGTTCAGAAACAAATCAAAACAAGCTTATAATTTATTCTCATGTTTTATTTTGACAAAAACCTGTCCATGATTAATAAGCCTTTGCATGCAGTCAGGTCCTTTCACCTCAGGGGGGTGGAAGCTGAAAAGCAGAGATGAAGGCAGTGAGGATTGGCCAAGGCAGTGAACAGTTTCTGTATAAGGGAACACCAAACAGATGAGGAGTCTTCAGGTTGGAAAATGACAAATGAGAAAGGCTACAAACAATGAATGGTGCTGAAGAGGTGACGAGGTAATGATTATTCACTGTGTCACACCACACAAAAACTATAGGGCACTCACTGAAATTATCGGGTGTCAAATTAGGAGAGAGCAGGTATTTCTTTGCATAGTGCATAATTATACTGTCACAGGCTGCTGTGCAGGCCAAAAGTGTAGATAAAGTCAAAAAGTCATTAGAGAAATTCACGGAGGGCTGGTCCACTGGAAAAAATAATTTAAAAAATTAAATTTAAATTACATTAAAAAAAAATAATCCACCTCTGACTGAAGCAAGTAGGGCAGGACACATCACTGTGTGTCTGCTCTCTCTTGTGCTCTCTCTCAGCATTACTGCTGAAGTGCCATATGCACCGTGACAGACAGGCTACTGGGCTAAGTTCTCTGTACAGTGATGTGGAAGTTCTTAGTCTGATGTTAATTTTGGTTTATTGTTTTGGATTAGAAACTCAAGTATTCACACAATTTGCATCACAGATAGGATAGAGAGAGGCACAGAGGAAACAGGAACCATCCAAACTCTCTGTCATTGCTGGGTAAACTCTCAAATTCTGACATTCTGTACATGCCCTACTTTTCCAACATGCCCTAAAACCACTATACCTATAGATGCAAAAGCATTACATGAAAAGTATGAATTCTATCTATCTCTTAAGTTACCACAATGTAAGTATTTATTGCTGAAAAATGAAGACAATTACCATACCTCAAACAGAACAATAATACTCCATGCTTTCTCCTACTAGGCTATATTTAACTTTCTACTATTGTGTGACTTTTCCTACATCATTTTCTATATTATCCCTGATACGTCCTTGAGAGTTCAGACTCACAGAAAGGTAAAACAGATGTTTCTGACACATTAAGGAGCAAATTAAAAAGCTTGTTTATTCCAGGATAAACACTGACATTCCTTTTCATAACATCCTTGTCTATCTTGGGATGAAATCTGGTCCATCGCCTAGCACTATATAATAACTTACAACCCAGCCTGGGCTTCCGCCAGAAAGCTAGTATTTAAAACCACCTAAGGAAACATCCCAAACTTCTTTGACATTTCTAATGGAGAACTAAAAAGGTAATGCAGGGACCTGGACTAGTTGTTGTAGAAATTCTTCTTCCTCTTCATGAAGAACCATTTGTTCATTAGTGCTCAGAATAGGCCATTTAACCCTCCAAGATAGTATACCATCTCAGGCCATCTACTATTGAACTCATTGCGGAATGTCCATGCCTGAATGTAGCAATCCCTGCATCTCCAAGCCCTCAGTAATGCTGAGGAAACACTGGAGTTTTTACAGAAGGGAGACCCAGTACAGTGATCTATGCTAAAAGAAATCCTTTCCTGTTATAAGGAAGTTTGACATCTGATAGCATAAGTTAGGAGGAAATAAAGTACATTTCAGTTAATTCTGAAGTTTCTTGTGTGTTTCTCCCTAACCTAATGAACTGTGGGAGGTCTTGTGCTCTGCCTACATTAAGCTCAGGCTGCCTCCTATGCAAAAAGCACTGAATTTTGCTTCCAAACAAAGTCTTCTCAAAGAGAGGTATCCTGAGGAATCAGACACCTGGACCTCTGAAAATCTGCCCTATTCAGCATGGCTCAATCAGACACCTAAAACAGATGTAAAAAGACACTTTAGAATAATTAAGCCAGCTGGAGTTTTAAGGAAAACCATTTCCGATAGGTAAAAAAATCATAGTAGGCTGGAGATGTAGAGCACATGCTTATGATACTTCTGTTCAGCTATGCTGAGGAAAGAGTAAGAAAGGAATGAAAAAATTGCACATATCAGTTTATATTAACTAAAGTAACTGTCTTGGTTTAAAACAAGCACTAAGCATGGGACAACATATCCCATTTCCTTCAAAAATTGCTGAGAAAAACAGTTACTCATTTGTCATCATGGTCTGCTGGCAAACCAGCCTGAAGAGTCATGGGAAAGCTTGTTCAATGCTCTTGCAAACATTAGGTCGCATTAGGCGCCTGAGGAAAGTGGCAAAGTTTAGCTTTTCTACAGGTTCTTTTGTTTTAACTAAGCTGCCCATGTGATGTCTCTCAGTAGCCTAATATAAAAATGGTCTGAACTATGGGAGTATAAATAAAAGGACAAGCAGGAATCACATGCTCTTTGCAGAAGAAGTGTGGCAGGAGGCAGCACACACCTGGAGTGGGGCAGGAGGGATTCCTAGTGGATTCCCTGACCTGAAGATCACAGCACAATCCATGCACATGAGAGGAGTGAGGTGGTAACACTGGTAAGCAGAGCTCCAAGCTGCAATGCAAATTAAGATTTGGTGAGAGTATGTGCCCTAGGGGGTAGCAGTTTCCTACCTCCCAGACCGAAGTGGATAAACTTTCTCAGGATGGCCTTTCATCTGCCAGGATGCTATTTCCCCTCCTGTTCCCAAAACACAGGGGATTATTTGGGGAATGTGACAGCACCTCTGCGCTGGATTAATTCAGAGGACACTATGAATTTATTCACTTACAAGTCCTGACCAATCCTGGATTTAAATCAGAAAATAAGGCTAGCTGCAGTACAGTGTTAGAGTTCACATCTGGAATGTGTGCTGCAGCTGCACTTGAGTCTCAAGGCAATTATCTTGATCCCAAACCCAGTGGCTGTAAATAAATCTAATTAATTAGAATGTTTTTCCTTTGCCTTTACAGAATAAACCTCAGCATTTCAGCAGAACCATAACCACCAGAAGGAGGTCCTTGCTGCTGTTCTGCTCAGTTGTCCTAATTTATAAGAAACATTCTTCAGTTAAACCTCCATCTATATCCCTCCCACACAAACTCAATTTTATCTTAGATTTCTGACACTAAATCACTTCTAGGAGAAAGGCTGCATCAGTTTCCCAAAGCCTTAGCTTAATGCTAAGAAAATTAAAACTACTACATTCTGGAACATTCCTATGCTGTTATTTTCTTTCAATTTCTCCTTTTTGACCTTGATCACAAAGGCAAGCTGGTGCCGTTTCCTCTCCTACTGCATTCATTCCAACTGCTTTAGGGTTCATTCTGGTTTTGCCGTTTTCTCTAATGAGCAGCATACAGCTCAGGCAAAAAAATATTACACACAGTAAAATAAACCTAGCACACTTCTCAAACTCCCTGGATAGAATTCCCCTTTCGATGAGGCAGCCAAAACACTGCAAGTTGATAAATATTACCAGTGGACATCCTCATAAACCGGCAGACCAAATAGCTTATTGCATTCCTAGGGAATTCTTCTTTCTCTCCTGGTAAAGTGAACAATGGACACTAGTAAGGCTGTATGGCTGAAGAGGGGAAAAATCCCCAATTATTAAAAAACTTATGTAGTGTAAAATGTCATGCACGACTAAAATTCGTTTAAAGTAGGTTAAAAATGCTTTCATATTACTGTGATTTACCAGCTTTTGCACTGTAACTGTATTAGAAAACACAACCCGGTGGTCAGGACTCCAATCAGTCAAAAACGGTGCGTTCTGTCAGCTCGTAATTACTTCAACGCATTTGGCGGCAGCTCCCAGATGTGCCGCTCCTTCAGCCGGTGCAGCAGGCCGCCCGGGCAGAGGGGCCGCCGTGGGAAAGAAGGCCCTTACCGCAGCGGGGTCGGAGCTGTCCCCGAGGGGCTGAGGGAGGAGCGGGAACACGGGCCGGCGGGCGACGCTCCCAGCCTGGAAACGTGCGGGCACCCACCTGCGCTTGTCGAGATCGTAAATACTTGTTTAAAAACAACCACGAGTCCCCCGGGCCATGTTTATAGCGGCGGCCAAGGCGCGCTCCGGCCCCACTCCTCGCCCAGAGCCAGGGAGCCCCGCGGGCGGCTGCTTCGCCTGGCGGCGGGCGCCATCTCGCGGCCGGTGGGCGCCTCGCCCCGGCTGCTTCTCGCCGCCGCCGCGCCCGTGGGGGCTGTGGGAGCCGCCGGGGCTGTGGAAGCCGGGGGGACCGGAGGCAGGGCCCTCTCTCCTCCTCCGTGCCAGAGGGCTCGGAACAGGACAGACAAGGAGATTTCCCCGTGCTCGCCGGGGTTTCCCAACTCCCGCAATGCATCTGATTAGTTCGGGCCTCTTGGAGAAGGTTGCTTTGACCTTTCATGCTCCCCATTTCTCCAGCACTTCCAGAGAAAGTGCTTACAATACATTTCTGTGTCCGTCAAGGGTGCCAGAGAGGGAACTCTTCGTCAGGGACTGTAGTGACAGGACGAAGGATAAGGAAGTCAAACCTGAACAGGGGAAGTTCAGGTTAGATATAAGGAAGAAGTTCTTCACTGTGAGGATGGTGAGGCACTGGAATGGGTTGCCCGAAGAAAAGGTGAATGCTCCATCCCTGGCAGGGTTCAAGGCCAGGTTGGATGGAGTCTTGGGCAACATAGTTTAATGTGATGCATCCCTGCCCATGGCAGAGGGGTTAGAACTATATGATCTTAAGGTCCTTTCCCACACAAACTGTTCTATGAGTCTATTATCCTATCAGCACGCCAGTCAGCCAGCCTTCAGAAACCCCTGTAGAGGCCATCAGGAAACACTCAGGTGCCATACACGAGACCCTGGCATAGGTAACACTCCTCTGGTGGCACTTGCCCAAGACCTCTCATTAGAACGGGTCAACCAGGCTCCCCACACAGCTCTGCGACCCTCAGGGCCCAAACACTGCTCAGGGAGAAGTGTCAGCCCTGGGATTATAAAAAAGACCCTGAAGACATTAATTCATGCAGTTTTGCACTGTATGGGAAAAAAAATAACTGGAAGATTTCTGCCTCAGTCATCTCACACAACTGAGAATACCTCAGCCTCATCGTGCTGCCAGTAACCTCCAGTCTGACCACTGCCATTGAGCCGAGACCACGGGGCCACATTATCTGTTTCTCTGTGTGACAGGTTAATTCTACAATCCATTACATTCATGGGCAATAAATTTCACAAGGAAGCTTGTTTCTTGGAAACATGATGAAATATTTCTGCTCGCTTTTGCCTTCACCTAAATGATACGGCTGTTGTGTGTCAAATGCTGATAAAACTGTCCTCACCCGGGGCTGCACCAGGACTTATAAACATTTCTGGCAAAATTTTTCAAACACAGTTACAACCTCATTGTCATGGCCTGTTTTCAGAAGCAAGGCTTCCCTAGAACCTATTTTACAACTCTCTTAAGAGCTATACCCTGAATAACAGACCTGAGAAGCTGCGAACGCTTTACTGAAACTGCTCATATATCACTTTAGGGCTGGGGAGCAATTAGGATGTATAAACCTGGCAAGTGAAGGAGTGAAAAAGTGAGGATGGTTTTAATGTCCTGGCAATCCCACCTTATACAGAAACCCATGTGTGAAAGAGTATTTTGTCCATATGATTTTTGAGGTGAGACACATGCCTGAAAAAAACATTTTTTCTTCAACTTATTCAGGTAGAACATAAGTCATCTAGAGTTTGATTATGATCTTAAAGTTACTCCATGTAGAGGAATTTAATTCACAGTTTAAATTTCAATAGACTTACGAGACATTACTTTAAGTATTGGGAGAGAGAGAATTCTCCTAGGTTAAAATTCAGCTTGATGCATTGAAGACGTGAGCTGTCAAGACCTTACTTTTGAGCTCCCATATCTTTGCTTTATTTATTAACCCACTGGTTCCCAAGTGATTCATTAGAACAGACTGGCTTGGATGCTTTGTTGCTGGACAGCTATGGGAAAAGTTCTATGAGAAAGGTCAGAAAACTTTGTATGAATTATGAGGCACCAAAGATCTCTAGCCAGGTCTCATTCATGTTCTCGAACACAATCTAATGTGGCCAAGTGCAGCCTGATGTGCTTTCCTGGGCATTTTTCAAGTTATGAAAATGCCTATGGTGATTCAAAGTGATAATCAGGTAACAGAAATACTAGTGTTGACATAATGCCAGTACTTCTAAAACAAATATAATTACTCTGCCTCTCGCAGTCTTAACTGAAAATCACAGAGCTGTGCAAACAGCAATCCAGCATGTGAATAACAGGAGGAAAGAGCATTTCTTACAGAAACATGCAAACTAGAGAATGATTTGTCTAATTACTTTGTCCATCTCTCTAGTTGTACAGACTGATCCCTTTGTATTCTGTATATTTGATTACTAATTCTATACCATGCAATGTGCAATTCCATTTCAAAACTGAGCACTTAAAAGGATTAGTGATTGTTGTTTGCTTTCATGAGATAATATATCCTTGTTCTACTCTATGCTATTTACTCATAATCTTTTATTTCCAAGGAGAAAATTCTGATTAGCCTTATGCTTTGAATAGTAGAATTATTTCCTAGAGTGTGACAATTCTGTAATCATTCAAATAAGCCAGAAAACAAGCCGGGACAAATTTATCCCCAGCATAACAATTGTGATTCAATTGAAATAAAAACTGACAAAAAAAACACAATAACAGAGTAAAATGCCCTTGGGGGTTTGACGAGTGAAACCTCTCAGGCCAGAAATACCTGTTCTGGTTTCTTAACCCAATTAATGCACCAATCTTGCAGAATATTCTGTGTGTTAAAATAGAGTGACATGGACAGAGGCCAATGAAACCAGTCCCCAAACAAGGTGAAATTGCTTTAGTGAATGCAACCCAGAATTATCATTATAGCTAATATAGACATCTGGGCTTGGAAATAAATTATGAAAAGTAGATGTTTAAGTGGTTTTTTTTTCCTGATATATGAGCTGAATCTTTAAGGTTTAAAATTAAAATAGGAATCATGCATGGGGCCTTTCAGAGAGACATGGGGAGGCCTGTAGACCACTGAAGTCTGAAAAAGCAGTGAAGATACAATTTATGTTACTCCGTGGGTTATGCAACAGCAAACTCACAGCCAGAATGGCTTTAATTTAATGCATGGTTAGAAGACCAAGAATGCACAATACATCCATCCTGCATCACAGCTGAGATGAAGACTCTGTGACCGTATCTGGAATACTGCCCAGCATAAACTGCTACTTTCTTTGGAGAACTCTGAAAAATGTGAAAAGGCTTCCAAAAGGATTTAGAAGTATGATTTGAAACCCAGAGAACCTAATAACAGAAGAACCCCAAACTACTTTGTTGAAATCTCAGAGTTGATTTGATCAAAGTATCTGTTTAGGAGATTTCTAATAGTCAAATTTGAAGGAAAAGGAAGACTATTTAGCTGAAAGCTAAGCCAATTAAACCAGAACAGAAATAAGGACCACATTTTTCACAGTAAGCATAATTAACTGCTGGAACAATCTACTCAGGGTGCAGGTGGTTTTGTCATCATTCTCAGTCTATTTGGGGCAGGTCTGAGCTTTGCACATTAGTGCTTGGAAAGAGACATTCTGAGACCTGCTGAAAGACATTACTGCAGCTTGTCCAAACTTTGAAACTGCCAGCTTGCACAGATGCAGCAAGAAAAGCTCATGATTCAGTAGTAACTGCCTCTTGCTGCCTACCAACACACCAGTAGGCTGCGTAGAAGCAATTATGGATCTTCCCATGGCTGACACACCATAAGGGAGCTGATAGCAGGAAGCAACAAAACTCTTAGATGTAAAGGTCCCTTTGCTCTGCCAGAGGACCAGGCAGGGTTTCGGGTCTTCTAACAGCCAGCCTCAGCAGCCCCTTTTGACACCCTTCAATCACAGGGATTCAGCATCCCAGACAGCACAAGCCTGATGCCAGCCATATGACATGACCCTTCTGCAGGAACTGCACTTCAGTTGCCTGCATGACTTACCTGGTCCAGGAGCTGCTCTCTGACCAGCCTTCCCAGTGTAAGCCTAAGGTAAAGTCCCATCCACGTTACTCAGACAAAGAGAGGATGTCCTGTGAACATCTGGTGGGACAAAGAGGCAATGGGGAAGAGGGTTGCTTTGAAGATGGGGTGGTGTTATGCTTGACAGGTGTTGCTGTAGCGAGTCTGAAATGAGGTGGAGAATATCTGTAACAGCAGCGGTGGACATATGTATTAACACTGTGTGCCCATGCCTGAATGACCATCATAGGAAGCATTGGCACCAGGGTGCAAAGACAAAAATCTGGAGAGAAAAGGCCAGGAGGGCAAAAGACTTCGGAAGGACCCTTCTGCCAGATGTAAGAGACATTAAAAGCTGCTTAAATATATAGATGATAATAATGATCATAATAGATAATCATAGATGATCTTAAGGTCCTTTCCAACCCTAACCCTAACTATTCTATGATTCTGTAGCCTTGGGTGACATGGTTTAGTGTGAGGTGTTCCTGCCCATGGCAGGGGAGTTGGAACAAGTTTATCTTAAGTTCCTTTCCAACCCTAACTATTCTGTGATTCTATAATTCTATCTCTTCTGAGTTCAGAAATCATAGAGGGTGCTTAAAACCCTCTGGTGACAACTGTGAGTAGTTCTTCGTATTACACAGATTCGCCCAGAGCTGAACAGCAGTGTCAGCAGAGCTCACAGCCACAGGAGAGTACCCACCTGGGAAACCACCGCAGCACCTGCCTGAGAAATCTTCACAGCTGTAAGAAACAGGTCAGTTGTGTTGTATAAAATTTTCAAATTAAGATTTCAGTGCAGAGCAGATATTCAACAAGGAAGCCTCAACAAAATCATTTGCTGACATTATAAATATGATGAAGTGTATGAGACTATATTAATAATAGTCTATACTGCTTGTATATTCTACATAAAATAATCTGATTTATGCAGGGGGGTGGGTAACAACTTAAATTCTGGTTAACAAAAGGTTACAGTGGAATCAAGTATTAGAAGCTTCAAAAAAAGACCACTGCATTTGCAGTCCTCCTGTGTAAATTCAATGGCTCTTCACCTCTCCTGCCCTGTAGTTTCAATCTGTGATAGATGTAATCTTTTACATCAGTTATTTTTGAAAATTCAACTTTTAAGATCTTCTTGTCTTTTAGATATTGATAATAATTATCTGTAGCTAAAATACCAGTGCCTGTGATAAAAAATGTTCTTCCATATTTTATTCTGCCAGAAGTGTCCATTAGTAACAGACCTGAATCATACTTCCCATTTAATTTTTCTGAGTTAAACAAAAAATGTCCTGAGCTCATTTCTCATTATAATTATTATGTTAATTGTTTTCTTAGGAAACTCGTCTTCCTCAGAAAACAGACTGGATTAATTCCCTTCCAGCATTCACAGGATGCACACACCAGTGTCCCCAAAATGGCAAAATAATTATGTCAGGCAGTGGTGGACTTTTCTAAAATCAATCTATTTATCTATTTATCCAACTTCAGGAAAGACTTTCATATATTATATTCACTGCTTTGAGTCAAGCTTGCTCAGTGCTATCAAATCATTAGGCAGGAGGCTCTCACCACGCAGAATGGACTGCCTGGCACAGATGCATGGGAACCAGATGATAATAGACTGGGTGATTTTCAGCTGGGTCTTGTGTCTCAAAACCAGAACATCTTAGCACAGAGGGCACAAGCCTGCAGATGCCATGGGCTGGATTGACCAGAAGTCAGCCCTCAGCCCCCATGTGAAGTGTACATCCACCTACAAGATAATGCAGCTGAAATTCTTGGAGGTGTTCAAGGCCAGGTTGGGCAGGGTTTTGAACAAGCTTGCCTAGAGGAAGGTGTCCCTGCCCATGGCAGGGGTGGTTGGACTGCATGATCTTCGAAGGTCCCTTCAAGCCCAAACCATTCTATGATGCTATGATGCACTACTGTGGGGAAAGGTCAGTTTTCCTGGTGTCTGTAGGTGCTGTTGTTTTAAAATTCTGTGTCTCTGTGTGTCTGTCTGTCTGTCTGTTTTTACATACAATACAACTTTACCTCTTTGTGAAGATTCCCACCTTGATTTTAATTTTTCCTTAGCATAAGCCTCCAAACTGAACTCAAAAAGATAAGTGGGAATACATAATTTTTTATATTATATGTAATATGTTCAACTTAAAATAGAAGGCCTAAATATTGCCAACAAAAGCAGCTAAAGACACTCAAAAAGGCTTCAAATTCCAGTCTGACTGAGGTCAGTGGCAGTGGCCTTGATCTGCGCCTGAGTTACTCCAGCTGCTGACTGTGTGCTTTGGGTTCTGCCACCAGCATGTCATGCTCTGGATAAGCTGCCTCTCCATGCCTGTGCTCCCTTCAGCCTCCCCAACCCATGGGACCCTCTGCAATTAGAGCAGACAAACATCTGTGGGTGGTCACCTGGAGTTACCAACCAGGAAGGACATCAGGAGAGAGGGTCCCAGCTGGACCTCTGGAGGGTGTTTTTGTGCTTGGGAAGCAGGCTGGAGGCTCACTTCTGTCATGTAACCCAGATGTGCCTTTCTTCATCCTGACTGTGCCAGATGTGTGCCTCCTGATGTGAACAAGCAGGGTTTCACACCTCAGTGCAAAGAGACAGTCTATTAAACACCTGTTTCACAAGATGTCTAATAAGCTTACTTAGATAACTTAAAAGAATGGGTTTTCAAATTCACATCTGCTCTGTTTGAGGCAAGGATCAACAACTAACATGTCGAGGCCTGCATAAATCACTTTGGTTTAACACAAATATTTTATATGTTGTCAATTAGGCTTTAAATCTGCAAGTTATTTTACCCAAGTCATTGTAGAAATAATTAAAAGGAAATTTCTTTGGAGGCAGCTACTTTTTCTAATAAGGGAACACTTGCCTGTGTTTTGTTTTTCTGAATGTACAGAATTTCCCAGGCTGGTCAAATTGAGCCAAGAAGAGACAATCCAAGGATAGGCCAAGTCCATTAAAAACACCTGCATAAAAACATGTTACCACAATACACTCAGAGAAATCTTTTCTTACTGGTGAATATCGGGATTTCATAAAGTGGTCTCTAAATCCAGTGTGCTTTTAGGACAACTTTTTAGTTTCTTGGAAACAAAAACCATTGCATTCTGCTGAAGAGCACATAAATAAGTAAATAAATGAAAATTATTCAACAATTAAATCATCCTATCTTTGCAGTGCTATGTTATCCTGCTGTTATCAGATTAAGCCTGTTTTTTCTCCTAACTAATCAGGTGGAGGGATTAAAACCTGCATGTGCCAGCAAAACACAAAACAGACAGAGGGAGAAAAGCCAATTTGGTAGGACAGATGGGCTGGGAGATGATGACATGGGGTGCCTTACCTTGGCTGGGAAGAGGAGTGGCAACTTTGTTATGAAAATTGATGGGCAGAGATATATCAGCAACAGCTCTCTGACAGCCTGCAGGATCTGCTTTTGCTTCCAGCTTTCCAGGACATGGGTTTTCTAGGTTTTATATGAGGATGCATGCAGGTGACACAGATGATCAACTTCATGATAAACTGTCAGAACTTGGAGCAGTTATGATATATCCTGTCTACCAGAGTGCTCCCAAACGTGGCTGTATGTGTTAGCAACTTCATGAATTCCTTCCCCAGTTTCTAACAGTTTAAAGCATTGCTGTGATAGACATCTATTTAAATACACTCACCAAAACCATTGCCTCTATTCAGCTCCACCGCCATAGCAATGACCAGTGGTACCTTTTCTCTTCTGCATGGTTTGTGGTGCTCAGTGCATTTCTGTGCCCTCAGAAAACCAGCAGCAGCTGTGCAAGTGGCATATGGATTCAAGGAAGCTGCTACAGGCAGTTTCTGAATCACTGAGGATCAATATTAATTACATTTCATCACTTTGGCATTATACTTGGGGGAAAAATAGCTCAATTTCCCCTGTTTATGTTTCTCCTCCTCAGTCTTTCTATTCCATTTCTCTTCCTTAAACTCCATTTGTATACATGGGACTAGCTGAGAGGCATCCCAAACCATGTTAGAAAGAAAAATCTGCTTTATGCAGCTTTTGGAAGTCTTTGATCCTTGTCTAATCTGAGGGGGGTTCTGACCTCCCCACATCCCTGGAGCAGGATAAGGACACCAAGGAACTGCCTCATTACCAGCTATATTTCTGAATTGCCAGGTTTTTTCATCATGTTCTTCAGTCCCTTTCCCCTCTGACAAGCTGCTTTTTCATGCATCCTTTCTTACATTTATTTGCAGAGGTTCTTTTTTCCCCTTTGTTCTTTAAATATTCTTTTTCCTTCTTCAGTTTGACCTTCTTTCTCTTATTCAAGATGGCTGTTATTATGCACACATGGTCATTCACTGCAAATTGTGGAGATCTAATGTTTAGCACTGGAAGTTTCTCACCAATTTCTCTAAGGGTTTTGATGCATTCAGTCTGAAGAACTGCTTTCCAATTCGTAAAGAAATGCTTTGGATGTTAACTTCTAACTTTATTTTTCTCATTTCTTCTGAACTTTTCTCCATACACAGTTCCATCATCCTGTTCATCTACAACCTGATCTTTAAAAAATAGCTTCTTTTTGAGCTCTCGGGCTTTTTAATGAAGTGGGCTACCTTTTAAGTTAGAACTTCTCACCTTCCAGTTTCCAAATCGTAATTTCACACAGTGATCACTACTTCCTTACACAGTATTGTCAGAGAGATAGCCTAGTATTTAATGATTCTTGCATGAGAAGCCATTTTCTTTAAACCTGTTACTCACACTCTGTTTTATTGGTATTCATCTCCCTCCTCACTGATCTGTTCTTTATTCTTCCTTTGTGTTGCTATTTAATCCTCATTTGCACTGTGTCCTTTTACCCCAGCTATTTCATTTCTTCTGGAATAAGCTATTTCTGCTGTAGCTATCCTTGAAAGTAGCCCTCCTACTACATTAAAAGCAGCAGTCTCTTACCATCTTAATTAAACTCGAATATTTCTGCCAACAGCACTTAAATGCAAGGGGACATCTTGCATTGCATATAAGTGAAAACTTCCTGGAAAAGCTCAATTGAAAAAAAGAAAACAAAACCTCATATCTGACTCTCCTCCTTACTTTAGCAACATGAATCTCAGTTGAATTAGTCTCAGTTTGCTTGAGGAAAAAGAGGTCCTTCACGTGCCAGTAGAGCCTTGCACGCACACCGGGACTTGCTTGTTGAGTATTGCAGTAGTGAGTAGTTTGAGTTTCCAAAGAACTGAAAACTAAAATAAAACTGTATACCCCTCTTCCTCTCCTTCCTCTTTCCTGTTAGCACTCAGTAGCAAATGCATCCAATCATGAGTGCAGGAGCAGCTGCCTACTCCTTCCGCTAGCATGGTGCCCACACCCTGTTGTTAAGAAAATCTTCAGCAATAAGGAGTCACTGTTCACATCAGAAATATTTCCTTACTTTTACAGAGCAGTTATTTTTACCAGCATGAATATATGTCCTTCCATCAGCTTTCATTTACCTTGCTTTAAAGGAGAAAAATCATTTTGATAGAGGGCAACATCCTGGACAGTGGGGTATGACTTTTGGAAGGAAACTAGTTTGCAATCATGTTGGGACTGTGTAGCAGCAGGGATTTTTTTAGCCAGCACACTGGCTACACCAAATTCAGTGAAAGATGGGAATAGCTGTTTAACATTGGACGTCAGTTAAAGTGCGAGGAAGCAGAGGAAGTCATGGGCTACAGCTCTTGAACTGATTAATAGACTGTCATTCACTCTCACCTTGAGCTGGCATAACTGAGAGGCTGCCACTGACATCAGTATTTGCCTCCCACATCAGTAGGTCTGATTCTGTGTCTCATAGCAACACTGGTTTCTAGAATGTCAGTTCATGTGCTTATGGTTCTTCACATAAGCATATCAATATCTGCATGAATGCCATCACAACTTGAGATCCATTAAAGTCTAAAGCATGTACAGATTAAGAGCTATAGTACTTGAAAAGAATAAAATATCTTCTGAATTAGAGCCAGAGGCCAGAAATACATTATGTATAAATAACCTAGCAAGGTGTGAATGAGTAGATCATTGGAAATCACCACTTGAAATTTTATGAAAGTATCAAGCAAGCTGCCACTTCAGGTACAGAAATGCAAGGCCTTTAAAAATGTGTGGAACTGTGCAGGATTTTCAAATTATTCTAGATCTCATTTTCCATAGTACATTTTAATTACAGGGTAGTTTATTCAATTTTACCGCTTTTACTAAATAAAAATGTGGTATATTTTGAACTTGTGTACAGAACAGCAGATAGCAACAAGGGATATGTAAAATGCAAATCACAGTGTTCAAAACCAATAGTTCAAGGAACAAACCTAAACTGAAGTTAATTTTATGTCTGCATCTTTAATTTTACATATTTCATAAAACTGAGTTTGTTCTTCTTCATTCTGCTAAAAATAACTGATGACATGGCAAGTCTCCACATTTTGTGATTTGTTTCAGAATATTCTCTAGAGAGCAACCTTGGCCTGTCCGTGAGCCAGACAAACCTCTTTGTGTTTCCTTTCTTTCATTCAGCCTTTTAAAAATGCTTTGCTTTTAAGTTTTTACCCTAGAGCTGTAAAAAGGCAACTTGATGCAATACAGATCTCAGGATATGATGTGATTCAGAGGACATATACCAAATTTTAAAAGCACTGTTCAGTATGGAGCTTTAACAGCTTCAGTTAAAAACTGTGTTGAGCCCATATAAATGTATCATCCTCCAAGGTGGTTGAGCTCTAAAGCTGGTGAAGCAACTTTTTTAAGAGCACATGCTAAGGTTTATTTTTTTCCCCTCAATGTAGAGCTTAAGAGCAGATCTGGTAGTGCTCTGCTTCACAGAGAAGCAAGACAATACCAATCTACCAATTGGCAGTACCTTGCCTCTAAAGGGCAGGGATTGTCTGTGTCCTCTAAATTCAAAGGATGCCACTAGAAACTTTTGCCTTCTATAGATGAATTTTCAAACTGCAGAATTTCCCAGCACTGTCCCGAACTGCATTATGGGCCATTCAAAATATGTTCCTGTGTTACAAGTTGTTGACTGCTGGCCTTTGATATCATCAAAGGTAAATTAATTTACACTGCTTAAGTAAGAAGAATTTTGGGGTCCATACTTGATAAGACAGAATTTAACATTATCTCTTAATTTCAAATGCCCGATTCTGTGAAAGTCAAGAACATCTGAAGCTGAAAGCATACATCTTTTTTTTTGATAAAATGAGCAGACCTAATATAAACTAATTCCTCTCCATAAAATCTAATATAGGCTAATTCCTCTCTCCACAAACCTCAACTTCTACACCCTTAAAGCATCCCAGTTGCTGCAGTACTATTGCCTCAGCCCTTTTGAGAAAAGAAAACAGGGATGGAAGAAGCTATAGTGGAGAGAAAAGTTACACAGGTATATGTAATGTCCAAATACAGTCTAATATTAATGGCTAATTTTCTTTGCTGAGGCTGTGTTGATATCTAGCCATGATTGTAAACTTACTTCTACTCTTCAAATTTATGTGGTTTCCATTGACTACTACTTTTGTTTTGTTGATCTGAAGTAGCTCAACTTTTAGGGAGGAAAAGAAGCACAGCAATGGAGACTTCATCTATTTTTTTGATTGTGTTGTATGTGCTACATGTCTCTCACTCCTAGCAGCACTGAAAGCAAAGTCATACTTGGGCAGGTATTAGTTCAGCATGGGGCAACAGGCTAAATATTAGATCCAGGCTCTCACTGGCCTCCAGCAATAGGGACTTGTAACAACTGCTGATGAACCTTTACCAGAGAGAGGAGGAGGAAAGGGAAAACAAGACCATCTCCTGGAAAGATGCTCATCATCTGTCCTCCAGAGTTTTTTCTTGGGCACAGATTACATTTTCCACAATGCTTGCAGCATACACTCTTCTTAGAAAGCAGTGGCCAAGGTACAGCATAGTGGTGATGAACTTTGATAATGACATAGTGCAGGTGTGAGACCTCAGCACAGATTTTGGCCACACAAGGACCTGCCAGGTTGAAGTTAAAAATGCCTCAAGGTAATTGCTGCAAGGGAATTCTCTTTCTTCTGAGATCTTTTACTCTCTGAATTCATATTGCCTATGCAAACTTAGGTTGCTCATGCTGAGTGTCTGTTTCAAAAACGAAGATTGCTTTTAAGTGCTTAATTTTTATGCACTGCTTGAAGTCTTAAATTGTTATTCAAGGACAGCAAGTATATTTCCAGCAATAAAAACAACTCAGTGGGAAGTTTAACTGTTTTATCCTTGACTTTGCTGCCTCACAAAGGAGACAAGGTTTCTTCTTTACAGGACACTGCTCTAATTCAACATGCCTGCAAACTTTTTGATAAAGCATCTGTCTTTTAAATGGTACACAGATCTCAGTGCATCAAGAGTTTACAATGACAGAAGTATTAAAATACAAATCATAACATGGTGCTTTTTAAAGATACAAAGGAAAGGTAGTATTTAACATCTTGGTAATAAAAGCCCAGAGTAATAAATTAGGGCTACAGGGGACATTAGTTAAAATAAACCTTATCTTGGCTAAGATCCATAGCAGGAATCACTTTGAACAGTACAAATGAAGAGCAGTATGAAGAGCAGTCTTGGCTGTCACTTGCAATTAATGACCTTGAAGTTGTGGTGCATGTTCTTTCTTGAAACTACAGCACCCTAGCTACCCCGGCAAACTGCAGTGTGCGGAATGACACAAGTATCAGTTGTCTTCTGAAAGCCACGACATGAGTGATTATACAAACATGGCGATAAGCACATGTTTTTACCAGTCTGGCCACACTAGAAGTTTCCTGCTTGCTTTGATCTTGAACTTTCTGCCTTTCTTGCAGTTTGATCAAGATGCACAGGCAATAGCATGTAACAGTTACAAGCAGGTTGAACTCCTACAGGCTTCTGTCAATGATTTATGTACTTCAGTGTGCAGAACTTAAAAATTAAGAAAATTTAAAGCATATGAAAACATCAGTGACACAATCCAATGAAACTCTTGATCCTTACTTACGCTAGTCAGGATTCATATCCCTCTTGGAAAGGTGAACTTGTCCGCAGTTATTTCAAAGTGGAATTCCTGTTTTCTCAGCTGATGATCACTCTCATAGGATTGTGCTCACTTCAGCCAGCTATATGTGGGACATCCTATCAAGACACACCTACTCACTTGCTACAAAATCCATTTCTTCAGCCACTTCTGCATCCAGAAGTTGCAACATCTGGTTTCCCTGTCCCTCCAAATGGCCACTGCCTACTATATTTTGTTTGCTAAATAATTGTGTTGGGTGAATGATCTGAGTTGATCATCTGGTCTGCTTCAGTGGTTATCAACTTTCCTCTAGACAAGGCTTGTCTTGAAAAAGACCCTGTCTGAGCCAGATCTTTTTTACTACCTCCCTGTGCTCATCCATCTTGTGGTCAGCCATCTCCTCCAGTAGTACCAAGACTGTCACTCTTGGCTTAGGGCTCACTTCTGACCCATACTTATTCATTCTGCTTCCTCCTGCTCAATCTGAACCTGCTTCCCACAGAACAGGCACTGAAGCCAGGCTAGCAAGCCTACCTGCACCTGGCAAATCCACTTCAGAGCCTCTTAGTCATTTCAGTACTCTCTCCCCATGCTCTAAGCTCCTGAGGCATGCTGTAAAATCAGTCCAGCCACCCTCAAGATCCCCACTGAACTAAAGCACTGTTCTTGCACCTCTCCAGTGAGATCTCAGTTACCTGTGGCATCCCCTTGCAGGTTCAGCAAGACAGTCTGGACATATCGTATACATTCAGGTGGTACAATGATGGTGTAAGCTGGCTCTTGCCAGAGAAACAAGTGAAAGGAGAAAAAAAATCCATGAACACTCAGCCTTGAAACAAATTAAAGTTTCCTGACTCACATGCATAGCTTGACACAATTACCTTATGCAAAAACTTGTCAAATGTGAGTACCAAAATATTTTGTTTAATCAAACATCCCATATTGTACCATAATATTAGTCTTGGCTGTGCATGTGTCAGGGGAGCTCATATCACCATGAATCACTTCTTCTATTTGTTTGAAGACTTTTGGTGGGTGGTTTGGAAGGAGAGATGTGGTCTTGTTAACTCGGGAATGTTCCCATTTCAATGATTTAAGCTTCAGAAGGGAAAGTCCCTGAAGCTGGTATGGAAGTTAGATTCCATGCCTTGACACACCCCCACCTCCCACGAGATCTCTGCTTGCTTGAAAATTATCTGTGTATTTAAAGTCAGTAAAGCTAGAAGGATTGTTGCAACAACAGTGACCTATGCCTGGATTGGGGTTTATCTCCTACCCCATTCATATAACATATGACAAGGTTACTGAAAAATCAGATATTTTCAATGGAGAGGCATTTCTGCCCACAGATTCCTGTGGCTTCTTCTGTCATACATCTTTCTTTTCTTACAATGGAAAGTTTAAAAGTAAACAAAACCTGGGGACCAAAACCAGCAAGTCAAAGCAGCCAATTAATAAAGGGAAGAATACTCTAGGTCAAGGGAGATGAACTGATCTGCCTCCCCCAACAGACTATTCAGATGCCAAAACAACTGCTATCGCAAAGCTTATGCATGACCCAGTCACTTTTTGTTCTGAAAACATTTCCTGCTACAACAGACTGCTTGGCCCTGGAGCCCCTGTTTTCCTGTGGTTTTCACTGTCAGAAAGTGTGTGGATTTGCATTACTTGTATCAACACAGCAGCAGTCAGCAGTATTTTAAATATCATCAAGGCACAGGGAGTCAATGGCATCAGTTCTGACTGACTAAAAAATGGATTATTTTTGCCAGTATCTTTTGCCAAGTATATTTACATGAAAAATATTACCAACTCCTGTATTCACGTGTGTGCTCAGCACAACTCTGTGTTACCTGTGAATACCTGGGCTGCTTCTAAATAAGCCACAGTAGCATAGAGTTTCACATGCCATAACTAGCCCCATCTTTTCTGGAATGTTGGCTCATCCACCTTCACTCCATACACAGTGCAACACAGGTACGCCCCTCAGGATAAGTTCACACATCAACCTGAAGGTGTGATTGTATCATGGGTTGCTAACCACAGCTTTTGGATTGTAGTTGTGATGCTTTAAGATCACAGTCCTCAGCACATGCCAGCAACCAAAGTAAGCATAACCAGATATATCAAGGCAATAAAAACTCTTGTTTCGTCCCTCCCTACAAGCCCATCTTATTCTTCCCTTCCATGGCAGCAAAAACTTGCACCTTCCCCGACTACAAGGAACTGAAGCCTGGCTGTTCAGAAGCCAGAGGATGATTCAGCATCAGGAGGACATACGTGGCATGGGGTGAAGGTTGTACCCCTCTACATAGTGTAAGGTGGGGGAGAATGCCCCTAGGCATGAGCTGGGGCTCATTTCTCACCCTTATGTGTTCACATTAGTGGGTGTCTGCTCTTGCACTGGAAGAAAATAAGGTCTTTTTAGGTCTGTTTTATGATTTTTGACCTGTGCTAACCCACCCCCATAGTTAATATCCTTATATTCTTAGAAATCCACTGCATCCACAGATGCTGCTTTGATGCTCCACTGTTACTGTCACCCAGATTAAAATTCGCATGCTCCTAGTGTCCAAGTCCATAGTTGTCAGGGTTTAAATAGAAAAGGTCCCTTGACTACAGCTTTACTTTTGTGAATAAATGGAACTGCCTCAATCTCTTCAGACCTAGCAACCCATAACTCCCATGCTTGAGCTGACCAGCATTTAAAATTAAGTCTTTCCTGAAGTGTATCCATAGAGCTCTTCCTCTGGAAGACATACTCCAGAAGGTTATGGTCCTTAGGAAATGACTGGCTGGCTTCTGTGCTTCATTCTGTTAGTGCAGATTCAAAGTTCTCCTTCTGTTCTTTGCCCTGTCCTTCCTCCATCCACTAGGACCTTAAGGACTTGGGTTATGGGGCCACAGCGGTTCTCTTACTTGCTTTGTTTGAAGCTGATCCACTTTGCAAACAAGAACTGAATATTCACCAAGAAAAAGAGATAAAATTAAATGAAAAAAAAAAACAACAAAAAACCAAACAAACAAAAATGTCCTTGATGACTTGAAGACCAGCAGCTGGAAGCCAGGTATGGTACACAACTGAGGAGCAGCCTACCTGCCCTCTAGCTTGTTTGAGCTTTAAATTCTGTTAGTACAAAATGCCACACATTCCATAGGAGGAATAATTTATCCTTCCCATCCCATCATGATCCATTTGTACTTCCCTTCCTCCTCCCCCACATCTTGGAAACTGCTGACTGGGACTGTCTTAGGCAATGGGCAGAAATCTAGGGTTCAGAATGTTTCAAGAAGAACTGAAATCATACTTTTCAATCCTAGATGAGTTCTCCAAACTGAAGTTTTGTATAGAAAAAGTGTCTGGTTTTCCTAGTGTTAGAAGGAAGAAGTGACTCTAACACTTGCTAGATGCTTAATCCTGTGCAACTTTGGTACCTAGCTTTTCACAATGTATTCTTCAGAGGATGAGTACATAAAGGTTTTGGGCATTAGGAAAAAAAGCAAGTATTTTGAAGCATTTGCACCAGGCAAACCAAATGATTTGTATAAAATACCATGGGGTGTCTGTGAGAACAAGAACTGAACCACATTTTTTAAGGTTTGGGCAACTGCTGATGTTAGTGAACACCCTTCCTCTTTCTGGCTGTTAATGGACATGTTTGCTTGCTGTGTGAAATGCCTGGGATAGTATTTGGCTTCTGGTAAACAAAGGCAAAAGAGTCAAGATTCAAGTTGTCCTGTAGCCTGCCTGCTTACCTATAGTCATAACTGAGGCTATAATAATTGCCTTCTCCTTATGATCAAGAGTAAAACAGCTGCTATTTTAGCAGATCGCCAAGCCCTTGCAGCGGTATGGCGTATTTTACTTCCTGAAGTCACCTGTCTCATACTTTACGAAGTTACCTGTCAAAAAGAGAAACAGCAGTGTTCTTGCTTGCTCTATTTTTGTCCAAGATTTAGTTATAATAAAAATCTATTTAATGAAACCAGACATCTTTAATTTCCTTTCCTGCTTTGATGAAGAAAAAAGGGGGGAGGGGAGCAATAACCTATCATTTGACTACAGCCTTCAGTTACTGTTCTGAGAATCTAGCAGCCCTTGTGCAAAGGCTTTAAAACCATGTAAAGCTATTCCCTGTGTTCCTTTATGTTACTTCAGAGAATTCACCATAATGACTTCTGATCACGGCACTTCCTGATTGCAGGATTGCAACTTGCTTCTGTATAAGGGAGTGCAAAAATACAGCATTTATGGTTGGATTGAGCAGGAAGGCTGCACCTGCAGGGAGAGGCATGGGGCATGTGATTGCTTTCTGGAACAGTAGAGCTATTAGCTTTGTGGCAAAGGCCTAGAGCTGGGAAGAGTCTGTTCATTGTGTTGAGGGAATTGCTTGATTGACTGCTGAAGCCTGCTGTATGTGTGAAACATTTGTCTGTTTTCTTCTCTGTGATTACAGTTGTTTCATTAAGTAAAAAGGGAAAACTACAACATTTATAGTCTAGGCATCTGTTACCATTTCATCTCAAAGCATCACCTGTCATATTCTTTATGCTAAGGGGCATCACCTTAACCAAAAGACCAAATGAAACCGGTATTTATGTGTAAGCCAGACATTTATCAGTTTGCATCTCAGAAAGCGAATGAAAACCTTGGTTAAGCTTTCGTTATTGTTGTTCTTTTGGTTTGCTCATGGAACAAATATTGCATAGATATTGTTATTGAGTTATGCTTACTGCAGAACTCCTGAATGGAAAGCAGAAGCTCACTGAGCCCAAGCTCAGTAATTTTTTTCCTCATGCCCTCTTAACAATGAGCCTTCCAGGCTATTCACACATTCATACTATCCACAAATTGCACTACAGAAGGGAAATTCCCTGCTAGGCAGATCCCTACAGCTACATAGCCTGGATCTATCACCAGAATGGTGAAAAGTAGACATAAGGGAAGAAAGAGAGCATGCAGAATCCAGTAGGTCAAACATCCTCATTCTACATAAGCTAATGAGAGAAAATGCATGATCAACACAGGAATGGAGACTACTGCAAGCCAACACAGCTGCCCTCAGTTTCTTTTTTGGCTGCTTCTCTGCCATGTGGGACTATTGGGAACATCTTCAGGGCTTGTTTTTGTCTAAGGCACATAGGAAAGAACGAAAGGAAGCAATGAAAGAAAATGGTCACACAACTGGGATGAATATTGAGAAAAGGAATGTCCAGGGATATTTAGGGTAAGATCTTTTTCCTCCTGAAGCAGAACTGCTGATAACTATGCATGCATGACTATAGAAGGAAATAACTGAAAATAGGATTCTCTTTCAATTCAAGGAGAATCCAGCCTTCTCATCTTACATTAGTTTTACATGAAAAAGACATTTTCTGGTCTACACAGCTTTTTGTGTAGTTGTGAAGATCTGAGCTCTGTTGTAAATATGTTTTGTAGCAGGTTTGAGGTACAGTGAGTCACTGGACAGTGGGGTTGAGGTAGGGGACTGTGCCTTCCCAGAGAACTCCTTCCTGTGCTGTTTCTTATCCATATGCTGTGATTTAGCTTTCCTTCCCTTTGCCATTTGGTCTTTTGTTTGTGTGATTTGTAATAAGAATGAACATCACAGTACTGGGAAGAAACCTCACAGGTCAAGTCCAGGCTCCAGTTGTCATCAAATATAGTTACAGTGATCACAACTGACGCAAAACTGTGCAGTATGAATGCTTTGATGTTGTCCAATCTTAGTAAATGGTTGTTATTTGTCAAGTGAGAGTCCTGCCAATTTGTAATGAAGCTGGAATTTTCAAGTGGAAATGAGGGAAATGGAGAAGCCGGCTGAATGGAACTAAAAAGACCTCATCACCTTGCAGCTGTTGCAATGTGAGAAAAACATTTATTTAGAAGATAAAAAAGTTTCAAAAGGCTGGATGCTCACAAAAAAAAATCTCCTGCTCCACCTGCATGGAGAGTGTGGGAGTTTCTAATAGCTAATGACATAATTTATTGACTTTCTGAGAGTAAAGGGGATGCTCTACAGCTAGAAAATTCTGTAAGTCAGCACACAAAATAGTGCTGAGATTGAATGACTTTGCAGGATCACCTGTCCACAAAGGCACTGGTGATTGCAAAGCTCTTCTGCTGCCATAGCAGAGTCAAATAAAAAGTACCATATTTTCCCAGTATGCAGCTGGATTAAGAGATTGGTGGAACATTCTGAGTTTAGCAATTCAACACACCAAAGCAAGGGGCAGGAAACTTCAGGAGTAACATGGCAACATGGCCTCTTTTGAGTGGCAAACAGCAAAACGGACATAGAACCAGGCCCTGAGCACTATGGTGTGCCTCAGGAGAGATATCAACAACATTAAGAGTACTTGGATCTCATTGGGTTCAAAACCCAGCAGCTTCTATTTGTGTAAAGGTAAAACATGACCACCACTCTAAGCTCCTGGTAACATGCTTGTTGTCTACATTGGAGGAAAAAACAGTCTAACACAAGGGCCTTGAAATGATGCTAACCCTTGTTTCAAAATATGTGTTGGTGCAGAATACTCAGTCTAAGGCAATTCCAGACATTGATTTGGGCCTTGCAAATACATCAACAATTGCTGCATCAGGGGAAAGAGACCTGGTAAAGCTGCTAGGTAGGTGCAACAGCATCACACAGAAGAATAAGATACAGACCAGGCAGAAGGAAGAAATTGACATTCTGCAAGGGCATCCATCCATTAAGCTATGGAGACAGTAAACAACTTGAATTTTACACAACAAAACCCACTTTCAGATGAAGCTTGATTCAAGGTTTGCTGCTTTTGTATTTCAAACCAGGAAAAGTGGTGAAAAGCAATAAAGAAAAGTTGCAGAAAACCTGGTGCTTCCAAAGACCCTTCTGGAAAAAGGCTTCTATGGAGCTTTCTAGAACGAGAGTTTGCTGAAACTGATACAATATTTGCTAAACCTCTGTGTTACAAAATGGAGGGATAAAGACTGGCAAAGAGAATTCATTTCAAGGGTCATGCTTACAATCAATCCAAGGTTTTAAAGAAAATATTGGGCTCTATCCCAAAGTGAAAAATGTTGAAACTGCTGGACAAAGCAGTTGGCTGATGTCTTTCAGGAAGAAACTGGAACAGATTGGAACAGATAGAACCAAAAATTATACTTGAAGATGAGGCTGCTTAAAAGCTCATCCACTGTGTCACACTACTGCAGAAGAGAGGCAGACCACTAGATGTATAAGAAGCTCACTGGAGTAAGGTAGAGCACGTTACAGTGGCAGTAATAAAAGACGGGGTCTCTGATGACTGCAAGAACACCAATAGCATAGCATAAAAATCACTATCTCTTATCTGCAGTTAAGAATATATTTATCTTATTAGCTGGTGATAAGAATTTTCTTAAGGTATACTCAGTCAAATCCTACATAAAATGGAGATTAACAATGATAAGAAGTGGTGTTAAGAAACATTAGCTTACCAGGGTATTTTGCTGTAAAACAGGCTGGTGTTTAGAACAAATGTGCCTCCTTTGCCAGTAAAGACATCTTGCATTGGTTCCCCTTGGCGTGACAGAAACAGTAACTTTGCATGCATTGAAAAATTGTATTAAAATGCCTCTTGCCTTTGCTTGTAGGTCTCTTACCTCTGCCAAGTTTAATTATGCTCACATTGAGAGAGAAACCCCCAAATGCACTCTGGGGATGTAAAAGGGTTTGCTACAGGCCGCTGTTCTGTCATTTGAATGTTCACACAAAGAAGGCAATGGGCATGACTACTACTTCTGAAAGCCTACTGTTATGCCATTCATGCCCAGGAGTCTCAGTCAATAAGAAAACCTATTTGTTATCTTACCATTAGAAGCAGAAGATAACAATAAGCCAGCAGCAAAAAGAACAGTCTTGCTACAGGCAAGTTAAGCCTCCAGGAAATTGGTAATAATTAATTCTGGCTTAAACAATAGACTATAGCACAAAAACGGACTATTTCCTAACTCCCCAGCACCCACAGAGAACCATCACACAATTTTTCATAAAATAATCAACTCCACAGGATGAACTGTTACAGCTTGCCCTTCTCCTTAGAATCATACAGGGAAGGGTGAGCCTGTCTTAACACAGGAGACATAAAGAGCTCAGCATATTTAATCTGAATCCTGTCACAGACATGCTTAATGTCTGGAAATTGACCAGGGAAATGGAAACACCAAGGAAAGGCCACAGACCAGCAGTGGCACAAGCACAAACATATATTGGTAGCTTACAAACCAGTATAAATATTCTGATAAGGCCAGAAAAAATGAATTACTTTTAAACTGAAACTGACACATAGTAAGCTTGCGATCTTGAATGTAGCACGTGTAACTCAATGACCTACCTGTGAAGTTGCTTCCAGTCTTATATTCCTTATCGATACAGCAGCCTTCCCTTGAAAGCCCTTTTCAGCAGTTCCCTTCACCTTTTTTATCATGTACTTGCTGCAGTCAAGATCTGTCTCACTCATTTCTTGCAGCTGCTGCTAACCCCATTCATTTCCAGGGCGTCCGATCTTCCAGTGATTTAGCATTTCCTTTAAATTCCAGTTCATAAAAGGGACATTTAAGGGATTAAATCCTCAGGTTCAGGACCCTCAATTAATTGTTTCTTAAAAGAACCTTATCTCTACCACTGCTTTTATTCATGAATTTAACTGTGTACAGTCAGATACAATAACATGAACCAGGTAAACTGAGGTGCCACCTGGTAATTATTTCTAAAATATCAGTAGATACATACCATACATCTACACAGCTTTATATACAAAGTTTTATAGATTTATTTGTTTCAAGAGGACAGTACAGACTTTTTTTTTGTGAATTAAAAACACACTAGGGACAACATAGGCGCCCTCTGGAAGCTATCAGGGAACTGGCTACCCTGAGTTTGGAGAAGGCTGAGGTTCTTAATGACTTCTTTGCCTCAGTCTGTACTGGCAAAGGCTCTTACCAGACCACCCAAGTCTTGGAAGGCAGATGCAGGGACTGTGAGAATGAAGACCCTAGGCCTACTGTAGGAGAGGATCTGGTTCAAGACCATCTGAAGAACCTGAACGTGCACAAGTCCATGGGACTTGATGAAATCCATCTGCAGGTCCTGAAGGGGCTGGCAAATGAAGTTGCTAAGCCACTGTCCATCACATTTGAAAAATCAGGTGAAGTTCCCAATGACTGGAAAAAGGGAAATATAACCCCCATTTCAAGAAGGGGAAAATGGATGACCTGGGGATTTACAGACCAGTCCGTCTCACCTCTGTGCCTGGCAAAATCTTGGAACAGATTCTCCTGGAAGGCATGCTAAGGCACATGAAAAACAACAAGGTGCTTGGTGACAGCCAGCATGGCTTCACTAAGGGGAAATCCTGCCTGACCAGTTTGGTGGCCTTCTATGGTGGGGCTACGGAACTGATGGACAGAGGTAGAGCAGTTGACGTCATCTACGTGGACCTGTGCAAAGCATTCGACACTGTCCCACACGACATCCTTGTCTCTAAAGTGGAGAGACATCAATTTGATGGATGGACCACTCGCTGAATAAAAGCTGGCTGGATGGCCGCACGCAAAGCGGTGTGGTCAGTGGCTCAATGTCCAGTTGGAGACCAGTAACGAGTGGTGTCCCTCAGGGATTGGTGTTGGGACCAGTCTTGTTCAACATCTTTGTCAGTGACATGGACAGTGGGATTGAGTGCGCCCTCAGCATGTTTGCTGATGACACCAAGCTGTGTGGTTCGGTTGATATGCTGGAGGGAAGGAATGCGATCAAGAGGGACCTTTACACGCTTGTGAGGTGGGCTGATGCCAACCTTATGAAGTTTAACCATGCCGAGTGCAAGGTCCTACACCTGGGTTGGAGCAATCCCAGGCACAGCTACAGGTTGGGCAGAGAAGAGATTCAGAGCAGCCCTGCGGAGAAGGACTTTGGTATGCTGGTCGATGAGAAACTGAACATGAGCCGGCTTCAGTGTGTGTGCTTGCAGCCCAGAAAGCCAACTGTATCCTGGGCTGCATCAAAAGAAGCATGACCAGCAGGTCAAAGGAGGTGATCCTGCCCCTCTACTCTGCTCTTGTGAGAACTCACTTGGAGTATTGTGTGCAGTTCTGGTGTCCTCAACATAAAAAGGGCATGGAACTGTTGGAACAAGTCCAGAGGAGGGCCATGAGGATGATCGGGGGCTGGAGCACCTCCAGTATTAAGATAGGCTGAGAAAGTTGGGGCTGTTCAGCCTGGGGAAGAGAAGGCTGTGTGGAGACCTCATAGCAGCCTTCCAGTGTCTGAAGGCGGCCTATAAGGATGCTGGGGATGGACTCCTCATTAGGGACTGTAGTGATAGGACCAGGAGTAATGGGTTCAAACTTAAACAGGGGAAGTTTAGATTGGATATAAGGAGGAAGTTCTTTATTGTAAGGATGGTGAGGCACTGGAATAGGTTGCCCAAGGAAGGTATGAATACTCCATCCCTGGCTGTGTTCAAGGCCAGGTTGGACAGAGCCTTGGGTGATATGGTTTAGTGTGAGGTGTCCCTGCCCATGGGAGAGGGGTTGGAACTAGATGATCTTAAGGTCCTTTCCAACCCTAACTATTCTATGATTCTAAGATATAGGAAGGTTGATTCACATGTGGGTACAGCTTATACAGCTCAGTTCATAAGAGCTCCAGTAAGTACAAGAAAAACTAACTAGTAATAAACTCCTCTTTCACAGGAGTTTCATATAGACTGTGTTGGTTCATTAATAGAAATATGATTAGATTTCAGTAGATGGTTTGTCTAAATAGCCTGAAAGATCCAATGTGTTTCAAACACATCCTGAATTATGATGAAACTGTGAACAATTGTCCCCCTTTATTGATGGCAGCTCTTGAACAGACTGTGAATCATGTGAATCATTTTTATCCAAATGGCTGTTTGGAATTATTTGAAACACACCACATTATGGTCTTACCATCCTGCAATAATAATAATAGAAGAAAGTTTAATCCAGATATTTAGCAGGCAAAGTATGTTATGGGTCCAAATGTGCCCAATGAATGAATAGCATGCCACCATTTCACTGGCTTTATCAAGCCTCTATGAAGCTTTAGTAGACATCATGCCTTCCATCAGGTCCATTATTGTCCACACTGCTCAACATTTGTAGTAAAATTTGTCACATTACAGTCACATTACAATCACTATTCGGAGACTTGCTAACACACTTTGAGGAACCAGAAGTTTCTCCAGCAGAGTCCAAAGACAGGATATTAAGTCAAAACCAATAAGGTGATATTATAACATTGCTGATGAGGAAGCTGTTATTAAAGTAGAAATTCCACTTTTCCCCTTTGTAGAAAAGCCCACAGTGAATTTGAATCACGCTAGTGGAAAAAAACCAACCCTGCAGATAGGTGGGAGAGGTTTGTGTACAATAAAACAACTGAATTTGTACCATTTGTCTCAAATAGCCTGAGTTGTGTCTTCACAGTATATCAAATAATGATTGAAAAGGACAGTAATGGAGAAGGATGCAGTATTTTCAGTATGATAAGGTTGAGTGTAACTGCTTAAATCAATAGCACCAGGTTGAAGTACAGAATTCTGTAGATGCGTAGCAGAAGGCAAATGAAGGCATGTGAATATATGCATCCCATATTAAGCTAGACTTACAATTTACTAGAGATTTGTCTTTTGCTTTTCCAGCTTTGGTAGCTGTTTCCTCTAGGTGTTCCTAAAGAGTTAAAGCTGAATCAAAGCTCACATATTGTTGTATATTTTTATTAGTGCTTGCCATGTTTTGAACCTCACAGGAATGGGCAAAGCAGCCCTACAGGTGTATGTGCAAGTTTGTACATATCTACAACCTTGGCTATTTAGAAGCCCTGTAAGTAACTGGCTTGCTTCATAATGACTTAATGTGTAGAATAAACATGATTTTAGCCAAATTGCCAACTCATTAATATAATTGCTCCAATACATAAATATTTTTGGATTGTGATTAGAGGAATTTATGATTAGGAATGCACAGTCATTTTAAAGATTCCATAGTGTTTTCTTTGGAGCCAAAAGAGACAACACAATAGTTAATTAAACAGCCTTCCTTGAGTGTGATTTCTTATATGCATCAGAAAAGCATAGAGGCTGGTGTACAGCTCTTACATCCACATCTGCTTTTATCTTTGGAGTGTCTTCAGAGCCAACCAGAAGAAATTTATAACTGATGTTTATTCAGGACATAAACCCAAATTAATGCATTTGGAACAATGTGTTCTTGCTCCCATTCATATAAAGAAATTTGCCTTTGACTTGAACGAGAGCAGTGCTGGGCTCTCCGCAGCTACTGATTATACATGTCAATATTAGGCTGTGTTTGAATGATGCTGTATTATGCATAAGAATAAAGCACCACAGAGTTGTTGTGAGACACCAGGCAACATAATTACATGGATTGCAAGAGAAATACAAAGCAAAAAATAGCACTATATATTAATAGCCCATCTCTGCCTTCCCTCATTATATCTGAACCTTTGTTGACTTAATTAGGAATAATTTTGAAGTTAAATCTGTATTTATTTTTCTGGTGATGGCCTTGCTCTGAAAGTACAATGAGGAGCCCTTGTTGACATGACTGAGCAGGATATTGTATTTTATTAAATTTACTTTGGAGACTTCTGACACCAATTGCTAGCATGTTTGTAGTCCAAATCTCATTGAAAATCTAATATCAACATGAGCTTAGAATAATACCCATATGTTGTTCCTGGATGAAGAAAACACTCCCAACCTGTATCGGTAGACTACAGGAGGCCAAGATAAACCTCAGTGTAACTTCAGGTAAAGGAGACTGGTTTCATTTTTTTTTTTTTTTTTTTTTAATTACATTTATTTAACAGGATATTAGAAAATATTTCCCACTCTGGATCCACAGCAGTATGAAAAGAATATTTGAAAAACATTATCAATGTCTGCAAACAATAATTATAGCTAGTACGAATGCTATTACCATCTGAGGTAATACCAATCTTATATATTTATTCTTAAAATAGGGAAACAATCCTAGTCTCAGTTCATAAATGTGGAAGGGTGGCACACAGGCACTTAGTGACCATCTGAATTCCACATAGAAAGAACTGGGGAGAGAAGGGAACAAAGCCTCAGCTCAGAACCTAAACCATGTTAGAATCTGTCTTCTCAGAAAGAATAAAAACCTATTCTTGCCATGTAATTATTACGATATAGACCAGATTTTGAAAGTCCTCAGTCAATAGCAGGATTTCAAGGTGGATTTCATACCTAACCATAGGTATGAAATACCTTGGGTTTTTCATTATCAAACTTGAGGGTCAAAATGAGTAGCTAAAGTTTAAGTTTTCTCCAAAGCAAGACCCTTCATCTTCTCACAGTATCAAAAAGGTTTCTCCAGTTTAAATACCCAAGCTATAACAGGACATAACAGGCTCAGGATGTAGTAGATCATCTGAACTTGGGTTGATTGCTGTAAGGCTTCCAAATAGGAATTCAGCAGCAAATAGTGTTCAGCAGCAAAGATAGCAGAAAGAAGACCTTGCAGGCATATGCAGCGTCTTGTAATTCAGTAACAAAGATACAGTCTCTGGGAAAACAATCTCTTGGAAACTAGCTAATGATTGACTCGCTATTTACAGAAGGCTTCATTAAGCCTTTCCTGCTGCCTGTACTTTGTCTTTTCTATCATTACAACAGTGACAGCTTTCCTATGTTATAATTACATATTCATAGACATGGTTTCAGAAATTTGCAAGAACCTGCAAATAAAACCATGCTATAGCTAATTACCACAATGTTTTATTATTAATGGTAATGGATATAACATTACAACATGATTTTTTCTTTTATAAAGATGTTAATTATTCCTTATATTTTCAAAAGAAAGCAGCACGGAAAGCATCTTTATGACATTCTCAGGTTCATATTGTAAAAGCTGTAGTGACAGAATTAAGGTGGTTCATCCTAAAACCTCACTGACACTTAGAATCATAGAATCACAGAATCTCAGAATGGTTTGCATTGGAAAGGACCTGAAGATCAACAAGTTCCAACCCCCCTGCCATGGGCAGGGACACCTCACACAAGACCATGTCACCCAGGGCTCGGTTCAACCTGGCCTTGAACACTGCCAAGGATGGAGCATTTACCACTTCTTTCGGCAACCTTTTCCAGTGCCTCACCACCCTCACAGTAGAGAACTTCTTCCTTATACCTAATCTGAGCTTCCCATTTTAGTCTTTATTACAGCTACCCTACATTTACAGCAATTATACTGAGAATAATCTGAACTCCAATCTGCTGGCAGTCTGTCCTGTGTTTTCCAAAGCCTGTTCTAAACCAGTGCTGAGTTTACAATATGTTTCCAACCAGGAAATGTTATGTTTTCAGTAGCAAGGTGGCATTTTCTTTCTTTTGAGTTTCCATGTTTATTACTAACATAAAAGTTGCAATCTTGAAACTGTATTATGAATCGTGATTCCTAAACTGAGAATCAAGAGCTAGAGAGAGAATGAGAAGTGAAAGGAGCCAGAAGGAGGTTAGGAAAGATGTGCAAGCTTTCCATAATGTATCAAATAAAAAAAAAGGGGGGGAAATAAAAAATAAATAGCTAGAAATTAGTAACTCAGAACTGGCTAAAATAATAAATTCATTTGTTTCTACTGCGGTATGTTTTAGTAAGAATAACGTAGGATTTGACTATGCAGTGCAGGAACAGCCACAACAGAAAACAGTGCCCTTCTACATCAGCAAGTTTTCTTCCTTTGGTACCCACTGGAGCTGCTGAGCACCAGAGGAATGGGGCATGCCCTGCTCCAGGGCCTGGCCTACTCACACCTGCAGCCAGGGCTCATGTCTAACACCCTGCTCACCAGGCGAGAGGCTCACACAGCTGGATTCTACCTCACGTGCTGCCTGGTGTCTTAACCCACCCCACTGCAGCATGTGAGCCTCCCTCTCATGCTGCAATGCGATAACATATATGAAACGTGGGGAGTCCTGCTGACCTGCCATTGGGATGATGGCCCTCCGGCCATCAGCACTTGGCATGGTGAGGAACTGTCAGTTACACAGCCCTAAGGGCAGGAGGAGAAGGGGTGTGCAGTGTCCACATCAGTTTTAGGGCCTCCCTCTGTCCTTGGGCATCACCGACACAGCCTCGGGCACAGTTTAATATAGCAGTATTTCACATACAGGAAATGAAAGCTCCCAAGAAGGCAATGTATGTACAGAGGAAGCCGTGACCTCCTCTCTTCCTTAAGCCTTCACAGCTCTTCAGAGGGCACTCACTCTCCTGTCCCTTGTACACACACAGACTTGGCCAGCCTGTAAAACAGGAACTAAAAGACAAGAACGTGGCTGACAAGGGAGCTGCCTCTTTCACTTACTCATGTGTCTCCACAGCGCCAGCAAAGATGGATGAGCTGCTTCTGCTGTGGGAGGAGCAGCTGTCAGGGCTTGCTTTACAGGAGGCCTCTGGGGACCTGTAACCTGCCTAGATCTGAGACAACTCCCATACACTGTCCTCCAGCCTCTGTTTTCTAATATCTCCCTCATTACATGGAGTAGAACATCACATATGTAGTATCCAATAAAACAAGGTAATCAAGCACAATCTCAGAGTCATGATTGCAATACAAATAACTGACAGAAGCTCACAGAAGACAGGAAATTGAGAGCGACTGTAAATAACAACAAACAGAAAATTAGCTCCTGTGGAAATTGCACAATTAGAAGCCTGGGCAGACATGAATAGACTCCACTCCCAAAAATCATGGCCACAGTTAGCAAGAAATAGTCTAACATTTGGTGAGTGGGCGAGGGCCAGAGCCCAAAACACTGCCAGAGACCAAGTAGAATAAAAGCCAGGCAGTATTTGCTTAATTCTGGCACTGGAAAACATTTGGGCCTGCTTACTCTAGGGGCAGGGGGCAGGGGCAGAAATATTTCTTCCTGGCTTGTAGAGTGGCTGCAGTGTTCCTCTGATTTTAAAACTTGGAATGGTGGTGCTGAGGAAAGATAAATTAACATCTTGTTAGGTTTATCACACTTACCATTTCCTACAAGTACTACGCCCTCTGCACAGAAATTCAAGTGGGACCAAGGAGCAGTCTGGAGAGGACTAGAGATTTCTGTTGTGCTAAAGTGGGGTCCAAGTGAGAACTAGGCTATGGCTTGAGGAGTACTTAGTACCCCTTGCGTGGATGGCTGCAGATGAATGGCTGTAGTAGCATCATCCATGTCTTTTTCAATTTGAAATACACTGAGCAGATGCCAAAGCTGCTGATACTGTTCACTCAGGTAGTCCTAGTATGACAGTCCTGTTGTGCAACATGGGCTGGGGTTTCAGAGGTGGAACTTGAACTACCCACTCTTTGGAACATCCATAAAACTTGCCTCCTGGCTCATCATGCTTACAGCTATTCAAGCATACAAGTTCTGTATGCTCACAGTGAGGTCCTACTGTGAGCTTAGCATCCATTTGTCAAAGTGAACTGCAGTTCATAGTATAGAAACAGAGAGAACTTACACGAGGGTTCTGATTTACAGAGATTGTGTGATTTACATTCCACACTGATTCAAAGGCAGGTGTGGAGCAATCTCCACATACTGAATCCACATAAGCAGACTACCTACAAGTTAATTAGAGTTGTGCAAGGAAGCGTAAGAAGTTATGGAAGGAAAATAGCAAATAGCATATAGGAAAATATACTGGTAACATTGCAGTAGTGTTGCCATGATTCCACAAGTCATTGAACTATTGTATAAAGCACATTTTAGAGAAAAGGAAAAGGCCATAAACAAAACAGAATATTTTACTTTAATGATGCATGAGTTTCAGAGACTTAAAGTTTTCAAGATTTTTCCTCTGTTACTTTGAGGGCTCAAGTCCGTCTTGATGAAAAGCAGAGGCGTTCAGATGATTGCATGCAGGAGTCAATGCTTTCAGGAGAAATTCTCGTACAGGGGGACTCCTAAGAAACCCGAGAGCTCCGTCAGCAGGTGAGGGCCGCTGCCGGCCCCGCTGTCCCTGGACGATGTCCCTGGGCGATGTCCCGGCCCAGCCCCGCTGGAGGGTGACCGCTCTCTGGCTCTGCCCCTTCCAGCGAGGGAAGCTTCAGGCGGCCGAAACCAAACAGGAAAGGCGCGGGCAAGGCTTTGAAGTCCCGGGGACTGCCAGGCCAAGGGGCAGGTGTCCGCCCCCGCCCACACGCTCCGCCCGGGGCGGTGCCAGCCTCCGCTCCTGCAGCGATGCCGGCCGCTGCGGGGCGGGACTGGCGCTCCGCCCCACCCGGCACCCCCCGCGGAGACACCGGGGGCCGCCTCGGGGCTCCGTGCCCTGAGAGCCTGGGTGCCCCTCGCTCCGGACGCTGCCCCCACCCCCTCGGCCTCCCGCCTTCCCTTCTCCTCCCTTTCCCCTCCCCTCCCGGTCCCTCCTCCCCGCCGGCGCCGGCCGTGTCCGCTTCGCTCCCCGCCCCGGCTGAGGGGCGGCTGCCGCCGCTGCTGCTGCTGCTGGCGGCTCAGGCAAAATGTGCGAGCGCGGCAGCTTCTACCGGCAGGAGCTGAACAAGACTGTGTGGGAGGTGCCCCAGCGCTACCAGAACCTCACCCCAGTGGGCTCCGGTGCTTACGGCTCCGTCTGGTAGGTGCGGGGTAGCGGGAGAGGGGCTGGGAGCCGGCAGGTGCTGCCGGGCGGCGGCGGGGACGGACAATGCCGGGGAGGCGGCCGTGTGCGTGGAGCAGAATGGGAGGGGAAGGGGGCGCCCGCCGGGCTCAGCGGGGCCGGCCTGCAGCGTGCCGGGCCGGGGGCGTGCCCGCCGGGCTGTGCGGTGCAGGGGCTTTCGCCCTCGGGCCGGGCCGTGCCTCACCGTAACCCGGGCAACCGGGCCCGCCACCGCCGGAGGGCGGCCCCTGCCGGCCCTCCCACCGCTGCCCTCGCGGCTGCCCCCCGCCCGGCGAGGCACCTGTGAGGGAGCCGCGGCTGCCCCGAACCCGGGAATCCTGCACAGTCATGGTGTGTCCGGGCGGGCAGGACCGGGGCGCAGTGCGGGGCACGGCTGGTGGAGCTCTGCCCGCTGCTGCCCCGGGAGCGGCCGCGGCCCCGCCGGCCCCAGCGCCGGGCTGTGATGGGGGTTCCCCTTCCCGGCGGGACCGCCCGCGCTGCCCGGGATACACACCGCGAGCATGGGTCCTGGCCGCAGGAACAATGGGGGGAAGCTCCTGGAGCGGGGCCGGGGAGGGCAGGGGTCTGGCCGGCTGAGGAGGAGGAGGGCTTCACCCAGCCGTTCCTGGGAAAATCAATGGCAAATCAGGGCAGATTGCTGCCCAAGGCAACGCCGGAGGGTTGTGTAAGAGTTTATCGCATTTTATCATAAAATGTTTCCCTTCGTTTGATGATTACTGTATCAGGTTTGCACTTTCGGAAACCCCCGGTGCGGGTTGGGCTGTTATTTTTGCATTTGAAGCATACTTGGCCATGTCTATAAAAGCTTTGAATCAATTTTTGGAAATAATAGAGATGTTTAAGGAGTTTTTAAGGAGTTTTTGGAAAAGAATCATGTTTCTTTGGTAAGTAGAATTATGTGAAAACTATCCATCACGGGCCTGTAAATAAATGTACAACACCCAAAAGATTTCTTTAGAACTTAACTTTTTGTGTGGGCTAAACCCATGCAATAGTTGCATACTTCTTTCTCTTCACAGACAGACACCAGAGAACGTTCATGGAGTTTCTTAGCTAGATGGTCTTAAGGTCCTTTGCCCTGACCTTCCTATGATTCTATGATTTATTGCTCCCTTCTCTAGCTCTCTGAAGTGCCCCAATTACATGTAAACTAGGACTATGCAGTTCAGAAACCTCCAACCATCAGCAGGAATGCTCCAGACTAGTGTGCAGTACCTCTGAGTTCTTCTCTTTTTCTATTATTTCAGGCTTATGCTTGCACTAGAGAAATCCATGCAAATATTGTGTGACTTTGTAGTGAGGCATATAGTCCTGACTGATGTGAACAGTTCCACAAGGACCTAGTTCATTTAGACTATAAAAGTTTACTTTCTTTTCCTCTTTTATATTTCAAACTAGGAGGTGGATATACGGTAGGAGAGTAACTACTGTTGTGCTCCAACTGAACCTGCATTTCTGGTTATTTTCCCTGTTTGTGCTGATGTAGTTTTAAGGGGAAGACATACTCTGCTGAATTTTGTAATGGGGTGTCAAGACTTTTGGGAAATTGCAATGGAAATGAAAACATGTGGTGGCTCACTTGCAGCATGGCTGGTGCTTTGGTTTTTTAAACTATGAGTGGTGTTAATCCATTGAACTTCCTTCTTTTCTGCCTGCAAAGCCAAGGAAATCCTAGTATTTCATCAATGGAGAAGCCTAGGAACCGGCATATAGAATGGAAGATGCCATGGGGAAGGTTTTCTCTAAAATATACATGTAAGACCAGACTACAGCAATAAAATGTTACTCTATATTAATAGCCTTGTTGACATCGATGAACTATAAACCTAAACAGAAGCTCAAATGTGAGGAAAAGGTTTGCATCTCTCTCAGAAAAGCAGTCTATTTTTAGTGTCTATTGAAATTGATTTTTTTTTCCCCTCTGTGTGCATGTGCTTTACCCAGGAGACCCACAAGACATAATTGTTCCCTTGAGTAATATCTGTATTGTAATACGAATAATTGTACTCCTGTTCAGTAGAATATCTAAAAACATATTTGACTCTTACAGAAACCACTGGAATAAAACAAATTCTTAAGTGTTCTTATGAATAGAAGCCAAAGTCCTGAACTCCAAACACTAGCTTTAAAACAGGAACAAAGCTGTTGAAAGAAATCTTTTTCTACCTCAGTGAAATTCTTACCGAGTCCTACCTTTTCCTTCCTCACAGTAAATTATCAGTCATAGCCGGTATACGTGTGCAACTGAAGTGATAACTGGTAATAAGAAACATATTGGACATATTTGCATTTAAGCTAACTTCTGTTTGCCCTTTTCCTTCTTGCAGCTCAAAATCAATAGAAGTGGTTGTGTCAGGAGGCTGTGTTTTCAGCCAGTTTATTGACATTTTGTAAGTCAAATAGAATTCTTGTTTGGGTTTTTATATGCAGACGCATCAAATGTGCTATGGAGATAGACATTATTGTTTTAAATCAGGTTCACTTGTAGAGAAGTATCTATATCAACCACAGTGCTTTCCAGAATGTTTTGGGTTTTTTTTTATTTAGATGTGGAATATGTGCATAAAAGCAAACCTTCCATAGCATTAAGAGCTCTAGTGCATTTCTCACTTTTTTTAATGACACATCATGAAGAACCATCCTTGGAAATCGTCAGAACTCAGATGCACTGCCAAGTGTAGTTGCATCTCGGCATCTACATAAACCACAGAGAGAACTACATATTCTGAGTTACCCCTGTATTTTAACTCTGCAGAGGGCTTCCTTCCACCTGGGCTCTTTCCTGTGGCCGTGCCAGCTGGTGGGTGTTCTGTCATTTGCTCATGTCAGAACTGGTATTTTCTTTTTAGATTTAGGAAAAAATATTAAAGCCCTGTGGGAGTATGGTTTATGTGTGCAGGAGTTCAGTTACATTGAAAATGATCAATGGAGTCCTCAACAGTACGTTTTGGTTAGTTTTTCTTTTGCCAGGAGCTGTTTGCATATTAGCAAGTAACAAATTTACATGCGCAACTGTGTCTTTTGGAGTTGTTTTCTTTTTGTGCCATAGCTTTGCTTATCAAGTTGAGGTTTGTTGTTTGGGTTTTTTTTATGTTAAGCAATTTTTTTTACTCTTTCTCAAGCCAAAACTCAAAAATTTTCTTGAAAAATGCATTTTCAGCATCCAACCTTAAAGTTGGATTTATGTCTCACAGAAGTCAAAGAGCTGGTTGACTCTTGTAGACCGGATGCTATCCCTGCTAATAGTGAGTTTACAAATGTTTCTGATTTTAAATGAAGTATTTAAGCTGATAGCTATTTAGATGGGAAGCAAGCATGCCTTTCACAAGGTAATCTTCATCTACAACCATCTTGTTTCAGTTCTAGAGAAAAGAGATGACTCATGTCTTGGGTCAAATTGCATTTTAAACTCTTGTCCCTTGTGACTATTCCTTCAAATTAGAATTCTATCTGTGTTTGAGTCTTTCAACTGTCCCAGTAATATGGCTTATAAACTGGAACTCTGGCTTGCAGTATCTCTGCCTCCCTGCTGTATTACCCTGGTAGGTCCAGTATGGTTTGGTATATTTTAACCTTTTCCTCTGGGAGCTGACATTACCACCTGCTTGAGAAGGAGCTGCTTTATCTCTTCTGTTCTTAAAGACGTTTTAGTATACTGCAAATTATGTAACGTGGATATTTTTTTTGTTTGCTGTTGGTTGTCTTATTTTTTTTAAGCCTGTATGCCTCTGTAAACTCTTTCAAACTGCTTAGTCCTATTTTTGCCTGGGAGGTACAGACAGTTTTCTGCAGGTACTGTCTCTCTGATCTGTCCAACAGGTTGTTTCTCATTAGCATATTGCAGGCTCTGTGTTTTGCCTTCTCTGGAAATAACAGACCTTGCAAGGTGAACTAAAGTGAGTCCAGAGCTTCATCCCAGCCAGAAACTCCCACACTGTTTCCTCAGAAGCCTTTGGCATCAATAGTACTTATATCATCCAGTCAGTCTCTTTAAATTTTAAGAGTATGCAACGCCTGACACCTACTTGGGTGACATAACATGTTTGAAAAAGGAGGCCTGCTAAGTCAGAGTGTAAGGGTACAGGCCTCAGTTCAAGAAAAGCAGGAAAGCAAAGCCTGCCTTAAGTCATTTATTGAGTGCAGTATTGCTGCAGGTCCCTCTATCCTACAAACTTTAAGTGCATGCTTAAGATGCATTAAGTTTTTGTCCTGGCTACTTTTGGGTGAAGATGGGGAATGGTGGGGTGATGGTTAGGCTTCTATTTTGCTTTGAGGAAGTACAAGTAGAAAAACAGAAGCAGAAAGCTTTAATCCTGAATTTTAACCCTTCTTTCCCCCATCCACCCCGTCCTGTGCTTCTGGTTAGATTGTCACTCAAGTGTTTTGAGGGCAGTAGCTTGCAAGATGTAACATGGTTGATAGAGTCCTTTTTATGTTGGGACCTCTAAGGAGGTGCTAAGACAACTTGATAGCATGTGAGGTTTCCTGAAAGCTGGCATAAATTGTATTTGACAAAGAGAAAAATTCCTTCATCCAAGACTGTACTTGATGACTTTAGGATGTTTGGCTGGGTTTTTTTTGAGGTGTCTTTTACTTAGTTGTAGTGATACTAAGGGTATGATTTCAGGTACATGATCAGATGACTGGAATTACGTGCCACTGTAACATTACATGCTAGTTTAAATGATTAGATAAGCTTTTAGAGTAGTAATACAAACCTGCTGTATGTAAATACAGCTGGAAACTGAAGACTCTGTAGATCTCTGCAGGCTAAGGGTAGAATTGTTGGCATGTTGATTTCCATGGACTCCCTTGGGCCTGTTCTTTTGGATTAGGTCTTCTGTTTCCGATGCTAATACAGGAGCTGAACTTCATCCTACAAATGTTTATGCTTTTATTGGAAATATTTCAAACAATATTGATAGAATGATGCTGTCCAAGATCTGTTATCAGTTATATGGGTTTGGTATGCATCATTTAGAAGGAAGGTTTTGAAGCCTTTCATTAGTTTTGCAGATATTTACAATGAGCCCTTCTAAGCTTATTCAAGACTTGCTTGAAAACTGAGAGATGAAGGGTGATAGGAGAGTCCAGTGAAAGGCAGGAGACCTCTGAAGAGTGAGTATATGTAATAATGATGCTTAGAACCAAGGCCTTTAAAGTGCTGTTCCAGTATGGAGGAGAAACTAAATACAAGCAGTTGTATGATCAGTGTTACAGATTAGGAGGAGGGTCTTAGCAGCAACATTGCTGCAATGAATGAATGAAAATAAGTGAAGCAACAAAACAATCTTGCTGAGTAAGCAAGACCCTCAGAGGAATATGATGAAATAGCCATTAGGAATGAAGACACAATGGGATTTACAGCCACAAAGCCAAGGGAGATCAAGAATTCAAGAAATTTTGTGTAAGATACATTCTGAGCACTGGCCAAGGAGAACATCACTAGAGAGTTCATTAAAAGTGGTTTTGTTGGAGTACTAGGATGGGATGCAGATTGCTCGACATTCCTTTGTCCAGTTTCATTGTGCATATTTTCCAGCTGTTGGAACAGTGTAGTTACTGACTTTGGAAAGGAAAAGGAAGTGGGATGGTAATTAGTGGGGTCAAGGTTCCTATTTTAAATGAGAATGTCTAAGAATGCTTTTAATGAAGGAGACTGAATCAGGAAGGAGGTGTTTGGAGAAGAATGAGGAGGGCTGAGAATGGCTGTGACAGAGATCTCTGTAGGATGCTGTCGCTAAGCCTGTGGAGTAGTTCAAGAGCAGATGACAAATATCTGTATGTGTGAGGAGGGTGGTAGAAGGAATTGTAGGAAGGGTGAAGAATAGCCAAGCTCAAGAATTGAGCAAGACCACTTTGTATTGTGCAGGCTTTCTTTCAGGAGGAATTAATGAGATCTTTTTTAGAGTGGGGAGACATGGGATGGAAGAGAGATGAGAGGCAGGAGATGAACCAGTTGGGGCAGAAAGGCAGCAAGGATCATGGGATTTCAGCTTTCTGTGTAGATGTAGAAAAACATTAGCAGAGTAAAACTTCTCTGCAAAGAGTCTCCTCCATCCCTACTTCAATGTAATCTGCACATGGTGCAGCAGTGGCATAGCTAACTGCTTTCCTCTCCAGCTGTCGGTTGTGATTGGGACTGCAGTTGGTTAGAGCACACAGTCCCTGTTTCAGAGACCTTAAAGTCTTAGGGCCTGGTTGCTTCAACACAGCTTCCCAAGTAGCTGTTTGCAATTTCAGAACCTATTAGCTGGTTGGTACCAAAACCCCAGTATCTTAGTTCTGTGTATATAGTCAGGAAGGGAGACGGTGTTTCAGAACCCCTATGTGACCTATGAACAGATTGTTGCCATTTAATATTTTGGCTGTTGTAGAGAGAGAAGCTGGGAAATGTGAAGGACAACTAGGAAGGAATAGGAAAAAGAAGGAAAAGAATGTGAGATTTTGTCTGTTTAGATTTATGTAATATATTTGAAAGCACTGGTATTTTTCATGTTGAACTTTGTATCCACATTAACCATGAGCATTTCTACCTGTAACTTCAAAGCCCATAATTTAGAACTATTTGGTAGTTTTTCTCTATTTTAAACAAAGTGTTGAATAGAATACATTTGTTGTTAGCAGTGTACTGGCTTAGTGGCAGCTGACTGATTTTCTTGTTTACATACTGACATCAGGCTTATGGGTATCTAAAAGCCGTGATTATTTTAGTATCCACGAGCTGGTTACACATGCTGAAGAAGCCAATAGCTTATGACCCCAACCTTTTGTATGTTGTTCTCACAAGTACGATCATAAATGGATCAGTCCCACTGACATAAGCTGTACTGTCTATAACTTCATCAAGAAAAGTGTGACTGTTCCTTTGTAAAGTTATTTGACTATTTAGGTCACTGTGGAGACATAAGAGATCAGGAAATAAAAATAGCTTGTGGATTCAGAGGCTGATACAGCACTTTCATGTTACATTGAAAGAAGACTGGTGAGGTATTCATGTAAACATATGGATACCAATTTTTTTTTTTTTAGTATTTTTCAGTGTCTGCTTAAAAGTATGTGCACAATCTTGTGTTGCTTATGGAGCAGTTATACTGCATATGTTAAGAGATACTTTGTGCTTTTATATTTAGATTTAGTGGTAAATTATTCTGAGATAATTGATAGTGATGATACTAAAGCCAAAACCATCCTAGTGCTCAGCATGGTGAGTTGGAATAATACCCAAGTGATGGGATGTAGTTTTACAATACAATAACCTGTCATCATCATCAAGAAAGGGTGGGTTTTTTCCCTCTAGTGAGGAGATTAACATGTCCTTTCAGAGCCACCCATTACTCATCTTCCCACCTTTTGTCTTGTTACAGTCTCATTTTTCTTTATGGTTTCTTTCTTATGCACATATATGTCATGGTATATATGTGGTTTAGTGAACAAGCACGCTCCAGACCTAGCTCTTACAGGATGAAAATCACCAACTTGAACTTGCATAAAGTAACAAAATGTTTATCAAGAAGCAACAGGTGAACCATTTTCTGGGTTTACTTTGCTGCTTAACTTAAGCTTACTGCATGTGGCCTTTTTCTGTTCTCTTGCTGCACTGCCAATAGCTGTTATGGTCAGTTTTCTAGTGTTAGATAGATGGTGTGTGTGCTTTTTTTCAACACTATTCCATATCTCAGTAAAAGGTAACTGTGTTTACCAACAAATATTAAAAAGGGTGTTAATTCACTGCAGTTGTGAAGAACCCAGATTATATGGTTGGGCACTAGAAGATGTCCCAGGCCAGGGTTCCTGTGTGCCCCCCTTTTCTATCTCGCTTGCTAATGCATACAGTAAAGGCTGCTGCCTCAATGCTTAGATGCATTCTGTGCTGACCGCTCTTCCATTCCTTTCCCTCAGTACTTGCTCACATGCACCCTTCTGCTCCTGTTATTTCTTTTTCTCAGGAAGTCAGGATCTTACAAATTAAGGGTACATTTGTCCACAAGGATGTTCTTGTCTCCTGCAATAGAAGGAATCGGTGGGTATGTGAAAGGATGCTGAGGTCTGTAGATAAGAGCTCAAAGTTGTGAATCTGTATTTTGAGCATGAATTGTGGGTTGGGTTTTTTTCTTTGTATTTGGTTTTGGGGTTTTTATTATTAGTAGTAGTAGTAGTAGTAGTAGTAGTAGTTTCATTTTTTTCCTTTGGGCTTTCTTTTTTCTTGGGTTTTGTTTTTTTTTCTCGGGTTTTGTGTTTTTTTTCCTCATAGAACTTAATGGGAAGTCATCTGAAGGAATGTGACCCAATGAAGGAAACAAATCTGTGTTGTGATGCAGTGAAGAAATAAAAATAGAAGTATGGAACAATATGGGGAAAACCCAGCCCCAGTGTCATTGTCACATGGAGCAAATTTAAGGATCTGTTTATGTACAGCATTCCCTCCAAGTCTGGTATAGCATAACCAACCAGTTGTCAAACTTGTGATGATGTCCCAGCCTCACAAGCTGGGATACTGAATTATGTAACATAAATTGAAAAATTTAGTCTTCTTTGTGTTTTTTTGCACTTAACCCCAAATCAGTCACTTTGAATAAGTAAACCTAATTATTTGTACAGATATAATGCTTCCACAAGCAAATGGAGACAACCAAATCCTCATGGTTATCTGGGGATGGTAACCTGCAGCAAATGGGGAGCTTGCTGCAGACACAAGACTGACACCACATGTAACAGCTTGTGTCACGCCTTCATTGTGCATCAGCTAGACCTGAGCTGGCTGCAGGAAAGGACTCATTAGACTGAACCCTGCACTCAAGCTGAACTTTTTCCAGGCATCATGAGTAGTACTGTGCCCAGCTAAGAAGCCCTTTCTGAGCCCAAAACATGATGAAGTTCAGGGACTGGCTGCAGTCTGAGGAGACTAGTTGATCCCAGGAAGAGTTCTTTCAGCAATGGATACTGGAGTTTACTAAATTGGGTGCAAGTTGACTCCACGTGTGGTTTGTTAGATTGGGATCCTGCAAGCAGCCCTCCAGCTGTTGAAGCAATTTTGATGCTGAAGGCTAAGTAGCCATAGCTTAATAGTGTTCTCCTAATCCCAAAGGGTCAGAGAAGGCTGTGCATGAGTGGCTTGTCTGTCCAGTATGACCACTCTGCAACCACAGAGGATAAACTGTCCGTGGGATACCAGGCAAATGACCATATGTATGACCATGTTTATAAACATCAGCTACTAAAAATCCATGCTGCAACAGAAGTCATGAAGTTAAATTCCTGTGCTCTCTGCTTCCTGAGTTTCTGAACTGTGTTAGCTTCTTGTGTTTAGACTTTTCTCTGAAACCTTAAGAGCTGGGAAAAATATGCATCTAAATAAGAGGGTTGTATTTCATCTACTGGAACTTTGTCCTGGTTTCAGCAGTAGCAGTTATTTTTCTCCTTCTTAATAGCTGGTGCAGTGCTGTGTTTTTGACTTTCAGCCTGGGAACAGTGCTGATAACACCTGTGTTTTTAGTTGTTGCTTAGTAATGTTTACTCTGACCAGGGACTTTCTGAGTCTCATGCTCTGCCAGGGAGGAGGGGAAGCCGGGAGGAAGCAGAGACAGGACACCTGACCCAAACTGACCAAAGAGGTATTCCATACCACAGCACGTCATGTATGAACTGGGGGCAGTTACCCAGAAGGGCTAGATCACTGCTCGGGTCAGGCTGGGTATTGGTCAGTGGGTGGTGAGCAGTTGTATTCTGTTCCCTTGTTATTTCCTTATCATTATTATTATTGGTGGCAGCAGTAGTGGTTTATGTTATACCTTAGTTACTGGACTGTTCTTATCTCAAACTGTGGGAGTTACGTTCTTTCAGTTCTCCTCCCCATCCCTCCGGGAGCTGGGTGGGGAGAGGAAGGTGGGGAGTGAGTGAACGGCTGCGTGGTTCTGGGTTGCCGGCTGAGCTTAAACCACGACAAACTTCAATAGAATTATTAAATACAGGAGTTGACAACACTGAAAAGGTTAGTCTAATTTAAGCAATGACTGATAGCCACACTAAGAAAAAGTCTCTAATCTGTGTGAAAATGATGCCGTCCTTGCAAGCAGTATAATGGCTTTTTATCCTTGATCTTGAAAAGGACAGACAGCAAAAAAATGTCATAACTGCAAAGGTTTCTGGGTCAAGAATGAGCCCATCTGAAAAGCTATTGCTAAGATTGTTCCAGAGCTGTTCCTTGTAAATTAAAAAAAAAAAATAATTGTATTTCTTTTGAAATTATGATAGAAAGTCTGTCTAAAGTGATGTTCCCTTATTGAGGCATGGGAGCAAACTGTTGAGTGATGGTGTCAGAAATGCTCACTGATGATGTGCAGTTAAAAAGTCACTTATTTTCACTGCCTACAAGAAATGAAATACTAACAGCAAAGTATAGATTAGAGATAAGAGATGATACCCCCTTTGCAAGTATCAGAGTTTATCTCCATCATACTGTTCTGTCCAGCTACATAAGATAGCATCATAATCGGAGATAAGACACCTCAGAATAACTAGTTTCAAAGAAACTCAGGTAACAGTAGCTGAACCGCTGGAAAGGTGGTTTGTTTCCTGTATGAGTATAAACACATGTGGTTGGCCAAAGCTGCAGTCTGTGGAAATTAACCTTGTGAAAGGAAAAGGTGTTGTAAGTTGCCTGAAGTTGTTTGTGAGATGATGCAAGCACCAAGAGACTGGTGGAGAAGCCTTCTGCAGTCTTGATGTAGAAGTGGGGAAGGTGTGTCATATCATGCAGAATAAGGGAAGGTGAGGACCTCTCACCCTTTTCTTCCCCATTAAATCACAGTAGTTAACAGCATGAGTTTGTTCTGTTGTGGTTTTTTTTTTTCTTAGGAAGCTGTTTGGAATCATTTTAATCAGGCTGGTTACAGGGTCCCAAGGAAGCATTTGCAGGTGCCAAGTACAGGTGGAGCCCTGTTTTCACGACTGGGACCAGAGATGTCCTGTCCAGAGACAAGTCTGGAAGCTAAACATTCTTGGGAAAGACACACAGAAAGGGAAGCAGCTTGTCCTGCTAACAGGTTTCTCAGGGGATGATTAAGGATCTGGGGGACAACCTAGATTGTGGCTATGATGATAAAATAGCAAGTGGGGGTGAACAAGTCTAAAATAGGAGGTGTTAGATATTCATGGGGAGGAAAGCCTGCTGCTTGCAGAATCTGATCACAGGCAGCAGCAGATTAGAGATGCAAATCATTCTTGAATCTGACAAATGAGAGTTCAAACAATTTGAAATCTATATATTTTAATGTTTTACTATTAATAACTTGAATTATGATGATGGTAAACTAGGCAAGGAAGGAGCCTGGAGGCATTAGCTCCAATTGTCATTTGGTACAGATTCTTGACTGCAGAGAACTCATTTAGACCAAGTGAGTCCCTGGCCTATGCAGCTTCAATTCATGATTTGCCATTGGAGGTACCAGGACTCAAGTTGCCATTTGTTTTCTTTCTTCTTCCTTACACCCCCCCTACACCCCTCCACCCACTGCTTCCTTATGTGCTGCTGCCATCCTGGGTCTAAAAAGCTGCTGTCCTAAGAATTACTGAACTTAAAAAGAAAAAATAGTGCTTTGTTCTATCTGAAAGCTTTGCAGCCTTGAGTCATATGGAGGGTAAAAAGCAATCCATCTTAAAGATTAGTGGGTTTTAAACCACTGAAATCAACATTTGACCTTAGAATTGGGAGGAGGATATTTATCATGATAACATGATTTAAAACCTAATTCCTACTAGCCTTGTATAATGTACACAGTATTTCACAAAGTGGTACAAGCACGAGTGGGAAAGCTCGTGAATTACCAGAAGAGCTGAGATTTAAGCACAGCTTGCTGTTTTTACAATGTTATTTATTTATCTGGAATAAACATTTCCTTTCCTACTGGAAAACAAGTTGGAAAGGATATAGAGGGTGTATGTATTTGTGAGTCTTGGCAGAGTTCTCCAGTGGCTTCATTGGCCAGGATTACACACAGGGCAATTATATCTAACCTTTGTTACATTAACACGAAGTGTTGTCTTCCTTCTCATTTCTTCAGATTTACTTGTGCAACTTCATGTTGCCCCTGTGGCAAGTCCTGTGGAATTTAAGATACCTCTGTTGATAGTTCTTCTCACACTGTTCATTTCTTGAGCTGCTCCACATATTTGAGCAACACAGTGTCCTCATCTGGAATAGCTGGGTCCTACCCTACTATCAGAACAAGTATCTCTATCGTATTCCTTCCACCCGCTCCTCAGAGTGATACCAGTCTTCTTCCTATGCTTGCTTTCTTCTGCTCAGGGAATACCCTTCATGATGTCCTCAGCAAAGCCACAACCCTGTACACCTTTAAAACTTCCCTGAGGATCTGCTTCTGTGATGCTTGCAAGAAACTAGCTAAGTAATCTGCTTACCTATTTCATTGATCTCATTAGTGACTCACTCCTTCCATGGTGCCTGCAAGAAACTTGTTGACCAAATCTACTTGATCTTAGTCTTTTTTTAATCACATAAAAATGTTGCTGGATTTTTCCCTGCATTGGCTGGGTGAATTCTAGGATAACTGGGTCACAGTCACCTTTTGGATGCTTGTATCCTTAGTTCTTTTTATTAAAAATATCCCCTCATCCTCCAACTGCTCACAAATAAAGAGGCTTTGGTCTTCACTTGGCTCTTCATGAGTTTAGCAGAGCACCAAGTATGTGTAGGAATCCACATACTTGGATCTGATTATCTGCTCTGTATTAATTTGGGAGCTACTCCAGCCACAGTCAGTGGTTTCTGCCTCTAGCAGGTGTTTGTTTCCACAGTTTGCAGGAATGTCTAAAACTCTGTTCTTAAGGAGCTAATCGCTTTCAGTGTGATCACTGACTGTTGTCATCCTATGCTATCTATGCATTTTTTACCTGATTTTCATGTTTGTAACTCCAAGAAAGTTCTGTAATGTATTTGAAGGTTTTCAGCTTGTTAATGCTCTTTAGCAAGCACAGATGTTATCCACACTTTAAACAGAGAATTTTGAGGTATTTTAATTTAACACAATTTTAATGTAATGGGTAAGAGTAACAAGTAAAAAACTTCTTTTCCTCATAAGAGAAGGTAGCAATCTGATTTTTTTTAATTTTTTTTTAATAGTTGTACTGTGTAGTGTCATGAAGCAGTACATAAAGGGATCATTTCTGTTCCTAGCCTACAGAACAGGCAGCACTTATTTGTGGCTTGTTGTGCTTGTCATGTCTTTCTAATGCGTAAAAAGCAGTGGGTTTCCCATTGGTGCAAATGGTGGTGTTTGTATTTAGTGTCCTCTTCAGCGGGGCATCTCCATCTGCATGAAGTAAAGAACATGCTGTGTGTCAGCAGGATGTGTGGGCTGGAGTGTGAGACGTACCCCTGTTCGCTTGTTACCAGCATTTCACAAGGGAATGGCTATATCTGCATCCTAATTTGATACCAGTTTTGTGGCATTATCATCTAGCAAGGTAAGGGTCACATAGGTGATTAGTATTGCTAGACACAATGGCAGTGTTCCTCTAATTAGTAAAGACTTCAGTTTGTTCAGTTTGAATCCCTGTATTCCCTACGAGCCTTGCCTTGGAGGCTGAGGCTGGAGCTGCACAAATAGAGCTAATCTTCCGTTACTTTTCCTGCCACATGGGGAAGGGTTACCTGGGGATGAGTCCTGAATGTTATCACAAGCGTTAGTAATTTACCAGGTGGAAAACAAGGAAACTGTCTCTGAATACTCAGAGTTACTGCTGACTAGCTCTCCCGGTGGCAGTCCCTGTATTGAGCGTGAAAATGGGCAAAGGAAGGAAAAAGAGCTCCCAAGAGAATACAGGTTTCTCCAGCAAACTAGCTGAGATCTTTGAAGTAGAACATGCCATCAACGCGGACTTTCTCTTTTCCTCTTCTAGCTCAGCTTATGATACCAAAACAAGACAGAAGGTGGCAGTAAAAAAGCTTTCAAGACCTTTTCAATCGCTTATTCATGCGCGGAGGACCTACAGGGAGCTTAGGTTGCTTAAGCACATGAAGCATGAGAACGTAAGTGGAGAGTGACTTCCTTCCCTTTAGATTTTCATGACAATGAAATTTGCAATATAGGCTTAATTTCAGTTAGGTACAATCTTTATTAAAAAGTATATGCAGTTCTCTAGCTACCCAAGATACCATAAGCCATCTTATGTGAAGTCACTGGACTTTAGAGACTTCCTTAGAGACTTTCAGTAAAAGGCTGCCTTTCTATGTATCTAAATTGGTCTTGAAGATGCAGCTGATGAAATCCAAAACAAGTGATCCCAACTTCCCTAATAAAGTAATGTTCTGCTTGCTGCTGCTGGATGCTCTTGAAGTACCAGTCCAGGAAAAAAATAACTTGAGCCTGCTTTTGCTGAATTTGGATTCTCTTGAGAAATTAAGGGCAGATACTGTCATTGACATTAACAGCAGTGTAATATTTAGATGAACAATAGTAGAACTTCAGGACCCAAATAATTCAGTATTACTCTATGTGGCAAACAGTTGATTTCTGTGGGAGTATCCATCTGCTTAAAAATAACTTGATGAATTAAAGCCCTAATAAAATAAAGTGGGTGGAAAAGTAACCTGGAGAAAGGATGCTAAGAAAGCTAAATAACAACAGAATGAGAAACCCCATGAAACAGTGCATGATTTTAAATATACAAGTGTATAAACTATGAGTCAGCTTTTTTGTAATGAGGTATGACTTTTTCTGCCTTTATTTCTGACTGTCTAGAGTCTTGTTGTAATTACTTATACTAATTAATATAATTTTCTGTTGGTCACGGAGGTAGCTGAGGCTCTACCTGTACAGACCGCCTATATAGTTGTACTAAGTTTTCAAGACAACAGAATGTCATATTTTTGCCAGTTTCATCCTCAAAATGCCAAACACTCTCAGTACTCGTTCCATGTTGCTTTAGAGATGTCTAAAAATAAACTGCTGATTCCCTTCTCTTTCAGGTTATAGGATTGCTGGATGTTTTTACACCTGCAACATCAATAGAAAATTTTAATGAAGTGTAAGTAAAATTGTAAAGTCATTCTGGCTAGTTAGTAAGTACCACTCTGGTGTTTAAAAAAGAAGCATGAACTGTTCTAATGGACTTGCAGCCACAGATGGCTTTGGGTGAAGAACCCCAGTAAATCAATTTGCAACTTTTCCACTGAAGAGGAGGCAGGAGGATGGGACTCGTACTTTCTTGAATGATAGTTAATAAGATTATAGGTATATGATAAGTGGTTTGATGCTGCTTGCCACTAAACTTAAAACTTTTTCAATTCAATTATATATGAGCTGTAGATTATTTTTTCACAGCTAGGTGGGATAGTTTGGGAATGCAGGAAAGTATCTCTTGGTTAACTGAGACAAGGTAAATTTAGGCTAGATTTCTGACTAACCGAAGGCTAGGTGTATCTTCATGTTACATGTACAATTTATGCTGAGTTCCTCTTGGTTTACATCCTTTATAAGCACTTAGGTAACCAAGTTAGCAGAAAAAATAGTATCTAATATGTTTTTGTCTCCATGGAAATTAGTGCCAAACACCTTTGACTCTGGGGCAAAACTGCACAAATAGAAAGTGGGTATGATAGATGCATGCTTGTATCCCAGCACTGCTTTTGGAAAAGAGTCAACATTTCTGCAAAATTTGTCAAAAAATAAAGCTTACAGGAGGGCTTGAGAGGGAAGTTACAAAAGCCACTCTTTATTTCAGCCAATTATATGTTCATCTCCATCATCAGATATTCCAGGGCCCTGCAGATGCTGTAGTTTTAGTGTCGCAGGCTCCTGGTTTGATACTGGGTGAGGCTTTCTATTAATCTCAAAATATGATGTATTCTCCCCTCACTGAACTGCTGTAGTGTGTCCCAGGGAAAACAGAGATACAAGTTTTTAATGTACTGTAATGATTTTTCTTTTTCGTTATATTAAATCTCATAGCTGTGATTCCATTATTGACTGTCTTAGCTGATTTAAGTGGCATGCACTATGGTGTGTGTTGGTAGAACATGGAAAAGGAGCCTTCATGGGTGTATGTAGTTGCTCTAGATGTGCTGCTTTTAGGATTTACATTCTGCCATTTGTAAATGAGGTGTGTTTCTTTTTCTTCTGCTCTGTGTTTTATTTTCACAGGTATCTTGTGACAAATTTAATGGGTGCTGACCTGAATAACATTGTGAAGTGCCAGAAGTTAACAGATGACCATATACAGTTTCTCATTTATCAGTTACTTCGAGGTCTTAAGGTAACTGGCTGTATGCAAGAGTTTTAGAGTGGGCACCCAAAATGTTGTAGTAATGACTGATTTGTTGCAGTGACAGTACTTAAACACTTTTTTTTATGTCTTAAGAGTTGCAGATAACAGCAGTCATTGCAGAAATTATCAGATCATTTTTATAACCAGAAATAAACCCCAAGCCTGCCAGTGTTTATGTGCATAACACATGTGAATACTCCCCTTGAACATTAACTTTAGATCTGTCTATTTAATTATTATTGGAGGAGAATCATTTGCTATATAGTGTCTCCAGTGAACATGTTGTGTAGCACACAGTGTGTGTTTTAGACACTTCACCTGTCACAAGAAGGTAGTGCAAAAGCATTCTGAAGAATGTGAACTTGATAAAGAACAATATGGCAAGTAACTCACATTTGTGCTTTGAAAGACATGAGCCAGTTTGAAAAACTACAGCTCTAATTTTGGTAGGGAGCATCACATGGATGAAGAGATAACCAAGTTAGCTGGGTTCTTTGAGAAATTTCTGGAAGGAGAAGTGTATCTTAGCAATGTAAAGTGTTGCACACAGTCACCTAGGATTTAAGCTGCTCATGAGTTCATTGTTTCCTTTAATTGTATCAGTTAAAAGGTATACAATCACGTAACAAAGGCAATTGGCAATGAAACTGTTGCAAAATTTTCTTCCAAAAGAATGAAAATAGTTGTATTTTTTCTGACATTAAATATTAAACTGTCTGTAAAGAGCAGAAGATGTAGGAAATGTTTTCCATTACTAGGTGATAAGCATTTCATTGGACCAGTGTTGATTTTCACAGGAATAAACAAAAAGAAAAAGAGGCTGGTCAGCTGCTTTAGTAGCTAACTTAACAGTAATTGATATTTTAAACATGGAAAATAACTGCATGTTTGAAAGCAAGCCATGGTAAATACTGGCTCTGAAATATACTTGTTATAGGATTTCCAGCAAGTCACCTTGTGCCTGAGACAGTAATTCTTATTCATGCATGAAGGTTCTGTCAACTGAAGTGCAGATCTTAGTGAATAAAAATTGCAGAACTGAGCCCTTAATTGCTTTGTCTCATTTACTTAAGTTAATAGCTTAATTAGGAAGATGGATTCTGGAGTTAATTATCCATCTTTGGAATTTTGAATATAAGGCTGTATTGTGTCAGAGCTAAATAATAGTAAGAGTTGTGCTCCAAAGTGAATGTTAATTTCTGTCTCTTATTTCCAATGGGGGAGGTTGATGGTGGCTCACCTCTTCTGGAATTGAAATTCTCATGTCTCATTAGTTGAAGAACATTTGATCATATATAACTCCTCACTTACATCTATGCTATAGTCATTACAACATGTATTTGCATACCTGAATAAGCTTTGGACTTGCTGGTAGGTGTGTTCAGCAGTACCGAGCACAGGCTTCATGCCCTGCAGAAGCTGTCTGAGCAGATGAAGGGTTAGTGTAGAGCTGCATAGGTTGGCAGGCTGCTGACTGGCTGGTGGAGGATTGCTTGTGGCACTAAGAGGAGCTGTTGTCATCATCTCAACAGAGCAGGGAGACAGCTCCTTCTGTTGCAAGTGATGGTTTGGTTTCCTCTTCATTCAGCTGCTCTTGGCTGTTGTGAGGACTGCTCAGGGGTGGCCCTGCTTTTCTGATAAACAGTGCAGAGGTCTGGAACAAGAAGAATGCACTGGTGTTTTCTTTGGGTTTTCAAAGTAGATATCTCTGCTACTAAATAAAGGTGAATTCAGCTCAAGAGAATAGAAAAGAAGGCTTTCAAAGTCTTGCTGACCCTGGTCAGTAAGGTCATAGATAAACTTGCTGTTAATCCTAACAAGTGAATGATAGATAGGCAGTTACAGAGTAAGCTTTTCTCAATCTTAAAGTTTTAAAGTTTTATGTAGAATAGCAGAGGCACTAAATAGAAAAATAGAATAGTTATGGTTGGAAAGAACCTTAAGATCATCTAGTTTCAGCCCCCCTGCCATGGGCAGGGACACCTCACAGTAAACCATCTAACCCAAGGCTTTGTCCAGCCTGGCCTTGAACACCGCCAGGGATGGAGCATTCATACCTTCCTTGGGCAGCCCATTCCAGTGCCTTACCACCCTTACAATAAAGAACTTCCTCCTTACATCCAATCTAAACTTCCTCTGTTAAAGTTTTAGCCCATTACTCCTGGTCCTATCACTACAGTCCCTAATGAGGATACCCTCCCTAGCATCCCTATAGGCCCCCTTCAGATACTGGAAGGCTGCTATGAGGTCTCCACGCAGCCTTCTCTTCTCCAGGCTGAACAGCCTCAACTTTCTCAGCCTGTCTTCATACGGGAGGTGCTCCAGCCCCCTGATCATCCTCAGGGCCCTCCTCTGGACTTGTTCCAACAGTTCCATGTCCTTTTTATGTTGAGGACACCAGAATAGCCACTGGAATACTGCTTTGGGTCCCAGCTTTTAAAGTGGACCTGAAGTAATGCTGTGGCTTAGATAGGTATTTTGGTCACTAATCTGTTGCAGGGTGGATATATCACCCACATCAGCATTCACAGTAAGTATTAAGGTGACTTAATATCACCTAGAGGTCAACCATACTGCTCCCCAGCCACTGACTTCACTAAGTTGCTGCCTGATCAACATGGACATCCAGATAAGACTGGAAAAATTCCAAATTGGTGTGAAACTTTCAACAGAAGAATCACTGCAAGTGCTATCTTTTATGGTAGAATCTAGTCTTCATGGTTACTTTTCTTCAAATGTCCAGCTCTGCATAAGATAAAACAAGGAGGTTTTGAAGTTTATCATACCCTTTTGATCTGAAAATGTAGTGACATGAGTCTTCTCTGTATGTAAAACAGTCTGGGTCAGAAGTGAAAAGATAAGAAAAGTGGCTTACACTTTTCTGCACCTCTTACTTCAAATCTTACCTTTTTATTCCCTTTGTTTCACAGTATATTCACTCAGCTGGAATCATCCACCGGGTGAGTTCACTCATTGCGATAAGAATGAATGGAGTGTGTCCCTCTGTGCATCAAACATGTTACTAAGACATAGTTATAATATACTTTAAAGGGTTAAAATCATACTTGACTAACTCCTTCTGCTGTGCTACAGGACCTGAAGCCCAGTAACCTAGCTGTAAATGAAGACTGTGAATTGAGGGTAGGTATCATGTTGTAATGAAGAATGTTGTAAAAGCTTTCAAGATAAGAGTTTCTGAGAAAACATTAGCAACTGGTTTTATTTCTGGTTCCATTAATTTCAGATGTTTGCTACTCTTGCTGTCTTGGCATAGAAAACCCACTTCCATGAGCACGTGTTTTCTCCCAAATGTTAATTTAGTATGAATGCAAATATCTTCATGTCTAGTTCCTCGCAGATGGTACCTAGGCTAATAATTTGTCACATGAGTAAATACTGAGTATATTTGAAAGTTTGACCTGTGATATGTATCTGCATCTGCCATGCTTAGATGAAGCCTTGCAACAGCTTTCATTTTTATATTCATAGTATATACAAGCTAAATTAAATAACAATATGGAAACAGATACCAGTATTACCAGTTACGTTACCTGTTACAGGCAAAACCTCAACCAAAAAAACTCTGTAATCCACACTTCTCAAATGCTGTTTTAATGTACACAGGTATCTAAATACATATCTTTGTGTAGCTGCATTATATGGCATTATATAATAAGGATGGGACTCTGGAGAAGGAAAAGATGTCTTTAGCTTTCTAATCCTTTAAGCCTAAGTGAGAAGTTTAGCATTTCTCCATGACAGCCGGAAACTTCTTTATCCCTGTAACTGAGACTGATGTATTCACTTTATTCCAGCTGTGAGGGAGTATTTGGAGTACAAGAAAAGATTCCAAATACTACAGATCAGCAAAAATACACAGCAGTGAATTAAGAGCAGTGCAGTTTGGTCCTCACAGTAATCTGGATCTGTGGTGGGAAATTATAGTTCCTGTTTGGTTTAGTGGCATATGCAGATGCTCAGCAATTTTCATGATTATCCCTTTAATGTCTTCATGCATGTGTGTTCAGCATCTGTGAAATTTTATGGGTCATCTGATTCTGATCATGCACTCTAAAATGTGTGCTGTGTTTTCATACACAGTGAAGGAGACTTTTAATCTTTGGGGGGGGGGGTTCTATTATTATGGTACCTGTGCACCTCCCTGCCTAGCATTTGTTGTGCTGCTCTTTGCCTTATTTGTATTTATAGCTTTACTTCCTCTGATACCAAATTACTTTCTAATAGAAAAAACTAGTGTACAAACAAAAAGGAAACAGAAGCAAGAAGGAAAATGCATGTGTACACAGTTGATAGGAGGAATCAGCTATGATAGCTATTAAAGAAAAATATTACTGAAACCCTTATAAAAATAAAGGCAGTAATGTTTCAGTTTCCTTGCCTTGTTTGCCTCATGCTTTTATTTTTGCTTTCTTAAGAAATAAATAATGCTTTTAAAATATATTAGAAGATGTTAATGCATTATTTATTTTTCTTTAGGCTTTCTTTAAATTGGATTATAACTGAGGAATTTTGAATGATAGTTTGAAAGTTTTCTTACTCCCAATGAAAACGATTAGCCATCAGCTTATCTCATCACAGGAGGTTGCCACTGATCTTCATTCACATTTCTATTTGAAGAGATGCTAACTAGCTCAGATGACTGACTTAACAGCACTGAGGCTCAGATGGTACCCTTTCTAACAGCCTGTCTTAGTGTTACGGGTACGTTTTAGCTCCATAATTAGTGGGGCACAGACTAATAAAAAAGCAGAAAGCAAAGAAATGAGCAGGAAAATTTTAATTAAAATAAGTTCCCATCAATATAAACTTAGCAAAGGAGAGCATATGGAGAGAAATGTTTTGCTACCAAACCTGTGAGTAATATGTGTACCTAAACAGAGCTCCTTTGTTTTTTCGGTGGGGGAGTTCTGCCAAAAACAGATTGTATGTGATTTAAATCTACCTTGTTACACAGGATGCATGTTTCTTTCCTAGCAGCACTGGAATGATGCGTTATTTGAGCAAATGCTTAGGCATGAGAGGGAAGCAACAGAAATTCTGCAAATTTGTGATCAGCTCATGTGGTCTTTAAATGTTTAAATGGCCAGCGGTGCTTGCCATTTTGCACAGCCATTCCCATTCTTAGTGCTGCATTTCTTACAGCAGCAGTGCTGATTTTTTAGCAAATAGATGTCAGTGGAAAATTGAATTTGAGGCAAAATGTGAAGTTTGCCTTAGAGGACAAAGGGCCAGGCTCATCGCAGTGGAAGCAACTTTATGCAGACCCGTAGGCTGCAAAGGTGCAGCAGGGAGAACAGATGATCTCGTCTGCAGAGTGCTGCTGGTTTACTTCACTGATAGCAAGGGACCATGGATAAACTCAGAAGTGAGTAACAGGGAAAGTCAGTACCTGTAACAAAAGTGAAAAAGGATTTTTAAAATCATTATTCATTTTACTGTATTTTTATTCTGTAGATTTTAGACTTTGGTTTAGCTCGACAAACTGATGATGAAATGACCGGATATGTTGCAACAAGGTGGTACAGAGCTCCAGAAATCATGTTAAATTGGATGCACTACAATCAGACAGGTAAACTTTGAAGGCGTACATTTTGCTCCAGCTGGATATAGTGATAGTTTTAAACCGAGAGGCAACTCTGTTTAAGAGTCTCTTCAATTCATCATACACATTTCTCTCTCTGTTTCTTGGCAGTTGATATCTGGTCGGTTGGATGCATCATGGCAGAGTTATTGAAAGGGAAGGCCCTATTTCCAGGAAACGATTGTATCCTTAGCAATAAAACTTCAAATGCAGCTATAACAATACTTTCTAATTTTGGGGTTTTTTTTTCTGATTACTTCAGTGTTTCTGTGGAAATGTTTTTGAGCTAACAAACTGAAGAAGTAAACCTTTTTTGCTAATCTTTCAGTTTGAAGTATATGACAGCTGACTATGAGACCCACTGGTAGGAAAAAAACCCACAGTAACAGATGTTCTAAACAACGAGTTACATTTATTCTTTGTTGTGTATCTGTATTTAAACAATAACCTAGTTACAACAGAGCAGATTTCTTCCACGTGTGTATCTTACTGAAATAACATAACCTTAAAGCTGCAGCTGAGTAAAGGCAGTATTTTTTGATCAGCTAATGTAGTTTCTCAGTACTGTGAAAACCTGCAAAAAGCAAATACTTCTGTTAAAACTAAGCCGTTGCCAGGCACAAAACTACATGACATCACAATTGCCTGGAAAACTGTTAAGAGAGCTGAGAGACCAGGTCTCCCTTCTTGCCTTTCTACTGTGCTCAGCATCATTAGGCTATATTGTAACCACAGGCATTGTCCAGATGTTCATCATCTGGATGACTGTGCTTCAGACTGATTATATTATTCCGACTGGTATTTGGAAAAAAACATGCATTTAGTTTTCAAGAAAAAAGATTTTTATTTTTTTTCTGTTTAAAAATATTGTTTGCAATTATATGATTACATCCATTTCAATAAAGCTGTAATATAACCTCGAGTCTCTAGGAGTGTAATACATCTTACAGGTCATTTAGGGCAATGAAAAATACTTATTTTCAAAGTTCTAATCTTGACAATGATACAAAACAGATTTTTAAAGCTACCAGATGAGAATTTGCTACTTGCCAGCCCTCAGATTAGTAACAGCCCTATGTGCTGTATTGTGTTAGACTGTTCCTCAGAACAGGTATCCGAAACATACATGTGCTATTAAAATTAAGCTTAAGAATATGCTAAATTGGAAACTAGAACAGGAAGGCAATATCTTGCACATACCTTTCTCATGTACAAGCACACGTCAAGGATTCATACAATGCAGTAAAGAGTTTGATACTCCAGGACTAGGCTTAAGTAGGTATGAATTGGTATCCTTGCATGGACCAGGATGGCATTGTCTCACTGAATAGCTTTAAACAAGTATCTGCATAAAAGGTCATTAATTGTTTAAACCCAGAGGGACCATGTGCTGTTTATTTCCCTGAAATACTGCAGATATTGATCAACTAAAGAGAATAATGGAAGTTGTGGGCACACCCAGTTCTGAACTTCTGAAGAAGATCTCATCAGAACATGTGAGTTCAGTTATCTGGCTTTCTAGCATTCTTTTCTCTAACTGACATCATGTATCACTGATGGCGTTACACAGATTCTCTGATTTGGAAATGAGCAAACACGAAAATTATCTCTATTTATTGCTGCTAGAATGCCACGATTAAAAAACTCCCATTCTTTTTAAAGGTATCCAAATGCCTCGACTCTCAGCTGGATTACTTTAGATACTTGTTCTCATGTGCTCAGTGTTCAAAAGGAGTTTTGCAATTGGTCCTGGTGAACTTTTAGTTCGCTGCTATACTTGTAATTAAAAAAATAATCAAATTTGTTCTCACCTCAGAGCATTATATTGTTATTAAATCTGATGTCTCTAACTTTTATGCTTTCCATTGCTGTGAAGGATCTAAATAGGAATATTTAGGAAGATTGGAATCAAATAGCATGTGTTTATGTTCTTCATGAGTGCACTTATTTGGATCCCTAATTTGATTTGTATTTATTGATTTCGTTGAATCTCCTATGCGGTCCACTTTCATGATAACATCTATAGCTAACAGTGTGATTTTTAACTTTCCATGTGCCTTCTTTAAAATAGTAACCTGGTAAATGAACGTTTTCCACTTCGTTTCTCTGCTAAAGCTACACTTGGAGAATTCACTTTATGCAGTAACTGTGGCTGTCCAGCTGAGGAATGAGATGTGGTATTGACTGATAAAGGCAGGTGGTGGGCACATGTAAAAATTCAGATAAACAGCAGCACACAGATGCCTTCTCACCTGAAGCTGTTTTCTTAAACCTTTCTGCATACAGCTCACTCTAATACCAATGGCTGGTTTTCAGCTTGTGTGTATATTGGTGGGTTTCCTTTGAACTTGCTAATGAATGCACTAATGGATTAAATAATCAGGACCAGCAGGAGAACCAAAGCAACACTATGTCTGGAAAGCCCAAGCGTAACAAAACCTCACCAGCACAGGTCAACACACAACCCCAGAGTCTGTGGGTAGGCAGCACCTGGGAATGGCCGGGGCAGAAGATCCTATGTTTTTTCCAGTAACATGTTCAGAGTGGTGCATCCAACTGTGTGATTTACCCACCACTAGTCAGTTTCTGAGTTTTTCAGTTGAGATTAAGCAGCTTAAATATTTACTGGAGATAGTCTGCTTTTGGTGAGCTACAGGAATCCCAGAGCTGTTTTACTGGGGCTAATTTATACCTTTAGAGTATGGGAAGAACACAGAAACCAGGTTAATGAATGGGAGTGCTGCTAGGTCACCTCTGGGCTGCTCCTGCCTGCTTAGAGGAGCAGTGTCAACGAGATATATACCTTTCTTGGAGGTACTTGCCTCTTGCAAGGGAGTGTATTCTGTTCCTTTGTTCTAGTTCTTTACCACCTATTTTAGTCTTACTGCTTAAATATTTCTTAATGCAGCTTCCCATCCCAGACAATTTTTTCCATTCCTGTAACAGCAAGGTCAGAGGTTTTCTGTAATGCCAAGCCTATTTTCAGTTATAGTAGAGGATTAAAGAATTGAAAACTGTAAGATCAACCTCATGGGATGTTTCAGCGCAAGTTACTGAGCTGTTTTGTCAGTTTTTCATGTTAATGGGGGTTTAAATGGTGATTGCATTTCACTGGGGTTTTTTTTAAGGATTAAGTTTTGTTAAAAGACTAACTGGGATTTTTATAGATTTGGGGACAGCCATTTGCCTCTTTAACTGTTCCATTTCAGAATTCCCTGTTCTGTCTCATCCCAGCATTCAACCTTTCCTCTTGCTGACCTGTCTACCATAGCCCAGAGATTCATGGCTTGTGTAATGTCAGGCTCCACACTGACATTTGTGGGTCTGATCTGTGGGTAGGCTTTTCCTAGCTGAGTTTGGATGAGCCTTTCACAACCACAGTGACAAAGCACACTATAAATTGTGTTAAACATCCAAAGATCTGTGTCCTGGGAGTGTCAGGATTTGTTTTTTAGTTACTGAAGCTGCTGTTCAACAGAGGAGAGAGAAAAGGGTGCAGATTGGATTATATCACGTTGCTGAGGGTAACTAAAAGATGAGTTAGGTTGCAGTTTCTGCATGAACCTTACAGGAAGCCTTATGTTTTCCCTGGGGTTATATTGCAGTGAGCCAGTAAGGGCAGGTGAAAAGATAAGTGCTAACACAAATACACACACAGTGTGAAAGATACCTGTTTAAAACTCTGTTGCTTATTGTGCAATATACAGGAGTGACTGTTTAAAGCAAAGTCATATGTTATGGTTTTACGTAAACAAGGATTCCCATATAAGAAACATCCTAAAAATTACATCTGTTATTTTAGAGTTGATATGGTTACTGCTGAGCAAAATCTAACATCTGTGCATGTGGTTTGTATATCAATCTGTTCCTAGGCAAGAAAATACATTGAATCTCTTCCACATATGCCTCAGCAGGATTTAAAGGCAGTATTTCGTGGTGCCAATCCATTAGGTAAGAAAGACTGACATAGACTAAATCTTTCACTAACATAAGAACTCAAGCCTTCCTTTGCTATATGATCCCATATAGTAATGATCAGGCCAGTGAGAAGAACATTGCTTAACCTTTCGTCCCGAGACTGCTTTCTCTTCATAAAGCCTGTGCCTTTTGTTTCTGGTGGAGATTACGGGAACCTCCTAAACAAAACCAGTCTGTGGATGAAAAGCAAAAGCCGGTTACATATAGGAGGAATAAATAAAAATACCATGGAGTCTAGACTGGAGACATCACTTCTGGCTCAGGAAGGCCATGAGCTGAATTGCTGACAAACAGAAGAATATACCGGGAAGTATAGCTGTTTGAATGACCCTTTTGAGTATTATTTCCTAGGAATACATTACCCATTGTTGGACACAGGATATGAGGCTGGGCAGGCTTTTTGTCTGATTCTGGGCAATTGTTTTTATACATACTGCATATGAAGGCAAATTCATGACAGTGATTATATGAAAGCACTAAAAATCATTTTTATATAATATTTAAGTACTAATTACGAACTTCCCATACAAACCAAATTTTGGCCTTACACATTTCTCTCATTTCTGTTATTCTGCAACTGTCAACTTCAAACATATTTTCTTTATGATGGATCCTGTAAAGTTGCTTTGGGGTTTTCATCTGATTTCATTGGTGCAGCTTATTGAAAGTATAATCTCAGAATCACAGTTTTAAGTTACTTAAGTTTGCACTGATCAGGATCAAGTTAAGCACATGATGCACAACGCAGGATATCTAAGCACACAGAGATCTTTTCAGAATGAAGGCCTTGGATGTTTGAAGAGCTGAATCAGATATCAAACAGACTATAATGAACCTTTGTGCATACCACAAGCAAACCAGAAACTTCCTTCACCTCTGAAAATTGTACTCATGGTATAACATCTTCAAAACTTATTTGTTACATTGCCTAAATTTTATGGGTTTGCTGGTAATGTTAACTGTGTTTCAGGTGAGTGAGAATAGGTTGTCTGTGCACAGTTGCCTTCCCTTTTATTTCCGGATGGTCTCTTCTGGCTTCAAACCGTGTTTCTCTTTTTCCCTTAGCTGTAGATCTTCTTGAGAAGATGCTTATATTAGACAGCGATAAGAGAATTACTGCCTCAGAAGCACTTGCACATCCATACTTTGTACAGTATCATGATCCAGATGATGAACCTGAGGCTGAGCTGTATGATGAGTCAATAGAGAATAAGGAGCGAAACATAGATGAATGGAAAGGTAACAGGTTTACATGTCAGTTAATGCATGCAGTAGAACAAAACCTTAAATAACAGTTTGCTCTGTTTCTAGCCAAAGCAATTTGAATTCTTAAGCCTCAGGGTAAAAAAAAGATAAATCCATGTGTACTTGTGGCAGTGGAGAGGTGGAAAGGGTTGTGTTTCTGGATTTTGCTCCCTCCCTTTCTCTCCCACCTTCTATCATCTCCTCACTAGGGTCCCATAGCAGGTTTAAGCTTAACTAAAAGCTGATGTTAGTCACCGTGTCACCACATATGCTGTCTTGCTTTTAGTTTCCTGATCAGATCTTCAGCTGAAGTGTCCTAGGGCAAGTGGCACTATTTGAGATTCTGGTCTAGCTTTGTTGAGAACCAGAAATTACTGCTTTCCACATAGATGTGTATTTTGTTGATCATTTGTTAGATAGCCAGGTAGTTGGGATTAACAGATAAACCATGCTATTGATCCTGTTTGAGATGAGAGTTGATTTTACTTGACAACGTCACCCTAAAACCCATCCTTGAGAAATACAGCAACAACCTTCTTTTATTAGTTAATTCCGTGCTTGCATCATGATCCTATTGCACTACAGTATCACGGAAGTAAGGTGGCTAAACGTTAAATTTGCAAGTGCCCTGAAAAGTACAGTTCAATTTCATCATTGTCTAATGAGGACATATTATGCTAAAAATTCCTTACTCGACCGTTTAAATGGAGAGTAATGTTCTAGAAAACTAATAGTTCCTGTTTATCATTAAAGTCCTTTCACTGGCTTAAGATGAAATATGTGTTCTATAAAATAAATGTTTTCTGTTTCTAGCTGTATATTCTGTAGCTTTTACTCCAGAAAGGTTTGATAAAAAAATGTGTTAGTATAGTGGGTAGGTTTCTCATGAAAAATGCTGACCTCCCATGTCTTACACCCTTCCATTTGTGCCATGTTTTATCCTGGGCATTGCAGGGCAGACAAGCAGGCTGACTACAGCAAATACATCTTAAAGAAAGATAGAAGCGAGGTCATGGGTCTCTCTACAATAAAGCATGCTGCTAGAGCCCTGAAAAGGGTTTCCTAGAAGCTTACTGTGTCTGTGCAAAGAAGGATTGGCTGGTACCACTTTTCCTTACACATTCTCTCCTCTGCTCTGCAAAACCTGGCAGCATACAGCACCGCCCATACATCTTGTTTATTGAGAGGCATGTTCAGTTTGCTGCTGTACTTACAAATGGGCAATTTGTTTTCTGCTACTCTTTCAGTTGACCGGGTCTTTAACAGGAAAGTTTAACAATTTCCGAGTCATGCAGCTGATTTCTGATTGTGATGAAACTCCGCTGAAATTATTGCAGGAACAATTTCAGCTTAACACTTCATGAACCAAGCTGAGCATGTGGAGGTGAATTCCCTAGGAAGGGCAGTATCATGCTTTTCTACAGCACTGTCCTAGCTGGAACTACAGGTCAAATTCCTCCTTTATACAGGGGGGAAAAAAGGCCTCAGGCAAAAATCTGAGTACTGGCACAGAACGTGCAGCTCTTCCTCTTGACCATATTTTATCTTCAAGCTGCATTTTATTTTCAAGTAGATTATGTGCCATGTTTAAGTAAGATGATGTGAAAGGTGACCATCTGCATAAATGTTTGTGTTATTGATGAAATAATGACCCAGTTTCTCAAGATGTCCATTTTTCCTCTTTTTTGTTCAAATTAGAGGTCAGTGGCATTTGATCCCAAGAGGGACTGAGCACCAAAGCAAAATGAGATTTCAGATACTTGTCTCACACGTGATGCAGTTAAGAGATCCCCTGGCCTCCACTGCACACTGCTGAGGCTTGCAGCCCAAGCTCATAGATTTCCTTCTGCCGTGTTTAATCAGTTAGAAAATATTTCACATTTTAGAGGCCAGGAGTAAGATATTCAGAGTTGAATGCTATGCACTGCCTCTTTGGCTGTTGCTCCAGTTGCACGTATCCCAGTGTAGCGTCTGTGCTCTCTGCTGAGTAGGTGGCACAAGAACCAGGTAAGGAGCTTCATAAATATACAATGCACAGCCAGCAAGAGTAATTTCTAATAGAGTTCCATGGGTCTGATTTGTGAGGTCGCTGGCTTCCTCGGAGCTCAGTCAGGACCACTCTAGCTCCTGCTGGCTGCCTGTGACCAGATGCTACCTAATAGCTGCAAGTCAGTCACTGAAAGAGTCACCTTATGATCCTTCGACCTCAGGGGCTCTGCACACGGGATTTCTTTCAGAGAAATCTTCCACTGTAGCTAGCACGCTGGTCACCGTGCACAGGGCTACAGCATAACAGAACCAGAGCAGAAGCAGCATTTCAGCCCTGACATTTTTACATGCTTTTTAGAGTGCTAGGTCCATCTGCAGGTATAGCAGCTGGTTTAGATCTGTTTAATAAACAATCTAATAGGCATGAGTTTGATATTTAAACATCACTGTTTGGAAAACAGAACCTGGAGTAATGCATTGTTAGCTGTATATTTATGCATGAACAGGATTTGGTCCTTAAAATACAGTATCTAAGTAGAGAAATTACAGAGGTAGCTGCTGGCAACACACTCCATTACTGTGCAAGGCACAAAACAGTACATGACTGCCAGCATGAAAAGATGAAGGGTTATTCCTAAAGCAGGATAAAATGGCAGAGAATCCATGCATTCTAGCTAAGCTCTTGATGAAAATAGGATTGTTACATGCTTCTGTGACAAAATACTTTTTCTTTCAGAGGACCTCAAAATTAAGTTAGTCACAATAAAACATAAAAAACCCGCAAAACCTAGATCCCAAGTCATTAGCACAGAATTGCAAATGATTTATGTTGAAGGCAATTGACTGGAGATGGTAAAGAACATTTTCTGCAGTTAACAGTGTACATTTTACAACCTGTTCGGGTGCTTTTAAAGCTTCCATTTCCATTGCATTTTGTCTTTTATTACGTCATTTTGGCAGGTCATCTGACAGCACAATTGATGTTTCCATTTCAGGGCCTGTGTTTTAGTAATTAGCTGAAGGGGAAAGACATGTTGTACAATAACAGTATTTGTGAGTCTAATTTGTAACTGAGGTTAACAGAAGGATTCCTAGTGAATTCAGTCTGGTTTTGGATCCCATCTCTAAAAAGGCTGGAAATACAAACTACACATCACATGTATCCACAGAACTGTTCTGTCTGGAATATTTTTCTTTTGGGGAGGATATCACCTAATTCTTCTCTCTCCTTCACACCCTCTCTACAGAACTCACCTATGAAGAAGTGATTAGCTTTAAACCCCCTGACTTAAAAATGGATAGCCTGGAGATAGAACAGTGAATACAGGCAGCTCTGTCTTGCCATGCTGCACTATGAAGACTGTTAAAATATAACCCTACAATTTCACCTGTGGTCAGACATAGATTCTGCTATCCAAAGACATTGGAGAAGACATGGAAAAGCCAGATGCATTACATACAGAAGCCAGATGTTGTCTGGCTTGGGTGGGGGTTTTCTGCCTTTTAATAAGAATATATTCCCAACTCACAAAGGGTGACAAAGAACTACTTCATTCTGACAAAATTATGCACTGAGTTCTGTCAAGATGTGTTCTGCATGTTCCATTTTATCAATTGTATTGCCAAAATAAAGGTGACTTTTTAAATTAATTTTAAAATTGTGCATTTAAAGCATGAATGTATCAAACATAAGCATAGACGTTCATACAAGCAGTCCTTTTTTCTTCTGGCATTTTATCTGTTTTCCTATTATTTATAGTTAGTGCCTTTATGAAGGGAGGGCGTGGTAGCGAGATAGATGCAGTATGCGTATGTAGCCATATCTGTGGTGGTCTTACAAATTTACTGGATGTCTCTCAAGCAATCTTAACACCAGTTGAAAGTCAGTAAAAATAAATCTTTGTCTTCTGTTGCCATCCAAGTGTCTGTGCTCATTCTTTTCCCCATGTGTATTCCTTAATCCACACAAGACGTGTTTGTGAGACGACTTCATTTCCCGATGGTATTCCAGCCATGCCATCGGCGGAGTGCAGGTGTATCTGCCCAGCTCTACAGGAAGGTGCCCTGAAGGCAATGCGGCAGATCTCTGTGGTCTTCTGCAAGTTTCAACAAAGGCTGTCACAAGTGGAAGTGCAAGAGTACTCAGTTCAGTTCACAGCTTTGAATTCAGTGTTCCTCATTGTCTTACTTTCCTTCACCTAATCCTTGGGAAAAATAATAATTGCCACTGCCATTGGAAGACATGACAACAAAAGAGAATTTCAGATTTCTTTTCTTTTGTGAAAAACAAAATATCCATCTCATCAGCTTCTTTTTATGCAAGATTTTAAGGGCTTTACAGCTCTGAAAAGTTGGGAAATTACATAATAAACTGCAGGATAAACCAGATACCGAGATTCTGTACAGCATTGCATTTATCTGATTTCCCCATTGAAGGCATAATACTGAAACAGGAATATCCTTTGGCATGAGGCCACTTGTGGTGTACTGGCTGCGTACTTGTACGTACTTGTGTTTCACAGTTGTTCAGTGTTGTTCATTTTTGTCTTGTTCTTGCTCTGTCAGTCTCATTTTGGAGGTAGCTTTTTATATTTAGGGTTTCTGCAACTTCTGGCATTAAGATTCAGTTGTACAGCCATTACATGAATTCTGCTGCATTGATTTACCTTCCTCTGTATCTTTTCTATGTAAAAGGGAAACTTTTTCTTAATAAACAGATTTAAAAAAAAAATGACGTCCAAGAACTTTGATTTTTCAGAGGTATTTGACACAGGATCGGTTGTCTTCTTTGAGAAATAGAAATAAGCATTGCCTTTCTGCAAAGCTGGGTGAGGCCTGTAACAACCTTGCAACAACTGAATTTTGTGCTGAATGAAACAGGTGAAAAGGTTGTAAATCTTTAACTTCCCTGGCTACATAATGAAATTAATCACTTAATCATGTCTTAAATACGTATTTGTCATTCGTTTGCTTACCAGTTAGTAGAACAGTGCTTTATTTTCTCTGAATTCTGATGAGTGTGCCAGCCTGCTCTGTAGCTCTATTCCAGCTGGAAGGGCAAGCATGAAATAAAGAGATTTCACAAGAGCCTCCTGCATCCAATGATAATTAATTTAGTGTGGGATTGTCCCATCATTTGCTTAATCTGGTTTCCTGGCTATGAGGGTGGCTGTCACCACATGTTTCAAAGGATGTGTAAAACTGTGGTAGGCAAAGACCAGATGGTCTGCTCTTGCCATGGCTCTGCTACTTGAGGTGGAAAGAAAGTTTTATATCAGCTCCAAAATGTGTTCTGGCAACTCTGAATCCTGCTCTGAATATTTCCTTTTGCATTCAAAGATGCAGCTTTTCTAAATAAAGGTGATAAATTATGTAGCAGGAATACGGTCATAGCCATGGTCAAGCTAATCAAAAGTGACAGTAATGGCTAACGAAAACTCAGCTATTTTTAATTAAATGCCATTAGACCCCATAAATCATCTAATTTTAATGTCAAGAAAGGCAGTAGGGAGAGAGACATCTTTTTTTTTTGTGGATTTGCAAAATGAAGGCAATTGCAGAGACCTCAAAAGCCACTAATTAAAGTATTTTTCTAGAGCAGGTAAGCAGCTCCTGCATGGTCCTCTAATGCGGGACTGCAATGTGGTAATGCTATCGGTTTGCAGCAGCAGGACAGGGTAATTGGAAAGCTAGTACCCTACTGGGACAGAAAGGTGGAAGGCTTAGCACTAACAATGCTTATCATTGGAACACAGATGGAAAAACCCCGTTTGTCAGTCAACACAAACAGGAGAACAGGGGTAAGCAGCTGGGAGCGAGGGCTTTGTCAGGCTCGGTGAACCTGTAGGGCAGATTGCTTAAAAGTAAATTTTACAGAGTAAAAATATAAAACTGAGGATTTTAATTGTAGAAACTAGTATTACAGAAAATAGTATTTTCTGTAATGATGGCATTGTTTAGGTGGCCAAAGTTTTACTTGGAATACTCATAGTGGAGCCTGCTTAAATTGTAGGGTTTTAATCTCCTGACACCACTCTTACCCTCATTATTACCATCATGCTTTTGTAGGTACTCCACACAGTGCATGTACATTTGAGGAGAGCAGGTTTTAGTCCTTCTCTCCTCAAACATAGGTTTTAGCCCACGCTAAATTAGGGTTCTTATCATCCCTGAACACCTGTGAAGCACAAAAGGGATGCTCACAGGAGCAGAGCTGGGCAGCGCTAGAGGAGGAGGTGACTCTGGGGAGGAACACAGCTCTGCAAGGGCTTGCTCTGGTTAATTACTCTCATTGTTAGCAATTTACTTCTAATCTGAATTTACCTAATTTCAGCTTTCTGTTCCAAGGGTTTGTTGTCCCTCCACCTACTGAATAGAAATCACTTCCAGTATTTGTTGTCTCGCTCTATAATCAGTGTTATGTGCAATCCCAAGTACAGTAATTTTATCATCACTGGAAGCAGAAGGTCTCACAAAAGGGAAGTCTTTTGCATACATCTCAGTCTTTTGACAAGCATAAGTATACACTGTGCTTCTTTTAAAATCTGCATTTTGGTTTTTTAAGCTCTCTGCCTCATCAGCACTGAAGCAGGAAGTTGAAATGCCACAACCAAAGCAGAAAGAAAGACGAGTAAAGAAATCTCTAATTTATAATGTACTCATGGAACAAAAAAAACCCCAAGGATGGTTCAGAATAAAAGCACAGCATCAGAGGGTATGATGTGCCATACACAGAATTCCCTCCTCCCGGAACACACAAAGTGGCTATCAAAGTATAAAACAGCAGGGATGCTAATAATTTGGGGAATTTATAGGGGGGAAATAATAGGAAATTAGGTAATCAACACTGATACATGAAAAAATCTATCATGCTCCAGTAGGTCAAGAGCCATTAATTAGACAGCATTGTCACAGAATTCCCATTAGTGCTCTTGGCATGTTTTTGATGTGGTGCAAAGATGAAAGCAAGAGGGAAGGAGGGTCAGTGCACTGCAGGATCTGAAACAGCTCACCCTGGAGATGGGGGGGAACAACCCTTTCAAGGGCAAAACACTGGCAGCAAAAACATGTCTGGCAAAGGCGGTGAGCAGTCAATACAAAAGCCTCTTCCTTCCTTCCTGTCACATGTTCTCCTGGATCATAACGAGAAAGCAGACCTGCACCTTCCTGACCCTGGGGACCTGGTCAAAGATGAATCTGTGCAAAAAGCACCACATTCAGTAGCAGGCACAAATTACTGAAGTATCCGTTGCTACATTTACATTTGCAATGTACACTGCTGTCTTGGCCCAAGAATCCCTGACAGATGAGCAGTGGTAAAGATTTAAGTCTCACATTGTAAATTGGGTAAGTGATGTCCTTTGGTAACAGAAGAAATGAATTCAGCCTTGGCAAGATCAGTCTCCTTAGGAAGAAATTAATAGCAACACCTCTGTTTTAAAAGCCGCTGCTTGTTTCTGTTAAGTGTAAATTGTGCTGCTAGTGTTCATGGATGGAGCATGACTCTCTAAAGCTGGTCCTCAGAAAATCAACACATTTGCACAAGTGGCACAAGTGAGAGCACCAAGTGTCATTCATTTATGAGACTAGGCAAAAAAAGCAGAAAGGGCTTTTAAGGGATTAGTACCCAAAGACCCAGAAAGCTGTGCTAGTGCAGCTGCCACTGACCTGCTGCTGCAAGATGAAGTATTGAACTGATATGCCTAAAAGGGTCTAAGTTTTTGCTAAAAGGAGGGAATCTATTGCAAGTTCCCTGTGCAAACACTGATCTTCCAACCAATCTGACACTTAATCCATTACACAGGAAATGTCTACATAATGAGCGAAACTGTTCAATTAGGCTTCAATCTTGCATGCATAGAAATGCTTCATTTCACACTTACATAGTCCCCCAGCTTCAATTACAGCCACAAATTAAGACATGCACCATAGCACAGAGATTTTAGCCAGTCCTTTTAGGTTCCAGTTTGATCACAAGCAACACTGATCACTGTTGAAATACCAAATCCCAGTGGTAACCCTGATACAAATACACATCAAATCTGCCATAACTGGCAGCCTCCACTGAGCCATACTCTGAGCCTTGTAGAGTAATATCATGTAGATTAGCACTAAGATAATATATTTGTATTTCATACTCATTTTATAATAGAGCCCAAAGGCTCAAATCAAGAATAAAGCCTAGTTACTTTTATGTTCTGTGTAAAATGACACACCATACTCCTGTCCTGTCCAGCTCTCTCAAGATGGAAATGCAACAAATGAGGCAACATTAAGGAGGATGGGAAGGATGGAATTAGAGTACCATCGAGTTTTTGGTGATTTAAATGGGTGATACGCATAACTACATAGTGACAAATAAGAAAAGCTGTCAAACAGTGACATTCACTTTTGTATGATTTTTGCTCTGAAGTTGGGAAACTCTTCAACACAAGTCTATTTCTATCTGTGCACATTAGCATCTCAGACTGCAAAATCTGTGATAGTTTAAAAACTAAAGTCCTGCGGTGTATTGTAGGAATTAGTACAAAGAGGACCTTCAGGCAGGCTCTGAGAAGAAAAGTTAGGAGAGTGTTAAAAGCTGCTGGTTTATACATAGCCTCGCTTCCTCCACCAACTCCAGCAAGCAGGAATAATAGGGTAGTGAATAGTTACTTGGTACGATCACACTCGACCTCTTGAACAAATGAAGTGGACAGTTTACAGAATAATTACTCTTTTTTGAAGCTCCACTTAGGTGGTGTCTGTTCATTCCTTCCTGCTGCTGGTTCAGTGCTCCCGCAGCATGGCGAGGTGCTCAGGGTGCTCCGTGTCACAGCAACTGGAACAAGCATCCTGCGCAAGGGGCAGCGAGACAAACACAGAGATGTTGCAGAATAGCTGGCAGCAGCTCCAGTGGGGAAGGGTGGGGACAGCACAGCATGGGAATATTTCAGATGAAAACTAAGGTTTAATTTAAGCTTTACTTCTTGTAATAAATAAAATGGACTTACTTCCTCCGCAGCAACCCATCTAAGCAGACAAGGTCAGAGCATTGTTTGAATGTGAGGATATAGAAGGCTGGTTAAAAAAAAATAACACTCTAGGAACCAGCTTTTGACAATTCAGCAGGACTTTGTTGACATGTAAGGTATGTTTTACAGAACTAGGTCGTTCATAAATGAATTTGTGCAACAGGAATAAAATGACCATGTGAAAAGACATCTTACTGACATGAACAGGCTGGGAAGATGCTTACTTTTTCCAAGGACTTTGTATGATCTCCTGCTTTCTCCCAGTCAAATCCACATTGCCTGTGCCTGGACTCAGGGTCGAGGTCCCAGTCCCCCTCCCTGCTCATGCAGATGCCCCTCCTTCGCCCTGCAGTATGGCTCCTGGCAAACTAAGCTGTGCCACTTTATCACTGTTAATCCAGTTTGCTGTGAGCAGCGTTGCCATCGGACTCCCTCATCAGGCTCCGTACACGCAGAATTTGTCAGGAAAATGTGGTTAGCTTTCTCCCTGCTCTCTTGTGGACCTCCTGCTCCAGCACCGAAGCCTCACATCCAGGCTGGAGTGTGAACTGAGTCCCTGGAGGGATTAGAAAGGGTACTGCATGCACCCCATCTGCCTCATGTGCTTTGCAGCTGATGGCAACCTTCCAACACATTGAAAGTCGGCCCTTAAAAAACCCAACAAAGATATCAAAATGAATGTTTCTACCTGGTATCAACCTTGCCAAGCTTCCCTTTATGGGATGGGCATAGGAAAGTGGTATTTTTGTATCACTAATACATTTACTGTCTTTCATTCATGATCTCTGCAGAAGGTCCCTTTTTGTTCTGTCAACTTCAAAATACACATATGCCAAAAGCAGAAACACCTGACAGCATTGCTTTTATAATTTACCCTGTCAAGGACACAATGCTTGGGATAAGATACAGCCATGGTATCCTGTAGCTATCATTGCAACAGGTTGTCTTGGGAAAACACATCACCCTGTATCCAGCTGAGCCTAGCAGGATGCTAAAGCTCATGCCTTCTGTGGTGCTGCTGTGAGATCTATCAGCTGTGGGTGGATCCAAGTTTCTCAGCTCACTCCCTTCATAGACAATTTCAATGGTTTTATTAGACAAAGCTTTCCTTGTTACAGCAGTGCAGATTTCCTAACCTTTTCATTATCAGTTTGTCTGCTGTATTTGTGACCTGATAGGGAAAGGTGGTCTTCTATTTGACCTACACTGCTACCTCATCCTTCTATAGCAAAGAAAACCTAAACACCCTTATGAAGGAAAAACCTGGGAAAAACAGCACTGACTGACTTTGTCAGTGCATTTAAAATATCTTAACAGAAGTTCCTCTGTAGTACCCTCAGCTTCTGCACAAGGGTGATGTTGTCTTGGTGCTGGGTTAGTACTTCCACCTACTGTATCAAAATCAGCTACTTTCTGCCTCATAAAAAGCAAGGACTAAGAAAGCATCAGTTTGCCACAACTGGACAGAGGAAAAGTAAGTGAGAGATCAAAAGCAGAACTAATGCTTAGTGCATTAGAAACAGATACATTTCTCATTAAAGGTAATTTAATCAATGGACTGGCTCAAAACTGAGTGGAAGCCGCTCCATCCTTCGCCTTGCCTGTACCGCGTTTCACTCCAGCCATGGTCTGGGTGGCAAACACAGCATGAAAGAGATGACAGAAATTTCAATCAAAAAACCTGCTGGGGCAGTGGATGTTAAGAGCAAACATGCACCATTCACCTAACACTGACATGAGCCCTGCACCTCCAGCCAAACACTGTGAGGTTACTGTCCATTCTCACTAAGCTACAGAGCACCACTGGAACACAGCTGTGGGGTGTTCCCTGTTCCTCCTGTACCCCACACGTAAACACCATGAGAAGGGAGGGCAGGGCAGGTCTTTAACGTTCAGCAGCCAGGCACAAAATGGTCTGGGTCCATGGCAACTACCATAAAGGCATCAGGCACAACGAAATTTGGCCAGATTGCCTCTTTCGAGCTAAGCCACAAATTGAATCGTAGTGACAGCAGGTCTGAATTATCTAACCTCAGCAACATTGCTCAGGGGTGAAGTCAGACAAAACAAAGGCTTTACAAGGCCCTGAAGGACAAGGACTTTAATTACATTCACATAGAGAACACACACACAACCTTTTTCAAAGCAGGGCTTTGCCTTACGTGTGCCGGCCCAGGCCTGCTTACTGCAGGGGTACTGAGGAGGTGGCTGTCCTCAGTACTCCAGCATCGCAGTTGTTCCAGGCTGCTTGAACTGCTTGGTGTTGCACGAACCATGCCCGGGACTGCCTGCTCTGGGCGACGGGATCCAATGTGTGCTTGTTCCCATGTAACTAGATGAAATACTGTTGAAACTTGGGGGCTGACCCCAGGATGAAACGGGAAGCCCTCAGCTGCACTCCTTCGTGCAAAGGTCACCTGAAAGCCCTCCTTTATACTCCCTTCCCTCATCACCGACAGCCCTGTCCTTTGTTTAACACTGCCATTAACACCCGGTTTATCTTATCGGACCCAGAGCCAAGTTCCACACCGCGGCGTGCACCCGCGCGGAGCAGGGCGGACACGGGACGGCTTCCAGCTCCACGGCAAAGGGCGTGTGGGGCGGCGGGAGCCCCGGCACCTGCTCCCCCGCCGGTACTCGCTGTACTGCCCCCGGGGCACTGCAGCCGCGCCCGGCCTCGGAGCAGCTCCAGGTGCCGGGGCCCAGTGGGTGGGACCACTGGACTCAACCCCAACCCCGGCCCCGGCCCCTCTGGGCAGCCGTGAGGCGGGCGGGCCGCCCGGCGGGGCTGGAGGAGGTGCCGTTTGCACAAGCCCGGCCCCTCGCCGCAGCCTGGCTTGGCGGCGCTGGCCGCTCCCGCTCCCCCCCGCCCGGGCTCTTTGTCGGCGGGGGGCCGCGGCGCCATGTCCTCCCCCAAGAACGGCTTCTACCGGCAGGAGATCACCAAGACCCTCTGGGAAGTGCGGGACCGCTACCGGGACCTGCAGCCGGTGGGGTCCGGCGCTTACGGAGCCGTCTGGTGAGCGCGGCGCGGCGGGACGGGGCGGGACACCCCGAGCGGGGTGAAGGGGCGGCGGGCGCCGCGGTGGCCTCTGCCCGGGGGGACGCTGGTCCCGTCCCGCCGCTGCCCTGGCTCGCGTTGTTCCCTGACAACTTTCCCGGTGGTTGCTCCTGGCCCGGCCCCGCCGCCCACCTGGCTGCCCCCAGCCGGTCCGGGGAACGCAGCCGGGGGAGCGCAGCCCTACGCGGAGCAGCCGGCTGCGGACCGCTGCCAGGCACACGGCTCTTGTCCCGGAGCAAGCAGAGCCCGGGGCGCTGCCCTGCCCTGCCCTGCCCGAGTAGTGCTGCCCGCGGGGTGCGGCCCCGCCGAGCGGCAGCGTCCCCAGAGTCCGGGGTGCGGGTCCTTGGGACGGGACACCAGGACTGGGTTTGTGTTGGTGCTGGGTTTGTGCAGTTTGTGGGGTTTCAACTTTTCTTTCCCTTCTGCGTTATTTTTTTCTTCCTTCCCAGATGTTCCTCTTTAAAGCCTTTGAAAATTGGCTAACTTTTCATCGCAGGGCCTGGCAGCTTCTTAAACGAATGAAACTATAGATGCAGGATGCTTCAGGCGTGGTGGTCCCCTCCCTGGGCCAGGGAGGCCTCGCAGGCACCTGGCCGAGTGCTGGGCAGTGTGGGCAGGATGCGGCCTCGTTTCAACCCTTGCTCACGAAGCTCTGCCTTTTCCCTTTAAAGCTCAGCCGTGGATGGGAGAAGTGGCACCAAAGTGGCCATTAAGAAGTTGTACCGCCCGTTTCAGTCTGAACTCTTTGCCAAACGTGCCTACCGAGAGCTGCGCCTCCTGAAACACATGAAGCACGAAAACGTGAGTTGGGTTGTTAGCAGATATTTCCCCTCAGGGCTGCGGCTTACTCTTCCTAAAAACAAAATATGTGTATTTGGACAAGACAGATGTGTAGCTGAATGGAATTCAGGAATCTTTTGGCCTGTCTTTTGTCTATCCTTCATCCACAAACATCAGCTCACACAAACTAGAATATCCTGTGGGAAACACCACTTCATTTCCATGTAGGAAAGGTTGGGTGGGGAAGGTGAGGACCGTGGTGGGATTTGTGCTCAGGGCCATTGCTAGAGATATGAAGGACCAGAAATTATAATCTCCATCACTGTGTTCCTGTGAGGTGCAGGAGAGTGCAGAGCATGGGGCAGTGCCTGTGGGTCTCTAGTGCCAGCACCTCTTTTTGCACTTGGATATGGCATGTGCATATCTTTGGGAAGGGGTAGGGCTTTTCCCTTTTCTTTTTAACAGTTAGTGAAGCATTTGGAAGTTTTGGCTTGTACTAATGTGAAACTGGAAAATTTCATGAATGACCAAATAAATTGCTTTACTGGGCAGTGGAGAATAGGGTACAGAGCTCTGCACAGATTCCCACGTAATGTGATAGAACAGCTGTAGAGAGAAGTGTTGAAAGTGTCATTGAGATACAGATGCTGAGTCCCAACAGCACTGAGCGGTTTAAGAAAAAAAGGAGGTTTGTGTGAAAACAGCTTTTGTGGAATCAGAACATGGATACCAGGAGAGAAAGGTCCCAGGGTGAGCTTGGAAGATCCTGGATCCCAGCAGTGGCTTTAAATGCTTCTCATGAAGAATGCATGTGGAAGAAAAGAGAGTTTCGATTGAGTTCTTAAAATGATGCATAAGAATCTGGTTTAAGATGTTAATAATTTGGGACATTACACATAGCTCCATTCAGATGGTCTTCAATGGCTAGGAGATTGGAAGTGAGGATGAGAAAAACTGCTAATTACAATAACCAGTCATTGCCACCTAATGTTGTAGTGTTAACATTGTGAGCAACAATAGCATTTAGGTTTGTTTTGAAGAATAATCTGTGGGATATCCTGACTGTCCAGAAAAAAACAGCCCTTTTTATAGTTTTACGAACCTTTGTGCTGGTTAACATTTTAGTCTGAATCTTTTAATACATTTGATTATTGATGATTCCTTTGAATTAACTGCTTCATAACCACACCTATGTATATATGTTAATGAGTTAACATTTGCAGGGAACTTCTGTGTAATGCATGGGCTTTCCTACTCTCAGCATTTTCTTTACTGAGCATTTGGGAGGAGAGCAGCTCATGAAGTTGCCAAGCTCCTGACTGTGTCCAGACTTTGAGATTATTTTTCTTCCATTTCCCAGAGTGATCTGTTGGGTCACATTTTCCACTCCTAGCAGTTTTTATGTGATGTGTGCCCGTCAGGATAATACTCTGGAACCCCTCCATGGACTCATTTGGTAATTAGAGAGTCTAGAAGAAAATGCTCACTGAGGAGCATGAGCACAATCTGTAAAAGTCACAAATCAATATATATGAGGGAAGGGAATAATTTACAGCCTTAGGAAACAGTTGGGCCAGGAAAAGAAGAATCTGGTCTACGTACTAAGGAAAAGTTTTACCATGGAGTATGACATCTACTCATTAGAGAACAAAGACTGAATAAATGATCCTGCAGGGGTTTGTGGGCACTGGAGACAAGCTGAATACTCCACCCATCCATAATGAGGCTGACATGGGTGGTACAGCCCATCAAGAGAATTTCCATCTGCCATCCCAGCCTCACACCCTTCTGTCAGTTGTTTTGCCCACAATGAGTTAGGAATAGCAACAAAACCTGTTAGGATGTCTAGTCTTTGGGCTGATCTTAGGATACTTCTTTAGCCGTTCCACACATCCAAAATTAAACCAGAATGGCAATGTCACTCCTTGTCAGGATTTTCAGCCCCCTCTTTCACCCATTCTGTCAAAAAGCCTCTTTTTTGCGTATTTCCACCAAAGGCTGGATTTACAGACAGACAGTAAGGTCCTCCCCCACTCACATCAGCAGTCCACAGTGTGCTGTGCACACCTTTAATGATAAGTACAGCAATGGTAGGACCTTTGTCTTTTCTCTGTCATTACCATCATGGCTTCTGTAGGTCTAGCAATGGAGTTTAGAATGGGTCCCACTATGGTGGATGCATGTCTCCCACTAACAGGAATTAGTAGAACAGAACAATGATTGGTGTATCTTTCCCAATATTTCTATTAACTCACGTGTTATAATTCTACGGAATAGCAGTAATTGATCTTTCTGACTGTACTATAAATACAACTGCTATTAAAAATTAATAAAACTGAGCTAATTATTTCAAAGATCACAGTAAAATAGTACTGTGCCACTGTTCTCTCTGTATTGGGTGTTGGTAATCTTAAGTATGTAGAGATACAGAGAGCTATGTACGTGATAGCTGGTCTGACAGCAGTAGTGGCAATAAGTGGCAATAGCCACTGTGGATTAGACTGGTTATTGATGCACGTTGCACTAATCAGCCAGTACAAATCTTCATCTTGCCTTCTTCCTACTTTGGGATATAAACTGTTTCAAAGGTTCTTTCATAGTTAAAATTACATTTAATATGCTCTTCTGCTCTTTTCTTTCAAAATTACTTCTGTAATCATGATGCATTTGCTGCTAGATTGCATAAAGAGTGTGGTGTTTTGTTTGTTTCACCTTGATTACTTCTGGGTGGACCATCTGTGCCTTTCATAGCTTTCATAGGAGCATAGGAAGTGTTGTGTTAAGCATGTAGCAATACTTTATCATATTTTATTAACCTTATGCTGTATTCACAATTTCTTCCATCATTTTAATGGTCTGACACATTGTGTTAAAAATAGCATTTCTGATCCTCCATTAAGGTGGCAGGAGATACCATTAAACCCATGCCACGGTGGTATAATTCATCAGCTTGTCATGCTTCAGTGAGGAAAATGGAGGAAAACTTCAGCTTAATGCCCTGGATGGCTTCCATTACAGACCCTTTGAGGAATATGCTTGTCTCCTTAAATGTGGAAGGGTTGTAGGATGACCTGTAAAAAATATACAGGAGTCACTCTACTGAATTATACTGGAACTGTATTTTACCTTGTAAGGAAGGTAACTCACGAGTCAATTTGCTTGTCTATGTAGGTGTTTTCAGGAGGAGGCAAGTCTGGCTGCTGGCGTGACCAACTTTCATTATGTGTGATAGATTGTAGATCTCTCTAATGGCTCTCAAATGGGACATTACTTAAATGTAGTGAGGAATATTTCTGTATAAACAACACAAACTTGGTTGCATGGGAATTCTCATCAGCCCTTTGCTAACAAATCCAGAGGAGAAATTGTGTTGAGGACCACAGAGCAGAGGCTGTGCATGAAGAGAACAAGACCTGGCTGTTAGGAGATAGATCGTTGTCTTTCATGACACTGGTATCCTTTCTTTTTGGTAGGCCTCCTAATTTGAGGTGCTCGGAAGAATGTTTCACAAACATAAGCTACTTCTACTGCCTCAGAAGCAGGCTAATCAAGATCAATTCCTCAGACACTGCCAGCAAGTAAAGTTAGTTTCCAGCAGGAAAAGCTGCCGGGTCACTCTGTAGCTGCATAAACAGATACTCTGCCACAAGAGAGGGGATGATTTGAAAATGAGGAGTAAAACCAGCCAAGGCAGAATGTGTTTGGGGTGTTTTTTGTTTTGTTTATTCATACTGGCTTGAAGTATTTATCACACTAAACCTTAGCAGCTTCTGATTATTTCTTTGGCATCGCTGCATCTTGTATAGAACAGACTGTTTACCATTAGGAAGTTTTATTCAATAGTGCTGCTTTTGTTCCCTGTTTCTTTCCATTTTGAGTTCAGGTAGAGCAAAGACCCTTAAACTATGCAGGAGGAGTTTGTTATAGAGAAAATAGCAGGGCACTCTGTGTTTTGTTGCCTGGCAAAATCTTAAAACTGTCCCTTTTTTCAGTTCCTCTTGCCTGACGTGAGCATTGGAAGAGCAGCAGCCGCTGCAGTGTACAAAATCAAGGGGGTTGTGAGTGATGCCTTTACAGATGAAAGCACACTCACTGTGTTAGGTTTCCCACAGCAAGCCCTGCAGGACTGTACTGCTAAAAATTCATGTGCTTGGGGTATGTAAGTGCCAGTAAAGTGGAATTTGGAAATCCTGGCTGGAGATGGCAAATGTCCTTTATGGGTGCTTTTGAAAGCAAAAATAGTTATAACTGGATAGTTTATTGTTGTCCAAAATTTGTAGGGGAAAAACATTCCTGGCTGATTTCCTGTGGGCTGACACCAGAGTCACTCATTTTTGTACTCAAAAGCCAATAGATTAACATAATAGTATTGGTTGTCACTTCTGTTTATTTTCACAAACCAACCAAATAGGTGTTTTACCTAGGCTGGGCTTCGACTGACACCCCAACCTTGGGTACTAATAAGGTAGGCTGATTAGTCCAGTAAATGAAAATCTACTGGAAGGAAGACAGCACTGAATCTGAAAGTTTCTCTTTGGATTGCCATCTAGTCCAGAGATGAACATGTGTTGGTCCATAGGATTTGGATCTGTCCAGTGTTACATATGGGTCTTTTGAAAGAAGAGTGTGATGGTACTCATGGGTACACCTTGCACCTGCCTGTGTGCCAAATGGCAGGAGAAAAGGAAAGGAGCTGTCAGCCCAGCAGTCATCCCTTGTGTCATGCAGCAGTCATCAGTGAGGAAGAAAGGCTGTGGTGCACGCCTTGCACGTGGATAGTTAAAATTCTAGAAAGATTGGGACTTTGTGGTGCAGTAAAACCCTGTGATGCGGAACAGCTCAGAAACGCAAATTTGAGCCTAACCCTGCAGGAAATGTATTGTAGCACAATATGTAGTTCAGTGTGCCCCAGCAGGGATCTTTCTCAAAAAACATACTTGCACTTGTAGCGCGAGTGCCAAAGCCAGTCAACTTCACTGTGTTTTCATGCGTAACACCCACAAGAGAAAGCAGCACTTGCTATATAAGAGACATAACCTACGTTTACTTATTAATTTATACAAGACCCAAATTTTTCACTGATGTGCTGATGCTTACATCTGAAACTTTCATCTACAGAAGTGCAGTGGAACAGTCCTTGAATGAAGGTAATCCATTACGTGAAAGCGCAAGGGAAGATAGAGATGAGGAGCACTTTGCTCTTGTGCTCCGCCTCTGGAATAACATTTGGAAAAGCTGAGATGGGAAAGGCAGAAACTACCATCCAACAAAGCTGTTATTTATTCGTTGACAGTAGTTAAAGTTGGTCAGGGTAATTTGTGTGAATGTCCTGGGAGGGTGGATGGACAATAAGGATTAGAAGAGCTAGAGATACTGCCACCCATCACCCACTGGCTTCATAGGGAAGACCTACAATCAACAGAGTAAGTATGTTGAGTAAAACCATACCTATGGAAAGCAAGTTAGATCAGTATATGGGTAGTTTTGGTATTACTGTGGTTTTGCTTTGCAGGAAAATGGGAGAGACATAGTATTACACTCTCTCCTTGAGATACAAGTGAGGAGGGAGCAAAGTCCAGGTTGTTTTCTGTGTGTCCTTTGTGGGCTTATTCATTTGAGAAATTGCCTTTTGGCAGAGCTAATGAGGGAAAAAAATGAGACCCTGAAAGGGCAGTGTTCCTGCTGGTTTCCACAGATGCTTTTCATTGCCATCACAGAATGCACTGGGTTCATTCCTTGGCTGCGCTACTGTCTCTGATGAATGAATACCAAAAATAGATCTACAGACGGTTTCACAGATACTTCCGTTACATTTCGTATAGGCCACGCTATGAAAAAGAAGTTATTCTTGCAGTTGTTTTGTTGTGGCTTCCTTTTTTTGCTGGGGCATTAAGTATTGCAAAGATTTTTTTCCAAACACTGTATTTAATTGAGAGCATTTTAGACAGACACAGGATTTTGCATGATATTATGTATTGGGGGGAGTTTCCTACACTTTTTCCAGTTCTTTTCCTGAAGAAGTATCTGGAGTTGTATCTTTCTTAAAGGATTTATTTTACCCTGTACCTCCTTGTGCTTAATGTATCTGCAGAAAACTGTGACCTAAATGGAAATACTCATGACTCTGTTCCAGTACAGGAAAATCATCCTAAGCACAGCTATTAAATAAAGATTACTGAGGAAGAGGAAATGGGTCCCTCGCTTTCGTTTTAAAATTGATTAACTATTGGTATGTCTTCTCATTTTTGGGCAGTAAAACAGATTTCAGGATTTTTAGAAAGCTTGCTTTGTAAAGCAAGAAAAGAAGGATTGTGAGACCCTTGGCATGTTAACAGAGTTTTCTGGTTCATTATTTAAAATTCCCTTCAGCGGAAGCTGGGCATTGGTCTCAGTGGTATCCTTCACTGCTGAGGTTTTGCAGCAATGATAAGCTTGTCTCCATGAGTTTGCAGCCTTACCTCAGAAGTAATGTATGTTGTGTATCAGGCAGCACTAAGTAACTGTTCACTTGCATGGTGAAGCAGTAAAGTGTTACTGAACTTCATTAAGAGTGTGTTGGGGCTGGTATGTTCTTTATGAAAGCGTGTTCTTTGTGCCTCTGTATTTCACTACGAGTGCCTAATGCCTTGGTGCACAGATGAATGTAGTGCAGTGGTCACGCTGTTGTCATCCTCTTCTGTGTCCCTTGTTTTACTGTGGCGTCCCTGTGGCTTTCGCTGTTAAATTCAGACCTGATGGGGTTTATTTTTGTATGTTTCCTGTTAAGGTAAACGAAGGCATGGAAATACCTCCACGAGGGGAACCAAGCAGGACTTCTGAAAAAGTGGGCCTTGATAGGGAAGGAAATGCATATTGAATAAGATTGCTGCTAAAACATTAACCTCCTTCTTTTTAATACTGAAATCTGAGGAGAGCACACAACTTTTCTGGCTGTGTGTTCTTTGTGTGTGTTTACATGCTGCCTTAGGAAATGCTCATAGAGCTGCATTATACTTCCTTTTTGTCACATACATCTTCCTAACCCTGCTCTCCTCCCTTTCTCTTCCTGCCTCCACATAGAAATGGAAAACTTTATTGTAAAACTGTCATGCAAAAAACTAAGAAAATAATTTATTGCTATAATATTAGTACTGAAAGTATTATTTCAAATAATAACCACATTCTCTGTGGGTTTAATTATTGTTTTATGTTGGTTATAGTATTCTTCTTAATTAGTTTAATTTAACAGTCCTTGGGTAAATATTATTAGTGACTTTTTCAAATATAATTATGGCTACAAAGAAATAGAGTTGTAATTTTCTGTCTTCATCTTTATTAGTTTTTCTGTCTTGTTCATCATTATGACATTATGGTAATACCCAAGCTAACTGCAGTAGTTTGCCCTGAATGTGGAAAGGCTAAAAATCTGTGCAGTAGGGATTACATCACTGGCTAGGTGACTAGCATTTATGACTGCTTCGGGTTATGAACTGATTTGTCTGGTTCATTTTTGACACTTCAGTGGTTAAAGTTAAAAGATGCTCTCTCTTACATAAGACTGTCAGCCTCTGAACTTCCCATTCAAGTAAATACATGTTTATTATGTTTTTTTATCACAGGGTCAGCAGCCCTCAGAGTTACAGAATTAGACACACAACAGGTCCTGGTGTTGCTAGGCACTGCTTTAGGTATACATTCTGCCATCTTTATGCCTGTAGATAATGCTTCACGATAGAAATATTTTTGATTATATTTTTTCACTTATTATGCAGTTCAGGATTTTTTGTGTTAAATCAGTATTAATCCATGCTGGGTTTCTTTTTTTCTCTCCTTTTATTTCTAGGTCATTGGAATATTAGATGTGTTCACACCAGATGTAACACTGGAGAAGTTTAATGATTTGTAAGTTCTGAGATGTTTGTGTTTGGAAGGAGGGCAGCATTGCTTTTGTGGGAGGAAGGGTTGCTGGTTTTTTATCTATAAGATGTGTACTGCTTTCAGGCCTTAATAAGTGAAACTTTAATGGATTTCCTAGTTCACCTTTCAAGTATTGATTTTTCAACCAAAGACCCAGGTTGTTCAAATGGTAGGATAATTCTTAAGCAAAACAAGTAGGCTGAAAATGATGCCTGCTGCATGACATGTCTGTGATCCATTCTAATGCTAGGATTAATTCAAAACTGCTGATGCTGCCAAATTTGTTTAGTGATTATCTGTACTGTGATCTGTTGTACTCCCTTGACTGGTTTCCCAGTCCAGTGGTCCAAACAGCACATGGTATAGGCTGTTCCTAGCACCAGCCACGTACCTGACCTTTTGGCAGCATCTCAGATACTTAGCATGTCTGCTGCTTTGCTTATGGATCCCACTACAGTTCTCGTGCATTGGAGTCATTAGAGAAACAGTGGTTACAAGTTCTATTTGGCTTAATGTAGATTTCATGTTACATTCCTAGAACTGTTCTGGATTTCATCTAATGTAGCTATGTTTCGGAACTAACCTTGCATACTGTTAACAAAGAAAGCTATCTGACTGGAATATGAAGGACAGAAAACAGGGAGCATGTGTTCATATTGATCCTTTGGGCCAAAATGATCATTGAGCCAAAAAGGTTGTTGTTCATATTGCCAATTGTGCTAGCCTTTTATACAGCATATGTAATAGAATGCACATCTACCTTCAAGCACTGTTTTAAATGGGACCCTAAAATAACCTTTTGAGTTTTAGAGGTGCAAGTCAAGTAGGATGGACACTTTTATATCAGAAACTGCAACAGGTGAGCCTGTGGCGGAATTTGCTTTCAAGACTTTGGGCAAGCTGATACTGGTGAGCAGAGATAGAGGTGTGTACATTTAAAACAAAAGTAGAGAAACTGTTTCTGTGAAATGACCGCAAATGGGTCATTTAAGGGAGACTTTCTTTTTGCTGACTAGTCATGAGATGTTGTCTGTGGCCTACTATATAAATATCAAGTTCAAGTGGATTTATGGCTAGAAGCAGCAGAAACATTGTGGGAGGTTTCACCAGAGCCAGTCACTAAGTTTGGTCTTGTCCGACACCTGGGGTTTCTTAGCTGACTTATAGCCCTCCTGCCTGGAGAGGAGCATGCTCATACTCAACTGTCCACTCTGCTCTCCTGCTCCTCTATTCTAACAGCCGGTGTTAATGAAGATTGAACTCAAAGTCCTGTCTAGGAAGGAACAGTCCTTTCCATGCTCATGTTTGTGTTGAACTTCCTTCAGCTTTAGATGTTGCTGGTGTACAAAATCAGAAATGTATAAATCTGTACCAGTTCGAGTTCTACTCTATGCTTTTCACCCCCTTCATCTCTTATTCTTTGCATTATCCATGCTTGTGTGATACATGATGTGCCAGAACAGGCTGCTGGTCATCGTTTTGTAAGAATTTTGGGTTTTAACTAGAAATTGCAAAAAACTTAATTGCATTAGGCATGATATTCCAGTTGAAATGATTTGTTAATCAGGTGTCTGACCTTTTCAGATTATTTGAGGACTCCAGCTATGGATTCTAAATACTTTTTTAATAATAAAAGTAAGTTTGCGAAGGTTCAAGTAGTAGACAAAGTGTTTAAAGTGAGCCCAAAGTGTTTGATCCCATTGTTGTTCTGTTCCAGTGGTGCTCATAAATTATTACTAAAGTTTGGATTTTAAAACTCAGCCAAAAGTGGATTTTTCCTCTCTTCTGCTTTCTTTGTTTTTCCACCCACCCACATTTGACTGCAAGAAATTTTAAGTCATCAATTTGTAAACTTAGCAAATTGTGCTTATGTAAAAATGTTGTCTTATTTATGCTTCTCATTGTGTTCTTCGCAGTGCTTAATGTTTAGCTATTGCTTTGAACCAAAGTAGATAGAAACAGAAAACTGGAGGGCAGGGCGATGATGGAATTGTTTGGTAAACAGAATGATCTGTAATTTAATATTGTCACTGAACTATAACATACAATTATGTTTCAATTTATTTGACAAATTAATGTTATTCTGGCTTTGTTTTGGTTTTAAGCTACCTTGTCATGCCATTTATGGGAACAGACTTGAGTAAGATAATGAAGCATGAGAAACTAACTGAAGACCGAATCCAGTTCCTGGTATATCAGATGTTGAAAGGCTTAAAGGTTTGCTGCTTCTATTATTATTTTGATTTCACAATCTTTTTTTCCTAGTAAATCATTATGGAGAGCTAGAAATACTTATCCTTTGATAGCAGGGTAAACTTTACTATGCCTGGCATAGTAAAAGCAGTGACATTCTACACAGCAGTTGTTTAGTGGCAATAAAAGTTATCGGGGGAGGGAAGGTGTTGTGTTAATTATGGTTTTGTCTGTGGCTTTTTCAAGCAAAAATAAAAGCTATTCATTCAAGATCTGTACAGTACGTTGATCCAGGGTGGCCTTGGTTTCTGTATCTGAGTACACCAGAAAGTGCCTGCTGTGATTTGTAGTTGCCTTCTTCCCCAGCAGTTGGTTGTGGTAGTGCTTTGCCACACACACCTCTTACTGTGGCTGGTTGGAGAGGTAGAGACTATGAATTAAACCACTGTTGAGTTCAGAGGCAGGATTCCCCTTGGCTTGATCCCTCACCTACGTCATCAGCTTCAGATTTCTGTCATTTGAAAATGTTTCTGTGGCTTACCAATACTGATGTGATGCACTGTTACACAAGACATCTGCACCTAACTTGTTCTAAGTGTGGTACGTGTCCGTGCACATGCGGAGGGCAGACCCAACAGCTACAGCAAAACAACATAGATTTGAATGTTACTGACCCGCACAAAGATGATTCTAAACGCATAAGCTGTCATATACTTTGTATGGTTTTCTTCTTCATCTTTCTGCTGTTTATTATTGCTACTACTCTTTTCTTCTGTTTGGGTTTTAAAAGATGGATTGTGATTTATTGAAGTTCATAACTTAGAAAGAGAAGATACTCTTTAAGTGCTCCCTGTCCATGTACAACCTGTATTAATGTGATATAAAAATGCTTCTAAGTCTAGATTGGCACTACAGTGCTTCATGGTTTACAGTGTTTGCTTTTTGGGTGTACACAACTGTTCATCATGAAAAGGCTACGACTTCTTTATTACGTTTTTATTTTGGTGACACAATTACAAGAGAAGAACCTTGACCTTGCCCTGCAGGCTTCAGCCAGGCTCTCTATAGTGATGGCTGTTTAATTCCCTTTGCTGCTCTGGAAACACGTGTTGTAATGAGGCCATGGAATGGCACTGTCAGGAACTGAATGTCATTCCTTGGCTGCTTGCACCGTACAGTTTTGATTTTACGGTCCTGTGCCTGCAACATACAAAGAATGGGAAGACTTTCCTCTGCACTCATACAGGGATAAGTGGACTCACTGTACTGGAAGGTGGGTTGCAGGGGGATGTGCTCTTGCAGTGGAGATACAGAGATGCTTTTGATACAGGAAGATCCGACACATCCATCAGGATGATCTTTCAGATCTATATTTGCATTGCAAAACACTATTAAAAATGAATAATATCGTAGGACAGCATGCTGTTCCTGGACAAAAACATCAGGAAAAGCATACACAAGACTCCTTTGTCTCTCAGTACTTAATAGATGCAGAAGATCAAGTAAATTGTTTTACTCCCTTTACAAATCTTAGTAAATATACTTTGTTGTTGAGTCCTGCATTATTAATTTGTCTTTGACCTTATCTCAGATCTTGTGTTCTTCATTTAGTAGACATTAATTCACATAGCCTTTTACATATGCTAAGTAATTATTCTTTTTATGCTACAATTGTGCATTTAAATGCTGTAATGCCCATTTTACAACTGCAGAATCTAAAGCCAGGTTTGGGGAAATTGGCTTTATTTAAATGGGAGGGAATTCACCTTCGAGCTTTAAATCTGGAATTACGATTTCAGTTTTATAGTTCCCTAATTACAAAGCCACATCCTAATAAGTGTTTTCTCAAGGACAACATAAGTAGAGCGGCCTGTTTAGTTGCAGATAACTGTCTGGGAAACAGGTTTATAGGAGAAGTGTGCTATTCACCAGAGATTTAAAACATCTTTTGGGCTGATTTTAGATGCAAGCAATATATGAGCTGTAGAAAAATAGCTTGAGTTGAGTGTAGTGGGTAGGATGAATAATGAATTTCATTTCAGTGAAATGGCTTAGAAACATATTTTGGTCCCAGTGGCCTAGATTATCTCAGAGACCAAGAGTGGTGTTTGCGGGTCCCAAAGGTTGACTGAAGTCTGTTGGGTCAGTAGATGTGGAAGGCAAGCAGAGCAGACGTGCATGCTTGACCTGCATCTGAAGAAAACAGAGCAGGAATTAAAGAGGATGCGTTGGCTTTGTGTGGCAGGTTTGGTAGTGAGGGCTGCAGGGGTGGCTTCTGTTGAAAACACCAGGACCTGCCTCTGTCTCGGACAGAGCCAGTCCCAGCTGGATCCAGAATGGATCTGGCAGTGGCCAAAGCCGAGCCCAGCAGCAGTGTTCATCGCACCCTTGTGATAACAGGTTTAAGGAGCGGTAAAAAACACTGTGCAGCAGCTGTGAGAGAGGAGTGAGAAAATGTGAGACACACAGCCCTGCAGGCACCAAGGGCAGTGAGGAAGGAGGAGGTGCTCCCAGTGCTGGAGCAGAGATTCCGCTGCAGCCCATGAAGAAGACTGGTGGCACGGATTGACCCCTGCAACCCATGGAGGACCATGTCAGAGCATATATCCACCTGTAGTGCATGTAGGAACCCATGCTGAAGCATAGGGATGTGCCTATGGGCAGCCAGCATTGAAACAGACTCCTGGCAGGTTTTGTGGCTTGACCTGTGTCCCACGGGGATCCATGCTGGAGCAGTCTGCTCTGGAAGGACTGTACCCCATGGAAGACTGGAGCAATTAATGTAGAACTGTCTCCTATGGGAAGAGCCCCATGCTGGAGCAGGGAGAATGAGGAGGAAAGAACAGCAGAGACAATGTGTAACGAACTGACCACATTACCCATTCCCTGTCCCTCTGCACCTCTTGGGGGGAAGAGGTAGGAGAGACAGGAGTGAAATGGAGCCTGGGAGGAAGAGAGTGGAGGGGAAAGGTGTGTTGAGTTTTGAACTGTTCTGTTCTGTTAGTAATTGGCAATGAATTAATCTTCCCTAAGTCATGTCTGTTTTGCCCATGCTGATAACTGGCGAGTGATTTCCTTGTTCTGATCTCAACCCACAAGCTTTTCCATTGTACTTTCTAACCCCTACCCTTCTGAGAAGGGCGAATGAGAGAGTAACTCAGTGGGCACTTGGTCAATCTTGGTGGGTTGACCAGCCAAGGCAAACCCACCACGAAGAAAAGAGCAGGAAGTTCCTGATGTTCCCTGCTGTTCCCAGGCTCTTATAAAAATGAAAGTAGTTCTTATTCCAGTTACAAGGCAATCAGCAGGGATGCTGGGATGGTATTAGTTAATTGGTATCTCTGGTCTCTAACCCTGTTACATCTTCTGTACGGAGTAATTCTTGTGAATATTTTGTTTCTCTCTCCTCATTTTGGAGAGCGTAACTGTACTTACCTCAAAGTTACCAGCAGGAAATAAGACATTATTCAGCTACTGGACTGTTCTTTTGTCATTTCCTATTGCACAGCAAACATTAAAAGAGTCTTTAATGTATCTGTTCCATTAAAGTTTGAATTCTTCTTGAACCAATTCATCCAGCCACAACAATACACCTAGTTGGAAATATCTTTAAGAAACAAGAATGGTTCAGTGCTTCAGGGAGATTCTTGCAGCACTGTCTGTGCTAGGAGGTGAGTTAAGCTGAAAGCAGTGTTGCTATCATGCAGGGGAAAAAAGAAAAGGGCTCAGTAATTTGTCCTTTTTCAGCTATCAGAAGTTAGCTGTTAAAGAAACTCTGCCAGGTTTTGCATGAAAATCCTGTACTTTCTGAAGTCTGCTGTACACAGTGCATCTGTGTTTACTTAGATTGCCTTTTTGTCAGGGCAGGGGAAACCGAGCATGCACACAGGTAGCACTCTGTTGAGGCATTGTAAGGGAAAAATGCAGTGCCTGGGAAGGAGGTTCTGTAGACCTGTGTTGTAAAACTTTCAACTTCCCAAGCTTAACCTCTCTTTTTTTCTTCCGCCTTTTAGCTTTGATGGACTCTATTGGGCTGGGGGTGGGGTGTTGGTACTACCTGCGATAGGCATTTGTCCATTTTGTAAAGTACATAAGCACTTTATAGAATGGTTTGGGTTGGAAGGGACCTTAAAGCTCATCCGGTTCCAGCCACCTGCCCTGGGCAGGAATACCTCCCACTAGACCAGGTTGCCCAAAGCTCCATCCAGCCTGGATGAGGCTCATTTTTTTGGTGAGCCTTGTAATTTATCAGAATTTAACTTCATCTGTGATAGGGAAAAACTGTGATTTGACACCACTTACAAACAATGAGGTGCCTCTGCTTTGTCTGTTTCTTAGCCAAGCATTAGGCTGGTATTAAATTTGTTTAAGTGTGAATTTGCAGCTTGGAAGGTTTTTCATCATTTTATTTGTTTGACATAAGAGCTGTGTACTGTCAAAGAGTACAGAAGGCAAGCTGAGCAGAAATGTCTCTATGTGGGGGGAAAGGGTTGGAGCTTCCACTGCTTTCAGTCTTGGGTCCTTCTTCTGCAGGACTGCCAGTCAGGTTCCTGTTGGTGGAGGTTGGGGAGGTGGGTAGCAGCCCTGTTTTCTTATGTGTTCGGTATTTGAGAAGGGATGGGTGGCTCTTGGGCCATACAGACACCTGTTCAAGCCTCTTTTGCCACACTCAGGGTGATATTTACCTGCTCGAGTTATCCCCTTTTCAAATCTCTATTTGGTTTTTTTGGTTCATATTTTTGTTTGTTCTTTTTACTTCTCTGCTTTCGCTTCCTGCTCTTACACGTTTCCTCTTTGGTTTTTCCTTCCCTGCCAAGTCACTCACCATTTTCATTTTGCATGCTGCGTGGAATGCTTTCTCCTGAGTCTCTTCTAATTCCCTTTCTATTAGTTTTTTTATTTTGTGCAGAGATTGCATATGCAGACAGGAATGCTTAGAATTTAGACAACTGTTGGATAACTTCCTAGCACAATCTGAAGCTTGCATTCAAGGATTTATGCCTGCTACCAAAAATTGTCTTTAGGATAGTGCACAGACCTCCTATGCTCGAGGCACTTTACTCACATTAACTGGGTTTTTGAATCAAATATTGTTCAGGTGAAGTGGTAGTAACATATTGTGAGGAATATGTCTGCACTGCCCTGGGTGGTTTTGCCGTGTTAAGAGTGAAAAAACTGACAATAAATGGATGATTTAATGAGGAGAATCGGTAAGAGAAGGATCCCGTTTCAAAAGGTTATTGAACTGGAGTGGAGAGTTTTCTGAACAGAGCCTGGCATAGTTCCAGTGCTGCTACCTGCCAGGAGATAACAGAATGCAGTTAAAGAAATACTGCTGTTTTTAAAGAAACACAGCAGCACAGCACCAGTATTTCAGCTTACAGAGGGGCTGATGTGTACATTAGCACCAGGAATAAGTGCTACTTCATGTAATCTCAATAGTGTTGCATTAAGAGGAGGGTTTAGAAAATACATGCGTGCTCCCCAAAGTGTTAACATCATTTTGGTGCTGTGAACACTCACAAAACCTTCAGTGGGGTGAGAATGCCAGTGAAACCACACTCTTTCCCCCAGACAGGTGAGATTAACTAAAACCCAAAAGGGTGCAGTCCTTCTAGTTCCTGTTTCTACATGCCACATTCCTAGGTGCAGAGATTCCTCAGTCTGCCAGTTACTTCTTTACTGTGTACAGTCACACCAGCAAAAATAGCCTATAGAGTATTTTAAGCACCTGCTCTGGAAAATCAGGAAGCTTCAGTAAGAAGGCATTGAAATGATTTTGAATGCAAGCGATTGTAATACCCTTGATCAAGATGGCTACTGGGAGAAGACACCATCTTTTTCTTTACTGGCAGTCTAACTACTTACAGATACATTTCTTAAAAAACCCAAACAAACAGCAAAACAAACCCCCCAAACCCCCCATATATATGCTCTCTGGTCTCTGCATACAAATGACAAACTTCGTCTTTCTGCATCCAGTTCCTCCCATCCCAGTCCGCTCTATACACATCCATGACAGATACATTTTGTAGTTCTTCATTTGCTGTAGCGGTTTTACAGCCAGCGTTCTGGGGAACAGCCCCAGGCCTTCAGCCCTTGTGTCTGCCGCAGGAAATCCTGTGAGGCACTTTGGCATTTCCTAGGGTGATGTTAAACCTTGCCCAATCTGCAAGTAGTGTGTAGCAGGAACTGGTCTACCGCAAGTGCCAAGACCTGCAGGGACTTGGGCACAGCAGTTGTCAGTGCAACAGTGGAGCCCTACCACAGTCTGGGCTGGATTGGTGAAGTTGTAGGAACAGGGTTAAGGGAGGGGATGTTCTTTTTTCTCCACATTTCAGAACCTGTGAGACCACATCTGGAGTGCTGTATCAGGTGGAAGGCAGGAGAAAGTAAATATCAGAGTTTCATTTCTGTTCAGCCACTGCTTTAAAAAATCGGTCTGACTTTTGTGAGCCCTTATATAGGTCACTGGGAAGGGTGATGAAAATATTCAGGTAAAAGAGAATGTCTTGCAACATGCTCTCTAAATGTTTCATTGAGGAAGTATTGAAGCATGTAGCAAGACTTCTCAGCTAAAACCTTGACTGGCCTTCATCCTGGTCTTAAATGATCTCTTAAAAGTTAGTGTTGCTGGAACATATGAAGCTACACTATGATGGCACACCAGAGACATCTGTTGCAAGAGAGCATTTCTGACATATAGGATTTATTTTTATACACATACATATAGCAGTGCCAAAAATTAACTGAAAACGCAATTTTATGTATGGGAAAAATTAGAACTATATGAAGAATTATAAAAAAAATATGTATGATCTGTTGCAGTATTCAAACTGATTTAGTGGTTTCTTTTTACTGGGGGAGGGGAAGGGCAAAGTGCTAGTTTAATTATCTGAATGTTAAAAACATAGCTAAAAAGGTCTTTTGTGCAATAAATAAACCTTTTCTAATTTAATTACTTTAGCACTGTGAAAGAATGCTTTCTCCCCTGCCCCAGGCAACTTCTTTTAAGTCAGGACCTCAGTAACTAAAATATATGTTCTCTTTTTACAGTATATTCACTCGTCAGGCATAATTCACAGGGTAAGTGGAAACAATATAAAAGATGTTTACATTTTGATAATGTGAGAGCTGTTTGTGAATAAGCATGCTCATAAATGTGCCTGAAACTCTGTTTATAGTGTCTGGGTTTGATGATGCCTTTGGTTTCTTCTTCAGTAGGAACAAAAGGTGGTATGGTTGCATCAGTTTAAGCTGGGCACTCAAGTTGCACTGAATGCAGCTTAGATTTGGCTTCCTTAAATTACCTTGTGAAGCTGCATTGTCCCCACAGGAACAAATAGTGTCTAAGCTAAGATGGTTAAGTGTTTTTGTTTTTTTTTATGAAGATTAAACTTTTAAAAACAATATATAAATGTTGTTTAAAAATTATATTAATATTCAAGGAAGTCCACTTAAAGTCACTTTGGTACTGTGAATAAGAAGTTCTGAATCATCGCCTCCTGGTTCTAAGCAGCATAACTTCCCCCAAAACTGTATCACAGCAGTAGAAACTGACCTTTTGTACTGAGGTACCAGGAGCAGCACAGAAAGTGCACACCATCTAAAGATGGGCGCTTTAAGCTGGACATGGAAGCTACGCAAACTGCCAAAATAATGTAATAAGTTGATATTCTTGTTTCTACAACCGCTGTGGTCATGGCCTGAATTTACAGTTGCTGAGACCTTTTCTAAGCAACTTCTTGTTGGCTCTTAAGTTTCTTGATTTCATAACATTTCTTTGTACCAATTTGCTTCTCTTCAAGGCCCCTCTAATCTTAAAACATCTTCATGTAAAACAGGTGGATGCCTGCTAAAAAGTTCAGAAAGAAGATTCTTTTAAATGTCTTGTGCCAAAGCGTGTCAAAGGTTTTAAAAAGCTGAAAGTTGGTTTCTGATTTTTTTTCTTTCTTTCTTTCTCTGTAGCTGAATGTCTAAAAGTCACTGGCATTGCAAAATCTTCTTAGCTGTTGCCAGTACGCTTCCCTTTGCTGCTAAACTTAGAAGTACAACTTCTGAAGATCATTAGGAGTGTCTGCAGTAGCTAAAGAGGCTTAAGGGAATTCTTTTTCCATGTTGGAGTCTCCATTCAATTGCCTTTGTTAGGAAATCAATTTTCCCACAGAAGGGAACAGAGGCTTTTAAGTAGAATCTTGCTTGATTCCTTCAGTACTTCTAAATCTGTCAGTGTGGAACCTTTGTAAAGTGTATTTTGATATGCAATATGTACAGTACAGAAAAGTTGATGTGAATCCTTAACTTTGTGGTGTCAGAATAAAATGCCACCAACTTACATCCAAACCCCATTCGCAGGAAGATGAGCGAGTTCCTTCACTGGCAACTATTTTCCTGACTTCTAGCAGAAAAAAAGTTGATTTGTTGGGAGGTGCGGGGACCCGTACTGGAAAAAACCCAAACATAAGCAAGTTTGTGTCTTTGTTTCTGTTATTTGTTATATTTAATGTTCTCATTTAGATTTATGACATTATTTTACCTGTTGCTGTTCTAAGTAGTTGTATGAAAGCTGTTAAACCTAAATGAAAGAAAGAAGGAAAGAATGAGTGCTTCATTGGACTTGGTGTAAAATCAACAAATAACATCCATTTCAAATCTGATTACAGGATCTAAAGCCTGGAAACCTGGCAGTAAATGAAGACTGTGAATTGAAGGTAGGATATGTTTATTTGAAAAAGCAGTCAGACGTGTTTGGAAATACACCACAGAAGACAAGGGGTGCAAGAGCTGCAGATGTGCTGGCTGGTCTCAGTGGAGGGCCAGGCTTTCAGCCCTTGGGCTTTGAGGGGTCATGAAGAAATAGGGGAATGGTGGAAAATGAAAGGGAAGAGGAAAAAAATTACAAGCCACTGCTCCTTGGAAGTATTTTCACATTTGTTTGACTTCACTCACCACAAGAATAATGAAATATCTATTTAAGATACAAAGCCCTGAACAGTACAGATCTCTTCACCTCCTATTTGGATGTCCTTGACTGATATAAATGTGCATTTCCTATGAACGGCAGAGGCAATGATCAATTTCTGAGACCATTATGGATCCAAGCACAAGAAATGGCTGCACCTCAAACTAGAAATCTTGTCTGGGATGTTTCAGCTAAAAATGTCTAGTCCAGACAGGACACTGCGGGAAGGTGGTACCCAATGCTAACAGGGGAGAGATGGGGGTTGACTCCAAGACGTAGTTGGTTTCAGGTGAGGAAGTCAGTGCTGTGGGTTATTACAGTCATGGCATCATTGGAGCAGTTGCTGACTTGGCTCCCTCCAGCTGGGTGAAGGAAAGTGTAAGAACTGAAACTGCTTCTGTGGGTTTGGAGTTGATGGAGCAGTCCTTACCACAGCTGTATGCCCAGAACAGGGGCATGTGTGTGCCACTCCCCCTTTTCCTGTGTGGTGTGTATGTTGCAATGAATACTAATGTGTTTTTATACAGTCATACATCTAAAAATACTTTTAAAGAAAAAAAAATCACATCATGGTTACAGTCAGATAAAGAGCTGTAATGGAGAACTCTTGTTATGATATGTTGCGGCTAATTTCTTCAGAGAAGCATGAGATGAATCACATAATGCTCACCACGAATAAGAACATCTTACTGCTTTGAAAGTGATTGCTTCTGCACTGTTACCGCTAATAGTAGTATCAACTGCATGTAGACAACAGTGTATTTCATAGCAGGAATCATAGAATTCATCAATTCTGCTTCATTTTTGTTCATAATTGAAGTAGTGAGGAAAAAAGTCGGTTAAGTGAGACAGTTCTTAATTCAGCCTCCTATAGTTCAGCTAATGGCAGTTTCTGCCACTACACTGCAAGGCAGGTAGATTCGATGACATTTTTTGTATTACCCTGTTGCTGCCTCTCTGGAGTGGGACAGACAAGTATCAGCGTGTACTGGGCTTCCCTCCAGAGATGGGCAGGAGGATGGTGCAGACCCGCACCCCTTCCCAGTACCGAAGCTGGGTGTAGCTGGCATGCACCCTTGGAGACCAGGGCTGTAGCACCCCTCGTGGAAAGTTACCAGTCCTCAAGGGCAGGTGTTGCCACTTCCTTGGAAATGTTCTCTGTACTGTCTGAGTGGTAATTCTCCTCTTACACAACATGTGTCATCTCAAGCATCCTTCTTAATCATTGAACTGAAATACTGAATCTGGCCAACCCTGATTGCACTTTCTTAAATGGAAATCTTCCAAAGCCCGTTAGAGTGGATAATATTTGTACTTCAGAAATCATTATGCAGTGTACCCTCAGCTAGCAAAAATGCATCTATTTGGCTGTGTGAAATGACTTTGTTATTAAAAAAGTCAATTATTTATTATGAAGCAGGATTATGTAGTGCTCAAGAATATATTCTCTTGAGTGCAGACATAGTAGCCCCAAACTGCTTCCAGTCCCCAGTTAATTATATTATTGTATTTTAATTTTTTATTTGTCTTTATAATTGATTTTTCTCACCTGTCTTTCCTTAGCTTTAGCAGTCTGAAAGGCTACGCAGGGTTCTTCAGTGAATTACAAAATCAGGCTACATCTTCTGTCATGTGCTTGAATGACTGACCTGTACGTCCTCACAAAACGGCAGTAAATTTGAATGGGGGCTTTTATATCCTGACATGTAAATACATTTAGATCTTATGGCCAAGGGGTCCTCCCTATAAGAAGCATAAGACTTTATGGGAGTAGTTCAATTATGAATATGTTATGTGTGTGTGTATGTATACATACATATATATGTAATGTATATATTATGTATAATACAAATTTTTGCTTTTTTGGAGACTGACCTGGATGTTCAGGATCCTGCTACTTCAAGCTTTCCTTATTGTCGTGGTTTAACCCCAGCCAGACAGCTTGTTCACTCACTCCCCCCCCCTTCTTGCCCTCCCCCTACTCCTGGAGGGATGGAGAGGAGAATCGAAAAGAATGCAACTCCCACAGGTTGAGATAAGAACAGTTTAGTAACTAAGGTGTAACACAAATCACTACTGCTGCCACCAATAATAGTAATGATAAAGGAAATAACAAAGGAAGAGAATACAGCACCTCATCACCAGGCGACCAATAACTCGCCCCCCCAGCCCAACCAAGCACCGACTGATACCTCCTCCAACCCCCTCAGTCTTCTAGCCCTTCCGGGTAACTCCCAGTTACCTCATGGGCATGACGTGCTGTGGTATGGAATACCTCTTTGGTCAGTTTGGGTCAGGTGTCCTGTCTCTGCTTCCTTCCGGCTTCCCCTCCTCCACTGGCAGAGCATGAGGCCCACAAAGTCCTTGGCCAAACCCAAACATCATTGTTATCAGCTCTGTTCCCAGGCCGAAAGTCAAAACACAGCACTGCACCAGCTACCAAGAAGGAGAAAAATGACTGCTACTGCTGAACCCAGGACACTTATCTAGCATAGAAGTCCATTGCCTTTTCCTGGCTTGTAGGTGACAAAACGGTGAGTGGGTCCAGGTTGGTAGGGAAACAAAGAGAATCTATTAAAAACACTTGTACGTGTTTCTCTTTCCCACCCCCCAGCTGTGCAATTACATTTTGAGGTGCAGCCCAGGTCTGAGACATTCTTCCATACTATGATCAGTCTCCTTATTTAACACAAGTTATTCTTCGTTGCTTGGACATTTTTAAGCTTTTAGATAAACTAAGACAAATAATTCTGTACCAGAACATAATTTTGTGAAACAACAAGGAGAAAATGTAGCACTGACCTTTGGTTTTTGTTTCTTTTGACTCTCAGAGTAAGATTATTGTGTCCCTGGTTGTACAGTCAGCTCTGATAGCATACGCAGAAGAAAAGTGCAGATTTGGAACTAGGAAATACTGGTTGTCAAGAGGCAGCTCAGGTCTATAAAGAGAAAGCCAACTATAGTATGTTGAGAAGTATGCACAAAAAAAAAAAAACAACCCCAAGGCTTTAACTGGGATCTCTCTTTCACTGAAGAAGTTGAACTGGCTTCCCCACATGCAGGGGGGTGCAAGAGGAAGGGTATGAGCATGCTTTCAAAGTCAGCTTAACCTGGACGCAGGATCATGCTACCACGCTGCTAGGGATAGTGAAAGCCTTTTTCCCGGTGTCTGTGCACTCAGCAGCTTCCCTTGCATCAGCGCCAGCGGTGATGAGGCTGTAATAGGCAAGTTGGAACAGCTGCTTGAATTGGTAATTAATTAATAAGCAATCAGTTTTATTTTTCACAGCAAGCTTTCTGGCTCCCTCATCTAAAGCTCTCAGCTGCTACACAGGAGTCAGGAAAGAGACAGTGAAGGGTGCATGGGGGAAATCACTGCCCTTTCTGCAGTCTCAAAGTTAGAAGTTATTTTTGTTACTGAAGCAAGTTAGGAAAATTAAGTTTGCTGAGTAGAAAGGGAGCTTATCCTTAAGGAGCTGAGGGAATTTGCTCTCTCTTTTATAATTCCTGCGTTATGAAAAGGATTTTCAACCTTGCTCTGAAAATTGCTTTGGAAGTTCCAGCTGAAAATTTGAATATTGAAGTATAAGAATAATAGCTTTGTGTGAAGAATGTTGCTGAAGTGGTACCACATTAAGTACTAACAGGGTATGCTTGTTCCTGAGCCTTATGACTGTGTAAATGAAAAGAAATCCTGAAATTAATATATAGTGCACAAAAAATCTCAGTGACGTTTTCTGCTTTTGTAAAAAGACAAACCCAAATTGTGTTTTAGCTGTTTCCAACTCCAAGTGTCACAAGCCTTAGTATGGAAAATGCCTAAAAGGCTGTGACACAATAGATGGTACTTCATGTGGCTTTTGACCTGTTACGTAAAACTTCATTTTTTTCTTCCAGCCTGAGGAAACGTGTGCTGTATATGTAGCATAAATTTGAAAGCTGTATATAAAAGTGTATTTTGCTATTGCATATATTTTGAATCAATAAGTCTTCAGTACCTGAAGAATCAGCCATAATCAAGTGCATTTTATTAGTAAGAATAAAAATCTCTTCCTTTGCATCCTATTCCTGTTTATACATTGGTCAGCAGTTATGGGGGAAATACAGAAATGATATCTCAAGTGTGGCAATAAAGATAAACAGTGTTTTATACACTTGATCTTGAATGAAAATGTAATCTTCCTTTCTGTTAGTGCTAGAGAATGATGTAACTATCCTGAAATGTTTTCAAACGTCTAATTACACAGAGCAGTACAAAACCATCACTCTTGGTTTAGTAATGCACAGGTGCTCCTAGTAAAAACTGCCCTCTCAATATATATATATGAAGCCTGACATACATGGAAACTTGTGGCTGTTCACGCAAAGCTACGTACTCAACTATCTGTGGAAGATGATGATTTATCTTGAATAGACTTTATTTACCCAAGCCCCCTGCTTCATGTTAGAAGCATGAACTTCGTCATAAATACAAACTAACTGTTGTTCCAGGAATGGGATTTTCTTGCTGTTGACCACATCTTTTGGTACCATCTTTCAATGGTCCATACAGTGGGTTGGCGTTATTACTCTAATTTTGTGGAATCTGACAAAAGGCCGTTTTTCATCTTGCTGCTGTATCTGGAGATAAATATCTGGGAGTCTTAGAAATAAGCTGAATTGTGCATAATCCTTTAAAAGAATTGCACTGACCTTGCATTCCTTACAGAGGGTTGCTCTGCAGTTGATGCAATAGGTTGGAGAAGACTCAGTGGGACTAAATAATGGTAATTCCCTACACTGTTTCAGATTTTCAATGTGATCGATAGGAAGCTATCCCATGTATGAGTTATTCATAAAATAGAAATAATGATACCTGCTTACTTCAGAACATTGCTGGACACACTTTTGAATGATTGTGCCACCTAAGATACAACAGCAGTGATTACCATCTAAGATGAGTGCTGTTCTTTTAACCCTAACATGGGAGAGTGGTGATCCATGGCCAGGGAACTTTTTGCGTTGAATGTGTTCATCATCTTTCTAAATGGTAATTGAAGAATTTATTGTTTCCTTTACTGGTTTTACAGCTTTTAGTGTTGCTATAGGAGTATATATCTTAGAAAAAAATTGTAAAGCCCCTTGCTACTTCTGTCTTGTTTTTTAAAATGAGAACAACACACTTGAGTGAGAAAATGATGCAAAAATGAACTAATATTTACAGATTGCTCTAATTATTTTCTTTAACATACTTGTACAGTCTGTGTGAAACAGATTGGTAGTTGTCTGATTGGGCTGTTCTTTCTGCTTCCACTACAGATTCTGGATTTTGGATTGGCAAGGCACACAGACAGTGAGATGACTGGTTATGTGGTTACGAGGTGGTATAGAGCCCCAGAGGTCATACTCAACTGGATGCATTATACGCAAACAGGTCAGCATCTCTTCAGAAAAGCCATACCAGAGCTAAAGCATTCACTGAGTCAGGCAATGTATAAGCAAGTCTTTTTTTCTGAAATGAATGTGAAACTGGAGGTGGAAATGACAGTCTAATTATGCAGAATTTCCTTGTAGATAAATTGCAGGTAATTGGTGATTGTGGGTTTGGAGGCACTTTGTACATTTTGTGAGAGTAACCAGAAGTGCCAAGGTGGCTGGAAAGTAGTGATAGAAATGTATACAGATGTGACAGTCTGGTCTCTGTTCTTGTGTTCTGCACTGACTGTCATCTTCCTGCAAGGATGTGCTGGTTCTAACTCAGACAGACAGGGGAAAATGGCAGACGGGGGGAATTTAAGTAGCGCTAGGATAACCATGAAAGTTTTTGGAAGCACTGAAAATTTACTTCCCACATCCATCTGCCTGTTACTGATTCAGCATATTATCAGATTATCTCCAGTTTGCTCATTGGAAAGGCCGGAAGTTTCACTTATACTGTTCAACCTAATTGGCAAGGCATTAATTTCTTTTTAATGGGCTATAAAAGGAAATTCTACACATCATGTTTTAAATTAAACTTTATGTACATTTAAATGGACAGGTATTTAGCAATTTAATGTGATTGTTGGTCTTTTTTTCCAGTTGACATCTGGTCTGTGGGCTGTATAATGGCTGAGATGATAACAGGGAGGCCTCTGTTCAAAGGAAATGATCGTATCCTTCAGTGAATTTATGACACTAATGTAAGAACATGATGAGAAGTTCTGATGTGATACAGTAGGTCTGTTCAACTGATGAGCATAAATTGAAATTAATAGTAAAATGGCTTGCACCTTTCTCATTGATTGCTTAATGTCTGTTCCACACTTGCACATCTAACATTAAAAATTACTGAATATTTTCAGTAGAGAAAGAGAGCTGCTCTTTGAATCACATCTCAAATCATCAGGTGAAAGGTTCTGTGATGATACAAAAGGTACATTATGATTTTTTAGTGATAGATTCAATAATTTGAGAACATGCACAGAAGATTCTGCTCAGTGTATGGGCTTACATGCACATGCTAGTCCATTTCGTGCTTTTTGAGATTTTACCAAAAAGTGTTCTGTAAGTAGCATCTAGTAAAATGTTTCAGATTTACAGAAAACATCTTGCCCTGTCATTTTGTTGCTGAGGATTAAGAAAATAGTGAAGATTCAGTCATCATTCAACCTCAAGTGATACTTCATTGGCAGGAGTAGTTATGATAATTATTAGAGGACAGTATTAATAGAAGACAGCAAGAATTGCTTACTCTTTTTGTTGTTTTCCAGTCACTGCATTGCGATTTTTGCTTTATTCTCCAGTAGTGCAGAAACACACAATTTTTGCAGGGTGATTAGCTTTCTTATGGTAAAAGTCTTTGCTCCTTATTTCTGGTAATCAGATCTGGACCAACTCACAGAAATAATGAAAGTAACAGGTACACCAACTCAAGATTTTGTTCAAAAGCTGCACAGTCAAGATGTGAGTATTTGGCTTTGTCAGTTGGTTTTACATATCTTAATTTTACTTAATCCATGCTCAGTACTTAAACTGGCTGAGATAGTAGGTATTGACTATTGAAATGATCCCTGATGTCACCTTTCTGCCTTGAAGTGCTTTGCACATAGCAACTGGAGATTAAGGGGCGGGGGGGGGGGGGGGACGGGGACGGAATGGACGGACGGGCGGGCAGAAAATGGTCAGAACACTTGAAAAATCTGTAAATACTTCTGAGTTTCCAGTGCATACAATATAAGCAGTTCAGATGATGTGCTACTGCTTTTATTGGAAAATATGAATCTATTCAGAAAACTTAGTTGTTTGCAGGTGTCTGTCTTTTCTATTCGTATGTGGGTGTCCTTCTAGAATCCTTAAGCCCCTACTATAAAGAATGTAAAATTATTCAATAGATTAAGTATACAATTTAAATACTAATGAACTACTGTGTAAGAGGTTCCTGTAAACTCACTATGACATTCTTTCAAATGATGCATACATATTTATTCTAGCTAATATATTAAATATGGAGCACTAATAATTAAAGTTTTACATTATCATTTCTTAATCATAATTTTAAGTCTTGATTAAAAAAAAAACAGAGTTCTTTTTAACAAGAAGGTGAATATAATCAGGGTTTATGCCCCCCCCAGATTAATTTGTACACTGTGCTATCAAAGCATTGTTGAATTACCTATTAAGCATATAGTTAATGTTACATTATAAAGGCAGCAAAGTTCTAATTAAACACCCATGTTTCTTTTAAGGCAAAAAACTATATCAAAAGCCTCCCAAAAGTCCAGAAAAAAGATTTTTCATCCATCTTGAAGTATGCAAATCCTTTGGGTAAGACAGTTTGCATGGATATGTACTATTTGTCTTGTTCTTGTGTTTGTATTGGAGGCGGCAGCAGTATCAGTCCTATGATAGGTTATGTGATGATTCTTGTGCTTTTCTATATCTTGCTTTCCATGATTCATAACTTTGCCAAGCTTGGACTCTCCCAGTTCTCAGATGTTTCTTAGAAGTGTGAAAAAAGAAGTATTTTGTGTTTTAGACTTCAATCCAGCATCTGCTTAATGGTTTTGCTGGAGCAGCTTTCTCGGGAGTCCTGGCAGATTAAATATAAGTAATAATTTTCTCTCTGTATTGTATTTGAAATATAATTCTGAAAGACCTATCTGATCTGCAGTTGAAATGCAAGCAAATAGAAACCTGACATTTTAGTCATGGATTTAATACATCCTTAGAAACATCTGTGCACTGATAGATATAAAGAGCCAGAAGAGCATACTAAGTGTGCAAAACTGTGATGTGACCCAAGGCAACCAAAGGTCTGAGATGGGTCTGCCCAACCTGTATCTGTTCCCCAATGACCTGAACAAACAGAAAGCCAGTTCTGTTAGAATATATAGTATATTTTGAATCTTCTAAAGTATAATTGAATCTTCTAAATTTAAGAGGTTAAAATTTTATGTTCAGATACAGTAGAAATAAACAGAATTAATAAGCAGCTCTCACCCTGACTGCATGGTTAGCTCAACGACCTTCTCAACTGCAGCAAACTACACATTTCCATTTAGATTTTAGGATGTTTTTTCCTATCATCTCTGTGACCGTCTGGCTGTTTCCTGTGGAGAGAACAACAGCTCATGGTCTGGGAGAGAAGCCTGGAAAGAATCCACAATGTGTCAAGCAGGAGTTGCAGTATCTTGTCCCATGCTGCTGCCTCTTCTTTTCAGCTGCTCCACCCAACCCAGGAACATTCTTTCAAGACAGAAAAACAGAGAATAAACAAATCGTTCATCATATCTGTTTACACTAGCTCATTTTGACAGTCCAGCAATGGACCTGATCCAAAATCCACTGGAGAGGAACATAAAAGACTTTCATGGATTGTTTTGGCTGAGGTCAAAACCACACAGCAGATAAAGTCAGCATGGAAATTCTGTACGTGGACAACTGACTTGTGTAGTCAACTTCAGAGTGTAGTTGTGCTTGGCTTCAGAGGGTAGTTGCACTTGGATTTGGTCACGTACAAAGCAATTCTCATTCTCTGCAGCCAACTGTTCATTCTGCTGCTGTCGAGTTGTAATGTATCTTAGAACCACAATAGCATGGCAATGATGAAAGATACATGGGAAAGCCCAAAGCACAGTGGTCCTAGAGCCAGAAGCTGAGAAGGCATTAGCTGAGGTGATGTGGCTGTGTTGTGTGCAGAAGCAAGGGAGCACTTTTGCCTTGAGTCAGGCTTTGTACAGATCCCAGCTTGCTCACAACACTGTTTGGCCATGCAGGTGGGCCCCAAGGCTGTAGAATGAATACCCAATGATTCTGCTTTGTAACTGTGTATTTATTTGAAATATCTCCAGGGCAGTGTTACGGTGCACAAGCTGGAGTCAGTGGTGTGATTTGAATACACTGTTTATTTTCTCTGCAATAGCTGTAAACCTTTTGGAGAAGATGCTGGTGCTGGATGCAGAGAAGCGAATTACAGCAGCTGAGGCTTTGATGCACCCTTACTTTGAACCAATCCATGATCCTGAGGAAGAAATTGAAGCAGAGAAATATGACGACACGTTTGATAACATGGATCTTCCGCTAGATGAATGGAAGTGTGAGTTTAGATTTATGATGTTTTAAAAAATTACCAGATGGAAAGACCATGCAGAAATAGACCGTTAATTCCCCTTCACAAATTACCTTCTCTGCTTTTGGTGGAACAGAGTAAATAGACATCATTAAGATAAACACTATTGATAAGCCCGTGTTATTATCAAGGAATGATCCCCAAAGGTGTTTTCTCTGCCTCCTAACAAAGGCTCTCCTTTTTCCTGTGACTGTCCTCCTGTCTTCTGCAATGTAGGAATCATAGAATCATAGAAGGGTTAGGGTTGGAAAGGACCTTAAGATCATCTAGTTCCAACCCCCCTCCCATGGGCAGGGACACCTCACTCTAAACCATGTCACCCAAGGCTCTGTACAACCTGGCTTTGAACACCACCAGGGATGGAGCATTCACAACTTCCCTGGACAACCCATTCCAGTGCCTCACCATCCTTACAATAAAGAACTTCCTCCTTATATCCAGTCTAAACTTCCCCTGTTTAACTTGTTACCCCTTGTCATGTCACTACAGTCCCTAATGAAGAGTCCCTCCCCAGCATCCCTATAGGCCCCCTTCAGATACTGGAAGGCTGCTATGAGGTCTCCACGCAGCCTTCTCCAGACTGAACAGCCCCAACTTTCTCAGCCTTTCTTCATATGGGAGGTGCTCCAGTCCCCTGATCATCCTCGTGACCCTCCTCTGGACTTGTTCCAACCGTTCCATGTCTTTTTTATGTTGAGGACACCAGAACTGTACACAATACTCCAAGTGAGATCTCACGAGAGCAGAGGGCCAGGATCACCTCCTTCGACCTGCTGGTCACACTCCTTTTGATGCAGCTCAGGATACAGTTGGCTTTCTGGGCTGCAAGCGCACACTGAAGCCAGCTCATGTTAAGTTTCTCATTGACCAACACCCCCAAGTCCTTCTCCACAGGGCTGCTCTGAATCTCTTCTCTGCCCAACCTGTAGCTGTGCCTGGGATTGCTCTGACCCAGGTGTAGGACCTTGCACTTGGCATGGTTAAACTTCATAAGGTTGGCATCAGCCCACCTCACAAGCGTGTCAAGGTCCCTCTGGATGGCATTCCTTCCCTCCAGCATATCAACTGAACCACACAGCTTGGTGTTAATGGCAAACTTGCTGAGGGTGCACTCAATCCCACTGTCCATGTCACCGACAGAGGTGTTGAACAAGACCGGTCCCGACACCGATCCCTGAGGGACACCACTCGTTACTGGTCTAAATGAAACCATTTCTGTAGCATGTTCCTTCCAGTGAATAGACAGGTGAACAGATTCCTCAAGGGTTGGCTGTACGGGACTGTTGCTGTATAATGCAACAGTTGTTGGCATTAATATGAAGTTAGGTTCTCTCACGGAGAGAAAACATATCTATCTCAGCAGACACTTAACTCTGAATCTAGATTTCATCTAGTGTCAGAGGTTTGTATTTTGGCTTTTAAGTGAGGACTTGACTTTTAAAGCTGATTTGCTGAGTAGCTCTTTCTGAGGATCTTGCCCACTATACTGTAAAGTCAATGCTTGCATCCCTTTGAAAGCACCTATAACATTTCAGCATTGGACTACTTCTTCAAATCTGAAATGTTGAAAAGTTGATTCTTGATTGTCTTACTTTTTGTACTCAGATTTCTCTCTTTTTTGCCTGAAGAGGTCTCTCTCTTCCTGACCTAGACAAGAACCTAACCAGGCTGGGGGTTGCACCTTGCTCGTGTCTCCTTTTCCAATTAGACCAGCAATTCTTATGTTTATTCTGTTGTTTTCCAGGCATTACGTATAAAGAGATACTGAACTTCAAGCCACCACAGACTTTGGAGTCAAAGGAGACAGCAGTGTAATTCTATGTCTCGGTCTTTTCAGAACTCAGAAGAAAACCAGAAAGTTGTAAATGTTTGTGAGATTTCAGGTGTATAAAACTTTTATGAATAAACTGGATGTAACCTGTGTCATCTGCACTGTAAGAAAGTGCAGTGTCTTACTCTGCATGTGAAACTTGGTGCCTTTGGGAGTAGCATTTCAAAACTATCCAGAAACATTCATGCCTACAGCTTCTTTCTGCATGAAAGAATTCAAACTGTGGCAACCCAGTGCCATCCTCAAAAAAGCAGGTAGGACTAATTCTTCCACTCAAGGATCAGAAGAGTACAAGTCACCACCCAAGCAATCTGAGACACACAGTATGTCAGGGGTGCGCTGTGACTGTTCTCCAAGGCTGCTGAGCTATCCTGAATGCAAGAAGTATTCATGTGACTTTCTCTGGAATATTTCACCTTGGTAAGGTGCCTGGGGAGGCTAGTCAGCCTCTGCTACCTCAGCGAGTGCAGCAGGTAGTGGAAACAGCCCAGAGGAATGCCCATGTCCCTTGCCCTCTGTGAATGGAAGAGAACCTCAGCTCCAGCCGGTTCTGACAGATCTGGGCAAGAAGCAGAGAAGTGCGGATGTCCTAGGTGTTTTTCAAAGTAACTAGCATAGCAGGACATGACTTCACAAACACTTGGTGACCAGTCGTTGGATAAACAATGACTATCAAGGGGCACAATATTTTCCTCTAAATACAGTGCAGTCTCCTTGTATTACAGACTAGGGAACAAGGATTTCCAGGGAGAAATAAATTTTAAGACTTTCTGAAGTTTTGTAAGGTTTCCAGCTTCCTAGTATTGAAATGATCACGGAGAAAGTACCTCTTTCTCAGAGGACTTGCAGGTTATAGATTCAGCAGTGCTGATTTTAGAAGTAAAGCTGCATGCAGGTCACGTCATAGAAAATTAAATGAGGATAAAAATGCTACTCTGCAGCTGTTCATTTGGAATACCTGCAGCAAGCGGTTTTGTACACAGTGTACAGAAGTGTTGCCAGGCGCAGAATAACAACCATTCCTGGGTTTAGCCTTCTGAACTCATCTTAGAAAAGCCCTCAGACCTTCTGTCGAGAAGTGCATCACCAGGAGTCAGCTTCCTGATGGTATAGATTGGTTAGACACTTCATGAGTTCCTATTACATTTGCTATATTTTCCTAGGTGCTTAGCTCATAATAATCTCTCAGAGGTAGGACAATAAATTGGTAAACCTTTGGTGAAGAATTCCCATGTGAGATTGTTTGTCCTTGCTAAAGGTAATGTCTTTACAATTGACTATTTGGATGTGGATTATTCCCAATACAATATGCCGGTGTGTGTTGCTACTAAGTGAAACAATTGTGAAGGAAGACATTAGATCCTGGGAGGTAATAACTGGAAAATAAGTAAGAAATTACTTGGGTTATTTTTGCTTTAAAAGCCAACTTAAGCCAGAATTTTTATCAAGACACAGTTCTTTCCTTTCAATGAATGTTAAGTTGAACACCTGTAAATACTAGCATTTGTTTGCAAACTGTTTGTGATGAGCATTGATTAGCTGAGATGGGCACTTAGACTAAATGGTGACAGAAACCTTGAATTATTGATGTATATGGCAAGTCATTAAAAACAGTGTTTCAGGAACACATAAAACAAAAAGCAGAGAATGTAATTTGAAACAGAACATTTTTCTACACTACAGGACACTGAGGAAGGCACACTGAAGAGTCACACCCCATTTTGCAATATTGACTTAATGCTTGGACTACACTTCATGTTAAATAGGAAATTTAGTTTTTTACAGAACAGATGTTTTCTCTTAGGTTCATACTCTCTGGTAGTCTTAATAAATGCCAACACTTCAGTGGGTATTTTCACTTCCCCTGCCTTTAGCTTTAATGAAGTCAAGCCCTAAGACTCTCTTTTGGCTGAGGTGAGCTTTTCCCTCTCCCAGTATTGGAGAAGCAGCTAGCCCTCATGAGGAAGACATGACAAGATAATGTTAGTTTTTCTAGATAACTGGAGGAATACAGAACTCAAAACAACTGAAGAGAAGACCTTAGTGCATGTGCCAGCCAAGACAGCAGTACTGTTGTGCTGTCTCATCATCAAGCAGTCCGTAAGGTAGAATAACAAACATGGAAAGTTTGTCACATCTTGGCACTTCACTTTCTGTGAAGAGGTTGAAGTCTGCAGAAACGGCTCCAAATAACAATGGCAATTATCAGTATAAATAGCTCATTAAAAGAAATGCAAGGTGAAAGCAGAAATATTTTGCATGGGAGGCAGCTGCTGCTTCAGAAGGAGAGATGACGTTTCCTACTTTTTTTTTGCTATTTCTACTGGTGCTAAACAACTCAGGAATAAGGACCCAATTTCTGTTTGCCTTAGAGAAATGTAAATACCTTTTGCATGTACTTGAAATGTACTGTGACAAATAAAGGTTGAGGGGTTGCTTTTTACACAGCAATGGTTTTATTTTCCCATGTGTATTCCCAGATGCATCATCACTCCTGAAAATATTATTTTCAGTATGAGGGAACTGCATGAAACATAATACTGTAGGTACAGTTCATGTGATATGAGATGCTCCTGGAGTTTATTTGGGAAGTCAGGCCACAGATGTGAACCTTTCTCCCATTTTCCAGATTTCAATTCAGCCACAGAACTGTTCTGATTGTACTCCTGCCACCTAATGTATTTGTTACAGCATCTTGGATTTTACCAGACATCCCTGCTTTGTCCTGAAGGGCAGGATTTCAGCCCTTAAATGCAGTTGCAGTCCTCAGCCTGATTTTAAAAGCCAAAGCCAGACTGACAGTCATCAAGTATTTGTAACTTGGAGTTGAACATGGTGAGTTAACAGAGTTCTAGTAGGATATATGGGACCTTTGCCCTGAAAACCTACGTGCCCACTGACTGAGCAAGATTGTCCCCATTTGAAATGGTATTCATTGCACTGAAGACTCATCACTGATGTTGAATTTTGGTAATATGGTGGTGTGTACCAGAAGTGGCATACAGTTTCCCTTCTTGATTATTTGGGGTTTTATCTTGGGTTTTTACAGGATAACACTGAGGTGAGTGCTAGTATGTGTCCTGCAAAATGTCTTCAGAAGATGCACTTTGTTCTTGATCTGGAACTACCAGGTATATGAGCTGGGTGGGATTCTTTGAGCTTTCTACTTTCCGATATGCTGTTCACATACATACAGCAGGTGCTTCTGATCTACTTCAGCTAAGGTTGTCAGAGAACAAGGCATCTGTTAGATGCTGTCATTCATTGGATCTCGGTACGAAATACTCCTACAGGGCATTAGATGGTCCCTAAAGATACCGCGGGAAGAATAGAGGCTTGTAACACCTGCCATGTCTGCTGATTAATTCTCCATCTCCTCAGTACACTGTAGGGCAACTAGTTGTGTAAGCCAGGTAATATCAGAAGCAGTTTCATGGACTACAGCACTCAAAATCTAAGAATTCAGAAGCCTGAGCTGGAGAAAGATCAAGGGAGGAGGTTTGCATCAGGCAGGCACTCTGAAACCCCATGGACCACCAGTTAATGAGCAGCTCTTGTGCACAAGTTACTTGCAGCCCTCTGCGATAGTACCATACTATGATGATCTAAAAACTGCATTGCCACCTACCAACCACATAGGCACGGGAATGGTGCATGCTTTTTAGCTACAAGGAACAGCATCCGTCTGCAAGGAGGTAAATGGGACAACGACAGTAAGTTAAGGATTCGTGATTTTTGAATGCCATTATCCTGCTTTGCAAATAGAGCTCCTTCATACTTAACCTCATTATATTTCCATGCTGGAGTTTTCTAGTTTTCTAGTTCACCCCAAGTGAAGCACTCCACTGCTTCATGAGTAAGCAATGAGGTGCATTCCCCAGCTACGTTTGAGTGATCCAGGCATGCAACTTTTGTGATCTTCACTGAAGTATTTGAATGTGCTGTTATCTTTGAGAGGAAAAGAGGCAACTGTGAAGCAACCAAATGAAATGTAGTGAAAGAAATTGCTCAGGTCCATTTGAGAATGCTCTCTCTTTTACAGTGTGGTGTCCTGGGAGCATGTGCTTGCAGGGAGCAGGAAATGTCTCTTGCTGTGTTTGCATGGTGCCTGCAGCTATGAGGCCTCACCTGAGTAACAGTCGTGATACTGACAACCAAAGACAGCTACCGCATCCAATTCAGTCTGACATTAATGGGAAATTCATTATTATTATTATAACAGTAATATTATTGTGGGTTATAACAGTAAAATTACAGTGCTCAGACAGGCATTCAGGCCCCTGGGGGCTGGGGCCAAGACAGCTTTTTTCCAGGTACTTTAAGAGCCCCATTTGTACATGACAAGTGGTCCTGCTGCCAGGTAGTGCCACTTTGGCAGGTGTCCAACCACTTTGCCATTCCTAGGAATCTCCTTCCGGTTTTGGGTTTGAGTCAAGGTTGAATTTCCTTTTTCACAGGAACATTAGTGCGCTGCTGGAAGGAGAGAAAATATGGCCAAGAAGTGTAACCAGAAAAACATTAACGGAAGTTTTCTCTGAAGCGAGCCCATTTCAAGATCTAGGATAACATTATCAAGTAAAGGTCAGTCACAAGGAATCAAAATTGCTACTCGGGAAGAGTCCTGAACCATGGCTGGAGTAACCAAGTATTTTTGGTTAGAGTTTGAACTCTTAAGAAGAATCCCAAGAAGACTTTCAGTTTAATGCAGAAAATTAACCTAGTATAAGCTTTGAATAAAGAGGAAGTATGACGGGTGCACAAAAGTCCGCTACTCCTGAAGCAGGGCTCCTCAACATTTGCATATTGATGAAGGAAGCACAACACTGCAGGGAACTTCCATGGAAAGCATCCTTCAGAGGTGTAGGTTCAGCTAGAAATACATGTGTTGCTCCATCTTGTTGAACAAGATGATCAAATCAGGCATATGTTTGAGTCCATTTGAATGATTACATTAAATGTAAGGTGTCTTCAGTGAGTGTGTTAGCTAGGGTTCTTCATTCTGGATTTCCAGGCAAAAATGTAGCCCCAGGGAGATCCATCTCAGGGGCTCATCATAGTCCAAAGAGTCTCAATCTCTTCATATCATTACTGCTGTCAGCACAGTTTACCTAGGTGATTACGAGTTCCTTGTGTGTTTGTCTTATCACAGAGGTTTATGTTATTTTTCTTCATGTGGTACCTTCTTCATTGAGGGCAATGACTAAGTCTTCCCTAGGAATGTGTTAGGATGTTTTTACCGGATGAGATTATAGCTCCTGCCCCCAAGCTCTTGAAGAAGGGGGCAACAATGTGATCACTACAAGGCAGAGTGTAGAGCACGAAAGCACCTGTGTCATGGTTGTGGTATCTGAAATGGTTTGCTGTAGATGCTATAGATCCCTCTCCCCGCATCTAGCAAAGCTGCCTTTGACTGTTCCTTGTGTTCTGGCTTTTTGACTGAGACCCAGTCCCTTCTGCAGCTGGGAGTGCTCTAGGCTTGCACATGCAAGCCTGTGGGAGCTCTGTTGGACACGTGGGCTCTGCACTAGGAAAGTCACCAGGGCCGGGAGTGTTTCCAGGTGCTGACCTGCCTGCTCTGTTAAATCACTAACACAGCTATGGCCTAAGGCAGCTGCAGTCTTCCTGCAACTCCCCAAGCACAGCTGAAGAGCTGGCAGGGGTCAGATGATGTTCCTAAGGGCAGTGGGATGCCATCAGCCAGCTTCAGAGAGCAAGAGACTTTCCTAGCACGGGGTTGGGCAGTTTCTTGCCAGCTGGAGTTCTCAGATTCAGCAAACTGCTCCAAGCATGGTTGATTTACTAGCACAGACATGGGTGCAGAGCCAGCAGTGGCTGGAAAATCGGGCTCACCCCAAAGTGATGGGTGTGCATATTGTAATGTCTCTGTGCTGTTGTCCTCTGGCCATAAGATGATACAAACACAGCGTTTGTGCAGTAGCTATTTAGGAAAGCATGATGCTGAGCTCTGTTGTACGGGTTGTGGGAGCATCCCTGGGGGCTCCCAGAGGTTTGGCTGCCAGGTCTGGGAGCCAGCTCTGAGCTGGTGCAGCCACAGGCAGCCCCTTCCCCATGGAGACCCTAGGGGGAGGCTCCCAGACACTGCAGGGCCAAACCCTGGCCAGGGTAGCTGCTCCCTGCTGAAGCTCCTGCCTTGCCCCTGCCTGAGCTGCAGCTATACATGGCTCTCTGCCAGGCCAGTGAGCCCACAGAGCCACCACCACCTGCGGGCTGATGTCCCAGCCTGGCCTGTCCCCATCCCTGGGAATACACACACACCCGGGGCTGTGGCTGTCCCTGGCTGCCCCCCACCTTCTGCCCTGACCTAAATATGGTGGTTTACTTTAAATTAAGGTCAAGTTGAAACGATTTATTGGCAGTGCTCCAAAATAAAATGGAATCAGTACATATTTTCACTGCCATTTGGCAAATCTACTGTAAGTCAGTGATTCCGTGTTTGTTATTAACAGGATTTGGACTAAATAAGCGTCCATAACATGATCTGCCCTAATGAAGTTTTTCATACATGATGCATTTGTGGCAAAGGTAATGATGAGATAGGAAATAAAGTAACTTCAAGAGAGCAGAGATTTCCTTTAAACAAAGACAAGACAATGCAGGAGGCTTTTTCAAAGTTATTACTAATCCCTTAAATAAACACACGGACTTGTCAGAGAGGGGTAAAACTGCAGCAGTGAGAATACTGTGAATGCTGAGATCACACCCTGCCTGCTGGCTGAGCAGGGGGGCTAAGTCACCGGGGATACAAATAAACTGTGGGTCCCATGTCACGTTACAGGCTTTAACATGACTTCCCTTATGGCTTCCAAACACTCTGGTAATGCTGTACATTAAAGTTGCTGAATTATCAGGTATGAAACTATGGTCACACAAAAACAAATGAGTATTTGGTGACTCTCTAAAATGAGTGGTATTCTCTTCACAAACATATCACTGCAACTGTAATTACTATAGCTACTCAGTATTGCCATTTTAAATCTCTAAAACAGAACATTAACTACTTTTCCTTAGGTTTCCCAATGAATCTTATGGCTTTTTATGCTTTATGGCTGGCTTAGTGGTTTTGATCACCTGGATTTGGTGAGATTACTGTTATGAACTTAGTGCATGTCTTCCAGCTTTTGAATTGCTTTCCATAGCTTGTGTTTGGCACCATTAAAGTACTTTGAGATATAAATTATTTATGTAAAGGGAAAATTCACTTTGCACTGTAACCTCAGATTTTAGCAGAGGGCTAAGCAGGACGTCCCATGAGAAAATGCTCAGGAAAGGCTGAACAGCTGAGCTGAGCATACGGAGAGCATCACTGTGCCCCCAAAATTGACTTGCCTTAATATGCCAAATTCATACCAGAGGATGCGTGAGGGCTCTCCTAGGATTAATAAAGTCTTCTCTAATATGGTGATGTGACATCACCAGCTGATTCGTGTATCCTTGTGATCAGTTAGTAGGTTTAAAGAACACTAAATCTCTTTCTTCTTATCCAGCAAAGTTATGCCTTAAAAAAACATGGACATGTCAGTAAGGCTGGTTATGAAGAGTCTGTACCAGAAATGGTCCTTTCCTCTTGGACAGGAGAAAAATAAAAACTTGGAAGTTCACAGAACCTGAAGCACCAGTTACCCTTATTTTTCTGTGTTAGCATTGTCTATTCAAGCAGTGTTCTTAGCACATAAATCAAATACCACTTATCCTTAAAAAAAACAACCAAGTGAATGTTCTCACATGTGTGGGCATGGACCCAAGCTGGCTTCTCCCACTGGAGTTCAAGGAAGGAACAGCTGTGTAAGGACACCAGGAAGCACAGGGAGAGAAGTTGTTCCCTTTAAAGCTTGGCATATGCACCTGCAGCATCCCTTGCTAGAGACAAGACGTTAGGATGAAGGTGTTTACTCAGCCAGCTGTATGGCAGGGCAAAGTACCTTCTATACTGCATCCTTTTTTAATTTCATGTTCCCAACCCAAACATTTCTATATAACCCCTGAAAGATAATTCACCAAAAAGAATCAGTCTTACTCATATCAAGGTGTGCCGTGAGAACCACACTGACATCAATAGGATGTATTGTAACCCTCAGCAGAAGCAAAACAGGCAGAATTTTCGCTTTCGAGGTATAATAATCAGTTAAGAAACTGGCATTACCTTCTTTGGGTACAGGATCAGCCTGTCAATAACTCCAGTACTTCTGTTTCATTTTCATAGAACATCAAGAAGAAAAGTACTACAGAGCATAAGCGAGGATGGCAAAATCTGATGAGGGAAAAAAAGGGAAAAGAAATGCAGAGCATTTCCCCACACAGCCAAGTGCTCAGGTTGGTGTCACTCCCTGGGTGTACTTTGTAAAAGTATTTTTCTCTCTCAGCAAACAAAACAAGCTCTCCTGCCCTAGTACATTTAACGTTAGTGATGCTGTAGTAGAGATGTAACAAGGCTTACGAGGAGTGGTGATAACTTATCAGACAGACATAACCAGGGGGGAAAAGCTGAAGAAGCTGCCAGGCAAACATGCTCCTCTTAAGGTCTGAAATTAGAGCTGCAATCACAAATCTTTTGTCTCTGGATGCTCCTGAGTCTAATTTCAAAATACCTTCCCCTCTAAACTATTTGCACCTCTATGGTTTCCATAATGAAAAGAGTCTCCCGTGGATACAGTTATCAATCTCTGGTCACTGCAGTCACATGAAACCCTTAATGCTATTTAGAGAATGAAAATGGTTCCTAAGGAAAAACAAAAAAAAAAACAAAGCAAAACAAAACAAGTCCCTCCTGATTAATTTTAAATTTAATTATTTTTCTGGTTCTGAGAATTACAGCACAGTTTTAAAGATGGTTTAGGTATTGTTTGATTTTGAGCCATTTCTAAATGATTGCTCTTTATTTTGTCCTTATTTATTCAGCTCTTGCTGATGTGTAGCTATTTAGGATGGATTCATCTCCGTTTCATTTCCTGGTAGCATCACTAGAAGAAAATGATTGCCCTGGGATGAAGGTAAAGGGCTGTGAAAGCCAAATGACATTACAACATTTCACAGGCAGGCCACGCATGGTCTGCATTCAGATTAGCAAATGGGTGATGGAGTCATGGACCCTCTAATCCTGGTCTGCAGGCTGAACGGCTCTGCCCATGTTTTTAAATCCAAATAGGGTTTAATCATTAGGGTGGAGACTTCTTTATCTGTGAACTTCTCTGCAAGATAGGGTAATAGAAACCAAATGTCTTTGATCTCAGCAGAGGCGATGTGTGCAGCATAAGCCACAGTGAAAGGGAAGGAACCAGAGCATACAGAGCATTCCCCTACACAACAGAGTGGTCAGGTTGGTATCACTCTCTGGATGTATTTTGTAAAAACATTTCTCTCTCTCAGCAAACAAAAGAGCTCTCCTGCCCTAGTACATTTAACATTAGTAATGCTATAGTAGAGATGTAACAAGGCTTATGGAGAGTGGTGATAGCTTTTATCAGACAGACAACCAGGGGAAAAAGGCTGAAGAAGCTGTCAGGCAAACAAAGCCCGCGCTGCTATGTACTCTTATAACATCAGATGCTGAGAGCCTTTCCTCTGGGTGGCTGGGGTATATAGAAGTTAGATGCAAAGTACCTCCAAGCAAACTTAAAAGGGATGACTCCAGTCAGCAGAGCACTCATCCAGGGTTTTACGTGCTTAACTGATAGAGCTATCTCCAGTGACAGCCAGAAGCCAGACATAATTTTCAAGACTTAATGTGTTTCCGTCTTATCTTGATGATCAGTATACAGGCCACAGACAACGAAAGCATCAGGGGGAACAGACAAGATGACCCTGTTTACTTTCTCAATGGACTACAAATAGTTGGTATGTACTTGCTGTTTACTTGTAGCCCAAACAGCTGTTCCCCTTCTACTTATAGAACAGCCTTGAGTCTACTTGTACTCCCTTTTGTTCAAGCAGCTTTGGAAATGATTTGGTGTGCTCTCCATTTAGCCTCAGTTTATATTTCATTTAGAGCTGCTCATTATGGAGCTGTATGAGGGGGACTCAACTATGATAGAAATTTGATAGAGAGAAAACCAGCATCAGCCCAGTTGCCAAAAGACTGCCCAAACTGCTTGAAGTATAAAAGAAACAGGAGCTTTTCTGCAGAGCAAGAATTGTGCCTGAAATATGTGAAACTCCATTTGTCAAATGGTTCTTCTTCCACAAAATGAAATCAGAGCAAAACTAAATTGAAACCTGGTAAAACTGACTAAAAACTAAGAAGACAAATAGGCAGAGTCAGCCCTACGAGCAAATCAATACCAACTGAAAAGAAAAATCCTAAGAAGTTTAATTTTTTACCTGGGGTTAAACAGAGAAGAGTGGCTATTACTACTGGCTCTCTGTGGAAGGTGCTCACCTGGTACATGATCAATAGTGTAAAACCCTAAATGCAGACAGATTTTGCTCCCACATGAAAGCCATCATTTGGAATTTGCTTGCCCCTGGATCAAAACCAACACCATTGAGCCTGTTGCACTGCTCATGATTGAAGAGCAAAATTCCACTTTCTTAATGACCACCATGTCAGGGCTTCTCTCCCCCTTTCAGCTACTTTGAACAGCTTCACACAGCATTCAGCCAATACAGTGTTTACCATAAGGCCCTGCTGTGCAGCACGTGGGGAATGGCTTGAATGCAGTTTTGTGAGCCACTAGTAAGTTAATACAGGATTTCAGTTCTTCCCCTGAAGTCACTTTACACAACTTGCCCTCCTCTGCAGTGACAAAAATGTTGCTGGGCTGGAGACCTGAAAGCTGAATGGGTCAATGAATATTGCAATGGCAAAACTCAAGAGTTCTATGCCTGCGTTAGCTGCTAGCTGGTTATCAAGTCTTCTAATCTCCCTATGCCCTTCTTCCATCCCTGACTTACTTGGCCTGCTTAGGAGATGTTACTTACCCACGTTTTGTATAGTATTCAGGACACCCTTATGCCTTTAGGTGACACTGATGGAATCTGTGTGGGCACTCACATGCCTCAGCCCTGCTCTTGTAGCATCTGGATACTTTATATTCAAGCACATGTAAGTCCAGCACACCTCTGGCACTGTTAACCAGGACAGTCTGTATGTTGGGGAGTACAACGCAGTGGGGTTAAAGCTTCCACAGCAAGCTTCTGGCACTATCAGAAACTAAGTCTAGGATACTCAAAGCACCGACTTTCTCTTTGACTATTAAAATAAACTTCCCTGTTTAATCGATTGACAGTAATAAGGACAGAGCTCAGCATGCCAGATAAGTGAGCCTTTAACAATTTGCATTACAGATTTATATGGAAATACATTATTCCTGTCCTTTAAAAATTAAAGCAATGCTAAAGCCATTGAGACAAATTAACAAGGCCTCTTCAAAACCATTTTCTGACTTTTCATCTGCTGTTTTACACATACCATCATGGCCTAATTGTTTTTTCATAAAGCAAAGGACACATTATGAAATAAACCCTGCCCTGTTGCGTAAGGATGCTGGTCCAGCAAAGCTGTCATCACAGTGAGACCACCTTTTCACAGCCTTCTTTTGTGACCTTCTTTTGTGGGTGCACGGTTATGGGCTTTGATCCTTGTCTGAGAGCCTTGTACCTCTGCAATTAGACTCCAGATAAAAATGACTCCAGCTGAATACTGCAACAGATGCTTAGATTGAAACCAAAAATGCCTACATCTGCTAGTTGGCTCTCAAACCCCTACTTTCTTTGAAGAAAAAATCAGTCCCGTTTCTTACTGGGGTCTGATGGGTGGCTCCTGCTTAATCTCTGTCTGTCTCCCTGGTAACAGTCAAAGGAGTCGGCACAGAGGTGGTGGGCAGGGACTGAGCCTCCAGCTGCTCCTCCTGTTATCAGGGTCCATCAGCAGGTGACTGTGGCTCATATCCAGGAACAATAAATGCAGACGGTGGTCAGGGGAACAACCATACAGCTTTCTTCAGAAGCCTCAAAGGGCATTAGCTGGACACCCTCTTCCCATTTTCTCTAAACCTCAGGTCTTACATTATATGCTGTCTGTGCAAAATGTATGCAGAGGCTGCAATTCTCGTGATAGTTTGCTAAACTAGTCTTTTGTTTTCAGTATAGACAGTCTTTATTCAGGCAACCCTCCACACACATATATCACTATGACTAGAAATACTGTGTCCCCACCAGCTTCTGTGTAATATGAATGTTTAGCTGGTGTGGCAACAATAAATCAGTTTACTGTTCCCAAGAGCGAGCTGTGTGCATATTTGCCCAATGTTTTTTTCCACACCATGTCAATGAGCAGCTGAGTGTTTGCAAAAAAGGTGACTCTATGGCACAGCAATGCATGTGCTGCAGCTCATGCCCTGATGAGGAGATAGTATCTGACTGACTTGAAGCAATGGCAACCTACTTTACATGTTCATTTTTAATAACTGCTCTGCAAGACTCCTGCTAAAAATGATAAATGACTTGCTGTCAAACAAAGCTTCAAGGTAACATCTGCTCATGAAGAACATCGAAATAATTAAGCCTAAACAGAAGCACAGCCAAAGTCTTTCCCATGCTTAAAAGTGTTTGTGAGTGTCAAATTGCCAGATTCCTTGGTAAATGATGACACAGAAAATGGCACAGGGTAAGTTATGCAACCCAGCTAACATCTGGAACCCAGTGACTGTCAGAAAAGAGAAAGATCAGAAGCTCCCATAAATGATGCTCTTTCCTGACAACAAAAAAAAGCTAACAAAAAAGACTGACTGACAGGTAACGCTCTGGTTTCAGCTCCAGCTTAACCCAATGCACTCACAGGTGTCCAGCAAAGGCCTTTGTGCGCATTTTGTTCTCAGAGCTGGTGTTGATCATTCAGCCCTGAGGTGAGCCTTGGAATTCCAAACGCATAGTCTTGCTGTTGCTGAGTGAATGGCTACTCTGGGCAAAACAGCAAGGAAACACGAAGAAACAGATGCAAAGCCATTCAGAAGACTTGCCATTCTTCTGATGGCTTCCACAGCCTCGAGTCCTCTAGGCTCTCCACTGAAGCACCATGCCAGACATGGCCAAGCAGTAGCATGCACCTCCTTCCTGTCCCACTGAGGCATTAACCCTCCTGTGTGGTCCAAGGAGGGTCTTTGGAGGCCTCAAGGCCCCAAAGATACCACTGTACTCACATGGAGATAAACTGTTCTCCTTAGCATTACAAAACGATGCCCCACTGAAAGTCAGCTCACCAAAAGCAAAACACAAAAAAATAGCTGACCTTCTTCGAGACCTATCTGAGGCTAAAAATATCTTTAAGGTACAGCTCTGCAGTGGCTCATAAATGACCTAGCCCTGGTAGGAAACTGACTCAGATACACGATTATTTATTTCTAAGACAGTTCCTATGGAGACCAATTTGTCAGGAGAGTCATTAGCTCTCATTAGATCATTTTCATCTCACACTCTCTAGTTTGAGATGTGTCTCTTTCTGTCCATCAGTGGTGGCCCAGAGGGAGATCTCAGAATCAAATCTACTGTGTCACAAGGCAGCACTTCTGGTCTTGGGACATCCAGAGCTTGGCCTGGCACAGGGTGGTTTGCATGGCACGCCATGGTCGGAAGTGGCCCAGCAAGGCCCTCAGCAGCACAATACCACCTTGTTATTTGGAGTAATAGAGCTGACTCAGGTTTTAAGATCAATCAAGTTTTCTTGTAGGCTGTGAAGCAGTGACAGAGAAAAATATCTAAATAATTGAGAGACCATATACTCTTTCTTGTACTATATTTTATAGTACTTGGGAATGTGCACCCAATACCATGCCCTACATGCAACAGAAGGGTTTCCTTCTCCAAAGATCTTGCTTTCAGACAGCAATCAGATGAGAAAAGTATTACAAAAGAATATTCTTAGGGTCAGAGAGGAATTTGATTAACTTCATAGAATTGAAAGGTGACTTGGTAAAGAGGTCAGCAATGTACATGAATGCAGAAGCCTGCTGGAGAAGGGGGATGGAGACCAGTTTCACTCCATTGAAGTCAATGCTGAAGTGACGCTCAGGTGAGAGACATCAGGGTGTCTGCTCTGGAGCCTGTGAGAGCTGAGCTCTGTGCCCTGGGCAGCCATGCCTGTGCACAGGAGGTGAGGCTTACAGCTTCACTCTGAGCGTGGTAAGAACCAGATGACACCAGGCAGCCATTCAAAGCAGCTGCACAGCTGGCTGGGCATGAGAGTCTGCCCTCTCCCTGTGCTGACCAGCTTCGTGCCATCACTTCATTGTAGAGTGGTAACAAGGGCAGCTATGAGAAAGTGTGGCCTCCAGGGATACCTGCATAGACTTAGCAAGAACAGGGCTTTTACTGAGTTTTAGTCAGGCTCTTCAACTTCTTACAGAATGCATTGAGCACCTGGCAAAGGGATGTTACCATCAGGCCTAAATAGGCCTGGTATTCAGTTCCTTTGCTTTGAAGTGAGATAACAGATACAGAGAAACTACATTTATAGGAAAAAATGCAGAGCTGGCATGAAAAGATCAAAATAAAAACTAACAATCCTCTTAAATACAGCTTTGGTTACTGGAACCTTGCATGCTGTCATTTTTTCTGACTTAATTTAAACAGGTACTATAATTTTCCCAGTAGCTTAGAGTAAAGAAAACAGCTAAGGAGTCATCAGTGGGGCTTTGTCATTGGTTTCAAAGATGCTAGGATTAATAATCTAACATTTATGTATAAACATGTAAATGATATGTAGCACATTGTCTAAATGTGCTACATCAAGGTATAAGAACAAAAAGGTGCTGTTTCTGAAACCTGTATTTCAATCAAGCATCAGTAATACTGGATGATACACTACTATGAACATACTCATTTTAGTCTAACAGTCAAGCCAGATATTTTACAGTAGGTCCACCTAATTATTATTAATATCTGAACATTTCTGTTAATAAAAATGTAATAAGAAATGGAAATAAAAATTAACATCCATAACCAAACAGAAAACTGTTTTCATCAAATGAGAAATTTCCACAAAATGTTTTGTTTAAATATTTACCTCTTTAATGATCTGACTTTTCTATTCACAATAGGTAAACTGCATATTACCTCTGTCACCTTAAAGTGTTTGCAAAGCTTCTCTGTAGCAGAACTGTTTGTCAGTACTATACTAAGAACAGCAGTGAAGTACTCAGTAATTCTGTTAATTAAGAAACTGAACACTACTTTTGTTTTTCTTTTTTTGCTTCTGTACACTTCTGGTATAATTTGCTTTCACCCAGCTGGCTATAATAACAATTTATTAATAAATAGGTGAAACACTGCATTATTTGAGTAATTTTAAGTGTGGCCAGTTTAATTTGAAATAATAATAGTGTTTTTCCGTATGTGTACTGCCTTTTCACGCTGAACATATACCAATAGCCCCAAGAGTCCTACAATATTAAATCCACCACTGAACCTGGATATATAGAAGATGTAAGCTCTGTAGCTATCTGGTAGGCACATACCCCAATCAGTAAAACAATTCTCTATTTTCGGGTCTATTAAAATTGATACAAGTTAGGACCTTTAGCATGTAACAGGATAGGGATCCAAATTTCCAGACAAAACACTTGGTTAGTAGTGGGAGGCTGTCTCTTTTATAGTGCTTGACCAAAGAAAGTATCTCTTCTACATTGTAAAACAGTGGAAGAGACACAGGCAATTAGCACAAGTAAAACATTTTCACTTGATAAGTCACTCTACGCTGTTTTTTTCTGCCCTGTCAGCAGTGTCTGAAAACAAAGGAGACACAGCAGCCCCAGGAGACAGCTTGTCTGCCCAATCATTTTTCTGGGGATCTCTTAATTTGTTTTAGAAAGCACATAGCAAACCTTCTAGGTGTCAAAATTTAATATGCCACATAGCATGCTGCAGCCATCGACACCATGGGACACGTGAAAGTCTATACCAAATCTGTGTCTTTAGGGAACATATGCTATACTTTGTCTCCACCTCCCTGGTTATCGCAACAATCCCTTGAATAGGCAATAAGACCTGGTCTCGTCTCAAGTGATTTGATAAGCAGTTGATAACCAGAGTTCATTAAACTCTTGGGATATATAAGCCACAAGGTTTCAACATACCCTGGCGCTTAGGGGCTTGACCGCTGCCTGCTCAGCAGCCCAGGAGTCACTGGAAGATGTTCTTGACTGCAAAAATACTTGTTTTTGCTGTGAATGGTTTACTCAGAGTGGCAATGGGCTTTGACATTGGATTATCCACGAAATGCGTAGTGATACCCAAGGAGATGGGCATGTGCCACAAGATTGGATACTCTGAAATGAGGCTTCCCAACCTGATGGGACACACCAGCATGGCAGAAGTTATCCTAAAATCCACCACCTGGCAGCACCTTGCGCACACGGACTGTCACCCTCACGTGAGGACATTTCTGTGCTCCCTGTTCGCACCCATCTGTTTAGATACGTAAGTACTACAGCATAGTACAGAACTCCAGTTTTTATTTGCCAGAACGGGGATCAAATGAAATGAACGATTATCATAATCCAAAGGCAATCTCCACTTCTTCTGAAGTAATTCTAACTTTTCTGTACTTACCAGAAAGACAAGTACTGAAAGCATGTTCTACTTCCACTTCAGTTTGCCTTGGGAAAATGAATGCTGTTGTCAAGGGATATCATGTTTTATTTTGTTATAGTTGAAACTTTATTCTTGTTAATTTATGGTTGAAGCACCTTTTGTGAATAGATCAGCCTCATGCTGACACTTTGCCCAGGTTGTAATAAAAAGAACTTTAAAAACTGTGACTTAATCCTGTAAGCTCAGTGAAGTCCATATTACAAACCACTCACATAGTTTGCACAGTTGCCATTTCTTGAACTATATCATTATTGAAAGATGCTAAATATCAGTGCAGATGTTGCACTTTGCACAAAAAACACTGTTGCAATAGTTTCTGTTATCACTGAGCGAGTTTAAGTGATTCAGCCTAGTATTTCGTCTGGCCACAGGTTCATCCATCCTTGTAGGAGTATGTGTGTTGCCGTCCGTGACAGCTGTGCCCCCGTGCTTGCCTGCCATGGACACCTCTGGCCTGGCAGTCTAGACTGCGATCGATTCCCTGCAGATGAGGACATGTGCCTGGCATCTCTCACAAAGGAATACAAATACTCACACAAAGGTAGCTGGAAAATGGTGGAGGAAAGCGTGGTGCTATTCTGGGTTCCTGGGAATCATGTACATACAAGGAACACTGTTCCCAGACAATCTGTGATTTTATAAGTGGTCATGTCTATCTGTACTGTTCATGCAGACGGCATGAGCTACAGCAGAGCTCAGATGGGGTAAATCAGCATCACTTCAAAAAAAGAAAGTGTAGATAGTCTAAGCTTAGATAGTGGAGGAAGACAGTTATCACCCTGCACTGCAATGGGCAGTATCATACCCATGGCAGCACACTGATTTATTTTGAAGTCTCTATAGACTTAGCAATGGCCCTTATCACAAGTAATTTTACATATACAATAAACTGATTCTCAGATCAGCTTAGAAAAGTTGGAATGATTTATTATCTGATTTTTATTTTTTTTTAGGGGAACCAGACATCATAATAGCGTTCAACTATTCAGATACTCAGGCTTATTAACTTCTATGGAAAGGAATAGGATTCAGTTGCTGCTAGCACCCCCAAATTCATGTATTCACAATCCTAATGCAGCTGCATCCAGAATCAGACAAAATCATCCACCTAACCCCTTTCCCACCCACTGTAGCAGTATTAAAAATAATACTGTATTTGTTACTGTATTTGATGTTGATAATTGAGCTTGTCAGTGCAAACAAGACTGAATGCACATGGAAAATGAAACTCTTTTTCATCCCTAGCCAAGTTTTCAGAGAAGTATGTAGACTTTCTGTGTTATCACTGACCAGTTGTGTATTTTCTCTGTCACCCCTGTGGTTAAACAGTGGGCTCTCAGGCTTTGACAGCAGAAAATTAAACCAAACGTTTTTAAAACATAACCATGACACTCTGTCATTTCTCCACAGTCCTACCAAAGCCTGCCTGCCAGACCTGCCCAGCAGTGGAGGAATTCTTTACACACAAAAGAGTTCTTGAAGTTTTCTGTGACAGTAACTTCGGTAAGTCCTTGCTAATATGGCTGCTATTGAAGAGAATAACAACTCTCCTTCTAAAATGCTTTGAAATTAGGATTACAATAATGACAGTTTCTGCTGTAATTTCAAAGGATTAAGAGTTTGGCTCTTAACTTTGAATTATTTTTCAGAATATGTTCTTTCCAATCAAAATATAAGGAGGATTTATTTTGCATGGAAGATTCATCAATGATCTAGTTTACAACCAAAGAGCTCTTCTGTTCTTGTTGAGTTGGCTACATTGTAATACAACATGCTTTATGAAAAATATTTCTGGCAAAAGCAGCCAAATAAGCAGGTTTGCCTTTTATCAGTGGTTAAACCCAAACTAAAGCTTTGGTATTTTACTAGTGAACAGTGTGTTGTTGATATTTGTGTGTATGAGTTTTTAATAACACAAAGCTTACTGAGAAGGAGACTCAGAAAATCAAATCAGTAAAAGAAATTCTTACTTGTGATACAAAACCAACACCAACAGCTTTCAATATATAATTACCCAAAAAGCCTGACATACACAGTGATGGTAAAAATAAATTACTCACTTCTGTGAAAATATTTTTTTCCTAGTTGCCTAATTCAATGAAAAAGATCCTTACTACACACCTTTATTTTTAAACATTTAAAAATGTATACTACTGCTAGAGAAGGCCTTGCCATACTCTTATCAGCATAAATTAGAATCATAGAATCATAGAATAGTTAGGGTTGGAAAGGACTTCAAGAATTATCATAGTACTTTTAAGGAATCATCCTGCTTTCATTGGTAGTGTTTCTTTTGGCATGCAAACTAATGGAGTGACTCATGTGTTTCCTTTTTTTCCTTAGCAGTGAAAGTAAAGCTGTCCAAGAAGAGAACAGTATTTGGTGACCAAGAGTATAACATTGAATGCCAAGTGGAATTCAGTACCCAGGGCTCACTCTTGCCTTATGAAACTCAGAATATGATACAGCAGTGGCTGCTTATCAATGAAAACTGTACACAGAGGATGACTTCAACCCATCGTCCCATGGTGTATCTCCTTGTGGGGAATATTGAACAGGGCATCATTTCAGTAAAACAGGTTTATCGCTGGCAGAGGAGGGACTCCCAGCTGACTTTGGCCACTCAGAAATGGAGATACCATAAATGCCTGTAAATACTTATCATTTGTAAAAAGATGATTATACTTCTCATGACAAACTTATCTTGTAAATAGGAATGTATTATAAGTGGAATGTAAAGTCTTGATGTCTTTTAAAATGATATTATAAGTTGAACTTAAAGCCCAGTGTTATCAGGCCTCCTTTCTGTAGCATTACAGCTAATCACATGAAGTTTGAACTTGGCCAATCATGTATAAATGTTTGAGTTATTGCAAAAAAAAAAAAAATCGACTATGTGCAAAACCTAGCATAAAACAGTTGTAATCCAGCTGAGTACCTTAAATATATATTTCTATGCCATCTGTTCCACCATTTTCTCCAGTTACCTAAATTTTCCCTTGCTTAATGTTTCATTAACCCACATCATTTTCTCCCATTAGAGTATTTTAAAGAAAGGCAGCCCTCTGCTGGTCGCTTTTGACAGAATCAAAGTAAAATAAATAGCAATAAGTAACTAAACACGATGTGGCTGGCCCCAGCCACAAGATTTGATCATTGTGTGTCATTTTACAATGACAGAGCTGATAGTGTTCCTCTGGAATCGCAGTCAGGTACTTATTACTGAAAGGTCTTTTTCGTTTTCAGACACATTACAAAAGCCAATGTATAAACTTTACCAGTTGTGTAAGTGGTCTGCAGGGAACTAATGGAGTGATAATATTCAAGAAATGAGAAATATTACAGGTGCTACGTGATTAGCATCCTTATTGTCAGTGCAGTACACTAATACTAAAGACTACATGAAGATGTCCGGATCTTGACTTAATTTTAGTTTTATAAATGTGTATAATAGACACAAAACCAGGTAATTGATAATACTCAAATTAGAAGCTATTTCAGCAATACAGTGTCTATTATGGTAATATTGTCTTGAAACAAATATGGCAATGTTTATGGTCAGTAGCTTTCTAAAAGTCCCATCTGTACTGCTCTGGGGTCCTGCTATGTCCTCCATAAGTGCAGGTTTGTATGCATGCTCCTGAAGGCACTTGCTCCATCACTTTCTACCATGAACTGTAAGACTGGAAGAAAGCGAGGGAAAAAAAAAAGTTGACACAGTCTATGCTCAGTTTATACTGTATAATGAAGTCACTGCTTAGCAAAAAGTAGGTTGTTCCAAAGCTCAGTTCATTTGCTCCTGCTGCATCCCGCCTGGTCCCTGCAGGAAAGGTGGTAAACATTTAAAGGCAGCTGGCTGCTAGACACATGCCGGCTGTTCCAGGCTCCTCCTCAGCAGCCCGCTGGGCTGTGACACCCCCTCCCACCCCCCGACTGACCGGCTGAGGTAGCCGGGCTTGTTCAGCTTGGAGAAGGCCCCGGGGACACCTTAGAGCAGCTCCAGTGCCTAAAGGGGGCCTACAAGAAACCTGGAGAGGGACTTTTTACAAGGGCATGTAGTGACAGGGCAAGGGGGAATGGCTTTAAACTGAAACAGGGGAGATTTAAGCTAGACATTAGGAAGAAATTCTTCATTATGAGTGCTAAGGCACTGGCACAGGTTGCCCAGAGAAGCTGTGGCTGCCCCATCCCTGGCAGTGTTCAAGGGCAGGTAGGACGGGGCTTGGAGCAACCTGGTCTAGTGGGAGGTCCACCTGCCCATGGCGGAGGATTGAAACTGGATGATCTTAAGGTCCTTTGCAACCCAAACCATTCTATGATGACCCGCTCAGAACTGTCAGAAGCATTGGCACCTGGGCTTGGTGCAGAAAGGTTTGGGCTCTGGTGCTGCCAGCTATGGAATGAGTCTGGTTGCTCTGCAAAAACGAAGGACCCATCATTTTAAAGTGTTTATTTTATTTGTATTAAAGGACACCCTGCAGGCCAGGGGTTGTGGGGTTTTGGGGTTGTTTGGTTGTGTGGGTTTTTTTGTTTGTTTTTTGTTTTTTTTGCTTGCTTTGTTGCTGTTGTTGTTTTGGTAGGTTGGGTGTTTTTGTATTTCTCTTTGATTTGTTACATACTAAAACCCAGCTCCCGTGGTTGAACCAGCCTTGGCATGACAACGCAATCCAGCGAGCCAGGCACACTTCAGAGGGCTCTGGCAAAGGGACCTTTTCCTCGGTGTGTACTTCAGGGCCTCCCGGGACTCAGCGGTGTGAGAACAGCGGCACTACTGAGGCCGAAAACCATGCTCAGGGGCTCAAAACCCCGCTCCCGTCGCTCTCACAGCCGGCCGCAGGGCGGGGACTCCCGCCGGCACTCCCAGAGCTGCCGCCGCCGCGGGAGGAGCGTTCGGCCGAGCTGCGGCGCTGCCGGCGGCTGGGCCCAGGCGGAGGCTGAGGCGTGCCGGCTTCCCGCCCTCGCCGACTGTGGCGGCTAGACCTTCCCGCGGCCTGCGGGGTGGCCCAGGCGCGGCAGTCCCACCGGGAGGGCGCCTGGGGCTGCCGGGCTTCCCCGGCAGGCGGGCGGCGAGCAGCAGAACGGGTCCGCTGTAACGCGCCCTCCGGCGGCTCCAGGGCTTCGGTGAGGCGGCCTGGCGGCGCACTGTGCACCTTAACCCTCGTTTTCACACCGGTTTGTTTCTCTTAAATGCCTCGGGGGTTTTGAAAGGCGAGAGAGTTTTGAACCCAGCAGACCCCTATAACTGTGTCGTCGGTGGTGTATATAAGCCTGTTTTTCAACTTCGTGGCTTTATAACTTTTCACAAGTAGCAGTTTCTCTTCACATCAGCCATGTCAGGTAAGTATCTCTGTGTAATGGCAGATGAGGAGGCCGATGCTCAGGTCCTCAGCAATCTGCAAAGCTGAGGGTGGACTAGAAGGGCTTGGAGGGGAGACATAGCCCCTTCACCTACACCACAGAGCCCTGTCCCCAGGTCTCCAAAATGCAGGTAATCTTGAATCCTGCCTGCGTGCAACCGGTTTCAACTTTGCATTGCTGCCTGGCTCCTCCAGGAAGAGTGCTAAATGATTTTCTGTGGTTTTGTTCTGTAAGTACGAAGTCTAAAGTGCAGAATTGGCCTGCAGCAGATACGATGTGTACATATGGTCTCACTAGCTAATATAATATTAAATTTGTTTTAAAAGATGTTTATTTCATGCCCGAAATACATGTCTTGGGATTTTTGTTTTGGTTCTGTCTGTAGTGATGGCTTCAGGAACAGCGCTGATTTATGATGAGGAGATGACCACTCACAAACTACTTTGGAGTGAGTAAGTCACTGCCATCATTTTCATTAATAGATTCTTGCCAGGACTCTTGAGTGAAGTACCAAGTAAATGCAGGTTTTGTAAATGTAATAGGAAACACCCAGTGGCAGATAACACTGTAATTTTCCTAGTAAATGGGAAGTCTTTCCTTTTGTAGAAAAGTTTTTATTTTATTCCCAGTTTGCATCCAGGTGCTGTGATGATAATCTGAAACTGGGTTTGAGAAGCTGCAGGTCTCCAGGCTAGCAGGCCTTAACCAGAAGTGTTAGGTTTAGGCATCTGAGTAGCCCCCTAAATAAAGTATTTTCAGCTAATTAAATAGTTTATAAACCTAAAGGATCATTTATCTTGTAGATGTGATATATGTTTATGAGCATATGTGGATATACTCAGATAAAAGCTGACAATTCAGTTAGAAATTGGTATATGATACTTGCTTAAATTTACATAAATTAGGCCAATACCATTGCAGTTGCTCAGAGTACCAGCCCACTTCTCCCCTGTTCACCTTCATTGTAAACTACAGCTTTTCATTTCAGCATTCCTATGTCTGTAGTTAAGCATTGCTTCTTTCAGTGGTGAGAGAGCAGACAAAAAGTGATGCCATGGTGTTTCTTTTTGATTTAAGAACCATACATATTTTTCAGCTTGCATATTTTAGAACCAATTTTTGGCTCAATTCCAAAGCAAAAAGTGTTTAAAGTCTGTATTTCTCTTTTAATCCCATGTATCACTCTATGAGGGTAATGAATCTTCTTACAATGTGAAATTAAAAACTGGGCATTATGAAGTGTATTTGTTAGCTGTGGTAGTATGATTTTATAGTGATACTATTATTGCTTATTTTTAGTCCTGTTTGTGATATTGAAGTGCCAGAAAGGCTGTCCTCCTCCTATATGCAGCTTAAGCATTACCATTTGTTGGAAAGATGTGTCCATGTGCCTGCCAGAGAAGGAAGCGAGGAGGAGATCCTGTTGGTTCACAGGTCTGAAACCTACTTTCATCACTTTTCAGATTAAATCAATGAAATAACAAATCTCATACTTCTAGGTCATACTTCACTCCATTTGAAAAGATCTGCTCCAAAACAATGGAAAATGCATCATACTCAAAGTTAGACAAATGGTGTTCTGTATGGTATAGGTGCTGAAGTATGAATCTTCTATTCTGCTGAATCCCCATTCTCACTCTTTGGGTTCTTAAGCAATGAATACTGATTTATACATAGGATCAGAAGTAAACTTCTAATCAAAATTGTGAAGAGATTTAAAAATGTGTAGAAAAATGAGTATTTCTTTAGAAAGATAATAACCTTATGTTTCTTCCAAGTGCCTTTGAGATAGAGCAAGCTGAACAGAGAAACTTCACAGCTAATTCTGGGGGGGAACAGCAGCTTGCCCATTCTGAAGTCATGGCAATGAAATCTGCTCTAGTATTTTTCATTTCAGTTTGATGATTTTGCAGCCAACTGCAGATAGTTCTGTGTGTTGCTTGTACACTCATTTGCCTTTGTCAGGGACCATGAGGGCAGCCTTCTGAGAGGCAAGGGAAGTTGGGAGCAGAGCATGATGATGTATAAGAATCCTTACTTTCAAAGTGCTCCTTACTTTTTTCACTATACCTTGCAACTGGCATTCCAGAGTATCTATTGGACTTGCAAAATCTCACAGAGAGCCCCTTTAAACATACAATCTGCAACTTTTCATTGCATTTCACATTTAAAAAAACCTTTTTAGTTCCTTAGTGAAGTGTTGTAACTTTCTCTCCTCTGCAGTTCAGAATATTTAGAAGTGGCAAAAAGCACCCAAACAATGAATGAAGAGGAACTGAAAAAAGTGTCTGGAAATTATGATGCTTTCTTCTTTCATCCGGTGTGTAAGTTAAATTGCTTCCTCTGTGGGAGTTACAAGTATTTGTGTTACTGCATCCATCCAACTGACACTTTCCTAAGTAGGACAAAATTTGCAATACATTTTTTTGCTATTTAAATAGACTTGCATTTATGATGTTATCTGTTTCAAGTTTAGTATAATGCTATAATTTAAATTGGCTAAGTGTCCTGTCATCTGTTCTTTGATTATATCATGCCAGTATAGCTCACTACCCAAATTTTAGCTCTATTTTTGTCACTTAATGTCACTGTAGACCATTAGTGAGTTACAAATCCTATCTTGGTAACAGTTGCTCTTGAATGTTGTGCTAGGTAATGCAGGTGAGGTCCTTCATGTTCTACCTCTGTAAGGTTTCATTCCTTACTCTCAAAGAGTTATTCCATTAGTCAGTTCAGTGTGTCCATGCCATGTTTCTTAACTGCTCCAGAGACAGCATCCTTATAAAGGATAAGGTTATCACAGCTAAATCTAGTCAAAAGCATATTGGAATCTGTGTTGTAAAATAACGCTTTCAACTACCTGCATACAACCTCAGTTGGGTAGAATTATCTCCAGACAATTTGCTGTTGGGGTACAAAAACATGTCATGTGTGATTAATTTAAATAAGCTGAGTAGTGATTGATGGCAACTATGAGTTTCTTTCAGAACACTTACCGCTGTGCCAAGCTAGCGGTAGGAGCAACTTTGCAGCTGGTGGACGCTGTGATGTCAGGAAAAGTGTGCAATGGAATGGCATTAGTAAGGTAAGAAAATAGGTGAGAAAGTTTTCACTTTGTACCAAAAATTCTTTTGTAACTATTTAAAACTTTGGTTTAGACCTCCAGGTCACCACAGCCAGAGAAGTGCAGCTAATGGGTTCTGTTTGTTCAACAATGTTGCTATTGCAGCAGAATATGCAAAACTGAAATATGGTCTGCACAGGTAAGTGCATGGTTGGCTCTAGAGAAGTTTTTCATACCCCAGTTTGGCATTTAGATAACTCTGACATTGTACTGTTTTAGATTAATTTCTAGAGCTTTCTGGGCATCATATATGTTTTGGGTCAGAAAAACATATTAATCTGTACTTCCTTTAGATTAAGATGCTGTGGTGGTTCTGCTGAATTTTTTCTTTTACTGATCTATGCAGAATCCTAATTGTTGACTGGGATGTGCATCATGGGCAAGGAACTCAGTATATATTTGAAGAGGATCCAAGGTTTGAACAATTTTATTTTTTTTATATTAGCTGGTAAAAGATTTCTTATCTCTGTAGAGAATAAGATTTCTTAACTTTCTAAAACTATAATTTTACAAAACATTCTTGCTACTTTAGTCATTGTTTTCTACTTGTTATAAAATAGAGAGGAAAAGATAACAAAAAGAAAAATATGTAAATATATTCTACTGTAAAAAGTAGCAAACACAAAATGACTGATATGATTACCTTAGTTTGCCAGCAATAAGATCTCTTCATGCCAGTATTCAGGCAGTACATCTGTTCTCTGTATTCACAAACCTCTCAGTTAAAGTATTCAAGTAGTAGTTGGATAAAATACATGAGCTTTATATTGTTTTCAGAAAAGCCACAGAAATAGGTTCTAGAAACAAGTCTGCTCTTCTGAAAATGCCCTGTCTTTGGGCTGAATCGACTGCATGCATCCAAGAAGTTTTTAGCAGGTTAATTTTTAGGTTAATTTTGCCATAGGACCTACTATGCTACGTTGCACAGTCCAAGTCCTTTAAGAAAACTAAGGAGAAAAGACAATTCTATTTTATTACTTTCAGTCAATGCAGTCACCAGGTTCAGGATATAAAGTCAGTTCCAGAATGCTTTTGTCAAGTTGGATTTGTTACGTATATCTTTCAGTGTTTTGTATTTTTCCTGGCATCGTTATGAACATCAGGAATTCTGGCCATCGCTCAAAGAATCTGATTATGATGCTGTGGGTCGGGGAAAAGGAAAAGGTTTTAACATAAATTTGCCTTGGAATAAGGTAAATGTTTACAGCACAACAAAGCAAATGCAGTAGCTTTGTATCTCATGCTTTATATAATGCTTTCTGAGAAGCGTACTGCTTTTCATCTGTGGCAGATGTCTTAGCACAGTGTACATCCTTCCTGTCATTGGAATGTCTGCTGAGAAATATGGCTAAGAATGTGATAATGCTTTTTTGGTTTGTTTTTTGGTTTGTTTTTAGTTTTGTTTTAAAGAGGAAGATGTGCGAATATGTGCATATTTGTTTTTTTCTATAATATCTTACCTGTCCATCAAATCAGAAAGTGTTTCAGGAGATGACTACATACATCCTTGCTCAACAGAGAACTGAAGCTCATACTTCAGTTGGATATTAATGCACCTTACTTGAATCGAATTTGTTTTACCTGACCTCATAATAAGGTTCCCTTAACTTTTGATACTATCTTTCCTTAAAGTCTTAAAGGAACCTTAGAAAGTCTTTTATTCCAACAGGAAAATATGACCTTATTTCTGATACTTTGCAGGTTGGGATGGGAAATGCAGATTATCTTGCTGCATTCTTCCATGTGTTGCTTCCAGTGGCTTTTGAGGTATTTTTTTTTTCTCCTCTGCTGTATGAATAGCAAAACCAAAACCTACTTCTTAAGTACTTCTTAAGCAGATGCCCTTGAATGCTGTAGAAATACAGGAATTGCCAGTAGCATAGTTAACACCTTGTTTCCGCTAGTATGACTGATGTCCTGATCAACTGAATAGTATTTGAGGAATGTTAGCTTTTAGATATTCAATACTATGATCTGCAACTTCTCCGGGAGGAATGAAAATAGTGCATAAAGGGTGATCTTAGTGTTTATTCAAGGAGAATCTTTGTGTTCATATTGTAGCTGAAATAACAGCTGAACATGATACTGTTGAATTCCAGTACAAAATTGAAAACAGGACATAAGAATGTGCTACAACGCTTTCTGTTTTATAACAGTTTGATCCTGAACTGGTCATTGTCTCTTCTGGATATGATTCTGGAATTGGTGACCCCGAAGTAAGTAACTTTTGGCCTTTCTGTTGTCAGACATGAATCTGTTTTGATCTACCTCTTCAATGTCCTATGAATATCACTTTCTCTGAGCTATAAATACATGTTTGAGTCTTTAAGTTGACCCAAACTCATTAAATACTACAACAAAACATGTAAAGGCAGATTATTCAATAGGCATAATTATAGTGGGGGGAGTTGCACCTTTAAAGCAGTTGGTTCAGCATTTTGTTATATACAATGAAAGGCAAGTGTTCCAGTATTCCAACTCGGACTCATGTATTTCAGATTGTATGGGGATTTTTTACCAATGTTTTGGTTCAGGGTTTCATCTCAAAATGTTTTCTTTGATTTAGGGTCAGATGAATGCCACTCCTGAAGTTTTTGCCCACCTTACCCATTTCCTGATGCAGTTGGCTAACGGCAAGCTGTGTGTCATCCTAGAGGTAATGACTTGTAAAATGTACTCCCAGGGGAAGGGTCTTTGTATTAGAGCCATGTAGGGCAAGATAGGAGCTAGGAAGTAAAAGTTCTTAACAAAATAATTTATTCCTTTTATCTTTTGAGAATCAGGAATGCAAAAATGGCTAAGGTTTGACAGTGCTGTTACACATTACAAGAAATACATGTCTTAAAAACCGGGTTTGGTTTGTTGTTTTTTTTAACTTAACATTTTGAAAAAGGAGCATATGGTCATTGTAAAAAAAATCCATATCCTCCACAAATATGTTCAGTTTTTGTGAACAGTGACTAGCCTGCTGCTCTGGACAGTCCCATGCTCATTAAAATGTATTTAGTGAATAAGCTGCATTACCATTACAATTTATGTCTTACTCCAGGAGTGCTTAAAAAGCCCTTAACCTAAATATACTCTTAACTTAGTAATGGAGCCTTTACTAAATTCCCCTCCTAATGGCTGGTGGTGTGACTGCTCTACAGGTGGTGTGCAGGAAGACTGTCATCTGCAATCTAGCCATTTTCAATCTGTCTTCAGTTGTTCTCCAAATTCTGCAAAACCATTGGGACAATCATATCTTAAAAGTGTCAGGCTGAGGGAGATTTGCCATACACAGACATTTTAGAAGACAGTGAAAATGTTTGCTTTCTAAGGAGTCTTCCATCAGAATTGATGAAGATAGCATAATATCATGGATAGGAAAGGATAAGGCATGTTTCCAGGGTTTGCATCACAAAGTCATGTCTGATTTCATAAATTAATCGAACCATGATAAAATGAGTCAAACCATGGGATGCCAGTGAATTTCAGAAAACAGCCTCTAACTTAACTGGTCTTATATTGGAACTCATTGACTTAGAGGTACTTGTGTATCATCTTCCATTTCTGTAATTTCAGATATATTTCAAAATTTTAATTGTTTTCCATGATGATATTCAGGATGGATGTTACAAGTACTTGTTCCTTAAGTGACATGAAATACTTTTTTCTAGGGTGGATACCATTTAAAGTCATTGTCTGAATCCGTCTGCATGACTGTAAGAACTTTGCTTGGAGATCCTATACCTCAAATAACTGGAGAAATGGCACCTTGCCTAAGGTAAGCATATGAGGAATTTTAGAACCACTCATGTATTTATTGGAGAGGTAAAGATGTGCATGCTTTGAACATTCTGCTGAAGCAAGGTTTTAATGTGATGCTTTATATCATGCTTCAGGAAGTGGTACACCTGGTTTGGTGGTATATTAAGGTTTTAATATGATGGTTTATAATATAGTATTTTCTGCTCTGGATAACTTTAAAAAAAAAAAAGTCATCCAAGGTACAGTTTTGTATACGTTTGTTTCTGAAATTACTTCAAGTTGCGAGAATTTAGTGGCTTATAATTTTATGCTATTTATCCTCGGACCTTGTTATCCTGTAGAGATCTATCTCACTCAAGGCTGACACTATCCTGTTGTAATCAAGGCAATGCCAGTTAGTAACAGCCAGCGTTTGGGAAAGAATGTGTTAGCAAGGATTAGTTCTTCAGACTTCAAAGCCACTTCATTGCTGTAGTACAGCAATAGCTGGAGCTGACCTTTCTCTTGTCAGTGAGAGCTTATCCTGTGCAGAGCCAGTTGTGATGACTCCTCCTGTTTCTGGAATTTGGAGCATCACAGCCTGGGGTGCAAAAGCACTTGACCTGACCCAAGATAATTAAACTTTGAGTCTAACTTCTTTTTGGAGACAGTAGGATTGTGTTTGCACAGTGGTGAATCTGACCTAGTAAAGCATTCTGAACCTTGGGCCTGAATCAGTTCCACATCTAAACAGCACCCTTCTCTCTACCTGTCTATAATATCTCCCCTGCATCTCCAAGTTCTATCCTCAGTCCCTCTCCCACCTCAATAGTTGTCCTGCGTTTTTCCAGTAGTAATGCTTCTCGTGCATTCTGGTGGCAGCTCCTACCAGTTGGCTGCGTTGGTTAAAACTTGGAGTTCAGATCAGTTAGGGAAGTGGTGTAAATATACACAGGCTGTGAGCAGAGTTCTTTAGTAAACTCTGATGGAGCAAAGGTGGTTATTTTGCTCCAAGCACATCCCATACCCCTGTATCACTTTTTCTGTACCAATTCCAGCATCTGTTTGCTGTCATCCTAGGTAATACAGAGTTGATTACATATTTATCCATTATATTAGTCAAGCACCTGAACACCTGAATTTCTCCTGGGTTTAACATGATCTTAATTATGTTTGTAGGATAGCTGACGTAATAGGACCATTTTCCAGTAGTTCTGCAAATAACCAGTGATAAAATGGATTTCAACACAAAGAATAGCAGGGAATGCGATTTACTTGGTTACTGAACAGATAGGCTTGCTTTTGAGTGAATCCAGTGACATCTTTACATTATGTAGATAAAATGTCTGACAAAGACAGGTGAAACCCTGCCTCTCCTGAAGTCAGGCACAGGTGTGCTTCCTCCAAGATCAGGGTTGGGATTTCACTCGGTGTGTGTAAATGTGTGCACATATTGCATGTGGTGTTCTTCACTTTTCTTTTTTTGACTCTTGAATCTAATCTTTCCAAGCAGTCTGCCCACTGGCTCTCATGCTCTTTCTCTTCTGTATTCTCATAAGAGACCAGAGCTCGTTCATTTTCAGTTGGATTATTTTGGTTTTGCTTTTTCTTTGAGGTACATTTGTTTCCTTTATTTTCATTACTGCTGATACTGTTAATCCTGTTTCCTTTGTAGTGCTGTTGAATCTATTCAAAATGTGAGAGCAGCCCATAAACCCTACTGGAAATGGTTGATGTATGAAGGTAACTGCTTCTCTTTCCTCAAGCAAATGTGATTAGTAAATGGATTCATACAGAAATTCAAAATGATTAAGATTAATACCAATGGATTAAAATAATTGAACTACATGTTACTCACCAAGTGACTGATGAAGCAGTTTGAGGCTTCATTCAAGGCCATGTCTTCAGCTGGTCTGAAAATAACTTCTGAAGCTGATGTTTGGATTGATGATGATGTTTGCATCGTGCCAAAAACTAGCACTTTGATACCTTTGTTTGAGGGTGCTGTTTTCTGTGTTGGAAGCATGGGCATAAGATTTATTGTAATTTATGACCTTTTGCTAGATTAAAACAAATGTAGCAGCACTGAAAAGTAACATCTGTGTCAGGAAATATTGTACCTGGTGCATAGAAATAAATATGCATATTATGAATACAGATGTACTGTTTTGTAATCTACATCTGTACATTAATAATAAATATAATTATTGCAATATACATAACCAAATGTTAACACACTGCTCAGGGATTAATACATGTTAAACCCCTCTTTTTTTTTTTTCTTTCTCTAGATGTATCTTTTTTACAAAACGTGAGCACCAGATCACACCTACTAACGAAAGCTGATCCAAATCCCTCCACAGAGCATGAATCTAAGATAACTAACAATAACGAAACTGTTGAAATAGAAAGGTTTTTGGAACTGCACATGAAAAACATTCTATTTCCAGTGCCTCCCATCAAAACAGCAACAACAATTGACTCTAAAGGGTCAGCACATTTTCTCCCTGGACCTGTTCATTTGGTGAAGGAAATGGACAAAAGTGAAATCAAAGCTCTTGTCAGGTTGGTCCTATTTATTTAATTTTCAACCTAATTATGAGGATGAGAGGTCTCTGTGCAGATTGCCACCTAGCTCTGTCTCTGTCATGGCCATCTTTTAGGCTTTAGCCTCCTCAGTTATAGTCAGAGTTTCTTCTTTTGAAAAATTAAGACATCGGTGTTAGTTATCACTCACAGCCTTTAGTTTGGTTCTTCGAAAGACTTAATCAAAATACTTCTAGATAAAACTATTTCAGTGGAGATATACAGATAAAACTATTAGATAATTAGATAATATTAGATAATAGATAAAACTATTTCAGTGTTACCATCTTCCTGATAGAGCTGGGGTTTTGAGAATCAGTGTGTAGCAACTATATAGATGATACACCGTCGGTACTAACTGCAAAATACTGTTAACTGTGTCCTTGTTGAACACATTGCCTCTAACCTAAGTTTTCTTCATATCATTTATTTTACAGTGGCTTTTACACAGACATTGTGAAAGAGGACAAAACTCTGTTCTCTCTTGGCAGTGTGTTGGCTGTCCTAGATAAAATACTTAAGAAGGAGGTAATAATAAACTGTTTCAATCTTGGGGGTGAAGGAGGCTAGGAGGAGAGTTGGATTCCTCTGACTTTTTGTTCTACTATATTGTTGTCCAGGTATTAGTTACTGTGTAGTTCACAACCTCCTATCTTCATCTAGAATGTGCTTAACGACAAGAACATTCAAGATGAAAAAATTTATGTAGGGATCATGAATAACCCAAAGACATCTTTCTAATGATCTTTGGGCAAGACAGTGTCTTGTGTATGAGTCAGTAAGAACCTTCTCATCACTATCAGACACAGAGGCGAGTCATGCATTCTGTCTTCCAGCTGAGGGGAGCAGAAGCTAGTGTGTCAAGCACTAGTGAGCAGCAGCAAGAAATCTGAACATGAAATATAAAAAAATTTCCTCTGTTAATGCACAGTTTTGCCCCCTGTCTTTAGGGGAGACTTCTGCATTACCTTCATTGCAAGATGCCATGCTATGTGGAGCTGCACCCATTTACCATTATCTGTACAACAGTTTACTCATAGTAAATTTTGATTTATACATACACACACACCCCCTCACAGCTAGTGGAGCTGGTAAAACCCCCACTGTATGCTGTGATTCTGAACAGAGTAATTCCAGCTCAGCATTCTGATTCTTGCAGGGTCAGGAATGAAGAGAAGGCAGGCTGGGAGGGTGCATGTTTGTATTTATATATAAAAACTTGGAGAAGCAAAGAGGAAAAACTGCAAACAAGTTAAGAATACTACATCATAATAAATTAGTCTTTTCCTTTGAATAAAAAGCTCTTTCTAAAGTACCAGGCCAGCAAGGAAGAGTAACTGCCAGAATGGCCTCTTTCTTGTAAGCCACATTCTTGCTGTTGGAAGGGATGTATGTAGATCTCAAGGACAAATCTCTAACATCGTAGACTGCTCATACCTCCAGGAAAGACTATAAATAGACAGGAAAAAAAAAAAAAAAAGAAGAAGAAATAGAACTTTCCATGAGCTACAGAAGCTAAGCTGAGCTTTTTGTGTTGACAAATACAAAGAGGAGTGAGCAGAGAGAGCACGCATTATCTTTTTGCTTAGCTTTCATGTGGAGTTCAAAGCACTACGCAACATAAATGAAACATGAAAGGCTGAGTGAATAATACTGCCATTGAATTTTCCAGAAAGGAATAGCTTGCCTAGGTTGAAGGAAGAGTCAGAATTAGAATTCAGGGATGACCTCCTTTTCATGGGGTGCATATTTCTGATGCAGTTTGCCTAGAGTGTATCCAATCTGCAGGCTAAGAGAACCAGTAAATATGACCTTCCCCTGCAAAAGCTATTTTTACAGTTGCCTTTTAGCACAGCACCATACTTAAGAAGTTATAGAACAGCCCTTGGCATAACAATCAAATATGGCCTTTCTGCAGAAAATGAATTAATAACATTTTCTTAACCCTACTGTGATAGATCAATAAGATTCCTTTCATACAGCAATAGCTTTGTTTGAATGTCACATCTAAACAAGAAAAAAGCTGATACAAAAGGCATCATCTTGTGCAGCATTAATTCTGAATGAGAAATCTCTTTTGCAGGTATGCAGTGGAATTGCAGTATCCCCCACTGCTGTGTCTGTTGCTGTTGCACTAAGACATTCTGTTCAGTTTGGATTTCAAAGGTGAATTTGTATCTTTTGCATCTGGGGACATTTGACAAAATGTAAAAATAAGGTACTGGGTGTTTGAGCTATGGCAAATAGCCTTCGAAACCTTAATTTTAAAGCAAATAGCACCTCCATATGCAAACCATTTTCAGTATGTAGTTTAGGCAATATTGTAAATGCCAGCAAACCCCTTTTGCCTTATCAAAGGCAAAACACTTGTAAGGATGACTGCTGTGCTAGCCCATGTTTTCCTTGTCAGATTTTTATTGTCTTTGGTCCAAGTACATTATCTTGGTTTCATTTTTTCTAAAAAGTATTTGGTAGGAGAAAAGAACTTCCCTTGAGCTGTCATAAATGTTTTTTCTTTGCACTTTAACAGGTCAAATTCAGAAACAATATACATTATTTTTATGCATGTAATCTACATGCAAACTCTTTAAACAAATTGCACTAATAGAAAAAAATACTTGTGGATGTAAATGCATATTTTTGTTTTCTGCAGAGTGCTTTGTGTATTTGTTGGAGACATGCAAATCATACCAAATACAGAAGATGGGTGAGATTTCTCTTTACTTCATAGAATAATAGAATGTTTAGGTTGGAAAGGACCTTAAGATCATCTAGTTCCAACCCCCTGCCATGGGCAGGGACACCTCACACTAAACAGTGTTGCTCAAGGCTCTGTCCAGCCTGGTCTTGAACACTGCCAGGGATGGAGCATTTACCACTTCTTTGGGCAACCTGTTCCAGTGCCTCACCACCCTTACGATAAAGAACTTCTTCCATACATCCTGAACTTCCCCTGTTTTAGTTTGAACTTGTTACCCCTTGTCCCCTTGTATCACTACAGTCCCTGATGAAGAGTCCCCCTCTGGCATCCTTGTAGGCCCTCTTCAGATACTGGAAGGCTGCTATGAGGTCTCCACGCAGCCTTCTCTTCTCCAGGCTGAACAGCCCCAACTTTCTCAGCCTTTCTTCATACAGGAGGTGCTCCAGTCCCCTGATCATCCTCGTGGCCCTCCTCTGAACTTGTGCCAACAGTTCCATGTCCTTCTTATGTTGAGGAAACCAGAACTGCACACAGGACTCCACGTGGGGTCTCATGGGAGCAGAGTAGAGGGGCAGGATCACCTCCTTTGACCTGCTGGTCACGCTCCTTTTGATGCAGCCCAGGGTACAGTTGGCTTTCTGGGCTGTGAGCGCACACTGCCGGCTCATATTCAGTTTCTCATTGACCAACTTCAGGGATTCACATCCCAAAAGCTTTATAAATGTTTATGAGTTGTCTATATGTATGATGAAATCTGCACCAAGGAATCAGTCATGAGATGTTGTTCATTAAGTTTAGCATAAGACAAAATACAGAACATCCCCAAATACATCTCTGAAGACAAACTGCTATCTCTAAATGCCACTTTAAGATTTAGGTTTAAAGAACAATCCCTCTATATTATGTGAAAATCAGATTATTACTGACATAGAATATTGAAAATATAAAGTAATAAAGAAGACATGTAATTTTCCCTAATATAATAACTAACATTATTGTTAGTATCAAATTGTATATAACAAAAACCCCAACCCCCACGAGATTTGGTAGTGGCCTAAGGCTGACATCATGTCAATTCTCAAAATTAAATAAACATCCCTAGGCAATAGCCACAGTCTGCCTCTGTTTGCAGCATTCCAGATTGTGATTTAGGGCTCATTTTTTTAAAGCACTTCTCTGTGTGATTGGGACTTCAATAATGTGACCTTTTTATTTCAGACACTAGAAAAACTGAAAACCATGTGCACAGTCTTCCTATAACTGCAGGGGGCACATGCTGTTGATGCAGAGTTCCTTATTGGAAGTAATCTTTCCTTATAACTTTTTTCGCCACTTCCCCTTTTTCTTAAAAGTAATTTACCCATAGTTTTCAATACTCTTCTTTAAAAACTATTATTTCCATTTTAATTCGTGTTTACATTAAGGCATGTACTAATGCAAATAGTTACTTGCGCCTGTGTTACAAATTTGTATTTAAGTAATGATTTCTGTCTCATTGGAAGTTGATTAAATACTCAGATGTGGGGTTTATTTACAGAAAAATACTCATGGTACACATTTGTGAGAAAGAACAGTTTGGAAAGCCCAGCTCCAAACACTATATTCCTCTAAGCTGGAAAGAGGTAAGATTCACTTTCTGGAAACAACATTAGAGAAAAACAGTAGAATATGTTTACAGATTCATAAAATGTCACTGAGAAGCACACTTCTCACTGCAATTTGGACCTTTGAAAATACTTCCTTTTCTTGACCTTGCCAGGGTACTACTCCTTCACAGATCTTTAGAGTATATTAGAATGCACAGGGCTGTGGAAACCTTCGGTAGCTACTGTGGTTCATCTTCAAGAAGGCAAAGTGTGAAGACATAAAAGATAAATAATCTGCATGTTTAATGTAAAAATTGCTGTGAGAATAGATGAGTGTCCAATTTCCTAGGTCAATCAAAAGCTTTTTGAGATTCACCTTACTATTTTGGTTTATATCTGGCAATTTGGGGCTTTACATTTGCGCTAAACAGTTTCTTATTGTTAAAGGATGCCAAAGGAAATGACTTATTTTCTGCTGTACTTGGAGTAATTCTTCCTGTAGCATACAGTTATCAACCAAACTTGACAGTAATAGCTGTTGGACCAAACAGGAGCCTTGGAATAAGTGGGATTTCTCTGCTTTTTGCTTTGCTGCAAGGATTATCTGAGTCTCGCATTTTTGCAGTTATTGAGGTAAGAAGTAGTGCTAAGCTGTGGTATTTCAAAGTGGCTGGGACAGGACTGAAATCAAACAGCAGCACATGTAGTATGAACTGTTCCCAGGCTGCCTAGTAGAATATATTGGCTGTATCTATACTGCCTTTGGTAGCCCTGAGTTCATGATGCAAGCAGCCTAAATTTCTTTCTGTCCTGAGAACAAGACACAGCTGAGTACTGGGCTGTAGGCAGTGTCCATGACTGAGAAGCTGAGGCATGAATGCAGGTCCATGATTATGTCTATGAATGGTAGATGTTCTGACAATTTGCTACAACTTCCCTTTCCACCTGGGATTCATTCCTCAAAGTTGTCTCTTGAAAAGAGATGCTTGTGTCTGTTAATTGTATGGCCTCTTTCCATGAAATGTGGCTGTAAGCCGCCCATTGGCCTGTTTATCATAAACCACTAAATTTCCTCTCCTCTCCCCCATGCTGTACTTTATCACACACGATTTCAATCATGCAGAAGGTAAATCAGAATAGAACATATCCTTTAAGTGGCCTGTAATACGTAACTGAGTCCCAGTGTGTTTCTGGTAGAGAGCATGGCAAAGGAAATGAAGAATATACGGATCTTTCCCTAGTCTAGTTTTTTCACACATCACCACCTTAAAGATTTCTGAATTTAGGAAGTCAGAGGCTGTATCCAGACCTGTGTGTAGTGAGTGCGAGTGAGCGTATCTTCGTGAATTTATCTAATCTCTTAAAGAACTCAGTTTACACTCTTGGCCTCTGCAGCATCCTGTGGCTGTGAGTAACACAATTGCTGTCTGTGTTCTGTGAAACAGTAACTTTTGATTGCTTTTGTGCCTTCTAGCTCTTCTTTAATGAGAAACAATGAATAATTGTTCACATATTCTTATCTGTTCCCCAGCAAGTATCCTCTTAAAGGTACACTATTCATTTAGCTGCCAGTTAAGTGGGTTTTGACATACTTAATTCTGTAGTCCTCTCAAATGTCATTTATTTTAATTTGCAGTGCTGATATGTAAGTTGTCCAACCTACAATAATTTGTACATTGATATGCAGTAGACATGAATAGTGTATTTGCATGTTACTACTTAGGAATATGAAATGGAAAGAATTACTGGTATTCTAAAGGGAAACTGGGAGGTAAAAAGGAAGTTAGGTGTACATCATTACAAAATGGCTGGTACTTTTATACTGGTACTCTGCCGGTAGCTCCGTAACAAGTTTATGTAGTGTTTGGGGAGTTTCTAATGCATGTGTTTGGCTTTTTAGAATAACTGAAAAACACTTCTGTCTCTTAAAAATAGAATAGTGTTGCAGTCTTCCAAATTAAATAATCTTCACATGCTATTGATATTTCACAATAGAATTTCTCTGAGCAAATGATACTGATTTAAACTGTCAAGAGTCCAGAAAAGTCACTTCTGGATGAAGGAAAATATATCTCTATTTTCTACCTAAAGAAAGTAAATGGTGCACGAAATAAACAAGCTGCATGGCGCCCTTCTTGCCTAATATTTTCTGTCTTTAACCCAGCATTATTTCTTTTCAGTCACTAAAGGAAAACTGAGATTCCTTCTCTTATCTGAAAGAAACAAATTTTACAGGAGATAAAAAATAATTTGCCTTTATCAGTAAAACTTCTCCATTTTGACACATTTTTATCTGAAAAAGGAAAGCTGCTCATTCTTGCTACTAATACTAGTAACTTAATTACAAAAGCTTGTTTGAAAGTACTCCATGTTTTACTGAAACAAAGAAAGTTTGGTTACCAGGAGTATTTTTTTTCTTCTTAAATAGGATACAGAGATAAACTTAGTGCAAAGTGCAGCCAAAGCATTAGTGGGTACTTCTACACCTCACTTTGGAGTTTTTGTACCTCCTACCCAGGAAAAAGTAAAACAAATAAAAATATTAAGAGACCAATTTCAGCAGGAATGGAAAATGCTTCAGTGTTCAGGTAAGCTGTCTGGTTTTATCTTTAGACACACAAGTTTCTGAAAAGGGTAAAAAAAACAGCTAGATCCTTGTAGTCAGTGTGATATTAAAGTCACTGGGAATAATTGTTCTAATGTCAAAAGCATGAAATTCTGAATGCTTTAATTCTGCCACTTCAGCCAGAAAGCACCAAATTTCATAGCATAGTAAGTGTACTCTTGGGAATTTTGAATACTGTTACTCCAAAATCTTGAAGTGAAACTACTAAAATGTTAAATGCTTAAAGAACAGTTAGTAAGATGTGAGATGTGCACTGGCTCTGACTGGTAATGTGTTTTCTGGATATAGTGCCAAATCAGGTGACACTTTCATGCATTTATCCCATCCACAAATAATTTCACTGAACTCAATCGTGATTAGTCATGCTGAGGTACTGCATTTGTGCAGGAATGAGGTAAACTTGTGTTTTTCAACAGCAAAAGCAGTGATAAAGGTGGGCATCTCTCTGAAGGAGAATGCCCACCTCTCCTTCGGAAGAAATGGCCAAGAGCAGTGTTCTGATTCCAGTAAAAATGTTCTACTGGGTTGGGAATTGGGGTGTGAGCTTTGATTAACAACTGTTTTTCGTACTGGTCTTTTCAGTGAAGGATGGGATTTCAAGAAATTGACTTCAGAATCATTTTACACAGCAGAAGAAAATGTGTTGCTGTTCATGTTGCCTTTTAAATCACCAGGAAAAGAGCTGGTCAATCTCCAAACAGAGTGAGAGTCATTCATGATTGTCTTCTGTTTTTAAAACAGTTTAAATGAGTATTTTCAGCTGGAGAACTCTGCAAATTCTATATTGGCACTAGTTATTTGGGACTGGTGCCTGAAGCAATTCCTGTACTTCATGACTGCAAACTGGGGCCTGTGTCATTGTAAATTGTTTGTGACATTGTAAAGCAGGCTTGCATATGCAGTAGCTTGACTCAAGTTCAAGAATTCCAGAAGACAGGCATCTGAAATGAGCAATCATAACAGCCAAAACATTTTAGTGCTATTCAGCATTATGCAAGAGTGCTTGCACTGCTGCCACCACCACTGCTTCATTGAGAGTTTTAAGCTTAACAGCCATTATCATCACAAGTGTGATACAGGACATGCACACACCATAGGTGTTCAGCTGCTTTTCTTTCTTTTTACAACTGACAACTACCTATTAGAAAAATTAAAAGAATAGACAATGTTAGGTGAATCCTTTGTATCAGATTATGAAATAAAATTTCACTTGTGATGATAATGGGCATGAGAGAAAAAAAAAAATTGCTTTTATAACCTGACATAATTGAATAGAGCAGTGTAGAGGGGACTTTACTTACCCCTCTTTCCAAATGTAACTTGTTTCTGTAACAAATAAAACCCCCAGAGGTTTGGTAGTGGACTAAGGCTGACATCATGTCGATTCTCAAAATTAAATACCATCCCAAGGCAATAGTCACAGCCTGCCTCATTTTGCAGCATTCCAGATTGTAATTTAGGGCTCATGTTTAAGAGCACTTCTCTGTGTGACTGGGACTTCAATAATGTGACCTTTTAATTTTAAACACTAAAAATGATGTTTATACTGGTGTTGCTGCTGGGATCAACTTGACATTATTTTAGCAACTCAATCTGGCTTTGCAATTTTCTGTTCTCAGTGATACCCTTCTCATTGCCACTGCTTTTCAGTTACTGCAGGATCGGAAATTATACCCAATCCATACCCAATCCTTGAACATTTTGAACTGAAAATCTATTTCAAAAGAAACTAAAAGCCATGTCAAGCATTTTCACAAATGGAAGTTGGAGACAATGAAGGTGTTCTGCTTTAAAATCAACTTCAAATTCCAAAAAGTAATTCTTTTATATTGGAAGCTGTGCAATGGCAAATGTCAGCTTCAGAACTTTTCAGAACAGGAGCTTTTTTTGTTAATTATTCTCTCTCCACTGGAAAAAAGAAATAAATAAATAGATAAATAAAATTGACGGTTCAGCATTTTCAAGGGTAAAAACAACAAATGCAAACATTTTCTCAGAAATAGCTCTTTCACTTAATTCAGCTGAATGTTTACATGCTTTGAATTATGAAATGTCGTATTTTGCTACGTATTTTTCTAAGATCTTGATGCATTTTATTAAAACATGAATTAAGATGAAAACTGTGTGCTCTTGGTAGAACTAGTTTGTAAGTGTGGTCAGCAGGCTGCAGTCACAGTGTGCAGCTCGGGCCCCCACCGTGGTTTATTGCTTTCTGGTAACGTTGTGTTATTTCGTGTACACTGGGCTCACACGTTACATGCACGCACCGCAGGGATGGTTTGTAACCCGCCAGCTCTATAACCCGGCGCTGTACCTACCGGGTTAGACCGCGCCATGCTAACGGCGGTACCGCTGCCCCGTGCGTGCCCGGCAGCGCCTCCCGCCGCCCGCCACGCCCAGGGCCTCTTCGCGGCTCGTCGCGCTGGCGTGACGTCAGCGCCGTGTTTGGCGGCCCGCGAAGGGGGAAGGAACGGCTGAGGCGGCCCCGGCAGCCGCCAGAGGTACGGCCGGAGCGCTGGGGCGGGAGCGAGCCGGGCCGGAGGAGCGGGGCTGGGGCGGGGTGCTGCCAGCGTGCGCTGCTGGGGGCGAGCAGGGGCCGCCGGGCTGGGCCCAGTGGATCCCCAGCGATCCAGCCCTGCCGCGGGAGCTGCCTCGGGTGGTGCTGTCACCCCACGCGTGTTTTCTGCGGGTACTCCGGAGCCGGCCCGGGGTGGCCGGTGCCGCTGCAGCCCAGCCCTGCCCTCCCGCTGCCCGTCAACATCAGCGCCAGCGCCTCTTTGCCCTCATCTTCTCGCCCGCTCTCAGCGTGGCCCCGTGGCTTCTGCGGCGGGCACTGCCCTGGGGAGAGCGGGGTGGCGGTGTCTCCTGAGAGGATACAGGGTGGTAAAGCTGTGGAGGTGTTCCCACAGGAAATCCTGTATTAGATCAGGACAGCCTTCTCCTATTTCAGTGTGCCGAGCAAAATCAGGCGCTTGGAATTAAGCTTGCACCACCATCAGTGTGCTTGTGATCAAAGTCATGCTGTTATTTTTATAGCTTGTGTCCTAAATATGTGCTAGGTCAGTTTTCTTCTCTCTGGTTTTGGGCTCTTAGTTTAAGTTAAAGCACACTCATCTTTCTTATAGACATCACGAGTGTTTCTTCTTCCTGGTATTTTTCAGATCTGTGCATGAAACCAGAGCCCTGGACTGTAACTGCTGTAACCTGACAGTTTGATTTGAAATGGAGAGCATCACCCAGTTGTTCAGTGATTTGTGTGAAGCACACTTGACAGGTTTGCCATGGAAGGTCCACCTGGGCAGGCAGAAGATCAGCAAGAGAAGGGCTAAGCAAAATCTGAAAAGGGTTGCTTATAATGCCCTGTTCATGAACCTTTTTCAAGAAGAGGCTCGTAAGCTGCTGTCAAACGTTTCCAGGCTGCCAGTGAAAAACAAAATCTTGATGCTGTCTTTCAACTTAAGAGTTGCTGGCCTCGGTGCTCAGGCAGATAGACTGGAGGACCTTGTGGAGGAACTGGAAACAGCTGAATGCTTACCATTTACTGAAGTTAGCGCTGTCTTGGATCTCCTGGTACAGCTTGCTGGAACAGGGCCTCCCCAGCTTGTACCACAAAAAAAGGACTATTTTCTGAACAACAAATATGTTGGTAGAAATGTCAAGTATCAGGGTTATGATTATTATGATGTAAGTGTATTTGAAGCTGATATCCAATCTCTAATAACAAACGAAGAATGTCAGTTCAATGACACAATTCAGAAGACGCTTCAGATCATGGAAGCTGCCCCTGGCACCGGGCTCCCTGCCATAGGGCTCTTCTCACGGGACTGTCCGGCTGGGGACAGGTTTGAGAAAGAAACACGGGTCTCGCTCTTTGGTGCTCTTGTCCACAGCCGTACCTATGACATGGACATCAAACTGGATTTACCGCCAGTGCCTGACAATGCAGATTTGTCTGGACTTGCAATTAAAGTATGGTATCATTTGTTTTGGACTTGAATGTATGCATGCTTTCAATATGCCACTTTGAAAACTACAGTTCAAACTATAGGTAGTTGTTTAATTTGTAATAGAAGCATACAGTGTTAGAATTAAAGATGAAGTAGGGATTCTTTTCTTACTCCTAATCCTTATTTTGTTCTGTCTGCTTAACATATGGATAGCTTTTGCAGTTCCCTTAACTCAGGATCTTAAATGAAACTTGAAGGTAGAGAGATTAAAAAGGAAAACCCCTGTGGCACATATGGATGCAAGTCGTAACTTAGGGGGGGGCAGAACCTTTCTGAGTACATGTTGCACTCTTTCCATCAGACTGGAAAATTTGTGATTTCTTGAAGAGCATGCTGCTTTTTATATGGGTACAATTGTCTTTTACTGAAGTTGAATACTGTTCTGCACATACAACTCCTGTTGAGTGGGAGCTGAGGATATGGCAAATACACTGTTTGGAAATCTGCAGGTTTTCTGCGTATGAATAAGCATAAGGGAACAAACTGTATTAGTTGGAGTTAACAAAATGTTTACAAATTTGAATAATTAGGGCCTTGATCGCTTGCTCAAATGAAATACCTAGCAGAATGATTTTGTTTGTGTAACATTGAATATGCAGACATCAGGTTCTCAACCTGTAGAACTATATGCTTACCAAAGGAGTAAGTTTAGAGTTTAATACCCACAAATTTAATGCATGATTTTGGTGGTGATTGTTTTATATATGGGCATTAGTACCAGTAGAGGCTTACCAAATGGAAAGAGTGCTTACAGGGAAAAAAAATAGATGTAAAGGGAGGGCGCGCAACACAGGCTTTGTTATGTAGAGTCCTTTGATCATGAGTGATAGCAGGAAATCTTCTTTATTAGCATGTATTTCTTCAGTAAAATGTCTCAATGTATAACATTTGAACTCTCGACAGGTTCCCCAAAGTATAGACCAGTCAGAAGATGAGGGATTCCAGTCAGCATCCAATCTGACTCCAGATTCTCAGTCAGAGCCAAGCATGACTCCAGACATAGACTTGTGGGATGCAGTACTTACATATGGACCCAGCAAACGAAGATGTTGGGAAAGAATTGGATAGTATGTGTCTGCTCTTACTGGCAAATTTGTTATGCTTCACATGCAAACGTATGGAGGTGCATTTCATCTTGGTTCCAAATGACCTCAGTATAAATGATGAAATGTTAATGTTTAATTCACAACATTCAATATACTGCATTAATGATTGAGAAAGGAATAGCAGTTGTGCAGTTTCAACAAGCTAGTTATTGGATTGCAGCTGTTTCATAGGAAGAGAGAAAATCGTCTTTGTCAAAACCACTGAAGGGATTATGGGAATGCTTGCTGTTTGTGTGAAATGCAGCATTTTTGTAACTAATCTGACTTCTTTTGCATTATACAATTTATCTCAGTCTAAAACAGTCTAAATCAGTCTAAATTTTCAGTTTAAAAAGGAAAAGTGGTAATTGTAGAGCACTAGGATAATCAAACACATCTCTCCCAGTACTGTACACTATTGTATTAATTTTCCTTGTCTATAACCAAAACAGAAATTATTACTGTGGATTTCTTGATGGTGTAGTTAGAGTTGTAGTTCTTTTGACTGTTGAGTAGAAGATGAATCCCCTGAGAGGACGGTGTATAGCCCTGTTAAAGCTTCCTGGCTTCCCTAAAGTGGAAGAAAAAAAGCCCCTGAGAGGACGGTGTATAGCCCTGTTAAAGCTTCCTGGCTTCCCTAAAGTGGAAGAAAAAAAGAAAAGGAAGGTATAGCAGGGATCCTCCTTACATTCCTGATAGACAGTATTGTGCCTGATTCTTGGAGAAACTTTGCTCTGTATGTTTTCTGTAATTTTAAGTAGTAACCTAGTGATGTGTCTGTGGTATTGTTGCATACTGTTTTTTCAGCTCTGAGCCTGAGAAGCTCACAAGTTTCCTAATGTGATTTTTCAAAGCCTCTCTAGCATGCTCAAGCTTTATTTCTGACAGGTTTTTTTGCTACCATTGAGACTGCAAGGATCTTAAGAGTCATATACAGACCGTATGCCTGGCAGCTTTCATGTAATGGAGGCTACTAGAATTCAGTTTTTTGAGTAATTGGAAGGAGACATTGTTTTGGAAGGGACTGTAATCATCATTGGGAAGAGATCAAATATGTTAATACAAGTCACTACAGCATTTTGGGTATATTGCTCTTGAACATGTTTGAGTATTAATATTACATGGACCCTGGAAATCTGGTATACATTAACTTCATTTTCTTAATGTGAAAACTGCATCGGGGAAGGCCACAGAAGAGGCTGGTAGTTACCTATCATGATTTCTGTCTCTGATCTGATGTTCAAGTTATCTACCTTTTTCTTCACTGTACTGAGTCTGGGGTACAGTTTCATTGATGGAATGCACATTCCCTTGAAAATGTCTACTTTTCTGTGGTCAATACTGGCTGTGTAACATTCTGAAATGCCGGTTTTGATTTAGGAGTTATATTTCCTTCTTTTCATATAAACACATTATAATGTTGTGTTTGCTCCAACACAGCCCACCTGGTAAGAAAGAGGAACCCTATCTTACTGAAGCTGGGAGAGAAGCTTTTGATAAATTTTACAAACTTCGAGAAGGGGAATTACAACTGTTTAGCAATACTGTGCTTCAGCTTCCACAGCTTGTACTGATGAAAGAACCTGAACTGGTTAAGGATGTCTTGAATGTCCTCATTGGTGTGGTATCTACTACATTTTCACTCAATCAGGTATGGAAGATTTTTAACTGCGCTTCTTAGTCGAATCTTTTTTCTTTGTAGAGGTCTCCTTTTCAATACATTTATTTCTTTCGAGATCTTGCAGTTGTGAATACTATTAAAAAGTTGAATGTGACCTAATGGCAATAAGGCAGTATTGATATAATGTAATAGGGATGTTATTGCAGTGGGCTAAGAGTATTTGTAAACCTGTAAGTGAAAACAGGTTTATGAATACTTGAAAATAGATGTGTAAATAGTTTTGTAGATTGGGTTTTCTTGAAGGAATTAGATGAGTTTTATTCTGTACATTTGCAAATACCATTCATACTCCTGAAATTTTGCTACAGTTTAATGTTTATCACACTCTTCTAGCTGTATGGTCTCAGTTACCAGAGTATCTAAACTGAAAATGTGTTATTTTTGTGTGTAAATGTTTGCTATTTTAAGTCAGAATAAAGCTATGAAATATCTGTATCTGCTTTTTTCCCCCCTCTCTATATCCTTTCAGGCTGCTCAGACATTTGTGATAAAGGAGGGGGTATATGTATCTGGAACCTCACCAGAGGCAATGCACAACCTGCTCTCAGAAGTTGCAGAGTATGGAACCTATTACACACGACTAAGTCGGTTTTCTCTTCAACCAGTTTTAGATTCTTCATACAGCAAAGGACTTGTGTTTCAGGTAAAACAGTTGTATGAAATAATCTAGATTTAATGGGCCAGTTACCTTAGGTAGAAAAGGTAACTTCCATTTTGTGTAAAGCTGAAATTTCTGCATTCTGCAAAACTGCAAGGCATGTCAAGAGTAATGCTCATCCCAGGTTTTCAATGAACAGTGCTACTGCCTTTAAACCGCAGCTCTGTGTGCGTAGGGCTTGCTTGCACTGAGACACATGGTAAAAGGTCTTTGTTATCTCAAGTATGATTTGTTTAGTCATGTTGTTCTTTCGAGGACTAAAGGAATATAATTTTTAGATGTTAAAACCATCACATATTTATACATTAAGTTGCATAAAATTAAAATACAGGAACCTTCTTAACACAGTATGTACATATATAATATATATTTAAAAAATAAAAACTAAAATAGAGAAATGTTGTATTTAATAGCTTTAATTACTTTTTCTCGGTTCAGAATTAAGTGCAAATTTTCCCTGTCAGACATCTGTATATTATGCTGAACCGTATGTACACTGTGAAATATCTTTCTGATGCATAGAATTGAGCTAGGGTTGGTTGTGAAAACAGTGGAAGTGTATTCTTATGAAAATGCATTCCAGTGAAAATGTACTGAAGACAATGAAAACATATTCCTTTTGAATGTTTGACTTACAGCAATGTTAATAAACATAGAATAGGAAAATCTCTCTCCTTGTCTTGTTAGAAAAAGTTCTAGATGAGATTTTTCCATATCCAGTTTAGGCATGAAAGTAAGGAAACTGTTTTCCCATGTGCATATTATAGCTGTTCGAGAGCAGGGAGCTCCTCAAAGGGCAATTCAGAGAAGCTGAATCAAGATGCTTTGATATACACTGCGTGGGTCCAGGCTGTGCACTGGATATATAAAGGGTGTAGACGAGTCATCTGACTAATTTGAATATCTGCTGTTACACGGACTCTTACCTCCCTCTCACTTCAGTATACAGGCCCCTCTTACCTAATATGCAGATTATTTTAGTAAAACATTTGCTTTCATGCTGGTGCAATTAATGTGAGACACAGACAGACTGTTAACAACTTTGAATATTTTCTGTTGGTACTAGGCATTCACAAGTGGGCTGAGAAAGTATCTTCAATATTACCGAGCCTGTGTTTTGTCAACTCCTCCTACTTTAAGTCTTCTAACAATCAGCTTTCTCTTCAGAAAATTAGGTCGTCAGTTGAGGTAAGAGAATAATATTAAATATTTAAGCTTTTCATAGCAGAAAAGATGCAATCCTATTTCTTCATATTCACTAAACCAGACGATACTATGTGGACATTCTTACATAGTTATTCAGTATTTTCCATCTATTTTAACAGATTTCTTTCTATCCACCAGATTCTATGGAAAACATGCAAGGTGTTTATATTCAATTTCTTTGTTACCCTGTTACCATTCAGTTGGTACAGTAGGGTTGTTGTATGATACTCAGCTTTAGCAAAGTTCATCAAAGTGGTCTCAGAGACTTCTGGTTAAAATTGTTACATGTATTTTAATACTGTTTTTTAGGTATTTAGCCGAGCTTTGTGGCATAGGAACAACAGCCCTGGGGATCAGTGGTGGAGCTGGTGCTTCATTTCCTACGGTGATAATTCATTTGATACATTTATATTTGGTTTTGGTTACATTGTTAATATTCTTCAAAATTAGGTAGGATTTTACATGCAATTGTTAGTGGTCCCTTTGCTATGAAAGACATGGCCTCCAGTTAGAGTGCCATGATCCTTTCGCCAGGTATTTTAAATTTGGTAATTTTGTTTACTTCCTAAAGTAGACGAAGGACCCAAAATAATCCTTAGAGTGCATTTCATTTAATTTAATTCTAAAGGAGGTGTTTGTAGCAAGTAAAATGGATCCAAGTCTAAGCATACATGTTTCCCTCCATTGACTACAAAGTGAATTTGAGATAACTAGCTCAAGTAAAGTGATCTTAGTCGCATAGAACTAGAGGACATGCCTCTGATAGAGGATAGAGGACATCCTGCATTCTGTGTCTAGTGAAACATGTAAAGCTATGCATTTATGATCTTTCGTGATTATAGTTAAGTTTGTGGCCTAATATTAGAATATTTTTCCATTTTCTTAGGGTGTTAAATTGCTTTCATACCTGTACAAAGAGGCTCTCAACAACTGTAGCAATGAGCACTATCCAGTTCTTCTGTCTCTGTTGAAGACTAGCTGTGAACCGTACACAAGGTGCGTCCATACTGTTCTCTGCATGATTGTGTTTAAGAGCAGTTCTGAATTGCTAATCTGGTGAGTAATTTAACAATGGCTTTTCACATTCTCAGAGAAAATATAAGATGTATCTGCAAATACATACTAAGTTAATTTTGCTGAATCCTTCTTTCCCTCTCTTTTGCAGCTCAGTAGCAACATAAGGGTTTTATGTGTGACTAGATTAGTAAATAAATACATGTAAGTAAGACTTCTTTCTTGCTGCTGGTCCTGGAAATTCATACTGAAATATGAGAGTTGGATAAATGTCTTTTTTTTTTTTTTTTCTTCTCATACTTGTAGTGAAATCCTGAAACTGGCAACTAACAAGTTCCTTTTGATCTTCCACAAACTGGAAAAGTTCATGTTTATTTCCACTGTCTTAATTCCTGTGGGCTTTCAATAAGGAAAAATAATAATAATAAAAATTAATAGATGTGTTGTTCATTAATTAGATGCAACTAACTAACAATTGGAAGTGGAGTTCCTTTTATTGCAGCAGTTTTGTTGACAGTGATGCTTAATAGACATAATGATACTAGAAAGAGAAAACCAAACTTTGTCAAAATGCTCTAAATTGAAGATTCCTCCCAAGGCCCCCTTCTTGTTTTTTCTTCCTTCTACATAAAATGTTCTCTGAAGAAATTTAATTTCAGATTTACTGGAAGACTCACTGAAATATCTTCACAGCTCCTGCCCTGCAATTTACAGAAGGGAGCCAGATTTCTGAAATAACAAGGGCAGGAACCTAGAAAAATATGAAAGTACGCTCACTAGTATGTGCTACTTAGAGTATTGACCCCTGAATTTGTTGCAGATCTCTACTGAAGCATCAGTCATGTTCAGTCAGGGCTACTGTGGAAGGAGGTCTCATCTGCAGAAGTTGTTATCTCACTCATTTATTAACCTGAAAGAAATTAAGTGATAGTTTTTGCTGAAATAAATCATAGAAACATCCGATTTAATACTTTATTAACTTTTTACTTGCAACCTTAAAATTGAACAGTGGTTCCTCTGCTAAATGCTTCCTGCCTTCTACACTGACCCAATGTCTAGAAACAGTACTGCAGCTAGTAAGAAAAGAAAATATAATCTCTAAGGTGCTCTGAGCTTTTTTTACCTATAGCTTCAGATAATTGTATTTTTTATTTCTTCAAAAGTTTGGTTTCACACAGAGGAAATAAGAAAAAGCATGAACAAATATTCCAAAGCAGTAGATCTCATTACTGTATATATATTAAAAATGGCTCTAGATCAAGGGAAAAGGTGTTTAATATTGCATCTTTGTTTTGTAGCCTTTCAGTTTCTGCCTGCTCAAGTTACCTCTCTTTAAAATAAATTCTTCCTTCTTATTTCTCCCTATGCTTTTGGTATGATGCAAAGATTTATTGAAATTTTTGACATATACTTAGTAAATTAATATACAGAAGTGGAAAGATTATTTTAATTAAGGCAGTGTTTTTGCATCTTAACTAATCACTGAAATGTTCTATATAAAGATGGTTTATGAAAAATGCAGTGACATAATCCTGCCTGTATCTTTAAATATCACTGTGACAGCACTTAATTGCTGGGTTTTATCCTGCCTATAGCTTGTTTTGATGTTTTAGAGAATATTCTTACTGTTTGGTTATAATAAAGTTGAGAAGACGAGAGGATTGATTCTCAATATTGTACAATTATATGTTTTTTTTAGATTTATCTACGACTGGGTATACAGTGGTGTGTTCAGAGATGTTTATGGAGAATTTATGATCCAGGTGAATGAGGATTATCTTTGTTTCAGAGGTACAGTATGTATTTGGAGCATTTCTAATTTATATAATTTGTGTAGTTAATGAAATAATTAAAAATACATACTTTCATCTTTTTGTTTGATATGTAGATAAACATTACTGGACTCATGGTTATGTTTTGATTTCAAAAGAAGTAGAAGACTGTGTCCCTGTATTTCTTAAACATATTGCTAATGATGTATACATATGTGGGAAAACCATAAATTTGCTGAAGTTGTGCTGTCCTAGGGTAAGTTTTGGTTTGGTTCCTTCCTATTCCATTGAGAAAATCATGTCTCTTTAGAGCAAGATTCTAGGATTTTAGCAAGTTTGTTTCTTTATTGAAAGATGGTATTGCCTAAGTAGGATGTTGATTCATGAAAGGCAATTACTTGCTGACAGATGCTTGTGGGCTGATTATCCACTCTTACTTGCTAACACCTCACTGCAGAAATATACATTTTTAACAGCATCCAATTAATTGTATTCAAGGCACATGCTATAGTTCTTACTTTCCTTGGCATTCAAAGCAGAAGTGTTTTAGGCTTCCAAGCAAGTGCCTTCCATTTTCCACCCAACTTATAGTCCTGTTTTTTTCATGTTTAAAGATGCCTGACTTACCGGGTCTTGACTCAGTTCTCCACAGAGTTTCAATTCTACCACTACATCTTCAAAAAGTGCTTAAATATTCATATTTTGCAGAATGAGTCTTGTTCTTGATAAGGAAAACATGTTGAACTACTTTGTGTTTTCCCTCTTCTCTATGCATGTCTAACAAAGAAACCACAGAGATGTCTAAAGGCACTCTTTCCATTCTCTTCAAGATCAGAGTTGCCTAGTTTAGACAGAGCTGAGCAGCTCATTATCAGTTAACTTGACATCAGGTATCAGTCATAAGCCTGATACCTCAAGATGGCCCTCTGCTAGTTCTCCTGAGTCTGTTTTGATAAGCGTTCTCTAACCACAACTCAGATGTGCCAGTAGTACTGGGCTTTCTATAAAACAGCGTCAGCCATCATTTTCATTATAAATTACAGCTTTATCAGTCACTATCACAGTATCATAATAGATAGAACATTGCCCCAGGATGTGTAGCACCCAGGTTCAATCATCTTCCATCTGTCAGAGAGTGCCAGACACATTTCATCCCTTTCCATGATAATGCTCTGAACAGCTGGCTGTTCCCTTTTGATTTGGCTACAAAAGTCCCAGGAACGCAGCTCTGGGCTTTAACCAGACTGGGGACCGCAGTGTGATCATACTTGTGTGCTCTTGGTTTTTTACCTGTTTTCTGCACTGAGTAGAACAGCTTAATAAATCTAGGAAAGCTGAGATGAAGCAGAAAGACCTAAGATATGCAGCATACAGAACAGATACTCTGTGGTGTGCACTGTCCATATTTTTGAGAGTTATGTCTTGTGTAGATCTCATTCCTGTAGGTGTGTGTTAGTTGTGTTCCAGACAATTCCTGTTAAGTGGGGAGCTGTGGGGGATGTAAGTAAACAAGCACTAACTTTTGATAGAAGGGATGCATTCAAGTGCTGCGTTACTCAGCCTTAGTTAATTTAGATGTTCAGAAAAACAAAGCTTTAGGCATTTAGAACACAACTAGTATAAATGTATGTATCAGACTTTAGATTCCTATCCAACTAATTGGGAAAAAATGGGACTCTCAGAATTTTCCCTGTGATCCAAGTTCTGGAACATTATACCTCTCTCTCCTAGTTTGAATGATATAAATGCTAAAAACAGTGATATTAATAAAGGTTATAGATCCTGTGTGGAGGCTTCTTTCAGTGCCTTGAAGCAGTGCTAAGTTAAAAAAATACATAATTTGAGTTCATATTGTAACATTTTACACTTAGAAATGTGTATAAAAGGATATTTCTCATTTTTCAGCACTATATATGCTGGTCAGATATTCCTGTTCCCCGGATTTCAGTTATTTTTTCGCTTGAGGAGCTCAAAGAAATAGAGAGAGATTGTGCAGTGTATGTGGGTCGAATGGAAAGAATTGCCCGGTACAGTTCCATAAGCAAGGAGGAAAAGGTAAATGAATAAAAGAGTGAAGACCTTATTGTTGGGATTTATTCTTTTTTAAATACTAATTTTTCATTTCTTTTATAACTCTGAAATAATTTGTATTTATGGTCAGAATCTTTTCATTGGTCGGTTGCTGTTTGAATTATTATCTCAACACATAAACTTACTTAATATAGCTTGTAGAAGTATAGGTGGTGTGTTGACATTTTGATGTATCAAATGAGTTTTGGACTTCCATTTGATTCCTTGCAGCAGCAGATTTGCCCTTCTACTGAAAAGTAGCAAAAAGATGGTTAAATTTTAAGGTAACAAATGTGACAAGCTAGTTCCTTTTAAAATCAGCTCAGAGACTTTCTGTACAATTAATTGCTTTATTAATATTTCTGTACTGTAGCCATAAATTAATAACCTTGATAAAGTATGTGCCTGTCTTTTCAACAGTGTATTTTCAAGTCTAAAATGTTAGAAAAAATTCCCACGTGTGTTTTTGTTTGGGTTCTTTTTAGGATTTACGCATGGAAATAGCCAAACAAGAATTAATTGTTCATGCTAGAGAAACTGCTAGTAAAGTGCTAAAAGCCATTAATGGTAAGTTGCAGTAGTGTTTCATGTGTTTTCCAGTGGGTTTGTTAATATAATCTAACAATAACCATTTCAATACAGATCGACAAATGTCAGAACGAATGGCTTTGGATGCAAAGAAACGGGAACAGTTTCAGAAGCTGAAAGAGCAATTTGCAAAGGACCAGGAGGTATTTCTGTGTGTTTCTAAAGGCCAATTTTATTTCTTAGGCAAATAATGGAAAGTGTATCTTGATCTGTTGTACTGAAGTTGAATGAATTGAGTGAGTGGAATACCAATACGAACTTCTTGCAGGAGTGTGTATTACAGCTGGTATTGAGAGTGGCTTTTAAAAGTGTTAAATATTTATGCAGCGTCGTCTTGCAATAAAGCAAGAAGAGATTGATGATGATTTCAGCTATGCCCGAGAGCTCAGAGAGAGAGAAAAAAGACTGAAAGCTTTAGAAGAAGAACTGGAAAAAAAGGCAAGGTAAGTGCTTCTGAGTAGTCTCCCAAAGCTTGGATACTCCAAAACCATCATAACCATAAAAACCTCAGGAAAAATTACTGTATATTAAGATCTATGGTACTAAGAGTTCCCAGATATTGCTGTACAAGGGTAATATTTGCAGTTAAAAGGTGGATGTAAGGATTTTTTGGTAATCTGAGCAATTTTGTCATTTGGGAGTGGTTAGTGGCCTAAAAGTCTGGGAGCCACTGATTCATGCCAGCTCTCTCCAGTCTGGGTTTTGTTATCATCAAGATTTCAGGAAAAAATGTAACTACATCTTACAATTAAAAGCTGAGCCCACAGCAAAAATGGTCACATGTATGGCAAAGCAGAAGTAAAAAGCAGAGGAGTTAGATCAGTAATTATCTGAATTGCTGTTGTTCTGCATATACTTATATTTAACTGTCTTTTGTTATATCTAAAAATGCTTAAGATAAATGAATGACCTACTATAGAAATACATATTGACTAAGAACACTTTGTCATAATGACTAATTCCTTTGTTTCCTCCACTGTTTATTCTCTGGGATTGAAGCCTCTGGCTTCTACTTTTAAGTAATTGTTTCTCAGTTCTAAAGTGCTGAAAGGTCTTATTCTTTAGAAATGAAGAGGAAAATGAGTATGTGAAAATCTGTAACTTAGCTTTGTTTTTATCTTCTTAGGCAGGAATTAATTGACCATTATAGCAAACTTTCTGATGATGCAGCCCGTAGGGAACAAAGAGCCCTATGGAAAATCCAGCGACACAAGTTGGAAACAGCCCGTCTTAAGTTTCTGTTAGAAGATCAAAAACGCATTGAGGTATCTTCTGAAAAGATTTAAGAAATGTAATTTAAAGAATTTGGCCATTGGTACTTAAAGGCTTGGTTTTGTCTTTTTTACTTACAGGAAATGCTTGAAAAACTTCCAGATGGAAGCTACAGGAGAAAATTAGATATTATTCCTTATAAACAATGCCAGATGGCTTTAGATAAAACCACTGTTGTGAAAGATCCACATTCACAGGTCAGTTTTTTTTCTTGCATCAACTCCAGGTTGCTGTTCAGGTGTCCCTCAAGGGAGTTCATTTTATGGTTCATTTCACTTCAGTAAACACAAGGTTCGCTGTAACAGCAGGGTGACTGGTTACCACACTATCTGTAGTACATCTGAAAAAACATTGATAAAGTGTGTCTCAAAAGTAGCTTGATTATGTGACTAGCCATACACTGTAATAATTATTTCTTTTTTAGGTGTCTTCTCTGAAACCTCCACATGTCAATGAGACAGTTGGCCAAAAAGAGTCTGAGCCTGGACTGGAATGTGCTACTTCTGCTGACAAGGCACTGCCAGAGCCAACAGATAATAACCCTGATCAGCATTTTCAGCCTAAAGTAGCTGGATCTGAAAGCAGTCCCCAGAGTTCAGAGAAAGCATGCAGTTCTCTCTACAGCGCTGAGTCGCTGCCTGAATCCAGTGTGAATATAGAAGATTTCTTACCAAAGCCACAAGATGAACAACCTGTTGCTATTAGCATACAAGGGTCTTTGCTGGATGAAGCATTCCGAAATATTAACTCGGATCTTTCTGAGACTCCTCAAGTAAGTGAAAATCAGCCTGTCTTGAGAAGAGCACTGGAAGGAGAAGACAATGCACCATTGCATCAGCAAAATGAGTATGATTTTAGTACAGTTCTCAGACCGTCTGCAGCTTGGCAGGGACATGTTAGAGTTGGAGAAAATGAATTTGATGTAGAGTACAGAAGGCCTAGGTGGAATATTCATGGACATGCATCTGATTCCAGCATTAGAGTGGGAGAGTATGTACCTCATATGGAGACTTACCAGCCACATGCAAGTCCTTATGGGCATTCTTCCGACTCTCATATAAAAATCAGCAGCTATACTTCTGAAGTTGAATCTAGCCGACCCCGATGGAATATTCATGGGCATGTTTCTGAAGCTCATATCAAAATTGGGGAATATGCTTCAGAGGTAGAACCTTCAAGGCCCAGGTGGAATATTCATGGACATGCTTCAGAAGCCAATATTAAGATTGGAGAGTATGTGTCAAATGTAGCTCCTACAAGGCCTCGATGGAACATCCATGGTCATGCATCTGATGCCAGTATCAAGATTGGTGAAAATGTGTCAGAGGTGGTCTCAGCTAGGCCTCGGTGGAGCATCCATGGGCATGCTTCACAGTCACACATCAAAATTGGAGAACTGGTTTCAGATACAGAGCCTCTGAAATCTCGTTGCAGCCCGTTTGGTCATGCATCCCAGTCAAGCATCCCAATAGGGAAGTGGGCCCCATCTACAGAAGATGATCCAATACCTCATCGTAAAATCATTTCGAGTCCTTCGACTGACTCCACAGTTCAGACACTTCTGTACAGTGAAGAAGCATCTCCTGCTGAAGGAAGCGGAAAGGAAGCAAAAGCATCACAAATGAAGAAAAAGACTTCACCACAGTTGCAGTCGTCTGACAGTGTTCCAGTCCTTCCTGATGCTATTCTTAAAGATGACAAAAAAGAAAATATGACGGAAGAGAAAGAAGAAGGTAAATTAAAACTAAGTTTATTCAGTCAGCATTTGTTTAAGGGCTCATGAAAGTTAACGGTAGATGTCTACATTCAAAATGGGTATTTGTTACTTAATTCCTTGCATAGATTTTTTGGACATCTCAGATTCCTCTGTTAGAATTCAGAGGAAAGAATCTGAGCTAAGTCTTTCTTCTGTATAGAAGAAACAGCATGAAAAAATTCTGTTCTGAAACTGAAACAGGATCTCTTGTGATCTTGAGTAGAAAACAGGCATAAAACTGCCTGGGTGGGACTGTTACTGAGGTGGTTGTACCTGTGATAGTCTATAGAAAAATCTTGAAGAACTTTGAGAGCAGATCTGAAGCATGAACTAAGTATTTAGTGTTGTCTTTAATTTACTTCTAATTGCAGTAATGACAGATGTGGTCAACAAGGACTCTTCTCCAGATTCCTCACAGATTGTACAGGTAAGAAACAAAAGTAGTTGTTGCAAAGATTTCCTTTTCCTTTGAAGATTAAACACACTGGTAGTTAAGACAGTAAGTTTCTGTCCTAATCTAGTAATTACTGTAATACCATACTGGTTTTGCATGCATTCAGAAAAGTAGCTCTTTTATTTTCAGTTGGAACAACTAGTAAAGTACCTGTAAGAACATACTAAGTGTGACTAGACAGATACAGTATCTCTCATGAAATTTGTACAATTCTTTTTGGTTTAGGCTCAAGAACCTGAAAAACCAAGTCCACAAGATGCTGTGCCTCAAGAAACTTTGTCTTCTGAAGCTAATACTCCAAAGACTAAGGAGGAGGAAGGGGGAGAGGAAGATACATGGAAGAAAGAACAAGCTTATTTGAAAGCCTTATCGGATCAGTATTGTATTGAAAAATATCAAGACAGTTATGATTTGATGTGTGAGTAGAGCTGTTGGAACAGAGATCAACAGCAAATGTGGGAAACTTCAGCAAGAAAGCTGAGTGCCAAAAAAATTACCTAAATTGCCAGCAAATTGCCAGTCTTAAGAACTGCAGTAGCCAAACACTTTGCTTCTGGGCACAGAGATGAGAAATTCATCTTGACACATTATGATTTTCTAACCTAGAGGGGTTTATAGAGGTTAATAGAAACAGATTATTGAATTGCTTAATTAGAGTAGCTTACAATGCTTATATGTTTTTAAATTTAGCAGAACTACCAGTTTCTCATCTCTTGCATCATGTGATACCAAGATCCTACACTTTTCCTGTGGATCCTATGGTACAATCAGCGACAGATGAAACAGCTGTACAGCTGAGTGAGCTCTTATCCCTGCCAGTGCTGATGAAACGGTCTATTACTGCTCCACTTGTATCTCAGTGAGTGTTTGTTAGAAACAGTGAATCAATAATTTAGCCATTAGTGTTGTATTCTTTATTAGTTCTTTTCTGAGACAAGAGTTGCACATAGATCTGTTCCCTTTATCTTTCTCTTTGCTCCCAGAAGTAGTTCAGTGGATGGTCCATACATTTAATGTAAATAGTAACATAAGCTTACCTATATTTTTATTAGTAAATTAAAGCTTTGAAGGTCTGTTTGAAATACCAGGGCTTAGAGGGAACTGTTTGCTCTCAGACTCATGGATTATGCAGCAGTAGTTTTGACACCATTGGTTTCCTTGTTCTTTTAAAAAGGAGGTGTATTATTTACCATGTTTGTTCTAGTTTTTATTTGGCAGATGAAAGATGAGAGGAGAAAGAAAAATCTTTTGATGATGTGAAAGCTCATGCATAGTGATCAGGATATATTTTATGTTTCTATTGAACTTCAGCTTCAAGGCTGTTTGTTTGAAGTTTAATAGAAGCTGTTCTTGTTACTTTTGGAATATATAGGGCAAACACGTATGTTGGACCATTTTCTTTATAAATATAATGGTATTTTAAGGAAAAGTTTCCGTTATTATGTACAAGATCAGCTTCTGTCATGAAAGCAGTCATTCACAGATGTGTTGACATGCTTCCTGTGTGGGAATCTACTTTCTTGTAAGTCTAGATTTCCATTTACCAACTCAGAGTATACTAGGCTCAAAGTTTGGTGCAATGTAGAAAAATGTAATTATCTAACTTAGTTTTAAACATGCAGATTGCTGTTCATCAGAACAATCTCTATACAGATTCATATGTTCAGCAAAGCAAAGTGAGCAGGCCTGAGTTGTGTGCTGGCAGATTTAGCCTATCCCTGGTATGCAAGTTAAATTATTTAAAGCTGGCTTGAATGCCTGCACTGTACTGAAAATTGTAGTATAGACCTCTATTGCTTATAGATCTGCCCTCAGTATCTAGTGTCAGAGCTTTACCAGTTATGATATTCTTTGGGATTTTATAGTCTTTCTTAATCTGTTTGTGTCAGTAACAGAGATAGAAGCCTATTGACAAGATGTTGCTCCAGGCCTAGCAGCATGTTCTAAAGACCATTATCTGTAGCCAATCTTAAAATAGTTCTCCAGTACTGTTCAAAATGCAGTTAGCTGAAGTGGTAGGTTTTAATTCTGCTATATTCTGGATGAAGATTTTATGTGTTTCATTTTTTTTGCTTATATGAATATTGTCCTGTCTTGGATGTCAGAGTTAAGTACTGGAGCATTAAACTCATGTAGCCACACCTGAATATTAACAGTAAGGAGGGAGTTGCTTGTAAGAATACCTTTTCTTTGTTTTTATTCTTAGTGTTTCTCTTGTGAACAAAGCAATAGTTGATTACTACTTTGTGGAACTGAATGTCGAGAAGCATTTTGAAGCACTGAGACACTTTTTGTTGATGGAAGATGGGGAATTTGCTCAGTCTCTCAGTGACCTTTTGTTTGAGAAGGTATTTGCTTTGTTGTCTTAACTGCTGGTTTTGGATTGCCTGCTTTAGCTTGGGAATGAGGGAATAGTGTGAATTAGAATCCTGCCTGCCTGATTTCCTCTCTTGTGCTGTGTCAAGAAACCTTGTAGTAAGGAACTCTTAATATTGTTAGGACTGAGGCAAAAGAAGGTCCTTTGCATGGAAGGGATACCCAGGCCCAAGGAAGTCCCAGGGAAGAGAGTAGTATTTCCTACTGCTAATCCCAGGAATAGAGAGAGTACAAGGATATGACACATAATAATTTCAAACTTTGTCAGATAAGTAGTCATGGAAGGGCATTTCACACTTTCCTGTGAAAACTACTGCACTATTGCAGCAAGGCTGGAAGAGCCCATTGCCATTTGGCTAAAATCCAGTAGAAAGGCCTCTGTTGCAGAATACCTACTCTTACCGCAGACATACTACAGAGCAGAGGGGAGAGCATCTGAAGAGGGTGCTGGGCCTTCTGATGAGACAGTATTTTAATGACTTACCCCTGTGTTCATAGGGAAGACAGCAAGGTGGGAGGGATAGCATTGGTTAGTATAGCTGGTTGCCCAGAGGAGCTATGTGGCTGTAGGTGTTCAGGAGCCAAGACTCTTTGTTAATACCGTGTAATTAGGATTGGTTTGTTTTGTTGGTATCTTTTCCCTAGCTTGGATCAGGACAAACACCTGGTGAACTGCTGAATCCACTGGTTCTTAATTCCATCCTAAATAAAGCATTACAGTACAGCCTCCATGGTGACACCCAGCTTGCATCCAATCTTTCTTTTGCCCTCAAGTATCTTCCGGAAGTATTCAAGCCCAATGCACCTGATGCTCTGAGTTGCTTAGAGCTAAGGTACAAGGTAAGACAGCATGGAGAAAGGTAGAATACTGCAGTCATACCATGGTTCTTACGGTGATAGGGTGAATATGTTCTTAATAATGGAATACCTTTAAGAATGGAGTAAAAAAAATGTGTAATGGAAATTACATGATTGACTTAGCCTGGCCACTGCACTGCATTATGAAAATGCATATACTAATTTGTGTGTCCCTGAAATACTTGTATCTGAAATATTCTTCTAATTTCTAACACAAAATATAGTAAGATCAGCACTGTTATTTCTTTCAGGTTGACTGGCCTCTGAACATTGTCATTACTGAGAGCTGCATGAATAAATACAACAAGATCTTTTCCTTTCTGCTTCAGCTGAAGCACATGGTGTGGACTCTCAAGGATGTTTGGTTTCACTTGAAACGCACGGGTATGTATAATGAGTGAAGTAGAGAGTGTCCTGTGTGAAGTGCTTTTGCCACCCTGTGCTAGACAATCGCTTATAAATAGTCATGTCAAGCTTCAAAAGGCACAATTTCTTAAAGAAACTTCTCTGGCATTTTAAATAGACTCTGCTAACAAAAACCTTAATTCCTTTGCAAATCCTGATTTTAGATGGTCTCCTTGGGTGCTGATGGTAATACATTTCTGCTTTTGTTTTCAGCTTTAGTCAGTCGTGCATCAAATTCTGTTCAGTTTCGACAGCTCCAGCTGTATAAACATGAAATGCAGCATTTTGTGAAGGTTATTCAAGGCTACATTGCTAATCAGATTCTTCATGTTACCTGGTGTGAATTTGGAAACAAACTGTCTTCTGTAGGTAACCTGGAAGAAATTCACAGAACACATGCTGAATACCTCAACAAAGCAATCTTCAGGCAAGCTGCTGTATTTATTTTTACTTCAGATCTTTAAGTGAATGAAGCAGCCAGTCTAGTCCAACTTATGTGTGTAAAACTGACTTCTACCTGACACGCTAAGTAGTCTTTATGTATAAATGTGTTCTTATGTAAGGGAAACAAACTTCATGGCATGTTATGAGGTCCCTACTTTGATGCTTTTCCTCAGCTACTCATCCCCAGACTGCGTGGAGTTGGCTGCAGCTCCTGTTTACCCTGCCTCTGCAAGTTTTAGGTCTACTCAGGACAGCTCTAACCTGAACGCTAAAAGGCACGCTTGCCACAGTTCTGTTTTTCTTTCACCCCATCCTTGTTGTAGCCTTTGTAAATGCATGCTGTTTGATTCAGCATGAGTAGTGTGTACAAGTAAGCCTAGCTGAAGTAAAACACTCCTCTGTACATTGTACATGCCTTTAATATATGTGCAGTGACCAGGGGTGGACTTTGAAGGAACAAATGTGACCTGATGTCTTTGTGCAGACATCTGTCTTTCAGGAGCCACAAGCGTTTAGCCCTTTGATTGGCATATATGAGGCAGAAGGGCGGTCTGAATAAGATGAGAGGAGCAGTGGTTGGTTGATTTCTTCTTAAAAAGGATACACTGGAATAAGGAAGTGGGGAGATGGAGGGAGAGGAGATGATAAAGAACAGAAAGTATGAGCAAGAAAAGAAACCCATCCTTTTATGTCTCTCTTTTTCAGTTTTAATGAGAAGAAACATACCTAAAGCTGCTGTTTGGGTACCAGGGATGAGAGGGGATTAAAGCTGAAGAAGACTCAGAGCACAGTAACATTTTTAAATGTCAGCTACACCTCTGAATTTGTTTTTGTTCTGTTGTTAGGGGTCTGTTGACAGAGAAGGCAGCCCCTGTGATGAACATTATACACAGCATCTTCAGCCTTATTTTGAAGTTCCGCAGCCAGCTGATCTCTCAGTCCTGGAGCTTCGATGCGGGAAAGCAGATGGCTGTTCATCCCAACTTTGGTCTGATGCAGCAGTCATACAACACCTTCAAGTATTACTCCCACTTCTTATTCAAAGGTAAGAAATGGAATAAATTCTAGATGGAGAAAAAAGTCAACTGACAACTGAAAAAATTATAAAGGGGTTTTGGATTTACATTGCCCTAGTAGGAAGATGTGTGTACTTAACATGTATTAGGACATGTATTTCCCAAATGAAAACTGCATTCCTGTGGCTTGCAAAGCTCTGCATATCCATCAGTTAAAATGTCCACACAAGAAATCTAACAGGTATCCCCAAACTGACCATAAGGTTTTGCTAATTTGCAGAGTGAGTGTTTGGTATTTAGCTCTGTGTACATGCTTACATTTTCCTTTCTTTGGAATTGATTTCTGGCACTTTTTATTGGCAGCAGTGAGAGGTAGAGAGTACTTAGAAGTAATTTTAGATACATCTGCATTAGTTGAGTATTACCCTTGTCATGAGATTCTAAAATACTGATTCTTGTGTTGGACTATAGCTCAGAGAGGCTCCAAGCAGTAGTTGAAGCTTATATCCAGTGCCGCAGTGTGTTTTCAACTGCACAGATAATTTCCCAGATGTTCTTTGCTGTAACATAATCTTGTCACAATCAGCTTATAATGTGCAGAAATGGTTATCTGTCTTTCCCCTCCATTTCTCTTTCAGATCTTGCTTGTGTTTTTAGTAGCAGTTACTTAACCTGCCCCTGAGTATAAAAGGTGGTGCATGAGAGTTTGGTGGTTGTTTTTTAAAAAAAAAAACCTTAATTCCTGAAGGAAGTACAACTGTTTCCTTGGATCTATTTTTCTGGAATATTTTCTAGTCAGACTGTGTTCTTCAGGAAATGAGCTGCCCTTTTTATTCTTTAAGGGTGTCCAAAAATGGTGTCAAAGGAGCAAACCCAGTTATTTCAGGATGAGTTAGAATGGCTGCTTCCAAATTCCACAGGAAGCCAGAACACCTCTGGGAGCCACCTAAGCCCATACTACGAGATCTATGGTTGCTTCATGGACAGAGATTAATAGACCATTCTGTAAGGAAATTTGCTGAGTGGCCTGGTTCTTTACACCCTCTTTATTAAGCACTACAAAACAAATACGTGCTTGTTCATCTACACTTGTACCTTCAGTCACCGTGTATGGTAAAATGCTCTCACAATGGGTTGATCCAGAATCCATTGAAAGCCAATTCAAAGTAGTCTGGACTTCAATGGCTTTGGCTCAGGCCCTTATTTCTAACTGTACACTTTCCCTTCCTCCTTGCATGGTACTGCTGCTTGCTAATTCCCTTTTTGCTACTGCATGGGATGTTTGTGGGCTTAGGGAGTTTCTATTGCCTTTTCCCTTTGTTACTAAGGATGTTTAGAGCAGTCTGTCCATTCATAGAGCTTGAGGGGTATGTCCCAGGAATTTCCTTTTGTTTTTTCTCTCACAATGGACTATGCTCAGGAAAACTTTAGCAAAGCTGCTTCTTTCACATCCAGAGGACCTAAAAATGCTCCTGGTCAGTCGAGATTATGATAAGAACACACTGTCTTACTGTGAAAGCAACTTGAGAAAGCACTTCCTTCTTACTGGAGTAATAGTTTCACTTAGAACTGACACCTAATTTTTCTTTTACAACTTACTTGAAATACTTTGTAATTCCAGAAAGAGACATTGGACCTTTCCTATGCAAAAATGATTATTTGTTTCTGTTGTCTTCAGATTTCTACATTAGGCTGCTTTTTTGTTTCAGTTAAACTGCACAGGAGCTGCCAAGGCTGACTTTAGGATGTTCTTCTTAGTTGAAGCCTGTTTTATGTTTTGTTTTTCTTCCAGTGGTAACAAAGCTTGTAAATAGAGGATACCAACCCCACTTGGAGGACTTTCTGCTGCGAATCAACTTTAATAACTACTACAAGGATAACTGACCTCTCTAGAGTAGGATCACTGTTAATAGCATGGTAAACCACAAAAAGATAATCCTGTATGCTTATTATTTATAGAAGCTTATGCAAATGCCATGCAAGAGGCATTTTTCTTCAGTGAAATAACCTGCCATCTAATAGCTTGAAGAATATAACCACCAGTTTAAATAATATAACCACCACATATGGAGAATGATGCATCTTAAAATCCACCACACCTACCAGTTATTTAATCTGCTGAGATTTGATGTTGTCATTATTGCCAAGACAGAAGAGCCGAGTGCCTGATCTTAACAGGGGGGAGAGTGCAAACCTGTATATCTGTGAATGTGTAAATGTTCTATTTTCAGTGTTGTGAATTTCTTGCAATGTAAATACATGTATGTGAAATAAACTAACAGATACTTTCTAAAACTGAGCATGAGGTACCAGTGTTCAAAGAGACATAAGTAACTATTTGACGAGTTTTATCGTCAAGGTGATGATACTGATTTTCAGTCTGAACATAACTGATTTCTTCAAGGCTGTTAGCCACAGTGGAAGAGGGCACCATAAAAACACATTGTGCTAAGGTAGGAGATATGGTATTTGACTATTCAAGCAGTTGATAATTGTTAGGTCACTCATGCCAAACTTAGTTTCCTTATCATTGATCTAAACTATCCACCTTTTGTGGTGAATATGTAGAACACCTAAACCAGAAATTCAGCTCAAATTCCAAATATGTTTCAACTACTGCTCTCAGCTGCAGGATCACATCTTCAATTTGCTAATAATTGTTCCTTGTCTTTTTTCCCTATATAGTGAAAAGAGACTATTGCACTTGCAACTTCATTGTATGAGAATGTTGCCGAGGCAGTCTGCTTTGGAATATGTTCGTTTTGAGATCCTGGAGTCTCAGTTGCTTAAAACATGGATACATTATCTGATCAGTGATGACTTATGTAGAAGTACAGGCACAGGCAGCATGTTACCAGTACTATGGACCAGTGAATATGATTCTTTTCTGATGATGTGTAGGTAGTTTTACAATTTTTATTTTTCTGAAATAGAAATTAAGCATTAGAGTCAGAATATTCCAGGTGTAAACCTGACCTCAGTTTCTGCTCCTGCCCAAAAGTCAGCGTAAAAATTTGTCAGTGCACAGTTGTAACATACATCTTCTATGCTGTTTATCTGTGCTATATTTAATTAACTAGCTTCCTTCTGTTCTGATGAACAGTACACTGAAAGAGCACGTGGCTTGCAGAGTGAGCTGCCTGTTGCCTGGGCACGCAGAGAACTGTTTCTCTGCCAGACTTGCTCTTTAGAAAGTGTAAGGGCAGGTGTGTACGTGTGAGCCTACCTTCTGTTGCAGGTGCCTTGTCCTGACACCCCACTCCCACTAGGGGGCGCAGCGGTACCTGATGTGTAGGACCTTTGGCGTTATGGTCTATCTATAGAAAGACAGTTTTAGCTTTTCCATGAGCCCAGTGTAGCTCCTGCAGGAAGATCACGCTGCCAACCTGCAGTCTCCTCTCTGGAATGACTCAAGTGCCTCAGCTGGCCATTGACAGAGGCAGCAAAGAGAGGGTAGTAAGATGAAAGAGAGAAAAAGGGATTCAGAGCACCTAAATTAACCTGCTACCATTATACAAAAGGAGCTCTCTCCCTGTTGACTTCTGAAGGACTCCTCTATGATGAAGGAAAAGAGCAGCAAGATTAGCAATAGCTAAAAATCAGACTTCTCAAATGCAAACCCTGAGCACTGCCGCACATCAGCCCACTGTATACTAACCCAAGATTTCCTTCTCTGGTGCTACAAAACTAGCCTATTATTGCTACATTTGTAGCACACTTTCCTTTTGTGAAAGGTAACACTAAACCAACACCGAACAAATAGTTTCTCTTACATTTTATCATTTTAAGTGTTTTATTTTTATTTTCTCTTAATCCCTTACACTCTCACCATTGTCATACTTTTAATTTTCAAACATTTATAAATATAGAGATTTGGGGGGGGGTGGAATTTGGATTAGACTATTGGCTGAGACCTGTTCCAATGTCAACTCTTCTATGATCTTTCTGACTCAGCTTAAACGCTGCTGTTTGAATTTGCATCATATCTCAGGCCTCACCCTGAACTCTTTAATGCTGATCATTTCACCAAAGTCATCCTTCTTAAAAAAGGCAAACAGCAAAATTTGGGCTTCAGGCACAGTGTTACAGCGATGACCTGCTTCCTTAGGGACAAGTGGCTTTCTTTAGAAACACAAAAAGGGAGCAAACTATGGAAATGAAGGAGCCCTCCCTCCTCTCCCCTTATTTATTGCTGAGCATGATGCTGTATGGCATGGACTAGCCCTTTGGCCAGTTCAGGTTGCTATGTCTCCTTCCCAACTTCTCCCCCCCAGGCAGGGGCAGAGCAGAGGAAGAGGCAGCCTTGATGCTGTGCAAACACGCTTAGCAAGAGCCGGGACAGCTGTGTTATCAGCCCAAGGTTTAGTTGCAAATCCAAAACACAACCCCACACAGGCTGCTATGAAGAATGTTAACTCTGTCCTCTCCAGAGCCTGCACAAAGTAAAATCAGTTTGCATTTGGAAAATACTGCTTATTTAGAAAGGACATTCTGAGAATTACCTCAAGTGAGAAAATAGTCTGTTTCTGTGAGCAGTTTGAAATCACATCCTCTATCTGTTGACAGAAGGGAGTGGGTTTAATTCCAGTGATGTCAGGCAGAATAAAAGGGGTGTCAGCATAGGTCTCATGGCCAAGTAACTAAGAAGGAGGTGTCTCTTTGTAAAAGGTGAGGGTCCTTACCTTGCTCCAAGCAGACTACCAGGATCCCTGGCGAGGCAGGAGACTTTACCTGTGATGATCTGCTCCTCAGAAAACACTGCAAAAATACAGTGAGGTGTCTGTGATATGGTCTGGCCATCAGATGTTAACATACAGCAAATACTTACAAGGAAGTGAAGTCTGCAGACTGTGGCTAAGAGCAAAACTTTTCAGAAAACAGGCATGAGAAAGAATATTAAAATTGAATTTTTAATTTTTTTATAAAAGATTCCAAGAAAGCCACAGCACTTGTTTGGGGAAAATACTAACAGAACCGAATAAAAAGCATCCCACAAAACATTCCAAAGTGAGAGCTGACAGCAAAACATTTGGGAATTACAGATTTACAAGCTCATCAAGCAGAGTTACAGTGAAATCTTAAGAGAGTCATGAGAGAATGTGACACCATCCTCTACCAAGTGAGACCATCCAGAGACATGTCTCCAGGAGCTTCGCAGTTCAGTTTTGTGACCTACTACCACCTGCTTTGATGCAAGGGTCCTTCCAGCTCCACAGCCACAGACTGTCTGATCATGTGTTTCCACAGAAAGCTGTTGATGCAAGGAGTCACCAATTCATTTTTCATTGTGAGCACAAGTCCATGGCTTTTATACAAAGAGAATATTTGACCAGCAAGTAGTGTTATTTTCAGGTTTACCTATTGCAAATACAAGCTGTAAAATCAAGCAGCAATTTATGATTCAAGTATATAGACTCCCAAATGTTAAAAGCTGTATTCCCTTCTCTCTGAAGAACTGAGCTAAGAGATAAAGTTCTTGCCTGGACAAAATTTGGTCTAATTGTCCTCAGCCTCCTGCTTCCATCCTGCTCCAGAGCAAGAACAGAAGATTCAGAGCTGAAACTACTACCTGCATGGTGCAATGAGTGTGCACGAAGAGCACAAGCTTTCCACTTGGTTTCTTCAGACACAAAGCATCAACATCACTGTTTGCACTGAGAAATCAAGCAGTTGAGTATCAGTGCAGTTAGATTATGTGCAGTCAGATCCTCTTCATATTCCTACCCACCAGTGAACACACTACACCTTTTCAAATACAACATCACTGAGTGGCACACCAAAGCAGTCACACCAAGGGTCTGAATTCATCATTAAAAGCTTTCAAAACCTGTTGCACTTCATCTGTCTGTCAGCAAAGAATGTATTTAGCAGGAAACACCACCACAGTTTCATTCCTCACAGTTACATTCAATTTCTCTTTTTAAAATTGCTATTTCAAAGTATTCCTCTCTCCAGGATTTTAGCTTTAGAGGTACACCATAATTTGTATTTTATATGCAAAATAACCTGGTAGTTAATGCTCAGACTCCTACAGAAATGGGTTATTTCTAGAAGGCAATCAGCTGCATGGGCCAGCACTAGTCGTTGCCCACTTCTCCAAGGTACTTCCTCTTTCCACTAATATAGTTCATCCTTCAAGCTTGTCCTTTTCTGCAAGGGCTCCAAAACATTACAGAAAGTGCCATCAAAAATTCTACCTTGTCACAAGTCATTATTCAGCATCAGCTTCTCCAGGTCGAAGGCAAGACACAACAATGTTGACATTCAAAATATCATGTACTCTGTTGTAGCAAGGAGGACAAGTTGGTTATCAGTGCAGATTATAAGCATCCCAACTGTTCTCCCTGTTTTTCAGTAGCTTGTATTTTGAGGAAGACTTAGAGGAGCACAAATCAACCTGAGCTAATACTAAGCTTGCACAGGGGTGGAAGAGGAATTTAGTAGACTTAAACTCACAGTGTAAGACGGTGGTCTCTTTGGAAAAGAGAAACCTTTGCATTAAACCAAACTTTCCCAAGACTTCAGGTACCTGAACCAGTAATAGAATCCTTTACAAAGCAGTTCAGAAAGCCAAGCAGTAACTAACTATGGAACAACTAGTTTTGGCTGATGTGGCAATAATGATGGGGCAAGCAACCTTCTGCTGAAACCTCAACTGAAACACTACCAACAAGTAATTTGCAAGCAAGTCAGCTCCCATCTCCTCCCATATCCACTATGATCTTTAACACAGGCCCAGATAACATGTCCTGAATGACAACTGTCAGTGTCAAGCTTCTCAGAGACTGAATGGTACAAGGCCAGAGTGGGAATGGAAGAATCTCACTGACCAGTGTGAGCAAACAGGTACCCCACCTGCACACTTCTTGTACAAGAAGACTCTGTTAAGAGCACATGAATAGCAAAGAAACCTGGCTTTGAGTAGTGGGGTAGTTTAAGGTTCACACTGATTTGGCTAACTGGCCTTGCCCAAGTCAACTGGCTTACAAACTGCACCCATGATTTAGTAAATATTTACACATGGTGTATGTGAACATACTGAACCTGAATAAACCTTACCACCAGACTTTCCACTGCAAATGCATATGGTCTCCCTTCATTCTGCTCTTAATGTATTAAATAAAAATAAAATCCCATTACTCCCCCAAGCCCCAGCCTGCACAAGTTCTCTGAAAATAGATAATGATTAAATATCAATCTGAAGGTTCACAAGAAATGAACTTCTTAATTAAATGAAACATAGCTTCAAACAAGCAACACTGAATCTATTCCTCCATTAAAGAGAACTAATAGTCCCTGCATAGAGGAAGCAGTAAATAAATGTTAGAAGTACTATTAGTTAAGACATCAGACAAAAATAGATCAGATTCCTGACTTGCTCTTTTTGTCTTCACATAACAACTCCATTTGGATGTCTGAAACTCAGCCCGCCTCAACAAAAAATATTGCTTTCTACTTGCAGTGCATGAATACTTGTGGTATGAATAAAGGAAAGACTTTCAGTTTCAAAACATTTAAATTACTGATATATGGAGACGGTTGACTGTCATCGGTTTGTTCCAATGATCCATGATTGCTTCAAATAAGCACAGGTGAAGACTGCTGCAGATGCATCCAAACGCAGGGTTGTTTCAGTAACTTAATAGCACTCTGATGTTTGCCTTGCTGCATTCTTCACTGCTGAAGGAAGGTCAGAGTCTTCAGTTTACAGCAAAAAACAAAACAAGGCAGTTATGAAGATCATGTAACACAGAGCTCTGAAGCCCACAGTGGAGGTTTACTGCTATAGGGTAGCCTGCTTCTGGTCTCTTGGGCACAAGCAGCTGCTGCAGCAGTTGCTCCCTCCTCTTCTGCATCCTCTACCTCCCTGAAATCTTCTGCTTCTTGGAATGGATTCTCCAATAGTTTCAGTACATTTCTTACCTGAAAAGAAAACATTGCATGGTTATGAGAATTCAGAAAGTAAAGCAAAATGATGTAGAAAAGAACCTCACACCAAATAATGATAGAGTGCATTGTATTTAATACACAAACCCCAGACAAACCAAATGTTAAATAGATTAACAATATGCATATCACATAAGCTGAAAACTGTAAAATTGTAGCTGGCTGAGTTTGTATCTGTACGGACCTCAAGCTCAAGTAACTTGACATACAAGTATCAAATACAAGTCCTTCTGTCATTTCTCACAATTAATTCATTTTCCCATATTCTGCATATAACAATCCCCCCAGCTGAACTCCACAGGTGAAAATCAGAAGTTTTAAAAGACAACAGCACAGCAAGGAATGAGTGTACATTAATTCCTAACTGCTTCCCAAGGTAAGCACCATTCTGAAGACAGCAAAAGCAGGGTAAACGTCTTATCCTGGGATCCGTCCCCAAAAGGCGGTGAAGCTCAGATTCAGATTTCCACTTCCTTTCTTCATTCTGCAGTCATTAAAACTACAGCTCCCTCAAAAATACTACAGGTCTTTTGAACCATAAATTCCCAATCCCCTTACTGCCCAAGATGCCAGAAGGAATTTCACCAGCATAATGTCAGTTATCAATAGTACCACTACACATCCATGCAAGCCCAGAGAGATATTAAGGAGTAAGAGCATACCTCTGAGAAATCCCCATTTTCAGCTGCTTCTATGGCATTCTGGGCAATATAATTTCTCAGGATATATTTTGGATTGTTGGAACTCATAACCTTCACACGATGAGTGTGCCAAGCATCAGCATCACTAACACTTTCTATTTCTTTTTGCAAACGGTCTCTGAAATTAAGCAGCGAAAACAATGGTTGGGATCAAGAATCACACATAAAAGTTGAAATGTTTCCTTGCCTTGAGATCCTTAGTTTGTAGGTTTTAATAAACATTATGTCACCAATAATCCCCTCAGTTTATAAAATGCAGCATGACAACAGATAAAACCCCTTCATTTAAAAGCAGCATTACAGACCATCAGCAGGTCCTGACTAGGCTCGAGGAAGCGGCACACCTTGCACATTCTCTGACAAGTCAGACTGAGACACTGGTGCGCAGCCTGTTCTGCACTGCTCCACAAAGACCAGCGCATTTAGATCTTGTCTTAAAGGATTTCTATGCTTGTTTACTGGTTAAAGCTTCTGACATTCTGTCTAAGGGGATGCAATACAGCTGAGGCATTCTGAGCTACCTTTTAGCTGGAACACTTGCTAAAACTCTCAGCCCTACTGGAAAACATGATCACAGGCAGCCAGGTGAGGAATGGAGTCCTGACCTAACCAACTAATGCTCTACCAACAGGGGGTTCTTTGTTAAAAAAACCCAAAACAACAACAAAAAAAACAAAACCAAAACCAGAAAAAAACCCAAACCAAAGTAAACAAACAAGCCCCTAAACAAACCAACCCAAACCAAACACAACCCCCCCTCAGGCTTACACTAAGTTTCTAGGCTTTTAAGTTAGGCCTATTACAACAGTCTGGCCATTCTTTTCCTTCTAATGACTTCTTTTAGAGTTACTCCTGGATTAAGAATACTTCTACTTGATTTCTGTATCAGTAAATAGGTGTTCTTTCTTTCTTTCAGAAAAGAATTTAAAAGGGTAAAAAGCGGACAGGTCAGTCAGCTGTAGTTAGTGAGCATTTAACGGCTCACAAGTGGAATTGCTCTCTACTAGAATCCAACGTAAATGTTATTGAAGCACTTTAATAATAGATTTGACATCAGGTGATCCCTATACCCCCAATCCTCCCCAAACTGTAGTATACATAATACAAACATTCACAGCAACACAGATGTAGTTAATATCCAGAGCTGCATGGCCCCACATCTCTCCCAAACTATATACTCTGAGACAGTGCATTTTTTGTGAGACAAGCATGTCATTCTCAAATAAAATGAGGAAATGAAATACACTGCTCTGAATAGTGACAAACCTCACCTGTATTTCTCCAGCCATTCTTTCCAGTGTCTTTTATTTCTGCTGAGTAAATCATCTTCTGTTAACTGCTGCAGTTTGGAGAACTGTTCAATGCGTTCTAGCTCTTTGTTTATATTGGCTTTTGTTCCAATTAGTGCAAACAGCTGAGGATTAGACTGAGCCAGCATCAGCATCATTGACAGTTGTCTGGGAACAAAAGGAACAAACACATTACATGCTAACCTTGGGCTGCCCATCAAGAACCATTTTTTGCAACCATAAAGTAGCTATGAAAACATTCACAATAATCAATGATTTCACCGGGGGTCTTAAATAACAGCACTTCCTTAACACAACAATTTTAAAATTAGAAATTATGCTAATTTTACTGTTTCTGCCCCCTTCTTCAATGTGCGTGTTTGCATTCCTGTCGTGCTTAAAGTGCAGATTTCCAGAACTCCCAGTGGGTTTTAGATGTGCAATTCTCATCAGAATATCCTTGGAACTTTGAAAGGACTCTGGAATAAGGAATTTGAACTTACTTAGCTATCAAGATAATACAGAGTCGATAGGTTCTGTGTGTTCTATTTCTTTTCCTGACATTAACACTGTATCAGCATGCAGAACAAGGATCCAACGCCTACGATTTTACCAGTACCAATAAATCCCCAAATGAGCTGGGGGAAGGTACCTCATGTAAGTCATATGAGATAACAGTTTGTGTATCTAATTTCTTTTTAGTTAGCCAGTCTAAATCACAGAACGAGAAGTGCTCTGTGGTTATAAATTCCTAACATATCCAGGCTATTTTGCTGCGAGTTTGACTAGGGTTGATTCTTTTCCGGTCTGACTGTGTTAGCTGGTGCTGTACAGCAGCTTTCAGTAGTATGCTATGCTAACTTTCATTTTTCCTGGATTCATAACTGCACTACAGGATAAAGTAAAATGAATAAAAACCCCAAAGAGTGTAAGTTGGAGCATATCAAACTACACTGTTTTTATTTCCTTCTATAATGCATTTATAAACAAAGGAGAAGAATACTATTCCCTGGCCCCAAAACAGAGAACTCATTATATCAGATTATACTTCCCTGGTTTTAGTAAGCAAAGATAAGATAGGTGCTTTGATTTCTGAGTTTATATAATAGAACCCAAATCTGATTTACACATCTGACACACCCAGCTCTACAACATCCAAGTGCTGTGATGAAAGTAGTTCTGCACGCACTTTAACACAGTGCTATTCCCCTCCAAAGCTTTACATCCATATCATGATAATTTATAGCTACTTTTCACGTTCCTCCAAGCCTGAATGCAGTGTTTAATGAAATACTGTCTAGTCTCTGTCACAGGAGCTACCTTCATATTGCACAGTATCTTCTTACAATACCAAAGTGACTGAAAACTGGAACTTAAATAAATCAAGGTGGTGGATACTGCTTATTTAAGTATCTTTCATTTTAGTGTATCACCACAAAACTTAAATAACCCATAATACCTCCAAAATGATAAACAGCTATAGCCAACCATCTTGGCATAACCCCAGATTTGTTCATACAAGTTTCACCCCAATCCATGTCCTCAACTCCCTGCTTTATGCAAATTATTAACAATACACCAAATTCTTCAGCTATTTCTGTAGATTCATTACTTCATGGAGCACATATTGAACAGAGAGAGGGGGAAAACCATGCCCAAAATACCCCACTTGAATTTTTTTCCCAATCTGGGAAATGCTAGGAAAAATATAAAGAATGGGTCACACTCACTCCCTGGTTTCCACTGCTCCAGAAGGTGAAAAACTGCTACAGTCACTGTTATAAGCAGCAGTTGAACAAAACTGATTATTTCCACACTCAAAGTAGCTGGACTGCAGAATATGGCCCATCAAATGGGACACGGATGGTACCACACAGTTTTCAGAGCCTGAGGTGTGCATTTAGGTTATACTCAGCTCAGTATATTGGTGGCTGAAAGTGATCTGCTGTCAGTACATTGGCAGAACATGGTACCATTGTTGTTGAAATCCATTTCTTCTATAAAATATGTCTGCATCACTTCACTACCTGGCAGTCTCATGGCCTTAGTCAGCAGAGACAGAGGAGAAAAAGAAAAAAAGGACCAAGCAAAATCTCAGACAATTTTAGCCCTAGAGCCAACTGCTGCAACTCACTGCTGAGGATCCGCCAGTCACAAAACACACAAGAATTTGCACTGCTCTAGACCATGATGCACCCAGTTAACAATGAAATAGCAAAATCTGAAATCAGTCAAATATTACACAGCATGAAGGGTTCATTATGGTTATAATGAAACTAAAAGCACAGGCCAAAGTGTTTAAGTAAAGGAGAGTATTACCTTGGATCCATCTGTGGTCTGAAAGCAACTTTCAGTTCATCCACAGAAGCACACTGACTTGTAACCTCTTTTAAGAAGTCTTCCAGTTTTGAAGGATCAGAGTCCACCACTGAGAATGAACTCAGCAAGTAGAAAATATTTGTGAAGTCTCCACCTGAAAAGGTGAATACTATGAATAATACAACTGTTCAATCAGCAGGAAAATGGGTCCCACACCTCCTTCCTAACTCCCCCCACAGCAGTACCACTCAGGTCACCACTGTGAAGAGGTTAATTGTCTCTTTCATATATATATATATATATATATATATATATATATATACACACACACACACACTAAATGTAGTACAAACTATATTTTGGTTTGATTACAGATACTGATGGGCAACTAAACAATAACCTTCTGTGCTCTTCACCAACCTGTGAGATGCATGGTTTCGAGGAGCTCTGATACCAGTTTACTATCTTCTTCCAGTTCCAGCTGGATCAGGCCTAGCTTCTTCCTCATCTTCTGTAAATAATGTTTCTCAAATTCTGCATCATATTCCTCTTCCAGGATGAGTTCACTTATTTCCAAGGGCAGCTCTGGAACTAGAGCTTCAGCAAGCTTCCCCAGGTTCCACTTGCAAATCTCTGGCTGCTTGTTGTAAGCATAGCGCCCTGTGTTATCAGAACCATTGCAAATGTGCTCAGGGTCGTATCTACAAATGAAGAAATAGTTAGCATTCTTCTAGCTATCTGGACACCAGCAGAGTGAGAAGTATTATTACTTTAGTCTCCCCTAGGAAACTGAAAGATTTGGAAAGAGAATACTCCTTGGTTCCTTTCTGCCAGTTACCTCATTAGATAATTTCCTGCCCTCTCAAACACTGAGAAACCCCACAGGCTACAAGAACAGTCTAACACTTTGATATGTGAATATGGTTAAAAAGGAGATGAAAAGAAGAATTACAGGGCAACTAGAACTAACTTAATCTATCTTGCCATAAAGAAGGTTCATAAATCTGCTTTAAAGTTAACATATTAAAGCAATCGTGAACATCAAGATAGCTCTACACAGCAAATATGTAACACACATTTCAAATAATTATGCCACACTGACCTGTCCATAAATCCAAAAGGGCCATAGTCAATGGTTAGTCCAACTATGCTCATGTTATCTGTGTTCAGCACGCCATGGCAAAACCCAACACACTGCCATTCAGCTACCAGCCTCGCTGTCCGTTTCGTTATCTAAAAGAAAGGGTTTTTTTCCCATTTATCAACACAATATATTTCCAATACATTCTTGTATTTCCCAGCGTTTCCTAGTCTGAACTGATGTTTCTACAGCTCCAGCAGAAGCAGATTCTGGCAGTATGCCACATACAATTATCTTAAGAACAGCTTGCTTCTCTGTTTCTCAGTCTCCCTTTTCTGTTTGCCTCCCCTTCTTCCCCCTTACTTGACTGCAAGTCAACTGACAGCTTTAAAATGCACTAGAGACAGAACACTGAAGTAGGATAAATTGTTTGACAACGGACTTGCCCACTACTGTAGTCATTATACAAATATATTGGTTTGTTCACCACAAATTTTAAAGACTCTTTAACTACAGGTAGAAAAAAAACATAAGCAAAGTCCAAGAAATAAAACTAACTTCATGCAACAAAGCCCAGCATAAAGTCAGCTTTCTGGTTTACCTGGTATGTACGAGTGATTTACAGGAAGGCAAGCGGTTTGCATGAAAGAAAAGATTCCCTGATAACAAGTTTTAGTGCTGATAAGTACTTCCCTCAATTTGCTGAGAGTGGAAAAAAACTACAAGGTTAAGAAAACACATTCAAAGAACAACAATTTGATTTAAATGCCACTCTTCACTGAATGCATGTTTCATCAGTGTTCTTCCATTGCCTGACTGAGACCTACTGCTGTGGAATCCCTGACTGCAGTCACAGTGCCCCATTCTTCAAAGAAATAGCATAACATTTAAAAGCAGTTCTTGAATTATATCAGCCTAACTGTCAACTACAACTAGATATGCCCTATGGAATCTAAAATTCAGGAAGCTAACCTAGCTTTTAGATAAACCGAGCTATTTCTAAATCCTTTACTGAGCTGCTGTAAATACAAATTTTACACTGCCATTAGCTAAAACTTTTAAATCAAACTATTTGTACAGATGAAATCACTCACCTTCCCAAATAGTTATCAATGTACAGAAATAAAGCTCTCCAGACTGCAGTGTATTTTATTAAGCTTTAGAAATTATTTAGTTAACAGACGAAACATCAGTTCTATGCCTCTGTATTCAAACCTAGAATTTTCCCTTTTTTAAGCGTGCGCAGTCAGGTAAGGAAGAATCAATGGGAAAATCTTGTTCTGGGACAATGTGACAAGGAGTAAACCCAACAAATGACGCCTTGAACAGAAGCTTTTGGCTCACCTTGAGATCTCGTGCTTCCACTTTTTAGAACATTCTCATGTTATGTACTTTACCCATTTCTGCTGAACCGGGCAGTCAGCTGCATGTGTCTGTAACTGATTACTGGCACACCATGAGCCAGTAACGGGGACACACCCTGCACAGGGGCTCTGTGCCAGGGAGGTGGTAAGACTTATAACCAAAAGAAGTCTTGGCAATCAACACTGGGATGCAAGCATTTCAGCAGTAAGGCAATATACTGACTGCTGATGTCTTTGTATGAATCCATTACACTCTGCCAGAGCAAAAGAGAAATCCCACTAATGATAAAACCTAAAAGCAATCAAAGCTTGGGTGCTACTCACAGATGGATATATTGGTTAGAAAGACAGCTTTGCACTCACTTTGACCTTTACTCTTCTTGATCATGTTTTCCTACTATTAGCCATACTAGAAAATAAGTACTGCCTATAGATAAGTAACAGCACTATCTCAAGGGCACCATCATTTAAATTTAAACACACCTCCTACAAATTATTTGAGAAATACAGATAATGGTGCTCGCATTTGACAGAACTGTCTAGAAAGCAAACACTTGTACTTTTTTTCTCCATTTGTTCCACAGTGCATAAAGAAAGATAAAACACATTACAGCTGAGCTGACAGCACATCACCACTACTAAAAAGATAAATGTGCTTCTCAAATTAGGTAAGGAACTGGGATGCTTTTCAGATGGAGAAAGGTACGGAAAATCTCCACTCGAGAGAGAGTGTGAGGATGCAATGGCAGCACAGGTACCAAGCACGACAGCCACAGGCAGGAGCACAACAAATAAACAAAGAAACAGAAACAGGGGCAATAAGAAAGGATGCCAAGATGGGGGGCAGTAAAGCATTTGCTTCTGAAGAACTATTGCAAGTAGGCTCAGGCTGTGTTGAAAGAAAATAAACCAAACACAACAACACCCCCCCCAACAACAAAGATCAAACCAAGAAAACCCCAAGAAAAGCAAACCAAAATACCCCCCAAACCTAACCAAACCACAAAACAAACACCACCTCCACACCCCCAAAGTCAAACCCCACAAAATCCAGAGAATGTCAGATTTTAAGCCTGCCTTTTGGCCTCTTACTGGGCTGTTCTGAACATGCATTTCAAACATTTCAGTACTAAAACCTGGAGTTAGTGATTTTCAGTCAACATTCCTGTTTGTAATTTGGAACATGAGAGACAGAAAGGGACTCAGTGTTCTCAGTAGTTCATAAAATGATGCCTTGCAAGTGGTGTCTTGGTACCATCAACTCGCCATCTGACAGTCAGGGCCAGAATTCCCCCTTGCAGTCTAGGACACTTTCAGCAAATGGAGACAAGCCGTGGGAAGCTCTCCCAGAGCAGAGAAATCACGATTTACTGTTAAAAAGGTTAAAATCACTTTCACAGGTGTGATCAATATCAACATTGCTTTCATCAATACACAGTCCTATTAAGAGTGTTCAAAGGCAGTCAGAGGATACAAGGTATTAACCAACTCCAGCCATCTGTGCTTGCAGATTAAGTTCATAAAGATAACTGCTAGGGATTTAGGAAGAGGCTCTGATCTTTCTTACCTCTTTGAAAAAAGCAGCATTTCTCTGAATACTGTTGTCTGAATAAGCCTCCTGGATTTCTGGATAGAAAGTGCTGATCACGTAATCAAGCATCTGTATTCGAATATCATTGCGGTTAACACTGGGGCCTTTGCGTCCTGTGTATTCGTCAGGAGGTTTGAAAATTTCAAATGAACCAAATCTGTTTTTAAAATAATAAAAACATGTTTAAGTATTATCTGGTACTATTAACATCATATTACATGCAATAAAACCATCTACTGTTGTAACCGTAACACCACATCATCTCCAGCTTAATGTCAGTCCTTTAAATGACCTAGAGAAAAGACCCAAAGAAGAAAAGATTCCTGCACTGAACCTACCAAGGCTCAGTGACTCAACACAGGGAAGCACATACATACAGCTAAACTGACAGATAGGATGCAGACAGTACGGAAAACCAGCTTGTTAAAGTCTCTTACAACCGCTTCTACAGAAAAATTCTTTCCCTGAGTAAAGATATAGGAATAGGACTTACTAAAATACCAGACTGTACAGCAAGTATGTAAGATAGGTTTTTCTATATATATATATAAAAAAATACACACACACATATATGGATATATTCCTTATGTCTCACCTTCCTCTGATTCTAGGGTTCTATTACCTTATAAGAAGCAGTGCAACTTCCTGAAACTCCTAATGTTGTGTGTCAGAGCAGGAACCCTGAACACTTCTCAGGCAGGGAAAGAACACCCAAACTGTGACAGTATGGTATTAGAACAGCTTTGAATCAAGGGTACAGCTAAACCCAACTACCAGCATCAAACCTCCCATGTATTCTGTGCAGGCATAAACGTGAAAAAACTCCTCTGAGGCCTGGAGGACTCAGTTCTTTGTCCTACCGGGCTAGCATCTTCAGTGTTTATCTGTCTCTGTGCTATGAAGCCAGCTCATCCCATCCACTGGACAAGAGCAGTAGCTTCCTACATCCCACCGAAAGAGTTCCAAGCCCCCGTGAGGAGGTTTGCAAGAAACAGGCAAGTGTTTTGGAAACATTTAAAATGGTGTTTTAAAAGACTGATGTGCCTGGCTTTAAAGGAATAAAAAACCTCAACAAAAAATGTTTCTACCTTATGAACGTAGAAGCTATCCGCAGAACAACTGTACACCTTTCATTTTTTGGATTCCCATCGTAAAATATGTCACGGACAACTTTCGAGTCTGATGTCACACATGTTCCAGCCCTCGTTGTTGGTATTCCGAGGTGAAACATAGCCTCGCTGCACAGAAACTCCCGTATGCTCGACCGCAGGACCTTCCGCCCATCAGCTTGCCTGCAACAAGAGGACATGGAGAGTTTTCAGGCTATAAAGGCAGGAACTCCTGTCTACCCCTTAGCAGTGGGGAAACAAAAGCCTAGAAGTGACACACAGTGTCCATGGCCATATGACAAAGTAGTGGCAGATCCGAGAATAAAAGCTGGACCTTCCAACTTCTGTTAAAGTTCAATTTAGATGGCCACAATACACCTGCAATGAAGACCACGAGTAACAGAAGAAAATAAACCTTTCAGTTACACATATCCCTTCTAATCATTAACTCTGTTGTTTCTATTGACACAATAGAGCCTTAAAAAAAAACAAACCTGGACAAGTAGAGCTATTTTATTACATTAAAAGTGACTGGCTACTGTTATGGCACTCCAAAAGTAGTATTAGTTGGATCTCTCTGGGTAAGAAATCTAGAAATGGGGTGTTAAATAGGGGTATGCATGGCAGTTGCATTTAAAAAGCACCCAGACAAACAACAAACTAGTTTACTCAATAGAGAACAAGCAAACAGAACAGGTGCCAGTGGTTCTGAGCCCACATTCCCAGCACTTTAGGAGCCGCAGGCAAGCAGGAGATCTGCCCAGGGCAGACATACAATGCTACCACCATATCTGAGGTTTCCAGTGTGATTTCCTTCACCTTCACTGGAGAAGACCTTCAGAGCACCACGTGTATGAAACTGAGGTGTTACTGAGCCTGTGCACAGCCGGAACATAAAATACATCAAATGCAAGCAGAAGAAATGACCTGAAAGATTAAAAGCAGTGCAGGGTAAACTGACCAAAGCAGACACACATCCCCTGCAGGGATTTGGACAGCATGCCATTTCTGGGGCTTTTCCACCACTCCCTCCCACAGGAAGGACAGAAGAAAGGAAGGATGGAGAAAAAGTACTTCTAGCAGACAACCAGCAGCCACAAGACAGGGCTTTAAGCAATCTGGCCTAGTGGAAGGTGTTCCTGCCCATGGAAACGGGGCTGGAATTGTATGATCTTTAAGGTCCCTTCCAACACAAACCATTCTATGATTTTCAATACCATTCTTTTGGGGCATAATATAACACAGCAGCAAGCACTTTGGCAGCTAGTAATAGTAAACACTGCTGGCCCGACTTCCACCACGATCTGCGTCCTCCTGAAAGGGGAAAGGCTCAGAGGAGCATAACCCGGGACAGAAGTACTGCACCATCTGAGGGAGAAGCTGTTACAGTCTGATTTCCAGAGGAAATTTTGCCACCTTCTGCTTCGGCATTCAAGCATTACGCTTGCTGCAGCGAAAATAATGGGAAACGCGAGGGCTTAAGAGCCGACCTCTGCCCCGGGGAGCGATCCTCTCAGTACGGAACCACCTGCACCAGCACCAGCACCTGCGGGCGCAGACAGCGGCCGGTCCCCGGCCCGGCCTCCCCGCCCGGCGGGTTCGCCTCGCTGGGGGCTGCGGGGGGCAGCTCCCCCAAAGCCCAGCTCCACCGAGATCCTCCGGCACCGCCCCTCCCCTCCCCGCCGGGCCGGGCCGCGGGGCCTTACCGGGAGAAGGGTGTGAGGCCGGCGCCCTTGAGCTGGATCTCCCAGCGCTCGCCCCGCGGGCCCAGCACCTCGCCCAGGTACATGGCTGCGCCGTCTCCCAGCTGCCCCGCGAAGCTGCCGAACTGGTGCCCACAGTAGCAGTGCGCCGCGGGCTCCGAGCCCGCCAGCAGCCGGTTCCCGCTGAAGTACAACGCCGCCTCGGCCTCCGCCGCCTCACGGTCACCCGCGGGCTCCTCCAGCCCCAGCAGCGCCAGCGCCGGCAGCGACATGGCCACCAGCCGCGGGTTCTGCAGCGGGCTGGGCCGCACGCGGGAGAAGCAGGCGCCGGGCACGGCCCGCGGCCCTGCGGCCTCCGAGGCGTCCACCGGTAGCGAGCGCAGCACCAGGTTGTCGAAGCGCAGGGCCCCCAGCCAGCCCGCGCCGCCCTCGGGAGCGGCACCCTGCTGCATGGCGGCACCCGCGGGGCCGCGCCGGCACGGGCCTGCCGCCGGCCGCAGCAACAGCGCGGAGAAACGGCGACAGCGGAGCAGCGCCACCGCCATCCGCCTGCCAGCGGGGAGGGCGGGGACAGGGGCGGGCGCAGCGGGTCCCAAGGTCTGGGCGGGAGCCGGGCGGAGGGAAACGGTGCGCTAGCAGCGGAGCGGAGCGGACAGCGGTAGCAGCCGGTCCCGTGAGGGGGGGGGCCCTGCTCGCCTGGAGGCATCGCTGAGGGGCCGCTGTCTGCAGCTCGCAGCAGTTCGCCGGGGGGTGACTGCTTGCTGCCGCTTTGCTGGTGCCTTGGCATCCGTTATCCAGGGCACGGAGCGTTCGCCTCGGCGCTGGGCTGGCCGGCGTTAAAGATGTCCTGGCTGACGAGGGTAGGCAAGTCAAAAGAGAAGGAAGAACTGGAGAGCTCCCCGAGCCGCGAGGAGAGGGGTGTGCTGGTGCAGGCCATGCTGGAGCACGGCGGGGACCCCTGGGATTATAAAGTCATCGGGCAGGACCCGACCCTGAAAGGTGCAGAGCGGCAGTGGCTGAACTACGTGTCGGTGTACCACCCCAAGGGCGAGAAGAAGTGCTCGGCCCTGCAGTGGCTCCTGTTCGACCTGGCGCGGGCCTTGCAGGCGGCGGTGGAGGAGAAGGAGCAGCGCATCCGGAGCCTGCAGAGCAACCTGCAGGTGGCTCGGAACGAAGTGCTAGCGCTGCGGGGCGACAGCTCGCTGCTGAGCGAGCAGGCCGAGCAGCTGCGCCGGCTGCGGGACGAGCTGCGGGACGAGGCGGCAGAGAACGCCCGCCTGAGGAGGAGGGTGCACTGCCTGGGCACCCTGCTGACGCTGGGGAACGGCTGGGACCAGAGGAAGGTGGCTGCACTCAGTAAGGCAGACCGGGACCCAGAAGTGAGGGATGGGGATGGCTGGAGTGTGGAGGCGCAGGAAGAGTTATCGGTTCAAGGAGTGGGTGGTGCAGCAGCTAGGAAAGTAAAGCCGGCGGAGGGAGATGGAGGCCAGGGAGAGGGGGATATGTCCGGGAAAGAGAAGGTTTGGAGGAAACAGAAGGAGGGGTGGCCCGTGTGGGTGAACCGAATGTGGGCCCTGGAGCGGTGCTCTGCCTTCACGCCGGAGACGGCGAAGCAGGTGGTGACCGCCATCGGGCTGCCGTGGCCCAAGGTGGGGGCCATCGTTAGAGCCCTGCCTGCTGAGGAGGTGTCGGGGGGAGAGATCCTGCGGCTGGTGGTCAGGAACCTGGGAGAGTACGAGCCCCTCAGAGATAACATGGACGGGGCACCCTGGAAGGATGTCCAGGAGGCGTCAGCCTGCGTGTGTGGGAATGTCTTACTGCGGGTGCTGAAGCAGAGGGAGAAGCCAGTGCCCCCTGACTTTGATGTGTTTGGGGTGACGGTGGAGCAGGGGGATGTGGCGGTGCTGGCCTGCCGTGCCCCCGAGCTGCACAAGGGGATTTTCATCAGCCTGGGGGCTACGTTAATTGGCCGCCCCCTCGGTGAGTGCATGGCTGCCTTGGAGAACATGGGGACCCTGATAGAAGCCGAGGGGCAAGGGATGGCAAAGAAGGACAGGATAGGGGTGAAGGGGAGGAAGTACATTCCTAGAGGGACAATTTGGAGATATTTAATAAGCCAGGGGATGAATGAAGGAGAGCTAGATAGCCAGCCCACGAGAGTTTTACTTGCCAAAATGAAGGAAATCTTTCAGGAAAAGGGAGTGAAGCAAGAGGAGATTTGGGAAAAACTGAAGCAGATGAATGCATCGGCTCCTCCCCCTGTCCCAAACAGAAAGCTATGCCCAGCCTTAGGGGGCCTTAAAGATTAAGAGCTGCAACCCTTGGTGTCAGTGGGATTAGCCTCCACCACACTGACCTGGTGTGCAGGGGGCAGGGGCTACATGGGGTTATGATGACTGTTGAAGGGTAAGGAAATTACTTTCTTAATTGCTATGGGATCAGAAACAATGCTATTAGATTATCAGGGTCCTGCCTAAGTCTGTTTGGGTATTGGTAGTGGGAAAGGGCAAACTAGAAGCCCACTTGTGGATGGGTGGATAGAGGGGAGGGAGGTTGGGCAGGAAACATTTTCTTAGTTAATTTCTTGTATGAGTTCAAGGTAGATCTGTACAGAGGGAAGCTGTATTGCTTTGCTACCTAGAAGTGAAGTGATTGCAGGAGCTCCCAATTCAGCAAAGTGCCCGTCTAAAAGTAAAACAGAATCGGGGTAGTAAATGGAGAGTATGAGGTGCTTCCAGCCAGAGACACCCCCTCTTCCTGTTCCAGTGCCCAGAGTACTGAAGCACAAAGGGTTATGAGGAGGCTTGGGGGGTGCACTGAAGGGGGACTGGACTGGGATTTAAAGTATCTATTTTCACAGTTAGTGTGAAATTCACATACCCCGGGACTGTGGGCTCTGTGAATGGTGGAAGCCCCTTGCAACCCCGGGGGTTACACTCAATGATCTGTAAAGGTCCCTTCCAACTCAAACCATTCTGTGAACTGTAAATCCACATCGGGTTATGCTTCTGACCCCTGAGAGTGGGCACCACTTGAACAGTGGCAAATCAATTGTATGAGTCCCTTTAAGTGGCTGAAGGGGTGGTTGTGTCTGTATTTGCTGTTACTGGTAGAATTGCAAGATGGACAGAGGCAGTGGCAGCATCTGAGGCTACTGCTAACATCACTGATGACTATGTGAAGTATTGAACAGATGCAGTCCTCCAGTCTTAACTGATTCAGATACAGGAAACCACTTTACAGGTGCTTCAGTCCCCAGGTCCTGTAAGGGGTGAATCAGTTAACTGATTCCTGCCATCCACAGCCCTCCAGGGTACTGGAGGGAGCTCATAGGTGCATCAAGGTGAGGTGGAAGCTAATTGCTGAAGAAAGAAGACTAAGCTGGAGCATTCCTGTTTGCGTGCTGAGCCATGGGAACAAAGAGCTCACCAGGCACCACTGTGGTCCTGCCCCACAGACATGGGAAACGGTGTCCTATCCACACCCTGAGTATGAAGCTGGGGGCCCAGAGAAAATTTAGGGGTGGCTGTGTTTTGTGGGTTGGGAAACACAAAACTAAATGGAAACAAAAAGGGGGTGGGGTGAGTGTTGTATGTTTTGTTTGTAGATGGGGCCCACTGCCCTGAAACCAAAGGGAATGTTTCCAACATGTTGGTAAGACTGGTCTTCAGGATCACATGTGGCTGTGGGATTGATCATGGGGGTGGAGCACAGTGTCACCATCTTCAAGGTGCTCATCACTGTGCTCAACAAGAATATTGTAAAAGCATTGCAGGCCCCGTTCATGTCTTCTTGTGGCTTCTGGGAGTGTAACTCGTGGTGTTTGGTAATTGTGCAGACTGTATGTGCATTGCTTCACCTCTGAGGAGAGCGGGAGGATAAAGGTGATCTCTGTGGCTCCAGGAGAAGACCAAAGATGTGGCATTACACCTCGTGGCATTACATTCATTCACCTGTTCTCAAAAGTGGAGTTTTGTTCCAGACTGAGGGACTAACGGTGTCTGTGAGCTGAGCATCTCTGGGATGGGGTGGTCAGACAACATGACAGCATACAGAAGGGAGCTGAGAAGCTGGAGAACAGACAAGTTGCAAGCCTGAGACCACCTTGGCGAGTAAGGAACTGTCAGAACTGGAGACTGAAACTGTGAGCTGTATGTTGTTGCTTGCTATATCATCATGAGTTGGTTTCCACAACTACAGTTATATAGCACTTAATCCTGTACTATTGTTATGAGGCACTTAATCCTGTACTTGTTGTCAGTTATGATAGAAGTCATGTGGTTCTTTATTCTTCTGTATGTGCTCTGTTTCAAAAGGGAGGACTGTGCTCATGTGCCCAGTTGAATGCCTTGCGTGCATTGCCAGCCTTAACAGTTGTGGTGGCCTCCAGCTGGAAGGGGTTGTGTTTACCAGCATCCGGAGTGGTCTGTCTGTCCTTGGAGGAGGTCAGCAGACCAGGGGGTGGCTTGTGAACAAGGTGTCCTGCTGGATCATGCAGCCCCCAAGAGCCAAGACCATGCCAGTGCGGGCAAGAGGGTGACAAACAAGTGCCCCTGCTGCTGCCTCCAGTATGTAAACTGACAGATAAGGTCCTGCTAGTGCTTGGGCAGCTTGCACAGGAATCAAGGCTAATGTGGAATAGTTGTGTCTGATAACTGCAGGAGGTAAACTAAGCCTAGTGGGACAACCATGGGGGAGTTTTGGGGAGCTAGGCTGCCTGCAGTTGATATTCCCGCCAGTAACTCTGTGTAAGGCTGCAACTGCCTGAGTTGATGGCAGTTGAAATGCCACAGTTAGGTGTGGCTGTAACAAAACCAGGACCAGTGGGGAGGAAGTAATTGGAAGCAGGTTGTTTATCTGGGAGGGATTTGGGTGGAGGAGAAGAGGTGTCAGAAAGGTGACTTCTGATGCTGAGGGATTAAGTCAACTGAAGAGGACCAGAGGGCTCCTGCTGATGGAGGGAGTGTGGATGCCTGCAGCTGACAGTGACAGTCACCTGCAGACTCAAGCCCTGGGAGGCTGGGGGGCACTGCCTGGGATAAGCTGCTGAACTGGCTCCATCAGGTCTCTGGCTTCATGGTATGGTGTGGGGGCATGAACCTGCACCTTGGGACTTGCAAAACTGCCATGAAGGGGTGGCTGTGCATGAGATGCATTAGATCTGAGATGAAGAGCTGATATCTTCATAGCTGTGCCTTACGATTTGCATAAACATGTAACTTGGTCACTATTATGGTACTTAAGTACTGTTTAATTTTGTCTCTCTACTTTTCTCATGCTGTATTCAGCAGTCAATAAACAGTGTGCCTCAGTTATGTCTTGGGATAACTGGTCTGAGGAGCACCGTCACACCCCATCACAGGAGTGGTCCACACTGTGGGAGTGTTGCCTCCTACAAGCCTTCCTCTAACAGACCTGGGCATCCTCGAGAGGGGTGACCTTACGGGTCAGGCCCAGGAATGCTGCTGTTGGCCGGCTGCCTGGGCACAGTCAGAGAGGTAGCAGTCCATGTGCGTAGAGACCAGGCAGAAACTGATGATGACCACAATGAACCATCAAGGCTGCTGTGGGCTTCCCAAGTCCTCCTGCTTTGCCATATGCTAAAGAGCAGCACCAAGAGCCTGCCAGGGTGGTCACGGTGGGTTTAGGTGAGAAGCCTACTGAATCTCCAGCTGCCTGAGAAGAGCAGCAGTTCCTCAATGTGACAAACAAAACACATTAACCTTTTAGAGGAATGAGAGTAAAGGTCTGCTGAGACTGGGCCTTACATGATGGGCAAATTAAGTCTATCCTTGAGATGCTACAAATGAAGCAATCTGTGCTAATTTCACGTGTTTTAAACCCCATGATTCTTACAACAGTAAAATTAAGGTGTACTAAGGATGTTCTTCTCTAGCAATGTAATTCTCTATTTACTGTGGAAGCAACGTCATGTTGTTTGGCAGGTATTTCAATTTTTAAAGTGGAGATTAATATATTATTGCTGATTCATCAAGAACCTGGCCCTCAGGCATCAATACAATCACAACAAGAAGAAACGGGTATACTGCAAGTCGGTAACTATGCAGGCTGCTCCTGTTCGGTGTTTGGTTAATACCAGGTACCACATCTGTGAGTCAAAACCCAACACCTCCAAGGTTAACACCTGCCTCCTTTAAAGAACAGTTAGGGGCTGCTGATTTAAATGCAGATGCACCAGGTAAAACCATCTGCAGTCAGTAGATGGCACTAAATTACTACTATTACTCAGGTTTTCCAGGTACTGCAGAAGGCAAAAAAAAATGCAACAGGGTCCCACCTGGCAAGAGAACACAGGGATGGAAGCAGGGTGATGCAGGGAGGTGGAGAGAAGATGCTCACGGGCAGGCAGTGCACACTGAGAAGTCTTCTGCACTGCTTGAGGGTAAAGGACCAAGTGGCCTTAACCAGTTTGGGCTGCACACAGCTCCAGGGGCTGTACAACCACTCCTGCTGGCCATGGAGGCAGGCAGAGATGCAGTTCATTGATAACCACCAAAATCAAAACATCACTCCTAATTATTTTTACACAGTTTATGAATTTTACCACGGAAAGAACCTCACTTAGCCAGGAGGAGATACAACCTATCAAAACTGAGTAAGTATATAACAGCTTTTTAGTCTGACTCTCCACTTTCCCTCACCAGTCTTGATACATCAGCAGAGTATCATGGTAGTGTACATCTTCTCACACGCACCCTCTTTCCCCCCCCACACTAACACCACTAGAGCTTCCACATACTGTATCAAATGAACAAACATTAAACAAACAAAGTGAGCATTTTCTCATGTTGCACCACAGCCCCTTCGGCATGGAGCTACTGGAGGAGCCAGGGCCCAAGGGCAAGGTCTTCTGCTGGAGCAAGAGCACATGTTCTCAGTTGCCACCTTTCTCCCTACTGGAAGGGAGGATAAGGCTATCCTCATCTTTGCTGCTGTCACCTCCCTGGAGTACAGAAAGCTTCATTTGCTCCAGGTCAGTAAGACGGCAGCATGTGGAAGGCAGGGACATGGAGGGGGATATTTCAGCAGGTCCCAGCTGAACAGGACAGCTGCTCCACCTACTCCCCATCCCCTTCTGAGACAGACACGGAAGTGGGAATAAGCTGTGGAATAAGCACACTAGTTGTATCTTTTTCACCTCAATGGTCAATAGATCCACTTCAGCTTTGGATCTTTGGAGCTACTTGTGTCCTGTGTTCCAAACACATCCAACCCAAGAGCTCAGCACCATGCTGGTCTGTGCATCAACTGGAGCTGAAAGCAATCCTTCTCCTGCAAATTCTTAAGATCCCCCCCCCCCAACTCATGCAATAAAATTCAGTCTCAACACACTAAAGTCTAAAATTAAAGTTTATTTCAGTTTTAGAAAGAAACAGGAAAATACAGGAGTATCTTAAGAGTTACACAAGTGACAGTGTGTTGTTTCTTTTCCACGTGTAGTTCCCACTATTGCCTGGCACTTTGAGATAACTTGATATTATTTCTCAGCACCTTTTAGATGTTTGACAATACACACACAGAAAAACAGCTTCCAGTGGAAACCCAGGCAGTGTTAGTCCCCTTCAGCCATAGACTTTTAAATTTGGTTCAGTATTCGGCATAGGAAAGAGACATCACGAACACAACCGTGGCCAACAGCATGCTGGTGGACAATTCACTCAGAGCAGGCAGCTGCCCTCTGGGTATGCAAACTGAGGCTGCTGACTGAGCAGTGCTTGACAGCTCACATGCTGTGCAGGTCATCTGCTGGTCCCATGGACAGTATGTGACTGGAGCAACAGTTTATTTTGCAGATGCAGCTCCAAGTGCTGAAGGGAACTTTGCCTGATCAAGGAAAACAGGACTGCACTCTGCTGCACACACAGAAAGTATGGACCACTGGTTGACAAAGAGTACAAAGAAGAGAGTATGCAGCTGGTACATTAACTGTATGGAATGCAGCTTATCTATCCAGTATGAATACTTCACTAATAGTTTTTTTTTAAGTAACGGTCATATTAATTTACCTGGCTCAGTTTGAAACATTAAATGCTTTTTGCCATTAGTTCAACACCTTTTCCACTTAACGATTCTGTTCCCATGCACAAGGCAGCACTTTTAGCACAAGTGATTGTGCCTGATGTTGGGCCAGTGTTTGAGCGCTTTGCTGGGCTGGGACTAAGGCCGTCAGCTCCTTGCATGACTGAGCACTGGAGAGATGATAAAAAGAAAAGCAGCAACAACAGTCAACTCGCCATGCCTAACTCTGGACTCTGAATTTAGGTACTCACACTGAGAGGTCAGTCTCCCTGCATGTTCAGTAGGGCAGGGAAACTCATCCTTTCCTCTCTTAACCAGTAACATACGGTAACATACCAGTAACCAGTAACATATGGAAACAAGTTTCCCTACTTCAGCACTGCACTCAGATGCCCTTCAGTGGGAAGTATTTACTCCACCTAACGTTCTTGTTCAGACAAATGTGCCAGATGGTGAAATTACCATGTCCTGGACCTAGCTAACCAGTGTTTGTTCTCAATGCAAATACTAATTAATAAGGAAAATAAATGCCTTCAACAGAAAGGGTGGTTAAAATATTTTATTCTTTATATCATAGAACATACTGCTGTTTACTTTAAATCACTTTGGAGTAAAGGCACACATTGTTAAAAATACTTCAAATTTACATCACATGTACAAATGCGTAGAACAAATGTACATGTCACCAAACGAATACAGTATGGCTTCATAGGGTTGAGGAGGGGCTGGGACAATTCAACATGTATTTAAACTTTACAGAAGACTGAAAGGACTGACTAGAACAGAAAAGAATGGACCTGAACCACTGATTATGTTACATAAAGAGTACAGCACATTGAATATACCACACTGAGTATTTGTGTATGGATTCATAGGATTATTAGCTCTGCAAATTCATCAGGCTTTCCAGTGCCATTGAGTAAATCCTGCATGCACATATCTGGCAGTTTGCAACAGCGGGAAGGTAAACTGCAAATTCTCCATCCACTAACAGGCTCCTTGAAGAATCTGCCGATATGCTTTGTAAAAAAATGAGTAAAACAATAGACTTAAGGTATTAACTGAAGAAAATGACTGAGTAATGAACGGATGACTTACGGGGCGATTACTTCTGGCTAAAAAGCATAAAACATGAAGTCTGCAAGAATGCTCTGCAACAATCATTCAGCATTAGTCCCACCCAAGTTTAAGGCTCATACCTAAAATTTACCTTACTTTGTTTTCGTTTGTGTAAAATTACCTGAGCACAGAAATCCAAGATCTACAGAGCTTTTAAAATACCTGCAGATACCTTAAAAAGCTGTAGATAACTTAAAGCAAAACATCAGTATACTGAATTTTACCAGCTAGAAAGTCTCAAAAAGAACAGCAACCAACAAAACAGTATTTTGGTATGTCTAGTCTCTTCAATTTACAATACTGAATCCAGCAGGATTTGGCTAAATAATACAGTTTAAATAAGCTAATCTAAAGGAACAGAGTGTCCTGTAAACATCTGACACAAACCACATTGCATTATGATGGTGTGGCTATACCTTCTCTATGCAGGAGAAAACCAATCCAAGTGGTGGTGGTAATGAGGGGTGCAATCTAAAGGCAACGTTCCTGTTCTTCGGTAAGGCTTGTAAAAAATTGGAGCAGTGTACGTATGACAGCCTGTACAGTTCTGAAATTGTTTGAAAGCTCTCAAGTTTAAAAAAGCCTAAATGTTTGAAGTATAAAACACACATTGAGAAGACACCCTTCTAAGTTATGTGTAAAAGTGTCTGGCACCAGAAATGATCACTAGGCATTATTATACCCAAGGGAAAAAAAGCAAAGAATCACTCGAGTGTCCCTGAACTTCAGAGCAGATGCAGCCCATTATGTTACTTTGTGTTGTTCTGTTCCTCTGGAAAAGAAGCCATGAACATACACTCCTTAAGCTGTACTACATCATCAGTAATATATATTATATATACAATATGCATATATATAATATATATATTTGCGTACATATTTCTTCAATCTGGAATCATGTGGTTTCATGCAACACACTTACCAGGAACCAAACCTACTCATTAGATCATAGCTGGTGTAATTTTAGTATCAAATCTTTTATTATACAGTGATTCAGCGTTGCCCAATGTGAGTCATCCATGACTAGGATCCTCATCTCACTCTTCCTTCAGTCCTGCTCACATCTGTTTCCTGTCACCCTTTTTCAGCCACCTTCTTCTTATAGCTCCTCCACTCGATGTTCAATGATGAGACCTTATTTCTGTCAGCTTCTGAAGATAGTTCTGTGCTGCTGGCATCGAGAGAATAAACTGCACTGTCCTTTGACCTATTCGATAGCAGCCGTATCCCATCAGTCCAAAAACTGTTGCTTTTATGACAAATTTGAAAATCTTATTTGAAGCTGATGGAGGAGGCACACTGAAGCAAAAGATATAAAATAGTGTTAACATCTCTGTAGCTGGAAACAACTGGCATTTTCCAACCAAAACAAGGATCTTTTCTCCCTTTCCCCTTACAGTGCACGAAGCTGTCAGGTAATAGATGTGTCATGAACGAACAACATTCCTTCACGTTCAAGGGACACACCTGAATTAAATAACAACTACTAAAATAACAATAAAGCCTTTTCCATTTACATACAAAGCCACTCTTAATGGCTATGGACGTTAACTTGCCCATCACCCTATCAAAGTAACTAAGAAACATCAAGACTTCTTGAAGAATAGTAGAAGTTAACACTGTTTGTCAAACTATATGTTACTATACATACTGTAGGCATATATTACTATGCCTATCTCTGCATGGAGGTAAAAGTCAGAAGAAATGCAGGACACATCCCAAGTCTAACAGTCAATTCACTGTCATTCAGGATAGTGGAGAAAAACAGCTTGGATATCCTGGATAACTCATGTCAGGACCTGGTCAGGTTTGTGCAGCCAGAGGGGTAGGACTGGAGCCAGGCTGGCCCCTTCAGACTCAGAGGGTGTTTCAGCAAGGTGCACCCTGGATGCCAGGCAGGCTTCCCAGCCTAGCTGTGGGCTCCTAACATGACCACTTTAGGGCTTCACAGGGGATGGTATGGACAAACCAGAGAGGCTTCACATGAAGCTGTCTCCAGTCTGGCAGGTTTTGCTGGCTTCAAGATCTTCACAGAGGCACCTCTTCTCTGCAATGGCCACACGGAACCAGGAGGGCAGAGGACAACAGACACACCAGGTCTACCCCACCCCTCAAACAGTTACTTGTGTACTAAGTGAACAGCTAATACTACTTTCAAAATAAAGCTGTCTTTGAAAGCACAGCCACATACACAAGTAGCCCTGCACCTTCACTAACAAGCTCTGCAGCAGCTCAGCTGACCCTGCACCACAGCATGCCTACAGTGCAACTCTGATAATCCTCTTGCAGGTGACAGAGGTCTCTGTGTATCACTTCAAAACAGCCACAAGTTCTCATTTATCTAGAAAACGTTTCTAATGTATTCAGAAGCAATCAGTTACAGTAGTGCAAAGCACAGGCACACTCAAACCTGGTTAGATGCACTGATATTAGGATAGAACAAGATGCAGTTTGGATCCATGTGGCTGAAGTAGGGCAAAGGTGTTCCTGGTGAGATTTTCAGATTAAAGGAAATGCAGAGGAAGAGTTTCAAAAAGACACACACACTGAACAGAAGATGGGGTAAAGAGATGCCTTTGTATCTTCTTTCCTGCTTCTCTATCCTTTCTCGATCAGAGTTCTTCAGTGCAATTAAAAATCAGTTTGTAACAATCTGAAACAGTGACGTCTGCTCAGGGTCAGGTTTAATGCATGAAGCTTAAAAAGTGAAGTCTGAGAAACGTGTGTGTTTCTATACAGATAACTTCCAAGATCACAGCAACTCATACAACCTAACTAAATACCTGTAGAAGTCTGAAAAACTTTTCACTTTAGAGAGGTGACAACCACTAACACACAAAAAGCCCTGCAACTCTGCTCTGCAACTGCAGTGCAACAGCAAAGGGGTAAAAAAGTTTAATGAGAAATGAGGCTCAAGTATAGCAATCTTAAGGATATAATTTGCTTCATATTATTTTAGAAAGTCAAGCTAATGCAATATTATTGTCTTATGAAAGATATCGATAATCCTTCCACTTAGTTATGGCACTGGCACGGTAAAGACAATCACATCAAAGAGCTTAAACTCTGATGGAAAAGACCCTCTCTGTAACCTTGAAGACATTAAGAATCATAGAATAGTTAGGGTTGGAGAGGACATTAAGGTCATCTAGTTCCAACCCCCCTGCCATGGGCAGGGACACCTCACACTAAACCATATCACTCAAGGCTCTGTCCAACCTGGCCTTGAACACTGCCAGGGATGGAGCATTCACAACTTCCCTGGGAAACGCATTCCAGTGCTTCACCACCCTTACAGTAAAGAACTTCTTATATCCAATCTAAACTGCCCCTGTTTAAGTTTTAACCCATTACCCCTTGTCCTGTCAGTACCATCCCTAATGAAGAGTCCCTCCCCAGCATCCCTATAGGCCCCCTTCAGATACAGGAAGGCTGCTATGAGGTCTCCATGCAGCCTTCTTTTCGCCAGGCTGAACAGCCCCAACTTTTTCAGCCTATCTTCATACAGGAGGTGCTCCAGCCCCCTGATCCTCCTCATGGCCCTCCTCTGGACTTGTTCCAACAGTTCCATGTCCTTTTTATGTTGAGGACACCAGAACTGTACACAATACTTCAAGTGAGGTCTCTGTAATGTCAGTTCTGTAGTTCTGTAATGTCAGTGATGCAACCAACATTAGCCATACAATTATATGGATTTGGGCAACCTCATTTTACAGGTTATTTGCAAGGGAATATGGACATCTAGTTCATGACTCCATGCAAGGCTTAGCCTTAAAAGAGACTTATAAATGGTCTGACAGGGCTTCTGTACATTGCATTATCGGATCCAGACACCGAAAATCTGTTAAATCGTATTTTCATGCCTAACTGCACCAGTTAGGTGTGCCACAGCCATTTCTCTTTTTCAGAGATTCTGAAGAGGTGAGTGAGGCACTTGCATAGGCACAGTAAACCGATGTGGTTAAGACAGAGTGCCAGTATTTGAAAGGCTCTATCATCCTGAACCACTGCAACCAGCACTACCAGGTTGTATTATAATCCTTCTTGTATTTCTAAAGTCCTGACCTTAGTGGCTTTATAGGATACACAGTCCGAACATTTCGGCTCTCCAATTCCTTCTTTTTAAAAGTACATACATCTATTTTAATAGGTACTTTGAAGCAGAGTTCACCAGATACATCATTTAAATCAGCCTATATTTAGGTATACACAGTAGAACATATTATTAGTTTATACATATACATATATACAGTTAAAAATAGGCTATGAGCAACTGTGAGAGTAAGCCTGTCAGAGTCAGCAGTGTCCTGACACAACAAAAGCTTTGAATACTACAAATACTATATATAATATATATATATATATACACACATATTTTGTATAATACTATACAAAAGCTAGACTGGAAGCCTGGTTCTGTTTTCACCATCTGCTACAGCCTTCATCTGAATTCTCGATTTAAAAGACTGAAATGTGAATCAATGCATTTTCTTTCTAGACAAGGGCATCTTCTCATCTCCATTTTGCTTGATATCCAACTATTTAGTTTTTCCCCTTGGACATTTTCTTTTCCTTTCCAGTAAGCACAACCTGTGAGCACTGCAAGTCAGTGAGCTGAGAGGGCAGGGGTGACAGCAGTGATGCTTCTTCAAGCTGTGATGAAGAACTAAAAACCTCCAAACAAACCGATTACTGCTGTCTTTCAGCAAGAGAACCTGTTGTGTCAACACATAGGAAATGATGACTGTTACCTCATTATTTCCTGGATGTTTAAGTCAGAGTTCCAGTTCTTTTCAATTCCAGGTACATGACCCATCCCAACAACACCAACTACAACAGCTGGGATGTATTTTCTAGGTTCACCTGAGAAAGAGAGATGGAGAGATTAGTAAAAGAACTAATTCCTAGCTATAAATAAATAGGTAATGTGTGAGATTACAAAATTCAATTCTCCAAGCAGCAGGGACTCTTACTACTAGGTATTAAAACTTTGTTACATACCAGAAGTAAACGCTTATCTTACCTACTGCCTTTTATTTTAAAAGTCTGAAAAAAAAAAAGAAACCAAAAAACAATGCAACAGTACAGTTTCTGGATTTTCAGGACATATTGGTTTCAGTAAACAGACCCAGCCAGGGCTCATGCTCCAGCCTCAGGGCAGGACAGTCAGCACATGCAAGCCAAATTAGTTTCTTTCCTTCTCTGTGTGGGTCATGTTTCTGTATTGCCTATCAGGAACAGCCCTGGTCTTTGCTGTCTCTTGAACAGAGAGCTTTCGCCACCACTTTGGGCAGTGGCATCTGGCACACATCCAAACTGTGACAAGACCTGGGCTAACAATGAACAATCAAACAACACTTGAGCCCTACACCTGCCTCTGTTAAATTTACTGGTAACAGACCCGCTCTCAGCACACAGAATCAGAGAATAGTTAGGGTTGGAAAGGACCTTAAGATCATCAAGTTCCAACCCCCCTGCCATGGGCAGGGACGCCTCGCTCTAAACCATATCACCCAAGGACTCGTCCAACCTGGCCTTGAACACTGCCAGGGATGGAGCATTCACAACCTCTCTGGGCAACCCATTCCAGTGCCTCACCACCCTTACAGGAAAGAATTTCCTCCTTATATCCAATCTAAACTTCCCCTGTTTAAGTTTTAACCCATTACCCCTTGTCCTGTCAGTACCGTCCCTAATGAAGAGTCCATCCCCAGCATCCCTATATGCCCCCTTCAGATACTGGAAGGTTGCTATGAAGTCTCCATGCAGCCTTCTCTTCTCCAGGCTAAACATAACAGCAAACCCCATCCATCCGTGTGCAGCAGTTAGCCAGTCACTATCTGACCACTGCAACACCTGCCAGCTCTCACCCTCACCTCCCATCTATCACCCAAATTCCACAACACCCAGTGGAAGTTAAAATGTTGTCCCTGAAAGTTGTGGGATTACCTCTCCCCCCAGTGAAAAAATGGCACTGGGCCACAGTAAAAAATAATTCACAGAAAACTGTCTAAATAATAGTAACAAGGCTGCTTTCCTATAAGAAAAGTTAGACATAAATGTAATATATAAATATATAATGTAAGTTCCACTGTCTTGCTTTAGGTACCCACTCTTGATTTTTCCATAAATAATAACAGAAAACTAAAAGCAGCCCCTCAAAATGAAACAAAACTGCACTGAGAACACCAAAACCATTATATACATTTTCAAAATAATTTCTTTGGACTTGCCTCTTCTCAGCCTATTTTAGGGTTGCTCTAAATCAGAGCTGCAACTACAAAGGCAGAGCACAGTGCTTCAGCAGAATGGGCTGTCCAAAGCACATCACATCTACTGCAACCTCACCCGTGTGTTCCTGTCTGTTTCTGGGCAGGACTCAGCAATGCTCAGCGTCCTGCCTGAAACTTAGTCCTCAGAGAAACTTTCATCCCCCCCCTCAGAATGCGTTGGGTGGAGTAAAGACAGAATGAAAAACTAAATGCACAAGTTACATTTGCAAGCTCTTTGGAAGAGGTCCCCCAAGCAAATAGTCAGACAAAGGTTAGAAACTAATCAGGTCTAGTTTAGGAATATATCAGACCTAAAGTATATTTGAGTCCTGCAAATAGTGTCCAGGAATTTCCCCTTATTATGTCCCTACAATAGCAAATGATTTGGACAATGGTGGTGATGTCATATGTCTGCCCATCTGAACTGTGGGCATCTTAATTATCTAATTTGCCTGGTTTTTTTCCCCCTTTTTTGCCTCTTGTAAGCATGAACACATGAAATAGATTGCATATATATAATATAAATGAGCAACTTCCAAACAAAACTGTCTGGCATTGTCTCTTGTTAACTACGAGACAATGACTATCAATGAGGTAGTCGCTCACACTGTTGTCTTTTATGGTCCCATCTTGTATTTCAAGTCCTTCACAACGTACACAAACCCCCTCCAATTTCACAGGCATTCACTAAACCAGTGTTCCAGAGACTAAGCTTTTAAGAAGGCACATTTAAGGGGTGAAAAAAATCAACGAGTAATTCCTCCTGTGGCTCATGACCAGCCAGGACCAACAATAAATTTTCAGCCTGCTGTTTGGCCCATCTGAACGCATCTGTTTCTCTCAGTCGTACCATCTGAGCTAATAGGATATAGTGTGTATTTAGACAAACTTTATGAAGGCATCACTGAGATAATACTAGTCATGGGAGATGCAAGAACACAAGTGCAATCCTCTTGCTATTTTTCCAACCGCAAGATAGTGCCATAGGTGTGCACTGAAGTGACGACAAAGAGTATCTTCTCAAGACAGTAAATAAAAGGTAACTTTACCTCAGTATATTCATATCTAGAAAGGGCATGCAGATCACATGTGGCAGCAAAATACTTCCAAAGGCTAGAGAAATTCAATTATTCTTGCTGAAACATGCAGAGTAACATGTTTCATTATCACTGTCACATCATCAGGGTTCCTAACAGCCCAATTTATAATAGGCAAAGTATGAATAAGTCTGAAGTTAGAAATAATTAAGTGAGAAATATGTTTCTGAGCAGCTAGTGATGACAATGAATTTGTTGAGATAACAGGATGGCAGTGAGGTGGACACAAGCCTCGTAAGACTGTCCTATCTTATGCTGTAATACCAGATGCCCGTCAGGCTAACTAGTATTTTCCAGTTTTATTTAAATAGCACAGAGAGAAAGGCATCATAATTTGGAGTCACTGCTCTAGGTGGCTGCAACAGCTGAGTAACATCCCTTCTTAATTTTAAGCACTCTAATCTTACATGACATGTGGCACACATGAAGAGAACATCCCAGATTTCCTGAGAGCTGAACACACTAGCACACAAAGAATACTTTGCTGGTTATAATGTGCATTAAAACAATTACTTTCTGAAGCTCGAGGTAGTTCTATCTGCTTCGCTGCTTGCTTCAGCATGTAGGTCAAGTAAATATCTCGTTCCGAGACAATCGTCCGATGAAGATCAGGGAATTCTCCAATCATTTCTGCCATCATCTGCTCCAGTAAATCCTTCTGTTTGCATTTCTCCACATCATCTTTACTGAAAGAAAGGTAAGTTTTCTCAGTATCTGTTACGCTTTTGGAGCCCAATAAAGACAAACCAATGAGTCAAAACAATTGGGTATTATACACATAATTCACCTAAACCCATTCTCTACAGTTCTCCTCCAACCAGTTCTTTTCTCCAAAAACAAAACAGTCTCCATAAACTTGCAGAACTGGATACCTAACAATGCCTCTACAGTGAGGGAAAGGGAGAGAGGTCACTTGCCTCTAGGCAGTTCAACCGGATTTTCACCCTTCCCAGTTTAAAAGCTGACAACTCAACTGAGCAAAGCACCAGGGCTTCAAAGGACCCTGTTATCATGGTGCCCCACTTTCAGGGTATATTAGTAAGCTTAGAAGAGCCAACACAGAACCCTCTGGAGGAAGCAGATCTCATCACTGAACACACAGAAGCTGTATTTAAGGAACAAAAAAAGCACAGCCTAAGGCAGTCTGAGGGGATGGAAAGAGTTCTGCAGGTCCCTAGTGTCAATCACAGGTCTTCAGCAGGGAAGTCAAAGTTGTAAATCAATTACCTGAACAGAAGAATAGGAAATAGGCAGAAAATAAATAAAAGTTGCAGGAACAAATGTAATGAGCTTTTGTATTTTTATAGGTGCTGTTACCCTTCTGTTTGCACCCACAGCTGTAGGACAGTCATAGTTTGTGGCAACAGAATCATCTGTTTTCGCATCTCTTGTCTACTGAAGAATGATGCCAAATATGCTTTCTTTGGTTTCCAAGATCAAAAGAACACTACAAATGTCAACAAGGCAATGAAAAAAACCCGATATTGAATTATTACTCAATTTTACATAGAATCTCACATTGATGGCTGGGTGCACAATACCTACCCCCACTAACTTCCCAATTATAACCACTTTTTAACCTCTACCCACGTTTATTTGTAAAAATCAACGTAGCAGATCAATCAATTGTATGACAACAACTGAGATTATGGCTAAACTTCATGGGAAGCTAGTGTGCACGTACTATAATTATCTTGATATTCCAGTTGAAAACCGAAAGGTTCCTAGGACGGATAAAAGAATGCGAGAAGCTACAGAGAAATATATCCTTCAATGCCCCCCCAAAAGTCGCAGTTTCATGCTGGTATTGGACTTGTAAGAAACTTAGTTTTTGTGCATGAACTGCAGTTACGGCTTGAAAGAGAGTGAAACCTGTTTTACAGATTATTGTGAAAGCAAATATTTACAGGAAATAGCAATTAAGTACAGAAAAATATCAGGTTTGATTGATACAACTACAGCTTGAGCCCTGGACCAATTTTAAAAGCCTATTAAAAAAGCCAGAGATCATTTCCTGAGTAGAGCAAAGCTGAAGTCACAGAGCATGACAGAGGCATTGAGATTCAGAGGATACATTTCTGGCAAGCCTCCCACCACTGTGAATCTGATAGGAGCAGACTGTATTTAGAACAGCTGTGCATATGTTCTCGCCCAGTTCAAGCAAGTTACACATACCTGCTTGTGGAAAGAGGAAGCAAACTTAGTGCACGGATGTCTCTAAAGGGCAGGGAAACAAAACTAAGAAAGAGAAGAGCTGTCTGGGAAATATTACTGTAAGGCAAATGTTCCTAACAATATGCCTTTATAAAGGCAATAATCACTAACAGTCCACATGTTGTTCACATATTTAAGCTTTTTCTCTTGTTCCAAACATATGCTCAGGCAGCAGATTCAGCTCTCATGTTGCCCTGATCTACACGTCAATTAGCACAACAGGCCCAAGCCCTTTGGAAATCTTAAGGAGGTATAAATCAGCATACCAAGGCCCTACTCTCTTCTATTTACAATATTCACACACAGTAGTGGGAAGGATTATTTTCAGCATAGAAATAAATAAAAATAAATAAATACATAAAAGCTTAAAAAAGCTTTTTCTTAAGCACATTAGGAATTTTCCAGCACTAAAGCTTTCACTTTACCTGGCAATAACGTATCGAAAAGCAATTGAAGAAAGAGCTGGAACAGGACTAGAAAGCCAGCTTTCTTTTCAGAAAATATGGTTTATTGCAGGGTAATTTGTATATTTATCCTTCTCATTAACTTCAAGTTTAACTGCAGCAGGCTGGGTACCAAAGACTTCCAGCTTGTACTTGAAGTCAAACTGAAGAACTGAGCAATTCACCACAGTAAACATATAGGATGCTTATTCATACCTGATTGGGTCAGACAAGAAGCAAAGGCCCCAGGCAAGCTTGACTTTTTGCCAGAAAGAAAGTGCAGCAATTGCTCTCTTAAATGTAACAGGGATGGGCCGGTCTCCAAGATGGAATTTACAGAAAGGTACTTTACTGGCCTGAAAAAGAAGATACAGATTAAGAGAATGTTTGTTATATTGTTCTATACAAGGTAACTTAAAATAAATGTGTCCTAGGTTCAGCAGTAGCATTCATATTTTCTCCTTCTTGGTAGCTGGTGCAGTGCTGTGTTTTGACTCTCGGCCTGCGAACAGAGCTGATAAAAATGATGTTTTGGTTTGGCCAAGGACTTTGTGAGCTTCATGCTCTGCCAGGGAGGAAGGGAAGCTGGGAGGAAGCAGAGACAGGACACCTGACCCAAACTGACCAAAGAAATATTCCATAACACAACACAGTCATGCCCAGGAGGTAACGGAGGGTTACCTGGAAGGGCTAAGGGGACTGCAGGGTTGGAGGAGGTACCGGTTGGTGCTTGGTCAGGCTGCGGGGAGGAGTTATTGGTCGCCTGGTGATGGGGTGTTGTATTCTCTTCCCTTGTTATTTCCTTTATCATTACTATTATTGGTGGCAGCAGTAGTGATTTGTGTTATACCTTGGTTACTAAACTGTTCTTATCTCAACCCATGGGAGTTGCACTCTTTTTGATTCTCTTCTCGGTCCCTCCAGGAGTAGGGGGAGGGCAAGAAGGGGGGGGAGTGAGGGAACAAGCTGTTTGGCTCGGGTTAAACCATGACAAATGGCAAGTAGTGTCATATTTCAACATCCAAAACATGTTTTGGTTTTGCAGTAAAGTTTCTAAAATACTGCTTCATAGCTACAGGATGCAGTAGGTATTACAACATTGAGTTGTAATGCCACCCTTTTTAGGTTACTTTCACCTATGCACAAAGCTTCTGCTTATGACCAAAGCTAAACAGAAGGGCCTCAGTATCTGTCTGGGTCTGAATAAAGTCTAACAACAACTGTGGTCATTTTGCTTTTACCCAGGATTTATCAGGATCAGTAACCTATCAGTTTCTCATGGTAAAATACAATCAAGAAGGAGCTTATGAAACAAGAACTGATGTCAGATACCACACAGTGAGACTTCACTGTAGGCCAGACTGATAAATTAAGAACAGAACAGAGCTAATGTAGGTATGTTTTTTCTTTCCCACTTAAATGCTTCACTGTGGCCTGGAATGCTCATGAAACTAAGCCTTGAAATAGTTTTCTTTTTGTTACAGATAAACCAACCAAATAAATTCAGATTTGTTAACAACTATGTTATCTCAGATTTCCTTACTAATATGTAACTTAAAAAATAGCAAGATCCATTCTGCAAGGTGGGTACATAAAGGGGAAATAGTGCCTCAGGATCTCCTGACAAAAAAAACAACAGAGTAGCTGTGATACACAGCAGAAGTTCAGCTATTTACTTGCCAGTAACAGAGCTGCCAGTACATTAAAAGGGAATGTTAGCAGACCAGATGTGACTAGCAGACGAGTCATATATTTCATTTCCCTAACAATCTTTCTAGATGAATCTGTTAGATTGCATTAATGCTTTACAGTTGGTTTTCACAACCTGAAACCCTGACACCACCAACAGTAGGATCAGGATCCATATCCAGAATTCAAACCCAGTTATTTAGCAGGAACAAGAAGCAATAAATTATTAATGAAATAGAAACAAATGCCACCAGAAATACCATCAGGAAAACCCCTTATCATCTGAAGCCTTTGTGGAGTTTCTTTCATGCCACTTAGGGCTACAAACATCTGTACTTTCAAGTACACTTTGAAGCTGAAGCCAATTCTTAGACCTTCATAGGCTTCAGCACAGGTGTGGCCAGAGTGCTCCTTTCCAGTCACTAAAAATTGGTTTTATTTAGTTCAACTCTGGGGACAAAAGGCCAGTACCTTGACCTCAGAAAAAACATTTCAAGTTCACACCTCTTTGAAAGCCTCCCTGAATTCTCCTCCTGGGGCCATTCCCAGCTGTTCTGTGATGTGAGCAGAGACCTTCAGAAGCAGCATTTGCATCAATCCAGACATGACTCCATTCTGGCAGAAGAGGGAGAAAAACATAAATAAAAGTTAAAAAAATAAATTAACAAGCTGTGTGGTTTTCTAAGAAGAATACACTGCTCACAGCCATGAAAAATCCGTATCAATTATCTTAGTGAAGAAGCAGCACCGAAGCTGTCTTTTGGAGCCAATTCAGTGATCAGTACCAGCTCTTTTATCAATTTATATCAGTTGTGAAGTAGCTTTTCACTTCAGTGTGGCTGAGGTATTCTCACTTTCAACAAAAATGCATGACAGAGTTAAGAAAATAAAAGAGGGCAGGCAGGCTTACTTCAGTCTATATTTACTTCACCTGTCTGAAGAAAGCATCTGAATAACTGAGAGGTGAAACAGCCCATACTGTGCATTTAACTGTTCTTGATCCATCTGGTTACAAAGAAAACACCCCAAACACAGGAGTATATTGCACTGGCTGTAGAGTGAATGCCATGTTCTATAGATACTGAAAGAGAAACAGCTTATGGTCTAATCATAAACACTTCCACAAATTAGGGGGAAAGGGGGAAAAATCAGGGGGAGGACCAGCTAGGTTAACTGACACAGAAACAGAATCTCACATTGTGCAAGAAACAGCAGTGCATGGCTTCAGCACGTAACACCTTTGCAAAAGCCTCACAATCCCAAGTGTGACTCACTCCTAACAAGCAGAATGAAGGCCCCTCCTTGCACAGCCTACAACATTCTGAACAAAGATCTAAAATAAGGATTCTTCTTTCTAAAAAGAAAAGGAAACCTCAAATATACTTATGCAGAATTTCCCTTCCCTATCCTTTTACAAAAAAAAAACAACAACAACAAAAAAACAAACAAACAAACAAACAAAAAACCCCACAAAAAACAAACAAACAAACAAACAAAAAAAACAAAACAAAAAAAACAAACATTCACAGCTGTTCCTTCTGTCCAGCTCTGGCTGTTCTCAACCAGTTACTTTTACAACTAAGACCTGGTGGGTGAGTGTTACCTGTCCCAGAGCAAAACCTGTACCTTAGTTACGCATCTCCTCCAATTTAGCATCGGCCCACTCCACTACCACTAGAGGCATTCCCCCCTCCCTCACCAAAGGTTCATTTCCTGCTGTATCACAAGCTTCACATAACCAAAGATAAGGTTACACAGGATAGCCTAAATTAACATAACTGCTTGAAGTTACCAGAAGAAGGTCCTGGTCTCCATTCACTGCATTTAGGGCCACGCTCAAATGACCCACCCTGTGCCACATCTGATACTTACATGACCTCTCCAAAGGCTATAGGCAGTTTCGACAAATAAATGGACTGAAGAGCCACAGAGAACCAGAGCTGGCAAGAGGGCCTATTTTCAAAACCAGTTCATTATCTGTTTTGTCATGCTACAAACTAGCAAGCATGGCAGAAAAACAGGGCACTGGGCTCCTGGGAAGAGATGAGGAAGAAAGGGCAGCAAGATAAAAGGTTTTCAGCATCCTTGAGATACAGTTCCAAACCCTGGGGGACAGGGGTTTCCAAAAGTTCAGAAAAGATGCCCACAAAGAAAACTGGGATAATGCAGCCTGAGGTTATTTGCTGTGTGCTCTCTCCTTCAGGACTGATGTATTTGAAGTTTCATTTCTACACAGTGACAGAAAGATTCGTGCTGCTGGCTAACAGAGGAATGCATCTTTGAAGTGTGTCCAGTTATCTGTGTTCAACCTGCATGGATCTCAGTGCCTGCCGCATTTGCTCAGCATCAAAGAGATAAAAGGTGACAAGCAGCCTATGCAGAAACTAGCAACAACTGGCCAGCCAGATACTGTCAGGGGATAAAGAGCAAAATGTACAAAAAACAACAGGAGCAAGACAATAAACAAGGTTTTTACTGATATCAGATTATTCCATGTCAGATAAAGGAAAGGTGATCACAAAAGAACATTAAATATGAGTGGCTGGCAATAATTTCACAAGCTAGATGCAACAGCCATAAACCAAAGCAATGCACAAGTACAAAATTCTTAACTACACAGGCAGAGGGATGCAGAGCTATTAGCACACAAGAGAGAGAATGTGAAATACCAATTTTATCAGCCCAGTGTTCAGTAGCAGTCAGAAAGCAAGAACAAAAAGAGGGATTACCAGAAAAGGAACAAAATAAAAATCTCAGTATCAATGGGCTGCTGTGCAACCTTTAGTGAACAGCTGTCTCAAAAACAAGATAACTGAACTAGAAAATGCACAAAGAAATACCAAACATATGAGAAGAGATTAAACATTAAATACTCATGAGGATTGGGAAAGGATGTTTGAGGAAGACGCAATCTATCAGACACCATGACTAGCATGGAGAGAGTGAAAAGGACAGGAAGAGGGAGGAATACCCAGGCAAATTATAACTGCAGGTTCTAATGCTTTTCCCCAAACATGTGTTATTGGCAGCTGCCAGAGAGCTTCTGAAGCAGACTCAGCACAGAAATGCTTATACTACATATGGGAACACAGCCAAAGAAGGAGGCCTTGGGGCTACTCTTTAACTGTATAACAAGTCACAGATCCAGCACTGTAGGCAGAAACAAACCGTCTGAATTTTAGTCCTCTGATTTTCTTCTCTTAAAAAACCTAATTCCCCTGGACACAGTCCTATATAAACACAGCCTTGCCACCCAAAGCCTGAACTGGTTTTCTACTGCTTCAAGTGCACTGGAGGTTTGACTTTAAAGCGCAAGTGAAGTAACAAGTGACAGCAGCCTGCTCCTGTCCACATGAATGTATCAGTCATCTACTAATTCACACCATATTCATCCCACTAAATAAGACAATCCTGCAGGTTATTTAAACATAGAAGGCTGTATTACACTGTGCAAATTGAGACCTTTTTAACTGGCCAAAAGCATTAAAAAAAGTTACATACAATATAACAATATATTCTCGCACAGGTAACTTCAGCCTAAAAGAGTAGGTTAAAAAAGTGAGGCTAAGCTAAGATTTTGTTGCCACCAGGCCACTTTCTCTTCTGCCCCAGAGCAAAGTTTCTCAACTTCTCCTTATGTCAGGACTAGCAATCACAGAGCCACAGAGAGACATGACGCAGCTAGAAAGCAAGCCCTATTCAGACTAACATGGGGCTGTGGTATGGTCACTGAAGGGACAGTGGAAACAGTAAGACAGGGGAGAAGGTAAGACAAAACCTGTCTCACCAGTTTGGTTTAAGCCAATTGTTACTGTGTATCTTCAGGTAATCCACATCTGAGACAGATACCAGCCTGCACTGTGTTGCTTTGCTTAATGGAAAGCAAACAGGTAGCTCTCTGCAAACAACTGCAAGGGTTTTGAAATTCAAGGAGGGTCTGGAGGAAGAAGGCTGTTTTTAACCTGCAACAGTTGCTTGGTAAGCTGCGAGTACCAGTGATCCATTGTGAGCGCCTAACAGTTTCATGTTAACATTCTGCTCAGTTTCCAACTTCAATTAAGACCACTGAAATGCAATTTTACTGCTTAGGTTTTATACAAGTGATAATGAGACACAGTTTTCTTCATTTGATACTCAAGGATGAAAGCTGCGAGTAATTTTGACTTTTGGTGTAGCTTTAGGGCCCAAATGCATGTTTCAATGAGAAGACAACTAAAGCATGAGCAAGTAACCTACCAGCTGGCTTGATCTTTACCAGACACTATCATTTAACATGAGACAGTTGGACTCTTTTTCCTGGTTCTCCCTATATAACCCATACTGCTACTGAATCAAAGCAGTACGGTTGGGTTGAGACTACAGATAGAGAAATACATTATTTAGGAGGTGCAATGACCAAGTTTTATTGTTTGCATTATACATGGTAACAAAAGTTAAGATTATGCTGTAACAATAGGAAGGATCGTCGTGTTATTCTCTGGTTTTGAAGACAACATAGTCTGAAGCCTACAGTCTGCACACAAGATCACTTCAAACCCTAGTAGGAAGTGATAATTATAAAGTTGCCAACACAAATTTACACCACAGAGAGAAAAGTCTGCTGTTTGATTTTCATTGTCCTTTTGCTTTTAACAAAGAAGCACAGCAAAAACTGTTGCATTTAGCTTTGATATTAAAAATAGGCTTCTGTGCCTGTTGACGAGGTCAAAAGATCCCCAGCTATGCTGCTCTGGTTATTGTGAGCATGCATTCTTTTGGCTACATGCATCACAACAATTCACCTTACCCAAAACAAACAGATGTAGTAATTCATGCAATATGCAAGTGTTTTGCAATGTCCTTTCCTTTAACAGGACATAAAGAAAACAGGAAAGACACGTTACTGCCTGTGAATCAGAAAGCCTGCACTAAGACACTATACACACAGTAGACTATCCCCCAGCCACTACAAGTGCTTCTGCACGGATGCAGATGATATTCTTGTGAGGGCTGCAATCCTACAAATTCCCCAATTACATCAATAAAACAATTCCAATATATAATTACCATACAGCCAAATAATAACCTATTAATCTGTTAATTCAGCTGGACACCGGAACCTCCCTTTACTATTGACCACATATTGCCATTCTAATAAGATGTCCTGCCATTTTTAAGTCACCTTTGTGCTGTTTCACTGTGCCTAGCTTAAAATTACTTAAATACAAGCTAACTGGGTGAAACTGAAAAAATGCAGGGCAGCGTTTGTTTTGCACACACATCCCAGATGGCACCAAACTGCCATGGTAGCTATAATAACAGAATCCCACTTTTTTCAGCCCAGATTTTTCAGAAACCTCCCTCAAGGGCTACTATCAATTAGAAACTACCCAAAAGACAAGTGGATGAGAATTAAAAAGAGCAATGCACTAGGATGACAAAGGAAAGCAGCTAAACAGATCACAACAGACAATACTAAAATTAAGTGATCCCTAAACAGCTGTGATACAGATGGAGATTGCAAGAGTAATAGTATTTAATATATTAGCAGAGCATTACAATTATGAAATTAGACTTGCATCCTGCAAACGGAGCAACTGTTAAACCCAGGAGGATTCCTGGTGGGGTCAACAACTGTCCAAACCACCCCACTGTGGAACAGAAGCCCTCAATATTCCTCCTGAAAAGAAAAATACTAAACCTAACTTTGCCACTGTAATGGTACTCTTACCTAGGTCAACGGTATTAGGTTCCCAGCTAATGGTAACACTGGTTTTGGTTGCAGCTTGACAAATTACTCTTAGCAGAAACCTTTAGTTCTCTCTATGGGACTCATACCTGCTTTATAGCTTGTTGAAGTTTTTCCAGGTTTATTTCTTTGGCTTCTTTTAGTAATGTCTTCTCATCCATCTTTAACATCGAAACTCTGTACTGGCACAGTTCCACCACAACTACATCAGGCTGCACATCTTGTATTGTCTGAAAAAGATGAATTTATTTACACCAGTTTAGGAAGGATTAAAAAGAAATGCAGCTAATATCAACACTTCCATGAGAAAAGGGACTTAATAAAAAGCACATTCCAGTAATCATTTTTAATTAAAAGAACAGTGTAAGAGTAAATAAGAGTTCTCCAAGTAACTATGTATTGAGAAATATTTTAAAGAGGATAACAGTGAAATGCTTTATATACTGGATGCTTCAGGACAGGAAGGTGCAAAACACATTATGCAGGGCAGGAGGGAAGAAAAACTTGATGTTAAACATTTTACATTCACAAAGTTCCTTTGACCATACTCCACAATTATTTGCAATTTGAGTTAGAATACGCTTTGTAAGAACTAAGGTTAATGATTCTGGCCCAAGAGTCCTCCCCATCTAGCTCCTGGAAAATAAAGCCGCTCTAAACTGCAGACTTTGCATGAGGTAGAGTATGAAATAGTTCCTACTTTACTAGATCTTCAGAACTATTTGCATCTTGAGAATGGAATCCAAATTTGGGATGCCATGGTTTTACAGCTTAGTATTACACAACCCAAGCAGAGAAAAGCTGTAAAATGCAGCCTGTGTGCTAGGCTTTGCATTTTCTCACAGCATGTCCCCATCACAGCAAGTATACAACAACCACAGTATGCACTGTCAGTGCGATGTGATGCTGTGCTACGACAGGCAATGTAAATTCCCTAGCCAGACTTTTACTTGTAACACTGGCACTGTAACTGCGTTATTTAAGGACAAATAAAAATATTTGAGATGGGAAAGCAATGTATCGCATAAAAAAATTATTAAGGTAATGTGTCTGCCTCCTAGCTCATGCCACAGTGCTGTGAGCCCTCCAACAGCTAGTAAGAAAGAAGAGTCTGGAGGTCACAGCGCAGAACCAAGTCAAAGCTGGACTGCTTTCTACCTAATGCTAAATTGACAACATTATGAACATCCTGCCAAAGGGCTCCCACCTAGTATTTACCTTCACTACATCCTTTTTGCTGCTGTCACTAAAGTGGGCTGTTCCAACCACATATACTTTAGAACCATCCTCAGCGTCAAGCTCAGTCACAGTGCTTGGTAAAGTAGGCTTTTTCTGCCTCTTCTTAATCTTCATCTCCAGGAGAATTTTAAATGCATCTGCATCAGCTATAAATGTAAAGAAAAGCAGAAAAGAAAAGCACACTTGACTATAAAGTGCAAGTAAGTAAAACAGAAAAAAATGTCACCACTAAACAGCAGAGCAGAGCTAAAAGGCCATTGATTTACCACTGTAATCTTACATTCAATTCTGAGGCTACATCATTGAGAGTGCCACCACTGGAGAGGCTGCCTCCAAGCATGGGTCTCAGTCCAGGTTTCCTACCCTGTGGACACTGGGACAGGCTGTCCACGCAGTTCAGTAAGGGAAAGAGAGAAGCTGTGTGGCAGGTGAGGTGGACAGAGAAGCAAAGAATACTTAGAAAAGGTATACACTAAATTGAAGATAAAAAAAAAAAAAAAAAGAAAAAAGAACATTTTTTAAATTCTAGAACAAAAGCATTCCCTTTTGGGATTTTATCTGTATAAAATAGCAACACAAGTACACTGGTGTGAATGTGCTGGTAAAGTCACCTGCACATATAGGATACCTACAGTACCGGTCTTAGGCTTTTCTGTGATTAACACACCATGGATAAGCATACAATTGAAAATTAAACCTTAAGAGGTATTCAGGTCAGGAAACCAATCATTCTTCTCTACTTTCAACAATGAACTATTTACAACAGAATAGTACAACAGGAGTTTAGCCCATCTACGTCAAGCTTGCCACAGCAAACAGGAAAAGCTATCAGGTCCATTACAATTGCTTGTTAAATGCCAGAAAGCCTCATTAACTGAGACAGAAAAGCTTCAGTTCTGCATCAGTGGGAAACACAGTAACTTTGAGTAAATCATCTTTAAGCTGTAATGAATCTTAGGAATTAAAAAAAAAAAAAAAAGCCATCAAGAGTTTTGTTTCCAACCAACTCTCTCTCTCTGGCAAGCTGCTGAACAAGTTAGCAGAGGTCTCAAGTGGTCCAGAAGCCTGGAATAAGATCATAATCCCAGGGAAAAAAGTAAAGGTTAGTGAACAGTTTGCAGGCAGGATGTCAAAGATGCACATAAATTACAGCTTCCTACCATACATTTATTCAATGCATCAGGTTTAACTCTGTGGCTCTGGCCACTCATCTCAAGATTTCATGTCAAAACCAACACAAACCCAAACAAAAACCACAAAACAAAAGCCACCCTCCAACACCCTTCTTAGTTAGCATTTTAGTACCCTACTACTTCATGGTCAATACCCAAGAATATGGTGTGTTGCAGTCAGTATGGTCTGATTTAAGACCTAATGAAGGGTTGGGGAAAACTTATGGTAAAAGCAAGAAGAGGTAGAGCTGTTGCATTTGCATCTCTCAGTCACATAATCATAAAAGTAATCATACTAGATCAACCGAAATCTACCTGAACAAACATCCTCCCCCCACAATGGTCAAAAGTAGGTATCTAAAAAAGAATGTAAGAAAGGGAAGTGTGCACAACACCTTCTCCAAATACCCTCCTAGCCTAAGGCCATTTATAGGTCAGATTCCAACAGCTCAAAGTGGTTTCTATGTATTCAGTAACCCTTAAAGGCTTTCATCTCTATTAATTTTCAGGGCTTCACCTCATACATATATTCAGAACTAGACTGAATAAAGTTTCATGTGAAGAAAAGCTGCTGTAGCAGTGCAGTACCAGATGTTATGATTCCTTGACATAATCAAGGAAAACATTCTCAGGAGCAGCTATGATTTTTATTAAACCAACTTCCATATCTGGAGTAAAAAGCAGCATAAAAAATTAATCTGCTTCTTTAGGTCTGAATGGTTTTCCCATAGCTTTAGTCAAGGCTCTGTTTGCTCCCATGATTGTTATTTCTGAAAGCTGCAATCCTTAGGGATTATTGAGCAACTTCAACATTACAGCAATGTTGCTGTTACCAACTAATTCACCCTAAGGTGGTTCAGAGCTTATTATTTGCCAGAAAGCACAATCTAAATGTTCCTATTGCTCATAATGAGCACCATGTGCATTAACATGACAACAGCGTATCACAAAACGTAAAGCAAATCTTAAGAAGCTTTTGGTTTGTCTCCCCTCAGAAAGGACTGTCTGTCATGATCTGATCCTTACCACTAAAAGGTACGGACTGATGCTCTTCCTGGGCTTCACAAGACAGTTTTGGCTGGAATAATACTTCTATTCTTGCAGGCTTGGCTTTCATATCAAAATACTATCATGCTAGCAAGGGGAAAGTATTCCACTTGGAACAAGTTATTCAACATCACAACACTAAACGCCAGAACGTTTAAGCAAATACATACTTATACGTCTCTGGCTTAGAGAGCAAAAACTGAGCTTAAAACAATAGCCAAATAGATCTATTAAAATCACTAACCATTTACTTTCTTTTGAGAGCATGGGAGCAGCAAACTGACAATCGATATGTCATTGCTCTTTCCAAATTTGGTTTGTGCAACTGGGCTTTTCCACAAATCAAGAACAGATTAAGTCAGATATGACCTCATTCACATCTCCCTTGTGTGCCAACAGCCACATCCTTATTAGGGAAGGAAAAGGCATGGACATTTAGCTTAATAAACTTCCAACGTGATACACCCTCCCCAGTCAAACCAGAAACATACTGATATTCTGCGATACACTTGATGTTTCCTTTGGGCCATCTTCTGGTGCATCAGAGGAAGACATTGGATCTGCAGCAGCCTGTATGAAACAAATTCAAAAAGAGGCTGGGAATTATAATGAAATGCTTTAATGCATCTTTCCCCTTGTGAGTCTGCTCAACTTGAACCTACATATAATATTCAAGCAAGTAAATAATTTAAGCAGTGTGAACAGTTCAAAACATCTGTGGTTTTACAACTGTTTTTCTCCTAGGTGGGTAAGTATGAGAAATAACGTATTAACAACTACTACATGCCTATTTTAGAAGATAATATTTATACCCGGCATGACATTAAAAACCAAAATCTGATTCTAGAATAAAAAGAACGAGTTTATCTCCAGCACTACTATAGTAGTATATTTCTGTGTTGAAAGCCAAAATGTGCACTGATTATTATAACATCATTGCCATTTATAAGATGGCATACTTGACTCAACTACCAGTAAGCATTACTCTGCCAGGAGTCTGACAAAGTTAATCGATTCTCACAAGAATACACACATCCATTCTAGAAGAGTCTGCTCAAGTATTTTATTCTCTTGGAATACTTACAATACACACATCCAACTTAAAGTTAATGGGTATGCTGGCTTTACATACATCAGAAATCAAAGTCAAAAGGATGCAAAGCATCTGCCTAGTTTTGCTCTCTAAAGTGTCGGAAAGTAATCTGAAAGATTCCCAAGATTAATATTAAATATTATTACCAGAAGTACATAAGGCAGATTTTTGGCTAACAAAACCTTTCTTATTTTTAACTAACAGGCAGGCTTTAAAACCCATGCACAGAACTCAAACACTCCCAGTCATTCAGACTATGTCATCCCTGTCAAAAAGGCAGGATTAATGCGGAAGAGTTAAGAATCAGTGAAAGCTCAACTCTAAACTGTATTTAGGCAGCTGTATTAATTCAAAGTTGAAGCAGGATGATCATTGGGAGAATCTGGAATTCTTGAACAACATTAAGTCAAAAAGTTAGACAGGATGTGAATCTACCATCACTCAAGTGCTTTCCAAATGAAAGTCAGTATTAATGAGTCAGCAAGCAAGCAGCCAAGCTTTCCTAAAGGATGTCAGATTTTGAGCTGGAATGACTGGTTTATTTACTTTGTACTTAACCTGGTGAGATTTAAAACAGGACTGTACAAAGCACATCCAACTGTTAAAAGCTTTCAATAAGAGCAATTAATTTCTTCTTGCATTCCATTACGTCAAACAGTAATTTTCAGATAATAACTCCTGGTGTCTTACTTTGGCCCCACTGAAGGCAAGGCAAAACTTACCGCAGATTTCACGGAGTAAGACCAAAAAGTACAACAGCTTTACAGTGCAAAGTTTAAAACATTCACAGTTGCATATTACCCATTCACTACAACGCAGAAGTCTGTTTGGTGACAACTGCAAACTGCAATTATACTGCAAATTGCAATTACATTCACAAATATAATTTAACACCAGCTCAGCTTTTGATCGCAACATATGGCTTGAATTTGCTGCTTGCATACGTAACTCTAGTCACAAAAATATTTTGGAAAAATGTATCCATCTAACATATGGAATTAATCCTGTCACTTATGCTGGCTTTGTCACCACAACATCATCGCAGTGGGAAAAGCACTAAGCACCACATTAAGTCTGCTGTTCCTTTCTTCATTTTTTAATTAACAGAACACAGGAACAAGCATTCTTTTGGCTCATAAGGAAACGCTCCTGAGCTTCACCACAAAAAGGTTTTGAAATACATGGATGTGAAAGGAGAAAAGGAAGAACCTAAATGTGGTTAAAAAAATAGCACTTTAGCCGGAGAAAAGGAAGAACCTAAATGTGGTTAAAAAAAACAGCACTTTAGCTCCCCACTCCATTTTAAAAGGGGTCTCACACAGGTGGTCTCAACCCTCAGACTTTGCAGACTTTCCCTGAGGATGAGTGGAAGAACCTGGCTGATTGAGTGTCTCAACCGTCCCTGCAATTGTACTGAAAACAAACTTCAGCTCCAAGCCCTACCTCAGGCTGTTGCTCCTCTTGTATCCCTGCAGCGTAGGCTTATTTTCACCAATCACACAAGAACTGCAAGAAGTAAACGGAATGGAAGAGTATTAAAAATTTATGTTATAACTCAGAATATTTGTTTAAGAACTGTAGGGGACGGGGGAAGAACCAGTAATGTCTCTACAATCTTAATGAAAGTTGAAGTAATAAAAGCAGCAAACTGAAGATGCAAAAATGCCACCTTGTCAACTCTGCTGCTGTTAACCACCCCACCCCCCAACAATAGGATATAATTAGCCTGTTTCAACCCAGTTCTTGAGTTGCCTCTAAATCAAGAGCATAGCCCTGTTCTGACACGCACTGAACATCTCTTGATAAACAAGGGTGGATTTCATGGGAACTCAGAATTTGTGCTTTTGCTGTCTCAGATTCTACAAAAATGCCTTTTCCCTCCAGATCACTCATAAGTAATTGAAGATACAAGATGGCTGCCTAAAAGGCTTCAGCAACAGCAAAAAACTTGCTCTACTACATCAATAGTTCTGTCTTGTCCAAACAAACTACAACAAGAACATCAGCAAGATTATGACTGTGTGAAAAACCCTGGGAAGTGTGGTTTCAAATGCTTAATGGTTTCCATCTCTCAGTTCTAAGAGACCATATTGTTCAAGTCCAGAAGCTCTCCCTGAAGGTGGCAGTGCTGTGGTTTGACTTTGATGGTACTCCAAGGGGACTGCACAAGACACCGACCACACGACTTCATGCTCAGTCTTCTTATTCTCACTGCTATCCCACTGAAAGTGAAGCACTCCAAGAAAGAACTGCTTCTTCACTACAGTCCTTTGGCTTACCTCCCTCTGACCTGTTTCACAGCACATGTGAGGTCTGCTTGATTTTATTAGGCTGGAGATCAATCCTGACCACATTTGCTGCCCTGCTTCAAGGAGAGGAGGGACAAGTCAGGCTCCTGCCTTACACCCAGGAGAGGCTGGAGGCAAGTTGGCTGGGTGCTGGCATAGTCCATCACACGATGGCAAAAGCTCCCATTTCCCCAGATGCAACACTCTCTATCCTGGTTTTTAGCCTTTGTTTTCAAGTGAGTTGTTTTGCTTTCTAGCTTTGCTTAAAATACATTTCCATAAAAAGAACGCTTGCATGGGCAGTGTGAAGGTACGGAGGGACTTCAGCAATTCATGCCTTGAAGTTGTCCACTGCTAGTGATCAGCCAGTGAACTGGAGATCACAGCTGCAAGCTGGGCAAGAGAAACATGGAGTGGCCAAATGCGTAGCTTCTGTGGGCTCCTTGGAGCAAAATCCCCCTAAAACCCAACAGAGCCCCATGACCCAAGCAGGCACGAGCTACAGGCACAGCTCCCAAGCTGCAGGGTAAATACCTTGTTAAAACAAGAACTACACACTGCAAACAGTCCAAGAGGTTCAGCAACAAACTGTTTATTCAAAAACAGGCAACAGAAGTACTCCACTAGTTTTGCTACAATGCATAATTCAAAACCAGGACCGTGCCTTTCTGCTTTCTGAGGGGTCAAGTCAAGGAAACTTGGATGTCTGAGTAAGCTGAAATGGCAGATGGAGCTGAACTGCTCTTTTCTGCTTCAGTGTTTCCAGGCTTTACATGTGGTGTGCACAGCTCCAAATAAGCACAGCAGAAGGAAACCCTTGCGCTGAAGACCTGCAACCGGAATGCGACCTGGCAGCTCACTAACACCTCAGCCAGCCTGACCAGAAGCTGTCTGGTTTCATTGTGTGCTTAAGTGAACCCAGGACCTGTTTTCATCCTCTCCAGCCTCTGACAAACTGGTTTAACTATTTGTTGACTTGTGCAGTAAACCAGACTGGAAAGCAGATTCAGGTTAAAAAATAACCTTACCAAGGCATTATCAGACAATCAAACTGCAGCAGGAACAACTGCAGTAGCAAAACTGAAGGGACAGTATGAACTGGAGATGCTGAAGCCAATGCTGGCCTCTGAGAAAATATTGGTCTAACTACAGCATCAGTCAGGGGTATGCCAGTACCCTGATGCTGAGAGCTCTGGGCTTGGCTCTCAATTGTTTTATGTGCAAAATACCAGTGTTTTTTTCTGCCAGAACATCAACTGGCCCTAAACAGAAACCAAAGTCGTAAGCTTGCTGAATGTCTGCTGGGGTTTGAAAACATGTCTCTTATCTATGGGGATGCTCTTAAAAATAGCGAACTGCAGGTTTCAGTTAAAGGCCAGACTTCTACACAGAAGCACCAAGTGATTTCCACCAAGTGACATTTTAGAAAATCTCATCCCATTCTCACCAAATGATGATTCTGATATTGGAGCAAGAGAGATCTTCAATGAAGTCTACTCATGCTGACTTGTTTCTGGATTTAATCCCCCACCTCTTTGAACATGCCCAGGAATTCCAGTTATTCAGTTAACATTAAGAAAATCTTATTACTGGTTGCCAAGAGCAAACAAACTCAGCTGAACAACTGTCATGAAAAGCTGCATGTGTTCAAACTCTTCTTTAGGGTGAGTGACAAAAAGCACAAAACACATACGTCAACCAAGTAAAGACAAGGCTGGCTGCTCAGCTGGCCAGCATCCTCATCAACAATGCAGGAGAAAGTACATACATCCTGGGAACTAGTCAAATATCTTAGACTCCAAGAAGATCAAACTCATCCATGTGGAAAAGTCACTATCCTGTATATCTGTGTATTCACAGAAGAACCACATCCCACAATACTCGATACAGTAATCCTGAAACCTCTGAAGGAGGACTGAACATGACTTGCTTTTATACAGATAAGGAACCGAAGCATAAGAATCTATACATATTTCCTCTCACTGTATCCAACAGCAAGAAAAGGTACTGATCTAGATCAATTCCTGACAAGCATCGGGGCAACTTGAATCACAGCATTTCCAAATATGTTAGAGCTTGGTTTTTTTCAACCTTGCATTTATTTATTTAAATAAAGTTCAGCTTCCTAAAGAAATGAGACAAGGTAACAAGGCAGAGCTTCTTTGTCTGTGCTTGCTAAACCTTAGGTGAATTTTAAACAAACTTGGCAGGCAGATGAGAGTCTCTCTCATTCTGAGATGAAATGCAGAGCACTGCAAAGATTACTGAAGATTACAGGGGGTGGTACACGTGCATGTGAAAAAGAGAAGGTCAGCAGAACCTGCCAGGGAAGAGACAGAAATTCAGCCCCTAGTTGTAAAGCCACTGGCAAAAGAAGCTGTCCAGACAATTACTGTGTTCCATTATACATATACCACAACATCGCATAACCTCAGGTTCTACTTACGACAGAACTTGGCCCAAACATGCGAAACCAATCAAATCCCTCTCCTCCAGCTACATCAAAGGCATGCAAGAGGCCCTCAGGACATAAATCACATACTGAAAATCTCGGCTATGACAGTGCATTTCTTTCAGGCAAACTGGGAGATGCAGCTTTCTAAGCACACATAAAGATCAGAGATTAGAAAGTATTTCTGTTCTCTTATCTGCCAGGAGACTGTCTTGATCTGGAGTTCACTCTTCCTGCCCAGAGTGCTGCCAAGAAAATTCCTGGAGCTAGAAGAAACAAGGAGTCTGACCTGGCTCCTTATGATCCAGCAAGAGCAGGTTCTGCCTCTGGAATTTTCTTGAAAGGACTCCTTGATTACCGAATCCCAATTCAGTCCCCCAATTCAATCACCTTCCCCATCAAGTGGAATACTTGTTCTTGCTTCATCTTTGCTAGTCTAAGGGAGCCTGCCATTCACTGGGCGATTAAAAATTGTTCTTTATGTGTACACATATGAACAAATGAAGCCCTTTCCCCAGCTCTCAAGATACCTAGGAAACCAAACAGGAATTTTTAAGACCACCCAATGAACTGCAAGCCTGAAATTTAGCCATTATTCATCTCACTGATATTCACCTATTTCCTTTCAAGGTCTTCTTGTCCTGACAGCACATGCAGGACAACCATTCACACCAACAACAGCACTGTGGAAAAGGGGCTATATTTTTCTCCTACACTTCGGGGATTATTCTCTTCCCCTCAACACAAGTTCAGAAAGGAACACACAGGTAAGTGCAACACCTTCTAGCAATGCTTACCCTACACAGTGGCTGACAAAAGCAGTGCGAGGAAAACCTCCCTGCCATGCTATTTGACATCAGTCCTCCAGCTTTCCTAATGCAAAACAGCTTCAGCAGAGCTTCCTCTTTGAGTGAAATCTTCTCATAAACTACTGGCTCACTTTTCACACTGGGTAGTCTTAGCTGACCAAAGTGTTTCAGTTCCAGCTGCATATTTAGGCATCTGAAACTCTGAGCTTTCCGTCTTAAGGAGGCAAGAGGCACAATCGCAAGTCAGGGGTTCTGACAAGGCAAGTTACAGGCACTAGAACATGAGCTACCACTGAAGAACAAAGGTCCTTTCTTGTTTTATTTCAATTAGGTGGTTCAGTGAGAAAATCTAAGCACACCACAGTGGGTAGACAGGTATCCTCCTACAGCATGGGTGAACTTCTTCCTTTATTATCTTGTTTAAATTTGCCTTCTTCAGACAGTGATCCAGCTGAATCAATAATAAAAAAGCTCTCATGCCATACCTATATCGAACAGTCAGCTGCTCTTTAAAAAGACTTATTGAATGTTTTCTTCCTTCTGAGCTATACAGAAATTCAGAAGCAGCACTTGCTATTTTTAACATGTTGACACTGCAAGAGAGAAATAAAGTTCTACTAATTGCTCCGTATTTTCTACGCGCTGCACACACATCAGAATAACTAGTAAGAAGCTAGGAGTCACACAGTTTCACCTCTTATTGAAACAGAAAGTCAACAGTTTTTATGCTTGACCCCTCCCCCGGATCTGAGTATATGTATTACTGCTTTCCATAGTTACAACATTCACTAGCATTGAAGAAGGTATCAACAACTATCATACTCAGAGCATTAACCATGCAGCCTCTGAGACAGGTTTGTATGTACTTCCATCTTTCACAAATAAGGAACTGAAGTGAATGAATACTTCAATACATCTAGAAACCTGACCTCTGGTATCTAAACAAATAGTTCGGAGGCTGCTGGAGCTTTCAAACCATTTCAATTTTGCCATGTGCACTGTCCTTTGCTTTTAATCATTGGCCTTTTGGAAGATCTCTCCATACCTCCTCCCCCAGGACAGCACTTCCTCACAGTACATGTCAACATACCTCATTATTGTTCCTTTAGAGTCACTGTGGGAAAGACAAGAGGCAGGATGAGGACTGAATTTGATTCAGGGTCTCCAACTATCAAATGGGTGTTCTCCTGTGAGAACACAGTACAGCTCACAGAGGTCATGCCACAACTGAACCAGAACTGACCCGTGCTGGGTGTAAGCCAGAGGCACACACAAACAGCTACTTTGTGATGAGCCTCCTGACCCAGCACTCCAACACCAGCATCCCTGGCCAGAATACAGTCTCGATCTGCTCAGCGTGAGATGCAGCAATAAACATTTACTTACACCCACATGCACTAAATGTGCCATGCTCCTTTAATCCTCTAAACCTGCAGTTTCTCTAGCAATGGTTATTCAGTTCAGCTGGCACAGCATAAGCACATGTCATATTAGTGCCACTACCAATTAACAGGACTTAACTTTATGTAAACAGAAGAGGCATATTAGTACTCCAAAAAATTAAAGACACAACTGTTCTGCCACTGAAAAACTATTGTATTCTTTACCCGTTGTCTGGAATACCTAACAAAGTACCTTCCATGCCTACCATTTAACCTCCAAGAGGGTAAAAATCAAATCAACAGGTACTCACTTAAGTCTCAGCACTGCCCTCTGCAACAGAAGCAGAGTATTTAAGGTTGATAAGGCTTTTTCCGTGATTCTGCACAGAAGCCTTACAAGTGGTTACAAACAAACTACCACCAGCTCCAAACAGTGTTTCTCCTTTGCTGATAGCCTGCTCATACTCTGAAGGATGCATCAGCTGAAACCTGCCAATTAATGCAGCAGCCACAAATTCAGAAATTGGAACATATTTCAAAACCATCACCAAGGTGACCTACTCTACATATTGCATGTATCTCTTTGACACAACCCACGCCTTTCAAACTTAACTGAGCAACTGGTTCTGTGATCACAGATAGTTGTAGATTGTGGCTCTGGTTTCTCATGACTCAGAAGTTCATAAACTCCAAAACACATATTTCTTTTTTCTTCACCGTGTGAGCATCGGCAAGATGTTTCTGCAACACAAACTGTGCTGAGGTATGCAGCCTAAACTCAGGGACCTACACTCTGTAGCCAACATTCATTTGTGTACTTTGGAAGTTAAAAAAGTCACAGACAGCTAAATTAATTTTGTGAGAAAGGAGGTGCTGGAACATTAGAATATATGGCTTGCGACAACGATGCACTGCAAGCACAGTTACCTTTATCAGTGGAACACAAGAAGGCATTCTCATATATGTTTTGGTTTTAGACATTATTGCTATTACATTGACTAGGGATACTAAAAGAAATGAGTAAGCATGAGGTGAATCAGGATGCTAACAGCAGAATTGAGAACAAACAATAGGCTAAATCCTTACTGTTTTAAGAGGCTATAAAGAGGTTGCTAAATTTAGAAACATGGGACAGAAAGACCAAAGTGACATGGCCCAAACTCAGGCCAGCTACTTGGAAACTCCCTCTGTTTTAGAACCTACATACCTACCCAAGCCACATTTCTATTTTATGTCAACATGAATCATGTGAATTCAGGGACGATTTGGAACCAAAATACTTTTATAACTCTCCTGTGACCAGGAGGTTTGGGGTAAGATACCCACCCAGCACATCTCTCTCTAGGCCATTAAAAGCTATGAACCAAGTGATACTTTCGATGCTGGGTAACCCTCTACAAAACACTCCTAAGTAGAACAGCAAAACATCACACAGCTGCTGCATGCACAGTTTCTATGGAGTTCTAAAAGATTTGCTATTCTCTGTTCACTACCTACAAGCAGCCAGCAAAGGAGATGGGTAGAGAAGTTCTGCCATGGACAACAAACTACTGGCTTGTAAGATACCTGACCGTGGTCCACAGAATTGCTGCAGAACTCCATATACACGATTATTCCACCCATCAATGGCTGTCTGCTGATACACACAGAACATGGGTCTCAAGAGTACTGGCAGACACTCGCATTCATTCCTTTTGTTATGAACACTTTTAAATGCAACCCTTATGATGGCAAAACTGGGATTTTGTAGGCCAAAATTCTGCCCAACTATCAAAAGCATTATTTACAGTGCTCTTCTGTCTGCCACTTCAACTGCTAGCCTACAGACAGGAGCAAGGAACAAGCTGATCTTCTGAAAAACATACAGCCATCACAGAAGCCAAAAACATTGTTATACTACACGGGTGCATACACAGCTCTGATGTGGCATGGACCTGAAGAAAGAGGGTCACGTTTCAAGACAGAGCTAACAGGGACAAAGCTCCAGGAAAGCAAGCCAATTCCAGCCTGCTGGCCTGCAGACACAGGAGCCACAGGTTAGCACTGACCATTCAGTGCTACAGACACACACCAACCAGGAAAGTTGTCCTGCATGCTACTCCATCCAGCTGTACCACTCATTTAATGTGTGGAACTCCCTGCACCTGACAAGCTCAGTAGTTTAAAAAAAAAGATATTCCCCTCAAAAGATAATCCCTATTTCCATTCCTGATGCTGCCCTCCAAATAAATGAGAAAACCCCCCAACAACTTCTGATCCTGGTTCCTCACACGGGGCCTTCTTTATCAGCTATCCTGTAACTACTTGTCTTACTGTCCTTCCAAAGGATGGCTCCCAGTTGTGCAACACACCAGATACATGTCCTACCCAGGCAGGACCAGGAACCAGATGTACTGCACAGGTGACTGGAGACCTTCAGCTTCATCAGCATTCATGTTGCTGCTAAGCTGTGGTGCAGACTCTTGCTCCCTCCTGCAAGCGTGCACACCCTTCCTGCACAGAGACACAGCCCTCAACACATGCACCCAGTGTTGCCTGTCCTTACAGACAAGGTTATTTTGCAGACAGCCTGCAGGGATTAACCACATGAAAACATGAACTCCTGGAGCTCCAGTGTAGTCTCTCCTACAGCTTGGTACATGGTGTCATCAGGACGCTTAAATGCTGTATGTGGACATGCAAAGCCTCTGCATCCCAATCAAACCGCACAGCATATCAGGTAAAGGCAGGAGGGGGCTAGGAAGGAGGCAGAAGGAGAAAAACAGCCCCTCTAGCTACCTTTACTACTTCAAGAAAAAAGTGGAAAGGAAGAGAGCTGGTCACTGAATGCACGCATGTTTTCATGCAAATCTATCAACTGCAGTTAATATTAAAGTTATATGCCCCAACTCATTTTGGAGGCAGGGAAAAACTTAGGAGTTTCTGTGTTCAAATGCAAAACTACAGTATTAACCAACATGTTTGTAGCATCTCAAATTTGAATGGCCTTTTACAAAAGCCTTCCATAATTGAAGGCCTCACCTCAGAAATCACTCACACTGGAAACCTATTTGCAAATATTTATCTAGTAACAATCATTACCAACAGAATATAATGCTACTAATTGTAAATCGTCTATGACAGGCACCCAGTGCTGCTAACCAGCCTGGTCACTCCTTGGCAGGGCAAGGAGAGCTGCAGAATCCCTCCTTCCTCCTGACCCTGCCTGGCAAGTGATACTCAAAGTATCACTGATACTGAAGTGATGCAGGATCACTTCAGACAGCTGTAGTTATGCACTACTCCCATTAAATCTGGAGCACATCTCTGGCCTGCTTTCATCTTTCATTTTCTAAGACTGCCCCAAATCTCTTTCCCCATATTTTTCCAGTAGCAAATACGGAAAAAAAAGATGCTTTCCAAAATGTACTATTTTACAAGAAGCAACTGGATGACTCTCCCACAAGTAAGATGCCAACACCACTGTTTTACTCACAAGCTGTGGTGCCAGCAGCAGCAATGTTTTACCATATTTTGCCATATGGAAGAAAGAATGCACTGCAAAATATGTGTAACTCTCCTAGCACTGAATTTAGCAGTATCGCAGTCTACAGTTAAGACACAAGAGTGCCAGACACTGCAACGGCCGACAAACTTACCATCAGCAACTCAAGTTACTGCAACCTGAAAGTCTACCAAAAGCCACAAAGAACAGGGCACAAACCAGAGCCACAGCTGTAACCCAGTACCTAATAAATTCATTTAGCTTAGGCTAGTTAAATGTAGTTTACATCTGCTGCATAAGACCTGTTCCCTACTAAAATACAGCAGGGAAACCTTTGAAATGTGTTTGGTTTAGTTTTTTCTTTCCTCTGTTAGCTTTCCAAGAAGGAATATGTGCATAACTGAGCTGAGTAGTAGGTTCAGCCGATACACATCTCTACAAAATGGAGAAGTGAGGCCACTCCAGGCACCTCTGATATTCCTTAGGACACCTACTAATACTACACATGTAAAACAGCATTTAACTTTTTAAAGCACATCCTCTTGCTTTTCCAGCCCAGCAGCAACCACTCAGCAGCTGCAAGTTTCTGCAAAGTTTGACCAAATAAAAACATTCTCCTTCTTCCTGAAAGCTAGCAAAAATTAAACACTTTCTTTGTGTGCATACCCACATACACGATCATCAGTATGTGTATTTCCATCAACAGCCCAGCACAGGTTATGGGACACGAGATCTTTTTGAGACCTGGGTTAATCAGAACTGTTTTCAAATGAAAATCCTGATTTCACAGTTTATTGCACGTGATGCACAACGCGGCGTCTGAAGAGTCACAACTGTTTAGAGACCAAAAAAAAGAAGTGAGAAAAACTACTTTTCTCTCCTTCTGCTCACCATCGCAACCAACCCCACGCTCTTACCACCAGCCACCGCGAACACACAGCACAGCGCGCAGCGCTCTGCCCGCGCCCCACTGCCACCTCCATCACCCCCCTCGCCATGAACCGGCCCTAACGCAGCGAGCGGAAAGCGCGGGCGCTGCTGTAACCGCACACGGGGCCGCACCCCGACGGACCAGTTTCCCAGTGCCGTGCCCTCTCGGAGCTGGCGGGCCGGCAGCGCCAGCCTCCGCGCAGGGCTCCGGCGGGGAGGGGACGGGCAGCGGCCTTCGGCCTCCCCTTCCCTGCCGCTTCGGGGATTTACGCCTCAACCTCCCCGCTGCGAGACCAAGGAAGAGCTCGCCCCGGCCCGGAAAGGCCTCTCTGCCTTGCCGCCCGCAGGTTCACCGGCGGGGCAGCGCCGGGCTGGCCGCGGCCGCTCTGCCCCGCCGGCGCTGTGGGGCGCCGATCGCAGCCCTCCCGGTTCGACTGCCACAGGCGCAAGGCCCAGGGAGCGCGCTCAGCGGCGAGAGCGGGCGGCCCGAGCCCACGTCCCGGCCGCCTCCTGCCCGAACGGGCGCTGCCTGGCGGCACCTCCAGGCCGGATACCTGAAAGGGCGGGGACATACCCGAAGGGAAGGCGCCAAGAGGGAACGGAGCGCCGCTCACAGCAAACCCCCTCCCGCGGGTCTCTGGGCACGGGGAAAAACGCAACAGTCCCCCTGCAACACACACTCGCCCGCACAGAGGCTTGGCCCCAACATGGCACCACCAAGGCCCCCCGGCCCGGCAGAAAGCGGGCACCGCGGCCGGCTTTTTCCCCGCCTCCCCTCGCTCACTTGCCGTGCTCGGTGGCGGAGACGCTGCGGAAGAAGGCGTCGGCAGCGCCACGGCTCTCCAGCGGCCGGGCACGCTATCCGGCCAACATGCTGCACTAGTCATTCACGGACGGGGCGGGACCGGCGCCGCTGGGCAGCCTGGGCCTTGTAGTCCCCTGCTGCCGGGAGGCCCGGAAGCGACGGTGGGCAGCGGGTGCAGCGGACTACGGCTCCCAGGGCGCACGGGGAGGCGCATGGGCCGCGGGGCCCGGCAGCCGCGGAATCCCGCCTGCCTCCTCCCTTCCCTACCCCTGCTTGGCTGCCTTGCGCCGCCAAGCGCGCTGCGTTAGAGGTGGGGAGCTGTGAGTCCCTGCGTTTGTGCCTGCCCGTGGGGTTGGTCGGGTCTGTGCAGTGAGGGGAACTCCCGGGGTTTGCTGGTGTCTCTGCGGGAGCCCCAGACGGGAAAGGCTAGGCGGGGGTGCTGGCAGCGGGTGCTGAGCCCCTTCAGTCGCTCTCGGGAGCCTCTGGCGGGGAGTCGAGCCGCATTCCCTTTGAGGCTGCTGCTCCCAGGCCGGCCGAAGCAGCGCTCAGGGCTGCAGTGACCTCCCTGACGCCTGAGCCAGGCCCGGCGGGCTTCGGAGGTCTAGTTCGGTACCGACCTTCAAGTTCTGGACTTTAACTCTGGAGCGCTCTCCAGGGCTGTTCCCATCGTGGCTGCTATCGTAAAGCTCCTGCTGCGCTGGGCGTTGCATAGCCGCCGTTGCAAGCAGGGTGGAAATGTGCAGAGATGTAAGGGGTAAGAACACCCTTAGGCGTGGGACTGCATGAAGTGTCCACGTGAAAACACGACAGGTCAGACTGTGTCGTCTCTGCACCTACGTTGGTGCCTTCCATTCCATGCAGCCCTGCTCTGCTTACCGCTGCTGTGCTGTCTGTTCTCTTTCCTCTTGAGCTGGGTAATAGTTAATGTTTCACCCACGAAACCTGAGAGATACGTGTTGCACCACCAGCTTAAGCACAAGGGGTATTTGATGATACTTCCTATCACTAGGCTGACACATATTTTATTGGTCAAGAAAACTTCCTTCAAGAAAGGTGTGTCAAGAGTTTGTTATAGCTACTGATCATTTTCTGAAATTGTCTCCTTCCCTTTGCCTGTTTCTCTGTTCTGTCTCTGATAGGTCACAGTTCAGTGGCAGTACGGCTAAAGCACCCGTTTAGTCTGAGCACATGTTTATTACCTAGATCGAGTTTCATTAGAACAGATTTGAGGGCACATTCTCTGTTCTTTTCTTACTATCTTTGGCTGTACTTCACAGTCAGCGTTAGTTTAGGATTGGGAAGTATGTGATTATGTAGAAATCAAGTATGGACATGTTGAGACAGTTGGGAATTTCACTTCCCATTTTGGGTAATAATAGTTTCAACTTGCTATAAAAGCACAAAGCACTTCATGTGTGAACATCCAGAATACATGTAATCAAGTAAAGGTATAAGCTATGCAGACTTTCTGGGGAAAAAAGCCATCTAGTGCCTGACAGATAAAGAAGAAAATACCACTTTGGGCATTTTAACCTAGTGCTTTACACTGATTTCAAATACCTTTTGTTTCCCCACAGCTGACGGGTGAAGGCCACTGATGAATATGGGACACTGCACTGGACAACAGCAAGTTGGTTGGGTTTCCTGGGGATTGCACCACACGGCTTTTTTTGTCATCTGGGGACATTCCCACTCCAAATGCTGGTTTCCAGATTGTCATGGTTTAAGCCCAGCCAGCAACCCAGAACCATGCTCACTTCCCCCTTTCCTCCCCCTGCTCCCAGAGGGACGAGGAGGAGAATTGAAAGAATGTAACTCCCATGGGTTGAGATAAAAACAGTCCTGTAACTAAGGTATAACACAAATCACTGCTGCTGCCACCAATAATAATAATGATAAGGGACATAACAAGGGAAGAGAATACAACTGCTCACCACCCACTGACTGATACCCAGCCTGACCCGAGCAGTGATCTAGCCCTTCTGGGTAACTGTCCCCAGTTTATATACTGGCCATGACATGCTGTGGTATGGAATACCTCTTTGGTCAGTTTGGGTCAGGTGTCCTGTCTCTGCTTCCTCCCGGCTTCCCCTCCTCCCTGGCAGAGCATGAGACTCAGGAAGTCCTTGGTCAGAGTAAACATTACTGAGCAACAACTAAAAACACCGGTGCTATCAGCACTGTTCCCAGGCTGAAAGTCAAAACCACAGCACTACACCAGCTACTAAGGAGAAAAATGACTGCTACTGCTGAACCCAGGACACAGATGCAGCTGCTCTCCGCTGACCACAGTTGTTTGCTTCTGAGTCTGTTTCTAATCCCTCTTCTTCTAGACATAGGATTTTCCTGGCAGTGGATTCGCTGCAGGGCTGTAGTGTAGCAGGTGGCAGGTATTACATTGTGTAGCAGCATATGTTGAGGTCCTGCTGCTCAGCAACCCCAGTCTTAGGTCACAGCAGTGTCCCTTACACAGTGGTCATGTTTTATTGTCACTTACTCAGATTTGCTCAACTATTGGCATGTGCCAGGCTCAAGCCCTGGTTATTTGCAGTGTAATGTGTTTGGTTCAAGCTGTGCATCCTGAGTGTCAGTTCAGCATTTCTGGAGCTGCAGCTCCTCCTGCTACACCATCACTGGTGTATTGTGCAAACCTTATGAGCCCTTTGATGGACTACAGATGTATTCCCAAGCTTCCCACTGTTTCAGCTGCAAAGGTTCAATGATTTTTGGTCAGAGCTTGGAAGCACTGCCTTAGCCTGCAGGGAAGACCTCACCTGATGTGATCTGATCTAATTGGCAAGCCCTCTGCTTGTGGGAATACTGTGAACCTTGCTAGCCTGTTTTTCCTTTAGCTCATGATGCTGCACTCTGATTATGTCAGCAGTTGGATTACTTTAGGCAGTGTTTCTTTTGCTGGCTCAGCAAGAGCTGCAGTGGTTGAACATGCCTTTACAAGGACCAAGATAAGATGCAGGTTTCTACTGACAAGAAACAGTATGGCTGGAGGTTCTGACTGTGCTGCTTCAGCCTGATCTGTAGTACACAATACTTATGAAAGTGGAGAGGGAGCACTGAAATGACAGGAAGTTCATCAAACTGCAAAGACCTTGGCATTTCCATGCCTGCTGGTCCCAGGGGTGCAGGATCTCTCTCTCCCCCCTTTTCTTCTCCCCCTCCCTCCTGCCCTCATCCTTCCATCCCTTCCTCTCTCTCCTTTCTCTCTTGACAAGTTACTTTTACATCACGTTTCTCAGGAACCGATAGCAGTGATGGTGATATTAGCTAGACTTGCTTAATTGTCTTCAGCAATCTCTGGTTTGTAGAAAATAGAGACCCAGTGTGACATTTGACTTGGCCCCTGAACAGGTTGCCAGAGAAGTCACCAGGCTGCTTCCTGGACAGGCATATGTCTGTCCCTGCCACACTACGTTCTTAAGAACTTGCAATCACCAACGATTCACCACTACCAACCAAGCCAACCCTACCATTTAAACTCATGTGTTCAGAAGGTTGTTCAAGTGGCCAACTGAAGTAGCATCTGCTCACACCCAAGCCCAGAAGCTTGTGCCTTATTCAGTGCAGGTCCGGAGGACAGCCTTTTCCCTCTGCCTTTTGTAGCAGCCTTCGCCTCTTTAAACACTGTCGTGTCTCCTTTTGCCTTCTCTAGACTAGTGAGTGGTAAGATTTCTCCACAAGTCCCAGCCTCTGGCCTGTTGATGTGGGTGTGGGTCGCAGGACACACTTGCTCAGCAGGACCCTTTCCCACCACCTCTGGTGTTTCAAGCACAGGAGCGGCAGGGTGGTGGGGTGGCTGCTGCTGTCTGCTCTGCAGGGACCTGGACAAGCGAGCTGTGCGGAACACAGGCCAGGAAGCAAACTGAGTGGCCTTTGGTGACCCTTGCTTCATGATTGCTGGGTAATCCTGACTTCAGGAAGCATGTGCCGTATTTGCGTTCATTGTGAATTGTAAAGGGCAAGATCTTAAAAATGCTTATTTGATAACAAAAGGGGTTCTGCCCCTCCCTCCCAAACCAGAGCTTTCTCCCGAGGGCCGGCGCTGGGTTACGTGCGAGCAGCCATGGGGCTCAACCGAGCGGCGGGCAGGGCTCTGCGCGGGGCTGCGGCGCCCTCTGGCGGCCTCCCTACGTTAGCGCCGCAGGGAGCGCCGCCGGGCGGCAGCGTGGGACCCTCCCAAAACTTCCTGTCATCTCTGACGTGGTTTTTGGAGACACCATCCATTTCGGACTGCGAATGAGAAGCAGAAAGGACATGAGGGTTGGTTAATAGCTTCGCGGAATGTATGTGATTGGCTTCCCTGGAAGAGAGGCAGGCTTATGTCATTTCAATCTCACTTGCTGTGTTTTTATTATCATTCAGAAAAAGCACCTGCAGGCCAGATCTGGTGATATACTTGACTCCCTAAAGTGAAGAGCATGGAGTATATCTACGTTGCCTCCAGAATAACATTATCTAAACTGCATGCAAAGTGCTGAGAGGGAAATATAAGTGCAATTCTGCTGTGACCAGGGGGGATATGGCCTTCCTATTTGTCATGCAGAGGTGGCCGGGGAAGGGCAGGGATTGCAGGGATTGCAGTATCCAGGCTGCCAGCCAGCCCCAGTGCCCTGCATGGGATCCAGGTATGTGCTTCTGAAGGCTACAACCCACAGCAGTGCTGGGAAGGTCCCCACTGTTGAAGTGTGCCTGCAATGCTGCTTTACTGAGTGAGCAACTGAGTGAGCATGTTGCTGGAACTGCCTTCAACAAAGCTGATTTGGTAAATCAGAAGAACCAAAAAACACACTGCTCTAACTCGAATGCCTCTGGACTTTACAATTTACCCTTAAAACTCACATGATGCTTGCAGCCTGTCTGTCAAGAGTGGTTGCTGTTAAGGGAAGCTGATGACTGAGCAAGGCTGGTGCTCCAGGCCCAGCTCTGGTTGCTCTGCTGGAGGCAGCAGAGTGGATGCAGGCAGGCTGCAACCTGCAGAGAGGATGTGGATCAGGATGCTGCTCATGGCAGAGGGCTATAGTCCCCTTGTTCTTTCTCTTCATCGTCCTCTTCCTCTCCCCCTTTCCATTAAATTCACAGCTGGCCTGCACAGCACAACACTGTGCTCCAGGTAGCTGTGAGTGACAGCCTGGGTAGCAGGAGCTGTGTCAGCACAGGGGTGTTTTGGGATCATTTGGGAGTTGTGCGGAGTGAAAAATGTGACAGTGAGATGGATGTGAGTGACACACTCTGGGCTTTCCTTGTCCAGGGAGAAGGATCACCCAGGAAGCAAATCAGAGCTAGGCAAGACTGGAAAAAAAGGCAAACCAGAGATGTGCCCCTGCGAGGAAGCCTAGGATTGTGCAAGGTAATCTTTCTCTTCACTGGAGGAAACCAGAAGTCCTGCAAAAGAGCCTAACACCCATAGGCTTTGAAAGACAAGGAGAGACAACGGAGCTATTTGTTCCTACACAGAAACAATTAAATCACACAGTGCTTTCTTCAACTAATAACAGGCTGGATTAGAGCTACAGAGCAGAAAAGTCTGGGCTAAAGCCCATTTGCAATCCATAATGCACTCAGATTTGAAAGTTGTATGGCCTTATGGGAGGCTTTGGGTGTAATCCCTGTAATAAATAAACAAATGAATTGAAGATAAAGGCTGAATTATGAAGAACTGAAAATCATTGCTGCTATCAATGCAAGATGTGGACACAAGGAATAAATGGTAGCTCCAGAATCTTACTTTAAAGTTGTATTGAAAACCCTGGTTTAGCAATGGGACTTTTCTGTTAAATTCCTCCCTTCTCACGAGTCTTGGGGCATACATAAGAACTATTAGCTTGTCCTGCACTAACTGAGCTAGGGATTGAAAGAGCAGAGTGCAGCCTGCTTTCCACTGACTCCCTGGGGGATCACTCAAAGCAAATAGTAAATTGATTTGGAGTAGGTGGTGCAGTGGCTTCCTCACATGCCATATGGGAATTACTCAAAGTGCTGTGATCAGCCTGACTGCTCATCAACTCCCCTATTTGCATGAGCTCTAAGACTCCTTATGTGTACGTGTGTTCATTTAAAGGACAAGTCTTGCACATCTGAAGTCCCTGGCAAAGTTCTGTCATACTTCAGTGGCTACAGGACCTAGCTCCAGGAGCTTGCTGTGAGTGGGCTAAGGCTGGAGACCATCATTAACATGGTTAATATTGTTAACATTGTATTTCCTTCAACTGTGTCATTTGATTAAAAAAATCAAGCCTGACGTAGGATTGCAGCGCCTTTATTACTATTAGTTAGAAATACTCTGATTCACAAATCCCAGCTGATTTTGCAGTTTTGGGGACATTTTAGATAAAAAAGTGCTTAACTCATGAAAGGTCCCTTCATAATGCCTTTCTCCTGAAAAAAAAAAAAGAAGTTGCTGATAAAATCATTAGGCCACCTTAATGCTTAATGCTTGGTTTGTGTACGTGTTTCAGTAGTAAGGAATAGTTGTATGATGCAGAATCAGAACCTAAAATCCAAAGTTGTACCTATTTCAGCTCAGAATACCCAATTACCTTGCATGGATTTGAGTCAGAATGTCAGTTCCTGTGCCTGTGTCCTCTAATAGACCTTGAGATGAGGAGGTGCACACTCCAAGAAATAAAACTTGATCACTTTTTCTGCAGAAAATCCTGGGGCATACACCTAAGGATAAGAGTGAGGAGAAGGAAGCAGATAAAATCAAGAAAGAGAAATGCTCCTTATTTGCTTTGTTGAGCTTAAGCTGAAGTGAGGAATAGGGGGGCCATGAACATGCTTTTGATGATATGGACACAGGAATTTCACCTTAAGCCAAATGTTTTCTGAGAAAGTGAAGAATATAACGGGGAAACAAGGGCAACAAGTTTGAAAAGGACTTTTAGGGAAAAAAGGTGAAAACTACCCTATGACCACAACAGACAGCTTCCTTCCACCTGCACGTGGGCTTGTGGTCCTGATAGAGTGGTTTAAAGAGTTTAGTGCCCCTGAGGAACTTGTGAAAGTTTATGCAAATCCATGCTATCGGGCATGACAGTGTCCTGGAAGGATTCTTGTAATCTGTCTGTCCATCTCTGATGAGAATCTAGGAACTAACAGCAATAACTTCCTAAACCATTTGCTGAAGGGCTACCTTTGCCCTGCAACAAAATTCCTCCATCTGAAAATCTGAGTAGTTCCCAGCCAGGTTAGTGCCTAAATTTGCTGCTGTTCTTGGGAAAACAAAACAAAACTACAACATTATAGATGTGTATAATACTTATGACTTGAGCATCATACAAAATAAACTGGTTTAAAGCAGTGTTCACAGATGGCACACCGGAGTTATCAAACATGTTTTCTAGGTGTTGTAATAAACATATTGACCTCAGGCTCCTTTTCTTGTGTAATCTTCCTATCAGCAGAAGACCCTGAAATAATACTACTTAGCTGTGAAAGAAGTAGATGAGACACACTAAGCCTACAGATGGTAAATATCAGTACTAAGAGCTTTACCTGGTGTGATATAAATCCCGGGAACATGTCTCAGAACTGTCATTACACGGCAGAACCATTTGTGATACAAAATATTTACAAACAATTAGAAATGTGACTTAGCCCAATTTAAGTCATAGAATCATAGAATGGTCTGGGTTGGAAGGGATCTTAAAGATCATCTAGTTCCTACCCCGTGCCATTAGACCAGGTTACTCAAAATCCTATCCAGCCTGGCCTTGAACACTTCCAGGGATGAGGCAACCCCAGCTTCTCTGGGTAACCTGTTCCAGTGTCTCTCCACCCTCAAAGTAAAGAAATTCTTCTTTATACCTAATCTAAATCTCCCCTCTTTCAGTTTAAAGCCATTTCCCCTTGTCCTGACACTACATGCCTTTTAAAAAGTGCCTTGTAAAAAAATGTCCTTGTAAAAAAACCCAGGAACTTACTTCCACACATGTGGAGATTCCTTACCAAAAGTGAACTTCTTCACAAGCAAACTTATCTTAGGGATGGTAATAATGGCCAGCATTAAGAGAGCTGTGATCTGCTAGCTAAATCTGCTTTTTCTCCTAAGTACTTTAAAGGATTAAGAACATTAAGGGGGTGGGTTACCTGGTTGTCTGAACTTCTCCTGATGCAGGTCCATTCCATTTCCTCATATCCTACTGCTGGTCACCAGAGAAGGGAGATCAGCACCTCTCACACCACTGCACCACTTAAGGAAGCTGTAGATTGCACTGGGGTCCTCCCCCAGTTTTCTCTTCTCTAAGCTGAACAAACCAAGTGCCTCAGCTGCTCCTCTTTTCTTGCTCTCAAAACATTCCACCAGCTTGGTCTCCCTCCTCAGCACACACTCTAATAGCCTGACATCCTTCTTGTATTGAGGAACGAAAACTGCACACAGTACTTGAGGTGGAGCAGCACGAGTGCAGTGTAGAGTGGGATGATCACCTCCCTTGACTGCTCAGCTATGCTGTGCTTGATGCACCCCAGGACACGGTTGGCTCTTTTGCTGCCAGGGCACACTGTTGACTCATTCAACTTGCTGTCAACCCAAACCCCCAGATCTCTTTCTGCAGGGCTGCTTTCCAGCCTCTCATTCCCCGGTTTGTAGGTATAACCAGGATTACCCTGTCCTGGGTGGAGAAACTTGCACTTCATCTTGTTCTGATTAAATTTCATATGGTTGGTGACTGCCCAGCTCTCTGGTCTATCTAGATGGCTCTGTAAGTGAATCTCTACCCTTAAGGGAGTCCACTAATTTAGTATCATCAGCAAACTTAATGTACATATGATTCCTGCATCCAGATCATTTATAAAAACATTAAAGAGTATTGTTCCTAAAACTGAGACCTAGGGAATGCCACTGGCTGCCAGCTGGATGTAGCCCCATTTGCTATAACTCTTTAAGCCTGACCCGTCAGTAAGCCTGATCTGTCAGCCAGTTGTTCACCCAACATATTATGGACTTGTCTATCTGTGTGCTGGACATTCTGACAGAGTGATACTGTGAGAGACAGTATCAAAAGCTTTGATAAAAAAAAAAACCCCTCAAATATCTACAATTAGATGGGTGACCATGGCATAAAGGGAAATTAATTCAGTTAAGCAGGACTTTCCCCTCTCGAACCCATGAAGACCAATAACCTTAAAAGTTCACGAAAATTGTCTCAAAAACTCTACAAACACCAAACAATCCACAAAGGAAAGTAGTCATCAGTCCTTCCTGTAGGGAATTCCAGGAAAACTGTCTGTAATTCTCATGTTCACTATCATGTTTATTAATGCTGTATTGCATACAGGCGAGCTGTGCAATTTAATGATGATGGCTTTTTTCAAAGAAAATCATGGTAAGAATATTTAAGGTTCTAACATCACAGGAGAGCTAAAAAAAAAGCCTTCATATCTGAGAGTATCAGAGAAGACAGGCAGGCTGACAAATTATTGCCCTGATTAAGGTGATGATGCCAGTGTGATGTGTTGCTTGCACACAGACTGTTTTCTTTAAGTGAGTCTTTCCTGACCTCTATATATACCCTTTGTTTATATATATATGTATATATATATATATACACACTCCATATATTTTCCTATACTCTATAGCAGGCAAGAGTGATGCTTGCTTGAGGACAGGACAATATGTGAGCAATTCAAGGAAGTTGTAAAGGTCCATGGATCTGGACCCCAAGGCTTGGAAAATCTTCTGGTACTCTAATGTTGTTGTATTATAGAAATGCCCTAGCTGTTCACCTCAGCAAGGACACAGGTTTCATTGACCCCAGGGTAACAGTCTGTGCCCCATAGTGTTCTTTAATCAGTCCACAGAGAGTATGTGGTCACCTTGCCCTCCACCTCTGATGGCATTATCTGTCAAAACCTGACAACATGGCAGAGATAAAGAAGATACACGTGCAGGTGTGACTTAGCTGGTGCATGTGAAATACTTCCCTCTTTACTGGACCTTAATTTTCTGTTAGATGCTTCAGCTGTGGCAATTGTCCATAGGATTTCCCAGTTCCTGACCCAGAGACCCAGAAAGCATGAAGCTTTCTTGTAACCAAATATTTTTTCTCCCCACTAACCTTGCACCAACTACTTGTAGATATTTGTTGATACATACACATTGCAGGCAACATATTGATCACGTCTATGTATCAGCTGTGAATACCATAATTTTAATATAATCAGGAATGGCAGATGTTCATTCTATAAAGCTACACTTACAATATCAGTAAAACGTCTGCTGTCCACTGATTAATATGTCAAAATAATATTAAATGGTGTACTGTGTTTTATCATATCCATCCACAGAGGAATGGTTTTCTCATTTAAAGCACTGCCCAGCATCAACATTTGTGAACTGGAAGCCTCCACTGTTGTGATAAAATTAGATAGTGGTGGTTGTGCTGTGCAGTGTTACTCCCTCATTTACCCTGATTTAGTTTCAGATTGGCTAGTCCACAATTAGCATGACGGCATTTGTTTGAGGTATTATAGGAAAATAAAAGTAGTTTCAAAGAAGCAAGGTCTTTAATTTTCAAACCAGCAAAGGTGATACAAAATTATACCAATCAAGTGAAAAACAGAATAGATTTTTGCTACAGCAGATCTTGGAAATCTCCCTCATATATAAAAATCCATATTGACAAGTGTAGGCAAGTGTTATATGAATGACTTGCTAAGTACATTCAGCTGCTGTTAGTATGTGAATTACATAGGTCTCAATATGTGAAATACTTAATACCCTCAGCTCTTAACAGAACAAGCAGAAAATGAGTATTTCTAGTAATATATTCAGATCTTTTAAAGATCAAGAATAAAACCTGGCGATGTTTAACCTTGTCTTGTCTTCCCATTTCTCCCTGAAATGAAAAGCCTAAAACCCTACTTCTTTATGAGTTCCTTTGACATGGCATATTGTCAGTCTTTCCCACCTATCTAGCTTTTATGCTATTTTGATATACTAGTGTTCAAACATATCTAATGTTCAGCACATAATAATTTTTCCATGGGTGAACTGGAAAGTGCATTGAATTTTCCTTTAGAGACTTGCTCAAGGCATGGATCATATTATCCTCTGTAGCTATAGGGAAGCTACAGCTAAAAATAAATTTTGTGCTTTATTTTAAGGTTAAAAAATACATTACAAGTAAATCATTAACCCAAAGGAGCTCTGACTGTTGCTATTTATAGTAAAGTAACTGATCTATAATAGAGATTGTATACCCAAGTTCCTAAAATAAACTCAGTGTGAAAAAAATAGTACTTGTGATAATGCTGTTGTGAAGTACATTACAAGACACAGCAGGTTGAGCTCTGCCTTAGGACTGTACTTGCCACAGGGGAAGACATCTCCTGCTCAGCTATGCAAGTTGGTGGGAATCCCATCCTGATGCCACTCTTATCTGCTCAGGCTGCATCCCACAGTCTTGCTGATAGAGAAGACAGTTTACTCAATATTTCCTCTTGGGTCAAGGGTTTGCAAAGGGACCATGAGTAAGTGGGATTCCATGATGTATTACTTTTTCCTGAAGCGACTTGCAGCTGGAAGTGAGCTGTCTTGTGAAATGTTAAGACTTCCACATCCCAGAGTTAATGGGAAGATTAAGGGGAAATTCTTTCTTCCTCCAAGGCCATCTTCTTTTCCCATCCAGCCTGGACTTGCACCACATCCATGTTGCACAGCCCTGAGAGAGTGTAGAACTATGACTTCTGTTCAATTTGATTCAATTTAGAGTAAAGATATCATTCAGTTTTACATAAAAATAATTTGGATCAATTGGATTTTGGTAACTTTCCTTACACTGGATAACTGCTTTTCCTATTAACAGTTCTATTGAATTCAATGCAATTGAATTTATGGTGTAAGAGGTCACTGAACATGACAAAGCATCACAAAACCAGACTTTAGTATAAGAAAGCTTTTTGTTTTGTATTTACAAGGATCCCACCCAGTAGGCATCATGTCCATGTGAGGAGCTCTTAAGAAAATCTCCAGAGAAGAAAATACCAATACTAAATAGTTATAATATCAAAAATACACAGGTATAACAGCAGGACACTATGGTGGCATCACAGGTGTTCTGGTTTCCGCCAGGGTAAGTAAATGGAGGTACTTTGGCAGGTATAGTAGCTCTCCATGTGTCATGACATGAAAATCTCATTCAGGTGTCTAAGGAAAGCACACTTGTGAATGCTAAAGTAATACTGCTTTTTTTGAAGCTACTCTTGCTACCCATATTTTCACAGTAAAGCTTCTAACTACCTTATCTTGCCTTCTGTGCCAGTGTTGCCCCTGGTTCTTGTAGCCAGAGCTACCTTAAATAGCTGTGAACTGGAGACCACAAAAGGACTCAGTTTCCTTGAGAAACCATGAAGAATCAATCCCTGCATTGTTTTTCTCTCTGTATGGACTGATTGGAAAGAGTCACTTCAGAATTCCAAGTGTAAACTCAGGCAAAAAAACCCACAGAAAGTGGAGCTGGAAAACTGTATGGTGTATGGACATCATCATACCTCCGCCAGGGAAGAGATGTAACACCTCAGGCATGCCCAAACTGAAACAGTAAGAAAGCGCAAAATTTGTGCTTCAAGCAGACTGCTTTTCCTTCCCTAATAGTATTGCAAAGCAGTAATTAACTACCTGCTATCACCCACATATCCTTCAGAGGCACTGTTTGGCAGGCTCTTTCCTGACACTAAGCACCAATTTTCTCTGAGATATATTGGTTTGCATTTCAGTCTCACTGTATTTGCTGCCTATGTCTGTAAGCACTCTTTAATAATAGGTATTGCTGCTCTTACTAGTGGGTTAGGTACTTCTGAATCCTCACTTCTTATGGTGACACTTTGCTTTCCAAAAAGACGTGTAAAAGAATATCACTTCTCTTTCATCAAATTGTCAATCCACATATTGCATGCAGTATCATGAACTGCATTCGCTAGTATGATTTCATGAGTGCCTGTAACAGTTTTCGTACTAAGATGCAAACATATTTTATGACTCTGCCAATGTCTGAAAAATCAAGCTAGTCTGTTTCCAGACACTTAAGCTGTTTCATTGTTTATAGCTTTCCATACACTCAAGGAGCTCAATCCTACCTTCTCTACTTACACAAACAGTTCCAGTAGCACAGCTTATGAGAATGGGCAGAATTTGTCCCTGAAAACCCATTTCACCCTGGTTAAAAAGATCACAAATGTTGGTATCATCTGGCATCTTCCAACACTGAATGCTCAACAAGATGTTTGGAGGAAGTTCAGTACTTAACTGCCAGTGAAACCGGTAGTTATTATGTGCCAAATACTTCACAACAGTACCAATAGATCATAAAGCATCTCTATGGAGATACTTTTAGATTTCTGCACCCTTAGCACCATTCTTCATCTCTGACACATGCTGGAGGAACTTGGCTGACAACAGAGCTGCCCATATGCCCTATATTTTGACTACTCCTAGCAGGCATAATGCATCCCAAGATACCTGTACAAGCCTGTTCTAAAGCTATTTCACCTAGCTGCTTTCAGTGCAAGGAACAGCAAGGGTAACAGAAAACACCACTTGCTGGTGTTCATTTTGGTGTTCCTTATTGATGTTGAAGCCAAATGTGGCTTCAAATTTGAGACAGTATCCAGAGAGATAGCATTAGCTCCAAAAACCTATGAGAAAGCATACAGAGGTAAGGAACCTCTGCTGCAAAATGGCAGCAGGTAGTTTTGAGGTGTGGGTAGTTATCAGTTCAAGAATTCAAAAGGAAAAAACACTGCTATGAAAGGGATAAAATCTAAGAAAACCATCAGGTTGGAAGATGCAGCAATGATCAGCACATTCCAGGGACAGGAAGTTTAAACCTGGGCTGCGGTACAAGTTAATTTCGAGGTTTCAGCATGCAGAACCTTTTCATCTGTGGGTGCCCAGTGCTGCGGACAGCGGGAACCGCCAGTCCACACGCACTCACGCGTTTGCTACACCCCAGACCTCGGAAAGGAGTGCTAAGCACTGCGTGCGTGTGTGCGTGCGTGTGTGTGTATGCTGCTCCCTGGGTATCGCTGGATGCACACTAGCGTAAGACGGCAGCTCGCTTACAGGAGGACGGCACTGGGAGAGGGGAGGGGTCCCCGTCCCGGCCCGTTCCGTCCTTTCTGGCCCCCAGCGGGGGCCGCCCCGTCCCGCCCGCCGGGCTCCGCACCGCGGAGAAGCGGCACCGCCGGGGCCGCGCCCCCGCGCCGGGCACTGAAAAGGGGCGGCCGGAGCGGCCCAGCAGAGCCACTGGCACCGGTCGCCGAGGGGGGGAGGCAGCTGCCGGCCCCGCACCGAGGGAGAGCTCGGACACCACCCGCCAAGGCGCCCTCTCCTCCATCAACCTCGGGGAGCAGCGGCACCGACGGCCGCGGGACCCCCTCACCGCCCCAGGCACTATGACCATGCTCAAGCTGTCCCTCATGGCCTTCAGCATCGTCTTCTGGGCAGCGGGGCTGACCATGTTCATTATCGGCCTCTGGGCCACGGTGTTTCTGGGGAGCTACCTGGAGCTGTCAGCCAACAGCAGCCCCAGTGCCCCTGCCATCCTCTTGGCCACCGGCGCTGTTGTCATCATCTGGGGCTTCCTGGGCTGCTTCGGTGCTGCCACGGAGCACCGGGGCCTCCTGCGTGCCTACATCGCCTTCCTGACCACTGTGATGGCAGCCGGGCTGGCGGCTGGGCTCTCGGCAGTCCTCTACCGCCAGAACATTGCACAGGGATTCCAGGAAGGACTGCACCGGGCCCTGCTCACCTACGGGAAGGACGAGGGGATGGCAGATGCCCTGGATGCTTTGCAGCGCTCCTTGTCCTGCTGCGGTGTGCAGAGCTACCGGGACTGGCTCACCACACCCTGGGGGCTGGAGCAGAACGGCTCCGTGCCCTTCAGCTGCTGCCAGGCCCGCCAGGGCTGCCACCGGAGCCCGCCTGCCACACGCGGGCTGCACCACGACGGGTGCTTCCCCAAGGTACTGGCCTTCATCAGCAGCAACATGTTCTATATTGCCACGGCTGCCCTGGGGCTGGCGCTGCTGCAGCTCGTAGGCATCGTGCTGGCTTGCCTGCTGGCTGCCCGCATTCCTGCCCGACTGATGGGCATCGCCACCCTGCACTGAGATCCCCCGGTCCTGACTCTTATCCCCTCTGGCTCCCTTCTTTCCCACTGACCTTGGTGTACCGCACTGGGAAAACCATCTCTTTGTGTTCCCCACTTCCACCTGACCTTCCTCCTCCAGACTCCATTCCTCCTCTGGAGCCTGTGTCAGGTGCGTCCATGCTACAGGCATCTCACAGTCCCTTGGAGATGAGCAGCAGGTCCCCGCTGCCCCTCCCCGGAGTCTCTGGAGTGCTTCTGCAGGGAGAGGTGACAGCATGGACAGACATCACCCCCTGGGGCAGCAGGGACACCTGAGTTAAAGCTGACCAGTCTTCTAGGTGATGCGAAACATCCCGGGGCACTGAAGTGGGGGACAGGGAAGGAGGAAAGAGGAGGGGGTCTGGGAATGCAGGAGAGGTGTCTCTCAGCATTACACCACGTGAGTGTGCTGCTGAGATTGGAAAATGATGTGACTGGAAAATGGTGTTACTGAGAAACTGCTGGAGCACACAGGGTTTGCTCTGGGGACACCCACCAGCAGCTGCCATTGGGGGCTGCTTGAGAGGCTGCCCGGTGGCGTGCACCCCACCGCCGAAAGATGTCCTGCCTCTGCTGTGTTCCAGCTGTCCGGCTGCCAACGGTGCTGTTCTTGCTGTGCTGTTTCCAGTGCTGGTCTCCTGAAGATGGAGCTGCAGCTCCAAGTGCAGCTCCCTCCTTCAGTACGTGCCTGTACTCGTAGCCAGGGCATTGCTGGCTGCTTTGTAGTGCTAAGAGCTTAAACCTGAGTCCCCATCGTACAAGAGGATGGCAAAAGCTGCACGGTCAGACCGGACTAGGGGTGGCGAGAGGGGGGAAACGGTGCGTTGTCCTTCAGAAGTTTCTTTGGGGCTTTTGCTGTTAACTTCAGAATGAGTGGAATGTGCTTTCTGTTTCTGAAGCCAGGTCTCTACAACCAGAGTGTAAAGAGAGGACCCCAAGTCTTGCTCTGTTGCCTGTGGTGTCTGCAGGTCAGACAGCACTGCAAATCTACAGGATTTTAGTTCTCCCAGCAGTTCTGACTGGCATTTGGAGCTTTAGGAAAAACAAGCCCCACACTTTAGAGGGTCTTGAACTGTCACAGCTTCACCTTTGCTTCTTCCCACTTCTTTAAAACCTGTGAACGGGACTTGTATGTGTTTCTCTGCCTCACAGCACAAAGACATGCTGAACACTCCCCTCACCCAGAAAACTGGGGAGGGAGGATTTCAGGAATGAACCAAGAGCCACAAAGAAACTCCAGGATGTGGTGTGTTTCAGGAGCATGGCTAGCAAAGCTGTGGAGAATGCTCAAATGCCAACAATAGGAGCAGGACAGGAATCTTCAGTGAAGAAATGACTGATACAGATGGTGAGCGGAGTAACTGTGGGGGAAAGGGGATTAACAGTGGAGCTCTAATGCCTAGGCAATGAATGCATTAGGTGAGGGGTGAGGAAAGCTTGTTCATTTTCTTTCTTGCTTGCCTTTACTGCCTTTGACTATATGTCTGGCTTTCTCTTTTCCTCCCACTGAAGAGCAAGTGCTTGGCTGCAAGAATGAGCTAGGCAGAGCATCTGTCCCTCTGCTCCTGCTCACTTTGGGAGATGGAGCTGGCCTTGCTGTGCCCACTCACCCTGGTGAGGCAGGCAATGGGAGCGGAAATCCATTGCTGCCTCTTCATAGAGAGCTGGATCAAATGCAGATCTAACTCTCCTCCTGCTGTTTAGATAATCCCAGTTTCTCTACCTAAGAGAACCCTGCTTTGGTATTTCCGTGCTTTCTCCCTGCTGAAAATAAGCTTCTAGAATTTTGCTTGACAATGCCTCTGGGGGTGAAACCAGGGCAAAATGTGTATTCACTTAGAAAGATTGTTATCTTTGCTGCTTTAAATGCTTTATACCATTTAAAAATATCTGGAAATGCTACTGCTTCCCTATCTTCCGTGATAATGAAGTCCTTTTTGGGTTTTTTTATTTTCCCACCAGTCTCCTTTTTTGGGAGAGGGGTGGCTCAATCCTACAATGAATTTGTTCCACCTGCAGGACTGTAACTATTTCTGACCTGGGGATATTGCTGCAATAACAGGGGGCTAATGACAGCCCCTGACTTGTTGGACTGCCCTCATAAAAGTGCAGTGTTCCTGCAGAGCACAGCAGGCTTGTCAAGGGAACATGAGAGTTTCCTTAATTTACATCAACTATTGCTCAATCTTGAGGGTACTTGGGAATGTAAAGAAAAACCAAACCAAACTAATGTAAATAGGTGTTTCCATGGAAAGAGATGTTATACTCCCCAGAGATGCAAAATGGTCTAAAGTTTAAATGAAGTTTTAGTTGAAGGCTGCTGAATTGGAATGGTATTTATAAGCAAAAATCTACAAGGATCAGCAGGGAGTATCCAGTACTCGCTTACGGAAATAATTCCCTTGGGGTCAGTGCTCTCAACCAAAGCTCATAATATCAAAAGTGTAAAAAGAGAATCTGGGTTTTCCTTTTTGGAGAGTGATTCTAGCCCTCATGGATGGAACCTATGATTCTGGAAGGACAGTTATGTTGTGCCTGGGTGTTAGCTGTGGCTTTATCTTGACTGTCCGTTTTTTCAGGTATTGCATTTTTCATGTGGCTATGTAATTATGATAATCACGTTCCAGTGATTCCAGGCTTCTCAGTCATTTGACTGTTCATCTGCACAGGTGATCTCTGGAAGTGTGCTGGGAATCTCTTTTTGAGGAGAAAACAGCGCTTCATTTTTAGTGCTGATGTTTATTGTTCATTGTTTTACATCATGTAATTTTTTATTTTTGTTAGTAAATATCCCTGTACTTACATCCCCTTTTTGGAGTTGTGAACTAGTGGAATTCCTGTTATGTTCTGGAAATCAATGTCGTGGGGCAGAAAGTCTATTTTGTATGGGAAGTGGTACTTCATAAATAAAGTTTAGCAAGTGCTATGAGCAAACCAAGTCACTGTTTGAAATCCAATTCACTATTTGCATTTCTTTATGTCTCCACATGGTTTGACTAAGTGTAAGTGAAATGAAGTGTACACTGAAGTGTACAGACAGATTCATATTGTGTTTTTTTGTATTGAGAAGATCCATTAAAGAAGTAATAAAAGAGCTATTGTGGAGTGTGTTGGGAAGGGACATGTAGTTGCACTGTTTATTATAATGGTCTTCTTTACTGGAATCAATAAGCTCTGAAAATCTATGAGAATATGGCATTGCTCTTTTTTTGCTCCACTGATTACAAAAATTATTTCCTATCCTGATGCTGATTACTTCATGTGACACGTAGATGCTGTTCAAACACATTAAACCAAAAACCTTGTGTAGATACTCACTTCAGTGGATTTGTTGTGTTTTTAAGTTGCTGGGAATACCAAAATAGGAATGATAAGACTAAGTTTTAAGCATGCCAGTGCACGTTTGTATGGTGGCCAGGCTTGAATCTCAGGACACCAACTTAATGTAGTGAATAATTCAAAATGTAAACCATCATGCTGCACTCTTGGCCCGCACTCACTGAAATAGAATGAACTGTGGCAGTGACTATCTAAATGTGAAGTATACTTATATCACTGAAGATTCCATGGACTGGCTGTTTTAATTGAATGTTTATTGCCCAGTGCCTAGAATAATCATTAACAACATTAACTTTTGTAGATGTATGGAGGAAATTTCATTCTTTGCTAAATAATTCCCAGATAAGCAGACTCTCGGTAGCTGTTTCACTTGTCTTGAATTCTTTGTGCTCAGTGATTGAATTTTAATTTAATTTTAAATATTACCTAATTCAATGTTAATTTAGTTCTGGGTGGTCAGAATGGCTGCAACATGTAACACTGGTCAGCACCATCTGCCCCTGCTGGAATATGTGTTTGTTTTCGGTCATTGATAGCAGAATAGACTCCACAACTTGGTTAAAGTTGTAAAGTAGGTATGCTTTATTCAGCTGAAGACGCACGGGGGATTGGTCCTCCAAAAGGCATGCGTGCCTCAGTGCCGTTTTCCTTTTACATTTATCCTGTAAAGTCATACATAGGTATTAGGTCGCACAATACGCCTATACATATTCATATTCTATCCCCGCTTCGTATTATAATGAGCTAAAATGCGCTCCACGCATGCGCAGTGCCTCCTGCTGGTCTTGGGCAGGGGTCTTCAGATGAAGTAAGTAGTCTTCCTCTTGTGGGTAGGGGTCTTCAAGATGAAGTAAACGAGTCTTCCTCAGGCTTGAACTTTTTACCTCTGGTCCTCACGCATGCTCTTTAGGAGCTGGATGGGTCTGGTCCATGTCTAGCTGGTTTAATGAGCTATTCCCTTCGCTAGGAAGCCTTATCTTAGTGCTGTCTGATAAGGCAACTGCTGGGCTTGTCAAGCCAGCCATGATTTAAGCAGTACTCCTTGTACAACCCCCATTCTCCTCACTAGGAGGTTTTGTTCTGGTATTTGTCTGCTAAGACATCTGCTGAGCTCGTTAAACCAGCTATGACTTAAGCAGTACCCCCCTGTACATTTTGACAACCCCCCTGTACATTTTGACAACCCCCCTGTACACAATAGGCCACATCAGTTTCAGTCATCCTCTTCAGTATGAAGTCACTCATCAAAATTATATGATTTCATGAAAGCTGATCCCTTCTCTTACAAAAAGCTAATCTCAATTTTAACCTGCTGGTTATTTAATCAATTAAAAATCATACCAAATTAAGCATAGAAGCAAGCTGTGTTGCAGTTGTAGAAAAAATAAGGCTGTTGTTTGGACAAACTGAGATTTAGAATTACCAGGGTAGTAAGATTAGACCCTTGTTTCATAACAAGACCCTTGTTTTATAATATTGAACTAGAATGCCAAGAATATAACTCTTTCAAACCCCAAAAGTGTGTTGATGTTTTGTCCAACATCAGTTATTTACGGTACTTTTGTGTAGCTGACCTTCACATCCCATAACCAGAACTAAGAAGGGCCTTTATAACAGATCATACATTTTTAGAGAAGAGATGGCTTTCCTGGGGTCAGAAAACTTAAACAGTAGCAGTAAAATCACACAAGAAAGAATTTTGATGACTGCCTTGGTGACTTTCACTGGTAGCAGCTGATATTATGTAAAGCCCTTGACAAGAAGAATACTCATCTTTTATTTCCACAGATAATAACAGTAAAGATGCCCTTTTTTCATAAATCCAACAAACTACAGGAGATTTTGATAAATAGATAACATGGGAACCGAGCTAGAAATACAGTGTTTCAGATATTTTAGGTGCCAATAAAAGAGGCATGTCCATGGAAGGTTTTGGGCAGTCAAGAAGCCTTATCACAGTCTTGCTCTGAAGCACCACAAAATATTGGTCAGAAACATATAAGTCACACAACTAAGAGAGTCTGAGACATTTAATCTCAAATCTCTCTAGCCCAGAAGGTAGCAGATGTCATCAGGAAGGTGGCACTGGTTTTCATACTGTATTTGTTTGAGGTGTGCTGGTGTCAGCACGGAACAGGGATACTCCTATCTTTAAAAGAGCTCTATAGTTTCTGAAAGTATCTGTAAGCATCAGGGGAGTACCTGTTTTATGTTCAGTGCTTCCCCTTCATCCAGCCATGCATCTCTACCTGAGGGAGCTTATCAAAGCCACCATCACATCCCTGTAACTCCCATAACATCCCAGATTCTGTCTCAAACACTTAAAGAAACTTCTTTTTCTTTCACTAGGAAAGCAGACACTTGTTCATTTATTTTTCAGACACTTCACATTGCTTTATTTTGTCCCCATACTGGTTCCTGGGCTTTTTGGTCCAGTGCAGGGGCATGAAGGAAGAGCTCCAGATAGAAATATGGCTAAAAGAATGGTGAAGGCAGATGTAGTGGCTGTGAAACCGCAAGGAAGGAGAAAACAGTGGTAAATTCTGCACTGCCACAAAGAAACTTTTCTGAGCAGAGTTTAAGCATGAACTGTGAAAAGGATTTAACTGTGGGTGAATGCCTTTTGCCATTAACCTTCCGATACCTGTAGTGTTTACTTTTCGTTTCTGCCATTTACTTTGTGCGCCTTGAAAAGGTAATGAGTCACATCATACCCTTGAATTTTAAGCTTTTTGTGATGATATGGGAAGACATGTGAAGCAAACTGGAGTGCAAAACAGCTTAGTGGTAGGAACTTCTGTGGTTATTCTCCATTTCCTTCAGTGTCAGAGGATGACTATCTTTGTAAAGTAAGAATTTTACACCAGTATGTTAACTGGCCATGCACCCATTATGCTTCCAAGTGGTAAAAATAAATGCTTCTTCCCAAACTGATTTGATTGCAAACCATATACATTTCAATCTGTTCAATAGACCATTGCAGTTTGCTGACAAGTATCACAATTTAGCCTTGTTTTCTTGTGCCCTCTACTGTCCTGATGTACTTTCTGGGCCAGTAAAATTAAAATATCAAAGGATGTAGTGTCCCTTACTATCAAAGAGAGCACAAATACACATGCATTTTTCAGTAGCTCTGTGTTTATTGGTCAGATATGTGGATTTGCTTGCGGATGAGCCAGTGACATTAAAAAAGGAGCTATCTAAGGAACATACTGTTCCATCCTTGACATTAGCTTTCATTTGCAATGAACACTCACTACTATCTATTGTAGAGAGGAAATATTTTGTTAATTGTTTTAATCCATGTAATAGAATTTACTAGAGAATCTTATCTGGGCCGTAGGATTAAAATTAAACACTATTTCAACTGCTCTAATTCTATACAGATTTCTCTAATCTGCTTGAAGTGATTTCTGTGAAGCCTCACTTCTCCTGTTCACTCTTTCTGCAGATGTCTGGAGTCACCCATAGGCTGGCTCCACATCATCAGGTACTTCTTGGAGAAAGCAGAGGTAGAATTCAGGTCTCTCTTCCAGATAGGCTCCCAGAAAATGAGCTTCATGGTTTGAAAGCAGAACTGAGACATACACCTGGTTAACACAGCTCTCCCTAACAAGTAGAAATGGAGATGTGAGTGCTGTTTTGAAGCCAGCTTTCTAGCATCTGGTGTACGTGCCATGCTTCCAGTGTGTCACAGATGTTCCCCTTTGTTTCCATTCTGTATAATGTTCCTTATCTGTTTATGACTTCAAGTTTATTTATTGCTCCATTTTTGGCTCTAGACAGTTTTCATCCTGTTCTTTTCCTTTTGCAGAAGGCTCAGCAGCAGTGTTGAAACACCACCCTGTCCCTGCAAGTTGATCCAGTAAGATTCCTCCAGTGCTTCCTACATATTTCACCCTTTAAAAAAAGACAGAACTATTTTTTCACTGAATTTGCACTGTGCAATGCCTTGTTTGCTTCAAGTATAATATGAAACACAGATTAATCTTTGTGTCCACAGAGCCATCTAGCATATAAAAAGCATTGCTTGCCTTTAAGCTATTTATTTTTCTGAGTTTGCTCAATGGTATCATCTAAGCATTACTAATGTAATTGCCCTGATGCTGCTTCCTCTCCAGCTTTTAATTATGACATTGTGATACAATCAGCAGGCTGCTGGTCAGCTCCTTAGCTGTTACATTTTTGGGAACTGCATTTCTTTTGTCCTTCATCCTGGCTTTTATCATCTTGATTATTTCTAGCACCTATTGACATGTTTTCAGGACACACTGTTCTGCTTCAAATGAGATTTAAAAAGCATTTGACACCCTAAATGTCAGATCATGTATTTCATATTTAACTTGATTCATGTTTAATTCTTACAGTACTGAGTGCTGGGACTCTTTTCCAGAGCTGGTTGTCCCAAAGCTGGAAGCCATCGGGAGCTTTCTTAGGAGAAACTTTTCTTTCTGCAAAAGTAGGGTCCTTAGGTGCTTTTCTTTTATAGCCTTGTTGATGGAGACCTACATACATGAGCATAGAAAGTATAACTGTGCAACCTGTACAACAGTGTGTGCACATATCCATGCATCATTTGCCCAAGGCCCAGCCATTAGTCCTTAAGACTGGACTGGCAGAAATAGACACCACTTTCCAGAGTTTCAAACCAGCTCTGCCCTTTTTCCACAGTAGAGCCAGGACAGACACTGGACACTGAATGGTTCCACCAAGGATGGTGCCAATTCAAATTAAAACACAAGGAACCAGCATTAGCCACTGTTGCTTTGTGGGTTTTCTGAGGGCAGTCATCCTCCCATGGCCATATGAACCAGCTCAATGCAGTGAAGGGTGTGTGGTCAGGGCAGATGGCACTAACCCATAAGATATCAGCCCACAGTTTGTGGTGTGCTCTGTTATCAGTGGTTTGTGCACTGCTGATTGCAGAAAGGTCAGACACTGCTTAATGAAACCATGAAGCCCAAAGCCCAAGTGAACATGTGAACTCCAGTATGGCAACAGAGAAGATGGCATTGCTGCTGGTATGTGTTCCTACACTGCATGATGTGGAAATCTCTCTGTGAGCTCTGTGCACTTCTTGATCTATACTTTGGAGAAGAGGAGATTAAGGGGTGACCTTATTAGTGTATATAAATATATAAAGGGGGAGTGTCACGAGGATGGAGCCAGGCTCTTCTCAGTGGCAAACAATGAAAGGACAAGGGGTAATGGGCACAAATTGGAGCACAAGAGGTTCCACTTAAACCTGAGAAGAAACTTCTTCTCAGTGAGGGTGACGGAACACTGGAACAGGCTGCCCAGGGTGTGGAATCTCCTTCTTTAGACATTCAAAACCCGCCTGGACACGTTCCTGTGTAACCTTATCTAGGTGTTCCTGCTCCGGCAGGGGGATTGGACTAGATGATCTTTTGAGGTCCCTTCCAATCTCTAACATAGTGTGATACTGTGATACTGTGACCCCACCTTATGGAAAGCAGTACCTCTGTAGCATTTACTGCCTGGCTCCATTAAGGTGCCTGCTTCTGATCGGGATGTAGACTGTGACTGAAACGAGGTTGTAGCTAGGTGGGCATCAGTCTCTTCTTCCAGGTAACAAGTGACAAGGCAAGGGAAAATGGCCTCAAGTTGTGCTAGGGGAGGTTTAAATTGGGTATTAGCAAAGATTTCTTCAACAAGCATTGGAACAGGCTGCCCAGGAAAGCAGTGGAGTCACCATCCCTGGAGGTACTTAAAAGACACATAGATGTGGCGCTTAGGGCCATGGTTTATTGGTGGACTTGGCAGTGCTGGGTTAATGCTTGGACTCAACGATCTTAAAGGTCTTTTCCAACCTAAATGATTCTATGAGTGTGTAGGAAGTTGAACATGACACATGGCATTTCCTGTGATGCTAACTCCAAGCTCATGACAGCAGATGTCAATCTGATTGGCTGGTATGTCTAAAAGCAGGCAGCTGTGGTATAAAGTAGGGGCAGGAGAAGAAGGAAAGAAAAGGAAAGGGAGAAGCACCCTTTACTTACTGTATCACTGCTGGAGCTGGTCAAATCAAAGTGCTCTTTTCAGTCATTCTTCCTAATTCAATCAATGCAGTGCAGTGCTACTGAACTGTACATAGTGGTAACAGGGAGAGTTGTTTGCATTTGTCCTGATGTGGAGCAATTGCGTTGGACAGACAGCTTCTGTGAAGAACGCATCCCCATGTGCTGGACATCAAAGAGAAAGCAGACCTCAGTGTCCATCCCACCACATCTGCCCCAAAGCAGCTGATTTATGGAAGGCTTGTGGAAGCAGTATTGTCCAGGCAATCTTACATCTTTTTGTGCTTTATTTTTATAGTCAGTATAAACAGATACTTCCATATGGAGTGAGTCAATGCACTGTTAGCTGTACCATGCTGGCAGTGATTGTAACTGATGAAGGGGCGGTTTGCTGAGGTGGGTGATTATATATTCAGAAATAAGGAGCTAATGGGAAATGGAAATGTCAACTGAGGATATTAATTCATCCAAGTTCAGACACTAGGGACGAGAAGAAACCAAATCATTCTCCTTGAGTCACTTTTGATGTCCACTGCTCCAGAAGACTGTCCCTTTTTCGGCTTTGCAGAAAAAGGCCTGGCAGCCATGGAGGATTTGATGAGCAAGAGTCACCATGGTGCTCTTGCAGCAAAGGTGGTCAGCTACTTTCTCTGCTGTATTAACAAACATGTTAGGCAGCAGGACCAGGGGAAATATTAATTCTCTGTTTCTGGCACCCATGAGGTTGCATCTGTCCAGTTTTGGACAAGAAACAGTCACCAGCTGGAACTCATCTGGTAGAGGGCCACCAAGCTTGTCTGGGAGCTGGTGACCATGATATATGACAAGAGGGTAAATGAGCTGGGTTTGTTCAGCCTGGGAAAGAAAAGGCTTGGTGGGGAATCAAATTGCTGTCTTCATCTGTTTCATGGCATGATTTTAGGATTTCCAGTATGCCATTCTCTGGGTATCAGAGCTGTCTACGTCTGCAGACCCTGCACTCTGGTGTTTAATCACACAAAGTTCACTTGCAGGAACTGAGACACATGGTAGTCACACTTTGAGTCTGAGGTAAAACTGAGGGAAAGAACAGCTGTTACATGAGCAGACACAGTGTGTAGGATATCGCCACTGGGCAGTCACTGTGTTGCACCTCCAGATAAATCCTGGCAGTCTGTCTTTACTTGCAAGGAAGATGGATGCTTAATTTCAGTCCCACTATGACAGAGACAAGAAACAGTGATTATTTTTTTTCACTACCTTATCCAGCCATTTCAGGACAACTCAGTCAATATTTATGGTTGGAGATTTTATACATGATTCATCTCCTATTCTTACTCTCAGGCTGGCTGGACTGATCTGAAGCTGTGCTGAGTGGAGGCACTTGGGATGAAGTGGTGAGTTCCTATTGTACAGTTGTCCTTCCCTCACCCATTCTTGAGGAAATTTTCCACTTAGGAAAGAAAAGCCATGGCATAGCCAAGAGCAGAGACCCAGAGGAAGCCAGGACAGACACCCCAGCTGGTGACCTATGGCTCAGCAGGGCACCATGTAACTCCCAGCCTGGGTTATGAAGCGTCCCAGGAGGTCTGTCCAGCTGGGGTAGAACACACACTGGCATGGCTAACCCTGATCCTGGTTGCAGTGGTGGCTCCCACAGAGCTAACTGAAGCATCTCTGCAGGCCACTGCTGGGATTTACTCACTGTGGTTACCAGCCTGGATGAGCGTGTACTCATTGTGTACACCAGTCAAACCGCTGGTTCATAGAAGGATTGAATGAAACCTCTTGAAAAATATAACCAAATGTTAACACTGAGTAGTAACAGATGTGACTAGGCCAGTCAAGTGCTCTTGAGGCCTTGCCTTGGCATGCAGCAGCTTCTGGACTAGGATACGGCTAAGCAGGCCTGCATTTTTATTTTCTGTATCATGAGAATGTGTCACACAGCCTGAAGAGGTCAGGATAAATGCCAGTTACAAATGTGTTACAAATTCTAACCTGATAAAAGAAACTTCATCTTGAAAATACGCTACAGGGCTTTTTAGCACATTTCATCTACATGTTGTTTACAGTAAGCTTCAGTAGAATGATTGGATGCTCATATCATGGTACTGTACTTACTGAACACCATGTCTTGAGGTAATAGCTGGGTACTTTTATTCATGCAGGCACATTTTAGAAAGCAGGAGAGCACAAGTATCACCTCAGAAGGTTCCCTGGGCATCTCTGCTGAAGAACAGTGCCTGCTGGGCAATGGTGGTTTTTGGAAGTAGGGATATTACAGACACAGCAGGTGAGTTTCCTTTCAGTTGAATCCTTTGTGCAGCAGCAGGCTGCAAACAAATTCAGGGAGTAATATTATTGTTGGAGACTGACCTGAAGCTTGACCCTGTGAGGGCAAGTGTTGCTCTGCAGAGATTACAGTATCACTGTAGATATTTATATCATCATTTAGATTAATACCTTTCATGTATACGTTTGTGTACATGTGCAAAATAGGAGGCAGAGATGCAGTCGCCTTTGCTCACATGTTCAGTGCTAGGCACTTCAGATAGCTGTCATGGGCACATGCCCATGCCTCATGTAGACTCCAGCTGCTGTGGACTATAAGGAAGATGTTGAGAATACAAGAGGGAATGGTTTGGCTGTTCTGTGCCACAGATCTCACTGTGATGAAGAGCTGAAAATCAGAGTTGTTCTGGTAGACTTGTTCTCACTGGTGACATCTGATACAGTGCTTGAAAATCTGGGATGCTTAAAAGTGAAACCAGCTCAGAGTACAAGGCACCATATTCCTCATTTCTTTACTACCTGACAGTGCCCTGCTGCATTCACTGACCGTGAGTAAAGCTAAATCGTGAAATCCAGTTAGCACCTTTTTGGTAGGAAAGAAGAAGCAGGAGAAGATAAATGCTTTAGCTCACTATTTAAGATTCAGAACAAAGAGAGTGATTCAGTAGGTTAGTGGAAGATGATTATAGAATACTAGAGAAAACATCATTATTGTGTAACTCAAGTTTATCTTATGAATGCCCAGAATGTTTTCATAATGCCCTTATGTAATGATTTCCTGGTTTATTGCTAGTATTTCAAACAAACTTCTGCATTTAAAACATGCAATTACCAGCTTCAAAAAATATCTTTTAAATAAGTAGGGCACATACTTATGTAAAGGGCAGACAAAAAGCCACTTGTTCACCTCACTGCCAGGCATCTGATTGCTGGGCAGATGTATCTCACGTGGTTTTAAAGCTGACTGTAAGAAAATGGTTGCACTTTGAGATGGCAGGTATGTCACTGCTATTAATGACACTGCTGGAAACAAGAACCTTACTACACAGTTTCATATCAAGCTGTTTTTTCCTTCCCCTGCAAATCTCATCTTGTACTCTATGGTGATACCATGAATATAACTGAAGGCTCAAAATACCAAGCAGGTGTGATTGATAGGTTAAAGAAATCACTGTGATGCCTGGCAACACTGTTTGTCTCTCAGATTAAAATGATGCACGGGCACGATTTGATAGAGGGACATTTTCACACAGTGAGAAAACGGTCAGTGCTTGACATGAATTTTTTGCTTGATGCAAACATCAGTCATCTCCTGCAGATTTTGTGTTTGGAAAGTAATTCTTGTCTCTCTTTTTGGAGACCATCAGGCTGTGTAATTTTTGGTCACCCAGTAACTCCACAACCTTTGGTATTTATCTAATAGGCTGTTACAGCTTGATGATGTTATATTGATTTTCTGAAAATGTATTTATTAGTACCACTAAAAAGACAGAAAGGCCTATACAGCTGTAGGCACTCCAGCAGGTTTTTGACAATGTAATGGACACAGTGAAATTCAAAAAGTGGTAGATATCAAGCTGATTTTCAATAGGCAGGTAGGGTAGCTGGGTACCATACCATATCCTTTGAGTGTTCTGGGAAGCCCCTCCAAAGCTCTGTATAACAGAGGCAGACCCTAACTGTCTTGTGTAGACTCTCTCTCAGTGCATCACCAAATCTAGCTGATTTCAGATTCAGAGGGCAGCAGCTCTGTATGGCTCCAAGACCTCACAGTAAACAGTCTTGGACTCTGTACTAAAGGGGAAGTATCAGAGGAGCTTCTCTGTGACCACAGCTGTGGAAAGAGGTGATTCCTCACAGGCTGGCCCCTTCTCACAAAGATCTAGATAACTGAAATCCTTGCCAAGGCCTAGGCAGCAGTCAGATCCTGCAGTGCTGTTGTCCGGTGCTCCCTATAAGCTGCCCTAATCACTGATGCTATACTATATACGCATATATACACTGTATCAGTTCCTTAAATATTTTAAGATATAGCACAGCTACAGAATTATTTTTCATTCCTTGTTTTGTATTTTGTTCTCTGATGTGAAAAAAATCTAACAACCAGTCCCAAATCACCACCACTTTTCTGTTTCATTGGACCCAAGTTAGGCTTTTCCTGCTCATGTACTTTTACTTCAGGTATTTCTTCCACCTAAAGATGAATATCTTTCTGCTGTTGCTAGGGCTTTCCAGGGTGATCAATCATTGGGAAACTTGAGCTGTCCTGAGTGAAAGCCAGAAAATGTTCTTTAATTTCATGGGTCACTTCCACTTATGTTCGGGCGGATACGATCCAATACCCATCATTTCAGAGACTGACCTTGCCCATCAGAAAATATACAAGCAAAAAAGGTTTAATCCTTCTTGCAGCCAGAGACACAGAGACCTGAGGGAAAGACTGGCTCAGGCAGTAACCAATGTGTTTGCTGCACACTGTGGATGCATCCTGCATGTGGGCTGAGCTGCCGGCTGTGCTCAGTTACCTTATGTGGAGCCACATATGCCGGCTGTGAAACTGCTCTCCTGGCACATTGGTGTAAGTTTGCTTTGTACAGAGTCAGTATTCTCCAAAAAAAGAGCTTAACTTTTGACTGATTCAACAAATTCTGCCTAGAAAAAGCTGTTTGACTTCCCTGGGAACTGCTGGGGTCCCTCACTATCTGTAAATGTACTTACTCAGATACTGCAGAGCAGAAGATGGTATGGGCACACTGAAATGCCTGAGTAAGCACTGGCTTGGGCTGCTCTGGTCAAGTAGGGACCCATGGGGCCACACAGAGATGGGCTTGGGCCTAAGAGCACCCCAACCCCCAGCTGCAGTTACCCTGCCTCTGTGCCTGCATTGTGACTGCCCACGTCCATCATTCCTGGCCCTTCAGTAGAGCTGGTCTTGTCTGTCTGTTCCACATCATCCACTCCCATCCCATGATGGGCATTCTCTGCTGCCTTCAGTCCTTTAAGCATTCTCTTGGGACTTAAAAAGAGTTGCCCTATTAGCCTTAAATCCCAGGTAATTTTCACCAGGTATAATTACAGCCTGACTTGTCTCCATTCCTCCTGAAAACTTGCTTTGAAATTGGCTGTCACTGCTTTCTATTAGAAAAGCCATTTCACCTCACTCGGGGTGATGGCACTTCAGAAACGAGCATAGTGATTTCTAAATGCAGCTTGTAAATGCTTTCAGCTGAAGGTTACTCTGGTTTGGGTTTTTTTCTCAGACAGAATGCAGTAAAATTGTTAGTCAAGAAAGGAGATGGGAATTGCAGCTTCACATGTACACACTGGAGAGGGGGCTGGCTGATGAAGGGAAAGGTGAAGTAATTCCTTCTTCTTTGAACACTGACCTTTCCTCCGGCAAGGTAAATCCAATTACAATAACTGCACTGATTTCATCGCAGTACCACCGGGAGCACTCTAAATCCATAAAACAAATTAGCATAAACACAAAGCACACACTATGGGTCTATGAAAAACTGTTCCAAGGTCTTTCTGTGCAATATTAATGTTATTTATCAAAGCTGGGAGTGAGTGAGTGATGAATGTTTTTAGCTACATGCGACTTAACGACAGTGAAAGAATAAACATTGCTGCTTACTGCTAGGAGGGTGTCTCTTTGCCCAGGGTTTAGCAAAGGAAGAATTTCTACTCCCTGTCCATCACTGAGACCAATTCGGATCCTATTACACAAGCTTTGTGGAAACATTTATTTTCTCTGTTTTTCTCATCTGCAGTTGTGACAGTTTTGGATTTAATGTTGCAATTTAAAAAATCAAGTTTCTTCCTGACAAACTGATTAAAAACCTTGATAGACAAAATTGTAAAACACGTGCAAAGATGTGTAAGCACATTGAATGATAACGCATGGCTAATAACAAAAAAGGGGTATGTATGAAAAGAAATTCAGATAAATGACTGTCTGCAAGTCACTTGCAAGTCCAGTATTGTGATTAACTCTTAATAAGAAGTTACACAAAGGGTGATTTCAGCTTTAAGCTGTTAAAAATGTATTTGTTGATTCTTAAGTCTACCTTCAGGCAAGGCTTGAATTTTAATTGCTGTCGCTGGATGAATGTATAATTAATGCAATATGCAATTAAGGTACTAAATGGTTAATTGTTCTTAAAGTTCATTTAGGAAGCCTGTTATGGACGCTAGTTACTAGGATAATGGCTGAGATTGTTACAAATACTTGCACTAAATGCTAAAATCACTCATAACCAATTCAATGGATTATAATACTTTATCACCCCTAATGATATTAGTAATGGATTCTGAAGGAGTATTAACCAACAAAACTGGACATTTATGAGTCTATTCAAGACTGGTTAAAGCATGTATGAAATGTCAGCTTTTGGATTATCAGAGGGAATAGAAAGTGGCTCCTTTCTTAATCTTCTATTTCCATCTCAGCCCATGGCTGTGATCAAAGGCTAGTCTGAAGTTAATGGAGATGTTTCTATGCGTGTACTGAAGGTAGTTCCTCTTGACACTATTGAAGTCTCCTGGGAAGAGAGGGAGGGTGGGAGGCACTGGCATAAGCTAATTAGAAGTGCTTGTTATGTACTGCATAGAAATGCTGTTACCTGTAACCACATGCAGAGAGCTTGAGCAGACCTGTCAAGCTCCTGCCAGGCAGCAAGTGAGTATTGAACAGCACCTTACATCTCAGTACAATTCATACTGCACATCCTCACCTTGCTCTCTGGTGTAGAAAGGTATCAGACATACTGGCTAGAAATCCTTCTTACTGCAAGATTCTTAATGATCAGGACAGTTTTGACAGTAAAGCAGAGCTGGTGCTGGGAGAATGAACCTGCTCCACAGCACTGGACTCTAAGAAAAGGGGAGAAAATCTCTCTACTTCAGTGCTTTTGTCCACTGATCCAAAATTGGCAAGTACATTTGAGTCGTATATTTTGCATGAGCCTACTGTCCTCTCTCCTTCAGTCTTGTACGTCCCTTCTTCTGTATAACGTGCCAGGTGTTTTCACCCCAACATTTTTGCAGGAGATGGAGAAGAGCAGTACTTGAGAAAACATTTCACAACTGTGGTTTTAGTTATTTTCTCCCCTGCCATGTGCCAAAGTAACAAGATCTCCAACCCCTCTGCCTGACCTTGATAAATAAATAATGCAAATAATTGAGATTATGAAAGATGTCCTGTGCCAGCTGTGTCTGAATAAAGCAGTTTATATTAAGTTCCATGTGGATTTCTATGGGCTGGGGTTAGTGGTTCCATTATGCCACTGAAGTACAGGCTTCAGCCAACCAGGTTTGCTGTGGTGAAGTGCACTCGACAGGGAGGACATTTGGTGCCTCTGACTTGCTGAAGACAAGCGATCCCATCCTGCCTGCCCAGCAGGACTCACACCTGGCAAGACAGCAGGAACAGCCCAAGTGACTGCAAAATAAATGGTCCAGGCTAATGTGGAGGTGAGTTGACTCCATTTAATTTGTAAAGCTTTTGTCTTTGAATGCTCCAATTAAAAGAGAAGGATTTAATATATCAACGCAAGGGCAGGTACATGGTAACATTTCAGAAGGCAATTAAGGGAGTACCAAGAGGAAGATATTTTAACAGAAACATTTGGAGGTAATGTATCATCAGAATAACAGTGCTGCTAAATATTAGCAATCATTTCCCCAGGAGTAAGGGATAATTGGACCCGCACGTACACATTACCTAGTGCACAGAGAAAGCCGCTTAGCTGGTTGCCAGCCTGCTAACAGAATCAGTGTTACCTTGTTCATACATCTGCTGCTTGATTAACATTCTGGGGGAGGAAAATGGAAATGTTACGATAAAGCCCTCAGTTTGCATTCAGGTATAGCAACCTCTCTGCTATAAAATCTATATGTATCAGACAGCCATGCCAAACAAGTGTTATCAGTGCTCCTCAGGACCCAAATGCTTTGGGTCTTTATTTCTGCAGAGGAAACATCATTAAGGCCAGCTCTTTGTATAGTCATTTATTACTCTGAACCTGATAGATTGCTCGGCACAATCATAGCTTATTTAGACACATTCGGTATCACTTATCACATCAGTTTTGGCTTCCTAGGCAAAATCAACAAATGAGTATTTAAAATTTCAACACTGAAATGGAGGCATTAGTGTTCCTGTCTCTAAGGAGTTTCCTAATGGAGTTAACTCCCCAGAATACAAGAAGCTGGTGGGGAAGGCTAGGATATGGATTTAGGAGGTGTTAGGTACTCTGGGGTAACAAGTCCTGTATATGTGCTCATCTGACGGTAAAGCAAAGCTTGCTTTTAGGTACAATGGGGGATTTATTTAACATTTAGCATGGGGCAAGAGTGAGCACATGCATATTAGCCACACCGAGGTAGTTAATACACTATAAATCCATAGCTTAATTCTACTTCATGGTAGCCGAATGTTACCACAATCAAGGGGCAAAGCTGAACATCATGATGGCTCACGCATAATCCTACTCTCTGGGCAGAATTCACCTTGCACATGAACTGATAAATTCCACTGATTTTGGCTCTCCAGACCCAGCAATCAGCATTAGCACTGCTGGCCCTCCCTGTTTTCTTATTGCTGGTAGGGGAAATGGTTCTGTGTCCTCTTCTGTGACCACTGTGGTGGTGTGCTGCACCAGGTGGGTGCTCAGGGAGGTCAAGAGATCTCTCAAGTGCAGAGCAGTACTGCAGCTGTGGGCCTGGGGCTTTTTAGCTGGAGCTGCCATTGTGTTGCTGGTCTATGACAGCAGCTCCCAAGTGCTGTCCAGATGCGAGGCAGTAACATATAATAAATTAGCGAGTTATCTCATCAGAAGTCTCCTGCCTTGATTTTGCACATGAAACCCGTCATCAAGTATCTTGCAATTTGCTGCTAGCTCAAACAAGAAATAAAAACAAACCCTAGTGATTTATACATCTTAATTAACTACACAACTTACAAAACTCAATTGTACAACTTAAAACTTGCCGAAATTAGATAATCTTTTATGGATTTTGGTTTCCATGCTTAGGGTAAAAATCAAAAAGGAAATTCCCATTTGTAGTGAAAATGACATTCCTATTTTAATAAATATTTGCTGAGGAAGTCAGCACAATATAAAACCATAAAGTTTTAATTAGAACTGTATAAAGCCCAGGGCCAGAACCTCCAGAGGAGATACTTGGTCTGCTGGAAAAAAGAGGAGTGTGCTTGCAGAGGGCATTTCATGGGCCAGCCCATATTTCCCCTAATGTTTCCAAGAGATTCAGGGGAACGTAAACCTGCAGTTAGACAGTAAAAGGGAAAACAAGACAAAGAAATTGCTCTTTCTTTAGGTCCAAGTGTTTCTTTCCAAGACTTCGGTTTTGAATCTGCCCTTGGTTCCCATCATGTGGTTACTTTAATATGAGCCTTTGTTTAAACAAAAGAACTTATGGCAGAAGACCAGGCCTTCCTAGCACTTGAGAAGAAACTGATGATTTAGAGCAAATTAGGTAGTGGCAGGCCAAGACAGCAACTCTTATAAGTAAAGACAGGCTTGCAGAGAAACACTTTGCTGCTGTGGGACATTCTGATAATTCTGTGGAAAAAAGGATTAAACAGGCTTTTGCAAAGACCTCACAGCAGCCTTCCAGTATCTGAAGGGGGCCTACAAGGATGCTGGGGAGGGACTCTTCACTAGGGACTGTAGTGATAGGACAAGGGGTAATGGGTTAAAACTTAAACAGGGGAAGTTTAGATTGGATATAAGGAAGAAGTTCTTTACTGTAAGGGTGGTGAGGCACTGGAATGGGTTGCCCTGGGACGTTGTGAATGTTCCATCCCTGGTGATGTTCAAGGCCAGGTTGGACAGAGCCTTGGGTGACATGGTTTAGTGTGAGGTGTCCCTGCCCGTGGGAGGGGGTTTGGACCTAGATGATCTTAAGGTCCTTTCCAACCCTAACTATTCTATGATTCCATGATTCTTTAAGATCCTGGAATCTAGAAGGGAAAGTACATATCTGCATATATCTTTTATTGATGGCTTTTCCCAGGCTGATGGCCTGTTTCCACAGCTGAGAGTCCCTTGGTTTCATGTGGGCTGCAAAGAGTTTTCATGAGAGCAGCTTGGCTGCTCGGGTGCCTGGAGACAGGCATCTGCAGGATGGCACAGACCTTAGTGTGTTGGATGCTGTTCCTTTGCAACCACCGCTTGCCTAGCTGAAAGGTTATATACATTGCCCCAGCTCTCTCAGCTTTTCCTTATAAGAGACATGCTCAGTACCTCCATCATCTTTGTGGCCCTTCACTCAATGTCTTCTTCCTAGGCATTACAATATCCTCTGCCATTGCCTTGGAGTCATTGTCATAATACTTAGAGCTTCTTCCAGAAGCTCCTTTGACTCTTCTGCTGCTCTTGTTGTCATGTGAAGCATCCCTTTGCTCCGCTGGATACCTGGTTCCTCAGGCTCTCAGCTTTGTTGTTTTGGACTCTTTCTTCCTTATATCTGGTCTGAATCTACCCCCTTTTCGCTTAAAATCATTACCCTGTCCTATCACTACAGGTCTTATTATTCTGTCCCCATTTTTCTTGTAAGCCCCCTCTAACATTGATAGGCTTAAATAATAAGGTCTCCCTGGAGCTTTCTCTTCTCCAGGCTATTAATTTCTATACATCTCATCACTCCTTCACATTGTTTAGGCCTTTGCAATAGCAGGATAAATCTGTCAATGTGAAATCCGCAGGACACAGAGGACAAATAGCACAGAGTTTTCTTAGCCCCCATTGTGAGACATCCTGTTTCCAAGTTTGCATGGAAGAACACATCCATCACTTTGCAAAAGAGGCTCCTGGACCGCTCGCAGAGGCTCTTGAACTCAGCAACAAAACGACCCCCTTCTGCTGCTGGCCCAAGGGCCTGGGCACAGGCTTGTTATCCCAGAGCAGTAACTGCAGTAAACTGCCGGGGCTCTATTGACATGGTACAAAAGCTCTAAGAGCAAAACCCAGCATAACCTTTAAAGCATGTAATTTTTCTTTACAGGCAGGCATCTGCAGTGGAGAATATGGAGTGGTTTCTGTCTCCTTTCATGCAGGACATCAGACTTTGCTTATGAATCATGCATTCCTCTTCCAGGGATTTATTGTAGTCTGTGCACTCCCTGGATGTGTTTTTGGGTAGCTAGGCTGGTGAGTGCTATGAGCCCCGAGATTATAAAGCAAAATATTTCTAGTTAACCAAAAGGGTCAGTAAATTATTTGCCCTCAAGCCCAGCAGGAGGCCCAAGAACAACTTCTTTCAGCTTAAACTGGCTCTGACTCCTGGCAAATTCATTCTGTGGAAAAACAGCAAGTCAATAAAGCCTTGAGTCAAAAGCATCAACAGCCACTGAGGACAACAGGATTGGTGGGCCAGAATTCCCTTGATCCTGACCTGCAGGGCTCCGAGACCCTCATTGGCGTCGCTGAGTCATTCATAAATTTTTCTGTTTGTACAATGCTGCAAAATCAGCTTAGAAACACTCCAAAGCTGCTCAGAGAACAGCGAAAGCTGACAGTTTGTTGCTTGTAAATAATGTACATAGAACGTTTTCCCATTAGCTACAGTCTGTTTACTGATGGCGTGGGATATTCCTCATTAAAAGCCAGAAAATATTGGAAGGTGCCTGAAAAATAATTGTCCTGTTTCAAGCTCCCACTGTGCTCCATGGCTTGCATTTTAGCAGAATGATTTTAATATGAAAACCCATTGTTTCTTCAAAGCAAAACATTCCTTTGTCAGCCTTCCACAATGCCTCTGGATTTATTATTATTATTAGTTATAATTATTGTTAGTTATAATTATTATTAATTATAATAATTACTATAATTAATAATAATAATGATAATGTGTTTCCAGATAGCAGAAAAATTCAGAGAGCTTTCCTGCAGCACCCAACACCATCCTCACTTGCTTATGCTGGCAGGTAGGGTAGTGCCCTACCTATGGCATGTTCTCTAGATAGATAATTCAGACACAGCCTCAGTAGCTTTGGGACAAATTGTTTCCCTTTCCTGTGCTTCAGTGTCTGCAACCATAAGCTTGGGGGGACAACACTGGTGAGCCCTTCTAAGAGCTTCTTGAACCCTCTGACTGAAAGGTTAAAGCTGGGTTTTCAGTACTGCTGTCAATACTCCTCTAGGACTGTGATACAAGGGGAAGAATTCTTCCCTGTGCAGTGCTAGGTCAAGTGTGTTTAAGGCTGTCACTGCATCAGCGTAAGTCCAGTTTCAGAGCCTGGGCTCATGCTCTCAGACTTCTTTTTTCATTAGTGCTCCCTCTGATGCAAGCCTGAAAGGGCAGTGACAAGATTCCTTAAAGCCAGAGATGAAATACTCTCAGTGCAGCACTTCTCTCTTACAGACATAGACCCTGCGAGCGCCATCCCTGCTGTACTCTTAACTGGCAGATACCCTGATTGCTGGTAACCAGGAACAAGTGAGAGTAGCCCCAGCTCTGCTTTTCTTGCCTCAGTGTCCAACACTGGCTTTATATCTTCAGTTCTGGAGATACAAAGGATGTGCAAAACAGCTGTCAGGTATGCTAACTGCATCCCCAGCACAAATTCTGTCCTCTGTTTTTGTGCCAAGGAGTCATAGGAAGCGCTGCACAGAAAAGGGCTCCAGTATCAGGGGTTGACTCACTGTCAATATCAAAATATAACCTACCCAGCACACCTAACTCTGCAGGGAACAGAGCATCCTCAGCAGCATTCTGAGCACCAGAAAAGCCCGGTGGAGCCAGAAAGATGCATAACATGTTGCTGGGTTGGGCCTACTGCACGATAATGGGAAATTAAAAGAAATGACTAAGTATGGCTTGTTTAAAAAACGAGTGGAGATGAACATTTCTATGCAACAGATATGTGTTTACATGTAATATAGATAGAATTTGTAGGTATACAGTTGGCATATATAAATCGGTGTGTGTGTATGTGTACATTTACTCAGTACAGCTGAAAGTTAGCAACATCAGTACTAAAAAGCATTGCCCTTAAAAAACCCTCACAGAAGCACTTCTCTAACTGGCTGTGAGACAGAAATGGCTGATCGCCTGCTGGGTTTGGACAGCATAAATTTAGCTCAAAAGATGCTTCTGACAGGCTTATCTCTCCTGTTTGGTTGTCAAATGTACTCTGAATAAGAATACCCTGAAGAAAGAGGGTTCTGTGTTCTCTCAACATGCGGTCCTTTTCTCAGTGAAGCAAATGGGAAAGCAGCTTTGGAGACTGTGAATCATCTAATCTGTCAAGCTGAAACCATTAGGCAGAGACAAGGCAGATGGAGATGCTAGTGCAATTCAGGTTAAAGAGACATTTAAAAACGAGGCTGTGTCTCATTCTGTCTCATCTTTGATCATTCAGTTTAGGTAAATTCCTCTCAGTGGGTAGGCCACTAACATTTTGCTTTCAGTTCAGCAAGGTGGCATTTGCTATGTGCCTGCATCAGTTACCTACTCCAGCCAAGACTAAGCTGCAATCACTCACTGCTTGCATGGTGGGTGAAATACAGTGTCTGGGCCACCATCCTGCCCTTAGCAAGTAGTTAACCTGTTAACAAGCAGAACTGGGTTCCCGACATCTGCAGCCCTTGCCTTGTGAAAGGGTGGTGCAATGGTCCTGTAGCACAACAGGTAAAGGTGAGTTAAAGTGTGTGTTCTCCGAGTTTAACTTGCCCAGGGATGAGGAAAGCTACATGAGGAAAGCTTTCCTTTCTTTCTTTACATTGGTCCAGTCAAATCTACTGATTTTGATAAGGGCATCAACAGATCCTAAATCAGTTAACCAGCAGTATCACATGACACTGCATCCACAGACTTGAGTCCTGCTCTTGAGTGAACAGGGATAATGTGTACCATAGAGGGCAGCCCTTCCTAGGAAACAGCCCCCTCACTAGTTCTGTACATATTCCTGCCTGAGAACCTAGCCCTGCATTTTCTGCATAATGAAAACCCCTCTAGTTATTGGATGTTGCTATTTTCAGTGTACTGACCAAAGTTTGGATCCTTAATTTTTAGACATGGTGTGCTGTGCCTGGCATTGGTATATATGTATGTTGGTATATCATTTTAGCTCAGAACTGTGTGGTTGACATACTGCTCAAGGTGTGATAGCAAGTGGACAGCAAACAGGCCACCCCAAGGATTTACCCTTGCATTTGTAACACTGTCAGTTGAGCTGCTGCACTCAGGAAGAACTTCACCCTGCTGCCTTCTGGCAATTGAAAATACAGGGGCATAAGGTAGTTACATCTCTTTAAATCCGGCCTCAGGGTCCTATTCTTTCACCTTGCTTTTATTAACAGGTTTCTGATTTTCTTAAGGTTGTTTTCCATACTTTTTCTAATTACTTATTGTTTTTTTAACAAGTACTGAACTATTAATTTTCCTGAGAAATTAATTCTAACTACAACATACATCTAAATGAATAGGATGCAATGAGGCATTTGGCTCACCTCTGAAGTCGTTATGTGTCACTGCTGTCAGGTGACTCTCGACGGATGGCAGTTTCCCCTCAGGTGAGGCAGAGACCTTGCCTGCAGTCCCATCACTGGTGATCCTCCACTCCCCGGCTGTTCACTGCAGAAAGCTTCCTCCTGTGCCTGAGGCAGAATGAGGCCCTGGCTACACAGGCTCAGAGCTGTTATTTAAAGCCACCCAGTTTGTCAGTCACGCAGGCAGTGATGCCAGACACCCTGCAGCTCGTGCTCAGGGGGGTTAGCAGAGGGGTGACCGACCTATGGCCCTGGAGCCACAGGCAGGGCATGAACTGTTCAGATCTTTGCTCCCTGCATGCTGCCTCATGCAGACAGCTCTGCTGCGGGCTGTGGGCGGTCACTGATGTCCCCAGAGCGGGAAGGAGACAAGCCAGCAGGAGCTGTTCAGCCATCATCGCCCAGCTGCTGCAGACCAAGCTCCATGTCCTCCATCCTGCACCAAGACCTCAGCAACCTGTTACAGCCAGGTCCTTCAGCTGGGGCCAGTGCCCCACCCCAGCTGCAGTACATGTTGCCTGGCTTGCTGCCTTTGTGGTATTTGGCCGTTCAGGCCAAAAAGAGCGGGAATAAGTGAAGTAATACAGGGGGGACTGGTGGCTTTACCGATCCCACCTACTGCTTATAGTAAAATCCCACTTGCACATAACTGAGCTAGGAAGTAGTACACATTAAACTATTCAGAATAACAGGTATTTATTTTCAGTGCTATTTTCATTAAATATTGGTATAATATATCCATGTCTGAGGTAATAAATTAAAAATAAATTCAAGGTTTCAGTCCCTTATTTGTGCTGCATATTTTTTCTACCATTATACATAGTTTTGAAGCAAACACACATAGTCCATAATTCTGAATGCAGCTAGGAATATTATTTTAACACAGTCACTTTTTGTTTCACTATAATTTTGCTGAGAACGATTATTGCATGATGCACTTTTAATAGATGTTTTAGTTATCCTAGAGTTTTCTATTAAATCACACATACCGTAGTTACAGGAAGATGGGCATGAAGATGTGCTTTGAGCCAAGGATGGCAAATATTGAATCCGAGTAATAGCACATACTGCAGGGTTATTGTCTGCCTGCACTAGAGCCCAGATCCAGCAAAGACATTTCATGTGTGCTTAGCTTTAGATGGATGAGTCGTTTCACTGCCATCCATAGCCTTAAGTGTTTGCTGAATCAAGGACTAGCCAAGTCTGCAGATCTGAATTCATACACGTCTTTAACTGTGTGTTATTTGAAAACAGTCTTGCTGGTTTCATATTTTGTAAGATACTTTGTAATGACCTTTCCTTACAAAATACAGCCTTTTGTCATGTTTTTTTCATATCAGTGAAGCACCCATGAAAGTTTCTAACCTGGTTCATAAATAGACTATGAAAAAATAAGCAGCTACAATGATTTACTTCTAAGTATTTTGTTAAAATGAACACCTGGTTTGAAAAGTTATTAAGGTAATTCTTCCTATGGTAAAATATATTTAAAAAAATAAACTCTTCATTTCATCATCTTCCATCAAACATATAAGCTAGGTAAAGGGCAGGGCTCACCTCAGGTATTTTCATTTATACATGCAAGAGATCGAGTGTATCAATCTGTTTGCACTTAAATGCTGGTGGTAGTAAGGCCCTTTCAGCTAGGTCTCCATCAAGCCCAACAGCAGTGAGCTAAAGAAAGAAACAAAAATTTTGCTTGCATATAACATTTCATAATCCTGAATCGAAAAGAAAATCCTCTCTGCTTAGAAAAAAACTCGTATTTAACTGCTGCCATTAAAACAGTATAACCTCACCTCCAAGTTTTAACTTTAGTCAGTGATTCTGAACACAAAGAATTTAAACACTCACTAAAATTACTGTAGTATTCCATCAGACTCTTAATGCTCATAAATTGTGCTAAACCCCATTTAAATCAGGAAGCTATAGTTTAGACCTAACGGTTATCTTGGTGTTAAAGGTCTATTTCCACCAGATTTTCTTTATCCTATTTTGCAAATGACTGACAGTGCTCATGATGTGAACCTGAAAAACCTTCTGGTGTTATTACAAAAGCTACAGTCTGTGTGAAAACTCTCCATGCTCATGCAGTGAATTGCATTGTTGGGGGACCATGGTCCGCACTGCAGTGGTCTTGGCCCTGGCACTGAGGGCAGAGCTGTGCAGCCCATGGTTCTCAGTACTCCACCGAGCTCACAATTGCCATTGGTTCATCAAATGTTGCCAACCTTATCTGCTTTGGGGTAGGGATGGAGAGAATTTCCCCCGTGTCAGTTGGTGAGTGAATACCATTGTCTATTATGTTTGAAACTTCCTCCTCATGATCCTCATACAGTGTGTTGATGTGCAGCAAAGGGTGGGCTGGGTTGCAGTTCAGTGCAGGAGTTGGCTCTGCCTTGACTTGGTTCAAAGTCATACTCGATGCAGCAGCAGTGGTGGCTATATGGTTGTGGACAAAAGCCCCAGCAGCAGGCACAGTTCTGCATGTTTCAGATGAGTATAGGATCTCTTTTGCAGGATGAGGGGTGTCTAAAAGAAAACAAAACAGGCAGTTACAAGACAGGTTATCTCTTTCACTCTTCCAGTCCATTAGAGAGGAGTGTTCTGAACCAGTAAAGTCTTTGGCAGTTTTGCCACTGATTTCAGTGGGAGCAGGAGTGGACCCCAAAATTAATGTTTCTGGGACCCTTTGAGAAATCCAACAAGACTGAGTCAAAACAAGGGGGTTGGAAGCTCCGGGAAATAGGACAAACAACAAATGGGTTTTGTAAATCTTGCTCTTTTTTATGCATGCTCATGCTTCCTTATGTGAATGGTATTTTCATAAAATGAACAAAAAACAACTGAAAAGTATCTTTTATTCTTCTCTACAGTCTGGCAGGTGTTTCAGATTATAAATGTTATGATTTAATCTTTTGATAAATTTTATGACTGTTGAAATCCATAAGATAGAATACAAAACCACTGATCTTTTCAATGCGAAAAACTAGCGGTTACACACTGTAAGCCACTTGTCTTTAGAAAGAACTTTGTAATTTGGCATTAACTGATGTCTCTTTCCAGAAATTACGAGTCTGCCTACCTGATGGACTGCAATGTGGGTCTAACTCAAAAGCAAAGCTGAAAACTTTTAATGGGAATAGGGAGTAACAGAGCCCCAAAACTACAGTAATTATATTTTGCCCTTAAAATATTCAAGCACTAATTTAGATGAAAGTAATTGAGTGCAGAAAACCCCAGTAGTTTTGAGGAGTTGTAATCAGAGCAGGTGACTGGATAAGGAATGCTGTAGAATAGCTCACATGCACATTGGGGAGTTGGAGGGCTCTAAGGAGCATAGGGATTTGGAAGTGACAGAAACTTTTATACCTCAAATCACTTCTTTGCTGGGCAGTGGGGTGACGGTAGCTGTCAGTCTGTCGGAGCCCAGAGGGAGGTCTTAGCTTGTAATGAGATGAGAGCCATTGCTTTAAGTACATACAAATCCTTCCATAACTTCAACTGCATAATGCTTCTTTCTTATGTCAGTAGCTTGCAAAAATAAACAAGAAGGTATCTATCTATCTATCTGTCTATCTATCTATCTATTCATCTATCTATCTCTACCTACCTACCTACCTACCTGTCTATCATTTTATCTACTGGTCTATCACTTTTCTTAATGCTCACATGGCTTTCCTCATCACTCAAGTGTCTAACAATTACTGGTATATTTGAAACACTCCTTTATGGTAAGAAAGGGACAGGATTTTCAAGACACACTGGGGAAATTGAGGCATACAAATAGCATCTCCTGTGAGACCCTATGGGAAGGGAATGGTAGAATTCCTGAATCCCTGACCAGCACCCAGACTTCAGACCACTCATCCTCTGGTCCACATGAGACAAAGGGCACTTTAGAACATCTCTTGTGTGAAGAGCAGTAACAACGAGCTGAGTTGTGATTTCCCAGGTGACAAACATATGCCAACCCCTAGGAATTGGTAATTAAAGAGATTTTTTTTTTCTACAGGCAGCTTTAACTGCCATTAGCACAGTTTCTCACACACTCCTAAGTGGCTATTACTGGTCACAGTACTGGTCATCTACCATGGCAGTTTCCACACAACTTGAAAATAAGGCACGTTTGAAACATGCCAGGTGCTGGTGGAGCAGGAAGGGCATCATGGAGGCCAAAATCTCCTCCTTTCCTTGGCAAGGCATGACCACATTGTGAGAATCTGCTTACATTTGAAAAATTACCTGCTGTTTACAGCTCTATCCCTAATAATTCTTATTCTCCATATAGCTGTTAAAGAGAGAAAGCCTCTAGTTCTAAGGCCTACAAGCCCTAATATTATTAGCTATCCAAAAATCTAGCAAGATAGGTCAAACAGTTCAGATAAGCTTTAAGTTCCTGAAGATCACTATGCAAATTATGGTCTACGGAGGCGGTACGGGCATTACAGCATACTGTACCTTTGAGAGAGGAGGTAACGTGTACTACGACATTTTCTTCCTGGTTTAAAAATCCACTCTCTTGGCTTTTGGATGTAGGCATTGAGGGGATGGCTTGAATCTCTGGCTTGGGTTTTTTGCTACTGAGTATATATGGATGAACATCCAAGGAAAAGTGCCGTGTGTGTTTCTTTTCACTGCTTGTGCTTGGCATGGCATTAGGCTCAGTTTTATGAGTGGATGATTGCTGTGAGGTTTTTGCAGCAGACTCTAACAAAGGAGCTATAAGGCTGTCTGTTGCTGTTTTTCTCCGCACAGGCTTCGGTTTTTCAGGTTTATGGTTTTCAATTTTCATAATGGCTAACTGTTCCTTGAATGGCTGAGGAAGAGGATTGGTAGTTGGGATCCATTTCATCTTCTTCCTTGGCCTCTTAATGATGAGCTGCTCATTAGCATCAATGTCTGCTGGATCAATGCTTGGGTCTATTGTTTGGATCCCTGAATCACGCATGGTTGGGGTGGCATCATGATTGGACTGGGCCAATGCTGCAAGCAGCTGGCGTACCACATTGTCATACATCAGATCACTTTCATTTGTAATAAAATCTAGACGGTTCAAAGATTTTATGTGGTCCCGATTTTCATTGCAAAACATGGCCAAAATATTGATATCACAAAACTGGGACTTCTGCCACTGTTTCTTGGTCTTTATTCCAACTTTGTTCAGTTTATCAAATATGAAGTTAGACTTGCGAAATATGAAGAGGTGAATTAAGTTGATAAGGATTATCAAGTTCATGAAGCAGAGGAGAACGATATCTACACCAGCAATAATTCGTTGGAGCTGGACAGATGGCAGTTTGCAGTTCACTCTGATGTGCAATTTGGAGCTGCTCGTTTTATCTGGAGGCTCTCCTAGTGCACATGTAAATTCATTTTGCTTCTGTGTAGCATAGTAGGTGGATAAATATGTAATTGGTATGATACTTAAGAAGATGATGAACAAATGTCTTGCAAGATAAAGCTTAGCCAAGAAGTTGCTTCGTCCTCTTCTTTCTAGGTATTTCTCAAACAAGTTCTGTTCAGGGCTTTTTTCCTTCTCTGCGTTCTCAATGATTTCCCTCTTCTCTCTCTCGGTGATCCCTGGGCCTTTGGACTGAATCTGTTTCTCTATTTTTGGTGCCCGCCCTTCAGCTGCACGGTGGTAGCAGTTATCAATCTCCTGAAGCAAAAAATTAAGCTCTGAAGTCAGTCGGGTAGAGGCCAGAAATTCCCAGCCCAGAGCTGGAATGTACATTATCCCAGCAAAAGCCAGCAGTGCATAAGGTAGGAACTTATGCTCAAACAAGGAGGGCCAGTGGCTGGCATCAACTCCTGGCAAGGCATCTTTTAATTCTGTCCAACAATATCCTCTGGCATACAAGGCTTGATCGCGGGTGAAGTTGTGTGGTGTATAACAGTATATTGGCTCCTCTGTATAACAGAGAGAAAAGTCACTGCTGTGCATTTAACCTACAAAAGGAGCTCTGGAAAAATAAACATTTTGAATTACATCAATTTTATTTTACTGCATCTTTACAGGACTGATAAGTCCTCCACGCCTATTAGATAGCTCAGCCTGCACATGTCTTCACAAACCCCCAGGCAAAATTATTTACCTGGTAATTTTAGGATGAACCTGAGCTATAAATGTCAACAAGAAATACATATTCTGATTTAATTACTTCTCTGAGAACAATATCCTAAGCAACCGTGACCCAAACTATGTGAAGCTGAAGAGCCGATATCCACTACAGAGTACCTGAGGATATTATGTGCAAATGCTGAAAGACTCATTCAGGTGAAGTTTAAGGTTCATCCCAGCTAAATATTCTTCTAAATAGAAAAAAAGTTAGATGTAGCTGAAGGCAATGTTTTTAATACTCACTAACAAAGTCTACTCATTGCATATGATAGAAAAAAATGAAACTTTAAGACATGCAAGCATTTAGTCGACTGTATCCTTCCCAGCCACCACTCTTGAATTCAAGTGTGACTGACCAGGACAGAATCTGAAATGTTAACTGTATTTATCACTATGAAAATTTATTTCTGCATTTGAAACTGTAACATTGTTTTTTTTACAGAGTGTGCAATTAAATGGTGGAACTTGCTATCATACAGTATTATGGAAGAAACAAATACTGTGGATCAAGAAAGCAACCAGACAAATAGAATAGAAAGTACAGCAAGGATTATTAAACATGCAGATAGTGGTGCAATATTTCTCTCAGGACATGTTTAAGCCTACAGCTGCTGGAGGTTAAGAGGGTTTATCAAAGGAAGTAACACCATACGCATGTCTATTTTAACACTCCTTCCTAATCATTTGCTTTTTGCCATCATCAGAAGCAGGATGTTGGTCTAAAAGGGCTTTTGTCTTGACCCAGTAGATAAATGATGTTCTAATATAATTACATTTTTCTAGCAATATAAGGAATTAAGATAGAAAAACTTGTGAAAGCCAGAACAGTATTAATTGCCCAAAGAACAACGACCATTATCAAATCACCCTCTTCAAAGAGAAAGACAGTATTTTCATGTTTTGGTATGTAGAACAAAGGGATTATATGTTACAGTGTTCTGGTATACCTTAAAAAAACTTCCTAAAATGAGACCCATAGGAAGAAGGCATGTTCTCTTGAATTGAAAACTGGTCAAGAATGCTAAGTTTGCTCCAATTCTACAGTTCAGACCAAGATCAAGAACAGCTCAAAATAGATCAAGAACAGAGTTGTGGCACTGTTTTCTTAATAACACAAACCATGAAGAGAAGTAATAAAATATTATGTTGTTTGATAACAATAAATAAAGTATTAAAAATTAACAGGCACGCAAAACTGCCCAGTCCTTTTGGCTTAACAGAGGACTCCTTACTTGATCAACTACTTCTCTAATGCAAGGGAATCAAAAGCATTTACTAGTTCTTTGGTAAAATGCTGAAGTGTAAACCTCTTCTGTGACCTGCAGAGATCTACACGCTGAGGACTGCACTTTTTTCTTTTTATTGAAAGTGATTCAGTGAGGATTCTTTCCTAAAAATACAACCAATTTAAGCAGAGTTGATAGAACAGATGATACTACCCAAGACAGCATGTGCAGTGAGTCAGCCCTGCAATTTCTTTAAAATCACTTTTCATGACTATTTTGAAATGATCTAACTCCAATCTCAAAAGAGAGCTTAAAGCACTCTAGTGTTAAAGTTTCCCACTGAAGTTATTTCTGTGCATTTACAGCCATGTGTTACAAGATAAATGCTCACTGACTCTTGGGTTTGCTGATTACATGCCCTCCTGACCAGATCCATGAAAGGATACATATAAAAAATTCAACTCCTACTATCAAAAAGCTACTGTATGATTCCCCGGGAGACAAAGTAGATTCCTATGCAAAAATGATCCCGGGGCAGGGGGAGGCAAAGAGTGGCACATTTCTCATAAGCAGAAATGTTTTGAATCAGGTGCCCCTAAGTTCAGTAGAACCTGCCAATATGAAACCTAGTTTCCTGTGACATACATGGGTTCCTTTCTCCTAGTTCACACCACCATGAATACTTGGGAGACAGCAACAAGTATTCATACGATTAGTACATAAGGATTATTTTTGGATTCAGGTATCAGTTGCTACAGTTCTTTTCACTGTGACCTGAAAGCTAAGGTGACCTGCCAGAATTGCACATATATAACAGCAATCAAATATATATATATTTATAAATTAAAAAAGGAAGCAAACCAAAATGTCTTAAGATTTACATTCATGTTAGACAGATCACTTGGAGACTAACTCTACACTCTTATCCATTGCCACTGCTTCAGTGAAAAAAGACTGAAGAGCTTTGCAGCTTGAGTTTGGACTGAACAGCTTCATTAGAGGCTAATTCAAAAATGAGGCTGCCCAGCCAAGTAGAAAAAGCAGCTGAAATTTTGCAGGAATTTATTTGCTTTTCCTCTCTTAAACATTTTTATCTGTCCCCATTGTTTGGTAAGTTGTGAGAGATCTCTAATTTATTAGGATAGATGAACATTGTGTCCCATTCTTATTCAATGTTACGTTCTTGGTGCTAGTCTAGTATCTTTGCATATTTATTAAACTGACATGATTTTCATGATATGCAATGTAAACCCCAAGACCTTTCAGATGAAACTCAATCCTTGGTGAAGTCAGTGGGACTTCTGATAACTGATTGAAGTGTGGGCATGGAGTTACAATGCAGTTTTATGCAAATGGTATTTTCTAATATGTTTGAGCCATGCTCATGGTCAGTGTACGCCACTAACGTTGGTAAAGTTATTCCTACAGGGGATTTAGCTTAAGCTTCTCAGCATACGACTTGACTCACAAAGCATAGCATCAGCTTTAGGAAGCTCATGCATCTAGGAAATGGTCCAGACCATGGAGAAGACAGGAAATGTTCTTTTTGCATAATTTTTAACAGACTAAGTACCCCATGCTAATGCTGTGCAGAAATAATTACTACACTGGAAAAAGTCCCTGATGTTAATATATTATAAAGTTGTATTTTACTTGTATATATTATGAAATATATTATACTTTATCTTATACTGACTTGAGTATAAAGATGCATACTAAGAAGTTTAGCTTTCCCTTTTTCAATACTATTAGATGATCACAGGAGCACTGCATTAGATGTTTTCAACAGCTGTACATAAATACATTTTATCCTGCTCACCTATGCATATAAGTAGCTTCTAGAAGTCCACAAAACTATTCTCATAGGCAAGGTATGAGAGAGATCTCATTGAATTTTTTGGACATGCAAAGAAGATGAAGTCATCAGCACAGAATTACTTAGTTGAATTACAATATAATTGATTGTGTTATACCACTTGAAAAATTAAAATCCCTTGGCAGCTACGTTTTTTCACATGCTCCATTCTGTACCATCTCATCCCATCAGTTTAAGCACTACTTAAATGGAGAAAAATTACTTGCAGTAGGTACTGTGGTATAAAAGGCATACTTTAGGGGAATTAAAGAGAGTGCGTGGTTGTGAGATGATAGCCAAGGTAAAGAGAGAGAGAAAGGAAGGGGCTGTGCTGAAAAAACTCTTCAGAAAGAATCCAAATAGTATGGAATGAAGGGATGAAGGCAAAGCATGGAAGCTAGAAGCTGCAGAGTCTGCTGCCTTTTAGCAAAGGCTCCAATAAATGCTTGTGGGCTTTCTCCAGGCACAGGCTCCCACTCCTACTGTTCCCAATCCAAGGTCAGCCACCTCCTTTCAGTCGTTCCACAGTCTCTATATACTTCAGTATCCATTCACCTTGCTCTCTTCACGAGGCCCTGAACTGAAAATGATTTCTCAGGTTGCAATTGCTGGGCATGAAAATACATTACGTAAAAAAATCTCTTGCTTAACTTCAACCGTGAGATACAACACTGCTAAGTTCTGAAATTCCTCAAGCAAGGGGCTGGAGAGCTGAGGCTTGGGGTTGGAACCCCTGTGAATTTTCCCACTGCAAAAGTGAATCTCAGATCTGGAAATGGAGTTACCAATGGAAAAACATGGCAACTGCTGTTCTCAGCCATTCCCTGAAGTTATCCCCAATACAGACTCATGGAAACACTGGAAGGAACCTCAGAAGTTACTGATTCACGCATCCTGCTCAAAGCAGGGCCAAGACTATGTTCAGACCATCTTATTAGGGCTTTGTCAGTCTGAAAACCTCCAAATATGGGGATTATCCAAGCTGTGCAACATGCTCCAATGCTTGATTGTCCTCAAGGTGAACTTTTCTTTAGGTCATGTCTAGCAAGAATGGCTGATTCATGCAAGTGTGATTTTTTACACTATTGAGAAACAGCCATCTCCAAAACCAAATGCAATGGCCAGTTGCACTATGAACACATTAGGTAAAGTGTGGCTAGAAGGCTATCATCGAAACACAAGTGGCTAGAGCTCAGACCTCAGTATTTCATCTCAGTCGAAGGAAGAGGTATCATCAGCACAGTTCACCAAGGAGGTGTGTGTTTTGACTATCTCTATATAAAAAAAAGCTTTGAAAAAGGAAAAGAGCTGGTGTTCAGTACACAGAAATGAGACTGTTAAGAATACATGGTGAAGCTGTATCACTGATCACTCTGTTATCTTTGCAAAGTAAAGTTTTAACAAGTCTTCCTGGGAAAGTGAGTGAAGTGCATGCAACAGAAACATTCACTTGCTCCTTCAAAAATAAAGGTAAAAATGCCAATCTTAGTATTCAACACTGCAAAAATTAGACCTGCTCCTAAAAGGACTTAAGTGATGTCGTGCATTGGGCAGTTTCTTTAAAGGCAATGGGATTACTCACACTGCGTAAAATTTGGCATGTGCATCTCTCTTTGAAGAACTGGTGCTGTAGGGGGAGCAATTGCAAGCTTGTAAAAGTTTATTATGAGCAAAATTATTTAAATAAATATGAACAACACTTTTACAATGCTGTTGGTGGACACTAACAAGTAAGAAAGGAAAATATTAGTAATAAACAGTATACATCCCTATATAAAATGGGAGATGACTTTTCACACCTACCGTATTCCCAATGAAATAAAGGATATTCACCCAAAGCAAAATATAAACCATGATAACAAACCATGTCTCCTGTGACACCCAGCTTTTAGAATTCACTCTGGAAGAAGAAATCACACCCTATTAATCTTCCAACTGAATTGCATGATTTCAGCATTCTAGTGCAGTAATTCAGTAATGCAGAAGGAACAGAACAATTTTATAACAGCTGATAGAAAAAAAAAGAAAAAAAGGAATCAATTTCTCAGAAAATGTAATTAAGAAATGAAAAAAAAAATTATTGTGGTTGCTACACCAGACAAAGGTAAGTATGCCTTTTGTGCAAAAAAATCTGCAAGGATCTAGAAGCAAACATTCAGCCTGACCACCATGACCCTGCACTGGGTACAGGCAGGAGAAGTGGTGCTTAGATGCTGCTGAGCAGGCTGGATCTCCCAGCTCCTGGGCAAGTGCCTAAACCCTGATGCTGGAGACCTGAATATCAGGTAAGTACACTGATAAGTGTACTCACTGAGTTAAACACAGTACAGACTCACCATGGGCATAGTGCCTCCTACCGACTGGCCTTCAGCCCTCTTGAAGAGGGCTGCTAAATCATCCTCATGCTGGTGCCCAACCTGCCTCAGAAGAAGAGGTGGAATTCCAGCCAAGTTCTCTGAAGCACTCCCTGTACAGTTTCTCCACTTGACTGTAAGAAGAAATTCAGTGTTTAGGTAGGATCTCTGAATCTCCCTGCCCATCAGATGCCAGAACACAAGTTCCTGTCAGCTAAGATAAATGACAAACACCCTGAATTCAGCAATAAATGCCAGTACTTGACAAGGGTAGTCCTTACAATACTGCTCTCCTTACATTGTGTCACATACGTGTAAGCAGTCAGACATGCCTCATTCATCATGGCTACTAAAAGGATTGCACAAGAAAGCAAATATCAAACCGTTTATTTTGAGAATCAGAAATAATTTATTTAGTCATTTTTCAGCAATTTTTAAAGGAAAAGAATAAATGTCCTGGATCCTCTTCTCTCTGGAAAAAAAGAAAAAAGAACAAAAACCATCCATGTTACTGAAGTTGAAAGTGTAGTCTAAGGAATTATAATATTACCTGAACAATATAAAGGTTTTCCATCTCAGACACAGTGTACAAGGAATACGTAACTCTGCTTTGACTGTGATTTTAACAAATGCTGGCTAATACCCACACTAATTCACAGCTAAAGGAAAACCTCCCATAATTTAACTGGTTTACTTCAACTACTTCATTTAAAGGGTATGTAAAGGTTAGAAATTAGTACAGCATGAGGATGGACTCCTGAAATTACTTTTGTGTATCAACTGTAGTCATACAATCCTATTTAACTCAGCAAGTTTACTCATATGAATAAGAAAACATTCATCAAACTAAGCCTTAACTTAGCAAGCTAACTATTACTTTAGCAAAACAAAAAGACAATACCTTTACCTTCTTTCTTAGGGAATATTCTTTCCAAATCTGAGTATAGGTTCCACGCCCATGAAGTCTTTCTAAGGTACAAATTTCTCCATGATCAACAAGGTAAGGTACAGCCTTTTTTGCCCACTCTCTGAAACCACTTGTCCTGTTTAAGAAAAATATCTTGAAAAGAAAGTCCCTGAAGAAATGAGTCAGGAAACCACTGTTGCTAGCAAGTTTTACTGGCTTGTCCTCTACAAGGATTAGTCCCAATGGGCAAGATGCAGATAAGCAGTTTTAAAGACTTACAGGTAATGGGTTACTCACAGGGGTAACTGCAGTGTAAGGGCAGCAGCAGGTGTCCCTGTATTTACAATCTGGGACATTTTCCTTGCAGGTCTACTGCCTGAACTATGTATTTTGGATCTGCAGAATCAATAAATTAATAACACACTTTCTTAGTGTATATCTATATTTACAGAACCATATTCCCTGTATGTAATAAACATTTGCTCTTCTAAAACTGGCTGGTAGATGAAGTTCATTTACCAGCAATCTGAGGCTTAAAGACTTGTAACACCTTCCCAGGTTATTCAGGAGAGAAAGATATCTACTCCTACATGGCTGATATGTTGAAGCCTGTTGGAGAAGTTATTCCAGGAATGGCAGCTGTTATGCAGAAGGCGCAGAAATACCTAAATGAAACCCCTTAGGGTGCTTCTCCTATAGAGGAATGGCTCCTCAATAATGAGTTACCATCCACCACGTGATGATGGCTGTGCAGTATGATGGTAATATCACGGGAAAAAGAGCTTATTTTATAGTGACTGTACTGCTGAGCATCATTAGAAGCATTTCTTCCTGTGCTCAAGAGAGCTCTGTGGGAACACACAAAACACCTGAAAACAAACATATGACAATGCTTGTATTTGTACATAGAGGTGTGTTCCTGTATTGTAATGTTGCTTTGTATTATGTTAAGATTTGAGGAAAGGTTCGAGCTGAATTTAAAAGACTGTATTCATCAAAATACAATTAATGAAATTCATCCACACAGACAGTTCTACAAAAGAGATCTGAGTAATATTTACTTCTAAATTTAGCACTTACATGAGGAGGTGAGTGGAATTTTAGTGATGCACAGATCTTCTGCATAGGAGAAATAATGTGTGAAAGCAAGAGTTTTAATGTTTTCCAAAGATCAAAACAGTATTTTGGGGCAATTCAAAAATTCCCCTCTAGAGATGGAACCCCAAAGCAACTGCACAAGAATCCAGACACGATGATAATGTAGATTACATAGCACCTAAAGTAAACTGCAAGAACATGTAGATGCCAAAGTGAAATGAATTGTGAAAATCTAATGAAACTGATGATACATAGACAAGAGTGGCTTCTTAAGTCAAGAGTCAGGCACAAAATACAAACACAGAAGCAATAGGAAACAGCAGGTTTGTCCTACTGCATCATTGTTACTTAATGACTAGAAATTAAAAAGTTGCCTTGTGTTTTGGCATAAACACAGCACCCAGGAAAAAGAAGAAAACCACCGATAGTTAGCTATAGTGTTGAAGAAGCAGAGATGGCCAGTCCACTGCCTTCCTGAACAGGTCATGGATCTCACAAAAAGACAAGATACATCAACCTCAAAATGATGAAATAATTACTTCAGCATATAACTAAGATTCTCCAGAAATAGTCACTGAGCTCTAAGCTGCAAAAACCACTATGCATCCCAGGACCTGGCTGCATCACTGCCCTGGTAACTTCGAATCTGCACAACAGGCATGGTGCCAGTAAAGGAAAGCAAACAAACCCCCAAACCTTCCTATCACAATGAACTGCTGTGTTCCCCAGTTCAAATGCAAGAGTGTAATACATGCCTGGGACAAAATCCCCAATGACGTCAATATCTGCACTGACTTCAATGTTGGGTTTCTTTTAGAATAAATCCTCTATCGTGAAACAAAGGGAGCCTCCACAAGAACCATGCCAGTCTACTGCAGAATTACTAGTCTTTTGTAATTAAATGTGTATACCTACTGGAGGTGCCCACTGCAGCCATTTTTAATACTGGCAGAACCCAAGGAACTCTGTGATGATGCAGATTCTTCTTGAAGAGTTTTACAGCTCTAAGAAACAACACAAGCTGAGATTTCTTCTAGATCATTGATGCATAATTTCTATCTAGTTTAGGGACAACAAAAAAAGCCTCAAACACTTCAGGGTAGCTTTGAAAAACAGTCTCAACCCTACTTATATTTATTCACAAGGTTTCTTCTTGACAAAAATATTTCTGACCATCTGTTCAAATTGTTGAAGTCATCTGAAAGCATGTGGTAAGCTAAATCTCATCCACATTTTGGACCTTTTCACATACATGACACTTGAAGGGGTTAACAGTGCCTACAGGGTTATCAATGTTCCACATGAAAAAAAGATGATGCATATGTGTCAGTGAAGCTTGAGAAATGGATTTCATGCAGAAAAGCATCTGTATCAGCTAGGGCCTGCAGTGGAATTGATTACATATGTGAAATGCATAAATTGATTACAAATGCTCATGCATTTCCTCAAGAATACCTTTTTATTTAACTTTCAGATGTGTAGACGCAGACCTTTAAGTGATCAAAACTCAAGAGTTTTGTGAGTTATGTGAGAACCAGCTCGCACATCTTGTGCACACCTCATGTTTGTGTGCGAACTGCCCTTCCCCTTTTGGGAAAATCTTCATCGGCAGTGCAAACAGCCAGCAGCTGAACTGAAGCCAGCCTCTGGTTGCCTGTACTATTTCATTCCTTTAAAAAAATGTGATTTGAAAGTACTTAAACACAAGTGGTACTGAGACACTCCTTGCATTCTTTTTTTGCTGCTGTTTATGCACTGGTGTCGTAATGCACACAAAACAACCTGTCCCTGTACTCTTAACACTAACAATAATCACTTGGAAAAATATAATCTTCACTTTCTTACTGTATGTGGCTTTAAGTACAGTTGAAGAGAAAAACTGGAAAATTAGATCAAAGGCCATCTGTCAGATAAGTCACCTAAGTAAATGTCTAAATATCCTGCTCACAACTTGAAACAAAGATACAAATTATAAAAGTTGACCAGCAATACAAAATAAAACTCCATCTCGTAATACAGAAATCTTCAATATACACTATTTCAAACATACTGTTTGCTGAAATGCATAAAAAGACATTGAACTCAAGCATATATTGTATTACACAGTAAAGTAAGCAGGACTTACGCAAATGATTACAAATCAGAAAATAAAACACAAAAACTTGAACTGACCCTTCAGTCATTTAACTTACTGTCTCCTTCCATTACTTCCTCATGAGAATTTTCTAGCAGAAGGGTGGTAGAGGCTGAGCTACGTAACTGCTAAGAGACATAGAAATACAGTATTTATGAGCAATTTTGGGGGATTTTGTAGGCACTGTTTTATAAACTAAGCAAGAAAATTGATGTCAAAGCTTAGCTTTTGACTAAAATATAAAAATAACTGGATTATTGTTTTGCTTTATTTCAATAAAGTACTGGTATTTAACATCTTCTGAGAGAAAAGCAAACATGCTTGCAATATGGAAAGAATAATTCGCTGTGAATAGAAAGCGTGAGGCACTAAACAAGACAGATACGACTGGCAATTCCTGTAATTGACCACATCAGTCCTAAAGCTTTTGAAAGTTTGGAAATCAAATTATTTCAATAAGTTGAAGATAACACAAAACAGAAACAGCAATGTATTTTTCTCTGGGGACCACCACTCTCTGGTCCCTTACACAAAGAACCACCCACAGATACTGCTTCTGAACACAATACAACACTGAACTGGAATATGTAAACCATTTACTTAATAAAAACATTAAATAATACAAACAAACTAAGCAGCACTTCATGAAAACCAAGTATCTCTTCATGTACTCTATTGTAGAACAGTGTCTTAGAAGTTCAACACGTCATGAGATGCTTTGCTACAAAAGGTTGCCACTCACTGCCAGCAGCATCACTGCCAGTTGCAGGCGACAGAATACAGCACTTGCTGACCCAGCAGCATCCTACTTGTCAATGTGGTTTCTGTGTACTAGTTCCATTGTTAAAACAAGGAGAGCAGAGGAAAAAATTAAAACCACGTGGAACATCAAACAGACCCACTTCAAACTGGTAATGAATATTGTAGTCTAATGCTCCCCATTCTGTACATTTTAATAAGGAAGTGAAAATGGAAAGGTGGTATATTAAAGGACTCATCCCTTTTTATCCAGATCCATACCACACCAGACTGACTATGCCTTGACAGAAGATACTGAAACTTCATAACTAACAACAACTGCTGAACACCAGCATGAACTATAGCTGGACTAGAACTATGTATCTTGGAGCCTTACCTACTAACATTTAAATAAAGTTTGGTGGTTTACCATTTTTTCGCTAAATAAAGGCTAGTCTGCTTCAACAAGGAAACACTTCAAATACTTTCTTTAAAAAAAAATAAGTAAAAAATGCACAACTAAACCTTTATCATAGAAAAGGGAACAATTCATCAGGCTCCAATGCAGCTAAAACAGAAGTACGGAAGTCACAACCTATACCTCCAGGCTTACAATCAGCTTCTCCACCAGCCAGTACCTCGTTTAGTCATATATTCCTGCACTGGGACAGTGCTGTACTACCAAATCTGAACTCTACATTCATACTGGTGGCATTTTACTTCCAATTTGCACAGGAATAGCTAAGTGTTCAAGCTCTTAGGGAAAAGACAGGCTTATGGATGTTCAGGTATGGGAAATCAAATCTATAACGAGTCAAATACAAGCGTGGACCTTTGCAAAGCACTGCATATACATGTGTGTCAGTGCTCTAGAAATGTCAAGGAATATACTGGGTGTGATGGGGGTTGTCACTGTTCTGACAGAAATTCAAATACACTGGTATTCATATTTAAATAAATAATGAAAAAAAATGTTATATTTAAAGTAGCAATTTCCAAACAAAATCAAAGCAAACTTAAGTAAGTTCCCTTGGGACTCCCAGCTGCACACATTCTTATTCCTAACAAGGACACTTCCACATGAGAGGTTTCCTTTAGCCTGTGTTGCTTTCTGTAGGCATCTTCACAAGTGCTGATATCCCTATGACTCCAGAAAACCAATTATACTTAAACACAGATACACTCACTGGGTCAGAGACGCGTCTTCAAAACTTTCCTTATTATTCTTAAGGTCAACATACACTGGCCCCTAACTACAGGATGCCTGGGTTTTATATGAAGTCCACCCATGGGGAGTTTTAGAAGGGGAAACAATATTCATTTTTCTTTTGTGGGTGCTCATGTAGGCTTTCTTTGGTGGCGTGGCTGACTGTTGCTCCTAAATTACTTTATGATGATTTTATGCCCAGTATAAATACAGCACATGGATTTATTTTAATTAACTTTCTAGGGGTGTTCTTTCTGGCATCGCTGGTTTGCTTGAAAAGCATCAGAGAATTGGGAGACTCAGTAATCATAATCTAAAAGGTTAGCTGAGTGACTTTCTTTTCTCTTCTGAGAGAGAGTTTAGGAAGTGCAAAGGAAGGCTGCATTTCTCTGCAGAAGGGACAGGGCAAGAACTGCATCTTATTTTGGCCGTAAGAGTGAAATTCCCACTGAAATCAATAATAAAATGCTTTCTGACTCCTTTGCAGCCTGAATTTAACTCTCAGGAACACATACTAGCCATGTGTGTGCCCTATGCCTTCCCTCTGCGGAGAGCTCAGTTTCACCCAAAATGCACTGCCATCTATTACTGAAGTTTGGAAACAAAATTTTATCTTCCAGTAAATTTTGGTTATGTTAAAAATTAATTTATAGGGCAAAAGCAAGCCAAGGATGACAGCTTATTTTTTTGCATCAAGTCAGACTGGAAGGACACTAAGCACCCAGGGCTGAGTAACCAGGAGTGTGACCAGCAGCCTGAGAGACCCTCTCCTCTGCTCTTGTGAGACCCCTAGTCTCAGAAGAAGTACTGCATCAGCTGAAGTACTGCATCAGCTCTGTCTTGGTACAACTTTCTGCTCGAGTGAATTCAGAGGAGGCCACAAAGATGATGACAGGGTAGGAGCACCTCTCCTGTGAAGACAGGCTGACAGAAGTGAAGCTGTTCAGCTCCGCAAGACCTTACAGCAGACTTTCAGTCTTTAAAGGGGACTTTTAAGAAAGACAGACTTTTCATCAGGGCCTATAGGGACAAGACAAGGGGCAACGTTTTTCAAACTGAAAGAGGATAGATTTAGATTAGATATTAGGAAGGAGTTCTTCCCTGTGAAGATGGTGAAGCACTGGCACAGGTTGCCCAGAGCATCTGTGGCTGCCCTGTGCCTCGAAGCGTTCAAGCCAGGTGGGATGGGGCTTGGAGCAAACTGGTGTTTGACCACACAAGGTGTCCCTGCCCATGGCAGGGGGCTGGAACTAGATGAACTTTAAGGTCTCTTCCTCAACCCAAACCAATCTACAATTCTATGGTACACATAATAGAAGAAAAACATAATACCTAATTCAAAGCCTTTTGTAAGACATTAAGTGATTTATCCATAAAATCAGCATAGTACCTGCTAAACAATTAAGTCTTGCCTTGTATGCTACTAAACAGTAATTTGTCATTTAATTTTTCAAAACTAAAGCAAAGATCAGTCCAGTAGGAGGACAAACAAACCACATGAACAGCAAATGCATTAACCCAAACAACAACTTTGCCCTTGGCACTAAACCAACATAATTAACTAAGTAACTTTATCTTCACCTGCAGGCAAACCACAGTATGCAATATATTATGCTACACACATAATAATATTTAAGGTTTATTCATAAGATGTTAATTAACAATTAACACGCTTTGTGTTGTGTTGTGGGGTTGAACTCTGCCTCCATACATGCTTCATCACAACCTATGGCTCCAGAAGGCTTAGTGCTTTAAACTTTAAGCTACACTTGATCCCACACACTTAAAATCAAAGGTAGATCAGAGAGATAAGAGGCTCTTATCTCCTCCATGTACACATCATGCAGATTCTTCCAATTCTCAGCAAAAAGTTTGTGAGAAACCACTTCTTTTTTGATAAGTACATTTTTATGTCTGGAGTGCACACACTACTGTTCCATGACCTTTACCAACAGTGACTAAATAAGATGGTACAGACCCTAGAAAAGGGGGTGGTTCTCAGTTTAGAGACATGATGACAGCTTTCTGCACTGCATATCATTAACAGAATGAGGAATAATGGAAAGTTTCAGATAAGTACACAAAGGCACAAAGCAAAGTTTGGGAAGCTACTATGATGTTCACTACCAAGGAGCGGCAGGGTCCTTACTCAATTTTGTCACGAAAGTTAGTACTTTCATACCTATTATTTAAATGGCACACAGGGACAGTATCCAAAGCAAGCAAATGATGTTATTTCTTTTTTTTCAAGTGGCAGTGCATGGATGAAATATAACACAAACAGCAGAATCAGTAGTAAGCATGTGTCCACCTGGACTACTGCTATTACGAGGGTCAACGTCTATGGACAAGCTTGACTTCGCAAAGAAGTCTGAGCAAGTATTGTTTTGCTAACAGAGTAATATCTGATTCAGGATACATTAAATTAATGGAAGTTTTGCTCTTGAACACTGTGGAAACAACTGAATCCACTAACCCTGAATTCTTTAACTCCACACCCCAAAAAAGAATCTATTTATTTTCATCAGACTCTTAATGGTGTTTCTATTACATTGTCCTGTATTGTTATTTTTTCTCATATTATTTTTCTAACTGCATCTGAACAAACTAACCATCTGAACAAACACAAAACATCATATGAAAGAAAAGTGTTATCCTGTATTTTTCCAAAGACATATGGTGTTTTCTGTGTTGCCTTGTAAGCTTTGCCCTGGCAGGACACAACAGGTTACTGCTCTGTATCTTACTGGATTCAATCTGCATCCGTGGTTCCTAGGTAGACACAAATGATTCTGCTGTCATCCTAGAGAAGTGTGTTCCACAGCACAGAATAAATTCAATTGCAGAAATATAGGCAGATGCAAGCAAATTCAGTAGGCCCCCCTCTCTTCCATGTGCATGTGTGGACCTTGTATAAATCTGAATCTCTTAGACTTGAGGCGTCCTCCGCAATCTGCAGTTCCAGAGGACTTGTTCATATGGAGCAAGTTACTGCTACCTGCACAAGCAGTGAGTCATCAAAGGGTTTCTGCTAGGAAACATGCACTATTTAAGGAACACACAGGAAGGAGCATTACCTTTTCTGCACCCAATGTCATCTTTAGGCCTACTGAGGTTCAAACCTGTGTACATTTCACACAGTATGGAAGCACATATGTAATTATGTGCTCTTGTGATCTTCTGTAGGATTGTTTTTGCATTAAGTTTACTTCTCTACAAACCAAACCAAGGAAGGCATCCCAAACCTTTTGTATTCTACAGAGGAATTCCTCAGTAGTGACCTTGAATCCTGCCTTTCTGTTACTATGAAGATACAGCTTTCAGATGTTCAGCAAGCTTAGCATGCCCTGAAAATATGGTCTCTCTGAGATAGCTCCAGTTGACCACCCAAAAAATGGTCATCAGGATGGCCATTAACTGGCTGAAGATCTTGAGCTATATAACTGTATAAAAACTATATAACAGTATATACCATGTATAAAAAACTATATAACAGTTTAAAAACTGAGGTAGACTGAAAAAGATTTAACTACAATTAAGGAAAATCTCAAGACTCCATTTGTAAGCAGTTATTCTTCTGAGTGATTTAACTTTACCTCATAATGAAAACAAATATTAAGGACATTAAGTGTTGGAAGTCAATCCCAAAGCAGCGTGCAAAGCAGGAACTTGATTCTGGTATGTTTATACCGATTGAATACAGCCAGTTTTCACTAACCTTACAAGCTACAGAGTGCCAGTGTGTACGGAAGTGCAAATAATTTAATGTCGATCTTCAGTATGGAGCTTCAGGGGCCCTTAAAAGCAGTCATGTTGGCAGCTGCACTCATCAAGCTTAAATTTCACAGCGTAAACCAGTGTTTACATACACCCTAATGGCCTGAAAGGTGTCATAACAGTTCACTGGGTCAGTAATCTTCAAGGCTCATCAAAACTTGACCTTCCTAGACTGGAAGGACTCCACACCAATGGTGATGGGCAATCAAACGTGGCTGTATGCAAGATAATATGCACATAACAAGAACAGACATCAGTGATTCCCACTACCACAACATGGCAAAGCACAGCGTGCATGTGTCGCCACACATTGTACCACTCTCTGGAAGCACTGCCTCTCTCTCCCTAGGTCAGTTCAACAGTCACGATGTAGACACCTGAATTAACGTCAGGGCAAGTGCCTGAAGTCAGCCGGGGTCCAGCTCAGGACTGCTCCCGGATCCAACTCAAGCAGTGGAACACCGCACCCTGTGTCCCCCTGCCAGCAGCAGGCACCTCCCCGCGCGTTGCTGCCTTCAGGCCCCGAGCGGGGCAGCGGGGTCCGCTCCCCACCGGCGGGGAGAGGCGCTCACCCGCCCCCCAAGGTGAGGGGCGCCGGCCGCCGCCTCAGCTCGGCTGACCGTTAGGGAGTGGCTGCCGCCGCGACGCTGCTGCCCCTGCCTGCCAGGGCGAGGGGTGGCAGCCGCGCTCCGAGCACCAGCGCTCTTGCTCTGCGGCCGTGAGGCACGGCCCTGCCCGCCCCGCCTGCGGCCGCTGTCCCGCCGCCCTTACCGGCGAAGTTCTTGGTGAAGACGAGCGTGACCAGGAGGATGGGGATGAGGACGGTGCCGATGGTGACCACGCGGTCGAAGGGCAGCTCCAGCTTCAGTTGGATGAGCAAAGCCGCCAGCGCGCCCGCCTTGTCATCCTGCTGCCCCGGCAGGATGAGCTCCTTCAGCTTCTCGCCCGCCAGCAGCGCGGTGGCCATGTCGGGGTGGTTATCGATGATGTGTTGCATAAGCGGCAGCGGCGGGCGGCCTCACGCCGCCGGGCCTCCCCGGGGACGGGCGTCGCGCTGCGGAGGGCTGGTTGCGGGCGGCGCCCGCCGGCCTGCGGGAGCAACACCGACAGCGGTGACAGCGGTAACGGCGGGGGCGCGGCTGGACCCTTTGCCGCAGCGGCACCGTGCCCGGACCGACAGCCCCCCGGGCCACCCCCGAAAACCCCTCACCCAGGGAGAAGGGTGCAAACGGGCCGGCACAACGATGCAGCCGGGCAACCGCAATGCCAGAAGCCGTGCAGGGCAAGGCAGCCTCCCTCTCCCCAGAGCCGAGCTGAGAAATGCCACGAGAGGCGGGCAACAAGAGCTGCACGGTGACAGCTCTGCCATTAAACGCTGCCTCCGCTCTGCAGTTCATGCAGTACAAAGGCGGCGGAACAGCCATGCAACAAGGCAGACTGGAGCTGCCTCTCCTGAACGCTGCAGACAAGGAAGAGGGCATTTACCTGTCAACTTCGGCTCGCGCGGTTCCCAGGGGATGGTGAGCAAACCCGATGGCTTGTAAATAACGGCGGAAGCCGCGAATAAACTTACACTGGACCTTCCTGCCGGAAAAAGGGTCCCTGCACCTCCGCGAGTAACAAAATCGCTCCGAATTCGGAGCGGGAGGCGAGTGATGTGTTGATGCTTGGTATTGCCGCGGGCGGGTGGCGCTTGCATGGAAATGCCCGCCCGCACCGAGCGGCAGTAACGTGCAGAGCAATTCAAGAAGGGGCTTGCAGCAACCGTGGGGAGGAGGAGGAGCACCGGAATGAATTGCGGGAACGGAGAGGTCCTGTGAGGTGTTAAAGCGAGCAGCTGTAGCCCGCTGTAGCCGCAGCAGGCGGCAGTGGTACGGAGGCACATACACACACGAGCCTACACGGTGCGGCCCGGCCTCGGGCGGCGGCAGCCGCTTCCCCGCAAGAGGCAGCGCGCATGCGCTAGCTCGGGTCGGGAGCGCGCCGCGCCCTTTGGTGCCGGTTTGAGGGGCGCCGGAGCAGGCGAGGGTAGAAGGGGTTCGCGGGTACGGAGGACCCCGGCAGGAGCAGGCCCTGGCTCCCTCCCCTCTCTCCCCTCTTCCCCTTCTCCCCCCCTCTCCCGCAGCACGCACGGGAGCTCCGGCCCGTGTACGGCGGCGCCTCCCGCAGCGCAGTGGGTGGTGAGGACACCGTAGACCCTCACCCCGGCGTGCTGTGCCCTGAAGGTCTGGAACCTGCGGGCACCTTAGGATGTAGGTGCTGCCATGAGAAACTCTTGCAAATGCTTGCTCATTAAAGCTCATGTGGGGTTAGCCACACCTGATAAAAAAGCCAAAGGAGTTTTATGCCAGAAGTGCAGAAGACAGCTTTCAGCTTGCCTCAAGCATAATGGGGTTCAGGCCTGTATCTTCATAGAGGTGACCAGACCTTGCTGTCCATCCCTGGAGCAGGCTGGGAATGGAGCACTCTTTAGGCAAAAGGAGGACAGTGCTGCATCATAGTTAGCAGTCACAGCATTCAAACAAAAGCTCTGGGTCACAGTTCTTCCTTCTCAAGTTGTTTATGGATTTTATATTTAGCAGTACTTAGATGAAAACCAGAGATACGCTTAAACAATGTTGCTGACATTTCTCTCAAAGATTTGCAGTTGTCATCTGCAGCGCTGCATAAATAAGGCAGAGATTTTAATTTTTGCCTTGAAGTTTCTCCAGTGGCTGTGAACAATGTGGTGGTGCTACTTGTTAATCAGGTTTAAATGTTGGGTGCAAGCTTTAAATAATACCTCTTGGCAGGGGTCCTACCATCCAGGCAGGGGTGTAATCAGCAAGGCAAGAGGGATGTCCTGATGGTGACAGCCCTTACAGACGATCCCTGGCAGCAGACGCAGGCTGTCAGTGCCACATGCTCCTGAAGAGCACTGAGAATGAGAAGGCAGGAGAGATGAAACCTGAAGCTGTCACCATCACTCATTTCATTTTCCTTTGCTCCTCACCCTCTGTAGGGCCTTAGGGCCTGTGGCTCTGTATATCAGCCACTAGTACCCAGTCTTTCCATTCCAACAACGGACAACTGAAACTCCGTGTGCACCAGTTACTGCTGTTACCCAAGGGGTGATGCTGAGCAAGGTGGACTACAGTAATGGTCCACTGCTAGTAGACTAGCAGTACAACTGATTATCTGCACAGCTTTTGCCGAGACTTACATCATCATAATCTTTTTCCCATGCTTTTCTCTGCTGTTGGCAATCTTGTCCTGCACATTGAGAATGTTGCTGAAAGACCAATTTACTAATCCTCACTTTGTCTTCTCCTTTCTGAATACTGTCTTTTGCCCATCCAGTTACTTAATTCAAAACAAGCCGCTTGCTTTTTGTTTTTGCAGGCTTCCCGTGGTATTTCTCCTACCTTCCCCTGCCTAAGCCCTTGCCATGTCTGGATGCTTCCTCATGTTTTCCCATGAGAAGATAATGCCAGCCTCTAGTGACCATTTCCCAGGAAGCTTGGTGTACACATCTACAAACCTTAAGACTATAGGAGCAGCCATCCTGGGTCCTTCTAGTCCCTTATGTCTTCAAGTGTGGCTATAACTGGACAAATAAAGAAGTATGAAAATGAGGCAACCTCTGTCGATGCCTTTTCCCTAACACTGTCCCAGCTTCCAACTATGTTTGGGAAATTTCCTCAGCTTGTGACTGTGTAATAACCCCCAAAAGGTTTCTTCTCATAGTATTTTTTCTGGTCTCCTGTTGGGACTGTGCAAATTTCTGCCCTCCACAGCCTGTTTTGTTAAGGAATTCCACAGGCTTGCAATCTGTTGTATAAAAACCACCATGCACTGTTTGTTTCAAGCATAATTTAATTTTATGTGCTATAGTTATGAGAAGGTATTTGGATCAATCCCTGCCCATCTTTTCTATGATGCATATGCTTTTGTAGACATCAGTTGCATCTTCCCCTAAATTATATCTAGTTCCACATTTAGTGTGCAAGAAGTCCTACTGGCATAAAAAAAATAAATCAGACACTCTAAATTAAATGATATCCACAAGTAATATATACTTCTCTTTTGAAGCTTGCTTCATTATAATGCCATTATTTGATTTAATCGCATTGATTTTGTAATCTTGCTTGGCAATGTTATGTCTGTAGCAAGCCAAAGAGGCAGTCAGGATGGAGCCGTACCATCGGACCAAAACATGAGTAAACAGAAACCTGTAGTAGGACAGAGAGTGGGACATGGAAAATTACTGTCATAATTTACGGACAAACGCTGTGGCTAGTGTCTCAGTAATAACATGCTGGCATGTATGCTGCTGGCTAATCTAGACAGTGATCAGGCTGTGATAAAAATCCTGTGCTAATAAATATTTCACAAGCTGCTGGTAGGGTCAGAAATTGATTTACAGATCAAAGTGGAAAGCCATGTGTATGTATTCTAATGAATTCTAACAAAAGATCAAAAAAAGGAGTATTATTTTTAGACAGTTTGAAGAAATTGGTTGATGTTATAACAAATATATTGATTCCTGAAGGGAAAGTGTGTGTGGCTTTTTAAAATCTTGTTTTCTGAAGTTCTGCAAGTTCAGAAATTTAAAAGCAAATGAGTAGAAGTGAGAGATTGATTGCAAATTCTGAGCTGTAGCATTCATAATTTGCTTCTAAGCAAAGGGTTTGCTACATCTAGATGTAGGGTGAGATTTATCTATTTGAACATGAAAGCATCTGAGCTAAACACTGCAGAGCACTATTCCTGAATCATGTAGGAGGAGGAATAACTAAATGTAATGGTGCAGTTCATGTGACTAAATGCAGAGGTCCCCTTCAAAATGCGATGAATCATTTCCACATTGTAGGTGTCCAGAGCTTACACATGAATCCCACTTACTGTCTATTACAGCTTGTCCCAGCTTAGGCATTTCCTCAAGGGTGACTGCGAGCTCTCCTTGTCCTTGTCAGTTCATAGTCACTTGGGAATTGCTGCCTTTTAATCTGGTGGTTTTAGTGTCAGTCACACTACCATGAATCTGTCATGCAGTTCTCCAGACTGTCTTTATGGAAAAAATGCAGTTTCCCTGATAACATTGCTGAGGAGCAGAATACCTGGAAAGTGGGGGGCGTTTCTTGCCTTCAGCCAAGGCTGTGACTGTCATCCATACAGCTTCTACCCCATCAGCCCTCCTTGGGAATCGCATCTTTCACTGAGCAGTGGCGTGGCAGCAGTGTGGTCTTCACACAGACCAGTTACTTCCGTGGTTGTCCAGATGCTCTCACTAGGCTAGGTCTGCAGTTAGTGCTGCCACAGCTCTGCAGGTATTGCTGTCTGCCTGCATGAGCAGCACCCTTCCTTTGGTGAGAGCAGTTATGCCTTTGCAGATGCACCCAGTGAGGCGAGACTGTGTAGGGTTGGCAGTAGGAACTGGCAGATGGCAGCGAGCTGTGACAATGGGTCTTGGCACTGAGGTGAGAGTTTTGGCAGTAAAGTGAAGTCAGATGCCGGAGGATAGTGAAAAGTGGCAACTGGCAATCACTGCTGGCATGGTGATAAGGCTTTGGCAGTAAGAGGAGGTTCTGTGCTCCCTGTTAAGAAAAAGTGACTCTTAACAGTAAGATGTGATACTGTTGCTGACATTGGCGAAGTATTTTTTTTTGGCAATGCAGGTCTCCTTGCAAATAGATCTCTTCTGGGGTTACTTAGAATAGAATAGACTATCTATCTCACTTTGAATGATCATCTAGTCCAACTGCCTGGCTACTTCAGGGCTGACCAAAAGTTAAAACATGTTACTAAAGGCATTGTCAAAATGCTTTTTAAACACTGACGGGTGTGAGGCATTGGCTACTTCTCTAGGAAGCCTGTTCTGGTGTTTGACCACTCTCTTGGTAAAGAAATGCTTCATAAAGCCCAGTCTGAACCTCCCCAGTGCAGTTCTGAGCCATTCCCACGTGTTCTGTCACTGGATACCGGGAGAAGAGATCAGCACCTCCCTCCTCACTTCCCCTCCTCAGGAAGCTGCTGAGAGCAATGAGGTCTCAGCCTCCTTTTCTTTGAACTAGGCAAGCCCATGGTCTTCAGCCACTCCACAGGACATTCTATTCGGCCCATTCACCAGCTTTGTTGCCCTGCCCAGCACTACACACAGCACTCAAAGTGAGGCTGCCTCAATGATGAATACAGTGGGATAATCACCTCTTTTGGTCTGCTGGTTATGCTGTGTTTGATGCACCCCAGGATGTGGTTTGCCCTGTTGGTTGCCAGGGCACACCACTGACTCCTACTGAGACTGCTGCCCACCAGAACCCCAGATCCCTTTCTGCAGGGCTGATCTCCAGCTACTCCTCTCCCAGTTTACACTTGTGCCCAGTATTACACTATCCAAGGTGCAGAATCCAGCATTTCAACTTGTCAAATGTTGTTGTCCTGTTAAACATGGTCCAATACTTCAGTCTATCTAGATGCCTCTTCAAGGTCTCCTGTCCCTCAAGAGGGTTAAACAGCACCTCCTGGTCTGGTATCACCAGCAAACTGGCAAGTGATGCACTCAACTCCTGCATCCAGATCATTGATAAGCAGTTTGAAAAGAACTGGCTGTAGAATTGAACCCTGAGGAACATGGCTGATGACTGGCCACCTGCTTGAAGTAGCCTCATTCACTACAACCCACTGAGCCCTGCCTTTCAGCCATTTTCCATTCCACACACTGTAAACCTGCTTGTCCCATAGCTAGATGGATGTTGTGAGGGACAATATCAGAGACCTTGCAAAAATCCAGAAAATCCATCCACTGCCTTACCTCCATCCGGGAGGTGGATGACCTTATCATAAAAGGATATCAAATTAGTTATATAGGACTTTGTGAACCCACACTGACTGTGCCTGGTGGTTGCACTATTCTTTAGATGCCTTCCAATCATACCCCAGATAATCTTCTCCAGGAACTGAGGCGGGACTAACAAGTCTGTAGTTCCCTAAAGTCTTTCCTCACACCCTTTTGTAGATCAGAATAACACCGGCTAGCTTCCAGACAGCAGGGAGCTCCCCAGGCACCCAAGACCTTTGATAGATGATTGAAAGGTGTCCTGCCACAACATCCATTAGTTCCTTCAGAACTCTGGGGTGAATCCCATCAGGCAGGCAAACATTCAGCTCATGCAGATGGTCCCTTACGATTTCAGTGTCCATAAACGGAAAGTCACTGTTCCACTCGTGTTCTATGTCGGGGCTTGTGCTCTAATGCTAAGTGGAGAAGACATTTGTCTTCAGCCAGTTGAGGTATTATCAGTCTTTGAGGTATATTGATTAATCAGTAAACATCATAACTGTTAATCAGTTACATCTTAGGCCTCCAATCTAAAGGAGAAGTCAGACACATAATAAACTATAATTATTTTAAAAGCTATTTTATATGCAAAAAGCTAAAACTATTTCCCAAAGACTTCGCAAAGAGTTATCTACAACAACCAGGAAAAGTAAACAGGAAGTACTTCTGCATCTTGTGATGTGGGACTTTTCCAGCATTGACCTAGTGCTTTTCTTCTAACATCATTATGGCATTGACTGTGGAGTCAAGAGAGCTTACAGTGGTGCAAGCCAAAAGGCTGTATGGAGCCCGAATGTGGATGTTTGGGGGGCCTCAGTACTGCAGCTGAAGGCAGCAAGACACTGTTCTGAAATGCTTCAGTAGCAGAGACTGCAGCTGCAAACAGATTGCTCATGCCAGGAAATGCATAGTGTTAGGAAGGCTGGGCATGTCAGTGCATGGGGCTTGGAGGTGAAATTACCAGTGTGAGACTGAAGAGACATTCAGACAGAGCCCACTGAAGGACAGAAACTAACACCAAGGGAAAAATGAAGAAAAGAGCATCTTAAAAATTAATTTGATTTTCATTTTTGAAGTTTGTATTAATTTCAGGGGAGACTAAAGATGGGGATGTGTTGTGTATTATGCTGGTTTTTGCTGGGGTAGAGTTAATTTTCTTCGTAGTAGCTGCTATGGGCTGTGTTTTGGATTTGCTCTGGAAACAGTGCTAATAACAGAGGGATGTTTTCGTTGCTGCTGAGCTGTGCTTTCACAGGGCCAAGGCCTTTTCTGCTCCTCGCACAACCCCACCAGCGAGCAGGCTGGGGGTGCACAAGGAGCTGGGAGAGGACACAGGTGGGACAGCTGACCCCAACTGACCCAAGGGATATCCCACACCATATGGTGTCATGCTCAGCATAAAAGCTGGGGGAAGGAGGAAAGGGAGGACATTAGGAGTGATGGCTTTTTTCTTCCCAAGTAACCATTATGTGTGATGGAGCCCTGCTGCCTTGGAGATGGCTGAACACCTGCCTGAACATGGAAGTGTTGAGTGAATTCCTTGTCTTGCTTTGCTTGTGCACAGGGCTTTTGCTCTACCTATTCAAGTGTCTTTATCTCAATGCACAAGTTTTCTCACTTTTCTCACTTTTACTCTCAGTTGCTGGCTGGGGTTAAATCACGACAGCATTGAGTTGATGATGACTTTATATTTGTATCTTTCTGTTGCCAGAAGACAGCTTGTTTCTTGTTTTAGTCTCTTGCGTCAAAATTCCAAATTCTGACAAAAGAAAGCAAGGCACATGCTTAACTGCTTTGCTGGGTACAGATTGCAATCAGCAACATTCTTTCAAACTCCACTCTGAAGCTCGCAAAGTAAAGGCTTCATCCTGCCAAGCAGCAGTATTAAATATCACATGGGGGCCATCATAATTCAGTTCAGAGTAGCAAACAGCATTTAAAGTTGAAGTAAACTCGTGATGCAAATGCACAAGTAAGTACAGATGGGATGGTGATGGCTTTTTTGTCGTTAAACCCCAAGTGAAGGGGTGAGAGCCCTGACTTCTGCTGCTAGTCCTGCTTGTTTGAGCATCACAAGCTAAAATATACAAATATCATTTGGAGCAAGGAACAGAACTTTTTAGGACTCATAAACTGCTGGGAGCCCTTACCTTACTATGCTACGCATGGGTCGCCAATTGCTTGTCCCTTCTCCCTGGTCCCATTAATTTTGCACTCTCTGCTGCACATTGGCACTACTTCAGCAGGACGGATGGAGAATACTACTGCTGTAGCCTATTTTGTAGCATGAGTTGGCATTTTACTGAGAAGTACAATTCAAATTCTTCTCTGAAGAGGGCCTAAAGCTCAGATTTCTCATGTCCTGGGGAAGTGATGTAACCCCGGGGGTATCACGTTATCTCCTCTGCTGCAGGATGTCAGAATTTTCTTTAATGAAAAATAAAGGAAAACGCTAATGTTGTAATTTTACAGTTGCTCAGAGCATTCAGTTATGCTTAGTCTTGTTATTTCTGTGCATCAGCCTTCAAATAAATGGTATGTTAAGAGGGAAGTTTTAACCCTACATCTTGACATACAGAAGAGGGTTTCCTTCTCTTGCATGTTTGTTAAGGAATTCTAGCTGGGTTCTGCACTGAGCTCCAGGTCTGCAAGGTAAGCTGTGCTGCCAGCAGGCTGAATGTACTGCTGTTACCCTGGAGGGAGTTCAGGAAGAGAGACTGCTGCAGAGGCAAAAGAGAGGCTGTGTTCCAGGAGGTAGAAAATGCAGGAGGAACAGAGCAGAGAACTTGGCACAGGTTTGTGGAATAAAGAGAATCAGTGTGAGGGACAACAGTGCTGGTTCACAACCACCCAGCAACATCCAGCATGTTTGCTTGTGGGTCTTTGATTCTGTACAGGGTTATGAGCACTGAGCTCCCCAGTCCCTGCAGCATTGGTCAGATCTGTGTCTGGTTCTGGAGAGATGCACGTGCCCTTCCCTGCAAAGATTCCTTTGCAGATGCTTAACAGGGAGTGAATGTGGTCTTTGCATTTTTGCTGCCACAGAGTGAAGACGATTCCAGGGAGATGGACAGCTCAAGCAAATGAAGGGGAGAAACAGTCCTCATCCATATGGTCTCTAGTCAGCTCTGCATCACATGTGCAAGTAAAGGTGTGAAAGGGAAAAGAAACAGGGAGAGATAAGGAGGTAAGAGAAACTCCTGCATTTTTCGTGAGTTTCTGTTCATGCAGTTTGCAGTCTTTGTGATAGTGACCATTAGCTGCTACAATCAGTCAGCTGTTCTCACTACAAAACTATTTTAACCCTGTTGCATACACTTGCAAAAGTAATGCAGATCATTGTTTTTAACACTGGTATTGTCCATTTAATTGTAAGGAAATGAGAAGGAGCAGCTGTGCCAACGTATTATTATGAATGTATTTGAAACCAGTGGGTAATCTACACAGTTCAATTCTAGGGATTCCCACGTCCCCAAGCCAGCAATCTCAGAGATTTACATTTTAATTGATATTTTATTCTGTAAAGGAAAATAAAAGCCCTCAGCTACCCAAGTCCTTCCAATTAATTAGACACAAAATACTCCATAAAGATTAACAGTGCCCTTATCCCAGGAGTGCTCAAAAAAAAAAAAAAAAGGCACTTTAGAATCTGTAAGATATCAGTACAACATGTGTAACAACTGCTCACAATCCACAAAACAACACATGCATTTGCACAGTAAGTAATTACTCATTAGAACTGTCGGGTGTGGCATGTATTTGCGCACATATGGCATCCCTAATTTCTATTGCCTGCTTTAAGTGCATAGTTCTTATGAGGGCACACTGTTTGGTTAAGGGATCTATCAGTATGTAGGCTCTGCTCCATAAAACAATATTCACATCTAGTTTTCCAGTTGCAGACTGACAGAATCAAGTCATGGCTGTATGTACATGCTTTTGCAATCTTGACGTCCAGGTGATTTTCAAGCCAGTGCCATTTTGCTTTTGTGTTCTGCATGCATGAGCTAGTCCTACCCTGAATCCTCTAAATGTACTGAACTGCAAAGTAAAATTGCTGAGAGCTTGCTTCAGTACCTGAATGGATTTCTTCAGTCATGTATCATGGCCCTGGAAGCCTGGAGCACCTCCCTTAGAGCCATGAGATCCTCCAGACATTGTGGAGCCATCACTGGTCATCCCATGTCAGCCAGGCAGTATAGTCCCACCTACCATGCTGTGTCTTGTTCTGCTGCTCCTTAAGTGTTGATGGATGAGAATGCAGCATTCATCTTGTTTGTCAGATTTATCATATGCTCTGTGTTCAGTCTCCATACTCAATGCCTTTACATAATGATGAGCCGTCTCTGTGATCTAGTGTCCCAAACCACAACTGCCAGCAAACACAGAACCAAACAGTGTGCAGGCCCTGCAAAGCCATATGGTTTGGCAGAATAACACAGCTTCTGCCCTTGAGCCTGCTAAGAAGTCTCACAATGCACTACAGGGGAGTGCCCTCCTGGAAGGAGCTCTGCGTTCCCATGGAGTGGGTGGGTTTGCCCCTACGAGCTGCCACAAGACTCTTTGCACAGCATGAGCTCCAATAACAGTTGATTTGAGCCTGTTAGGCATGGGAGCAAAGGGCGTTGACTGTCTCAACATGGCATCCACATGTGCAGATGTGTGCCTACTTTCTAATATGGACCTGCCTCATACAGATAGTTATTTTTGTACCTTGCATTGGGGGGGGGGGGGGGAGGGGGTCAGGCAGCCTCTGGCACAGCCTTTGGCAGATGCTGCTGTGTGTGCATTTGGGCATGGGCCTACCCCCTTAAGATGTTCCAGTGTAAACTGAACTACACTGGAAGGACTGAGTGTCCAGATTTCAGTTGGTGACATTCTTCATTGTTAGGAGGAAATACCACAGAAAAGGTAACGAAGAACCAGAATACCGTCTTCAATGGTACCTCCTGTCTAATGTTTGCAAATGGCCACGTAAAAATGGGGATTTCCTGCACTTATTTCCAGGCGTGGGCATATCTTCTCAAGGATGCCAAAACATGTATTTATGGATGAGCACAATTGGATGAAAACTCCTAATAGAACCAGCGCCTTGCCTAGTTAATAAAAAAGCTGTTTTTAATAATAACATAGCAACAAAGAGTATGAACTAAATTAGAAAATCATCTGGGTTTACTATTCAAGAACTCACACATAATCATCTTTTCCCCTTTGAATGAGCTTTGACTATAGCGTATACATGAATACTTTGGCTTAATTTCAGCTCAGAGATTTAGAAGTGACTGAAGTAAAGAGCTGAGAAGGAAAAAAATCTTGCAGCATTTCTCCAAAAAAACAAACAACAAGCCAAAACCCAAATATACGTGAGAAGTAGAGCCAGTTCTCAAGAGGAACGATCAGTATTGGTGCCACAGGTATTAGCTTATGCAGCACAGTAAAACTGGGGTTTGCCCATGTCCAGAACCAGCCCAAGTCCAGCAAAAGTAGGCAGCATCTGCATTGCACCCTGCATTATGACTGCCACATTCCTGCAAGTTCCCTAGCAGAAGTGCTTGCAGTCTGGCTCAGATGAGACTCCTCACAACTTCACAACATGCACACTTTGCCTACTACCTGCCCAGTCCTGCATGTCCTGAGTCAGTCACGTTTGCTGGCTGCTGCAGCAGTGTTTGCAGACTCATAGTGTCCCCCGTCAGATCTGATCTGCACGTCTCCAGTATTTTCCTCAGGATATCCAGTGGCTGGGTCTGAACCATCACGCCAACCAAACTGCCCAATGCTTAGAAGTAAACAACAAACTGAAAGTGAAGCCCTTTGAACCCACCCAGTAGCCCTGCCTCAGCCCTCCACAGGGCTTCCTAGTTCAGGTCTAGTGTGGGACAAAGGCAAGAAACCTGCCTGAGAAGGAACCAGAACTCATTCCCCAGGAATCCTGAGTGCTGGCCAATGCCATGCAGGGTTGTTAGTGTGACTGTCATTTTTGCTGTCTACATCTGTGTTATCTAGATTTTAGGGTTATCCACCTTGAGTAAGAAAACCAATTATGGTAATGGTCAAGCACTGGAAGAGGTTACCCAGGGAAGCTGTGGACTCTCCGACCTCAAAGCTATCAAAAACCCAACTGTACATGGTCCCCAGCAACCTGACGCTGCTGGAGGGGCTCAGAGCGGGGGGGTTGACTAGATGATCTCCAGACCTATACCTATTCTATAGCCTTATGTTACATTGGCAGCATTTCACATCTTCGGTACATCTGGAAAGATGCCCAAATCTGTGAAGAAAATACACCCTGGGGAGCCACTGTGGTGCCAGTGCTGTATCAGTGCTGCAAATCATGTCCTTCCAGTCCTGGCTGCAAACATTTTGCTCTGTAAGCCATGTCACCCCTAAGAGCTATTAGGGTAGAATTACATGCAACACATCTCCAGAGAAGCTGGATTCTCCTCTATCAACACAACAGGTTTTTCTTGTAATTCTACAGGTGTAACTGATGTGGCCTTGGGGAAAACATTTTAATTCCTGTGCTGTTAGTTCTGGCAAACCTTCATATTCTGCTGGTTTGTGACCCTGGTTCTGTAAGACCTGACACTCTTTATTTTATTGTCCTACACAGTCAGCTATGTTTAAAAAGTGGAAATACATTAATAAGGTTGAGCCACTACATGTGTTTGCAGTGTTTGGCATCTGTATGTTGTTTCACACAGATGGGCTCCAGTCCAGCTGAGCTCTCGCTGGGTGCTGCTGTAGTGTAGGTGTCATCGTGTGGAGGTCTCCAATACTGACTGGGCTGTACTGAGCCACTTACCTTGGAACAGAGAATATCAGTGATAGATTGAGTGGTTGAGTGATTTCCCACAATGCAGAATTTGTATTACGAAATAATACTGATTTTGGCATAAGCCTCTACTGCTAAAGTTTGAGTATGCCTAAAGCTGTAAGCTAAAGTTAATGGTCAAACCCCTTTGTTTGTGGGATAAAGACAAGTGGTGAAGTTCATGATATAAACTTGGAAGAGATAAAACCCCAACAGCCAAACAGATGAGATAGCAGACAAGGAGGGTAAAGCTGTCAGTCATAATGCACAAAATGGAGTTACACTAAATTAGCATTTTCCTTGGAAAGTATCAGGAAGATAAAGTTAGTATAGTGCAGTAAGGGGGAGATAACTTATGTATCACCATTATCTACTAGAGCTTGTTAAAAAATAACTAGTCATGTGAAAAAAATCACCCACTGAGGGAGCCAGTTAATCTGCAGACTATTTAAGGAGCTAATTAAAAAATAATCTGAATAATTTTGAACTTGAACAACTGCTTGAACCCTGAAGAAGTTCTATTTAGTCTGAAAATCCCCTATCATTTTACCCATAATTAAAATGGGTGAGTGACATGACATGGGGAACTACAGGCTCTGTAGTCTGCCCTGAGGAGGAACTGCAGAGAAGATGCGGTGTATGGTACCATACCTAGTGCCAATCAGTAGGATCAGGGCAGATGCTGCCCCAGTAGGAGGGTTATGGGATGGATGTGGCTTCTTCCTAACCCTGTTGAATGTGTATGTCAGGTCACGTAGTATTTCCTGCTGGCAGGAACAGAAGGCTTTCCAGCTCTGCACAGTGCTGGAAAGTCTCTGTAGCTTCTTACACCTGATACATTTTGCTGAGAAGCCAAAGAGAAGACCAGGCGTTACGTCAGGAACCCAAAAATCTACATCTGAAACAAATTATATCAAATACATTTGGACAAAATTACAGATTGGGTTGATAAACTGAAATAATTTCTTGATATGACAGACTTTTGAAAGGCGTAAGATATTAAATATGTATTCATTACCTTTGATACAGAAAATTACAGCACATGAGTACCTTTCATGCTGATTCCCAAGCTGCTCTATATGATTGATTGATGGCTTGGCTTCATGAACGAAGATTTGGGAAGGGCTTTACCCATGCTTACTACAAGCACGATGACCAAGGGCATGTGGGATATGCAATCTGGTTGGAAAAAAGGCAGCTTAGGCAATCAGGGAGTGTCTGACCAGGACTGTCATCTCCTGAGCGATCCTGAGCTACCCATGCGCTGGTCCGTCCACACGCAAGGTTGGATCTGCAGCTTCCCATTCACCCTGTCATCTACTGTTTCGACCCTCACCTGTCCATACAGACAAGTGAGAGTAAGCCTTCCCAGCCTGCGCAGTGGATTTTTTAGGTGAGGCACATCTTGCACAGAACTGGCCCCAGCCTTTACACCTGAGGTTCAACTGCCACAGCCTAGTTAACTAGGATGGTGACAGCAAAGTCCTCAGGCGTAGGTTTTGTAAGAGTGTCCTTCTCTTAGATGGAAGACCTTACAAGGCTAGACGAGCTCCATCTGCCCAGGTCTGGAGACAGGAGTTTTCCTTCTCCTGTGAGGAAGGCCTGTCTTCACTAACAAAGATTCAGGAAGGGCTTTAGCCCACACATTCTGAACAAGACTGCACAGGTTCAGACCCCTGGTGCGTATGCTTGGCTGAGGAGCCACTGGTGCGAGGCTACCCTCTGTGGGCTTGTGACTGAACGCCTCTAAGTCAGAATCATGCCTTGACGCTTGATGTTGTGCTGTTGCGTCATCGGTTGCTCGAGATTGACCCAGGAGATGATAGTCTTGTTCAGAATGCTGCTCTATATATGACACTAACAACAGCACAGCTATTTGGTGGAAAAAGATTATAAACTTAGGTTATTCAGTAAAGCTTTTGCTGAGCAGAATTACATTAGTATATAATGACATTTTCACATTAGAAGAAAAAGTCAAATAACAAACAGCCAAGTCAAGCAAGACAGGTAATATCTGCAGAAAATGTGATGCTGCCCTTCAGATATTCAGCTTAATATCTGTGGGCTGTTGTTGTGCATCAGGATCCTAAAGCCACAAAGGGAAAACTAGTCTTTGCAACAGAATCATAGAATAGCTTGGATTAGAAGGGACCTTCAAATGTAACCTAGTCCAATACCCCTGCAATGAGCAGGAACACCTTCACCTAGATCAGGTTGCCCAGAACCACATCCAGCCTGGCCTTGAACATCTCCCAGGACGGTGCATCCACAGCCTCTCTGGGCAACTACTCCAGTGCTTCACCACCCTCATTGTAAAGAGTTTTTCCCTCACATCCAGCCTGAACTTCCCTTCTTTATCTTAAAACCATTGCCCCACATCTTATTGCAACTATTAGATTATATTTTCTTATCTAGATGTACGGTAAATACACAGACATTTTTGATTTGTAAAAGAAATACAACTGGAAAAAGCTATTAAAGGAATGTCACAGTGGCAACAATCTTTAACAGTTATCATGATTAAACCTGCAAAAACCTAGCTATTACCTGACGAAAGAAACAAGGTGCCTGTGTAAACCTTGCTCTGCATTGCGCAATAGGAAACAGGAGTAACTCCACCACAGTCTAAAATACAGGGCATGAGTTAAAACAGGCTATACAGTTTCTTTAAAGGCAATAGATGTGACCAGCCTGAGGCACTGCAGAGGGCAGGGTGTAATTTCTTCCTTTGTGAGGGAGAGGGAGGTGTATGCCTCCATGGCACTGCCAGTGCAGCCGATGTCAGCGAGGTGGAAGAATTGCTGAGGTTCCCATCTTGTCCCATCAGTGCTAATGGAACCACTCAGGTGTTACTGGATTATTGCACCACACACACCTAACACAGTGTATGCAGGCAGCTCTTCAGAAATTCACAGTAAATCTGTAATATTCTCTTAAAAGGGGAGAGATTTGACAAGTACCTGATGGGAGATAATAATTTAAAGGTTGTCAGCCCTAATGCATGCAGATACACACCGACGTAAACACTATGCACTTGCTGATTATTGTTTCTTTTTTATTATATTACCTCCTGAGCTTGTAACAGGATTCTTTCCTTTGCAGCCCATGGGGATTGGATATGTCCTTACACAGAGCCTGTCTCCAGACAGCATAAAGCAGTTCTTCCAAAGCAGCAGAACTGCTCAGTAAGGACTTGACTTTGCAGATGCAAACAGTACACTGGTATTTCTGAAAGTTAGTGTTTGGGATAACCTTTAACTGGGATGCTTTAATTTCTCATGTTCTTAACCAGGTCTTGCAGTTCCCAACCTTTAAGGTAAGTAATCCGACAGCCCCGCAGGTCTGACTGCACCGAAGCTCAGGGTTTGTTCATGCTTGTAGTGTATACTGGTTGTCTGTATTTACATTCTGACAGGACGCTGAGTCAGCATCTTCCTCCAGTATGGCTGGGCTTTCTGCATACATCCCTAACCTGCTGCACAGAAAAGAGATGTGGAAACAAAAAGTTGAAATTCTTGAAATAAATAGGCCTGCAGTTTCCCTTTACTTCCCAAAGAAGATTCAAGAAGTCTGTGAGGTCCCCAAGGTTACTCAAGAGCTTAAACTACATCATCTTCCAGAACAGAGTGCTCAGCACTGTCTAGGAAAATGCCCACATTTCAATGGCATTGCTAACATGAGTGAATTGACTAGTTTGTCAGCTGACGTCAGGAAATCCCTCAAGAAGTTGTTCTGTCATTCAGTGGAAGGCTTGCTGACATCAGTTTTAATTAGAATTTGTCTGAACCTGCTATCTCAGGCGTATGGATTACAAGGTTTACTAAAGGGTTCCAGCCACAAGTCCAATGGAAAAACTTTCAGTGTAAAAACCTAGGAAAAGCGAATTCCTTTCCCAGTAGAAGCACAAGGAATTACTAAAACAGATAATTTTGGAACACAGTGCGTCCCAGGATCTCAAACATAACCTTACTTTGTAGGACATAACAATGAGCTTGATTCACTGGGGACTACAAAGGAAAGAGGAGAATGTTCTTCTAAAGCACTTCATTGTCTTCAAGAGGTTTTTTAATTGGATGTACTGTGCAGGGTAAGAGTTGACTTCCAGTCAGTTCCTTTGAGTAATTTACTCTTTAAAATGTCCAAAACATCATTTACAAAAGGATCATGTCTGAGAGCAATGTTAACCTGCAGTTCAAATGTGAACTGTCACCAGGCTGTTCCCTACCATATTTCCAGGCATGGTGCACATGAGGCTGATTCCTTCATTACATGTTAGTCCTCCTCAAGTGTGCTATGACTAAAGGCAGTGCTGGTCTTACCTGGCTATACACAGAGTGATGTGAACACTTGGACCCAAGAATGACAGAGAGAAAGCTATCTTGAACTGTTAGCACTTCTTCTCAGGCTGTGGAAGCAATATTGACTTTTTTATTCCATGATATCTCTGCCAGCAGGCAGCAGGTCAATAAAGATTGGCTTTGAGCCCAGATCAGATCTTGTTAACTTTAGTCCCAGGCAGATCTGCAGTGTAATCTGGATCAAGAGTACACAGCAACTTACAAACAACAGCATTAATGTGCCTGTAATGGATTTACTTTTATTTTTTCTATTAACCGATGATGTCAGAATGGATTCTGCTTTTCTGTAGTCCTTCTTCCCATGTGCAGTGAGCCGCTGCTGAAAAACATCTATTCTTTACATTTTCCCTTGCTAGATTTTTCTGTAGTGGTAACAATGACTCCACACACAAATGAGGTTCATGTAAAGGGCACCAGCATAAAGGCCACATATGCTTATGAGCAATCATTTTGAAGGCTTAATTTCAGGATGTGCTGGAGTATAAAGGGGTGATACTGCAGTTACAGGTACTGCACTCATTTTCAATGCAAACAAGATGGTAGCATTGATTGGGAATGTATTTGGGATGACTTATTACCTAGTTAGCAGTACCTAGCACAACACACTTGAAATAAAAGCTATTCACTAGCCTATTATTAGCAATTCCTTGGGTCTGAAGTTAAACATTGCCACATACATCAGACAAAGGCCAAGTCTTAAGGCAGGTGACTCCAGCACAGCCTCAAGACTGCAAAAATCTGGAGGGGTCAGACAAATTGTGCTGCACTGGCTGTGCCCACACTAGCTACCTGCCCCTCCAGCATGGTCTGCTGGGGTGCCTCTGAGAGCCAGCTACTGCAGGGACAGAAATACATATCTGGAGAGTTGACAGGGCTGAGTTACTGTCACTGCCCTTGTCTGACCAGCCTGCAGAGTGCTCTCCTGAAACAGAAAGAATATAGGTGAAAATGCCTTTTAGTCCCTGTGCTGTTCTACACAAAGAATGTCTTCATTTGAGGCATTCTACAGGGAATGTTTATGCTGGATTTCTTCTTCTGCCTCACTTGTCCCATCTGTGCTGTTTGTTTATTAATTTAAGAGAAGCCAAAAGGGAAATTTTCACTACCCTTCTGTCCTCGCTGTCTTGTCCCCTTCACTGCCCCAGGGCACGGCTGTTAGCAGCAGAATGGAACACCAGGAGGCCCTTGACTTCCCACAGAGCATTTTCAGCAAATGACCAAGAGCTGACAATAAGCATATTTCTGTGCTTCTCCCCTCCACCCCCCCTGCTGCGGGGGTCTGCACGATGCTGCTCTGCCCAGCCCTGGTGCACCCACTCTTGCTGTGCCCATGGCAGCACTTATCTGCCCCTCACTCAGGCAACGCTGCCCTGTGGGGCCATACTGTGGGCTGCACCCTGGCCACCCTCCCTCACTCCAGGACCAAGTGAAGTAACAAAGGCTGCAGCATTTGGGCTTTCCTTTGAAACACAGCTCTGTCTTATGGTCAACACAGTCCATCTGACTGCTTACAAAGCCCTGCTATTAGGTACAAGCCAGCTTCCCGTTTGCCCCTGACGCTAGCAGGACTGTTCTTCTGGTTGCTGTGAGCCCTGTAAGTGCACTCGGATATTGTGATGGTGATCACCTGACTGGGATCATCTGTTCTGTTCTCTTCAGACATGTTACTTCTTACAGAAGCAAGCACTTCTGTTAAGCATCATTAGGCTAAAAGCACATTAAGGAAGAGCATCCCAGTCACAAAAAAGGTAACCAAGTACCCCAGCTTTTACTGAAGCAAAGTGGATTTTGGGACCCCAACTTTATTGCAGGGCACTAAAGAATGCCCAAGCATGTTAAAACCTGACACACAGGCCACGCTTCATGGACCACCTTCTGCATCATCACTTACATTGCTTTATAAAATAACCAAGAAGGCACAAAGCATGACATGCGGAGCTTTGCTCCCTCAGCCACCAGTCAGAACACTACCAGTTGTACCTCCAGATACCCACGTCCAGGCTCAACCTTGCTGCTGGATACCACTCCTTAAAGAGTGCAGTCATGGATGTATTTCTCCATTATTCATCTCTTCTATCCTTCCTACACTGAATTTCCAGCACTTCTCACCTTCCCTTGCTTTTGCTATTGTTTGGACACACTTTATTCCCAGCTGAAAGAATCACAATGAGCAAACCATGAACCAGTGTTTACATACTTCTACATTGTGCACTCTCTTCTGGCTCTTAATATTTTCTTCCTTGACATTAGTACTCCTTAAAGGAACCATTAGTTCTAGACTAGAACTATTCATTTGTGCATTTTGGAGAATTTCCAAGCCTTTCCAAACGTAACATTTCAACAGCACTTTGTCCTCTCCTTACCTACAGTTCTTCATTCCAGGGTCTGCAGTTTGACTTCTGTCCTACAGCATGTCACCCCTCACTGTACTTCTGTGAGACATCACAGTGGAAGCATTTCCTTTGGCTCTTGCAGAGCAATTATCAAGAAGCTAGTACTGAAACATCTTTAAAGAGCTATTGAGACATAACACTTGATTCTGTAAGGAAATTGAAGCAGCTTAAAAAGATTACTTTACCCTCCCACTCTTCAGCATGTGCTGGAAGAACATGCTTCCCCACAGCTTTGGAGGCATACTGCATTTGCCTTACCATTACTACTTAAAAGAAAAGCAGCCAATTGTTTAAATAATCAGAGTACATAGATTTTAACAAGCCTGGTAAAAGAGAGACAAATGAATTGTTCCTTCATCTGTGAATGAATGCAGTTGCAGTACAATATTTTTAAAAGAGTCTAGTTTTTATTACAATTTAGAATACTCATTCTGGTTTCTGAGCTCCTAAATGTGCAGCACAATGTTCCTTGACACCTTGAAGCTATTTTATTTAAAGGAGAAAAGTCTATTTAACTTTTGTAATGTTGTCAAATTGAGGTTGCAGAAGACAGTAAATAGCGGGTGCAGGTTGCCCACATGTTCTGGATTCTGTTTCTTGCCCCACTGATTTAAGGTCCTTACTGGGATAATGGCCCCTATGGAAAACCCATTGTGGTTTAAGCCCAGCTGGTAATTTAGTACCACGCAGGCATTCACTCACTCCCCCCCTGCCTCCCCCTGCTCCCAGAGGGATGGGAAGGAGAATCGAAAGAATGTAACTCCCATGGGTTAAGAAAAGTCCTGTAACTAAGGTATAACACAAATCACTGCTGCTGCCACCAATAATAATAAGGGAAATATCAAGAGAATACAACCGCCCACCACCCACCGACCAATACCCAGCCTGACCCGAGCAGTGATATAACCCTTCTGGGTAACTGCCCCCAGTTTATATACTGGCCATGACATGCTGTGGTATGGAATACCTCTTTGGCTAGTTTGGGTCAGGTGTCCTGTCTCTGCTTCCTCCCAGCTTCCCCTCCTCCCTGGCAGAGCATGAGACTCAGGAAGTCCTTGGTCAGAGTAAACATTACTGAGCAACAACTAAAAACATTGGTGTTATCGGCACTGTTCCCAGGCTGAAAATCAAAACCACAGCACTGCACCAGCTATTAAGAAGGAGAAAAATGACCGCTACTGCTGAACTCAGGACACCCATGATCACACAAGCTGTTGAATACAGGTTGTAACTACAGCCTCAGGGTTTTTTTCTGTTCAGGTGTAGATTGCCCATTTTTCAGGAGGAGAGGACAGAAAGTGTTAACAAGGCTCCCACCCCAGATTAGGTGGAAAAGTACACACAGCCTATCCCTGCAGCAGGGGCAGCAGCATCCAGCCATGCACCGGACTTGGCACTATTGAGCTGGTACAACCTGAATGATAAAGCTTGTGTCAGAGGCTCAAAGTCTGATCTTCAAGGTGTTGCTGTGTAGCTGGTAGAGGTTCAACTTTCATTGGGTACCGTGCAGTTAAACAGCTGTTATGAAAAACCATGGAACTAGCACAAATAACACACGAAACATACAAAATTACTTGCCCAGCAACTTCTGCATTTATTAGGGATTTACTGTGACCTTACCCACACTGCACCAGCCTGGACAGATGAACAACAGCAACGTAATGGGAACTTAAAACACATGAGAAATAGACAGTAAAGACTATAATAAGCAGTATGAGGGATCACAACTCTAATAAAACCTTCCTATTCTAAATTACTACTAGAAGTATGTACTTTTGCTTTCACTTGTCATCTAAATGCAGGCACCTACAAGTTAAGGGACTTCTTTCAAAAAGGCAAAGACCATCCATTGAGGGAACTCCTGTTGCCACAGCACAGAATTCAGCTGTTGGGACCACCACGATGCAGGAATCACTTCACAGAACTTTGTTACTGTTTGAAAGATACTGAGGAAACACCAAGAACCTGTTCAGTGTGCAGTATAGCACCGTGTGCTTTGAGTCTGCAAGGAAACCTCCAGGGGTTTCTGAGGGTTTGACTTGTTCTCTCAAAAGCAGTTTTAAAATTTAAACTCTTAACTACTTATGTTTTCTCCCCTTTTCTTCACTCCAGCTCATCAGGCCACATGACTAGAATATTGAAGCCAACACCTCTGGAACCAGCGCTGCAGGCACATCAAGCTGCCAGAAGTAACTGTTGTAAAGTTGCAAACACTGTTAATGCTGTACAGTTCCCATGAGAAGGTCTTTCTTCAAACAAGGTTCCCAGCTGGGTAGAGGCAGAAAGAGCTGACAAACATTGCAAGAAAAGGAGGAAGACAAAGTTGTTGTATATCACACACTGCAGCTCCTCAGTCATTAATAAACAGGGTGAGGCAAATGAGTTAGAAAAAAAACCCAAAAAACAACAGTAGTTTTAAATATGCAACAATAAAAGCAGGAACAGAAATCCCCCTTCTGCCATCCTTCAACATAAAGAGAATGAAAGCTTGGCTTGCTTTGTGCAGCCCTCTAAATGAGGCATAAGCACTGCCCTGGAAGCACTTTAAAGACTGTCGGAGGCTAGCCTTAGTAACTCAGGGAAAAGGTTTCCACATTTTAGTTGAGGACAATATGAATTACAGTAAGAACAGTTAAATGCTCTTTCCACTGATGAGTTTCTCCACTAGCAAAAGGTAGTCGTTGGATGAAAGATTTTTTTCTTCCCTCAAAAAACGTGCACTTGACCTTTAAACTAAGAACTCTTCTAGAAAAATAAACCCGATGTATGATAAAGGGCATTTATGATGTGAGTTCTGCTCAGTAATGAAGGCACAACCTTCAAAAATAAACAGGTTTTTGTCTTTGCAGAAACTGTATCAGCATACAAACTATGACAATTCAAAGATTATTAACTTGTAACTACATATATTAAGTATCACAATATAATCACTCCTCTGCTACTTGGCTGTGGAAATGATAATCAGAAGTTCTGTGTATGTCTTGCAATAAAGTAAGCATCATCAGTCTCCATTATGATCTCTTCACTGTTCTCTTAGGAGAGAGAAGCATTGTTCTGACACACCACAGCAGATAGCTGGAATGCAGAGAAAACCCAAGAAAACCCTGTGTGATCTCAGCTGTATGTATAAAGGATTTAAAACCTGGAAGTACGTGGTTTCTTTTTTTTTTTTTAAAGCATGCTTGGCTTAAGACAGTATTAGTCAAGTGGAGATATTTATGTATTATTCCAGCTCACGTTGTGCATATATTACTGTAACACTCCCATAACAAAAGTACAAGACACACGTACGTTCTTGGGATTGTCCAGCTTTCAGAGGCACTACAGAATTCTGAGAAAAATCAAGAAGCTGAGAAGATTACAGAACAGGAAAAAGCTAACTTAAGCGTTTTATCAACATTTTTGTCCTGAAGCTCTGAGGATTCAGGCATATGTTACAGGTTCAGGCATACTCTTCTACGCAGAGGCATAAAGTCACATACATTCTGAACAGAAAAGCAAGTAAGCTGCCATTACTATTTTATATTGTTAAATCTCAACTTCTTCACTTCTTAAAGTACTAAAATCTTGTTTGCAGGAACTTCCAGCTGTTTCAGAACACGTGCCCTTCCCTGAGGGCAAAGGGTGCTGGCTTTCTTCAGGATCAAATTGCTGTTAAATAGTCTTAAGTTTCAAAACAGATGAGGGCTGAATGCATCTTGAACACTGGAAAACTAATCACACCTGCCAAAGGGACGAAGATATGCAATTTTTGCTACCTTTCCATGAACAACAACACTGATTAGAACAAAAATAAACAGGCCTTTCAGCTAGTAGATCACACCCGTTTAACAATATATCACCTGTTACTAGAAGAGACATGTTTAAATCAGTCTTCGAGTGGATTTCTTTAATTACACTAAAGTCACCTTAAACATTCCCCCCCCCCCCAACCCAAATCCTTATGGTCATCAAATATGTAATGCATCATTAGGGGAATATGTAAAATGCCAAAATCGTCAACAGCTCTTATGCAATATTTAATGCTCAGACTCCTATGGGGCAGGGGAAAATATGGTTATATTACATGTCATTATGTTTACAGTACTTAAGAATGCAAAATCAAATCCCACTCTGATACCACAGGCTGTTGTATTCATCAATCTTTCAGATGATATTAGCTTTACAAATAGTAAACTGATCCGTGCCTAGCAAGGTTGAAGTGAAGAACAGACACTCACTTCTGCAGGCATTCCAGCTCTGGAGGCAGGTCACAACCAACATAAACTCCATTCATTAAACTGTATTCTAATAGTGCACAGAAACAGGGATCCTAGAAGAGAAGAGGAACGTTTAGTTTAAATCACACTGCTCTGTGAAGTGAATTTTCAAACAAATTAGCACAGCACATGAATGCAGGAGATTTAACAGGACCTTTTCCAGCAACAGGACTGCTGCAAGCATGGCCTAACACTGGAGGAAGGCTTACAGCTGCTCTAAGTATCTGTTGCACATAGGTGTGGGGAGACAGAGCCTGCTATTCCAACCTGCTTTCCTTTTTATCTGGAAAGTCAGACATAACATCAAGGAAAAAATTAACCCCCCAAACATTCATTTACTGCGGCAAATACCAAAGGTATAAAAACAAAACTTACTTTTGCAAGAATATGAGGATTTCCAATGACGATGAGCAAAGCTTTTGCTCTAGTAACTGCTACATTAAATCTCTTTGGGTTAAAGAGAAAGCTCAAACGGTATTTCTCATCATCAAATAAGCCTTCACGAGATCGCACCTAAAATTAATTATGGATACTTTTAGTAACAGAATAATGAGAAAGCAACTTACCTCACAATAGCCATAGCATAACTTTAACATAGTATTTGCTTCCTGCAGCAATCCACATCTGCAGCTCAACATCAGCAATGCACAAGTTAGCTTCTAAACTGCACCTAACTATTTCCCACCACTGGCTTTCCCACAGGAAGTCTATTCCCCAACACGCTGCTAAGGCAACTTCAGCAATTACAAGAGAATGGTGCACTGGTTTTATTTTAGCATCAAGACTATCCCACTGTAATTTGAAACACAAGATACCAAAATTGCTTCAGAAACCCCAGTGATTTTTATCTTGCCAGTAGGAGAAATGCTAGAACTGCTGGTATTCCAAGTCCTACAGCTGAATGACAACCCGGAGTGAATCTTTTCTGCAAGACTTCTTCAGTAATCTCAGTGTGCTTTGACGTAGCTTAGAAAAACCAGCCAAAGCAACTAGTGTGCTGTAACTAGTGTGCTATAGTGTGCATTAAATTTACACCTCTATTTTAACTATATTTGAACCCATTTTTGAATAAAAGATGGCTTTCATTGTCAAAATAATGAGTTCTTATAATTAGGAGCATGGTACATGCCTAAAAGTAGTTTAAGAGAAAAACAGTGCTGGATTGAAAAGCTATAGTATGATGCAGAACAAAGAAAGCAGTTGTAGTACCACTGCCCTCAGGAAAAAACCCCAAACAAGGCAATCCCTCTTCCTCCAAGCCACAAAACAATCCCCAAAACCAACTGTTCCTCCACCCCTGCATCCACCCTGCTTTCCAGTGCTTTGATTGTTTACATGGCTGTTTTATCCTACTCTCTCCTGGAAATCCTAGGTACTCCTGTTACACGTAGGCCAGTACTGGTCATATCTTCAGCTATCCATTCCTGCTCTATTACCTCCTCCTTTGACCAGTCTGCCATGTATGCCATTACTCAGACTTACAGGCTCTGTCTGTTCTGTATGTTCTTGAACAGCCCTGAAGGACCTAGGTCACAAAAACCTCAGGAGCTCCACATTCCAAACAGTCCCATCTTCTAAGTTTAGAGACTTACTGCACCAAAACCATGTCACCATTTGGAAAAAAGCAAGTATATGCAGACTTCTTTTGTATTCTGAATTTCACACTGTAGAAACACAGCTATGTAGGGCCCACAATGCCCACTAAAAGAAAGTCAACCCTCAAGCATCACCCTACACTGACCTGGTATCACTTGCTGACGTTCACAATATTAAGTTAAGCTTTCTCTAAGATTTCCCAACTGTCTTTTTCCACTGATCCAGCAGAGATTTTTACTTATGTCCAGGAGTTCAGCATGCCTACAGCAGCACATATTTGATAGCTGTTAACTCAGATTAGTACCATGTATTCTGGTAGCAAGAAGCTGTCTGCAAAAAGCCTCGGCAGCTATCAGCTGACTTGTCAGCTGCTGCTTACACTTCTCAACCCCACACTGATTTCTCCTTAGAAGCACAAAGAAAAGCCTCCTGACAAGAGCCTCAGGCAACAATCTTACATGCCTGAGAAGACAAAGAACATAAAAGTAGAATATAAAGAAGCTGCTGTAGCTTTCCCCTTTATGGGGTTTTCACATGAGTTCAAATACCAGGGATAGGTACGTTTGCTGGAATAGTATCTAGGATTTAGAGTGGGCATATGCTTACATTTAACCTCAGCTCAACTTTGGGAGTCTTCTGAAACCTGATGTCTCAGCTGCTACAAACAGTATTTCCATACGCTAATCAACTGCCTGCAAACTATGAACTCATCTTTGCCACCAGCAAATAACATGCACTGAGATCTTTCAGAACAGACAGACATCTGCTGGAGCATACTGGTCATCAACTTTGCAAAAGAAGATGAGAGACAAAGGCTGCCAGCTTCCAAATAACAGCAAGCCCTCCCAGTACTCTATGACACAATCCCCTTTCCCCCTTTGTCAAATGCCAGGAATGGCCTCAACACAATTCCACATGCATCATCTTCCCAAAAGTGTATCTTTCCATTCTGCCCAAGTGAAAGGTACATTATCTGCATGAAACTCCAAAATAAATTCAGTGTGAGTATCTACAAAGGTTTAAAGTTTACCTCAAAAATCACAGATGCTCTACTGTTTCCATGCACCTAAAAATAAGCTGTTTTCAAATACTGTGACAGACTGACAAAAATATAGCTTTTAATTTTTTCTTCTTTTATCCTGTAAAGCCCTATATCAAAAAGGAAACACAGAGAATCAGACACATACAAAAACTCTCTAGATGACCACAACAAACATACGTACTGTTGATAAGATGACAGCCGTGTACTCCTGCCCTTGAAACTCTTCGACTGAGCCAACTTTAATGTCTGCCAGATCGATACTTCTCAGAAGTAATCTAATTTTTTCCACCTACCAAGAAAAAACAAAACCAACAACAACCCAGTGTTTGAAGGAATTTATTTTTACACTCGAGGGGTTTACATTTGATTACTTCTGAACTGAAACATACTCTGTATACAAGTATGTGATTTATCACAGAGAAGTCTCAGGAAATGCCTGCATCTTGCTCAGCCATCATTCACCAGTAAGGTTTTAAAATCAAGCAGTAACTTTTCCTGAGGAGTATCACACTTATTACACAACTGAGAATGTGCAGCACTCGCTACCATCACTGAAACAGAAATCAATCTGGATTTTAATGAGAACAACTTAGATCCATAAACCCTCTTCTTACAATTTTCATTATATCCAAAACCATGCTTACCACAGATATGGCAGGGCAAGTAGCCTTCCATAGCCCCTCAAGATGACTGTGCAGATTTCATCTTTGTCAGCTGCATCATGCAGTTAAAGACAAAGGTGAGATGTGACCTTAAGTACCCTCCCAAAAAGAGAAAAAGGAGTCCTGTGGACCAAAATGCTGCTATGTGTGGGATCAGCATATTACCATCTGCTAAAAGCTGCTTGGAGAGCATACACTAAGAGCTCCAAGAAATTTACCAAGAAACCAAGCCTGGCTAAGATGGGGAACAGTCAATGACTACTTTCTAATTGGCGTTCCTGCAATACAAGGTGACTTTCTTGAAGCAGACGTTATTCCTCTATGTCTTGCATCCCAGGCAGATGAAGGACATAATCACATTAAATGATGTGAAACGCTTTAAGGAGTATAAGAGGTTCAGCCACATCAATACATAAATATTTGAAAAACAAACAGTAACTGTAAACACAGGCAGGCACATACACCTGACCAGGAGGATCAGTGTATTTGCAAGTGTGATTTCCTCAACAGAGGTTGGTCTTTTCCACACAGGTCATGTTGTGTGGGTTGTTTCCCCCAGCCCACACATGCAATGCCATGAAATCTGAGATGTGAACAGCAAGGAAAACGAGATGCACTGTCCAGAGCGTCCTCTGGAAATGAAAGGAGATGTAGCATTAAGGACATGCTGTTTGCTTTCATTTTAAACAGATGTGAATATAAATAGCTTTAAAAATAAAGCACAGCATTTGAAGTTGACATTCAACATTCTCTACGGGTTTAAATAGCAGCACAAACTTCAAGTCTGACTACAGGACAGCTAAGTCATCCCAACTCCTCTAGTTTCCTCAAAGCCATAGCAAGGTGACATGCCACCTACTTCACTACATTCCCTTTTTGTTCAAGTCCTCAGTACAGAAAGTAAGTGACAGAATCAGCTGTTGGATAATAAATTCCTGACTTGTACCCTTTACTCCCTACAACTGAAAACTCTGCTTCCAAAACAGCTTGCCTTAATCGTTTTCCAATTTTTAAAAGTAAAAAGTAGAATGCCATTACTGCTGTCTTCCTCTGTGTTTAGATTTCAATGGAAACATCACTAATGACTGATAATACACTGTGTAGGATGATGCACAACAGCAAAGATTTGAGATATGCCTCCCTGCTTTAACAAACCAGAGCCACAGTGTAAATCCACAAGACAAAATACAGCAACTCTGAAGTTGTTAGACATCAGTTCTACCTGTTTACGATACACTGTAATCACTCCAATGTCAGTCACTGGCACTGCAGCGTTCTCACTTCTAGCAAGGTCAGAACAGTACTGCATTACTTGAACTGCTTCAGCTGGATTAAACCATGAAGGACTGCGACCTTCACGTGTTTCACTGCCCTATATTAGGGGAAAGGAAACAAGATGAAGACAAGGTGCAGAAGTGATTATTTATTAATAAATTATTCTTATACATACTAAATGCAAAAAAAAGGTGATGTAATGTTATATACAATTTGTCTTCTTCCCTACACACCCCTTCCAATGAACACTATCAATTAACTCTTTTTGTCAAGAATTTCGTGGAGAATTTATGTGACAACAGTACTTTAGGTGTGCAACAAAAGAGTTAAATCTCAACTCTCTAACAAACACATCAGCACATTGGTATCTTGCACTTGTGCATGGTAGAAGAGCACAAAACCAATTCTCTTCAAGCCGTGGATATTATCACTTTTTACTAACTTCTAGGAAGACTAACCTTTTTTTACTAACTTCTAGGAAGAAAAAAAAAAATCTTGTTCTAGACCACTGTTTTTTCCCCCTGCCTACTTAAGCCTTAATACTCATCTAGTTTTAGAGCCTTGTATTCATTTGCATGTAGCAAACTCTCGACAAAAGCAATCTAAAGGCATCTAACTGTAGCTGCATCTTGGTTAGTCTGCTATGAATTTAAATTTGTGTCAAAATGTCTCCACAATACACTGCAATGGGCAGCCGCTCATGTTCTTAGCAAACATTCGACTCCAGATGCGCAGGAAGTTGTATTACTGGAAAAAGAAAAATGTCATCATTTTTCACATTCTTTCTAGAATTTATTCTAATGAAAATTCATCTACAACATCAGTAAACTTGTATCAGGCATCCTCATTTGTATTTTCATTACAGAAACATTTTACATACCCTTATTCCATGGAAAATTAGTGGAAATCCCTTCTTGGGCAGTTTCTTCCAATGCAACAAAGAATTTACTACTGAAGTGTCTGCACAAACTTCTAGCTCCTTATGATAAAACAGTTCAGATGGCAAGGCAAGCAACGCAGGATGTGACCTGTAGTTCTTTGTAAGCTCTGTGATCTGCAAAACCAAAACCCAAAATCCGTAATTGAAACAGATAATTATTCATCAGACTTCACACTACATAGCTCCCAAGCAGATATATATATGAAGACAGGCTGAGAAAGTTGGGGCTGTTCAGCCTGGAGAAGAGAAGGCTGCATGGAGACCTCATAGCAGCCTTCCAGTATCTGAAGGGGGCCTACAGGGATGCTGGGGTTCATTAGGGACTGTAGTGATAGGACAAGGGGTAACAGGTTAAAACCTAAACAGGGGAAGTTCAGGTTTATCTATAAGGAAAAAATTCTTTACTGTAAGAGTGGTGAGGCACTGGAATGGGTTGCCCAAAGAAGTGGTAAATGCTCCATCTCTGACAGTGCTCAAGGCCAGATTGGACAGAGCCTTGGGCATAGTCTAGTGTGAGGCGTCCCTGCCCAAAGCAGGGGGGTGGAACCGGATGATCTTAAATTCCTTTCCAACCCTAACTATTCTATGATTCTGTGATTACTTCACCATCCTCTAGCATTCAGCTTTTCTAAAGCTGCTGAAGACCTGTACTGAATGCAAAAACTGCAGGTGTGATCTACTGTAAATAAATAAAAAAAAAAGCAGTCTTTTGAAAGACCATCTCTTCCCCTCCAAGGGGGGAAAAAAAGAAGACAGGTAAATCCAGCTGAATATACTTGACAGATGAATTGGTTTGAATGGGGTTTCCATGGATGTAGCCCGATTTTTTTTCTGAGGAAGTCTTGACAGGCAGAAAGGGAGCATTAAAACAGCAGATAAATACATTTCTGGCTTCTGTCTTTAAATAAAAGAATGGCCTTAAGGAATAATTCCAGTCCGTAATAAACAGCTCAAAACCCAGTACATCCCATGAAAAAGACTCACATATGATACTCGAAATCAAATAGTATCTTTAAAAGTCCTCATACTTCCTGCTCTCTCATCATGCCAATTTTACTTAAGGACCTTATAAGGCACACAGCAATGAAAGTTTGCTGCAACAAGTTTTAGGAGGAAGTATGACATGTTTTTCAGCAGGCTGAACCCAATCTAAAGCCCAGGGCCAAACCACTCACTTTTCCCAACAGGTCTGACATCAGATTTTGTCTCTCCTCTGTTTACATGGTCATCTAGTTATCTGTGCTCTCAGTTTAATTGTTCAAAGTATATTACCATGAGAAGAAGAAGGCATCTTAGAAAGTTTAACTTCAACCCTGTACTTCAGATTCAGACAGGAAGTTAAAGCAGCTGAAAGATCTGTGTGTGTTTATGTATTACGCTACCTCTGCCACTTAACACAGACTTTAAGTACATCACCATACCAGGTTTCGGGAAGCTGTACTTCAGGAAGGTGACAAAAAAATTCCCTCCAACCAAATAACCAAAAACTGATTTCCTTTCTGAAACACAGTGTTTCAAAATTAATCTTTATGTTTAAACAAGAGTGGTTGTTTTTTTTTTTTTCAAATCTATGCTAAAAGTAGAATCTGCACTCATGTAAGTCATGAAGTTACAGTAAATGTGGACCATGGAAATGGAAGGGAATTTTAAGTCATTATTTAGAATTCTGCTTTGTAGACAATATTTGACCTATTCTGTTTAAGAATAGAGAATCCCTTCAAAGAAGGGTTTTAACATGCTGGAGGACTCAGCATCCTTGTTATTCAGAGTATATATTCAAATAATCAAGGTTTCCTAGATAACTAGCGCTCAAGCTAACCTAATCATTAAGCATCAGGGAGCAAAAAGGTGGTAAGGAAACAGCAGGAACTACAGTTTCTCCTTTTTTGATATAGGTAGAATGAAAACTGTAGTTTTACTCACCAACAAAGGATTATATGCTCCACAGGCAGCAAAAGCATCTTCATCCCTGAGGTATAACTCTCTTGATGTCAGCCTTTCCAGAAAGGACATGTTTAATCCAAACATCAGTGCAATTTTAGATTTTATTATTGGCCCTAACTGCTTTGGATCTCCAACAAGAATTATCTGTATATGGAATTAAAAATACATCCATCTTGTATTAAAAAAAGCTATTAAAATGCAATTTCAGTAGCAACGTGCACAGTTCAGAATTAAAAGCACAACTGATATGAAGTATTCTGCTTTGCTGCAAACATGTGATCTGCCTGCACAGGCCCAGGACAGAAGTACATTGCTGTCTTAAACTAAGAAAGAGTATTTTTATTTTGACATCTTCCACACCCTGAATCCTGTCCTACCAATGTAGACTTGTTTTGATGTAAAACAACTCATGCAAGTGTGGGAAACAGTTATTGTGCAGGAATAAGATTCATTACAAGTACTCAGAATTCCATACTCATTACCAGGAAGTTGCTGCTTGCATTCACAGAAACAACAGTGGACCAAAACTTTCGTCTTTTCAGAAAGTGATGCCAAGAGAACTACCTGTCCATTAGCTTCTGATATCAACCCAATAGGAATCAAGCTCTCTGGTTCAGTTGCTTGTCCGGCCTCATCCAGAATCACATGAGTGAAGTGTCCAAGCCTAGAATTAAATAACATGAACCCAAAATATGGCTGTTTTCAGATTAGTTCATTCTGCCACCCTGTGGCTGATCTCAGCAATTCTGTTAACTTTTTTCAAGTGTGCCAGGCAACTCCGTTCACTGAGCAAAGATGGGTATTTCCAACATGCAACACAGAAAAAAACCCCAGTAAGTTCCATTTGTCATCTGTGCTTTTACTTACATACTCCAGTATACAGAGCCACTGGTTATCTTAATTAAAGCATTGTTCATACCACAGTTAAGACACTCAGAAAAGCCTTCCTTGTTTGGAGTTTCCTTCAAGCTACTTAATTAGAACAGTGCACTCAGTGGAGCCAAGACAATCCCCAGGCTTTGTTTCTAAGAACTCAAGCCAGTTAGGCTTCAGAGCGTCCTTTCACTAAGTTAAAATCAAAATCAGAAGAAGCTTTAGTTACCAGCAGTTGACATGGCAGGGTTTGTTTCTTTTTTTTTTTTTTTTTTAAATTAAAGGTATATATATTGCATAACATAATTTTTAGTGTGACAATCATTTTAAGCCAAAATGATTTTCAAGAGCTGTATCATTTCCAAGGCTCTCACACATTCTGGAGAGCTCCCACTTAGTGAAGCAAAGGTTACTGTGTCAAAAATCTTTTAACATTATTCAAGATAATTCTTACATTTACCACAGAGAAAGTCTCTGCTGCAGTATTCCTAAAACCAAGTTGTTTGCTTGGCAGACAATTTCAAAAGAGAGACACATGCAATAAACTGTATTAAAGAAGCTTAAGTTACAGTAGAGAGGGTACATAAAAACTCTGGGTTTTGTAGCACCCAGCTACCTCAGCAATAAATATGCCTATCTATAGTACTCTACCGTATTTCTGCTTGATAAAACACTCCTGCAGTGCTGCATGTGGTAATTATTATCCTGAACCATAATGCCTTCTGAATATCATCACCATCCTGGCAGTAAGGTTTCACCAGGTCATTAATCTGCTGCAAAAACAAAAAAGTATTTTGCAAAACAAAATGCCACTCTAAACCAAACAACTGCTTTAGTCTGAATTAAAAAGCCCACTGAAAACTACTTTAAAAGCAGAGCAAAACACTTTTAGACCCATTTATACACCAAAATGAATTCTTCATTAATTTGCCTAAACAAAGTAGCACATATGCAAGACATCTGTGGGTTCTTTTATTGTCAAGATCAAAATTGAACATATGGATTTTTCATATACTTATGTACATATATAAGCATATACATATAAAATACACACACAGTGTGTATTGTATAAAAATGCCAATCCTACTTGTCTACATTTCTGTGTAAGTAATCTGAAAACAAGGCTTGACTTCAGTTACAGACTTTAAGACTGCTTTTATGTCAAAGCATCTTACATTAAATATCTCACTGATATGCATGTGCTGCTTGCAGAGTTAGGCACTACAAGGAAGAGGTGAAGATTCTGTGGTCATACAATCAGATTATGATCAGCATTTTCCAGTTAATCTTCTGGAAAAGCTCAAGCACTATTTTTATAATTTGGTTCCTAAAGAAGCCTAGCCAGTCTAATAACCATGACAGTTACATTACTAAATCAGTCATTTAAGACCAAAACATTAAAATGGAAATATGAATTGGCAGATATCTATCATATTTACCTCTTCTGACCTGAAGGTAGCATTAACTCGGACCATAGTTCCTGGTTTTAACAGATTGCTTTGATGCAGCCGCAAGCAAATCAGATCTGTTGCAGCATTTGACGGTGCACAAACCAAAATTCGACTGTCTGGGAGAGTATAATGTATCTACATTAAAGAAAACAGACATTAAAATAAATAAAAAAAGGTTAATTAGAAAAACAGCAATAGCACAAACACACCCGACTTCACTGAACACAGAATCCTGAAGCTTTGCGTACGTGTTATATTCATCCACCCTTCTGCAGTTCAAAAACATCAGTCTTCACAGTCACAACTACTCTCAAACCGAGTGTACTGACAGGAGAATTAATTCATGGTTATCACATTAATGTATACCCATGCTTCACAAATATTTTGAGCCCTACTGGAATCACAAGTTAGATATTGTTCACTGAAGTTTTAAAGACAAAGGCAAACAGGTTTGAAAATAAGCCATTCAGGAATTCTATTAATTCCATTTCAAGATATTTCCTTTTTCACTGAGCTTTTGAAAATGATCTTGGGAAAACCTGGGAAAAAGTAAGACGGCACTTACAGAATTACTGTAAGAGTTGCAATGCTGACAAGATTATAGGCGACTGATTTCTCATCCACCATTACCTGTAAAATAGCTTCAATTACTGTTACTGTTTTTCCAGTTCCTGGTGGTCCAAAAAGAACATAGGGTGTTGGACGGCATTCACCGCTCAGTATCCTTTTCACTGCCAGTTTCTGTTCCTCATTCAGCACAGGATTGAAAAATTCACCAGCTCCCTGTTTAAGTGTCCCAGTTTCAGCAACTATAATCACGATAAACATGCATTAAAATGCCACATAAATGTTTTTACCGCAGGTTCAAACAATTCCAGTTCACATTATGCTTCAAAAACCTGTCATTTTCTTTACGTGGTAACAACTACTGAAATTCTCAAAAATTCCGATTTCATAGAATAGCATGTAGAAAATAAGCCATTAACCTCTCAGGAGTGTACTGTTTCTTTAATAAAATTGAAGGCCAGAAAAGGACTACGATTATGTAACTCAAAAATCTTGCAAAAAAACCTCTTTCTGTAATTTCAGCATCAAGCTTGTTTTCTTGGTCCTGAACCAGTAAAAATCTCAGTAATTTTCAGTAACTGGTGCTGCAAGAACAGTACCAGTACTAGATGGCCAATAGTAAGCCACAACTACTAATTATTTTTTTCCTTAATCCTGTCCAAATTATTCTAGCTTTAGCTTTCCACAGCAGAATCTTATTAACTGTTGGATAGAAACACATTCTAGGTAATCCGTTCTGTATTTCTTCAGGCATCCTATTGCTAGAAAGTGATAAAATCTCCCTCTTTGGAAATTAAATACACTGATATTTAAACTCACACTTTCCAGAAAAGCTCAGGAATGATCTGAGCTTTCTGAAAAGTCTGCTAAAGATATGGCATCTTTGCAAAGGAGCCATCCCAAGGATGAGACACAGCATCCCAGCAGCAACTTAGAAACTTTGAACATGACCAAAAATTTTCCAGTAAATGACTGGGAGATGATAATTTACTGAGTACAAATACATCGCTAGATGTTTGCTGTCCCCACCCTGGCAGTGTTCAAGGCCAGGCTGGACAGGGCTTTGATCAACCTGGCCTAGTGGAATGTGTCCCTGCTCATGGCAGGGGGGTTGGAACTAGATAAACTTTAAGGTCTCTTCCAACCCAAACCATTCTATGAATGGAGATGTTTAAGTAATCCACAGAAAGACTCCAATGAAACTTGCTGCTAGTAACGTTCTAGAATTTATCTTTTAAAAGACAGAACACAAGGATATCTCAGAAGTATCTTACTCAGTACTGGCTTACTGAAGTGATTGCAAACCTGAACTAATACTTTATATTCAAGAACAGAAAGTATACCAAGTTGGCTTGTTTGCGCAGCTGTTCTCATCACATCTGTTGTGTTCATGTCCCTTGATGCCATGCATTTTGCCTGTTTGTTCTGCAGTTTTTTGACCTGAAAACAGTAAGTGAAGGTAAATGCATTTATAACTGTGTGAATCAAAACAGTCTGAGAACACACTGGTTGAGCAGTAATCCTCAGCCCTTTTCAGGATCCTTGCTTACTGTGAATGCTATGTTCTTGCTATGAACTGGAAAGGCTGAGAGCTCAGATTTCAGTTTGGCTATGAGGAAGTGAAGAGGCAGTCTAATAGCCATGATGGCTTAAATCAGTTACAAAAGAACTGACAGAGAAGCTCTTCTTTGTAGTGACATAAGGGATCACATCCACCTGTTGCAGGTCGAAGACTCATACTGGGAATTCAGCAAAAATCTTGAGTGGAAAGGTGGTGAAGCACAGGTTGCGTAGAGGCTGTGGAATCTCTAGACAAAAATAAACAAGCACTTCCCACCCTTCCCCAGGCTGACTTGATTTAGTGATGGTGACAGTGCTGCTTCAAATAGAAAGGAGGACTAGAAAGGACTTCAGAGGATTACCTAAGAAAGATTTCTACATATTTTTCATGTAATTTAGCAGTTAAGAAGCCTGAGTAAATCTACTCAGGATAGGATGATTATCCCATCATAAAATTAGGTCCTGCCACAGTAGACAGGACTTAAGTATCTAGTCAACAGTAGCTATGAAAACTAGTCTAAGGCAAATCTGACAATTCCAATTATAATCATACAGGTTTTTTTATTAGCACTTGCCTTAGCTTAATAGTATTAGTTATCATAAAATCCCCTGCCCCAGGCAGCAAAGACTTTTGTCATCAGAAACCAGCAGAATACAACTTTGATTCTTAGATACACCATTACGCAATTCCTTTCTAACAATAGCTGTACAGTAGGTATATGTTACCAGTCTGAACAGCAGTCAGCATTTTAAGGAACATTTACAGAACAGATACCTTACTTTCCTGCTGGGAACACTGTTCAAGGCCATCATCAGTAACACAATACTTAGCAGTATTCTGGGTCTTGACAGCTTGTGGTGGTTGCAAGACAAGTCTTTCTGGAAATAACACTTCATATTTAGAGGAAAAAGAGAAAGTAGAGAAATTTAAAAGCGCATTTCACCGGTTAACATTACTGCTGCTACATCAGCTTGCTCTGATTTGCCAAAACTGGTTTATCAGAGCTAACATAAAGGCGGTAAAGACCTGTATGAAGTTCATATGGATTGCTCTACTCAACCATAAACCAGAAACCAGTGCTTTGTAATAAATTCTGAGGTAACAAACCACTGTTGTTTCACTTGTTATTATTCTATCAGCGTGATTTCTACATTTGTTATTGGCTCAAACAGGTCAAAGTTCGTTTCTGCTCCTCTCCCGTGAAGGCCAACAGATGAAATTATCCTGATGATACGTACTCTAGATTCAGAGAGTTGTTAAGAAAAATAACATTACAGAAAAATCCTGTAAGTACAACCTACAATGCATTCTTCTCAGTATGCCCTGAAAGCAACATAAACCACAATAAGCCCCACAAACTCACTCCTCTAGACAGCTTAAGTCAACTGAAGTGTACCTTTTTCACTCAGGTAGATAGCTTGCTCAACTGCCAACTGGCATCTCCTGCTAGTAATCCTGTTATCAGAATACAAATTTGTAGATTAAAGAGCTTATACATCAGTAAAGTACTGCAGCATACAAGGTATCCTGTGTTTTTTTACTATACACCAGTCCATAGAGAGATAGGTTGGGTTTTTTTTTTTTTAATAAAACATTTTATTTTCTAAAAGCAGCACCTATTGAGAAATACACTGCAGAGGTGTCATTCAACAGCTCTGCCATGAAAAATATTAATACATATATCCTCTAGCTCTTCAGTGAGACAAAGATGGCTTGGTGTTCCAGGCTCAGATAGCCTTTGAAGGAAGTTCTCTGCAAAACTGATTTTACAGAGAGGATAATGCAACTCTGTACAGATAATAACATCTCACAGATAAGACAAAACCATAAAAGGACAGGTGGTTAGCATTAGCAACTTTTGCCTCGCCTCCAACCACCCCCCTCCCCATATTCTTGCAGCCATATTGGTGTATCTTTTCTCCTTAAAAACCCTAAGTAACCAAACCCAAAATATCCTACCTCATTCCCTCCAAATCTCCCACCTTCTTCCCCCCGCAGTACCTGGCACTGAAGCAATCACTTAGAGAAGCTCAAGACCAGAATTATTTGTACATCATGACTACAGATGCAGCCTTCTACCGATGAATGTAATGGCAAAGGGGTGTTGAGAAGAAGAGGTGAAAGAGTTGGCAAGACCTTAATTATGTCCTTCTCCTACCTGTACCCATCAAAACAATCAATTGACAATCATGTACATTTTCAAAGTCAATTTACTAAAGGAATCATTACATGCTGCTTTCTGGAAATATAAAAATACCTGCAATGCACAAATTCTACATCCATGGGTTCCGAGTTGTAAGACTGTTCAAAATCTTCATTAAGTTTAAGAGTAACGTCTTCATTACATATCTGTTGCAAAGATTAAAAGAAGTCAGTTTACTGATGAAAGTTTAGTACTTTAAACACAAAGAAGCATTTCTGAAAGCACTGAACACCCCCCTATCACCTCCAAAAAGAACACCTAGAACACCTAGATTTACTTGCTGTCAATATACTGGGTATTTACATTATGTTATGAGTGCTTTCAGAGCAGGTAAAAATTATAACCTAAAAAGCATAGGGAAGCCAAAGACTTAACACAATAAAAATGCAGAATCACTGCTCAGAACATAGATAAAATAAATTTAGTTGGAGATGCACCTTACTTACTTCAGTAATACAGGCAACGTACTCTATTACATGTTCAGAGTAGACCTGACTTTTCAGTATCACCTTATTACCTAATTGTGAAAAAAGTTGAAAGGCAACATATTGTTAAAGGAATAGTAAAATGCTCACCACAGCATTAAATTTTTTGCTCTTTTGCATAGTTAAACTAAGAATTTGCAGGATACTAGATGTTAACTAACTTCAGCAAAGTTGCTGTATCTGTGAGCCCCTGTTCTGAAATACTATATGCAGTTGTATATTACATTTTAAAAGGGATTTAAATATTGATGCTATCAGACAGCACCTCCTGAAAACAGTTTCTTAATATATTAATTGAGATTCTGAATTTAAACTACTTTCCTGGCTCTTGCTTTTGACACTCCTGTTGTCTTTTAAGTTATTACTACATTGCAGTTTATTTTTGCAGAAAGCCCCCGCTTTTGCACATGAAAAATCCTAAGTATCTGAATATGCAGAAGAACAGCCACATACAGCACTGCTCCAGACAGCACCCACTTTAAGACTTGCACTGAGACACTATCAGTGCAGTTCACCTGTCTAGTAGCCTAGATTAGTAACTTTGTGTTCAAATACATGTAAGACTTCTTTAAACACGTGAGTAAGCAATGGAGTTTGAATTACACTGAAAATATTGATCAACATGCTGTTTGGCTTTATCACACATTAACTACTACCTGCAGTGAGGTGAGGTCTGCCCTCTTCCACTCCTGGCACTTCCAACACTAAAAAGTTCCCGCTCCTTTTCAAAGTAACCCCACTCATGTTAAAGTCTTTCATCTCCATTTCTTCACAGATCTCTTCAAGCCACAAGAGAGTAGAAAACTTTGCTTTATAATTATCTAGATTAAGATGCTGAAAAATAAACCAGTATACATTACTGCTGTAATTTCCACACTTAAGACGCAGAACCCACTATTCTTAAAATTACATTAAACACATCTTAACACAGACTGCACAGCAACTAGGTTGCCAATTAAGGCACCTAAATACATGCTTCTATACACTAGCTAATATTTTAAACACCTCCAGTAGTCAAAAGAAAATTAGTATAGTCTTTGGAGCTCAGATACGATGGCCAGTCAGCTGAAGAGTTAACCAACTCTCTCCCTCCTCCAATAACAGTTTCAACATCTAAATTCAGGGACAGTCTCCAAATGAATTTCTATGCTCAGCAATCCCAAAAAGCATAAAAATCTAAGTACACTGGGCAGAGATGATTGAGAGAGTGATTCATATCAGTCTTGGCACTGGCTGATTATGATACAGTTTATGGCAAGCTGAAAGAACCTGAACGTTCTTCCTCAGAGCTCAATGCACCACACTGAAGAGGTATTTTCCAACAGCAAAAAGTTCTATCTGAACAGTAACTGACAGCACAGAATGCCTTCCATTTGGTATCTTCTCACAAACACAAGGCAAATGAGCAGTGCTTCCTGGAGCAGACTTAAAACAGTCACAGAACTTAAGGTGTGGTTAAAAGTTACCGAACTTCCCATATAGAATTCTTCCAAACATTAGAGAGCTTTATATTTCTAAGAGAATCCCTAACCTGCTGTCTTAATGCTGTGACCTGAGGTTTTGCGTGAGCCTTTTAGAAAGCGGACAACAGCCTTCTGCATTTTTGAAAAATTAAGTATCAGACCAAGTTTACAAGTCCTTAAAGTTAGGGAAACGAAAGAGTGAGTAGCAGCAACGTTCTACCAGAAACCAGGACAAAGCTCCAGAGGAGGAATCACTGGAACATTCTTGTTAGCCTTGCTTTTAATTTTTGGTATGTATACTCTTAAAATTGCTGTGTGTGAAGAATTGGAACAAGCTGCAGGGAATTAAATTTGAGGATTTAAAGAAAGCCAAAAGTTCTGAGCATCCAGAAAAGAATCCTCTGTTACTGCAGTATCTTAAGAAACTCCGCTTTCATTTACTAAGAGAAAACTGCTGGACTACTGTTCTGACACTCAAAACCCCCCTTTCAAATGATGCTCAAGAAGTGAAGAGGAATCTTTGTTCAGCCTCTGTGGTATTCCCTACCCTGTGTTTCTCCCCCTCCCCGTATACTCCTACTCCCTTTTCAGTTTTTCACATTTACCCTTTTTTACTCTTACAGGCTTGGATTCTATGACATACTGAAACTCAACAGAAGGCACAGACTAAGTCTTAAGCCTACAGTAGTATTACATCATCTTCCATTACACCAAAGGGCTACATATTTCTGCTAACTTAAGGCCAGCTTGAACAAACACCATACATAAAATATATTTTCTTATATAAACCTACACTTGCATACCTCTGCTAAGAGAGGCTGAAAAGCCAGTATATCTAACTTCTGCTCCACGCATCTTCTTAAATCATCTGGTACAGGATAATGTGGTAGAAAGCTTGGCAAAAGTTTTCTGTGACTTCTAAAACAAAATCGTGTGACAGATCATTTAGCTTTCTCAAATTATACACGTGAAAAGCAGCTAATGAACATGCCACATCATCAAGGCCAGGACATGCACACATATGACAGGCCAGATGGTTCCTTCGAAGTGACAATTAAGAAGTTTGCTGTGCTGGGAAGAAAGGTAAGCGTTCCAGGTAAAGATTATTGGAAAACACCATGCGTCTGCTTTTTCAGTTTAGGGATATTTTTTATAACTAAGCAAATACTCTAAGTATAATGGAAGATTATTCACAAAAGGAAAGTTGTTCTGACAATGAAAGAATAGGCAACATTTACCACACATAGACCTCAAAGTTGCTTGAGCAGTTAAGAAGCTAACTCTCTCAGAAAACTATCTCAATTTTTCCATATTATTTCTTAATTACACAATTGTTACTTGTAGATTACTATGCAACAGCATTTACCTTCTTCATCACATTCTATGGTAGAAAGAGCTTGTGTTTGAGAAATCTACAGAGAAATCAAGCAGTTCATTACTAAAAAAATCCCTTCCATCGGTAATGCCCACACCTATCTTGTTTGCAATGTACATATACAAAGATGTACAGATTCTCCCAGTTTTACATTTTCTTTGTCAATCTTACAGAACAGATGCAGCAGTATCAAACAGAACAGCATTAGGTGTTATTTTTGTTCCAATTCACAGTACCTTCTGTATTTAGAGACAACCACTGTTGTTATCCTTGGCTGAGGTTCTGGATTAATTTTAGTCTTTCTTGGAGAAAATGGTTCTGCAGGTGCTAGTAGTAATTCTTCTTCGCTTGTTACAGTGGCTTCAATATAACGTCCCACAGTAAAATCAGAAAAACCAAGCAACAGGAGTTCTCTACTGTACCCAGGATTTCTTGAAGGAAGCAGAAGTTAAGCTCTTAAAACCATCATGTTCACACTTTGTTTTTAAAAATATTTATGGCTGGGGAAAATAGTGTTGCAGATTCTCATTTCAGGAACACATGAGAACTGATAACTTAGGGTAATCCCTCACACTCACTCCCCATCTGGAGTTCAATTCCAGTAAAATAAATAAAAAGTAAAAATCTCAACCCTCCTATTTCATCAATAGCTTGAAAAAAAAGAGCAAAATCCCTCCCCTCAACATATTATGTACAGAATTCATACATCTGTCACAAGGAACATCTTGGAACTACTGTTACTGAAAGTTGGCCAGGCATTTCCATCAGAGAAACCTGAAGCTTATCCCTTCATTGTTTGCAGAAACAGTGGTTTGCTCCACCTTGCTTAAGGCTACTCAGAACTGAGCCCTAACTGTAAATACAGCAAGGGAAGAAAGCAGGAGAGATCTTTTACTCCTGAAAAATGCACTTTACACATGTAAATGGTGCTTGGGGAGTGACAGAGAGGGGAGGGAAAAAAAGCAGAAATCAGATGGAAGAGTTTCTTCAGACTGGTTTCTAAGGAACTTCAAAAGACCTAACACATACCACCTGCTCTGAAATCCTTTAATGAACCCATCCCAGCACTACCTAGAGCCCAATTCTCTACTCAGCACTAACTACATGGTCCAACACTGTTACTATGTGCTTGAAACAAAGGCATCCCATAAGGATTCCAGCTTCCTCTTCAGCAGTACCACTTTTTCATGTCACCTAACACTACTTGCTCAGGTTAAAGCTGTAGCCTGGTTTTCTCTGATACACAAACTTAGTGCAGACACTCAACTGCCCAGATTTATGGCCTAACTTTGCAGGCTCTGTGGTCTCTTAAGTGGCCAGCTTGCACTTGCTACCTTCATGCTGCAGCCTCCCATGGAGTTTTGTGTGGGTTGCTCTGTATTAACAGAAGATTCTCAGACTTTGTGGCATTTACAGATCTACATTGTTCCTTCTACTTGCCTTTCTTCACAAATGCAGGCCATGCCTGCAGCTTATCTTTCAAATAGCAACTAAATCATCCTCCTAAGATTCCTACCCCTTGCCTCATTATTTAAAATGGTAACAGAAGTAGTATGAAAGCTCATATGGTGTGGCTTTGATGAATGAAACTATTTGATCATGATTTACTCTCAACTTTCAGATTATTAGCATCATAAGAATCAATGGTTGTGGTACACAACATTTATAGAGCTATAGCTGGAAGCAACTGAAAAGTACATGAAAGTAAGCTTTCCAATATGGAGGCTCCTATTGTGAAAGAGCTCACACAAAGCCACTTTTTATTCTTAACTAAATCCATGAAATATTTTGTACAGCAAAGTATTTTTGCTTTTCAATAACTATGCCCTCTATAAATTACTCCCTCAAGGAAGAAAACTTTTTTCCTTTTTTATTTCAGCATACATAATCTGCATTTAATATGACAGGACATCAGGGTACTGAAACTGGAAGAAAACTTAACCAGGCACAACACAAAAACTTCCAGGAAATCTGTATTAGCTCTAATGCTCATTGAACCAGCTCTAATGCTCATTTTGCAAACCAGCTGTAGGCACTGTCTTCACCTTACTGTGCTTTTTAAGAGAAGCTATCTACTCCCCCATTATATTTCTTCATTTGCTACTACCACTTTCTTTTGACAAGATTGAGAATCGAGCATTAAAATGACAACTCCTTTCATTACCGTATTTGCTATATATACTGGCTTGTGTTATCCTGCACCAAAAAATGTGCCCAGAATAAGGGAACTATCAAGTCAATTTTCATGACTTGTTTCAATTGTACTGGTCAGAACCAATGGAAAAAAAATACTTACACAGCTGTGCATATGACCACTATGAATGTTTTTTCACCTGGTGGTATGACAATTTCTCCAGTAACATTGACATGTCTTATTGGCTGTTCCACATCTTCTCTTGGCTCCTTTTCTCCATTATGTAGATTTTCATCTTCCACCAGGGAAGAGGTTTTTTCTGTCCCTGATAGATTTGTATCCCGAGAATTAATTCCGTCTGCAGCAAACAGATTTTAAATAATTCTCTTACCCCAATTGCTACTGCTAGCAGAGACAAGGCATCTCAACCTTACAGGTATTCTGAGGAGTTAATACACAGCATTCAAATATTGACATTTCACTGTACCTGGAATGACTCCATTCTTCATAATGGATGTATTATGCAATGACTCATATGTTGTTCCTCCACTGTTATATGAATTAACTGCAGCTTTTGAGAGGTTTTCTTGATTTATTGGAAAAGATGACAGATATGCTTCTGGACTGGTTTGGCATTTTTGAGGCATCTGAAAACTGAATTGCTTGTCTTTCATCCATCCAGCTAATCTGCAGCTGATTAAGGACTGTGGTGCACACCCTTTATTCCTAGAAGTAGTTATGTAATTCATTACATAATTAAATGCATAGTTAATATTCTTGGGAAGCTTAATTCTACCTGAAGTCAAATACAACTGTCTGTAGCAGGTTAATTCACTATTATTTCACAACCACTATCAGAAAGAAATTGCATTGCTATTTCTAACTTACGAGGACTAAAACCTTTGTTACATGTTAGTATTCCTAGGTCTTATCAACTACTACTATGAAGCATACAGAAATATTCTGCATTAAAAAAAAGCTTTGGTAACTTAAATTTATCATTCGATAACTGACTCTTAGGAAAGAGCATACAGAAACTAATAGAGGGTATTCAGGTATGACTTCATTTGAGCCTCTATGCCCAGATGTGGAGGGAAAACAACCCTAAAACCCCCCCAAAACAAAGAGAAAGCCACCAAAACAGAACCCCCTCAAAGATACACCAATATAGTTACTCAGCATCCAAGTTAAAAGTGTCTGCTTTTAATATATTAGTAAGCAACAGCCTCATGAGCTAGGATTTTGAAGACAACCACGTATCTGCAGTTTAAACACACGTACAAGTAAAGCATTTACTTTAATCCTCAATCCAGAAAACGATTTTATTAGGACTGAAAAGAGACACAGGGTTGGAAAATCACAAAGCAGAACCTGCAAGACAGATGTAAAATAAAAAAAGACTATCCTAAAGACATTAAATTCAATATAGAATTCTCTTTAATTCCATAGTATTTTGGGGGTTATTTGAAGACCATGAACTACAAGGCTCAACTATGAAAGGCCTGTATGAAAGACAGGTTTACAGATTACGGAGTGATAGAAAGGAAGAAAGCAAGCTCAGAACAATCAGAAAGGCTTACTCTATCCAAATGTTCATTCTTTTAGACTCCCCCAGCTTCAGAGTTCCAAAATTAGTCATTCTTGACACTTCCAACCCTCCTTTGTCTCTCATTAAGTCTTCATAAGGCTCATCCATACTGACTCCATTAGAGTGAAATTGTCTGTAAATATAATTTTAGCTAGTAATTTGAAAACAGAGATTCAACAAATGTCTTTCAGCAGAAGTTTTAGAATCACTATACCAGAGCACAGGCACAACATTCAGGAAGAAGCAGGTGAGAGGCTACTTACAATTGCAAGACAACTTGATTGCCTTTACTAATTTAAGCAGCAAATTGAAAATAAGCCTGAAGCTGTTACAGATCTCCTTGGGAGCTGAACCAAGACACAACAAACAACAGTTCCTGGTTAGCACTGGATCTTAAGAGATAAAATGACTAGACTGGAAGAGTTTTAATATGTACCGCAAGCACTTCCGTCTTCTGCTGACTGCTATGTCTGAAAGCAGCAATTGGAAAAATAAGTTTTTATAAAGCCAAAGAATCAAAAAGTACCCTTAAGAACTATCACACCTACTGCTGATGAAAAATGTCTATGAAGCCAAAGTCACATGCTCTTCCCTGAGACAGCGACCAGAGCTCTCTCAGTGCCAGCTACCCGCAGAGACAATTAAAAAAACTGCTTCTATTCTAGCATTCAGAAACTACTCTGTTAGATAAAGTGGCATGAAAAATATCTTGGAAGTATTTTAAGTGTCGCTAATATCTGCATACCCTAAGTTTTCCTTAGTGAAAGAATTGCAGAATCATGGAATAGTTTGGGTTGGAAGGGACCTTAAAGCTCATCTACTTCCACCCCTCCTGCCACAGGCGGGGCCACCTGCCACTAGACCAGGTTGCTCAAGCCTCTGTCCAGCCTGGCCTTGAACACTGCCAAGGATGGAGCATTTACTTCTTTGGGCAGCCTGTGCCAGTGCCTGGTCACCTTCTCAATAAAGAAGTTCTTCCTTATAGCTCACCTAAACTTCCCTGTTTAAGTTTGACCTCATTACCCCTTGTCCTGTTGCTACAGTCCCTAACGAAGGATCGCTCTCCAGCATCCATGTAGGCCCCTTCAGATACTGGAAGGCTGCTATGAGGTCATCTAATATAATAAAGTAAAAAAACAGCTGCGGTCATTTTCTATTAGCTACATCAGTTTACTAGCAGAGCCCACTAGATGTCTCTCACTGCAGCTTAAGCTACCTCAAGTTTTTGATATGGTAGGAAATAAAGTAAACCTGAGAAATCAACCTGAAGGTGTACTTTTGTAACTTGGCTTTAGTAAGAATTTTCTGTATGAAGTCCATCATTAAAAATTGGTCCAACTGAAAAACAAGTGAACAAATTGTACTATTGTGCAAAGTGATGTAAAAACTTCAGGCTTTATTTAGGTATAATTTAAGTCTATTGCATCCATTTTCTCCAGTGAAAACTGCTTATCCCATTCTTCAAAGTTCCTGGCAAGATCTCCAAATGACATTGTTGGAGAGGTATCTGGATGCCCTTTTTGCTCTCCTTAGGACTTTCCACTTGGTTGACAGCTTATTTTTGGCCTGCACAATCACACTCAGTAATCCTACCAAAGCCTTGTTAGCACTGAGTGACAGATTTTACAGGTAACAGCCCTGTCTATACACATTTGGCCAGTACTTGTGCTTTTCACAGAACAGACACCAAAACTCGCAAGCCAAACTCCAGATCTTTGCTGCAGAACTGCTACTGGCTAGCTGTTCCTTTCTACATTTATGTAGTTGTTTATTCCACAAAATTTTGCTTTTTCTCCTTAGTGATCATAAAAAAAAGTGATACTTTTTTCAACCTTTTCTGCCATCTGTCCAGATCCTCTTCACATCCATACAGTCTCTATAGCACCTGCACAACCTCTCAGTTTGGTATGTGCAAGCCCAAGAGTCTCTGTTCCTCAGATCATTGAACTACTCTGTTTAGGACAGATACCAGAAGAATACTACAACTTAAGCAAAACGGATTAAATATACAACCACTTTACATCAGTTTTGCTGAGAATGGTTTTCAAGAAGCAAAATCCTCACCAGAAGAACACAGAGAAAACACAAGGTAAGAGCATGAATTGGCATTTTGCTAACAAAACCATGCAAAATTCCATCCTTGCCTAGCATTACCCAAGAGCTGCTACTAGTTTTGTTTCTCTAGTAAGCACAGGCATCTTCACCTTCTGGAAAGGAAGAAAAAAATCAAGGGCTAAATTGTATCACACTCTGATCTTCCCATCAACTAGTCAACTAGCCTTCTAGTCAGCTAGTGAAAACTCATAGTATTTCTTGCTTTACAGATGCAGAAGAATTTAAGCTGCATAACTGCAATTAATCTCTAGTTGTTATTAAGTGGAAAGAGAATAAAAGAATGAACATTACCCATCTTGGCTGACTGGCACCAAGCAGAGAGCTCTCCAAACGTAACACGACTGAGTGCTCTCCACCACAACTGTGTTCACTAGATCATGTTTACATGGTGAATAGCCATCAGGAAGCCTCAATGAATCCAAAGTAAAGAATATACTCTCATTTACTGCACCACTTCTTCCGCAGATGCTGGAAATGCGAGCCTGAAAGAGTTTGTTATTCACTTTTACTTAATATTATCTGCTTAAGCTAGCTACCATTACCAACCATTGCAGTTTTTTCCTGCAACAATTATTCCAGCATTAACAGAGCTGCATTCTGAAGTTTCAGTTGCTCATGGGAGGTAAACCTACAGATCTAACCTGGAACCACTGTGCTCATCTTTAGATTTAGAAATGTAAAGAAACACAACTACTTCAGATAAGCATAAGGTTTCACTGAAATGATACTACAATATGTATATTTGACTTAATCATGACACCTATCTTGTGACTTACCAACTTATCTAGTTTATACTTCAACATTAACCAGTCATAAAATTTTTCCTATGCTTGCCATGCAAATATTATTATCTACAGATAAGGCAAATACAATAAACCATAAACCTAGTACACATATTAATAGAGGTAACAAGTATTTTCATGAAAATGAAAAAGGGGACAACAGTTGTTTTCAAGCCAAAACACTTGGATAAATTAAACAATATAAATTTCAAAGTCATTACTTCTCAAAGTTTGAAAAACACAGTTTGTAATGAGGATGCGTGTAGCTAAAACAGTAAGCATCCAAATCAACAATTGATAGCCCGTAAATAAGTAACTCTTCCTGTTCTAACAAAGTGTGTGTGCTTTTTCAAAAGGCTTTGTTATTTTAGAAATAATCCTATAAATGGATGAGATGATATGCTTTACCTTTTAATTAAAGATGTGTTACAGAAGATCTACCCATATTAGCAACTTAAAACCACTTTCAAAACCCCACTTCACACAAGATTCCTCTTGCCAAAAATAATATACAGAACATTCACCTTGTTTACTTGCTTATATCTCAAAGGCTTTACAGCAACTGCTTCACTGTTCCACGTTGTTGGGTTAATAAAATATTTTGCTTGCACACAGTCACCTTCATAAGGTTCAAAGCCTGTGTAAGACAGAACATTTCTCAAGTTTAATTGCAACTGATGTCTTCTGCATTACTCTCATGCAGAACTAATTTAAGTTAAATAAAATAACCAGCCAGAACAACACATGATTCAGATCCAGCAAGTTCAAACTTCTCTTAGCATTTCTTTCCCCAACAGGTTATGACAAACTATGCAAGAGATGCTAGTGGAAAAATACACTTGCATGCATGTAACTTATGCTTATATGACTGCATGCCAGTTATGAACAGGCAGCTTTCTTCACCCAAACCCCATGTTTGTTTCACTGCATACATGCTATTAGAATTTATTTGGGATGTTGAATGCAAGTTTATCAGAAGATATTTCTATAGTACATATAAAAAAATAAGGAAGAGCAAATAAGAAAAAGAAATCCCCTACACACCTTCACAGACATCTTCCATTGCAAAAAATGTATTGCAATTAATATAGCCACCATTCTTAGAGACAGAGGTAATATTTCCGATTAATGTTTTCATATTTTGTTCAGAAGCATCATCACTGGAGTCTCCCCAGGTATTTTGGGCAGTATCTACCTATTAATATGAAAAATCCCAACATTCAAACAGCTGATACTTAGGCTTATATGTTAAACACATATTAGTACAATACATATCATAATTTAAACAGCTTATGGAAGCTCCTCATTAGATGATTCTATGCTCACTGTAGCTGTTCATTTTTGTACACAAAACCCATAAATAGTAGCCACTAACTTTTTTAAGAAGTCTGCTGGATACCGCAACAGTGACAACTACTACAATTTCATGTTGTCAAATCTCTCATGCCTCTCTTGCTTTAGTTCTACTTAAGAATTTTCTTCATATTGCAAAGAGGACCACTGCCCTCCCAGCAATCTGACACAAGTGGAAGCAGAACGTCACTATTTCAGAAAGAAAAAGTACATTTTCAAGATATTATTTATAAACACTTTGTGTATTTCAGACTGCCCATAGTCATTAATAATCTGACAAAAAACCCCAAAACCCAAACCCAAACCAAAAAAACCCAAACTTCAAGAACTGCTTCATACAGACTCCCCATATCACCACCTCAAATGTAAGTTTACTTGCTTAATCAGTCCTCTGCAGAGCACGAGCTATAACGCATCAGTGTATGCAATTTCCCCCCACCCCCACCTATGTTGGGGCAAGTATATAGCATCTCTACTTTTAATTACTAGAATTCTTAGAACTGTAAGGCCTCTTTCTTGCTCCCAAAGAGCCACCACCATCATGGGTTCAGGCTTCAGAGGCTGTGCAGTCTCTCTCCATCTGTGGAGTTTTCATGACCTGACTGGATAAAGCCCTGAGTCAGCTGGCCCTCCCTTGAGCAGAAGGTTAGATTAGAAACTTCCTGAAGTCTGGTCCAATTTCAACTGGACTATGAACATAACTTCTATATAATCTGTTTTGCTGAACATAAAAAATATTACCATTTAAGATAGTAATAAATAGCTTAGGTCTACCTCTACTCCAGAGTTTGCAAACATTACTGTTAAAGTATATGTAACTATTTATTGTTTAGTCAACATTGTTATATCACCTGAAAAGAACCACTTCTATATGGTATTCTTTTCAATTACCTTAAAACTCACTTAAAAAAAATAGAGAAAAAATTATGTTTTGCTGCAGTCTGACAGATATTATCTTCACATTCACCAAGAATATCCAAGAATATCAAACTTTCTCCTAAGCAATTTGTATGGCTTCATATGGATAGAATCTGAATAAGCAATTACACTGCTCCACAGAAGACTAGTAAATTTACATTTAAAATTAGTTAGATATGGAATTATACTTGCAAGTACACTTAAGGAAAGGCTTTCAACACGTGAAAACACTGAGCAGAGGGCCACTCAAGGCTGACCATGCTCTTCCTTAACGTAGGTAACACAGAAAACACAACTGACACCAAAGAAGTTTTAATTGTGCCTTCCAGATTCTCCGCAAACCTACATGCTGGCAGTGCTCAGGCTGTAGGGCTTGCACTCCTGAAATCAGAACCATATCTTTAAGGTTACTTCAACACCAAAAGTTAAGAAGCAATATTCAGTTTTCTTGGAAGAAGACAGTGTTGGTGCCCAAGCATAACTCTGTATATTGTTTAATGATTATGCTCATCAGGAAGCTATTTTATTTTCTTCTATCTAAGGGAGACTTCCCTCTGCCCCCCCAAAAGACTACGATTGGAATGCTGTCGGCTGTTTTGAGCGAACTCTCAAGGGCCTCTCAAGTTTGTGCTACTACATGGAAAGTAATTCAAGAATTATCAGAGTACGGAATTAGTTCAATTTTTTAACCAAGTACGTAGAACAGTCCCTTTTAGAGAAAGGAGACTAGTGCTGTTCTTCTGTAATTAAGGGTTTTACAGCAACACAGACAAAATCTTGGGACCAGAAGTGGCAGCCCTAGACTCCTTATGCAGGAAGTCCATTACAGTCATAGTTGCTCTTGCCCAGCAGTAACTTTGATGCCTTTTTCCCCACCTTCCCCTCCCTCTAACATTCTTGAAAAGAGCACTTACACCCTTTTCCTTTTCATTTGCAGAAGCTCACATACTACTGTGTACTTTGAAGAAATCTTTGTCTCCCAGCTTATTAAATCAAGAATGCCTTTGGATCCTGACTTTCTATGGAGTCCAGTCAACTTTAGGCACAAGCTTGGCTTTAAGCTACTCATCCAGCCAAAAACTACATTGCCAAAAGATCTTCTGAAATGTCCACAGGACTTACAACTGTCCTGGTTTTGGCTGGGATGAAGTTAAGTTTCTTCCTAGTAGTTAATAGTGCTGTGTTTTGGCTTTATCCAATGTTGATAAAGCACCTGCTGGCTGTGTTTAAAGTGTGACAATGACTCATCGCAAATAGGAACAAGATAAATCATTATGTTTATCCCCAGTATTTGGAAAAGGCCGTTATCTAGCACATACAGCAAAGCATCCCACAGCTGCCAAGACATCCTAGTTGTTGTGGAGCAACTTATGCAGTTTCTCAGTTACCAGGTTTATGTATTTTGGAGTGATGACAATATTTCAACAGTATTGTGAAAATATGTCAGTCAGATGGAAAACAAGGAAGGAGAAGGATTTAAATGAACATATTTTTTGACTGTGTGTGAGAGTACTATTTTACCAACCAGCACTGAATTTGCTTGTTGGACTTCCTGTATTTAGTTCCACAAAAAAGAAAGTCATTCTTACTCAAAAAGCAAACAAAAAACCAAAACAAAAAACAAACAGACATACACAAAAGTTATCTTACAAGACACTAGGGTTCTCATAGCACTAGAGCTGTGAATATTTTAGAAATGATACTTCTCTTTCACTTTCCATTTATGTTTCATTTTAGACCACACAACAAAACTTTCTCCCCACTAACATTCTTTCCTCAGTTTTATTTAATCAATGAGAGACTGCACTGGTTTCAAAATTAGACCTATTTTGCCAAGAAAAAAATCCCTTCAATGTTATATGTACTGTAGCTCATTTTACAACTTAATATTGCTAAGTATGAAACATCTTATTTACTTCAGGAATTATTCTTGTTGCTGTTTTGAGTTAAAGGAAGCACAGAACAGAAAAAAATAGAAGCAGGCAACATTTAAAATCTTCCTGAAATAAATTATTAAAAAACAGATGCCAAACAAATCCAGAATAAAAAACCCCACCTATAAGCAACTCCCAGTTGACAATTAACTGCCAGCATCTCAGAAATAGTTTTCATGAGATTAGTTATTCCAAAACCAGCAACAGATCTTAAAAAAAAGTCTGTGCCAGTAACTGCAATCCATTTCTTCAGTAGTCTACAGATGTCACAAATATGTTTGCTGATTACATTATTTATAGATGGCATGAGTTGGTAAGACGCTTCATTACCCAATATTCATTTACTAGAAAACTCAAGTTAACTTTTAAACTAGTTACGCTGTGATTTGCTCTATAAAAGCAGCTCAAGCTTTGGCTCAGACTTTGGTCAGGGTGCATTTATGAGATGAAGTACACTAATCTAGTGCTGTACTTAAAAGTGTACTGCAGATGAGCCAAGCAGACACATGCCAGGAATATGGGTTCTGTACCACTCAGTTATCAACTGCTTCTGCACTGCTGTCAGTCCTCCAAGCACCAGCTGTATTTATGTAGTATCTCAATGTAGAAGGGTCACCTCACTCAGCTCCTCAGCTGGATTATCACAGGCACCTCAGAGCTGAGCCTGTATGATTAAAAAAATCATGGTAGCTTAAAGATGTGACAATGTGTAATCACGCTTGAAGTATGTTTACAAATGAAATAGTAAGCAAAAAGGTATCAAAATCTCAATTTTTATAACTTTACATGACAGTAAATTGCTGGTTTGTTACAACAGAAGTTTTGAAATTTATGTTTTTATTCACTTCTAAGCAAAAAAAAAAGTAAACTTGCAGCCTGTTTTTATTTTTTTATACATTCATGTAACAATAAAATGGACTTTGAAACTCAAAAAATGTTAATATACAGAGGTTTGAACCACATTTGATTAAGCAAATTCTGATGCAATTATCTCAACCAATAGTTTCAGACCGGTCTAGATGCTCAACCAATCTATACCTATATTCAGAGAACAAATATTAAAGGCACATTTTAAAGGAGATGGTATAAAATAATAATAAAATACCAAACCAATTTATCACCATTAGATGAGGAGCTGGCAATGTCTTCTATTTTGTAGAATTCATGAGGCTGTAACTATACTAACTTTTAAAGAAAAGTCTCAAGGGATTTACAGAGCAAGTGAGACTACTATTTATCTTCACCTCTTACCCTGATAGCCTTCAAGCGACCCGATGTTTTATCCTCTTCAACAGTGGCAGTAACTTCCTGTCCAACAGTCAGTGGAACAGCCGTTTTAATAGCATCCTTTGTGAATATTATCATGTCATCTATCATCCCATAATCATAGCAAAATCGTGTCACAACTCCTTGGACAGTTTTTAATTCTTTATCACCTGCAGCCAGAGGAAAAGCACTGACATGAAACAGAATTGTTTCAGTTTACAGAACTATGTAACAAGTAATGAATGCTACTGAAAAGTCCTACCCTTCCTATAAAAAGGTCATTCTCTTTTCAACTGAAAAACCAACAGTTGACAACTAATTAGTTTCACATTTAAGTCTTGAAGTCTCATGGCAACTTATGGTTTCAAACAATTAAGAAAGCTAGTTAAATACAAACTACATTGTAAAAACAACATTCTTCAAGCCACATGAAAAAAAATAAATCATAGAATATCTCAAGTTGGAAGGTACCCACAAGGATTGAGTCCAACCCCTTACTCCTTGCAAGACTACCCAGAACTCAACTATATGACTAAGAGCATAACCCAGACGCTTCCTGAACTCTGGCAGGCTTGGTGCTGTGACTGCTTCCTTGGGGAGCCTGTTCCAGTGACTGACTATCCTTCCAGTCAAGCACCTTCTCCTCATGTCCAATCTGAACTTCCCTGATGCAGCTTCATCTTGCATCCTACCACTGGTCCCTGGAGAGATCAGCACTTCCCCCCTCTGCCACCACCCTCCTTGAAGCCTCAGCTGCTCCTCATAAGGCTTGTGCTCCAGGCCCTTCACCAGGTTTGTTGCTCTGCTCTGTAATTGCTCCAGCATCTCAATGTCTCTCCTGTAGCCAGGTGCCCAAAAGTGAACAAATGATGTAAGATGCAGCCTCACAAGTGCTGAGTAAAGGGGGACAATTATTTCCCTAATCCTGCTGGCCTTGAATAAAGGATGCAGATTTTTCTTAGCCCTCCTTTTGTTGTTAACATATTTACAGAAAACACTGCTTGTTGTCTTTAACAGCAGTAGGTAGATTAAGGTCTAGCAGGGCTTTGGCCCTTCTAATTTCCTTCCTGCATAGCCTCACAACAACCTTGTAGTCCTCCTCAGTTGCCTGATCCTTCTTCCAAAGGTCACAAATTTCCCCCCCTCACAGTTCCAGCCAAAGCTCTCTATTCAGTCAAGCCAGGACTGACCCATCTCAGGTGCAGAATCCAGCACTTAAATATATATACATATTCAAATACACTGAAAAACCCAAGATAAAATAATACCCTCACGCTAAACAACTTCTCCCAAAAGCTCTGGGTCAACAGCTATTTTCAAGATTTTCCACAGCAAGAGAAAGTGTTGTGGTTTAAGCTCGCATGGGGAATCCAACACACCTAAAACTCCTGTGCTGAAAAAGCAAAAAGTGCTGCTAGGAGCACTCCTGCATGCTCTGCAGTCAAAAGGCTGCCTTCTTTTCTTGAATCCCTTCCTTAAGTAAGCAGGTCTTCACTCAGCCCCACTCGTGTGAGGGGCGAGACCACCAGCACCCTCAAAGACCTGAAGCTGCACACATGGCCCGCATGTGCCGCCGCAAACCCATCAGGGGCCCCCAGGAACTCCTACCTGACGCCGCACATCTCTCCTCTCCGTCTTCCTCGTCATCTGCGCGCCTCCAGAAGTAGGACAGAGCCTTGCCCAGGAGGCCGAACATCGCCAAGCACGCCCCGCACGAAACACAACCCCCAGGGCCCTCACTACAGCCGCGCTTCGAGTCCCCACGACGGCGCAGACCAATCACGCTGCTCGCTCCTGGTCACGTGAAAGAGCAGTGTGCCGTGACGGGCTGCATGCAGCGGCGGGTTGGCGGGGGAGGGGTTTCTCTCGGCCTTTCCCTCGGGTCACGTGACACCGGATGGGACTGCTCCCCCGACCGCGGACGGCTTTTGGTAGCTTAGTGCGTGGGGAGGCGGTGGCGCTTTACGGCAGGCGGCGCAGTGACGGATGCTGGGAGGACTCCTTCGTAGGACTGTGGAATATCAGGTTGGAAGGGACTTAAGGGGTCATGCAGCCCAACTTTTCTTAGCATTCATGACCTAGACAAGATGGCCCAGTACCGTGCCCAGTGGGATCTTAAAGGTGCCCAGTGTTGGGGAATTCACCTCTTCCCTGGGGAGAAGGTTATGATAATCAGCCATTATTCCAATGGCTGATTGTTCTCATAGTGAAAAGTTTTCTTCCTGTGTCCAGTTGGGATATCACCAGAGGTAACTTGTGCCCATTACCCCTTGCCTTTTCCATTTTACTCCTTGTGAAAAGGGAGTTTCCATCTTTTTTGTAGCCTCCTTTTAAATACTGGAACATGGTGTTAAAAGTTTTGCCTGAGGCTGAGCAACACCAGCTTTCTCAGCCTGTTTTCACAGGAGAGGTGCTCCAGCTTTTGTGGCCTTCCTCTGGGCCTACTCCAATAGCTCCACATCCCTGTTACATTGAGGGCCCCAGAGCTGAATGCAGTACTGCAGGTGGGGTCACACTACAGCAGAGTAGAGGGGCAGGATCACCTCCTTCGACCTGCTGGTCACGCTCTTTTTGATGCAGCCCAGGATATGGTTGGCTTTCTGGGCTGTGAGTGCACATTGAAGCTGGCTCATGTTGAGCTTCTTGTCAGCCAACATCCCCAAGTCTTTCTCTTTGGGGCTGCTCTCAATCCATTCTCTCTAGCTGTGCTTGAGATTGCCCTGAGCGAGGTTCAGGACCTTGCACTTCACATTGTTGAACTTAATAAGGTTGGCATCTGCCCACCTCACAAGCGTGTCAAGTTCCTTCTGGATGGCATTCCTTCCCTCCGGTATATCAACCGAACCACACAGCTTGGTGTCATCGGCAAACTTGCTGAGAGTGCACTCAGTGCTACTGGCCATGTCACTAACAAAGATGTGGAACAACGGTCCCAGGGCTGATCCCCTGAGGAGCACAAGTCATCAGTAGCCTCCACTGGTCTCTAATCCCAGTTGCAGCCAGCTTCAAAATCATAGAAGTTGTAGATTATTATAGACTTGGTTAAAGGAAAGAAAAAATACTTTTGTCTTTATATCATTAATGCTGTGGCTCTAGAGGAAATCAAATTTTGTTGACAGTTGCTTACTATGATGCAGAGGGTTGACCAATGTACAGGGGGGTTGTACAGGGGGGTTAGAGGAATTTGCTTGCGTTAGAGGAATTTACTTGTGTTAGAGGAATTTACTTGCCTAGACAAGGTATTGTCTGTTGTAAGTGCTTACTAAGCAGAACAAAGACACCAAGTCCTATTGATAAGCAAAAGCAGGCACCTGGTCGTATTGATAAGCAGACACCTGATTATAATGATACGTAGCTATTGATAAGGAAAAGCAGGCGCCGGATACGGGAAGAAGCAGATGGTTTATGGCTGGGGCACCGACCAAACCCTAAGGCCATATGTGTAAAGACTAAAAGGTGACAAGTTCAAGAAGAGGAAGACTCATTTACTTCATCTTGAAGACCCCTACCCACAGGAGGAAGACTCATTTACTTCATCTTGAGACCCCTGCCCATGACCAGAGGGGGCACTGCGCAGGCGCAGAGGACTTTCTAGGTCATTATAATACGAAGCGGGGATAGAATATGAATATGTATAGGCGTATTGTGCAACCTTGTAACTTTAGAGGATAAATGTAGAGGGAAACAACACTGAGGCACGCATGACTTTTGGAGGACCAATCCCCCGTGCGTCTTCAGCTGAATAAAGCATACCTACTTTACAACTTTAACGAAGTTGTGGAGTCTATTCCGCTATCAATTATTTCCATAGTTGATATTTTTGCCAGTTCTCTTCAGGCACTTTAGGTGTCTTGTGTAAGCCCTCTTTAAATTCTGCTGAACAAAAAGTGTTTCACAAAACATAGTTCTTGAGTTGGTGAGCTTAACATTCCAGTAATGTAAGTGGAAAGTGCCTCATATGACTGTTACAGGAGATGCTTTAGGAAGTTGGGCAGAGCAGTGTATACTTTTATAGGAAACTGCTTCACGCCTGTTGGAGAAAGGCAACATAGTCTGTGATTAGAATCAGACTAGAGTAGCAGTTGTCTTTAGCAACCTTTTATTTTATACTTGTATGGTTAGCTCCACATTATTTAGGTAAGGAAGGGCTAGGAGTGCATTGCAGATTGTTAACACTTCTAGAGTTCTGTACAGTTGCTAGACTGGAAGAAATTCTGGTTGCCAGTAATTACACACAGGTTCCAGTGTCTTGCTCTGAAGTAACTGAGATGAAACTGATGGGAGGAGAAATGTATATGAATGTCTGTAGTCAGTGAGCTTTTTAGAAAAGTGCTGAAGGAGCCACAGCCTCCACTTCTAGATATATTCATTTAAAGCATTTTAACTGCTGGTTTCTCTGAGATTCAGTGCTCTATGTTTTTGTGTTTAGGTTTGGGAGCATGGGCATGAGCCTGGGTTCAGTGCTAGGGAAACTGGTCCAGGACAGAATAATTTTTTATTAATTAGTGATACAAAAGCAGAACTATGACAAGTTTATGTACTTTATTATCACATTGTCTCTTGACAAGTTATAATTGTAAATCTGTTTTTTATCTTTGTGGTTATACTCACATGTGGGGATGCTCACATGGCACAGCCCTGACAAATGACCTATTATCTGCTATAGCTGCTTCAGGCAGTCTGACCTTGTTCAGTGGTCATTTCAGTGGTGGAAGTAAGTAGTTCTTTGTAGCCTCTCACGATTTGATTTGATTTTCATCCCGTGGTATCTTCTGGCATAACTTACAATAGAAACTGTTAATTTGTAAACCCTATTCAGAAGCCTGTAATATTTGTCAGCATTGTTCTGTTTCCAGCAGTATTTGTGTAGGTTTCCCATGCACTTTTAAAATTAGCAGAAATTTCTTTGTACAGTACCTTTGTACCTTACCTACCATTAGAAGATCTTGACCTGTGACTTGTGCTTTGGCTACCCAATCTTGCCATGTGCTTGTGTATACACAAAAATGACCCAAAACTTTTTATGCAATCAAGAACATAAAATGAAGAGAACCTAAAATAAGGGGCCCAGAAGATTTTTAGAGTAGTAATTGAAGTTTAAGTGGGTTTTGTTGACTCTGATGCAGAATGCAGAGGGTACAACGGTTGTGTGGTGAAACTCTGTGCAAAAAGGAAAATGGCAAATACTGAGAACTGTACAGTGAAGGGAGGAGAAGAAATTTCACCATAACCAGCAGAAGTACTGCAGTGCCATGCTTGCAGGAGGAGCCTTTCAGATACAGTGTTGGCTGAAATACTTGGAATTGTGAACAAAAAGTTCTAGGTTTTGAGCCCCGTTCTCTTCAGTGGCATAGGACTTTGTAAATTTTTTTATTCAAAGAGATCAGATCAGTTAAATACCCGAACAGCTCACCAATTTTGTGTAAACAAAAAAAAAGAAAAAAGTAAAAGTTGATACCCCTAAATTGGTTGAAAGGGATAAACGATGATCCTGTTCTAGATCTATGGTAGTTTCTGTTAGAGCAAACCAGCACCTAGCATTCATTGAAAACAGAGAGCTTAATTACTTATTTGCTTGGCTACAGTCTTTTTGCCCCCTTTCCTAATACAGTTTACAGCTGTGTCTGGTGCTGTTGCTGATTTCCATATTTCAGTCTATTAAAAAAACTGTAACATTTTAATATTCTTTCAGTATTGGCTGACATGACAAGAAGAGCAAAATCTGCAGTCCTTACAAACTGAGAAGTTGTGCTGTTCTGAATTTTCTCTAGCATACTTTAAAGGTGATGTCGTTCAGAGTACTGAAGATTTAATTGTGTCTTGGATACAAGAGTTTTTAAAGTTTGGACAAAAGACCCTGTCATTGCTGTAGCTGTCAAGGTGCCAACATCTTCAAGATAAAAGCATTCTTTTCTTTTTTTTTTTTTTTCCCCATTGCCTAATAAGCAGCAGGACTGGATCCAATGTGCACTGGCCATTGCATGTCACTGCTGCCAGCTAGAGCTAAAATACATTGTTTAGTCATCATGGTGTTCTGTAAGTATGAATGTCAGCACAATTGGAGCATGCAGGGTTTATCTGGACACTCTAGAAAACTAGTGTTAGTTGAAAAAGATAGAGTTCTACAGTGAAGGTAATATTCTTGATAGATTTCTAACTCTTAACTTTCTAACCTCCCAACTGGTTGGGATACTTGAATACTTGAATTTTTATCTGCAGTGTATTTATGGGAAACTGCATTGTAAGTAGCGTTTGCTGTTTTGAAACAAGAACTGATTGTTAAATATTGTTATCACGGGCTGGTAGAATAACTAAAAATGGTAGAATGTGAGGGAGGTTTTTACTGAAGATGCCAAGTAAGGGGTAGTACTAAAATAAAAAAGAGACTTGAAACTTTTTTAATTTGTTGGTCTGATTTGGAAGCAGCCCTATGAGAATGTAGTACTGTCATTTTCTAGTGTGTTCTGTTAATTAAAATTCAGGAGGCATTTTCCTGTTCCCTGGCTTAACTGAAGTTCTTGCTGTGCTTTTGTTCCGTATCTGAATAGATGTTGTTGAAAGCCAAAGTGTAAGGGAGAACTTTTCAAAGACGGCATGACTCACTGAACGGTGAGAATATCACAAAGTGTACAGGCAGCTGTGTTCACAGGACGGTTCTAAACTGACAGTTAACTTTTCTGTTGAAGGTAAGCATGAAGGTTTTTAACTGTTGAAAAATCTGCAGTAACCTAATTCTAATATAAGATACTCCTCAAGGTATTTGAACAGATTGGCAGTGAGATGAACAAAAAAGGGCTAAGTGAACGAAAGAAATGGTTGATACTGGGTAAATTAGAAAGAGTTTGCTGTAGCTAAATTACTGTAAGTATATGAGTTCATCAGATTCACAGTGAAGTCTGATGTTTTATATACCTGATAAGAAGTATTAAAGTAAAATGCAAGTTAATATCTCATCATGTTTGACTTTACTTTCTGTGCTAGAGTTGTTTGTGGGGTTTTCTTTTGTTGTTTTTTGTGGGTTTTTTTAAGAAAAAAGAAGATAATCTGTGGTTATAGAGTTACCCTTAAACTAAGCACCTCCAAAATGGTTCTTAGATCTTGAAAGAAAAGTCTATTATGGTATCACAGATACATAAACATTCATAAGGCTGCATTGTTGTGAACCATGGCTACAGGATGTAATTTATTTATAGTGTGCAAGTAAGTTGTTAGCATGGCTACTTACTTATTTGGAAATGTAAGTACAGCTTGTTACTAAATATTGCTTTTATTTATTTTATTTTAAGTAAACAACTTAGAGTTGAGCACTGATCTGACTGTGTGAATTATATTTTTGGCCTTTCTTCATCATTTGCATTTCAATTATTATTCTTTAACTGCCTTTGTGAAGTGTTATGACCAGGGAAGAAGGTTACAGAGAAGAATTTAGCTATGACAGGATGCCAACTTTGGAGCGGGGAAAACAAGAGAATGGAAATTATATACCAGATATCAAATCCAGTGACCTCCAGCTATCAAAAAGGCTGCATCCGTGCTTTAGTTACAAAACATGGATCTTTTCTTTGCTGATGGGAGTAAGTACTTTAAATGATACAAAATTTAAGAATGTAGGTGAGGTCTTAGTGCCCAGTAATCTGTTTTGTTCCATGTTGTTTGGAGACTCAAAATTCCATCACTGGTAGCATGTAATATAAATGTTTGTACAGAAAGGAACATATTTAGCAAATTTAGAATGTAATGCTTAATTGATGAATGGTATTCTTCAGATAATTGCACTAATCAAAGATGCTATATGAAGGCTGATTTTTATTTTTATATTAATCATATAACATAAACAGAGAATAAGTGTGGTAGTGGTATATATCAACCCATCTGTATATATAAGCAGTGCCTGTTGGTAAAGGATGTAAAGTATCCTGCTCATATGCATTCTTTTAACATATTTTTAACTGTTACAAGTACTTTACGTGCCATGGTAGTATTGTCATTAAATTACTATGGCATTAAGGATGCATATGGTACTTATCTGCCACATTAATCTTTCAGGGTTCCACAGTCATGTAGTTATTTGGTAGACTCTTCATGTAGTGAAGTATATACTTGTGTTTCTTACATGAATGTCATGATGATGTGAAGATTTGTGTCACTGCTAGAACTGTAGGACTTGCCTGTACATCATGTGCTCCTTCATGTTCTGAGCTGAGTTAATTAAACTTCATTATAGTAATTAGAATTTGATCTTTTCTTTTTGTGTCAGCTTGTGTATTTTGAAGAGCAATTTTTGTTAAGAGCTGAAATATTTCACTATTAATACAGTAATTACTTGTTTTTGCATAGTGAATAAAAGAATTGCCTTATTTTGATGGCCTCAGCTGAACATTTTTTCCTTTCTGTCAATCTGCAAAACGTGGATTTCCTTTCAGATGTAGTTACATTAAAAAAAGAGCAAAAGAAGAGCTGCTTTCTTTGCATTAAATTTTCTCAATTGTCAAAGAGAACAACTGATTGTAATTAGCTTTCTCCTTTTTACTGAGTTGTTGTGAAAGATTGGAAACACTGATGTTTAATGATAATTTGCTGAAAGTCCTATTATGCTGAAGTCAAATTATCAAGAAACATGAATTTTGTGGGTAAATGAAAGTACGATGCTATTAATAAACTAGTCCAATCCATTCCAATTTAAGTTTTCTCCCAAGTAGTTAATCTCCCTCAGCTCTTCTGAAAGACAGTGTCCAGAAAGTCTGTATGCTGAGCAACAGAAGTCATAGCAAACAGAACTCTCTACTTCAGGGAACAGTTTCAAACTGTAGAGTGACATCAATGTGGCTGCTAGTATGGGTTGTTCTTGTGCTGAAACAATTCACTGTGCTTCAAGCACAATTTCAAATTGTGTTCTATAAATACTGTTCTTCCAGTCTGCCAGAATTCCCTGTGTGTGTGCTTATACACACACATACACTCTCCTTATTTTCTGTAATTTTTGACAATGACTTTTTAAAGACCCCCCATAATTTTGTAACATGAAAAAATGCCTAAATAAAAACCATTCTGTCTCTTCCCCAGCCATTTCAAAGAAATGCCTCCTTAGAAATGACAAGCAAAAAGAAAAATGTTAGTAGAATACACTGATCATTTGTTGTTGAGATTGTAACTCTAATAGGAAATGAACAGAAAGAGTTAGCAAGGAAACAGGAGTTGGAACATTTATGGGTGAGCAACTGGAGCAAAACAGGAAGAGAGCTTGGGGACAGGCAGGCATGTAGATGGAAAAATTATCATTAAGTATCCTAATATTATTTTTGTTACTGTGTTCTAGTTAGTAACTGCCCAGCTGCCCATATGCTTAATGAATGTTGGTGGAACCAAGCAGAGAATGCAAAGTAGAGGTTTAGCTGAGGCTTCTGAAATATTTTTACACCTGAACATTGCAATTACCTTTTCAGCCGTTTCTTAGGTATATGCCAAATCAGGGCACAGTGCTTGATTCAGACATGATTATATTGTTCAGTATTAAGTCCTGGTAACCAGCAAAATGTCATATCCAGAACTGAGCATGTTTTGATATTTTCCTTCAAAATTATTCGCACAAAGACTGCATTATTAAATGTTCATCAGTAGCTTAATTTGAAAGGAATTACTGATTTCTCTCTGACCAGTTGCTTTTCTAGAAAATATTTTATTCATATTGATTTCTCTTATTTGTTACTTTGCAGACTTGCCTCCTTATCACTTCTGGATTTTCACTATATCTGGGAAATATTTTTCCATCTGAAATGGATTACTTACGTTGTGCAGCAGGTTCAGTAAGCATTCTTAATTTTTTGCTGTGGCCATTTGTCAGCAAAATCAATAGTAAATAATTTTTGTAGGTTTACTGTCTTTTATTCTGTCTTTTTGCTACTAACCTCATGGAAGATTTAATTCTACTCATTAAATGAGTTTTCATCTCATGGTTAAAGGAATAAAGGTTGTCATAAAGACAACTGGTTTGTGCTCCCATTTTTGTTAACCAGCTCACCATTGGCATGGGGTAGTTAACTGCATGAACGGTTTTTCTGTGCCTGATTCTAAGAAAGTTTTACAAATTTTTGCATTGTTATGGATGTGGGGAATTTCCTGGCTGTTATCAGAATGTGTTTCAGATTGTATTTTGAAGTATTACTTATTCAGTTTATTTTGCTGTAATATCAAAGTACTGAAGCAGACTGAAGTTCTCTTGAATATTATTATTTTATTAGTAAAATATACTTTAAAAATGTCTGATGTTTTCCAAAGTCCAGTATTTTTTACTGTATTTTTAGGGACTCCTTTTTTTTATTACTATGTGTATATATGCTTTATCTACAGATCTGTGCATCAGATGAGTCTGATGTACATATTTTGTTCATGGCAGGATTCTGTTCTGTCATTGTTATTTTCACAACTTGATTTGCAGATTTAAGTTAGGGGCAATACTAATGTTTTACTTAAACAAGTCCCAGCAGTTGCTCTGTGAATAAGTTGCTGCTTATGTTTCTGCTATAAATGTTAGAATAAAGTTGAAGTAATTTTTGATGTTAGTATCTTCACTGATGTGTTATTCTTTGCAATGTTAGTTGCTGAGATGTCTTTTTTTCTGCCCCAAACCTTGTATCTTTGAAATTTGTATTTATTGAGAATTTCCAAAGATCTGACAGATGCAGGAGGTTATCATGTTGGGTTTGAATGCCTTGCTGTGGATGAAGATGTGCACATTTGGATGTCTGTGAGCAAGATGTTACAGCTCCTACTCCAGATACTGGAGTTGGATTTTGGAGTCAATAGAGTTGTTAAGAGCCTAGAAAGCTGTATAGCCAGCTGGCCACTAAGTATCTAGTTCAGCATGAGCTGAATTGCTCTCTAGGCTTGTTTAAACATCTTGATTAGTAGGAAGATTTGGTCACACATAGTCACACAGTGTTCCTGAGACCCTAGGGTATCCAGGACATTAAAAGATGTTTTAATTATGTTAAGTACAGGTCATTTAGGTGTTAGGGAAGTGTCACCAAGAATTTTAAATGTTGATATTAATTAAGTTATAGTGGTTCCATTGTTGGCCAGTCTCAACACAGTTCTGAAGAACTCTGTAAAAACTGATCGAGTCAAAATACACTCTGAGAATTGTGCCTGGGATCTCCACTATGTTCAGTAGGAGCTGTATTTCTAAACTTAAGGGCAGAGATAAATGGAAAAACCATGCCTAAGTGAAAAGTTTTACAAAGCAATTTCTCTACCCCTTAGCTATTACCCACCACAATAGATGCAGTACCATTACAGGTCCAACTCTATCTTACACAAAAGCAGTTACAACAATTCTAATAAGAAAAATAAAAATATATTCAACTAAAAATATTGTATTTCATGTTAAATAATGAATTATGTAACAAATGCTGCATTTCTTTACAGATGTCTTTACAGACATCTTTACACACATCTGAACACTAATGCCCTTAAGTTATGATGTCCTTAAGCACTGATGCCCTTAAGCACTAATGCCCTTAAGCTCTGCCCTTAAGTTTAGAAACACAGTTCCTACTGAACATAGTGGAGATCCCAGGTACAATTCTTAGAGTGTATTTTGACTCAATAGATCAGTTTTTACAAAGTTCTTCAGAACTGTGTTGAGACTGGCCAAATTTTAACTTACGCAACTATGACTTTGTCTGTTTAAAAAGGTCTGGAGGTCCAGTTTGGGAGTAGCGGTATTTTTCTTTTGCTCGCAGATCTCTAGGCCTTCTAGAGTTAATTTAAGGTAACAAAGGCATGAAAAGCCTCATGAAAGACTTTCTTTCTTTTACTCATCACATTATTCTGGGTAGCTAGTCAAAACTGAGGGAGGTGGAGGGATATGGACGGATACGGAATCCACCAGTTGTAATTAATGAGCTCAGACAAGAGTGAAACTTTCCTCAGAGTTTGCGATCTTCTCTTTCTCCAAGTGAAATATGAATTCAGGCCAAATAAATGTATGTATAGAAATATGTATAGAAACCTTTGTGCAGAATATCCCACTAGTCTTCTCTTTTCATTTTTCCAGTGTATTCCTTCAGCAGTTGTGAGCTTCGCTATAGCAAGGAATAAAATTAATGTGGTAAGTATATTTTACTATCAGTTTTCTCCCCCCACTCGCCCCTGGTGGTTAAAATGAGAAAGAAACCCATTCTGAAACTGTTTTTCAGATACCCAATTTTCAAATTTTGTTTGTCTCTACATTTGCTGTTACAACAACGTGTTTAATTTGGTTTGGATGCAAACTTGTCCTCAATCCATCAGCTATAAATGTAAGTTACTGAAACAATTCCTAATTATGCTACATTGATCTTTGTTAAAAAAAAGGTTGTGGGAGGTGGGTGGATATTACACATAATTACGTTGTCAGTACCCTGATATTCCTGCTTTAGCCTATGAGGAGAGGTCATCTAGGACTAACTTTACTTCTCTGAGTAAGGCAAGAATGGAAACTTGACATTGGAGATGAAAACTTACATGTCTAAAAGACACATGATGCAGCTAATTTAGAGATAAATATGGAAACAACTTTCCTGTCTTGTATTCAGAGTTCAAACCCATGAATTAAATCTTCAAGTGTGGTCCAGTTTTATTCACTGACTTTATTTTTCTATTGACTATAGCAAGTTTTGGTGTGGTTTTTTGTTTGTTTGGGTTTTTTTTGAAAGAGTGGAGTCAGAAGAGAAAATGGAAAATGAATTAGTAGCTCATTTGTAGGTTAGCCAGCTTTTAGGGATGAATTGTACTGAAATGAGAATATGTCCAAACAGTGCTGCTTTTAGGACATTTAATCATCAGATTCAGTACAATCCTTTCCTGGATTTTCTTTAGTGGATAGTTTTGCTTATGAGGCCACCAGCAAAGGAACTTTTGATGAACATTTTTCTTATACGCCATCAACAAAGAGAATGTAGCAGTTTTGTCATTTGAAGCACACGTATTTCCTGCTGGGAAGAGTTAACTGGGTTTGAGTCACAAGCGTTGGTAGTCTGAGCAGAACAGTAGAACTATAGGGTGGTTTTGTTACTTCTTTCTTTTGCTATGGTAAAATGTCCTGAGACTTCTGTACTACATAAGGCTATTACATGTGTGAATAAATAACATAGTGATAGGTATTATCGTTATTATTGATGAATATTCATAATAAGACTATCATAGAAGAGCAGTACTCAATACACTGGCATACATTTCATATAAAGGTTAATGACTACTCTCGTGCTGTTGTTCAGTTCTCCCATCATATCAGCCGTTGTTGAAACCAAGAGCTCGGCAGTAATAATGGCTTCCTGTAATAATAGAGCAAATCTGAATTAGTGTTAGTAATGAAAGACTTCTCAATGGAAAACAGTGCAGAGATGGAGTTTGCTTTGGAGTTATTTGTGCTATTTTAATACCATCACAGAAGCAGAGCTTTTAAATTAACTGTGTTTACTTTCCTTTAGGAAGTGCAGTATACTTACAAACCTGCATTTTAAATTAGATAACTAAGTTTAGCTTCACATGTCTATCCGTGCAGCTAGCCTAATTTTCAGAGAGGTGGAGTGCTGCAGTCAAGCACAGCTGTGAAGATTTAGCACTCTGGACAGTCAGATCACTTGAATTCAAGTAGTACTGGCTTTACAGGTGGGCAGTTTTGCCCTGTGTTTGATGGGACAATGTCATGGTCCCCTGTGTTCTGTGTGTATCTCAGGACAGCTTAGACCAGTCAGTTCTTTGCACAGCCTTTCCTAGCTTATTGCTAGTGTAGCAGTTCATGCATTTGCCCCCTCAAGTGTCTTAGGCTCTTGGAGCTGAAGTAATCATATAGAAGACAGACATGGGGGTACTGCCTTTTCCCTTCTCTTTCTTGGTAGAGAGTTCAAATATTAGAAACCAGTCCAAGCACTCGGGGAGAAACCAGCAGAGAAGTATGACTGGAGACTACCAGACCCTTTTCATTCCTTTCCCCTGGTAGACAGGGTCACAGTGCTGTTGGGACAGTGGAGGGCTATGTCTGTTCAGGAAAGGTGGGCCCAAGGGATGCATTTTGCCACCACAGCAGTTTCTTTGTTATGAGTCCCAGTGTGAGAAAATCAGTTTTGCATATGCTTTTGAGAAGCTTTGAGCTAGCCCTGGGTGTAAGGGCTAAACTTCAGCTGCATACTTTTGAAGTGAGTAGTTTTTAGATTGCATAAAAATTTGCATTTTCTATTTTTAAATATTAAAAGCTTTTGCATTTTCAAGGCAGATGAAACCATTTGAAAAAAGGTTATGTTAGATTGGAAAAGTGACAATTTATAGCAAGGCAAATTCTGTCTGTGGCAAATGTTAGTTGTCTGCAATAACATACACAAGATATCTTTGGTTTTGTGGTTTTAATTTTTGTCACTGCCGATTGCTTGCCCATGCCATGTCATTGATCACTGAACAAAGATATGTCAAGATAACTGTGCAAAGCTTGCTCTGAAGACATTTTTGAAACTTTCTGAATTAAGAGTTACTTATGGTGCTGACCCTCCTCTTTGAAGGATCCTGTTTCAGTGGGACAGTCTCACTGTTTGGCAGCTCACTGCCAGCTGTTTTCCATTACCCATGTGGTACAAAGAAAATGTAGGATACCATCTCTAAATGTTCTTTCATCATCATATTTATTTTCCCTCCCCATGGGAAACTGCACAAGAAAATAATACTTGGTCTGCTGTGAAATCACTGCCTGTAGTTTGAAAGCAGTAAGACTCATAAAAAGGTTAAGTTTATCCAATCAAGGCAATTCACATTTAACATGCACCCCACCCCCTTATAAACACCCCCTTATAAACAACCTGGGGAATTCTTCATTAGTGTTACTCATCTTGATGGATAACTCTACAAAATTACTTAGATAAATGGAATGCAAGATACAAGACACGTCCTAGGCTGTGACTCTGTGACACCATTCCAGTAGGGTGCAGTTCTGTAGTTAGTGTGCGATCGATGTGAAGGATGGATAGGATGGGTAGATACAAACTGTCACTGCTGACATTCGGTTACTTCCTAGCTCTCAGTAGGAAGCCTGATAGCTGAAAATCAGTGGAACCTTGTGCATGCTGGCCACTGCAACTGAAAATGTTCAGATCTTGAACGGAATTCAAATTAACTCCAAATTGAGTACATACATTTATTGTCCCCTGGTGAGTTAAGTGTCTGTACCTCCGTTGTAGTCGAGATGATACAGTCACTGGGGCTCTGCAATACAGTCTTCTTTGCCTCGGCATTGATGGCTAAGGCAGGATTCTGTGGCCTGAACCTAGATATCTCTCATCTAAAAAATGCTAGACCGCTGTCCATCATCTTTACCAAGTCTTGGGAAACGGGAGAGGTGCCTGAGGACTGGAGGAAAGCAAATGTCATTCCTGTCTTCAAAAAGGGCAAGAAGGAGGACCCGGGTAACTATAGACCGGTTAGCCTCACCTCCATTCCTGGGAAAGTGATGGAACACCTTATCCTTGGTGCCACCTTAAGGCATATCAAGGATAAGAGGGTTATGAGGGGCAGTCAACATGGCTTCACCAAGGGGAAGTCATGCTTGACCAATCTCGTAGCCTTTTATGAGGAAATAACACAGTGGATGAATGATGGCAGAGTGGTGGATGTGGTCTACCTTGACTTCAGCAAAGCATTTGACACGGTCTCCCACAGCATCCTTGCAGCTAAATTGAGGAAGTGTGGTCTGGATGATCGGGTAGTGAGGTGGACTGTGAACTGGCTGAAGGAGAGAAGCCAGAGAGTTGTAGTCTATGGGGCGGAGTCTAGTTGGAGGCCTGTATCTAGTGGAGTGCTTCAAGGGTCAGTACTGGGACCAGTATTATTTAATATATTCATCAATGATTTAGATGAGGGAATTGAGTGTACTATCAGCAAGTTTGCTGATGACACTAAGCTGGGAGGAGTGGCTGACACGCCAGAAGGCTGTGCTGCCATCCAGAGGGACCTGGACAGGCTGGAGGGTTGGGCGGGGAATAACTTGATGAAATACAACAAGGGAAAGTGTAGAGTCCTGCATCTGGGCAGGAACAACCCCAGGTTCCAGTATAGATTGGGGAACAACCTGTTAGAGAGCAGTGTAGGGGAGAGGGACCTGGGGGTCCTGGTGGACGACAGGATGACCGTGACCCGACACTGTGCCCTTGTGGCCAAGAAGGCCAATGGCATCCTGGGTTGTATTAGAAGTGGGGTGGTTAGTAGGTCGAGAGAGGTCCTCCTTCCCCTCTACTCTGCCCTGGTGAGACCTCATCTGGAATATTGTGTCCAGTTCTGGGCCCCTCAGTTTAAAAAGGACAGGGACCTGCTGGAGAGAGTCCAGCGCAGGGCAACTAAGATGATTAAGGGAGTGGAGCATCTCCCTTATGAGGAAAGACTGAGGGAGCTGGGTCTCTATAGTTTGGAGGAGATTGAGGGGTGACCTTATTAGTGTATATAAATATATAAAGGGGGAGTGTCACGAGGATGGAGCCAGGCTCTTCTCAGTGGCAAACAATGATAGGAGAAGGGGCAATGGGTACAAACTGTAACACAAGAGGTTCCACTTAAATTTGAGAAGAAACTTCTTCTCAGTGAGGATGACGGAACACTGGAACAGGCTGCCCAGGGAGGTTGTGGAATCTCCTTCTTTGGAGACATTCAAAGCCCGCCTGGACACGTTCCTGTGTAACCTTATCTAGGTGTTCCTGCTTCGGCAGGGGGATTGGACTAGATGATCTTTTGAGGTCCCTTCCAATCTCTAACATACTGTGATACTGTGATACTGTGATACATATTCTGCCTGAGTGCTTCTTCTAGTCTGGGTAGGTGGGATTGTCCCATCAATCTTGTGTCATACATCCCATTTATGCAGGCATGTCCAATATGCTCGAGTATTTCAAATGGCATTAGCAGCCAGTGTAATTGAACCTCACCTCTAGCAACTGGTTTGTCCAGTAGTTTTTGTGGTTTCCCCTCTTGTCTGTGTAGAATGGGTCTCCACTGGCAGTAGTGGAAGTATAGGCAATGTGGGTGCACACAGATACTGGAGTGCAGGTGCTTGATTTGGTTACCTAACCATAAGCATTTGTCTCCATTAGGTATGTGCTCACTTGTCCTGCCTTGCTCCAGCCACTGGTCCAAGAAGGCTTCAGTCTCCTTTAGGTCACTTGTCATTATTTGCCAGACCTGTGCAGTTGTCTTCAAACATCTGTAGGATATCTTAAATCATATGAGAAGTATATATGTAAGCAACTACATTGAACTTTAAATGATTTAAATTTGAAATTTAATTAAACCTTTTTGTGCAGTTTCAGAGAACCATGTTTTTTATACCTGGTACAGATTCAGAGTAAGTTGGATTAGTTTTGCTAATTTACTACTTTCTACCCAGTTGCACTTGCATTTTCCTTAGTCATGGAAGAGGATTAGGGACACAGTTTACTTGGTTCTCTATATCCAGTGGTAGATTTTATGTACAGTGGTAGTTGTAGAGAGAATTTTCTTTAGTGCATAAAAATCTAACATTGAATTTCCCATTGTTACAGATGGTGTAAAGAAGTACTTCTAGCTTTAGTTGTATTTCTGTTAAAAAAATCCAACAAACAAACAACAAACTAGAACAACTAAACCACCTAAACTCCAAAACTGGAGATATTTTCATTTTTGTCTGGAGGCATTGAACTAATTTCACGAGTGGAAGCCTTTTTTTGATACTCTAGACATGTCGTATCAGAAAAAACATATTGGAAAGATAAAAGTTAAATTAAAAAATAGAATTTATTTACTGTTACTTTGCCAGTTTCTGTTATTTACTTCCTATACATAGCACTAGAGGAGCTAGTCAGTCCATGTCGTTACAGTGTTGGACTCAAACTTGTATGTCCACTTGGCACTGCACTGTACAGCGTGGCCTTGCTGGCCCATGTCAGTACCAGCACTATGTGTCAAAACACATCCGAATCACAGGAATTAACATGCTGGATTAAATTGTTCTGCAGGCCACATGTTTGGCACCTTTTGCCAAATAATGTCTTTATTCTTTATGCTAGCACTTTCCCTAGAAGCTTACTGCTATGACATTTATTGCTGTTTATGGCTCTAGTACAACTGTACATTGTGTTGTGTAATGCAAGGCACATAGTTCTAGTTGTGATTTCCTGAGAAGGGTGATTTTCAATGCCCCAAAAAGCCTCTCAAATCTGCCACTTACATTCTTTTTCAAAATACATGTGCTACAATATACATGGCCAGAGAAAAACTGAAATTCAGTAATCTATAAAGCAGGTATGACATGAAGGAGTAATCTAATTCTGTTCTAAGTCATTGAACAATGGTTTGCTGTAATTGTATAGGTTCTGGATGGAGCCAGTTGTCCCTAAACTTGTGGTACTTTGCCCAATGGCCTGAACTAACCACCAAATATTTTGGGCTGCCAGTGGAAACACATGGTGGTTTTGAAGACAAGAGGGAGATTCAACTGCTCAGCTTGTGTGCCTCTAGAAGACGATTCAGCCCATGTGTCTACCTCTTTTTCATGAGATAATAAGGAACCAAAGAGAAATATTAGGTGTTACATTCACTAGTTGTTTCCTGAAGATGAGCAAGATGCCAGGAAGAATGGCAGCGTCCATGTTTCAATATTGTAGTGTGTTAGACCTGCAAGGGTTTTGGTGGCACTAAGAGTATTCATCAGTGTTCTACTAGGACTAGGTAGAGCACAGACCTGGGATTCTTGGCCCAGTTCCTTGGATTGTGCAGTCATTCAGCATTAGACAGTGTATTGCACCAGTTGGATTACAGCATATGGGTTAGGATCCTGTGACCCTCTTTCCCCTTTGCAATGGTTTACCTTAGCACCTGAGCTACTCAGGCTTGCTTTTGTTTGTCCTCTTTCTGTTCCTGTGAATCTTCCATGATCTCCTGCAGTGTTCTGGTTTCACATGGAAGGTCCTGAAAAATGCAGATGTACCCAGCAATCACCCCATTGTCATTAAGTGCTCTACTGGAAGACAGAGATAAAATTTTCGGGCAGAATATTCAAATAACCGTTAATTTATTAGGATGTGCTTTCTGGGCATTATGTAGACAGATAAGTGTTGTCCTAGAAATTCATCAAGAACAAAGAAAACAGCAAGATATTTAATTAATAGATATGTCTGAATGTCAGGAAATTGATGGCCTCTTGAATCCTGCTAGACCCTGCCTCCTCCTTTATTTTTAATATAAAAGATGTAACTCATTTATGTCTGGGATTTTACTGACAGATAAATTTCAACTTGATTCTACTTATTCTGCTGGAAATTTTCATGGCAACTACTGTGATCATTTCAGCTAGGTCTACGGAAGACTGCTGTACGAGAAAGAAAGTAGGTATCTTTAAGGATTAAAAATGTCTTTGAAAATGTCTTTCTGGGTTTATTTTTTGTGTGTTAACAAGTATTGGATTTTCCTGTATTGCATACTTAGACAAGTTACTGGCAACTCCGGTATGTACTTCATGTTATGTGGTTAAACTAGATTTGATAAATACATAAAAGTACTGTACTAAACAGTAATAGTATATTCTATCTTTAGCTGTGTAATGGGTCCTGTGCAAAATGCCTTGTTGAAATTATACAGCACTGGGTTCTTTGAATATCTTGTGGCCTGGCAAATGTTTTATTTCTGTTTTGTAGAACAAAAGTTAATGCTGTATGAAATATTAGAGTACTGTGTCTTCTATTTATGCAAGCGATGCCTTTTTGAAGCCTGAAGTGGAGATAGTATTTGTCATGTATACCACAATGAATATTGGCTCAGGATTTAGAGCAATAGGTGAAAGTTTCTTTAGTCACAAGTGCTCTCCCAAATTTCACCCTCATTTTTACACAGCAGTAGTTCTTTTAGGTAATAATGAAGCAAATGTGCCATGTCATTTTATGTTCCAGTGGAAGCATTGCTTGCTAGATAAAAGTCATCTAATGTCCTGACCTCCTTTGGTTATTGCTTAACCACATCAGTAAAACCTGAAAGCTCAGGAAGAAAGTGTATGTGTTTAAGGTGGAACGGGGACACGAGATGACAATATTTGATTGTTGAATGGTGGTTGTACAACAGCTAATATGGGACTACCTCATTTATTTGAATGTGATTGACGTGGTCTGGCACTGGTGAACACCATGGTATGTCACTGTCAGCTCTCATGGGCCAGACACTGCATGCCACCATTAGGGTCTGTAACACATTGTACAGGATATTAGAAGGAAATGTATTGCTTTGTATATTTTTTTTATCACGATTTTTTATTCCCCTCTAGAATACTGCATATGACAGTACAATTGTTTTGAGCAATGTCAGCTTTCCTACTCGAATTCTGAAATCATACTCGGTAAGAAAAGTGCTGTTTTCTTTCATTAAATAAATTTGTTCTTTCATCTTCCTAAGTGCCAAGGTGCTTTAAAGCTAGAAAAAAATCAGCATAAGATTTTTAAAGTAAGAACAAGGACAAGAAATGAGAGCTGTATCTTAAAATATTCCTTTTTAGAATATTACAAGATAAATATAACGGCCATGGGTAATAGTAATGAAACAACGTAATGACTTAAGGATAAATAGTATAAATGGAGCTCTTGTTCAGTGGAGCTAATAAATGAGAGCATAATTATGTATAATGAAGCTGATCTTATTTTCACTTAAGTCAGGTGGAGTTTTGCTATATTTTATATCTGAAGAACACTGACTTCATATAGCACAAAAGCATTTTTTTCTCTCAGTGATTTCCTTTCTATATGGAAATAGGAAATTTGCAAATTTTCAAATGCACTTTTAATAATTTGTGTGCTCTTCTTTGGTTTAGGTGATTGAGGTGATTATAGGAATTTCATCAGTATTTGGTGGAATAATTGCTTTGAATATGGATGTTCTAGTCTCAGGTCCATATCTTTCAGTAACATTCTTTTGGATCTTAGTTGCTGTAAGTAGTGCAAAATGAAGGTACTCTTTTAAAACAATGTCTTTGACCTCTTTTTTTCTTTTTCCCCTTTCCCTATTGGAATATTTATTTGGCCTTAATAGTAATTGGCACTTGCTGCTAACCAAATTAATTAGTGCTTCAATATACTTGATATACTCATGCAATACACTTGTTCTATTTTGATTTACAGTTATTTGTTTCTTATAAAATATTCTGAAACATTTTCAGTCCTCAGTTCAGTAAAATGGAAATGAGCTGTATAACAAGGATATTAGAAGTGAAGTGTATCCACATCCTAGGTTTTAGAATATTTCAGGCTATAAAATAAAAGTTGAGTGTAGTTTCAGTGTGGTAGAATCCTTAGAACATTGTCTTTAGCCTGTCAGCCTTGACTGTCTTAAAAGCTTGAGGTTGTGATTGGTAACCACTGTCACTAATAATAGCCTGTACCTAGGAGCAGTGGATTCTAACAGATGCTATGCTGCCCTGCTTGCCACAGATTGAACCAGCTGAGAAAGAAGACATTAGGTTTACATATGGCTTCTATATCTGGAAAATCCCTCAGCATGAAGTAGAAAAGATAATAAACAGGTTTTTCAGCATTCAGAATTAACAAAGTTCAGTGTGGTTCGTTAGATTTTTATGTAGAAGTGTCAGGTTTTGAGGATAATCATATTTCATATGTGTAGTTTTAATACATGATGCTCATTAAATGCAACTTAAAAATTGAAGATTAGTTTTATCTTCATTTCACTAATTGATTTCTAATTCTGTCATAATAAGTCTATATAGTTTTACCTTTTCAGGAAGTGTAGGATGTGATTTATGACTGGTGGGAATCACTGTAACTCAGTTGTAATTTTTGTAATTTTCAAGTATGTAAATATTTGTTACGCTTTTTTGTTAGTGCTTTCCAAGTGCTATTGCAAGTCATGTAGCTGCTGAATATCCAAGTAAATGTCTGGTAAGTGTGTAAAATTCTTTGATTTTGTCGTTACAGTGGAATAATGCTAAGAAAGTTTGCCTGTGGTAAGTGGGCATTAGTCGTATTTGCTCACTTGTTTTTAGTTACTTACACAAAAAGTGTCGGAAATAGGTAGCAAGAGTGTAAGCTGATATTCCTGAAAAGAAATCCAGTATGTCCTTTGGTGACTTGTTTCCACCAGTTCTAGAAAATAATTCAAAGGTCTGTTGTTTTGTTTGTTTTTTTTAAACTGGCTCTTTGGGAATGGATACTATGATAGGAAAGCAACATACCTTGTGATATGGCCAGAATTGTGTTCATGCTCTGGAGCTGAGGTCCTTTCTGTTCTTTCTCCTTTCGTTAACAGCTGTGGTTTCTAAAAGAAAAAAATGAGGTGTGCAGGGTTCTCTGGTCCTAGAACATATTTTAAAGAAGTTCTTCATCTGCAGGACTAGCAACAAGGACTAACAATGTTCAGTAGAGTGCATTTATTCCTTGACTGTCCCAGATGTGTAGTTAGGCCTCCTTAAAACATCTGTTCTAAGTAATAGTCATGTAACCATATTTAATTCAATAATTATGCATAACCACAACTGAAGTGAGAATTTGACCCTGTGGGGATGATATTTGAATGAAAACTCGTCTGCTATTGTACAGCAGTACAATATTTGCCTCAAAGCACTCAAACTTATTTGCATAGTTATTTTAAGTTGTAAGTCTGCAATATCTGCTGTTAATTCTCATTACTGCATACAAACTGAAGAATACATGATGCTTCTACACTGGCACTCTAAATTGGGTATTGCTTGTTCTATCTGCATATAAAGGAAACTTTAAAAATCAAACAAAAACCCCATCATCCATATTAAATGCAAAATGAATTACAAAACAACAGTATTTTGCCTAGGATGCCTTAATGTATTCAAAGCTTGCTTCTGTATCTCCATGCAGTGTGGATGGCTTTTAATATTAGTCTCATATGTGTAATCTTATACACGTTTACACAATTCTGTTATGCTTACTTCAAGGAGATATAGCTTACAAACCAAAATGCTAACTTGTTTTTATTCTTGTTTAACACTTATTACCCTTTTTTTTAGGTTGAGGTCCTGATTGCCATCAGCAGTGTTACCTCTCCACTGTTGTTTACTGCTTCTGCATACTTATCCTTCAGTATCATGCAAGTTGTTGACATCTTTAAAAATTATCCACCTGCTGTTAAAGTATGTATTTTTATGCAGTTGAAAAAATTAACACCTGTCTATTACAGTAGCAACACAAGAATGAATTAGGAAGTATAAGAAGACAAGGTACTGCATTATAGATTGCTAAAATGTTACAGAAATTATTCAGAGCTCTTGCTTAATTAATGATAAAATTGTATGTATGTTAAATATTTTAGCTCCCCCTACCCCCCAAATTACAGCTTTAAAGAAATGGGATATTATTCTAAAGAATCAGTAAAAATAAAATGTAATATGCTGGACTCCTTGAGGTTTTTATAAATTCATAGTATATAAATTACAGATTCTGGATTCACTTGAGGAATGTATTTTTCCTATTTCTTAGGATGTCTACCAACATTTGGGATCGTAAGCTTATACCTGAATTCATTCTAAAGCCTAGTTTGGGGCAGAGAAAAAAAAAAGTTTGCAAATCTTAAGGCATTTCATTATGAAGTGTTACCTGTGCATTGCTGAAGAGCTTTCTAGGGCTTTACCATCAAAGTGTTTAGCAAAGCACTTTGCAGAAAGTGATGGCCAAGGGAGCATTTATAGGGGTTAAAATAGTGTCAAATAAGAGTCTTGACTCATAGAACACACTAGTCCTTAGGTAGTCTTGCAACTTTAGGAGAGAGAAAATGTTTATTAGACTGAGATCTTAGGGACTGGAAAACCAGCTTTGGAGTATGTGATCTTGTTCTGTTACTGGAGGAGCATAACGTTGTTGGACCTCAGGAAGTGGCCACAACTTACATGTTCTCTCTAAGTAGCTTCTCCTGTTGCACATGTTGGAGACAGAAGACTGGACAGTTGGTGTGACCCTGCAGAGCATTTCTTACATTCTTAGGCTACTTCTTGTCTGAATGCAGCAAGTGGGAGCTGCTTTGCAAAGGAGGGCAAACAATGGAGCAGAAGGTGGCAGCAAGGCAGACAAGGGCAGTGACCTCCTTGTGCAGTCCTACAGTACCCCCAAAAAAAAGAAAAACAAGGCAGGTCTGGACATGACAACCAGGTTCAGCCAGTAGTTCAGTGATTGCCAGATAAGTCCATAGTAGTGCGGGAGATCCAAGATCAGCCAGGAATTCAGGTCAGCAGGGAAAGGTCAGAGCCAGCAAGGCACAGGGCCAGCTGTGACATTGCTCAGGACAGAATCAGCAGCGAGGCTCTATATATTTGAGAATGGTTTTCTCAATTCTGTTCTATTTCTAGAGGAAAAGATCATTTGTCAAATCAACATTTTGCTAAAAATTACTGATCTGTTCTACTTTGAGCAAACTTGGGCATTCAAATTTTAATTAAAGGTTCACGCTGCAATAAACTGTAAAATATAATTTGAATTAAAAAATAAAATTAGATACAAATCCCAAGAATATGGAGATGGGAACAGCAGAAAGTATTTTATTTGAGTAGTTAACAACATATTCTTACCTGTTTTCAGCAATCGTATGATGTACTGCTGTTGCTTCTGATGTTGATGCTGCTAATTCAGGCATGCCTTACTATTGGAACTGTAATACAGTGTGTAAATTACAAGACAAAAATGAAACTACATGATTCGTCATGGACAGCATCACAGGTTAAAAAACAGGAATTCAGAGCAACAGAGGTATGTATTTATCCTCATAAAATCGAAAAACCCATATTTTATTTTTTTTTAATGCTTTGGGTTACTTAATTCAGACCGCACTGAAAAGCTGGTCTATAAGACTGTGAAAATGTTCATGCACGGGGGAATTTTTTAATAAAGGGATAATATTTTCATGGTTAAATGGTAACTGGGGCATGACAGGCACAATAGCTGTAAATCTGTGACAAGTCCTGTTAAAACAGCTGTAAGGTTAAACCCCTATTTTGTTCTTATTTGTAGTATGGGCTCCCACTTACAGATGAGGCTCACCATTGTACTAAGATAAAATGATGGTCCTACTCCACAGATCCACAATGGCTATTTGTATGTCAGAATGAAGTTACAGAAAAGATGATGGGCCTTGTGTGACCATGTTCTGATAATGAGATAGCCATCTATTAAGAAAGGAACGGACTTTAAATATGAACAGAAATTTTTGGCTGTGGAAGAAGAGCACTTTTCTAAGACCTGCTGTTGGGCAGTGAATTTACTAAACTGAGTTAGTGCTCTTAATCTCCCCAAACTTCAAATGGGAGAGTAGGAACAACAGTGGGCAAGCTGAGTGAGTGGCTGCCTGTGCTGGACAGTATGAAGTAGTGTGCAGAGAAGCATACCTGGAATCCCAGGTCTCAAGATCAGATTTGATTTCCTTCAATTTCCCTTCTGCATTTACATGTACAAGCTGTCATTTCAGACACAGATATGGCAAATACTTTTTTAGAGCATAGTGGTGCCAGTATTACTGTTACCACTTTTCATGTAGTCATTCGTGGCTGGAGTGCTATTTCAGGGATTGGGGGAACCCAGCTTTCTTCAGCATGCATAGGTTAACTATACCCATCTCCTAGCACAGCACTGTAGCCCTTAGGCTTTCCTCACCTCTGCTGTATGGAGCAAAGTGCCATATCCTTAAAGACTAGGGGAGAGTAACTCAAGTTAGCTGGATGCTTACTGCATGGCCCAGCACTAGAGAGTGTGCTGGATCCAGTCCCTGTGCTAGAAAGAGCGTCTGCCTTGAAACAGCACTGGGTAGAAAGCATTGAGAACAGAGACTGAAATTAAGTCATTGTACAGCTGGTAATGGAAAGCAGAAGCTGTGTCCCCTCAGGTTGCTAGAGCATTCAGTATAGCTTGCCTATGTTCTCCATTCCTGAGAGTTACGTTCTGCATGAAGGATGAAGCACTGCTGCAACTCCCAGTTTGGAATGTAGGGCATGGCACAGCTGACTAGATATATTTGGGGGATTATTTCTGAAAGTACTGCTAGTTTGTGAATCACTGAGAAACGGTGTGTGAGTTAAATGCTAAAAGGAGCATTTTGTCCAGGATAGCAACACCTTTTTGCGTACCTTTTAGTATTTAAACACATGAATAATGTTACAGATGAAGTTGTTAGCCCTGCTGGCTTCTCAGAAGTCTGTGTTCTTAGGCAAGACCTTAGCTTGCTTGTATGTATGTAGGTAAATCTTACTTCACTTGCACTGTAGGGAGTACTTCTGACTTCAGGTACTTCTGACTTCAGGTCAGTCTTCAGAGATTTAGATGCTAGTGCTTTCAGACACATTTTGGCAAAAAACTTGAAAAAATGGCTGAAATTACATGTTTAAAGTAGGTATTTGGCCAAGTTTTTTTGTCCCAAATGTCTCAAGTATAATGTAATATATGCAATTAAGTTTTGTATCATAAATGTGTGCTATGTAATATACAAAATTATGCAGTTTACAATGCATAGAACAATCTGTCAGCTCTGTAACTATTCATGTTTACATTCCCCTAGCTTCTCTCAGATATGTATTTGCTTGAACTTTCTTTTTAAACCAGAGCACTGTTTCATGTTTCCATTTGTCTGAAATTTGTTTACTTTCAGGTTTCCAGTAATACCTTAAAGGATTTTGATAAAGACAAAGCCTGGAAAGCAGTTGTGGTGCAGATGGCTCAGTAGTTTGGATTCTTCAAACACAGACTATACAGTACAACCCAGTACAGTAAATCAACTGTTTGAATTGAGGCTTATAAACATTCAGTATATTATCAGCAATATAGTTACAGCAGTAGGAACCAAGGAATAATACAGTAAATAATGTGTCTCTCTAATAATTTTTAAATATATTGATAATATTTTTAACACATCTGTCTTCTGTTGGTATCTGTATTCTAGTGTTGCTTTACAAGATACCTTTAGAAAAAAGATAATGAGTCATGGATTTATGCGGATGGCAAAGTAAAATATGGCAGTATGTAGTAGGCTTCATATGTTTGCAGGAGATTGTTATAACTGCAGTTATGCAGTCAGTGTAACTGATAAATGCTTTTGTAAAGTTATGAGTACAAGTCATGATTGATATTTTTGCTTATACTTCACTTTTGTAGGAGTTGTAAAGTTGTTTTGCATGTCATTGCTTTTATATAAATAAAAGTCTTTATTATGTGGAAATTGAAGACTGTCGGTTGAATTGGAGAGGTGAAAGCAGAATATTCTCTCCCATTAAGCTTCCATTTCTGGACTGTTAAAGAGGGGAGGAGCTTTTACTGTGAGCACGAGCCACAACATCTACTAGTCAAAAAACACCCAGAAAAACAAATAGAAGCATGCTATTGGCCAAATAGCAGGAGATAATACTGATATTGAAAGAGTATTTTCATATATAAAAATGTATTTTTTGGTATGTTACTTTTCATTTATTTATTTTCCTATCTTTAAAACTGACATAACCTAACTGCCCTTAAACAGGGGATATCCCTCATGCAAACTGCCTTTTCCTCCTAGTTGAATTAGTTACATGTGTGATCATGCAGAATTCGAGTGCTATAGAAATTTCCATGTTAATAGGCTTTTCGGTGTAACTAGGGAAATAGCTGCTGACAAGTTAGTGGGTTTTTTCATTGCTTTTCTGTTTTTAACCTTTTATTGGTAGTTTATGAGAGATTCTAGACATTGAATTTCATCATTTTTTAAATAACCCAAATAATTTTTTCAGAGCATGCTGCAGAGCTTCCTTCTTTGCTTTTAGGAAGGGGAAGGGGAAATAGAAAGGTATGTGCAGTGCAGAGCCCTTCAGGTACACTAACATGTTTCTTTTGGTTTTGGGAAAGCTGACAATTATTATGATATTTTAATACATAGAGTTTCAAATTTAGAGCAGGGCTTATTTAGAGTATGTGTACCATTCCCCTCCAGCAGCTGAAAGTGGAGATTTTTATGAGGCTAATGAGCTGAGCTGACGCGGTGCTGAAAGGGATTGCCTTCTCTGGCCCCTTCCCTTGTGCTAGCCATGGCTGCTATCTGATTAAACTTGCAGAAAATAGATCAGTTAAAAAACAAAAATAATTTCCTGCCGATTGTGCCAGTTTAGCACACTGCAAACTCATAGTGGCCCTCTTTAAGATCTTGGATGTGACTTCATACACCTTGGAGGTAGAATTGGACTTCTGCCTCACTGGAGGTAGACTGACAGTGTATTTGTCTTTTGTTAGTACTTCCTTTCTCCCTTCTCATCATATCCCTTGACTGTGTTTTGTCTTGGTCATATGCCCCTTCTCTTCTTCATTCCCTGTTTGAAAAAGTAGACTTTCATGTGATCTTACCAGGACTTACAACTTTAGACTGAATTTATAATCAGTTGGTTTGTGTGTAGATCACTGTCAATTATAGTTGGAGTTAGGAGTTTCTAAAAAAAAAATAATTGCATGTTTTGTGATCTAGGTCTTGTGTTTCTAAAGAGAATCCATGAGATGAAGCTAATGGAATCTAAATCAGTTTCAGAAACTGGAGTGGTCAGGCTTCCCTGGCAGCCCACTGAGGTTATAATGATTTCCTGTTATTTTTCAAATGTTAGATGTGCTTTTGTTTGTTACTGACTGGGAAGTTCCGCAGGGAGAAACTGATAGAAGAAAAAGTTAGTGTCATCCATTTTATAAGTAGTAGTATCTTACATAAAGTATCTTCAAAAGATGAGGTTTCGATTATTTTTTTCTCTCTTACCTCATGTTACCTTTTTAGTCTTAGTATGGGATATTGCACAATAAACTGTTTTTCTGTCCCTATATTTATAGGGAAAACAGCCAAGGAATGAAATAACAGTGATAGAGCTGAATGTGTTGTAATGAATCAGATCCATGCAAAAGGAAAATCATGCTGGCTAGCTTTAAGCAGTTAAGAAAGAAGTGCTCATAAAACAGTTTATATTGGCCAATTACTTTCTAATCAGTGTTTTGTTAATATCAAGTTAGGACCATCAAATATAATCAAAGATTATTTTTTATACGTCCTTTTTTTCAGGAAGGAGAGGTCTACAGGTCTAAAATATCCTTATGTAATGCTTACTGGAGTTTTCCTGGGAGTGGTTTTTTAACATTTATTTTCTACTTAACCTTTCTGTTTCATGTTCAGAAGTCATGCCCTCTTTGGTTAACAGTTTATAATGATTCTTTTCTGTCCTGTAAAGATTACCTGTTTCTGGAGAAAAATCTTTTAAAATCTGATACAGCTCCTTGTTGTGTTTTAACTCCAGTCAGCAGCTCGCCCCACGCAGCCACTTGCTTACTCTCCCCTGGTGGGATGGAGGAGAGAATTGGAAGAGTAAAAGTGCGAAAACTCATGGGTTGAGATAAAGACAGTTTAATAGGTAAATCAAAAGCTGCACACACAAGCAAAGCAAAACGAGGAATTAATCCACCACTTCCCGTCACAGGCAGGTGTTCAGCCATCTCCAAGGCAGCAGGGCTCCATCACACATGATGATTACTTGGGAAAACAAATGGCATCACTCCCACTGTCCCCCCTTTCTCCTTCCCTCAGCTTCATATGCTGAACATGACACCATATGGTGTGGGATATCCTTTGGGTCAGTTGGGGTCAGCTTTTTTGGCTGTGTCCCCTCCCAGCCCCTTGTGCACCCCCAGCCTGCTCGCTGGTGGGGTTGTGTGAGGAGCACAAAAGGCCTTGGCTCTGTGTAAGCACTGCTCAGCAGCAACGGAAACATCCCTGTGATACCAGCACTGTTTCCAGCACAAATCCAAGACACAGCCCATAGCAGCTACTATGAAGAAAATCAACTCTATCTCAGGCAAAACCAGAACACTTCTAATCCAGGAAACACCTTTTGTGTAGATGTTTGGTAGTGACCATTTCCTTAAACAAAGGGTGTGGAGTGTTTAGGCTTAACACTTTTCTCCCATACTTATTGTGAACCATGGAGATTGACATCCAGATACCAAGAGTTTGTAGAGTTCCTTAACACTTGTATGTTCTGGAAAGAGAATATAAGAGTTTGAAAACACTCTGTGCATAGAATGATTTGTTGTTTTGTATTGCATGGTTCTGTTCTTTATGCCACCAGACTTTGGGCGTCCAGAAGGAACTTGGAAATGTGTTCCTGTATTGCCAGCTGTGCTTTCCAGCATTTACAAGAGGCCAAGTTCATCTCCAGGAAATGAGTTGCCAGAGGTTGCCACAACACAGCATCTTTTCAGAAGTGCCGCCAAAGGGGAGATGCTGATGGAGTGACTCCTACCTCTGTAACTCTACACCGTCTGTATAGGGTGTAGCCCATCTTTTCCAGTGGTCCCTGTTGACAGAGCAAGGATCGTGACTGGTTCTTGGTTGTTCCCAGGCTCACCATTTCACAAATAACCAGGATTAATATCAACTATACTGCAGCTTGTTTTTCTAGACAGAAGGCTTGACTCACCCAGGCTCAGTTCTGAGGATTTATGTACTCTTTGCCAGCAGCCCTGGTTTAAATTATTATGTTCTGCTACTCATTTGCCCATTTTTTTCTTTATTCTACTCTCTTTTTTTTTTTCCTTTAATAATGCATGGAGTTTTCAGCAACCTACCTTGGAATTAGATGATCTTTAAGGTCCCTTCTAACCTAAACCATTCTGCAATTGTATGATTCTAATTTTAGGAAAAGAAAATCTTTAGAAGCTCTGGGTTGTACCCAGTAATTCATAAAAGTTTATGGAAAAATTGTGGAAAAAAGGCTTCCTTGTACAAGAGGCTGGAGGCTGGAAAGGGTGCCCTGCATTGTAGTTGTGAAGATCTTGGGAAGAATGGTAGGGCTCCTCAACAACTTCTCTAATGTGAGTGAGAAAATCTTACAGCAGTGATTAACGCAAAGTGTTTAAGTATAGTTTGCTTGTTTGGCATTTCTAAGTAAAATGACTTGATGATGTGGGGCTGTTGAGAAATTCCAATAGGTCCTGCTTAGAAAACAGAAGGTATAAGTGACAGAAGGAACAGAAGAGAGAGGAGGTAATCTAGCTCCTTGTCACCATCCTATGGTAGCTTCTGGGAAGCAATATTGATGGGCTGGGCACAGCGTGTGTGTTCATCTGTTTTGGAAGGTGTTTTAGAAGGTCAGTGGTAATGAATAAATATTGCTTTAAACATCTGCCTCTCTCAGAAGATTTTTCACTACTTGTTCTGTGCAAAGAAATTAATCTGTATACTGTTCTGCAGGACTGAGCACTGTGTATGTAGAGTATATCAATCCCAGCTTGATCTCAAAGTAAAACCACACAACTTGAGCCTCAAAAGTTAAAAAGCTCAGTCTCTGCCTTCAGTATAACTTTCTGTATTTTGATTTGGAAATAAAGAGTCTGAAGGAAAAGAAAATATAAAATATCTTTCAGAGCAAAATATTGAGAGTTTAAACTGTAGGCAAATGCATATAGGGCAGCATACCTCTGAGCAGCAACTGAGCTCATAGCCTGTGTGTTTCTTCCAGAGCTGCAGAATGTGAACTTTGCCCTCTCTAAATGATGTGATGTATTTGGGATGCTTGATTGCAGGTGATGGTAGTTCCTTCCACAGTAGTGATCATTTTCTCTGCTGTCAAGCAGCTGAGGAGTTACAAACCAGCTGGCCAAGGCTTTAGCATCACCATTCCATCTCTATGGTGAGAGCAGCCTGGTTTCTCATATTCAGGGCAGCAAAATCAGTTTTGTCTGTGCTCAGAGATACTTTGAATTAACCTGGCACACAAAGCTGCTATTGCACAGTGTCTTAGGAACTTTTAGTCTCTTGTCTATTTCTTAATCCTCCGGGTTGCCCTTATTGTGTTCTCAAATTTCCCTGGTAGACTTTAAAATGGTAACAGTGATATGTGACTGTGGGATTATTTTTTTTTTTTTTATTTTTTAAGGGAAGAAAAATATGTTGTGATAAGAAGCAGCTTGTGTTAACAATTCAGATTACATTCACGCCTTGATGGTAAGATTAAATACTTATTGTTTTTCTATTTTGAAGTGTATCTTTGTTACCTGTAATATTTGCCATAACAATTTTCTTTAATTTTCTCCCTGTCAGAAAATGCTGTTTGTTTTGAGGGTTTTTTTTTGCTATTACAGTTACAACTGGCCAGATTTTGCTGAGAACAAGACACACGACAGGTATTTACCTGAAGGCTAGCAGAAAGTGATGCCAGCAAATACTTGTCTATGCTGGAAAGAACTTGACACTGTATCAGTTCAACGTATCATTTTGAAGTAAATCAGGCATGTATAAATGTGAGAAGGTTCTGTAGCCCTTCTTGGCTCAGGTGTGATATATCAGATTGAATTGCATGGGTAAGTACAGAGCGAGTAATAATGGACAAATTTGCAGCCATTAAGCAGTTAAGATGATCATTTGTACCCCTGAAGTCAACATCTGTGGGTCATTCCCTGTCTTATTACATACTTGCAGAAGCCAGTGTCATTCTCCTTATTGTCCACAATGGGGGACGGAAGTTCTGTGCATATGTTCTAGAAGTGAAGCCTCATTGTGTCTGGAGAGCAGGTGAAATGATGAGTTCCTCTGGCAGTACAGACAGTGTATAGGCAGTACAGTGGGCTATACTGTATTTAAAAGATTAGCTTGAGATTGTTTCATAGTCACAATGTGTAAACATGAACTGCTGCTCGGGTGCAGGTTTTGAGTGAACTTAAGAACTTTTGAGGAGGAGGGAAGAGAGATGGTTTGAAGGCTTCAGGTGTGTTTGGGCCTACACTTAGCCCAGATTTTAACTGCTTTCCATGACTGGCTTTGTTAAAGTATTATGAAGGCTTGATGAGTGTCTTGGGATATTTTTTTATGGAACACCCTAAAGTTGTATGGCTCAAAGGCAGGTGGGATTTACATGTGACTTAGATTTGGGCTGTCTTTATAACTGTATATAAGTGTGTACCTATATATAAATAATCTGCACATCTGCGTCTACCAGCGTGAACATGTCTTCTGCCAGCATTGACTGTTGTGTGCCCCATATATCAAAGCTCTATGTTATAAAGACAGTCTAATACTCCAAGAAAAACGTGTTCTTCTAAGTGATTACAGTAGTTCATCCTTTCTGTGACTTTATACAGAAATAGTGTGTAAAACTCTTCCCAGTCTAATATTTCCAAGGGTTTAAATCTGTGATGATAATACAAGTTTTCTTTTTATATAACTCTAGAATGATAAGAAATGAAGACGTCTCTTTGTTCTTGACTGTAAGAAAGGGTGCTGTAACTGCCATACTTGCATTATAACCAGATGTTGAATTGTTATGGAAAAACTGGTTCTTTCACAGCTAAAGCTAGTAGGTTGCTGAAATCACATGGTTTCCAAGTTGCAGATGGCAATTACCGGTGCTGCTGGGTTACATAGAAAAGGATCCAATTTCTTTGTAAACTTGATCACCAGTCAGATAAGAAGCTTTTTTGTATTCAAACATGAATGTAATTTGAGACAAGGGGGCACAAAATCACAAAATGGAATATAGAAACCTTTAGAACAACCCAAGTTTGTTCCTGGAGTTTTCTCTGAATCAATTTATTGCAGAGATGTCCCAAATGTTTCTAAATTAGATTCTCAATTACATGTTTTTGCACAAAGCCAAGTATGTTAATATGTACAGTGAGATTTCAGATAGCTTTTTTTAGATTTGGCTTCAGAATTGAAAGTTGGCTCTAATGTTAGCTTCAGAGAGAAGACAGTAATTCAGGTGCTTGACAAGTAACTTGCAATTTTAATATCTCAATAATGGTTTAACAATGACAGAGGAGTAAGGACAAGAGAAAGAGGGCAACCATAAACAGTGGCATTCTAGGGGTTAGATCTTGGTTTGCTTTAAATCTTTTCTTGGCTTCAGACCTGTTGTTTTTGAGAAAGCATGGCAACATTCATGCAAAGGGCTTGGACTTATTCTCCTGCACTGCATAAGGGGCAGCTGGGTGGCAGGAGGCTGAGGCCTCCCAGCTCTGTGCTGTATTACAGCTTTTTCTCATATTGTCAAACTTGCTGGGTTACTTTCATTGTAGTACCCAGGTTTGGAAATTAAGTTCTGTACTCTAGGTGATGAATGGAAGAAAAGTACCTCCACAGGGCTTCAGATTCTATCTTCTTCTGTTCACTAGGGAGAGAGTCAAAGGAGATGGTTACTTACTGAGGCTGCAGTTTTGTGAGATGGTTTGAACTGAGTTATGTGCTGGACTAAAATTTAAAGCCATATTTTACTTGATGTCCTCTCCCTCCCCAGTGTCCATTCCCAGCCCTGCACCATTGCTGTTTGCTTGCCCTGAGTCAATTTAGGTATTCATTTCATTTCGAACTAGATTTATCTCACTAATGCAGCAAATAGATTGTTTTTCATTCTTGCAATAATGAATTTATTCATTTTTAATTAAATGAGTGCCAGAGTCAGTGCAATGGCAGAAGGAAGAGTGAAATTTTGAATGTGAAGGATGAAAGACCCAGGAAGGAAGGACACAGAAGTAAGCTTACTTATCTCTCCAATGCTTAGTTCCAGCCATGCATTCCTGTCTTGTCTTGTAGACTCTTGTGTATCTGAGCTAACTTTCTGGCCAACCCAAAGGAAGCTGTTCAGTTCATTGGGATGGACTAGTTTTTTAATAGGTCAACAAATCTAGTCGCGTTAGCAAGTAGTCTGACAAACAGGGCTGAGATTGAAGTAAGCAGAACTGCCTGTTGTGACACCAAGCAGGTAGAATTGGCTCATCTGTATGATTGTATCATAAAAGCATGAAATGGGATCCTTTTTACACTGGTATGCTCAAGCAAATCCTCCTACCCTCTTTCCCTATTCTTAGGGTATTTACATGAAATATGAAAAGTGCTTATGATTAACTGTTTAACCAGGAGTATTTTTATATACCTACAACTTAATGCAGGAAGGTGCTGAACACTTGCCCATATCTACTAAAGTGCCTTTGCGTGTACCATATAAAACATGCTTAGCTCTACTGAAGTAATCAAAACATGCCATTAAAACAGATCCTAAAATACTGTGTTGAGTTCAGAAAAATCAACACCTTGCAGCATCAGGTACAGTCATACACTTTCTGATGTTTCACTGTGTATCTTCACATCTTTGAGAAGATACATGTAAGCAAAATCTATTGGTTTAGATATGCTGGTAAATGCAGAGAAGTCCTCTTATCATGATATTGGAAAAGAACAAAAATGTTAATCCTTAAAATACCTTATTTACCTCAGAAGCTTTCAGAAAGGTGAGGTAGAATCCTTTGTTATACAGCTATCTACTCCAGCATTTCAGCATAACTTACTTAACTAAAGAGTTTGGCTTTAAAGAGGCAACATTTTCTTTCTATTGCATGAGGGAAAAGAATGAAATTTTCTAGCTTTTGAAAGCGACCTTCTTGTATTAAGTTGCACAAGTTCCATGCCTGTTGTAATTTTTACAGTGCCTTTGAGATGGATCAGCCTGTGGGTCTTGGTCATAGCCTGTCAGTTATTTGAAAAGTGCACACATAACTTTTTTGTTACTTTTCTACTAGCTATGCTGCTCATGTGTACTAAAGCTGAAGATAGCTCTAGCCTCTGAAGACGCCTTCCTTTTTTATGTTTTCAGGCTAAGAGTCTCCCTACCCCAGAAGTGTATTGCTCCCATAACAGATACTTCAAGCACAGCAAAGAATTACAGGGGAAACAAGTATTTTGAATTTATAATTGAGTATCTAATTTAAAATAGTCTTATGTTACTGATATAATGTGCTAAGGAATATCCATGATACTTGACTATGAATAAACAGTTCACAGAGCTTGAAGGGGCATGTAACGCACTGTACACCTAATTAACTGAGTATGTTCTTTTTCTTAGCCCTTGCCGGAGCTCCGTTGATCAGCCAACTGGATTGGTAAAGCAGATGAAGTTTTTAAAACCCTGGCCGGTGTCACCACTGCTGGTTTTGCACACTAAAAGCTTAGGAGAAATACACTGTTTCTGAATTTTTACTGTTGTTAAAGTGAAAAATGGCCACAGTGCATGGGATGATCTTAGGAAGTGCATACAGTCTCTAAAGAAAATTTCTCTTTTTTTTTTTTACTTCCACCCAGAATAATGGGTTGTTTCACTGGACTTTCCTCAGAGTCCAGTTTGTGCTTTTCATTAGGGGTATTGTTGTTAAGTATAAACCCAAAGAGATTATGCAACAGTTCAGAAAGTATGGGCACAGATTTACTTTCTTCCAATTATGCAAGACCACACATACAGAACTTTTAAAGTAAATGTTAAAATTCTATAAGTGGCATGGGAATAGCATTTTGTCTCTTAAAATGTATTTCAAATCAATGAATGATTGATGACATAAGGAGAGGAACTTGGCACAGTTTTAATTTTAGAGCTTGATCTAGTTCAGACAAATGCCTCAGAGTAAGGAGGCTGGTGCCAGTCCACTGCCCAAACTGAATGTCTTTTTCTGTACTAGATTGAGGGTTAGTCAAAGGATTGATTTACCAATGTTTAATTTCCAGAGGGCAAGGAGGCAGTGGAATTCCTTTACAGTTATTAATAGATTGATTAGATTTAGTGAAACAGAGCTTACAATGGTGTGATTTATTTTAGAGGACTTCTGGAATACAGCAGCTTCTGTATTCTTTTTCAAGTGAGCTGTTTAAATGCCAGCAGTAGAATACCACAGGAGGCCGAACAAAAAAAATCAACAAGAGAGATGTAGACACAGATAAAGGTATTTCTTAAGTAACATTGTATTTGTTTGTTGTTTTTTAAGGGGCAAATACTGTTGCGGGGTTTTTTTGGTTTTTTTTTGTTTTTCCCCACAGATGTAACCAAAATGGTTGCAATTTGGATTTATTGTGGCAGCCTCTTACACAGTTGTACACGTTTACTTGTAATATAACAGTGTAAATGTAGTGGTGAATAAGTTGGTGGTTATTATTATTATTATTACTTTTACACTTTTCTAAGCATAGTAAGAGTCCCAAGTTCCTATTTTAATTCAAATATAATTTTTAAAACAGAAAGGTTGACCATACCGTGGAGATGACTCAATATACCTTTAAACCCAGAAAGAACAGTTTTGAGTAAAATGGGGCAGATTTTATTCTTGTGCAGGACTTTAACACCATGGATGACCAAAGCCAGCACCAACCAAATTTCCTTCAGCCCCAGTCACCACAGAATTATGTTTGCAGGTACAAGAAAATGCAAACAGGGTTGTTCTCAGTAGTAAAAAGGATTGAAAAAAAAACAAGGATACAGAAAACTTTTGATTTCTCTGGAAAAAGTGTGGAGGATACAGCATTACATTCAGGTCAAGGACAATGAATTGTGGAAATTGCTTTAAAGTCTAAGAAATGTTTTATTGCTCTTGTAGTTTCAGTTTAATATGGAGCACTTAAGTCAGTTTTATATGTTAGAGAACATTCCTGTGACTTCTTGTGAAACTTAACAAATTCCTTCTTCCAGTATTATACAGGTCTCATGACAATGACTTCAAGTGAATCGGTTATTTAGGAACTCTGTAGTGTACAGTTCAGTCCAAAAATGTTTGCTGCAATGAAATAATTTTGTGTGTGCGCTTTTCAATCTTACTGAAGATGTTATTAATTTTACTACATTTTTGGTATGTGTTCTGTGTTTAATTTATTTAAAAGTAGAATTTAGTTGTATTCAGTTTGTATAGCTGTATTCAGTTTGTATAACTGTATGTAGGCAGGAGTTGTTTTACTATTTTCACTACAGTCGTGTTTGAGAAGCTAGATAAAAGATCCAAGTCCCATTGTGCTGGGCTCACTACCAGATCAATGCCAAGGGTAAACTTACTTACTAGGTGTAGGAAAAGATGCAACTGACAGACAGATATGTCCAGAGGGATTTTAGGATTAGTTAGCAATAGTTTACCAAGAAAGCTGATACTTAACAGGGTTTTTTTTTTCCTTTTACTTTGTGTTTATTGTATACTTATATTCTTAAGTTTTGAGGTTTTCCATATTGTGTTATATGCATTTAGAAGTAGTTTATGAGACTGTACAATATTTAATATTTTGACTCTGTCACTGATCTTTGTCTCCAGAGTACTTTCAATCTGCTTTCAATTAATGTTACAGGACTCAAGACAGAAGGGTGTTCCCACCAATGTTAATGTTACAGAATCAGAGATACCTAAGAGTCTTTTCAACCAGATGCCAAAAGTAGTCAGTAGTACCTTTAGGTTATGACAAAATACATCAATATGGAAAAATTAAAAGTGCTCATTTTCATGCATGAGAATTCTCAACTAGAGAAAGTAAAGTAAAAGAGGTGCAGGCAAAATCTTTTGGGCACACCGATTTCCCCAGCTGTCCTGTATAATCTACTTGGGGTGTTCCAGACCCAAACCTTTTCCCACCTATTTGTAAAAGCAAAGCAGAAAAAAATGCAAGTTTCTGGAAAATAAATTATGCATTTCTTCCCTTTAAAAGAATTCATTCCTTTAACTGACCTTTACATCAGTATTCTAAGATACCAGATATTCTAGTATCCATTTAGGAAATATGTAACTGTCATGAACAGCATTTTTCTGAGTATAATGCTAATATCATAGCATGAGTCTTAAACTGATTTATGTAGTTTATTGTACATCTGTATCATGTCCACTCTTTGTTTCTTCACTTTTTTAGCTGCCTCTAGTCTTTTCAGCTTTTTCTTTTAAGGCTGTTCTCACACCATCTGAAAGGTAGGTTTCCTCGAGAGTCTAGGAAGAACTAGGTGGCGATCCACCTAAAAGCCTTATTCTAGGAGCATGTTTAATGGACTGTTTTGATCAGATCTCGGTTAAAAAGTGGCTGTGACTGCTTTAAATAAAATGCTCGTGCCTGTGGTTTATGTACTGGCCTTAGGACCAGAGCACTCATTTGAGAGGATGAGTACTTCGAGCCAGTGTTCTCAGCTTAGAGGGGTTTTAAACTTGAATCTCCTGTTTCTGAACTGTCATTTCACAGATGAATAGGCTGAAATAGCTGATTGATGTAAAAGTGGCAGCCACCACAGATTATATATGTATCTAGTGTTTGATTTGATATAATTTGTGCATTTGTTTTAATTCAGTCACTGTTAATGAAAAATGCCCTGCTTAATTTTTCTTTCCAATGTTTAAGTGCCTTAAGGGGCAATATAATTTCCTTTTAGAACTATGGTATTTGAAAAGTGAACATAAAAGTCTCTTTGCAGTAATGAATTCTTGAGGTGTCAAGGGGTTTAAGCATGGCCTCTTGTTAGTATTTCCCAATAGTCTAGCACTAGGCAGTTCTGCTCAGGATGCTTGCAATTCCAGACCCTCTTCTCAACCTATGCCCACTCTCCATGTACTGTATAGAGAAACCTAATATGTAAATTGGCTTCAGATTCCTTTTTGACGAGTGAGTGCCTAATTTGCAGCTTTATCAGCTACAGCCATTCGAAGTCTAAGAGCACTTGCTTATACTTGAGTAATGATGGCTTATATATATTGTCCATCTCTATAGCAAGTATTTTCAAGCTGAATTTCAAGCAGAAGCTACTGAAATGGTGTTTTACTACTTCTTTTCTCCTCTCTGAAGGTAGATGGACTAATGAGCAGAATAAATGTATCTGGAAACATTTTCAAGTGGGAGAAAATAAGTAAATGCTGCAGCTCGTTTTGTTCAGCTATATTGTAAATGCATAGATAAATAAAAGCATTTATCTATGAATGCCTGCCCTAATCCCAAAAAGATGGACAACAAGGTGCTAAGTGATAGAACTATTTTCTGTCCATACATCTGAAGTCATTCACAGCACTTTTGTCTTTGGAAAAAAAAAAAAGGTTTATTTCTGGGTTTTGGTGATTTTTGTTTGTTTGTTTGCTTTTAATAAATGGAACTGTGCAAGATTTGAATAAAATTATGTTGAAGAAGATGATTTGTCATTAACAAACTTGCAATATTTTAAACATAACCCTTAAAGTTTTAGCAGCATTATTAGAGCAAAAACTGACATTGCTGACTGGCACCAAAGGTGATAGATCTGTGAGTAAGTAATCTGTAGCAAATTTTCTGTGTATGGAAAGCTCAGAATACAGGCAGTTTCATTTTTTGCAAGAGTTCAGTCATCTTACTTAAGTGTCAGACCAGTGCTGCTGGGAGCATGCAGAGAAAGAGCAGCACTGCCCCTTCAGCTGCAAGGGTTGCTCAGCTTGTCTTACCCAGTGTATGCTTGAGGCTGTTTCTATAAACAGATCTGGATGGAAAAGAATGGTAGCAGTTGACAGATTCTTTGGGGGTGAAAAAAACACAGCAACTGGCAATCCCTCAGTAAGTCAAAAACTGCATGTAGATAATTGTATATATGCCAATTCAAACTACTCATTGTGCTAAGTAGACACTTATTAAGGGATGTGTTATAAGAGGCACATCCAGCAGCTCTGGGGGTGGGGGTACCTCCTGCCTGGCTGCTGGAGCTCAGCCTGGGCTGTCCTGAGGCCCAGAGGTATCTGTCCAAGGCTGATGGACACAACTGCTGCTTTTCTGATTGCAGGTTCGACCAGCAGCAAGTCCTGGAGACACACATGCAGAGAACACTGACACAGCCATGAGGAGGCACTGCCTTCAACAGTACCTGCTTATAGTACTGCAGAACTGATGTAAGTGCAGACAGGCAAATCTCCTCATCCTCTTCAGCTCATCAAGCTTGAAGCTCACTAGTGAAACCACACACCCTCACTCACTCTATTCACAGGGACATTTGCATATCCCTAGAGCATCAGCATGGCTTCTCTGTCCACTACCCCTACCCAGATCCCAAGTGCTCTTATCTGGTCTGTAGGTCTGCTACTTGCCAGCTGGTTCAGCTTGGTGTGTGCTGACAAGCACACTCATCTCACAGGCGCCCTGTGCTTGTGTTTCCTCTCAAATACCAGCATGGACCCTCTTGCCCCTCTGATACCCGTGGTGGGTCAACTTTAGCTAAGGGCCAAACTCCAAGTGCTCGCAGTCCTCCAGCAGAACACGGGGATAAAATAGAACAAGGAAGCATGTGGGTCACAATAGAGACAGAGAGGGTGCTTACCAGTTACTGTCACAGGAAAACAGACTTGGAGAAAATTCATTCATTGCCAATTAAAATTGATTGAGGTAGTGAAAAAACAGACCTTAAACCACCATCTTTCCTCCTTTTCTGTCCCAGGCTGAATTCTTTCCATCCTGATTCCTTTCCCTGACCCTAAGTGATGCAGGGAGGATGGCAGCAGTGCAGTTGGTACACAGTTATTCCTCTTTCTCCATCCTTCTTCAGGAGCTTCAGGGAAATAGTTGCTCGCCCATGGTCCTCTCCATTGGCTGGTGTCGGTGGTCAGAGGAGAAGAGCATGCGAGGAGGAACTCTTGGTTACTCACTGAAAAACTCACCAGGAAAAACTGGCTTTGTCAGGGAAGCAATATCACGGGATATAATACTACAACTAGTAGTTCTACCTGGAAGTAAGCCACCTCTTAACCAAACATTGTGGCCTAATACAGTATACACTGATTTTAATAGTACATAAATAGGAATTAATCCCTAAGTGTCTGGTGCACCTGACCTGCCTCTGCTTAAAACCATATTTTGAAAGTTGCTTTTTCCACAGGAGCGCAAATGCAGGATAGTTGCAAAACAAGTAATATCATCAAACTGGGTCTAACTGTAAGTGCCTGCTTATAGTACAGCATAATCCAGGTGAAATAGGAGCCTTCTTGCACCACACTGAGCATTTCGTTTGCCTCATGTATTGCAGGCTTATGCATGAATAACATTTCCAGCCTCTACCTGCAGTTCTGTGTTAGGGTTAGGATTTTGACTGATTCTACAGGTTGTAGGCAATGCTCCTAAGGTGCTACTTACTGTAACATTTGCCATCATTGCTGAATACTTGTCACTCACAAGGAATGGGGTGGGGGAAGAGAGTGAGGGTCCTCTTGGATCATGTAGTTGAAATAAGGAGTGATTACAATGAAGCTGTAACATGCTGGGAAACCAGTACAGCTCAGCTCCTGCTTCACCAACCTGTCTTGTGGCTCTGTGGGATTTATATGCCCTGCTCATACCCTCTGCTGAGTACCTGCCCTGTCCACGCAGGCTCACTCTGGACAGGAGATGTAGGCACTACTCCCAAGTAGTTCTGAATCATTGTGCATATCTGGTTGTGATGACAGTAGCACCCCACACAGCTCGGCTCCAGAGCTTGCCTAACATGACAAGAAGCTGTTAAGTTATAAACACTCAGCTGTCCTGGGGTTGATGTGAGTGGCCTTAAGGCAAGATATCTGTTGCCTGGTACAGGCAGCATGACTGGCACACTAAGTTAAAAGAGGAGCCATGGGACTGTGCTGGCCATGGTACTTCATCTCAAGACAGCTCTAATAATATGTGTGTCTGTGCTGGTGAGACATGAAAGTATGTAATGCTGTACCACAGGATACTCTTGCAAAATGTAGTGTGAATGTGGCTATTGTGCTCAAAAGGAGGCTGGGACTTATCCAGTATGGATGGGGCAGGGACATGCCTTCCAGCCTGGACACTGACATGTTATTCTCAATAAAGTCAGTGAGTATGTAGCCAAGGTAGAAATCTGTGTGGAGTTCTGTGCCTAAACTCCTACACAAGTGACAAAATCCATGTGTTGCTGCTTAGGTATGTCTGTGATACACATGTCCTAACTTTTATTTCCAATTATGCTCCTTGAACTCACTTGAAAAATAGCAGAATTATATTAGTGATCTCTCTTGAAATGGGCCAAATATGTAACCAAGCATCAAAGTTGATGAAGCCAGAGAGCAATTAAGGGGAAGGGACTTGGGCTGATGGTTCTGAGATCAGGCTTGACCCAAGAGAAAATGGAGAATGTGAAATACTGGATTTTATTCTGTACTCCAGGGTCTGGCTCTGCATTTTCTTAAAACAAACAAACAAACAAGAGCATCCAGGCTGCCATCCTGAAATGTGCAAGGTTTGGACTCAAAACTTCTTGAATGGAGAAATGTTTAGATTTTGGCTTTTCTGTATCCTTGACCAGTGCTCTAATAATGCTTTAGGACACAGAGTCTAAATTACCGAAGGGCAAAAGGAGGCACTTCCTATTAAGGGTTTTTTAAAGAGTCGTTATTCTTAAGATGGAGGGAACCTTGTTAGAAGAAGGCAAGTGTGTACTTTGCCATGATTTGTTCTTCGGGCAATAAATTTAAATGATAAAACCGTCAAGCACAAGACAAACAATCAAATATAGGTGAGGTATGGTGAGGAACAAGGAATAAAAGAAATCTGTTATCAAAAATGGTTTTCAGTAATTCCCATCAAGAATTAGAGTCACATTTGAGCAGGGAGCCCAGCGGCCAGTGCCCATATACATTTCATATATATTTCATGTGCATAGGTGCTCCTGTGTATTTTTTTCCAGAAGCATGCCATGGGTCCATTATACTGCCTGCCTTTTAGTGGGAATATTACCATAATGGGGATTCCATAACATGACATAATAAAAGCAATGGATGAACACTGTAATTCCAGGACACAAATGATGTAGGAATGATAAAATAGATTGTGGTAGTTTAGACACCTTTTTAAAAAAGCTTACTGTAAAATGAAGTAAATAGCAATAAGGTTGTTGCCTGCTGAACTTAATAACAGGCATTACAGAAACTGTCTGGACTGAAACACTGTTTGTGCTTGAAAGAATGTACTGCTAGAGCAGTGCTACCAACCACTTTATTCAGAAGGTGACAGAGGTGTGCTAAGAAATACCAGAAACAGTAAGAGAGAAGAAAATGCAAAAAGTGGGCAACATCACGCATTTCTATGGAAACTCAAGGAGTGTTACCTCAGGGCTGGGTGCAGAAACTTAATTTGTAAACACTAGAAAGGACTGTTGCTTGGGGGAAGTAATCACAGACCCCAGAGGAAGAGAAAGAACACTTGTTTTCTATCCGAGCAGGCACCCAAAAAGCTGTTCTTCAATAATGACAGAAGTTCAATATCCAAAAAAATGTGTTATGTTAATGCATTATTAAAAAAGGAGCTATATAAAATCAATACATCTTCAAAAGGAAATTAAAAGGAGCTATTGAAAGGGTAGAAGCTTTTCAGGCACAAGGAGCATTTTTAAAAGTAACAGTACATATATAAGCTATCCCCCAAAATACCACCTGTGAGGAAACATCCTTTTGCAGCCCCCAACATGGTATTTTAAAGAAAGGTCAATACCAACCCTTTTTAACCAAAGATGAGAAGGAAGCCACCTAAAAAAAATCTATGAAGCTGATTAGTAATGGAGATATGAAAGGACATATTTTCTCAAGCAATCTAATGGCTGTGAGAGACTGAACTGAAATCAGACTCGACCATGCACTATCTCAAAGGTGAGTGTGGGGAGCTGAGGTCCACTACATCCAAGGTGGGTGTGAGGAGCTCAGATGGAACTTCGCCATCCATTGCCAGAGAGATGGGTGCAAGGAGCTGAAGTAAGACTCCACCATCAAAGATTGGTGTAGGGAATTGCTGCCCATTATGTCAAGGATTGCTGACAGACATGCGCAGTTAAAGATCTGGCTGCAGGATCAGCAAAACTGGATGCATGTGATCCACCAGGAATGTGCAGTACATGACAGTAAGAACAAAGGTACTCCTCCCAACACATAATAAAAGGGGAAAAAGGTAATCACCATTCTGGCCACCCACTTCTGGTGAGGACTATGGACCCTGGGGGACACCCACCACTGAAGATGATGACTATGGACCCAAGGTGGTGACTATTTCTCTGCACTCTCAGTGCTTGCTTAATTTCTTTTTTCCGATCTGTCCTATTGCTAATTTTTGTATAATAATTTCATTTTTTATAATAATTATCTTTCTGTAATAATCATCTGTAATAAACTGATCAATTATGGTACTTGACCTCACTTGCATCTTAATTTCACTCTCAGGATCACAAATCAAATAAATCAAGATACTGGGTTTTATGCAGTCAGACTCTGGCAATGACACAGTAAAAATAATGAAGCGCTTGCTTGCTTGCAGTGGAGTTCATTACAGGAGAAGCTACTGAAGTGTGAGTTGGAGGAGTTGTCTCAGATCTAAGTTTAAAACAAATAATCCAAAAGAATTAGACTAGTATCTGAAACAGTAGTCGAACAGTATTCTACAGGGACCCATAAATTGCAATGGAAATTGAGGTTGCAAAACTACAAACTCTGGAGTGTGCTGAAACTGGCTTGCTTGCAGTAGACATGCTGCTAAATGACCCACTAAGTGGAGTCAAAATGTCTTTTTGGTAGAGGAACATCATGATTCTGATCAGTCAACATCACTGTGCTATTGTGTAAAAGATCCTTGATCTGCTCACTCCTGAATATGGTGTGTGGGACCTGCTATCTCAGAAAACAGTATACTAAAATTGAAGGGATCTAATCTTAGAAAAAAATTGGGTGATATACTAGAAATCAATAAAATTGTGGCTGTTTTGGCAAAGGTGAGATGAGAACAGACATTCTCAATTTTTTCTAAAGCATGACCAAGAGGGGAACCCAACTGGACTATTTGGAAGCAGTTTTAAAATCAAAACAAACCAAATAAGCATAGTTTGGTTGTGTAACTTGTTGCCACAAAATTTTTGAAAACTGGAAGGATAAATAAATGCAAAGAATTGTGATATAAATTCATGTAAGAAAGGTCAATAAAAGCTATTGAGAACAGTAATGTGTATGTGGCTTTCAGCTCAGGAAATCTGTAGGACCCAGGTCATTGGAACTGGTAGCATATAGGTTAAAATAATCCATGGAAGTAGCATAGTTAACTTCTTTCTTATTTTTCCTAAGAATCTGCTACTGTAATCCTGTTAGGCACAGGAGAGTGGGCTGGGCAGATCTTTGCTCTGGTGTATTTGATCAGTACTGTGATTGATACTGCTCTTTTTCTTCCAAAAATGAAGTCTTACTGGAAAGTTGATAAACTGGACTCAAATGAAAGTATTTAAAATACAAGTACAGTAGATACATTGGCAGAGTAGACCCTGTCTTTTACCTGTTTGTTAAAAAAGAACATTGATGAATCACATCTTAGCAGATGTTGTTAATTGTGTATTCCCTGCTTTAACTGATGTTTTGCGAGAGCACTGAGAACTTGGGTTCTGGTACTGTCCTACTAAATGAAAGCTCGCTTAGTTGTAAGCAAGCCCTCTCTATGGAGTAATAACTCCCTAGTGCACCTATGGGGGTAACATACCCCATAGAACCATGTGAACCAGAAAATGTGGTTTTGGAATACTTGTTCCTTGTGGTGAGCAGTGGGGCTATATAAGGCAGCACCCAGAAAGGCATTCCTGGGCATTTTGTTGTGCTAACAGCTATTGAAGTGCTGGGACTGGCACCCTGCTTTTAGAGCTGGTATGTTGAGCTGCTTTGGCGAAGCTGTTTTTATTTAATGCATCAGAAAACCAAGAAAACAAGTAGATGTAAGAATGCATTTGGATTCCAGTGAACCTGCCTGGTACATCACTCTAGAAACAAAATTCCTGCTTACACACAGAATTTACAGAAAAGAAATTTGTTAAAACTGGTATGAAGCTGCCGTGGTAAAACCCAGAAGGAAAATACTTTGACTGTGATTGTCAGAAATTCATGTCTCACATTTTTCAAAATGGAACATGAGTTGAACATGTTTTATATTTCCTACAACTAGCAATTCTCTTTCTTTGAAATGTGTTAGAGGGAGGAGTCCAGAAGTGCTGTGGGAGGGACTAAAATTCATATTAAAGTTTTAGCATGGGAGGGAGAATTGTCAGAGTAGAAGGTTTCTTCTGAGGTTTTGCTTTCTTATTTTAATTTTTTTTCCAATTTAGGATGATAAATATTCATGTTCAGATTCTTCTAACAATTCTTTTTTGGAATTCTGATTGTCAGATTATTCCCAGGATTGAAGAATGTGGACTTTCATGTTCTCAGGTAATCTCTTGCTTGCTCCTATTTGCTACCTATTAATTTAGTAGTTGTATGTTGCCAAAATAATAGTGAGAAAAGCAAGAAAGAAAAATGGAAAACTAATTCAGCTGTCCGGAACATTCACTTTATATTTCTGTCATTCTGAATCAAGTGTCCAAAGTGGCAAAAATGATTGTTAGGAAGGGAGTAAGAAAATGTATCTTACACTATTTCCAACTGCTGTTGTTAGTACCTTTTAAACCTGTCCTTTGTGTTTGAAAAAATTTACTAAGTTCATATTCATTGCTTTGGAGAGTCAGTGTTTGCAAGAGCAGTGCTGCCAAAGAGATGAAGGAGGGAGGGAAGGAAGGGTTCAGAAATTGCTAATTATGTTGGGAATACATAATACTGACTTTCCCGTGAAAAAAAATTGAATTAAGCTTGAGAAAGAGCAAAAACTGGGTTTAATTTTGTGGGATGAATGGAACTGCAGTGTTAAATTAATTACTTATGTATGTGCATAAAGTGGAGTCTGAACCATATGCCATCTCTTCAGTATATTTGAAATTCGTATGTTTCCAAATATCCCCACAAAGGGGCAGTGTGGAGATATCCTACTTCTGTTGGCATTTTGAAACTGTAAGAATAATCTGAAAGATACACAAATAATGATAATAAAAAGGAATAAAATAATAGTGTACTTGACTTTCAGTCTTAGTTGAGAAAGATAAGTATGTACTTTCTACAGAGAAGCAGAATTGATGGCATGAAAGACAGTGGCTGTCTGTTCAGACTTCTTGAATATGCCAGTGTTTATGAGAGGCAATGAGGCATCCTAAAGTGGTACTACACAGATATTAAGTTAGTACATGTTTCAGCAAGTTATCCTATATTTTATATGTTTATCCTAGAAAATATCAGGAATAAAGATGCTTATAAAACACTGGGTTGATCAACCCCTCCCTTGAAGTTGTTTAATATTCCCACATTTAAATTCTGTAGTGTCTACCCACTTAAATAATGTTTTCAGAATAATAAAGGATAGCCATAAGATGTTAATCTCTAGATGTGGCTGAGGACTTTTAAAGGATTTTAATGTGCTTAACATTTATGAATGCAAATGTGAATTTTAAATAATTTATGCTTCTGGCCTGCTGCAATGAGAGTTTAAAATAGAGAGGATTAACCATTCTAATTTATCCCTCCACAGACTCTGTGACTGTCAGACTCAGCATGTGAAAAACAATACCAGCCTTTTTATGGTGGGGTTCTCTCTAGCGGGTAGGGTTGAGCTCTGAGGACCTTAAACAGCATCTTTCCCTGTCATAGGCATGCATGTAAGAAGATTGATTCATTGGATGCTTAAGATATAGATTTGTCCTACAACGTATTACATGAATGTTGGCTAATTGAGAAAGGTGTCGTATTGTTTGGTTTTGGTGGGTTTTGTTTTTTGTTTGTTTGTTTTTAGTTTTGTCATTTTGTGGGGTTTTTTGTTTGTCTGTTGTGTCTTGTTTTGCTTTAGTTTACAGGGGAAATACATTGTTTCCACTATAATGGAATCAATGAATCATCTGTGATGTTAAAGGCAACATTCAGTTCATGTTCTTTATGTGATGTTTTTACTGGTGTATTCTGTGGAATCTTGAACACATTAATGACTTTTTAAGACAAAAATGTTTTCTCACTGGAAACAACAATGATCTCAACAGGATAAATTACTGCCAGCACAGTGTTTCAGTTTACTGCAGAGCATTTTAGCTACATGAAATTAGGAGTCTCGCTACTAGCTTGTTAGAGAAAACTCCTTCCTTTTCCTTTGGAAGTAACTTCAATTTCCCTACAAAACTGACCACAATTTGTGGCTTCCATCCCATTCTTACCTGTGTTAGTTTAAAAGGGAGCTGTTTAACTTCCTCCATGATTTTGACCCAATGGTCTTTATAGGGGCACTAACCAGGGTTTAAAATTTGTCCTTGTCTATGTGCAATATGTGTGCTGTCTTCAATGCCCTGTTTTACAGCAATCTGCTTAATGTGATAGTGAGAGACTGTAATTTTAAAACCACCACAAGTTTTCTGTAGCTGTTACTGCTACAAGTGAGTATTATAGAAAATTGTTTTTTTCTTTATGAAGTTTTTGTTTTTTTTCTTTATGAAGTTTTCTGATAAGTTTATATAATTGGATTTCTCTTCTGCAGAGTCAGCCCTGAGGTTGTGTGGCTCTTCATCAAGCAATAGGGGAATGAAAAGCTATTGATTTGCATTTTGCTACTTTTTTCAGACTGTGGGTGCTGTCAGAAGGTTTTGAGCAGCATTAACCCTAGAGTTTGACCAGCAGATTAGATTTTAAAGTGGTTGTGCCTCCTGAATATTTGTAAGCAGTTTTGACCTCCTTAGCTACTCCACTTTGGTTATTCACTTTGAGTTGTTCATTCTAATAAGAGTAAAGCATGGGCTGCGAGAGGGAAATAGCGACAGAACTGTTTTGAGGTATGTGACTTAAAAACCCTTCACTGAACTGTTTAGATTTTGGATCTTATTATAATTTTATGAGTCATTCTTAGTTTACCATATGTATTCAGCAAGACATCTTTGCATTGCCTTATATAAGGCAATTCATTACTATACCACAAGGTATAGTATGGCATATACAAGGCAATTCATCACTATACCACAGGTTGTACTTCTGTTCAGTACAGGAAAGGAAAAAAGAACATTGGATGTTTATGCAAGTAAATGAAAATTTAAACAGCATGAAAATATACAATTGTGGGTTGAGTTATGGCAAAGGAACAACCAAGCTTTTATTATGCACTATGATTTATTTCTCTTTCCTTATTTTAATGGCTTGGTTTTAGAACTTGTGTGGTATTCAAAGGTTAAATACAATGGGTTTGGTCTCCATGCCTCACCCAATAGCAAACACAGTTATCAACCAAGTTTCCCTGTAAAAGCATAGGGGAATCCCAGCCTGCAATTGAAATTGGGTTTGTGCCCTACTCATTTTACAATCCACATTGTTTGCAGGCTGTACACAAAGAAGCAGGCTTACACCAAATTTGACTGAACAGCTGGTAAAGATCAAGAGTACTACATTTAAAAAGCTCTCCAGAAGACTATGAAATAGTATTCGTATTGTTTGCCATTAAATGTAGTAATATTTCCAAAGTCCATGGATAAAGAAGGAAACCCAAAATGGAATCCGGGATTTCCCTGCAATTATAAAGGTTACTGGCAACAAATTCTTGATATAGTTGCTCCCTGTTCATGGTATTCACAGTTGATGTATGTGGTGTTTCTTTACTGGATATTTATGCCAGAGATCAGTCTGTTGTTGCTGAATACTATACACTGCAAAACCAGTGCAAAAACAGCCCTTAGGCCACTAACTCAGCTGGCATAGATTGGCATACTTTGGCATTCTTGTGGTAAGTAATTCATATTTTGACAGTGATCCCAAGCCACTAAAAAAATAGACCTGATAGTCTAGGTAACATAATTCAGTTGTTCCCTAAAATATGTTTAAAAATCTATTTTCAGACATAGAAAATGTCTGAAGAGACTGACCATAGACCTGGCTTCCTCAGAATGAGTGAGAGAGATACAGTGTGAAGTCCTGACATAGGATGATGATTCACCACAGACTTTTTTGTGCATGCATTAACATAGTTGATGACTGGAGGAGATACATAAGAATATAAAACATACCCTCTGCTAATGTTTGCTGAGTATAATCCATAAGAACATGCACTACATTGAAAGCTGGGTTTTGCACCCCTGCCTGTCACTGACTCACTTGTGTGGCCCTATTCAAGTAATTTCCTTTCTCCAGTTTTCACAAGTACAAAATAGTGCTGACCTTCCTGTGTGATGTGTCTTAATTATGTGTTTTAGTTAGGTGCTTTGAATACTATGATTAAGTGTTAAGTACTCATTAGTCAAAACAATCATATTGAGTCACTGTATTAGAGTGATATTAACCCATTTGCTTAGCCTTTCCTGCTGATAGGAGAGATGCACTTCAGTGAGTTAAGGTGACTTATCTCTTGAACTGTGTTTTACATTTGCTCTTAAGGTCAGAAATAGCTTAACAACGATATAAGACACTTCCATGTTTCCTGCTATGTCCTATGCCATCCCATTTCCTCACCCCCTGAGAAGAAAACAGCCAGTGACAGATACAAGCAGAGACTTACAAAATACTCCCGTGTTCCTCATTATTAGAGCATCTACCAACACTTTCAGGAGTGGTGGAGATGGAGAAAGCCCTGCAAGTCCCAACTTGCAAAAAATGCAACAGTAGCTCTTGTTTATTTTCTTTCTTGCCTCTTCCTTCCTTGAGAGCTCTGGAAAAAAATTAGGTTTGAAAGAGGTAATCCACTGGAGTAGCATGAGCTGAAGCACTACAGGAAAGTCATGGAAGCTGGGGTCACAAAATTAGCAGATGTTGGAACTGGACCTGACAAGGTATCCTGAAACTGAAACACAAGGCAGTGCTAGAATCTTCACCACCATCATATGTCGCATAAATATGTGCAATCAGTATCCATAGCAGGAGGTAGATATTAAAAAAAAACAACAACGAAAAAGGGATATATAAGCAGGCTCAGCAGGAGATGGGAGTAGGTGACCTTTATTTTTGGCTGTGAATGTTAGCTCACAGATCTCTCTCAGCCCTGATCTTAGGGAGGGAAGATGTCTGTCAGCTCCATTTGAGCCCAGCATACAGTGGTGAATATGGAGATCTGGGAGTAGGTGCTTTCCACACCTGCAGAATATTGTTGTCTGCTTTGCAGTTGGAAAGCTACTTGTAATTTGATGAAATCTAGGCTGACAAATCTTTTTTAGGAGTGGTAGTAACTATAATGAGACCATGTGGTGTGTCCTGGCTGGAATTCATACAGTGAGGTCTAGGGTTAGCTTAATTTGTACATTGCTGAAGCTGGCAATGCTGTACCTGTTACTTTGTCACGTTTGTTTATACTATCCTTGTCTTCCTCTCTTGCCAGAATGCCTGTGCATGGGAGAGAACCAGGGATGGTAAAAAATTAGAAGGAACAAAAAGAGGGTTTAAAAACTTATTTCTAAGGATAGCTTTGGATACTCTTGTGGCTTTTTGGTTCAGCATTGAGAAGCTCAACTCATTCCCAGATAGGTAGGTAATTTGGACCTAAGAAAGAAGTTTCCCCCTACCTCTTAACTACAAATAATTTGGCTTCTAGAAGACCTGAATTCCTGTGTGCTGTGGTTACAAGGCTGTTCAAATCGGGAGCTGTTATTTGAAGTTCTATGCATTTTGTTACCATCATCCTCGCGAGAGATGCCTAGGTTTTATATATCAACTCTGGCACAGATGTTTTCGTATTAGTCTTCATACTCTCAGGAAAATATTTTTCTTCATGAAATTTTTTTCATTTTTTTGGCATTTATTGGCTTTTTTTTTTTTTTTTTTTGAAACCAGGGGTTTATTTGCCATCTTAAAAATACAAAGCAGAGAATATATCCTGAAGAGCAGTGTGCTGGTGACCAAGTTCCAGACCAGCTCTATGATACGGACACATCACAGAACTGACCCTGTATTTACAGCTGCAGGAATTCAGTGGTCTAGAATTTTCTGAGGTCATGAATAAGCTGGAAAGTCACAGTAACTAATGATGATGAGGTCTGGAATGGATTGCTTGTGGAGCTTATAGAGATCTCCACACATGCTAAGAAAATCTCAGTTATGTCTCAGATAAAGGTCATTCTAAGGCAGAAACGTGAAGTAGATGGCATCTTGAGTTCTTTCTCGCCCTAATATCTCTGCTTTCATTCATAATTTTCTGTCTTGTGGGATGTAAAGATGGTCTGTCAAGTCATATTTAGCTTATTCCTTTGGAACAGTCAACAGAGCTGAGATTGCTCCTGCTGTATGGCATGTCCTGCCCTTTCAGCATGCAAAGTACTGAACTCACCATGAAAACTGTATGGGACATGTAATCTCCTTCAGGAAGTGTCTATGCAAAAAAGATGAGAGTTTCAGTTTTACTTTGCAGATTATCTGTGGCCCTTGCAAGAAAATGTTTCAACTTAGTTGCTTTGAGTATGTGTGGTAAATTTCAATCATTTCTGGAAAACTGATTGTCTTGGAGTTGCCTCTACTTGCCTGCATATTTTCAGAAAGTATGAATCATATAAACAACATTGTACAGTACTAGATGTGCATTCATTGTCTTTTCTTGGAAAAACTTTGAGGAAATAGAATTTATTGCACTTAACACATTTTGCTGTCTTCAGTTTTGTTTTTCCCTTTCATCTCTACATATGCAAACTTCCTTGATCTTTTTCCCACTTCCTCATCTCCCTGACCTGCTGTTCTTCCTTCCATGACTGCAATGACATTTTTCTCCATTACTTTACAAATGTCTATAACTTTCTATTATAATTTATCTCCTTAAAAAAAAAAAAAAATTATTGCTATTCTCATTATAGTATGATGCTTAGTTTTGGTCCGTGGTGTGTTAGTTTATCTATAATATGTCATTTTTAAGTGTGAGAGGCCCAGAAAATAGGTAAGCAGGTTTTTTTTTCCTCTTACCGATTTCTTCCAGGAAGAGATACTTCTAGGAGCTTATAGGGATTACTAGAATTTGGAGCAGGGGTTAAAGGAGCTATAGCTCTCCTGTCTCCACTGGCTGTATTTTCCCTCATTTTCAATATATTTATATATAATAGAATAATTTTTACAGCATGGTCTCATCTGTGTTACCATTCAATGTAGATGAGGCCATTAGTGACATGGTTTAGGGGTGGACTTGGCAGTCCTGGAGTAATGGTTGGACTTGATGATCTTAAAGGTCTAGTTGATTCTATGATTATTTTCTCTTCCACTTAGGGGGAAAAAACACATACTTTTTAGCCAAATGTGAGGCATAGGTGGTTTTCAGTGAGTAAGAGCTATCATTAAAAATGAGACATAGGGTGAAGCAATATATGAAGGTACTGAACACTGATGGGTTTATTAAGCTGAGGCAATGCCCAGGAATTGTTGCTGCCTTTAGGGACAGCAGCATGATCAGGAGACTCAGATGAAACAATGCTGCTGTTGAAACATTGGTAGAATCCTGCCTCTTTGGAAGCCCTTTTTTTGGACCTCTGCCTTCTTTAGTTGGACTGTGCTAACTTTAGCAACTACAGTACCTGGAAGGTACACAAGATAAAGCCAAACATAATTATTCCATAATTTGGTCGTCAGCCCCCAACAAAGTTAGAAGTTCACAGTAAAAAAAGAAATAGACTGTGTCATGACTTTTTGAGTAATTATTTTTTTATTTTGTCTTTTATATTATTTATTCTTCCTTAGCATTTCCAAATTTATTCCTAACTGGCTTCTATATTGCTTACCTCGAACTGCAAATGTTTCAGCTGGAATGCACAGTATAGATATTTTCAGTAGGGCTTTTGTATATGGCATTTTTGTATATGTTTTAATCTTTCATGCACATACACTGCTAGCTCTTTCAAGGAAAGATGTTTTGGCTTTTGTGGCTCTTGATAGGAGAGGAAAGACTTGTATAGAGAGATTCTGGTGCAAGATTTCTGATGTAGGATTAAGACTTTCAGTTGCCATAATAATACAAATAGGAATAGTTAGGAAGTAATCCTGTGAAAAAATTTCAAGTGTGCAGCTGCAAAATAAATAAATTATGTTTTCACCTTTGTGTGCTAGGCTTTTCCTCATTTTGCTGTGGCTAGAGTGTTTCTGTAACTGAAGCAAGAACAGATAGAGCTAGTCAGGTGTCTTAGTCATTAAGTCTTTAATGGAAAAAGTTCCTTAACTGATACCGTGGCATCAGGAAGGAATGCAGTTTCCTCTCAGGATTGCCATCAGAAACTACTTTACTGCCTCTTCTAGCATGGCCTGAGGTATCATTTGTACAGCCGTATGGCCTTACAGCCTTACACAATCATGTAACAAGCTAAGGCTAGAATAAAACCAAAGACAACATTTAAAATGTTTCCCATCACGAAAAGCTATAATCAGGGGTAGTTTCAAGGTTGTTTAAGTTTTAAATTTTTCTGTTTAAGGAGAAGAGGGAGAAACACAGTATGTATGGGAGCTACAAAAAACCAGAAACGTGCTCCTGCATATGTTTCCATGGCTTTGAAGGGTGTCAGCCCTGACACGTGGCCTCCAAAGTCTTGAAACTGTTATAATAAATTATTGCCAAGTGTGCTTTGTTGTTCTAAATTTTGGTATTTGTGATTCATGCTGGCAGGGTTGGGATTAGCAAGTGAATTTTTGGTTTTAAGCCCTTCTGCTCCCAGCATTTCAGGATAGTACCTCTGCAACATTCACCCATTCTATGACCCTGCTCCTTTCCTGTTGTTCCACGTTATTAAATACAGATTAAATGGAGACAATGAAAAAGCATTAGTGACTTGTCAGGGCAGTATAAGAAACCTGCATGCTCACCATGGTGCTGCCTCAAGTTAGGCAAGGGAAAAAGTTAAGCACTATGTCAGTCTCACCTCCAGGCTGTACAGCCCAGGCACCTGAGTTAGGAGCCAGAGTTTGACGTTCTTTCTTCAAAATAGCTGCTGAGTCACTCTTCGAAGTTTCAGCTTCTGGTTTGGGGGTGTTTCTTTGAAGAATGCTGAAAATAAAATGTAAGCGCCTTTGAAGTAGGAAACGAATTTCCCACTTGAATGGTGAAATCACTCAGTGTCCTCCTGGGTTTAGCAACAGCAGTCAATTTTCAAATTGTCTAAGCCCAGGACACTCAGCTTTAAAAATTACATCCTGCCTGTCCTTCTCTCAGACCATTTTTTCCATATCCTCCATATGCAGTATCACTGCTTTGACAGGAGGCCTGGGAAACCCTCTCCTTTACTTGGCAGTGTAACAAACAGACAACTTAGGGGTAGAACTGCTTCAGGTGAAAGAGGATGTTGAACATGGCTGTCCCTTGAGGTAAGGACTTGGATGCTAGAGTATAAAAGCTGGAATGTTCCCATATTCTACTTTCCTCTTCCAATATTTCCAGTTTGAAAGAAGCTTAAGCTTTGTTAATTTGACCTCTGTTACTGTTAAATCTCCTCCAGCCACTTGCTACTCTGGGATGGGGGTGTCTCACAAGCGAGTATATGCTATCCCAAAGAACTCTGGCATAAGCTAGATGTCATTCCAGCTTCATTCTGGTCATATATCCATGAAGCTTTCAGATCAGAAAGGGAGGTGCCTAATAAGCTTATGTGTCTGCAAGTGTTAGGTGGCAATTAGTAATTACGGATCATGGTGTTTGGCTGAGATTACCACAGTTTGCTTAAATCATGCTTTAGGTACCTAAATCATCTTTTAGAGTTGGTTGACTCCACAGTATCACAGCATGGTTGAGGTTGGAAAGGTCCATCAGGGATCATCTAATCCAACCTCCCTGCTCAGGCAGGGTCACCCTGAACATATTACTCAGATAGCATACAGACAGCTCTTGAGTATCTCCAGGGAAGGAGACTCCACAACCTCTCTGGACAACCTATTCCAATGCTCGGTCACCCTCACAGTGAAAACCCAGGTTTTGTAGCCTTTTCTGTGCTACAGAGACCATTATTCCATGCTAACCTCAAAGCATGGGCTGGACGTGGTGACTTCCAGAGGCCCCTTACACCCTAGATTTCTTTGTTTCCATTTTATCATCCTCTGTGTGAGATCTCCAGTCATTCACTGAACTAACCATTAATGCTGTGTTAGAATGCCCCTGTCTCGTTAGACTAGAAGTGCTGATTTGATAGATTAGTCTTCCTTTCAAGTAGCTGAGTAGTCTGAAATTTTTGACACTGTGCATGGGATAGTGCTGATTTATACCAGCTGAGGTTATGGCATTCAAAGTACATTTTAATTTTACTTTGTCTATTGTATGAAATTCAGATTGTTAACAACTTGTATGAATGTTTTAGGAAACATGACATCAAAATGATTGGCATATATATATTTTTTTCCCCTAAAACTTTGCTTCAAGTAAATTTTGCTTCTAGTCTTGTAGTTGAAGCATACAATAGAACAGGCAGCTTTTATTTCAGACTGTCATAGCTCCCTTTTGTCCAATAAATTTAAAAGCAAGTGGTTTCTATACACTTCCTTTTTGTATCATGTTATTTTTACATACAATTCACTTAAAAATATGAAGGGGCATTCTTCCCCGTTGTGAGACCTCAAAGCAATATTATTTTGTCTGGATATTCACTTATAGGATAAATGCATGTCTCTGCAAAGAGTTCTCAAAGATATAATTACTGTGCTGCCAACTCTTTCACTTGTTCTGCTCTGTAAAAGATGTACAGACATGCAGCCACAGTAAAGGTCAGAAGATACTATATGCTGCATGCAGTCTAGCTAAAGTACAAGAGAGTCCAGTTAAAATACAGGAACAGGATTTCTCTGCTTCAGTATGGTGCAGGAGGAAATAATACTGACTTGAAGACAAAAATCTCTTTTATACTTGCATAGTAGCAGGTAAAGAGAAGGACAAAAATCAAAGGGGCCTGAGGGTCTTGTGTCAGTCATGTTCCTACATTACTGAAGTACTGCTAGATGGTTATGGAAGTGCTGGCCTTGTGACAAGCAGCAGGTTTTGGAGGATAGGTCCATACCTTTGCATGTGCATGTGAAGTGGCAAATGGTGCAGGAGGCAAAAATTGGTAAAAGGCTCTGCTTTAGACCATTGTGAAGCGTTACTGAAGATTGTCCAATAATCTTCAGTCGCCCCAGTAGTATCTTCCCTGTTGTCAGTTCACTGTTTAGCTGAGAGCACATCAGCATGGCATTAGCACAGGCAGATGTTACCTTGCTCTGTTGGACACAAGCCAGATCTTGTCCAAAAAGCGTGTGACCTTGTTGGCACTGTACTGAACCTGAGCATAAGATCCCACTTCTCAGTAGTACTTAACCTCTCAGGTTCAGCACCGCACTAAAGTCATGGGACCGTTTTTGTTTGGCTTGGAACACACAGAGAGAGACTTGGAGCTGGATAAGGCATACACATGATTCAGTGTTTTGATTTTAGTGTTCTGTTAAAGAATCCAGCAGCATCCAGGCACTCCTGTAGAAGCAGTAGTTCAAAGTAGTCCAAAATAAAGCTTTGCTGTAAGTTTAGGTGCCTCTTCCTTTTCTGCATGGACAACAGTCCAACTGTTTCCTTCTATGATTGCTTAGCTGATCCCATTGTATGCTGTTTGCATGTATCTGATCACCACATCGTCAGTAAAAGTTGAAGGACAACCTTGTGGTATGCCAAAAATTAAGAAGGATCAAGAGTAAGATAGTTTTACCTTGGCAATGGAAGTAATGCCACATGGTACCAAAACAAATACAGATGCTCCTTTTGAGAAAAGGTCTTCTGGGGACACTGCATCAGCAGCGCTATGAATTTTTAACAGTTCTAATTTATCATATTATGTGTATTCATCATTATAATTCCTCTGTTTCTCAATAAATATAACCAGAATTTCTCTAAGCCTATTATTTTTCTTTTTCACCCATTTCCAGTAACTTGTCTTTTTGTATGAATTCTTGACTATGATATAGTTAAGATTATTTTCTCTTAGTGGGACAAGAATCATTATGTGATCCATGTGATTTTTCTTACTGTAAAGAATTCTGTTTCCTTACGTTTGGTAAGTTAAATACAGTGGTAACATTTGTAAGAATAGAATGAGAAAAGTCCTGTGAGGTCCCAGTCCCCACCAGCAACAAGGACATGTAAAGTACGAAACTGTTGTCTCCTTTGCCTGTGCAAATAGCTCTGGAAAAAGCTAAATCATACTCTGTTTCCATTTGTGAAGTTATCCCTATATACAGTTTTTGGGGCTGAATGTCTCTGTGAAAGAAACTACAGCCATTTTTGGTAGTCTGAGAAGCTTATGATACTGCTTGTTTCCTCTTATTTCTATTCAAAGTTCTTATGTTGTATAGGGCCATATAACTTTAACAGTGGCTGTCCACTGCTCAAAGACTTTTTTGTTTATGGAGGTGACTGAGATTGCATCAGCATGTTCAATTATTTCATTAAAGGCCATGAGAAACCTTTTAGGACTCTTATGTCCCAGTATCTTTAGGCTTTTTCCCCCATGAAACAAATGGGGTGAGCAGAAGGAGAAAAGAAGGCTGCTGCTGGATTGCTGACATAGAAAACAGTAAGTAGCTCCGTCCCTGTATTGGAGGATAACTACTGGTATGACATGGTTTTAGTGCTTCCAATTGAGACAAAGATTACCATTTTCCAACACATCAAATAAACCCTAGTGGGAAACTGTCTTTGGAACTGTGTGTGGTTCTGGTCACTCCATTTGGGCAAATGCTAAAAGTAGAAAAAACAGCTGAGAGAGGTGATGGTAAGAAGGAAAGCCTGTTTTATTAGAGAGGAATAACAAGCTTGGCTTTTGTAGTCTCAGATAAAAATATGAGAAAAGGTGTATTACTGTTTGAAGATAAATGGAAAGTAAATTTCAGGGTGAAAATCATCTATTTAAGTGAAAAGATATTGGGCACAATCAGAAGTCAGTACAAACTAACCATTATTGTGTTTACATTAGAAATTGAGATTTGGTGATGGCAGAGAACAGGGATTCTGAAATAGCATTGGCTATTGGAGTAGTGCACACAAAAGGCTGACTGGTTTTAAAATGAAGCTTCACCACTTTTTGAAGGGGATTGGATGATGTTGTTATCAGGGGACTAGACCCAGTGGTCTGGGACATCCTTTCTAATTCTGTGCTGAATAAGATGGATCTGTGCAGAACATCCCCTCTGGACTGGAAAGAAAAAAGAACATGATTAAATTAATCATCTTTATCAGCCTTTTGGCTACAATTTGAGCATCCGTTGTTGCAAGGCTACACTTTCCCTGTGTTGTAATAATGCATGCAGTCCCATGCTTACTGTTAATGGTGGCCAAAACCAGAAATTGCTGGAATAGAAGGAAACATCAGAATACAGTGTGTTCCTTTTTCTGTGCCCTCTCTGTCAGTTGAAACTAAAGTAGAAATGCAGGTAATAGCTTTGCCACTGAAGATCTCTCAAAGGAGGAAGAACTCTTCCCTTTTGTCTTGGGTTCAGCAGGAGCAGTAGTAGCTACTGCTGAACCCAGGACAACTCTACGTACACAGACTTTAATGTAGACACCTTAATGGATAATTGTTAAGTGTCTGACAACCTTGTCTCAATTAAAGAACAAATTTTAAGGCATATTCAGGAATAGTACTATTCCTTGTGGAGTTATGGAAGAGCTGCCACCAACTCTTCTATGGACAAGGTACAACAATGCTAACAGGTGAACTGTGAAACTGAATTTGCCTCAGATTCTTTCCTGCATGACAGAGCATTCAGGGAAGAATTTCCACAATTCTGCACTTGATTCAGTGCCTGGAGATATGAGAGGAAATGGGCAACAGGTCTAATCTTTGTTTCTTATCCATGGTAATTTATGGAAATGCTCTCTGTGCCCCCAAATCCAAGTCTTTCTCTGCTGATCTCACTTTCTTCTCTGCAGTCTTTAAACAAAAGAATTTGATATTACAGTTGGCTTAGACTGAGAAATCGCTGTGCTAGCTAAAAAGTTGGCACCACACCTTCTATTCAGAATGCTGCACGTTGGTGGTGTCTGTTCAGATAACCTCTAGCTACAGTTGAGTAATACCACAAATGGGGAAAACCCTAGAGAAACAGGAAAATCCCTAACTGTTTGTGCATTGTGTAAGTATATTTTGCTTAGGATCTTTGCCAAAGTGGATAAGAATCAAAGATGCTCTCTGTATAGGAGTAAAATGTGCTATCATGATCAGGATCTTATTTTTTGCATAAAAGACACCCACGGCATTTGTGAAAGAGGAAGAAAATTTCCATTCTGGTTTTAGTGTGTTATGTTTTTCTATTGCATTCATCACTGAAAATTCCTGAAAACAAAAGATATAGAAAGTGGGAGAGGAACTTGATTAATTTATTTGGGCTCTTCTTTGAGACAAATGGTCTCCTTTGGCTATTTTGCAAAAGGATTATAAAAGAATATACTGCCTCCACCCCTCCCCCTTGGTATTGTACAATAAAAAGAAACACTTATTAAAAAAGGAGGAATTTAGCTGTGACAAAATGCTCTCTGTAACTGGCAAGTGTTTGTGCAAATGTTTGATTCTTTATGTAAACCTTCCCCACAGTGCCTCACCCAGAACAAAACCAAGTGCTTAGGAATGACAAAACATCTCCCTACCAGAACAGAAATCACTAATGGATATGTTTCTTTTTTCCCATGGAGAAGATGAGAAAATAAATGTAAGATGGTACTGGGAAGTGCTCAGATGGTAAGATTCATCTGAGCAATAGTATAAACCAGTAATTAATTAAGATAGACCAGAAGGCACAGGTGGATCTTTGCCTCATCCCACAGCCCCATGGAACTGGGTGATTTTCGTTTTTTTCCATGTTTGTAACTTAAGACAATTTATTTACATGTAATTTACATTCTTCAGGTGTCATAACAGGGGCATCAAAGCACCGGCCTTTAAATAAAAGGCTGAATCCTCTGGGTTTTGTGAGATTTTGGTTTATTTCAATGAAATCTTTATTTTTTTTCTAACGTATTTTTGCGCCCTGATTGTAACCAGACAGAACGGTTGGAGAGCTTAATTTAAAGATGATGTTCAAAGAAATTTTAACTGGCAATTGGGAACTCTCTCAAGCCACCTAACCAAAATATTTTCAGTACTTTAGCTGCCAAATGGGAAGTTAAAAATACAGAAGTAATTTGCTAAATTATCAACCTCATGAAAGATTAATTTCTTCCAGTAAGCAGTGGCTCAGCAATGAGTTGATCCAACAGTTAGGTTTTCTCAGTAAGCAAGTTAGCTCCTTAGCCCACTCAGTTGACTTTTTGCAGTCATTTTGTATATTTGTCTGTTCCACACCCTAAGGCCATGGAGAACCTCACGTTAAGAGGCTGAATTCAAATTGTCCTTCTGCATACTCCTGCAGGGTTCTATTAGAATGAATTCAAAATTAGGGCTTTGAAACAACAGTTAAAATTCCAGCAGTTTTATATGAGGTGGCATGTTCCTTTTTTATTGGTTTAGTGTTGCACTGAATTATTCAGGAAGCTGTGGTCTTCTTTCTGTTGATCTTTGTGCATTAGGAGAATCATCAAAATACAAATGAAGTTCTTTCGTGGGGGGCAGAATTAATATATGACAAATATTTCTATGAACATATTACAGCAGAAATGAGGTTGCATCAGTTACGTTTTTCGGTCCTTCAGGGGGATTTGAGGAATTTCTGAAACCACTGAAATAGAAGTAACCCAATTTTAGAAGAGTTATGCAAAGAAGTTTGATTTCCGTTATACAAGCATAGAGTAATTTGGGTTAAAAGCGACCTTCTACTCCAACCCCCCTGCAATGAGCAGCGGCATCTTCAACTAGATCAGGTTACTCAGAGTTGCCTGACCTTGAATGTTTCCAGGGATGGGGAATCTACCACCTCTCTGGGCAACCTGTGCCAGTGCTTCACAACCACCATTGTAAACTATTTCTTCCTTGCGTCTAAATTTCCCCTTTTTTAGTTTAAAACCATTACCCCTTGTTCTATCACAACAGGCCACACTTTTTTGAGTGTTGATGTAGTATTGTGTAGAAGCAGCCAAAGTAATACCTTTAACAATGTCACAAATAATTTTTATAATCTCCAGTGTATGAAAATATATGGCCATCTCTGTCTTTTTATAATGAGTGGTTTAAAATGCTACCTTTAATGCATCTGCTTTTATGAGTCATAGTCACAAACTGCCAGCTGTAAAAGGTGAGAACTTACCTCCAGAAGTTATTTTTAAAAATAAAAGTGCCAAAAGGACAGAGGAATGAGAACTGATACAGTTCAGATCCTGTTGACTGGTTTTCTGAAGGCCTCCTTTAAAAACAAACTTACCTAGCTAAGAACTTAAAAGCAACAATGAAGGACCGAAAACACTTCATGGGTACTCTATGCAGCTGCCACAGCATAGCTAACATGCTGTCATTTCTCACCTGAGCAATAATATGATTTTGCGCTACAGCTGTGTTTATGAGGGGGACAGAATTACCTGTGGATGAGAATGCCTCACGGATGACCAAGCAATAGTTATTTTATGGTGTGCTAACGCGTACCTGGGTTGCAGTCTGTTTGTCTGCAATGTGAGAACCTCAGGACGCCCACTGAGAGACTTTTGCTGGCTCTAAACCTTAGAGGTTGTTGTTTTATTGACTTAGTATGTTTTAAAAAGGCCAAGAGCTGCCAGTCCCTTTGAGAGCAGAGGAGACAAGGTGGTGCCTGCTCCTTTTGTGGGTATGACAAAAGTGTCTCTGTGAGTGAGACACTGATTTTAGAGGGAAGCAGAAAGCTTTGCCCTGTACAAAGGAATACTGGTATAAAAGTACTACGTCAAAAACTTGAACGCCAGAACAGCAGAAAACTGTATTTGCTGGCTAAGTAATAGCCTTTCTTTAGTATACCATGCATAATAGTCAAAATAAGATTTGTTATTTTTATACTCTACAGAATTTTAGTGTGTGGTTAAGTACTTTTTTTTTACTGGGAAAATGAATGTAATCTGTCTGAAAGATAGGTGGACACTCACTAAAATCTCACTGTCACGTTTACTTTGCCACTTACAAAAAACACTTTCCCACTTGAACACCCTAAGTGCTATGCCTAATTTCATTTTCAGGATTCCAAGCCAGATAGTTCTAAGAAATAAAAATGAAAGTCTTATTTCTAAACTTCATTTGCAATTACTGTAATAATTCCTTCCACTGGCCTGGTGTGATCCTCTAAAAAATCATATAATAGTCATTAGTGTTCTAGATATCTTCCATTAAAAAGTCTCTTGGTTTCTTGCCCTGGTAAGAAGCAGTCCATTGTAAAGAATAAACTATTTGTCACTGTGAATGTCAGTACCTGATGAAATGACGTCTGTATTTGATTGAACTGTTAAACTTGTTAGAACAATTGCACCTCAGTAGAAATACTTGAAAATAAGGGTATTACGGATCTTGTGTCCCCACATATATCAGGTTGTCATACAGAGTAGTGATGTGCACTTTCAATGTATTTGAAAACCTTTGTTTAATCTCAAAAATTGTTTCTATTGTGGACTGTATGTTTACTTGTTTAAGGTATGTTTGTATTTGTGTACAATGATTAAGCAATATTTATTTTTATTGTCACCTCAGCTTTTATAATATTTTTGTTTCTGTTTGCAGGGGATTCATTGTAAAAGCAAGCCTTCCAGTGAGTATACCTCATTCACATTTTTACTACGTTTGGTTTTGAAAGGTAAAGATAATTTATTGCAGCTAATAAATCCACGTGGTGACATCCAGTCCCTGTCCTGCCAGGATGTTTGCCACCGGTTTCCTTCTACGAAACACTGCAAATTGGTAGGCTCTGATAAATAATAGGTTAATAATGACTGTGCATTGTTGCTTTATAATTTTTCTTACCATAGATGGTCATTGGGAGAATTTGCTTAGTCATTTCACATGTTTTTATTGCTTCTACTTATTACCTACAGTAATAATACAGCTCTTGAATTACCTGAACCTGAGCGTCCATGAATCACTCCTTTAGTGCACATGGTCACTTGACAGGGAAATACGAGGCAGGTGCCCTGTAGACTGTTCCCTCCTAGCTGGAGGCCCAGCTCTGAGCTCTGCTTGTCTCCATGGTGCCATTCCTGGATGCATGTGACAGAGTCCACAGGCAGGGAGAAGCTGCAATGCGAAGCTGCAAGTGTGTGAAATGCTGATGCTTTGGCCTGAGGTGTGAGTTGAATATCAGCTGCCGGGAGTCTTACTCTGAAAGCATGGCATTTATGGGACACGTGTTGGAGTGGGGAGAAAGGACATGGCTGTGGAAGGATGTAGTTAAAAGTCCTACCTGAAAAAGTCTGTAGTCTTCTGCTAGTGAGTAGAGTGAACTGTTGGTGGCTGGTTCAAGGATTTTGAATGAATCTCTTCAGGATTAGGCAGCTGAGCTCCTAGCTACACAAACTACATGGAACGCTGGAGAAGAAACAGGAACACTGACCTTTGCTCTGCCTCGCTGAAGCATGCCTTCATGCCCTTGGGCAGCACAGGCTGAGGAATCCAAGCCCTTCAACCTTGATCTCAAAGGGAAGGACACCTGCAATACTGTTGGTTGTGAGTTAAAATCTGTGCTGGGTGTTACACAAATTTAGATCTAGATAGTGAAAACTCATTACATGTACCACGAGGTGGTGACTCACCCATCTTAGGACAAGGTGCTTTATGTGCTGGGAGGGAGGTGAGAGGGGTTCTCCCTCTGTTGACTGCCAGAGGTGCTTAGATCACAGGCTGGTTGAGGCTGGAAGAGACCTCTGGAGGTCATCTGGTCCAAAACCCCTGCTCAGGGTCACACAGATGCAGGGTCACGCAGATGATGCATATAAGCTTAAAATAGGTGTTTAGCTCTTAGCTGGATATACACTTTGGGCACAGAAGAGTTTGTAAACTAAAGATCTTATCTTTCAAGATGATGTACATGAAGCAGACCTGGTTGTAGGTTTTCAGTGCTGCCTGAAGATGACTTATCAGCTATCTTTAATACAAGTAACATGCAGGATGACTCAGCCTTATAGAGGTGATGAAAAGACATTTTTCTAGTCTTCATCCTAATTCACTTGTGCAACAGTGGGTGTATACTCATTTCCGTATTTCCTTTTCCATAGTAATTCTTTTTATTATTTACTGAGATAAAATTACCTTAAAAGACCTTAATAATAGAACACCTTTTCAGTAGTTGCTGCTTTTAGCTGCCACAAAAAGATGACTATTTCCTTGAATTCACAGCTATGAGCTCAGTGGTATTTGGCAGTAGGTTTTACTCCGCCTTCTCCCTCCTGCTCTTCTACACTATTGGTAGTCCCTAAGGGCTACTGTAGTATTTGAAATTCACTGCAATATACCCAGACATTGATATCAATATGTTTATGATTTTTAAAAAGCCTTAAATTTAGCACGGTGTGTCACTGTGCTGCCCAATATCCTTGAAAGTTTGAAATGTTTCTGAACGTACACCTGTGAAACTCTTCTAATTTACTGTGCGTTAAAATCTATTGGGAAAGAGAGGCTGTCAGTCTGAGATTAATCAATTTCATAATTGGTCTAAGTACTTTTAAGTAGTCAATTTTGGTATTCATTAACTGAAGTGCACCATGTGGTTATCTTAGGATATCTAGTTTGTTTATGAGTTTTGTTGAACCATCCTAACACACAGATGCATCAGATATTGTGGTAAATCATGCAGATAGGTTAGAAATGCTACTATATTTTATACTCATGGAATGATGCTCCATTGAAGCAGTTTTAGTGTCCTTTAGATATGTTCACAGTTTTAGCACTGTCAGCATCCTAAGTAGTTCAGATTCTTATAATTCCTGTAGGGGAGAAATACAGAACAAAAAACAGTTAGGATTTTCTATTGGGTGTTGGCCTGGACTTGTTAATGTGTTTTCTCTGCAATTTTTTTTTGCTGTTCTCCAGTTTCACATTCTTGCCTGAGGCTTCAAATTATCCATCTAGTAATTTCTGTTACGTATTCATTGCTCAGCTCTGGCTTCTATTATCCAAGTATACATAAGGTGTGTTTTGCTGTCGTGACAGTTCTGGGTTGATTGCTGCATCATCAGATAAAAAAATAATCTGCTGTGGTTGAGCTGATGGCGAAAGTACAAGGAAAGTGTCTACATACTGAATAATAAGCCTTGGCTTCTTTATGCATGGGCTTATATGTGTCCATAATTAAGGAATCTTTTATTACAGCAACAATCCCTCTCTCATGTAGGGCTAATTACAGTTATAATTCATAAAGATAAAGTGTAGGCAAGATTTATCTAGCAGATGGTTTGTGTAGCAAGATGTATCTTTATGTCTTCTGGGGTGTAGATCAAACTACTCGTGAGAAAAGGAAAGGGGTGTATGTTCCAGAGGAAGCTATCTAAGGCAGGGGGATTAAACGATGATAAGGTAAGAGTTTACTGAAGAATTAGTCAGAAATGAGTGTCATACTGCGACGACTTATAGAATTAAAATTATTTTCTGACAGCTTTTCCTTGTATCATATATTTATTTTGATCCAAAACTAATATCCTCATGCATGATATGATACATTTAAGTTATTAATAATGAGTTTTGCAGCAACTTTTGCAATTCTCAAAACGGATCATAATGGAAAAAATCCAAAGTGGAAGAATCATTTTATTTTATTCAGTGTACTGCTTATTTGTTCTGACTTTGAAACTGTAAACAAGGACAGTGTCCCTGCTTATGGATAGACAGTAGTCCTCAAAACTGTGTTTTTGCATCTGCCTGACACCAATCTAGTGTCAGTAATGCACCTAGTCATGACTTAGAATTCTTCTGAGATAGTTCCAAGAACGGGACATCTGGTAATACCTTACCTCATACAGTAATAACTAAGGACCAAATTCAATTAAGTCATGATAGTCTCTCCTAAAAATTAGTAGGGTCAAATAATATAGTCAGATTCACTCAAACAGAATACTTTGTAAAGAACTGTCAGCTGTGACAATGTATATATATACACATTGCTCTTCCATTAAATAGTTTCTACACAGACATGGGAATTAGCTAGATTACAGTCCTGGATCAAGAAATTTACACCAACAATCAAAGAACTGAGCAGAAACAATTGCTCCTAAATACCATTTGGTATTCACAACTGCGTGTCCTGTGATGCAGTCAAGAAAGGATCTTTTTGAGGAAAGAGACAGAGCTAAAACTAATCATCACTTATCACATTATTAATAATAATTATCCAGTAGTTCTGCAATATAATAGCCTCCCAGTTAACTGTGGGTGGATTGATTGGGTGATGTACAGCAACTCTTCATCCTGATACCTTCAGGATTATTACACCACCCATTCTTGGCACATGGAGTACGGTGTTCACATCTGGCTGCTGTGCACTGTACTGTAAGGCTCTCTCATCTCTGTGGAAGCAGGTTTACAGAGTCTTCAAAAATCTATGTACTCCTCTGCTCTTAAAGCCCAATTTGTATGTTTTGAATGATCTGTGCTTTTTCTTTGGTTTGCACAAATTGTCTTCTCTTGTTACCAAGATTACCTTGGATAATCAAGAGTTGACTCTACTGTCAGTTGAGGTAAAGTGTCATTGTTTTTCCATTTTTTTCCACTTGGCTCATATCAGTAATCCTGTTGCCTCCAAAAGATGTTTAATGGCTCAAAACCAAGATGATGGAGTGGAGATTCAGGTGGGAAGTGTTTATTTTTTATGACATTTGATGTGTATTATCAAGGACTTATTTCTCCTGATACCAAGTGTGAGGGCACCTTAAGGCCCGACATATTGAAGCCTTATGTCAGCCTGTCTTCCCGTCCTGCATGTATCAGTATCTGATCCTTGACCTTCAGTCTTTAAATTTAGATCACTTTCCTTCACTGGAAGGTTTGAAGGGGTAAGTATGGATAAGCTTTGCTCTTTGTCCTCCTCCACACCCTACCTTTTCTCTGTGAGAACTGTGGATGTATCTTCCATGTGAGTCAACAGGCATCCATGCTTGACAATTCTTGGGTAGGCATTGAGGGATGCACCCTTTCCTGACAATTTAAGAGTGTTATCCTGTATTTTATGGTGCGCAGAGTGTCGTGGCACTGGTGTTTCATCCTATGCTCTTCACCATACTAGTTGAACTCCTCCTAGGAGTATGTTAAGCAGTGTAACTAAGAGTCGAATGTTTTTTTTGTTCTTGCAGCCTCTCCGGGGGGGAGGAGAATGTGCAGTAAAATACTTTGTTTTACTTGGTTGACTTTTAACTTCCATGCTATGTACCAAAGTGGAAGGGTAAGAAATGTTTCAAAGAAATTGCTATGAAGTAATTGCAACTAAACTGAGGTGTGCTGTATTGTATTCCACAAAGCCCAGGGGCAAACCCCAATTCCCTGGCTATTTGTTCTGATGGTTTCTTGAATCTCTTAATTTTTGAGACTAAAAGCAGTGTTTGTGATATAGAGACGGCCAAGGAATGCATTTGGGATTAAATTTAAAGGTTGGACTTGATAATCTTAAAGGTCTTTTCCAACCTATTTGATTTTATGATTCTGTAAATCCACTGTACCAACATAAATTCATAAAGAAATACTTGATTTCTGTGCATGGCAGTCTGAGAAATAAAAGCAGATAAAACATCATTCACTGATGAGATTTAGGGCCTTTCTGGGGAGGGATTTCCATAGGAAAATAAAATGAGACATGGTAGTTATGTTCTGTGCCTACTGTTTGCACCTGGAAGAAAGTCTGGATAATATTTATCCTGCTCTTGCTGTTCTGGCCTAAAGCAGAAGGAAATCTTGCAGGTGTGAGGGACTTTTCCAGGACTAGGAATACAATGGTGCCCTCTTGTGTGAAAGGGATATTTTAACATGTAACATTTAATTTAGCATTAACTAAATCTAAAATTAAAATACTATCTATGAGAGTGCCAATAAGATACAGGTAATGGTTTTCAAAAAAAGTTTAAATGGTCTATTAGCCTAGCCATACTGTTAGTATAGGTGTGCTCTTCTAGCTTTAATTGTTAGAAATGTGATTCCTTTCTCTTATGCGTTAACACTTCTCTAAGCCAGGAAATGTATTACCAAACCCCATCTGTAATTTAGTTCTTTCCAATCCCTCCTGCATTGGTAGTGAAGCCAACTAGCTATATTGTCCATGTGAAAGTGTTAAGTAAATTACTGGCTTTGCTGAAGTCAGTGGTGATTTTCTTATTGATTTCAGTAGAACTGGAGCTTTATCTTTGGTGCTTTCTCTGACTCAGGTATCCTGTGCACAATGAGATTTCTCTTTCTTTGCATTTGCAGGTGGTATTTTTAACAGCTTCTGCCATGAGGCTCCTGCATCTTTACCTTCCATGGTACTGAAAAGCATGAAGATCTCAACAGTGATGAAATGTGCCCAAGGAAGCCCATGCTCTCTTCATTTAAACATTAAAGGAACACTGAGTCTGGATGGTAGGAAGCAGATTTGCTACTGAATATTTCTGTTTACTTTTTGTTTATGGCTTTTCAGCCAAATTTTGTTCTATATTGCGATATTTGTGTCCAAGCTGTTTTCATGTAATTAGAAAGATATTTTTTTTGTGAAACCATTTTACTACAAAACAGGATAAAGCTGTGGCGCTTCTCAAGGGAGTGAGAACTGAGATAGTGAATTAAAGACAACTGAATTTTTCCTTCCAACATAATACACTTATCCTCTACCAGTGCCCCAGGCATACTGCTGCCCTTTTCTTTCTTGCTCTGACATGCGTGCATGCACACACACACACACTAATTCTCTCTGCCCTGCTAACCCAGACATGAGTGACTGACCCAATAGAAGGAAAAAACAGATTATGTGTCTGAGGTTACAATTCTGCTCCAGAATAAAATGAAAGCACTCAGACTTTTGGGGCATAGTCTATTTTTACTAACACTCCACCATTCGTGTGCTTAGTGTGTTGCTATTTAGATATTTCCTGGTGTACTTCACTCAGAGTTAATAGGTTTTGTTTTGTTTTGTTTTGTTTTGTTTTAATTTGCATGAGATTTTGCATAATTAAAGTTTCTGTTTGTAGCAATCTGCATGACATCCTTCCTCCTACTCCCATTTGTGTGTTATATATAATGTCCCTTTTTTAACAAGATAAAACACCTGTGCTTTTCACTCAGAAGGAAAGCTTACAATATGATATATTTTCATTTATTTTTTCTTTTTCTTAAAGATGCTCAAATTCTGGTTTTGAAATCTATTCCTAACTCATTTCAGAGAATATCCGTGGGCTGGAAATCTGCTCTCTTTCACTGGACACACAGCAATCTCAGTGCGTAAATGTGAGGTTTGCTAGAAAAAAAAGCAAGATGCTTAATGGAAAAAAGGTAGATTTCTTTATTTTGGGTTGATATTCTTTTAAATGTTTATGAGACTTTGGGAAAATAAGGAGCTATATCTCCTATTTTCTGTTTTTGTTGATTTTGTGGAAAACTGCAATGAAATGTATGCTTCAGCATTGTTAGATGAAACTAAAAAAATGTCCTTTTACAACCTATAAGTTGAATTCTCCACCATTTTTGTACTTCCTCCACTTACATTTTTGCAGGAGAAGCTTCCTCTTCAAAGCCTAATTTTCACATCAATCTTGCTAGCTTTCCTTTTGCACCCACCAAATTGTTGGAAAACTTTTGTAACTCCAAATGATGGGAAGCACAATTCCACAGGGATTTTAAACGCATACATATGATTTATGTAAGTCCAGCCATCTAAGTGGAATTTGCACATCTAGAAGACAGCCATTGTGTCCTAAACTCATGGTAATAAATGCAACAACAGAGTACAATTTTTTGCTTAATTAAACCCAGAAGTATTTGTTATCAAAATTTGCAATTGGGGATAAAACATAAGAACCATCCTTGTCCAACTGTTTGAAAGACAGTTACTGGTGGGTAACTGTTATTAAAATGTGTTACTTCATGTGCTTTGTAAATGTTACATTGATTGCACATGTGAAATAAAGTTCTTGCCCCAAACCGCAATTGCAGTATATGCTCTGTACCACTTGATGATCAAACAGTCTTACAGGCAATGCAGGGCCAGCATTGAACAACTGGTGGCTTTCAAAGTAAGCTAAGTTTATAGGCAATAATCAACAAATACATTTAATTAAATTTTCTTAGTTTTAGCTCAGTGACTGTAAGATGCATTTTCCCCTCCAAATGCCTTGTACCAAATAAGAATATACACAACATGAAAACCTACATGGAATTTAATAGTTACTGCTGTCAGAATAACGTGCTGTAACTGGACCTCAGCTTTTGTTACCTAAATTATTTTCTCTCTCACAAACTGTTACTGGAGCAAACATATTTGCTGAAGTTGCCATTAAATCTTTAAACAGGCTTTTTTTCCCCCTATCTTGCAACTGTTTGTGCTTGTAAAATGCCCACAGACTGGGACTTTTGGCAGTGTGAAAGAAGTTTTTGCTTTTGAAGTCCAACAAGCCTTGGATACCTGTATTTCTATGCTTTTAGGATTAATTGATGGCCTGTAAATATTCAGATTTGTGGAAGTGACAAAAACAGCAACATCCTGAATTAGAAATAATGATACCCTTCGAAATCTTGATTATTTTACATTCTTACTGCTACAATATCTGAGACTGCTTATTGCTCCTTGTAAATATAAACAAATATGATCAAAGAATATTACTTGCTTAACTCTGATGACCAGTGGTTTTCATGTATTCTGGAAGTCACACACAAACTTGATTTTGTAAATGTTTTAAACAGGTACAGATACAATTCAATTGCATTGAAGTCAATGTAGCACAGCACATCTATGTGACCATGAAAACAGTACCAAATTACTGTGAAGTCAAGAGGAGTCAGGAATACTTTGTTGAAGGTAGGAAAACATCTTAAACCAGATGTTTTTCAAGAAACATCTTCTCAAATAAAAAAACACAACCCCCAAAAAAGCCCAAATGCAAAGCCAAATCACATTCTGGGATACACTGATCTAATTGATGGTTGTTCATGTATGCAAAGACCAGTCTTATTCTGCATTTTGATGATTTATTTTATGCATATGAATGTCTGACTTGCTATAAAAAAGAGAGCAGAGTTTATATCTAACAGTACATGGGAAACTGAACCACACTATGTGTTCATCCTAATTGGCCTTCTTGTAACTGGCATGTGCTCTTTCTCTCCCTGCAGGTTCAGTTCTCTGTACTCTGTGCAGAATGTTGAGCCTCTGCCTCTCTTCATAGTTAGGCCACAGGTGGTTTCAGAGACTGAAGAAAATTCAATGAGAAAATGCAAAGAAATTTCTTTTACTTTCATTAGCTAGCTGTTCTGTCTCTTGATTTCATGTAACTAGATAAGGATAGGTATTACTTTTCCACGGTTTTAGGGTAAAGCGCCTACCATATGCATCTATAAATAGCTTCAGTGCTGTGGTCTAACCAAGATGCAGTGTGGCTAGTGGAGACTAAATGGTGGTGCAAAAAGTGAAATGAGACCCCATGTTTGATCCAGTGCCTGGGACTGTCCTGCCTTCCCATCCCCAGAGGCCGTGCATGGGTACCTCTTCCCCTTTCCCGCTGGTAGAGTGTCATCCCTTCCACACAGGCACATTTTAGCACTTTCACGCTTTCCTTGGAGTAAAGCCTTCTTGCGTTTAAAAAGCCTTTCTTGATAAATCCTGTTTCACTGTTGAAGTAGATATGTACTTTGTGAATAAAGAGGGGGAGGAAGTAAGGTTTTATAAAGATGAGTTTTAAGACACTCTTCAGACAGTAAGGGTGAGTAAACAAACGGAAATAGGAAATATTTCCCAGGGAAAAGAGTTGTGTGGGAAATGACAGCAAAGTGCTGCCCTGATTTAGGCAAGGAGAGGTGAAAACAGTAGGCAGAATATTATGAGCTGATACAGTGTTCTTAAATCAAGATTTAATTTTTGGAGATACAAATATTAGGTATTAGTTCTGAAAGAATTACTTGGGCTGTAATTCTCCCTGGGAGCTAAATAAGGTGTTTCTAAGCCTAGAGTACTGTCAGAATAGCAAAAATACGAAGTTATTTATAATAGAGGAACGTGCTTGGTAAACAACAGGAGTAGCTTTCAAGGAAAGGATAACTGAAATAATAATAATAATAGGAACAACAACAACAATTATTATTATTAATTAAATTACCGTTAGGTACTAGGTAAAGAAGTGCAGTGTTACAATCTAGACTGCCACCTTAAACTGCTGCTGAGGTTTTCCAGTAGAAATTCCCCACGAGTGAGATATTTGCTTAAAGCAAGTTGTGATATAATCTCTGTGTGTGGCAAGGGTACTTTTCTTTTTTGTGTGTATCTAGAAGTGGATGCAAATCTGCCTTTAAAAAGCAGGCATAAGAGAGAGGTTTCTTGTTGGGAAGCTTTTGGATAATTTGGCAGTTTGTTTACACAGTTATATAAATAAAGCAGCACTGAAGAAAACTCTAGCTTCTATTTTGCAGATTGCAGAAACAGTGATGTGGGAAAATATATTCCAGCTTGTTCAGGTGAGTTGATCTTTTATACAGTTTAAAGCTGTGAGATATTTCTGGCAATATATACAGAGAAATGTTTTCATAGCTGAATAATCAGGGAAAAAAAACAGTGATTTACAACTACCATTGCTTATAATTACCATATAGTTGATAGGTAATGTCCTGGAAGGTGTGTTTCTTTATATTGACTTGGAAATTCTAGGTAGCAGATAAAGATATTGACAACCTATTTAATACTTAAAATTTTGGAAATCAGTTTGTGCCCTTTTAATTCTTTTCAGATTGCTGGTTTTATATTTTAACTGTGAACAGATCTCATAAATAAATTAATTTGCCAAACTGCTATCCTGATTTTGGCACACCCACGAATAAAAAAAAACCCCACCATCCCCACCACTGTATTTGTCTAACATAGTTGCACATATAGCCGTGGTGGATGCACGACCCCGGGGGCATTCAAGGCCAGGCTGGATGTGTTTCTGGGCAACCTGATCTAGTTGAAGATGTCCCTGCTCATTGCAGGGAGGTTGGACTAGATGAGCTTTGAAGATCCTTTCCAATCCAAACCATTATATGATTCCATGGTATTCTCTATGTAATGAAATTGAAACCTTGGTATAATCAACTTTTGTAGTAGTTGTAGTGTATATATTTCAGGTATTTGTACATTAACTACATGAGATTTCAAGTACTAAGACTGAGGTACAATCAGTAAGTGTCCTGGCCTCTTAGTACTGCCAATGCTCATTTTAAACAGAAAAATATTGAAATTTATTCTCATGAAAATTATTGTATTTAAAAAAATAATACTATATTTAAGAATATCAGAATATAAAAGTTATAAAATTCATTCTGTACCTTTTCTAAAGAAATAACAAAATAGAAATAATAAAGTAATAAAGAAACAGATGTGAATTTCATGCTTGAATTTTCTTTTTCAGCTGGAAAGTTTGATTATAATGTAGACAGAGCAAGGAAAATTATTTCAGTGAATGTATCCAACTTTATTCGAGATCAAGATTATTACATTCGCCTGTGCCACAAATGGTTTACTTGTGAAGATGTAGGAGCATTTGCTGTGGTGAGTTAAAGCTCAAAGCAGTTTGCTGAACTGGTGGGAGGTGATTTGTATGAGGAAATGCTCATTGAGATCATAGTCATAGGAAATGGCTTTCTGTAGCTTTATTTAGCTTTATTAAAACTAATTTACTGTCCTGGCTTCATGGCTGTCTTTTTAATTTCAGATAAAAGGGAAGGAATCATTAAAATCAGTTTCTCTGAAATATTCTCAGCTACTGCCTTGTCTTTGCATTGAGGTAATGCAATTTGTAATTTACTATATACTTGTGTTTCTGATTAAAGAAATTTTATCTCTGATTTGTGCTAAGAAAGGGGGAAAAATCTGTAAGAAAAAGGTTCTAGACCTAAGTTTTTTACGAAGACTTGTCTAACTTTATGTTTATGTAAATGAAGAATATATTTTTTAAGGACACAATAATTAAAACACGGAGATAAGAAAATGGGATACAATTTACATTAATTTATGGAAAGCATTGTGTAAGATTAATTTGACTGGTTTTTTTTCTAAGCAATGAAAAGAAGGAAAATTTAATCTGACTGAATTTCAGCGTAGCATCTGATATAGTATTGCATGAGAAACTAAAAGAGGAACTGAAGAAGCTGGGGGTGAGAACAAGATTTGTATGGTAGATAACACCTAGCTGGAGGGCTAACTTGACTACTCCTGTTGAATGGGACTGTGCTAGGAGGAAAGTTAAGTAAGGACCACACTTAGAGTAGTTTTTGTATAAATGTTTTCATCAATGACATGGGCACAAAAAGTGTGAATGTGTTAGAGATTTGCTGATAACACAGTGGAGAGGTGTAATCAAAACGAAAGAGGGTCGGGATAACTGGAAGAGACTAGAGATCTTTATATGTGACGTAACTAAAGGAGGATAAAGTGTAACATATGAAGGGCAAGTTCATGCACTTGTTCTAATAGAAAGAATTACTGTAAGATGCGAGTCTTCATTTAGAAATAACAGTGGAGGAAAAAAGATCTGTGTGTAATAGTTCATTGCAGGATGTTTAAACTAACATGCTTACATGATGTAAATGTGAACAACGGTCTAGTGCATTAGGTTATTCTAAACTAACAGGAAAGTACGGGCAAGGCCTTCTTTGAATACTGCTTATGTTTCTTGTATCTGTACTCAAAAAAGATAGATTCACATGAAAGATGTACATAAAAATCTAAAATGGTTGGGGAATGGAGAGACTTATAATAAAGATTCAAAGAACATGGTTTTATTAGCATAGTAAAACACATGAAAATAGAAAATACATTTGTGGTCTAAATACATATCAGAAAGGTCACTTATACAGAAAAATAACAGCTTTTTAAGCTAAAGCCATTCTTGCCACAAGAATGAAGAAAACATCATTTCATGAATATATTCAGGATAGCTACAGACTTTTTTTACTTTTTATTTCTGATCATCTGAGAAGTGAGATTTTTGGAATATATTTCATAAAAAGTTATAAAAAGTCACCAGCCCAATTTAAAATGATCTTGGTAAGATATAAAGATACCATGTGAACCTAGTTTCTCAGTGAATTTTGGGATAGGATTTAAACCTCATGGATTAAGATACTTAAATGTTGATGTCCTCTTGTAGATATCTACAATTGAATTAGATGTCCAGACTCTTTATTCAATGGAGATCTAGTTAATGTAGTCAGTTAACCAACCAAATGTTGATGGCTATTCTGAGATGTGATGGATAGTACTGTAGACTGCATTGGCTTGACTCCATTTGGTCATTGTAATAGTAATTTGGGCACTTCACTCACACACACTCAGATGTGTGCGCTGTAGGCACCTAAAATCATATACCTTAATATGCAAGTTGAACCACGGGTCTTTTCCAAGCCTAGGGATTTTTTTATTCCACTCTGAAAGGTATGAGGTCACGGGAAAGATATTATTCCTCTCAGGGTATACGCAGAGAATTCCACAATACAATTGCTGGGCAAACAGATGGGAACTGTGAGTAATAGGAACATTTGCACATTAATCTAAATAATTAGGTTATAATAATAGCCATGCACATATGCTTGCAGATTGGGCTGAGCTTTAGTCCTCAGATTTTAAGAATACATCTTTTACCACTACAAAGGCCAGAAGGTCTGATATTGAGATTCTTGAATGTCTTTTATTATCCCTGGAAAGTAATGACACTGTAACAAACTTAATGAAAATCAAACTGGAAGTCTTTCTACAGGAAATTGAGCTAAATATATGACTCAGAAATAGTAACAATATAGTATTAGAAGGGATCCCCTTGGTTCATCAGCTCCAGTTCCCGTAACGACAAACAGTAAAATAGATATCCAGTGCAAAAGTTTATTTTAAAAAATACTTCCAAAGCTTTCTAATAAACACAACATCTTTATCTTTGGTGGAAAGGTTTTCTGTCTTATTATGACTAGAATGTTAAAAACTGTTGTATCTGAGAACCTCTAGCTAATGACCACTTTTGGGGTTGTAGGGCTGGCTGGCAATTCCAGATGCAAGGAGGATACAACTTTGCCCTTTTGAAAATGGCAAGTACTATGTGATTACTTTTTATATATGAGTAGCTCCAGTGGTATGTCACAATTTGAAATTCACTTAAAGTTAAAACCATACATTGCAAAACTTCAAGGAAATCATCATGATTGTTTTGTTTCACTGTGGGTAGACTAAAGAACTTACTCTCAGACCAAATTGTTCACCAAGTTTATGCCAATATAAACACTAAGTAACTTTCCAGTAATTTCCCCCATTTTCTAAGTCACACACAAACTGGCCAGAAGGAGGAAAAGCCACTGAGGTCAGCTTTGCAATACTGCTATGAGAAGAGGACTTCAGGGAGAGATTTTCCTCTTTATTGAGCCCAGTTTTAATTTCCAATTTATTTTATTGTGGAAGAATATAGAGTTTATGACACTACCATTCCTTTATAGCAATGGAGTGAAGTTTGAATAAATAAATTTTCTCTATTTATGCAATAGAGAGCACAAACAGGAGTGCTCTGTCTGTAGCTATGTATATGCCATGTAGTCAGATCTGGCTTAAAGGTTATCAAAGCAAAGCCTATTGTCCATCTGCAGTATGAAGTCCTACCCTCTATTCTCAGTAGCTGTTCAGCTTGAGAATGGGTCTCATGGGGCACAGGTTGGTTTTTTCCAGTTTTTCTCTTATTCCTACCTATTTCCTGTGCTTGGAATAGTTATGATTTGCAAGTGCAGGAAATCTGGATCATGGATCCCATGATTCTTTTCTTCCTTTTTTATTCTGTGTCTTTTCCTTCCCCTCCAACTGCAGTCATTCTCTAATGCCATTCTCTGATGCTCTGAAGCATAGGTTACAAACCTTTATGTAGTCACAGGAAGGACAAAACTGCAGTTTTGATGGGTGAAAATACCAAGGAAATGGAAAAGCAATGGTTTTGGTTTTAAGCACATGCATAGTTACCAGGTTTATGAACAATTCTGATTCATCTTTAGACATCTTTAATAACATTTCCACTCTCTGTGCACAGATACGAAGGCGCTATGGGATAATATTGTTTATAACCCAGTGACACAAACCCTAGCTTGGGAGCCAGCCTGTCCTGTGCTTGTCATGGTTAACCTATGCAGGTTAATGAAGTCTAATGACTACTGTGAAGATATACAAAACTCTTCCAGAAGTTCTCCTGAGAAAGTAAGAGCTGTGCAGATTTGTTCAAACTGTGAGGTTGAAAGCCACTACCAAAGGCATAACGTGAAGAGCTGGACTTTGGAAAAAAAGCAGCTGCAAATTCTTCTCTTCTTCTCTGATACTTAAAACTATTCATAAACACAGTCTGTTCTTGTACACTAACCACATGATTTATTCAAAATGCTCACTGACTCACTACTAAGAAATAAAAAGTGGAGATGACTGTGAAGCTAGTAATGTTTGCTAAATTCTTTGGGGTAAATTGGGTCTGCTTTTCATTTATAGTAAAAGCATGATTCATCTGCCCCGACATTTTTAAAAGATAGGTGTTCAAGTCTATGCTATTCATGTCAGATGCCCTTTAAAGTAAGTGAAAGAGACATACTGAGAGAACAATTCTTTTCATTTGAAGATAGGCATAAAAGAAAGATAGGAGGGATTTCCCTCTGAAGGTACCTCATTCTTTTAACTGAATCTATTATTGGGTCAGATTTGGATATTTAACATTTAGACACCTAAACTGTTAGCGAGATGAGGCTAAGCATCATTAAATCTTACTGAAGACACGATGGTGCTTTGGTAAGGCACAGTTGCTTTGTACTCTATTAAGATCTCTTTGAAGTGTCTTCCTCAGCCTGGTCCGATGTCTCAAAATTGTGCATGTTGAAATCCAGGGTCCCTGGGTTCTTCCAGCACTTATGTTCTAAAATTGAAAAGGGTTTTTACTACACGTATCTTTCACTGCTTCATACTTTAATCTGAAGTCTCATGATGCTGATTTATGGATTTATGAAGTAGGTTGGTTAGAATTCTAGCTTTTGTCTTGAAAAGTAGGTTTCTGGCTTTGCTGTCTTTGTGGAGATGAGCCAGAAAATTTGAGGTAACAACTGAAAAGGCAAATAAAATCCAATAAAAATTCTTAATTTTTGAAACTTTATGAGTATTATTCTGATGACATGATCTGGGGGAACTGACTCAAGCCTGTTGAATGCTTTTTGATTAGGAACTCCTGGCCAAGTGTTTAGTGATTCTTCAGATTCACCATTTTATGGCTTGCAGCAAAACTTTGATCTTGCAAAGGCAAATATATTTAATTTTACACATGTGAGTGGCCCCTGTGGGATTTGTCATCTGCTGACAACAAGCACAACTCTTTGCTTGAAGAGGAGAAAAATAAAAAAGCCTAAAATGAGGTTTGGCTGGCAGTACTCATCTCCATTACCCATAACACAATCCAGTGTTATTTTATTACAGACAAGGAGGGTATTTACTCATTGCTTTTACTGACTGAATATAAATTCATTGACAGAATAAATTTCCTTTTTCCTCTAATTAATTCTAAAAGGTTTGATATTGAATTTGGTTCATTTATTGTGCAGTAACCCTGAAAAACTTCTCAATAGTGTGCTGGAGGTGGCTGCAGAGTTACTCAGGTAGTGCTAGCTCCCCCAGTAAATCTACACAATGCTCCATCCTCTAATACTATGCCCATATACTGACTTAGGCCCAAAAGCTACATAACTCTTCAAATTAGGATAGGGCTTTCTCTGTTGATGGTAATGCTGTCTCCATATCTGAGTGGACTCTTACAGAACTATCTTCTGTGACCATCTTGTAGGTACACATGAGGATATACATTATGTTCTTATCAAAAAAGTTACAGGAAAGAGGTGTTTGGTCACAATGCCATGTGTTGTGTTCACTCACTTGAGCAACAGTGTTTCTTAAGAAAGATCACTTACATGGGTAGCAATTGTTCATAGGAGACAAGGCTTTTTATGGTGAAGCCCTTGGTGGGTAAACGGTTGTTAGGAAAAGAACATTTTGTAGGTCACTTAAATGGATGTCTAAAATTCAGATTACTTTTAATGCTTTTCTGGAATAGGGATACTAAAAGTTAAAGTATTTCTGAACTGAATGTGGAATGGCACTCGAGGGTGTATGTCTCAATGTTCTGCTGAGTTGTTGATGAGTGGTAAATAAGGTACTGAAACGAGGCTGTGTAATCAGAATTTTGCACAGGCACCACCATAGAATCAATTAATTGAGCTGTAATGGGTCAGACTGACTGCATAAAATGCTACATGTTACAGATAAAAAGAAGTAAATTGTTAATCCAAAGTAGTGATTGTTTCTATTCTTACTGTTTTGTGTGCTTAATTTCTTGGGATGTTTATAGAGGATACAAACCAGTTCCTTTCTCAATAATCAAACCATGCATATTTTGGGCAATTGCTTTTGTGAAGCTAGTTAATGAAACCAGCTAATGCCCTCTGCTCTCTTTTCAAGCAGGTTAAATATTCTCGTGTGGACACTCACCCGAGGCTTTGCATGAAGGTAAAGAGATTTCTTTTTAAAACACCTATTAACTGCCTTCTTCCCGTCAGCTCTAAAAAAATGAGTTGCTAATATTCTTTAGGATCCATATTTTGTTTCATAGCTTTGCTGAATGGGAAGTAAGAACAAAGGAAATGTGAAAGATTGGACTAAAAGAAGGTTCTTTGGAAGTGCACCAACAATGATAGATAGGGGACAGGTCAGATTGTGTGCTCTGTTTTCTCTGCTTAAGAAAAGCAGGGAAAAAATGGTTTAGGTCAATGCAAACTCTGAAGTATGCACTAAACTTAATGTAAAAGGTTTTCCATATTAGGTACTTGTTAATAACAATGATCGATATGCTACATTTAGTGGAGTGTCTTTTATTATTCTAGTTGAGAAAAAGATGCCACATAAGGTTAATATAGGTATATTATTGCTTTCTTTTAGATTACTTTTAAGTCAATGGAACTACATGTTTCTGTAAAATAAGCATGTGTATAAATACCTGAAGTATTGGGGGACCTAATTTAAATCAAGTGTTGGAAGATACCATAGGCAGAAAAGGTGTGAATTCATTTTCTCCAACTTTCTGGAATGCACTGATCTGTATGAATGAATCTGTAGCCACAGACTGAAACTGAAAATTCAGTTTTCGTAACAGATTTCTCTGCTTTCAGTTTACAACCAAACAAGGCTCTTGGGTTAAATGTCCATTTGCTCATGGAGAATTTCCAGGTAAATATAGACTTTTTAATTACATAATATTAAATAGTGAAAAATATTTATATCAGTCACTAGATATGACCCTTCTCTAGTAAGCAGATGAGATGTGTTCACAACACTGTACCTTATAAATTATAGCAAAGAGATTTGACAGCTTGTTACTTCTATGTAACCCCAGTAGATCAAGTGTTTATCAGTATAAAAAGTAACTTGTGGGAATAAAAAAAACTACATATCACTTGATGGCACTTAACAAACTAAAAAGGCATTTATTTTAGATATAGCAACTTAGAATATATGTCCTTGTACATCTAAAAGTAAGTCTTTTCCCCTAATATCAGCTTGGAAAATGAGAACTGCTGAAGTTGCAGAACAAATACAAGTTTTCTTCACATCCCAAACCAAGGCACAATTCTCAGTACTTGTGTGTAACAGGACGCAGCTGGCCTCATGTGAATCTCTTGGGATGCGCCATTCAGTCTCTGTGGTTTGTATATATTATTTCTTAAACACTCTAAGACTTTTTGACAGATCTAACTGCATTCATTTATTTATTATTGTTTATCGCTCTGCAGCTTGAAAGCATTAATAAACCCATGTACATATTGGAACAATTACTGGAACTTTTTTAAAGTTGTAGTTCTAATTCTGATCTCACACTGAAGCAAGAAATAAATAAAGATCCTGAAGTCAAATGAATCACATTAAAGGAAGTGACTATTGAGTGAAAACTTAATATTCTTTTAACATCATTTTGTGGTGTAGTATTTGTATTATGTATATAGCAAATGATAGTGTTAGTGTTTCATATATGGGTCACTGGTACAGCTGACCTGGAAAATTTCACATCATCAAATGTAAGATTTGAGGCATAAATCCATGATAATCTTGAGCTGCTCTGACTTCCACAGCTGCCAAAACAATCTCAACACTCAAAAAAAGGTAAGTTTTCAGCCAAATTAGCTTTTTGAGCCAGCAGACTGTGTGAGTACACAACTGCTTCTTCCAGCAAAGCTGGGGGAGAGAAGGAAGAGATTATGGGAGGGTGATTTCTGTTTCAGGCACAGCTAGTGACTTCTGTCTTGCAGCTAAGCCCGTATCATGCATTTTCAGTGCAGCAAGTTGTCCTGCTCTTGCCCTTCAGCGCAGCCTGCCAGAGTTACCCTGTTGGACTGACCTGTGATCTAGCAAGAGGTACATCTGGAATGTGGGGTCAAGGAGCAGAAGAATGGCCATAGCATTATTTTTCAAATAGGAGAATATTAGCAGGATAGGTCCTAGGAGCTACTAGGACCACTATGCTGCAAGGTATCCAGCTGGTTCAGGAGCCAGCTCCTTGGTAGTGTTACGTCCACCCCCAAATGTGTGCCCCTGCTGTCTGCTCCCCTGACCAGGTATACGAGATGTCGTATGATGGACTTTGAGAAAGTTGAGAAATCCAGATATTGTGATTTCCACTGTTATCCCTGACTGTGTGCATTGACTTCACTCTGCTGTAGAGGGTTGTCCTTTTGAAGAGAGAAGCATGTTGTAGCTCCTACACCTCTCCCCTTTTTAGGATACATACCAGCTGTACTTCTTTCTTGCCACTGTATGCAGGTACATGCTGCAGCTGTGACTTTTTGAAGTACCTCTGATGCTTTCACTGTGCAGGGTGTACATACCAGGGGGTATATACGAAGCAGGCCTCTATGAAAAAGGGCTTCTTAAACTGAAAAGAGGGGGCACTGACAGCTGAATTAATTTTCTAGTGAATCAGTTTAGCTCTTACACCTCTGGTGCTGAATGCAACAGAGCAGCTGTTAAAAGCAAAGTTTCCTAACTCAGTTTTGCTGCTCAAGCTGAGAACATACTTTAGTGGAACAATATAACTGCTCCTGCAGGTGGTCCTAGAGCTGAATAATCACGGAGAAAATCCTGGGAAGAAACAGCTCTCCAAATCAACAGACCAGAGAGGGCATTGTGGTGCTCTCAAGAGCATGTCCTAGTGGGGCAAGGTATTTGGGGAAATGCTGTGTTACTGGCAGAGACGGAGATCTGTATGGTAGAAGAGTTGTCCAACACTGTGTTCAGTGAACACTTACAGTGGCACTGAACTGGCTTATTTCATATGAATCTGTGGAATTTAGGGTTTTAAAGGTTTCCTGTGTGAATTGTTGAGAAGAGGTACCAGTAAGTCACAGCTAGGTTTTGAAATGTGCGTTTTGTGAAGGGCACTGATACATTTTAAAATGCTGTTTTCTTCCCTCTTTTACAAGCTGTTATATCCTCGGCTATTGTGGCAGGATGGAAGCCCAATAAATTACATACATTTTCTGTCTCAACACCATGAGCAATGTACACAAAGTTTTCATCAAGACTTAGCTCTCTTCTCTGAGAAACCAAGATTCATTCTGCACAATCCCTGGGAATCTGTGCTTGAAAAAAGAACATATTCATCTAATTTGCCCCCAGTTATTTTTGGAGTTTGCCACGCTAAAAAGAGCAGTTTAGGATTCATAGTTATTAGTGGAGTACACTAGCATTATTTTGAGGACAAACCAGAAACAATCAAACATTAAGTTTCAGGACAGTCACATAGGGCAGTTTTACCCCAAGGCTGAACTTATTCTTAGCATACAATGTGGTAGGAAGTCCAGAAGAACTGTAAAGAAAGAGTCATTCCTTCAACTCATGTACACCAGGGAAACGAAATTAAGATGGTCATTGGCTAACATGGTGTGAGCAGATACGGCAGGGAGGATGTCCTGCCTTTTGGTGCTTCATAAAATGGGGGAACATTAGTCCTCTTCCTGTGCTGCCCAAATTGTGCTTGGCAAAACTACACCACTACTTACAGTCATTGAGATCCGGGGATATCTCTGAAAATAAATGACCTTCTGTAGTGAATATACACTTTATTAATTTTCTGACAGAATAGAAAGTGTAGTATTATTACTGGCAAACAAACCAAAATGCTGGAGAGACACAATATATTTCCATTGTTCCAGGGTATGGAAAATAATAATTTTCAATTCTTTCATTTTCATTAGGGAGATTCTGTATCAATTGCTGTGTCACGGGAAATGTGTGGGTCATCATTTTGCATTCAGGTATGTGTTCTGGTTTTGCCTGGTACTCTGTACAAAGTAAAGCATCAAAAAAAGGAAACCCAGCAGGCACTCTCACTGCTTTCCCCTCCCAGCCAAATCTGGGTACTGTGAAAACAGAGCTGGCGAAGAGCAATATTTATAGCTTGATGCGCTGCCACCACCTCTTGTTGTGATGACTTTAATTAACAGAGAAGTTGCTCTCCATGATCTCGCTATTTTGTCAGTGGCATATAAAGGGATACCAACAGGAAATTGCTAAACCTGTCTTTGTACATTCCTTTGTAATAAAAAGTTCCAAGTTATCAAGAGATCCAAGTAAATCATAGATGAGTTTTTCAAAGATTGACATTAGCTGAAGAACGTTAGGCATATAGCAAACAGCACAGTAAGTGCATCATAGATGCTAGAATTAGTGCTCCTGAAAGCAGAGCTGAGCAGATGGTTTTTGATATTTTTGCACATTGTTTCTGCAGCTGAACTTTATTAAGACAACATTAATAGAAAATGAGCATGAAGCTGGTAGGTTTACTTGTCTCTGGAGTTAATGTTCTCAACAGACACCAGGACAAGCTGTTGTCAGCTTCACTTTCCGATGCTAGGAAGAAAGGGATAGGTGAAAGTGAGATTGACAAGAGCCTTCTGGGTAATGACAGTTCTTCTTTCCCTAGTGAAAATCAGATTTGGTGGTAAAACTGGTGTTTACTTATAGAAATAGTTTATTTTCTAAATAAGACATTATCTGTCACAATAAAGCCCCCGCCCAAGAAAAAAAATCTGATTAGCTTTATTACTAGAAACCTAAAAGTGATTGCAACTCACTAAATATACAACAGACCATCGATCTCCATACGCATGTATTTAAAAATAAATTAAAAAATGTAGTCCTTTGTGTAAACTAATAAAGCAACCTCATTTTGTCAACACAAGTGTTTAGTAGCAGTGCTGCTGAAAGGGGAATAAGCCTCAATTCTTTCTTTTAAAAGGGCTGGAGGACAGATGTAGATTATTCAGTTCCACTGCAGATCTGTGATATCCACTGCGGTAAGTATGAATGAGAACAAAAGAAAAATTAGGTCTCAACTGTATAGAAGAGACCACTCCATGTGAAGTGCATTTTCATTGGGAAATCAAAGTGTGATTCACCTGACTGAATGCAGAAGTCTGCATGTGAGCTGGATATGCTCAGCTTTCCTTGTAGATAATGGACTCATACCTCAACTAGCATTTAATTAGCTAGGGCAAGGACAACTTGTGTGGCTGGCTGTTTTCTCTGCTTCCTGGGTGAATTTTCCATCACACGCCAAATTCTGCATGTCACATCTATATTTACCTTGCTGTTGGTACATGAGGTAGTTAGTTAAAAAGAATCCTTGGCAAGCAGGCACACAGTGCTGTCATTGTGATTCCAGCAGAGCCCTACTGTTCATTCTCCACCTCTGCAAATGGGACAGTAGTACTTCACTCATTACAGAAGTACAGTGAGGATATTGTTATGATTTGAGCTCACGGAATCAGAATATTCCAAAATCTCCAAACCCTGGAAGTAAAGCCCTGGAAGTGTAGAAGTTAGTGAGTTCAGGGTGAACTAAGGCTGTGGGGTTTATGGGGAGGAAGACTGGATTGACTGGTTTAAAACCAAAAGGTCTAAAAGGACTTAAGCTGAGAGAAGACTCAATTTGAGCATTGCCAAATTGCCTCAAACCCACCCACTCAAACTTCCCTTCCCAGTTCATTGCAAAGATAGTGATTCCTTCTTTGTTGTCTAAAAATACCTGCCAGTTAACTATAGCTTCAGATTTGGAAGCCTGACACTAAAAAGGAGGGTGCTTGAATTTGTAGTCTTGAATTGGAAGTGTAGCTCTCTGTGCAAGCACTTGCATAATGCAAGTTCTGGTTTCTTTTCCACTTAAAAACTGTAACAAGCCTGCTCAAGGTGAATCAACTAAATAATCAGTGTGTTGTGATTCATGTAACCTGGATGCATTTTCCTTGTTCATATTTCAAATTGAAGGGTATGACAAAGACATGTAAAATACAGAAAGGGTTCAGAGATGGCAGTCTGGGAATTCCCTTCTACCTTACACTAGGAGAGAATGTGTCTGTGTATTAAATAAAAATGGCGGAATACTGAAAACTGAGTAAAGAACTTTCAGGTCACGGTATTTTCTTTAATTGTGGATTTTTTTTGTCACAAGTTTTGTTCTGATCAAGGATTTGTAGGGATACAGAAAAATGATGAGAAACTTCATATCAAGAATATCAGAATATGTGATCAGTGTTTGTTTTATAGAAGATATTAGCCTCATGCTTCATGAATTCTGCCATGCTTTATATTTTTGGGATAATGTGGTCCATCTCTGTTGGCTGAGCAGGAGAGGGTTCCCAAGACCTTCCTCTGAGGCAGATTGGTACAAACTAGCGTCAGAGATGGGACAAAACTAGGTGGGTCTAACTCACTGCTGTAATTGTGTGAGATTTTTAATGTAACAGTAACAGCATTGCTACTAAGGACTTTTGCATACTTAAATGTTTATTTCCTGTAACAAAGATATTTTCTCAAGCACTAGCTTTTCAAATCAGAAGATGATGAAACTTTCTTAAAGATGATGTCCCCACAGGCGATAATTCTTACCCTGGAATGGTGTTGTGTTTGAACCTAAGGTGTTATGAAGAACAATCCACATAAATTTGAAGGGAATATTAAACCCAAGATTAGTCCATAATTTGTGACAATTTGGATTATACAAAATGTCAAAATAAATGAGAAATAATCTTATAATGGCATAGTGAAAATATGTAACTGTTAAAAATACCAAGCAGCATCATGGTGTTATTAACATATATTTTTTTACTCAGACCCAAGATTCCAGTGACAACAGTATCATTATAAAAAGATCAGCATACTTAACCATCATGAAGGCTGCTTTCTTCCCAGCTGCAGGAGTTTTCTGACACTTAGTATGCATTATACTGAATTCCATTGCTTTTTTCTACCAGTAGCTGTGCTTTCAAATTAGAATGGCTTGGTCTTACTTGCTTTACAGAGGATGGAAATGAGAAAATACATATTTAATTTATTTTTTTATTTTTTAATTGGCTTAGAGGCACAACTTTGTGTTCTTTTTAAGTTTTATTTTCCTTTGGCCATTTTTCTGGATTCCATTTAATATAGCCAAACATTTTGAGACATGATTTCACCTATTAAAAAATAAACTTATCTATTCTGAATGGAACAATAACCCAACTCAGTTAATGTGAGAATAAATATGTGAATCTTAATGAAACCAAAATGCTAACTGATATCTGAACTTGTTTCTTCAGGTTTACGTGGTCAGACATATAGCGATGGAAACCCAACAAAGGTCATGGCACACAGGTATCCATCCAGTATATATTTTAAAACACGTTTGTGAGTTGTTTGAGTTGTTAATCCTGAAAACATACCATTGGCCTCTCTAAAGAACAGAAGCAATGTCTGAGAGAATTTTGTACTAGCAAACTTCATCTGAGTGAATTTTGTGCTATCATCTCTCCCCTTTCCTTGTCCTCACTCAAAACGTCTCTTGCTTCTGTGATCTTTCTCTTCTTGCTCTCTTTTCTATTGCACTACGGTGCAGTCTGGCATCAGAGGTAGCTGCCTTGCTGCCAAAGAGAGAGGGCAAGCGGAGACAAACAGCCAGTGGAAGTAAGAAGTTTATAAATTAAGAAGACAACCTTCAAGAGCCCTGGAACAATCTCAGATTTGCTGAGCATGACATTGTCATGGTTTAACCCCAGCAGCAAGGACCACGCAGTTGCTCACTTGCTGCTCTCCTGTTCTCCCTAGTGGGATGGGGAGGAGGATCAAAAAAAGATAAAACCTGTGGGTTGAGATAAGAACAGTTTATTATTTGAAATAAAGAAAAATATAATAATCATAATAATAATGAAGAAAAGGAGTCTGTATGAGAGAGGAATAAAATCCAAAGAAAATAGAAAACCAAGTGATACACAATACAACTGTTCACAACCCACTGACTGATGCCCAGCCTGTTCCTAAGCAGCAATCGGTCCATCCCAGTCAACTCTCCCCAGTTTATATACTGGACCTGACATGCTGTGGTATGGAAACCCCCCTTTGGCTAGTTTGGGTCAGGTGTCCTGTCTCTGCTCTGTCCTGGCTTCTTGTGCCCCTCCTCACTGGTGGAGTGTGAGAGATTGAAAAGTCCTAGATCAGGGTAAGTGCACCTGAGCAACAACTAAAACATCAGTGTGTTACTGGTGTTATTCTCAGACTAAAGTTGAAAATACAGCACCGCACCAGCCACTAGGAAGAAAATTAACTCTATCCCAGCTGAAACCAGGACAGATTCACATTAGTAGCACCTGCCCCCTGCTTTCTCTTTGACATTTGCAGGCAGATTAGTCCCCTCTGTGTTTTCACATATTAGTCATGTCTTCTCAGCTATTCCAGTGTTTCTTTTTACTCCTACAGCCCTTTGAAAAGCACCTATTCCCAGATTGTAAAAAAATCAATAATTAATGCAGTCCATGGGTGTATGATTTGATAGACCCTGAGCTCTTTAATACTTTTAGGATACCCTTTTGGAAACAACCTTGAATAGTGGGAGTAACCTAGAACTCCAAAGAGAGTAGAGATGCTCTGAAAATTCCTTGTTCAAAGGAGGGAAAAAGATGCAGCTTTGTAGAAGTTATACAAGTCATGAGGTTGACAAAGTGCTACTATCTTTGCTTTGAGGCAGTCTTTGGCTTTTCCCTTGTCAGGAGATACCATTCAGAATAAAGTATCATGGCTTTGTTAATTTGTTCACATGAGTGCTGTTTGGACTGTGACAGGCAAGTCAACAAGCTGTAGACAAATGGTTACATGTATTAAATATTTAAGTCCAGCAATGTATGAATACAATGAACTCTCTCACACTTAAGAGGAAAAAAAGCCAATGTTCTTTCCTCCTCTGTTTTTCCCTAGAATGAAGAGTGTGCATTCCTTGCATTGAATTTAACAACATATTTTGAAGGTCCTTAGTATATTCTCGACATCAGGTTGTATTTTGGTGTAACTTGCAAATCTTGTCTAAATGGTCATCTCTCATGTTGGTAGTTTCTACTAATTACTGTGAGATTATTGTTGTGAGGGAAGCACATAGCAAGTTAGACTTATTCGAACATAGACTTATTCGAACATGTCCAAAAGAACATGAATTATGATTCCTTATTTCCTGATATTTAAAACCAAAAAATATCTTAGATCACTTAGAGAAACAGGTTCACATTTCCTTCTAAATTAATATTATACATACAATATTCTATAAATGAGTATTGTCGTAGTACCTTGTGTACCTGTAGAACAAATATTTCAGATTTTCTTACTTGTAGCCTTTGTTTTTAAACCATAAGCAAAAGTGTCTGAGAAATTAAGAATGGAGGAAGTTTTCTCAGCTTTGTTACATTATCGTTCTTTGCAGTTTCCTTTGTTTTCTGATGCCATTCTGATGATCTCACCATGGCAGACCATATTCCTTAAATATCTCTAACAACTGCTTTCTGTGTTTGCATTTGTATTTGACTTGGAGATACCTTTCTTATTTGTCTGAGGAGGTATATGTCTTTGGTTTGATAGCTATTTAAAACTGTCATGTGGAAATCCAGCCTAGAAGGAAACAGTTTAGTTGAAATAATTGAAGTATTTTTTCCCATTATATCAGTATTTATACTCAATTATTCAAAATAATATTACATGCTGTACTGATTATCACATGTTTGGCCTTTATTTCCCTAAGTACTCCCCTCAAACATCCTTACTTCCTGTTGTGCAACAAAGGAAGAAAGTCAACTAAAAGATGATTATTAACAAATCCTGAAACCATGTGGAATTGCTCATGTGGGATCAGGAATATGGGTGGGGAGTGAGGGTCTGGAACAAGAAGTTGATCAATAAAAAAATACTTTCCATCTGAGTATGTTTTTTTGTTTCAAGATTTTCAAAGAGCAATTTATAGGAGACAAATATGGTGTAAGATACATATGTGTTGTGTTGGAACACAAGGCTTTTGAGGTGACCTGAAGAGAACAAATCCTGCTTGACTCCTTTGATACCAAAGCTTTGTTGTGTAGACTACACATCTATTGGATACATTCCTATTCCAGCAGTGCTACAGCTCCAAAAGCAGAGGCGGCAAGGCAGATTTCCTGAAGCATTTACTTACTTGCTTTGTCTGTCAAGTAGAAACACTGATCTATTCAGGCATCTGCTTTCCCTTCATTACCCTCCAGACTGCATCCAGAAACAAGACATTCAGCCATTCAACTGAAAGAGCATCATAACATTACTCTCTTCACTTTCCTCCAGTGGAAAAGTCTTTTCTGCAGGAAAGGTTGATTTGTACAGTGTGCTTTTTTTTTTTGAAGCGAAGTCTTAAGATCAGCTTTTGAGTATGTCTTCAGATTAACAATGAATTAAAATGATAAAGGTGTGGCAGGATCTGAAAACCTAATTGTAGTTAAGAGAAAACACCACCTCAGTGACAAGCTTGTATGAGGTCCTGAAGCAGCAATAGCTGTACTGAAGCTGAATGCTTTCAATGATAAGATCCTGTTTTAGATGCACAGATGCTGAATATCTTGCAGTCCATCTTCTCTTGTTGGCTGCAGTGCTGGAAATACCAAAGAGAATATGACCAGCCATGGTCCTCATGACTTTTGTGTTGTTTTAAATGAAAGATTGAATCGTGATTATAGCAGACATATCACTTTAACTGTCTGAAAGTAAAGTGTTAATTCAAAGGCAGTACTTTAGGTTTCCATGATGGCCACTAGAGAGACACAGATACTTTCCAATCATATTTCATTCTGCTTGGGTACTTGTTTTTGAAGGAACATGGACAGTGTAGTCTAAATGCTTACCATTAAGACATTCCTGCTTACGGTAATGTTTGCAAATAATCCCTAATAGAATTTCCATACTTTGGCTCAGGTCTGTTCATTTGCATTTAGGTACTGAGAAAAATTGCTTCTAGCTTTTCTGATTGACTTTCAAGCTGATCTTTAAGAGTCCTGTTTCTAATACACTACTTCAGATACAAAATTCCTGCTCTACCACCTCTTCCAACTCTCTCCAATACTGACTGGACCACCCTATACATCTAATGCATTAGAAGGAGTTCCACTCACATGGTGCCATAGTGCCTTTTCTAGAGAAGTTAGTTTGGCATTACTAAGCTACCCAACACTACTGTCCTTGTGACATTACAGCTGCAAAAATAAAGGGTTTTGTTTGTTTGTTTTTTTCCACAGGGTGTTTTAAATCTGGTAGGTCAATCCTGAAAGAAGAAGGTCTGAGAATCTTTCCCAACTCTAAAAGTATTTATTTCAATCTGCTGACCACTGAAATGTTTTCTTTTCTCACCCAAACTACACAGCAGTTTTCCAATATTGACTGATGCACAAGTAAATGTACTGTAATAACAGCCAAACGCAAAAATCCCCTATGTGATTGCCTATGGACCTGGCTAATTCTGTAGAGCCTCCATTCTTTTCTTGAAGACAATTCCTCTCTTGCTTACTGTGGGCAAAGTTCAATCACCCTCTTTTGAGATAACCCACAGTTACTCGGGTTTTATTTCATATGTACATTTGTAGTATTATCACAGAGCACCAGTTCTTCTGAGATGCTAGCATATATCAGAATATCATTGAAATATAGCAAAAGCACTGATAGATGCTTTGTAGCAATCTCTTCAAAAGACTTTCAGTGCTGTCTCGTGCATTGCGCAAACCTTAAACTAACATTTAAAGTCACCACATAAAGCAGTTTTCCTCCTCTTATTTAGGGGCTTATTTTCACTTGCTACACCAACAAGCGGTCTAGTGTGGGAAATCAGACTGATGCTGCTGCAGTATTTTGGATGACTTTATTCAGGTTAGCTGTAAGGAAGAAGCTCTTTACTGTGTGGGTGGTGAGGCACTGGAACAATTTGCCCAAAGAAGTGGTAAATGCTCCATCCCTGGCAGTGTTCAAGACCAGGTTGGACAGAGCCTTGGGCGACATGGTCTTGTGTGAGGCGTTGTCAGGCTCCGACTGGAGAAAACCCCAGTGTCAGACCTGTTTCCTTCATGATCCCAAGAGTGAAATTAAGACACAAATGAGGTCAAGTACTGTAATCAATCAGTTGGTTTATTACAAAAAGACAATTATTATACAAAAGGAAATTATTGTAAAAGAAAGAGATAGCAATGGGACAAATCAGAAAAAAAGATAGAAATGAAGCAAGAATTCAGGGTGCAGAGACAGACAGATAGTCACCACCGTGGATCCAGCGGTATGCCCGGGATCCGTAGTTATTGTCAGAGGTGAGGGGAGTCCTTCAGGATCTGTGATTGGTATCAGAGCAGAGTGTCCCCAAGAGTCCGTAATAGTCATTGGAGGTGGGTGTCCTCGTGGAGGGTGTCCTTGTGCAAGTGTCCTCCTGGAATTGTCCCGTTGAAGGTGAGCTCATGGTGATGTCTTTTTCTCCCTTTTATACTGAGTCGGGGGTGGGGGAGTACCTCTGTTCTTAACATCACATATTACACGTTCCTGGAGGGCCAGTTTCCCTGGTCTAGTGGACAGCTCTTCAACTGCACATGCCTGCAGCAATTCTTGGCAAAATGAACAGCAATTTTCCTCACACCAATCCTCAAGATAATGGATGGAAGAGTCTTAGCTCTTCCCACCCATCTCTCACGCAATGATGGTGGAGTCCTACTTCAGCTCCTCACGCCCTTCTCCCAGGCAATAGACACTGGAGTCTTATGTCAACTTCTCCCACCTATCTCTGAGACAATGGTCAGTGGAATCGCATTTCAGCTTCTCATGCCAGTATTTAAGACAATGGACAGTGCAGTCTGATTTCAGATCAGTCTCTCACAGGCCTCCCTGCCCATGGCAGTGGGGTTGGAACTATTTGATCTTAAGGTCTTTTCCAACCCAAACCATTCTATGATTCTATGATTTGCAGTCATGGATACATTTCCTTGACAGCAAGTTATAGTTGAGTGGCATGCTTGAATCACCACACCCTAATGAGTAGTTGTGTATTCACTAAGCTGTAGTAACACCCACAGCAGGTCTAGTCCAGTGGTCTGCATGCTGTGTTCCTGACTCATTTCTCTTCTGGACTTACGATAAACTACTTCAGAGAAATAAATAGGAAGAGAAATAATGACTTCTTTTGAAGGGTTAGTTTATAGCTGATTTCATGCCTTGAACTACAAAGTCAGACATATGTGAACCAGCACACTGGACTAAATGACTTCTTAATATATACCTGATACAACAAAACCAGGACAGTTTATCTACTGAAAAACAGAAAATTTCTTTAGATTGCATCTTTCAACAGGTGGAATTTGTAAGATATATTTCCTGACTCATGAAACCTAAATCATCCTCCTTTAAAGCTGTGTAAATTCCTATCTGACTTCTAAGGGTCCAGTTTTCAAAATCAGCTTGGGGTGGGATCATGTTCCACATTGCTGTCTCCACATGAGTGCTGGAAGGTTTTGGATGTTTTCATATTGTAAGCAATATAATTAAGAAACTCTTGATTTTGACCCATAGCCACCTAAGTGTGCATATGAGCTTCTTCCCTATGGGCCTTCATGTTTTGTTGGGTCCTCAGCAAGTCATCTTCTCAGCTTCTAAGGGCAGAGCATGAGTTAGAGAGGGTGTGGAAAAAGCCTGTAATATTTTTTTTTAAGTTCTTCAATAACAGTCCTAAAGTCCCAACATCGGGGAGGGACAGCAAAGGTGTGATTCAGACAACGGAGAAACCCTGAGTTACACAACAGGCATATACAACCTTTTTATGTTCATTTTCCCACTTGAAAATACTGGAACTTGACAGAGCTGATTCATTTTTTGCATTCCTGTCAGTTCCCTTTACTTTTAGAAGTAGAATTCTCACTTTAATTATTTAAGATAATGAATCTCTTCCTCTCTTGCAGTGTTGGATTTCATGGCAGTCAGCTTCCTCTATGGTGGCTTTTCCTCTCCTGTCCTCTATTCAGATTCTTTGTGAAATCCAGAACATCTTCCTTCATCTACTCACTGATTCTTTCTCTGCAAGACCCTGGCCAGCTGAGTACCTTCAGACTAGACTGTTCCCAGCTTACCCTGGAAGACATGATTGTATGTATGCAGATACCAACATCATAAAAACCCTTAAATGTTCTGCTTCTTCTGTTGATGTACTCTTTATCTACCCAGTTTCTTTTCTGTGCCCTACCCAGGTTACACTGATGAACCTTACAACCATGAGTGGCTGAATATCTCAGAATATTTCTAGACCACGCAAGTTTTTTCTGTCCATGCTCTACAATGGCTTTGTATCTGAGTCCTGAAAGTCACTTAACTGTATTTGTGTGGGAATATGCTTAATCTAGTAAGATTTACTGAAAGGCAAAATAGGTAATTTTGATCACAGCACTAATGTGGTTTCCAGATTGAGGATAACTTGCTCTGGCCAAGCCAGAGCAGAGACAGCAATCTGGAATCTGTCTTCACCTTGCTATATAAACAAAACTTCATCCTTTTTTTCTGGATTTCTGTTCTGTAGTGTTCTTTGAGTTGCATTTACCAAATCTGCTCTTTCTGTCTTGGCTTATTTAAGGTACGAGACTGAGCTGAGACCTCATTTGGGGTCCCTTCTTTCAGAAACTGTGGGCTGTTTTTTATGATTCAAGCTGTGGTTTCCTTCCTGTGTTTCTTTAGTTTCTGTGAGTTAATGATGAGCAGAAAACTGTCATAAATATCTAGCCGGACCCAAATCCTTTGGCCTGTTTTCAGGTAGCTGACTTCTATGGTGCTTTGTGACCCTCAAGTCTCATCCTAGAGAAACACATCTAGCTCTTTAAGGGTGTGCTACAGATCACCTTTATTTGTAAGCTCCAAGGTGCTCAGACTTCATCTGCTTCTAGTGCCAGGAGAACGTTCACCAAACAGCTAGCTATTGCTGGCCGGCTTATCAGACACCATCCCCACTTCCCAGAAGTGCTGCAACAGGACTTCGCAGTAAAAGGACTGCAGTGAAAACTGCACCCAAATCCAACCAACATTTTATTTCTGCTTGACTTTATGTCCTTCAGCTACTGCTGCAAAACCTTCAGATGCCATCTTGCTGCATTGTCTTTTGTTTGCTAATTTTTATTCCTGGGAGCTGCTCCACTGCAGCAACATCTGTCTTCCACATGAAAATGAGCTCACAAGTTCTTGAACTGGATACCTTGGTCAAGGGGGAGGGGGCTGGAAATAAGGCCTTTGTGGCATGCCCAAAATCCAACAAAGGCCAGGGACATATCAAGAACCTATGCCTTTACAGCTGAAGCATGTGTTGGATCTTCACTGATGAGCAAGCAATCTTCTGACTTTTGTTCTGTAAGCATAGAATCATAGAATAGTTAGGGTTGGAAAGGACCTTAAGATCATCAAGTTCCAACCCCCCTGCCATGGCCAGGGACACCTCACACTAAACCATCTCACCCAAGCCTTCATCCAATTTGGCCTTGAACACTGCCAGGGATGGAGCATTCACAACCTCCCTGGACAACCTATTCCAGTGCCTCACCACCCTAACAGGAAAGAATTTCCTGCTTATATCCAATCTAAACTTCCCATTTAATTTTTAACCTGTTACCCCTTGTCCTGTCACCCCTTGTCTTGTCACCGCTACAGCTACCCGTTACCCCTACAGTCCCTAATGAAGAGTCCGTCCCCAGCATCCCTGCAGGCCTCCTTCATATACTGGAAGGCTGCTATGAGGTCTAAGCAGAAGTTCAGAAAGCTTTGTTCTTCTGTCTTTCTCTACTCCAGAAATAGATTTGGAGATCTCTTCTTGTATGAATGAAATTATTACTGGGTTTGTCTCTTTCTCTCTTGTCTTCCTATGTTTTCTTGTATCTCATGAGGTTAAATGCCCCCAAGGAGGCAGTTCTTTCAATAACAGGCAGCTGGAACTGATTAAATCAATATTTTAGAGAGACAAACACCAACAGGATGCTGAGGTAAATGTGTTCTAGTTGCTACAAAGGTTTTATCAGGCACTTAAATGTGATACAGGGCTAACTTTCAGGAAACTAGGTCTGAAGAGGCGTTGTGAAATGACCCTCAGTCTCTGGGAAATACAAAACTCTCTGATATTCTGTCATTTTCTTTGTCTAAAAAATATGTCGGAGTCCCTAGAGTGAAACTTTATAGTTCCAGTTTACTTCAGGGTTCTGATCATTCATATTACATACATATTAGCTCAGTCCAAGGCTTTCATTCAGATAAAACTAACTTTTTCCATCTGAGAGAAAGCATGGGCATGGCTTCTGCTCCGGCGTGTCTTCCCTCCCTTCAGGGGCTGTGAACACAGGCAATCTGGAGCTGTATATATACAACCTAGTCTGCACAAACTGATATTGCAGACTAAGATCTGCTCCATAGAAAATGTCAAAAAGTTAATGTAAATGAACTTGTGAGGGCTGTTAATCACTTGTCATTATCTGCTTGCTGCAGAGACATTTGGTACCATGCGAAATGGCTGTACAAAAATTGCTGCTGTTGTGTCACTGCCTCAGATGAAAGAGAACTCTCTGATTCCTGAATGGATGCTCTCCTGTACTCCATCTTAGCCATACTCTGTCACCATTACAAGAGAAAAGTAGTGTTTAAAGAATGTAACTCACTTCCTATGTTTCTTGTATTTTATAAGACTCAAACACTAGAGGCTAATTTGGTTTAGATTCTCAAAAGGTTTCATTATCTTACTCCATTAAATACTCCCGTATTTTGGTTCCAGCTCACAGAAATGAAGAACCATTGCACCAAGTCTTTCCTGGATACAGGTTTGCGTAAGACTTGGCATACAGGGTAGCGGCATTCCCTTATCTATATCATAAGGTCTGTAAAGAAACTGGTTTTAAATGCAATAGGCAATCTTATGGAATTCTGAAAACTCCAGCAAATTGGGAGGCCACTTAAAGAATGTTAATTGTAATACACTTCACAAGCACAATTCCCATCCCATGTTTAATCTGACAGTTGTGAATTTTTGTGAAGGGTGTGTGTGTGTTCATGTGTGTGAAGTGTGAGACAAAGAATGAACATTGCAAGAAAGTTTTTCTTGTGAATTATCTGTCCTGTGAACCACTACTTGACAATAACAACCACTGTGCCTGCCAGAAACAACATCATTCACAGCTCACTTAGTATTTTCACAAAGAAAACTGACTTTGTCCTGCCCAAGGAAAGTACTCCTCTGATCTGTAAGTCATCTGTAGTAATAAGCAGTAAATTCCAGTCAAATACAGATTCCATTTGTCTTTTGTGCTATTTTTTGGTTGGCAATATATGCACACTACTGAGTTTCACTTCCCAGAAGCACAAAAGCTCTTAATTCTCTTGTGAAGTCCAGTGATTCATTTCCAGGTAAGTAGAAAACAAGTTTTTAAACTATGAGACATACGGGACAGCTTTTGGAATGTGGGTAATTATAGGTTTTGTTCAGTGAGAATACATCATGAGAAATCAGTCTGTTCTTCAGTAGGCAAATTTTGGTGGGTTCTGGATCAGGACATTATGATCTTTTGCTGTCATCCTTGCTAGTTCTCCTAAATACTTAACTTCAGTTCACCATTGATATAAGTCAGGGCAGGATGCAGACTGGATATTTTGTGATGGTAGCTACTTTTTCATGATTTCCAGGATAAAGATGTTCCTCCTTCAGTCATTTATCACATGATGAAGCAAGCTGCTTCCCTTTATGCCATCTCCAAGTGCATCATGGAGGAGGATTGTGGGGCTGGAGCTAGAGGCACACATTCTCTATTGCCACACAACACTGTATTTTCTCTCCTGTTCTTGGAGCCCAGCTGGCTGGTAGCTGAGAAATTGGGGCTAAGGAGTTGGAGAGCAAAAAACATTGTTATAGAATCATAGAATCATTTAGGTAGGGAAATACCTTTAAGACCGTGAAGTCCAGCTGTTAACCTAGCACTGTCAGGTCCAGCACTAAACATCTGGGAAATTAATCACAGATGTAAGAATAGTTACATCTTTCCCTTGTAAATCCCATCCCTCCTTACAGAGCACTCCAAAATTATCTTGATGAGTTAGCCAAGATTTCAATGCACATTGTCAACAAAGTTTCTTTGCACCCCTACCTTTTTCACATTTCTACCCAGTCACCTCTGGCTTCCCTAACTTTGTATAAGGACATGTGGGAGTTTGTACTGAGGCAAATCAAAGGTTTATCTAGCTTGTACTGTCTTCATCAGGTACATCTGCAAATAGTCAGGACAAACATAAGGTAATATTCCCCAACTTCAGTGGGGAAGTTGTTCTTTAGAACATGATGAATTATTTTTTCTTGTGTGTGTTTAATATCTCTGGAAGGGTTTTTCTCATGCAAATTTACCTAAGAGTTTTACTGAATTTATGTAAAATTCTCAGATTTTCTTTTTCAAGTGACTCCACAGTTTAATCAGGTGATGTGTGAAGTATCTGTCTGCTCTAAACCTGTCACCAATCTGTATGCCATTCACCTAGCTCTAGTTGTCCTCTACGTATTGTGTTGAAAGGGACAATAAACAGTTTCCTTGTACTTATTTTCTCACACTCCCTTTGCTTTGCCAACCTCTACGTTATTGCCTCCTGTCGTGGTTTAACCCCAATCAAGACAGCTTGTGCACTTACTCCCAGTGAGTGGTGCCAGGCTGGAAGCAATCGAGGCCCATGTTAGTCCGTCGCCCCCCTTCCCCAGGGGCTGCCCCCCCCCCCCTTTTCCCGCTCCCAGAGGGATGGGGAGGAGAATCGAAGGAATGCAACTCCCATGGGCTGAGATAAGAACAGTCTAGCAACTAATGTACAATACGAATCACCACCGCTACCACCAACGACAACAATGATAAGAGAAAATAGCAAAGGAAAGGAGTACAATACCATGTGCCGAACCACCAGTCCGACCTGGCCGACCCCCTCCCCTTCCGGGTACCTCCCAGTTCCCCCCTGGGCATGACGTGCTGTGGTATGGAATACCTCTCTGGTCAGTTTGGGTCAGGTGTCCTGTCTCTGCTTCCTCCCGGCTTCCCCTCCTCCCTGGCAGAGCATCAGACTCACAAAGTCCTTGGCCAAACCAAAACATCATTTTTATCAGCTTTGTTCCCAGCCCGAAAGTCAAAACACAGCACTGCACCAGCTACCAAGAAGGAGAAAAAATGACTGCTGCTGCTAAACCCAGGACATTATCCACCCCTTATTCCATACCATTCACGTCATGCTCAGATCCTACATTTTCAATATACCATCACTCTGATCTCAGTGCACTTCTATCTTAGTGCATAGACTAGTCCCTATAAAGCTGCTGAGTCCATCTGGTCCATGATGTCAGGCTCCATCTCTTGTAACAGTCTTTCACAGGAGAGGCTGCGTGCAGTATTGGGTCGTTGCCTGCTGATGCTGATCATTCCCTTACTGTAGAACTTGTCTGGTTCTGTCAAAGTTCACTCTCTGTTGGGATGATGGTTGAAGGGAAGTCAGGGCTAGTCGCTGGTGGCCTGAAGACATCTGGTTGATGGGCTATTAAAGTATTACACAGCAGGCAACAACATACAATTAAGTTCATTGGCTGTTTTCCCCTAAAATTAAATCCCCTTGAGGTACACATCGGACTTCCCCATCATCCCGCATTACCCACCAAGTGTATCCAGGTCCCTGAGCAAAAGCAATCCCACGAGTGGGTTTGCCTTTACTTGAAGCAGGAATAACCCAGACTGTCTTCCCCAGCAAATTCTTCATATGCACCACAGGAACTTTGTCCCCCTCTACAATATGTAAAAGTTCCGATTGGGCTGGGCCAGCTCTGTTGGCAGATCCTCTGGTGTTGACCAACCAGGTGGCCTTTGGTAAGTGTGTATCCCAATGCTTGAAAGTTCCCCCACCCATTGCTCTCAGTGTAGTTTTTAACAGCCCATTGTACCTTTCGATTTTCCCAGAGGCTGGTGCATAGTAGGGGATGTGATATACCCACTCAATGCCATGCTCTTTGGCCCAAGTGTCTATAAGGTTATTCTGGAAATGAGTCCCATTGTCTGACTCAATTCTCTCTGGGGTGCCGTGTTGCCACAAAATGTGTTTCTCAAGGCCCAGGATAGTGTTCCGGGCAGTGGCGTGGGGCACAGCATACGTTTCCAGCCATCCGGTGGTTGCTTCCACCATGGTAAACACATGGCGCTTACCTTGGCGGGTTGGTGGCAGTGTGATATAGTCAATCTGCCAGGCCTCCCCATATTTATACTTCAGCCATCGTCCTCCATACCAAAGAGGCTATAACCGTTTGGCTTGTTTAATGGCAGCACATGTTTCACACTCACGAATAACCTGGGCAATAGTGTCCATTGTTAAGTCCACCCCTCGATCACGGGCCCGCCTATATGTTGAATCTCTGCCCTGATGGCCTGAAGTGTCATGGGCCCACCGGGCCAAAAATAATTCATTTTTATGTTGCCAATCTAACCCCATCTGAGCCACTTCAATCTTAGCAGCTTTATCCACCTGTTGGTTGTTCTGGTGTTCCTCAGTGGCCCGACTCTTGTGTACATGGGCATCTACATGACGTACCTTCACCACCAGGTTCTGCACCCGGGCAGCAATATCTTTCCACAGTGCAGCAGCCCAGATAGGTTTACCTCTACGTTGCCAGTTGCTCTGCTTCCATTGCTGAACGAGAAAAGTGACCAGTACTTTATCTCTGTACTGACTCATGGATGGTGGCAAATGGCCTGTGGGGGTGGTTGCAGCAATGGAAGCAGAGCATTTGATTTTTAGTTTATTTTCTTTTTTTCAGTTTGAAGAATTCAGGTCTATTTAATTATTTTTTGTGTGAAAATCACTTGAACTGCATACAGTATTCAAATATGAGTGCTTCATTAATTTATGCATTGGGGTAGTGATGTTCTGTCCTGTTCTCTGTTCCCTACCTGATAATGCTGACAGTTACATGCCTGTTTTTAACCAGTACTACTGAGTACTGAACTGTTGACAACACAGAACTTTTAGAAATCTGAAATCTCATTCTTCAGTTCTTATGGATAAATCACAGTTTAACACTATATTACAAAATAATCATAGAATCATAGAATCATAGAATAGTTAGGGCTGGAAAGGACCTTAAGATCATCAAGTTCCAACCCCCCTGCCATGGGCAGGGACACCTCGTTCTAAACCGTATCACTCAAGACCTCGTCCAACCTGGCCTTGAACACTGCCAGGGATGGAGCATTCACAACCTCCCTGGGCAACCTATTCCAGTGCCTCACCACCCTAACAGGAAAGGATTTCCTCCTTATATCCAATCTAAACTTCCCCTGTTTAAGTTTTAACCCATTACCCCTTGTCCTATCACTGCAGTCCCTAATGAAGAGTCCATCCCCAGCATCCCTATAAGGCCCCCTTCAGATACTGGAAGGCTGCTATGAGGTCTCCATGCAGCCTTCTCTTCTCCAGGCTGAACAGTCCCAACTTTCTCAGCCGATCTTCATATGGGAGGTGCTCCAGTCCCCTGATCATTCTCGTGGCCCTCCTCTGGACTTGTTCCAACAGATCCATGTCTTTTTTATGTTGAGGACACCACAACTGTACACAATACTCCAAGTGAGGTCTCACGAGAGCAGAATAAAGGGGCAGGATCACCTCCTTCGACCTGCTGGTCACGCTCCTTTTGATGCAGCCCAGGATACGGTCGACTTTCTGGGCTGCAAGTGCACACTGCTAGCTCATGTTCATTTTCTCATCGACCAGCACCCCCAAGTCCTTCTCTGCAGGGCTGCTCTGGATCTCTTCTCTGCCCAGCCTGTAGCTGTGCCTGGGATTGCTTCGACCCAGGTGTAGGACCTTGCACTTGGCATGGTTAAACTTCATAAGGTTGGCATCAGCCAACCTCACAAGTGTGTCAAGGTCCCTCTGGATGGCATTCCTTCCCTCCAGCGTATCAACTGAACCACACAGCTTGGTGTCATCGGCAAACTTGCTGAGGGAGCACTCAATCCCCACTGTCAGCGATGAAGATGTTAAACAAGACCAGTCCCAACACTGATCCCTGAGGGACACCACTCGTTACTGGTCTCCAGCCGGACATTGAGCCATTGACCACAACTCTTTGTATGTGGCCATCCAGCCAATTCTTTATCCACCGAGTGGTCCATTCATCAAATTGATGTCTCTCCAATTTAGAGACAAGAATGTCATGTGGAACAGTGTCGAACGCTTTGTTCTGTGCAGATCCCGCTTCTTGTATACTGGACAGAAGAGAGGTGTTGTTGTTCCTTTTTAACTAATCAAGATCAGAAGGAAGAAAAAGACAACTGTGGGCACTTTCCTTGTATTTTTTGTAACAGTTCCATGTGTGTTAATATGCCCCTGTGCCAGTCTGCAGGGAAGACCCAGCCAGAGGATGTTCACTCCAGACATGAATGTTCCTGTGGTAAGTACGGATCCCAGCTGAAGGATCAGTCAAGTCAGCCATCCTCGGAGCAGTGAGTCTGTAGTTGGGACTCTCATCTTGGGTCAGGACACTGCTCAAGGTAAGTCTCTGAGGTTGAGGGCACTGGCCTTACTGGATGAGTTCCTGCACATTCTGGGTTACCCTTCTATAAACTTGGTAATTCTTAAGTCAGTTTTGTAGTACCAATTGCATCTGACATCCCAAATCTGTGATCCACCAATGTTGATGGAGCTTCAATTGCTTTGGTAAAATAGAGTCTATTATTATTCTCACTTAATTCATGTCTCCATGACAGCACTGTTAAAAACTCTGTGCTCTTAATATAGTCAGGTTTTAAAGGAAAATAGTCCTGAGCCTCCAATCCAAATCACTTCTATGTAGAGCAGGCTGTCTGTGACTATCATATACAGACAATAATATTTTTCTGCAAGTTAGATGGCTTTAGAAATGTTTTGAAATTTAGCCATTATGGTAGGTTCCCCCCCTCCTAAGTCTACTGAGTTCCTGTAAGACAGGATATATTCTGCATGTAGTTAAGGTTTCATGATAGGGGTGGTGAGGGTGGTGTTGGTATCAATGGTGTTTCCTATAGCTGTGAAGTTAGGATTGTTTTTTTCCTACATATATCTCTTTATTTATTGGTATTGAACATCACCTACCATTTTATCACCAGCTGCTCACTGCTGTGAAACCCATCTGTAATTTGTCATATTCAGCTTGAATACCTTAGGATCACTGACAAATGTTTTAAGTCAGTAGCTAGATGATTTATGAGCATATTGATCAGTTGAGAAACCAACCCATGCTCCCTCTACAGCAGTAAAAATTCACATCAATATTTCTTCTTAAATTGCTGGATACCTTTTCCATACCCTTTGCCTCATCCTATCTTTTTGTCATTTGAAGACATCATTGTATTCAGATAGATTGCTTAATAGCACAGCTGGGGCCAAAAATGAAAACTGTGGAATGACATTGCACTGACTTGCAATTAGTTGTAGAATGCTCCAACAGGAAGTACTCTGCAGTGAATAATATGTCTCCCTGTATTTATTTCTTAATTTATGCAAATTACTGTTTACTTTGGATTAGTCATTCACCTTCTCAGCTGTGATTTTTATCAAGTGTTTCTTTACAGCTGCATAGGTTTAGCATTTATTTAATTAATTGTGAAAAACTGAGCACAGCATTCAAACCATAATGACTGGTAAGGAAAGAATAGAATACCTGTTGGGTCTCAAGTTTTGCTGCATTTAGGAATCTGATAGGGGGAATTTCCACCTGTGTTGAAAGGTACTTCCACAACTGAGTGGTTCTTCTGAAACTGCACAGCAAACTTCTCCGTGTAATATCGAGGACACCTAGTTATCTGCTCTTTGGTTTCATTTGTTTGTTTATTCTTGACTGACATCTGTCAGTCTCTGATTTTCAAGACAAGCCATTTGGCACCTCTCTGGACACCATTTCTCTGTGTGTTTTCAAGGCTCAGTGCGACTCCTCAGCAGCAACTCAGCCTCTCTTTCCTTTTGAAAGTGACAAAGAAGAAACAAGGACCCTCCTTTTCTTGGTGCACTTGAGTACTGAAGGTTATGGTCTGATGGCTTGGAAGTTACCTTATCCAGTAGCTTATTCTGTAAGACGTGAAGCCAGTTGACTGCTAATGCCATTTGTGTCCAACCTCTGGCACTGATGTTTGTACTGCCCCATCTCCAGAATTTGGGAACTGTAAGAATCACCTTCTGGGTTTGACAGAAAATAAGAGCAGGGAAAGGGACACCATCTACCTATGCAATCACAAATGCAAAGTAGGGGCTTGAGGTGCAGTGAGGAGAGAAAACAAGCATGGAAATTCCCTCCAGGGACTGATGAGACAACATCAGTGCAAACTTGTTATGACCAACACCCCACACTGATGTGTCTCTGAGCTGCCTTTGCCTGACATCTTGGTAACTTATAGGAAGGAAGGGGAGTCCCTGGGTCAGAGCCCAGGAGTGGCCCCTGAATATGTGACTATGCTATGGTACCTGTAAAGCCAGAGCTGCAGCTTTGGTGGGAATGACACTCAGGCATGGCGGAGTGCAACATTTTTGTCAAGTGTGCTGAAAACAGACTGCAAAACCTGGGGCCTGGGCCAGCCTGCAGACCAAGAGAACCCACAGCGTGCCAGGAAAACATCTCCAAAGCATTTATGTGGAAAAGAGGATAGATAATAGGTTCATGAAACGCTCTACCTTCCTGTTCTAACACGCATTTTATAAAGCAAACATGTATGTATGCAATGCTGATTAACACATGAGGTACAGGGAGCACGTCCAGGTGAGGCTCTGTTTGGGCTGTTGCTCATTCCAGAGGAGAGCTGCTCATCCTGAGGTGAAAGGATTTCTCTGGGAGTGACTTCCCTGATGCTTCACTGGAAACAAAATATGGGCTCATAAAAGCAAATGAAAGCTAATTACAGATTAATCTGTTATATTCATAATATTAGTTACTGGGAATTATTTTCCTCATGAAAAGCAGGGGTGGCTTTGCCATAATGGCTGCAGGGCTTGGTTGCGCTATGCATAGATGTGCTTCTGAAGTTTCCTTAGAGTTACTTCACATATAGCTTTCAGAGATAAAACAGGCACATGGTCATGAATCATAAGTTTTGCAAAGCTTGAAATCCACCGTTTCCTAATATTTTTCCGTCAAGGCAACTAAGTACATTTTTCAGATCCCTTTTCTTTCTCATCTCTTTTCAAACATTCATTTCTTACCCACTTATATCTACTGTACATCACCCTCATCGGTTTCCTTTTCATGATGCTGCTGTTTCAGCTTCAGGGTTCCTAAAACATTCTTTCAATCTGAACAGCAAGCCAAGGCCAGAACAGCAAGTGCACCCATTTTTCCTCAGGGCTTTTTAACTCTTCGTTTTTTACTAACTTTTCTTTGCTTAGTAATATAACATCAGACCCCATGGGAGGTCCTTCAACTTTGCAAAGACAAGAACATGGAAGCAAATGCAAGTTTGCAAATGCTTTTTTCCCCTCTATAAAAATCTCAGTTCCATTTAGCTGCAAGCGAACCAAAAGGAGAATGCTAAAATGCTATATAAAAGAGAAGAATGTGCGTAAGAGGAATGTGCTGCCTGTGACTAATGCAGTACCTTTTGAAAGAAAATACAAAAGATATATCTGCTGTCAAATTATCCCTTCCTATGAGGTAATGACTGAGGTATGAACTGCAGAGCCAAGTCTTCAGGGACCACACATGCACACAGTAAGAGGTAATTTCTAGGGAGGGAAAATTGCTTGATTCTGAATCCTGACTTTGAATGTGTCTTGGTTTTACTGCCTTGGTTTTCCTTATTACATAGGTATTAGTTTGTACTAATACTTCTTCCCATATTACACAAAGAATTACACCCTGATCTGTTCATAGTGTCCTTGGATCCAGCCATGCAAATATTGGCTTCCACCTCTGCACCCTGTCTAGCCCTTCTTTTCTGTTGAGGGCTGGGGAAGGGCAGGCCCACAGACTTAATACCATTTTATTGTACTGTGATTTCACATGTTTTTTCCTACTTTATTTTGCCAAAGATATTCAAATATCATTTTGCTCTACATGCTTTTTGTAGTGAGAAGCTGGCCTCGGAAGTAGTTTCTGCATTTTTTCATCTTATCAGTATTTCATTTTACTTTCATAATTTGATGTGTGTTTTGATTTAGTAATTTGCATTGTCCAACCATTTATGCGGAAAGACATCATTTGTCATTGTGTAGGAAGAAGGTCATGGTATCAGTGCTTGTCTCAGATGAGTTTTAATTCATTCAAAGCTCTTTTAGAATGGCTTTGCTCTCAGGCAGGAATCTAAAAGCTGAAATCAATCATCTTATATCTTTCATAATTTCTTCCCTAGTTTATGTTTTTCTAGGCCTCCCTGAAATTTGTTCCAGTCCTTAAACTGTGTTCAGTCTGAATTCACAGACTGATTTTTAACAGAGCTTTACCACCAGTAATAACCATTTTAAGTGTAAATTCTCATTCGAGAGTTTTATTTTTAGCTTCAGCATAAGAGGATGATTCCAGGTACTCTGTCAACCAGAAAATATGAGCAAGAAAATCATGCCAGAAATTTCAGAAGGCAAATTCATATAACGAATGCCTTTGCCATAGTGGCTGTGCCACTGCAGGGAGCAGCCTGTTGCTGTGTCCAGGTGATCGAGTTGCTTCTTTTGCTCCAGTGGCTGCATGCTATGTCAGGGAGAGCTGAGCCTTGGCACAGAAACGACAATAACCAAGCTTATGATCTGACACACAACCCATTACAAAACTGCTTATCCTTAGCTGCTTTCCAGTTACAACACAGCTTCTTTTCATTTTCAGAGGAAGGTAATTTAGAGAAAGTAAACCAACTAATTCTAAAAGCACAGCCTGTCCCCAGTTTCCTATAAGGAAACTAAGCAAACATAATACAGGCTGTAATCTTTATAAGTGGATTCAAAGTTGGGAATTTCCACTTGACAAACACTTCTGAAAACTGGTGCAATAATCATGAATGATGAATCCTGTGAAGAATAACAACAACAGGGATGACAGTTTCCAGTAAGGCTGCTATGATAAGACAAAACCAGACAGTGCTGGGAACCCCTGACAGAACTAGAAAGCAACAGTGTGATAAAGGAGAAAACTACCTCAATATAGCAAAGGCCATTAGTGTCAATCATCTTTGATGCGGGTGTGTGAGGAAGTGTGACTTCCTCTTCTCAGCTTGTTATGGGTTATTTCAGATGAGAAAACCCCTTGGAATCTGCACAGATAACATGGAGCAAACTCAGGCTTTTGCAGGCTGGAATTTTTCTATGCTTCCCAAGGGACTGCCATGGCTCAGGCTGTGCTCATCTGAATGGTCTTAACTGGTTTGTTGTAGAACTGAGAAAAATCACTGAACCTAAGGAGGGCACAGATCAGTTGGGAAGGTCTAAGTCACAGCTTTTTTGCCATAGTAACCAATCCTCAGCCTGCTAGTACCTGCTCAAGGTTAATGAAGTTAAATTAAAAAATATTAAAACCCTCTATAGATTTTACTTTCCTTAATAATAACCAATGAAGGCAGCAAGATAAGGAACCTCCATAGGAGGTCAAGGATATAGTATCCTTACTCCTTGGATATTTGGAACATCTGAAAGAAGAAGAGCCTTTAAATGTAGCATCATCTAGCCTATACCCTGATGTTGGAAACTACTCCTTCCAGCAGGCTGCTTTCTGCAGGAGGTAGGTGGAAGGCTTTGCAGTGGCCTGTAACACATGGAGTTGCAGCTCTTAAGTTGCAGCAGTTGGAGATAGTGTAATATTTACATTTCCATAGAGCTCCAGGGGTCTCAGAGATCTGGGCTGCTGCAGGCAGTCATGCTGAATGCACTTCAAATAGTATGGTTTACCACTGCTTTTCTCCATATGGGTATTTGAGTGAATGAACCAGCATTTTCACTTTTACTGAGGCACATTAAGTGTGAAAGTTTAGAAAGAGATCAACCACTGGATATGCTCTGTTTGCTGTAGATGTTTGCTCTTTTGCAGGCTAGCTCGTGCCACATTGTTGAATGATGACACACTGATCTGTATTATGGAAATACTTAACAGGAATTTATTGCTGATATATAGTAAGCCACAGGAGTGTAAACAGATCAAAGGTGATAAGAAATGGCTACTTCCTCTTTTGGGTGAACTTTCCAGCTTTCACATATGTGCTGAACTAGTTATGTAGTCCTGGGCCTTAAAACCTTACCCTTGGCTAATGTTCTATGTAATGAATTTTTGGGAAAATAATTACCTATGACAACATCAGTCTGATTAGACCTATCTGAAATATGAGTGACAGATTTATGCTAAACAGGAAAGGGTAGCATTTTTTTTTTCCAGCTTTTGAATCATGACAGAGTTGATCAAAGTTTTATTATGAATTCCAGATTTGGTATAGAAAGGGAAAATAGCTTTTTTTGTTCCTAACTGGAAACTCATTTGGGGTATGCTTTCTGATCAGTTGTTCTGGTCTCTGAGCCCAAAAGCCATGCAGTAGGTCTTTTAATAAAGGACTGTGTCCCTTAATGTAATTTGTTACATGGAGTTAAATAGGAAGGAGTAAGTATCTCATGAACTGCTTTTTCAAGCAGAAGCAGATCCAGTTCAGCAGCAGTTTCTGTGTAGATACATGCAGTAGGAAGTCCTCTGGGGACCGAGAAATAAGAACAGAGGGTAAGGCCATATTTATGTAAGTTTACGGGCTCTTTAAGATCTAAGTACAATGTACTGGTGTTGCAATATAGACAGAAGTGCCCTCGAAGTGAGGAAACACATGCCTCTCTTGAAAAGGCTTCTGTAAAGTGAATGTGAGTTTGTAGAGCAGCCACAGGCAGGCACAGGCTTGAGGACTGGAGTGTGGGTATCACCATCCTGTCACCCTGGGGTAACTTCCCTTCCAGCACCAACAGCCTTGTGTAGTCCAAAGGCTTTTTAAGGGGTGGCCTCAGACAGCCAGTCATTCAGCATGTTGTATCTGTGCACTGTGTTTGTCTTTCCTTCTGTAGCTAGTTCCAGTAAGGAGCTGCCTCCTGCAGCTGGCATTTTCTCATCAAATGGTAGGGTTATTTATAGATATTCTTCCGTCTGCTCTCTCAGGAGCATATCTCCACTTCCTTGCTTACTTTTACTGCCTTTCCTTCCAGAGAGTAAAAGGAAAAGTGATCAATTTTTGCCACCTATCAGGATCAAAACATCGTCTTTTTTATTTATTTATTTTTTATTTTATTTTATTTTTTCATGGGAAGCCCTGGCTTTATTAAAAAATAATAAAACTAAAACTAAAAATAAGGGAGAAAACTACTTTCATTCTGGAAACTCTGAATTCCAAGAAAACCTTAGACATTTCAAGCCATCCTAATTAGTAACTGTGAATTAGTTTTAATAATAAGAGTGGAAGATATGTGGATTCAGGGGTGATAAAGTTGAATTGCTGAGACACAGTCTTGTGGGGCTGATAAAATGTTTGAGTGTATGAGAATTATGGGGATGAGGAAGAGGTGAAGACAAGTTAGTTGACAGCATGTTTGCTGCCTGTACAGTATAATGAACAAATATTACATCCTGTGTTTAGTCATACCCCTCTCATATTTGGTTTGTGTAGCTCATGGTTGTTCCCATGCAAGCTGAGCTACAACCTACTCATTCACTTTTCTTTCTTATCAGATTTATAAGAAAACCTCCTTTTCAGTAGCACAGGGACAATCTACCCTATGAGCTCATTGGGGTGACTCTTCATTTTACTTCACTCACAAAATTTTTGCAGTGTCACTTCTTCCTAGAAACCAAAGTACTTCTGTGTTACCTAATTCCCAGCATGAACTTTCCCAAGCTTGTTTTTGGTTATATCATCAAGTCAGCACTTGAAACCTTTTGAAACTTCTTTTTGTGTATTTCTGATGCTGACTGAAAAGGAGACGTTGAGGTCAAAACACACAGAGTATAGCAGCAGTGACAAACACATGGCCTTCCTGCACAGGTCCCTGTTGGCTCTACAGCCCTGTAGCTCTGTATCAAGGAATCATGTGATTTTGCAGATGAGTGTGGCAGATCTGACAGGAGATAAGGGATTTACAGTGAGGGACTATGCATGAGATTAGGCGTTGAGACAGTTGATGGTAGGTGAGAGGCAGTGCCTGCAGTGTTGAGTGGAGCTGGCAGTAAGGGGGCCCAGGATTAATAGGCATTTTGGGTGATCCATAAGAGAGGGTGATGTGCTGGTACACAGGGGGTTTTGGATGTAGGATGCACGTGCAGCTGCAGCTGCTGGGTATCAAAGCAGTCTGGGGAAACAGAGGCTTGTTACTGAATGTGAATATCTGCATGTGCCTGGCCTGGCAGGTACAGTCCCTGGCCCACCACTTCCCAGCCCAGGACTGGGCTATGTCCTGCTGTGCATGAGAAAAAAGGGATGTCTTCTTCAGTTAACTGACAGAAGATGCTATCACACAGATGTAAAATGATTTCACATTTATTACATTTCTTTTATTGCCATTGCTCTGAACCATAGTTCTATGTAAGGAGTCACCAGTCAGTCACGCTAAGCTTTAAACATAAAAGTGTGTAAAAATAAAAGTGATTCTGTAGGGTGTTTCCCAGTAGATTACAAACCTGTATCTACAAGGTTTTGTACAGTCTTGGTTATAGTAATGTTTCTACAAAGACAGTGAAAATAACATGCTTGTACAGAGCTGGAATTTGGCTGTGAAACACCAGTCCATCTCAGATTTATTAGTCCATAAAAATTACAGGCATAAAACCGGGCTTCTTTTGGGATTTTATGAAATCTGTTAAAAAAATCTAACGCTATAAAAATGTGATATAATTTGTGACATCCCTTAAGTTACCAAAAAAGGACTGACTCAAATTTAAACATGCTGTCTACGCTGCTGCCAAAAATATAAAACCATGCTTGAGTGCCACAGCCTTATTTTATAGCACATGCCTACAGATATATTTTATGGTTCAGATATGGCCTTTTGAAAATAGACATTTATGAATCTTTTGTAAAGGGGAATCTTCTCTGGACACTGCTGTAATAAAATCATATGTCTACAAAACAAATGATAGTGTCACTTTGACTGTTACCATGCAAGAGAGTTGTTTCAAAGCCTGGCCACAAACCATACACAAAAATGCTCCAGTTTGGAACGACAAAGGCTTACGTTATCCTTTGTGCAGAAATTTTACATTCTCTTCAAGTTCATTTGTTCTAAAACTGAAAGTGAAATTCTGACATGGAAAGTCTTGGCTTTAGAAAACCTGCAAGCTAATCATGGTTTGACTCTAAAGTCCAGTTCTCCAGTCCACAGTGAGTTCTCAAAAGCAATGATAGACCGTTGTTAAACATTTTATTACAACCTGAAGTTGCTATTGCTGCTAAATGCACAAGGGCAAAGGAGAGAGACTTTGATTATTCACTGTGTTTGGCTGTAGTTTCACTCCATGGCTCTGATTCGGCCCTCTCTTATCTGCTTGAGCTAGAACAGAGCCCTGTTCTAGTTCTGGGGACAGTTCACTCCAGGGTCATTTCTCAAAAGGTAGCATGTATGTGACTATCCCAGCTTTGGCTCTCTTCCCTTGTACAGTCTTTCCATAATATATGAACACCTTTTGTCCTCCCATTCACCTCCAGACACTGCTATAGTATATCCCTGGGCACACAATACACCGCCAACATCACTTGTAATGAAAACACCCTGATGGACTGCAAAAAACCTCTTACATTACTTTAAACACTTTGAACTGAAAGCAGTAGATTGAACAATAGGATATCTTAGAACCACCAGTATACCACTGAGGCATGAGGAGAAGGGAGCTCACCCTCCTTGGTGTGGGTATGAGTCAGCCTATGCCATTTTTACTTAGCAGTGGTAAAATAAAAGCAAACTTGAAGCAAGCTAAACAGGGCCAAAGCATTGGCTTGAGGAATAGCATCTATCATTCATACTTTTTGGTACCTACTGCCCCTCTATTTGGCCCAGTTTTGCATGGTGTATGACCATTAACTAGCAGTTCCTCCGATGATGGCCAGGAGTGTCTTGAGGGATAACACGAGGCCAGGGGCTGGTTGCAATACACAGCATGGTGAAGACCATGCTTTGGAAATGGTCTAGCTATGGTGTTGCAAGTAAGCCAGGCTGTCCCATTCGTTTACATGATCAGAAAACATACCCCAGTTGTCCAGCTAACTAATAGAGGTATGGCCAGTATTTCATAGCATTATGGTTTGCTACAGTAAACATAAAAGGAAAACACTAAAAAGCTGTTTAAATACGGTATGCTGTTCTTTGCTGTAAAGTCCTTTTGCAACTCTGTGTCCTAATTTGCTGAATTCAGTATGTTTTTAGTGCTGTTAAACACAGCCCAGTTTCAATCAAGCAAAATTCCAACATTTCAACATTTGTTTTTGTTACACATGAAGAAAAAACGTGAGCATGTAGCTCTTCAGAGAACAGATGTTCCCACAAAAAGTTTAATTAAAAATCTAGACATTTTTGTGCTCTTTTTAAAAGCTAAAAGAAATGTTATCATAGCTCACGATCAAAAAAATCCACTTTGGTTTACCAAAGTGAGTTCAAATGATTCATTTTCAGATCTTTACCTCCCATTGTACACCCAGCATAATGAAGTAATATGACTATGTAAAGTGATCAAAAGGAATTCACAATGAAAAATGTAGGGATTGAAAGGCTGGGGCAATAATTTGGCTGCTGATGGGATTCATCTGATCAGGTGTAGACATCTACCACTGAGTTGGTGTCTGCTCTTATTACAGTCACCAGACAGAAATAGGCACCATTTGGAAAATGAACAAGGTTCAGTTTCTGAATGTAAATCAAACACACAGACTGAGCTAATGATCTAATTCTAAGTAATTTTAATGAGTAGAAACAGGCCTTTTGGGGTGAAAACTTTTGGCAACGTTTGCTGCAGAGGGAGACAGAAAAGGACTGAGGGCAGGCACAAAACATATTTAACTTGCATTTTGTATTAGACTTGGGTAAGTTTCTGTCAGGTATTATTTTACTTTGCGTATTGCCTGAGAGACAAGCATTCGCTGCAAATTCCTTCAGCGCTGGAGTCTGAAGCAGACCAGAAAGCTCCTGAATGATCTCTGTAGCGTATCTCAGGATAATCAGTATAAGTAATGATAGACAATGACAATGAAGCGAGAAGCAGTAAGAGCTTTTCTGAATGCCAGGAGGTAATCAAGCTTTCAAACACATGCTTTGATCTGGCATCAGATCACTCTGTGCTGCAGTTATTAGAATCGTCTGGTGGATAACTTAATCAGGCATGTCTTTAAACAGCACAAGTGAGCAGTCATAGATTCTGAACAACAAGGATTTTTTTGTACTTACTGCAGGTTTGACGTGTTTACAGGACTAACAAAAAAGAAATGTAAATGTTTCCATTTCTGAAGAGCTCAGAGTTAGGAATGCCTTGCTGGTGTCTCCTGGACAGTGGAGACTGTAGGCTTGCTCTCAGCTCCTTCTGATTGCTACAGTGTTTTTCAGAATCAGAGGGGAATCCTATGACACCACCCAACCTAAACCTTCTGTACCCAAACATTCTGTTGTCAGAGAATGGAAGTGGGAGGAAAAGCATCCCATCACTGCTCAGCCTAAAGCAAGATGGATGCTGTGATAACTGAAAATCTCTTCTCTTCTGCTTTGCTACCCTAATTGGCATCAGCAAAACCTTGATAGGCTTTTTGATCTTTCCCACCTGAAAGAGACTCTCTAACACTGTGTGACATACTGCAGCTCTCCACCCCAAACTACTGTCTGGAGATGTAAGAAGCACTGAAGCAACCTGTGCTTAAATTTGATCATGCTATATTAGCAAATCCTGGCATTGTTTCTATATGGGCAAGGTATTTCTTAAAAATCCACTCTGCTGAAAGGATTGGAGAATCTTTGCTAACCTAAATAAGTTCGATTATGTCCTTTCCCAGAGCTAACAAATCCCATATAGGAACAGTGGCCTAAAATTTAGATGCCAAACAGTATAGGGTGTGCTTTTGGATCACGTATATTGCCTGCCTCCTTGGTGTCGCTGTGGCCCTAATGGAGGCAGAGAGTATGCCAATCTTACGTTTAAGAACTCTCTAAAAGGATAGCAGGGTGCATAAAAAGCTCTTAGAAGATGGTCAAGGTGGACTTAGTAGTGAATGTAAAAGTAGTGTTATCATTTTTAATGGCCCATTTTCTGTTGATGTTACGCTGTTTAAATTCTTTTTCATATGCAGTGGAACAGAGAATCAGAGATGTCTCTGCAGGGTCAGGGAGAAAGACATTTGAAAAGCAAACCTAAATCTAAATCTAAATCTAAATCTTTGTTAATTTACAGAAACAAAACAAACCTAAATCTCTGTTACTTTACAGAAATCTCTGGATTTAACAGCTGGCAAAAAATTCCTGTAATCACTGTTCCTCACTTCTGCATATTACGAGTTAGGTGTTGCCCTGTGTTTCTCACAGCAGAAAACCTTTCAAAGGACTTCTCCTTTGAAGGATTTTCTCAAGGTAACCTGTATTACAGTAACTTTGCTGCCTAGTCTTACCTGCCTGGTTTTCTTCAGCAAGGGAACTGCTATGTTATAGGCATAGGCTGTCCTTTGTGTGCTCACTGTGAAGTGTGAACAACCACAGAGTGCATGCCCACTGTGTGTCTATATAGGCAGGTATAGATATATAAATATTTACACTGCTGTGTCTTAAATATACACACAAAGAGACTGCAAGGCCAGGTACAGGTGCCATGTATATACCAAGAGCTCTTATACAGTTCTTCACACTCAGAGCTAAACCAGCTTCTCACTTCTAAATCTGATTTCCTTTCATCCTGTCCTGGCTGTCTTGCATCCCAGAGTGATGGTAGCTCTGGTATCTTCACCCGTGTAACTTTTCTGGCAGGGACTGACTAGTAGAAAAAAAGTAAAGAAGGCACTATTCAGTCTCTTGGCCAAGTCTTGGCCAAGTTCAATCGCTTTGAATCCCTAATAAATAAGCACATGCACACACTGTTTTGCATCCCCATTCAGAACTGTGGAGAAATTAAATTAAATTGAGGAAATCAAACCAAGCTCTTTAGGCTTTCAAGAAAAGGTTTTTCTTCAATTGTAAGAAATGCACTGTACAAGCGGGTATAAATAAAGGGAACATGGAGGAAAAGAAACAAAGTTCATGTCATTAATATCCCCAAAGGCAAGCTACCACCCTCAGAATACACTAGTGCCAGGCTAGATCCAAGTTTTTCCCCTTTGAGGGTAGAAGCAGGATGTAGTGGCTCACCTCAGACAACCACAATAGCAATCACCTTGTGTGCTCATTGATCTGGAAGATTATGACCTCTGCACTTGAATCTTATTTTTCAGGTCATGGCTGAAAATGAAGGTCTGGATTTTCCTGGAGAACTGCCTGAAATGCTTTTTCTCTAAGCCAGTTGCCAGTGGATAAGGAAAGACATCCTCACCTGAAGCTCTACTGGGTGACCAGACACCCGAATGGAAGTCAAGTCACTTGAGCAAACTATTAATATTTTCTGTGACAAAGAGGAGGAAAGAAAGCAAGGCAACAAGAAGAGCAAAAAGATATATTTGAGGTATGAACAAGCTTCTTAATCCAATGTTTTCCACTGCAAATGGCAAAAGATAACCGCCTTTGTACAAGATATTAACCAGTAAGTTTTCGATGGTAAAGGTTTTTTAATGTTGCTAGATTGTTTGCCCAATATAGAGTAATAGGACACCTTTTCTGGGCTTGCATTAATGGGGAATTAATTTAAACTTATGGCTAACTTAGCTCATGTACAGGAATTTCAGTTTTAGGGGAACTCTCTTTTAGAGTTTTCATTTGATGTGGTGACTAGAAATTACCTGGCTGACTTCATAATCAACCAGGAAGGATTTAAACTTGTAAGCTCCACTTTTGTATTTAAGTGGCAGCAGCAGTTTCTTTCCGTATCTTCCCTCATAGGGGAGGTTTTGAAATGTCTTGTGCACCATGGGTTGCTCATATGGTTTGGGAATCCTTGACCAGAGGCCAGTCTCAGCTGGCTCCCCCAGTTCTCCCAGCCTCTCACACGTACATATCCAAGGCTCTGCTCAGAAGAGATATTTTTGGCTACTTCAGAAAGCTGTGTTTTTTTTTCCAGGAACCCATCTGAAGAATTTACATATCAAAGCCCATGCTGCCAAGGACATGGAAATTATAACTGCAATACAAAGGATGTTTAATAAAACCAAGATATGATCCTAATGAAATAAATGCTTATTGCATCCACTATCGCAAGCAGGGGATTTTAATGTGTGTAAAGGTATAAGACAGAAATTCCTGCTGCTCAAAATGGTGGTATAATTATTTTAATGGGATAATAACTAGGTGGAAACACATTGAGGTCATGTCAATGAGATGTTTTACAAAGAGAAATGCAGAAATTGCACCTGTGGATGGGAAGACAGTGTTCTGTTATTTGTCCATAAATTGTGGACACAGTCCCACAGCAGCTGAAGGGCAGGGGAAGTACAGGTATTTTCCTCTCTGCTGGTATGTGTTGCTCTTCTGAGCTGCAATGTGCCTGAACTTGCTGCCTTCACCCTTCAGCCTGCATTGCCGATATTCCAGCTGTTTCTGCAGATCCCCTCTGGTTGAAATTGCCTTTTTAAGTATATATCAGATCTTGATGAACAGTCAGTATTTTGACAAATGATAATCCCATGTACAGTCAGTCACACAGCTATGCAGAAGCATCATATCCTTGTCTTCCTGGTACCTGATTGTCACTGCAATTGAAGCAAACGGAAAAGTCAAATGTCCCTGGATGTGGAGATTGTGAAACCGAGCAAGACTGTTGCTCTTCTGGAGGTCATGGTCACCACCAGGATAATGCACACCATTGCCGAGCCTACTACTGTCCTTCAGTGGGGTGTGAGAAAGTTTTGGTAGAAGCCCAAAGGATTTCTCAAGAATGGTTAAGAAATAAAGCCAAAAGCAGTGGTACATTCTGTCTTTCCTGTGCACTGGCTACTTTATCCAGGAGTAGTGTTTCCATCTTTTTGAGGAGATGGTTTAATCAACAGTTTTCTGTCAAGTTAGGGGGGAGAATGTGCTTAAAGTCAGGACAATTTTATGCACTTGGGAGACAGGGAGGTTTTAGTTGTGCATGAACTTTGTCTTTCAATAGAACGTGTTGAGAAAACCCCCCATGAAAGGACTGAAAGCTTCAGCCTCTTTCTTTTACTTTTTTTTTCTGGCAACATCATGTATACTCTAAGGTCCCCTACAGAAGGAAGGGAGTCCAGATGTGACAAGCTCCAAATCTTCTCTCAGGGAGGAGGGGTTGGTGTATACATTTTTTCAGCTACTGGTGGTGAAGTTGATGGCTTAGGATGGCTTGGACCAGTCATCACAGCTGAAGCAGTGAGGTCCTTCATCCTCTGTTTGTCTCCCCTGACTCTCAGCTACATGACTTCCCTATCCATCTTGCACCCATTTGCACTTGTCAAACCCTGAACTGATTTAAGCCCCTTACTTAGCAGAAAACTGACCCAAGAAAAAAATGGTCTGTTTGTTTTGAGATGGAGAGAGAGATAGAGATTGCAGGAAAAACACCTCTTTTAGAGACCATATCTTTTTCACTATTCTGTTTAAATTTAACCCTTTCTTCAGAAGGGAGTTGATCCCTGCTCTGAGAAAAGGATCTAGCCCCAGTGGTACTGAACTAAATGTTTTAATGCTCTTAGTGCTTCCCCCAGAGGATGAGTTCCTGCCCCCTCTGAAATGGGAGGAATTTGCTGTAATGGAACAATGGTATTATCTCTGTTTGTGGAAATTTGTTGAGATTGCAAATGGGAATTGGTATCCCAAGCTGATAATGGTTCTTTTCTGCCTCTGCAAGACATGTTTTCAGGGCTCATATGGGTGATAACTTGTCACAGTTGCTATGCAATGAAAGCTGTATGAGAGTAGTACAGTGAGAAGCATCAAACTATATGATGTGGAGGGGTGTGAATCGCTGCAGAAGCATGGTACGAGACTTACTTGTATAGGAAGGTCGATTGGAATCTGGGGAATCTGAATTCTGGCCTGTGCTTTTCCCATTACTTAATGACCTAAAGTGAATCACTCAACCCTTCTGTGTGTTATCTTTTGTATAAATGATCCTGAATTGATAGTCCCTTCTTGCTTTGACATCAAGCAATAAAAAACCCCTCTTGCGTAAAAGGTAGGTAGTAAAGTGTCACAACAGAGGACACGGAGTGTGTCTCCTATGGAACTGCCCCCCTTCACAGGTTATCTGCTCTACCAAACTCAACCTGACTTTTGAAACCACAGAAATTCCATTTACTGAAATGCACAGACTCGTGCAGAGTTTGGTCCTGGAGACAATCCCCCACTGTTGCAACTCATTACCACACTCTGATTTGGTCAGTATCACTTGGCAAACATCCAAAATGCCATTTCTGGGATTTCATCTGCTCTCACACACAAAAATAAACGGAAAGGGTCGGTGCATAGATAGGGCTCACTGCCTTTCCCACCCTGCTCTCCGGCTTTGCATTCTTAAGAGCAGGGCTCTGACTTGCCGCAGCTTAGCGGGGCTGTGTGAGCGGCTTCGCCCCGTGACACCGATCCCCCCTTGGGCAGCAAGGCCCGAGAGCGGCATGGGGAGCAGCGCTGCCCTCTCCTACCCGCGCCGCAGCCCTCGGGCGCCCCCTGGCGGCCACACTGCATGCGATGGCGCAGGGAGCAGCCCGGGGAGTCCACGGCCGCCTCCCCGGGTGCCCCAGCGCCCGGGCCGCAGCGGGAACCCCGAGTTACCACCGAATCCAAACCTTCTTCTCTCTGCCCCACGGAAGAGGCGCGGAGAGTCATGGGCACCAGTAGACATAACATCCTATTACTACTCAGTCAAAAGGATTGCAAGCCTGAGATGGGGATTTTTTTGCTGGCCTGTAGATCTGTTGGGAATAACCTTGTATTTTGGCTGGCTGTCTTTTTCAGCAATGAGATTAGCAGTAGGTTTATTTGTCATCTTCAGGCTGGTATAAAGCACCTTCACCCTTTGAATAGTTTGCATGGGTTTGTTCACTGCAATGTTAGAAATTCATTTTAACTATGCTTTTGAATGCCACAGAAATTAAAAATGAAATTTAGCCAGTTTTCTTTCGTGTTTCTTTTTCTTTCAATTTTTTAATGATACTCTGCTTGTATTACAAATGTCCATGTTATTAATATTTGGCAAAATAACCTGAAATGAAAAACACACATTTGAAAACCTAATTGTTGTCTAAAAGTAGTATTTTTCATTGTACTTTCACAAATGTGACGAAAGGTTATCAGTATTCAGATAAAGATCTTCTGATCTTTCTTGTGGCATGTGCTGCTGTGTCAGGACAAACTGTCACTTTAGAAACTGATCAGACTCTGACCAGTCTCTTCCCCAAGGTCTGGCCCTTCAATCACAGCATTCTGGGTCTCCTAGCTTTGTGTTCCAGCACAGAGGTGGGACAGCCAGCTGGAAGTTAGCCTGTGTGACATGAATTTGATGCTCACACTAGGGCAGGAGTAATATCTTTGATCAATGGATGCAGGCAGTTCTCCCCCTTCTGAGCAGCATTATGAACAGCTGGGAGATGCCAGAATTAAGCCTGTGGGGATGGGGGGGAAAAGAAAGATTCCCACTAGGGACTGTAGCTTAAGCTAAAGGCACTTGTAGAGCTTTTCATTATTCAGTGTAGGGTTTCTGTGTTGCTATCTCATCTTCCAGACTGAAATATGGGTGTGGATAGTGAGCAAACTACTCTCAACAGATCTGAGACACGCAGACTGGCGTGAAGAGCATAAACAAAATAGGATCTACTTAATCCCATCTGCGTCAGGATAGCTATATTTCAGCTGCTGAGTTGCAACTGAATGACCACCAGCTTGACTCAGATTCCTGAAGTCCTCACAGGTACATGGACAAAACTTGCAGATGGAAACAGACAACAGACTTAAGAGCTCAAGTAGATGATAGCTTGATTTCCAAAGCAGCTCTAGGTTGTACCTGTAAGTCCTTCATTGTCATGGAGCCATCTGCTAAAAATCACGAGGCAGACAACACAGGAATTTTTTGCTGTTTTTTGTTTGGTTTGGGGTCTGGGTTTGTTGTTTTGTTTGGGTTTTTTTTTTTTTTTTTTTTACTTTAAATTAAGATTTGTTCTTCCCCCCTACCTGTTTTATTCCTAGTGTCTGTTTCCACTGCCCGGAGACTTTCACGCTTTTCAAGAGCTATGGGTTTAATATAACTCTATTGAGAAGATTCAATAAATTGAGAAGTTTATAACTGAGAAAAGTCAGCCTCCCTTTCAGCTGTTAGCTTCTCCAACTAATTCTCTCTGTTCTAATTTTTTTTAATTAGTCTGGTTTGATATTGGCTCATTTCAAATTAATCAAACCAGACCATAGAATGAAATAACTTTTAAATTTGGAAAGCTGAAAATTTTACTGAAATTCACCATTTGGTGGGTTTCTGCTTCTATAATTTCAACTCTAGGACAAACTAGAGAAAGAAAAGTTGAGACTCACCTTTTCACCCAGGTGGAGAGAAAGGGAACTAGCTTTTGCCTGATTCTCTTTCAGTGGTTTCTTAAAGTAGAGTGCTTTAAGAGTTCAATTAGACAGAAAATTGATTGCCCATGTCTGGAACAAAGTTGAATACATTTGCAAGTCAAGAAGCTCAAATTAAGATTTGTTGGAACTACCAGATTACTTAGAGATGTTCTTAAAGATACACATGTTAAGCTGATGAGCTATTTTGGAATACATCTGTTGAACTCAGGCATGAAATATAGTGTCTCTTGGATTTCTCAAAGTTACTTGAAATTAGTAGGATTACCCCCCAGAATCAGAGCATTCCCCAACTACTGTCTGTCTAGTTCTCTAAATGTGTAATTACACTTATAACTCCATTCCTAAGAAGCTTGGAAATGTTCAGGTATATTATTGAGCAAGGACAGTGGAAGTAAATATTCATAGCTTGACTATGAATAAATTTTCTATCAATTACATGTTGCTGAATGTCTCATTCGACTTTCCAAAATGCACCACTCTGCTTGAAGCCAATAGTTTGAAGTTGGAAGATTGTTCTCTCTCACTTTTAAAGAAGATATTTAAAATAGAATTATCTGTTGCCTGCAGCCTGTAAGGGAATTTTCATAGGTGTTAAACCATAAACGCCTTTTGGAAGGCTGGCACAATGTGCACTAAACATATTTATAGTTAAAATGCCTCAGGTCTGTATTTTACACATGTAGTTCTGATCTAATAGTGTCAGTAAGCTGTAGATTAGCTTTAAATAGTGTGTCAGTTTGGATATGAGAATCTGACTACAGATCTGGAGTTGATGATGGTATGTTTTATATCTGTCTTCCTGTTTCACATGACATGGATTTTAGTACTGTTCTGGCATGTCATATGCTCATTTAGTGGAAAGACCTCTGATGTGGAATAGTGCAGGAAAATGACAGCACAAAGGCCTTCTTACATGTATGTAAGTCCACTAGATGTCCCTCCAGCTCTTTGCGATGATAATACACGGCTAATTTACCCAGATCTAAACCGAAGAGCACTGCATTTTATGTCCCATGTCTTGCATACAAGGCTCTTCTTGGGTTCCTACAGAAGTTATGAGTCCTGTATAGATCCAGTTTCAGAAGGTGAAGGTAGGCATCTTCCCTTCCATATGTGCACATATAGGATTCTGATTTTTCAAATACTTTTTGTTGTTTTAACTATCTTTTTAAAAGAAATTTTTGCATTTGTTTGAATGGATGGAAAATGCAGTGTCTTTATGTATGGATGGTAGGCAGATGGGGGTGGAAAAATGAATGCATTTGTAGGTTTTGGCTGTTTTTTTCTCAGGAAAAAGACAATTTAGCTTAGTCTCAATATTTCTACTCTGCAGGTGACAAAAATAGAGGAGTTAATCTAGTTAGGTAGCCTGATAAGACATTTGGTTTTACTATGGAAGTGTCCAGCTTAGATACCTCAGAAAAGCTGTGATACTTTTTTATGACACCCTGAAACATGAAGATTAATCTCCTCTGAAATGCTGTTAACTCTGTTCCAAGTTTTCTTCTGCTACCTCTGAACATGTAATCTCCTTTTCTATCTTGCTACTGTCCTGATGCTTGTGGCATCTGGAAATGTAGTTCCAGAGTCTGAGTATCATGTGAGATGATACTTTATTTTGATTGAAGAGAGTATACTCTATTTTGATTGAATATCCTCTTTTCTGCTTTGACACAGAGGAAATGAATTTCTCGGTCTTGTTCTTTGTATTTTTCAATCCCATAACCTCTTATTCACCTGCTTTCTAAGGAAAATAATCCTCATATTTTTATGATTTCTGCTGATATCCCTACTCTTTCTCATCACATTTTCCTTGATTTTTCTCCCTCAAATTCTCTATGTTATGTTTTTCTTGTTGAGGTGACTAGTGTGGCATAAATTTCTTTAGATGACAAAACCACAGGATTTTGGGCTAATATATTGCTAACTTCCCAACAGGGTCAGTAATTCATACATAGCTGTATAGAACTGTATGTCCATACTTCTGTCAGCAAAATAACATACTAAGAATACTACATATAGGCAAGATATATTAGTTAAAATACAGACAAAATACCCCTTTGGGTAGCTTCATCTGCAGCACTACTCATATAATGATTACACAGACTGCTGGTTATTTTTAATAGAGATAAAACTGTGCTGAAAGTAAGGGATATTGCTTTATAATTGGGAGGTACTTCTGTTGTTAAATTTAATGTGACCATTCCATTATCTTGTGCTTGCTGTGCATCTCGTCTCTCTAAGCACATCTCCTGTACAGTGACATAGCAGGTGTATCTAGATGCAGAATTAACAGCAAGTCAGCAAGTGCTCTGTAGAAACCTTTGTTAGATGTCAGGGTTTTAAATAGTATAGGGCAGACTGTTGCATTTTAATCTTCTGCTATAGGTTTGTACTGTAATCTCAGACAAGAGATGTTTAGTTATGTGATGTGGTAACTAAAAGCAAGGAGACCTCAGACAAAAGTCCTGGTGATTCAGAGAGGCAAGAACAGTGTTATTTAGATCCAGAGCAACAGGTCCTTAAATCCTCTAGTTTTTTTCTGCTCCAGTGACTAGCATAGCCCAGTAAGAAATTTAATATTATTGAGCTGAAGATGTGGGTAGGACATAACACAAAGAATTATTTTCTCAGCCATGGAGATGGCAAATGCCCTGAACATACCTAGCAATGACAGTGGGTTGAAGTGAGGACGGTGGGAAAGAGAGTATACAAAGAGTCAGTGTCATGGTTTAAACCCAGCCAGCCACACAGTTTCTACTCCCCCCACAGTCTTTGCTTCCTTCTCCCCACCCCGCTCCCAGAGGGATGGGGGGGAGAATCAAAAGAATGTAACTGCCACGGGTTAAGCACAGTCCAGTAACAAAGGTATAACACAAATCACTACTGTTGCCACCAATAATAATGATAAGGGAAATAACAAGGGAAGAGAATACGATACCACCCACCAAAATGAGCCCGACTGAGAGCAGAGTGCCCTTCTGGGTAACTCCCAGTTACCTCCCTGGGCATGAGGAATACCTCTTTGGTCAGTTTGGGTCAGCTGTCCTCTCCCTGCTTCCTTCTGGCCTCCCCTCCTCCCTGGCAGAACATGAGGCTCACAACGTCCTTGGTCAGAGTAAACATTATTGAGCAGTAACTAAAAACATCGGTGTTATCAGCTCTGTTCCCAGGCTGAAAGTCAAAACACAGCGCTGCACCAGCTACTAAGAAGGAGAAAAATTGACTGCTACTGCTGAAACCAGAACAGGCAGCAACATAGATGTGCTGATTTACATTAATGCATCAGAGCACTGGATTCTGGCACAGAAGTGCACTACTTCAAGCCCTTATTAATGGAACAGATTAACCTGTATTGAAAGCAGAAGGTGGTAACACTACATCTCTATTCAAAGCAAAGATCAAATTCAGTTTTTCTCTGTTGAGAATTTGACAAAAATCATAGAAGACATTTTTCTCTGGCCACAAGCATGCAGGAAGTTTAGAAAGCTGCAAGTTAATTCACTGTGGGAAAAATACTCCCAGTTACATATAAAAAAAAATGAAGAGGTAGGGAATGGGAGGAGCAGGAGGGAAAATTAGAATGGCCAGTCAGAGAAGTTATCCTTATGATTGTAGGATTTCCTGGAGTAAGCAGAAGTGGGGAAACTAGTGATATTTCCCTGTACTGGGAGTTTGAAAGCCAGGACTCAAATGTAAAAGAGTCTGTATAAAATTGGTACAAAGGAATAGATAGGTTATACTTTGATACTTATCAGTGCCAGAGATGTATCCAAACATTCTAATGTTGGCGAGTAAACTCTTATGCTCATATGCAGACTGGATTGCTAAGTCACTTCTCAGGGCCTATCAGTAATAAGAGATCTGGTGATCCCCAGAGCACCTCCCCCTCTTGGTCCTTCTAGCCTGCTTTAATCCTTTGTACCTACTGTTGTTTTTTTACTTTTCCTGTGGTATTGCCTGTCACAGATAGGAAGGAGAAGGGGAAGAAATTTGCATTGTTTTCATCTTTCTCTTCTTACCTCTTCTTCTAACTCTCCTCTCCTCCATCCTCCTTAGATAAGGGGAAACCAGATGGGGGAAGAAGATTAGGGAGGTTGACAGGAAATTCTTTTCCCATCTCTGTTCCCCTTACAAATGAAAAACATGTGCCTAAAGCAGTTCTCTAACTCCGTCAAGTCCTAAATTTGTCACTTCATGACTATCTCTTACCCAACCACCTGACTCTGTTTTCCTATCCAGTTGTCCTGTTTTTAGGGCTTATTAAAGAGAAGGGATCACAATTTGTTGTTTAGTTAGTCATATCCATGACAGAAGTCTTCAGAGCAATACTCCTCAAATTCTTTGCTGCTAACATTAATAGTTCATATTTTTTGCAAGTATCTCATTGGCAACATTGAGTCTACATGAAGATAGATTGCAGGATCAAATCATTGTTATAGAAATTGGCTCATGTCATTCAAGTAGTAAATAGCATCACCTCCACCAGATTTTTCACTTTGGGCCAGAATACAAACTGATGCACTTGTAATACATTGGGGGTGTCATTTGCCATCATAGACACACAAAGACAGATATATAAGCTTCTGAACTTGCTTTACTTTGTAAGAGAAGTTATACTACTGATCCATGCCTGGACAGATGGTCATTAATTATCATGTAAAAAACCCCATCAAAATATGTAGGATTCTTTGAGTAATATTCTTCAGGGTGGTTGTCAGAGGGAAATAATTCTCTTTTATTTATTTAGAAAATGGCTTTTATTAAATGCCTGCCTGTTACACCTTAAGTCTTGCTTGCAAAACAAGCTAGAGAGCAAATCAACCAAGCAAATAACAAAAATATAATTTCCTGTTGGACAAAAAAATCCTATTTTGGATTGACTGAGAAGAATAATACCTTTTTTCCTGATTTATTAATATTTTAGAAATTAGGTAATATTAATGTGATAATGGAAAATTAAACTTATGAAGTTTAACCATGCCAAGTGCAAGGTCCTACACCTGGGTCGGAGCAATCCCAGACACAGCTACAGGCTGAGCAGAGAAGAGATTCAGAGCAGCCCTGCGGAGAAGGACTTGGGGGTGCTGGTCGATGAGAAAAGGAACATGAGCCAGCTTCAGTGTGCGCTTGCAGCCCAGAAAGCCAACCGTATCCTGGGCTGCATCAAAAGAAGCATGACCAGCAGGTAAAAGGAGGTGATCCTGCCCCTCTGCTCTCATTGAGACCTCACTTGGAGTATTGTGTGCAGCTCTGGTGTCCTCAATATAAAAAGGACATGGAACTGTAGGAACAAGTCCAGAGGAGGGCCACGAGGATGATCAGGGGACTGGAGCACCTCCCATATGAAGACAGGATGAGAAAGTTGGGGCTGTTCAGCCTGGAGAAGAGAAGGCTGCGTGGAGACCTCATAGCAGCCTTCCAGTATCTGAAGGGGGCTTATAAGGATGCTGGGGATGGACTCTTCATTAGGGACTGTAGTGATAGGACAAGGGGTAATGGGTTAAAACTTAAACAGGGGAAGTTTAGATTGGATATAAGGAGGAAGTTTTTTACTGTAAGGGTGGTGAAGCACTAGAATGGGTTGCCCAGGGAAGTTGTGAATGCTCCATCCCTGGCAGTGTTCAAGGTCAGGTTGGACAGAGCCTTGGGTGAGATGGTTTAGTGTGAGGTGTCCCTGTCCATGGCAGGGGGAGTAGAACGCGATGATCTTAAGGTCCTTTCCAACCCTAACTATTCTATGATTCTAAAATCAAGAGATAAGTGTAACTTGTTAAATACTGAAATCTCTTTTGCAGTTCAATCATAACAATAGATTCTTCATAACAATTAAGCCAAGCAAGAACTCTATTATTTGTTTTAGAGGGAAACATTTCCATGATAACAATTTCAGTAAGAATATTCTGTATGCACCTGTTTGTTTTCTTTATCTTTTTGAAAGTCTTATGTGAGAAGTCAACTCTATATAGTAACACACAGCAACTGCAATTTTCGTGCTTTGAATGACATGGGTTTATAATTGCCAAAAATCCTCTTCAAATATGACTATTTTGGAGTAGTTTTTACAGGCCAAAAGATAGTCATGAATAGGCTGTTAATGATTTCAGATTCCAGATCTGCAATTTAGTAAATATTAGTCTGGTACATGGCTATCACAAAGCGCTACTTCCCTCTGATGACACTGTTTTAAGTAACACAACTGAAAAAAAGTTCATCTGTCCAGGATGATAAACTTAGTCCCATCCTGGAGAACATGGAGACATCACATTGTGTCTAGATTGTGTCTTTTAGATTGTCCATAGAAATTTAATTTGTGCTTATGAAGTTCACACAGTGGCCATGCTCATCATTACATTGTGTAATTTTTTAGGGATACAGCTTGGTACGATCATTTGCATGCACTCAACTTTCACCAGAAAGGACAAGTTCATGTTTTAACAAGGGTAAATTCTGAACTCAAAACTTAATTACCTTGTCATGAGGACCAGAGAAACCATTTGAAGATCTGGATTTATTTTCCTTTTTCACTCTCCTATCCCTTTTTGACTGTTAATTCTCAAGAGATGAAATACAGGACTGGCTGAGCCTAAACCTCTCCTCACTGCTCCTCTAGAACTTGTTGACTTTATTTCTTAATGATACCATTTCTTCCTTTTAAGAAACTATCCAGAAAAAAAAAGAATCTACAGTTTGACTTGTCACAGCTTGCATGGAACATGAGGCTTTATAGTATAGATTGTGACACTATTAATAATCTATGTGGTTAGGAACAACCTGAGATATTGTGATAAAATATGCCAGTTTCTAAAAATAACTGCAAGTAAAATTTCTCCACTGTTCTCTGACCTGAATTATCTTCTCTTCACAGAAGAATCTGTGCACGTTAATGGATAATTGCTACAGGCAGTCCTATGCACCAAGGGCATGTCTTGACTGTGTCTGACTCTAAATTGTAGTAAGATGTGGGTGGCTCCATTCTCCTATCCTTGGCAGGGAGGGCAGGCAGGGAAGAAGGGAGGTTTGACATGTTCCCATAACTCCCCCATGGCAGAAGACTGGGATAGGAGAGTTAATAATGATTCTGACATGCTCTTATCAAATTTAGAAAAAAAAAGTGAGCCAATAAGATGGGTTCAATTTTAATAAAATACATATTGACCTTTGTTCTTCTGCACCCTACTCTGCCACCTGTATTTTACACTAATAAGAGTTTAAATTGAAAATGTGGGGCATCTCCTGAGATGAACTGGCACTTGTGCCCCTTGTGAAGTGATGAAAATGGCAGTACCAATTATGCAGGAACAGATCACCTTTACCATAATTTAATCAGATCGAAAGTCTCTTCACAATTTTATGTATGAGCACAGTGTTAACAAAAGCTGCATTACTTTGGTTATTAATGGGCATAAAGGCTTTTTATTGAAATATGTAGTTCATTGAACACACTCTGAGCTGAGTTTCTCAGAAGTCAGTCTTTTGTGCTGAAAGTCATGGAAAACACTTCCTTTTTCCATTTTAGTCATCCTATTTACTATGTGCTCCTCAAATCCGTCATCATGCTGTTCTTGCCTCACGTTTTCCTCCTTTCCATTCTGTACATTAGGTTATTTTGATCCAGGCTTTTATTTTCTTTCAGTTGGGTAATTAATAGAGCTGACTTCACTCCTTTTATGCCTGTTCTGAATTTGCCTCATTTCTATTTTGCTTTTCAATTCATACGTCAGCAGAGATCTCTAGTTACAATAGCTTATGTTTCCTGGAAGTTCTGCGTCACAGGGTCAAATTTATACCTGGTGTATTTTCCATTGACACAAAAATTACACCAAGAATGAATCATCCTCTGGTGTTTATGTTCATCTGGTCTTATTTTTTTCCTTCAGACATTGTTCGTTTATATTAATCATGTAATATTGTTAGTCATTTGAATGCTCTGCAATCAAATTATGTTGTTTGGAGGACTTGGCAAAGACACAAACAATGAAATAAAATTATGGAAGTCATAGATCCAGGCTAGACCTGTTTCATTCACATAATGTGAGTAGTACGCATGGTAAGTACTAAATCTTATTGCAGTCGTTTTTTCCCTGTTCTGAAAAAAAACAGGAATGCAAGACGAAAAAATAAATTTTAGAGATAATCTTGCATTTGGGAGTACAAAAGATGCAAATATCTCTGACCCCTAAACAGAATGAAAGATGGCTTGCAGGCAACTAGCTTTAAAGTGCTGCACATTTAAACCATGTAGAGCAAGTGATTTCTGATATAGCTGCTTAATATGGACTTAAAAAATTGAGCTTTTCACTGTGATTTTTAATGACCCTTTAAAACTATACATACACAAAGATAAAAATACAATAAAATTTGCAAAAATCTTTAAGTCTAGTAGTTTTCTTCTCAATGCTGTCTGGTTGGCAGCAGCTGGGAGAGACAAGCATAAGAAGAACGGTAATTTTTAATTCTCACTTTAGTGCCTGTCTTCACTCTGGTCCTAAATAGCTGATAAAGAAATAGTCTGCAACCCAGTGTTTTCTCTGCAGTAAGTGAGTGCATTCAGTGAGTCTGTAGGGATGCTCCCTGCACTGCTGACAGCAGGAGGGGCTGTAAGAGGGCAGAAGAAGCCATTTAATTGCTTTTCCCCTGAGCTGAGAGGCAGCAGTACCCAGCCAGTTACTACATTGTCCTTGCCAGCTGGCCAAGGTATCAGCACATGGTGGGGGAATCTGAGGGTGAGACCCTTCCCTGCCCAGCCTGCCTCTAGCCAGGGAGGGTAAAGGCATTCTGGAAAATAATCTGGATTTTATCTGAGTCATTGTGATGACAAACCTGGCTGTCTCCACAATATGAAGGTTGAGTTTCAACCCACCATGAGGAGCCTTTTCTTTGATGCCTTGCAGGGAGCACTCTGCAAAGGAAAAACAAGTTGTAGAATGTGACAGATTGATTGATGAAAGAGGAAATCTTCACACATTAACAAAATAGATGCTGGAAGTCTTCTTTCCCACATCTGCTCTTCAATGATGCATATTGCACAGAACCCAGTTGTTTCTTGTGAAGTCTGTCTTGACTGGGGGCAATGGGTACGGCAGGCTCTGTTTGCAGAAGGTGAAATTATGGAATCTATGGAGCCTGCTTGCTGAATTTTAAACTCACTCACTCTAAAGCTGCTTTTACCTCATTCTTATAGCAGATCTGTGAGCTGGGGAGCAGGAATGAGCCCTAACTTCTGTATGTTCTGCACTCCAGTGCTGTGGTGGGCTGAAAATTACTCTTTTAGCTCTGGCATCAAATGTGAAGCCAGATTGGGGCCAGCATACATACACATGTGGGTGCTGGTGTGTGTCAGTAGGTCTTTCCGGCAAAGGTAGCTGGTGAAATGGGTCCCAGACTGTGAGGCAGCAAAGTAAGACAGAGATGCAAGGAGAGCTGGGGAGGAAGTTGAGGTGAGAGTCTTTTGTAATGCATGTATTCAGTGTCCTTGCCTTCATACATATTTTTGTAGAAGCAAAACTTAAGATATCTAATCCTGGTTTCGTCTCTTTTTTAAACTACAAAAGAAACCAGGAATAATATTTTGGGCTTTTATTTCAGTTGTCAAAACTATCAGCAAATTTAATCCTAAATTCACCAAGACATTGTGTCCAAAAGAAAAAGACAAGCTTTGACAACTGTGTTTTTGCAAGTTTGTGGTAAAAGCAAGAAGAAGTGAATTACATTATTCACTAAACAACCAAAAAGAAAAAATTCTCTTTTCTTACTTCTGCCTACCAAGCCATTCTGGACTGGAATTTTTGCAGAAGAGAGAAACTCAGATTCAATTATCTTGCAATTCAAGGGGGTTTGAACCTATATCTCACAAAAGAGTTCACTAATGACTATTGTATACTCTAGAGTGGATTTCTCTCAAGTACTCTTCCTAATGATATTCAGCATCGCACAGATTACTAAACCTTTTGGTGCAGAAGCTATAGGAACTTGGTTGTCTTTCCTGTTTTTTCTCTTTTTACCCTGATGGATATTTCATAAAGTAGACCTACTGTAATAGCAGAGATTAAGAACATAATTCAAAGACCTTGGAGTGGTTCAAAGTCTCCCGGGGAGGTGGGAGACAAGAGGAAGTAGAGGAGTCCTGTATCCTCCAAATAATCTTAACTCCAAATATCTCATTTCTCTTAAATACTCTTAATTCTGCACTGTCAGTGTGTGTGATATGGGGAGGAGGTGTTTATTGTTTATTTCCTTGAATCCAGTATTGCAAGAACAAAGGCCCAAATACTTTCCTTGATGGTCCCTTCAAGGAGGTTCACCTGTGAGAAAACTAGAGTGAAAGATGTAAAACCTCATTGTAAAAGATGTAAGACCTCACTCAAGAAAGCCTTTAAGCAACAAGCAGTAGTGCCCATCACAACCTTCAGGTAGCAACCAAACAGGAGCAAACAAGCTGTTTTAAAGTAATCTCACTGAGCTTTAACAGGGCTTGTAGGCATATCAGCAGTACCTCCACATCAGAGACTGTTGAGAGATCAAGTAAAACTGGCAGGAATACTTAGCGTTTTGAACGATAAGTAATTATAATGGAGAAAATTAAAAGAACGCAGGAGTAATGCTCCCAGCTACAAAGACTACTGTGAGCATTTGCACATGAATATGACTTGCAGTTCAGTATGTCACCTTGAGCTAATTCAGACCAAGTATTGTCTTTGTTCACTGATTTAATAGCTACAAACCTCCTTAAAGGCTTTTATTTTATCATCTCTTCAGCTTCATGTGAAAAAGAAACTGCTGCCTAAGACAGCTTGGTGTCTCTACAAGGTAGGAGCTTTGTAGAGATTGATTGAAAACCAACAGATAAGCAAATGGAATGGACAGGTGTGTCTGACAGTAACTTTTGCACAGTGTTTTGTCTGAAAGGCTGGAAGAGCTGTCCAGCTGTGCTGCATGATCTTGTTACATTTTCATTTCATAAAGTCAGTCTGACAGAACTAGGATGTGATGAAAAGAAAAGGCTTACACACTTGTAAGTGGGCCTACAGTTTACCAAGCCATTGCTAAACAACGTAACTTGGATTATGTGCAGATAGCTTCCATGTGGTGGTAAGCCTGTCTTTGTGTAGTTGTGACATAGGAATGCCATTTTCAATATGAATTAATGTATAACAAACTGTTCATAAGTTGATTAAAGATTTATGTGTTGCAAGACAATTTCTCCAGTGTTTTAAACTATTATTGACACAATGATGGTGGTTCCCAAATGTGAATATGCCTCCACATCAGCTCATATCAACATTATTTAGCTGTTGTTTAAATATTTAAAAGCAACTTTAGTTTAAAAATTCAGACATTGTAAAAGGTAATACTTGTTTCTAAACAACTGAAAGGCAGGAAAGGGCTGAAAGTACAGTTATTCTTAGACTTTATTTGAAGTGGCTGGCTGGTAAGTGTAGCGTATGTACTTTCAGAGTAATGTCTTGCAGTTCTCCTTGCAAGTTTTGGAATGACATGTCCATATTATAAATTCACTCTGATAAATATTTCTTTCCTGTCTCTTTCAAACAGAGATCCAATGCACAGCATGAGCAAATGTGAATCTCGTATTTGGAGAAGCATAACAAGCATTTCAAAATTCAGCCCAAGTATAATAAAATATATTCCCTGTTGTAAAGAAAGACTATAATTAACCTACTAAAGATTTCCATTGTGCATGATAACATTTTGTTTTCATTTCTTTCAGGACCACATGCTTGGAACTATGTGGTATTTTAAACTATGGATAAAACCTCATGGCTTGTTTTTTACTTTGAGAACACAGGTTTATTGCTAGATTCAGGAATGTGCCTTCTCAGAGGCACCCATTTGTAGGGAACTCAGATTCTTTTAAAGAAAATAGAGACCTACATTCTTCCAAATTTGCACTCCAGTGACTTCACCTAGCTGCATATGCAGAACAAGTTGAATCCTGGCTTTCTTGGCTCTCTGGCTAGGTATAAGCATGTCAGAGTTTTATCAGAAGTTTTGAGACTTCTCTCTGTGCTACTGGGGTTATTAAATCTCCATGGATTGTCTTTAGATAAGGCACAGCTTTCACTCCATCTAGAGATCAAGTCACCTGGTAACAAAGTATAAAATTCCCTAGTATTGGCTTTTTATGATTGGCCTAACCCAGACGAAGTCTTTAAAGACTTCTGTCAAGTGTCCTGGAGCCTGACAGCAGAGAGAGGATATTATTGATTCTCAGTTTTTCATTTCACTAAGATCTGTGTTACTAGTCTAGGAAACATGCTTTGCTTAGCACATCTGCCATCAGCTGTGACTTCACAGCAACTTATTTTCTATTTCTAGTGATGCAGTTTTTTTGGGCTTAGTGGCTTTATCAGGATGGTTTCTCATGGCTTATGATTAGGTTGCATTCCCATTGATGCTCAGAGGTCATTAAGCTATTCCTTTCCAAAGAGCACAGCCAAAAGATGATACCTGCTGCTGCGGGTATAAAAAAACCCTACAGTTTTGCCCTGCAATCATTCCATGCAAAAGCAGGTATGATGGGAAGGTGGGCAGAACCTCTGCCTCTTTTAAAGCAGGTGAACAATGGATCTATAATGTTAGGGTCATCCTTGATCTCTTCTTCTGGACTCAGAAATTGTGAATTCTGTTCTTTATGGAACACCTGCTTCAACAGCAGGGTTGGGGTGTGCTACTCACTTCATTGTGGTGTTGTGATCAGTTTCAGGACAAGCTCTAGAGAAAGCAAAGCATCTGAGAAATGCTTTGGATCCAGTTTTTCTACTTGGGGTATAGCTCACTCTACAACATCTGCCAATGCAGGAGGGTTAAAGTGGATTTATGAGCCACAGTTGGCAGCGTGTGCTATCTCATTAGAAACTCTTTGAGATGTTGGGCTTCAGGTGAACATTGCTTCTTCTCCAATATAGAGAGGACTGAATTTTAACACTTAGGCTGTTGCAATGTCATACCCCTTTTGTATGGATAACTGATTTTGTCTTTTTAATTTGCCTATGGGAATGATGAAGTTTCCAGGAAAGTTGGATTGTCCACGCAGTTTCACACAACTTTCATGTTGTGCTGAGGGAAGATGGCTCTAATTTTGGGAGAGGTGGGATCCCATTTTTTAGCATTTTCTACTCTCTAATGTATATATTTTCCTCATTATTTCCCTTTCATCTTTTTCTGTAGTGCTACAAGATATATATATGGTCTGAGATTTACCCTTAGCAGTAGCCAACTATTTCCCTGCCCTGGGGAATTAAGGTATCCCTACCAGTGATCTTTATCGGACTACATGGGTGCTCTATTTATGCTTTAAATATTCCACTTGCAAAAATGATTATTTTCCACAGAGAAATGTAATCCAGATCCCAATCCTGCTCAAAGTGAATGTTGCTTTAAAGCCTGGCATCTTAATCTCGTGAGACTTCACTTGGTGTATTGTGTACAGTTCTGGTGTCCTCAACATAAAAAGGACATGGATCTGTTGGAACAAGTCTAGAGGAGGGCCACGAGGATGATCAGGGGGCTGGAGCAACTCCTGTATGAAGATTAGCTGAGAAAGTTGGGACTATCCAGCCTGGAGAAGAGAAGGCTGCGTGGAGACCTCATAGCAGCCTTCCAGTATCTGAAGGGGGCCTATAAGGATGCTGTGGAGGGACTCTTCATTAGGGACTGTAGTGATATGACAAGGGGTAATGGGCTCAGACTTAAACAGGGGAAGTTTAGATTGGATATAAGGAGGAAATTCTTTCCTGTTAGGGTAGTGAGGCACTGCCCAAGGAGGTTGTGAATGCTCCATCCCTGGCAGTGTTCAAGGCCAGGTTGGACGAGGCCTTGGGTGATATGGTTTAGAGCGAGGTGTCCCTGCCCATGGCAGGGGGGTTGGAACTTGATGATCTTAAGGTCCTTTCCAACCCTAACTATTCTATGATTCTATGATTCTATAATCTATGCTTACATCTCTAATTACATGAACTATTAGTGCTTATGTATATCATAAAGCCAGAATCAATGTTTCTGGGTATTCAGTTTCAATTTAGCTCACCAGTTCTGACTTCTTTCAAAACATGAACCAGGTTCAAGTTCCTTGGAGCTGATGCTGTTGCAGATCTGGGTTCATGGGTGTTCTGATTCCATTGAAGATAGCAGGGCATCTATCGTATTTCACACTGTGTCGCAGTTTCAGGGGAGTTTTTGTTACAGGCATTCCAGTGATATTCACATTCAGAGCACATATCTAATTTCAAGCAGGCTCTGCTAGTCTAGTGCCATTAGACATATTGTTTGCACAGTTGGTAGAATTTTGAGGAGTGTTGAAAGTAACAAGTGGATTCACTCGTATCTTTGAATTGCCAGGGAAACACAACCGTGCAATGAATTTTTCCTGTGACATTGCCATCTTCAGCCAGATTTGTTGAAAGTATGTAGCTTCAATATGTGAAGCATTGATGACTTCAGTTATTCTTTATCACATTTAGAGTAAGATCTCACCGTTTGTGTCTTGCAGCAACTGAAATAATTCAGTGTGCAGTGAATTGTAATCACTGAAATCAAAGGCAATTTTCTTTCTACCTGAACAGTAATGGCACCTTCAGCAAGGTGGAAGGATTGGCTTGGAACATCCCAGGAGATCGCAGGAGTGAAGGAAGATGAAACAGTGAGGTGGCCTTGGGGGAAGTAGCAACATCATTCAGTGAGCATTTGAAAAGTGCATGCTCTGTCTTTGTAAGCAGAGGAGTAGGTGACTATTGTTCCTAACCTGGCTAGGACTTGAGCAAGTAGCTCTCTACAGTGATTTAGAAATACTCACTCAATCAAAGCAACTGAGCATACATGCTCAGGAGGAAGTTTAACTTCAATTGAGAAGTCAATGAGCAATTCAGAAAAAAAACAGTAAGTCGTCTTACTGGCAGTAAAAGTGAGCCTGGTTTCTGTCTTCTTTTTAAATGTATTTGTCTACATTTTTTATCTTGTTACTAGCAGCCAAATTCTCTGCAATATGCTGGACAAATATCAGGTATTTTTTTATTTCAGAACCTCTCAGGTCCAAGGACTGATTTCACTGATACTCTCCCTAGAAAAAAAGTCTGTTTCTGCTGCTCTATTACCCTGATCTGTTACAGAGGAGACTGTAAGGAATTTTTGAACCAATCTCGTCTTTGCATCTAGTTTTTGTCTAATTTTATTATTTGTTTGTCCTAGAAAATGCATTAGCCCTCCTGTGTTACAGCTCTTGAGAAGAAGGATCAAAAATCTCCTGTCTTCTAGGGTGAGGAAAGCCCTGGGGGCACTGGAAGCACTCACTGTTCTGTTCACAGCTTTGTTCCTGCACTTGCCCTGTCATTGCCATCTAGAGCTTTAACTGATCCTCAGTACCTCAGCCAGTAAATTGTTGCTCCTTACATTTAATATAAAAGCACAACCAATTTTGTAATATTTGTCAAACTATGAAGGTTGAAATGGAGCTTTTAGCCGTGGCTGATGCCATGTATGTCTCATTCATAACTTCTGGAGGTGCTGGAATCCATGCAATCTTATTTTCTGCTGCATAGGGAGAATTTAATGCTGTGATGCCTATTTCTCTCCATTCTTTTCTCTGTTCCCTTTTTCCACATATTGTAGTTTGTGTTTAGAAAGGTTTACTGACCCTTACTAAGTGATACTAGTTTCCAGACCTGTGCTCAATGACTGCTAGGAGCCTAGCAGCTATCGTTGAAACTGAAAAGACATGTAAAAGGCTTGGAAACCTGAAGCACTGGTTCAGAACATAGCACAATCTGTCTTTCAGTGAGTTACAATTTTCAGAGGCTTTAATCCAACTGAGAATTTCATTGGCATGGGTACACAAAGGAATTGAGAACTGGTCATAAAACAACCTTAATATAAGTATGTTTTTAAACAAGTTCGCTCCTCTATATGAATGCCAAATGTGACATGATTTTTGCAGTGCCCTGGGAAACTCAGCTGCTTCCCCAGCTAATTATTATTTTATATCTTTTCTTTTGCTACCAAAAAGGCTGAGAAACCACACAGCCTCCTTTAGAAAAAGCTTTGTTTAGGGGATAAAAATGCAAAACCAGCCTGCAGGAGTCTCTTCTTTTTCAGCATCCTTTGAGGCTGACTCATGGTTTAGCTTTTTGTTTTTCCTCAAAGGGTGACCTCCACACACAACAATCCCCCTAAGAAAGATTATTCCACTTGCTCTGAATTACCCGGCCAGTACAACTCTGTTACACAAAGCTTTATATAAAGCAAGAATTTTTTGTACTGAAAACCTCTCATCAATCAAAAAGCTGGAATGAATGTATACATCTTCTGTTCTGAAATTTCAAGGGAATAGTTTTGGGTAAGAATATGCTTTTAAAATGCACAGTCTCACTCCAGCTGCCTTATGTTACAGCTTGCTGTTCACAGCCTTTTGTGTTCCATAACATTATTAGGATATGCTGGGACTCCTGTGGCCTAACTTCCTATTGTAAATCATGGAATCATTTAGGTTGGAAAAGACCTTTAAGATCTTTGAGTCCAACGACTAACCCTGCACTGCCAAGTCCATGACTAAACCATGTCCCTAAGTGCCACATCTACACGTCTTTTAAGTACCTCCAGGGATGGTGACTCCCCCACTTTCCCAGGCTGCCTGTTCTAATGCCTGATGACCCTTTAGGTGAGAAATTTTTCCTAGTATCTCACTCTGGTCAACTGGTATTTGTAAAGACAGAAAGATAAAGTGTCTTCCTTCTTACCACAGCAGTCTGCTTCACCGCACAGAGGAATTAGTGTTACTGTAGATGCTTTTATGGGTAAATCAGATGCAAGTTCAACGTTGAAATCACAGTCACTAATAAATCGCTGCCACTTGCTTGAATGTATGTGCGCTGCATACATTTCCTTTTAGTTCCACAAACATTCCTTTATTTCCCTGCAAAAGGCTAATATTCAGCTCTTAGGTATTTTCTTTTGCCTGTATAACTTCTCAATTTTTATTGCTGTGCCTATTTCAAACTGAGGTTTTGCCTGTATATCAGCTCTTCGTAAAATGAAGGCATAATTGCCAAAAGGGGTCTTTTGGCATAGTGACTACTTAATATATTTAACTTTAATGAGGAAGTAATCGCTAAGACTAAAACATGGCTTCGATTACAGTCAGAATGTCATTTCATGAACTTAGGAATTGAAAATACTTATGTGGACACCTGTATAAGTCACCTGGTCTTTGTAGGAATTGCATTTAAAGGGGCTAGATCATTTGTAACTTCAGCTGCCATGCATCTAATATTCATAGAATCACAAAATAGTTAGGGTTGGAAAGGACCTTAAGATCATCAAGTTCCAACCCCCTGCCATGGGCAGGGACACCTTGCACTAAACCATCTCACCCAAGGCTCTGTCTAACCTGGCCTTGAACACTGCCATGGATGAAGCATACACAACTTCCCTGGGCAACCCATTTCAGTGCCTCATCAACCTTACAGTAAAGAACTTTCTCCTTATATCCAATCTAAACTTCCCCTGTTTCAGTTTGAACCTGTTACCAGAGCTGATTCCTAAAAAAGTTTTGAAACAAGTAGGAGGTAGCAAAACTGTTTTCCTTTAGAAATGTTTAATTTCCCACCTGCAATGTTTGAATATGTTATACAACAGCAGGTGAGATGTAAGCATACAGTATTTGCATAATTGAAAGAGAGAGTGTTGATTAATGACGTCCACTTGATATATAAATTACCTTTAGGTTTCTTTAGTCTTTTTTATACTTGTGATGAGTTGACCCTGTCTGGATGTCAGGCACCTACAAAAGCTGCTCTGTCCCTACCCTACTGAACTGCAGTTGAGTAGGAGAGTGACAGTTGGACACAGGAGAGTGTCAACTGGACAGTGGAAGGAAATATAATGAGAGGCTCATGGGTCAGGATAAGGATAGGGAGAGATTGCCCATCAATTACTGTCACAGGCAAAACACACTCAATTTGGGGAAATTAGCTTAATTTATTACCAATCAAATCAGGATAGGATAATGAGATATAACTCCAAATCTCAATAAACCCACCCCTCATGTCTTCCTAGGCTTATCTTTACTCCTGATTTCTCTAATCTCCTCTAGAGCAGTATAGGGGGATAAGGGAGATGGGGAGTCGGGGCTGTGGTCAGTGCATCACACATTTTCTCTTCTGGTCCTTCCTCCTCACACTCTTCGCCTGCTCCAGTGTAGGGTCCCTTCCACGGTATTCAGTCCTCCATGAACTTCTCCAATGTGAATCCTTCCCACAGGCTGCAGTTTTTCATGCACTGCTCCAGCATGGGTCCCTTCCATGTGTGCAGTCCCTCAGGAACAGACTGCTCCAGTGTGGGTCCCCTGCGGGGTTTGCACAAGTCCTGCAGCAAACCTGCTACAGCACGGGCTCCTCTCTCCACGGGGCCACAGCTCCTGCCAGGAGCCTGCTCCACTGAGGCCTTCCCACAGCCTCCTTTGGGCATCCCCCTGCTCCAGTGCAGGGTCCTCCATGGGCTGCAGGTAGAGATCTGCTTCACCATGGATCTCCATGGGCTGCAGGGACACAGCTGCCTCACCATGGGCGGTACCATGAGCTGCAGGATTCCCTGTTCTGGTGCCCAGAGCACTTCCTCCTTCTTCACTGAACTTGGTGTCTGCAGGGCTGGTGCTCTCACATATTCTCACTTCTCTCTCCAGGTGCAGTTGCTGTTGCACAGCAGTGTTTTCCACTTCTTAAACAGGTGACCCCAGAGGTGCTACCACTATTGCTGGTGGGCTTGGCCTTGGACAGCGGTGAGTCCATCTTGGAGTCAACTAGCATTGGCTCTGCTGGATGTGGGGGAAGCTTCTAGCCCATTTTTAGAGAAGCCACCCCTGTAGCCCCTCTGCTGTCAAAACCTGCCATGCAAATCCAATACAATATTTGTATCAACTATGGGTCTTGCAAATCACCTTCCAGGAAAATTTAAAGTACAAGCACAAAGGTATCCCCTTTCAAGATTCCAAGACCTGTTGGTTTGCATGAGTGCAAAAAACATTTTCAGAATAAGAGTATTTACACTGGTGATTTTATATTAAATTATGGAACAGCCAAAAATAAAGCTCAACACTGATTCAAGGAAAATTAGTGTTGCAGTTTTATATTTCATTTGGGGATTTTTGTGGTCTGCTTGCCTGGCTCATGTTTTAAAGTTGATGTGTCCCTACAGGAAGATGCTCATAGTCAATGAACATAGTGTTTGTCATAGTAGTAATGACCAATTGGTCCAATTTTGAAGGAAAGAATAGAGTCTATAAAAGAGTAAGTCCACTTATTGATAGTCTAGGTGGGTGGTAGGCCAGAATGTCAAAGAAGAAACATCTGAAAGTGCACTTTCCTTTCTCCTTTAATACAGCATTGACATATGCTTAATCTTTTATTCCATATTCTTTATATTTATGACATTTTATGAAGTCATTCAGTGGTCACTAGGAATGTAAGATTATGGGTTATTTTACATGTATTGAGCTCAAAGAATTAATTAAAATAAATTATAATAAATTACAATGTAATTATGTGTAATATCTTGGCAATGGTTTTCCTTAATACTTCAAGATAAACTGTAGGTTTAATCTGTACAGATTCTGTTCTTGTGTAAATAAATGTTGCTAAAAGATCATCTTTCATACTCTTTTTCTGAGTAATACTTGTACTTTTTGGAAGTTTTTTAGACTAGAGAGTATGTACTGACTAAAGAAGGTCACTGCTTCATGTCGTTGAGTAAAGAAAGGAAGTTATTTGATGAAATAAAATAAATGCTGTGTCTGGCTGTTTGTGTTTATAATGGAACTTTTTATGTTTACATTTAAGCAGCAGAAATAATTCTCAAGCAAAAATATATGCATTTTATTCATATAATTGCTGCGAATATACCTGTTGTTGGGATGTACAGTCCTGGTTAACTGAAGGCAAAGATCTGCTGCAGTTATGAGTGGTAGGACTTGTGGATGGCAATGTGACATTCTCACTGTTGCTAGAGATGAAAGAATTTCAGAATCCTTTCTTCCCCTACACATGTACTGACTTTGGATAGCTGTGATCCATGGTAAAACATAATCAGGTTTTCAGGTTTTAGTAAAGCAGAAAGAAAGATGTGGATCCTAACTGTGAAAATTATGCCCAACTTTTCCAAATGGGTGAACAGATATCAGACTGTTTTTCATTTCTCCTAGCTCTGCATCCATGTCTGTGAATCACATACTGTATCCAGCTTCACAGGGAGTTGTCTCTGCTTCCTATTGTTTATGAATTTTTGTATCTGTTTCTCAGTTCACAGTTAATGGTTTATATTTTACATAGATGTTAATGTCTTCCTCCATCCTGCCAATCTACTTTAGGGAAAGACAATTAAAAAAAACTTTTCTTTTTCAATGCACATTGCTCACTAAGTTTTAAGAGAAAGCAAAATATTTTAATTTTAAATTGACCCTTCCTGAAACAAGCCACTCAATTTTGTTAAAATGAGTGTCATGGTTTTTATGTAGACAAACCTTCAAGCTGTAAATGTCTGGAGTGATGTTTGTGTTTTCCCTCTGAGTGCAAGTAATTATTTGTCAGATTTTCTTCATATTAATAATGTTTACCAGGACATATGCTCATCTATTCTGTATGTTAATTGATGGCAGGGTTCAATTTTCCTGTTGTCACATGGGGTTTGTCAAGGACAGACGATAAGAGCTCAGAGCTGGGAGACCACAAAACACATGTCCAAGCTGAGAAAATATTGTTCTCCATCACAGCAGGCTTCCTAGTGGGTTAGAAAAAAAGTTAATGTTAGCAAACTCCTTGAAGCTGCCATGTTCTCATGTGAAATGCAAGTTGAAATTAAACTGTTGCTACTTCCTTCTTTCTTGTTTCCCCTTTCTTACAGTTGCACAACTGAAAAGCAAGAATGGAGAAGTCTCTTGGACCCATAGACCTCCCGAAGTAGAAGGTGGCCTGAGAATGGCAGTATCAGTCACACCTGCCCCAGGGCTAGCAGAGGTGCATGAGGTAGCCCTATCAGCAGCCAGCACAACCACCACTATAGGAAGGAGAAGGAGCATGCTGGGAGACCCAAAGACAGATGTGGGTCTTGGGAAGAAACTTGTACTGGGGAGCAGAAGACAGCCTCTTGTTTCCCATTTTAAGCTGTGTGAGATAGTAGCTGCACTGGGGGTGGGAAGGGAAAAGCCAAAATATCAGTGAAACCTATAAAGCTTACATTCACTCACAAGTTTAACCTGTAAATTGAAAGGTTGTTCTGAACTATTTACTAGCTGGTTTAAAAGCAGGGGAAAAAAGAAAAGCTACTCAGTTCTCCATCAATACGTCACTTCTTTCATTCTTTTCTTTAGGTAAAAGATGCCCGGTTTCTGAGGCACTCTGGGAGACTAAATGTCAACACTGAGTGGAAGATTTATGTCCATTTAAAACCAAGGTTGGTTGAATCAATTATGTGTGCACATATATCACTCCAAATTTGTGTGTGTTGCCTTTCCATGCAAAATTCACTTTCTTGCACAGTGCTTCCAATTTCAATGTATTATGTATTGCAGCTCTGTATTCTGAAGGTCTATAGTTGCTGTTATCTGATATTTATACAGTGGAGAATCTAGGCAGACAGATATTGTGCTGCACAGCCAGATACAATGACCCCACAGTGGGGCCAGTCTTCAGCTCCCCAAAGCCCTGTGCTGCTCAGACATGAGCTCCAGCAAGCCAGGTCCACCTATGGGCCCACATTCCTGTATGACCTCAGCCTGTCTCTGTCCCCAGGGAAGTGCCTGATGCTTAAGGCTGGGGTTACGCCTGGCTTCCCTGCTCATGGCTGGGGTGGGACAGGCCCTGGCTGCTAGGCACTGCTCAGTTGGGTTTCCTGGGGAGCCCTCACCTCCCAGTGCCTGACCCTGAAGGACCCACCAGCCTTCATGGCACCTTGACGATGGGAATGTTTATTAACAACATATTCATTAAAAAAAAAATACAAATTCAAGTAGGCTTCTTCCTAACTTAAACTTTTCCCAGAACAGAATCTTTTTTTTCCAATTCAAAGCTCACATTCACAAAACTTTCAATTTGCATTGGATTCAACAGTGCAAAGTGAGTTGTGAGTCCACTGCCATGCTCTGAATCATCAACATACTTCTGTATTATTAGCAGACACTAAACCTGACATTTTGTTTGAGTGGGAAAAGTAATGCAAATTTAAAGCATCCTTGTAACTCAGGAGGGTGTGTAGAAAGCACCATGGCATTGTGTAATAAGAAGAGCAGCCTGGAATTGATCCTGCCAGATTTCCTGGGGAAAATCACCAGAGATTTGAGCTGTTAAGTCAATGTTGCGTTGTAATGAAATTCCTGGCACATCTCATGCTAAAAGTCCCCTTAAGGGAAAATATTGTAAATCTGGCTGGTAGTGCTAGAAGTCAGGCTAGAAGGTTGGGAAGGAGGTTGCTGCTTCTAGTGTTTGTTGGGAGTCAGGGAGAGGCGCCGCATCCCATCCTGCAGGGTTTAGCCCTAGGGAAGAGTGACTGTGAGCTTTCTGTGAAGGCATGTTTACTGTGACTGCTGATGCTAGAACTGAGCCCTGGATGTGAGCAGGGGTGCAAGGGTGCCTAATGGAGCTACATCATGGAAACTTATGTCAATAGATAGTATAATAAATGAAAAGACCCATGAGTAGGGGAATATACAGGCCAGGTGGCTTGTGAGACTTGTGTTTCAATATGGGGCAATATGTGATGAACTTCATGACTGTGTGCATAAATGAAAAGAAGCAGTTAACAAAATATTTATATAGAAAAATAAAATTTTACTTACAATACTGCTTGCAGGCATAAGTCATTTGGGGAAAATGCTCTTTTTACTTTCCTTACGAATTTCAGGAGCTCAGTTTCAAAGATGTTTTCAGGGTACTTGCACTTGGGAAATGTAGGCAAATACACTGATGCAGTACCTGTAGCATATATGCAATAATAATAATGCATTTATCTGTTGAGACTGATATATACTGTAACATTAAGTACATAACGTAAATGTGGGTGTGCATGTCTGGGCTGGGTTTTTGGCTCTTCACTTTGGCAGTCCAGGGAACTGAGCTGGATCTGCCACAGTGGGTTTGGTATATCTTCCTGTCTTTATTCCAGACACTTCTGTGAAATTCTCCTCCTTTTAAGAAATAAAATGCACAGTTAATTTTTAGTTTTTTTTTCAGAGAATGAGGTGCAGCTGATTAGGAGAGGTCTTTCTTTGTAGTCATACTTATCCTGTCACTTCCCACTGCACAGCTTGGGCCAAAGCAACAGGATGACCGTTTCCAATACAGGTAACTTGAAGTGCACCAGTAGTCTTACAGTGAGCAGCATGTTTGACATTTCTACTTTTCATAATGTATGCAACTGATTCAGTGAAGATGAATTTGTTTTGATTTAATAAATACATATTTAAGTAAATTAAAAAGAAAATTGTGAATGCATGTTGTAGGCCATAATAGTAGCTTAGAATCTTTTCTGCACATGTAGCAAGGTGATTTCTTACTATATACATTGCATAATCTGTTTGAAGAAGTCTTTTTCAAGCAGACATCTTGATTAGTTACATAAGACCACACTTGCTAGATAATTTATTCAGTCTCTAAAATGCAATGTTTCCTGGAAGCTGGTGTCATTGTTAGCATACATTTAGGCTCCTTGTTGTGAAATTATTATCAGAGTTCTTGATAGTCTTTTCTGTAAAGTAGCTGAACTTCAGATTATTGTGAATTACTTGTATGCATTAGTGTTACACGCAGTTCCATAATTTAAGACTGTGCAGTACAGTGCAACTTTAGAAAAGTTTGGAAGTGAGTTTTCCATTACAGCTGAATGAATATTTACAAGAACTCTCACAAATATTTCAATCTTTCAGTAATTTCACCATATCACTTTTTGAAATCAGTGACTGTAAATATTTCCTTTGAATCATCAGACAGCACGAGGAAGATCAGTTTGTCTCTAGGCACTTACGAAATAGTCATCTCAATCTGATTCTGGATTAATCATTCTGCTGTAAGTACCATCCTCTTAAAACTGTGTGTGGTCCATAGCTGAGGCTATTGCAACCAAAGAGTTCAAAGTTTTAATTTTTTTATTTAAAAGTGCTTTTTCTGCAGGGAACTGTGTGCAGTCTGTCTTTTAGCAAAAGAAAAGAGAAGTAAAATAGGATTCTTCAAAACCTTCAGTCTCCTTATTTTTGGAATGATCCTAACTTTCAAAACAACTGTCAGTTCTATAAAACTTCATAGGACTGGCTTATCTGACAAGCCAGTATGATTATTTTAGATAGATAATATATAAACCAGACCATTCGTCTTCAAAATCCTCAGTATCTGTGACATTGGAAAAGGCACACTGGTGGATATTTACATCAGAGAATTTCTCAGTATTTAAGGTAGCTGGCTGCTCTCTGCACTTTCGTTCTATAGTCAGTGAGCTAGAGGGAGTCAGCTCCAAGAGCAGTTTAGCTTAGGGAATCTTTTTTCTCCTTGGAAAAAGACATCTTCCTCTTCCTGTCGCTGCAAGTGAGACTTGGTGTTAAAGTTAGGTGCCTAAAAGTAAAGTGTGATAATAATCTCTATGGTACGAATGTATATCTTTGTACATTGCACAGGCAATGTTATCACTTTTTTGGGTTCCCTCTCTGCTATTTAACTTTTCTGCAGAATTCCCCTGCAAAGAAACAAAAGCAATTCTGTCCTTCCCAGACTGGAATCTAGATACAAAACCACTTCTGTTAACTCTTCACGGAACTGGGCCAGCTCAGCTACCTCTCTCTCCTTCCAGAGTTTGCAACCAAATAGCTTTACTGAAAGTAGGGGGTTAGTTAGCCAGCAGAAAAAAAGGTCACAGTAGAGAGGTGGTTTTATAATCTTAAATGTATCTATATCTCTGCTAATGTTCTTCTGGGATAAAGGGAAGGAGCGGACCCCGTCTGCAGTCCTCTGACAAGCCCAGATTTCTCTTGAGTCTTGTTGTGGGCTTTGTCTTCAAAGGAACATGCCCTGTTTTTCTTAGCTTTTTATTGTTTAAATTTGGTTCTTTTTTCTTATTATAGGGTGGTGGTTTTTTTTTTTAATCATCCATACTCCAAAATAAAAGTTGATTCTCAGCTTGTTCTGTATTTTCTAGAATTTTAAAAATAAAAAACAAAGAGGTCATCTTGCAAAGAACATCTACAAGCATGTTTGCCATCCTGTAGTGGATTGAGAAGTCTCTCTTTAGACAACTAGAGAAACTCAAGTGAGAACAAACCATTTAAGAGCTGTGATGGAACACAGTTGACAACATCAGTATGGAAGCTTATGAGATCTCAAAACACATTCCAGGCAAAACATTTAGTGTGGTAGTGGAGTTGAGACACTGCGGGACAGCTCTGTACTGTGAATGAAAGGGCATTTGATTAGTAAATAAGCATGATGAGGAAATTCCCTTTGAAAATTCCTGGTCAAAATTAAAACCATGACACAGACACATGCTTTAAGATTCCAGCTGTGGTGCCTAAATCTGCAGCCTTTTTAATACCCCTGTGACTTGACGAAGTCACCAAAGTTTCACACACAATAGATGCTTGAGTCTTTGCAGCTTTGACTCATTAAGGAACTGTTGTACCCTTTGACATTTGCAAGAAGGACATTTGAGACTGGCATCTTAATTGCAATCCAAAGTCTCTGCATTATGGTGCAGGAGGCAATCAGTCAAAGAACTGTAACATAAACCAATATATAAACATGGAAGCAGGACACAGGTTGATCATGGTTTTGGTGGTCTTCTACAGAAACGAAATTCTAAATCTCATTATGCTGATGAGTGATTTCTCTCTCTCTCCACATATTGAAACAATTTTGTAATACTTACGCTGAAGGCACAGTTTAACAAAATTCAAAGATCACTTCCGAAGATCCCACAGGGTAAAACCTGTAAACATTTAACTGTAATTTCTAAGTTTGCCAAGACAGAACTGTGATGTGTATGAAAGAACTGAAGCACACACTTCCTAATTTCTTTGCAGGAGAAAGATGGGAAAATGGTCCTTGTAGAACATCTCTACTGAGAATTCAGATTTTGCAGGAGCTTCTAGAGACCAGGCTGCGATGTTATTCCATGATGCTGAGTACATTAAAACTATATATATATATATAAAAATATATTCTTGCTGCATTTGTTTAAAAGACTATAGGACAAACTCTCCAGCTTATCTACTTTAAGTTGCCACACATATTTGGAAAGAAAACACTATTCTGAACCCTATAGAACAGAATCTCAGCTTGTGGACATAGTGCTAAGTTATGAAACACTCATGCAACTTCAATACCTCTACTGGATTCTTCCTCAGTGGAGTTATGGAAATTAAAGCTATGAACACCTGTTCATGATATTTGTATGGAAGCAGGAGTGGCAAAGAGAGAGGGGCTAATTAAAGATGCTTCAAAATCCGCTCACAGTGGTGTTTCTTCTTAATATCTAATTTAAATCTCCTCTCTTTCAGTTTAAAGCCACTGTGCCTTGCCCTAGTGCTACATGCCCTTGTAAAAAGTTCCTCTCCAGCATCTCATAATATTCAATAGCAGTGCAAGCAATTTTGCTGTCTTCTACTCTTTGCTAAATGTATTCAGTGTCTGAATCAATATTGAGGTTTGTTATGTGCAGTTGTGGTCAAATCTATGATAAATTATCTTTTCATCAGTGCTATTAAATGTAGCACTCAGACTATTTATCTATTAACATGCTGTCACCCTAGAGGAATCTGTATGAAACTGGACTGTACTTGCATAAAAAATTCCTGTCTTTCTTCAGATTCTAGCAATCATCTTGCCTCTCCAATTCTTCCCCGCCCCTGAACAACTTTTTCCCTTTCCCCTCCTTCTCTGTTGATATACTTGTTATTTTCTGAATGAATGCCAGCACCATAGCAGATTTTTCAAAGACTCTTATTGCAGCAGACATTTTGAGATGTGGCTTTGACAGATTGCACATTTTGAAAGTGCGATACTGTAGCAAGCTTTTTAGTCAATTTGGCAGACTACATACTGTCTTGAAATCCGCTGATGAAAAGTGAAAAATCTATTAGATGTAGGTTGGCAGGATACATGTGACCTGCTGACAGGCTGTGCACATATTTTATTCGATTCCAGGAGCAAGGAATCCAAGTCTCAGGGGTTTATGAAGAATTGAAGTAAATGTCACTTACAGCATGAAAAAAAGACAGTCTTGGAAGAATTAGATTGTAGGAGGTGACAAAAAAAAAAAAAACCAACCAAAAAAGAGTAGTTAAAGTCTTTGTCTTAAAGGGGTTTTAATGAAACTACGATGGGTAGAGGATAGATAAGAACCATGATGGTAGTGTATGTGATACTGCTGAAGAGCTGCTTTGATTATCCCCCCTTCTCAGAGAAAGAATTTGCGAGAGAGGAAACTCATTTCCAGTGTTTGAAATACAGGCTTACACTTGTGATTTTGACTCCCCATTTTTGATGCTGGGGCTGGAATGCTCAGTGTCCCGTGATTGTTCTGTGAGAAAGAACTCAGATTCCAGAAGCAGAGGGGGTTTTACAACAGTTTACTTGCAGGCAGAATGGTGCTCTGAAGAATTTCACTTGTGGCATTAAAATCTATTACCTTTCTTGATGGTTCCTCAAAAGGTGTGCCTGTTATACGATGTCTTGTATGAGAGGGTATCAAAGCTAATATTCAGTGTGTACGGACACAGGAAGCATGCTGTGTGCATCTGTGCCTAACCTGCATGATCGTGAGTTTAGTTTGAATACTCAGGTGATGATGATGCCCAAAGGGGTGATAGGACTCTCCTTTCCATCCATATTTTCACCTCCATCTTTGTACTGGCATTGGCTTTTGGCACCTTATATTCAGTTAAATCAAACTGTTAATCCACCTGAAAAAAATATAGTAAAAAAGAATCACATCTGTGTCAGGAGGCTTGGTGGGCATGTGAGTGCTGGTACTGATGCATGGAGAAAAGGAAATACATAGTTAAGGCAGGAAAACAGCAGAACTACCTCTGTAGTGACTTTGCAGTTTTTTTTTAATTCAGTGGTGAGTACTCATCAAAGATATATAAGTGGCTTACCTAATTCTCTCCAAAACTGTAATTAACCATAAGACAGCATTCAAACAGCCCTGTGTAAAACTGAAGGCTTCTACATTGTACCTTATTGCAGTATAAGTGAATCTTAACAGTTGCTTTTTCTCTCTCATCATAAAATTCCTACAATAGATGATAATAGTGGAATATTTAAAGAGATCTTACCAAAACAGATGAATTGGCTGTCAGATTTTCTGTCTTTTATAGGCATCTACTTAATCATGTGTTCATGCTCGTTGCTGTTCCTCTAATGTATGGCTGCATTACTTCTGTGTTTGGGAATTTTACAGTTTCTGCATTGCAGAATAACTTCGCTGTTCTGATTTTTCAATATTCTATATTGTCTTTGAAAACATGTAGCCTTAGCACTGACCATGTTGTAATTTACTAGTAAAGAAACATACAAAACATTACTTATTATTTTCTGATTAACATTTGCACAGACAGGCCAAAGTAAATGTGTTTTTCATGTTTATTCATTTCTTTTTAAGTTTTAGGGACATTAAACCGTGGATAGATAAAGAATGAAAAAGGTGAAACAAAGACTCTTTAACAAGAGAAAGGAACATAAAAATAATAAAAAAAAAACCAAACAACCCAAACTACTGAGTTTGGAGTCTGTAACTTTTTTTTTTTTTTTTATTTGAAACTGGTTCCTACTTCTAATACTACTTTTGTGTGTCAAAATATGAAATAATGACAATGTTTCTCAGATGAGAGGATGTAAGCATTATGATCCATAGTGAATTCTCTAAGTTAAAGCCTTGGATTCCTCTGTTTCAGGCATGACTTAGAGATCTTAAAGTGTTTTAGGAAGACCTATTCTCTTTTAGAAAGACCAACACGCACTGGAGTTAGAGTGGAACTTCAAATGTCACAGGAACATGCAGATAGAAGTGTCCTAATGGGCTGGAGCATTTATAGTTTCTATGAATGGGTTAGGATGTAAAAGAGAGAAATTACAGGTATAAAAATGCTTATAAGGACATTCATAATTTTTGCATATCAGACATGTCTAACTGCTGATATGCAGTGTGAATGTCCTATGAGGCACTTCTATGTAACAGCTATCAATCCAAGACAAGGGTTGCACAATTTGTAGCCTGCTAAACAATTCTCTTGGCCACGAAGAGAGGATCTGATGATGTAAGGAAAGATAGGTGATATGGAAAGATGATCAGATTGTCCAGTGAGTCGCTGTCCTGTGAAGTCCTCTTGCCAGCACACACGTCCTCCCACCTTGCCCCAACCCTGCACCAGAAACTGTTTGACAAGCCTGGATTAGGCAGCCTGGTGTGAAGTAAGAAAACACTGGAAAAGGAAAATTAAAAATAGGTGGTGCAGAAACAGGGGATTTGGGGAAGGGGGTGGATGTTGGGAAATAAAGGAGGTAGTGCTAGGAGGGAAGTCAGAGACACTGGGGTAAAGTGAAAGGGGTATATATGAAAGAGTGGAGAAGGAGGTATTTGGATTTTGGCACCCTTAGCCTTGAAATGAATTATCTGAGATTCAGATAATGGTGCCAAGGTTACAGAGATGTCAGATTCGTAAGGTTGGGTCTGACAGGGTAAATCATAACACCTAATCAAGTATGAAAATCAGGATGGCATTTGCTTTCATGATTTATGTTATGAAGGAGACATATATAAAGAGTTAAGATTATATTTTATATAAATAGAATAGTATTTTTTCCTCTGAAATTTATTATATGCTTTTGTGAGGGGCAGCATATCAGATAAAATACATTTTTTGTTTTTCCGTATTATGTTAGCTCCCAGTTGAAGTATTAATTTAGAATAATGTGCCACCCCTCAATCACAGCTTCACGTCTTCATACTTTCCTTTGTTGTCATCTTCAGTCTTGAACTAGCATGTTCCAAATATGTGTCAGTCTTTAATTGGTGTAGCCAGAATGGCATCCAACCTTTAGCAAGTTTTAGTGTACTTTTCCTGAACTGACATCTGATCTGTCAAATTCACACCTCTTGAAAATGTGAAGATGCAGGCAACAGGGTTAGTATAAAAAAATCATATAATTGTGAGACAAACTGTGTAAATGCTTTTCAGTAAATTCTTTTTATAACACAGTAGATAAGAATACTGTAATAATTTTTTCATTTGTATTTAAAAAAAATAGTCCCCACAATTCAATTATTCTCCTATTACAAATACATGAAATGATCACTCTTAGAACTGAGGTACTATCTTTAGGGAAATATGAATCCATTTGTTGCAGCTTTTTGCTTGTAAAAAGCAAGATAGGGTTGACTTCCAGAAGGAGAAAAAGAAAATCCTCCACAGATTTCATAACCGTGGCCCTTTCAACTTTTGTTTTCACTTTGAATGCACACTTTAATGTGTTTTACTGACCTATGAAACTACTTTCTTCACAACACTGGGGAGAACTGACAGTCTTGCAGATGCATGTGATCTAGCTACTTAGTTATAGAAAGAAGAATTGAAAATGACTTGCTAGTTGCATGCATTTGTATTAAAAATTAAATGTACAATATCTTTGGACTTTTACACTTGTCTGACACACAGAAGTACTTGTGTGGAAAGCACTAAACAAAAGTACTTGTGCAGATAGATTACATCAACATGTGTTAGGGACTGAGAAGAGGGCAAGCAGCCACAAGTGACTACAGGCTAAAGATGCCATGTGGGCTGTTCACTTGCCCTCAGGTGGCTGTTCAGAAATACGAAGTCCCCACCCAAAATCTGTTTTTTTCTATAGGCAGGAAGTGTGTTAAATGTGCAAAACTACTTGGAAGGGCTTTATTTATCCAGCAAATGAATTGTACACTGAGGATGAGTTCAGTTCCCAGTAAATAAACACTGACCATCTCTTCTGGGTTGCAAGATTGCTAGATGACTTACTCAGCAGTGGAAAACCTAGGACTGAATTCAGAACTTTTATTAAAGAGACATGAATCCTGAACTCCCACTTCACAAGAGTGCCACGGCCATTCTTGCTTGTCCCCTTGTTTGTGCCAGGGTACAAGCAAGTCCAAGCTGACAGTGAAAAATTTCACCTGTGACAATATTAGTTCCTCTGTGTAGGAAGGGGCACTGGAATCGTGGGCTAGAGACACCACAGAGAACAGCAAGAAACGTTAAGTGTGGACACTCGTGGATGTTACTGGAGGACAGGGCGTTCTGCTGGGGTTGCCTATGTGTTTGGTGTTGAGGACTTACTGGGGGGCGTGCATCAACTGCATGGAAAGCAGGATCACACCCTAGGGTAACAAATCTACACAGAAACGACTTGATTTTCTTATCTGTATAAAAATGCTTCTTGAAATATTTACTCACTTACATGACTCTTATCCTAATCAGAAGCCCTCTGAATTTGATGAACTTTTCCATTGATTTTAACAGTGTAGGTTTAGGCTGCAAATTTAAAACTGCCTATGCCTCTATCAAAGAAATGTGGTATCACATTTCAGTGTTTATCAGTGATGATATGAGATGTTATTTTGGTTACAAAAGGAGGCTCTGGAGGGAGTTGCTAATAGTAGCTTTAATACTCAGACCATAAAAGACCAGAAGGACTCAATATAAATTATAACTGTGCTTTAATTTACAATTGTTGTCTTACAAAATACACTCTAAGGAATCTTTTCAAAGGAAGTCATCCACCCATCCATTCTTAAATGAAAAGAGACTGGCAGAAGGAAGCAGTGCATTTTACCTGTGGAAAATAAAAAAAAATATTATTTTCTTTTTACAATATAGTGAAATATTTTTCTTTTTATAATGGTAAAACCCCAAAATATTTGAAATACAAAATACAACATTTAATTCATTCAAGAGTTATTTAGCATTCAGGAGTTTGTAGGGACTGTGAGTCTAACTCTTTTTCTTAGCAAAACATAGTCTCTTCCTTTATTGCATCTGGGAGCAGCATCATTTTAACCCCAGGAAGCATCAACTATAAAGTTAAAGTGACAGGACTACGTTCCTAAAGTGAGGACATGAGGATGTTTCTTACATTTACACCAAATGTGAGAAGGGTGCTGACTGAATGTAAAAAATTCAAAGGACATTTAAGGCTAATAGCTCTAATTAGTAATTCATCAGGCTTCTTTAACGGCAGAATCGGAATTTCATATAGAATAACATAAAGAAGAGAGCCTCTGTAGCTGAAACTAAAAAAAACCTAGTTTTTTCTGTTCTACTATTTTTTTTTTTTTTGCTATTTTTTGCTTTTCACTGTGGAATTAAATTTAAACTAAGATTTTATGGGTTTTGTCAATATGGAATACCTCTCACCATTCAAAACACTAAGAGAAATGTAAGATTATAAAAGAAATTTCCAGAGTATGGCAAGGAGCCATATGCATTATCAGATAAGTGATAATTTGTCATTAATTAAGTCCTCTTCCTTTCTGTATGGCAGGAATGGGCAAATCAAATCCTGCTCACAGCTCATTAATAGTGGTCCTGCTCCCTGGGTGCTGAGTACCAGAAGTGATTGCTGCAGTCTGTCATCCTGACCCCTCTTTCTCTCCATGCTCTAGGACAGTAAACACAGAGGTATTAATATTTAGACTGCAATCAAGAGATCATGCTGTTTTAAATCATCCTATTACCATATTTATTTCTTCTTATCTTTCTTTCCCATGGTGAATTTAGCTATCTGCTATTTTATATAATTTCTTATGTAAAACCTCAGTTTTAGAGGCTCTACAGATAGAAGTAAAGCACTTAAAAACACACATACCAGAATGGATATAATGACCCTTTGTTCCCATCTGTTGCTTAGGCAATTTAAAATGATGTACGTTGAAAGTAAGGCTATTTAATACTCTCTGAATTTACACAGAAGATTGACCCAAAGGGATATTTTACCTGTAATTGTAATGCATAAAGAAAAAATGAGAGTTCAATGACTTCTTTGTTTTTACTGCAGTTTAAAATTTGTCTTTTAAAATAAAAAAAAAAAAGAAAAGGCTTAAAGGAGTGAGGAGAAAAGGAATTGGTAATGACCACAGTGTAAGAATGTAATATAATATAGTCAAGAACTTATTTATGCTTTTCTGTGTTGGCTAACATCTGATTTGCCTTTGCCTGGCCATAAACTTTCCTAATCTCTGAGCCAGGTAATACTCTGGGGATGGACAGATATGCCTAAAAAGACAACCTGATACCAGACGGCCCTGGGGATGTTGTGAAATAAGTATATGTTTCAAAAGAGAAGTCACGAATAAAAGAATAAAGTGCATATTTAGTATTCACCTTTGAATTGGCACACAGGACTGGCAGAACTGAGCTGCTTAGGCATTTTGAAGGTGGACATATACAATTACACATGTCATGAGCTGAGATTCTTGGTCTCGAAGGTTTGCCTAATATCTCTTGAAATAAATGGTGTAATTTGTATATCAGACCCACTGAAATAATGTGGATTTGTTTAATTTTCCCTGTAGAAACAATGAGCCCATGATAAAATATAGAATTGGTGTGGAGCGGCAGCAGTGTATAGCAATCTCCTCCTGATTTTATATAAAGGCACATGACCATGGAAATCAATATGGCAATGCTTTTCTCCTATTTATTCACATGAAATAAAAAATATCTTTGATCAAAGACCCTAGACACTATATTAAGTACGTCTCCTGAAGGTACCTTGCTTCACTGTAGCAGCTGTCATGAATTTTTAGGCTAAGAAAGTGACTGTGGAGACCTTAATGTCCACCATTGCTTAATGCCTATTTGCTAGATTAGGAGTGGAGTTAAATTCACAGCTGTCACATACGGGTGCATTGGAGTGTTATAATCCATTCCTCTTTTCCCTTTCCTTACTTCCCTTCAGAGCCTACAAACTTTTCATTAAGAAAAAAAGACGTAATAATGGGAAGCTCTCTTAGCACATAAATATGAGCCAGAATGCAGTAGGGCCTAGATCATTATTTTTAGTAAAGCACTCTGGCTGTTTTTGTTCTGAAAACACTTACAACTAAGAATTGGCCTCTGTGTGAAGCAGAAGAGCCCTGCTGATACTGGATTGATGCTCTCCATAGGGATGTGAGCTGCAGAGTTTTGGCTACAAAAGCAGCTGCCATTATGAGCATTTTTTTTTCTCCTCAGTGTGTGTGTATGTGTGTCAAGAGGCTAGCTGCTAAATTGGAAGCTGTGATTTGTGTTCCAAGTGGAGATGGAAAAATATCTACTAACTTTCAATATAGTCGCTTATGTTGCTGAGTGGGTTTTGTATGAGGTGTTTCTAGCATGGCAGAGTGATGGTTCTGCAGCAGACTGACAGAAGACTGCTTGTACCAATTAGGCGCTGCTTCTTTAACTCAGAAGGGAAAAGCTGAATGTATTGATTTCTTCCTATGTTTAGGATACAATGAATGAAAACCATACCTTATGCCTTCTGGGATCTATGCCTGAACTGAGCAGACTGGAGAAAAATGTAAAAAATGCAAGGACAAAGCACCTGCTAATGATTCAGTATAAAAAGGGAATGGAAATATCGTTTTGTCAGCTGACTGAAGTGTCTGAACCCTTAATGATATTAGTTTTGATTCTGTAGAAGAGTTATCTCATGAACAGCCAGGAGCTTAGTTTGCTGTTGTTTACTCTTGGCTTTCTTGACTTCTAAGGAGCAAATAGGCAAAGGGGGGGATTGAACCTGTTTGAAAGTTGAATCAGTTCAAATGGGTAAAACGGATACTTGTCTCATGAGAAATGTGTTTATAGCTCTGCTTCAAATAGAAAAGATGAGAAATTCTTAGAAAATGAAAATGAGAACTTGAACTGGAATAATCATGAGATTGTTCCATTACATGTATAGTTAGAGCAGGACCCAGCACTGTTGACTGACATTTACTTGATCCTGGCCTGCATACCTCACTGTCTTAGGTTCATATAAGCCTTTAAATGACGTAAATAATCGAAATAATGTCCAAGCCTACATTAATTCAGATTTAGGGATGTTTTATGTTATATATTTTTATTGTTCATGGAAAGAGACAGGAAAACTCCTGTCTGTTTTGCTCACCAAATTGGTGAACTCAGGACATGCAATAACCTGAAATCCATCTATAAGTTCATTCATCTGATTTTCAGAAAGTTTGTGAATTCAGCACAGAAGACACTGAATACAAGGCTTGTGGTGGTGTTTCCACATGAAAGTATTCATGTGGTTTACACTCCAGGTAGAAATGGATTTCTTCTCTGGGTTAACCACATGATTCATGAAATGGAGGCAAACACTGGAGGAAACTACAGCAACAAGTCTCCTTTAACTGGCCCTTTCAAACTGTAGTCTATGGATGTCCTTTTAGTCATCCCCAGAGATTTGAAAGCAGGTGCCAGAAATAAACAGCTGACCTAGCAAAAAGAATTCTCCCCTGTGCATCTACTTGGGTTATAGGTTTATGGCAGTAACGAGCTGAGGAAATCAATCTTTTGTAATCTCTGCCCTTTATGCTTTACTCAGAGGACTTCTGTCACATCTATAAATAATCAATTTGTGAATCTGTTCAAAGATAAAAGAGGTTGGCATGCAAAAAAGCTTTGTGGTGCCCTCCAGTTACTTATCCAAAAGTGAATGCACAAAACTTGGGGTGTTTTGGGTTCACCTTATTGATTTAAATGTTCCTTCCTACAAAATCCTGTTAATGCAGATTGTATTTTCAAGACAGGGCTTACAGTACAGGCAAGACTTAAAAATTTATATCGCCTATAAAATTCTAACGGAATAAACCTGTCCAATTCTATCTTGTAAGAGAGGACCTGGTGAATAGAGGCAACACAAATGAAACGTACCAACTTGCAGGTACAGCTGTTTATGTGTATGTACTATATTTCCTCAAAGCTGTGAAAGACAGAGGCAAGGAAGGGTGGAAGCACTCTTTGTTGTGATTATTATTACTATTCTTCATTTTTCCAGCTTCAACTGTGTTAGTTAATTGAGAACTAGCAACCCTAAACAGAAAAAAGAAAAATGTCTGTTAATGTAGATCCCTTTCCAGAAATGCTTATATTATACCATGAACTCATTTTTTTTTTTGCATTAACAACATGTATTTTGAACTCTCTTGTTCATTTGCCTCATTGTGTTCCTTCCTTGCACTTCAGTGGGAAAGTCGTTTCCCCTTACTAGTGGCCTGTCCAGTGAAAAAATGACCTGATACATAATAAACAGATTTCACAAATGGGACTGTTTCTCCCTTGCTGTTCTTTGTTCTCTCGGAGAGCAGGAGTCTTCCGTATGTATCTTGGTGACAGGCCATGGATGAAGGATATTATCTATGATTTAGCTGCTGTTTATTGTTTGTTATCTTTAGCTGAAAGAGTGTCCCGAAGTCAGGACTCCATGTTTTTGCAGTGAGCCACAGAAAGCTGAAAAGCCCTGTGACTAAATGTGAAGTGGGGGAAAACACACTCCAGAATTACAGCTCTCCCCTGTGGGTGGTGAAAGGCAGGGAAGCCTTTATCTGGCATTCTCAGTGGTGATTGAACTGAGCTTCTGATGGGACTGTGTTTTTCCTCATGCTGTTTTCACTATTCTGGGCATGCTGGATGTCTGTTGGGAGTATTTGTTATTTACTGAGAAGATAGGGGCTGCTAAGGATGCCGAAATCCAACTCTCTCCATTACATCATGACTCGCAGCTTGCCTGTTTGACTAGCATCAAAAAGCCTTGTGTTATCATTTCCCGACTTAGGATCACTTTGGAAGATATCTTGAAGGCTATGTTAATATAGATGCTCTTATTTGATTATAGGTCACTTCTGTGAGGTATGAATGTGCATTTCAAACAAAAGCAACAAATCAATCAATGGAGCTGCTAAATGCACGTCTTCCATTAGTGGGTAAGGGCTGGAAATGCCGAATAACCAAAGGTCCATGGCTTCTGTGAATCACAGCAAAGCTGGGAAGAGGTACAGCCCGAGCCACAAATGGTGCTGTGAGGTGCCTCCTTCTGTTTTCAGTTTGAATCTTATCTTCTGTTTTGGGTACCACTACTGCTCTTGGCACAGTTAAGATAAACACTTTTAATTAAGCGGGTGAGTTTGGGGAGAGCTTAATTTTGGGGGGAACATTTAGAAATGTAGTAATTGGTGTAGCAACAAGAAAAGAAAATTCTTTACTGGAAAAGAAGGAAAAAAGAAACAAGGGTGCCTTTAAGTCTGACACAATGAAAAAGTTCATGCAGAAAAATGGTAAGTACAGTGCTGACTACAGTAAGGATCCAAATTATTCAGGCTGATAAACTGGCTTAAACTACACTCTGTGCTCTGTTAAAAGTGTATTGAAAGCATGCATTTGTTTCTATTATCCTAACTCCTAATGAGAGCTCCACAGAAGTAATTGGATTTGCCAGTGTTAGGATGGAAGCAGTACTATCACCCTGCATAACTATTGTGTTTAGCTAATGTTGTGTTGTGATTAACATCTTGTGAGGGTGGTCTTCACCCGTAGCATTCTTCATAGCAGGCAACCTCAACCACATCTGATTTCAGCTTTCATTCCAGTTGGATTTCTGCCCCTCTTTAACCTTGTCAAAGCCAAACCAGAGTGCCTGACATACTGCATGGGTGGTGGCCTTAGGGATCAAAATATTGTAGACGCATTCCAGACTTGGACAAAGCATTCCTGTTTGAGGAGAAGTCTGAAAATTAAAAGTACAGGTTACAGAATTTTTAAAAAACCCTTTAGGAACGATGATTTAAAATAATTTGCTTTATTTTTTTGCTTATGGTGGACTTGTTCCTTTTAACATTCTCAGGAAGTGTAACAATGGCCATTGGTCACGTGCTTCACCTGTACAAACACTCTGATGAGGTGAGCTATACAATAGAAGTGAAACAAATATTGGGGTCCTCCAGGAAAACAGGAATCATATCTGACTGGAGCAGCTGAAACAGTAATGAAACAGCTGAGAGAAACTAGGTAGCGCAGAAAGGACTTACAAAGAACACATTCTCCAACTCTTCCTTTGGCATAACGAACTGAAGGAAAATGTTAACACCTCAAGCAGCTCCATATTGTAGATACTGTGTGTCTATTTGTGTGCGGGCACGAAACTGATAATCAGGCAAATATCTTCTAAAATTGCACTATTTGTAGGAGCTATGAAATGCCTTCATAAAACTCCTCCCTTGGTTAACCAGCTCATCTTTATTCCTTGCTAAGTATGTATGGTGGCTATTCCAGGTTTTCTAACTCTACAGATATTTGAATATCACACATCTCTGAAATACTGGAATTTGTGGATTCTGCTAATCACAGTTCTATGTAAAGCTGTCAGGAGGCTTGACACTAACTTGAAAAAAATAGATCATCAACCCTAATTTTCAGCTACAACAAGAAAGATGTTATTGATATATTATTGATGGGATGCTGGCAGATGTCATTCCTAGGTCACTCTTGATCATCTTTGAAAGGTTATGGCAATAAGGAGAGGTGCCTGAGGGCTGGAAGAAAGTAAATGTCACCCCAGTCTTCAAAAAGGGTAAGAAGAAGGACAATCTTCAGTAATGTGCTCCAGGTGACCCAGCTTGAGCACGGAGGTTGCACTAGAGTCTGGTGGCACCCCCCAATCTCAACCATTCTGCAATTTATTAGGCTGTTACAGATAAGAGGTACCTTTAATTATTTGATGTTGATTTATAATTGAAACTCCCAAACCCTGCAGAAGCTGATTTAGTTTTTGCCTTAAATTTTCTGAATAATTAGTATAGGTATTGGTTTTAATAGCATATACACCTGAAATAACTGTTCAGAGACCTAATTCTTCAAAGACTATATAGTACCCAATTGTATAATAACGTCTGGAAATAGAAGACAATTGTAAAAACTTTAGACAATCATATCTTGCTTTACTGTTGATTTAATGAAGAGGGACATATGGAACTTCATGTTCCTATAGGAATGTGTTGGACTGCAAACAGAAATGCAAAATGGAGAAATCCAAGCATTTTATTTCCATACTACATTGTGAGATTAGAAATATGCTGATCTGAATAGGAACTGTAACAATGCATAATGCCTTTTGACAGAGAACATAAATCATGGGTTTTTCAAGGCTATTAAAACAAATTCCATCCACATTGGTAGAGCTGTTTTCAAAATACAAGTGTTAACTAATGGCCTGTGCTATGTTTTGAAAAATATGGCCTCCCTTCCCAAATTATTCAAGTTATTTCAATAACTTAATTTCATACTTTAATATATAAAGAAACCCTTAGTCTTTCTAATATAATGGGTTTAAATTTATTGGTACATAAAGTATAATGCTTTTAAAATCAGAATGAAACGCTGAAGGTAAAACCTGTATATACCATTGTATCGTGATAGTATCCACCAGGCAGTAAAACAAAGATGTAAAACCAAGTATTTATGTGCTTTTGGTTTGTTTTGGCTTGGCTTGGTTTGGTTTTACTCTGGAATTACTCATGTGCATTGTTTTCTTTTTATGTCTAAATTTAAAAACATTTTCAGATAAATTATGCTGAAAAGTCTGTATAAAAAGTTCTGTCTCCAATAGTTTTGTTCAGAATTGAGTAATAATTTCCTCTGAAACCTATTCGTTATTATTCAGTATTAATAAGAGTATCAACTTTTTCTCCAATGACTGTATGGAATATCTTGCATGACTGAAGACTGTTCACATGAGAGAGAGGAAAAGGCTTGCAACGTTCAATTCCTTCTTCAGGAAATTACAAAGAGATAAGTGCCCTGAAAGCCTAGTTTTGCAAAATTTAAAAGTTTTTATGTGGGTTGTAGGAAAGGAGACAAAGTTTCTTAAAATAACACTCTGTTTCTTTGGGAGTTCATGTGTATAATAATAAAGAATTCATTATAAAATTGAAGCTTTGCTAACAAAACAAGATTAAACCTTTTGTTTTTAGGGGTAAAAGAAAAGGAAGGAAAGAATGATTTGGTTGACTATCTATCTATCTATCTATCTATCTATCTATCTATCTATCTAAATATGGCATTTACAGACTTTGATTTTTTTTCCCAAGAAATGTCAAACCATTTTACAAATGATCATATAGCATAAGCTTGAAATTAAATAAAAAAAAAAAAAAGAGTTCATTAGTACTTCTGCTTTACAGAAAAATAAGAGAATAATAGAGCAGGCACTGATTTTCTTGGTGTTATACAGCAATTCATTGGCAGAGTAATAAAAATAACCCAAAATTGTTAATTCCTTGTCCTTAGTTTTAGACATGGAACCACAGCTTCTTATTAATTCCTTGTCCTTAGTTTTAGGCATGGAACCGCAGCTTCTCTAATTGATTGAAAACTGAGGCTGAAAGTGGCAAATGAAAGACAAAATGAAGCAAAAATAAATGTTATTTGTATTTCAAGAAAATGAAGTCTCACTTCAGGGAAAATTTTTGTTGAAAAGTTGTATTTTATGATTGGAGCAGGTTTTCTTAAAGGGCTCCTGGGCACTGAGTTTGTGTCACTATGTTCAAAACTTGAGTTCCTGAAGGTTGCTCTAAGTGAAATAGTCCATAAGATTATTTGGGAATAAAATAGTCTAGAAGACTGTCCTGCATTTGAGATATACATTTATGATACCATACCTGTTTTTATAAATAAAAAGAGTCAATCTACAACAGAACTATATGCTGTCTTGAAAGAAAGGAATACTTCAGCTGTCAGGGTTTATAAAGTTAATGACCTACCTCCACAATTTTATGTCCTCTTGTAGCTCACAACTAAGTTTGCAAACACTCTTCACTGAGGGACAGGATCGCGGACTCAGGAAAAAGAGCCAGGGAACACTGTATTGATGGCTTAGGTGGCAGCCAGAGCAGCTATAGGAGTTTCTGCTCTGACCTCCTTTATTGCATGATCCAGACCAAAACTTACATGTATTTCCAAGAAAGAAAAGAAGGTGCACAAATGACAGAGCCCCCTTTTTTTCCTTCTCCCTTATACCTCTGTTTGTGGGGCATTTCATAAGGAAGCTTAAGCCCAGAAGTTTCTTCATTAATGTAAATGTTTGTTGTGGAACATGACAGTGAAGATCTGCAGCTTGTGGCTGGGAAACAAGTGCCTACAATCCTCAGACCAAGCCACTATGAGATTTTGTTGTCACTCTCAGTTATGTTACTTAATTTCTATCTTGGTTGACAGATACCACCTACATTACATTTGTGGTTGTTTAAATTTTTTCACTTGCTTTAATCTATCGTATTAAGCTTATGTTTTATTTTAGCAATCCTTTTTCAGCAATTAAATCTTAAAAGCCTGCCCTGGTACATAAATACATACTGCACAGATCCTCATGTGCTGCAGGAGGAATATCAGCCTGCCTTTTTTCTGTCAAAAGAGAAAATCTTTTCAATGTCATGAAGCAGCTGGAGCTCACAAGAAAATGTTTTTTGGCAATCTCAGAGCCTATCTTGTTGCCCTGCGTCAAATTAATACCCAAGGTAGCTACTGGCAGAATAATCAACAAGAACTGCAAAGTCTGAGAGCAAAACCCTGACACCCCCCACCAACCCAAATTATCTCCCTTGCTTCATCCTGGGTAAGTGCTACTGATGGGTGGTACAGCCTGGCTGGTCTTTTTTCAGCTGTCCCCTCCAGACTGGTGAGCTGATTCCTTTCCCAGTTTGATTTAGTGGAAATCTAGACACTTTCAGGCCGTTAGGTGAGATTTTTTTGACCTGTTAAGCAGTCATTGCATACACATTCTTTGAATTCTTCAGAGAAACTGATGAAAGAGTTAAAGATCCAATGAAATGGATATTTAGAGATTTTGTAACACTAAGCTTAACTTCAGTGCAGTATGAATGCTGTTTAATTGATTATATTACTGTCTATATATTACCTAATATATTATGCCTTCCTTATTTTTTTTAATACCTCAGAATGTATTTAATCCAGAGACTTGGTAACTGAAAATATCCTTAGGATTTTTTAAAATAATGCATATAAATAAGAATATAAATTGTTTAGGAGCAGAGAGTTTTCTCTGATATTCTGTGATGGTAGTTTATGACTTCTCTACCTCTAGGCTGATTTTAATATTTTTCATTAAATCTAGTATATTCTTTCTTCCCAAGAGCCCTGCCTCTTCATTATAACCATTTCCATCAATGACAAGATCAGAGAGCATTTTTAATGTTAAATAGGATAGAAGGGTAGAAATTAGTACTTAAAGGGTGAAACCATTAGTATTTCTGAGTGCTTCTATGTATTCATCACTGCCTGATACAGATCAGTATTAATAATAGGAGCAGCCAGACATAATCCATCTGCTGGATATTCTTTTTCTCTCTATGCAGTGACTGCCTTGTCTTCTTTCTCAGACACTGCCTGCTCTGGTCTCCAGACAGGAAATCCAGACATGGCCATTCATCAATGCTGCTATAATCTGTCTGATTTTATTAGCTTTTGAATTTTATCACCAAAATGAAAAGAAGGGGGTTGGGAGGAAGGAGAATCCAGCAGTGTGATTCTCTCATACCTATGAATTCTCAGCAGAGTATGTTGGGAACAGACAAAATTAAGAAGTGAACAGGTACCTGGCAAATTACACCCCCCACCCCCCTTTTATTTTTAAGAGCTTGATCTGTTTTGTTTTATTTCTTCTTCTATAAATATATGTGGTGTGCCACAGTCAAGGTTTCTGGTTGATTGATCTTTTTCTCTCACTTAAGATTTCCTATGCGTGTACTGAATATTCCATGTTGTTGTGAGACCCATCTAGGATTGAATCTTGTTTTGGAGAGCAGACTCAAACAGCAGTTTGAAATTGAGTTGTTTGGAGCTTCTGCATGGAGTGAAGTATTCCAGTGCCAGTTGACCCAGTTGGATAAATCCCAGTTGGAATAACTGGTTGAGGCAAGGAACATCAGACTACATAGGGGTCATCCACTGACAAATGGAGAGAAAGCAGAAAGCAGGAGCCTTTCATCTTTTCTGGTAAATTAGTACAAACCATTTCAACCCAGGACATCACAACAGGAAATTACTGATTACATGTTTTGGTTGCATTTACCCCATGTATACAGTTTACGATGAGGCAGTGTGGGTAAAATTTTGTTTTGAGGAATTGTCTACATTGAAGATTTGTGGAAATGATTTTCTTGAGGACAAGTTCCTTGCAGACTGCAATGAATATTTGCTGTGGTAAGTCTGGCTGGAAGATGAGCATGGTTTGTCAGAAGTGTGGTGTGTACATGAAATGAAGGAATTCCCTAGTAATTGCCTTTTGCAGGACTGTACAGAACTGAAGGAGTAGTTGCCTGAGTTCTTATATCTTTCTATGATGAGAGAGTTGCATATGTAGGCCAGTAATATATTGATGATTTTTATTACTCAACTGAATCTTTAGGATTTTGTGCATGTGAATTTTCTAAGCAATTCAAAATAATTTTACTAAGATCCATATGTGCTACTACAAGAACACAAACTGCTCCCTCAGGTAGTCACTAGAGTTCCATTTAACTACAATTAACTATAATTAAGGCTATTAACACTCCATTGTCTCAGATTTTTTCATGCATACCATAGATTTTGGAGCAGAGTATTTGCTGGGTTTTGAGTGCTTATGCAAATGGTTATAGGTTCAGAAGCTATCATACAAGTGATAATTTGGGACTTGGCACAGTAGAGAGTATGTACCAGCTAACAAAGATCTAAAGCTCAAATTTATTATAAGAAAAAAACATATCCAGTTCCAGCTGAGCAATGATTCAAATCATAGAATCATAGAATAGTTAGGGTTGGAAAGGACCTTATGATCATCTAGCTCCAACCCCCCCTGCCATGGGCAGGGACACCTCACACTAAACCATGTCACCCAAGGCTCTGTCCAGCCTGGCCTGGATATTCATCCATTTTCAGATATATGCAACTTTTAAAGTGTGGTTATCCTTCTGGAAGAATCTGGAGTTTTTCATAGCTCCACAGCTCCATTTAAAGCATTTTTGGTAAATTTATATGCTATTGGTGTGAGAGATAAAAGGTGCTTTTTATATTTTTGGTGTAGCTTTACACTGAAACAAGCACTGCCTTTATTTTTTTGCATGCAGAAGTATACAGAAACTTCCAGATAAATAGAGCTAAATAATTAGGTACTTCACTGCATGTAAATAATAAAGACTTAGATCTTTTCCTATTATGTGAACTCTATGTACACTATGATTGCTAAAGCAATATTTGCCCTCTTTTTCACTCAGAAAACAAAGCTGTACATAGTATAAGTAAATTCTTGATTGACTTCTGTTCTTATCTAAAGGTAGTTTGACTGTTCAACCATGCCCCTAAAATTCTGTATTGTCATGTATTTGTTTGGCATCTAACAGATATAAGTTAGCTGAATGAACACTGCTTTGTAACTGTGGAGTAAATTGGAAAACAAGGGATATCCTTTGGAAAATGTTTACTCTGTGGAGCTGTCCATCTGTTTCATGTCAAGAAGTCTTGATCTTTAGAGGTAACAGAAGAACAATAAATTAACTTCTAAGAACATATTTATTTAGTCCTCACCTTGCACGGTATTTGAGCACCAGCCCAGTACACATCTGCTGTCTTATGTGAAGATTAGAAATGTGAATATTATGGAACTGAATCTGGAAAAGGCATCAAATTGAGCAGATTAATTTTGGAACTTCCATGATTCCATGATGAAGATATAGCATTCAGAAGTGGAATGATGTTAATAGTATTTTCCAGAACTATATTTAGCAGTCTGTAGTAGCAGCCTTGCTATGTCGTTTGCTGTTTTTTATAAATTCACTTTGCATTATAGTGCGAAATGCTGTTACTGTGGCTTTACTGGTTTTGCACTTCAGTATGGTACGTGAAACAGACCAGTAAGTATTCTATTAATAGAGATCAAAGTATCTTTTACAGAACTTGATGTGTCTGGCCTCTTGGTATGTCTGCAATTCTGCAGAAAAATGTACACTGAAGCAAATGTAAAGAGTCTAAAGTTTTGTATTGGCATAGAATAAATCTACAGCCAGTGGAATCTTACTTTTATATAAGTTGCATAAAATGGAGACTAGGAGAAGGAATGCTTTGTATATATCCAGTTCCTCATTTCTGGAAATCCAAGAGCTGCTCCACCACACTTTAATAGAACTGGAAATACAGAAAGAGTACACACTTGGAATATAAATCCCAATAAAGAGAATGAGGATTTGTTTCAAAAATCATGCAGTTCAAAATATTTTTTTTTCTCAGTTCATTATACAGCCACCAATGACCTGTGGGGAAGACCCTTTTTATAGAACGTGTTTGTTCTCAAACTGCCTATTCAGAAGGTGGGAAACTCATATTTGATCCTTTTTGCCCTGAAATGTTCAAAACCTACTCTCATGTCTTTCAAGAGTCATAGAATCATAGAATAGTTAGGGTTGGAGAAGACCTTAAGATCATCAAGTTCCAACCCCCCTGAAATGGGCAGCGACACCTGACACTAAACCATCTCACCCAAGGCTCTGTCCAGCCTGGCCTTGAACACTGCCAGGGATGGAGCATTCACAACCTCCCTGGGCAACCCACTCCAGTGCCTCACCACCCTTACAATAAAAGACTTCTTCCTTATATCCAGTCTAAACTTTCCCTGTTTAAGTTTTAACCCATCACCCCTCGTTCTATCACTACAGTCCCTAATGAAGGGACTGCTCTGATGCAGGTGGAGGACCTTGCACTTGGCATGGTTAAAATTCATAAGGTTGGCATCAACCCCTCTCACATGCGTGTCAAGGTCCCTCTGGATGGCATTCCTTCCCTCCAGCATATCAACCGAACCACACAGCTTGGTGTCGTCGGCAAACTTGCTGAGGGCGCACTCAATCCCATTGTCCATGTCAGTGACAAAGATGTTGAAAAAAGGCAGTCCCAACACTGATCCCTGAGGGACACCACTCGTTACTGGTCTCCAGCCAGACATTGACCCATTGATCACAACTCTTTGCGTGTGGCCATCCAGCCAGTTCTTTATCCACTGAGTGGTCTATCCATCAAATTGATGTCTCTCCAATTTAGAGACAAGGATGTTGTGCAGGACAGTGTCGAACTCTTTGAACAAGTCCAGGTAGAGGACGACGACAACCAATGCTATGCTTTCATTTGATTAAGCCTCGTGTGATTGATGGAAGAAGCCTCAGCATCTGTATTTCAGGAAGCTTGCTTTCACAGGTCACACAGTTTCTATGTGAAGATTTCGTTCCACATACCTGACAAGATACTTTGCCCTTTTATATAAAGAATAGGTTTCACATAATATCTGCAAACTATGAACAACACTAATAAGAAGAGTCAACCTAAAACATCATGCTGCAATCTGTTCTCAGGGCTTGCAGCCTCCACATCTCTTCTTGCAGTTAGAAAAGTGAAAAAACCAAAAGAAAAAGTAAGATTCATGGGACAGGAAGAAGAGAAGAGGGAGAAAGTGAGTGCTTGTGCAAAATAACAGCTGTTTTTTACCTGATTGTTAGCAAAGTCCTCTGTGGCTGAAGAGCAGCAGGTCACAGGTCTTGCTCCAAGGGCTGTACTTTATGACTGAGGCAGCATCACTGATCCTGCAGCTTTAATTTGAAAGAAGGCTGTGCTTTTGAGAAAACTGAGGATGTGAGGAGTGTACTCTGAAAATAACTGTTACTCTGAATTCAGTAACTGGACAAAAGACTGACTGTGTTCATAGAATCATAGAATAGTTAGGGTTGGAAAGGACCTTAAGATCATCAAGTTCCAACCCCCCTGCCATGGGCAGAGACACCTCACACTAAACTATATCACCCAAGGCCTTGTCCAACCTGGTCTTGAACACTGACAGGGATGGAGCATTCACAACCTCCCTGGGCAACCTATTCCAGTGCCTCACCACCCTAACAGGAAAGAATTTCCTCCTTATATCCAATCTAAGCGTCCCCTGTATCTGCTGCTCTATATCTCTTCTCTGCCCAACCTGTAGCTGTGCCTGTGTTACTGAAAAAGGTTTTAGAGCTATAAAAAAGTTTTATAAAAAGTTTTTAGAACTATAAACATACATCACAGGATTACTAAAGGCTATTTGAGGTAGTTACTGTCTAAAGTTTGGTTTTAAGCTGTAAGTAAAGAGGGATGAAAGGTCAAGGTATTACAGTGCACCCCTCAGAAAACACTTCTTTTAAAACATGATTGTCATTTTCATTGTCTTTGTTTTAAGCTAACTACAACAGCCACTGACATCCCTTTACGGAAAACGTTATTTGAACTGATAGGAACATCTAATCAAAGCAGATGGATGTTGCAACATGATATGAACATACATGAGGGAGCGCATAAAACTGATTAATAATTTGAATTACATATAGAGAGGGTTTCTCAAGGTGTTTCAATTTAAGAAATTGGCTGGTTGCAATGGTTTGACCTTGGCTGGCTGCTGGATGTCCCCCAGCTGCTCTCTCATTCTCCCTCTTTAAAAAGGCAGAGGAAGAAAATTAGATGGAAAAGCTTGTGGGTTGAGATAAAGACAAGGAAATCACTTGCCAGTTACTCCCACAGCAAAGCAGACTTGACTTGGGGAAAAATCAATTTAATTTGTCTTTTAGAACGAATTTTGGATGATTTGGATGACAAAGACAGAAATTAAAACACCTGCTGTCTTAGATTTTTTCCCGGGCTCAACTTCATTCCTTTGGTCCTGACTCCTTGACCTCCTCCCCACCTTGAGTGGCACAGGGTGGTTGGGGAATGGGTGTTATGGCCAATCCGTAACAGCTCCCCTCTGCTGCTCCTTCCCTCTCACACTTTTCCTTTCTCTAGCTTCCCCTCTGTACACTTTTCCTTACTCCACAGTGTGAAGTTCCTCAGCAAATGCCCACCTTTTCTGCTGTGGGTTCCTCCATGGGCTGCAGTGTGTACACACCTGCTCCATTGTGGTGTCTGGATGGACAGCAGGAAATACCTGCTCTACTGTGGTCCTCTCTCACCTTGGTGTCTCAGGGCTGTTCCTCTCACTTTGCCCTCACTCCTCACTGCCATGCAGTGCTTTGCCCTTTCTCAGATATCCTTTCCCAGAGACATCAACACCTGTCGTGGTTTGAAACCAGTCAGGCAGCTCATTCACTCACTCCCCCCCTTCTTTCCCTCCCCCTACTCCCAGAGGGACAGAAAGGAGAACTGAAAAGAATGCAACTCCCACGGGTTGAGATAAGAACAGTTTAGTAACTAAGGTATAACACAAACCACTACTGCTGCTACCACCAATAATAATAATGATAAAGGAAATAACAAGGGAAGAGAATACAACACCTCAGCACCAGCCGACTTATAACTCGCCCCCTAGCCTGACCAAGCACCGACCCATAACTCCTCCAACCCCGCAGTCCTCTAGCCCTTCCAGGTAACTTTCAGTTACATCATGGGCATGACATGCTTTGGCTAATTTGGGTCAGTTGTCCTGTCTCGAATTCCTCCCCGCTTCCTCTCCTCCCTGGCAGAGCATGAGGCTCAGAAAGTCCTTGGCCAGACTAAAACATTTGAGTGGTAACTAAAAACATCGGTGTTATCAGCACCGTTCCCAGGCCAAAAGTCAAAAACACAGCGCTGCACCAGCTACTAAGAAGGAGAAAAAAAGACTGCTACTGCTAAACCCAGGACAACACCTTGTCCCAGGGTCTCATCCCTGCCCTGCTGTGGGTTGATTGCAGCCAACTGGAACCAGCCGTGTCCAGCACAAGGCAGCTCTGGCTGCTGTCACAGAGGCCACCCCACAGCTCCTGTTGTCAGTGCCTGCACTCAATGTTCTGGTAATCAAGAAAGAATAGCAGATAGCTCACAGAAACAAGATACAGCTATCTAAGAATACATATTCATAGAATCATCGATTCACAGTATTACTGGGGTTGTTGGGAAGGTTTTCCCTTTAAACAGGAAACTCCTTGATGACATGAAGTTGGTGAGTAAGGTCTTCCCCCAGCAGTCTATTCTGCAGCAATTCAACAGGAGATCTGAGTTTTGAAATGTGTGGGCATGAAAATGAATCTGGTGGTACGCCCATCTGTATTTTTGTGTTCTGTGGTAGATAGTTAAGCACCCATCAGTTTCTCTTCTGGAGAGACGAATTCAATGCACCAGGGCACCATCTAGAGCACCACAGTTCCAGTGTGGAGGATCAGTCCTTACAGGGTGCTTAGCTCTCTGCCCATAGACGACGTGCATCTAGGATCAATGACTGGAGTAAACTTTTCTGGTTAATATGCAGTATGGACATAAAGACAGAGAATCAGTAGATAGCAGCATGTTAACCTCCAATCCTACCTCTTTGTGCCACTCCAAGTTCATAGACACACTCAGGGTCCAGCATTTATTAGGCAAATGTTGTTGCTAAACCCAGAACGCACATGGAGTTCTCTTTCTGCTGCAGCTGTAGGAAAAGTGAAAGCAATTCTTTCTAGTCAGCAATCCCAATCCCAACATGCAACTCTGAATCAGGATAGTTTATTTCTATCCTTTCCCAAGCTCATTCTAGGAAATGATTCTCTAGAATTTCCTGGGTTTTCTGGGTTCTTTTTTCTTCCTACATGCGTAATTAGAATCCTCATATCTTTTTTAGGTCTTCAGAAAATTTTCCAACTCAAATGCCTTGAGGCTACGTAACAGGGAGATAGCTTCCCTTGTTTTAAACTGCCTTGCTAAACAAAGGAATATAATTACTTTGACTTACATATATGCCAGTCAGAGATTAGACAGGTAAGAAATTCTGATAAAAAAAGAAATCATCAGAGTTACTCAGGATGATTTAAAATAAGAAGGATAGAAATGAAATACATACAAATAGGCTGCATCACTTCCTTGAAACAGGATTATTTACTTGTGTCAAACTGCAAGAAAACTTGATTCTTACCTTGAGGACAGAAAAAACATAGCCAAAAATTTTGTCTATATTCCAGCTGCAGACTCCTCTAGTTAGCGCTTAGTTACCATCTTCTTACCCATGAAAGTGATATCTGCAGGACCATCATAGCAAACTCGAATAATCCCATCTACTCTTAAAATTCCACAACATACATTAAGGGAACTGTAAATGTATTGTAGCTGTATTGTTTTGGGAGCTAAATTTAAAAAGGTTTCTGCTTTGTCCCTTGCTATAGCATACACAATTTTGATTCACTAATTTCATATCTTAACTATAAGCAGGAATTTGACAGTAGAATTATTTTATTTCCCTACCAGAGCTACCCCAAACAATGCTTTACAGTTTCCTGGAATCATAGATCAGTCTTGCTTGGAAAGGACCTTTAAGGATCAGCTAGTCCAACCTCTCTGTGCCATGGCCAGGGCGTCTTTCGCTACACCAGGTTGCATGAAACTCCACCCAGCCTAACCTTGAACACTGCCAGGGATGGGGCAGCCACAGCTTCTCTGGGCACTCTGTGCCAGTGCCTCACCACCCTCACCATAAAGAAATTTCTTCCTCTCCAGTCTAAACATACCTTCCCTCAGTTTAAAGCCATTGACCCTCATCTTGTCTCTACAGGCCCTGGTAAAAAGTCTATATATATATCTATAGTCAACATATAAATCCCCTTTATATATTAAAAGACTGTAATAAGGTCTCCTTGGAGCCTTCTCTTCAGGCTGAACAACCCCAGCTCTCTCAGACTTTCTTCGCAGTGGCATTGTACCAGCCCACTGATCATTTTCATGGCACTCCTCTAGAGCTGCTCTAACAGGGTAGTGATCTCATGAGAGAAGAATAGTGTGGAAGAACCAACTCCCTTGACCAGCTGGTCATGCTTCCTTTTATGTAGCTCAGGGTACAATTGGCTTTCTGGGCTGCAAGCACACTTTGCTGACTCATGTCCAAGAGTTCATTCATCAGTATTCACAAGTCTTTCTTGGCAGTGCTGGTCTCATTTCTCCCTAGTCTGTATTGATAGTAGGGATTGTCTCAGCCCAGGTGCAGGACCTTGCACTTGGCCTTGTTGAACTTCTTGAGGTTTGCATAATCCCACTCCTCCAGCCTCTCAAGGTCACTTTGGATAATATCCTTTCTTCTAAGTGAATTGACTGTACTACTCAGCTTGGTGTCATCTGCAGGCTTGATGAGGGTGTCTTTGTCATCGATGAAGATATTAAGTAGAATTAGTCCCAGTATGACTCTTGAAGAACACCACTCACTGCCAATATCCACTTGGACACTTAGCTGTTGGCTATAACTCCTTGGATGTGGTCATCTACCTGATTCCTTATCCATCCATCATACCCAAATCTCTCCAATTCAGTATCAAGAATGTTGTGTAGGAGTATATCAAAGGCCTTAGAATAGTCCAGGTAGATGACATCCACAGCTCTTCCGTTGTCCACTGATGCAGTCACTCCATTATAAAAGGCCACTTGTTAGTCAAGCACTGCACCTAGCTTAGTCCACCTAATTACTGGGTGATGTTCATTTATTCTGCTATTTTTTAATCCCTGCATGGGTAAAACTAAATTATTAAAACACAGGATTTCCTGTAAATTGTTATTTTCCATATATTAGAGATAGAAAGAGTTCTAACTCTTTCTGTGAAGAATTTTTTTGTCTGTGCTAATCTGACACGAAGTGGTCACCTCTAGGCTTCAGGCAAGTGTTTGTGAGAAGGAGAGCTTTAATTATATGACTGGAAAAAAAAACCCTTCAAGTTTAATCTCATCAGCGTAGTGATCATATGGTACCTTTCCTTGAATGTAAAGCAGTGACCAGCAAGGGTGTCTCTCTTGCTGAAGCCTGTGTTGTCAACATTTCATTGCTGTTATCTTGTGCTAGTAAACTTAAACTTGGAACAGATACGTCTTCCTGTACTCAAATGCAGCCTGATCTGCAGGTAGACATTTGCTGGGAGACATTCATTTCTCCTAATGTACTCTCGGACAGTAAGCTACCTCATCTAAGCTTGTTGTCTCAGGTCCTTCAGTATTCAGTTGAGATGTAAATGGGCTCAGACATCTAACCTAGGAAGGTGCAAAGCACTCTCCAGAAGGATCAGTGTCTCAAAATTTTCAAATAGCATTGAGACAGTTCCACCTTTGACATCAATAACCCCTTAATAAAGCAGGGTGTTTTGGTACTTTTTTTGTATTTTTTGAGATCTCATTACATATCAAGAAAGCTTTCTGACTGTATATGAAGTATGCTTCATGTCCTTCATCAGTTTTCATTGCCATTTTTTGGTGAACTGAGGATATCTTTGTGCCAGTTTTGCCCGTATATTTCACATAACACCAGTCTTTCTTTGCCTTGGTCCTTCTGAGAGAGGGGATCTTGTTAACACAAACTCTTTTTACCCTTAGTTAACAGCCTAGAATATAATTTAAAATGAAGTGTATAAATTGAAATTTGTATTAACTATCATAAGTCTTTGTCATTTTTCTTTTCTGTAATTTTGAGACTTATTAAAATGTAGATGACAGTATTGGAAATGAATCATGTCTAATGCATTTTATTATTACTGTGTGCTCTAAAACACTGAATAAAATGGTAATCCAAGCAATCTGCATACAGAAAGACAGAGTCGTTTCTTATATGCATATTTGAATTGTCAAAGCATGGATTAACTAACTCACATTGTTTATAATGTTATTTATTTGTGTGAGTCCTTGATTGTAAGAAGGAAATGATTGTAAATAAACTGATTGTTACATGAACTTTCCATGGTCAATATCTTATTTTAAAACAACTTTCTGGTGGCAAATGAAGAGAATGAACAACAGACAAGCAAAATTAAGGAGTCAGATTCAGGCATGGCTCACAGAAGGAATGTGTTATAAATGACCTTTAGTCATGGTCAATTAGTTTTTTGTTTCAGTAATTATTATAGAAATAATCACCTTCATAAATTTGACAATGTCTGTTTTTAGAAGATGAAGTATATTAATTAATTTTTAAACACATGCCATACAGGAAAAAAAAATAAATGGAGGTAATTTGGCTCTATTGTGAATCCAAAAGGACTTTCACTAGTGCAAATAGGTATTGTGCTCATTTCTAGAAGGCACTTAAAAACGTTTCTACTACCTGACTATTGCAATATGGCACTATGCCTAGTGTTTTTATGTTGCCAAACTACAAGTTTGTAGGTTAGCCTTAAAGGAATACTTCATGCAAACATGATAAATCTCATGGAGTATGGCTTCCAGTAAGTATTTAGTAATAAAGCAGCTAATTTTCTATGAACACCTCTTCACTGAATTCTCTAGTTTAGCAACTATGGTTATGTAGAAGTCAACAGCAATCTAAGTCATGCTGTGCCTTAATACAGTAGATGAGACTTTTTCAGCAGATAAAGACTCTGAGTGAACTTTAGTTGAAGAAACAAGCTAAATTCGTGCTGACTTCAATGAGTAGCGGGCTTTTGTTTTTATCTTTTTCCAGAGTCTTCTGTCATTTCAGTACCCAAGCCTTTGGATGCTGAGAGTTTCAGATCACTCAGATTAATGTGAACAAACAGCACTGTGCATCTAGTAGAACTAGTCCCCAGCTACCAAAACCATGGAAACAGCCATCACAAAACCTTGCTTTGTGCTGCATGTATCTGAAATGAAATCCAGAATTTCAGGCTGATCATAGCAAGGTGCTGTTGGAGACAAAAGGAGAAGCAAACTGGAAACTGAATTTTGGTTTTCACTCCTTTTCTTTAGAACACATTAAAGAGGGATGGGTGATTAAGTGGTCAGCAGCTGAACAAAATTGGTAGGGAAAGGAACCTAAAGAAGGAAAACTAAGGAAAGTAAAAGTGATTGGTCGAATGACGTTGCTGATTGCAGGAATAGAGGGGAAATGGAGTGAGAAAGTTGGTAGCTCATTTCATGTATTGAAAATAAAAAATGGAGAAATAGTAACTGAAGTGAAAAGACTAAGTCTCTTAGCAGCTGTTGGAGAATATTGTTTTATGATCACTTGCACAAAAACTAAGTTATAATTCATTTGGCAACAAAGACACACAACTAGTATTTTGTTATCAAGCTCATATACTGATACAACCACTGGAAAAGAATAATCTCAAAAGGAAATTACCTTGCCTTGATAATGACATATCACATCAGGTCATCACGTTCTTGCTGAGAATCATCACCACTCTGTACTCTTTTCCTCAGCTGGAGCTTACAGTCCTGATGTGACCAGGGTAAACAGTAAAGTATGCTACTTTACAGGAATAACCTTGGTCTTCTGAAGACATACAATCTAAATTGACAGGTTGGAAAATGAATAAAAATCCAGGAAACATAAAGCTCCTTTTTAGATGATGAAAACTGAGCCAGAATCTTATTACTCCTTAAATAGAAGAATTAGGTAACAAATTGTAGTAAAAAAATACTTTATGGCTCATGTGAATATCTATTCCTTCTTTAGTAATGATTACCTCTTCACTGTAGTCTTAAAAGGTCAGGGTTGAGAAAGGGCAGAATGGTAAGGTCGTCGTAACTTCCAGCAGATGAAATATGCATAGCTTGGCTGGCCTTTGCCCTGCAAATATAGAGAAGTTTAAAAAATGTCAACATTAAGTATGACAAATACTATTGATTTTTCTTGTTATATGAACCATCTGCCTTTTTGATGCTAGGATGAATTATAACTACTCTTTGTCAGTAGCACTGGTGGTATTTGGGTTTTTTTCTCTTGACTGCTCAAAATTTGTCCTCATTGAAGGTTTGCATTCCTGGAGCACTAGAGGTTTCTGTAGCCTTGTGGCATGGAAAAAACCATCTGGCTTTTCTGGTGGTAAAGGTTATTGCCCTTAGCTCCTTCTTTTGCTGTCAAAGTTGATTGCCCTCTTATATCTGCCTGCACACTGCTCACGTGAACACTCCCTAACCTTTTCCAAGAAAAATGGAGTAGGCTAGCTTAAATAGTTTAAAATAATATTTCTGCTGGGCAATTTTTTTTTTTTTTTGATGAGTGATTGCAATCTTTTAGAATCATACAATCGTTTAGGCTGGGAAAGATCTTTAAGATTATTGAGTCCAACTGTTAACCTAGCACTGCTAAAATTAGTGGAGAACTAAGTCGTGTCTCTAAGTTCCAAATCTACCCATCTTTTAAATACCTCCAAGGTTGGTGACTCAAACACTGCTCTGGGCAGCCTGTTCCAATGCTTGACAACACTTTTGGCAAAGAACTTTTTCGTAATATTCAATCTAAACCTCCCTTGGTGTAAATGAAGCCATTTCCTCTTGTCGTGTTGCTTGTTACTTGGGAGAAGAGACCAACACCCACCTCACTACAACCTCCTTTCAGGTAACTGTAGAGAGCAAGAAGGTCTTCCCTCAGCCTCCTTTTCTATAGACTAAGCAACCTCACCTCCCTCAGTCACTCCTCAAGGGACTCATTCTCTAGACCCTTCACCAACTTCTTTGCCCTTCTTTGGGTGCTCTCCAGCACCTCAATGTCTTTCTTGTAGTGAGGAGCCAAAAGCTGAATACAGTGTTTGAGATGCGACCTCACCAGAGCTGAGTACAGGGGGACAATCAGTTCCCTAGTGCTGCTGGCCACACTTTCTCTGATACAAGCCAGGATGCTCTTGGCCTTCTTGGTGATCTAGACACACTGCTGGCTCATATTGAGCTGGCTGTTTACCAACACTTCCATATCCTTTTCTGCTGTGCAGCTTTCCAGCCATTCTTCCCCAATCCTGTAGTGTTGCATGGGGTTGTTGCTCTCTGCTCAGCAGATGAGTGGTGATTGCAGAAAGTAGCTGAGTGTGTATCTGTGGAAGGAAACCACCACACACATACTTTACTTTTCACCCAGAATTTAACTAACTTGTTTCGTGCTGAAAAAAGTATGCTAATATAAGATCTGGCAATTTACTTTCTCTCTGTTAAAGTGTTTTGGGTGCATTTTAGAAAAAGATGCACTGATGCACCTACAGCTGTGGTGTAAATTTCCATTTTATAATTACTGAGTCAATCAACTGTAACTTAAAGTCTAAGCTTAAAGTGTAAGCTGTTTTCTGAAGTGCATGGGCTGTATTCATTCACATCACTACAACATGATTTATAACTTGAATTACTGTAACTTGCTCAACATCAGGTTGAGAGTAAACAGATGGTTTGCTAACTCTTATTAGCACAGTGGTCAGTAGTGTCATAACAAAGTAGTCTGGGTGTATATAATTATGCCACAGTGGTATAATGAATATAGCAAATATCAATAGAGAATCTGCTCAAATAAGCACCTTATGGAATTTTTTTTCAGAACAGTGTCCAGAATGCTGTGAGGAATTAAATTGTTTTGTCTTGGTTAGCTTAGAGAAATGCTCATACTACTCGTACCTTCTCACTGTCCTCTGAGAAAGTATTGAAGTGGAAAAGTGATTGAACTGACATAGTTCTTGGAGCACTTGTGCATTTGGGATATGCCAGGCTCTTAAAAATTCTCTCTAAGTCAAGGACTAGGCTATGACTGGGATTCCCTTACAATGATAATTTTATATTTTTCTCAATATTATAACTCTAATTTTAATCAAACTGATTCAACGCTACATTAGCTGTTGGCTCATGTGTTCTTACTATTTTATAGTATATTAAAAAATAATGTGTTACAGAATTGTATAATTTATAAATGCAATAATTTTAAGGAAGAAATATTTCATTGAAGTAATTCAGATGATCTGAAATACTTCTTCTGCCAAATTCCGTCCTTCCATCTGAACAGCAAATCCCTATCACAACAATCTCTTGAAACTTTGTCTAGGTTTATGTGAAGACTTGGAGAAATGTAAAGGGAAAAAGCATTACAGAAGAAAATTCATAATGCCTAAAAAAGGATGATAACTGTTGTTTATTTAAACCTATGGTTTACATACGTATATCAACATTTTTTCCAGCAAATGACCTTTGCTTTCATAGTAACCTTTTATTCTTCAGAATGTCAGTTTACCAAACTCTCTTTAATCCATTTTCATGAGAAAATTTCATTGTAGATAATATCCTATTACTGCAATGAAAATTTATCAGCACCTCACCTTCCTATTTTCATGCATCTGTTATTGTTATGAAACTTTGTTTCTGTTTGTTCATTTGTTTGTTTCTCTACTATTGGATTACTCAAGAAGAGGAGACTTACATGTTTAATTGTATTAAGATGATACAGGTATTATTAATCACAAAAGACTTTAGCAGAAGTTTGTCTTTGATGAATTATTTTGAACATCTAAAACCCAGGAAACGTTTGAGTTGTCTCATAGATCAAGAGAAACTCAACAGAAAACAATTTTTTTCACTGTGTTTTGAAAGAAGTCCTCCAACATAGTTGACACAATGGAATGGAGGAGTAGAAATGAAGTTATTAACTAGTTGTGCGATGCTTCCAAGTCTGCCAGAAAATGGCTATAATTATTTCCACATAGCCAACTCCATCCAACTCCTAGAAAGAGATAAATTAAAAAAAAACCCCATCTTGCAACAAGAAATGGAGAAATTTTTTTGTAAACAAAAGGAATAGAAGACCCCTTTTAAATACTCCACTCCCAATTTTCTCAAAGCATTGCTTTAGTTAAAGATATTATTATCATGAACGAAAGTACAAATGTTAGCCGAATTACCATTTCGCATGTCAGTTGACAACAAACCGATGTCCACTAAGGAGTCACTTTCATTAGATTAAAAAATACCTTAGCAATATTTATGTAAACTTTTAATTCTTTTTTATTTTTTAATGATTTTTATTACTTATACTCCCTGAAGGACTTTTGTAGGTAGATGTACCTGAAACCAGAGTAGTTTTAAAATCTGCCTGATTAAACCACAGCAAACATTCATATATTCATGGTGAAGAGAGCTGTGGGTCAGAATTTAGATAGAAGTTTATGCAAGCCTTTCTAATACCTTTTTCTGAAGAGAAATAGTATAGTTTGCATTTTTACACTCTACCCAGGAGGATTTGGTTATTTACTATGTATGCTGGCTCTTACATATTACCTGAAGTTATGAAATCTCAGTTTCATGGGTTTCAAGGAGCATTGCCTCCATGATTTTGATGTGCTTCGATTGTTGGGTCAGAAAAGCTGTCAACTGCTGCTCCATTCACACTTTTTCAGACCATTACATCTTTGAGCATCCTGAAGTTTGGATGCTCTGACTGGTAAAACAATTTTTCAATTATTTTTCATTGTTATTACACAGGTTCCCTCACCATCTTCCTTCATGAGCTCACTGGTCTGTGTGCAACTGTGAGCGGAAGATTGTACAATAGAGAAACTCAGATTCTTAGATTCTTCCATTCTCACTGTGCTTCTGTGGCAGGGACCCCATGTATCCATATATACTGCACATTTTGTTCCCACCTCTGAAATACCAATAGAGGCTGCAAGAACTAAGGCAGCTGTCTGCTTTGGGGAATGCTGCCCTGTGTAGTCCTCCATATATATTGGAGGATATACGCGAGTGCTCCAAGGCTTGTCAATATGTGCAGTTTCCACTGTGATCCTAGGTTACTTGCAAATAGGTGGAATATGCTTGTTGTGTCAGTCTCTTCCCTTCACCGATCCAAAGTGGTATGCAGAAGGGATCCTATCAGTATTCTGCTAATCACGTGGCCATGAGCAACAATTTATGTAAGGTGCATAGACATCCTTCTTTCTGCTAGCTGCTAAAAGCACGAGAGACAAGTAAGCAAACAGAAAGTTGCTCTGAGAGACCTACTAAAGAAGTGGGAGTGCACTGAGCTGTTTTGGCCAGCTGAGTGGTTTTCACCTCTCAGCAGTAGCTATTAGTATCACCTGAATTTACTAGCTGAAGACAGTTTTAAAACTCTTAAGAGAATCAACGAATTAGGAGCAAACTTTGGTTCTGTTAAAATCATTGTGATTTATTAGTTTCTGTTTAAAATACTATTGAAAAATTAGATGTAACATAATTCTTAAGGAATTCTGAATCATGTGCCTGGGTAGTTCCATTTAAGTCAACAGAGTTACTCATGTGACTGAAGTGCCTTCTTGTTCAAAGTGGCATTTTGTTCTACTTAGGAGTCTTTTTACTGGTTATATCAGCAATCTTCTTTGATAATTTGAAAATACCATCTTTTCCTAACCAAAGATTATGAAAGACAAGATTTTATTCCACTTTGCCACTTTGCTGAAGCTGTTAGAAACAAACCTGCTAAAAACTTTCTAAACCCTTAACATCTATTTTGTGTTATGCCAGAAACACATTTGCAATTATTTTGTCTGTTTTAGAACCTGACTTTAAGGAATCATAACTTTAGCACAGAGGTTTAATTGTATTAAGTGAACAATTTTGTTTATTAATCTTTTGTCATTTTTATAATATGATGTTGTGTAATTGATGTTTACGATTTTGTCAGGATGTATTTTCCTAATGGACTTTTTATATATTTTAGTAACTAGGCAAAAGTAACTGTAGAGCTTAATTAGTGTGCTATGGTGCAATCTTGAACACTATAACTTCCTGTAGTACCTGAAGTGTGTGTGTTAATCTGAAAACTGAATTTTTTAAAGGGATCTAACTCTTTTAATACAGATTTTAGTAGCAGTTGAAGTCAGGATGTGGTTATATTTTGAGGTAATGCTTTAAGTGAGGTGATTTGTGGTCAGATATGATGGTGATGAACGGTGAACGATTACAGTATTCGTCATCTGTGAAGTAAAATACCTTTGAATATTGTGGCTGCACACAGCTCTTCAGACCTTGCTCATCTCATGGAATTACAATAGGCTGATAAATATAGGTCCTAAATGATCATTTCCAAATAGAAAGAGAGCTGAAAGAGAGATGCTTTTGATTTACCTCTGAAAAAAAGAATTTAAAATTTCAAACACCTCACATTTTGAGATTCAGGTCTGGAATGATGTATCTCATCCTTACCTTTAACTTGAAGCAATGTATTTAGCAATAATTTTAAAGTATATCAAGTAAGAACAGGTTGCTCTAGTTATTCTACCACCATTCCTTTCATCCCTTGCTGTGAGCATCACATAAGTATTAAATAAAAAGAGTGATTTCCTCTTTTTCTTTCCCTTCTTTTCATCAATCTCTTGGAGAAACAGCTTGACTGGTTCTCATCTCTCTTCCTTTTTTGCCACTGGATTTGTCAACATACATGTGAAAACGTTTTAACAGACTATTCATTTCATAGATGCTATTTTGGTGATTGTGGGTTTGGACAGGAATCGCTTCAGAAACCTTCCTTTAGTGACCTTCAAGGGCTGTGCTCTGCTGCTCCCCACTGACTGAATTGGAAATATAAGCACTTGCTCTAGAAGTAACCACTTCATTGAAATTCAGGTGTAAAACATCTTTCTGTAGCGGATTTTGGGGAATTTCCTTCTAGTTATTTCCATGTGCCTTTGCCACTAGTGTATATAATTTATAAATATATTCAGTGTTTCTTCCATTGGGACATTTATTCAACATGAAGAAGGTGGTAGGACAGCTTGTTTGGATACTTGGTTTGGAACAAATACATTGTAATTGCTTTACCATTTATACTTTGAGCACATGCCTGCCGTCCTTTAACAAGTGCCTTTTTAGTTACTAGAATGGAACATAAAATCAAATGTTTGAAGAACAAAGAGAAGTTGCTTACTTTTTTTATAAACGCAGCTCTTTAAGATCTTCTATCTATATGGGTTCAACAGCCCTCTGTCCTTTCTTCTCCTGTAGTCAGGTGTGCTATCATCATCATTTCTGCATGTGAAAGGGTACAAGTTGTGTTGTTGCTCTACCCCTCTACTTTGGGATCCGCATGTTAATAACATACTGTGATTAATTAGCTGCAGACAGGTAAAGAACTTTCTTTCTCTGTGTTATATGTTAATGCAGAAACCAAACTAGTCATCCTGCACACACATTGGACACAATTACAGGAGCAGCAGTCCAAGAGTATTAATTGTATGGAGTATGAAGGAGTCAAATGACTACTCCGCATCAAAATACAGCATTTATAGTGTACATATAGTGCTTATACTGTGATAGTGATGTGTGAGGCAGAAATGGAGCTGTATTTTATTTGTAATGACAGCCCCATAGACTAGTATTTAGAAAGAACCAAATAATTAATAAGAATATAATCACATATGGTAAAGTCTTGTTAGCCCTTCCTTGGTTTCTATGAAGAAAGTTTTGGGTCCACAGGGGCTTAGTATGTGCAAATTAGCCCAGGTTGCATTACGGTTTCCAATGTCAAAGCAGCACTGTATGCAGACTGTTTCAAAATTACATTTGAATTTATTTAGAAGTAACAGTAACTACCATTCTGACAAAGCTCCTTGGATTGACCAAGATAAATTACACCACCTGTGTATGCTAGGTTATGTGATTAAAGGCTCATCTTCATGAACAGAAATGATCCCAGAGGAACAACTACAGGTGAGGGAGCCCTAAGAACTTTATTAGGAGCCCCTGCCTTAGCTCCAGGGCTGACCTGGGAGGGTCATCAGCCCCAAGGTCTGGAGGTGACACCCACCAACTTAAATTAATGGGTGAGGCTTTCCTTGGGAAAACTTCTTAGATAATGTTATCAAACTTTGCTGAACAGCTCTAAAAGAATTTTCAGGAAAAGTTTCTACACAGTTTACAATGTAAGGTATCATCCTTTGGTCTGTAGGTAAAGGGGCCAGGACATACAAGACAGTTGTTGAAGGTGGTTTGGGGTTATTATGCAACAGCAAAGAACCTTGGGCATTGAATATCTCATGATCAATGAATGACTTCCCCAAATGCCAGTGAAGCTAAGTAAAATCTATCTACCTAAAGTAGATGGACTACCAAGTTCTCCACTTTCAGTCTTAAAGAGTTAAATAATATCAGCGAATCCTGTTGTGTGTCTGCCAAGGACCAAGTCACAGCAGGGCTAGTTAGGTGAGATAATTCATTAATATAGGAAAAGGCCTTCTAAAGTACCATAGGTTTCTTCGGAGTGAAAGATGCTACAAATAAAAATCAATATTGTTAGCTGTGGTGATTCCAATTTTTCTGTTGCTATCCATAAATTCCTTTGGTGCTGCTCTTGGTGGGTGTGTGTGTTTTGGGGGATGGAGAGAGAAGACAGAGAGAAGGAGAATGAAGGAAGGGAAATGGCTTCTCTTAAGGAATCTGAGACTATTTGCTGAAAATATATTTGCTGCTGGTGAAAAATACATTTGCTAAATAAATTATGTTGTCTCTTTTCTATAAGCTTTTCAGCAGGAGAAAAAGGCTTTAGTATTTCGTGACTGTTTTTAGAATAATGTTGAGAGGCTTTAATCTTGCACAAAGTACAGCTGCTTTGAATGGACAGACAGGAAATAAGTGGCTTATGGATAATCCCCTGTGAATAGACATGGCTTGTCTAAGGCTGGTTATGGATCTGCTCCGTTAATTGGTGAGAATGAAGTTGAGTTCTCCAGGAATAAATCAGAGCTGTCAAACAGCATCTAAAATGATAGTCATTTCCTGGTTGGCACATATAATAATGCTAATGGTTGTCAGCGGAATTTTTGTACAAAAGATATTACATTTCCCTACTATTTCATCTCTTAGTAATGTCCTTATTTTCTTTTCACTGGTTACAACCTTGAAAGATGCACACTATAAACCCTCAGCTATTCACAGGATCCACTACCAGAATCCACTGGTCGGCTATGAATAAAGCGTTGACTCTTTCTCTACTGGTTTCTTTGTCAAAAATTTAAGAAAGTGTATTCTGAAATGGAGTTAAGATGAGGCAGTTTAAAACCAGTGCACGCTTCCCACCTATTATTGAAAGCTGTTTTTCCAAGCAATTTATTCCTTTTTGGAGAGCAGTTTTGGAGACCTCTAGCCTGCAGAGTGTGGTAGGTCTACCTCATATCTTCCCAAAGTCCTGCAAATTGTGGGACATTTGATGTATCTCCAAGACAAGGTGACCACATCTAAAACTGAAGTGGGAAAGGACAGACTGTTCCCATTAGCATGGCAAAAAATTATAGTTCAAATAAAACATAAACTCCATAAAAATATATAGAAAAGTGTAAGTGAGCTTAAACTTTATTCATGATTCTTACAAATTTAAAAAACCAAATATTATTTTATCATTGTCATTCATTATTAAAAATTTCAGGGTCTGTTTTCCTCTTTTCATGATGTTTTGCTAACATTGCATTTTCTATCATGAATTCTTCACAGTCTTCAAATTTATTTCTATGTTTTGCAATTTATTTGTTTTGCACTTTTGCACAAGTTGTGAACAGAAATTTGCATCTATTGGCTGCATTTCAATCAGAAAATAAAATCAGAAGGATTGAGAAAGAAATTTCTCATGGATACCAATGGGACTTGCCTTCCTAAAACTTTAGACTTTCCCAAATCCCTTCTTCGTTCTTGTAATACTTCCAAACCTCTGGATTTCTTTAACTTTTTCTCTGTCAGCTACTGTAACCTGATCTATACTATCTTATGATTACTAGCACTTAGGCAGGCTTGGGCTAATAAAAACAGATTTGGGGAAAAATAATCCAAGTTTGGACTTGGATAAGCATTCAGAAATTATTTTTTATTCATTTATTTGTTTAATATCTTGTTAGATAAAAATTCAGACATTGATATTTCAAATGTATCTAAAATGCAACCATATGAAATTTGAAAATGTGTTCAGCTGTCTAAAAATATGCTAACTGATTGGGAAAGAAGGAAAGTAGAGTGATCCTTTATCTCATTTGCGTAAGGCCTACATACTAGTCTGGCTTAAATGGAAATAAAGTGATTTGGGATAACCAGTTGCTCAATGTGAGTAAGAGATAGCACAGTTATATATTAAAAGTTTGATTTTGGATGTCTCCATTTTTAGACTCACTTTAGTGGTTTATTTTCCATACCATAAGAGCCCAGCAGTTTTTTAAGAAAATATAAAGAAGCAACACATGAGCAAGGACAATAATTTAGCACATTTCCATGTATAGAAACATGCCCCAGACCTACTTCGAATAGCAGGGTTATGCTTAAGATGCTGCATGCATACCTGTAGGAGCTTATACATAATCAAGGTGTTAAAACTCCCAATACGGTCAACGGAGACCAGCTCACAGGTATTTACTGCTATGTAAACTGAATGTTCAGATGTTACATGAAAGAAGCTGCACTCTCGTGGAGTGGCTGCTAGAGGCCAGTCAGAATAGCTTAGATCATCTAGATGGAGCTATATGTCTGGGTAACAGAATTTAGCACCTCGGCAGTATCGTGCAAGGGGAGACTATGAATGGCTCAGTTCACCCTAAAATAGACCTTGGGACTGTTACATTACACCGTGTTTGTATAGCATATGGTAAATTGGTGGTGGTGTCCACCAATGGGGATAATATATATTAGTACTACTGATAATGTGTTAGGACTGTTTCAAATTTACTGCTTTGTAGACTAGTGTTTTATGATGACAAATGTATATTAAAGGACTGCAACTTGCTCTGATCCTATTGTAATGGAGACTGCATAAATACATAAGTGAAACAAATTTGCAAAAATATACTTGCTCATGAACAAAAGAGAGCTACATTAGCTGAATAATTTACTGAAAATAGTTCCCTTGGCTCTTATACCAGAATTGATTTACACAAACAATAGAGCATATTGTAGGAAGATGTTCTGTTCTGCCACTTACTCAGGAAAGCATTGGAAAATGTTTAGAAATTAAATACTTTTCATACAGAATATCTGACTTCTCTCTACTAACTGCAATGTGATTTTTTTCAGAGTTCCAAGGCATTGCCTTGGCATAGGCAGAGGAAATAAATGTTTTGAGAACCTGTCCAGGCTGTTTGCTTCTTACCCCTCTCGGTGTGCATCATGAGTCTTTGCTCCTCCATAATTTAGGGTTTGTCACTAATGAAGAAAGACTGTATTACTCTGAATACTGAGTATTGTGTGACTGTGGATTCTTTTTCTCCATATAAATACCGGAAGGAAAACTTTGCTTTGTCATAGACTAGTGGGATAGTTCTTTGCTTGGGGTTCATCAGTACTGTTTCCTGTTATTCACTCAGCTGTAGATACAGCTCACAGGCAAAATGGTGTGTGATACAATATTGTCCTCAGTGTGTCAAGAACTGATAGAGTTGTTTTTGCAGCAGTGTTTTACAGTCAGATCACTAGACTTCACTGTAGTCAATGCGTGCTGAACTCATCAAACATTAGGTCCAGAGTTCCTTGGACTTCTATGAAGAGTATGAGCATTTCAAGCACTGGGAGAAGCTGTAATTCCACTGAAGTCTGTATTCTGCCAGGGCAGAGCTGAGTGAGAATGGAACTTGTTTATTTGTGCTAGTATTTTTGCCCCTTGTGTTGGATGGATGTCTTCATGCCTACACAAAATATAATTATGCAGGCTCAGCATATTCCAGTATTTTGCCTATAGATCCTCACATTTGATTATTCAGACACAGCAGATCTTATCTGGGTTGTCACTCCTTTATCAATCCTTTTTATGGCAAAATGTCTAAAAGGTCCTGGAATGTTTAATTTTCTTTCTTTTTAGGCTAAGAATTTCAGACTGAAGAAGCAAAAAAGATTTAAAAACATAAAAGAGAAACTAGAAGCATACCAAGATTCATAATAATGAGGAAATGCATTGCCTCATTATAAAGCATAACTCTAACTTTCTAATATGACATATGTGAAATGTGAGCTTGATTTATCATTAGCTTCTTTCTAAAGAGATTATGGAAGTTTTAGTCAGTCAAATCTGGTTTTATTTACAACTGTCATATATATATTTATAACTGTTGTATACTTATTAGTTCATTAAAAGACTTTTTCCTTGCAAAGATTTTTAATTAAGAGTTATAAATGCTAAACTTTTCTTTTTTCCCTTTGGATTTGATGGTGATTATCATTTACATATACATACATTTAGAATGAACACAATTTGGAAATATGTTCTTAATTTCACTGTAGTTTGAATTACTACCTTCAGTAAGGTTCTGAAGGTATACCTTTATTCATTTTGAGAGACAAAATGCTATTTTTGATGTTTGACATCTCTTTTTTTTTTTTTTTTGCTTGAATGCCTTCATGCAATTTTCTATCAAAAGCTGCCCTGTGCTGTACAAATTGCAACAAGTTGAAAAAATAACACACTCCGTCAGCAATGTATTGGAATGTGACTGATGCTCTTAAAGTGATGCCATGAAAATGAAATGTCATTAACCCTAAATCTGTTCAGTCAAATAAAATTCTCATTTGAAGAAAATAAGTTTCCATAATCTAACATTATTAAACATATTCTTATACTCATCTCTTTGTAGGTATTTCATGTGTATTGCACACATTTATGCATATATGTTGTATTTCCAGATGCAGCTTGTAAAGCTGGACTTATATATTAGGGTATATATTAGAAGCTTTACCATATAGGTATTGTAAGAAAGCTATATTGATTCCAGAAGAAAATCTCACTATTGCAAGAAATTCAGAGCAAGAAATCTAAATATCTGAAAGGCTGAAACAGGGATATGTGTGACATCAGGTGCAACAGAATTCGTCCCTTCCAGGCCTTTATTAACCTCTAACACATCCTGAGCTTTAGTTCTCTGCTGTGTCAAGTGTGGGGGTGCACTATAGTGTCACTCAGCCAGCCACTATGACAAATAAATGGCACATACACAGTAGCCCACAGTGTGTAGGCATTCCCACCAGCATTAGTCATCACTGAGTGGATGCGTATGGGACAAGAACACAAACTCTACGACGCTTTTTATGTAGAAGTTATTTTAGTTAAATTCAGATTATTTTAAAAACCTGTTTCAAATTTTCATTGGAATATCACTGAAGACTGAGCAACATAATTTACAGGGCTGCAGGTGAATATTAGTGGCTTGAACCATTTGCATGCCTCATACATGGTTTTATTGCTTTGAAATCTGATATATCATAAGCAGGGAGACGAGCACTTAGTGTAAATCCTTTAAAATCCATGCATATTCTTGATTAATGCATTCCTAGGTTTATGATTCAAATATGGTACTAGTGTATTGTTCATTTTCTTAAAATGAGTAATCAATTTGCAACTGCCATTTCCGTAACTGTGCATATATACCAATGAACTCCTGGAAGGCAAAAGTACAAAATTATTTTCAAATGCTAAGCATTTATACATCACTGATTATATATATTCAGATTCAATTTTAAACCTGTAAGACTAGAGATAATAAGTGAAAGTTTGAAATTCTCCATTTCAGAAAGAAGATATTACTGCTATGCTTTATAAAGAGAAGAGTTGAATGAGGGACTAAGAATATCTCTTAAAACTGCAGACATTTTTGGTATTGGATATTAGCTAGAGATACTAATAAAACAGAAGTGAAGGCTTCAGAAACATCCCCCAATATTGATTTCTAGTAGAAACATGAATATATAGGGAAAAAAAGGCAATTCTTTTGCAGATGACATTTCCTAACAATGTTCTGTTTGAAACATTGCATGGATTGTGTTAAGATTACATTGCTGAGCTTTCACATGAATTAAGACATTAAGTTTGTTTTGAGTAAATAGTATAATTTAACTAAGAAGACTGAAAATGCTTCAAGTAACAGATACTTTTATGGTACTTTTACAGTACTTTTACGCTGAATAGTTATCAGTGTTAACAGCTGCACATGCAGTATTTTATGATTTGGAAGTCTGAGATGGTAGTCCACTCAGAAGTCTACATGGGTTTGTAAGCTGACTCCTTTAACTTCCACTTAATTCAAGGGAGATGCATGGCTAAATTGAATTTTTCATTCATGGGTGTTTGAAACCAATTTAGGTAACCTAATGCATATTCCTAACCTCTAGCTGCTGCTATAGAAGGGTGCAGCTTGCTTACAGGTTGCATTTCCTATCTGCCAGCTTGATGTGGATCCCCAAAGGCATTTCAAAGACATTTGGTATCTATTGGTCAACTTGAGCAAATCCAGGTCCACCACAACAGCTGGTGGATGAAGCACTTATTCTGTGAGGGAGATGCAGTCTTTCAGCCTGGAGAAGGTTAGTTTGGGCCGTTAGAACTTCCTTCTTCAGTGACTAAGGGGAGGTCATCCAGAAGACGGAGGTAAGCTTCAGTGTGGAGCATGGATGAAAGACGACAAGCATGAGTTGAAACAAAAAGAGGTTCAGATTGGATATAAGGAGAAACCTTTCATTATCACAGGAGCTAAGCTTTGGAAGAAGTTGACCAGACAGGATATGCAGTATCTCTTCATTCTGGGGGGTTTTTGAGAGCATAGTGGATAAAGCCCTGGAGCAACCTTGTCTGATCTGCTGACATGCCTTTCAACTTGTACATTTGCTTCTGTGGTTAGAAGAACTGAGGGTTATTCAGATCACCAAATAGGTGCCTGGGACTCATGTAATCTACTTTAAATGGCGTATCTTATGACAAGATACAGTACTTATGAAGATACCTCTTTTGGCTGCATAACAAACTGAGGGTGATTCACTTAGATGTGTCCTTTGTAGTCATACAACGCTAGCTGAAATAAAGCCTACATATAGTTTCTTAATTACAATTTTCTTTATTATAATAAACTTAACTCATTGCCCTCAATTTATTTACACAATATATTGCCATTTTAATTATACAGATGAAGGAAGATGAAAATAAAATGAAGTGAAATCTAGAGCATTTGAAGAACAAAACAGAACATTTGTCATTTACTTTAATAGTATTTACTTTCAGGGCTTAGCTGCCTAAAATGGATGCTTTGAATAAACTGTTTTGGTAAGAAAGTAAAGAAAATTGTACACAACAGAACAATTATATCAATAAAGTCAGTCCGTCAGTTAGCTTCCTTGAATAATTCAGTTTGACAAGTGATTTAGATTTGTTTTGATTTAAAAATGTAAGTACTTAGAGAAACAGAAATGTAACTGTCTGGTTTGCCATAAAAGAAAATACAATCTGAAATGAGTTCATAAATTTTACGGTAATATCTGCTATTATTTGGTTAATTGCAGAGTTACACTGATTAATTATTTACTTGCCATGAATCCAAATCCTGTATACAGAGCTCAGGAAAAGTCTGCAGCCTCATTTAAACTCATTAAAATGCTGTGGTGTAGACACATTTGGAAGGATCTCTGGAGACAGAGAACAGAGACAAATGGAACCAAGGAGGTTTTCACCTCCACAGACTCCAGTTCAGGTCTATGCCTTCTATCTCCTCTGGACCTCAAGAAGAAAAGTCACTGATGCGTATACTCTTGGCTCTAGTATTTCCCAGTTTGTGCCAATGCGAGTATAACAGATGCAAAGGGTAAGATTCTGCTCCAGATAAAAGCATGAAATAGTAGGAGTCTACAAGGCATTTACATGTAGGCTAGATGTCTGAGCTTTCACTGTAGTTTCTGGGCAGCTAATCAATGGAACATATAAAGAGATTCAGGTCATACTGAAATAGACCTTTGATACTGCATTGCTTTCCCCCATAAATAGATCTCTAAATCAGCTTGGGATTCCTTAGGGCGTCTTGCCTGGCTTCCAGTTGCCATGCTAGAAGAGTCCAGAACATTTTCTGTAGGTCCCGTGTCTTATCTGTCAGTCCCATGTGGCCTGTTGTTACTCATAGTCTTGGGGTACTCTAGATGTCTTGTCACATCCAAATTTGTGATGTGATTTGTGAAAAAAAAAAAAAAGGAGCATACGCTATGTATGAATCCAAGAATTTGCTACAAGTCCAAGTAAAATAAGACCGCAGCAGATGTTAGTCCAGTTAAGTGACATGCTTCTGCCAATAATACAAACCATTCAATTTAAATAATTTAATTTATGGGGATGAAGTTAATAATGCAGTTAAGATATACAGACTTTATCTGCTGAGGAGCACCAATGGTAGAGCATCTGCCAGTGGATGCAAGCCAGGTGTTGCAGATGAGCCCATCTCTGGCTGTGCCATAATTGAAGGGTGCTGTCCTGTAACACTCCAGCAGGGTGAGCAGAACTGGGGTGTGACAACAGAGTCCAGACTAGTACCTTGACTGCTTTGCAATGAGAAGAAGCAGAACAACTTCTTTCAGTGCATGAGCTGTTACAGTACTGTATTTTCTGGCTGAAGGACTATGTCTAGGCAGCAGAATAAAGCTCTATATCTAAACTGACAGCAGCTCAAGTAGGCTCCTAGATTTGGAAGTCTTCATTTAAAACTGCTCCACCCAGTGTTTCCATGTGATGGTTCACAGCCCTCACCCAGCAGTAGGACTGAGATCATTACTGATTGTCCTGGGTTCAGCAGTAGCAGTCACTTTTCTCCTTCCTAGTAGCTGGTGCAGTGTTGTGGTTTTGACTTTCAGCCTGGGAACAGCGCTGATAACACAAAGGTTTTTAGTTGTTGCTAAGTAATGTTTACTCTGACCAAGGATTTTCTGAGTCTCATGGTCTGCCAGGGAGGAGGGGAGCCGGAAGGTAGCAGAGACAGGACACCTGACCCAAACTGACCAAAGAGGTATTCCATACCACAGCATGTCATGCCCAGTATACAAACTGGGGACAGTTACTCAGAAGGGCTTGGATCGGGCTGGGTATCGGTCAGCGGGTGGTGAATGGTTGTATTCTCTTCCCTTGTTATTTCCCTTATCATTATTATTACTGGTGGCAGCAGCAGTGATTTGTGTTATACCTTAGTTACTGGGCTGTTCTTATCTCAACCCGTGGGAGTTACATTCTTTCGATTCTGCTCCCCAATCCCTCCGGGAGCAGGGGGAGGAAGTGGGGGGGAGTGAGCAAGTGGCTGCTTGGTTCTGGGCTGCTAGCTGGGCTTAAACCACAGCACTGATACTAGTAAATCTGGCATAGCATAAACAAAGCTGGAATATTTGACCAATGTCTTGAGCAGGCCTTTGAGTGAATTTTCTTAAACTTCTCTTGTCACCAGTGATTAAGTGGAAAAAGAATTTTTACATCAGATCTAAGAATAGAGATCAAATGCTTCAAAATTTATGCCCTGTTCAATTTACTAATAGTTATTAATCTTCAGTGTAATTTGAAAACCAGTCCCATTTCCTAAGAAAGACATTTCAAATTCTAGACAAATTAATGGTCTGGGCAGAAATGTGTGATTCTGTAAAACAGTGTAATTATACAGAATGTGAAATTTGGGAGCTCTTAATTCATGAAAAAATTGTATTCAGAACTTTACACAGCTGTTTGATATGCACACATAGTCTACATATGAAAAATGTCTGTATGAGATGTATATGTATTTGCATTGTGAACATTGGGTCACACAACCAGTGAATGCAGTTAACAAAAAATAAAATTGCTGTGCCAACGTTTTTCCTTCCTTCCCTCCCAGAATTAACAGGGCATGTATTTTTACAGTTTAACAAGCTTTCCTATTAGATATTGAAAAATGGATCTAGTTATTGACATACTTGAAGCATATTCAATTAGTCTTGATTTGGTGTATTTGATTTAAAGGGTTTTGATTATTTGTTCCATGTTCTAACTTGACAACTTAGAAATGGAATGAAATTAACCTGTCAGGAAGGATTAATGAACTGATTTTGTTCACTAGTTTAGATGATTTACACGAATTCCACTGCAGCTGATCTTGCCACTGAACCAATATTCATTTCTGAAAATGGATTAAAGGTCGATGTTATGATATCCTATACTTTCATATACTAATTAACATTCATTTACAAGAGGAGTGAAAATAAAATATGTAAAGCAGTGAACTGTGCTGTGGTTTAATTAAAACCGCATAGTTTCTTGTGTTAACGAATGAACATATTCATAGATTATAAGTGTATGCATTAAATACTGATAAGCATAATCAATGGACAAACCAATTGACTAAATGTTAGTTAAGCCTATTTTTATTGCATTAAATATCTTGTAAACCCGCTTCTTATATGCAGTACAGAACTACTGATTGACAAGGTGTGTTTTACCGAGAGGCTTAGTGAACTATTATTAATATGAAAAAGCACATCAATATGCAGAAGAAGATACTTTTGTAGCTGCTAGTAAGCTATGAATGATTTCTTAATTATGAATGTTCAGAATTTTTCAAATTTAGCTCATTCTAGCTTTGGGAATCTGCTAAATGGCACCAGCTGAAGGAGCAGGTTTGGGTCTGCCTGAAAAATAAAGTGCCTTCATTCCTCCCTGCCTCAGGCTCCAGCTGATGGGGAGAAGGGGTAGGACATGGATTGTGCAATTCCTTTTGTTGTAAAACACATTTTCCCAGATTGCTAAATAGGAAAAGCTCTAAGTTGTAACTTTACCTGCAATAATTTTCTTCCTTCATAGCATACATAAACGTGGACATAGTAGGGCAGAAGCATTTGCAATAATTCTCATCTTCTGTAAAAAGGCACAAGAAATACCTGAGTTAAATATTTGAAAGTAGATTTTCTGCCTGTTCATATGAAATACACAAGACCTAGCCTCTACATGCACATCATATGTTCCTGTTTATCCATCTAAGCTCTACTGACTGCATAAAATTTGTTTTGCAATTGATTGAGGTAGCTGACTGACCTGACTGTGATGCCCCAGTGGCTTGGAAGGAATTAATGCAAAATAAGTATCTTATTTCTGTGCTAGAATCAGTTGACTAGAGAGACGTCTGCTCTTGGTGGATGGACACAGTCAATCAGCTGGTTACATGTGTTGGCTATTAATTTCAAGATTGCTGCTTAGATTCTATTAGGGGCTGCATCAGTTTGGTTGTGCTGTGGAGTCAGGTACAACTACAGTTTAGAAAGGTGAGGAAAAGATAGTAGAAGAGGGGTGAGGAAATTGTGAAGCAAAACAGTGGACAGGGACTGGTGTTAGAAAATGAACAAATGGAGAATAACAGCTGAACTGTGAGATCTGGCTGAGAAGCCAACAGGAAGACATTTTATCAAACAAAGACTCTTTACTGCTGTTTTCCATTTCAGCTTTAATATTACAACTATCTTGTTTTTAAGAGAAATTATTATTTTGGCATGTATTATTGTGACACAACCATCACTTGAATTATGAAAACACAAGCAGATTTAATTGTCTTTTCTAAGTAATGTAGAATTTTACCTAAGAGAGAAACCAATTTGCATCCAGATTAAGCAAAAGACTTTTACGGGTTATAGAGCACAAGCATTGGTCTCTAGGTTTTAAAAGTACTAAGGAAGATAATTTTCAATTCTTTAGAAAACATCATGTGTACAATGGCAGATAATATGTTTTGATTTTACCGTTATAAGGTAATATATCCTCTCCTTTATCCCGCTGTTCTATGAAGTATTCTTTTTACTTTTTGCAAACCACTGTAGGTTAAACACAGGTAGTTCAAAACCAGTGGTTTCAATAATTGGGCAGTGGTAGTAAATTCTTAACAAGCTGCATGTCAAAGGTTACATTCACATTCTTTTAATCTATGTATAAGAGAATTTAATTTTATGTGCAGCATGTTACATTTTGTATTGGAGTGATATTTAAAAAAAAACCCAGTTCATTAAGTAGCTGTATTGATAAATGACAAGATTAAAGACCATTAAAACAATGGCTCTTCAGTGTATTGTTCCCACCACAATACATTTTAGTATTAACAAGACAACTCTAGTTCTCTAATGATGGTAATTTTATACATAGTGATTTCTCCAGAACACTACATCTTGTGGATGAATTTTCACTGGCAAGATCTTGAAAGTTTTAAAATAAAAGTCATTCTAGTTATTTAATTTTAGCACAAACTAACATAATAATATTAAGAAATGAAACTCTTACACCTAGTATATTTCTGCACATTTTCCTTGTGAAGACTTTGTGTTTAGCCTAGATAGCTTCTGTGACTGTTCCTTAATAAAGTGTAAGTAGAAGAGGCAGGAACTTAGTAAGATTTCACCAGCAATATGCACGTAAGATTGACTGTACTTCAATTATAGGCACTTTAATACTGATCTTTTATCTTGAGTAATCACAGGTTGCTAAAATATGCTGGACAAGGGCAAAAATAAGCTTCTTAGAGCCACATAATAATTTCAGTTTCTACTGAATTAATCAAAATCTCTTCTAATGCTGATATGTTACCCCTCTGTGTAATTCAAGTTTTTCCTAGTGTCTCCGGTTACTTGTGTTCTTGTATGGCCAAGTGGCTTCATCTTTTCTTATGTCCTGAATTAACAGTCAGTGTAAAACATGGATGTGTGTACTGGTTACCCTGGATCAAGATTAAACAGAGAGAGACCCTAGGGAGTTCTTCAGTTTACCATTTTCCATCTGTAAGCCACATGGGGATTGTTATAAAAAAATTAACTGCAATTCTGTGTATCTAAAGGTACCCTCATTAATCACAGTGGATCTTGCATGTATGTATTTCTGAACCAGCAGCTCTCTTCAGTTCACTCTTGCCCTGTACTGCCTTTTCTATCATCATTGCTACTACTTGTTCCTATTGTGGTAGTCCAGAAGTGCCCTAAATGGAGATTTATGCTAAGTATATGGACACACAACATCATGTTAATGCTCCCTGAAGCAAGGCTGGGACAATCCCTTTGTACATTTGCCCCCTTACCTTCTAATTGATCTATACATTTTCCACCTAATTAAAAAATTTGTACATCTTAAAGTGTTTCTTAAATGCACTGACCACTTCTGAAATGGTGGAATGATTTGTATCTAATAGCAAGGCTCAAGTAAGAAAACGTGTGGATGATGTGATTTAGCGCTTATTTCAGCTGATTTTGAAGTACATCTGACTTCTATTTATACCAAATTAATGGTTTCAGTCTGGTTTTACTCTTGGACTAATCAGATGTTAAGATATAAAGATGATAAAATGTAAAGTTAGATGTGTCTGATAGTCTTTTTGAGAATCAAGGCCCTGTTCTGAGTTTTGAGTGTTGGATTTGGTTGGTTTTGTATTTATTTTTTTTTTATTATTTAAATAATTTCTACCTTTTCCTATCTTAGAATTCATTTAGCATCAGGATTATGAAAATTACGGTTGTGCCCACAAGCAGGCAGCAACAGCAAGGGTGATTTTCCACAGCTTGACTTTCAGTGTTTATAATTTGTAAAACAGCAACTAAAAGAACATAAGAATAATATAAGCTTTTTGCGAGGGAAATAATCAAAGTGTTTACTGTTTCTTAATTTTTCTTCTTTAAGACATGTAAAAAGACAATGCAAGAACTTAGATAGATAGATATTGGTCCTTCATTAAAATTATAAAGGTTCCTAGGGCCAGGAAAGCAATTTGTGAAGGCACAGAGGTAAACACTTTGCACAAAGGAAATTAATAAATGTTCACCAGTGGTTCTGAAACAGGCTTGCTTAAATATTTTCCTCACTGTGTGTGGGATAATGAGGTCACCATATTGGACCACAACGGCACAATGGTTAGGGGCTTTCCGCAGCTAAAAGTCTAGCAGCTTTTTGCACCTCTTTCCAGGGCTAGGGTGGCCTGCAGAACAACTGTCCCCAGCCCCAGGCACTTCCCATGAGAGTGCTACAATATTTATTTTAGTCCATTACCCACTTACATAAAGGAAACATGTATTCTGCTGAACAAATGCTGTCAAAAATATTCACAGCAGTACAACCAAGCAAAATATGACCACCTGTACAAAATGCAGCTGGTAACAAATTTCAAAGAAAAAATGTGGAATAACAGAAAGACATGTAAATTTGAGAAATTTCAGGGTAAAAGAGCTTCAGTCTACTTGCTTGCTGTCAAATGTGCTCACATGTGTTGAGAATTGAGTTGCTCAAATACATTTCAGTATAGTTGCTAATCACAGAATCACAGAATCCCAAGGGTTGGAAGGGACCTCAAACGATCATCTGGTCCAACCCCCCTGCAAGAGCAGGGTAACCTAAGGTACATCACACAGGAACTTGTCCAGGCGGGCCTTGACAAATGAGCTTAAAAGACTGATTTTTAAATTGTAAATCATACCTTCTAACACAGTTATGACAAATCTTTTTTTGTGAAAATAAAGTCAAAATTTGTAATAAAGGTCTTGTTTCACATATTAACGTGCTTGCTATTGCGAGCACTGAAAGAAAAAGACCTATTTTTCCATTAAAAAGTATAGTGTTGTTATCACTTTAAAAGTATTAAACACTAAGAAGGCCAATGCTCGATAGGGAACATAAAATGGAAAGAGATGGGTAGAAACTTGTAAACTGGATGGCAAAAAGTCTACTTGTGCTTTAGAGAAAAATGATATAAAAAGGAAAATAAAAGAAAAATGAGTGGAAAAAGAGAACATAAAAGGGTTGTGTTTATAAAAATAGATACAATGAAATATCTGTTAAACAGAAAATTTGGAATAGGTGAGAAAGAAATCTTTGATTTTTTCTAACTTGCTGTAGAACCAGTCTTCTGGAGATCAGGATTTAGCATTCTGGAGTCTCATTTCGGGTTTTACCAAGGGTGCTTGGACGAGGTCAGAATGTTCTCAAAGTCCAAACTTTCTCTCCAGTCATGTTCACTGGAATAAATAGTAAATTGTATCTCTGGATTCCAAAACACTAACAAGTGGCTGCTTTATTCAGTATGCCTTTCTATGGACAAATTAAGAATTTACCAGCAGAGTTTATTTTTTTTCTAGAAGTGACAAATTATCATTTGGCTAGGAAGTGTTGAAATGTTTGCACAACCATTTTTTTTTACTTGCCTAACTGCAGGCCAAATCAGTGTTAAAAAAACCTCCTTGAAAACTGTAAAAAAAAGTAATCCTGTTCCAATTTTGCCAGGAGGACACTGAAATGTTAAGATCCTCTAGAGTATGCTCTCCTTTATATAGAGTGCTTTATTATCTTGTCTTTTCACTTATAAAACCTCCAACTCTAATACAACCTTAATTGTGATTTCTCTGGGTGTGAGGTGAGAAGGTGTTCAATACCACAGATCTATTGTGAAGCAGCTGCTACATTGCCATGGAACATGATAACACAGTACATATTTCTAATCAAGATGTTTGGTTAACAAGAAGGTCAAAGAAGCAATTAGTGGCAGAATACACTTCTATCATGTGCCACATACTATTTGACTACAATACAAACTGACACAACAGCTATTTCTGCTATTGGAATCACAGAGGTGACCTAGGGCACTCTATCAAGCTTAGTTTGACCCTGACAGCTTTTGACCAGTTATTTGTTGTCATATCTTTCTGACTGAGCAAGATGACAAATATACACAAGGCCTCATGCTCAAATGCTGCATTCTGTGAAGTGAGACAGATTTTGACCTTTAATTGGTAGAGGTCTTGGGTCTCGTGACTACACATCTGCTATCTTTATTGTCCTGTAATGGACAGAAATTCTGTTAACTACTGCAGCAGTATGTGCTTGCAGAATAGGAAAAATGTAGTTGCAGTTAAATGGCATTGGAAGATGTTATTCCACAAGACAGTCCCTTTTTAAAAAGAAGAGATTGCTCTGACTTTACAGAAGAGAGGGATTGCTCCAAGTAATAAGCTTCTAATGCTTTATGGTATTTTGTACTGATGCAGGGGCCTAAACAAAACAAATGAAAAGAAAGGATTTGGGATGAGTTTAAAAAGAGACGAATAAATAAATAGGAACTTTGTCCAGTGCTAAAACATTTTAATAAATGCATATTAAGACATTTTTATAAAATAGAGGTCTATGAGCAGTTTCAGAAGTTAACATCTCAAAAGAGGAGGAAGAAATCATCAATAATATCTTGTGGCAATAACCAAAATGACAACACCATTTTTATTATTTCATTTTTACTATAAAAGATTAGAATTTTTCAGTTCATCTTTAGGAGATATAGATTGCACAGGCAAAATTCTTTGCCACAGATATTTTTATTTACCTTCAAATAAACGTTGGCTAAGCCTTGAAAAATCAGTACTTGATTTCCCAGTCTTGTGTTTGGTCACATTTCCATGCACATGAGGTTGGTACACGAGGAAGTTCAGAGGTTTGTGGACTACTATTCTGCCTTTCTGACTACTAAGAGTCTGCAAAGTACAAGATGAGAAAAACTGCCTTAGAGGTATTAGGAAGCATAGTAAAGCTCTTCACTGGAGAGATGACTGATGGAAAGAAGGTCAACAATCAGTGAACAACACAACAGTAGGAGATGGTTTATAAATTAGCACATAGAGTGCCAGTAAGTTAGTCCTATGTGGCTTTTTATTCCTGCTCTTGGGCTGCTTTTCTGAAGTCTTTAATGGGTGAGCTGTGGAGATGAATGTCCTGTGATCTCAGTTCCTTTTGTCTTAGCCTTTCCATACATAACAGCTCCAGGAAGGCGTGAAGAGGGTGATTTCATGGGTCCCTGCTCAAAGCGACCAGGCATTTTCAAGGTACCACTCAGCTGCTGTTCAGAAACAGATTTTCTGGCCTCCTGCTCATACCAGATACCTCTTTTGCCTGGAAGGGCCTTCATCAGTAGGTATTATTTGCCTCTTTACTTGCTCTTCCCCAATTCTGCTGTTCAGTTTTCAGCTTTTATTGGTCTTGCTTTCAACTACCTGCTGCCTGTTTCCTTTTCCAACGGCTATTCTTCGGGCATCTGCCTGTACCTAGAAGCTCATCTCATGTTTTTTCCCCTGAAAATCTCCATCACTGGATTGCTCTTTTTTCCCTAGTTCAGCAAGCATATCCTAGAAGGTTTTTCTGTCCTACCTGTCCCATTTAGAGTGACAGAACTACCAATGTATTAACATGTGTATTGCAGTGTATGTGGAATTTATAGACATATTTGATGTGAAAATGTAGTGCAGCATTTAGGCTGTGGTGAATCATTTAAGAAGTTCTCATAAGGCATAGCTTCCAACACTGATAGAACTCAAGAGTGATTTGAACATCTTCACATTATTTCTTATTTCAAGCTATTTTAAAGTAAAATATATGAGTAATGACAATGACTTATGATGGAAGAATCATAAGTCCATGTAGTCAGCACAAAATATTTTTCACTTAAGAGAATGTAGTTCCCCTATGGAGTGTTTAATCAAGTAGTAGATTTTGGTAGGCATATGCTTGCAGACTATTGTTTAACAAGGATTTTCAGGGCCAGACTGTTGTTTAACACAGACGTTAATGATAGAGACAGGACATAAAATATTTTGACAGTAAAGGTCTTTAAGTACCAGCTTAAGAGGTATTACAAAAACTAGTGTCAGCTAGGTAATACAAAGAGATCTGCAGAGAAAGATACTAGAAATACAGAAGAAAATGATAATGTGAGACAGAGTGAATGCAAGGAGAAAATAGCTTATAAAACAAATATTTAGCAAAATGTAGAATCCCAGAAAGCAGAAAATAAGGCATTTGTTTGTGGCATGATATGGACGTGAAACTAGATTTGTGTCATCAGAAATACCACAATTCAATCTCTTATTCCAAGTGAAAGCTGTGATAACAGTCTTGATGAAGTGTATGCTGATGAATACTCTGTAAATAGTAATCATTTGCAATTATTGCTAGTAGTTGGCTTTCGTGTCTTTCTGTTTTATGACTGCACTTGGTTCAAGAATGATGTGAAAGGAATCTTCTACTCCAGCAGTTTGGCTTCTTGTCACATATAAAGCTGCATGAAAGCAATTAAACTCCCTAAACTTTGTACAGCTTAAAAAGGTTAGTTTGGGTGCTTTTTCCTTTTTTTTTTTTTTTTTTATTTAAAGAAATTAGGCCATCGTCTCTTTTGAACACACCACTGGCCTGTGGTTGACCCCTAGGGATTTTTGTTTTCAGATATTCAGGGCTTTATTCAATTGCCTAAAGATAGGTTTCTATTTAAGATCCCCTGCCATAATTAGCCACATGGGGCTGGTGGATGCCATTAAGAGCTGTACCCCTCTGAAAAGGCAGGTAGAGTATCTCGTATTGCGCAGTGTGTCTGTGTTAGGCAATGAAATTGTCTTGTTCAGAAATGGGGAACATGGAAACAATGATATCAAAGATATTTCTTCAAGTAAAGTGATGATTTTTTTTTAATAAATTCTGACTTTACTTACAGTTATAATGCACACACTAACATTTTGCAAATCACTGGGTCCACGATGACTGTGCAAGTAGGTACCGTTGTGATGGAGTGGGATTAACATGGTATCTACAAAAGTATAAAAGCTGAAAAGGTTGCATGTTTGGTAAGGCAACAGATATAGTCTTACACATCTATTTCAAGAAATGATTGGCCCTCACTAATATTGTCACCTATATAGCGCAAACCATGCCCCATTGAAAAAGCCGTGGTTTTAAAACTTTATGTCTGAGATGTTCATGGGTCCTAAGATAAATTTGTCTTCTGCTGTTTCATATTTTAGGTGCAAATCTATGTTTTGCTCATTTTGTATTATACATCTAATTATAGCAAGTTTGCTTAGATCCCAGGAATAATACTTATTTTGGTTTTAGATATGAAACTGAACAAACTTCTTCTCTGTCCTTTGGTAGCTTTGATAGAAAAATAGGATCTTCCCCACCCCTTCATCTCTTGCTTTTACCTTTCTGTTAGATGTAATTCCCCAGTCCTGTTATATCATGTACCAGGCTCTATATACTCTGCTCTTTAGACTTATTCCTTCTACAATAAAAATGTGGAAAACAAGCAATTCTGCCTTGGTGGTTCTCAAGAGCAGACACTTTTATGAGTTAATCTTCCAAAGTTTATTTTAAAAATGTATTTTTGTGAGACACCACTGTTAACTCTTTAATCTACCTTTATATTCTTAACACTACTTTTCTGTTTTGTTTAGCCCACAGAAAGAAAGAAGCTGCCCTTTGAATTATGACTTGCTTCTCCTGCTTATTCAATTTTATTTCACATTTTACTTACATTCAGCAGAAATCAGTTTAGCAACCCAAATGGTTTTGATTTAAGATTAGCACTCAGAATAGTAATGCAGAAACATATTATAATTTATGTTTCCAAGCCAGCTTAATGCCTTTTCTTTCTGCTGCAAGAGGTAAAATGTGGCTGTTTGGCACTCCCTGCCAACCCTCATTTTACAAGAGAGCAAGAAGTGAGCAGAAATATTGCAGTGCTGCTTGCATTCAACATATGTAAAATCAGATTCTGGCTAGTCAGGTTTAGACACTGAAATAGACACTGCTTTTGGCTGTGACTGATATTCGGAGATTATGTAGTTTCTTATTTATCTTGGTTTTCTTTCACTTTGTGCTTCCACAGCATCTTCTGCTCTTTTCCACTTGCTCAGCTGTTTCCAAAGTGAGAAAGCACTACGTTTTCCTCCAAGAAGAGTGACATTACTTCCCATGATATGATTTCACAAGGGAGTTTACAGTGGTTAAGATATTGGGAATTTCCTTAGTAAAGGTTTTCAGCTTTTGGGGTAGGAATTCAGGAGCTCAGGGCCTGGTTCTGCTTGCCCTGCACAGAGGCAGGTCTGCCTTTGGGCTGGGGGTGGGAGTGGCTGGTGCAAGCTCCTGCCTTCCCCAGCAAGGAGGTCCCAGAGGAAGGCTTTGGAGGCATCAGAAGGATGGAAACTGCTCTTTAAATGCTATGCGCAATCACACGTATAAGTGTGATTTATTCAGGATTCAGAGCCTCTTAGGCAGAACTGATGTGGCAAATAAAGGGAAAGGCAGGAAAAGCAGATGCTTTACTTGCTCTTTAATACTACTCTCAATCTCTGGCTAATCAAAATCCCTCAATAAACAAGACCAATTTGGTGCATACATCTGTTCCATAACCAGCCTATGCTGTCAATGGTGTCGTCTTGAATTCTTTGAGGCTCAGAGCCTTAACCACCTGCAAGATCAGATCCTTGACTGTAACCAGATGGTGGCATTGTAGCATTACAGCAGATTTCTAAAGTTGTCATAATTTCACTTGGGGCAATACAGAAAGCCATGAAAAGCAGAGAATACATTTAAAAATGTAATAGCTGGAGAATTTTGCACACACAGAATGATGATGGTGCATCTAGAGCTGAAAGAGGATGCAAAGGCAGAGGATTCTCTTAATCATCAACCTTAATAAGTAAAATGTTAATTTTGAAGAATTGTCAGCATGTACAAAAATCCAAGTAGGCAGTGATAATTTATTCATGAAGGTATTCAGCAGTTAGGAATATTTATGAGCTATCTATTGGGAAAGAAATTTAAGAAAATGAAGGAAGTAAGAGAATTGAGCTGTAAATGTCCAAAGATATACTACACCTGAAAATGTCAAATTACAGAAATAATATAATTTCCTTATATCATTTATTTATTTATTTATTTATTTATTTTCTGCAGAAAAAACCTGAAATGCAGATTTTATCTCAGAAGCATGAAATGGAAGCATAATAATTCTAAACTTAATTCTACCATGTTATTTCACTGTCATTTCCTGTAAGTTACTAACCTCCTAAACTTCATTGTCTTCAGTTATGAAGAAAAGGAGATAATAGCATAATGCTTTCAACACTGAACGAACTAGTTAATTAATATCTACAAATTATGTCGACAAATTCTGTGTGCTGACAACGTTTTAGCATGTTGTTCACAAATCAAGGTTACAGAGGAACCACTGTTAACCCCTTCTCCAAACCAGCAGTATGTTTTCTGGTTCCTTGGTACTTGCATGTGATTAGTTTTATGCTTGCACCAGCTGCACTTACATTTGTACCCAGAGGCCAGCATTTAGACCTATTCTGCTCAGGTCTGCCCCTTGGCTCTAACTATTCTCAGAATAGTATTGTTACTACCAGCATATCCTTTTTACTGTGCTTTCACCCTGCTGAGACCCAAAAGCATACTACAAATCTCCAAATTCAGTGTGCTTATTTGTACAGGAGTTTAATACAGTTGTAATGTGTACCTGTACTGCAATTAGCCTGAATTTACTTACAAATGAATAGTTTCTCTTTCAGCAAAAAAAGTCTGAGTGAAAATAGTGTCAGTGTGAAATACCACTAGTCTTCATAATGGGACTATGGTCACTAGTGAAGCTTCTGAGACCTGCAGGGTAAATCCCACAGCTTTTTGCAGATACCATATGCTGATTTGCTCTATAGGTTATTTCCCCGTGCCCTGTGGCTCTGATTTGTGCAGCCAATCTGAATTTGCACGGTAAATGTGAGGTTTCACTAAAAACCAATCAGGCAGAAATAACCTCTTAAAGGTCTGGCACGTTAGCATGAATTTTAGCCCATACCCTCTGTGGAAAGTGAGCTTGTCTTAAACATATTACCTTGCTAAGCTAAGGCATTTGCTGCATGGAAGAAACTTGACGCAAGGACTACTATAACTCAAGATAACTTAAGTGAAGACAGTCCACAAAAATGGTGATTTTGGCCAGGATTACATTGTAAGGAATTGTGACAGACCTGGCTACAAAACCTGGTAGATTTGGCTACAGCTTCTTGCTGTAAGTGGAATGCAACAACATTCCCTCATAAATCATCCTAAAATAAATGGGGGGGGGGGGGGGAAGTAGTTTTTCCATCACTTTAGCAGATGAAGGGGTTAGCATATGGCTTGAGTTTTGCCATTAATTTCAACAGCAGCCCATTTAGCCTATATTATATCTGGAGCTGAAAGCTCACCACTCATTCAGCTTTCCGTCTCTTGTGTTGTTGGTGCAGGACAGTGTTACGTGATGTGAGGGCGTAGACAGGGACCCAGGTGTTGCTTCTGACTAAAAGCCTCTCTGCTGGAACTTCCTCAGTCATCTCCCTGATTACAAAGACAGCAGGTGTCAAACAGATCAGAAAAAGAACAAAGGACATTATCTATCCATACTTAATTAAAGGCAGAAATGCACTCAGGCCTGGCTGGCTGCACCAGAAGGCCACGAGGGTGATAGTGCTTTAATTTATTTTAACTGTGCAGGAAGAAATTTAAGATGATTGCTGAGAACAATGTAATTATAGAATTAAATTCCAGTATTTTGTTTGCTCCTGTTTTGATTTTTTTTTTTTTTAGAAAATAACTGTATTTGGATTTCCTTACAGTTACTTTATTTCTATTAGTACTTTTTGTGAATACAGTGCATGGCATACATTTAAAATATGCAAGGCAGCCTGATATATATTGCAGCCTTATATCATCTTAGCTTTAGTTTAAATGTCATTGAAGAAATAGGCTTTCAACTCCATCATCTTCAGTAGTTACATTATTGTTTTTTTTCAGTAGTTTAAATTTTCTATTACATGAATCCTATCTATTCATCAAGTAAAAATGTGCCTTACTTATCTTATGGTTCACCTTGTTATTATATGTTCTGCATTAATTCAGTCACCCTTTCAGTTCTTAAAGATTCTCAGTATAAAGGATTAGGGAAAGAGATATAATCTCTGTTTATAAAAGTCACTTAGATATATTCCAATCAAAATGACTGTCATGTGTTAGTAGCTTAACCATATAATAGCTGTGGTGGAATATCAGTGATTTTCATATCAAGCTTGTAAAAATTACACAAATTATCTTACAACAAAACCAGAATTATGCCTGCCCCAGAAACATTCTGGGACACATACAGTTGTGGTCAGATTATTTTCTTGTATCAGTGCCATTAAAAGAGCTAAGATTGGTACATATTGTGGTGTATGTAATTTTCCAGTAAATAATTCAGAACCCTTATATTACAAAGCATTTTTGCAATAGTAAGTAAAATAGAATCTGCCAAACACCAGGGTTTTAATGGGGCAGCAAGAGAGGATATTGTTGCAGAAAGGCTAGATAAATACGATGAATTGACTACTCAAAGGTGTAATGTGGACTGAGGTTTTAAGGCACTTTAAAAATGACAATTACCTCATAAAGAAAACTGCTTATTCTTTAGATACTTCACTAGGTTTGTAATCATCCAATAAAGACTCAGATTCTGTTTTGCATGCTTAATATAAATAGCTCTTGTATCTATGAAGCCCTTTCTTAGTGTTTAGTTTCTTCATTATTTTTACTATACTAAATTGTTCAGTACCAGTAAAAGTCACAGTCTAATATCCTAATTCAAATTTCAGTGACCATGCTGAAGGGATCTTGACTGGCTTTGAATCAAATTCCAATGTACTGATATAAAGTAATGGAAATATTTCAAATGTATCCCTAAAAATGATGCTTACATAATATCCTACTAATTTATATGGGACTTAAACACTTGCTGAGTTTGTTTTCCAAAATTAAACCTTAACTCACAGCTATCCTAAATCATATTTTATGGCATCCTCAATGAAAGCTTTGCAGTTAGAGTCTGCTACCATTGGTTAACATGCAAAGCCTGAAGGTTTATAGAGTTGGTATAGATTTCATTTGACTAGTCTTCTAAGTTTAGTAAGCATTTGTGGTTATGGTTCATTGGAAGTATTTTTGGTTGCACCTCACCATCACTTATGGGAATAAGTAGGATGAAAAAAATAGATTTGTTACTGCGGTAGCTAGTTGGACATAGAGAATAGTACTGCCAAAGAACCTCATTTACTTGTAATAGAGAGTATTATTCTTAAAGTAGGTTTGGTGGGTTTTTCTGTTTGTTTTTGGTTTGTTTTTTTTTTAGGATGAGAACAACACTAACAGCAGTTATGTCTTGTTTTCAGCAGACTTAAACGGTTGAGCTATTTCTCAGTCTTGAACATTGAAAAAATCCCTACTGTGCCTGAAGTTAATGTAGCCCACAGAGCATGTCTCTTGCTTAGATGAATGTCTCTGATAGTAACATTTCTGGGTTTATATGTTTTGCTCTCTTTTAATAATGTCACCACTTAGGGTCTTTGAGCCAGGGCTTAAAACAGTTCAGGGAAGCTCTTCAGTGCATGCTGAATCAATTCCTATTCAGGAAGACCCTGTGCACAAGACTAAATTTAAGCATGCATCTGAATCCCATTCTTCTCAATGGTATTTAAGCACAGACCTAATATTAAACATCTGTTTAAATATTCTCTCAAATAGCGACATTTTCCATAATGAGGACTCAAGTTCAAAACTATTATTTTTTGTGTGTTCCTTTAATTTGTTTAAATTCAAGAGACATATATGGAATTTTCCTTGTGTGGAGCATTTTATGATCACATTATATCATGGTCTGTTCCAATAAATAACATTTTAACTGTTTTCCATTCAGCAGTTAAAACGCTTGGTTGTGTGAAGCTGAGCAGGACCCTTGAAAGTAGTTGTGGAAGCGTGGCTGCCAGCCACATGATTGACGCTTTCCAGGGCATGGCTGTTCTCAGATCTGCATTTCTGCAAGGGAAAATGTCTATATTATAAAACTTTGTGCATTGGTTTCATGTCAGTCACCTCTAGTTGTTGAAAGCTGTATGAGAAAGCTTATGGGTCACCCTATGCTCGTCTGGTATGAAATGGAGAGATGTGGCTGTCCTGGGAGGATGATTCACCTGATTTGTCTTAGAGAAGCACTTTAGAGGTAATAAATTGGCCCTGGGAGGCAAGGCCAATCTTGTACAGGAATTGGTTGAGAAAACTGGACCCAGATATATGAATTTTCTCATTTTCCTGTCTACTCACTGTAACGGTTCATGTTTAAGTGCTGTAATGTACACACTCTTAAATATTACTGGGAGAAAGGAATAACGAAAGCGTGTCACTAAGGTGACCAAGTAGATGTGCACTTCTTCTATTTATCTTTTTTACCTGCTAATCTTAGATTAATCTTACTTCTCTTACCTTGTCCTGATCATCAAAATCAGAACACAGAGGACTACTTGTGCATTCTCTGATCCATTATTATGATATAACAATTTCTTTTAGGAGTCTTGCAGTCTAAAGGTGATAAATATATTTACTTTCCCTGAAGGAATCAATTAATCACAGAAGTCAGAGAGAAATCAGTGAATCTATTTTCGTCACTCTCACAAGCATGGAATATATTCACTCATAACCAATCCCACAATAAATTTTAGCCAGAAGCTCAAGCAGTAAGTAAACGTTGACACATTTGGCAGAGAGCAGAATAGTTTGGTTTTTGATGTTGACATTTTCTAATTAAACACTGTCATTGTCTTAGGGGAATTAATTTTAATACAAGAAAATGATGAGAAATATAACGCTTCCTCAAGTTAAGTTTTAGCTCATCAAAGAGCATCATACAGGGTATATTAAAAAAAAAAAAAAGCAAACAATTTTGATGTTGCCTTTCCAGCATATACATTTAATCTGTAGTTTAGGTATACTCCTTAAAAACCTTCTGCTCCTTTATATCTTTGTATTCTTGCCTATGTAAGTATTAAATGAAACCAGATTCCCTTTGATTTTAAGAAGTACATTGCTTTGCTTGAGTAAATGATGTGTTACTTTTTTTTGGTGATGGATCACCACCTGGCCTTTTCTGGCAAAGTATTGCATTCTCCACTCCTAAGAGTTAAAATGTATTTTCCATTTTAAATAGCTTACATACTATTTTAGAATATGTAAGAAGTATGGAGATGCTGTAAAAGAGTACATAAGATCAAGTCTTCTAATAAACAATCTGTACTTACTTTCATTAAAAAGGCAGTAATATATAACCAAAAGAGAGAAAATAAATAAACTTGCATTTCTGAGCTTTACATGGGAAGAAAGAGTAGCTGAGATGATTATCAGTGGAACATACGGTTCCATACTGCATGCGGGCACGACCCTGGAAATTCATGGTAAAATGTAGTTGAGCAGTTTTATGACCAGCAATAACAAATATCTGAAATCAGTGCTTTAATGATGCTGCTGAATTGGGGTGATAATTTTTGGTTGTTATCAAAACACTTAGCTGGTTGTTTCTGCAATTCTTCCTGCAGGATAATCTTGCCTTCATAGAAATAAACCAAGTTTGTTTTCGGGATTATGCTCCCATTTTGCCTGTTAATACTTCTGTGCATCAAAAACACTACTGAAAGTCATAATTAGACTAGAAAATGCACTATAGACCTTAAATGCTTTTCCTACCCCAATATAGGCAATTCTGAAGCTATGTTTGTCATGTGGGTTGAAGTCGAGGTTTTTTGTATGCTAGTAGGTTGGCTTTTGTCTTGTTGTTGCCTCAACTACAGGATCAGCTTTTCCAGACAGCAACTTGTGAGTTCCTTGACCTAGATACAACTGCAGAAAACAAGATATAGCAGCTCTCTCTGGAAAGAGAAAACTGATGTTCCCCCCCCACATATCTATATAAAAAAATAGTTTTAAGTACTTAATTCTGACATGCCAAGCATGTTTTCTTGCAGCAAGGCAATTTGGTAATTCTAAAGGTTTGTGCCATTCAAAGAAAAATGTCTCGGAAGCAGGCAAGCTATGATAGGTTCCTCAAAGATGTATGAATCTAAGCTCCCCTGACCCTGTTGTGCTGGCATCCCACCACCCAGAACTGGAAGCAGGGAGGGATGAAAGGTTTCAACCTGACTTTGGCAAATGTTGGGCAATTTCAGTACACCTTTAGCAACAAAGGCCGATATCTAATAAATCAGGAGAGCTGTGCCAGGGTTATATATAAAACCAGCCATTTTTATATCTTATGAAAAGTGTGAAAAAGTGGAGAAATATGTGAGTCATGACTAGAAAGACTGTAGCTGTGGAAGGGTTTGGTATGGAATGACATCTTTTCTAACTGGGGACCGAGCCTGTTTCATGTAGAAGTGTTAACTCCTGGGGTGCTTAGAACAGCAATGAATATTTGTGGCATAACATCAAACATGTTTGTGTTCTCATTGCTGTATGACTTTTGATGCACATTGAACGGTATGTGGCCAGAAAAAGTCCATGTCAGGTATAGAGTCAGATGCTACAACATGCAAATAACCTAGGTAAGTATTTATGGATATAATTGTAAATGAGCAATAAATAAATAAATAAATAAATAAATAAATAAATAAACACATGTCTGAATCATCACTTGTTTGGTTAAAGCATTCTAATAAGGACAATTTTAATTGTCCAATATAACTGTCTAGCAGAGCTACATTTTTTCCAAACATGACTAAGGAAATGTTCTTTATGGCAGATCTTGGCTGAAGCACCTACAGAAACCTTGGTATAGTTCTTACAATCTTTAGATTCTTTTGTGTCTGCTTCTACAGCTCCTCTTGTGAAAATTTTAAAGTATTTTATTTTAAGAAAATCTTTAATGATTTCTTTAAAACATCTCAGACAGAAGGAAAATGATGGCTTTTGTCAATAAGGTGATGAAAATGTAGCTCTCGCAATCCTCTGCCTCCAGTAATTACTTGCTTAAGTTAATCTCTTCCTCCCTGTTGCCCTCAGGAAAAAAGAATCACAGACGAAGACCCCAGACCCAGTGACAACTCCCTTTCCTTCTGGATAGATAATTTTTATAGCTATCAAAATTAAAAGCAACCAGGAAAGGGTCTTAATTCTGGACTTTTTTCAGGTAGCCTTTTCCAATTTCACCTGTAAAATTGACAACAAATATTAAGTTTCCCAATGTCATTAAAACTTCTGATGGAACTTGTCATCTGAGCATGAAAATATTTCAACAATTTAATAGTAATCAGTTATTTTTAGCCAGAAATACTTGGGAGTTTTATGTAGTTTCAAAAATAAGTGCATACAAAATACAAATAAATGTTTTCAAGTTTGGCCATGCTGTTGTGTTCAGTCAATACAGTTAGTTCCAGTATCCCTTCTGAGAAGGAAGTATTGACAGTGAATACACTGAAATAACATCTTTGCCTAGGGAAGCTGATAGTGGGACAGCCATGCCTTTTTACGCAAAGAAGATTCTGAAAAATATAATCTTAACTGGAGGAAGCAATAATGTTGTGTAGAGGCATTCTAAGTAGCTGGCTTAAGCTGCCAATTATTGTGGATGCTAATTTTGCAGTGCTGCCAGGATTTTATGTTAATGTTATTGAACAAAAGGCTTAAGTATTTTTTAATTTAAAACTACTGAACTATAAAATTGAACTATTAGACTTTCCATGGGTTTAAGTGGACAAAGAGAATATTATGTCAAAGGCTCAATTCGGTCACCTTCAAGCCATTACACCTTTTGAAATTTGAAGAAGTTGCTGGGGTCTATTATTTTAGGCTGAAATCCTCCCATGGTTCCTGCTACTACCCTTAAATAAACATTATTCTTCGCCTCATTCAATGCCAAATATTAGCATAGAGAACTTCAAACGAATCTGCCCCCTTCTGTGCAGTACTCTCAGCCTGCTCAAAGAACTTGTTTCAGGGCAGCCTAATCACGTGAAAATGGAGAACCTGGCTGCTGACTTTAACCTTGTGTAATCTTGCAATTCTCCACACCTTAGCAAGCACAAGATTGCAGCGCAGGGTGGTGAAAGCTGCTGACACCCTGTCCTCTTTCTGAATCTGTCCCTTTGGCTGGAGAGCAGAAATGGAGCTGCGCTACCTGGGTTTTTTGCATGTAGGTACTGCTTCTGTTCTCTGTTCATTTTCTACAGAATAAACTAAAAAGCAGTAGGTGTGCTAGTGACATTATCCTACCTGTGAGCCTGGTTATGAAGCATCATTGGCTTACTGACCTTGTCCAACAACTGGAAAAATGTAAGCTGGAGGGAATTTGGATATGGCCTGGGCATAGTGTTGTGCACTTTGCCATGTGATATACTTTGCAGTGCAAGCCAAGTCTAGGTCTTTTTCCAAATTTTAGAACTGATGTTACATCTCTAGAGAACAGGCCAGGAAAATGAAGAGCCCTCAGCAATGACAGCCAGGGCACAGAACATGTCTCTAACTTCTGCAGCAGTCTCTGAACCACAGTAGCAAATATAGACCCCTTTTTGTGAATTTAGACAAGAGTGTGTGTGCAGTTTTAAGGACCTATAGCACACTTATGGAGAAAATCGTGCCTCATTGCAGAAATCACCAGGTACCAACAATTCCCCTGCTAGCAGAGCTGAGCCATCAGATACATCGTCATGGCTTGACTTCGCGAATGAAGATTTGGGAAGGGCTTTACCCACGCTTACTACAAGCGCGCTGATGACTAAAAAGGCCAATGTGAGATAGGCAAATCCTGCTGCAAAAAGCACAGCTAAAGGTTTCCTTGGATGGTATAGGCAGGGCACGATTCTTTCTATGTTGTCTTTTCTCCTTGAGACTAGTTTTGAGTGAGTTCTCAAAGGAGTCAACGGCATTATGTACGGTGTGCCTCCAAGTCTCCCGATTGGAGGCCAAGGTGGACCACTGATGGTAGTCAATATGGCCAAGGATAAGGTTTTGTTTCAGGGAGTCCTTATATTTCTTTTTTGGGGCATTTCTCTTGCAGCTACTGGTGGCAAGCTCACCATAAAACATGATATTGGGGAGGCAGTGATCCTTCATCCTGGAGATGTGCCTTGCCCAGCGCTGCTGCAATTTCAGCAGTATGGCCTCGATACTGGTGACCCCTGTCTGTTCGAGGACAGTAACACTTGACACATAGTCAGTCTAATGGATGTTTATAACTGTATGGAGGGAGCGCTAGTGGAAGTGTTCAAGGAGTCACAGGTGATGACGGTAGATGGCCCATGATTCAGATCCATATAAAAGAGTAGACAGTACAATACTTCAGGTGTTTATTGCATCAGACTCTTTTATGGAGTTTTCCAAGGCTCTATATGCCTTTGTTATTCTGTTTATCTCTTTGTCGATCATGGCATCCGATGAAATGATAGCTGAACTGCTGAACTGACTTAAGCTCTGATTCACCAATGGTAATGTGGGGATGGTGGTAAACTTCTTGTGGTGCAGGTTGGTAGAGAACTACTGTCTTCTTCAAGCTGACTTCCAGCCCAAAAACCTCAGCCGCCTCTGCAAAGCAAGATGTTAAACACTGCAGAGCTGCTTCTGTGTGGGCAACAAGGGCGGCATCATCAGCAAAAAGCAGCTCACGAACAAGATGATTTAGGGTCTTAGTGTGGGCCTTCAGTCGCCTTAGATTGAATAGGCTACCATCAGTACAATATCGAATATAAATGTCATCTTGTTCGTCAAGGTCTATCGTAGCCCTTTGGAGCATCATGCTGAAGAAGATTGTGAATGAGGTCGGTGCGAGAACACAACCTTGTTTCACACCATCGGTTATTGGGAAAGGCTCAGAGAGTGCATCGCCATACCTAACTTGGCCTTGCTGATCCTCATGTAAAAGAATAATCGTTTTGAGGAACTTGGGGGGACAACCTAATAGTTCCAAGATCAGCCACAGGCCTTTTCTGCTCACAGTGTCAAAAACTTTGGTGAGGTCAATGAAAGTTACATAGAGACCCTTATTCTGTTCTCTACACTTTCCTTGCAGTTGTCTGAGAACAAATACCATGTCTGTGTACTTCTATTAGCTCTGAAACCACACTGACTTTCAGGTAGAAGTTGTTCTGCGATAGTGGGTAATAATCTGCTCAATAGTATTCTTGCAAGAATTTTACCAGCAATGGAAAGCAGAGTTATACCACGGTAGCTTGAGCAGTCTGACTTGACACCTTTTTTCTTATACAGAGTGATGATGATTGCATCACAAAAATCTGATGGTAATTTACCTTGTTCCCAGCAGCACACAACTAGCTCATGAAATTTAGCATGAAGTGCTTGGACTCCGTCCTTCCATATTTCAGGTGGGACTCCGTCAACCCCAGCTGCCTTGCCAGTTTTCACCTTATAGCCTTAAGAGTCTCTCCCATGGTAGAGGCTAAATCCAATTCATTTTTCAGCAGATGTTGTAGAATGTGCCGGATTCCTTTGCCTTGGACTACACGATCACCACTAAAGAGTGTTTGAATATGTTCAGACCAACGATTCAGGATGGAGATTTTATCTGTAAGAAGCATTTGGCCATCTTCACTAAGTAAGGGGCTTTGAACCTGAAATGTGGGTCCGTACACTGCCTTCAGAGGCTCATAGAATCCTCTGTGGTCACCCAGATCTGCACATCATTGAGTCTTTTCTGCTAGGTTGAGACACCACTTGTTCTGGATGTCTCTAAGTTTTTGTTGGAGTTTGCTACATGCAAGATGAAGGGCTGCTTTCCTTAGATGGCAAAGTGGTTGAGCGAGGTGTGCTTGATGAGCTGATCTCTTCTTTGTCAGCAGTTCCTGGACCTCCTGGTTACTATCGTCAAGCCAGTATTTGTTTTTCTTTAAGGAGAAACCAATGGATTCTACGGAGGACTGCAGGATGTTATTTTTAATATGTTGCCAAAGCGCTTCAGGAGAAGAATCTATGAGCTGGTCTTCAAGCGTAGTTTGAAGGTTAGCCTGAAAGCTGTCCCTCCCTGCAGCTATTTGGAGATTATCAGCATTGAGCCTCTTCCTCGGAATGCCACCCTTCTTAGGTTTGGGCTTGAAGTGGAAATTAAGTTTGCAACGCAGAAGGCAATGGTCTGTGTGACATTCCGCACTAGGCATCACTCGGGTCAGGCATCACAAATATTTCTCTGGCGCACTAAAACATAATCAATGAGGTGCCAATGTTTAGATCGAGGATGCATCCGGGTTGTCTTCCGTCTGTCTTTCTGCTGGAAAATAGTGTTGGTGATGTTAATCTGTTGCTCTGCACAGAACTCTAGTAAGAGATGACTGTTATCATTGCAGCTGCCAACACTGTGCTTGCCTAGTACTCCTTTCCAGGCTTCAAAGATCTTACCTACTTGGGTGTTGAAGTCACCAATGATTATGATCTTATCTTCTATAGGAACCTTTTGAGTGAGGTGACGCAGGTCGGAGTAGAATTTTTCTTTTTCTGCAGGGTCAGCTTGCAGAGTTGGAGCATATATGCTGAAAAGAACATGTTGCTTATTGTGTAGTGGAAGACGTAGGGAGATAGAATCATAGAATCACAGAATAGTTAGGGTTGGAAAGGACCTTAAGATCATCAAGTTCCAACCCCCCTGCCATGGGCAGGGACACCTTGCTCTAAACCATATCACCCAAGGCCTCGTCCAACCTGGCCTTGAACACTTCCAGGGATAGAGCATTCACAACCTCCTCGGGCAACCTATTCCAGTGTCTCACCACCCTAACAGGAAAGGATTTCCTCCTTATATCCAATCTAAATTTCCCCTGTTTAAGTTTGAACCCATTACCCCTTGTCCTACCACTACAGTCCCTAATGAAGAGTCCATCCCCAGCATCCCTATATGCCCCCTTCAGATACTGCAAGGCTGCTATGAGGTCTTCACGCAGCCTTCTCTTCTCCAGGCTAAACAGCCCCAACTTTCTCAGCCTATCTTCATATAGGAGGTGCCCCAGTCCCCTGATCATTCTCGTGGCCCTCCTCTGGACTTGTTCCAACAGATTCATGTCCTTTTTATGTTGAGGACACCAGAACTGCACACAATACTCCAAATGAGGTCTCACGAGAGCAGAGCAAAGGCGCAGGATCACCTCCTTCAACCTGCTGGTCATGCTCCTTTTGATGCAGCTCAGGATATGGTTGGCTTTCTGGGCTGCAAGTGCACGCTGCCAGCTCATGTTCATTTTCTCATCGACCAGCACCCCCAAGTCCTTCTCCACAGGGCTGCTCTGAATCTCTTCTCTGCCCAGCCTGTAGCTGTGCCTGGGATTGCTTTGACCCAGGTGTAGGACCTTGCGCTTGGTATGGTTAAATAATAATAATACGATCGGAATGACCTATCAGCAAATTTTCAGGTTTAGGGATGATGGAATTTTTAATCATGAAGCCAACTCCAGAAGGATGACTTTCAGTTTTGGATTTGCCTGACGAATAGAGTGTATAACCAGCACCATGTTCTTTAAGGCTACCTTCCGCATGAAGGCAAACTTCACTGAGAGCAGCAATATCGATGCTAAGTCGTGACAATTCGTGGGTGATTAGAGCAGAACAGCACTGTATCAAGCATGGTTCTGATGTTCCAACATGCGAGTGTCAATCTGGACACACCTTTGGAGGCAGGTGTATGCCTTTGTCTCTTTGTTTTTAATCGACTGCAACAGAAGATGCCCGTTGGCCACGGCTAGCCAACCAGGTGGAGGGGGAGACGAGCTTTGGTTAGGCCGCCTTTTCTAGGCCTCTCTCCATATGGAGCACGCAATGCTGTCCTTGAAAAAAAGGTTGTTTGGTCATTCAGGATGTTGCCAAACAAGACTGTCATCTCCTGGGTCAGTCTTGACTGACCAATATCCTGAACCGCCTACATGAAGGGCTGGGTATGTGACTTCCAGTGCACCTTACCACCTGCCGTTTCATCCCTCGCTTGTTGCTACAGGGCTTTGCAAGTGTGGGTAAACCCTTTGGGCCTGCGCAGTGGATTTATTTTAGGTGAGGCACAGCGTGCGCAGAACTGGCCTCACCCTTTACACTTGAGGTTTACCTGCCAGGGACTAGCGAGCTTGGAAGGTGACAGCAAAGTTCTCAGGCTGTAGGTTTGATTAGAGTGTCCTTCTCTTAGATGGATGGCTTTACAGGGCTATACGAGCTCCATCTGCCCGGGTTTGAAGTTGGAGGTGTCCTTCTCCTAGGATGGTTGCCCAAAGGCTAGTGAGCCCATCCTGCCCATGGACACACTTTGTCTGATCCTTCAGTTGAGACCTGTCTGGCATGGGAGACCCTACCGGAGGCATATACCACCACCAGCATAGCTCCCAACCGCACAAGGGCATGCAAGCTCTGTCCTCACGACAAGGGGTGTCTGTGAAAGAGCCATCAGATACACTGCTGTGTTTTAACCCCAGCCAGCAACTCAGCCCCATGCAGCTGCTCACTCAGTCCCCTCTGCTGGGACAGGGGACAGAATTGGAAGGGTAGAAGTGAGAAAACTCATGGGTTGAGACAAAGACAGCTTAACAGGTAAAGCAAAGGCCATGTGAACAAGCAAAGCAAAACAAGGAATTCATTCACCACTTCATATAGGCAGGCACTTGTTCAGTCATCCACAGGACATCAGGGCTCAATCACATGTAACGGTAACTTGGGAAGACAAACAACATCACTCCCAACATCCCCCCTTCCTCCTCCTTCCCCCAGCTTTATGCTGAGCATGACACCATATGGTGTGGGATATCCCTTGAGTCAGTTGGGGTCAGCTGTCCTGGTTGTGTCCTCTCCCAGCTCCTTGTTCACCCCCAGCCTGCTCGCTGGTGGGGTTGCGTGAGGAGCAGAAAAGGCCTTGGCCCTGTGTAAGCACTGCTCAGCAGCAAGGGAAACATCCCTGTGTTATCAACACTGTGTCCAGCACAAATCCAAAACATGGTCCCATACCAGCTACTATGAAGAAAATTAACTATATCTCACCCCAAACCAGCACATACATTAAGTATTTTTTCCGGCCTTTACATGAGTCAGAATGTAGAGACTGTAGTGGCAACAAGAAAGATATATATACATCTAAATTTTTAAGAGTATCTGATTTGCTGCTGTACAGTAAGGTTAAAAAGAGACCTAGACAGATTGCAATGCAGTCACTTGTGAAGATGGGACAGCGGATTGGATCAGTGGTTTAATCAAAATATTTGAAGCTTTTATTGCATTCCAGTGGAGACAAAATATTTTTGAGCACCATGTGTTCAACATTTGCAACCAAATAGCAGATGAAATATTTGATTCATTTGCTACAGACCTTTGGTTATTTTCCAGAAAATGCTAGACTGTTTTTTTTTATGAGATCACTGATAAAGTTGTTGTTGAGGACATACTGTGGTACAGGCTGAATGTTTTTCCTACTGCAACTTTGTACATTTTCTCCTCTTAAGGAAGAGTGGACTAGAAATCTTTCTCTCTTCTATCTATATAAGCAGTTAATGTTTGAATTATGTGAAGCCTGGTGTAGGGGACAAAACCTACAGGAGACCAACTCTCACAAGATGGCAATTCATACAGCACTGGATAATCTATGGAATTTGTGTTCTCTAGAGAAGGGCCAGGTTTCTAAATGTTTTGGCTATTCAATCCAGCTCTTCATGTTGCTAGAAAGCATTTTTTAGTTTTGGGAGAAAAATATTCACCCCAGCTTGTACTTACTGCTGGTGCCAGCAAGAATTAGGTGTAGATACTAAGTGCCTCATCTGACTAGAACAGGAAACAATGCATCTCGTCTCCCTCTGTGAATCCTACCCTGGTTTGCCTGATCCTCATAAAAAAAACAGTGGCATGTCTTTCCTTTAGCTGTATGAGCCAGTGCATGACTTGGATGTGATTTATTTGGGGAAAGGAAATAGGATAAAGTAAAAGTAGGGCAGCAAAAAGTACACAGCAGATATAAACTGTAATGATTACAATACAAATCCAGTTAAGAAGAGACAATTTGATATGACAAAATTAAACTAGACTGAACAGCAAGTGAGCATTTGAAGAGGCCCCTCTTTTGTCTTAGAGTTTCATACAGAAAGCTACATGTGAGTCCAGCAGAAATCAACAATGGCCATGTATGTCTTATTTTTCTATGACATTTACCTGTGAGAGGGCAGATGTGCTGGATTTAGAATCTGTTTGAAAGACAGACATGTTTTGATAAGTTTTGTGAGACAATGATTTTACGATGGTGTTTCTTCTGGCATTGAAACAGAACTCTGGGAAGGTGGCACTGTATGTCCCCCATTCCTGTCTGGCTTTGGTTCTCTTCCAGCAAGGAAACCTGCAGCAAGAAGGGGCAAAATGCAGTTATGCTGACTATATCTGAACACTCAAAATGCACAGATCTGTTCAGAGGTAAAATGTGGCATACTGACACCTAAAGAATTTGCTCTTCTATGTCTCTATAATCATGTTGTGAATCTGCATACCCACCCACCACCCCTTACCCAATTTCTTGGGCACAGTAGCTACTAGGGATTAGACGTTTGGCACCATTTAGTGTGCCTTGTAGAGGCACGGAACGGATAACGTTTCTTGTCTGCCCTGCCTATGTATCAGTATACGTTGAATACGTTTATGTAAGATTTCAGGGTTTGCAGAAGAAAACCATCTTTTTTGGAGCCATATACATACACACAAGATTCTGTAACACTGTAACGTGGAAGAAGGTGAACAGAGGCATTAAAAAGCATAATGTTACTTGTCTACCGAATAGCAGCAGATGGCAGGGACTAGCAGGTCAAATTCGTTTCCTGTTTGGGGAGAAAAAAAATCAATGATTCAGAGTCAGTACTTTCTTATTTCAATTATGCTATCTGATTCCCAGAGAAAGTTACTTACACATAACCTGTCTTCTGTCCCTTCTTTCAAGAATCACACTAATCATGATAAAGCAACTCAGCTCCAAGAATGAGATTAGGGAGACTATGTCTATCTGAGCTAAGTCATTCCCAAACTGAACTCACCTTGGCTTTTTGTGCAATAAACTATAAGCTTTCATATAAACTGAGTACTGTAGGGAAGCTTTGGCCTTTCAAAAACATTGGGCCCAAGTCCAGACTGGAATACTGCTATGCATCTTTCTACTTCATGGATATAGTGATTACCTAAGTACTCAGTGTCTTAAACACATGAAAGTCAGTGTCGTGGTTTAAACCCAGCCAGACAGCTTGTGCACTCACTCTCCCTCTTCTTGCCCTCTCCCTACTCCCGGAGGGACGGAGAGGAGAATCAAAAAGAATGCAACTCCCACGGGCTGAGATAAGAACAGTTTAGTAACTAAGGTATAATACAAATCACTACTGCTACCTCCAATAATAATAGTGATAAAGAAAATAACAAGGGAAGAGAATACAACACCCCATCACCAGCCGACCGATAACTCGCCCCCCCAGCACCAACCGATGCCTCCTCCAACCCTGCAGTCCTCTAGCCCTTCAGGTAACTCCCAGTTACATCCCCGGGCATGACATGCTGTGGTATGGAATACCTCTTTGGTCAGTTTGGGTCAGGTGTCCTGTCTCTTCTTCCTCCCCACTTCCCCTCCTCCCTGGCAGAGCATGACGTTCAAAAAGTCCCTGGCCAAACCAAAACATCGGTGTTATCAGCTCTGTTCCCAGGCTGAAAGTCAAAAACACAGCCCTGCACCAGCTACCGAGAAGGAGAGAAATGACTGCTACTGCTGAACCCAGGACACAGAGCCACAAACCAAACTGCTGGGAAAAAAATAGGTTTTCCTCTTGCTCTTTATAGAATTGTGTTCACCCATTTAAATGACTAATTCACCTCTTCCTGTACATAATTTCTTCAGAATTGAACTATTTCTATTATTTTTCTGTTTTCACTGAGTTCTGTGGGTGTTTTCTTCACCTAGGTTTGCAAAACTAGCCCCCGTAGCTGAGGCTAAGGAAAGGACAAAATCATTTCCAGCTCCTCTGACAAGAAGTTGACCCGACCCCTGAGAATCTGTATGCAACCCTGTTCTAGAATGCCCCTAGGGTTTAAAAATTAAATAAATGAAAATTTTGGTTTCAGTGTGTTAGAAAAACATATTGCGCAATTATGAAAATGAAAGAAAAGGCATCTTGTTTTAAATAGAAAGTAATTACACAGCAACTCTAAAATGATAGGCTCACTCATGAAATTGAAAATCTCAGATAAGTACATGGCATAGCACAAGAAATTAGATTATTTTTCTTAATAGCAGTTAGGTAGCAGTTAGAGAAAAAAAAAACAGTTTTGATGGAAAGGACTAATGCAACAACCTTAGTAGTTTAGGTGTTGAAAGTCTTGACACTGACAATGGATCACATTCATAACAACATTCTTCAGACATGGTGGTATTCAGAGCAGAAGTTCTCATCAGAGAAACAAAAAACAAAAACCCACTTACATCAAGAGAAAATATGAATTTCCTTAATATGTTAGTTTGCTCCAGGCCAAGGCAGGTTTAAGGCCTGCCTGCTGTTCCATATTAGTATTTTATCATACTATTGTGCCTGCAACATAACTAATTTATTTGGCAGAGATATCATACTATTTTGCTGCACCAGACATCTGAAAGAATAAAAGTAAAGGTGTCTTGGGGGGGGCTTCTCTGTGACAGTTTCAATAAAGCTACAGCCACTACAGGTGTAAAAAGGAACTGGATGACAGAGATAAGGAAATTAAGTTACACATTATTACATACTCAGTGTGTTACACACTGGTGGATAACGATTGCCACTAACAGAAAGTGTTGAGACCACAAAAAATACAGACCTGCTCCATTTTTGTTTTGTTTTATGACCAGGTTATCAGATATCAGAAAGCACAATACAATATATCCAGATTTAGAAATGACTATGCACTCAGTATTTGGGTGACTTGGAATTAAAAATCACTACTTTTGGTAATAAAGCCCAAAATAAGCTATATATATGTTTACTATCAGCAGAATAAAACAAACATCTTTTTCTTAGAACTGGATATTCTACAGAACAAGCCCTGATCAGAAGGGAAAAGAAGACTAGTGTTTTTAAATCATAAATTGGAAATCGTCCAAAGGTAACACTTGCATGGTAATTGACATAAAGGTTATGAGACAACAAGCCAAGGAGTTACACAAAAGGCTAGCACATTTGTGAGTGAATGGTACTGCATGTTTTATTTTCTGTGCTAAAAGAAAACTCCTGCAGAAAGTATTCAGAAAAAACATTTGGAAAGGCAAAAGGAGACAGAGACCTAACATGTCTCATTGTTATACATTTTATCTTTCTCTTTGTCCCTGTCTTTTCAATCAGATCAACACAATGTTTTCATAACTTTGTCATTATCATATCCAAGCGGAATATCAAACATGAAAGAAGGGATAGAAATAAGATGACTGCAGGGTATGCACGTCACTTGGTCATGTCAGTAGTTGCTAATTAACTTGCCCCATGCCTTATCTGGGCTGTATGTATGTGTCATACACACAGCAGAGTGATGAGCTGTTCATCACATATTCAGGTGAAAATAACTGTGGCATCTTAAACCACAAAAGCACCTAGCTTGAGAAGATAATATTTTGAATAATTATTATTTCCTTCCACCATTGTGATTATTTATGTGTGCTGATAACCACCCAAAATACTGAGACACATCCTATACAGCTTGCTTGTTCTCAGTATGTCTATCAGTTCTGCTCCCCACAACGACATATCAGTATATTGAATATGTACTTAATATGACTTCTACTGACTAGGTTCTTATTTACTGACTATTTTAAAAGGTGCATGTTTTTTGGTAAGTCTTGGGGTGCTTGCTCTCTGCTGCATCCTGAACAAAGAATGTCTGAGATTGTATAGACTTATTTTCTTTTGTCTGAAGATATCATAAAAATAAGAGATTTAAAGTTTATTAAATTATAAAATGGGAATTTCTTCCTTGAAAAAAATAGTGAGGAAATTTATAATGTCAGTTGAGTTGAATAATATGTTCCTTACTGGCATAATTGAAACAGCATGGAGTTCCAAAAAATACATACCTATTTTTTCTCATGAAGACCCTACTGGCAGAATAATGGAGCTTTTAAAATTACTATGAACAGGGTAGTTGTCTTTACATGAACTATAACCTCTTAAAATATTGCTGTGTTTATACTCCAGGTGGTTGTGCCTGAGGAGGGAGCAACGAGTCATGTGCCAGGACTCCTGGCTCTGTATGCGTCAAGAGCTCTGCCAAACACCTTTTGAGTCTTTCCATGTCGCACCTCATCACATGTGATTAAAACTGAACAAAACTTTTCTGATGATGTTTCCTTTGGGCAACACTAGTTCTGTAGAACGAAAAGATTTCGTAAACTGTGCCAGTTTTGTCAGATCTCTGAGAGGGGTCAGTATCTAGGAACCAGCACCTGGTGGCCCTGGGGTCCTCACATTCCCAGCAGCTGCAGTGCCAAGGGCCCACCCAGGCAGCCACGAGCATGTTTGGGATTTTCCCATACTGTAATTTTCAAAGTTCCTGTTATGTATCCAATTCCTTTGTATTTTGCTCTTTGATTTGATTTTTTTTTTTAATTTTAATTTTCCCAGGGTATGTCTGCACTGATTGAAACTGTGGAGTTGCTGGATTTAAAAGGAGAGTTTGCACACAGCTGCCATTGAGTTGTGCATGTGCATGTGCAGTGGTGGAGAGTCTGTGAAAGCCTGTCACATCAGGAACTACAGCTTTATGGCTGTTTCCAGGTTGGAGTCAAACCAAAAAATGCCTGATACTTCTGAGTCGAAAGAATCTTAACTTTTCCACTCTATTATTAAAAAAAACACCCCAAAACAAACCCAACACAAAGCTATTCACAGTTTCACCTTTTCCGAAATGATTCTCTCCAAGAGAAACATTAATATCTGAATTTTTCCAGTAGGCTGGAGACTCCTTTCCCTCCCTGTTAACATGATATTTTCTACCTCAAAAATATAAACACAGTAGTCTAAAGATGGGGACAAGTACATAGCAAATAATGAGCAAAATCACCCCCATTACCAAAATCCTGTCAGGATGCTCCTGTGTGACTATGATAGAGACAAGCTCATTCCTTACTATAGGATCCTAAGTTTTGCTAAGTAGGCTGAGGACAGTTTCTGAGGCAACAGTAAATGACTTAGAGATTCAGAATGAATTACCAGTTGACAAGAAGCTTTAATGAAAGTGTCGGGTTTGTTCCTTTTGCATGTGGGCTGTGAGGTTGAGGTCCTGGCTTTCTGGCTCTGGTTTGCTTCTCATGGCAGACTGAGGGGAGAATTGAGGGAAGTAGAGGATTATCTGAGGTAAATGCACTTGTGAGCTGATTACTCAGACTGTATCCCCTCATAATTGGGTTTTCATTTGATGCCAGGTGTCACCCAGCTCCCACTGAAGTCAGGAGAGATATGCTCTTTGAATTCAGCTGCTGCTGGATCAGACTGGGGGTGTTGAGCACTGGCACCTATTTCACCTGTCAAAAATTTCAGTCCCTGTCATACAAATGACAGGAGATGAAGCAGGATTTAAAGACTGAGGAGGAAATTTAAATATGTTTCAACATTTGCTGCGTTTGGAAGATGAAATGCTGCCAGCAATTTGATATGTGTTTTCATATGCTGCATAAGCTTACATTTTTGTTTGTTTTTTCACAATAGAACAATAATCAACAGACTGTGGCCTTAGACTCAGGCTTTGACAATTCTTGCTGCTTCCACTTTACGACCATGTGGAGCTCTGGCTTTGCATATTCGGTATTTCAATCCTATTGCAATGTAATTATTCAGATATTAGTTTGAGAACGGACAGCAACAATGTATTCGGGCACTCATATTATTGGGGGTTTTCCTAATTTCTTCTTTTACATTCTATTTAATATTAAAATGGTGGTAACCTGTGGCCACTGACCTATTGTTCTGGGAAATACATGCAAACACACATATTTATGCACACGTACATAGTTGTAAGTACATAGTGGAAGAAGCCAGTGTATGCAACCATGGTTTCACAATGAAACTATGAGGTGAAAAACTGGTGGGCACATTGAAAAGGGGGATGAAGCACAATGTGACGCAATTATTTATACTTGCTTACTCCAGTGCAGGGAAAAACGGTCTGTTTTGTTTACAGGAAGTTATGACATCTTTCAGAGGTAAAATTATCATCTATTGATTCACAGAAAAATTAGGAAGCTATTTAGCTTTCTAGCAGCTTGCAGACCCTGAACCCAGGGGCAGATATGGAGCTTCACACAAAATACTAGAAATTTAGCCAGGGAGAAGGCAGAAATATCAACATACTTATCACCAATGAAACAATAAGTTAAGGTCAAAAGAGTAAATTAGGCAATAAGATGAACTTAGAACCATAGAATCATAGAATAGTTTGGGTTGGAAAGGACCTTTAGCGGTTATTTAGTCCAGCCCCCCCTGCAATAAGCAAGGACACCTTCAATTAGACCAAGTTGCTCAGAGCCCAGTCCAACTTTACATTGAATGTTTCCAAGAATGGCGCATCTACCACCTCTCTGGGCAACCTGTTCCAGTGTCTTTCCACCCTCACTGTAGAAAATTTCTTCCTTCTATCTAGTCTGAGTCTACCCTCTTTTAGTTTAAAACAGTTTCCCCTTGTCCTATTGCAACAAGCCCTGCTGAAAAGTTTGTCCCCACATTTCTTGGGGTAGACCAAGATCTTTGCTGGGTCATGTTGAGCTTCTCATCCAAGCAACACACCCAAGTCCTTTTCCTCAGGGCTGCTCTCAATCCATTCTCAGCCCAGTCTGTTGTTGTGCCTGTGGCTCCCTTGGCCCAGGTTCAGGACCTTGCCCTTGGCCTTGTTTAACTTCATGAGGTTTGCACAGGCCTACCTCTCAAGTTTGTTCAGGTCCTCAAAGGACTGTCAGTTACACCACTTGGCTTTCTGCTGTTCTTTGCTGTAGAAAAGAGGAGGAAAAATGAGTAACTAAGATAACATTAGCTCCTAAAATTCTCCTGCAATGGAATTACACTGATAAAACTATTCTCTTTGTTTCAAAAATGCAAGGGAGATCCCTGCCTAATAAGCTTTCTCAATTTGCATGCAGATTAAGTTGACCTATTTGCCTCCTCCCTCCCCTCCCAAAGCTGAGTGAGTAATCCTCTGTGCACAAAACTTGAGAATTCCTGCTGTAACAAATGTGATGGAGTGATAGTTGCACTGTGGTACTGTGGGAATATGGAAGCTCTTCAAAATGTTATGAACATTCAAACTACTGCAGTTCCTTTAACTAAAAGATTGATACATACATATTTGTAATTAAGACATGTCTGTAAGAAAAGAAAGACAGCAGGTAAGCAATCTGGTGATAAACGTATGCTGTGTGTCCCTACTGCATCTGCACCTGGAGCTCAAAAATAGCCAGTGGCTAAATTTTTTGTGAAAAAGAGTAATTGCCTCAGAGCTACCAACACATTTGCTTTTATTTCCTTAATTGTATTAACTTGCAACTGCTATGTCTTTATGGTTAAGTTTGTTGCTCCCTCTTTGATACTGTGAATGGTTAACTACACAGAAATTGTGGAAACTTCATCTCTAAGCAGTCTTTTTTTGGGATAAGGAAAATAGTTTACATCAAACAAGAAATTAATTTTGTGGAACTGAAAATAAAAGATGGTTGTTTTAAAGGAGTTCTAAATATGGGGGTTGGCTGGAACTTGTAGCCTGGATGTTATTTTAAGAAAGTTCTATTGTATTTTTATTTATTTCTAAAGCAAACTCGGACAGGATTAGAAATATCAGAGGAACTGGACCCTTGCCAGCCAGGAATTTATTAGAACAACACTTTATTGTGCTCACATAGCTTCCCTTTGATCTTCTAAATTATATTTAGAGACAGATTCATTTAAAATGCTTTCTTCAGAAACTAATGGTAGGAAGCTTGTTTCGTTTTGCCAAAAAGCTATGTGTATGGGAAGAAAGGGGGAAACTTGTAAAGTATGGACAGTGATGTATTGTACACAAGGACCACACTTCAGTGAATGAAAAAGCAGAAGTTTAAAGCACTTCAGGTCTTTCTTAGACAGGGCATGGAGCTGTCAGGATTGTCAGTACAATTTATTCACACTTTTCGAGTGCTTATGAAAGCTATCGAGCAGCCTGATCTATAAGTGGTTGAAGAGACAATACTCTAGAGCTTTGAGTACAAATAAAAAAGCACTATTTCAGGCTCCATGCATCACAACTAGTGCTTTCTAGGAACTTTGCCAGTCTAAATAAAACAGTCTTGCAGCAATTTTATGCAGCACTTGAAAAGAAGACTAAGGCTATGCCATTCCCTTCATGAATGCTTCTCTACCACATTTTTCCATAGCCAAGAAATAATTTGACTTGACTATATGCATGCAAGATAATTTGACTTGACTATATACATTCATATTCTGCTTTCCATTAACTATTATACTTTCCTTTGTTAGGTTATTATGCTAAAAATATTCACTTTATAATGCCAGGATTTCCTGATACCTCATTTACTCGATTTGAAAAAATAACGTCTCCTAGCCTAGCTGTTTGATGCATTATGCATGGGGGGAGGATATGTGCTATCCAAGACATATTTCATTCATCAAGTCTGACCAATTACCTCACAGTGTAAGGCTAAAAGTGCAAATTTTCGTCAAGGCTGAAACTGAGACACTAATGCCCATCCTTGTATCTCTGTTGGGTTCTTATAATACTCTCAATTGAGATGGGGCTGTAATGAGCCATGAAAGGCAGATCTTTAGCCCTCATTCACCTATAGAGGGAAACACACTTTTTCTGTAACACCTTTCTGGCCAGGAGAGAACCCCAGCAGAAAGTTTTTAGCAGGCTGCTCAAAAGATAGTAACTTGGTTGATGACATGCAACAGTCTGACAGTTACTGAATTTGATATAACTCGGAAGCTGTTCATTGGAATATAGCCAAGACATATGTTATTTTTATTTCAATTGGTAATACAAAGACTTCACTTGTATACTTGATACATTTCTGTTAAATTCAGTGGAAGATTGCCTCATTAAAGGCTTTATGAAGTTCTGAAGATTTTGTTCATTTACGTTTTATGGCTGAGGCAGAATTTTGCCAGTGTCATGTAAACATTCATTTTCACTGTTAAAGAATAGCATATCTGAATAATACAGTCTTTAGCAAAATATTTTAGTTTAGTTCTAGTATCTTGGACATTCCAACCATATATATGCCGGGTCTTCAAAAGAAACAATTTAATCTGTGAAATAATTTATGTCATATATTAAGAAAACCAACATATTTTTTAGCTGTTCTTTCCAATTAAAATCCCCAGTGTTAAAAAAGGGTTGTGCTGGCTTAAAAATGATGAGCTGAAAACATAAAGAGATTGCAGGGTCTTTTTATTTAACTTTTGTGTTTTGTGCACTTAAGATTAATATTTTTAAGCATTTTTTTCTGAAAGTGCAAGTGTGGATGATTCATTTTATTTTTATAGAACAAAGATGGGAAAAGATAACCATAATAACATGGCTCCAGGAGGAGAAAACCAACAATTCTCATGAGGCTAAGATATAATCATAAAAATTTGCAATGTTGGATACTCCAAAAAGGTTGCTTTTTATTATGATGCTGAAATAAAATTATTTAACTGTAGCAGGAACATAGTTTTCTGTGTAAACCAGATTAAGCTGAAATTGGCTTCCATTAAAGTAAGCAATGAACATCAAGACTTCTTGACATGAGAGTTAATATTTTGCTGAGGTAGAGCCAAAGTCTGCATTTATTTTGAAGGGCAGTAAATCTTCAGGTTTCCACAACATTAAGCCAGTAAATGTTATATATTAATTTCCTTTATTTAATACTAATTTAATAAATACTAACTAAAAAGAAAATACACCGCATAATGGAATCAGGTATTGAAGTACTTCACAAGCATTAAGCAATATAGTGAAGTAAATATATGGTCTCTGAAGCAGCTAAACAAAAATCTGATTTTACTATACAAATTTGCACATAAGGGGCCGGATTTTTTCCTCTGGTGCTTCCTGAGCTTGATAGTTGTTATCTATCAGTGAAAATGCATCTCTTTATGTTAAGTGTTGTGCAGTACTGATGACAGGATATTTCTCAGGTCACCAGGAACTGAGCTTGCATGCTGTGATGTCAGTAACACCTTGTGTATGCCAAGAAGGCAACACAACCTACAGTGGACTCCCATTTTAGTTAGGGGAGATCCAAGCAGTGTATCAAATAGAATCCAAACTATAATTCTTAGGTTAAAATGGATATTTGAAATTTCTTTAAAATGTGTGCCTCATTCTCACTGATGGTAAAAGGAGCCAAAGATGGATCATTTCAGAAGCCACTGTTTCTGCAGTTGGATATATGAAATCAGTTAAGATGAATCCCTCTCTATGTCTTCCTCTTCTTAGTCTCCTTTATTATGATTCAGATCTGGAGGTCTCCTTCTGAGCAGTTAGTTAAACTAAGTTGCCCATTAACTAACTAAGCTAATATCAACCTGGCATGTCTGGGCAAGGACACCAGCTGGTCTTCTGCATTGTCTAATGTTCTTCTGTTAAAATCAGATTTCTCAGGCATTCATTTATTGTTTAAGATTGACTGAAAAAAGTCATTAGAAAAGAAAAAGAAAAATGTAGGCCACCTGTAATATCAGTCAGCTACAAAAACTATGAGAAGTATGTGTAAGGAGTATGATAGCAAGTCTTGCACCCTGAACTCTGAAAGCAATTGTGTAGCAATATGCAAAGACATGAAAACAAGACCCATTGATAGGCTGAGAAGGAAATTCTGAGATGACGGAAATCTTACCAATGATGTTGATAACAAGTCCAACTTTGCTATGGGAAAATGGTTCTTTATAGAAATATTAACGGATGATTACCATAGTCTAAGTTTCACCCCTGTTGCAAAACTTAAACGTCCTGTAAAGGGTAATATTCTGAGCCAAAAGTGACTTGTGAAGCAGAATAATTAATAGGTGGGAGAGCTGCACTGCAGGCTTTACTTAAATTACTGATGTTTCAGAAAGCTGATTGATGACGTCCTTTTCCTCTCTGAGGCTTACTACATCTGTCTGAACATCTGCCTAAAACAGTTCTGAGAGGAACCCTTTTCTGTTCCTCGAAAAAAGATGTATGTTTTGCCATGTGCTTTGTGGTTCATATCTGTGCAATCCTTTATGAGTGTTTGCTTCTTTGACAACTAAGTTCCTCCACTGCAGCATAAAATTTTGAAACCTGGGGAGTCTGGGAGAATAACATGGATTTCCCATCTTGCAATTTTTCTTTCTTTTTAAGAGATCTAGAAAAAGAAGAAGGAGGATTGAAGTGAGAAAAAAACAGGATTATAAAAAGGCTTAGAATAATAAAGGATTGCTGAGAAGGGGAGCACTGAAGGATGGAATTGAGATTTGTGATGAATGGAGAAGGGATGGCATGGGATATTTCTTGGCATGGGACAAGAACAGTGATTTGGAAATCTTTTCTTGCTGAGAGTACCAGAAATGGCTTTGAGAGAAGGAGATTTCTAAATCTTCTTCACCAGGAAGAAAGTCTTCAAGATTTTGAGGAAAACATTATGGCCTGTTTTGATTTGTTTGTTTGGAAGTATGTAGATGATTCAAGTAACCTTAGTTGAAAGACTAGACCAAACAAACCATGAAAGTGCTGAAGTATAACCATAGGAATTTGTGTAATGCCCGTTTCAGATGTTGCTGACTGCCTTAGGGTAAACCGTACTATAGGCTGTACATCTCAGAGGAAGGTTTATTGTTAAAAGGTAATTAAAAACATGCTATGCTTTCTAAATTCAGAGGAGAAATATAAGCAAGCTCACTGAGAATATTGGAGTCATCTTTCTGTCATCAAACACTCATGAGGCCGTAGCTCTTTGTGCCATTAGACTAGGATTTCAAATAATAAAATAATCCAAGAGAAGACAAACAAACAAACAAAAAATCAATATTGCAGACAATCATACAAATTAATTTGGAATACAAAGAAATGTATAAAATGGACCTGGGTTAATATGACCAGTTTACTATCTTTTCCTATGCACCTGCCACTGGCTAATGTCACTATACTGATGTAAATAAACAATTTGATCTTAGCTACCATAAAACTCATTACACATTGACAACAAAAAATGGTAGAATACTTTTCTCAAAACAATAGATTTGGAAATGCATAAACAGGAAATTCTTAAACAAATGTTCTTTTACTCAAGAACTACTTTTCATGAAGAAATTGTTTCAATAAATGTTATTGACCTGCCAGTATATAATTTTTCCTCCTCAGCTGTGGTTAGAAACAGTAAAACTGAAATAAGTAATAAGTTAAAATATTTTCTATGGATTTATTCTCTGTTGAAAAAATAGAAATGGATTGCTTGTGTCTGTAACAAAAATACTGGTCAAGTACAATCAGTAGCAAAAAGTGACCATCTGTCACGTTATTTTAGTGTTAACCTCGGCCTCATAAAATGGGGTCTTCCCAACTCTCATGTGGCAATGTAAAGCTATTTCAATTCTATTCACACCCTCTGGGCATCGCCGTGATTTGGGAACCTAATAAAGTAAGTCATCAAAGAACAACCCATGTGTCCAGAATTTGTATTATTACACTATGGGGAACCCAAGCGGTGCTATCCTTTAAGCCATATGTCTGCTAAAGCTCCATTTAAAGATACAGAAATCAATGTGATTTTGGTGAAAGGACTGGATAAGACTAAGTAAGAAATGGCAGACAGGATGCTGACTATGCACTAAATTGCTTCTCCCACAAGAACAAAAGCATCCCAGGAAGATCCCAGGGCCGAATGCTTCATCTTCTTGAATCAGAGGAATCAGCTTCTGTCCATTATTTCTATATTTCAGAATGAAAAACTGAAATAAGATTTTTTCTTCCCTTCCCCACATTTAAAATTATTTCTATGAAGGAGAAAAGAAACCCTTTGATTTCTGCCATGCTATGTGACTGTTAAAAGAGGCTTTGCCCATTATCTGTGTAGGATACCTTTGGAAAGCATATTAATAAGAAAATTGACTTGTCAATAAAAGACCTAACATAATCCTGTGATGTGGGAAGTCATCACTTGACATCCACATATAGGCTTATACTTCTCTGATAGCCATGGGAACCTAGTCCTTTTAGCCAACTGCTACCATTATTTTCAAGCTGAATTAGCAGTTTAATAAAGATCAGATAAACCACTTCCTGAAGATATTAACTTTCCTTCATCAGCTGTAACAGGGACATGTGATGACTATCTCTGATGTGTATGCTCTGGTTGTGTAAGGATAGGTAGAAGAAGGTGAATCTTGTGTGTACTGTTCCCTCACTTCCCATGTCCACCTTCTGGAGCAAGTGAAACCCTTCTTGGGTGACTGTAAGGATTCAAACACTAATTTACTATGTAAAGTGACAAGAGTTCTTGGGCATGTACCCAGTCAATAATGGATATTAACATATATCTGGAAACAAAAGTGAGATGATTCTCAGGTGAACCTTTCTCTGACCACTGTTCACAGCTGCTTTCTTTTATTTGTTGTATTTTATCCAGGGAAGTATTAAAAATTTTAACATTTGGAAGACTCTTTTATTGTCCTGACTGCTCCCTCTGCCACATTTGCTATAAATAGGAAGACTGTTCGTTTCTTTTAAGTTAATACTGAAAAGCCTCCATTTATTTTCACTATGTGACAAGAGGTCTAGGTTCACAGGAAATTCACCTGTGACAGTGGTGACAGACATATCAGTACTTAGAAACAGTCCAAGTCTTGAATGAGACTTCAAACTAATTGACTGAGAACTGAAGACAAGAATAGATTAAATTAATAGGTAAATAAGCTACGACATGCCCTTTAATTCAGTAAAATACCAAAGTACTCCTCAGAATATTATTACACTTTCATAACAAATTCAACTGTAAATCTTTAATGAAAACACATTCACCCTTCAGATTGACATTATTATATCTGAGCTCTTTGAATTTATTCATTGATATAAAAGATCTAATTCCCAAGAAGAGTGTCAGAGCTCTTTGTAATTTACACAAACATTTCTGAAATAATATATTCTCAATTTTCTTTTTAAATATTAAAGGCAAAGGTGGAGCATACCTAGAGCTGAGTGAAAATACAGACTCAGCGTTTGTTAGCATTTGTTTGAACTCCCATGTACTGGCAGGTTTAATAATGAATAGGGTAGAATACAGAATGTCTAGATTTATAGAGTCTTTTCAGTAAAATTTTCTTAAATTTTTTTTTGTCTCTTATGTTGAAATAAAATTGTGCAGCCTCTCAGGGTGGACAAAATGTAGACAGGAGCAAGCTGTCTCAGTTTGCCTCAGCTTTCAACTGCAAGAGAACTGTGTGAGGGAATCTTAAGGCAGTGCTGAGAGTTTAAGTGCTGTCTCTTGCTGGGGTTCATAGTTTTGGACACTTTGGTCTTCTTACATTCACTGAAAAGATTATTAATATGTGGTCCAAGGATGAGGACAGGACCTTCTCTCTGAAGACCTTCAGAGTTACCAGGGTTTCTATATTCTCTATAGAAGGAACTGAAGCAAGCAGTGCAGAAGGTCTGGTTCCTTAGATATCTAAAACCTGAGGGCAAATTGTCTATGTCAAATGAATTGGATTGTATTCCAGAAGTCCTCACTGGAAGACTTTGACAATACTACTAAAGCAACCTTATTGTTGCTGAAATACTAATTCAATTCTGAAAATTAAACAGTTTCATAGCCACAGGTGATTTTAAAATGTCACTTTAAAATGTGCAAATTAATACACAAAATAATGAAATTAAAATAAAAAAAATCCAAAAGAATTTCAGAAATTAAAAATAGTTTGCAAAATTACCTGAAACCTCACTTCAGCATGAATTAAGGAACTTTTTTCTTTTTCATGAAAAATATTTCCGTCAGTTTTCCAAAAGATATAAAGTTATTCATTCTGATCTGCAGCTATGATATTACTGACTGCGTAGAGTAATACTGAAGAAGGTAACACAATGGAACGTTTATTCCAAGATGGGAAAAGTTTTGGCATTAATTTTGTTACTTTTACATTGTAATCAAGACAATTTTTTTTTTTGTGATTAAACAAAAAACCTTAGAAATCCTGTATGTCTGTGGTGTTTCTGGTTTTTAGCTTCCTGCAGAAAGGTCCCAGTGATACGGGATAAGCAATGAAACTCTGACTGAACCTTCTCTCTGAAGCACTATGTTTTCTGAGACCATAAACTCTAAACATTTCATAATCAAAGCAGTTGCCATACAATTTATTCTGGGTATTTTATCCCTCTATCTGTGGAGACAGATTACCAGGAACTGATTGAAAGTCTACTGAAGTCAATACAGTTCTTTTAAATGACATCAGTAGGCTTGGAATAGGTTCTTACTTCAAACAATTTGTGGTTCAGAGGAAAGTGTTTACACTTTGTCATCACAAACATGTCTCAAGTTTGAAATTATGTTTGCCCAGAACTAGATCTTCTGTGTCACAAGATAGAAATAGTGTTTAAATTCTGGATTAAATGCACAGACTGGAAGAGACAGAAAAATGTTTTTGCAGAAGATGGGCTTTTTGCTGAAGGAAGGGCTTTTGGACAGTCAAAATCACTTTGGTGGAGGTGGACTGGAATAATGGGAGCCAGAAAGAGAAAAAAAAATATAGTATGGTGTATTTAAATTTAATTTATGCTATTTAAAGCACTGTTTATTGCGATAGCATTGGCTTTGATTGCTGTGACTTTTGTCAGAATCATGAGGAGTTTGCTAATAACAGCAATTTATTTTGGTATGAATAATAATAGCAATCTATGCTGATAGACATAATACAGTTGAAACTATATTAATTTAAATATATTTGTTCTTTAGAAGAATCCTGCAGAATGCATTAGACTGTAAGAGGGCAACAGAAGATTTTATGACCCTGACAAGTGATACTGCCACTGGCTTTGAAAAGTTGATCCATAGGCTTTCAGCTAGATCCCTTCTGTGGGAGAGAATGCTTTTTTTATAATTGTTCAAGCAAAACCATCAACCAACTGTGAACCAGTGGATGCTCCAAAGACTCATATGTTATACAAAAGATGTGCAAATTAGAACATAGTCTTAAAATGGTCTCTAGGGTTTAATCATAATCACAGTACAGGAAGCAACAGCTTCTGCTCTTTGTTTTCAAATCTCCTTAAATCTCTTTCTGTAGTCTGCAGTATATGACCAAAAGAAAGTAATTTGTACAGTGACAAGTGGCAACCAAAATGAGGAAGAAACTGTTTATTACAGGCAGAATTCCTTCTACTACTACCTTTAAGAGCTGCAAGCAGTGCTGGGTAGATGCCCTCTAACATGACTCAGTTCTTTTCCATTTCAGCTTGACATTCGGTGTTTCCTGGATAAGAAAATTACAGAAATGAAGTGGTGGTTAGAAGCAGCTTGCTCCCGAGATAAGTGGCATGTTTTAGGTTTTGTTCAGACAAAGCTGGGAAATCTGCCTAAATTCAGGAACTTAAAGTAAGTAAGTAGTTAAAAAAAGTACATTTTTGCAAATGCTGTCTTTTTTTAAGTCTTTCTCCATTTAATTAAGCCCTGGTTTTTTTTAGTTTAGTTTTTTTTTTTTTTATTTTATTTTTTTAAAGATAATTTAAAATCTCATTATAATTTAAAGCAGACAACTAGTTATATCTCTGTAATTGTATGAAACTATGAGTGGGAGAACAAAAGCTTAATGTTGTTTTGGGGGAAGCAAGCCAATTGTAAATTTAGCCCTGCAGCTGATTCCTGAAGGGCATTGGCACGTGCCACTGTGTATAGCAAAAGGAACATGACCCACCTAATGCATGCATGATCTCCATAATGGAAAAGAAAAAAGGCTAAGGTCTAGTGAGGTCTAACAGAGGGCAGGGACCAGAATTTTGAGCAGATGGTATTCAGGGGCCCACAGGCTGCTTGAAAGCCAGGGAATGGAGAGAATAGGCAGATAGTAATTAGCAGAAGGTGATAAAAAAAAGGGCATCCAGGATCCCCCAAACATCTGTTTTAGAAGAATAAAGAGCCTGGTCTGACCCTGAGCCTTAATGATCTTAAAGGATACAGTTTAATTGCTTGGAAAAAAAATACACTCACACAAACACATTCACACCCCCCCCCCCATGCTGAGCTACAGAGAATCCTGTTTTGAGAGCATTGCAGGGGTTTGTATAATTATTAATTTGGTGTATTTGTTTTAGAAAGATTACAGACTGCATTAAGCCAATAAATGAAGTAGTTATAATCAAAATTCCAACTGTCTTTTCTTGGAATTGGCAAGCTCTTAACAAAAAATTTGAATTTCAGATAGCTTACAAATTGATATTACTTGCTCTGAATACTAAAATGGCTATTTTGCCTGCTTGTCATGTATTTATATGGCTACATCTGTCCTTTTTCCTATTTTTTTTACATAGAAAGAACCTAGGTCCTTGATTTGTTTATCTGAAGTATATCCAGCTCCACAAATAGTTGCTAATTACAGCACCAAATACCCGACTACAGTTGTCACCATTTACTAGTGACCCAGTTACTTAAGAATTACTGCTGAACTTAACCAAGGAAAGTTCTGATTCACAGTGAGGTTTCTCCAATTTTTATCTCCATTTCATTTTAGCAATAATTTGATAGCAAAGTCCACGCTGAAGGTGTCAGAAAGTGTTTGCATGTTAGTTAACTCTTTATCTTAGGCATTCTTTTTAGAATGTCATTTATAATGAGTTAAAATCTTTTTAGCTTTGATTGCTCTTTCTAAGAAAGAATTGCTTAATTCAATGTTATTAAAAAAAAACACCAAACAATCAAAACCAGCACAAACTTTCCCCTTAGCAAACCAGTAGTAAGCAGCAGTGCATTACAGTAGAAAGACAGAGCTAACGATATTCTGGAAATGTGTGCTGCTATATCAGTGGGAGTGCATGTGTGAGAACGGATTGGAATATTTTAATCTGCATTTTGGAAGAGAGGGTAAAAAGCACTTGAGGAAAAATCACAGGTGATGCTAAATTGGAAGGTGCTGTAAACAATAGAAAAGACAGAAATAAGTCTAAAGGGACCTGAAAGAGGTGAGAAACATGAGAATAGCAGGGTATGCCCTAAGGAGCTTGAAGTATAGTATGATTAGTGGATGCAGTGCAGGTGAAGTAGTTAAATGTGCATGGTTAAAGCAGCTATCATATAATTCACTGCAGAGGGGTGCTATTTCCCCATTTAGTATGAATGAAGCTGCCTTTGTACTGCACGATGGTAAAAACAAATCCATTTTAAAATGAGTATTTCAGAAATTCAGAAAATCTTCAATGGCATGCATGGAAATGAAGGATCATCAGGACAGCAGTTTAAGGATTCTTCATTAAAGCACTGTGCTTTTCAGCACATTTGCCCCTTTTTCAGAGCTGAATGTAAATTAAAGATTCCATACAAAACTTGCTTTCAAGGCCATGACATATCAGATTAATTTATTTAATCTAAGCCTTGATTTAAACTAAATTTTCATTATTAACACATCATGAACCCAATAGCGCTATAATCTGTTGTTTATGACTCAAACTCTTTTTATCTGTTAATTGTTAAATTCAGATAAAAAAAAATGAAATGAAATATTTTTAGGCCTTACAAAATTCTTTATTTGAAGCCTATATTAAAGACATGCCTGTGAATATGAGTAGCTTGCTTAAAAAATCTTGACCTATGGACTGTTTCTTTTGGTTTGTATCTCTGAAATGAACAGAATAATGGAAACAGATTCATGCATGGTTACAAACTGATCTCAGTAAAAGTTATAGAAGACCCCAAGCTCCACAGGGCTCTTCTAAATGCAGAGTAGCATCAGATATGAACAGGAATAAGATAATGGTAAAATTATTTTGCTCTGTGGTTCATTACTTTTGTAATAAGTCTTCACCACAATCAAAGGATAATAAATGGGAAACCTAGCAATACAAAATGTTAATGAACTGAGACCCCGATTTCATGTTGTCATCAGTATGGATATATTCCACAGAGCATCCTTTCCCTCTTCCATCTCCTTCCAGCTCGGGAAGGAATCCCGCTTGGGAAATTGCAACTCTGTGCAAAGAGGTGCTATGAAATGGTGTGAACCACACATTGGTAATTAGGTGCAAGTCAGTCTGACAGGCTTTGTAAAAAAACCAACATCAATGTAATTTACGCTTCCCTGTACTGTGCCCTTTGGCTGAGTTAACCACGGGTTGAAGTGATAAATATAACAGCATGGTTTTGCACAGCAGTCGTGACAGGAGTGCCTCTGCACAAAATGCAAAATTGTTTAAAACTTATGCAGTTTTTGTTTCTTTTGATTTGTGGTTTATTCTTTTGGGAAATTTTAGTCATCCCAAAGGACTAGAAAAGTACTTGTTTCTTAAGAAGTGAAAACTGCTGTTCTCATGTAATTGTTTGGTTGGGAATCCAAGGGATAAAGAGAAAGATATAGGAATAGTGAAACTCATTAAAATGGGAAATCTGACTGCAATGTTTACATTTTACAAAGGCTAGAGGAGGGCACACACAAGATCCTCTGTGTAAATCCTCTCTGAATGTTCTTTATATTTTATGAAGTCATACTTCCTCTGTATATGAATTTTTCCCACTGTTTCTGAGAATTATTGCATCTTTGGCCTGCAGTCCTTAAATATTCAGGGTTTATAATGGAAACATAAAAAGAACATAAAGTGAACAAATGATTTATAACTCTAATGGTATTGCATTTATTTGTTGCTATTGCTGTTCAATGGTCTCAACATTTTTCATCACTTGAAAGAATTTGCATAAAGCTTCTGATTTCTCCTGGAAAGCAGCTTTTTGTGATGTGGTTGCACTCTTTGTGTGTATGTGCCAGAAAGCCATATTTCTCACATCCCCAGGATACAGGCAATGGAACTGCAGGTATAATCTTCATAAACTTCGCAGTGCTTACATAATGATCAACATTTGCAGTGAAAAGCTCTTAGAATATACTTTGATAGCTATAAGACTACTTCAAATGATGAATTTCAAAGCTTTGATTAAAAAACAAAATGTGAGAGACCCTGATTTTCATTTTCCATATGCCTCCCCCATATCACTTTGGCAATGAATAGTTACTTTTGAGCCTTTTTCTATTTCCAAAGCACTGGAAAAGGGCATCGATGTAAATCTGCTTCAGAGGACCTTGAAACTTGTGTTTGTGTAGAAATACACGTGAAAATGTAGACATTGCATAGTGTCAAATATATACATCCCTTTGCAGGTCTAATTTTAGCTATGGATGAAGAAAATCCCCTCATCAGGTTTGTGTGTGTGATCATCAATTCAGTGTCAGTCAGAAGACCTGACCTGAGGCAGAGGTGGAGGGGATAGGGAGGGATGAGGAAAAAGGGTATTGTACCTTCTCCACCTGGAACCTGGCTGTAGACACCTGTTAATAGTGGGAGGGACATGCCTGCTGATGGGAGTTGAGGACCACAAGGGTGCAAGCAGCTGGACTAAGGCAGGGATGGGGGCTTTCTCCTGTGCCCCACAGGAAGGGGCACAGCCAAGGCAGGTACTAGATGAGCAGAGAAGAATGATGAGGATGATGATGAAGTTGAGAATATTCTGTTTTGAGGGAGAGCCTGGTCTTTGCCAACCTGTGTGGGATGAAAAATGCTTTGCAGATGCTGAGTGTAACCTCTGGGAAAAACACTTCAGGCTGCTGAGTGGGCTGTCAGGTGGCCAGGCAAGAGCCATGGGTCAGTGAGAGCCTTGGGTGCCCCCAGGCTCTGCCCTGAGCCCCTACTTGCCTGCAGCTTGCCCCTGGCTGCTGCCCAGTGGGCAGCTGGAGAGATCTCTCTCCAAGGGAAGTAAATGCTCAATTTACATAATCCTCTTGGCTGCCTTGCTGAATTAGACACACCTAATACAAGTAGGCAAAGGCTGTCTCAGACTTGGTGGATCAATTACCGTCATTAGCTAATGACCAGCTAATGACCGGGGGGGGGGGCCCCCCCCCCAACTTCACCCTTTTGCTTGCTCTGCAGCATATGACAGGGAGCCCTGTGGCCAGAAAAACCCTGGCAAGGTGGGAAGCTGCCATCAAAGGCACCAAAGTTAAACAAGGGGTGATGGTGTTCAGGCGCCCCTGGTTAGATGAAACACCGTAGGCTTGAAAGAGTAGATCACACGTGATTTGCCTTCCCTGAATTCATTCAAAATCAGTGGGTCAAAGTCAAGCGCGACAGGTAAGACGTAGAATGAGTATAACTCATTATGAAAGGAGCACCTTCTGAGACACCAGGTATTGTAGCTCATAGGTAGAAGGGGCTTTTGAAGGCTGTTTATGCAGGATTGTCATAGTGTGCATGGGACCCAGTGTGAGCTATGGGAATAAGACAAGGAAGATGCAAACAGTAAATATTGTTAAAGCACAGATGCTGTTTGCACTGTAGCTCTACAATTGGAACTGGCATAATACAGATCTGCTGTTGTTTTATATATGTTATAAACATTTGTATATTTATATACAACAACAGCAGAACCTTGTATTTGGCTAGATAGCAGAAATATATCTATGTTTTCATGTCATAGACGAGAATAGTTCTCGAAAACTGCTGCATGTATTAAGCCAGGAGAGACAATCCCCTCTCTGGGTGTCAGGGTCCAGGATGCTCCAGCATTACAAAATCATGCTTAGGAGGTGAGTCACTACTTTTGCATTTCAAATTAATTTAAATGCAGTTCCTGCTTCCTTGTTATACTCAGTGCTTGGGCTTCTGTGTTTTCTCCACACCTGCTGATGACAGCACTAATCCATCTAAGAAGAGGAAAAAAAATACAGAAAAATGCCTGTGCTTAGATCTGCTTGGGATGTCATTAGTCATCAGAGGAAAGAGCAAAATCTCCCAGAGTGAAGGTACAATTTTGATTAGTCCTTAAATAATCAGAGAAAAACCTAACAAACTTTAAGTGCTATAAACAGTATTAGGATGCAGACGCTGGAGATTAACTTCAAGGGTTTCAGTAAACTAGGATCTTAAGAGTCCATTTATATTTCCTACATGCTCGCATTTTTAATGAGTTGAAAGCCATGTGATGCTGAATTGCTATATGTTCCGAGTAACCTAATGTAGCACATGCCACTACTTTGCACAGCTTTGCTCAGAAAACCTATTTGTATGACCTTGAAAATGTACTTGGCTGAGTCCTGTCATGTTGGGTTTATGTGGAAAAAAAGAGAAAGAAAGTAACCCAACCTGCCTGCCCTGGGTGCCCTGCAGAGAATGATGAAAGTCATCATCCACAGTTATGAAGTCTAGACTGAGCATTAGCAAACACGAGCTCAGGACAGGCAGGAGCACAGGATTTTTTACAGCTATGTATGTCTGGTGAATTAGCCAGGATGCATGTGACATATATGCTGGTTGATGATATGGCTGCCCAACATGTCAGACTGAGTTACCTCCTAATTTTAGCTCACTTGTTTGCCACACTGTTTGTGTAATTGGGAGGCTGTACACATGCATTAGGACTAATGAATGCAACAGACATTTCAAGCTCATGGGAAGCCAGCGGTGGGAAGCCCCTTGTGAACGATGTGCTTGGGCTCCACAGACCCGTGCCTTTGCACAGGTCTAGGACAAACTCTCTGTGTCCATACACAGCCCCATCTTTGAATATATTCTCTGGAAAATCAACATGAGGAGGATGAATTTGTATTTGCCTTGCACTGCTATCCAGAGCACACTCAATTCTGCAGCTTTCAGCATCTTTGATTCCAGCTCCCAGCCTCAGTACACTGCCACATGAGCCTGTTCTTGGTAAGGCCTGTGAAGGTCACCATTTCCCAGCAGAATTAGGTGATGAAATCATGTGTGAACAGGCTTTGGTGGGAAAAACATTGCCTCCTTTTCAAGGAGAGCATGCGGTGACAAAGGATACAAGCTGAGAAGAAAGAACAAGCAAAGAGCCAGATGCACTGCCAGGCTTTTGTGAAACAATACAATCAAGGCTGAAAAGAACATGTCTCTGACTCCATGCAACACCTGCAGCCTTGAAGAAAGCAATGCCCATGCAGAGTGTCACTTTGGAAACGGGAAGGTCAGCAGTGAAGGGAGAATGCTGAGGTGAAAAGGCAATAATCATGGAGGTCTTTGCTGAGTGCATCTGGCAAAGCAGCTGAGCATCCCAAGATATAAAATTAGCATTAAGAAGAAGATAGCCTTTTTCATTTGGAAGATGGCAGCTCCTGACATGTATTACTCCTATTTTGCCAGCAATTTGGGGTAGGAATGCTGACATCTATGCTGTGAATTAAGAGGAAATACCTCTTGTAAGGTTCTTGGTCCATGCCACCTGTGTCTCACACACATCAAAAAGTCACATATATCAGTCCCCCAGGGACTGGCCTTGGCCGCTCTTACCAGCAGTTCTACTTATTCATTAGGGCCCCATCCTCCCCTGTCTAGGAATGGAAATAGAAACTTTTTGAGAAATAAAGAAATGGTGCCTTTGGCTCAGGCAAAACAATATTTTTCTATATGAAGAAGATATTATCATCCAGTCCAAGAAAGTAAATTTGTAGGGTTTTAGCAATGAAGAGTAAGGGAATAAATACAGGGAAATAATAACACATAACAAGCGGCATAAAGACAACATACTTTTCAGGGTTGCAACTAGAAATAAGGAGAAATAAAATTTTCATTCATCTCTGAAGTGGTTCAATGACTGTTTAAAAGCACATCAAGAAGTTGGGATGCTCTACAAAACTGTGAATTATTACAAATATGAAAAATGTCCCCTAGCGAGGATTATTATGAAGTCCTCCAATGCTTCAGAGAAATTGTAAAATACAGTTATTACTCCAGAAATGTAGAGGTTTTTCTGCATCATATGCTTGAGAGTAGCCACTTGACATCTACCGGTTTAGGAACAGACTGGACATTTGCAGTACTGGGGCTGAAGGCCATGGTTCTGCAAATGTTTATGCATGAGTGGAGAGTAATGACTGAGTCCTAAAAAATCACAGTATGCTGTGGGTGAGGAAAAAAATGTTGAGGAAAAGCAGAGGAAAGTGATTTTTTCAACCATATATAATAGAGTGTCCTTTAAGAGAACTCTTTCGTAGGAGTTATGTGATGAAAAGAAACTTCTATATTCATAAGTGGTGTTTTAGAAATATTAAAATGTGGAAGAGAAACATCTGCAGCCATTCAACAACTCCACAATGTTACTGAAATATGATTTTAATTAAAAAAAATAGAGCATTCCCCACTTGCCTTTCCTGCTCCCGTCCTAAAAAGCACTCTCCTTGCTTTAGTGAGCGCTAGCAAATCAACACCCTGTTAGCACAAGGTAGCTCTTGTTTGAATTGTGTACCCTGGAGATGCATAATGAGCGCAAAGGAACTGTTCCTCCGGGGTTCAGATTCTGAGGAAGGAGAGAAATTAAAGTGCCCTGCATATGCGGTCTGGATCCTGCGAAGGGAGTGGGAAAAATGAAAAATAAATCAATTTTGTGAATTTGAACTTGATACATAAAAGTTGGGCCATAAAACTATAATTTCCTTCACCCAATATTTTTTATAGCTGAAATTTCTATCTATGGGGGAGAAGGTTTATGGATAGAAGGCTAATGACATTCAGAAAAGATTCAATAACTTTCAAAGGGGTGCATTCAGAGCAGCAAGTATAGGTCCAAAGCAGATAGAAGAATATATAATTTCAAAGTCCAGTAAATGAACAACCAGAGAAAATAAATTTCATACCAAGGTAAAGTGAAACAGAAATTGCCAAATTGTTTTGGCAAAAACATACAATAAGAAATATAGATGGTCTGAAACCTTTAATTTTAGCTGAAGTACATTTTTTGTTGGTATGAATTATTTAACCCTTTTTAACTTTTACTTGTCTTAGCTTTATATTACTTCCAGAGAGAGAAAAAAATCTGAAATAAGAATTCAGAACTTAATTTAGAAAATACTGGAATATAAAAGCAAAATCAAATATAAGATTTTAGTATTTCTTTTCTTAGATTTTAAATTCACTGATGAAATAAACATTGTGAAAGTGATCCACAGGAAAAAAAAAACCAATGCATGTCTAATAACTGGAATTAATATTCTCGTATCTTTTAAATTTATTTGAAGCAATCAACAAATCCAGCAGCTTTTATTGGAGTTTGTCAGAGCTTTTAACCTTGAGTTTTGGTGTCCACAGCAAAACACTGATTGACTTCAGGTTTTAACCCTAACACTGCACCTGCAGATCTGAGCCAAAAATAGTAATCTGTATGCGGTAACTAGGCTGGTGAGAGGGGACAACAATTGAATTAAAGGAACTGAGTGTTAGAATCAGTTAAGGGGAGGGAAAATAGTATTTTAATAAATTAACTTGCTGAATAATGGCAGAAACTGCCATTTGTTACCTGATTGGTGATTTCTACAGTAATGCTGTTGACTTCAAGAGTCGGGCATTAAGATCTTTAGATGTCAGGGATCCATCAGGCACAAAGGACGCAGAGAACTGACTCGAAAAAAGTCAGGGTGGGGAAAAAAGCAGCTGCAGTGTTCCACATATAATGTGGATGCAACGATGGGCAGGCAACTGTGTCCCACCATGGGAGAATGATCAGGGGACTGGAGCACCTCCCATATGAAGATAGGCTGAGAAAGCTGGGACTATTCAGCCTGGAGAAGAGAAGGCTGTGTGGAGACCTCATAGCAGCCTTCCAGTATCTGAAGGGGGCATATAGGGATGCTGGGGATAGACTCTTCAGTAGGGACTGTAGTGGCAGGACAATGGGTAATGGGTTAAAACTTAAACAGGGGAAGTTTAGATTGGATATAAGGAGGAAATTCTTTACTGTTAGGGTGGTGAGGCACCGGAATAGGCTGCCCAAGGAGGTTGTGAACCCTCCATCCCTGGCAGTGTTCAAGGCCAGGTTGGACAAGGCCTTGGGTGATATGGTTTAGAGCGAGGTGTCCCTGCCCATGGCAGGGGAGTTGGAACTTGATGATCTTAATGTCCTTTCCAACCCTAGCTATTCTATGATTCTATGACAGTGAACCAGGCTGCTGGATTATTTATTCCACATCCTGTGGTTGAGTTCAGCTCCAGCAGCCCTGCTAGGGACTGCCTAGGAACTGCAAGGAAAGCAGGAGCCTCTCATCAGCCAACCTAGATTAACTTTAGGAGTAAGTGTGCTGCTTGTGCCATTGCTTTGCTTTGCTAGTCTTTTTTTTTTGTCAGAAGTTACCTTTGGAATTTTCAGCATGATGCTCCAAAGGGCTACAGCAGACCTCGACGAACAAGACGGCATTTATATTCGGTATCGTACCGATGGTAGCCTATTCAATCTAAGGCGACTGAAGGCCCACACTAAGACCCTAAACCATCTTGTCCGTGAACTGCTCTTTGCTGATGATGCCGCCCTTGTCGCCCACACAGAAGCAGCTCTGCAGCGTTTAACATCTTGCTTTGCGGAGGCGGCTGAGGTTTTTGGGCTGGAAGTCAGCTTGAATAAGACAGTAGTTCTCTACCAACCTGCACCCCAAGAAGATTATCGCCATCCCCATATTACCATCGGCGAGTCAGACCTTAAGACAGTTCAGCAGTTCAGCTATCTGGGAAGCATCATTTCCTCGGATGCCACGATCGACAAAGAGATAGACAACAGAATAGCAAAGGCATATACAGCCTTTGGAAAACTCCATAAAAGAGTCTGGTGCAATAAACACCTGAAGAAAAGTACAAAGGTCAGTGTCTACAGAGCCATTGTATTGTCTACTCTTTTATATGGGTCTGAATCATGGGTCATCTACCGTCATCACCTGCGACTCCTGGAACGCTTTCATCAGCGCTGCCTCCGTACAATTCTAAACATCCATTGGACTGACTATGTGTCTAATGTCACTGTCCTCGAACAGGCAGGGGTCACCAGCATCGAGGCCACATTGCTGAAACTGCAGCTGCGCTGGGCAGGGCACGTCTCTAGAATGAAGGATCACCGCCTCCCCAAGATCGTGTTTTACGGTGAACTTGCCACCGGTAGCCGCAAGAGAGGTGCCCCAAAGAAGAGATACAAGGACTCCCTGAAACAATGCCTTAGCCTTGGCCATATTGACTGCCATCAGTGGTCCACCTTGGCCTCCAATCGGGAGACTTGGAGGCACACCATACATAACGCCGCTGACTCCTTTGAGAGCTCACGAAGAACTAGTCTCGAGGAGAAAAGACAACACAGGAAGAATCGTGTCCCACCTGTTCCACCCAAGGAGACCTTCTGCTGTGCTTTTTGTAGCCGGATTTGCCTATCCCACATTGGCCTTCTTAGTCATCAGCGCGCCTGTAGTAAGCGTGGGTAAATGCCCTTCCCAAATCTTCGTTCGCGAAGTCAAGCCATGATGATGATGATGACCTTTGGAATTACTGGATATGTCTTGATGGAAGATCTAACTGATAACACACTTCTAGTGGGTTTAAGTCCATGAAATTTTCCCTTGAAGGCAGAAGAAACAGCCAGATAACCAGTGCAAGTCTACCTTTCTACTCATTACTTGTTCAAAGCTCTCTGTTTTGATTCACTGCTCTTTTCCTCACTTCATACTGCAAACTATACTTCAAACAAACAAGTACACCTTCAACACCAGTCCACCCCTTAATTCCTTTGGTTGCAGTCAGCCTGAGCCATTTAAGACAGCAAGTCCAAGAGGCCTGGATATTAATTTGAAAACAGCCATAATAAGGTACTTTTCAAGGAGGCTATTGCAGGTGGTGTTTAGAATTGCCTTCCCCTGCCTTCTTTTAAAACAGCCCTATTCCTGTCATAGGGACATTTCCTAGCCCAAACAGTGCAGCCCTGACTATGGCTCATCACGTCAGGGGCTTCTTGGAGATTCCAGTACTCAGTAAAACCAGAGAGCATTTAATTACCTCAGCCGGAAAGGAAGGTGCTTAGAAATTCTTGTGTTGTGGATTGCTTCTAGACTGGAGTGCATTTTTGTAGTTTAATCCCTGCAGCTTGCTTTGGCTACCTAGGCTAGTATAGGCTAGCTGGCCAGCATAGCCCCTTGGTGTCGTTACAAAGGCGTGCATTCAGCATGTTTAGCAGCTAGGTAAGTGTCCAGGCAGCAGCATTGAACTGAGCCCTGTGGTGTCAGAAGTATCTGTGCCATGGCATGTCAGCTTCTACTGGAGAACTATCATGAGCATACTGACAGACACTACTGTCTCAGCAATGATACTGCCCACAGATCTGATGCAGTCAGTTATACGTTGCTGTTAATAAGTTTGTCATTCTTGCACCACATCACTCTTTTAAATGGAATGGCTCTTCTAAGCGCCTAAGCATCTCTCTGGTACAGTTGTTAATTACTGAATAAAATTCACAATCAACATGCTAAGTATGTAATGCTATAGAAATATCTGTTGTGGATGAAGTGGTGAGTGTGGTACAGTGCTGAATGTTTTAGTCTGATTAAGCACTGCCACAACACACAGATCTGACCCTGGCTGCAGGTATAAACCAAGCAGAAAGAGCACTGATGGAGTGCATTGTGAGAAACAGATTTGGCACTGGAGACTGAGCAGGAAGAGAAAGAATATATCCTTCTTTACCCTGCTGCTGTATTCCCATCTTTGGCCATCCTTTCTCTATGGTTAACATTTGCTTTACTAAGATAATATTTTAATGTTTGTCCTTAATAGTGATTAAATTTTCTTCTAAAGGAAGCATAGTAAGTAAAAGTCCCTGTGGTCAAATTCTTAACATGAATAAACAGTCATATTCATTCCACTTTGGGATTGGCAAGTGCCTTCTCAAATACTCAGCAGCTGCCTGAATGCTCCATAGCTAAAAGTTCAAAGTGATGACCCCAGAGCTCTTAATAGATTGACATACAAATGACACAGTTCTAACTCTCTTGAAGGTTAGAGCACAAAACACATTGACCAGTATGCTGCAGCATCAGATTTCTCAATATGATTTTTATCTACTTATTAAAAGGCACAGGCTTTCACTATTTTCCATTGCTGAGTTTGCGATTCACAAGACTGATTTCCTTGCTGTGAAACTTCATGTTTTTGTCACTTACTTGTATGTGGAAGATTTGGGGAAGCTGGTGATGCCTCCAGGGTTTTTGTATCCTGCAATGCACTGGAAAATGTCTGCTTCACCCAGCTTATTGTCACACAATAAACAGTCTCTAAACATTTTGCTGTGCCTAACGTTTTTCTGCCATAGGCAACCACTTAATCTGCCTACACAGTGGAGCTAGCCCTGAGGGGATGCAAGATGTGTTGGAAAGGATAGATTTATACTAAAACATTAGTTTTCAGGACTGACTGGTAGAAAAAAATAGCTGTTCATTTGAGTTTTCCATCTATATCCTCAACTGTTCCAGTAACAGAAGTGTTAAAGTTTTCTCCAATCAGGGTTCCACATGGGTTGCTTCTATAAGCAGATTTGTTTGCACCTCAGAATCAGTACTGTATTTCTACTCTAGGTTTTACCCTTTTATCATATAAGCATCTTCTGTATAAACCAGACTTGAAAGGTACCCTTGTGAACCATGAGGAGACCAAAGTGAAAACCCGTGACAGCCAGTTGGAAATGAATTCAGCTCTCATGGTTTGACTCTCCATTTTGTTTACATTTGCATTAAGTAGCACAGCAGAAGGAGGCACTATGCCCAGGGTAGAGGGTGAACCCCTCTCCTTTGGGAGGCAAAGTAGACACTGAGTCTCCATTTAAACCTCATTATGACATCAATTCATGTGAAAAAAGAAAAATCACAGGTTTGTGGTTCAAGCGTGTAATAAGCCCTTTAGAAGCAAGCTGCTCTGGCAACATAATTTAATCCTTGCTACTTCCAGGTTTTTTTAAAATTATGTATTCCTCTCCTGTAAGAGAACCAGGATTTGTTGTGAATCAGGTCACCCTGTAGTTGTTTTACTTGAATGAAGAACTCACACTGCTTCTCAGTCTGACTCCTCTAATTTAAGATTACTACCTGAAACAGACTTATTTTATTTGGCTTTTTTCATGTTGACGGAGTGTAGAAGCTTGCAAAATGATCTCCAAGTGCTTCTATAGAATAAGACTTATAAGGCTTATTGTGGTAAGTGTGAGCAAAGTAACCATAAAACTCAGGCTGTCTGTGCTCCATGTGAGCTGCTTGGGTCTCAGTGGAGCTGAGCTCCCTGTCAGTGGAATAAGAAGGGTTTGCTAAGATTCTTTTTATAAAAGATAGATTTTCCAGCAAAGTCTTGTTCTCCTGGAGGTATATTAAAACAGCTGTGCATGGCCAGAGCTACTGCATTCCCATGTCATGAGAAGGGAAAATGAGAACTTTCAGCTTCACAATGTTTTGCACATCCTATTCTTATCAAAATCAATTATTGTTACGACAGCTAATGAGCATGCAGAATGGGCAGGAAAGGTGCTCACTGGCAAAAAAACAGCCTCGGTTTTGGGATTTGAAAAGAGCAGGCTTGAGCTCTGCATGTTGAAAACACTTCCCTTTCCTACTCCACAGGTTGTGGGCTTGATTTTTAGTTCAAGCTGAGGTGGTTATCACAAATGAACGGGAACAAGTGTGGTTTTAGGCCACCTTTGTGTTTTGTTGTATTTGCACTCTGGCTGGTGGTGGGGTTGCCCTGAGTTACAGTAACTCCAAGGCTGATCTAATTTACACTTGCATTGCCAAAAGTTGTTCTGGCAGCTGAAAATAGTGACATCTGCCAAGGGTGCAAAGGCAGGCCTGTGTGTTTTTTTCTGATCACATTGCATGGTATAAGAGCATATGCTACATCAACTGCTAAAGACAGCTAAAGCTGTCATACTTTTCCTTCATCAGCAAGCCTCCAGTCTCCCAGCCATCTCTTGAGGCACCTTTTACAATGGATGTAGTAGTCACAAGATGCAAAGGTCTGTGCTGGGTTTGTCTCATTCAGAAAGTTTTCACATAAATAGGGCATTTCTAATGTTCACGCTTTTCACACATCTGTCCCCTTATGATCAAATTAGCGTAAAAGGACCACTGAGACATGGACGGCTAAGAAAACATTCTTCCATCTTGAAACTATGGACTTACAAGTAATGTGGCCAGTTCTTTTATACGCCAGCAGGTGAAGCTGTTAGTATGTATTAAAAATAAATTAAATAAAAATTTGATGTGAAAACTGAATACCTTTCTTAAAAAAATATTGTTTCTCTTTTGTCTATTTCTAATTTTTAATTCTTCTCTCAAGTCTGGCAGTATATTTTTGTCATTTATTTATACCTATCTGAGAGCTTGTTTTAGTAATTCAGGATAGTTAATGCATCTGAACTCACAAATTCTTCTAGCAGGCACAGTTCAACTTCAGCAGACGTTCATACAGTCACCTTCATTTTCTGCTCTTGGAGATGTGGCAGAACATGATAGAGATCTGTGGAACCATGAAAGGTGTGCAGATTTTGTATTAGGACCAACCACCTTTCCTTCTAATATAAGAACTAGTGGTCATTACGTTAAACTAGAAGGAGGCAATCTCCAAATGAACAAATGAAAGTTGTTTTTCAGTGTCTAGCTAAGTTGTGGAAATCCTTTCCACATGATTCAGGTGTACTAAAAGCTTACAGAAGTTCAAGGGGAGTCTAGTAAAGTTCATCTGGAAAAAAAGGAAGGGAATTACTAAACACGGAAAAACATCTAGCTCAGGAAGTCATTGAACTCTCGTTAGCTAGAGGCCTGGAGGTTACTTAGGTCATTCATTTTTTCTTGTACTCTTCCTTAGGCATCTGATTTTGGCCACTTAAAGGCAGGATGGACTGGACATGCTTTGGGCTGTTCCACTGCTGTGGCTCTATATTGTATTATATTGCACATTATACTACAGATGCCTCAATATGTTTTGTGAAATACCCTGTACTCTTGTGTAAGTCACATGCATTCTTCAAAAAGCCTGCTTCTTCCCATAGACTGGGGGACTAACCTAAGGTGACAAGCTGAGATTTTTAACTCTTGATTACCAAAATTTAGATGAAATGAACCATTCTCTGCATGGCATAAGCATTTCCCAAAGAAAAGTGTGCTTCTATTTAAGGGAGACTTGGCTTGAAAGAGATTGCTTTCTTGCTGTGTTTGTAAAATTCATTTGCACTAATAAAGCTTTGCAAGTAGTAACTTTCTCAAGGAATGAGCCTTAATTCAGTCTGAATAACCAGAATCAAAACTTATATTTTAAGTTAGCTAACTGTTCATGAGCAGATTTATATACTATCAAATCAGCTCTAGATTGCTCAGAGCTTTTGGATTTACAGGGATAGGAAGGATATATAGATATGAATGTTTTTAACGTGTTTATATCAATATAATATCCATCAAAGAAGATTTTCTAGCAATATGAAGTGGTTTGAAGGAGCTGCTTGGGTAGCCTTCTATACATATATTTCATATTCTTCAGAATTATAAAACATTTTATATTAAATGAATAATCAGGTATGATTTACAGTAAATTAGAAGCTAAATGAATCATAAAAATCCCCGTCACTATTTTATTATTATTTACTGTTATGTGAATACTGAATAAAAAGTTCACATAACAATGTAAAGGGGAAATATAGTGTTTTCACATAGTTTGATTGTTATAAATATATGATATTTAGTGTCAGCTAGGAGCAGAGGAGCACCCTAGATCTTAGAGCATCTTAGAAAATACCATTTGATACACCTGGCTGAGACATTCTTTGCTGCTGACCTTAAGTGACAGAAGAGATGATAATGCTATTACAGTTTTTATTATACATTCTCATAGTAATGGTTGAATGCTAACATACTAATGATGTAGGTGGAAAGACTCCAGACTTTGGAGGCAGTATGAAGTGTTATTAAGACATGTGCCTTCCCATAGTCATCCAGCCTTAAAGCTGATGGAGGGCAGACCTGGAGTGGGATAGGATGTACTTCCCTAGAGGTTTCTTGGCAATGATTTGCTTTGCAACTCTTTTTTGATGGTTTGCAGCTCTTTCTGTAGCTCTTTAAGTGTAAGAAAGTGTTGGATTATCAGAGAGTATTACACATAAGGTGTGCTAGAATAGAATAGAATGGATAGAATAGAATACACATAAAGTGTGTTAAGAATAGAAGCCGGGAAAGACTTAAAAGTTAGAAAATGCTGGAAATAAGGTTGTATTCCATATTTTTATTGCTCTTTCTCTGTGTGCACATTATACAGTCCCTAATTATAAGAACACAGTATGTTTTCATAACAGCCCAATCTCACTCAGTGTTCACTGGCTGAGCAGCTATTCGGTATATTGTTTTCATTCTTCAATGTCTGGCCTCTCATTTATTTCACACTACTGAAAATCCCCTCTGGAGATCCCTGTTGTGCTGATCAACGTGATGCGTAGTGTTTTCTAGACAGTAATAAGTGTTTCACTGTATCTGTGCTGAGAGACGTGATGATATTCTCTGTTTCACAGATAGTGAGCATAGAGGCTGTATTTGAGATAGCCAGTCCTGAATGCAGTGTGTGCTCTCCAGTTTTGTATCCATGACTGCATTTGCCTTGAGGAGTACATGACTTCCCATGTGAAAGATAACTATTTATTCCTTTGAAACAGGAAAAATCATAGCCGTCTTCGAAGAATCAGGGTGAGGTTATTAGCACTCATTGCCAGTCACTGTCACTGGATATGACAAAACTGAACAGAACCACAATATAAAGTAAAACATGATCCTGACTTGATTTCAAATACTCAGTCTTTCAAGTGACTGTTCTCACCAGAGAGATCATCCTATATTGGGAAGGAAAAGATTTTTTAGCTCTATGGACAAAAGTTTTACTTTGTCAGTGGGTGTTAGGGTCAGACAATGGGCTTTATTTGCTCACCAGAGTAGATGGAGACATTGGAAGGGATTAATCTCATCTAACTTAGATGCCTGTAATCTTATAATGTAACTTAGGTTACTTTTTTGCTAATCAGAAATATTAATGAAACATATTCTTTCCAGGAAACAAGATATATAGTAACAAGACAACTCTTGAGGCCTTGAGACCATTTAATAAAGACAATGGGTATAATCAGGGAAATTTGGATAAAATGATCTATTAGAGGCAGTCATTAGTCTTTTAAAGAACATTTAAGATGATGTAGTATTAAGTGCTTTTACAATATTTTCTTTGCATACAGTATATAAAGCCAAATTCTTCTCAGAGGTTCATACTGATAGGAAAAAAGGCAAAGGAAAAGGTCTTTCAGAGAACAACCCTGAGCTGTATTTGCAGTGTGATGCACTCCTGATGTTTGTACAAGAGTGTGGTCATGAGGAAAAACTAGGAAACCCAGGTGTGACTGCAAGCACCAGGGAAGAGAGTGCTGTAGTGAATGCCTGGGACACACTTTCAATGTTTTTCTCTATCTAACCTCAATTTCCTCATTTCTCCTCAAATTTCCCTTGTCCAGATAACTAACAAAATCTGAAGACATATTTTCCTTTTGTACTCTACAGACACTCAACAGGGAAGGTTTCCAACTCAGTGGTTAAAATTGGGAAGATTATTAGCAGCCTAGGATACTGTCTTGTAATGGGATGTGTCAAGTGACTTTAAATCTAGAGAGTGTTACCAGGGTTTAATGAGCACTACCATGCTTAAATGCACTGTTTTCATCACTCTGTAGAAGACCAGGGTCTATTGAATCCTGTGCACTTATAATACGAGGAACATTTGTGATGAGTGAAAATGACGTGCAATTCCTCACTCTGATGCACAGAGGGAAAAGCATGGTAAATCATACATTTATGAAATGTAAATGCGAAAATGTGCCAGGCAGTAAGTGACAACAATATGGCCCATAATCCTGCCACAGTAAGACTGTTAGTTTACATTTCTGGCAGTTCTGATTGCTTTTTCTTACTGCCCCTTCCAACCTCTGGCAAATTAATACTGTTCATAAACTCTCTGTACTAAAGACATCCGAATTCTTTTGCCTGGCAGCCTGTTTTGGGAGACAAGTTTGGTACTACTGTAATCTACAGATTAAATTAATGAAAACCAACTTTTGAAACTCAGAAGAATTTTTCCTCAGATAATTTTATTACATAATTTTCCATCATGGAGCATTTAGACTTTCTCATGGAGAAGCTGGTATTTCTATTGGCAACAAAATGAGCTTTATTTTTAAAAGTGAAAACTTTAACAGCTACAGCACCATCAAACATTTCTGTTCTTCCCCAAATTCCAACTTGAACATGAAACAGTATATAAATATATTTGCCAATCTTTTATGTCTTTTCATAAGCAGAAAGACCTGCAATTTACATACCTTCTTATTGATATCTTTCTAAGAGAGAGCTACAAAGAAAATGTTTTAAAGCCTCAGGAACATGAAGCACTAATGCCAATTTTTATTTATCATTTTGCTCAGGTAGCATGAGCAGTCAAATAGAACAGTCACCTAATTCCTTAAAGATGAATTGAAGACATTGATTGATATATGACACACTGACCAAATCTCACAGCATTTATTGGACAGTAATGCATCTGAGCAAATCAGTAATGATTTTATGCAGTCACCATAGAAAATCTAACTTATGTGTAGTGCTTTAGTGCTTCTGTAGTTAGTTTAATAAAATCAGAAACTTAAAAAAAAAGAGGATATTAAGGAATTTATTTCAGAAAGTGTCTTGGGCTCACTTGTAAAGTTATTTTTCTCCTTAGTAGCTGGTGCAGTGCTGTGTTTTTAGCTTTAGTCTGAGAACAGTGTTGATAACAGACCAGTATTTTAGTTGTTCCTAAGTAATGTTTGCCCCAATCAAGGGCTTTTCAGTCTCATGCTCTGCCAGTGAGGAGGGGCACAAGAAGCCGAAACAGGGCAGAGACAGGACACCTGACCCAGACTAACCAAAGGGGTATTGCATATGACAGAACGTCATGCCCAGTATATAAACTGGGGGGAATCACCCAGAAGGCCCAGATCGCTGCTCAAGTTGGGCTGGGTATTGGTTGGTGGGCGGTGAGCAACTGTATTGTGCATCATTTGTGTTTATTGTTTTTTTTTTTTCCTTCTCCTTTTAGTTTTATATTCTCTCCTCTTGTTATTTCCCTTATCATTATTATTAGTAGTAGTAGTAGTAATTTTGTATTATACTTTAATTACTGGACTGTTGTGAACTCAACCTGTAGGGTTCCACGAGCTGGAAGGGTGAAGAGAGGGGTGAGTGAGTGGCTGTGTGGTTCTGAGTTACTGGCTTGGCTTAAATCACAACAGAAAGGATTAACAAATCTATCACAGAATGATCACTCCTGCTATCTTTCCTTTGATAAATATTCCTAAAATATAAACCTTAAAAAATCTCTAGACAAATACCATGCTGAAAGTCCTCGTGACGTGGCCTGTTTACTTGTATGCAAAGAGGGTAAATTCCCCTCTTGAACCATGAGCAGTTTCTGTGTAATAACTTCCTAACAAATCTTTAGTTCATTGAACTAAGTAAAAGAAAGTGGTAGCGTTCTGTTATATGAGTGACTGCAATCTGTTTCTCCAAAGTCTGTGCTACTCTTATGTTTCAATGAGATGATTACTGTATTATTTTTTTTAATATGGGGACAAGCATAAAAGGGCAGGTGAATCTTCACGGTTGTATTTATGTATGCCAAGAGCTCCTTACTCTCTAACATACTGTTTGCATGACTAGATACTAAATATGGGAATGTGGTTGAAGTAATCATGAACATGTCTTTGTAGCATAGTTAAATGTATCTCAAGTCACTTGGCTTTAAGGAAAAAAATTATACTTTTATACATTGGTTGTTTATCGATAGTTTTTAATATGGTAAAATTATATTGACATGGCAAGTTGTCACTTCTTTAATTTACAGTTTTTAAAGAAATTTTTATCTTTCTGAGGCTTGATTTCCACCCAACTTGAAGTACATTTTCTTATTTCAGCTCCTGTACCCAAAGTCCTTAGTGACTTTGTACACCTATGAAAAAGATGAGAAGTTCTGTTGTAGATTTTCCATATATCTGGGGAAAGGCTGTATTCTTTGTTTACTCTTTTGCACAGAATACACCACATTGCTCTTTTAGTAATCCCAAATCAGGTTCATATAACCGGCATTCTCTTTTCTTCTGCTGGTATGTGAAATTGAAAGGATTAAGTACCACTGCAGCAGGGTGTTCATGACTGTGTGATCAGCCCATTCCCACTTGGTTAGTCTGTCCACTACAAAGTACTCAGACCCGAAAGACAAGAAGCAGTTGTTTTTTTTCCTCCCACCTCTAGAATTAGAGTTCCCCTTGCAATCTCTTAGAAGAATAATGCAACAGTATTCTCTGCCTAGTTTGGATTTAATAATTTTATATGATTTACTGAAAAAGCATATGAGTTTATATTAACACAAAATATCAATGTCCTACAAAGATAAATTCCAAATAGCAAAACCACAGCTGTGTCTTGGGGATTCAGAAATTTTTCAGGACAGTACGAATAGATGGCATTTGGAAAGGCACTGTCATGGGTTTAGAAGTAGCAGTCAATTTTTTATCCTTCTTAGTAGCTGGTGCAGCGCTGTGTTTTGAGTTTCAGTCTGGGAACAGAGCTGATAACACCGATGTTTTTAGCTCTTGCTAAGTCATGTTTATTCTGACCAAGGACTTTGTGAGTCTCGTGCTCTGCCAGGGAGGAGGGGGAGGCTGGGAGGAAGCAGAGACAGGACACCTGACCCAAACTGACCAAAGAGGTATTCCATACCACAGCACGTCATGCCCAGGGAGGTAACTGGGAGTTACCAGGAAGGGCTAAGGGGTCTCTTTGAGGGTCAGACTCATTTTGGCAGGTGGTATCGTATTCTTTTGTTATTTTCTCATCATTATTATTACTGGTGGTAGCAGTAATGGTTTGTGTTATACCTTAGTTACTGGACTGTTCTTATCTCAACCCATGGGAGTTGCATTCTTTCGATTCTCCTCCCCATCCCTCTGGGAATGGGGGGGGGGGGGAGGGGGGGAAGGGGGGAAGAAAGAAGGAGGGAGGAAGGGGGGAGAGTGAGTGAACAAGCTGCCTGACTGGTTTTAAAACACAACAGGCACATATAGAGAGTGTTGGAAAAGATAGATTTAATGTTGTCTAAAAAATGTCCTCTCTAACTTTAGGGTTACTACTGAAATTGTTAGCTACTTCAATAAAGTGGTCAGCAAACACCAACTGCATTAGTTACTCAGTATTCAGCTGTGGCATGTGTAAGGATGTAACAATGTCCATTGCTGAATAAGCAACCTTTTACTTAAGTGAGACAGCTTAACAGGGAAGTTTCTCACAGATGTAAGGTAAGAATGGGGTATCCTATGTAGACCAAACATACACTGTATTTGTTGTTTTTCTCTATGGGTCCAGCAGATATCTCCCTGTCACTCATCCTGTGCTGTGTTGTTTCTGTTGTGGGCTTTGCTAAGGCAATGAAAGATACGGAACTCTCTCCATTGAGTGCTTTGGTCTGACATGTTTTAACAAAAAGCTTCCATGAAATATTCTCTTTCCTGCTGGCCTGTGATAGAATCTGTGTGTCAGAAGTTGCAAAGGCTTTTGAAAAGAAGAGATATGAGTGCATAGCATAAATAAGGATTTTCCCATGTAAATGGAAATTGTGTCCTTTGCGACTGTGATCAACAGGAGGGGTAAGACACCTGTTATATCAGTTTGACCTTGGTAAAAAATATTTCATTTTGATTGTGAAAGAAGTTAATTCGTTATAGTGGTTAATGTGCTGCCTTCATTATGTACAATTTCTGAGTCCAGGGAGGTTGTGAATGTTCCATCCCTGGCAGTGTTCAAGGCCAGGTTGGACAAGGCCTTAGGTAATATGGTTTAGAGCGAGGTGTCCCTGCCCATGGCAGGGGGGTTGGAACCTGATGATCTTAAGGTCCTTTACAACCCTAGCTATTCTATGATTCTATGATATCTTTCTCAGTGGAGGAAATCTCTGCATTTTTCAAAGCTCAACCAATCACGCAGAAAAAGCTTCCTGCTAAGAGGAGTTACTTGTGAGGACTGTACACATTTTGGGAAGCAGCTTAGGTGACTGAGCAAAGATAGTGGGCTTCAACAGAAGAAAATTGCTGTAACCCTTCTCATTGTATTTAACTGAAGAATTTTAGTATGATACCTGGAGAAACTCAAGCAAAAACCAGATATAACTTTCCAGATATGATAGCAATGAAGATTATAATTCTTTGACAGAGAAATCTTTACAATGCAAAATTATAAGATTTTTTTTAATTTTATATTAACTGCTCAATGCTATCCATTTTAGAAAAAATTGTTGATACTTTGACTCTTTTTCATGCCTGCTTGGAGTAGACTGATATGTAACTACTGCGTCCTAATATATAACTCATTTGTCATCTACAACTTGATGCACCAGCAAACTAATATAGTGACAACAGAAAGATGATCAAGCATTTTTTACGAGCTTGAATGTGATCTTTCTTCATAGTTTAGCCACATTCACTTCTAAACTGGCCTACCCAAAACAAATGGACATTTCCACATGATGCAATGGATTTTGAAGTGATAGGGTCATTCTTCACTTACCTCAATGATAAATTTCCCCTATTTGTGTATTCTATCACTTGCACAGCTTTCAGCAGTTTTGTTCTCCCATGGGATAAAACGTTTAAGGATACTGAGAAGAGTCTATACTCTTTGATTTTAGTTAGTAGCTTTCTTTACTGCCTATGAAATGATAGCTTCAGTTCTTAGGTCTCTTTTTAATTAAATGAAATTGATACAATAGTAGAAACAAAAGTCTTAGTCAAATCAGGTTCTTACTGAGAGAGGCGCTATTCAAAGTTTCAGGAAATTTTCCTCACATTAGGGAGCTTAAGCACAGATGCACAAAATATTTAGATGCTTACTTTGCATTAGAATCTATAATAGGTGTCAGATTTAGCTCACAAATTAAGACACCCAATTTGTATGTTGGCATGTACACATCTTCCTATGTGCTGGGTGCCTCCACTGTAATTGTGATTAATGGATTAGCTGTATGCCTTAGCTGCCTGAATATGGACACGAAAGACCACTTGAGATGATCCAGAGTGGGGACTCAGATCTCCTTTAGGAAGCAGCATATTGCCAGTCTTTTGGAAAACTCAGGGCATCTCTAATGTGTTAGGTAATTTTGTTCAGCCAACTGAACTGTCACAGCCAGGGGAGCAAAGAGAGTTATTCAGCTGACCAAATTTTAGTATCTACTTTAGATGCCTAAATTTGAACACCCACACACCTTTGTATATCTAGTTCTTTCTATCTGAAAAATACACTCGACATGACTTTTCTTTTGGTTCTATCAGAATGTGGAAATTTTTTCAGCTTTGATAAACAACCATTCTTGTTACCAGCGAGAATATGACAGTGAACAACTGAGCAACCTCACAGTAAAAAATATTTTCCATATGCTAAACAGGATTTCCTGTACATGAGCTTGTGCCTGTTGCCTCTCACCCTTTCACTAGTCACCACTAGTAAGAGTCCTTCTCCATCTTCTCTACTGTCCTGCATGAATCTTTCATACATGTACCCATGTGTATGATATTGCTGAGCGTTGTTTTCTCTAGGCTGAAAAATCCTTCCTCTCTCAGCCTCTCTTCATATGTGAGATGCTGTAATCTCCTAATCATCTCTGTAGCCCTAAATCATTTGTTGCTTGTTCCTCTTTAAAGGAGCTGTATTGCTTCTTTACACTGCATAGTTTCAAAACATATTTTAGCCTGAAGTTTCACTTCCAGCATTTGTGAAAAGTTTTCCACTTTTAATTATTGATTTTTCTCCCTTTTTTTTCACCTCTAACCATAGGTTCCTAGTTGCCAAACCACCCAGGGAAGTTGGAAGCACTCCTGGAATGCCTGGCAGATTTTGCAGTGTTCACCAACCAAATGATTTTGTTTTTCTTTTCAAACCCCATTGGTGAGCTTGGGAAAATAAATTATTTTTATGCCTCCAACAATCTGCAAAGTAGCTTTTATATGTAATTTTGAACTTTGTTCTCCATTCACAGGCTCTGTTTCCTCCCTAGTCCAACTATTACCACCTGGCCTTTAAGTCGAGGAAGATGAAGAAATAAATGCATAATACTTGCTGATGTTATATGGGAATAAGTATAATTAGTATAGGCTTCCTACAAAAACACAAAGTATTCTTTCAGGTGTAAAGACATAGCCTCACTAAGTAACAGTCCATCAAGAGCCATTAATAATATAAGAAATATGTTGTCATGTGTCCTGGGTTCAGCTGTAGCAGTCATTTTTGTCCTTCCTAGTAGCTGGTTCAGTGCTGTGTTTTCAACTTTAACAACATCATGTTTAATCAAGTAAAGGGAAAATTGTTACTAGGTAAATGAACACCAGTCATATTCCACCTTCCCAACCCCAGGGTGGCTGATGAGCTTAAGGAGTAACCAAAGGGCCTTATTTTGGCTACTGTGCTTGTGGTAGACCTGAATGACTATTTATCATGAATGGCTATCATGGTGTGACTGATGCACATGTGTACATTATGACAGTCCTTGGAGTCTTCTCTGAAAAGTTAAAAATCATGCTTTAAATACAAAATGACTGTTAGAATGAAAATCTTGGGACGGAGCTTATTCTAAAAAGATTTGCAGTTGTAAGCAGTAAGGTTTAAAGCAGTAACTTCACCTGCTTATAGAAGATGGATAATTATCAGTATTCCTGGACTCTCTGTACATCCTCAGATATTGTGACTGTTCTATACCTACCCAATCCCAAGGATGTTTCATATGTTCAAGACCAGGTTGGAACACTATTCAGGATCCATACAGACAAACCTCTGTTATCAGGGGCTGGCACCCTTCAGCTTTTTACTTTAGGAATTCTAGATAATAATGTGATTTATATATGTGATAGTATTTTATCCTGTGCTCCCAATGAGAAAACTGGTAGCTTAAAATAAAAAGTAAATGAATAAATGTCCTGTTCTGCTGATGTGTATGATGAAATTTACTATGGCAGAGAATCACACAAAACTTTTCACCCACATGCTGGCAAATAAAAAACTATTTATTCTACCCTAAGAATTTCATTTTCATTCAACTAATTTGTATCATTACACTTTCAATCATTCCCTCTCTCCTGAGTTTTCAGAAAGGTCTTAGAATGGTAGATTCAGAAACTTAAACAATTACTCACATATTGAATATATGTTTTTAACACAGGCAGTAACATTAATGTCTTCTGTTTGGGAGTAGGCCCAAATATTGTTCCAAACAAAATTTTTAGTGTGGTTCAGCCTCCTTGGGAATCCTGTCCATTGGCTATGTGCTGAAGGTGTGAAAAAGCTTAAATGATTGGAGTCATAACAGCGCCCTTACGTTTTGGAAAAAAAAAGGTGTAGTAAGTTTTAGTATTAAAGAAGAACAGACTTACGTTTACTGGATTTCTCCTGAGGCAGTCTTGTGAGAAAACCCTGTGTGTCTTACCTAACTTTAGGAAATAAGAGCAGCCCAGACAAATAGTTTATGTAAAATTGAAGATGATTAACTTTCTACTGCAAATTCTAGACAACTTTTTTTTCTTCTTCTGTTAGTTGTGTCAATTATACTTATTTTTGTTAATTTCTACAATAACCTCAGGCTACACTTCTCATGTTTTTGTTCCTGGAAACATGCAAGAGAGTTAGTATCTTATAAGAAGCAGAATCAGCTTTGAATCCTATTTAACTCCTTTTCTCTATGGAATTTTGTAGTGTATTCTACAAGTCAGTGAGTGAAAATAAATAAATTGTACCTAAAGTATTTCTTATTAATCTGTAACATGTTGTTGACATTTCTTATATCTTAGAATTGTCGTAAATATACTTTGAACATATTTCATTATATCTTTGATGGGTGGAAGGATCTGCTTTCTCTTTTCTTTTTTTCTTTACTTGACATAACTTATTTCACTGAGGAAATTTCCTTTCTTCATTTCCTGTATGTGTATATTCACCTTTTTTTAGGGAAGATGGTTTCTTGGGAGTCAATGTTTGTCACCTTTCTATAAACCAAACTCTGTACTATGCATTCTGCACTGAAATTATGCCATTTGAGTTTAAATTAAAGAGTAAGATTTTTTCTGCTAATTCTTAGATGCACATTAAAAACAGATGGAGTAGGTGTTTCAGAGATTTTCCAGGTAAAATTCACAAAATTACAAGAACATTAAGAAATTACTAGGAAACAATGTAATGACAGTGAATTTGCATGTAATGGTACGGCAAAGTTACTACAGTGGAAACTGGATATAAACTTGTTTAATGCTTTTGATCATTTTACTGGAAAAACATTTCACAACTTGAAAACATATTTTTGTCTTCCTTGGTTTGATGGTCAGTAAAAATTCCTGGAAGCTGGTATTAAATTGTCTTTCTTTGTCCCAGAGATCACGTGGTAGCAGCCACCAAATCACAAAATATGAGAGAATGTATGCATGTTAAAAACTCTATGCTTTTACTATTTGTCTGTCATTTGAATCATAGGTGCTCCAAGCTGGAATAAAAATAAATGTTGTAGTGGTATATTAATGAATCTGTCCTGAACAATTATCTTAAAATGATGAGGATATAAATTAAATTCTTCTCTACTGTTTTGGAGGAATCTTCTACTCAATTCAACTGTCAAATCAAGTCAAATGTCAGCATAATTGGTTGCAAAGTAGTCCTTAATAAGTCCTTAGTAATCAGTATTTCAACTGTCAGTCTAATTTAGTGTGACTGCAATGCTCATAATTATAAGAAGTTTTAGAGCTGTAGTTAACCACTGGAGAGGCAGGGGGGCCCACAGAATGCTTCGGTGAGCTGTCAAAGAGATCAGAAACATTTTAAAATGTGAATGTGCTTTTAACCACTTTACTCTGTAAAAGGAGTATGTTAAATGTCATCTTTAAAGGCGTCTCTGTGGTAATAGCATGGACCCAACGAGATGTGAATAATACAATAATTTGCTGCCATTTTACAAAGTGATATGATAATAGCACTGTGCCATTACTTGGAATACTTCTTATTAAGTGCTTTCAGATTAAATATCAAATGCCCTATTGTTCTACCTAAACAACTTATCTATCAATTTTCTGATATTTTTATCCAAAAGAAAATAAAATTTTAAATGTTACCATAAGGTTCCTATAGTAACAGTTTTGAATGGAACACATACACTGTGCTGATAAGTGGAGGAAACAAAACAAAACAAACATTGCTCAATTAATGTAATAGGCACAAAACAGCAGGAAGGTTTCTTTGCGTGACCTTGGAATCCCTGACTGTGACTTGCCTTTTTTTTTAACCCAGATCTAATTCAGGGAAATAAAGTATAGCATTTAGTATAATCTTAAAGGTTACAGGCATGATTAATTTTCAGGACTGTCTCTCCTTTTCTGCTGGTATTATTTAACATTGTTTAGCAATCGCATGAGATAGATGATACCAGCAGAATATTGCAGTTGCAATTCTTCATATGCATTTCCACAGCACCTAGAACAGAAGCATTCAGCTAACTGTTGTTGCACTTAGCTGACATTTGCTAGGTTTTGCCAAAACCCTCTGGCTATTTTAGAAAGTCCACTCTGCACATCAGTGTTTGGGAACTGAGGCATGCTGTGAGAATATTAAGAACAAGGTACTTCTTTGGGAAAGATAAGGAGGACTCATCTGACCAAACTTAGACCTGTAGCATCTTTAGGTTCTGGAAAACAACACACAACACTTCTAAAGTACAATTAATCTATATGCTTCAGATGTCTACTTGCAGATGCAGTTCCTTAGAAGTGCGTGTCCTTTCCATCAACCATGTTAGGTGAGATGAGTCCAACACCTATCTATAATCATTGTGATGCCTAGGCAATAATTTTGATTGGTCCAAGCCTTAGTATACCCTTTGACTAGCTCCAGAATAGATACTGCTAAGATCGCTAGGACTGCATCATAAAAACTTGAGGGGGACATCACAGAAATGCAATGGGGACATTGTGGAAACCTGAGGGGGACATATCTGTAATTCAGATTAGGCTATTTTTTGCTTGATACGGTGTGATGTAGTGACCAGGAGAGACTGGTATCTTTAGAAGAAGACACAGGATGGATTAATTAGACACCAGGGACTTTGGTTTGTTTGGTTTTGGGTTTTTGTTTGTGTGGAGGTGTTTTGTTTGTTTGTTTGTTTGTTTGTTGTTTGGGGAGAGGGGTTGTTGTTGGTTTCATTTTTTTTTTCTTCCTCAGAGCAATCTTATCTGACACTTTTGAGAAAAGCATAGAGAGCTCATTCCCTGAGTTTAGGTAGCTGGCTCATGGCCACAAGTTATGTGATGTAGTAAGTTGGTCCTGAGTAACTGTAAGCATCTAATTTGCTTCCAGCATTCATGCATCCACATTCTGTGTCAGAAGCAGATTTTAAACCTCATTGGAATTTCTGAAAAGAAGGTGGTAGTAGGAGATGAACATGAAAAACCAAAACTCTCAAGAGAAAGATTCAGCTGTAGTGCAAGCGGGATCATACTATGGCTTCAGCACTGACACCAAGGAGAGGTTGCAGCCTATGAAGGTGGAAGACATGTTTTCATCACTTTTTCCCTATAATTTAAATATTTTAAATCAACTTAAAAAAAACCCACTTTTCACAGTTAAAAGTGTGGATAGAGTGACTTTGTGTGTATTTCAGACACGTAATACTCACAAGCCCAAAACAGGCAAATAGTTTAAATTGTCCATTCTTAGGTTTCAAAAAGAATTCATGAAGAACTTTAAGGCTTGATTTATGGTGGTAAAAAAAATAAAAAAAAACCCAATCCCAACCTCCTTACTTATAACTATTTTTTATATTAAATATTTAAGCCTTTTTCTTTTTGATAGGTAGTCAAAACTCCTTTAATTTCTGCTGTGACACAGGCTGCAAATGGGAATTATAGCAACGTGAATCAAAGTGGTAAGAGTTGTGAATGAGTTGTGGAGATGGAGAGATATCCCACCAAAATGAAATAACTTTCCCTTTAAAATCTTATTCAGCTTCTACAGTAATGATGGTAATTTTCAAATGAGAACATTGACACCTATGGTTAGTAGAAGTAAGAGCAGAATATGGCTTATCTCTTGTTTTTAAAAGTGTCAGTCTTTAAAATTTCCTAGAAACATTTGTTTTAGCCTCTAAATTCTGTTTAGTCCCTTTAACTTCTGTTGAAGAGACCAAAAAAACTAAAATTGAATCATTAACTCCACTAACATAATATTTCATAATTAGTAGTATTTGGGGCAACTTTTGATGCTTTCCAGCAGTGGGTCATGTTTCTGTTTGAGAGCTGTCACAGCAACTTTAGCACATACAGAGAGTAGCTGTAATTATAATACATTACAGAGCTCCATTTGCTCCAAGAAAAAATCTCCACAGATTGTGGAATATACTTATCTCTATTTAAAAAAATTACTTTCTGTGCTTTACTTAAAAGAATTCACTGCTTTATTTAGACAGTATGTAAAGAGTTTTATTTTAACTTGTAAAGCCAAACACAAATGATACAGTTTAGAAATTGAATAATATTTAATGGCTTTTCATGCTAGCTGGTATAAAGGTGTCAAGTTGGTGGGTTTTTTTACGGTAGATGTTTCTTTCAAGCTGATAATATTAGCATATGAAGATATAAAGTATTTTTTCCCTGATTGTCAATATATGTATCTACCTAAACAATACTGCATAGAAGGTTATCCTTCAGGCAGCACTGGGCACAGTCAGCATGGTGCGGGGTCTATCCATGAGATAAACAGCTGGCAGTTGTGGAATGTTTTCTCTTAGCCCTGCTTTGATGTGTTATAGTAATTCAGGCAAAGATGCCTACATTATACCAGTTGTTTTTTTTTTTAGATGAACTTGCAAAATATGATTTCCAGGTGTGAAACTGTGATTGTCTCTGAGATGGCAAAACAGTAAAAGGTAACAAACGGAAAAAATTTCATGTATGATTTTGTATTCATAAGTTTGATGTGTATATCACAGGATTAAAAAAAAATAATAAATTATTAGTTATCTTTAAAAACAGAAAGGCAAAAAAACTTCTTCAGGTGACTATGGTGTATCAACAAAGAATGTCAGGAAAACCTTGCTCCTGTCGAGTTTGTTACCTTCTTACTGAACATCTTTCAATTTTAGATTTACTAAGCATGTTACTGTTGCTTTATTTGAAAACTTGGTAGACATGAGATTCTCAGTATTCTTAAAACAGAGCAGTTATCACAATTATAAATAGTTTTATGAATGTTGATCAAGTAAAAGTATCATCTATCTCAGACAGATAGATATTAGTTGTCTATCTCAGTCCTCTTTTACTGCAGAGGTGATACGTCTGTTGTAGAAACGTTTTATTTGCCATGTCTTTATGATATGAATAGCTATGTTTATACAAAGTTTTACATAGACAGAATATGGAGAGATTATTTTTTTCTAAAATCAAAATAAGTCACAGCAAGCAGAAAAGCAACACGCCAGTCCTCTGTGGTGATTCATGCAAGTGAAATGCTGTATTTGAAATAAATGTGCCTGAAGCCAAGAATATTTTTATGGTCAGAATACAACTTGATACACATGGTTCTCAATGTGAGATTGGTTTGCTAGATTTTAAGCTATATAAAATGGCAGTGCTGTAGAAACGTGAGTCTCCTACGATTAACACAGTATAATATTCACATATATTTTTTAATATGTTAGTCTTAATTTTGTTTCATGCATTTTAAATTGTTTTTATTTTGTGCTATTGTTAGTAACATGCTTCTGCAACCAAAAAGTAGTCCATTATATAAGTAAGAATGTTACCAGAGTGCAAATCTTAGGGTGTATGAGCTTTTGAATAACTTCATAGCTTACAAGTAATTTTACTCCCATCTGAGGTTTTGTGGGCATTTCTGACACTTTGAAGATAATCAGAACAATGCTGTACATTACTGATTTAAATGCCCATCACGTACAGCAAGGCATAATCAGTGTATATTTAGAGTTAAGTTTGCTCATTCTCAATGTTTATGTACTAAATTGCGAGAAGACATACCAGTAAAGGTTGAGGCTAGGGAAACAGGCCCTTTAGAAGCACATGGATTTGAAAATGTAGTGTGCCCCTTTCCTACCAGAGCCATAGTAGTGCTACAGCGTTGGCATCCTGCACAAGACTTCCTGGTGATGGCCCACCTCACCAATGAGGCTTGTGGGGTTGGACTGAGGCCCCAGCACACAGAATGGCGCTGCAGGAAGGTGTAAGCTGTATGCCCAATTATGGGTGAACATGAGGAAAAGAAATGTCATGTGTATTTTGAGGTAGACATATGAGATAGGACCAGTGATAGGGGCCAGCATCAGAAATGTAGCACCCACTGGAGGGCTGTTCTGGACTCAGGCCTGAAAATCATTGCTGCTCTTCTTGGTCAAGGAGGTGGTAGGATCATGGGATAGTCCAGGTTGGACAGGACCTCAGGAGGAGTTAGTCTGAGCTTAGACTCAGGTGGCTCAGGGTCTTATCCAGCTGGGTCTTGAAAATCCCCAAAGATGGAAAGAGACTGAGCAATTTCCTCTAAAGTTTAACCATCCTTATGAGGAAAAAAATATTCAGTCTGGAGCTCTTTTATTTCAACTTATGCACTTTGTGTCTCATCTGCTCATCACGTCCCACTGTGAAGATCCTGATTTGTCTTCCTACAACTTCCCTTTCAGTGCTGGGGGGCTGCTGTTTGGTCCACTCAAAGGCATCTCCTCCAGGCTGAACATGACCATCTCCCAGGTATCATGACAGCCCTTTGCTGACTCTAATCCACTCTATCCGTGTGTTGCCTTGTACTGGGGGACCAAAACTGAACAGAGTGCTCTAGTAGCGGCCTCGGGGATGCTGAGTGGAGGGAGATAATCCCTTCCCTCATTGTACTGGCTCTGCTCCTGCTAATGCAGCCCAGAAGGCTGCTGGTCCTCTTCGCTGCCAGGTCACTGCTGGCTTACACTCAGCTTGCTGCCCACAAGAGGAATTTAAACAGCAAAGAAATACAAGCTAGATTTCTATTTTAAACTAAATAGCTTATTTTTAGATCTTTCCCTTACAAATGTGGTCTTGCAAATATGACTTGGAAAAAAATGTTGTCTGGAAGCTGAAGAGATGAACCACATAACTTTATATTTTGCCTCCAAAGCCTAGTCTCCTTTATTTATCTCTTTAAATAGCTTCCTTTCACAGTAAGGTTCTATGTCACCAGTTACCTCTATGTTAATTAACTTGGGGCTTATATTATATAGCCATCACTCTTATGCTGCCTTTATGACAACTTCATGTTCTGGTTTCAAGAAGCCATTTATATGAATAAAAAATGGTAGAAACAGGTAACTACCCAGATCACCGCAAAATCCTCAAACCAGCTCTGCTATTTGGAGCCTTAATCTGGATCCAGCAAGAGAAATATCAGCTGTCATGGTAGTTCCCTGCATCATCTTGAATTTGTTGGGTCTAGTTATGTAACTAATATTTTATATTTCAGTATGATTCAAAATGGCAGTGGCAGTTTCATTTTCTTTGTGTGTGTATTTTTACAAATGCTGCACGTGACTACTGTTGTTTTCCTATATTTTGTAGAGTTTTGCCTGTTTCCAGGAAAATTAACAGTATGGTAGTAAAGATCGCTAGCATACACATTAACAAAAAAGCTTTTGGAGATGATCCTCTTTATTTTTATGGAGAATTCCGTCCAACCTGGCCTTGAATACTGCCAGGGAAGGGGCGGCCACAGCTTTTCTGGGCAGCCTGTTGCAGTACATCACCACCCTCATAGTAAAGAATTTCTTGCAACTATATAATCTAAATCTGCCCTTTTTCAGTTTAAAGCCATTCCCCCTTGTCTTATCCCTACATGCACTTGTAAAAAGTCCCTTTCCATAGTTCTTATAGGCCCCCTTTAGACACTGGAGGGCTGTTCTAAAGTTTCCCCAGATCCTTTTGTTCTCCTGGTTGAACAAAACCAGCTCTCTCAGTCTGTCTTCACAGGAGGGGTGCTTCAGCCCTCTGATCATCTTCATGGCCCTCCTTTGGATTCACTCAAGCAGGTCCATGTCCCTCTTGTGTTGGGGCCCCAGGGCTGGATGCAGTACTGCAGGTGGCTTCTCATTAGAGTGGGTACAGGGGGAGAACCACCTCCCTTGACCTGCCGGTCAAGCTGCTTTTGATGCAGCTTAGCACAGGGTTGGCTTTCTGGGCTTTTTGTTAGCTAATAGGATATCCTGAACTATTGTTTTTAAATCCTATCATAATGCTGAAAACTACCACTTACCATGATACTTTGCAGTTTTGTTTAATTTTTGGTTTTCCCAGTGTCAGTGAAACTGTACCAAGCAGTATAGTTCTTAAGAAAAACAATCAGGTTAGAGAAGCTTTCAAATGGAAATCCTAAATGATGGATTGCTACTTACATCCTTTCTGCACAGATTAGAGGCCCAGGTTGTCTATGCAGGTATCTTTTAAACTTACATTAATAGCCTCACACAAACACCTTTCACGACTCTAATTACATGGTACACAAATAGAATGCACATAAGAGCTTCATGACTTTTAATAGCAGAAAATGATTACCAAGCTTTAAGAAACTTCTCTAATATGAATAAAGTGTACTGTGGAAAAAAAATATCAATTTACTACTGGAATAGGAAATAAACTGGGTTTTGTTAGTTCTTCACATTCAAGAACAGTTTTAAGATCCTTAAACTAGGGTTATGAAAAGTGTCATACTTTTTCAATATTTACCATCTGTTTTTCTTATGATCAGTATATAATGAAATGCCAATTAAAAAAAATGCCTTATATATCCTGCTGAAAGAGAGAACTATTGCTTATTTCAGTAGAGTGGAATGGAAAGTGAGGAACAGAATTCAAATACCTGTTCAATGCATATTTTTGTGAAGGGATCACAGCCTTTTCTTTACAAGCTCCTGAAATGGTTTCATAGTTGGTAAGATGGATCTTTTGGTTTGGGGCTTTTATTTATTATTTTTTTTTAGGTAAAAGAAATAAAAATCAATACTGTAATCAATCAGAGAGGCACTGACTGATTCCTCTGGCAGTCCCCTACAACAGAAGTTGATGAGGTCAGATAAGGACATGACAGACTGTCAGTGTTGGATAAACCATTTCTCCTGGGTGGATTAATACGATATTTGTAGCTGCAAGGAAAGACTGCCATTTCTGAGTGGTTTTTGAAGGGGTTGGGAGGAGGGTCAAATGAAAGTTATTTTGATCAGCCCTATAGTCAAATTACCAGTCAGTTAGGTGACCTTAAGTCAGTCAACATAGAAAAAACAGTAACAAATAAACAAAAAAGCAAGTGTAAGGATAAAATTAAATTCTGGCTTCACTGGATTTTGTCACACACTCCTGCTACTCTTAGTAGTCTGTTTTTTATGTGCAGTGGCTGTTTGCGGATTATAAAAGCAGTGTGGAAGCTGTGTCAGTCAGTTACATCAGCTGTAGGCTCCTTGCTTTCCCCACAGCCTACCTATTATTCTGTGAAATGTAAAGATTATATATTAAGTAATAAAGATATCTTTACTACCTTCTACCTTCAACAACTTGAATTCATCCAAATGATGATGGCGGTAAAAGGACAGAATCATCATCCCCACATTATGACTCAACCTACTCAGAAGCCACTTAATTTGTCAAACTCTCACAGAAAAAAATGAATCCTGTAGGGTAAATGGGAGAAGGCTTTTCTGAAACCCTAGCTAGACAGCTACAGCTTTGCATTCCAGTTGAACTTTTTTTATAACATTTGTCCATTTATTGATGTGTGACAGCAAGAGAATTATGCAACAAGCCAAAACCCTGCAGCCGTGTGTGCTCTACGTGCCCATGCAAGCTGAAAGTCTCACCATGGATTTGAAAGGCTCCCAATACCCCAGCTGATCTGGGCATTAGGAAAGGGAGGGTATCACAGGGCTGTTAGAGCTCATATCTGTAGTCATTACTGAATAGGTCTCCCTTGTCCCTAGTTCAGTGAAACCTCCACTGCACTTATGAAACTTCCAGGTCAGTGGCATCATGGGATTAGCCAGTGGGATATGATTTTATATTCAGCTATCTTCTGTGCCTTTCTCCCTGGTGAGTTGAAAACATGTGCTAAGGGCTTGGCAGGAGAGCTGTGGGTTTAGGCACTTGGGTTTCTGAGACATCTTATTTAAGGACACTGCTGAGCTGGGTTTTTGCTTCACTGAGTTTTTTCCTGAGAGAAAAACCATATTAAATAGCTACACTATGCTATAAAATTGTGTCACACAAATGTTTGTCCACAAAATACTGCCCTGAGATTGCTTCAATTTATGCTTAGAAATAAGGATCAAAAAGAAACAACAAAGCGTGCAAAGCTATCATTTAAAACTGGTGTTCTGCATTTCCTTCTTTCTCTATGAGAGACATGTGGAAATTAGTTCCTTAGGCATCTGAAACATGGTGATATGAAAACTCTTGTTGGGCACAAGGTGGAAATTTCTGTTTTCTGCCAGGGACAACTAAAAACGTGGAGGAAAGTCATTAAGCTCCTTTCACACTCAATGAAATAAACACCTGAAGAAAGTGATCTATCTTATGCTACAAAATCTTATCCTAAATTAACTCCGATGAATCACCCTCTGGAGGTGACTGTTTCACTGATTAATGCAATGAGATAAGTCCCACTCTTGAGTCTACCTAAATGCCCTGTTTGGCTTCAAGTAATTATAGATAAATGTCTGAAACCTCCATTTTCTGAGCACTCCCCAGACATCATCGTTAGGTATTATCTATTTGTGCCTGTCTATATGTCAATTTGATCTAGACAGCTAGGTTCCACTTCAGAAAATCTAAGAATCAAGGGAAACTCTGCTTAAAACCTCTGATGCTCCACAGAAAAACCACTAAGGCCAAGAAGGTTTGTCCATCTCCATTTTTCTAGAATGTCCTACTCAGTTAATGTGCTTTATTTCATAGTCTGTCTACTCCAAAACTGGCTGTAACCTCAGGTATATCCCTTGGGTGCATTTAGATATGAGTGAATTGCAAAGGTCACCAAGGATTATATGTGAAGCACACGAGAATCCAGAGTATGAGATCCCATGTCACATCTTATCCTGAAACTATTCTTCCCTACTTGTCACTCAGAGGGGCAAAACAGATCATTCCTGCAGAGGTCAGTGATGTTCAGAACGGTATTTCATTTATATGAAGAGCTGAATTAAAATACCACCCCAAAGATCCTGCACAGCATCTGATGGTTGAAATTCTTAACTATAGAGAGAAAACATGCCCTTTGTTATCTAGAATAAGAAGTGCTTCCTATTACACCACAAATTACGTGAGCTGATCTATGTAGCCCAGCAATGAAGAAGCGCTTGTTACACTAAGAGAATTTGATTATAAATCAGAAGAGTGTTTTCTGCCTGTCCCTCTTGGTACAGTAATTTTGCTGCTGTCAGCCTTTCCTTCAAGAACTGAGCTCTGAGCTGCCCTAGAGAAAAGGGTTATGCCAATACTAATGAGAAGGGTAAGAAAGTTTGGGACTAACTGGGGAATAATTCCTTTTTGTTTTGTTAGCTTGTGAAATAATGACAATAAAGATAATGCTAATGAAGTACACATCTTCCAATCATTAGTCCTATTTGACCTTGGCTAATGAAGACCAAGACAAGGCTCTTGAAACCTGATATATAGAGACTGTTGTGAGATAGTGACAACCCCAGTAGGTTAGCTGAAGTGGCCACACACCAGGGTACAAATAAAATGTGTGAGACAGATATATTTTTTTAAGGTTAGTAATATCTCATGCAATATCAGAGACAAAAAACAAAAGCACTCAGACCAGTCCATCTGCACATCACTGTAAAGCTCAAAATTCTACTGTTAAGGAGTGTAAAACATTCAACTTCAGGATTAACAAGCCATTTTAAACTGAAATTACTTTAGATATCTAGGTACTAAATTGAGAAAACAGTGGGAAGATCACAGAATCACAGACTGTAGAATACCAGGTTGGAAGGGACCTCAAGGATCATCCTGTTGAACCATTCTTGGAAAAGTCACAGTCTAGACAAGATGGCCCAGCACCCAGCTGAATCTTAATGTGTCCAGGGTTGGAGAATCCACCTCTTCTCTGGGGAGATTATTCCAATAGCCGATTGTTCTCATTGTGAAAAATTTTCTTCTTTGTCAGCCAGCTCCCTACCCACCACACAAACTAATTGTCTAGGCTGTAACACATCAGTTTTCTAGGAGAAGTCTGTGAGAATCATATCAAAAGCCTTGCAGAAATCAGATAGACAATGTTCTGTCTGTCAGTTGTTTGTCATTGTCTGTCAATAACTGCTCCACATCATCCGAGCAGGTTACTCTGCTGTCGAAGCTGATTGTGTTTATGAAGCATGATTTGCCCCATGAATCCATGCTGGCTTTTCCCAGTTATGTGCTTGATTTGACTTATGATAGCCCACAGGAGGATTTGTTCCATAACTTTCATATAACTTTTCATTAACAGTCCCCAGACTGAAGTAAGACTGATAGGCCTATAATTTCCTGGATCCTCCTTCAAGTCACTCTTGTAGATGGGGCTGACATTAGCCTTCTTCCAGTCTTCTGGGACATCTGATCTCCATGATTTCTCAAAGATTATGGAGAACAGCCTCGCAACATCAGCCAGGTCTCTTAAAACCCTCAGATGTCTGAGTTGCATCTGCTGTAATTAAAGGCCTGATATTGCATGTAATTATCACTGAAGTGAGAGATGGGAGCAGCAAAGGGGGTTCATCACATTTCTCTAAATTTTGTGGACTTTTCTGTTAGCACAGGTGGTTTTAGCATACACGGCTAGGATTTTCTCCAGCAGTAAAATATGGCCTATTTTAGAGAATACTTAATCTTTGTTTCTTTTCTCAGCAGAGAAAATTATCTAAGAAAAAGGGCAATTATTAGAAATCAAGTTCAAGGAGAGCTAAGTAGTAAGTATGTCTTAGTCAAAACTTTTTCCCTCAAGTTCTTGCTGTGGCTTTTAGCTGATTCTCTGTTAATTTGAAGGCTTGCTAGAGAACCATTTAATAATATGAAATTGTAGAATAAGGAAGACAGAAATGCCAGTTGACTTACAATTGTATATCAAGGGTAGTGGTTTCAAGATGACATTCTATCATATTTTTCCCTTAGTAATTTTAGCCTCTGCTAAAAAATTATGCATATTCTTTTTGAGCGATTAATTTCACAAAAAGATATACTACAAAAGGGTTTTAATCCTTTGTATACGGTTCATTACATATCTTAGTGTTAAAAAGCAGAATTAGGGAAGTGAAGAGAATCTTCCAATTATTGCTTAATCACGACACAATTTGAAGAATGACTCTTGTGAGAGGAAATATTTCAAATCAATGTGACACTTGAAAATTGCTTTAAGTTACTTCATGCATTTTGATGTATGAAATTCTTCTTAAGGCACAACAGATGAAAAGAAATATTACATTAAAAAAATCAAGGAGCTTATTGTTTCATTAAATATTTACCAGATATTCAAACTTTAGTGGAATTACTCTGCAACTGAACAAGAGACCTTAGGGTTTACACCTGTAAATCTTTGTGCTGGTGCCTACCAAAAACGATTAAACCCAAGACAAATCTTTGCCATGGTTCTAAGTTGATTAATAAATGAATTTAGAGCACGAATGTTCTCCTGTAAGTTTTAATGGTTGAAATAATAAAAAATAGACCTGTTAGATAAAAATTAACAACCAAATACTTGAGCTCTACAGAAATTATGTGTGCACTGTATTGGTATCATAAAAATATGATAAATTCACATATGCAATCCATCACTGGCTCTTCTTTGTTGGAAAAAGAAGAAGAAAGATCACAGGAAAGGAGAGAACTGTTTTGCTTGAGGCACAGTTTTTCAGATGGGGCTACCCTGAACTGGTTGAATATCTTAAATTTTTGGTTCAGAACGTACTTTTCAACTGTAGTCAAAGATAAAGCATTTACTTTCTTTAAAAAATTATTGCATCTAATTCTTTTTTCTTATATTCATGGTATAAGGACTAAAATCACTTTCCAGATCAAACAGCAAATGGTGTTTGGGCTGAAATACTCTTCAGATATACTATTAGTCATATTATATGCATAATATTGCACACATTATAAATGCACACAGGCACACACTTTTGTGATCATGTGCTGTTACTGTGCTGTTAAGAGGTATGTAATTTGATTAACTGTAGAAAATCAGTTGGACCATGTTAGGATCTAACTCAGGATTTCCCCATATGTCTGTCAATTGCAGGAATGCTGCTTTTATTTTAATAAGTGTGGTTTCATATAATGTTCTATTTTTTCTTCGTTTTCATTACTGCTGTTTGGTCTCAAACTCTGGAAGTTATATGCCATGGAAAAGTCACACTGCTTTACTCACAAACCATAATAAAATTGCCACAGTAGGCTATAACTTACCCTATTCTGTCATTTTCCTGTCTTCCACCGCTTCTGTTTTCTCCCTCTATTGCTAGACACATTAATATGAACCACTTTAATGTGCAGTACAGTATAAATATTTGAGATTATCTCTAGTTATATCAGCATTTCTTATTTCAATTGTTGCAGAACTGTTTGATATTTTCTTGAAGCAACTGTTCTTTATTGAAAAATAACTTTATTTTTCATGAAACCTGACATGATGAAGAGTGAGCACAACTGAACAGAAAATAACTCTTTTATTTGTGAAAATTTATAAATTCCTTAGGTACTTTCTTTTTTCCAGACATTTGGAGTTTCAGCCAAGGCAATTTTGGAAATGAAAAAAAATGTATATTTTTTCTGAAAAAGTTTAATTGGAAATATTTAGGACAACTTTAGGAACAATTTCATTTGAAAAATAAGTAGGAAGTTGGTGCGTCTGTTGGAGAAATACAGTGCTGGGATGAAAGAGTACTCAATTCTGCCAAAGGGGAAAAGTGCTGTCATTACACCAGCTCTACTCGCATTGTGGTGTTGGCGAAACATGTTCCTGGAATAGCCCTATGCAGATGCAGATACATCAGCCTTGACAAAATGTCAGATTAAAATCGGATGATAGCTTGGAGGGAGAGCTGGAATGCCTGATGTAGCAGGAAAGAAGTTCAGCAACAAAAATCCACATCAGGTATTACAGCCCTTCCAGAAACCCTGTTCCCTGCTTCAGCATGAGACAGGCACATCTGCATCTGCATCTGTTGCATGCCTGCATGATATTATAATGAAAAGTATGTGACTTTTGAATGATTTGTCTAAAGTCTGGTTTGCCTTCAGTATCGTGTCACATCCAGATGCAACAATCATAGAATCACAGAATAGTTAGGGTTGGAAAGGACCTTAAGATCATCTAGTTCCAACCCCCCTGCCATGGACAGGGACACCTTACACTAAACCATATCACCCAAGGCCTCGTCCAACCTGGCCTTGAACACTGCCAGGGATGGAGGGTTCACAACCTCCTTGGGCAACCTATTCCAGTGCCTCACCACCCTAACAGGAAAGAATTTCCTCCTTATATCCAATCTAAACTTCCCCTGTTTAAGTTTTAACCCATTACCCCTTGTCCTACCACTACAGTCCCTAATGAAGAGTCCATCCCCAGCATCCCTATATGCCCCCTTCAGATACTGGAAGGCTACTATGAGGTCTCCATGCAGCCTTCTCTTCTCCAGGCTGAACAGCCCCAACTTTCTCAGCCGATCTTCATATGGGAGGTGCTCCAGTCCCCTGATCATTCTCGTGGCCCTCTTCTGGACTTGTTCCAACAGATCCATGTCCTTTTTGTGTTGAGGACACCAGAACTGCACACAATACTCCAAGTGAGGTCTCACAAGAGCAGAGTAAAGGTGCAGGATCACCTCCTTCGATCTGCTGGTCACACTCCTTTGATGCAGCCCAGGATACGGTTGGCTTTCTGGGCTGCAAGCACACACTGCTGGCTCATGTTCATTTTGTCATCAACCAGCACCCCAAAGTCCTTCTCCACAGGGCTGCTCTGAATCTCTTCTCTGCCCAACCTGTAGCTGTGTCTGGGATTGCTCCGATTCAGGTGTAGGACCTTGCACTTGGCATGGTTAAACTTCATGAGGTTGGCATTAGCCCACCTCACAAGCATGTCAAGGTCCCTCTGGATGGCATTCCTTCCCTCCAGCGTATCAACAGAACCACACAGCTTGGTGTCATCGGCAAGCTTGCTGAGGGTGCACTCAATCCCACTGTCCATGTCAGCGACGAAGATGTTAAAGAAGACTGGTCCCAACACCGACCCCTGAGGGACACCACTCGTTACTGGTTTCCAGCCAGACATTGAGCCATTGACCACAACTCCTTGTGTGCGGCCATCCAGCCAGTTCTGTACCTGGTCTGAATCTGATTCTGCCCACAACACAGGCAGTGGCACCTGTCTCAAAGACACACATGGGAACATGTATTCACTATCCTGGTGTCTGGTCTAAAGCACCCAGAAGCCCTTCAGCTCTTCAGGTAAAGCTAAAGAGCTAAAGGGATCTGATGCACTGAGTTCTGCATAGTGTTTCTAAGCTGGTGTTTCCAGGCCTTCTGTCCAGTGGAGATGCTGCTCTGCTCATGTATATTGTGTTTGGGATTCTTCTGTCTGTCTTTCAAAAACTAGACATGCTATTACCAGCTCACTTTTACAATTAGAATGGAAAAATTCACCTAATTTTTTTGTATGGGGTGATTCATCTCAAGACATTTACCTAAAATCTGAGTCACCTTTTAGCCTTTTATAATGAGAATAACTTAGGTCTAAATGGCCTAATTTTTGTCATCTGAGTTATCTCAAAGTGATTTCCATCATTTAGCTGGGACAGGTGATGTCTGTCCTTGGCTTTTGTACACAGAGTGCACTATGACTTACTTTTATAGGCTGTTAAGCAGGAACAGCAGCAGACTCAACCAGTTAACAGAGAGGAGCTTCCTGAGCTGTCCTTCTTCATTACAAGGAATGATAGAGTTTGGTCTAGTGAGTTTTTGCTGTGTTTAGTCTTGTCTTGCCTTCAGTCAAAAGTGATTATCACTGAAATCCCATCGAGGTTCAGAAGTCCATTGCTGTAGAGGCAGAGCACTACTTGGATATGATGCTTTCCAGCAAAGCTTCATGCTCTAGGAAATACGTCCACTTTACTGTAAAAGGTTCTCTTTTTTTCTTAATAAAGTGTGGCAATGGTGGCAGCACATTGCAGGTAGCAGCACTGTCTTTAGTGTCCACAATATAACTCCTGTTACCAAAAAGCATTTAGTCATTTCACCTTGGCTGACTCCTCCCTGCATGGCAAGGCTGCAGGATGATGCTGCAGTACTCACATGGCTGTGGTGATCACCAGCAGTGCATTGGGGAACAAGAACTCTGCCCCTCTACTCTGCTCTCGTGAGACCTCACTTGGAGTATTGTGTGCAGTTCTGGCGTCCTCAACATAAAAAGGGCATGGAACTGTTGGAACAAGTCCAGAGGAGGGCCACGAGGATGATCAGGGGACTGGAGCACCTCCTGCATGAAGATGGGCTAAGAAAGTTGGGGCTGTTCAACCTGGAGAAGGCTGCGTGGAGACCTCATAGCAGCCTTCCAGTATCTGAAGGGGGCCTATAAGGATGCTGGGGAGGGCCTCTTCATTAGGGACTGTAGTGACAGGACAAGGGGTAACGGGTTAAAACTTAAACGGGGGAAATTTAGATTAGACATAAGGAGGAAGTTCTTTATTGTAAGGGTGGTTAGGCACTGGAATGGGTTGCCCAGGGAAGTTGTGAATGCTCCATCGCTAGCGGTGTTCAAGGCCAGGTTAGACAGAGCCTTGGGTGACTTGGTTTAGTGTGAGGTGTCCCTGCCCATGGCAGGGGAGTTGGGACTTGATGATCTTAAGGTCCTTTCCGACCCTATTCTATGATTCTAACTCCTTTGGGCTGAGCAATGCTAAAGAGAAGTACAATTATTGTAACTTTCTAAATATTGAATTAATTGCTGATCTAGAAAGCAGTCTTTGAAAATGTAAATGTGTTAATAGTTCTGTCCAAGCTGATGAAAATGTTTGATATATTACATGAATTACTAGGCTATTCTTTATCAGCTTACATAACAAGGCACAGGGATTTTTTTTTACCTTTACCCTCTTATTTCAACTCATTTTTTGATACATATCCTGTGATTTTATTTAACTAGTCCATTTAAAATTTCTGATTGACTTTTCACTCTTGGTTCATATTAGTCTTCTGAATCATGGTGTGCAAGCTACGATGACAGGGACTTTCTTTTGGGGCAGGTTTGGAACTGTAATCACATTTTAACCTCATCTCGTCTTCATATTCTCACTTTTCCAATGTGCTGGCCTCTGGCAGTTGATTCATCATGCGTCCCTAAGCACAAACATGGACTGGGACATTGAAAGCAATAATAGAGTAGAATAAATCATATTATAAGCTCATGTCTGGGGGAAAAAGATCAGAGAAGGCATGCCAGCTGTGAATGTAAATGTATTGTATGGCTTCTGGGTTGTCAGCTCAACGGTGTAGTTGTGAATTTATGGAGTCTAGGTTTTGAAAAATGCAATGCTAGCTGCTTTGGTCAAAATCAATACCAGTCAACAGAATGAACCAGATTTAACTGGTCAAATACTCTGACAAATTGTTTGATGTGTGAGCTCAGAGAAATATTGTATATGTTGCTCACACTAAAAAGATAATTACTCATTTAAGCTGAAATATTAAGCATGCACCTATGCAAAGGGCACATGCTTAATATGTTTATAGCTAGTACACGCTAGAATATGCTATAAAAATTAAATGAAGAAAAGAAGTGGGGAAGTTCTACCACAGTTATTTATGTAAACATTCATTTGTTTTGGTTTGTTTTCTTTTTATCACAATTAGGTGCCTAATTGTGTGAGAAGACCACTGTGTGAATGACAATGGTTTATTGAAAAATGCACTTGCTCTAATTATTTGTGATACAGCTTCTGGAAATCCCACATGAAAAAAATCTATTTCCAAATTATCTTGAAATAGTTCTCTCTATATATGTATATAAGAAATCCTTCTTTTGAAAATTCCCATCCCTCAATATAAAAGTGTGAGGAACAGGACTTATAACTAGACATAATTGTAGATAATGTGGTTAACAAACTGTTTATCTATGTATCTGAAGCTGTGTCTGCCTGATATGGTACAAACAAATTCAGTGCAGTTTTAATTACAATATTTTTCTTACCTCAAAAAATCATATTTCACCACCAAAATATGTACAAAATACATACAAAACACATATATATTAATATATATTCTTATATCATAAAGGCATATTTGCTTTGATTTGGAAGTGCAAGAAGCAAAGGACTACCTCTCTTTTCTCCACAAAAAAAATGTATTTCATGAAGGTCTGACAGCATACTCTAACACCTAAATAATGAAGACCAGTCTATAAAAAAAAAAAGTAAGTACAGTTCTTTGAGATGATAATGTTTTCTGTTCAAGTAAGTAAACATAAGTGAAGACTCAAATTATACATAACTGAAAGTAACATTGGTAGTAATATTTATTCCTTTATATTTATTTATTTATCATTTTATATTTATTTATTCTTTATATTTGTTTATTTATCCCTTTTTTCTCAACTATAGGTTGTGGTGGAGCGGGTTTTTTTTGTGATTTTTTTCTCTACTTTGAGTATTCAAAAGTCCTTATGTAGCAAATGGAGGACACAACTGTGAACATGATATGCTAACAAGACATAAAAGAAAGACATGGGCATACTGGAGAGAGTTCAGTGATATGCCACCAAATTTATTAAGTTGGAGTATCTGGCACAGGAGGAGAGGCTGAGAGAGCTGGAGTTGTTCAGCCTGGAGGAAACACGGGTAGAAAGCATCTTATCAGTGTGTATGGGTACCTAATGATGGCCAGCGAAGACAGAGCTAGGTTCTTTCCAGGGGTGCCTAGTGACAAGACCAAAGGCAGTGAACATGAACAGAAACAGGAGGCTGTATCCGAACATCAAGAAGAAAGTTTTAAGCTCGAGGCTGACAGAGCACTGGCAAAGGTTGTAAATCCACTCTTCTGAACTGCAAAGCGGGAAATTCTGGGAGGATGGGAGTGTTCAACAAAGTCTTCGAAGTAATGCTTGAAACTTCGTTCAGTTTCAGTTTTAGCTAAAATGTGGCTTTGAATGATATGATAAAACTGAGGCTATTTCATATCCTCCTTTTTGGGTTTTTGGGTGGGTTTTTTTTGGTTGGTTTGGTTTGGTTTTTTCTTTTTCCCCAGACAATATACAAACCTAATTTTTATTGAAAACTGGATAAACAAGAGCCCATGTCTATGCTCTCAGTTTCAAGTCTCCTTTGTTATTATTCTATGGCAGCATGTATTTCTCTTTAAGCTTTTTCTCAGGCACCCATGTTACTAATGTATGCCTGGTATTTCTTTGCAGAGTATTTTCCTTTATTTATTTCTTTTTGGTAAAATTCTTCTAAAATTACCAGCAGTTTTGAAAAACTTAAGCGAGTGGAAAGCCTCTTATAGTCCTTTTTTTAATGAGAAATAAATACCACAATTGAAAGCCTCTATATTCTCATAAACCAATATTTTATTTTACAGTCATGACAATGTTAGGATAGGATTTTACATATATAATCCACAGGTATTGCAGCTCTCTCGAATTTGTCACATAATTTATAGAGCTGTACACTCTAAAGAGCTGTCACAAATGCCCGTATATTAGACTTTGTGTATGAGACTCAGGGGATATATGATGAGTGAAATTAGGATTCCCTGCTCTTTGAGAAAGTGAAAAATATCTCCACCCCCATGTGGGAATATTTATACTTTTTTAATGGAATCATTCTGTTTGACATTAAACTATAGTGCTGCGGGAATAGTCCAGGCCTCCTGTTAGCTGGATCTACTATCTCCATCTCCTGTGGTGTTTCCATGAAACACTGTACAGTGTGTGCAGGGAGAACACAGTATAACACTGCATGATGTGTGTTTTCATTAGGCTCACTGATGAGAGAAAATGGGGGCCTGATGTGTGTGAATACCGAGAGACGTCGTGGTACCGTAACCAGTTGAATATTGCATTGAAGTGAAATGATTCAGTTCAGTTAAACTAATGAACATGTTTTTATACATGTTCTAATAGAATATTAGAATAGTGCAATTTTCTTAAGAACTTTGCAAATTCATTTGTATTGGAAGAATAATTACCATGAAAAAGGTAATCTTATGTCTGGTTTAAAAGTCAAATTCTGAGGGGAAGGCAAGCATAATTCATAGTCAGCAAGTTATACAAACAAAGATGGTTTCCTTGCTTTTTGGGGACTTCTAAGCATACTACCATCTCAGATTAGATCTGGTGAGTTGGTTGAAGGTCAGGTTAAACAATCAGGGTAGCTACAAAATTTAAGAGGACTTATGGGTAATAATAAAAGAGTAGAAAAAACATCAGAGAACTATGCTGGAAAAGTAAAATACCTAATCTGTTAAGAGGGATTTTGGATAATTTATTAAATCTGTTATTATTGATGATGCTTTTTGAGTTTTGTTTTAGCTAGAAAGCTCCGTTTTGTGTGTTTGGTCGGTTCCTGCAACTTTATACTGAAAATATAAATGAAATAATCTGAGATTATTTTGTCTCTTGCACACCTGTGGCAAGAAAGGATGATTAAACTTTGGTAATTATTCATTGAAATGGAATAATGAAATATGGCTATAACCAAAATAGCTTATGAAATCGGAAATTACTTCCTTCCCTCCCCCCTTCCAAAACTCTTTAATTTTAGTTTGTTCTCAAAGGCAGGGAACTCAACCAGTTGCTAAAGCTAACCAGAGAGAGATCTCAAAAAACATCACAAAAGACAGACTCAGAGCTAAGAAGCAGTGACAAGGAAGAGGAGAGGAAGGACTTAATTTCATGGCAGTGTTGAACCATGACATGCTACTGCTTGCTTTTAGGGCAGTTCAAGAAAAAAAGAAATCATACTCCACATTCTCTGGCTTCTTTCCTAGTCCAAGTGCAGCTTGAGACAGCTGATATGTCTTGCAAACTTGGTAAGTCTCTTAGATATCTTTCACCAAAACAGAGAACCATACAAATGAGCTTTCCCCTTTCAACTTGTCACCACAGTTGTCGTGGTTTAACCCCAACCAGACAGGTTTCACTCACTCACTCCCCCGCTTTCTTGCCCTCCCCCTACTCCTCGAGGGACGGAGAGGAGAATCAGAAAGAATGCAACTCCCACAGGTTGAGATAAGAACAGTTTAGTAACTAAGGTATAACACAAATCACTGCTGCTACCACCAATAATAGTAATGATAAAGGAAATAACAAGGGAAGAGAATACAACACCCCATCACCAGCCAACCAATAACTTGCCCCCCCCAGCCCGACCAAGCACTGACCCATACCTCCTCCAACCCTGCAGTCCACTCTAGCCCTTCCAGGTAACTCCCAGTACCCCCCCTGGGCATGACGTGTTGTGGTATGGAATACCTCTTTGGTCAGTTTGGGTCAGGTGTCCTGTCTCTGCTTCCTCCCAGCTTCCCCTCCTCCCTGGCAGAGCATGAGGCTCACAAAGTCCTTGGCCAAACCAAAACATCATTTTTATCAGCTTTGTTCCCAGCCCGAAAGTTAAAACACAGCACTGTACCAGCTACCAAGAAAGAGAAAAATGACTGCTACTGCTAAACCCAGGACAACAGTATTTTTTCTGGTTGGCGTTTTTGAAGGACTTTTAGTATATCTCTTGGTTTTTGGTGGGGCTTTTTTGTTTGGTTGGTTTTGTTGTTTTGGTTTTTTTTCAAGAATTTGAGTGCAATACTGCAACAAATAGTAAGCAAAGGTAGTAAGCAAAAGTAAAAGAGTACTGCAACAAGGACCTCCACAGCGGAGTGCTGCTCATGCAGTTCACCTTCTGTTTGTGTCCCAAAAGATTGCCAGGGGGAATGAAGAAGATGGTGGTTTCTCAGCCCTTTCTGAATAAAACTTTGTCTTACAGTCTGTGAATCTGAGACCCTGCTGGTGCAATCAGCACATGCTCAAGAACTAATCCTAGTCCTCTGAAAAGTCTGGGAATACAAGTAGCAGATATCTCAGGCTGAACTGACAAGCACAGCTCAGACCCATTTCAGGATGGGTTTCTGTAAGGTACCAGGAGCCTGCATGTGGACTTGTGTTTTCACAAGGCTGAAACAGATAAAAATCATTTCAATTCAACTAATCACCTTCTAATTTAAGGTGAGCTTAAAGTTCCATGAACACATCTCAGTGCTATATGAGAGCTCAATCTTTCCTCTGTGAAAGGAGGGAACGTCAGGAAACTAAACTATTAAGAAGTGGAACTCCTATTCAAAAATGGCATTCTGACTGTAATAATGAAAAGCATGTTGACTTCCTTATTTTAGCCTTCTTCTTCTGCCACTGTCCATCTCACATCTTTTTATGTAGATATTTCCCAGTCTCTTCAGCTCTGCCTCTTCCAATTTTGTTCTTAATTTACTCTTTTAATAAATTACAGTTGTTCTTACTCAATAACTTCCTCCCTTATGACTCTCCTTTTTTTGGTTTCTCTCACCTATTGCCACTATACTGTCCTCTGGGTGAAATCTCTGATATGGAAAATGTCTTAATTCCTATAGTATAAAAATTTCTCCCTCTGTTCTTTACCTGAAACCCAACTCCTTCTAAGCATTTTTATTACTTTGATCCTCTCATTGACAGTACACATTCACATCCAGAATTGTTCATGTACTATACTTCCCTTATTAAATTACAAGCTTATTAGGACTGGCAGGTTATTTGGTTATGCATTATAGAAAATACCACATGCATCTAATATGTGATTTTGATTGCACCCTCATTTTCCCATCACAATTTGGCTAGCTGTGCCTCCTCTGCTAATAGCTGTTATTGGCACAATATAGCTACCAGAACAAAAGCACCTTTTTGGAGAGACAGATGTGATGTTTTGAAGGAACTATCATCTATCTGTAAGACCTCAGATGAACCTTCTCTTTGCACAGGGGGAAACCTGAACTGTTCTAATCCTTACAAGTCAATTATCATCTAAACTGCTCATTTCCTGCTGCAATTCAAGATTCATGAAATCTGAATGGGATATGCATTTTTAATGTTATGGAAGGAACCATAAATATTGTTAGCCTTGTTTGCCAGAATCTTAATACAATAATGACTATGAAGCTGCAGGAAGGAAAAATATCTGAGATGCACTGATTCAGTTCCATAACCCAATAATTTTGACAACCTTTTCAAATGATTAAATAAGCTTGGAGAAATCCAGGCCCTGAAGTATTATCTCCATTTGTGAAACCCTAAATATTGGTGGGTTTATTTATTTATTTTTTTGTTTTCTTTTAAATAATGCAGGAGCAGGTGCTGGCATTTCAGTTCAACTAATTAGTTTCTAATTTACTGTAAACATCTTAGAATTCCATGAACACGTCTCAGTGGTATCTCAGAGGAAACAATCTACTGGTTCGATAAATCTTTCCTGAAATACCACTGAGAATTGACTACACAAAGTGTATGGCCTTACTTAATATACCTGATTTTTTTAGAATACACTGAAAAACAAGATAATATTTTCAGGTTTTCCCTGATATTATCATTATCTGTGTAAAGGCATACTCTGTAGGAATTTTGTATTCATTAAAAGTGTTTGTAGTGATGTTGCCACAGGAATCTTCAACAGTGTTTTGAAATATTTTTATATGCATATGATTTGTGTGTCCAATTTGGTGATCAAAATGTAACAGTAAGCATTGTAATAGTTCACTTATTTCTAGGTTATTGCCTTCATAAAATGGTTGCATTTACAATAAGAAAACTTAGCTGTGTCCATTTATTAAAATAAACCAGGAAATCTATCTAAATATGTCAATTTTAAAAATGTTTCTGAACATGTTAAATATATTAAACTTTACTTTTTTTTAAGCTAACTAGATTGAAAACAGTACTGACTTGAATTGCCATATTGGTACTTTAGAGTCACATGTTTATTATAGTAAAACATTTTAAAGAAACCCTGTCTGCTTCTAGGTTTTTTTTTCTTCTTTAATTATTAATTGTCTTTAAGTATTATAAAAGACACTTTAAAGATACAAAACGGTACTAGAAGATCTCTGACTTTATCTCTGAAAACCAAAGACTGCTGTCTTGATACAGATGGTAGGATTTACATTTCACTATTTGGGTGAAGCTCTAACTTTCCTCTCAACATATTAGCAGATACCTTAGGAGTATGTGGGAGCTGCCCTGCAACTCTGAGGTTGAAAACCCTTTCTCAGTATTGCTACACTGACAAACTTGTTGATACTGATGCCATCATATGCATCTTCCCTTTCTCAGGTGTTAATCAGCATCATTTGTGTTTGATATAACTTCTGTGGCACTGCACAATCAACTGAACAAGGAACTGGCTGAGGATAGAAACTATTTGTATTGGTTGCAGAAGCGTTTTTGTCCAGGGGTTCTTCACTGATATTTTTCATGTTCTGGAACCAGAAATAGTTTTCTCAGGGAACTGGAGAGGTGGATGGTGAGGCAGGAATGAGTTGTTTAAAGCTTCAGTGTCACCAGAGGAGTATACTTATAACTGCACTTTCAGAGACAACAGAATTAGATATGCAGAGTCCTGCTGAAAACTTGGCAGGACCTGTAAATACTGGAGTGTACTAGGATTTTGGTTAACTATTGCTTCTTGAACTTCAAACATACTATTTCTTCATAATATTTGAGGAATTCACTCTTGTAAGAATGATATTTTTCTTATATGCAATTTCTTCAACTTTTCATGGAATGCTATGTGGCAAAATGTGAATATTGATATGTTTACTGCTTTTTTATCTACACAAAAATGCTTCATAGTTTGGATTCTTAATTAGTATAGGAAATCTTAAAAGTACTTAAGATAGATTGTGTGAGTGGCTACTACAGCTGATACCAGCCGGGAATTAAAAATAAATAGAAAACTCCGAGGCAAATAACGTTAATTCCTGTGTTATTATGCAGGTTCGTTCATCTCTGCTTTCATTTGGTATCTAATTTTTTAAAATAAATTGTATTTTCTAAGTAGGGGAAAATGAATATTATTGCAGTAATTTGTGTTGAGAAAAATAAACCAGCCGAGGGGTTAAGATCTGTTTGGAAGAGGGCTGAGGAATAATTTAAAATACACATATGTTTACATGCGAAAAAAAAAGTGTTAACTGAAAATGATACCAATACACACAGGAGCAAACCAAATTGGTCTGGAGTGGGAAATTACATAATTGCTACCCTTAAGCTACAGGGCTTGACACACAAACTGATAAACCCTCAGGCTGTTTCAACTGGGTTTCCAGTTACCTTGAACAGTAGTTGCTATGATTTGCAGTGCCCATTTCCTTTGCTGGCAAATTAATCTTTAGCCCCCTAGCTGAGAAACTTTTCCCCATATGGAATAGCTTATATCTGTGTTTCAAGGTTTTCTTGGCATATAAACCCTTGTCCTATACTCTGATTTAGATGAGCTTAAGTGTGTTTAACTAAGGTTAATTGTATTAAACTCAGAGCGTTGTGTTTTCTAAGTGCATATTTCATTGTAAAGGAGGAACCTCTGTCCTACTTCACAATGCTTAAACTTCCTCTCTGCTTATAACTATGTTAAAAGAACCAGAAACCAACATCACTGCAAAGTTCAATTATGTAGATGGAACTGTTTACAGGAGAAGGATTTTTTTTTCCCTTGCAGTTATGATATTTTAGACATTTTCTTTTTAATATCCATCCTGTCAGGTTCCCTGAACTGTTTCCAAACTGAGCTGAACTGTCATCCAAATAGGAAAATTTATGGTGACATATATTTATATTTAATAATTAAAGCTGTTGTTTCTGAGAGGAAGCAGGACTTTGTTTCCATGCAAAAGGGACCAGACCAGGGGGTCAGGAGTTCCACCTCTTCTTCCTAGCATTACCATGGATGCTGGGAAGTAATGAAGATTTTAGAACAAATCTGAGTCAGAGCAGGTGCCACAGTTAGACTGTGTAATGTTGAACAACTTGCTGAACAACCTTTGTCATTCTGTCTGTGAACCTGGGACAAATAAATCCCCTTCTAACACTAACAGCAAGCTATTTATTACCACTTGTAGAGCTACTTCTGGTTCTCATAAGGAAGATTTTACTGACATAAAATGATACTGGGATTTTCCTAATTACCCTTTTTGTTGCTCAGCTTCAATTTTCTTCTTTTGTAGCCAGGGAATGGAGGATTCTGGAATGTGATAAACAAGTTATATCTTGATGGAGAAATAGGAGGGACTGACTGGATAAGTCAATTTTTATATGCACCTCAGTAAAACTGCACTGGAAAAAGAGTTTACCTGGATCGGTGCAGCACTGAGATCTAATATAGCTGTTTAGCAGAATGCTGATGTATTGATTTGGTCCCTGACACTTGTATCTGACTGCAGTGGGTTTTTGTGTGGTGCTGGTGGTCATTCTTTCCACATGACTAGCTTTTGGCTACATGTTCTTCTGTTATTAAGTCCTCAAGTTATGGCTTGATGGCAATGGACAGAACAATTCCTTAGCAGAAAATTCTTAGCAAGTGCACAAACGACTGCTTAGTGAAGCATTGTAATTAAAGAAGTGATGGAATGCAATCTACTAAATTACTTCAGTCTGTCAAGGTGGTAAAGCAAATGCCAGTGCAGAGTAATAATCTGAGCAGTAAACTCATAAAATACCCATTCTTTGTTCTGACATGGACCATTTAAATCTCTTTTCCTCCTAATATAGTAGCTGGAGAGAACCCCATAAATAATTAGGGTAAACATAAAAATGTTTCTTTAATATAAAACTATTGGAGCCTTTTACAGAAAGCAGCCCATGATAGTTGTTCATAAAGTACTGAGTACTGCATTCTTAACAATTATTAGTGACGCGATACAGTGTTAACCCTAACACATTTTATTTTTGTATGAATATGGGAAGCTTGTGTGTTCAAATATTAAAGATATCTATTGCATTGAGGTCAGCGGTTTTTTTGTTTTTTGGTTTTTTTTTTTTTTTGGGTTTTTTTTTTTTGTGATTGTAGGGTTTGATTCCCCCCCCCTTTTAAACTTTCACACATTTTCTTAAAAGTATCCAGATATACACTTTCACTTCATTCATCATTCACAGAGCTATAACTTTTTAAATCTTTTTTTGTAATAATGTATTTTTCATATCAGAGCACACTGGAGGAATAACTTAAATCTTTTAGGCTTCGCTTTCGTGCAAGTTTGTTCAGCCACTGTGCATACTAATTTCTGAGACGTTCACTATGGCAGAAGGTGGTAAGCACAGAGTGGCTGAAGTGATTGGATCAGAATCTTTGCCGTTTATAAATATGAACATGTTACTGAAGATTTTTAATCTGTTTTAAATTGATGGTGAAGGTTGAGGAGAAATAAGGAAGCAGTATTTATCCCTCAGGATATCCATTTGGTGTTCCATATATTTCTGTATGTTTGAACTTCTGAGCATTGCATTTTCATCTTTTAATGCTATCTAAAGGTAAAGCTTTTAGCACTTTCCCCATATTATTAAGGAGCCTCATATCCTCTTGGGTGACATGTAGGTTTGAAAGCAGAAACAATTTTTTAATGAACCAATGAACTTTTGGGTCCCTTGATTTTTTTGAAAGCTCCTGGAATTCTGGCAAGGTTTCATCTGTCCCAAATTTAGATATCTAAAAATTACTTATCTGGTTTGTATCCTAGGCTACACTTACAGTAAAATCTACAGACCCCTCCAAAATACGCGTTACCTTATTTTAAGGCTAAAGGTGGAATTAGTCTGTTCAGATGCCTGTAAGTGTCTATAGAGAGATACAAGCAGTTTTAGATTCATTGTTCTTAAAGTAAGTATCAAAAATATATCAAATGAATACACATTAGAAGAGGGGAACAGTGCCTTGGCACAAGAAAAAAAGATTGTTTCTTGGCATTGACTATCTGGGGGCTTAGATGATTAGCTTAGATTAGAAATCTAGTTTTGTGATACATTAAATTGATTGATCTTGCAACACAGACTGGCTGTAAACAACCAGCTCTGCACAATGTGTTAACTGGTTGGCATAAAAAATACAAGTCCATAGAATTCAAAAGGACTCTGTGGATTTATGACAGTGCCAACCCTTTGGTTGGCATAAATCAGTGCAAGTTCATAGAACTGAAAACGACTGTGCTGGTTTGGAACTGCTGAGAGGTTGACTTAATAAGTGTACTGCATATTTTGTTTAAGCTGTTGAAGAAAGTTTAGAATATGTTTGCTGTGCCATCTCACCAACCATACTCTCACATAATTATCTGAATCCTGAAAAGTTTGAGCTGTATCTCCATGAAATCAAACAGCCCTTGAAATATGTAAATGCATACTGATTTAATTAGATATACATTAAGAGATAAAATACCCCATACATGAATACTTGGCTTCAGGAGCTCTGGAATTAGCAGAGATTTCTACATTCTTCTTGTTATTGATACACCCAGGATTCTGATTTTTGGTCTTTGAGTAGCTGGTAAAGGCAATTGAGGCATATTTATCAAGTTTCGCGAGGACTAACCTATGACATTAACCTATGTCCTTGTTCACCATTCTCTTTCTTCCTGTCGTCGTTTAAGCCCAGCCTGTAACTCAGAACCATGCAGCCGTGCGCTTGCAACATCCCACCCCTCCTCCCCCCCACCCCGGCCTTCTTCCTCCCCTGCTCTCGGAGGGATGGGGAGGAGAAAGGAAAGAATGTAACTCCCACGGGTTGAGATAAGAACAGTCCAGTAACTAAGGTATAACACAAATCACTACTGCTGCCACCAATAATAATAATGATAAGGAAATAACAAGGGAAGAGAATACAGCTGCTCACCACCCACTGACCGATACCCAGCCCAACCCAAGCAGTGATCTAGCCCTTCGGGTAACTGCCCCCGGCTTATATATAGGGCATGACATGCTGTGGTATGGAATACCTCTTTGGCTAGTTTGGGTCAGGTGTCCTGTCTCTGCTTCCTCCCAGCTTCCCCTCCTTCCTGGCAGAGCATGAGACTCACAAAATCCTTGGTCAGAGTAAACATTACTGAGCAACAACAAAAAACACTGGTGTTATCAGCGTTGGTCTCAGGCTGAAAATCAAAAACACAGCCCTGCACCAGCTACTAGGAAGGAGAAAAATGACTGTTACTGCTGAACCCAGGACACCTCCATACTATTATTTCCCCTTTTTTAACCCAACTTTTCCTGCAATGGATGGGGGTGAGGCTGTCTGACCCCATTGAAGATGCTGTCTTACAGTAAATTTAACTATGAAAAAGTAGCCAGAGTATTAATATCATTCCAGTTTAGTCTTCCTAATTTCTTTCTGGTACTTTCTAGAGAGGTATTCATCATTTGGCTTGTTTGTAGCAAATTCAACAGACACAGGCCATAATGGTGTTACTGTCCGTGCACAGGCGTGTGCTTGTTATGCCTGAGATCCTGGACTCCTCGGCTGTACTGTAAGGTTCGTGTGCATATGAACAATGAACATTATTCTGAAATTCCTGGGAGTATGGCAGCAGTTTCAGACTCACTGTTCTGACTGTGCTGACCCTTTTTTCTAGAAGGCCTAAGCCTCAGATGCAAGTGTACATTCTCTACATTATATGTCGATTGTCTATCCTACCTCCCAGTAACTCCAGTGAAACCTTATCAAGTTCAGTAAAAACTTTCCTTCTGGATTTCTTTATTATACAAATGGCCCTCAAAATCTTACTTTTCCTTTTAGTTTTTGGCTGACAACTGCTTCTCACCTTACCATAGCCATCTTTTATCATGGTCTTTTCATTTGAAAGCCATCTAAATTTTGATTAGGATGCATTGAAGCTACTCTTCCCTTGAGCACGATAGATAAAGAATATTAAAATTGTAATCTGATTGTAGAGTGCCTGTATTTTTCTTTTGCTTGAAGAGCAGGACATACTGATATTTACTCTGGAAACAAGTTTTCCTGGACTACCTCTGATGTATTGACAGTTACAGAATCTCCACTGAATACAACTCTACCATGGAGCAAAAGAATCAAAATGAGGAACTTTAGGCAAAGTTTATTGTTAGATGTCTCTGTTATACTAAGTTATGATCTGTCTTATGCCAGACCTGCCTCCTTTCATTCTATAGCATAATAAACTTGTCCTTAGTCTGCATTTTAAATAGCAAAGCCTGACTATATCATGGTTTTCCCCTTTGAAAATTAGATAAATTAATTTATATGAGGAAAAGTGTTCACTTTTATTGCTTTGAACGGTGCCAATTCAGCTTAAACTGAATAAAGTACATTCAAAATAATCATAACTGGTGCCTTAAGAATTAAGAGTATAACATGTTTGCCTACTGTATTCTAGGTGACATCGTCCATGATAGAACTACTGTGCCTTGGGCTATAATGTTATTATTTTATTTTTTATGTTTTGTATCGTGCTAGCAGATCTTGTGTCTGTGTATTAAGAGCACTGCTTTCTGGGTTTTTTTCCGTTTTTTTGTTTTGGTTTTTTTTTTCCATTGGATAATGCACAGCTTGAAACATACTGTAAAGTGATTAATGTGTGTGGCATACTCATATGTGCAAAGCAGAGACAGCTTCACAGTATATGCATAAAAATTCCATACACTAGTTTTTAGTAGGATAAATCCTGTCAGTAATATATCATGTTTATATAATATTCCATATGTTTAAAAATATTTTCATGTACAAAATGGTCATGAATAATTCAGCTTCCTAGTTGTAAAAGGAAAATTCTTATTTATATTTAAAATATAGGACTTCTTTATTTAAAGGAAAGATTAATCAGGTAATTGGCTTTTACTGCTGATATCTTTACTAATCAAAATTGATATAATATGTTTGTTAATAACATCTTTCATTTGAATGTATTAAAATATAAATTGTTTTCTCAGACCAGCTTCATGTAGTTTAGCAACCCTGAATTATCTTCAGTCCCATAAAATCTCCCAGACAGCCCCATAAAAATCTAAAAGATCATCTACAGGCTGAACACCTCTGCTATTACACTATTGACAGCAAAAAGTGATTACATACTTTTCACTGCAATGGTATTAGTGATGACCTGCAGGAGATGAGATAGATACATTTTCTTTCAAAACAGTGTGAAGCCTGATGAAATGTTGTTAATACGGTCAGTGGTCTGACTGCTATCTAGATAGATAGACAAACGTATATGCTGCATGAGTGATGGAAAAGTTAAACTAAAGCTTTATGTGGTATATAACAATATCCAGTACTTCTGCAGTGTAAAATATGACCAGTAGTGTAAGACCTGTGCTGTCTCCTGACACATCAATAAACTTTGGCCTCTATAAATTTTACATAGCAAATATATCTTTACTTTTAAATGAGATGAAGCATCCCAGTTATGAAGCAGCCTCTTTCCCCATCCTATCACTGTTGTCCTCACTGTGCAAATATACCGCCAATAAATGTACTCTTTAATTGCTTTGTCAACCTGGAGAGAAAAAATTCTGCTACACAGAGGGCAAACCTGATCAGCAGGAACTGTTTTCCTGTAGGCATTCAAATTCTTCAGGCAAGGAACTCATGGATGCTGGGATAATCCACTTTCATTTTCCTAAACACACATCAAGTTGCCCTTACTTTCGAATGCAGATTCACACAGCATGTAACAGTAACACCTACTGAATACAATTCACATGTGCAAGAATGCTCCTTCAGAGAAGCTGCAAGCACATAAAAGGGGGCAACAGGTGGATCTGACGTGTGAGTGAGGGGAACACAGGGCAATAAAAGGGCATCATTGCTCAGAAAGATACATATGCATCATCTGCTGGAGGAGTATCAAGACACCTGTAGTCAGAAAGCTGGAACAGAGTATTTGTCTTGTATATATATTGTTTGTAGTCAATATAATCTGCAAACTTGGACATCCTCCCCAGTAAACAGGGAATTTAGGATATAATTTTAGGTTTTTACATTGACAAAGTAGCCCAGACCTCACTCTCACCGGTGGGAATTTCTGTCTGATCATTGCACCTCTGAAACCAAAAAAATCCTGCAAAGATATTACACCTGTGTGAAGTGAGAAGGTGTAATTTTACTTTCATCCATTAACTCATGAAATAAGGATAGCATGGTATTAATAAATTTTTATGGATTTTGTTGTTAAATTGGAAAAACTTGTACTTAAAATATATAGCTAATGAAATTAAACAGGGCACCTGACTGTTATATGTGTCCAGCTATTAGATAAGTTCTATAATTAAAAAAGTTGTCAAGCTTCCTCTGAGGTACAATAATAAGGAGCATAAATGCAAACACAAATCTTCTGAACTCTGATCATCCAAAGATGGACTGCTAGATGAACAGTTTGGGAGCTGTGCCCCTTGGGGTGATAGTTTGGATAGCTGGAATATTTATCCAGATATCACTAATGATCCATTAAGTAAATCACCTTGATAGGTAAGATATTTGCTGATTTCTTGAGGTTGAATGTAACTGAGAGCATTGACAGTGCTTGAAGCTCCTCAGTCTTTCTTGGTTTACACACACCAGAATAAAATGAAATTCTTTAGCACTGAAGTCACCTCTGGTGTCACTGAACACATACACAAGCTCACAACGTTGCTTAGGCATGTAAAATATTCATTGTAACCTTGGTTAAGCTAGTGGGCCTGAATTGATGAGTTTATCCTGAAACACCTCTGAACTGTGGCCAGGCTGCAGTGCTACTACATAGAGATGAACCTGGCAAAGAGAAATGTCTGTATTCATCTTGTCATCAAACTACTGCAAGGAGAATGCACAAGGCAAAAAAAAGACACTAGCAACGAGCTTGGAGAATTGCATCCCGAGTAGCATAGGAAAAAGTCCTGCCTGTGACACCTGAGGCAGAAGCATCTGTGTGATAGTCACCTCTCAGGCTTTTCCCCATAGAGAAAGCCATAGCTCAGAAATATCCTTTCTAAAATGTTTCAAAATTATGAATGTTTAAGGAAACAGTTCTTTGAAGCTCTTATTTAATCTGAATTAGTAGTTCTGGAGGTGCTGATCATGGTAAAGTCTGGTCATTATGGTCGTTGAGTTTCTTTCTCAGTGCTTTCATTTCAAAACTTAAAACCACATCTTAAATGATCCAATACAGCAAAAAGCTACAAAATATAGCTATCTGATATTGTGTAAGTACCCTATAAATACTTAAGCTTTTAGAGTTAAAATTCTTTTTTTTTTTAATAGAAGAAGCTACTCATTACAATATCCACAAGCACTGCATGACTGACTTATCAGGAGAGAAATTATTTGCTTTCTTTATATTTTCCATTCCGTATATTATTTGCTTTATAATTAAACTTTTTATTTTCTTCAAGTGAATACAACTCATTCCTTGAAGATTTTCAGTATGGTAGCCTATTAATTCAAACAGGATTTTTATGGTTTGGAAAGGATTCAAACTGTACCAATTTGCAATCATAAGTTTCTATGTATTTAGAGCTTTTAGAACCTGAACTGTAATACTGCAGAGGCCTTAAATATGGTAGGATTTCTGAAAACAGAGAAGAGGCTGAGTGAAAGACATTGTCTTCACTTTAAAAATAGATCCAATGTCATCAATTAAATACCTTTTCTTTTTCAAGAAAAAAGAATGGCATTGAGTTGCCCATTTAGAGCACAAATGCTAACTAGAAGCCTGTAAATCTGGGACCAGTGTTTGTGCAGATCGCTTCCATCTAGGAACTCCATTTTGGAGGCAAGGGTTTTGCAAGATGTGTGCAGTCCTCTACAGATAAGAATCATTCTGCTGATTGCTGTCCATGAGCCATACTTGTAAGGACATTAGGCAGGACAAGCAAATTGGCTCTGCATGAATTTATTGAAAAATCTGTTCTGAGAGAAGCTGAGAAGGTAGGGCTTCTGTGGAAATTATGTACCCCTAAGATTGCAGGTAGCGACAAAGCCAAGTCCTGTTATTTGTTCCTATTCATGGGAGGTTTTGATCTTCTCAAGAAGCTTTTCAGCTTTTCCTTTCAGTTCTTTGACTCAGTACAGTTCGGTAACTGTGTAATAAGAAACATGTTTTCATACGCAGTTTTAGCATATGAAGCAATTTCTGCATAAATTCATCCCACTGCATGATAGGTTACCCATCTTCAATTCCTTTTATAGATTTAATTTTCCAATCCCCACCTTTTTTTTTAACCTTGTTCAGTGTTTTTAAAGCTGTTATTGAAAATCAGGCTTTTAAAAACATAAATTATCAGACACAGTTGCTTTCAACCACATTATCAGCAAATGGCTAGAGTGCAATCAGACTAAGTGCTTCTTCCTGTTGTCTTTTACACACACTCACATACACACTCTCCCCACAAATGAAATCACACTCAAATGCACTTGACTAAACCAGCTGATGAAACCTTTTTTCTGCTTTTCCCATATGGCAGGTGAAGGGAAGATCATGTCCCTGAGCGGCTGTACCATCACTTCCCCTGTGCCACTTTCTTTCTTTTGCATGATTGGTCTGTCAGTCCCACTCAAGGGACTCAACACTGCTTTAGAAAGGTCATGTTTCCCTCCCTCAGCAGCTGCTGTGTTTTCCCCCTTTCACTCTGTATTCACTGGTCCCTTCACCAGTAAGAGAAGTCAGACACCCCAGAGTTCTTGGCTGTGCCACTGCATAAGAGAGGACACAAATCAAAGGACCCGCAATCTCTCTGAGCATGATACTGCAGTCTTGCCTTCATGATACTTCCAGGCAATTTTGAGAGCTGGTAAATGCTGCTCAGCCAGGAAGTTCATTTTCTATGCAATAATATTGCTACAATAGGTTGCTATATTACAGGAATCTGGAAAACGAAAGAAAGAGACAAAGTAGTTCTTACCTTGTCTGGAAGAAATCTGACACAGTACTTCAATTCTGACAGAATACTTAAAACTTAAAAAACAGCAATATTTCAGGAACAGGCTGATTTTCTTCACTGAGATGGGAATAGTAGAACTCCTATGGGTATTAGTTCATTCTGTTTCACTGGACACTGATGATTACAATTAGGTTTATATCAGGTAAATGGTTTGTAACCATTTGTACCAATTTTAGTTGAGTATTGCTCTCAGCGATGGTGCTGATCTGATCCCTAGGGAAGTCTGTAGACAAAGGGACTGGGATATGATTACTATGTCCACACAGTTACTTAAGCATGCTCTATTAAATATTAGAATTTAATAGAACTTAACTCCCACCATGGCTCTGTCTCCTTTAAATCCAGAGTAGAAATTCACATGATATTCACATTTCTCACACAACACATCCATCTTGTTCATACCTGGTGATGTTTGACTAAATCTGAGGTAAGTTTTCCTTACTACTTTGTCTATGTTACCCGTTAATCTCTCAATTCTCTGTAAGGATCTCATACATCCATGTGCTCACCAAAGCTCATGACTCTCAATGAGGGTGACCGAGATACTCTTCTGTGAAACTGTTTCCATCCTCTCCTGCAGAAATTTTGCCATCTCTGATCTCCTGACCCAGAATACGGAAATGTTGTGTCTCCTCTTCTAGTATCTAGTTTTTGTTTTCCAAGCACATCTCTTTGTCTTTTTCTTCTTCTATATTCTAAAATTCTAAAAAAAAAAAAAAAAAAAAAAAAAAGAAAAGTTTATTGCCTGGTTTAGCTTCTCTGCTTGCCATCCTAACCCTGTCCAGTCTAAATCTTCAAATTGCTTCTAATTGCTCATTTGTCTTCATGTGTTCCTTCCTCCTGTCTTTCTCCATGAATGCATCTGCCTTTATTCTTTCCCATTTTTGATATTTCTTGTCACTTCAGCCCAGTTGCTTTTCCAAGTACAGTATATCTTCCTTACTATTCCAAGTCTAAGATAATTTGTGACGTCCAAATTTTTAGGTGCATGGCAGTGTCGGGAGCTGAAGAGGTGTGAGGTGGTATTTAGAATTGATGTTTGCAATCTGGCTGTACCTCCTTTGCACTAATACATCTTGTATGGAAATCAAAGTTCATGGTACATCTGAGGTGTTTTTCAATCAGAACAAACTTGCTTCCTTTGTTTTCTTTGGGAAAATTTTGCTTGCTGGTGTAATAAGCAAAACACTACAACAGTTCAATGCTTTCAAACACAAATCCATAAAGCTTGCAAGACCAAAAGTTTTCCTAATTTTTCCAAAATCTTCTTGCCTCATTTCATTTGCCAATGTATCAGCTTTTTCTTTTCTTGCCCTCTGATAGCCAAACTGTTATTCTTCTAACAGATTACTAATTTAATTTAATTTCGTGGGATCAATAGAGTTATTTTTCTGTTTTCAATTCACAAATAGGTTTACACCACCTGCATTGTTCTTGTTGAAATATATCCAGTTTCTCAAAAAAACAGTTTAAAAAAAGGAGTAAAAATTGTGGACAAATGTTCAACTGATTTATACCATCATTGTTTCAGTGAATTGAAATCAGTCTGAAGGAATCTAAATTCATTACTTTATTTCCATTCTTCAGTTAGCGACGCAGATGACTGGACTTGCCAGATGCTGTGCAAGGGAGATAAGTGAGTAATATTCAGAATGTTGAGTCCCATGTTGATGCTCAGACACAAGCCAAAGCTTTGCATCTGTTCAACGGCCTAATAGAAATTCAAGCTGCACTGCCAAAAGTGGCTCAAAAGAAATTTAAACTTTATCCATTTTAACTAGAGGACTGGAAATGAATATATATCATGATTTTGATTGAGCTGGTATACACTGCACTATTTTTCTGGCAGTGTTTCCTTTCTGAAAACAGTTATTTGAAAGAATCTGTGTTATGGAAGCATGCAGAAAACATGGCTTTATGTTAGTTTATTTTAAACTTGGTCCATGAGAGAAGTCTGTGCTAATCAGTCTGTTTGAGCTGGTACAACCAAGTAATATAGAAAAGTGTGCGGTCTTTTCTTGATGACATGGCCTGGGTAAGAAGAATGAGTGTAAATAATATATGTGTGTGTGTGAGGAGCACCCCAAACTGCTTGTGCTGCAGAGGGGTTTGCCCCAAAATAGTAATGCCAAGAAGAAATTAACAAATACAGAATTTGCTTAAGCCGACCGTTGGTAGAATTAAATTAACCAGGGAACTAGCAATAGAACTCTGGGAGAAGGGGTCAGCTTGAGAAGCGATATAAGAGAGACATGAAGATATGTAATGCAGGAGAGACCCTGCTGGGGAATAGGGTGGGCCAGGTGGCTGAGTGCTGCTGGCTCTGTCAGTGGGCAGAGAAGGCTGGGTGCCACACTGGGGACTAGCATAAGTGTGGGCTTGCCACCACTGGAGCTGCCACACTGTTTGGGTGGCAGGCGGCTTATCTTTCGCATTGCTGATACTTATCCTGAATGTATAGTTCTCTGATTGCTGGCTAATTAGATCATTAATAAATTAATAAACTGCTTCCATCCTGATTTCATTTAAGCCTCATGAGTTAAGCTGATTTTCTCCATGACAAAATACCAGTTATCCTGTAGTAACAATACAACAGCATCTTTGATGCTGGAAAAACTGACCATTGTAGCTATAGGCTTTGACTTCCTGCTTCATTATGCCAGTGACTGGACATCAAATCTGTTTTAAACAGTTCTAGCAAATCCATCTCTCTGATCTTATAAATGCAGTTCAGTGAAGAAAATATGGCTTTCTGTTCCTCTCATCTCCCCCACAGGCCATGAAAGATATCCTGAATTCCCATGAGCAAACCATCCATGGAATATCTGCCAAAAAAAGACATTTAGCCGACATTGCAATGAGATGCAAAACATACTAGAAAGACATGCAACAATGCTGAATGATGCTACGGTGCCCACATACTTATAGCTGTAAAATGTGCTGGCTTAACAAAGGCACAAAGGCAGCCAAGTGTACTCTAACAAAATTACAATGTTGACAGCTGTGTCCAGGGACAATAGGTACCACTAAAAGTTTCTCATGTGGAAAACATGGCTCCAGAATCTTGAAATTTGCTTTAATTCTTTTTTTCTGATCATTGTCATTTTCCTACTGTTGCATCCAACTACCATCTACTTTTTTTTAACTCTTTAGCAGAAAGAGACATTTCAACACTGTGTCCATTGAAGAGTACAGCAGCAGATATTGTGTTGATTATGCATTAACAATTAAAAAATACTGTAAGAAGCTTCAAGCAAACTGAGCTGAAGTAAAAAAACTCACCTTTCTCTTCAGAGCTTTTTATGTCTGAATGCCGTTTGACATATTTTGTGTTTTGTAACTAAGGAATTATAGTGCCGTGGGTTAGTGTGAGGTGTCCCTGACTATGGCAGGAGGGTCGGACTAGATGGTCTTAAGGTCCTCTTTTTGGAGCCCTAACTATTTTACAACCCTAACTATTTTACAACCCTAACTATTCTATGATTCTATGCTTTTTATTTTGTGTGAAAATTTACATTTGTTTTTAATTCAGAGATTAAAAGTACCATCATATCTGTGGACATCAAAACATGTTATACATAATTTTCTCCATAGAACAAGAAGCAGACTATCAGGATTGTATTTATTCCCTTTTCAGTACTTGACCTGCAAACATGTCCTATTCTTCTGCTTGTGATGCCTGTATCTTTTCTTCCTTTAAACTGCAAGATACCAGGCTTAATTTATTTTTTTTTCAGAATCACTTGTTTTCTTCCTTCTTCTTTTTCTTTTTCTTGCACTAATAATTCTATCTCCCCAATTATTGTCCCAGCTGAAGAGCCTTATAAAATCTTTCCATAAATGCATTATATGAACTGTGGTGGTTGTCTGTCCAACTCTATGTCCTGTGGGCCATGCCATAAATACAGCACCTGGTTATGTGGTGAATCTCCTTGTGACTCTAAACTGAAGATGCCAAATGTTCAAGTGGATTTCAAAAGTAATATGACGAATGGAGAGAAAAGAAAAATCTAATAAATGTTGTTGAACAGAATAACATTATATTTGGTATAAGAACTCCTTAAACTGCAGATGACGGGAAGCTGAGAGAATTTTAGCTTAATATGTGTTGCTGAATGCTTGGCTGGTTCTTACACTCCTCCTTTAAGCATCCACTACAGATTAACATGAGATACTGGAATAACTGAATGCTTGGCTTGTTATGGTATGGCTGTTCTTATATTATCCTATGTAGATACTTATGATGACAGATTTCAAAAGCAAATGAATACTGTTGAGGTTTCAGCCTACTTATCCTAGCCAAAAGCAGGTCAGATGCTCAGCCATTGACTCATACATTCAGTGTCAGGATATATTCAGATTTCCAAGTCTTAAATGTAGAATTACTCTGCAGAGAGGAATGTGTAGGAGCAAGAAACCTAACATTATAATTTTTTACCACCAGCACATACTATTAAACATGCATTTGCATATGTTTTTCTTATATTTTGCATGGTGACTATGCATATGAATGGGATTCAGAGTTGGCTGGTGCAGTTACCAATGGTGTCAGTATTGGTAGGGTACTAATATAAGCACAAAATAGCATTGTTCCTCATTTCCTCTTTAACGTACTTTGAGTGTAAAAGATCATTCACTGTATTTCCATTTTGGTCTTTTGTTTCACCTTATACAATGCTAGGTAAACATACAAACTTGCTAGTGCTTGTTTTGATTTTATCTAAGTCTTACTAAGGCCCATGGTGGGATTTCAAGACCTTGGAGTATCATCTACTTTATGTTGTCAAGCTAACTCAGAAATCATCCCTAACTGGAGTCCTATCAAGAATGAAATGATGGGTTTCTTTCTTCTTTTGCCTCATGTTGGCTGATCATTCCTGGACACAGCCCAGTTTAGCACAGATGTATTTTCTCTTCCTATTGGTCAAATTTGTTTGGTTACTGGCTTTTTGTTTGTTTGTTTTTTTAAACAAACCTAACTCAAGCATAGTCAACTTTAATGTAGGACAGTCTCAGAAATGCATTGTAAAATGTTGTCAGGCTCAAGAATAGTAACCATTGTGAATTAATACCCTTTGCTAAAATTCACATGGAGTCAAATAAAGCTAACAGTAAAACACTGACATTACGTAACCAGTGCTGTATCCAAAACCAGTGTATTTTGTCCTTAAGAGCTTAAGCTAAGTAGATGGAGATGACATGAATATTGTTTTTTCAAAGTTCATGAACTTTTATTCTTTTACTTGGGGACAATATAAGTTAGTCTCCTGAATCTAATCAGTTTTGCCTATAATTACAGCTGCCAGAGATCAGAATCTGGCTTTAGCTTCTTACAAGAGCAATTGAGTCAGAAGCGTGTTTTGTTCCAGCAGCAGCTGCTAAAAGGTCAATAGAGCTTTTGAGGACAGAAAGAGATAGTAAAAAATCCAAATTGTCAGGAAAAAAGAAAATAGTAAATGAATTGGCTTTTACTGTGCTGTCCATTTCAATCCATTTTGACACAAATTCCATAGCCAGTTAAGTTAGTTGACTAATTTTAACTGGAAGGAAAAGGTTACTGGTTGAAAACTTTTCTTTTTTTTTTTTCTTTTTTTTTTTTTCTTCAGAAAAGAACTTCTCTATCTGTGGAAAGTGTACTTGTTCCCACCATGAACTAAGAGCCGGTTACCCTTCCCTCTCTCCCGCACGCAAAATCTCCCTTGTGGATTTCACAGTGGTAAACAGAAAGTGTTCATTGAAATTGTTTCTTTTTTTTTTTTTTTGATATTTCAGAAGTTCATTTCTGCAGAATCCAACAGATTAAAGGACTCAGAGCTGAGAGCAAGCACTAAATGGTAATGTCAACAGCCCAGGTCTCTGGCAGGAAAAGCTAATGCTGTATGCTTATAGTCTGAACTGGCTTTTTTCAGCTGAGAGCAAATCTCTGGCAGACATTCACTGCAGCTGTAGTTTTATTGACAGTAATGATATTTCTGTTTTCAAATGACAGAAAATATGTTTGGTACTTTCAGATTTGTTTCCCTTTGGGTCAGAGGTCTTTTCACGCCTTTCATAAATGATGGAAAAAATACAAATTAACTTGTCTAAAAAATTAGATCTACAGATTATCTTCAATGTTTGAGTAACAAGTTTATTCTTACCGGAAGTTGCTACTGAAATATTCTGCACATTTTCTGTTTATGGCTAAAATTATTCTGTACTTCTAATTATTTGTTTCATATCTACAGAACTGTAAATTAGCTGATTATAACAATAAATCATAGCTATTATGGTATTTAGATGTTGTACCTAATAGCATGACATTGTTAGTGGAATAACATAAACATTCCAAGCTGATACAATGTAATTTTGGATTGCCAAATATCAACATAAACATGTAATTTCCTTGAAAGAGGAAGAATAAATTTGTATCGTTTAACTTGAGAGACTGGGGTTTGAAGCACAGGTAAATTAAATGCCTTGATCTCATGAAGCAGGAGTTAACTGAGATCCTGTAGTCTAAAGTCTACTGTCTGAAAACCAGCAATATGCATACATCACTCCATCTAGTCATCCATCCATCCATTTTATTTCTTTTTCTCTTTACATGGTACTAAATTTTGTCCGATTCATAAAGATATGGAAAGAAATTAAACAGGAGAAAAAAGATAAAATAAAGGAGGATGGTAAAGAGAGACTTTTATTTGCACTGGTATTACTTCTCAGGTGTTTCTATAACCTCTCGCTGGAATCATCCTATGGTGAAGACTTTCATCACCTTCTCAGGCTCTTCAAGTGTTCCGTTATTTTTGCTGTTTGAATTTTTTTACAATGTCTTTATTGCAATCTAAGTCAATTATTTCTTTTCTATTCCTCTATGTGTATTGAAAGCCATTGTTCTTGTGTTTAAACAACAGCTTAAACAGCTGAAGACAGTTATCATGTCTCCTCTCTGTCTTGTAGAAAGCTTGTTCTAAAGAGGATGTCATGAAGTGACAAAGAGCTGCCAAAGAGGAAAAGTGTTCTTCGAAGAAAAAAATATGCTAAAGATGAAAATGAAAAAGTATTAAAAGGTAAAATATTTAAAAAATATCTATTCAATCTCAGTGGTCTGTAATGACAGCAAAAATAATTAGAAGTATTTATAAGTACTACTACTATAATAAAGTGCTAAAAATCTAGACTTTTCAGACAGCTGAATAATATATAAAATCCCCAAACTTTTACAGGTGCAAAGAGTTTGAATGCTTATGGTACTCATCACTGTAAATGAGGAGCAATATTTTTAAAAGAAAGGGTAAAGTGACAGATTTCTACTGGAGATAGTGAATTAAGCTCAGTTACGGTATTTGAGGAACATTTCTGCTGTGGCAAAATAAAAAACAGAATATGGTCCACAGACCATTCAGTCTAATTTTAGTGATTGCTAACAGCTTTATTTACTCGATTATTCTTTATAATTTTAATATTTAAATCCATAACCTTATTTTTATGACAGACATTTGGATCTTTGAGCATTGATGAATCCCAGAGAAGTATAATTCTAGATTTATATTGGGGAAAATGAAAGGAAAAACTGAGTTCTTAATATCATCTTACAGTATCACATAATGTGCTGAAAGGATTTCTTTGCAGAAATAATTTTCTATCATTTACGAAGACATGATAAACTGACATAATAAAAGCAGAAATTTTTGGTTTTCAGCTCAAAACACCAGCACATTTTTGTGGTAGAAAACGCATCCAACTTGAACTCAGTGTTTCACCTTCTCCAGCTTAATTTGAAGTAGAAATGAAGTCAAGTGTAGCTCTTTTGCTGAAATTTACAAAAATAAGAGAATATTATGATTCTCAGCTTCTAGGCCCTTCAGAAATATTTTGGTTTCAATTGTTGCTGAAATGCTGAATTTCCCAGATTATATTCATTTATGCCCAGCTCAATCTGATACTGAGAATTACTAAAAGGATTCCTTCGATTAGATTCCCTCAGGTCACAGCTTGTTCCTCTGCTGCACAGCACACTATTGCTTCTATTCAAGTTGGACTTTGTTGGTTTTTTTTCACAGCAGGCCTTTAGGAGGAGCAAAACTACACAAGTTGCAAAGAATAAGCTGACATTTTATCTCTCTGAAGTCTGTGGTTGCATTGTAACTGAGAGGGGAAAAATACAAAAGGCTGAAAGGATAGATTTACAGTCAAGAAGTAGCTGAAGACTGCTCAATTTAAAACAATAAGAACTATTCTCATTTACCATTAGATGGCATACATACAGTATAAAATACATGATGAAATAGAATTCCAGTGCACTAGGTGAAAGGTTAAGTAAAACTTCTGTAGTATTACAGATACACACTAAAGTCTTCCATAGTACTTGTTTCCACTCAAAGTTGTTACGTCTAAAGAATCTCAGACTCTCTAGATTGAATACTGCTGAATAACAGGGCAAATAAGTCTGTGCTGCTAAAAGTAGCTCAGCAGCTGTTAATGCTGCTGCATTGCTGTGAGTTCATCTTCTGCATCCCTCTTTCCCATTACCCTATTCAACAAGAATTTGCTACTACTTGAAATTCTGTAACTGATGCACAATATTCTCCCTCTCTTTCTAGTGTGAGAAAAAGAATCACACTCACACAAAATAAATCTGTGTCAGTAGTCTACAACAAATAAGGCAAATGAAAACCTAAGTATTTTACTTCAAGAAAGAAATACCTGAATTTCTTCTCCCACTGAAATTGGGCCATACTTAATTTGTAAGTACTCTTAATCTGTCATGACAGTGTAGTGCTATTGTGGTAAGGTGACCTGCTAAGCACAGGGAAGACACTGCTTTAAACTAAGGACTTGACATACATTCAACAGTCCTCACATCACAAATCTCATACTGCCATGGAGTTATGAGAAATACCTTCTGGCTGGGTCAGAAAGGAGGGCATACTGTTCAAGGCTGCAGTGGAGAAAAGGACATGCTGCTTGGCACTGGCAGAGCTTGGTAGTATCATGCCTCTTGCTCTCAAAGCCTGTGTTCTACCTCGTTTGCCTGGTATGCTGATCAGCTTTGCTTGATACACAGGTCTGAGAAACAGAGGAAACTCATAGTGTTGTGCATCAAATATACGAATTTCTTGGTTAAGAAGTGGGAACAAGGAGGAGGTTAATGTACAGCTACAGCCTTCTATCTTAAATATATGTGGACACAATTTAAGTTGGGAGGAAAACTAGTTCAGACAGAAAGTAACAACTTGTTCAGAAAAACAGATTGGATTTGTGGGTGATCCATTAGTGTAGTAAGAGAACTTTTGGGCTCGTATGCCTGGAGGCTTAGGTGTAGAGGGTAAAATAGATATATTCTCTCTCACAACCTTACTGTCTGCTGCTTTTTAGTTTGTGGTCAGATCATTCTGACTCATCAGATAATGTAGCAGATGTCTGATGAACAAAATGCTATGATGGCTTCAAGTCTTCTTTAAACTAAACTGTTTCTTCCCCTATTTGTGCTGGAAAGGGTTTTGTTGTAAGTTAAGTCAGTATCTCAGCAGATTCCTGTAGAGATGCACACAGCAAACTAAATTACTTACCTATACTAGAGGAAATGGCTAGTGTGATATATTTCATAGTGTTTAGTACAGCTTTGTTTAGTCTGAAGAAGCTGTTTCAATTTAGAGTACCATGAATCTAAGAAATAAAATTTTTCTCTAATAACAACACTGTATGAAATACAGGAAAATAAAAGGCTAAAATATTCTGGAATTAAAATGTAGGTGTATTAAGGATTAACAGAGGCCAGATTGACCAAAAAGTCTTTTTGCTTTGTTTGGAGAGTCATTTTTCCAAGCTATGTAGATAAGGATGTTATTACATGGAACCTTGCATGTGTTTCTGAGGTCTAGCACCTAAATTTCTATATTCCAACAGGAAAAAGAGATAAGTGCAGTAGGTGTTGCACTTGTTGAGCAATGGAATTAAGGGAATACCTCTAAGAGTGGGGTTATTGGAAAACAGAGATTGTGGAGAGCTCGAATGAATAAGACTAGAAATATTTCTTAATTTTTAATGGGTCTTGTTGAAGGGAAAAACTTCTTAACACATGTACTTTAAATGAAATCAGTATCAAAGCAGTTTATTGATTTACTAATGACATGTAATTAGCCAGTAAACAGTGAATAGTGCCCAATGGAGAGGCAGCTCTGCCTAGCAGAGGCATAAATTGAGATGCTGGGGGCAGCTTGTGCCAGTGTCAATCCAAGTCATGACTACTACTCTTTCTGGTAAAAGGTCTCTTCCCCCAGTTTTCAAGTTAACTCCTCCTGTTTCTCAAAAGCCTGTGTTTAATTCCCTGGTTTCTGTTCAGCCTGCCTGATAGGCATCTTCCTCTTTAACGTCATCAGTCTGGAGTCAAATTACCTGGTAGACAGTTTGGAGCATTTGAGCCACTTGAATGAGGTACACTCCACGTCTTAGCAAGTGCTAATATCCAGGCCATTAGCCAAAGGCTGGCTCTGCAATCACCTGCAACAAAGTTTCTAGCTAATAGCTAATTACAGTGTATAAATATTATGATCTGCGATCCTTTCAGTTACTTGGAACTTCTTGAAGACATATGTAGTGTTTGTTTGTCTTCTAGACAAAAGATCTTTTCAATCTTGCCAATCTTGTCAATCTTGATTAAAAGGTGGGAGTCAAATGTACAAAGTATACCCTTAAAAATTGTTCACATAGACAAGGATGTTATTACTTACACCATAGAATCATAGAATACCGCGTTGGAAGGGACCTCAAGGGTCATCTGGTTCAACCTTTCTCGGCAAAGCATGACCTAGACTAGATGTCCCATAACTGCACATATTCATATTAAATCAAGAGAGAACTGGAATTTCTACCTGCTAGGAAATATTAGCATTTCTACAAACAAACAAACAAAACAAAACAAAAAAAACCCCAATAACAACAAAAAAAAACCCCACAAAACCCCATATTTTTCCCAAATGACAGCAAAAGGCTGGCAATATGTTTTCTTTTCTTTATCCTCTTTTAAGAGCTGTAGAAAGAATGATTGCTTTCTGGCAAAGGGTGAAGAGAAGGAAAGTTTATTTATTTTCGCTTATGAGACCCCACTTGGCAGCAGACTACCTGAGGACTTAAGGACCTCATATATGAGGATCTGAACAGTCCTTCCTCTCTTGAAAGATCTTGGGATCATGTTTTGTGGAAAAATACTGAATAATTAGCTAAAGAAGCAGACCTGGTAAGCTACAGAAAAGCTGGGGAGTTTCAGAACTCCCCAGTGTGACAATGTTTGGGTTTTTTTGTGTCGTAAATTAACGCTGTGATGCGGGGGGAAGATGTCAGTGTTCATTAGTTCTTTTATTTGACTGAGCTTGAACCAAAAGCCTTACTATGCTCATCTCACTCCATTGTAAATTGTGTTTTCTTGGAGTGGGTGGAGACATTGAAATAAAATGGGAGCTTTATATTTCTGTCTCATTACTCTATGAAAAGACGAAATAGATTCTGGGCTAATACTAGTCATAGCTGAGCACATAAAAACATAGAGGCTTCGGAAGGTGTATGTGAATGGGCCACAAGTCTTCACACGGGCATGAACACTTACAAGGAAGCTTTGCAACCCTGAAGCTGTTTCATCAGATAGCTCTTTCCTTTCTTCCCTCCATTTGTTTCTGTACTGCAGAATGTTCTTGAGCTTTGTGTTTCATTCTACCAGGGTTTACAATTCTACAATAGATGAAACAGTACACTGGGATGAATTGTTCTCTTAAAATACAGGTATACATATTATTTCCATTATTCATAATTCACTTTTTCTTTTAAAGAATATATACTCACCATGACACACAATGTTCATTTGGCGTAGCTTGTGGCCAGGCTCTGGTGTGTGGATGCAATTAGTTAGAAGCATTGAATTTTCTAATTGTCTCCTTACTGTTTTGTTTTCGTTTGTTTCCCCCACACACACCTCTTGGTGCACCGTTAGCCTTAGTTAATTTTTCCGGTCACAAACACTTGTGACTGAAATGAGTGCCAAATAGAGTGGCTCATTGAAATGAACCCATTTATTTTTACAATCAGCTATTTTCTTTGAAGATTCATTTGATTGTTTAAATTAAACTGACTAAAACACACTCTTCTGGTTGTGTTTCCTGCTTTAGAGATCTCCACATAGCTTGATTTTGTGATACAGAACAGTGTTGGTGTACCTCTAGGTAGCTGTTCAAGAAAATGTAATGGATGTGGTGATTGCCTTTTTGTATCAAATTCATGCCATCAGGATTATCCCCCCCCCTTACAAAGCTGGCAGAAAAATAAGCACTCCCAGCCCATCTTTGGTTATCAATTTTTAACAAAAGATGCATTTTTTTTCAAAGTGTCTTCACTGAAATGTATTTTTTCCTACTTGTGGAAAAAAAAAAAAGAAAAAGGAAAAAGAAACACAATACATATTTATGGTTGGTATGACCTTACTCTGATCACTGCAATTACAGAAACAGACAGAATCATAGAATCATAGAATAGTTAGGGTTGGAAAGGACCTTAAGATCATCAAGTTCCAACCCCCCTGACATGGGCAGGGACACCTCACACTAAACCATCTCACCCAAGGCTCTGTCCAACCTGGCCTTGAACACAAGCAGGGATGGAGCATTCACAGCTTCCCTGGGCAACCCATAAGAGCACCTCACCACCCTCACACTAAAGAACTTCTTCCTTATATCCAATCTAAACTGCCCCTGTTTAAGTTTTAAGCCATTACCCTTTGTCCTGTCACTACAGTCCCTAATGAAGAGTCCATCCCCAGCATCCCCATAGGCCCCCTTCAGATACTGGAAGGCTGCTATGAGATCTCCATGCAGCCTTCTCTTCTCCAGGCTGAACAGCCCCAACTTTCTCAGCCAAGAAGCATTCTGAGTTGGTCTGATGTTAATGTGGAGCTGCTTTAACACCTCCTAATAATTCAAATTCAAGTGATCCAAATATCCAGTATCATTTATACCCTTAACATCCCGGCTGTGCTCTCAGGACTTTTAGTGTACATTCTCCCTGGGAGAATGAGAATACCAAAAAGCATTGCAGGTTACAGTAATCAGGGACAAACTAATGTTGAATCAATAAGGAAAAGACTTTGAAATATGAAGATGGTCTATTTCACTATTGGTTTAAGGGTAAAAGATGTCATTCTAGTACTACACTTAAGTTTCCCCACCACTGTGCGCAATAGCTCAGTAAGACAGCCACACTTCTACTGCTTTAAGCAAGACTGTACTTCACATGCTGCAGGTGAAGAGTAAGAGGCTGAGATGCCGCGGTGTAAAGGAGCTGGTTAACAGAGATGCCTGGGCTGTCCCAACAGTTATTCTGAGATTCATATTACGGGCCTATGAGGAACTGGGGGACTGATAGAGTAGCTAATTCTAGAAACCATTTCTGGGAATATTAAGGAGAAGAAAAACACTAGGAGAAGTCACCACGGCTTCACCAAGAGGAAGTAAATCTTGACCAACTTGGTAAAATTCTAGGATGAAATGCTTGCCCTGCTAGGTGAGAGGTGAGCAGTGATATTTTCTGTCTCTACTTCAGTAAGGGCTTTGACACTGACTCCCATAATATCCTCAAACAGAAGCTGATGATGTATGGACTGAATGAGCAGAAAGGGAAGTGGATCAAGAACACTTTATTTTGAGGCCAGTAATTAGTAGTGTACTTCAGAGGTCAATACTGAGTTCAGTCCTGTTTAAAATCTTCATCAGTGATCTGGATGATGGGGCAGATTCTACCCTCAACAAATTTGCTGATAGCACAGAACTGAGAGAAGTGGCTGATATGCCAGAGGGTCGTGCTGCCATCCAGAGGGACCTTGACAGGCTGGACAAATGGGCCAACAGGAACCTCATGAAGTTCAAAAAGGAGAAGTATAAAGTCCTGCATGTGGGGAGGAATAACCAATACATGCTTGGGGCTAGCTGGGAAGCAGCTTGGCAGAAAAGGACATAGGAGTTTTGGTGGACACCAAAAGCCATCAATGTTCCTTTCTAGCAAAGAAGACTAACAATACCTTGGGGTGTGTTAAGAGTGCTGCCTGAAGGTTGAGGGAGGTGATCCTTCCTCTCTACTCAGCACTGGTGAGGCTACACCTGGAGTGCTATGCCCAGTTCTGGACTCCTCCGTATGAGAGAGACATGGGCATACTGGAGAGAGTCCATTGAAGGACCACAATTATTAAGGGACTGGAGTATTTGCCATATGCTGATCAGCTGGGACTGTTAGGCTTAGAGAAGAGAAGGCTTAGGGGAGGTTCTTACTAATGTATATAAATAGCCGAAGGGATGGTGCAAAGAGGACAGAGATAGGTGCTTTTCAGTGGTGTCTAGTGACACGACAACAGGTGATTTGTTTAGCAAACAATCCAAAACACAGGAGGGGACATATGAATATCAGGAAGCACTTGTTCATTGTGAGGGTGACCAAGCACAGGCACATGTTGCTTGGAGAGCTTGTGGAGTCTCCATCCTTGAAGATATTAAAAAACTATCTGGATACGGTCCTGGGCAACTGGCTCAAGGTGGGTCTGTTAGAGCAGAGGGTTTTGACCATATGATCTCCAGAGGTCCCTATCAACCTCAACCATTCTGAGATTACATGATTCCACGAACTGAAGATTAGATTAGCAGCTTTCATTATTACAATGACCTGGTGGCTAGAGACAGACATTAATGTTAAGGTAGCATGTAAATCTTTCTCTTTTGAGCTGCAGAAAGAAGAAACAATGAGTAATCGAGTTCAGGTTATTAGAGAAAAAATGAAGGGTCGTGTAAACACAGTCCAAAACACATGTATTAGAAACTGGATTAGAATGTATTTTCTTGTTGAAACCACCATCTCTGGTCAAGTTCTCCAAACCCTGAGGATGCATTCACTTTCTTTGCCTGTGATAGAGTATTTAACTGTCTTTACAGATAGATTTTCCAGGTTGAATTTATCCAGCTCTGTCTTTCTTCCTTTCATTTTATCTTGTTATGCCTTTGTCAGCAAAGCTGAGGAGTTCCTCTGTTTGTCAGACTTGGTTTTTATTTCCAGTGTAAAATATCTCTCCAGAGTAATAGTTTCTTTCAACCTTTTCTTTTCTGATAACTTCTGAACTCCTCCCTGAGAGACCTTGCTTTTCAGTAGTTGGCTCTTTGTGCATGAGTAGCTCTTCTCTGAACTCTTTCCAGCTGATTGTACAACTTTCTTGAAATGAGGATTCAGGGCTGAGCATGAGGAAGTTCTTTCACTCCATAATCTCACTTTTCATATCTTTAAGAGTGTCAATCATTGGTTGTTTGGTTTTCTTCTTTCTTTTTTTTAGTGCCCTGAAAGTTCATGTTGAAGTTAAAAACAATTTTTGGCATTTATGAATTGAAAAGCATTTTATTTTTCTTCTTTGAATTTATTTTAACAGATGATCTTGAAATACTGTCAATTCCGATGGGATGGAAATCCTGTTTACTTTTTCAAGGGCATTATTCTATTAGAATGGTGCCAATATCTCTCCCTGTGAAAATAAAACCTCTTATCTGCTTTGTAAAGAGGAAAAGGGGAAATACAATTTCTTCACTAATAAAACTGAAAAAAAATTTCTTGTGACATTAATGAAAATATATACACTGAGTTGAAGAAGAATGAGGAGAGTGCACGTTGTGTCAGATGGAAGGGAAAAAACTGATTTGCGCTTTTGCTAAGAAAGTCTGTATTTCCTATTAAAAAGCAGCCAAACTATGGTCTGACGGCAGTGCTGACGTTACTGCCAGGGGCACACAACTTCAGTGACTGAGAGCAAAGGAAATGAGTGAGTGCCCCCTCAGAGCAGAACACTTGTACTATGAGGAGTTTAGAAATGATGCTGTGTACATATATCTGCCAGAACAATCTTTACCTTGATATATTGTACTCTTACTTAATATTTGAGGTGTGACCCTCCTCTTATCTTGATCAGTCTTGCTGGTAGAGCAGAGCTGAATGCACCACACGGTACAGTCTGCATCCAAAGAAAGGAGCGGTCTGGTGAGAAATGCTGTAGCCTTGATACATCTCCATCTCCTTGAAGGGCAACCCAGAGGGGTTGCAGTGGCCCTGGTGTTGCTGAGCACAGCTGCATGCTGGCTGGAAAAGCCTGCTAGATTCTTTCTTGTTTAAGCATCAACAAAAATACCAGAAACAAGTAAGCCCTAAAGGAGCAATATATTAATGTAAGCATATGACGATATAGCAGGAAATGTGTCATGTTCCAGTGACTCAAGCAGGAACTGGCAGTGGAGCTTCTTGAGCTCTATTTTTAAGTAGCTATTTAGCTTTATCACATTGTGTGTCCCTCAACCTTGTTGTGCTTGTATTACATAATATGTGGTCATAGCTGATCTCAGAGGTTTGTTTCAACGATTCGTTTTTCAAAAAAATTTGATAATTCTCAGGGGAAAAAACATTATAGAGGAGTCATTAATAACCTATTGCACATTCAAATTAATGTATTTTCTCATAACATTTCTGCTAAAAATCCTTTGCTTTTTACAAATTGTGCTGAGGGATGTAAGCGCTTTAAAACTTACCACTTCTGAGGTGTTGTAGGTGGCTTAGGGAAAAAGCAAAATGATAAGTTACATGAAGCCATTACGATCACTGCTTTCATTATGCATCAATTTAAGTGATTATTATAACAAGTACAGTATTAAGAGAAGGAAGCCAGAATTGCCATAAGGAAAAAAAATATCTTTACAATTTACAAAAGCTTCAGGTTTGAAGTTTCTTTGTCTTTGTCATGAAAAGTTGGAGTAGTCTGCCCCTGGAGAGAAAGAAAAACTAAATATTCAGTTTGCTCAGTGATAGTTCTGGCAGGAATACCAACAAAAACCCCAAAACTTAAAATCCAGGATCTAGCTAGTGAGGTGGGGAGTGGTGAGGCATAGCTAGCAGGAAAGACTTGCAGTATAGGAAAGGAACGGACCAGCTGGTAAGACCAGGACTGAAAACAAGGAGATTCAAGAAGAACAGGAGTGGCTGTTGAGTAAGGCACACTACAAGATCAATGGCAGCTTAAATCAGATCTTGCCACCCAGCAGGATTTACTAACTGTGGTGGTTGTGACGCTGTTGTAGAAGGGGGAGAGTAACCAAGTAGCCTATGTGTCTCTAGTGGAAACCAGTGATTTCAAAGTAATACGGCTTTACTTTAGGAACTAGCTATTTTATGTTTCCCTGTTATGTGTCGTATTTTCTTCACATTACTTCTTTTATTAAAGTTACTGTTTTTAAAGCATATTTTAAACCATTAATTTTTTAAATTCATGTTTGCCTTGGGAAGAACTCATAGAGCATCAGAAAGTATAATGTTATTTTCCAAGGATTCTGGGCCGAGTCAAGGTGTTTTAAGAGTGGCGCTTTAAAATGTTAACTCTTTCTCTGATGCTGTTAATCAGGTTATTGCACAGGGACTTCAGCACTGCTATTACACAGATAAGAAAAAAAGATCAGTGACAAAGTAAAATATTCATTTTTTCGAATTTCAAACTGTTGATTGTGAGTAGAGGTTTAATAGAATTTTAAAAAGTGAGTCAGAAGACAGGTCACTAAGCAGTCAGAATACAGATCACTAAATTAGAGAATATTTAAATAATAAATATCTAAGCTAGTGGCATTCACCATTAAGCATGAGTGGAACTAGAAGATGCATTTTCTCCATTGATAGCTTTTGGAAAATAGACAGCTGAAGAGTAGAGAACAATAAAATATTTGTTCCAAGGGAGAGGATGAGTTTGGCCTTTAAGACAACAAAATAGCACTGACCAGGAAAGTGCCTCCACTCAAAGGTATGATCCGTCTGTGAAACTCTAACGAGTCATATGGTGATAAAAAGTCAAAACTGGTAGGGCGAGCAGTCTCATTTACTCCCTGGCTAATTAATCAGTCCAGTGGGTAGAGGAAAACAAGGGATGAGATTTATTTTGGCTTGACTAGGACTGCTGACATGATCCAGCACATGCAAATTAGGAAGGCATGGCTGGGTGAAATTAGTTTAGAGTAACTAAACAGCTGTTTGAAAACCTGCGCAGCTATCATTAGCTCTTTGCCAAAAATGGGAGGAGAAATTAAATGAGGGCTTGGATGCCTCTCTTACCAGCTTATATTTTACTTGATGGTAATATGGATGACATAATAGAAAATACACTATGAAATGTCTGTAGGAAGTTAAATGTGATTACAATAGTCTGAGGGAGGAGGAGAAAAATACTAGTTAAGATTTTTAAAAAGTTCTTGATAAATTCAATAAAAGGGTTTAATCAATAGGATGAAATTCAGTAAAGAGCAATGCAGAATATTTATTTTGTAGGAGAAACAAAATCTAGAAATACAAAGTGGGCAATAACTGGTTAATGAGCTGTGCTGCAAAAAAGCTGCCTGAGCCTTAAGCTGTGAGCTCACAGGTGCAAGTTAATGCAGTGTTCTCTCAAAAAGGCAAATATCTAGCTGAGATGCATCAGTAACACTGTTTCACCTCACTCAGCAGGTAATTTTGCCAATAAGCAAGTGCAGCCTCAGCTGACACCCTCAGGTCTGGGCATCAGAGAAGAGGGCAGTAAGAACAGGAGAAAAATAACATGTAAATAAAGGTTAAAATAGTGAAATCAATGTAGGGAGAAGGAAGATAGAGTGACAGATGAAAAAAAACCCACAATAAACCAGCAAAACTTCAGAGGGGGACAAGAACTTTGAATAAGAGGGTCAATAATTAGTTAATTAAATAATCACTAGCTTAATTCTCCTTAATATTCACTGGAGTAAGAAAACAAAGAAATCTGCTTACTTATCAGCACCAGGGGTGAAAGAGAGAAAAAGTGTGTAACAGCAGGAGCTGTGAGATGAAGTAAGAGACAGCCCAGGGAAATGACCAACTTGTTTAGGACTGATCATGCATGAGCAAGAGCCTAAGGTGGTGTGACCCAGCTGGGAACCATTCAGATTAGTTTCAGGCTAGGAAACCTGGGTAGGGAGAAAAGAGTTGTGGTGAATATAAGAAACAACTGTTAGGGAAGCACACCAATCAAGTGTCATCTACAGCCAGGTATGTATGATTGAAATGTGTTGGACTGACATTCACAAAAAGGATTTGATCACCCACACCCAAAGGTGTATGATCTGTTCAAGGTACAGTTCATGTTGCCTTGAGACAACATCAAATGGATGCAAAGTCACTTTTTGGCTGATATTTTAATGCTTATTATGGCATCACCCACTTTGCAGGAGGATTCTAGGTGTGGTGCCTGCTAGAGAATCTCATTTCACCATTACTGCTAACCAGAGAATATTTTTAAATAAAAAAAATAAATATTATTTTTTAACAGAGTAAAACCGAATTGGGATTCCAGGATCTTTCCCTCTTTCCCTCCTGGCTAGTAAGGCTGGAATTCCTTCCTATGTCTGATAAAAGTGGGAAACCTGGCTTGCTGCCAGACTGCAGATTAAGGCTGCTGAGATGCTGTCAGCAGCAGTCTTGATGGTAAATATTCATGAGCCAAAATGTGCCAATATTCATGTTTGGTGAATTGCATATTCAATGTTATTGTTATACCACTTTGTAAAGGTCATCCTGCCATCTAAAGTCAACTGAAATGACTGATCTACTGCAAAAGAACACCACTCTCTTAAAAAGTGTGAAACCTGTGCATTTTTGAGTAGTCTATGTGGACCACTTGTAAACACTTCTGTTTCCATTATCAGTTGACAGTCTCAACATATAGAGTGGCTTTAATTTAATAGGAACAGCTGTTATTCCTACCCAGTTTTACTTGATTCTTGCTATGCCTTATTTGACTTTGAAAGTACAAAAAACTGCATCTAGAATCTCATCATTTCACCCACTTTTACAGTGGGTTTTTATCTGCAGTGTGATGCAGCCAAGCTGATGGCTTTGCAGTTTTTGAATACTGAACACATTTTATCTAAGAAAAGCCCAAACCAAAACCATCAAACCCCCACTCTACTTAATTTCATTTTTCAAACTGCTTATTTTGGGATGGGGCAGGGAAATCCCATATTAATTTTCAGCAACAGGAAGGTATTGTTGTGGGTGAATTTCTGTCAGAGCCAAGGAAATGATTTTTCATCTGCAAGAATTCAGTGCTGCAATGTCATAAGAACATGTAGTTATTCTGAATGCTGTGCAGACTGTAACATAGGACAGAAAAAAGTGCTCATGAGGAACATATTGAATTATAATAAATCTGTCTCGTCTGGAGACAATGATGAGCTGGCACATTTTGTCAAGTGGCAGTCACATAGGATGCTGTGCACTGCATACATATTACTGCATTAGCAATAGGCAGCAAAGATGGCACCAACAGGGGAACTGCTCAGACAGATAGGTTGATCATTTGTATTCCAGAGCTCAGCAAGTGCTCAAATCACTGATCCAAACCAAACATGTTGAAGTCAAGGCCTGTTTCTATAACATGTTTGATATACAGCTGAGCAGTAACTGAATCAAAACAGCATCTCTCTATTGCTGTCTGGTGCCTTACTGGGTGGTGAAAGCAAGTGGAGCTTTTCTTGGCAGTAGGGGTATGTTGTATGCAAATGGACCATCTCAGTGGTAAATCTTTAATGTGACAGACAGAACATTAATTACATAGCTCCCCAGGATCATGTTGCACACCCAGTTTCCTTAAGTTAAATTATTTCAACGATTCTTCTCTTGATGGAGAATTCCAGACGTTGCAGTCCTACTGTGTGCTATAAATTAACTCTTCTGCCATTCAGCTTCAAGTCCTCCCTAACTCCTAGGGCAAATACCATTTATATTCACAGTGTGTATCTGAGACAGCCCAGTGTGTTAACTACAATTCATATTAATATTCTGAAATACAATCTAATCAATAATGTAATACGATATAATGTCTACAGTTACAACATCTCATTTTTGTAGGGTACAAGTTCATCTGATGAAAATGAAAAAGCTGCTCATTCAAATCTTTAAACAAGTAAATGCCTAAAGGCTTCTTCTCTTATAAATAAATATTATAAAATCAGTCCCTGGCATTTGAAGAAAAATCAGCCCTTTGCCCTTTGAGTCCATATTATATTGAGCCCATATAAACATGCATGTGCACCCAGATATGCACACACACGTACTTGCACGCTTTGCTCTGGCAATTTGCACTGTAGCAACCTTGTATTTTATTGGCTTCCCATAACTTAGCACAAGTCTAGCTTGTGCAGCATGAAGCAATTCACAAGAGTCAGAGGTTAACAGCATGGCAACACCATCCTTTCTTTCCTCTGAACATTGTCACCTCTTTTTAATCTACCCCAATTTTCCTACATAGGTGAAGATCTATCAGAAACAAGCTTCTTTTAAGAGCTGCTCAAATTTCTATGCATGTATAAGAAACAGTAACCCCTTTTATTTTTCCAGGGAGCATGGAAAAATGAAAGGACTACTTCTAACGCAGTCCTTTTCATTGGAATGAAGACGCACTACTTTAGACAGATTAGTCCCATTTACAAAATGGAAAAGAAAGCTCAGTTCTTTCAAAAAGAAAAGCTCAGCGTGTCTTAAGATAGATTTCATTTGAAGGAATAGTCCAATCCACCTTGGCCTTGCTCCCATGGTTCTTTATTGCAGTATATTTTTATCTTACTTTCTCTTCAAGAGAATTTGCCTTCTTGAAAATACAGTATTCCTCCAGTAAGGTGAAAAGAGAAAAGCATACAAGAAAAGAGACGTTTTTTTAATGAAAAGGTGTAAGAAAAAAAATATGTGGGGGTAAGATGAGGAAAGAAGTAGACTACATAGAAGAGAGTACTTATTTTCCAAATTGATATTATTTTGGGGGTCCAGTGAATTCTCTCTTGAATGCTTTCAACAATATACATGAGAAGCAGGCAGGAGGTGCAAGCCTGTGCATAGTAGCAAGTGCATAGTAGCAAGTAAGCAAGCAAGCCATTTATCTCTGCAAAGAATGACTGCTAGAAGGGGATGCCCTCTATGACTACATGTGTTGTCAAGGCAAGCAGCAATTGCAACAGAATAGGTGAAAAAAAATGTTTCTTTTCATGTTTTATGTAAAGTTTTATGTAAACAGAACCATTAGAATACACATAAAAGGAATTTATCTTGGATCCATGCAAACCTAAATCAAAATGTTTTTAATAAGAAAATATTACCTGACACCATGGCTGTGGGTTGAGCACTACATAAAGAGGAAAATACATCCAGTAAGAGTTCTTGTCAGCTTGACTTAGGTAATCTAGACATTTGGAAACACAGAAGTACCTTTAAGCATGCAATGACCAATCTTCTGGATTAGGGTTGCAATACTGAACACAGGTTCAGTCTATGGCTAACTTTAACTTTCACAACAAAAATAAGAAACAGACAACACTTTTGTGCAATCCTACCTGACTGTAACTTGTCCAATACTCAGGTCCAGCAGGTTTTAATTTGTCCTGATCACATAAAAGAGAATGCCCTAGTAGCTTGGACGTAGAAACCTCCTTATGGAAGCAAAATCCTACAGTATGCAAGTCACACTTTCTTTGTAAATATGAACCTTAGCTCCACTACAGGCAATGTACTGCATTACAAAATCTTTTCCAGACTCTTCTCATTCAACTTCCAGTGGTAATTATTCTGCAGTGTATTAAGATGATTGTCATTATTTTTCTTCCTTAGAGAAATAAATTACTTAGTTTATGTATTTCTGTATGTCTGATTCACATACTTGTATTCTTGGGCAGGGGGAATCTCTGAAACAGTATCTGAAGTGATACAAAAAGAGGTGGTTTGAAGGCACCAGTGTTTAGATGTTAGCTAATTCCTACTGATGCCCATACTTTTAGGAATAAGTGGAACAAAGGGGGAATTGTAATAACTTTTGAAATCACTTATTTGTCCCATAGGTTTCCCTTGTGGGTGTGCTGCTACTTAGCCTTCTTATGCAGTGCTGTGCTTTAAGGCATTTTTTATAAAAAATGACATAATGTATAACACTGCAATCATTTTTAAGGCTGCACAATACCAGCTTGAAGAGGTTTCTTTAAAACAGGTTTAGCGGCTGATTAAGTAAATGGAACAAAGGTCTTTTTCTGCTACATGAATGTCTAATCTCTAAATGTTTAGGACCAAACAACTAGAAAATGTTGGCTTTTTTCCACTTTTAAAGGTTATACACCCAAATAATCCCCACAAATATCAAACTGCAATAACATGCATTTAAACTTCAAATGTCTCTGCCAAAACATTCTGGTTTTAATCATTCCCTGGAAAATGTAAATGTAGTTTCAGAGGTAACAAATAATTTATGGCAAGCCAGATTCTTCCTCCTTTACTCCAAGAAATTGAGGCTTGGATAAAATCATTCTTTGAGAAGTTCTTCATAAGTGAATAAAAGTGGTAGGATCAGTTTCCTTGTTAACAGAGCACATTTCTATAGCTCTAGATATTCCTCTGCTTGGAGACAAGACCTATTATTTCTTTACAGTGCTCTGATAAATGACAGTCATATTCCAGGTCTATAAAATCTTCAAATGCAGCAGTGATACTTATGCCAGGCATAAGTATTCCCTTACCACAGACTCCATATAAAGTAAAACAGCATTGTTGGTTGGAAATTTTGACAAACCCATTAGTATCTGATTGAGCCACTAAAAGGGCATAATTTGACCCTGGGTACTTACTTGCACACTGGTCATTGATGTGTGTGATTTGTAAAACAATGTATATTCTAATTCCAAATCTCTGTTTCTCTGAATAGCTGCACAGGTGGAAAAGGAGTCTTGGGAGGTGGAAATGAACCACATTAACATGTAGCCTTCTATGAGGAAGTAACTAGGTGGATGGATGATGGTAGAGCAGTAGATGTGGTTTTTCTTGATTTCAGTAGGGCATTTGATACTGTCTCCCACAGCATCCTCATAGATAAGCTAAGGAAGTGTGGGCTTGATGATCAGGTAGTGAGGTGGATCAAGAGCTGGTTGAAGGGAAGAAGGCAGAGAGTTGTGGTCAATGGGCAGAATCTAGCTGGAGGTCTGTGCCTAGTGGAGTCCCTCAGGGGTCGGTGCTGGGACCAGTGCTGTTTAATATTTTCATCAACAACCTGGATAAGGTAACTGAGTGTATCCTCAGCAAATTTGCTGATGACACTAAACTGGGAGGAGTGGCTGACACACCAGAAGGCTGTGTTGCCATTCAGCGAGACCTGGATAGGCTGGAGAGTTGGGCGGGGAGAAACTTGATGAAATTCAACAAGGGCAAGTGTAGAGTCTTGCATCTGGGGAAGAACAACCCCATGTACCAGTACAGGTTGGGAGTTGACCTGCTGGAAAGTAATGAAGGGGAAAGGGACCTGGGGGTCCTGGTGGATAAGAGGATGACCATGAGCCAGCAATGTTCCAAGAAGGCCAATGGCATCCTAAGGTGTATTAGGAAGGGTGTGGTTAGTAGGTCAAGAGAGATTCTCCTCACCCTCTGTTCTGCCTTGGTGAGGCTGCATCTGGAATATTGTGTCCAGTTCTGGGCCCCTCAGTTCAAGAAGGACAGGGAATTGCTGTCCAGTGCAGAGCCACAAAGATGATGAAGGGAGTGGAACATCTCCCTTATGAGGAGAGGCTGAGGGAGCTGGGTCTCTTTAGCTTGCAGAAGAGGAGACTGAGGGGTGACCTCATCAATGTTTACAACTAGGTAAAGGGTGAGTGTCAGGATGATGGAACTAGGTTTTTTTTCAGTGATGTCCAGTGATAGGACAAGGGCCAATGGCTGTAAATTGGAGCGTAGGAGGTTCCATGTGAACATCAGGAAAAACTTCTTTACTGTGAGAGTGACAGAGCACTGGAACAGGTTGCCCAGGGGGATTGTGGAGTCTCCTATATTGGAGGTATTCAAGGCCCGCCTGGACAAGTTTCTGTGTGATGTACTCTAGGTTACCCTGATCTTGCAGGGTGGTTGAACTAGATGATCTTTTGAGGTCCCTTCCAACCCTTGGGATTCTGAGATTGTGAGTTATTTCTCATTACCTCATAGGTCCCCTCAGTTCTTCTACATCTGTTCAAGCTGTGCATGGTTTTTATTTAGTAGTCTAGTGGTAAATATAAATCTGAAATAGCAGGTAACAACTTGACACTCACCCAATAGTTAGTGGACAACTTCTCTCCTCCTGTAAATCCACCTCTTCTTTCTAAAAGCAAGATTAGAGGGTATCAGAAGTGAGAAAAGATGGCACTGAAAACTCCATGAGACCAAATTCTTGCTCTTTCACATGGATGTTGAGAGAAGTAATAAATGATCAAAATATTTGCTCTTAAAAATTAAAGAATTAAAATCACTTCTTGAGTGCCCTTGGTATACATTGCTCTGCTTAAGAGTGGCTGGCTTTATTCTTTTCACTGGATAGCATCACTGGCTATTGGGTAGATGTGGAAGAAAATGAGATCTTTTGGAAATAAAATATAAGGCATTCTAAATTCTAGACTCTCCTTCATAATTATGTTTCATTTTAAACTCTTTTTTTAAGGCATGGGTGTAAATACAGTTTTGAGGAAGGACTGCATACATATATGTGAAGTATGTATTAGGATAAACCAAGGCAACACATTCTTTTATCTCAGAGCAGGAGTTAATTTCAGAACTTTTAAAAGAGGTCAGGACAATACTGGTAAACACTGGGTGTTTTGTTATTATCATTTTTTAAAGCCAAGTCTGATGGTCGAGTCCTCCATAAAGTAGATGAAATATTAACTCGGTGTCTTAGAAGACAGTTAAAGCAATTGTTATCTCATTAATATATTTCAGAAATTGATTATGGGTTTCTGAAGCACAGCAAAATGTCAAACATGCTTTCTGTATAGAAAAATATGCAACAGTCTCAAATGTGTGTGTACTATACAGGGTATTGATTTTTGAAACAGTGAAATATATTTATTTGGATTTACTGTAGTCTGCAAATATATTGCATCAGGAAAAGGTATAATCTTGATGGTTTATATATCCTATCAGTTTGCTTTAGGTGAGGAAAAGAACTCTATGTAAGTCCATCAGAAATTATTTGTACATAGTGATGACTTTATAATTATCTCTGTAGATTGCGACTCTAGGCATATGTCACTTTTGCCCCACTGCCAGACATCTTGATCAACAGATTGAAAAAAAATCAGAAAATTGCACAGCTTTAAGATAACAGTGATAGACCTAAGTTTTGTTAAGATGGCTTGTGTGAAAGTGGAACATTGAGCTTGAACACCATGGCAAAAAATGGCAAAAATAGAAAAAGACAATATTTGCAAAAACGTCACCTATCTTACTGAGCCCTGTCAGCATTCCATTACAAACTGACTTGATGCAACACCCCTCCCAGACAGTCCAAATCAAGGTAAAATCTTGACAGTAGAATCAGAACTGTTTGCAGGTAAAATGCTACTGGAAAGCACCTTCAAGACTTCTGTCCATCAGCTGATATTGGGACAAAGCACAGATTGCTCAACTGATTCCTTAGTTTCAGTGGAGTGCGTAATGTATGCTAAAGGGTTCAGGGAAATAAATAGAGGATAATAGATCCTTTATCCTCTGTAGCTGTGCATGATTTGCAAACAGTTGCTTAATTTTGACTGTTTTTCTCTTGATATCTTGTTTTTAAACTTGGCTTTGCTAGTGAACTTTTAAGTAAGTAGTGGACAGTATTTTACTAAAGTTAAATGTTTATTCTGGAGTTTTCAAGGTTTTGCCTGCAGCTTGAAGAATTTTTATTTTATTAATTCTCCTAAGTACATTAATAATTTTAGTGACTAATGGCTCCTCCTACTAGCCTCCTGACTTAGCAATGCTATTCCCTACTGACCATTTTTCCTTAAGCTGAAAGATTTTAACTTTTGCATCCTCCTGCCACCCCAATGGAAAATATTTCCAGGGCCAGAACTGTTTTGACCTGTCTCTTGTAAAACACAGAATTACCTGTAGGCTCTGTGCAGATCAACATTTGTGGAGTTCTGTCACTTCCTACAAAATCTGCTCTGACTAGATATACTTACCAACAGAAGTTGCCAACTGCCTTCATGATGCATACGAGATATAAAATACAAACATACACACACTTATGTATGTATACATAGAAATTGCTAGGTTCTGGGAATTTTTCTGAAATATTAAGCAGTCATATCTCTCATTGCTTTAAAACAAAATCATTCAATCCAAACATATTTTTATTTTACATTATTCAGTCAATTCCCTAAATTAATGAACCACTGGCCATATGCTTATTTTTTGCCATCAGTTAGTTTCTACACTCAGTTTAATTTCTTACCACGTTATAGTTACTTGCTACATGATAGGGCTTTTTACACACATGTGATGCATTACCACCCACCATGCTTGAGGTTTAATGTCATTTCAGTCTAAGGGACTGATCCAGGGACTCTTATTCAAGAAGATTGTAGGAAGATTCATTGTAGGAAGAACACCTTTATCATTGACATAGACAAAAGTGCCACGGTAGTTGAGTTCAAAAGTGTATGCATTCGTATATTCAAAGTGGATTTGTTTTTAATTTGTTTCTTTAGAACTCATAGTTCCAGTGTGTTTTATTTTGAGGAACAAAGGAATTGTTAAACTTCTAAATGGTTATATTCACTTCAGTGCTTGCTGATCTACTATTTGTGTTCATTATTTCAACTGCGCTTACCCATGAAACATAACCTGCAAAATATGCTCTCACACTGATTAAAGTAGGTAATGACACACTTTTGTTGTTGACAGTAAAAGATGACTCACCTGGCATTGTTAAGTTCATATTAGAATACACAAGGCTTTCAAATCTACTATAATTCTGCTCATTTTTGCATGCAAGGTAGATTTCTTACTGCTACAATTTTGAGTGAACACAAATAATCTTTATATTTGGGGGAAAGAAATACATTTTCCTGAGGCATTTCTTAGCCCATTAAATTATGTGAAGGATTGTATAACCAAAGAGAAAAAAAGCTATGTAAAATGACTAAAATTCCAAGTCAGAGTTCAAACTGTATGTTATATAGTATACATATGTATACATATATATACATATATATATATATTTTCTTTAAGTAGGGATAAACAGCTATCCAACAGGACTCCCAGAAGATGGGATAAATGACTCATGTAGGCAAAGTCTTTAAATCTGGGCAGTTTTTTAAAAGTTGCTAAAGTTACTAAGTAGATGCAGGAAACACTGCCTGAAAGAAACAGTAGTAGGCTGAATGAGCATTGTAGTCCCTTCTGATCTCACCTATCTGTAAAAAAGAAAACAACTCTCTGATATTCTTGTGACCACGTGGTCTATCACCTACTGCACATTTGCTTGAGACAAATAAAATCACAAGAAGGCAAACTGGAATCTAACATTTGGACCAGAAAATGCAACAGATGTTAATATTTTAATATCCAGTTTATATGCCTGCATGTACAACATATGCCAAATCTTCAAGAATCCAGACACCTGAACTTGTAGTGATTGAATATAGAAATTTATAGAAATAAAGCACAAAATCCTTTTAAATAATCCAATAAAAAGAAACAAAATCCCAAGCTAAATCTGGTGTTTGATCTTCTCTTTGCTCTGCTAGGAGCAAAATGTTTTGCTGCCCTGACATGTATACCAATGGTCTCTGGAGATATCCCCATACTTTTGAAGTCTCTGAAGAAACTTTGCTTTTCTATTTCCTTTGGTGCTACTGAAGAATCTTGACTATATAGCTTCTTTGTACTTGATGCGGTATATTGTCCTGCCATCCAGTGTTTGTTAGTGGGTAGAGAAGAACCAAAATTCATCCTTCCACTGTTAGATTTGATAGTTTTCACTCAGGCAGGTGCAAGTAATTCTATTGGCACTGTCATTAAAATGCCGTATAAATGTTCTAGTCATGGTTAAATTTTACATTTTCATGATCACATAAAAAAAAGCATAAGTAATCAGCTTATCAATGCATGTCTACATGCATAATGCAGCATGACTATTCACATGTGCATAGTTTTGAGAATTGAGTAAATGCTACAGAAGTTTTTAATTCTGCTGTAAATTAAATTTTAAATTCAGAGGTCACAATTAGAAGTTATGTCACAAGAACTGGATCTGTGAACTTCTGAAATATTACAAAGGACAAAACCATCCTGAGATTTTCCATGCTTCCATAGGCAGAACCAGAGAATCTCTGTGCCATCTCTCTTTTTTTATTATTATATTTTTTCCTAATTCTGGGCAGTTTGTATTAACTATTCTAAGAGTCCTGCAGCAGTCGTTCTAATGAGGAACGAAATAGTAATTTTCAGGTGGATGACCATCCCATTCATCTCCCTGTCTTATTCGTACTCTTCTGTACATCTGCCCCTGGAATAGCTAGATGTGAAGCATTGCATTAAGTAGTTTAATTGACTTGTCTCCTCTTACTGAACACTGAAGCTACAATTTGCCTTGGCAGCTACACCTAAGGGCTGACAACATCTCAGCTTTCAGAACACAAAAGGGATAGCCTGCCCTCTGTAGAAGTATTACTAGTTGTGATGATCTTCACATGTATATGTATACATGTGAATATAATAAATCCATAGGAAACTTGAAATTCTTGTATGTATAAGTTGAGGTTTTTCTGTCAGAGAGATGAAACCAAAACTGGCATCAACCAGGGTCTGGATCAGATTGCCCCCACACTTTTATCATTCACATCCGAAAAAAGGAATTCCAGCTGGTGTGGTGCAGAGGAAACATGACTAGGGAATATAGAGCCCTTCTACTATGAATACAGCTGGTCCTAGGAGAGTGAACTGCAAGTATATATGATTGGTATGATAAAATATCAGCTTATTATTACAAAGGGCTTGAAAAGAAAAACAAGTGAAGGAAATGTGAATTTAAGAGCAACTACAAATAAACTTAGAATGGATATGAGAAGAATCTTGTTATCAGAAAAGGAAGTTTCTGCTATCACCCTCAAATAAGAGTAGTGATCTAAAGAAATGTCAGTAGTTTTTGGATGGAAGTAGAAAAATTTGTGAAAGTGAAAAATTAACATATTAAAAGTGAGGACAATTTGTTCTGTATGATCAGTTAATTCTTTCTAGAGAGATATTTTCTGTACCGGCTACACTGTCACCTGTGCTCTGTCATATTTTTAATTATGTGTAGGAAATGTAAAGCCCCTTTCCTCTTAAAAGACTCTGGATGTTCATGAACTGTCTGAAACACCATCCTGGCAGAGATTTGGAAGTGTGTCTCCCTTAAAACTGTAACCCATATGAACACATAAATCTAAAGGAAATGTTGGTATCATTTGCTTTAATCAACAGTTCATAATTTTGTAGGTTTTGATGAAACTAGATGAACCTTTGCAAATAAATAAATCTTCTTTTTTGGAAAGTTATGTTCCAGAATTTCAAATCATGCAGTGTAGCAAAGTGACTCCATTACATTTCAGTATGTTCTGCCCCAAATCCATACCTGTCTACATGCAATTTTTCAGTCTTAGCTTTCTGTATGTTTGTCATTATATCATATTCTTTGGAAGCAAGACTCTCAACACTAGAAAAGCTCCAAGATGGAATTTACACAGGAATAGTATATATGTAGTGTCATGCTCTGTAACTGATGATCACTGAAGGAAGATCTTCTTCATGTTTATTATTATGACCACACAGTACAAATCACTAATAAATGTGGTAATGATTAGATCTATAAGGATAGAAAATGGTGGGATGATTATTATGATTTAAAAGATCAATTTATGCAGCTTTAAAGATATTATTTTTCTATCTCTTGTACTAATTGCCTTCGTAGAACTCCAGATCCTATTTCCTGAGAATTTGAGCAAGCAAAAGCAGCAGGACTATACTTTGGATTAAGGAGAAACTACAGTAAGGGACACTTCATGTAGTCTCCTACATGTAATTACATTTTTATGTGCCTAATTCATGTGCTCAAGATCATTGTACTTCTAATAGATTTTTTTGTTGTTGTTCATATATTGCAAACAAACTGAACAAATACTGAAGATTACTGTATTGTGTGAGGAATTTCCAAGATGTCTCTTAGGGAAATACTGGGTTGTTTTTAACTAACCGAACTGCTAAGCGATATAATCAATCTATATTCCCAAACCTGCAGGGGAGTAAAATAGGATATATTTAAATCCTATTTATCAAACATTAATCTACCATCCTATTTAGATCCAACAGTAGATCCAAGTAGAGGGTTTTCATATTTCCGGAGTGTCTCAGCTGGAAACCCAACAACGTAACAGAGATAAACAATTGCACTATTTTATTAAAATGATCACACTATTTTATGTTGTATTGCTTTTGATTAAAAAATCTTCTCATAGTCTCATAGAGTTTAAATACTTATAGATCAATGGAGTTTGAAATGGGAAAGTTAACGTCTCTGCAGGTGACAACTCCTCTGAGTGCATATCAAGTGTGTGCAGCTGACAGACATATAGTTCATAACAGCAGCATAGGCTGAAATTTTCTTAATTTTATTATCAAGACATTGCAATTGTTTTGTATGAATTAGAACAAAAATAGACAGGGACTAAAAGTTTTCCTGTCTGATATCAGTAATGTGGAAGTTAATTGAGTTTTGTGCTGTTCTACTGAGAAATGTACTGTCCTAGCTAATTGTTAGCAAACAACAACTGTTAATATAAACCTTCACCTCTTTGGGGCAATTTCTGTTTCTTATAAAATATTTCTGTTGGAGCTTCACTGTCACCTACTAAACCCACAGTGTCAGACAGTCTTTGCTCCATGATGCTAAGCGTCTAGTTCAGGATAATTCTCTGTCAGAGGATGTGAATTTTTCAGCTGACCCAGATATCTTCTTGACTACACCAACAGAAGCTCTTCACCTGTGTCCTCCAGCACTAACTTGTGTCTCAGGAGTGGCTGTCCATTCTGGCTCTCCATACTCTAGAAGGGATCACTTGTGGGGTCAACACTTGAATTTTCTAGGGACCTACTCTACATCCTGGGATAAGGATCTTGAGTAGATAACAACCCAACAGTTTGGTTTGGGTCTACTTAAGATGACCTATTTATTTCTAAACAAAGCAGGTCAGGGACTCCTTTTTGGCTGTGAATTTTTGTTCTGTCTCATATGCCCAAACTTTCTCCCTTCCCAAACACTGTGGTCACACATCTTTAAGAATAGTCTTTGACATATACAGCACTGCAAAAAAAAACCAAACCAAAGCATAATCTGAAAGAGCAGTAGTTTACATGACAGACCATACTGAGGAGTGTGCTGATATTTAACTAGTGTGGATGTTTGTGAGCTACAGACCATTTACTCGTATATAGCCACACAGCCTAAAGTTGGTTCTGCTGCTATTAAAATAGTTCTCTGTGAATGGGCATCTATGTGGTACTGCTCCTAACATGCTCAAATATAGTTTAAGCATAGTCCCAGAGAGCTCAGCTGGACAAAGCCTCTATGTACTGGGCCCATGTAACCTTTTTCTGCACAAAGCATGTCTCACCACAGTGAGTCAAAAAGAGGATTATCTTGTTCTTCAATGTGTGGTGGAGCAAAAAGAAGCCTTTAGCCTCAAAAAAATCAAAAAACCAAACAAACAATGAGAGAATCTTGTGTCAGCAAAACTAAGTGAAAACAAAACTGTATTCTTCTCAAAGGCATGAATGCAGGCACAATAGTGAGGGCAGAGCAGCAAATTTCACTTCAACTTTGACCCTGTTGGTTAGTGCTGACCTGAAAGTCAAAGAAGTTGCAGTCTTTCATGTGAGGACCAGGACAAAATAAAATAGCTAAAAATACAAACTTTCTATATTTGCTCCATAAAAAGTACCACAAGGGCACTAGAATTCTGCGTAGGTCCCCACAGTAGGAAATAGGTTAGCTCTGGTTCCTGGCCTTCAAAGGCATCCTGTTGCCTAGCCAAATGGGGCAATCACCTAGGGGATAGGGAAGCTGATGATAAAATTAATGCAGCAGTGCTAGCTACAGAAGTTCAAAAACCACAACATGATTTCTTCAGGGTGGTGAACAAGACAAGGTTCATCCAATGGTCCCCTGGATAGTCCATCACCCATAATGTCCTGAATCATACAACAATTTTATCAATGTTTCAATCATCTAATTAATATGAGATAACTAGAAACAATTAAAACTATACATGCAGAAGTGTCTTTCTTTTGCAGACTCGCTGTTTTACTTAACCCGGTGATTTATATATATTTAGCAATTTGTTAAGCAGGTAAAGAAACCAATGAGATAAGGAAAAGGAACTCATTTCAGGCAGTATAATGAATCTCCTTAGAGGTATAAATGGGGAAAGATGACAAATCTAGTGCGAAGTTATATTTTTCTGCTTTTCTCTAACAGATCAGCTGTCAGTTGGTCTGCTGTCTGTGCTTTGTTTTCAAACTGATATATACAGGGAGCAAGTATGTGTGTTTAGATATATCTACTCTAATGAACCCCTTAAAAGAGGAAACTGTAGCTTACAAAAACTTGCAAACTGAAAATCAGGGCCTATGGGAACAAAACAGAGATGATGTAGGCAACAGTGAGAACTTCAAGTATAGACATCCATATCTTACACCACGTGTTCTACTATCTTTTGTTCAGTCTTATTCCTGGCACCAAAGGTAGTGTTCGAAGGACACTAATGGAGACAGAAATGGCACCAGGTCATGTGCTGTGCTTTGGACCATGTGTATTGGAAATTGCTTCTGGGTAGTTAATCTCCCAGTTTTGAAGTGAAGTGGACAATAAGCTCACAAGTTGAAGAATATGTGTGTAAATTTTTTTTTTCCTTGTGGATGAAAAGTTAGCAATATGAAAAAAGACCAAAACCAGTAAAACTCAGAGACAGTGTTTGGGAAGAATTTGCTTTGCTTTTCTTTATCCAGCACTTTAGCATTGTGCACTACACTGAAGAGTGAAGAAACAAGCAATTTATGGTGCTTAAAGTGTTTTATTTGCTTGTTTCCTTGGTTTGTTAGGTTTTCCCTTGGACTAGTTATTTACCTGACTGTTTCTATAAGTTTGGCTAACAGTCGTTAAATATGCAAGAAATAAATTCACCATCAGAACCTGAAATTACTGCCTTCTTTGGAAATAATACAATACAGCATCATTCTTTGAAGAAAACGACTCTGTAACTTAGATTACAATTCAGTCTGCAAAAGCTGCTTGTCTTTCCCCATTGATCCAGAGTGAACTGCATACCACACTCAAAGCTGGCACTTGAGGCTTACAGTGAAAGTTAGGTGATTTTTCTTGTAAGTCAATGCAGCAATTGGGAATTTTCTAGTGAAAATTGTTTTAGTCCCTACCCATGGCAGGTGCATTGGAACTGCAATTGGAATGGCTACCTAACTTAACTACCACTCTCAGTTTGGCATTCTAAGTGAGGATATTTCTGATGATTTCATAGTAGAAAATTCTTCTTGGTACTTAAATATGAGCTTAATTTTGCTTTCATATACAACACATAAAATTGTTTAACAACAAAATTTAGTTATAGGACAAGAGGGAATGGCTTTAAGATGAAAGAGGGTAGATTAAGTTAAATATTAGGAAAAAATTCTCCTCTATGAGAGTGATGAACATTGAAACAGCTTGTTCAGAGATTCTCTGAGTACCCCATCCCTGGAAGTGTTCAAGGCCAGATTGGATGGGCTTTTGAGCAACCTGGTCTAGTAGCAGGGGGATTGGAACTAGATGAACTTCCAATCCAAGCCACCTTATGATTTTATGATTCTGTGAAGAATATCTGAGCAGCTTTTCAGCATCTTTGTTTAAATTGTCCTTATGCTGAAAAAAAGTATTCATAGAAATTTTCTGGACTAGTAGTAGAGAGAAATGTAAAGTCCCAGTCAATCTTCATTACTTATTGTGACTGTACAGTGATAAATGAAAAAAATTAGATACTGACAAATGTTACAGATGTAATGACGACTGCATGACAGAGTCCACCCTGTAAAAAGTGTATCTTAATTAGTAGTGTGGGTGTGCTTGATGTGCTTAGCATTCTTATATTTGCCCTCTCTTAAAAGCAGTTTATCATCTAGTACTAGTGTCTTTATCATGAGTGGTACATTTTTTTCTTGGATTAGTATGATCTGGTCAGACGTGGTTCACACTGCAGCTGCATGATGAATTTTGCTCAACTGAAGAAAGAGAAATAGACATAGGAAGTAGAGCTCTTGTTATTTACAGTTATATTTATGGCAACTGTGGAACTACAGCTTTAATGTAAATGTTCATTTCAGAGGAAATCATTAATACCTGAGTTACTAAACAAAATTACACCCATAGCAAAATACTACTTCTTTTAAACTGCTTCTATTACTTCATTTAAATTTGGGATGCTGATACAAAACAGCTAACACAATAATTTTCAAAGTTCAGGTAGGTCCTGTTGAAACAAAATAAAGGCGAGGGGGTCTTGGGAACTGTCCTTTGGTCTTACACAGTTATGCTTAGAGTCATGACATGGTGTTAGTATAACACTGTATCTTGACATTACTGAAAGAAGTATTTTGTCCTAGACTTGCAGGAAGAATGACATGTAGGATATATATGCTCTTTAATTAGGTCATAACTTTGTCAGTCTAACTCCCTGGGGATCACCTCTCAGTGTTGCTTAGAATACAGCTCTTTATTTCTGTCTTGCACATTTCCATCTCCTGGCAGGAAGGGGTGGGCAGCTGTCATTCTTCACCACGCCAAACCCAATTGCAGTTCTTTATTTTGACCCCTACAGTCTTCCCATCTATAGAGGTTAGGAGGTGATAAAAAAAGTCATTGATTAATTTTTCTGTGTGAAGTGGGAAGAATTGTTGCATATAATTTTCTTCTCCTGAATATGAATGAGCTGTTAGAAAGAATTGTTGCTTTAACCCAAACTTACCTGTTTTAATGCATGTAATTGAATAAAGATTATATCCTGTTAATGGAACTAAACTATTAGAAAAATGCAAGATTTTCTTAGTCAGGATGAATTAAAGACTTCTGTTGCTCTCTATGACTTCTTTTGATGCTGTTAAAACTACCTTTGAAAAAGGGATTCATTAGCAAAGTTTTCAGCTTTCTAATGGAATTTAGTGTAATTTTTAATGGAATCTATGAATCAGAACATTCAAGACAAAATTATCCTTATGAGTTTCTTCTGCCATCTATCTGCTCTTCAGAAAAATTCAATGCCAGTCAAAATGTCTAATCCTAGAGAAATCGAAAGGTCTGATACTTTTTGAGATGAGACTAGATGGCAATCATCTAATTTAGAGTTTGAAGAGACTTTTCATCTTTCTTACCGCCACCTGTTAATGTAAGTGGTCTCCAAAAGGCTCTTTGCACTCATTTTGAAAATTTTTGACTGGTGCATGTATTTCTATGCATAAAAATGGATATATAGGGTGGGCATTGAGAAACATTTCTTTTGTGAAAAATGGAAAAAATCCCCCAAAACTTATGCAGTTTGAATATGGGGTTCTGAAGCATTGTGGTCTTTTGCAAAGAAGGATGTTGTCCTGTGATGGTGTCTTTTTGGTGGTGGTGGGTAGAGTTTCTATCTCTGGCTCATTGTATTTATACTACAAAGGAAAACTGGGTTTGCATTAAAATATTATTAAAGTTTGAGATTTATGTCCTTCTGCATAAATTATGGAGTTTAATAGTGTCTCTTTTCTTTTTGAAGCATAGAAAAATAGTGTAAAAGCATAGAGAAATTTGTCAAAATGTTACATGAGGCCTTGGGTGATATGGTTTAGTGCGAGGTGGGGGGTTGGAACTTGATGGTCTTAACGTCCTTTCCAACCCTAAATATTCTATGATTCTATGATTATGATTCTATTGTGTCAAACTTCATCCTGACATTCATGTAAATTCTTTATCCATCAACTAATTTTGGAGACCATAGTAAGAACTTTTTAAATGGGACTTTCTTCTACAGCCACTATAATTACAGAGGAATATAAATTCAGACTTGATAATTGTTCCCTATTTATAATATTAAGTGAGGAATCAGTGTGGAAAAGTTCTATAAATTATAAGAAAATTTGTATCACTAAATTACAAGTTTTATTGGATTCCTAAAGTAAGAGCTTTTCAGTTAATTGAAAACTTGATGGACTGTGCTTTTTGACAAAACTTTGGTTTTCAAGATAAAATGTTTTTTTATAGAATGATTGAATCATGATGTTGGATTGTTGGATATTCAAGGAAATATGTTCTGATGGAGCAATAACATTGACAATCTCCAAAACCATATAATCTCAGGCACATATGTGTTGATCATCTATGATGGCATTCATTGAGGCATGTCAAATCAAGGGATGCTTTCTCCCTTGCATTGCATCATGAGTATCAGTTGTAAAGGTGTGTTTACGAATAGATTACAAAAGTAGTGTGTGCACGCACAAGATGTTTGCATCAACAACAGAGGTTTGTAGTAGGCAGAAAGCCAAGACACCACTAATTGTGCATTGGAGCTCAAAGTTTATACTAAAGAGCATCAGTGACCTGAGAAACTGTAACTGATAGCTTTCAAATATGCTTGGTGTTTGTGTATCAACAGTGGTATTTGAACAAACTCTTCAGAAAAGAGTCTGCTGTCTTCTAATCATGCTGACATTTGAAAGCCAGCCTGCCATGCCCTTCCTTAGTGTAGAGAAACAGGGGAAGGAGTTTTGAGACACCGCTTCATCTTGTAGCAACCCCTTTCTCCTAGCTTCTCCTAAAGGGGTAGAATGAGGGACTTCATTCCACACTGGCAGGAACTTGCATACCTCACTCCAAACCAGTTCCAGAATTAAATTAAAAAAAAAAAAAAAAGTCAACACAACAATTTTTTTTATTAATTTTTAGTGACTACTTATAGTGTTATAGAAAGCTCAGAGAAATCCCAGTGCCTGTACTTACTGATTACATATCACAAGGAAGGCTTAGCTGCGTCATTGCTCCACTGCCCTGCCAGAGCTCTTGTGGATTCAGCAACATGAACAATAAGGGCACTCTTAGTCTTTTAAGCTGTTCAAAGGTCTCTGTCTTTCTAAAATTTCCATAACCTGTATATTACTGTTTGCTATGTGCAGGGAGGCCAGAGAGCAGTCTTATACACGTACTGTCTTCTCCTTACTGAATGTTGGGAGTGGAGAAGTTTTTAAAAAGGGTATTTCATCTGTGCACTGCAAGTAGGGCTGGAGATTAAAGATCTGAAGCACACTTTGAGCTTCATATCTTTTACACCTGTCACTTTACAATAGAGATACTAATATTGATACAAGTTAGGACCAAGGCCCCAGAACCTTTGGGAAAACTTTTTAAAAAATATTTTTTCATTTCAAACTGAAAAGGCAATAAGCAAAGCTGTTGCTTTGCCTTTCTGGAGAAAAGAGCAGACAACAAGCATGGCTGGTATATTCTTTTTCTGCAGCAGTATCTGTCTTCCCACAATATCTTACCCATGCTTATGTCCCTCTTCTCCTTTGCAGTACTGCTCCCTTTTCTCTCATAAGGTTCTTCACCTTCTCTCTCACTTCCTTACTGCAAATTCAACATCTCCTGTTTAGGCCTTTCCTGATGCAATAGCACCCATACTGTTCTACTTCTCTCCACCTAAAGCGTAAGTGCTGAAATTGCCACTGTTCCAAGAAACTACACATTTTGCCAGGCCAAAATACTTGGATGTATTTATTGTCTTATTAGAGTTTTTTCTGAGCATAAAGCACAACAGACAGTATACTATTTCTCAAGCTGGGGCAGGTCAAACAGTGCTCAGTGCCTCTCAGGTACTGCGGAAACAAAAACATTGTTCTAAAGGTCATGCATAGGCAACTTATATAGGCTTGTACTTGACTGAAGGCTACCTGGTGATATGTAAAGGACATCAGGGATGTAGCGATAGGACAAAGGGTAATGGGCTTAAACTTAAAGAGGGGAAGTCAAGGTTAGATATAAGGAAGTTCTTTACTGTGAGGATGGTGAGGCACTGGAATGGGTTGCCTAAAGAAGTTGTGAATGCTCTATCCCCAGCAGTGTTTAAGGCCAGGCTGGACAGAGCCTTGGGTGGCATGGTTTAGTGTGAGGTGTCTCTGCCCATGGCAGGGGGGTTGGAACTTGATGATCTTAAGGCCCTTTCCAACCCAAACCATTCTACGATTCTATGAAAGGTGAGGTACCAAGTCCTTTGTTCAAAAAAGGGAAATAAATAAGATGGGTGCAACCAAGAACTGATGGGGATAGTTTTCTCTTAACTGAGAAGCTGGAAAGAAAAATTGGGAGTAAGACATAAGCTGTTAGAGCTGCCGAAGGACAACTATCAACTGTAGACCTTTTTTTTATCCCTGGGCATTCTCACCCACTTTTGACTAAGTGCAGCATGTTTTATAGAAAATGTACTATCAACGTTGCCTTGTGATAAGTTTGCGAACAACTTACAAACAAAGCAACCACACTAATTAATCATGTGTGTTTTTTCACTTGCTGCATTCAATATTAGTAACAGCATGCCCAGAACATGTTACTGTAATCTCTTAGAAATGAAATATTTTGAAGTTTTTTAATAATATATTTGAAGTCTGAAGCCTGATGCTAAGATCTCATTGATGGACTTTGAAGAAGACAAAACAGTAAATTATTAACATTCCTGAATATATCTAGGATTATCTTTTTTGGGAGAGTAAAATGGGCATGTTTTAATTTTGCATAACAGTCCTCTAACTTTTCAATGCAAAAAAAATGGTAATTCAAACAAAAGTATTACTGAATATGCACCTAAGACTTGCAGTAGTCCAGGCAAAAGAAGCTGTTTTCATACACACAAACTAATAACTTTGCTTTTTTCGCCTGTCAAATGTGAAGGTATTGCATGATTTAAACAGTGCATCTGTTCTAGCTGTAGGGATATTTCTCTCTGTGTGTTTTTGCTGCACTTACAGCAGACTCTTGGCAATTGTATTTCAATTAAAAATTTACAGGCAGATAAATTTCCTCTAGACTGTTTCTCCTCCTCAGATACACTGATTTTTCTGGGCCCTCTGCAAAAGGCAGATTTCAATGGAGACGGAAAATATACTTCCTGCTTATAAAAGAATAAGTAGTTGTCCATCTGGGTGTTTGGCTTCTTGAGCTTCAGGCTGATTCTTTAACTTAAGTTTACTGTGTGATTGAGTTCATTATAGAGATTGCACTTGCAGGATTCACATTTCAATCCAACTAAACAAAATTCATGGAACAGAAATCAAGCTAAAAGTAATGGTTTTATTTTTCTTCCAGGAGGAGCAGAAATGGAATTTTCTTACCCTCTGCTCCCATTCTTGCACAATGAAATGGTTAGAATGGAAATTCTTTTCTTCTAAAAAAAGAGCTGACCTGTGACTTACTGCACATTAAGTATTGTTTAGGACCTTTGTTCCAGTGATATCTGAATAACGTAAGCTGCTTCTTATTATAAGCCTAAAGCCATCTGAAAGCTGGTTTGCTGATCATTCGATACTTCAATGAGCTCCATGGACTTGATTATGATATACTGACCTTGTACTAATCAGAAACAAACCTTACTCAGCATTTTAACAATGCTTTCAAAGAATAATGAGCTTTATTACAAAAGTTTACTTTCCTTTTTTTGAGGAGAAGGGAGAATAAAATATATTTAGGTAGTTCAGATGAGAACAGTGTTTTCTAGTCATTTCCTCTGCATGTAAACTGATGAATATTTCAGCCTAAAATATATGCTAAAGTATATACCTCTTGACAGCAAATAACGTGGTACATAATCTCTGTAAAACTGCAACTTTTTAAGATATATAATTTGAAAGGCAGATGGATTTGGCAGTTGCCTGTAGAGATGCCTACTTTGTGTCTGCCAGTGAGGTAGAATCCAATACATTGCTATGATATGACTAAATGTATACAACCATAATGTGCTGTTTCAACTTAAAAATCTTGAAACAGAGGTTTTTCTAATACTTGAGTTTAGTTGCATCATCTGAATAAGTACATTGTTTCCAAAGGATCCTGTGCATACAATATTATTCTCAAAATCATATTTATAGACTAAAAGGAAGAACACCTACACATAAATCAAATGAACTCTTAGCAATCTAATTAATTATTTTTTTAGTTCAGATGTAGCTATTATAAAAATACCCCAACAACCACCCCCCAAAAAAAAACCAAACCCATAATTTAAATTGATATTTACATTCTTAATTTCCAGCTTTTACCTTGGTGGTGTGCTCATGCTTCACTTCTCCTCTGGTCCTAAGGTCCTTCACTGAAAGAAATATGTTCTTGTTAGTGTTTTTTTCTTTCACACTCTAGGATCTGTTTGGAGTAATTTTAAATGTTTGCCAGGATGCTTTTACACTTCTGTTCTTTCTCCACTGGTATGCAGCTGCATGTTACACCTGGATTTGCTATATACAGTGTAATTTACGTTTGTTGAACAGAATATGTTGGCTCTCTTTGGTAATTCTAAAACCAGACTTACATTTCTATTAACTGACCAGTGGGAAAATGGTTATAGTCATGAGATTTCCAGTGCCAAGCCCCTGTCCCACCTCTTATCATCAAATCTCCATATCGATATGTAAAAAAAAGCTATGCTCGTCAACTTAAAGCAACTTCTTATGTCAGGTATGGTTGAAAAAGGGTTCTGCTGAAATTCTTGATACTCAGTTACGATTTTAAACCTCTGTTTTTTCCTAACTGGCAAAAAATTTGGCAAAGTTTGAAGACGTATAGCTTTGAGTTGGTTTCTACTGCTCAGCAACACCAAGAATGTTCTTGGAGCTTAGTTAAACTTAACAATAGAATAGCAAAAGGAACACAATTCAACTTTTCGTTTTTAACACTTCTTTCTATTTATTTTTTCCTGTTGCATGGATAAAAACTCTTAACAGTTGCAGGGGGAAAAGCAATTTAGGCTCTTTTCTGGGGGCATCTTGCTTAAGTAATTTTGACCTGGATTCTTTCATTTCTGGAATATACCTACTTAACTGGGCTTAAATGTCTGCAGAACTACCTGTTCCTTTCAATCTTCTCTTTTCTGCAAGCATTTTAACATGTCTTAGACTTATGATTTTCAGAGAATTGGGCCAATTACCAAAACTTACTCAAAAAAGGCACCTTAAAAACCACACAAAATATTTCTGTTTAATCCTGATTTACAGTAATTTAACATGTGTTAAATTCTCACCGCCTTTCTGGTTCTGACAATGCAAGATGATGCAGAAAGAGCGAGGAACAATATTAGGCAAAAAAAACCCCACAAAACTTGAAAGCCCTATGTTGTATTGAAACAACTGATGATGATTTTGTTTGATACCTTCTTACAAGAAAGTATGAACTGAGATTTAGCTATGACTAAGTAGGATCTTTGTTTTTCCAAAAGCAAGAAATCGAATACCAGGAAGGAGGAAGAGTCTGAATAGGAAATATAGGAAGTGTGGAGCTCTTGTTTTTCTGTATGTGTAGAGCTGTTCTTTAGTTCCATTTCCTCTTTAGTTTTGTCAGGATGTTTTTTGAATAAAAAAATAAAGTCATATGGTTTATGTGATAAAACCTTGCATTCCATGTTAAAGAGGAATCTAAAGTTTGCATCTCTTCTGAGGTTTTTAACCTGTTCCTTATGAAATAAAAATACCTAAAGAGGGGCAATTTTGTTAATTATGATAAGAGTCTGGTGATTTGCACAGAGACACTTATCTGAAGAGTGTTTTGGTTTGTTATCAGAACTCTAATCTCTTTAGCCTTAGAAAATCTTAATGCCCAACTTATTTCTCAGTTCTAATAACCCCTATAAATAATTTATTTTACAACTAAGCAATTCAATACTGTTGTTATAAGTAGAAAATGATCTTTCTCTCAGTTCTCAACGCAGAGGTTGAGAACTCTGAGCCCACAAAATGATCTCTCCTGGTACTCCTGGGGTTTTGATGCATATTTTGTGATGCTCTGGTACTGTGTGCTACAAAGCAACAGGCAAGAATTTGGATGGAGAAAACCAGCTATTACTTCCATTCCCTCTAGTCCCCTGGAAACTAAAAAAGCCCTTTCTCTTAAGGCAGGTAGACTGCAGTGCAGTGGAAAAGTTTGAGAGAAATGCTGTCAGACAGTTCTGTTGTATGAGGCATTTTGTTTCTATTCCGCAGGGATGGTGGAGTGACAAAAGAATTCTGTTAGATGCCACACCAGAAATGTACTTGTAGACAACACCTGTACTCCTTGCTAGGCAAACTTTTCTCCAAACATGCTACTTCCATAATGTGTATCAGTATATCACACTGGTTTTAAGAATCAACTAAAACTTCAGAAGAAAACATTACCTTTGTCCATGAGGGCAGTCAGGAAGATTAAAGCCCAACAATAATGATATCCTGGTTAATGGTTGTTGCCCAGTGGTAAAGAAGGAGCCATGGGGTATCTAATAATGGGAGTTGCTACTGAGGACCTGAGTGAAACAACATGAATGTGGTATGTATAACCACACTTCTACATTTTGTCTGTATTTACAGCCCATTACAGCCACAGTAAGTCTTTTTACTGACTTTAATGTTCTTTGGAAAAGCCCTCTATATGCTTTTTATTTTACTATAGACCCTCAATTTTAGTACGTGAAAGGATTTTTCAATTGTGTGAAGGGGAATGGTTTAGAAAAGGGTTCTTTTTGGTATTGTTTTGTTTACACTCTTTGTTCAGACTATGATCTACAAGAATAAAACACTCATTATTTTACCATTCTCTATAATGAAATTCAGTGAAAGATCCATTAATCCCATTAAAGTAATACATTGCAAGAATGGATTTCTTTCATAATGATTTTATAGCACTGATTGAATACATTGGATTAGATGTGATAACTCCTGAGTATAGTTTTCTTAACTCCTGATTAAGAGTCATGTGGAAAGCATTCATGTAGCTAATGATACACTAATCTATTCAGGAGGACAGAATGTTTATAGCTAATTTATCAGTGACCTGCAGCACTGTGTGAAAACCATGTATAAGTGCTGTGCAATGCACAGGAAATGAACACCACTATTTTTAGATTCATATTAATTTGCTGTGATTATACCATGTGACTCTCCAGTAGCTACTGAAGACATGTTTTATGGTGTGACTGCATGTTCATTTTACACTCTCTCCTCTCTGTTTTTAATTATAGTACCATCATGTGAGTGTATCTGGAATTAGAACACTGTAGCTGTAGGCCAGCAATAGCTTAATTGTTCAAGAGCCCACATAGATTAATTGTTGCTTGTGATGAGCTTTCTTTAGAAAAGATTGCATTCCCAGATTGAGGGAAGCAGGAAGTAAATGTGAAGATGATAAAAATAATAATGATAATAAAAAAATCAGAAGCTTTCTAAAATAAGTTCTAGAATGTTATTTAAAATCACTTATATGTTTTCACATTTAACACTGTCCTTCTCACATTTTCCATTTGCATATACCAATAATATTATACATCTTCTGATGACTTAAGGCTTTCAATACACAGGACAGACTTTGCTGAATATCAATTTTGGGCCTAAAAATGGACATACATTTAATTCTTCAGAACTATCTAACACGCATAAAATTTGGTTCTTAAAATTATTGAAATAAGGAAAGTATCGTGAAAGCAATTACTACACAGCATAAAAAGAAATAAAGTTTAGCAGAGATATCTACAAGTGTTTCCAAAACATATAATTGCTGAACAGCGATGAAAACAAATAATTGCTTAATATCTAGAGATCTACATTTTGCATATCATAATAGAACTCAAAAATATTTACAAAATAATTTTTAGGGCAGGCATAATTTTACACTTACTGAATATTTTGACATTTTAGGCAATATATTCAGAAATAATAAAAATGGAAGCAAGCAGTTGCTGGGATTACAAAATATTTATAAAACATTGAAAAATTATGACAAAGTAACTGCATAAACAGCAATAACAATTTATAATGTTTGGAGGCAATAAAAGAAATCATATTGAGTATGCTTTTTCTTTTGATAAATGTAACCAAAAACATGCCAGGTGCATTTTTCTGGACACCAGTAATGTCAGCTCTTAAAATTAATCTTTTCAGTCAAAGAATGACACATTTAATGCTAGCTATTGACCTGTTATTTTAATTGTCTGAAAAGTTAATCTCACTTGAGTAAACTATTTTTTCTAGTCATGATCAGCATACACGGCGAGGGGTATATATGTAGAGGTACATAGCACAGATACATTTTCATTACTAATGTTATCTAAACGTAGCTTGGTCCTTCCCTTCTTCACTGAAAGCTGTGTGTGAGTGGGATGGAATGCAACAAATACATACACTAATTAAATTCCATTAAAGTACTTCTCTGTCATTTGGAGAATATGATGAATTGATACTGTTTACATAGAAATGTTTGGAAGACCAAGATCGTGGCTGTTTTAGGTTAGAGGGGGAGATTAATGGCTCTATGTATAACACTGTTTTTCTACTTGATTACTTAGGTTCTTCTGTGTGGAACTCCAAACAGAGTAGGAGATGAACCCTAAGACAAGAAGTAGTAGTTGTAGTGTACATTGACATGTCAGAAAGGAACAATGGGATGAAACAGCACAAAAACAACACAAAAGTTTTAAATGATACTGACAATGTTTTCCTTTTGGTATGAAACATAAATTAATGAAATATATATTTTTCTTACTACTTAGAAAAGGAGCCGAGTTTCATTTAATTTATTATTATATCATATAGAAAAGAAAGCAACAGAAAGGGAGGTATACACACAGTCAAAGAACAAGAGGGGCTGGTGAGGGATGTGGGAAGCAGGATGGCAGAGGTTGCACAAGGGAAAAGGGAGAAAGATGGAAGGCAAGCGAACTCCTTATTGCAGAAACCTGATCATCTCATGCAAAGCCTTTTCTGAAACTCCTCATGTAACCATTTGTGTGGGAATGAACTTGAACTTGACTAAACTAAAAATCAACATCAGTAGCATCTTGTTTCTCACCAGATCTATTATTCTTTCTCCTCTGATATGCTTTGCTGTTGTCTTTAAGGGAATGAATTTGTCACTCGTATCTCCTCAACCATCTGCCAGTTCCTTCGCTACACATAAGACGTCTTCAGTGATAGCTGTTCTTCAGATGAATGCTGTACCTAGCTATCTCAGGTGTCACCCACTGCTTCTTTTTCTACTCCAGATTTTGCTTCTTCCAATGTTGAGTTCATTTCCCGTGCTTTTACTCTCTCAGATGTATTTGTCCTTTAGTTTTCCGTACCATCACTATTTTCTACAAGATCAGACCGACTGATTCAAGTAAATATCAGGATTTCTACTTTTTCATTGTCCTTTGTTTTTATTTCTAGCATCTTTGGGAAAATGTTTCTATTCATAAAATGCACATCACTGGGAAGGTCTGGTCAGAATCTCTTGAGGATCCTCACTTGAGCTGTTCGTGAAGAACTACAGTCCCTGGGAAGGACCCACAGTGCATCAGAAGAAAAGTGTGAGGAGGATGGAGCATCGGAGACAAGCTGTGATAGACCAACCACAAGCCCCATTCCCCAACCTCCCTCTACCACTTGGAGGCAGGGGGAGGTAGAGGAGTTGGGAATGAAGGAGTGCAATTGAGCCTGAGAAGAAGAGGAGGCAGGGAAGGTATTTCAGCTTTTTATCTTTGATTTTCACTATCCAAATCTTTTTTAATGGGGAATAAACTAAATTAATTTTTTAAAGGTTGTGTGTTTTGCCTATGATGGTAGTTCATAAGTGACCTCCCCATCTTGACCCATAGGTGCTTTTTTGGCCCATGGGCTTTTTCAACCCATGGGTTTTTTCTTCCTCCATCCTTTTGAAAAGGGGGTGTAAGAAAGGGGCTGGGTGGGTGTCTGGCAGCCAGCCAACATTAATCCATCACTTGTCCATAACATCTGTAATCTTCCACATATGCTTTCTGACATCAGCTTGGTTGAAACTGATGCACAAGTTGCTGTTGCAGTGGAAGCATGGACTAATTCAGTTGCTGGGCACTTTATAGGTGGAAAGACAGTTCAGTGTTAGGATTGAATTCTGAGTCCAACTCTGACATTGAGTCTTCGCTGCCTTAGTGAAGTCACTTGCCTTCAACAAAATTACTAGCTTTTAGGGCTTTCACTGTGTTTTATTAAATTTAATTATATGCCTCTTGCAAAGCTTTGCTGTGTAAGAATGAAAATTCATCACAGAATTCCCCTGACATTTGTTAAATTTACAATAACCAACAGACCTTCACTGCTGTAACAGGGGGAGGACCCTGGATCTCTCACTGTTGTCAGATAGGCATATTTTCCTTACAAGCCTAGCTGAATAAAACACCACACTTAATTTCTGTGGAATTTGAATTCTGCATCAGAAAAATGCAAAAAGTGACCCTAGATGTGTGATTTACAGAAGTTTTCCTATCATCTCTTTCCTCTTACTGATTTGGATTCCAGAACGAATACAGCAAACACTGTGGAAGAACTCGTGTCATCTTGAGGGAACCTAGGATCAAAACCTTACTGAAAGATTTGTATATTGCAAACGTGAATGCTTGTGTGGGCACTGTTAATTATGCACCAAAGTGATTTGAAATTAATTTCAATATAGTCTCATTTGTCAGTTAGAACCTCATGATCTTGTAAAATATGAACACTCATCCTTTGAGATGAAGGGAAAGGCAGGAAAAGTCTAGGTGTCAAACTGCAGGTTATGTATAACAAGCCCTAATGTGAAATCTGATGTCTTTAAAACCTGCAATATTTGTCACACTGTTTGGAAAGAATTTTTTTGCTGCTCTCCTCTAAGGAATAATTTTCTGCATTATACAGCTACAAGGTCTTATGAATAACATTAAGTACTATACAACTTGGAGCAGGACTAGTATTCATATAGCTAAATTTAGCTGTAGTGCTGCTGTAGGTAGCTGATAAGCTTGAATCACATCCTTTTGATTTGCCTGCTATTTAAAAATATTTTAGAGGATTATTAAGTTCATAATCAGAGTTATCCATATGGGAGTTAGGTCTTGTGGCTAAAGTGTGATTTCATACTTGACTGTTTTCATAGACAATATGCCTCATAAATGTAGCTCCTAATGAACTAACTTTAAAAAAAGTGACAAACTTAAAAAAAACTAAATTTGTTGGGATTCAACTTTTAAAAATAAATACTCTTCAATATATTCTGTCAAATAGTGGAAAAATAAGATAGACTATAATTAAATGTCCAGTATTCCCAATTTCATGGAGAAGAACAGTAACAGTTCATGTAATATTTTTCTGGAACATCTGCCTATTTTAACTGTATAAATTGATGTATTTGATAGAGGTGTGCAAAAAGTTTTCTTGGGCAGAGAATTGCTGGCATTTGAAAACATTTTGTCACATCTCAAACAATCTGCCAATGGTGGACTCATCTTTTATTCTTACTCTGCCATTCCTACCCCTTTAAGACATTTTCATAAATGTAACTCTTTAATAAATCATACATGTTTCCATTACCGCTACTAATAGCAGCAGGTGCTCCAGAGGTCAGCTATTTGACTTTTCTTTTGTGACCCATTCATTTGCTGCCTTTCTGACACAGACTGGTAGCGGACCATGCCACAGGGACAAGTGATGGACCTGTGAATTGCTTAAGATTACTTGACAGATGTTATGGCCCACTTTGGAACCTCTGGGATGCTGTGGTGTTGTCCATGACTTTTTTTTTATCGTAATGAACAGCCCCAGTTTGAGGACCCTTTAAAGTGGGAACACCTAGGAAGAAAAGGCATCTTAAATTCTTGTTTTTCTGTCATGTAATATGCAAAAGAGGGGTGGCAAAATGAAGAGGTTATAGCCACAATAATCCGTAGTAATGCAGTCTTGCCTAAATTTTTAGTTCCTTTTCAAGCTCTGATTTAAATAAAGTCATGTTAATATTCTAACATAGGAAAAGAGGGTGTAATTTTTTGCAGAGCATAGAGGGGAATACTAAGGCCTGCTTACATAATACACTTCCAGGTTATGCACTCACAACCTGATAAGATTTACTCACAGCAGACATGCTACCCTTCAACCTGCTGTAATAGAATCTATATAAGCTCTCTTCTGAGGTGGAAGAATTAATTATGTCCATGTCAGTTTCTAAAAGCATTTGTGATTCCACCCAGCTTTCTTTTGCATGATTATAAACTGACTTTTCAGTTTTAGAGCCTCTCAAAAAGCCTGTCATATCTGATCTCCTTATCAGTTTAGGTCCTATTCGTAAAATTGTTATTAAAGCAGATCAAGACTACTCTAAGGGCCAGCGTGCCTACTTATCAAAACACTGTGTTCTAAAATAAGAAGGCATATTTATTACTCATATTATTTTTTGTTTGGTTTGGTTTGTTCCCTCTCACAAAATACTTATCATGCTAAAGCTTTCTCCCCCAGAGTTCTGACCAGTTCTAAATTAAGAAGATTATTTATTTAGTGTGTTTATACTAATAATGGTCCTTGGTTATAAGTAGGTGGTAGATTAAGCTACCACCAGTAAAGTTCTAGACTGAACTATAACAAATATTTATTCACTTCAAGTGAATAAATAAATTTATATTTGTTGTCTCTGGAAAATAAAACAAATTAGCTATTTCTCATAGCTAATGTAGAATTTCTCAAGCTAAGACAGAGGATAAACCAGTCTAAGAGAAGAAACCCTTTACAATACTTTGTTACAATGTCCTGTCTTGAATGTGTGCACAGATTACACTGGAAAACACTTGATTTTATTGTGGCAATGTGTACAGATAAATGAATAGTATTTTTGGCCTTATCTTCAATAAATTGAACCATGATGCTGCTCCAGCATGGATTATGTTTCAACCATGCTGAAGCCTGGTTTAAACAGTAGAGCCATCTTCTGGAAAACTGGTTTGTTGGGTTGCTGTTGGGTGGGGTTTTTTTCATGTTTGTTTTTTTTAATTATTATTATTTAAATGCCATTGTCTGCTGCTCAGAATGCTTTCTTAACACAGAGGCCATGGATTCTCAGATAAAAAATATTTGTAATTACATGTTGTTGCACATTATAGTATGAATGGTAGGTGGGCTAAAAGAAAAAACTGAGGTTAGGAACCCTTGTGTATGGTTTGGGGCTGAAACAGAAACTTTTCAGAAATGGGAAGTTTTCTTCCTAATTGGGAGGGTTGCACCATAAATTCTTTATCACAGACCTTTCAAGTATCAAAGCTGTATGTTTTTAATCTTAATTTTAGGGGTTTTGACATGATCTGTAAGGAAAATGCAGGTGTCTTGAACAGTTTGCTCATCTTATTTGAAGGTCAATGGTGACAATGACAGTGAGCAGCAAATATTACCTGGACACTGGAAGAAGATAAAAATGTCAGAATGATCTTTCCTCATTGTCTGTGCTTCGCTTGTGCAGCAGCAGAATTTTCAAGTATATGTGGCCTTTACAAGAGAAACATATAGTTTTTAAAATATGCTAAATACCTGCTTTTTGCGGCTCTTTTTTTTTTCACCAAGCTCTCTTTTTTCAGTACTTAACTCATCTGAATAGAGAAAGATAAGCTCTGAATATTTTATAAACATACCTTTTTAAAAGAAAAAATAAGGATCCACATGTTATCTGGCTGCAATTTCTGTTAAGGTGTCTGTACTTTTAATTTTTTTTTACCAGGTATCACATTTTTGTCACTCTGGAAATATGGAATCATGTGTCTCAGTATGCAGGCAACTTCTTTCTTAGTCTTGTAAAATCTTGGCAAACAGGAGGCCATTTCCCCTTATATGGCATAATGCAACAGATCATAATTGTGTGAGCTGAAGGACATTTGACTTGTTTTAAAAGGTCACAGACATAGCTACTGCCTGTCAGCCAAGAGGCAGTGGTCATCAGTGTAAGGAACACGTACAAAAGATGAATCAAGTATGGATCAAGCTCTAGATCAAGTGTGCTAACTCTGATTTGACATTGCATAAATCAAAGCCTTAAAGCCCTCTGGAAGTGAAGCCAGACCTTCAACCATTCTACTCACTAGAAAGTATAAGAAGCACTAAGCCAACAGCACTGTGGTTGGTGGTTACTGCATGAGGTCGAGGTGTTACTCTTGATGCCTCACTAATATATAACATTGTGATCGTGTCTTGTTCAGAAAATTTTCCAAATGAAGTTTTGATTGTTCTTATGCTTTAGGGAGAGAGAACTGAAACTGGACTATGTGAAAAAATCTGGTTTGATAATGTTAGTTCATTCTGCTAAAAGTAGTTTACAGGTGGGTTTTGTTTGGGAAGGGCTTGCTTTTCTTTTTTTTTTTTCCCTGAAAAATTCCATAACATCCATGCAGCAGAGCATGGAAGGGCATTTAATACATATTCTATATTAGCAAATTCAATAGGCCCAGGTAAGTTTCTGGGCACTGAATAAAGGGAATGTCCTCCTTCTATAGCAGCAAACTGCATTTACTGCCAAAACAGAAAGGCTGGTCTTAAACTGCTCCTGTGCTGAACCATGCCCACCTGGAAGAGAGTGAGTAGGTCCAGGTCAAAAGCTTGCCAGAGGTTGTTGATTGGCAGACAGTTTTGTCTCTAATTCTCTCTCATGCTCCCCAAAGTAGTCAGATTCCTCAGCTACTTGGTGCACAGCCGTAGCAGATCTATCTCACTATGGTCTCTAGCAGTTACCTCCTCCTCTTGCTGTCTGCCTCCCATTCTACTGCAGTTAGATGCAGCAGAATCCACTGGACAGAAGTCATCTGTAATTCGTGGACTTTGCTGTAATGGTGGTTTCTCAACCAAATTTAGATGCACAGTTTTTTTCTAATGATGTAGGGTCAAAAGGCAACTCCAGGTAATGGACTGAACTGTCAGTGAGGTTTCTCAGGCATTATCTGCAGTAGCTCCTCTCTTCTATACCTAGATTCAGGCATATTTATTTTTGCAGGAGCTTCTCTTTTTTCTGTCTTTTTTTTTTTAACTTTTTTTCTCTTTATTTTTAAAAAATAATGGGCATTGATTAGGGAATTGATTCTTAAGTGCAATGGCTCTCAAATAAAACAATTAAAAGTAAAAAAACTGTACTTATTGTATATTTGCTTGTTTGCTCTGATTTGTGAGAAGAGCATGGTCTAGCAAGATGTTTACTATGAATGCCTCAGACAAGCCTAAGACTACGCGCTGCAGAATCAGTAGCACTTTTCTGGGTGCTATCAATGCAAAGATGGCATTTCTTCTAGAAAATTAGAAGATCGATGTATCAAGGTGAAAAATGTGAGCTGTAGGTTTTTTCTTGTCCAAAAGATTGCCATCTCCCCAAATAATTGGTAACTTAAATAGGCCAGTCAGACAACACTATACCCACTGTTGCAGTCCGTGCAGAGTTACAGGTGGTAAATCCCTACAGCTGAGCTGCAAATTGACTTCTGGTCCCCAAGCTTTGGATCAATGCCTTGTTCTTGTATATTCTCTCCAGGTTACATTCTCTTCAGGCTCAAATTTGATATTATCTTTTAAAAACTGAATATGCCATGTGTATGGACAGCCTTTGTAAATGAGGCATTTTATTCCAACTGGAGTTACTCTTTTCCCATTATTGAAAGTTTGAAGTTTTACTTCTTTCCAGCATAAAACCTCAGATTTAATGTTTTCCTACTAGACATGAAAAGATCCATCTCTGCTTCCCTCCTTCAGCTGGGACTTAACCTTGCTTATTCTTTCCTTAACTTTGATTCCTCTGCTCACCTGCTTCATTATTTGTCATTCAGGTGAATGTAAACTGAAGATGCTTCCACTCTGGGAGTGTTATTCTGTCACTGGATCAGGCGCAGATGGCAGAGCTCTTGTTAACTTAATTGATTATTAAAAAGATGACATATGAAAGGAATTACTTTCTCCCAGTTTTCAGCCTGGGGAAATTATAATGCTATATGAGTAAATAACTTAGAAAGTTTCTGAAAATAAGGGTTAGTAATACATTGGAAGGCTGCTTTTGATCTTCTCATGAGTTCTCACCCCTCTAAAACTTGGAAGTTGACACAGATTCTACTATGTGGAGTTGCATTTTTAATAAGTTACATGTGAAAGGAAGTTGTCTGTAGAATTAAAGAACTTCTAGATTTCTTCAGAGTAGTTGGTTCGTATTCAGAAAACCCAAAATATGAAAGGTGTAGAAATAGTCAAGGAAATCCAACAAAGTTGGAGAAGAGCTGGTGTAGACAGAATGCTTGTTTTTTTCACATGGTATTCTCTGAATTTTGCACTTCAATATTGCTTTAAAAAAGTTCTGATTTTCTCACTCTTTTTATAACCACACTGACTTGAGGAAAGGACAACCATGTTTCCTACTTAGAATCATAGAATCATAGAATAGCTAGGGTTGGAAAGGACCTTAAGATCATCAAGTTCCAACTCCCCTGCCATAGGCAGGGACACCTCGCTCTAAACCATATCACCCAAGGCCTCGTCCAACCTGGACTTGAACACTGCCAGGGATGGCGCATTCACAACCTCCTTGGGAAACCTATTCCAGTGCCTCACTACCCTAACAGGAAAGAATTTCCTCCTTATATCCAATCTAAACTTCCGCTGTTTAAGCTTTAACCCATTACCCCTTGTCCTGTCACTACAGTCCCTAACGAAGAGTCCATCCCCAGCATTCCTATATGCCCCCTTCAGATACTGGAAGGCTGCTATGAGGTCTCCATGCAGCCTTCTCTTCTCCAGGCTGAACAGTCCCAACTTTCTCAGCCTGTCTTCATATGGGAGGTGCTCCAGTCCCCTGATCATTCTCGTGGGCCTTCTCTGCACTTGTTCCAACAGATACATGTCCTTTTTATGTTGAGGACACCACAACTGCACACAATACTCCAAGTGAGGTCTCACTAGAGCAGAGTAAAGGGGCAGGATGACCTCCTTCGACCTGCTGGTCACACTCCTTTTGAGGCAGCCCAGGATACGGTTGGCTTTCTGGGCTGCAAGTGCACACTGAAGCTGGCTCATGTTCATTTTCTCATCGACCAGCACCCCCAAGTCCTTCTCCACAGGGCTGCTCTGAATCTCTTCTCTGCCCAGCCTGTAGCTGTGCCTGGGATTGGTCTAACCCAGGTGTAGGACCTTGCACTTGTCATGGTTAAACCTCATGAGGTTGGCATCAGCCCACCTCACAAGCATGTCAAGGTCCTTCTGGATGGCATTCCTTCCCTCCAGCGTATCAACCGAACCACACAGCTTGGTGTCATTGGCAAACTTGCTGAGGGAGCACTCAATCCCACTGTCCATGTCAGTGACGAAGTGAGGGCACAAAGCTTTATTATCAAAGACATGGTCAAAACAACATAAATCTGGTCTATAAAGCCTTAGGAGATGTTTGGCTTTGACAGACCTACTAACACTGTCAGTCTCTAAACTTCAAAGCTATTGTAAAGAGGTTCATTGGAATTTGAATGTGTTGAGCTGTCTTCATTCAGCTTCTTCAGTTCTGGTTATGAACATCTGTTCACATTCCACAAATATAAAGTTACTATCATTAGGGTATTTCCTAAACTATCATCATGCTTACATCAAGGTAAACTGCAGGTACTGCCTCTGATGTCAGCTTGGATCACTTTTATTTGATATTTTCAAATAACTTCACACATTTTGTCTCATTGCCTCTCATACCTGGGAAAAACTTCCTGTAGTATTCAGAAACTCATCAGCTTCTTTAAATTATTTTTTTTTTATCTTCCAGTGGGAAATCTGATAACCAGTAACCTCCTAGAGCACTGATGACTGCCTATTGTGCTTTGTCTTGTATTTATCACAATTTTTATATCAGATGTGGATTGTAAACTCTGGGGTGAAACATCATCTCTTTCATCTGTGAGTTTTACAAGAGGTAGTATAGCCGGGTCCTGATCTTATGGTATTAAAAGAATTTACAGCTTCAACCTTATGCTGTCAAAGGCATATCAAAATTTGCTCCCAATGTCCTTCTTTTATGATAGCTAACAATCTTTTGTACACTACTGCACACCAGCAACTGATACCACCTGAATGCTAGAAAAGTTGTTCAAGAGAATATGCATTTCTAGCATACTGCTAGAAAGAAGTATATAGCATATCACATCCAGCTGAAGCTTCCTGACACAAAATACTTCATATAGTTGTACACTTGGTCCAGTCACTTTGCCAATTTGTCTATAAAAGAAGCTGCTCATCAACTGCTTAATCTATTCATGAAATACTGTTATGCCAGCTGTCTGAGCTGGCACACATGTTCAACTGTACACAAACATACATGACTGAATGTAATAAGAATGACCAGAGAACTGTCTATTGTAATCTTACTCTGCAACCAAGAGTACTCATAACCTGAGTATTTTGCATAGATTTTAAACACCTATTCTTTCCTTTGCTGCTAAAGGACAAAACCCATGTATGTGTTAAGGAAGGTATGACTGTATAGCTAATTTAGGCTAAATTGATGTTGAATGAATGAGTACCCAAGCAATTGGGAGAGGAAACTACTAGTGCCATATTTTCCTTATTCTGGCTAAACAATCCTGAGCAATGGGAGGGAAGGGAGAAAAAAAAAATAAATCATCTCTTCTCCCTAAAATCCTCGAAGTACAGATTTTATACTTACATTTGATGAAAGAAGGATTTCTTTGCTTCAGTATAGCAATACAGTAATTCCCCATCCCTACAGTCCTGTCTTTAGACTAGCAGTGAGGAAAGCAGAGGAATTCTGGTGTGTAGGAAAAAAGGAAAAGGAATAGGTTACTATATACCATCTCTGTGATGGTAGGACTTTTACAGAGCTTATAACTTTTCCCCTGTTCTTGTCCCCCTCCCTCCTCTATGCTACACTGGTTTCTACCATGTTGTATGTAACGGTCTGGTAAACTCTCTGAATAGTGTAGAGCCAGCTATCAATCTAATATAATGCTTCCCCACCATTTGCTTAATTACTATATGAAAATCAAACCATATGGTCTAAACGAGACTTTCTGCAATTTGAGCCAAAGCCAGATCTTAAATGCAGAGGTGTCACTGTAGAGAATTAATTCAGGCATTATCCGATTGAAGAGAAAAGCAGACCCTTTTTAAATTTGTGAATCTGAAGCTGTAGAGAGAAATACAGGAACATTAATTAAGCATAACCATGACTTCTTGGTCATAAAACCAGAAAGGTAATGAATTCTTCAATCAATTTCAAAGTGCTGTATACTGAATCATGTTAGCAAGCATATTGGCTTTATCAGCATATCCAAATTCCAGTATGTTAAATACAAATTACTATCTCTGTGTGACCGACTTAATATTATTTACGCAGTAACACTAATACGTCAATATGAAAAACAACATCAAGAGACGTTGTTCTTGTCCAAGGAAAAGTATCAAGAGGTGAAATTCCAGATAGAACCCTCTATTCTTTGTATTCCTGTAGGACTCAATGACATCCATTACAGTTCTGAATGAGCAGATTTTAAATTAATACTGTATTTTATCACTTTGTCTCTCAGCACTAATAGCAGAGGAAACCACAGATATGCATCTTAGTTGGAAAGCTGAAGGACAGTCATTGAATGTCTTCTAGAGGAAATTCTCATCAACAGAAGGTTTTTTGGGTTTTTTATTTTTTGTTTTGGGTTTTTGTTTTTTGGTTGTTTTTTTCAGAAAAAAAGTTGTGTTTAAGTGTGCTCTAAATTAATACTATAAATACAACTGCTTTATACAAGGTTCAAGACCCCCTTCAGTCTTGCCTGTGTTTTGGTCTTATGACTGTCTTTTGCAATACCTTCATGCTCGTGTTTGCATCTCTGCCAGCAGAGTATTTTATGCTGGACAAAAATCTCCCAGTGAATCCATTTCCTTGATGGAAATGTTATTAGGTATCTAGATATAATATCCGTTGAGATAGTGTAATTTTGATATAAGACCTACATCAATACATCAAATCGTACCCTTATCTACAGAAAATATTCTGTTCTGTATGAGACTTTTTTTCTCTATTATATCTTGGAGTTAAACCAGTTGCTGTTGTAGTATGGGGATGGGAAGGCAATATTGATTGTATTGAAAGTAAGCTATTAAAGTGTGAAACTGCTCCTGAAGATAGCCTGGGTGAGAAGTTTTCCTCTGTATTGTCTCATGGTAATTTATATACCAGATATGTTCAGCTTCACTGTAAAAAGGTTTTCCATTTGCCAAGTGATATCTAAGTCAAACTGCAGGTTTTCTGTATGTTTTCACCTGTAATAAAGGTACATACCTATTCCATGATGGTTTTTGCAATTAAGTAGTAAATATTTGCCGAATTCCTCATTATTTGCTAAGCTCAAACAGAACTTAGATGTAATCATCTAGAAGTTTCCACTATTCCACTTCCCTTTCTTCCACAATCCTACTTGAAAAAACTGTATCTAAGAACAGTTGCTCCTTATTTTAACATATGAAAACATACAAGGGATACTAAGTTTAGTACTGTCTGAAATCATGTTCCACTCACAGTTGCCTGTGTCAGGGCATGGTAGTTGGCTCCCCAGCTTACAAAGGCAACGTTTTTTTCTGAAACTGCACCTTCTAGAACAGTCTTGGTGATAGAAGACGTATTTAGAAACAGTTTTATGGCTAAGGTGCTCCCCATAATGGTTAGAAATCAGTTTTACATCTTCCATGCTTATTAAACTCACCTGGCTGATGAGAAAAGTATGTGCTCCTTAGTTTCTGCTTGAAGATGAATATTCTCACAAATAATTATTGCTGTTAAATATGAAAAGGTGAATATCAGAGTATTGACTATTGATCATGTAGTTCTAGAGTTGTTATATATTATCTGAGAACCTTAATCCCTAGTGACTTCTCTATTAATTGGTGGTTGTCAAATGGAAAATATAAAATTCCAGGTATCTGTTTTGCTTTACTTGATCTATTCCTAAGAAGAAAATAAACTAGTTAAGAGGACAAAGAACAATTACAAAGACCTACCTTGGAAAACTACCCAGAATTTCCAGATACTTGAACCTGCAAAGACAGGAAAGCCCATGCACAGAATAATATGACATCTGTTAATCTGTTTGGTGCAATACTCTTCCTGAACAGCTTTAATCACATTTTTATTTATCAACTGGACACATGACATTCCTTTATTTCCACATCTATAAATTTTGCCCCTCAAATTCAGTCTGTGGAAATTCACACATTTATTATTGGAGACTTCCAGATGAGTTTATAGCTCAGTAGCCAAGAAAACAGCCATCTTACCTCTACGCAATTTGTACTCAAAGGCAAGAAGTATTCATATGTTTACAGCAAGTCTAGGGACTAAGTATGATTGCTAGCATGATCATCTAAACTATATCATTATCTTCTTGACACAGGATTTTATTGTGGCAAACAGCATTAAGACAACATCTGGATGACAGCACACACCTGAATCTACTCTCAAAAGCAGTAGATCAGGATTACATCAAGTCTTGCTCCTCCCACAGTACTCAGATACACCACCATTGGGTTTGTGTTCTCAAGCAAATAAAGCATGCTGTCATGCAGCAGCAGGACCAGGGCTGCTTGACAGCAGGGCGTGAGACAAGAACCAAGTTCACCACAGAACAGGCAGCATATCAATAGGGTGCAGTGCCACAGCATCTGAACAAACAAGATGCTGTGAAACTCCAAAGCAATGATCACTGGAGTCCAGTAAGAACAGCAGCAGATGAGTCCTAGAACATCCTGACATCCACTTAGGAGACAGAGATAGAAACAAAGATATTTACAAAAGTACACTTACAACAAAAATAAGTGACCTACACCTGACCTTAAATAGGTCTGCTGGGACAATGGACTGAAGTGTTGGTTGAAGTCCCAGCTGAGGCTGGTCAGAGAAATTGGGGCCTATTACTACACTCAAGACGCTAACACATGCAATGAGTTATTAGTTTCATTCTAACAAACATTGTTCTGAAAGGATGTAATGTAGACATGCCATGATATCAAAGAATTCAAACAGAAAGCATACTTAGGAAATAATTGCTGTAGCAGCACCCTATGGAAAACAAGAGAAATCCAGAGTAACCTCAGGGTATGACAATTGTCCCTACCCCTGTAGCATTTAGCAATATAGCTGCAAAGAGTTGGTCCTGCAAAACCCCCTTTGTCCTCAAATCATACAGCATAAACTGAATTGTAGTGTAATTAGATATCTAAGGAAACTCACTATCTCTGTTTAAAGTGAATGTACTCTTTATTATCAAGTGTGATTAATGTAAACTGAAACTAACCCTCATTTTGTGAGCAAAGCAAAATATGCCGGCTTAAAGTATTAAAAAAAGAAAGCTGTTCCATAATTTTTCCTTTCTGACACTGAAATTTAAAAATAAATTCAATGTATAGTAGTGTAATAGATAACTTTTTATGCAGTTTACTGTCATATTTATACAACATTAGGATGATTTCATTTTTTATGTATAGGTCTATTCAGTGTGGTTGCATGTTACTTGGAATTGCGCATGTTTTATATTAGCTTCTGGTTGTCAATTCTGAGGAAGAACAATTGGCAGTACTTATGGATGCTTTGAATAAATCTACATAAATTATCAAGACTGTAAGAGGGTATGACTATGGCCAGAGGCAAAAGAGAAAAAAAAATGCAGAGGAAGCAAATAAGTGTGGAAAAGGTATAGAAAAGTGTAGAAAACTACTATATATTTGTCACATGTAGTATGTATTTAATGAGGAAAGCGGTAGAAATATTTAGTGCTGGATGGACCACTTCAACTTTCCAGCAGCACAAGGTGACGTCTATGAATTTATTTATTATAACTTAAATGGCATTTTCCATGCCTCCATCAGATAACTTCACAGAGAAAGCTGTTTGCTACAAGTGTTAAATATGAAATGTTAGAGATTCAAACACATATGATGTTGGCCTCTTTTGCAATCAGGATTAAAGTAAGAGGTGTCAATTAATTTTATTGCCAGTGACTGGTAAATTATTAAGAAGAAATAAAATAAATGCAATTTAGAAATGTTAACTTTCTACACTATCCTCCATGATGAATATCTAATTAATACAATCAGTGTGAGAGACTCTGAGTATTATATCTATACATAATTATTTGCTGTTCCTTTACTGTTGAAACACTGATCATTCTGGATTTCTTTTCACTCCTGGGTATGTCTGCTGTATTTTTATTGATAAAACTTGCAAACTACTCAAGACAGAGAATTAGTTTTCCTCTCAATTTAAACTACCACGTATATCTTTACTTACATATGAATCACAGGATACTGATACCCAAATTTTGGAGTAGCTGTTTTAAGAAGCTAATTTATGTAAACACATATTCTCAGATTAAAGGTATTTTCCAAAATCATCTGTTTCTGGACTACCTTTCCCAAGAGTAGAGGGGTTTGCTAAAAGGCAGAGACCAGAAGGCAACACAAGAAAGAGATGGAGGAATGTGAAATGGAGGACAGAAGGTGGTGCCAAGGGAAAACAGCTGTTAGATGAGGCTCCAAGGAAGCTTGAAAAGACTGGCAGATGTGCTACACTTGTCAGAATTCAGAAAACCCTCTGTAGACTGAAATACACATCAATCACCTATTTAATAAGGTCTGACTGCCACTTTGAATGTTTCCTATCTTTTTGATGAGATTCAATACACCTAGAGCCACCCTTTTGCTACACCAATCCTCGTCTTCTTTTCTGTAATTTTTGAATGTGTGTCAGCTCATAATTTCACCTGAAAAAAAAAAAGGCAGACAGATGCATAGCTACATGTTCCAAAAACATGTTCGCTTTTGCTTGCTCTGTTGACTGTTTTTTGATTTGTCTGTGGTTTTTTTTTTTCCCAGTGTGATAGAGTTTAAATGACAACTTATGTTAATATTCTCTGGTTTTGTTATCTTTTAATAAAATTGTCTTTCTTTGGACATAATACAAGTGACTTTTATACTACTGCAAGTATCCTAGTTTATATAGATATTGAGCACTCAAACACTTCTGTAAAATGTGAGATGTTTTTATTTTGAAGGCAATTTCTAAACTGCAGAATTAAAATGTTGCCCTAAAATTTTCATCAAGATAAACCATTAGTTGAAAAAGAGATGTTATTATGCATGTAATGTGAGCGTTCTTTTCAATTATAAGTTTGGACTTTAGAGTAAGAACTCAATTCCCTGCTCGTAACTTATTTGCTGCATGATTATGGGCAAGACACTTCCTTCCATGTCCTCTGTAAAACAGATGTAATTCTATCAGCTTTTTTTACAAAGTGCTTTAGCTGTTCTGTGAAATTGAGAATAGTTGAGAAATACAATTTTTATTTGCTTTTACATGTTGGTCTTTTTCATTTTTTTTTTTTTTTAAGACAGGCCTTAATTCCAAACATACTCTTCTGAGTACATTTATATTTAAAAAATTACTAGTAGATATAAATTATTGCCAGCTGGAATACTGGGATACCTGATCCATTGATCAAGTGGGTTTATACACCAAGAAATAGAATATAAGTTAAGTAAGCAAGTTTCAGTGCATCAGATTCTCACAAAACAAAATAAGGAAATAGTGGTGAGAGAGAAAGGAGTAGTTAACTCCATCTCTGGACAGCTAGGGACATATTCTTCCTCTCCTTTTGCAAGCAGCATCCCTTCTACTGACAAGGATGTTTTGTCTCATTTGAGGCAGATTCTAAAACCATTCATATTGCAGGTATTTTGAGTAAAAACCCTGGATCCTGAAAGTCCACTTGCTGTGTGATAACATTTATTTCCTCTCTGAAAGCTTTGTAAGAGTAGCTCATTCCCCTGGAGATCTTTAGTCTCAGTTTATGTGTACCACTTCTCATCACTTTATCCAGTTCATGTTCTCCCATTTGTGATTGCATCCCGTCAAAACAGGTAGTCACATTCACATTCCCCAGAAGCAGAGAAACCAGCTGATCAAGAACCAGATTAGCACCTTCCATAGTCTCTTCTCATTTATGGGAAGACAGCTCTTGCTGAGGAATTTAGTGAAATACTTTGACATCTTTGCATAAAAACACAGATGTGTGTTTGGACAGTTATAAAAAGGAGTTTATTTCATGAAAAGCTACGTGTATTGATGTTATAAGGGTAGGATTTATACTTCATAACATATTCAATTATTAAAATAAATAGAACAGAGTCACACACAGTACTGCAAGGGCAGACATTTCATATTTTTGTTTTTCTTTGTCAACATTTTTCAGTAAAAGTAACTTACCACAGTACTTCAAGGATTGTCAGGTATCTGGAATAGAAATTGGTGATAAAGTTTCAACACATAATGTTTTCGTGCCGATAGCATATTTTCATAGAATCATAGAATAGTTAGGGTTGGAAAGGACCTTAAGATCATCAAGTTTCAACCCCCCTGCCATGGGCAGGGACACCTCACACTAAACCATGTCACCTAAGGCTCTGTCCAACATAGCCTTGAACACTGCCAGGAATGGAGCATTCACAACTTCCCTGGGCAACCCATTCCAGTGCCTCACCAACCTCACAGTAAAGAACTTCTTCCTTATATCCAATCTAAACTTCCGCTGTTTAAGCTTTAACCCATTACCCCTTGTCCTGTCACTACAGTCCCTAATGAAGAGTCCATCCCCAGCATTCCTACAGGCCCTCTTCAGATACTGGAAGGCTGCTTTGAGGTCTCCATGCAGCCTTCTCTTCTCCAGGCTGAACAGCCCCAACTTTCTCAGCCTGTCTTTGTATGGGAGGTGCTCCAGTCCCCTGATCATTCTCGTGGGCCTCCTCTGGACTTGTTCCAACAGTTCCATGTCCTTTTTATGTTGAGGACACCAGAACTGCACACAATGCTCCAAGTGAGGTCTCATGAGAGCAGAATAAAGGGGCAGGATGACCTCCTTCGACCTGCTGGTCACACTCCTTTTGATTCAGCCCAGGATACGGTTGGCTTTCTGGGCTGCAAGCGCACACTGAAGCTGGCTCATGTTCATTTTCTCAACAACCAACACCCCGAAGTCCTCCGCAGGGCTGCTCTGAATCTCTTCTCTGCCCAGCCTGTAGCTGTGTCTGGGATTGCTTCGACTCAGGTGTAGGACCTTGCACTCGGCATGGTTAAACTTCATGAGGTTGGCATCAGCCCACCTCACAAGTGTGTCAAAGTCCCTCTGGATGGCATTCTTTCCCTCCAGCGTATCAACCGAACCACACAGCTTGGTGTCATCACAAACTTGCTGAGGGAGCACTCAATCCCACTGTCCATGTCACCAACAAAGATATTGGACAGGACTGGTCCCAGCACCGCACCCTGAGGGACACCACTCGTTACTGGTCTCCAGCTGGACATTGGGCCATTGACCGCAAATCTTTGCATGTGGGCATGTGGCCATCTAGCCAGTTCTTTATCCACCGAGTGGTCCATCCTTCAAATTGATGTCTCTCCAATTTAGAGACAAGGATGTCGTGTGAGACAGTGTTGAACGCTTTGCACAAGTCTAGGTAGATGACATCAAATGCTCTGCCCCTGTCTATCAGTTCCGTAGCCCCATCATAGAAGGCCACCAAATTGGTCAGGTAGGATTTCCCCTTGGTGAAGCCATGGTGGCTGTCACCAAGCACCTTGTTGTTTTTCATGTGCCTTAGCATGCCTTCGAGGAGAATCTGCTTTTTCCAGCCGTCAGGAACTTCACCTGACTGCCATGATTTTACAAATATGATGGCCAATGGCTTAGCAACTTCATTTGCCAGCTCCTTCAGGACCCACAGATGGGTTTCATCAGGTCCATGGACTTGTGTGCGTTCAGGTTCTTAAGATGGTCTCAAACCAGATCCTCTCCTACAGTGGCCCAAGGTCTTCATTCTCACAGTCCCTGTGCCTGCCTTCCAAGACATTGGTAGTGTGGTCAGAGCATTTTCCAGTGAAGACTGAGGCAAAGAAGTCATTAAGAACCTCAGCCTTCTCCAAATCCAGGGTAGCCAGTTCTTCTGATAGCTTCCAGAGAGGGTCTATGTTGTCCCTAGTCTGTCTTTTATTTGCAATGTACCTATAGAATCCCTTCCTGTTATCCTTAACATCCCTAGCCAAGTTTAATTCTAACTGGGCCTTAGCTTTCCTAACCTGGTCTCTAGCTTCCTGGAAAACATCCCTGTATTCTTCCCAGGCTGCCTGTCCTTGCTTTCACCTTTTATCAGCCTTGTTTTTTCTTCTTCTTCCACCTTTTATTAGCCTTGTTTTTTCTTCTAAGTTTCCTCAGCAGCATCTTATCCATCCAAGGAGGTCTCCTGGCCCTTCTGCTGCACTTCCTTCTAGTTGGGATGCAACACTCCTGAGCTTGTAGCATGTGATCCTTGAATATCAACCAACAGTCATAGGCCCCCCTGCTCTCTAGGGCAATATCCCATGGAACCTTACTAAGCAGGTTCCTGAAGAGGACGAAGTCTGCTCTCCAAATAATGATTTTTTCAATCATGAATAAAATGTATTTTTTTTGTAATTGAAAACAAACCTCTCCTGTGTTGTTGTTTTGGTTTTTTTGCTTGTTTGTTTTGTATGTTTGGTTGGCTGGTTGTGTTTTTTTTTCTTTTTGGGGGGTGTTTCGTGGGGATTTTTTATTTGCTTGCTTGTTTTGTGGTTTGTGTGTTTGTTTTTTAGTTGTTGATCTTGTGGGTTTTTGTTTTTTTTTTTTTTAAGATATAAAATATGACTTTTGTGCTTTTATAAAGATGTGCACAGCTTGCTGAGTTATCTTTCTAAATACAGATATACTCAGGGTTGCCTTGCTGACAGGCACGCTAGAGAAGGTTTTAAATGGATGTATTACATTTAGAAAAAGATTCGCATTCTTAAACCTTTTGTAAATGCTACCCATGTTTATTCTGGGGAAATAAAATCGTTACCAACTTGTGATAATTATGAGTATGTGCCTACACAATATTATTTCTATGTAAAGTAGTATCCACATCAGAGTAATATATATGTGTATCTACCCTTGGATAATAACTTGAAATGAAGGTAGGTTGGATGCTAAGTTGTAATGCATCATGGTCAGAATGCCAACTAATAAAATACTGTTTTATTTTGGAGAAAAACAATGTCTTGTTTGACCCGTATGTGCGTGTATGTGTGTGAGAGAGTGGGTGTTCACTTTTGTTCTGATCACTTATTGCACTCTCTCTGATTAAGTTGCCAGTCAACAAAGTTCTGTCTTTTTGTATAGATGCCTCAAGAAAAAGAGTGGAATTTTGTTTTGCTTTTACTGTGTTGTAAAGCAAGAAAGTCAATGGAATTTACACTATATGTATGCTAATTGGAAATGCATGTAGTACGTCGCTTTGAACGTGTCATGTGTAACTATAGCTCTTCTATACATCCTGCCAGCTCTAACAGCTGGTTTGTCATGTATTATGCATGACTTTCAGTGTGATGCTTCAGGGCTTTTTGTTGTCCTTTATGCCTTCATTTTTCTCAAAGTCTCTGGAGCAGAGTAGGGAAGAGTGCTAACATCAGTCAGCATTTCATGAAAAGAGAAGTAGGCAGAGCACTATGTCCCTGGAAGGGTGAGAAGTATGCTTCCTCTGGAGAACTTCTGCAGTACTGTCTGCAATACCACAACCTTTCTAAGGCAACCTCATGCAATGCTTCAATCTTTGGTCTTGAGATGCAAATGTCCTTAGGGATGATGTGTACTGGCAATAAACACCACAGGGCCCTGGATACTGAGGTAGCCTGGGGTGAGATGGTGAAATTTGGTTTTTGGCCTGGTGGTGCCTGGATGTAAGGCCCAGGGAATCAGTGCAGGGTCCATGGGTGCCTCATGCAGCCTGGGGCCAGGACAGGCATCATATCAAATGCCATGACTATGAACAGGTACAAGCATGGCTGTGACAGAGCAGGGACTGAACTGCAAGAAGTTCAGCATGAAGTGGTTCCTGAACACAGGAGGGAGGATCTTATGCTGAGATATCTTCCATCTCTTTTTTCATAAGAGCTCTTCTCAGCCAGCTAACTTACTTGTAGTGGGGGTAATGCCCTCAGGACCCTAAAAATTAGTGCAATACATTGTGTATTTCCAGTGTCTGACAGCTATCACTACGACTGCTTTGTACTTCTTTCATTTGCAGTCATAGGTACAAAAGAAACACCACTCTTGGTGCAACCAGCCCTGAATTGCAGGCAAAAATGCAAAGCACATTTAGTTATGTCTGAGGAAAGGGGTCTTCACTCACACAGAAGAGAACAGAGGCTCAATGGCAGGTTGGGCAACCTGTGTGATACTTTGTCATGGCTGCTCTCAAGTTTATCACTGCAGGGTAACCAGCCCATAAGAAGATCATTTACATGAACATGAAGGAGAACAAATGTGCGGTAGCAGGAAAGAGAGCCCCAACAACCCAGTCAGACACTCTGCCCTTGCTCCTTCCAGGGAAGCATCAGCACCTCTCTCTGGTTGTGAAATCCATCGAGATGAGTTAAGAAGAGCAGATCTCAGGAGGACCAGACCATTCAGACTGAGTGGCATTACAGGATGCATGGAAGAATATTTAGGGACTTTTTCAAAGTGTATTATGGGTTGTTCATGGGGAGGAACCAAAGGTGAAGAAACAGGGATTGAGGTGATTAGGGGAGGATCAGGCATGCAAATGTAAAAGGATAAGAGGTTAAAAGGGTCTGGATGTGTGTAAATTGGGTTTATCAATGCACTTGTCTTGCCATGCCCTGCACCTCATCACTGCCGTCTGCCCTGCCTTCTCAATAAGCTCAATTTCTATTTTCCTGGGTGAGAGAGTCTCTGTTCTGTGTGCTCCTGTGTTAATGGAGGTCTAGGTGCCAGCACCTGCAGTTAGACCAGGTATCACAAGAGCCTCGGTATCTGGGGCCAGCAATTGAAGTGAATGAGGGTATTCATATCAGTGTGTGATTGCTAGCAAATTTCAAGCTGGACTAGCTGGCAAGCAGGTTAAGTAGCTTGGGAGCCAGATTTTCAAGTGATTGTCAGATATGTGTGTGTCTCTAGTGGGGGGATGTGCTAGAAGGAAAAGTACATGCCAGCTACTGGAAAGACAGTGGGGTCTAGGAATTGTCTGAGACAACCATTTGTACGTACATGTGTGATGTTTGTTTTCTGTAAGTCTACCTTTTTCTTTGGACTGAGAATACTCACATATGTTAATTCATTAGTATATAACTTATAAACCAGTCATACAGTTTTTTCGCTAAGTCTTTTTTTTAGACTTAGAAACCTAAACACTTTCAGGCTTCTGTCACCAGATGTCTCCCCCTTTACTCCATTTATTCTAGAAATCTTGTTCTGCATCTTTTTTAATTTCGATTTATCTTTTCTGACCATTAGGCATTCCAACTGCTCTACTTCCAACCAAGGTCTTACCAGTGCTGGCATACTGAGACATTGAGCTTTGAATTGGTTGTTTTATGGACTCATTTGTATGATGATTTCAAATACAGTGTTTTCTTCTACACAAAAATATAAAATTTCTTATCAAAAATTTACCACTACATTCACAGAGAGAACAGCTGGTGAAATATTTTTCCCCTCACAAAATGAAAATAGATTAAAATATTGCTAGTTACAATATTTTTTTTCAAACTTATGTCATAAAACCCAGAAATCAATTTGAAAAGGATTGTTAAAATGTTTTATTAAAATTCTTTATGTTTTCAGCATCCAAGTAGAGCAGCACTTGTTGTACTGCTTGCATTATTTTTAAACATCAACCAGGATGAATGAAACCTTTCCTCTACTACCAAAGAAAAATATTGTAACTTGGAAGTTAAAAAAATAAAGAAAAAGGTCATATAAGCAAATATATATGTTCTATTTGAAATATTTTAGCCGAAATGGATGTCATTTGTTTTGCTTCTGCATATATAAATAATGTGTCTGTCATACGCTTGAGGGATGCCTGTATTCTAGTTAGAAGGATATAGCTTCTTTTGGGGGGCTAGGTCCCAGGAATGAGCATCCAACTACTGGGCATGCATTTTGGGGAGAAATATATTCATGAATGGGTCAAGGCTCTTGTGGAGCTGTAAGATTAGTAGAGAACCTAACATGAACACCATGGGTTGTTCAAACTGGTCATTGCATACATAACAGTTCCCATACAGTGCTAACATTTCAAATCCTTATAGGCTCCACCAGAACTGCTCCAAAATCAAATGTGATTCATTTGCTCACATTTTTCAGTCAACTCCAACTATAGCTTATTAACAACAAAACATAGATATTGATAGAGTAACATTAGCATAGAGGTTTTTGATACTGAAAGTTACCCCATAACATCTTTCTATTGGCAGAGGTAGGCTTTTTTTTTTTATTATTTGCTGGAGGAAAAAAAAATTAAAAAAGGAAGATGGTAAATTCTTAATTTTATAGTACTAGAGGGCAGAGCAGGAACCTCTAAAGCTATTGTTAGGAAGTGGAGCTCTTCTTTGTCTTAGTATATAATAATACTTTGTGAGAATTTAGTAAGACGTGCTCTAGAAAAAAACTACTGACATGTTAGTATGCTTTTATATGATGATTCTTTGCTATGAGGAAAGGCTGTAACAACATATCAAAGGTATCCTCAGCTAAACAAGGGTTACTCTTGTAAAAAAGCCTGCTCGTCTAATGTCCCACTGCAAACTGACAATTGGAGAAACAACTGAGCATGAGAGAAGAAACCTTGATTCTAATTCTTCTACTTTCAAAATACAGAAAAGAGTGGCTATACCTCACATGGAATGAATTAAATTCATCTCACTTCTCCTCAGACCACAGGTGAAGGAAAGGTGTCAGAAGTTCTCCTTACAGGTCCTCTTTGGATGGCATAAGTTAAATTCAGCTAAGCACAGTTCCTCAATTCTTGCCCTCTGAGACTATAAGCTACTCATGAGGAGTACTCTTTTGGAAAAAAGTGGAAAGCTTTTTTTGTTGTTTCTGTTTATTTAATGAAGAAATAAAGAGAAGGAAAGGCTGGAAGGAAAAAGAGTGAAAGAAGGGATGAGAAACCTTATAAGTAGCTATACTGGAATATGAAACTCCTCTCCATTTACAGGAAGACATGAGAAACATAAACTTGATTCAGCTCTTTAATTGGACTTTCAAACCTTTTTAAATGCTCAGTTTTGACTGTGGAATTTAGTGTTTGTGAGACATATTAACTATCAGGTGTCCTTCCTCAAAACCCCATCATTTTGTAGAAGTTTATTTTTAAATTATTATTTTTTTTATCCTTTGGAAAGAAGTAAAATCTGTTCCGTCAAAGCTGCTACAATGTGAAGATTTAATTGCTGTTCCACCTCGAACCTACATGTACCTGTCCTGGGTTTAGCAGCAGCAGTCATTTTTTCTCCTTCTTGGTAGCTGGTGCAGTGCTGTGTTTTGACTTTCGGGCTCGGAACAAAGCTGATAAAAATGATGTTTTGGTTTGGCCAAGGACTTTGTGAGTCTCATGCTCTGCCAGGGAGGAGGGGAGGCCGGGAGGAAGCAGAGACAGGACACCTGACCCAAACTGACCAAAGAGGTATTCCATACCACAGCACGTCATGCCGAGGGGGGAACTGGGGGGGAACCCGGAAGGAGAGGGGGTCGGCCGGGTCGGACTGGCGGTTCGGCGCGTGGTATTGTACTCCTTTCCTTTGCTGTTTTCTCTTATCATTGTTGTCGTTGGTGGTAGCAGTGGTGATTCGTATTGTACCTTAGTTACTAAACTGTTCTTATCTCAAGCCGTGGGAGTTGCATTTCTTTTTGATTCTCCTCTCCGTTCCCCCAGGAGTAGGGGGAGGGCAAGAAGGGGGGGGAGTGGGTAACAAGCTGTCTGGCTGTGGGTTAAACCACGACAGTTCTTTTTGGCGCCCAACGTGGGGCACGAAGGGGCTGAGATAACAACAGATCTGACCGGATTAATAGTCACTCATCACAATGCTGATTTATTGGCTCTCAAAGTTGTTCCTCTTGATCTCACAGCTTCAGAATGTTGTAATTTACTTAGATCTGGTATTTGCTGTATTAGTGTTTTTCAAGTGTGGGGCTTGGGCTAAAGTTCTTGTCTCAGTGTACTTTATGATGATGACTTGTAACACAATAGAATTATTGATCATGAAACTTATCTGGTTTATGTTCCCAGTATGGTCACCACCTTTATACTTTGGGAGGTATATAATAGAAATGCTTAGCAATTACACATATTCTTTCTCCTTCTCGGGTGGTCAACCTGTGAAGGAGGCATTCTTTTACCCCCCCAGTTCCCCCCTAAAAAGTTCCCAGTTCCCCCCTGCTGCTGCTAAACCCAGGACAGTACCCAAGACATCTTCATGCAATAACTGAATTATAGAATAGTATATATTCTGAAAAAGCCTGATTGCTTATCTTTGTCTTTGCACTAGGCTACACCAGTTCTAATGTGTTCTTGCTTAATTGTTTTGCCTTAGCATTGTATGCTAAACTGGGGTTATTGCATCATCTCTTTTTCATCACATTTCAATTGCAAAAATAAAATTGCACAATATTTTAATTATGCAAAGATGTTACAGATCTTTCTTGCCTGCTTATACTCTACATTTATTCATGTGCATGAAATACAATTACTGTACTGGCTCCTCATACCAAAATATCACAAAACTATGGTTAGGATTTAATCATGTATAAATAATCTTTTCAGCAGACACATTGTATGAAAACAGAATTCCTTGTGATTCTCTAGTACTCTGTGCAGCACTATTTGTATCACACGAGGCTTACTGTCATGGTTTCCATAGTAACCTTTCGCAATTGAATGTAATTTCATTATTAATACACTCTACATGTGTTTTATTTTGCAGTTTTGGGCCAATTTTACAATTGCCAGCCATTTCCAAGTTTTGCGGCTAGAGTTCCCATATGGATTTCCTTTCTATCTCTGTTGCCATAAAAAAGTAAATCTAAAGTTTTCCCTAGAGGTAGCCCTGGCTTGCTTCACAGAAGGTGACCTGGAGGGATCTAAAATATTGAATCAACAGTCCTCTTGGAACAAAATAGGCTACCTCTTCAGACCAGATCTGATGAACTATCAGGACAAAGTATCTTCGAGTTTGACCTATTATTTTGTTGTTCTATTTACCCTCACTCCCTGGTTTTGTCATCTGAGTATATACGTGTGTGTGTTTATATATACTATTAAAAAATTCAGTCTGACATACACTGAGCAGAAAGACTGTCATGCAAAATTGTGTTTGGTTTCCATTTTTTATGGCTAATTCCAATTACTTACTTGTAACTTTTACTGTGGAAGGAATGGTTTCTTAGATTTTGAAATCATAAATTAAGAAAAGCTCAATTCCTGGGAGCATTTGATCCCTCCGACAGCTAATTTGGGGTAATATGCTGTGCCAAAAGAAATTTGACACTCCTGATACCGCCTTTATTCATTTTATAAAATAAATAGAATCATAGAATAGTTAGGTTTGGAAAGCACCTTAAGATCATCTAGTTCCAACCCCCCTGCCATGGGCAGGGACATCTCACTCTAAAACATGTCACCCAAGGCTCTGTCCAACCTGGCCTTGAACACTGCCAGGGATGGAGCATTCACAGCCTCCCTGGGTAACCCATTCCAGTGCCTCACCACCCTTACAATAAAGAACTTCCTCCTTATACCTAATCTAAACTTCCCCCGTTTAAGTTTTAACCCGTTACCCCTTGTCCTGTCACTACAGTCCCTAATGAAGAGGCCCTCCCCAGCATCCCTGTATGTCCCCTTCAGATACTGGAAGGCTGCTATGAGGTCTCCACGCAGCCTTCTCTTCTCCAGGCTGAACAGTCCCAACTTTCTCAGCCTGTCTTCATACAGGAGGTTCTCCAGTCCCCTGATCATTCTCGTGGGCCTCCTCTGGACTTGTTCCAACAGTTCCATGTCCTTTTTATGTTGAGGACGCCAGAACTGCACACAATGCTCCAAGTGAGGTCTCACGAGAGCAGAGTAAAGAGGCAGGATGACCTCCTTCGACCTGCTGGTCACACTCCTTTTGATGCAGCCCAGGATAAGGCTGGCTTTCTGGGCTGCAAGCGCACACGGAAGCTGGCTCATGTTCATTTCTTCATCAACCAACACCTCTAAGTCCTTCTCCACAGGGTTACTCTCTAGCATACTGTGATACTCTGAATCTCTTCTCTGCCCAGCCTGTAGCTGTGACTGGGATTGCTTCTACCCAGGTGTAGGACCTTGCACTTGTCATGGTTAAACTTCATGAGGTTGGCATCAGCCCACCTCACAAGTGTGTCAAGGTCCCTCTGGATGGCATTCTTTCCCTCCAGTGTATCAACTGAACCACACAGCTTGGTGTCATCGGCAAACTTGCTGAGGTCGCACTCAATCCCATTGTCCATGTCAGCGACAAAGATGTTAAACAAGACTGGTCCCAGCACCGCACCCTGAGGGACACCACTTGTTACTGGTCTCCAGCTGGACATTAAGCCATTGACCACAATTCTTTGTGTGTGACCGTCCATCCAGTTCTTTATCCACCGAGTGGTCCATCCATCAAATTGTCCAATTTAGAGACAAGGATGTTGTGTGGGACATCATCGAACACTTTGCACAAGTCTAGGTAGATGACATCAGCTGCTCTACTGCTGTCCATCAGTTCTGTAGCCCCATCATAGAAGGCCACCAAATTAGTCAGGCAGGATTTCCCTTTAGTAAAGCCATGGTGGCTGTCACCAAGCACCTTGTTGTTTTTCATGTGCCTTAGGACAGTTTTAGGACTGCTTTTTCCGAGCTCAAGATCGGAGCATCCCGACACGTAGGAAGTCGAGGAAGAGGGTCAGGAGACCTGCGTGGTTAAATAGGGAATTGCTCGGTATGCTCAAGTGGAAGAGGAGAGTTTACAGGTCATGGAAAGAAGGGCTGGCCACTTGGGAAGAATATAAGGCTGCTGCTAGAGGATGTAGGAAAGCTGCTAGGATGGCTAAGGCCTCCTTGGAATTAAAGCTGGCGAGAGGGGTCAAGGACAGCAGAAAGAGCTTTTTCAAATACATGGCAGGTAAAACTAACACCAGAGGCAATGTAGGCCCGCTGATGAACGGGACGGGTGCCCTGGTGACAGAAGATACAGAGATGGCAGAGTTACTGAATGACTTCTTTGTCTCTGTCTACTCTGCTGGAGGCAGTCCTGAAGAGCCCTGTACCGCTGAGACCCCGGATGAAGATAGGTCAACGGAGCGGTCTGCCTTAGTCGATGAGGAATGGGTTAAAGACCAGTTGAGCAATCTGGATATCCATAAATCCATGGGTCCAGATGGGATGCACCCGCGGGTGCTGAGGGAACTGGCTGAGGTCATTGCTAGACCGCTCTCCATCATCTTTACCAAGTCTTGGGAAACGGGAGAGGTGCCTGAGGACTGGAGGAAAGCAAATGTCACTCCTGTCTTCAAAAAGGGCAAGAAGGAGGACCCGGGTAACTATAGACCGGTTAGCCTCACCTCCGTTCCTGGGAAAGTGATGGAACACCTTATACTTGGTGCCATCTTAAGGCATATCAAGGATAAGAGGGTTATGAGGGGCAGTCAACATGGCTTCACCAAGGGGAAGTCGTGCTTGACCAATCTTGTAGCCTTTTATGAGGAAATAACACGGTGGATGGATGATGGTAGAGCGGTGGATGTGGTCTACCTCGACTTCAGCAAAGCGTTTGACACGGTCTCCCACAGCATCCTTGCGGCTAAATTGAGGAAGTGTGGTCTGGATGATCGGGTAGTGAGGTGGACTGTGAACTGGCTGAAGGAGAGAAGCCAGAGAGTTGTAGTCTATGGGGCGGAGTCTAGTTGGAGGCCTGTATCTAGTGGAGTGCCTCAAGGGTCGGTACTGGGACCAGTATTATTTAATATATTCATTAACGATTTAGATGAGGGAATTGAGTGTACTATCAGCAAGTTTGCTGATGACACTAAGCTGGGAGGGGTGGCCGACACGCCAGAAGGCTGTGCTGCCATCCAGAGGGACCTGGACAGGCTGGAGAGCTGGGCGGGGAATAACTTGATGAAATATAACAAGGGAAAGTGTAGAGTCCTGCATCTGGGCAGGAACAACCCCAGGTTCCAGTATAGGCTGGGGAACGACCTGTTAGAGAGCAGTGTAGGGGAGAGGGACCTGGGGGTCCTGGTGGACGACAGGGTGACCATGAGCCGACACTGTGCCCTTGTGGCCAAGAAGGCCAATGGCATCCTGGGGTGTATTAGAAGGGGGGTGGTTAGTAGGTCGAGAGAGGTCCTCCTTCCCCTCTACTCTGCCCTGGTGAGACCTCATCTGGAATATTGTGTCCAGTTCTGGGGCCCTCAGTTTAAAAAGGACAGGGACCTGCTGGAGAGAGTCCAGCGCAGGGCAACTAAGATGATTAAGGGAGTGGAGCATCTCCCTTATGAGGAAAGACTGAGGGAGCTGGGTCTCTACAGTTTGGAGAAGAGGAGATTGAGGGGTGACCTTATTAGTGTATATAAATATATAAAGGGGGAGTGTCACGAGGATGGAGCCAGGCTCTTCTCAGTGGCAAACAATGAAAGGACAAGGGGTAATGGATACAAATTGGAGCACAAGAGGTTCCACTTAAACCTGAGAAGAAACTTCTTCTCAGTGAGGGTGACGGAACACTGGAACAGGCTGCCCAGGGAGGTTGTGGAATCTCCTTCTTTGGAGACATTCAAGACCCGCCTGGACACGTTCCTGTGTAACCTTATCTAGGTGTTCCTGCTCCGGCAGGGGGATTGGACTAGATGATCTTTTGAGGTCCCTTCCAATCTCTAACCTACTGTGATACTGTGATACTGTGACTGGAAAGAGCAAGTAGGATTCCCTTTTGGCAAAACTATATACTGAGAGCATTCAGCCCAGCTATTAGTCAACATAGATGTGTAACAAATGGGAATATGTTTCAAAGACTTTCTTCTACCCAAAAGAGCTTTTTACCTCTTACCTGGAATAAGTACATATAATGGTAAAAAAAAAACAAAAAACACATGCATGGCCATCAAATAAGAGCATGGCTTTGGATGAGTCTTTTTCTAACCATTAACTTTGTCATTTGGAGATTTGCCTCTTTACTTTTTCTTTTTCCCCAAGTGATTAATTTTTTGCTTTATGCCATCTGTGTTAATTTAAAAATATCAGAACTAGTTTTGTGCAATGTAAGCATATTTTTGGGTAGGAAAAAACCTTTCTGAAGGCATACAAAATGTAGAAGAAAGTCAGAAGTCAGGAAAAGATGCAGGAGGGCAATTTAAAGAAAGTTAGAGAATTAGGTAACACTTTCTATTCCTCCCTTGTACTTTGCCTAATATGCATTTTGTTTTTTTCCCCAGGAGAGTTATGGTCAGCATAGGAGCCAAAGTAATGTGAGGCAATCAGCCCAAGAACAGTTAAAAGGTTATTGTCATATGTGTGTGAGCATTTTCTATTATACTGGCTGCTTTGATTTGGCATAAGCTGGAGATTCAGGAACATGACTGGTTATCCCTACATCATGGTTTGATGCAAGACACATTCGACTTCTTACTAGTTTCCTTTACTTTTAAAGACTCCAAAAGTCTATCAACACTTTCTTCTTACCTCTTAAACTTCTAGATGCTTAAAATATACTTAAAACTGCTTCAAGATACTTAAAACTTCTTTCATGTCAGAGATTTTAATTTGTTCCAAATACCAACATGAGAGACAGTAAGGGGGCCTGTGGTAGCAGTTGTTTTTCATTTGCTAGGAGAAATTCAAAGTTTTTATATTGACTGAAACATCAAGAAAAAAGCTGATGTGGAAATTGTTAGTGTGATCAGTAGGAATCACTAAAATGTACAAGTGTAAGTATCACTAAATTTAAGGGACATGATTTTGTGCAATGAATATATAACAAAAAATTTCCCATCACAGTCAGTGATAATTGCTTAATTTTTAACAAAGTTGTGGGTTAAATCCAGCCTACAAGTTCCTTACAACTTTTTTATTCTACAGAGAGTGAATCAATAATAATAATGAAACCTGAAAGGGATTCTACTTTTCTTGATTTTCATAATTTTTGCCTTTTTACTTTTAGCAAAGATGGGAAAAAAACATATGATTCTTAGGTATCTAAATCAGGGTTTACAACTATATTACACAGGCAATGAATTCAGTCTGAAAGGTTTATATTCGCCTAATGTTCTTGGCAAATAATGTCTTTAATAAACTAAATTTGAAAAGAAGACACAGCTTTTCCTTGCTATATCTTTTATAGCAACCTGACCTGGGCACTAGCTAAATGCTAGAAAAACTGAGGCAGTAATGAAATCTGGCTGCTTGCCACTGACTCAGCTCACTGCAATGCTAAGTCTTATATAGAAGCCTATGGCACAGTGACAGAATTGCTTTTAGCTTGGCAAAACCAGTATAAACGGACCTATGGGCTGAGACTGCAAGTGCACAAAAGAACTGTAAACAACTGGACTTCAAGAATCCCAGCTGAATAACATATCATGTTCTACTACAGTTACAATGCTAGATCTCATGAATACAGCCTTCACAAAGGAGAAAAGACACAGAGAAGTTTGCATGGCTCACATTTCTTTGTGTATGAAACATACAACAGGAAAAAGAAAAATTTGCTAGCTTGAAAACAAAATAACTCTTTTGCCTTTTGCACACAAAAAGGACAAAAAAAAGCCTATAGATATTTGAACAATTTATACTAGTAAGTAAAATATTCTTTTATGTAAATAAAATTCCAGCTCAGTTCTTGGGATTACGTCTTTGTTATCTGACCCCATGGGCCAAAAGAATTAAACGCTTTTTCAAGAATTCAAGGCAACAAAGGGCAGCTAGTGGCGTGGGTTTGCTTTTTGTTGATGACTGTGGTTATCTCAGAACAGCTCAGTCAACTTTACAGTAATAAACAGAACAGTGGGGAGTTTAGTGAGGTTAACATCAATATGATGCAACACCACTTGATAACATACACTTGAAATCATTTCTCAGGCTGTACAGGAAAGTGTCAACTTTTCTTCTGTTTTGCCTAAACGTCATGAAACATGTCTGTGAACCATCTTGCACCTTGGGATCATATAATGAATCAGGACATATAGAAGGAATGGTGAATAAAGTCCTTAAGGTTTAGGAAAATATGCTCTCTACTGTTTTCCGATATCTAACTGTAAGTGCTACAGCTGTGAATGTTTCTGCTGGAACTATTGAGATTGAAAACCATTTAATGTGACCTGCCTGCAGATTTAACAATTTAAGAGTGCTTGCCTGCAGGTAGAGACAGTAGATGGGAGAAAACACTCAGGAGTGCTGGTGCAGGCAGCACCAATATGCATTTTTTTAAATAAAGTATATGTCTGCTCATACATGCATGTGCTTATGTATAGATATTTCTGCAGCTTTTTTCTTTTTTTTGGATAGCCTTCTGATGGAGGCCTTAGTACTACATCTTATTTGTAATATGATTAGCATATTCAGATTTGTGGCAGAGAATAGTGATGTGGCTAGGAAAGAACTAATCCTGTAGGCTTCTAAAAGAGTGAGTTAGGTAGTATGAACTCCAGCCTGCTGGAGTATTTTTGTCCCTTAGGTGGTACCAATATAATTTGAGTCATATATTGGTCAAAATGTGTTAAAAATCTATGAGAGTTTTACTTGGTCATTAACATTAGAAGCAGCCCATACAATTCATGTAGTCTAGAATCATAGAATGCTTTGGGTTGGAAGTGACTTTAAAAGGCCATCCAGTCCAGCCCCCTGCAATGAGCAGGGACGTGTTCAACCAGGTCAGGTTCCACGAGTCCTGTCCAACCTGGCGTTCAATGCTTCCCAGAATGGGGCATCTGCAACCTCTCCAGGAAACCTTTCAGGCCAAAATCACAGCTCTCTATCTGTGCTTTGATGGTCTCACAGCTTTTGAGAAGAAGATAATCCCTTCCTTGAATGTATTGACTCTGCTCTTGCTGATGCAACGTAGGAGGCTGTTGTCCTTCTTTCTGCAGGGCACTGTGGACTGGTGCTCAGCTTGCTGTCCACCAGAAACCAAGGTCTTTTCCCACAGAGCTGCTCTTCAGCCCTCAGTACCTAGATGGTATCATAAAGAATTTGCATTTTCATCTGAAGTGATCATGATTAAATTAAAAAAAAAGTTATGACTTGTCAGAGGAAAATTGTTAAAGGCAATCTGGGGATATTATAAATTGCACTAACTTATGCAGCAAATTTTTAACCCTACAAATTGAACAACACAAAAAAATGACTCAGGAGTTTTTGATGACTTATTTACAATTTCTGCAGGCCTTACTGCAACTGTGAAGAATTGGAAAATTTTTAATCTGCAGTATGGTCAATTGGCAAAATATTGTACATAATAGTAAATACATTGCTAGGCAAAATGCAAAAACCATAGAGGAAATACCAGTGGTGATTGTTCTGCTATTAATTTGTAACCTATCTTTGTTAAATAAGGGACTTTGATAGTGCATACTGGGCTAAATTCTGCTTTTGCTGTAAGAAGGTAATTCTGATTTTGTATTGCTTGGAAGCCACACAGAAACTTGAGGAACATTTTTGAAATGAAGGGACAATTTAGGAGCATGAGGATATTCATCTGTCAGTAGACCTGGTGTTGCTCAACTCCTTAGATGCTAACACATTTCTGCTTCACTGTACAGTACTAGCTGTAGTCCCACTGACTGACCGTACCCCCTTAAGAAATGCAGTGCAATTAATTTTGTAAAAGAGAGTGAATGACAGATGTGTTTAGAACATGCATCCTCATATTATTTTTTAAAGATTTTAACCATGAAAAGTTCCACTTGCCCACTTACCAAAAGCCATGTGAGTTCTATCTCGATAGACAAAATAAATACTTTTTCCATCTGAAAATGTTAGGATAGTTAGGATTAATATGAAATGTACTACCATGCTGTTGTGATTTTTTAAACTAACTCTTGAGAGATTTCTATGTCTTTTTAATCTATTATAAAATAAGAGGACTAATGAAAACAAGTGATTTCTTGCTGAAATTGCTTTGCTGGACTGTCTAGTAACTGTTACAGGGTTATGGAGGATCTTAGGAAAGTTTCCCAGTCTCTTTTCCAACTCTTGGCACCAAACTAGATCTCAGAAATTGAATGAAAAATCTTAGAGTTCTCTGATTCATAATCAAGAGAGGAAGAATATTTGGAAAATGGAGATGGTTGTCCTCCTCTGCAGAGGGTACTTAAACAGGGATTTTCCAGGAACATTTACATGTGGTTTTTTTTAAGAAGATGGCAAATACCTTTGTCCCAGTTTTTCCATATCACTAAATTTTCCTTTCCTCATCCAGAACTATAAAAATGCTAGAGCTCCAAATAAGGTAAAAACTTTCCTACTGAGTTTGTAAAGTTCATATGTTTTTCTGTGTCATATTTCTCTAAAAAAACTGCCTTTGTTTTTACTAAACTTTGTGTAAAGAGGTAGAACCTGAGACAAAGTTTTGGCAAGGAACATTTCAGCCTTAGTGATTTAGTGAAGTTCAAAAACTGGAAAATTGACACGTAGTAAAAAGTGTTTGGTAAAACGAATCTAACACATTGGAATCTTTTGTTCTGCCTGTTGTAACATAAATGGACACAATTGTAATACTTTGTTTTTTTTCTTCAAGTTTATTTTCTAAAACAAAGAGAAAAATAAATATCTGATACATATTGAAACGTTCTTCCTTATAATCTAATTATGTAAGATACAGCTGCTATAAATCTTGGAAAAAATCAGAGATGTCTCATGATGTAAGATAAGATAAAGCAAAAAAAAAAAAAAAAAGATATTTGGGGATTCTAGTAAGGTTGGAGTGGGTTAAAAGGAAATTCTTCACATTCAAACTCACTTTGCTGGTTAAGTGTGCAAATCTGAGTGTCCGAAGCTGGCAAAACTGATTGCAAGTGCCAGTTTGGATGCATCAGAAGTCTCCTGAGAGAAGCTGTTTTCATAGGCTTTTGCTTAATATAAAGCACTATTTTCAAGATTCATTTATTTCACTTTTCTTTTACCTTTTCTGAATAACACAAGTCTTTCAGAAATAAGTCAATTTTAAATCTTGTTCTACTTGAGGCCCAAATCAGGGAGCCATGAAACCTAGCTCTACTATACTTGTACACACAAGTATTCTTATGTCCATTTTGCTGAAGAATGCATTTCTGTCTTTATTATATATATATGTAAATTTATCTTAAAAAAATCATTATGAAAATGATTTTTTTTTTTTTTTTATTAGGAAGCACTTAACACTGCTTGCTATTGCATGCAATTTTAGTTGCATGTTTAAAACCAGTTTTGGAGTAGCTCTTTAGGAAGCAACAGGTTTGGTTTTTGTTGTGTTTTGTTTTTCACGTGCAGTATTTTAGGATTTGAACAAATAATTGTTAGGGTCAGAGTACTGGAGTGGAATTTTATTTTTTACTCACTCTCACAACTCTATGGTGGAGATCTGATCTCAGACTGCTGAAAGGTTCAATTTGCACTTGATCGAATTATAAAGAAGAAAACCAGCGAAAGCTAATCTAGTTAGACTCACATTTATTTTAAACTCTTCTTTGCAACTATGTTCCTACATTTTATGAAAGTAGAAACAGACGCAAAGACATTCCTTATTATCAATCAATCGTGGCATAAATTGCCTGAAATTAATTGTTAAAAGTTAAACAGATGTAAATAACTTCTCCCCCCCCTTCCCTCCCCCCTTTTTTTTTTCTTTTTGATTTTCTTAAGTGCCAGGTGACTGAATACATTGAAAAGAAAAGTATGTTAAAGGGTGCAGGGCTGTTAAGGAAGACTATACATTTAGCAATGAGATCTCAATCTTTTACTTTGCTCTGACAAATAATCCACCTTACTGGTTTACCTGTATGATCATTTGAAGTCACATTACAGTTCAGCTAACATTATATTTTTAAGGAAATTGAACTAATTACTGCATTTGTATAGAAGTTGATGGGTACGTTACAGATGTGATCAGGGACTACACAAAGACTGCCTGTGAGTAATACAATTAAATCTTGTCTTAACTACTAGGACCTGCAGAAGTCCTTCTTGGTTATGCCATAGGGTTCCTTTGTATTGCTGAAGAGTTACATCAAACTTTTTCTTCTGAATGTGTTTTATGCAAAACCATTGGTAAATGATATTTGTACACATATAGCCCTGTGTAGGCTGCATATTACTAAACACCAGGACTTCTCAAGAATTAATGTGTACTGAGCTTCCAGTTTTATAGAAAATATTGTACTAACTAAAATTAAGTATTTCTTGTACTAGATATATAATGGAGAGATGAATTATGAATGCATAGACAACCATATTTATAGCATTACTCAAATCTGGAGAGCTTGACTTTGTAACTGCAGGGTTATTTTTTTAGCATCAGTTTTGCAGGTTTTATAAGCAGATAGACATGTATATAAGACTTTTGTATCTTTTTACTTATGTTGCAAGTATCACCTTTACTATAGAAAAAAGATGGAGAGTGTTGTAGTAGTCTAAATAAGAAGACAGAATATTTTGGGTTTGGACACATAAAAACAATAGAAATAGGTTGGTCAGGTCTGGTATTCAGGAAATTCTGATGAATAAATATTCTTGATGTTGTGATCATTAGGCTCAGAGTAGTTTTTCTAGGTCTAAACTCATAAGGAATTCTAGAGAAGAAATATGGCCCCTCTTTGAAGTCAGTTGGAGTTTTATCATTTGCTTCAGTTTGTAAGAATTTAACCTTAAATACTTTAAATAGAAGGAATCGATTATTCTTGATTACTTGCTTTGCAAATAAAGCAAGTAAGTGTTAACTGTGTTCTGGAACAGTTGGGAAAAACAGATGCTTATAAAGAATAATGAATATCAAAGAGCTTTACATAATTACAGCACAACTTTCTAGCAGCACATTGTGACTTTACTATGAAGACATTACACTTCCAATGAAAGTGCTGTGTATTAATCAGTTAATGTAGGATTTTGAAGAACTACTTAAGTGCTGATCATTAGTAGTAATTTATCCTATGTAATGTTTTACTGTATGCCAGACATAAGCATGGTTGAATAGTTGTGTCAAAAACTTGCCAAAACTGTAATTGCAGTAAAAAAAATTAACTGGCCAGGAACTCAGTAGGTATTAAAGACCTTGCTTAGTATGTCACACTTGCAAGAATGAAGACTTATCCAGAGCTGGCAAAAACGACATATTTCCATGTGTTTCCCAGTAAAATTCAAGTTTGGGTAAAACTCAAAGATTTAGCATATTGTTCAAAATGTGTTAAAAGTAATGATACTGGAAACATTCAGATAGCTTCTTCCATCAGATCAGTGCAAGAGGAATGACTACTGATTTAAAAAAGGTCAATGTAAGACCCTGAGAAAACACAGAGGTCAAGAATATAGTGAAATTTTGAAAAGATTATTTGTTTCACAACTATATGCATGTACATTTTAAAAAATAAAGTATGAAATATGAAGGAGCATAATCTTTAAAATATAAATACACACATTTTTAGAACAAAATGTGAGTTATAAATCTTTATACAGTCTAAACTTCTAATACTTATTGACATTTTTTCTGGTTTCCCTTTCATTTTTTGTCAAAGATTTTTTTTCAGTTCTCCATCAGATGATAACAGACACTGCTGGAGTCACAATACTGAACTGATACTGATACAGTTTGATCTCGTATATCTTATCCGGCAAAGCATTCCTGCCAATATACCAGAAGATTAAATAGGAATACTTTCATGTTTGATTTTGTCAGAACAAGCAGAAGCCTTTGATTTAGGCATGGGGTACTCACTCACTCATTTACCATAGTTATTTAATCTAATTATGATATTCTTTTCATGTTTTCCTGACCTCTTAATTGAGGTCATTATCTGTCAGTATAACTTACATAAAAATATGATGACATTGATAATGTTGGCAATATTGCAAATAGCATTAAATACTGGAGGAAGATGTGGAGTGGAAGTGGCATATATAATGCATTTAGTGCACATATACTGGATAAGGCTATTTATCTGCTTCAATATGTCAAAGATCATGGGAACCCATAAAAACGTTATGTGTTTTGAATGAATCACAATAGAATTGTTAAATCTTCAAGGAATGTCTTATAGAACTATTAACACATTATAGATTGCCATTTGAATGATACAAAATTTAATGCTGGTGACTGGCAGATACAGAGTATTTTTAAAATACCCATTGTCTTACACTCCTTCCAATTCCTTTAAGCTTGAAATACTGAACCATTATGAAAAAAGGAGCTGAGCAACGAATGAAAGAAGGGATTTAATTTGTCAGGTCTCCAACAACTATAAATGCCTCATTGCTACTGAGAGCATTTAAATTACTGAAAAATCAGTGACATGACCAAAAAAGCAATTTAGTAAAATATACAGTACAAGTCTTTACCTGGAACTTTTTTGCTGGTTTTTATCAGTTAGGAACTTTTACTGGTTTAGAATGATATCCTTAAGTTATCCCCTAGACCAGAGCAAGGTTTAAGACACACATGCAAGCAGAAGTTGATAAACTGCTTTAGAATCATAGAATAGTTAGGGTTGGAAAACACCTTAACATCATCTAGTTCCAACCCCCCTGCCATGGGCAGGGACACCTCACACTAAATCATGTCACCCAAGGCTCTGTCCAATCCAGCCTTGAACACCACCAGGGTTGGAACATTCACGACTTATTTGGGCAACCCATTCCAGTGCCTCACCACCCTTACAGTAAAGAATTTCTTCCTTAGATCCAATCTAAACTTCCCCTGTTTAAGTTTTACCCCATTACCCCTTGTCCTATCACTACAGTCCCTAATGAAGAGTCCCTCCACAGCATCCTTATAGCCCCCCTTCAGCTAATTTTCAGCTAATGGAAGGCTGCTATGAGGTCTCCATGCAGCCTTCTCTTCTCCAGGCTTGACCAAATGAAACGACTTGTATATTTCGTTGTTGTTTTCATTATCACCATGAGAGTCAATCAGGTATAGCTAGCTCTGCATAATCTAAATGACTGAGAAATATATGAACATTTTTCTTTGAACTGATATATATGGTCTCAAATATGTCACAAATATTGTTTCATGGACTCAGAAATGTTTAAGTAATAACTGTTAGAAATTAATTAGTTTCTTATTCTAGGGTATATAAAGAGTTTTCTATTAAAGAAACCCTAGAAAGTCCTGAGATAGATATCATTAGAATCAGAAACTTAGTTCTTTATTATTTATTTTGTATGAATATTGTTTTAGGATTCTTCCTTCCCTCCGCCAAAGGGAATGACAAGTCTCCTTTCTCATGGACAGAAAATCTAACGTGAATAGATTTAAAAAAAATAAATTAAAAAAAGAGGCCATTAATTAAATTGTACTACTTCTGAAATTACCAGTCATTTCTTGGAGATCTCCTGTCTGAGTACATGGTTCTTCCAGTAGAATATTATCTGAAATAAAGACTAAAGAGAGATCAAAGTACCAAGAGAATATCAAACATTAATATTCCATAGAAACAAAAGAGATCAGATCTTTAAAAATCTAAGAAATAATACTGCAAATGAAGTAGAAATGACTTAGAAAAAAAGAAAATATGGAAGTGGAAGATACTTCAGAAGTCTGAATAAGAAAGATCATGAATAATTTTAACCTGCTGCTTGCCATTCAGTTGTACAGCACAGGTGCTTCGTTGTGTCTTTCTTCACAGGCTATGTTAATGTTCATCACGTGAGGTACACAAAGAGAACCAACAATTCCTTTTGTTATTTTGATTACTTTCATTCTCCACAACATTAAAGAAGGTAGATATTGATTATGTTGACATTTATAGCTAATCAGTTTTTTCAGTGTTTCAGGGTAAAGTATGTGGCAAATGCTCTTTGCACAGTGAAATTCTTCAACAACCAAAAATAATGCAGACTCATTACTACAGCAAAGCAAAATAGTCTCTGGTTGCAAAATTCCAGTTCAGTAATATAAAATTTCACAATCACAATTTTAAAATTTATTGCTTCCAGCAGTAGATCTGAAAAAAAAGAAGTTTTTGGAAGGGAGCACATTTTTTGCTCCAAACGTGAGAAAGCAAATGGTCTGGTGATTAGGAGATATGCCTGACGTATGATAGGCAAGAGGAAATTCTTCTTCTCTCAGATTAATAACAACTTGTTAGATGTCTTGCAGGGTCAGTGCCCAAGCTATTATCTCTTCTGCACGTTGGCTTCCTCTTCTCTATGGCTTTGTAAGGTATTCTGCACTTTATTCAGTCTAGAACCAAAAGACCCATGTCAAAGTTTTACAGACTGGAAAACCTGTTTCTCACTCAGCTCCATTTGTAATCGAGTATCTTATTCCTCCTTAGTCTAAAAGTCTGCCTTAAAGCTGTTGAAACATGATGAAATTGAGAGAAATCTGCAGGGTTTTATTCCGTTCTCTTACTTCCCATCAAGTAATGATCCATTATCACTTGCTTTCTGTGAATGTTATGAATCTGAAGAAGACTACCCTAAGACCCCTTCCTACAGCCTCATGGAAAACAAAATAAGTTCTATGAGGCAGCTCACTTTGTGGAATAATGACCTACCAAGACTGACAGTTCACACAATGTAAATTCTGGCCTAATAAGTTAGGGGTTTGGCACACCAAACCTCAACCCTGGTCTCTTTCACAACCACCAGCTTTTTGTAGATCATCTGATGGCTGGTAATTTACTTCTCTGATAGTGAACCTGGCATTCCAGTAACTTCCCTGACAGTGTTTCCAGCTGAACTGCTGTTTGAAATCAGGTTCTTTGTCATTGTAGGTAGCAGTAGGAGAAAATATATACTTCTGTGTTCAATGAATACATGCTTTGCAATTACTGCTCCTGTGGGTTTTACCTACAGTTAATAAAAACTTCTGAGAAGCTGGTAATCTAGCTGGATGATATAGGGCCAGAAAAATTGTTAATTTCATCTTGGAGTTTTGGTCATTCCTTTGTATTCTAAAGAATTAAGCACTGTATGTATGTATGTATGCCTGCATATATTTATTTATTTGGAGAGACAGTGAATATATCAAAAGTATCATTTATTCAGTTCTGTTGGAAACAATCACTATGCTTGTGCTAGGAAGCTAAAGAACTCAGGCATGGGTTCAAGAGCTCTCTGTGATTAGCTATACTGTTAATTGTTAGCATGATCCCTAACTTGATTTTGGACTGTGCCAGCTGTGCCTGGGCACAGTCTGGGAGTCACCAGGGACAGAGGATCATTTCTAACAGGCCACTTGGACTTGGCTACTCTGTTTTGGGAGGGAAGATGGCTTAGCTCTATGGACTGATATGAGCTATGTGGTGCCAGCTGGCCTCAGGTTCACAGAATGATCCACAGCCTATTTAATTTACTGGTGTAGATGTAGCCAGTACAACCGTGGCCAGCACAACAAAAGATGAGGAAGAAAAGTTTCAGTACTCAAGAATATTTTCATCTTAATGTCAGCAGCACTTCAAGTCACCTTTTCCTAAACCTGTATAAAAACTTATTTTCATGGTGCTCTGAGTATTTCATACTTATTTAATTATCTTCACTCATAATAAACTCTGCTTTGTAACAGTAGGTAGTGCTCAACATTCCTCTAATTAATGAATCGGTTAATGGACAACCTGCAGAGTCAGAATATGCTAATTTAGAGAGAATCTAGCCAATTTAGTGAAACCTACTGATGCACTTCAAGCTGACCAACTTTTGGACCAGTAAAGTAGAACAGCCCTTACAGGCAGAAGCCAGTGGTCACTGTCAGAAAAGCTGGAGTTAAAAGCAAAGAAAAACTGTGTCTTTAAATCTGTCACAGTGCTGAGAGTTGTTACACTTCAAAATTCTGCTTCTTTAAAGACTTTTCATGAATAATACATTACAGACATGAAGATGATACCTGTTATTGTGTATTAGCATGTAGTTCTGAGGTACAGTCTCTGTGTACGGCTCTTCACTGTTGAACCCATTCTTGTTCATTGACAGCAGACAATTCTGGGATCCTGAGGCCATGCTGGATGTAAAGTAATGACAGATAATAAATGGCAAACAGTGTACAGCCTTGGTAAGCAGTCAAAAGTTTAGGCACCTGTGCTTTGGAAGGGAAGGTAGCATGGGTACAGCAAGGCTGTCAAGGTGACTCCAGTCAAACAGATGTATTTCAGACTATGGAACTCAAGTAATGTCATGCATAAAACAAAAGATGAAAAGTCAGAATGGTAACATGAATTTTGAATAGCAAATAGCTAAATAAGCTGTAAACAAGAGATCTTCTAGGGATTTAATTGGTTGGTTTGCATGAACATCGGGGAGAAACAATCAAAAAGAACATTACAGGGAAGACAAATGATTTCTACCCTTGCAGAGGATTGCCCCTGGAAAAATAATACAGTTCAGGTACTGTCAGAAACAAAAGCACTCAGAGAAATTCATAGACAGATTAATAGCAGCTCCTGAGCATATATGACTGTGTGTGTCTGAATTGTGGAGTTTGCGAGTGAAGATGCTGAGAGTGTTACAGAGGTTTACAACTTCTAATTAAAATCTTTTATAAGTCTGAATTCCATCTACCTAAAATTTCTTTGAGGAAGATCTTGAACATTGAATACTGACAAGATTTCTTTAAATTACAGGTACATTAATTGAAACAGCAATTAAAATATCATTTATAAAACTTCCTGGCATGAAGAAGATAAAAACAAGCTTGACTTCACACATGAATACAATGGGGTTTTGGTCCCAAAGAGTTCCCAGTGTATGAAAACAAAATATTAGGCAAAACTAAAAGAAAAAAAAAAAAAAGAAGGAAACATTTTATATTTTTCAAAGTGTTTGCTAAATCCCACATAGGAAGAACTTAAGGAAGCTAAATAATGACTGGTTTGCAAGAAAAGTACTATCATAGATTAAAAAGTAGGTAACAGATAGAAAAAACCTAGAAGGCTGCCTGACCCTTAATTTCTTTTACATAAGGTTAAAAATGTTTATGTAAAAGGAAGGAGCAATGAGTGGCAAAATCTATAAAACAGAGCTACTAAGATTAACAAACTCAGGAAAATTCAGGAAGACCCAAAAACATTAGAATAGCTGTACTGGGTCAGTTCATAAATCAGCTTGGTCCAGTACCTTATTTTTAATTCCCTATTCCCTAACACAGCTGAAAAGCATACTAAGAAGCAAGGCAGACACTAGTATTTCTCCCAGTACATCCTCCTAGCTTCTAGCTATCTGTAGCAAAGACACTTCCCAGGACAGAAGATCTATCCGAGACTTTGTATTTAATAGATTCAGGGAATCTAATGAGTTGGATGTGCAGCTTGATGGCAAATGAAATTCCATAAAGATAAATGCTAAGTAATGCATATTCCAGTAAATAATTTGATTTATACATATTACTGGGTTCCAAATGAGTTGAAGTCACTCTGAGAAAAATAAAATTAAAAAAATTTAAAACTGGGGTCCCAGTATGAACCCTTTATTATTTATCATTTGTATATTAACTGTTAGTATTGCAGCAGAATCTCCAGACACTGATTGGGTATCCACTGTTCTCATGCATTACACAGATAAAGGAAAAAATCTCCAGCCTGAAAGACCTTGCAATCTGAGTATAACAACAGACAGACAGATGTGGGGGAACAAGGAAACAATGAGGCAGTATTGATCGGAAGGATAAGCAGTGGTGTCATATTAATTGACCTTTGCTCATTCTGCATTGGTGGTCAAAAAGGAAACAACATGTTAGCATGTATAATGCCATTACATGAATCAATGAGTTCTAATCTTCCCATCTAAAAAGGCTACAGTAAAATCAGAAGGAATTCAGAGCCAGATGACAGAAATTATTTGGAAAGAAAACAGAAATGTGGGATTCAAAAATGGGGAATAGTTAATTTAGATGAAAAAAACCACATGTTTTCAAGATGCGAAATGATGAAGGAATCTGCAATAATGACACACGATATCATTATTACAAATTATTACACAAAGACATTGTCAAGTGGACGTCCCTAATTAGCTCTTCTACTGATATAGGACATAAGTAAAAAAAAAACAACACAAAAACAAAAAAAAAAAAACACAGACAAACAAACAAAACAAAAGACGCATTTAAAACATAAGTTTTCCTCAAGCAGGAACTGCAGACTTAATTTATGGAATGAACTGTTATTGTCTGATGTCACTATGAACAAACCTTCAGTCCTTTTCAAAGTGGAACTGCAGGTTAATTGGGATAATGTCATGTGCATTTGTGATTCTCTTCTTTTAATGCTATGTATATTGCTACACATACAGGCACTGTCCAGCCACTAGCTCATGAAGGACAGGATAATATTTTCCTTACAGACAGTTTAGTCCATAATTGTCCATCACAGGCTTCTTGCTGCTGTTGAAGCATTTACTGCTAGCTACAAACTGTGAAAAATAGAACACCAAGTTAGATTGGTCTGATCTAAAGCAGCAATTGCAGTGACCTTTGATGAGAAACTCTATTAAATACTAGAATTGAGATTATAATATATGCCTATACATAACTGGCAGCACTTAGTTTTTAGTGTGCATTTGGTTCTCAGTTCTGATTCACTGCACTGCAAGAGCTGCAGGAGGACTGGCATGAGCATTTCAGGGATGTCTTTCTTTTTACGTCCTTTCTCTAGTAGTAAGGAAGGAGGGAGAGAAAGGGAAAATCGCAATGTTGAGCTCATTTAGCTACAAATGGTACTGCTAACTTCAAGAACAATTAGAAACTGAACAATGAATAATTCAGCATTTTGTCACTTCAGGGGCTTCCCATTCTGCCTTTATAATTCAGAACCCTTCCTTCCCTCCCCCTTCTTGTTAAGGAGAAATTCGAGCTGGAAACGCAATCTCCAGGGAATGCCTGCCTGCTTAACATGAATGTGACATTTCCCTGTGGTTTACTGGAAGCTCCCAGGTGGAGGCGTGTCGACCACATCCATGTGGGACCTCTATGGTGCACACATTCTGGCCATGCTCACACAACTGCAACACCTCAAAGGGATTTCCTCTAAAAATGTGGGGCTTTTCCTGTCTTATTCCCTGCATTGTTTGAGGAATAGGATGTAATATGACTTTGAAGGGAAATTGTGTTACCTGAGGATCCCAGAGTACTAATAGTGTACAGTAGGGTTTCTTTGTTTTGGCTTTTTTTTATTTATTTATTTCTGCAGCAGAGAAAACCGTTACTCAGTAACAGCAAGGTCTGATTAAAGACAGTAAAAGTAAGGGATGAGTGGGCAGACAGGCACATACTATAAGGACAACAATTTTCTAGCACTTTGTGTTAGGAGCTGAAGACCTCTTCTTGTCCTTCAGATGAAATTGCTGGCATTCAATGATGTTTATATGTACAAAAAACAACCAAACAGAAAAACCTGTGCAAAAGCCCCTTTCTCTGCCCTTGCTGTCACTGTCATTAGGAGCTTTCATTCCTGTAACAAAACATTGAATGAAGAAAACCTGTACTGAAAGAAAAGCTTTAAAATAGGCTTCCAAGGACAACATATTGTTAAGAATATGTTGAATAGAATTGTGCTTTTAAGAAGTCAGGATTTGGGAGTCAGTTTATTTATAGTGCCAGGATTTATTATTGCAGTGTTAGAATTCATATATGCAACACTAAATACTAAGTTATAATGGAGTAGTCAATATGGCCAGGTGAATGCTAACATTTGGGGATTAACTTTTTTTTTTACATTGTGTCAAAGCTCAGCACACTTTCTAGCTCATTTTAAGGAAGCATTTGGTCCAGATTGCGGTCCATAACAAAAAATGGATACAAAATCAATGCACCTGTCTGCTGTAGCTGAGGTATTTGTGAATCTGTATTCACTCCTTTTTTTTTTTTTTTTTTTCTGTCCAGGATAGGATCACCCTTCTCATATAAGCTTCTTTCCCACATACTAATAAAATGATCTGCCTAGCTGAATGCCCCTTCAGAACTTAGGGACCATTTCTGCCCATTCGGAGTACAGGGAATATTATGCAGATTCTAGGCTGATTGTAAATGAGGGAGATATATTTTCTTAGCACCTTTTCTGCAGTCCTGCCTTTGCAAGGTGTTTCTTCAGCAAAGTGCTAAGGCCAAACAGAGCAAAAATTGGTTTTCTGAATTGTCTCAGAGCCATAGTTCTGTCAGCTAAGGCTGGGTTGCCACTGAAAGGAACAGAGTCTTACTCTTCCTTTGCCCCAGAATGAGAACTTCCAAATTCTTCATTGTGGTCATCCAGATTATGGACTTCATCCTATTAAAAACCAAACCCCCTGGAAAATACTAGATTCTTAGCAGATCAGTCCTTGTGGTGTCTGATGGCTTGATGGTACAGAGCAATCATGGGGGTTGGGGGTGGGACAGGAGCACCATCAGGGTTGAACACAGATTTCAGATCAGCTTCCAACATCAGGCAACTGTACTCTCAGTTACTTCGTTTGAAACCTCGCTCTTTGAGAACTGTACAGTGTTCCTAAACCAGAAAGTAGAGGCACAGCATGATTGTTGCTTTTACTCTCCTGTGATGCCAAGCTTAGTCTATAACTTAATAAAAATCATGAATATTGAAATTTGAATATATCCTTGTGGCATTTTGGCACTGTGTTTGGTAGGATATCATGCTACATAAAACTGCCTTCAGGAGCTCTCATGTATTTGGAAGGCTATTTGTAACATGAAGCCGAATCAGACAGTGGAGAATAACATATGTCTTCAACATTTCTTTACTGACAATTTTCCCCATTTTTTTTTGTATTACAACAATTCCATAGTTAAAGCTATAAGAGTAGGTTGTTCCATGAACCACATAACAGATGAAATTAGTCATTAGCTGTGACTACCCAAAGCTGTGCACATTTCTGTTTGCCAGTCAGTATGCTTGGCTGACTGGCCAGTAGGTACATGCATTCTGCTGCCAAAACAAGACATATAACAGATGAATTCTGCCTTTCTTTCCCTCCCTGGCATTCTCCTTCAACCAGACAATATTCTTCATGAAACTTGCAGAAATTTTATTATCTTTGGGAGTTCAACTTCTCTTTCCAATTTGCTGAAAATTAATCAATAATGCAAAATGTAGCAAGTGTGGTCTGACAAAAAAATGCACAAGAAGTTAAACAGTATATACCTCAGAAAATCAGTGTCAAAATACATATTCAAAATAAACTCTTGCAAGGATACTTTCTTCTAGCTGTAGTTGGATTCCATATTGCAGAGAACTGAAACATAATTTTTATATCAAGCTTGACACACCTGGTCAGAAAGCAGTCCAAATTTGAAGGCATATCCAATGTTTTTTGTTTCAGGGTCTTATCTCCATGTCTTTTTTTGTCTGCATAATCCTACAAGGTTCAACCGCTCTCCTATATGTTTCCACTTGCTGGGACTTTTACTGCAGATCACATAACTTTAGGCAATGATAATATTATTATGCTAATATTGTTATTAATCAGCATTATTTAAACAATATTTCATAAGTTAACTTGCTGCAACTATAAATGCCATAAGAATCTTATAAAAGGAAATCTACAGCACATAAATAAAGACAATAGAGACACTTTTCTTGCTCTGAAAGTCTTATCCTCAGAAGCTTGTCCATTGCTTCCTGTTATGTCAGGTGACCTGATAAAAGATACTACTACTTCTTACAAAACCTATCCTTCTCACATGCTTATAACTGTTTTAGCTACAACACTGCTGTCTGATGACTGACAGTGCAGTCAGCTCCTGAGTTATGCTACCCTGTTCAAGGAAAAATGTTAGCTCTTTTCATGAATTCTAACACTGGATGCATCTTAGGATAACATTTGGACCAGTTTATTCTAATGATACAAATTTCACAAGAAAGCAGGTATGCAAATTTCACTTCTAGCCTTACCATCACCTCCCTCACTATTCTCCCCATGCATGTATTTTCAAATGAACGGCTTCATTCTTTTTCATACTGCATTGCACCCTTTATATAGCTCACTCGTACGAAAGTGCTAAGCTCTCTTGTATTTCTGGTTGTTAGCTAGTACATCAATCTTTAAACCATCTTTAAAAGTTATGAATATTTTCTCATTGTCACCATTTTCATCTGCATTTTTATATTTCATCTGTTCTCAATAGATAATTTTCTCAAGTTTGCATAGTGCACATTACAATAGGCCTGGGGTCTGTCCTGTATGTACAGTATAGTGGTAGTGCATACAGAGGGTAAGTGGTGTTAAAGAATAGAAAAATAGAAATGGAGGAATTCTTATTAATTGTGTTTGTCTATATATATATCATAGATCATATAATATCTTGAGTTGGAAGCAACTATAAGGATCACAGAGTTCAACTTCTAAGTATATGTATACACTATATGTATATATATAGACACACATACATGTGTAAGTGTACACATAAAAGAGAAAACAATATTTAATATCTGTTTCCTTTCCTTGAATTTGGTTATGGTGATTCTGATTTTTAATTCCAAAGCCACTTGGACTCGGTCAGTACTACTGACAGAAAGCTGAGGGAAAGACACTGAGATTTCCACAGTAAAAATCATTTAGGCAGAGTGGCTGAACTAAGCATGTGCTTCATGAAGTTGAGGAGAAGAGAACAGAATGTTATGACTAGCACATTTCAACAATCCATTTTTAGAAATGTCAATTGCTCTGAGTTATGAAGAAAACAACAGCCCTCACAGTGCCCAGACCCTAATCCCAAGTTTGAAGGATGGCCGTGGCTTGCAGCTGCCAGTGTGTAGTAGGTGTGATGCCAAACACCTCAGAACTGTTTTTCTCGTGCTACATGTGGCTGGGGGGAATCACCACCACAGGTTATATACACCACATGTGCAGCGAATCCATGCTGCACATGAAACACAGACTGGAGTCTTACATTGCATGCTACCTGGAATCCCTTTAATACAGACCTGGCATCCAGTGTTTCAGCAGAACATGATTCTTTAAATGGTCATGCCTCTCCACTGTTAAGGTTGACCAATTTTTGATCTTTGCTTTTTACATAAACAAAAGTCCCCCCTATCCCAGTCATGTTAGTATCACACTTTGTAGGTCAATCCTTTAACTAAAACATTTATTGAATTTAGACATCATTAGATTCAGTTGTCCAGCTTTGCAATACTCTCATAGAGGGAAAAAAAGAGTGAAAGGAATACACTGCAATTTCTTGCATTCTTAGTCTTTTTGACTGATGTCCCATGTGCTAGGTTTTGTTCTTACAGACTCTTACAAAAATGCCTAACTCCCTGCATTACACAATAGCTTGAGGATATCTGAAAGAATGTCATGGTGACATTCACCATGACAAATTCCATGGTGAAGGCTGATCACTAACATCTGTGATAAAGGAACTTTTCTGACTAATCCTATTGCTCAATATATTGGAAGATACAAACTGATTCTATCCATCTAAACTTCTCCTACATTCAGACACATGGACTCAAATATCCACCAAAACTCAGGCAGCAATCCAGACTGCTTTCTCCCACTCCACTCTGAGTTACATATAAGGGTGTCATAGACATTGAGACTTCACTGCCTGTTCAGAGAACAGAAGCTCTTGAACAAATTTAGTAGGTGCCAGTTTCAAAACAAAACAAGGAAAATAGCTTTCTTTAAAATAAGTATTAGATCTATTCAACTTCTTTCCAAAGGATGCTGAGAATGAAAACGTGCATTTGCTTTCAGGAGAAGTAGTACAAAAAGAAGAGATTTCTAAATAGACTTTGTCAAGTTTGACAGATCCCTGTGTACAGAAAGCAGACAGACATAGGAAAAAAACTGGGGGAAATGCTGTTACTTCCCTATTCTTGCACTCAGCTACCTGTTCCTGCCTTCTTCTTCCATTCTCCTGGCATAGGCTTATGAGTACTGAGAACAATTTACTGGATTAGGCAACTTCTTGTTCTGAAGTGGTACATCTGTTCTTGCCTTTTTTAACTGCTTAATCCTGTAAAAACGTGAGTTCTGTAGGCACCTTCTAGTCTGGTGTGGAGGTTCATCAGGTTTAACATTTTTCACCATTATGAGTTCAGAATTAGAGGGTCCTCCAGTTCCTTTGTGAAATCTGTTCTGCTTCAAGATTTCCAATTAAGCCAGCTAATCAACACTTCTCATAGTGAGTAAGAACATTTGCCCAGGCAATAGATGACCTACTGTCCAGGTGACTCAGTGCCATTTTGACATTCTTGAATGCTATCACATATCCAGTTTCCTAATATATCCCCAAAGCAGTAGCTTTCCCTTTGTGAACAGAAAAGCTTGTTCAGATGCCAAAAATATTGCTGCCTAGATAGTAAAAAATCCCTGCTTCCTAGCCCTCACTAAAAAGTGGCACTGTCCTGGTTTGCTCAGGCTTTTTTCCTTCAGGCACTCCACATGCACCACAGAAACCTGGAGATTTCTGTTCCTTTTTCATCCAATTTTACAAGCAAGCCCACCCTGAGACACCGAATCATGACTACCAACATTGCAGCTTTGGAAGATTTAACTGGGAAGCCCTGCAGAGCCTACTAACATCATATAATTGACTGAGGGGCTGCTCCTAAAGAGTAGTATAAGGAACTCCCTCACCACCAGTCTCTCATGATTGAGTGTTTGCTTTTTGAAAAGAGTTCTTCACACTGCTTGCTTTGAGAGGGGAAGAGGAGTGATAAAGAGGAGCGAAGCCTCAATTGCAGTTTTCACTGTTTTCAGAAGGAAAATCTCAGCAGTACACATGCAAGCTGTTATTGTTTGGTCACTTGTCTCTATTGTCTGCCTCTGCTTGGAAGAATTAAAGCATTTTCAGAAAAATAATCTTATCAGGAGAGAGCAATTAGACATTTACCGTGTGGCATACCCTGCCCAGTTAGCAATAACTCTGCTTCTAAGAGCAGAGTGAGCAGCAGCACAGCATGAATTATTTAACTTGATGCTGTGCTTCCTGTTTTCAAGTCACCGGAATAATACAGGCACGACAGACAGTAATTATCCCCAGCATAGAGAGGAAACAGTTAATGGAACCTGCCTTTTAAATCAATATTATTAATTCAAGGAAAGAAACAGCATGTACTATCTGACGCCTATGGAGTTTTGATCTGGGCTTGATGTCACACTGAAGCAAGTGGTTGCCATGGAGATTGGAGCGTATGTCTGCGTATCCCTCCCGGCCAGCGAGCTGCGAGGAGTGTTTTAGGAGAGGAAGTGCCCATCTGTAGTCAATAGCTATTGTTCTCATGGAGCCACATGCCGGCCTCGCTGCAGCCTGCCGAACTGCGTCACGACACTGCAGTATCAGCCCCTTTGAATAAAGACTCCCTGTTGAACCAGATTTATCCACCCTACCATTTTCACTGTCATTTGATTATCTGCTTGTATTTTCTGGCTGTGCTAATGCAGTCTTTTAGCAGTGTTATCAGAGAATCCCTATGGCTCAGTATCTCACAAAGCTGGACAGATCTCCTTGTGTTTGCTGGTTTTCTTCATTGCCCTGTCCATTTGGTCAAGGGGAAGTACCTGTGCTATGCCAGCCACTTTGCTTTTCTTCTTTCTTAGACATAGAATAGCTTGAAAACTTGAACGTGTTTTCTCAACCTGTACAAATTCATAGCAACCTACAACTGCTTGTAATAGATCCTTGTAAATCATCATTTTTAATTGCCAACATATGTTTGTAGAAAAAGACTGGCAGTTCGGCACAGTCCACCATGATTATTGAATATACCTGTTTACTAACCAATTAAGTAATGAGCTAATATGCCAGTGGCATATGAAATCAGGGCACTATTACTAACAGGAAGATGTCAGACAAATTTACTCCTGTTACCTGAAGACAATGGGATGAAACAACTTCATGAGTGCAGTTTGTAGGCTCATTTTCTTTTCCTCCTGAAATACAGTATTCAGAGTAATGTCTGATAAATTTCTGCCAGAGATTCTTGGAAGTTATTCTCCTGAACAGCATACACAGAAAGAAGCAGGTATGATGGAAGCAGATTTATTTAACTGTTTTCATTTTATTGTTCTTTTCCTCTTATTTCTCTCTCTCTGTTTTGTGTATCTCATGTCAAGTAAAAGTGCATTTCAGCTACCTGGACTTCCCATTGTAAAAGATGCAAAAGGCTTTCAGAACAGCCAATATGTGTACCCTCCTCTGCTATCATTCTCAGAAATGACCAAACCATTTTTTTGCAGAAACATCAAAATGAATCAGCTTTGAGCATGTACCTGGCATGGGAAACTGCAGGAAAAACAATTACAGTTTAGTAAATTCCCATAATGGTAAACATTTTGATTGTGAAGAACAGGCCTGCCAGGGATTCTGGGTCCTTATCTAGCCACCAAATATTGTCTAAACTCACTGCTACCAGTGGTAGGTTGATTACAGCTTGAGTACCCCCAGCCTGCGTACAGGTGTAGCATTCACACCCAGCTTGCACTGTATACTAACTTTCCTAATTACATGATGAATGCAATTTCATATTTGCAATCTGCCCTACTACTATAAAGAACACAAATGTTTATTTAATCCTAGATTGTGTGGCACAAGCAAGGTTGCTGTGGCTGTATGATCACCCATGCAGGGTGATAAGGGATGCACAGGAAAAGAAAGATGACTTTCCCTCACTCTCACCCCCCCCACCTCCCCCATGTTTTACTTATATCTCTTCCATCCCAGTTGGCTTGTACAATGGCAACTCTGGGATTTCTGACCCTGAACTAAACTGCTGCAGGGCTGAGTGGGAGACTTGGCAGGTATTTGATGAAGCTGAACTACATTGCAAGTATCCCAATTTTACTGAATCTAAGAGTTTCAAGAGAAATTTTGAAGGGATGTTTCTGAACAGCTTTATCAGTTCTATGAGCAGCGTGTTCTTACTACTAGGTTTCCAACAGAATAGACATATTATCTAATTTTATCTTGTATTTGGGTGCTTTGCTGTATTGTGAGCATTGACTAGTGATTTTTGAGTTCTTGGGGCCAGACCCACCTACAGAAATATGTAAATAGAAAAACAGTACATCTCAGTCAAGCAAGAAAATATAAACTTTCACTTCTGGAAGTAAGTAGCAAGTTGGAGTCCTAGTCATGGAAAAAAATAGGTGAAAACCTCCAGTTCTTGGAAATCACACAAGGTTTAAAAAGGGAAACAGACACCGTTTGGATAGACTGGTGAACATAATCATATTTATAACTTGAAGTGGATTTAAACTATCTGTCAGAAATGTACTGAAATTGGCATGTTCCCACAGTACAAGTAAATATCAGTGAATTTTCATTTTGACTCGACTTTCCATTAAAAAACATGTAGGCAAACTTACTTTCTTCTGTACAAGGTCCTGAATTTTTCACTTGGTTGACTGAAAATCCTATCACATCAAACACAGAAGACCTTGGATTTTGTGTTTTGTTGTTTTTTTTTAATAAATGCTCAGGTAGGCTACCAGACATCTGAGATTCTGGGGGGTTTTGGATCTTCAGCTTTAATGCAGCCTACATTGGTTATTTTGGTAACCAGTGTGGCATTTTTTGGTGAAGTAGGGCATACACAGGTGAAAGTCATATGAGATTCTGGGCAAGGATATCTAATTGTCTAAATCAGAAGAATTCTCACAGGATGCTTTCCACTTGAACTACATTAGCTGCTTTAAAATACAGATGTTTCTGGGGCAATGCTCACCTCTTATCTACTGGATGACTATTTCAGATACAGGAAACTATTTTGTCTCTCCAGCTTGAAAGATTTGGTTTTATTGCTCTCCCATTCTGCAAAAGCACAGTCAGGAAAGAGATACAACTGCTGATTACAGTTGCTGTTTCTCCTGTTTAATTTGGTCCATTATGCATCAGGGAATTAAGATTTTCTAGTACCTGAATGTAGGTTAAAAAACAATCACATGGTGTTGGTCACCAATTATGAGGCACTGACGTGTGAAGCTGCTGTTTGCTTTTTTAGGAATCCAACATCAGAACTCCTTAGTGTGGTGCAAAACATTCAAACACCTTTGTGATCTTATATTATATAGTCCTAGCACTTCTGACTCTAGAGAGGTTCTCTAATAAAAAAGCTCCCTTTTTTCTGGTAAAAATTCTGTATTGCAATATTTATAAAATAAAATATTGTGGAATTTCAATTTATGCATATACTTGAGTTTTAGGAAGATTATGAATTTGTTTATTAATTTTCTTTTTAGGAAGGCAACGTTTTTGTAGACCTGACCAATTCCTAACTCCTATATTACAAATGTAGCAGGCTCTAAACTTAAAATGAGTGAAAAATATAAATACACATTTTTTATTTGTTTATTTATTCTATTTCTTTTTTCATACAGCTTCTTTGGCATCTTTTCATTGCATGCAAAAGGACATTTCCAATGTTTGTCAGCAGTCATGGACTATTTTATGTTCTGAAAAATCTTTCCAGAATGGCACCCTCAAGCAACAAATGGCCCAATTTATTTATGATAGTGCCAAAAAAACTATTTCCAGGATGTTCATAGGTCAAGAACTCCACTGAAATAGAGAATGCCTCTAGGACCTATTGCATTGTTTATTATTCACTGTGTATGTTGTAGTCATGCCCTGAGGGCACAATAAAAATCAGGAAGTGGGGGGAGATTGAAAGAATTATGATCTCTCTTTCAGTTGTAGATTATCCTTATAACTTTGTCATTCTAATTCCTGTCACCCTTTTCCTCTAGGACGTTAGTTTACCCTTCAGACAATTTTCTTTCAGAAATCTCCTTCCATTAGCCTCCTATTTCTATTTTTGTCTAGCTAACTGTTGTCTTGAGATGGCTAGTTATTCCAGTGGTTACATCCAGTGAAAAGATGCTTCAAATGGATGTTTCATGGTTCGTCTTTTTAGATTCCTTCTTCTTTTATATACACACAGATTTATATGTGATGTGAATGATATATCTCAGAGACTTCTCATTGTTTAGCTTTTGCAGGTAATCTTTGGGAATGGGGGTACTATTCTTGTGTATAGAGCTGCAGGTTACTTTAAGGAACTAGAGCAGTGTCCAAGAGTCCTAAAGGTAAGACATGTCACAGCAACTGTTTTTAATAAGGCCTAACTCATTCTGTTTCTTTGTTTACCCATCTCCTTCCCAGTCCTACCAAACTTTCATTTGATCTGACCTTTTCTTCAGTTGTGCAATGAAATCACTCTGGGTGACTAAGACTCCACTGCGACATATTACAGGGAGAAGTTGTGGGCAAAGCTCTGAATCCGACAGTATCAAGAAGGAACCACGATTCCTTTGTGTAGTGTGTTTGCTAAGTTGTGTTGTTTGCAGGAAATACAGATTTTTTCAAACAGATCCACAGAAATCACAGTACATTTTCTGTAACAATTAAGTTCACGTGAGTAAGCCAATACCTGCTAATGTTTGTTGGATAGGATCGTTCCTCCTCTTGATTAACTAGTTCAAAGTTTTAAAATAAAATAACATCTAATAATAAATACATCATAAATTTGCCATGCTTTTTATTATTGATGAACATGTTGCAAAGAGTAACATAACAAAAATACATTTGCACATTGTACAGTGGAACAAAACATATGTGAAATTTTTCAGGCCTCCAGAATTCATATTACAATTTCCTCCTCTTGAGGAGGAAAGATGGATCTGTAGGGAAAGTGAGATGAAGGGAAAATCTGAAGTAATTTTATGGAGTTAAGAGAGTGATTGGGCAATAAGAATAAATCTATACTTGTTCTGGTTTTGGGATCAGTTTTTCAGGGGTTAATTAACTTCATGCTCTGTTCATTTCTTCTTCATGAACTCTGTAGAAATGACTGTTATCCTTTAATTTATTTTTTCTTAGTATTAAGCATTATAATATCATCTTTTTTCTGTCCATGAGGTCAGACAAGGGTCCAATTACACATTATAGCAGGAATTTGTATTTCTGGAGTTTGATTCTCTTGAAGTCTTTTTATGCTTACACTCTCAGTCAGGATAAGCAGGATGAAGAATGAGACCGTGAAGCACTGAGATCAGCAGTATTTTTCAGCATCTGCATGCAATAATGTAATTTGACTGACTTGTATGGACCCGAGCCCAAAAACTACAGAAAGGATTTATGTAGGCTGTGTTGGCTGACATGTGGGAGATGTTCCTACTATAAAAGTTATGCCGATTACAATATGCAATCATTTTCATAAAAGCAGCCAGACTTTTTTCAGTTTTGTTCCTTGGCTTATGTTCCTCAGCTTATGTTCCTCAAGCCAGTTTCCATCCTACTGTTTCTAAAACAGCTTGCACATCTTTAATAAATATATAAGGTTAGTTCAGAAAAATAGTCAAAATTCTATTCATCTGTACTGCATGGAGGTTTGGTTCATGAGTCTTTGAAGAAAGAGACAGAAAAGACTAAAAAAATGTATGTTGTCCTCAGTACAATTCAGGTTACTACACAGAACCTACTGCCCACCACACTTCAATGAGTCACACATGGTAAGCACAATAATTCCTCTTTTATTTAATGTGTTCTGATGATAATTTTCTCATTTACACCTATAAATGTTACATTCATTTTTAAAAGTTGACAACATAAGATTGTCAAAAATATAAAATAATTTAACTGAATAATTTTAGCTCATTCTAAAATCCATTTTTTTTATCAATGCACATATAGCTATTTTGCATTAACTTTGTACAATATGTGCCCTGATAAAACATTGGGAAAGATGTTATTAACCATATTTGTCAAAGCTTTTTCTGTGTGATTAGGTTTTATTTCACTAAATTTGAATAAAACATCGATCATTGAACTGTCAAATTACAATACAATTTCTAGTAAAATGCTGGCTGAAAAGGACTCCACTTACACATTATTTTTTTTTTCCAGATTTGGAGTTATATAATGGATTTTTTCTGAGGAAGATGAGATTATGAGTCCACTTGAATCCAAACAGAGATTTCCATGTTAAAAGGAAGTCATAAAGCTATATAACATATCCCACCTTCAGTAATTTGCAGTGATGTACAAAGGTTTAGTTCTATAGGTCAAAAAAGCCCAAATCCTACCAACCAGTAGGTGCTTTGTATGATCTGGATAAATGTCATCTTACAAAATAAGCTAAGGGATTGAGAAAGGCATGACATGCAAGCAGAAGGCAAAGTATTTTCTCAGTCTTACTTGAAGTAGCATAGAATCCTATGTCCGGATGAACAGAAGTTTTGGCCTGTCATGTCTGATCGGTCTTCCAAAACACTACAGAAGTTGGATTCAAAATATAACAATAGTATCATAACAGAATGCAGTATCTTTGCAACCTTGGAGATATTACATTCTTTCACAGCTCAAGTTCTTTTTCAAAGAGCCCTTGGGTCTGGCTAGCACATGCAGTGAAATTGTGTTCAAAGGTACTCAGGCTTCCTGTAACAAAACAGCAGCGATGAAGCCTGACAGAGTTTTTCTGTACCCATATTATGAAGCCTCACAGGGAAACAGCCACCCTGAGATGTATAAAATTATACTGCAAGTGAAGTTTAGTTACAGACTTGGCTAAAATCAGTAAGAAGTTTATTTACATGGTCTTTTTTGGGGGGGAAGACCTGAACTTGCTCTGCCTAAGCCCTAAGTCAAGATATAAACAAGTTCTAGTCTGAAGGGTCTGTGCTCGATCTGCTGTGATAAGCTCTGTTGGGTGCATGGTGCCATTCGGCCTCAAGTTTATATACCTCCTGTCACATGGAAATGCAAGCAGAGCAAATAAAGGTCTAGACAACAGACTGAGGATTTACAGTTCATTATGTAAGGCTAAGGCTCGAATACACTGTAGTCCCTTGACCTGGAGGTAAGGGTCTTGGAGATAAAGGGTTTCCCTTGTTCACACAAAATGTGGGAGACAAATAACACAAGCTAAATAAGAAAGGCAAAATACTGTGATACTGCTTAAGGAGCACTCTGTAATAAGCTCTTTTTTTTTTTTTTTTTTCCTGAGGAAATTTACACTCAGGAAATACTCTCTGGATGAGCCTACGTAACTCATAAATCGAATACCATGTGTTCTGGTGCCATTTCTGACAGTCTGTATGTTAATAACATCTATGTGTACTACTGCTTGTGTTCCCTTGTTCTATTTCTGGTCAGCAAGTTATTTGTACAGGGGTACTTAGATGTCTCTTCAACAAAGACCAAGTCAATAACAGTGACGATCCATTTGTGAAATAAAGCTAACACTCCTGGACACTGTCACCATCTTTTCTACCTGAAAATTATTTCTTTTACTCTCAGCAAGTTGTGTTATTGTCCACTGTGCTTAGCAGAAAATCAGTTTTAGAAGTCACAATTCAAAAAGGGTGAGTAGACCCATGGAAGTTTCTATACCTTTCTGTTGTCTGGAGAGGTAATTTAACAACTACCTTAGATTAGAAGCTGAAGGCAGGCTTCAGCTGGCTAAACATATGTATTTAGTGTAATTACTTGCCTTGAGTATTACAGATGCGTGCAACGTTGGTGAATACACCTTATGACCTGAAGAGAATCCAGGTACTTCTGCAGTAGGAGCTAGAGCATAGCTAGAAATTGCTTGGGCAATTTAAGCAGCATTAACCATCCAAGTTGAGACAGACTGACACTACATTTACATATGTACAGGAAGATGACTGCTTGTGAGTCAGATGTTTAAGTCTCTACTGCAATCAATGAGGGTGTACCTCAGTCACCTAACATATATGTTATCTCATATGTCCCAGGGTACCCAGCATGGACTCCAACTGCTGTGATAAGATAGTGTGGGTCTCGTATAGGCTCCGCTTTGCAGAGCCTTCAGCTGACATATTGGACATCTGGGGAATCTCAGATGGCACTAAGCACCAAAGGTTATGGAACAGGGTTGAATGCCACATCTAGCCAATATAGCTAGCAGAAGTGAAAAAGCTATTCAGCTCTGTCAAAAATAGTCACCCACTTCTGACCGTCTAAGTAGCTCTCTGTACTGCAGTGACTAAATTGACCAGATTAGCAAAGAGTATAACTTAGTCATCTTAGACACTGAATTTACACCTACTTACATGTCTGGATCTGGAGCTGAAGTCTACCCCAAGCAGGCAGAGGCCTAAAGTTAGGTAAGATGAATCCCATTCCCAGCATTCAGTACAAGAATACATGAGAGGTGATTCTTCCACCCTCACATTAGCACTGTCATGCTCAGTTTGAAGACACTTGCCAGGCTGTTAACAACATGCTGTTTATTTAAAATGTCAGTTATGTAACATGATTATTTAAACGTTTTCTTCTTTATATTACAGTAAATTAACACAGTTTAAAAATTCCTCTCACTTCCCACTTTATTCACTCTGAAGCTACCAGAGTTCTCATTTTCATCAGGACATCAGTTAAGTATAATAGATTAAGCAGTGAAATTTCTTCAGCTGCCTATCCTCCATGTGCAGCTCTCTGGTTGCTTTGTATGACAAATATGATATTTGGCAAAAGCAGATTACTTGAAATACTGCTATTAACATGCAGCTTTGATCTGGTTGGTTTTTTGTTGCTTTTTTTTTTTGCAAGGCTCTCCCTGTAAAATGGCCTGGGCATCACTGAAGTGCATAATTTCTTAGATTAAAACCTAGTGGACTAGATGACACCACCTTCCCAACCCCCCAAAACCTGTCAGGTATTGAACTTTTCATTGGATCACTTCCAAGGAGGAAAATCTTGTCAAGTGTAGCTCTAGCACAAATCAATGGTGTGTTCATGTAAACACAAGTTAGTTCATGTAACCATGCTCAGAAAACATAATTTTCATTTGAGTTGCTGGCATAAGGATTGTCATCTTTATTAGCCTAGATGTAAATTCAATGATTTACTTCAGAATTTCATAGGCATCAGTGGAGAGAATGTATGCTCTTGCAACATGGGAATTTTGGTTATAGTGATGGTAGACTAAAAGGTGGAGTAGTGAAACAATCAAGAAAATCAATTTGATTTAAGGCTAAAACTACCTATTCTTAGTTATGTTGACATACTTCCTCAGAAGTATGTATTTTAAAGCCACTTCTAATTTAATCAGGCTGTTGAAGTTTGACATACATGCATGCACACACACAGAGTGAAGGTAAAAACTACATAATAGATTTAGCTACACAGGGATACAGAAGGAAGCAAGAACCTGACCTTTTAAATTTATATGTCTACTTAAATGAGTTAGATATTGCCTTCCAGAAGCATGCATTTGCCTGCTCTGAAGAAATGAGTAAAATGCAAGCAGCTTTCTTGGTTCCTTGTTCTACAGACTGAGGTAGGATTGAGTTGTATGATTGGCAGCATCAAATGAGTCCCAAAAGCAAAGAGGAAGTGGATTAAATTGTGGCTTCTTAATTCCTTTCCTAAGGCACTGATGGACAACTGTGGCCATACCATACTTATTGTACTGCACTGACTCTAACTAGCTCGTAAAACGTAGCATTTATTTTTACAAAGAGAATTTCATCCGTATTTTGCCCTTTCCTAAGCATATCAAACTGTAAATTTGTCCAGGATTTTGGCAGAATCAGCTGTAGTGTGTGAAACGGTATTTGGTAAAGAGGTGTTTTTGGGAAGTGTACACAAAGGCATTTCATATACATATAATAGACAGCTATAGGAATATGTTTTTTGATAATGTTAAACCTGTTAGAATGCTTGAATGAAACCAGAATATAAAAGACAGCAGAAAACCTGTGTTGTTTATGAATGTAAACTGTGCTCATATTATCTCTGGATACAAAAATCTTTCTGAAACTTTACTATAATTCATACACACAGCCACAAATTAGATTCTCCCATTATAACAGCTGTGAAGATCAGTTCTTTTATGCTTCAAAAAGACAGCTTACCTTACTTGTAGCAGTTAGGGTTTGCTTCTGAAATGCACTTTGGAAACACAATAATCATAGAATCATAGAATGATTGAATAGTTAGGGTTGGAAAGGACCTTATCATCAAGTTCCAATCCCCCTGCCATGGGCAGGGACACCTCACACTAAATCGTGCAACCCAAGGCTCTATCCCACCTGGCCTTGAACACTCCTAGGGATGGAGCATTCACAACTTCCCTGGGCAACCCATTCCAGTACCTTACCACCCTCACAGTAAAGAACTTCTTACTTATATCCAATCTAAAATTCCCCTGTTTAAGTTTTAAAACATTACCCCTTTTCCTGTCACTACAGTCCCTAGTGAAAAGTCCCTCCACAGCATGATTTGAGGCCGCCTTCAAATAGTGGAAAGCTGCTACGAGGTCTCCAAGCAGCCTTCTCTCCTCCAGGATAAACAGCCCCAACTTCCTCAGCCTGTCTTCATACAGGAGGTGCTCCAGTCCCCTGATCATCCTCGTGACCCTCCTCTGCACTTGTTCCAACAGTTCCATGTCCTTTTCATGTTGAGGACACCAGAACTGCACACAATACTCCAGGTGAGGTCTCATGAGAGCAGAGTAGAGGGGCAGGATCACCTCCTTCAACCTGCTGGTCACACTCCTTTTGATGCAGCCCAGGATACGGTTGGCTTTCTGGGCTGCAAGCGCACACTGAAGCTGGCTCATGTTCATTTTCTCATCAACCAGCACCCCCAAGTCCTTCTCCGCAAGGCTGCTCTGAATCTCTTCTCTGCCCAGCCTGTAGCTGTGCCTGGGATTGGTCTAACCCAGGTGTAGGACCTTACACTTGGCATGGTTAAACTTCATGAGGTTGGCATCAGCCCACCTCACAAGCATGTCAAGGTCCCTCTGGATGGCATTCCTTCCCTCCAGCGTATCAACCGAACCACACAGCTTGGTGTCATCGGCAAACTTGCTGAGGGCGCACTCAATCCCACTGTCCATGTCAGCGACGAAGATGTTGAACAAGACCGGTCCCAACACTGATCCCTGAGGGACACCACTTGTTACTGGTCTCCAACTGGACATTGAGCCATTGACCACAACTCTTTGTGTGCAGCCACCAGGCAGTTCTTTATCAACCAAGTGATCCACCTATCAAACGGATGTCTCCAATTTAGAGACAAGGACAGCGTCGTCTGTTTTACACAAGTCCAGGTAAAGGACGCCTACTGCTCTACCGCTGTCCATCAGTTCTGTAGACCCATCATAGAAGGCCACCAAATTGGTCAGGCAGGATTTCCCCTTAGTGAAGCCATGCTGGCTGTCACCAAACACCTTGTTGTTTTTCATGTGCCTTAGCATGCCTTCCAGGAGAATCCGCTCCAAGATTTTGCCTGGCACAGAGGTGAGACTGACTGGTCTGTAATTCCCCGGGTCGTCCATTTTCCCCTTCTTGAAAATGGGGGTTATATTTTCCTTTTTCCAGTAGTCAGGAACTTCACCTGACTTCCATGATTTTTCAAATATGATGGCCAGTGGCTTAGCAACTTCATTCTCCAGCTCCTTCAGGTTCCGCGGATGGATTTCATCAGACCCCATGGACTTGTGCATGTTCAGGTTCTTAAGATGGTCTCGAACCAGTTCCTCTCCTACAGTGGGCTCAAGGTCTTCATTCTCACAGTCCCTGCATCTGCCTTCCAAGACTTGGGTTGTGTGGTCAGAGCCTTTGGCAGTGAAGGCCGAGGTAAAGAAGTCATTCAGAACCTCAGCCTTCTCCAAATCCGGGGTCGCCAGTTGTCCTGATAGCTTCCAGAGAGGGCCCACGTTGCCCCTAGTCTGTCTTTTATTCATAATGTACCTATAGAATCCCTTATTGTTATCCTTAACATCCCTAGCCAAGTTTAATTCTAACTCGGCCTTAGCTTTCCTAACCTGGTCCCTAGCTTCCCAGACAACATCCCTGTATTCTTCCCAGGCTGCCTGTCCTTGCTTCCACCTTTTATAAGCCTCATTTTTCCTTCTAAGTTTCCTCAGCAGCTCCTTATCCATCCAAGGATGTCTCCTGGCCCTCCTAATGCACTTCCTTCTAGTTGGGATGCAACACTCCTGAGCTTGTAGCAGGTGATCCTTGAATATCAATCCACTGTCTTGGTACCCCCTGCCCTCTAGGCCTATATCCCATGGAAACTTACTATGCAGGCTTCTGAAGAAGCCAAAGTCTGCTCTGTTGAAGTCCAGGGCAGTGAGCTTGCTGCACACTCGTCTCACTGTCCTGAGTTTGTTTCTATCTCTCTATAGAGTGCTTCATCCACAGATTCCTCTTGATCAGGTGGTCTGTAGCAGCTCCCCATAATAATGTCTCCCATAGCTGTTCTTCCTGAAATCCTGACCACAAACTCTCTGTTGTCACCAGTCCCCAGACAGAGTTCCATACTCTCCAGCCTATCCCTAACATAACATAAATAACAGCTCCTCTTCCCTGCCTGCCGGGCCTGTCTTTTCTAAAGAGCCTGTAACTTTCCATTCCAACACTCCAGTCATAGGGGCCATCCCACCATGTTTCTGTGATGCCTATCATACCCCCATAGACATGCACACGTCTAATTCCTCATTTGTTTCCCATGCTACGGGTTTTTGTATAAAGGCATCTGAGCCAAGCTCCAAATGAAGCCGGCTCATTGGCAGGAGCAGCTGGAATATCTCTACAAGCGGCTGGAATATCTCTACAAGGTACCTTTAAACTTTAACCTTTAAACTCTATATAAGGTGCCTTGAAACATTTAGATGAAACAGTCAAAAAGCTGGTAGAGTAAAATCCATCTGTGCAGAGCAACCCACTAACCCCTAATATATAACTATAAAAATAAATTGCATATTATCTTCAAATCACCTGTCAAGGAAGTGTGATCTGGTGAGTTGGAGGGAAAGAGAAAATACATTTTGAAGGGTCTTGTTCAGCAAAAGTCAGAGGTAATTGCAGCACTGTGTGTCTCTGTATAGCACAAACCTTGGCGAAAGATTGCTTACACTGAGTGAATGGGCCTTGCAAACTTACTGCTCTGTAGTAAATTGCCCTGTACTAATGGTATTTGAGACCTAGTGTAGCCATACAGACAGCCTAAGTTACACACCTCAAAAAGACTGTTTTCAAATTACTAAGGTAACCTATTTCTTTATAACCACAGAGCATCATTTAGACAAATTTTATTCCCTCCTGAAATTATTGTGCTATTTCAAAGTTGCTTTGTGTTTGGAGAACACCGAAAACTACACAGGCAAGAAAAGAGTAATATTTTGCACACTAGTACAACAGAATCTGATTTTTTTCTGTCTTTCTTGCCCATAGAGTATAGATTTGCTAGTTGTTAAAGGTAATTGTTATGGTGCTCAACAAACAAGAAATGAGGGGGAAAATGACAAGATTTAATTTTGGAAAGCTGAGATAACAATAGAACCATTATCAGTAAAATATGAAGGAGGAATATAAGTTAAAGGACAAAGAAAGAAAGATTTTAACTCATAGACAGAAAATAATAATTGAAATTGCATTTATATAAAGCTCTTAAAACTCAGTTTCCTCAAGAAGCATCCAAAAGACAAATGTTTATATAGTTGCCTTTTGCAGCCATGTTTGTCTTGTGTGTACATGAATGATAGTTTTTCTACAATAATAGTTACCATGTCATGTATTACCATTCCTGTCTGACCTGACTTAATACACAAGAGTAGGGGGAAAGAAAGAAACAATAAACAAATAAAAGTTTTCCTGACTAACAGCTTGAACAAAACTGGTTTTCATGTGGTTCTTGTTTCACATAGGTTCTCTCTTGTCCACTAAAGGGGCAGTATTCAAAAGATCTTCAAACACTTATAAAGCATTATTGTTACTTACTGGATGCTGTACTTCTGGTCCTGCTTTCTTTGACTTTCCAAGGTTTTAATGCACTCTCTACCATTGCAGGAAATTTATTTGCAACAGGAGATCAGATTCAAAAACTGGTGTTTGACAGAAAGGAGCACATGTGCAGATGGAGATATGCAACACAGCACATGTGCATAGAAGCAGACATTGTGCTTTCATAAGCACTGCTAGCAAAGAAAGATGAAAACATAAAAAGTGAAAATATTTTTAAAAGAGTGTGTGACATATTTTATGGAATTAAAAATACAAAGGAAGGAAATAATTTTAGAAGAAAAAAAGGAAAATAAATGAGAAATTTGGAGAAAGGATGAACTAAAGGCCAGGAAATTGTAAATTGCCAAACATTTGGGATTAAAAGTGATTCCAGAACCAAAGATATTTGTGTTGGCTGCTTCAAAGTTTGCACTCACACGGGTACCTTGAGAAACAATCCTTAAATATACTAGAAAAATAATATAAATCAAGACCTAAATTTTTCCAGGCCAATTCTTTTTCTTTTTGAACATCTGTGCTTTGGAAAATAAATGGCATGTTGGAAAACACCTTGATAATTTTTATGAACTTCCTAATTCTAATTTAATTTGATTTATAGCTAATCTCCACAAGCTAATCTAGGATATGGATCTGTGCAGGTACGATTCTTGGATCTTAACGCTTTTCTTTGACTTTGTACCTCTAACAACACCCTTAAGACTAAGCATCGTCTTAATAATATGCATTGAGAGCATTGCCTGTGAATGCAGGTGTTTGCTATATCACAGAGAGAAAACCTCTATGGCCATCTCAACCTCTGTCAGTTTCTGTGCACTGACTGAACCAAAGGTTTTGGCAGAGATCAAGCCTGTTGCCTCTTAGTTACTTTTCTAAACATGCAACTTTGCATGTCAGTTTTAAAGAGTTGAAAAATTGTTTTAGAAAAGAGTAAAACCTAAGAAATGGTACATCACTTTTCTTCAGTGACCAGCATTTCTATATAATTTTTTGCTTTCAGTTGACAGTTTATATTTTTTATATTATGAAGTTCTGTAAAACAGATCACAGACTCACCATGCCCTGAATAGTGCATATGGTTGCAGAGACATAGAGCAGTCATAAAACCAACTCAGTAATGTGAAGACAGTGCATTTATATCCTTTAACAAGAAACAAAGCATTACTTATTGCCCATCAAGGACAATGCATGACTGCTCTTGGTCCTGTACTTCCTGATATCCAGAGATGGACTTGAAGTTTTTTCACTAAAGTAATTTCTATGTAAATGTAAACTGTCTCTTTTTCCCTCGTTGTCTTCCAGCTGAAGTGCTGTTGGACATTCAAGACTTTCAGGAACTGCTTATCTGTATGCCTAATTTGGGCTCCTGTTTTTTAAAAAGTTGACAGAAGAATAGCTTATTGGTATGAGCTCTAGCCTTGATTTGCTAGAAGCATACTTGTTGCAGTGGTCACATCTTTCCAAGACACATGAGCTAGCTGTTAACATGGAAAAGGGATTTGAATTACTTATCACAGAAGTAATGAGCACAAGTGGGCACCAGAAATGCTGGCTGCTATATTTAGATTATAATACTAATATTGGAACGTCATAGTTGTGCCCTCTTCCTTAATGGCAGCCCTGTGAGATTCTATCTAGATTTTATGATCATATATGGAAAGTAATTCAGCTATTTGGGGAACTATGCTGTGTGCTGTGTACAAACAGTGAGGCTACTTACGTCTGTTCTCTGTGTTATCAGTACCATTAAAAAGTCACATCAATTGGGAGGATGTTCTGCTTTATAGTTTCTGCTTTTATTGTTTCTAAGGAAACCACTTTACTTATCCACACTCACTGTGCTTGCCATATCCTCAATTTACACACAGTCAGGGCAAGGAAAAGCAGTACACAAGAAAATCAGTTCTTAATAGTACTGTAAATGTATCAGTATTGCTTGTCTTTACACTTTCTAAGTTTAGTTCTGTTTAGCAGAAGTCCTATATTTATGTATGTTTCCACAGGAGTGAGGCAGCATGGAGGTACTGTGCCACAGTTCTGGTCAGCACTTTGTGGTGAATTTAACAGTTACTGAAGGCCAGAAGGGCTAGAAAGGACTGTGTTTTATTCAGATAGATGATAAATAAATAGAGAAAAAGGCTAACGCTAGCATGTTATTTAAAAACACTTCTCTCTTCTTAGTTTCCTAGAAAAGACTCCTTGTGTTTCCTTGTGGAATTTGAGAGGAAATATATTTTAAGAGTAAAAATTAATGATAAGGACAAGAGAATTATTATTTGCACCTGAATCTTCTCCTTCTGCATGATTTATCAGGTATTTTGAGGGACTACTTTTTGAAATGACAGCTTTTGCCACAGTCTGCTATTTTTAGACCTTTGAAAAGTTTTTTAAACTTAACACACTTTGGGCATGTTGAGAGTTGGCTGTGCCCATTACGTGAATAAGGCAGGGCTTCATAACCACACAGAATCTCCCATGGACATTTTTAGAAGTGTACGGTACTTTGAATGACACTGTTGGGAGTAAGAGCTTTCTTAACCATTCTGTCCTCTACGTTGCACTTCATTTTAGCAGCCAAAATTTAATATAGACTGAACACTTCTTTGCTAGAATAAAAAAGGATTTACTGACCTGTGATTCTGTCTTTTGAAATCCTGAGAGGACTTACTTGAGAAAGATGGCAACATGTTTTTTTTGCAATGGGACATTAACTATCTCTGCTAAAACTTCTGGGTTTCTGACGTGTTGGTTAGAGACATGTCACTCTGGAATTGTCATAGATTTTCTGTAAACATGCTTAGCTAGAGCAGTGGCTGACCAAACATTTCAAGGACTCCTTCCAGATGGAAGATGTACCACTATATTTTACTCACGGAAGAGTTGATTTTGACACGAATCAAGCAGAAAAAGAATTCAGAACCAACCAGAGGTTTTCTGATGAACCAATTTTCTCATGAAAGTTCAATTCATTTAAAATTAACTCTTGAGTATATTTTAATTTTAATAAAATATATTTATGTTTCAGAAAAAAAGAATGTTATATTTTAATATTTAAAGTAAGATCAAAAAGCAATATATCATTTATTAACATAACCAATGAGGGATTAATTCAGATAAAATTTTCTCAGGCATCAAGTAAAATGTCTGTTTCTGGCTAAGACAAAATAGAAGCAATGGTATTAACTGTGCACTGAAATTCAGCTTTCTTTTAAGCAAACATCTTAAAATGATAAAAGCAGAAGGTTATTGCAATAATTTATGTAGATTCCCTGTGTAGTTTTAATATGAAGTTTTCATTTTTACGGTACATAGATATATAATAATAACATGTGAAAGAATATTGTAAAGGTATAGATTACATTATAAGGGTTTACAGCTGCAACTTAGCTTGAGAGTGCATTTATTGGTGATAATAAACATTTAAAATTGGTTTTGTAGCATTTGATAGTTCCCAGGTATAAAAAGCCTAAAGCTGGCACAGTATTAAAAATATGACTCACAAACAGATTTCTGAAAAAGTGTTAAATTGGTTTCATTTGTGGAATATTATGTACTATAGGTATTTGGTTCTCCCTATAGTATATTTTAATATGCTTATGAAAACCTACAGCTGAATGTAATTTAGTATGAATGATTATCCATTTGAAAGTTCACTCATTATTAGCTGATTTTCATTTATTATTCCAGTCATACAATCAAGGAACTTAAAAATACTGCAAGTGTTAGGTAAACAGTCACAGCAGGATTCATTTGCAGCATGCAGTGGGAAAGTACAGCCTATGGGACAGTTACAGACTATCAAGGTGATGAATCCCATGCTTGTGAATAATCACTGTGTTTGCAGAAATCAGGTCAGATTTCCCAATAATCTGGGAACCAAACCTCTTGCAATCATGCTAGTTGTTGGTTGCCTTATAGCTATAGTTTTAACCAGCCTCAAGTTCTGAGATGATTTATTCACTTTTCCTACACATATGCATTGAGTGTACATAGACATTTTGGAAACTTCAGAGTCCTGGGTGGAAGGACAATGAAGGCATCAGCTATTTTATCCAGATCTTATTTCCGCTCTTATAGATGTACTCTGGCCATACAGGACAATTTCAGTGCTCCAAAGTTAGACATGCTTCAAACTTGCATATTTGGGGCATAAAACAGATGTAAGCAAAGCGATGCTAGCATAGTTTGTCTGCGACATGACATAGTCAATACAACTGTGTAATTCAGAACCCTTTTATAAGCAATAAGATCATGGAAAATATGACACCACACATTTTTTAATTAAACCCAATATCATTAAACAGTAGAGTGAAAAGTACATGCAGTACCTCCATGCAGCTACTTGATGTTATCTGTCTGCCCTTTCACATGAGCCAGAAGGAGAACCAGAACATTAACAAATAGCTTCTATTCTCACAGCTTGAAGCAGTCAAAGAATAACAAGTTGCGTAAATGGAAGGAGAAATATTAGATTTCATGTTATTCATTTTTGTCTTCTGAAGTGTCGTTAGTAACAGAGGTAAGTCAAAATGTTGTAAAGGTTTAGTGTCCTGTTACCTGATAATTCCTGTGTCTACCTCAGTCACTGAGATTTTACAACCAGCCATCCAGAGATGATTACTTCAAATGCTTCTTGATCACTACAAAGAATATTCTTAAAAGGACCCTGACAGGAGCTGCAGGCCCATACTTTGATTTGCCCTTTAGAGGTATAATCTTTTAGAGAGTTGGGAGTCTTTTTAAAAATAATGATTCACTTTTTTTCAGCTATTAAAAACCCCAAAACCTGGCCTGGTGTGTTTGGTATCTTATGTTACTTGGTCAGTGGAGGGATGGATGATTATTAAAATAGATTCCCTCCCCCTTTCCCCGTGCCACACTAAGTTGTATATGTTAGTTTCCCAGTCTAGGAGTAATAGAAAATAAAAAAGTTACAGCATGACACTTGATTATTTCTTTCAGGTAAGAGTCATCCTGAAGTTACCAGCAGGATCTGCAGGACTCATCCTGCATCCTACCAGCTCCAGCAGTGTTGTAAGCACAAGCAAATATGACAACTCCATTCTCTCACCACTAAAACATGATGGAACCAGTTGGAGAATGGTGTTTGCAGACATTTTTTAACAACTGGCTTTGGATACTCTTAATAACATACTGTGATGACTGCTTATATGTACAAAAATACATAAACGCATGCATGCATGCAAAAATAATTTAACAGGGTTTTTAAGAAGAGAGAAGCAATTATTATGTTACCATTCAGTCTGCCATTTCCTGCCAAATAGATGCAGCAGAATTGACTTTTGAGTTAATATTTGCCTATAAGACTTATTAGATCTGTGGCAACATATCAGTTCACTTTCGCTATATTATTTACAAATATCCATAATAAAAGTGTACTTTATATCTATAGGACAGAACTACTGGGTGAAAAGTTTGCTTTCTACAACCCCTTGCCTCTGGCCCCAAACTGAATGGATATGGCTCCTGTTGAAGTTTCAGGCATATTCAGCTATCTTTTAATTGTTTTTTATACCATGTATACCATATGGTCAGAAATACTGAAACATAATATGTCGTAATTTACTGACTTTAGGGAACTCTTTCTCAATTTAATTAAACACGATAACTCACTAACGCCAGTGCTGCCTATTATGCATGAGGTGTCTAAAAGGATAAGTAAGTTACAAGTGAAACTGTTTCAGGGAATTGAGACAAATTCCTTTGACTGGAGAGATTGACTCCCATCTGCAACTGTTTTGTGTTTCTCCCTTTCTGACAGCAAGGGGTGAGCTTATACAGATAAACACACTCCTTTTCCCCCAAAATACTCATATATTTGTGTTAGATTAATATTTCTCTACTTAAATTCCTATTGTCATTTTTTCAGTCATGTACTTCACATTGGCAAAACTTATAGTCATAGTTAGAATTTATTTGTCTGAAATTTTGTCTTTGAAAGGATCCTGGCTCAGAATATTAGTGTCCTGGTCACCCAGCTTTTCTCTGACCAATTTAACCAATTAAGATCTCAGGTGCAATGCTGGACATTGCTGCAGGAAGAGTATAGAGGTGCCCTCAAACCCAAGATACATAGTGTCAGGAAGCATGTCTGAGTCTGTCTCCTGTGAGAACTATGAACTAAACCAAGAAGGATCTAATCAGAAAATGGACATTTTAATTCAAGTCTCTTTTGCAAAATCATGTGAAGGACTTCATTTTCAGGCCACTGTCAGAACAAAATCTCTAGCAGAAATCTAAATCTCAAAAAAACGTAGCAAAATGAAATCCTTATCCTCCTAACAGCTTTAGCTTGGGCAGCTTTTATCTCTCTGTAATGCCAAATACTAAACTCTGGAATGTCCCCAAAGTAGTCTGGGAATCTGTAATTGCTTTCTTAATGTACCAGAAACAAGGCCAATGGAACTGGGAATGCCAAGAAAAAGCAACAAGGCATGTGAACTGCAATACCTGGTGGTGCTAAATATATTTTTGCATGAGAGGCTTGCAACTTAGTATTTTCTAACATTAGGCTGCCTCTGTCCAGTTTATGTATGGAATAAACTTGAAATATTTTAGCTATGTTCATGAAATTTGTCATTTAAATATATATATCTTCACAGAAAACTGCACTTTACACTTATTTAAAGCGGTCTGTGTCTGAAATTGCCGGTGTAGCACTTGCATTGCTCTCCTGAGAAACCATAATTCCTGCCAAAAGAAAAAAAAAAATCCTCAGAGCAATGTCAGCAAGATTTCCACCACTGGGGCCCCATAAACTAGGATTACCCATTTAGGGAGTTAAACAGGAACAATTGTTGCTCCATTTGTCTTAGAATGAGCACTCCCCCTGCTCCCCCCGCAGTAGCTCTGACAGCATGAGAGTATTATTTCTCAGTGCCACCTTCTACCATTGCCTTATGAAGAATTTATATGTTTTGAGTTTTCCTTCATGGCAGGCATCCAGCAGTGCTGTACTATAAACCTGCCACAAAGAATGAAAAAAGTGCAGTTTTCAGTTCAATTGGAGGCCCAGACTGATGAGCTCAGACAGGCCAAACCTCTAAAGGTTAGCGAGTCTGAACCTCATCTTATTCACTGAGCACTGTCAAATTATGTACTACTAAGGAGGTAGCAAACATTTTTAAAGACTAATTACTTGAGAAGGTTGTGGAGGGTGATTAATAGACCCAAATCCTTTATTGGAGTTCTCTTGAGGAACCCTAATGAAATAACAAATCCAGAGAGAGGACAAATTCTTTTCCTTTTTTGGCAAGCAGTTATTTAAGCCGAACAATGCTGCCAGCTGAATGCATCATTAAAGGGATGGCTTACTGTTGCACACCAAAACCCCCACTGTGATAAATGGAAAATAAAACACGTCTTTCATCTACACATCAAGGCAGATGAAGATGAGCAGAGCGGGGCTAACCAGATCAGTCTCCTTGGGGTTATCAGGCACTGATGGCCTGTAGAGGGCTCTCAAGGTCCTCTGCTGAGGCTCTTAACCCAGTTTCACCGGCTGCAGCTGGAGGTTTTCTAAGGTCACCGAGGTCTTTCAAAAGGGCTAAACAAAAGGATCCTTCAGCATAAGCGTGCGTTTTTTCCCTTTTCTATGGCCTTGCTGTTTCTTTGCACTAGCTCCAGACACAACTTTCCCTACATTATTTGCTTTAGCAGCCAGATGTTAGAAAGACATTGTTAAATATAAGTCTCTCCTGTAAAGGTGATTGTGGAAAAAAAAAAAAAAAAAAAAGGAAAAACAAACCATTAAAAAAACCTAACAAGATTGGAACAGGAATGAAACTTTCAGTATTTTCCTACTACTACCACCTTTGACGTGACTGTACTGTAGGCACACAGAACACAGGTGATGTGTTTATATGTAGATTGCTCATTTTCTTCACTTCCTAGAATGATCTGGGGTATGGCGGAAAAAAATATTGCATTGATTATTGTGTCTTTAAAGCAGAGTGTACTGCAGAATACACATCATATTTGATACATAAAGTGAACAGCAGAACCAGTTACACAAGTTACTCATCAGAATGATCACCTTAAAATCCAAAACCAACCTGCAACCAAGTGCCATAAGTGCATAAGGACATGAAGCCTGCAGAAAATTAAATTTACCTATATATTTCATGGCAATTAGAACCTTGTCTTGTGAGTTAATGACATACTTTAATTGCTTGTAACTATGGTCTTCTTTCTTAAAAATGTGACCTGTACTGGAGGAAGGAAAATGCCCTCTCCCCTTTGACAATGGCTGTATTTTAAATCCCTGGTTCTTGCTGTGATTATTTGCACATGTAAAGCTAAAACTTCAGAAGAAATACATTATTACAGCAACCTCAGTTCCTGTCTTTCCTTGTCTGGCTATACTGACAGGAAGAACCCCCTAAAATTAGGATAATTAGATTGTTTTTCATTTCTAGTAGTGTTCCTTTATAGAAGGACATATCCTGTAACAGTCCTTGACAGCAACTTCTGGCATTACCCTTTGTTTGTTTGCCTTTTCAGGAAAAAAGGGTTTGTTGTGGGTTTTTTTTATTATTTTACTACATCACTTCATGTTCCTATTTCCTTTCCTTGTAACACCAGAGTAACTTTAGCTAGGACAAAAGTTATATAAGAAAATCTTATGTCCTGTTTGTGTCTCAGTGTGTAGCAACACAGCTGTAGAAGTAGTCTTGTAACTATTCTTTCTTACTGGGTCTTTGAATAAGCCATTCAAAGTATCAGTTGATTTTCTCCTTAACTGTAGTGGCAGCTGCTGCTGAGTTTCTGAAGACAAGTTTGCTGTGACTGTACAGTAACTAGTGGAAAGAAAAAGTGTAATAGTAAGACAGAATTGTAGATAGCAACAAGAAGCAATGACAGTATCACCAGGTGGTACAGACTAAAAACCTTGAGGCTGCTGAATGAAATGCAGAACCTCTACCTCAGGACTCCTCAAGTGTTCCCAGCTTTATAGGGATTAACCATTAACCATGACGTACCAGGTTGTACGTCAGCCAAGGGTAAAGAACTATTGCTTTCCACATTCAATGGCTATGGGTAGTGAGAGCTGTACATGGTGAGAATGGGACTGTCGGGCACATGTGTAAATATTATTCCTTTGGACTACTATGTAGGCATCTGTAAGTACCTGGAAACTGGTACCATTGAGAGGTTTTTGAGTCCCAAGTCTACTATATTTCTGATATTTCTGCAAACTTCTACTCTCTTAGAGTGGGAGAAATTAAATTCCTCTAAGCAGGCAGGGTCTGCAGATGTGAGGAGAAATAGGGTACCTTTCTATCTGCCATTCCTGAGGAGCCATACAGCACATGCCACTGCTGGATGCTGGAAGAGAGTCAAGCAGTAGCTAAAATTTTATGAAAATTTTGCAGTATATTTAAGTTTTCCTTGACATATTCTGAGTTTTTGAAGATTTTGCATGTTTTTTTTCCAGGATTGCCTGCTGTCTCTGTCCCTAGCAGGTCATATTGCACCAACCAAAAGACAGGTATCTGAAAATCCTCAAAATATTGCAAAACAGCTCCATGTGCATCAAACCATCTGCAGATGTGCAGTGTGGTTTGTTCTGCGCATGCCCAGGAGGTTCAACATGTCCTAAAAGTGTTTGGTTTACTGTGCATGTGTAGAAGATGTATGCATATAGATTTCCAGACCAGATGTACTGTTGGTTTACTGTGCATGTGTAGAAGATGTATGCATATAGATTTCCAGACCAGATGTACTGAGATGCTGTGCATTGACAATGAGAAAGATTACATGGGAAATTTTGACTCTGAAGGGCTTTGCTCTGAGGCGTGTTCAAGTCTTCAGTGTTCCAAGTACTACAACTCCATCTCATTTTCTCAAAACATTTCTTTGAAATGTCTCTAGTCACCAGTGAGGTCTTAACACCAGTGGAGCTGCCTAATACCCATAGTATCACTATAATTTTGTGGAGCTGTCAGAGGCAGAGAGGTTCAAATTAATGGTGTTTCTACTTGCATTCAATACCTGTTAACAAATACCTTATTGGACATTACACCCCACTGTCCTTACTAAATCACAGAGAAATGAACACTGTTTTCAGGAAGCATCTCTTAGGAGAATATGATCATACAGGATGGAAGAGACTTTAGGAGGTGCCAGTCCAACCTTCTGCTCAAATCAAGGTCATGCAGGTCCAGCTGCTCCGTTTGGTCTTGAAAATCTCTGAAACTGAACAGTTTCTCTTTCAGTGCTCAACTGTCCTTACGGAGAAAAAAAAAATAATCTCTTTATGTCAGGTCAGAACCTCCCTATTTCATTTTATGGCTATTGTCTTATATCCTCCTGCTGTGCATCTCAGTAAAGAGCCCAGCTTCACCTTCTGGGTAACCTCTTTAGTTAGCTTGATGCCCCCGATGCCATTTCTGCTCCAGGCTGAAAAATTTAACCCTTTCAGCCTCTCCTCATGGGACAACTGCTCTAACTCCACACCTTCCTGACAACCCACCACTCAACTCATTCCAGTTTGCTATCTTTTGTGACCTGGGGAGCAAGAGTGGACACAGTTTTCCAGACATGGGTAGCAAATGTGGAGTAAGAGAGATTATTCCTCCCCTTTATCTACTGGGTGTGTTCCTGTTAATACAGAACAGGAGGTTGTTGGTTTTCTTTGCTGCCAGCACACTGGCTTGTGCTCAGCTGTATGTTGCCAGGTGCAATAAGTACTGGCGGCTCCCTGAGGGATGGGAGGCAGGAGCTGAGCATAATGCCAGGTCTTCCAGGGCAGGGTCTCTCATCAGTCTAACCTGCACGACTGGATTGAGGTGAGCAGGACAGGTCTGGAGACGGTACCTAGGATCAGATATATCATGGTGGTTAGCAGGCAAGTCCATGACAACAAGGCAGGTCCTAGGTCAAGCTGGGAAGTAAGTCAGGGCTTAGCTGAATTGTCCGCTGGGTCAGGTTCAGCAGAGTCATGGACAGAAACAGGCAGGGCTGCAACAAGCTATAGCAGGGGCCAAGAGCAAGAGCCTTGACTGAGCAGTTTCCAAGGGGAGGAGGAAGCCCTGCTGTGACTTCCTACAGCTCCTTCTCCACAGCAGCTCTGCTTAGCCAGCTGGCCTTGAATGCAGCCATCTCTGGCAGACAGACCCTGGGAAGGCTGGGGAATGATTCCAGGGTGCTCACAACTGTCTGCTGAGGCCCCAGGTCCTTTTCAGCAGAGCTGCCCCCTAAACAGTCAGTCTTGCCCTGTACAGTTGCAGATCATTTTCCATCCCACAATCAGGACTTTGGATTTGTCCCTGTTGAATTTATAAAGTTAATGCTGTCACATTTCTCCAGTTTGGATAGCTCTTTCTAGATGATGATCCAGTGATCTATGGAGCACTCTAACATAATCCACAGATTGGGTGAGGGTGGATTCCAACTCTTCCACACCAGTGACACAGATACTACACTCAGGTATTACCGGTAAAGACCCCTGAGGAGATACATTTGTTATCAGCCTCAAAGCGTGAATCATCAGCTGTTTGGAGTCAATGATCACAGGTTCAGCCACTAAACTCACATTCAATAGACTAGCTGTCCATCCAGACAGCAACAGCCCAACTCACATAAAAGTATACTGATGTATCTAAAGCCTTGCTGAAGCTGAGTTTAGTGATATCTATGATATCTACCAGTTTCTCCTCAGCTACAGAGCATTTTATCACAGCAGGCAATCATACTGTCTATTTCATGCTACTAATCCTGAGTCACACTAGACTACTGTTCCTTATTCCTTACTTGCTGTCCTCTTTGGACATTTGATAAAAGATTTAACTAATGGCTCCTTAGTCATTTTTAGCTAAGTTATGTGTATTCTATTCCTTTAATATTTTCTTCAGAAAAGTACATAAAGGGAAAAGGAGGACAGGAAGAGATAACAAAGGAACATCTTGTGATAAGCTTGTTAAGCTTCTAAATTTAATAAAGAATACAACAGCAACATGGCTTTACGGATCAGATGCTCTTGTATTTGTAATTCACAGATTAAATGGGAACATTCTTCATATTTCAAAAGGGTAGGATTACTTGCTGTTGTATATGCTCAGGTTTTGAATTTCATTTTAGCAGCTTTGAAGAATATGAATGGCTTTTAATTTCACTTTTCAAATCTCAAATTCTAAAAAGGGCGCAACAGCGTCTCCATTTCTTGTAGATCTTCAGTACCAACTTCGGCACCAAAGTGGTGGTGTAAAGCCCATTGAAGTCAGTACAATTCTTCCTTTAACATCAATCATTTCTGGATCAAGCAGTAACTGACAAAGCACGCTAAGTTCATTTTTAATTCTTCTACCTATGGCTTTTTTTATGAGTATATACAAAGCCTTATATAGGACATAAAAGAAAAATCTGCAGTGAATAGCAGCTTTCTTATGTATCGCAGATTCTTAAGCATAGAATAATTTTCTTGAATTACTTGCTACTGGAATTTAATTTTAATGTTTGCATGATAAACTTGTTTAACTGTTCTCTTGGATATTTGCTACCTGATGTTCACAGGCAAAAATCTACTGTCTAGTTGTGAGTGGCCATGTTAGCCACATGTGTTTTCTATTCTCTGATTAGAGTAGGACAGCTCACAGGCTGCTGACACACTAAGTCATGTGTGAGCCTTGGATATAATCAGGAAGGCCACAGATGTCTTACAGACAGGAGGCAGAAACCCAGAACAAGGCATTTTAAAAAATTTTAAGCTGCTCAGTGTTTGCCTTTGTAATCATCTGCAGTCAGCTTTATAGTGCTGTGCCTGAGCTAACAAACCCTGTGTAGAAGAGGGACTTAGTTGTTTAAACTATACTAATGTCGCTAATTGCACTAATGGAAGGTGATTCTTGTCTGGTGAAACTGCAATAAGTCAATAGTATCTGCACATGTCCAAGAGGATGTCTGCTGTGTATTGAACATATAAACCATGACAAATCCCTAAAATAATGTTCCAAGAAATATTGTGCTGCTTCTACCTTCAGTGGTTTGGGAGGTATTATAAGGAAATATGCATTGCCACACAGATGGCAAAAAGGCAGGATTTCTGCTTTGCTAGGTTGCCTTCAGAACTGGAAAAACTGACAGCACTGAGTCCTCAGTCCCTAGCTTGGCACCCTTCCGGGAATTCAGGCAGGAGATCTTGTCAAACTGCAGATGTATTGGATGAAGTGTTTGGTTCAACAAATCATCACACTCCCATGATTTTTTGTTTTTTTTTTTTAAGTTAGAAAATTCCCATCGCCTCTAGTGGTGAGCTCTACCAGTTGACAAGTGGTAACTTCCAACACACTTTTAAAATTGTTAAGGTATGCTTAGTAAGGGGTTTCAAGAAACTGCCAGAAGTTTATTGTTGTGGAGTTTTGGTTTGGTTTGGTTCGTTGGTTTGGTTTGTTGTATTTGTTTTTTTTTTAAAGCAACACCCAATCCCATTAAAACACAATTTTGATACTAATATATGGAAGTAAAAATTCTTATTTGTCTCTAGCAAGCATTTCTATGGACAGAATTTGGAGCATGTCTGAAACTAAATTACTTTGGGTAGAATACAGAACATATTTTTTTTTGTGTGCTAGCACAACTATGGCACATAAACATTGTGCTATTTTACTACAGTAGAAGTCAGTTTAAAAAAAGCCCCAAACACTAGGCATTCCTATCTGGATTTGGATTCATGCTTCAGATGAATACCAAATGATTATGATTTCTGGAATTTATTATGCATAATTGCTACCAAAATACAGCAACGTCCAAAAAACAAAGTTGTGTGCTATTTCTAAATTTTAACTCAGCTATGAGTTCAGTGCACTTTCCAAATGATGTTATAATTTGGCACTGGCTTTGAACAGTTCCTTTACTTTGCTTTTTTTCCTATGGAAGTAACCACATAGCTCTTTTTTCATGTAAATTCAAATAGCGAGCTCTCTGTGACAGCTGGGTGTCCATGTGAATGCTGTTTAATGCTGTCAATCTCAGTGTTATGAAGTTTTCTGCGTGTAGCACAGCACTAGTAAGAATTTTCTGATGGAACCACTCCAGGTTGCTGTGGGGGGTCAGACCATATTAGGAGAAATTATGGGAAATATTTACATTCCCCTTGAGCTCAACAAATTACAATATCATATCTGCTTTTGAACTTGTTGGGATGCGTTCAGTGGAGATTTGTTAGCGTTGCATTGAATCCAAGCTTTCAACTTTTGCAGACCTGTGGCAAATGGCTTCACTTTTTCAGGAAAATAATTTAAGGGAAGCACACACCTTCAGAGGATTTTTCAAAGGATAATAAAAGCATGTTTCTACTTTGCAGTGAAACTTGGTGCTGAGTCTCAGGCTAACCACTATATAAACCAGTGTTTCTACACTTATTGACATATCAGTTCAGATCCTTAGGATTGTGCTGCTACAATTACTGACTTCTCTGATTTAGTTTGGATCAATGCTAGCTTAGATACTATGCATTATATGCATATGTGGGTATGTTCCTGCACAAATAATTTTTGCTTTAATTAGTACAAGGAATATAACTTATTTAGACAGAACAATGAAACAGATAACCATTGTCCTCTGATTACTTCCTGACACAATGTGAGATTTGGACATACTCTAGCAAGTTAGTGTTTTCTTCATTTTTTTTTTTAATTTATTTTTTCACTTTCTGGCTATGCTACTAATGTTTAAGGGTGCTTGTGAAATGAAGCATTTAAATTAGATGTTAGGAAAAGTTTCTTCACTATGAGGGTGGTGAGATACTGGAGTAGGTTGCCCAGAGAAGCTGTGGCTGCTCCATCCCTGGCAGTGTTCAATGCCAGGTTGAATGGGGCTTTGAACAACTTGGTCTAATGGTCCCTGTCCATGACAGGGGAGTTGGAACTAGATGATCTTTAAGGTCCCTTCCAACTCAAACCATTCTGATTCTATGAACATTTCTATGTTACCTTTTGTAAAAGTCCTTGAAATTCTCTTAGAATTCCCTGGCTGTAGGGTGTGCAGTAAATTTCTCCTTTGCCACATTTTCTTCTCTCTGCAAATAAGCCTTTAATCACTCCTGTCCTAGCTTCACTTTTTTTTAAGAGCTGCTATGAGGATCTTCCTTCTTTCCACAGCTGCAACACTTCAAGCCCAAACCTGTACTTCTTGTTTCTTAAGTCTTCCTAAATATAGTGTCCAGTGGTCATCTTGCTTTGAGAAGACCATAACACCATCCTTGCTGACATGCAGCTTATTCCACAACTAACTAGTAGGTCACTAAGATAGTTTTTGTGGTAATGCTGGAGTTTGTAAGTCCCACCAAAAGATTTCTGAAACCATTATGGTTTCCCAGGCAAAAACAGAAAAGACAAACATTCTATAGGCTTGGAGTGAATGGCTAAGCGCATAATTTCACAATCAACTTGAAATTACTGGATGCTTTTAATAGCAACTCTCTGCATACAACAGTCAGCTGAAACATCCTAATAAAGAGGGCTGGATTTTTTATTTCCCTGCTTTCAGCAAATTAAAATGGATGAAAGAGAAGCAGAAAAAGAGAGAGAGATTTTTTATTTGAATAAAAGTAGAAGAACCCTTATTAGATCATTTTAACAGGTTGAAAAAGGTGTGGTGACTGATCTAATTTCTATGACAAACAGAACAAACTCTCTTAGAGCTAATACCTTAATCTCTCCACCCTGCCACCTTCATTTATTACTGCCTGAGAGTGCATTAGGTGGTTCTGTAAAGTGAGCAACTCAGTTGCTGATTTACAGAGCAAGCTTTGGCATTAGCCCTTTGACTGCTCTTAGAACCTGCAAAGGAGCACTAGATGAGAACAAAAGTCTATGTTTAACCACTCACACTGCTTTAAAGTCATGTCATTCCAGTCAATGGACAGTTCACCTGAGTAGACCTCAGGGTAATAGGAGAGGGTTGCAGTGGCAACACTGAGCTCAGGTGTTGTAGTAAGAAAATCATGGCATCAAAGAGTAAGTCCTTTATGGTTTTCCTTGATTTCATATCACACTTGGCACAGGTCTGGAAGAAAACCTAACAAAGGTTACTTCAGAGATTCCAGTCAACCAGACCAAAAAGCTAAAACAAAACAAACGAACAAACAAACAACCCCCCAAAATGCACAAACCTAACCTGAAACTAAATCACAAAAAAAGTGATTTGTACACAGTTACTTGGCCCTATGACTTCTGTCATAAGTCTGTGCTGTTATAGGGAGATACTTGTTCCAGGCTTCTCAGTATCACTATCTGACACAAGGCAATGCCTTTTAGAGACTAGCTTGTGTATGCAAGTTGGTATAGCTGATTTAGCCTATCCTCTATACTTGGGTTAATTAGCCCAAATTAGAGATAATTAGTGAACTAGCTCAGGTGGAACAGTGTCCTGCTGCAGCTATCTTGTTTCTGGTTCTGAACTTGGTTTGTTTTGGGATGGCTCAGCACTCTCTGGTGAGCTGTGTCATGGGCTTGCCCTAAATAACTTGCTCCAGGTTCACCTGAGTACATTTCAGAGCCAGGAATAGAACTGCCATCAATTGACTTCACGACCTGCCTGAAACCATGCTATTGTTGGTTTTCTCAGAGTTCTTGATTTTATTTTTAAAAAGCTTTCAATTTTATAGCTAAGCAGCTTGAGGCATAAAGGGGTCGATCAATGGCACTACTGGGAGTAGCACCTGGTATCCTTTTGAGAGCCTATTCCCAGCTCTTTGGCTCTAAGCAGTAGAACATGCAGCCTCCTTTGGACTTATTCCAGAAATGACCTATAAATACAAATGTCAGGTTTGCTTTGAGCTCACACATATGGAGTTTATTTGAGGGCACCCTTAGGCAGCCTTTTCAATTATAAGATAAATTCTGAAGCAACTCTGCTGTGGCTGAGACTTTTTAGGTATTCTCCAGGTTATACAGTGAGTAATATGTAATATTAGTCGCTATTTAAGACTCCAGAATGGGTCAGTTGCGCAGATCTGTAGGATAACAAGGTAACATTCTTCTTCACATGTGTTTATTCATTCTGCTAATTCCTTCCCTTTTTAATTTTTTTTCTTTTTTTAAATTTCCCACCCTGTTGGCAGAGGGATAGGACAGAAAGCAAGAAAGTTGTGAGCTCCTTTACAACCAGTGCTTGTTGATGCTTGTTGTTAAATGAAGTGTGAAGTTGGTTGTTTATGACCTTTTTTTTTTTTTTTTTTTTTTTCCTCCTGGAGGATTTTCACCTTTGTGATAAAAGAATAATTCGCATACACACCATTGCTGAGATGCAGAAATACACAACTTAATGTATTCTGTTTCTGATGTCAATAGGATGAGTGAGATTTATTTGCAAGTTCAGGGTTAGCAGGCTCTATAACAAACAAGCTTTCACAACTGATTTAATTTTTTTACTGGCTCCAGGGTAGCTAATAGCTAAAGCCTTATGTTCATCTATATTACCTGGAGCACTGGCTAAGCAATCCTTTCACTGGTGTACTCAAGAAACATTTGGACTTGTTTGTCTTGAAAAAATCATAGGAATGAAACTACATAATAACCAAACATACTGTGCATTAAGTAGCAGGTAAGTTCTTAATTTATGGTGTCTGCATTGTGGTTGTGATGATACTATTTCTGAGTAGAAATTTATTTAGTTTAAGGATGGTTTTGAATTAAGACCTGCGCATAAATCAGCTAAAAAGGCATCCATTTGCCTATCTGAATACTTTGTGAAACAGAGATGGGCTATAACTCTATGGCCTTTAAAGTCCAGATTTTAACAGTTATGTTTCTGGCTATCCCAGAACACTGAAAAAGCACACAAAATGAATCTGACTGAAAGATAACAACCACAGTATGCATAACTAATAAGAAAGGAAATAGTTTGGACAAATATAAAACAAATCACCCAACCTCAGTTAATGCAACCTTATAAAAAAAGTTTGTGGGAAAGGATAATGAAAGATGTGGAGAACTGTGGAAAACAGAGCAAATATTAAATGAGGTAGATTGTGCTAATCTAGCCAATTATAATTAATTCATAAAAGAGCTGTTTCTTTTAGGCAAGGGAAACAGTAGATTTAATCTACCCCTAATTCAGTAAAATGTTGCTATGGTATGACCAGAAAAAAGGGATTAGTGCTAAGATTGGAAAGTAAGTCTGAGACCAGTTGACAAGAACATGACACCAAGCTACTGTTAAGAAAAGTACTGAAGACAGTTATGACTGAGGTTTCAAAAGGATCAGTCTTGGAACCATTCTTACTTAATACTTTTATTGATTTTCTTTTTGTGCTGAAGTCACTAATGCTTATTAAATATTATTGAGCATGCAAAGTTAGTAATCACCATCACATCAGAGGTGGGCTAGTATATCTTGCAGGAAGAAGTAGCTGTGTACTTGCACAAAAGGGAATTGGGGTAATATAAACAGGATAAAATATTGAAATGTAGAAAGAAGTCTCTGTGCTGAAAATGAAATTTCTATTCAGGGATGATCAGTGGATTACAGAGCATGTACTACAGTAGCAAAAAAAAAAAAAAATCTTGGCTTAGACTCACAAGATGGATGCTGAGGAGAGATATGACCACTCTGCAAATGCATCAGAGGGCAATAAACAGCAGGGAAGGAAAAGGACTAATTAATCGTTATGATATTTTTGGCACAAACCCAAAGGACCATTATAAAATTTAAGTTATAAATTGGAGGAACTATCAGAGGAATGAGAAATGTTCTTCTGCTAAAAGTAATGGAATCAACTTAATTTTAAAGTAAAATCTAGTTAGTTTCTAAAAGAGATTCTATGACACGGTTGTCTCCAATAGCAGACAGCTAGACTACATGAGTCAGAAGGCCTCTGAGAGTCTTGAACCTAACTTCCTCTTCTCCAAGTAGTGAAGTTTCTTTCTAGAATTCACACAAGGAAGACCACAATGATGAACCATCACCATGTAATGATCCACTTTCACTAGATCTGTTTCTTTAAAAAAAAGATGCAGAATTTCATTGGATATTGAATTTCATGTTCGTGCACTTCGCTAGAGGCAGGGTGGGATCAAGGCAGAACATTACCTGGAAATAAATTTTAAAAAGTAGGATCTGAATTTGATGCAAAAAACCCTCATGAATTCAGTCAGGTTTAGACTCAATTTTTTGAGAATAAACAGAAATTATATCAGAGAACATACACAAGTGTAAATCTATCTTGTAACTATAGTTTTCCCTGTTCAGAAAAAATGTTTCCTGGCTAGGATTATGTCCTTTCTGTTCTATTTATCCTTCATCCTTTTTCTCTCCTACCCCACAAAAAACCTTTTTAAAAAAGGTTGACTCTAAACTTCTATGGATGGGATGAGGACATAAAACAAAGGGGATTTTTTTTTTTTATATTTTATTTTCTTTTGTCTGTTTTTGTTGTTGTGTGGGGTTTTTTGTGTTTTTGGTTTTTTTTTTTTATTTGTGCATTTAAAGGTCAGCACAAATAGAAAATCACAAAAATTGTGATTTTATGAGTCTTTGCCTAAGAAATACCTGAACTATTTATTGGCGTAAAAGGTTATTTGCTTTTTAATCAGAAAGTAATAAACTTTTTTTCCTTGGATGAAGCAGTTCTTTTCTGTAGAAATCAGAGCTAGCATGTCACTTCAGACTGGCAGAAAAATCTGAACTAGTATCTGTAATTGCTGCTGAACAGCATATATTCTGTGGCTAAATGAGGATTTTGGTTTTCAGCATTGTCAATCTGACACTCTCTGTAAGTCCTACATTGACCTTTCCTGTAAAAGTTTAATCATTTACTTCCTCTATTAAATTTAAAAATGTCCAGTCTTTGTCCTCAGTTTTATTCAGTGTTAAAAAAAAAAAATCAAAGAAAAAAAATATATCTGCTGGTCAGTGTATGAGCTGACTGTTGGGTGCTCTCTTGATACTTTATGAGCTGGCAAAATAACAAATCAGAACTATGATACTACACAAATACTGGTAGATGCAAGGCTTTTAAGTTTTGGGGTTTTTTTTATCTTCACTGTTCTTTCATTCGTAATACCATTCATGTAGTTTTTACATGATGATGGTTTTATGACTCTCATTACTTTTTTTAAATATTTATTGGAATTAACATAATAGCTTATACAAACATTCTGAAATATTCTGTATTTCATTATAAACATACTAAAAATATCTGTGTACATACAGGTGTTTTAAGATATATCTATGTGAGTCACAACTAAAAGCAATCTTTAAAATGTTTCAAGATTTTCCAAAATCTAAGCTTGAGGATCCCAAAGAATTCATTCATTTCCTCCTCTCCAGACACAAATGAAAAATGATGATGGGAAGAAGAAAATCTGAAACTATAGTTGCCATGCAAAGCTAACTCTTTATTAACAATATATTATTAACTGGGATACATATTTAACTTTTGAGGGGCTCAATGCTAATATCTTCAAAGGAAAAACCTGCATAAAAACCCCATTGTTCTGCTTAGGTTTTTTTCCTACTTACACTCCGTATTTTCCCCACTCTGTACAGTAATTTAAACAGAAAAAACGTTCTGACTGCAGAGGTTTCTCTGTGAGTAAAACATGTATGCATTACTTGCAAAGAGTTTTAACATTATTTGAAAGGACATAAAAAAAGCCAAGTTCAGTTTTCTGGTGTTCAGATTGGTGTTCAGTTACTACAGCAGCTAACTAGAGAATTTAAAAAAAGAGTTTGATTTTATCATGAGACTTGAATAGGAGAAAAAAAAATCCTAAATTATTTTACAATACTTAATTTATGATCAATCATTTAAAAAAGAAACTTTTTAAAAAATGATAATTCTGCTCTTTTTCATGTATGTTCTCAGTAACGTTGCAAAGCAATTTTTGAAGCAGGCAGCCTCCAAGAAAGCTCAGTCCTAACACTGGACAAGGATTTGCACTCTGTGCTGTGCATGCAAACTCTTTTGTGCAAAGAACAACTGTCAAAGAGTTGAGAATTTTTGGTGTTAATTTTTATTAATTTTTTATTTAATAAAGATGTATTAACCTTAACTAAAAATAAAAGAGTTAACTAAGTTATTAAACACTTTTGTTATACAAGTTCACTGTACACATTGCAGTAGTTTGTGATTACAATTGCAATATAAAAAATAGACTGGTGTATGACAGGCAATTTATTTCTGGTGAAGTCCAGCCAATAGTGTAATTGAAATGTGCTTGGTAAATGAATGCGCTATCTTATGAAATTACTATATTGTGTATTATGAGACTTTTTGAGTAAATACACTTGTAAAAAGAAAAGTGTAAAAATAAACTAACTTAAGCTACAGAGTAAATGCTCACCTCAGGCTGAGTGGTGACACGTTATGTACAATTCAGGTAAACTCTAATACTGGCAGAAACACTGCCCTTATATAAACTGGGAATACTTGTTGATTCAATCAAGGTTAAAACTGGCCAGATAGCTTTTTCAGGAATGTGGGAATATTAAGCAACTGTAGGAGGGGATTTGGAACAATGCTTAAAAACACTTAATGATCTAGTATATACATGAAAGTAGTAAAAATACTGACATAATCATAGAATAGTTAGGGGTGGAAAGGACCTTAAGATTATCTACTTCCAACCCCCCTGCCATAGGCAGGGACACCTCACTCTAAACCATATCACCCAAGGCTTCATTCAACATGGCCTTGAACACTGCCAGGGATGGAGCATTCACAACCTCCCTGGGAAACCTATTCCAGTGCCTCACCACCCTAACAGGAAAGAATTTCCTACTTATATCCGATCTAAACTTCCCCTGTTTAAGTTTGAACCCGTTACCCCTTGTCCTATCACTACAGTCCCTAATGAAGAGGCCCTCCCCAGCACCCCTATAGGCCCCCTTCAGATACTGGAAGGCTGCTTTGAGGTCTCCACGCAGCCTTCTCCAGGTTGAACAGCCCCAACTTTTTCAACCTATCTTCATACAGGAAGTGGTCCAGTCCCCTGATCATCCTCGTGGGCCTCCTCTGCACTTGTTCCAACAATTCCATCTCCTTTTTATGTTGAGGACACCAGAACTGCACACAATACTCCAGGTGAGGTCTCACGAGAGCAGAATAAAGGGGCAGGATCACCTCCTTCGACCTGCTGGTCACGCTCCTTTTGATGCAGCCCAAGATACGTTTGGCTTTCTGGGCTGCGAGCACACACTGAAGCTGGCTCATGTTCATTTTCTCACCGACCAGGACCCCCAAGTCCTTCTCTGCAGGGCTGCTCTGAATCTCTTCTCTGCCCAACTGTGCCTGGGATTGCTCCATCCCAGCTGTAGGACCTTGCACTTGTCATGGTTAAACTTCATGAGGTTGGCATCTGCCCACCTCAAAAGCGTGTCAAGGTCCCTCTGGATGGCATTCCTTCCCTCCAGTGTATCAACCGAACCACACAGCTTGGTGTCATTGGCAAACTTGCTGAGGGCGCACTCAATCCCACTGTCCATGTCAGCGACATAGGTGTTGAACAAGTCCAGTCCCAACTGGGACACCACTCGTTACAGGTCCCCAACTGGACACTGAGCCATCAGCCACAACTCTTTGTGTGCAGCCACCAGCCAGTTCTTTATTGACCACGTGGTCCATCCATCAAATTGATGTCTCTCCAATTTAGAGACAAGGATGTCGTGTGGGACCGTGTCGAATGCTTTACACAAGTCCAGGTAGATGATGTCTACTGCCCTACCTCTGTTCATCAGTTCTATAGCCCCATCTTAGAAGGCCACCAAATTGGTCAGGCAGGAATTCCCCTTAGTGAAACCATGCTGGCTGTCACCAAGCACCTTGTTGTTTTTCATGTGCCTTCCTTTTTCATTCTCCTTCCAGGAGAATCTGCTGCATGATTTTGCCAGGCACAGAGGTGAGACTGACTGGTCTGTTATTCCCCAGGTCATCCGTTTTCCCCTTCTTGAAAATGGGGGCTCTATTTCCCTTTTTCCAGTGGTCAGGAACTTCACCTGACTGCCATGATTTTTCAAATATGATGGCCAGTGGCTTAGCAACTTCATTCTCCAGCTCCTTCAGGACCCGCGGATGGATTTCATCAGATCCCATGGACTTGTGCCCATTCAGGTTCTTAAGATGGTCTCGAACCAGTTCCTCTCCTACAGTGGGCCCAAGGTCTTTATTCTCACAGTCCCTGCGTCTGCCTTCCAGTAGAGATGTGCTATATCAATATTGAGAATACTCTGTTCAGGGACACTTGAGAATGTTCTGTTCTGATTTTGTAATAAAAGATGATACAACATGAGAGAATGTTGTTTCCAAACTCTGTCAGCTCAGCTGGTTAAGCTGATCAAATCAATATTAAAACCAAATGAGAATATGGGAAAGTAAGCCTAGTAAAACCTGAGGGTTTGTGATTGTCATAGCTGTTCCAGTGTATTTGGAATGCAACAAAACTGACTTTTGGAGGAAGATTTTGTTTTTATTTTTTTAAAGGAAGGTTTTCTTTTTTTTTCTTTTTTTTTTTTTTTTTTTCATTTACAACACAGAGATCTTATTCTAGAAAGAAGAAATGGTATGACCATTTTGGGTAGAATGGTTAGCAGGTATTTGGAATATCCCAGATTATTCTCAGAAAGAGGAGAAGATATTCCTAGAGCCAGACATTTTTTAATGCACATCAATGTATTAAATAAGGGTGCCCAAAGTCCAGTTGTTTGCATACAAGAAGACTCAGACATCAAGAGATCATCCCAATTATTCAGCATTCAATGTAATTTGTTCCTACCCTGCATAGTTGTACCCCTCAAAAATTACTCAGTCCTATTGCTCCTCCCTGTTTTTCTGTTAGTGCTTGGCTGTTTTACTATGCTTTCACTTACTGCAGTAATCTCAGAACACATATAAATAGATAGATACAGTTAGCTGAGGAATACTCTAGGAAAGAGAAGGCTAGGACCTCATTCTTGTTTTAATTAAAGAAAGAGTTAAAATTCCCCCAAATTTAACAGTGCAGAAGCAGCACATAATTTCTAGACTTTTCAAAATTTTTCACACAAAGCAATGGGATAAGAGAAATAGAAGTAACTAGAAGGTTTGAGTCAAGAGACAGGACTCTCTCATAACCTGGGAAAGAGGTAGACTGGCCACAATTAGTTATCCTATCACAGTTTACACCAGCAGATTTGTGCTTGTGAATAGATGCTAGTAGCATACACTCAAATAAAAAAGGCATGTTGCAGAGGTGGGAGCAGGAGACTTGTAAAGAGGAACTAGTAAGGTTAATTCTGACCGTAACTATCCCTGCGATACTGCATGAAGAATGATATTTGCCCAAACAAAATGGAAAAAGCATGTTTGCTTCAAAAAGGTAAATATTATCTTCACACAGATAAAGATTATTAAGGAATGTTTCTTCAGGCCTACAAAGAGTCAGAAATATAGTAAAGGGTACTTCCATGTGCTTTCTGGTACTGTAATTCTTCATGTTTTGATTAAGTCAGTAATGTCTCTCATAAATGATAAGTTAAAGATTTTGAGCTTGATTTTGTGACTATTTAGCCATATGTATGCATGTTTAAAATGCAAATGGAATTGCATGCCTAATTTCTATGTGTAGGCAATTACTTGAATGGGTATACAGACAAGATAATTATATCTGCAAATGTGCATAATTGACTGTGTCTGTGTATGCAGTTATCTGATTTCTTCATGCAGCTGTAATAATTGGACATACATATACTTCTATGTCTAAATTATCTGTAAAAAATTAGCCTTATGTGATTTTTGTGAGTTCCTTTAAATTTATTATCTAATTAAAACAGGCATTAAGTAAAACAATGAATATGTAATAAAAATATCTTACATTGTTAAATATTAATCCTTCCCATGTGATTATATTTTCCATATTCCAAACAAAATGCTTGAGACCATTGTTAAAATGATAGGTATAAACAGCGGCAGGGCAGGCTTTTCTTGTTCTTTAAACTGGACAGCAATCTATTGTCCTGGGCATATTTTTACTAAGGCATACCCACCCAGTATTTAGGCTCTCAAAAATAATCTATGAAAGCAATCTGAATTTCCTAAACCTTGTTTTCTTACTAAAGAACTAGCAACCACAATTTTTACCAATGTCTTTCTTACTGTTCTTCCTTTCAGCTAAAAAAAAAAAAAGTGAGGAATAAAGCACAAATAATTTCAATTAATTTGTGCTAGTATGATAAGCTAGATGGAAGCTCTGTGGGTCACTTGCTCCCCTTTCCCCCCATGTGTTCCTAAGTTATGATTGTAAATAAGAATCTATTAAAAGTTCAATTAAAGTAGACAAGAATTTTTAAATTATATCCACAAGACTTATTTATGTTCTGCATATTTGCAGAATGATCAAATGCATTCTCAACATAACAAGTTTTGCTAAAATTACTTTTTTTTTCCTTTCTATTAGGTTCTTTTCTCCTTTTAGCTAAACCAGAGATACACCTTAGATATTACAAAATAGTTCAAGTGCAAACTGGTTCAGGCGTATTACTGTCAAACTCAATGTGTGATTCAGGTAGTTTAGAAAGTGTGGCTGAAGTATTACTAGATATTTCGCTAAATAATCAAAATCCATTTTTTTGCAGTCAAGCTGTAGATTGCTTAAAATAGTTTCCAGACTGTTATTCACATATGTGAATATTCATTAATATTTTACTTGTTCCAATTTCTTTTTAAAAAGAAAGTTCTCCATATTGGAGGTAAGAAATTAGTTGATAGGCAGGTGCTGATACATTTATTTTAAATTCTTACTGCACTATCTCCTTTTAGTTTGTATTATTGGTAATTAATGCACTGGACAATAATAGAAATAACATCATAAAAAAAAAAAAAAAGCTGTCTTATAAAGCCTCAGAACATCTTTAATGTGGGAAAAACCCAAAGCATAAGGAAAACTAATACTAAAAATAGAGAAAACAAAGCTGCATTTGATACTGTTGGTATATAAATATATGGGAGAAAGTGATTAATAGGTCCTTTCAGAGTCTAATTTCGTCTACCATGCAGAAGATAAAAATCTACTAGCAGGCAGTGACTGATGAAAATGTATTGGTGGACTGTGACTATGTTTTTTGTTGTTAAATACTTCTCTGTCTGTTCATTCCACTTAACACTAGAAGGGCAGTACAGAAATTCCTTGCATTCCATATCCTGGATGAGGTCCATGAACTATTTCAGTCATATTAAAACAGCTATTGTTAAACCTTTCCTTTATTGTCCTACTTAAATCTACAACTTAAGACCAGTAAGGAAGTTAACCAAAAGATTTCTTGAATTATTAACATTCTTCTGTTTCATAAAACTTCACCTACAAAGAAATATGAATTATATTATCACATCAAGTAAGCATTTGAGCATATTGCAGATTGATGTTAGAGTTAAAAAAAAAGAGAAACTTAAAATTATTTGTGCTCACATATTGTAGCTGCTAAAAAATCTTTAGCTACATCTACTCTAACTGCTGGTCAGTAGAAGTTTAATTACAGTTTCCTTCAAGATCTGGATTCAGTTCACATGCTTCAATTTAGTTTCTATTCAACTCTCATTCTTGTTTTATCTACTTGAAGTTTCATGTACATTTGGCAGACAAGTATGTGCATGAAACCTTGACTAATTTCCTATGTAAAGGTGCAAACTTGAAGGAAACAAACTCAATGTCTGTACCCAGATATATAATGTGCTTTAAGCAATTAAGAGATGCAATCTTAAGTGTCACCTCAGACTAGTTTGAAATATCTCCAAGGAAAGCATGTGTTAGTTGTCAATGTTTACATACAACTGGGAAATGGAAGGGTTACATAATCTTGCACACCCCTAGAATTAAGGTGGGTCTGGGTGACAAACTGGTTCAGGAATTCTCAGCATTCATCTAAATATTTACAAAAAAAGTGAAGAAAAATACCCCCAAACCCAAATCTGAATGGACAGTGAAATGTCTTTAATCCAAGTAAAAGCTACTCTCCATATATATCTATACATTTCACTTTGCAAATAACTTTTCTTGTTTTCATCTTTATTACTAATCCTCCAGAATTAAAAAATTATCTGCTGTTTCAGTAATTATGCAATATGCGTAGTCTGTTTTCAACCATTTAAAATATTCCAAATGTTATGAGTTATAAAATGGTATAAGAAATTGGTTGTGAGTTTTTCAAAGAGAAATAGAAAACATAAAAGAAATTAAATAACATCTTTAAATTGTTCTTCAGCTCAAAACTTGACATCTTTGTGCAAGATAAGTGTTACATAGAACAGAAATTGTTGAAAACAATACAAGAATAAGGAGCTGTAATTCAAAGATGAGTGTTATGCAAGACATCTAATGGGGCCTTTTGGCCTTCAAAATATGAGTCCATGAATATAAATCTCTGAAACATAAAATGAAGCATTCTCAAGGTTTTGTCAAAGCAAAATATTTTGTCAATTTTGCGTAATGTCACCTGCATCATTTTTCTAGAATAGAATTTTCAAGGAGATACCAATTCATTTGTGGAAAAAAGTTTTCAGTTTGGGCGGTTAATGAAGCATTGTGTTCAGAAGTGCGTCTTTTTGAGTAAGCTGTCAATCTGCTTTGCTTAAAGGGTTATAAAAACATATATCCAGTGTGTGAATTTAGATTGGATATAAGGAGGAAATTCTTTCCTGTTAGGGTGGTGACGCACTGGAATAGGTTGCCCAAGGAGGTTGTGAATGCTCCATCCCTGGCAGTGTTCAATGCCAGGTTGGACGAGGCCTTGTGTGATACGGTTTAGAGTGAGGTATCCCTGCCCATGGCAGGGGGGTTGGAACTTGATGATCTTAAGGTCCTTTCCAACCCTAACTATTCTATGATTCTATGAATTCATGCTTCCAGGTATTTTCAAAATCTGTTTTCCTCATCACTATCTAGGAGAAAAAATGAGGGAGGAAAGGAGGGCCCTGGGACATTGCAGACACTTTGTGGTATGCTTATTTGAAGTGTGAATAGACTTTGGCATGTCTTGGCCATTCTAGTTTATCTCATTTGCCTTTTTGACAGTGTTAAGCAGGCAGGAATGCCAGAATTTTTTTCTGTCAATGAGCATTACCCAGGCAGCATGAATTCGTACTGGAACAATGTGGAGAGGTGTAAATAGATTTTGGAAATAGCCCAGGATTAGACTGCAGCTGGAGCTAAGGAATACAACTAAAAAAAAATATGGATGTGGCTAATTGCGACACAGGTATAATAACAATACATATATTCAAGGCATGGAGTCTCCAATATAATGCCATAAAGGTTGGGAAGTCTAAGAACTGAGAAGTAAAATTTTAGTGTATTGTCTGCCCAAAATATCTTGCACTTCATGCCAGCATTTGTATTTCTAGACATATGTTCCTCTGTCTAAGCCCTCTTGAATAAGGTCTTTCCTTGGCTGGTGGATTCTGCATTATGAGGTATCAGTCATCCTCCTTTGTGCCGCTGAATCCTATCTGATACCTTGCATTTCTCTCTGCAGTGACAGATTTTTATCTGGAGTGGTGGTTGGCATCAAACTTAGCAGTTCAAGAAGCAGGCAGAACCATCTCCATGAGCTCCTCCTCAGACCACCATCAGAGTGAAGGAAGCTGGCCATCCCTGCCTGAGAAAAGGCTTGGACATGTATATTTGGAAACAGCAGTCAGATGGGAAGCTCACTGTTGCATACACACAAAAGGTGGAAGGGCAAAATTCCATTCCTCATACTCTCTAACATGTTTTTCTGTGCAACTCAGTCCCCTGCTCTGCTTTCTGTGTTGGCTATTGTGGTCTTGTTCCCAGCTCATGTCCCACCCCAGCTTTCATGGTGTGCACTGTTGAGTCTCTATGGGGTGAATTCCAGGATCAGAGCCACAGACCCAAATCCAGCCATGGAAATAACCAAGATCTCGAGTCATTTAGGGACCCAAAGTCTTTCTGAGGATAATCTGAGCACTGGTTTACTGGTATTTTAATGACAAACATTAATGGCTTTGGCTTACAATATAGATGTTCAAAATACATATTTGTGTATTTATACCATTTAGACAATACCATACTTAAATTATCAAATATGAGATACGCATTATTTTCTAAAAATACCGTTTTTAAGAAAATCTTTATTAGGAAAAATATTAATATTTGGGGGGACAGAGTGCAGATAAATAGATATGTGTACAAAATGCTTCTCACTAACACAAGAAGAGTCTGTTCTGGAAAACTGCATGAGAAAATCATACTACAGTATATTTTTGAAGTCAAAAAGAGGTTATAATTTCGTCACTGTTAAGAATAAACTGCAGAGGTCTTCTAAATCAGAGAAAATAATGAAAATACAAGCTTGGGAACAGACCAGTGCTTTTCTTTGTCTACCAGCAGCCTCTGATCTCCAGTATAGGAGGCTGCAGATGTTTCTTCTTAGTGAGAAATGATTTCAGACCTGTACCTTGTTAAGAAAAACACTAAAAACAAAACAATGTTAAGAATAACAGTTCAGTTACCACTGGACAACAGATTGTCTTGTGGTGGGATGATGGCATGTAAAAGCCCAGCAACTGAAAGCAGGCATTTTTAGTTTTAAGCAAAAAGGAGACACTATATTGTGTATTTTACCCCAGTATGACAGATGGAGAGATCCCAAACAGAAGGGCATCCTCTGGGCTGAATCAGAGGTATTGCTGAACCATATAATGTTTTTTGAGTTAAACTTATCATCCAGAGACATTAACAGTTACAGAATGCACCTTTTCCGATGGTAGTTTCCCTTATTATCACTGCCAACATTAAAAAAGTGCTCATAATTTCTGATTTGAATTTCTCTGGTGCCAGGTTTTCACCACTGGATTAGACACTCCTTGGTATATTTCTCCACAAGAAGGTTTTGAACAATACATTCAAACCCTCTTTCAGTCTGCTTTTTAATAAAGTAAACAGATGGACTTGTTACAGTCTCTCACAGTGAAGCATTTCCTTCCACCTTTAAATAACTTTACAGCTAGTTTTCTGGATGATTTGTCAACGTCACTTCTAAAAAACTAGCAATAAGAAGATGTTATGCTACGTTTCAGTCCTAGCCTCAACTGACTATGCAGTCTCATAAATATGCCTTTTTTTTTTTTCCATTGCAGAAGAATGTTATGCAAACTACTGAGAATGCATGTCAAATTGCTCATCCAGCACTACCCAGCAGGATCTCAGCTTTCCAGGGTATAGTCCTGCATCCTGTAAGTATAGTCTGCCTCTTTCTATATTTTTCACTTTGCATTTAGCTGTATTCACACGCATTCTGTGATTTTCCCAAGCAATACAGGAATGCTTTGTGTGATTGTCTTGATCCATTAATTATCTATGTTCTTTCTGAATGACTTGCAAAATATGTTAGAATCAGTGCTGTGTTTAATTTTTGATCAATGGCAGAAATGCTAAATAACAGAGAGTACTAATCATCATTAAACTGGGATCCCGTACTGAGATCTACCTATAGCCAATTCATAATCTGTTCAACATGCATCTTGCTGATATCATATAGAGCTCTTTAAAATAAAACAAAAGTGTTATAGAGTACAAAGTTAAATCCCAGTTCTCCTGACAGCTCATGTTATGCAATTCAGAGGCAGATGGAAACAAAAAAATGAATGAAAAAAATCTTTGTCAGGCAATTTACTTCAAAACGAACAGCTGAGAAATCACAATGCTTTGACAGGCCATACTTTCAAAATAACCATTCTGACTAGCCTTAAGTAAGTCCTTATCTTTCAGGGTTTTTTTTAGTCAATTCCCATGCCAGCTTTTCCATTCCTCCTTTAGAATATAATAACATAACTTAAATCAGGATTACGTATCTTAAATTAGCATTAAATCTTTGTTTACATTCTGGAATGCATGGTACACTTCTTGATCTTCATTAGTCATGAAGAAATATGGGATGATTGACATTTTCAGTCATACATTGATGAAATAAGTTTTTAAAAGAAACACTGGGAAAAGATTATATTAAATATTGTATTTTCCTTGTAAGAAAAGCTCTTCAAATACATTCCAATTAATTTTTTAAATGAATGGATTTTTGTTGTTTTGAAGATTATTGCCAGATATTTGCTGTGAAGAGCACAAATCTGATTCTCACTGACTACAATGGCCAAAAATGTAGTGTTGTTGAAGAGGGAGATACAGAATCATTAATGTAGTACTGTATTGGTTTCATATGGGAAACTGGCATATGCTGCTCTCCTCAAATGGCAGCTTCACACTATGTCAGTTTCAGTGACAGCGACAGTTTAAAGCATTCCCACCTGCTTCATCCCCTCAGCTGTGCTAGCACAAGCTTAACTGAGGTTAAGCTCTTGTCTGAAACAATGAACCAATGCAGGTCAAAAATACCAAAAAGGAAAAAGCCCTTATTTCCAAGCCAGGTAAGTTCAGTGATGTTGATGACAGTGCAGCCCCTCAAAGAGTTGTGTCAGCCTAGCTATCCCTGGAGGTGGTGTGAGTGCATACACAAGCAGCTGGGTCTGGGATGCATGCTGGGAACTTCTTGCTCTTCCAATCTGCGTACTGCAAAGCTGGCAACTTAAAGCAGCATCAGTTTCAGTGAAAGTCAACTATCAGGCAGCAAGGTGACAAATTCCAGCTACAAACATGTCAGAGCAGGATTTGCCTGAAATTCTGGAAGGCGAATTTGTGTTTAAATTGTTAATGTAGATGAGCTGTCATGCCTGGATGCAAAATGTAGAGGTTTGTGTTCAGCTGTGGCACAGCAAAGCAGCAGCTCAAGTCTTTGCATTCATCCATGTTATTTAAATCATTCAGGTCATATAAAGCATCTCAAGGAACATCCTCAGCCATTATTCTAAGTAAGTTAGTAGTGTCATGGAGTGTAAATTCTAAGTGCAGTGTGAATTTGGCAGCCTTGAATAAATATGGCTCAAAGCACAGTAATAAAGAACTTGAGGTCTGATTCCATCTTTCTAAATTTCTGTGTAGCTGTAAAAGCACAAGTCCTTAGTTTAACTAAACTAGTTGCTCATGTTTTTCTGAAAACTACTCCAAAATATATGTGTGTAAGCCAGTATACATGTATCACATTAACACATTTCTGACTGTTATCTATTTTTGCTGGTTTATAAGAAGATCGTGTAGGTTTCAAAATGTAAACCCCTAGCGTAAGCATTCATTATGTATCTTACCCAAGCTATCCATACTTATTTGAAAGCATCCACATTTTACTTAATGTATTTTCTAATTAGCTCTAAAATGTCTGTCTGAAAGATTTTTCATGTGTACTAAGTCCACATGATCAGATTACTTACGTATGTGTGTCAAGATATGTTTTTGTTCCCTCCTCTCATCTAACCAAAGAAAGGATTGATTTAGTAGGTGGCTTAATCTAAGAAGCTACTTTGTAGCCGCCAGTTTACAATACTCCAATCAGACACTGAATTGCCATGTAAGATGCCATTTTCTTTTCTGTTCACTTGCTCAAAATACTTTTATGTGAATTAGCATAAATATACATTCACCACATAATTCTTCAGAGTGATGTTAACTACAGTGTCAGAATGATTTATTATAACTAGTCTTCTGCCTCTTTGTCTTGATTTTTATATATCACTATTATAGTGCTGTTTTTCATAATGGAATAGCTTTATTCCACCTTATGTGAATTCAGCCACCTATCCTTCTTTCAGTTATGCTGTTAGAATTAAAAATAAAATTGGAAGATTGAAACATTTTTTCAATCATGCATATTGTATTTGTTTATATACAAAATAGAGCCATCTAAGTGATAACGAGCATAGAGCAAACTTTAGCAACATAGTTTTTTCACTTCATTATGTTTGACTTTTTCTTCAGTTTAAGTAATTTAATGTCTATTTTCTTCCTGTTGTTTGCTAACCTGTTTGCTTGCAATGTAACACTATAAATACTGTCTCAGCATGTTGCAATAAAAATTGTTTTGTTTTCACGCATGCAACAGAAGTATGATATTATGAAACTACCACATAAACCGTGAAGGACAAGCGGGAGGTGCATGATCAGAAATAAGCAAGGATTTGTCCTTCCTACACTTTCCATGCTGTTTTATTACATTACTGATCCTAATTTTAACCATCTTTATACTTACTAATAATTTTGTTAAAATGCTCTCCATTAGGAGAAATAAAAAATGATGAATTTCATAATGGGCCCTAATGACACATGTAATGGTTTAATTTCTGTCCCCACCCCTCACAAACCTCTGATTTGGAGTATGGGATCTGTACGTTCAAAAGTGCCATATGTATTTTTCTGCAGAAGTAGCTGGATGGGATAGTTGCTGTTTAAAGGTCTGACTGATGCTGTGATGACTTATGTCTGTGACAGCTCCCTTAACTTCAAGGCCACTTGAGGTCAATGAGAATACTCACAGTGTGTAAAGACCAAATGAAAATTCTTGCTCCATCACAAAAGTAGTTTAACATGAAGAAAGGATTGCACTGTCAAATGGAAAACACTGACACTAAAAACCTGGTGTCCTGGAAAGGGAGCACTGAGCAATGAGAAACTATTCTGAAATGAGAAACTATCCACTCAGTGCTTCTGATCATAATTTTAATATTTTTTCCAAGTGAAACAAAATCTCAGCCAGTGGTCAGTATGGAAATCCTAAGCAGGAATGTTTAACTGTGCATATTTATCATGCAAAATAGGTGAAAAAAATATTTTTGCATTTTTTTTATACTTTCCAGTTATATTCTTGTAGGTAGATTATTAAACTCTTCCTAGGCAAAGTGAGGCACTGCTGCAATTTTTGCTATTCTGATCTAGGAAAAGTCTACACTCACCAAGGGAAACAATGCTATGGGGTGTCATTATACTTGAAGTCAGTTGGGCATCAGTATGTTTTGAGATAATAGTACAGACAAAAACATAGCAATACCCACTGCAAAATGTGAATGTGGAGACACTACTTTTGCTCAGGGAAAGTGATAACCATGAAGCTTAATCCAGCAGTTTACTGGCCACTCCAATATGAACTTCAGTCTTCATGGTGGTGCTGTGGAATTGGAAAAGGGATTTGAAAGTTTTGCCATTCACACGATGATAATCATTTTCTTGGAAGTTACCGTTTCATCATCTAGTTATGCTGCCCATATGAGATCATAGTATTTCCTCTGGATCTGCCTTCAAGAATAGTAGCTGTGGACTATCTAGCAAACACCTTTTGGAACCACAGGTAAACTTGATTTTAAAAATTGTAGTAGAGAAAAAAATATACCACATCTCTTTGTGAATTCTTCATATCAAATATTTGTATCTTCTTTCAATGGATTACATCTTACTTAAGCTTCCCTCTACTGGATCTTGTAATGCTCATTTCTGTTCGGTCCTCTGAATGAATAGTGGCCTTCACCAAGGTTAAAAACTTCTGCTGCATCTCCACACTAGGCTGTTATAAATCACATTTTTGTGTTTCTACTTTTTTCTTTCAGTTGATCTGCTTCAAAATTTTCATTTTTGTTAAACTTTCCATTTTCAAGGGTATTTGACTATGGATCAAGGTTTTAGAGAGTTCAAGTCATGGTCAATGTTGCTCACTACACAGCAATTTTTCAAGCAGGTCCCAGCTATCATGGTGCATTTCATTTAGAAGTAACAATATCCCTTGTGGAAATTTCAGGAATAGTCAAGGTAACCATGTTTCAGATAGCAAATCTGCTGTAACGCTCTGACAAACAAGTTCCATAAAATATTGCATATGCGTCCTTTTTTCCTTTTTACATATACTTCATATAAGTGTATAGAGACTTTATTCTTATGTAAATAGACAGGTGAAAGGAAACAGTAAATCTGAGCCCATTTAATGTTTTACATGCTTGAACATGTCCTGTAAGCATTGCTGATGAATTGTCAGTGACAAGTAATACCTCTTCATTTTCCTTCTTTCTTTGCCATCTGATTCTTTCTAAGTAGTTGAAGCAGAGATTTCTAACTTTTTAATCATGCAAAGCTTTCCAGCAGGATTAAGTAGTGTGTGAATTTACATCACTGAGCAAGCAATGCTACTTTCTCTCCTGCTTATTCTATTGGTGGATAGTGAGCTAGAACACTTGGGGAATTTTGTATACTTGAGTGGTTTTGAGGTTACTTTCAGTGAACCTAACATTTGGGTAAAATGGTAAGGTCAAGAAGCTGAGCGCGGCAAAGTGGAGATCTGACTGACAGCAAAGAGGGCAAAGCAGCTAATGCGCTACGTGCATGAATCATTCACCTTAAAGGGATGCTGGACATATTCTAGAGCTGCTAGTTGCAAAATCTTCCTGAAGTTGTTACTGAAACTCAATAACACAAACCAGCAAACACTCATTAGCACCAGTTTCAAACACTTATTTGCTTTCTCTTGCAGACCACATCTACAGTCAGCTGTGGGAGGGATAAGTCAGTTTAATATACAGTATTTGGGTCAATGCATTGAAATGTGACAAGCCATGAAATTGAGAAATATGAAAATGGAAGAAAAAGAATGAACAGCAGCACAGATGCCTGATCATTTCCGGGCTTTTTGTGATCATGTTCAGGACAAATTTCAGGAATCTTTCCTCAGCAGTAAAAGCAGAAGCCTTGAGGAAATAGTTCTCAAAAGATGGTTTCCTAACAGTAAGGTATTGTACAGCAGGAGAACTTTCTGAATATAGGAATTTTGCTGAAAAATACCTCATTATAGATTGGAAAAGGATGCTTACAGGGTTTTATTGTCTTTCACTCACTAATGTGACATAAGACATTTATAGAGTAAAATATGTTAAAATTCAGAAACAGAAAATTAACCTTATTCTGCCATTACTTAGAAATGTTTTAAGAAAGAAAAGTCTGGGAAGAAAAAAAGTATTCTGTTTAAAACTGTTGTGGCTTTATCTTTTTACTTTTTAATTCTCCAAGCTCAGGGATCAGCATTTATAAATTTGTAAGAATGGTACTTTTTATACCTGTTTCATGTAAAAATCAAATAAGTTTCAAGATCATGTAATAGAAAGTTTTTGACTGTTACTGATCTCAGCTGTTTACAAAGTTATTGAAAGGGTTAAGTAGCATCCTATCAGTCATTCATATGAAATTTAGAGTGAGAAGATGCAAGTGGATTTGAGGTTGTTCTTCAGTTCATTCAAGGTTTACTGAACAGGAAAGTGAATTTTTATTATCACTTCCTGTGAAAAGAGCAGTTGACAGGATCCATCAGGGAACCGCCAGAAACCTCAAGAGTTTTGAGTTAGAAGTCCAGAGTCCACTGTAAAGTTTCCATGACAACACACATTAAAATAAAAGGAAATTGTGCCTGATATTTTCAGCATACAGTTGAAAGCCTTGCTCTCAGGTTTCCAAAGTATTTACACTTGGGACCCAAGAATGCAGGCTGTCAAGAAATAAAGGGTAGTTGTAACATTTAGCCATGAAAGTGGAAAGGTTGTTCACAGGTTGGATTTCAGCATCCTTTGATTTCTTGAATTGTAGTGAACATTTCTTTTCTCTTCCTGTTGTGTGCTGAAGTGTGAAAGGGACTTAATAATGGTTGGAAACAGTCTTAAGGGAGGCTTTTAGTGAGAGTGGTTTTACTGAAAACAGAGATATTCTTCCAAGAAAAGGGGCTTAGCTTTGAAAATAGTCAAATGACATTTATTTAGTTACTACCATCTAAATTGCAAAAGGTAAATCATAACAAATACTTCTTCAGGCTTGGTAGCAATCACCTGACATGGTAAAGAACTGCAGGGATGAAGAGAGACAGTACTAACAGAGGTTATTTACTTGAGGTACTGAAGTCTCTTTGAGATTTTTTCTTTAGTATCCCCCACTCTTTACGCTTCCCTTTTTCACTTTCTCCCTTTGCAGTCATATTGACTCCCTCTGTATGGCTTATGTGCTCAGTTATTTTATTTTTATATGGGAGGTGAGAAGGCTTAAAAATGAGATAAAATAACACAGTGGAAATGAATAGTTATGCCAGGGTTTGGTCAGTAACAGAACTTAAATGTTTTATCTGACCTGGGCCAAGAACACCTCTTACTGGCCCTGATTCTTCCATTTCTTCAATCCTGGAAGAGATCAGGCTATACAATACACAGAATCACACACAGAATCCCAAAGGTTGGAAGGGACCTCAGAAGGTCAGCTAGTCCAACCCCCCTGCAAGGGCACGGTAACCTAGAATACATCACACAGGAACTTGTCCAGGTAGGCCTTGAATATCTCCAATGTAGGAGACTCCACAACCCCCCTGGGCAACCTGTTCCAGTGCTCTGTCACTCTCACCATAAAAAAAAATGTCCTGATGTTCACATAGAACCTCCTATGCTCCAGTTTACACTCATTGGCCCTTGTCCTATCACTGGACATCACTGAAAAAAACCTAGTTCCATCATCCTGACACTCACCCTTTACATATCTGTAATCATTGATGAGGTCACCCCTCAGTCTCCTCCAAGCTAAAGAGACCCAGATCCCTCAGCCTCTCCTCATAAGGATTTTCCACTCCCTTAATCATCTTTGTGGCTCTGTGCTGGACTCTTTCAAGCAATTCCCTGTCCTTCTTGAACTGAGGTGCCCAGAACTGGACACAATATTCCAGATGCAGCCTCACCAAGACAGAACAGAGGGGGGGAATGATAATCTCTCTTGACCTACTAACCACACCCTTTCTAATACACCCCAGGATGCCATTGACCTTCTTGGCCACAAAGGCACATTGCTGGCTCATGGTCATCCTCCTGTGCACCAGGGCCCCCAGCTCCCTTTCCCCTTCACTGTTTTCCAGCAGGTCAACTCCCAACCTGTACTGGTACATGGGGTTGTTCTTCCCCAGATGCAAGACTCTACACTTGCCCTTGTTGAATTTCATCAAATTTCTCCCTGCCCAACTCTACAACCTATCCAGGTCTCGCTGAATGGCAGCACAGCCTTCTGGTGTGTCAGCCACTCCTCCCAGTTTAGTGTCATCAGCAAACTTGCTGAGAGTACACTCAGTTCCCTTATCCAGGTTGTTGATGAAAATATTAAACAGCACCGGTCCCAGCACTGACCCCTGAGGGACTCCACTAGGCACAGACCTCCACCTAGATTCTGCCCTATTGACCACAACTCTCTGCTCTCTTCCTTTCAACCAGTTCTTGATCCACCTCACTACCTGATCATCAAGCCCACACTTCCTTAGCTTATCTATGAGGGTGCTGTGTGAGACAGTATCAAATGCCTTACTGAAATCAAGAAAAACCACATCTACCGGTCTACCATCATCCATCCACCTAGTTACTTCCTCATAGAAGGCTATAAGGTTGGTCAAACATGACTTCCCCTTGGTAAAACCATGTTGGCTGCTCTTAATGACCCCCTCATCCTCGATACGTCTAGAGGTGGTGTCAAGAATAAGTTGTTCCATCACCTTTCCAGGGATGGAGGTAAGGCTGACTGGCCTATAATTACCCGGGTCCTCCTTCCTAACCTTATAGACTGGCGTGACACTTGCCATACTCCAATCCTGAGGCACCTCTCCTGTTTCCCACAACTTACCAAAGATGATGGAGAGTGGCCGAGTAATGACCTCCACCAGCTCCCTCAGCACCCGTGGGTGTATTCCACCTGGACCCATCAATTTATAGATGTCCAGATTGCTTAACTGATCCCTAACCCAATCCTCATCTACCAAAGCAAACTCCTCCTTTATCCTGACTCCTTCTGGGGCTATAGGAATCTGGGTCCCCCGGGGAGAGCCTGCAGGAGTAAAGACAGAGGCAAAGAAGGCAGTCAGCACCTCTGACTTCTTTAAATCCTCTGTCTCCAGGGCACCCACCTCGTTCAGCAGTGGGCCTATATTGCCTCTTGTGTTAGTTTTATCTACTATGTATTTGAAGAAGCCCTTTCTATTGTCCTTAACCCGAGTAGCAAGATTAAGTTCCAAGGAGGCCTTAGCTGTCCTAATTGCCTCCCTACATCCTCTAACAACTATCCTATATTCCTCCCAAGTGGCCAGCCCCTCCTTCCATAATCCATACATTCTCTTTTTCAACATGAGTTTGCCCAGCAATTCCTTGTTTAACCATGCTGGTCTCCTGGCTCCTCTACTTAACTTCCTACCCATTGGGACACTCTGATCCTGAGCTTGGAAGAAGTGGTCCTTGAATGCTAGCCAACTATCTTGAGCCCCTTTACCACCTAGTACCCTTTCTCATGAGACTTCCCTTAGCAGTTGATTGAAGAGGCCAAAGTTGGCCCTTCGAAAATCTGGAATTGTGGCCTTGCTAGGTATTCTATTCCTCCCACACAGGACCCTAAACTCCACCATCTCATGGTCACTGCAGCCAAGGCTGCCATTGACCATCACCACTTCAACCAGACCCTCCTTGCTGGTGAGTACTAGATCCAAGAGCGTTCCTCTCCTAGTTGGTTTGTCCACCATTTGCATTAAGAAGTTATCATCAATGCACTGGAGGAACCTCCTAGACTGTGAATGATTGGATGTGTAAGTCTTCCAGCAAATATCAGGGTAGTTAAAATCCCCCATGAGGACCAAGGCATGTAGTTGTGAGGCTGCTTTCAGCTGCCTGTGGAAACCCTCATCAACTCCTTCGTCCTGATCAGGAGGTCTATAATAGACCCCCACAGCTGTATCACCTGTACCAGTCTGTCCCTTAATTCGTACCCACACTGTGGTTTATTTTGACCTTAAAATGGGTGAATCTTGCACTCTTCAGTGAACAGAGCTTCAGGTTACCCTCCTGCATGCCAGGGTAATTTAGTACATTTCTCTTCACAGATATCACAGAGTTAAGGAAAAACAAAACACCTTACAAAAATACACATGCAAATATATTTCAGATTGCATCATTGCCCAGCATATTCATTAATTATACATTATATTGAGTCTTCATCTTCCCTGTTTTTACAAGTATCTTTGGGCAGACTGCTTGCCCAAACAGGTATCAAATTGTTTTGTGTGAATAACGTCTTAGATGAAAGCATCAGTGAGGCGTGTGTGTCAGCTGCTTGGGAGAATGTTTATGGATGTGATTATGTCAGAATTAGCCTGTTTATAGGTTGTGATTTAGTATATTGACTGCAAGGTCAGACAGCATCTTCTCTTCCCCTGGTCTCAGTGGCTGAGCTTTTACTTCCTTTAGGACTGATCCACTACAGCACCTTTTGTTGTTTCCTTTTTACATCTGGTCTAACTTATTAAGACAGAGCTCAGCAAGCAGTCACCACCCCTGCCTCTGAGGTGTCATCAGTTAGATGCCCTCAGGGAAAGGGACACCTTTTGCTGTTTCCCCAGTTCATCAAATTTAATAATTCCCGCAAACAATTTTTGAAGAAAGCTTGCAGTTTTTCATTTTCATGCCTACAGCTTGTCATCTTCCCTTGCTAACTGTAGTTGATTTTCTTCATGCTGTAAGTGACTGTTTTCATTTCTATGGCTTTCATATTCAGTTTTCTTTTCCTTGCACTCTATTACAACCCTCTATCCCCTCCCAGCTCCCCAGAAATCCTAGCTCTAGTGCTTTGGTCATTGGATTAGTCAAACTTCTGTCAAATCAGCACAAGCTGCTGTAATTTAGTCTGAGCACTGCATTACTTATTGGAAGAGAGTGGAAGTCATTCTAGTCTCAGGATGACCTTTCCCTCACTTGCATTCTGGCTTTGAATGATATTACTCTGGTAGGATGCCCATATAGGCACAGTCCCCATTAATAAGCCCATGGACTCTTCGTCTTTCCTTGTCAAAGCATGCTCTTGCACAGTCTCTCTAACAAGTTTCACAGCTTCAGCTTGTTGCCTTTCTGTGGTAGAAGGCTGAGCAGGATCAGAGCTCTCCTCCTGTTTTCAGGGGGCACTTCATCAGCCTGAGAATACATGTTCCTGGAGCTTGCATTGTTCTCCTTGCCTCTGGGGAGGAACATATTAGAGGTAACTGTAGGGTTCAGGTCAATATTGTTTCAGTTTCACTCCTTAGGCAAGTTTTTGCTTGTCCTCTGTAAATGGTAGCTCTGCAAACTGTCAGAATCCTGAAGTCTTGGTTGATTTGGGGCATTAAAAAATGTAGAAATCCTGTTATTCTCTAAAGTCTGTGCCTTCATTTTCTTCTCTTGCCTAAAGCTTGCTTTTGCATTTTTAGCACTTATTTCAGCCCTAAATTCCTTGGCAATTTTCTTCACCCTCTGCATACATAAGTAATGTTGGTCACCACCTTCTTACTGTTAGACCACAAACCGTATCCACCGCCTCACCTAGCCAAGTCTAGCATGTATGTCACTCTTTCTTCCAGACACACAGTTGTGACCCTTAGGTTCTGCAGACAGGAAAGATGAAGTAAGAATATACTAAAAGTTGTTGTGACTGAGAAAAGAGTTAGCCAGTTCATAAAATCCAGTTGCAATCCCAAAGCATCCCACAAATCAGATCCCACAAATCAGCAGATAACCTTTTCTCAGAGCAGAGATTCTTGGCAATGTTCTTCCATTTCTAGGCCTTCTACACAACAGGGTGTATCTTGGGACTTTTCACTTCATTTCAAGACTTGACTGACTCTAGCAGAGCTTCTAACAGTAATTCTTATAGGAGATAAAAGCCTTGTAACCCTCTGCTTAATGGTCCCTTTTTTTCCCCTTCCATATGAAAAGCAGTCCCAACCTCTCCATCATTCAGTCATAGGAACTATATCCTCAAGATATGCTAGAAAATATAGAAACTGAGCTTGGAAAGACTAAAAGAAAACAATGAAAGGTAGAATGGGAAATGAGCTAGTGACCATGTGGAGAGCAAGGGGACCTTGATAATCAGTATCTTTTTTATGAATCTGATTTAATTAAGACTCAGAAGGATTTTTTAAAAGAAATTAACTGAAATAGTTGGTAGGATGTTTCAAACATTCAAGTGCTATTGAAAATATCAGAAATACTGAAAGTGTTTCTTTAAAAGTTCTTTAAATGCTTTTAAACACGGAAGTCACTGACTAGGTTGAAGGGACAATAAAGCATACGAAAGAATTAGCCATTATTTAGTGAGAAGAGAACTTTGATGCATGAGGCCTTTTAATACAGTTTAGGCTTTTTAAAAATCACTATTGCTGGTGAAACAATAAGATATCCCTTGGATAATATTTTTGCAAGTAACATCCAGCAGAGCTAGTACTAAAATACCAGTATTTTATTTTTACAGTGGTTCCCTTGTCTTGATGGTGTAACTCAGTGCAGGTTACGTTTCTGTTTTCCCAGCATCATACATCAGTCTTGTGGAAGTACTTCACACACTACAAAAAAAGGTACACAGCTTTAAAAGTTCATAGCATAGTGAAGGGATTCACTGGCAGTATTACTGTGAGTGCTACAGATGTTGATAGCTCCTTGAACTCCATTGTCATGCTTGCTATTTGCTGTGTACTCTTGACTATCATCACTTTCTCCATGGTGCTGAGGGGGAAATTCAGAAATGCATACAGAGTGGTTTCTTATGTACTTGAAAGATTAAGTTTATAAAGATCTTGGGTAAATTTTATTCCAAGCACTCTCATGGTGCTGGGGGAGGTCCATAGATACTGCAAATATTAACTGATTTGTGGTGATGGACTTTCCATAATGTCTGTCAGCCAGTTTACAGGATGAATGTAGTGGTTGTCTGGAAGGTCAGGTGCTCCTTTGCCAGCAGCCTTAGAATATTCCCTGTTTTGTTAACCAGTACAGTCATCTGACATCTTTGGTATTTGAGGTTTTTTTTTCATCAGAAGCACCATGTGCCACATTTAGTCAGTCAAAAGCTTCTAATTAGCCTCTTCACATGCTTAAACGCACCTAAATCTCAGACAGCAACCACAGGTCCTGCTCTCGCCTCTGCATATAGCAGGTTCTAATAGAAGCACAGAATCATAGAACAGTTTGGGTTGGAAGGGACCTTCAAAGGTCATCTAGCCCAACATCAACTCCTCTCATTCCTTTCTCCTTTCTCTAGTAGAATGCTACCTGCAGAGTTCTGTGAAGTAATTTGATTTTGGGATCTGGAATTTTTGCACCACAGAATGAAAAAAAGTGCATAGTTGATGAGGATCAGAGAGGTTTCACTGTGACTGAAGTGAGATGATACTCATGTGCAGAAATCCATCCATACTGTCTTCAGTTCTCTTCTAGAGAGTGGTGGATGAGTGCCAGCATATTTTCCTATGATTTATTTTATAAAGTGGTAATTAAGCTGATGGACAAATTTTCTTCTTTGTTGGTAACATCTACCCATTTGAAACTGCAATGAGTTAGAAATGTCATTTGGATATCCTTATTGGTAATGCATGGTTATAAAACCCTAGTGTTACAGGGATATTGGTAAGGGAGACATCTCCTAGGATTCCTAAAGCCTCAGCCTCTTCCCAGAGCTCTATGTACAAGGAGTAGGAAGCTGTGAATGTAGGGAGCTATGTAATTTCTAGAAATGTTTGGACATCTTCTCTTTGATTCTACCCATAACTATACTGTGCTGCAGAAACCTTGCTACTGCCCCCACCGCTACACTGCAGTAATTGCCATTTGATTGAGTTTACTGGAGAAGGAATGGGTGGCCTATCTCCCACATTGCTGGGTCTCTGCTTCCTCCCAGCTTCTTGTGTCCCTCTTCACTGACAGAGCATGAGATGGAGAAAGTCTTTGATCAGCGTAAGCATTACTTAACAACAAATAAAAACATTGGTGTTATCATCATTGATCTCAGACTGAAGTGTAAAACACAGCACTGCACCAGCTACTAAGAAGGAGAAAAATGACTGCTGCTGCTGAACCCCAGACACCAATATTGTCTCCTATGTCTGTATGTTTTTAAATAAACTCACAGAGATCTGAGCTTTGTTTATTATCTTTTCATCCTTGTCTTTTTTTTTTTTTTTTTTCTCCCTTTGTGCATGAACTTTAGATCTAACTAAATATTCACAGATGGGGACTTGTGCATGCCATTTTCAACACACACTATTGTGCAGGCACTGTGAAGAAAAGTGGTCCCTCATCTTACATTATTTATGGCTTTCTCCTGCAGAGAGGTGAGACACATTAAATCGTTCAATAACTGTCTTCTATTTAATTGTGTCAGCAAGAAGAGTTTATTCTTTCCTGTACTTTCCATTCTGTGGTTCTCTGGTTTCCTTGTGTCTGTCTTTGATCTGTAAAGACACAGTCCTGTCTTACTGAAATTCTGTCTTCAGCAGAGATAGTAGGTGATTTGGATCAGAAAAAGTAAAACCTGACCTATATACAACCCTAAAACTTAAGCTGAATCAGAGTGTAATAGCTCCAGCTACCACCAGTGGCTTTTTGACCTTTAAGATCAAGGCAGTGAAGAAGTTATTATGTATCTAAATAACATGGATGTCACTGTTACTTTAGCATATTTGAAAATACAAACAAACACAAAGCAGTTTATTAAATTTCCCATTGACCTGGGAGGTCAGAGTAAAACCATGCCATGAACATGTACTGCTGCTGAATGAGAATTCTCATGGCTTGAGGGGAAGTCAACGGACACAACAAAAGCATTAAAAATCTCCAATGGTTCTTTTGCTACTAGGGTCACAGTCCTTAAAACTCATACAGGAAATAAAATGAAAACATTTCTTTGGTTTCTTCTTAATGAAATAAACTGTTTCCTTACCAGCATCATACTGCAGTAAGTAGCCTCCTCGCTATCTTTTCCCTCACCATTCAGGATAGCACTATAATTGCTAATAATTGTCTTTTATTTGAGAGAAAATTATTTTTTTTCTATGAATAATTCCAGTGCTCTATCACCTGGGGAAAATAGCAGTAATCAGTATGTAACTTCACTTGTTCTACCTTTTGCCCTGTGAGGAGGTCCCTGGTGGTGGGTCTGGCAAGTGGTGTGGCCTTCTGCACTGCCCCACCAATGGGATTCCTTCAGCAGTGCCCGTCATAGGTGTCCTGACAGTGGGACAGGAGACTGGCTCCACAGTAGCTGATATGTGATTGCAAAAGCTGCTCCAAACACTAGGAATGCTGGCAGCCACCAGCCTACTGACCCTGGGGGACATGTCCAAGGTCTGCCTGCTCCCTGGGTGCACTCAGCATGTGGTCCCATATGTCACCAGGGCCTGCCCTGCCACACTGCAGCCAGACTTGCAGACACACTGGTTTACAGTGGGAGGACTAGGTCTGCAAGCAGCCCAAGGGCCAAATTTTACTAGATGAGGAGAAGATGGAATAACATGTACCAAATGATAAACCTCCAGTTTCATGATAGACTTCTTGTTTGGCTGGAGCTTAATGGCTGGTGAAAGTCACTGTAGTGCCCTGTCATTTGGTGAATATCCATTCTACCTATCCTACTCTATTTAACTGTCCACCTTACTTTGTTTCACAAGAACAGACATATGTACTGCTAAATGTTTCTCTTTCAAGCAACCAAAAGCCAAGGCTTTAGCTAAATAAGCTCATCAGTGTGTAGTATGCCATATTTTTTATAAAAGAGAATGAATGAGAATAGAACCAATAAAATGTAAGAACAGTTTGAATAGAAAAAGAGTGATTTTATATTACCTCAATTGATGCATATTTTAAAAAAACACGTTTGTGTTTATAGAACCTGTTAACCAATCTCACACACATAACAATAATTACAGTAATGATAATAACTGTAATCACTGTAGTATGAAATGAACAGCAGGGTAAAGGGCTGTGTGAACAATAAACACCAGTGTAGGTAACCACCAGAGCAAGTAGTCTAACAAATCACTGAAGAAATTACTATAACACTATTCTTGGATCAATAATACAAACTGTTTGTTACTCACATAAGTGAAAAAAATAAGAGCAATTGATGCCATTGTTTCAAATCATTGATTAGCTACTTAAAAAAATGTGTCAGTCTTAAAACTTAGAGCTTGCCTTTGAGTCATGGGTTTTTTGAGCTTATAATGAGTCATTAAAATTTGAGGTATATCTTCATCGGGTTTAAATAAATATAACTCCCCTGAAGTCAGTGGCATCATGCTATTCTAGATCTAGGTCTAGTTACCTTCGGTTTTGATAGTGAAGCTTAGAAGACACCACTAAGAGAATGTTTCATTTCATCTTTGCTGGCAACTGCTGTCTGGATATTGTTTGGCTTATTGGTTAACAGGGTGAGTTGGAAAATTCAGAAATGCCTATGAAATGCAGAAAAAAAAGGTGCAAATTATTGTAACAAAGTGAAAAATAATAGAAAGAAGTAGCTTAAGTGAGGGAGGGAGGAGCTCACCTAGGGCAAGACTTTCAAAAACATCTCGGTATATCTACTCGCCATGAACAGCAGTGTGATTTTCAAGCAATGTTTTGGGGTGGCCACATTTGTAAGAGCACCTAGGTGTCTGAATTCCACACTTGGGCATGGTGCGACAGACATTAGGCCTGTAGTCTGACAAGTCATTAGAAGCCCATTGGCAGACCAGTCTGGAGAGACATTGACTGCCTCACTTCTTTTGTGGGCAGGACAAAGTTTGGTAGCACTTGGCCTGACCATGTAGCTGTGTCTGGGGCTCAGGCAGAATGGGAATGAGGCAGCACCTGGCATTTAAACAGCTGTGAAAATTAAATGCCAAGTTTAAGCCGCACCTGAGCACTGCTCAGATTTAAAATCTGTGGTTAAGTTCTGAAGTGGTGCACAAAGTCCCTTTGTGGAGCATGTCCCAGAGGTCTGAAAAACCTTCCAAATGCTTAACTTACTTCAGAAACATTGTACTTAAGTTTAGTTTGGAACTCTGAGACCTACATAATAAAAAATAAATGCCTTAGGGGAAGATTTACTAACCAGTTCAATATACTCATGTACATTCTTTGTGCAAGAGTGATGTTCATCCAAAGTAATATTTTATTCTAAAGGAACCTGAGTGCTTGAATGTCTTACTCAACTCCAATATTTGCAGCTACTGGATGATATGTATCTTTAATATAGATATTTATCAGGACAACCATGCCAAGTGTAAGGTCCTGTACCTAGGCTGGAGCAATCCCAGGCACAGCTACAGGCTGGGCAGAGAAGAGATTCAGAGCAGCCCTGTGGAGAAGGACTTGGGGGTGCTGGTCGATGAGAAAACAAACATGAGCTGGCTTCAGTGTGTGCTTGCAGCCCAGAAAGCAAACCGTACCCTGGGCTGCATCAAAAGGAGCATGACCAGGAGGTCGAAGGAGGAGATCCTGCCCCTCTACTCTGCTCTCGTGAGACCTCACTTGGAGTATTGTGTGCAGTTCTGGTGTCCTCAACATAAAAAGGACATGGATCTGTTGGAGCAAGTGCAGAGGAGGGCCACGAGGATGATCAGGGGACTGGAGCACCTCCCGTATGAATATAGGCTGAGAAAGTTGGGACTATTCATCCTGGAGAAGAGAAGGCTTCATGGAGACCTCATAGCAGCCTTCCAGTATCTGAAGAGGGCCTACAAGGATGCTGGTGAAGGACTCTTCATTAAGGACTGTAGTGACAGGCAAGGGGTAACGTGTTAAAATGTAAACAGGAGAAGTTTATATTGGATATAAGGAGGAAGTTCTTTACTGTAAGGTTGGTGAGGCACTGGAATGGGTTGCACAGGGAAGTTGTGAATGTTCTATCCCTGGTGGTGTTCAAGGCCAGGTTGGACAGAGCCTTGGGTGGCATGGTTTAGTGTGAGGTGTCCCTGCCCGTGGCCAGGGGTTTGGAACCTGATGATCTTAAGGTCCTTTCCAACCCTAACTATTCTATGATTCTATGACAAATTGATAAAACAGCTTAACTTAAATGTCAAGGGATTCAAGATCTCTGACTAGAACAACTGATTTTTAACAAATTTTCACAATGAATGACATTGCAAATTTTAATCAGATTATCTAGAAATCAGAATCTATGTGTTCATTAATTTCTATGGTTTTTAATGTTTCTTATTTCATGTATAAGTGCAATTATGCAATCTTCAGTCTTGAATAGCTTTGCCAAGAAGAGCTCCTATTTGCAGGATTCCCTGCTATAACAAATTTGTCACAGTGGGAGGTGGATTAGACCTAAAAAAAAAAAAAAAAAAGGCTTTCCATCTCTGTGAAAAGACACCAAACTCTGTCACTCGTTCCCTGTAATGTTGAAGACAGAAGATGGAGAAGCCAATGGTAATTTTACATCAGAAGGGACTGACCTACATATATATAGTACCAAGGCAGCAAAGTAAAGCTGTAGGAGATTATTTGCAGTAATTGCATTAGTTGTGTAATAATAGCAACAGAAATATCATTAACAGTATTACAACAGAGCCAAAACCCATATTCTTTCAGGCATATTGGGTACAAATGTTTAGCAGAAGAGTGTTTCTCTTTTCAGCAGCTTTCATAAGCAAAGAAGTTTGACAAAGGCTAGAATGGGAAACAAAGGTAAAAGGAGTTGTTCATGATTACAAAACAAACCAGTGGCACAAGCCAGGAATAGGACAGACAATTTTCTGGCTCACACATTTTTCATATTGTCCACTGTAAACAAGAGCACAGAATTCGTAAAATCAACTAGTACAACAAAAATCAGTTTGTATTTGTAGGGTGACTATTAGAAAATTATGCATGCATTTTTTTTTCTGATGTTAGCTACTTATTCTAAATGAAAAAAAGAAATGCTTTTCATCTGCTTAAAGTTAGAATCTTGACTCTGCATTATTTGAAATGCTCAAAATAAGAAGACTGTATCAAAAGCACTTATTATCTGGTTTGATCAAAGATCTCATTCATAGAACCTTTAGGTATTTATTTTAGGTATTTTTTTTTATATTTAGGTATTTTTTTTAGGTAGGTTTTTAAACACTAACGTCCATCTTTGACTACTTCATTAGTGGAATGCACTGGTAAATGAAGAAGAAAAGAAACAGCAGCATCAAAAGATTAAGTGACTTGTTGATTTAGGGAGAAACAAATTGTTCTGTAAGCTGTTAACCTAAAGAAATGTGGTTTCCTATGATTTGTGTCCTTTAAAGTTTCCATACTGGTCCTGAACTACTCCAAATCCCATTATGTTCCTATATTATCCTGTCTTTTTCCTCTTCTCTCCATGCTTATCTAAAGCTATGCATCGGTTGAATAGACAGCTAGTTGGTGGCAAAGAAAACATAGTAACTTTCTTTTACACAGAGAGCAGAAATGGGAGTTTATTTCCCACACTTAGATAACAATTTTCAAAAATGCGATGAAGTGATTTTGTGACATTTATCCCTCTGTCAAAGTCAACTAAAATGACTCTGTTGGTTCAAAAGTCATTATAGAGAGTTGGACAAGTGTCTGTTTAAACAACAGAATCACATCAAGGATTTTTTTATCTCTATATTTTTTTTTTAGGAAAACATGTCAGAAAATATATTTAACAGATCTTGGTTTATTTTGGCATTTTCACAATTTATTTTTTGGTTTGATTTTGCAAATGTGAATCAGAAAATATGTGGTGATTACTAAAATTATTATTATTATTATTCTCATCACATAGTTTAGTTTCATTTTATTCATACAGTGGCAGATCAGTGTGGTTTTGGTTTTGTAAACTAATATCCGGGGTGACTCAAGTCCAGCTGTTATATGATACAAACCACTGAAGCCTAATTAAGTCATGATTGCTAAAAAAAATATAAATATGAAAGAACTAAGTAACTCCATTTTGCAGAGACAATGGCTTAACTGTATCATGGACAGTTAAGTAAGCAAGAATGAAAAGAACAGTTTTTCAGCTCAGTTTTCTGCTTATTATTTAAAAAATAAATGTGAACCTTTGCCCAAAATATGGATTAAATATTATTTTAAATGCTTTCATTTTTATTCTTTTTTCAACGTCAGGAATTTATTTTAAGACTAAATGTGCTAAAATAATGAGGGGATGATATTTGACTAGTATTCAGGCCTGAGTCTTTACAAAGAATACTGCATGACCGTTCCACCCTGAATTTGCCAAACTGACACTTATTGGTCTCAAGTTATAAAAAACATAAAAAATGGAATTTTGCAGAACAAGAAAATAGGGATTGAGTACAAGGTCATATTTACTAGCAATAGACCTATTTGGCAAAGAAATATTCTGTCAAGAATAATGACAAAATTAGAACGGATTAAATACCAAGAAAAGTATCAGAGGAAACAATACTTTATTAGCAGAAAGAACAAGATGATCTACCCAGTGGACATTTCTAATTACTGCAATTCAAATCAGAGTCTGCTGTAACTGGGAATGTCTGGAATCATGTTGCGTTAAACGAGACAGAGATGCTGCCAATTATTATTTTTAAGTACTACGTTCACTGAAAAACTGTAGGATTTTCTTTGATATTTTTTTAAGAGTAACACATGTTTCTCTATGCAAGATATCATTTATTTTCAGGTGAAAGAAGCAGTGTGGAAGAGAAACATTTCTGTTCATGTACACTGTATCTCTCAGCAGTGTGGACAGGGTAGGGAGATCTAGGAGAATAAATTCAGAAATAAGGGATGGAGACTGACAATCAGTAGATGATCCTGAATCTGCATAGGATGGTTTCATTCTTGGCAAACCTTTCTTTATCTTTTAAATGCTTTCACTACTGAGGAACTGAGTTGGCCAGGCTCTTCAATGGGAAGTTTTAGTGTTCTGGGAGCTCAATCCCATCTAAAGCTCTGTGCAACTGGCCATTTTTACCCTCATACTGCATTGCAACAAATCTGCCAGCATGCCCCTGCCCCCAGCTCCCTAACACTCCTGTCCTTATGTTCTCAGTAGCAGAGCAGATCCTGGCAGGGGGCTGCATAGCTTGCAAAATGTGCTGGGTTCACAGAAGATGCTTTCTCACAAAACAACAGATTAACCCTGGTTTCTTTGCTCTGTGGGTAACTGCCCATGTACAGAATCTTGTGATGAGGTATCTGTCACTTAACTCTCTCTGTCCATATGTCAGACCTCTAAAGTGAGTCATTCTGGCTGACACTATAATCCCTGCAGATACACCAGCAAAGGACAATTCATCCCATTTGAAAGTAAGTGTTTATATGGAGTGAACTGGCCTCAGGATGTATCTCTACTCCGCTGACTGTAGAATAAAATCTGTCTCTATCTGTCTGTCTCTATCTCCATGTCCATCTCCATGTATCTTTCTCTGCTTCTATCTTTGTCATGTCTATAACTGAATTAGATGATACAAAAGCCTTTTGGAAATTTAAAGCTACCTGAGATAAATCCAAGCCTCATTCCTATATCCGGCCTTCCAGGTAAGTTAATTTGAGATCTATATAACAAGAGATGCATCAAAATGGGAATAGAGTACTGGTACAGCAGTTTGGAAACCTTGGTCTACCTCTTCTCAGTACCATATGGGAAAAGGATTGTGTACTCTTTTGGGCATATACAGGGAGTGGCATACCAGAAAAAGTGGATCATTTCCACTATTTCATGCAACACTCAATTTCTAGGAACTTAATTGAAGAAGACTTTCTAAAGAGCAAAATGGTGGTAAAAAGCAGATTTTTCTATAATATTATATGGGAAAAGAAATAGGTTCTAGATCCTCTCCAGGAATGTCTCTGAAGTGGGAAATGAAAATGAAAAATGAGAATACAGAAATTAGATTAACAGGGTAAAGATATTCTGATTACAAAGGGATCTTTTACTTATAAAGTAAGAGCACTGCTGAAGCCTGAATCAAAGCTAAAGTAAATTTAACCAGTCTCTTGGCCACAGACATGCTAATAAAAACCTAAAAGTCTCATGTTAGCAATCAAGAGACTGTAATTTGCAGTACAAAATAAATTCATGAAATCATTATGAAACTTCAAAACAACATCTCATTCAGAGACTCCAAATTGCCTTCAGTAACTTTATTTCCTTTATAAGGGATAGAAAACTGTAAGGCATTGAAACAGAATAAAAATGATGAAGGTTTTTCAATGGACTCATTGTAGGAATAAAGAAAATAAACTATCAAACTGGCCTTTATTGTCAAGGTAAAGAGCCATTTCTGTGCTGGACATTTCTACACTGATTTGTGAGACACACTGTCTCCAAGTAAAGTTTACATCTATATCCTATTCACATTTTGGTCCTGAATGCAGCAAGAAAAAATAGGTTAAAATAACTGGGAATTATTCTCAAAAAAATTATGTCACCATTACCTCAGAGTAAATGTGTCTTTAGGTTTTTGTTGCTCCTTAAATAGCTTTTTTGTGCTGCTAGAGTTTAAGCACTGCTGGAACTCTGTCAATTCTTGACCTTATTTTTTTTTCTTGCCTAAGTAAGGAAAACTCCCAGTTGATTGTAAGAGTGCTCTGTTGCCATCACAAAAGACCCTCTTTTTTGGGAGAAAAGCTGAATTTCCGGTGTGAGATCATCAGGTTCAAGAAAAGGAGACAAAAAATGGTCTTTAAAAAAAAAAATAATAATAACTGAAGCAGACAGCAGAGCAGGAATTGGTGGTTATCTGGCATGCAGTCAGATCGTCAGTCATGGTGAGGCATGAGGAACGCTGGCTCTGCAGCTGCAGGCTGAAAAAATTGGTGAGACTAAACAGTGAGCATTTATCAACAACTGGAAGCATTTAGACAAAGCAACTAATTTTTCATTGTCCTCCTTCATAATCTTTTTTTTTTTTTTTTTTTGCTACATTTTTCTCCAGCCAGAAAGGCAATTAGCACACAGAGCTCTCATCAGTCCTTCTGAGAGCTTTCTCTCCTTTCCTGGACTGACAAAGTAGAACTGGCTGCACACAAACAGGTTTTGGTCTGATTAAAGGAACTGGGGGCAAGGCAGATAGTCTGCATGATTTATTAATTTTTAATGGGATAAAGCAGGCACTGTTCCAAAGTAGCTGGATCTCAGTGAGAAAGAGGGTGTTCCTTCCAAGTTATGGTCTAAACTCAAAGTACTCTGACTGTAAAATACTTGAGCCTTCAGAAGTTTAGGGCCTTGGCCAAATAATGCGTGGTCTCTTCCAGCTGCTGCAGGCTCTATTGCTACACCAGAAAGAAGCAGCAATCACTGACAGGCCTTTTTTCCATGGAAATTTAGTTTACGCTCATGAGAGACATTGCAAAGCTGAGAGAAGCAGAAAGGGGAGACAGATGTGCCTCAGGTTCACTCTCCCCTTTTACTGCTGTAGTTTCTCAGAAGGTGTGCGGTGGAGTTGGTGAACAATTAGGATAGAAAGAAGCACATATTGGAAAGTAAGTTATCAGTAGTGGGGTGTTGATCTTAATGACAAAATGTTTTGCTTTTGCTCTAATCAAGAGTTTAAAGTCACAGCGAGGCTCACACTTGTCATGGGATATCCTTGTCTTACACCTTAAGCAATTGGTAATGATTTCGTTTTGCATGTGGGCAGTGCAGGTACAATCTGTCCCTACCCTCAGCATGCAACAGAGGGCTTTTTCTTTGTACATATAAATGGAGGCAAAATGCTTTAAAAAATGGTGTACCACTTGCTTGCAATACAGAGGGTAATCTCAGCATACCTATGAATATCTGTTAGGGTATGTTGATCGAAGGGATAGGCATCATTGGCAATATGCCTTGAGGCTTTTAAAAGAAAATTAAACACAAAAAAAAAAGAAAAACCACCAAAATCCAAAAACAAAACTTGAAGGCAAGTTTTCACTTAAGGGAAAAGGGACTGGATGTCCTAGCCTTTTTTACTATCTCCTGTCAGATACATCAACTGAGGACTTGGCCCTTCATTTCAACTAATGGTATATAACTCATTGCATGAAGCAAGAACTAGGTGGCAGTAATCACTCAACGATCTCAGATGTACATCATAAACCTTAGAAATTTTCTTGTCAGATTAAAACTGGGGGAGGAGGAGGAAGGACAACTTTCAGCTCCTAAAAGAATATTTTGTCTGAACTACACTTTGCAGCAGCTTATATAGCAGATTTACGGGTAGCACAAAGAAAGCATTCATGAATCCTGATTCATCACTGATGCTGCATATGCACAGAGCCTTTAACTCTATGTGCTATGTAGAGCTTCTGAATTTAGAGAACTTCATATTTAGTTCCCAAACTGTTAACAGAAAATACATGCTTCACAGAACATTATCCACTGTTGCTTCATCTTCACTGTTACATCAGTCTTCAGCTATTCTGTACATTAAACAATTACCCCATAGGAATGTATAAGGAAAGAAAAATAGGAAGAAGCAAGGGGAGTTCTGATGGAACTGAGAAACGATAATTAAAAAAAGAATACAAAGACAAGGTATAAACCTTCTGTATGTTGGAACAAGAGTGTGTCTCCTAAAAAGCATTTGTTATAAAATCACTATAGACATGAAAATTTTACACCAATCTGTGTCAGCAGCAGCAAGTGGCAGTACATGGGTAAAAATAAAATGTAAGCTATAAGACCTTACTCAGTGTGCAGCTCCCAGGAAAGCAACTCAAGCAGAAGTATAACTCTCTGAAGCTCTCACTTAAAAATCTTTTGGAAGGAAGATAGTAGGTGTCTGAGTCTAAAACTGCAAAGGTTTGTTTGTCCTCAGTCCTGGGTTTCCTCTGAATTTTAGGGGATTGGCTGCAGTTACAGGCATATTTGAGAAGGTCACTGCTTTGAGTTGTATGACTTTTTGTGGTTTTTCTTAATTTTGAACTAATGTGGTTCAGTCAATAACTGTCTATTCTGGAACTGGAATTAGAAGTTTTCAAATGGCATGTGTGAGTTCATGCTACAAAGCTTTTAATAGTTCTGTGCTGATGCTTAAGAATGCGTAACTTGGCAGGTATGAAAAAAAGAAAATAGAAATATAGTTCACCAGACATAAAGATGGACAAACATCCACATTCCTCTGAAGGAATGTGAAAAACCCTACACTGATACTAGGGCAATGCCTCATATCCATGACCACACACCATATGAACGGAAGGGAACACACAATGCAGATGTCAGTTGGTCATTAATCATTAAAACTCTCTTAGTAAGTTATGATCATATTTTGGTACTGATTATACTCTCTTTGCAATATGAACCCATAACATCCATTACTGATTTCAGAAATAAGTGTATTTTTGTTCCAAGTTCTATGACACAATTTATGATTGGTTTTATCTGTTCTAAAGAGTAGGAAGTTGTGCCTAGTCTTGCTGGTAGTCGATTTAGAATCATAGAATCATAGAATGGTTAGGGTTGGAAAGTACCTTAAGATCATCAAGTTCCAACCCCTCTGCCATGGGCAGGGACACCTCACTCTAAACCATATCACCCAAGGCCTCGTCCAACCTGGCCTTGAACACTGCCAGGGATGAAGCATTCACAATCTCCCTGGGCAACCCACTTCAGTGCCTCACCACCCTAGCAGGAAAGAATTTCCTCTTATATCCAATCTAAACTTCCCCTGTTTAAGTTTTAACCCATTACCCCTTGTCCTATCACTACAGTCCCTAATGAAGAGTCCATCCCCAGCATCCCTATATGCCCCCTTCAGATACTGGAAGGCTGCTATGAGGTCTCCATGCAGCCTTCTCTTCTCCAGGCTGAACAGTCCCAACTTTCTCAGCCGATCTTCATATGGGAGGTGCTCCAGTCCCCTGATCATTCACGTGACCCTCCTCTGCACTTGTTCCAACAGATCCATGTCCTTTTTAAGTTGAGGACACCAGAACTGCACACAATACTTCAAGTGAGGTCTCACGAGAGCAGAATAAAGGGGCAGGATCACCTCCTTCGACCTGCTGGTCACACTCCTTTTGATGCAGCCCAGGATACGGTTGGCTTTCTGGGCTGCAAGCGCACACTGAAGCAGGCTCATGTTCATTTTCCCATCGACCAGCACCCCCAAGTCCTTCTCCACAGGGCTGCTCTGAATCTCTTCTCTGCCCAGCCTGGAGCTGTGCCTGGGATTCTTTCAACCCAGGTGTAGGACCTTGCACTCAGCATGGTTAAACTTCATGAGGTTGGCATCAGCCCAACTCATAAGCGTGTCAAGGTCCCTCTGGATGGCATTCCTTCCTTCCAGCGTTTCAACTGAACCACACAGCTTGGTGTCATTGGCAAACTTGCTGAGGGTGCACTCAATCCCACTGTCCATGTCAGCGATGAAGATGTTGAACAAGACCGGTCCCAACACTGATCCCTGAGGGACACCACTCGTTACTCGTCTTCAGCTGGACATTAAGCCATTGACCACAACTCTTTGTGTGCGGCCATCCAGCCAGTTCTTTATCCACCGAGTGGTCCATCCATCAAATTGATGTCTCTCCAGTTTAGAGACAAGAGTGTCGTGTGGGACAGTGTCGAACGCTTTACAGAAATTCAGGTAGGTGACATCAACTGCTCTACCGCTGTCCATCAGTTCTGTAGCCCCATCATAAAAGGCCACCAGGTTGGCCAGGCAGGATTTCCCCTTAGTGAAGCCATGCTGGGTGTCACCAAGCACCTTGTTGTTTTTCATGTGCCTTAGCATGCCTTCCAGGAGAATCTGCTCCAAGACTTTGCCAGGCACAGAGGTGAGACTGACTGATCTGTAATTCCCCAGGTCATCCATTTTCCCCTTCTTGAAAATGGGGGTTATATTTCCCTTTTTCCAGTCATCGGGAACTTCACCTGACTGCCATGATTTTTCAAATATGGTGGCCAGCAGCTTAGCAACTTCATTCACCAGCTCCTTCAGGACCCGCGGATGGATCTCATCAGAACCCATAGACTTGTGCACATTCAGATTTTTAAGATGGTCTCGAACCAATTCTGCTCCTACAGTGAGCCCAAGGTCTTTATTCTCACAGTCCCTGCATCTGCCTTACAAGACATGGGTGGTGCTGTCAGAGCCTTTGCTAGAGAAGACTGAGGCAAAGAAGTCATTCAGAACCTCAGCCTTCTCCAAATCCTGTGTAGCTAGCTCACCTGAGAGCTCCCTGAGGGGGCCTATGTTCTTCCCAATCTGTTTTTTATTTCCTATGTACCTGTAGAATCCCTTCCTGTTATCCCTAATATCCCTAGTGAAGTTTAATTCTAACTGGGCCTTAGCTTTCCTAACCTGATCTCTAGCTTCCTGGACAATAACACTGTACTCTTCCTAGGTCGCCTCTCCTTGCTTCCACTTTCTATAAGACTCTTTTTTCATTTGAATTTTCCTCAGGAGCTCCTTATCCATCCAATGAGGTCTCCTGGCCCTCCTGCTGCACTTCCTTCTGGTTGGGATGCAACACTCCTGAGCTTGTAGCAGGTGATCCTTGAAGACCAACCAAGAGTCTTGAGCCCCCCTGCCCTCTAGGGCTATATCCCATGGAACCTTACTAAGCAGGTTCCTGAAGAGGCCAAAGTCTGCTCTCTTGAAGTCTAGGGCAGTGAGCTTGCTGGACGCTCTTTTCACTGTCCTAAGGATCTCAAATTCAACCATCTCATGGTTGCTGCATCCAAGGCTGCCCTGGAGTGCCACATTTCCAACGAGCCCTTCCCTGTTGGTGAGCACAAGGTCAAGCATGGCACCTCTCCCTGTCAGTTCCTCTATTACTTGCAGAAGGAAGCTGTCTTCCACACAATTGAGGAACCTCCTGGATTGATTGTGCCGGGCCGTACCATCATTCCAACAGATGTCAGGGTGGTCGAAGTCACCGATGAGCTGATGAGCGTGAGGCTTTTCCTATCTGCCTATAGAGTGCTTCATCTGCAGATTCCTCTTGATCAGGTGGTCTATAACACACCCCCACAGTAATGTCTCCCTTCGCTGTTTTCCCTTTAACCCTGACCCACAAACTCTCTGTTAACTGCTCACCTGTCCCTAGACAGAGTTCCATACACTCCAGCCTATCCCTAACATAAAGGGCAACTCCCCCTCTGTGCCTGCCAGACCTGTCTTTTCTAAAGAGTCTGTAACCCTCCATTCCAACACTCCAGTCATAGGAGCCATCCCACCATGTTTCTGTGATGCCTATTATATCATACCCCCGTAGACGTGCACACATCTTGTTTGCTCCCCATGCTACAGGCATTTGTACAGAGGCATCTGAGCCGAGCTCCAAATGAAGCTGGCTCATTGGCTGGAGCAGCCAGATATCTCTGCATTGCTCCGAGCATTTATTATAGGTGCTGGCAACTGACTGGGTGTGTTGGGATGGAATGATGCCCCCCTCCCCCAACACATCTAGTTTAAAACATCCTTGACCAGTCTGGCAAGCCTCCTACCAAAACTGTTCCTCCCCTAGACCAGCTCCACCAGCCCCCACTAGACCTGGCCTACAAACCTGGGTAACATCTTCAAGACACCCAAACCCCTGACTGTGACACCACACTTTTAACCATTTATTAAGCTGGCTAATCCTCCTAGCTTTTTTTAGGTCCTCCCCTGTATCTTGTAGAATTGACAAAACGACTATCTGACCAAGTTATCTTTGGAATGAACCTCCTCCAAGTTTTGGCTCAGCAATAGAGAAAAAAAAGTGATAGAATATACATGGATTCTTTGAGCCAGGGAAAAAAAAAATCATTGGCATGCATTTATATGGAAGAGATATTATAAGAGCCAGCAGTAGAAACAAAATACACAATTTGCAGTATATGTTTTTGAGTGATACTATTAAAGAATCGACTGTGATATCTAACTAATTACATATTAAAATTATTATTCTTGTCTAAGGATCCTCTGTGAAATTCACAATAAAACTCTGGAGTGAAAAGGAAAAAAATCAAAAGTAAAGGAATTTATGGAAGTTCAAAAAACTGAAGGGAAAGGAAATTATATTGTTTATGTAGAAGATGCTTAAAATAGTGGGTGGGTGGGTAGAAATACTTCTATGCAAGAACTGAAATGTAACAGGGACATCCACATCATTGTAATGCAACTTTCCCCCCCCTCACATTATCCTTGATTGAGATTTTTTTTTTTCTTTTTTTTCATAAGAAAATTACCAGAAACTCTTTACTCAAAGGCATTTTGTGGTATTTTTTTGATTGCTTTTTTTTTGGGGGGGGGGGGATTGTTGTTTTTTTTCAGGTTGTTTTTTTTTTTCTCTCCTTATTTTCCCACTGACTATAAATGAAACACTGGTTGTGCTTCACCAATTTGAGTTATTTCTGGATTTGCTTCCATCCAGTAATTGAAGGAAGGATCTCTAAATATTACCAAGAAATAAAGTAAAAAAAAGAAAAAATTTACTAAAGAAATAGAAATATTATGTGCCAAAGGCTGTTTGACTTACTTACCCAAAGCAGCAAAATGTGACAGAATTTGTAATGGTCAATACAGCATAATGGTGCACAAGTGACAATAAAGAAGTGAATTTCCACAGGTGTTAAAGGGAAGCCCAGGTAGAATATGGAGGAAAAGGAAGCTGTGCCTTGTTTCATTTGATGTTGCTTTCCACTTTATGCACATTGGTTTATTTACTCCAGAGCATATCTGCAAAATATCAGGTGAATTTGGTTTTACCCCAGTGGACATCAGTGTAGTTTACTGCATACAGTGTAAAGCGATGAAGACGTTTGCTACAGTCCTGTATCACATCCCAAATCCTTATTCATTTGCTGCAGTGTGTGACATCTTAGGCACTGATTTTACTGCAGTGGAGATAAAACATATATTTGAAAGAACATATATAAACTTATATGTATGTATGCAAACATACGTTGGAGGACTAGTGACTTTGGTTTTTTTAGGTATGAGAAGATCCTGAAATTTGAAAAGGTCTTTTGCTCCTTTTTTTCTTTGGCTTTTGTGGTTTTCTCTTTACAGCACTAGGTACAGCATTTAGATTTGGGGTTCTACTTTTTAAAAAATGTTGCCGTTCAAGTACCATACTTACCCATCTGCTTAGTTTACTGTCACCACACAATTTTTTTGTGTGCTTAATGTGAAACATTTTCCAAAATACATTGCTGAACAAAAGCCTACATATTATCTCTGAGCCTGGGGAAAAAAAAAAAAAAAAAAAAAAAAGACCTATATATTTTTATTTTTGTCCTAATTTTCCTATGAATTTTCTATATGTCCTTTAGCATATGTTGTCATCTTCCCTTTTTTCTTGAATTGTCTCTGTAACAACTTTCCCTCTCTCATCTTCTATTGACAAAGATAATAGAAAACAATATTTTCTTGTAGGATTTCTTCTTGATCAGTACATCTATTATTTTTCATTTGTAAAATAGAGATAATAACATTCCTTTACTCATGGGAAGCTATACTGCTTAACTATGTATGAAATGTTTTGAAATCCACATTGTCCATGTGGCAGAATTGTTAAGAATTTGAATTTTATTAAAATGTTAGAAGGCTTTATAAATTACTATCTAATAAATACTGAAGATCTCTCCTATATTGCTAAAATCTGGAGGTTTTATTTTTAAGTACTCCCAAACTAATCAGTTCTTGTTCATATAGGTGCCGGTATATAATATGTATAATATCACATATAATTTTAAGGTAAGATTGATACCATTTGAGAAATCCAATAATTTAGTCTGTTAGAAGCACTCTAGAACTATTAACTAGACCCTTAACAGAGAGGTCATCCAGGTAGCCTAAATTATCAGCCTAATAGCTGAAAGAAGGATAGAAAGCCAGAATGTACAAAGGCACCTTTCTCCTTCCTCTCCTTTTTTTTTTTTTTTCAGTTTATGCTAAATAACTCTTGTTCATTCAGTCTTCTATTGTGAATCATGGATTTATTGACCTCTGATCATTTTTGCTTCCTTCAATTTGGCTCTCTCCAACTAGTTCTCATCTTTGTAAAACCAGCTGAGCAAATGCTGATGTGTAAAAAAAGGCTCATCTGTATAAAATTACAAAAAATATTTCAATTGGCTAATTATTTCAGTCTCAAGCGGCCAGAGAATCACCGAGATTGCTTCTGAAAGTATCTTTCTGTTTCAATGCTCATGTTAAGGGCTCTTCAGACTGTATGGTGGCTTTCACTGTGAATAAAAGCAGTTTTATAACACAGATAAATAAAAGAAAGTAGCCACATGACAGTGTTTCTGCAAGATATATGATTGGAAACAAAAACTTTAATAAAATGTTAGGATTAGCATGTTAATTTAATATAAGTGCTCCAAAATGTCTCTCATGTTATGATATTATAGTGATGACCCAAAGATATTGCAATAAAAACCTCTTAATTATCCTTTCAGTAATTGCTATTACTTATTTTAAGAGCATTAGTCAGTTCTGTGTTTTTTTCATTCCTGAAACTCCCTGCAAGAAAGGAGAGAAAATCAGACTAGATTGTGGAGTCACCTCTATTAGACACTATTCTATTCTGGATCTATTTAGTATTTTGTTGCTACAGCATTTAGAGATCCTTTGGCATCATCCATTTAATATTAAAATCTCCATAATGTCTGTAGGATTTCAAAGCCATTTTATTGTCAGGAAATCCTACTGAGAGAGAGAGAGAGAAAACAGAACTTAACTTTCCTTGTTATTTCCTTAATCTAAAATAGAAGCTGTTAGGACTTAATGCCAAATACCTCTTGTTCTGGAAAAATACTGCTGAGAGTCAATGCTTCCATTCTACACTTTTCAATTCTACAATGCTCTATTCTACACTTAACGTAAGGGTGCACTATTATGGGAGAAAGGGAATTTGCTGAATTGCAAAGTTCAGCTTGTAACTGATTTTATCCCAACATTTTCTTTTTTAAGAGTTATTGTTCACTCATGACTAACTGGTGTTTTGCACCTGTAAGTGCAGTTTCTCAGCTGAAATGGGTAAACTGATGGAAGCAAATCCAGAAATAACTCAAACGTTCAAACCTTAAATTTAAATTCATCCATTATTTTGTTTATAACAGTTTATTTGGGAGTTTTGCTTTAAGTCCTTACCATTTGGGGACCTTATTATATATTCCTTTATCTTACAACTAAAATGTTGTTGCTGTAAAATGGACTGACATCTCCAGGCCTGCATCAAATAAAATATACCAGGAAGATCCCAGTATATACTGGATTGTTTTATTTGGCAATATTTCCAGATGAATTTTTCCAGGCTGACAAGGGCTATCACTAAAAGTTAGTAAGATGACTAATAATAAGTAATTTCCATGAATGGATCTGAAACCACAGAACTGTTAAAGTCAGCTTTCCAAAATCCAGTCAACAGATTTATACTCTGCTAAAATTTCATCTGAGTGAATAACAATTGCAGATATATTTGTATACCAAATTTTAATGCATTTCTTGAATACACATCAGCATTTTCAAGACAAGGAATAGTACAGTCATAAAGCACTTGTTCTATTAGAGGCCCTGAAGTTTTTCTTTGAAAGAAACAGTTGAATAAGTTAGTATTTACAATTCTATGGGAGAAGTCTGAGGAGGGATTCAGAAGAAAAATGGATGAATGCCAGTGGCAGTAGTTCAGAAATTATTTGCAGTTTATTATTCTGATCTCTCTTCAACAAAATTATAAATTGATGTTACTGAGATTCATAAAAATTATATATAAATCTTCGAACAAATCCTGCCACATTAAAAAAACATGAAATTAAAAAAATGTAACTCCTGAAACAAGAATGTTGCTATTTTGATTCTATCCCTGTGCACTTGTGTATTACAAAGCAGCCTTAAAATTACATGCCCATTCATGAACATAGTCACAAGACTTTTCGATTATTCACTCCAATGCAGAAGGCTGCTAACTGATGTTCATAGAATCATAGAATCATAGAATCATGATCTTAAGGTCCTTTCCAACCCTAACTATTCTATGATTCTATGATCATCAAGTTCCAACCCCCCTGCCATAGGCAGGGACACCTCACTCTAAACCATATCACCCAAGGCTTCATTCAACATGGCCTTGAACACTGCCAGGGATGGAGCATTCACAACCTCCCTGGGAAACCTATTCCAGTGCCTCACCACCCTAACAGGAAAGAATTTCCTGCTTATATCCAATCTAAACTTCCCCTGTTTAAGTTTGAACCCATTACCCCTTGTCCTGTCACTACAGTCCCTAATGAAGAGTCCATCCCCAGCATCCCCATAGGCCCCCTTCAGATACTGGAAGGCTGCTATGAGGTCTCCATGCAGCCTTCTCTTCTCCAGGCTGAACAGCCCCAACTTTCTCAGCCGATCTTCATATGGGAGGTGCTCCAGTTCCCTGATCATTCTTGTGGCCCTCCTCTGGACTTGTTCCAACAGATCCATGTCCTTTTTATGTTGAGGACACCAGAACTGCACACAAGACTCCAAGTGAGGTTTCACAAGAGCAGAGTAAAGGGGCAGGATCACCTCCTTCGACCTGCTGGTCACGCTCCTTTTGATGCAGCCCAGGATATGGTTGGCTTTCTGGGCTGCAAGTGCACACTAAAGCAGGCTCATGTTCACTTTCTCATTAACGAAGAACCTCAAGTCCTTCTCCGCAGGGCTTCTCTGAATCTCTTCTCTGTCCAACCTGTAGCTGTGCCTGGGATTGCTCCAACCCATGTGTAGGACCTTGCACTTGTCATGGTTAAACTTCATGAGGTTGGCATCAGCCCACCTCACAATCATGTCAAGGTCCCTCTGGATGGCATTCCTTCCCTCCAGTGTATCAACCGAACCACAGAGCTTGGTGTCATTGGCAAGCTTGTTGAGGGTGTATTCAATCCCACTCTCCATCTCAGCAACGAAGATGTTAAACAAGACCAGTCCCAGCACCAATCCCACTTTACTTTCTCTCTAGGTTGTCTAATCCAGCTTTTGCTCCATCTGATTTACTTATCTGGCTCAACACCATGTTCGTCCCCTGGTTAACTGATTGCTCTCATATCTCAGGTCACCATCAGTTTGGTTTCACTTTCTTTTGTGTTTACTACTCTTATGATATTAGAACCATCTGTCGAAATAATAAACATTTATACTACAACAAATATGTGTGCAGAATTCAGCTTTTGAGGGGGGAAGGAGCCAGGGTTATCTTAATGAGGGGGTTCAAAAAGCCTATTTATGTCCCTTGCTCTGTAAAATGCAAGCAGTAAAAAGTTGTCTTCTTTATTATTTATAGATAGCGCATCATTTTGACCAAAGACAGTCTGGGAACCAGAAGAGACTACATGGATAAGCTGTGGATGGAAAATCATTATCTGTAACCCTTTGAACCAAAAATAACCCAATCCTGTGCTGAACTGCTTTTTAATGAGGAAAAGTCAGGAGAGAGCAAACTCCTTTCTTTAAGCAGCATGTCAGTGTGCTTAAAAAAGTGCTCTTGGATAAGTGATTGTTTATTACAAGCATCCACACACCACAGATGCAGGTCTCTGCTACCTGTCCTTGAGGAGTGTGGCTTGCTCTCCAGCTGGTTAGCATTTACGCAGCAATCAGCAGGAAAGACTAAGTGAATCTGCAAAGTGTTCCAGAGTAGCTCAGCAGAAAAATGTTCTCTCCTCTGCATTCCTTTGGGCTGTTCAAATAAATTCTAATCAGGCTTCAGCAGCACTGGCCATTACACGTGCATTCACCATTGCATAGGTCAGGAAAAGATTGAGCTGTATGAAATGTTAACAGTGATAAAGACCAGAAGTATCTTGTGGAGGTGAAATAGTGAGATTTCTCTATTCAAAGAAGGATTATACCCTTTCACCTATTTCCATGAAGTATTTAAATGATCATTTAATAACCAAGAATGATCATAATGGCTTTCCTGGAGGGGGAATGAGGTAGGGGTGGAGGTGGGAGGGAATAAAGGGTATGGAATCCGATCTATTAATTATTGAATGTCACACTACTAAATTTGTAAAGGACAAGATAACATTGTGTTGCACTTTTTTTTTTTCCTTGAAATAGAAAATAGAATCCCACTATGTGTTACTACATTTACAGGCTGAATTAATGGGCTGTGGCTACTGGTATGAGGTTCAACAAGGCAAAGTGCCGGGTCCTGCATTTTGGCCACAACTATTCCATGTAATGCTACAGGATTGAGGCATTGTGGCTGGAAATCTGCTTGGTGGAGAAGTACGGGTGGGTGCTGATTGATGGCCACTGAACATGAGCCAGCTTATGCCCAGGCAGCCAAGTAGGTCAACAGCATCCTGGCCTGTATCAGCAATAGCATAGACAGCGGGGCCAGGGCAGTGATCATCCCCCTGTACTCAGCACTTGTGAGGCTGCAGCTCAAATACCATGCTCAGTTCTGGGCCCCTCGTTACACAAAAGACAAAGAGCTGCTGGACCAGGTCCAGAAAAGGGCAACAATGCTGGTGAAGGCTCTGAAGCACAAATCTGATGAGGAACAGCTGAGGTAACGAATTGTTTAGTCTGGAGAAGAGAAAGCTCAAGGAGGCTCTTCTCAGTGGCAAACAATGATAGGACAAGGGGAAATGGGTACAAACTGGAACACAAGAGATTCCACTTAAACTTGAGAAGAAACTTCTTCTCAGTGAGGGTGACGGAACACTGGAACAGGCTGCCCAGGGGGGTTGTGGAGTCTCCTTCTCTGGAGACATTCAAAACCCGCCTGGACACGTTCCTGTGTAACCTTATCTAGGTGTTCCTGCTCCAGCAGGGGGATTGGACTAGATGATCTTTTGAGGTCCCTTCCAATCTCTAACATACTGTGATACTGTGAAGCCCTTATGACTCTCTACAGCTACCTGAAAGGACATTGTAGTGAGGTGGGAGTCAGTCTCTTCTCCCAAGTAACAAGCAATAGGATAAGGGGTAGCAACCTCAAGTTGTGCCAGGGGAGGTTTAGACTGAATATTAGGAACAACGCCTCCCAGGGAAGTGCTGGAATCACTGTCCCTGGAATTGTTAGAAAACTGTAGATGAGGCTTTCATTGACATGGTTTAGTGATGGTCTTGGCAGTCCTGTGGTAATGGTTGGACTTCATGAGCTAAAAGGTCTTTTCCAACCTAGTTGATTCTATGATTCGATTCTATGTTTCTATGAAACCAGATACAAAGCAAACAACAAGCAAAGGTGTCACAAGTACCAAGCATTTCTGTTTGGTCTACTTGTAGCTGCTTAAAATAAATTGTGCATTGAGCATTAAATCAACCATGGTGTATTTCTATACAAATGCAAAGGGTTAACTTATACTTGCCAATGTTTATTTTCATGTAATCCCAAGATGATCTGGACTGAAATATTCTAAGTGGTGATTATGAGTGGCTTATCTAGAGTACCTGGAAGGGAAGTAACTGTAATAGAAACCATGCACTTAACAATGAAATGCTTGTAAAATGCAGTGTTTATATCTGTTACACTTGAATACAAGACAGATTCTGTTTATTTCCTTCAAATGAAAAAGGAATCTTAATGCAAAATCTTATCTTAGTGTTAATTTGGTTTAGTTGTTAAAAGGCTGGTTCCCCACACTCCCTCCTTAATATCTTCCAATCTGCCAAAATACTCTAAATTCTGCAGAATAAACCCGTATCCTGGCTCAATGGACTATAAAGCTCTTGCCTCCCAGTTTCACTTGGCTGATTTTTTCTTTTATTTTTCTGAAGCACCTAGACAATGACATGTTTACTCTCAACTTCACCAATTCATGATGACAAGTTTCCTTTCTTTCACTTTTGTATTGGTTTATTTTATTCTTGTTGTCAATCTTTATTGACTACAGAAAGAAGTACTTCTTGTTATTGGCATTTAATCCATTACAGTTTGCTGGACAAAATTTTATCATTTGCTTTTTTAGAATTTGCAAATATTGGCTGCTATGTTCTCTACAAGTATTCCATGTTCTCTGTCACTCATAACATGTAACTATACATAAAATGGGTGCTGTTTGGCACAAAGAAACTTTGTGAATATACTTACCAACACCATAAGACAGCTTCTTTATACCTTAACAATGGTAATAGTGCACAGGAGTTCAGGGTTCATAGATCTAATGGCTTAAAATGGTTTTCAGTTAGAACTCTAAGTGCTAGCTACTCACATTTTTATGAGTCTGCAGCTCTGAAAAGGAAAGTAACTAATGATTAGCCACACTATCACAGAAGAAAGGGATTTCCCTCTGTGGGAAGAATATTATAGTTGTAGGGGAAAAAAATTAAAGGTTTAATAATATTCGTTGTTGAAAGACTGTTTCAAAAGGCCTGCAGTCTGGAATGTTAAAAGAAAGGATGCTATAAATATTACAACGTTTAATCCCTAGTAAGTATAGAAGGGAAACACTTTCATCCTGCTGTCTGGGCAATTAGACACACCTCCTCAAAGCACTCGGTAACAGAAATTGTTCTCTGCTAATTCTTATTGCTTTGTACTCTGGCAAAGCTCTGGAGTTTTCCCCTTTATACTTTCAAGAACATATGGAAATTCAGATTTGTAAACAAAGCAAAACAAATAACTCTCACAGTCCTTTCTATTATACAGACGTATTATATTGTAGAGATATTTTGCCAGATAGGCAAATTTTGCGACATGGGCAAAATTCTGCTGATGTTTAGGCAAACAAAATCAGAGGAGGTAGTTTAGAGGATATTTTCCTATCACTTTTCTTGACTGTTTGTCTTTAGGTTTAATGTTACTTAAACAGACACAACATTCCTAACACTGTTCCTGGCTGTAATTTTGATGACCATGGCACTGTTCAAAACCCTAAGTGCATTATGACCCTGTGGTGCTTGTCACTGCAGAAACAGAGAACAGATAGATGGTCTCTACAGCTCTTTCAGGGTCCCTATCTTTGCAGCCTGTTGCCTAAAACAAGAAAAGAAAGGCAAATAGAGGTTAGCAGAGAAGCAGAGCAAATATTGATCCAGTATTGTCCTTGGCATATTGGGAATTTAGCAACTATGTTTTTTATATGCATTACAGTTATGAAAAGCTTTTAAGAAAAAATTAACAATAGTTTTGGGGATGCAAAATGACGTGGTTGCAGGCTTCCACAAAAAGAATGAATGCTCGCAAGACTAGGATATGATGCAAAGAGCTGTAAAAGCAGCAAATATCCCTTCTTTAATGTAGCAGAGGAGATGCAGGGAATAAGCAGCAGATGTGCAGTCCAAGCTGAGGGCTTAAAGAACATTTTTGATGAAGAACGCTTTATGGATGGCTGCATGCATGGTAAGATTGCATGTATTGGTGACAGAGTGACCAAGCAACAAAATAAGGAATGAAGTTCGACCTGTTTAATTTAATGAATGGATAGGAAAGAGCCTTCATAGTCATAGAGTCTCTGTTTAAGCATAACGAGGACATGGGGACAAGAAAAATATCTGAATGTAAATTTTTATTCTGATTGTAGTCTTCAGTGGCAGTCTTGCCAGTGATTAATCAGTGAGATTATTAAGATTAGCTGTACTTTCTTACAAACTTTTTCAATATTTTGTAACATTTTTTGAAATAAAAGTGCTGGAGATCAATGATGGTTTATTCTGGCTGAATCAGTAAGCTAGGGAACACAACACTTCAAAAGGTAGTTATGGCTTCCAGAGCTCCTTTTAGAGTATAATTTCACTGCATGCACAAACTTTGTCATTAAAGGAATCGTAATTCAGATGGCATTACTGTGAGATATTGGAAAGAGTTGATATGAAGTACATATGTCTCCCTCAAGGTTTTCTGTGGTATAATCTGTAACAGTAATAGACTTTCTGTCCCACTGTATGTATCCCACTGTATTTCTCATTGTATGAGAAAAATGACTGCTACTGTTGAACCCAGGACAGTTGTCACAGCTAAAGCCTTTTGTGCTGGTAGCCAGGAAAAGATGAAAGTCCAGGTTAGGCCATGTCAGATCAGGAACAAGAATAAACCCAGAAAATATTAAAAATGAGAAGTATATATTTTTTTCATGTTATATAGTGAGCTTTGCATACAAGGGGAGGAATCAGAGTGTGACCATTTCTTCTGTTTGTTATTCTGGGGTACCAGTGGTAAAGAGAAAATAATGGCTTTCTCTTTGCAAGACACGTATGTGGGACATGTGCTCCCTGTAGTTACTACCAATGTCTGGCAATTTCTTTGTGCTGGCAGGCCTTTCATTCCCAGTTTCTACCCTGTTAGACAGTTATGCAACAATAGTTATATATGCAACAATAGCTATATACAATAAAGAAGTATGCATATAGACATTATGCTTGGTCTACTGATATTTTCTTAATATACCAAGTTGTATTTATGCATCTTAGCTTTCCTTCATGAGAAGGCAATGGGTTTAATTCTGTAAGGCATCAATAACTGTATTTCTGGCTAAAACCTGAATCAAAACAGTATAAAAATGAAACACAGAGAAGTTCTGTGAAAAGAATCTCCTGAGATAAACACTCAATAGGGCACTCTGAATAAGGTTTTAAGCAAAGTCAAAGATGTAAATGCAAAACTTAGCACTTTATAGTAGTCCAAGAAGGTTGAGAGTTCAGAAATCAATATATAGATCACACTGATATTTAGATGACAGTAATATTGATAACATTCTCCCTGTTACACAAACACTGCAGAATATTTTCATGAAGTCAGGAGCTTATTTTTTACTGCATTTCTTACTTGATAAATCCTCTTTCACAAAATAAACAATTCTAAACCAGCATCATCTAGGAACCCCCAGGAAGGACAACCATTAATTTTGATAAAAAATTGCCAGGAGCAGTACTTATAAAAGAATTAATGAAACAGAGTAGCTTAATGAATTACTCTGTGGAAACTTTAGCTGGACATACATGAACTAGTTATACCATATGCAGCTGAGAAAAAAAAGTGTGTATGGCAACATATGATTCTAACATGCAGCTGAATAAAGAACAATTATGAATAAGGTTTGCTTTATTTATATTCCCACTCCTTCAGCCCAGATTTTTCTCTTAAAAAAGTGAAAATACATCTTTACTGCTACAAGCTGTTTTTATAAATTCAAACTTTTTCTAGTCTATTCATCACAATTAAATGATGGCTCCTTACCATGGCTTGGGTCTTTTATACACCTTATGTGCACATATAGATCATAAGTAAGGGGTAGAATATTGGGATCATCTATCAGGAACTGCTGGGTGATACAGATAATGGGGAAGTAGATTAGTCTCTTCTAATTCAGGCATTTAAAGAACTCTTTATGGTCCATGGAGAGAAATAAGGGTATCCAGTATATGATTCATTTCTTCCTAGATCTAAAACAGATCAAACTTATCACCCTCTAGTGAAACCTATTTCTCTCCATCGACTATCATGGGAGTACAGAATAACTGGCTGCTTCTTAAACATCTAGCATGAGGTGAGAGAAACTCATACCTTGGGACTCTTCCCTACTCAAACAAATTACCTGATCGGTAAGGTTGTCTTTTCATTTTTGTCCACTGAAGAAACTAATTTTCGGTTCTGAAATTGGAACCAGCTCTGATTCCCAGACCCATCATTACTTAAAATGTTTCCCTATGTATATCAAGAAATTAGAACTAGTTAGTGTTTAATAAAATAATTGGAATAAGGGCTAGGAAGTTAGAACCAAGTATCAAGTCAGGACACTATATCAAGTTAGGGCGTTACACTCTGTATGGGTGGACAAAGCTATGAGTCAAAAAATGATTCCATGATTGGGCTCAGAGGACAGTGGTTAATGGGTCATTGTCTGTCTGGAAGTTGGTAATGAGTGGAGTATTGTAAGAGTCTGTGCTGGGACCTGTCTTGTTATAGTCTTTATCGACAACCTTGAGGAGGCATCAGCACACACACTCATAAAGTCTGTAGATGGCAGACTTTGGAGGGCTGGTCAACAGGCTCAAGGGCAGGGCTGCCCTCCAGAGAGAAGTAGGTAGGCTGGAGAAATGGACTCAGTGAGAGTTTTTGGAATTCATAGAGGACATGTGCAAATTCCTGCACCTTGAGAGGAAGAATCACTTGCAACAATACAGGCTGGTGTCTGAGAGCTGGGGAGCAGCTTTGTGGAAAGGGACCTTAGGGTTTTCTGGACAGCAAGCATGAGCCAGAAGTGCCCTTGATATGATATATTGAACACCCACAGTTGGTAGCCATAGTTACATGTGTAGTGATTAGAAGGAATGATACAGCAGATATTATATGTAGATTACAACCAATCACTGTAACAGGGAGTATGCTACCTTGTAACTTTTTCGTGTAAATGTAACAAGAAAGCCAGCATTGAAGTGCTTTGTGGAAAAGTCCACAAAAGCCTGAATGGACACAATACCTCTTCTGAGTGAGTGGCATGAATCTGCTTTTTGGACAACACCCTGGCAGCAAAGAGACACAAAAGCCCCTTAGGCTACATTAAGTGGATCAAAACCAGTACATAGAATGAAGGTATTATCCCTTTTACTTGTCTCTCAGACCACATCTAAAGTACTGTATCCAGTTTTAGTGTCCCCAATACAAGACAGTCATCTGTATTTGGAGTGAGCTCATCAGATGGATATTATGATAGCTCAGAAGCACTTGCTTTGTGAGGAAAGGCTGAGGGAGAGAGATTGGCCAGTCTGGAGAATAGATGACTTTAGAGCAATTGAACTGCAGCTGTCAGTACTGAAGGGGAGGTTATTAAGAGGGTGGAGCAAGGCTTTTACAGTAGTGTATAAAGAGTGATACAAAAAGGGCATAAACTAAAACAAGAAATATCCAGGGGGATGTAAGGAGAAACCTTTTTTTTCCCATGAGAACAGTCAGATATTGGAACTCAGAGAAATGATGCAGTACCTCTATCCTTAAGGGCAACCCAGCTGGAAGCTAGACTTTCTGAGGTTCTTTGCAACCTGAGTAAGTCTATAAGCAGTATCATTTTCTGAATATACATGGTGAGAAAAAGAGTGATAGCTGGTGGTCAATTTTTTGGTTAGTTAATCCCTACTTAGGCATATTATAAATTTATCAAGCTTTTTAAGCTCATCAGGTTCTACTTGAAAAGGTTCTAATGCTCATATATAAAAGGCTGTTCCAGAACATCTTTGCTTTAACAGTTGTAAATCTTTTTCTAATTTGTAGCCAAAATTTATTCGTGATTTTTGAGTTCTGGTTTTGTGCCAACTTAGTGTTTAAATTTAAGCTACTCTTGTACCTTCCTGATATTTACCCACTTGGTGTACTTATAGGCAGCGTCACGTTATCCTCAGTTTTCATTTTGTTGGGCTAGTGAAAAACAGGTTTTACATACTCTGTCAGAAGACAGTTTCTTCATTCCCTTGTTCATGCTACCTGCTTATTTTGATACCTGTCCCATTCATTCCTCTTGAACAAGTGGCTAAGGCTGGCCGCTGCTCTGTGTGTTTCTGGGAAGCTTTCAGTTGTACAGGATGACACATGTTACCTTCTCAGGTAGCCAACTTCTTTCTGATTGAACAGTGGCTTACAATTTCATACAGACATTGCATAATACTAGGTGAAACTAACCAAACTTTGGCTCCCCAGCCTTGCTTCATTGCTTAGCCTTGTGTACTGCATTAACAAGGGAGTGCTTGAAACCATATGTGGCCTTAGGGCCCATCTCACATTGTGAATTTGAATGCACCAATATTTACCTGTTCAGCATATGAGCTCACAAAAGAACAAACCATTTTCTAAATGTGTCATCTCACAAAGGAGGAGCAGTTGCTATTTGGAGTATTTTCATCTGTACTGAAAATGTCAGGTTTGCTCCAAAGCCAGCAGTACCGGGGAAGGAAAACTACTGATGGCACTCACAAATCAGCAGGCATCCAGATATTCTGACCTCCTCAGTAAATTTTGTCAATCTAGCATACCTTTGAATAATTAAACACCTATTGTACAAGCATGACAAGTCCAGTGACCAAAACACTTATGACACAAGTCCCAGTTAGCAATGTTTTCTATTGCATTGGCAAAATACTAACATATAGAGTCCCGTCTCCTCTTAAAAATGTATAAGAACAAGATAAATTATTCATGTAGAACTTACAGAATTGCTTCTGATTCAGTTCTTTAAAGCCTGAAAAGCACATCTGGACATGCATCAGTAAATAAATAAGCTAGGCTTCCTGGGAAACAGCTTGTACTTTGGAAATAACCACATAATTTGAGATCAGGGTGACCCTAGTATTTAGTTGAATTATGTTAAAGCATCCCATCAACAGGAATTAAAAGACCCAAGCTGAGACGAATTTGCTGACCTGGTGAAAACTGGTATTTGCAATGCTGATTTGCTAGAGGGGCAACAGCCTTACCCAGTTAATTGCATAAATTTATTTATTGGTTATCCCCTTTAGTATTTCTGTTGGCCTTAAAATATTCTCAAAGCTGGGGCATTTGAAAGACATTCTAGAAAAAAATAATAACTTGCAGTATTCAAGCATGTCAGCATACCTAGATGCAGATAAGTATGTCCAACAATCTAAGATGCGAATGGAAATTGTAATCATAAACATACAGCATACAGATCTTTTTTGTAGATGTAAAGTTTAGATTGTTTACACAATTTCGTATTTTTTTTTAAGATAAAATGAAGGTTTGAAGAAGGCAAACAAAAAGGAACTGGAGTGACACTAAAAACAATAACATATTTACTTTGACATATAAGTTGAAATTTTCAACAGCAACTTATCAATATTATTATTTATATGCAAAGAGAGGAAATTAGGAAGTCACCTTATAAGCTTATTTCAGGAACAAGTATCAAGATAGATTTCTAAGAAATAGTTTGATTTTCTATAAGCCTTGATATTTTCTGTCCAGATTCTTCAGCTTAAAATTATTTTAATTTTAAATTAAAAAAACCCAAACCAAAAAATACCCCAAACTAAGGGTTTAAATATAGTTGTGATAGTACTGACAGCAATATACAGTAAAGGCCAGTACAAGCCTAAAGTGATGCAGAAAATGTGTATGGGTTGCTAAAATCAGAATCCTAGTACAATTGAAGGAAGTCAGTGAGAAAATCCAAAGCATAGAGAGCTATTTGGCTAACCACAGGTAAGGACTACTCAGCTACTCAAGTAAATGGCTAGTGACTTTTGAAATATCTTAGGATATAAGGCACATCCACATGGGGCTAGGAGATTTGACACAGGGTGTGATGTAGATTCATGCCTTTATGGGATAAGCTGAATACCCTATGGGATAGCTTAATGTATTCAGTGTTTAAGAGCTGATTCCCATGCTTGTGGACAATGTCTGAGTTGGGGATTTTAAGCTCTGCACAGAGCCTAACCTGACTATTCTAACTACCTCCTGAGGTAAAATGATTTGCATCCTTAAAGTGACAGCTGGTATGAAAGGACTTTAGACAACCATTTTACTTGTGCATTTCTGCATTATATACATGTACAGATGAATCTCACAGGTGTTTGAAAAACTCACTCTGATAGTTCTCAAGCTCTACTGTGAACTTTTAAGATGTTGGTACCTGTATTACTTCCACAGCTCCCTTGCCTTCCTCCAAAATCATTCCAGTCTGATGGACAGGGTAAGGTTCTTAGCTGAGCTCAACCTGAGACAGTTCCCACCCATAGCTCCTATGTCCTGAGCAGATGCCTAACCTAGCTGTCAAGGCAGGACTCTTAGATCCAGCAGAAAAACACATCAACACCACAAATTGTAATCAGTTATGATTCCAAGCACTGCAGCCTGGATTGTTCATAGATTTTCTATAGATTTTTTTTTTTTTTTTTACATAAACCCAGGTATAGTAGTCACTAAATTTGAGGCTGTTTCTGCTTGTTAGAATGAACTGATGTTTTCATAATACTATTTTGATACATTCTTTATCAAACTAACAAGACTAAGAGACATGCTGAGAACACATACATCATGAGCGAGGCAAATTATTTCAACACTGATTTAGAATCATCGAGCTGTGTTTGTGCAAGCTAAAGTGCAATTTACTTTCCTGTCTGTATTCAGCAATTTATGAGTGCTTCAAGACACCAATCAATATTAGACTAGTCACTCATCAGGACCAGCAGTTTAGTTCAGTTCATTGTACAGTCCACTATATAGGTTATACACATATATAAATGTGTATATATATGTGTGTGTATATATATAAATGTGTATATATATATATATTTACACAACATATGATGTTTAAAAATCAGGGAAGAAATTTCAAGAGGGTTGCAAAATATACAAGATTATAGTCGACTGATAGAAAAATTAATCAGTTTTTGCAATGGCTCTACATTTATTAAATATATTTCCACCAAACCTTTTATTCTCTGAATAATTGACAGGGTGCAGTTGAGGTCAATGTAAGGTTTTGCCTCTCATAAAAGAGTTCTAATGCACATTTTTATGGTACAGGGTATTTTTGTAAGTATGCTACTCTCACTTTTCTTCAATATAGTAGATATGAGCTGTTGGAGGACAATAAACTGTCTTAACTGTTGAAGAAGGGACTGACAATTTCTTTACATCCACTCACATATTTTTCTTTTGTTGCTATTAGATATAAATAGATATAAATAGTGTTTAAGTTTACATTAAGTAGTGTTTAAATTTACATTTTTTAAATGTTTGTGATCATTTATAATCAGGTGTAATGAAGGATTTACTGACCTGTAAGGTAGCATTAGGATGCATGTTTTTGCGATATGACATTGCTAGCCTGACAGCATAGTTAACACCCCTTTTTTCTTTGAAATTTTTTTTGCATTGCTCCTTAAAAAAAAAAAAAAAAAGGGAAAAAAGAGTGAGCCTCCACCAGCTGTAGGTATCAAAGATTAGAAGACAGTTCTAGCAAGTTTAACACAGAGACTCACCTCTGAGCTTTTAAAATTTGTCCTCATTCTCATCATCTCTTTCCCTGTTGGAATTAGGCAGACCATAACAACTGTCAGTGTCTGTAGTTCCCATACTGTTTGCTGGAATCCACCCTGAACATACTGTTTCTATAACTAAACAATTTTTACTTTGTTATGGTTCAATGTACAGGTTGGTGGATTGATCTTGGCCAGCTTAAATGCCCACCCAGCCACTCTCTCACTCCCTCTCCTCAACAGGATGAAGGAGAGAATTTAGATGAAAAAGCTCACGGGTTGACATAAACACAGGAAGATCACTTACAAGTGACTTTGATGAGGAGAGCAGACTCATCTTGGGGAGAATTAATTTAATGTATTGCCAACTGAAATAGATTTGGATAGTGAGAAACAAAGGTGAAAACAAGCCCCAATCTTCACTCTTCCACCTTCTATCTTCTCTTACTTTGATAGATGCTGGGCTTTTTCGCACACTTTTTTTCTTCTCTCTCACACAACCACTGTGCAACATTTTTTTACCCTCTCTTAATAGTTTCAGGCAAGTGCCATCATCTTGGCTGTCTGGCTCAGTTGTGCCTTGTGGTGGGTCTGGTGTAGAGCTGGCTGCAGCTGGCTGTGTCTGGCACAGGGTAGCCCTGTCCTCTCCTCACAGGAGATGTACTTCAGCTCCTGCTGCCAGCATATGGACATATACACACAATGCATACACAGAAGAACATTAAGAAAAAATATGAATTAAAAAGGTACTAAAAACATCATCAGATGCAGCTTCAGCATAACTTGTAACAGCCAGAGAATGATTGTACTTATTTTAGTTTAATCTCTCTTCAAAAAGTGAATGAAACCTGGATTGCTCTAGGAACCTTTATTTAATGTCTCTGCAAGGCCTTTGAAAGAAAGCATCTATTGCCTCTTTACCTTGTGAATTTCCAGACTGGAAATGTTCTCAGCAAGGTTTGAGACATGTTTGCATTACTTATCTCAACTGCTTGCATACTTCCAGATGGTCATACTGGTGTTCTGAAATGTCTTTGCAAAAGAAAGCAAGTGAAGTGGGTGATTGATAAACATTTGAATGGATTCTATTTCCTGCAGAGAGGAAATCAGAGCTCAGCATGTGTTTTAAAATGTTTGTTAAAAAAAATCCCATATAATTTCAGCTCTAATCATAAGTGAAGATTGATACTTCACTTTGATTTGCATAGCTTATCCTATTATCTCCTAAATTTATTTTATCAGAATAATGAAAGGGTTGTAAAACTACTTAGAGGTGCTTGGACAAAATTTAAAAGTATTAGCATTCTGGGAAATTTAAATATCTAATCCCTTCATTTTATAAGGGTCAAAATATAGTTTATTCAAAATTAAAGAATGGTAACATCGGGAAAGCAAGTGTGTAGAGCACAAACTGTCCAGGCATTAAACTTTGTGTTGATATTGGAATATGTTCATACAGCCATTTAGTAAATTGTGTGTCCAGACTCCTGAAAAAATATTCTAATGAGATGAAAAAAAAAAGTTTCTGAGCTATATGCAATTTCTTATTACTTTAATGTCATTAAGACTTATGCATACCTTTAGAGCACTAACATCTGTTTTTGAAAATAATTGGAAACATATGCTATTCAAAATACAATAACTTTTTTTCAAAACAGCATTTATTTTGATGAGCAAATTCAGTGTAGCACAAATGCAAGTTTGGGGGTTGGATCAAACAGCAGCTGTATACCTTTCCAAGTAGCTACTCCTCCATTCACAGCTTAATGGTACATTAGTCACAGCTTGCCATTTGAGCCTCTCCCACCACAGAGAAGCAAAAGAACAGCCTGGCACTGGAGTCTGGGATAAAAGAGACATTAGGAAAGCTAAAGAGAGCAATTAACACATGACAATGAAATTATCCTTTGTGCTTTGGATACTTGGGTTCAAAGGTTACAGACAAAATCACCTTCCTTTTCCAAACATCTGCTGAATCTTTGTATAATTATATATTTTTATATATATATATATATGCAGTAGTGTACACAACTGCTTAAAACAGATGGAGGTTTGATCCAGTGTCTGGCACAAAAACACTGGCAGGATCTCATTGACACTGACACGATTCAAGACTAAGATGTACTGAAAACATTTCTCAGCATGCCCATGAAATATACCTGTTTCCTTAGCTCTCAAAGTCTGTGTGAGTGTGTGTGTTACAAGCATTGCAGTTTGTGATTTTTTTTAGCGAAACTGCTAAAAATTACACAGAAATTCTATCAAGTGTGGAAGTTTCTGCACAAGAAATGTTTTTAATAAACATTAACAAGATCTAGTCAAGGAACCTCATGAAGGTCATCTCCTAGGCCAGATCTACTTACTCCTAAATCCCACAAAAGCCTATAATCCACAGAGTATCAGAAAACAGAAAAGACTGACAGAACAGAACAGGTTTGCCTAACTCTAAGACTTTTGAACAGTTTTTCTCAATGGTTAAATTTAGGTACCCCCACATGCTCAGAAACACACTGTTGCAAGAAGAGAGATTCCTATCTCACATACAGCTTTACAGTTTGAAGTACAACATTGTCTGATGTCTGCCTAATTATCTGGAAAAAAAGTGTTGTATTATGTACCTACTGCCTACCTTTCCTAGAATGTCCTTAAGGCACACACTGAGTATGGAAGAGACCAAATTATAGTCTTTACAATTTCTTTACTCCCATGGTATATTCTAGGTTAAAGCATTTTTCATTCTTTTGAAACTTTCTTAATGCATTTGTTAAAGCCGTTTAAAGACCTCTCTACATTTACGAACAGGTTATGAGAGCAGCTGGGGAAGTGGAAATGAGAAGCCATGGCCAGACTGCAGTCAGATTGCTCCTTCTCAGCAGCCTGGATAATCTGTAGACCTTGGTGCCCTTGATCAGAAGAAATAGACACTTTCTGTTTCTAGGAGTGTTTCATGGATGAATACAAATATAATCTGGTATATGAGCTGTGGTAGCATCCGGATTCCCATCTTTGGCACTTCATATATAAGAACGTGTTCTTCCACTTGGAACTCTTCAGTACTGGCTCCAGGGAGGCCAGCTTCAGTAGCAGGGATGGAGGATTTCTCCTCTCTTGGAAATCTTTACATCTCTTTGATAGGAAGAGTTAAGACTCGTTAGACTAGTATGCAGAAGGTATACTGCTTTCATATAAAGTCAGTGGGAACAGGCTAGAGGTAAGTTTTATCTAACATACTGTGATTTCAACAAATAGTACATCTCAAAGCAATTGTATCTGTAGAATGAAATAGGTGACGTTGGGGTCCCAACATCCATTCATATGTGTTTGAGAATTTTTTACTTAGGCTTAGCTCTACTCTAGCTCCACAGACTGGATGATCACTGACAGTTGGGTTGCACTAGGTTCACTAAGAGTGTATAATTTGTGTTAGTTTCCTTCACATGGAATACACGTAGCAGTCCTGAAGTCTGGTCTGCCATGCAGCAAATGCACAGTAAAATGGGTATGACTGTGAGAATGTCTTCAAACAAGTATTCCTGGTCTAACTAAAATTCTAGCTAGTGTAACCTCTCCTGAAGAGCTAGGACAGGTGGTTTGCCTTTTCTTTAGGCTATCAGCCTGGTGAGATTTAGTTGCTAGGGAGGGGCAGCTAACGACATTTAATTTGCCATGTTCTCCAAATGCCTGTCCATTATGGATAGACTTCCCATATGACCTGCATCATATTTGCTAGCCTCACCTGTGTAATTCAGACACCACGGGGCATTTCTAATGCCAATAGATATCTGTCCTTTGGCTACTGAACCAAGTGCTTATACACTTATTTAAAGATGGCTTGATTGCCCTTCCCCTCTTGTTTTGCAGGGATGGGAGACACAGTTCTGGGCACAACTGTATGTGTTAGTCATGTTGCATCTGTTATATTAGTTATAAAGATACTTCCTAAATACTGGAGGTTAAGTAAGTTCAGCATCTTCCTCTGGCTGATTTAGAATACGGACAGGGGCCTGGAGTTCACTTTCTGCTGCAAGAGTGTCCTAACAAATAAACTATAGAGCCTGCTGCACTCAGGTTAAAGACACATACATAAGATTAAAAAAAAATCATAGGAGTGTCTGAAAATATTTCCATCATCATATGGAAAGCAGAAGTTTTTTAATTAGAACAGCAGTTGCCTATAGTTCCACCCCTCAGGAACTCTAATTAATGATACTTTGTTTTGCTTGAAGATGAGCAGTAAATATTTTGAAACTTTGCTTTCACCTTAAATAACATTAAAAAATAAATTTTTACAGTTGTTTTTAATGATGCTGTTGTGAATCCTCCTCATAGAAAGGAAAGTTTCACGCAGATGAATTAATACAGCCAATCTCCGTTACAAAGCAAAAAAAAAAAACAAAACACTGTGCGTCAATGGCTGTGCCTGCATTTAAAGGAAGGGCATGCAACTTCAGTATTTCCTTCCTCCTTGCATACCCAAATCATGCAGGTTTGCAACGATAGACAATCACTCCCATTCTTCGGGCCACAAAAAAATGAAAGGTAAGAACTACTTACACAGAAATTAGAGCCATAAAATGTGAACATTTGTCATTTTGTCTGACACTAGTCTTGTGCCTTTGTGCTTGCAGCTGTGTTATGGAATTTACATTCTTTTCAGAGATAATTCTGCTGGTGCCAGACTACAGCAATGGAGGGACAGATGGATTAGCAGAGTATACGCATAAAATATAAAAGCAGCATGGGAGCACATCATGCATTACAAAATCATAAGTGTATGACTTTCCTTTTATTGTTAGATTAGAGCAGAGGTTTGAACTCTTTGCTCATATTATTTCAGACCAGTAAGATTCAGCAATGTATACCTTCAGTATTATTTGGAAAACACTATTGTTCTTGTGTGTTAGGGCAGAGAGCTTTTGTCTTATTTTAGTATTTTAACAAAATGTGTAATATTCATTCTCATCACACAGTGAAATAACTCCATAAAAAAAAAGGATTAAAAAAAAGAAAGTCATATTTGGCTGAAGTTGTCATTTGTTAGATGATTATTCCTCCTCAATGATTTACCTTTGAGGAGAAACCAAATCTGCGTACACATAATATATTAGATCTATGCTAGATAGGTTTCATGCATAAAGTGAAAATTCCTCAGGAACTTGTGAATTTTACTTTACATTAAAAAGTCATGTTGAGTTTGCCATAGCAAGCACAAAGGGTTACATTTCCTACTTTTGAACAGTGGTGGTCACAACAAGTATAATTCTAATTATATATAGAGAGATTCTAATTGCAACCGGGTGTAGCATAAAACTCACAGGATCAGCAGAGTTGTGCAGAATCCTGCTCTTTAAATAGACATATTGAAAGTTCAACTTTACTAACTAATCCAGTAAGGATTAAGCCAAGGTAACAAAACTGCTGAGAGTCCTCAAAACCCCCTCCCCATAATTCCTGTTGTTCATCTCTTTTTAGAGTGATAATTCTGTCTGTCAAAAGACCGATAAATATCAATTTCAATTAAAACTTCTTTTTTTTTCAGATATGTTTGAGAGATTATAAAGCATATTTACTGGTGTGTCCTGGTTTAAGCCCAGCCGATAACTCAGAACCAAGCAACCACAAGCTCACTTCCCTCCCAGCCAGTAACTCCCCCTGCTCCTGGAGGGATGGGGAGGAGAATCAGAAGAATGTAACTCCCATGGGTTGAGATGAGAACAGTCCAGTAACTAAGGTATAACACAAACCACTGCTGTTGTCACCAATAATAATAATGATAAGGGAAATAACGAGGGAAGAAAATACAACCGCTCACCATCTGCCAACCAATACCCAGCCTGACCCAAGCAGTGATCTAGCCCTTCTGGGTAACTGCCCCCAGTTTATATACTGGGCATGACATGCTGTGGTATGGAATACCCCTTTGGCTACTTTGGGTGAGGTGTCCTGTCTCTGCTTCCTCCCAGCTTCTTGTGTCCCTTGTCACTGGCAGAGCATGAGACTGAAAAAGTCCTTGATCAGAGTAACATTACTTAACAACAACTAAAAACCTCTGTGTTATCAGTGTTGTTCCCAGGCTGAAAGTAAAAAATACAGCACTGCGCCACCTACTAAGAAGGAGAAAACAGACTGCTGCTGCTGAACCCAGGACACTGGTGTTAAATCTCAAATATGAAGGTTTTTAAGACCCTCTAGGAAGTAAATGCAGATATTGATTATGTTAAAGTTTAGTCTTCTGTATAAAACATTACCTAAAATATGATAAAATGTAGGAGAGGATCTTGATTCTCTTTAAATTTTCTGCATTACCAATAGCAAGTGGAGTAGTGAAAGCTTAGAATTTCATGCAAAAAATCCAAACCAAACCAAAAATAAGCATCCCACTTAGTGACACCAGACTATTCACAAACATATTTGCTGTGTTATTTGGAAATACCTTGCCTCTGTGTTCTAGATTGTTAAGGGAAATTACAGAGCTGAAAAGAATAGGCTAAACACCTTCATGGTCATTCCGCAGGTACCATGTTTTCATTGTAACAGTGTCTGTCTTTCATTAAGGCCCACAAATTAGCTGTGTAAATGAAATAAAAATGTAAGTTTTATCTTTGTGGTGTTTTTGCTTTTTTTTTTAGTCACTTGATTATTGTTATTTTATTTATATAGGCCAGTTTATCTTCTCAGAATTTAATAAAAACATTAGTTTTCTTTTTACAGGCTGAATAATAGAACTCATTGTTAAAATAATGTGTTATTTTAAATTTAAAGAGTCCATTGTTTGTGTTTTTTTTACTGCCTGTTACTCATAATGGTTGGATAATTGTTTCCAGTAAACTTGTTTGAGACCAGAAAGACTTTTTTCAGCCTTTATGTCTTAAAAATTCTACAATAATATATGGAAAGCACAAAATTATGTTTACCAGATACTTTGGAAGGGTTAATTTTTATTAATGATGCTGTGGAATAGAGCAGTAAGACTTTGTTTGTTTTTGTCTTGGCTTTTTTTTTTTTTTCATTTCTATTTATGGGAAGAGTTAGTACACAATCAGATTACCTGTTCAGTTTTTAAAGAAATTTAAAAAAATAATTAAAGAAATTAATCAATATAGAAAGAAAACTTTTTCTGTTCTCTAAAAAAAAGTATGACTCAGAAACTTTAAATTAAATAGCTATGCTTTCAGGTTTTAGAATTGGGCTACTAAACAGCTTAGCTATGGTTTGCCATTGACTAGTTCTTCAACCGCAGGAATGCTAAGATGTGTTGTGGTGTTTTTTTTCTGAGAAGCCAAGTGGTTTTCCTTAGCACCTATGGTTCTTAGGCACAATTCTTCTGTCAAGGGATGGGATGCATCTGGTAGTAAACTGTTTTTTAGGCTCTAATATACTACGAGGAAAATCAAGAACAATACAAGTAATTATGAGTGCTTCCTTACTCCTGCAAAACATAGCACAGCTCTAAAAGTGTAAAGAAAGGAACAAACAAATCAAAGACAAATATGTGATTACTGGTAGATTTAGGCTAGACATTAGGAAGAAATTCTTTACTGTGAGAGTGGTGAGACACTGGAATAGGGTACCCAGAGAAGCTGTGGCTGCCCCATCCCTGGAAGTGTTCAAGGCCAGGATGGATGGGGCTTTGAGCAACTGGTCTAGTGGAAGGTGTCCCAGGCCATGGCAAGGGGACTGGAACTAGATGAGCTTTAAAGTATCTCTCAACTGAAACCATTAGGTGATCCTATAATTCTATGATTAACAAACTAAAGGATATCAAACCCTGAAATGTTGTTACATTAAATTTCAAGATAGTCTCTTTTTTACTGTCACATGCAGATTCATCAGTCTGCGAGTTATCATCTAAGCATGTCAATCAGCCTCTAATGCCAGTTAGTCCTCCTCTGTGACAAATACAGTAACCTGGGTACAGGCGAAAATTCAATGACTGAGAGTTTCCAGCAATATACAAGCATATATAACTTCTCCAAGATCACCCTTCAAGTCTAAAATCCCCACAGACTGGAACTTTCTTAGCTATAGGTGAGAAGGAAAATTTAATTTTGGATTGCACAGTGCTGCCTCCAGTGGGTGCCTTCTGGGGAGTGAGAAAGATACACTTGGATTTAGAACACAAGACAGACTTTCTAAAAGTCCCCCATTTACATTATGCCATTGCCATTTAAAATATAACCCACTTCTAAAACAGTTGAGACAAACAGTATGTTTTGGTTTTGTTATTTAAGTTTTTCTAGATTTTGCCTATCAAAACCATAAGCAAATTCTCTACTAAGATTTGCATAGTGTATAAGGGCAAATATGTTGCACACGTGCCGCAATGACAGACATGCTGGGAGCTATCATCTCAAAGATCTTAGGAAACACTGTTAAAGATAGTAGATTCAGTGAAAAACAACAGGATATTTTCAGTATTTTGGTTTATACCATGCACCAAACATAAGAATTCCATATTCGCAAATGCTATGCTATTTACCCTAAACAGCCACAGTGAAATAGCAGGTGAGGACAATATTCTGAATTAATTCACTATTGGATGTGCCAATTGTTTTTCTTCCCCAATGCTACTTTCCTAATAGTAGACATTCTGCACTTCTATTATGCTAAGATTATTCTTCAAGGAAAAAATACACCAACCACCAAGATGGATCCAGATGTAACATTCAGATTCTCCTGTACTGGTGACATCCATGTGGTGGAAGAAATTTGGACCTTCTGTCAACACTTGTGATGAACCTGTACTATTTGTAGTTAATGGAAGCTGAAGTATGGTAGAAGTATACCTTAATAGGTTGGTTATTTTCCATTTCTGTTTTATATAGAAGATGCGAGGAAACACAAACAACAAGAAGAAAGGAAAATTTTCCCATAAACCAAAGAAGCCCTCTTTCAGTGTATTACAGATTTAAAGGCATTGCAAGACATCAAAGTAATTCACAATAAAATGGTTTTCTTCTTAAATTACAAGTTTGTTTGTTTTTTTCCCACTGACTATGTATTTTCCATAATAGCACATTATATTGGGTTCTCAGTGACATTAAACAATGAATGTTTTGTTTTAGGAATGTCATAAAACAGAATTATGGAAGCCAGTAATCTCTAAATAGTCTGTAAGATTTTTGTATAATTTGATAGTACCTGGAGAATCAATCTGTTCTAAACTTCAGCAGTTGCTTGGAGAACTGAAATTTCTACCGTGTTGGACCAGTGATTTATTTTGCTATATTACCTGCTCTTTTCCAGTGACTTTTGCTATAGGTCCCAGGGGAAGGCATAAGAACCTACCAAATACACATTTGAAAAATGATTTGCCACAGGAAAAAAGCCCTTCTTTTATTTCCAGTACTTCGGAAGACATGAGAGATATACTTTTAATCACAAGAAAGGATTTCTTATATATTTTTTACCTTACTTAGATGTTTTGGAGAATACATAAAGCTGCCAAACTTGTTTAGAGTTTTATTAATGCTGGGGTTATATAATGGTTATATTATAATATATTAACCCTTGAGCTCGATGACTGTGCAGAACTGTGCAGGCAAATTATGCAGTCTGTAATGCAATGGCAGGTAAGCAATAACTTTTCAAATTTCAAATCTGATATAACATCCTGGTTCTATCTGATACTGAAGTGGTTACTTACCAAAATGAGTTCCACCATATTACTTTTAATGTGACCTAAATTGGTTGTTAAAAAGCTGATGTTCCTGTAATTTTGAACTGAATAAGGAAGCTGTGATTTTACCTAACTGTTGGGATTAGAAAACAAACTGGATTTAATACTAAGAAAAAAATGGAGATTGAAGCAGTGAAAAAATTCTCTCATCTTTAATATTTATCATAACTAGCATTTATAACTGATAATATTTAATGATCTAGAAGATAGAAATTTTTATGAAGTACAATCTTGTATAGAAAAAACATTAGATGCAATGTGAATGCCTGACAGCCTCTTCTTATGTAAAGAATATCTTCGTAGCATATCCTTGCTTCTTATAAATACATACCGGTCAGAGATATACGGATATAGAATCATAGAATCTTAGAATCATGGAATAGTTAGGGTTGGAAAGGACTCCAAGATCATCAGGTTCCAACACCCCTGCATGGGCAGGGACTCCTCACACTAAACCATGTCACCCAAGGTTCTGTGCAACCTGTCCTTGAATACCATCAGGGATGGAGCATTCACAGCTTCCCTGGGCAACTATTCCAGTGCCTCACCACCCTCACAGTAAAGAACTTCTTACTTATATCCAATAGAAACTTTCCCTGTTTAAGTTTTAACCCATTACCCCTTGTCCTGTCACTACAGTCCCTAATGAAGAGTCCCTCCACAGCATCCCTATAGGCCCCCTTCAGATACTGGAAGGTTGCTATGAGGTCTCCACGCAGACTTCTTTTCTCCAGGCTGAACAGCCCCAGCTTTCTCAGCCTATATTCATACAGGAAGTGCTCCAGTCCCCTGATCGTCCTCATGGGCCTCCTCTGTACTTGTTCCAACAGTTCCATGTCTTTTTTATGTTGAGGACACCAGAACTGCACACAGTACTCAAAGTGAGGTCTCACAAGAGCAGAGTAGAGGGGCAAGACCACCTCCCTTGACCTGCTGGTCATTCTCCTTTTGATGCAGCCCAGGATACGGTTGGCTTCCTGGGCTGCAAGCACACACTAAAGCCAGCTCATGTTCATTCTCTCATCAACCAACTCCCCAAAGTCCTTCTCCACAGGGCTGCTCTGAATCTCTTCCCTGCCCAACCTGTAGCTCTGCCTGGGATTGCTCTGACTCAGGTGTAGGACCTTGCACTCAGCATGGTTAAACTTCATGAGGTTGGCATCTGCCCAACTCACAAGCATGTCAAGGTCCCTCTGGATGGCATTCCTTCCCTCCAGCGTATCAACCGAACCACAAAGCTTGGTGTCATCAGCAAACTTGCTGAGGGTGCACTCAATCCCACTGTCCATGTCAGTGAGGGAGATTTTAAACAAGACCAGTCCCAACACCGATCCCTGAGGGACACCACTCGTTACAGGTCTCCAGCTGGACATTAAGCCATTGACCACAACACTTTGTTTGCGGCCACCCAGCCAGTTCTTTATCCACTGAGTGGTCCATCCATCAAATTGTTGTCTCTCCAACTTAGAGACAAGGATGTCCTGTGGGACAGTGTCGAACTCTTTACACAAGTCTTGGTAGATGACAGCAACTGCTCCACAGCTGTCTATCAGTTCTGTAGCTCCATTATAGAAGGTCAACAAAATGGTCAGGTAGAGAAGAGATTCAGAGCAGCCCTGTGGAGAAGGACTTGGAGGTGCTGGTCGATGGGAAAATGAACATGAGCCTGCTTCAGTGTGCGCTTGCAGCCCAGAAAGCCAACCGTATCCTGGGCTGCATCAAAAGGAGTGTGACCAGCAGGTCGAAGGAGGTGATCCTGCCCCTTTATTCTGCTCTCGTGAGACCTCACTTGAAGTATTGTGTGCAGTTCTGGTGTCCTCAACTTAAAAAGGACATGGATCTGTTGGAACAAGTGCAGAGGAGGGTCACGAGAATGATCAGGGGACTGGAGCACCTCCCATATGAAGATCGGCTGAGAAAGTTGGGGCTGTTCAGCCTGGAGAAGAGAAGGCTGCATGGAGACCTCATAGCAGCCTTCCAGTATCTGAAGGGGGCATATAGGGATGCTGGGGATGGACTCTTCATTAGGGACTGTAGTGGTAGCACAAGGGGTTATGGGTTAAAACTTAAACAGGGGAAGTTTATATTGTATATAAGGAGGAAATTCTTAGCTGTTAGGGTGGTGAGGCACTGGAATGGGTTGCCCAGGGAGGTTGTGAATGCTCCATCTCTGGCAGTGTTCAAGGCCAGGCTGGACGAGTCCTTGGGTAATATGGTTTAGAGCAAGGTGTCCCTGCCCACCACCTTGATGATCTTAAGGTCCTTTCCAGCCCTAACTATTCTATGATTCTATGATTCTTTGATTTCCCCTTATTGAAGCCATGCTGGGTGTCATCAAGCACCTTGTTGATTTTCATGTGCCTTAGCATGCCTTCCAGGAGAATCTGCTCCAAGACTTTGCCAGGCACAGAAGTGAGACTGACTGGTCTGTAATTCCCCAGTTCATCCATTTCCCCCTTCTTGAAAATGAGGGTTATATTTCCCTTTTTCCAGTCATCAGGAACTCCACCTGACCGCCATGATTTTTCAAATATGATGGCCAGCGGCTTAGCAACTTGAGCTGCCAGCTCCTTCAGGACCCGCAGATGGATTTCATCAGGTCCCATGGACTTGTGCACATTCAGGTTCTTAAGATGGTCTCGAACCAGTTCCTCTCCTACAATGGGTCCAAGGTCTTCATTATCACAGTCCCTGCATCTGCCTTCCAAGACTTGGGTGGTGTGGTCAGAGAATTTGCTAGTGAAGACTGAGGCAAAGAAGTCATTCAGAACCTCAGCCTTCTCAAATCCAGGGTAGCCAGTTCTCCTGAAAGCTTAAGGAGAAGGCCCACATTCTCCCTTGTCTATTTTTTTATTTGCAATGTAACTATAGAGTCCCTTCCTGTTATCTTTCACATCCCTAGCCAAGTTTAATTTTAACTGGATCTTAGCTTTCCTAACCTGGTCCCTAACTGTGGGGAGCGAAGGGATAAAATTTGCATGAAGAAGAGTTTGGTAATGAGCTCTGAGGCCTTGCTGTGTGACACGCCCTGTTGCGATGAGTTTTAACATTGAAGGACAGGGAAGGTAAACAAGCAAGCCTTGGGAGGATGGGCAGGATGTAGTTGTGGCAGGAATCTCAGCTGGAGGCCAGAGGATGTGGGGGTTGTGAGAGGGTCTGCAACATTGTGATTGGACTATTTACCTGGAGAGTTTTACAGGGGCCAGTGAGATTGAGATTGAACTTTGTATGTATGTGCAGGTTGGGAAAGTACCCAGCAAGTGGATAAAAAGGGCTTGGTGGTCATGAACGAGGATTTCATTTCTGCTTCAACTTGAGTTCACGTCATGAAATGCCACACCAAGTTTCCTTGACAACATCCGTGTATTCTTCCCAGGCCTCCTGTCCTTTCTTTCACCTTTTATAAGCCTCTTTTTCTCCTCTAAATTTCCTCAAAAGCTTCTTATCCATCCAAGGAGGTCTCCTGGCCCTCCTGCTGCACTTCCTTCTAGTTGGGATGCAACACTCCTGAGCTTGTAGCAGGTGATCCTCCAGTATCAGCCAACCGTCTTGGCCCCTCCTGTCCATGGAACCTTACTAAGCAGGTTCCTGAAGAGGCCAAAGTCTGCTCACTTGAAGTCCAGGGCAGCGAGCTTGCTGCACGCTCTTCTCACTGTCCTGAGGGTCTCAAATTTGACCATCTCATGATTGCTGCAACCAATGCTGCCCTGGAGAGTCACATTCCCAACCAGCCCTTCCCTGCTGGTGAGCAGGAGGTCAAGCATGGCACCTATCCTTGTCGGCTCCTCTATTGCATGCAGAAGGAAGTTGTCTTCCACACAACTGAGGAATTTCCTGGATTGCTTGTGTCGGGCCGTACTGTCCCTCCAACAGATATCAGGGTGGTAACAGATATGAGTTAGATAAAATAAAACCTGCTTGAAATGCAGAGCTTCATTGTCCTTGAGAGTTTCAATAACCTAGCAGTTCAATAAAATTTTTAATTCTCATTTTTATTTAGGAAAGTTTATATCAAGTAATGATGAAGTCTTTTTGGTTAAAACCAGTAGATTAGACAACTTTTTATACCTCCCATGTTTAACGCCTTGTAAAAAAAAGAAAAGGTTAGAGATGGTGAGCAAAATCAGATTCAAAGCTGAGACTTGGTTTAGGAGACTTAACTTGGCCACAGAGTGAACTGGCGGAATAACCCAATTTGCTTGTGCAACCCTGATGCACTGTGCCAGACCTGTTGATGCCTTCAATATATAACTGGCTTTCTGTGAAAAAAATATGGTACAATAGTGTTTGTAAGTGAACAAAAGCAAACTATTAGTAATAGCTGAATGATTTTGTGAACTAAATCCTATTATACAGTCAATTCAGAATAGTATGATTGGAAAAAAAACCAACAACCAAACTGTGAATGTACTGGATGAGTCAATAAAATAAAAACAATTGTACCTTCAATAGATTTCTTCACTGGAGGAAAAGGCTTTCTAAAACAAGACCTTCAAAAGTTTCAAAACCCAATATCAAGCTGGTGCTTCCAGTTGAAGGTTTCCAAAACCAAGGCCTAGGTGCTGCTGGATGGGTGCATTTAGCTTTCTTACATGACAGGAACAAAGCAGGAACACATGTGAAGTGTGATTCACAGTACTTCAGGCTCCATGAATGAATCACTCCTGGCAGCTTTCCTCCAGAGCTTTCCCAGCTCCTGCCTTCCTCTTAGTGCACCATCACTACTCTTTGCTAATCTGCAGTCATGTCTACAGCCATTTCTCTTCTGCCATGTATAGGTGCCATAGTCAGGCATGTCTTATTGTGGGATTTCTTTCTCCTCTCCAGCTGCTAACAGCCACTGTCAAAGAAACAGTTCAATAAGCCTATGATAGAAGAACTCCTTTTCAAAGTACTTAAGAGCTTTAATGCTGCAAAGTCTATTTCTTACTAGTAAATTATGTCTTGTGACAATTTTGAGTTTGGAGATTGCAGTTCTGGCATAAAACAGAGAGAAGACAAAATCACTGTGTCTGGAGGAAAGACTATTAAGGACATGCTTGCATAGCCTGAAGTAATGAGCAAAACTGTTTTAATTAAACAGCAAAAATGTAATTGACAGATAAAGAAGTATTTTTTCTGGACACAAAGATTATTCTTTTGCTTGAGTAGGTGTGTGTATATCCACATATGCAGGAACCAGTCTGTAAGCCTGATCTCAATCTTTAAAGTACATGTCTTGTTGCTAAATGTCCCTTAGGATGGCAGGGTTTTTGCAAAAAAAGATTCTACATTTTTGCCTCAGTTCTCAAACGAGACTATATATTTACAGCTTTAATAAGCTGTAGAAACTCCAGGAAGCTGACATAGTGTACTAATAGTAAGGTCACTGCAAATTCAGTTTCAGTGTCCCATTTAAAACTGTGTTTTCTCTGTGCCTTTTGTAGCTGTGCCAATGCAAGTGATTTTGATTCTTCTGTGACTGTTGTCAAGAAAAGCCTAAACTGTGTTTGTCCCTTTAGTGTTTAATTACTAAGAAGACAGTTCTTTGTTGTTGGTGGTGGTGGTGGGTTTACTGTTCATGAAAAACAAAGATGGTGAGGAAGGAGTGCCATTCAGGAAATATAACTTAGAAAAGACTTGCGACTGTCTTCTACAGGACAAACTATTTCATGGACAAGAAAGCGCAAAACAAAACTAGGAATGTTAAATGTTTTCTATCATACACTTATCATAGAATCATAGAATACTTAGGGTTGGGAAGGACCTTAAGATCATCAAGTTACAACCCCCCTGCCATGGGCAGGGATATTTCATGTAATTAGAGTGTAGAATTCATTGTTGTTAATGCTTGCACTTTGGGAAGAAATAAGTAAGCAGAAAGAAATTTGTATGGAAAAGAGAACTACCCAGAAACTCACAACTATTAACAATGAAACATTTAGGAGAGTTTTAAAAAGCCAGGTCAACTGTCAGTAACAACTCTTAGGATTCCAGGAGAAAGAATTATTTTTTCTGTTATGAAATTATTTATCTTTTTCTTAAACATGGATTATTTTTTGGTTTTTATACAGTAAAAGAAAACCACAAACACATGTTGTTATATCTTTCCTGTAACTTGAAAATATAAACTTTGAAAGAGCGATAGTGAAAATAATTCTTTTCCTACTGTAGACAGTCCCAGGATACCAAGTTTCATCCCATAGACAAGTCTTATGCCAGAGCTTGAAAACAGTGAAAATAGAAGTTTATACTGGAACCCTTGACAAACCATTAACTCCAATGAAGTGACAAAATAATACTTCCAGAAAAGCTCAAAGACTATCAAAACTACAAAAAGAATCTACTTATGCATCCCAGTGGACAAAATATAAATACTAAGTTTATTGTGGTTGGAACTTGTTTGGTTTTCATGCTATATTTTCCATCTTTCTATTTTTTTTAAATATTATCTATATAAATCCATTAAATATATGTTTTATATTATATAATTAATTTGTATTTTATATATTGTCAATCATGAAGTCAACAAAGGAAATATTTGCCTGCAGTATTAGAGAAATTTTGCAACACTACATAAGAGTAAATGCTTTTGTTGTTGAATGGATGAGAAAGTGAAGGGAGAGCTGGTTGCTAAAATAAGTTTGCTCTTTATTGTTCAGTACCACAAGCCAAATAGCAGAAAAATTGTTTGTGTTTGCATTATGTTCATAGAAATATTAAGGACTCAGAAAGCTTCCTCAAAAGCCTAATTTAGCTCTGCTTTTCTTAATAACATAGAACGTATTAATGTTGAAAGGCCACCAAGTATTCAGAAATAATGAGCTCTGAAGCTTCCAAAGTCATCTAACCAATACTCAGCTGAGTTTTAAAGATGACTAACTAGGCCAATCTTTTTTTTTTTTTGTAACATAGAAGTAGGCTGAAAACTTGGCCAAGCCAGAAGGAAAATGAAAGAGAAGCTTTGTGAGCCCATTTACACTCCCTCTGCTCACCCTCCACTAGATTGCTGTGCTGCTTCCAAGTCTGCTGAGCCAGGTACTCTGAAACATCCCTCCCTGTTCTGCACCCATCCAATACATTTCCTGGCCTCAGGTTGTTCGTTTATGATTTCTTTCCAGAAACAGACATCACAGTCCATCTCGATTGGACTTGCTAATTAAGGCTGCTTGTTCCATTTTCCTGTCACCTTGAATGTACCTGATCTTAAAACCTTGCAGTTCAGTTCTTCAGGGACTTGACTTTAATGCAAGATGTACCCATCTGACTGAGCATATCAGTCCAATCTGAAAAGAATAAACATAGCCAGATGAAATGCTAAACAGAACTGCATGTATTTGTGTTATTCAGATAATCTCTGTGTTCTGAAGCAATTTGTAGCTAGAGAAAGGTTATTTTCAGATGATCACAAGCTCTCCTCAATTTCCCCTCCTTTTCTGTAGCTTTCAGCAGTAATACCCAGCTCTGCAAACCCTTGTTTATTTTTCAAAATGCTTTTGGATCGTGGATATGAATTTACAGAAGTGCTTTGCACAGATTTGTTTCAATATTTGCATTGGATCGTACCGCAGCTTTCTATGCAATGCAACTGCCACTGGCCAGGATGTTTTAATGTGTACAGAAACACTTCTAGTATGTTTTAAGACCTCCAAAACCCATCAAAAGCACAGTTTGACAGATAATAAACAAAGGGAGTAGAGAGTCACTGAGGAAATAGATAGATTAGGTGCCATAAACCCCTCCTTTGCTACCTCAAGGTAGTATGATGTGCGTTGATTCATTTCTTTACAGAGACAGTTGTAGTAGCCCTCATTTCAGCTGAATTGTATTATCAATTGCAGTTCAAATGACAACCAGTAAAGTTCCCCTACTTTCCATTGAAAAGAAATAATCTTATTTTCTTACAGTTGTTTCAGGTCTCCCTTTCCATACCCCCAACTATGAAAAAGCAATATGATGAGTACTCATATGTTCCTTGAAAATTCTAGGAGGTTTTAACAATGTTTGATATCACCACTAGTGCCCACCATTATTAAAACAGTGTATATGTTTTCTCAAGATAAAATGGATACATACTTAAAACACAGCATATGGGTTTAGCTTCTTTAGCTCTGTTTAAGTCAGTGGGAGTAAAACGCTGAAATCCTCACATACCTATTTGAAAAAGTAACTGTTTTTGCAAGAATGCAGTGGTAGCTTGATTGTTTCAATGCCTTAAAAGGGCGAATTGTATGAACAGAAAATGTTTCCAGTTTTGATTAACTTGGTGTTTGCAAAGGCTATCTGGAGACAAATATTACTCTTAAGCATTTTTGAACAAGCACAAATTGAAATATATACATGCTATTAAGAGAAAAGTAATATCTAAAGTCAGAAAGCCATACAGGTAGATTGGTTTAATTTTTAGCTAATCTGTTTTGAGTTAAATGGAACGAATGTTAACTAAAAGTTGTTAACTAATGAATCCCTCTAATCTGGACTCCTGTGAAGGATGTAGCCCTGACTGTAGGGTGCAGGTAGTACGACTCTCAGCTGGGAAGGAAATCTGGCAACTTCAGACAGGCGCGAAGGTAGCAATTTAACTTGGTTTGCTTTGTACAGCAGTGAAAAAAAAAGGGCCTGTAAAATCAGAGATAGCTGTGTTTTGGGCTGGGAAGCTAACCCATAGTGAAATCTCACTGTGACATGAAAACAGACATTGTAATGTCTTGGACATTATCGTAGGAGATGAATATGGTTCAGGTCCTGCAGAAACATTCAGTGTGACCATGTTTAAAGTTTGGGGTTTTTTTCTGGCCACTACTGCAGATATAGGTATACTGTTCACTCATGGTCTAGATTTTAGGTAGATCTTCAGTGATGTTAAGGGAGTTATTCTACATTTGTTCTCTTGCAACATAAGTCACATAAGGGGTTTTACATGCAACTTTCTCGAACAGATTCTTTTTCCATTAGGACAGATTCAGTGAATACTAGTTCAACTCTTTCAGTGTGGCTCACTGAATGCATTGTGCATTGCCTTGGAAATCTGTACAATCGTCCACAGTTCTAGTGATTAATGATTAGTCTGTCTCACTTTACAAAAATACAAATGATACGGAGGAGGTGTATTTTCCATTATATGGTCATTTTCAAAGATATGTTTTACTAAGTCCCAAAGCATGATTTCATGGCATAAACAGAGGTTTCTTTAAGAGTTGGTTTTAGACTAGTCTGATTGAGCAATATGTCCAGTCTAACGAACACAGATGTTATGACCTAAGACTTGGAATGCCAACACATAATAAGCTTGTCTAGACCTGTATTACCAGTGTCAGACACACAGTTGATAGCCAAGTGTGACTTATAGAGAAATCTCATTTAAGCTGCCAAGTAGTTTTCAGGTCCTTCTACCAGTCCTGCCAGGCTGTCTTTCCCTGCTGAGGTGAGTCAGCACAAGTGAATGCCAAAGTAAAATGCAAGCTCTTAGGAATTGTATTTTTAGGACAACTGAGTCAGGAAGAAGAGAATAGAAAACACAGTTATAGCTGGGAGATGGACTTGAGTTTTTTAAAAAAACACAACAAACAAACAAGAAATAAATTAACACCCCCAAACAAACTCCAACAAGTTTAGCAAATAGTTATAAAACAGTTGACATCTGTTAACTAGCTCAGCAATGCTGGATCAAGGTTGAAATTATCTCCTTTTTTAACCAAGTAGAAAATCTGAAAACAATTTCATGGTTTCAGGCAATCTTCAGACATATCTATTGGGAATGATATTGGTGATGTTTATCTTCTTGTTCTTTAGAAGCTTTCCAGTGTTTATTTTTATTATTGCTTTTAAGGAGGACTAATATAGAATTAACTTAGCAACAACTCTTTTGTCATAAGATGTCTTTGGCAACCTTTCCTTAGGAAACCATTCTGTACCAGAGAACTCATCCCAGCCAACTAAACCTCATGCTTGGAAGGATTGTCCCTGGGAATGATGTTTTCATGACATGGTGTCACATTTGATTTTGGCTATATACTAACATGGGTGACTGGTAGGCAGTAACTGACATTGGCTGTGAAAGAACAGCCAGACCAACTAAGGCCAACTCACCACCCCTTCCTAGGACCACCTGTATGCTCACATCTGCCTTGTCATCTTCTACCTTTGAATTACTCCTATTTCTCCTTTTGACCTTTACTGACTGAAGTATGTAGATCTTGGCTATGTGAAATTTATATCTGATTGATGTTCTTGTCAAATCTCTGAACTCCCAGGGGTCAAGCAGGCCAGAAATATCCCACTACAGCCTTTTCCTTCTACATGGATAATGCTGATCCTAGTCACAGGTACATAGAAAGAGAATGGTTTGGATTGAAAGGGACCTTTAAAAATCATCCAGTGCAATCCTACTACCTTGGGTACAAATGCCTTTCGCTTGATCACATTACTCAAAACCCTGTCCAGCCTGGCCTTGAACACTTTCAAGGGATGGGGCATCCACAGCTTCTCTGGGCAGCTTGTTCCAGTACCTCATCACCCTCACTGTGAAACATTTCTACCTTATGTCCGATCTAAATCTACCCTCTTTCAGTTTAAACCCATTGTACCTTCTTTTGTCATTGCAGACCCTGGTAAAAAGTCTCTCTGTCTTTCTAATAAGCCTCCTTTATATATTGAAAGGCACAAAGGAAAATGGTTCCCTGGAGCTGCCTTCTCCAGACTGAGCAACCCCAACTCTCTCAACCTTTCTTCAGAAAAGAGGCTTTCCAGCTCCCTGATCATTTTAATGGTCCTTTTTTGGAGCCGCTCCAACAGGTCTATGCTTTTTTGTGCTGGGGTACCCCAAAGCTGGATGCAGTACTCCAGAAAGGGTTTCATGAGAGCAGAGGTGAAGAATCACCTCCCTCAACCTACAAGTGCGGTTACTAAGAAAAATATTAACTTTATTCCAGCTGAAACCAGGACAATCTGCAAAAATCAGTTGAACCATAATTTGTACCTGTTTAAAAATGCAAAGATCCCCCTTAAAGCCTATGGGGGGGGATCTGATAATATAAGTATCTGAAGGGAAGGTGTCAAGAGGATGATGTCAGACTCTTCTCAGTGGTGCCAAGCAATAGATTGAGAGGCAACAGGTGTGAACTAAACTACAGAAAGTTCCACCTGAATATGACGAAGAACTTATTTATGGTGAAGGGGACTCAGCACTGGAATAGGTTGCTCAGAGCTGTTGTGGGGTCTCCTTTCCTGCAGATATTAAAGAGCCATCTGAACACAGTCAATTCTGTGAAAGCTGAGCTCTTCCACATTATCAGAAATAATTAATGATGCATGTACATGCTTTGGAACTTTATGAATGGTACACAAGCAAACAAGCACTACTTTAACAAGGAATTACACTCATGTCTCAATTGTATAATTCTGTTATAATGATAAGAAATTTAAAAACCCTCTAAAAAGGGTTATTAAAAACCCATTTATGTGCAGTTAATGATTTTTTGTTTTTCCATTATCCAGCTCCTTCCTTATATCTCATTAAATATGTCTCTCACTGGTTTTTGTATCTGATCCACTGAAGCAATTTATTGTGTGATAACAAACAATGTTTGTACTGGGCCTTTAAACAGATTGCTGTGGTAATGCTTTGAAAGAGAAACAGATGATCCAAACAATAAAAAAATCTATAAGGTCATCAGCCATCTATATAGATGCAGTATGTAACTCAGCTGCTGATTGATTAACTCTCTTTGCACGATATTGATATATACATTATGGTGATAATATTAACTAGCTATGTTCTCAGGTTTGTTCTCCACTGTGCCTTTCTAATAGTTTCCAGAGTGACTTTTATATATTTGATTCAATTTCTTTGCTTACTGGTTTATTAATTGAGGTTATTCTACATAGTACTGCTATCCCTGGAGATTTCATTTGAAGTTGAGCTTATGGCTTTTGTTTCTAAATGCCTTTTTTGTTTCCAGGAACCCAGGAATTAATTTTCTTGGGAGGGTATAAAATAGTCACAGAAGTCCTTCACAGACATTGATGTCAATCTTCTCACTCTGTTAAAAATGTCACTTTTATTTATACAGGCATTTTCTTATAAACAGTCAGAACCTCCCCTGCTTCATCTATGCCTGTTGCTTCTTGTGCTCCCACCATGCGTGTTTGTGAAGACACCGTCTTCTTGATGCCCTCTTCATAGATGCTAAGTGGCAGCTGCTTGGTCTGTCTGAATCCATTTCTGCTTCAGGCTGAACAATCTCTTCTCCCTTAGTGTCTGCTCACAGGATGAGTGCTCCAGCTTCCAGTCATTGCAATGGCTCTGTGCTGAACTTCTATTTTATCAATGTCTGTTTTGTACTGATGACTCAAATTTAGGCTGAGTGCTCTAGCTGTGATCTAAAGAATGCTGAGCAGAGGTGGATAATCCCTCTCTGCAGTGTGCTGGCTCCACTCCTGCTAGTGCAGCCCAGAAGGCTGCTGTCCCTCTTTTCTGCCAAAGCACTGCTGGCTTATGCTCATCTCACTGCTCACAAGGGCTCCCAGGGTATTTTCTGAAAAGCTGCTACCTAGCCAGTTAGTCCCTATCCTGTAACACTGCAAGAGACTCTTTCCTCCACACACAGAGATTTTCTTTGGCCTTGCTGAATTTCTTAACGTTCTTCTTGGTGTATTGCTCCAGCTGGCCAAGGTCATTTTGGATGCCAACCCTGCCCTCAAGCATATCAACTGCTCCTACCAGTTCAGTGTCATCTGCAAACTTACAAGAATGCACTTTAGTACCTTATTCAGGTCATGTTAAAAGAGACAGGTGTGATGGGTGGCAAGACCTTTGAGATACTCCACCTGTTACAGGCTTCCAGATAGATTACATGATCCATTAAAGAATACTTTTTGAGCCTCATTATCCAACTGTTTTCCTACTCAGCTCTCCAACCATCTCATCTCCTAACTGTGGTACAGAATATTGTGGGAGACAGCATCAAAAGCTTTTTTAAAGAACAGCCCTCCCCTTATCCACAAATCCTATTGTTTCATTGTAGAAGGCATACAATGGGAAAGTATTTTGATTATTCAGTGATAAAGATAGAACTGGATATGTAGAAGTTGTATTTTTCATTTAAGTACACTTCTGGTTGGCAAATTACTAGGGTTGTTTCAACATACAAGGCTTGCTGTTAAGTTCCTAATTCTGTGACATGTTTCTGAGGGTAAAACTCCTTTGAAATTGGTGGCATTGCCTGCACCTGCAGAGATCTGTTTGTATGGAATGAGCTTTTTGAGCACGGCCTAAATCTGCCAAAATTCCTTGTTGATCTATAGGCAACTAATGTGATGTCCTTTCTTTTTTGCTTCAGTACTGAACTATGTTTAGATTTAGCACACCTGCCTCCATAATGATAAAGAGCATTTGTTCATACTGGGAATAACTTATTTAGCATGAGTAGCATGACAGGAAGAGCAGCACACTTTTAAAATAAAATTAAATAAACCATCTGCAACTTGTTACTCTTAAAGCTGCTGGTGACACCAAATTTCTTACTTGGAAATTGTACAGCTTAGCACAGCCAGTCACTGCTCAATGTGGACATACATTTTAATAGGGCCAGGAAGATTGCCACATTTTTCTTTACCCTCAGCATTTTTTATTAAGTCTGAGAGAGTTTAAACTGTTTCCACTTTTTGAGGTTGGGGTTGTGTTTTGGTTTTTATTTTCATTCTGTTACATTATGGAAGGAGGAAGATTAATAGCTCCTAATAGTCCTCAGAATACTTCACTGGCTTAATCCCTTTCTCTACAGTGAGTTCAATCTTCTCCGCCTCACCTTTCAAGTTCAGCCTAGCCTTTCACTAAAGTATTGTTTTACTCTTTTCTTTCTCTTGACTCTCTTTCTTTAGCTCATGATTCCCAGTTGAAACCTTCCTTTCATATGCTTTTTTCATACTTGCCTTTTTTTGCGGGTTTCTCCCCTCTCCTATTTCTGACCATGCTCAAAGCAATCTCTTCTTCTTTTAAGAAGTTGTTCTTTTGACATAATACACCCAAACTCAGCTGCTTATATCATAAGCCTCAGGCTCAAATACTGCAGTGCAACTGTATGTTCTCTAAAGTATCTGTATTGAAAGAAATCAAATAAAAAAATTCCTAGCCTTTAAGTTATTCTTGTTCAATGTCATTAATATATTCAAACTGCTAGACAGATGACCTGTGAAAAATATGCCAAAGAAACTGGATGAAAGAGAAATAATAAGAAAACTCTTTGTTTGGTTCAACTGTGAAAATAGTCATATTTTAAAAGGTGAAAAGTAATCCACAAGATGGCTATCTTATTTTAATGAATATTTCTGAAGTCCACTAAGATGGGCAAAGAGTCTTTCCTTTTCTAGTTTTTCTGTAGTTTGGCTTGCAAGTAGAAATAGCACCCCAGAGAAACCATGAACTTAAATAACAATTTATATACACACTACGAACAAATAAAAAGAGGTGAAAAGCTTGAAAAAACTTTAGATGAATTTTGGTCTGTTTGAATTTGGCACATAAATCTGCATATTACAATCTGAACCAAGACAGCTAAAACGGGTATGCAGTTATAAAACCCAGCCATGAGCAGCAGACAACCTCATGCTGTAAGAACAATACTCTGACCCTTGATGAATGTCATTTCTAGTCCTATTTTTCAAATATTGCAATGAAATTCTCTCCATTTTGAGAAAAACTGTCATTAATGGAAAAGTGTCTTCTTCAATATATTATTTTTCTGTCTATTTTGAATTTGGAAAGAAAATGATAATTTCAGATGCCTCTTTCACCGTTTCTCTTATTATACCTAAAATATTTGCCTTTGTACATTTATTATTTTAGTTAACCCAAGATACATGTACTCATACCTGTATCAGTTATTTATTTTGTCACTGCAAGTGTGCATGCAACACTTACTACCCAAATATTCTGTCAGAAAATAATTTTGAAATAGCAGAGGGTTTGAGTCTACTCAGCTTTACAACTGCCTGTTGTCAGTACTTAGAAGTTACCTCCTTTCCTTCCTTTTCTCCTCACCTAACTGCAAGCTAATTGTGTAGCATAATGACAAAGGCATTATTCTGTCACAGTGTCAGAAAGTCATGAGCTCAATGAATGTCTCAGACTTTGTGGGCTAAAAGTACATCCCACTGTAATAATAGAGTCACTGATTTGACAGCTTGTCTCCTGTGACCCCACAAGGCCACCTTGGCTCTGAGTGCACATACAAAGATGTTTTGTGTTTTCACTTTGAAAGTTCCCCAGAGAATTTCTTGGTCAGATTTTTCTTGTCAGGGGTTGCTTTTGAAATATGTGAAGGGACACACAAACAGACAAAAAGAAATCATTACTACAGAAATATGTGAAGAATGTATTCCACTCAAAGTTGTTGTATTTCCTGTGCCCACTGGGCAACAGTACATACTTCACAGCAAAACGGATAAATGAGCAAAATAACTAGAATCCAAGGGAATCAAAACAAGGGTGCAATGATTCAGGTTACATGAAAGAAAAGCTTGTTTGGAGATACCTCACCTCCTGAATATGATGGCAAAACATTTCAAACTTGAATACATAGTGACAGACACTAAAATAACAGATACTATTGAAAAATCACGTCAGAGAATAATTTCAAGCTCTCAATAAACAACATGACTTGCTATAGCTCTGTCTTGCTATTTGGAAGAATATTTGAGAAAAAAAAACACAACAGCCTTCAAAATACTTGAAGGAAGGAATAGTAAACCTTCATATTTCCACTGCATTCTTCAACATTCAGTGTTCAGCATTCAACATTCTTCGAATGTACTGGATACTACAGGATACAGAGGCCTTTTGTGTTTTGCTCACTTGTTCAATAGCTTTAGGGCCTGAAATCTGACAAAGCTAGTCTTAGCAAGTTATTCCTCATTTTTGTGGGATGTTTAATGGTATTGTTTAAGCCTCTTGTGTTTACCTGCCTGAACCTGAGGGGAATTAATAAAATGTAGGACAGATGTAAGGTCTGCATGCTGTCATTCACTTGAAGTTTCATTGCATCTTATTAGTTGGTATTAAAAAAATATTTTCCACATAGCTGTTTTTCTTTGATTGTTTTTTCTTTTTAAATAAGTTAGTGCTGCATCAGTTTAAGAAAACAAAAGAAAAGGGAACATTTAGAGGGAACAGTTAAAGTACATGCTGAAGTGCAAATATGTGTGAGCTGCTTAGGTTTTTAAAGAAAAGTGCAGGTATTAGTGGTAGAAGTGACATATTTCCCAGTAATCACTCACATCAGACCTTTCCATTTTGCCCATGTATAAACAAATGAACTAAATTTATTTATTCTGTAATTTCTGATTTAATAGCAGATTCCCTGAGGAGTTTTAGGTAAAGATCTGATCACATGCATGAACTGAAAATTCTCGAAGTGCTTCAAAGTTGTACTCCCACCCGAGATGTTTCTCTCCATTTCAGTTAGGAGAGGGCTTTCAGTTAGTAGTTTCTATATAAAACACAGAAACCAAGTCTTTCCCAATGCGGAAGATGGGCTAGAAATATAAGGACAATCCTGTAATTCATCAGACACATAGGTTAAATCCAGTCAAGGACATTCAATACTATTTGAGTGCCTCTTTTATGAAGAAATTTTGAGAGAGTTGAGGTTGTTTGGTCTGGAGAAGAGAAGGAAGCTTCAGGGAAACTTTATTGTGTCTTTTCCTAAAGGGAGCTTATAAGAAAGACAGAGACTTTTTACCAGGGTCTGTAATGACAGAAGGGGGGACCATGGTGTTAAACTGGAAGAGTAGATTAAGATTTGACATGAGATAAAAAATACTTTATGATGAGGGTGTTGAGGCACTGGAAAAGGTTCTCCAGAGAAGCTGTGGATGCACCATCCCTCGAAAATGTTCTAGGCCAGGTGGAATGGGGCTTGGAGTAATCCAATCTAGGCAAAGGTGTCCCTGTCCATGGCAGGGGGGTTGGAACTAGATGATATTTAAGGTCCTTTCCGACCCAAACCATTCTATGACTCTGTATTTCGAAATCATTCTTTTGTATTTGAGGCAGTGTTGTCTTGATAAAATAGGTGCATTCACATTACGAAAGCTTTTAAAGTTCTCATGTTGCAATGAACATTAAATAATATTTTATGGAACCCATGTCATGGCTGCTAGCAAACATTTCACAGTGTTTCAAGAATCTTTCTCTTCTATATGTGCATGCACATTTGCAAAAAACCAGAAGCTTAAAGTAGCTGACTCATCCCAAGAAGTCTAAAAGAAGTCTTTTACAACAAGTTATGCATAATGTAGAAGGTATGTAATTTTTTCTATATGTGTCTGTATTTAAACTCTCTTATTATGTACTGAAATAGGTCTTCTTAGCAGGTCTGACCTTTCATGTTGCTATGTAATTAAGATGTTCTCTATACATAGAAAAAATATTTACAACATTTCTAGAAAAAAAAAAAACCCTAGAAAACAGATTTTATGTTTACAGCAATTCCCAGAACTGCTTTGCTGTGGTTTTTAGTATCATTCAAATGACTCATGAGAGAACTTCTTAATTCAAGGAAGACAGGCATAGGAGCCATCATAATTACAGAAGGCACCAAGAAGCATGAATACTGAGACCATCTCAATGGGTCTTTCTTTAAGTTCCTCATAACCCTCAGGAATGTTACTGGTGAGGCTGAAAATGCTCAAATTTAGTTTCAGCCTAAACCCCTCTTTTTAAGGTTTTCTTTTTTTCAAGGCTTATAGAGCAGAAGCAGAGGAATAATTATGTCTTCATTCACCTCTGGCTCCCTGTCTGTATTTAAATGCCTCCATGCATACTTTTCCTAGTTCACTTGCAAACAACTATTTACGTATTTAATTCAACCCATGTAAATGGTCCACCAAGGCTCCACAAACAGTAAAGTTTAGTATAAAACATGCAAAGAGAGAAAACAGAGGGGGTGGCAAGACCTATAAGAAAATACGTCACCCTGACCCTGCTCAAAGGCGGAATCAACTGTACTTGAGCATATGCTTTTTTTACATATTCTGAAAATCCTTCAATGAAGTACACCATAAACGTTTCAGTATTTTACATTATTTTTTACCAACATTCAGAATGTTGTTATGCAATTTTAATTGTTATTCTTGGAACTCAGTTGACTTACATATCACTTCATCAGAGTGTTCATGTTTGAACATCATGAGTCCCCACTCAAATCAAAAGAGGTGTTAAATTCACTTGAGATTCAATGTCCCTCAGGATTATTATTTTTTTAGGGAATTATGGTATTTATTTATATTTATTTATGTTTATTTGTATCCTTTATTTTTTGTATCCTATATTTATTTATATTTATTTGTATCCTTTCTTGTTACAGATCAGAAGCAAACTTAGAGAATCTTTCTAAATTTATGTATTGTAACTATGTTTTCAAATATGATGTCACTAGTATTCTCTCTCTAAAATTACTGCTGTTTTCAGGTGCTTTGTGTTACATATTCCTGAAAGTTTGTAAGACAATTCTGAAAATAAATTCATTAAAGATAACTTTGGAAAAAAATAAACAAAACAAAAAGACCCAACCCAACAAACAACACAAAAAACCCAAACAAAAAATGAACAAACAGGAACTCAAACACAAATTGTTAGGAAGTTCAGATTTGCCATTCAAAAGTCTGCATTTCTGGCAAAGTTTGGTACACTTTGGTTTACATCTCCAAAAGTTTTCAAATTCAAATATTATTAGAATATATTTCATTTTGTGGAACTTTCTCCCAAAATTTTGTTTAAAAAATTAAGGTCACTTCAGAAGAGTTTCTGAATGCATGCATAGACAAAACAATCTTTGTCTTTAGGGGGTGCACTGCCTGTGTGGATGCAAAAGAACTGCCACAAGGAAACCTGAGCCACAAAGATAAAACACTGTGTTCAGCATCTGCTTGTGCATGTAAATGATAAGTATCTATATGGAGTCTTATCTGATTCAAGTATTTCTGTAGAAGACACTTAAAATATTAGGAAAGTATTGTCAGAGGACAAAGTGAACTCTTCATGTAAAGAAGACTCCATATATATATATATATTCCTTTATATATTAAAACTAAATGAAAATAATCATAGAATCACAGAATCCTTTAGGTTGGAAAAGACCTTTAATATCATTAAGTCCAACCGCTAACCTAACACTGACAAGTCTACCACTAAACTATGTCCCTAAGCTCCTTTACATGCCTTTTAAATACCTCCAGAGAGGTATTTAACCTCTCCTAGGTTTTAAATACTACTTTCCTAGGCACCCTGTTTCAATGCTTGACTACACTTTCAGTGAAGAAATTTTTCCTAATACCCAATCTAAACCTTGCTTGCTGTAATTTTAGGCCTTTTCTTGTCCTTCTGTTACTTGGGACAAGAAACTGATACCAGCCTTGCTCCATCCTCCTTTCAGATAGTTGTGGAGAGCGATAAGGTCTCCCCTGAGTCTCCTTTTCTCCAGGCTAAACAACCCCAGTTCCCTCAGCTGCTCCTAAGAAGACTTATAACTTATCTTGGTGCTCCTGTTTGTGCTCAACACAAAAAATTACATGCTAAATCAGACTTTTCCTGAGACAAGTCTCACAAAGATTTGTTTGTTTAAATTAATTCAGCATCTTTCCCTTTCCTGTCTTATTGCTAAAATCCAAACATATAAATTAAATTTGCCTTGAGTTATATGTCTTCTCTGCCTTAGAGGGAGTGAGGGACAAGTCTGCTTGCAAGGCAGTTTCTTAAGCTCTTGCTGCTCTAATTATTTCTCAGAAATATTTACCAAAGGGAGCAAATTTTTAAAAAGATCACACAGATGGTAAATCAGTGGACGAATGTTTCTAAAAATATTGTGTGAAAGTGGTTACAAGTTGTATCTTGTTAATCAGTACGCAGAAAATTGGATAAATATATGTGCTGGCATTTCCTTTGGTTAATTCAATATTTTTGTATTAGCAGATACACTCGAATTCTTACAGAAATTCCAAATATAAATGTACTTAATCCACCAAAGTAATAGTAATAAACATCACTGCGAATGGATGTACCTATATTTTTGTTTTATTTAATTAAAGATTCAAGACAGGTAAGTTCTAGTTGTCTTGAATCTTGTTCTAGCATGATAAAAAAATAAGTACAAGCCTATTTCCAGAATCCTTTATCATTACCTCCTAAAGAAACTTTTTTCTAAGTTACTAACAATCTCTTTTTACTTAAAAGATGCTGAATCTTATGTTCCCCTAGTTTTTTCTCCTTTTTACCTTCTTGCCCATAGTACTAGATAAAGTAAGTTTTATGACCATTTTAAATGGCTATACTGTCTCAGTCAGCCCATGAAATGCATCCTTGATAATATCAAGAAAATGTATGTTCTACCCATGTCAGTAAAACAAATGGCTGAAAATGTAATCACAAACAGCATAGCTCAGTTTCAGGCCAACATTGCAAATCTGTAAATTGACATAACCCTATTTCCTAAACCAAGTCATGCAATCTTAAGAAAGAAAGAAGAATCTGAGATTAAATCACATGCCATACCTTTTTTATCTGATGTTCTGATGTCCATAGGTAGCTTGACGTAAAGTGTTTCCCATAGGAAATACTATCTGATAGCTGAGATATGACACAATTTTGACACAATTAGAATGAGTGCTAACCCAGGTGATCTCAGTAAGAGATTTGTTTGACTACTCAGATTAGTACCATGATTCTCTGTCAGATGCTCAAGGTGAGGCTACTACTTCAGAGGGATTCAGAGGTCACTGTCTTTCCAAACACATTTCAATTAATAGCAAACTGGGAAGAGTCATTAAAGGATTTCTTTAATTCATTGACATCCTTGTACTGAAGAGATGAGCAGATGTTTCTGCTTGTCTTCCATGCTTTTTTCCATTACAAGCATCAGTAGAGAATGAAAGTTGAATAGATGCTTTAGAAAGATTTGTAGATTACATTTGTGCCAAATTACGTACAAAGCAGGAGCAAAGCCAGCAAATCGACACACCTATTGCTTTACAAAACTGCTTCTGGTGTATTATTTCTAAAGAGACAGGATAACTCTACAGAAATCATGCAGTGTAACAGTTAAAAGGGTTTCAATCCTTGTGCAATTCAGCTGGCTGCTTGTGCATTTGTCAGCTTAATCTGAAACCATGGCTGCGAAAAATATAAAAAACCCCACCGTCCCTGAATACTTTTTTAAACTTCAGTGAGTTTTCCACATGCTCCTGGGTAGCTATTCTGACTGGGGCCTTTGAAAGCAAATCTGCAACACTCCAATTGAAGACCTTCAGGAGTGAATGAAACTTACATGATTTTATGTGTCCATAAATCAGATTTCAAGTTGCCATAAATCATCCCACTACTGGGAAATTCATCTGTTCTATCTTAAACACCTACATTAAGACCAGGCTCCTTGTTCTTTAGACTCACATACTTCTCACTGATAATAAGAAGTCTAGAATGGCTTACTCAGGGTTTAGCACTGAAACTGGAGCAATTGGATGCTACACTGGATCCTTTCTAGTTTATTTCACAGATCACTACATCAGCTGTAGCTTTTCATTTTCAACAGAACATAGGCAATAACACGTTTATACAGTCATGTAACTTTATATTATAACATACCATGTAACATGGTCATTGATGCATAGCTTCTTTTAACATAACACATGTATATGATCTGATAGTACATACACATATAAGACCTCAATCTTCAAAATAGTTATCACCTTTCCCAGTTTAAATCATATTCTTATGCAGTATAAATTCAATGAGCCTTAAAGACGGGTTCCTATAGATTTACTTTTTCACTCCTTTACCATAGACCTCAAAACTTTCAGTGTAAGTATTGCAATAATAAGAAGAGTGGTCTTATCTTTATTTACAGATGAGGAAATGGGTATGCCCACAAACAGGGATAATAAGACTGTTTGCAGACAGACTAAATAACTTCCTAAGGTCACACAGGAAGTCTGTGGTGGATCTGGAACTAAACCCAAGTCTTACAATGAGATCTATGTCCTCAGTCCCGGACACAGGAAAAGTTCCCACTATGAGTAGATGTCTTGTCTGAATAAAGATACAGGATTTGCTTCCTAAGCAGGAGGGGAAATAGCTTTTTTAATACAATTTACTGTGATTAACCATCTGAGATTAGAAGTATGGATATAGGCTTTTGTTATTTTCTGTATATAAGAAAAAATATTACACTATCACGCACAGATTTATGAGGTTCATTACACACCACACATCAGCAGAAACATCTGAATAAATGTGGTTTAAATTTAGGTGTTTTTGTCTTTTTAATGTGTGGCATTTGCTGTAGATTTAATTTTTAAAACTTCCTACCCACAAACGTTTTAGATCACAACTGGGAACTTTTAGGGTAATTACTGGGTCACATTAGACATGAAATGGGTGGTTCTGCTAACCAAAGGCAGAGCATAAAATGATTATTTCTTTCATTATGAAACTACTAAATGTTTCCATATTTCTGAGTTTATCACCATTCAAGGAAAGGCTGGAAATTTCTTTTGTTTGTCACCAGTTATCCTTGCCATTGATTTTGAAAACAACTCAGCTTTTGTATTTATATTACTTGGGTATATGTGTTTGAGTATCTGTAGCATATGGCTAAGATCCATACCATAGGAAGGAATTCCTACAAAGGAATTCCATTTACAACTATGTAAAGAAAGCAGCCAATCCCTTTAAAGAAAAAAGGGTCAACCAACAGATGTAGGTGTAGTAAAAAGTATCACTATTAACACTTAGCACCTGTATCTGATAAAAACTAAAACTGGAATGCAACCAAGCGTACCTTTGATCGTTTTCCTAACACTGTTCAAAATTGTTTTCTTCTTGCATTGGTATTGTGTTTAGGATTTTTCAGATGATGTGAGAAAACCTGTTATGGTGTTCTGATACTGCAGCTGAAGGACCAGGTGATAAAATTTCTCACCTCATTTATTTCTTTTTTAAGGATATGCTGTGAAACCAACTTTTTTTTTTTTTTTTTTCCCATTCACTAAGTTCAGAATATAAAGTTCAGGCTGACAATGTCTTTCTTTAAACCAGCTTTCTCCAGCATCAATAACAAACAATCCATGGATGGAGAGATAAGCGCCCTAGAAAGCTTGGCCCAGAAGTCAAAAACAAATTTAGAAGTTAGTCTGTACTGGAATACATTCTTCTATGACTACCTTGTATGTCATATTCAGTCACAATAACTTAAAACTAGCACAGATAAGCCAGGGCAAGGTGCAGTCCTGTTTCTGAAAGTCAAGAAGCTGTATTTCTGTTAAAAGTAAGCACAGTACAACATTAAATATTAATGAATCAGGGAGTACCCAAATTAATTTCTTTTTAGCTTGTCTCTTGAATGTCTAGTACAGGCATTTCTGCACTTCAGTGAAATACGGGACTACTCAGGGAAGTACCTAAATTTAGGCATCCTAGTAAAGATAAACAAGAAGCTCACTTTGGGTTTTTCAGCATAACAAAGTAGTCAGCATTGAAATGAGCATTTACCTGGAAATCTTGTACCTCTGTGGATGAGTTCAAGGCTATGCAGAGCATATCTATGCTCCATATGTATTGTCAGTGTCAATGTGGTTAAGTTTTGGTTTCCCCACAAATTTCCTGTTTCATGACTACATGCATTTGTTCATGCAGGACAAAGAACAGTCCTGTGGAGAAAAAAATAAGGTAGAACTGATAGATCCAGTAGGAGAAGAGAGGTGTTAGCTCGCTGTCATTTTCCATGTTCATTTTATATTTTTATTTCTTTAGAACATTGAATATCCTAATTATCTTTTTTTTCAAATAAAAGCAATAGAATACATTCTTTGATATGATCCAGATGCTGCACTGCAGTTGAAGGTTGGGTCCATGTAGGAGCTAAATTGCATTCATCCAGCAACATGATAGCCAAGAAAAGTACATCTAGAGGATGCCTGGCTTTCTTTGTCCCAGCATCATCAGTTAAGATTGTAAAATGCATGTACAGGTCAATGAGTCTGCATTCTTTGTAATTAAGCCTTTGTAACTGTTAATCTGTCTAAAGCTGATTTGGAGTATTAATTCTGTTTCCATAAAGTTGTATTTGTAATTTTGTTTTAATTTCAGGTTATATCGCCATATTAACTTCAGGTAAATAAAAAAAAAATAAAAATCATACTTATCCCTGGCAGTGTTAATCAGGTCTATTCTCCTTTTCTGCAACACTCTCTTCAACTTAGTATCTGCAAACCTCATACAGCAGAAGCCTTGGTTTCCTTGTGACACAGTCAAACCATAGGTGATACCCGTGTATTACCAAACCAGTTTCAGGCAGAATGTGGAAAATGTTGTAGTTAATTAAATCTTGAAATATTTTTGAGAATCAAGAGCCTTGGTTGCATGCCATACTTTTTTTCCCCTCTAGTAATGCAATTGTTCTGCAAGATTTGAGTAAGTAATGTTTTGGGTTGTTATGAAAAAAAAAAAAAAAAAAAGTTTAAATAGTAATTAAACCCATACAGCTTGATGTTTTTTAAGTATTCAGACTGACCAGAAAATGGATAGACAAACCTTTAAGTAAGTCTGAGGATTAAGGGTAAAATTATAGTCTTCCAGTGAAGTTTCCAATAGAGTTGGTGATTGACATGTCCAGGGAAATAGAACCTCTTTGAGGTAACTACCTGTTTTAACATGCAACTTTTTTAGATTCTCTATCAAGCAAGACACAAAGGCATTCCTTATGTTTCACCCATCACATACACTCTTCTTTCTTTTTAGGGGAAAAAGACTTTTATATGTTTACGTATCTTTAAGTAAACAGTAATAATCTTTTTAGAAAAGACTTTAATTATAACAGCACTAATCTTAGCTATACACAATGTTTCTCAAAGCTTCTGGGTTCCTCTCTACATATAAATCAGTGTTCCTGCCTACCAACAGCAATTAAAGGTTGAGGTCTATTGCATTTTTTAAGATACACTTGAATCAAATTTCCCTAAGACTGTCTTAGGTGAGCTTAACATGCTAGGTAACGGCCCGTGCTGACTCCTTCCCTAACCCTCTATGAGTCCCGCTTTAGCTCCTCCCCATAGAGTCATGCTCTGTATGCTCCCTGGAAGTTCCTGCTTTGGCTGCTCCCCAGAAAGTCCAGCTTTGGTTCCTATCCTGAAAGTTCCATTTTAGAACTCCTGGGAAAAGTCTCAGCCCTTGGAGAGCTTTCTAGATATTGCTGGCCACTTTTTCCAATGTAGTCATTCCTTGCGTCAGAATGACTGTGCATTTTTGTCAGTATAAAAGCCCAAGACTCATACAGTGCGAGGAAGCAGAACTTCATACCATACAGGTCAACACTGCCTCTGTGGGAATGCTCACTACAGTAGAGCTTGCCACCTCACACTGTGATGATGATTCTCAGAGCTGGTTTCCTGATCGTCTTCACAGGGTCCTTGGGATTGGTAAAATATACATTCTTCAGAAATATCCTTCACTGTATCTGTTAGATTCTCTATATTTTCCTGTATTAATAAACTAGTTGAGAGTTCCCTATATGCCTCTCATTTTCTCTCACCTGAAATCCTTGAACTCTGGAACAGAGATGTTTGTGTACTGTTTTGGAAAAGTCTTCACTCAGGCAGTACCTAAGTCAGTGCATATTTAAAGGCTATTCACATCATTTTCTTAGTACTACAAGTGTTTTGAATGTTGTGAGCTGTCAGAGTGAATTGGTCTTGAGTTAGTAAAAAGAATGCATAAACTGGACATTGAATCAAAGCAAAACCCTTTGTCCTGGGTTCAGCAGTCATTTTTTCTCTTTCTTGGTAGCTGGTGCAGTGCTGTGTTTTTTGACTTTCAACCTGAGAGCAGTGTTGATAACACCAATGTTTTTAGTTACTGCTCAAATGTTTAGTCTGACCAAGGACTTTCTGAGTCTCATGCTCTGCCAGGGAGGAGGTGAAGCCTGGAGGAAGCAGAGACAGGACACCTGACCCAAACAAGCCAAAGAGGTATTCCATACTACAGCATGTCACGCCGAGGATGCAAACTGAGAGTGATCCAGAAGGGTGAGTTCACTACTTTGTCGGGCTGGGTATCAGTCAGCAGGCGGTGAGGTGTTGTAGTCTGTTCCCTTGTTATTTCCCTTATCATTACTATTATTGGTGGTAGCAGCAGTGATTTCTGTTATACCTTAGTTACTGGGCTGTTCTTATCTCAACCCGTGGGAGTTACATTCTTTTGATTCTCCTCCCCATTCCTCTGGGAGTGGGGGTAGGAAGGGTGGGGAGTGAGCGAGGACTGCGTGGCTGATTTATGACTGAGCTTAAACCATGACACCCTGTTCTTTTGGTTTTGGGTTGTTTTTTCCTGGGGGGTTGGGGTGGGGTGGGATTTTGTTTTTTTCTTACTTGAAGGCCATAGAGTTCTAATGAAAAAACTGAGCTATTGAAGAAATAGAGTTGTAAAAATTGATCTAACATACTCTGACTAAATTCTAACTAAATATACTAATACAACCATTTATTCCATTAGATACTCAGTGACAGAGTTGTTTTGGATGGAAAATGGATATTTTTTCCTCCCTTTAATTATTCATTAAAAATTCATTGAGACAGGTAGCACTGCATAAAGAAACAGAAGCTTTAAGAGATGATTTCTAGAATGTTTCCAGAAGAAATGTTCATAATGGGAATTAAAGTGAGAATGCAGCTCAATAATACTTATTACATAAGTTTCAATAACCACCTTATTTAGCTTTTGAAAGATGCTGCTAGACACAGAGAGGCTTTTTCAAAGACCAGTTTGCATAACATGGGCAATTTTAATCCTGTAGCTAGCGCCTCTTAGACAGTAACTCTTCATAGTAGGTGCTGCTCTGGTGAAGCAAGAGTTTTTAAACACCTGACATCCTGCTGTGTGTTTGGGGTTGCCTGCGAAATATTCCATCTTTAATGGATGTCAGTTGCAATCATGCATGATTCTGCTTATATTCTTAACAGCTGCAGACTAAACATCTCAATTGACTTCAGTCTGTGTGCCAAATCATGCAAGCACTACTAAATGTGCATGCACGGACATTTGTTTACAGGTTTTTATTTGCAAAATGTTTGGCTTTTCCCTTCAAAGAATTCATTTTCTCCCTCTGAAATCCTTCTGCATGGCATGTAGACATCACCCCTGTCTTGCAGAAATATGCCTGCTCAAGGAAAAAGGGCATTTGCAATAGCCAGACTTTTCAAGCTTGATCCTCAGTAAGCGGGTTAAACAACAAACATCTAGGGGTTGATTCCATTTTATGAGCCACCCTAAGGAGAAATCTCAACCAACAGTGGTTGACCATTTATTGAAGAGTTTGTGTCAAGTGGTCTGAGCCGATGGGACTGGTCACAGGTTAGGATAGGTCTGGGAAGAGTAGATTTGCCTCTAGAATGGGAGAAGGGTCTCTGCTTCCTTTCCAAGATTGTCAGAATTTCAGGAGAAAATTTCATAAAATTGCATTTGTTTTGTGAAATATGTTTAGGATTTGCTTGTCAGAACTCTCTTGTGGAAACACACCACAAAAATTTGTAAAGAAGACTTTTAAAGGGCTGCAGATTTACAACAGTTAAATGTTAAACATATATTTAATTTGTTTGTAAAATGAACTGACCAATTTAAGAGAAAAGATAGCCTAAAGGTATTTTTCAATTTATCTTTAAAGGTTAATTAAAATAAAGTTTCCTTTCAGTCAGGTGAGTGTAAAAGTGCTTTTTTTTCTGTATTTTAAATAGGAATATTGCAAGAAATCCTGAAAAGCAATAAATGTTACAGTTCCTTGCTGAGATCTGCAATTCTGAACCTCAGAGATTTGGCTGAAGTAATAATACTATGGTCTATTACTTTCTTTCTCCATCAGCTAAAGGCAATTTGCCATTACCTTACTCATTTTCTTTCAAATAAGTGAATGACAGTTTGGAACAATACCAGCATGATCGGTAATACTAATGTTTTGGTATGTGCAAATACTAATGCTTAAGTACGTTCAGTGCTTTCAGCTTCAGGAAATGTTAATATCTTTGGCTTATATGTTTTACAGTTCTCTTATAAACACCTGTAAATAATTATCTTGTTGATAGCCTAATTAAAGTATCCCAGTCTGATACTGGAATAAGGCAATTTGAATCATGTCTAAATTGGACATGACACATAACATGCTTTTTCTATCTGCGTTGCTGGAGTTGCTTCATAAATCCACATATAAATGTATATAAGTAATTTGAAGAAAAAAATGTTTAAGAGGTCCATTGAAGGGAAAAATGCTTAATTCAAGATGTGAATCTACCTTTGTGGTAAAACCGGATGGCCACAGATAGTTATGGCATAAGATCAGCCTCAGAGATTCAAACAGAATATTATTAACAAAGTTCTTCGAATATTAAAATGAAGTTTTGAGATCAACATTTCATCTTTCATGTCTGAAGGCATGGTATGCTTCAGTTACACATCTCATTCTAGTCTGTCAGAAACTGAACTAGCTGTCACTTCAAATGTAGCATTGTACAAACAAATATAATGACTCTTGAAGTTTATTTAAATATTTTAATTTTTATCTCTGAAAAAGCAAAATGCTGTACATATGTTCTTCTTTCTCAAACATCCTTTAATATACTAAACACATCAGTTATTCACAAGAATACTTCAGGAATAAACACTTCCCAAAAAATAAAACATCAGCTACAAAGGTTTAAATTTCCAAAGCCTCTTGAAGGATTCAGGAACAATGTTCATTAGAATAAGTGGAAAATATGTTGTCTATTTCCTTCAGAAAGACCACTAAAGATGTTGAGTGCACGGTTGTTTTGTTTTTTTTTTTTTTTCAATTGCATGAGATGAAACCAGAGATATGTGCATTTAAACTGTTTGAGAGTTATGTAGAATTATGTTTAGAAACATCGATTGTTGAAAAACATACCTCATAGCTTTAACAGAACCAAAATATTATCACATAAAAGAACCTTCAGTAAACTCAAATGAACACAATCGTCCAAGAAGCTGATGTAGATGAACAATACAGTTAAAGAGAAACTCTATTAATTTTTATGTCACTTGATAGATGACAGAAATTTTGAATAATTTTTTTCTTTTCTTTTGTATCAAATATGCATCATTATCTTGAGAACCATGGAAGGGGCGTGATTTATTTTTTTTTTTTAGTGTTTGTACATTCTACTAAATTCCACCCTCTTTTAATATAGTGCTTATAAACTGACGGAGTGGTAAACTTTGAAAACCACAACTGTATTTTTAGACATCATAATTATATTTTTTGTTCTACATCACCATATAAAAACATAATAATGAATTAGTGGTGCTAATTATGGGCAATGAAGGAATAAGTTTATTCTTATAAGGACTTAGATAGTACATTAGTGTAATGTTATCAAGCCTCTATTACGCATTCCTCCAGCATGAGAAAAAGATTCAGCTTGACTTTTTTTAACCATCTAATATGTGCTAATTATGGACATTGATAGTTTGAATCTCAATGTCTCTAGAGGAGTTCACTGATATTACGCAAAACTTGGCCAAAATTGTTTCACTTTAAACATGCAATAAGGAGAAATGATCAATAGGTTTGCTAGTGAAGTTGGAGAATTTTGCTTTGTTTTCTTGTTCATTTTTTTGCATGTTTTGGTTTGGATTGCTACATTTTAGTCAAGCAGGCTGAAAGTTACAGCTGCTTTGTTGTGTATTTGCAACCTTTAATATAGCAAAGATTTACATGTGTTCAAAATTGCATGCATTTTGGATAAAGCCATTATTTCAATGAACAACAGGAACTCATATGTAGACAGCCATAGATAAGCACATAAATAAAACTTACAGAATCAGAGTCTATTTGAACCCATATTCTGTAAAATTCATGGTCCTCTATCTAAAGTAACATCTTCATCAGCAATGCATGATTTACACAATTTCGTTCTTGTAAAGCATGTCTTTCATGGCACTCATTAAACTCAGAGAGTAATCCTGTTATCAATGCATGCACCTGAGTAAAACATGGTTTTCTTATATTTTTGTAAGGTCTTTCTAAATCCTTTCACACACCAGACTTTATTTTTTTTTTTTTAACTCTTCCTCTCTATGAAATAAATTTTACAGACTTTTTCCCTACTCTTTTTTATTTCCCTTCCTTCTCCTTCATTTTTCCTCTCACTGTCATCTACTTCCCCAAGCCTTTCTTTCTTATTAAAAGTTAGATGAAATTGAACTTTTCACATTTATGAAAAATTTGAAAAGTTCCTGAAATTTTTATTGTATTGCTCTTGGCTTGGCAGAGAAAAATGTACTGGAAATATATGTAAGACTTACGTGAATGGCTAAGGAAGTAAAATGCAAATAAAAATATGATGAAAAAGCTTTAAAAACATATCCCAACTTGTTGAAGCAACTTATTTAGATATCACCTCTTTCAAAATTTGCTCAGAGGTTCATACTGAATTGCATGTGATTTTTTCCCTTATCCGCACAGTTTCTGGGAGAAACACTCTCTAAACGTATTGCATCACCATCCGGGCCACAGTTGCTACCTAGAACTTGCACCATTGTTCTGTGTGATAAATACAACCATTTTCTGCCTAGAGCTGTTCATGATGGAAATTTTCCACCCACAGACAATCTTGTTAGTTTCATAATTGCTTCCCCCTTCTAATGAATGCTGAACATAATGAATGACAAGCCAATCTTTTGGGTTCAAATCCAGGGATCTTCATCAAGACAATGAATGTGCATTCATTAAGTAGAACCATGTTGAAAGTGCTTTTGCCATAAGTACAGTATAATACATTTTCTTTAATGGGAATGCAGTATTTTAGTACATTACTTAATTAGGGATGAGCAGACAAATGGAGTTAATTCCTTCAGCTTCAGTGAGTGTGGCAGAAGCAGTACGTTTTCATTCATCGCTTAAGGAGCCATTCATTACATAGAGCCATAGGCTGAAAAAAAAAGGAAAGTATTAAAATATTATACATGGTAAAGTATAATTTAATAATTTTAATGCTTACTGAAAGTGTGAGACTGGAGGTGACATTTCAGATCATCCTCTTAAGTTTCATCTCTGGGGAACTGAGATCAAATTTGAGACTATTTTAACGCTTTCAAATCTCTATTGATGTAAAGCACAAACCCACTCAATTTGAGAGAACAGAAATAGCCACAATCATGTCATTCAGTAATTAAAGGCATTTACAAACCTGTGTGGGAAAGTCTGAGCTGTAAAAACCAAGACTAAATCTGGCAGAGGTTATTCTTAACAGACCATCATGCTAATTAATGTTAAATGTACTCACAATTTTAAAAGTTAAAAAACTGAATTTAAAGTCAACATTTTAACTGAGTGTAAGAAAATCCCATGACTATTAAACACTTCAGTGTTAAATTGGTGGGACACATTTATGCAAGTATCTTGTCTGCTGCATATGAAAAACTGTAGCTGAAGAGAGAGTCTGTTCCCTTTGAAAATAGAATGAGGTATTACTGTAGTAATTTAAATGAATTGAACCTCACATGAAGTGTAACCTGTAGAAGAACTCCCTGCTCTGTATTCCACAGTAAATCAGGATGTTCAGTATAATTCTGCCTATAATAGTGCCTTTGGATGTTATTTAGTATATAGGAAAATGTAGATTCAAATTCTCGTTAAGGCAGGTTTCACCGAGTATATTGCATATGACATAAAATAACATTCTTTAAAAAGCTAAATATTCTGAAAACCATGATTTAGATTGTAAAAGGTTCATTTTATTTTTAAATCAACTCTTACTTGATAAGTATTTTCATTTTGGAGAAAACAAACTACAGGGGTGAGAATGTCCACATTTTGCTAACAGGTCAGAATATTTCTGTGCACTGAGAACTTAATTCCTTCCTCAGGGGATCTGAAGTCATGGCTCCCCCACCTCTCTAAGACTGTCTCATTTTCTGTAGGTTGTTTTGGAGAAGCAATGCATTCTACATTTCTCCTGTTGGCATCTTCCTCTGGTGAACAAAGGCCTGGTCATCCTCTGGAGTCCAACTCTCATCTGCCATGTGCAGATAGAATAATGCCCATAGAGTGTTGGTGTCAGTTTCAGTAATTGCTTAAAATACTACATTTCAAATAGGATAAATCAAACTGGACGAGTCTAAGTACTTTCTCATAGTGCCCCATAGCTGGCAGTAAGAAAATAGATAGATGACCTTTGTTTAAACCTGCAGTACAATCAAACAGAGCTTTAATTTGGAGCTGCTTCTGCTCTGGAGTGGTCTAGCCTTTAGGATAGAAGACAATCAAAAGGAAGTTTTGTTTCTAAAATGTTTCACATTCCGTGAACTACTCAAATATCACTGACATTTATGTCTGTCTCAGCACTGGCCTTTGCTTTCTGCATCATGGACTAAGGTTTATTTTAGATTTACCTCAACTTAGCATAGGTTTGTTTCAGTATAAAGAGTTTGAGGTGAATTTGGATTCCAACTTGCTTTAAACTATAGTGTGAATGGATTCCAGTATCTGCTGCAGTGGTCACATAAACTTGACTACAACAACATCAGTGGAAGAAGCTGAAAGCAGCACCCTGTCCTACCACAGTGTAAGTCAGTGTAGCTTCAAAGGGCTGAAGCCAGATAAGAGTTTCACCCTGTATTTGTTCTTGCTACCCAGATATTAATCTATCATTGTTTCTGCAAAAAGGTTCTACATCAGGTATCATTTTTTTTTAATAACATTATTTCTCAGCCTGTTGGATCAAGCCTATTCAGATGATCACACTGAATAAATTTCTCCTGGGGCAGAGAATGCAGCGTCAGCTCATGCCACACTCCACTGTATGCTTAGCTATAGTAATGATATAAAATACAATGGTAAATCTCTTTCTGCACATATAGGATTATTACTGAATTTGTGGTGACTTATATGGGTGTGACTATTCCTATCGTAAAGAATGGTCAATATCCTACTATGATAATTTATTACTTTTCTATCATTTAAATACCATAATATTGGACATGAAAATCTGATAGATTGTTGTCCATCTTGCATGGTGTCTTCATTCATAAAGAGGTCTCAATTCATTCATAAAAGTTTTAATATATAAGTATGCAATTAATTGGCTTTATGTCTGTATTGGACTCATGATGCTCTTTTGTGCAGATGATATTAAATTACAAAGTTTCACGACTAATAAAAGACTATTAACTGAAATGCCAGTTCTTTGAGTCATATTATTTTATTCACAGGAAGAGACAGTACAAAGTAGATTGTTTGCTTCCCACAGCTAAGTAAAATTCTTAACCAAATGAATAGCTCTAAGCAGGAGTTCTGCTAAAGGCTTTAAAGTTGCCAGGGACTTTAGTGGACAGAGAACCAAGCTGTGTCTCAAGGGGCTGCAATACTTGCAGAAAAGTTTATACTTAAGGCACACGAGGATTTGTTTATCCCTTATCCTGATATTTACATTATTTATTTGATTTACATTAAATTATTTAGAAGGTAATTCTGGAGAAAATATCTGTAAATATGTTCATAATGCAGAGATAACATAAGGTAAAATAAAATATAGAACTTATTTTCATGTCTTGCACCATGGCTCAGCTTACCCTGAATGTTGGAGAACAGATAACTTCACAGTTATAACTACAGTTCCAATATTAGATTATGAAGATGCTATTTATCAGTATGAAATTAAATCACAGCTGCAAGGAACTGAAATTTCTCAGTGATAGATCACATTGTTTTACATTGGTATGCCACTGTTGAATGCATCACTGTGATACGTACGATAGTTCTGGATGATTAAACATTAAAAATAAACATAAATTGCATCAGCATCAAGATCTATTTAAATGCATGAAAAGAAATTCTTTCAGTTACTGCTCAGCAACTTAGCTAGTTGAGAGAAAAAATAATTGTTCACTGGGATCACAGAACACACAGTCATTTATCAAATAAAAGATTGGAAACTGAGCTTGAAAGACTGTTTTTTTTTCTGATGAGGTTCAATAGACCGCAATCTAGGGAATCAAATGTAAGTTGGAAGTGTTATGAAAACAAATATATATTTATGTTCATTTCACAAGTTAATTTGGTGCAGGTAGAGAAGGGGCTGAATTAAATGTTTAGTGAGGCTACTATTTCTGGATTTTCTAACTTTTAAATATTTGCTTCTACATTAGAATATGGTTCCCTTTTGACAAAATGCATAGGTATGTAATTTCATAGGGTTCTGAAAACTGTGAAACTTCACAAGAGGAATTGTTTGTGCAAGAACTTCTGGATTCATCACTCAGACTTTACTCCCCAGCTGATGGATTGCCCTGCATCAATGGAGCATTCTGGTAAAAGCAACAGGACTCAGCCACTCTTGGACCCATGTTATACTTGACAGTTGGTTATGTCATGACACAGTGTTTTCAGACCAGAGAGAATGTAAACAATGGCATCACAAACCGTGGGTTTTTACAGGGGACTATATGGGCTGCACCACACATAAGTGTGTTCTGTCTAGCAGAGCAAACAAACAGCATCATTCAGACTTAGAGAAAACAGAAATGTCAAAATGCCTATAATCAGCTTAGCTGCAGATAATCTCCAGAAACAGAAGGTAGAAGCATACATCACAGACCAAGCTCAGAAGGTAATACAAACCATTCAGAGACTGAAGAAAACAGGAGCATCATGCTGGTGGGATATATTCACTGTGTAGGACTTAAGTTCAGTGTTTTGGTTCCCCTATTTGAAATCTTTTGACTGCCTTACTAACTGCAAGAGTCTCATTACAATTAGTCCCTTATTTATGTCAAAGTTGCATGTCTAACAAATTGCATGTAAAATTTGATGGTTGCAGTTCTCTATGGATAGAAATAAAAGCATGTAAATGTGTGGATGGAGCAGTGGATTGCTCCAGAAGGCACTCATTTGGCCTCAGGATATATATGCATCTGCAGGTCTTAATACCATTTGCAGGTGTTGTGACATCACTGTGGCATTTTGGCTATAGTCTTGGAAAGAAAGATAAACTTGTGATCCAAGGATTAGGTGTTGAATTTCAGTTCTGTCTATCACCTCCTGCTTAAGAATTACACAATAGACGAAACAAAACAAATCAAGACAAACGGGGAAGTACTTATGGTACTTTCTTAAGCTTTGAATGCTAGTGATTGTTGTCTATGAAAACTTGATCCATGTCTTCCATGAAGGAGGATATTTTATTCATTATTCAGGTATGCAATTATACTGTGGGGGCAACATACAGAAAGCTGTATCTACGGGTACCACTCTAGCAATAGACTGACTGTATAACAGTTCTTCCGTGCTCTTTCATTACACTTTTGCTCCTCTTTCCAATAGGCCCGCATTCTGCTAAGCAAAATATTTGAAGAAATCCCTATTATCTGGAAGAAATGTGGCTACATGAAATACAAAATTATCCAGACTAAGAATATATTTATTCCTGTTCTTTTCTCAGCCTTCTACATTAAAATACTCAAATAGTGATGTGATGAAATACTGCATAAAAATTATTTTTTTCAGGAATTCAGCAACTGCAACTTATAACAGTTTTAGCTCACCCTGCTCAAAATCAGAATATATAGGTTTTTTTTTTTATTGTTATAGGTGGGAATTTCACTCCAAGTTGTGTCATGGTTTAAGGCCTACCAGCAACCCAGAACCACGCAGCCGTTCTCTCACTCCCTGCTTCTCCCTGCCCTCCGCTCCCAGAGGGATGGGGAGGAGAATCAAAAGAATGTAACTCCCATGGGTTGAGATAAGAACAGTCCAGTAACTAAGGTATAACACAAATCACTGCTGCTGCCACCAACAGTAATAATGATAAGGGAAATAACAAGGGAAAAGTATACAACTGCTCACCACCCACCAACCAATACCCAGCCTGACCTGAGCAGTGATCTAGCCCTTCAGGTAACTGCCCTCAGTTTATATACTGGGTATGACGTGCTGTGGTATGGAATACCTCTTTGGATAGTTAGGGTGAGGTGTCCTGTCTCTGCTTCCTCCCAGCTTCTTGTGCCCCTCCTCAATGGCAGAGCATGAGACTGAAAAAGTCCTTGATCAGAGTAAAAGTTACTTATCAACAACTGAAAACATTGATGCTATCAGTGTTGTTCCCAGGCTGAAAATCAAAAACAAAGCACTGCACAAGCTACTAAGAAAAAAAATTACTGTTACTGATGAACCCAAGTAGCAAAACTAAAATGAATAAAGAAGTTACATCTATTTGACATAATTGCTGCACAAGCATCTAGATTTCTTCTTTTATGTTACTTTTCTCTTTCATTTATCTTTCCTAATTAACCTCCTTTTACAATGCTTTGGATTTTCCCCTGATGTGAACAGAAAGCATATACATTTTTATTGGAATGCAATTGAAAGTCCCCTTTTATATCATTAATCAAGATCAGTTTCACTTTTAAAACATTCTCAGTGCATAAGATTCCATTATAAAATTACAAAAGAAATGTTTAAAGGTTATTACCACTAATGCTGTTTGAATGCAGTGCATAACAGTGCTTGATCAGCACAGTCTCTGAAGTTTTAAGCTACCCTATGTCCTTCAAAATGAAACACTTCTACAGAAAATGAATCATTCTAAAAGAAAGTAAACCCCAACTTGTAGCAATGATTTTACAGAGAAAAAGTTTTTAGAGATATTTCTATTATGCAACGAAATCAATGTGGTACAGGAATAATTTGTAACTAATAACATTTGAGACTTGTTGTCCTGGTGTTATAAAAATTCTGTCTTGGCCATGATTTGATTTAATTAATTTTTAATTACCACTGATTAATATTGAGAAGCAATAAGCAAGCAGCACTGGGTGGGCCGGGGAGTCTCCGCTCCACCCAAGGCGCACACTGAGGTTTCTGGGGTACAGTCTCTTATACTCCTCGGTCTTGGGCTTCAACCAATCCTGTCATCTCCTTCACCCGAATATCGACGTGGTTCCTTTTCATTGTTCTCCTGTTGCTGGGGTCTTATCTTTGGATGAAGAAACTTCTTAAAAAGTTATTGAATTCCTTGGCTATACATTAATGGGGGATGTCTGTCACTAGCTTAACCACCATTTTAGCCCCCTAAATTACATTTCTTATATAGTTACTTATTCAATACACAAGTTTCACCTCATCCTGTAACAGAAGGTATCTCTTGACTACCTAACCCCCTCAAGGCATTCAAGCAGTTAAACAAAGTACCCCTGTAATTAGCAAAGCGTTTGAGACATTCAAGTAGTTAAACAAAGTACCCCTTAAAGTAACAAAGTGTTTGATTAGGAAGGATTATTCCTTTGTTCCTTCTCTTTCATCATTGTATTGACAGGAACATCTATCTTTATCTGATCATTCATATACATTCCACACATGATTTTCGATTCCACCCAAAGTACAATGATGACAAGGAGTCTTAAGTTGCTGACACAAATCATTCCTATATAACTCACACTGGGTTCAGCAATAGAAGTCAATTTTTCTCCTTCTTGGTAAGCTGGTGCAGTGCTGTGTTTTTGACTTTCAGCCTGGGAACAGTGCTGATAACACCAATGTTTTTAGTTGTTAAGTAACGTTTACCCTGACCAAGGACTTTGTGAGTCTCATGCTCTGCCAGGGAGGAGGGGAAGCTGGGAGGGAGCAGAGACAGGACACCTGACCAAGCTAGCCAAAGAGGTATTCCATGCCTCCCCCTCATGGGGTGGGGGGTGGGGGGGTTAGGGGGGGGTGGTAACTGGGAGTTTCCCAGAAGGACACAGTGTCTTCTGGGTCAGACTTATTTTCAGCGGGTGGTATCGTATTCTCTTCCCTTGTTATTTTCTCTTATCATTGTTGTCGTTGGTGGTAGCGGGGGTGATTTGTGTTGTGCATTGGCTGCTGGACTGATCTTGTCTCAACCCGTGGGAGTTGCATGATTTCAATTCTCCTCCCCATCCTTCTGGGAGTGGGGTGGGGTGGGGGGGAAGGAAAGAAAGCGGGAGGAAAAGGGAGGAGTGAGCGAACAAGCTGTCTGGCTGGGTTTAAACCACGACACTTGTAACTAATAACATAAATGAGGTTGTCTTTGTGAGTGAAATGAGGCAATTGCCTTTCACTTTAAGAAAGACCAATGGCAGACAATTCCTGAGAATTACAGTTAGAAAATACTTCAGATTCAAAAGAAATGTAATTTGCTCTGGGGTATCCAATGGCAGATGTCCCAAATGGTGGTAAGTTAGATATAGTAGCATTGAAAAGTGCAATATTATTCAGGGAGAGAAAACCTTTCTTTGTAGCAATGCAATGGTCATTTATGTTACATAGCAGCTTGAGGATCTATAATCTTGGAACTAATTATAATGTTTCCAAACAGTGTTATATCTACATGGAAACTAAAATTGTGTTACTGAAGTTTAAGACTCACAAATACATTAAAATTCTTCAAGATTTAAGGAAACATGTCAGATAAATCATAAATTCACAGACATGGAGCTACTACTATTGTTCATTTCAATTACTTAGTAATTAAAGGTAGCAATCAGTAATTTCCAGTATAAACTTTTTACATCGAGTTAAATGAATAAGTAAACGAAAACTTTGTTATTATTTAAACCAGTATATAAGGTTTCTCTCTGTTACTCAGTTACTACAGAAAACAATCCTCAAAGAAAAAGGTATTATATTTTTATAAATCTTAAAAGTCCAGCACTTCAAAGTCCATATTTCTGGTCAGAAAAAGAAACCTTCAAAATAATTCAAGTGTACACTTACATTTACTTTACATGTAAAGTAAAATTATTTTTATAAATTTACTGCTGCAGTCTTTGACTGAAAGATGTAGTCATTTTGAGCAACAAGACAAGGAAAACAAATAAAGAGAGATGATAAAAGTCTTCCTCACTAAAAATTTTCATGAATACTTTGATGAGCATGTAGACATGAGTTAAATGAATACCTAATGGTTTATTCCAGTGAAACTGGAAACTCTTAGGGAGCACACTTCTGTGGTAGAATAAGATGTTATTTTGCTTGTTTGTTTGCTTAAATGCTTTGGCATTCTGTAAATTTTGTTGGCACGGTGAATCCCTGCAGTCAAATAAAGCAGTGTTCCAAGAGGGAGCTGAGGTGAGTCAAATGAAAAAGGTGAGTAAGCATGTGCCTTTTGATGCAGAGTTACTGACATGCTTCTGTTACATGCTGAGTTTACCAAGGCCATAACACAACAGCTCATCTCATGCCTCCATGGTAAAGACCGTGGTGCTTTATTCCCTACCTTCAGTCTGTGGCCTGATAGTCAGTAGACTATCCCCAAACAGATGCTCCTTTGGTGTATCCTTGAGACATCTCCTTGGTTAGTGGTGGTTTTCTTTTATTTCATGATATCCTTGCACTGATATTATTGTACCCTTTGTCTCCCCATAAAATACCTTGTGCTTGACATAAAAATGGCATGTAAAGTGATTATTAGCTTTACCTCTCTAGCCTTGTCTTTCTATAGAAAACTTTGGTACTTGCTTTGCAGCTGAAATACAATACTTAGAATTTTGTTTAAATTGCATGATAGTCCATCCAGAACCTGGCGACATGCATTGCAAAAGTTAATCTGACACTATTCACACCACAGGGACATAGTCAACATGTGTGTTTGGCAAGTTTTCAGAAGCAGTTCCAATGAAGTTTCTTTATTTATAGTATCGATGGGTAGATATTCAGAAAGAGATTGAAATTGCCACTAGCTAGCATCTCATATTTAATTTCAGTTCAGCAGGTGAGGCCAGACAGTGTCACTTGCCACCATGTGTATGCTGAAGTCTTCTATGAAAACAATAATCTAGAAATTAATGAGGGCTATCTTTTTTTCCCTTGAAACTTTGGTGTTCGATATATTTTATTCTCACAAAGTCAGTGTTATGAAGACAGATTTTATCAGCTGAAAGCCCTTTCTAAAATGTCTTACACACAGAGTCTGGTACACTTTGGAAAACCTGCACTGAAGTCACACATCACTGGTAATATTTTAAGAACAGTTTTTCATGTAGCATCCCCTAGTATTATCTTATTAAAAGTTTTTAGCATACTTTTTCTTAGAATTTGATCCTTGGAAAATAATTTCTCTGAATGTGTTTTTGATTCAAAAGTGTGCCCCAGAACATCTTCTCCAGTGGTAGCAATCTCCTCCACTTCCCTTCTTTTCTTTTTTTCAGCTGTGTTTGCATGAGAAATTACAGAAAATTTAATCTTGCCAATTGAGTGCTGCAACATCTGATGAAGCCTTCGTTATGACCACAATTGCTGGTCTTAATAAAAATTGTTCTCTAATGCAAGCATAGATCAATAGGTCACTTGTATATTCTGTTCCATAGAGTAACTATATGCCCTGAAAAAAAAAAATAAATTCTTTTATATTTATGGAAATCTGAGCTATTCCGAATGGTGGGAATTGAGGCCAGAATCTTTCAGATATTTGAAAATAAACTTGCAGGACATAAGACAGAGTAAATAAAGAAACTGGGACCCAGGAAAATTTTCATGTTCAGTCTTCACTACTAAAATCCAAAGGGCAAGATATAGCTACAAACACAAGGGAAAATTACATTATGTTGTTATTTGTCTAGTAGATGAGCCACAAAAATACTTCCCCAGACTAACCATGGAGCCATAACCTTTTAAAGTGCTTTTTCAGTTCCTCCTTTTCTTAATACTGGAACTATGAATTACGCTCTGCAATGTGTGGAACAACCTACTTATAATAACATATAGTCTATTGAGCAAGCTTCCTTGGTGTGCCCCCAGATCCTCTGGGCCTGTAGTAAAAGCTACCAGAGAGAGAGGAACAAAATATTTCATAAAAATCTCTTTGCTGTTATGCTCCTTGTAGAATTTTTTATGTTGTATTTTTTTGTTTGCTTGGTTTTGTATCTTCCTCTAACAGTGTTTTGTAGCCAGAGGTAGCAATCTGAACTATTTCCTTTCTTTTAATTGTGTCAGAAAGAGATTAACTAACTGCTTCACTTTTATCCTCCCAGAACCTCTCCTGAAGTCAACTGTCCACCTTGGGAGTGGTTTATACTCCCTCTTGGTTGCTGTGTCTGATAGACATTGATTCTCCAATGACAGTGACTGACCTGACCAGATAAAAACACAGCCTTTGCAAAGACTACAAGGCTTTACAATGAAATGCTGGTTTAGATATGCTTGACCTTCACATCTGTTTCAGCCCTATCTAAATAAGGACATATTGCAGTGAAGGAAAAACCGGACTAGAGCACTTAGAAGCTTAGGAATGTTTCCACAGTTTAAGTTAAGTTTTTGTATTAGGATAAAGATTTAAAGATTGTTTTAAGATTTAGATAAGATTCAAACCATTTTCTTTTATTTGGCCACAACATTTATATGTATGTTAGTTAAAACTGTCACAGTCCATCACTCCATAATCTTTTAAATTGCTTTTTTGAGTTCCTCCTTTTATTAATACTAATTAATTTAGAGAATCATAGAATAGTTAGGGTTGGAAAGGACCCCAGGATCATCCAGGTCCAACCCACCTGCCATGGGCAGGGACACCTCACACTAAACCATATCACTCAAGGCCTCGTCCAACCTGGCCTTGAACAGTTCCAGGGATGGAGCACCCACAACCTCCCTGGGCAATCCATTCCAGTGCCTCACCACCCCAACAGGAAAGAGCTTCCTCCTTATATCCAATCTAAACCTCCCCTGTTTGAATTTTAACCCATTACCCCTTGTCCTCTCACTACAGTCCCCAATGAAGAGTCCATCCCCAGCATCCCTATAGGCCCCCTTCAGATACTGGAAGGCTGCTATGAGGTCTCCATGCAGCCTTCTCCAGGTTGAACAGCTCCAACTTTCTCAGCCCATCTTCATACAGGAGGTGCTCCAGTCCCCTGATCATTCTCGTGGCCCTCCTCTGGACTTGTTTCAACAGTTCCATGTCCTTAAATTTAATACTAATTAATTAAAATACCTCCTTTTATTAATATTAATTATTGAAGTCTTTTAACTTTATTGTTTATCATTCTCACTCAACTGAAAAGAACTTTGAAGTATTATGTTTTCTTATTAACCCTCTCTACAACTCCCTTTCCAAAGATAAATACATTTAGATAAAAATCCTGGGTATATCTCATTTTGATATAAGTCCTCTGAAATATTTGAATATTTGTTCTGTTTGCTTCATCTGGCTGAGTTTAAAGGCTTTTTATCACAGGTAATAGATTAAGCCCATTTTGCTTTAAGCTGTAACACAACCTTTAAGTTACTGTTCTTTCTGTCTGGCTAAATTGAATAAACATCACCAGGAAAAATGGATTATTTTTGTCCTTGTAAGAAATTAGCAAACAGCCAATATTCCTAGACACTAGCACAATTTCAACCTATGTGACTCCAACCATATTTTTTGTCCCGCCAAGACCTGCAAGCAAATTTCCAAGCAAATGGGTTTATTTAAAGCATTTCATTTACAGAATACACACTTTCTATGTTGTCAGCTGGCTGAAAATGGTGGAAAATATTACTGAATGTGCAAGGGCAGTTATGCAGTGTTACAGTGTATTTAGGCACAGCGCTCTGCCTCTGCCTTTCAAAACACCACAAATCCTCTGGGGCTGCAATACTTAACAGAAAAAAAGTGTTGCTATTCATCTTAGTGGCTAGCATTTATTTAACCGTAGGATCCAGATTTAAATGTGTTTGGATTCTTACATCTCACCCATACTAACCATCACAAATCCAAGAATGACAATTTGAGATAGACTGACATAGTGAGTTGTAGTACAGATATGCAGCAGTCTGAACAGACTAATTTCTGATCCTAGAAAAGAGTAGGCCATCCAAAAAAGAGGTTATGTTTACAAATTGCATGCCTGGCCTTTTACACTGCCCAGTAAATAAACAAGTCCTGCATTTTTCTGTCCATTTAAGATTTTTCTACGCAATCTTTAACAAATCTCTACTCATTTAGCATTTACAAAGATGGATTTTGCTTGAGAACTGTATGAAGGTTTTCTTTGACTTAGTATTTATCTTTATAACTCTCTTAATTTTGAAATAATAAAAAAAAAGTAGGGAACATTATCTACAAAAAAAGTTGAACCTGTTAGGATGACATTAAGATCAGACACAAAGCATTTCCTGAACCATACTCTTAGGCATATGCCTCTGCAGTACAATATAGTACTGTGTGAGGTGCTTCTGTTAACTTTGAAGGCATTACCTTGTATACTGAAATTACTGTAGCCAATTACAACATCCTATCAGCTTAATGAGAACTGCTGAGAAGTAGGTCATTTAGTTTTTTATATGTTCTGTTGTTTGCTTGGCTTTTTTCATGAAAAACAACTTTTAAAGATTTCTTTTCAAAGTAGGTATGTGAACTTGAAAAAAAAACATGATGATGGAGTGTTTAAGACCACTTGAAGTCTATGTACATGTATGTGCACATGTGTCTGTGTGAATATATTTCAAAATGCTATAAGAACTGTATCAATGGAAATCCAGAAGTAAAAAACATCCAGGATATTGATTGCACAATACTTTTTTGGTCCAAAAATCCATGCTAGCAGATATTGCTTTGCTGCTCTCCATCATCTTTGAAAAAACATGGAGAATGGGAGAGGTGCCTGATGATTATAAGAAGGCCAGATGTTGAAAAATGGCAAGAAAGGGGACCTGGAAAACTACTGTCCCATCAGCTGCACCTCCATCCCTCAAAAGGCAATGGAACAGGTCATATTTCACTTGTTTATCAATGACCTGCATGAAGGGTTAAAGCATACCCTCAGCAAGTTTGCTGATATGGAGCTGGGGGGAGTGGCTGATATACCTGACGGCTGTGCTGCCATTCAGAGAGACCTTGATAAGCTGGCGAATTGCATGGAGAGAAACCTAATGAGGTTCAACAAGGGCAAGTGTAGGGAACTGCACCTGGGGAGGAAGAACCCTAAGTACCAGTACAGGGTGGGGGCTGACCAGCTAGATAGCAGTTCAGCTGAGAGGGACCTGGTAGTATTAATAGAGGACAAGTTGACTATGAGCCAGCAGCATGTCTGTGCAGCTGGGAGGGCCAACAGTATACTGGGGTGCATTGGGAGGAGTGTAACTCTTCTCTTTGGAGCCTAAGCACAAAGTGAGGATTGAGTAGGGCACGTAACAAAACCTCTTCCCATCCAGGCTCTGCCAAGATGTATCTATGATTTTCAGATTAAATACAATACGGTTTCACTGAAGACTAAAAGAATTCAGCAGAGAGTACAGTGGGATCAGAAATAGTCTTTCAGGAATATTGAACTTTAATTTTTGAGGGATTTATTAACCCAGAGACATTTCAGTAGACTAACATAAGTGAGATCTGCTGTTTCTGCATTACTTTGTTTAGTAAAATATTAACACAATGCAAATCAGACAATAAAAATAAAAAGACTTTGACATCCATCTTCTGGCACAGGTTCCTCTTTATTTCATGTTGTGTGCTGGAAGAGACATCTCTACAGCGATAAAACTCCTTCCATTATAATATCTTCAATACAGAAAACCGACAAAATTGATTCTATAATCCTGTGCACCCTGAAATGCACCCAAATGGTTCTTGACATGTAAATGTGTGCAACATATGAATAGTCTGGTAGAGCTAGTTTGTGCAACACAAAGCACATTTCTTAGTGCAGAATCACAATCCAGTTTTTCTATATATTTGATTTCCAGAATGAAAAGCCTGTGATTGTAGTATAACTACAACTTCTTTTCTGCAGTATCTGAGTGATTCTTTTATTGGACCACAGAAATAAATGCTATAAATCAAACCATAATAAAACAAAATGAACAAATTCCACAGAGGTGACTACATAAAGTCAGCTGGGATAAGAAGTGAGAAGCAGAACTCAAATTCTACAACATTGCTGTAGGAAAAAATTGGGTAAAATGTCTGCAAAAGTGTTGTCTCAACAGCAGGACACTTGAAAGATTTTCCACAATTCTATTTTAGATTATATGTATCTATATCTGGGATTTTTCCTTGAAAGAAAGTCTGAATTAGTGAAATATTAAGGGTGAATTTCAGTTCACAGAATGTTTTTATGTAAAGTTTAGATAATGTATACCTCATCTAATCATTGTATGCTCTCTCTGTAGTCAGTGAAGTGAAAGAAGTCCATAGATTTCAGTTGTCTTTTTCTCTGGAATTGTGTAACTTTGTCCATTCATATGAAGAGAACCTCCAAAAAACTAGCCTAAAATCAGATGTCAGACATTTAAGTGCCTAAATTAAGACAGATGGAGTCTACCCTTAAGTACTAACAAACATTTCTGTCAATGCCAGTGCTGCTCATAATACGAAATTACCTTGATTCAGTAGAAATAAAGCTGAGTACTCACATTATCACATTATCTTTAAGCCCTGATTTTACCTTTTTTTTTTCTTTTTTTTTTTCTCCATCTCTATAGTAGTTCTGAGATTTTGCTTTAAGTAAGGTTCAGGTTTCTGTATAAATTCAAGAATTTGCCGCTTCAGTTTGGAATTAAACTTTATAAATCAGAGAATGTTTTAGGTTTGCTTTTACAAAACTCAGACAAAAACATACTTTAAGATAAATTGCTATTTGAAATTATTTTTATTGTTTCAAACCTGTTCAACATGTCCCACAGAAATCTGGAAAGAATCTCACTCAGTAACATTCAACTGAAATTTCAAATTCTAAACATTTTAGTGTTCTAACTAGGTAGAAGTGTAATTTACTTAACTGCTTTAATTGACTGCTTAACTTATGAAGTATCTGGATGGAACTAGCTCACAAACAAGGCATATTTTTTATTTGTCATGGTTTGTTTTTCTATCTCTTCCTCAGACTTATTTTATTTTGATGTTTTAATCTGCCATCATTTATTTGACTTCTCCTTTTTATCTCTCCCCTTTAATTTTTTCCTTAGTTTGAAACACAGCAGGAGTCAGGACCTGGCATAACAATGACATTGGCTGTAGTTACTTCCAGCTGATTTCAAACCTCGTAATGAAAACATGAGGTACAAAGAAAAAAAAAAATCCATTTACTAGAAACTTATAATGGAAATAAAGTAGATAGTAAGAGTTTTAAGTAAATTTCCAACAATTTAAATGAACATAGCCTATTGTAAATGAATGGTGAACTGTTACAACTAAGTGTCTTTGAAAGCTGTATAGGCCAAGTGGGAAGCACAATATATTGCAAAAAATCAAATGTTGCTGAAGCATTTAAGAGAGTGAACATGAAGAGAATTAGTGCCAGATGCAGTTCCAGTAAGGCTATTGAATTCACAACTATGCAAAGCATGAAATATCTTGAACAAACTTGTCCTAAGATACTTTTCAGTTGGAGGAAGGAGAAGGCAGACAGTATTATTACTGTGCAGGTAGAGGTGCTATTTCTTGTTAAGTGAAGTTGATGTTATGTAGAAGCATAGAATTCTATGTGTACACACAGGTATCTTCCTCTTGTCTTGCTTTCCCATACCCTTTCATCAGCTTCCTTGGTTGCATAAATGCCACCCAATACTTTCTGGGTCTCTGAGAAAACATCTTTCTTTCTGTCCCACTTTTGGGACTTGCTTGTTTGCCTTCTGCTTCATATAAACTCTCAGCTCCTCTTAGGGATCTAAGAGAATGAGCTGTTGCTACAGGCTCCCTCCAGGCTCTGCCACTGTGCCTCTCCACTCTTCTGACATTTCTGCCAGTCAGATATATGCTTACTTGTCCTTTGAAAAAAACAGCATCTCCTTCTGCTTTCAGATAGTTTCCCTTGGTCCACAGGTCTGTAGCCAAGGCATATAGGCAGCTTTTCTTCACAGAAGCAATTTTAACAGAAATTTGGGTGATGCCCAGAAAGTACCTAGAATAAAAAAAAAAAAAAAAAAAAAAATTAATTATAGCATACACCATATGCATGAAGAGCTGGAGAAGAAGCTGCTGAAGAGCACTGTGTGCTTGGTAGAATTGCTATGCTTCTGTCCTGTATAAAACTATGATGTTTTATTTGTTTAATGCCATGCTCTTATTATTGAGCCTTAATTGTCTCCAAATGGTATACTAAATACTCATAAAAACAGACTTTCTTGTAGATTTTCTGACTCATCATGCCTCTGCTATAAGCCTGACAGCTAAGGTCTAATGCAGGAGCACTTCCTTTCCTCACAGTCTATAGCAGGAAACAGCTGAGGGAGTGGGTGTTCTGTTGACACCTGATGGGAAGACCTGGAGAAAATAAATAACAGGGATTTTTGTTAAAGGGCTTTTATAAAGGATAAGGCTTGTAACAATGTGTAAAAATCTTGACTAATTAACTGCATGAATATTCCTAGGGTTACAGTTTGACCTAAATGTTGGTAATAGCTTTTAACATCAGGATGCAAAGGCTAGCACCTAGGAGAAAAGGAGAAGGAAAGAGAGAAGAGCAAGAGACTTTATGTAAATGTCTTCCATGGTGTGAGAGATGCCAGAAGCTGCTGAAGGATTTCCTGTGAGCTGAGAGACTATTTCCCCTTAGCAAGATTACACTCATTTATTCTAGGAGCTTAGATAAAAGCAGTAGCAAAACTGTGGGAGTCTGATGGAGAGGTAACAAGCGAGGAGCAGCACAAGGCAGAGCATGTGCCACAAGATGTGGAGTGAGGCAGAGCCAGGGAGGATGCAGAAGCAGCAGCAGAGGTGGCTCACATGGTGCTAAGAGCTGAGCAAGCAACAGGTAGTAGCTACAGCAGCAAAGCAGCCAGCAGGAAGAGCATGAACAACAGGTCAAAGGGGCTTAAATTAACCTTTTATGCCTAATGAGAGTTAAAAATGTTAACAAGTGAGTGAAAATTATTTCAAGGGAGGGAAAGTATTAGTCTCACTGTAGTCAGAGGAAAAGGTTGTGAGGTTTTACATTTTGAGCACTGTTTTTACCTTCTTTCTTTAGCTTTTCTTTGAAGTTTCTATTTTGTTGAAATTTCACTCCTTTAGTAAAAATACTGCTTGTAAACAATTTCACTCATGTTTATAAATGGAGCAAATTAGTCACATGAACACTGCAACATTCACTATATTTTTCCCAGGTTTCTTGATAGAGGCCTGGCCTGATGTTTGTGTTAATATCTCTCTACAATTATTTTTAATTTTAATTAGATATTTTATGTGTTTCATACTGGCTTCATAGCCTTTTCATCATTCACAACTTAAATTTAAATGGATTGTGTTTTCCCTTCTTTATATGATAGGACAACTCCTGTAAAGAGATCTCCCTTCAAAATAAATGCAGTTATTCGGTCCTGGCCTATTTTATAGTCTTCCTCACTTCTGAAATGAATTCTAACTCATTTAAAATCTGTCAGTAAAATTATTTAAGGCACATTTAGTTACATTTTGTATGACTGAGTTTTAACGGAGGTAATTTAAAATTCATTATTTAGCAGCACTCTGAAGTTGTGTAAATAGTCCATTGTAATGCATGACTGATTGATTTATTGATAAATATGGCTTCTTCAAGGAGGAATAGGGGTCAGTATATATCATCCAAAAGCTATTAGATTGAACTTCATTGCCTCCTTAGGGTGCAGTTTGACAAAATAGGTTCCAGTGAGTTGATAGGTTGGGTAGTGTGCATGTATCTGGAGCCAGGGAACATTAGCATCAGTGGAGTCTTTGAAAGTAACATTGGAATGAGTGTAATAAAACGTGAAAATAACAGTCTTTCATGCAGTGCTGGCAGATTACAAAATCTCCTAACATTTTAAACATCTGTGCTGCCGTTCTTTGAAGAGAAATAGTGCACCAGGAGATGATGAGAATTTATTCTTTTATGGGCTTGGTAGAGACAGTGTCCTGTACTACAGGAAGGAAAGTGTTAAACACTTTCTGTGTGTGTAGCAGTGCTTAGCAGCGAACCTTTACATTCAGTACAATTAATACCCCTTTTTGTGTTTCTTTGACCCTAGTCCTCTTGGCTTTAACTCCTCTGATATAGACGTCTAGACAAATCCAAATACATATACAATAAATGTAATCTGCTTTGAAGGACATATGGTGAAGCTCAAAGAAGTATGAAAAAGAACTGTCATTTTTTTCTATAATACAGTCTGTCCATCACTTCTACATTGAAAAATGCAGAAAACAATCAAACCCTTAAAGTTGAAAGTCTCTAAGGATATTTTTTCTCTGCATCTGTAAGTACACAAAGCAGGTAGATAGAAAGCTACCGAGGGCTGATTTATACTTTTAATCTAGAGTATATACTAATTTATGTTATGAGACTTAAAAACTACTCATTCTTACAGAAGTGACACTTCTCAAGACCTTTAAACAGCTCCAGAGAACATTGCTTGATCCTCAGAAGCTTGCGGGAGCTTAGAAATCATCTAGGTTTCACAAGAAGTAATCCTGTTTAAAGAAAATATATACTGCCTGATACACGATAGAGTCTTTGAAACAGGCAAAATCAATGTGGGAAAATTTTAAGAACTGAAAAGGGATGGCAGAAAGATGCCATTTTGATGGAAAGTCTGGGATTACTCTGAAGAACTAAATTTTTCTGGGTTACTTGGAATCATAAAAAACAAGCTAGGATGGTCCCCCCAAAAGAGGTATGAACACATGTTGTAAGCAAGTTGGAGTGGTCAAATAGCCAAGTTCACATCATACAAATCTCCAAGTGTAGGCATGGCCATTCTTATTTTTACAGTCAAGTTCTTGTTATGAACAAAAAGTAAATACAGCTCTATGCAAAGATCATTCTTGCTGCAAATGAAATTTGAAGAATGTAATCAGAAAAGGACTGTTCAGATCTATTTGTTGCCTAAAAAGAAAGAAGAGAGAAACAAAAAAAGAAATAAAAAGAAGAAAAAAAGAAAATTAAAAAAAAACAACAGAAGAAGGAAGAGGGAAGAAGGGAGAGGAGAAAGATGAAAAATCTGACCAAATCCCAGTCAAATTTATTGCATGTGGTCTTGCCAGCACCTATCCCTTTCTGTCTGATGTCATACTCAACCTCCTGCTGGCCTTTGGAGTCTAAAGATTCAATCTCTGGTGATGAGGGCAAGAATGAATTTTCTGTCCAAGAATCCTTACAGTGTGGAAGATTATGATGGAGGTCATGGTGGTATGGTACTTCCTCTTTCTAGATCCCACTTGGCACTATTATTTCTGTTACATTTTAGACATTCACTCTTTTTTTTCACCAGTCTGCAGGTCTGTGTTATATCCACATTTACACATATATCCACAGAGTGTGGAATGGCTTACATCCTCCACAGGTTCTTTGCTCTCTGCTAATCCTGTGTATTGGGTTTACATGACAAGGTTTTGGTAGCAGGGGGTTTCAGGGGTGTCTTCTGTGAGAAGATGCCAGAAGCTTCCCGTGTGTCTGATAGCCAATGCCAGATGTCTTCAAGACAGACCCGCAGCTGGCCAAGGCTAAGCCTATCAGTGACAGTGGTAGCAGGTCTGGGATAACATAGTTAAGAAAGGGGGAAAATTGCTGCACAACAGCAGTTGGGAGACAGGGGTGAGAATATGTGAGAGCAGCAGCCCTGCAGACATCAAGGTCAGTGCAGAAGGAGGGCAGGAGGTGCTCCAGGCACTGGAGCAGAGATTCTCCTGCAGCTCCTGGTACAGCCCATGGTGAGACAGCTGTGCCCCTGCAGCACATGGAGATCCATGGTGGAGCAGATTCCACCTGCAGTCCATGGAGGACTCCCACACTGGAGCAGGGGGATGCCCAAAGGAGGCTGTGACCCTGTGGGCAGCCCATGGTGATGCAGGCTCCTGGCAGGAGCTGTGGTCCTGTGGGGAGAGGAGCCCGAGCTGGAGCAGGTTTGCTGCAGGACTTGTGACCCCCCAGGGAACCCACGCTGGAGCAGTCTGTTCCTAAGGGACTGCACACATGGAAGGGACCCACGCTGGAGCAGTTCATGAAGAGCTGCAGTGGGAAGGACTCATGTTAGAGAAGTTCACAGAGGACTGTCTCCTGAGGGAAGGACTCCAGGATGGAGCAGGGGAGGAGACTGAGGAGTCCTCCCATGAGGAGGAAGAAATGGCAGAGAAAACGTGATGAACTGACCACAACCCGTTCCCTATCCCTCTGCACCACTTTGGTGGACGGAGGTAGAGAAATCAGCAGTAAAGTTAAGCCCTGTAAGAGTGGAAGGATGGCCAGGGGAGAGGGGGTGGGTGGGAAGTGTTTTAAGATTTGTTATTTTCTCATTATCCTACCCTGATTGGTCATAAATTCATCTAATTTCCCCAAGCTGAGTCTGTTGTGCCCATGACAGAAATCGGTGAGTGATGTCTCCCTGCCCTTATGTCAACCCATGAGCTTTTAGTTTTATTTTTTCTCTCCCCTTTCCAGCTGAAGAGGGGAAATGATACAGTGGCTTGTGGGGTACCTTTTTGGTCATGCCATGTCTGCTCTCTTATACACTGTGTCTTGTGTCCCTACATTTGGGGCCCCCTGCTCTCAAGCCAGCCTAGTACTCCTGCAGTGTATCTATCATACATAAATATGTACATTGTTGAAATCATACACAGAGTAATTACTTGCTAGTGTTCTCTAGATAAGAATTATATTAAAACACACAGAGGGAGCAGGGCACGTAAAACTCAGTAGGCAGAAATGACCTCCTTGTCATTGAGAAAATTGCTGTTACAGCTAAACAAATTGAAAGAAAGTAGGTCAAAACAAGTTCACACATGGAAAGCTGAATTATTTTCAGTGCTCAGGCTTTGCCCAGTTAGTTCAAAGCTCCTGTCCACTGACTAATCATGGCAATGGTGTATGCACTGAACTACAGGGCTTCATTATCATCTGTATTTTGGTGTCCTTATACCCTGGAAGCCCTCAGTCTTCCATGTTCCTCTAGTCTTACCCTTGCAAAGCTGTGCTAATTCTTCCCAGTTTCTTCACCCATAATTCTTCTCTTTTTGTTATGTGCATCTTCTCCTGGACTGTGTCTTAGCAAAAAGAAATAAGCCACTTATTTTCTTGTTGGCTAACACAGTAGGAACAGTAATTGGTAATACTCATCTCTTCTTGGGAGGCTTCATTTAAAACTATAGAGATTAAAAGACCTGTGGTGGACATCTTGTTGAGGTGAGACAGTAACTTTGGTTTCACTTACATCAGTAGGAAACCATGGCTATTTTGGGTGAAGATGAATATTATTCTTCTGAAAAGATGAAATTGGAAATTACAGATAAATTGTTAAAAAAAAACCCACTGTCTTCAGCTGGAGGGGAAAGTAACATCAGACTGATCGCTGATGTATTTGGTACATTTCCTGTAGCTGAACACCTATGTTACAGAAGTTTTATCTCCAGGCTCTCGTTCTGCCTTTACCACCAGCTCATCCGGCTGGAAAGCAGGAACAGAACCTTGGCCCTGTCTTTGTAATCAGTCCTAACGTAAGCAAATGACTAAATACTTCCTCTGGCGATGCCTGTGCAATGACTGAGAAGAACGTCAAGTATTAACATACTGCCTCTGACGCTGCAAGGTCATCCTGGGCTGCGATGCTTTTCTCAGCACTTCTTCCAAGAATAGCATTTGAACCTTGATTGCAGCCTTGCTTTTCTGAAGTGTCGCCTGGCAACAAAATATGCACCCAGTGATTAGTTTTTTTCAACTTAAGCATGTTTGTAGCTGAATTTCCTCAAACTTCTCTGAGTTGAACATTTTCTGCTTGATTAAAATGACAGCAAAAGCTTAGTCACAAGAATCTATTTTAAAAGATACTGAGCTTTGAAATGGCTGTAATAAAGTATTGCTTTTGATGCATTCCTGCCATACATTTGTGTTCGTGTTATTAGAAGTGAAGATTTATATGGAGACAGCATTTATTTTTTTTATTCCTTTTCTGTACAATTTTTGCACATGGCGTGCATGTGTTTGATCCTTCTGGCAGAAGGAGGAATAGCTATAAGTTGCACATTCAAATAGAGGGATACAGCTGAATATAAAATGAGTACACAGTTACAGGCAAGCCTGAAAAAGGTCACATAGAAAATGAAACACTTCCTTTCTAGTTGTAGAGCAGGCATACATGGAGTCTTCAGTTAATTAGCACTCTAGCTGCTTTTTCTGGTATATGCTTTTGGGGGGGTATAAGGACATACGTATACAGAGTGGAAAGGAAAGTTCAGCAGGTGGCAGTGCTTTTAAGCTTCATCTTCTTATCCTGTCTTTTATGTCTTCAGTACCTATGGCAATAACTTTCATCCTACTTTTGTATTTACAGCCAAGCCACAATATGTAAGGGACAGTTTAGCTATATTCTCCTACTGTTTACACCAGTGTGACACTGGAGTTTTTCTTTTTACATACATCAAAGAACAAAAAAAGTAAAAGTCAAAGTACTTATTGTTCAAAGAGAAACAGAGCTACTGGGATAAATACTTACAACATGCCTGGAAATAAATAGTCCTGGAGAGGAAGTTGTGGTAATGAGGGCTGGGATCAAGTTAGATTCCGCCTTAACAGGCAGAATGGGATAGGAGCTGTACCAGGAGAAATGTGCCTGCATTCGAAACATTTGCTGCAGCCACGCAGAGCAGTATGAAATTGGTTTCTTCCCTCTTCCACACTGCTCTATTCCCTAGCATGGTTTTCATGACTACTGCCTCAGCTGTTCCATCCTGCTTAACCCAAATGTGGAAACAAGTACTTATCTAGCCACACCAAACATCTAAGCCACTTGCTTGTGGAGCAGTACATGCAGATGGTTTGATAACTTGGAGTCATGGAATCATTTATGTTGGAAAAGACCTTTATGATCAAGTCCAACTATAAACCTAGCACTGTCAAGTCCATCACTAAACCATGTCCCTAAGTGACACATCTATATGTCTTTTAAATACCTTCAGGGATGGTGACTAACCATTTCTCTGGGCAGCCTATAAGAAAGGTTAAGAAATTTTTCCTGATATCGAATCTGAACAACTTCTGGCACAGCCTGAGGCCCTCTCATCCTAGCTCGATAAGTTTCTGAAGAGGATGACAAAGCAATGCATAAGTATCTCTCTCTGTGTCTCTCTATATCTCTCTCATCTTAACGCATGTGATAGAGCAGGCAACTGACACTACAACAGCAATCATGAAAAAGGCATAGATGTTTAATGGCAACAGCTTGTGGAGGACACATCTTCAGCTTTCAGCAAGTGAGGAATAAATGCCACATTTGACTGAATCTTTCCCATTTCATACAGGCTTTCCCTCTGCTTTTATCATATTTGAGCAGAATTTGGCACAGTAAAAATGGCATCCTCCTCCTGTCAAGTGGGTTTTCTCCTACAGTGTCTGTGAATAGGCACCATGCAAGATGATTCAGAGTGGAGCCTCCTCCAGATAGGCATCAGTTGTGCTGCTTTGAATCAGACATGGTATGATTTTTACTTACCGATGTAAATTGTCTTTGTTTGCATATCTATGTGTCAGTTTTGCCTACATACCAAAATGTTATCTGCCTCCGATTCCTTCAGAAAGAGAAGATGTATTTCTCAACACATAAGGACTGAGAGAACTGGAAGAACTGAGGTCAGGGTCTGTTTTGAAGGCATCTCTACTGGGACTGTTGTAAATGTGTATCTGTCAAAACTATGTTGTATGGAGACTGACGACTTCAGTGCTACAGCTGCTTAATATACATTAATGAAAAAAAGTTTATAGAAGCCTTTTAGGTGTTTCAAATTTGAGAAAGTGGTGGTGGGAGTGACAGGACACAGAAAAAATTTACTCTTTCTAGTGTGTTCAATCACAGCTGGAAGACTTCTGGTTTCATAGCCTTCTTATCCCTTCTTCATCCATCTCACAACCCTATGAACAGTCCAGTTTCAATTTTACCCATAATTTCCACAAATATGGAAGGCCCAGTCTCTGATATTAGATGTATTTTTTTGAACATATTTCTAATAATTTTTCTAAACATTTAGAACAGAGGAAAATATTTCATTATGTATGTTGTGCATTTGTCCACTCACATTGGTCAGTCTGTGTGTGTTCAGGGCTGCCAGCAAAGGCCCAGCACTCAGTTTCTCTTTTTGAATTGTCACACTTAAAAATCATAATAGGAATGCTTTTTGGGTTGGTTGCACTATAGCTTTCAAATTGTGAAAAGGGAGAAAATATGTCATGGGCAACTGCACACTGCATTTCTGTAATTATTTTTTTTTATTTCCAATTTATAGCAGATGGCTGTGAAGCAATTATTAGAAATAACTATGTATGTTTGTGAGTGTGAGAAAAAAGGAAAGAGATTACTTATTAGTAATATGGTACTGCCTTCTGCTTTTAAGTACTAGACATGCTGAAGTGATTGGCATGCCTGGTGACACTTCCTTAACCTGCGTTTTCTTAAAAGAAGCTGTAGAAGTTATTATAAAAAGAGTGCAAGGAGCATCATAAAACAAAGTCAAATCAATCTTTATAATACATAGGATACATTTAGAGGGAGCTACAGAGGAATACCATTTATCAGAAAGCATCACCAGGCATATAGGACCATTTATTAAAGATCACAATGTATGTGAATATTATCTTCTTATAGACCTGAGAAGTCTTAAGGGGCTGCTGATAAGTCATAAATTCAAGCTAGGGAAAATGATCAACTTTTAGTTTGGGGGGGGAAATATCTCTTCTGCTAGTTTCTTAAAAATGTTGAAGAGTGGGATCTCCATATTAGGCTAGAGATCATACGATTTTTATATTTTTTTAGTCACTTTGTTCCATGGAAGGAAGATACAGTGTATCCTGATGTCCCAGTATTTATAAGACATCAATATGATCTTAGAACAAAAATACTTCAGCAGACAGGACCCTGATTGTGCTTCCTACAGCTGTTCCTAAGTCGTCGATTCACCTCTACCTTAAGCTCTTGTGTTCTGTCTCCATTCTCTCATCTCACCCAGTGCTTTCCTGCCACTCCATATTATTTTAACCCACTCTCCTATGATCAGTTTCTACCAAGACATGGTTATGTTGGTTTCTGGCTCCAGTTTAAGGCTCAGCCAACCCACAATAATTCAGTTGCCCTGTCTCCATCCACTGTTCCTCATAACAATAATTGTTTCAAAACACTGAGGTGCTGAAGGAGCTAAATTTTCTTGGGGAGAACTAGAAATTTTTAGTAATGCATTAAATTATTCCTTTACTTTGCTTTTGGAATTTTAAAAAACTTTCCAACTAACATCTAGAAAGAAATACTTAGCATAAGACAGATTACTGGGTGACAAAACTCTGGTCCAGACCATAAATATTTGGTTCCTTTTGAAACCCAGGAAAAGGGTCTTTTACTAGCAATTGCCAATGTTATCAACCCAGTTTATAATCTAAATATCTTTTATGGGTCCTTTTAAACTTAAAACAGATGTTGAATACCTAAGTGTTGGGCTTAAGTGGTAAGGTTTTTGTAGCCTGGAAGGTGGTGGGGGGCTAGAGGGTTGGGCTTTGTGAGAAGAAATCAGGAGCATAAAGCCAGTTCCAGACCGCTCCAAAACAGACCCACTGCTACCCAAAACTGGTCCCATTAGTGACACTGGTGAAATCTCTGTGATAACTTAAGGAAGTGTAAAAAATTATGTGCAGCCACTGTGAGAGAGGAGTGAGAAAATGAGAAACATTCCTGCAAACAACCAGGTCAGTGAAGAAGGAGGGGAGGAGATACTTCAGGTCCCAGAGCAGAGATTCCCCTGCAGCCTGTGGAGCAGCCCATGGTGAGGCAATTGTGCCCATGCTGCAGTCCATGGTGGGGCAGATCTCCACTGCAGCCCATGGAAAGCTCCTGACAGGAGCTGCAGCAGGTGGAGAAAAGCTCATTCCAGAGCACGTTTGCTGGCAGGAGTTGCAGCCTACAGGAGACCTTTGCTGAAGCAGACCATTCCTGAAGGATTGTACCTCATGGAAAGGACCCACACTGAAGCAGGTCTTGAAGAACTACAGCCCATGGGTAGTACTGATAGTGGAGAATTTCATGAAGGACTGTCTCCTCAGGGAGGGACCCTATGCTGGAGCAGGGGAAGAGCGTGAGGAAGAAGAAGCAGCAGAGATGAAGTGTTATGACCTGACAGCAACCCCTATTCCCCATTCTCCTCACACCATTCAATGGGAGGAGGTAAAAAAGTCAGGAATGAAGTTGAACCTCAGAAGAAGCCGGGGTAGGGAGAAAGTGGGTTTAGTTTGTTTTGATTTCTCACTATTTTACTCTGTTATTAATTGGCAAACATTAAAATGATTTCTCCATGTCAAATCTGTTTTGCCTGTGACAGTAACTGGTGAGTGATCTCCCTGTCTGTATCTTGATCCATCATATTCCCTTTCCTGTAGAGGAATGTGAGTGAGAGTGGCTTGGTGGGCACTTGGCAGCCAGCCAATGTCAATCTAACACAATATTTTATGAAACGAGTGTTGTTGATACTGATTCATTCATGACATTTATTTCCTAAATCATGTTTTTCTTACTCAGGCTGGATGAGCAGTAGGTGAGTCTCTAACTGGCTTTTTAGATGTTTGTCCCCAACACGAGCCTGAATTGCATGCATACACTTTAGGAATATTGAGAAAGATTTTATTTTTCCAAATTTTAAAAATAAAAGTGAAATAAGTAGAATAACATTCTTTTTCATCATTTTCCAAGTATGAGTAAAAAAACCCAGCTGCAATCTAGCAGTGGTAATAAGCTTTTCCTCTTTTCTGATTTTTTTTAATTTTCATTATTTATTTTTATTTTTCTGTCTTTATATATATAATATGTATGTTCATCAGATTTTACTTTTTGTTTTTAACCTGAACACTCTGAACATTTTAAATAAATCAAGTGTAAACTCATTTATCTAAACTCCATGGCATATAACTGTATGTGTGTAATAGTTGATGCTGATAATTTTCAATAACAACATGGGAGGATCATACAGATTTTTAGAATGATGATAATAATGTGAAGCAGCTTAGTAAATTGTACTTACAATATTTGTGTTTTGGTATAATAGAATATTTTCTGAAGCTTGATTTTTAAATCACTGCTCTTCATTCTAAGGACGAATTTTTTGTTCTGACAGTCTGTTTAGGATCCTACTGATGTCAGTAGAAGTAGTACTTAGCTTAAAATAAGCAAGTAACTCACATTATCATTATGGTATAGTAATCACATGCATCATCACAAACAGAATGTGCCCCTAGGTGAGTTCTAATGTAAAATCTAGTGTGTAGTGTACACACATTCTGTAGCTCATTTTAAAACCTGGGGATAGTATTTTCTATGGGAAAATTGCAGATTTGGGACTGCCTTGTGTATCAGGAATGATTATTACCTGCTCTAAGTATGAATTTCATCGTACTGCAAAAACCTGTGAATGTCTCTCTGCACCTTTATACCACACTGCAGAGTCACAGATAAAAAGCCAAAGTGAGCTCAGTTATTCCAGATGAATGTCAGCTGTGTGGAATCTGTGGATCCTACTGCCTCATCTTGAAGGTTCAGGTGGTACCTGGATGTATCTAGCATTGATGTTGGCTTTTGTTTCCATGAGTCTGCTTAGCTTCTAATGAGGTGGATGTATTATACTGAGACAATTATTTTTTCCTTAACAAGATACTTAAAATCTCTGTTCAGTTATGAGTTAATGCTTGGATATGATATTATTTTTTATATATATACCACTGTGGTTTTTTTTGTTTGGCTTGTTGTTGTGGTTTTTTTTTTTCACAGTAATGAACAAAGTTACTGCTTTCTGGCATCTCCAATATTCTTTTCATATAGTATAGTATACAACCCTTTGGCCTCCTGTACCAGCGTTAGAGATGGCATCACTATTTTAGACAACTGGTTTATGTGGTATTTGCTACCCTGTTGTTTTTTCTCCTGTAATAGACTTCCAGCAGTGCAAAATTTTTTCATCTGACTTGCATGTTTTCCCATAGAAACAAATTCATGAGACAAAATATATACATATAACATGAAATTGCATATGTCAATTATGTTCATACTTGCTCAAGTCTCTCTCCAAATTAGCAAAACTCAATTTAGCTGACTGACACCCTGCCCACAGGTGATGGGTAACAAAATTAAAAAGTGACTGTATGTTATATATAGTCCTACATCATGGCATTCAAAATAATAAGGTGTTCCTCATGTTTTCAGTCCTATTACTGATATTTCTAAGTGCCATTCCAGGTCACCTCTCTCTCCATTGATTGAAAAGGATCAAGCAAAGAAACTTAGAGGAAAAATATATAGGAAACCTCTGTCTTAGCAAAGAACAGTTCTGAGTGACAAAGTGAAGCACCTGACTGGTATCTTTAGATCTGAGCATCAGTAACAGTTAAGTACTATGGTTGTCCTTTACATTGCTTCCCAGTGGCCAGTCAAACCAATAACTGCTCGTGTCACAACACGGATGCCAAGATACCCAGTTTTTCATACAGGCAGATAGCTTCTCAAATATGTGCTCCTCTCTTTACCTCATGAGCACAGTTGGGTCTTGCAAAATGCATCTAATCTGCAGCATATGCAAAAACGAGGTGGGAAAAAAGCAGCAAACCTACTGCTGTGTAATACATGCTCAGGTGAGTGAAAGTGCCCAGCCAAAACTCCCCTCTGGGTTGTTTAAGAGATTGATTGTAAGCTATATCTTTGAATTCACTATTAGCCCTCTATGAAGCACTTCTGTGGCAGGTTTTTACTAAACACACATAAGTAAATATATTGGTATATGTTGAACACATGTAGCCAAATTAAAGTTATGTATTATATGTTGGAACTAATACCTGTTACATGACTTAATACAGTAAGTCTCATAAAATATGAATGAATTCATATTTTGAAGTAAGCATTTGGTATGAATACAAATTTTGTCCTCCAAAAAGTGAACACAAGACCAACTATTAGTATTATGTGTCTATCCAGTACCCCATTGTGTAACTACTGCTAGTCCTAGTGTTACGTTTTGCCTGTTACATAGAGATTTGAGATACATAGGATTTCGTCTATGGTTCTGTGGATCCCACATAGGAAACAGTGTTTTTAATGAACCATTTATGAAGCAAAAGCTACGTCAAAACTCACCAGCATTCTTTTAGAGGATATGTTGGTGTATCCTCTTTAATAGAATTTTGTGCCTGCATTAGTTTTACTGCTCTGTTACTTTTGGAAAGTGAGACCGAAAAAGCACTACATTTTGAGCGACTAATTGTGTAATCACATATCCTCAATAATTCAAAATGAGTAGAGCCTACTGAACAACTAACTAAATGAAATGTCTTGAATTTAATTTAAGTAAAGATCACATTTTGCTAAACTAATCTATGGATTTTTTTCTCATTTAACTTGTGGCCATCTAAAATTAGGCTCCTAGTCTAAATCAGTTGTCTAAGATCCTTTTATATTCCATAAAAAGTTAGACACCTCCAGAGATAGTGAGTATAAATCTGCCTTTGGAAACAGTTATTTTCCTTCATTTTCTATGTAGAAGGAGCATAAATTTAGTGTAGACATCCAACTTTTAAAAACAGATTGAGTTCCATTAAATGCTTTTAAAGGGGACTCGTAGACTGAGGCAAAGACTCATGGTAAGTAAGTAATTACAGTCCCCCTACTTGTTGAACCCATTACCTTTAACATTTGATGGACAATAAGATGGATGACTCTTTTGTAATGCAAGAAAAAAACTGTTTATTAGCAATAACGTAGTTCATGGAGGCCATAGTTCTTTCAAAACAGAATTCTGGAAGAACTTTATATAGCAATTCATTGACAGTGGTAAAATGATCGGATCTGAGAGCTTGCTATGTAAAACCCAGTGTGTATGAAAAAATAATTACTGAAATGGCCATTTGTTGTGAGATCCACCAAAACATCTTGCAGCAAAATAAACAAAGAAAAGTCACAAAGCCGATCATAAAACTAATAAAAACACAGAAAATAGCAACCAGAACTTCATTTTTAATTTTTATTCTTACGTTGAAAAAAGGTTAGGAGGTACAATGAAAGAGTCTGACACTAAAGTAAAAATGTGAGTAGAAAAATTACATCAAAGAATTGTGGAGATGGAGAGTAGGAACACAGCAAAGGTAGAACAATATTGTAAGCAGGTAAAGTATTAGGTGGCAAGCAAGAAAGCTATGAAATAATTCTCTAAAAAGACAAGTTTAATTCAAGTGTATAGAGTATTAAGTTAACAATTATAATCTAAATTTTCATGGATATTGTAGCTGCATTAACTACAGCTAAGTTTCTGAGCTATTGCATGTTTTTTGTGAACCTTTAAATTGGATTTCTCATTAATTTAACAAAGGTAGAAGACAAGAAAGACAGTTCTTGAATATACTCATGGATTAAATTTCTAGCAAAACTAAACAATGGATATCATGTAAAGAAAAATTTTGAAAAAATTAAAATTTAGTTTGTATTTTTGTATCCTGCAGATGTATCCGGTTTGCATGCTATAGAAGTTAGAAAGTAATTACGGAAAAGTTTGCTTTAACCAGTTTGCAAAACAATTGCGTTTCAGTTCATACACCATTAAATTTTACAGTAAGTGTTAGTTTAAAGACCAAGATTTAAAACATTCATACAGTTTAGTATGGGTAGGGCTAAGCAGAATTTGATTTGCCTCTGATTTTGAAATGAAATATATTCTATTATACAATATGATATCACATCAATTGCACCTGTCTACTGGGATACTCTTTTACATCAAGAGCCAATAATTGTTTTCACTGTCAAGGATATGTGTGACTGATCAGATCTCTGCATATTAGATCTTAATAATGAAAGAGATGTTGACTTTCACATTTGACTAATCAATTATGTCAGATTTTATCTCTCAGTTATCGAATGCTGACAGACTTTCAGGCTTCTTTCCATGCAGCCTCACATGGGGATGTGCTCCCCATGAATATCTGACAACTAATGTATTATGAAGATCCAAAATACTTCTTGTTACTTTTATGGAAAAAAAAGTCTTTAAAGTAATTAAGCTGCTGTAGCACTAAAACTAGTGCATATTGTGCTCTCTGTTGTTGCCTTCACTTTTGTATTTGCCTTGATTTTTTGGGGGTGCAACTGTCTGTTTTCACCATGTAAACTCTTTGGAAAGAGACTTTATTTCTCTTTGCAGAGGATTAGAGAGTAGGTGTTAGGTGTTATTCATTTGCTTGATCCTAGGCAGCATGTTAACAGCAGTGCATGAGGAAATTGTTATTCAGCCTGTTCATAGTATGCAGCTTGTTTCTTAACATTAGTATTGCTATGGTAATATTACAGTATTTCACATTGGATGAAACGCAGAAAACATATCGTATTAGGACTAACTAAAGGTTCACCTAGCCCAAGAGTCTTCAAAAATGAACAGAAGCTTTGTTTAAGAGAAGGGCAGAAATTTTTATAAACTAGAGTTATACTGAGTACTGTCCCAGAGACTCTTTGTTATTACAGGCTCTGGACAGTCTCTGAGTTGTTGCTTATATGCATCCAAGAATCCTTCAAAGATTTCTATTCAATGAACTTGACCAGTGTCCATTTGAGACCATGTAAACTTTTATTGTCACAAACCATTTGACAAGGCTTAGCTTAGTGAAATTCGTAGAATTTAGTGTGAGATCAGTCCTAGCTGATGTAGTTCACTGGTAGAATTAAAATTAGATGTTTGTCACTGTAATACGCAGTTGTCAAAGTGTTGCATGATGTGCCTATTCACATAATTGTAGCTTGGCACATATTTCTTTTCCCTGTGGTGTGCATCCTTTACACAACATCTCACTTCAAGATTCCCTCTCTGTCCTTGGAACTTGCCTTGCTGCTTTCAGAGCAAAATAAAAAACAAAACTCACAGAATTCCACAAATACAGTGGCTTAGCTGTAAACTGCTTTGTGGTATCTAGAATAAGAAAGAAGCAATAGAAAAAGTTTATTTTGTTCCCAGAGCTGTTTCTAATAGGATCTCACAAGATCCATTATTTTGATGAATATGATAATTATGACATATTATAGTGACAGCTGAATGCAGCCTGTAAGGACCTCTCCTGACATTTTTCCACTATTCTTGACATTATGACATTGTAACAATGATATTAAAGGATTTACTCTCTTCCCAATATGGCTCTTTTGGCATCATTAAATGCAATGGAAGTTTTGGACACAGAGAATTGGAAGATATAGCCACTGTGTCACATAAAATCTACAAAAATATGTAATTAGTTACTAAATGTGATGCCAACAGTTCATGTTCAAATTGTCTTCAGGGTTCCCAGTATTTGTTTTTAAGGAAAATTTCATGAGAATAGGGAATGGGACTTTCCTATGTTTTCTTGAAAGACAAAACTTTCCCTTTTCTTTTGAAATTGACCAAGGATTCAGGCTACAGACATTAAACAAAAGCATTTTCAGAAGCTTGTAAAAGATCTTCAGCTTTGCCAGAGTTCTCAACACAATAATTGCTTTGCAGTTAAGATGGTCCTGTTCGTACAGCCTTCAATGAGCATGGATCACCTTTGAGGAAAGTATAATTTTCTTCTGCCAAATTACTATGAAACTAGTGGGTTATCATAACATAGTCTAAATTACAACACTCCTTGTGCCTTTACGAAAGAAGCTTCTCTTTCAATATGGCCTTTGGATGGAAAAAATGGGCTCTTTGAACTTTAGGAAATCGGGGGAGTTGTGGCAGCAGAGGTGGATGACTCCTCCCATCTTCATGTAGATATGGGTGTGGGTAGATGTGGAAGGCATGAGTAGGCTCTATGTCTGTAGGTGTCCAGATTGTTATCTTCTCTTTGGTATTGCTAAATCTATTTATATAGGCTGAAAAATTATGTCGGTAGGAGTTTTTCCTTCACTCTTCTCACTCATGAAGCAAGAAGAATTCCTGATGTAACCAAGTGCTCTCCCACATGCACTGACAGCCACCCACTCACAGCAGATATTTAACTGAAAAGAAGAAGGGAACAAGCACAACAAGAGCTAGGGAGCAGTCTTCCACAAAGAAGATAAATATTTCATTCCTGAAAAGAGGGAGCACAAGTACTGTGACTGAAATATCTTCTATTATTCAGTAAGGAGGTTATGTCTTTTTTTCAGTTAGGGCTGAATCTTATCCATGCACCAGCATAACCCTTTAAAACACAGTAATTAAATTCTGGTCATGCACCTGTATCCAGTCTGTCTACACCCTACATATCCTCATCCTACCTTTCTTGCTGTCATCTTTCACTTCATTTGTGCTTACCACCATTGTGAGCAATTATTGATAAAGATGCAGTTCTTTGCTGGAACAGAAACTGCTGGTCTTTCTGAGATTTGGAGGTTAATAGGAGAAAGTCCTGTAATCATTTACTGTCCATTATGTAGGACTGTGTAAAGCTATGTAGTAGGCACAGACATCTAGCAGTTTTGAACTGAAGGAATTAAAATGTGAAATGAAGAACAAATGAATGGAAAAACCAACAGATATGCAGAAATTTGTCTTTCACTTATTAAAATAGCTCTTGTGAATACTTAAACAAGACTTTATCTCTCTTTTTTTTTTTTTTTTAATCTTTTCTTTACATCTCAAGGTATTATTTAGAGTATGCAAATGTGATGTGTTCCACAAATCAAACCTGGCAACTCATAATCACATCTTCCTGTATATTATTTGATATTCATAGACAATCATTGTCACTGACAAAAGTATGTATGTGGGAGAAATGTCTATCATTTTGCTATACAAATTAATCAATAAAAAATGTGCATGACGGCACTATGAATAGAAGGGAGTATCAGTAGATTTTCCCTAAGGAAGATAGATAACTCCTTTTCCATTTCTTTTTCTGTCTTTCCAACTTAACCTTGATATATCTTAAACCTTAATTTGCTGTTTTCTTGCCTGTCCCTTTTTCTAAAACAGCATATTTAAATGTGAAAATGTATACTGAATGCAGAATAAATTCAGGCAAATATCTACAAATAGATGAGTTTTTCATTTAAAGGTATTGGAATAAATAAATTTTACTCTATGAAAGTTGTCATGATTTTCTGTTGTTATGGGATTATTTTATGTCCTCCAAAGCCTTAATAGTCAGTACTTCCTCTTACTGGATTTAACTGTGTGTTTTCTAAGTCTTAGGAAGGCTTTTACTTCTGGAATAGGATAGTTAATGATGAACTGCATTTCAGATATGCACACTGATCCCAAGTTACAATTAACTTTTTTTCTTACTTGTCATATATTTGAGAGATTAATTTGTCACACAGTTCTTCAGCTCTCTGTAGTTTGTATAGGATTTCATGTGGTTTCTAACACTCTTCAGGTGATCTATAGATAAGTATGTCATACATACATATGCTGATGAACAGTTCACATAACATGCATAAGAATATCTTTCCAGCTCTTTAAAGACTGTGTAGACAGTAGACACTGACCTGTGGGTGGGCGAAAAGGGAAAGGGAAGCATAGGAGAGCTTTCATGACAGTAATACTTTTAAGGAAGAACGAGAGTCATGTACAATGGGCTGTGTAGACAGCTGTGCCCTCTTCCTTGCCAGAACCTACTAAAAGAAAAACCATCTAAAACCCATGCCCACCATTTTGGATATAAGGCTAAAGAGTGATGTTTTCTGAAGGTATTCACTCACATGCTCCAAGGTCCTTCTATGAGCGCAAGAGTAAGTGATCAGCTTACCTTCATAGAGATTACTTTTCCAATACAGAAGACATGTGTTCACTATTTTTTTATTATTCATTCAAAGATTTTCTTCTGTGCTAAGGTAAGCAGAGTGCTTACTTCCAGAAACTATGTCATGGATATTATTAAGTCCTGTCCTAGTATGTTCTAGCCTGTTCCATATATCAACATTAATGACAGCATTTGTTTCTGAGATAAGGCTAGACTAAGCTGTTGCCCTATAGCCTCTGTCCCTTGTATTACAGATTTGTTTTCATTGAAAAGAAATTGATAGCTCCCCTTTGCATGATTAATTTAGAAAAAGAATACTATAGAAATTATTTTTTTAAATGGCTATCAACCTATTCTAATCTGCTGTTGTGCTATGTTCATATCTTAGTCTGAACACAAAAATATTTCAACTTCCCTTCCTCTAATGGTGCTATCCGCATTTGACAGTCATGTGTTTCTAATGAGGTTAAGGCAGCATCTTGCAGAAAAATGTCTTGGTTTTGAGCTTTTCTGAGGTAGATAGTCTTTTTTTAAATGGCCATAAACATCTGTTATCCATTCAGAAATAACCTGTTGTTCTTTCTTATATCTAATTAACAAGGTTGTTATATTACCAATTATTTTTCCTTAACCTTTCTAGCTAGGAGCCTGCCAGATGCATAAACAAAATATGAGAAGGGTACTTTAACAGTAGTTATGTATTACAAGATTTTTGAAACACACAACTTTCACTGGACTTCAGAACTTTTCCCATAATTCTGCTTGTTTCTTAATGTTTTAATTCAAGGACTTTACACTGTTCCACCTGTCCTGGGTTTAGCAGTAGCAGTCATTTTTTCTCCTTCTTGGTAGCTGGTGCAGTGCTGTGTTTTGACTTTCGGGCTGGGAACAAAGTTGATAAAATTGATGTTTTGGTTTGGCCAAGGACTTTGTGAGCCTCATGCTCTGCCAGGGAGGAAGGGAAGCCGTGAGGAAGCAGAGACAGGACACCTGACCCAAACTGACCAAAGAGGTATTCCATACCACAGCACGTCATGCCCAGGGGAGAACTGGGAGTTACCCAGAAGGACAGGGGGTCGGCCGGGTCGGACTCGTTGTTTGGTGCGTGGTATTGTACTCCTTTCCCTTGCTATTTTCTCTTATCATTGTTGTTGTTGGTGGTAGCGGTGGTGATTCATATTGTACATTAGTTGCTAGATGGTTCTTATCTCAGCCAGTAGGAGTTGCATTCTTTCGATTCTCCTCCCCATCCCTCTGGGAGCGGGGAAGGGGGGGCAGCCCCTGGGGAAGGGGGGTGGGACTAAAGTGGGCCTCAATTGCTTCCAGCCTGGCACCACTCACTGGGAGTGAGTGCACAAGTTGTCTGGCTTGGTTTAAACCACGACACCACCTCAGGCTTTTTGATTTTTGTGGGGGTTTATTGTTGTTGGGTTATTTTTTTTTCCAATAATGCTTGTTCTCATCTTTGCAAGGTACTCATAAATGTTTTCCACCTGCATGGTCTTCACATTTTCTCTTTAATTTCCCTGAAATTATTTCATACTTCTTCAGTCCTCTGAGGATCATAAGCTATAACTCTCATATATTTAGTTATATTACATACATATTTTTATTACAGGCGTTTTAATAACACATGTACATTACTAACTAATCAGAGCAAGTCAACATTCTCCTGGATGCTGAAGAAATCTGATATACTAAGAAGATGGAATTATGGAAAACATATCAAACTTAGAATAAAAAAAAAATCACAGTACATAGCAAATGTGGGAAAAACATTTCAGGGCATTTCATGTGTTCACTGCGTCTGGCTGAGATGAAGTTAATTGTCCTCATAGCAGCCTGTTTAGTACTTCACTTTGTACTGGTAGCTAGAAAGGTGTTGATAACACACCAGTGTTTTGGCTACTGCCAAGCAGTGCCCCACAAAATCAAGGCTGTCTCTTTAACATGCCCCCTCACTGGTAGGTTGGATGTGGACAAGATCTTGGAAGGGGACACAGCCAGGACAACTGACCCAAACTGACCAAAGGGATATTCCATACCATATGTCATCTGCTCAGCAATAAAAGCTAAGAGAAAGGAGCAGATAGAAGAGAATGGAGGGAAGTGCGTGGGGCGGTGAAGAGCATTCATTATTATGACAGTCTTCCAAAGGAACCAGTGCATGTACTGAAGCCCTTCTTCCTGTGAAATGGCAGGATATTGCCTGCTGATAGGAAGTAGAGAATAAGTCTTTTGTTTTCCTCTGTTTCCACACACACATTTGCTTTTGCTTTATTAAGCTGCCTTTATCTCAACTGACAAATTTTTTGCATCCCATTTTGTTCCTTCCCCATCTTGCTGAGAAGGGGAGTGATAGAGCAGCTTGGTGGGTACCTGTCTTCCAGTCAAGGTCAACCAATTCTGATCCTCTTGTTCTGAAAGATTTGTTACTGATTTAGATAATTTTTCTACATCTCTAAAGTATTCTGTTGAGTCCAAAAGCAAGTTTACCTCATGATACACCTTTGCTTTCTGAAGATATTGTTCTCCTTACAAGTGTATAAGAAACCCTAGGAAACTGCTATAAAAGACTTGATATTGGTTGGGATCATCTCAGGTAGTCTGCTACCACCTTAAATGTCTGTCTTCAGGTTTTCAAGATGCAATTGGACAGGGTGCTAGATAATGTCATCTAGGCTCCCTTTCCCATGAAAGGTTGGAACAGGTGATCTTTTGGGGCCCCTTCTGACCCTTCCAACTACGATTCTATGAAATTTCCCCTTTTACAACAGAAGATTAAATGAATATCCAGAAACCCTTTTAATCTTCACAATGTATTCTCCTCTTGCTCCTAGGTTGCTTAGCCTTAGAACCTACCTTGTGTCTTTCGCAGTCTTTCTAGAACCTCAGACTACTCTTTTTGTTATTGATTTTTTTTCTTATTTCTCCAAAATATAGAAAGATCAAACTCTTACATTTGAAATGCCTTTTTATTTTCCATGTCCAAAAAAACCTTTCCCTTTCTGGAAAGCTCTTTCTGCCATCCTTGGAGCATGCCACAGTGCTCTTCAGAGCAGGGCAAGTTAATCAGCAACATATGATAAGCCTCTTTATATGTTAAACCATATTGACTCCTTTCATTGTTCCCCTAGTATTTCTTAATGGGCTTTTTATCTGTAGAATATGCCTATGATGAGCTTCATTTTCTTTATGAATAGATCGCCCGGAAAGACTCTGGAGTATCCGGTATGCTAGAAAATACTTTGTCAGGAACAGTAGGGATATAATTGATTCTATCTTGGTCAGTGAGATAAAGAATATGAGATTTTGAGGTCTTCTTGTTCAACCCTGAATTCTATGTTACTTCTAAATTACTAATTATACTCTTCCCTCTCTCCATAAAGCTCTTTTCCAATTCCTTTTTTTTTAATCTTTTACATATTATTTGATTCATTTACATCAAGTTCTGCTGTGGACCCATGAACCACTCAGCTATTTTTCACTATACCTTTCTTCTCATACAAACTTTCTTTTTTCTGAGATTAATTATTCCATTCCTTATCATGCTACTGATTCTTCATCACTTAAAGATTTTGGTTTGTTTTCTACACAAGAATCTAACTACTTCTTTCAAAAGCATCTTTAATTTCCTGAAGATTTTAATCCCTTACTCTTAGTTTATGGTCTGATGAAGGCTTTGCTATATAGTACTTTAAAAGGAAAATAACCTCTAAGTTTTTTATTTTTGTCTAGGAATGTTTCTAATTAATTTTATACCATCCATCTCTGCAGATAGTTTATGCCATAGCCTGAAACACTTGAAGCTTTATGTCTTCTCCAAGTAAGGTCAGAAAACTCCTTAACTATCTTGAGAATCAGCTCCTTTTATGTTCTTTATTTCTGCTTTCATGATTGTCATCTCATGCTCTCTCTCCTAAATAATTTTGATTTATTTTCTAGAATTATGTTTCATGAAAGCTTTTATCTTGATTGAATTTATTCAATACCAAGAATTTTTCAATCTCAATTTTTGAGAGATAATATTTGGGAAAACTGGCATAGGGCACTAATTTGACAAAAAACATTTCTAGAATGTTTTAATTCCCACTGCAGTTTTCCTGTATACTAAGATTCTCCCAGGTTTTTTTTTCTCTGAGGAAAAATGTATGAAAAAAGCCTCCTTCCATTAGGTATCCATTCTATTGACAAAGTGGAAACTAGGAAGTTAATGGCATTAAAAGTGTGTAAAGGCCACACCATATTGCCCTTATAACTCCAGATACAGACATCTACTTGCTGTGATAACTTCTTTCATCTAGGCTGTAACACTGTTAAACATCACATAAAGACAGAAATGAATTATGAATTATGAAGTTTGTTTTGTATTTGGCCAATTCATCTGTCAACAGTAGAGCCTAATGAGTGGTGTAATCTCAGTCTCTTTATGTTTTTCAGATAAAACCTTACTTTTCAAGGTTTGATATAGGCCATCTGGGTGAAACTCAGTGGCCTGTATTACATATGCTATAATAAATGATCTGAAATGGCTTTTTGGGTTTATATTTCATGAAAGTCTCAAAATGTATAAAAAACTGATCACACAGCTTGAATCTGAAGCCTTTAAAAGCAGGAAAAAATTATTAGGCTCTAAATTCTATGATTATATCTACAAAGGCATAGAGTTGAACCACAGTCATACCCAATCACCCTTGACTGAAAGTAATTGACAGTGAGGACTGGTTTATCAGTGATCATACTTTGAAATATGTGTGTGTCTGTGTGTCTGACAGCAGGTACTCATGGGTCAGAGCTCTTGTAGTCTTGGCCAGAAACTTCTTTTTGGACAGCTTGAAGACCAATCACTGCCCAGTGTCTTACCTTATTGCAATAAAACTAATCCCAACTGATTTTTTTTATCCCAGAAGAATACTGCTGCTGTATATGTTCTACTCTGAGAAAATACCCATAGACAGTTCCATGGAGGGGTATAAGTTTTAATGGGAAAAAATAAAGAGAGAAAGTAATGTTGAGATAAGGATCTCAATATTCACAATTGCTAGAAAAGAGGCAAAAGAAACGCTACCGATTAGAATTTTAGCAGTTTATAAACTATGAAATATGAGGCAATCCCTAATCAAAAAAGGGAAACACATTTGGTATAAAGAAGAGATAAAAGACATCAAATCATAACTATTTCATAGCTGAATGCCACATTCATTGTCTAAAAGTAGAGTTTCTTATACTATAAAAATTAATTCTGTTGGCACAGAGACATGTAACATATGCAGAAAATCCAGGCCATTCTTGGTAAATTCAGCAAATTCTGGGTTTCATGTACCACAGTGCACCAGTGCTCGCTAGCAGTTAATAGGTTCTAAATTTAGAACATGTAAATGTGTAAAGGCAAAAAATGGCATAGTGAGGATGAAGATCCTTTCTGTCACTGTTCTTAGAGAAGTATTGGTGAAACACTGAGAATATCAGTTTTCATTTGATATCTTTACTAAAACAGAACTCATGTTAATGATTGCTTTTATAGGAATGAAAGTCTGTTCCTGGATAGCCTGCGTACTGCAGAAGCAGACACAGTGGGTCTTGTTTGTGCTTGTAAAGCAATGACTCTTTCAAAAACAAATGTGGTAGGGAAAGCAACGTGCATGGTGCACAGAAAACTCAAGAAAAATAAAATGTCTTTTTTGTCTATTATAAGGAATAACATTGAAATGAGTGACAGGATTTTTTTTTATTTTATTTATTTTTTAATGGAACACAGATTTGATTCCGAGAATTGCCGGCTCTTTGAAGCAGTGCTAAACATGGAGCAATTTCAGTAACACTCCAGTGCTAGTATAAGCAGCAGAGTAGAGCACAGTCAGTAAATTACAATAAAGAAAAGTTGACTGCTGTGAAAGTGATTTTAACAGGCTGTCAAAATACCTTTTCTATTAAATTATGGCTCTTACATCACACCCTTCATCCTAATTATTGATTCAATCTATCAAAACCTTAGCACTGACCGCTAGGTATTCCTCTGCAATCTAAATGAAAAAAAAAAAATTCACCTAAAGGGTCCATTTATTCAGGGACTCCCATATGGATGTCACTTTTTTGTTGTTGTTGTGGATGTGAATAAATGACATGGAGAGAATTAAATGCCAGGCAAACTGGAAAATACCGGAGTGAGTTTTGGCAAGGAAAACAGGTTGTGGAATTTAAAAACACCGGCAAATAGTGATTGTTTTCTGTCTAGGCAAAACATGCATTGGCTGAAATAACACTTGCTTGCTGAGTTCCTCCTAGTGGTGCTGTTGACAGAGACTAGAACAAGAATGTGCTCTTTTTGAAACCAATGGCGTGATTTTTTTTCACTTTAAAGATACCTTATATATAAAAAAGTAATGTGGGAATTGGAAGTTCTGTACCATTGTATTTCCCTTTGGTAAATTCAAGACTTAAATTCTCTTAAATTCTCTACTTCCTTGAAAAAAAAAAAAAAAAAGCCTGCTCAAGTTGTTTTCAGGGCCTGTGGTGTCTGTGTTTCCCTTTGATTTAATTACACCTTGCAAATTTGTATGTACATCACAGAACTGAATTATAGCAGTTTCATAGAAACGTATAGCTTCATATCCAGGCACCTGGAAATAAAATAGCCAAGGCATTTTTAATGAATATTTGAAATGTTTAGTTTTAATTTCTGCCTAAATAGACCAACATTCTCAGACCATACCTAGTAATCAGAGCTTTTCCTGGAGTGGAAAAGACTGGAGTTTTGCTAGTTTTCTAAAGCACAGCTTCATGGCTGGGTGCAGTCAGCTGCACACATGCTGGTTTTGTGCTCCAGTCTAAAACTGCATAATGGCATTAGCATAGTGTTCAGTGTAAACTAAGATATCTGTCCTCTTAGTGAGGCTTATTAATTCAGGCTCAATGCTGTGCCGCTGTGGCAGTCTGGTTTAGAGATCAGTCATAGCGAGCACAAAGATTCTGTACCTAGACATGTAGATTTACCCTCTTAACCTCTGGCAATATGCCCTAAACATGAGATATCTAGCACTGTGATTTCATATTTCTGTTTTCTGGAAGGAAATTAAACTTTGCTCTTCAGATAGGACTCCTGTATCTTTTATGTCTTGTGAAGCCAAAGTAAAAGTCTTCTCCATCACTGGAATTCAAGTCATTTCACATTTCAGCTACAGCGTATGAGACAGGCAGTATAATTTGTGTTGAGTTGTAACAGGTTTTGTGAATCTTCAACTGCACACACTGTCACTAAATCTCAACATTTCCACTTTAATCTTAATATCCTAACGTATCAGCATGTTCATCAGAAAGAAGAATACAATACCTTGATTTAGTACTTAGGCAGCCTATGATCTGAGAACTAGGAAGTGATGTTGAAACTGTTCTCATGAAAAGGAGATCATTAAGAGATTTGGGTAAATGTGCAATATTGGGAATTTACTTATTGTATTTGGCTAATCAAAGAAAAAAAAAAGGGCTAGCTAAAAAGCAGTCTGAACTTTGCACTTTTAACTCATGATTTTAGCTGAATCTCAGTGTAAGAGGCTAGTCCCCCAGAAACAAGGTGCATTTTTCTGTGAGCATATGGCAGGTTCTAGGCACAAGGAAACCAGCCCTTGACAAAATTCAGAGGGAACATCTGTTCAAAGAACCTACTTGGAAAGTAGCCCAGACATTTGGACAAACATCAGTTCAGTGTCCAGCTGCTGCAGTGCCGAATAATACAGAAAATAAGGACAGGAGACAGAAGCAAAGCTGGCTAATATATTTCACATCTTGGTGGACACTTAAACCTACAAGTAAGTGGAATTATTTACTAGGGAAGATGCCAAACACTTTTAAATGCAGGGAACAGAACCAAGGATCTAACTTTAACTGGGCTGTTTTTTCCATGTAGTTAAAAATCTTTCTGACTCAGTAAAAAATCAAGTGAACTGAGAACATAACGTATGATTATGTACTGTAGTTTGTCCCAGATTAGATACACAGAACTGAATATACCACTTTTTGTAGCATTTGCAAAAATTGTGGCAAAAGAAGTTGCAGCTTTTTTTTCAGAAAATAGTTAAAAAGTAAGCAGAATTTTCAGTGTAGTACACATAGGAAAGATGCGTATGCAAATATTATGATACAGGTAGATTTTAATATTGCACAAATATAATTTGCACTACAACTAAGAACTTTTGGTTTCCATATGCAAATGGCTAAAGCTTTCTTCACAAGTAGGAAGGAGGAGGTGGCAATGGAGGAGGATATAAAATAGAAATCTTGATAGAGGATTGTTTAGTCACTAGGCTAGTGTGTTACACTGTTACTAAGGAGAAGACAGTTATATGTGCAGAATGCCTTAATTAAAATCTGTATTTTCGTAGCAGGGCAGGATGCTGATTTAGGTCAGGCTGGTATGAAGTGAATCACTGCTAAATGTTTATCATGCCTCAGAGACATCTGCTGACTTTCTAAGGCGTTATCTGCCTGAAAGATCATGAGCTGGCCTTTTTGTTAAATTTGGTTAGAGCTGATTTGATATAGCGATTTCCAGCACATGAAAACTGTGGTGTATGATGTCTTAAACAGTTCTCTTCTGCTCTCCAATCAGACCTAATATAAAAAGATTTAGTGAGGAAAAGGTGAACAGAATTCCTCCACAAATCTACTTTATCTGTAACTCCCTCCTCAGTTTCTGTTCACTACACAGAAGTCCTTATCGAGCTCATCCCACTCATCCCACGCCATTTCTTTGAAGTCCCAGCTAAAACACGTTATAGAAACATTGAATCCCTTTGGGCATCAGTCTTTAACTCCAAGGGATATGACTGTCCTGTTGCCAACCCTGCAGAGCTAGGGAAGGGGCTTTCACTGCCCAGCTGCATACTGACATTTTGTGGTCTTGGTGTCAGGAGGTATCTTGGCAGGTAAGCGTCTGAATTTTGGTTATTTGACTTTTCCTTAAGGAGGTTTTGCACTGTCCTCCCTCCTCTCCTCTCACTCTGATCTCTCTCTGGGGGGTTGACCACCTCTTGGCTACCATGCTGCTTCCTAAGTCCCCTTCCCAGTACATTTCAATTTATTATCTCTTGGACATCATGTATGAACGATAAAAAGCATAATTAAAGCAGTTTGCTAACCATTAATTTATGTATGCTGCTATTTTGGGGTCCAGATTTGATGGTCCAGATTTGATAACAGCCAAAATACAACTATCATCTATTTTCTTTTCTTTTTCATGGGGCCAAAGAAGAACAAAATTATAATGAGTTAGGTGTACAAATAATACATTTGTATTGCTTTTATTACAGCAGCACTGACAGCACCCATCTGTGATAAAGGCTCCCTTTTAGCAAGCCATACCAACACATGTTCTGAATCACCCTGCAGAATCTGAAGCTAAACTAAGCTTATACTGGTGAGACAGACTGCTGGAACTGGTTTTAGCTAAGAAGTCAGGCAGGTGCAAAGGAAAAAGCACTGGTTTAATGGTCAGTGATTCAGGTAAAATTGCATTACCCACTAGTACATAGTAAATATTTTGAATCTTCTTAATCATGTTGATCAACAGAAAGAAATATTATGTTGTGGACAGCTGTTGACAGACCTTATCCTCCTGTATGTCAAGCTGGACAGATGTGAGCCAGCTGAAATCCTGAAGCATCACACCACTTGACCTGTGCCAGCCTTCTACAGGACATTTGGATCTGGTACTGTCTTTTGGAGTAGACATGTCTAGACTAGTTCTCTGGTGCTTTGTACAGAGGTTCCCGGAAACTAAAGCTAGATCTGGTTCAAATGACCCTTGGAAACACAAAACCTAACAGCCTAAATTTCTTATTTTGCCTGTTGTTGCCCAGATCTTATGAAACACATTGAAATTTCTCATGGTTTCCATCTTAAATCATTAAACCTCACTCTTGAGTAGTCAAAATTAGGCCAAGAATGTCCCAAAAACTGAACAGACCTCAACAAACACATTTTCAATCCCACACAAACATCTGGATTGTAACAAAAGACAAATCTAGCAAATTTAGCCAAATGCCAGCTTTTGTTAAAGACATTTCTTGTAACTGTAAACAGAGCTACTCATCTGATAGACAGCATCTGTTACATTTTCATGAACTTTGAACGCAAGTTCCCCACTTCCTGGATGGTTTCACAACTTGATGGCAACCTCTCTTTGGTTTTCATTCTCATTGTCTTGCCATATTTGTATACACAAGATCAGTCTCTTACTGATTCAGAAAAACAATCTCCTGGGGCATCCAGCAGTAGTCCATTTTGCCTTGTATTTGTTCTCTAATTAAGCCTGTAATCCTATGAGTGAATGATTCTAATATAATTAATCAGAACTGTATACTTTCAAATCACTGCTGTGGACAAACGGTAACACAGTTGTGTTAAAGATCATTCACAGAACAGCTAATTCCAGATACAGCTGCAGAACTTGTAAAATGTTAAAAATGGGGAGAAGGAGGTCTGGTTTTGAGAGAAAACTTTATAAAATCTAAAACTTCAGACAGTCTGCTCACTATTAGCAGTGTATTGGGCTGACACACTAAACCAGAGAAATGTTTTCAATTACCTTCAGTATCATTGTAAGAATAGCAAGCAGCTGATAAAGGCCTTTTTATCTATTTCTTCCAAGCTTACTATTAAATGTCTTTTGTCCTTCAGCATGTATAATTTGAATGTATAAATCCAATACATTTTTAAAGATTAGTCATCCTAGACTCTTTCACGGACACCCCCTTGTCGTGGGGAAAGAGCTTGCGTGCCCTTGTGAAGTTGGGAGTTATGCTGGTGGTGGCTTATGCTTCCGGTAGGGTCTCCCATGCCAGTCAGCTCTCAAATGAAGGGTCAGACAAAGTGTGTCCATGGGCAGGATGGGCTCACTAGCCTTCAGGCAACCATCCTAGGAGAAGGACAACTCCAACTTCAAACCCGGGCAGATGGAGCTCGTGTAGCCCTGTAAGGCCATCTATCTAAGAGAAGGACACTCTAATTAAACCTACGACCTGAGGACTTTGCTGTCACCGTCCAAGCTTGCTAGGCCCTGGCAGATAAACCTCAGGTGTAAAGGGTGAGGCCAGTCCTGCGCACGCTGTGCCTCACCTAAAATAAATCCACTGCGCAGGCCCGAAGGGTTTACCCACACTTGCAAAGCCCTGCAGCGACAGGCGAGGGCCGAAACGGCAGGTGATAAGGTGCACTGGAAGTCGCAGACCCAACCCTGCATGCAGGCGGTTCAGGACATTGGTCGCTCAAGTCTGACCCAGGAGATGACAGTCTTGTTCGGCAGCATCCTGAATGACCAAGCAGCCTTTTTCAAGGACAGCACTGCTTGCTCCATATGGAGAGAGGCCTAGAAAAGGTAGCCTAACCAAAGCTCATCTCCCCCTCCACCTGGTTGGCTAGCCGCGGCCAACGGGCATCTTCTATTGCGGTCAATTAAAAACAAAGAGACAAAGGCATACACCTGCCTCCAAAGGTGTGTCCAGATTGACACTCGCATGTTGGAACATCAGAACCATGCTTGATACAGTGAACAGTGGGCGTCCTGAGCACCGTTCTGCGCTAATTGCCCATGAATTGTCACGTCTTAACATCGATATCGCTGCACTCAGTGAAGTTCGCCTTCATGAGGAAGGTAGCCTCAAAGAACATGGTGCTGGCTATACACTCTACTGGTCAGGCAAACCCAAAACTGAAAGTCGTCTTTCTGGAGTCGGCTTCATGATTAAAAACTCCATAGCCTCCAAACTTGAAAATTTGCCGATAGGTCATTCCGACCGTATTATCTCCTTACGTCTTCCACTGCACAATAAGCAACACGCTGTTCTTTTCAGCATATATGCTCCAACTCTGCAAGCTGACCCTGCAGAAAAAGAAAAATTCTACTCCGACCTGCGTCACCTCACTCAGAAAGTTCCTATAGAAGATAAGATCATAATCCTTGGTGACTTCAACGCCCGAGTAGGAAAGAATTTTGAAGCCTGGAAAGGAGTACTAGGCAAGCACGGTGTTGGCAGCTGCAATGATAACGGTCGTCTCTTACTAGAGTTCTGTGCAGAGCAACAGCTTACCATCACCAACACTATCTTCCAGCAGAAAGACAGCTGGAAGACAACCTGGATGCATCCACGATCTAAACACTGGCACCTTATTGATTATGTTTTAGTGCGCCAGAGAAATATTCGTGATGTCTGCCAGACCAGAGTGATGCCTAGTGCAGAATGCCAAACAGACCACCGCCTTGTGCGCTGCAAACTTAATTTCCACTTAAAGCCCAAACCTAAGAGGGGCGGCATTCCAAGGAGGAGGCTCAATGTTGATAATCTTCAAATAGCTGCAGTGAGGGACAGCTTTCAGGCTAACCTTCAAACTAGGCTTGAAGACCAACTTATAGATTCTTCTCCTGAAGCGCTTTGGCAACATATCAAAAACAGCATCCTGCAGTCCTCCGTAGAATCCACTGGGTTCTCCTCAAAGAAAAACAAAGACTGGTTTGACGATAGCAACCAGGAGGTCCAGGAATTGCTGACAAAAAAGAGATCTGCTCATCAAGCACACCTCGCTCAGCCACTCTGCCATGTAAGAAAAGCAGCCTTTCGTCTTGCATGTAGCAAACCCCAACAGAAACTTAGAGACATCCAGAACAAGTGGTGGCTCAACCTAGCAGAAAAGACTCAACTATGTGCAGATTTGGGTGACCACAGAGGATTCTATGAGGCTCTGAAGGCAGTGTATGGACCCACATTCCAGGTTCAAAGCCCCTTACTTGGTGCAGATGGCCAAACACTTCTTACAGATAAAATCTCCATCCTGAATCGTTGGTCTGAACATTTTCAAACCCTCTTTAGTGCTAATCGTGTAGTCCAAGGTGAAGGAATCCAGCACATTCCGCAACATCCGGTGAAAAACGAATTGGATTTAGCCCCTACCATGGGAGAGACTCTTAAGGCCATACAGCAGGTGAAAACTGACAAGGCAGCTGGGGTTGACGGAGTCCAACCTGAAATATGGAAGCATGGAGGCCAAGCACTCCACGCTAAATTTCATGAACTAGTTGTGTGCTGTTGGGAACAAGGCAAAATACCGTCAGACTTTCGTGACGCAATCATCGTCACTCTGTATAAGAAAAAAGGTGCCAAGTCAGACTGCTCAAACTACCGTGGTATAACTCTGCTCTCCATTGCTGGTAAAATTCTTGCAAGAATACTATTGAACAGACTAGTACCTGCCATCGCAGAAGAACTTCTACCTGAAAGTCAGTGTGGTTTCAGGGCTAATAGAAGTACCACAGACATGGTATTTGTTCTCAGACAATTGCAAGAAAAGTGTAAAGAACAGAATAAGGGGTTATACGTAACTTTCGTTGACCTCACCAAAGCTTTTGACACTGTGAGCAGGAAAGGCTTGTGGCTGATCTTAGAACGATTAGGTTGTCCCCCCAAGTTCCTGAAAATGATTATTCTGTTACATGAGGATCAGCAAGGCCAAGTCAGGTATGGTGATGCACTCTCTGAGCCTTTCCCAATAACCAATGGTGTGAAACAAGGTTGCGTTCTCGCACCGACCTTATTCACAATCTTCTTCACCATGATGCTCCAAAGGGCTACAGCAGACCTCGACGAACAAGATGGCATTTATATTCGATATCGTACCGATGGTAGCCTATTCAATCTAAGGCGACTGAAGGCCCACACTAAGACCCTAAACCATCTTGTCCGTGAACTGCTCTTTGCTGATGATGCCGCCCTTGTTGCCCACACAGAAGCAGCTCTGCAGCGTTTAACATCTTGCTTTGCGGAGGCGGCTGAGGTTTTTGGGCTGGAAGTCAGCTTGAAGAAGACAGTAGTCCTCTACCAACCTGCACCCCAAGAAGATTATCGCCATCCCCATATTACCATCGGCGAGTCAGAGCTTAAGACAGTTCAGCAGTTCAGCTATCTGGGAAGCATCATTTCCTCGGATGCCACGATCGACAAAGAGATAGACAACAGAATAGCAAAGGCATATACAGCCTTTGGAAAACTCCATAAAAGAGTCTGGTGTAATAAACACCTGAAGAAAAGTACAATGATCAGTGTCTACAGAGCCATTGTATTGTCTACTCTTTTATATGGGTCTGAATCATGGGTCATCTACCGTCATCACCTGCGACTCCTGGAACGCTTTCATCAGCGCTGCCTCCGTACAATTCTAAACATCCATTGGACTGACTATGTGTCTAATGTCACTGTCCTCGAACAGGCAGGGGTCACCAGCATCGAGGCCACATTGCTGAAACTGCAGCTGCGCTGGGCAGGGCACATCTCTAGAATGAAGGATCACCGCCTCCCCAAGATCGTGTTTTACGGTGAACTTGCCACTGGTAGCCGCAAGAGAGGTGCCCCAAAGAAGAGATACAAGGACTCCCTGAAACAATACCTTAGCCTTGGCCATATTGACTACCATCAGTGGTCCACCTTGGCCTCCAATCGGGAGACTTGGAGGCACACCATACATAATGCCGCTGACTCCTTTGAGAGCTCACGAAGAACTAGTCTCGAGGAGAAAAGACAACGCAGGAAGACTCGTGTCCCACCTGTTCCACCCAAGGAGACCTTCTGCTGTGCTTTTTGTAGCCGGATTTGCCTATCCCACATTGGCCTTCTTAGTCACCAGCGCGCTTGTAGTAAGCGTGGGTAAATGCCCTTCCCAAATCTTCGTTCGCGAAGTCAAGCCATGAACATGAACATCCTAGAGAGAAAGAATAATTGTTATAAAATATTTCTACTACTCTTCTAAAAAAAAAAAAAACCCATGGAAAAGATAAAATCATAGAATAGAATCATAGAATGAGCTGAGTTGGAAAGGACCTTTTAAGTCCAGCCGTTAACCTAGCACTGCTAAGTCCACCATTAAACCATATCTCTAATTGCCACTTCTACATTTCTTTTAAATACCTTCAGCAATGGTGACACAAATACTGTCCCATCACTTGCTACTTCGGAGAAGACACTGACACCCACCTTACTCCATCTTCCTTTCAGGTAGTTATAGAGAGTGATAGGGTCTCCCCTGAGCCTTCTTTTCTCCAGGCTGAAAAATCCCAGGTCCCTCAGCCATTCCTCATCAGACTTGTGTTCCAGAGCCTTCAGCAGCTTCATTGCCCTTTTCTGGACCAGCTCCAGCATCTCAGTATCTTTCTTGTTGTGACAAGGGGCCCAAAACTGAACACAGTATTCAAGGTGCAGCCTCACCAGTGCTGAGTACAAGGGGATGATCACTTTCCTGCTCCTGCTGACCACTTTTTTTTCTGATAAAAGCCAGGATGCTCTTAGTCTTCTTGGCCACCTGGGCACACTGCTGGTTCATATTCAGCCAGCTGTTGATTAAAAGATGTAGAAGAGATCTTGACTTCTCTGTTAAGCGCATGCACTCATTGGATTTCACCACAGTAAGCCTGTACACAACACTCTGGATGCTGGAAAGAAACAGACCTGTCCAAAGCACATACTGTGATATCTAAACCATGTTTTCTTTGTTCACCAACGTCTTTGAATCTCATTCTTCAAATGCAAGCTTCATTTTCACAAACAATTTATTTAAAATGGAAAAATGAACATGTCTGTTTTCTGAAAGGACTGCATCACTGATGTAACAGCACCATCACCACTGGTTACTGATGCTTTGGTTTAGCAACTCACTGCTGCAACTTAAAAGCAACTCATTGCTTTGAAAAAAGGGGAATATGCTAGGAAAAACAATGACACTGTTTTCTTTCAATTTGGGTTCATTTGCATAATCTGGAATTACATATTATGTGTAGTATGTGGAGACTGATTACATTTTACAGTGTGCATCAACATCAGGAGGTAATTTATATGAAATTCTTTGAAGGAAAGGAGAAAATGCACCAACATAAAGAGCAGATTGAAAATGTATTTGCTGTTTTGCTGTTTACCCCAGGATGATTCAGTGCATTTTGAAGCAGGTTGCCCAAAGAAGTGGTAAATGCTCCATCCCTGGTAGTGTTCAAGGCCAGGTTGGACAGAGCCTTGGGTAACATGGCCATGGGTAAGGCACCCCTGCCCATGACAGGTGGGGTTGGAACTAAATGATCTTAAGTTCCTTTCCAACCCAAACTGTTCTATGATTCTACAATTCTATGTTTTCATTTTTCTGAATCCTGCCTTTACAATGACATGTTACCTGTTCCAGCTATCCTACTGGTGTGACCTGAATTTGCACTTAATGCAAGTGAATTTCAAATCACACTGGAAGAATATGTACACTGGCCAAAATGTTCAAAACTGCATAGTGATTGTGAAACTTTGTACTGACAGACTATAAAGAGGTTTGCCTTTCAAAGAGTGGATCCTTCTTAATGTGGCATTAGTAGTTTAGATGCCTATAACTAATTCAAATAGTAAAGCAAGATGAAAAGTATCAAAATCTGCTCAAGAAAATGATTTAAAGAAATAGCATTTTCTCCACTTCCTTCTATTAAAGATGACTAGATTGTTAAAATAGGCTAAATAGGCACTTCTTGAAGAGACAGGTCACTGGTATCAGTAACATTTCTAAAATCTGAGTCAAACTTAAGATAGTCTTCAACGTTCAGACTCAAGAGCTATGCAGGGCTTAGTACTTGCCTGAGAACCAAGGCAAGCTGTTTATTTAGCATTATTAAGGATTATTAAATATTGCTGCACATTTGAATTACTGACAGCTATCTATTAGAAACTGATAGCAGCCACTTTCAGCAAGTAATGATTTTCAGATTTTCAATGACTGCCAAAATAGATTACGGAGGTAAGAAATCATGTCAGAATGTTTCCCAATGGACCTTATGAAATACAGACAGACACCTTATTACCAAACATATTTAATATCCATCATTTTCCATTAAAAAGTAACTTTTTTGCCTTTGTCTCTGGGAATCTACTGATAACTAGTGTAACCAAATACCATGATTAAGGTGCTAAATTAATCTACAAGAACTTTGAAATTGTATGGAGTATGAATTTGTATGCATGAGCTTTGAAAATTTTTTTAATTGTATGTAATAATATTTTGAACACACTTTCTCTGTTTATAAACAGAAGGCAATAAAGAGGCTTCATTTATTTTGCTATTCTTAATTAAAAATTCCATCCAAGAGCAAAATAAGTATCCAGATGACAAGATTGCACGAGGACAGTCTTGCTTCTTATAGTGCGGTACACTGTTGTCTCAGTTTTACTAGACACACATTAATTCTTTCTTTCTTCTCAAGTGGCACTGCCAAGAGAAAACACCATTTATATCTGTCACACTACTTGTCTCTTCATCAGTTTTAATCCTGCCTGCTTGTCATGCATTGCTTTGCTGATACAATGGTGGTGGGAAAGAAGGAAGTAATCAACGATGATATTGAAACTGCTCACAGTGCTGGTGGACAGTGTGTTAATGTAACCAGCACCCCTGTTGTCTTTTGATTTAAAGTTGAGTCATAACACAGAAGAGGAAGGAAACATTTCTCTCCCTGACTCTAAATTTGAAATACCAGAAGGACTGTCTGATAAGCTGATAAGCAATATGCAAGTTTTAAAAAATGCTTTTAGGCTTTTTTTTCTTCTCTTTTTTTTTTTTATTAAGTTTATATATTTTGATTTCCTTTAAAACATGACTGTAGAAAGCCTATTGATGTGTGTTCAGATTCTTAGGTTTTAAAATGCTTTAAAGAAATCTCTTGGAATTGCCAGTAATTTGAAGTATTATGCAGAAGCAAATTTTCCAGGAAGAAAGGAAAATTCCCAAATAAATATCAAATTCATATACTGATTAATTGGAAATTCATGTTTTGTCTGAATTTTAAAGTTTCTCTCCTCCAGCTCTGAGAGTAATGAATATTATAAACAGAGATTTTCTCTTTCTTTGAATAATATTTGGTGTAAAGCATTAGGAACAAAACAGAACAGAAGCCGTAGAAGTCCTGCAATATGTGCAGTATTTTCATATGGGTTAAAGCATGTTGAGACTCCAGATTGTAAGTTAAATGTTTGGCAAAGAGTGTGTCTAACATCTCCTACTCTTTTTCAGTTGCTTACAGAAGCCAAACTCAAACAGCAGAAGTGACTTTACTCTGTGGAGAAAGTAAATCAGTAACATCTACAGGGCATTTTGCTTTGTACTGTGGACATCTTGAAAATCAAAATTGAAAGCTAAAAAGGTTAAAAGTGAAATTATGCTGTACTTTGACACATGCTGAAAACAATTTATTCAATAGGATAGCTAGTTCAGTTATAATATTTACTACGAATATAGGCTGCTTGGTGTTGAAGATAACTGCTTAAGTTGGAGAATATGCAATTCATTATAAAACTGACCGCTGCCCCATTCAGCACAGAGGTTGCAGTTCAGCTAGCCAAAAAGTCCTTGTAGTGCAGTCTCAAACAAATCACATTTGATTGCAACATTTAAATGCAGGGGAGCTACTTAGATGCTGTAAGGGGCCTTGTCAAAACAAATGACTCACACAGTACATTTTTTACTCATGAGCATTTATGTCTATAGGAAACCTAGCTTCACATCAGATGTTTTCTGCAAAATAAACACAGTTGTGTATTAGCAATACAGGATGGAAGTGAGAAAAGAAGCATTTTGTATTTCTCTCTAATGCAGATGACTGGATGATTGGATTAAGGTAACTTTTGAAGGCAAACCTATTGATCTTACTTTAAGTTTCAGGATCTAGTTTTTTTAGTAAAAAATCTACTTAATACAGAGTATCTAGAATAAATCTCTTCCTTCCTTTTGTACATACATAGTAGGCAAGTTAAATGAGATGCAAGCCTGAACAAAGAACTACAGGACTTAGCTTAAGCAAAAATAAACCTGAGGAAAGTTAATGAGTAATAGCAAATTTCCTTAATATTCTCCAATTTATAATATAGCTATGAAACTTTCAAAGCGATCCCTTTATGTTCCCTTTCTGTCTGTTCATGTGGTATATTTAACCTTCATTATCTCTTCAGTATGCTACATTTTTCCCCCTCATTTTTATTTTCTAGACTGCATTTTCTCACTCTACCTTTTCCCACCTTCTTCCCAGCTTTCAGGTGGTGGATCATGTTGTTCTTTTTATGTTACCATGCTGTTTGTTACTCTCTTTATATGGCTGTTCCTTTTATTACCTTCACACTAATGTGGTGTTTTCTGACATCCTTCTCACCAGCCTGGTAAAAGTCTGGTCATTGAGACCTGTACTCATGTCTTGGTACTGTAGGTAATTACAGTTTTTAAGGTCTTTTCTCTCAATGGAAAATGGATGGAAAAAATACAGGACATTTTCCTCAAAAAAAAAATAATTGGATAAATATTAAAGAAAATAAATTGGATACAGATTGTTTGTGGCTTCTTAGGCTGAACATTTTGCTCCCACTACATTTGTATATGTTATATCATATCATAACATATATAACATATCATATATTGATACTACCCTGTATGATTTTACAAGCTTATACCAATAATAGGGCTGGCAGATTAGGTTGTATACATTATGTTAGTAACAGTGGGGTAAAACTCTGGAGGCAATGGGGTAAAAACTCTGGAGGCAACACAGTTATGTGTTGCCAGTTTTGCCAGTAATGCCAGTTTTGGATATGCCACAGTATCCTGCCAACACCCCACCTGCTGGTGAAGAAAGCTGCAGGTGTTGGAACACCTAGGGCACTTCAGATAGCATTATGAATTAGCTATGCCTAACTCAGACAGCTGAGTTGTGCTCTAACTTTTAGATTTTAACCTGAATTAATGTTTTGTTAATTTGGATTTGAATCCCATCCTCAGAGTCACTATAGGCACTGTTCTCTTTGATTCTGTTTTTCAGATGGGACATAAAATAGGGATCCTGGTGACCTCGGGATACCAGTGATGTTTAAAACTTTAGCTCCTTGAAGCAGGGCTGTGTGGAAATTCTGTATTTCCTATTTAATGTTTGCAATTATTAATGTTGAGTTGATAAAAGAATTCAAAGTCTCTGAAAGGTATATTGTTATTACTACTTATTTTATCACAGGTACACGTACATGTGTGTGCACATGTGATCTAACATGCATGATCTAGCTTTTTAATCAGAAGAAATTAATGAATAAATGCTGGAAAGCAGAACTGTCCTATATAATTTAATATTTTGTTCACATTTGAGGGAATAATACTCTTGAGATTTCTAACTGCTACATATACATGTAAAACCTTAATAATAATATATGACATAGCAGTATATGGATTTATTCGCCTCTTTACTCTCAGAAGACATAGATATCAAAAATGTTGGTAAGTCAGAACAGTGTCAATGTAGCAAGATTACCCCAATTAAATGTGGAGCATGATTTAGGGCATCTAAGATAAAATTGAGTGCAGATACTCGGTGGTGCTGTCTACAGATACTTGTTGGCGCTGTCTAGGGTATGTCTTGTTTTTTCGGTCCTCTACATAGCTAGATCTGAGGAGTGGTCAGTGGAGCACACTATAATTCCTACATTAATGGTGTATCTAGGTTCTTTGTATGTGTAACTGCCTGTGCCTATATACAGAATGGAAATGTGTTAAGGCATGCTGCCAGACTGAATGCAAAAATGCTTCTGTATTCTGCGGTCTAGGTGTAGCCAAAACAGCCTAAAGCAAACAGTCGCAGAGTATCTCTTATGACAAAATAATACATTTGACACCTCTCTTGATCTTATCTGAAGATTACCTCATGTTTCATGCTTTCCTCAGTCCCTGCCCAACATAGAAAGTGAATTTCCGACTAGCTCATGACATGATTTATTTATTTTTCCTGTGTTATTTCTAGGTTAAGCCTTATTTCTGAGTCTCTTCAATCCATGGTGGTTCATGCCAAGGGTCAACCAGGCTGGTCAAATCAGTCTGTTGCTCTGAAAATGTTGAAAATTATGGAGAATGAAATGCCGAAGATCTAATTAAGTCAGAATCCACAAGTAAATAAAAACTGAATAAGAAAAAATCCAATAAAAATTAAAACACAATAAAAAAAAAACCAAGAAGAAAGAAAGAGAATTATTGTAAAAGAAATAGAAATTTGGCATTGATTCCTTTTGTCTCAGATGAAATGATCAGCTCAAATTCTCTTCGCTAGTGGAGCACTCACTCTTCTTTGATCATGCTGCTAGAGAGACTGTGCTCTGTGGTTTGCTGAAACTGGCTATTATTCAGCAAACTGAGCTAAAACCCTTAAATTCCCTGTAAGTGCTCCTCAAAGCTTTACCTCAGATCACCAGCTATGGATTTAAAAAAAAAAGAAAAAAGGAAAAGACAGTATAAAATCATCACCAAATCTGATGTCAGATTATTTTAAGACATTCTGTTCCAGTCAGTTAAACTGACTCAAAAAACATGTTGGTAGAAAAACAGTATAGTGGAAATGAACTTGGTGAACTCAAAAGAAAAACAATAGCATCAGACAATGTAGACTGCTTCCCTGAGCTTCCTGTCATAGAGTTAGTCCCTTAATCCCAATAGAGCCAGTGAAGGCAAACAACATTTTATAAAGCAAACACAGAAGTCTGGGTCTTTCCTGTTTTTCATAATGAGGTCACCTGAAAAAATGAGCTAGATATATCTCAGGTGTTTGTTTTCTGTTGTCTCCTGCAGCTGTTATGCAGAGAAAGGAAGAGTTTTCTTTCCTGTTATTTGTTTTTCTAACAGATCCTTTGCATGTCAACACTGAAGAAAGAAAGAAAAAAGCATGAAAAGCATGGACTATGCAAACAATTTGTCCTTATATAGGTCATTGATGCTATGAGTCAGAAGAGGAAATGGGATTCAGGATGCTGGGCAAACATTGAAATTACTCACAAATGAGTTGTAAATTGTGCTGTTAGAAAGGTAACAACAAGTTTGTATGAGATGTTTGAATGGCACATTTTATTCAGGAACTGCTTGCAGTTGAATGTTGTATCTACAATAACAGAACCTCATGCATTGTTCAAAAGCAAAGGGAAATCCCAACAAAGTACTATATAATTCTTATTATGAAATAGTACATCAAATAACACATTCTGGAAGCACATAAAACTTTGTTTAGCACTGAATTTTTCCATTTCATCAATATCACTTATGGAAAGTTCTTGTTCAGGTAAAATGTCCATTGAATTGATCTATATTTTACGGAATTCAACTATCTTTAAGAAAAATTTCTTGTTGCTATCCTTGTGAGAGATTAAGTTGCACAAGTAACATTGATCCAGGCAGCAAATGGTCTCTTGAAATAGGATACATTATCCAGAAGCAATTACAAAATGGTATGGCTGTTAAAATAGCCCAGGCACAATGGCTGAAAAGTGATCCATAAAAAAGAGGGGAAAACAAACAGCTACAGACTTAACATAAACCTTTAACAGGGCAAAAGGGAAATCTAGTTCTTGATGCTTATCTTAACTGTACCAGTTTTGTGCCTCTATAATCATTAGCTTCAATGAAGATGCTTCTTTTGCTCATGCATCCCAGCTGAGCCTACAGTATTTCTCCGAACACCTTAGCAATCTGTGTACTAAAGATGAGTTCTTTTAATACTTCCTAAAGCTAGTCTTTAGGTATATGAATTGCTCAGTGACTGAGTCCATCAATATGTAGGTACATAGTAAATCAATGTTTACCTTTAAATGGTGTTCATGACTTCACCTGGAACATAATAAAGATTTCTTTCTGGGTAGAAGCTTCAATGCTTAAAAATGTGTTGTGGATTTGTATTCTTTTCTTTCAAATTGGGAGATTTGAGGTGGGATTTGTGAATGAGAAAAATCTTTATGGAGCTGTTTGTGAAAGTGACATTTGATGAAAAGAAAATAATCATGCATGGATAAGTTTTATGAAACTCCAAGAAAGACAGTAGCTTTCATTTCTACAGACTGAAAAGGGAGAAAAATCAGACTACTTTTTATTCAATTGCATATAGTTACTATATCTTTTTGCCTTACTGAAAACCAGACAAACAAACCCCCCAAACACATCCAAAGTGATCATGTTCATTAAATTTTAAACCACAGATATATGCAGACATTTACTGCCTGATTGGATTCTAAAAGATTAATTTAGCATAGGAGCCGCAAGTTCAGTTAGATGGCTCAAGTGACTAACATGCGGCTGTTTTATTGTTCTCTGGGGACAAAGGGAATTGAAATTTGACAGACAGGATACACTGTACCCACTTACTGGCAGAACATTAATTCCCAGAAGTCAGAATGTATGCATTACAAGCAATGCATCTTTTCATTTTGTTTTGTTTTTTTTTCAAGCACTATACAGCTGAAAATAGCACAGACAATGCCCAAATACCTAACTCCTTTATAAGTGAACTTGTGCACAGGAAAAGGAAGCGTGACTGTCCAAGAAGGACCTCAAGGAAGCCTTGCAGGCATGTTTGATTTAATGCAACGTACTAGCCAACTCTTTTGAGCTCTTAAGCAGGACAGATCTCTTTGAGCAACAGAAGCAACAGCATTGTGCTTTTTTGGGAAGAAAGTGTACACATTAAGAACGTGTGAGCTAAGGAGATGAAGTAAACTAGGTTACAATTAGAGAACATCTGTAAAAGTGATAAAAAAATTGCTTATCATACCAAGTTACCCTCTTCCTTACTGCATCTGACTTATCTAAATCCTGGGCTATACTTGCCTATGAGGAAAACACCACAATGAAAATACAATTTAAAGTTCTGATACTTATTTGTATAACCAAGTTTTTCTTCTACATACGTAAAATCACATTCTTTAAAATTAAATGTCTTCCAAAATCTGATCCAAACTTTTTAGTTGAAAATTTTCTTGCCATGAAGGGCTGTAAATTCAAAAGTGAAGCTTTTTCAACATTATGACACTAGTAATTCTAAAAAACATAGATTGACTTTATTATAGTAGGGTAAAATCTAATAGGATCTGTGTATTAAATGGCACCTTTTGAAAATAAAGGGTACTTACACAGCTAAGTACACAAGGAGTAACAAAGAATCATAGAATCATAGAATAGTTAGGGTTGGAAAGGACCTTAAGATCATCAAGTTCCAAATTTTAAAATCATTTGAAGGCTTTTCTAGTGTCTATCACAGCACTCAGGTGATGTGACGTTTTAGAATGAACTATGTTTACAGGAAAGCTATCACTGGCAGAATCAGAGCTCTCAGTTTTGTCATCTCCACTCATAGGTTAGCTATGAGTACAATATCCCACCTAGCACTCAGTGAATCAAATGAGGCAACCAGTAAAGCAATTGGGATATTTCACTGCTATGTCTTCGACCACTTTTCCTGCAACTACATCCTTTCTTTTGTTCTATCACATTATATTAATACTTGCACAATACTTCATCTGTTTTGCCCTGAAGATGGAGCATTTGCCATAGGTATACATGTTTCTGGAGTTTTTCCATCTGTGGGGTGCTTGGTTTAGAGATCCCATTTCATCTACAAACACACTCTGAGAGTTTAAAATGTTCTGACTAGATAGCTAATGATTTATTATTGCCAACAGTGGTTTTCTAAATCCATTACCATAATTTCCACTGAAAATTCCATTTACAGCAGTCTATGTTTAGACTGTAGGTAAATGAAAGTTAGTAATTTAGTGCTGTGAATGTGCCTCACTATTCTAATTAACATCTTACTTGTTATAGGCCTTCTTTCCTTCTTTCTAGGCAAAAAAAAAAATCCCAGAGAAACAATTGCCACACATTTTTGTGAAGAAAACAAGTGAGGGGACTTTGTGTGTTACACTACTTATATCACATAAATTATCTTTTATTTTTAATGCAAACTGTGCATTGCAATTTAAAGCCAACATACAGTCACCTATTTTCTATTGCTGCTGAACTGGATTACCACTTGCCTTGACTCCAACTTTTGGGACGCTGCCAGCATTGTTACAATTTAATGCTATATCCCCCTGTGTCAGAAGAGACATGCCTCCCAGTCTCACTGTCAGAGAAGTGCTTGTCAACATCCCCTAATTATTGCTATTATAAGGAATGAAGGTTAAATATATGTGCTTTGTGAATGGTAATGCCTATTGTCTGTTTTAGTTTTGTTAGGCTCAGTTGTACTACTAGGAAATAAGGTAAAGTTTAAATCGGAAGATGATTTTAGAGTCAGGTCTCTGAGTTCATTTGTCATTGTTTGTATGAATCATGTGGAAGCTGTGTTAACATTTACATTCCAAACTGCCAGCACAAAAGGAGAGAATGCATGCTCAGCAAACTAGGAAAAATACTTCTGTATCAGTAAAAATAAAATAAAACTCAAATCCCCAGGACACGATACAGGCACAGAAGAATACAAGGATCATTTTCCTAATGGGCAAGATGAGTACTATGGGAAATTCAGGAAGTGGGCATAGCGCCCATACTTGATGGTTTATTTTGTACCCAGGTTAATGGTTGCTTCTAGAAACTGCTGCCTTGCAACCGGTTAACAGAAGATGATAGGTCAGAGAATCTTTCATGTCACTAGAAATAAGTAAATTATTGTAAAATCTTCTAAGATATGGTTAAGTTGCCATTTAAACTATTGCTCGTGTTGTGTTTGTTTCTAGTATATATGTGTCCTATATATGCTGGTGTTTGAGGAAGACAAAATTTATATTTTCATTGTCATGACATGCCACTAGGAACGTGTTACAATCACCTCGGTATCAGGCAAGACACTGGCTCTTGGAGCAGCTATATTACCTGTGCTCATATAGCAGCTCACCACAAAGGTGTCCAACTCATTATTTCTAGCCTTAGTCTAGCTCCTCCTCTGTAGTTCCACCTTTTGTTCTTCTGGCTGTGTTGTTTATCAGATACTTTTTTTTTCTGCATTAGCTTTCTTCTCCATTCATGAGATCAGCTGGTCCATGGAGGGAACTGTAAGACACAACCAGCGCAAGAAAAAAGAGAGTTTTGTCAAGAATAAGGAGGGAAAAAACATGTCAAATTCACTCAAGCTGTCTTTCTAAGAAACTGGCTGGTTAACCAAGCACATTCAGCAGAAACATAATATAGGTCCGAGTGAACTTCCCTCTCCAGCCCCCACTCCCACTCTTCTTCTTCCACTCATCTTCATCTCACCATCACTACACCTTCTCTTGCACTACATTTTTAAGGCTGCAGTATCTGTGAACTCAAGGAACATATTGAACTGATCAGTATCAGTACAAAATAGTACTGCTTTCCGTTTATATCAGAATAAGTTCACTGTGTCATCTCACAACCTTCTTATGTGGCAAAATGGGAGTAGAGTGTGTGTTGCAGCAGCTCATCAGACATTGCTATGGGACTCGTCCCTGCAACCTGAAGATGGTCTGCCACTGGTGGGTGACAACACCTGACAAATATCCATTGCTCCCAACAGGGCGATCTACAGCCCTACATATTCCAATGGCACGGCCAGTGATCCCACTAGCAACCTAACTTGTTACATACATAAACCAGGTTACACTCAAGCATTGTATCTTAACAGGGAGGCAGCTAAGGAATAAAAAAAAGAAACAATGCTTTACACCATTTTCCAGTAGACTAGAAGAGCTTCTTTCATTAGTCTAGCCTGGAATACATAAAGAGCAGAGATTTTTTAAGAAGCTGTTTTATTTCTGTCTTCAACCAGAAGTTCACTGGAGTATCACATGACCCACTCTCAGTACTGCCTCTATGAACTGTTACAAGATCACTCTAGGTAGTTAGTCTTCTTACAGAGTTACTCAGCTTCCATCAATCAGGCCGGAGGGGACATCAAGGCAATGCTAGGTTGTTTTGTATTTTATGTGGTTTACTGGTCAGAATAAAGCAAGCTCATTACTGCAGATCTAGCTTGTTACATGTAAGTTATTTCTAAAAGACGGTCCAGTATCTACTGGAGCTACTCATACACACACAATAACTGATAACAGGCACAGGAAAAGTATTTCAGCTTCTGCTTGCCTGAAGTTTATGTTCCTGATTCAGAGCTGTATACTGGTCATTTCCATGTAACTTGAGTGCCTGAAACAACAATCTTCTTGCAAGTTTAGCTAATGACTTAAAAAGAAAATGTTATGACTTAAAAAGAAAATGTTTGAACTTAAAATGCAGCCTGGGATAAAGAATGAATTCGAAATAGTGCCAAAATTTTCCATAGTAATCAGGTGTCCAACCTACTCATTCAGAAATGAGACCTAAGTTCAACCTCCTTCTCAATTAAAGGGTTCTATTTTCCCCTTCCTGGGATGGTAGCATGTATGCTTCCTATCAAACATCCTCTTAAATCTTAAATGAAAGTGCTAGTTGAATATAGACACCTCACTGGTCAGGCAGCATGCGAGAGGAAGCTACTCGGACATAAAAGTTAAATTTCTTCCAACCGCTAACTTAGGTCCAAAAGCAGATGGCCCTATTTCTTGCCCCCAGATATTTGCCTTGGGAAATTTACAGGGAAAACCAGATCAGGTCAGTGAACTACCCTAGTTTCCCACATGGTTGTTACTATTGTCTTCAGTTTCTGTGCTGCTTCTTGAAAGTAATATAGAAGGAAAATAGCAAATCCAAATCCATTCAAAACATTACAGGAATTTGAAAATAAAGTAACAGGTCTTCTATAGTAATTCTGGTCAAGGTTTTTCATGAGCAAGTCATAACATTATTATTATTATTTTACAATCAGGAATGTGTGGCTGACTAGACAGTGGCTAGTTTGAAGAATATAGGAAATAAATAGAAGATGATTTCATAGAGTGTGAATACACAGCATTTAGAATAGATGAAGTACCAAAAGCAAACTGAAAGTATGCAGTATTTTGTTAGTCAGTGGCCCTGAATAATGGCTATCATGGGTTCATGGGTATTTTCATGTACATGTTACCATGCTTTGTAAACAGTATCTGCTTGTTCTGTCAAACTACCCCTTACAAATCTGAACAGCAAAACATCTTTAGTTTGGGAGTTTCTGTAAATATAAGAATATTTATCCTTGAACACCAATTAAGTCAAGAATTATTGTTAATATTCAGAATCCTTTTTTTTTTTTTTTTTTTTAATCTAGACAGCATATTTTTCTCTTGTGGAAAACTAATACTTGTGATTTTGATGAATAAACTCCACCAGCCAATAAGTACATTTTCTAAGCTGGAGTCTAAAATACCAGATTCAGTTAAAAATAAAGCTCTATCCTGCAAGCACTCGTTTTATTTCTTTCACTGAGGTTTAATCCAGCAATTGATGCCATCAGTATCACTTTTTTACTTATTCAGTAGCAGTGATGTTTCTCTCATCTCTTGTACCACTAAGAGTATACTACTCTATGTAAGAGTGTATCACTATGGTAATACTGAATATTTTATTTTTAGGATGTACTACATATAGAACCATCAATAACTCACCCACACTGATTTCAGTAAAGCACTGAAAGTCATGCATAGTGACTTTCAACTTCACCAAGGTGAAAGTTTACAGCTGCAGGTGTTGCAAGATATTCACTTTAGTTTTTTCTTTCCAATTTTCTCTTAAAGAAGAAAAGAACTATGTTCCTTTTTTGAAACTACTTTTGTGGTTTTGGGGTGTTTGTTTTTTTTTTTTTTTTTTTTTTTTGATGATGCTGAATTTGATGAGAAAAATAGTGGTGCCTTTACTGGACCAGTTGGAGAGCTGTAGCTGGTGACTCATTAACTTTCTTTGTAAGATTTTATCCCTGCTCAGTTCCCTACCCTTTTAGAAAGGAAGTCCCAGAACTCTTCCTCTATCACAGAAATTCTGGCTGGGCTCCTTCTTAGCTTCAAACACCCCACCTCTCTAAGCACAACTTTATCATGTTTGTTGCAACAGAGTTTTTACAGACCACCATGAAGTAATGTTTCTGGGATGTTAAAAATAACTTGTCTGGTCCTTTCTCTAACAATACAATGTTCACAGGAAAGAGTTGGATTTCTTGGCTTTGAAAGTAAACTGTGTATTGGTATGTTCTCTAAGCATATGTTTTATTAATTCGTCTTCTCTTTCTCCACCTCCTGCTTTTCTTGTATTCTTTCTAATACTTAAAACTGCTTGGCAGCTTGTTTTCCTTTGGGTTTCTGACACCTGCCAGCAGATCATCCGCTTATTGAACCCTGGCCAGAGAAGAATAATTATCTGCATATTTAGGAAAAATAAAATTTCAGTGAAAAATCTCAGACTTTTTTTTCACTGTGGGATGTTTACCTTATTGCTTGAAATCATTGTCACTCTTCCGTGTCCTTTATCTTTTAAGGTATTCTGTTGTTATGGTTTTGTCTTCTGCTCAGAATTTCTAGGCAAGATATCCCAAAATCACTAAAGAAAAGGTTCAGAACATTTTCATCGCAGCTTATAAGTCTAAATTTAGATATCCTTTTTTAAAACTCTGCTCATTCAATTCTAACATGCAAAATTCATGTATTAAATCTACATTAATACTTCAACTAATCTTAGAAGTGAATTCAAGTTTCACATTTTGGATACATAACAACTACCAAAACTGTTCCCATAAAAAAAGAATTTTGCTTTATTTTTAAAGATATCTATAAATCAAGATTTTTTTTTTTTTTTAAATTCAGAAGATAGTCTTATTCCTCTGTGTGAAGCATATATGTTTGTGCAAGAAGGAGGAAGGAGGTGAGAAAGAGAGTGGAGAGGGTTTCTTCACTGGGTCTTGATTTGGGTTGAACCACAGTTGTCTCTTAACAGTGTTTTGGACTTCAAAAGCACTAAACACACACTAATATGATAACCCAGTTAACTGGACTGAGTCTACTTAACTCAGACGTAACTCCTGCTGTCTACTTTAGTACAAACAGTGTAAGGGAATGATGTAATTTAAGGAAAATCAAGACTCCTTTGAGATACCAACAGCAGAGCTAAAGGCAAGCTGGTGTGGATGGAGCTTATGCTGTTCTTGACCTGCTTCCCCCCCCTTATATGACCAGGAGACCATGCTACGCCTGGGTACACAGGCTGCAGCTTCAGTAACTCTCTACTAAACACACCTGCTCCATCTAAGGAATTTCTTATAGAAATAACATGAATCCAAATTAACATAGCATAAGCTTTCAAAGAAAAGGAAAAAAAAATCCTCAGGTACCTGGGTACAGTATAACTATAGTCTGTAACAGAATATTTGTTAGATATTATTTCTTCCTGTTGACTTTACAGATGTTAACATGTCATGGGATTCCCTTGTCTTGCAGGGCCATACCTCATAGCTAAGGATTTCTGTGTTATAAATTTTACTATCCCATCTGCTTAGAGGAGTGTTTAATCCTCAAATATAATTCTGTTCACATCTGTGAAGCTGGGCTTAGAAGGTGGTGTTTATTATGAATGGCACAAAAGGTATTTCTTACCAACTCTCTTTTATGTAGCTGTGTTTTCAAATATGTGCTGCACCTGACACCAAATTAGATGTGAACAGAGCAGAGTAATTACACAGCACTCCCAATTGCAAACCTGCTGTACCTTTTCACTGATAGCATTTTATTCTTTAGTCATGGTCGGTTTGTCACATGCTGTAACCTACCATTCATATGTTTCCAGATGACTCAGTGTTTTCCTCTATGTTCATTTATGAACTGATCCTGAGAAGCACAAAGAACCTGCCTCTGCAATGAAGTTCATTACACTTCCTGGCAGGATCTGACACTTGATTATTTCTTCCTCCTCTACACATAGTGCATCTGTCTATGTTGCTTCTCATTTTATTCCAGTGGGTTTTTTTTGTAATAATTATTGCCCCCTGTCCCTGGCTTCTTCTATGTTTAACATAGTGTCTGATTTGTCATTTCCACTTTTAAATTAAAATCTTGAATGACACCAAATTAAAATGGCCTCTAGTATCAAGACTTCTGCTAATTTCATAACATCCCAGTTATCCTTTGTGATTAACTTTCTGGGCAAGTATCTTGTTTCTATTACATCTGCATCCACAGTGTAAATGGAAAATACATGATGTGATTTTTTTCCCCATCTATTTTCTTCACTTTAATCTGTGGTTTTCCTAAAACTGATCCAGTCTTATTTTTGATGCTTCACACACATGGAAATTTCTTGTCATTCATAAAAGTGATTAATGTAAGCCTAAGGCATATGAATTTTTTGAAAATATTTCCTTTTATAATGCAACATTACCATTTATCCAAATATTTCTTTAGTCCCCTATCTCCAAACACTTGGAAGCATTCAGTGTGATGCAATGTTCTTTATTGAATATATGCCTGAACGGCATCCTACAGCAATACCATGTCAGGCACCAGTCACTCTGGGATGGGCTGAAGTGTGGTCCTGGTAAACCAGCAGGGATAGTAAACCTTAATGGTGCCCACAGGGCTCTGACAGCAACCTGGTACTTAATGCTTACCACATCTTTTTATTGCAATAGTCAAAGAATGCAACATATAATGCACATTATGTAGGGAATGAAATGAAAGTGCTCTTTTCCACATTCTTTCTGACTTTATTTTTCTGGTAGGTACGTGACATATTAAGCAAAATTTTTACATAATTTTTTTCAGTCAAAATTTTTATATTTATCTTTAATATATTTCTTTTCTCTGCTGAAGTAGTTATATAATGAGAGTATATGAAACCAGCACTCAGCAAGTTGGCCGATGACATCAAGCTATATGGTTCAGCTGACACACTGGAGGGAACAGATGGCATCCAGAGGAACCTTGAGAATCTTGAGACATGAACCAGTGCCAACCTCACAAATTTCAAAAATGCCAAGGCAAGGTCCTACACCTGGGTCAGAGCAATCCCAGGCACAGCTACAGGTTGGGCAGAGAAGAGATTCAGAGCAGCCCTGCGGCGAAGGACTTGGGGGTGCTGGTCGATGAGAAAATGAAAATAAGCCTGCTTCAGTGTTTGCTCGCAGTCCAGGAAACCAACGTATCCTGGGCACCAAAGGTCATGCACCAAAAGGAGCATGACCAGTAGGTCAAAGGAGGTGATCGTGCCCCTCTACTCTGCTGTCATCAAAACTCACTTGGAGTATTGTGTGCAGTTCCGGTGTCCTCAACATAAAAGGGACATGGAATTGTTGGAACAAGTCCAGAGGAGGGCCACGGGAATGATCAGGGGACTGGAGCACCTCCTGTATGAAGACAGGCTGAGAAAGTTGGGGCTGTTCAGCCTGGAGAAGAGAAGGCTGCGTGAAGACCTCCTAGCAGCCTTCCAGTATCTGAAGGGGACCTTGAAATATGCTGGGGAAGGACTGTAGCGATAAAACAAGGGAGAATGGATTAAAACTTAAACGGAGGAAGTTCAGGTTAGGTGCAAGGAAAAATTCTTTACTGTTGAGAGTGGTGAGACACTGGAATGGGCTGTTCAAAGAAGTGGTAAATGCTCCATCCCTGGCAGTGTTCAAGGCCAGGTTGGACAGAGCCTTGGGCAACATGGTCTAGTATGAGGAGTCCCTGCCTACGGCAGGGGGTTGGAACTAGATGATCTTAAGGTCCTTTCCAACCAAACCATTCTATGATTCTATGATCCCTAGCAATTCAATTGTTTGGCTCTAGAGTCCTCACATTCATTGTGTTAATAAAATGTTCATTATATTTTAAAGCATGATCTAATTTCATTAGTCTCTGATTTCAAATAGCTGAAATACCTGTGTGTAGCTGTAACCTCAAACAATCTGCCACCTTAAAACTTTAACTAATGTACTTTAACCAGACTTTAACCAAATACTTTGTGGCTCTCAGTATCACACAAACGATTTTCCACAACTTCTGTTCTTTGATGAAAAAACAAGTTGAGTGGTAAGATTAACAAATTTGAGTGCTACACCCCCTTTGTGACAATTATTCATCTGCACCACATCTTGCTGAGATAGTGAATGGAATCTGTCTGCATTCCTGAGAGCAGTGTTGGAAGCAGTTCATGCTCTGCATCCTCAGCCCCACCTAACTCTGATGTCCCCTCTGTCATTGAAATACACTGTATTAGCATAGCTCTTCTGAATAATTCTGTACAGGTGCAGCGTGAGTGTCTGTACCGATAAGAACAAAGACCACAAAGTGATAATAGGTAGTTTGTTGGCTGCACCTCAGCAACAAATCATCCCAGTTGAGTATACAGAATGGAAACAGAAGGTTTTTAAAGGAAGTTCACTGTTCATTTCTAATAAAACATGGAATTATCTACTATTTTTTTGTTATCTTTCACTCTTGTCACTGTTATTTTTACCTTTTTTTTCAATAAATATTTTATATTTAATGCCACCTGTAAAGAGCAGCAAGTAGGTTTTAAAGTAGAAATTGATCTAGACTTGAGGCAACTCCTGGCTATTGTGAGACAATTCTATTTTTATTTTCTTTATTCAGATCTGTATCCAAATATCATCGGTGTGCTTGGTGTTCCTGAATCCGTCACTTTGCAGCTCATACTAAGTGAAAAAATAAAGGTTTCCCTGGTTTTAGCAGTAGCAGTCATTTTTCTCTTTCTTGGTAGCTGGTGTAGTGCTGTGTTTTGACTTTCGGGCTGGGAACAGAGCTGATAAAATGATGTTTTGGTTTGGCCAAGGACTTTGTGGGCCTCATGCTCTGCCAGGGAGTAGGGGAAGCCGGGAGGAAGCAGAGACAGGACACCTGACCCAAACTGACCAAAGAGGTATTCCATACCACAGCACGTCATGCCCAGGATGAAACTGAGAGGGACCCGGAAGGGCTAGGTGGACTGCAGGGTTGGAGGAGGTATCGGTCGGTGCTTGGTCAGGCTGGGGGTGTGAGTTATTGGTCGGCTGGTGATGAGGTGTTGTATTCTCTTCCCTTGTTATTTCCTTTATCATTACTATTATTGGTGGCAGCAGTAGTGATTTGTGTTATACCTTAGTTACTAAACTGTTCTTATCTCAACCCGTGGGAGTTGCATTTTTTCTGATTCTCCTCTCCGTCCCTCCAGGAGTAGGGGGAGGGCAAGAAGAGGGGGGAAGTGAGTGCACAAGCTCTCTGGCTGGGTTTAAACCATGACAAAGGTTAAAAGCATTTTCGTTGTTTAATCTCTCCTTTATTGCACAGTCCATCATTTAATAACTAAGCTACCTCTTACCTCCTTTCTCTCACATAAGAAACTTCTGAAGAAAACTTGTGCAACTTAAAGAGTTTTTGCAATGAACTGGCATATAGACTGATTCTAGCACGTGTGATGGTATTATGAAACGAATAAAATCCAAGTTTGCTACATATTAGCATATGTGGCTTGCACAGTGTTACATTCTGGTGGTAGTATAATGGAATATAGAATGAACAGCAAATTTATACTTATTTGGAAGTTTTTTGTGATTTTATGCATTATCTATTTTTTCACATGATTTTTTAAAATACAAAAGGCCTTCATTATCCAGCTTTGAATGTTAACTTTATTTGTGAATATATTCATCCTCTGGTGATACTAGCTGTTCCTGAAGGAACTAGCTATTCCTTCAGCTAAGCACTCTGAAGATTTGATAAATTGGTGTCCTCAATTATTTTGTATGTTCGAAGTTTTTTCTGCATTTAAAACTACCTATTTATCCAATGTCTTCACCTAAAAATCCAGTTAATTTTTAAATTCAAGAAGTTCAAACCTTAGTGTTTTTGTCATTACTGCTTCTGTTTCATCATGAAGCTTCTGTGACATTGGTAAGCTGTATATAGTACTTTATGGTTAAACTCGTAAGTTATCATAGCTTTTTTGTTACTGTTATTATTATTATTACAAATGGTCCATCTGCCTATGCTAAGACAAATGCTTGATGCAGAGACAGAACCACAGACTCTGCTGTACTAAAGAACATACAATTTTAAGCTCACTTACATTAACATTTGTTGATATCTGCAGTCTCTAACTGAATTTGAGGAATAAGTCTGAATAGACTGACAAAAAAAAAAGGTTGGAGAAAGGTGGTCTGATATTCTACTGGCCAATTACTTCCATTTAGTCAGTTGTATCTGGAAAATCAGAAGACTGTTATAGTAATAATTTTGTACTTCAGTGGAATTCTGGGTAAATTATTGTCTGCAAGAATCAGGAATTATCTCTTAACAGACATTTTGTGTTTGTACAAATGTATTTGCTTTTCATTTAAAACAGCATTGTCACTGCCATTTCTAAGGTCTGTGTTTTTGCCAGTCTTCTTAAAAGCAGAAGAAAAAAACATGACTGTGACTTAGCCTATGATTGAGACTGTTAGACCCGAAGTAATCTGACTTCCTTTTGCATTAAAAAGACTGGAAGTTTCTTATTCTTTCCAAGAGCGGAATTGTATTTCTCTGAATGTCTCTTGCACAAATGACACTGGATGGAAAGGACATATAGCTGCCACGATCACAGTGGGAGTTGCCCATGTCAGTCATGACGATAACTAGTGGAGCTCGAAGTCAACTCAGGTATGATGCAGAGTTATGGTAGTTACTATTGTATGTGATGATGGAATGTTTAATTTGGGGGGGGGTATTTATTTGTATAATCATCTACATAGATTGTTAGGATTTTTTTTTTTTTCTCTTCAAAACTGAGGTAAGCCTTTTTCTATCCTCAAAGGAGAAATTTCCTCATCAAAATGCCCATAGCTGGGCAAAACCTTCACACTCACAAGGGGCTGTGTCCAGAGTTGTATTACTTACTGCTTAGGATTTTTTTCACTCCTTTGAACACTTAGTGACCATATCAGCTACTGGAACAAATTCTGTTCTCAATTACACCATCATTAGCATCATGGGCTGCTAACTGCTAATGATGTGCTTGGTTCAGCACAATGAAAACTTGGGAGCTTTGGTTCTAAAGTGAAGAATATTTCATAGTTAAGGCCTAGTTTGCATTCTGTCCATAATGCACCTTGTCCAAAGACTCTATATGCCTTTCTGCAACAAAGGCTTTAATTCCAGGGTAGGTTTCCTGTTCAACATGGCTGATATTACAGAGGATATACACATACACTCTCTCTGCACTGCGACTTGACTTTTCTTCTCTTGCTTCCATCAAGACTACAGGAAGCTATGCAGGCTGCAAATACATGGAGGTTCCCCAAACATGGAAACGATATAACAGATCATTCTCACTCTCACTAGATGGTGCTGCAGAGTAGATTTCTGATGAAAAATAAATAAATAAACACAAAAAAAAATTGTTCCCAGAAATTACTGGTTTAGATTTCTCTTTTCTGATCAGTAAAATAATGGAAAAACTATTCAGAGGGGCAAAAAAAAAAAAAAAAAAACAAAAAAAAAACCAACAACCAAAACCAAACCATAGGCAATGTAGGTGGAATGGAATTAGGATTCACAAATAGTCCAGATCTCTAAAGTCAAACTCCTTACAGATTTTAGATGTCAAGTGGATTGTAAGTTAGGAGATTAATATACAAGGATTGTAATAACAATACTTCAGCACAGATTTTTTATTGTGTCTTAGAGTGTTCGGCAGTGGGAAATTATTCACTCTTTCTTTATATACCCAAGCTAGCATCATTGTAGCAGACCTCAAAAGCATGGTATCTTCACAAGTTCACTATCTGGTATTCACAATTAGGCATTCTTTTAGGCAGTCTTTAAGATTTCTCTCTGAAATTTTCTGACAGGCTCAATTTAATCTGTAATAACCACGAAAACAAAACGTTCTAATTCAGAAACACTGGAGTAGAACGTGCCTTCTGTAATATATTAACTAAAATACTAGGACAGCTCTCCAGCAACTGATAGACTAAAATATCTTGTCTTCATCCCGACAGGATGCATGTGGTCACATCTCCATACAGAATGCTATAGGCCAGGGGAGAGAAAAGGGGAAGGGATGAAAGCATTCATCCCATTGCTGGGGTCACATCAGGATATATATATAGAAGAAAGGACTTCTGAGCTGTGAAAGAAGAAGTTTGAGGAAAAAAGGAATCATTTTGGGTTCTGATCCAAGCACATTGCTTATGCCATTTTCATTAAACTGTCTTAGATAAGATATGTAAGGACAAAGACTATAGTTCAGGCTTCATAGAGGAAAGTTTCACCACTGTTGTACATACTCAGACTTCTTCCTGTGCTTTCACTGGTGTTCTCTTCCCCACCCTTGCTGTTGAATCCCAGTAGCAAAAAGTTGATTTCTGCCTTTTACAATAGGGATGTGAAAGGAAATGAGGGACAGGGTTTACATTTTCATTTCTGTTGACCTGTCTAATCCAGGGTTACAGGCAGATAGGTGAGGAAAATCTAAAATACACATCTTTTTCTTTAATATTTCTAATAACTGTGCCCCTTGTTTAGTATGCTGTGCATGTGTAACCCATTCTGAGGTACCTAGCTAGTATAGTATATACGGAATACAGGTATTTCACTCACATCCCGTAACTAGGAACCTAACAAGAAAAATAACTGAATTGGTATGAAATGCTGATGAGGAAATTTTAGTTGAAATACCAGAAAAAAATCCTGGTTGTAAATAGCATTTGCCAATGAAGAATATTCCAAAAAGAAAAAAATAAATCCATCTCCTGCATCCCCTCCTTGGACAACTTTTTAAACTAAAAGTATCGAATCCATCAGTCTAGGCTTGTTTATTTTTCTGACTTCTCTTAGCTCCTAACTGTTCTGAGTACAGATTACTGTAAATCTCAAGTGTGAGTCTCTTTTTTTTGTACTTATGGAGGTGTTTTTTCCTTTAGAAACATAGGATTAAATATTAAAAAGCTATCTAGCATATCTATTTAGTAGCAATCTGTCTGTCTTAGTTGAAATCAGTTTTAAGAAAAATTGGCAGTATTTCCTAATATTTGTGGGAGGCTTAGTATTAGGAAACCTGTTGCATATCTTTGAACTGACATACAGGGGAAAAATGGTGCATCCTTGTGCATACAATACCAATACAAACGCACACACAATGCAAGCATATGCAAAACAGATGCACATATGTCTAGTGTAAGAATGACTACACAGAAGCTGATTTCTCCCCATTGCCTGATTTAAATCTGATTCCATTAATTGCCAGCTGACTGTGAGCTGGAAGAGGGCTGTCAATGAAAATAGCAAAACCAGATTCATCTCTTGATTTAATAAGGATGGTTCAGTACACATCATCTGCACTATGCATTTATTCATGCCTTTTTCTAATTGGTCTGTTCAAATTGTGGAAGATTACATAATTTTAGTTAAATTATATGAGAGGAAGAAAGAGCCCAAATAAGAGAGAGAAAGAGCTCGATTATGAATTTATACTTCATTTTAGTTCACCTAAATGTAGTCAAATATTTTGAAATGTTTAAAGTTAAAATGAAAGACAAATGATAAATACTTTGATTTGGTTATATCTTAATTCCAAGCACCTATCACCCACTGGAATATGGAGCATAAAGAAAGCTGCATCATGTGTAAACTAAGAAAGAGGGCATACCTACATTAAAAAAAATATAAATATTTATATATAAAAGAAACACTAGTTAAAAACCTAAGGCTAAAAAAAATATACGTAAGATTTTAATTGGTCCAGTGAGGGTCTTACACGTTCATATCAAACTGTAACACCAGTTGTATTTTACGAGAAACCAAGGAAGTACATAAAATATTACATCTCTCAGAGTTACACTAAAAAATATCCATTCAGGTATTTCTTAGACTTTGAGGAGTAAGGTTATGCTTCAGTGACTGTATGTTTAAACGCACGTTTAATCCTACTGGAAAACTGTTAACTAAATCTGGGGTCCTGAGCAGGACATTTGGCTGATTCTTTGTGTAAAATATCCCTGACTTAAGATGCAGACAGATCCTGATTCATCTGTAGATAGCTAAGTCAGACCTGCCTTTCCAAGCCCACCAATATAGTTAAACACATAACGTACTAAACCTTTGTATATGGAGGGAAAGAAGGCCACTTAAGATGTCAGTCTTACCCATGTGAGGAAAAGGCGATGTACCAAGGCCATACCTGACCATAAATGCTAACTCATAGAATCATAGAATCATAGAATAGTTAGGGTTGGATCGTCAAGTTCCAACCCCCCCTGCCATGGGCAGGGACACCTAGCACTAAATCATATCACCAAGGCCTCATCCAGCCTAGCCTTGACCACTGACAGGGATGGAGCATTCACAACCTCCTTGGGCAACCCGTTCCAGTGCCTCACCAACCTTATAGTAAAGAACTTCTTCCTTATATACAATCTAAACTTCCCCTGTTTAAGTTTTAACCCATAACCCCTTGTCCTATCACTACAGTCCCTAATGAAGAGTCCATACTCAGCATCCCTATAGGCCCAATTCAGATACTAGAAGGCTGCTATGAGGTCTCCATGCAGCCTTCTCTTCTCCAGGCTGAACAGCCCCAGCTTTCTCAGCCTGTCTTCATACTGGAGGTGCTTCAGTCCCCTGATCATCCTCATGGCCCTCCTCTGGACTTGTTCCAACAATTCCATGTCCTTTTTATGTTGAGGACACTAGAACTGCACACAATACTCCAAGTGAGGTCTCACGAGAGCAGAGTAGAGGGGCAGGATCACCTCCTTTGGCCTGCTGGTCACACTCCTTTTGATGCAGCCCAGGATACAGTTGGCTTTCTGGGCTGCAAGCGCACACTGAAGCCGGCTCATGTTCAGTTTCTCATCAACCAACACCCCCAAGTCCTTCTCCACAGGGCTGCTCTGAATCTCTTCTCTGCCCAGCCTGTAGCTGTGTCTGGGATTGCTCTAACCCAGGTGTAGGACCTTTCACTTGTCATGGTTAAACTTCATAAGGTTGGCATCAGCCCAGCTCACAAGCATGTCAAGGTCCCTCTGGATGCCATTCCTTCCCTCCAGCGTAGCAACTGATCCACACAGCTTGGTGTCATTGGCAAACTTGCTGAGGGTGCACTCAATCCCACTGTCCGTGTCAGCGATGAAGATGATGAACAAGACTGGTCCCAACACCGATCCCTGAGGGCCACCACTCGTTACTGGTCTCCAGCTGGACATTGAGCCATTGACCACAACACTTTGTTTGTGGCCACCCAGCCAGTTCTTTATCCACCAAGTGGTCCATCCATCAAATTGTTTTCTCTCCAATTTAGAGACAAGGATGTCATGTGGGACAGTGTCGAACTCTTTACACAAGTCTTGGTAGATGACATCAACTGCTCTACAGCTGTCCATCAGTTCTGTAGCCCCATTATAGAAGTCCACCAAATTGGTCAGGCAGGATTTCCCCTTAGTGAAGCAATGCTGGCTGTCCCCAGACACCTTGTTGATCTGTTCCTTCATTTGTGGTTTGGGTTTTTTTTAATACATCGTATACTTTAAAGGAGCTTTATTTGGAATACATGTATTAATCAGATACTAGTTTGGTAAATCTTTCCCATGTGAGAAAAAACTTTCTGTTCCATGGAGTGCTACCATTTTATGTGAGACCTCCTTCCACATTAGAAGGGAGCAGTACTGTACTACAACTGGACTCAGAAATCTGTGACAAATTTTAAAATTTCCAAGATACTTTACAACTAAAATAAATAATACTAATTAAAAAAAAAATCAAAATTGGAAGAACTTGCCACATTATGCAACTGTGAAGTGCTTATTTTGTGCTATATGCTCAACCTTCCTAGTGAACCACTTGGATTTAAAGTGCTGAAAGTATAACTTCAGAGGTAATAAAGTCTTTGGAGAAATATGTGAGATTTTCAACTACTTGCTAAGAAATATAATATTTAAGAATATTTAATAAGCAGTTGAGATTTTAATATCCAGAATACACTTACTATTTTGTGTATTATTTTTGGATTTGGGTGGCATTTTTTGTTCGCTTTGTCTAGGTGTAAAATGAAAGCAATTTGAAATATCAGATTTGAAAAGCCTTGTCCCCAGTATTCTTGAGGTTGGTGAAATTTTTCCACTGTCTAGTGTCTGGCTGTTGCTATGTCCAGTGATGGTTAGTAAGTGTAGCAGAGTAACATTTCTTCTAAAATGCAATGATAAAGAATTCTGACAATTCCATTGTCATTGATATATATTTCAAAAGCAGCTGTCTTTTCAAACACACAGCAACATCTTCTCGAAACCATTCAGGTTTTCTCAGATCTATGCCCTGCCTTACTTTTATCTACACAAGTATGAGAGTAAGAAGCATTTTTTTTTATTATTTTAAATGAGCTTTCACAATTGCATAGCTACTTAAAAATTCAAATCTGTACAGGTTCGAAATTGCAATATGTAAAAATACTCTGGTAATAGATTAATTAACTGCATACAGTTCTGATAGTTATTATTGTTTTATTTTACCTGGAAGTGTTACTCAAGCAGTGCAGATTTCTTCACAAAAATCTATTTATAGCTTGGCAGAATGGAAAGCCAGAAACAAGAATTTTGCTTTGCTGTGCAGGGTGCAGGCTTTTGTATACACACAGTTTTATGTTTCCTTCTACCACACAGTAGGGTATGACACCACTGGTGTGTAACATGACTTGTTTCACCAGGCCTCGATGTCAATAGGACCTTTTCCTCATACTAAAGTGGATATAGGAAAAAGAGGACTGGTTACATTTTTACTGAATATATCCTGTTAAAAAAATCAAAGAATGGTTTACCAGATGTTTTGCAGGATGCTGGACTTTTTATTGTTTATTTTCCAGCTCTGTCACAGCTTTAGGACAACTACCCGAAAGAGTCTGCTGCTGTGCCTGTAGCCACAACATACTCTACAGGATTATCCCGTAGACATTCCACAGGCAGAGGCCATACACAGCATAATTGGTCTGTAGTAAGTGACTTGCCACAGAAAATTCCCCAGGGAAAATGTTCAGATTTCTATATCCACATGTAAGAGTAAATAAAATGTCTCTCAATAGGGACCAAAAGACTGCGTAAAGGCACCAAGAACTTTCAATTTGATTTTCCTAGCTGTCTGTAAGAAATCAAAGACTCCACTTCATGAGATCATTACACAGTTTTTCCCAGAGCTGGTATATTAACTTTAGAGAAGGTATTATGGGATTGAACTGCATCTAACTCCTGAGGAGGGCAGTCATACCAGGTCAGACCTAATTTGTAAGAGTTTGGAACTGTTTACCTATACTCATCTGCATATAAATTTTCTAAGTGTCTTCTTCAGATATGAGAGTCTGTTAAGTCACAAAAGTATCTATGTTTATTTGGGAAAATCACACTTTGGAAAGGGAGGGGAAGCTGCAAGTGCATTTCTGATGGCAAAGCACAAATCTGAAAAAAAAAATAAAATTAAATCCTATTAAACTGGTGATGTGCAAGAGTGGAAAGTCTAATAGCCCTAATATGAGCAGGGTTTGTCACTCAAGTCTCTTTGTGACTCTTACCAAATAGCAATGGCTCATTTCTCACTGAAGTGTATCCTGTATGTTCATGTGTCTCAAAACATCAATTTAATTATTTCAAAACTGCCTGGGCATTGACTACAGCGTTTGGAAGAGCTGTAGCAATCACAGTAGCTTGGGGTAAAATGCATTAATTGCACTTCAGTGGTGCCAGATAATACTGCCAAAATGTAGCTGGGTCTCTCATCCACAGAAGGAAGACATAAGAAAAGAAAGAGAAAAGTTTGATCAGCTGGTGTGAAGTGTCATTTGTCTTTCATGTCCTTACTGCTTTTATCCAACAAGCAGCTCTCAACTCTGAAAACAATGCTTGCCAAATGAGCCAGTCATTGGTGCATGATTGTGAATTCACACAAATTGCTAGCATATCAGGAACTGAAATCCTTTTTCCTGTTTTTCAGAGTTTGCAAAGGATAAAATCCTGGAGCCTGAAGTTTCCTTGAGCAAGAAACATTATCCTTCCGGAAGCAGACAGGCTTGTTTTCTGTCATTAAAATGGTCTGGAGAGAAAAAATTTAATTGTTCCTGTCTCTTCAGGTTTAAAATAGATCTCTGAAGCTGTTGGCATAACCTACTGCACCTCTGCATCACTTACTGTCAAAAGAACTTTACTTTCTGGAGCAAAGTTCAAATTACAGAACATTATATTTAGAAAGGAAAAGGGTAAAAGTATACACTTTTTTCCCCTTGTTACTGTATTACTTGAACTGACTGGAGATTTACTGTTTTAACAACTCCACAGATACTTGCTTGTTTATTATAATACCCTAGAAAAATGACACACTAATGTCAAAAAAGCATGGAAATATTTTCTTTGTTGGTCTTCTCTATTTTTGTTGCCTTTTGTTGCCTTAGCTATATATACTGTGCATTGTCTGTTGTTCTGTTTAAAATAGAGTTGTGTTTTTTTAATTGCAGATGCATGCTTTTGAAATTCTCCTTTTTATTTGCTAATCAGTTATTTTTATGGAGTTGCTGGCAAAGAGAAGACTTGTCAGTCTCCTTGACCCCTACTGAAGGAGATCCTCAAAATGTCCACTTAGCCTCCTCGCTGGTGGCTTAGCCAAAGAAAGAGAATGTAAGATCTGTAGTCCCCTCATTGTAAGAGACAACTTGGAAGGACGGTGATGAATGTCAGATCAAAGAAGACAGACACCAGAAGGAGGTCACTGGAGTCTAGGAACCTCTTTGCATTCACAGAATAAGGTTAACTGAGGTGGTGGCTAAGTAAAGTCTTTGAGCTGACTTATACCTGCTTTGGTCACTCTTGAGTGAAAGTCATGGAAAGGTCAACTGTACATAAGGAACTTGTTCCAAAACTTCTGCTCAAGAAATTGTGTTTTATAGTTGGAAACCTTTTATTTGATAACTGAGGTAAGAAGCGTGTGGCAGACAACTTTCGGAGAGTCCAGAACCCAAAATGTCTGACCCCATCCACCAGTATTCAGGAAGGTGTGAAATGGAAAATACATCATCTGTAATGCTGAAAAGAAATTCTTGGTAGTGTTGGTAGATTAAATTTCAAATACAAAAAAATCTCTCGTATGTGCTCTAAAGCCCCCTTCTATGTGCACATTTCCCTCTGCTAGTGTGCACATTTTTCAAAGAGAAACAAACCTGAGTTTGCTTCCATTTTATAATTGTTTAAATTACCAGAGCTGAAAGGAAGATATTATGCAAATAAGTACTTGGCCCAAAAGGATAAATCCATGGTGACTCATTAGAATTTATAACCTAGGTTTCTCTTCTGTGTTCCCAGTGAATGCATGCAGACAGTGAAGTCAAGTAGGATCTGCTGAGACCAATATTCTTAGCAGAGCAACTGATTAACCTATATCTCACATCTCTGGTGAGGCATGCCTGTAGCATTCAGCAGGATATCTGTATAACACTGAGTTCAGTTCTCTATCCTCTCATCTTAAGCATTTGTGGTACACGCTTAAATTTGGATGATCAGCTCACTTAAATATTTTTCACACCATCCTGTCTTCTTGAAAACTTAAACATCACTCTGGCAGCGGAACGACTTGATCACAAAATTGAAGATCTTGGTTCCCTCTCTGCTTGAGCACTGTTACATAGTTTGTGTCGTAAATGCATGGACAGTGTTCAAAAGGGAACAGAATTTACACTTACTAGATCAGTGCTCCTGTCACTGACCTGAAAGACTCAGACCCTTTCTCACATGCATTCTCATTTTCTGTATACTATTAATTTTAATTTTCTTTCTTTACTGTAATGCAATCAGCTAAAGAGAAGGAAATAATGTAAAGTAAGTCACTTCAAGCCTGATATTTATGAAAATGGAAAGGCTGCGAATAGTCAAGACAGATCAGACTGAGGGCTACTTATTTTACCTTATGAAACATGGGCTGCCATTCTCTAGATATGCTTTTAAATGGAATTTTCTATGCATGCTGTGACTTTTTTAGAGCTCATTATACACTAGATAAATTCTCGAAATCCTGTCAAGCTAAGACTTTTGTATAAAATAAATGAAGCAACATTTGGTCCAAAAGTGAGATTCATATTGCATAACTTTAGTTGCTACAAGTCTTTATACATCTAGTTGTCAAGCATTGATGAATATGGAGTCATTATAATCAGTGAAGAACAGAGAGCAAGCCATCTAATCTTGAAATTTGACAGAAACATTTAAGGAGTTGTCCTGGTGAAATCTTACCTTCTGCAGTGGCTGAACAAAGCTTTTGTGGAATGCTGTTCTTTCATTCAGGAACCTGAATATGACCAAAGCCTAAGTAAATTTCATGGGACTGTCAGATTTCAACCCAGAGTACACAACTTACATCTAGCAAACCAACATTAGTATTCAAAAAGGCAAATGTCTACTTAGTGCTAGTTGTTCAGACTCCTACTGTCAGTGAAAACCAGAAGCAGCTTACAGGGTTATCTATCAACAGTTCAAATACATAACTGTTGCATGTTAGGTTCACAAGCATTCTGGAGATTTCTTTTTCTCTTCATTCCTTTCAGACATAATAGGTAACTAGCTTACATGGCAAAACCTCATTGCAGTGAATCTGCTTCCTGTGCCCTGTCTTCAAATCAATAATCTGTGAGATAGATCTAACTTGGAAGTCACATTGCAGTCGTTGCTCTGCCAAAGTGTTCAGTATTTTAAGCTCTGCTGAGTGGCAAAGTTTATTAGCTTGGGCTTGGTGCCACACTGACAAAAATATGCAGCATCTGGCCAACAGGGCAGGCAGGGAATGCCTGGATCCAGCTTTGGAAGGATTTGCTGACATACTCATAAGTTTTAATGGGAAGGCATGGGTGGTAGTGTCTTTACATCTGCATCACTATGGAAAAAAAAATATTGAAGTGCTTGAAAGTGATTGGGCTGAGAAAAGTGGGAAATAGCTGAGCTTCAGTCCATGTCATAAAGTAGACTACAGAAAGCTATTACTAGAATTCATGTAATTTGTATTCCTAACATATTTCCTAATGCAAGATATGTCACTTCTGAGTGCGGTTCCTTGCAATTTGGGACGTTCATGGATGCTCTAATGACTGTAGGAGTACTTTCCTATTTACTCTTGCCAGGGTACTGCAGCTCTTTCACACACAGGCCTTGCTATCAGTCACCCACATTTCTATTGCTTTGAGATAACTTTAATGTATATAACAGTATATAGGGCTGCCCAATTAGTAAATAAAAATGAAGCAGAGGGTGGATGCTATTTATTATCTGATGCATGATTCAAGCTTATCATCTTTATAGGTATAAAATACAATATATGGTATCCTATACAAAAATATACATACAATAATGTAGCATGTCATAAACAAAGACATTTGCATTTTTGGAAATTTTTGGACCTGAATAAACAGTATGTTACTGAAGATTAGTTATTACAGGTTCCTATTTATGGCATAAGATATTGCTTTATCATATGCAAATTGTAAGTTATGTACAAGTTTTTATATTTTATATCATCTGTTTGAAGCTACCCCAGAATAGATGCCTAATATATCAAACACAATTATAAATGAATTTTGAATATGTGAAGGTACTGCTTGGATAATTCTCTCCATAAAGCAACTGATAATATATCAAGATCCTTTTCAGGTACACTAGTGATTTCTCAAAACAAAAAAAAGCTGCTTTAATGAAGTCAGTAAGAACAACTGAACTGTAGAAGAGTTTCTTACAGTTCACTGAGGTCAAATAACTTCCAGGATGACAATATTGAAATATGTTTAATTAATCATAGAATCATAGAATAGTTAGGGTTGGAAAGGACCTTAAGATCATCTAGTTCCAACCCCCTTGCCATAGCAGAGACACCTCACACTAAACCATGCTACCCAAGGCTCTGTCCAACATGGCCTTGAACACCACCAGGGATGGAGCATTCACAACCTCCCTGGGAGACCCATTCCAGTGCCTCACCACCCTTACAGTAAAGAACTTTTTCCTTATATCCAACCTAAACTTCACCTGTTTGAGTTTTAATCCATTACCTCTTGTCCTATAACTACAGTCCCTAGTGAATAGTCCATCCCCAGCATCCTCATAGGCCCCCTTCAGATGCTGGAAGGTTGCTAGGAGGTCTTCAAGCAGCCCTCTCTTCTCCAGGCTGAACAGCCTCAGCTTTCTCAGCCTGTCTTCATATGGGAGGTGCTCCAGTCCACTGATCATACTTGTGGCCCTCCTCAGGACTTGTTCCAAGAGTTCCATGTCCTTTTTATGTTGAGGACACCAGAACTGCACACAATACTCCAAGTGAGGTCTCACGAGAGCAGAATAAAGGGGCAGGATCACCTCTTTCAACCTGCTGGTCATGCTCCTTTTGATGCAGCCTCGGATACAAGTTGGCTTTCTGGACTGTGAGCATACACTGAAGCTGGCTCGTGTTCATTTTCTCATTGACCAGCACCCCCAAGTCCTTCTCCACAGGGCTGCTCTGAATCTCTTCTCTGCCCAACCTGTAGCTGTGTCTGGGATTGCTCTGACCCACGTGTAGGACATTGTACTTGATATGATTAAACTTCGTAAGGTTGGCATCTGTCCATCTCAAACGCGTGTCAAGATCCTCTGGATTACATTCCTTCCCTCCAGCGTATCAACCGAGCCGCACAGCTTGGTGTCATTGGCAAACTTCATAGAATTATAGAATAGGTAGGATTGGAAAGGAGCTTAAGATCATCTAGTTCCACCCCCCTTGCCATAGGCAGGGACACCTCCAACTAAATCATGCCACCCAAGACTAAACCATGCCACCCAAGTAACTTGCTGAGGGCGCACTCAATCCCACTGTCCGTGTCAACGACAAAGATGTTGAACAAGACTGGTCCCAACACCGATCCCTGTGGTACACCACTCATTACTGGTCTCCAGCTGGACATTGAGCTCTTGACCACAACTCTTTGTATGCGGCCATCCAGCCAGTTCTTTATCCATCGAGTGGTCCACCTATCAAATTGATGTCTCCCCAATTTAGAGACAAGGGTGTCATGTGGGACAGTGTTAAATGTATTGCACAAGTCCAGGTAGATGATATCAACTGCTCTACTGCTGTCCATCAGTTCTGTAGCCCCACCATAGAAGGCCACCAAATTGGTCAGGCAGGATTTCCCCTTAGTGAAGCCATGCTGGCTGTCACCCAGCACCTTGCTGATTTTCATGTGCCTTAGCAAGCCTTCCAGGAGAATCTGTTCCAAGGTTTTGCCAGGCACAGAGGTGAGACTGACTTGTCTGTAATTGCCCGGGTCACCCATTTTCCCCTTCTTGAAAATGGGGATTATATTTCCCTTTTTCCACTCTTTGGGAACTTCACCTGACAGCCATGATTTTTCAAATATGAGGGACAGTGGCTTAGCAACTTCATTTGCCAGCTCCTTCAGGACATGCAGATGGATTTCATCAGGTCCTATGGACATGTGCACATTCAGGTTCTTAAGACGGTCATGAACCAGATCCTCTCCTACAGTGGGCCCAAGGTCTTCATTCTCACAGTGTCTGCATCTGCCTTCCAAGACTTGGGTGGTGTAATGAGAACATTACGTCTAAGGGGGTATGATATAATAGGCATCACAGAAGCATGGTGGGATGGGTCCTATGACTGGAGTGTTGGAATGGAAGGTTTCAGTCTCTTTAGAAAAGACAGGCCTGGCAGACAGGGAGGGGGAGCTGTTATTTATGTTAGGGATAGGCTGGAGATTATGGAACTCTGTCTGGGGACAGGTGAACAGTCAATAGAGAGTTTCTGGGTCAGGGCTAAAGGGAGAACAGCTATGGGAGACATTATTGAGTGTATCTGTTACACTGTCTGATCAAGAGGAATCTGTGGATGAAGCACTCTATAGACAGATAGAAACAGCCTCATGATCACAGGCCCTTGTTCTCATGGGGGACTGCAACCATCCTGACATCTGTTGGAGAGAGGGTATGGGCCAGCACAAGCAATCCAGGAGGTTCCTCCATTGTGTGGAAGACAACTTCCTTCTGCAAGTAATAGAGGAACCGACAAGGAGAGCTGCCATGCTTGACTTTGTGCTCACCAATGTGGGAAATGTGACACTCCAGGGCAGCCTTGGTTGCAGCAATCATGAGATGATCGAGTTCGAGATCCTCAGGTCAGTGAGAAGAGCGTGCAGCAAGCTCACTGCCCTGGACTTCAAAAGAGAAGACTTTGGCATCTTCAGGAACCTCCTTAGTAAGGTTCCATGGGATATAGCCCTAGAGGGCAAGGGGGCCCAAGACTCTTGGTTGGTCTTCAAGGACCACCTACTACAAGCTCAGGAGTGTTGCACCCCAACTAGAAGGAAGTGCATTAGGAGGGCCAGGAGACCTCCTTCGATGGATAAGGACCTGCTGAGGAAACTTCAAAGAAAATAAAAGGCTTATAAAAGGTGGAAGCAAGGACAGGCAGCCTGGGAAGGATACAGGGATGTTGTCCAGGAAGCTAGGGACCAGGTTAGGAAAGCTAAGGCCCAGTTAGAATTAAACTTGGTTAGGGATGTTAAGGATAACAGGAAGGGATTCTATAGGTACATTGCAAATAAAAGACAGACTAGGGACAACCTAGGCCCCCTTCGGAAGCTATCAGGAAAACTGACTACACAGAATTTCGAGAAGGCAGAGGTTCTTAGACTTCTTTGACATAATTCCTAATCTTGTGTCTGTATCCCCAGCTATGGATTTATCTTTTGTTGTCAGTGCACTTAACTTAAAAGCTTATTCTTCCAACTAGTCACACATAAATAAAAACCTCTGTCATTTCTTCACATGTCTATAAATCTGATCGACATCATCCCTTCATCTGTTTAATTTTCTCTTCATTTTTCGTTTCTTTAAATTCCTCCCAATTCTACAAGTTTAAAATGCAAGCTCAGAGGTCATGTGGAAATCACTTTTTGTCTCACATCATTGGAAGTTACATTTTATTATATAAAATGTAGATATTATTCCTTATATTTCATATGTACCTCATATACTCCTGGGTTGATTTAGATCTTCATCACTTATCATTTGGAATCAGTGGGAGAATCTCTTCATCTTTATTTTATTAGACCTTCTCTGAATTTATTCAGTGTTTTTTCTGGATGTGGCTAATCTAAGATTGTATCAGTATTTTGTTTCTCAGTGCTTTTTGAAGATGATTATTCCATACAATAGAACATAAAACCTGATTGTATAAAACATTTTCCTCTCAGTAATTAAATGAAGTCTCTTTTTAACCATATAGATAGGAAAAAAAGAAATATCTTTTTTATTGACTTGCTGAAATTATAAGTAAGCTGTGGTTCTTTAAACTCATAAGTACAGGGGGCATTAGTTGTATAAATAAAAAGTGGCAATTTGAATTACTTAAAGACACATATTCAGTAACAGGAAGAATTAGAAGTCTCAACTCTCAGGCCTCTGCCTGAACCAGTAGACACAGGCCCACCTATAGTTCACCTTTCTGTCACATCTTAGACTGTAATTAATCTTTCCTTTAAAACAAACAAAAAAATCCCTATAGACACCTATGATTTATTCCTTGGAATCCCACCTTATGACCCTTTCCTGGAGGTCCTTCAGAACTTGAAATAATTTCACTTCATGCACCACAGACATCATTACATTCTTTACTGATGAGATGTCATACACTTACAGGCACTAGTAATTTCAAACATGGCATGACTCAATAGGCCTAACAAAGTTAAAAAAAAAAAAAAAAGAAGTCAGGAAATCTATTTTCTAGTCTTCAGCAGCCTGATAGACAAAAGCATCTCTGTATATAAAATCAACGTTATAAATGTGTATAGATCTTCAGGTATTGAAGACCTTGCATTTGCATAAAGTTGCATTTGAAATCACACACTAAACATTTTGCAAGGTAAAGCATGCATCAAAAGGAGCGTGACCAGAAGGACAAAGAAGGTGATCCTGCCCCTCTACTCTGCTCTCATCAGACCTCACTTGGAATATTGTGTGCAGTTCTGGTGTCCTCAACATAAAAAGGACATGGAACTCTTGGAACAAGTCCAGAGGAGGGCCACAAGTATGATCAGTGGACTGGAGCACCTCCCATATGAAGACAGGCTGAGAAAGCTGAGTCTGTTCAACCTGGAGAAGAGAAGGCTGCGTGGAGACCTCCTAGAAGCCTTCCAGTATCTGAAGGGGGCCTATGAGCATGCTGGGGATGGACTATTCACTAGGGACTGTAGTGACAGGACAAGGGGTAATGGGTTAAAACTTAAACAGGGGAAGTTTTGATTGGGTATAAGGAAGAAGGTCTTTACAGTAAGGGTGGTGAGGCACTGGAACGGGTTGTCCAGGGAGGTTGTGAATGTTCAATCCCTGGTGGTGCTCAAGTCCAGATTGGACAGAGCCTTGGGTAGCATGGTTTAGTGTGAGGTGTCTCTGCCCATGGCAGGTGGGCTGGAACTTGATGATCTTAAGGTTCTTTCCAACTCTAACTATTCTATGATTCTATGATTATCTGTACATGCATACTTTATACTTATGTTTGGTGCTGTGACCTGTTTATGATCCTGAGTAACAGCCTATGGCTAAAATTGAAAGAGTCTGAGAGTATCCAGGGTGTGTACTGGAAAATCTGAAAGCTTCAGACAGGTGTTCCAAATCTGTATGAATGTCAGCTTGTCCTTAGCAAAGAGCCAGGTTTAGCTAATGCAGTATCTAAAATGCTCATGCTGAGGTTAGGTTTTCCAGATTAGACTTCAAGTTGGTGGCAGGGCAATTGTGGGGGCATCCCTTGCAACTCTTTGTACCAGACTTGGCCTGCAGTATGGTTGAATAAAGGACTAATTTCCACTGCAGCTTTCAGCAAGCAAATGTTCACTAGAATTATTTATAATGCACTAAAAACAATTTGTGTAGTGCTGTTCTTGATTCAAAAATCTCCATCACAAGAAATGAATTAAACTGTTTGCAATAAAGTACATTAGAGAAGTCATTTTCTACGAACCATGAAATCTTTATATATCATGTACAAGCTAATCTAACAAAACCAAAGCAAAACAAAGCCTACTTTAAACTACTTTACATTTGCCTGAAGTTTGGTATAGTAACAAATCCACCTTACTGTTGTGAAGTGTCTGTTTAAATCTGAAGATCAACAGGATCTTAAGCATCAAATCAATAGAAAAATAGATAATTTCCATAATAACGAGCATTTTTGTCAACTATAGTTCAAAGCAAAGCAGAAGGGAGGTTTTAACAGGGATCATTCCAGAGGGCGCTGGCGACTTGATCCATGATCCCAGAAACATATCTATAAAACTGTCAAATAAGGAAGGTACACTGAGGTGGCGTTCTACATGACTCCGAATTGTATTTGTCAATGGTTTTACACTGTCATATTGCTTCTTGCTGATAAAGATATGAACTGAATGATGGATTAGAGATGATGCACATTTCTTATCCTGTTTAAGAGTCAAAAACATTCGCTGTTCATGCATTCTCAAGTCATTAATCTGAATGCTAATTTGCATGCTTCATTCAAAGCTGAAAATCTAGCTGGTGGTATGTCGTTGTTTTTCTAAAGGTGCATGAATAATTTGTGGTGATTGAATTCCTTCAATAAATTAGATCTTTCTTTTGTCTGTTACTAAATGTCAAGACAAAGTCACAGTTTTAGATGCAATTCCTAGTAAATATTAGCCTAATTATTTTTCCATCAGTAGTTCCTCCAGTATACAATAGTCAAATATTACTGGAGGTACTTGGTCAAACAAAAGGCCATAAAGTTTTGTTTTCTCTTCACAAATCTTAAGTTCTTCAGAAACTCTGTATTCTGTCTGTCATGTCTCTTCCTTTTACGTGACAGATTTATGGATGTGTAAGTTGTGTGTTGACATGTTTTTGAAGATATTATTTTGTTCTGATCTTATTGACTGGAACTGGAAGAGCAGAAAATAAAACCATGTTCCCTGTTCCAAGTATCCAAAGAGTTTTCCTCATGCAAGTAAAGACTATTCATTCCATAATACTGGATTTTCCAGATCAGGCTTATCTTGACCCATCTCAAATAAACTCCCTGATTATTTATTCAAAGATCATTATACACATCATTAAGAATAATTAATATTTTCCTGGCCATGAACTTATTTTAGAGGTGAAATTTATGAAAGTAGCACAAAAGCCCCGTTCCCAGAAAAAAAACACAACTACTTTCAAACACTGAGTTTTGCAATGAAAAATGCTTTTCAGGCAACAAACTGGTGTGTGTTCCTGCCAAATATTTTCAATGCAACTTAAGTTGTGACTATGTTTTATCTCACTAAATAAAGTTACGAAGCATGGAAACGTATGGACAAACAGTAATGAAAACAGAATTTAGGTTACAGAACCACTTTCCTTTTGGCAAATGAGATCTTTTGGAAGCAAAAACAAAAAAAATCAAGATAAGGAAAGATATCTCAAAGACTAGCAAACATTTTCTGGTAGAGTTCTGAGCTGTTAAGTAATTAGTGAATCCAAGACTCATGTAAATGAGTTTTTCAGGGATTTATAGCTGATCATTCCATAGAGACAAAGCCAGCCTTCTTAACCAGTAGCATGGAAGTGATTTTATGACTTTATTATGGAAATGGCTGTAGCTCCCACTGTAATTACTGATTGGTCTTTTATAGACATAGCTTCCAGAATGCTTAATAGTAATCTGTTTCATCATTCAATGTGTAAGGAAATTATATTTTTCTGTATATGTTCCCATATTATCAGTTTGGCGATTACTTTCAATTTGTAAGGATTACAGAGTGTCAAACGTCTCAGTTTTTTACAAAACAAAGAAAAAATGGGAATAGGTCTACTGATATACTTGTGTCTTAAATGCTCACATTACCTTTCATAGCATTTTAGTGCATTGAGCTAAAAAATCATTGTATTTGCTACTCTTTGTGAAACTCTCTTGGGCTTTTAAAATCCCTGGTCCCTCAGCTAGACTCCTCTATGGTCCTGGACTTCAAAGTTTGGTTTTATGAGGAAACCACACTGTCTCCCTGCCTTGGTGTGCAATCTTTCCTGTCACCCACTCTGGGGGCCTGCTAAGCATGGCTTGCTGCACACAGATTGTTTGTGAAGCTGCCAAACGGAAGCCAGCAGCTCAGCTCAGCTGAAAGAGATAAAAACAACATTATTTCATAGCTATAAAAAAACACAATAGACTTGTAAATGGTGCCTTGTACAAACAGGGCTTTTCTTCAGGAAAAGAATAACTCCTTCAGTGGAGACTGAGACATCTGTATTGTTCATTCACCTCTTGTGCAATGAGTTGCTATTAATAGCTCTGCATTCGAAAATCTTGCTATAAATAACATATGAAATCTACTCCCATAATACCCTTTGTCCTTGATATGCTTTCATTGGGACATTTATATATTTACCATGGACAAGAGAACAAAACAACTTTGGATAAAAAAGGCTGTGACTGCGTTCAATGATTCAGTTCCTGGGATGGTTTTCATTTGGTCGGGGGAGGAGAAGGGGAAAGAAAGATAAACAACAAACATCTCTGACTTTTCTCCAGTATTTTAGCTAGACTAACAGGAAAACTGACACAGCTTGACAGACAGATGATTGTCTTATCAACTGTAACCAACTTGGAAAGTGTACATCCAATTCTCCTAAAATAGCTAATTAATTGGGAACTAGTCCCTCTGTTCTCTTGTATGGGAACTTTTCACAGCAGATGGTCTGTTCCATTGCACAAACTGCATTAGTTTTCACATCTTCCTGAAATGGAAGGCATCACTTAACAAGCATTTCCAAATGAATGGTTTCAGTAGGAAGAGGCTGAAGGTTTATCTCAAAAGATAAAGATTTGATAAGTTGTTTTAGAAATCTCATTTGCAATTTTTCAAGTCTTTTAGCTGGCATAACAGTTTCATGTTATGCCTTTTTTTTTCTTCCCACTTGTTTGCTTCTTTGAATATGAAGAATATACAAATTATTCTTCTCTGGTTTTATTGACAATAATGTTTACTGCAAGAGGGACCAGATTTTTAAACAAACATTTTTCTTAGTTGTGTCCATTAGTGTTAATCAGAAAGAAAAAAATGCTTTAAATACCTGTTTGGTTATAAACTTCTTAGGTTTTCAGGATCTTGTTTCTTGCTGGATTTTAACTTCATTTTAAAGTCTTTATGTCTCAAAAGAGGCTATTTAAAAAAAAGTAAAAATAAAAAGAACATAATAAGAGACATACTCTTCTTCATGTCCTCAGAAGAAAAAAATAATTGGAAAACAGCTTAATTTGGAACAAAGGTTTCCTTCTGTTTCATGAAATCAGTTTTGTCTTCATTCAGGCAGAATTCTCAGTTCGTCTTTTATTGCTGGATTGATCCTTGGCTTATAGGCTTTGTTTGACATCTCTCTGAATGAACACTAACTTGTGCTGCAGCTGTTTGTCACAGCTGTTTAATTTTTATGGAAGAAAACACTCTTCTCATTCTACTTCCTTCCTTTCAGCTGGTTTCCTACTTCCAGGATCATAAAACATTTTACCTTTTTTAGTTACTTCAGTGGTTTGGTACCTCATTATTGTTCATCCAGGTGTCTCAGCCATGCACTCATAGGAAAATGTAATTTTATACAGGTAACAAATTTGAGAAAGACTATATACTTCCTTAGTGTGACTCCTTTTTTGCTTGTATCTTTTGAAAAAGAAATCAGCTGGGTATCAAATCCCACAGCAGAACAGGAATGCAATACTGCAGGTACATCATAGGCTTTTATCCCTGTTTTGTAAGAAGTCCCCCTTGCAGAGGTACTGTATATGATGTTAAAGAAAAACAGTAAAGTAGGGACAATGTATGTTATTTTATGCCTTGAGGAGATTCAGCTGGCAAGCATCACATTTCTGCATAGCAGAATTTCCAGGCATTCCATAATGTGTGCATGTGCATACGAGTCCTTGTGATAACCTGGCTCTTCATCACCTCAGTCTTGTCTTCAGCTCCATGGCACCAAGGCCATCTAAAACTCAAGTAGGTTAGGCAATCTTGATTCTTTCTTTTCACACCTCTATCTGTCACTTATGGCTTATGTATTCTATAATGCTGGCAGTCTCAAATTTAGTAGTTCAATGTTATTTATGCTACTGTTCAAGTATGTAATAATATTTAAGCAATGCCTATATCTGATTGGTTGAATATGAATAAGAAGTAGCTGTCCAGCAGAGACAATCAGGTGTTAAATGAATGCATACATATGCATTATGTGAGATGTTACTCAGATCTTCAGATGTGAGTATATACAAAATGCAGCATCTTTGGGAGCTTTGTCTCTTTCACAATTCACTACTGGTGATGTGGAGTCTGGGTCTAAAACCTAATTTGCTCTTGCTTAATTTGAAGTAGGAAACTGTCAATGTTAAATAGCGTGTGGCCAGACCTACCATTAACAGATATAACTCATAATAATTATTGTAATGATACATATGAGTTTTCTAGCAATAGAATATATTTTGCTATGCTGTGAATGATGATAGAGTGGAATGTTCAAGTTTGAAAAATTTATTAATATCTCAGTTCTTGAAATCATTGCTAGGTTATAAGTAATTTTGAACAGAAAGGTAAAAAATATATTTCTTTTTTTTTTCCCATTATCCTAAGAAAAGCTTGCTCTGAAGGAAGCAGATTTTTTAATCACAAATAAGCAATTTTCATAACACTAATTTTTATTCTGAACAAACTATTCACTTGAAACAATTACTGTTGTATTGCTATAAGTGATCTTTCTGCTTTTGGTAAATCTACACATCAATAACGCTGATTTTACATTAAAATTTTAATTGTGCATTGTAGTTTTATTTGAACACTTGGATTTGTGAAAAGAAAGGTAATCCATTCAAAATTCATGGTTTAGTAAATAATACCAAGATTTTGTGATAGGATAATATGCCTGCTGACCTTGAGATAGATATATATATTTGTAAAACACAAAGACATGATTCTGGTACACTAGAAATAGATGTTTATGGATATCATAAGTAGCCAGGGTAAATAAAATGATTTCCAAAGTAGACAGCTTGTCTCTGTTTAAAGAGAATAGAAAAAAATATTTCCAAAAGAAATAAAATAGTGATGGTAAACTGATATTGCAAAGTTTTATTTACTATCATCAGCCAAATTCTTTACAGATCTATTTTCATGGGAACTAAAATCTATTAAAGATCTTGAAGAAGGAAATGAACTCTTCAATGAAGCAGTCTGCTTTTTCTGAGACTACAGGTAACACTAAATACTGAAATTGACATATAAAATAAAGGTATATGGAATATAAACAGGAGCACTTTTATATTTTATGGGATAAATACTTATTGGAATCAGTTCAGGAGGATGCATTATTCATGAACTGTAAGTAAATATTGGTAAACTTATTTATGTTGCAGCTAAATAATATAAAAAAGGAATTTGGGAGAATTTTTAAAAATTACTTTTGAGGATTATTTTTGCATCTCATATTGAAAAAATGGGTTCCTTGATTGTCATTAATCTGTACTTCTAGGGCTTTAAAGAAGCCATAAACCCTTAAATTGATCTAAGCTAAGTTTACTCTGGATTTTAAATGTCACATTTTACCTCCTCTCGTTATGTGACCTGGACTCTCCTACAGTATGTCCCTACATCATCCAAATCCTGAGATGTGTTAGAAGGTGTCAAAGCTCTTCTCTAATTGTTTTTGGTTTTTAGGGAAACCAGAGCAAATGAGAAGTATGAATGGTAAGCATCCAGCCCTTGTCTCTACATCATGTCTATGACTCTGTACTCTGTACATGCTTTTCATAGTCCCATTGTTTGTATCATCTTGGAAAAGATCCTTTCCTCATGTTTCAAATCTCTTGTTCCTTTTCCATGGCAAAATGCCTTTTTTTTTTTTTTGTTTTTAAATTTTGTGCTTTGTCATTGGTGATCAGAATAAGTATAAAACTGTTTGCTGCATGAGATACTGTGGCAGATGGCTCCCTGCCAGAAATTCCCCAAGTTTTCAGGAATGCCAAATTTCATAAGACAGATAATACTACATGAAAGTATAGAAGGAAAAATCTCAATGTCTAAGGAAAAGGAAAGACTGCGCATTGTTTCCCTTTGCAAAAATATTTCAGAACCCTAAAGAAATTTCTGTTTCCACTGTAGGTAGAAATACTTCTTCATTCTTATCAGGCTTATCTAGAACTTTGTGTTCATCCTTAAAAAAGAGTCTATTTTAAGAGAGGAATTACAAGCTTCTCTTAATTCTTATTTATCTTGCTTAAGCAAGCTTGACTTGCTTACCTGGACAGAAGCAGGCCCCTCAGTGCCTGTTTTCATTTTCCCAGGATTACCTCAGTTAGAAAGTCTACCCAAAAACCTCTCGAGAGTGTGTGCTCCAGACTATGCTTCAGAGCATTCAATATTTAATTAAAAAGTCCCTCACATAGAGAGACACAAGCCTTGTCAATAGAGATAGCAATTAAATAGAAGGAAAAGTTACTAAGAGGACAGAGGGGGACAGTAAAATCTTATAAACCACCTTAAATACTCCAGGAATTAGAAAGCAAATATAAAATAATAACAATTGGACTCTTAGAATTTTTAATACAGTTCTGTGATTTGTCAGAGCTTTCTTAAGAACTTTTTGAACAGTTGGACTTGACTGTATTTCCTCTCTCTATCTCTTTGGCATAGCTTTTTCTATTTGTACCCGTTTTCTTTCTGTTCATAAAATATGCATTAATTTCCAGTATATTTGAAATTATCAGTATGCAGAGTATTTGTGCTGCAATGTTAGAGCCATAATTTTGAAATCAGACAAGTCCTGGATAAGTATCCCAGATTAAGCACTTAGACAACAGATAGATTTTTAGGAATTGTTGAAGTCACATTTTTTTGGAATAAATGAAACCTAGAAGTTCCAGCCTGTAAGTAGCTGGATTGTTATTTAAATACTAAACAAACAGACCCACTACAGAATATTTTGTAAAATGTTTGCAGTCATATCATTCCATTATTTAGTATAATACAGAAAAATAGAATGGCTTGATCTGTGTCTAGCAGTATTCTTTGAGATGGTCTAGTGACAGACAGATTGTATAAGTTGAAAAATATAAAAATTAAAATATTTGCAGATTTCTGCTTAAAATAGAGCAATGTTATGTAATGATAGGAAAAGAAGGGAAGGTAAAGGAAGGAAAACAGGGAAGGGAAAGGAGGAAATTTCTATCTCATATTTTTCCCTTTGGCTTTGTATCTCCTATTAAACTCTATCCTACTTCTAATCAGCCTTTTTTTTTTTTTTTGTCTCATGAAATTAATTCTGACACTTCTTTTCACTTGATCTGTTTCCCTATTTCCCACCTTCACCAATATATCATGTCTTAGCTCCTGAAGGCAGCTGAAGAGAAAGAGAGAGGGATTTTCAAAATCTGGAAGAACTATTACTTGATGGTTAACTCTTTGCGTTGCTTTTTAAAAGGTTTATTGGATTTACCCCTTGCCAGAATTTATTTATGCACATTTGATATATTCTTCTATTTATGCACACACATGAACATAAGAATACCCAATCTATAAATATGTGTTTGGGTTGTTTTTTCTTTTTGAATGACCTATATTGTCACAAAACTGTAAGAAGCAAATATCTCATTAAACAAAATATGTGACATTTGGTCTCCTTTTCTTCCTGTAGTAGTTTTATTATGATTTTTTTTCATTTCGTTGTAACTTCCTGCATATTTACAAATTCATAAAAGTGTTGTAAGTGCTGTAAATGTTGTCTTCATATAACTTTCAGAATCATTTTTCATAGGAATGTCTACTGACATTCAGTTTCTAATATTAAAGGTTATTTTTCTCCCCTTCTGTTCTCATTTTGCTTGTAAGGCTTTACACAACTCAAACACAACAGTACGTGCTATAATATATTAATCTTTCAAAACTGATGTTGCCTTTTGCACTTCCCAGAATTGCCTTAGGTTTTGGATGCGCCTTGACACAGTGCATGCTACATATAAGTGCTACGGACAGAGCTACATATCAAGCACTCAATGAATTCAGACAGCACAACTTACTAGTTCCAACCATTTCCAGGTAGATACATGGTACTTGCAAAATCAAACCTCTGAACCATGCCAAATTTCTGTGCTTTCTGATTTCTGTCAGTGCAAATCCCTGACAACCCTACTACCACTGCATTGACCGTATCTTACTTTCTTGTTGATACAGAATGCTCTGAAAACATTTGCAGAATAAAAACCAATAGTTGTAAATTGAACTCTTATTGTGGAGAAAAATTGTTATTTTATATAAAAGTTTATATTAATTTCATCTTTTACAAGATTTATAAGCCAAATCCCCTCTAAATTCACTAAGAAAAAGCAAGGGTGATGCCTAAGCCAACTACTAATTTATTGCTAATGAATTTGAATATTTTATGTGAGTGGTCCAAGACAAACACCGTGTGCATATCTCTTCAGTAGATCAATGTACTCTTAGGTTTATAAGTGCATGATTTTACAAGTGTAAGCTTGAGAATTTTTTCACTCCATAGAGGCTACCAACTACTACTGGAATGTGTCTCATGTTCTTGGATATTGTTAGTTTGGTCAAATCAAATATCTGAAGGTATTGTATAATTTTACACATTTTTTCTTAGACCACAAGTTAAAAGTGCCAGGAAACAGCACTTATAGACACTCCGTGAAACTTTCTACTGAATTTATAACCCAGCCTCTTGTTCACCCACATTGGTGAATCAGTGCTCAATAGCACGAATAAAATCCTAGAATTTGACCCTTTATGTATCTATACAGTTCCTGTTGATGATGACGGATGACAGACATTTTGCATGGCAAAGAATATAGTCATGTCAAAGTGGAAGAGGATTCTAGTAGATAATTATTTAAACTCTTTCAAAATTCTCCAAAGACATATTCTTGTCTATAAAGGTAAGTATTTCTCTTTCAAAGCATAAGAAACATAATTTTGTACAGAAAAAGTTATACAAAACTGGAAAGTAAATTTGTCTCTTAAGGCAAAATGTGGCTTTCATTATTGATCTGTGATAAATTCCTCCTTGGTTTAAAGGTATTTTAAAATATTTAAGTATCTTTACATTGTTGTTCTTTGTTTTGTTGCAATCACTCTACTCTAGATACTAGTCTCATGGCTCTGAAGAGCAGCAAGGACTATGTGGTGCTTGGAAAACCAGCGGAGGAGAAACTAGAGACATAGCTAACTTAAACGTCATTTATATTCATAAACATCAAAGAGAAACAGGTCAACTTATTTGTCCATAAGTATTAGACCAGTATCACTGCCCTAACATACAATTTGGCCTTATAAAGTGGTTGTAATCAGACACAATTCACAGTCCCTTCTGCCCAAGCCCTGATACAACCAGACACTAATACCAATTCCAGTATTTGTTCCAGCACTGTAAACTTGCTTGGACATAAGGAATAAATAATGTGTGGAGAATGGAAAGCAAAATGCACTTGTGCTGTATGTTTGAGGGCTTATTAATACGGTCCTGACTGGAATCTGGACCCTACTGTGCAAAGTGCTTAACAAATAGTAGGAGACAGTTCAGAAGCATAAAAGTAACCCATTGGCCTGCACGTGACTCTTGACAATTTCACCCCTTATTTTCCAAAGAATTTTCTTAATGAAATGAACCGTTAAGACCAGTACATGAATCTGAACTGTATATAGTACACTACCTAGCACTGCATTTTAGAGCATGAGAAACACGAACATGTTCAGGCATCTGTGAACAGAAAATGCAAGTTGTGGAAAATAAACCCCTTTGTTCTAAAGAGCTTTCAAGCAATAATTCACTCTTATAGAAAGGTCTTTCCTAAGGTCATGCTACCTTTATTTCATAATCCGAGAACACACCAAGGAAGGGAATCTGGACACAACCTCTTTCAACTCCTATTCATTAGAGCAGATGATACAAACAGCACAGGTCTTTTACTGTAAGGCCTGTGAGAAAGCTGAAATCATGGCATAATCTAACCAACAGGAGAAATCTATTGAAATGGAAGCAGCATAGCTTATTAAATTATGGTTTTGTTGAAGTTAATTTTACTCAGAATGAGTTACTGTATCATTTTGAAGAAAAAAAGTGGACTGAGCTAAAGTATGCCCCAATTAACATGTTTCACCTTTTAAATGATAATGCAAATTATAGTTCTTTTAATTTGCTTGTTTCTACCTATCCCCATTATTTCAGTGAAACTAGTGCTATTTCACAATGAACAGCACCAGAAGCAGGCCATAGAGCTCTAGGGAGGCCAACATATTCCTTTTTCTTTATATATGAACGGACTGAATCAGTCCTAACTTCAGAAAAGCAGAAAGTATTTACAGGCAGACAACCAAGGAAACCAAAAGAGATTTAGGTAACTAATGTGATTTAAAATCAGGTAGACCCTGTAGTGTATTTAGGCAATCTTTTTGTTAATTCAGTGCCTGTTTTCTGTGCTATGGTAAACTAATGAATGTCTTGCAGACTGCTGCATTAGATTCCATATTGGGTCAACTTAATTCAGTATTTTGACTTTTTAGATGGTGTGTCCATCTTTCACCATAAATCACTGAGATAACAGAGACGGTGGCTGAAGGGCAGAGCAAAACCAGAAAGCAGATAAGCTTATTTTCAGTTTATTTCTGAAAAGTGGTGATAGAAATGTGAAGCACTTTTAGCTAAACTTAGGAAATTGAAGGGGTTTTTTGTATGAATAAAGTTCATTTCTTACCTTTGTCAATTTGCTTTAGGCACTGTTAGTTGCTAGAACTACTGTTAGTATAAACCACTGGGGACATATTCATTTCCACAGTGTAAAATTACAGAAAATTCCTGAATACAGAAAACATACCACATTAGAGTTTGCATCGGCATTGGGCATGTGTCTCTTCTTCACTTTTTGATGTTTTGGGGTTTTTTTTCTTGTAAAATATCACAAAGAGACTGATCCTGTGCATCATTCAATGGGTCTCAAAGTCTTCTCACACTCTGTGAGAAAACATGCAAGCTGGTGGTTTACTCAGCTGCATTGAGGAGCACGGTGCTGAGTGCTGTGGTTTAGCAGCAGTCAGAGCTAGCACAGTCACTTAGTGCACTGCAGTGCCAGGGGAAGATATTAGATCACTCACAGTAGTGCTGCTTGGGCTAAACCTTAGAAGGTCTCTCTGCAAGACTTACCAGGACCACACTGTGCCTTTAATCTCAAGGTAGGGCAGGCTCTGCTCATTGAACTGTTTCTGAACCCCATGTTATCACACTGCATGGATAGGGTAGGATAGGATAGGATAGGATAAGATAGGATAGGATAGGATGACAGTTTGCTATCTTTTCAATATGCAGTTTTATGAAATTGTGGAAGGTGTGGCCTTCAAATGGGAAGTATCATTAGAACCCACCCTAACAAAATTTTCTGTATACACTTGTTCATCTTTGTGCAGTAAATAATTGTTAATGGCAGTCACAGTTACATTACTGGTTAGCAGAGAAGTTTGGGGGACTTTTGTGAGTGTTTTATTGATTGTTTTATTGTGGGATTTTTCATCTAAAGAGTTTTAGTCTTTTCATTGCTTACAGAACTTTTGAAAAAGAGAGACAAACTACACAAAAGGTGCTATTACTATCTTTTGCTTACCTGATAAGTAGTATTTAGGAACTGATGATACAGGATACATTTTAGAAAGCTCAGAAGTAGCCAGGTGAAAGAGTCTGATTTGCAGAACCTACCTTGTAACACAGAGGAAAGAAAATCTGGAGAGGGAGTCAGATATTGAAACACAGGTACCTAGTGCCTTTTGAGTACCTGACAGTATCCTCTTGGCCCCAAACCACGTAAATAAGCTCCAGTTCTGTGTAATATATGTCAGCCTCGTGCAGCTATCTAGGACACCCTAGAGAGTCTCAAATGACCTAGATACCCTAGTTTAGGCACTTTCTACTCATTAGTTAGATTCACTGTCTGTAAGGATGAAAACATGCTTCCTTTGTCCTTGTAATATGATATTTCTTTACACAGCCCTTTCATCTTTTGTTTAACACAAAGTGCTTCCTCTGGGCCAGGAGAAATGTTTGATTTAAGGTTTAAGTCCAGGAGAATGTTTGATTCCAGAAGACTTCATGGAGAAACCCCCTTAATTTTACCAACTGCAAGACATCTCTGTGACTTGTGCTTCTCCATCTGCTCTGTAGCATATCTGGTGGTCTGTTTTACATGTGCAAAATGGATAATCAAGTTTTTTTTCCATTAGTCTGAGCAATTAATTACCCCTTTATGTACAGATTTCATGCATCCATAATGTAGGTGACAGGTTATAAGTATTCTATTAACTACTCTTATTCAGTCAGCTGAATTTCAATCACAATTCTGTGAACAAGCTACACACAGTGTCTGTCCAATGTTCTCAGATTCTAGGGGTAGGAGTCTTTCCACCATTCTCTGCCTCCATGGAATGTCTTTCAAAAATAAATAAAATGCTAACTCATTTTAATGTAGTTTTGTTGCATTATTCATATTCAAGTACAGATTGACAGAGACAAAATTGGAGATGAGCTATATCAACGGCTTGCTTTTCTTAAAAAGGATTTCTGATTTAAAATGCGAAGAGAATGTTAACTCCAGTGACTTGACTTCTCAATGTTTTTTTTCCTTTGGATATTTTAGGTTTATATAATACTTATTCACAACAAAGATGTATCTGCAATTATGGACTTAGCTGTTCTTTAAAACAGACAGTGAATCTGTTTCAGGTCAGATGTTCCTCAAATCAGTTGTCAGAAACTGCTGAATTGCTAATGAATTTTCACCTTATTCTAAATATACAAGTTATTTAAATGAGTAGAAAATTACCCACCCAATACAATGGCACTGCCACTATTTTCTAATTGCTGCAATCATGTTGCACATGCTTATTGGCACCAGAGCTGATAGCTCAAATTGAAGAAAGGATTAGTTTCACTGCACCATTGAGAACAGTGTTAATGGTGCTCTGAAGCATACATAAGCAATGTCATAGCATTATAGGGCATTATAACAAAATGGAAAAAGTGCTGGAGTATATATATCAGCAAGTAGCTGTGGTGAACAACTAGTGTAAAATTGAAGTTTTTCAACATGTGTGTGGATTTTAGTCCATGTTCTAATGAGAGATTGCAGAGCTGTGTAGAATGACCTTCATCATGTAGGTGGGAAAACTAGTGATGGAGCAGCCAGCAACTGACTCTTATATTGGCAATTCTGTAACTGTCAATCTACCAATTTTTTCAGTTTATAGAAAAGTGGTAGGTTTTGTTAACAAGGCAAAGGAACTGGAATTTCTTGCTTCAGAGAAGAAATCCAATTGGCAAAATTACAGATATCTCACATGATTTAAATGTCTTCTTACAACCAGTGTGGAAAGAAGAAGTTAAAGGAGTTCTACAGAAATGAAAGGAATTCTGTAATAGACACATTATTAAATATGTATGCACCCGTATAGTAACAAAGAAATGTAAGAGAACTAATTAACTTGTATAAAAAAATAAGAATGAGAAAATTAATTTGTTTAATGTTTCCACTTGAACAGCAGGAAGAGGTAAAGCTCTATGCCTAAATTTGTACTGAACTTCCTTAATCAGCATTAATTCTTATCCACACACTTTTAAATCTCTAAAGCTGCTGCAAATACAGAGAAGAAAGAGGAGCCTTCTTTTCTTAGAGTGAATTAACACCATGGACAAACGTGGGTGGACAGTTTGGGGTTAAGATTGGTGAAAGCATTGGAATAAAAAGCATTTTTTTTGTCCTGACAGATTGACAGAAATACAGGTAAACTATACTCAATAAGATCCAATCAGAGACTACTTTTATTTCACCACAGATTTTAATCACAAAGGGTTGAGATGAGTACAGAAGGAGAATGTGAAAAGTGCATTTTGGCTTTTGTCCCTTTGGTTTTCACAGGCTCATTCTATATACTTCTATGCAACCTGTTCATTGCTTGTCTTGAAGATGTAAAGATCCATGCATTAAAGTGTGGGATCCTGTAACCACCCAGTAACCATCAGAGCAATGGTTACAAAGAGGGTGAGAAATCTATCGAGATGATACTGTAGTGAAAGTTAAACAGATTCAGATTCAGATCTCCAGTTTCACTATTTGCTCGAACTGTATTTGGACCAATGTGTCACCAAAAAAGTGGTTATTCTCCCAGTTCATCCTTGGTGATGATTCCTTATTAGATATTTCTTTCCTTTGATAGATAAACTGAGGAGTTGTTGGAGTCTGTGGTGGACTTGATAAGCTTGCTGATTTTGCTGAAAACTAACCCATCAAATTATGAGTGGTTTTATGCTGGATGCATGAGCAGATTCCACTCTGGATGGAGAACAAGGACCTGCGGCTATAGGTAAATGGCAGAAATTGCACTAGCTCAGCTTAGTCCAGTCATGAAACCTTCTGCACTGCAGATGAGGATTGGGTTGTTGAGCAGCAGTGTTAAGATGACAGTATCATTTTACATGGGGCGCTTGCCACCAGAAAGGAACCTAAACCACTCAGTTTCTTTGTAACTATAAAAGCAAAAACTGCTCCCCAACCCAAACCAAAAACACTTTACAAAAGCAAGTTGCATTTATTTCTTTACTTATTTTTTTCCTATGAGGGAACCCTCAGCCTGGAAAGTTTTTGACTTCACTGGGTAAATAGTTTTAACATTGCCATTTGTCTGAAGACCACATAGCAATGACAGACAGTGAAGTAGCATCAATAAGAAAGGTTCTCTAGATGTCAGAAGGCACCTGAGTTGGTGAGGTGAGATGTTGTGTGAAGATTCATGAACAAGCGGAAGAGCAGAGGCAAGGTGATTGTGGTGAACCATATCACCCCTCCTGATTCTTCTGAGACACTTTTATCCTGGGACTTCATGAGCCTCCAAAAATATATTTTGAGAATATAGGAGAAGAATACAGGAGAGAGATGTTCGTTGTTGCTGTATAGTCACAACTTAATGATATCTTCTCTCTTTTTAATAAAAGCTCATTCACTTCATACAGAAAAAGGGATTGCATTGCCTGAGTCAAGCTGATGCCAAGATATTTGGTCTTTCCACTCTTCAGAGACATAGGCCAACTTTATGTTGTAATGGTGAGAGAAACTGATATTAAAATTACTTTTTATGTTTAATAACAGATGGCAGATATAGAGAAGTCAGATTACTGAAAACAAGTCTCAGAAAAGGACTCTGCTTGAATCCACTAGGCATTATGTAGTTAATTATTGAAGATATTCTGGGTTTCTCTTAATTGACTCTCAATTTGAACCTCTATGTGATGCAGCTGTTGGTGGAGGTGACTGTCCAATGTTATTTTTTTGCGGTAATTAGCTTGTAGGGAAGTTGGCACTTGACAAACTCTTGCTGTGGAGAATGAGTATCAGGTGCCTGCTTGAATTTGTTTCCGGTAAAATAAACATAGCCTTACAAGACACCAGATGAAACAGGAAAATAAAGAAAAAACTCCTAAACACCTTTTAGTCTGTAAAAACGGGTCATTTAGTCATAGGTGATGGTAGCTAGGGCAATATGTTGCAGAAGTTAAGCCAATTTCTGAAAAGAAATTTTTACTACTCTAAAATGAAAGGCTCTTGCTATAGTTCAGCTTGCTATAGTTTAGCTTTATGGGACCTAATAATTTTCAGAACAAATCTTTATAGATAAAATGAAATAGCCATCTACTGAACTAAATTTGATGATTTTCTAGGTACTAGTGAATATGACCTGATTACTGAGGACTTTCCATAAGTCCATTTAAAAAAAAATGGTTTATATTAACAAGGGTATTTAATTTAAGTTTTGTTAAGACCTCATAATCATGAGAGAGAACAAACTTTGTTTCAAATTTATCTGAACCAGGAGGAAACAGAATGAATCAATTAGATATGAGAAAGCAATTTACTGCTACTAAAAAGAAAGGAAAATCACAGTAGAGATGAGAAATTCAAACGTGTGGAATAAAAATGGGAAGGTATCAGAGAAGTTAATAATACTACAGTAAAAATAATATAACCTGTAGCAGCTAAAAAGCATCAAATTGTTTTGGCAGTATTATGGTCCCCTTCATTGCAATCCTGGTAAATGATATTAAACAGCCAAATTGCTAAAAATGAACCTAAAAGGGCAGAGTTGTTCAGTAGATGCATTTTTAATTGGGGAAAATTCAAGCTCAGCAATGAATATCCTAATGGAGAGCTAGATCCACTAGGGTATAAATGATGATTATTAAACAACAGCTTCTAGTGATAAGTACATTTTTATTAATAAAACTACATAATATATCCCTGTGAATCTTGGATGATCTGAATGAAGGAAGCTTTTAGCCTCTTGATAGTTTTTTACACATTTAACAGTGGTGAAGTAGTACTAAAGAAGCAATAAAATGTAAATAATATGGGAATATTTAAAAGGGCAAATATAACCTGAATAGGTGTAGGTGGAAAGCTGGCACCAATGCAGGGCACTACTATTAACAGCTTCCTAAGGAAATCCAGTTTTGATAAAATTATTTTAAATCTCAGGAAGAGAGATCATTTTGCAGCCTGATTTTTTTCTAAAGACACAGAGAAAGGATGTGGACTTTTAATTCTTTGGTTTCCTAATGATTTGCATATTCATTCCAGCCTCAGAAAACCCAGTCTGCTTGGTCTTCTTTGGCTAAAGGCATTTGAATTTGTGTCCCACTTTCAGGAAGAGTGCTAGATCTTTGTTATGCAGTGGCTCCATAGAAAATGCAAATGCAAGTTTGGGGCCAAAATTCATCATTTCCCAGTAAGCTGAGTGTCCCCAACATTAAGACAGAGCATTGTGCTGCCTCTTGCACTTTCTTGACCTTTTAATTCTTGAATTATTGCAGGATGATATCATTACTTCAACATGAAGTCAAAGTACTTGGATCAGTTTCAAAGGCTGTTGGTAAACAACAGGTCAAATGGAGGTGTGATTTCTTCAGATTTTAAACATTCTTTGCTTCTTCAATCTAGATGTCATCACTGAGGTGAAGCTTATCTCAAGTTTACTTGATAAATTTCCTCACACAGATATTGATAAAACAGGAGATAGAGCTAATTACTGCTGCCCCATATAACAGCAACATCAGGACAAAGAAGGCAATTTCCTGAAAGCATGCACTGGCATCTCTCAAAGAACACTACCAATGAGAGATTCAGTTCAACTCTTTGAGTTAATATCAACAAGTCATACAGATCTGTTCATATCAAAGCAAGACATAAATTCATAAGTTTAATGTATCAGTTTAGTCTACTCCAGAAGGTAGCCGATCAGCACTATCATTTCACTTTCTCCACCATATGTCGATATCGTTTAATGGAGCTAAAGAAATACTCAGTCTACTACATGTATAGATAAACATAAGATTTTATATTGTTTTCAGTCAAATGTGAGCCCTGAGTTGAGGTGAGGAATTTAAACTCGCAGATATCATTAGACACAATATGAACTGAAAATCCATTTTTTTCCTTCACTTCTATGTTAATAAGTGCTCCCCATTAATCACTTTCAAAGCCAACTGGAACTAAGCAAGTGTCCTTAAATAAGCATTGGATCAACCAATATTAAGGACCAACAGTACTGATTAAGCAATCAATATAGTGATTTATCAATGTTATAATGTTTAGAGTAATATATATACTGCTGTCTTTCATACAAAAAATTGAATATATATTGTATACTAACAGACTGATGGCAAGTTACACAGAATTTTAGGGAAAAGCTCATTTTGTTCCAGTCCAGGCTTAGTTCTTGATAAGTTTTCATTAAAAACCACACTTCCTGAAGGTGCATTTTCTAGAGAAAATATTAAAAATATCAAATCTAATTTGAAGTTTATATTTATAAACTTTGAATTTCTTTGAAAGTTTGAAGTCAGTCTGAATGATTTTACCCACTGTTCATCACACTTTCACTCTGCTTACATGATTATAAATAACTTCCCAAAACTAAATATACATAATTAAATAACAATGGGGTAGATGATTTGACTCCCCCTCCCAGCTAATGCATTGTAACTATGGAATGGTATAGAAGTTCATAGAATTTTGCTAGAGATAAAGATAAATTTACTGTGAGATAGGGAACAAACTTGACTGCACTACAGTACTTTTGTGGCTGATTTATGTAAAAAAAAAAGTCTGATAACCTTCAGATTTTAAATTAAAATAAAAATTAAAAATATTTTGTTCACAAACGTCTTAAAATGCTTACTTTCTGAATGAGTGTAACATTTGTGTCTTACAACTATCTTGGTGATCTCTCACCAGCATAATATCATATTGATATGTGATATGCTGTGATATGCATGAAGAAAAAATAGTTATGATTATTACTAGAAATATTTCCAACTTGAAAAAGAAAAAAAGCAGTGAATATTTTTTTTTTGTTCTGATACAAAATTTTTTACTACACCGTATGGATATTAACCAGAAGTGGCTGCATGTATTCTACAAATATACAGTTCTTGTCAAACTGAACAAGGAAAATCTGCACCCATGTTTCTTCTGATTTAACCATTCCTGTCAGCACTGTAAATGTGGTAACTTAGCTTTATTTATGTGCTTAGTAGATTGAGTTCTGAAACAGATGATCTGCTGTTCATGTAGAATAGTATTGATCAGTTTTGACGAAAGTAAAACACTCATGCCCACACTTCTTTGAAGGACATCATGCATTTAGTTCTTAAAATCGCCTCTAGTGCCACGTATTGTGCATCCCTTCACTCCAGAAAAGAATATCTGTGTCAAAGGAAAGAATACCACAGCGTTTCAATATTTCTGCTTGAACATATTTTCACTGTGTGTCCTTTGGGTCATTGTTGCACACTGCATCTCATTTTTAGACCCTTGCATGTTCAGAGATATGCACAGACTTATTTGTTACATGACATGTGATTTCACAATATGCATTCTATAAAATATCAAACATAGATAGCCAATTATGTCCTCGTTGACAATTATTTCTTCTTACGGTCTTTTTGCCTTTATTATGAAGACTATTTTCATGAGAGGAAAAATCTTAAGATTGTATTTCCTTTTCATTCTATTCATAAAAAAAACCCAGCCTTTTTTTTTAGCTCTTTGAAAGCTACATTTTGACAATTATTCTTTACAAGATGCAGTAAAATTAGTACCATTAGCTGCAGTCTACACAGCATCTGACCTTTCAGAAAGAGGTTGGAGCCTTTTCTTAATCTCCAGGCGCCCTAATTACCTTCCTTTCACAAGAGTTGTTGCAGTTAGGAAGCATTTCAGCCTGCTAGCCTCTCTAGGCTATTTGCTTCAATAAACTCAATGTCCTTTTTCTATAAACTTGGAGATAGATAATCATGTTGACAAGTTGGATTATATAGTTATTAAACATGCAATCCTCTTTTTATCTCAGCCTAACATACATCTCACTGTAAGAAAACGGTATTTTTAACAGGTGCAAGTATACATGTAGGCAATCACAAAAGGGAGAAAAAGCTGTTCCTTGAATAAACATTCCTGGACAATATTTTTTGTTATGGTAGAGGATATTATATAGTTTCTTACACACAAAAACACTTGATTATTAAATTCACATTACAAAATTAAATTAAGATTAAAATCTCAATAGCCATTTCTGTGGTCGATATCTTGACGTCACTTGTTAAACAATCTGGGGCTTTATCTATTATATTCTCATGCTGTTTCATGCAGTTATTAAGAACTAAAAGACTCTTCTTTTGTCATAGAAGCAAGTGACACAGGGATAAGATGCATAGTCATAGAAGCAAGTGACACAGGGATAAGATGCATAATGACTACTTGACCATTATGGCAAGTAATAAAAAAAAAAAAAGCAGGCAGTAGAGGCAGCACTCTGAATAGAGACAAAAGTGAAATATTTAATGAAATTCCTCATCTGGCTGTTCTGGGCCTGTATTTTACCTACTCTCAGCTTCTACCACATCTCACCTCTGCGGGAGTCTTTGTGATGTTTCATTGTCACACCAATGGGAACAGGCACAAGGGGTGGAAAGGTAGGACCACTTCTCTTCAAATCCAGGACCGAAATGTCAGTCTGTCCTTCCATGCATCCCACGTTCTGGATGCAGTCACTGGGGTCTTCATGCTAATGGACCTAACCAGTACAACTTTTGTCATTTTCTCTGCCCATCCTGACTGCACAGTTTCACTATTTACTAGTTTGGTGATATTACCCTCAAGCCATAGAAAGAGAAAGCCTGTGTCCCGAGGGGAAAAGAGTAGAATTTGGCTTTATTTCACACATAGGGGAAACAGCACTGCTAACAATTATACTAAAAACTTAAAATACATTTGTGTATTTTATTAATTTCCCATGATTTAATGCTGCCTGACTAAATTCTATTCAGTTGGGCAAGCAATTTTTTCTCCTGACAGGCCAGCAAGATATCATTAATTTTTCATTCTCATCAATCACCATGGTAAAGACTGTCTGAGAAGGTTTGTGTTTTGACTGGTAATTTGTCCTGACAATTTTGCAAGGTTGTTTTAATGCCTTCTTTTAGCTGATTGAAAATGTCTTATTTACTTCAATTAGTTTTGCTGGTAGCACACTCTGGTTTTATACAAAATGAATTGTTAATTGCTCCCCAAAGCATAGGTAGACACCTGCTTTTCTATTAAAACACAGAGCAAACTGCATATGTGATGAGGGCTAATATTAACTCAATTGTGCAAGAAAAGCAGGGAGACTTAAGGCCTTCTAATTTGTTATAGACTCAATGCTATCTGTGACATAAAGTTATTTCTTATTTTCACTTATTTTTTTGCAATATATAAAATATTAAAAATGGAAGCTAGCTATTTTTCACATGCTTGGTAGATGTTACTATATTAAATGTATATTTATGTATATAACTCTATTGCCCTAAATAATAGGTGCTTCATAAATCCTTCGTATATCTGAATTAAACAGCCTTTCAATGACAATCTTTTAACTACTCAGATCTTTAAAACCTGTTCAATACTGACAGTTGATAAAGCAATAAAGAAGATTTGAACATCTACATTAAGCATCTTCAAGGCAGCATGGTCCAATCTCTCTAATCATGTGTCATTATTTGTTTTCTGTTCATACTGTATGCAATTCTCATAATGACATTAATATTTCCACATGGTAAGGTCGCACCACTATAGTATTAAAAGGAATTGTCCACAGCTGATTTCACTAGGTCATCAACATATTCTGCAGCTGGTATGAGGCCATAATTAGTGAAATTAATTAGCCTTAGGAAACTAAGCCATGTGACCTATACTTTAATACACATACTCGTTGCTATGGTAGCCCAAATAGGAGCACTTCTCAAGCTGCTAGGGCCCCTGGTTTCCTTTCATAATTAACAGCTACAGGGTGTGGAGCTATAAATAAAGTAAATCTATTTGTTGGACATGGTAAACTGCAACAAATAATAAATCAAGTGACACTGGTAGCTAAAGACATCATTTAATACAAACCTAAACACAGCATTTAAGCTTTGTGATGAAAAGCTTGACTATTTTTAAACTTAGGTCATTGTCAGAATTTTATGGCACCGGTCAGAAAGAGTAAAGGCAAAGTGAATGTCATGGTGATCTTTCTCCTTCACTGTATTGATTTCTTTTCTTATAAAACCCCCTAAACCCAAACAAATGAAAGCTTTGGGCCAGATTTGGTGGGAAAACCTTTCTAACTTTGCATTTATACTTTTTTTTTTAATTTTCCACCATTTTCAGACCATTCCATATTTCTCTCCTTCGTTTTTGCATCCATTTCTCTACAAAATCATATTTACATACTGGCCACGAAAACATCTGGTACAAAAAACTTGTTAAATCAATGATAAAATGTCAGATGGAGATGGCATCTCAAATACGGACGTATTTAACAATCTTTTCAATAGTGTGACATGGCAACATTCTTCCAGATGCATGTTCAAATACATATTTATTAGAATCATAGAATCATAGAATCATAGAATAGTTAGGGTTGGAAAGGACCTTAAGATCATCAAGTTCCAACCCACCTGCCATAGGCACGGACACCACACACTAAACCATATCACTCAAGGCTCTGTCCAACCTGGCCTTGAACACTGCCAGGGATGGAGCATTCACAACTTCCCTGGACAACCCATTCCAGTGCCTCACCACCCTTACAGTAAAGAGCTTCCTCCTTATATCCAATCTAAACTTCCCCTGTTTACGTTTTAACCCATTACCCCTTGTCCTATAACTACCGTCCCTAATGAATTTTTTATTTTGAAAATTAAAAAAGAAAAAAAACCTGGAGATATAAGGCATTCATGTTACTTCTTTGACCTTAGGAAGATTTTATTTTAAAAGAAAATCCCAAAAGGATTCTGCACCTTTTTCCATTTTATGCAGTTTGTGCTAACTAGCACAAAATTTCCTGATGTTGAGACTTGGAACATTATTTTCTTCATTATTTTTTTAACTGTGACCCTAAACATTATTAGTCAAATTTGTTAGTTGAAGAACCTTTTGAAGAGAAAAAGATGAAGGAAGATTTTGTTACAGTAAGTACATTGATACATGGGTTGAAAAGATAAAAATAATAGTGGGAGGTGGCTTTAGGTCTCATGCATTATAATTCTTGGAATACTCTTTTATAATTAGTCAAATTCAATTGTGGGTTATATTTTGCTCCTGTGGTATAGAGCTGGGTAGTTCCCCAAAGACTCACTGAGGTAGATGGCTTAGTGTCTACCAATAGCTTACACAATGGCTACATTTCTGCTGAGGTTCAGTGAAGGGGTTTATCTGCTTTCTGTATTTATCTGAAAGGAAACCTACTGCAGGTGTCCACCCTCCTTATGGAGGTTTAATGTCAATACTGTAAAAATAAAGTTGTACATAGATTTATATAGTTTTTTTCCTGAGAACTACAAATCCTGTGTGGTTAGATGTTCTTAAGAAGTTCATGAAGAATTTTGAAAAACTGGAAAATTATACTAAATTAAGAAAACACACCCATAGTTTTACATATTCCTTATGTAAATGTAAATGCTATTGAATTTCTGAAAATGGTATCCAGGTTTAAACTTTGGTGAGACTGAAAGGGGAACAATTAATTTCCAGCACAGCACAACACAATGGCTCTTCACCAGCTATGCTGGGTGCTCATGCCCAGGCAATGGCAGCAAGGGCTATAGGGCAGTCTCTGTGAGGAGCAGCCAGGGCTGCCCAGTGACGGGCACAGCAGGCTCCTGCTGGCTCCAACCAACCCACCACAAGGCAAGGATGAGACCCTGGGACAAGGTGGTAGTGCCTCTGGGAAAGTAATCTGAGAAAGGACAAAGCACGAGGAATGAGGGGAAAGTGACAGGAGCAGCCCTGAGAGCATCCATGTCAGTGTAGAAGGAGGGGAAGAGGTGCTCCAGGTGCCAGTGCAGATTTCTCTGCAGACTGCTGAGACCATGCTGGAGCAAATGGATAGTTCCTGAAGGAACTGAGGCTTATGGAGAACCCACACTAGAGCAGCGTTATCTTGAAGAACTGAAGTCCATGGAAGGTGAAAAGAGTGTGAGGGAAGGAGCAGGAAAATGTGTATGGACTGGCCAAAAGCCCCATTCCCAATTCCCCTGTACTGCTCAGGGGGTGAAAAATAGAACTGAGCTTGGGAGATGGGGGACAGGTGTCATTTTAATGTTTATCTTTGGTTTTTACTACCCAAATCTATCTTTTTTTAGTAAATTAATTTTCTCTAAACTGAGTCTGTTTCGCCTGTCGTAGTAATCAGTGGGTATTGTCCATGTCTTTCTCCTGGCCCATGAGCATTGACATCCTAGATCTTTCCCCTGTGCCTCTGAGGAGGGAGGGTGAATGAGCAGCTCAGTGAGAGCTTGGCTGTTGAACACCATTAACTCGCCACAGTATTGGAAAGACTTGGGATAGCTCTCCAACTTAAAACAGATCTGATGCAAACTTTCTGCCAAATAGTATATGTCTGCCTCTTACATATAACAGCCTATTACAGGTGCTAAAGAATCTCTAGTGATAGCAGTTCTGGTTTACATGACATCAAATTCAAACTCACTCTATAAACACTAGTATATTATAAACAGTAGTATATTATAAAACTATAACTTCTAATTTTGTGTTGAAAAATTGAAGGAAGACTATTTACGCCTTATAGCAGTGAAATCAGATATGGAAATTTGCCTTCAGGTACAATGAAAGTGCAACAATACTAGCTAACATACTAGGCCTGACACTGATTTCACACCGATCTGCACCACGAGTAACTCCAATTCCTATAGTTCATGTAGTCAGAGATCAGAATATCAGATTTTAATTTTTTTTTTTTTTGACAGGATAGATAAATTGAATCAGTGGCAAAACTTGCTAATCATGGCCAGGTTTTCACCCACTATGTTTGTCACATCACAGTTACTAGGGATAATGCATAATAAAATAAAACACAACCCACCACTGATCTTTTAAGGGATGTGAATTTTAAAAATAGAGTTTAAAAGACAGGGCATTGAAATCTAATGCAGAAGATTGCCATGTATAAACACAAATGTAAGGTTTAAGGAAATAAAGAGCAATAATTTCTTAAATAGTTTCCAGAAAATAAATTCTGATAGGCATTCAGAAGAGGGAGAAGACCGATGCACAAGAAAGTGAAGTATGCCTAAGGGGCAAAAGGAAGCTCAGAAATAGAAGAGAAGGAATATAAAGGAATTATAAACTGTGAGCTTTTTGAGTTGAAAAACAGAAAACAAGACAAAAGTGAGCTGTGACAGCTGCTACACAGACGAGTGTCCAAGCCCAGCAGCTAGAGGTATCCATGAAGTGTGTTTGTATATATAGGTATACCTGTTCCTCTAATTAACCTTCATCCTCATCAGCCAGAGATGGGAACAGGATAAGGATGTTTGCATAAGTGCATTTTGTATCCATGTGATGTGTATGACCATCTGTGGTGTATGCATGGGTGTGCATGTGTGCCTATTGGGAATTCAGACTCAAGCTCGCTACGGGTTGGACCTATGAAAGTGGAGCTGTGGCAGCCTTTTCTCCATTCATCTACTGGATTAGGCGACTCTTCACACTTTTTCCTACAGTTAATTTTCTATTTTTCTTTTAGTATGACTCTGTTTCCAATTGATTGTCATGCTGTCCATAAAATGTCTTTTTTGTCTCCATAAAAAAGACAAGACGTTAAGCAGGAAAAGAAGCAGCTAACCATTCTGCTCTTGTACACCCCTACAATTTGTAATTCCCTATACACATACTAATTCAGCAATAATGATAAAAAGGACTACAGAGGTTAGATGCTCAAGTAACAACTTAGTGAAAAAGGCAGAGAAGGTGAGAATTTTTGCCATGCACTTCTTCTCTTCTATTTAGACCTCTTAGCAGCCTTCCAGTATCTGAAGGGGGCCTGTAAGGATACTATGGGGGGACTCTTCATTAGGGACTGTAGTGATAGGACAAGGGGTAATGGGTTAAAACTTAAACAGGGGAAGTTTAGACTGGGTATAAGGAAGAAGTTCTTTACTGTAAGGGTGGTGAGGCACTGGAATGGGTTGCCCAAGGAAGTTGTGAATGCTTCATCCCTGATAGTGTTCAAGGTCAGGCTGGTCAGAGCCTTGGGTGACATGGTTTAGTGTGAAGTGTCCCTGCCCATGGCAGGGGGATTGGAACTAGATGATCTTAAGGTTCCTTCCAACCCTAACTGTTCTATGATCATATGATTCTATTGCTAATCACAAATACTACTTCATGCAGCAATGTTATTTCATTTTGTTTTGATGAAGTTAAAACTAAAGTTTGGTTTCTATAGCCATATAAAAATACTCACCTGCATCTCAGTACTAACATTACACTGTCACAATCCTGGCACCATATTTGAAGAAAATGAGATTTTCACCTGAGATCAGGTACATTTTTTTAGATCAGCCACCCTTACATATGGCTGAATAAAAATGCACCCAAAAAAAATCTTTCTAGAATAAAAAAAGTGTTCCTAAACATGCATCAGTCACTAACTCTCAGCCTTGAGGGTTCAAAAATATATTGTTATGAATATTTCCCCTTTAAGGAAATTTCCACTGCTTTGAATAACAATTTTGACTGAGTAAGAAATATGAAGACAATACTTAAAGCACAACGAGGATATCATGCTCAGCAATCATTTAGTTCTGAATGGCTAAGGTTTAGACTGTTTGTCTTTTGGTGTCACCAGCTTCTTTTTAATATGTAGATTCTCTTGTCAAAGCACAGGCCGGTTTAAAGTATTCAAGACCCATCTTCCACTTCTTATCTCATATGTGAAAGTGAAAGAAGAATGGGTGAGAGATCAAGTGATTAACAGAGACAATTGAAGCATTTTAGTGCTAGCAAGTCAGAGTAAATGCCTGGCTAAAAGAATATCAGCAAGTTTTATTAAAGTAAATGTGACTACATGGGTGCTTAAATGCAGATAACCAGGGATTATATGATGGTCATTTGTTGGGCTCACAGGATCAAATTGGTAATAATTCTAGCATCAATGCAGTGCTCTTCATATTTGAAATGTTTCCCAAACCCTGTCTAATTAGAGAAACTTAATGTCAATTTAATTAGTCAGTCCACCCTGTGTAATTAATAAGTGTCTTATAAATAATTCTTGCACTGAAAAAAGGCACAGAAACATCAATATTGCGGCTAGAACTCAAAAGTCAACAGCATCACTCCCTGTCCTGCCTCCCTTCTATGACTCTAACAAGAAGCTAAATGCAACCCATTCAGAAATGAAACTGAGCTGCTTCTGAGCCTGGAAGAGCCCTATATAACCATCAGGTACTTCTTGGCAACTCTCCAATACATCCTATCAACCACCCTTAAAATCTGTTATTGGATTAAACTGATGTGTCTGGCTCCACATTTAGAGCTCTTCAGTAGCTTCCCAAAGACATCTGTCATGGCTGTAACTAGCTACACTTGTCTGTAATCTACCTCTAGATACATCTTCACCCCTTTATCTCTGCCAAGCATTTATCCTACTACCATTGTTTAATGGACTCCAGGAACCACATTGTGTTAGACATTCCATAGGTTTGTGCTAAGCTTCTCTCTGCAATACACAGAATTGGTGAAATGACAATTTCATTGTCGGCATATATATACAGACACTGATGTAGTGATCCCTAGTTCTATTTGAAATGTTATTACTGCATTATAAAAGATTAATAGTAAGAAAAAATATGTTAAGTAAAACTAACCAAACAAAACACCAGAAACAAACAAACAAAATCTCAACACTATGCCAAAAAAGCCCCACCCAAACCTCAAAAACAAGACATAAAGTGCTGACAACTTATCAAGAAAAAAATCCGTTTATTATCATCTAGTTCTATAAGAAAGCTAGCAAAATGAAAATGGTGTATATTTCAATGCAAGCAGAAGAAAAAGAAGAGGTACAAACCATTTTTTAATACCTCAGGACTGTACTAAATAGGGTTAATCCAGATACTGATGAATGCTTGCGGAGACCCTGTTGGAGCAACAGATACCAAGGTGCTAGAGGTGATACTAGACAATTTGGGGACATCCATTCAGAGAAACCCCTATAAAGCAAAGGTTTTTTGTAGTTCGTATAATAAGAACTAAGCTTCAGGTCAGCTTCCCATGTGAGATCCTGATGAGGTAAGATTTGAAATAGATTAGGGTACATTGCTATGCCTTTCAAAGCTTAACTGGAACTGCAAGCTGGCTCATTTGAAGTACATCTTGAAGGCAAGGTAAATAAAAGTGTTACAGTTAGGCCATGGTTTGAAATTTGCAGCTATGAGGGAAGACTATACAAGAAAACAAATGTGGAAATTAATCTGCATACTTTTCCTTTCTGAGGGGTGAAGGGATATAATGGCACAGAAGTACCAGGAATGACTAAGTCAGTTGTTCAGTATTTTGTGGCCTACATATGAAAATATGTGGAGAAAGCTTTTCTGACAGCATCTGGGAAGAAAAGCTATGGCTTCTAATTGATTAACATTATTCTGCTTCAGACCCCTCATCAGAAACATAAGATGGTGTTAATGAGAGGTGGCATTAAATATTATGCAAATGAGACTTCACGTCCACAAACGTATGGTGCTTGAAACATGGCAAAGGCAGCTTTCATATTCTCTTGCTACACTTACAGAATACAGTGTCCAAACAAGTCATACGTATTTACATGAAATGAAACAGCTCAATGTAGATGTACCAGCACAGCTCTGGAAGAAGCACAGAAGCAATACTGTGACACTCTGCCCTAGCAGGCTCATCTCACAATTAGAAAGCTGATTTGGAAAACAGATTGCTATTTCTTCAGCAAGCTCGAATTTATATAGTAGAGTTACCAAAGCAAACCAAAGGATGACCTGAACTGAAATGTCAGCAAATAACAAAACTCTCTGGATTTTTTTATTTTCTTAATTTAAAATGTGAAGGGGGGACAGAATGCAGCTATTCTCATGAAAGTTCTCTCAAAAAAATAGCTATTGCTGCTAAGAGCCTCTAACTTGTTATTATTTTTTTTTTTCATTTGGGTTTGACTGTATGTTGGAAAATTTTATATATTCACTGGAAGAAAATTCATGTCCTCCTATGGGTTTCCTTGTAAATTAGTCAGTTAATTAGGTTATTTGTGATGGGCAGAAGTACATATTTCTTGGAAATACTTTACTTTGTTTCCAAATTTATTGTGACATTCTGGGTTGAATGAAGCCTTTGGTTATTTTCTGTGGGGCCCATTATAAAATTCAGCACATGTTCGTCATCATCCACAACCAAAATAGAAAACGACCAGGAAAACAGTTTGTTATTCCTAAGAAATGTTAAAATGTTAGGTGTGATAGTCATTAAGTCTCCTGATGTAGCGGAAATAATAACAATGATGTTTTTGTTGGCTGGGGGGAGTGGCAGGAATCATGAGGCTGTACAAAACCCCATAATCTCTTACTGGAATGTAGCTTTGGAGTGTGCTAGGAATTGCTTACTCATGCTGAGCTGCCCCTGGGAGTCATACAAGACTTTTGTTGTGGTCACATGCTTGCAGTCACCATGGTGTAGTACCTTTATCAAAGTCACTAGGGGAATAAAAGCATTGTGCTTTTTAAAGCAGGGCTTGTGGTATGAAATACAGTTGCTTCATTTTCTGCAGAATAATGAGCTCACAGAAACTCTTACCAGTGTTCGAATATGGTCATCACCTTCCTTACTATTTTGTATTTAAAAAAACTGAATTACAATGCACCTATCCTTAATAAATAAAATGTTAGAAAACACCCTTTAAAACATAGAATATGGCGTATCTATCTAGGCCTTTCTATTTTATTTGGAGGTTAAAACTGACAATGCAATTCCTTGCATTCTATTATACAATAGACTAAAAATTATTCAGATTAAATGTCTAGCAGGAGGACAATAACTCTTTCCTTATGGAAGATGGATTTAGATGAATACATTTATTGTTTTATGGAATTTTATTCAGTTTCCCAAAAGCTAACAGGAAAGTGTTTACAGACACTGAAAAAGAGTTGAGGCTAATGTTACTTCTGGAGGTGCAAGCAGGACTTCAGGCAAAAAGCAGAGAAACCTACAGATAAATTTCCAGTCATTACATCATCATTTCACAGTGATCATGGAGGTAAAGACAAATTTTCTCTGTCAAATACAAAAGTGCTTGTCAAAACTCATTCACAATTATACATCATGCTGAGTTACAGAGACCTGAATGAAAATCCTACATGTAAACATTCCTGAATCCCTGTGCTACAAGCAAAAAGGGAGTCTGGCCTCGTGTTACAAATAAGAGATTCAGCAGCAGCCAGTTTGACCTGGTACTGTGTGACCTCATTTAAAAGTTGTGAAATACTGTGTGCATCCTGCAGAATCTTTTCTCAGTCGAATAATTCATAAATTTTACAATGTAGTTCTTAACCCTAAGCAGGCATTGGAAAGGAAGTCCATACTAAAACCTGGTGAGTAGGTGAGTGAAGGACTAGCTAAGTGTTATCCCAGTTGGATTGTTCCTAATATTCAACAGACTGAATATCTATCTCTGCATACAGTGATCCCATTACAGATATACTCAGAAACCAAAATAGTATTATTATAAGAGTCCACCGATTGCCAATGTAGCAAACTTTCTCTTGTAAATAATTCTTCTAAATGCTTATATATATCTGCAATGTTTCTGGAAAACAGAAATAGAGGTGAGTGCTTACAGATCCTTGTGTAAGTTCCAATAAATAGAAGTAAGGGAGTAAAAATATCAAATTAGACCCCCTACAGCACAGTTGTACTTAGGGAGCCATAGGTCATCTTTCTGGTTTTGAACTCTCTGCAGCTGTTAATAGTCAGACACCCATATGTGTTCCTTTAGCACAAATCATGTGCCAGAGATTTAAAGTGATGAAATTTTTATTAACATTGAGAAGTAGGTGTAGGAAAGGGAAATTAAAATAGATTTCATCCTACTTCTGCTTACTTCCTTTTACTCCTTGACATAACATTTTCTCAAATTTTAGTTCTTACAGATCCATAGATAGATTGCAAATAGACCTAAAAAAGAGAGATTTCACAGCATCATTTTAAACCTGGCTCAGCATATATACTGATATTAAAAGTCATAGAGCAACTGTATCATTCCCAATCATATATTGCAAAGGCATAAGTATTACTCTCTGAGAAGAAATATACTCACTAGTGAAGGAATGATGATTAAGATAAAACCATACCTTTTTTATTTATTAGAGATTGTTCTCAATGTTAGAATAATAGGATGAATTAGTGCTGCAAAATCATAAAGTCAGAGCTTGCCAAACACAAGTGGGTGTATTTCTGGTGTCATCTCTGATAGCCACATCTGCCTGAAGGCCATCAAATTAATATGTAATTAAACAAATATGATTCCTGACCTGACCTTTTTTTGTTAAATAATAAAAAATATGGAATGAGTCTACCTCTTTGATCTAAGAGAAAGGTTTCTGCCTTAAGTAGAATTTATGTTTTATGTACTGATTATGAGCAGCTGTTTCAAATAGTCTGAATTTTGTTCCATCTAAATCCATGTGCACCTGGATTAAGTATTCTTTGGTGCAGGACAATTAAAATGATAAAAGAAAGTAGTCACTAGGTATCATGATTGGCTGCTAGAGATTTGAAACCATAGCATGTTCCTGGCATAAGATCAAGTGTCACATACTGGATGCTCATCACATGTGAAATACCAGGATGCCAACTGCTTTCATTTAGTGGAGCAACTCATTGGCCCTCTCCCAGCAGCTGGCTGGTAACCATTCAAAATTCACAGATTGGTGTGACTGTGATCTCAGCAATCTTTTCTTCTTGATTTTACTTCATTTTTTGTTCATGGCTTTTTTCTACCTCTCTTTTTGTTTTTCTTCCTTGTCTTTCTACCTCTCTTTTTCTTCCTTGTCCCTTTCTCTCCCCTTCCCTCGCTTCTTACACTTTGCTACCTCACTTCCTCAATTTCTCCTTCCCTAGCAAATCAGTCCAGTACCCACAAAATATATTAAACATATATTGTCATATATTATCAATACATGTAAAATATACTTATCATCTGGATAGAGTGATGTGATATGTTTTTGGTTTAAAACCAACTACTGTAAACATCCCTGATTTGGGGGGTTTAATCTTTCTGGCCATTAGTCTTTGCTCTTGTGGTAGGAGTGAACTGCCAAATTACAGAGTACAATCACTGATGACTTATCTTTATTCCCCAGGGTTATGTGCTAGTTTTCTTAATTCTTTTTTTAAAGAAAAGCTTTATACTTTTATTTCAGTTATCACCACATTGAGGTATTTAATATAATTTTTCATAAAGGAAACATAAAAACTAATCCAGATTCACATGTAATCTGTTTTCAGCACAGACTGGAGTTATCCAAACCCAATCAAGTACATTTCAATGCTGTACTTCAGTATGCCTTTTGCACTTAAAACTCTAAAGACAAATCCAGAGCCACCATAACATTCACATATTCTGTTTAATTGTGGTAGCTGCAGTTCTGCTGCCTATCTACAGGAAAAAATTCCTGTCTTCTCTGGTCTTAGGAAGTCATAAAATGATTGTATTGTTCTAGAATTACACACAACATTTTAATAAATAGTTATGTGATACCCACCATATTCCTCATAGCAGTTACTTTTAGACCATTGTATTCTGTTTTCTCAGTAAGCTTTCTTTGCATTATTCAATAAATATTGACTCCTTGGCGCTATGTGATTAATGAGTTAAACAATGTATTATGAAGAATGGGTCTGATCCCTAAGGTGCCATAGCTCATGATTTCCTGCTGAACAAATCCATTGGGGATTCTTATTAAAGTCTTATTCATGTAAGCTTTATAGAACTGATCATGTGAACCCTAAATTTTCTGAGGGCCATTATCTACTATTCTCACAGCTATCACAAGCCCTAATTAGACAGTTTGGAAATATCATCCCTAAGGTCTCAATAGCAGTCAAGTTTCTGGAAGCCTGAGAAGTAGCAAGCTGCAAGCAAGACAAGATGTTTACTTCTGAGAATGAATGGTGCTTGATGGTGTACTCAGAGAGGTACATTTCTAGAATCCCCTGAATTTGTATAGGGCAGAACCTAGGTGCAGTTTGTGCCAACAAACCCTTCTTGGACTCATATGCAACATGAACCATTTATTACTGTAATTTTTTACAAAGTATGTCATCTATTTTCATGAGTGCCCTCTTGAGTAGCCATGATTTACCTTAACAATGTTGTTTTAACATGAGGTAATTTCTGTCCTGGACCTTCTGTGTATTTAGTGGCAGCATGTTTTACCAGCTATTGTTTGGTCACAGCTAGAGTGGTAACATATTTGGGGCAGTAAACTACAATTACCCCACACCTCCAAAAACCATTCATCTCATCTACTGTTACCATCAAATACTTCAGGAAGGTCATTCTGGAGGAGACTTTTGTTCAGAAGTAATCTCTAAATTTATTGTTGTGTCCTGCTGTTGCCTCTTACATGATCATTGCTTTTTAGCCCTAGTAAATTAAATGGTGGATTAAATAGTAAGTAAAATTTCTTACAGGACCTTTTATCCTGCTTCTCCTTCACCTGGAAGTGAGATATGTGTGTTCAATATTGTCCTGACCTTATGTATAACAGCTTCTAAGCCTTGATAGTGACTGAAGCAAATAACTCCTACTTAATCATAAAGACTTTAAAAAAGAGAAGATGGTATCTGTGAAAGAGTTGGCTCCACTATTCCTCTTGTCTGAACAGTGGGAGGAAGAAGAGGGAAAAAGATAAAGTAGTAGATGTTGTAAAGGCTTGTCTCAAAAATGTTTCATATATGAATGAGCAAAAGGAGTACAAGATCAGTAGTAAAAGAAAAAAAAAGAGGCAGCAGGAAAAAGATTATGTGTATTAGCCACTTAGTTTCAACATCTACAAAATAGATGGCTATATTTGAATTAGTCATCCTTGTCACCCTTTATAGTAACTCGCTGGAGAAAAATAGGAACTTCTAAATTATGATTCATGTGATCTATTTTTAGGCTTCTACATAAGGATGAGGATAAAATATGACAGAAATTCCCTATTTTTATCTTTTGACTATAAAGGGAGTCCTGACAGCCACATTTCAGATGACTATGCCTATACCATAAATGTCTAATATCATGTGGTATCAGTACATGATAGTGGAAGGGTGGAACATTATATAAATGGCAACTTCCTTGGAATAAGAGGATAATTAAGGTAACAGAGAGGTGGGAGAAAAAAAAAGGGGGGGGGGGGAAGAAAAGATTTCTGCATACACAGACATACAAAAGCACTTGAGCAGATGGTGGTGGAAGGCCAGCCAGAACTCTATGTATGTACACAGCCAAAAGAATGTGCAGATCAATCCTCCTTCCTTTTCCGGAACACAAGTGTTGAATCAGAGCAGAGCTATCATTCTGCTAATGAATTAATAGATCTACTGTTAAAAAAGCAAACAAAACAAAACAAACTACTGTCAGAATTTTTCATCCTCATTGCAGGTTATAAAAAAGTTCCGATTGCTCCAGACTCAGGACTGCAAGTAAAGACCTGTAAGCAGTTACATACAGTGTCTTATAAGGAATCATATACTAATCAAATTCAAGACTGTAGTATTCCCAGCGTATGCAACTTGCAGCTATCTTAGTTAAAGGAGAATGCTTGCCAGTAAGAAATTGCACATCTGATACTGAAATAGTCACAGAAATCAAGAATGCAACAATTACAGGAATGGAAAAAGAATCAAACAATTTTCTGCTCTAAGAAACATTTTGGTATTTAATATGGCAGTCCTACACAGATATCTTTTCTTACTAGGTTCAAACAAAACTATCCATAAATTTCAAAACTGCAACCCACCAAAATGTGCCAACATTTGCACAATGTACCAACATTTTCTTGCTATTTTCACTGCAAACTTTAAATTTGTAAATGAAAGTACTCTTCCCTGCTTCAGCTGAACCCTTATCTGCTTGTGTAGCTAAATCCTAATTTACTACAGTTTTTAAAGCTGTTTATTTTCCTATGAATGATGTTAATGGGGTTAGGTGAGGCTGTTTACCCAGCATTCATCCCTGATATTATTTCCTTAAAGCATTGAGAAATGGCCAAACACAAGCGTAATGAGAACACATCTAAGGAAAAGAATACTGGAAAGGAAGTAGAGTGAAAGAGGAAAGAGTAATCCAAGACAGAAAGGTAGATGATGTCAAATACCTTGTTCATTCTTACAATCAAGGCATATCCTGAAGACCTAAACTAAAGGTATTATTATATTTCAATATTCTCTTCAGTTATCAGCATAAGACATCATCTGGCTATACACCCAAGTTCCACTGCTTTTCAGTGTTTTGTTGTGAACACTACTGGTGCTCTATCCTTGAAGATAAGAAAATGTCATCCAATCTAGTTACCGAACAGCTTACTTTAATATATGAAATCTCAGCATTAAGTCTATTCTTGCTTTTTTGCTGACTTGTAGGTGGTATGTTCTTTCATTTACCCAAAAGAGTTGCTTACTTCCATCAGGAATGACAAGAATGACAAAAGCAATATGAAAGTGTCATTGAAAAAGAAGTACAGAAACACTGATTTTCACTATAAGCCATGAATGGACTTGCACTGAGTTCAGCTCCCAGATACCTAAAATCCAGTTAAAGCATGTTATTTCCAAATAGAGTACATGAGCTAGAGGTAAGATTTGCTATCATCTTCCCATCTTGAAGATCAACTATTGCCAACTACTCTAGGCCATAGTCTCTCCTTTTGAAGAAAAATGCACTATATGATATCCAACCTGATTCTGCAAATAAATCTGTCCAGTTATGTCCAGACATGGCTATGTGTTTTACTACACGTATTCAAAATTATTTCAAAATCTCTTTTGATTTCCTTCTTTCTTTTATTCAAAGTAAATCAGCTGTTATATTATATTCTTTTAAATAGGTGGTTCTTAGCCATCTGAATCTGCTGATCTGTATTTTCTGTAGTATTTTCTTGATACTACTTACTGTAATGACTTCTGAGGAAATTTTTATTGTACAGCGTACACTGATAACCTTCCCAGAAACTCAAATATACTTTACACTGTCATTAATGTTCTCTGTCAAGCCAACTAATAGTTTATAATTGGAATGCATTCACAAAATATTACTGTGCTTGACAGTAATTGACTCTTCTGTTCACAACAGCAGCTGAGAGGTTAAGGACAGATTGAAGACTACAACTATCCTTTAATTTCTGTAAGATGTTTCCTACAAGTCAGAGTTTAAATGCGTGAGCAGAGTAAGACAGGAATCTAGCTGATAAACAGAGAACTCAAGATTGTGATTTTTTTTTTTTTAAGTAATTCTGCAAAAATTATTTCATACTACTCTCCTCCCTCCCGGCCCTTCCCAGCAAGAAAAACCCTTCTGTCCCTCCACAAACCCTTAAAATATTATAGTGCTCTACAGGACATGAAGATTCATTGTGGAAAATTAAATTCTGTAAGGTTTACTTTATTTCTATCAAAAAGCTATACATATATATATATATGTTCAAATCCTGAGGATCATCCTTCCAGTGGCCAAAATGTTTTATTCTACCCAAAACCAAATCAAAAGCTCCAGTGTGAAGTATTACATATATACAGAAATTAAAATACAGAAGTCTTTTACTTTAAAATCTTGTTTTAAATAATTGAGTTGTTATGTTATATTATGAAAGGCATGAAGTTGCAATTTAACAATGCAGTATAAATCACAGTTTGAGTGCTGTGGGATTTCAGCTCATGATCCCCTATTCATGAGCAATTTGTTTCAGTAAATCTCCTTGATATATCAGTTCATAAGTGCCATGATGTTCCACTATAAAACATTGTCAAAGGGCTTGTGGAAATACCCATAAAAATGGCAAAGAATCTGATTATCCTTAAGGGTTCATAGATCCCTACTTGTGATGTTGTTCTATGTACTTTTCATTGCCTTCACAGTTCAGTGTTCTATTACATACTGTACTTCACTGTGTGGTTATTTATCAAAGAAAATGTAAATATTGCCATTATGTAGTATTTCTTTCCATGTGGTTTTTTTTTCTTTTTCTACAGTACCTGTAATTAACACAGAATTATATGTGACTAGATTATACTAGAACAGGTGATCTTTACAACAGGTAGAGAATGTTCCAAATCAGATATAACCAAAAAGGATGGGCAGAAGGCATAAACAAACACTAAGAAGATGATGCTGAGTTTGTCACTAGTGATGTCTGGAGACAAAGAGAAAATTAGAAATTAGGAACAAATTAACCATAGAAAACATTCTCCAAGGGAATTACCAAGCCTTTAAAGAAAGACTAACTCCTTTGAAAATAAAAATGGCCATATGATGTGAAAGGGATCATGGTTAATAACAACCATGATTGATAAATTTCATGCAAGAAGAAACAATCGATATGCCAGGAGAGTTTAAGCTACCTGTTCATGTTTTTAGCTTACTGGAATGCACACCAGAATGCTTCTTCCCTGATTCAAAAGTAAGACTTCTGTCAGAAAAGCCATAAACTAGATCTATTTTTAGTTGTGGGTAGTAACAATAATTTCATGATGGATATCTGTACTTGGTAATTGCATCTTTCATATTGCACTGTTTCCCTTAACATTGCCATTGAAAAGCAGATAAATGGACAGTGAGGAGTACTGAAAATTGGCTGAATTGCAAGCCCAAAGAGTTGTGATAGAAGGCACAAAATCCAGTTGGCCTATCACAGGTGGCATACCCTAGGAATCAATAATGGAACCAGTATAGATTAACAACTTCATTAATGACCTTGACAATGAGACAGAGATAAAGAAAGCTAATGGTATTCTGCGCTGCATTAGGAGGATTGGTCCCAGTAGGTCAAGAGATGCGATCCTTCTCCTCTACTCAGCATCAGTAAGACACATCTGGACTACTGTGTTCAGTTCTGGGCTTCCCAGTAGAAAAGATATGTGGAGCAACTGGTGACAGTCCAGCAAAGGGCCACTGAGATTATTAGATTAGAGCATCTGCTCTGGTGTGGGGTCTTCTTTGGGCTGCAGTGTGGATATCTGGTTTGATGTGGTCCTCTCTGGGTTGCAGGGTGTCAACCTGTTGCACCATTGTCTTCTCCAGGGGCCACTGGCAAGTATCTGCTGTGGTGCCTGGAGTACCTTCTTCCTCTCCTCCTTCTGTGGCCTTGGTGTCTGCAGGGCTGTTACACATATTTACACTCTTCTCTCACAGCTGTTGCAGTGTTTTTTACCCTTTCTCAAACATCACAGAGGAGTGACCAGCATCACTGATGGGCTCAGCTTTGGGCAGTGGTGGGTCTGTCTTGAAACCAGCTGGAAATATCTCTGTCTGACATGGAGGCAGCTCCTGGTGTCCTCATACAGAAGCCACCCCTGCAGTACCCCTGCTACAAAAACTGCCACATAAACCCAGTACAGGGGCACTGACAATTCTTCAGTGACGTGCTCCAATATTGATCTGCCCATATCAGAAGAGAGGCTTGGCTTCCCATTTAGCAACATCAGACCATACTGCAGCACTGTATCTATAGTTCATCAGCTCCCACCACTCGATACATGGAAGCCATTTCAACAGTGATATCATATTTATTTGCATAGTCTTTATTCTACAGCAAACATAAGTTTGTGTTGGGACACTTAGGCTGACTGGCTGGCTGGCTGGCTCAGTCCCCCAGGTCAGTGGGTATCCCATTGCCTACGCAGTATGTCCAGTCTGACTGGTTACCAGATGGTTTATGTATTGAAGTACTTTTTACACCATCAAGCCACTGCCATCTTGTACAAATCTGCACTATTTTGTTTAATTGGCACACATCTTATTTCAAGTGCCTTATCACTTTTGTCCAGCAATGTACTTAAACACGCATAGCTGTAAGACCAGGATCAATCAAGTTACCTAAATAAGACTGTTCATATTTTAAAACATACATATATGTTTGTATCAGGGTCCAAATGTTTCAGCTATTCCTCTTTAGATTGTTTTTGGATTGGATCAAATCTTTTTCTCATGAGTAATCATGTAATCATGAATCATGCTCTCAATAAAACAGGACAAATCATCAGCTTTATGCGTTATGTAGACAGATCATCTGACTAGCTCTAGATGTTTCTGAATGAATAACTGATTCTTGCCCACTAGCCAGTGTTGCTACCCAGTCTGGGGTTTTGCATCTATAGTCTTCTTGAATTGATGACAAAGGCCATTCTACCTGATCATGCCTTATGAATAAAAGTGTATTTATCTCTTAAAACAACAAGAGACGTGATACATTTTGCATTTAAACCACTAGGGAAAAAAAAAAAAAAAAGGAAAAAAAAAAAAGAATGGAAAACAGCAATAACACATGAGGTTTGGCAGAAGGATGCCTCCTTTTCAAAGACTTCACAGAATTTCTCTCTCACTTTTTGCAGTGAGTCAAAGCTCTGCTTCTGTGGGAGAAACTGTTGCATATAGTATTCTGATTTAAAAATGCCACAGATGTCAGCAAAGAAATCAATACTGCTTTGTGCAGATTCACTGGCTCTGCATTTGCACCAACCCTCTGCCTACCCCTTGAGGAGCTGGTAACTGACACACTCAGTTTGACTTGTGACTTTTTTTAGCCCAGCAATTGAATCTTTTAATTCTGTAAACATTTTTCCCCTCAAATCTGTCCTCTTTGGGTTTCTTATCAGAGTTTTCAGGTCACTGTTTTAAATTTTGAACATGAAGGGCATCCTTTGGCTTAGGTGTTTTTCACATCCTCAGATGTAGCATACTCAGTGGATACAGATTTCCTTGTAAACTGGAATATTTCCTCTAATCATTTTAAAGCTTGCTTAAAAATATCATCTTTTATTCATAAATGTATCTTTATGCTAGCCTTTACTCATCCTCAAAAGCTGTGGCAACAATTCCTCACAAAAGAATAATCAAAAGAGGACATGCTGTATGCAGAGAGAGATTTTTCCATTCTGTTCAGTGCAATGTGAATAGCTAAACTAGTATGAAACACTGACTACTGAGAGAGCACTGCAGAAAAGGTCAGTGCTGCTTTTTTTTCCCCTTGTTGTTTCTTCTTTTTTTTCTTTTCTTTTTTTTTTTTTTTCTTTCTCCTTGATGTCCCATTTACCTTTGCCCAGCAACATCTGACAGTTCGGATTTATCTGAAGCGCTCAGAGTAGAACTGCTCTGTGTCACGGTGTCTTCCTACTATCAAAGGAACTGGGCGTAGAAGCAAACAGTTTCCAGGGCATTGTGACCATATTTGAGGATGGCCGAGTGCCAGCAGATAGCAAAACTAGCAGGTCTTTTATTACAAATGCTGTATAGCAGTAAAGAGCTAACCTTTATGAAACAGCAATTGCTGATATACTGTGCCACCACTGCATAAATAATTTAAAATCATAAAAAGTAAATATGAAATTGTCCAACAAATCCTTTATTTCTGTATGTCTGTGTTAATTATTGATTATTGGCTGTCCTCTTTTATAAAAGAAATAAAACAAATTATTTGACCCACTTGCAGGTATTTCACCTTCAGCCTCAGGGAAAACCTCTAGTCTCTCTGCAATAATACGTGTGCTGTCAGCTCCTCCTACCCAGTCCATGGCAGAGGTTGCTCTTGTGGTAAATGTCTCTTCAGCGTGACTGGCTGCACTTTGTTAATTTAGAATGAATCAGTTTGCTACACTTTCAGTTGTATAAGCTCTGAGGCACTGTCAGACTGCAGCAGTCAGTAGGCATACAGTTATGCAGAAAGGGTGGCTCAGAGCATGTAGGGGGAGTGCTTAGGCTTAAGATGCTATTTTTTGTGAAATGTTAGCTGCTGACTCAGAGGCTAACAGCACCTACACAGTTTCATTTTTCACAGCTTTACAATTCCTTCTCTGGCACACATGTACTTTTTTCAAAGAGCAAATTATTTTTTTCAGCAAATGTATCACTCACAATAATACGCTTATGCTTCACTACCACTTCTTAAGAGAGTAATTTTTTATTAAACTGTTAATCAAAACATTAATACATGGAAAAATTATGCAACTCAGTTGCTCAGAAGGGTACTGTGATGGATTATAAAATAATAAATGTGTGGGTGAAAAGAGCAACGAATGACAAATACTATATTTAACTTTGGTGTATCAACTATACTGAGAATTGAAAATAATCATAGATTATCAAGCATCTCATATACCTGAAGTGTTTTCATGCAGGTTTGAACTTCACTGTCTGTCAGCCTAATGCAAATACATCAAGGAGAACACCCCTTAAGAATGTGTGGCTTTGCCCATTTTGCCACTGCAGGAAAGGAGCAGGGTCTGGACACACTGTGATCAGTGCCTACCAGGCAGATGAGCATCATGTCAGCCCAAGAACTGCGGAACTGTGGAAGGATTTGGGTTGGAACAGACTTTCAACGGTTATCTAGTCCAACCTGAAGCTCAAGTCAGGACCAGCACAGACCGAGTTACCCAGGGACTTGTCCAGATGAGTTTTCCTTCTCTTCAAGGCCAAAGATTTAGAGATTTTACAGTCTCCCCTTATTTGATTACCCTCAGGGGGGAAATATTTTCCTAATAACTGATTGGAATTTCCTGTGTTACAACTTGTGACTGTACCTTTCATCCTAACTCTGTGCACCTCAGAAGTCTGCCTCTGTCTTCTCTATAGCCTCTCAATGAGTAGTTGAAGGCAGCAATAGTATCACCTCCACAGGTAGCTGAAGCAATAAAGTCACACTAACCTTTTCTTCTCAAGATTGCATTAGCTTCCTCCTTTAAGAACAAATTCACTTTTCCCAGCCTGTCCTTCATATACTATGTACTCCCGTCCCTGACTATCCTGGTGGCCCTGCACTAGGCTCACTCCAGTGTGCCTATGCCTGTTTTGTATCGAATATCCCAAAATAGACACAGTACTCCAGGGTTCCAGGGCTGAATAGAAATATTGAGATTGGGAAACAACACTGACTTTAGCTGAAGATATGCAACTGGAGACAGTGATACAGATTATCAAGCCTACAGAAAATAAAAATTGTAGACAGTAATATTGACTGTATTTTTTAATTTTCATATTGTACACTAAAGGCAGTTATTTGATTTCACTCATAATTTGGTAGGCAAAGATGGCCACCACTGGATATTTTTTTCACCTATGTTATCTCAAGTGGTCCAAAAAAATCTTAAGGATGTTGATACTGTTTACTGACACAGTCTTTTCAGTTCATCACATCTCAAGTCAGATCTTACGTACGTAAGTGGACACACAATTAGAACCACCATCAGATTAGAACAAATAATGTTTTGATAGATTAAGTAACTGGAGGTAGGAAAGAATACTTTATAAGATGTGTCCATGTTTAATGCTGGAAGTAACTGATTTATGACTGTAAAAACTGAAATGCTGCATTATACGGCCAAATATTTTGGCCATGTAATCACAATTTTACTCATTCAATACCAATTAAAAATCCAGTTTAATGATACAATGTCTGAAAAGGATTTGTGCAACACGGGCATTTTCAGCTGGAAAAGGGCCAGTAGTAAAAATTGCATTTCAACTTGGTCAAGTGCAAGTGACTTTGAAGATTGCTAGAAAGTATTTCTGCATGCAGTTAGTTGCTTTCACTGGAGGATGTTCAAGGATTGCGTTGTGGGGCATTATTTCTACAGGAAGGAAGGAACTGTAGTACCATTTGAAAAGGACTAAGGTGCAGGAAATTATGTTTAGTGACAGCAGCACAAAGTTTGTTTGGTGGCAGGAGTCCTTTGTGGTCATTTACAAGAAAAGGATTTTCTAGTAGCCTTCCTCATCTCTTCATAACAAAACCATAGCAACCCCCATGCAAAGTATGTGAATGAGCATGCTGCTAAATGCCAGTTTTGTAGGAGAATGGCAGTTTTGAAGCTGTGGCCCTGGCAAAAATGATGCCTGGGTATTCTGTAAGTACTGAAGTTGTCTCTTAGACTTGTAGAGTGAAGCAGCAGAAAGGATTTTCCCAATCATTTACCCTGACTGCCATCATATCCCAGGCCCATTCCCTCAAGTCTTGCCTGGTTTAAGCCTTAAAATTCTGTTTGGGCTAGAAAGCCGCTGATTTTCATCATCTATGCTGTAAAAATGTGCTTGTGAAAAATAGTCATCTTGACAATTCCCTATATGTTAGAAAAATCTGTAACCGAGTTATTAAGACACTTCACTTTTGTTAAAAACAACTGAACAAGAAATAAACAAAATAAAAACAAAGCTAAGAAAAGGTTTGTGGGAAATAACAGGACAGACTAAAGAAAAGGTAGAGCTGTAAGATGGTAACATTTGCCACTGTCATAGATCAACAAAACTGAACACAAAGTTGTGAAATAGAATCCTTAAAACACTAATAGCTCATTAGGATCTAAAAAAAAAGTATTAGGTTAAGAATACAAGATTTCACAGTTTTTTTTCTGTTTATCCAAATCAGGAATTAAATTAATGAATGGCATTGGCTGAAATAATAGATATTATTTAGTCATATATACCAGTGTGATTTTACACCTGCACCTGAATGTGACTGACTATGACTAATGATTGACGTGATAATTTCTTATTCTCTGGGCAGGTAAATTCTTTTTTTTTTTTTTTTTTTGTTAAGACGTAAGGGACTTGTTTTATAAATAATGAAATTCTCAATATAGAGCTAATGTTTTTTTTACAAAAACAAACATATAAATAAATGCCCTGTGTGTCTCTAGTCTCCATGCAGAAGATTTTGAAGGAAAGCTTGCTGAATTCCTAAGGAGGACAGGACTACAACACAAGACTGAAAGGAGTTTTCATCCTCAGCTTCTTCTAAAAGTTGAAGTAGAGAATGTTTTGAACTAGCATGATGTGACTTTCAGAGGTTATGTTTACAGTTACCACTACCTTAATGTACCTGGGCTGATTTTCTTTGAAGTAACCTTTTGTACTGTTCAGATGGAAATTATAGAAATCTCAAGCCTGGTCATTTCATCAATGTCAGCTATCTTAAGGAATAGAAGCTGAAGTGTGGATTCTATATGCCTTTTGAGGATTTATCTTTAAGTATGAAATAAGGTCTTTCCTATGTTCGAAACAGTAGTATCTGTGAACTGTTAACTCCCCTAAGATTTATTTCTCCTTCATGTATCTCAATACATGATGATTATATACATGGTCTATATAGATGCCTGTGTACCTGTCACTTGAAATGTGAAATGAAGTGCAGTGCATGGCATTTGCCCAAAATAGAATTTAGTGTGATTTTTAACTTTTTGTTCTTAGGGGCACCTCTAGACAATTCTCCCCTTCACTACATGACTATGTTATGATTCTTTTCTCACTTTTGACATTAGGAAGATGCCCTGTTTCACTTGGATCAGTACAAACAAATGCTGTAAATCAGTTTGGCTTGGTCATCCCCTTGGTCTGACTCCATTGTCTCTCCTTTGGCTGTGTTTCATTTGTGGTGACACGCTGATTTTCTCATTCTGTTCTTTATATTATTGAAGCCATGTAAAGATAAACATTTCAATAAAAATAAAATGGAAAAAGCTATCAAACAAACTAATATTAGTTTCTGTGAGATGCTACACCTAAAGTTCAAAGGTCTGGTAAGAAAAGAGCACTCTCCTGCCTTTCACGCATATGGCTTTGACATTCATCAGCACTGAGAGCCGTTTATTGCCTTGTAAACTTGGAGGCAATTACCTTTCTGCTATTATATCAATTGTCACATAAAATGGTTCTCCTTTATTCTTTCTTTCTCTCTCTGTCTCTTCTCAGAGTTATAATAATCTGGCAGAAATGTCCCTCACCTTTGCCTACATTTCCAGTGTTCTTATGTGGAATATCTTTTTTTATAAAAAAAAAAAATTATAAACAGAAAACAAAATCAGAATCGCTGGACAAAAAAGGAACATGAGCTAGCTAAGATTTTTATTAATGGAACAGCAATCATGTTCACCTAAAAAGTCATTTGACTAACCTAATAGAATTAAACACAGTGACAGCCATTCTCAGCAATAGATTAATCAAGCTTATGTAGAATGTAGGTTATTTCAACTAAAACTAAATAGTATCGGAAAGGGAAAGTAGAGCAAATATGCAGAGTATGTGTTGAAATCAAGTAGGACAGGTCCTCTGCTGGTGATGTAGCTTCTCAAAAAAAACAACTGGCACATTTTACCCCTGCTGAGGATGTCCTGATGGGCCTGTTTGGGTTACAAGAACATCAGTGAAGGGAGAATTCTGTCCACTAAAGAGAGCTATGCTTCCTAAATGTATAGTCAGTGAGCATTTTTTCAAATTACTTTCTTGGAGTGTACTCAAGGGTTTATAAAAGAACAAACTAGTGACAAATGTGTTCTTTTGTTGCTTGCTTGGAAAATTGAGTTCTGTCCAGCGTTGTGAAGGGAACAGAAAGAACACAGTGTGAACAAGAACATCAAGACCTGAAAATCTGACTTTGATCTCATTCTTAAAAACCAACCAGGAGCACTGTGACATTCTGTAAGGAGGTTAGATATTTTAAAAGCTATAGTTGTGTATGATGATGCCTTTTACAAACAATAGAAAAGTAATCTTACTTGAAGCTCACAGCACTTTTTTTTGTTACTACACAGTGCATATCCTTTTCCAAAATGCTACTAGACCTCTTAAACTGACAAGATCTTTTTATTTCTTTTTTCAAACCCTCCAACTATGTAAATTAAGCTCTGTATATATCTCTAGTAACCTTCAAGCTATGTGTCATGCCCTCTTCTAAATTTTCTTCCAAGTTTTATTTCTATTATCTAACCTTTCCATGCTGAGCCTGTCCTGTTCAATGGTGGACACTCTCTGCAGTTTGTAGGAAGGAGAATGAAAAAGATTAGAAAAAACAGTGGAGGTTCTCTTACGTAGGAGCCAGTGGGCAATATATATTCTGACACTGTCAAGAAAGGACTATGGTATGGAAAATGGGTGATATCAACAGTCCTCTCTGTAAAGAGAAACAAAGCCAGTAGACTTTAAATTATACCAGATGGGTGATGCACCACAGTATATTTCTAAATGTCTGAGCCCAGAAAATGAAAGAAAATGTGAATTGGAGTTGTTAAGAACTTTTAATTTATTTCTTAAAATCCTGGAAAATATTTTGAAGTGTTTTTTCCTTCAATCGTTTTTCCACTGTATCTACTTTAAATGTCCTTTGATCTCTGAATTGCTCTCCATCAAAAAGGAATCTCTGTTGCAGATTATTTGCATATTCAGTTCTTGCATAAATGTAAGTTAAGTTTTTAACAGAATTTGCATTTAAACCAATGATAAATGTCAGATATAATGATGAAGAAATTATATCAAACAATGCAAGCTAGCCTTATCTTAGGAAACAATCTGTCATTATGGGCAGATTTAATTTGAATTATTGAAGTAAAATTGTTAGATATTAAAAAGACTCAAAGTGAGAGTCATACTCATTATCCTTTAACTAGAATCACCAGATGTTACTATATTTTCATATGACATAAAGGTCTAGTTTCAATCTTTTATTGCTAACTTGAATTTATCCACCCTGCAAGAAATTACATTTCAGTTTAGCTTGAACTTTATTATGCTTTTTATCATATTTTTTCCAAGTGTGTAACACAAAGGGAAGCATTAGTACTGTTTAGTCAAAGGATATTAGATAGCTTTCCTAGCAAATTCTTACATAACTAAATCTCATTAAGCATTTTGTTTTATGTGGGCTTTGAAATGCTTTATAGAACTTCACTATAGAGTGCAGAATTCCATGAATAATTATATAAAACTTTACAAAAAGTATTATTGTCTGTTATGTTCCTTGACTGCTGGACCCCACAATCTTGCAAGGTAGCATGGAGGTCTGAAAGCCCCCGTTCTGACTGCAGGAGGATTCACATCGCTTATGTCGGCAACTTGCTATAAGCCAAGTAGATGGCTAGTCTATGCTGTCTTCCAAAATTCTCTGTGAATAGACAGTGACAAAATTATCTTACCATCCAGGGAGTGGGACAATCAAGATGGATACAGATCTGGAGTAATGCCACACTAAAATGGATACTCTGAGAATACGATCACTAGGCTAGCCAAGATTTGAATAGGCATGAGGTATTATGAAGAAGGAGCTACTCTGACTTCCAGGCAATCAATACTGTATCTTCAAGCTACAGTACACAGAGAAGAGAAGCAAGTATTAAACCAGAGGAAAACAAAAATGAAAGAAGGGCTGAGAACAAAACCAAAACAAGCCAAACCAAACCAAACCAAACCAAGCCAAAACAAAGCAAAACAAAACAAAACAAAAAAATATTCCTCAAACCCCTGAAATTTAGGATATAAAACCAAATGCTTTAGCTCAACAGGACAGCTGCATCAAGGTAATGAGGGGGAGATGAGGCCCCTACTATTTTGTGATAGGTGCCTAATCTTTAAGATTGGAGCAAGCATTTATATGCAGAGCTACGAATTCATGGTGCCTAATGGAATCCACAGGTGGACTATGAATACCGAAACCCAGACATACTGTATTTTTTTTTCCCTAATATTCCTTATGTCATAAACCAAACAGTTATTATGAAATTAATTAGAGGAAATAGAGCTCTGTGATGTTATTACCACATTGGTACAATGCACAATTATTTATGTTAAATCACAACTTTATACATGTTTTTCAAGCAAATGGGGAGTTTGAGGCTGACAGGGTACTTGATATTTTTCTAGATAAAGCTTTATTGTGGAATCAGATGCAAAACTCTCCCTTAAGTTATATGTAAAGTACAGAGACATTGAATTGTTACTATTTTATATCATCTGATGATTAATGTAATTTTTAGAAGACACTACAAAATAAATGACAGTATAAAATTAAACCCCTTTTCTCAATAATTATTCCAATATCTTGAACAAATGCATTAAAAGTTAATAAAAAAATCAGATTGGCACAGCAAGAGAGTGTCCATAGCATGAATTCCTATAACTTATAATACTTTTATTACCTTCTTAGTGAATGATCCTTCCAAATTTCAGAAACTTTTTGCTAAATGAAATGTCAAAAGAAAATGGATTCAGAAATGAGCTTCTGGCTGGTTTAAGAAAACATGAATGCCTTTTTTTTTTTTGTTATCTGTCATTCTTTTTCTCAATCCAGACAGGTTGAGGCAGGTGCAAGGCCTGATAAGACAAAGTACAACAGCTAGAATTAATTAGAAATATGATCTCATTAAATTAGCTTTTCAGTTTTGATACATTAGAAGCCCGTTTTCAATGGCTATACATTTACATACTGACTTTGGTTTGGATTTTAGTACTGTCATAACAATTCGAATTTGGTCTATCCTGTGTTCTGTTTCTCTCCTGTAAATAGTTCAAGCAGAATTAAGACCTCTTGCCCTGTCAGCTTCCATGGGAGCAGGGGATGCCAGCTTCCACTGTCGTCACTGCGTGTGTTTTTGAAAGGACTTCTAGCAAGATTCCTACCAGCTTTGAGCACAGACACAGTGGGAAGGGCCTTTTAAAATTATGAAGGAGAAGAAAAAGCATTGGGTATGTTTCCTTTGCTTCTAACTTCTCACTAACATAGCTGTCTTTATTTTTTTTTATTATTATTCTATGTCTTTTTTAATGCAGGCAGGGATAATCATGATCATGTTCACTTGATGAAGATAGTATATGGTTCACCAAGAATATCCTTTCTTATTACACAGAAATCTGAAAAATTTGATGTAGGGACTCATCTTTGTAAATAATTTAGTAACCCTTAGAAGAGGTGGGAAAAACAACAGGCATAGTAGCAGATGGGACAATGTAAGTGTTCTTGAATTTAAAGTGTTCTTTACTGCACGGATTTGGAGTGATGCTAAGTTTCACTGAGCCTGGTGAAAACCTCTTTCTGTGATAACAGCTCATGCTAGGCTGGTTTCTGCAAAGCACTGGGAGCCTTTAACTCCCACTGAAGCTGATTCAGCCTTAGCGATTGAAGCTTTGTAGAAACAATAAGAAAAGTCAGTGGCTCAAATACTAGAGGTTCTTAGCAAGTTTAGGTGTCTAAACTAAGCTAAATTCCATTCTGAAGCATTTATCTATTTATCATTATGAAACATTTTCATAAATTAAGAGTATATGTGTTAAACTGGCACTGCATTCTACAAAATCTCAGCAAAGAACATTCTCTGCTCTGAAAGGTTTAGGTTCAGTAACTGAGAAAGAGTTACAAGGAGCATTTGCTTTAACTGAATCAACTATAGTGGGTACTGATGTCTCTTGTAAAACTTTTTTTGAAAAAAAACAAAACACCCAAGACTTGTGTCTCCAGCTGTATGTTCCAAACAGTACAGTGTGTACGAAGCACTCTTCATGATTTTCAGACAATTTTATGCATATTGTCCTGCATTTTTTTCTTACTGGCACTACTAGAAAGAAATGCATTTTATTTTTTACTCAAACTGCAACAGTTTTTGATGGAATTATTTTACTATTATCTGAATCCATTACATTGGACTAAGAAAATTTTACAAGGTCTTGTCTTCCAAATTATCAATGCATTTCTTGACACGCTAATAATGGGAATTATTGACTAACAGTAAACTACTTGTCAATCATGAACAGTTGTTTAAAAAAGCTAGAGATTAATACACAAATAATCCATAAATCTCTTATTCCCAAAATTTTCAGCACTGATTTCTTGTGCCTGTTATACACGTGTATATAGTCATGATTGAGTTTTGGCTGCTTTGCCTGTGTTTCTAGTATGGAAAACATTAAATCTGAGTCAGTTGGCATTTCTTATTTCAGTTTCTTTAGAAGTAACTTGTTTTCCCACACCAGTTCCCAAGAACTTCATGGTTGTTCTCAGCAACTGAGTAAAATGGATGAGAATTTGTGAAAGAATGCTAGGATGTTAGGCACTAATTGTAATTTTTTTTAAATATTTCAGCAAAAAGTTTAGGTGATGTACAGAATATGAAAAGAGTGTGGCTAGTCCTCTTAATCCTAATCCTAGAACACTGACTACATTGAGTTGTAATAGAATGAGCAAACAGACCTTGGAAGTAAGATACACAGTGACATCTTTTGCAAGCCATTATATTTCTGGTATAATACCACTGTTAGCAGTACACTGGCAATGAAATCTAACTGCAAAGTTGTTGAAAATCTTGGCCAGCAAGTGACAGACATTTGTTTTGGAAAGGCAGTAAAAATTGTAATTGTCAAGTAACATGATCTGCTTTTTCTATAGAAATAATTCTCTTGGTAGTCCTAGAGTTCACAGTGATGTGCATTGTAACACGACAAGAAATGCAAAACTTCCCAGAGATCATAATGCATGAAATGTATTGTCTGACATTTTTGACTTATTAATGGTGAAGCTGTAGCTCACAACATTGATGATTTACTCTTCAAACAGGAAATTGTTTTTTTTTTGAAGGAAAAGCTTTCCATTCTGTATTTTTTTATCACACTCATATCATCATGTTTCAGTGATTCCAGTAAATATTCTTTACTATAATATTTCCAATACCATATCCTCAAAATTTCAAGACATATGTTATGGATATCAGGATGCGCAACAGAAATTTTCAAGCTGCTATCAGTATAATGAGTAGTAAAAATAAAACACGTTCCCACTACTGCTGGCACTTGTGTCATCTGTAGCAGCAGAGCTGGTAATGAGACCTAAATTGCAAACATGATCTACGTGTAAAGATTCTAGCTGACCGTATAAATGTATTTTCATTTATTCTGATTGAGACTTAGATTGGTAGGTCTTAATTGAGCTATACGTCTGTTTCAGTGATGTATGGACTTAAAAAATGGATGTGTTACAACTAAAACTGAAAATTCATTTAGGTATTGTACTTGTAATTCTAAACACAATAGTTATGTTATAATCTTGTTCTAATGTTCTGGCTTAAACAGACATATTTATTAAATAAAGGTTGCTTACAAATCACCGGAAATGAGATATCACAGCTGAGGATCACTATCTGCACATATCCTTGGACCTAAAATTACCTAAGATAACAAGAAAAATCATAATTACAATGCTGTTTGTTATCTAAACGTTTAAAGATATTAACACTACTTTTTCTAGGTATTGTGTGTTGAAGGGAACAAAGGATTTCAGATATGTTTCATACATTTTTTTCAGACACACATTTGTTACAATTCATATTCAACCTTAATTAAGTTCCAGATAACCTAATACAGTCACTGTGGATACCCTGACTTTTCAATGATCAAAAGATCTTTGATCAAGGTTGATTGTTCAATTGCAATTCATAACTCAGAACATCAGTTGGTTCTTTGCAGATTCGTATTCCTCATAGACATGAGAAAATACACAGAAAATTTTGACCTTAACTCTTACTGTTACCTAAATCTATAGACTTACTCTGGAACAGTTTGAAGACATTTTTTGAGAGAAGCGGTTTTGATGAAAAATAATAAATCAAAAGTTCCTGAAATGTTATGATTACATTTTACCAATTTTTCGAGTTCTGGAATGTCAAAGACTAGCCATTGTATATGTTTTGAAATAATTTACAATGCAAATATATTCTAAAATGCCAAGTTGTTTTTTTCTTTATTATGGAAATATTTTGGATTTTATTGTTATCTTTTTCTTCACTTTGGGTTTTTTTTTTTTATTTTTCTCTTTCAGTTGATTGCAGTCACTTGATGGTGTCATGATAATGTTTTTGAATAGAAAATAATACTATTTTCCAAACCTGGAAAAACTAAACCAGTGCAAAAAAAAAAAAAAAAAAAAAGCAGCTAAATTTACCCAGATCTTCATTGCAATTTTTCTTTGGACCATTTCAACTGTTCTCTACGTTTTGCTTAGCATAGATTCTTATGCCTTGATGTGTGTCAGTCTCCATTGTAATACAAGAGTTTTTAGGTGACAAATGAAATCCATGCCATTAAAAAAATTCTAATGTTAGTAAATGTGCATGAGTCTTTCATGATATTTTGCCATTTATTGTAGACATTTTGCTTTATCTTCTATGTGATTCCCTGAGGCTATACTAGTGCTCCTCTAGTGTTGAGATGTCTGACCTATGCCTTTTTAATTTTAATGAAAGGATTTTTATTTTATAATTATTACTTCTTAACTCATGATATGCAATTCCTTGCAACCAGTGGACTAATATCTCCTAATATCTCCCCATATCCTGGGATGCAGGAGGTGATCCTGCCCCTTTACTCTGCTCTCGTGAGACCTCACTTGGAGTATTGTGTACAGTTCTGGTGTTCTCAACACAAAAAGGACATGGAACTGTTGGAACAAGTCCAGAGGAGGGCCATGAGGATGATCAGGGGGCTGGAGCACCTCCCATATGAAGATAGGCTGAGAAAGTTGGGACTGTTCAGCCTGGAGAAGAGAAGGCTGCATGGAGACCTCATAGCAGCCTTCCAGTATCTGAAGGGGCCTATAAGGGATGCTGGGGTTCAAATTTAAACAGGGAAAGTTTAGATGGGATATAAGGAAGAAGTTCTTTACTGTAAGGGTGGTGAGGTACTGCAATGGGTTGCCCAGGAAGGTTGTGAATGCTCCATCCCTGGCGGTGTTCAGGGCTGGGTTGGACAGATCTTTGGGTGGCTTGGTTTAGTGTGAGGTGTCCCTGCCCATGTCAGAGGGGTTGGAACTAGATGACCTTAAGGTCCTTTCGAACCCTAACTATTCTATGATTCATTGAGCCGTGTTCATTAAGCTGATTCTTTTAACCACAGTCCCTTATAATTAGAATAAATTTGCTTATTGGCACAATGAGGATTTTCACATTCAATCTTCAGTTATGAAAAATTGTGAAAATAACATTTCCTTTCATAGTGTCATTTTTAATGAATAATTTTCACGTGTTTTCAACAAATAAGCAAACAAAAAAATCTAACATAAATCAGATAAGAGAAGCTGAAACCTGTGTTAAGGATTAGCAAAAGGATTAAACCATAAATATGATTCATAATTTTTATTTCCATAGAAACACAGATATAACATTCTGATTGTTCAGAAATAGATTCTTTAACTTACATACTTCAAGTGCTGAACCATCCTCTTGACATTTTAATACTGATATACATTATCAAAAACAAACAAAAAAAGTCCTACTTTTGTCCACCTGTAGGTAGAGGATGATGAATATGTTGAATATTTTGTTTGTTTTATCTTATATAGAGGGAAGGCCAAAACAGACAAGATCAGCTGATGTCAGCTCTGTGTTCGTTACGGAAAAAAGTAGAAGAAAAGAAAAAAAAGGTGGCAAAAAGAAATGTAATTGTAATATTGAGCTGAACAGTACCTTTTTAAATTCTTATATTACTCAATCAGTTTATAAAAGCAGTAAGACTAAAAAAAATTAAAATTCATTGTTGCATAAACTTGCAAATTTATTTAACTGGAGAAATTGCATCTACGCCTAATGAAAACTCAGTCCTATGTTGCTCATTCAGCCGCTGCTTTCTTATATGTAATGACATGAGGCAAATTTTTCCTCAGTGAAAATATGAGGTCTGGACTGGAATGTACCATTTAAACTGGAAAGTTTAAACACAATCTATGCTATGTACTTCGTAAGAACAAAATGGATTAGACAAAAGACTGTTACGTGTATTCATGTTCAAACACCCAATCAGTCATCTCAAATGACATAAAATGATTACAGAAAATATAAAAGCAGAAGACTCCCCAAATTACTGGATTTGATTGTACCACTTATTTAAAGCCTAGCTAAGTGCCTAGTAATATGTCTCAAGGTGTCTGGCTCTTTCAATAGTAAATGGAAATCCGATCTCTACCCTGAGATACCATTCCACATTTACTAGTCCTGACAGCAATTGTCTTTGTCAGGATTTGGCTTGAAGACAAGGACATTCTCTTTTAACTGTAAAAAATCAGAATAAAAAGCACTGAATTTAAGGGGCCTGTGAATAGTGAAAAATGTCCAGTTTTGAGTTAATAAATTCACACATAAAGAAATGCAAAACAAATTAGACTAGGAAACACACACCCAGGCAAATCTGGCTTTCACAGCATACATCATAACTCGGAAGCAAGAATTAAAAGGGAAAAATAAGTGGCAATAGTTCATACTAAAATGCTGTGTCCTCTATGTCCTGTGACTTGTGGAGGTAATACACAAGTGTGATTATTTTACAGACTAGTAGATTGCCAATCCACAGCTCTGGACAGCAAATGATGAGGAAGGAAGAATTTATCCTACTTCTTAATGTCCAGGCTTCCTCTTTCAAAAGTATCACAAACTTTTCTGGGAGCTGTGTCTGTGGGTCACAGGCCAAAGGTCACAGAACATAGATTGAATGCTATATGCCCAGATAGATAGTTAGACACTGATAATCAGAATCAGTTATTGGCAAACAATAGGATAGCCACGCTCCCCCCATTCCCTTCAGTATACCACCATACACTTTTTACATGTTTTCTCTCTTTCTCTTGGTGGAACAAATGACAGTTCTGGAGTGATTCTTCTAGTTGCTTTTGATCAGCTGCCATATGGAGCTTAGAAGAGAGTCTATCAACCTATAAATTCATGGTATCATTTTCCTTCTGGCTGGAAGAAGAAAAAAATATCTAGATATTTTTTTGGGGTCCCCAAGGAATGTCTGAAGCTGACTGTGGAGATAAAAGTTTGGCTGCAATTATATATTGCCACAGTATTACATTTCAACTACCAATCCCAGTTGTACCATGCTGTTTCTTCATAAGAGAGCCACAGAGGGAAAGAAGCTATAAATCTAGCAAGAAGAGAGCACATTTTATCTTTTTGAAAATATGGCATGAACAGGTTTATAAGAATTTTTGGGAAAACTGTAAAATGGTGAAGTCACTCTAAATACAGAAATGTGTTAATTAAAGTAAGTAATAAAAATATTACTAAAATTATATTAAAGAGAAGTGGAAAGGAAATTATTTAATCCCTTCTGTTACCCTGTGATGTCTCATTGCTTAACTGCATGCAACGAGGGGTAGGTAAACATTAGCAGAGAGGAAAGATAAGATCATCCTAAGCAGGGTTAGAGAAAGTGCAGGTCACTCAGGGTGGTGGCACTGGATGCTGTAGATAGCCATCTTCAACAATAGAAAAAGAATGAAGTAGCCAGAAGAACTCTCAAGGGCCAAGTGTGCATTGTATAGATTAATTACTCAGCAGTGACAAACTAGATAAATGCTGGAACACCCAAACAGAGTCCTTATTGTTAAATATAACCTTAATACTGATTTTTTTGTCATAGGTTTTCATGACCTTTATCTCAAATCATAGTTTAAGTAAACACCATTCTACCATTAATTTTTCTTTCAGATAAGATTACCCCTGAGTAATCTGACAAATGAAGGGGCATTGTAACCTTGTGGGTGTGCCAGTTCTTAAAAAGCAGGGCACAGTATAGAACTCCTGAGTCAGTGCTGACCATCCTGGTATATTTATCCAGGATATCTGAATTTTAAGGTACATACTCACTGCGATTTAGACATTCTGAAGAAGAAATCTGTGATCAGCCTCTGAAAATCTTCTGACAGCTTCTGGAATCTTCTGGGAGAGTTTCTTGTAAGATCTCCGGATCCTGGAGAAAGTACATGAACAGAAAGGTCTCAAGGAAGCTTTATCAGATACCAACATGAGTTAACAGAAATCACTAACAAGTCTAATAGTAACTGCTATCAATTTCACGAAATCATCTATAATGAAGTGCTGACATAGTCTTTTACAAACACGTATAAAACACATTTGTGTTTGTGAGTAGAAGAGTCATGCAGCAAAAGTATACTATGTCAAAATCTTTATGAGAAAAGAGGCAAAGGAGAGGTTGAATGAAAACATGAGTGAAAATGTATTAATTATTAAAGGGGTATAGATAAGGTCAAGGGTCGAAAGGGCAGGTGCATGGAAAGCTGCAGATCCAACCTTGCATGCAGGTTGACCAGTGCATGGGTCACTCGAGATTGCTCAGGAGATGACAGTCCTGGTGGGACACTTCCTGATTGCCTAAGCACCCTTTTTTTGCAACCAGATTTGCATATCCCACATGCCGTTGGTCATCGTGCTTGTAGTAAGCGTGGTTAAAGCCCTTCCCAAATCTTTGCTTGCGGAGCCAAGCCATCAGTCAATCAAGAGATAAGGTCAGCAGACATTTCTAGACAGTTGAGTGCTGATACCAAGAAAGATGCTTCAAGCTGGGGTGAGTGAGTAGGAAATGTGGATGTGAACTGCATGTAACCTATACTGAAAGTTTACACTTTGTTCAAAGTGGTGAGAAAAACAGAATGGAAGAGAGGAGAAAAATTGCAACCCATATCCGTTTGGCCTGAATCTGTGAAAATGAGAGTCAATTGTAAACACCAGAAGCTGAAGCCCTCTAGCTAATATTCTTATGTATTAAAGACCAATTTATTTAAAGTATATCAGCTATAAACACATATAACAATTCAAATTTACATTTATAGACCTCTAGTTACCAGTAAACTTGCAAACTGTTAAGTATTTGTTTATAAAAATGTCAGGAGAATTTGTTTCAATTGCTTAATTAAGCATATCTCTTAGATTAGATGGCAGTCTATCATTTCACTGTTTGCTTGTTCAGTGCTATTAAAGAGAAAGTGCTGTACAAAAGCTGAGTTCAGTTTGTAAAGAACAGAATCCTCTTGTGTTAATTTAGGTAAAGAAGATTGTGGACAAGCACAAAACCATATTACAACAGAGAAATCACAAGATTAGATAGCACATCAAAAAGCTTCTATAGTTTATTCAAAACTGTTGTTGTTTGCAAGGTGAAAGAGCTTGGTTGTTGTTTAACATGTTATTAAAAATAGAGCTAAAAAAGCATAAATGTAGTTAAAAAGACTCCAATCAGGTTCCAAAATACTGAAAAATTATGGTGGAGAGCATGGATCAGGAATCAGAGAACAAGTCTTTCCGGATCTCTGTGACTGACTCATTATATGGGTTTTTTGCAGATTTTTCCTTGGCTGGAAAGGATGCTCTCCTTGTTGAGTTATTTAAATTAAAATCATATGTATTTGTGAAAATGAAGCTAGGGTTCAAAGAAAAGGTAGTTTTGATACAAAATTTCCTGGATAGAGCAAAGAAACAGAAATAGATGTTGCTTTGAGACCAGGGCACGTGAACAAGAAGATAAATACATGTTTTGTATTATGCAGCAACCTACCCTGCCATTGAACAACCACATTTATAATAAACAACAACGCTATTGTCATGGCCAAAGAAGAATCAGGTATGGGAGATTCTGTCTTTTCCTTAAGATATTCCCCATTTTGTGTCTTTGCAAAATCTGCTGTCAAGACACGATAATGACAGTTTCAATGAAGCAGACAGGGGGAATCTTGCAAATACAAGAATGACAGTATCTCGGCAGAAACATGAGGGCATGGTGTCACTGACTGACTGGTGCTGCTTTTAATACCCATTGGCTTGAATGTAGATCATTGTTCTACATCTAGGAGACATAGATTCCACTCTGGTGTAGAGACTCCTGTGTGATGGAGATACAAGGTGTAGGATTTCTCTCTACTAAGTAGTACTTTTATGTTGCCAAGCTCCCCTTTACAGCCTAAGCCGAAAAATACACATTAGCAGACAATTATCTATTCCACTTGCTTTCTCAATTACTTCCAGTAGAATTAATTGCTTTCTGAAAGGCACCAATTTCTTTCTACTGGCTGAAATGCATGAAATTAGCTTTGATTCATTATATTGTCATTGTAGCTATGGCTTGCTGAGGTGAGTCATGCTAGGAGACTATGTGCTGAAGGGAACAGCAGGGCATATATTCCTAGGACTCTCTGAAAGCTTGTCCTGCCACCTGAATGGCAAAGTACACAAACGAGACAGATATTCTGAGAAGCTGCAGCCTTATGATGGGTAAACTATTTGGGAAGTAAAATTTGCATGTTTTGCTGTTTCTTCTATTGTAATAGACACTGCATGGTTTGCTGTAGCAAAACATCTAAGGAAAGTTTTACTCATAAAATTCACTCATTCTCTAGCTCATGTGGCCAGAAATGGAAAGCCAGACATATAGCATGAATTTTTCCTACAGCCCATGCCTGCAAAGTGCCAGAATATACATTGGAAGTGTAGTTGGAGTTACAAAGCAGAGATTCTGATTTGCAGTGTCAAGGTACTTGGATCTAGACTATTCCAAACCGCTTAATAAGTTTAAAAAAACAAAATGTTAAAAATTTATGGAAAAAAATGAAAGCTGAACAGCCCCTGCAGGTGCACTTTGAAACTGACTTTCCCATTAGTCTGTGTATGAGAGCAGCAAAATGGACAAGAATATTAATTATATCAAGCAGTGTTTGGGATTCCTTGGGCACCTGGGTCTCAGGCAGGAACCAGGCCAGGGGAAGTCAATCTGCAGTTCCCAGACTCTGCAGCCTCAGGGCAGCCTTTCTGGAGTTCAGGCTTTAGATATGATGAAAGTTAATCAAATCCGAGTTATTTCAGACAAAACATTTGGGGCTCATATATCAGTGTTTTTCAATGAAACTACGTTTCATAATAATATATCAGATCAACTGTATTGCCAAGAGCAGTTCTTTCTTCCTTTGCTCCCCCTTTGCTTTTACTCTCCTTGAACTCCCTAACCTTCTTTATTTTATTGTTCCTCTTCAAGCCTTCCCTTCTTCTTGTACTTTTTTAATCTACTTAAAGCATTCTTTATATCTCCTCAGTCTCAAGCAAGATCTACTTCTATGTCATTTAACTCTCAAACCCTGTATCTCCTCAATGAGACTAAGCAGTCTCCTCGTTGTCGAGCATTCTCTTCTTTTTATTACATAGAGAGAAAAAGTTGGTCAATGCCATGAATTAATTCAATTTTATTCTTGATTCTGCAGCTAAAATAGTAACAATTTCTACCTAAAAATGTCTCCCTTATTTATTTTTTAATCAAAGTTCTGATTCTGAAAACCTTTTGAAGGACTTTGCCTCAAGAGAAAATATCTGTAAGTTAATCTTGGAGTCCAAATATTCAAAAAGCATTTAAGGAGAATGCCAGTAGTTGAGAGCTGTTCCTTAACAGTAAGAATCTTAATGGTATAAGGTTAGCAAGGAAGGAATAGGGCAATAGCAAATTCAGGATGCTGCACCTATCCAGGTGTCTAGAAACAAAGATCTACTAGAAAGTTTATTTTTTCCTTCACATCAAAGACTTCTTTGCATGTGGGGTAATTGATAAGTTATAATACATGACCTCAAAATTACATTACTTCAGAAAGAGTGATTTAATGATGTACTCACTAAACTACATCAGAGATCTGGAACATTTACTAAAGCAGTTTTGTATTTAATTTCTTTCCAGGAACAGAATAAAATCATCAGGATACTGGTGCCCTTATGTACAGAGGATTTCCCAAAAACCTTTTTAGAATTTTGGTATGCTTTTTGACTTTAAAAATGCTCTGCTCAGCCACTCTAAATTTCAGGCTTGCATTTGGTTTTTCCCCATTTAATTTAGGATGTTGCTTTTGTTACAGCTGTGATTAGCTGAGATGAGCCACACAGGCATTATGTGAGATACATTCCTTTTTTATACCACATTCTCTATTGATCCTAGAAAAGGGGGCTCTGGAGTGTGTAGCCTGATGTAATTGCAGTATGTGATATAAAAGTGGGAATTTTCTAATTGACAATATGTTTTGCCACTGTACAATGAGTAGCGGATGACTAGTGTCCTTACAGAGCTGAATTAGAAAAATAAGAAAACTCATTTGTAGTAATTGTGTTGTCTTGCTTGTATCGAGTTCTTCATTATAATGTGTATGATAGTTTTCCAATAGCTCAGGATACCTGATCATATATTAGGGTAAAAGCATGAGGGGGAAATAAGATTTAAACCAAGACTACAATAAAAGGAAAATGAAAGTTTAATTATCAAAGGAACCCTTCGTAACCTTCAGAATTCTGAAATGGTTTTATGCTTAAGATTTATCTATCAGTAAAACATCAAACTACCTAACTTAATGACATGAACTCCAGAATTTATAATATTTAAGTACTTTGCAATTTCTTGTATATAAATGAAAGAACCTACGAGCAGATGTGAAGCATAACCTTCATCACCTTGTGCTTAATAGCTGTTTAGTAATTTAGGTGAAAGTAGGTCATAGTTTCATTTCATGATTTAATGAATAAATGTCCACTCAGAAGACAACCATAGTTAAAATCATTGGGAAACTAGGGATGTTGTCCAGGTCTACAAGTATATCTTGAGAGAGGCTTCCATTTCCAGAAAAGATTTTGGCATCTTACATGGAAGCATCAAAGATAGAAACTCCTGTAAGTAGTTTCCAGCAAACTTCTGGGAGTAGGTTTGTAAGAACTAGCTTCTGTTTATAAGAGAATAAACATGACTAAGCATGATAAATTCAAATAGATAAAATAGAACTTTCAAAAATAGCACCTGTAACTGTATGCAGCTATATTAATTTTAAAATCCATTTTTATTATATCATTGGATTTTTCACATCATATACTAATACTATAAAAGCAGCATGCAAAGTATCAGTTCTAGTAGAATAATATGTCCATGGCTCAACACATTCCATACTTGCGCACACAAGCTTTCTACAAGTTATAGAATAATGATTGTCTTTTTTCAAACAGTGAGAATACAAACACTGGCAGATTTCCTGAACTACAACACCAATAAAAACAAATGTTAATTTGAAAGCCAGTGGTTGATATTTCACTTAAAACTGTTTTTTAAAAGAAATATTAAAACTCAAGATGAATTCCTGTCTTTATTTTGTTACCCTGCTGAAAGAGACATCGTTAAACCTCCTGAAATGAGGGACAAAACCACAGTCACCTGAAAACTTATTTGTGTATCAGCCTTGCAGAAATCAGGATGAGCCAAGATTCTACTGTGACATTAGAAAAAGTATTTTAGATGAATCATAGTCTTTGTTAGTGTATTTTAAGACTTTTACAGCATTTTGTTACTAGTATTCCATTTTCTTTCATGCCTTAAAAGTTTTGATAAAACTTGCTTATGCACCTACAGTTTTGGGACACCAGGTAAGCTGACATAGCTGCAGAACTCTAAATTTTACATAACCTGGTGGCTTTCCAAAACAAAATAATCCACAAGAGATTTTCTGCAACTTTTTAAACTTCTCAGCAGTGTCAAAGACATCTCCAAACCTGCAGGCTCTTAATTGCTTTCAGGGCTTTACTTACTTACTGGACCAATTTCCCTAGTTGGTTGAGATATTAGCATATATACCTTTAGAGGAATAGCAGGAATTACTTGTATGGTAACTAATGTGATTTGTTGTTTAATGGGTTTTAGTACACTGCAGCTTTTAGAAAACTACTGGCTAGTCACTTAGCTGGTGTCAGAAAAAGTAAATGAAGTTATACGAATTTGCATTGAGTGCCTGTATTTTGATTGGTTTCCATAATTTATTGTCTGTGTTATTGATTGTTGATGTAAATGTGATTGTTTCTGAGTTGTTTTGACATCCTTCAGCACATTGTTTAACATAACATGCTGGCACAGCTTGGCTGGGCAGCATCCCAACAATACGTCATTCTCAGAAAATGACAGAGAAAATGTTAATAGTACTGGAAGACAAGGGCTTTTAAAATACACTTATCAAGAATAATACCAGAAAATAGCAATTGTCAAAGATATAACAAATCCTGTACGCCATAAGCAAACCTGTTCTGAAACTCATAAAATAATGAAGGAAAAATACTAGCACTTAAAGAGCCAGGCATGGCCTTTTTGAAAAGAGAGATGTCTATACAAAGACCTACTAGCGCAGCCGCACTTTTAGAGAAGTAAACTGAAGTATGTACAAAGGGAATCATGAAGACGCTACATATTGTGTTAGCACTTGCAGAAACTTCTATGATCCTCTATTACCCCTGTTTGATTCTACATCTGCATTGAATACAGCTTGACAGACACTGTAGATAAGAATTTTCTAAAACTACATCTGAAGCCCCAAAGGGATGTCTGACAGCTTTTGGCATGTATAAAAACAACTGAGATTGTAACTCCTAATGTATTTGTGTTGTGTAAGCAGCCTTATCATTGGCTGGCAGTGCAGACAGCTCTTTAAAACCACTCATTAACTGCCTTGATGAACTTAGTAAAGAAGTATAAAAGATCTAGCCTTTCATAACTTCCTTCCTTGTGATCAGTACACTAGTTATTGTTCTATTGTGAGTGTTCATAACTATATTATATGGTAGTGTCATTTATCTGTTATGTCTGAATGAGACTAAATGGCTGGAGCTGTAAAATCAATTTAAACTGACACTGGCAGTACCAAAATCCCAGTTTGTGGGGACTTTGTGTACCAGAAAGCGTGCTTCTTTAGAATTAAGAAATAACTTTGCATTCTATTTAGTATAGTGCTTTCAAAAGGGATTGTCCAGAAAATCCTCTGGCTATGCACAGAGCTGGTGCAGCAGCAGCTGTGACAGAACAAGATTTCTCACATAGCTTTGTTTCTAGAAGTACCTGGAAGAGCTGGGATACCTATCCTATCACAATTGTCTTTTCACAGAAGCTTATGGCTAAGTCGCACATTTTCACTCTCAGGATCACTTTTATCCATAACGTATAATGTATAATTTGAGGGAAGATCCAAAATGTGAATTAAGTGGGTTTTTAAAACTCCAGTTTCAAAACTGCGGTTCCATTTCATACATAAATATATCACATACATACACAGATAGAAATGCCTGAAATTAATGAAAAAAAAAACACGCTTTCTTGATCCGAAGATTAATTAGGTGCCTATGAAAACTATCTTAACCTGAGCTACTGCTTTCTACTCTTTTAAAGTTTTCAAGAAAAAGGCCCTCTTCTGAAATATTTACCCCTTTGTTAGATTAGGGAGAGCAAAATCCCAACAGTAGATCTTTCTAAAGATCATTCTGAATCTCCATTACTATAAGGGAACCTGTGATCCTCTTGAATCTAATTTATGGAGTTACAATTATAAAGCCATTGTTCCTATGTTGTTGTTTGGTTGTTGGTTTTTGCTTTGGGTCTGTTTTTGCTTTGTTTGTTTTTTTTTTTTTTTATAAAAGGTTATTATAGCTGGAGAATACTTTCAAGATCAGTGAATATTAGAAGCCTATTCTCTATGGTAGTTGTGACTGATGTAGGAGTGCTAGTAGACAAAAAAATTAGAACATTCCTGCAGAACTCAACATGAAGTATTTCTGTTTTGATCTCAAGTGTAACGCTCTCTTGAAAAATGTCTTATGATAGGACTTGCTCTGCTTATTAATTGGGATGTAAATATATTGAAGTATCTATTGTGCATGAGCAACTAGATACTTATATTTTCATGTAAATTACTATACATAAAAAAAATACATTGTTACATTATTCTATTCTAACCCACTCCCCCACCCCTCCTCCCCTCCAAAAAAAAAGGGACTAAGCAGCTTTTTGGTGTTTCAGGCTGTAGGTTATACTTCCATGAAAAATAAAACTGCTCATGATAATGGTCATCTGTACAAAAATGATTCCTCAATTATCAAAACAAGTGTTAATTCATCCATAGCAATGCTATGTCTCTTGGGAAAGATGGTGCTCCCTCCATGAAATCGAATAACATATTTAATCTTAGCAGATGAAAACATAATGCAGTCTAAATTATAGGTCTATTTAGAGATTGGGATATTTATTTTATGCATCATCGTTATTGCAATAGTAGCAAGAAATGTTTATGAAGACATCACCTACGTTGGTCAAAACCTCAGTGCTGATATGATTGCTATTAATTACAACCAAATGTTATATATTGCACACCCTATAGTTCCCTGCTTCTGTCTTCCTTTTTCTTTTTATTATTTCCATATTCACTGATATCTTTTATCTCTCCATATGAGAATGACATTGAAAACCGTAACTATACCAGAACAGATTGAATGCCTACCTAACCTGTACCTTGACTCCAACAATATCCAGTATCAAACATTATATTTTACTCCTGCTTCCAAGAATCTATGGCTCACACACATTTAGAACCAAAGCTGGTTTGTATTTAGGAGACCCAATGGATTCTGGCTAATTTATATAATCATATTATAGATCCATGTAAACATTTCCCATTTATAACCTGGAATCATAAAATAGTTTAGGTTGGAAAAGCCCTTTAATATCATTGAGTCCAACTGTTACCTAACACTGACAAGTCCACCATGAGACCATGTCCTTAAGTGCCACATGTACACATTTTTTAGATATTCCCAGGGCTGCTAAGTCAACCACTTCCCTGGCTAGTCTGGTCCAATGCTTCACAACCCTTTCGGTAAATATTTTTTTCCTTAATTTCTTTAATTTAATTCCACTCACCACCACTATTTTGGCTCAGCTGTCTAGCCAGTTTTTTACCAGTCAAAGAATATGCCCATCCAAGTCATGAGCATCTAGTTTCTCCAGGAAAATGCTGTAGGAAATGGTGTCAAAGGCTTTACTAACATCTAGGTATACAAGATTGATGTCCTTTCCCTCATTACTAAGTGGGTCACATTGTCATAGAAGGAAATCAAGTTAGTCAAGTAGGACCTGCCTTTCATAAACCCATGATGACTGGGCCTTATTGCCTGGTTGTCTTGTACATGCCCTGCGATAGCACTCAGGATGAGTTATTCCATAACCTTCCCTGGCACTGAGGTCAGGCTGACAGGCTTGTAGTTCCCTGGATCCTTCTTCTGGCCCTTCTTGTAGACGGGCATCATATTTGTTAACTCCCAGTCAACTGGAACCTCCACAGTTAGCCAGGACAGATAAATGATTGGAAATGGCTCTGCAAACACTTTCACCAGCTCCTTCAGTACCCTTGGCTGGATCCCTTTGGGTCCCATAGACTTGTGTACATCTAAGAGGTTTAGTAGATTGCTGACCATTTTCCCTTGGATTATGGGGGCTTCATTCTGCTCCCCATCCCTGTCTTCCAGCTCAGACGGCTGTGTGTCCAGAGAACAAAAGATCTTACTATTAATGACTGAGGAAAAGGCAGCATTAAGTACCTCATCCTTTTCCTCATCCTTCGTCATGGTGTTTCTCCCTGTATCCTATAACAGATGCAGCTTCTTCCAGCCCTCCTTTTTCTGCTGATGTATTCATAGAAACTTCCCCAAACAAGGAGTTCCACAACTCTGTAATGATAGGTGAAAAAATAAAACAAAGCAAAAAAAAAAACAAACAAACAAAACCCCTAAACCTTTTTCTTTTTTTATTATTATTTTGGCCTTGCCAGCTGATCATTTCACTTGATGCCTTGTATTCTACATACAAGGTGCATCATTTGCATTGTCACATCAAAACTATTTCTTTTCCCACTATAGCAAAACAAAGTGAGACTTCAGTGAAAGAAATGGGAACACAAGACAAAACAAACCTTCCACTACGCTGTGGTGAGAAAGAAGCAACCAGATGTCTTCTCTCACTTGGGTTATTGACAAAGCATGATTCACCCAAAAGCTAGTGTTTAAAACTCACTACACCTGACTGTTTGCTAACCTAACTTGTACCACATTTCCTTCTTTGCCTAAAGAATTTTCAGATTTTTGCACATTACTTTTGATAGAACAATACCATTTGCTCTCCAGCAATGTTTGGAAAGAAAAATCACAGAATATTCATGAAAATGTACAAGAATCCCCAAAGCTTTCTTAATTTAGGAACAAATAATTAGCTTTTAAAAACTTGCAGATGAACTAAGTTATTTGTCATTCATTATTCCTGGCTGATCTCCGTTATTCTTCATTCCAAACTTTTAGTCAGTCAGAAAATAGAAACAACATGTGACTTGGGTTTCAACTAAGTAATATAAATAACAAATCACTGAAAGCAAATAATAAAAATTTAGTAAACAAAAACTGACACAGTGAAACTATGCAATGGACATGATAGAATGCTCAAAAAGCTGACTTATTACTCAGAGTATGTTTGTTGCAAAAAATCAAATAATAAATTGCTATCCAATTGTTTGTTTGTCAAAACAAAAAATTTTGTTTGATTTTTGTCAAAAATTACACTTTTTTGCTTATTACTTTCTTCCAATTCCCACATAGTTAAAATGTGCTTGACACTTCTAATCTCTTTTAATAAATCAAATTGCTGTTTTTCTTCTTCAGGGGCCTGTGTGTATTATCGTACTGCTGAACCACATATTTTTCAGAAAATAGATATAGTGCTTTCTTACCTAATAATAAAGCCCTGTTTTTTTCGAAATACAGTAAAATGTAACTTACAAGAGTTTGAACATATGAAATCACCTGTCATAACTTCATTGCCACTAGACCCCAGAGAATTAACGACTTAAAGTCAATAACAGAGACTTCTAATTAAAAGCATAAAGCACCATCATGACAGTGTATGGAGGAACCTTTGTGAAGAACTCTGACATTCTCTGGTGTGATCCTGATACGGCTAATTGCATTGTGACTTGCCTTTATGTACTTATGTAAATAGCACTGGCTTCTGAAGCAGAGCTTTCTGGCTGCTTTTGTCAGTGGGAGAGTCGTTTCCCCAAGGGCCTTTTCTTTGTGAAACACCAGCTGGTGGGAGTTTTGCATTGTTAACCCTTATCTCCAGTGGCAAATAAGAGAGAGAGGGGAGAAAGAGATAATCAGGAAAAAGAAAAACTGCCTGATTTTATCTTTCCATTTATTTATTTTTATTTTAATAGAACCTTTTACTTTGTGCCCCCCCCTTTCCCCACACTGAAGCTTTAGGGGCTTACAGCAAACTCCATTTATCTTTTATTAGTATACGTAAAGATAAGGTTCTAGCTCTGAGTCTTTCTGCAGAGTCTAGTGCTCTATTCCCTGGCAATTTACAAAGATGTTAAATAGAAAATTTTACATTCAAACATTGCTACTTACAATTTTACCTCTTTTTAAACCCTGGCACTTAATCCAAGTGCTTTCTCTTTTCTGCAAAGATAAAACTAATAAAGAGAAGACATTTAAATAAATTCAGGAACTTCCCCCACTTCAGAAGCATATGAGCAAGTGCTAATATGGTGTGAAAAACACACGAAATGTTAAGATTACTGTTAATAAGTTAGACAAGAAAATGTAATTACATATGATAATGCCCTGGTTATTGTGAAATTAAAAAAAAAAAAAACAACTGGATTCTTTGCAAAAAATAAAGATATTTCTTACTGTCTCAGTATTAGTTATACAAAAAAAAATCTGTTAAAAAGGGGATTAAATATATATTTATTTCCTTCAAAATCTCATTCATTATATTTTTGCTACAGAGTCTTTATGTATTTCAAGCCCAATGTGACAAAACCATACAACGCAGTTGTCAGTGTGGATTTCCTCCTTACAAGACTGTCGTTACACAAAGACTTGAGCTGTTTAAGTCATAATATGAAAGAGAAATAGCTAAAGGATCAAGGTTATGATTTTTAAAATTCCTTTGGTTTAAGGCTATTTTAATAAAGTTAGTAATGACTGTAAGAATGAAAGTCCAAAGGTTGCTCATTAAAACTCCATTTATGCATTTGAAGATTGACAAAATCAGTAATTCGTAGAAATATCAAATATTCTAAGAAATCAAGGTGGAAGGAAAGTTTGTTAATTTTTCTACCATAACTCTCTCCTCTCTTTCTGTCCAGATGTCTTCTGCATTCTGTGTTGTGCACAGGGATTTATACAATCACATTCTGTAGAACTGTTTATTGTAGCACAGAAGAATCTGACTGTTCACATGTCATTATTTTCACACTTTTCTCTTGCTTCTGTAAACCTAATTTAGAATTAACCTCTCAAAAGTCATTGTACTACAAAAATAGAAAAGGTAGGAAAGTTAATTCCTGGTGAACAGAGCTAAGTATTTGCATGAGGTAAACTGGCATCACTTCATCAAAATGACATTTTGCCAGTTGTGCCATTTCAGTGATTGACCTAGGCATAATAGTTCCACAATATAAACCTGCATATATTTACCACAGAAATATTTGCATTTGCTACTTTAATTATTCAGTGACAGACTTTAAATAATTTGTCAAAAAGAGGAAAGTGTGTGTGCAGTTTTTCTCCGTAGCCTTGGGAAAATTTGCGAAGGTGACAATGGTATCCACGATCCACATGGTATCCATGATTCTACTGTGATTTTTCTTTTTCAGTTATATTTGTCCTTCAGCTTTAGTTCACTTTAGTTTATAACAGAGATCTAGAGTCTTTGAGACTGAGATGTATATGTCACTGTACTTTCATGTAGCTAAGTACAGAAGAATAACAAGAAGGCTCAGTGTGACATTGACATGGGTCAGGTCAATCCCAGACACACAGCTACAGGCTGGGCAGAGAAGAGATTCAGAGCAGCCCTGCAGAGAAGGACTTGGGGGTGCTGGTTGATGAGAAAATGAACATGAGCCAGCTTCAGGGTGCGCTTGCAGCCCAGAAAGCCAACTGTATCCTGGGCTGCATCAAAAGGAGTGTGACCAGCAGGTCGAAGGAGATGATCCTGCCCCTTTATTCTGCTCTCGTGAGACCTCACTTGAAGTATTGTGTGCAGTTCTGGTGTCCTCAACATAAAAAGGACATGGATCTGTTGGAACAAGTCCAGAGGAGGGCCACAAGGATGATCAGGGGACTGGAGCACCTCCCATATGAAGACAGGCTGAGAAAGTTGGGACTGTTCATCCTGGAGAAGAGAAGGCTGCATGGAGACCTCATAGCAGCCTTCCAGTATCTGAAGGGGGCCTATAGGGATGCTGGGGATGGACTCTTCGTTAGGGACTGTAGTGATAGGACAAGGGGTAATGGGTTAAAACTTAAACAGGGGAATTTTAGATTGGATATAAGGAGGAAATTCTTTCCTGTTAGGGTACTGAGGCACTGGAATGGGTTTCCCAGTGAGGTTGTGAATGCTCCATCCCTGGCAGTGTTCAAGGCCAGGTTGGACGAGGCCTTGGGTGATATGGTTTAGAGCGAGGTGTCCCTGCCCATGGCAGGGGGGTTGGAACTTGATGATCTTAAGGTCCTTTCCAACCCTAACCATTCTATGATTCTATGATTCTATGCCATCATACTTCCACCACAGTGCAGCTGGACTTTTTCAACTATTTAAAATGTTCCTGCTTAAGCAAGTAAAATAAAATATGCAAGCCAGAACTGTTTTGTAACCTATAAGGTTCCTGAGTAAACATTTTCAAGGAGTATTATATGTAAAAACCAATGTATCAGAAGAAAATGTTATGATTTCTAGGGTTCTGTTTGATAGAGAAACAAGCTTGAATATCCTCTCAAATAATTCACAAAACCTGTAGTCCCTTTTCAGAAAGCATTGTCCACATTTTATTTTCTTTCTTTCTTTAGCAATCCAGCAGCTCATACCTCAACACATTGGCTAATTATGACTTATCCTGTAGGTGGAAAGAGAAAATAAGGCATTTCAAAGTGTTTTCAAGAAAATGTGTATTTGTTTCTCCAGGCACTTGAGCATGCTTAGTGAGACTGTTTAAAAAAGAAATTATGGAACCACAGGCAAACAAAAACAAATATTGGGTCATTCTTATTTGCTTTCTAGGTTTTTGAATCTTCAAAATTAATGTTTTCTATCTTTGCCTTAAAAATATTTATTTTTTAAATATATGCTGAACTTTTTTTTTACAAATAACCAGACTGAAGTTTTTAAATAACACAATGATCCTTTAATCAGTGATAATTAATAAGGGATTTAAAATCTGCAGAACTACTGGTACGTATTTTATTCAGGAAAGGCATAAGCACACAACAATATTTCTGTTCAAGTTCAAGCAAAGAACAGAATATGGTTAAGGTGGACTTTTTTTGCTGATTTTACACTGACTTCAAAAGATGATATTTAAATGACTAAATGCTCATAAAGTCTGCCAGGAAAGTTACCCTCCACATATTCTTTTTCTTTTTTTTTCTTTTTTTCTTTTTTATAATTGCACTTAAAAATGTTTCTACAACTAGGTGGTCTTCATTGTATAACACTAACATTTTTTATAAGGGTGCATGTACGTCAAGAATGCATTTTGCACCTCATAAACCAATGGTCTAAGCATAGCAAGATCTGCAATAAGATTGTCAGCTAACAAATCTGATTTGTTTCCTTGTCAATACAGAAAAAAAGAGGCACCAAGAGCACCACACAGAATTCAAGAGCAGGATCCTTATTTCTATATACAGAGGAAAAATTGTTTTCTATCAGCTTAGAATTGTTTTTGTTTTACTTAACTCTCAACATGTTCCAATAATGAAATTCAGTTTAATAACTAAATATGGAAAGATAGGTTGTTGGCCTCCTATATCTGAAACACCATATTTAGTAAGCAGTCCACCTGAAGCCTAATTGTCGGTTATATTAGACATACTCATTAGGGCCCAGTTAGCGATATGTAACTTCGAGAAACTCAAGCAACCAAGCATTTTCTTGAACATTTGTTTTTGTGTTTCCTTTCTGTTGTGGAGAGTTATGAAAGGGAAAATGCAGTAAAATATTATATAACTCACTAGAAAGACAAATTATGAAGGACATTTCCATGGCAGTGGGTGGTAAAATTATATTGGCCCTGAAGTTATAATTTAATAATTCTTTTGATAGTACAAGGCAATAACCCTGTTACTGGATGAAAACCAAAGTGAAGGTGTTTATAGAAAAAAGCTCCTAGGTCAAAGGTCTTGAAATTTATTAGCCTCAGTCTTAGTTAACATTAAACCTGAATTAGAAAGAATAACCTGCTTGCCATTATTTTTATAGTGACATTTTTAATTAAACAGTCACGTTATATTACCTATGAGGAAAAATGTTGAAAGATGGTGCAGACTATTAATAACTTCCAAGTGAATTGTTTAAAACTTATGTTTACATAATCTTGACCTTATCACTTGTTCACACTGCTCACCTTTTTCCAGCCTGACCTCAGACCATTCTGATTTTTCATCTAGGACAATATTTGGCTCTTTATTTTTGAATAAATGTCTACTTTGTAGTGTTGAGTTAATGATCAAAGAAAGGAGTAGAATTTCACCCAGTTGAGCAAACTATGCAAGTATAAATAAATAGAGAACAACAAAAGGTTTATTGCAGAAAATGCTGGAAAAATCTGCATGGATTCTCTCTGACCGAGAGAATCTTGAGCTGTGAAACACTCAAAACAATTTGAACGTATATGGAGTGAAAAATAAACATATAGGGCCTATTTTGCAATCATGGCTACCTAACACACACATTCAGGCATATTTAATGAATAAAATTCTCAAAGTTGCTAATAACTATATCATACTTGCATGCCTCGCTTTAGATGGAGAGACTTGGCTTTTGTCTGTTAAGTTTGAAAGCTGGGTACAGATATCCACAGCCAGCCCATAACAAATTACCAAAAAGAATGAGAAATATCTAGTTATAAATTGATAACGATACAGTGTTCTAAGACACTAATTGGATCAGATATTCTGTTGAGCTATAACTTGAATAATTGTCTGACATACTGCCCTCATAGGTAGAAATGTGTGATGCAGATTTTTAACTACTAATCATTAAACATGAAAATCATCACTATCTAGAAAAGAAGGACTAATTTAATAGGAAGTTATGAAAGCCTGTGAATATCTTCTGGACACAGTTTTCTTGATTTGAAAGTTTCTTCAAGTAGGTACAGTAATTTGAGATGTGTCAATCAGAATTACTGATATCAGTTCTCCCATCATAAATACGTAAGGACAATGCTCCCAGGACTTTGTCAGTCAGAATTAGAAAAACTTTATTTCCATGTCTTTTTTTAAGGATGTGTCAGGGAGGTGGAGGGAGGGGGGCAGGAAGGAGGCTGTAGCCCTACAACATGATCTAGAATTAGTCTTAATACTTTGTGATAGTAGAGGTGGGAACTCAGAAATTTAGTTGTACCAAACTGCTTTTCACAAACAAACCTCAAACTGAATGCACCCACCATACATATCTGTGATTTTTAGCTTAAACTTTTCTCTACTTAAAAAAAAAATTAAAAATTAAATGTTTCAATGTAAATATAAAAGATTTTTACATTTTTACACTACCTACTTACAAACCTACTGTTTTGAATGGTGAGTGTAACATCTGACTCTCAAGCACTGAAGTATTTCTCTTCAAAAGTCTGTGACATAGAATCACAGAATCACGGAATGGTTAGGATTTGAAAGGAACTTAAGATCATCTAGTTCCAACCCATTGCCATGGGCAGGGATGCCCCACACTAGACCATGTTGCCCAAGGCTCTGTCTGGCCCGGCCTTGAATACTGACAGGGATGGAGCATTTACCACTTCTTTGGGCAACCTGTTCCAGTGCCTCACCACCCTCACAGTAAGGACTTCTTCCTTACATCTAACCTGAACTTCCCTGTTTAATTTCAAACCCATTCCCCCTTGTCCTATAGCTACAGTCCCTGATGAAGAACTAGATAAGAACAAATTATTGTTAACATACCACTTATGATACTAATATGCTCACCTGAGATAATGCTTCTCATTTATATTTGCTAATAGTCAAATATCAAGATAGCTCCCTTCGCAGCAAGCCGGCTTTCTGAATCTGATACATAAGCATCTGTCTCTCCCTGTGGGAATAGCTCTACGGGTTCCACCACATGTCATGATTCTTTTAAGTTATGGGTTGCAACAACACACCTAGAGACCATTTATAGATGTAGCTTTAAGTTACTTCCTCAAAGTCATGCAAGATTTGTAGCAGAGCAAGAAATCTGATCCATTTCTCAATGCCCTAAATACTCTGTCCATAAACAGTCTATCCTCTTCTCTTTTTACTAACCTTCTTCCCCAAAGAAGCAGTAGGATGAAACAAAAATCCCAAGGTAGTTTCTCACAACTTTATCTTAAATTAAGGTCATGACAGTGAATGGCATTTGCACATTAAGTCATAGAACCTCCATTTATATCATTTTTATCTCTAGTAAATAAAATACTCCATAAAAAACATAAGCAAACATTCTAAGCTTTTCAGCACCTATGGAAAGTCTTCTAGGCAACTAAACTAAGTGCCCTGGCAGCTCTGACAAACCTGTAACTTTGTGTTTATTCTCAGTATGGCCACGTACCTCAACTTTCCATCTGTAAACTGAAACTGAATAAGCTAAGCCTTAGAGATACACAGGGCTTTTATTTTAGCGAAACATCAGTCAACTTTTGATTTAACTAATATCAATACCTTCTTTTTATCTTTTTCTCTTCCCTTCGTGTCATACTAAGCATATCTTTTAACAAATTAAAGGATCATTTGGACTTCTATATTTGAAATATAAAACCCAGTTAAACTGTGGAAGTCAGGAAGTATAGTGTGGTGGGTGAAATAGCATATTTTGGACCTGTGAGCATACTAGGGGAGCTGCACTGGTAATTTATAGCTGTCAAGGAAAAAAAACCTCTTGAGTGGTGTGACATTTTAGCTGTTTTGTTAACCCATGATTTTAGGTTCAGAGACTATTGGCAAGAAGCCCAGACACTTTGGACTGCTGCTGGCAGGCCCTGTCAAATGCTCTCCGGTTTATTTTCTTTGTCCTATAGACAGTTTTGTTGCAGAAAAGGAATGACCTCATTTTTAAGAACTTTGTTATTCAGAGCCTTTGATTTCATTTTCATTAATATTGGGAGAAGTAGAGAGTAGCAGATTTTAATTGGGCTTTGCTGAAGTAAAAAGGGAAATGTTTCATGCTGAGGATGTGTGGATTCTTGAATTATCAAATAATAAATTTCCAGGAAACTGAAATAACCACAAATATTTAGCTCATTGATTTACCTCCAGTTATTTGTTGGTCTTCTCTATGTATATCTATTCTCATCAGGAAAGAGATTCTTTGCTAACTTTAATTCAAAGAATAGTTAGAGTGAAGAGGCACTATAGCAGAGATGTTGGACAAGTCCAGTAACGTGTGCAATACTCAATTTCATTTGGCAAAAGTTGCAGCTGCATTAATGTTGACGAAAGCCTTGCTACTGATTCTATTCTTTGAGGGCTTGAACTTGCAAACTGGAGCTATTTATGTGAAGGACTCTAAGAAATATTTCCATTGATTGTTCTCAATACCAGGTGAAAATCACAGGAATTTAATCCCACCTACATCTGTAACTTCTGAGGGAGTGGATTAGTCCTGTTTACATAGACCAACACTACAGTCGTAATCTCTTTTCCTCCACAATAAAATTCAAAAGAGTAAAAGTAATGATATAATACAGAGAAATTACGTTGTTTGTATAATTTACTCACTGAATTATTCTGAAGTACTCCATTAAATTTACCTCAGCCTACACAAAGATAGAAAGGGAGATATGTATACAACAACTTCACCATTGTCAACATGGAAACATAAATGTCTTGATGTGAAGCCTACTCATCTGGTACTAGGTTTAGAAAACACTTGTTTAACATTCCTTTATTTATCCCTGCATATAGAGACAATTTTAGATGGTTATTTATTTCTTGGTTTTGATGCCTTAACCAGCTGTTTTCCTCTGGGTTGTTCTGGATTGCTCAGTTTTAGATTAAAATAAAACCAACATTTTTTTTAATGTTAGTGATGTGTTCTTTTGTATATGTGTGTTTGATGGCAGAAATCTGATTTGCTCTTGGTTCTCTTGGAAACGTGCTGTGTTGGCAACTTGCTTGTTATTTCTTGGATCATGCTTTTCATGTGTAATGCTTATGAATTCTTTACTGAATCCATCGCTAATTCTACATAGCTAATCCATAGCTATTTCTACAACCCTTCTTTCTTCTTTTTTTTTTTTTTTTTTTTTTTCATGAGTGAACGCATTTATTTTTAGTAAAATATCTATTCATCCACTACTGGGATTTCGGTAAAATATCTATTCTTCCACCCATTCATATGTTCTGAGATTTCTCTCCACAGAATACAAACTGTGTTTCCAAGGGTACTTCTGTCTTAAGGATAAGAACCTTTGCCTTGTAAGGTGCAGGGTTTTTTCACACTACATTTCTCAAAACTGAGATTAGGGGAGAATCTCTCTAAACCTTTTACGCCCATTAGTGTTTACCTACCATCATGTTTACTCTTAATTGATATCTAATAACTAGCTCCATACAGCAACAGTAGGCATATGGCTCTATAAAACATGCTAATCATTTACATGATAATATGAAATACAAAAAATAGTATATGAAATAAAACCAATCCATTTTACACAGTATCTAAACTGATAGAAAAGAGAGTGGTTTTCACCATATTGGATTAAAAAAAAAAAAAAGTTTTATGGTTGTCGTGGTTTAACCCACAGCCAGACAGCTTGTTACCCACTCCCTCCCTTCTTGCCCTCCCCCTACTCCTGGAGGGACGGAGAGGAGAATCAAAAAGAAATGCAACTCCCACAGGTTGAGATAAGAACAGTTTAGTAACTAAGGTATAACACAAATCACTACTGCTACCACCAATAATAGTAATGATAAAAGAAATAACAAGGGAAGAGAATACACCACCCCATCACCAGGTGACCGATAACTTGCCCCCCCACAGCCCGATCCAGCACCGACTCATACCTCCTCCAACCCTGCAGTCCACCTGCCCTTCTGGCTAACCCCCAGTTACCTCCTGGGTATGACGTGCTGTGGTATGGAATACCTCTTTGGTCAGTTTGGGTCAGGTGTCCTGTCTCTGCTTCCTCCTGGCTCCCCTCCTCCCTGGCAGAGCATGAGGCCCACAAAGTCCTTGGCCAAACCAAAACATCAGTGTTTTTCAGCTCTGTTCCCAGCTGAAAGTCAAAACACAGCCCTGCACCAGCTACCAAGAAAGAGAAAAATGACTGCCACTGCTAAACCCAGGACAATGGTTTAGTCAAGTCTCAAGCTTTTAAATGATTTACCACAAGGAAATAGGAAAACTCTTAACTTATCAAGGAAATGGCATTTCCACAGATGTGCAAGCAATTTGTAGTCCATAGACAGGGTGCTTTCTAAAACAAGTCTAACAAGACTGCTTTCTAAACAGCTTAATGATTGATAATTCCTCAGGGAAAGCAGAGGGGAGATTTGCTTGTAAAGGAGTACAAGAGATGAGGAAATTTGCATCCTTTGCATCCTTCTTTAAAATTATTTACACTACACTGTTCTCTCACAGCAATTAAATTCCTAATCTCATGACTCTCAGCTTTGCTATTTGGATAATAAAATATGATCAACATTTATCATATTTGATTGATATACTGTTTTATTTTATTCCTTGTTATGTGCTTTTCTAATCTTTGTTAGTGAATTTGCAAAAATAAAAAATTTTCCTTTTTTAACTGTCTTTTCCTGTTTGCTTATACCCTGTTTAGACATCTCTGAAAAACAGCTCTACCCTCCAGCATATTGTCTGCTTCCCACAGTTTCTTGTCACACAGAGTCTTGTGAGGAGTATACCCTACTCCATTCTACAGGTTGTTAATAAACACATTAAATGGTGTTGGCACCAGTACAGATCTCTGAGTGACACCATTAATAATCAGCTGCCAGGTGGACTTTGTTTCGCTAACCACCTCTCCTTCAGGTTGATGGTGCAGACGAGTTTCCAGTTACCTAATCATCCACCAGTCATTCAAGACATTAAGATTATAGCTTTGTGAAGAACAAAACAGAAGTCCATTTAGAACAAATATTCTAATAATAAATAATATTAATAATAAATAATATAGAATGTTATGAAGAAGACCTTGATAAACAGGTATAAAACATCCACTAATTTTCCCCTCATCTGCAAAGACAGTCACCTTTTCACAAAAGACAATGTAGTGATCAGGCTTTAATTTGCATTAATATATCAAAGCTGCCTATTTCCAGTCATCTTCTTGACCTTCTTGTATTTATATATGGCTTTGAAGAACCATTATTGTTCATAATATTCCCAAAGACTGAGGTTAGTCTACTATGCTCCAGTTCTCACAGACTGTCCTGGTAGGCTCAGGGATCCAAGAACTGAAAACAAATTGCTGAAAGAAGCAAAAAATACAGTCCATTAACACCCATTTCTGTATCTGATGTTGCTAGGTCCCCTGCGTCATTCAGCATTGGTCCCACATTTTCCTTTGTTTTCCTTCTGCTGCCCAGAAACTTAACACTCCTTGTTGCTCCTCATGGTCATCACTATCCTTAACTGCAGCTGAGTTTTGGTTTTCCTAGCATCATGCATAGAAACCTAGAATCCTAGAAACATAGAATCACAGAATCATAGAATAGTTAGGGTTGGAAAGGACCTTTAGATCATCAAGTTCCAACCCTCCTGCCATGGGCAGGGACACCTTACACTAAACCATGCCACTCAAGGCCTCCTCCAACCTGGCCTTGAACACTGCCAGGGATGGAGCATTCACAACTTCCCTGAGAAACCTATTCCAGTGCTTCACCACCCTAACAGGAAATAATTTCCTCCTTATATCCAATCTAAACTTCCCCTGTTTAAGTTTTAACCCATTACCCCTTGTCCTGTCACTACAGTCCCTAATGAAGAGTCCCTCCCCAGCATCCCTATAGGCCTCCTTCAGATACTGGAAGGCTGCTAGGAGGTCTCCACGCAGCCTTCTCTTCTCCAGGCTGAACAGCCCCAACTTTCTCAGCCTATCTTCATATGGGAGGTGCTCCAGTCCCCTGACCATCCTTGCGGCCCTCTCTCTGAGCATGCAAGCTCAGAAAATGTTTCAGTGTTTTCCTCCGTAGCCCTCTCCACTTCCACCTTCTATATACCTCTGTTCTATGTTTAAGCTTAGTCAGGTGATCTTTGTTCATCCACACTGGCTGTATGCTACATCCCCTTTATATCAGAATAGACCATTTGAGTTTGAAGGAAGTTATCCTTGAAGATTATCTGGTTCTCTTGGGTATGCCAAGCTTATCCTTGGACAAGCCTTAATATGCTTATATGAAGCTTAGGGCTGTGATTCTTTAAGCTGTCTGATATCTCTCAGGATCCCAAACTCCAAAAACTCATGGCTGTGTCAGTGAAGGATGCACTCAAACTCCACATCCCTGATCAATTACTTTTTTTTTTTTTTTTTTGTGACAAACAAGTCCAAATGAGTATCTGGCATCCTGTGAAGATATTGCTAATAGTGCGGGGCAAACATTTGTTCCTATAACACATGGGCATTTACAGAATAACCAGCTTTTAGCAAAAATATGACACATTTCCCTTCATACTAAAGCTCTAAGAAACATGATTGCCCTGTACTGCCATTTATTGGAGAAGGTGAAGGAGTGACCTAATCACAGTCTACAACTTCCCCAAGGGGAGAAATGGAGGCGCAAGTCCTGATCTTCTCTCTCTGGTGACCAGTGATAGGACATAAGGAAGTAGAATGAAGCTGCATCAGGAAAGTTCACAGTGAACCTAAGGAAAAGGTTATTCACTGAGACAGTGGTCCATTACTGAACAGGCTCCCAAAGGAAGTGGTGACAGCACCAAGTCTGTCAGAGTTCAGAAAGCATCTGAATGATACTCTTAGTCATATAGCTTAGTTCTGTGTCCTGCAAGGAGCAGGGAGTTAGACTTTTCAGCCCCTCCCAGCCTGAGATATTCCATGATTCTATTATTCCATGATTATTAATGCAATTATGTAGGCTGGAAACTACATATTTTTCTATTCAAATTTTTTAAACAAATTTATTGCTGGGAATTTTTAATTATTTTTCTAATGAAAATGTAAAAAATACAATAGTGATAACTATTTATATTCTCTAGAGTACTCTAGAACTTGGTTAGCTACATGCTTCGGGCACCTCCAGAGACCTTCCAAAGTTGTGTGACATAACTTGGCTCCTTTGCAGGTAAGGGAGCAGTTCACAGAGCAAAGTTCCTGGAGAGTCACAGATACATTAGGAAACCACATCCAAGACAGCCCTTCAAAACCTACTCTGTATCTTCTCCACCCTGTGCACCTGAAGTCCTAGAAAGGGTTATTTTTCTCTCAGGTATTGGCTTATGGCCTGAAGCCCTAAATCTCCAACAGTACAACTGTAATTTTTCACTTCTGTATATAACCCAAATTACACAACTTATGTTACTTCTGTTCAAACAACATTTAAGATAGGAAACAAACCTGCTAAGAATCCTGTGAACTTAATATTGAGAAGCCTGTCTTACTTTATGAAGTTGTCACATGAACATCAAATAAAAGTCACTAACAAATATGATCTAAAAGCCACTAATTCATTGATGTCCTCTAAAAAAAAACAAAACAAAACAAAAAACACCTATATAGCCTAATCCAGGAATAATCATCTCCTGCCACTAAATAGCTCACAAAAGACAACAGTTTTCTGCTAAAGACATTAAAATCTCACAATTAAGTGAAAAAAACACAAACCCTAACAAAAAAACAAACCCCAAAAGAACCAAAAGCTCTTTCTAATATTCTAACACAACTGACTTTTATGTTAACGTTTCCAAAATTGCTCTGGGGCCACTTTTCCTACAATTTTGGATAGAGTGTGTCACAGTTGTTTTTATGACCTCTGGCCATAGAATTACTAATTGCTATTTAAGTATAAAATCCCACTGGCAGTGAACATCCTTAATATCCACAGTAAAGTCATGGTATTTGTCTGCTTCTAAATGTACTTTTCTGCCTCTTAGAGTTTTTCTCTCTAATAATTTCATGTCATAAAATAAGAATCATTAAAAGCCTCTTACTTTTTCCTTAGGTTGATGACACACACTAAAGAAACACAAAATAATAACATAGGGAAAAAAATCCTTTTTAATATAGTTAATTTTTAACACTACTTTTAAAGTGTTTTGTTTGCAAAAGCCTATGACCAATATTTGTTGGAATTTTTCCAGCATGAAGACTTATGTACATCCATAACATTCATATGCAAATCTTCTGAATTGCTATGTTATGCTTTCCTTCTTTCCTTCAGGTTATGTTTTGGGGTTCTTTAAGTGTCTTTTAGTCCAAGAAACTATATAATAATAGTTATATAGAGAGTAGGAATAGGTACTGGATGTGGAGTTTCCCAATCTTTCATATTTCTTAGTCATTGCTATGAAGTCAACTTGCTAATTTTTTCTTCGTAAATAAAAGAATAGATAAGAGTGAACACTAAAAATGAAGAAAAAAACCCTGTGGCAACTCTGGAGCCAAAGTTAGCATATTTCTATTAAGGCACCCTTGTTAAACACTGCATCTATGCCAATGTGCTGTAGCTTGCCAGTCTGAGAAAAACAATGATACTTTTGAACATCAAGGTCCCACTGTCTTTTCCTCTCATTTCTTTACGACTGAACATTTCTTTAGGATCGAACATTTCTTTAGGACCGAACATTTCTTTAGGAACATCACATGCCACTGGAGAACAAGACCGCATTAGTGGAAAGTGACATAACCTGTATCTGTACAGAGTCACAGGATCTGAATATATTTAATGTATTTACCTTTCAATGGGAATCCCATTGTAATGCTTAGACAGAGGATGAAGAGCATCACAGTTGGCTCAAACTCATACCAAATCAAATGGATTGATTGTTTCAGATAAAATAAGAACTTTACTTTGTCCTACTGTCTCAAAGTTACCACTGCTGGCTATAGTAACAACCTGAGTTCTCTGGCCCCAGTTTTTATGCATGAGAAACGTAAATAGTTTAGATAGATAGTTTAGATGGACACTATTTAGGGAAAAACTGGAGTTCTTTGTAATTATACCTAGTGTGAACAGGCAACTTCTGAATTTCCTCTGATAAGGTAGTAGGATTGGTATTTGTTAATTGAGAATATAGCTGCAGATGTTATCTCGGAATAATGGTAGAAAGGAAATAAACTTTGTGTGCTGTAATGTCAGATTATCAGCTGTATAGGAGCAGCAGAATAATTTACACTAGTGAAAGATAATAGTAAATTTTAAAGAGAACATAAAGTTAGCTATGGCAAATAAATTACTGCAACTGAAAGAATGTTAGATATTTTTCTATGAACTACATACTAACTATGGTCAAAGTGTCAAAGGAGGAGTTTGGTTGATAGGACCATAGCTTAAGCTTTTAAATATTTGCATTGGGATTCACTATGGAACTGAACATTTCTAAAATTCGACTTACCTTTATGGTCTTGAGAATATATTTTAAAGTGTTAAAGAAGGAACCATAGAACAAATTTATAAAATGAAGCTTAAAATCTTACTATGGCTAGGTGGGTTTTGTTCAAAAGTTCCAAGAAGCTCAGATAGGATACTATGGATGTATTGACTTAATGCATGAAACATCACCTTGTCTCAGTGCCAGAAACACAGAAGAAAACAGGTAATTAATAATTAAATTATTATTTAAAAAAATCTCTTTTTAGGAGAACTTAGGAAACTACAGACTTTGATCTCCATAATTCGACAAAAGAAAAAAAACAAACAAATAGTTAAGATTCAAAGGTGAATTATATATTGGGGAAGAGTGAGAGGCTTTTTTAGGAAGAATGGTGATAGCTATTACCTAAGAAGTTTATTCACTCTTTAATTCAGTGTAAAAGACACCTACAGGAGGATTAATTTGTGTAAACATGGTGATGTGGAGAAATTTTGGGTACAGTGAGACATTCTGCTTAGGCTCTGGCTGCTATTGCTGGGCTTCTTGCAAATCCTGTCTCATATCTGTTAGCTCTATACAGTTGTCTGAAATGCCCTAGGGCATCTCTAATGGTCTTGGCTGCATTTAAACAGGTGCATCCAGCTTTTACTGCTCAGAGCAACTTAAAGTGTAATAAGACAGACATTCAATAAAAGGTAGGAAATGCAGGGTAGCACAATACATTCCCTTCAGAACATTCGTTAGCCTTATTGACACCATATGCCTCCCATATAATTTTTAAACTGAGCGACCGGGTGTTTTTTAAGAGACATTTTTGAGGATTGATTAGTGTCACTGTATCTGTCTGTATCTTCAAGATTGTTATGGTGACACAAGGTAATGCAAGGATGATTTAGAAAAGAAGGAATATAAAACCTTAGTCACAAATCCTGTGAATGTTATTTGGTCTACAGGATGGCCAAGCAAAGAAAAGCATGAACATCATTTTTACAGATATGGAGACTGATGATCAAATAGTTGATTGCAAATCATCCTCTTTTGAAAGCTGTATTCATTCTAGCTTTAAAAATTGGGACATTAAAAATCTTGTTTATACCATATTTTAGAGACAAAATGAAACCCATATATTCATATGACAAAAAGGTAAAGGATATTTATGGACTCTTAGTCTTTTAAATAATACATTATATGACATCCCAGAAGTGTTAGACACACCACGGAATCATTTCAAAACAGCAATGCACCAATGAGTTTTCAGATAGATCTTCACAACTTAACACTACTTTTTTTGCTTGTACACCCATCAAATAAAATTAAAATCCAACTTTTTTCTCGGACAAACATTTCGGAGCTGCTAATTAGTTATTGTAGAAACATAGAATCATATGTACATTGTTATATATATTAATTAAACCTCTCCTGTACTTGGTCACCTTGGTCAAAGGTGAGCAAAATAAATACAAAGGAGACTGAGGACTTTGTTCCCCAGTCATATAAGTTACATTGTTGTTTGCAAATATGCAAGATTAAAGGAGATTCCAGTGGCGTTTTAAATCTATTTTGCATTCATCTTGCTTTTGCGTATATGAATACAAAAGAGAACATTCTCTCAGTATCCTTATGTTTCCCCTTCCTTTCTGCTGTTCTAATTTCTTTTTCTATCTTCTTTTTTCTGCTTAGCATTTGAAATTTATTTTTTTCTTACCGGAGTGAGTCTTGTGGTAATGAAAACAACCCCATATGCAAGCTAATGGAACAATTTGGGGGATAATTTCTTCAGGTGTGGAGTGTCTGACCTCAGGAGCCTGACAGATACAGTTGCAGCATTATTAGCAGTCACTTAGGCCTCCAGGTGGAATTCAAGAGGCAGGAATGGCCATACATTTCAATCTGTGCAGTTAACCGACTTAGATTAGAATCTATTATTTATGGTGATTATCAGCCACTGCAGCTCTTGTAAATGGCGGTAGGTCAGTGCTTTGATAATAATTAAGGTATTCATTATAGGATAAAAACAGCTTTGATTCTCTCTTTTGAAACAGAATTGAACATAACGAACTGTAGGACAGAAGAAAATATTGCCAGAAAAATATGACACAGAGTTTTTTTTTTCATCTTGTTTATTCTGAAGCTGTGCTTTTTACAGCCTTCTATATTCATTGTAGCAGTAGAAATAAAAGGTCCCTAATGCATTCTTTTAAGGAGTTGATTAGAAAACAGTTAGTGAAATTTTGTGTATTTTTTTTACTACTGTACTCCAGAATGAGACACAATACATACAAAGTCTGAAATATGGAAGAAAATCATATATGCAAAGCATATCAACTTTGTACAGTTTGCTGTCTTTTTTATTGCATCGCATGATAAAGCCCCCTGTTGTTTGAGCCTACATGCTACTTTATTCTTTAATAATGCAACTTAAATGTCATGGATGTCTTACAAAGCTTGTGTTTATAAAATTTATTAGACAGAGATATGCTAAATGACTCCTAAGGGATTTGGATATTGCTGAACGCTGGAAAACCAATGAAACATAGGTAGGAGTAGCAGATTTTCTGAACTAAATCAGCCTGAGGATGTACCATATTTAGAGATTAAAGAGAAGGAAAGGAAATGTTTGGGTTTTTACTGCATAAAATGATTATTATGAATTAAAAGTTTTCTTAAAGTTGTTAGCAAACTGTCAGGTTTTAATGGAATTAATTTTGGCCAGTGACAATGTCTATCCATCATAATGTCTATCCATCAAAAGATACTTCAGCGTAAGGGACAGAGAAGTATCAAAACCAACCAGGTCAGTAGCAGTATGTAGCAATATACACTAATGTTATGAAAGGATAAGAAAAGTAAAAAGAAGTTGTGTCACGTACTTATGTTTCATTTATTCTTTATTCTCCTATATAGAATTGTACTGGTTTATAAGAGGTAAATGTTTCAGTTTGGACAAAATTTGCAGGTTTGCAAGACACAGCTCATTTTATCCCATAGGCAAAAAATGATCTAACTCTCCCCATCTATTCACAATGCCCTTCCTAGACTTCTAATGGTAAGGAATTGTGGGAAATGCAGGAAGGCAAGAAGGCGGGAATGAAAGGAAAGAAGGAAAGTGAGGAAAGTGAAGAAAGGAAGGAAGGAAAGGGAAGGAAGGGGAAGGAAGGAAGGAAGGGGAAGGAAGGGAGGTAGAGAGGGAGGGAGAGAGGAAGGGAAGGGAAGGGAAGGGAGGAACTACAGTCCGCAGTAATGTTTGAGTAATAGAAGCAATTAAACCCCTATGCTTTGGATCAACTGGTCACACTTTCCAGTATGTTTGTAATAATCTATGGAGTTGATCTTGTGGCTGCATTTTCCAGTAATGCTATGTGACTTCTAAATAGATTCTTTACTGATTTTGATTTGCAATTACCAGAAAATGCTGGTTCACTGTCAATGTCACATCTGACTCTGAGAATTACTAAAATAAATAGTTTGGCATGATGAATGAGAATAGACAAGTGTTAATGATATTGTCAAGCTTAAATGCAGTTCCCAGAAAACTGTGTGCAGTCTTAGATCACCATTCATCTTAAATGAAGGTCCTATTATTATTTTTTTTCAAAGAAATAATAATTGAGAAAGGCAAGCTCAAACAACAGCCCATCACAGAAAGTGTTCTCCTTATTAATAACATAATGGTCAGGTTTCCCTATCACTTCTCTTCTGTGGAATCTTAAAAAGATTCTTATTTCAGTCATCAGTCAGTCAACATTCAGTTTCAATCTTCCACTTGTTCGTAGTTGGATTAAAAAATCATTTGTTTGATTCTGAAAACTATTCTATAAAACTTGTAACACTTTACAAAAATAAACAGAAGGGATGGAAATATTCCACTGTCTTTCTTCCCCAAAACTTCCTATTCCATTATATTCTCTCTCCGTTTCATTTACCATTTGCAAACTAGGTTATTTTCCTAAAGGAAGAGTCAGAATAGAAAGCAAAATGCTTTAAAGCCTGCCTACTGATTTAATCTTTATTAGTCTTGCTTGATTTTAATAGAAACTCTGAACTGTCCAAATTGACTTCCATTTTTCCCAGACTTTTAAAATAGCACAAATACTAAGGAACAATTAAAGCTGAGAATAAATTCTAAAGGAGAATTTGCCAAGCTTCTATTCAAACCCTCTCCTTGTATCATATTCTTTCTTTTCCTCCTTGATATTAATTTCCACAATGTTAAGAAGAGCAAGAAGAAAGTTTTATTTCTGTTGAAATTACTCCCTGAAGACACATTCTGGTTGTTCCCTGTGTCACAGAACTACAAAAGTAAAAAATAGATTTTTTTCCTTTTTTTTTTTCTTTCTTTTTTTTTTTTTTTACAGCAGTGCAGTTCCCACCTGGAGACTGGGATACAGGCCTAATTTCCCATTCAGTTTTGCCTATATTTGAGGCTCATGCAAGAGAATTTGAATTCAGTTAGAGTCAGGTCTCAGGTTTTGATTATCACTGAACTGCTGAGGTTTGCAAGGACCTCTGGAGATCATGTAACCACCCATTTGCTCAAACACAGTCAGCTAGAGCAGGTTTTTCAGAGTATATCCAGTCATGTTTTGAACACCCCTGAGACTGGAGACTCCACAAATGTTCTGAGAAAGCTGGTTTAGTGTTCAACCTCCCTTACAATAACATTAATCTATTCTGCTTAAATAAATTTCCTGTATTTCAGTTTGTGTTCATTGCCTCTTTTTCTGTTACTAGATACCACTGAGAAGAGTCTGGCTCCATCCCCTACCATTAGGTATTGATACATAAGGTCTTCCCTGAGACTTCTCTTCTGCACTCTGTAGAGTCACAACTGCCTCTACCTTTCCATGTAGCTCCAATGCTCCAGGGCCTTAATCTTCCTCATGGCCCTTCAACCAAACTCACTCCAGTATGTCTATGACTCTCTTGTACACGGGAGTCCATCACTGGACACAGCACCTGAGATGTATCTCACCAATGCTGAGTAAAGGAGAACCGTCTCACTTGATATGTTGCCAATGCTCTACCTAACTATGCCCAGGAGGCTGGTAGCATTCTCTAGTTTTTTTCTCTTACCTGTTTGATCACCTTTCCTAAGCTGTCTTCAGTGTTCTGCCCAGACACCATTTCATTCTGCTGCTTTGCTTCTCTGTATCCACCTTTTTCCTCTGTTGCCTTTCTACTCTAGTGCTCCTCCTGCTTTTGTATTTCCATGAAGTGTAACATGGAACACTCAGTGCAAGGAGAGATGAACAAAGTATATTTTTCTGTTGACTATGGCTTAGGCATTGTATTGAAGAATCTCACAGTGTTAATCCATCAGCCTTCTCTTTCCCCTGCTCTGCTTGGGCTGCGACCTGGCAAAAGGCCCACAGGGAGCTGTATATGACAACCCAACACAGTGCTTACAAAAGAGGAATTCTCTGCCAAGCTCAGTCTGCCTCATCCAAGTTTAAGGGCATGGGAGTCATTATACTTTTACATTTATGCCAAGATGAATCAGTCACATTTTACATGGAATGAAATTCAAGTAGATCTTCCCTAAAGTCACTAGAATACTGTTGTGTTGCAACTACCAGTATGTAATGTCCATGAGTCATGTTATAAATGTTCTGAAATAAGTTAAAAATTATGAGATTTAAAAATAGTACATGTAGAGATTTATTTAGTTTTGGGGTTTTTTTTAATTTTTCCTACTATTTCTAAACCTTAATATTCACGGTTTTTAAATTTAACTCTGAGGACTAGAAGCAAGCTATTTTTATTTTGAAATTACAGGCTCTGTTATATTCAAGTAACCGCAGTGTCCAGTCTTTCAAAAGGACTCTGAATATCATGAGGTTTGGCAATTTTGCCACAAGACTTCATTCCTTTGGATATTCTGACAGGCTGAAAGCAAAGCATAAGACCAATACTTATTAAATCTCTACCAGCCCATATTTCTTTTTCTATATTGTTTCCCTGAACTGCTATTTTGCTGTCCTTAACTTTGACCACATTGCCATAAGAGTAGGATACTGGCATGCTTTATTCTGTCCACCCCAAAACAGATCCAATGTGAATGAAAACCACTCCTTTTTGTTAACTAGCTAGGCTAGCAACAGGGGAATATTTTAGAAACGTTCAGAAATTTCAGCTGCTTCTTTTGATCCTTATTCTAAAAGGAAATCTATATGAAAGTATGAACTTCTATTGGTTATGACTTATTTTGCAGAATGAGTGATTTGTTGGTATCTGACTTCATCAGTGTTCCATGAAGTTTTTTGCCACCCAATGGTCACTGAAAGTTAACTGCGCCCAAACCCCCCCCCCCCCTTTTTATCTGGTTCTGCATTTTGTCCCACTATATTTGTACCTGAGCTGATGAAGTGAAAGCTCTCAGTGACTTTTATGAATTTTATAATAGCTCTTGAAAATAACATGATGCTGTTCCATAGCTAATAACAATGACCCTAATAGCTTCAAGGCATTTAACATCAGATGTCTGGAAATGGATCAAAAGATTTAACCTTATACACCCTGGAAAAATAATTCTCTGTATGTTTTCAAACAAATATGGACTCTGCTCATGTTATCTTGGTTCCTAGGGCTCGTACTGAGCACTGAAGAGGGAAAAAAAGGTGAATAAAACAACACTCCTACACAAACAAAATAGAAAGGAAAGGTCCTTTTGTTGCCTGGCAAATTGAACACTGAAGTGTGGTGACTGGGTCAAAGTCAGCTCTTGAGAAAAATCAATACCACTTACTTCCCAGGGTTTTCTCCTCTTTACTATGCCCTAGTCTCCAACGGCAGCCAAAATCCAAGTCTGTGCTGGCTCTTCGCTATGAGGAATATCCAGATACAAAAGAAATTGTTGACATTTCTTCTGTTTAACCTGACAAATCATCATTCAAACTGTGTAGTCAAACAATGAAAATCAGAGAATGACCAACTTTAGACAGTGCATGATCTCACCTACAGAATTAAAAGGAAAAAGTCTCCTCTTTTTTTTTTTCTCACTCTAAAGCAAATATCCTACAAATTTTCTAACAAATTAACCTGTAGATCTTTTGTTTAGTCTTTGCCATTTACAAAGACTTATATTTTCTTTTCACGTCTTGCCAAGAAAAAAAATGCTGTGAAAATCCTGAAACAGGAATTTCAAAAAAACATATCAAATCCAAGGTACAATAAAAAGTATCCAGTGTCCTGATTTTAAAGTGTTTTGAGGAATATATATACACTTATATTTTCCTTGCAGTAATTTTTATCTAAAGCATGCGGATAATAGTAAGATTTTCAAAATACTTTCAAGGCTACCTGAAGCTAAACTTTGGGAACTTCCATATGCAGAAAGATAAAGTAAATATCTTCTGCAGGGGTTACTTGACCATTGAAGCTATGCATTCATAATAAAAAGTACTGTAATATATGTTTATTCCCCCAGTCTACCCTCCACTGCAGAGGAAACAGAAAGGAGAATGAAAGAAAATCAGCAGAATCAACAATCCAGCCCGTGAAATATTAGTCACCAGCTCTAAAACAGTACATGAGAACTGGTCGTTTGCAGTGGTTTTAAATATCTGGAGCAAATGAGGTGACATGGCACGAGCCAGATTTTCTTTGCAGGAGAATACTGAGCCTTATTTGTGATTTGTCTGTGGGAATAGTTGCATAATATACTCACAGCAGAATGTATTTTTGACTTAATCATCCTCCACTTTTTCCCAAAGTTATACCTCTGTAACAATTGTATTACAATTCTATTATTATTAAATTTTCCAGGAATTAGTATAAGAATTTAAAGTAGACCAGAAAAATATAATGCATAACTGATTTGATCTAAAAGACATGTCACTCTATTGGGTTTTAATTTTCAAAGTCTCTGCTTATACAGCCTAATGGTTGCTGTGATGCCACAGAACGGCCTGCGTTACTCAGAGAAGACAGCTTGTGCACTTCCATGAAAACAGGACATTTCTCCAACATCCTATGTGCTCCAGTGTGCATGGAGAAAATGCAGTAATATGTATAATAAGCTTATAAAAAGGGATGTTTTCTAGGAAATTTCAAAAGAGTATATTTTGAAACCTCACTAATTTATTATGCAGGATTTTCATAGCGACTACAAGAATGTAAAACCAGAAATTTATAGAACTGTGCATGGAGTTGCACCTGCTTTTATTTTTTTATTATTTCCTTAGTGACCTATTAACATAACTTGGATCTATTCCTTTCTGTTATATTCACAACTCTCTTTATTCATTCAGTGAATAAATCATTTTGTCCAAGAGTAAAAACATAAATCAGAAGATCAAGGTTAGATGTTAAGATTTGGTTATCTGGCACATGAAAGAATGTTCAGCCTGGAGAAGAGAAGGCTGCGTGGAGACCTCATAGCAGACTTCCAGTTATCTGAAGGCGGCCTATAGGGATGCTGGGGATGGACTCTTCGTTAGGGACTGTAGTGATAGGACAAGGGTAATGGGTTCAAACTTAAACAGGGGAAGTTTAGATTGGATATAAGGAGGAAATTCTTTGCTGTTAGGGTGGTGAGGCACTGGAATAGGTTGCCCAGGGAGGTTGTGAATGCTCTATCCCTGGCAGTGTTCAAGGCCAGGTTGGAGGAGGCCTTGGGTGATATGGTTTAGAGCGAGGTGTCCCTCCCCATGGCAGGGGGATTGGAACTTGATGATCTAAAGGTCCTTTCCAACTCTAACTATTCTATGATTCTATGATTTATCTCTTACTGAGTATCTGCAATTACTTTTATCTTTATTCAATTGCTGTTTTGATTGTATGAGCAGTTCTTGTTCTCAGAGTCTCTGCTGTGAAGTTGTCTCTTCAGCTGCTAAGATGAATACGTCACTTTCAAATTAAGGCAGATCTTATTTGTGTCTGTGTAAAAGTAGTTAAAATTGGATTTCTTATTGAAAAAAGAAAAAAAGAAAAAAAAAAAGGTTTGTTAAAATCCTTTCTGGACTTGGTTAAATTTTCTCCATTCCTTTAAGATGCTTATGCCACAGACTCATAGAATTGTTAAGGTTGGAAGGGACCTTAAAGATCATCAAGTTCCAACCCCCCTGCCGTGGGCAGGGACACCTTGCACTAGACCATAAGCTCAATGTCCAGTCCAACCTGGCCTTGAACACTGCCAGGGATGGGGCATCCACACCTTCTCTGGGCAACTTGCTCCAGGGCCTCACCACCCTCAAAGAATTTCTTCCTAATGTCTAATGTAAATGTCCCCTGTGTCAGTTTAAAAGCATTCCCTCTTGCCCTATCACTACATGCCCCTGTAAAATGTCTCTCTCCAGATTTCTTGTAAACCCACTTTAAGTACTAGAAGACAGTTATAAGGTCTCCCCCAAGCCTTTTCTTCTCTAGCCTGAACAAAACCAACTGTCTTAAGCTGCCTTCACAGTAGAGGTACTCCATGTCATCTTAGCTTACATGACAAGACCCATTTTCTCATTGGTTGCAGTCATTTGGGTAAAATATTCGTTTGATTAAACGTCTCTGGTGTAGACAACCATGGGGAACTATCCATTTTAGTTCTCCTCTGGAGTCAGAGAAGTTTACACAAGTAGAGTCATTTGAGTCTTGGCCACAACTCTTTTTCATATTAGAATATAAACCTGAAATAAATACCCCCCCCATTTCTTTCCATTCTCTATAAAGAGAGCGGACGATGGCAATCTCACATGAAGACATCTACCTGCTGCCACAGTCTAATGAAATACATACTATATTTTTATTAATAGTGTTTACAACGATCTGTAATAAATACTAAAACAATTAAAATAGCAATTTTGACATTCTTTCTTATAATATCTTCTGGTTTCCTAGTAGATTGATCTTGTGCAACTAATAGTGTTAACTTCTTTTGTGCAAGACATTTGTTCAAAATTCATAAACATTCATAAATAGATTTCATTCATAGCTTCCTATACTATGTTCTTATATGTGTTTAAAGGCATGCAGTGTTGTCTCAGGATAATACTGTGGGAAGGAGTAAGTCACGCTTTGTATTTCTGTTCTACACAGAATAGACTACCTCAACAGATTGGACAAGGTGGGAACTGAGACATCCAGTGGAACTAACTACTGGCTTGTGATAGTATGTGGGATGAACTAACTTTGTCCAACAGGGAGGAGTTATATGAAGGAAAGTGCAAGAGTAATAGTTATACGTAAAAATTATACCCCAGAAAGCAGAGGACGGAGAGCAGGTCAAAGGTAGCAGACAATATTTGTGAAGACTTGGAGACAAAACAGAAGAATTGGAAGTGAATGGCACATATATGAACAGGCAGAAGTTTATTTGAGTATTGTAAGTGATCTACAACAAAAGAATTAATTTACATGCAGAAAAGTATGTATCTTAATTCACACGGAGATTTAGGTTGCTTCTTTGAGAGGTCACATTAAGTGTTATTTTCAGGCAGATGGTTTCATATTTTCATGAAATTCACTGTTTCAAGAATACTTGGAGGGTAGTGTTGTGTTCCTTTTTAAAAGAAACATTTCACCGTAACGAGAAACATACTTTTTTCATACGGCCTCTGTGAGAAATTTCAACAAGTATTAGCTAATGTTCAATAAAATGAGGGATTGTAAAAGGAAATATATGTGACAGATATGTACCTTGTAGGTTAGCAACTGTGGGGTTGCCATTGCTTGCAGCAGCTCACAATCTATGTGCTAAGCTAACAACACAAGTATCAAGACCCATCAAGCTTTGTCTGGACTTCTCTTGGTCTAGCTAGAAAATTGTTTTAGCTTGTAACAGCAATTATCAAAAGATGAGGTAACCATTACTTATTCTGTTTTAGCTTCTCTTTTGCTTTGCAAAATGGTGCAGTTTAACAGTTTTTGTTATACATATATTTCTAACAGATACTAATATCAAGTGGTCTTTCTGTGAAGAATGAATTATCTTTCATCATAGAATAAAATGCAGCTGTGGTGAGTTGAAGAGAAAAGGTATGTGTTTCTGTCAAAGACTGTCATGGGTTCAGCAGTAGCAGTCATTTTTCTCCTTCTTAGTAGCTGGTGCAGTGTTGTGTTTTGGCTTCAGTCTTGAGAACAATGCTGATAACACACCAATGTTTTAGTTGTTGCCTGTAATGCTTACCCTGATCAAGGACTTTTCAGTCTCTCATGTTCTGAGGAGGGACACAAGCTGGGAGGAAACAGAGACAAGACACCTGACCCAAAGTAGCCAAAGAGGTAGTCTATAACACAGCACATCAGGCTCAGTATATAAATTAGGGGGAGTCACCTGGAAGGTCCAGATTGCTGCTAGGGTCGGGCTGGGTATCAGTTGGCGGGTGGTGAGCAATTGTTTTGTGCATCACTTGTGTTTATTGTTGTTCTTTTCCTCTTCCCTTTTCAGTTTTATATATTCTCCTCTTGTTATTTCCCTTATCATTATTATTAATGGTGGTAGCAGTAGTGGTTTTGTGTTATACCTTCGTTACTGGACTGTTCTTATTTCAACCCGTAGGATCTACATTGTTTTGATTCTCCTCCCCATCTTGCCAGCAGCCAGTGGGGAAGAAGGGGATAAATGAGTGAGTGGCTGAGTGGTTCAGTTACCAAGTGAGCTTAAACCACAACAGAGACATTGAAGCACAGGAGCACAGGCACAGATTGATACTGGAGGTCTAAGGTTGTAACAATTCACCAGTGGTCATTGCAGGTCATCAAAAACATGAACCAAGTGGCCAGGTATAACCTTTGAAATAATAAAGAGTACATGTACACTACACTTTAAACACATCCTATAAATTTGGATGCAAAATTAATTTACAAATAAAAAAAACAAGTTGTAGAGCAAGTCAGCTGACAAATGAAAATTACCTCAAGCACTTGAAAGAAACTACTCTATTAGTATCTCTAATGAATAATTTGCTTTATAAACTCACTCTTTGACACTTCAGAATTTACAAGGCAGCAAGAGGTATTAATATTTTCAAATGTTGTAAAATCTTTGATCAGAGTTCGTTGTTTTTTTTTATAAAGATCCCAGGCAAGCAGTATGATTTTTTAAGAAGTCAGGCTTTATCAGTTCCACTGTTTCCAGAAGGACTTTTCCTTGCTTCAGCTGAGTCATGAAAACCTGTCGCTTTTCTACCATTTCCTGCTTCCATGGTACACATTCATGTTTCCATGGGGGTTTTTTTGGTGGCTTTGTGTTTGGTTTTGGTGGTTGGTTTTGGTGGTTCTTTTCCTCATTATGAATAACTTCATCATTGCAAGACTAGTAAAAACTTCCTTTTCAGTCACTGAGGAAACAAGCAAGGGAATAATTAACAAGAAAAAGGATCTTCTTCTTCTTTTCTAAAAAACAAAACAGAAGAACATATTGCAGCAGCAAACAACATAGTTTTGTTGGACAGTGTATGCTTCTTACTACCTCAAATATTTTACAGCTTCACAGGGGATTTTTAGTCATAATTTTGCAAAGTTATTTTCTGTATTCTGTTTTTAATTAAATGATTTTACCAGTGTAGGGCAAGCATAACTCATACCAACCTATAAGTCCATGTTCATTCAATACACCTGCTTCTAACACCACTTGATTATAACAGTATGCCTGGTACAGCCTTTTCATGCTATATTTTTTTTGTTTATTTTTGGAAGAAAATATGTTTCTGCCTAGGTCAGGCCAGTGGAACATCTGATGAGGCCAAATATTTTTTTTTACACCTTGAGCAGCAGGTTCCTCTGATGTGATGGGAAAGTCTCAGAATGATCTATGCAATTTCCAGAGCTGTGAGTCCCTTGAGCATAAGCATGTTCCTGCAACTCAAGATGGAAATCTTTCAGTTTAATTAGTTATCCTATAGATATTTCTCTATAACCTCTCCTCTACTAAATCCTTCCTGACATCTACAAACAAAACCTCACTGCCTTGGAATGAACCAAAACCGATTCCCTGTGACTGATCTCACCAATAAGCTTGCTGTTAACAAAGGCCTTTAGATCTGACAGAGGGTCTGTGCCATGGGGCCTGAGGGTTATTGCAGTTCCCAGGTCAGAGTCCTCTGCAGTGTGCAGATGCTTCAACTAGCACTGTCTGTTTAATTAATTTCAGTCTGCTTCACCTATTTAAGCTTTTCACTTGCCTGCTGTTTTCCCTATCAATAAATACAAGTAACAGATTACAAAAAGAGAAATTCTGTATGGAGCAGGATGAATCATTTATGCTAACATTATTAATCTCTTTCTGTCATTACACTTGAGAGTTTGTATGCAACACAACAAATTATTTGAACACATTGTACTCCTCACATAGATAAGGTTTTCATATATAGGCAATACATATGTTTGCAAATATAAAATAGATTAGGGTATATCCTTCTATAGACACACAGCTCTGTGAATATGAAATACATCAGGATATACCCATCCATATACCCACAACTCTTAACATTATATATTTATAAATCTACCTAATTTCATTTAAGCATGTTACAAAATTTAGCTTTATCAGAAACTGTCAAAATTTGTTTGTGTAAGAAATAATTCTAGCTTCAGGCAGGCATGGAACTCCATTTTGCTACAATACTACAGAAACAACAAAAGTAAGCTGTATTGGTGGAGTTATACTGACTTAACTGTGACAGCAAAGCATCTGAGTGCAAACCCTGAGCTTGTACAAACAAAATATGTTTTTCTAGGACACTTGAGCTACCTTTTCCAAATCCATATCAGCATTAGGACTATAGCTCTTCAGCATAAATAGCACTATATAGCAGTCCTACAAGCAAAGGTATGGTTTTAGAAAGTGGAGGGAACAAGCAACTCATCACCACTGGAAAAGAAGGTCTTGATCCCATCCACTCCCTCACCTTGAATGAGCTTCCCTGTTATCTGGAAAAATGGTTTGGTCATGCTGTACTTCTTAAAGAACTGATTTAACTAACTGACCAGAAGAAACTATTTAGTTTTCTGTCCTGTTAGTTAAACAGTCCCAAACGAGACTCAGAATAGCACTAGAGCTGACACAAGGGAGGAGAAGAATCTGTAAGACCATGAGTGGAGGCAGAGAGAGAGGCCAAGTCAAGGGACAAGAGAGAAACACCATCGTTTTTCAGTGTAGTAAATTATAAGGTCAGCACAGTTGCATGAGGAAGCACAGCTCAGGGATTTTTTGCAGTCAAAATCTAGCAAGTGGGTACAGGAGACACAGCAGGTGACAATAATTAGGTGAAGGAATATTGCCCAGTTTTGAATCAGCTCTTTTTGTCTCACTTTTTGTCTGACTTCAAAAATGCAAACATATTATTAATAGTCACAATAGCTCATTAACCTTTTTTTTTTTTTTTGAGAGGTTAATGCTCGTCCCTTTGTTTTGGAACTTATAACCACTAAATTCTCATCAACAGTCTTTTGAATGTGAAGGAACAGCAGAAAAAAAATACATCAAGTGGTTGTGCTGTTGAAATATCAAAGCATGGGAAGTTATAAGAAAGCTACTTTTCATTACTTTATCATGATGTTGCAAGATGAAAGCAATGTAGCTTTCTGTGAATATCATTTCTCTGGTAGAAGAATGATATTCCTCAAGTATGAAGTGGGACACAGTTTTTGAAAATTACACCCAAAGCTAAAGACAGGAAGAAACCCTGAATAAATGGACCTGTGATGAAGGGAGTCTGAAAGTCTTTTTTTTTTTCCACTTAAGGCATACAAGTTTCAAGAGCAGGAACACTTGCTAACTCAAAGATAAACAGAACAATAAGTCTTTTTTCTACAAAAGATAGAAATCAAAACTTTCCTTTAGCAAATGTGATTAATTTTGGTCTTTTATATGGAGGAAAACACGTGAACAATTTCATGTCTTTCTTCTTTTGTCTCTGAATAGCAAAACATTAATTCCTCTTTTTGGTTTTCATATGCAATATGAAGTTAATTATTCTCAACCTTAAAGTCCAGAAATAAATAAAGACTTCTTTCTGAATATTGATAATATTTTAAAAAGAAATGGCTCCACAGTGAAAATGTGTCACATTTAGGTGTCTTAGTAAGCAATAAAATATGCTTTAAAAATAAGCACTGACATCTCTAAACCAGCTTTCTTCAAACAATTGTCAGATAAGATGATCAAATTTAATATTCGTTTAATAGAAATTTGGCAGACAGACCATACATTAATTTTCTTGCTTATATTTACAAACATATTTACCATACATGGTTCATCCCTTTCTCATCACTTTTCACTTTTTGTAAGCTCAAAGTAGCTGACCTTGCTCTGCAGAAAGAGCTACTTGTGGCAAGCAAGCTGGTCTCTGGGAGCCTAACACTTATTCAGCTGTTGGCTATGTAAGCACCATTTTACTGTAATTTGTCAGAGAAACAGAAGAATCCCAATTATCCATGTGATTGAAAGAATATGCAATAAACTACTAAATCTGCATATTCTAAATAACCCTGCTGCCATATTTCTATGAAAGGTTCTTTCAAATTAATAAAAATCGTAGCATGACAGGTACATTCATCTGCAGTTGATGGGTAGTGATGAGATGACAAGCAGCAGTGAAATAGTTAAAAACACTGGCATTTAAATTAATCTTCAAAGTTGACTCCTCCAATTAAGATGAGTGGAGGATGTCTAGAATTATATTAGTGCTATTGTTTCATTCTTACTATACCCATAAAGACAAAAGTACATGCATTTACATTGTTAAAGCTATATATTCATCAAAATGTAATTAAAATGATTAACCAAGCTTTGAATCTTGGAATACTGGATAAGGAAAAGTTTAAGAGCATTTTGTTCCAGTAATAGATTTCTGATGTCCAGTAAAATATTTTGCCATGAAAACTTTCTACCTTTTTACCTCTTATATGTGACTCTTAAAAGTCACATATTTTATGGCACATGTGCTATTTGACTAAATAGCCACAACATTTTAGCTGGAGAAAAGTAAGTACCTAGCATGAGATAAAGAAGGTTGGTTCAGCCACTCTGTATGAAGTTTCTGCAGCACAGCCTGTATGTGACTCTCTTAAGTCTTCCCAGAAATTCACACAGCTGGTGCGGAATTTGGCAGCTTGCTAACTGCATGGTATGTGTTTCTGGGAATGTCTGGCATTTCTCACTGCCTACTCAATTGATACAGGGTGCTATATGAAGTCCTGACTTTTTAAAGGCCTGCAGTGCCCTGGCACTGGAAGGAAAATCTGCTTTTTCACCCAAAGAGCCAGGGACCTTTCAGCTGGTCTCCAGCTTGCGCAAAGGGAAGGACTGCTTGGGCTCCTGCTCTGCTCAGCTCTCTGCAGCATACATTAAGAAGCTGGCAGTTTGGTTTTGGTTAGTTTTTTCCGAGGTGAGTGCTAGACCTGATAGGAAGCCAAAAGAATGATATACGATTTAAATTCTGAATTCTGTATTTATTCGTTATGTGCACTCTAAGAGAGAGTCCTTACTGGATGCAGGGGCTGGGACCCAGCATACAAGCATTTCTCTTTATTCTCACTAGGGACAGACTTAGTTCACTTTGGAGAGGAACCCAGATCTAAATAAACACATGTGCAGTCATAGGACTCTAGCACTAACCAAGTGTTTATAACAACATGACAGTACAGACAAACTGCAAGAGCTTTAAGTTATCCTGCAGATCCCAGTAGCTCTGGGGTGCTGGTGAAGTATAGTACAAGAGAGAAACAATTCAAATTCATATAACAATTACTTGATGAAGAGGTGAGATGACCGTCTCATGAAGCATACTTAGTAAAAGGTTCACCTCGCGCATTAGAAATGTTTCCATTTTATCCCACTTTGACCACCTAAAGTGGGATTTTCTGAATGCTAGTCACTGAAATTGTTCAAATCATCAGTGAAGCAAGATAGCCACCTCAACCTGGGTATGCTCTCCTCAGAGGAGACAAATCTTTTGGAGGTATAATGCCTCCCTACAGAAAGAAAGGAGCCTAAATGAGTAGCTTACATCCAAAGCTTAGCAGCTAGAAGCTGGATCTGGCTGAGCTGAATCCCACCCTAAACTGGTGTGCAGCTCCTCTCTCTTGGCCCTACATAGTTCAGGAGAAGCTGCAGCTGTGCATTTATTTATTCTTTCTTCATCCTTGGTGGGATCTTGGCTGCATACAATCTTCCAGCATGTTTACTGAACACAGTTGAGACAAGGGGGAAAGAGGGTGATGAGGTTGTAATTTCTTCTGGTATTGGACCAAAGTAAATCTGGTATATCCCTTTTCCACAGCAGTGAACTTGGAGGTATATATCTGCACCACATCACCTTTTTGGATGACTAAGGACTCAGTCTAAAATCACAAGATATTCCTTGTACAAAACCCATTTCTAAAAATAATTTTACACTTTTTTCTTACTCCTCAGTTGTCAGTGGTGAAGGATCTTTTTATCTTAATCCTTCTTTGTCTGTACTTTATTTAAGAGGTGTTCTGTAAAGCTTTCAGCATTTCTCCATGCAGCTGAAAATGGAAAAAAAATTTCATGTTGGCTGTACTCATTGTTCCATTTCTACTAGTAAGTAGAAAATACTGCCTCACAAAAGCAAACTGTTGTTTTGTCATCTGATTCTCTTATTAATATATTTTAATACAATATTCAATTATGTTCTCTGTATGACTTCACTTTCACAAAGCTCAGATTAAAAAAATTTATCACATTTCTGTTTATTTATTTGACTATTTTACATCTACTACTCCATTTAATTAGTACCTTCTAGTTTAAAACAAAATATTTTATTTACTTAAATCACTATCACAGAAGTTTTTGGGAATATTTTCTTAATTTTTCTGTCGGATGCCTTCAGTAACTTAGATATCTTCACCCCCAAACCAATTATTCCCTTATCATAATTTCTTCTGTTAAATATTCCTTTATTGTATTGGGAGCTTTTTATCTCTGCCAATAATTATTACCTTTAGCAGAGTTTGCTCTTTCCTGGAGTTTGACATTGTAACAATTTGTTTGCACACTAACTTATTTTTCCATCTAATTTTATGGCTTGGGGGAAAAAAAAGGTTTAATGTTTTATTCTTTCCCTTTAAGGATGTAATGTCAGAGTGCAGTGCCATGATTAATGCATGCATTTCTTTTACTCTAATTAAAACCGTTAAGCGAGGGAGACATGTCCAGTGATTAAGCATCAGGGATTATGAGTTAGGAGCTGGGAATTCAGTGGCTCTCTTCGCATGGAGTTCTTAGGTAGACACAAGCAGGCTGCAATAGCACTTTTACATGAATGATGAACTAGTAAAGACATGCTTGAAAGGTAAATATGGAACCAGAAATAGATCAATTTGGTTCAAGCAGAGTTACCCATTGAAACTGTATTTCCATATAACATCATAAAAATGTTCATGACTCAGTAATATAAACCAACATGCAATTATTTGTGAAAATTTTATTTGCTTTTCCTATTTGCATCTTCTCTAAGAGACTTTTTTCCCAAGGAATATACAAACTAAAGAGATAGGCATATTTTTGACAGTGATAGCTGCTATGCATAGACTGAACTTTTTCACCTTCTTCCCTTAACTCCTGCAGAATAAAAAAAGATTTACTTCTGTTATCAGTCTGAAGCAGTTGCTGCCAAGAAAAGCTAATTTCATAAGTGCTTCTGTTGAGGACATTTTCTGCTCCCACCTAGGAAAAAAATAAAAATAAGCATTTTAGTACATAAAGTGTATTGTTTTATTTTACTTCTTCTCCTTATTACACTCACAGAGATTAAGAGTATAAAGTCAGTAGGGATCATTAGATCATCTCATATGACCCCTACCTTTACTAGTCAGCTTTGGATTCCTACCAGCAGCAGTATTGACCAAAGTACATAGAATCATAGAATAATAGAATAGTTAGGGTTGGAAAGGACCTTTAGATCATCAAGTTCCAACCCCCCTGCCATGGGCAGGGACACCTTGCTCTAAACCATATTACCCAAGGCCTTGTCCAACCTAGCCTTGAACACTGCCAGGGATGAAGCATTCACAACCTCCCTGGGCAACCTATTCCAGTGCCTCACCACCCTAACAGGAAAGAATTTCCTCCTTATATCCAATCTAAACTTCCCCTGTTTAAGTGTTAACCCATTACCCCTTGTCCTATCACTACAGTCCATAATGAAGAGTCCATCCCCAGCATCCCTATATGCCCCCTTCAGATACTGGAAGGCTGCTATGAGGTCTCCACGCAGCCTTCTCTTCTCCAGGCTGAACAGTCCCAACTTTCTCAGCCGATCTTCATATGGGAGGTGCTCCAGTCCCCAGATCATTCTCGTGGCCCTTCTCTGAACTTGTTCCAACAGATCCATGTCCTTTTTATGTTGAGGACACCAGAACTCTACACAATACTCCAAGTGAGGTCTCGCGAGAGCAGAATAAAGGGGCAGGATCACCTCCTTTAACCTGCTGGTCACACTCCTTTTGATGCAACCCAGGATACGGTTGGCTTTCTGGGCTGCAAGCGCACACTGCTGGCTCATGTTCATTTTCTCATCGACCAGCACCCCCAAGTCCTTCTCCGCAGGGCTGCTCTGAATCTCTTCTTTGCCCAACCTGTAGCTGTGTCTGGGATTGCTCCGACCCAGGTGTAGGACCTTGCACTTGGCATGGTTAAACTTCATGAGGTTCCCATCAGCCCACCTCACAAGCATGTCAAGGTCCCTCTGGATGGCATTCCTTCCCTCCACCGTATCAACAGAACCACACAGCTTGGTGTCATCGGCAAACTTGCTGAGGGCGCACTCAATCCCACTGTCCATGTCAGCGACGAAGATGTTAAACAAGACCGGTCCCAATACTGATCCCTGAGGGATGCCACTCTTTACAGGTCTCCAGCTGGACATTGAGCCATTGGCCACAACTCTTTGTGTGCGGCCATCCAGCCAGTTCTTTATCCACCGAGTGGTCCATTCATAAAATTGATATCTGTCCAATTTAGAGACAAGAATGCCGTGTGGGACAGTGTCTAACGCTTTACACAAATCCAGGTAGATGACATCAACTGCTCTACCGCTGCCCATTAGTTCTGTAGCTCCATCATAGAAGGCCACCAAATTGGTCAGGCAGGATTTCCCCTTAGTGAAGCCATGCTGGCTGTCGCCAAGCACCTTGTTGTTTTTCATGTGCCTTAGCATGCCTTCCAGGAGAATCTGCTGCACGATTTTGCCAGGCACAGAGGTGAGACTGACTGGTCTGTAATTGCCTGCGTCATCCATTTTCCCCTTCTTGAAAATGAGGGTTATGTTTCCCTTTTTCTAGTCATTGGGAACAATCTTTAGGCCATGCCTCATTCATAGTCACCTCTCTGGGCCTCATAATAGCACACAGCTCCTGGAGGAACAATTTTCAAGGCAGTGTTCAAGGCCAGGTTGAGTGGAGCCTTGGGACACGTGGTTCAGTGTGAGGCGTCCCTGGCCAGAGCAAGGGAGTTGGAACTGCATGATCTTGAAGTCCTCTCCAACTCTACCTATTCTATGATTCTTTAGGTCTCAACATTTTTCAGTAATTCATCCAATTTTATAACATTCTTTTTAAATGTGGACACTATATCTACCCCTTGTACCATAATCTTTGTATAGGAGCAAAGGAAGTTCTGCAAAAGGATTCATTGCACCTAATTTACATAGCCACTCCACAGACATCTACAACTGAGATAGTCAGGATCCCTTTACAGACAAATGAAAGAAAGAGGCACTTTCAGGACATGACTCATTTGGCTTATTTTAAAGGCTTATGTTAGGACAAGATGAATCATACCTCATTAATGTAAAGAGAGACACAGAACTTACTCAGATGTTGGATATTTTCTACTCATTACTGCCCTGTTTATGCATTCCAATTGTATTACTTTTTTTTTCCACTTGTACTAATGAGGGTTCTTGTTAAGTAGCTTAATTAATGTGCCTCCTAAATTCTTACCGAATCACTAATTTCCAATAAATTATTTCCATTTCTGTAGTTATGCTTATGTTCCTTGTACCAAAATGCATTCATTGGTGATTCCTCTTTGATTGCTATTTCTTTGTACTACAATAGAAGCTGGAAAGCTTAAACCCTTTTTTGACTAGTTCAGCTCTAAGCAGGGAGAGTGATAACCTCTGTCCTGAGTGGTTAACAACTTATATATATTAGGAAAGGAGAGCAAAACAGAAATTAAGGCTAATTTTAGATGAAAAAAAAAGGCTACAGAAAAAGTTATACTAATGGGGATCTGCTATTTTTATCTCATGAAGTACTTAATTGCTCACAAATGATGTGAGACACATTTTTTAAACTTTGTTTAGTATCATTTTACAAAAAAAAAAATTCATAGAAAAATCTGAAGTACAGAGCATCTGAATTTTAGCAGGTTTAGAATAAGAAATTATTAGAAATTTTCCTGGTTTTTAGTTTTTCAACAGACATATGCTTGCAACATTCTTCTATAACACAAATCAATCCAATCTTTTAAAAGATTTTGGCACATACATTCCAGTACAAGATGGCACAAAAAGTTACATAGCTTGTCCCTTTAACACCATCTGTTGTGCTTCAGTATAATTATGAAGAATGTTAAAATTATAAAAATAAAATTAATCAAAATTATTAGATATTTAACAGAATGTATTTTAGATATTCAACAGAGAAGTGATAACCCCACCCCCTACACCCCTCATTTGTGGGAGGTCATTCAAGACCCTATACTAATATCTATTAAAGCAATTAATCCTTAAAGACCAGGAAGGGCTTTGAGTGGGTAAAAAAATTATTTGAAGGACAGAAATGATCTATTGTAGGTTAGTCATTTTCCAAAATGAAGTAAGGTCACTATTGAGATCAATGCTATTCAACATATTAATAAATAATCATAGAATCATAGAATAGTTAGAGTTGGAAAGGACTTTATAATCTTCTAGTTCCAACCCCCATGCCATGGTCAGGGAAAATAATCTACAAGAATTAAATTAAAATATTAGTTAATTGGCTTAGTTTATGCAAGCAGTGTGAAAAAGCGGGCTGACTGTAAAAACTGCAAACAAATTGGGTGTTTGGACTGAACATAAAACTTGGGGAAAAATTTCGTTAGCCTCATGACCTGAACAGTGGTTTGAACCTGCAAGAGACAGGTTTAGCAAAATGTCATATTGGTCCTATATGGACAACAATAAAGCAAGTAGCAAGCTACTGAGACAGGAATAGAGAACTAAACAGGAAAGGTCATTATACTTCCATATATCTATAGTGCTGCATTGGAGGACTGACCAAATAAAAAAGGACTATAAGCTGGAAAGGAGGAAATCTGTCATGTATCTGAGAAAATGTAAGTGACATTGGGAAGTTTACCAAAGATCAGCTGCTCACTCTCTTTTCCATTAAAAGAAATAAGAGCTGAACAACATAAACAGGTTTTTTCATGCAAAGAGAAAGATGGGTCATCTCCAACTGCGCAATGGAGCTGCAAAACTCCCCGATGAAGAACTGTGTATGCTAAAAGCTTACATGCTTTCAAGAGTAGGCTGGACAAGCTAATGGAAGAGAAATGAATCAAGGTCCTTGCAATTACTTATCAAGAAATTTCTGAGCCACCAAACACAAGAAAAAGTGAAAATAGTCAGAAAAATACCACTATAAGTTCTGCCTGTTCTTATATTTTCTCCTAAGCCTGCATGTACAGCCCCAGTCAGGTGCTGTGTTTGATGGAACTTGCTCTGACCCTGCAGTCTAAAACCTCAAAATTCTATTAAAAATATTCTTAAAACTTATGATTGTATCATTGCACTTTCAAAGGGTGATTTTAAATAAATTATGAAAGAATTGGAGAAGGCTGAGGTTCTGACTGACTTCTTTGCCTTGGTCTTCTCTAGCAAAGGCTCTGACCGCACCACCCAAGTCTTGGAAGGCAGACGCAGGGACTGTGAGAATGAAGACATTGGGACCACTGTAGTAGAGGTATTGGTTTGAGACCATCTTAAAAATCTGAACATGCACACCTCCATGGGTTCTGATGAAATCCATCCGCGGGTCCTCAAGGAGCTGGCAAATGAAGTTGCTAAGCCACTGGCCATCATATTTGAAAAATCATGGCAGTCAGGTGAAGTTCCCGACGACTGGAAAAAGGGAAATATAACCCCCATTTTCAAGAAGGGGAAAATGGATGACGCAGGCAATTACAGACCAGTCAGTCTCACCTCTGTGCCTGGCAAAATCATGCAGCAGATTCTTCTGGAAGGCATGCTAAGGCACATGAAAACAACAAGGTGCTTGGTGACAGCCAGCATGGCTTCACTAAGGGGAAATCCTGCCTGACCAATTTGGTGGCCTTCTATGATGGAGCTACAGAACTAATGGGCAGCGGTAGAGCAGTTGATGTCATCTACCTGGATTTGTGTAAAGCGTTAGACACTGTCCCACACGGCATTCTTGTCTCTAAATTGGACAGATATCAATTTTATGAATGGACCACTCGGTGGATAAAGAACTGGCTGGATGGCCGCACACAAAGAGTTGTGGCCAATGGCTCAATGTCCAGCTGGAGACCTGTAAAGAGTGGCATCCCTCAGGGTTAAGTGTTGGGACCGGTCTTGTTTAACATCTTTGTCACTGACATGGACAGTGGGAATGAGTGCGCCCTCAGCAAGTTTGCCGATGACACCAAGCTATGGGGTTAGGTTGATACGCTGGAGGGAAGGAATGCCATCCAGAGGGACCTTGACATGCTTGTGAGGTGGGCTGATGGGAACCGCATGAAGTTTAACCATGCCAAGTGCAAGGTCCTACACCTGGGTCGGAGCAATCCCAGACACAGCTACAGGTTGGGCAAAGAAGAGATTCAGAGCAGCCCTGCGGAGAAGGACTTGGGGGTGCTGGTCGATGAGAAAATGAACATGAGCCAGCAGTGTGCGCTTGCAGCCCAGAAAGCCAACCGTATCCTGGGCTGCATCAAAAGGAGTGTGACCAGCAGGTTCAAGGAGGTGATCCTGCCCCTTTATTCTGCTCTCGTGAGACCTCACTTGGAGTATTGTGTAGAGTTCTGGTGTCCTCAACATAAAAAGGACATGGATTTGTTGCGAACAAGTTCAGAGGAGGGTCACGAGAATGATATGAAGGGGACTGGAGCACCTCCCATATGAAGATCAGCTGAGAAAGTTGGGACTGTTCAGCCTGAAGAAGAGAAGGCTGCATGGAGACCTCATAGCAGCCTTCCAGTATCTGAAGGGGGCATATAAGGATGCTGGGGAGGGACTCTTTGCTAAGGACTGTAGCGATAGGACAAGGGGTAATGGGTTAAAACTTAAACAGGGGAAGTTTAGACTAGATATAAGGAGGAAATTCTTTCCTGTTAGGGTGGTGACGCACTGGAACAGGTTGCCCAGGGAGGTTGTGAATGCTTCATCCCTGGCAGTGTTCAAGTCCAGGTGGGACGAGGCCTTGGGTGATATGGTCTAGAGTGAGGTGTCACTGCCCATGGCAGGGGGGTTGGAACTTGATGATCTTAAGGTCCTTTCCAACCCTAACCATTCTATGATTCTATGATTCTATGAATAAGTAGAAAGAGCATCATAGGTATTTCGATAACAAAAAGAATATAGTTATATTGTCTCACTGAAAGCAAGGTGGGTTTTGGTGTCTTTAAGACAAAGACTATGTTATAATCTAAGGACTGTAGTTCCATAAAGTCCATAACATAAATAAATTACAGTAGTTAAAATAGTGTACCTCAGAAGTAAATATAATATGAAAATCAAATATATAGTAGAAAGCTCTTCAGAAATATTTGGTGTAGAATATAAATGACTGCTGGAGCTGTTAACATTCAAATTGAAAAGCAAAAAAGCCAATGTCTATATATAAAATGAGAATCAACAGTGGGCTTTAATTATAATTATATATATAGTTGAAATCCCCTGCACTCGATAAACTATTTGAATGTTTTTCTTATAACTTCAAATGGTTTAAATAATGAAGGTAGTGACAATGACATATGGAAAAAAAACCCATATTGCAATGATTGATGCTCAGATTCCGTGTTGCTTCTGCATGCATAATATAGTAGCAAAAAGGCCCATACTATATGATGAGGGTGGGTGGGTCAGCCTATAGAAATGTATTAGCACAGTGGGACATAAACACAGATTCAGAATAAAAAATAGTCTGAGGACAAGCACAGCTAATTAACATAGCATTCTTCTCATGTGTGTCTGTTGTGTGTCATGATTATTTTGCTGAAATCCCATAGTCAGAGGACCTCACACAGTTAATTTGACACCTCCGCATTCTGAGACTGCTACCCAAAGACTCTTTGGCATGTCATAAGGAATAATTGTTTGCTTTCTGTTCCAAGTATTATGAAAGGAAACCATTACTCATTCCTATCTCTACTGGAAGCTCTTCATACCTGCTACTTTGTTGTCTAATGGATCATTTTTAGACTTATTTATTTATGGCTACACTAAATATTCTAGATGTAATTAAACAACTTAATGTCTTTGTTCAGGGACGCTAGCATGATTTAATTTCTAACCCTTATTGAAATATGCACAAATAAATATATTGTTGTGATTATAATTATGTAGAAGTTAAATGATATAGGCAAATTAGATAACCATCTTTCAATGAGAACTGGGCATTGAACTCTGGTTTATGTCATCTCACCAATTCTAGAGTAAGTCTAGTCACAAGGAAAAGCTAATGACACAGACGGTGAAACTCTGCAAGACCGCAGGACAGCTGGAGTAGACCGCTGACCTTTATTGTTGGCAATTGCACAACATCTGTCTCCATGACCTAAGATGATCCTGTATTGAGGCAGAAGGATAGATTAAATGAACTTTCACTGTCCCTTTCAACCCTATAAATCTGTCATTTTATTCACTGAATTACTCAAACTCAAGCTTTTAAGGTTCATGGGCTGGGGAAGAATCTTGAAGAAAATAAACATAACACATTGCAGGGTTGATACACAAGAATGATTTTACAACATAAAGTATAGAAGAAAAGAATACTGACAGTGGAATTGTTGAGCTAGTCAGTTGAGCATGTTAATTTTAGTGGGATTAGATTTTAATAAAATGGGAGAGCACTATCCTAGCTAGCTGCTACATCATCTTATACCAGTGACAACTATGGGGTAATAGCCTTGCAGCTCTTCCAAATGAATGAATGAATGAATGAATGAATGAATGATTCAAATCTGCATGAAGCGCTAGCAAGTCTTTTAACTGAAGGTGAAGAAGTTGAGAGAAATACTTAAACCAACTATACTGCAGAAACAAACATCTGTATATATGTTTTATTTTGTCTTTGTTGAGAATCAGGACTCCAGGGTATGAAAATGATGTCATTATCTTGAATGTAATGATGTTTTCATTCTTGGTTTCAACCTAAAAATGGCAGATGATTAATAGTTCCTGTTATATTTTCTTCGGTGAAAGCTGTGATAATCAGAGACCTTTGTCTCACATTTTTTTTCACTAAAGGAGATGTATGGTTACCAAAGCATCTTCAAAGCTACCTTCCATATCACAAATAGATAAGAACAGCCACATATATGCAATTGTTAAATGAATTATGTTTCTCTGACATTAATACTTGGATGAATATGGACAATGGGAGTGATAATAATGCCTAGATGATTCATGGTGAATGTCCTTTTCCCTTTTAAAATTATGGAGAATGAGTAGAACACTTATCAAAGAGACATTCCATAACTGTACATCAAGAAGGCCAAAAGTACAGTAAGGGTGAACTATCAATAGGAAAGCAAATCTGTGTGATTCATGGTATAAAAAATCTTAGTATAAAACACTTTATGACAGTGCTTGACAGGCACTAACTTCAAAAGCATTTTCAAGAATGCTGGAGAATATTCACTGAGGTTAAAACAACTTTTTTTGCAGCTTCTTAGATATGATTTCATATGGAAAATATAAACATGTGAAAATTGGTGTTATGTCTATTTGAGGGTAATAATGGGCTCCACTAATAGTGAATTAGTGTCAAACACTCCCTAAAAGGACACACACCCATCACAAGCAGGCAAGAAAGAAAAAGAAGACAGGAGGGAGGAAGAGATGGAGAGGGAGGGAAGGAGGGAGTGAGGGAGAAGGAGAGAGAGGAGAGAAAGAGAGAAAGAGACACAAGGAAAGAAAGAAAACATGAAAGAAAGCAAAAACTTAAAATCAGAGATATTTGTGAAGTTATTCACTAATCAGAATCTGGTGACCACTAGCTTCTGAAAAAAAAAAAAAAGTTACTTTAGGTCATCTTTATTTGAGAATCACACAGCTAATTTGGAACAAAACATCATGATTTCATTTATGCAGATGAGTTCTGACTTTTGCAATCCCTCACTCAAGCCTTTTGTTTCCTTGGTTTCTTATTTTATGCAATAAGATTAACATAGGTAAAGTCAGGTAAAGCACCTGTAACAACTGAAAAAGACCATTTCAGAAGTCATGTGAGACTCCAGTAATGAATTTCTGTAACAATCCAAATTAAAAGGTCCTGATGAAAGGTACTGGGTTTTTCACTTATTCTGAGTAGGGTTATTTAATAGAGTAGCAAATGTATTCGTGACAAAACGCTTCAGAAACACAAGCCATTTTGTATTACTATGTCCAGCAACAGCAGAATTAGAGCCCTGAACACGGGAAGTTTATCAGCCTGAAGGCATCCCCGAAAGAGTCAAAACCAGTATAAATCACAGCTGAAACTTTTAAGAAAGCTAAGGACGAGATGCTCTGATGACTCTTACAGCTTGGAACTGAGAAATTCTTGGCTCAAAATGCTGACTTTTTGCCAAGGTACTGTACAGTGGCTTTACTTTTTGGCATGTTATAATCACCTCAGAGAAAGTACAAGGTGACCACAGAGAAAAGGTTGAGGTAAAACAAGGGCAGAAAAAAACAGTTATGACTGAGAAAATTGATCTGCAGAGCTCGAGCTGTAGTGAACATTTTATTCTTAGGTGAAGGATCTTAACAGTATACTAGAAAAAAACCTTTCTTCTATCAGCATTACAGACTGTACTTTGTGACAGATCTGTTTTATGCTTTGCAGCTGTCGGAGTAAATTAAGTATGAACAGACACAGTCCCCAGGATTTGGATTAAACTGATGTTGGTTTTCAGCATTATACTTTGGTAAGTTTTTGTTCTTTGATACCACAACGTCAGTGGACATCAGAAGTGTTAATGTGTTTAGTCTAACAACAATGACATAAGAGATACCTGATCCCTGCAGCACAGAAGAGCTCAAGCACCAAAGTCTCAACTGGAATTGAGACAGAAAGCTACTATTGCTTAAAGTAACTGAATGGAAATGATATATTCAGGATGAAACGGTACTATTAGAAAGAGTTTGAAATTTGATAATAATTGTACTATTCACAGAAATAAAGACAAAATGTGTAAGCTTGCAAAATTGTAGACTAGATGACCTAAATATCTTTAAATAAAATCCAAACATCATTTTGATTAACAAAGACTCCCTGCCTGACATTACTACAGTAATGGAATCCTAGAAAGTATTACTTGAAGTTCAGATAAAAGAATCATCTGGGTTGTTTGTGTTTTTTTTGTTTGTTTTTTTTTTTTTGTATTTTTAAGTAAAGCAAGATTAGACAGCAAAAAATCCCACAACCAGCTGGTATTATTTTATTACTTTTAAAAGACATATCTGAGGTATCTTACATTAAAAATTCACCACAATACAAATATAACCCTTAGTTGTATTGCTCTCATATTTTTATTTTGGGAATCACATAAAGTATGTATGTGCTTTGTGAATATTGTTCTTATTTTATGTAAATAGGACAGAAAGCCATGCTGTGAATTCTAGTTAAATACTTTATTTTTTTTTTGACATATTTCAAAGGGTTTGTCTATAAATATTTCAGAAATAAGTATGGTCTTAGAGTTATGAGTATTGTCAACTCTTCCATCATAACTTACAAGCAAGAAATGGACTTCTGTAAGGCCTTTGACATGCTTCCACATTACATCCTTCTCTCTAAATTGGAGAGATGGATTGGATGGTGGACTGTTTGGTAGATGAGGAATTGGCTGGGCTGTTTTCTCCAGAGGATCTCAGAATCATAAAATAATTAGGGACCTTAGGATCATCAAGTTCCAACCCCCCTGCCATGGGTAGGGACACCTCACACTAAACCATGTCACCCAAGGCTCCGTCCAACCTGGACTTGAACACCGCTGATAGGGATAGAGCATTCACAACCTCCCTGGGCAACCCATTCCAGTGCCTCACCACCCTCACAGCAAAGAACTTCTTCCTTATATCCAATTGAAACTTCCCCTGTTTAAGTTTTAACCCATTACCCCTTGTTCCATCACTACAGTCCTTAGCAAAGGCAAAGAGTCCCTCCCCAGCATCCTTATAGGCCCCCTTCAGATACTGGAAGGCTGCTATGAGGCCTCCAGCCTGAACAGCCCAACTTTCTCAGCCTGTCTTCGTATGGGAGGTGCTCCAGTCCCCTGATCGTCCTCGTGGCCCTCCTCTGGACTTGTTCCAACAGACCCATGTCTTTTTTATGTTGAGGACACCAGAACTGCACACTGTACTCCAACTGAGGTCTGACGAGAGCAGAATAAAGGGGCAGGATCACCTCCTTCCACCTGCTGGTCACACTCCTTTTGATGCATCCCAGGATACGGCTGGCCTTCTGGGCTGTGAGCGCACACTGAAGCCGACTCATGTTTAGTTTCTCATCAAGCAGTGTGGAGCAGTGGGTATTGTCATGAGGGCCTGGACAACCCAGGATTAGAGCCGAGTGAGACAGCCTTGAACTCTCTCTGACTCAGCTGAGCCGAGGAGGCCTGGAGTCGAAGAAATGTAAGCAGAACATTGAAACAGAAGCTTGCTGGCCACAAGGAATGCACCGCTTATCGCAAGGCATACACCCTGCTGTTGCAGAGATATGTGTGCAAAATTTAGCTTAGCCAATAGCAATGTATAGACAGGCGCGTGGACAGGTTTATGTAGCCAATGAAAGATGTACAGCTGTCACGTAAACTATCACCAGTGGTATAAATTAGGTGAGCTTGTGCAATAAATTGAACAAGAAGCGTAACTCATATTGAGATTGTCTTCTTGATTCGGGTCGCTCCTCCGACAGAGCAGCACCCCCAAATCCTTCTCCGCAGGGCTGCTCTGAATCTCTTCTCTGCCCAGCCTGTAGCTGTGTCTGGGTCTGCTCTGACCCAGGTGGAGGACCTTGCGCTTGACATGGTTAAACTTCATTAGGTTGGCATCAGCCCACCTCACAAGCATGTCAAGGTCCCTCTGGATGGCATTCTTTCCCTCCAGCGTATCAACAAAACCATACAGCTTGGTATCATCGGCAAACTTGCTGAGGGTGCACTCAATCCCACTGTCCATGTCAGTGATGAAGATGTTAAACAAGACCAGTCCCAACACCGATCCCTGAGTGACACCACTCGTTGCTGGTCTCCAGCTGGACATTGAGCCACTGACCAAAACTCTTTGTGTGTGGCCATCCAGCCAGTTCTTTATCCACCAAGTAGTCCACCTATCAAATTGATGTCTCTCCAATTTAGAGACAAGGATGTCATATGGGACAGTGTTAAACACTTTGCAGAAGTCCTGGTGGTGGTAAATGGCTCAATGTCCAGATGGAGACTGGTGATAAGTGATGTCCCTCACCCTCCAGAAGTCTGAAGATGACACCAAGCTGAGTGATGTGGTTGGCACCACACTGAAGGATGGAATGCCATCCAGAGAAACCTGGACAAGCTCAAAAAGTGGACTTGTGAACCTCATGAGGTTCAACAAAGCCAAGTGCAAGGTCCTGCACTTGGGTCAGGGCTACCCTTAGTATCAGTGCAGGCTGGGCAATGAAGGAATTGAGAGCAGCCCTGCAGAGAAAGACTTGGGGGTAGTGGTGGATGCAGAGCTGGATATGAGCCAGCAATATGCACTCACAGATAAAGCAGCAACTGTATCTTGGGCTGCATCAAAAGAAACTCAGCCAGCAGGTCTAGGGAGAGGATTTTCCCCCCTCTATACCTTGGTGGAAGCCCACCTCAGCTCTCCTCAGCTTTCACATGTTTGTGTGCTCAATGTGTACACTAATGTAGAGATCTGGCTCAAATATGAGAAGGAAGAGCATGTTAGCTTGAATGGAAAAAGCTGAATTCAGCAGAAGTTTAAAAGAAACAGGACTACCTTCCTTGTGCATCATTGCAAAAATGTTGTCAAACATAGAAAGGCAAGGACTATAATATTCATAGTAGGTGTTGCACCATCCTCAGGCAACAGGCAAACAGGGAAGTAATTGAGCTTTTGGAAAGCAATTACAACCTTTTGATATATTATAGGCAACACAGCTTGCACACTTTAGCCCACCACAGAAGACTTGAGTTGCTTGCTGGCTTCCATGAGTTAGTTGACTGAATTGTTAAGGTTACCTAAGGTTAGTGCATAACACCACTGTGATGACTGGTCAATACCACTGTGCTTTGAAGACTAGTGGAAATGAGCAAAATCAGAATCTGTTTCCAAGTCTTCTGTGTGTATGTTGAAATGAGCCAAACCTGTATGAGGAAAGAACATACTTTAAGTATGCAAAACAATGAACAAATATACAAATGCAGCACTGGATGACTACCTTGTACCACATTGTATCTTGCAGAATTTTTTGGTCCATATACCATAGACCATATGACATGTTAGAATGATACACGTAATAAATGTGCATCACATCAGTGGACAAGCTGATAATGGCCTAGGATCAAATGATTACATATACACTAGTCTATCTCTTCTCCAGTTTAACTAGCATTGTTTCTTAGTGTTGATATTAAACAGAATTATGGGAAGAGATTTATGTCTTTTGTCTGAAATAAACTGATGCAGCCAGTATCTAGTCTCAAGCCTTCTTTTCAGGAGTCACTGAAGTGATTTTCATTGTTCACAAATTTCTTACTGAAATCAAAGCAAGACTTAAAAGCCTACTATGCAGATCAGAGAGAGCGACAGAATTTAGCCACACATTTGTAAATATGTGTCATTTGTAAATAAACAGAAGTTAAAGTCAACAAAATTTACTGTTTTAATCAGTGACTTGACAACACAGGGCTCAGAAAAGCAATTAACAACATATGAAGCGTAGAAAAAGCACATACAATTAGGAAGACAAACAATAGAATAAAGACTATCTCCTCTGGAGAAAAGTATGCTGTAATTTCCCTGCCACCTGAATTTGGCTTATTACTGATGAGAGTACTAAAGATCTCCCTAACGACAGAAAATCATCAGACCGTAAGGAAAATATATAATACTACATCTGCTGCATTAAGAATGGCAGCTATAATTCTTTTATGTGTAAACCTTTAGCTTGACATAAATAACTTACTTGCAGCCTATCTAGAAATCATAATCCTACTACTTCTTAAATGTCTATATGAACTTTATCAGCATAAACCCACTTTAGCTGAGTAATGCTTTAGAAAGACAAAATTCGCGTTAAGAGAAAGAATTCAAAATCACAGGATGAAAGTAATTTCTTAAGCTATGTTTGCTAACATTTATTCCATGACAATTGGACAAACTAGAGTCCAATACACATTGTTTTGTAGAGAGTTCCTACTCAGTTCAGTAAAATTTGGATCAGATCCTTGTGACATAGTGCTACTGAAGTATCCGTATATCTATTTAACATTTCCTCCAATTACACTAATTCTGTATATTCAAACAAAATATTTTTTTACAGTAGTATGAATCCTAGACCTGTGCACAACAGACTGTCTTAAAACCTGACAAATTCTGTGACACATTCTGCAGATGTTTTTCTTTAAGTATTGCCTGTGAGGAGAAACACCTCTAATAGTTGCTACAGGTCTCCTAACAAACCACCAAGTCTTGACTGAGTTCATATTCCTGACCAAATAATTTAGATCTCCTGCTTATTTCCTCTGCTGCCTTAGACCATAAACCGACTCATTAAAGTTAACAAGGTTGCATGTACAATAAGGAAAAACATATAATCTTTGGTACTAATGAACTGATTCTACAAAAGTTTTCAAATAAGGAAATTTAATTTGAATTAAGAATGAATACTTCCTTGTGTTCAGTTTCAGTACAGGTCAAATTCATACCAGCACTAGAAATATCTCTCATAAAAATGGAATTTTAAAACATGCTCTTGTACTATGAATATGCTGTAACAATAACATGACCAATGTTTGCATCATCTTTAAAATATTTCCTTCGTTACTTAATTGCTTAAAGCCTTTTAAAAAATATTTATGGATTATAATTATTTTATTTTGTTCTTGGTTTGGTTTTTTTTTTTTTTTTTTTTTTTTTTTTTAAGAATAGATCCTTCTTGCAAGTTTATCCCAAATGTTGAGTTTTATCCCTTTTAATTAGAGGACATAAACAATTGCCTTTGTAGTCTAGTAGCTCTTTGAACTGTCTTTGAATCAAGATCAGAGACTACAATAAAAGAACTTCCTACTGTACAGTTTTATACCATTCTGTGGGAGATGTTTTACATGTTAAAAAATTATTTAATATTTTGAGCACTAAAAAGGGACTAATGTGGGGTTTTGGCTGTAATCCCTTTTCATGTATTTTGTTGAAGAAAAAACATATTTTGAGCAGCAAACTTAACTTACTAAAAACAATGTTTTGCAGAAGGGAAACTATCTTCATTTTACTGTTGCTCAATCAAATTATACATGTATAGTAAAAAAAATAAATCTAAAATGAAAAATATGCATCTGAAGAAAAACCCAGTCACAAAATAATCAGAAAAATAGTAAAATTAAAGACAAATGTGATTTTTTTTACTACTAGTCCACACTTAAGACCCCTTTCCTTTTACAGATGCTCATTGTTCTTCTCAACAGCCTAAATATTTACAGCTCTCAGGACTGTTCATGCCTTGCATATTTTTTCCTTGTGGTTTTAATTTGCAGGGAGCTGGGCTGCTAATGCAATTGCAAGCAAGCCCAGGCCAGCGCGGGCTGGAGATTAAAGGCACGGCCGTGCCTCCCATGGGGCTCTTGCTGTGACCTACTTCCAGGGCAGCCAGACATAACACGAGAACCACGTGCTCCCACCCTGCCGTCAAAACAAGCCATTAGAAGCAGAAGCTTAAGGCTGATTTAGGACCCTCTGGTCTTTAAGTGTTGTCTGACTTTTTTGATCTGCTAACAGATCACAGGTGGATGAAAGGGGATCTCTGAGACAATTCATTGTGAATTCGACAGGTTCACTGGTAGAGAGGGGGACAGCTAGAGTTTCACTTAGGAGAGCATTAAAAAAGGCAGTATATGATGATTGCCATGGCAAAGGCATAAATGAGAAGCAGGGGACGAAAACACGCTCTGCTTAATATCCATGCAAAAATACTGCCCTAAGTGTCACATCCTCCTGATTAAATTGAGGGGTCTACCCTCAGTAATGTTACATTTCAACAGCATCAAAAACTGTTACAAATACAAGCACAGCCAAAAACTGCTGGAAAAATGTGCATTAAAACCCCTAGCAATGGCTGGGAAAATCATCGTTTTCAGTAAATAAACTAGCTATGTCTTGCTCAATAAACATAGTATTTTTAGAAAAAGAGTTTTAAACTGATTAGGTTAATATTCAAGGTTATTTCTTCTTTCATGCCCTCCACCTTATTATTATACTTACTATACTTAGTATATACTTAGAAAAGGCTGAGCAGAGACACTGAGGCAGGGTACCCATGGCAACACTCAGAGGTAGCTAGCTGAAGTTTCTTATAATGGAATTACAAAATAACCAAAATTTATTAACAAGTTATTACTATTATTTTGATATATTAACAAGTTATTACTATTATTTTGATAAATGTTATTGCTACTTTTGAATAGCATCAGAGTACAAAATTTCAGCTCAGAATCTGCCGAGATAGACAAGGTATGGGACTTAGAAGGAGGATTTTTTTCATTGACCATGGATTTTTTTCTTTCTCAAAATGGAAAGTTGGTACATGAAGCCATCAGATGATAAAAATCCATCCCTACTGTATGCTTAACCACTGAACTAATATGTCTTTTTAAACCTCCTTCGTATGAGAATTAATAGGTTTTGGTGAATATATGACTGCTGCTCTCTGTAGTGGGCAGTGATTTATTGGCGATTTGTAAGAAAGGAAAAGTTGCAAAACATTTCATTTCATGTTTGTGGTTTTTGGTTTTTTTTTTTTTTATTTCTAGCTAAATTAACTAGAAAAAAAAATAAAAACCCCTATTCACTTGTTTTAAGAATGTATAACTTTGCATTAACAGTAATGAGGGAAAAGTACATCAGATATCACAATTCCCCATCTTTTCCATAGAAAACAGACAGTCCCTTTCTCTCCCCAGACTTAAAATCCAGTCTTTAGAGGTGTAATTGTGTGTGGCATTGGAGGGGTCTTATGTCAGCTGATGTTCTACAGTTGCTGATGCATTTGCACCTGTCCCCGACACACCTAAATATATGCTATTTTCTCTTGTTGTAGGAGGAGTGATTCTAAAAGACAAGGTAAAGAGATGGATAAACTGGCAATTGAACCTACTCACAAACATAGACAGGTCCACCAAGGGTCACATGTCTTGACAGAATTTCAGCTCAGTGGCAAGAGGGGTCCATCACTCTGGTGCAGTTGACCCTGCAGTGTCTAGCCTCACACTGGGCTATTTCTTAGTGTGCATCTGCATTTTTTAGTCTCTCCATGCCATGGACTCTAGATCTCCCATGATCTAATAGCATGGTTTGTGGCATGGTAAACTCTCAGAAGGAAAGAAACAGTAGAGCCAGTAGGATGTCTTTTATTTTCTAAATCTCTGTATTTACAACAATTTGCTTCTTGGGACATCCACACATGTAGCCTGAGCACATGAAGCATTCTCCATATCATCTTTCTTTAAAGTTGTCCCTTTAAAACTTAAAACTTCTGATATAGCTTACATATTTTGTAATGACCATGTTGTGATAAGGGTTTTTTTCACTCTCCCTCAATTTTTCGTGGAAGAACACACCTTGACTTCTTCATACTTGACTTATTTTGTTTTCTGCATTTCATTTTCTTTAAGTTGAAATAAGTTTTTTCTTCATTTTTGAAGTTCCAATGAATAAATATAATTATGCAAACATCTGAATTTATATGGTTACATCAATACGTTATATATAAAAATCTGAGGTTAACTGGGGCCATATGATTTGCTAAAAAGCTCAATTTTGGGAAGATTTAGGTCTTTTAAATTGCAAAATGGTGGGGGAGGTAAGGGGGTAGGGAATGTTAATAGACTCTTCCACTGCAAAGCTTAGATATTATCCATGTCTGTGTTTATCTTGTTTGAGTTGGTGTTCTTTCAATATTACTGTCATTTTCAAGTCTTATTTACAGTACAGTCTTAAAAAAATTAATACAGGACAGTAATTATAACATATTTTTAAGAAGTTTAAAAAACATTTTTAAAATATAAATGAAGACATAAATTATCAAAATTTCTCCAACAAGTGGATTTATTTGAGTTCATCTCCTTCACAGAATAAGGGAGAAAATAATGGAGTTTATGTATTGCTGGAGGCAATCATTGCTAGTAAAACACTCTTTCAGTCTTCTTACTCTGTTCCAGTTCTTCATACTATTGATTCATAAATTCAGATTTGGATCAGAAATAATATATCTTCTGAAAGCCTTTTGTTATTCCAGTTAACTAAACGCTAAGCTGTTGTCATGTGGCCTCTGCTTGTGCTGCCTTCAACCCTGTCCATGTATTTTGCCAAACCTCATGGCAACATCCTTTTCTGCATTTAGGTTTCCTCCAGAAGACCAGGCATGCACCAGTAGCACCCTGGTGCTTTCTGAGAGCCCTTCCAATCTGGATAAGACAAATCATCCATTGACAGCCTCTGCCTTGATAAACAGCCAGTGTGAAAATCCCACTGATTCCCTCTCCTGGTATTGAAATCAGTTTTGGCTGTTGAATGCACCTTACTTCCAAAAAAGTCTAAAATGCTGACCCTGAAATAGCCCCTAAGCTATTATCCTTTCCTCATCTCAACGCTTCTCAAAAGCTGTTTCTTCCACAATTCATTCAAGAGAATGGCAACGTTTAATGTCTACGAATTAGGAAAATAGAGGAAATGTCAGGTTTCTTTAATTTATGGAACATTAGTAGTCAGGCAAATATATAAATACGATTCATATTACCAGTATGAGAAGCATAATTGTCACTGTAACAGATACTTTTTCCTCAGTATGCAGTTTACTCTTGAATAACCAGTTTATATAGCAACCTCTTTCTTTTAATTACAATGATACCTAAAACTCTTTGCTCATGTGAAATAGTTCCCAGTTGAGTTACTCAACTTGTGCTTTGCTGAAATGTACATATTAACATAAGAATAAAAATTAATATTTCATTCACTGTTATAATCATACACTATAACATTATTGTTCTAAAATCTGTATTAATCTCAGCATTTCAAGTTAATCGCTTGTACTTTCAATGTCTCTTTAAAAAAATATTTGACATTAAATGAAAGTGTATACTGTATTTGCTCTTCTAAATTCTTTTTTTTTAAGATGATTGAACCAGACAGAAGACTGAAGTGTTGATTTTCCCAGGCTGAAAAAAACCCCAAGGTTGCAGGTTGTCATTTTAATTTCTTAGTGGTTTTTTTAGTCGGTAACAAAAAGTGGGATTTATTTTAGCTCTTTTCTTGGTTTGCTTTTTTATTTTTAATTTAATATCACATAATTATTTTTTCTTTCATTTACCTATCTAATGCTATGAAGAAAAATTCAATAACATTCATTAAAAAGAAAGAGTTCGATGGTTTTTCATTCCATGGTTATTTTGGGAAATAGATACCTATTTATTAGAATTAGTAAGAATATTAACATGTACAGTTTGTACAAGAATGTTCTCTTGGTGATGCACATGCAATAACAAAATAATCCCAAACTAATAAAATATGATTCAATAAAAATAATGAAAACTGCACCATTGTTCTTTTATACTGATATCTTCAAGTTTTTCTTTTCTTATAAACACCTCTTGGACTAATCTCTTTTTTTATTTCTGGGACTCTTTTCAAGTCCAAGTATAGTTCCAAGGAAAATAGCTAATGCGGTCAGCTTGGTTTCCATCATACTTGGCAAGTAAAAATTCTGGAGAACTGGAGACCTGAACCAGAACATGTGACTCACTTTGTTTTCTCCTTGGAACACAATTTATATTTTAAGGACATAAACAGAAATCTCAAAGAACTGAGTGCAGTAGCTGTTGGTTTTGTTTCTTTTGTTTATACTTGTAAGAAAGAGTTTCATAGAATCACAGAATCATTTAGGTTAGAGAAGACCTTTAGATCAGCAAATGCAACCATTAATATAATACTGCCAAGTCCATCCCTAAATTGTGCCCCTAAACACCACATCTACACGCCTTTTAAATACCTTCTGGGGTGGTGACTCAATGACTTCCCTGGGCAGCTTGTTCCAATGCTTGACAAACCTTTCGGTGAAGAAATTTTTCCTAATATCTAACCTAAACCTGCTCTGGCACAACTTGAGACCATTTCTTCTTGTTAACGACATATTAATCAATATTTCCACAAGATTTTACTACTTCGCAAAGGAAATAGAACAGTAAGACCATGGAGCAGTAAAACTATCACACCAGATAAAATCTGTTGAAGTCTTTAAACAAGTGACAACCCTGCACAGACTGCAGCATCTCACAAGACTGCTGAGGAATGTTCACATTGTCTCCCCTTTTTTCTCCCTACCCTCCCTTTTTTAATATATATATTATATATGCACCTATTAAAAACATTGTAACTTTCAGTGTTTATAATAAAGATGCATGCTTTTAGCAAGAAATATCAACCATCATGAAAAGATTTCTAAATGAGATTAATTTTGCTATGCTTGTCCCTGTGAAGATTAAATTTCAAAACATTTATCTTTCTTGCATATTGACTAACCAGACATGATTTCTAAATAGGTTGAGAGAAATGGTGATTTTATCATTTAAATGTTTTGAATTAACTCAATAATTTTATTGTAACTGCTCTTAAGTTTTTGTTAATGAACTGTTTAGACTGCATCTCACTTTCTGAAGCTGTGTTCCAACACCATGAACCCAACAAAAAACTCAACAGCTCTTAAGTATACATATGTCATGTGCAAGTCTTAGAGATGTGAGGTTTTCTATTTTACTGTCATATTTCAGAGCAAAGTCCTAGATTGCCTTATGTCTTGGCTATGCCAACCAACCTGCCCCTCATCTGATTTTCCTCATGTTATTGTGACGGAATGTGAACCCAGACTTCCTTGTTTTACTGCTTTTAAGTGCCAGTCTCAGACACTAATATCTGCCTCTGTTTTTGTAGTCTTTAATTTAGTCTGCTGTCCAGGAAGTGGCCTATTTAATGCCCTCTCTTTTTTTAGTTAACTAAACCTAGCTTGAAATTTCTAAAAAGAAACAGCTGCACTTTGGTAAAACACTAAGATCACTGGATACATTTCCCTTTCCTTCCTGGGTCTGAAGGGTAGGATGTATTGCTAAAACAGAAGCAGATATTTTGTGTGCAAGCAGGTGACTGTGTAACCTTTCTTCCAGATTCCAGAACACAATATCCAGATTTTTCTCTTCACCTAAGGTTTGGTCTTATTCCTGAATGAAAATCCTGGAACAATGGAACCTGCAAGTTAAAATCAGCTAAGTTTCTGAAAAAGAGAGTTTAAAATTGAACTGAAAAGTCATAAAAAGTAGTCCATATTTTGATTCTCTAGTAGTCTTTTCTCTTGCTTGCTCAGACCATACAATATAATTTCTAGAAAAGTGTGTTCTCATCTTCCTTGAGAACCAAGCTGAGTAACAGAAAACAATATAAAAGTGAATTAATACACCCAGTACCTCTAACACTTGAGAGAGCAGAGCATATGGCAGCAACTACTGACCTCATATTATTTCTTACCTCTGCTATTGGGAATGCCAGCTGCAGTCAGGTCAGGTATCCTTGGATATTTTGTTGATGGTTTTACTCAGTATCATCACAACTCTCCAGGGTAATTATAAGAATAGTGAGCAGTTCTTGTCAGTGGGGATTCAAGGGAGGGTAAAAGTTCTCTTTTGGCTCCAGTAACATGATCCAGTTATGTGAAGGAAAAGCCTTCCTGTGTTCCCCTTCCACTATGGTTTACAGCTGTGTTGGGTGGTACTTACATCCCAGAAGGTCCTTCTTTGAGCTGAGTTGTTATGATTTATTTTAAAGGATGGTTTCTTCATGTTTTTTTTTTTAATTGTTCTAGTTCTTCTATATCAGAATATTTTTCTGAGTCTTCTACAAACTGTGGCTGTGTTTCTTGTGTAACCTAAACAAGGTTAGCTGAAATAAAGGTATCAGTTTTCTAGGAAGTATTTTGGCCTCTTGTCTACTCATTCTCATCAACAAAGCATGCCAGCTTTTGTGCCTTGGCTATCCAAGACCTTCTTTCTCCCAGCAAGCGTTGCTGTGGCAGCTAAGTCAGTATTTCAGTACCTAGGTACAATATCTGAGACTCGTAGCAAGGTGTTTCTCATCAATGAAATTGCATATCTAGTATATTTTCAATCTTGACCAAATTCTGGGAAAATATAATATTATCCTCATACACAGGATACATTTTTTTTTATTATTTTAAACCTCACATCAGTGTGAAATTTTGTAAAAGTCAGAATATAGGCAAACAAGTTCTCTCTACCCATTACCATAATTCTCAGAGTCAGCTGCTGAAATTTCAGTGAGAAGGATAATAAGAAAAGTTTACAATGCAAATTCAGAGATATGTGTTGGATGACCCTATCTGATTGTACTTTACTGTTGGATTCTGTGTTAATAACTGCTTGCCTGCTTGGCATGTTGGGCAAGTGGACCGGGAGGAGACCATACCCTTTATCACTGCACAGTTTTCTCTATCACTTCTGCCACTGCCCAGCAGAGTTGAAGAGATGCTAGGTTGCAGTGGAAAGGCAGGAGCTCCCTATATTCCTTTAAGCATGTGAAAAATGTATTGGTGAGGTAAATGCCATGGGACCCTGCAATAGACCTCAGACTGTATGAATATCAGCTTCTCTTCTATTACTGTCTTTTTTCCCTAACAAGATTCACTAAACAATTCACTAAAAATCCTTGGTTTTACTTTCTTAATAAAGAAAAGGAAACACCTTCCCAGCAGAGTTTAGTGAAAATGTATGATCTTTTTTCTTAATCTTAAAAAGGTTTAAGGTTTTCTTTCATTATTGTTGAAAGTAGTCATCAGTGAGACTGGAACAGGTAGGTGTTTAGAGGAACACTTGGAATAAATTCATTCCAGGAAATAGAAATGATTAAGGGGAAACTTAGCAGGTGATATGGAAATTTTACAGAAATCTTACCAGGCTCCTCACAACTGCTGTGCAACTGAGGTTTATTTTCTGCTTTTCAGTACAGGTTCATTTTTCCCAAGGTAGGTTTACCTTGATATAGGTCCTTGTGCACAGATGCAGTACGTCAAATACCATTGAAATTTTGTGCTCGATTGTTGCTAACTATAATTTTCCAAGGGTGACATTTTTGCTACTGGATTTTTGGACCTATCTATGATGAATTATTAATACAGATGATATAGCTATCCACTATATAGAGCACATCTATCTTATTTGGATGTTTTGGACAGTTTAGAAATGTTGATAACTGGTAGCAATTTCTCTCCAAAGACAGAGCAGAGTATTTAATCATTAAATATTAAAAAAAAAAAAAAGAAAAAGAGAATAACAGGAAGATATGGGGAACATTCATAATGTTCAACTTCAGACAGCTTATTCAGCCACATGAACTAGTGAAATGGCTACATTTACTGTAGTGAACAAAATAGGGAGAAAGCAAACACTCAAGAGAAAGACCAGTAATTGTCTCCTTTGTCTAATTCTTAGTTCATACCTGTATGATTTAGACCATTCCAGGTGATAGAGTAGAGCCCATTCCTGTAGGCATTCTAGGCATTCTCATTACAGCTTCAGGCCATAATGTCCCACTGGTAGGCTTCAACATAGCCTCCTTAGGACTGTAGGCTTACTAAAGTAAGAAAAATGCTCATGAAACAACAATTATTGTATAGTTATAACTATTGAAGTTATAGCTATCAATGATGGTAATAAGTGGACTGAGAGGTACCATTTACTGCCCAGCCAAGGCCCAGGGCCAAGCATTTTTAGTGTGGATGCAGTCCTGACATTTTAGCCTTTCAAACATTTATCAGTTCATGGTCTTGTTTTGTTTAGCTGTCTAGGTGTATCCATAGTCTCCCTTTATTTATTTTAATGTCTGTGTAGACACACAGGGTCCTCCAGAGAGTGATTCAGGTGACTTAAAATAGACTCTCTCTCAACTGTCCAATTGAGAATACTTGTTTCTCTTTGCTGAGAAAACTAACCAAGGAAGATACTGCAATAAATAAGCAGCTCTAGACTGGGAGGTCTCACTGTTCACTGTGGTCGTAGAACCTTGCCTGCAAAGCTAGCCAGGGTTTCAATAAATATAAAGGCAGGATGGTTTAACTTCGTTTTGGGGCCTATTTACGTTTTTGTTTACTTTAAAAGAATTGAAGTGAAATTTGAGATATTCACAGTTTTCATTTTTCTCTTTGGGATACACTTTTTTTTAAATCAAATTAAATTGTTATTTATGGCTTCATTGCAACTGTGGTCTGGAAAGATGGCAATCAGAAAAATGAGAACCAATTTTATATAGCTTCTTTTCCTTCTTACTTGAGAAAGTTCAACAGAGAAATTTTGTCTTATGCAAAGCAGCCAGTAACGGCTAAGGACAAGGACTTCGCATATAACTACGCAAGGACTTCACGTATAACTACGTACTTTTGTGTGTTTGTGTAAAATAGAGAAAGTGGCTACAGGCAGCACAAATAAATAGACAAAACTTTGAAATGAAATTCTGACTAAAATAACCATGACTTTAAAGCAATTAAGAACAGGAATGTCTCATAAGTACTTGTTGCGTCAATGTTAAGTAACCACGGATTTTCTCATGGACAAAGGACAGAGGAAAGATGTCTTGTGTGGCTCAGAGAAAGTTGTGCAGATCTTGTGCCATAATCTTACTGCAGAGATGGAGGAAATTTGTACCCTGGGGTATTAATTGGTTGTCAGAAATCCTTATTCAAATATTTTCTAAAACACTGACCTAATATTCTTAATTAATTTGATAAAAAAATATAATAAAACTGCTGCTAAATGATTTCACAAGCAGTGCAGGTGTTAGAAAGAACGTTTTCATGTTCTTAACAATTCACTCCTAGTGGTGTTTCAGCAAGAATTACCTACTTACATGTCAAATGCAGCTAAAGAATATATTCAGGCAGTTAAACAATATGAGAGAAATTACACACCACCAGGTAACTACTTCTGATAGTTCTATGTCTCAAATATATCTTTCTTCTCAAATTGTCAGAATAAAATATTTACATACTTATTTTTTAATTTAAAGATGAATTTTTCATAGGTTCTGCTCTTCTTCCTTTCCTTGCCTCCAAGAAACAGTGTATCTGAACTTAAAAGACTACAAAATTGTTTTGCATACATATTATAAAGCCTATGGGGATCCTTGTTGTTAGTGGCAATACATGTATTGAGAATCTAACTCTCGTGTTATCTAAAACTCAAACAACTTAAAACAAGTCATTTGATAAAAAAATCTTTATCAGAAGAACCTGTGACAGTGAAATATGTACAACATAGCACCTGTTGTTTTTATTTTTGCTGTGGCTTTGCAGTTAATTTTTCAATAAACTTTTCCTCTTGCCTTCAGAGCAGAGTTTGTTTTTTGAACAGTTTATGAATAGATATCAAAATGTAATGTTGACATTAGATCTTAGAGTTAAAAATTAATGGTACATATTTACATGCAGTAGTTTGGAGCCATTGAAACAAATAACAGCTCCATCAGTTCAGCTGGCTGGGCATTTCAACATGATAGGATATAAGGCAGTCTTACAAAGAACTGAAGTACGTTCACAGTGAACTAAAGTTTTAATGCCATTACTTAAAGATGTTATGGAAAATATTCTTCCCCCACATGCAAATGACCAACATTGTATCTAGTAGTTCTCAAAGCTGGGCTTACATCAGCGCTAGCACAATAGCCAAAACACAATTATCTGTCTTCAGGGTGGGCAGAAAGTTTTGCACAGCAGCCGGAGCTTTAGAGAAACTGACAAGTTATGTTTTTATGACCTGCTTGAAACAATCTGTTTTGACATTTCAGGAATTACCACAGCTTCTGGGAAAAGCCAAGCTTGCAGGCTGAGCCCAACAAGCCAGTACTCTGTGTTGAAGTTTAATTAAGCCACCTACTGAGAAAACTACCATAGGGGAAGCTTTTCTCTGAGCACAGGATTTTCAAACCAGTGGAGAGCATCCAGGGAAGACAGCAGTTTTGACACCCAATATATTTGCCCTAGTTCCTATGAATTACATGCCCCACTTCTTATGAATTATGCATATTGAAAGCTTAGTTAGGAATAATGTTCACAAATTTGTTGATTACAATGCTGAAATAGTCAGAGTATAAATCTATAAATAAAGTATGTGTTTTATCCACTCTACTATTTCAGTTTTGTAATTCAGTTGTATAGTTAGACTTTAATTAATTTACACATTGTCATTGCAACAATCTATTTAGTTTTTAAGCTTCTTCTGGTTTGGTTTTAATCCATCAATATCAGTGACTTTTCAGAAAGCTTGGTGACCTGCTGCAGTACGTCATTTGTGTCCTTAGATAGCATGATAGAGGAATGAAACCAATTACCTTGTCATAGAACAAAGATTGTTAGACAAAATTAAAAAGTCTACATGAATTAAGTGTCGGTTTATGTTAAATTAGAAAATGAGCTACTACAAATATCCCAGAGATATTAGAAATTCATATTTTTACATACTGCCTATATACAGACTAAATAAGTCCTTAGAGGTCATCTTTCAGTAGTTTACATAGTTCACCCTTATCATCTGTCTACTGGGGAAGCTGGAATTTTTAAAAATGAAATGTCATGTATGGAAGGTATAAAGCAGATGATAGATGTGCTTTCCAGAGATGAAAGCAGTGACAAGTTCAGTTTTGAAAATTTAGAAATTTGTGCTGAATACATGAAGAGGTGTGGGGCTGTTCAAATTACATGTTGTGGGGCTGTTCAATTTACTCGAAATGCACTGGTTGAAATTTTTAAATATAAAGAAATTCAATGGACTGGGACCTGTTCTCTGTGACAGCTTCGTTCCTCTGAAGTTTGTAGGGGTATTTCTCTATTTTTCACTTTAAGAACTAGATTCAAGCTCTGTTAAAATCACTGACTTCCTTGAAATCTAGAATGACCTTTTACTTGTTTGTCTGTTATTCTCTAACTTTTCTAAAGTATAACTTTGGAGAATATTTATTTAAGCCATTAGGTACTTACCAGAAGTGTCTCCATTAAAAATAAACAAATAAATAGATAGATAGATAAATAAATAAATAAAAAGTGCAGCAAGAGCAGTAGATTTTAAAACCTTGAAAATTACTTTAGCTTTATAAATAGGATTTATTTTTGAAGTTTTTTTTAAATTCACATTTAAAAAAAGATTCTTCATAGTCAAATTTTAAAAGCACTCACTAAAGAAAAGGCATGAAATAAATGATACATACAGGATGTGCAAATTGCACATTTAAAATTGCTGTATGCTGGAGATGTTAGCAGAGTATTAGAATGAGATACCAGCTTTATGAATATAAGAAATGCTTCTTTAAAGGCTTTTTTTTCTATTACAAAGTTTATGTCTTTATAAAAAAAAATTATGTATGCAAAATGCTCTGACTGTACACATACGTATATATGTTGAAACAGTTAAAGAAATAAGTAGAACTAATAAGATTACGATCCTGAAGAATGGAGTACACAGGCAAAAGATTCCCAGATTAGTTTGGTCAGACATGCAGAGGTTCTTAAAAGAAGCTGCCCATAAGCTTAGAATCCTGAGCATCTGACAGGCAGAACAGGAAAAACAACATAAGACATGTGATTGCTGGGCTCTAAGTCACATTTAAACACCCAATAAATGGATCTTTGCAAATCTGAACCTTTGGCATCTGAAGGTTTAGCAGATGAGCCAGACAGGCTGCAGGGATCAGAGCAGGGCAAAGGGACCACAATAGATGTGCCATATGTTCTTCATGTTGGCACAGTGTGATGTGGCTTGTATACAGAAAAACAAAGCCAATAAACTAGGTGAGCAATGACAATGGCAGCTCCACCATAGTGTGCAAATTCCAGGTTGGAAGCACCACAACCTCCCAGTAGGAACAGTACAACAAGGGGATATGCTCCACAAAAGAGGGAACCTGTTGAGTCATTATCTGAATCTGATCAGTATTGTTTCCTCATAGTGAATGGTCGTATCCATATACAAATTAGTGACCCAGTTTTACTTGTTGTTTTGATACAGTGTAAGGATGGTTCTTTACAGAGCTGCTAGAAACAGGTGAATTCCAGTCACCTGACAATGATCATCTGTATGAGAACCTTGATTGGATTAATTACTTACTTCAAGGTTTCTTACAATGACCCTGGTACACTTGAAGACATACTCTTTATCTAGTTATAGATTCTGTTGTCAACAGTACTAATAACTAGGAATATTCTCTTTAAATTTTACAAATTTATGCTGGAGGTGCTATAAATCTAATTTATGATCATGTTAAAAAATTGAAATAATGATAGCTACTCACATTTCATTTGAATTAGAGGAGAAAGCATGCTCAGGCGGTTTTGTTTTGTTTTTGTCATGTATAAGATTAGGGTAAACTCTTAAGTAACTTGGATTAGTGTCCTTGTGTAGTCTGCAAATAGGATATCTATAAATAACCTTAAATCTTGGTTTAGTTTGTAATTTCATGTGTTCCAGGATTATAAGAACAGGACCAGAGTGAGAGTATGAGGTGAGCATGAGGTAAACTTGTACATGAGTAACTCAGTTCAAGGCTACTTTTTATTCGTAGGTATAGGAGTATATGCTCAGATATAGGAGCACAAATTATTCCAGTTGACTAGCAACTTATTCCTGGAACACATGTTGACTGAATTTAGAAAATGAAAATACAGATAATTTCACATACCAAAAAAAAGTATGATGACAACTGATAGATATATCAGATTATTCATCTGTCATAACATCAAAAGAGTTCAGCTGAAAGTATAGAAGAGTGGGAAGGTTAAGAAACACGCGCTGTTGGGACTATTTTGAGATTACAGCATGAGTGCTTGTTTGCTTGTTCAGTGAGTTATGACCTTCAAAATGCTGTAGGAATAAAGAAGTGCAAATGTCAAGATATAGCCTCTCCTCCTCAGACTATCTGTACCAAGAATGGTTATTGCTGATTCTCAGAGTCGTAGTCGAGAAAGGAGGATGACAAATGTCATCGCTAGGCAACTTGACTTTCCTGATCTTACTGATTTATTTTTTTTAAACCAGAATTTCGTATTGCTTCAAAAATATTCACTTCACACAGGAGGAATTGTCTTGGTAATCTGTAAATCTGATTTTGGATTCCAGAACTCTCTCCCTGCCTCAGAAATAAAAAATGCAGGAGGGAAACCCATGAAAACCGAATTACAGAGTTGTTCACTGGGACATGCAGAACTTCAGTCATAGTTCTTGTGAACTACTGATATCTGAGATATCTGAGTATCAAACTTTGAGCTACTCCTGTATACCTTTTATATTTTACAAAGTTTACTGGTTAGTAAGTTTTCAAATGAGAAGTTCACAATTCTTCAATGCTATGCAAGCTGATTATTTTTTATAAAATGAAAGAAAATTATATGCTCTAACTAAAAGTAATATGCAGTTTTGTCTCAGATTTTCTACTGGTTAATTTTTTCGCTGGTTAATTTTTTAAATGTGAATGGTGTTTGCTGTCAGTCTAACAGAAGAAATCTGAAAAAAGAAAATCCCGTATATTAGAAGCCAGATGTATTGTTAAAAATAGTAAGGTGAGAGAAAGTGAAGAAGAGGAGAAACAAAGTCTGAAAGTAATACAGAAATCTCTTTACTGTATTAGAACTGAGTTTGAAAATCTTTAATCTCAGCTTTTCACACCAATTTATTTTTCAGTCCTGAGCTTTTTGTGCACTATTTTTTAGTGCAGTAAGCTTTTTGTGAACTATTTCCCAAACCAAAATGTTCTTCAGAGATTGTGGGTAGAGTGACCATTTGAATCTTCTATATAAAACTTTGTGCTGGTGTCATGTGCAGAAGTGCTAGACACCCAGTGACAGTGTTGCAGGACAAACAACATGCAAATTCATTTCTCCATGGCAAGGGCAGTAATACCACAGACTTTTCTATGTTGTATTTCTCTAGCAGCTTATATGAGTGGTAATGAAAATAGACCTGAGAGTGACAGTTCTAGGCTTTATATTAAGAGGAAATGTGCTGGGCACTTTTTCCCACAAATTAGTGTCTGCAATGAAAATTTCTACTGATATTTAGCAATGGCAGAAGAAATATTAATTTGAGGGTACAAGGATGCACATACTGACTTGATCACAATATTTGTTAGTGGAAAGTACAGAGGGGAAAACTAACTGCAATTAAATTAGAAAAGGACTGAGAGAAGATTTAGCCAAAAAGCACTTTTACCAGATGATAAAATGTTTTTTGTCCCTGCTGTCCTCTAATTTTGAAAAATGCAATTGAAGCAGACAAGTTGATTTTCAAATTATAGAGTATGATTCTGAGAATTGGTATAGCTTTGCTCATGTGTAGTGTTTAGAAGTCTCAAGAAGATAATACACCTGCTTTAGTGAAGTGTGCTAGGCTTTTAAGTACATTCTCTTCCTGGACTGTTAGAAAGTTTTGCTTCTCACCCTGCTTTAGTTGCTTAAGTTCAGTGACAGTGGATTGTTGTAACTCGAGTTATTTCAAGTCTCTTGTAAGCAGTTTCATGAAGCTACAATATCTGAATAAATAGGTCACTTAAATTCACAGTCAGTAAATATTCATTTGTACATTCCTGAGTCCAGTTGCCACTAAATGATGAGCTTGTAGTCAGTAGCTTAAAAGGGTAAAAAATAATTTCTGTTAACTGTGTGTGGCTTAGTGAGTTAACAAACAGGATTGAGTAAAAATAGGACAGTTAATCATCTGTAGTACAGACAGCAAAGCTGTTTGTGGATGGGACCAGGTCACTCGGTGCTCTGTTGTTTCTCAGTTACTGTTTGTTTTGCCTGTATTAGACAGCAATTAAGCTGTTGTACTACTGGTAAAGTCAGGCAAGCATTCCTCTTCTGCATGCTGAACCCTCTAGACTCTCCCATCCCTGCCAAATAGAGAGCTGCTCAATCTTTCCTCCTTGGAGTAGCATGCAGAAATGCAGAACTGATGTTTGTGTATCCAAACCCAAACACAGCGTGGCCAATCAGAACTGCAGTTTTGACGAAATATCTGTAAAGATACAGATTTCTATGGACTGAACCATTCTCCTGGTTGCCTCTCTCTTTGCCTGCTACAAAGTCTGTGGATTCTCTACATTTGAAAAAAAGATTATCAGAATCATAAGTTTTTGTAAAGTAGAAAAGATGCCTGGCATTTTAGATGCTCTGGGCTGTCTTCTTGAACTAGCTTGTTTTCAGCTATTCACTTAGGGCTTGATTTTGCCTCACTTGCCTTACAGTGAGCAGCATTTTAGGTAAAATGTTGTGTACAGGATGGGGTATATGGACTTATTTTGAGCTGAACATTGCACTGCAGACAGCCCAGCACTAGCTCAAAGCACTAATGAGCCTCAGGGACACAATACTGTTCTCCAGAAAGGGGGTTATTACCATCATATAACAGTTAGCTGCCTTTCAACCATGCAACAACTGATTTCACAGATTTCTGTATGTACTTAGGTAAATGCAGGCAGAGGTTAGCTGATCCTACCCCAGGGTACAAGTAGTGCACCTTATCAGGGTGATGGAAGGACTGTAATTTTGAACCCATCTTCCACTTTTTTGTTTGTGTCAGAGGGGACCTTTGAAGTAGTGTCATGCTTGTGCATCATGTCTGTCCAATTAATTCTCCCCCACCAGCATCTTCCATCCAGTATTCTGTGTTTTCTTCATTTCCCTGTATCACTGACTGTGAATCATCACATGTCCCATTTTACTGCTGCTTCCAAGTCAGTGGTGTCATTGTCTATCTTTAGGAGGCTTAACTTGTTAAGGCTTAATTCACCAAATGATTGAGCATTTAGCAGTCAAATGCAGGTCAATCAGGAAAATGAAAACAAGATGTTTCTCAAATACAATCATCAATGTTAAATATTAACAAAAACATCCTGATCTCAAAACCTCTCCTCTGACTTCTGATAGACAGGGTCCTTCAGTAGGATGAGGTTTTTGTGGTTTTCATAAGCAAGAGCAGTCTTTATAACTCAACAGGGTTATGGCCGGTATGGTACCCAAAGCCAGATGCAAATGTTGCAGTTTCGCTGTTTTTCTCCTGAGCATATGCTTCTATCATTTAGAAGCCCAGAAAAATAGACTTGACTAACTAAAAGCAGCATTAAATAATGCAGTAAGATGTACTGTAACAAATATTAAAGATGTATCCCTTCCCACTGACCGTAAGCCCTCACATATTTATTATGGGAACTGATGCTTTCCTTCCTTCCTGTGAGATAATCTATTTGATGTTTTGAAGTGGATATTTACTACATCACTGTTAGGTCTCTAACCAGGTGGAGTATTTTTTAGTTATTTTTCCTTTCTCTCACAATAAAAACTACAGTAAATAATGCAGAGATACTAAATTATAACTATTATGTGACTTCATTCACTGTCTTTGTTGTCACTTGGCCTATTCTGCAATATATTTTATCCTCCAGTAAATTTAAAAAAAAAAAAAATTTGGATACTAAACAAGGAATAAAAAGTTAGTGTGATTTTTTTTTTCTTTCATTTTTACAAAATGAAGAATAGTCCTGGCAACTGCAGGAGAAACCCATGTCTGCAAATCCTAGCCAATAACTGCAGGCCAAAGAAGGTCTTGCGGGCCCATTTTTGGAAAAAGTTCAAAAACTTTTTTGAGACCCCTACCTTTGAGTATATAACAAACAGAAATAAAGCTTTGCAATGTCTGAAGTATATTATGATGATAGCTATTAAATAGATTGTTCTAATAACAATTTTCTTTGTGGTAGTCATATTATGATATTAGACTTCCTAAGAAAGAATAAATTTATTAGAAGCTGAGTTTATAGTGGTTTTGAACCTTTTACAATCCACTGTATTTTTCCCAAATCAAACTTCTGGGTCTTTACCTTGTAGTTTTGGGATAAGACCACAGGTACAGTTCAGATACTTCAAAAACCCCAAAATCCCAGCTAAATTTTAAATGAAAGATGACTAAGAGCTTTGCCATAATCTGTTGCAATGATTGCTGTTCAGAGCTTCAAGAGGCCCATAAACTGAAACTGGATGGAGAGCTTGTCGATATAGAAATAATCTGCATTGAGAAAGGTCTCAAAAATATTCATTTTAATTCATGCATGAAAGTGATCTGATAGCTCATAAAAGATGAGCTATGATTAGGCTAATTTTCTTTCAAGTAGATTACAAACGAGGTATTATGAAAATCTAGTTAATAAATCCTTGTTAAAATTGTTAATCTAATTACTCAAGCAGAGTGGATAATTCCAATTAAGGATCCACAAATATGTTAAATGAAAAAAAAATCATATTACAACTTACAAAAATAGCATTCATTTATTGAATTCTCAACATTCCAGAGTTCATAAAGGAGCAGTTATTATATTTTTTTGTCTTTAAGCATACTCATGCAGATTTGTGAGGTATTTATCTAGCAGATTAAAGGGTCAACTCTGTTACATTTATATGGCCATGGAAAAAACTAACAGGGAGATTATGGATCTTCCTAAACAAGTAGCACATACTACTCCTGGGGAGATTCTGATTGTGATTTTTCACAATGAGAACAATCAGCCATTGGAATAATCTTCCTAGGAAGTGGTGGATTCACTGGGCACAGTTAAGAGTCAACTGGCCAGAGTGCTGGGCTGTCTTGTCTATAATTTAAGACAGATGATCCTTGAGGTCCCTTCCAACCAGGTGTTCTATGATCCTGTGACTGAAAATCAGTGTGGAAAAAGAAGTAAGGCTTGTAGTCTGCATATACACTTTAGATACTGCTACTTGCTCAGACACCACCCCTCTCCCCTCCCAGGTGGGACAGGGAAGATAATTGAAAGAATGTAAATCCCACAGGTTGAGATAAAAACAGTTTAATAAATAAAATATAGTAAAATATAGTGATAATAGAGTACCAATAATAATAATAAACAAAACACACACAAAAAAGAAAGCTCAGAAAACACAAGTGATGCACAATACAGTTGCTCACCACCCACTGACTGATAACCAGCACAACTGAAGCAGCAATCAGTCCCTTCTGGGTAATTCTCCCCAGTTTATATACTGGGCATGATGTCCTGTGGTATGGAATGTCCCTTTGGCTAGTTTGGGTCAGACGGCCTGTCTCTGCTTCCTGTGAGGAGACAGGACACCCTTCTTGTGAGGGACAAGACAGCTCACTCCTTTCTCCTGAGGAGGGGCTTCTTTTGCAGAGCATGAGTGACTGAAAAGTCCTTGACTGGGGTAAGTATTACTTAGCAACACCTAAAACATTGGTGTGTTATCAGCACTGTTGTCAGACTAAAGCTAAAACACAGCACTGTACCAGCTAGTAGGAGGAAAAAAAACTCTTACAGCTGAAACCAGTAAAGGACTTTTGTTCATTTTACCGTCTTGATACCTAGTCTACCTGCAAATTTGTCTTACTAACGACTTTCTTACACTTGTGGTTTATATGCTTAGATTATTATTTTTTTCATCATTGGCAGACATTATGAAAAAGGTCTGAATACCAGAGAAGAAGGTTTCTTTATTTTCTCTTACACAGCCCCTTAATAAAGGCTCCAATTGCAGATTTCTTATTCAAACTAGTGCTCTTTTCCTCAGACAAGGTAATGCTTTCATTATGATGGGTTAATGTCCTATGCAACATAATGATATCACTGTCAGACTTATGTATGCTGGTCATTTGCAGTTCCTAAACTGTATAGAAAATCTTTATTAATCTGCTACAAGTACAATTTAAGAGTTAGAAATCATGTGAAAAGATTACATTCTTATGGGTCTGATTCCCCTGTTAATAACTTTACATCAGTAAACGGAATAAGTCCTTTCATGCGTAGGTCTCATTTGAATACAGACAAGTTGTTCTCTGTGTTGGAAAGGTTTCTTCTCTTCTTCTCCCATTTTCCTCTCACTGTCTTTATTCAAATGAATTGTGATTAGTTTAATGCCAGAATTGTATGAGAAACAACAGAATATGAGACATAAAGCTATCTAGAGCAGTCATGGCAGTCACTTGTGTGAATTATTCAATCCACTGATGGTGTGCCACAGTGCCTGTTGCTACCAAAGTGGAAACAAAATCTATTGTGTACAATATGTATAGTAATATGTACAGTGTGAAGAGAAAGCAGATGGCAGGGATGCATAAAACTTTAATGTCCTCCAATCTGTTTACTTATTTTAATCAGCTATCATATTCGTCACCCACTGTGTGCTTTGTGTATATGGAGAAGTGCTGGTGTGATCAAGCAGAAGAAAATCCCAAGAAATGTACCAGTTCCAAAACCTTGTATTTAAAATTAGAAAGCTTCTGTATATTACAAAGGATTAGAACAGACTAGAAGATATGAAGAGTTACCTTCTGCTTAGGACTGCATTCATTCACAACAAAGCCCAGGTGAAATCTGTGCCAGATCTAGCAGGTGACAGGTATGAGGAGATGCTATAGTGACAATAGCCTGTATGGCTCACATTTCTACATCCCTTGAAGTGGTAATACCACCTTCATTTATTTATTTTTTTTCCAGTTCTTATCTACTGCATAAAGCAATTGGAGATTTCTAGCTAAAAATGCAAGATATAGTCCTCAATATTATTTCTGTGATGAAAATGTGACTTGGATAGAGAATGCTTTTTGGTGGTTTTTTTTTCCATGGGGCAGAGGTTGACATGCACAAAATTGAATGAGCAACTCATATTTCATATAAAAACTTCTGTCTTCTAACACTGAAGGAAAAGAATTATCCTTAATATTAAGCCCTTCTGAAATTTAAAATAATAATTTATGTATAAATCTTTAAAACTCCAGTATGGGCTTTAGAAGTGTGTTAGACAAATGTTTTACGCTGGAGGTATTCTGTCATCCTCCATCCCAGTCATCATAGAGATATGTTGAAGCCAGCAAATAGATTAGAGCACATAAAGAGCATGTATGAGTTTGTGGATAGCACTTTTTTTTAGGTTTACATGCTCTGCTCTGATTCTCAACTATTAGTTATGATGCTGTAAGGAATTCTTATATCTCAGACTTGCTGTAGAAGACTTTGCCCAAATAAATAAAATTTAGTGGAGGTGGAAAGAGAATTACAACTCATTAAATAATAATATCCTCATGACAGATGTCATTTTGTATCCAGTTTAAAAAAAAAAAAGACGACATAGATTATGTCTGTTATAGTTGTCTATATAGCTGTCTATCATAGTTGTTAATATCTTAAAATCTGGCACTGAAATTGTTTTTGTTTTTATATACTAAAATATGTTCAAACCTGAATCTGTGACACATAACAATAGAAATGTATAGGAAAAAAATTCTCTCTCAGTGGAAGGAATGGTATAAGGGGAATAACTAGTGTTGATCAGGTGATCAGGGCCCCACAAATTCAGGTCCTTTTCCAAAGTCAGTGGAAGCTCTTTCTTCCACTTCAATAAGTGGATGAAAACAATTTTGTCATTCTTGAGTTAGGGAGATTGCAGTCTATAATTAAAAGTAAAGCACTTAACAAACAATGAAGAAAATATTCTCACTACAGGAAGGTTCACTGGTGGAGATGTGACTGCCAACCTGCAATCCAGTCTCCTGTGGGCTGCAAAAATACCTGATGGGAATAAGGATATGCATCTGGGGAAGAACCCAATAACAAAATTAATCTTTGAAAGTCATTCTGGAGGGATATTCCCATTTTCCTCCTACACAGATTCTTTCAGGAATCCTGCTTAGCCCATTATTTCTTCATCTGAAAAGTGGGCAAACTAATCGTTACCTTTGAGAGGTAATTCCTGTTAGTAACTATGTCAACAATACCTGCAAAGTGCCTACCTAATAAAGATATTTATCCATGAAATTAATATTAATGCCTTAAACTTACTTGAACAAAGTACTGAAAGTCAGTAGAGTAAGAAAAATGTCAGTGACTGTGGCTGGATCCCTTCTTTCAATGTGGAGTTGTGATCTGAGCTGGGGCACAGTTCTCCCCAGGAGAAAGTCTTAGCAGCAAAAGGGAAGTGAATTAATCCACTTGAATTCCTCTGTTATCCAGTGTTCATTGACTAGAATGGATGCTCTTGCCTAAAATGCATCAAATTATTCCTCTTCGCTAAAACTGTAGAGGAGAGAAAGGGAACGACAATGATGGCTTACTAGGCTGTTTCTCTGATGGAACAGTTCTGCTCCTACTTTTTCTTTTTTTTTTTTTTTAATTGGATGGTATTGTAATTTTGTTTAATCTTTATAAGGAGTTACATGGAAGAAAGAGATAAGTGCCTGTAGTATGTTAAGATATATGACTAATGTTGAAGAGCAAGGTAAAAAATGTCAGTTGGAAAGCCAAAAAATCTTCCAAACATCAATAGCATTGCAACAAATGGAGTTATATGACTATTCATATACACCTCCTATAAATAAGATATTTCTCTTTACTGTAGTTGCCTGGTATCTACATTTTCTTTTATGTTTCAGTTATGTCTCTCCACATCAACGCCTGCACTTATGGAAAATTATATTGGAAACATCATTATGCTTAGAAGCTCATTCTGGATCTAACAGAGTGTCTCTAAGTTGCAGGTCAGTTGAGGTAACTGTGGTGGCTCCTATATTAGCAAACATATTTGAAGAATGGATCAGAGAACTTGAAAGCCAAACAATGCTCCTTAGGACTAAAGCATTTAGTTCAGTAATGGGGTGCACACAAACATATGGGCAGAACCTTCTCAGATGAACTTCAGCAAATATGATAGAGTAGCAGAAATTTAAAGACTGATCTGCTCAATGTCAGCTCAATAATGGCTTACCAAGTTTGATGCAGTCCTCTATAAAGCATGGGTAAACTTTATAAACCATTCACTCAGATTGAAAGAAAATCTTCATCTTTGGATTATCAGAATTTTATGCTATCCTTGCTTGACTTCTTACCTGAGTATCAGGCTGTATATCTTCACTTCTGTAAAGATTATATGTTTAGAAATTTTTGAAAGGTTCAATCACAAATAATTTTAATCACATACAGTCATGACATTTGGGTACAGTTTAAAATCAACTCAGGAAGACAAGGTTATTATGTTTAGTTTGGGGAATTTTTACATCTATTTATATACACTAACAAAGCTGTTAGGAGTGAATGGAAATGGCATGAGAGCAAAGTAAGAGGTTACGTCAGGCAAAACTGATTTTTTTTCTCCTTTCTTTTTTAATTAAAACAAATGCATTTGACTGTTTAAATGCAAGTCTGGTGACAACATCATTATATCAATCTCAGCTGACTGTTTAACTTAAGACAGAAAAATCTTCTGTTTTCTTTGATTTTTCTCCCTTAAGTTCATCTTGGATCTCTGCCCAGTGCCTAAATACTAATCACATGACTACAAGTAAGATATTAAATCTTGTGATACTATTCCTTGGCATTCCAAGATAGAGAATAAATTCAGAAATATCAGTGTTAGAACCAGGAGTTGATATAGGCCCCACATTGAGTACTATACTGTTATATTCCAAAGAGGCAAAATAAGAGATGTAAACCAATTACATTAAAAGAGTTACAATGTATAGAATTTGTTTTATAATGATAATGTATGTCATGTGTCATAGTCTGTTTGTTGAAAATGAAGTAATTATGTTATGGCAAAACCATTTTATAAGAAACCTGATCTGCACTGCTACATAGAGTTGAAGTACCTGATACAAAATTGAAGGCGGGAAAAAAAGATGTGCATGAAGCAATATGATTTTGCTGTGTTCAGTGAGAATATGATGGATTTATGTGGACCTGCAGCAGACACTCTTTGCTTCATTCCCCACCGTGAATTTTATGTTACTGATAGAAGATAGATCACAAATACACTTATCTCCAGTTGTTAAAAGGTACAGAACAAGAAAAGAAGTAAGCTCAGCTTTTGTGGAAAATGAGAATGGTCAAAAAGACAGGGACTGAAATCTCATCAGATGGGTATTTCTCAGTATTTAACGACCTAATAATTTATCAACTGTTGTTTACACATAACACACAAATACATGGAAACGTATGAGTAACACATGAAAATTCCCAATGTTACATTACTTTATGAAACAGAAAAATCATGCATATGAAGGCTAGGGCTGGAAGAGGGTCTTTTGTATGAATTACAATGCAATTTTAATTAAATGATTTTTTTTTCAAGGGACCTCTTTTTCATTCACAATGCAGTGGATGATGCTTACTTAATGAGCAGCTGATCAACACTGTTTTTGTTTCATTGTTCAGCATGTGTGGTCCCATTTGTTATTTACTAGACACTAACAACCCAGATTCCTATTGAGAACCATTCATCTTCTCACAGACTTTTCTTTCCTGATTCCACTATCATGTTAGGAATACATCACAGAAGCCTTCTCAGCACCCTGTGATACCAGGGATTATGTCATTCCCAGCAGAGATGGAGATTTAATATGTGAAGGGATTGAAGTCTAATATTTTTATTGCATGGCCAGCTTCAGGCAACTGTGACTTTTTTGTTTGTAAACTAAATTTAGCACTGTATGTTAGCTCAATCTATTCAAATATATCTCCCACCACCTTCTACTGTAACTGAAATAGTCATCAAAGTAGACTCCAGGAAATCTCATTAGGCAACCAGAAAATGAAGGACACTGAATGACTGACCTAAGTTTGGTTTAAATGACTTGAAAAGCATCTAACAGCAACTTTTTGACTAAGATAAAATATGCATTTCTCTGGGGAAGCATTCAGCTCCCATAAATTTATGTTGGGCTGCGTCAAGAGAAGTGTGACCAACAGGTCGAAGGAAGTGACCCTGCCTCTCGCCTCTCTATTCTGCCCTTGTGAGATTCCACTTGGAGTACTATGTGTAGTTCTGGTGTCCTCAACATAAGAAGGGCAATGATAAGGGGGCTGGAGCACTTGCCATACGAAGATAGGCTAAAAAATCTTGGGCTGTTCAGCCTGGAGAAGAGAAGGCTGTGTGGAGACCTCATAGCAGCTTTCCAGTATCTGAAGGGGGCTTACAAGGATGCTGGGGAGGGACTCTTCCTTAGGGACTGTAGTGATAAGACAAGGGGTAATGGGTTAAAACTTCAACAGGGGAAGTTCAGGTTAGATATAAGCAAGTAGTTCTTTACTGTGAGGGTAGTGAGGCACTGGAACAGGCTGTCTGAAGAAGTGGTAAATGCTCCATCCCTGGCGGTGTTCAAGCCCATGTTGGATGGGGCTTTAAGCAACCTGGTGTAGTGGAAGGTGTTCCTGCCTGTGGCGGCTGGGTTGGAACTGAATGATCTTAAGGTCTTTTCCAGCCCTAACCATTCTGTGATTCTATTAATAGGAGACAGCTTTTCTTGCTTAGCAATCCCTTGTTGTCTGCCCTCTGCCTAACCTCTGTAGCACTGTTATTGTGAGTAGTTTCCATTGTCTCTGTGGTGTAAGCTGTGCAAACAAAAAATATCTCTCCATGTCATGTACAGTTAATATAATGTATAATCACAGTGTTAGGGTAAATTCAGACTACACAAGCCATCTTAATCCAGATGTGTTGACATCTATCTCCACAATTTTATAATCCTGATGATATTCCTATAATTTTCATATACAGCTAAAAAAGCAGAAATCTTAAAGCAGAATCTTTCTAACTTCTTATCACATTTGTATCTATGAATTGCAATAAATCTGTGCTCCTTTAGGATTAACAGCGAGCAAAAAATCTTACCCTTTTTGAGGTCTTCCTTTTAGTTCCAAGTTCAGTCCTCCTTGCTGAGATTTCAAGGGTGAGACAGAATAAATGACATCCTGTAGTGAAGCAGAGTAATGGGATTTATATAAGAACCATCAAGATTAGCATTTTTACCTGTTTGATTATCTCACTTGTTCCCCCACAGTGCTATGCTCACCAGGTCTTCACTTCTTTGCAGAGAGGTCCCTGCTGGCCATGGAAGCTTGGACATTATGCTGTGCCAGTTCATACTGTGCAACTGCTTACAGCTCCTGTCCCAGACACTACTTGCCAAGGTCCCTGGGCATTTCCCAGCAATGTTTCAGCTCTCAGATGTCCAGAATCCTCCCTGACTTGCAGGATATTTCCTCCAGTCAGAACCATCACTTTTTGCTTTCCAGCCTCTCTTTTCTTTCTGAGAATTCTCAGAAAATGTCCTTTTGAAATCCAGCTCTTCTTTCAGGAACTTAGTTTTCCCATCTAAATAAAGTATGCACAGAAGTACAACATACAATCTGCTTCCCAGTTTGTGGGTCCATCTCATGACTTTTTATTAACTGGAGGATTCAGAATATGCCACTTTTGGTTAAGTGATGGTGTTACCAAACCTTACACCCAGCTGGTATTAGTTGCACCCAGCAGGTAGCAGATTTCTACTCCAGAGTTCAAAAGTTCAGCTTCAGGCATTCCTTCTCTCCAACCGCCCCCTGCCAAAGCCAGAGGCAGACTATTGGAGAAAAGAAAACCTCAATCTGGAAAATCTGGGATCAGCCACCATGAGAAAGGTCTGGCCTGATAAAATACTAATTATTCTGAGTACATGGCATATTTGAAACCAGTTCATCCTGGTAAGTGTGAGAAACTCGTACATATTCCATGATGATGAAGTCAGAGTCATGATTTTCATAAAACCTTGAGTTTTCTGCTTTACACTAAGGGAGCACAATTTTCCACATGATTTTAATTTGACTTCATGAGGATTAATTTTAGCAAGTGATGTTAAGTCACATTCCCAACCTAAAATATATTCCTTTCTTTTGGGGGGCCTTAATTCTACCTTTTTACAAAAAAGACCATTCATTAGTTTGGGGTCTGTTGGATTATATTTGCTCCCTCACTGGACAAATCAAATATCTTCCTTCAGCTTAATTTTTTTAAGCATTTAAGTCGAATTGTCTTGTGATGATAATGACAATGGTAATTGACATTTCCATTGGAATGTGTCTTCAATTCCAGTTTAAATTTCAAGATGTCAGGCACAAGTATTTATGCTGAAAAAGCATGAATTATTGTGTACGCAGGAGGCTAGCAGATGTTCCCATTATTATTTTAAAGCACAGGATAAAGATTGTATGTGCTGTGATAGGAACTGAAAATTTTTACTAAAGGGGCTGAACTCAGTCACAGATTTTTAGTAGTTTTCTTAGGGGAACACTTAGCCTAGTCATTGTTTCAGCTCAGCTTGTCACTCAACCATAGTGCTAAATGTTTCTATTTTAGTTCTAAATTACACCATGGCACCATTTTTGGAATGAGAGCTGATCAGCACGCATTTATTGAGTCTATATAAAATTATCAGAATAAATTATCTACTGCATTCACTAGTTATTCTAAAAAGTATGTTTGACTGTCCAGCCATTAAATGGTCCCTATATGCCATACCGCAAGCAAAGGTGTTAATAATTTTATGGAGCTGGGAGGGAAGTTTATACAACAGACCCTGATATATTTTGATTCAATTGCGTGCTCAGAGTTTTTATAGGAATGTTTGAAGGTTTTACAAGAGGAATTAGAGGTGTGTGCACGTCTACGGGACTATGATATTATAGGCATCGCAGAAACATGGTGGGATGGCTCCTATGACTGGAGTGTTGGAATGGAAGGTTACAGACTCTTTAGAAAAGACAGGCCTGGCAGGTGCGGAGGGGGAGTTGCCCTTTATGTTAGGGATAGGCTGGAGAGTATGGAACTCTGTCTGGGGACAGGTGAGCAGTCAACAGAGAGCTTGTAGGTCAGGGTTAAAGGGAAAATAGCGATGGGAGACATTACTGTGGGGGTATGTTATAGACCACCTGATCAAGAGGAATCTGCGGATGAAGCACTCTATAGGCAGATAGGAAAAGCCTCACGCTCACAGGCCCTCATTCTCATGGGTGACTTCAACCACCCTGACATCTGTTGGAATGACGGTACAGCCCGGCACAAGCAATCCAGGAGGTTCCTCGATTGTGTGGAAGACAACTTCCTTCTGCAAGTAATAGAGGAACCGACAAGGAGAGGTGCCATGCTTGACCTTGTGCTCACCAACAGGGAAGGGCTCGTTGGAAATGTGGCACTGCAGGGCAGCCTTGGATGCAGCGACCACGAGATGGTTGAATTTGAGATCCTTAGGACAGTGAGAAGAGCGTGCAGCAAGCTCACTGCCCTAGACTTCAAAAAAGCAGACTTTGGCCTCTTCAGGAACCTGCTTAGTAAGGTTCCATGGGATATAGCCCTAGAGGGCAGGGGGGCTCAAGACTCTTGGTTGGTCTTCAAGGATCACCTGCTACAAGCTCAGGGGTGTTACATCCCAACTAGAAGGAAGTGCAGCAGGAGGGCCAGGAGACATCCTTGGATGGATAAGGAGCTGCTGAGGAAAATTCAAATGAAAAAAGAGCCTTATAGAAAGTGGAAGCAAGGACAGGTGGCCTGGGAAGAGTACAGTGTTATTGTCCAGGAAGCTAGAGATCAGGTTAGGATAGCTAAGGCCCAGTTAGAATTAAACTTGGCTAGGAATATTAAAGATAACAGGAAGGTACATAGCAAATAAAAAACAGATTAGGGAGAATGTAAGCCCCCTCAGGAAGCTCTCAGGTGAACTAGCTACACAGGATTTGGAGAAGGCTGAGGTTCTGAATGACTCCTTTGCCTCGGTCTTCTCTAGCAAAGGCTCTGACTGCACTACCCAAGTCTTGGAAGGCAGACGCAGGGACTGTGAGAATGGAGACCTTGGGCCCACTGTAGGAGAGGAATTACTTCAATACCATCTTAAAAATCTGAATGTGCACAAGTCCATGGGTCCTGATGAAATCCATCCGCGGGTCCTGAAGGAGCTGGCAAATGAAGTTGCTAAGCCGCTGGCCATCATATTTGAAAAATCATGGCAGTCAGGTGAAGTTCCCGACGACTGGAAAAAGGGAAATATAACCCCCATTTTCAAGAAGGGGAAAATGGATGACCCGGGGAATTACAGACCAGTCAGTCTCACCTCCGTGCCTGGCAAAATCTTGGAGCAGATTCTCCTGGAAGGCATGCTAAGGCACATGAAAAACAACAAGGTGCTTGGTGACAGCCAGCCTGCCTGGCCAATCTGGTGGCCTTTTATGATGGGGCTACAGAACTGATGGACAGGGGTAGAGCAGTTGATGTCATCTACCTGGATTTGTGTAAAGCGTTCGACACTGTCCCACACGACAGTCTTGTCTATAAATTGGAGAGATATCAATTTGATGAATGGACCACTCGGTGGATAAAGAACTGGCTGGATGGCCACACACAAAGAGTTGTGGTCAATGGCTTAATGTCCAGCTGAAGACGAGTAACGAGTGGTGTCCCTCAGGGATCGGTGTTGGGACCGGTCTTGTTCAACATCTTCGTCGCTGACATGGACAGTGGGACTGAGTGCTCCCTCAGCAAATTTGCCGATGACACCAAGCTGTGTGGTTCAGTTGATACGCTGCAGGGAAGGAATGCCATCCAGAGGGACCTTGACACACTTGTGAGGTGGGCTGATGCCAACCTCATGAAGTTTAACCATGCCAAGTGCAAGGTCCTACACCTGGGTCGGAGCAATCCCAGACACAGCTACAGGTTGGGCAGAGAAGAGATTCAGAGCAGCCCTGCGGAGGAGGACTTGGGGGCACTGGTCGATGAGAAAATGAACATGAGCCAGCTTCAGTGTGCGCTTGCAGCCCAGAAAGCCAGCCTTATCCTGGGCTGCATCAAAAGGAGTGTGATCAGAAGGTCGAAGGAGGTGATCCTGCCCCTTTACTCTTCTCTTGTGAGACCTCACTTGGAGTATTGTGTGCAGTTCTGGTGTCCTCAACATAAAAAGGACATGGATCTGTTGGAACAAGTCCAGAGGAGGGCCACGAGAATGATCAGGGGACTGGAGCACCTCCCATACGAAGATCGGCTGGGAAAGTTGGGGCTTTTCAGCCTGGAGAAGAGAAGGCTGCGTGGAGGCCTCATAGCAGCCTTCCAGCATCTGAAGGGGGCCTATAGGGATGTTGGGGATGGACTCTTCATTAGGGACTGTAGAGATAAGACAAGGGGTAATGGGTTAAAACTTAAACAGGGTGTTTTAGGTCGTATATAAGGAGGAAACTGTTTCCTGTTAGGGTGGTGAGGCACTGGTATAGGTTGTCCAGGGAGGTTGTGAATGCTTCATCCCTGGCAGTGTTCAAGGCTAGGTTGGACGAGGCCTTGTGTAATATGGTTTAGAGCGAAATGTCCCTTCCCATGGCAGGGGGGTTGGAACTTGATGATCTTCAGGTCCTTTCCAACCCTAACTATTCTGTGGTTCTATGATTCTGAGATTTGATTGCTTGAAATATACATAACTCAGTAAACATGTAAATTTATGTATCACTGACATCAGTCAAGTGTCTCTATACCCACAAGTATTTAAAACCACATATTTGGATCTGATTACAAGGAAGAGAAAGAACATTATATTAATCACTAACAAGTTGATACTTTATTCTTACATATGTTAACTCAAAAATATTACTTAGCTTAAATGGCCAAACCAAATTTAAAGCAGAATCTCTACAAGCAATGAGATGAGTTGCTAAAATTCCATTTCATAGTAGGTGGGCTATGAGCAGGTACTAATTTATTGATCAGTGGCAGTGTAAGCTAGAGGTTCTCCCACTCATACCTGTAACATCTCCGGTAAATAGAAATATGAAGGCACGGAAGCATAGAAATCCACCATAAAAATGTTAAAGAAAGACATTCCCATGTTAATAAAAAAATTGCTCTATAGAAAAAAGATTAAGAAAATAGATGTATAAATAATACTAAGGACTTTTCCAACACTATTCGATTTTTTAACTGATTAAAGGATTACATGGGTGAAAGGGAAGCCACTCCTAGGCCAATCTCCTTTAATATTCTTTTCAAGTGTAGTACATACACTCCTTGTGATTTGTCCTGTAATACTGAGATGTACAAAGGGAAGGTGTGTACAAAAATAAAACTTGAATAAATTTAAATTAAATAATAATATTTATTTTTCAATGTGTGTGTATTGTTCCTATATTTGTCTAGGAAATACAGATATGAATGGCTAATTTGTAGAAAAATAATTATAAGCATGCACTATATAAATAATGAATACATCTTCATTAACATCATGTACTGGAAAGCTTCTTACTGCAATTTTGTGTGGTTTTTAAACTTGGAGCCTTGCAGTATATCTAAGCACACCAGTGGTGGTTTCACTAAAGTAGAACTAGAAGTTTTCTCCTAGTAGAACTAAGGTTAAAGATACCATCTAGAGTTCTCCATTTGCAGCTCTTTTTCCCAAGGCTAGTTCTATTTCTACAAAAAATTTGTTTTCTCACTTGGTTTGAGGATTGCTTTGCCTTGTTCTATTTCATGTTAGTTTTCTTGTTCTAAACATGGTGGTTCACTGTCAATTACTGAAATCCAGAATCACAAATTAAGAACCCTGCCTCCTTAAGCATGACGTACATGGGAACCTAAGAAAGATTTTATTTTGAGGGAAAAAAACCCACCTGGAGTAAGAGGTGTGTCTTTTGTCCAACAATCCACTGACTAAAATCCATACCACAGGTGAAAGTAAATATCACATGAAGTTGTGACAGTGCCTAACAGTGAAAGTTCAGCAAAGAATTTAGTAAGAGGTTGAGCATACAATGACGTCCTAGAAGACTTCATGGTTCAGGAACTTTATAAGACATATATCTGTGCAGTTAATAGTCCTTGACAGATTTTGTTTTTCTGACTATATACTCAGAAAAAAAAGTTCTTGTTCAGGGAAGGATTTGAAAATGCATTGTGCAACTGTGTCTTAACAGGAATACTCAGTGTGCTTACTTGCCATCAGAGGTTCTTAGCTTTTCTTTGAAGGACTACTTATGTATTCTGCAGTGATTTTTCATCAGAAGAAGTGCAGCAACAGTCTGGGAAGAAGAGGTGGGAACTGGGGATTCTTTTCACTAAGGTGAAAGTTTGGCTAGATAATCAGTCTCTCTTTGGTGCTCTGCATCTCCAGAATCTTTAATTATTCTCTTCATAGTAGTCCAACTTAATAGGAAAATCAGAAGATGCTTTCTACCTATTGCAATGCTATATTATGGTATAGCTATGAGATATGGTGTTTGAAGCTATCAGGCTGTGTGCTTTGAGCATGTGGCTTCACCAGTGTGAAATAATATTTGACAATTGTGTGTTTCATACATATATATGTTATACATACATGTCAGATATATATAAATATATATATACACATAAAAAACATGGTTACACTGCAGTCTCAGATCTTTATAACTGGAATAATATCAGGCAACCCCCTTAATTCTTAGTATAATTTCTTTTTCTTACCCTATTTCCAGATCAGAAACAGAGCAGTTTCTCACCTTTTCATGGTAGGTCTCATTTTCAGAGGCAATCATTTAAGAGTATACAAGTTAAAACTGGCAGTTCTGTCAGTTGTCAAAGTTAGAAACAAAGATAGAGGCAGTAGCAACAAACTGAGTGATTTTACTTATTGCTTTTGAGAATTTTTAACTCAACATGAAGATTTATCAGAATGGACAACATACAGTTAATGAAAAATAAATTCACTATTGCTAATATTTTTAAATTCATTATTAGTAATATTTTAATACACTGTTGTCATTTTAATATTTGATGTCATACACTGAAATGAAGTGTGTTTGGAAGGACGGTGTAATTCACTGACAAAAAAGGGTATCTCTTCTGATATATTGTAGGTGTTGTCACAAGCCCTTGAGTCTTTCATTGCCTTCAAACCCAGTTACAAAGAAAATAAAACTTTTTAGAAAATTGAAGCATTGGTAAAGTGTTTATCTATTTTAAGCCTCAGGCTATTTGAAAAAGAATCACAGATTTGCCAAGTGTCTACAGCGCTAAGAATGAATCTAGAGCTGTGCTGAAAATCCCATTTGTTTGCACTGCCGGCAGAAAGGAGAAGTAAACAGAGATTTGCAGATTTGCTATAAAGCACAACAGTATGCTCTTTTCTTACCTTAACCCAGTTTCTTTCATAGAGGAAACACACTATTTTGTCAGCAGGAAATTGTTCATCTTTCTGAATAATAGAGGAAAAAAACCCATAGGTTATAACAGTTCAAAAATATCAATTCAGTAGATACATATGTGTAGGAACATATGTGCATGCACATGTAAAGAAATGTTCAGGTGACATATTGTAAGGACAATTGCAACTTTAGAAATTCCAATTAATGTCAGTGTGATGGTAGCTAAAGACAGGAACAGCTTGTCCAGAGGGGCTGTGAAGTCTCCATCTTTGGAAATATTCAGATCTTGCCTGGGCAAGTTAGTTATCAAACTGATCTAATTGGGTTTGAGTGGGGAGTAGTAGATTATCTCCAGCCTAAGTATTCTATAATTCTAATATTCACTAAAATTATCATGCTAAAAATATTATGCTAAAAATAGCATAAAATTATGCTATTAATATTCTCCAAATAAATTGGAATATACATCTTACAAAGTCTTGCTCTCACAAAAATGATAGAAACCTCCCCTAGAAGGATGTTTCATATTTTAAGTCAAATGTCAAGCCATAATGCTGCTAAGCATAAGTGTAAACTGAATCCCTTATAATCTCCTTCTTTTCATGTTCTATTTTCTTTACTTCATGATAATTTTCCTTTCTTGAAAGGTGAGACAAAACAGCCACATGGCTACAGTGCCTCTTCAGCAATTAACCTCTTTAACCTTTTTGGTAAGACTTGCTGAGACAAAAGTGAGAAGATATTCCAAGTGATGTATAGGTAACTGATAAACGCAGAAATGAACTACTATGTTTAGGGTTTTGTTTTTTCGTTTGTTTTGGTTTTTTTTTTGGGGGGGGGATCATATGGTTGTTTTCTATTTCCCTAAGAAAATGTTGATTTTTCAGCTGAAAGCAATCCCTTTTTTTGAAATACAAAATTCAACTTCTTTCGTAATGAAACCACTGTTCAAAGCTCTCAGAGTTAAAACTACTCTTTCATGAACACTTTTGGTCAGTCTTACATCAGTGTCAGTGAGTGGTGATTAAAGCAGGCACTTGCATTACATCTAAAGAAAGAATCTATAGAATCATAGAATCATAGAATAGGTAAGGTTGGAAAGGACCTTAAGATCATCAAGTTCCAACCCCCCTGCCATGGGCAGTGACATCTCGCTCTAAACCATATCACCAAAGGCCACGTCCAATCTGGCCTTGAACACTGCCAGGGATGGAGCATTCACAACCTCCCTGGGCAACCTATTCCAGTGCCTCACCACCCTAACAGGAAAGAATTTCCTCCTTATATCCAGTCTAAAATCCCCCTGTTTAAGTTTTAACCCATTACCCCTTGTCTTATCACTACAGTCCTTAAGGAAGAGTCCATCCCCAGCATCCCTATAGGCCGCCTTCAGATACTGGAAGTCTGCTATGAGGTCTCCATGCAGCCTTCTCTTCTCCAGGCTGAAAAGCCCCAACTTTCCCAGCCTGTCTTCGTATGGGAGGTGCTCCAGTCCCCTGATCATTCTCGTGGCCCTCCTCTGGACTTGTTCCAACAGATCCATGTCCTTTTTATGTTGAGGACACCAGAACTGCACACAATACTCCAAGTGAGGTCTCACGAGAGCAGAATAAAGGGGCAGGATCACCTCTTTCGACCTTCTGATCACACTCCTTTTGATGCAGCCCAGGATAAGGCTGGCTTTCTGGGCTGCAAGCGCACACTGAAGCTGGCTTATGTTCATTTTCTCATCGACCAGCACCCCGAAGTTCTTCTCTGCAGGGCTGCTCTGAATCTCTTCTCTGCCCAGCCTGTAGCTGTGTCCGGGATTGCTCCGACCCAGGTGTAGGACCTTGCACTTGGCATGGTTAAACTTCATGAGGTTGGCATCAGCCCACCTCACAAGTGTGTCAAAGGCCCTCTGGATGGCATTCCTTCCCTGCAGCGTATCAACTGAACCACACAGCTTGGTGTCATCGGCAAAGTTGCTGAGGGAGCACTCAATCCCACTGTCCATGTCAGCGACGAAGATGTTGAACAAGACCGGTCCCAACACCGATCCCTGAGGGACACCACTCGTTACTCGTCTTCAGCTGGACATTAAGCCATTGACCACAACTCTTTGTGTGCGGCCATCCAGCCAGTTCTTTATCCACCGAGTGGTCCATTCATCAAATTGATATCTCTCCAATTTAGAGACAAGAATGCCGTGTGGGACAGTGTCGAACGCTTTACACAAATCCAGGTAGATGACATCAACTGCTCTACCCCTGTCCATCAGTTCTGTAGCCCCATCATAAAAGGCCACCAGATTGGCCAGGCAGGATTTCCCCTTAGTGAAGCCAGGCTGGCTGTCACCAAGCACCTTGTTGTTTTTCATGTGCCTTAGCATGCCTTCCAGGAGAATCTGCTCCAAGATTTTGCCAGGCACGGAGGTGAGACTGACTGGTCTGTAATTCCCCGGGTCATCCATTTTCCCCTTCTTGAAAATGGGGGTTATATTTCCCTTTTTCCAGTCGTCGGGAACTTCACCTGACTGCCATGATTTTTCAAATATGATGGCCAGCGGCTTAGCAACGTCATTTGCCAGCTCCTTCAGGACCCGCGGATGGATTTCATCAGGACCCATGGACTTGTGCACATTCAGATTTTTAAGATGGTCTCGAACCAATTCCTCTCCTACTGTGGGCCCAAGGTCTCCATTCTCACAGTCCCTGCGTCTGCCTTCCAAGACTTGGGTAGTGCGGTCAGAGCCTTTGCTAGAGAAGACCGAGGCAAAGGAGTCATTCAGAACCTCAGCCTTCTCCAAATCCTGTGTAGCTAGTTCACCTGAGAGCTTCCTGAGGGGGTCTACATTCTCCCTAGTCTGTTTTTTATTTGCTATGTACCTGTAGAATCCCTTCCTGTTATCTTTAATATCCCTAGCCAGGTTTAATTCTAACTGGGCCTTAGCTATCCTAACCTGGTCCCTAGCTTCCCGGACAACATCCCTGTACTCTTCCCAGGCCACCTGTCCTTGCTTCCAGATTCTATAAGACCCTTTTTTCATTTGAATTTTCCTCAGCAGGTTCTTATCCATCCAAGGATGTCTCCTGGCCCTCCTGCTGCACTTCCTTCTAGTTGGGATGTAACACCCCTGAGCTTGTAGCAGTTGATCCTTGAAGACCAACCAAGAGTCTTGAGCCCCCCTGCCCTCTAGGGCTATATCCCATGGAACCTTACTAAGCAGGTTCCTGAAGAGGCTAAAGTCTGCTTTTTGAAGTCTAGGGCAGTGAGCTTGCTGCCCGCTCTTCTCACTGATCTGAGGATCTCAAATTCGACCATCTCATGATCGCTGCATCCAAGGCTGCCCTGGAGAGCCACATTTCCAACGAGCCCTTCCCTGTTGGTGAGCAAGAGGTCAAGCATGGCACCTCTCCTTGTCGGTTCCTCTATTACTCTAGAGTGCTTCATCCGCAGATCCCTCTTGATCAGGTGGTCTATAACATACCCCCACAGTAATGTCTCCCATCGCTATTTTCCCTTTAACCCTGACTTACAAGCTCTCTGTTAACTGCTCAGCTGTCCCCAGACAGAGTTCCACACTCTCCAGCCTATCCCTAACATAAAGGGCAACTCCCCCTCCGCACCTGCCAGGCCTGTCTTTTCTAAAGATTCTGTAACGTTCCATTCCAACACTCCAGTCATAGGAGCCATCCCACCATGTTTCTGCGATGCCTATAATATCATAGTCCCGTAGATGAGCACACATCTCTAATTCCTCTTGTTTGTTTCCTATGCTACGGGTGTTTGTATAGAGGCATCTGAGCCGAGCTCCAAATGAAGCCGGCTCATTGGCTGGAGCAGCTGGAATATCTCTACATTGTTTAGAGCATTTATTATAGGTGCTGGCAACTGACTGGGTGTGTTGAGATGGAATGATGCCCCCCTCCCCCAACACATCTAGTTTAAAGCCTCCTTGACCAGTCTGGCAAGCCTCCTACCAAAACTTGTCTTCCCCTTTTATCAGCTCCACCAGCCCCTACTAGACCTGGCCTACAAACTTGGGTCCCATGTTCAAGACACCCAAACCCCTGACTGTAACACCATCCTTTTAACCATTTATTAACCTGGCTAATCCTCCTAGCATTTTTTAGGTCCTCCCCTGTATCCTGGAGAATTGACAAAAAGACTATCTGAGCTCCAGAGCCCTTAACCACCTCACCCAGGGCTCTCTAATCCTTCTTTATGTTCCCCAGGCTACTACTATCTATATCCCTAGCACCCACATGTATCACCAGAAGTGGGTAATAGTCCATGGTGCTTACTAAAGCAGGCAGCCTCTCTGCAACGTCCCTGATCCGTGCCCCTGGTAGGCAACACACCTCCCCTGAGACCGGGTCAGGCTGACAGACGAGTGCTTCTGTCCTTTTCAAAGTAGAATCACCTGCTACTACGACCTGCCGCTTTTTCCTGGCAGCACCAGTAGAGAACTTCTTTACTAGTGCATCAGCCGGCTGTTTCTGGCACGAGTGCGTTTCCTTATGAGCCCCCTGCAGGACCGCAAAGCGGTTCTGCATGGAGACAACAGATTTAGGAGGAAGTCCCTTGCTTTTAATTGTCCTTTCCCTCCTTTTTTTTTTTTGGTTTTTTTTTTTTTTTTTGTCACCAATTCCTAGCTTCGCGGGTTAATGCAAATCTGATAAATCTAATCTACTGAAGGATCAATTATCAATTTTTTTTTTTTGTAAAATCATATTGTTACTAGTCTATTGCTCCACAGCTCTATAAATGTCCTTTTCTCCTTTTTTTTCCAGAACTCTTTCTCTTAAGGGAGTATTTTATCTTTGTCTGATGGTTAACAATAAAATCTTTCATGTCTTTTCTTCTAGCTTTTTCTTGGTTAGCAATGAAGTGCAGCTCCATAGGACTGTCTTCCAAGAGCAAGCTATCTGGCCTGTCATTTAGTAGTTTCTTTTTCCAAATTGAAACATTTTCACAATGATTTTGACACATTTCTGATATTGATCTTAAAGATTTCTTGCTGCCTTAATGGCTCATCTCTTGGGTCAGTATTAACTAAGTTTCTAATTTTGGAGGTGAAATGAATGAAGATGTGATATAAAAATAACCAAGAGAGATAAAAAGACTTAATTTTGTAGCAGCCTTAATGCACGTTAACCCATTTGGTCACTGTGATTTTTTTTTCCTCATGTTCATGGATAATTGTGGATAGTCAGTTAATGTCGTTTTTACAGTAATAGTTCAATGCAAGGTAGTGTTCAGTGATGACCAAGTCAAATACATTTTTACATTTTAAAAATCAAATAAAAATGTTTTGTGACAGTAAATATAGAAATTAGATTCAAGATGAATCTTTGACTCTTGGCTCTTGGCCCTTGGCCAGAGGAAGTGATTTGCGAGGCATAATTTTTTTTAATTATGTCAGTGTTTGTGGGCTATGGATACCCCAAATTCTAAATAGAAATATGGTTTATCTTGAAAGGAAAAACAATATTTGCTTGTTTGTTTAATATTTTTTATTCTAACTGAAAACCATAGTGTCAGATTAATCACTTGATGACATAGTCTTACTTAAAGACAAAGAAAAAAGATGAATTGTCAGGAAGTAGACCTATAGATGAAATGTCAGATGTAGAACTAAACAAAGCTGTAAGTCATCCTATTTTAAATATATCTGGAAACTGATTATTATTTTTAATGCCTGAATGTGACAAACTGGAAATGGACAAGCTCAGCTCAGAATAATTCTGCACTAGAACTTCTCAAAGGACACAGGAAGGGCAGTGAGTGTGGAACCATGCAAAAATAGTAGCTTTGTGGCTTTTTTCCTTTTTGAGTTATATGAGCACTAAGCCCTGTTACCATCAGAAGGTCTTTCTGGATACTTAATATTAGAACTGATTTGGCACATAAATAGGCTCCACCTTGCTCTCGAACAGTTGTCCAAGATCTCTTATGACTGTAGCAAATTTCCCCTGTTAAAGACACTTGTAAGCATTTGTATTGACTGCAATGATTTTAGGATGATATGTTGAAGTAAGCAGATATAAATACTAATAAAAATCAACAGTACAAGAAATGAGTATTCCACTGAACATGGACTTAGTCAAAACATTTCAGCCTTCACATTGCAGACTCCCATAACAGAGATCTAGTTTGGTTTGTCTTAAATTGTTAGCAGTGTAAGAGATATAAAAAATGTGCTACTAAAATAATTATTCTCACCAAATTTTTTCAGGGATTAAGAAACCCCAAAACTTCTCATAGTACATCTCACTTAACCTGTCCTCAGACTGCTCTTAGGCAAACCTAAGGCAAATACCATTTGTAACAGAGTTACAGTTTTCTACCACAAACTGTTAATTTACACAGAGATTTTTCCACAAGGAACAAGTACATGAACCTTAAATGTTTCATTTTGTTTTCTATAAAATTTGTGCTAACGCAGTAAAAAACCCTACAAATCAATGCTTATTTGTCTTAGTTTCTGAAAAGATCTTTGTTAATGTGTGGAAAGCAATTACATCTGGAAAACAATGGGCATCTTTGAATTCTTTTGTTTTGTTTTAAACAATTGTATTTTTTTGTAAGCTGGAGGAACTTCAGAAGTTTGGGAGATTTAGGTCAAGAATGTTTTTCCCTGATCTTAATCAAAATGTTTTGATCTGTAAAACTAGGCTGAACTATCACAAGAAAAGTTTATGAGGGAGTTTATGATGCCTCTGTTTCTGTTTAGCTGGAAAAATTACAGTAAGAGTCTGTAGAGTGCAAGTACAGCATTTCTGTCTTGATGGAAGAGAAGGGATAGACAGAGAACTGTGATGACCAGAACTAGTGCTTAATTTCTTATTTTGTGTCTGTTTTTCCCACTAAAGTTACTTTCGTTTATAGTCCTATGATAAAGTCTTCAACTAAACCCAAACATTTTAAAGGCTAATATAGTTATGTTGTCATAGAAATCTTTATTGATCCCATGTGGTTGTAGAGAAGGTCAGGGCATGGGGTACATAATATTAAAGGACCACATCCAGGAAACAATGGTGCTAATTCTCATGATAGATATTGTACTATGATTCTATTACAATACTAACTTTTAACACAATTCTGGAAGCGAATCTCCTGCAACAACAGAAGAGCTAGAAAGCCTTATAGTTATTTGGCTTTAGTATAACATTAATAATTTCTCCCAACTTGTAAACAAGAATGAATATCCAGAAGATAACAAGATTCCCAATTATTTTTTCTGCTGTTCTTCTCCGGTGAAAAAAAAAATCACATTGTCAGTTTTGTGAATCTGAAAGGTCTCTGGTGTGGCTGAAATGTTTTGAGGATTGCAGTGATTTTCCAAAAGTAATGAAAATAATATCATCTCTGTTATATAGCACTAGTCACTCTAATAGCTTCCAGACAGTTTTACAGCTAAATGTACACAGCACTACTGAAATGAAATTACCAAAGAAGTGGAAAGCTTAGCTGACCAATATGTAACACAACAGTAAAAACTCAGACTGTTTTAGCCAAATGAATTTACTGAATTCAGAGAAAAATTTTAAGGAAAAGTCACAGTGTCAAAGCAGAGCAAACCAGACTCTGTTTTTAGAAACTGTTTTGAAAGATCTGTTTAGTGCATTCTGATCATGTTATCTACCTAAGGACCTGTCCTGAGTAATGTGCTTAAATCATGTTATCTGGGACTCTTGATATTTTGAAACCTAAACAAAGTTGTGAGAAATCACAACCTGCTGGGCAGAGCACAGTATTATAAGCAGTGTCCAGAAGTGCAAAGTTATGCGTTCCTGAGGGTAATAAATGCAATGATTATCAATTAACTTGCAGTATTCAACTCCTGTGTACTTTTCTTCCATTACAGAAACATTCCAATTTTTGTAAACAAAATTAAAGCAACATTTGTTTTTAAATGAGGATTCTTTGTGGGACATCTGAGAAAACCATGCAGCAAAACATTCAGCACACCACTGAATACTGAGTCTTTTTATCAACAAGTGTGTTACCCTATTGGCAGATGGATAATTCTATTACTACAATGAGACAGTGTAGCTTGTCCTCTAAAAGCCATTTTAGGTTTGGTATGGTTGATAACATATTCAATCAAATAAAGCTAAATTGACTACGTGATGCAATTGTAATTGTTTCTGTCTCAGCCCAGCTTAATAACCTGTGTTCACTGGAAGCTGACTTCACACAAAAAGGCTGGCTCTTCATGTTTCCAGAAACACCAGAACTCAAACATAGATACCTGAGGAATACACATGGAGTTAAAAAACTGTTTGTTCTTCGAGTGGATTTGCCAGAAACCTTCTAAATGACCAAGTCGCCCCAGGGAAATCTTATTAGCACAGTGGTGTAAGCAAGGGCTGGTGTCCTGCTTGGAGCCTGGCAGGACCCTGTTGTAGTGATATTTGCACTAATTGAACAAATTGTGCTCTATTACCCCAGACAGCAGAGAGCTGATTGTAATCTACTAGACACAAGTTATAGTATTTCTATTTTCTCAAATCTTTAAGGCCCTTATGCTTTCAAACAACTAGAAAGTGCATGATAGAGTGTTATTCACCACTTCCTCCTGCAAGTTTAACTGTTCTGTGCTGAAAACAATGAAATGTTTCAGAAACAAACCACAATTAGAAATGAATGAGCATTTCAGAATTAAAGCAGCTCATATTCTGTTCGCCTAAATTAGCACTTTAAAATGCTTGATTTTACCCTACTGGCATTAATTAAGCTCACCATGTGCTCATATATGACAAATTAAGGGAATTTTCTTTTTTTTTAAAGAACTCATCTAGCTTTAATTACAACATACTGTACATTACAAAGAAAACAGTGCTCCAAACTACTGCTTTCAGTTCACATCTGATATATTCAAATTAATTAATGGCTATAATTTAAAATGATTAACAAAGAAACAAAGATAGTTAAATCAAATAGTTTAAATTACTGTATGACCAGCTATTTGAGAATGAGATAATTACTGTCTCACAACACTCATGGGGGACAGAAAAAATCATTGACTAAATTAATGGGGCATGAGCTAATTTTATATTTCCACACAGTCTGAATAATTATTTTTCAAATCTGACAAAGTCTTGTGTGGCATATCAAGCTCTAATTTGGCAAAGTTGTCTTAATTCATGTAGAGTATGTTTACTTAGCTTGCTTAGTAAAATGAAAAATTAGGTTTCTTTTTTTCCTTTTCATTTATATACCTTGTTCTTTTTAATTTCTTACAAGAAAGAATTTAAACATGGACTTTAATCCCATTTGTTTGAAAGCTTTAATTTTGAAAAGTAGTTCAGTAAGACTACTTTCTTGAGTCAGGGCCCATTTCACTTTAATTTTGCATTCAGTCAGTGAGAAACATTACATATTTTAAGAAAAACTGATTTAAAGACTAGTTTGGTCTTCTTGAATACCTTAATTAGTAAAACACAGTAAAGCTGGTGGTCGATAACAGTTACTAAACCCAGACCTGCACTTGCCATTCACATGAAGAAATATTGTGGACAAAGAGGTCACTAATAACTGTGACCTCACTGTATTCTCCTTTGAAAACAAAACAAAACCAAGGCAAACTGAAGACGTTTTCTGAAGTATATCTAGAAAATTTTGGAACAATTTGAGGAATTATTTTTTGAGACTAATTCAATTATATCTATTTCTTGCAGGCAAATATCTGATAAAAAAAGAAAACACCCTAAAACCATACCCAAAATACCTAACTACAAAAGAACAAACAAACAGAAAATAGGAAGAAATTGAGGCACTTGACTTAAGCTGTCTGGGATTTCCCTTCAGAGGCCAAATGCCTGACATGGATGTTTCGGGGAATTAACTTAAATATGTCAAGCAAGAAATCTGGCTCTTGCTCAAAGTCAATATACAGAGAAAACACTAAAGTCAATAAACAGAGTCTTCTATTTGATGACAAAAAACAGAGAAGAACTCAGATAAATATCAAACCAGAAGAGAAGATGGAATGGTAAAGGGAGATACATAAAAGTGTAAACAAAAAGATTTATCAAAGAACATCTCATGAATTAGCTAATTTAGGGAGAGACAACATGTTGATAAGAGCTGAAACCTCAAAATGTAGCATCCATGCAAAATAGACATCTTATTAAAAAGATAGCGGTAATAAAAGAATGACTTTTAAGCTAAGGAAAGTCAAATCGGTCTTATCATGCCACTGATTAAATGCAGTGAACTTGGCATAGAAATAAGTAGCCTTAGTTGTGGTTTTTTTTACTTACCCTAAAGTACTTCAATAATTCAGATATTCCATGCTCTGAAATTATTAAAAAACAAACAAACAAACAAACAAACCAACCCAACAACCCATACCTCTAAGAATGGCAGTCTATTCTCAGGCTGTATAAAGAAATGATAACAGATCAAAAATATAAACACCGATAGCAAGTCTGAAGCAAAGGTAAATCTGCAGAACCTGTGACTATCTCCCATGAATTTCATTGGATTTTTAAGAAGGTCCCTTTAGGTGGACCTTTAATTCTCCTTTTTTTTTTTTCTATAAAGTTCCGATCTTATGATGATTTTACAGGCCTAATCATCTGTGAATCTTAAGGAAAAAACTTAGAAAGACACTAGCAGTCTAGTTAAATTCCATATTCTTTCATGTAAACACAGTTCAAAGTAGCTTCATAAAGGACAAAACACAGCAGAAAATAACCTCAGTGGTGATAATGCCATGTTACTATATTTAACCTAAACTGCTGCTTAAACTAAATTCATAATGCAATCCATGATTTCAGGAAACTGTCTATAAAGTAAATAATACCTAATATAATGTGTCAGCCATATCTGCCTGACTCAAAGAAGTCTGTAACTTGGATTCCATTATTTATTCAGGAATTAAAATTTCATGAAACCACAAAGATTTCAGTAAAAATTAAATAGCATAACACTCATCTTTCAAACAAACAGAATATTTGAATTGCTGAAGAGAAATATTGGTCCTTAGTGTGTATTTGTGTTTGTGGGCAAACCAATCATAGTAAGTGAAGTTTTGATCAAGTTATCCTTCTTATTTCAATTTTATCTAACAATGCACTCAGATAAAGACTTAATAGATCCAGTGAAATGTTTGTAGAATCCAAAAAGGTCAGGAAGAGCAAAGTTTATATCAGAAACAAGGCAATTATTTGTCCTAAATATTACATACATACTCTCCATGTTTTCAAGGGAGGAAGTTCAATGTGTAAGTCTACATTTGAAGAAGAGAAACGTACATTTGAAGAAAGAAATTGACCCAGCCTTTATTAACAAGAAATAGTGCAATAGGCAGATATTACCTTAGAGATTTTATTTTTATTTTTAGATCTGTCCCACTTTTAGAAGCAAATCAAATTCATGAATGGTTGGACAATATTACAATCTATTTTTCACTCCCTTTTTTAACAGGGACTAAACACAGCTTTCTGAAATAATTTTAATTTGAACTAGATTGTATATTGAATAAGTAAACCACATGGGCCTTAAAACTATCCGTAAAGCTGTTAGAAGGCTGGATAAATTACTTATATGTCTATTTGTCCTGCTAAATATGTACACTTCACTCTTATCCTGAACCTTCCTATCATCCTCCTCCTGCCACTGGACGTTAAACTTCAACAGCACCCAGTACTGTGCAAATGCAGAGAAAACACAGGTTCACCTGTGTGTCTTCAGCTTACATATCCAAATCACATCTTACATCTTAATCTTTACTACTTTACTCCCTATGCTAGCCATTCTCATAGTTTTAGTATACTTGTATAACATTCCCTCTTAAGAAAACACATTAAATAAATGGTAGTTCAGCAGTTCCTGTATTTCTGTCATCTTCCACTGGACTGAGGAAGCAGTGTCCTGTTGGCAACATCGCACTTTGTTTAACCTGGATGAGTATCTAAGTGCATATTTTCTACTTTCTGTGGCAGTGAACAATGTCAGAAGATCATTTTGCCTAAAGTCATGAACAGGAGACGTCTGTTCTAATGCTTATGTATGTACTGCTATTTGCAGAATTCGGGTGCTGCTTCTGAGAATTAGTGTATCCACAGCAATATATAGAACTGTGTTATCACCTCAGCATATTTGGTGTAAGAATCTATTTTCTTTTTGCATAAACCTTTACTTCAAAGTCTGTTTTTCAGAAATAAATATATTTTAAAATACTCTGAGGCTCATAGCAGTAGCAAATTGAAGAAATCTTTCAGAGACCTTCTCATTCTTCAGAGAAAAAAAAATCATTTGATTTCAGGTTATTCTCTTTTTTAAAGAAAGAGTCATGGCATGCAAAGCTGCTCTTATTAAAAGGAAGTATTTAAGAAATTAACTTCCATTTCAAAACTATTTAATAAATTATTTCAATATAGACAACTATAATAGGGAAATCAGAGAAAATTATAGAAATATTTATTTTTAAATGGGACAATTTATTGCCTACCTTTTGGACCTCTGACAAAATATTGTATTAAATGAAGATACTTTGAGATCTACTTTCTAGGCATCCTCCTTTTATTTCACTTTTAGGTGAGCAATAGGGAGGGATTCTCACAACTTTTCCTACAATGTGTCTGTATTTCTATTTTGTGGGAAATTCATACTAAAGGGGTACACCTTCTCTTCAGATCATGTATTTTTTCTGAAAACAAAAGTATGTTAAAGAAAGGTTCTGTTGGTAATTTAACAGGCTTTTCACTGTGATCTTTCCCCACCCAAGAGATCCCTTCCCTGAAGAACAAGGTTTACGCTTCTAATAAGTATTTACTAGACTTTCTCTATTCTGATCTTCCATCATAACCTTAGAAAGCCCTTGTCTTTGTTCTTCTTTTCTTTGAAGAAAATTTTAATGAACTATTTACTGCAACATTTTGATTCCACTGTAAATCATGAGAATTGTTATGGCTGAGACTGCATCCAACTTTGAAGAGTTTAAAGTGCCTGTACTCTGGCTGTTAATTTTTTGCTTAGTTTAGCTAGATAATAGACATTGGCATGTTTTACAACATTCTGGTTTATACCAAGAATGATCTGTCACTGATGAGATTACCAGCAGTGTTCTACAATACAATCTCAGTATTTCCTCATCATTTCCAAAACTGTCCTGGTCAGCAAAATTTAATATTATCCAGCAAACACATACATTTTTATTAGCTTGTAAGATTTGTGATGAGTGCGTATGTCTCTCGCCATTTCCTTGAGCATGAAACTCTTCTATTAGCCTGGTCTTCTATTCCTTTAATAACAGAGTAGTACTAGCATTAATCAAACACAAAGGCATTTCATATTTTACTTACCGAGTTCTGAACACACTTAATTTCCTAGATGGTGTTATTAATATTTCTTCTTTTAAAAATGCTTGTATTATATATCTATTTCAGTGTGGTCTTTTCTAGGCCTTTTCCTCATTCTTATTTCTGCCTTTCTTCGATATGTGTATACAATTTATTCCTCTGATGCATCACTGAAGATATATAGTCATTTATCACTTCCATTTTTCTGGACACACTTTAAATATACATATTAAGATCATAAAGTTTACATTGATATAATATAATTTTATTATAGTGCCATTTCTTTGCTTTCTCTAATTTCTGGTGAACAATTATATAAAACTTTAAACTGAAGGAGAGTGCATTTAGATTTAATAAAAGAAAAAAATTATTTACCATGAAGGTGGTGAGAAAGTAAAACAAGTTCTCAGAGAAACTGTGGATGCCCCATCCCTGGAAGTGTTCAAGGCCAGGCTGGCCAATTCTGTAAAATTTGTTTTTCCATAAAGATATTTTTACAATTCTAACACTTTTTTTTTAAGACACTTATGAAATTGATTCAATTTTTTCCACCCTCATTTTCCCAAAAATACTCAGTTATATTTAATTCTTTTGCCTACTAAGTTATATAGTAAAATGTGAATGACTTTCACCGTTACTCATGTTCACAGCTGAAATGTACACTTGGAAATAAGAAAAAATTTAAATGTTAGGCACCATAAATGAAATTAACAGATAAATAAATGGTACAACCTTTTTAATAACTCTATGTCACCTGTTTACTATTTCCTTTGCCAATATTCTTTCTGAAAAGAGTGTAAAATTAGCATTTACTTTGCACAGCTTCTTTTGCTATCAATAAAGCTAAAAAGAAACTCAAACTTTTGCACAATTCATTTCCTTTGCCTGATTTTGGCCATTTTGACATTAGAAAGCTTAACAAACATTCACAGAATCATTGAATATCCTGACCTGGGAGGATGCACAAGAGGACAACCCAAGAGGATCATCGAGTCCAACTCCTGTCTCCACATAAAACAACCTAAACTTTAAACCAGGTATCTAAGAGCATTGTTCAAACTTCTCTAGAACATCGACAGGCTTGGTGCCAAGACCACTTCCCTTGGGAGCTTATTCCAGTGCTTGACCACTCTCAGGAAATAAATTTTTCCTATTTCCCAATTTCCTCGTGTTCTATCAACGGGCACCAGAGAGAGGTCTCTGTTCCCCCTTATCATGAAGTTACAGTCTGCAATGAGATCACCCCTCAGCCTCTTCTCCAAGATGAGCAAACCTACTTTCCTCAGCTGCATCTCAGAATTCTTGCTCTTTAGTCTTTTTATCATCTTTGTTACCCTCCTAGCATTTCTGTATCCTGATATATGTGTGTGTATACATATATACTGCATGAATGTATGTGTATTCATATATATATTATATATATTTTTTTTTAAATTAGTTAAAGTCTATCCTTATAGAAAATTTAAAGATTGAGGATATGAAAATATGAAGTTTGAATCACGGTGTTCCTAGAAAGAAACCTCATTCCATCCCCTCATTAGTTCTTTAAATTTTTATAATTTTTTGTATGCACAGCCAAAACTGCAACGAAAATCAGTGTCTATGAGTAAATACAAACAGAAGGTTTGACTTCTAATAATTAATGGAGTAAAATTTTAGTTTGTGGCACTAACAGTTGTTCAACTAAACTTACTATGATTTTCCTTATAGGTTAAAATTAAATGTATGTGTCCTAATTTTAAATTTGCGAAGTCATTAATCATACAGTTAGAACCCCTCTCTTTGCTCCACATACGTGAAACAGCAATATTTTTTATTAGTAATTTAATTTATACATTCAATCATAAGTGAATTTAATTCCTACAGAGAAATTCTATGTATCTGGCAGTACCAAAATACCAATAGGTGAATTGAGGTCTTCCATGTAAATGAAAGCAGAAGGGATATATTATTACAGATTACCACTGCTAATATGCACTAACATCTTTTTTTATTTTTGTTTCTTGCATCCCTGGTATTGCTTTTGAGTAATCCTTGGGTAGCAGCTTTTTGTAGAATTTAAAATTGCTGCAGAATCCATTGTGCAGCTACAATAAATAATCCTTTATTTTAATCACATCAGTTAAGCTTCTTGAAGACGATTCAACTTTTTCAAAAAAGTAGTTGAGTTTCAAAAACTTCAGGCAGCCTTACAACCAAATGTTTACATTTTCAAAATCAAATGTTACAGACCATTAGTTCGTGATGTGATTTCTTGTCTTTTGGGTATTTTGAGAAAATTTGTTACTTTGTTGAAGTTATGGAAGAATTCTACTGTTCATGCTCAATAACATCTTATCATCAAAAAGTCGTAAGTGATTTCAATACAAAGAGTTAATACGTCCATGTAATTGCTTTTTGGGCTTAAAAACCTTACGGTCTCAAGCGACATTTTACTACACACTAAAATATCTTCCAGCAGATACTGAAATAATAGACCTCAATGGCTTTCATTGATATGAACTACCAAGGAATGCCCATGTAGCTTTACATGGTGAGACATTCATAAAGATATTTATCATTATTATCCAGGCCAGCAGTTCTGTCTTACAGTGTGTCTAGGTACAGTGGATACTTTGAGCACTGAAAAAAAAAGTGGCACATGCAGTCAATTTTCATACACATCTCTTTTCTCATGCACCTCTAAAATCACAAAAGCTGAATCCTGGTCTAGGATATCTGGTGAACACCACTTCGTAGGAAACGGAATCCATACTTAACCTTGATCTCATTTCTGCTGTGATACACCTTTGCATAATGATTTATGCAAAGTATACACAAATGAAATAAATTACAAAATATTGAACTTAAAATAGCTTTTAGGAACAAATAAAGGTAGATAGCTAGTAAGTGGCTCACAAAAGATTGTAAAGCAAATCATTTACAGAAGGAGAAGAAAATTCAAAATGTTACTAAAGTTTCTACAAATTAATGTATTTTTCTTTCACATTAGTCCGTAGATTCATTTAAAAATTACTTTTTTTAAATAATTTGGGATTTAAGAACTATCTTCATCTTGCCTTCATCTTCAGATACACAAATAATACACATTATTCAGCCATGTCTGTATTCTGAGAAATACCAATAAACAAGGAAAAGACTTTAAAGTATAAGCATTTACCAAAAATCTCATGCACCTACCACAGCTATTTGTTTGCTAAGCAGCGGAAAATTACAGTATCCCAAAGGTTCTTGATTACTGTCTTTTAATCATTGATTTGAAAGGTCTTTGAATTACTTGTGAAATGTCATTGCATGGAAGTATATCAAATTCTAGATTTTAAGTTATTAATTGAATAAATACAGTTAAGAATCAATTCCAGATGGTGAAGGAAATGTGATATACCTAGCACTGCTCATAGATGCACCTTGGTTTTGTCTGGTTCTTTCTAAAAACTATCCAATACTATGGCATGCTAGATATTCGTAATGTATGAGTGATACATTTTCAAAGGTTTTTCAAAACTTACCTTCCATTTTCTTGGAAAATCAAACATTTAAAGAATGCTTTAATTCTAAGACATTTCATACATCAGAAAAAAATAAATGTTGAGAAACAGATATAAAGGTATGGTTTGTAGGGCTACCAGGCTCTTAGTTGCGCACAGGGAAATTAGGAGACCTGGACTAAGTATTTTTCAGGATTTATAAGTTCAATGACCCTAGCAAGCTGTCTAAACTTTCAGGTCTTCCAAAGTGAAGTCCCTGGGGCATGCAGCAGAATGGAACTAGTCTTGGAACCAGAAGCTCAGGGGAAAAGGGTGAAATGGGCAATAATCTGACAGATATGCTCCGAATTTTTAATATATGTGATATCTGGCTTTGACAACAGGGGTATGTTTGCTTCTCCTACCCCTTTTAAGGTGGAAAATTCCTCATCAGTGCATCAGAGTTCCTGTAATTAGAAATCTCTCCTCAGAACAGCAACATGTTTTAGTTCCAAATCCCTTGGGCTGGCACAAGTAAGCACATAGATAGGTTCCAATTTACTACTAAAATGGTTTCTACTAAAAGCTTCTCTGACTTCAGGTAAAAGAAAGCACCCTACACGCCCCCCCCCCCCCCAAAAAAAAAACAAACAAACAAAAAAAAAAAAATTATACGCCATTACAACATCACAATACTGGTTTATTTTCCTGGAGTCTACAAATGCAAAATTATATATTTTATGACTTCCTAATAGTTTTAGCTTTTAATTTAATATTGATTTCTTCATATTTTAGCAGTAAACAAAATCACTTCCTTAAGTTCATGCAAAGAATAAATTAACTCATCTACTATTAGCTCTTAAAAGCAACATCTTCCAAAGAACTGGAAAAGAACCGTTTTGAATTATCTGTCATTTGCATATTTTACTCGAAATTCTGAAGAAGACAAACCCCAAAAAGAGGAAAAACCGAGCCCTACCTGGTTAATGTAGTCTATGACTGGGTAGGATGTCTACGCTCAGTTCTCTCTTCAAATTAGCAGTTAGCACATAAACTTTATATGGGCCCTACCATACTGTCAAGAAAACCTTCAACACCAGCTTAATTTTATATAACAATGACTAAGCTAAGCCCACAATAGAATTACGGTTGTTTTTCATATAGCACATGTTGGAAGTTGGATCTGAAGCAGCTGCGCTTCTGTGAACCCACCATTAATAGTGATTTCATATCCTACCATTCACACTGCACTGGTTGCAAAGTAATTCACAGATGAGAGGCATTTTCAGAAACTGTAATCTCCCTCCAATGAGATACAATTTTCCAGCTAAGAAACTGGCAGCTGATCATGTAAGGACTTATTTTCTGCTTTTAAAGAATGATCTGGTCAGCAAAAGTAAGATATTGCTCAGCTTTTAACAGTAAGTGGCAAAATTACCAATTATCTCTAAAGACAAGGAAACTTCAAGTGCGTTTTTTTGTATTGTACTTCAAGCACTTTTACAGCTCACTCTGCTCAGAGGGAGGGAAGCTCAGAAAGGCTGTCTTTGGTTTCCTAGTCTCTCTGGGCTTGTTAATGTCCCAGAATAGCTCTGGATGAGATTTAGTTGGTTCATTTATGTCTCAGTCCAATCTTTTCAGTTGAAGACCCAGGACCCTGAACTCCACATTTGGGTTTTCAAGCACTGGCATCCTGTTTTTTTGACTTTGCAAGTTCCCCTCTAGCTAAACCTGAGGCTTTTAGATGGTTTTATGGCACTCCAATCTTTTACTAAGAGTTACAGGGACTGCAGAAAGTATGTGAACCTCATTTCCTTATTATAAATCAAATGATAGTAGAACATAACAGACATTGCGAAATAATAAGTGAGTGCCTGTGAGTCAGGAAGACAATAATGCAAAGCTGTTCTGGGTGTTGCCCTGTCATGTTAGCTACAAACCGGTTGTAGCATCTTTCTGGTTGAACTACATAAAGGTATGTTACTACATTTTTCACAGAACAGTCAGTATGCAGTAATATGCAGCCATTACATTGTGCCTAAACACTTGAATTAATCTTTCACATCCTTTTACTGTAAGTACTCTTGTTTTGATCATCCTCATGGAGATACTGAGGATGGAGAATACCTTTCAGAATACTATGCAGGACTGCATTTTCTATTGTTAGATTTCACAGTGTTTAGAAACAACATTCAGTTGGGTTTGTGTTTACAAATATAGTATTTAATTAATCATTTGTTTATCTCTGTAAAAAAAAAAAGGAGAAACAGTTTAGCAGGTTTCTTTTAAAATTTTCTAGGCAAGATGTTAGAATTTATGCGTTTATCATAGAAATACATGTTTCGAGGTCAATTCTACAAGCTTGTCATAAAGAAAGACCTATTGATTTTACCAACAATTGTACTGGCAGATTAAATTTTCTGTGCATAACTTTCAGTTTTTTAATCCATAAGTACGTTATATCTGTCTTCTTATATTGCTATTAAAAGTTTGTAAACATATTTGTAACTTTGTGGAGTATTATGAACTGATACCATGACAGCTGCTCCTAGAAACAGAAAACATTTCTGGTAAATGAATCCATTTAGAATTAAATGCATTCAGTACACTAATGAACCAAGAAGTATGTTTGTAGCTTATACTGGGGTAAGTCTCTCCACATCTGAACTTAGTCCAGCAGCTTGATAAACTCTGCATTGTAGCCACTGTGTGATGAAGTTATGATTCTAGAATACCTACATAAAATTAAGGTATGTAATTAGCCAAAACCTAACTAGATACTTGGCAAGGGACAGTAAAGAAGATTGATCTTGTTAAATGAGTCATTTCCGGTAGAAAGTGACAGCATGTCTGCACTTAACAAAGATGAGGAAGGAAAGAAATATGCATCAACTATTATGTAGGTTGCTATTACTCACAGTTTAAGACTACTAGCGATTTTATATCAAGTGTACTGTTGTAATTATCTGTCTAATATCAAGATAAAATGAAATTCCTCACTGCTTGCTGGAATATTAGATTTTTTTTTCTATTTTTTATCATTTGGAGAGAGATACCAAGAGGACCTAACTCTGTTATGCTGCTGCCACAGACTTTTAACTTTCATTCCTTATAAAGCCATTGCCAGAACAGTGCTACTTTCAAATTTTAATAAAAACCATTCTCAATGTGTTCTCTAGTCCTCCACAGAGGAGTTCTGGTTTTTTAAGGAAAACTTACTGAAAGTAAAATTTTAAATTATGCCAAGAGATATGACCTATAAATAAATAAAAAAAAAAAAAAATGAAGGATTTGATTTTCAGAAGAGTTGTTCCAGCTCCTATGAACTGCTGTAGTGTCTGTATCAAGCTTCTCGGAATGTTTTGCTGAAACAAGGGTGTGTTTTAGTTAGAGTCATAGAAAAACTGCAAAACACAGTGATCTTGTCATCCTGAGTTATATTCCTGTCTATAAAAATGAATGTGGTGTTGTTAAAAAATTCAGATATTATTAGGCATCAAGCAGATATTGAACCACATATGTGGAAGATAAATTACTGATAACTACCTTTTCTCACTGTATTTATGGCAAAATATTCCAGGCTGCTCTGAGAATAGGAAAACAGAGAAACTTTGGCACAGGCACACTTACTAGGCAGACATCAGCACTGGCGATTTCCCTAGAAAAACGTAGTGTCAGAAATTACAGAAAGGTTATTCTAGTTTGAAGCCAGTCTATGTATGTGGTATTTTGGTCTGATAAAGATCACAATGACACATTAAAGTTAATGCTCTGAAGATACCACACAAAGCACAGTCAAAATGGCAGAGGAAGTAGGGATGTTGGAAGTTCACTTTTGTGCAGTGAAAGAGTCCATTTTGAACTGATTATGAGAGAATCAAAATATTATCAGAGAAAGATTTTGAAACAAGGATCCCAGTTCTTCATCAACAAATTAAAGGTTTTTATTCTTGAAATAAAAGCATTTGCCAGTATCTTTAAGTTGATCAGAAGGAAAAGTAGAAGGGTTTTTTTGTCTCTCACTTTTTTCTACACTACAAGAAAACAAGTCTCAGGCATCTGTAAAGAATCACAGTCCCAAATAAGCCAACAAAAAATGATCTGCAGCACACACTTAGAAAGTAAAGTCCTTGAGGTACGCAATATGAAGGTTCTCACATCACATCTTTTAAGAAAATATCATGGCCTCAAAAGTAGAACGTGGTAGAGGGAGCCAAAAATATGGTTTGGTTAGGTTTTACTACCAGCAATGTATTTTGCCTTCTTTCAATTGTTTGTATTTTACATGGAATTTGTAAGAGTGTTCATTATATGATGCTCTGTGATTTTAGCAAGGATGCAGGTATGTTAAAACTAGGAATTACTACTTCCCTATTTCAAACATGCTTCTTCTGTAATTTGTTTTCATCACATTTCTAACTATTTCAGATAGTTAAAAATGTTCCTAATTTGATTTTATCTTACACACCACAATATTTTCCTTCAATCTATAATTTCTTATTTTAGTCAGTATCCTGGAATCTTTCATGTTAATGGTTTCACTTATGAAGGAATTGAATTTAGTGCATATGACTTTTTCCATCGGTGTATGATTTTTACAGATATTGTTAACTGCCACTATGTGCCATAACACTCTTGAGAGGTGCTTAGAGCCAAATTGATGCCCTGAAAAGGTGCTAAATAGAGATAGCACAGAAGAATGGAGGAATATAGGCAGAACTTTCTCTTGTTCTTCTCTGACCATAACGGTGCTAAAGTAATGGGTGTAATGATATCATGATAACATCTATTTCTGGAATCATCTGTATTCCTGATGTAATTAAAAAAAAAATAAAACAGGCTTGGGTGTTATTTTTTTTCTATTGTCTATTAAAGGTCTATTAAAGGTCATACTCTTCATTAAAAGGGTTCATGATAACTTTTAATATTTGAGGGTACAGTTGAAATAAATTATATAGGTCACCACAGTCAATGTTTGTAGTCTTAGAAATAAGTTTATTTGAAATTTTAAAATTATCTTAACAGAATCACAGTCACTGCATCAACAGACAAAAAGCCTAAGATACTTTTAGAAAGACATTTTCAGCTTAAAGGAAAATATACATATTATGAGAAGAGGGGATCTTAAAGCTATTGGTTCTGCTGCCTCTTAAAGTGAACAAACTCGCTTATAATCTGGGCATAAAAAAAAGCAAATGACTGAGTTGCTGGATCAAAATGGTTTAAGAGACAGTGTTTACTGTCAAAAACTAGGCAGATTCAGTTCCTGAAGTTGAATGAAGCAATGAAGAAAAAAAGTAGGCATGTTTTTACATTTTAAAGGTTAAAAAGAATAGACAACATGTGTTCCAGTCACCTTACAGACTTTGGAAGGGATGCAGTCAGTGCAAAAGTCCTGTTGGTGTATCAAAAGACATTCTGAGATTAGTAATAGTGACGGTAATAGTAATCATTCTGACACAGGTTTTTACTGAAAAGCCAAGAACAACATATGGATTGGTGTTATGTAATTCCTTGACTCTAGCCTGATCTGATTCCAGCAAATAAAGAAACAACAGTCAGTATAGATTTGGAGGTGGAGGGTGTTCAGGGTATTCTTAAGCCACAAACAGAATTCCTGGGACAACTGAAATTGTTTACCTTTCCACCAAAAGCACTCACCTTTACTACAGAGACTAACTCAACATATGGCAAGAGCTGAACTTTGTAATTTGAAGTCTGATGTAGTAACCTGAGCTGGTATTTGTTTTTAGTTTCCTTATTATGCTAGGTTAAATAGCTGTTACATGAACAGCAAGACTTTCCCCTGCAAGACAGGCAGAGCTGGCACTAGGTGGCAGGAACTTCTACAGCTGTGGCCAGGCCGACTGATTCCATTACTCAAAAGCAACCAGATTGGTTCTACATCTCAGTGATGCATAGTGATTAACAACAGTGATGGTGGTTCTCCCAGCACTGGTTCTCTGATTTAAAAACAAGAGAGAGTTTCACTGGCTAATGGATTTATAAAAGCTGATGTTCTCACTCTGTATATAGAAATCTGAATATTCAGAAATGAAAACTGTCGTTTTTGTGGTAGAGGACCAATTATCCACTAAAATTTTTATAAAGGTTACTATAAAATTTAGTTACTTAATCAGACTTCTCTTCCCTCTGATGTTAAGCAAGCTTGTCATTCATCTTGATAGAGTTCACCAATCTTTATATAAATTTGTCCTTACTAAGATCTAGAAAATTATTCTTAATCACTAATTGTCAAATAAAGTACAGCCCAGAGAGGAGAAAGCTTATTGGCTGCTTCTTCAAAGTTAAAAAATTGTTATACTTGAATTTTAAAATTAAACAAACTATGAAGTAACAGAAGGATTTATTTCTATCGATTGATCCATTGATTTACTGATTTATAGATTGATCCATCAATTGATCTTTTAACCATACTGAATATCTTGTCCATAGATGAGTCTATAAGCATGTTTCTGTCTTGTTCCACCAAAACAATTTGTTCCTAAATGTGTTTCACATTAACATTGTTCTTTTCTTGGTTTTATTGAAAGTAGATTTGTGCTGTTTCATCAGTTGTGGAACAATTCATTATGTAAACTACTAAAATACAGTCATAAGGGCAAAAAATCAGAAATACATAAAAGACGTGGTACAACTGCAACATAAATCGAAAAGGTATTCACAAGCTGGCAGTTTATCAGAAACCTTCTCTAAAAAACGAGCTTCTCAGTTAGCAAGCCTGGAATAAACTCTTACTCAAAACCAAAAGGTCTGACCCAGCTGTTGGCATTATTCATATGAAATATTTCACCGGCATAATCAAAAAAAGACTTTTAACATCTTGTTTCAAGTATTGTTGAATGCTAATACTGCAGGCCAAGCTCTTTTTTTTTCAGAATAAATGAGCAGTTGCAGAACAATAAAAACAGTTGAGGCATTTATGCTAAGACATGTAAAGTGGGATGCCAAGGCGGGTTTCTAAACCACATTCCAAGCATTTTAAATGCCTTTTGATTGCTACCACAAATCCACCGATTGTTGTGAAAAGGGTATGTGTCATCAAGCCACAGGCGAGGCCTTGAATACATCTGGCTCAGGGCTTGTGGCATTGATGTTAAAACACCGCACAGTCACAGTTATGGAGCAGCTCTTCCCAGTCCCACATCACCACCTTTTTGTAGAAGCATGTCTGACTCTCTGCTAATGGCCTAAATTAGTTCAGAAGATCAGGATGGATTCATGGAATATATATACATTACATTCTTCTCTAAATGAAACACATTTATGATTTTAAAGCTACACCACACAGTGAAACTGGCATTCTTTCATCAGCTGCTATTTTCTGTGTTCTCTTAAGGCTCCAAATCCCCTAGAATTCTCCTATCTATTCCTTTCTGTTTGAAATAGCATAGAGGCATGCTGTCTCTCCATATTTTAAGATGCTGTTTTATGCCACTTACTTTAAGTACCAGACCACAAGTTGTTTAAACTGGAATGCTTCCTGTATAAATTGATGTCACCCTCCAAACTAGTAATGGTGATAATAGCAGGATTAGTGGTGAGGATGTCATAAGCAGGATTTCTTTAATCCATTTTTGCCAAAGATATGTTTTCTTTCTGCACCTCAAAATTTTGTTTGGGTGGGAAGTGTAGAATTTGCATAGGGTTTGTTGAGGTGGAATTCTATTTAAAAAAAAATAAAATCCTCAATATATAGCTGCTGAACTCGTGCATTTGGTCTTCAGTGCACAAGAGTAGAGGACCTGATACCTCCAGTGTTCAAGTGCCTCATTTCAGTTGGTCTGTGGATTCTATACTGTATGTGCTTAGAAGCATGCATTGTGGGTTCATCAAGACTAGTATATCCTTAATACTGTTCAGAATTTCCTGGAGGAAACTAAATAAATCACAGTCAATTGTAGTTCTGATCCAAGAAAAAAGCCGCAGAATGAGATGGCATTTGCTGTTTTAGACATAATAAAGCAGAGCAGGAAAAGATCATGCCATAATTTGTTTTCCAATGTGGGTGCAAAAGATGGGGAAACTTAATGACACATGTAGGCATTCACCACTAGATAACAATAGTTCTGTGATTCAGATATTGCCTTTATCCTGCAGAAAAGCTTTTTCAACATTACATGAAAGAGATGAGATTAGACCTGAGGCAGTTTATTGCCTGTCCTCTCTACAGACATCACCTGTCTTTAAGAATTTACAGAAGAAAATCTTTAATTTAAAGTAGTATTGGATGGACTTCAAATGATCCAGTGAGCCTTGATATTTATCTGTTCTTTGATGAGACATCTGAAGGAATTTCCTGCTTCTACTGTGATCGAAAATGTTGAGACACTATCCAGAGTAGTTTCACAACTTTTCACTTCTGATGCTGCTTGTAACAAGGAAGCACAGTCTTTGAAAACCTGGGGAACTCCCTCATAAAAAGCTCCATGAATTTTCTGAGCTTCCTGGAAGTTCAAAATTTGATTCAGTCAGCATTAGCAAGGTCTTGAGTCATATCTTCCTTTTTTTCTGACATGTCAGATCTTGTTTGTGTTTTCTTCACAAATAATGAAAGAGCAGAGGAAGAACTTAAGAGACTAGAAACAAAACAGATGTCCCGTTGTGGGCTTAGAAGCTCAACTTTAGTCTTCTTTCAATAGCCTCACCTGTCAAGGTAGAGCAAGTGTGTTCTATCTAGCAAGTAGGGAAAAGGGGATGGAAACAAAAGGCAGAGAGATTATTTATGTACCAGTTTAACAATTTGCCTGTGTTGTTTGGGGGAATTCTTTTCCTTCGAAGACATCCTTTCTGATTAATAAAAATATAGTTCTTCCACAAAATGTGACAGTGTGAAATCTGAATGGCCTTGGAGTATCTGTGGTCTGTAAAACACCTGATTTCGTTCTAAATTACATGCACTTCAGTGAGGCCAGAAACATAATGCTGTGACCATAAATTATTCTTGTGAGTTCAAAACCACTTCTTTTAAATTAATGGTATTTCTATTATCATTTATTTGAACATCATATACTAATTAACTGCACTTGATGTATCTACTAGGGTTAGGGGAAGGTCTAGAGTTATATGAGTACTATTCATGTTTCTGTTCTCAAATCCTTTGCAGAAGTTTGTAAATTGGAGCAGAAAAAAAGCAGCTATTGGATGCTTCAACACATACATACAATTAATTAGCCAAGAAAAATGCAATGAGAGATGGAATCTGAATTCTCATCCAGCAATGTAATGTTATATGTATATGACAGCAACAGGAGGAAGGGAGGAATGCTAGCTCTAGAGAAAACAAAAGAAATCTAGGGAACATATAAAATTTAAAAAAATCTTTTTGCAGGCAAGGTGAATAAAGATACCAACATATGTGACTGGGACTACACAATACAAGGGAAAATAGGAAACATGCCAAATACTGTTTTTCTGAATCAGTATGTTAGCAGCCTAACTGAGATTCTAGAAGCCCTAGTATTTTTTCTTACTGAGGAGTTCACACTCAGTGAGTTTGTGTGGCTGGAAAGAATAGTAAGGCTGAAGAAAAAAAAGGAAAACTGGATCACAGAATAGAATAGACTGGAAAGAACAGGACAGAGGGGTCACACTCAAAATGTCTGGGTCAAGGAATGGAAGCCACAAGACAGTTTCTGCTGAGCCTTCTGTTTCCAGCAAACATTCTTACAGAGGATGACCACTTGCTGTTAGAGATTAGTCCATGCTCTGGCAGTCAGATTCACAAATGTAATGATTTCAGACATACAAAGGATGAAAGTGACCATCAATATTTTGTTGCCAAGTAGATTTTTTTGTTGGATAGAAACTGCTTTGAGGATCAGCATGTCTGTATTTTTTTCTAACTTGCATTAGACAGCTATTTCAAAACATACCCAACTATAATTACACTATTTCAAAAGTTTGTAAACTAAGATTAAGAAACACCAAAATCATGCTTACTCTGAGCAGTCTGGATTACTCTCTTTTGTGTGTGTACTCATGCTAGCAGTATATCACAGCTTTTTTTTTTTTTTGGACTTTTTCAGTGTTCAGGGTGGCTATGAAGGCAAATCGGACTTGAAGAGTGAACTGTGAAAGAACTTATAATCTTGTTCATTGAAGAGATTGCTTTGTTCATTGTTTGCTAAATAAAACACAATATAAGCAAAGATCTAGGACTGTTTTCAGTTATAATCCTGAGGACTCTAAGGCTCCAACAAACCTGATGTTGTACAAACCTCTAACAGACACAGGCTAAGTTGATACTTTCTGTTTTTCAGTTACCTACTGTAACATTGCCATGCCAAACTTGCAGAAATATTGAGAATTAACACCTCCTTCCTGAGTTGCATTGACCTGTATGCTAACATTTTAAGTGTTTAACAATGCTAACTTATATGAAAAACTAAATCCTAGACTGTTTAATGAGACATACTAAATTAGTGAAAGTTAGACCCTTATTAACGTTGTGATATGCAGACCAATAAATTTAGGCAATAGAAATATCATCCCCTCCCTTTCCTGAAACATTTCAAAGACAAATTCCTCAATTTGTGAAATTGTCACATGTGATAGTGATAAATATTATTAAAAACTCATGAGCAAATTAATATTCTGTATTTAGAATAATGTTTGAATAATGTGCATGGCATATGATATTGGGCCACCCACTGAACAATAAAACAAAATATGAATTAGTTTCTCATTTAGAAAAAAACACCAATATATCCTTTGAAGTTATTAAGGCAGAGTCCCCATGAAGGAAAAACTTATATGATCATGTAATTGCAAAGTCTTAAAACCAGATATTTAATGTACCACGAAATGCATTAAGATTTCAATCTTAATCCTTCACTTTTCTGAACACTTGAATGTTTCTCCCTTAACAGTATTTTTCCTTTTTAGGTATTTTCATGTATAATTTTGTATTTTGGTCAGAGAAATTTTCCTAGAACAATTTCTAAATGTAAGCTCTCCCCTTGTTAAACACTTATTTCTTTTCCTCGTGTCAGAATCTTTATTGACATAAAGAGTTTGGCCAAGACAACTTGTCAATATGTTTTCCTGCTTGTTCACTCTCAGATTATTATAATCTTCTGTTTGTGACATCCAAATGACTCACATTGCATAAGACTGCAAGGTCTTTAGGGGATTATGGCTTTTTAGTTTACACAAGCTGAAGGTAGCAAAGAAGAGAAGAGGAGATGAGCTATAGGGGTATTAATTAATTTGCCATTGAAGTTTCTTTGCACAGAGGAAAGGTTGGATGCACAGCTGCTGTCTTGGTGTAATAAGGATATGGTAGACACTTATGAAGCTATTGCTTCAAGCTGCTTGGACAGAATCTGTAGGGGTATAGTCTCTTCAATGTTTCTTTGCCACCTGCAGGAAAACAGGGTCCTTGGAAGCACATGAACAGAGTAATCCAAAAGCTAATATGGTTCAAATTTGCAGACCCTTCCCAGACTTCCCATACTTGGTGATCCTGTCTGGAAAATTCCTTTCAAATAGGCATAAGTAACAAATGGGCAGACATTGTGTGAGTCCTCTTCAAAACAACATTACATGGTAGTCATATGTGCAAGCATAAAAGGCAAGTGAAAAATAAAAGTCAGCTCTTTGACATAATTAGTAAGGTGAAACAGCTGGAATGTGAAGGGCATTTAAAACTTCCTGTAAAAGGTCAGGGCCAGACTGAGAATTGGGTCATGAAATATGTAGCTAAGCCAGCTACATATCCCTTTGACAGATCATTCACTCTTTCTAAGCCCTTTAAGAGATATTTACAAGCTTAGTATGAGGCAGTATCAACTGCTAGGGTTCTTAATGGTCAGGCAAATTCAACAAGCAAACTGCTCCATTTATTTTTAACATTAACAGAAAGACCGCTGTTTGTGAGAGGCAGGGCTGACAATTTAAGCCTCTCTTCATATATGTCAATGAGGTTTCATACCAGTGTAGGATATCAGCAAAGCAAAATAGCAAGTATCCATTTCTCAGTTGTGCAGCAGGATCAGGAACCAGCACTGTGTGCATTTGTAATTCCAATGACCACTAAAGATCAGAGTGCTATGCACATTGCATTTCATTTACCTTTGCAATTTACAGCAAGCTAATCAGATAACAATTTTAAAGTTCAAACAGAGAAGGAAATGTTTCCAGCAGATAACACTTTTATAGCTATTCTCACAGCAAAAAAATGTAAACTCTGGAATGCTTCCAGCTCAGAGGAATGTGAATGACTTCTTCTGAAGATATCTCCAGCAATTATGATGACTATCATAAAAGCATTAGAGGCCTTGTGATAAGTTATATATTGAGAAAAATGACTACACCAGCAATTAAAATCCACTCATGGCAAAACAAACCAAAGACTGAACTATGCCATTCTCTGGAAATGGAGAAAGGTTTGACAAGTAGGTTCCCATTTAGAATCATACAATGGTTTGAGTTGGAAGGGACTTTAAAGACCATCTAGCTCCAACTCCCCTGCCATGGGGAGGGACACCTTCCACTAGACCAGGTTGCTCATGACTTCATCCAGCCTGGTCATGAACACTGCCAGGGATGGGGGATCCACAGCTTCTCTGGACACCCTGTTTCAGTGTCTCACCACCCTCATAGTAAAGAATTTCTTCTTAATGTGCAACCTAAATCTCCCCTCTGTCAACTTAAAGCCATCCTCCCTTGTCCTGTCATTCCATGCCCTTGTAAAAAGTCTCTCTCCAGATTTCTTGTAGGCCCCCATGCTCTGGACATGCTCAAGAAGGTCCACATCTTGTGTTGGGAGCCTCAGAGCTGGATGCAGTACTCCAGGTGGGGATTTAGGAGAGCAGAGTGGAGGGGAAGAATCAGCTCCCTTAACCTGTTGGCCATGCTCTTTCTGATGCAGCCCAGCAGAAGTCTGGCTTATTTGGGCTGCAAGTGCACACTGCCAGCTCATGTTGAGCTTCCCATCAATCAGCACCCCCAAGTCCTTCTCCTCAGAGCTGCTCTCATTCCAGTTTCTATCCAGCCTGTATTTGTGCTTGGGATTTCTCTGACCCAGGTATAGGACCTTTCACTTGGTCTTGGTTGAATTTCATGAGGCTGGGGTTGTCCTACCTCTTGAGGCTGTCCAGGTCTCTCTGGATGGCTCCCTTCCCTCCAGCATGTCAAGTGGACCACACAACTTGGTGTCACCAGCAGACTTGCTAGGGATGCACTCAATCCCACTATCTATGTCACCGACAAAGACATTAAACAGCACTGCTCCCAACACCAGCCCCTGAGGAGCACCACTCATCATTGTTCTTCAGTTGGACATAGAGCCGTTGACCACAAGTCTCAGACTGCAACCATCCAAACAATTCCTTATCCACTGAGCTGTCCATCCATCAAACCCATACAAGCATTTAAACCATGAAAATTTTGAACTTCTTTGATTCTGGCTAATGGTGATTGCATGATATAGGACAGACCAGGACATGGCAGTTAGCAGTTTATACTCAACAATACTGCGTGGAGACCTCATAGTAGATTTCTAGTATCTGAAGGGGGCCTAATAAGGATGCCAGGGATGGACTATTCATTAGGGACTGTAGTGACAGAACAAGGGGTTAATGGGTTAAAACTTAAACAGGGGAAGTTTAGATTGGATATAAGGAGGAAGTTATGTAACAAACTGTAAGGGTGGTGAGGCACTGGAATGTGTTGCTCAAGGAAGCTGTGAATGCTCCATCTCTGGCGGTGTTCAAGTCCAGGTTGGACAGAGTCTTCGGTGACATGGTTTAATGAGAGGTGTTCCTGCCCATGGCAGGGGGGTTGGAACTAGATGATCTTGAGGTCCTTTCCAACCCTAACTATTCTATGATTCTATGATCCTATGATCCTCTGGAAAAGACCGCCCAGTCAATAAATCAGCATTGTGACAAGTGATTATTAATCCAAAACAATGAATGCTTATCACAAATATGATTAGACACACTCCAGTCAGATCTGTCATTATCTCAACCCTTCGAGCCCCGTGGTTTAAGCTCAGCCAGCAACCCAGAAAGCACGCAACTGTTCGCTTACTCCCCACCCTTCCTCCCCCCATTCCCGGAGGGATGGGAAAGACAATCAAAAGAATGTAACTCCCATGGGTTAAGAGCAGTCCAGTAACTAAGGCATAACACAAACCATTACTGCTACTAGCAGTAATACTAAGGGAAATAACAAGGGGAGAGAATACAACTGCTCACCATCTGATGACTGATACCCATCCTGACCCCAGCAGTGATCTAGCCCTTCTGGGTAACTGCCCCCAGTTTATGTACTGGGCATGACATGCTGTGGTATGGAATACCTCTTTGGTTAGTTTGGGCCGAGTGTCCTGCCTCTGCTTTCTCCCGGTTTCCCCTCCACCCTGGCAGAGCATGAGACTCAGAAATTCCTTGGTCAGAGTAAACATTAATGAGCACCAACTGAAACCATTGGTGTTATCAGCGTTGTTCCCAGGCTGAAAGTCAAAACCACAATGCTGCACCAGTTACTAAGGAGAAAAATGACTGCTACTGCTGAACCCAGGACACTATTCTATGATTCTATGATTCTAACAATAATACTCTTCAGACCACTTGCCCTAACTTCAGCCTGAGAATTACAGCAGGGACCCCTTCCTAACATTATCAATTTGTTCTTCTGATGATAAAGCGGTATCCCAAATTAGACTATAAGTACTATAAGAACAGAAAAGTATTTAGCTTTTGTGTATTTTAGTATTTATGCTTGTGGTGTGCTTTATATTCACACTGTAGATGTTACTACAGTATTGAAAGTAGTCAAAGTAATATTTTTACAGTACAGTTGTTGCCAATACGTGTTGATTTTTCAGTTCGAAACTTTGTGTTCAAAAGAATTTAAAAGTCTGTAAATTTGAGAAGCCATATTTGGCTTCTCCTTCAGTTTACACCCCATGAAAAGGCTGATGCAGGATATGTGTTTGAAAAGTTAGGAGTAATAAAACCAGTTTGTTACATAACTGAGAGAGGAAAACTATATGTCCTGTTTTAATAGCTTTCAAAAGAATTCCATGTAATTCAACTTTATCTCATTGCTATTTGAAAGATACTGATGTCAGTCAGAGCTATCTCAACACCATTAAACTATCCTCTGATAGAAAGGAACTTGCCACAGGGTACTTGAGGCCATTAAAGGAAGCAAGATTTGCTTTCACATTCCAGACAATTCTGCAGAACTGTTAAAAGCCTACTGAGGCTACTTTGACTGTACCACTCAAACATTTTGTAGCTCTCAGCATTCAAACTGTGCACTAGCTTAGAATTTCAGTATATTGCAAAAGAGCAATCACACGCACGGAAGCATTGTGGCTGTTAGTCATCATCAGTTATATGAAGTGTATACCTATGAATGTGTTTAACAGTATTGTTATAATTTAAATATATAATTTATAAGTATATATATATAAAAAATATATAAATATATATATTTTAACAGCATTGTTATAATTTAAATATATAATTTAAAAGTATATATATATTAAAATATATATATATATAAATATAATTTAAAAGTATTGTTATAATTCCTCACACTGGGAATATTTCAGAAGGGGAAGCCTGAATGTTTTTTATCCCCTAAGAATTCATATTGCCAAACACTCTACCCCAGCAGTATGTATGTAGACCTTTTTTTCTGTTTTTTTTCCAGAATGTCTCAGATCATATCCTGCACTTCTGTTCTGGTCACAGTACTTCTTGGCACACACAGGAAATAATTTAAAATTGCTCAGGGATGTACTGGAAGGAATCCCTGTGTTACAGCCTTAACGCTCTTCAGAGTGCTTCCACTGAAATCATGCAGCTGCATGAGACAGATGCCTTTGCAGGAAAGAAGTAGTTTTTCATTTATTTTCTAAGAGCAAATAGCAGGTGTTTCCTGCAAAGAAATAATACAAATAAGTTTGCCCTCTCCATGTTTACGGTTCTGAGGAAGTGTTTTGCTTAAATAAGGCAACAGAAGATCACATTTTCATGTTCTTATAAAGGCTATCAGATGCTTGAAATAAAAATGTGTTTTGTAGAAGGCCTTGGTGAAAACATTTCCTACACATCTCTGAGGCATGACGGTGTGAGGGAACATGAAGGTAAACTCCTCAGTGTTAAATCACTGTCATACAGGAAGTGGGAAATCCCTTCCTCAGAGCTCTTCCAGAAATCAGAAGAAAAAAAACAAAATTTTTTAAATTCTTTTTAAAGGTTTTGATTAGGCCTTTGTTATTTGTACATTTCAGCCTATGCTTTGTAGATTTTATCTTGTAAACAGTCTTTTCCTACTTGTTCATTCTGCATCCCTCATGGGTTCTTTCTCTCTTTCTGGTGCTTATTTTTCAAGGCCAAACTTTTAGAACATTTTTCCTGTGTCCAGGATGTATCACAATGTCTCCTCCCTCTCTCCCCACGAGCAAAACCGACAAAGCCCAGGGAGTGACAAGCTGGGATGCACAAGAAGAAACAAGTAACTATCAACAGAAGGTGAGAAAGGACAGGGAGGGAAATTGTTAGGAGTGCCTTAAGAAGATATTGTTGCCCAATAACCAGCCTCATCCCAATTATCTTTGTAATTTTATGCTTGACATCAGCTCAAGTTAGTTGAATATCAGAATAAAATTCCTGCCCCATCATATATCATCTGTTCATTGATCACTGGCAGCCCAGTTGTTTTCTGAAAACACCCCAAAACAGTGCTGTATAAAACTACATGTTGAGAATTTCATAATCTCTTCATAGACGATTGCTAGATATTTTTTCAGTAATGAAAAAGTTTTGAAATATATACTTATTAACCAGACTGGCATATGCCAAGAAAGTCTGTGTGATGACCTTATTTCAAAATATAGACTAGAATTTACATAAATTATATACTATGTCTACTACACATTGCATTACCACTGCCAAAACCAGAGAAGTACACCACATTCAAAGCTAAACCACTTCTGGGTTAATTTTATATAATGTTCCTAGCAGATATTTTGAATTTTAGGTTATATTAGTAGCACAGTATCAAATTACATCGGCATACAATTATATCTACATAATAAACAAACTTAATAGCTACATTGGGCAGTGACCATAATCTGTTCTTATCCTTGTCCAGTTAGTCATGGCTAATGAGCCCTAAATTAATAAACAAATACAGCTCTTACCAGCATAGTTCTGAGTAATCCCACTGAGAACAAAATTTGCATGCTGACAGGCACTGAGGTGAAACACTGTAGAAAATAAAGCTGAACATTCATTCAACAGAAATCATTTGCATAAATCTGTACTGGGAAAATATGGGGATTTTTTTTTCTTTTTGGATGGTAGAACTGGTTACTCATAAGAACATATATGAAATATTAGCAAAAGGAAACACATTTTCTAGAAAACTCACAACCTTGTCCAGTTTGACATTAATAAATTAATAGTATAAATAGTAGACTATGTGCTACACTTTAGCAGCAGATAGACTACTATCCAATGCTCAAATAAAGCATTTTATTTCAGTGAATTAATTTACATTTTTGCTGACATAAAGTAAATACAATGATTTGCACTGTTGTTAAATATATAGAATTCTTCATCAGGAATTTTCTGAGCATATAGGTACTTCTTTATTTTCTCCAGTTGCTACCAACCAAATGGAAAGCAAAGATTTCTCAACTGTTGAGAAGTTTTTTCTGTCTCATTTATTTAAAATGTATTTAAATATATACAATTTTATATTATTAATGTATTAAATATAAATATATTTAAAGATAAACTTACCCAGGGTAATCACCCATGTTGTGATTATATTCAAGGACAGATTCAGAGGGGTTCTGTACTTCTGTTTGCATTTTATTGCCATGGAAAGGATTAAATATGAGTGAGGAAAAGTGGGATTACATGGAATTCAGAGATTTTGAGTGTCCTGTCCCCAAAAGATCACTATTTCTTCATAGAGACACATAAATTCTCTCTGTGATAGATGAGTATCCTTTGCTCCATATTAAGGATAAACCAGTTTGGTCTTAGTAAATCTTGGACTACTCTCTACTATGCTTCAATGAGAGAGACAGAATAGTGTGATTGTGACTATTAGTGGATGCTAACATTGAAATAATTATATCTGTTAAAAAAGTGTACAAACATAATATTGCTAATGGAACCGCATATCTGAGTATTCTGGTACCCATAATGTCTTATGTTTATGACCTAGTAAATGTCTAGCTGCTGACTATTTCTCTCTAGGGCAGAAGTTTATCTCTGTGTGTGTAGTTTAAAAGTTACTATTAATTTTGACTGTCCATTCGCTGCTGAACACCTACATTTCCTCACCATAGGCTCAGAGGAATTTTGTAAGACCTCTGGAAAAGATGTTCAGACACCCACTGGTATGTGCCTGTGATGTTAGAGACTGCCGGCAAGACTGGGTTTGCTTCCATTGCCAAAACGAAGTCTCTGAAATGTATGCTGAGATGCCCAAAGGTTTGTGAGAGATTCACATGTAGTTAATACTTACATCAAAGGACCTACAAGTGACTCATGGTTTTCTGCACTGGTAGCCATAGGTTATAAAGGGTACTCTAGAGAATCTCGGAGGAACTACACAATGCTGTCATACTAATGGTATCTAAGTTTATATATAGTCAATAGATTTTAGCTGATATAGTGGCATCCATAGTATTCAAAGTACTCTGTAGTAAACATACATTTGATCAACTGACATTTAAATTAACTAAATAGTTCTCTGGGTTTCAATAATATGTCAATTTCATACACTTCTACTGGCTATAAAGAAAATCTAGAACAATAATGACACTATAAGGTCTATAAATTGTAAATACCTTAATCTCTGATCTGAATCCAGATTACAATCTCCAGACATGTTTGAGTGGCCTGTGTGTACCGTGTCTCAGCTGGAAGCCTCAAGTGAACTTGCTGGAATTCCTGAGACAGCTCAAATGGTCACTGTTTTCAGGGTCAGAGCCGTCGCTCACATGGCCATGTTCTGGAGCTGTACCAATCTGCCCTTTGGTGTAGATGTGATTACAAGCCATTGTCTAATCAAAACTCGCCGTGCTCACTATGACAGAAATTATTACTCCTTGTTTAAAATATCTTTATACGGGACTGATATTCTATATGCCTCATAAATATTTTATCCATTTTCACATATCACTATGTGGCTAAATGTATTGAAAGTTATTTTAGATCTAAAATACATTACTAAATCCATAGATTATATTTTATATATATATTAACAATATTTCCTATACCTGGATAGCTTATTTTTAATAATATGGATTAGAATAAAAATGTTGTCTTACCAGCTGTAACGTATAAAATACTGGCTGAAGATTCTTTTTAGTTTGGAGACTGTTTGGTTTAGATACCTGAATTACAGCATTTGAAATTAAAAAGCTTGGAATGGGTTTATAGCCTAAAATCATAAATGAAAAGAGAATTGTATTTGTGTTTACATTGTGCCACACAGCCACATTGTGTGCCTCCTTCTGCCCCTTTGCACTTTTATTGAGTTTATAAATTCTGTGGAGCAGAGGTTTTCTTTTAGTTCTTTGTTTCAGTGTTACCTCACAACTGGGCTTCTAAGCAGAAATAACAAATAAAAATACCCACACACTAAAAGAGGGCCTAATATAATATTAGTTAACCTTAATTTATTTTCCCTGCCATTGAAAAAGATAGCAATACATGTATGTTTTTAATTGTAACCTCAGATAGATCATTAATAAATAAACCCATAGTAAACTCAATATTTTTGTCACACAAGCAGCTTCGTAAAATAAGTCTTTTTCTCCTCACTTTGGCCAGTCTCTCTCAACTCCCTTATGCCATTTGACAAAAGCTTTTTTTTCTTACAAAACCATATCACAAATAGTAGAGCTTTATGTTCTAAATGAAGGGATTATAAAGAGGCTGTTGTTCCTTGTTGCATCCATCAAGATAGCTCTAAAATAGAGAAAGAATGCAGTTGCCACCTCAGTGCAAAACCTTGAGACCCCAGAATATGCTAGGAATGTATGCTCAAATTTATGTCATATTTATGCTGATTGTGAATATCTAACCTGTTCTAAAACTACTTGAAAGTAGGATGATTGTCCCACTCAGCTCATTATCTCTGAAGAGAGGCAGTGCTTAGCTGTAACAGAACTGCACAAACAGAACTTTGTTCCAGACACTAACTAGCCACCAGTTGTGATGAGCTGTGATGAGTCGCTAACATGTAACAGTAAAATCAAAGCTAGTGTTCAGGTCTCTGTGCCAAGCTACATTCAATGTGGCATGAAGATACAAGCTTTGTTATTTATTTGGTGAGATGAAAGTCTAAATTTAGGCAATTAGTTGCTTAAATTTCCTGAGGTAGTCAGTAGAAAAAGAGGCATTCCTCCAGAGAGATCAAATAGTCTCCACTGTGTAAGGTAGCTTAAGAATACTAACCTCCTAACATTGGTACCTAAAATATGGTGCCAGCTTTACTTCCCATAGTTCACATAAAGTGCAGTGTATAACCCTTATTTATTACTCCTTACTGCAAATTTAGCCCTAATGATTACTGCAAAGAGATGAAGAGCAGGGATGTGTTGCCCTCACCTGTGCCCCTTGAAGGCTGAAATGTAAGAGGTCTGAGAATTGTCATCCTCATTGCCTGAGGCAAAAAAGATGTAAGGAAGATTATTGGATAACTTCAGTCCACTAAGCAGGCAGATGAAGCATGTAAAGATCTTGCTATGAACAAAGGCAGTCAAGGACATCATGATCCAGACTGAAACATTCAGTATAGTGTTACAAGAAAAGACAGTTTTTAAAACTCAATATTCTAATGAAAGCCCATGTAACATATGTATATTTAGAGACTTATCTTTCCAATGACATCTGTTCTGTTTAGCACTCATCTACATGTGTAGACCACAGATGGACTGGCAGGCAACTAAACATCATCTGCACATAGAAATATTTTTTATATATATTATGATGATGTATAGGATTGATACACACAATAGTGGAAAATATAAATCACCAACAAAAATGGTTCATTAACACATTTCAACTAACTCTCTCCCTGACAATCTGCCATAAGGAGAGCGACTGCCATGCTTTTGGTAGATGTGCTAAGAGGAAAGACAGCCAAACCACTGGACTAGAATGTAAAAAACAGGATACCTGCCACAGGCTTCCCATGTAATTTTGTTCATGATGCCCATTAAAACTCAGGAATACATCAGCAAAATGTGGTAACATGTCTTTCACAACAAAGTTGCAAGGAGCAACAGCATGAGATTATGAAGTCTGAAGAGACTAGTATGGAAAATAGTCTTGTCCCTGTCTCCCTGCCAGAGATGTTAACAAGCTGGGAATTATACTGTGTGTGCAGCATTCAACCCTGATCCTACCCATCATGAGACTTGAATTATAATATTTCTTAAGTGTTCTGATGCTTTCCTGATGACTGATGAAAGAAATACTTGTATTAAGAAGATACAGAAAGTTTTAACACTAATGGGATTTAATACTATTTCTGGACTAGTGAATACTATGGATCAGAATTTATTATCTAGACCTGCAGCCAGCTGAAAAGGCAGAGCTCATCATGACAATGTCTACTTGCTTACCTTCCAAACTGTTGTGAACAGTCCCTGGCCTGTGAAAAATCTACTGCTGTGTCTAGGAATTGTTGTGGTTAACACAAACCATTAACAGCCGGGTCCTAGCAACTTATTCCCTGGTCCTTAAGCTCCTTCCAAACTTAGCAAACTTGGTAGGATTTGAAAAAATCTGACTGAGGATAAAAGGCACTACTTTTATCACAAGAAAGGAATATTCAGAATAATTGTGTTTTCAGAAACCCATCCGAAATCAAATTGCTTTCCTCTCTAATGTCAAACATCACTGTTTCCAGTGTTTGGCTTGGGCTTTGCCTATTAGAAAGAATAGTCCCCTTGAAACAGTCAAGTACCTCAAGGCAAGTACTCCTGATCAGAATCGCTGCTGTTAACTAATTCATGGCAGAATCATGGCAGAACTTGGTTTAAGGGCAGAGTTTTTAAACAATCATTTTATCCATCGTATTTCTTGCAAACAAATGACTGTAATTTGCTTTTATCTATACAATTTCCCTCATTCTTTTACTAAATATATTAAGAAGCTATTCTTTTTCCTATTATATTCCTGTTTTCCATTCATTTCTTCCCATTAACAATCTTCATAACATTAAATTCAAGTAAGAATTCAGATGGGAGATAGAGTTGCTCAGAACCTCCGAGAATGTAACACTTGGTAACTTGTACTGGGAGAAAAGCTCTTGGAAATTTTGGTCTTCCCTCTCTTTGTCTACCTTTCAAGTCAGGTATGAAATACTTATATGCTAGATACTCATCCGGAGCAATGTCATCTGGCAAACTAGAGAAAAGAGAAAGATTTGATGGTTGGAAGAGATGTGGCTCACTCAGTGCACACCATTGTCTGGTATCTGGAAAGACTGAAAATTGTAATGCTGTTTGTAATGTTTTGAAACAAAGGAACCTATTCCCTACTTTTTTTCATGAAGATGCTATCTGCATGTTTGTTTGCAATAATTGGTATATGGAGAAAATAACACAGCTGCTGTAAATAACACAGCTCCACTGACTTCAGGATATACAAGCTGTGGATTGCTCCATGATGCCTCTGTCTACATCATAGTGCTGTGAATTTAAAATCAGGACAGGTACTGAAGTGCTTTACAATTTTGCATGGAAAGATTTATAACACTTCTCCCTTTCCTTCCTGCAGCCTGGTGCTAAGTAAACTCAGTAAGGTGACTAAAGAAAAAAAAGAAAAACGTAAACCTTACCTTGCAATCAAGTTGTTTATCTTCTATCTCTCTGCCTCAGCAGGAAGAAATGTGTACATTAAATGTGTATGCATTTATGTATATTATATAAATATACACACGTATTAAGTAGCATCTCTTTCCTCATTAACACTTATGTGTTTTGGCAGGCACTACAAAACAAACAGGTGGTCTGTTATGAACCGATAATGTTGTCAAAGTCTGAAGAGCTGAGGGAAAAAAGTCACTGCTTGCATTCAGCCAAACTCAGCATAATTGTTATTGGCACTTATTGCAATGAAACCTGTCAGGGATGGAAAGAAAGATATGTCACTGTGTCTGGCCAAACACAGGAGGAAAGCGAACAGAAATGTTTATAACTCATTTGTATTTAAAGATCTTCCTGGTGGAAAGCCCATCTCCTTATACGTCCATGTTTGTTTTGTAAAGCATTCATACTTCATGAATTTGTATAGAACCTAGCCAGCTATGCTACAATAATGTATGAACATCTGATGAAAAGCTCTAACTGCCAGTCACCACATGTTGTGTCTGGATGCTCTTTCTAGTTGTGTGTCTTCCTAATATTAAACCCCAAATTCAAGGAAATATGTAACACCTGAAATGCGCTTACTGGAATACTTCTATACATAGGGAGAAAATTATTCCCTAATTCCACTTGTTAAACATGTACCCTGGAACATCTAGATAAGTAGTACCTGTAATTCTGCCACTTCAACCACTATTTTTCCTTTTCTTATTACGATACTTTTAAATACCTTTTTTTCTTCCTGAATAAGAATTGAAGTCTCAGAGGGAAAATATTAGTCTTCACAGGTAACTTATCACAGACTTCAAGTGTTAACTATATGATGAGTAAAAAACGACTCCCTTTATAATACTTCCAATTTCATTGTGCACACAGACTTACACCTTCTTAAGACATCACATCACAGTGCAGTGAGTGTGCCAACTACTAACATCCCAGGCGGCAGCGTATCACAGACAGTCTGTGCACAGACTTGATCATGCCAGTGAAAAGCAGGGGACAAAATGGAGCCAACACTTGAAAAAACTGATCTACATTTTCTCAGCATAACAAGTGATGGATCTCAACCAATAGCCTGGGAAAAATAAACTGCAAATATTTTATACTGAATGTCATATACCCCATTTCCTTTGCAGTAGTCAGGCCTCAGGACTGAAGCTGAGACCTGCACTTTTCCTAGACAACACCATTAACACACTCTTGCCAGCTGATCTATTGGGAACTTTTGAACATATTCTTTCATGTCATGCTGCCAGTGTAGTCCACAAAGAGTGAAATTTTTACCCTTCCCATAAATTAACATGTTCTTATTCACAGAGTATCAGGATCATAGTTAGAGCTTGACTTTCCTTTCTGTACTGTGCAGATATTTGTGAAGAAATCAAGAGCTGCATATTTTCACTTTGGACTCCATACTGACATTTTGTAACATATGCTTATGTCTAGCGTATCTAGTGTCAGTCTGCAAAACAGCATGATGAGTGCTAAATTGCCAAGAAGTCTTCCTTATGTATGCATGTGACTCCCCTATACATAGAATTAAAGAACTCCACCCAAACCATCCCTCTAGAAAACCAAGACCAGCATGTCAGATAATTGTTTCAGTTAAAATTTCATATAGTCATACACTACTAAAGCAGGATGTTTCAATCTTTGTATACATGATCATACACTCACAGGGACAGGCCTTGTTAACTAATTTCCTGACAGAGAGCTTCCACAATAATAAATATAGAAGAAATATTTTAAAGTAGAGTCAGAAATGCTGTTACATAAATGTTTTCACACTTAATCCAATCAGCTTTAATATAATACTTTATTAGTACAGTGGAAAATAAATTACAAACTTTAAACAAAATATGTGCAGATACTGCACTATTAAAAATTTAATTTCGCTAAATCTTTAATTCTTTGTATCCACCCTTCCTTTAGTTTCCTCCTTAAAAAAAAAATAAAAATTATAAATTAAAATATAACATGTCTGGCGCACCAAAGTTTTGCCTGACTTTTCAAGTAAATAACAAGTACAGGGATGGTAAAACTGGTAGCGCAAAATGTTGTAAAAACTACTGTATTTGTTTGCAGAAAAACTATGTTTAGGGATGTTTGAAAGTGACAACCATTTAAGGGAAGAAAAAAAACCCAAACACATCTCCACAGATTTTCATAAGGTACTTCCAGGTTACATTTTTACCTTGCTGATTTGTCTAGCTTTTCTTGCAGGTGATGATACAGGTGAACATAGTGACTAACATTTTCATGCTTCTTCCCAGCCAAGAGCTTTCCCAGACTTTGGTTCTGTTCATCTCCTTCAGTAAGGGACACGGAAAAGACCTGGGAGAAAGGAAAAAATATTAAAAAGAGGCCAAATGATGAGGGATTTATTTTGTAAGGGATTGCAATTAATGGTCTATCCTTTTAGGAGTTAAAGCACAAATACTGTAATTGCTGAAATGCCTTGAAGCTACCACTGATTCTTGAGGGTTCTGCTATGAAAGCAGGAGATACTCCAGCACAGGCATCCTTGCAGAGGTACTCTGCTGCTTGTAACACAGGTCAAAACCACAGCTCTATCCCTGTCTCTCTGAACCCCACCAAAGATAGAACAGTTAGTGTTCACAAACACTGGCTGGTTTATGAAATACTTTGTGCAACTGTAAACATTAATTTTGTTCTAACTTAGGGAATGTGCACAAGGTAGAATTCTCTGTCAGAGTGTTATGCAATGAAAACTGAAGAATCGTAAAAAGGAAAAATTCTCCATGCAGAAACAATGTACGTATAATTCCAAGACATTATCACAAGGGCAACCTTGGACCTCAGCTGAACTTGTACCATGTCCTATTTCTATCAAAAAGGAATTATACTTTCATGGGGGTCAAAGGCCCATTTGTTAACCAAACGCTAGTTATAAACACCTGGGGAAAAGGAATTCTGGTGAACAGGAAGAAGAAACTGGTTAGAAAAAGGATTCTGGATGAAATTTTTCTTTTTTTTCTTTTTTTTTTTTTTTCATGTTGACCTAAAGCCCAGTATGACCTTCTCTAACCAGCTGATCATAATCACTGGGATACTGAGGTTACACCTGCCTTAGCATTGTAGCTGATGTCAGGGCTGTGCTCTTGAAGTGAACCTCTCAATGATCCTCACCATACTTTTCTACACATTATGAAACTCTCTCAAAGTACATATTCTGGATTCCTTCACATGAAACTAGACTATGTGAGCCCCACGCACATACCCATCGTGTTGCTGCCACTAATAAGCACTCAGCACCCAGAGCCAGGCAACAGCCAGGCCAAAATAAATCCCTGAAACGTGTTTAACATAGTTGTGAAGACTTCAGGAGCAGCTCTTTCCCCATCCAAATCCACTGCACTGCACTAGCTGCTCATGTTGATATAGTCTGAGTGAGCCTCATCTTTGTCTGACCAAGTATGCTGAGAAAGTGCTGGCTCTGGTTTCAAACTCAAGGGCAAAAAAATTACAAATGTCTGAATGGTGAGTAGACAGAGGCATTTCCCTGCATCTCGGGCTCAGAGACATCTTTGTGGTTTGAGGATTAAGGCTTCTCCTTCACCATAGGCTGGACAGCTGTTTTAGTTCCTGAATTTTATAGTTCCCGTTTTTAAGTAATGAATTCACCACATACATGCTATAAACAGCTAAAGTACTTGATTCAGCACTGGAGATGCCACAAAATTCTAAGTACCTGAACCTTGATATTTCAGCTAGCATTTGATACTTCTGAGTAACAACAAAACAAGGTATACTCTAGCATTTTCAAATGGCACTGAGTTTTCTATTAAGAAGACTAGGCAGATCTTGAGGCTTCATTTAAACTACTAGAAGCTGACATCACTCATACTACATTGCATTTGACAGAGGCTAAGAGTGTATGTGTAAATAGTGACTGTAAGTCAGCTGACACACTCGTTTCCTTATGTTTACTGGCTTGCATGTCTGTATGTCTGCAGAGGTATTCAAATTAGACAACAGTAGTTACAGTGTTTTGCTGTCCAGTATCACTGGCTGCTTTGTGGTAGGAAGCATTTGTGAAAAATGACAGATGAGACAAAAGCCCCAAAAGCTAAAGACTAACACAGCCCCATGCCTTTGCTACTGGACTAATACAGACTAGCTAATTGCTTTTTAAATATATGGAGCAGTAAGTCTGGTCTGAATTGAAAGACAACCTCCCACAAACACTCAGAGCTGCAGCAGGTATTTCAGTGCTAAACTTGATGTAGATTTCCCTGCACTACTGCAGTCCATACCCAGTGTCTCCTTCCACAGAAAGTGAGTAGTTTAAAACCAAGATATTTTTTCTCTGCTACAAATTAAGAAGTAGGAAAATGAGCATCCAGATGAATGACAAAACGGGCTTAATTTGTTTCCTCCTCTGTCTGCCTCCAGAGAAGCAGCGCATGTTCAGGATTGAAAGGATAGGGGTTCCTGTTCAGTAAGATTGGAGTAGAATGGCAAGTTGGTACAAAAATCCTTTTATGGCCCAAGAACCCTCTCCGAGCTGAAATCCTCTAATATCTAGCAGAAATGTTCTGATGACATCCCAACTGGCTTTGGAGAATCTGAGAGCTACTGCCTTAAACACTTCAACCTTTCTTAAGGCAGTCGCATAACATGCAAACTCTCTTGGAAATCAGGTATATCCCTAAAAGCAGCTACAAGCTGGAGACTGATACAGGTAATAATGACCCAGATCTCAGAAGCTGAGTTCTCTTCCTTTCCTCTGTGATACTCATTAAAAAAATATACTTTTTAAATTTTATACAAAAAACACAAGGGAGAAAAGTGATCATACAAATCCATCTTAATCTTCTTTCTATTTTACTGTAAGTGGAACAGCAGCAGATTGCCCAGAGAAGTGATGAATGCTCCATCCCTGGCAGTGTTCAAGGCCAGGTTGGATGGAGTTTTGGGTTACACGGTCTAGCGTGTGGTGTCCCTGCCCATGGCATGGCGGTTGGAACTGGATGAACTCAAGGTCCTTTCCAACCCTAACCATTCTAGGATTCTACATTTCACAAATACTACTGACTCCTTCACTGACCATCTCTGAGTCATTGTCTTCCTAGACAAGAGTTAGGTTGTCTTCCATCAGTATTCGTACTGCCTGCTCTTAATCAACAAAGCTTTGAACATCAACTAGTAAATTGCAACATCTCGTCCTGCTGTTGAGAATTACGCTAGAACATGTACAGCCATCCTACAGAACTTTGCTTTATTGTTAGGTCACCTATTGCTTTGACAAAGATGATTCAGGGGTTATTCCAGACAGAGGAAGGGTGATTTAGAGGTCAGAATGCACTGTTAGCAAGATAGGACAGAATTGAAATCTGGTGGGCTGAATGAATGTTCAGAAAAGCTGTGCTTTTCTGCCTTCATTATCTTGTAGACATATTTTTTTTTGAAATCTGTAATATAGATACCAGCTAAACCTCAGTTCAAATGATTGCAACATCTTTATAGTGTGATTTGCCGTTTTGCTCCATTTTTGTATGCTGAATTTAAGAAGCCACATAACCCCTGTTGTTTTTCCATTTTGTTTTCTTTTACTTTGTCCTGCTTTTGAAGTCAGATACTTAAAATCAGCATCAGTTCTATAAACATACACACATATGCAAGAAGAAGAGAGAAAAGAACTAGGCGGTGGAGTCTGGAATGTCTTCAAACAAGCTATAAACTTACATTGTTAAGAAGAGCCAAACCACAGTCACTGCTGATTTAAAGGAACTCTTGTGCTTAGTGATCATTGTCATGAAGCAGAATGCATGGAAAACAAACATTAAGTTTTATAAACAGAAAGTAAATAAATGGTGCCCAGTGTCAGTCACCACCAATTCATTTATAGACTGCTCCACTTAAACCATCTGCCATTAAAATAAAAAAGCAAGGAAGCCCTTTGAAACTGTAACTTTTATTATAGAGTATTAAAATACCCCAGATGAGCTGAAATTGAGACCCCTTGTCTTTGTATGCATGTGTGTGCATACACATGTGTTTTCTTGTTGACGTATTATTATAGAGGCGAGCTTTCTGCAAACATTGGGCTACTCCTTCACACCAGCTATTTCGAGACCCAGAGTAAGACAAGCAACAGTTTGCAAAAATGTTTCATCCTTACACAGAAGGTCAGCATGAAATTCCAGTCCTTTATAGAGCACTTCGATCTAAGCGGTGCATACGGCTTGTGTCTGATCTTTACGTTTCATTCATACTGAACATAGCTGCTCTTTAATTCTAAAAAAAAATCATGGAAGAGTTGTCTGGAACACAGTGAAACTAATAATCACATCAGGGTGCCTGTGATCTGGGTAAAAGCAGGTTATTGACAGGTGTCATTGGGTAAAGCTAACATCTGTCACTAATTCTATACACTTGTCTGAATAGAATAGTGTATAATTTAACAATACGTTAAAATTATCAATACCATTGAAAATGTCTCATAATTCAATATCGATTTACTATAGTTTAATGAACAAGGTGAACAAATGAAAAGAGTGTTCAAGTATTAAGGGTAAAATCAGGAAATGTATACAAGTCCCTTTGAAGTTATTTGTGCTTCCTGCAGAGGGCCTTCAGTCAGAAATTCTAATAAAAATGTCCATTTATTTCAGAATAGTGTTAGGCATGCTCTTACATCCAGTAGATTTGGCCAAATGATGGATTCTGGAAATTTTTTCTTAATATATGTTTTAAATTTTCTTATTTTAAGTTAATGATAATTACTCTGTGAATAACTAAAATATGACTTACTCCTCATGCAATACCTTTTCAGCTAAAAATAATTTTTATTTCTTTCCCTTTCTCTTCTAAGATTTACCAGCTCCAGTAATAATGTGGCTTTTCTGATAACTTCCTGTCCTTTATTTACACGTTAAACAGGGAAAGTATTATGTGTTTAAAATAAGTCCTGTTCATTTATAAAGAGCTATATTTGTTCGGTGCAATTTGGGGAGGAGGGGGCAACTATCTGTCATAATGTTTGTTGAGATGGAAATGTGAAGCACTCACAAGGGCACATAGAGCAGTTCAGAAATTTGGTTGTTATCCATTGCCCATTTTATCTCTTCCCTAGGGAGGTCCTTAGCAGAAAGAACTGTGATGTTCCCAAGGGACTTCTCCAATGTTGTTCTTTGGGGTAAAGGGGATTTTTTAACCAAAACCCATGATCCTTATATCAGCTACAGCCCTGGAGGAGGTGAATGCTAAAACATTTCACTAAAGATTGTATGCCATAATATTGCAAGCTGAGGGTGTCTACCTTCTCATTCTGCAAATGCAGGGATGTCTCTTCTAGATTAGAGAAGGATTTCCTCTAAAACAAAATTGTGCATAAGGAAAGCAACAAACCACTTTTTCTGTGGAAGAAGGAAAACACCTGCTAATAGTAGTGATGTTAACAGTAATAGACCATGGCAAGATACCACCTAATGAGTAAACAGAAACTTGATAACACGGAAAATTGCTTAAGAAAAAATCACAGTGACTATTTCCAGCATTAATTTTTCGCTTGAATGCTATTTAAGATGCAGAGAAGGAACAGAATCTGGTCTCTTAGTGTACCATGTCCTCTGCTAAGGAGGGGACAGAAAGGCAAACTATGTACTTTAACTATACAACAAAAAATTTGTAGGGGCCCTTTCAGAAAAAAAAAAAACAACAAAAAACAAAAACAGTTATGTTGTTTTTTTTTCTCTAAAAAGACAACTCATCACAATTTAAAGCCTAAGTATTATTCTTTGAAACTATCTGCTAAATACTGTATAAGACATATAGGTCTGACGAACTTGCTGTTCATGATCAATTGAAAATCAGAAAGGAAGAGCATTGACAAAGTAATTATTGCTGCAAATTATTTTAGATTCAGTTTTGGCGTTATAATTTTGTAAGGCCTTTTAACTGCATCAAAATATCCTCATTGGATTTTGGTTTAGGTTATATTCAAATTAGTTTAAGGAAAAAATAAATTAAAAAAAAAGCCATTAAAGATCTACAGTAATTTGAAAAATGAATGTATTTGATTAAATTGCAAAGCATGGAAACATTTTGTAACATCCCCCTCCTAAATCTTACTTGGATATTTGCAGGGTATTGTGGCACAACTTCAACTGTCTAGGAAAATCTCTGAAAGGTCAAAGCCCAAATAAACATTATACCATAATATTCTCTGCTGAGTAGCTAGGCACAGAGAGAAGACATCTACTTCTCTTTGGCCGGGTATTCAGCTGGATATATCTCTACTGATTTTTTTTCCCTCGAATGATGTCACATTGAAGAAAAAAATACCAAAAAATGCCAGCAAAACCAAACCCAATAGGGTGATCTGAGAAAAAGCACTTTATATTTTGAAAGCAGAGCTCTAATAAGAAATGTTAGTGGGCTACTAAAAAACCCCAAACCCCCAAGAACTCATTTTAAGAAAATAAAACAAACCCAGTGTTGGATTGAATGGTTTTTGTACTTCTCCAGCAAACCACAACATAGCTCATGAAAATCAACCAAAAGGCTCTCATTTGCTTTTCTGGGCTCAGATAAAGTCCTTCGTCCTGAATAGATTCTGATGAAAATAAAATATATTACAAATAAAAAAAAAAAAAGAGGTGAGAAGAAATTACATCATATTGGTTGTAAACTCTCCAATAAGCCCTTTCCACTGGAAGGGCCATGCTATAAGGCTGTCAGCAACTGTCTGCTGAGTTCCTCATGAAAAATCAGTCATGAAGATGAGGCTTTCTCTGTTGCTATAAATACTGATCATATTGTTCTCTCTCCCTGACTCTGTACCAAGTTGAGAGTCAGGATCCCTTGAGAGTACTACTTGTTAAAGAGACAAACTGGCAGAGAGCACAAGAGAGCTGTGCATAAAACAGAGCAGAAGACCCCTCTATTTCCATGGCTTCTCAGGAGTTAAAACAGAGGATTGTAATCCCTTCTCATTTTGTTCATCTGCGCAAACCACAGGCCCCAGGCAATGCTGCAGTGAAGGATACAGGCATATCTTCTACAAGACAGTTCTGCTTTTGGGGAAGTTGGCCCCTTGAGTTAAGTGAATAATGAATTGTTAACAGAAGAACTGTGTCTGTGGGTATTTCCACAAATAACTAGAGAGAGTATAAAAATTTATTAGGTGCCAATGGAAAAGACAGGTGATTAAATGATACTGCTGCAGCAGTAACTCTAAGAGATGCTGTTTGTTTCCAGCATGTAGCTGAACCTATTCCAAGTACTTTTATGCTGAATGTATTCAGTTCAAACCTTTCGAAGCAAGGACTGGTTTTAGACAATAATAATACAATGCTGGGGCGGTAAAATGGTGCCCTAGAAATGATTTTTCTTAGGAAAAATTATCTTACTTAGCAAGAGCCCCACAACTTTTGATGACACAGGCTACGGTTTTGGGCTCTGTGCTTGTGTCTAAACTTTAGCCTGGTCCCCTGCAAGAATGGACAGGGGGACTCATTGGAACACAGTAGATTTTTCTTCCTGACCAGATTCCCACATCTCTAAAGAAAGCTAAGTCATGCAGGAGGATGGGGCATAACCGTATCTCAGCCATGAATGACAGTGGGACATCACAGGGATTGGTATTCATCTGGAAGAACTGAAAAGTTCATTGGTATTCAGGAAGGGTCAGTCTTGTAGCTGTGGATATTTGGGGAGTTGACATTTCCTTTTATGACAGTAGTCACTTCAGTCTGAATCAGAAAGCCAACTGCTGCTATCCCACAGAGTCTGAACCATAGAATAACCCCACAGGTGTGGAGCTTGTACCAAATCAGAGACCTACATCTCCTAGATTCACCTGGAAAAAAGTAATCATTCAGAATGTGTGTTACGCTGCACACTGCTGAGTCAGATCTTGATAAAGTAAAAAATCCACACAGAATTCTGCCCTGATCTGGGGCTCCAGTGAGGCCCAGTCTTTGCCTGATAGGTAAAAAAACCACAGGAATGTTTGGCTGCATATTTCAACCTGTGATAACTAGCTGCAGCCTATTAGGGGATGTTGAATGTTGCTGACTTGCTGGAACAGGTGAGATCCACCCTGCATACAGGGGATACAAAAGCAGCTATAGGGAAGAGGAAGTTAGCATCTAGAACAAATACTGTGGGAAAAAGCCTGTTGAGTAAGTTTTCAGCACAGTCACACTGTTTTGAATTATGATTCTTCATGGTAAAATCAAATTCCAAACATGGTGACTTATTACCTCATTACAATGAGTGCCAGGGTGAAGATTCCTCTGGCTCACCATGTTCTGTTAACATTACCATATTCAGTTGGGAATGGAGGAAGAAATACAAAACTGCAAGAAAAAAGGAAAAAAAAAAGAAGAAAACAAATATTTACTATGTTTGTAGTATTTCTAGAATAGACCTAAGCCAGAAGAATCAGGAACTAACAACTCCATGTTAGTTCATTTGAATACTAATCCAAATCAGGTCTCCAAACTTATTGTCAAATGGCTCTGTGAGGATAAATCTGATCAAAATGCTACGTCTATCCTTTAAACATTCATTGCTAGTATTCAGTAACTGTGTGTTACATGAAAGAAGAAAATAGACAGTGGACAAATGGTGAGTGGCTGGATTCCAATCCAGGAATCAGCAGCAGCCTAATTAAACACGGATTTTTCTGCAAAACCTGACACCAGCTTAGAATTGAAATCTGTTCCAAAAGTGGAGTTCTGAAAACATTCCTTTTCAAATCAGGTTTTTCTTCTTGTTCCTTAGAAACTTTGTCTCTCATCCTGTAGTTATCTCACCACTCATTTTCTCTAAGAGAAAATGGATTGATTTTTCCTCTCCTGCGATGCTGAAACATTGTTAAGGGGCAGCAATATAAGATCTTAATAAACAATCAATCACTATTATTCATGTCATTGGAGTTGGAGTTGGTCAGAAGTCATGAAAAGAGCAGTTCAATTTATTGGCCTGTGAAATAGCTTAGTGAAAGGAATGTACACATTTAGAGACTGCCCCCCCCGCCACTCCCTCTCAAGAAAAACCCTTGGTGCTAAATAGCTCCTAGTGTGGGGAACAAAATCAAATGAAGTTTCCAGGGTTGTAGATAACATCATCCCAAATCCTAATTCAATTCTGGCAAGCTATCAGCACAAGAATCCCTCCAGCACAGAAACTGCTAGATACTCTGAGGACTTCCAAATGGCATTTGACCCCAAATTATTACACATCTGATGTAAAAGGAGCACTGAGTTGCATATGGAAAATGTAACTTTTTCACTGTTGTTTTAGGTGAGTTTTCAGATACAACCCAGAGTCCTACATCAGGACACAGAGACTGTTATTCTTGTACAAACATAATATGCACTACTTAGGAGTGGTCTATTCTTTAAACCATTATGGTTATTTTACTCTAATGTAAATAGCAACAGATACAAGTGTTTACAAATGAGACTTTGCTCCCATACCCTGTCGATGCCTTGCCAGCTTCCTGGAGGGAAACTCATTGACGCAAGACTTTATTCACTGGAAAGCTTATGTGTTTATTTGCAAACAAAACATTTGCATGTGATCCAAAGCCTATGCTTTGCGTACGGTATGTTGTCATCCCAACCATTTTTGTTAACACCAGACTGGACAAATCAGAATACAAATGTCAAAGGCTCAATGGCAGCTTGAAAGCCTGGGTGTGTCTAGAGCATTCACCATTGTTTATCAACAAAATCACATACAATAGCATGACATCCTTTGTGCCTATACTGCAAATGCAGATGGATAGTAAACAATAATTGCTGTACTTATACATGGTGAGCTTGTTAAGAATCTAGGGCAAATTGTTGCTTTCCTTTGTAATAAGAGAACCTTTTGAAATAGCTGTTCTGTTTTATTTGAATGATTATGTTCTACTACTTAAACTTTATATTGTGGAGTCACTCCTTTTTTTAAGATATATGATTTTCTTCTTTTTCATCCCGTGAAGAGCTGGCAGCAACACATTGCTAGAGGGGTCTTACAGATAAAAGTATTAGTTAGGTAGTCCACTTTACCTGCTTCCTTATTTCATTTATTTCTTTAAAATGTGTCATTCCCATTCCAGTCCATGTATAATCCAGACCATGCATTTTACAGCTCTTGCTATTCTATAATACCATGAAGTCTCCTACCAAACATTTGAGAAGATCCTCTTTTACAAACAAACAGCAGTGAAAAAGGGCTGTAAAACCACAGCTCATTTTTTCATGGAAACAGCCAGGCAAAGGATGCTGACCCTGCTCTGGCATGAAGCTCCTTTGGCATATCTTGTTAACAACCTCACTTCTGTTGCTGGCATGAGAAAATTACTAGTGCTAAAGGGCATATACCTTATTATTCCTAGTACCTTAGTGTTCTTGGATACTATATAGCTAAGGCCATCTGGGGCCCTGAAAACTACTGTCAGTTAAGGTGTTAGTAGACTAGATCAGGGTACTAACAATGCTCTGGCAGCGATCATGCATGGAACACCTAACTGGTTAGCACCTAATGCCAAGGCTCCAGGGCTCTTGGATGAAGGAATTCATCAATGTGTCAACAGAAGGCACTGACTACATTTGGATTTCAGGCAAGATTTGTGAAGCACCACACTTGGGATGAGTTTAAACCAACAATGGAAATAACCCTGGTGGTGTTTAAGGCCAGGTTGAATGGAGTCTTGGGTGTCCCTGCCTATGGCAGGGGGGTTGGAACTGGATGATCTTAAGGTCCTTTCCAACCCTAATGATTCTATGATTCTGTGTCAAAGAAGCACTCAGACTAGAATCTTCCCGTCTACTTAGCCATTGAAAGAAAATTCATGCAGCTCACCACTACACTAACATGTTTATATTGCTCCTGGGACCCTCTGCAGGAAGCTGTACTGTGTTATAAAGACATAGCAGTTACTTTAAAGTAGCTCAAGTATCTCTTATGTGCTTAAGACTTCTAAGGCATACAGATTCCCAGACAGCAGACACAGTGGATGATCTGTGCCACAGTGGGATTTCTGGAAGTAAGCAGATAAAGTCAGTTAGAGCTCTATGGTGAAAAAAAACCCTCTCAAAATCATCTGTTAAGTTTGAAACGTCTCAGAATGTGCTTTGGTTCTGTAGCACACAGATACACTGTGATTTTAGAAACACCCTGTTTCTATTCCTGCATTTAGCCCACGAGTGGTAGAGATAAACAAAAGTGACAGCTATATTTAGGACCCCACATATTCTGCAGAGTGAATTTTGAATTTTCTTCTCTTATCAATGTTTTGATAAAGCACCACACTGTAGTATAGAAAGCCATATCTAACCAAAACCATTCATTCTAGCAGCAAGAACAAGAAGAAAGAATGAACCTGAGAGGAACATGTTCTTCCAAACCTCCTGTTCTGTGCCATCCCTCATAACAGATTTAACCTAACCAAACATAACTAAAGGAATGGATTTGTAAGATAGGCTGTGCAATAAGTGAAATGCTTCTAACTGTGATACTGTATTACTTAAACTTACATTTTGCATTGCAACATCTCAAGGGTTCAACAGAGAATGGAGGGCATTGACTTTATACCGTGTTTATGCACAGTAAGACAGAGGTTTTGCCTTTGTCTTTTAGACACAGCTGAGTAACAAGAGGGATCTTGTCTGTGGAAGTCAAGTCTGCAAGTCTGCAGAAAAAAGGTATATAGAGAAAAAGGTATATAGAGAAAAAAGGATAAATAGAGAAACAAAATCTAGAGAAATAGGAACATGTAACCACCTGTATAGGCAAAGATTCTCATTACATAGCTAGTTTAAAGAAATGGGACTGCCAATGTGTTGTCCCACCACCTCCTCTATCCATCTTCTAAGAGAATCCAGATTCTATAATTGCATGTTCAGTGTTACTCTTGAGATGTTACCATTCTAGCACTAGATGTGTCTGATCTGGATCCACTTGGTCTGAACCCTTTACCAGAGAAATACTATTGCATTTGGGTTCAAAGCAGGAGCTAAACTTAATTTTGTCCTTGCCTAAGTATCATTGTCATAACAGCTTGTCACTTCACATTAAAATATATATATATACACAAATACACATGGAGCTTACGTACCTGTGCTGAGCTAGCAAATTAGGCCTATTTCACCATTCTGTCTTTGAAGCTTTTACCTTATTATCCTAATATTTGACCTGGACCTATTTCTTCAGGTTCCTCTTCAACTTCCCTCTGCTAATGCAGTTTTATATTGTTCTTGTTTCTTGCTTCCTGTTTCCTGGTCATCCTTTCCCACTTCTTTTATTAAATTTTCTACTGACAGAATGATTTTCAGGCCTTGCAGCCTGGAATAGGTTTCTGAGGACTTGAAAAGATCCACCTTCAGTTTTTCTAGGCAATGAAACTACAGAGACACACATGTGGAGAAGTGCTAGATTCTCTTTTATCCTCTTAGCCAAAATGTCAATTTGTGTAGATCGTCAGATCCTGTAGTAGATTATTGTTATGTAACATGTCCAAATAGAATTAAATTTCATTTTGTATATTCTGTCAGGTCTTTCTGGCAGGATCTCCTTTTATCTAGACTGCCTATTTTAAAATAATTTTAATTGCCTAGAAATTAATGTACCTCTTTTATGAGGTTATTATTCTTAACATTTCCAGAATGAAAAACATATCTACTCTAAGTACAAAAGTTCTACTTCTGTACTTGCCCATGTTTCAGATTCATATTAAATCTAAGGCAAGTCTAAGAATGAATTGAAAAAAAACTACATGTGTTTTTTCTTTGGATGAAATATGCAATAAATCCTCATGAAGTCTACTTTATCTTCTACTGCTAGAGCCATTAAATGAAAAAACATGAGGGGGGAGAAACAGGCTCATAGTTTTGATTTTTCAGTTTATATATCTACTTACATTAAAGCTAGAGATAAAATTAAATGCTATAAACATTTGGCAGGCTTGGGAAATCTGTAGTCTGAATTAAAAAATCATGTATTAATAGAGATTTAACAAAACAAGCAAGCTACTGATATCTTGCCAGCACTGGGCTACTGGAGCTGCACTAGTAGTGTGACAGTCTCTAGAGCACGCAGAGATTGTATCCAGAGAACATTAGCTGATGTTGTTCTCTGTGTTTTTTCCTACCTGAAATAGAGCAAACATGAAGAAAAAGCAAAATGAAGCAGTTGTAGGTAGATACTGAATTTAAGCTACTAAACCAGGAATGTCTCTATGTTCCTGAGAACAGCTGTCGGCCAGACTATGCTCCAATTCCATACTAAGAAAGGCATGGTTCTGTGCCATACTTGTCTTTATTTTCCTGCCCTATGCAAGAAGGCTTCCTGCAGTAAACACTGGAAATGACAACCTACTCTAATAGTTCCTTCTTTGGAATTAAAAGGAGAAGGCACTGTGATGCAAGTAGTAGTATTTGCCTTTACAGCTGTCTGTTTAATTCCTTATAAGTGGTACTGCAATGTAATGCAAATAAATAAAAACTAGGAGAAGAATCTAAAATGAAGTTTTTATTTCTCTTGAAAACATGAAGTTCACCAGCAGCTGACTCACAAGGTTTACCTACATTACTGAGTGATGTAGAACAAACAGGGAAGAAGAGGGTTTGGTTCACTGAAATCTGTGGAGGTTCTAGGATCATATGTCCACTTCATATCTTTGCTAGCATTGAAATTCCCACCAGTTGGGGGTACTAGGTCCTCACCTTCCATTCAGAGAACGCAAACCACAAAAGGACCTTGCATCCATAGCAAGAGTAGTACTCACTCTAAGTGTTACCCTATTCTGTGTTTGAAATCTTGAATCCAAAATGGAGGAAAGCACTAACAGCAAGGCAGTGGTGTGCCTGGGAATGTGTCTCAGGACTTGAGGTATAAATATAAAGCAAATATGCACCAAAAAGAGGAATTCCTCTTGTGCACTAAGCAGCTAATGTATATGCACTCACTATACCTACCCATTGGCTGCAACAGGCGCTGCCTATTCTATATATACAGAGAAGCTACAGCCTAGTGTTGGATGGAGATCCTTTCAGAAGGCATAATCACTGTACTGTGGACATGGCCTAAAGGTGTTACATGTGGTGGAATTTAAGTGTTATGGTAAAAAAAAAAAAAAAGAAATAAATTTTTAGGGCTTTCTAGAGACTACAGCTCTAGACTCTAACCCATTTGTGATTTTAAGAGGTCAGGGGGAAAAAAAGACTGTTGGATTGGTCTAGATATAGTTGCAGATTAAACGCTGCCTTAGTTCAAATGTTTGGACTTGATGTTTTGAGATTCAGTGCTAGATCTAGCATCAATTCTCTGAAAACCTCAACTTCAGTATGAATACTTTCTGTCAGTCTGTATGCCCCCTGGGAAAATGTGGACATTAAACTGCTCCTGCACTTGTCCTTCACTGAAATTTCTCTCACACAGTTCTGTTTGAGGCTTGGGGTGCTCATTAGAATACCTTCTCCTTCCCTCCTTGCTGACCAATTTTCAACCATATCAGAGCAATTCTTCCTGTATTTTCTGTGCCAGTTTTATCTCATCATTTTATATATTAAATTCTTTTTCTAACCAATGTCAATTTGATGCCATTTGAAACCTGTAGGTAAACAGACTGCCACTGGGCTCATATGATAACTGCATCTTCAGGTTGTCAAAACCCAAGATCATTCTAGCTGATGTACATTTCACTACAATATGTAACAAATTTAAATTTATTAATATTTTTATTATACCTGGGTGTAAAGGAATTAATAAATCCTTAATTAACTTACCCAGTGCAAGTCAGCACATCCTAATTGGGACTTCCCAGGTTCACTTCTGTTATTTTCTTTTTTTTTTCCATGTCATTGTGATTACTTGTTGAATATAGCAATATTCTCTGTGAATAATGGTAACATGATCAGGCCCTCATTCAATGGAATAGTTATGCCAGAGACCTCTAGTGATGCCAAATGTCACATAGATTTGTCTTTTTATCTGTTACACCAAAAATGACATCAAAAGGACCACACCTGCATGTTCTAATAAAGAACAATTAACTCATTTCATAGTATCAAGTAGTTCTTTTCCTACAACTCTGGACTTTACACTGTAAGTTCATAAGGTGACCGACACCAGCAGTCTGAAGGGAAATTTACCCTCCTATATGATTAAAAAGTTTAATATCTTGTGTTTATTCTTTATGTACCAAAAGTAACTCTACGTAGAAAGGTGTTTTTGTAAAGGAAACCCCACCACTATAAGCCAATCTCTGGGTTACAGAAGTAAAGCAGTGAAAGAAAAAAAGTGTTGTAGAAAACAATTTTTGCAGAGAGACCAGTTTTACTGATCTTGGCAGTGAAAGACCCACACTTCAGGTGACTACAATCATGGTTTCCTCAGAGCAATTTGGAACTCAGTCTTTTTCTACCTTTCCTTAGTGCATCACCTATAATCATAGAAAATCCCTCTTATTATTCTCATTGCTCCTTTGAAAAGAACAACTTCCATTGGAAATCTGACACTTGGAGCATCAGAGAGGCAATTAAAGAATGAGAGTAATTACAGGAGGAGAGAATGTTACTGCTCTTGCTACTAATTGTAGTCACTAAGACATCCTTGCAACAGTTCAGAGGCTAATGCATTTTGAAAATAACCACCCAAATACTTTTCACTTTTTGACCCAGTTTAATTACCCTGAAAATGAGTACAGAATAAAGAATTTTGATACTCAGTTGTGAGAGGCATTCATGAAAACCTATATTCTCCTTTCCAATTGAAGTTCCATTTCCTGCCAGATGAACCATGAAGTGGTAACAGCTTGGGGCAACATTTCTGATATGAGAGCTCTCCTAGAAACAAGGCTTTGAGAGAGAGTGAGAACCAGAGAGACCAAAAGAGAGGCATATACAATGAGAATTGATATAATAAAGGACATATTTTGTTAGAAGATTTAAAAAAATATTTAAAAGGAGTTAATATATTACACAAATAAAGCTGATTGATTGCATTTGCAGTGCAGTTAAGCAATTTGAAGAGTGCCAGATCAGTATTCTCATTCTATAATGGCCATGATAACTCATCATATTTGCTTTCCTACTTGTAATCATATTTTATTTTCTTTACCAGAATTCTACAAGTAATTGCTGGTGGCATATAGACTAAGTCACAGATGTTAGAACAAAAGATAAAACAAGTACACTGAACGTACATCTCACATTTACACCCAACAAAGGTTGTCAGCTGTTCCTTCCTTGCAGCTGCTTAAAGGTCTTGCTGTCCTCTTCTACTGGAGCGACTGTCTGTTGAGAGACTCCAATGCAACAACACTCTTGTTAATCATTTCATTCTGTTTAGTTGTAGTTAACATCAAGCATAATAATCAGAAAATATGTGATATTAACTATATGTAGTACTTTTCCCAAGTGGAATTTTCATGAGACTGGCAAAGACTTCTATACTGAAAACTAGTCTGACAGATGTCTACTTGTCACATCAGCCCATCAGAATCTACAGGAGGATGGTTTTAGTTTATCCAAGTGCTGGCTATGGCTAAGTGGAGCCTTTCCTTCCTATTTGTATCAAGAATGGATCAACTAGACAATTTCTAATACTGTTTTTATGTTTTGAAATTCCACTAAGCAGACATACTAAAGTATAAATTGCTTTCATTGATGGTCAGGAAACAGACCAGAGCACATGTTCCCAGGACATTCCCAGACAATCATTAATCACCAATACATGGTCTTTTACTTAATGGGCACTAAGTTCAACAGAAGCACTTCAGTGAGTCTCCCTGACACTATCAACAGCAGTTGTCCCTCCCAGCAGAGATCCTACTGACTGCAGCCAAGCCTGGATTTCTGTCCCTCTGGAGAGGGCCCAGTGCAGAGCTCTTCTAGCACCAAGACAAGATTGTCTCTAAACCCATATGTCAGGTCCATATCCTTGCTGGTCTGGCCTGGCTGAAATCTTCCAAGAAACAGCATAGCCAGGAGTAAATATCTCTGGCAAATTTGATACCAGTATGATGTGTGGTGACAAGAGCATGGCTGTGCTAGCAACTCCACCATCCCATCAGAGTATGTCAACACAGGTTCAAGCAGGACTCTGTTTTGCAAGTAAGTTCAAATTTCTACAGTTGAGAGTTAGCTCCTGAGTCCCCAGCAGTGCTTCAATCATGCCAGGCATACCTACGTGTCTTGTCTAGTAAGTTTTCCTCTGGGATCAGTAATTAGCAAAGTATCTTCTAGAAAAAGTAATATATTCAGTGGTGAACTTCGACTTACTTTGTACTTGGGGATGAAGTGACAACCAGAATTGTATCTTCAGCTGTGACATTGCAGACTTCCATTTAAATTAAGTCAATAAGAGATTTAACTATGACAGGACCTCAGGGCTGGACCCGTAAAACATATGACAAGGAATTTAGAAATCAATCTTAGTTTACTCCTGAAAACTGTCACTTTAAAATCAACAGTCTCAAGTGAAGGATAGGTTTTTTTAAATCCAAAGTTTATATTAAACTTTCATAATAGAACACTAGGCAGCTAAGCAGCAATGAACATTGATTTACAGTTTAATGACACCACCATAATCAGAATACTGAACTAAAACCCTTATACAATAGTCAGAATTTAGCTGAGAATAGACCTGCAGCACAAAATAGCTCGCCTGATTATGTGAGATCCCAGATTGCTTCTGTGACAAAAGCCTGTAAATAAGTTTGCAGAGCCCTAAACTAGAAAATTCAATATTTCCCTTATCCTCAAGACAAACTTTAAAAATAAAAAGTTCCCAACCTTTTTCTGTCATACAGTGATTCCTACATAATATGAAGTGAGCACTGATAGATGAGGTTTGCAGTGACATCATTAGACATCAAAAGAAGGAAAACACACATCTACACTAGAATGGGGTACTGAATAACAGATCTTCAGCTGGATACAGATAGTGTGACACAAATTATGGCCATTTTTTCGCATTTATAGCTAGGTGATGAAGAACAGTGGGGAACTTTAGACATGCAGTCCCTCTTGATAGACCATTAAAGTTGTGTGATAAATGTCCCATTCTAAATTCTCATTCTCTTTGGCTTTTCCTTTGTTTCTCAAGGGTTTTTTAGCCCCACGGAATTTCAGTAGTTTCCAGAATAGACATGCATATTAATTTGTGTGATGTTGTCAATCCTTCTTGTACACTATTTGACAGAACCTGTGATGGGAGAAAATGGCTACCCATTTGTCCATTTTAAAGTCTCTAAAGTGATTTTACCTTTTGTTAGGCTCATTTCATCTATTTTTCAATGGGCATATTCTATTTGCACAGACTTAGAAGTTCAGTATATTGCTGTTGTTACCGTTGTTTTTTACTGTTTCACAAATAGGTTGTTTGAACACTTAACATTTTGGTATTTAGAAATTATTTTCAGCTCATATTTGTCAACTACTGTATGCACAATGTATTAAGCCCATTAATAAGCCATTTGATATCAGTGAGAAAGACTGGTTTAAGACATAAATATAGGCTTAATAGTAAGGTAAATTTGAATGAATATGATATATTTAGCTAAAGATACTTGGAAGACCTGCTATGGTTTAATTAAATTTTAGTCTTATGAAAATATAGAACCTATCTAAAATGTTTTGTTTGTAAAAATACAGGGTGACTTAACCTTAGTTCCACAGGTAAGTATAGCTCCAATGAGGATGTGGTTGTCTTCAAGTCAAGAGAAAAAAGAAGCACTCAATGACATTGGAAAAGATTTGGCCATCTGAAAATGCTAGAAGAGTTTTAACTCTATAGATCATAAATCATAGAACTGTTGGGGTTGGAAAGGACCTTAAGGTCATCTAGTTCCAAACCCCCTGCCATGGTCAGGGACATCTCCCACTAGACTGGATTGCTGAAGGCTCTGTGCAGCCTGGCCCAAACTTCTTCCTTTTCAAACCAGTTGAGGCAGACAATCCTGAGGCAATACTGCCAGAGACAAAAAGACAAAGATATTGTAATATTCTCAACTAAATTATGTACATTAGAGCCTGGTCTCTAAACTGAGAATTTGCGGAATGTAGTCTGCCACTGCAGTGTTGGTTATGCTAGTACATAACAGAAGGAGCATCAGGACAGGCACAGGACAACTTGTCCCTGCTGTGTGCTTTCAGAAGCAGTCCAAGCACATTCATTGTTTGTCAAATCTAGTAATTCAAATTTAGTGTTTCTTCTGGTAGAACGTAATAAATTTTGTTGCCTATAACTTTCCTTTAAAAGTTGCTTATTTATTTCAAGTGTATTTCTGTTAATTATGAAACCATTTCTTATAGTCTGGAAATCCACATCCATGAGCAATAATATTAAAAAAAAAAAAAAAAAAAAAGGAGAGAGAAGAAAATAATAGCCATAGAAAGATCAGGTTAAGAAAATTAAAGTGATGTGATTGAAACAAACCATAGCTTTTTAACATGCAGCTGTTTTTCTCACTTTATTCTCAGTTGTACACCAACTCAAAATTATTTCACATTAATCTTCTTTGTTTAGATTTGTTTCTAGCACAGTTTTCCCTCACTTTGCACTGCCATCCTGTGCTTTGCCTTTTGCCAGAGAGAAACAAACCTGCAGTCCTCACTGTCAGTGCCTGGGAATGGGCACCCAGCACAATAACACAGGGACACCAAAGAGCTGTAGAACAGCTCCTGCCTGGCTGGTGACTCCCCCACTGATTTTTGTAATCATGAGGGAGAGCTCACTTGTGAAGACTGGGCAGTGCAACTTAAGTTATGATGAATTTCTGACCATGCTAGTCCAACACCAGGTATCCATACTGCAACTAGAGCTCACAGTAATTACAGTTTCACAACCAAAGCAGGATGCCTCTATTTTACTGCTTCATCTTTGGGTAGAATGCTACACATACATGGTGGTGTATTACATTTTATCCCACCAGTGCTTTCCTCTGTCAGAAGAGGTGAGCAGCTCAGAACAACTCTACACATGTAAAAGCACCTTTTCTGATGACAATATATTCATGAAGTGATTTAATATGACAGAATGGGGACACCTTATCTGACCAAAAAAAAAAAAAAAAAGGCTGATTTTAACTGCTTCACACTCTTCCCACTGAAATATTGGAAGGTGAGATTTTACATAAGCCAATATATGAAAAAAAAAAAAAATGCCTGTTCCAACATAAAGTAAGTATGAGAGATCAGTTACTCCTGGTATAATAGAAATGTATTAATCTTTGAAGACTTTTCAACAATCCTGCATTTTCCCTTGTTCTAATTAATTAATAGCATAATTTCTTAGAATTTACTTACATAACTACCAAGCCATACTTTTTTCCCAGTAGTATCTCGATATTTAGAGATAAATCTCAAAACACTGCTACTTACACTAAGATCACTTCATCACACTATAAACTAGTTCAGCTATAGTTGAGGAACAGTCAGGGAAGGGACATGAACTGGCTCATGTGCAACCACATGAGAGATCGAGCTGGCATGAAGAAAGGAATGTGTGTCTGAAATCAGAGGCAGTAGAAAGGAAGTGCAGTGGAAGATGAAAGAAGGAGAAAGGAGGGAAGGCAAGCAAGGAGACTGCCTGCTACCTGTTCAAATAGTTCAGCTCTCTCATGAAAACATGCCTATAAGGTGATGCTTATAGTACATTTCACTGAATCTTGGGTATGTTAATTCCATCCCTGCAGTAGCTTTAGACCACAGGTATATATTAAAGCCCAGATATTCACCAATATTTGGCAACATTTCATTTATTATTTTGTTTTGGAAATTAAACCTAAAAGGTGAACAGAGTTCCTTTTTACATTGTTTCATAATTTTCTCTAAACAGTTTTTTTTCCATACCTGCTGGAGTTTGTTGCAGTGGCAAAGAGATATCAGCCATGTAAATAAAAACTGGTGTTCGCTTGTTTAATAGGATCCTGCTACTTCCCCCTGAGTTACCAGGGAATTTGACTCGGGACATCAGCAAAGGCAAGGGCCATAGTTATCTACCCTCTTGAACTGCAATGTCTTCAAACCTGCTTTAACCATGACACTGATGTCTGCAAAGAACCCAGAGAAATAAATCTTGGGGCTGTCAAAAAGAAGAATGCAAACTGAACATTCGTCATTTTCCTTCTCCCTAATTTAGATCTGCAGCGCTGTTTTTCTTCACTTTCCTCCTGATTTCTCCCCCTCTTTATTTACATTCCACATGTGGAAACATTGGCACAGAAGAAAACTTGCTTGGTTCCCAGCATTTTCTTCAACCTATCTATCTTCAACCTACATTAATACAGATGCAAACTTGATTTTTTCCCTGGACCATTGCCAATCTGGATGGCTGGTTTTGATGTTTATAGAAGATGCAATCCTTTCTCTATACAGAAAAGCTAATGAAAACATAAAATATTCATATTGCATCCCTAGTTGTATAATAAAGTGAAACATGTGCAGTTACAGTTGAAAATCTCCAGTCTAATTAGCAGTAGCCTAATAAATGCTTAAGTGAAATACAGAATGTTTAGTGCTGCCCAGATAAATCTCTGCTTCCTCATCCAATTGTATTAATAATGACAGTAATAAGATAACATTAAAAAAATATATGTTCAAATGTATTATTGTAAACATCTAAATATGAGGGTGCCTTCAGGGTTTGATAACCAAAGATTGGTTTGTTCCATTAATACTTCTACTGTGCATTCATTGGTGGTAGTTTTTAATTGTGGGGTGTTTCTGGTTTTTTTGTTGTTGTTGTTTTGTGGGGGTTTTATTAAGTTTTATTTTCTGTATTGTGGAAACACAGCAAAGAATACCGTTAGAAAAGTCTATTTTAGCTTTTAATTGAATCTGTAACCTCAGAAAAATAATTCCAAGTTTATCCTGTGAATCTAATCAAACAAATGGTCTTTGAACAAAGAAATCACAAACATGATGAAGTCCTTTCCTTTTGTTTTTCAAAAATCTCTGCTGAAACATCAGTATCTGCTTTCCGGGAAATAGTTCTGTGAGAGACAGGAAGGCAAGGGACAAAGTAACTCTCTCTTAGCAACATCTTCCATGGAAGAACCAGTAGTGTAAAACTGAAAACATGGTTACCATTTTCTCAAAGGTTACACATAGTTTCATATGAAGAAAAACATTTTGTAGCAACAATCCAAAGAGACTTCTACCTTTTAAATATCATAGAAAGATGAAGGAAAGTGTTTGAATAAGCAAAACACCTCCAACCCAAATAAAAAGAATAGATATGCTTCTGCCCACCCCCTCCCACCCCTATCCTCCACCCCCCCAACTAATTTCACCACTACTGGAGCTAAGACTGAATAAAAACTTGCCCTTTGGTCCCGTTTTGTACGAGTGCCTATTAAAGTGAACCTTTCTCTCAAAATTTACTGATATCAAACCCTGAGGCATGATTCCAAACAAAATGGATCTGATGTAAAAGACAATAAAATACTTCTTTTCATTGCAATATTTAAATGTAAAAGCTTCATATATACATGAGTTAATTGCCTCCATTGCTTGTCATTAAACCCAACAATAATACTGATAGTTAGCATTTTATCTTCTGTCATTCTAGGGAACATATTTTTTGTTCATTTTAAAGGTTTTATATATGGTTATTACAAGTCAGATATTAGCACACTTTGAAACTGTTGACATTTCCCTTCCCTTGCTCTTGTACAAATTGCAAGCTTTAATTATGCAGAGTAAGTTGATTGAAATTTAATATTGTCAATTTATTGACATTCCTTTCCAATTTGTTTCCTTTTTTCATATACTGTGGACAACTATATCTTAGTGTTGAATTATTTATTTGTAATCAGCAATTGATTGACATGAAAACAGTGTACCACTATCTAAATGAACAAAGAACAGATTGATGAGGAAGTACATTTACGTAATGAGCATTTAATCTATACCTTTGAGAAATGTTTAAAGATTACTTTATCTAAAAATCACAGTGAGGTTTACACTCATACATTTTTTTCCATTGCTTTAAAGTCTGTGTTAAATTCTGTGTCACTTGCACCCTGAATTGAAAGCAAAATATTGACTTTTCTCTCTCTAGAATTTCCACAGGTGCTTTCCCTCCTTCCTCTTCATCATACAGATCCTATGTGCATATCAGAGTTGAAGCTTTACATGCCACAGATTAGCACTGAATTCCACTACAAGATAAAGTACTGAATTTAATACACACAAAATCCTCTGCAGGACAATTGTTTTAACATAGGTTGTTAACAGAGGTCATATTTCATTGGATTGCCTTTTCTGTTAATTTCAGAATTAATATAAATATTTGGAGATCATTATGTAGTCTTAATTTTTTGCACATTTATGCAATGATATATTAAAAAATAAAAAAAAAAAAGAAAAGAAAAGAAAGATTATAAATGAAGCTACCACACAATAATCAAGTTGGAACCACTAGGAGAGTTTTACTGATAGCCAAAGATAATATTGCTGTTCTAATTCAAATTCTTATCAACTTCAGTGGCACATCTAGTCAGATTAGAAGGTCATGAATAGGCCAGATGACAAAGGGCCCTTGTCTGTTTAATTTTTTTAAAGGATCCCTACTCCATTTGAACCTAATGTTCATTCCAGATGACCAGGTAGAAGAAGGTTATAAAACAGACACTCTAAAAAAATGTATTTAAAATGTAGCTAGAGATTCACTCTACGCTCCACTGAGTCCTATATGCAGACTAGTCTATGAGACTCTCAGAAGCCTGAAAAACCTCAGTAAGAAAGAGCCTCATCTGTGCCTGTTCTACACCAAGATGATAGCAGACCTGGTCAGGTAAAAAAAAAAAAAAAAAAAGGATTCTCCAAAAAAGCATTAATAGTATGTTTACAACACTAATCTGGGTTGCAGCTGAGACAAGATGGTGCCAGTTTCAGTTAGATGAAAAGGGTATTAGTACTGGGAGAGACATATTCTAGGTAAGTTGCTAAACTGGATGTCAAGGTCTCTCTGTTCCTCTCTGTGGGGTTCAATTCACTCTAAATACAGATCTAAAATAAGGCAAATCTATTAGCTGCTCAAAGTGGTTATTTTTCCCTACTGGCTATAAAAGTGGCCTAAGGTGATGACCTCAGGTGCATGTGTAGTCATTGTAGACACCTACACATGGTATTATAAATACCACAGGGAATCTTAATAACTGAATCTTCCCAAGGAGAAAAAAAAATAAAAATCAAACCTGCATTGATCAATTACTGTACTGTTCAAGTCAGCCAGGTCTATTCTTTATTTTCTTTCTCTCTTTGTGACTGTGAAGAGCAGTCATTCCACTTCCGGTAGTGGAGCTATGTTAATCTCACAAGGAAATATCTGACCTCATGCATCCAAAAGTCACACCTGTCTACAATACCTTTCATCTAACCAAGCATTTCCATCACCTACTGTCATGACTGGGCCTCTCTTTTTCATAATTTTCAGCTGATAGGAACCAAAAATGATCATAAAAAATATTACTGATAGTCATTGTTAACTGTAATTTCAATACTGCTTTTCTAGTCATAAAGTTCACCTGGTTTTTAAGCTGCTCCCACCTTTATGTCATCAATAGCGTACTCTTACTTTTGAGTTGAAGAACTGACAGCTCACTCTGCATTTACGTGCATGAAGGCACATGTGCCCCAAACCTTTATCAAATTATTATTTTTTTTTAGAAAAAGAGCTATCTAGAAATTAATTCCTTCAGAAGGCTGTCTCCTTTCCATCATTCACTGTGAGAAAACATATGCTTTACTCATCATTCTAACTGTCTTTTCTTTATCCAAGACAATTCAGTCAGATTGCAACTCACACTGTTTCAGTTAACAGGTACATATTTATTCCTTGACTTCACAGTGTTTAGAATAAGTTTTGCAATTAGTCTAGCAGTGCTTATAGAAGCACTTAAGGAGAAAATAACTACTCCCAGTTCTTCAACTCAGTAATGCTCTGCTTTGCACTAAAAATTGTACAGCAAAATAAAGCACATATACTTCAAAAGATAATTATAGTATCATAGGTTAATCCTACATAAATCCATTTTCTTATGCAAGAAACTGTAATATACAATAATATTGTGCATTCCCACATGACATTTGTCCAGCTGTGGGTATAAACTTTATTTTAAAGATAAATTTCTGAATAATTGATGAACATCTAATATATATTTAGCATGTTCTAATAAATGGGTATTTAAAAGAGATGACTCAGAGAGATTACTGACAGGTAACAATCTTTTGTAACCATTGACAGGAAACAAATATAATACCTTTTACTGAAATGTTCATAATCATTCATAGCACATAGCCATATATACACCTGTAACACACTTGAAACTTTTATTAATAATTAATGAAGCTTAAATGAATTATGTATAAATTTACCTTCATTGTAAAGTACAACCCTGAGGCTGATGATAACCATGAAGAACCAACTATGAGTCCTGCAACAGATTTTCCTCTGTTAATCCAAATTTTTTATTAAGAAAATGGCTACTTTAATTGCAAGTTAAGTAAAACAATTGTAAGCCTTTATTATTTCAACAATGTCTCCTTCAGGACTCAAAGATAATGATGATATTCTCATTTACAGCCAGCTGCTTCCCTGAGGTTGCTGTGGTAGAAAATTTGCTTCTTTATGCAGGTGAGCATTTGTAAGCAACAACAGGAGTCTGTAGATGCCATCCTGAGCTTAAATAATTCTGAACATCAATGTTTATTAATTGCAGATGCATATTTTTATCATTTATCCAGTAAAAGAATAGTGAATATGATTGTTATGATTGAAGGTACTTCATTGAAAAAGGCTGTTCAAGGTTTTTTATCAAAGCTTTATGTTTCATGTTTAAAAAGTAAATCATGGGTACGTTAATCAGTTTATTTCCTCCTTCAGTGACTGATATCACCTGTCTTGAGGAGCTGACTCTCCTGCAGAATTAGTTTCCAGTGCTCGACATTACCTGCCACCCCATACCTCATCCATTTTAAGAAATAACTTGAAGATACCTACCTGCTTCATATTAAACCAGGGTGCAGGATCTTGCCACTTTTCCAACAAAGGCAGGTTTGGAACTCATATTTTCCTAATATTCTTGTGTACCTAAATAACAAAAGGTTTCAGGTTCTCCCTATACAGAGCCCTATACCAAGGAAGAATAATGGTATTCATCCGGAATCACCCTCGAGGCTTTTACTATGGTGATGGAAAACAGCTGTTCAACTCCTGAAGCCTCTGGAGACAAGCATACTTATTTATTTAAAACGTATCTTGATTGCAGAAGATTCAGAAAGGCTGTTATAGCTGATCAAATAAAGCAAAAATGATTTGTTGAATAATTTATTTGACAAATATGGGCAAAAACTGGTAAATACATTGTTTATCAAATAATGCTTGCACAACTGAATTGGAGAAAGCAACCTTTAACAGTCATATGCCAACATATATAAAAATCTGTTTCTGGGTCAGACTGAAAAGGGCTTAAAGGAATTTCCTTGAAGGTACTAAAGGACAGGTTCACATTATTTAGGCATTTAAATTTATTTAAGGCATTATCAGTGTTATCCTCAAATTGTCTTTCAAAACAGCTAGATAGTAAAAGTCCATAAATATCCTAGCTTTCAACAGTATATTTCCTAAACAACTAACCTCCTTCTACATTTGCCCGGAACTAATTCACTGTTATCAGATCTGAACAGCTTTGTTTATAGCTTGCATCTAAGACTAGGTTTTCCATGCTTATTCATGTTGAGGAGCCTGTACTTAGAATATACTTAGAAATTCCTTTAGGGACAGAGTCCAAACAGCTTGAGGGGTCCACTTTTATTCAAAGCTTAGGGGAAGGAAAGGTAACCCCTTTTACACAATAACCACATAGTTTAAGGATACAGGCGAGAGAATTTCAGTTCTTTCTTTCTGGAGGGATAAAGAACTTAGATCATTCTTCCCAGGAAAGGGTCTTTAACTACTCTTGACCTTGTCAAACTGGCAATGAAATAAATGACAGTAAATCAACACAGTCATTGAAATCATTCCTCAGCCTTAGTTTCCCTCCTTGTGAATAGGCTGAAAAACTTCCCTATAAATGTTAGGACAAGGCCAGATGCTGCTTTGATCTGAGAAAGGGGCAGAAAGAAGCATGACATGTCTGTGATGTAGAAGAGTAAGCAGTAGCCACTTGTGCTTTCATTTCTCTCTCCCTCTTTCCTTCAACACTGCTCTCCCTCCTATCACTGGTTAAGGTTTCTTCTTTGACAGAACAGGTAAAACCAGCCTAGCTTTTCACTGTGGTGAAATTACATATTTTCTGTTGACAATTCATCTTGAAAGTTGAAAGGTATAGCTGAAAAACTTGTGTGTTTCTTAGCACAATGTCTTTTAGCACTGAACTGGGTGCCTTGGGTATCTGATGGAAGCAACATTAAAAGCTATGCAATTTTTTCACCCAAAAGTAAAAGAAATGATAACCCGGTTTTTACAGCTCATTGCTTCACGTAGGGAAGGCCATTGTCTCCTGACTTGGCCTCAAAGGGCACTTTGAATACTAGAGGGAAAGAACTGGATTTTCTTTTGCTGTTCAGGTGGCTTTTTCTGAGGACAGTTTTGTGGAACATAATCTTGCCTCTGGTTACTTTTGGTGATAGATAAGGGAGTGTCAGACAATAGTGCACCTTTCTGTGTTTACTGACTCCTTGATCTTACAGAAATAAATGTTTTTTTGTAGCTGTAGTACGCAGCTATGTAAGTAGACCAGGGAAACTAGATGAGTCCATACACTAGTCTGTCTGATGCATCAGAATTATGTTGAAAGGTTGACTGACCTTTGTTTCAAGCAACATGCTGGCAGTTAAAAGGGCTTCTCTTTTGCCATCATTTGAGATACAGGTGTTACATCTCAGAGCTGAGTTTCAAGGATTATGTAAATTGCTGTATGCAAATACATATTTTTTCTGTCTCTGGGATTGAGATTATATATCACAGATTATTTAAAGGAATAAGTGACACCGTGGATTATATTCAACTCATAACTTTTACCATAAGCAGTAAGAAAGGGGGAAGGAGACTTGGAGCTACCTGCCTCAGAACAAACATCTGTGCAGTCATCAGGAGGAAAAGCCTGCCATACTTATGAACACATCTGGTAGCAGATTTTCTTATAAAGGAATATATATCAGGCAATGACAGATCATTTGATGTAAGTAACCTTATGAGCAATGTTTGGCTTCTCAACATCTGTGTTTAGTTGAGGATTCCAGCTGAAGATAGTTACATTTGCAGTCACTAGAGGCTGAAAACTGGGATTGAATGATTAATTGCTTTCTTTCATTACTCAGCTAGATGATTCATATTAATTGCATTAATGCAGATTTGTATACAGTTCAGGTTTACATAATGATTTGATAAATGTATAGTGAGTATTTACTTTAAGGGAGGATTGCAGCAAGTGTAGCCATATATTCTGTCCTTTCCTTCTTCCTATCATATTCTTCTCCCCACCTTTCCACAGATTCTGTATTTTTCAGTCACACTTTCTTATTTCTAAGCTTGTATGAATGCTTAGAAAATACGCACTTCCAGAAGAATCCAGAAGGATTCCAGAAGCTTCAACATCTGTTATGCTTCTGTTAGCCATTCACTTCAATATCTAATTTGACATGACCAAGGGCAGAAGAGACAGGAAAAAGTGAATATTATTGGCAGAGACAGTCAATTATTCATTGTGAATAATTAAACCAATGAATTTGTTCAAATAAATTATTTGCATTTTTTTCATTATGCTGCAAACTCCTAGCATCATGCATGAAATATTAAAACATTGCAGAAAAGCTACCATATAACGCTATAAAAAGTGAAACCATAGTATCAAAGGTAGACACTTTAAGAGGCACTGTAAGTATATTAAAAAAACCGAACAACACAGTTACTTAGAAAACATCCTCAGCTTACTCCCCTTTAAACCAAGGAGAGCTTTTTTCTGCCCAGGCCTTAAGATTCAAGATAATTGTTTATATTATTTTGAGCAATAGTAAAACCAAGTAATTTCTTCTGGGTTCAGTGAAAAAGAGTATATGCTTAATTGTTATTCATATTTGAAGTTACTTTTATTCAGAATCAGAAGTTTTGCCTACAGAGGTGATGACTGCATTTCAAATAATTGATCACACCAGTTAGACTGTATGCATCTCTTCACCTAACAGTACTCCTGCATACCTTTTGATGTGAGACTATTAATCTGATGGACAAAAGCTGAGGTCCAGATTTTCCTGTGCTTTTGCCCTCACTAATCTGACTCTCACCCTAGGAGAAAAAATGTGTCCAAGTAGTGTTCATCTGCGTCTGCATGGTAGATTGCAAGTAGCTGAAAAACAATGTGACAAGGGTTGTGGCAGCATCAGTATATTGCTGATCCTGAAATAATATGCCCTGAGAAGATCCAGAGGTATGTACTTGTGTTGCTGCATTAAAATGTTTACGTGATTTTTGGACTGATAACACACTGCCATGGTTCTGATGGCTCAGATCCCATATTAAATAAGATTCTTTCTTTCTACAATGTCCCATGCAGACATGGCCTTTGAGTGACTTTTTCCCTAGACTGACTTCAGTGCAATTTTTTCTGTCAATCATACTCTTTGGTGGGCTAGAGTTTTCAGGGTATCTGCTACCTTTTTCTTCTAACACCTCTAAAACCTGATTACGTTTCCAGCACTCCTGTTATTCCAGAAACTCGTCTGCTCCTGTTTTACCACTTCTAATTCCAATATAAGTATTATTAAAGAAATGTTCTAGTAAATTTTAGTCGTAGCATTCCTTATGTGGCATATGTAGCCTCCATATGTATCCTAAAAATGGTTTGTTTTGACTAACGTATGTGTGTTCACACAACTCTAACATTCCATTTTCACCTATAAAGCATAGCTCTTTCAGCATGTTGTACATCTTTCCATCTTTCCTCAGCCGTCAGTGCAAACTGTGGAAGTGATTCAGGACATGAGATAGGAACTTGCACTCATTCAGCCTGTGCATACCTAGTGAGAGAGCCTGCAATGGAGTTCAGTTTTTCAGTAACTGAAGCACTCCAGCACTATTAACTTCCTCAGGTTTTAGATTCTGTTTCAGGTTTCCAGCGTTGTCTTTTTTCCTGAATCGTTGCCATCTCTCTTACCTTCCACAAACATGTACATGTGGGGTGTTGAATAAAATGGAAGTTATCTCTAAGTGAAGATACCTCACACATCTATTTCTGTCTTCAAAGTCATGCAGCAGAAGGGGTGGGGGGTAGGGGGCAGAACCATGTATTAGTCAATATCATAACTAGAAGTTAACATGAATTATTTTTTAATTCTGCTGTGTGCTGGCTGTAGGATTATGCAGTGTGATCTAATTTCTAATGTTATCATTACTTTCCAATTTAGATTTAGCCTTGACTAACTTAGGAAAACTCTACCAAAAAAAAAAAAAGAATCAGGAAATTTCAAAATGTTCAAACTAGTACTATCAATTCAAATGGTGAAAACTAAACCATTACAGGCTAGAGATTTTACTTGCGATAATCTGCTCAGTTCTTTATTTTGAATTATTTCATTTTTTTGAGACATACAAGTTACCTGACCCCATAATATCTCCCAGAAACAGAAGATAAATGTAAAGTCACTAATTTCATAACTCATTGAAAAATACATCATGAGCAATTATTTGCCAAATCAAGCAGCCTGATAAAACAAAGTATCCTGTGTTTACTCAGGACATTAATTTTTCAGGTCCTGCCAGAGGAGAAAGTTCAAAAAGTCATATTCCCATCAAGGACTTCAATACTTTTATACATAGCTACAGAGAAAAGGGTAATAACCTTTGGGTTCCAGACTGTGGTATTGCTGTGTATGTAAATGAGTCTCTCTCACTATCGCAAAATTTACCTGTTGGCATATTCTGTCTGCCCTGCACTTCCTTTTTATGGAAATCAATAAATTGGTATAGGAATTGCTTTATTTCCATATCTTCCCCTGACATGGAACTGACATGTTATTTGCTGTTGCAACATACATATCATCTATGTTTTCATTTCCTTCCTAGCACTTCATGTGTGAGTTTGGATTTCATCTTCATTATACATTTCTTGTCACAGACACTGAATTTTACCACTTTAGTTTTAATGTTTGTACAGAGACACTTGCAATGGAATTTTTGATATTAGAAATGAAAGAATCAACAGATTCCGTAGAGGAGATATGTCTGTGGACTGGAGTCTTTGTTACTAGAAAGCTGATGATGCATTTCTAGATCAATACTATTGTTATGACTAAAAACTAATAGTCTAAGAGACACTTAGCAATATGTGAAGGGGATATAACTGGAGACAACATTACAGATGAGTAATTGTTCTTGAAAATTATACTATTTTCAATTGTCACATTTTATTCATAGTTTTTTAAAAGACTGTCAGTTTCCATGCAAGGACCTTGTTACAGCAGTCATCGATTTCAAAGTGCTCAGCATCCCACAGCTGGCAAAGACAGTACTTCTGAGATTTTTCACACTCATTTGGATAGAATCTGAGCACTTGGGGAAATCTAGATACTATTTAGGTACTTAAACAAAAGTTGATAGGTGAGGAACCTTTTGGAAAAGCTAGCTGTTAGTGTAGTAGTGATAGATTTTCCAACAACTCTTACCCTGTAATTTTGAACTACTATAATAATTTATGTCCAAAATGCATAATAGACATTTTTACAGCTCATTTACTAGCTGTAAAGACCCTGAAAACATGCTTGGAAATACTACAGTGTGACAGTGGAAATTTGATCCTCTCAAGCTTGCCCTTTTGGTTTATACCAGTTGACAACACAAATGCAAAACATTGTGGTTTTTCACAAGCTTTGTAAAACTTTCAGTCAGAATAATAGAATTTATAAGCTAACTACTTAGACCAGAGTCAGTAAAACAACGAGTTTCATCCCTCACTTCTGAACACTTCTGTGTTCTGCTTTTCCAGCTCATCAGTCATTACAAGGAAGTGCTATTTTAGATCAGAAATGCCTAGTTAGGAGGGATAAAAATCCCCTCATGAGCACCACAAACAAGAGCAACAGGTTTTTGTTTCCAGATGGTTAACAAAGAGCAGAGTATCTACAGGACCCTGGTTAAGCACAGAGGTTGTCCTGCTGGGAAAAAGGAACAATACTAAAGTGAAGTAATCTTTTTGTAAAACTTGAGCACACCAACAAACATTGGAGTACTTACTGAGGTAGCCAGGTTCATTCAGGACAATTTGACAGTGTTTAGTTTCTCAGATGTACTTACCAGCGTACTTATGCAATCAATTTCTTCACTAGTAAAGCATTTCCCTGACATTAGGACAGTCTTGTACAGGACAACTTTTTGACACAATTAGACACAGAACAGCCTGTGGTGCTATGGGCATTTGTGGGCCAAAATCATTAACTTAATCTTGACTTTAAAACACCTCTCTCAAAAAAAAAAAAAAAAAGAAAAAAGGGCAAAAAGCCAAAACCCAAGTAAGTAAATGAACCCACGACGCTCAGATCAGTATAGAGCTGTGCACAGTTGTGTCTGGTAGAGTAGAATGATTTTAAAATAGCCTACCATGGAAGGAAACACTTTCTACAAAAAAATCCATGAGGGTGAAGTTAAAGGTGGACAAGACAGTTCAGTCAGTCATTACCTAATGAAAAGGTACTGCTCCTCCTCTCCTTTCCTCTCCTTTTCTGGGTTTTGGTGTTTTGTTTTTTGTTTGTTTGTTTGATTGTTTGTTTGGTTTTTTTACTGTTTTCATGACAAGTCCACTCTGGATCATTAAGATAATCCTCGATTAGGGTAAGCATTATTCAGCAGCAACTAAACCATTGGTGTGTTATCAGCACTGTTTCCAGTCTAAAGCCAAAACACAGCACTGCACCAGCTACTAAGGCGAAAAATAACTGTTACAGCTGAAACCAGGACAATTGCATGGATGTGACACCTTATATGTGATAGACCTTTGAACCCTTTTCCCTGAACAATCAGTTATAAATATCTCTACTCCCTACCAAATCACACTTTCCCTAGAACATCTGAATGTCAGCAATGTCATCCTTCTGTATTCTCCCTTTAGTAAGAAAAAAGGTCTGATCCCTCATTATAGCATTTGCTTTGATCAAAGAGGTGGAAATATATCCTTCATTATGTGATCTCAGCCTGTGTTAATCACAGGCATCTTCCTGACTCCACCACTTAAATAATTAGTCATGCTACCAAAGGGAAAAGGGTGGTGCTTTGGTTGGAGATTACTAACATGTCAGACAGGTGCAGTTCTCAACTGAGAAAATGATGAGGTGAAGAGGTATGAAGAGCTGCAGCATTTATTTTCAAAAGGTTTTCACACATTTTTTCTGCAATTACAGCAAATACTTTTTCCAAATTCCTTTGTGTAAAATAATTTTGCTTTTCACTGTAGGCTGATAGAACCACCTAGAACTCGATCTGACTCTCATGCAAAACCATGATTAACTTTAATTGGCAAGGGAAACTCATTATAGATTTTTGTCTCAATGTTGACACATCCAAGTGTGCTTTTAGAAGCCACATGTTTTATAGAAACTTCAGTTGAAATATTTGCTTACAGCTGATGGGAAACAGGAATCTGAGAGAGTCTTATACTTACAAAGCTGTGAAAAGTTAAAACTGGCAGGTACCTATGGGCAGCCACAGCCATTTCAAGAAGACAGGAGTGAGGAAAGAAAATATACTCCAAGGGTGTGGTTTAAGTAGTTATAAAACTGGGCTGCTGCCACAAATAATGTTCCTCCTCCCTTCTTGAGCTCTCGCTCTTGTACAGTTACCAAGTCAGATCAACTGTCTGACTCAGGTGAAAACCAAGGCATTTATTTACCTGCAGTCAGCTCTTTGCCACTTGAATCATTGAGAAGCCACACAAACCCACTGCTGATGAAAGTGACGATTGTGAAAAAATACCCTGAGGGAATATGATGGAGCTTCAGAAGGTCAGAAACTCTCAGTATTATTGCCCAATGAAAATATGTACTGTGGTCACTCCTCTCAAGAAAGTATTGTTTTGTTTATGTAAGGAGGTTTATAATCTCATCTAACTCATAGAATAGTTAGGGTTGGAAAGGACCTTAAGATCATCAAGCTCACTGTAGCAGTTTTAATTTCTTTACACCATTTTGATAAACCTATATTATGGTTTGTTTTAATAACAAGTTCATAAACCATATTAAGATTCTTAAGGATTTTGTTATGTTTTCCCACCTAATTAGCAATCTGAGATATTTATTTAGACAAATACCTTTCTTTATTGAACCCTTGATTCTGTGATGTGCTGTACCACATTTGTCTCAGTTGGCGACTGTGACTCACTGCAGAAGGCCACAGAATAATTTTCACAGCCTAGAAGAATCACATGTAGGAGAAAGATGATGCTACTGAGCTTCACAGAGCCAGGGTAACACTTCTGAAAAACACTGAGACTTCACAATTTATCAATGCCCATGAATTGTAACAACAAAAAAATTCCTTAATGGCCAGTTTAAATACAAAATAAACTTATAATTACGTTAATTAGCAATTTTGCCCATGCTTTTTGCAGCTTTAATTAATTATGGATTCCAATAGGTTCAATGAGATATTAAGGATATCAATGACTAACTTGGTTAAGGAATGCTTTACATGTTTGTCTATTTTTTGTTCTTTTTAATTTGGCCACCCTCTTCATTCCATCCTGCATAAAGAATTTGTGGTGAAAAGGTTTTGATAAAAGCATTTATCATTGTCTAAATGTTCCTGCTTAGATTCTAACTTACTTATGCAGCAAAATGGAACAAACCAGTCCAACATTAAAGGGTGATGATTGACTTTTCAAAGTAGACTTTGAATAAATTTCTCAGTTAAGTAGGAATCATGGAAGATGATGGCTCAAAGACACCTTCACAGCAACTGAACAAGGTCATGCAACTCAGAGCTTATCAAGCTACTATCCTGGGGACTCTAGGATATCACTAACATCACTAACTTTACAAATCCTGCTGTTGACTTGTTCGCTGCTAGCCTTGTAAATTTTGCAACAAATTTATTTACTTTTCTCTCACATGTCTTTATTCAAGAAATTTTTCATCTTTCTTCTGTCTATCTGTGGCTATGAAAATGTTTAAATTCTGGCTAGACTGTGTTAACATAAGCTAATAGCTATGTTTCACTGATGTTGTGACTTGGAAAACCAAGAGCATCAGACTCCAAAGCTGCACTCACAAGTAAGTTCTGTTGATAATACATTTGTCTAAAGTTTTCTCATCTCTGAACTCTTTTTGATCTGGTAGTGTCTTAAATCTTCAGGTATTTCAGATCAGCATGGATAATTCATGTTTTACTGCTTATACAGACGTAGTCACTTCTGGTATTTTCAACTTAGTTTAATCTTTTCCTTAGTATACAGTAGAAAATCACATTGATCTAGAGACTTAGAAGCACTTCCTTGGCCACAGTGCCCCTAGACATTCTACTGCTATTTTGTTTTCCCTGCAAATTATGCCTCAGTATATTTTCTTCCCAGTCTGGAAAGACTACAGGGAGTTTATTTTTTTTTAACATGAGAATGAGTTTACAAAGTAAATTTTGTTTGTCACTATAGAAACAAGCAGATCTTTAACAGAGGCTGTGAAGCAGTTGTTATTTCGTAGTTGATTATTTATGAAAAATTTGAAACAGAAGAACAAGAGGCTCCAGTACAGCTTAAGAATATAGTCTCACTCCGTTCATTAGCACAGTGACGCTGAAAAAATGACATCTCAATGCAGTATTATCCTTCCAAGTGTATAACTGCAGAGAAACAATATGCAAATAATAATGGGAAAATAAGTTGGTTTTAATTAGCACAAGATGTCCTGCAAATGTCATTAATGAATTATGTTTAATTTGCTAATTCAAACTTCCAGTATGAGAGGAATTTATTTCAAACTCTTAACTGAATTCCCAAGTACCTACTAGTAGGCCAGTGAGAAAAATAAAAGTTTGTCTGTGCTTCCAGTGCAGCTGTTTCAAGATTAAATCAGTGGACAATCTGTTTTGTCCTCTCAATTCACCCCTCCATTCCAATTCAGTGAAGGCCCTTGCTAAAGGATTGTCTTTCCTTAACATGAAATTATCCCAATGGAAGGTTTCTAAGGAAAACATACTGATGTGAGGCAGCTGATACAGATACACCCCTGAATGAACACACAATGTAGCATCATATAGAATTATTTGAGGCACTTCCAGATGACCTCACACGATTCTTTGGCACAGGGTAGTGCCGTGAAAAACTAGATCCAAGAGCAGTAGACGCTCATCCCTGTGATGCTGTAGCTAAGCTAAATAGTGCAGACTTGAATTTGTCTCAGGCTGAAAGCCTTCATTAAACCATATAACCTACAAAAGAGAAGAAAAAGAAATTGGATTTGTCCAGCTGAAGAAGCTAAAGCTGTAAGAAGAATGAGTCATTTTGCGTAAAACAAAATGAATAAAGTCTAGTTTCATACTGATTTGTGTCTCATAGTAGGCAGTGATCTGATTTGAGATATCTTCCTGTGTGTGGACAAAATCGGAGTCTCTCTTACACCCTCACATTCAGTCATATATAACAAATGGAGATCTCACCCCTTCTCTCTGTAGGAAGAAATCTGCAGTCTGTTTTTCCTTTACTCAGTTGCCTTTTTTCTCAATGTTTAGAAGCATCCAGTTGTTTTCAAGTTTCCTACCACTCTGTCAAATCTATTCAAGTCACTTATCATTTAAAGGGTTTTATCTTGTTTGATTTTTTATGTGGTGGTGGGAAGGAGACAGACAAACACAAGTTTGCTTACAGGATATTTGCATAAGCTGCATCTTCTCAGGACATAGCTTCATTTTCTAAAAAATTGTATCTTCTACTCTGAATGTTCATGATGGTTTTGAGGTAGAAAGTACAACATCAGTACATACAAGCAACCGAGTAGTCTTCAAGTCACACCTAAACATCAAAGCACATCTGAAATGACTAGTTACTATGACAATAAGTTCAAATGGATCAATATAGGCAAACAAGCATAAGCAGATATGATAATATGAGCTCAAACTGAGCTGTTTTTTTATAGGCAAACAAGCATAAGCAGATATGATAATATGAGCTCAAACTTAGCTGTTCAAAGATTATAGACCTGTGACACCAGAGGAAAGATGTTACAGACTGGCATTCACACCAGAACCAAGGGAAATCAGAAAACTGATGTCAGTCAGAAATGTAATTAGAACTGAAGTAGTCAAAATTTTGATAAAATTTGAGTTTAGATTTAATTTAATATAATAGACCCACTTATTTTGATGCTGCAACACCAATGTAGTCCTTTGATAATCCTTAGAAATTTTATTTATTGATATGAATTGTATAAACAATAATAAAGGTCTGTGATGTTCCATCATCTTAACAAAGCAGATAATTCAGCTCCACCTACTCTTTTCTTTTTTTTTCTTTTTTTCTTTTTTTTCTTTCTGCTTGTGCCCTGAGATAAAACTAAAAAAAAAATAGATTTGTTAAAATCTGCCATCAGGAATCTGGGCTTAGTCTTCTTTGACAGTATCTTAGAAAGTCCCTGACCCTTCTTAAGCAAACCAAGCACTACAAAGCAATTCTCAAAGGTTGTATATTATTTTCAGTGAATCTAATCTAACACTTAAACTTTTGTGTGTCTTGCAGTTCTATGATGACTTTAATCTACATCACTGAAAATAATGGAAAATTCACTAATTTTATTGTTTGCTCATATTAATGCACACTAGTGGATTTTATTCATGCTACAGTACAATCTCTCTTCAGGTACTTATTATTAGACACTAAAGGCAAGGCAGACTTACATTAATGGGAACATAATAAAGTTTTCTGTTTGGCTAAGTTTGGAAACTGCATGAAGAAAGAATTTGTGTGGAGCCAATGTGGAAAAGTTTTTGCAAATTCTGGCAAAACACAAAACTAAAATGTTACTGCAAAATAATTTATTTGACCTGAACCTGACTATAAAATCCCATTTCTATGTTCCATTTATTAACTCAACACCCCCCCCCAAAAAAAAAAAAAAAAAGGAAAAAATCTATTAACATGATAAACTTTGAAAATTAAGTGCTTAGTTTAAAAGTATAGAAATTAAATCACTAGTCTTATATGGAAACATAGGCTCTCATTTTCTCAGTGTAACTGGTCAGGAGTCTTCTACTAAGATTAAAGTGTAGATTAAACAGATGAGGCTGGCAAAGAACTCTGCAAGCTCCTTGTCAGAGAAAAGATTTCCTGAACCTTCCTGTCATAATGGTCTAGAGAGGTTTTTCCCATGAACCTTAAAGACATAAGGAAGATATACAGGACTAGGTACCATCTAGCAAAGGTCCTTTCCACCAGCCACTTCACCCTGGATTACAATTTGCTATCAGTTATTGCAGGGTTTTTTACCTTCTTTTTAACCACACACTTTGATGTGTTCATAGTTGATAAGGAATGGAGGCAAAGGAAACAGATAGAATGATTAATATATCATTCCTTATTCTAGGTAGGACGCTGCTCTCCACAAAAAAATACTCCTGCAAAGTATAAGCTCTGTGAAGGCAAACAGCTGAGTGTCTTCTACAATAGGATGATTCTCAAGTCAAAGTGGTAAAGTCAATGTCCAAAGATCCTCTTCAGTATCTTAGTGTCACCTCTGTAGTCTTGAAAATGCTGGTGGTCACTAAATAAAAATAATTGCTTGAAAGGTATAGTTAGCAAACTGTGTATTTGTTTAATAAACCCCCTGAAGATGGTAGGATGAGAGTAAAATTAAATCTATACCAAGACAACAGTAACAAAAAATAAATATGCATTTTATTGATTAATACAGAATCCAGGACCATGGAAACTTGATGTGGGCAAGGCCTTTGAAAACAGCTGCAAAGCGAATAACAACTGCTATAATTATCAAGTCACTTATCTGGATTCTTGAAAACAATTAGTGGATTCCATACCCACAAAAGGCGATTTAGCACTTATGTGTAAGATCAGCTTATGTGACTGGTTATACCATTATAATTTTACTTCAGTCTACAGTTGAACTTGTCACAAACATTCTTACTTTTTCACTGTACACCCTGAATGGGACTAAGGCAGCATTTCTGTTATTGCTGATGAGGAGTAACAAACTGCATGTTATTTTCCCAGGTCAAGTACCTCTTTTATGTGGTAATTAAGAACTTTAATTCCGTCACTGTCATTACCAAGATTTCAACAACAACAACAACAACAAAATCACTGTAAGAAACTTGCCTGTATAATCAACCTGATGTTTTAATATGCATGGGTTTGCATATTTGACTCTAGCATATATTCCTGAAATAAAAATACCCCAGTCTGATGAAAGCTGAAGCTCTGAGGTCTTTATATTCCTGAAAGTCTATAACATATATCTCAAAACTAAACATCATAAATTATTTCTAAGAGGAACAAATTTATTTCAGAAATGTTTCAATGGCTAGCAAAAGTAAGCAAAACCTGCAAAGCTGTTTAAATGACTAGCCCTAGCATAAGTATTTAAGACCAGTCTGTGGGGCCTGATGGGATTCAGGGTACTGGGAGAATTTGGGATGTTACTGTGAGACCTCTCTCAATTATTTATCAATGCTATTGGTACTCCAGAAAGGTCCCGTCAGCTGGAAGCTTGCAAATGTTATTCCAGATTTCAAGAAGGTCAAGAAAGGAGACCCTGGCAATTATAGGCTTGTCAGTCTTCAGTGCTCAGTAAAATTATAGAGAATATTATTCTGGGAGTTACTGAAAAACACTTGAAAGACGATGAAGTCATCAGTCAAAGCCAATATGGGTACATGAAGGGAAAGTTATTCCTTACTAGACGGGTATCCTTTCCTAACAGGGTTACCCATTTAGTGGATGAAGTGAAGACAGCGGATATGGGGTTTTTGGACTTTAGCAAAACTTTTTATAGTGTATCTTACAGTATCTTCTGGGTCAAAATGTCCAGCATAGAGGTAGACATGTACATATTACAATGGGTGAAAAATTGGCTGAAGGACCAGACTCAAAAGAGTTTGTAGTAAATGGCTGGTGGCCAGTTACTAATGGGATTCCACAGAGCTCAATTTTAGGGCTCTTTAGTTCTCTTCAATGTTTTTATCAATGACCTGGACACAGGAGTTGAGTGCACACAAGGTAAGTTTGCCAACAACACTAAATTAGGGGGAGCTGTTGATTCCCTTGAGGCAGAGAGGCCTTACAGAGAGATCTTGATAGAGTAGAACATTGGACAATCATCAACTATATGAAATTTAACAAGGACACATGCCAGATTCTGCACCTGGAACACAGTAATCCTGGATAGAATGAGGTGCAGCCTGAAGAAAGGGATATGGGCATTTTGTTTGATGGTAAATTATATGAGTCAACAATGTAGCCAAAAGAACCATCCTTATCCTGGAAGGCATTAAGTACAGCACAGCTAAACAGTGAAAAGAAGTGATTGTCCCATGATACTCAGCATTGGTACAGCTTCAACTCAAGTACTGTGTGTAGTTTTGTGCTCCACAATATAAGAACGATAGAGAAATATTAGAACATGTATAAAGGAGGGCAACAAAGATGATGAAAGAAATAGAGAGCAAGAATTAAAAGAAGTGGCTGAGGATACTTTGTTCTGCTTAGAACAGAGGAGACTGAAGGGTGACCTCATTGCTGTCTAAAGCTTGTAACACCAGAGAGCAGAGAGAGAGGTGCTGAACTTTTATCTCTGGTATCCATTGCTAGAACATGAGGGAATGGCTTAAAAAGCTGCATCAGCAGAAGTTCAGATTTGATATTAGGAAAAATTTCTTTAATTCAAGTTGATTAAACACTGGAACAGTCTCTCCAGGGAAAAGTTCATGGCCCAAAGCCTGTTGGTATTAAAGTTACATTTGTAAAATGCTCTTAGTTATATGGTCTAATTTAGGTTGCTCTGTATGGAATCAGGACTTGGATTCAGTCATCTTTGTGGGTCCCTTCTAAATCAGGATATTCTATGATTCCATGATTCTGAGTCCACAACTTTCAGGAATTTTTACTCAGCAATTTTTAGTTGTCTGATTTTTCTTCTCAAGTTCTGTTTTCTGAGATGTTGATATGGGAAAGACTCCACAGAACTTCTGTCTCCTCTACTGAAGGAAAATATCCTGTAAATATGCCATCCTAATGGAAGGATAATAAAGACAGAGGAAGAAATTCAAAAGACCAGGATCTTGATCTGGAAAGGGAGGGAGTTTTCTTTACATTAGGTAGATAGAAAAGAAAGAACAACTTCATTGCATGATGAAGGCAGCATCAAAAATATTGAAATAGGAAAGAGATGAATCTGATTTGAAACTGCTGGCAAGTGGTATGGATTTCTCTTGGTCAGTTTCATTTACAGGATTATTAAGTACCTATTGGGATTAAACTCTTCCTATACGATGAGCTTTTAAACGGACAGGGAAATTTCATTGCTGTATCCCAGGAGCTGAAAATTTTAATGCTCTGTTGCAGAGGCACAACTTCGTCAGTAAACACAGAAATCTGGAAAACTCTTGCTCATCTGTAGATAATAGACACTTAAAAAGCACAAGACTTATCTAGTCCAAGTCCTCACTAGTATGGTATATTAAATAATCCACCAATATGTCTAGTCAAAATTTAAATGCAAGAGAGACAGAAATTCCCCAGGTTCTCCCTCAAGAGACAGTTTCACACTCTGATAGGTAACTGGGGCTTGGAACACACATTTTAAAGCAAAGCAGTTCTGGTATGCATCTAATATTATAGCTTTTCAGAATTTTGCTTGTAGTTCAGGCCTATTTTTCATTGCTATAAAGACTTCTTTATGTTAAATAGTATATATTTTGTGATGATGTTTGAATCCTTTAAATATTAGTAAACTCTTTCCATGTTCGGTTTTGATTATGATTTAAACATGCTAAATATTATTTAACTCTTTCAATCTTTCCCCATCTATCATTCCTTCTAGGCTTTTTATCATTTGTGTGAATTTTTTTTCAGTTTCCCTCCAATTTGTCAATGGGCCTCACCAGTGGAGAGACAGAACCATTTGTAATGGTAAAGGGGCATGTTCTAAACAGTTACATATCAAAGTATTAACAATGTATTGATCTAGGTGTAATGACGTTTGTCAGAAAATGGTGGCTCAGTGGTTGAAATAGTAGCCTGGGCCTCAAAAGATTTGGTTTTATTTCTTAAAAAAAAAAAAAAACAAACCAAAACAGAGATATACTCTGTAATTTTAGGCAAAACCTTTAGGGCTAACAAGATCCTTAAGGCAGACATGCACTGTGTGTTGCTGGACAGGAAATGACCATTGAGCAGCCCAGCAGACTACAGGGGCATCTCCACAGCGGAATGCAGAGTTCTATATTTGGGTCATGGCTTGGAATAAGGATTGTATTCAGGCTAATTAACTATGTTTCTATGTTTCTAATTCATCTGTGAAATTGGGTGAATTAATACAGACTCCGCACTGTGCTGAGATGGCTATTTGCTTCGTTATTTCTCCTCCAGAAGGTCCAGTGCCACACTCAGTAAGCATGTTACATATTTTAGAACTATTGCAGTTTCACTACATCTGTGTGAATCTAAAGTCTCAGTGTTTGTGTGGTTTCAGAAATTAAGATGAGAATCTGATCTCCCATTAGAGGCAAAGGTATTGGCCTAATTCCAGCACCAGCCCTGGGATAGCTACTACACAGTGCTGCAAATAACACAAGCATAACTTGTCAAAAAGATTGGTGCTACAGTGTTCAGGTATTTAATGAATACCATTCTTAGCCCTTGGTCCCCTAATCTCTTGTCATGTAGTTTACCACAATCAATTCCCTGTTGGACGTGTGTTTGGAGGATAGGCTGTCATTCAAGAGGAAATACATGTAGTTCAGGAAATATCACCTCATTCTACCCAGAATCCACAGTCCTGAATGTTGCTTCTTTGTGTAGGTAACTACAACAATTTTTTTTTAAAGAAATGTTCTTTTATAATAACAGACAAGTAGTGAGACCACTTATGTAGGAAAAGAGAAACACAAGGGACCTTACCAGCATTCATCTTTAGGCATTTAAGCATGACTAAGATATGAGGCCAGTCACCTTAAGCTTCCTATATAATTACTGAAAAAAGACAAGCTCCTCCAGGAAATCATTCGGAGCAGGAATTTAACTTTCAGAGACAAGTAAATTACATGCCTAAAGTTAGGAGGATTGAATAACCCTGAGTAACCTTGAATAACGGATGCAGTTGCTTGGCTTGAAGATTTCCTAGTTAACAGTCTGGCAAATGTTTAATGTGAGCCTAAGACCTCCACCAGACCCTTAAATAAACACTATTTAATTCTGTCATAGGTGGAAGAGTACTGGTGGAATTCATAAAAAATGTGATATGAGAATAGCTGAGAGTGTAAGACCTAGAATCATACAGAAGGGAGAAATTATGACGAAGTGGTACATAAGCATTTCAGCTAAATTCTGGATCCATTTTTCACACTGAGCAATTCTAAATCCTCTTTGACACTGAATCTGATATGGATAATGTCTCCAATTATCAAAGATGGACAAATGTGCTATGACTTTGAACTTTGTAACTTCAGTTGTGATAAGGTTAACACTGATATCTACAGAATACTTGCAATAGGAGGGATCTTTCACACAGGAACAGTCTTGTACTGGAGACATCCATAAGCTGTTAAGTCAGCTGTCCTTTCTCCCCCCCCCCCCCCCAGGTTTCTGTCAATAATCGCATCAGAATTCCTGTAAAATCTCAATAATTACAGCAGAGTGAGTACTTTTCTTCAAAACAAAAGTGCTGGAGCAAGTATCCTGCCTGACCAATTTGGTGGCCTTCTATGATGGGGCTACAGAACTGATGGACAGGGGTAGAGCAGTTGATGTCATCTACCTGGACTTGTGCAAAGAATTTGTCCCACACAACATCCTTGTCTCTAAATTGGAGAGACATCAATTTGATAGATGGATCACTCGGTGGATACAGAACTGGCTGGATGGCCACATGCAAAAAGTTGTGGTCAACAGCTTAGTGTCCAGCTGGAGACCAGTACTGAGTGGTGTTCCTCAGGGATCAGTGTTGGGACCGGTCTTGTTTAACATTTTCGTCGCTGACATGGACAGTGGGATTGAGTGCACCCTGAGCAAGTTTGCCGATGACACCAAGCTGTGTGGTTCAGTTGATACGCTGGAGGGAAGGAATGCCATCCAGAGGGACCTTGACATGCTTGTGTGGTGGGCAGATGCCAACTTCATGAAGTTTAACCATGTCAAGTGCAAGGTCCTGCACTTGGGTCAGAGCAATCCTAGGCACAGCTACAGGTTGGGCAGAGAAGAGATTCAGAGCAGCCCTGCGGAGAAGGACTTGGAGGTGTTGGTCAAAGAGAAACCGAACATGAACTGGCTTCAGTGTGCGCTTGCAGCCCAGAAAGCCAACTGTATCCTGAGCTGCATCAAAAGAACCATGACAAGCAGATCAAAGGAGGTGATCCTGCCCCTCTACTCTGCTCTTGTGAGACCTCACTTGGAGTACTGTGTGCAGTTCTGGTGTCCTCAACATAAAAAGAACATGGAACTGTTGGAGCAAGTCCAGAGGAGGGCCACGAGGATGATCAGGGGACTGGAGCACCTTCCATATGAAGACAGGCTGAGAAAGTTGGGGCTGTTCAGCCTGGAGAAGAGACCTCATAGCAGCCTTCCAGTATCTGAAGGGAGCTTATTAGGATGCTGGGGATGGACTCTTCATTAGGCACTGTAGTGATGGGACTAGGGGTAATGGGTTATAGCTTACAATGGGGGAAGTTTCGCTTGGATATAAGGAAGAAGTTCTTTACTGTAAGGGTGGTGAAGCACTGGAATAGGTTGCCAAGGAAGCTGTGAATGTTCCATCCCTGGCAGTGCTCAAGGCCAGGTTGGACAGAGCTTTGGGTGACATGGTTTAGTGGGAGGTGTGCCATGGCAGGGGAGTTGGAAGTTGATGATCTTAAGGTCCTTTCCAACCCTGACTATTCTATAATGCTATGATTCTAAGTATAAGCATCAGTACCAAATGTTATAACATTGTCCTAGGTTTAGCAGTAGCAGTCATTTTTCTCCTTCTTGGTAGCTGGTGCAGTGCTGTGTTTTGACTTTCCGTCTGGGAGCAGAGCTGATAACAATGATGTTTTGGTTTGGCCAAGGACTTTGTGAGCCTCATGCTCTGACAGGGAGGAGGGGAAACTGGGAGGAAGCAGAGACAGGACACCTGACCCAAACTGACCAAAGAAGTATTCCACACCACAGCACGTCATGCCCAGGGGGGAACTGGGAGTTACCTGGAAGGGCTAAGGGGACTGCAGGGTTGGAGGAGGTATCAGTCAGTGCTTGGTTGGGCTGGGTGGGCGAGTTATCGGTCACCTGGTGATGAGGTGTTGTATTCTCTTCCCTTGTTATTTCCTTTATCATTACTATTATTGGTGGTAGCAGTAGTGATTTGTGTTATACTTTAGTTACTAAACTGTTCTTATCTCAACCCATGGGAGTTGCATTTCTTTTCGATTCTCCTCTCTGTCCCCCCCCAGGAGCAGGGGGAGGGCAAGAAGGGGAGGAGTGAGTGAACAAGCTGTCTGGCTGGGTTTAAACCACGACAAACATTTTGGATCTCAGACCACAGCTGATCTCATCTAAGGATAGCATTAAAGACTGTCAGTATAAATAAGGAATTTTATAGAATTTATGCATAGCTAATAGAAAGAAAGAAGGAAATAGCTAAAAATGTGAGGGAACAAGGTTAATAGGAACAAAGGAGAAATAGCCTTTGAGCTCATATATTGTCTGTTCTCCAGGAAAATCTATCATGCAAGAACTTCCTTCTTGAAGGAAGAGAAGGAGGAAAGGACATTTAACTCCAAGAATCTGTATTCAGAAAATCCACTCATGACATTAATGTATGCATACTGAAGAAATTTCAAAGGTATACAAGGCCATCCTTCCACAATCAGTAATGAATAAACATTATTAGATCACAAAATAATACAAATCTTATCTGGACTTGGCCCTGGACTATAATACCCTGAAAATGAAAAAGAACATGCTCTAAAGAGTTCATGCTTTCATGCCAGCTCAAGAAGGATAATGTTCCACCAGTGTTGCAATGTCACAGACATTTGACACTCTGATCTGGTTTTAAACCTGCTTATACTAAAAAAGTATGTGATTTTTTTCTAAATAACTTGACAGAAGCAAAGCGATCCTACACAGAAACAATGTTTTGCATCACATATCAAAAGAATTCAAAGTCTATGAGTCTTATAGACAAATTTGCACTGTAAAGACAGAGTTCTGGTAGGTGAAGAGGGAGTTCATCAGGATATCAGGAACTTTAAAACTGATCATGGGATTAACATGTTTTTAGGTCAGTGCTGCTGCATTTACAGTTTTGGGAGATGAAGCCTTTCTTATGGATTCTTGATTAAAGAGATTAAGTGGTTGTAAATATAGCTGGCTGTAAAGTTTATTTAGAATTATATTTTATTTCAATACTCGGGGTAATGAAGAATGTTTGTTTCTGGAATCAAATACATATTGCTTATTATATTCCCTATATTCAAAACCACACTCCTTCTTTGTTCTCTTTCTCCTCTGTCTTTTTTGGCCAGTAAATTCAAACTCCATCCTGCAGGTGAGGCAAATACTAGTTTTTAGTACTAGTTAAAGCATTCAGCTAGGAAGTTCTGTCTACACAGAGTTGATCAAAGATTGGTTTCCTTGTCAGTGAAAATGTTCCTACCATAAGGTTAGTGCAGCATAGAAAAGAAACAGGGTAGGAAGCAGAACTGGTGCCTTGCATTAATTTGTTATAATCACTTCAGGTCAAGTGAGTATCACTTTTAACATAGTTACTACAAGGAAAATTTTTATTGGTTCTAGTTACTGATCTTTCTGTGTCTGATTAATGAGATAAAAATAGTGGCATCTTCAAATAATTATTTTTTTTTTTCCTTGCAGAGTTATTATATAGTTGAATGCTCTGGAGATTTAGAGGCACCATGGCATGAGGTATAATTAAGACCCCTCAAGAGACAGTTGGGAAACCTAAAATTCCATGGTTTTCTGTTCTGTTGTGTCTCGAACCTAAGATAATTTATGTTCCCTTACTGGTTTTCAATATTACTATTTCACATTCCTCTCTCATTTTATGTATATATACAATACATGTTTTTACATGTACAAACTCACTTATTTTCTCTGTGTGAAGAAGCACAATTTCCTTATCTGCTTTTTGTCTTTCCAGATAACATTTCCATGTTACCCCTTCCCATTATTTTATATATATATTTATCTCCTGCTGAAACAGCCAAACAGATACTCATCTGTGAGTTTCATTAAAATGCCATTAATCTCCTTTTCAGATCATTAAAAAAGATGTTAACTACAAACTTAACACTGATTCCTTTCCGTACGACTGTTTTCTCTTGTTCAATACAATGCCATTTACCATGAATATTCATTAGCAAATCTTCAAATCTCTTCTTTACTCCACATTTTTACATGGATCATTTAAACTTAGAATAACGATATTTTGCTTGTTTGCTTCTTCCTTATGCAATACTAAACACATGCCTAAGATCAAAGCCTATTTGTATACCTCTTTTATTTGCTCTATTTCATAATATTTGTCCTGCTCAGGGTCAATAGTACAAAAGATGGCTATAGTAGATCGCAGAATCACAAAATGGTTGAGATTGACAGGAACCTCTGGAGGTCATTGTGTTCAAACCCACTGCTCAAGAAGGGCCACCTAAAGCAGGTTACCCAGGACCATGTCCAGACAGATTTTGAGTATCTCCAAGGATGGAGACTCCACAACTTCTCTGGGCAATCATTTTTGCCAGTGCTCAACAACCTTCACAGGAAAAAAGGGTTTCCTTATGTTCAGGCAGAATCTTCCATGTTTCAGTTTGTACCCATTGCCTCTTATCCTGTCACTGGACACCACTGAAAAAAGCCTAGCTCCATCTTCTTTATCTCCCCCAAGGTATTTATATACATTGAAAAGATACTCCTTTGAGCCTTCTTTTCTGTAGGCTGAATGGTACCAGCTCTCTCAGCTTTTCCTCATATGAGAGATGCTCCAGTCTCTTCACCATCCTAATGGCCCTTCACTGGATTCTTTCTAGTATCCCTATGTCTCTCTTGTGGCCCAGAACTGAACACAGTGCTCCAGTTGTAGCCTCACCACTGCTGAATAAAGGGAAAGGTTCACTTTTCATTAACTTGCTGGAACTCATCTCCCAGGGTGAGGTAAGCTGCCAAGGATACTGCTGGCCTTCTCTGTGGCAAGGACACATTGCTGGATTACACTCAACTTGGTGTCCGCTAGGACATCAAGGTCCTTTTCTGCAAAGCTTCTTCCCATACTGTTTACCCGAGCATGTACTGGTACCTGAGATTATTTCTCCAGCATGTTGAGGTCCCTCTGGATAGCAACAACCTGATTGTATCAGCCATTCCTCCCAGAAAACTTGCTGAGGGCACACTCTGTCCCATGATCCATATTATTAATGATGTTGTTGAACATATTATTAATGATGTGCTGTTGAATAACAGGAGCTGTGGCTCATTTAGCCATGGAGCCACACAGTTACCAGCACTGAGCTAGCCATCTTGGGCATGGGTAGCCATGTTGTAGTTACAGTGGAGTTTGCATAATAGACAGTGCAGTGACTTTGAAGAGCTGGATATGGTTTCTCTCGCTCATTCAATTGACTGCAGCTGGTGACTTGATTACAGAAAAAAGTTATCCTAATGAGATGAAAATACTGAGTAAAAGCAAACCTAGCTCTTTCATCTAGTTAGTGGAAGGCTGGAAGCTGAAGCCAGGCAAATATGATTTGAATTTAAAGCATTTGTGTAAACAGTGTTGATGACCAGTTACTGCAACAGTACCAAGGATGCATAGTCCGTATCCTGGTATGTCAATACCTAATGGTAGTGGATGCCTGTCTCTGAAATATGCTGTATCAAGAGGTAAAAGAGTGACACTGAAGACATGACATATTTGGATTGAAGCAAGATGCTCTGATGGCTTCTTCTGATATGAATACAAACAAAAGAATCTGCTAGAAGAACTCAAAGCTCTGCTTTACCAGTTCTGAGTGAACAATCTTTGAGTATTTTGAAATAGTCATTTATAGATGTTACAAGAGTTTGATTTCCAGGAGAATGTTGGTCTAATCCTATAAGGATGCAGGGAGCTATACTTCTGGAAAAAAGGTAGTCCACTTCTAAGTACAATCTCACCTCCCTGCTGTGTCATGCTACAGCTGACAGTGCCTCTCTTTTCAGAAAGATGTCTAGACATCTGCTAATGCTCATTGCTTTGATGACAACTTATTCCATATGTGTCCTGTCTCAAAGAAATTACACTGCCTGAAACTCTGGCATTTGTTCAGGTTTCTATCTTTCAGACTGTGCATGCTTTTATTCTGAACCTACGTACCCCACTCCTTGCTCCTGACCTGAGAAATGTCTGAAATTCAAAAGACTGGTTGAATAAACTGGCCTAATTTACTACTTTGATCCCATTTTCCCCTGTGTCTCTTTCACACCTGTTTCAACTGCAGAACATTGCAGGTAGAGGTATTTTTCTGGCAGCCCTTTTTTTCTGTCTATACTGCATTTCTGTCTTGCTGTCCTACATTCCTGCCTTATTCCTTCCCCTCCCTTCTCTCTTTCCTTTACTCATGGCCTCTGTGCACTAAACCTTTCCTCACAACACTTTGGGTTTAATTCCTCCTTTGAAAGGGAAGGGGAGGCTGGCAAGGTAGGAGTTTCAGAGCAGGGGATCTGTGAAGCTGCAAGTCATCCTCTCACCTGCTGAGCAGCAGATGCTGCCTCCAGAGGAGTTGCTTGGACATGACAGTGAGAGGACCTAATCCTCTTGCCACTTGCACATTTGGCTCTGGTGCCCTGATGTCCATGAAAGAGCAACTGGGGCCAAGAGTGAAAATGAGCCAGGAGACATAGTCCTCGGTTTGCAGGATTTGCTGGGGCAGTCTGGAAACTGCAGCATGTTTCCTGATTACAACTCTTCCCTCAACTGCCATTTTCTCTGTTGGCTGTATTGTCAAACAGGGCAGGCCAGCAGTTACTAAACTTCAGCTCTCCCCTTCCCTCCCCCTCAACAAGCCAAACAAACTTGCCTACTGAGTTTATTTATAAGTCAACTACTTTATAGAGGGATCTGTGTTTGTTCAGTGACAGCTAAGATGTAAAGTGAGCAACTGTTCCAAAAAGGCTTCCATGGAAGCTTCTCAGCATCGTTTGATGCCCTAGAGAGGTTTCTGGTGCTAATGTGACTCCTGCTCTCTGAGTAATGCTTCCTTAATAATATTGCCAAGTGTTAATTAAAAAAGAAACAAAATATAATTCTTTGACCTGGTTGTAGATCTGCATTAGAATTGTGTTTTGAATTTTAAAGGAAAAAAAAAAAAAAGAGTATGAGAAAGAAATCCACTTGTGCTTTGAAAACACACTGTAATTTTATACATTATGCATCATGCCCCAAAAATGTCTTTAAAAGACAAAAAGAGAGAAAAGGGCAGGCATGAGCCCTATGCCAATTAATACTTTCACTGGATATTAATTTGTGGATATTAGCCCCTTTTAATTGATCTTTAGACATATGATTATACAGACAGTAAGCTCTGTTGACCAGCATGTATATAATTAGCAAATAGCAAGGTGAGGTAGAACTAGTTTAATCTCATTTCATCCCCAAGACTTTATCACCATTTGGCCTAGTTCCCTTTATCCATCCAGAGATAACAACAGCTTTATTTGCAGTGAATTACAGAACCAAGTAGCTTTGCATTGTAATATAGGTCAAATAAAACCAGCACATTTGTTGTTGAGCTGCTTGACAAGTAAAATGCCTGGAAACTGTTGGGGGTGGGGATGAAGTGGTTGCAAAGGACTTAAGAAGATTTTCAGTCTGTAAAAACTGCAAAAGATTCTAAAGATTTTAACTGGAGCCAGCCAGACAGTCTTGTGGCAGTTCATTGTGCCATTGAGCAGGAGATCAGAGTTCAAATTCCAAGTCAGCTGGCAAGGACTTGGAGCAGTAGGAAGACAGAATGTTTGGCCACTGCCTGGGATGTTTCCCCTCATGACAACTTTAAGTAATGCCTCTTATTTGACTTGGGGGAAAAAAAGTGGGCAACAAGGAAAGTGAACCTTGTTTCGCCTCCTGCTGTTTCCACCTGAGTAGTAGCACTGCTAACACTGGTGAAAAAAGTGAAATTGTTTACATCAGAGACCTCCCTCACCCCAAATGATCTTTTCAATGGAAACTACCTGCTTTCTCATTTTCAAAAAGTATCTAAGCATTATGTTATTAGGTGCCTATTGGTCTTCCTGATCTTGGTCACCCTGATCTGCTCCCCAGTTTATTCAGTAAGCAGCCCAGAACTGATTAAATAACTTACATGATTTTGAAGATTTATAAAGTTATTTCTCCCTGTGGGTTACATTCATACCAACCATTTGATGTTGCATCAGGTCATTTCAGGACATGCTCAAACCATGAAACTAGAAATATCCCAGTGTTTCATAAAACACTTAGCAGGTTTTATTGGAATTTTGAGCTATATTATTTCTTTAAAAGCGGGTGGGTGCAAGTATTATTCATGAGAAGAATATAAGGCACAACACACTAGTACAAGCTCTTGCATTTGACCTGCTGGTACTCAGCAATCTGCCCCAGACAGGAGTGCTACAAGTGACATTCAGGCTTTCTAAATACAAGAAGCTGTTTACATGCTGATCTGCAGAAGCATGTCAGAGAAATAGGAAGTGAGGCACTGTAGAGAAAGTAGATTTGGAGGTGTTTCTCTTGATTAATAAGTAAAATTAAATTTATTTCTGGGGTGGGGAGGAAGGGAAATAATAGTATATCATCTTTGATCTTTTGCTGAGACAATCTAATTAGTGAGACTTATACCAATGGTCATTAAAGAGAACAAACTTTACCCAGTGGGAAAGAACTCTTTGCCTTTACTTTCCTCAAAGAACTTCTTAGAAAGAAATCTACATCTTGATAGGCAAAGGGCTGATCACTGACCAAGACCTTTGCTAGGGAGATTGCATCTTGGATGTATGGCTCTTTGGAGATTAGTCTTTTACCAGTAGAAGCTAGAAAACTACCACAAGGCCTTATCTGGAGGGGATGCAGTGAGGCCTTCACACTCTTGAATTCTGTGTGGCGCTTAATGATTCACGTGTGTATATTGATACAAAGCACAAATGTTGGTTTAAATTACAAGCACAAGGCTTAATGGTGATTCTGACATCATGTTGTAAAACACTGACTTTCCCCACATCCGCATGCACTAAAGGTTGTTATATACCAGCTTCCTAAGTTACAAATGAACAGCTAAATGCTCACACCTGTGCTGTGTCGGCATAAGCACAACTGATTATACGGTTGGAAATTAGTGGCGCAGGAGGCTCTGTCTGTAACTCTGTTGAGGGAACTGTGTAACAGGGTGGACAATGTTTTTCAGCTATATCATGTATTATAAGAAGACAGCTCATTGTTGCACTGAAACTCTTTTAGCAGTTTTAGCACTGAAACCAGTTTAGCAAAAAAAAAAAAAAAAAGAAAAAGAGGAGTACTACTTAAAACTGCTTTAATGCACCTATGCATGCTTTTAATAAAGAAATAGGCATAAAAAGACAGGAACAACAGAAACAAAAATTTAGGATGGAATTTTAATTTGCAATACTGAGATTGCAAAATGAAATAAAATAATTAGAAATAGACATCTGTGAAATGCACCCTGGTCAGACAGCAGCAGTGATGCCATTTTTGAAATTCAAGGAAGCTCAGTTATTTTGATTGATTTTCTAATTTCAAGAAATGATGCTGTTTAATTTGTCCAAGTCTGATATCTTCGTAATCTCTGGTAGTTTAGTGTAATCTTAGTTCCCGTATATAATAAACAAAACCTTGCTGAAAAATACAGAGAAAGATTTGTTAAAGTATTATGTCAGGAATCTAAATTTACAATAACACCAGAAAGCACCTGTTCTTTCCAATTTACTTTTACTGTTGTTTCTGAGAATTGGGCAGCAAAGGAGTGTGTATAAGGGTTTACTACCTGTTAACCTCTGAGAAGCTATTGATCATTTTAACAGTAGATTTCAGAATTAGGTTTTTCAATCAGAATAAGTAGATGTATTTAGGCTGATAGTTTTGATACCACACACAGGTAATCCAAAGGGTTTATGGAGCTTCTTACATGGTCCTGTACAAACAGAGTATAAACACCACTCAGCAAACAGCACGTTTAGAAAGATTACACAAACACGTGGTAGCAATAGAACCTAATGTTTTTCTTCAACAAAAGGGCACATTTCTATTTTATATAAAAATGTCATCTGTAAATGTAGATAAATTTAGGATATTGAAATCCTCAGTGACTAAAGAGAATCAAATAAAACTGCACTATAGTCAGACTTGCCTTAAGATCTAAGAAATGTGTCCAATAATCTGAATAGCTAGGTTCTTTCTCTTGGAGTCTATCAGGCAACATGAATGGAACTTCTGCATCAACTTACAAAAGTAAAATTTGAAATATGATTTTAAGAAAAAAAGTGAATGTAAAGAGATTAATTACACAAATTATATAGCCATTATGAAAAGAAAGAATTGACTTTCCAAACATGTCTCAAATTTTTAAGTTAAAATCACTTTAGACACATTTTTATTCCTCCCTTTTGCTAACATTCAGGAAAACTAGTGACATTTCCATGAATGATTCCAGGAAAATAGTATTGGCCATGAAGATTTTAATCATGGAATAAAATATATTTCATTACATAAGAACTGTTTAAATTTAGGGATGGGTTTCAGATTCCAGACTAAGAGGCATACAGCATAGCCATAGAAATCTTAAGTAATTTGAGATGCCTTACAACATTACACCGTGCTTCCAGTTTCTGCTCCTTTAAGACCTATAAGAAATACATCATGAAGTTAATTCTTGAAGTTCATTTACAGGATGGTATGGCTTTTTAAATGCACCAGTTTTGAAAATTACTTGCACAGCAAAAGTTGGCTGCTTCTGTTTATATATAAATGATAAGTGTATAAGTAAATTTTAGCCTCTGGTTTTGCACAGCATAAGAATGAGAAAAGGATGTAATACATCCACCATTCTGAATCCAGTGTTTAGTCCTGTAAGTAAGTCTGCTCACAGTGCAAGTCTGTATCCTCACATTCTAGCCCACAGAGTGGTCAGCCACTCTGCAGGGGCACACAGCCCTCCTTCAGCAACACTCTGTCCATCATCTACCTTCTGGCTCAGCTCCTTGTTCCTAGAACTGAAGTACTGAACTGTCTCCCAGTAGGGTTGGCTCTCAGTAGTATAAAATAGACTAATCATTTTCCCCCCAAATTATTCACACAGATCTATTTGTTATGAAAAAATAGAGTAAATTTCTACATAATTATTCAGATGATTCAAAAGAAAACTATTTTTATTAGGAAATAGATGCTATTTTAATTTAGTAATAAAGTGGAAAGGAGAAGGTAAATGCATATGATATAAAAGTGACACAGCCATTTGGTGGGGAATTTTGAAGTTATATTGAGAGAAAGAAAGCACAAAAAAGGCATTGTAATAAAGTGCATGTTTAACCGGATAAGTTAAAGAGGCTAAAGCCTAGATTTTTTTAGAAATGACTGATAATTTTCCATATTCTTCTTATAGTGTTCTGCTACTAAATCTTAAATTGGCCTCTAGAAAAATCTTTAGTATTTTCAAAATTGTCTGCAAAAGAGTATTCTCAATAATTTTTTAGCCTATGTAATGCCCCAAAATGTTCCCTATGTATGCTGTACACCAACATTTCAAAAATGGCCAAAATGTGCCTATTTTGGTTGCAAGATGAATACATATTCTTATAGGATTTCTAGATTTCTACATTCATTTATGAAAATGGCTTAATTCAAATCATACCATGTTCAAAATACAGTTTAAAAAATAACTTTTGTTTTCTAAACAATCTCAAAAAAAAACATTTAAAAAGAAAAGAATGGGAGAAAGGAGATGAGAGCTTTGAATTCAGACTCAGAGGAAGGAAAATTGTTTCAGGTGTATGGTCATGTCAAATCTAGGGTACACTATTATTGCTGAGTGATGCTTCCTACCAGCTTTAAATTGTCTCAGATCTGTGAGTGGCATTATTGTTCATTTTATTATAAAAAAAAATATAAAAGGAAATAATAAGGAAAGCATAAGGTTAAAGAATAATATGATGCATAAACACAGTAGTCAGCTCCATTGATCTCAGTCGTTAATGTTTTCCATTTTTGTCAGTAGCCAATGTTCTTTTTTTCCAGGTAAGCTGCTACCATTTGCCACCCTTTTTATTATAGAGTTCACTATTTCCAACAACCTCTCTTAAAGCCAGTGATGTACTCTGAAATATGTCACATCATTGAAGGTGTTCAGCATAGATAATTAGCAGGTGACCTTTAATGTTATCTCTAAAACTGTTCTAATTTATTTTAAAAGAAAAAATAATACCATATGTGTAAATCATCCATGCATCAAAATCAATCATCTAAAGTAAATTCCAGTTCCCCTTTAAGTATCAAAAGCTTTAAGCCTATTTACAACTTGGATTTACTAATATTTATAGAAAAAATACAGTCTAGCAAATCCTGTCTGAAGTTACAAATCACATAAAGCAATGTTTGCCTTTTAAATGTCATATTGAAGGAAGTTTCTCCAGCAGCGCAGAGCATAATAGGGTGGTTGAATCCAATTTCTTAAGAAACCTTGGGAACCAGGATAGAAAAAGAGGTGCAGTGCATTCATTCTCATGTTTAAAGCACACATTTCAGTAAATGCTTTTTTGCCTTCCTTGTAACCACAACTTTTGACAAGACTAAATGCACTGAAGAATTATTTACTTGGATTGTACTGCATGTGTCTTCTTCCTTATTTAATATCTACTACATGCAGAGGAAATTTGCTTTGATTACCTGACTTTTATTTTAATTTTATGTATTTTCCACTTCAGAAAATTGGACTAAAAGTACAAAAGTAGATGTAATAGCCAGGTAGTTGCTGTTAAAAATAAATAAAAAATAAAAAATCATTTCATCAGGCTGTTCCTTCTCCTTTTTTTCTCATACATATTGAAAAAGACACCATATAAATGTGAACACTCAAAGAAATGGTCTTGTTTTTTATAAACCCTAAATAGCTCAGCAAACAGTTCCATTTATTGTGCCTACATCTTAATTATTAAAGACCCAAAGACAGTCTGAATGTCTTCTGCTGAAAGACATACTTTTTCATATAAGACAGCATACTTTAAAACTAGAGGTTATATGAGATGTTGCAACTCTGCAGGTATTTGCTGATAAAGGTGTTTTTATGAAGGTGGATCCTGCTTCAGAGAAGAACAAAGAAAATTCAGTTCTTAATGCCACTTGAATCTAATACCTTTTGCTTCTTTCACACTACTTAAAGCTACTATGTGCTTCAAGTATTTTTATTTTAATAAAATGCATGGAAAACAGTGTCAAATATAAGACTAAACTATAGCAAGCATAGCATATATACACTCAACTGAATATGGCACGTGGATGGATTTATTAATGCTTAAAATGTATGTATCTGTTGTTAATATGATTCTATGCAGGCCTGATCAAAAGCCCTGTGGAAGTTGCCTCTTGATGCTGGGAGACTGGCTCAGTCCTTAAAGTGACCATGCCAGGTCCTGAGCACTCTCAGACACTGCTCTGAGAAAGGTGGCCCTCAGGGCTGGAAATTAATGCTTTGTATAGCCTACACTGTACAGCATGGGCTGCATTTTGCACACATGCTTAACTTTGATCTGAACAGTAACAGGATTACTCATCTGCTCTGAAGGCAAGCACACTCAAAGTCCTTTGCTTGGATCTCCCCTGGGGTGCTGACTGGAAAGCCCATTTGAATTTAGTCAGGATCTCCTTGTTTGTCCACTTTTGCTTGATTTCCTGTGTGGATATGGACTGATCTTGAGTTTAGAGGAAGTGATCCTAGAAAATAACCAGCCCACATCTCTCTAACACCATTTCTCATGGAATCCTTCCAGGCAGATCCATGAACAGGCAAAAGTCTGCTCTCCCAAGGACACATATCAAAGTGAAAGTTTTAAAAAAGTTTACACTGTCATTTCTGTGAGGATGGACCCATAATCATTTCTATGAGGATGGACTCATAGCTGAAGCTTGTATAGACTCAGAACTACTCTGAGCTGCTCTGGCTGCTATCAGAGACACAATGGCTTCTGTTACTTAGACAAAAGCAGGTTACTGGGAAGGGCTCTTTTCCATAGTAAGCACCTGTTCTGATTTTTGACTTCTTCAGCCCTGTTCATTCTGAAAGGCAGCTGATTACACGGTTAAGATATTCTCTGTGTATGGTGTGAAGCACTTGCTTCCTAAGCACTGAAAGTCCTAGTAGTTTGTGAAAAAGATGAGCAAACACTCACTCATGAGAATAACTATACATCAGAGTACATGTGTAACGTCTTTCTACAGTTTTCTCGCAAAATGTAGATCATGAAGATAACACTTTCTAGATGAGGTTGAGGAGAATGATGATGCTTATTCTACATGATATCTTGATCTCTATGATACACCATGGGTATAATTACCTACTGCTATTACTTTTTATTGTAAGTATCATCTTGCTTTATTAACCTGTTTGATAGGAGACATCCAGAAAAAAAATATTACCTGGCCCTACTAGTAATTAATAATGTACCGGTTGAATATTCAATATTCCTAAACATTAACAAGGTGCCTGCTGGGATGTCCTAAACTGCTGTGCTTCCTTTATACACTGGGCTTACTACTTAGGAAAAAGTATGTGTCATACTTAGAATGTTTGGATGTTTAGTATTCACTAAATTATATATATCACTTCACTATCTTAGCTGGATAATTTGATGCAATATAAGCTTTTGCAAAATAAGAAAAAAAAAATTCAACTCATTTCTCTAAGATTTAGGTAAAGTATATTCAAATGTTTCATACTTAGATCTTTCCTCCCACTACTGCAATGATGTCAGCTTTAGTTTCCTTTCAGAGAACTGACATTTCTAGTTCATGAAGTGCCAAACACTTTCTGAGTTCTAAACAAGTTTTAAAATACAAGGCACCAATGTAAGTAGTTAGAATAATACCCCTAAAAACAAATGAGAAGGATTTTAATGACGTCTGCATACATCTCAGCATCTAAAAGACTTCCTAGGAATTAAATTTGCAAAACAAATTCTCTAGTCTCAGTTTTCAGAAGAGTTAATTATCAACTAGCAGACCAATGTCTCACCACATGCAAAATGCAAGGAAAGTTAGAAAACAACATTTATGATTTAGATTAAATATCATAGCTCATGATAATATATTCTGTGGAAGTAACAATTTACAATGCTCTTCAGCTACATAAATATCAGCTGCTTTTTGGTGGTTTAGTCTGGTTTTGTTTAACAAAAAAAGCAATGTTTACCACAGCAGTTCAGAAAGATATCTGTATTTTATTCCATGTTGTATATTTTCAAAGTAAGATCTCAAGAAGAGTTTTACCAGCTTTACTTTGGTAAATGACCAGCCTAAAGGACCAAACTTACTATTGGTTGTTACTTTACAGCTTCACTAACTCCCCTTGAAATTTTGTGGTCAGAACTCCTCTCTGAGTCAGGATGCCAGTTGTTTAATTCTCTGAACACTTCCTATTTGGGCATAGAATTTCAATTAATTGAAACTGGATGGTATACTTTGACAGTATTAGCTTATTTAGTTTAATTAAATTATCCCTTTTTTAGTATATACTATCATTTAGAATAATATAAAAAAGAAATAGATATATGTTCATGTCAACTGATCTACAATGTATATGTAAATTCCCCTGTAAGGGACAATCCCAGCCTGTATTGCAATGTACATAATTACCTCGAAGGCCATCCTTCTGATGTCTCTCCAGACAGAGCTGCCTTTTGTAGCTTAAAGAACCTGGAAAACATAAGAATAACACTGCACTTCCCTACCCAACGAATTTCCCATAGAAGACTGTTCAAAGACCAGTACACAAAAAAGTAGCTCTTCAACTGTGATGTGTGGGAGACAACATACATATTATTAGGTCGCTGACATACCTACCATGACACACTGAGTATCCAAAAGGGGGTTGGGTCTTTGCTTCTGTCTAATAAATTCGTAGAACCATAGAATGGTGTGTGTTGGAAGGAACCTTAAAGATCATCTAGTTCCACTCACACCTTTGCCACTTCTTTTAAAGGATTTGACCTACTGCACTGTAATGGGAGAAAAGGAAAAAAAAGTGTTCCAAACACGAATCTGATGATCAATATTGTGTTGCAGCAAAACCGTTTTAAGGCAATGAAATCAAAACAATCTGCTTTCTGAGTGTTCTTCTCTCTCCATAACCCAGCAATCAGAATTATGTTAAAAAACCTGCATCTTGCTGGTTCATAGATGCCAGTTTTCAAGTACACCTCTGGGTTTCTAAAATCTCATTTGTATGCTATGCAAACTACCTGATTTGAGCTAATCATGGACAACTTTCAGTGTTGTTCAGGGTGCCAGACAGAATCTGGAGTCACCCAAAACTAAATCATTGCAAATGAAGAGGATCAAGCGATTCTCATTTGAAGCTAGAACACATAATCTCCAATTCATCTGTAATGTGTGTAATTATAAGCATTTTGGAAGATGAGTTTTTTCTATTTACATTTTAGCATACAAAAAAAAAAAAAGGAACACAGCTCTATATGTTGTTTACAATTGCATATAATATTTTAAATATTATTTGTATATATTTCAGCAGGATTTTTATTATTGTTGGTGGTAGCAGTAGTAGTAGTAGTAGTAGTAGTAAATTTACTCCTTTTACTGTCTTTTCCTGTGAAGTTCTGCATCACTCCTGTCTAGGCTGAAGTACACAAGTCATACTGAGCACTTGGTTTTCAGACTATTTTTTTCAATTGTTACTATAGTTTCTGTTCATTATTGGCTAAGTTCATACTTTCAAAAAGCAGCAGCTGCCCAGTGTTGCAAAGACCTAATTTCAAAGCAGAGGCAAGTGGGTTGAGTACTGGAATGTTGGCGTGGCTGGTTGGTGTCCCAGCCAGAATTCTAACTATTTACTGACAGCTGAGGTGACTACAAGCCTGCTCCACATGAAAGGGGTCTTCTCATATTTCTTAGAGAAGAGAATTTAGCACGTATGTGCACATGTCTTTAGTGACTGTCTTCTGAAAAAAAAAAAAAAGGTACTTATGTTGAGTCAGACGACAGCGTGCAGACTACACAAATGTATTATTTATGAGTAGTGCTTAGGATAGCCTTTGGGAAACACACAGGCAAACACATTCCAGGCCCTTAGGAGCTTACATGTCTAATAGCAGACCTGACAAAACCAGTGGGAGCTGCAAACAATAGATGGAGAAATAAGAAAACAGACAAATGTAGTTTTCAAGATCAAAGTTAAATTAGGTAATCTGTCATATGTGTTCTTCTGAAATATTTCTTCACTTTGTTAAGTAATCCACTCCAAGCCTGTGGAATTTCCTCACATGGAAAAATCCCTCTGAACTATTTTCACAAACATCTCGTTTTTTAGTCTCTAATTTGTTCCATGCCTAAGTTCTGCCGTATGTGCCTTTCCTCATTCCTTACCCCACCTTGGATTTCACATCCCATGAAGACAAATTCTTCATGGCTCCTGAGTTCTCCCCAGGGCTAAAAACCCTTGAGTTAAAGAAAACATACCACTCTGAAGAACATCCATATCTGATCTCAGTGATTTTGGGTGCCTGAATTCTTTGTTTTTTATTAAGATATGCCAAAAAACCCAATTCCTTCAATTGAAGAGTAATGAGTTTATGGCACTTTGTTGCTATGTTAAAGATCCAGGATGGCTGAACTTTCAAGGTTCTTATTTTCTACTAGAATTAAGAATACTTATAACCTAACCATTTCCATGGCAAAATTGTATTGATGGTTGATAAACCTTAAAATATATAGACATGGGTTAGACAGAGCAGAATACAGAATTCTTAATATAGTTGTCATACTAAATGAGAATATTTCATATCTTTATCTCTAATATTAACCCTAGGTATAAGTCCTCAAATGTCAGTGACCACTCAGAAGGCTTATAATATCATTGAAACCCTGTTAATAAATTTGCAGTAAAAATACAGTGCCTCTTAAAGTGCACAGAGTATTTGAAGGACAAGGACACTCCCCTTAGTAGTTTATCCATGGCTGCAACAATAGGCATTAGATACTCTAGAATTCAGCTGCTGGTTTCTGTTAGAGGGAACTAAATAACGACATTAGCTAAAACTTTTCTTCATTTTACCCTCACTTTTGGTTCAACACAAATAATTTATATTTTTAAAATCTAGGCCTCAATAAACCTACTATAGGCATTCCACAGAAAATGCTGTACAAAACACAGCTGTCTCTACTGTGTTTTCTGAGCAATACTGGGATGGAGAAAATGGTTATTGGTTTTGTGCTGACAGATTATTGATCATACCTGTCTTCTGAATCACTTGACACTATGGATTTTTGCCGAGACCATTAAGGGACCAGCCTCAAGCCCTCCATGCCCTGTACATACTGACAACATTCCCACATTCAAATTTACATTCATGCCAATAACGGCCACAAGGAGAAAGCAAAAACTTTAAAAGCAGGTGGTTTAAGCACAGGAAATTAGAGAAGGATAAAATATGCTTATAAGTATGCAAATTTGTAGCTAGTAATTCAAACAGGAAGCACAAGATGAGTGCCCAGAATGTGCATAGTATTTTTTAAAACATAATTTACAGTTTAGGCCAAGTAAAACAGAAAACATTGGTACTAATGTGCTTTTATTTCACTGGAAGGTCTTTAATTTTCAAAATTTATTTTTTTTTTGTAAATAGAAATAGTTTTTAGCCATGTCAACACTAAAACACTGGACAGGTAGGCTATTAATTACACTCTCCTAAGGCTCAGATTAAAGCAGAAAACCCATTATAATTTGTGTCCTTGTACCTTTGCAATCCCTGGACTACCAAACAGCACAGAAAGAAAGTAATTGGCTGCACCACAGGTTCTGCTACACCTGAGGTTCTTCAGATAAAAGCTTTGACATACTGACTGCACTCTGATCAGGTATATGAGACAGGGACTTCCTTCACTTTCTCCTTCATTTTCCCATTCAAACAATAACTGCTAAAGTTTAGCTTATGGTTCATGCAATAGAATAATACAATGTGTTGAACTGTCATCTTGTACAAATGATGAGCGTGAGCCTTCCTATTATGAAGCCTTATTTTCAGTTTTTTATAACCATGGCAAATTTTGACTGAAATTTTGTACTGAAAACTTCAGTGATGGGAAATTTTACTAAAAATATTCTAGTTATTTCTCATAGTAACATTCAAGAAAGAAAGTATTGCCAGTTTCTCCTAGACAGTAAAGCAGTTTCTGTGGCTTAGCTGAAGAGCAGCAGCTGTGGCATTCAGGTACAAGGAAGCTAATGTAAGATAATTTTTTTGTTGCTACCCTATTTATTGTCTGTTAAGGAGCTATTAATACATAACAGTTTAGTTTCAAAGAGAAAAACAATCACTTAACATGAGAGAGAGACAATCACTTCACACTTTTGATGTCTGTGCAAGAATATATTCAAAAGTGCCCAATATTGCATCTCTTGGAAGTCCCAGTTCATACAGCTCAGTAATTTCTTGCTAGTAAAGGTCTCAGAACAGTCTGTCTTAGTGAACATGAAGGACTGAAACAAATGTGAGGAACACGTTTGAAAACTACCCTACAGGAAACTCTCGGTGCTTCTACTGGGACTTCATTTCTTCTCTTCCTTCTGTGTTCTGCCCTCTTGAATTGGAGAATCACCACAAAAATATTTGACTCACATTTAGAGGGATCAAATAGCATCAAAACAAAAAGAAGGATATTTAGGTACAGGGGCAGGTGTTGGAATCTGCCTTGAAGAGAGGATGAGTGATTTAAATCCATTGTGTAGAAATCTGAGTGATGGGAAGGGGAAGAGAAAAATATGTGGAAGGTTCAGAAGACATCAGGAGGGAAATGAAATCATGTACAGAAACAGGGTCAGAGCATAAACAAAAAGGAAATGGTCAGGAGTAGAAGGGACCAGGAGCTTACCACAAGGGAATACTGCTCTGTAGGAAATTGATAACTCCCTCCAGGGAGTCACCTAACTAACACAGAAGAGAGGGGATGCACAATAAAGGCCTCATGCAGCATGACAGTTTATGGAATTGGAGAGCAACAAAATTAAGTTCAACAGAAATCTTATTTGGTTATATGTGCATATTTGTTATCGCTCAAACTTCAAAAATCACATCTTATCTTTTCTACAAGATCTTTGCATTGTTTAGCCTACTGTGGTTTGTTTTGTTTTGGTTTTGGTTTTTAATTTCTTTATTGTGGTATGTTAATTTTATTTTTTAGGAAAGCAAACAGTATAATTTATTCTTTTCTTCTTTCTTTCATGTCCCCTCCCTCCTTTAAATGGTTATTTTATTAACTGCTTATAATGGTTAAAATTGGCTACAACTGTTTAATATTGTTTTGCTTATAACATTTCATATACTTACCCAGTTTACAAAGTTTCTTGAAGACTTGCATGTTGCAAGTTAGAATTTAGTGAGTATTAAGAGTTATTTTGGGCAAAATTTTACTATCATGATGTTAAAACAGGCAATAGGTTTCGAAAGCAATGAAATGATATCACATGTACAAGATGACAAGCAGAAATAGTTGTGTGGGAGGTTCTTTTTTGAATGTGAATGTGTTAGTCTCACCCCAACAAACTACAGAGTACTAGATAATTCTTTATTAAATTATGTAACTCTTTTTCAAAATACAGACATTTGGGAATTAGTCCTCATACAAGTCTTAAGCAAACACTTGTGATGACATCCTGTATAAGGAAACTCTGTCAAAATTACTTAAAATCCATATACTGTGTAAGAAACTTTACCTGGCGGGCATTCTTCTGTCTTTTCCTACAAAAATAGCCTTTATAAAGGTGGTGTTAAGGTGCATGTGCCCTTTTCATAGTGGAAGTTTTAAGAAGGTCCAAAGCTATTTACAATTTTTAAGTCTGTGGCCTTATTTTAGTGCCATTTCCTTTAGCTTTTGTTCTGATAACCAGGATTTACCGACTTTCAGAGTGAGAACAGACTACTTACATGTCAGAGATTCTAGATAAGGATTCAACTGTCTTCATTCTTTGCATTTTTTCGGTCTGCACTTCCTGATAATGTGATTTGAATAAGCCAATTACATTGAAATCTGTTCCATCGTTATGCAAATAAGTTCATGAGTATGGATCTTTCTGCCTTCTGTGGAATTGCAGACCGTACAAGGAGTCTACACAGGATGCTGTGGTCAAGTTTTGTGCTGATATCTGAGGTTCCATTTGCACTACATTGGAGGAAGATTTCAGGCTGATAGGACATTTAAAGAAAACAAAGGAAGACTTTAAAAAGTACTGAAATGTTAAAAATATAGGCTGAATTTTGTTTTCTAGGTGCAGGCTGCAAACATGGAGTTACAACATTCCATTTAAAGATAAGATTTAAAAAAAATAATGCCTGGGAAAATATCACTTAGAGCCTATTGAACATATCCCCAAATGTCCATCATGTACATTTTAAAACTAATCAGAAGTGTTATTATAAGAAGTGTTTTATTTAACTATTCAACCTCTTTATTGGTGAGATCACGTGCACAATTAAGCTTGAGTCACACTAACCAGGAACTCAAGAAAAAATTACTTATTTTTCAGTGTCGTGGGACTCCTTGATTCTTTTTAAGTGATAGTGACATTAAGAGAGAATAATTTTTCAGCAACCACTCCTTCACACCCTGGCACTGACAGCAGTTTAACTGCCTGGCCTCTGTGCGTTACACTTGCTTCACTGCTCTGTAGGGATACCACATGAAGTCAAACAATTGGGATTTCCTCAGGAAACTGTATACCAAGCAAAGAACAGCAATCCCTGCTCCACTTGAAGGAGACATTCCTGAGACAACAACACTGTAGGGCTCTATGTGCAGGGTGATGCTCAACTGCTGAATTTCACAATTAGTCAGTAGACAATGGAGATATGGGTTAAACACAGATACTTGCCAAATTTGCTGAGGTAAAGGTTGCTGGAAACAAACAGGAGTAAATACAAATGCCTTGGTATGTGAACACCTACAAGAACAATTATCCACTCCCTCCTAAGTTTAGCAGGTTGAGTTCCCACATTATAATGAGCTTAGTACTGGGAGAAAGCCAGATATCAAATTCTTTTCCAGAGATGAAAGAAAAAGTCAAAACCACTTAGTGTCTGATACTGCATCAAAAATGGTCCACTGTCATTTTATCTAAAGATACACAGCCAAACACTACATAGCACAAACCTTATCTCAGCTTCCTTTTCTTTTAGAGGCCAAGCATACAACCTACACAGACATACAAACTGTTAGAATGAACAGCTTTGAGAGTGAAATCATGAAAAAAGTATTGAAGCAAGTATTAATTTTATTTTAATTTATTTTAATTTTATTTTAAAATAGTACAGATCATCATTATACCAGAAAATAATATATACAAGAAAAATGCTTTTTTTTTACAGTTACTTGAAGTTCAGTTGTTTTACCAGATCTAAATGGCCATAATAATGCATCTAAAATAAGAATAATTACAAAATTACCTTTACAGCATCATGACAAATTAATTTTTTCTCCTATATATTGTAATATTAAGAAAGCAGAAGAAAAATAAAAAGCATCAATAATTTTTTGCAGCACTCAATCGTAATCCTTTACAAATATGAGTGTCATTTTCGTTTATTTCTAAATAAAAACAGATTCTTTTCTAAGCCTACAACACCGATGTAAGTTCTTTTCAGATCATTGTTTATTTTCTCCCTCAGTTTCTTATTTGTGCTCCTTGCAGGAATTTTACCTCTTTAACACAGAGCAAGGCATAAGAGGCATAAAACCACTAGTATGGGTATTTGTTGCATATTCCTTTCAATAAATGTGAAAATTATTTTTTGCTACAGAATTATTTGTTTTTTTCTAAATAGCTACTTTATATCTTTCTTCTGTCCAGTACCTCTTTTTTCTGAATGCTTACCTTTCAGTCTCTAACACACATAAAGACTAACACACATACTTTGTGAGAACAAGTCAAGTTTTCCAAGAGATCCAAACTCAGTGTCTGAACTGTAACACATAGAGACTGAGATTCCCCTTGTGAGTTCACAATGCTCATATATGAATGTACGTCAGGAGTCCATCCAGCAAAATTTCTGTACATCCAGAAGTAAGTGTGACAAGCAACACCAGCCTTTGAATCAAGATTCCACTTTCAGTTAAGCACATTTTTCTGTGGTAGGAATGTGTGCATGATCTCAGGATCTTAGAAAAAATGCTGCTATACTCAGGTCTCATGAGGAGATCAAGACCAAAGAAGAGGACATTTGATCTTAGACATACTTTTCCCAAACTTCCCATTGCCTTCTGCTTCAGGAAGTACTCATATTCAGATCAAAAGGACTTCACACAGACAGGCATGTGCCCAATGTCTTTCTTGAGGCCATTCTATAAATTTTTGTTGAATCATAGAATCATAGAATAGTTAAGGTTGGAAAGGACCTTAAGATCATCTAGTTCCAACACCCCTGCCATAGGTAGGGATACCTCACACTAAAACATGCCACCCATGGCTCTGTCCAACCTAGCCTTAAACACTGCCAAGGGTGGAGTATTCACAACTTCCTTGGGCAACCTATTCCAGTGCCTCACCAACCTTACAGTAAAGAACTTCTTCCTTATATCCAATCTAAACTTCCCCTGTTTAAGTTTTAACCCATTACCCCTTGTCCTATTACTACAGTCCCTAATGAAGAGTCCATCCCCAGCATCCTTATAGGCCCCCTTCACATACTGGAAGGCTGCTATGAGATTTCCACGGAGCCTTCTCTTTTCCAAGCTGAACAGCCCCAACTTTCTCAGCCCGTCTTCATACAGGAGGTGGTCCAGTCCCGTGATCATCCTCATGGCCCTCCTCTGGACTTGTTCCAGCATTTGCATGTCCTTTTTATGTTGAGGACACCAGAACTGCACACAGTACTCCAAGTGAGGTCTCATGAGAGCTTCGTAGAGGGGCAGGATCACCTCCTTCGACCTGCTGGTCACACTCCTTTTGATGCAGCCTAGGATATGGTTGGCTTTCTGGGCTGCAAGTGCACATTAAAGCCGGCACATGTTCAGTTTCTCATAGACCAACACCCCCAAGTCCTTCTCCACAGGGCTGCTCTGAATCTCTTCTCTGCCCAGACTGTAGCTGTGTCTGGGATTGCTCCAACCCAGGTGTAGGACCTTGCACTTAGCATGGTTAAACTTCATAAACTGGATCAGCCCACCTCACAAGTGTGTCAAGGTTCCTCTGGATGGCATTCCTTTCCTCCAGCGTATCCACCGAACCACACAGCTTGGTGTCATTGGCAAACTTGCTGAGGGCGCACTCAATCCCACTGTCCATGTCAGAGATGAAGATGTTAAACAAGACCGGTCCCAACACCGATCCCTGAGGGACAACAATCGTTACAGGTCTCCGGCTGGACATTGAGCCATTGATCACACTGCTTTGCGTGCTGCCATCCATCCAGCTCCTTATCCACCAAGTGGTCCACCTATCAAGCTGATGTCTCTCCAATTTAGAGACAAGGATGTCATGAGGAAAAATTTTACTCAATAAGAGAATCTTGTAATCTGCTTTTAAATAATGGGTCAGACCTCAAGAACTACTCAGCTTTTACCTAGTCAATGTGATTGTCTGACCAATGATCTCAGGGTTTGGTAAGCCTGAATTTTGTGAAAAAATCTTCCTCTACAGTGTGTCAAACCTGGTATGTCCACTAGTTCCCCTAAGAACACAGATGATGGCCCTGCGGGCAAGAGCAGTACAACAGTTGCAGATTGGAGCCAGGTTCACTTATTTGGCACACAAAAGCTGTTCCTAATATAAATGGCTGGGGAAAGTTCATAGAGTATGACAACTAAATAACAAAAATTCTCCCTTAGTGACAATGACTGCAACAAAATTTATCAGTAATGCAAGGTACAAAATACCCTCACTGAATTAGAGGTCAACTTTAAATACTCTTACATTATAACTTGTAAAATGACTACATAGCCTATTATTTTCTTTTCTTTCTTTTTCTGCTTAATGTAATGGTTTGGTTTGGTTTGTTTAATGGTGATAAGTATTTTTTTTTTTCCAATGAGCAACTTGTTACCATGATTGTGAACAGAATACATGCTTAATTAAAGCCTGTGTCAAGAAAAACTAATGTTCATTAGTACTTGGGGGATCACAAAATTTAAGTCTATGACGATGTGAAATATACAGTTATTTATGTAAGTATTTTATAAGCCAGTTTGTGCTCCAACCCGCTTTTTTCCTGTCTGCTTCTGATAGCTTCAAAATCAATTTAAAGTGCTTTTTGCATCTAATAAATTGTCTCAGAACTGTCATTTGAATAATGCATGCCTTCCTACTGAAACAAAAAATATTTCTTACAATCATGTAATGAAAATAACATATGTAAAGTGGGTCGAGGCTGTCTTGCAAATTGTTAGAACAAATTTATTACACTGATGTATGTTTTCAAAGCTTTGGTCAATACCTTCAGCTGGTGGCACTGTATGGAAATCTCAGCCCTCCCTGGTGCCTACTCCTTTCAGCCTGACTGCATTGAGGACACTTGCCCTGCTCATCAGGCTCTATGTTTAATTTATTCTCCTCTCATTTCCACAGGAACTAGACTGTGTTTCACAACATTACCTACAGCCCATGTGCACTCTGTGTGCCTGTCATTCACTGAAACAGCAATAGCACATAACAAGAACACACCTCACTTAGGTATAGTCATTCCAAAACCTTAAGGTGGCCGGGCTGTGAGAAAGGGAACTAGCAGAGAAAGGAGACCAGCATTATGACTCTTCAGGTTAAATTGTTGGGCTCTGACAGGGTGTGAGAGCAAATAGAAACCAAAATAAATTAGTTTCTGTTGAAGAGTGCTTCCTCTTGCTCATGTGCAGAAGACTGCAGCTCTGTGTTAGGACAACAGAGAGCACGTAGGCTGAAATCAAGAACTCAGAAAATAAATCTCAATTTCTTGTGCAAAAAAACCCAAACAAATAAATAAATAAAAAACCCCAACACAAAATAATAATAATAATAATAATAATAATAAACCAACACCCCACCATTATCCAAACCCAACTACAAATCATGAATGACTAGATTTAACCCCTCGGCCATGGGGATCTGGCACTTGGGGACTTCTCCCTTCTGCAGCTGATCTGGCAGGCTTACATAGGAAACATAATAGGATATGGGAGCACCATAAACAGGTGTTTTCTCTGAATATTTGATTAGACCCTGTGAGGCTTATTTCCCCATGATCAAATTGCAATCAGATCTCAGTTTCATAATCCAAATAATGGCTTATGTAACAGCCGTGCAGTCCGCAGTGGTGGACTGAGGTCTTACAGTAAGAGAACATGTAATGTGTTATCTCATTAAGAGATTAGCACAGAGATTTCTCCCCATGTCCCACCCTCTATTTGTGGTAAAACTTCAAACTATCAAAACCTTTCCATTGTTACAACTTCAAGCAACATAATCGTTTCACATTTCTTAACTTACAAACTGTAACCACCCCTTTCCTTTTCTCCCCCCTTCTCAGATGTGCAATGACATCAGGAAATTATGTTTAGCTTTATCAAGTTAGTGATATAAAAACATTCCTGAATATACACTCACTCCTTCCTGCTCAACAGATTAATACCAATTGGTTTCACATGACTATTAAGTTTACACACTTTGAAGAATTTTTAAAGTGATACTTTCTAAAACAGAAAGGATTAAAAACAATGTTCTTGTATATCCTGCATGACTAAGTGATGCATCATTTCATATGCACAATCTGTTTTCATGCCTTGGTGTTAACAGTTGTGAACAAAAATCAACTCCAGTATTGTAGCATGAATGGGAAAGAGACTGGCCTCCACCTAACCCTGAAGATAATTACGCTAAAACAATAGTGATGAGCATTCAGCTAACTAGCTCTAACAAGGAAAGGCTGCTGCTGCCATTCATCAAAAAGGCCATTTGGGTAATGAGAAGAGATGGCTACTGACATATTTCGCAGGGGAGTCCATCCTGCTGGGAGTTATTTTTGAAACGCCAAATTCTATCAATTTAAAAAGCAAACATCATGGTTTTTTGATTTGTCCAGTGATCTAGGGAGCAGATGCATAAGTCATATAGCATCACCTAAGCTGGAGTAAAGAGCTGGAAGAGGTATCTAATAAGAAAAAAATGCCTTAGTGTACATACCATTGTAATCTTCAGTCTCCTGAAAGGACTAATCCTAATTATGAGCTACATGACTGCTATCAGTCAGGGAGAACAAATCCTTTACTTTCTGTAAGAAGCTACTAATCTGATTATTGATTTACAATTCTGGTGATTAGTTAAAGAATGTGCATCTCAAGGAATCTGAACATTCCAACGGGACAGACAGTAAAACAGCCATTTAGCAGAAAAGCTTTGCTTCAAATGAACGCAGTTTCAAATCAGATTAAGACTACCAAATATTGTGTGCCAGAATAAAATGGAAGAAATGCTACCCATTTCTTCTGCTTTTGTAGGTTGTGTCTAATATGACAGCTACTTTATAGCAACAGAGATCACAGCTGATTTTCTAAAGTAACACCAATAAGGAAGATAAACGTCAGTAGACCATTCAAGTACAAATCATCACAAATGCATTATACTGGCTTCTGTTTCCTATCTGAAGGCAATTTCTCCCTTTTAAAATTTGTAGTTGCCATGCTGGTGAGGAAATATATTATAATTTGTCTGTGAAAAGTGTATGAAGGAGGTGTCGTTTCACAGGAAAACAAAGAAATGAAGGGTATACTGTATTTTCTAGCAACTTTCTATTACAGGCAACAAAGTTGCAGATACATCTCACACTGTAAACAGTCTTGCCTGGTAAGACTACAGTAAGTTTTCTCATACTTATCTTTGTCACCAACAAATATGCTTTTATTGATTGTGAAAAAATGTCATTGGAACAGAGGTATTTTTCAGACCATGAAACTAGTTCAAAATTTTTCCAATGACAACTGTTGTCAGCTGCTGAAGAAAGTGAATATCACAAGCAGTAGAGCTTCAGCTCCTTTGCTGCCAGGAAATCATGGGAATTCTCTCTTTGCTGCCTTGTCACACAAAGGGAAGTAATACTGACTTTCTTAAAAGGTCACTTACAGATCCAGGACTACACAGCAAAGAAGATGCCAAGATGACAGGTGAAAAACACTTCATAGTTTTCTTCTTTAGTTCCATATGGGGTGAGAAGTTCCTCCATGAAGTTTTTCAGAGTAGAAGCTTGGGAACTGTTTCTGGAAGGACCTATCTTTCTCCATATACTGTATAAGAGACCTACAGAAATTAGCTTCAATAGGTTTAAATTCCTCTCTCAGCACACTCTGCACTATAAGCCCACTCCCAAATGGCTGTATTAAGGAGGCAGCTATTCTCTTCCATATCCAAAGGATCCATTTCAGAGAAGCATTTTGGGATCCTAGAAGTTATAGCTGAAAACTGGAAAACATTCTGAGAGCAAAAAAGACTTTTTGCATCTTGCTGGATCCTGGTGTCAAAAACGGTTTGTATTTCCCACCTAAAATTCAAATAAGGACAAGCATTCCCAGTACTGTAAAGTGAGGCCACAAGTCTTTTAGGGTTTCAGTCATTACACTCTAAAAATAGAGTATGACATGTAAACTTAAAAAGCAATGAATGGTTTTAAAATCTAAAATCTTATGCATGTACCTGTGTTTCAGTTACATCAATTGGACTTTATCGTAGAAATGTGTATTTCTACTGAACTTTCTCTGCTTATGCTGAAGTCATTGGAAGAGGCTGATAATAATGTACTTGGTTTCTCTGACATGTCTGAAGACAAAAGAGGTCACCACAGCTTGCTGAGTGCCATTAGGCAGCAGATAACTGACGTTTTATGTCTTCTAAAAACTGTTAATTGAAACCAGTTACAAAATCACTGACTTTTTTTGGCACAATGTGGTTTTTGCTATGTGCATTTGTAGGTTGGTGATCTATGTGAGACAGGCTGCTAAGTGTTTATATTGTGTATTCCTAGTACTGATCTATGTTTTCTTACTGCTATACAATAAATGAAGAAATAGAAAAGGAAAGATTGTTTCCCTTTGCTTGTGTCAGAGATGATAATAACGGACTTGTTACTAGAACTTGAATCACAAAAGCCTACTTAAAGGTCCCATATGTAATCCTTTCCTATGTTCAGTCATACCTTGATCTCTGAAATGCTTTCATTCTCTCCTAAGGGCATAGATACTTGTTATTATAAAATTTACACATCTGTATTTTTGGAGGAGGCAAATTAAGGCAAAAAATTCATAAGAAACATACATAGTGAAGATAAATCTTTTGTTTTTCTAGCTATTCTGAACTATGGGAAAATCAGACTCACAGCAGTTATGTGTAAATAGTCACAGAAATACATCCTGGCTTAAAACCTAGGCATCTAGTGTAGTTTTGCCTTAATAAAGCTAACTGTTTCTAATATTTGGAGCCAGTAACAATAGCTCTTTTACTGTAAGTGTGGCCTTTTGGACTATATAACATTCAAATATAAAACAAACAAACCCCTCACGTTTCTCTCTGTGCTAATGATAAAAGAACAGGGTGGTGCGATGTTGGCAGCACTACCAGATTTGACCAATCTCTGTCATTTTTGGCAACTAATGAATTGACTCGGCCCCTCTAAAGACCTCATGTGAAGTTAGTGATATGCTGTTAGAGTACAGCTAAAAAATACCACTGTAGTGTTTACAGAAAACACTCACTTGGATTATTCTATTTGAAGTCAATTAGAAGAATCCTCTGATCTTACTGGCATGGGTTCTCACAGCAAACACTAGACAGTTGTTATCACTAACCCCGAAGAATGCAGCTACTCTGGGAGATGGCAAAGAACAGTTTAAAAAGCTATTCACTATCTGTGTTAATGCTCACAGCTTATTTGTCTGTTTCCCAAAGTCAGATCAAAATGATTGCCTCTAATCACTATGCAGACAAGCAAAGGTTGTTAAGTACCTGCCAATTTTCACAGTACAATTCATGTATCTGCTGGGCATTGTAGTTTCACACAGAGTTTCCAGTATACTTTCTGAAACACTGCCAAGTGTCCAACACACCACTGCTTTGAAAAAAGCAACAACTCAGAGAAAATGTGGGTCAGTATGATGTTTTCTCTTTCATTTTTGACTTGCCTTTTTTGTTTGTGGTCATTGTTCCCACAAACTCAATTATTAACTGTTTTCTCTCCTCTTTGGTGATATTGAAAAGCACTTACCTGTAAAGCTTTCACTTATGCTAGTCTTCCATACCAAAATCAGGTTCCGTGCATATATCTGCATCTCTCTGTGTCACCTATATAGACACAGTAAAATATAATATGCAAACTCACTACATCTGCCACTTCCTTGATAAACAGAAAAGGACAATCTACTATACTAGGTTGCAAGCACTGAAATAAATATGATAATCTGAAAATATTCTGAAGTAGAGGTGATGCTCTCTGTTTTCCCTCTTTAACATAATTTTCTACATGATTTTTCTTAGTCATGCTGCTCCTTTTCAACGTATTTCTCATCAAATGCTAAAGCCCACCTTTCCTGATCAAGGGAATGTCTCTAGCTACAAAGCTTCAACATGAGATGGCACATATGCTGTCACCTCTGTTCCTTCCTTACATGAAAACATCATGTAACATTAGATCAGGTTTGTGTTAATTTTCTCATTATCCATTTGGGATACCTTAATTAAATCACAAAAGGAGGAATACTGGCAAAAAAACTTCTAATATAATAAGATTAATTACTGCTCTAAGTGTTGTGGTAAAACAATAAGAAATAAAAACTTTTAAGGAAGAAAATTAAATAAAGACATAAATACTTTTTGGGAATAATTTTAATCTTAAGGTTCTAAGGCCATTTAAGAGGACACTGACAAACTTTAGCAGTCTTACAAGTTACAGTATCTTCCTTGTCTATTCACGATGTTGCTTTGTTTTTCCTATGGGCAGCTCAGATGTATATGACCTTTTTCATTCGAAGTTCTACCTACTGTCGCCAAACTCAGGAGAGACTTCTCAAAATACAATTTCATCCTTATGTGCTGGAGTCCCTGTTTTCAAGGCATTTTGCAAAATATAAAGAGCAAGTTAAGAGGGAAAGGAGAGAAAGGCTTTCAGGTTCTCTAAGCTAGTTACTGGACTCTTACAGCTGCCAAGTTTGCATCATAAGTACTCTGATTCTGTGCCAGCATGAAAAACACAGGTTCAGTCTTAATTTGATATTCCCCTTTCTAAGCCGAAAATCATGTTTGTTTTTTTTTCTCTGACTCTTTAAGAATATGTTATTAAGCTTCCAACACAGAAAAATCTCTTTCCTAAGTTGCTGTGTTATGAGAGCTCTAGCAGTGCACCACCACATACAATTCTTTCTACACAGCACCAGATATCTCTGAGAAATAACACTGAGACATCAGCCTGTAATTTGAATATAAATACAGAAGCAACTGTTAGTAATCATAGAATCATAGAATAGTTAGGGTTGGAAAGGACCTTAAGATCATCAAGTTCCAACCCCCCTGCCATAGGCAGAGACCCCTCGCTCTAAACCATATTACCCAAGGCCTCGTCTAACCTGGCCTTGAACACTGAGAGGGATGGAGCATTCACAACCTCCCTGGACAACCTATTCCAGTGCCTCACCACCCTGACAGGAAAGAATTTCCTCCTTATATCCAATCTAAACTTCCCCTGTTTAAGTTTTAACCCATAACCCCTTGTCCTATCACTACAGTCCCTAATGAAGAGTCCTTCCCCAGCATCCCTATAGGCCCCCTTCAGATACTGGAAAGCTGCTATGAGGTCTCCACGCAGCCTTCTCTTCTCCAGGCTGAACAGTCCCAACTTTCTCAGCCTGTCTTCATATGGGAGGTGCTTCAGTCTCCCGATCATTCTCATGGCCCTCCTCTGGACTTGTTCCAAAAGATCCGTGTCCTTTTTATGTTGAGGACACCAGAACTGCACACAGTACTCCAAGTGAGGTCTCATGAGAGCTTCGTAGAGGGGCAGGATCACCTCCTTCAACCTGCTGATCACACTCCTTTTGATGCAGCCCAGGATACGGTTGGCTTTCTGGGCTGCAAGCGCACATTAAAGCCAGCACATGTTCAGTTTCTCATAGAGCATCACCTCCAAGTCCTTCTCCACAGGGCTGCTCTGAATCTCTTCTCTGCCCAGCCTGTGGCTGTGCCTGGCATTGCTCCGACCCAGGTGTCGGTGTAGGACCTTGCACTTGGCATGGTTAAACTTCATGAGGTTGGCATCAGCCCACCTCACAAGCGTGTCAAGGTCCCTCTGGATGGCATTCCTTCCCTCCAGCGTATCAACCGAACCACACAGCTTGGTGTCATTGGCAAACTTGCTGAGGGTGCACTCAATCCCACTGTCCATGTCAGCGACAAAGATGTTGAACAAGACCGGTCCCAACACCGATTCCTGAGGGACACCACTCGTTACAGGTCTCCAGCCAGACATTGAGCCATTGACCACACCTCTTTGTGTGTGGCCATCCAGCCAGTTCTTTATCCACCGAGTGGTCCATTCATCAAATTGATGTCTCTCCAGTTTAGAGACAAGGATGTCGTGTGGGACAGCGTTGAACGCTTTACACAAATCCAGGTAGATAACATCAACTGCTCTACTGCTGTCCATCAGTTCTGTAGCCCCATCATAGAAAGACACCAAATTGGTCAGGCAGGATTTCACCTTAGTGAAGCCATCCTATCACATGTAATAGAATACACTATTGAAAAGTTAACAGTTTTTTACTGTTTTTTTACAAGCCAATTAATGTTTTCACAGTTCGATCTGTCAGTTACATATGCACACACGTGCAGAAATTTAGAATTCAATTTACTATTTCTGATAAAGTATTTGTAAAATAGAATTTTATCAACTGTGAGGTCAAAATGTCAACATCCAGTGTGATTACTGATAGGTAAATTACTTGGTTCATTGGTCTACTTTAGTATATTTTGAGCTGACTTCTTTTGCTTTCAGAAAATGTTGTGCATCTGCTTTCTAAAATGAAATCTCAGCCCTGGTTTCCAGTATCACTGGTGATTTCTGGGAATTTAGGCCAGTACTATCATTCATACTATGAAGCCAGGATGAACATTTTGATACTGATCTCACATTTTTGTATTTAGCAAATATGAACTGTGGTTTTATAAGTCTTGTTAGTAACAAGCAACTTGTAGACTGCATGGTCTACTTGCTGAAGTATCATGTTTAGACAGACATCTGTTCACCTGGCTCTGAAGATTTGAATGAGCAATAAGATACTTATAAAGACTTATTTAGTTGGAACATTAATTCACCAGGAAAGCAATCTTTATATTTTACAGTGGATTATTTTAACTGTTGACTAAAAATTAAAAACACTGATGTTTTTAAGACTAATGATGGGTTTGCTTTCCCATGTATTTATACTTCTGATTTCTGTTTAACTTGCTATATAATTAACTTTAAATAGTTGTGAATAAAAAGCAAATATTTACTCTGTATTTCTATTCATCGTTATAAATAAAGTGAAGGTATGGGTGCAACATACCAAGCATATCTTCAGAGGTTTATAACAACAGACTTGGATAGGACTTATTTTCATACCCAGAATATATCACTTTTTTGATAACTAATAATAAGTTAAACTTTACAGACAATCTTGGAATTTGTAAGGCACTCTGTTCAATACTCCTGGCCAGACTACTTATAAGAAATAAATACTGCATCCCCCAAACTAGAATTGAAAATACCTGCACTTAGCCACTTTTGCCCTCAGCTGCCATCTCTTATTCTGTTCTTGCTGACAAATAAATGTCCTTTAATTTCAAGTCTATAAAAAATGTTTCATCATCTACTACTTCTTTTTCAGATATTTCATACAATTGGGAATATAAGTAAGGATTTTTTAAAAAATTACAATGAACAAAACTGTGAGGGTTTATTTGCTAGTCAGACTACTGATATCTTCCTAAATCTGTAAGCAGGCTAAAATGAAAGTTCTGGGGAAGTTTGGTCACACAATTAACTTTGAAGCTTAGTTATGGTGATTTAAATGCCTCTACTGTCAATTATTTCACTAATTATTCTAGCAGAAAGAAAAAGAAGGGGGAAAAAAAAGCAATTACTATGCTTATTCTGCAATTCTAAACTATTTGTAATACTTCTCTTGCTGAAAAGCCAAAAAACATATTTTCTGATGGCTTATTTTAAAACTTTTATCAAATCATAATGGCATAGCTGACACAAAGTTCTGTAGCTGCAGTGATGCTCCCATGTCTACACAGAGCTTATGCATCCAGCTATGAAGCTATAAAAGCTGAGACAGACCCTTGTGCTCATAGGAGATAGTAAGTACAATGTTACAAATAAATATAAGATTTAGATATGTATTATAGAGAATATAAAAGAGAGTAGTTAAACACAAATTCTAAAGTAACTCATGGAACAGCAATCTTCCTAACTGCTTAAATAATTTTAATCTCCTTTAAATTCAGATGGATTCCACTGAGGAACTAAAAATTTCCTACTTTAATTTCTCAATTTCTGTATTAAAAATGAAACCAACCACAACAGTAACTGGATTTCGATCTTTATTTGATGAGATCCGTTCAAATTCACATCATGTTCTTTAGGACTACATTTCTTATCTATATATAGATAAAGAATGGCAGGAGGTTCCTATTATTAATGGGGAAAATGAGTACAAAACAAGCAACATTAATCTTCAAGCTGCTCACCTAAACCAGAATATTTACTATATATTTGCTATGTGATTATTATTACACTTATCAGATGCCAAATGTACTAATAAACTATTACAAAACTGGTCCTAATTTTTAATCCTGTGTCTGTGATCTGTCAAGAACTGAGTGAGCTCTTTCAGGACACAAAAGCAAGCATTTACCGGTCTACCTGCAAAACTCAATATTGAGGCATTCATGGGTCAAATTTTCCAGATCAAGCTATGGCAAAGATGCTAGGGATGCTGCTGTTGGCAAACTCCCTTCGGTTTAGCAGAACAGATTATAGTATGTAGGATAAAAGCACCCATCCACCCTCCTTGTCAAAAGGGATTGAAATACCCATCCTGAATGAATGGTATGAGATTAATGTTTTGGCTTATTGAAGCTACTTCAGTGACTTTTGCAAACTGAAATACACACAAGGATGTCAGGATGGTCTTGATAAAACAATTATAAAATCAAAAGACCATAGAGTGTCATTTCTTTTTCCGTTTGGAAAAATTGAGCTATCGACCTTCTGTGACCTTGTTCATCTGTTCTTCTCCAGAGTTATGCCAAATTATCTGAAAGTCTTTCGTACAGTCAGAGACCCTGTGTTAGTTCAGAGATGCTGCAGGTGTGGCTGGATATTCATTTCTACAAACACAGCTCTCATCAATCTGCATCACACACTGGATACTCAGTCCCCAGCAGTGAATGAAAAGCACACAAAATTAGCAAATCTGCTTTCTGAGTATAATAGACAAATCATTACCATGTTTGCACTTGTGCCTTTGATTTTGTCCTGTGTAAATTTTAGGAAGTTATCATGTCCAATAGGGCCAAGTGTCTTTTATTGTCCAAACAGCAGCCAAAAGAAGTGAAATTTCTGGAAGTGTCACAACATTACTGGCTGTTCATAAATCCCATTAGGGTTCGAAGCAGAATCCTACTCTGGCAAATGCACCTCCCAGGTGTGGTGTTCATGCTACACTTTCTTGGGTATGTCTGCAGGTACACTACAGAGTCAACACATTGAAAAACAGGAAAACATTTTAAATGGTTCCTATCTGTGCAAAAGCCTAACAACTGCTGAAGAGCCATGTGAAATATCAACTGGTAAAAAAAAGCTCTCTTCAAAGGCTGGTGTTTGCATAGCAGGTCACTGCATTTTAGTAGAATTCTTGCAGTTCTGACGTGCATGCAGTCAGTGAAAGAAGTTCCCATAAGAGATTATTATAGGAAAAAAATCATCCGTGTATGCAATTATTTGTTATCAATAGACAGCATGTACTCTAATTTATTTTGACTTGATGGATTTGATTCACTGCTTTTGCGTATGTTTGCTTTATACTTATGAATCAAATCTCGCTCTGCATGAGCTGAACTTTCTGCCTCCATGAAAATATGCATTGACCATTCAATGGCAATTCTCCAAAAGGAAGTACACAGTCTTTCTCACCAGTGTGATCCTTCCATATTACTTTCCCCTTTTCAGAATAACAGACAGAAAAAACAGACAGAAATTTACTTTGGAAGGCTCAGCAAGTAATACACTCTTTTGTAATCGGACCAGAGAACACACTAACATATTTATTAGCATGTTTGTCTCTTCAGCTAAGGAAGCAGCTCGTATGCAGTAACGTTCAGTGTGTCTCCCTATCTAGAAGAAAAATAAAGTTAGTGATACAGTATGATAGACAAAGGTCTGAAGAAAAATTAATTTATTCGAACTATGAAGATAGATGGGTAGGGGATACTAAATGTATCAGAACTTTCCATAAATAGCCCTGCTAGAGGGAAAAGCTGAGGTGCAAAACTAGAATAATACACAGTAAAATCTTCATATATGTCCTATTTAAAGTGACTGTCCCATTGTCAAAGCTGGTAAGCAAAAGGTCAGAGTTTTATAGGAAACCAAATTTCATTGCTGCCAGTCCTCACAGAATCACCATGAACTATTGATATAGTGGCAATTGTAGAAGTACAGTCATATCTGTGGATTTTAAAACTAGCCCTCAGGAGATTGCTCACTATCCAAAGCACAACAGTGAAAGAAACTGCCCGTTCTGGCATCCCAATGAAGGAAAAATGGTTGTAGAGGACAAGATCTGGTCTCTACAAATACTGTGACTAATGCAAAGTATGCCTTCTTGAAGCTGAAGCTATTTGTCTTCTGAAGCTTTTTCAAGAGGCACTGATGAATAATCCTGTCTACATTCTTGTTGGGGTTCTGGCTGAAGGGTGACAAGCCTGAGTGCAGTCTATAAATCATAGAATCATAGAATCATAGAATAGTTAGGGTTGGAAAGGACCTTAAGATCATCAAGTTCCAACCCACCTGCCATGGGCAGGGACACCTCGCTCTAAACCATATCACCCAAAGCCTCGTCCAACCTAGCCTTGAACACTGCCAGGGATGAAGCATTCACAACCTCCCTGGACAACCTATTCCAGTGCCTCATCACCCTAACAGGAAAGAATTTCCTCCTTATATCAAATCTGAACTTCCCTTGTTTAAGTTTTAACCATTACCCCTTGTCCTATCACTACAGTCCCTAATGAAGAGTCCCTCCACAGCATCCCTATAGGCTCCCTTCAGATACTGGAAGGCTGCTATGAGGTCTCCACGCAGCCTTCTCTTCTCCAGGCTGAACAGCTCCAACTTTCTCAGCCGATCTTCATATGGGAGGTGCTCCAGTCCCCTGATCATTCATGCAGGCTTAATCATTAGGATGGAGTCAGCAGCAAAACCCTCTAAGCTGGTTCTATAATCAAGTAGGAGGGTCTGCATAGCAGTGACTAAACCTGCTGTATGGGGGGCAGAGATTTCCCACCTGTCTCTGTGGGTCAGCTTTATCTTTGCTTTACCCTGTCAGGGTGTGAAGTGCACAAATGAGACAAGTGACCAGCTGCAGACCAGGTGTCACTGAGGGAGCCTCTGATGTGAAAGTGTCAGAAGACATAGCACATACAACCTAGGAACTGAATTTCCCAAAGGGACAGAACTGGTTAGTTAACTGGAAACACTATCCTGCTGGCTTGTGCTACCAATTCATGCTTGCTTAGCAAGACACCTTATCTCAGTTTCCCTTATCTCTAAAACAAAAATGCCAGTAAAGACTGCCATATATGTCACAGGAATATCATTAGAACTATTTTTAAGTATTAGAATTATAATTAATATCAAAGTACACTGAAGATTCAACATTATAAAATAATTTGGTATAATTTAAAATGCATTGTTGTGTATGTACATCCACTTACTAATAAAACAAGTTCTAGTAATTATGTACTAGTATACCCTGGACAATACAAGAGTATTCAGAAGCCCCAGGGAGACAGCAGTTGTTACAATGATTTCATCAGAAGAGGCTTGTGTTCCCAGACTTTTATCATCTGCTGGGAGCAACATATGAAATGTAGAATTCCATAATTTTCTGTTAATACACATTCACTGAAATAAGAATATTTAAAATTCCATTCCTGGAATAAATGCATATGCTACAAATAAACATTTTTTTGTTATCCTTTATTATTCTTGTTCATCTGTTGAAACAAGCCTTAAGGATATTGTTGCTGTTGTTTATTTATTTTTTAACTTGTTTGATCTATTAAAGAAAGTATTAGATTATGTTTTTTTTCTGAGAGGCCTCATTATGAAAGCAGCTAGGTGGACTAAGGATAATTAATACCTTATATTTATAAAGCACTTTTCATCAACAGTTACTCCGGTTCTTTTGAGAAAGATTTTCTGTGGTCTCCATTTTACGGATAGATGAAATAACTGAAATATTTCTGAAGACTAAATGTAGAAAGGTAAATGAATAGTATATATATTAATTGTCCTGCAGAAGTATAGGCAGATGAAGCAAAAAAACAAACAGTCAAGGTATTGTTCACTGACTAATAGCTGAAATATGAGCCTTCTAGAAGTGATTTCTTTCGCCATGAGAAAGAAAAGGATGGGTTTTATTCTTGATAATTTTTTGAGAGAATATATCTGTCTCATGTACATGCTTAGTGGTGGGACTAATTTGTATTTGGACAACTGTTCTACAAAGCCTTGGTCTTCTCTGTCATGGCTCAAGCAACAGCTGGCTCGTGTGTTCCTCTGCCAGGGCTACCTGCCAGCTGCCTACACCATCACACAACAGGAACACCATTTTTCAGTTTCATGCATTTCTTTAAGCATGCACTTTGTCAAGTGGCAGTGGTGATTAGCTCCTGCACATACAGTTGTTTTTACTACACAGAATATCTGAATGCTTACTCCACCCATTTATTTAATGAGACAGACCTGTAATCAGCTTCAATTCCAATAGGTCATTAACACCTCTCCCACAGCAATATGAAGACAAAATTGGGCAGGTTTGTTATGCCTGTTACAGCATGCAGTGGTGATATTTTCTGAAGGTTTTAAAATGTCTTTATTATAATGCATGTTCCTAAGAACTATGGTGAGACACCCTTTTTGCTCCAGCAGCAACAAAAAAGAGTATCTATCTCCTCAAATCTTTTTTTTCTGTATCATTATGCCTTGAAGTGTATAGCATTATTCTAACCAATGAATTTCATTTCAATAAATATATTAACTAAATAAAAGCACTCCTGTGAATGTTTCCCAACTTTTTGTTCTTTCTAACAGAAATGCCGAGGAGTAGTAAATATGTAAGAACTACATCTAGCTTAGAAAGTCACCACTTAGTGCTGGTGGAATGAAAGATGTCATAAACATCTGCTCCTGTAATCATCTGCGAATATCTGCTTTTGGCCTTTTTCAGGGGATAATACTGGGCTGGATGGTTCGTGTATGCTTGTCATCTGTTCTTAAAGGACAGGAAATAGCTATTCAGTACCTGAATTCCACCTGCTATATACACCTTGCTACAACATGTCATATTAGGGAGCTGGTGTTTCCAGAGAAGAGTTGCTATGTGAATGACACACACCTTCATTCATTTTTGTTGTGGTAGGATTTGGGGGGCGTTTTGTTTGTTTTTTTGATTGGTTGGTTGGTTGGTTGGTTGGTTGGGGTTTTTTGAGGGAGGTGGTTTCTTTCTGAGAATGAGACTGTTATGGTATCTACTTATACCTGACACAAAAGAGGAGAAATGGGACAGATATAAGAGGGCAGGATGTGGAGGAGGAGAAGATATGTATTCCATAAGGAGATCGGTTCAGTAAACTGGTCAATGACTGTTTATGCTGTGAAATCCCTGATGCAGAAAAGTAATATTTAGCTTTAGCATGTTTTCAATAACTTCAGCATGTCTGTAAGTTGTTGCTGTAAAATGGAAGGCTGTAGAGATAGATAGTCTATAAATTAGAGTAAGTATTAGCAGGTGGTTTGAATTTAACAATGGGCAGAGAAAGAATACTGCATGGTCAAAACCCAGCCTCTGCCCGGGATGTTTCTCTTTCCTGTATGTTGCACCTCTTTGTATCGTTATACAATGTTTGTATGCACCTGTTCTCTAAAAGCAAATAGAGGTAAGAATGGTCTTTCTCTCAGTGGATTTTCATCCTGATTTTATAGCTATACATTTGCAATATCTGGAATTGGAAGTGAGACTCTTGGAAACCACCAGAAAAATGAGCTGATTTTCAGCAACTGAACATCTGGCTCTTTTCCCTTAAGAAAAAAAAAAAAAAACATAGGCAAGCAAATATTAATATGATATAGATGGTTTAAAAATATGGATAACAGAAGACATTAATATGCAACAATTTTATCATTTTGTTGGTATGTGGTGTGCAGAGCAGGAATGCAGGTGTTCAGCTCAATTACTCTTTGGCAATTGTCAGCATGACAAAATCTAGCATTAATTTAGTTCCTTATTTTAGGTATCCTAGTGAAAAGACCAAGGACAGAAAGCACAGGAAGGTGAAGCTCCACCTCTCATACCCAAAAATCTCTGTCACACCTCAACTGGTCTGCTGGGAATATTTAGAACCCTTTGGCTTCTCTGGCTAAGTCTGTAACTCACATAGAAGCTCAGTTTCCATTGCTCTCATCCTAATTCCTTTCCCAAGCACTACGCTTACTTTAAAACATGGACTAAGAATTCTGCCTGAAAGTATAAAGAGAAAGTAGGTCAAGACATCATAGACTTACCTTGACATTCTCCCTTTAGTACTACAGTATAGTTGCAGTTGAAATGTCCTTTTTAAAAACGTGCTCTGTATTTTTATTGACATAGGTCAGCTTAGAAATGAAATGTAGTAACGTGTATTTTTCTGCAGATTTGTAATTGTGATTATTTCATGCTTAAGGCTCTTTAGAGCCCATAATGTATGGGGTGTGTGGCGTTCATGTGAATCTGATGTGGAGGTAAACTGGGTAGAGGTCACGTAAGTTCAGCTTTGTACATTGGAAAGACCTCAAGGCAATCATATAGCTTATTTTCACCTATGAAACATAAAATTGCCTCCCCAGAGGTAGCAGGTAGGTTTTTGTATGGTCCTTATATAAAAAAACAAACAGCTAAATAAAAAAAATAATTTAGAAGAATTGTAAACTAAAGTGGGCTTCGCAATGTTTGTAGATTCTAGCACAGTGGTTTATAATTCTGGCTTGTAGAGATTGTCACATTATAATTATATTTGGTAAACATAATAAAACCCCATCATAAACTTAGTATCCATATCACCTGTAACATTCTTTGCTTCCTTCTTGTAGACCTAAGGCTGCTTAATGGAATATTTTTAATTAGAAAAAAAAAATTTACCAGTTTAATTTTTTAATGCCAAAATTATATTAAAACAGAATACTGAGTTTGTATATTAATCATAGGAGGTTGAATACAATAAATTCTTTCACAATTCTAGCTCTTCCCTCAAGCTTCCAGACAGTGTATCAGAAAGAAAATCTGAGGCTTGAGTTTTATATGGCAGCCACTACAGAAATAAGTATAGGTTATGTGAATCAAAAGATGTACTTTCAAAATTATGCAGATCCTTGTCACACTGTTTAATATAACTTATTAGCAAGACTATACCAGTTTAACCATACTTGGTTTATGTGGCTTAAACCACGACACCATACAGAGTGCCAATGGCCCAAAAAAACTAATCAAAAGCAGAAAATTTACTTAAGTTGGGTGCAGATTGCTTTGGTTTACATGATGCTTCCAAGCTATTTTATCATTGTAGTCTATGCCTTGGCCAAAAGTTAGGAACAAAATCTAAGCACATATAAACTTCAAAGAACTTTTACATTTGAGCTAAAGCCAAACTGTATCGACATTTCCATGTCTGAATTCAGAAGCTACCAATTTTATGTCATTTTAAAAACTTTGCATAAGTTTGTGTCCTTAAATAGCACAAGAAAAAAAAGAATAAACAAAACAGAAGTTCAGAGTGATACACCAGGCTTTTGGGGAGCTCTAAAGGCAAAATATTTTCTGTTGTTATACTTCCAACAGCAGGAAAAGCATAGCTAATTTATACCATTATTAATAAATAATAATGGTCTAGTCAGTATTTCAGTGATTTCAGTGGCAGAATATTGATTTATATGTAGGGAAGATCTATCTTATATTTTAAAACTTCAACATACACTGGAAGTTAGCAGGGAAGCATTGTATTGGTTTAGAACACTATGATATTGAAGGCAAACTATTCACAACTGATTAATTATTTTTGATTCTGGTGACTCTTACATTATGGCTGTCTGAAGAGTTACTGAGCTACAAATTGTATTTGAATATTGGTTTTGCCTGTTTGCTGTAACACCGTTTTAACTTAGACTGAAAATATACAGGATTAATCACAGGGCTAATAAGGAAACTTTAATTTTCATGGTTCTCTATGACACAGAAGCCCCTGAACAAAGAGTGGTCAACTGGTGCAGATGAGTCTTTTGTTTCAAAGCTGAACTGTGGGAAGGAGGTAGCTAAGCAATAGGACACTGACTTTGATACCTCAGTAGGGCAGGTCAGGGGCTATGCTCTGAGAGAACCGTATGCAGTTTTTAACAAAGAAGACCATTTTGTGTGAGAGAAAAGAAATTCAGTGCAACAAAGAGTGTATTTTAAAAGCACTTTGTAAATGCCCTGATAAAATCCTGGTCAATATGAAAGTAATGGCATTTGGATCAGAGGAGTGTTGTAGGTCCCTTCCTATTGAGATATTCTGTTACATTCTATTCATAATTGATGGATTGTTCTATTGATGGATGGACCGTTCGGTGGATAAAGAACTGGCTGGATGGCCACACACAAAGAGGTGTGGTCAATGGCTCAACATCCAGCTGGAGACCTGTAACAAGTGGGGTCCCTCAGGGATTGGTGTTGGGACCGGTCTTATTCAACATCTTTGTCGCTGACATGGACAGTGGGATTGAGTGCGCCCTCAGCAAGTTTGCCAATGACACCAAGCTGTGTGGTTCGGTTGATACGCTGGAGGGAAGGAATGCCATCCAGAGGGACCTTGACACACTTGTGAGGTGGGCTGATGCCAACCTCATGAAGTTTAACCATGCCAAGTGCAAGGTCCTACACCTGGGTCAGAGCAATCCCAGGCACAGCTACAGGTTGGGCAGAGAAGAGATTCAGAGCAGCCCTGTGGAGAAGGACGTGGGGGCGCTGGTCGATGAGAAAATGAACATGAGCCAGCTTCAGTGTGCCCTTGCAGCCCAGAAAGCCAACCGTATCCTGGGTTGCATCAAAAGGAGTGTGACCAGCAGGTAGAAGGAGGTGATCCTGCCCCTTTACTCTGCTCTCGTGAGACCTCACTTGGAGTCTTGTGTACAGTTCTGGTGTCCTCAACATAAAAAGGACATGAATCTTTTGGAACAAGTCCAGAGGAGGGCTACGAGGATGATCGGGAGACTGGAACACCTCCCATATGAAGACAGGCTGAGAAAGTTGGGACTGTTCAGCCTGGAGAAGAGAAGGCTCCGTGGAGACCTCAGAGCAGCTTTCCAGTATCTGAAGGGGGCCTATAGGATGCTGGGGATGGACTGTTCATTAGGGACTGTAGTGATAGGACAAGGGGTAATGGGTTAAAACTTAAACAGGGGAAGTTTAGATTGGATATAAGGAGGAAATTCTTTGCTGTTAGGGTGGTGAGGCACTGGAATAGGTTGTCCAGGGAGGTTGTGAATGCTCCATCCCTCTCAGTGTTCAAGGCCAGGTTGGACGAGGCCTTGGGTGATATGGTTTAGAGCGAGGGGTCCCTGCCCATGGCAGGTGGGTTGGAACTTGACAATCTTAATGTCTTTTCCAACCCTAACTATTCTATGATTCTATAACTAAAATTTGACTGTGACCCATAAAGTACACTCACTTTGGTTTAACTTAATACATGAATATATACTTCTACATACATGCAATCTAGGGAATGAGTAAAGAGCAACTCTGAAGAGATTTCTGAACATATAGTAGAAAACACTGTTTACAAAAACAAGGAATACAAAGATGCAAAATTTTACTTCATATGCATAAGTTAGAGGGTCTTGTGATGGTTATGAATACACAGTATGTTTAAATTATAGGTTAATACCCTGATTCTACTCAAGAATTCAACAAGATGTTCAGACTAGTTCATATCTAGCAGGAACTTATCACATGAATGGGTGGTACAGTCACTAGGGATATTCTAGTCTTTAATGATTTTATACTATACAATAAACAGCATGCTTCACTTTCATCTTGTGTCCATTGACTATATATATTTTTCCTCAATACAAAGATTTCTAAGTTTTGCCCTTTTGGAGTACCCTTTTTAAACTGATGAGACATTTACAGAGCAAACAGTCAACTCACTTTGAATTTATATAATAGAATGTGACTCTCATTATAGGTTTAACCCTTTTTATCCTTCTTGTGGTCTCCCCAAGAGTACAGTGTTGATGACAGGGGAGGAAATGCATAGACATTTCACTTGCATGTGAGAAACAGCACGCAATGTTGAAAGGCCATCTCTAAATAGTGCTCCGGTATTCCCACAGAGAAAACACGGCTCATTAAAAATGTAAATCTAACAAGCATAAACCTCAGTACAACCACTTTTCTGAGAATGGAGCAGAAGTGTTTACTCTTTTTTTCTCTACTCTGAGGAATAATTTATAACAACAATATTCATTCTGCCTAAGCAGTCTCTGGCACTGGAGTATGCATATCAGTAACTGTAGTACAGTTATTCACTTATTGGCACTTCAGGCCAATAAAGTTTATTTCACTTGGAGTGCTGACATGGCTGTCTGCAAACAAGGCTCTGAGAACTAAGACAGCTGGAACGTCATTAAAGAATATCGACTTTCTCTCCTCTTTTTTATCTTTTTCCCTTTGGTGGAACTTTAGTGCATTTAAGAGTGCTAGTCACCTCCCAAGACATGAAAGCAAAACTGGCAAAATCTATTTTTATATTTTCCTCCATGCATATCCCAAGTAACATAAAACAGTGAAGAAGATTAAACCATGAAATAGATTCACAGAAGAAAAAAAAAAGGTTTTGTGCGTTGTCCAGATGGTCCTAAAAGCTTTTCATGACTTTAAAGCTGCCTGCGTAGGGAGGATCGGATTATTAATAATTTAGTGCCATTGGCAGGATCAATATGACTAATTTGTTATGTCTGCAGAGCTAACTCCTATTCCTTTGTGAACTGAAGACTTGAGAAATTGAAATAACAATTTAAAATGAAAAGCGTTCGCAGGGATTATGGGGAGTTGATTGATACAGTTTTAAGTTTAAGAAGATTTGGTAATCTAAGAATATATTTAGGGAATTCTTTTACATTTTTAGCATTTGAAACTTGAAGAACTTGCTACTTCACTTTCTTTGCTACTAGAAATAGTTTCTAAATATCAGACCTCACAGCTGATATACACATTTGAATTATTTAGGAAAGCCCTACCCTTACAGTAGCACCCCTCTGGTCTGATTCTGTGATACCCTGTGGAAGGAGTCCTAAGCAGTCCCTACTATGAAGTTACATAAATTAATACAGATTAAAGGAATAAAGGAAGCCGAGTTCCAGTCAAAGGTGGGGGAGTTTGAAAGAAACTGCTCTTCCTCACCTTTTCTTTCCTGAACTATTCCAGTCACTGAGCAAAGTTCATCCCAGGCAAATAGTGTATGTCGTTTCTAGAGGTTTCTGCACTGGCTCAGACTCAATAAGAACTGCCCTGAAGAGCAAATGTCATAGGTAAAGATTTGCAAAGGCAGAAAGCAGCCACACCTTCTCATTTAGTGAAAGGTGAAGGACCAAGTACAAATCTGTGGAATGGAAATACCAGACACTGCTACCAGTAGTATTCCTACCCATCTGCTCCATCTACTCCATCTGCTCCATCTACCATTTAAGGCACTCTCAGCTCACAGTCTTTGGTGTGAACCTTCCCCAAGCGACAGACACTTCCATCAGCAGTCAGCTCTCTTTCTCTGGTGGCAGTCATCACAGTTACAGGACTGGTTTCCTGGTCTTTCTCATTGATCTGCATTTTCATGAGCTTTATATTTCATGCCTTTAGGTCATTTCTTGTGGGACAGAACACCAGCCTCTCTGTTATTGTGAATGTGTGTTGTGAACCTGTTGTCTCCTGTAGAATGATGGGAAAGCACCTCTCTGCAGCATGGATTAAAGAAAGGACAAAAATAAGATATTTTATTCAAAAGGAGAAGAAAACAAAAAGGGGCAAATTGGACTACACTCAAGACGACATTGCCAAGATAAATCAATGGTAAAATTGATCTCTCGTGATGTTTACAGCTATTAAATAAAGAATATTTGGCTATAGCAAATGCAAAAAATATTATTACCTAAATGTCAGTTTATAGAGTATCCTAGAGTGGGTTGCACTGCATACAAAGGGAAAACAAAGCTGAAGAATTCTTGCAATATGTTTAAACAGTTCAGTTAAATTACTATATTATACAATATAGGGGAATTACGACTGGCAGAACACAGCCTGAAGAAGTGTCAGCATGGACTTCCAGTAACTGGTGCAAAGAATTCTATTACTCTGCTGTAATTAAAATGTACATGTAAAATTCCAGTCCTCAGTCACAGCAAAGAACTGTGAAGCACAAATCATTTCACCCTTCGAAAGAAACTTACACTAAGAGCAGCTCCTATTAACATGTTAAGTTGTTCTTTCTTTTTTCTTTTTTTTTTTTCCCCCAGGATGTTGTTTGCAGATTTTTTTGGTGTTTGTTTTGTTTCAATTATTGCCAGACTTGTAGGGTAGAGTGGGCATTCAGACTTTTTTTCTAAATCTTTATGTGCTTTATTCACTTGCAGGTGTACCACTAGCACAAGAATGTATATATATGCATGTTCATAAAATCAGTAAAGCCAATTGTAGCTCAACATATGATTGGTAAAGTGTACAGAAAAGCACTCTGGAGGCTGGGACAGGTATGTTTTTTTCATGCAAAAGTAGTAAGTAAATAGAAGAACTGGAATAGCCGCTACAAAATAACTGTATATGGAGCAATTTAATTTCTAATTGTAGTAGTATTTGGTTTAATAGATTTCCTAAATAAAAGAAAGTCAATGAAAGGGATTCTTTATAATGGTGAAAAAAAATACACAAGAATAGCTACTATCCTTGGCTTATTAACAAAAATAAGTAAATTTCCTTAGGTATGCACCTAATTTACTCCTCTGTATACAGGTTTAAGATGCACAAGCATTCTGCTTTTCACATACACCTTGAGATTATATAAAATTATATAAACAATAACGCCATCCAAAACAACAGACACTCTAGGCCCGAAATGTACACTAGAGAACAATTATTTTGAATTTAGGACAAGGGTAAATGTGAAGCCTTTATTTGACAGAAGAAATGAAAAGTATGTTGGTGGAGAATTCTGCCCACCATAATCTGCTGATGAATAAATGGCAACTGTCAGAAGTACTAATTGTAATGGAATTCTCTTTCCCTTAACATTTTTTTATTATTATTTTATAGTCCCAGAATGTTTCTGTGCTACTTTCCAGTTACTTTAGATGGTTTGGGACTCATATTGTTTAAAAATGTTAAATGATTAAATAAAGTGATTGCTAGGAAGACTGACAGTCTTTTAGTTAGCGTTAAAATTACAGAGCTAAATTTTACACAAACCACTTATGCTCCAGGATTGCTCTTACGTTTCAGAGAGTTAACTGAAGTTGCAATGCACTTCCACAGTGTTTCTACTTTTTTTTTGTACTCCATGGCAAAACGCTATTATATAATAACTTGAAAGTTCAAAACATTTGCCTAGCATTTTTGCTAGGTCTTAAACCACTGAGCAGCAAATTAGGACTATGACTGTAAGACCAACTAAAAAGACATATTCTGTGCTGGGTTCTTCTCAACAGTACTCTATTAGCTATTTTTTCCTAATTGAAGGGCTTCAGCTGACCTAGTACTTCAGGAAACACACCGCGAAGATTTTCAAACTTTTAGAAAACTTAACTACAGAAAAGAAGTTTACCAGCAGGAACAAATTGATTATTAACAGAAGCTACCACCATCCCAAAGCCCTTGTGTTCCAAAGACAGGAAACTAAAAGGCTGAAATAAACCTTCTGTTGAAAGTATTGCTGGCTACATCTCAAACAAAATGCAGCTTTCAGAGTGATGACAAAGTTGTAATGAAATCCCATTCAAGATTTTCTTGAATGCTTGCTCTTGAAAGCTGCTCTTTGTCAGTAGCATAAAAAATCAAATGCAAGTTGTCCCCAATCCTTAGTTAATCCAGAAATTGTCTTTTATTTTACTCTGCCTTTTATTTGTTTGTTGCATTAAATATAATGGCAAGACCTTTGGGTTGCAGTGCTTCTAGAAGCTTTGCTTTAACTGATCTAAACTACAGATAACATTAGAAAAATCAAAGTGAGTCAGTGTTATTTATATACAGTAAAAATAACGTAATAACCACATTGCAAAAAACTGCTGGAAAAGTTGTATGTGCTCCAACACTAATAAAGGGACCCATTGTATGTAATATTTCCTTCCTGGAAAAATGCATTACTATTTTAGCTGGTTCAGGCATTTTTACAAGGTTCCTTGCAAGGAAAATTATTGGATAAAAAGTAACTACAATGGCTTGGAAATGAGCCATGAAATGCACATTTTATAAGTCAAGTTCAGTATGATTTCATCATATTGTATTTCTGTTTGGGCACCTCATTCTTATCCTTTAAATACCAAGCAGTATCTCCCAAGTCTGTATAAAACTCAGAGACAGTCAAAGTACTTCCCTCACATTTACACCACACAAAGTGGAAGGGGTCTGAGGGACATCTGAAAGAAACAGGAGAGACAGCATTGTACCTCCTGGGAACAGAGCAACAAGGGCCTTGCAGCACTGGTGTCTTCTCTTACCCAAGAAGTGTTTCAGGACATCCCTCTCCTCTTGGCTGTATGTGGGCATACCTCTTGTGCCACAACCACATAAAGATTTCCCTGTGCATATCACAGGACAAGATACGTATTTCTTCTAGAAAGAATCTCTTTGCAACCCCAAAATCTTTTTAAGTTATGCTTCACTTCAGTTCTTTAGGAAAGTCCAACAGTAGACTGCTAGCCAGTTTTGCTTTGTACTCTCCTGTGTAATTATGTTGAGGCACAATGTATGTATCCTGGTAATGAAATTACTAATTACCGAAGAGATTTAATTGCACTTCTTTTAAATCAATATAAAATATTTAAATTATTTCTATTATCTCTGCTTCACAGAATTTTTTAACTTTCAGTCTATTTTGTTAGCTTTTTCAATTAGTTTAGCAGAGCTAATCAATAGATGAGTTTCTGTATATAGAATCAGCAAACCAGGGCCTTCTATATTAGACTTCTAACTGAAGAACAGCCCTTTTCATCTCATTAGATTCATTATAGTAAATCGTGCTTGATTCACAGACTGTATAAAATTTTTCTCAGATGACAGAATTTTCCTCTCTATTAAATTTAGCTTAATAGTAGGTTATTTAGAGATAAGTAAGGAAACAATCACCGGCTTTCCACCAGAGACTGATAAGCTAATTTGTTTCACTTAGCTCTGAGTGTGCTGAGAATGTCTTCACAGTTTCTGAGGACTTGGATTGTGCCATGTAAACATAGACCTGTGCTGAGTGAAACTCCAGCACTGAGCCCTGAGGGAGCCCAGAAAACACTCTACATGCAACTGTAAACGAGGGATGTGGAGCTGTTCCTCTAATCGTGGACCCTTTTTCCTGTTTTTAGATTCATTGTTTCCTGATAAGAAAAGAAGCTAATTATTTTGTCCGGGAACACTGGACAGCCTTTGTGCATTCATTCTTTGTCTGTACATCTGGGTAAGGAGCAAGAAGAGGCTAGTCCTACATGCTAAAGTTATTTCTGATCTTTCCCCATTGTACTTTTATTGCCTCAATAACTTGAAAATCATTTCATGTTCTACAGCTATCCCACACAGTATGGTATGTGCACATCCATGAGGCAAAAACATTTTTCACCATAAAATGATTGCTCCTCATAGAAATCTCTATTTATAAAAATACCAGGCTCAGGAAGGATACATAATTTCCCAAAGAAGGAAGACTTTTTAAGTAATAGCACCTCAGAAAATTACTCTAATTCTCTTGAAGGCAGGTCATTTCATCTAACTAACTGTTACTGTGGACATGTAGAACAGCAAGTCTTTCTGGGTAACTTGACCAGAGGGAAAACAATTAGGTTACATTACTGAACTGTAGCAATATGTTTTCTTGGCAGCAGACATGCCTCTGTGGTTGCCACCACATATAATGTACCCTCTTTCAAGACTACAGGCTGGAAAAACAAACAATTCAATACTGAGCCCCACACACTGAATGCGTTAGAAACCTGTATTTCAGTTGTGGATTCATAAGCTCATTTTACCTCATTTTACACATACTCAGACCAGTTAGTTCAGATACTCTATTTTAGATTAGAAGAGTATATGGTGCATTTTTCAAAGCTCAGATAAATCATTACTGAATTCCCCTAATTCCTTGGCAAAATGATGGAAAGAGAAGCAGTAAGGAAGCATGATGAAAAGACCAGTTTAGAAAACAGGTATTATGTATACACAAGACGCACACTCTTGCAGGTTACAAATGCCTCTTCTATGCCTAAATACACATGCAATGCTGTTTGAACTTTATTGACTGAAACATCTACTGCTCAGAATTCAGAAAAAAAACCCACTTTAATATTACTTACGTAAGTTTAATTCAGCCTTCTTGTATATTTACATTAGGATATTAACTTTAATTATATGACTATGTACTCTTGTTTTTAAGGGACCTTTATTGCCTAATGCAAATGATAGAAGATGGTTACTCATTTGAGAAATTGTTTAAAACTGCATTTTAAGTCAATCAAATGTAGTTATCAGTGGAAAAGCCCAATGAACCAGGCTTCACGTACTTCTGAGAATAGCTACTTTACACAAAGGCAGAATTAATTTTAAGGTGATTACTTCTGATGGTGTTCTAAACTACAGATTAATGCTTGATCACTTCACAAACATTCCTGAATTTGTTTCTGTAACACCTCTATTAACCAAGGGCATTATAATAACCAATTTGTACATGGGAGAGCAGGGTAGAGAAGGAGGGTTAGATGTTCAAAGGTCAGAGTATCCATGGTACTTTAAGTTGCTGCTTGGGATATTTATTTAATTTTCCTGAGAAGCTGATGTTATACAGCTCTTCATGTTTTTCAAGTTCAGGTTCCAGTAAGTTCAGTTGCAGTTCTGTGAGAAGAAAATTTCTCATAGGTTCTTATGTCTCATACTGGACATGTAGGACATGAGGACATGCAATTAGCAATGACCTCAGAAAAGTCTGGTTTGCATGACTTGCTTAGCATCACACAGATGGGAAAAGGGAGGGAAGAAATGAAATTCCTCAGAACTGTATTCAAAGACCTCAACAAGGAAATCCTCCCTTTTGTTTTTGATGTCTCTTTTTAGTTACAAACAACCTCTTAATAATAAGACCTGATTCACTCTCTGAATATGCCTTTTATGCACTGAATGTGTGAGGATTCTTTTGGAAATGATCACATCACTAAAGACTATATCATAATGCATATGTATAAGGAGCCTGAATTAGTACTACCTTAATACTTTTAACCTGGAGTTTTGTAACCATTAAGTACTTTAAGTTTTTAATTTCTTTTCTTTCATATATGTAGGTATGTATCCATGTACATGTTTTGTGTATGTATTTGTGATTTTCTTTATCCCATAACCTGAAAGTAGAGACACTGCATCTCAGGGTATAACAGTGCCCTCCCATGCATTCTGAGTAAGTGTCAAAGTTTTGAGCTAAAGGAGTAACCACGGGATAGCAATTGAAGGATTTCATGCACTGAGAACAAGAAATATATGTAAATGTTTCCCACATAAGAGTTTCTATCAGCAGATCTTCTATCTGAAGAAATTTGCCCATAAAAGAAATTTGGAATTAAAAATCAAGGGGCTATCCTGGATCCTAGCTGGAGCTTCTGTTCACCACAACCTTGGATCATTTTCATGATGGTTCCCTCCAATCATCCTATTGCCATTTCATCGTCCCGAGCTCTTGTTCCCTCCTTTTTTTCTCTTTACCCAGCCTAGTCCCAACATGGCTGGTTTACTACCTCTCTGAATCTTTTGAAACTTATAAAAAAACAACTAAAAACCCTCTTCTGTTTTACTGTTCCTACCAATTCCTTTTCACAGACTGGTTTTACAGTCAGTTCCTACATTACTTGGTCTGTTCAATTCTTCCTAAGTTTTCAAAACAATACAGCATGTTGTATGATGTTCCAGTTCTTACTCTGTCCCTCAGAAAGCTATCTAAACTCAGTGGTCATCATTTTCCAGAAAGCCTGATGCCATTTCCTCCACTGCTTCCTTGATTCATGTTATTTTTCGTGTCAGACAAATCCATCTGTAGTCTCTCCTCCAGCTCATGGGTGCAGTTGCCCACACACCAGACTCCAGTCTCATTCTCCACAGCAAACCTTGTGCATCTTTGTTTTCCTCAGGCATCCATTCTTATTCTTGATTAACCCAATCTTCTGTTTTCCAACTGTTTATCCTATTTCTCCTCCTCCCCAGTCCTATTGTCACTTCTGTTTATTCATTAATACAGTCTTATTTCCCCCTCAGTCTCCTGTCTTGTATTTTTCTTTATACTGTTTGGGGAAGAGCTTGAGAGAGGGCCAGGGGCAGATTATTCAGACTACAGGATGGGCAGGTTCACTGCCTGTGGTTGTGATGGTAGAATTGGTATTCCTGCTAGGATATTGATGTAGGTATGATCCTATGTGGTTTTCTAAAGAATTAGTTATAACAGGCCTTACAGAAGATAGATGCAGTAGGCACCATCCACACAGTGTGCTTACAAAGTGAAGAGTCTGTATAAGGTGAAGTCTTGCTAAATAACAGGGGTGAAAGAAGGGGAACAAAAGAAGACATATTTATGGATCATGTGCCATATGATGGATAAGGTATGTAAAAATTGAGATTAGGATGCAAGTTCAATGTAAAACACAAGTATCTCGACTTCTATGAGAGACGAAGGTGAAAAACTTGCAAAATTTTATTGGTCTCAGAAATCCTTTGTGGCAGTGTGCCAATAAATGGAAAGGGCACACATGAGTCAGAATGTGTCCATGTGTTCTACCATAAACACTGGACTTACTCCATGGTCGTTCTCTGGAAGAAAATAGTGCTGATGTCCCTGGACAGCACATTTGCTGGCCCCATGGTCTCTAAGACTGCAACAGTGGCAGAAAGACCAAACGTGCCAATGTTAAACAAACAGGTCAAGCTCACATAAAAGTAACTATTGTGTTTAATGGTGCTTTTTTGAGTTTTCACATCTGACCTGTTAACTCCAGACAAACTTTAAAAACCAGACAAGTCCATGCAGCCTTTCCTGAGGGTGGCAAAAGGCAGAAAAGAAAGGTTTTCGTTTTCCTTCAGATAACTTTTACTTCCTTCCAAACGAAAGATTTCTTTTGTTTAATATGTACAAAGCAATGTATTTTTCTGAAGCTTCATTTTCAGAAATATCCAAATCATTTTCACTTAAATTAAAATATATATAAAAATAATGTAATTCTGACTAGGAAAGGCAACCAGCTTTTTAAAGGCCAGCTCAATTATATAAAGTACAACTAAATTATAGGTAGCAGAATACAGAATTTCATAATGGGAACCTTAATAAAAGACATTGTTACCACTTCCATCTCTAACACAGAAACTAATTTAGAGTGCTCTTTTCCTAGAAGGTGTTTTACCAGTTTTGGAATTGTTTCTGCATTTGTTTAGCTTTCTAGTTTTTAACATCATCATGAAACAAATAAACAAACAAAACCCCACAAAAATACAAACAAACAAAAAAGCCAAGCAAACCAACAAAAACACACAAACAAAACAGAATAAAAACCTCATTGCTTAAATTCAGATCATATGGGAGAAAAAGTATTGCAAAGTGTACCACTTTAGTGGTACACTTTAGTGTACCACTTAGTGTTAGTGAAAGCACATTTGGAGATAAAAGCAACAGCGGCCTGTCTGCATGGCTACAAAGGGATCACCCTTTACAGAACAGATTATTCTTGGGATTCTTTTCTAGTGAATCTACTCACCAAAATAATTCAACAGTAGCAAGAATCTCTAGTATCAGCAAAACCACACTTTCCTTTTTTGATGGACTTTCAATCAAAATCCTTTGAAAAATATATAACCATTTCCAGCAAGCGGCCCATATAGGAAGCGTGGAGTAGGTAGAAATTGTTTCAATTATTTGTTTTCTCTACTGAAATATTTAAGATCATTCTAAATGCTTCTGGAATCTCTTTCAATATTTTTTTTCTAAGATCTTGTCTACAATGGGATTTACTGAATGGCACACCTCTATCGCTTTCATAGACTCACATACACGTTTCCCTATTGTGTCTTACCCCAGCACAGCTTGTATTCCAGCAAAACCGCAGCTGTAAATCTCTTGTAAAACTTTTCAAAACACTGTCTTTCCAGCATGCTGTTTCCATTATCATGCTCCTGTTCAAACCTTGACATGGCCTGGGTTATGAGACCTGGTCAAACTCTGACAGCTGGATGTGAAAGTGCTCAGCAGAGAGTGGAAAATCAAACAGCAGGAAAGATCTGAGGAACTCTGGGAAGCTACAGGTGGCAGAGCTCTCAGAAGCTGATAACCTTGGAAGGATCCTTGCACTCTGTCTAAAGCCTCTTTTATCAGTTTTGCTCAGGGATTAAACACTTTGTTTTGGAAAAATAAAATAAAAATGAGATGGAAAATAAACCAATGTCATTTGGAAGATTAGACACATTTAAATGCTAGACTTTTTGTCTGCCTAATTTAAATACCTGCTTTCCCTCTCAAAATATATATGTTTGTATACACATGAACATATATACATATATGTGTATGCATGTACTATTTTGTTTATGTAAACCCTGATTTGCACACTGATAGCATAGTCAATTATTTCCAGTGAAAAATGTTTGAATTCTTTCTCTCAATTGTAACTATTTGCATGTGATCTCAAACCTCACAATATTTAATTTAGTCATCCTCAAAACACTCCTTAAAGGGTGGGACTGCTCCTGTGTCTGGAAACGAAAGCACAGAGAGCCACAGCCTAAGTGACTTACAGGAGTAATGTCTCAGATGGAATAGGAACTGAAATAGAATGAGCAAGGGTTTCAGACACTTCCTGTTTTTTTATATTAAAGGCACAATGAAACGTATCTTTTAAGTAGAACTGGATTTAATATCAAAATGGAAAAACTATAAATTTAAAATCCTGTGATTCAAAGTGATTCTTAAGCCTTCACTTTTTTCAGACTTAAATCATAGTAAATAAGTAGACATGTTTACAAAAACCTCTGAAAACTCTACAGGTCTTTTAAAAATATTTGTTCTTTTGAAGACAGAATTCTGACAATTATTTCCCAGTTGCATCCCCAGATTCTCAAGCTCCTTCCAAATTCTGCTCTTCATCCTTTACATCTAAGTTCATTATTTTAAAATGTGGTCTCAGTGTCTCTGTGGAAATCCATAGCAATTACACTGTTCAAACTGTATTTCATTGACACTGAGAAAATCAGGTAAAAAAATTAAACCTGGCTATTGCTGAAAAGGCCAATAGCCATAGCAAAAGCAGGAAGATAAAGGAAATGAGGAAGATAGGGAGTTTAAAAATAAGTTCCAAGATGTACATCTGATTTATGCACTTTCCTGAATGACTGTAGATTTCAGGCACCTTACATCAGAGGTTATCAATGCTGTCCATTGTTACATTTTTAAAAGCTCCAGAGGCTTTTAAAAGCCTCTCAGCTGAGTTCTGGAGAGTCGTGTGAGTTTTGTATTACTACTAGGCACCAATGGGCAGCTTTCTGTTCTGTCCTAAGGTACTATGGTCTAAACTGATCCTTTCCAATACTGTTTCACTAGTTACCTGAAAGCTCTTTACTCAGACTTCAGATTTTTCACCTTGCTTTTTTATCAGAGGGGAACTCAAGCACAAAGGGTCAAAAAGAACCACAGCATTCTTAAAGACTGGGACCTATATATCCCCAGAGAGGGACCAGCATAGAAATTAAACAGTCTTTTGCTAACAGATGGTCTTTCATGTGGTAGAGGAAAACATATGGATAAAGGAAGATCGAGAAGTTTAAAAAGCCACTGCCTCTGTTGAATTATTTCTGAGGTACATGAAACATTTCATTTTCCGTTGCTCTCAAAAGTATGAAAACACTTAGAGAAATAAAAAATAAATACAAATAAAAATTAAAAAATAAAGGAAAAATGGCATTGCACCTTTGTTTTGATTTTCTTTGACTTGTTTTTCTGTCAAAATCCAGTTTATTTGCACCTTTAATATGCTACAAAAATACATTGTTGTGTTCTCTTCATATTTTTAGCACCTTTCCCAGTGTAAGATCTTATACACAGTTTATTGGATTCCTTCTATGCACTGTATTCTGAATGAGTCAGCTCAAGAAGTCCTATTCCTTCATGCCACATTGATCAGATTGGTTAGTCTCAGCCAACTGCTCAATAACTCAAAGGCCTAAAGTGAAGCTATCCATATTATGTGAAGTTATACAGATATCTCTGCCATCACCTGTCTTGTTCAGTGTGCACATAGAATCATAGAATAGTTAGGGTTGGAAAGGACCTTAAGATCATCTAGTTCCAACCCCCCCCCCCGCCACAGGCAGGGACACCTCGCTCTAAACCATATCACCCAAGGCCTCGTCCAACCTGGCTTTAAACACTGCCAGGGATGAAGCATTCACAACCTCCCTGGGTAACCCATTCCAGTGCCTCAACACCCTAACAGGAAAGAATTTCCTCCTTATATTCAATTTAAACTTCCCCTGTTTAAGTTTTAACCCATTACCCTTGTCCTATCACTTCAGTCCCTAATGAAGAGTCCATCCCCAGCATCCCTATAGGCCCCCTTCAGATACTGGGAGGCTGCTATGAGGTCTCCACGCAGCCTTCTCCAGCCTGAACAGTCCCAACTTTTTCAGCTTATCTTCATGTGGGAGGTGCTCCAGTCTACTGATCATTCTTATGACCCTCCTCTGGACTTGTTCCAACAGATCCATGTCCTTTTTATGTTGAGGACACTAGAACTGCACACAAGACTCCAAGTGAGGTCCCACAAGAGCAGAGTAAAGGGGCAGGATCACCTCCTTCGACCTGCTGGTCACACTCCTTTTGATGCAGCCCAGGATACGGTTGGCTTTCTGGGATGCTAGTGCACACTGCCGGTTCATGTTCAGTTTTTCTTTGACCAACACCCCCAAGTCCTTCTCCACAGGGCTGCTCTGAATCTCTTCTCTGCCCAACCTGTAGCTGTGCCGGGGATTGCTCTGACCCAGGTGTAGGACTTTGCACTTGGCATGGTTAAACTTCATGAGATTGGCATCAGCCCACCTCACAAGCGTGTCAAGGTCCCTCTGGATGGCATTCCTTCCCTCCAGCGTATCAACCGAACCACACAGCTTGATGTCATCGGCAAACTTGCTGAGGGAGCACTTAATCCCACTGTCCATGTCAGCGACAAAGATGTTAAACAAGACCGGTCCCAACACTGATCCCTGATGAACACCACTCGTTACTGGTCTCCAGCTGGACGTTGAGCCACTGACCACAACTCTTTGTTTGCGGCCATCCAGCCAGTTCTTTATCCACTGAGTGGTCCATTCATAAAATTGATGTCTCCCCAATTTAGAGACAAGAATGTCGTGTGGGACACTGTCGAACGCTTTACACAAATCCAGGTAGATGACATCAACTGCTTTACCGCTGTCCATCAGTTCTGTAGCCCCACCATAAAAGGCCACCAAATTGGTCAGGCAGGATTTCGCCTTAGTGAAGCCATGCTGGCTGTCACCAAGCACCTTGTTGATTTTCATGTTCCTTAGCATGCCTTCCAGGAGAATCTGCTCCAAGATTTTGCCAGGCACAGAGGTGATACTGACTGGTCTGTAATTCCCTGGGTCATCCATTTTCCCCTTCTTGAAAATGGGGGTTATATTTCCCTTCTTCCAGTCATCAGGAACTTCACCTGACTGCCGTGATTTTTCAAATATGATGGCCAGTGGCTTAGCAACTTCAATTGCCAGCCTGGGTAATTAGGATGAAAATCTGTGCTGCAATGACCCAGCACACAGATCTATGTTTCTGTCTCAGCAAACCAGCAAACCCAGATGGCACAATGTCTTTGCCTTCACAATGTTTTAGTGCGATTGAAGCTTGGCAATAGTTTCAGACAAAAGAGAGATTACTGAGGAGGACAGAAGGGGGAGGAGGTGGGCAGCAAAAAAGAATGCAAAGAATTTTTTTTATAACCATATTTCATCCTTATCCAGGGAAGTTCATGGCATAGAACTGTATCATATAACTAATTGTTCTGGTTCTTCCAGCATCATCTTGGGTCAAAACCTCTCTTTTATAAAGCACAGGCTTTCGCAAGACAGAAAAAAACCTACAAAAACAGATTAGTTTCATGAGTGCTTCTGCATGCAGCTCAACGTACTGGTTCAAATCTGTACATACTTGGGTTGTAGCTACACAAGACAACCCTTTCCAGCTTGTTTTAGGGCAACAGTTCATTTTAAATATATCACACACAAGAGTGGTGTCCAGATATCAGACAAGCAAACACTTGGTTAGGAAGCCATGGCAAGCACTACCCACACATGTCCTGTTAAATCTCAAGGACTGAAGTGATGAATGGACAGTATGCTAATCAGCAGACAATGTGTGTTGCTTCTTTAATATACTTCAATATGAATTTCATAGTTCTTAGGGCTTTATACAGTGTAAGCAAATCTTCTTGGTTCTGGCCTGATCATAGTTCTTAGGGCTTTATACAGTGTAAGCAAATCTTGGTTCTGGCCTGAAAATAGCCTATGTAGACATCCTTATCTCATAAGAAGTGATTTTGGAGAAATTACCATCTAGGAAAAAGTGAGCTCATTCCTCTGGCCATTCTGAAGTGACTAAAACCAGAAAAACTTCAGTTATCATGTCAAGGGGTTTGAACAACTAATCTTTCTTCCCAGCAGCACTTACTCATTCAGACCTAACACTGTTGAAATGCCATCACATGGTTTGTATTCTGCTATCTTGGGACTGTTATAAGCAGGCAGGCTCCTGTCTGCTCGCATTGTAGTGTTTAGAAGTACCCTGACAGAACGATTAGCCTGTGACTTTGCTCATATCACCCTCATGCCTATGGATCAGTGAACAGTATTCATATGTAGCTCAAAAAAAAAAAAAAGGCTAAGAAATCTGAAATGAGACAGTTCTGAAAAATTGAATTGACTTTACTGAAACACTTTGTGTAAATTATGAACCAATTTTTTAATCTCACCAATTAGTATTCAGTGTCATTAGTCACCAGACAAAATCTATTCAGCTTTTATTTATAGAAATGAATAACAATAAAAATATAAGAAATTTTTTGTTCTCATCATTCTGCACCTGAAATAGTTAAAAGAACTGTGTGGAATAACCCAAGATGGAGGGACAAAATTAAAATATATCTGTATAAACCACTTCTTTTTATAACTCCATATTCCTTTTCCAGTTTTTTTTCTATATTACTTTTAAGGTTAATTGCCTCTCCCGTAGACCATTAATAATCAAAAAGGGATAAACAGCTACATCAGCAATATTTTTTCTGCTATCTGTAACTTTTAGGTAAATGCATATTTATTATGTAGAAGCACTAGATCACATTAATTACTCTTGGAAAAAAGTGCATTCAGCAAACAAGAAAAAGACATGGATAATGATGTGCATATATCTGCTTATTAATGCTCTGCACACAGGCATGCACAAGCAGTATTTCTGGTAGCCCTATGTGAAAGTTACTGTTGGTGCACACAGATCTAAGGTACAGAACACTTCCAATTTCAGTAATTGACTACAAGGTCTACTTCTCCAGTCCCCCATGGGAGTTTATGAGGACACGCATCTGGCACAATGTTAATCATATTTGTTCTGACACACAGCAGTACACTAACTATTTCCCTTGGCAGACTACTTTCTGTTACCCTATCTGAAAATGGCTGACATCCTCAAAATGCTAATGAGAGATATATCAATTTTTATAGGATCTTGGATTGCTTCCAAGTATTTTTAAATGTACTCAACAGATTGTGAAATATACTCAGTATATGGTTATAAATGAAATATGTTAACTTTCTTTGCTATTGCACATCCTGTAATATACAGTTGCAGAAATTAAATATGAATGGATGTGCAAATGTCCCTAAAATATTGGTTTCTTTTTATTTTTAACTATTTTAATTTTTTTCAGCTAGCTGTTACACCCTAATTGAACAAAGTATAATATCTTTATCAGTTGCTACATCAGTTTGAACCACTGCAAAGTCTGGCACATTGAATTTTGAACCAGAAAATGAAATTATTATGGGATTACAGAAATAAAACTCTAAACCAATTAGAGTGTGGAAACACTTTTTCTTTCTTATTACACCATGATGAAAATGTTCTAAAATTATGCCTCTACCTAGTCTCTTTTAAACATTCTCCTAACAAAATAGCTTCCAATTTAAGGGTAATCTGGTCTTATCACAGCCTTTATCATAACTGAGACATGATTATTCTCAGCTGAGTATAATGAGACACACACTTATGAGCAGATCTAACTTCCAAGATTTAGACTCTGGTTTAGAGCTGTGATATACTATTCTTTGAACAAAATTAATAACAGCAACAAAAAAATCACAACTGGAGAATAGCTCTTTACTCATTTGAATCTGACTAAAGTTAAGAGAAAATGAAGCAAAGTAAAGTGAGGAGGCAGGGAAAGAAGAAGAGAAAGAAGGAGGGAAAGCAGTAGGAAGGAAGGAAGGAGGAAAGGAAGAAAAGTAGGAAGGGATGAAGGTAGGCAGGGAACAGGGAAGGAAAACCTGGCAGAAGACAGGCAAGGGCATGAATCAGCTGAGCTGCCGAAGGTTCTGATAGTTACTTTTGAATCATGACCAGGGAATAAGAAACTGATCTACTTAATGCTACAGTAAGCTAATAGAATTTATACCTCTAAGTATTTCTGTTATTTATAGAACAAAGCCCTTATGGTTACAACTAGGATCAAATTAATTGAATAAATTCAATGCTACTGTTAAAAAAATAGAGAAGTAAACGTAATAGAGATCCTGGGAGCATTCATCTATCCAATGGAGATCTCTGTAAACAGATCATAACATTATGGTTTAATTGATTTGCAGAGGATCTGCAAGATATACTGATTTTGTAACACGGCCAGAAATGCAATGAGATATTGCTTGTTGTGACATTCATTCTGGTGAGAAGCGGAATATTCTGCAGTAAACTCAATCTGAAGAGCTGCAACACTGTCTTTTTTAAGTCTGATGTTACGAACAATGTATAATAAATAATTCAGTGAAAGTAGCTTTCTGATAGAAGGAGGTACTTGCAGGATTTGCGAGACAGTGAGTATGCTTGGAAAGCCTGGACCTACCTGAATAAGTTTTAATTATTATGTACAACTCTGGGAAGTGTTTAATAGTCTTTATTCTTTGTAATAAGCCATAGTAGCAACATTGAAAGCATCACAAACTGTATAATACAATGCATACATGGCAGAAGATACAACATTACTTTTTTAGCTTAACAAATGAAAGACAAACGCCAAAGGCACGAAATGCTTAGCCAAGGTAATAATTTTTAACAACATCAATAAAATAATAATTGTGCCCACAAAAGTATGCATTAAACTAAATAATTTAGTCTATGAAAGTATCCTGTTCCTGACAGGCCATAATTATTAGTTAAATTAGTTTCTTATTGCATCCACAGTGGAATGACAATATTTTGTACTGCTGTAAATGAAAACTGTTTAATTTAATGTCTTTGATTTTATGCATGCATTCTGAAAAAGACCAATTACAGGCAAAAATAATTTTGCTGTATTTCTAAAATCTCAGCTATAAATCTAAGAACCCTGACATACAAACACTGCTGGATTTGGGTACAAAGTTGTGATGTTTCTACTCTTAGACTTTTGTACTGGTCTTACAGTTGATCAGTGGAGACAAAAACTGCAGTTCTTTGAAGCAACCACTTTCTAGCATGATCACAGACACTTCAGCAGTTTTATGAAGTCATATTTTGCTAAAGAAAACACTAAGATGTTCTGTGACGATGAGGAGATGAGAAAGAGCACTGGTTTACGCCTCATAGGGAATGTTCCCCTTGAGCTGTTGTGACACGGAAGTCACGGAGCAGGTTGTGGCATGAAGAGAAATACTGTAGATATTAATGAGTAATAAAGAGTGGCTTGAGAACATAAAGCACACAAAGTGACTAGAATTTGTAAAGTTAAGATTAGAGTGATGGAGACACCTACAAAAAATCATAGTCTTGGAAATGCATGAAGTTTCTGGTAGGTCGGGTAAGGTAATATCAATTGGTATGTTTCCAGTCCTTTCTAGGAACCTCAGCCTTGATTCTTAGTTTAGAGAATTTGAATCTTAATCCGGACACTAATGAGCTATTTCATCCCCAGAAATAAAAATGTCTATAATAAAGACTGATAAAAACACATTAATTTATAGTAGATGAAGACAGAGCCTACTATAAAGAAATTCTGATGTGCTCACAGGAAGTGTAAATGACCACAGAAATAGAAATAACTTGAGAATTCCAGTTCACTAAGAAGGCCTATGAAACATATTTTGGTTTTCATTCCAGTAACTCCAGATTTCAGGCAAATATTCATACCTAGTCACTAAAGCAAATTTAAAATGTCATTCTGAACACCAAGTTATTTTTAATCAGGGTGTTGTTTTTTTTTTGTTTTTTTTTTTTTTCCTGGGTAAGTTAGGCCTGACACACAAACCACCATAAAACCTTTATGACAAATACCACTTTGGTATTGCGTTGCACAGTTGTGGCCATTGAAGCTGTGGCACACTTGGCAAGAACTATGGCAGGAGATGAGCAAATACAAACTGTTGGAAAAGTAACAGTAAGCTGTTGACCCTCACACTAAGTTCAACTGATTTACTGATATCTTGTTCTTAAACTCTGTACCTGCTAAATATAAACCATTGCCTTATTACAGCTGTGTGATAGACAAATTGATGCAAAAAAAAACCAAAGTCAGATAAAGAAACTCAGCCGAATTGGTGGCCAGCTAATTACTGTGATGGGAGCTCTTCCAGTTCATAGCAGTGTTGACATATGGATGCAATACTGAAGCATGAGAAATGGTTATCCTGAGGACTGGATGGACATTTTTTGCACTACTTATATTACTTAGTTAAGTCTTCTTCTCTGCACTGAATAAGTTATTTAAAATAACTTGCTTCATATGCAAATTCACCTAATTAAATATTGTATATGAAGTAATGTATTTGAAGAGTAGTAACAGGCACCAATTGGTGAATTTGCTAATAATCAGTTTTGCAGATATTTAAGCACTTTTGGCTCTGATCCTGCAAAAGCTGTTCTCTACTGATGGCACTTATATTTATGTGGAGTCCTACTGAAATGAATGAGACTCTGAGATTATAATTATACTACTGTACTAAAATAAGACTACAACTTTCTCTTGTACCAAGGCAATAAGACATTAAATGGTCAATTTTAATACAACCAAACACACTTAGGCTCCATGACAGTGAAGCCACAGGCAAACTACCATAGTCCTAGGCTGTGCCACCTCATGCACCATGGCCAAGAAACATTTAGATTAGTAGCAACTGCAATATTGTATTCATGGTCCAACTAGTGTATGCATTAATGACAGTGAAGATAATGGGTGGGTCTACTAAAGACAGAACATACCTCAAGATGTATTTTTATTATATTCCTGAGTATATATGATTTTAAGCTATGTTATATACAGTGAGTATATAGGATTTTAAGCTGTCATTGAAATACGTGCCGATGGAGACAAAGAGAGACATCAAAACAATGTCTTTAGTCTTTTAATTCTGGTTCAGGCATCCTAATCTTGTGAGGTTTAGAGCATTCCTTACTGTGTCAGTTATTAAGGACTCCAAGGAGAAGGAAACTATGGCAGAATGCCGATAACCATGTGGATGACTATGTGGTATGATTGCAAATGAACCAGTGGAACAAAACACAAGGAATCTCTGCTTCTTGAATGGGCTTTACTTATGCTTTCATGCCTGGGGGTCCCTCCAGGACAACACTAAATAAATAAATAGAATGCAGAGTTTAAGCAAAAACTTAAACTAGAAAGATGGGCATAAGTTTATTCACATCAATTTTTTGTTTTGTTTTATTTTTTTTAATTTTCAAATATCTGGTATTTTGGGGGGAAATATATGATCTTTAGACTGAGGTATGTCAGGCTAACACAATTTACATGAAACTGAAAGTTTCAATTTTAAGTTTAAGCATAGGAGACCTACAAATAATATGTCAAAGTTGATAAATTTGGCAGAAATACAGTGTGTTTAAAAAAACTAAAAATAACAAACTGGAGTGTTCATCCAGTGATCTCAGCACACTCTACAAAGGAGTATGGTATTATCTCAGTTTTACAAACTGAGAAATTGAGACTCAAGTATGTGATTCCACTTGACCATCATATACTGTTAAATGCCATTGTAACATCAGATTTAATTTAACATTCTAATATCAGATACAAATTTAAGATTCTTAATCAATGCTTTTATCTGAATTCTTATCAATATTGGTCAATAGACATATAGAAATCTCATTTTGGAGACCAAAAAAAGCTCAAATCCCATCTTTGTCTGACCCTCTGCTTGACAGAAATTACAATTTTACTTTGCAAAGAGAGTAGCCAGATGAAAACATTACAGGTTATTTTGGCTTGCAGAATCTCTCCTATTCAAGTTGCTTCACTCTCCATAAATAATTGAATTATTTAGCAAAATTAATTATTTTTCATTCGTTAAAATTACTGTGTGCATAGTAAGAGCTTAGGGAAAGTTCATGTGAAAACATTTTTGACACAGTTAAATACATTTCAGACAGGAACTTCTGGTTCAGTGTCTCCTTCAGATCAAACAGAACTTGTATTTGAATCTGCATCTCCTATCTGCTAGGTGCATACAAACTTTAAACACTCTGCTTTTCAGAAAGGGTAGTGTACTTATACAGTATAGATACTGTCAACAGGGTCAGAGAAGAATGACTTCAACATTCTTGTTCTAAATGGGAAAGGCAGTTGGGTTTCCCTGCTAAAATCAGAAAATGCTAAGTGACACAAAGTTCAAAAGTTACTTCATGATAAAGGAAAATTATCTTCATTCTGTAAGTCATATAGGAAAAATGTTGAAAGTCATTAGAGGTCTGTTCCTTGAAATGATCATGAAAACCTCTACTGACATAATGAAAGGTTGGTCGATGAAAAAATGCACGTGAGCTGGCAGTGTGCGCTGTCAGCCTAGAAAGTCAACCATATCTCGGGCTGCATCAAAAGGAGCGTGACCAGCACGTTGAAGGAGGTGATCCTGCCCCTTTATTCTGCTCTCTTGAGACCTCACCTGGAGTCTTGTGTGCAGTTCTGGTGTCCTCAACATAAAAAGGACATGGAACTGTTGGAACAAGTCCAGAGGAGGGCCACGAGGATGATCAGGGGACTGGAGCACCTCCTGTATGAAGACGGGCTCAGAAAGTTGGGGCTGTTCAACCTGGAGAAGACAAGGTTGCGTGAAGACCTCATAAGCAGCCTTCCAGTATCTGAAGGGGTCCTCTAGGGATGCTGTGGAGGGTCTATTCATTAGGAACTGTAGTGATGGGACTAGGGGTAATTGGTTAAAACTTAAAATGGGGGAAGTTTAGATAGGATATAAGGAAGAAATTCTTTACTGTAAGGGTGGTGAGGCACTGGAATGGGTTACCAAAGAAGTTGTGAATGCTCCATCCCTAGTGATGCTCAAAGCCAGGTTGGACAGAGCTTTGGGTGACATGGTTTAGTATGAGGTGTCCCTGCCCATGGCAGGGGGGTTGGAACTGGATAATCTTAAGGTCCTTTGCAACCCTAAGTATTCTGTGATTCTGTGACAATGCTGACTTCCTACCCAATGCTTATATGTCTTCCAGGTTTAGCTGCATTTGCAAGTAAAACTTAGGGACACCTATTATCCTGAGCTGTCCTAAAAGCCACAAAAGAAGATGAAAAAGAAATTCTGTGAGTATTCTCCATGGAGTTTCACTGTTTCATTTTTTTACAACTATTTCTTTTGGTTTTACTCATTTAGATTAAGCCATTAAGATCACCATCAAGCTTAAATAATCCTTGAGAAGGAAGAAAATAAGGCTACCTCAAACTTCTTAACTAACCCGCAGAACCCTTTCCTGCTGCCACATAATATCTTTGTTAGCGTGACTCAGTAGGAGCCATGACTGATCACTCAATTAACTTTTCTTGTTCTTGCTGCTGCACTAGACATACAGTCCCAGATGTTCCATGAATAAAATAATTGCAGAGTCTGTGAGAATGTCGATTTTTATTTGTCACTTCTGTTCCTGAATCTGCAAGGTCTCATTCCGACTCTTTTAAAGCTGCTCTGTCAACTTTTTTGTCGAAGTGGTTTCTGTCCTGTAGGATACCCAAGAACGGAGGATATAGCCCTTTAAAGAGTTGCTAACTTCAGGCCCATGCAGATGAAGGGGAATCAGGCCAAATGATAAATGTGCAAACTATCCTCAAAGGTCCTGACACTGAGCTTTAGTTTCTGCTCCTCTCTGGTTTGCTTGATACTTTCCCTTTCATAATGGGCAAACTGAATATAAATGCAAAGCAATCCCAGTGCAATGCTCTTTGGAAGAAGACTGGACTAAGTCATAAATTAAAGAATGGTACAAATAAAACATTCTCATCAGAATAGATTCATGTTATGCCTTTAACTAACTTAATTTTGTTCATGAGATATTTTTGTCAGATTTCTGTGTCTGAGTTGCTGTGAATTCTATAAAGGACTGTAATATCATTTATATAGACATTTTCAATATGATGGCATAGATTTTAGTTGGCATGTATTTTCTCTGTTCCAAAAAATTTAAGAGAATAAACAAGGTAAGACAACAATGGCTAGGAAATCACATCATTGAATAACAGGTTTAATTATAGCAGAACTCGAAGTTCAAAATACAAGATGTTAATAGTCAGGAACTTTTAGTCTGAAGGATGAACATGAAAAGTCGAGAAAATAGAAACAATAAAATTAGAAAGCTATCAAATGGAATTTGTTTTAACAGAGTTTTAAGAGAAATTTTAATGTGGCCATTTACATAGCGATGACCTATTACTTGTGGTATAAAGATCTCTTAAGTGGAAAAAAAATGAAGTGCCTACATGATAAGCCTATAAAATAAGTACTATTGTTGCATTTGAGGAGGGGTGGGAAGTGTTAGAAAAAGCTTTCCACTTACAGAACTGTTTATTCTCAACTTAGGCTCACTAATTTAAATGTCACAGTTGAAAGTTTATCTCTAGCTGTGTGAAAAGTGCAGGCACATACCTCAGGCAGGCATTTCACTTAATCTTCAACTTGTTTCTATGCAATGATTAACGTGAGTAAAACTTTAAATAGTTATTGATCATTCCATTACCTAAGCAGCTGATAGAGCAGAGGTTAAGTTTATGGAAAAGTAACAAAGCTTTGCCTGGTTTTATCCTTTAGATTCTGTACTCTGAATACTTGGGCCCAAATCTACAAAGCATGTGTGAACTTGTTTAAGAGTGCAAATAGTGTCCCTGAAGTCAAGGATATTATTTACTTAAAATCAAACATGTATTTAAGAGTCATGATAGGTGAAGGTCACAATCTGAGGCAACACAACCATGCTTCAATGAAGTTATAATCTCTATATTAATGTATAGTTCCTACACTAAGACAAATTTTGCTCTCACAAGACAGTATTTAGAGAAATAAATTTCACATTTTTTTAAGGATTCTTGTTAGATTACCTCCTTTTAGCATTTCAGTTTTGATCAGATATGTGTTTTAGTCAGGTGGATTATGACTGAAGAGCAAAAAGTATAAAGGCAACATAAAGCATAAAATGATATTAGAAAAACTTAAAGACTTTTCCACATCCTGAAGCAGTGAGGTTAACAAGCATAGTGTGAGGATATTCCCATTGCTGCAATAGCATTTGTTGTTCCTAAGTATGCTACTGGGAACTCCTAGCCTTCGTGTTTAGCAAATAAGACTAGATTTTATTTGTTTACAAAATTTTCCTTTCTCTTTTGCACTCAGGTAGGGTGAAAAAAGTATTAGTAAGTGAGATATATCTCAATCCAATTTCAGACATCAACAAAAAAAATTTGTCATAAAGCCGACACCTAAGAATGTCTGCAAAATAAGTTTCTTTCCAATTAGAATAGTCTCATGTTCTGCTAACTGCACTGGCTGGACACTTGTTAGAATAGGATAGATAATGACTTGTTCACATTTATTCATCTATTTCACAGGTATGTAGAGCTATAGGAGTTCCATTCAGAGCATCCCATAACCTTTCTACAGTGATTATTCGTTTAATTACTGGTAAGAGTGAAGAAGATAAAGCAGTCCTTAGTGCTCTTGCTGGTATATTTGAGCCAATAAAATTCAGTTGTTATTCTAGGTCAAATAATCAATAGGTCAATCCATTGCTGTAGAAAACTAAAACATATTAAGATTTAATGTATGATGCATTTTTCTCTGAAAACAGGGTTGCTAACATACTGCCCTTGTTCAGAGCAAATTGTGAAATGACTATCTAGTTAAAATAGAAATAGAAAATATTTTAATAGCTCCTTTTTATAATCAATATATTCAAAACACTTTCTAAGCTAATATTCTTGATGTTGGTATACTGTAATCATGTTCTACATATGAATTGATACAGCTGTACCTATTAAGGCCCTCTATCTCTCTGAAATTCCTATCCAGTAAAACCTGCTTCACTGAGTAAAGATAAAACACTGGGATAGTGGGTTCACTTTCTAATTTTAGTAATGACCTTCTACACTACAGAAACATCATTAAAGCACACGAAACAGCAGTATGGATAGGCAAATTTCATTTTAATGCCTCTGCCTACACAGTCAGTTTGGAAACTTCTTTTAGAAAGTTTTATGTAACAATATAATGTACAACTTCGATCTTTTTGCCCATTGCCACTAACACCCTATATTTTACTTAGATGTAAGAATGGGAGAATTGACTTAAAGAGATCCAATGCATATTCTAGCCAAGGTCTTTCTTACATTTAACAATACAAAAAATATACACATGCCATTGCTTATACCTGCCACAGTTTAATCTCTCTGCATGTTTTATGTCATGCCAGGATAGCATTGGAAGTACGGAACTGGTAAGAGTTATTGCTGTCTTTGATCCAGTCCAAACAGGGTTACCAATCCTAGATTTAAAATTAAATAAAAAGTATTTTCGTTTAAATCGGTACTATCAATTCAGGTATGTGCAAATCAGCATTTGGACTATCTGCTGTATAGGGAAGGTTTGTGTAGAGGGAGAGAAAAAAAAGACTCATGACACCACAACAGTATTCTAGAATAGTAACTGTGCAGTATTCTAATGTGCAGAATATCTGACATTATGTTTGCTCTACATGAACCTCAAACTGTAGTTCATCTGTTACTGAAGTCATTGTAATCAATGGACATTCTATCTGTGTTATAATTTAGATTATTCCAGCTGTCACTTCTTAATTTACTTGCAGGTTTTAAAAAACTGCAGAAACATTCTAACTGCACTTTGTCAAGCACAATGTGAATCAAGCCAGCATGTAGATATAGCAATGTTACTGTTAAAATTGCCAGTTCTTCTACTTTTAGACATGGAGACTTATGTGATAACACATTGCCAATATATTTCCATTTTTATTCTAACTTAATATAACAAAAAATAATTGTGTAAATATTCTTTTCTTACTCATGATGAATAATAGGGAAAAAATAAAAAGAATAAGAAAGCGGTTATATCTTGTTGCTCTTCTGGGGGGGTTGGGTCCCCTTTCCCATCCTCCTCCTCCCCCCTCCCCCATATTAAGTCACTTAAAAAACACAAAATTACACGGAATATAAGAAAAAAAATAGAAAAATCAAACAGCTCATCTATGCTGCAAAACCTGTGTTTACTTTCATATTTCTGTTGCTTGATGGTTGCATATACCAGTTACTTTTGTCTTTTGAGCAGATGAAATAAGAAGAGAATGTTTCATGATGAGGGCGTGCTTAAGACACACAATTGCCCTGATCATTGATGTTCAAGTTGAAATTGACTAACGCCTTGAGTAATCTTGCCTTGCAGCTAACTCTGCTCTGTGAACTAGAGACCTGAGGTCCCTTCCAACTATTACTGTTCTATGAACAGCTTGAACTAATGGGGTTTACATCGGTTCTCACCCAGGAAAGACTTCATGGACTTTGAAAGACAGATGGAGTACATATTTTTTTCTTTGGTGGAGGTCTTCTTTTTCCCAGATTGTATGTTCAGGTTTCATTTACATGGAAACCAGAAGTTTGCTGACATAAAGTCTAATACTGTGGCCCAGAGTTTTGGCCACACCATGGAGATGGGAGATATCCATGGCAATCCCCCAAACCAAGGAGATGGAAAGTGCTCCTGAATCCAAAATTTTACATACAGATATAGGATGTAGAAAGGTGTGGCAAACAAGTTTGTAGACTTGTCTGATGACCTTAGTACAGCGCAGCATATTAGCTGCAATACAATTTTAATGATTAGTAAAGAGATGCGCAATATGCACATGCAGGATTTAGGGAGATGCTGCCATTGCAGATTGCACACTTATCCACAACATAAACTTATTTTTTAATTTTGAGCTCTAACAGTGTGTTCACTGAATGAATATTACTTGATCCTTAGGTATACTGTCACTGAATTTTGAGAGATTCTTTACCAGTTGTGTGATTTTGTCTTTGAAGAGGAAGTTTTATTCTCTCCTTATCTTTTCCCTTGTAGGGCAAAGAGTGGCAGCTGGTGTAAGTCAGGCAAGAGAGCTACTGCATTACAGTATAAGCATTGTTCTTATTATGACTCTTAGTTTAGTTAACTTAAAGTTGAGGTAAAGCTAATCCAGTAACCTATCCTATGCTATTTCTGCGCAACATTGGCACACAAGCTTGAAGCAAGTGCATTTATTTTTTAAGTTCAATTACATATGAAAACAGACTGAGAAAGTAAATCAATTCTTTACTGTGAGAGTGGTGAGGCACTGGAACAGGTTGTCTAGAGAAGCTGTGAATGCTCCATCCTTGGCAATGTTCAAGGCCATGTTGGATGGGGCCTTGAACAACCTGACCCAGCAGGAGGTGCTCCTGCACATGGCAGGGTATTTTGGAAATATTTGATTTTAGGGTCCTTTGCAACCCAAACCATTCTGTGATTCTATGATTCTATGAATTTAGTATCTATCACTTCTGCACAGTGAATCTATTGGCTTACAGAATTGTCAGGACAGACTTATAATAAGCAAAGATGTTTATTAATGATGAATGTGTATCTACCTGAAACATAAGAATCAGATTTCTGGAAAGTCAAAAGGGAAGACTATTGTTTTTTGCAAATGCAGCAGCACTGAAGAACAAAGAGAGAAACTCATTTGCATATAGAGGAGGTAATCAGATGGGTGTATCCTAGAATGCCATGAACACTGGGTAGTGCATCATACATGAAATAATTGAATGATGCCTGTAAATAAATGAAGCAATATGTAATAGGTAGGAGAGACAATGTAATGACTGACCTAACAATATTGGTGTAGATGTGAAGGGAAGCCAGAATGCATTTAGAAGTGGCATGCCACATGATGGTATTATTAGCAGTCATTTACCAGTTTTATTATACTTCTTTCCAGAAGCTACTCTTGATCTTAAACAAAAATTTGATGCAGAAATTTATGGGTAAATGTATCATTTGTATTACACAAGTGGACATACTATTTGGTTAAGATGGCCCCTTCTGGCTTTAAAAGCTACAACTTTACAAATGCATTGTAATTAACGTAATGACTTGTTTGATGTTTATATCATAGCACAAAGCTACATGAGGATGCAGATAGTGATGACCATAAAGGTGTGTTACTTTCACAAATTGCTGGGTTTGGAGATCACTGTGTTGTAGCATAATAACAAATGACAATTTGTGAGCTGTGAGGCAAGTGTTTCTAATCCACTCAGGTTCTTATCATTTAAACCTGTGTGATGGACATGCACAATTTCTAATTAAGTCAGCGTGGAAGTCAAGAGGTGCAGATACTTAGCAGATATGAAAATCATGCTCATAAAAATTGTTAAGTATCTATTTCCAGAAAGAACGTTGAATGACAATCCTATAATTTAATTAAGGATCCCATCCAAAGCAGGTCTGGTTTATGGTACATATAAAATTTAATGGATTGTTAACCAACAGATCTATTTTATTTAGTGCTCCTGAGTATCTTATATGAAGAATTTGTGATTTTGGAGTCATTTCTGGCAAAGCAAATTTCTAACACCCTGTAGACAGCATGCAGACTTTAGCCACAAGTTTGTTCTAATATATTCTTGTAATGGCCTCATGCAGTGGGTTAAAAAGACATTATGCACTCTCCACAGGAAAGGTGATAAGATGCACTTTTTCTTATGTTAAGGTAGAAATATCCTGTAAAACCTTAATTACTGAAGTAAAGTGTACTGAGAACGAACATGAGAGTAGTCTGGTTGAATCTATTGTTCCTTCCCTAGGCTTTGTCTTATGAAACATCTGATATCTAGTGAAATATTTAAGTAGATTAATCAGATTATACAAATATAACTTTGTCCAAATTGGAGCCTCCTTTAAGAGCTGTTGTCAGTGGATAAATTTTAGTTTTTGAAATAGGCATTTTTGAAACACTATTTTGTCATTTTTATAGTTTGACCACGGTGTTAAAAACTGTTGTTTGGTTCACAACTTACCTGAAGTAAACATGGCTCAACAAGCAATGAACTCATTTATTTATGGCACTTTACAGTGTTTTCATTGCACTGAAACTTAAATAATCCCTAATAGGTTCTACTGCCTGACTGTAATTTCTATTATTTTTTGCAGCTAGCAATTGCACTTTCTTCTTCATATCAGCATGTTCTACAAATTTACCTGTGGACTGAAGTTTTTCCAGTTGTAGCACAAGGTAATACTTGTCTCGCACTTTCTGAACAGTTGATGTGGGCATGGGGGCAGAGGGGAAGATTCAGAGAAGGAAAAGACTTTGATTGAGCAGACCATTTAAGCAGTTGCTTAAACTTAATTCCTATGTAAGTGGGTTATACAGAACCTATCATCTCAAGTATATGATTGAATATAAGGTTTTTCATGTGTGGTGAGCTGAAACATTGCTTTGAAGACTTGGAACTGCAGTTGTCAATACACCATGTACTCATAGCTTAATGTATTTTTGCAATATACTCGGTAATGATATTAGCTGAAATTTAAATAAATGGCATTCTATATTTCTATGTCAGATATGAAAAGGCAGAACCATAAATAAGTCACAGACAATATTATGTTCCTGAAAGAGACTTGAATTTTATAATGTTTCTTGAGCAATCCATTTTGGAAAGAAACTCATTTTCCCATAACAAAGTAGTTAATTCTTCAGATAAAGGGAGGACAAGAATCATTCCTAAAGGAAACTATTTTAAGCACAAAGTTACAATCTTATACACAACTAAGAAGTCCCTTGATCACTAACAATTTGAGAGCTTAAAGACACTTCTGAAAGGCCACAATTCAGTAACAGTGGCTTAAATCATACGGTTTTGAATTAATACCCATAATGCAAAACAAGGGGTAGTTGTATACTTTAGACTTAATTCTTATGCAATAATAGATTCATATGGTGTTGCTGTAATGATTCCTAATATTTAGGCTTAATTTATGCAATGGAAGGAGAGAATTAAACCCTGCAATGTAACACATACCCTTGAAACCTTAAATTTAATATTTTCTTTTTACTTTTGAATGCTTAAGTATATAACCACTTAATTTTCTTTCCTTTTCAGTATAAACTTCATGTAAGAATGACAGAAACATTCTTCCTCCAGGATCCCATCGCAGACCTTATCATAGCAGGAGACAGAGGAGTTTTGCAAGCACAGAGAATATGACTGAGCTGATAAACATTACATACTTTCAAGTAAGATTAAATGAGTACCCCGTTGTTTCACAGGTTGCTAATATCATGCTACAGTCTTGATCAGAAAAGCATGAGAAATGCTTATTGATTTTTCCTGCAGGACTTGAATTACTGCTAGTCTGCTTTTTGGATCCTGCAGGATGTTGTGGTAATGATTTCATTACACATAACCCATTCATGTCAAATGACTTCTTCATTTGATATTTGAACTTTTGCAACTATATTCTTTCTTTTTTAATATTTTAAAACATTATGCAAACATAATATGTATTATTAGGCTTATATGGTACTTCCTAAATAAACTTTGAGATATCTGCCAGATCAACCCATTATTTTTCTATTTTCCCAACTTTGTTAATTGCAAGAAATCACATAGTACTCTCTCTACTGAAACAATAGGTCAGCACTCACTTCTGCAAACTGGATACAACATTATATTTATTTTAGACTGGATGGTTGGAAGTGATTTTACATAGGTTTCTAATCTTCTGCTATTTAATAGTGAAAACTTGCTCCAGACTGTGAACTTGCATTTCCCTTAACAGGTGCCCCACTGAATTCTGTCACAATTTAGTATCCCAAGGACATACTGTCAGTTTTGCTCAGGGAAAATAATATACACTGTGAGCTGTCCCCTTCATATCTGTATAACTGCTATTGAATAAGGTATTACTGAAGAGGGGTGAAGGTGACAGAAGCTGAATATCACTGAGAAGCATTTATGTCCAGTAATCATCGAATCATAGAATCATAGAATAGTTAGGGTTGGAAAGGACCTTAAGGTCATCAAGTTCCAACCCCCTGCCATGGACAGGGACACCTCGCTCTAAACCATATCACCCAAGGCCTCATCGAACCTGGCCTTGAACACTGTCAGGGATGGAGCATTCACAACCTCCTTGGGCAACCTATTCCAGTGCCTCACCACCCTAACAGGAAAGAATTTCCTCCTTATATCCAATCTAAACTTCCCCTGTTTAAGTCTTAACCCATTACCCCTTGTCCTATCACTACAGTCCCTAATGAGAAGTCCCTCCCCAGCATTCCTATAGGCCCCCTTCAGATACTGGAAGGCTGCTATAAGGTCTCCGTGCAGCCTTCTCTTCTCCAGGCTGAACAGCCCCAACTTTCTCAGTCGATCTTCATATGGGAGGTGCTCCAGTCCCCTGATAATCATCATTTATTTGTCCACTAACAATTTTAAAATAACACGAGGCATCTTTTTTTTTTTTTCTTTCTTTTTTTTTTGTCCCCAGCAGGTACTAATTCATTCAGGTTCTGAGCCAAGTAGTAAGTGGTAACATAACCATTAGAAAATGTAGATTGATAAAGTCGTTCATTATATATGGGCAAATCACTGCACAGGATCCCCTTAGCACTTCTGTAACATGAAAAGTTCCAATTCTATAACCCAACTAATTCTTCATCACAGAAAATACATTGAGTAAATTTATCTCAATTTGACTGCTTGGCCTGAATACTGGATTTAAAGTGATGAAAAAAATAACGTTCACCTTTATGAGTAAAATCAACGTAAGAATACAGCTTGTCCTTTCTATGCCAAGGGTGGACTTTTCATTCCTGTCCCAGTAAATGCACACCAAGCAAAAGGGATAAAGTCAGACAAAGAACCCTGAAATCCTTGATTTCAGCCAGGAGTATGCAGGGCATATTTTTTCACAGGATTTGTGCAGCATGAATAGGTACTCCAACGGCTCCTTCAGAGCATTCTGGTCAGCCTTCTGGTCCAGTTTATCCTTGGTAGAGGCATCCATCTTCTCACAGGATCATAAGTGACCTGCTAGTTAACTTAGGCCTGAAAGCAAACAACATTATACAACATAAATATTCCTCTATGCCACTTCATCCCCTTGCATGATCCACAAAATCTAGTCTGAACATATATAGACAAAACAGAAATATGATGTAATGTCATCTACTGTCATAAAACTTACACCTTTTCATTCATCACACTCCTGTTCTCTTTTAGTCTAGTTTGGTATAGTATATTCTACTCCATTCCATTCTTATTATGTTGTTTATAGATAGTATGCATACTGATATATAACTAATACATAATTTATATATATTATATACTTTTATATATATATTATATTCTTTATATCATAATCTTTTATAATTATGTTCTTATGTGTTACAATATATTCTGCATACACACACCCTAATCTATATTGGGTCTGAAGTTCGAGCTTTTGTGGAGACCTCTGATTTGTAGAGTTAGATTTCACTTCTCTTATTTTACCCCTCCTTCCATTAAGAAAAGTTGTTACAGAAGTATGGATAGGTAGCAAAACACTGTGACTTCAGAATGAAAAGTGACTTATTCTACTCACTATCATCTCTGATAATACAGATAGCTATAGCTACAGAAAAGATTAATCAACAATTCTTTTAAAGGATGTTACCTGTTTGGAGGATAGGGAAGAGAAGCAGGAACAGGGGAAATTATACCATACGTATGCAATGCATGGCTTCTTTCAAAGTGCGTGTGTTAAGACTGTATAAGAAAGTAGAAAGCAACATCCAATTGAGAAATGTATCTAGGAATAGCAAAGTGAAATGAACACTTGGCAATAAGCAAGCAACTGAGGGAGGAAGTGAATGGAGCATAGCTGAAAATAATGTTAAGACAAATGGATGCCCCATTATTAATGATGCTTACAGATATAATCTCTCAAGACGTCATTCTCCAAAGAAATCTTTCTTTCAGTAATAACAGTCAGGCAATTCTTAGCAGAACTGTTTGGATTAAAGCACTCTTCTTTGTCAAGGCCTTAGACTTTCCTGAGCATTCTTTGTGTGGTAAAGAAATTGTAGAAAGGACATGTGATGGACAGACTCCATTTTATTTCCAAGACACAAGGTATTAAAGAGATTTTAAGATGTGTGTTTTGTGTCTGAGATGCACAAAGGGGTGATATATAAGAGTGTAACAATGACGTTGTTGAATGTTCAAGCAGTGCATGTGTCCTTTGCACCAGTGTGAGAAGAGGAATAAGCCAGGCCAAGAAAATGGGAAAAATTATGCCAGATTATTGGTTGGCTAGAGACAGCTGTTAAATATCTGAGGAGAGCAAATGACCAAGAAAACTACTTAGCACAGAGAGAAGATGATTTGCCTGACATTTCTGGAGAATGAGTCAGCTTGAATGCTAATCGTGAGCAACCTGCTTCACTGAAACAGTCCTCTATGCACTTTGTAAACGAATATACTCCTTGAAAAGTAAACCTGGACAACAAAACAGGTGATACATCAAGAAATTAATTCTTGACATTTTTTTGGCCATAGGATGAAGATGGTGAGGTAATAGATCTAGAGTATTCCTACCTGGAATACTCTAAACTGTAGAGTACTAGAATACTGTAGAATACAGTACTCTAGTAGCAGAATACTGTACACTGCCAAGTTGCCTCCCAGTGGAAAATTCTTACAAAGATGTTCAGGGACCAACACCAACACAAAAAAACCAATCAAATTTATCATTATAAATGAAGATAGTGTTGTACTAACACAGCTTTTCAAATGTTTCCATTTTATCTCCTAGATATGGTACATCCTGGAAAGCATGTTGAGAATATTGAATTTCACAGTATCACAGTATCACAGTATGTTAGAGATTGGAAGGGACCTCAAAAGATCATCTAGTCCAATCCCCCTGCCGGAGCAGGAACACCTAGATAAGGTTACACAGGAACGTGTCCAGGTGGGTTTTGAATGTCTCCAAAGAAGGAGATTCCACAACCTCCCTGGGCAGCCTGTTCCAGTGTTCCGTCACCCTCACTGAGAGAAGTTTCTTCTCAGGTTTAAGTGGAATCTCTTGTGCTCCAATTTGTACCCATTACCCCTTGTCCTTTCATTGTTTGCCACTGAGAAGAGCCTGGCTCCATCCTCGTGACACTCCCCCTTTATATATTTATATACACTAATAAGGTCACCCCTTAATCTCCTCTTCTCCAAACTATAGAGACCCAGCTCCCTCAGTCTTTCCTCATAAGGGAGATGCTCCACTCCCTTAATCATCTTAGTTGCCCTGCGCTGGACTCTCTCCAGCAGGTCCCTGTCCTTCTTGAACTGAGGGGCCCAGAACTGGACACAATATTCCAGATGAGGTCTCACCAGGGCAGAGTAGAGGGGAAGGAGGACCTCTCTCGACCTACTAACCACCCCCCTTCTAATACAACCCAGGATGCCATTGGCCTTCTTGGCCACAAGGGCACAGTGTCGGCTCATGGTCACCCTGTCGTCCACCAGGACCCCCAGGTCCCTCTCCCCTACACTGCTCTCTAACAGGTCGTTCCCCAGCCTATACTGGAACCTGGGGTTGTTCCTGCCCAGATGCAGGACTCTACACTTTCCCTTGTTATATTTCATCAAGTTATTCCCCGCCCAGCTCTCCAGCCTGTCCAGGTCCCTCTGGATGGCAGCACAGCCTTCTGGCGTGTCGGCCACCCCTCCCAGCTTAGTGTCATCAGCAAACTTGCTGATAGTACACTCAATTCCCTCATCTAAATCGTTGATGAATATATTAAATAATACTGGTCCCAGTACCGACCCTTGAGGCACTCCACTAGATACAGGCCTCCAACTAGACTCCGCCCCATAGACTACAACTCTCTGGCTTCTCTCCTTCAGCCAGTTCACAGTCCACCTCACTACCCGATCATCCAGACCACACTTCCTCAATTTAGCCGCAAGGATGCTGTGGGAGACCGTGTCAAACGCTTTGCTGAAGTCGAGGTAGACCACATCCACCGCTCTACCATCATCCATCCACCGTGTTATTTCCTCATAAAAGGCTACAAGATTGGTCAAGCACGACTTCCCCTTGGTGAAGCCATGTTGACTGCCCCTCATAACCCTCTTATCCTTGATATGCCTTAAGATGGCACCAAGGATAAGGTGTTCCATCACTTTCCCAGGAATGGAGGTGAGGCTAACCGGTCTATAGTTACCCGGGTCCTCCTTCTTGCCCTTTTTGAAGACTGGAGTGACATTTGCTTTCCTCCAGTCCTCAGGCACCTCTCCCGTTTCCCAAGACTTGGTAAAGATGATGGAGAGCGGTCTAGCAATGACCTCAGCCAGTTCCCTCAGCACCCGCGGGTGCATCCCATCTGGACCCATGGATTTATGGATATCCAGATTGCTCAACTGGTCTTTAACCCATTCCTCATCGACTAAGGCAGACCGCTCCGTTGACCTATCTTCATCCGAGGTCTCAGCGGTACAGGGCTCTTCAGGACTGCCTCCAGCAGAGTAGACAGAGACAAAGAAGTCATTCAGTAACTCTGCCATCTCTGTATCTTCTGTCACCAGGGCACCCGTCCCGTTCATCAGCGGGCCTACATTGCCTCTGGTGTTAGTTTTACCTGCCATGTATTTGAAAAAGCTCTTTCTGCTGTCCTTGACCCCTCTCGCCAGCTTTAATTCCAAGGAGGCCTTAGCCATCCTAGCAGCTTTCCTACATCCTCTAGCAGCAGCCTTATATTCTTCCCAAGTGGCCAGCCCTTCTTTCCATGACCTGTAAACTCTCCTCTTCCACTTGAGCATACCGAGCAATTCCCTATTTAGCCACGCAGGTCTCCTGACCCTCTTCCTTGAATTCCTACGTGTCGGGATGCTCCGATCTTGAGCTCGGAAAAAGCAGTCCTTGAACGTCAACCAACTATCTTGGGCCCCTTTCCCTTCAAGCAGCCTAACCCACTGGATTTCCCCTAGCAATCGCTTGAAGAGGCCAAAGTTTGCCCTGCTAAAGTCCAGGGTTGCGATTCTACTTGCTATTCTACTGACCCTACCACACAAGATCCTGAATTCTACCATCTCGTGGTCGCTGCAACCAAGGCAGCCCTCAACCTTCACTCCTTCAACCAGACCCTCCTTGTTAGTGAGGATGAGATCCAGCAGCGCACCTCTCCTGGTTGGCTCATCCACCATTTGCATGAGGAAGTTATCATCCATACACTGGAGGAATCTCCTGGACTGCGGCTGGGTTGCCGAGTAGTCCTTCCAGCAAACATCAGGGAAGTTAAAATCCCCCACGACGACCACGGCCTGTGACTGTGAGGCCGCTGTCAGCTGCCTGTAGAAGGCCTCGTCAACTTCCTCACCCTGATCCGGTGGCCTGTAACAGACCCCCACAACAGTATCGCCCCTGCCAGCCTGCCCCTTAATTCTCACCCACAGACTCTCGACTCGATCATCAACTGTCCCCGGACAGAACTCAACGCATTGTAGCTGCTCTCGCACATAAAGAGCAACCCCACCACCCCGCCTGGCTGGCTTGTCTTTCCTGAAAAGGGCATAGCTTCCCCACTGTTTTTAAACACAGAGATTAAATAGATGAGCTGTAAAAGGAAACAAATTATACTAAAAGAAAGTAAACCTCAAAACCTGATAAAGTACAATGAGTGGATGCCATCTGCAACCCAGATTTTCTGTCTACAGTTCCATTCTTCCTTAGGAAAACTACCAGAGATTTCCTTAATTGTTTAATTAAGAAATGTAAAGAGGCAAATGACACTGTATAGTTTATTAATTTGTACATTGCTTAAAAAATATTTCTATTTGTAAAGTTCTATGGTACAAGAAAAGAAAAAGCAGCATGGCTGTGTTTTTAAAAATTGCACCCAGAGTGTCCAGACTTTAATTTATGTTTTATTGGTCAATCTCAAAGCTAAAGTATATTAATCAAATTCTACTTTAGGAAATACCGATTTTGTCTATGAGCTCCAGACTCAGAAACTGTGATCTGACAACAATAATGATCTCTGGAAAGCAGAAAGTTGTTGATGCTGACTTCTTGAAAATTTCATATGTCCTTAGGCTTTGCCTTGAGGTAAGCCCTTGAGTGAGTTACAATCACTAACAATTACTTTCTTCTCTTCCCACCTTCTTGGTCAAAGCCATGTTTTCCTGTTGCATTTATCAATTTGTACTTCTGATTGACAGGACACAGACCTGTATTTTTAATGAGATTCAAAATTTGTTCTGCTTTTAAAGGTGAACTTTGAACTCTTGTTATGAGCATCAATCCTGCAAATATACATATAAATGGTCTTCATGCATGAGTGGTTCTGTGGAACCAGAAAAGAACTTTGGTGAATTAAGCTAATCACATACATAAGTGTTTGTACAACTGAGCTAACATAAGCTACTGCTTCCAAGAGCAATTGCCCCTTGGTACACCCTCCACACACAAAAACAGAGATTCTAACATTCCCTTATATTATAAGGATATTGACATGGCAACTCAGAAAGATGCTGATTCAATAATGTGCCATATTGTAGCAGAACTTTGCCTTACAGTGCCCACTGCTCCTGGGACTATTTCAGAAATATTTACCTGGTGTATTCCAGGCAAATTGAGACATACCTACTATGCTCTGAGCAGGCATGAATGCACATGTGAGTTTCATGCAAGCTGCAGTCTAGGATAACTGCTGACAGTGCAATGCTACACTAATGAACCCTTCCGAGAGACAGAGCTCAGGAGCTTCTGAGAGAGAGTGCTATATCAGTGCACTCATGTGGCTTTTGAATCAGGGCCAGCTTGAGTCCAGCTGCCTTGGAGACCAAGAGTAAACACACATTATAGATATAGCCCTAAAGGTACTATGGGGCACCTCTAGGCTTTCTGCCAACACACTACACCAGTGGCAAACACAACAGGCCACTGTGACTTTGCTTACCCCTCCTGACCGGCTAGGCCGCCTCCCCATGCATTCCTAGTGAGTTGGAACTCCAGGCAGGAATGCAGAGGCAAAGATTCAAGAGATATAGCTACAAAGGGAATTCCCCTTAACCAGGAAACTTTTATTCACCCCCTACCTCTCTATGACAAGTACTCTACACTGAAGGTTAAGCTGAAGTTTGGCACATACTTCAGTGCTGAACTTAAACATTTTGTGAAGAAAGGTTAATTAAACTGTTCATATTATTCTTCTGCTTAGTTAGAAAGGAAATTATTATTGTCATGCATCAACAAACCAATATAATAAAAATACCATTCCTGATCTCATTCAACCAAAACAAACTAATCTCACCTAGCATTAAACACATAAATAATAAAAATTAACATGCAAGGGAATGCAGAAGTTCCCTTTTCAACAGCAGGAAACAAATAGGCTCTTCCAGAGTGCAATTCATTTCATCTTAAAATATGTAATTGTGGTACATGTAATGATTCTTCATTGACTCTGAAGTGTCAATATGATTAGACTGACTGATGTTGCATGACCCAGCTAACTTTTAAAGATCTGAATTATGGCAGATGCACTGGTATTAAACTTCAATAACATATAGATTTTTCATATTAGAATGACCTGTTATGATTACCAAGTCTTACTCCACAGCACAGGAGGAAGTACACAAGGAATATTAGATTGAATCCAAGAAGTTTGTTAATATGAAATAATCAAAATATCAAAATAATATTGCCAATTATCTGGAGATTTTCTTATTGTCTTATCTATCACAGTATCACAGTATACTAGGGATTGGAAGGGACCTCGAAAGATCATCTAGTCTAATCCCCCTGCCTGAGCAGGAACACCTAGATAAGTTTACACAGGAACGTGTTCAGGTGGGTTTTGAATGTCTCCAGAGGAGACTCCACAACCTCCCTGGGCAGCCTGGATTTATGGATATCCAGATTGCTCAACTGGTCTTTAACCCATTCCTCATCGACTAAGGCAAACCGCTCCATTGACCTGACTTCATCTGAGGTCTCAGCGGTACAGGGCTCTTCAGGACTGCCTCCGGCAGAGTAGACAGAGACAAAGAAGGCATTTAGTAACTCTGCCATCTCTGTATCTTCTGTCACCAGGGCACCCATCCTGTTCACCAGTGGGCCTACATTGCCTTTGGTGTTAGTTTTATCTGCCATGTATTTGAAAAAGCTCTTTCTGCTGTCCTTGACCCCTCTCACCAGATTTAATTCTACGGAGGCCTTAGTCATCCTAGCTGCCTTCCTACATCCCCTAGCAGCAGCCTTATATTCCTCCCAAGTGGCCAGCCCCTTCTTCCATGACCTGTAAACTCTCCTCTTCCACTTGAGCATACCCAACAATTCCTATTTAGACACGCAGGTCTCCTGGCCCTCTTCCCTGACTTCCTACGTGCCGGGATGCTCTGATCTTGAGCTCAGAAAAAGCAGTCCTTGAATGCCAACCAACTATCTTGGGCCCCTTTACCTTCAAGCACCCTTGCCCATGGGATTTCCCCTAGCAATTGCTTGAAAAGGCCAAAGTTTGCCCTGCTAAAGTCCAGGGTTGCAATACTACTTGCTATTCTACTGGTCCTACCACACAAGATCCTGAATTCCACCATCTCGTGGTCGCTGCAACCAAGGCAGCCCTCAACATTCACTGCTTTGACCAGACCCTCCTTGTTAGTGAGGTTGAGATCCAGCAGCGCATCTATAGAAAGATACTTTTTATTTTACAGGCTAATAGCAGTAAAAACAAATAAGCTGATTGCCTTTAATCCTGAGGAGAATAATGATTTTAACCAAAACCTCCCATTTCACTGGCTTTCCACCTCACCCACTGAATTTCACACACACAAGGCCCACAGAAGTTTAGCACTGAAAGGCAGCCTATCTTCTGCATGTCTTCTTCATTGTTGAAATGAATAAGGACAGAGTAGTCCTCTAACACAGTATATGTACACTTCCCTTGGAAGTTAAGCTGAAACCCAGAAAAATCCCTAATCTAGTTTTATGTACTCACCTTTCATTATATAATTCCCTTAGCTCCTAAATAAACAGTGTGAGAAGTAGGCAAAAGATTCCAGCCTTGAGCCTTCTGGAACAGACCTTCTCAGCTGAGATATCTGCATGGTGACAGCACTGTGACAACATGACAAAAGTCAGTAGGAGGTCACAGTAAAATGTCAAAGACTGACACTGAAACCCTGCAGGGTGGTATATGTTTTAGTCTGTGCAATTTTTTCCTTTGGTGTGATGTTTACTCAGGTCAGGCTTGCATCAAAATAGCGAAGATGTGAAGAAAGTTTAGACTTCAATTTGGGATTCAGCCTTCTAACTAAAGCTTTATCTGACCTAGCTAAGACTGTCTGTATACTCATAAATCATTTCAGGTGCTCTCTTTTCCTAAACATGAAACATTTAGCAGCTGCTGTCACTGCTGATGACCTCCTCAAAATAATGCTAAGTAGGAATATTTGCAAAGCACTTATTTTTCTTCATATTTTCCCCTCTTAATTCTACACTTTCATAAACACTTCCAGTTGGCAGTTCTAAAAGGTAGCTTTGATCTGTAGACATAGGTGTATGCAGGTGTTATGCAAGATTCTTCATAAATATTTGGAAATCCAGCTTTGACAAAAATGGCAGTGTCCGTGCTTGTTGAGTTACAAGCATATATTGCCAAAGAGTGTGTAGGTCAGCACAACTCCTTGTGTTAGCTGTTTCATCACATGAATGCATTTCTCTATGAACCACTGCTATAACCACCAGCTTTTTCCAGCAGGATCAACTGATGCCAAAAGCCAGGATTTTGGAAACTTTGCTAAATTTCAAAGACTGGCTCAGCTTATCACATATTTTTCTTGTTATTTTACAGCCACACTTGAGGAGTTGCTTTTTCACTGCTGCTTGTAAGCAGAAATTTGGCTCTTGTTTGGTGGTCCTCAGCAGGATCTCATTTGTCTGTGATATATCTGATATATTTGATATTTGATATATAAGATTCACTTGTCTGTGATATTTAAGAAAGAAAAGCCTCAGGTGGGTATTTTGCCAACTGGTAATTACCATTCTAGGGCCCTGGTTTTGCCACATTGGATAAGAATGGAGATTAACCTTACTTCCTTTAGTATAAGGCAATGTGAGAAATTCTTTCAGAGTAAAATTTCACTGTTTTCTAATAAACACACCTTTTTGGTTTTAGTGATAAATTTTCAGCTAGAAGGTTATCAGTCTCTGCACTTTAACAATTTCATGGTTGATTTCATGTAACAAATATTTATCTTCTTTTAACCACTGCAGGCTGGGCACTTGACAAGATGAGGCATTTCAACAACAATCTCAGCCCCTTGTGAAACAAGGTTTCTCTCAGTATGACGCAAATCTTAGCCTCTTCATCAGCACTTGTAAAACAGTTGACTCATACACCTGACTCTTCCTATGCTTGCTCCTCATATAAGATCACAAGTTTTATTCTCCCAAATAAAGATCAAAGTAAAACAAAAGACCTAATGCTTCCATAAGAAGACAGCCTCCAAAAACAGTGTGCAGCCTGGATCTTCTCTGAATTCTTTGAACTGCATATGTACTCTATTTTCATGTAGCTTACTTGATGAGATTTTTCAGGCTGATGGCTTTGTGGAAGTATTGCTAGCATTCAGATTAGTTTCAAGAATTCTGTCTTAGAGGACCTACAGTTTTTTGCTGAAAATATTTCTGTATCAATACTTGTCCCACTTGCAAGTGTATAACAAGGTTTGGAATGCATTCATGCTGCCCACATGGTGCCAAGCCTGTGACCATTTAGCAGTGCTCCTCACAAAGAGCAAAAATATAATGCAAAAAAAAGTTACATCACCTGCCAAGGGGACCTGGGGGATTCCACTCGCATGCAAGGTGTTTCCTTCTTTGGTTTCAATTTGTTTTTACTGTTCAGGCTAGCAGAATTCCCTCACGTAACCTCAGGTTGATTTCATTTTCAGGGTGGAGCACTGCCATGATTATTTTCTGTAAACTGCTTAGAGTGGGATTGTGAAATAGAGGGTGAGAGAGCTCAGCTGTGCAATTCTGGCACAATGAGCAGTTTCAAGGGATCAAAATCTTTGTTATGATTTAGGGTGAGTCACTTTGGAAACTATCCCAATTTACATAGAAATCTTCCCCACACACACTGTTATTCATTTTCTATTCACTGGGTACTGCCCGTTGAAGTGCAGAATCTTACCTATAAGAGACTTGTAAGACAGCTCAAGGAGCAGGGTCGTGTCAAATACCTTTTTTCCTTGACAAGAAGAAATATTAATTCCTTCTTATTTCCAGGATAATTGAATTGGTATGAGCTGATTAAACCATTTCCCAAAGATCTGGATCTCACTTTAAAGTGTAAACTAATTCAATATAACCACAAAATACTGCTACTGTGAACAGTGGATACTATGCTGTAGAGTATGGAATCATGGAATCAACCAGGTTGGAAAAGACCTTTAAGATCAACAAGTCCACCCATTCCCCAGCCACTGCCAAGTGCCTCTGTGGGTTTAGGCTGGCTCTTGAACTAAAGTAAGACACTATTAGTTTGTAGGGCGCACTAAAATGCCACCCCGAGAAAATCAGACTTCTGTAGATGAGGATAGATATCTACAAACATCCAAGAGAAACTGTTTGCACGAGTATGTTTTTGTTTTTACTTTTATTTCACTCAGTGAAAAAACACGTGACTTCCCACTACTCACAAGCTGGGGCAGCTGCATTTGACCCCCTTAATTTACTCTGGATTGTGGGATGCTGTCAAAACAAATAATCAGATATGCGTACTGGCTGCCTGCAGTAGAAACCAAAGAAGAAGATGCTAAAGCCCAGGAAGAAATTCACATCTCCAGGGGGAAAAACAACCAAATCACCCCACCAGAGAAAAGGCACAGAAAGGTTTATAGAATAACCATGAAAAAAATCAAATTGTTACTGGCTGATATATTGATCATGATTGTTGAGAAGCCAAACCACTGTGCTACAAAGAAAACTACAGGACACATAATATATTATTGAGAATAATGGAAACATGCAAATAGTCATTTAATGTAGTAGCTCTTTAAGAGGTAAAAAGAAATTACATTGGGACAGAGTGTGCTGTCCCAATACACACCTGCAAGTAGCTGATCATTATTTACACCAACTTCAATGCTATTATTTATGGCACCAGTGCAGCCAGGTACTTAAAATGCTGTGTAACTTTAGCACTAGGAAAGATGTGTATGGACGTCCTCAGAATTGCAAATTGCACAGTCTTTATTTCAAGTATATTATTGAATATTATTTAATATTCTTAATATTCACTTGCCAGTCACAGTCACTTTCTGTCTTGACTCTTCTTGCAAACAAAATAACATTTTATTTTCAAGAAAGCCTTGTCAAAAGGAGTTATTGCTCAGAAGCCACTATAATTAAAATAAATAAATGACAGTTTTCCCTAACAGAGAAAATGTTCCACTCTCGGCAGCCTCTTTCTATTTTCACTTAGAATCACATCCTAATCAAGAATGCCTATAGTTCAGCACTTCAACTGATTGCATTCTTAGTATTCAAAACCAGATCTTCCACCTGCCAGCTTGTTTAGCTGAATGATTTGCTCATATTATTGCACTGCTTGTACTTACTGTTTTGTGGGGAGTTTGCTGTTGATCAACACAAATTTCATATTATCATATATCACTGTCACCTTCAGAGGCAATTTAAATAAATGTATGTAGCCATGGGGAGGATTGCATTGTGCACCCAACCTAGTTACAGAACAATTAAGCTCACTCTGCAGGAAAACCAGCAATGATTTGATTAACTTACAGTAGCAGATGTCCAATTGTATTTCAGCTTGAAGCACAGAAAATATCTGGATCACATTTAAAAGACCAAAACCACAGTCATCTGTCTCTCCCAACAAAGCTGCAGTTAAATTTAAATATATAAACAAGTGTTTTCTAGTTACCAATTTAAGGCATTTTCAGAATAGTCAAAATGGCCTGGGGTTTGTATTATTTTACTGTAAACACTTTTTTTTTTTTTCAAAAATATTTGTTCAAGCTACAGTTATTTTAAAATATTTTTATGCTGCTGACAGCGTATTATATTTATTTAGACTGACAACTGAAAGTCTTTTGCAAAAAATTTTAAAGTTTCACTCTGTGGTGAAGCAAACTTTTCCCTTACGAAAAGATGTTAAATTACATTCTATTTCAAAAAATTCTACAGCTTTTCTTGGACTGCATGCCTGGGTCTTGTGGGCTGCTGCAGTTTCTAATATTAGTGACTAATCTCTCAGAATCCCTAGGAAGACCCTTCTTCCTTCCAGAAATCTGAATCCTGGATCTGTCCTACAGAAAGTAATCTTGGTTACTTTCCACATGATTCTCTTGGCTCTAGTGCTCTGTGGATGTATTGTTGCAAAGAAAAGGAGCTATGAACATTATTCAGGCAATCTGATATAGAACTTGCTATGATGAAACAAGGATGAAAATTAAAAGAAAAAAGAAAGAACAATGAGTAATTCATACTGCTTACTCTACAGGACTGCCAGTCTTTGGCATCTTCAGCAGTTGCTAAAGAGAAGGTGCCTTGATGTCTATTAGAGCTGCCCACTGTAAGATAGCCTATTTAATTAGCCATAGCGGTGTTTGTATACATACTGCTTTCATTCTGTTCAATGTTCCAGATTTCTTAGAGAGATATTTCCCATTATTTAGAACAGTGAAGGATATCTATGGTCCTTTGCAGCAGTTCAATAAGAGGTTATCATGGAAGGCCAGGCCACAGAGGCAATTGAGCAGAAACAGGGTATTAGGCCTCTAAACGTAACTTGCACAACTCACCCTGGAAAGCAAAATCCTTTCTTCTCAGTAGAAGGTTTTGGTGTTTGATGGGCTTTCATATAGTTGCAAACTCTTATAGGATAAAAGTCTGAATTTATAAACTGTCCTACTGAGACTTGTAAGGAGAGAGGAAAAAAAGTTAGGTACTTCTAGGGGTTTTGCAAAGAGGGAATTCAGGCTGGAAAGGAAGTGGTCACAATCTTCCTCGGCTCCAGAAGGTTCAGTGCTACAGAAAAAAAAACAAACAAAGAACAAAAAGTTGCACATTACCAGAAAAAAAAAAAAAAAAGAAGAAAAGAAAAAGCCCACTATTTGATAAAAAATAACTACAATAGACAATAGACAATCTTTCAACAATTTTCCCTCACATGACACATTTCATTAACATTGATTTTTTTATTTTGATATTTCACTAGCAGAATTGCATTGCCTTCTTCCTTACCTGTCTCACATACACACACACGCACACATACATACACTTATACACATAAATCTGTAGTAGAATGTAATAAACTAACATTGATTTGAACAAAAATTAGATGGAAGTAAGATAATGCAAAAGTAGTAGTTGCTGAGGTAGACTCCACCTGTGGTCACTAACAGGCATTCAAAAAATAAATACTTGCTGACTATTTCTGCAATATCTGCAATCCATTCCTACTCAGAAAAAAAAAATACACCCAGAAGATTTTTATTCATGTGCTGCAATGCTTTACTGAAATAGTAATCTGCCTGGCTTTTGATATTTTCTTAGAGCTGTGGAGGAAAGAATCATGTCCCACTTCATATTCCTGGTTGCATGGTCACAGCTCTTTATGGCTTCTTATATTGCTGGCTGAAATCATACACATTTGCGTGTCTGAAAGCCTTTAAAGAGCAAATCAGTTCACAGGCCAGTTATTTTGTAACATCAGTGTAATCAGTATTGCACAATAAAATAGCATAAAAATTAAACAAAAGGTCTAACAAATGTACAGAGTTTTAATCCACTGAAACAATCTAAACAGAACACATCAAAAGGTATCCACTATAGAGAAGGATGAGTCATGTTCCACATTCAGGTGATCAATACAAAAAGATCATTATGTGTGAAGCTGCAAGAAGTCTAAATGATGTAATGACCAAGTGGCTGATAGAGATTCCCAGAAGTTGTCTTTCAGGCCCACAGCGATTGGATCATCTAATATAAAATGACAAATCAATGCAAATGCTATAAGTGTATCTGTTGTCCATATCTAAGGTCCCATGATTTTCAGGTGAATTATATTGTTTACATCTTCCTGCTAAGGGCTTCTGTATTCTGCACTCAGTTTCATTTATTCTGACCTGGGAAACACTGGGAACTGTGAGGAGATCAATTAAAGCATTAGTCGCCAAATCACTTTAAGGTATCACTTAAAGCTGTTCCAGAGGTCAGGTCTACTAGCATGCTCTGGCAGTGGTGACCGAGCATACCAGGCTGTATCAACAAAACTATAGCAAATAGAGAAAGGAAAGTTATTATCCCACTTTACTTGGTACTTGTTAGACTACATCTGGATTCTTGCACTCAATTTTAGCCCCCCAGAACAATAATGATGCTAATAACTGAAGCAAGTTCAGCATAGGGTCACGATGATAGATGTGGCTAGAGCTCTTGGCCTTGAGGAAAGTCTGAGGGAGCTGGGCTGGTCCAGCCTGTAGTAGTGACAGGACTGACCAGCAGCTTCCACTACCCACAGGCATCAAGGAGATGAAGCCAGACCCTGCACAATGAGGCACAGGTGAAAGACAATAAGCACAGATCAAATAAAAACTGATTCCATCTGGATGTAAGGAAAGGATTTCCCCTGTGAGGATAACTAAGCATTGAAACAGACTATGTAAAAAGGCCAAGAAATCCTCACCTTTTGTGGAGCTGGCAAAGTTCTGAGCAGCCTGACAGTTTTGTCCCTGTCTGAAGCATGAGTCCTCCAAGGTTCCTTCCAGCCTGTTATTTGGCAGTCTGAACCAGACAGCTAATAAAGTGGGTTAAATAAGAATGACAGTGCATAGAGCAAATGATAGATGGATGGACAGAAAAAGGGAGATACTATTGCTATGCACTGTACTTTTATAGTCCTTTGTTTATGATATTTTTCATTCATTCTGAATGAATGACCATAGCAAATATGTCAGTGCTGGTTATAAGATTTAAAGGTCAGTTGCTCTCTTCTTCAAGAGAGAGGTTTTGGCAGTTGAGAGGAAGGGGGTGTTTGTGTAGGAGCTTAATATTATTCAGAAATATTAATTTGCCACCATAACTTGGATTTCAAGGTGTTTAAGAAATCTGGTGGAGCCATAGGGTTTATTGGTTTTGTTTTAAACAGATTAACAAAGGATTAAAAACAGCAGATTCAAGTAAAGATGCAAGAAGTGTAATCATCTGCAATTTTACCTTCTAAGAAAAGTTTTGGTGATACTCAGTACAGACTAAGTTTTAAATTAGCATCTATTGTTGCACACTCTGTCCTTCTTCTGCATGACTATCAGATACATTTTTTCTATGGTTTATTTTTCCGTTGTGTATTACTCACTAGCTCATTCCTTCCACATTTAATTGAGCTCCTTGGTTCATAGCTCTCAAGTCATTTGTATTTATAGAAGACCATCATTTTAAGCATTATATCCTCTGGTCTTCAAGTTAAATTCCCTCTGCCCCCAGAAGAAAAAAAAATAAAAAAAAAGAAAACAAAAGGGGGGGATTTGTTATTTTGTTCCAGAAATAATAGTCAGTAACATGAACATGACCAGTAAGACGATTTGAGGGTTTCAGTGATGTTGAATCTAGATTAGCTTAGAAATGACATGAGAAGTCCACCTTATCTGGAAGAGATGGCAAAACTCATCAGTTTAACACATAGGTGAGATCCATGCAAATCTGTGGTAAACATAACTTGCTTATACTACACTTTTAAAACAAGTTAATTTTGAATCTTTTTTAAGTTTTTGATCCTAGTTAGGTGAACCCATAATGGTTACTTGGTACCAAATTCAAAACCCATTTTAATTACAGTCCAAATCCTCTGGCCAGATCATGAAGCAACTAACATACCACTAATTGAAAACTAGGGTATATCTACACATCAAAACAAAGGTGCAATAAGCATTGCTACTTTAGATGGAGTTGCCAAATAATATAAAAATAGACCTGACAGCATCATGGAATAAATACCTTCATAGGATACAAATTTGAGCATATAACCATGAAACTCCAGTGTACAGTTTCATAATACACTAAAATTCTGCACCTTCACCCTGATCAGAAATCTGTGGCAACAGCTTTCAGCTGCTATTGTTATCTTATCCCAGCTATATTCAAGAAAGCACAGTCAGACTTTGGCTTAGATATAATAGCCATACCCTGTTTCAGTTTCAATAGAGAAGCAGAGCACTGAGTTTGCATAGTTGAAACTATTTTCACCTGCTGAGACTGGAAGAGAGGAAAACTGGCAAGCAGAACTGGAGGAGGGAAGCACTTGCACAATACTAAAAGCAGAGGTGGGAACCTCACAGGATATTCTTGGCTTTAAATGGTCATAATAGGATAAATAGATGGTATACAGCATATGCTGCAACTCAAGTCACAACTAGACCATCTGGTAGACAAACCAACAGTTTCAGTGAATAGTGAATTCACAGAAAAGTAAGAGAGGTCATGCCTTTGTTAGCAATTTTTCTTGCACAAAATGAAACAACAGAAATTACAAAGTATTTAATGATGAATGAAAACACACCTAGGAGTCATTTTAAGGAGAGCAAAGAATATCTGGGGACACTACTGAGCAAGAAAGACCATCTCATGCTTTTTCATATCAGGGATACACAGAATATTCATTTGCAGTAGATATTTTTGCTGCTCTGAGACCTGTGCAGAAAGCAGAGATCTTCAAAACCTGACAAATTTTGTTGTTGGGTGTCTTTTTTTTCCCCTTATTCCCTGCAGTAAGTTTTATTGCCAGGTGAGCTCTTCTGTTAGGATCTCTCAGCCCCATTTAACAGGCTTCTACATGTTCCAGAACTTGAAAGACGCACCCAACATATCATCATTGTTCCCATCATTGGCCACGTTGACACTGGCTTCCTCCCAAATCAAACATGAATGTCTTTTTTTTTCCTCTTTTTTTTTTTTGAGTTTCTGCAAAAGGGATTAGTCAGTAGTATACAAAAAACCCAAATCCCCCCTAAGAACTGAAACAAACAGAAAAACCCACAAACCAAAACCCCGAACAAAACCCCCAGTTTAAAATAGCATGTAACATACATTATTCCCATCCTAAGTATTCAAAGTGCCCAAAGGAATAAAAATCTAAACAGAGCAAGTAGGAGACTCATCAGGAATAGTGTGATGTGCGTTTTAGGAGAACAGTTTAAACCAAATAAAGGCATGTAGTTCAGATCTCTGATACTGATTAAATGTATTGGGGTTACTCAGCAATGTCTTCTTATTGGCCCTAATTCAGCAAAGCACTACACAAGGCTAATTAGGAATACAAGCATGAAAACAGGATTTAAGCTTTAGAACAACCATATGGGTGCTTATAGCATCTTACTAAATAAGGGCTTAGAGCCTTAGTTAGCAACTTTATTCATACAGAGTTTTACATGTAGTTTGCTAGAGATGTCATCCCATCAATCTAATGATTTTTTTTCTTTTGTGTTTTTATATGCCACATGGCAAAGTTTCCATTTCCCCCTATACAGGGGAGGAATTTGAGGGAAGAAGCCAGTCATGCTGTATTTGGGTGATTTCTATGCTTACATTTGACACATAGAAATAGACTATTTCTTTGTTTATATAATTCATTTATAACTCTTAGAGTTTGGTATCCCAGTAAAATAAAGTGTTGTAAATGCCTGCACACTTTTCTGAGTGTTTTGGAACAAGACTTGAGGGCTGGAAATGAGAGGAACAGTGTTGTACAGCAAAAGACTGCTGAGAAAAAAATACTCTGCATTAAAATGGCACTGTACAGTCATTTATTGTTTCTAAACGATTTCGAGATAAAATGTGCAAACAGGGAGATGGTTTTCCTAACTGACAACTCTGCAAACACAATGTCTGTGAGTCAAGCAAGAGTTATATAACTAATTAAAAACAAATTAATTTAATCAAAAACATTAGGCACTCCTTACCTATGTAGCTGGATTATCTTTTCAGTTTTACCTTTATCATCTCCCCTCCTGCTCTACTGGTTACACCCACATCTTATTTCTTGTCTGAAAATAAACAGTTCTTTTGGGAAAGGAAATGTGTCTTTGCATGTGCAGACACATTACCTGTCTTGGTTTAGATCAGGCACAACTCTAATGCAAATAAAATCATCAGTAGAAAAAGACAAATATAAACAAAGTACATAGGCAACATGCTATTTGTGTACATTATTAAAGGCAACTGATTTGAATCTCCTCAGTCATTTATTCAGTAGACAAATACTTTCCCAGCACTTGTGGTCAGTCATAGTTTCTCTCCATCCAGAAAATGCAGCTTTTAGAATGACATAAGTTTACAACTCGAGCAGGTGAGTAAAGATATTTTAATCAGCCTAGTAATCAGCTTCTGAAATCGGACACCTTCGAAACTGGGTGAGGTTTATAAGGAGCATTGGGAAACTTCATATTGCTTCAGAACTTTGAAGATTAATTTTATTGCAATGAAAGCCAGAGGGTTTACAAGTGAACATTAAAACCAGACAATGTTTAATATAAAGAATAAATCTTGCAGACGCTGTACATAATTTCTACTTTGGGATTATTATTTAATGACATGATGGAATGAAAGACTTTGCTTTCATTTGCATGATATTCTCTCTTGGAACGGATGCTCAAGGCAAAATCCTGGCTTGCAATGCAAGGTTTGCCAACTAGGGAAAAGAACACAGGTAGCCTCTTCCTTTTCCTCATGCACCTGTACAGGTCTGGGGTAGGATGGCGCCACGTGTACTGGGAGACATGAGGAGTGGAGGGATGGCCCACAGTGCCAAAGCGAAATTAAAGATGTGGTTTACTGCACTGGTTTGCAGAAAAGGCCCCCTCCCTCCACATATGCCTGTGGGAGTCTGCCTAAGGCCATGTCTACACCACACAATAGAGTGCCATGATGTAAACCTTGAGCTGAGAGACCTCAACTAAATGCACACCAGGCCAAGCCAGGTTTTGTGGGCCTAGAGACATGACATGTACAATAGTTTGTGCTGTATGCAGGGCATTTACTATTGCCAGAAGCCCTTCCCCAAAGAAATGACTAACAGCTTGTATTTTCCATCAGAAAGAACTGTCCATACTAAATCTAGAACTGGAAGCAGGGGGCTGGGGAACACAAAGCAACGATGCCTAATATGGCTGCGTGCAAACTTTCAAATTGGAAAGAGAAGAACCAATGGCTCTTCAGATTGTCCTTGTGGCTATGCCACTTCCAGACCCAAGACTGCCTTTGTGCAGCAAGCTTATAAGTCTCTGAATAATGTTCCCAAGAAACTTCTTTCCCAAGAAAACTTAGATAAAAAATGGGTGCCAACATGAGCATACATACAAAGATTTTAGGTAACTGAAGTGAATACTGATGAACCTTGCCTTGTAAATCCCTCATTCTCTTGATAAGACAGAATAGGAACCTCAGCATTTCACCTTATTTAATTCTTGGTTGGTGTTTTTTTTTATTTTTTTTTTTTTTTATCTAAAGATATGACAAGATTTAAAATAAAATAAAAAAGAATTAATTTCAATTATCAGTTTAATGGCATTAGCAATAATGACCTAACATTGGGTTAATATGAAAACTAATCCTTAAAAAGAAAGAAGAAATATTAGAAGAAAAAGAATATAAGAAAACAAAACCAAAATTATTCAATACAAAAAGAACACCTTGACCGTTACTGTAAGTACTTACTTCAATTAAACTTAAAGTCTAGATTCATTAAGAAAAAAAACAAATGGGTCTGTCTGTAAAAAACAAACATAATTATTTGACAGAAAGAGCAGCATGAACTTCTGTTTTATTTACTTTTTTTTCTGCAACAGTTTGCACCCTTTGATAGACACAAACTTTAACCCTAAAGTGATCACAATTACTCAAATGACTGTTGTGTCTGACATATAACACAACTCCTGCTCCTTCCCACCAGAAGAGCTCCAATTCAGAAAACTTTCCTGGCAAGGTCTTAAAAATTGTAAAAAGAGTAACTAAGTAAAAGATGAGGCTTTTCTGTATACTAAAGCCTACGAAGCCATCGGGATATTCTGTCAAAGTACATAATCAGTAAAAAAGCATGAATAACAGGACATGCTTACTCACCTTAGCATCTGTAAGGAGTGAGAGAAGGTAATATATTTGCCAACTGAATTTGTAACAGAAAAGCCAGTGAAAAGCCTCACTTGGTTGCTGGGGCAAAGCTACTATAAGACCAATCATACCTCTCATTTGTAAAAGAATTCCGGAAAGAGAAAATAGTTCCCCACGTATGTAATCTACATTCACTTCTTTCCACGTTTGTGGGAAATACAGGGAAGACACAGAAAGAAGCAGAAAAGAGCATGAGGTCTTCAAGCTGCTAATAAAAACTGAAATATGGCCCAAATTATCTTTTTCAAGAAAAATGCAAAGAAAATCATTGCACTCCCACTTACAAAGCATATACTTATGGATATTTGTATGTTTCATTTGAAACAAATGCACCTTTTCCAAATTTTATTTAATTGTATCATTTGCAACTATCATCTTGCTTCACAGAATTACCATGCATCACAAATGAAGAACTTCCTTCCTTATCTGTTCTTAATTTCTTCATCACGAAATGTCATATCTGTTCTTGCAAATTTATGAAAAAAAAAAAGAAGAAGAAAGCTGTCAGAGCATTAGAAAGTAGTCAGAGTTCTTCCTCGTCCTTTTCTTGCTTTTCATTGGGAGAAGAAATCATTCCTTTCACAGAAAGAAATCATTTTATGCTAAGACAGTTGTACAAGTGTACAATTGGAATGATTAAAAAGACAATCCAGCACTGTAAGTCAGGCTAAGAAGATTATTTATTAACCCTATTTGGTTAGAAGATCTCTTTTTCCAAGTTCAAAGCTTCCTCAGCACTCAAGGCACTCAAGAAAAATGAGCTTGTGTGTGAGAAAAAAAAAAAAAAACAAAAACAAAAATTAGTCTAAAAATGATGTTTGAGCAACAACAAAATGTCCAAATTGGAAGTCTGAACTTATGGTGTGTTTGCCCAGATTTTATCTGACAATTTTTCTACTAGTTGTAACAAAATACTAAAGATAGAAAACTGATGTAGCATGTGACTCTATTCCTGGAGTGGCTCAGAGGGTAGACGAGTACTAACCACAAGTATTGTTGCTGGCACCAGTGAAGAATCCCTAACTAATATAACTCACTAACTCATAGCTGAAAATTGAGCCATACTACTCCTTGTGCAAAAAAAATATTATTCCCTTTTATAATATTTTTTTCTTTTTTAATCATTGTAAACATCACAAGGGACCAATCAGAGTTCTAGACTGGAAGATTATTGCTCTCAATACCCTATCTCAGCATAAGAGATAGTGTAACTGGTGCCATGCTTTTGGCTGGGATGGAATTTACTTTCTTCCTAGTAGCTAGTACAGCACTGTGTTTTGGCTTTAGTCTGATAACACTGATAATGCTGATAACACACCAATGTTTAATTTTTGTTCAGTAGCACTTACCCTGATCCATGACTTTTCAGTCTCATGCTCTGCCAGTGAGGAGGGGCAAAATAAGTAGTGAGGAAGCAGACAGGACACCTAACCCAAACTAGCCAAAGGGGTATTTCATACCACAGCGCATCATGTCCAGTATATAAAGTGGTGGGAATTACCTGGAAGGGACCAATTGCTGTTTGGTTCAGTCTGGGTATCGATCAGCAGGTGCTGAGAAATTGTATTGTGCCTCACTTGTCTTTTCTGGACTCTCATTTCTCTTTTTTTTTTTTTTATTTGATTTTTCTCTATTATTATTAATTGTTATTGTTGGTTTTCTATTATCACTATATTTTACTTTATTTTAGTCATTAAACTTTTCTTATCTCAACTCACAGGTTTTGCATTCTTTTGATTCTTCTCCCCATCCTGCCCAGAGGATGGGTGGAAAGGGGCTGAGAGAGTGGATGTGTGGGTCTTAGTTACCATCTGGGGTTAAACCACAACACTGCCCAGTGATGTTTCCCTGATTATTGATATATCACCAAACATACACAATGTTTATACTTCCCATATGCATTACTAAGTCCACATTATAATAATACTGTGATGTGCTTTCTCTAGAGATAAAAAAAGGAGAAGTCTGGGAAAATATATCTTGTGTGGGAGCAGTGAAAGCAATGGATGGAAATACAGCTGGAGTCTTATGACTTACTTCGTGAATGTCCCTTCTGAACACATAACATTCTTACAGTAACAGGAAAAATGGAATACAGCAGAAAAGTCTCTGCACTCAGAATCATAGAATAGTTAGGGTTGGAAAGGACCTTAAGATCATGAAGTTGAAACCCCAACTTCCTGATTTCAGCTACTAGTTTATCTTTAGGATCTGCAAACCAAATAACATCACCAAAGATCAAGCTCATGAAATGATACTCATCTATGGCCCATGGAAATATACTTGATACTGTTTGTGGTGGGTGTGAAATGCAATAGTTTGCGAGTTTCTTCTCCTTCTACCCCACGCTGTTTACTCTATTGCTACCCTACTATGTCATGTATTATACAACAGATAGAAAAAGTAATTAGGAAATGAAGAAACAGGAACAAAGAGCATGTCTATACATGCTATGTTGGCTGACATTATGAAGCATTCTCCACTGTAACTGAAACAGTGTAATCTTATTAACTTCTTTGGACTCTAGAAATTTGAAAACAAGTCTCTAAGAGCTCCATAATCATTTTCATGCATGCAAATTACAGCTGTTAGTTGAATATTTTTACCTGTCTCCAATATCAGAAACTTTCAAAGCCAAACTGTTGGTATCTCCCTCCACTACAAATTATTTCAGAAAACCAAAAGTAGAGTTTTACAACCTTCATTTGATGGTATGTAAATTAAGTATGATAAGTAAATCTGTGAGCTTTTGTTGCACTAATTCCTGTCAACTCTGCCCATATTCATATTTCTTATTATCTGATGGAACTTTTTCATTCAAAGTCTCTTGAAGGTCTGAAGCCAAAGTTTAAAATGTCAATGCAAACATTTACCCTGACTATGGGTAAGAATATAGTTCTCCATGTAACATTCCCTTCTATTTCAAAAAGCTTTTAAACTTTTAACTTGTTTATATTTTTTGATTATCATAAAAGAAAAAGAAAACACCCAATAAATCAGGTTGAATACAATTAAGCCACAGAAAGGAACTTTCATTGAAGCTTAAGGGGCAGCAGCTTTCATTGAAGGTTAAGGGGCAGCAGTGACTTTTGTCAATAATTTAAAACATTTAAATCAATGCCCAAACATCAGCACATGGACAACCTGACTTATAAAATCTCTCATTTTTCATCTTATTAAAAATTACCACAGAGACTCTCTTTCCTCAGAATGTAATTGCCTAACACCTGTTTTTGACAGGTCATGTTCATTATACAAGTATCTTTATTCATATGTTACAGAAAAAAAAAATGGAGATAAATACAATGTTGGACAGAGCCTTGAGAGACATGGTCTAGTGTGAGACATCTCTGCCCATGGCAGGGGGGTTGGAACTTGATGATCTTAAGTTCCTTTCCAATCCAAATCATTCCATGATTCTATATGTATAGGCCTCTATGCATATAACTTTAAGTGTGTACATAGTTGCATATATTGGCGTGAGTCTTTGAAACCAGATTTGAGCTAGACGCAGGTTGACACCTCCTGTCAGGAAAATTACCATGGCAAAGCGAGTCTCCCAGAATGACAGAAGCTATGTGGAGCAGAGGAAATACTTATTTGGAAATCATGATGTGGAAATGGACTTGAAGCACTCTTAGATGAATACATCTTCTGAAGATCTGCGAAGTTCTGACTTTATTTAAATGCAAGCAATCTTCAGATTATTGAGGGGACAGAGGGAGATGCGTTCTGCCATCTGCAGTGTTAAGTGCCTGCCCCTTCACCTCTGACTGATTTGTCACCTGTCCCCTGCTCACCCACAGTCTGCAGGTGGAGTTGTTACATGAGCACTTTCTACACTACTGCAGTCCAGACTGAGTTTGAAAATGTCTCATTTAGCATGAGAACAATGGTACTTGCATTGATAGCATAATGGCTTGGCTTCGCAAGCGAAGATTTGGGAAGGGCTTTAACCACGCTTACTACAAGCACGATGGGCTACTGACGTATAAGAAACGTCATGCCTGGAGGGACTGTTTCTGGGACAGCCTCAGCTAGAAACCTCAGTGTTTCTAGCTGCCTGTGCTTCTCAGGCTTCCTGCACTGGTTACTGGAACTAATTCCTGTTGTTTAATATTAACCATCTTCCATAATAACCACTTTTCAAAACTCTTTATTCCTCTGGTTTATACAACATTCTGCAATGGTGAGTATCATCAGGGGAACTTTTTGAGACTTCTTCCTCACTAAATCCTGGCTATAAGGGACTATAATGCAACTCATGAAGCTGTTGCTGAATGGGAGGCCAGTAACCTTCCTGAGAGGACTGAATGTCGTTGCCATCACAAGAACAGCAAGATTTTGGAATGTCTGTTCATGCTCTCGCATTTGTTTGAATCCATCGTTAGGCACTTAATTATAGGAGAAAGAAACTGATAACCTGTCCATACTGAAGACAAGTACCAGCAAACCGGCAGAGCTTTCAATTTATACCAATTTCCATTTACTCCAATTTCCACTTTGGAAATTACTTTCATTTATAACAACTTCACAATTTGTCAGAGTTTGTATCTGAATAAAATGAACTATGCAGTAAGGAACACTGTTGGTAAATCTATGCAACCATGTTTCAGCCAGGATAGCCATGTTGCTTAGTGCTGTGACTTTTAATATGCCTAATTTCCTTAGTTATGCTGACAGAAATTTAGCATATAGACTAGGCTTTGCTTTCATTTCTTTCTTCTTTTGTTTTGCTTCATTTAGATCAAATTTCCTCTTAATTTACCCAAACCAAACTAAAATAAGCCTTATGTACTCTGAAAAAAATGTATTTCTACAAGTTTAATTAACCTTCTAGAAGAAACATTAAATTAAACAAGAACATCTCTGTGTAAAGTACACAGCAGAACACATAAAAAATAATTGCAATATGGATAATTTTGTAAAATGTGTCTTGAAAGTGATACAGAAGAACCACTGTAATGCTCATCTTTGAAGAAACATGGCGACTCAATTTTTATAGGAGGCTGTTTGTTCTCATTATAAGTTAAGCACACGAAAGAAATCTAAAAATTGTAGCAGTGCAGTGAGACAGGTCTGGAGAGATGCTGACATTAGATGTCAGGACTGCAGGCCATATAGTCAGTGTGCTGCTCACAGAAAGGATCAGGGGAACAGGGCATGCCAGGGGAAGGGCTGATGCTTGACAAACAGAATATTCTTCTTTTTGCATTTATATTGGCAGTACTTTTTTGAACTAGTTTTTGCTGTGTTTATAAAGATATACCCGGTAGGCTCCTAGTACACATACCATTATCTATTTTAACTACTTGTCTCCACTCCCACTGTTTCTCTCCTCAGTGCTGGACTTGATCCTATAATTACTGTAACAACTGTCTGTGTCACAGGCTGCTTCTGTAATCTTGCATAGCATTTAGCCAAAATAGGGCTTTGATACTTCTTGGGGTCATTAATATAATACAAACAAATAACACAATTAAATATTTATGTGACTTTTCCTTGCAATGTTTGATAAATTTTATATATATTTTTTATGAGATCTTTGGGCCTCAGTTTATAGCTTTATTAAGATCACGCCAGCATCTTTCTGGAGGGTAAGAGCCTTTTCAGCTCTTGTGAAAGGCAACTGGTAGGAAAACAGTATTTTGCCCAGAAGTCTCTTACTGACTGTAGAGTATGTGAAGAAGTGGTTGGCTATAAGTATTGATAGAGAAAAATTATGTATCTCAAGGGGTTTTTTTCCCACAGTATAGATTATTACATCATGGGAAAGCAAAGCTCTGCAGTATTGTAGAGGTTTCTAATAATAACCAGCTTGTTCTTGTTTCTTGTTCTTCAAGAACGGTTGTTCAGACCTCTATCACAGACTGTTCCTTTTACATCAGTGAAAACAGGTCTTTTCAGGAGCTTCAGAGATTTGGGAAGTTTCTATGAACATTTGGGTTATAATTATATAGTAAAATTGCCTACCTTTTTAATTAAAACCTATTAAAACCAAATATGTCTACTTTTGCCCTGCAAAATTATTTCTGTGGTTATTTCTTTACTCTCCAAGTTCACTAAGATCTTTCCATGAGTTAATGACTTACTTTTGCTATTACAGCAACTGAATTGCATGCCCTTCAACCACCTTGAGGTATACAAATAGCTATTAACGTGTGTTAGTCATTAGCAACACACCGGTTTAGGCCTTATGTGCTGCACTGAAATAGATATATTGGGAAATTATGAGCTTTGAATTCTTCTACTTTATGTCATTCTACAGAAACTAGAGATGACTTGCCATGCCTCAGTTGCCATCTATATTTAGTAATTCATGGTTTTCATGAGTTAATGAAAAAAAAAGAAAGCTAGATTGTATTTCCAAACTTACGAAATCTGTGTTGTGTTCCCACAATATCAGGTGTATATGCAGCATGTGAAATACCTGCACCATTATTTATGACCTTCAGAAATGCTGATATAACAATGTATATTCAGTGTCGAGTACAAAACCACCCAACTTCTGTTGGACTCCTTTGACCAGAGAAGTATAAACTTCATGACTGTGTACACTCTTGATAAGGACACAATTGTAATACTTATATAAGAATGTGATACAGAGCACAAGACATGCCTGTGAAAATCTGACAAATAGGACTTCTGCCAGTGCACAGCTGCCAACACTGCAGGGTCTGTAGGGTACATATGCTTTGCTAATCCCTGTCTTTCCCTTCCTGTCCTTCCCTGTCCCCTGTCCTGGATTCAAGAGGTACTGGGGCATACAGGGTGTCACAAGTCAGTACCTGAACATTAAATACCTATTTTTAAGTACACTGTGGGTTCCCAGGCTGGTTCTCAGACCTTATAGAAAATGCAGGGAAGGGGGGTTAACTTTACACATTATCTTCTCCTCTGAAGTTTAGAACCATTTTTTCAACAGCCACAGCTCATTTTGCCAGTTTACAGGGTCTTTGCTGAGGTTTTATTGTCAGAAAAATGGAATACTGTGATAAATACAGTTCTTTTGTTCCTTTTAGAGTTGGAGTACCTTATTCTACAATATATGCAGATTATCAATGCCTATCATATTAACCTGCAGTACCACAACAAAGACAAGTAAACAAAAAAAAAAAAAAAATTAACTCAGGAAATGCTATAGACATTCACATAAAATTACACATAAAGGTCCTGTTATCCCAGGTCCAGGAGATGAGGAGATGGGTTTATACCATGGTGCACACCGGAATGAAATACCTGCTATACTATTTATTGTTGCTGTTCTCCAAAAGAGCTTTCCCTGTTTATTTAGTTTATATAAAGCTTTCAAATTGTTATGGGATGTAGAATTGAAAGAAATCCCTCCACTCATTCAATATAACCCCCTGATTTTGCTAGCCATTTCATACGATTTCCTATAAATTGAGGTGGGCAGAGGTCAGCTCATGAAGTTTAACCATGCCAAGTGCAAGCTTCTACATCTGGGTCGGGGCAATCCCAAGCACAGCTACAGGTTGGGCAGAGAAGAGATTCAGAGCAGCCCTGTGCAGAGGGACTTGGGGGTGTTGGTCAAAGAAAAACTGAACATGAACCAGCTTCAGTGTGAGCTCGCAGCCCAGGAAGCCAACCGTACCCTCGGCTACATAAAAAGGAGTGTGACCAGTAGCTCCAAGGGGGTGATAGGTTCCTCTACTTTGCTCTTGTGAGACCTCACTTGGAGTATTGTCTGCAGTTCTGGTGTCCTCGACATAAAAGGGACATGGAACTGTTGGAAGAAGTCCAAAGGAGGGCCACGAAGCTGATCAGGGGACTGGAGCACCTCCCATATGAAGATCAGCTGAGAAAGTTGGGACTGTTCAGCCTGGAGAAGGCTGTGTGGAGACCTCATAGCAGCCTTCCAGTATCTGAAGGGGTCCTATAAAGACACTGTGGAGGGACTCTTCATTAGGGACTGTAGTGATAGGACAAGGGGTAAAGGGCTGAAACTTAAAAAGGAAAGTTCAGGTTAGATATAAGGAAGTAGGTCTTTACTGTGAGGGTGGTGAGGCATTGGAATGGGTTGCCCAAGGAAGCTGTGAACGCTCCATCCCTGGCAGTGGTCAAGGCCAGGTTGGACAGAGCTTGGGTGGCATGGTTTAGTGTGAGGTGTCCCTGCCCATGGCAGGGGGGTTGGAACTAGATGATCTTAAGGTCCTTTCCAACCCTAACTATTCTATGATTCTATGACTGTAGACTCAGACGCGTTTCCCCCACCTTGAGGAGCAGCCCAAGAAGCCTTAGTCAGCGTTGGTGCAGGCTGTGCCCAATGGCAGCAGCCAGCCAGGGGCCCTGCACCTTCCAAGGGGTCAGTGCAACCACACACACCTTTGGTCCCTCGCCTGTGCTCAGCCCTGCCCGAAGCTGCAGGGAGCCTGAAAGAGCCGCTCTGCCAGGGCAGGGAGCACATGCGAGGACAGGTGGGGGGCCCCAGCACCCAGCACCAGCACCCCCTGACCCCTCCAGCCCTGGGAACCTGGAGCAAAGGGAAGCCACTTGTCTGCCAGTGCCACGTGTGCTCACAGCAAGTACAAAGAGAGACTGGATCAAAAAAGTGTAGAGAAATGTATTTTCAGAACAACAAACAACACGAGAAAACAAACACAACAAATCACAACTCTTCTACTTAAAACTACAACTATTCTATGAAAAAACAACACTCTTCTGAAAAGAAAAAAACTCTTCAGTGAAATACGACAACTCTTCTATAAAAACCTTCCAACACCGCAAAACTCCATCTGGATCATCCCTGGAAACAAGAAGCACAAGGTCATTTCAGTGAGGCTCCTGATGAGTCATTGTGTTTGCCACAGCCCTGGGACACGCTGGGAAGAGCAGGATTCTTCTGTGGGGCACAGTCCTGGCTGGGGCTGGGAGCTGGACTCTATGTGATCACACTTGGCTCCCGTGGCCCAAAGGCAGCGCAGGGCAGCGCAGTGGTGGCACTTGTGCTGCCAGGATGAGACCACCAGGCACCGTGTCCTTGCAGTGGGGCTGTCGCACACAGCCCCAGCCCCAGCATGGCAGCAGGCAAGCCAATCTCACTGCTGGCAGTGGATGGGGGGCACGTGCTGCCTTACCACTCCTCAGTCCACCTCCATTTCCTCCATCTCTTCCAACCACTCATCAACCTCCCTTGCCTCATCCACCTCCACCTCCATCTCAACTTCCATATCTTCCTCCTGCTGCAGCCCCCCTTGGGTCCTGCTGGGAGCTTCCTCCTCCAGCTCTTGCATGTGTTGGAACAGCCTAAGGCAAAAGCCAAGCAGAAGAGTGCATTGGTGCTGCCCTGGGCAGCGAGCAGAGCTGTGGGATGAGGGTCCAGGCACCCAGACTCCTCTCGCTGCCCAGGCAGAGCTGTGGGGCATTGGGGCCCAGCCATGACCCAGCAGGAGCTGGCGGGATGCCGGAGGCTCCTTGTCCAGCAACACCCACGAGCTGTGACAGGCCAGCACTTGCAGCTGGAGGAGCCTGTGCCTGTTCCGCCTCAGCACCTTGCGGGGCGGTAAGGGCTTGAGGACTTGCGGAGCAGAGAGGACAGGGGTGAGCGACCGTGCTCCCTGCCACGGGACCCAGGCACAGACCCGGACCCGTGCCTGCCTCGGTACCCACGGGCTCCTTACTCTGCAGATGCAGCCCTTGGTGTCCTCGCTACCGCAAAGGCTGGGCTGGGCTGCCAGCAGGACAAGGGTGGTCTTCCTAGGGGGCTGCATGGGGGTATCAGGATAGGACCGTGGATCAGGGAACAGGAGACTAGGGCAGGCAGTAGGTTAGAAAAGTAGAGAGTCAGGCAGAAAGGATCCAGGAAGGGTAGAGGGAAGACAGGACAAGAGCAGGGGCAGGTGTGAAGGTCTCTCTGTTGCGTGTCTCACTGGAAACGGGCCGTTGCCAGTGGAACATGGGCTGCGACATCACAGCTCCATGAAACAGAGTTCCGGAATGGCTGCGCAGCAGGGCATCTGGAGGAGCCCTGAAGGGGCTGCAGTACATGGGGAATGTGGGGCACTCCTAACTTTACCTCTTGAGATGACTGAAATACACTCTTGTGCTTAAATAGACAATAAACTGGTGGAATGCTGCGCTGGCTGGCCAAGTCTACAGGGCCAGGGCCATCTCAATGTCCTTTTCACTGTCCCACAATCACTTTGAGAGCAATCTGAGCACTGCTGACGTGCTACAGTTGGGATGAAAAGTTATGTGTAAAAGCGTTTGACACTGTCCTGCACAACATCCTTGTCTCTAAATTGGAGAGACGTCACTTTGACAGATGGATCACTCCGTGGATAAAGAACTGGCTGGATGGCCACACACAAAGAGTTGTGGTCAGTGGCTCAGTGTCCAGCTGGAGACTAGCAATGAGAGGTGTCCCTCAGGGATCGGTGTTGGGAGTGGTCTTGTTCAACATCTTTGTCGTGGACATAGACAGTGGGGTTGAGTGCGCCCTCAGCAAGTTTGCCAATGACACCAAGCTGTGTGGTTCGGGTGATATGCTGGAGGGAAGGAATGCCATCCAGAGGGACCTTGACACGCTTGTGAGGTGGGCTGATGCCAACCTCATGAAGTTTAACCATGCCAAGTGCAAGGTCCTACACCTGGGTCAGAGCAATCCCAGGAACAGCTACAGGTTGGGCAAAGAAGAGGTTCAGAGCAGCCCTGCGGAGAAGGACTTGGGGGTGTTGGTGAAAGAGAAACTGAACATGAACCGGCTTCAGTGTGCGCTCGCAGCCCAGAAAGCCAACCGTATCCTGGGCTGCATCAAAAAGGAGTGTGACCAGCAGGTCGAAGGAGGTGATCCTGTGCCTCTACTCTGCTCTCACTGCCTGCAGCCTCTTCAGACTGGGAAATATATGAAAACTTGTTCTCCTTTTCCTGTTCTTAATGACCACCTGTTGGAACAAGTCAGAGGACGGCCACAAGGCTGATCAGGGGATTAGAGCACCTCCTATATGTCCAGGCTGATTCTGTGATTCTAAGTTAATCATATTCTCTCATTTGTCTGATTTCCAGCCTCAGTTACATTATACCACTGTAAACTTTTTTCTTTTATTTTTTTCCTTTTTTGTATAATCATTATGCAGAAATGTTGACAACATTGTTGCAAGTGTGTGGGGGGCGTATTTTGGTTTTGGTTTGATTGGTTTGTGGGTTTTTTTTACTCCTTAACATTTATTTCACTTGCATTTCAAGAGATCAGTAGTCTTCCTGTCTCAAGGTTAGTTTGGTCAAACTATGTAACTGGCAATCTGAATTTCCCATTTTAGGTAGACACAAAATCCCTTAATAATTCTGGTGGCTAGCTCTAATATGAATGTTGAATTCTTGAATATGTGTAAAAAAAAAAGAAGCCTACAACTCCCTGGTGTCTAATTCCTGTCTCAAATATTAAAAAAAAAATTATTTGCATGCAGTTTTCAAAGGCAATTGCAGTTGCTTTTTCAGTCTCAGTTCTAAAGAGAGCGAGGGATAGTTTCTTCTATGACTATGCTGCTGACTCCTAGTTCTGCATAGACTCTCACGTCATTAAGGTTCCTGTAGCCCTTGCACTCTTCTTTTTTTTGTATATGTATTTTGGACCTTTCAGTGACTAGTATTCCACAATATACTAGCTTTATTATATACTTCCCTTGAATAGCATTCTGTTCTAGACTTGAATTGCCTTTCTCAGATATAATTACTTATATAACAGTTTTCTAGATGGCAGGGGGGACAGGAACAGGACAATTTGTTCCATTATAATTTGGTTTATTTGCTAGATCTAGTAAATATATCACAAATTTATAATTTTATTGGATAGGAAAATGATTAGCGACGATACTAAAACTAATGCATTTTGACATGTGTCAGCACTTACAAAAACAGTGTTATTGAGACTCAATTGTGTTCATTAAAAAAGGCAGAGGAGCAACTTCTAGTTCTGATAATATCCCATTATATTTATAGTCAGAGTACTTGTGCTTCTCTGTAGCCATGTTTAATGTGGTAGGCATAAGAATGCAGGTGATTCTGGCACCTCATCAGGGGAAGCAAGGTGCTATATAGTTACATGTACTTATGTATGCTTATGTGCTCATAGGATGAAAAACACCTCCGAGTTTTGCACGGTACTATTCTGAAATGTCCATTTGCATAGCCTCATGATGCCTTTCTGGACGTAGTCTTTCATTTCCTTTGTCTTCAGCTAAGCAATATTTCTGATCCCGTTTCTCACTGCCTGTAGCCTCTTCAGACTGGAAAATCTATGAAAACTTGTTCTCCTTTTCCTGTTCTTAATGACCACCTGAGGCAATGGTGTGCTATTGAAGAACACTTAAAGCCATTTATTCATTCATTCATTCATTCATTCATTCATTCATTCATTCATTCATTCATATGCTTCAGTGATTGTATGAAAATAAAAGATGGTTCTGAACTAGCTAAATCCTTTCAAATAAAACATGTAGCTTTTTAAGATTGCTTCAAATCTTTCATTAGCTTAGGTTAACCAAAAGTTAGCTTTGGAGTGTCTAGTTTAGGAAATAGCACTGACCTACTGTGAAAGCATTCAGACATAAGCTGGGAGAACTGGCCTGCTGGGCCTCCTATAAGGTAAAGTAATAAGCATTGTAAACTGGTTGGAAGCAATGGCAGTTATAGATGATACACCTGCTCAGTTCAGTGACTGAACTCAGAAGGGCAAGAGAAAGATGATGTTTACCCTTGATTTTTTATGCTACTCTTCACCATAGGTTGCTATGAGAAAATATACTTCCCAAAGGGAAGAAAAGTAGTCAGCCCTTCCTAAAAAATATTAGAAAAGTATGAGGAACATCTATGAATTTTGATCGATAATCTTGCCAAGGACAGAAAAGATGCTTTCATTAATAGGGCAGGAAGAAGAATAACATTAAAAAAAAAAAGAAATCAGCAAGACAGACTTCTTGCCAAATCCTGATTCTGAAAGTTGAAGAAAAGTGCAATAACCTGAGCAAAAACCTGCTTTAGTTCAGACTGTGTTGACCGTGATACCTAGATCATCAATTTTTATAATTTTTACGGCACACAGTAAGGGACGATTTCAGTCAATACAGCGAAAGCCATCAGAGAAGCTTTTAGACTATAGGGTCCTTTTATGATTTCTGAGGGCTTTCTGAGCCAAAAACTTGTATGTTTTTGAATAAATATCTGTTGGTATAATAAAAGATGTTATCTTTTCATGAAGGATATGCTTACTGGGAATATCAAACCAACATGGCTACAATCCTTCTGCTATAACTCATCTATGAAGGTATACTTGAAAATATAGTCTCAGTGGTTCACTGAAAGGTAGCATTTTAAATGTCCTATTTTTATGCTTAAACAGTGGATTAAATATTTATCCATTAATGCTTACCAATAATTGATTGTTCTTTTACTTTGATGCTAATTTATGTTAGAAAAAAAAAAATCAGACTACCTGCCAAGAAAGGTTGGAAACTAAATTATTCTAACATTCTATCTTGCAATCATAGAATCATAGAAGAATTCGGGTTGGAAAAGACCTTAAGATCATCTGGTTCCAATGCCCCTGCCATGGGCAAGGGCACCTCACACTAAACTATCTCACCCAAGGCTCTGTCCAACCTGGCCTTGAACACTGCCAGGAGTGGAGCATTCACAACTTCTTTGGGCAACCCATTCCAGTGCCTCACCAACCTTACAGTAAAGACCTTCTTCCTTATATCTAACCTGAACTTCCCCTGTTTAAGTTTCAACCCTTTACCCCTTGTCCTGTCACTACAGTCCCTAATGAAGGGTCCCTCCCCAGCATCCCTGTATGTAATCTGCATTCATATTTGCATCTACGCCCTCAACTAGCTTCTCATTCACATTTCTCACTCTAGATATAACCACTTTCCCATTTTGGAAAAAGAACAGGAAATATAACTTAGATATAAATGGTATTTGGTTGTCTGGTATGCTCTGCTGGCTACATTCCTGTTAGTGCAAGCCAGTATGCAGCTGGCCACCTGCTTTGCAATAAAGACACACTGCTTAATCAAGTTCAGCTGCTTGTCTACCTTGCCATCAGCTAGATGATCAGAGAACTCCTGACTGAATTCAAATGATAAAGAAAGTGTAAATGGAGTAGCAGCAAGGACAATCTACACTGAAATTCTCTGGCTCCCTTGATGTCTTCAGGCAAACTTCAAGAAACTTTGTGTATTTCTCTTACCACAAATCAAATACTTCAATTTTGTTTGTTTTTATAGTTCTTCAAAGTATTTTGGTATTGGTTGGTAGTTGTAAAATAAATTAACCCTGCTCTGCGCACTGATCATCCTCCATTTATTTCAATGTTTATTTTTGTTCCTACTTTCTTTCCACATGTTCCTGAAACATTTGACTGGGAAAACCATGAGAACATCTGTGTTGATAGTATCAGGAAGAGGAAGCTATTCCCTTTTTTATATATGAACCACAAGGTCTGCACAGTTCTAGAAAGATGTGGAAAAATAAAATTAGCATCTGAAAAGCACCAGACAATATTATTTGCAGTCTCCTTGCTTCAGTTTTCATTTCAGTGTCTTATAATTCTGAAAAAGGATAGAATGGCAGTGAATAGAACAGGTTTATGGAGATAGTGACACTACATTCTCCAAAGAGAGGCAACCCAGTCAAACTCAGTTCAGAGGAACCATCTCTTGTAGAGAAGGAAGTATATTTTCCTATCATATTCAGAATTATTAGTTCCGGGACTGAATGACTTGTCAGTATGAGTTTCTGGACACAGCCAGTTGAAACAGCTTTTTTTTTTGATTCGTCAAAAGCCTAAAAGTTCTGAAAAGGAATAAGAAAATATTTGGAGTCTTTTTCGGTCTAAGTTTCAGTGAATTAAAACGGATAAATGACTGAATAAACATTTTAAATCTAATTGCTTTTAAGAACATTTTAAGTGCATCTGAAAGCAAATAACCATTTCAAATTAGTGAAAAGTACTTGCTTCCCAGAAAATAACTTTGAAATCGCGTTAGTTTTAATCAACAAGCATGTGCTTCTTTGGGTAAAAAAAAAAAAAAAGTTAAATTGTCAAAACCAATTAGTAAACTGCACATTTGGCATAAAAACTATCAGAGACTCTGAGCTTCCCAAAAGCAAGAAGATTGTTCCAGGTATCCATCTGTTAAGTAAAGATGCTGGGCACCAAGACTGACGACTGACTGAATTCAAATATATTCTTCCTCTTCCCTTGATGTGTTCACAATAGAAAATAAGTATCATGTGCTATTTGTTCTTAAAATATAGAAAGATGCAAGGTAATAAAAGTTTTCTGCCACTGTAGTCTTTCTATCACATTTATACAGGACTATGAAATTATAGTAATATAAGCTTTGATAAATGTGAATTGCAATAGGATGAGGGTGTGGATGGCTTTCTTCCTTGTCATTTATACGTGTCTGAATATCGCTGTGGCTTTGGAAGAAATATTCACTATGTGGAAAACATCTCCATAGCATCTGAAAAGAAAGTCTATCAGAAAATTCCACCCAGTTCCACATGTTTCCTCATAAGAAAGAGTGATGGATCTCAATGTTTACAAAATTATTATTTTTGTGCATTTGGAAAAGCCAAGTGTGAACAGTATTTTGCTGCAGCTAGGACCTATTTAGGGCAAAGTTCATAAGTAGACCAAGTGTTATACTTCATTAGATCAACAAGTACAGACGAAAAATTTTGACAAGGTTTCAGGCACAATTCATACTTCAAACTCAGAAAAACAACCTGAAGAAGGACTTGTGTAACCAAAGTTTGCCTTTTTTTTTTCTTCAATTATACTTAGTAATGTAATATAAAATGCTATTTGTATTTACAAACCTTCCTGTTTTTTGTCTGTGAAAGGGACAACTTCTGTAAGTACTTCAGAATGAAAATCTACTCCGAATCACTTAATTCAGGGTGAAAATAATCATAATTTATACCACCTGTTGCTACTACAAAGTTAAACGCAGCTTTAAGAAATTAATCTTAGTCATTTTGTCAATAAAATATTTTTATGATTACTATTATTACTCTTCTTTTCAGAAACTTGTCAGAAAAAAGAAATCACGTATAAGTGCCTTAACAGATAAATAAAATATTTACTTATTTCACCTTTTTATTCTATGGTCCTTTATTATAACTGCCTATAAAATAATCTGTCATTTAAGAAATATATATAATAAAAAATATAGAAATAAAGAAAATATATAATGTTATGGCAAGTTATATTTCAGTACCTTAGAGTTTTCAATCTATTTTTTTCTATATTTGTACATAAATAACATTTTGACATTTTATATACGTAATATAACTTAGTATATCCATTACACAACTTTATATATGTTGCAGAATTTCATACAAAGATGACTTGAAGTACGACTTCTGTCATAGTTGTGTATAGAAATGTTCAGGGAGAATCTTTTGCAGTTTTGTTCTACTTTCTGAAAACCAGTATACAACTGCATGTCAGCAGCTGCAGATACAGCTACACCTATAGTGAGATTCTTGCTTATGTGATTAGGTTATTTGCAATGACAAAATTAACTGATATTTGTACTGGTAAAACTTTTACATTTATTGGTGTACCGGCACTTACTTGATTTCATAATGTAAATAAATATTTCAAAAATATTTAAACCTGCTTATTTGCATCCCTGCTCTTCTCTCCTGTGCATTTGCGTTGTTTGGAGTGTGGTTAAGTTGCTTGGTGCCTTAAAACATAAATCCAAAAGCTCTGTGGCAGTCACAGTACTTTGAGATGAGCAATGTTCCTTTCTAATCTTCAATGTATGAGTATTGAATAGAAAACTAAGAACAAAACAAGTATAGTACTTTTGAGACAGCATGGAGAGATCCAACAGGTACAGCTTCTTAGTATTCTCTTGAGGCAGCCAAAAGTCATCTGAATTCTGAGAGTAACCAGGCACGCATCATAACCTGGGCAACAGGGTCCAGATCTTCCCCAAAACAAACAAAAACCTTCATAATTCTCTTGAAGAAAGTCTGCAAGCATGGCCCAAAATATTCACTAAATCCAGATCCTCAATATCATGGTGGGAAGCAAAGCTGAGGCAATGCTCTATGTGTCCTACACAATTCATCTCAGAAAGCATGACATCCTTCCTTAAGTGGGTATTTTCTTTTCAATGTAAGGGAACTCACAGCTTCCTCTTCTAGCAGACAAAATCATCCCTAGAAATTGTCCACAAAGAAAATGTCCTTAGTCTATAACAATTAGCATCATATCAATAAAATAATTGGAACTACACTGATCTGCAACAGTTATAGGTTTTGCTACCAATGTTTGATATAAAGTAGTGCATATATGTGTGCAAATGTCTTACTGACTTACAAAGTGCATACTTTCATATTTTGCATTCAAACAGCCAAAGAAATTTTTGTTAATTGCTTCTATTTTAATCAGGCTGCCTCACTGAGGATTACTGAGAGACAGGTTTCTTTCTACAGAAGAAAGCCCAGCAGTAACATTTCCACTGATTTCAGAGCCAAGTGAATATAGAATCATAGAATCATAGAATAGTTAGGGTTGGAAAGGACCTTAAGATCATCTAGTTCCAACCCCCCTGCCATGGGCAGAGACACCTCGCTCTAAACCATATCACCCAAGGCCTCGTCCAACCTGGCCTTGAACACTGCCAGGGATGGAGCATTCACAACCTCCCTGGACAACCTATTCCAGTGCCTCACCACCCTCACAGGAAAGAATTTCCTCCTTATATCCAATCTAAACTTCCCCTGTTTAAGTTTTAACCCATTACCCCTTGTCCTATCACTACAGTCCCTAATGAAGAGTACATCCCCAGCATCCCTATAGGCCCCCTTCACATACTGGAAGGCTCCTATGAGGTCTCCATGCAGCCTTCTCTTCTCCAGGCTGAACAGTCCCAACTTTCTCAGCCTATCTTCATATGGGAGGTGCTCCAGTCCCCTGAGGACTCTGCACAGTTTGGGCGGGAAGCAAGCATTCCTGCTTCCTCTCAGCTACCCTGACATCTTGTAGCCTATTAATAGCTTCCTGCAGCTCAGCCACCTGCTGCAGGAGAACCTCCACCAGGGAGCACCGACTGCAGCCCTGCCCATTGTGCACCTTTCCCTCACCAGACCAGTGCAGGCACTCTCTACACCCCGAAGTCTGCGCTGCAGCCTCCCCTCTCATCGACTCTGTCTGAGTGCCTACGGTGGCCACCGCCGGGGCAGCCAGAGCAGAGCTCCCAGACCGGGCCCTGGTCATACGGCGAGGGCTCACCATGCCGCGCGAACTGCCTCAACCCGCTCTGCTCACCCGCCCTCCCTGGGGCAGGTTTTTACCCAATCAGGGCTGGCGCCGCTCCTCCTGGCTCCGCCCCGGTGAGTCAGCTGCTCGTGTCAGCGGAGCTGCGGGCTCCTGGGCAGGTCCTGTCGAGGACTTGAGGCTCCCTCGGTGGTTCTTGTCACCCTGAGTTGAGGCTCCTGGACGCTGATCTCCACCCGCTCCATGGCTAATTTAATTAGCTTATTTTTCTTTTTCTTTTTTTTTTTTTTAATCTTGTTCATTCTGTTATAGCAGTTATTGAGAATATGGATACTGAGACTAAAATATTTATTTTTCTTGACATGAAAGAATATAAGGTTTGCATCTTTTACCTTTTTGTACATTTTTTTTTTTTATGATTTCTTTTAAATTGTATACATTTGGTAATATCACAAAATGACCTGAACAAAGACTGACATGAAATTCACTTGACTGTGAAGGAGTCATGCAGTTGCTGAGTTCAGGGCACTATCATACAGCAGTGTGTTCAGCAGCTAGATTTTCACTGTGGGACAAAGAAGCACTTCTCACATCCTGGGTCAAAATCAGCTTTCTCCTGACCTCACAGTGAGACAAGACATTGGGATTCCACCTTTCTTCCTACTGTCAGTAATGTTCTAGTCTCTAGGGGAAGAGACCAGCTTATAGGAGCCAGAGAGATTAGATTGTCTCTACTCCCAGTAATGGGAGGTCCAGAACACTTGATTTCTCATGGAAAAACACGTCCCACAATTTAGACATGATCAATGTGTCTACCACAAGTTACAATGCATCTCCAAGACTTACAACTAAAAGCCCACACTAGAATTCATCAAGAAAAGGCAAGAACTGTTAAACATTTACACTGTGATTTGAAAATAAAATCAGTGAGTGGCAAATGAAAATGTTTTGCATCTTTCTGCTTTGCAGGTTGGTCTGTGTAGGGAAGAGTAAAGAAAGAATTAATCAAACTTTACCCTTTTATTAGCATCATTCAGTATAGCATAATTAGTGTTTTCTAGCATGATACAGCAAAAGTTCAAGGCTATGCAGGATATCTTCCTTTTCTCTCCTGGTATAACAGATGCTGTAGACTGTCATCCAAGTCTTATCAAATCAGTTATTTGATCTTTCTTTGATGGGTTATCATTAGATAGAATTTGGCTTTATTTTTGTAATTTTTATGATGAAATAATAGAAACCTGTAGACAAATATATTTCCAAAATTATTTCCAAGAGACTATAAATAGAAAATCTTTTGAATTCATTTTCTTCTGCGAAATATCACTGGTTTTGGAAAAACACCTTTGTTATTTCAAAAGAATAAATGTATTTGCAGCTTGTGACATTGTCATGGTCAAATAAAATTGTTTAAATGTAAGTATAGAAGATAATTTTCCTCATGCAGGCACTTGCAATTTTCCTAAAGAGTTAGCATCTTGACATTTTGTACAATAATAAGGACAAATGGAGAAAAAACAGAATGAGCAAGCTCTGTTCAAGTTCCAAAGGCACAGAGAAACAGAAAATGTAGATCAACTTATTGTCATTTTATACACATAGCTGTCATGTTATGTCTCCACACTTCAAAGTAACAAATCAGCAAAATGTATTATGTCAGAACTTGAAAGCTATAATAAATTGTAGTTGATACACTAGACCCTTGAGGCAATATCACAATCTGCACTTTCAAGCAGAGATATTTACTCTGCAATAAAGCAGAAATAGCAAAAGCTCGCAAGGCCTCGTGATCCTTGGCTTCCTGGGTTTTGGCAGGCTGTTCATCCACCTGACACAAATCTTCCCAAAAAGCAGATGATATAACAACAGAAATGTATGAACTTTTTCTGACTACCACTTTATCATATGTTGCAGAAAAATACGTGAGGGTTGAGGAATGGTCGGTCTGAAAGTTCAGTCCATGATTATTTACAATAGAGCATACATTAGTCTGAACGTAGTCGATGAACAGCTTTGCCATCTGTTGTTTAAAAAGAAAGAAACAGAAATAAGGAAGAGAAAAATGAGCTCCATTTGCTTCAGACAGCTTTGGGGTGGTCAAGCTAGAATACTTGGCACAGAAGATGTTTAGAATTGAAAAAAAGTTTACATCTGGGCTCTGCTCACAGCTTATTTATCTCATCTGTAGCTGCCTTTGTTATCCCAAGTACTAAAACGTGTTTCTGCAGTCTTCCTGTGTGCTCAGTGTAGCTAATCCTGGCTACCAAGAGAGGGGCTTAGGCTGCCCTGGACCCTCCATAGCTATGTCAGGCAGCCTGGGGCAGGAGATTCTGTAAGCAAGGCTTCCCCTGCAAACACAGTCTGCCAGAGCTCATATGGCTGCCAAGAAAGCAGCAATTTCTCTCAGCAAAAACAACAGCAGGGAATAGGTCTCCTGCATGCTAAGTAGCAACCAAGTTTTTGAATTACAGTCTCTTTTTCATCTCACAGGGCTATAATCTGTCCAGATGGGATGACATCTGGATCTTCAACAGTAGCAATTTTGGGAACCAGAGCACTAGAAGAAGGTGAGCTGTAGTTGCCACCATCATCAAAAGCGCTTATCTTGGCTGCATCCACCAATAAGGGGGACCCAGCTGGGGAGGTTTTCAGTGGTGGCAGAGGCCTCGACACCAATGTCACAAGGTGACTTGGCCTTACCAGTGTGGATAAGACATCAATTGCATTTGTACTGGAAGAAAATCCAGGACTGGAAGACAGTACAACCATGATGGATATTTTAGACTTATGAAATAGCTTCCTGTAGACTCCAGTCTGAAGCAGTCAGTTTGGGAATCTCTATCTGAAAGGCCTTTTACATCTACAGGTTTTTGGAGACATTTGTGTTAGTGAGGTATGTCCTACACATGAGGAAAGCCAAGAAAGGCAATGCTGTATGCCTTCCCCTAAACTTCATTATTATTACACTATCAAGAGAATATGATGAGAATTCAATATTTTATATAAATTCACCAGAAACACAATACAGAAACCTCCTTGAAAAGTTAATAAAAAGTTCTCTGGTTACCTTTAAATTCATCTTGCTTTCAACTAACTTGTAAAAAAAATTAAACTTCTGGTGGAATAAAATGTGTTTGAGACATCTCCTGAAGGCTTTGCTCATGTAAATCATCACACTATCTAGAAGACATTTTTCCTCAGTTGATTAGTACACTAATGACAATAGTCTTCATTTATCAAATTATTCAAGTGTAATGTAATGAAAGTTACTACTACAAGTTTAAACTTTTCCTCATATTATTTTAGACCTAAGAAAACAGGATACTGATTAAAAATTAGCAAATTATTTGAATCTTTGACCAAATATTGAACTGTTGACAAACAGAAGTTTTTAGAGATGAAAACTACATTTAATATCTTCTTACCATGAAACTTTTCCCTCTCTCCCTCCACCTATTTTTATCCATTTACTGACCTGTTTGGTTATGGCCTGGACTGAAAAGAAAATCAGGTGATAGATGAAGTTACAGGACAGAATTTCTAGCTCAATTTTTGCGGAATAATTTTTGTTCTTGATTTAGATAAGACTTAGCAAAGACTCTCTATTTAGGCTGAAATGAAATGTCAAACTTACCAAGGTTTGGCTGATATTAATAATCCCGGGCAACAAATGTGGAAGAGCTTGAGGGAGTTTCAAATCTCTACAGTGATGTTTTTGCACAAATATACACCAGGGAAGTTAGCTCATGCTAGCATACTCCTTCCCTGACTCATCTGTATTAGGGTACATCCATAGCTGCTGTGTGGGTAATAAAAGCATGCATTTGTGTGAAAAAACCACGCAAATGTGGTACAAACTATCCCTACCTAAAAGAAGAACATCTTGGTGTAATCCTTTTGTAATCACTGAACATTGACTTGGATATAGCTATACCTATTTACAACATGAAATGGTCTTTGTTTGCAATATTTTATTCTTGAGACTGAACCATTCCACAGAAAAGCTATACAGAAACCCTGCAAGAGGTTGCCAGTACAAACAGCAAATTGCAATTGAGTTTCCAGGGGTGTTCAGTCCCTGGAATAAGTCTGTGAGGCAAGAGGTAATGCCTCATTTTCCTTTTGCCCCTCTAAGCCATAAACAGGGATTTTAGTCTCAGGGTCTTCAAGTGAAATCGGCCCTCATATAAGATAAGGCATCTGAAGGCAATGAATTAGACATTTTTCATATGCAGACTGAACCCATAAATTAAACCAGACTTGCATTTTTACATTGCAATATTATAACATGTTATTGTGCAATTATTGACTTACAACATTTTCATCCAACATTCAGCATTGCTTGAACCCGGAATAAAAAATATATCTCAAACCCAGTTGATCTGGGGATTTTCTCATGGTACCTGTATGCTGGATACTATCTATAACTATGTCAGGTGTTCCACACATTTTTAAAGGCTTCCCCATTTTTAAAATATTCCATTCTTTTTATAGATAATTGCTAGACAGTTTCAGCCTTTTTTACCTCATTAAGACAGTTTAAGAAGGTCTTGAGGGATATCTTAGCCTCAAAGGGGAAATAAAAAAATATGTTGAATAATTAGGAAATACACAGTATTTTGCTTTTCAGCTAGTATAAAAAGGCATTACTCGTTTACAGTCATTTCAGATATCTGGTGCTAATAGTGAACTGAAATATTTGCCCTAGTTCCAGAAAGTTAGTTTAGTGTGGCTTTGTTTTAAAACATTCCTTTCCTTTGAAGTTGTTATATACTCCTCTACCAAAATGAGAAAAAAAAAATCTGGCATTTTCTTCCAACTTTCCTGCATCTTGTCTAGAAAGACAAATTCCTCAACTCATTTTGTAACCTATGTAACATCTATTACACATAATTATTACCCATTACAATGCTTTGGCCACAACACATCTTACAATTTGGATGAGGGGTTGGCCAATTACACACATCATGTGAGTAGGTATGCCAGCTCTGAACCTGACCTGTGGTCTCAAACACGTTTTGTTTCCTAGTCAGATTGGGGTCTGTGTTGTTGGATCCTTTGCATTCTGCTCTCCAAGTGGAACAATCACAGGACAAGAAAAGAAATGCTTTAGAACATTGTTATCTTTTGTCGCTATCTAGAAAGCAATTGTTTTTTAAACACATCTTTTTTTAGACTTTTATCTAGATTAAGAATTGATACCTGTGGGAGGGGGTTCACACTTTTCTGGAGATTTTTCTATTGCTTGGTATTTTTTTGCACATTACAATTATTTTTATATCAAACCCCTTTTTTTAATTAGTATATATATATATATGTACCTAATTTCTAAATCTTTATTCTGCAATCACATGTGCTCATCCAGTTTATACAGCTCAAACAGCTCGAAGAGCTCCACTTATTTTAATGTTAAGAAAGATGAAATATAGTGCTTTTCAGATGTCAGTTTACCTCAGAGATTTCCTAGCTTTTTGCAGAATTTGTAGTCAATGTATTTCTGGCAACAGCTCCACCATTGAATGAATGAATGAATGAATGAAATAATTCAGGTGTAGTGGTCCAAGTGAGGGAGATGATGCTGTCTTACGATATGAAACCTGTGCTTCTGGAATGCTCTTCTGTTTTGCAAAATCATAAAATAAGGATAAGAAAGTACTTAGAAAGGTCATCTTGTTCATCTGCCTGTCCCAAGGTTTGATTTACATATGGCAATCCTGGCAGATATTTGTCTAAACTTTTCATAAAGGCACCCATTGACATCAGCAATAAATGATTCTTTATTTCTCCAATGCAAGTGTATGTCCATTTTCACTTGTGAGCACACACAGAGAGGTGCTTGGTAAAACTTCAGGCCTCTGTATCTCTCATCTATGAAATAGCTAGTTTTTATAAAATTTTTATATGATAGCAACAGCACTTTAAAAAGCACAGTTTTAACAGATGGTCATTTTTTTCTGTGTGAAGAAAAGTGGTTAATAGCTATATTAGTCAAAGAATTAATAAAATAAAAGAAAAAGAGAAAACTCTCCAAAAGCAAATGAATGATGAAAGTAACTAGGAGTTCAAAACTGGCATATAAGACTTTTTTTCATTAGATTACTAACTAGTGAAGGCTGTGCTGACCAGAGAGAATGTGTCAGGTTCTTATTTGGATTAAGTTAAGACTATTCATAAATTGGCCCAACATTTAAGTCTACATATAAAGAGAAAAAGTGAGCTTGATATATTATGCCTGGCAGATCTTATTTTGAAGTATTTTTCTTTGATATTCAACACATTCATTTATAAAGATGATCAGTTTACATAATAGTAGTAAGTACTGCATTCTTTACATTATTTCTTTGGAAACAATTTTGTTATGAATGACTGATAGGGAAATATCAGGCAAACTCAGCAGAGCACCAATAAAAGCAATTATTCCTGTCAGAGCAAGCGGGATTGTTTCCAGTTATTCATAGTTTAGATTCAATCAGTGCATGTCTAATTCAGAGACAGACCTTTCACCCTGTGCTATGCTTCTGGACTCTCTGATTCTTTTTATCAGTTGTGATCATGACAGTGTAAAGAAATGGAAGATCATGCCTTACTTAAAACGGACATTTAGTTCTGATTTCTGTTTTCATACTACTCCGCAAAAGTGACCACTCACAGAAATGTCCTGAGGGAAATGCAGTGCAGTTGTATCTCAGATACTTATCTTACATTGAGCCAAAATCTTTAATGGAAGAGAAAGGAAATCTTTGCCATTCAGACTGTGTACACTGTTATTCTTGCTTTGATAGTCTGTGACTGCTCCATGACTTTTCAACAAATGCTTTTCATTTCTGATGCCAGTGACATCTGATAGTAAAATACAATGCATGACATGAGCCTAATGCTTTATAGAAAATACATCTACAAGCCCATCTAAAAAAAAAAAATAAATTACTTTTTATCCCTGCAAATCACCAATCTAGTCAATCAAAACTTACAGCAAGTTCCTGTTAATTTGAAAATATACTTAGCCAGAATATAATTTTGGATAGTGTAAAGTTGGGTGACTGTGGCTGGACTAAAATTTATTGTCAGCAGGAAGAAGATTAATTTCATTTACTCTCTTTGTCATGTCTCACTGGCTTCCTGTCTTTTTTGCTTGTTATCTCCAGTGGGCTGCTGCTGTCACTCTCAATTCACTTTCTACTCAGTTATTTGTTATCTGACGGATCTGTCTACACGTTTTTCCAATATGACATTTTTCCTCTCCTGAATCAGAGCTGCTAGCACAAAGCCTACACTATGGAAGAAAGCCTATGCTGAACTTAAAAATGTAAAGAAAGGAAGAATTACATTTATACAATTCCACGACAATGCTCCTGTCCAAGTACCCTGGCTGCCTGAGGAAAGCAGCCTTTTTTTCTTGTATTTTTTTCCATATAAATAAAAGAAGTGGTGATAAGGTATGAAAGCATGTATTTATAAGCTGCAGACCTTATGTCTCAGTCCTTGCACCTGTGGGAATGCCCAAGAATAACAACAGTACTCTGCTATGTTCAGAATAATATGGTACATAGATGAGGAGCTGTTAAGGATGTATTAGGCATGTTTAGCTGTATGAGGCAGTTTGCAAAGTGTTCCTGAATCAGACGATGTGACGGGTCCTGTGTGCAATGCTGGATTTTCACAAGATTACCTACTGTAAGGGGGCACCCACATTTCAAATGTTTAGCATATGTGTATATACATGTGGATGTGGATGTGCTGTTTCAATTACATTATCTCCAAGTGACCTGACATAATAGATTGCTCTAAAATACAACTCTGTAGACATTTAGGGACAAAATGGAAGGACCAGGGCCAGTCTGCCTTGTTCCTTCCCCATGGGAACAAAGGAAAAGCTATTGTACCATTTCATACCCCCTAGCTACACATACAGCATGTCTAACTGCTTTGCTAAATTGCCTTTAACAGTTGGGTTAACTGAATGAGTACACGGTGACAAGTCAGTGACAAAAACATATATTTTCTTACATTCTTTTGTCATTAAAAGTAACTTCCCAGTAGTACACCTGAACAAAAAGCGTGTCAGAGGTGTCCCTACCTTCTCACACCTGCTTTGCTGTAGGACAGGGGCTGTTCAGTAATGCAAATTCCTTTTATTGCCAGGGGAGACAGACTTCCCAAACAGGCAACCGTGGGAACCCCAGATGGTCTCCTATCCTATATGAAATTGCTCGGGCAGCAAACAATAACAGAAAGAGAATATAGGGACTGGGTAGGGATGTAATCTACCACCTGAGCTTCAAGTGATTCATGGCTCAGAGAAACACAAAATGACTAACAGTTTATATTTCTTTAAAGATCAGTCCTGGAAAATACTGTGATGCAAGTCAACTCTCTGACCTGCCAGAGTCCCTATTAAGCAGCCTAAAGTTCAGCTTCAGGGGTGTATCTGCACGTATACTCCAACAGGATGGAAAGAAATGACTCAGATTTTAACAGAATCATAGAATCATAGAATGATTAGAGTGGAAGGAACCTTGAAGCTCATCTAGTTCCAACCTTCCTGCCATGGACAGTGACACCTTCCCTTAGATCATGTTGCTCAAAATCTCTTCCAGCCTGGCCTTAAGCACTGCCAAGGATGGGGCAGTCAGTTTCAGCCTGCTCCAGTGTCTCACCACCCCCATAATGAAGAATTTCTTTTCCATATCTAATCTAAATCTAATCTCTTTCAATTTAAAGCCATTCCCCCTTGTCCTGTTGCTACATGCCTTAGTAAAAAGTCCGTCTCCAGATTTCTTGTAGGCCCTTTTAAGTACTGGAAGGGTGCTCTAAAGTCTTCCTAGAGCCTTTTCTTCTCCAGCATGAACAATGATCTCTCAGCCTGTATTCACTGAAGAGGTGCTCCAGTCCTCTGATCATCTTCATGGCCCTTCTCTGGAATTGCTCCAACAGGTCCATATCCTTCTTCTGTTGGGGACCCCAGAGCTGAATGCAGTGCTGCAGGTGGGGTCTCACCAGAGCAGAATAGAGGGGCAGAATCACCTCCCTCAATCTGCATGCCATGCTCTTTTTGATGCCAGGCACAGAGATGAGCCTGACTGGTCTGTAATTCCCTGGCTCTTCCATTTTTCCCTTTTTAAAAATGGGGTTATGTTTCACCTTTTCCAGTCAGTGGGAACTTCACTGGTCTGCCACAGCTTCTCAAATACAATGGACAGTGGCTTAGCCAATTCATCTACCAGTTCCCTCAGTACCCAGAGATGCATCTCATCAGGGCCACACCATTATGATGGTTACATGGTCAGTGAATTGCCTGCTTTGCATGAAGTGATAAAAAGGTATTATCAAATTGAAGCATTCAGATCATACTTTGTTATACTGGAAGCTCAGTCTCCAAGCTTAGTCATGACCTGAAATAAGCAGTGTGCTGTCAAGAGCCTCTCTGAAGTGAAACTTACCTACCACCACTAAAATGAAGAGGAAAGTTCTCTCCTCACTCTTGGAGTGAGTGGGATGGCAGTGAGGAAACTCCTTATGCTGCTTGTGGAATAATAAATTGACACTACATCACAATTTACAGACAGCTGTAGCAGAGTTCTCCTAGTACTAGTCTCATCAATTTTTGCTGTTGCCCCAGTCCTCTGGAAATTTTCTGCCTGAAGTTGATTTTTGCCATTCTTTAAAACAAAACAAATGAAGAAAAAAATCTGGTATCTCTTCACATAAAAGACATGTTTTCTATTACAGGAAAGAGGTATCTTTAATATCTTAAGAGAATGCCAGATTACTTTTTTAAAACTGCATGCATTTATTAGTGAGAAACAGACACTACAACCATTCTTTTTACAGTTTGTTCTGTAGCTGACATGGTCCACATAGTGTCTTTTCCAACATATATCAAACACACAAGCACATTTCAGAGTATCCTGGAAGGTTACTGTAGCAAATGGAAAAAGAGATATATTTTCAAGCAGAAAGGATTAAAAAAAAAAGAGGTATAAAAACTAAAACATTAGTTTCTTAAATTAAAGCAGGGAAACTTACAGTAGAGAAACCATCATTTGAAATTATCTGACATAAATGTGTACAGCTGGAGACTAATAAATTGCAAAATTGGGGTGTGGAATTTCCTTTCAATTGCTTAATACAAGAGTCAATGTTGATAGTATTACAGAATATTACACTGTGACCAGAACTAACATTTCTGATCTTTAATGTACTATTCAATTTCACTTTTGTAATCTCTGTAATGACTTTAGGTGCCATTCATGCTGTTAACCCACACACAAACCAACCACAATATTTTTTCAAATTATGGTCGACAGACTGTCTTTGTTTTGCAGCATTTATGAAAGCAATAAAAACTCACAGCTTTCCAGGATTTTTTCACAGCTGTCTATTCATTTGTTTGCCATTTTCACTTGCCATCAACAACATCATTGTTTAGTGGAGTAGACTGGGGATGAGGTGGTAGCTAATTCCTGAAACAACACTTTCATCACGCTTGATGCAAGCACACACTCAAATATCTGATCCCATATAGCTGAAGGTTTCATGTTCAACAATCATCTAATTCTAGTTTAGGTCACTCAATGAAACATAATCCTTTATTTTTCCCAGTGTGTTTACTATAGTCAGGAAGAGATGAGACCAAGCATCCTTGTAGGAAAGATTTTGTTGTATTTGTACTGTTTGACATGTGAGAAAAATGTATCTTGAAGTAACAGAGAATTACTTTAAAAATAGTTGTTACGTGATTGGAAGGAGAAACACACAATATACATCATTACATCAAAAGACAAAAGTGAATTTAATTCATTACACATACGTTTCTCACATGAAAATCAGGCTTTTTTTGTGGTAGCTTAAGTCAGATTTTGAAAAACATTTATGAAAGGACTGATCTCAGTTGAATAGCTAGGATTATTTTTATACAGGGAGTCATGCATACACATGATATATTTATGTATTTATGTATATATGTATATAAATCATTTCAGGCAGGCTTCATTACCTTCCAACTGGAGACCCAAATTACTGCCAATAAAACATTACACTAGACCAGTACTATATTAGTGGCAAATGACACCTTTATTACAAAAAGACACTTTAGAACACTTTAAAGCATTAACATTTTTATTGTGACTGCTTGCTATAGTCTTTCATCTATAAAAAATTTCCCTAGATACCAGCAGACCCATTTCTAAAAATGTCATCAGATACCATGGAAACCTACTAAAACGGTTTGATTTTTAATTTCTTGAATTGTAAAATTTAGTGGTTTTAAAATCTGGGGCATTCCAACGCTAGAGGTGAATACAAAATCCCACTGAGAACCTGGAAACATCTTCTTTCCTGGAAAGGGAATCTGTACTAGCAAAGTAGAGAGACAGGACACGTTTTAAAATTGTGCTGCTCAAGGATAATTTATCACTAATATGTGGTTGGGGCTGTTGCAATTTAAGAGAGCAAGGGGAAGACATTTTTTTGCCAACACATTTAAAAATACACATGTCAGATTAGGAATTTTGGAAGTTATTTACAGCCACTCAAAGATTAATAAAGAAAGAATGCAGACACAATGCGATGGGTAGAATTACAAGAAAAGTATATTTAGCACAATAACAAGATTTATGATATCAACATAAAATCATATGTGTTACTACTAATCTGAATGTTAGAAAATCAGAAACTTCTACATTTTATATATAAATCCACATTCCAAGTTATTAATTTTTAATATTAGGAAGGACAGGTATTAATATATTAATAAAAATGTAATTTGAAAAGTCCAGCATAGGAGAATTCAGAGATCGCAAAATATTCTCTGCATCTGTATTTTTCCTATTTTGCACATCATGAGTGCAATGGTTGGGACATTACTCTAGAAGTTAGGAACATATTTCTCATCTTGATGTTGACTCAAAGTTTGGCCTTGGGCAAGTCAGTCAACATATCTGTACTTCAGTATACTCAACAGTAGAACAGAGATAATAAAACTGTATATACACTGTAAATCCCTGAGAGCTGGGTTACAGCATCCTAAAGAAGTAGTTTTAGAAGGGATTTAATAGCTCTGCAATGTTCTCAAAGCTTTCTATCTTACCACTCCCCTATAGATGCAGCCCCCACATTTCTCAAGTACTGCAAGAAGCCACAGTTAATTGCAAGTTCTGTGCCTTAGAGCTGGCTGTAAGACCTCAGTTAGAAGTCTTTGCAGTGTCTAGTAGTAAGGTTATAACCAATTGCCTATTAAGAATTCAAGACCTTTCCCCCCAGCTATAAAAAGGGCAGCTATGCCTCTGAATTGAATTCATAAAGTTTAGCCTCATTCCCCATGTTTTCACTTTCTGCATCTGTCTATATGTGAGAACCCAGGATCAAGTGCATGTGCCATAATCTCAGGATCCTGTCCTCGAGCCTTCCAGCTCTTCCTTCACCCTTACCTCTCAGTTGTCTACTTCCTTTGTGATGTCAAGACTAACAGACAGGTCAGTGCAGACCCATCCTGCTAAGAATAAGGCTCATCTTATTGTTTGGAATATGCTGACACTGATTTTATGAATTTTGAACAAAAAGCTTAAAGTAAATGGAAAAATTGACTACTTTCTCTCACAAGAGCCCTGTATTAAATAGTTAATAGCCATTAGGCTTTGTTAAGTATCATTTTGCAATTTTGATTTCTCAATTCTAAAGGATTATTCTAGTAGGTATTACGTCTAATTATCAGTCACCCCTGTCTGGAGGAAAGATCATATATTTTAGCTGAACTAGTATTGCAGAATCTCCTTTATCTCACAGCAAAGCTGTTACCTAATTTGGGATGAAACCATTAAGCACTGAATGTTCTTTTTAAGTCCGTTTACAGACTGCTTTCTTTGAATTACATATTTTTGACATAAGATTCTTTTGAAAAATATGTCATTTGAACTGCTAATGAACTTCGTAAGTTATGTGATTGACTGGTAACAGATACTACTACCATTATGCCATAGGTAGTTTTCCTTCCTAAAAACTTAACACTTTATTCTGAGGAACTGTAAAGTGTTTAACTAAGCAGGTGTATTTATTAAAGATGTTTACAATATCTGGCAGGACCAGAAAAGTAAATGTTCACATTATGTCAATGAACCCAATATTCTTTGCAACTTTTATCTTCTTCTATTTGATTAAGAAATCCCCCCAAACAAAACCTTGCTCAGACATTTTTCACCACTTACTTTGTTATTAAAAGCAAAGCTGGACCCTGCTTAAATAATACAAATTAAGGCCAAGGTAAGTCTTGGGAATATCTTGAAAAGATCAAGTGTCCATGACACAGAGTTGGACAAATAGACAATTTATTTACAAAACTATAAACTTCAAAGTAGAAGTCTGGATTCTCTCCATTTTAACATATTACAGGAATTAGATTACTAAATTACATACTAGAGAATGTATTTTAAACGTTACTGATGCAAAAAAAAGGTGAAAGCCAATGAATATGAGAAGACAAAGTATCCTAATAAGCATCAACCTGTAATCTAAATATAAAATAATCTGATGTAAAAGAATTGGAATAAACTGTATAAAAGATCTTTTTTAGTGGATAATTACTTAATTAAATAAAATTATTTCTTTATTTATATATTTTTTTTTCTCTCTGAATTTAAGCAGCTCATCTTAAAAATGTGATTTCTGAATTTAAAATTTTGGTTGGTATATGTATCACATTTACCCAGTCACTATTTTAAGACTTTTTGATGGACACTGTTTTCAAATAACTTAGTGAAATTCCACTTTAAAGCATGTTTTCCATTAAAAAAAATATATATACATGTAAATATATTTGTATTTGTAAATACAATGTTAATTCAAAATACTATTCAGATAAAAGAATGATCAAGGAAAAACACCTAAGAGCCAAAAGAATAAAGTCACTGATTGGCAGAAACCAAGAAGGGCTTGAATTAATCACCAGTGAGAATCCTTTCTCATAAGAAAGACCAGTTCCAGATCTGAACCTGGGTTTTAAAGCCATGTCCCACTTTTATACTGAAACAAATAAATAAATAAAATAAAAAATCAGAGGGGTGCTATCCCTGAGCGCTTATTTCAAATCTACATTGAATAATGGAGCCTTTTGCAAAGATCTCTGACATGGCTGTGATAGGGTTCAGTGCATATCAGTGGGCTAACCACACTTTATTTTTTCAGGAACCCAGCTCAGGGTGCTGATCTGTGTGTTTTGGAGAGATGAGTTCCTCTCATGCTAGCTAAGGATTCTTGGAACTATGTTGCCCAGAGTGCTATAGATATGATCTCACACATCTCATGGGTAGATTGATTAGGCCCCTCTCCTTAAAAACCTCGCTGCACCTGGATCTTGGATTGTAGTCTGATCTGCAATTAATAAAAAGTACATTCAAAAGACAAGAATGATGCATCTTATTTCCATTTGTTCTTCAGATTCTTAGAAATCCCAGACAGATGTTTTAATTCACAATAAAAAGATGTGCAAAAACTAAAAGTGTATTTTCAAGCACTGTGTTGACCTAGTATTTCAAGGTTGCTTTCATTCACTGTATGGCTGTTATTCCAGCAGTAATTTATTTTAAAAGTTGTCACACAGAATTCCTCATGTCAACAACACTATCCATAGTAACAATGATGACTGACTTGTGGTATTTAAACAGTACCTGTCCTCCTCAAAGTATTTTACAAATATTAATTCATGATCAGCTGAAGAATAATTTTAATGCATAATCCTTTGATTAATTAATGTTTATAGTGTAAGTTTTATCTCTGGAAAAATTCTGTGGATTTACTTAGAATTTCCCGGGAATAATTTTGGCTTACTCGATTTTCCTGCCTTTCTGGGAGGTATTAGTACAAATCTGAAACATTAATGTCTGGAATAGCATCAGTTTCTATGCAGTGTTTTTTTCATTTTCACCTACTGGATACAGAGCTTTGAAGATTTTGGACAGAAAATTGAAAGCAGTAACATACAAATGTATTTTGGGGTATTTAAAAGTAATCCTTTATGTAGCTGACCAGCAGCACTAAGGGTTATGGGACCTTACCCTGTGCAGCTCTCCAGAGGCCACAACTGAAAACTGTGAACATGTGTAAGGGGTTAGATGAGGGCAGATGAGAAGGAGTGTGTGGGCAAAGACTTCGCAATGACAATTTCTAGCTTGCAATCACTTCAGAAGAACCAGGGAAATTATGGAGACGTAGAATGGGATGTTCTCCTCAGTGATCACCTGGACACACAATGGGGAAAAGATGACAGGAAAGATTTTATCACCTGCTTAGCCATTTTGGGCTATGGTTAAGACAGAGGGTCACTGTAGACAGATACTAGGGAAAGCTCTTCAATGTGGATAACAGCCAAGCAGGCTATCACTTCAGGAACTCTCAGGAATACCCAGCATAAACCAAGTAGGCCAAGTTTTAGGTTTTGAGATGCTTTTTATTCTTTGTCTGATTTTTATTCATCCTCAAGCGAAGTAAATGTCAAAATTTCCTGCTCTGAGTCAGGCTGAATGCTCCTATGGCTGACTAAAATTTCCTTCCTTATATTAGATTTTGTGAAGATAGATTGAGCAGATGAGCATGTGCTTTGATATATTTTCTATCTGCTCTTTTCTTTCACATTCCCTTCTGTCATTGAAAACGTTCCTTGTAAGTATAAACATTGATTTGTGGAAAAATCAGTTCACCGTAATCTCCAAGCCTGTACCAAGACAGCCAATACATATTCTTACCTCTTTGCATTGTGTATGTATACAAAGCCTTTATCTGCTTATTTTGGATTGGGCCTTTTTTTTTTTTTTTCCTTTCATTTTATGACCGTAATGTTTGCTTTGGAGACCATATGAACTCAGTTGACTGATAGCTTCAGAATAACCACCATGACCTGGGAAAGGGGTACATTGCTTTTAAATGTGCTGCATTTCAAAGATACCAGATAGTTGGAATCAGTAGCTTCACAAAAGCATATAAAAGGCTCAGGTTTCCTTAGGAATTAACACAGATCCTCGCTTTTCTTTGGCATTCATTTTTCTCATAGAGTGTCCTCATAAACATACATAGTGATATAGGAAAATGTCTGTGTATTACTCTAGATCTTTAACAACATATTAAACAATTTTCCAAATTTGAAAGTGCTTGCTTATTTAACAGAATGTTAGATAGGCAATTTGTAGGTAAATAGTGTGTTTCAGAAGTCTTTCTTAAAGGGGAGCATTGCCTGCTTAATACTTCTGCAGGATCTGGTATACACTGTTATTTCCACCTTCTCCTCTGAGATCACAAAATCATGAGGGGGACCTCCTTCAGCAAGTTAAAAACCTCAGACGTAGTCTTTCTCTGAAATCTTTCAGCCACAATTGAACATCAAGCAAGGGACAGGCAGTCATTAGAGCAGCACACTTTTCCTGGCTCTTCTAGTGAATTAGGTGGAAATTTCACAATGGCTTCAGTTGCCAAATTAGAGCATGGAGATTCTTTTTCTTTGTGGTTGTTACATGACTTACTAACTATTGTGAAATATTTATACCTATACTTACCCTAAAAGCATCTGTTGCTCCATTCCAAACATGCAATACTTACTTTATTTCTTATACTAATCTTTTTTTTATCCCTCCCTATTGATGACTCCATCTAACCGAATTGATTGAAGATTTATTTTTTTTCTTTATCAGTTGAAATTCTTTCTCCCTACTCTTTCACATAACTGAGGCAACAGGTATCCATGAGCAACTTTCAAACATCTCTTCAGTAAGAAATTCTTGTATAGCTGCCAGCTACTGTTAGTTGCAACAAAGGCAATTATTCTTTTCTGGCACAGAAAAAGTAACCTACAAATCTTAGCTACACTACATGATAAATTTATAAAGAACTCTTTGCAGTTCAAAAGACCAAATGATTTTTTAAGGTTTCACAGCTGAACACTTAATTAAAGTTTGGCTGACAACTTGGTGGTCTCATCTGAATATTTGTTCTAATCCTCAGTATTCATCATACATATGTATTTAGGAGATACCAGGCAAATAAGTATGTAAGGGCTTTGTGCTCTTTCTTCATTGGTACTTTCTGGCAGTAGTCCTGTTCCTCCAGCAAGGTACTACACCTTAATCGTTTTCTCAGTAAATCTAGAATACTACAGACACGGGATCATTTCCTTCGTGTCACATACTCGATGGCACAAAACATCACAGGTCTATCTGTGGAATAAAGAAAAATGGAACAAAGGAACTTAGCCAATGGAGAAGAAAGTAGACAGAAGGAAAAGAACTTATACTTTGATTTGACTGAAATTTACATAAAGAAGTACCTACAGAGAGTAAGTTTCCTTGTGGGAAGTTAATAACTCTGAAGTACTTCTCTCTCCCAGTACTGTCTGTAGAGAAGAGCTGATGACAATATCAGTTCTAATTTAAACATCTCATTCAGGTGGCTAAAGTCAAGCAAAACGAATCTGACAATTTTCATGTTATAAAGAAAGTTTTGGAAACACAGATTTCTCTCCTTTGACAAGCTACACATGGTCAGATCTTAAGAAAAACTTAGGTGTCAGCTACTAACTGCTCCAAAACAGTTCTAGATTTTCTGAGATTTGCCAAATGAGGATTTTCAACACATAAACTATGCTGAATTTTCCTCAAAAAAAAATTAATCACTCCAGGTTATGAACATTATCTGAATTCTTCTGGAAATGCAGTCCTGACTCCAAGTGCTAAAAATATAACCCTTAAGATCTATATCCCTAAGCTGATTTGCTTGTAATACAACAAATGCTTATAAGGCAACTGGATACAAGCCAGAAGTCCGTATTTACATATAAAGTTTTATTTTAAGTAGCAAAGCTCTGTATTCTTATTAGATCTTTCCCATTTACAGTAGTCTTTAAAATAATTTAAAAAAAAAAAGAAACTTTCCTCCTCCCCCTTCCCTCCCTCAGTGTCTACAGATATTGTTATAATTCAACATAACCTTTTAGATCATTAAAATGCCAGAGCTGCTTTAAGAAAGATCATGGTGTTCCTTGACTCAAACATCTTGGCAATGTGGATTGAATAGCTTAACGCACTGTTCTGCATCCAGGAAGAGAGCGTAACAGAGAAGCTGCCATCATTCACCAGCGTGCATGCAGGGTGTACCTGCTACTGGCACCTGCTTGGACACACACAATAGCTCTGTAACCCTGCTTACTGTTTACTTCATATGCACACACTCTCTAAAAAAAACAGAAACGCCAGCTTTGGTGCCAGCCCAGACATGCATTTCTAAAGGTCAGTTTAATTCATTAGAAGTAGTTGAAAATATGCGAGTTGAAAAGGTGCCTTTCCACTGGGTCTTTTTGCTCTTGTGAACAAATGTTTCTTAATGTTGAATACCTACATAAAGGGCAAGTTCTCCCTACAGAATTGCACAGTGCCTGTATTACTGGAACTGGGCTCTCACTCCATATATGAACTTTTCCACTGCACAGAAATAGCAGTTCAAATATCAAAAGCAGTACCTTTCATGACGAAATAGGGAGATGTGTTCCTCAATATATATGTGAAACAAATGGTGGTGCTATCATATTTATCAAGATTTAACGCTAGCATTTTAGTAACAGCCGTAGTACCGGCAGTCTGTCATTCTGCCCAGTGCATACATGTTATGGAGGTACAAAAGGGTGTTTGGAGACCCAAGATGAGCAGCTGCTGGTGAGGTATTATGTAAAGGAGGACAGAGGCTGGAGCACCTAATTCAGCTCAAGCTTCATGTTGACGTCTCATAAAACTATATCTCTGTGTAAGAGAAAGATAATACACTGTCTTGGTTTGGGGACAACCAAAGGCATATGGAGGCAACAAGTACAAACTATCAGCAGTGTAAATATGGAAGTTAGTCACCTCATCTGCTTGGTACGTATGAGAAATGAGCAAGCTGCAGGCTGCCCAAGACTCTGCTTAACGCAGAAAGAGGAAGAAGCCAGAGCAACTTTGAGTCTGTTTCTGGGCAAAACATGACAATGGTGACATGTAAGATGAGCAGGAACTACATATCTATCTGCACTTTGTTGTATACATCGGATGCCAGTGTATTACAAACACACTAATTTATAAAGACAAAAGATTTTATTAATTTTTATTAATATAATTAATGAAATATTTTTGAAGAATAGATATTTTCTGCATAACAGATATGCATAAGAGTCGTCAGGACAAGCAGCAGAACATATGAAATAACCATGGTAATAAGAATACCTCTAAATCTAACAGTAATGTATGAAAGAGTTAAGCAGAAAAATTCACACTGAACTATTGCCATTTTTCCAATAGGTAATAAGTAAACATGCCAACAGAATATCAACTACAGAAAACAGGTGCTGTTTTAACTACACAGTTCTTCCTGTCAAAGGCTAAAATAGGCTACACATTCATAAGATTCTATTTTTAATGTGAAACTCTTAGAAGTAGCAGCATATCTCTAATTAAATTTACATAACAGTGAAAGCATTGGCTAATGAATTACATAGAAAATATATTAATATTAAAATATTTACAAATGTAATCATATGGATTCTCAGGTATTGTAGGTGATGGATAGGGGATTGGTTTGAGACATACTAAAATTTTGCTTTGTTTATTGAGTTTAATACTGAATATGATTAAGAATAATACCAAAAGGGTATTATTCCACAGTTCCAAAGTTCTGAAGGAAAGGGCTAGAATGAACACTGTTTTGTATGAAGCAGTGTAACTGCCACTAGGAAGTATGCCTTCTAATGTTTTAGATATATTCGTTGCATGTTGCATGAATACATCAATTTTTTCAGATCATTGCAAGCTGCAAAGGTTAGAACCTAGGTTTTCTCAGAGAGGACTAGTGACTGCTGAAATTAGAGGGTTGAATTCATCACTCTGCTCAGGTCTCATTCTCACTAGAGCACTTTATGAATTAGGAATTCAAGCCAGGCCAAGGCATTTAAGTGCATAAGTGCCAATGAAAATCAATGGCCTCTATATTACCAACCTATTTTTGAAACTGTGTTTGTAGAGTAATAAGGTATTTTTATATGTCACATGCATACATGTTAAATATACACATACACGTATTTGCTGTGTGCAAGTAACTACTACCTAAGTGACTGCAAATGGCATGACATCAAACCAAGCATGCTTCATGCACTGTGGCAAATTGACTGAAGAACCCGAGACCAAAAAAGCTTCCTTCCATTTCCCTTTTTATAAATGCAGCTAATGACATGGGCTTGTACAGTGTTTCTCTGTGTAAAGCAGCTTTTGTCAGATGCGTAGAAATGCACAAGCCATTCAGCCTAAACTTTACGTGACCTGATCATTTGCAATTCAGAAGCTAGCAGCAGAAGTGCTGTGGAAACAAGAAGATCGTGAACAAAAGAAGACAAAAGAAACCAAACGATTTTATCTGTTCGTAAACATAAATGATGCTAACCTAAGCCAAATATTCATTTCCCTTCTAATTTCTCATCCCTGGTAGTCTTTAGTTTCTTATGAATATAGAGTACACAGTTCAGAAACTTTGGAAGAAAGCAACAATTATCATTTGTTTGATAACAATTCTACTTTTTTCCCTTACCTTTTTCACCTTGCTATTATTTTCCTATTTTATGTATATTTCTGAACCCATGGACACACTTTTGTGCTACATCTGGGCGACATAAGGAGCCATGCAAGATGTGGAAGCTGCGACAAGTGACCCAGGAAGAACTGACACGATTCAAACATCCAGAGATGAGGGTGGTAAAGTCAAAGCCCACCTGGAGTTGAAGCCTATTTGGCTAGTGACATGATGGTCAAGAGTTTTCATAGGTACATTATCAATAAAGTGAAGTCAAAAGAAAATGTGTGTCTGCTGATGAATGGGGCAGGGAAGCTGGTGACAAAGGACACAGTCAATGTGTTCACTGCCTTCTTCACCTCAGTTTTCACCAGTAAGACTGGCTTTCAGGATTCCCAGGCCTCTGAGACCACTGAGAAAGTCTGGAGCAACGAAAACTCACCTCCAGCGGAGGAGGATAAGGTTAGGGAACGTTTAAACAAACTGAACAGACACAAGTCCATGTGACCCAACAGGATTCACCCATGAATGTGGAGGCTGGCCAGTGTCACTGCAAGGCCAATCTTGATCACTTTAGAGATTTCAGTTAATGGTGACTTGAGGAGGTTCCCAAGAACTAGAGATGTCACTTCTGTCTTCAAGAGGGAAAGAAAGTAGAGATCAGCCTTACCCTGGGAGAGGAAAAAGCCCTGGTTAGCCTTCTCTTTTCCTGGAAAGAGATGGTACCCTTGCAGCAAACATGGCCAGTAGTATCCTAGGATACATCTGCAGCAGATTAAGGGTGTTGATCCTTTCCTACTCAGCACTGGTAAAGCTACATCTGGAATACTGTGCCCAGTTCTGGCATGTCCAGCAAAGGAGAGTCATGAACATGATGGATAGAGTCCAATGGAGAGTCACAAAGGTGGTTATGTGAGGGGGACATCTTTCACACAAGGAAAAGCTAAGAGAGGTGGGACTGTTCAGCCTGGACTAGAGAAAGATCAAGGAGTTGTTATCCATGTGTCTAAGTTTCTGATGGGAGAATGTAAAGAAGACATACCCAAGCTATTCTCAGTAGTGCCCAATGACAGGACAAGAGGCACAAACTGAAAACCAGGAAATTTCGTCTGAACATAAAAAAACCCTAAAACAGTTTCCTGTGAGGGTCACCTCTGGGACAGTTTGCCAGAGATATTGTGGCATCTCCACACTTGGAGATATTAAAAATCCATCTGGACATGGTGCTGGACAACTGGTTCTAGGCAACCCTCCTCAAGCACTGAGGATGGACTACGCGATCTCCAGAGGCCTCTGACAGCCAACATTAGTGATTTTGTGATTCCGTGACAGTTGCTTCAATGCTCGAATTATAATTTAACATTTTTATTATTGTCTTAAGTTTTTTATAAGTCCATTGGACTGTTACAGAGATTAATTTCCTGATTCTTAAGAGTTGTCTTTATTCTGTTTCTCTCCATTAAGAGGCCAGTGCCTCCATGGCTTGTTAAGTAACCCTTTCCTAATAGCAATCTGCTTCTTTAAACTTTGAATTAATTGACACATAAAATTTTCTGCCTCCTTTTTTTTGTTAAAAAACAAACAAACAAACAAACTGACTTACATATGTTCCTTTGCAAACAGGGCAGTTAATAAACATTACATCCTAAGCAACAGAAATGCCTTTATACCTGAAGATATAAAGCAGCAAGAAAAAACAGATTCAACCCTTGAAAACTCCTTTTTGTATCACCTTTATGAAAGGTCGTGCAGGATAGTTCACCATTCCTGATATAAGGAGTAAACAGTCCAATGGCGCAGCCAGGCATCCGTGTGTTTCCCAGCTCTTCCCAGCTCCTCACCTCTGTGTTCATGCCTCTGGGCTCTGCTCCACAGAACAGGCACGTCTTGCAGACGCCTCTTTTCCCAAGTTTGTGTTTAGCACTGTTGCAGTCAGCACCAGTACTGCAGCCAGCAGCACAAGAGTAAATACATGACACAGTGACACCGTGTATATTAAGAGCACTCAGAGGGATTTTGACATAAATGTTAGCTTTCATAAAAATAATGCAGTGCAGTGGTTCTCTTCCCCGAGCTCTGTGATTTGGCATATCACTATAACTTTTCAAGGTATTTAAATCATTTGGTATTCACAAAAACCACTCCATGAACAGAAATAGATTATGGCCATTCTCTGGTTGGAATATCAACATCTTTTAGTAATGAGTTACCCTGTAGGAATCCTAACAAGGCAATTCAAAACTTAGACTGAGAATTATTATGAGTAGGTTTTGGTTTCATTGCCTTCTCTGATTCTTTAGCATAACTTTATTCATATGTCTATTTATACTTGTGAACATGTCCTGGAATAACTTTGCCACTATACTACAACATCCCCATTGTAAACACTTTCCAGCAGCAACAAGAGGAGCCAGTTTCTTAGCCAAGAAGCCAGACTTCAGCAGGAAGTGATCTCAGTAGGCATATCCTTCATTTCTGGAGTTATTTGCTTGAGCCAAAAGCCAATTGAGGACACATCTAAGCATGCAAAGTAAAGTAAATAAAATGAGCTACAAATTAAAGGAAAATCAGTCAATACAGGACATACAAAGTCCTTTAGGTTCTCTTTCTGTTGTTGACAATGCACACTTATGCAATTAAAATAGTATTCTTTTTTATTTGTGTTCTGAAGTGATAAAGCACTATTTAACTCTAAAAGTGCTCCAGATACTCTATTGTAATCTAAATACACATGAGTATTAAGGGGTGTGTGAAAAATGTGTGTTTTCCATGAAGAAGGACTGTAAAACTTTATACAATGTCATGAGGCACTGTAACATATGCACTGAATTTCTGCCAGGAAGCAAAGAAGGTCTTTACTTTGCCTATTCCTCATGCCCAAGAAAGTATGTGAAAGGTAAGTCACAGAGGCATTTGACAGTGATATATGGAACACTCAGAGCATAATCTTGTCTTACTAATTTGTGAATGCTCATTTTGCTTTTTTGCTAAGATTTGAGGACAGTTTGTGAATCAGAGCTTTGGAAGTATCTGACAATTTTTAAGGCATTTTTAAATACCATGAATACAATTATTTTTCTATAGAGCACCTACTTATTTAGTAGCTATGATGAAAGATACTTTGAATATTGTAGCTGATACTTTGTTGTTTCCATCACTTGGTATGGAGCCCTGTATTAATGTACATCGTTCACCCCTGAATGCATAATTTTCTATTTCTTTGTGATGAGTTTTGTGCTGTGTCCATGCTAAACCACAACATGCTGTTATCAGTATAATATCTGAATATTAGGTTGGCTATAAGGAGGAAATTCTTTCCTCTTAGGGTGGTGAGGCACTGGAATGGGTTGTCCAAGGAGGTTGTGAATGCTCCATCCCTGGCAGTGTTCAAGGCCAGGTTGGACGAGGCCTTGAGTGATACGGTTTAGAGCGAGGTGTCCCTGCCCATGGCAGGGGGGTTGGTACTTGATGATCTTAAGGTCCTTTCCAACCCTGACTATTCTATGATTCTATGATCATGAAAAACTCTTGACAGCATCCATATGAGGTTTACTGTCATTATTAACTCCATGTCTCAGGGACAGAAGGACTACTGTTAGAATCTAAGTCATTTCTAAGCAAAACATTTACGTTCATCTAGCCTTCATCTAACTCTTCATCCTAATTTTCTTGTAATTTCTACCCCTTCTTTAGCTCTTCACCAGTGTTCATCCTACACATTGGTGGATCCCCCTTTATAGGCAGCAGGAAGAAAAGACAAGATCATAGCCATTTTTGAATACCTGAAACCATTTTTCAGTACCCCGTATCATTTTTCGCTAGTCCTTGATAGATGAGAGCAGCAGCTCAAGAACATTCTGCTCAAACCTGTCAGCCTTGGACTTAAGCATGCCTGGTTCAAATGGTATCTGTAGGTAGTTTTTTGACACCAATATTTTCTACTGTGAATGTGGGTCTAATGAGCCTCTGAGATTTACGAAGATTTGTAATTTGACCAGATATTCACAGATGTAGCAACAAGTGCATTTCTGTCACCAGCATGGCCTTACTGTATTTGCTGCTAGACAGAAAATACAAGATAACTCAGTACAATACTTCCCAGCCGTTATGACATTGACAATTAAATGCAGTTTTCCTGTCCTCAAAAAAACCCAGACAAATCACATTTGATTGAAATGTCTTCCGCCTTACCTCACAAGTGAAATTACACAGGAGGGAACACTTCAGCTCAAACAGTTAAAGTTTGGCAAACATAAGCAAATGAAAACTAGAATGATACAGTGGAAATTATTGGGCAACTTTATAGGGCTTCTGTGTGTGTTCTCCATAATACGTAATGAAGTAACTAAACCAAAAATAATAGAAAAACATATAAAATATCAGAAAAAAAATAAACTTTCCTGATAATTGTAGAGAAAATAAGTCATAAGAGAGTGAAGAAATGAATAAATACATTTTAAAGAAGTCTAAAAAGAATTAAATTCCTAGTTGGAACACTTTGATTTTAAATTCAATTTTCTATCTAATTTTTGCTCTATTATGAGTCTATAAATTTCATTCTTAGGGACTCTAATGAGACTTGTATGTCCTTTTTTGAATGCATTTCATGCTTAATAGATAAGACAATTGTATTAACAAGCACATACAAATATTAAAACCCTTTAATGAGCAGTGATTCATTCAAAATATTAACCCATCTATAGTTAACTTTCCAAACCTGCTAAGGAACAGGACAGGAAAAGAGAAAAACTTGCTTTTTATATATATTTAAGGAGCAAAACACTACTTTTAAAAAATCAGCAAAAAGGCTGGTAATATTACAATGTGTCAAAATACTGAACTGTATGAGAAGCACTTGTCTTTGCTGATGAATATTCATTTCTTGAGAATTAAGATTTATGCAAATGAAGAGTTTCATTTGATTTCCATTAATACGATCCACGCTCTCAATGATGATGAAACAATATATTACATCATTTGTTCAACCAGAACGTATCAACAGGAAACATTTTAAGAGTTACTCCAATCTCATTCAAATCTGTTGAGAACAGAAGTCCAAGGGGTATTTTAATCTTTCATGCAAGGTTTCCAATAGCATTTTTTACATATAAGATGGAAATATCCACTGAATCTCTGTACACAGCACTAATGAGAAATCTGACCATTTATTGTATGAACACAAGAACAATATTTCCTCTGGTCTTTTAGTTACAGTGATAATAATGAGATACAAAAAAAAAAGAAAAATAGGGTGAAACACAGAAAATAATTTCAAGAAATCAAGAAGCTTTGAGATTTGTACATATTCTGGAAGATTAAAAGAAATTTTTAATAAATATAAACAAAATAAATAAAAAATTATATTAAAATCAAATCCTACATGTTATGAAAATGGTTCTTTATGAAAATTTGGCTGTTTCATTTTTTGCCCCTACAAGGGCTTAGGGCTTGACTACACTGTAAATAAAGATATTTTTGCAATATCAGGAGTGATAGCTGTACTAGTTTTAATCTGGTTAGTAAAGATAGCAATAGCAATAAAGGTGAGACCACATTAGTTTCAGAAAAGTCTATATAGACTGCCAAGAGCCATAAGAAAACAACCATCTATTTCCCTCCTGCTGACATTTGTGGTTTTTATTTTTACTAAAGAAATTAAAACCAGCCTGGATATCATACTCTTCTGTTCACTACCAAGACATACAAAAGCAGGAGTACACAACCTGTCTCTGGGTATGACAATTCATTTCAGTTATAGTGTTTCCATCTATGTACTCTCTTTCCTGAAGGGTCATCATGTCCCAGCCAAGTGCAAGTTGCACATGTAGTTTCTGGCTCCAGCAGTTTGCTTCCTAATACCTTTTTTCTTGAGAAAGTGCAGTCTCTATTCCATCACACAACCAAATTTCAGATGTTTTTCTCACACATCATTTAGAGGTTGCAATGGAGCCAAAGGACCAAATGGACCAATGGACCAAAGAAAGATGGTGACTTCACTAATACAAGCTTCTATTTCCAGAATAACAAATCTGGCATATTACACCTTCTTTTCAGTGACTGAGTACTGTTGTGAAAGAAAGTGATCAGGAACAATCTCCAAACACTGTTCTAGTAACGTGTTATCTCTGGCTATTCTTTCCAGAAGCTGTAAAAACAGGGAGAAGACAAGAGCTGCATTCACATAAATATGTCTCTAGGTATGGGACAGTACACCAAAGTCCAGTGTTCCTATGTGTGGCACATTCAGTCATAAGGAAAAAGAACATCATGGTGTCATGGCTTAATTCCAGCCAGTAGCTCAGAACCACGCATCCTCTCACTCATTCCCCACCTTCTTGCTGCCCCCCACTCCCAGAATTATGGGGAGGAGAATTAAAAAAAAAAGTAAGTCCAACGGATTGAGATAAGAACAGTCCAGTAACTAAGGTATAACACAAATCACTACAGCTACTGCCAATAATAGAGATGATGATGGCTTGACTTAGCAAACAAAGATTTCAGAAGGGCTTTACCCACGCCTACTACAAGCACGCTGATGACGAAAAAGGCCAACGAGTAAACCCTTCGGGCCTGTGCAGTGGATTTATTTTAGGTGAGGCACAGCGTGCGTGGAACTGGCCCCAACCTTTACACCTGAGGTTTATCTGCCAGGGACTAGTGAGCTTGGAAGGTGACAGCAAAGTCCTCAGGTCATAGGTTTTGTTAGTGTCCTTCTCTTAGATGGATGGCTTTACAAGGCTAAACGAGCTCCATCTGCTGAGTTTGAAGTTAGAGTTGTCCTTCTCCTAGGATGGTTGCCCAAAGGCTAGTGAGCCCATCCTGCCCATGGACACACTTTGCCTGACCCTTCAGCTGAAACCTGTCTGGCATGGGAGACCCTACCGGAGGCATATGCCACCACCAGCATAGCTCTCAACCTCATAAGGGCATGCAAGCTCTTTCCCCACAACAAGGGTTTGTCTGTGAAAGAGACCACCAATAATAGTAATGATGAAGGAAATAACAAGAGAAGAGAATACAACCACTCACCATCTGCTGACTGATACCCAGCCCGACCCAAGCAGTGATCTAGCCCTTCTGGGTAACTGCCCCCAGTTTATATACTGGGCATGACATGCTGTGGTATGGAATACTCCTTTGGCTAGGTTGGGTCAGGTGTCCTGTCTCTGCTTCCTCCTGGCTTCTTGTGCCCCCCCCTCACTGGCAAAGCATGAGACAATAAAAAACATTGGTGTTGTCAGCCTTGTTCTCAGCCTAAAGCTGAAACACAGCACTAAAACAGCTACTAAGAAGGAGAAAAAAAACTGTTACAGCCAAACCTAGGACACATGGTCTTCAGAAGCCTCCACTGGAGTTTAGGAGGCCTGCTGGGGCATGAAAGTTGGCCTACTGTGCTCTAAGTCTAAACAGAGAGATTGTTGCTTTGAAGCGCTTAAGTCTCTGAGCATAAGGCATGACATGAAATCAAGGCTTCATTCTTTATTTAGTGAAAGCAATTACTTTATGTTATTCCACTCCACAATATAGACACTCATTATTTTTATTAAGTATCATCATATTAATTCAGAAATATTTTTCTGTGCACAATTTTAAATTTTCATTTCAATTTAAAATGGGATCAAAGTCTATCTTCACTAAATTATTACGTATAAAGACTGCTTTTTATAGAGATAGTATCATGATAAACAACTATGAAATTATTTAGTGCAAAAATGAAACAAATACGCAGGCAGAAAAGGTAATATTAGATTAGGATCCTGGAAGAACTCAGTGATCTTAATTAAAATCTATATGCACAGAAGTAAGAAAGTATCAGGGAAAAAATATCAAACAGCTCAAAGAGTGAAACTAAAGAAAAATTTCTCTCAATAATTAGATTTCTGGTAACTAACCTAAAATTAAGGGAGAAAAAAAAGAAGCAGATTTATTTCCCATGGAAATATACACACGATCACTGAAAGTTTAACTATACACATGGGATAATTTTGTTGAAAATGTTCCTGAAACCAAAGGAAATAAAGGTATGGGGTATGGATGAGACCGTCATAGAAAGATGCCTGACTTTTAACTCTTCCCAAAAGAATTTTGGCAAGTGGGTACTAACAGATCTCAGAATGAGATCATACATTTCTAGTAACTAGTCTTTCTGCAGATTTAACTGGGATGTCAGAACACTGTATATACAAAGGTTTACATTTGGTCTAAATTAGACATGGCACCACTAAGAATCATTTGTGTAGCCAGCAAAAAATTTATAGCAGTCACAGAGTCTCTCTTCCCCCAGTTGCACTTGTAAATATTTCCTTTGGCAGTAGACTGTGAAAAAAGCTGCACACAGTACTCTTAACCTGATGATGAAGTCATACCATACAGAAAAATATCATAGGAAAAAAAAGTGAATAAATCATCCTTCCTATAAAGTTAAATAAATAAATAAATAAATAAATAAATAAATAAATTCACGAAAACATGCAAAGAATCCCAATAATATGTAGATTGAAGTGGGGATTAAAAAAAGAAAGAATTTTATTTACACTAATCTTGCAGAAGATTGAAATTTAAACCTGGTCTACCAAAACTCCCACTAAGATTTATAGCTTTCCCAGATAGAGAAGGCCTGAGTTTTAGCAAAAATGGGTCATTCATAGTTTGGGTGGAAACCAGTTGCTACTCATTATTATTCTGGTTATGACTCAAAAGGGAAAAAAGTTCCCCAGACAAAATTCAATGATATGGGTGGAACTTTCCTTTGAATTTTTGGTTTATTTGAGCTCAGTACACAAAGAAAAACTTGGGGGATACGAATCCACATGAAATGAAAATGTTCATGTAGTCCTCTTTTGAACCAATTTGCTAAGATTACACCGCTTTTGCTATAAAGCTCCAAAAGAGAAAACTATTTCAGAAATGCACAAAATTTAGAATAGAGAGGAGACTTTTATAATAAGCTTTCTGGAATGCTCAAAAGTAATTCCATGAGTCCCAGAATATTATAATTCAATAAAAGTTGTTAATTTGCCACATTCTAAGACCCAGCATGTCTCCAGTTTCTCACAATCCACTTATAGCATACAGAAGAAATACTTTACCGAGCTGGGAGTCAAGTAAGTAAAGCTTTAGGAAGGTATTTTGGAAGTTGAACCCACTAAACCAAAGTCCAGGTGAAATTAATAGATATGTCCAAGCAATCCTACACCATGTTCTCCTCAGGAATATAACCTTTGCATGTCCCACAAGAACCTGAGTTCATATTAGTAAACCACTTCCACTATGTTTTATAACAATAATATAATTTTATACCTACCTAAAGTTCACCAAAGGTGGCATAGCAATCAATTTGGAAATTAATTTCCTGATTGTCTCTTATGGAGCTTTGGTTCACCACATGAAGCACTCTCAGAGTGCATTAGCCCAGCCAACTTTCCTACCATAACTCAGTAGGAAAGTCTTTAACTGCAACAGTCTAATAACTTTTCCTAATCACTTCAAAGGGTAAGTTCTGAAGGCTTTTTTACTAAAGTCTGCGCAAAACAAACCTTTATGTTCCTTACTAAATGCTTTGAATTATTCTATGAAGCATGAAAATACCTTGAATGATTCTATGCATTGTGCTTAAATATCACCAGTGGCACAAAGACATCTGGGCACATGCTGTGCCAGGAGCAAGCATCTCAAGAAGTTTCAGAAGGCAACTGCTCTATACCTTTCCCTGATAACATCAAGCGTATCAATTTGTCAAAGAAGTGAAAATGTAGAACAAAACATTACCAGTTTGTGAAGGTAGTTAGGAGCCAACACCCTTCAGAATTTTAGGTTGTAGTTGGAACAGGTAGATAAGAAGAAAGGTCAAAAGAAGCCTCAGATAGCAGTAAATTTGGGAGTTTCATATAGATCAGCACAACTGTGTGGGAAACAGTAGATTATTTTGATTAGATAAGTTTGGCTTCTAATGATCTTCAGTGAAAAGAATATGATTAGGAGAGACTGTTGATCTATAATTCTTTCTGGTTTTGTAGTTTCTCCATTTGTGAAATATATATGTATGTGCTTATTTATTTTACATCCAGTTATTTATTTGTGTATTTTTGTATATGAATACAGAGGGCTTCTTTTGCTTTGACTTTATTTCATTTAATTTATTTTCCTCCTTCACATTGCACCTATCTCTTCCTTTTTGCTGTTCTTTTCTGCATGTCTGACCAGTTTCTCCTCTCTTCTGCCTACCCATTTCATAGCTGCATTCAGCTATTATCAGTCTTTCTTCCACATACAGATACATCTGGGCATCTCCCGTTTCAGCATCTGGATCCACTAAACCTCTCAGTGCACATTTCTCTTCTCTCCATGTGAGATCAGAGGCAGTCTCCAATGGTGGTGAAAAAAAAAAATAAATATAAAGCCAAGAAGAATGCTCCAGGCTACTAGCCAGCATTTTTGGTTGTCTTTCTTCAGATGGTATCTATTCATCTGAGTTTGACTAAGAAAGATAGATTCTCCTAAGCAGTAATGACACATCCTTGTTTGGTTTCTTGCATTCTCAGAGGCAACCAAATGTATGCATATAAACATGAAGGTCTTCTGAGTGAACAATGATAAATATTTCCCTATTTTTAGTGCCTTTAAGTAGCAGGTTGTTTACAAGATGACATTAGTCTACTGAAACTATTTCGCTGGCATTATTCCATGGAGAGATACATTCCTGTGTAAGGGGGCTGGAAAGTCTAAGTGGAGTGAAATTTTCACAGCATGGTTTATCTGCTCTGTGAGCTACAATTGCAATCAAAAGGCAAGGTCTCTCATCCTGCACAACACACACATCCTTGTGCTGGATTTAGCAGCTGCTCAGTTTTGTGATACTGAACTGACTAAAACCACTATTTTTTTCTTTTTTTTGTGAGTACAGTTTTTCAGTGGGATCAGGGAGATGATTTGCCAAACTCACAATTGCGCAACCTGGCAAATGGGTTATGCCACCACAGACAGGATGGCAGGAAGGCTCAGCCACAGGCAAGACAAAGGGAGACCATGGTACCATATGCTGCTGGCTGCCTAAAGTTAGGTTACCAAGGAAGGCATTGGCTCTGAGGAGACAGCACTGGTTTTCTTCAATGACCACAGCGGGATCCTAGAAAGTCAAGCATGCCAGTCTAAAGTTAGGTTTTGTAATTGCTTCTCCTTTCCCTTCAGTATTTATAACGTCTGCTTATAGTACATAGAGGAATTCTAAGAAACAGAAAGATCAGTGTTCAGTAAATTACATATTAATTTTAAAAAATCTATTTCTGACAGGAAAGTAAAATGCACTGATATATTTCATTGCAGTAGCATAATTAAAAAATTACTAAGTTTGGTAAATAGTGGCAAAATGTTTTCCAGTAAAGTACTCCTTAAATATCAAAAATTTCACCAACTTAAAACTCTAGCAAATGTAATATCTAACACTGAAGGTATATTACATACATCCACAAAGAAAGAAGGTGGTGGATTTTTCATCAGACAATTGATAGGTGAATAAAAATAGCATATTTGTCTAAATATGCTATATTTATATATAGTCTTGTTACGTTACATTGTAAAATAACTAATATGTTCCATTTTATCTTTTTTACCTATGAATTTAGAATATTAGCAGAATTTAGAAATTGAAATTAAAGTTCAGCTCATTTCATCTTTTAATTATTTAGAATGTGTAAAGCCACCTTCTAATCTTCAGTCACTCTTTCTCTTTCTGTTCACTTCTCAAGCTAGAAATTCCACCATAAGAAATCCCCATAGAGAAGAGATCTAGTATTTCCATTCAAGTTTAACTACAAAGCAATTAAGAACAGATGGAAAAAAGCTTTTCTTTTTTTTTTCATTCAGACAGTTTGAACCTGTTATCTTTTTTTATTTTTAACATTTAGTTACTGCAAAAACTTGACACAATATTAAAGTAAAGGTCATTATTATAGATTAAACTCCTTTACCATTTGGCTAAGACTTTAGATCCCAAACTGCAAAGTAATATCCTTACTGTGAAGTAGAATGTGCAATCAAGGGACATTCACGTTTTGTAAAGTAAGCAACTAAGTTTATGACCTTTTTTGAAAACTGCATCTAAAAAAGACCATGAACATCACTAGGTCCTCCAAGGAACCATTAAACAAAACAGGAAATTAAAATACAATCTTGATATTTTCCAGGTACAAGAACAAGTGCAAGAAAACCAAATTCTAACAGACGATATAAATGCTTTGCATCAAATATTTTAGGTTAATAAGAAAGAAGAAAGGGGAGAAAAGAGAACACCACAAAATCCCTCACTATTTTCCTCATCTGTCATTTTTTAGCATGTCAAACTAAAGGCTATTTACCTAGTGAATATAATTGCTTCATAGAAATGGTGATCTCTCAGAGCTTTTTCTTTTCATTTCTTTTACTCCAGGTGAATTAGGCTGACATTATTCAACTTTCACCTTTTTTTCTTTAAGGAAGAAGCTATGGTTTATTTCTTTATTCTTCAGCCAAAGTAAGAAGGAATAACACAAAAGCTTTTTTTTTTTTTTTCACAAAAAAAAGTCTATTTGTTTTATTTATTTGTCTAGGTTCCCTCTCTCCTGAAAAAGCACATTGACTTCAATTAAACCAATAGCCAGCTTAGGAAAGGTACAACCACTTCAGCTGAATTTATGTTGAAATCAGGAAACTGTGGCTTCCTTGTCAAAGGCAAAAAATCTTTAATATTTGTCTATGGGACACAATGACTGCACAAAAGCCAAGAGTGTACTAACATTGCTCAACAGTGAAGTTTCCAAGTCTTAATAAAAGTCATATAAAGGTTTGGCTCTCAAAATACAATAAATACTAGAGGTCTTCTTCTCAGGTAACATAGTCATAATAAATGACAAATGACATGAATGAAACAGAATGTTCTCCCTCACTTGGACAAATTCCCTGTCATATTTACGTTTTGTGTTACTAAATTTTTTTTCTGAGTTGCAACCTGAATGCTTCTACTTTTAAAAGAGAACACTAGAGCTTTGGTATTTGTGTAGTACAAGAAAGCAAGAAGGATATGTTTGATAAATACGTGGCATTCCAAATGACTGATTTATCTATATGCTCATAGCCAGTGAGAGCACTTCTACCACCTGCAACAGGTTTTTGACTGAAAAACATTTCTTAACCTAAACTTTGCAAGTCCTAGTACTGTTCCTTTATTGTAATGTTTCTTATTGATTTCAATAATGTTTCAGAGGGCTTCTGTCTCCATAACCATACTCTTTTCCATAATCCTTTAACCATTATCAGCCAATTACCATTAATTAAAGGATTTAATATCGGATCAGGCATTCTAACAGTACCAAAACCAGTTCTTAATACTGACCCTTAGTTTTACCATTTATCAAGTTGTTTTGTGCTCCAGTAAGGAGCACACATAAGGTGACCTCCTTCATGTAGAAAAAGACATATATTCTAGCAGATATCCTAGACAACTGTAAATATACTCCAAAATGGGGGGGGGGTGGGTGGAGAACAGGAGGAAGATGGCTTTCAACGTTAACCCTACATTAGCCAAGAACAAAGGCTGAAGTCATTGTTAGTCAGTCTGTCTTTGTTATTCCTTTCAAGGTGATGAAAATCCCATAGCACCGTGGATTAGGAAATATGTGTAATCCTCTCCCTCCCAAAACACCACAGCAGTCCTGTCCTGGCTTTTGATGAAGATCTTCTTTTCTTTTCAAATAACAGCACTTTGCTTTGGGCCACAGCTGAAAACTTAAACTCTTGCAAGTAATAACGTAGCACAATAGGGTTTAAAAATAAAAATAATTGAAAAAAAAGAGGCAAAAGAAGGAAACCTGCACAGTGTTAGTAATCTACACATATTTGCTTAACAGATAAACACAAGAATAAGTGATGCATGTGTTAAAAATTACCCCAGGCAACTATAAATTATGCATTTGTCCTGGATGCAGTAAGAAATTCTTTAACTTCATATTACCATAGGTCAGACTTTCCTAACCATATATAGTAGTCATATGCTATTTCATAATACATTACACAGTTTAGATTGTGATAGTATTGTTCGTCTGAATAACTATTTGTGCATCAAAACACAGGAGGAACAAGAATATATTCACATAATGAACCCATCAATGGGTGCTGCATATTATAACTTATCCCTTCACTGAAGCTTATTTGAAATAATTAGGCAGAGTAATTCAAAATTGTCTTAAGGAGCTTATTTAAATAAGTTGCATACAATCACGTGAATAGCAAAAGTTAGAAAAAAAAATACACTCTCTTTCAGTAACTGCTGTATAAAGAGGATGCTGCTGGAACACTGTGAGAGCAACAAACACCTGCAATGGGATATAGGTAGATCTGGGATTCAGCATCCTCTTCCCACAGCCACTCTGGTCAGAGTGTGGCTGAAATCCAGGGGTTTACAGGCTCACTTAAAGGTAATGGTTAAAGGCTTCTTTATAAACCAAAACCAGTCAGTTTTGCCCTGTCTGAAAAACACAGGGCTTTGGCATCTATGCTAGGCAGTGGTGCCTGAAAGAGCCTGTTTCATGGGCCAGATCACCAGCGCCATTAGCAAGTTCTGTAATGTCAGGGTGTTCCTTCATCTTTCTATTCACCAAACCTTAATTTCATTTCAGCCTAAGCAGCTTCCAGAAGGAATTTGGCTGTGCTGCAGAGTGGAGAGCAAAGTATGTTTTTTTCTCCAAATAATGAAAGTAAGGATATTGATATTAAAAAGAAAAAAATACATTTTAGCTATGGATTTAAAAAAAAATTATTATTTGTAGGAGAAGTTAGAGGAATATGTGAAGGCATGTTGTGCTTAAATGGACATTAGTGCATTCATTTATTATGTTTCTGAAACCAATGCCAGGTAAGCTGGTGAAAGATAATGAGCCTGAGAGATACTGGTAAACATCTTCTTTCGGCTCCATTGTGTGGTACAGGTTCATATGGGTAAATACATAAACTACTGGAAGTCTCTAGATAGTGGAACTCAAAAAGACAACTTAGAGGCTGGATGAAAAGTAAAGGAGTTTGACAGATGAGCTTACATTGAGGACAATTTTCCAGTGGAACTCAGGCGGCAGGGCTGTTGAATCTTACAAAAATAACATTCACTTTAGCCACTGTCAATGATAAGGTATTGGAGCACTATTGTTTGCTCTTTCTGAAGACGTCACTGAGGCCATTTCATCACAGCAACCTTATGACAAAGTGCCATAGAAGATAAGGTCAAGTTAGTTTATATAGTACTTATAACCACAAACACCTAGTGCAGCAGTCAGAAAACTCCATGACTGTCATAATTCTCTTCTTACGTACACAGTGCAGTGCTTCCATCACACTCTGCACACATTAAAGTTTTCACAGACAAGCCTTTCCAATACAGGCTCTGAAAGGATTTCAATACTAGAAAACTTGGGGGATGTTAAAATAAACAAACAGATGCCCAGCTCATTGGAAATGTCTTTTTCACACAGTTCAGCCAATCTGAATAGAAGAGCCAACATGCTGACATTTTCAGATATGCGTCATGTTTCATGGACATTCTGAATCCAGGTATGTGGCGTTACCTACATAACAAGAACACTACAATACAGGACTTAGCTCAAAGCTTTAGGCACTTGTCAATGACCAGGAAATTAAGAAAGCAGCAAGGAAAATGTCATGTATAATCACATTAGTATTCAGTAGAAATATATATTCTGCATGAAAAACAGAATCCTGAATCAGTGAATCCACACTGCTACAGGCTATCTGACATCAGAACAGGACACGTGAAGCCAAGACTGTACAAATTGAAAATAATGACTCAGCTGTGTAAATTATTAAGGTCCTTTTCATCAGACAAGCAATCAATGGTATACTACAGAAAGTCTCCCTAATAATACATATGGTAACCCAGAGCAGTCAAAAAGAGCAGAGAAAAAGAGGTCAAAGCAATACCCAGAGAATGATGTCTGTGTTGTAACACGTGACAAGATTATGTACACAGCAGGATATTTTAAAAGATACCAGAATCCTAAGGGTGTTCTGGTGACAGAATTGTTTTCCTGTCACATTGAATAACCGGTACTTAATGACTGATTATATCTATTAAAATCTAGACAGAAATTGCAAAATTATAAATTGAATACATTTTCTACTTAAATTTCCTAAAAATGCATGTGAGGAAACAAGAATTACTTTGATAGCAGCAGTTATCTAAAACTTCCTGAAATATGAAATTCCTGCTCTTTGGTTCCTAAAGGAGAAACCCACTGTCCACTGCTTGTCTATTTATACTTCCCTAGAGTGGGATGGAAAACATGACCGCTTTGTTCTACAGTGCTACGAAAATCTAGATAGCCTGGCCTGCAACCAGCCCTTGAGCTGCAAATACACGGTTCCCTTCTATATGAATTTGGATGCACACCATTACCTATGCTGACTATTAAAAATATTTGCTTTTTTCATAATAACTATAAAGGGATGTAAAGGATAGTAGGTGTTCCTCTATGTGCTCTGTATCTACTTTGTGCTTTTAGTCTTATTACTACCATTTTTTACACAGTAACTGAATCCTGAAAGAAAATTAAACACTTTGAAAGGCACGCACAGCTATTTTCTTCAGCTACAAATTGATTACTATCCTGCCAATTACATGTGCTATTATCTTGGGTTAATAAACGCTCACCATGTCTGAAGGCAAATTCTTGATCTGTCTAACAGAAGTTTTCTTCAATATTTAGCTTTTCATTTACAGCTGTTCTTTCTGCTAAATCTGTTGAGGACTGCTCACCCAACAGAGAGAAAATCTGTAGTGTTATAATCACATGTAATACATGCATAGTAATCCATTTCATAGGCTAAGAGAGGATAAGCAGTTCCCTGGCAGTGTAGCATCTCCAATTAGAGCTTACCATCACTTACAATAAGAAAAAAATCTAAGTAGAACAAAGTTGTACCTATCTTAAATTTCCTTTTCAGTGAATCGGGCATTATCACAGTTTGAGAATTTATGTTTAAATACATATATTTAGAGGAAAATAAGTACCTGCAAAAGATTAGTCTCAGTGATTTTGTGAACCTTTAAGATCCTGAAAACACTTTCTACTGGTGTAAACACTGGTCTACAAAGGCTTTCGGGTTTTCTTTCAGAGGATTTCTTGGTTGGTTTTTGGCATTCTACTATAAAAGAAAATTAAATAAAAGCCTGAATTCTGTCTATTTTAGCAGCTTCTCACCATGGCTGGCTGGTAGTGTACCAGCAGTACTAGTGTTCCTGATATTGAAAAACTCCTAGTTAAGTCATTCCGCTGTATGACACCAGTTTATGTTGCTCCTGGGCCCTTCTGTCGTGTCTGGGGGTATGTTGAACCAGTAACAGTACAAGGATTTAAACAATGATAATATAAATCATGCTGTGCTACAGTAACTGAGTATTTTCTACTCTATTTGCTGTATCTTGTCCCAGTATAACCTTTATCCTGAAAAATCTTAAATATCTCATCTATAACCACAGAAGACAAGCTGAACTTTCCCACTGAGAGATTTTTCAGGACAGCCTGCAAAGAATGTACCATATATTCCAAGAATGCTTTCCCTTGACTCTGCTATTTAAATTGCACCTTAGGAAGCTATGATAATTACTGTGCTCATCAGCTGTAGTAATTGTAGGGAAGAATGTTCATATCAAACAGAGTTCACATTGCTATGGTAACACAGGCAGTAATAACAGCGTGGACCATTTTAGAACAGGGATCCCCAGTTAGAGATCTGAAGCACCTGCAGGTGCAAAGGATTTTTCCATGTGCTAGAACCAAAGCCCTCTTTTAACATCAAAAAGTCAACAATTCAGCAGAAAAGAAACCCAAACCAAAAACCAATGAAACCCCCAATGACTATAGACTGTATACAGACTGTAAGAGGCTATTCTAATACTAAGGTGCTTGCTGCTAGAGCACCACTGCTGTATTCAGAATAATTTACAAATAAAATAACCCGGGACTGAAACAAATGCCTCTTTTCACCTTTCTGGCACTGTAATTCAGCCTGAAAGTGGGTGTAAATTGTAATGGAATGTGGGTGCTAAATTTAATCACTTTCACACCCATTTTAAGGATCCTTCATGTTAACAGAGCTGTGAAAGAAACACCTACTTTTAGAAGTTACTTCAAAATAAAGCAGAGTGCCACTTTCAATGTGCATGGGCTATTCTGAAGTAGCTCCCTGTGTGAGAACTCTTATTCTGCAGAGTGCTTCCTCTGTCCCTCTTTTAAATTTAACTTAATCCACTTGAGATAACCAGAAAAAGGCTCTCATTGCAAGCTATTCCAGTCAATTTCTCTATGAAGCTTTTTACTGTAAGTGCAATCAAACCTAGAGTCTTAAAGCACTGGTTTTAATGGTCTATTCCAATGACAGTATTTCCAGGAATAATGGAAATTCACATTATGAGCAATAGCATGGAAATGGCAAAAGCTAATTTTCAGAAACAGGCAGCCATTTTTTGCTCACCTGAGAGTGCAGTCCACAGCATGGTTTCATTTTGAAAGAGTTCTCCCTCGATGCAAATTGTCTAGCATGGATATTTTTAGTGAGTGCCAAAAGAGTGGTCATGTATTGAAAGTCCTTTCACTGAAACCCATAAACAGGATTCCAGCCTTGCCCACACCTGGGCTTTATTTTCCTTCTCATCCTACAGCTACTGTACTGATCTGGCAATTTGCACAGCCATGCTCTGCAACTGACCCGTAATGACAGCAATTTAAATATACTCACATTTAGATTAGGCTCTTTTTTCTTTAGTGGATTATTTCATAGTTCTGGTTTAGATCACAACCCACAAACAGGCTGAATTTCTAAAACTGAGTAGCTTGGCCAAGATGAATGTGTAAGGACCATGGGAGCTAACTACTGTTGACAAGAACCTCCTAAGTTTTCCCCAAGGAAAATTGTACTGTTATAGAGAAGCCAACCACAAAGTATAAGCAGAGGAATTTATCCAACAGATTGAGACTAGAAAGTTTTGCCTTCTGTGTTTGCACCTAAATGCCATTCCGTCACCCCAATCTAAACAAGGAAAGTGATCATAGTGCCCTTAGGAGATGGGGACAAAACCAAATTTGCAAAGACAGCTAGCTTTCTCTTTGTTTTGTTTCAATTTTTAGTTCATCCAAATTTTATGAACACGAAGTCAGGGCCAAGAGCACTCAGGGTGTTTTGGATACAAGCTCTACTACTGGCTTTTTCGTGCAGGCAGAGCTCTGGGGAAGCCATAGTCCCAGCTGAGCTTCTCAGTGATATTTTACAGCTCTAGGCTTCACTCAGATGCCTGTAACAAGATGATGCTTTACTCCTGATATTGAACAACTCAGGAACAAGTGGAATTCTTACTACTTTTCTGTAATCATCTTTTACTGCACATGCCCTAGACCACAGGAAATTAGCCATGTCTCCATGTTCCTTGTAATCTGATAGTATTATGGATCAACACAAAAAGAGGATTAACCCCACACTGACTTTCTAGTATGTGAACTCAGTAGCAAATTTGTGTCTGGTTCTTGGTGAATTACCACAGAACAAAAACTGTTAAATGTTTGATTTCACTGAAAACATGAAGTACCAACTTTGTTAGTAACACTCTAGGTTGGATTCTCAGCTTTGTACCTCTGTAGTCTGACAATGCAAAACAATGTGGCTTTCTTTCTAATGCACATTTCCCAGTGTAAAGAAATCTCAAGTGGGAGAGTAGGACTGGCTGCACTTAAACTAGATATACATATGCTATCAGATTACACATATACTACTACATTATGCATGTACTACCTGAGCAGACGGTATTTTGGGAAAGGCATGCAGCTAGACCTGTTGTAAATCTTTAGCCTTTGAGAGCTTAATGCAACAAAAAGTTCAAAGAAGTCTGTAAACTGCTTGGACCTGCATTGCAACTGATACAGAAATAGTCTTGCTCACCAATCAGGGATGAAAAGTCTGCAAACAGATCTTTTGGTCACCAACCAGAAGACAGAGATCACACCATCAGGCCCATCTTGTCCAGGGTAGTTGCAAGTCCTTTAAACCTTTAGAGATTTAATTGGAGAGAAAAAAGATCTTATTCTATAATACTAGACTATTTTAACTGAGGCAATGTAGTTACTATTTAGGTATTTATGATGTTCCCAGACTGAATTTTAAAACTTAGCTTTTGTTTCATATTGTTCATATCATCCTAGTCTTTCTGAATGGCTAAATATTTCACTTCGAAATTCCATATGGCACAGATAGCCACATGTGTGTCCCTACATATCTATCCATTTATACCATTGCCATTCTGATGCAATAAACTTTAGATGCTGCTCCTGGAAGTCAGACATGTGCATTTCAGCTCCTTAATCTCTAAATTTTTTCCAGGTGTTCTGTTAGTTGCTCCAATATTACATTATCAAATGCACTTATTGAAGTTCCTACTGTCAGCAATGGACAAGAGTATGATTCCCCTCCCAGATGCACATTGTTCTATTTATCTGTTTTTTCCTACACTCTCTTCAATTCTTGATTTATGAGATATGTTTTTTTTTCAAAGTTTATGATTATGAATTCTCTTTGCCTTGAGTTTTACATGTTTCTGGGAAAAAAAATGTTGCTTAGTTTTTCAAAACTTGGAGCTCTTGAGCACTTAAAAATCATTCCACCGGTTTTAGAAGGAATTTTGTGTACTAATATCAGAAAATTTGAAATAATAATTGTAATACTTTAGGAGTTGGCTTTTTTGTTGTTTGTGGGTTTGTTTTTTTCCCACACAGCTGTAAATAACAAACTTTAATTTCCATTTTTAGAGAGAAAAAAAAAAACAAACGCAGCAGTGTTTAGGGTTTGCTTGTTCTTCTTCTGTTGATCATATGCTTCGCCTGAGCTAACAAAGAAAGAACCCCAGAAATAATGCATAGGCTTCACAGTTATGTCCCACTCTAATAATTCATGAAGTTGTCTAGTTAACTGAGCCTTTTTTTCGCCCTCAAAATGTATGCAGATGAAGGATGTGCAACTACACAAATTAGTCATTCAAATGGTCAGATGATATGAAGTGTGTGAAGGTGAAAAGGCAAGGGTACCTAACATCAGACATTTTATTATAGAAAATAAGGACAAAATCAAAGTTATTTTAAGGCAAATTTCAAAGAGCAGAAATAAATATGGTGTATGTTCTTGAAGACATCAGTAAGTGTAAGCATGTTGCACAAGTGTTATTAGTCTATAGTATATATGCAGGTAGTAACTCCCAGGAAATGTTTCCTCAGCCTCCCATGAGTCAGTTGTTGACTCTACTTTTGATGTAACACTGAATGGTCCATTAGCCACGTGGGAGAGTAGGCCAGAACAAAAGCGCTCTCTATCCCAGAATTTGTCACCCCTCCCCTTCCTGTTCTCCAGCCTTAGTTCCTTGGTCCTGGGGGGAAGTTACACCTGAAAGCAGACTGTGACCCTGAGTGACTACACAGCTGAAAAGCTATGAGGACACATTGTGTCAAAGTGAAGTGCATTCATCCATTAGTCCTTCCCATGGAGTCAACAGAAGGCCAGCATCTAAAATGTCCATCATAGACAGCATCGTACCAACTAGGGTGTAACCAGCATATCTCTGTCAGCGATGACAGATGGATTCTGGAACAAAATGAAGCATGGAAGCACACAGTTTGATGGTGAAAACCTGACCATGTGGAATTCAATAGTCAGAATCCAGCTGACTTCAGAGGCAGAATATCAGCTTTTCTTATTAATCAGTGTGTTTCAAATGTGCATATACAAGGATGTACATATTCATTATGTATATGAATCAATATTTTGCATATAACAATGCTTCATAATTATTTTTATTATTAAAGTCTTGCAGAAATATTTTCCACCGCTCTGCAGTAAATTACAAAATATGAAAAAGACTTAGTTGGATTATTTTGGAATAAAATAAGGTCATTTGATGCTTTGTAGAATCCATTTAGGGTATTTTATAAAGACTGATGTATTGAAAATGTGTAAATATAAACAAAATTAATCAAACTATGTTCCTACTTTAGGCATTATTACATGTTAAAGTCTTTTGCTCTTTATTTTAATACCAATACCTAATTAAAAGATCCATTAAAAATCCATGATACTTATTGAATGGAAAAATTCCAGTGTAAATATCTTTTTTAATCATGATAGTCTTTACAGACATAATATGGCTAGTAAAATTAAACATAAAAATTTATAAAACTATAAAATGAACCAAATCTATTTTATACTCATGAAATTGTGGGGGAAGGGCTGTTATTTAAGAAAATCACAAATATAACTGATGAGAACAGCATCAGCCCTAGAAGCTGATTTAATTTACTTTTGTAATATTCATTTAAGATTTTACCCCCTCAATTTTGTCATTGGTATTATAACGCCAGATCTAACTGGGTGTCCTTGAACAAATCACTCATGAGCCTGTTTTTCTTTCATTGTCAGCAGTGTGTAGGGGAAGATTTCTGTTTAGCTGTTTCTTCAGCAGTAAAATGGAAATGATCATCCTTATTTGCTATGTAAAGATGCTATACGAATTTGATAGCTAATATTTGTAAAGTGCTGCTTATGAAGATTAAAAGCAGACAGTTATGTGTTATTTAGTTTTATAGCTACATAAATGGCTATTTATAAAAATGGAACTAGAAAATATTCCTAGATGTTTTTAAAAGTGAGACCTTCTCATGTCCCAGAATTATGTTATTGTAGCTGTTGTTCAAAGCAGATGATAGATTTGAAAACTGCAAGGTTTTCACCCCTTTCGCTAATGGAACATGATACACATCCAACAGCATTTTCCTGTTGTGTCCACTTAAAACGTTTTTTAAAGCAGAAGGCAGAGTCTTCATAATTGAAGGAACTACCTGTGAATAGTAATTATGAATAAAAATAATGAATGGGGTTTCATAGTTATAGATCAAGATGTGAGATGACCATTAATTTGTATGTTTTTGAAGTATAATTTCTTATAAGTCACACATCTGCTATGCTGAAAATGAAAGGGAACAGACTCCAGTTTTGAGAATTTTTGTTATTCTCACACACACTCTTTACCAGCATCCAGGAATGTCAAACATAGCAGAGATCCATTTCATTTTATTTTCCAAATTCTAGTTAAATCAGAAATACCTCGTGGCTCTGTTTCTGGTGTTAGAAAGTTCAGATGTATGTTTCTGAAAACTGCTAACTAAAGAAAAATCATAGAAATAAAATCAATAATGCCCCCAAACTTGCTTCCCTGAAATCTAGATGCAGTCTGTATCCTGCATTCAAAACACTGACCCTATCATTAAAATAGGGGAAAAAAAAAAAAAGAGAACCTTCTCAAAATTGCAGTTTCCTTGTATCACCAGGCACTGTCACAACTCCTGTCAGCATCAGAATCTTACATGCGAATATCTGGTAGAGCTTAAGAACCTAGGTGAAGTGCTGAGGTTTTGTGGCATTAAAAACTGTAGGGAGTAATAGAGATGGCAGGAAGTCTGGATGATACACCAAAAATGTATCCAGAACTTTTAGGGGTTTTGTCAATATTTCTTCCATACAGGCACTGACACCCTGCCTAAATCCACGTTCACCTTACCATCCCTGCATACAAGAGCAGACTCATTCAGTAATAACCTGGGTCTTCACAAAGCTAAGCTGCTCTGTTGCTTTCTGGAGCTCAGTCAGCACTGGCTGTGCTTCTTACACTGTCATCTCGGGTAAATGCTTACAATCAGGCAAGATGAATGGAAATGTCTCTGCACTCAGACACCAAGGGGCTTTGCAAGAAGTTTATGACAATCATCGTTTAATCTCAGCCAGCAACTAAACCCCACACAGATGCCCACTCACTCCCTCCTGGTGGGGAGGGGGAAAGAATCAGAAGGGTAAAAGTGAGAAAACTCATGGGCTGAGATAAAGGCACTTGAATAGGTAAAGCAAAACCTCTGTGCACAAGCAAAACAAAACAAGGAGTTCATTCACCACTTCCCATGGCAGGCAGGCGTTCAGCCATCTCCAGGACAGCAGGGCTCCATCATGCATAATGGTTACTTGGGAAGACAAACGCCATCACTTCCAATGTCCCCCCTTTTCCTTTGTCCCCTAGTTTATATGTTGAGCATGACTCCATAGGGTGTGGGATATCCCCTGAATCAGTTGGGGTCATCTGTCCTGGCTGTGTCCCCTCCCAGCCCCTTGTGTACCCCCAGCCTGCTCGCTGGTGCAGTGGTGTGAGGAGCAGAAAAGGCCTTGGCTCTGTGTAAGCACTGCTCAGCAACAACAAAAAAGTCCCTGTGTTAGCACTGTTTCCAGTACAAATCCAAAACACAGCCCATAGCAGCTACTATGGAGAAAATTAACTCCGCCCCAGCCAAAACCAGCACAACTACACAATATGAGCAGATCAGTGGGGGAAAACAGCTGGTGCTGAGGGCATCATGTTCCCACCACATATGTTGTGAAGATTTATATTTGATTGATTCTGGTCTGGCCCTTCCTACTGGATAGCCATTAGTTGTGGAAGTTCAATATGCTAATTCCCTGAGCACATCTCTGAGGTTAGTTTCGTTCTTCATTAGGCTACCAAAGCACAGTGAGCAGGGTCAGCGGGTGGCTCACCGCAAAAATGCGGTCCAGATCTGAAGCAAAACACTAACACAGACGCACCCATATGACTGTTAATTCTCCTTTCCTAATACACAGCCACGCTTCTTCAAGAAGTGGAAGCTTATCCCTCCCAATGTCTCTCTATTTTTGTTCTCTCGTTATTTTCATCTCTTGTTTTCTACAGAGCTGTTTGACTATGACCATTCTGGACATTTACACACAACTTCCCACCACCCCTCTATATTTTGCATGTTTCCTATCCACATTTTTCTCAAAAATCATGTTTGACTACACAGTTATCATTCACAGTATCACAGTATCACAGTATCACAGTAGGTTAGAGATTGGAAGGGACCTCAAAAGATCATCTAGTCCAATCCCCCTGCCAGAGCAGGAACACCTAGATAAGGTTACACAGGACGTGTCCAGGTGGGTTTTGAATGTCTCCAAGAAGGAGATCCACACCTCCCTGGGAGCCTGTTCCAGTGTTCCCCCTGAGAAGAAGTTTCTTCTCAGGTTTGTGGAATCTTGTGTCCATTTGTACCCATTCCCCTTGTCCTTTCATTGTTTGCCACTGAGAAGAGCCTGGCTCCATCCGACACTCCCCTTTATATATTTATATACACTAATAAGGTCACCCCTAATCTCCTCTTCTCCAAACTATAGAGACCCAGCTCCCTCAGTCTTTCCTCATAAGGGAGATGCTCCACTCCCTTAATCATCTTAGTTGCCCTGCGCTGGACTCTCTCCAGCAGGTCCCTGTCCTTTTTAAACTGAGGGGCCCAGAACTGGACACAATATTCCAGTGAGGTCTCACCAGGGCAGAGTAGAGGGGAAGGAGGACCTCTCTCGACCTACTAACCACCCCCCTTCTAATACACCCAGGATGCCATTGGCCTTCTTGGCCACAAGGGCACAGTGTGCTATTCACCCTGTCGTCCACAGGACCCCCAGGTCCCTCTCCCCTACACTGCTCAAAGGTCGTTCCCCATACTGGAACCTGGGGTTGTTCCTGCCCAGATGCAGGACTCTACACTTTCCCTTGTTATATTTCATCAAGTTATCCCGCCATCCAGCCTGTCCAGGTCCCTCTGGATGGCAGCACAGCCTTCTGCGTGTCGCCACCCCTCCCAGCTTAGTGTCATCAGCAAACTTGCTATAGCACTCAATTCCCTCATCTAAATTTGATGAATATATTAAATAATACTGGTCCCAGTACCGACCCTTGAGGCACTCCACTAGATACAGGCCTCCAACTAGACTCCGCCCCATAGACTACAACTCTCTGGCTTCTCTCCTTCAGCTGCATAACACTTTGGCAGGACATCTGCTGTGTCCAAGCTTCCTGTATTAAATCACCAGTTATGAGGGTGGTGGCTGGAGGTTCAGAAGGAGGTGATGTTTAACAGAAGGCAACAACTATTAAATATTTATCTATTTATTATTATTAAAGAGAGAAAAACAGAATAAAACTTGTTTTTGTTAAGTCTGAGAACACAGCATGGTCTTAATTTTAAATTTGCAATGGGAGCTAAACTGTATTTCATAAAGCTCTGTTAAAGAGATTCCATGAAAAATATAGGCTTTTTGACAGGAACATGGCAAGTGGCCTCTAATAACAAGCTGAACACCAGCATTGTTTCACTTGCTCCTCCCCTGTTTCGGAAGCATTAGTAGATTTACTTCTCTGCACAGAAGTCATATTCTGACAGTACCATACTAAGAAAGAGGAAAAAAAAAAAGCCTCTCATAAATACTTGAACAATCGTTTCTTTCCTTTTACTTTAATTGCTCTACAGTCAATGATTATTTTTTACAACCCTTAGTCACAAAGGACTTTAAGGTCATGCTTCAGGCAAGACTCACTCCAAACCAAAAGAAGTGGCAAAACACATAAGACATTTTCTATGCATGCTCCATGCAGTATTGGAATTTCTTCCTGGAAGCCTTGGTCAAGTCTCAGTCAGTCTGCACCTGGACATTTTTTCTGCGTGGTAAAGGGAAATGGGTGCTATGTTAGCAGCGTCCTACTCTTGTAAGTCTGTACTGCTGCACACTCAGACTCATGGGCTACAGAAGCTGGCATGTCCTAGCCGTCTTCCATGGTACTCAGGAGGCCATGATCTTGTCTCTGACAGCATGTAATATCTTAAGTTTTATTTTGGAGACTGAGCTTTTACCTTCTAGGGATGTTCATAAGAACTATAGTTTCTTTTCTAATGAAGGAATAAATCACTCATGACTTTTCTCAACACTGCACAGGTTTGATGGGCCACACTCACATGGCTATAATTACAGAGGATTCATAGAGAGAAATAGAGTCTCTGTAGATCTGCTCCAAAGATTTTGCTAAAATAACACATAAAAGTTCTTCCACTATTGGTCTGAGTGCTTTTATATGTGTATGTGTTTCTGCTCCTTGACTGAATGCTTGCAAATTTTCAAACTGAAAAACAGTCACTTGTAAATTTTCTAAATAAGCTTTCAGATGATGATCCCTGGGGATGGAATGTTCATGAATTTTGTCTATTATTTTTTCACATTAAAAACACTTACAAGAACACCCAGTGCCTTTCTTTCTGCTTAGAACAAATCTGAAGACTGTGTCATCAGCAAAGCACTTAAAGAAGTTTTTTTGCATAAGACTTAGCATGTTTGGGGCTGTTGAGATGAAGGGTTGGGTCGGGGGGGGGGAATAAAGTAGCATTCTATATTGAAAATATGCAGCTCTTATTTTCTTGTATACAAAACCTGAAAATTCACCCCATGCCAGTTGAATGCATCAAAGTAATATTCCTAGAACTGAAAAACAGACAAGATCCTCTCTGAGTAGCTGTGACCATGCAGGATGGCTGGAAATACTTGATGGAATATGGTAGAAGAAGCTATTTCCCTGCCACAAGATGAAAGTAGTATAAATTCCCTATCTTTCCTCTTCCTTTTCCCCTGTCCCTGCCAATACCTCATAGACATTTTTGATTGAAAATGTTTATTCTTTACTGTATGGCCAGCACTTCACTTTTGTTTTTCTAGCCCTTGGCAGTCTTAAACTATCACCACATGCTCTTTTAAGCCTTTCCTCACTATGGTCAGAGGAGGGAAACTGCAACACATTCAGACCATCGCAGCAAATTTGCCTCAAAAAATCACTTTGCCTTTAGTAGGGACCAAACTGCAGGAGACCATTCATTATTAAAACCTTAGCTTCATTCAGTGTACAGCTTTTTTGTGTATGTCTTCATGGCAATAACACTAAGTCTGGCAGGATGCTCACTAAGTCTGGCAGTTCTTCAACAGAACACTCACTTCATAGCAACATGTTACTAGCAAGAATACTGTGAGATGAATAGAGACGGACACTTCAGTCCACAAGAACCTGCAAGGATATAACAGAAGTCCTTAAAGAGATACACTGACTTGTCTGAGTCTTGTCTGAAAGGTTTCCGTTCTTTCAGGTCATACCACTGCCACTGACATCAGCCAGATTTCCAGAATGCTTACTTTGCTCTGTTCTTTTCAAGTCGTAGATGTTTATAGGACACAATCAGCAAAGAGAGAACCAAAGAGGGAACTGCAGAATTCTGGACTAGACTTTGGAGTCCATTCTCCCACTCCAGACTTCTCCTGACAATCCCCAGACCTAATGAACAGTATGGTGTGCCATCAGCATTTGTTCAAGTCCTCAGGGACAGAAAGAGGTATGTTGGAGAGGCTAATTTTGGGAGGGAGGGAAAAGCAGAGGTATGGTGACAGTACTTTTTCACCTGTGCCTTGATGGCAGATAATAACACTCCTTGGGTAGAAAACTAAGTATTTGCATATACAATAAATTAGATGACCTTAATGGAAGAGTGATGAGGAAGGCTACCACTGTTTATTAACACAGCTTAGCACAATAGACAGTCTTGTTCTTGTGCTTCCCATCATCTTGTGCGTGCCCTATCATTATTGGCCTAAACTAAAAGAACAGGGTTTTTATCATATCAGAATGGGATTCCAAGTGACAAAGTGAATATAAAACAAGAACAAAAATTCTTAGGTCTTTACCTTTTTAGTGCTAATTTGCCTACATATTGGAAGTTTTTCCAAACTAAGACACCAGCTATAGTAAGACTTGGCTTTTGATGGGGGGTGGGGGAGGAGGGCAATTAGCAAGGCAGTAAATTGCATATAATCCAGAGACTGTTTTTTTGTGTATCCTATGGACATATGAAATCAGTAAAGATAAAAGTCATTAAAAAGAACAGTCTATTTTTAGTGTCTAATCTGGCAAGGGAATCCGCTCACATTGAGTTCATAGCAAGAATATGGCTATAGAGAAGAGTGACTCGGTTTGCAGTCAACAGGAAGAGACTCCATCAGCACAAGCTAGAAGGAAGTTGTATGCCTCACCCTCCTAAGCCCCTTTGAAAATCTCAGCCACTACTTTTTTCCTGCCAGATGGGTTGATGACAAGTAGCAAACAGAAACATTCTGGTCTAGCGCTATTAAAATCATTACTGGTGAAATTTGGAAAAAAGGCATCAGCATTCTTTCATTGTATTAAAATATTCCGTCTTTTATGAGCTGACTCATAACAATCTGAGACATATTTACTACTCAGGCAATTTTTAAACGTTATAAACAGAGTACTTGCTCAGAATATTGCTACCACAACCAAGACAATTAACATTTTCAACCTTAATATGAATAAACTCCTAACATTAGTATTGCAACAACGCAAATGAATGCAGTACCTCTTCCACTAATACTGCTCAACCAGGAAATTATTTTAAATTATGGTAGCTGGCAGTTATATATCTTGTATTTATGACTTCTCAGCAAATGCAGCTCAGAGTGCAAAGGCACATTTTACTACTCTAAAAGTGAAACTTCTTTAGTCTTAGGGCTTATTTGTTTAAAATAGATGAGATGCTACATCCCTCCTACTGAATTACACCACAAGAGCTGTCAGTAGGCCATGTGAATTCTGTTTTCCCATCCTACATCAGGATCCCTCTGGATTAGATTTATTATTGCCTTCCCTCAATTGCTCCAACCCACAGCAGTCTCCTCTCTGATGATGAGGGCTAAAAATAGTTCCCTCCAAAGCCCAGCTCAGTAACTGTAATATCCAAACACACAGAGAAGGCAGATGTGCTAGTTGGTAGCTGAATGTTCTTTCACCACTTGGAGCCAAGAAATAAGACTCCACTGCTAGGCTCAGAATAAGGACTCAAGTCTGAAAAACTAGTACTGGATTTGAATAGTAAGTTGCTTTTGAACAGTAGGAACAAACTCAGTTACAAACAAACAAGCAACTCTAACACAATGAAACTCAATTCTGTTCAGGAACCAGTAAACCCTTCAAAATAAAAAGATTATAGCACATGTGAGTTCACTGTATAATCTACTCCAAGTAATAATATTAGCCATACAGAACTATTTAAAATCTGCAGGTATCTTTTTCATATTTTAAAAACGTATTTCTTAATACCTTTCTTTATCCAATATTGCCAGTCTTACGAAAAGAGACAGTAGTCTGTTACTCTGAGTGATCCTATTGAAAACTGGAACTGAGCTACTCAGTAGCAATAAAAGGGTTAGATGATATATGTGAAGCTGACTCTATATAGGTTTTCTTCTCTCTCTTTCTTCTACAAATCAATAAAAGCTCTTTAAAGTGAAAAAGTTCTTCCCAATAATGCAAAGTAAATTATATTATTTCTATGTTTTGCACTCTTAAATGCTTTGCAGTTAGGCTCTGTGCCAGGATTCTACTTCACTGGATCATTGCTTGTATAACACAATTAGGTAAGGACAGAGCATCCTGAACGAAAGCACAGTCAAGCATCCTTACACACACAGACACACTGAAGTTCTTTGAACAAGCTATGAAGAAGTTAATGCAACCCCAGTGGCTCTGTTTTGGATATTTTCCTCAGATTTTGCTGACACTGAAGTTTTTTTGCCTAAGACCAGCCTCGGCATCTATCAAATCCAATGACAACACCGCATTTGTGCCTGTCCAGTAACAGAGATGGGCTCTAAGACTGTTTGAAACCTTGTGCACAGTAACAGTGTTTATGTGGAACCATCTTCTGTCATTCAAAATGGTCCCAGGAAGATGGATGGGACACTGTCCAAAAAGTTCAATATGCAGAATGAATCGACTAGGCAAGATGAAGGATAACTCAATTTATTGTATCATTTTTACATTAATGCATTAGTATTGACACCAAAGGAAGCTAGACCAATACAGAATCAAGAACAATGCTCTATATGTAGGTACAATGGAGACAAGGCTAATACTGAACTCCCTAGATGTGACTGTTATACTGCACTAGGGCCTGCCTGTGAACTTAGCCTCCTGTGGTAGTAAACTGTTAGAATATTCACCAGCACAGATTTGTCACAGTTCAGCTACCACAGTCCCCCCACATTTTCTGATGTAATTTAGTAGCTGTAACTAGTCAGTGGCAATTCCCAATAAACCATTTGTCTGCCTTCTTCTGCAGGTGAACTGTTTGCTAGTACTTGGCTGTGGTACCTAGAACATTTCCAGACATGTTTAATTTAATCTCATAGCACAGAGTTTGTGATCACTAGTTTATTTTACACAAAAATTGTCTGTATCTTGAATTAGGATACAAAAGATAGCTGGGAGTACAATAGTATTTGAGATTCCAGAGTAGTTTGCTGCCTTGAAGGAAGCACATGGATCTGAGGCTAATCAAACTATTGTGGGAGATAAGGTAGGAGAAGGTCCTTGGGTAGCAAAGAACTGGTGGTAGCAGAACTGGTTTTGAATCCACAGCCGTAGCATCAATCCCGGCATCACACCTCAGGCAAGGAAAATTGCTTCCAGGGCTGCTTGTTGTTTACTTTGTGGCTGTTGTTTTGGGGATGTTTTTTTCCGTGTTTTCTCTTTCCCTGGGAACATAACCAGGGTCTGGGCATGCTGCCAACTATATAGGTTAGCATGGATAGCCATGCCACAGACCCCCCGCAACGCTCTTGGACCTGGACTTTTGTGCTCTGCCCTAATCCAGTGGTCTTGACGAGGCTTTGCCAAAAACTATGCCTTGTACCCTTTTCACCCTAAAGATCCATGTCACCCCTTTCCTCTCCCTTCACCCCTCCAGCTTACCATTGTCACTGCAGAAATAATGTGCACACACTCATAGAAGAACCAACCACTGTTTTTCCTAATCAGAATTGCTTGAATAAAAACTGGGGGGGGGGTGGGGGGGGGGGGGGGGGGGTGGAGAGGAGGAGGGGAGTGAAGTTAGTAAAATGAAGCGAATTGGAGTAGTTTGAAGCTTACTCTTGTGTCTAATGCTTAATCAAAATTCATTGACTGTGTACGGGATTTCTGCAAATACTTCAAAAGCTGAAAAAACTGAAACTGATCTTTGGCACAGCGTGCGCAGAACTGGCCTCACCCTTTACACCTGAGGTTTATCTGCCAGGGCCTAGCGAGCTTGGACGGTGACAGCAAAGTCCTCAGGTCGTAGGTTTAATTAGAGTATCCTTCTCTTAGATGGATGGCCTTACAGGGCTACACGAGCTCCATCTGCCCGGGTTTGAAGTTGGAGTTGTCCTTCTCCTAGGATGGTTGCCTGAAGGCTAGTGAGCCCATCCTGCCCATGGACACACTTTGTCTGACCCTTCATTTGAGAGCTGACTGGCATGGGAGACCCTAACGGAAGCATAAGCCACCACCGGCATAACTCCCAACTTCACAAGGGCACGCAAGCTCTTTCCCCACGACAAGGGGGTGTCCGTGAAAGAGAGCCTAAGGTAGTACAGTAACATTCTGCAGACACTTCTCAGGAACAGAAGGATTGTCTTTTGGCCCTACATAGGTTGCTGCTGTTGTTATTGCTGCTGATACGCTATGAGGCAATTCAACAAGCTAAACAGTACTGTAACCACCTTAGAAGGAAATGGCATCCTTGTATTGTCAATAGTAGACAACAAGATCTTCAAAAGGAGGCAGATACCAATGTCACAACTGGTACAAAGGACAGCTCTCTGAGGATGCATATAACTTCTTGCAAGGTGGTCAGTTCAGCCTTATTCAACTCCATCTCCACATGTGCCCTCCTTTGCTGTGTGTGGTCAATCATGGGATGAGGGAACCATGTCCCTAGAGCATGGAGTATTGCCTCAGTTGCATACAGCAGCTGCTCAACCACTGTCAAGCATAGATTCATGCAGCTGTTACCACTTGCTGAGGAGACAGACATGGTGCACTGAGCTTGCAGCAGCGAGATGTAGGTAATGATTAGATGCTATATATGTGATGATGACTGATTTCAGAAAACTAAACCCCCAACAGAAGTCCCCTGAAAACACCCCCCACAAGGCAGCAGGATAGGTTCCCCACAGAGAAAAGCCAGCCTCATTACCTTGTTGAAACTTACAGGGGAACCTGCCATGGGAGACTGCCTGCACTTGAAAACTATCATGTGCTGATTCAGCAGTGCCCATCTGAAAGGTGCTAAATGGCTCAAGTCTGCACTGCCTGATGACCCAGGAGTGGGTAGCTGTGGTATTAATGAGCACAGAGCCATGAGCTAAGGACTCCGGGGCTGTAGGTGGGCACCCTCTCGTATGCCACTGGAGTAGGTGTCTGCTCCCACTCGCTCTTTATCACTCCAATCCTAAACTTACTGCCTGTCCTGACAGCAAGGCTGTGCCTATGAATGTTGCATAATTTGTTTCAGTCAAAATGAGGCCATGAGGCAGTTTATCTTAAAACATTTAAATGCTTCTGCCTTAATTTTTGCTAACACTGCAACAAGTTATGGCAGGCTTACTTCAAAATGACAGATAGAAAACTGTGTTATGGCTGACTGACAGACCCATACTCCATCATACTGCCCTGGCTACTCCACTGGTAACCTCTGTCAGAGAGACAAGACAAACCTTGTGAGATGCTGTAACACCTGAAACCTCTACAAGGAGAATGACAGAGGTGTGTGCCAGGGTCCTTAGGATGCATATGAGCATCATTTCTTCCAAGGGTGACACTACACTAGACCAGGTCCATTAAGTCATTTTAAAACAAAAGAAGACAAAAAATTATCAGAAATTCTAGCCCCTACCTTCATTCTTCTTCAGATAAAAATATGTCTAGTGATATTACTCCTCAGAACACAGCTACTGCAAAACATCCTTAACTATTTCTGAGAAAATTTCAATTTCTGCTACATCTATGACTTCTAATATACAGGCCGTGAGGCTTTTTCTATCACAGTAAGTTTATCTGAGCTATGCCAAACAAAGAAAAAATGCAAATACTTTTCTAATTTTGTTGTTTCATAAAGTAATACAGACCATGGGAAAAAAAAAAAAGGTAAACTGCCTTTTAGACAAAGAAAGGATGCAAAACAACATATCCTCCTTCTTCTCCATTGTATAACCGATCACCGTTCTTAAGTGCACAAACAAAATAAGAGTAAATTGAAATAAATCAAATAAATTACGTTGCATAGTTTCAAGCCCTACATTAGGTCTTGGCTGTAATAATATACATTATCATTAATGGCTTCCACTTTACAGTGCTGAAAGTCAGATTTGTTATTGTCATCTACATTCCTTGACCTTTACTATCTGCATTGCTCACATGAAAGTATTACTCTGCTGTCACACTTCAAGAAACCATGTAATAAGGTCAACTATGCTTCACTCTAAGTCATCTAAGGCTATTTTAGCATATTTGCTTTATGACAAAAGTGTAAGATCACTGCAATTATCTACAATGATAGTTAGATTTCATGCCATATACAATTCAATTTTCAATTATATTAGAAAATGCTAGTGCCAGAGGACTAGTGTAACATTTTGTTGCCCTGAATTCAATATTCATTTAACTGAGATGCAAAAAAAAAAAAAAAAAAGATAATTTCAAGTTCTGAAGTGAATACCTATATTCTGGAGAAAAGCCTAAATGGAAAAATATTATTATGCAACCTCCAATTAACATAACTTGTCTGCTTTTTATTCTTGATATACATTAGGATTTGCAGGGTTTGGGAAAGTGACAGAGGTTATGTTTCATGTAAGATTTCAGAGTTGAGAAAACAGGTTTACTGCTGAACACTTAAATTCCTAGAGAGAGAGATTTGTAAGATATTGCAGTATATCAAAGAAATCTGCATTAAGAGTATGTTGCTTCTTGAATTAAGGAAGTTGGTAGGAAAAAAATGCTCTGTTCAGCAGCCATCACCATAAAATCATATAAATGCAACTACATTACCAAGGTAATTCAATCTGCCAATTGAAGGGGGCAACTACATTTTCTGCTTACAATATGTAAAAGATCCTAAGCATGCACTTAAATATTTTCAGGTTTTTTGAGCTGTAATGGTTATTCCTTACACTGAGGATGGAAGATGCTTTTATTCTGTGGCTTTGCTCAGCTTTGCCATACCCTCTTTAACAGCAGTGAAAAGGAAAATGAAGGCACATTTGCAATGGCAGTGGACCAGTGGAAAAGCCTCTACAGGAGCCATCTAGAAGCTGGCTGGCCACTTGCACAATCAGAAGAGGTCCAGTGACATATAGCTAGTTGGTACCTCTGCATTGCAAGTCAGAGTATACAGTAGCTTCAGCTCTTACTATTATTCCTAAATAAAATGGTCAGGCTGAACCAGCACTTCAAATTTGATCTGAACCATGAGATTAGTTGTTCCATCTTTTATTACCCAATCACTGACCCAGACATACCTCTGCATTTCAAAATCATGAGCACATTGTGGATGCCACTGGATCACAAATTAACATCAGCAACAGAGGCAAAGGTCAGAAACCATTTGACTGAAATAATAACTTATGGAAAAAATGACTTCTTAAAATACATTGCATGGGGTTTTTTCCCCTTCTCTGATCTTGAAGATCTGAGATGGTTAAACATTGTTTCACTGTGAAAGGATTGCCTAGTCATTTATGTTTTATAGCAGCTGGAGCTATAAAACACTAGAAATGGCATTCTAATATTACCTATGCATATACACATAGAAGAGGCAGAGAAAGCACAGAATTCTTCTCCTGTGAAGCTATAGTGAAAAGAGACTCAGCTTATTCAGTTCCTACATCCACATCGCCAGCAAGATTTTGTCAAAGCAGGAATTGTTCAGAAAAGAACAACATGATTAAGTGCTAATTTACTAAGAAAGATTTTTAAAAGTTTAGTCTGGCTCAGGAACAATTTAATGGAGACATAGCGGCAGTCTGAGTATGCTGGGTGGAATATGTATTATTTAGAGTTTATGGGGAAAAATTAACAAAGGGAATACATAGAATTAATATCAGGAAACGAGACAAGGGAAGACCAAACCATTGCTGTGTGAGCATTTTAGGAACTGAAACACTGGCACTTTTATGCCACTCCCAGTAACAAATTACTGTGTCAAGCGCTTAGGAGCATTCTGTAGAAAGCCTGGTATGCTCTGATGTGGAACAGCCAGTTCAATGGCAGAGAATAGCAACTTCTTTTCTACCTCTGATTTTTATGCCTGTTAACTTTCTTTCCAGTTATGCTGTGGGAAGAACTCTTGGTAATAAGAGGTATTCTGTATAAAACATAAATCCTGTAAAATAAATTATAGGCTTGGTAAGAAAACAGAAAAGGCAATTATAATCTTCCCTGGAAATAATTAATCAAGCTTTCTGCAGTGAAAAGTTTTGAAAGCACATAAAGAACATATTTTTACAGAAAATGTGAGTTTTCTCTGAAGAAATGGGAAGTATTACACATTTATGAATGTTTATGCAATTGCCATTATTATTTTTTTTTTTGTTCTCATAATGATGCCTTATTTTAGGACAGGAAACTAGTTCTGTTTTGTGCATTACTTGTGTCTAACAGCTGAGCTCCTTCTGCTAAATGAGGAAAAAGTGGTTTTACAACTGCACTAGCTTTTCATTCTGCTTCCCATTGACTTACTGCTTTCATTTTTTAACCTAGTTCACTGAAGGTTTTCCTGCAGCCAGCTTGTTAATTTTGAAACTGTAATTTTCCCAGCAAACATACTGCTTAATAGCTACTGAATTAGGAAACCAGCATCTAATAGGACAGATCCTTCACAAGGATTCTGAGAAATTGCTGTGCATGCCCTTTTCCCGAGTTGCAGAGAATGACACATACATGATTTGGGGCTGATATGGAGTTACTAGACAGCTACAGCAACCTTTTCCAGGTATCTACAAATCCTACTTGCCAGTGTTCCACAAAAAAAAAGCTGCAGGACTCCTGATGAGCTGTTATTATTCTCCAACCCTTAGAAAACAACGCAGACAGGAAATTATATTGTATTAGCATTATTTATTCATGTTTAGATTCCGCACTTAAAAGCCAGACTGCATTTTGCCAACTGTTATATACACACAGTGGTAAAATAGCATCTCCACTGAGGAGTCTACAAGCAAGGCGTACCAAAAATATATCAAGAGAAGAGGCACATGCAGGACTGTCTTGCCTCTATCTGCACAGCAAAACCAAGAAGACCATAAGACAGGTCAGTAATGTGGTTACTAGGTTATCGTCTAAAATATAACTTGCGGCCACTACAGACCTTTCTTTTATTTATTTATTTTGCCATATTTAAATAATCCACTTAATAAAAAGACTTAGAAATGTGTAAAGGTTCATTTATAATTACATCCCTAGCCAAGGCATTAAACTTACTGAAAGACCATGATTATTATGAGGCCAAAATGTTAAAATTTAGATATTTAATTTTAAACATAAGCATACATCTTCACACAACTTACAGATTACAACAAGTTTTTATAAGAGGGCATACCATTCTGTTTACACAAATCTGCTCCCATATACTCTAAATAGGTATTTTGCATGGTAAATACAATATGAATTTGAGGAACAGAGAAGAAACCAACTTCCTAGTATTTTAACCTATAAGACATCAAACCATGCTCTTTATTTCCCTAGGTAATACAAATAAAATTCTGCACACAGCAGCCCAGTTCATCTCTAGCAGACATCAACTGATTCAGTCAAAAAGAAAGAGATCATATTTCATGTGTTTCAGCTTGCACAAGTCAACTGGAAGAAAAGCAATATACGACTTTGTTCTGACAACACCGGTCTCAGTCCAGCCGAAGGTACGTGAACTCTTCCAGAAACATTTAAGCACCAAGACACTGAATTTTTCTCATCCCACAGCATGTCTATGTCCTGAGGGAAACATCTCTTACAGTCCAGTTCCATGATCTGTTTAAGATGGCAAGATACAGTGCTGTGACTGAAAAGGGTGGTCCCATGCTTTTCTTACCACCAGCCTGCTTTGGTTTCATGGCATCGCGTATCCCTTGGGCTGTGGTAAGGATTTGTATAGCTGCACTCAAAACTAGCAGGGAGCTGGTGTCAGTTCAAAAAAAAACCCAACACAATGAAAATGAGTTAGATTCCATGGGCTGGAATGAGAAACTGCATGAGATGAGGAAACAGTGGAGCTATCTTTTCTGGTAGATGCTTCTAGCAAGACCTGAAATAGGACATCCATAGCTTAAACATATTTTCAGTCTTGGTTTACTTAGAGATTTACCTCAAAATTTGTTTATTTTTCTTAAACATACTTTTTCCTTTGTCTCCTGGTCTACTATCTCGTTATTTGTTCCATAAAGAACTCTTACATTCCCAACTTATGAATCAATCCATAAGTCAGCTCAGAAATTTTTGGCCAAAATTTATTTAAGGCACATGTGTTATGATAAAGTGTTTGTCTACAAGCCACATAGGAATAGTACTCCCAAACTGTAGGGCTTCTCAGACTTCATCACTGTACTTTTTCAGAACGTAGTACATGAAAAGCCTTGTGGTACATGTTGGTCAGGGGCTTCTCCTTGAAAGAGGCAAATCTTCTGTGTCTCCAAGCCTTCATTATACGTACCCCAAGCTGCAATTGGTCTGAGCATCCTAGTCACGGCATTTTTGTAATGCTGCATGAAGAGCTCTTGCTAATAGAGCAGTTTTTCAGTTTATCAAGAAAGTATGTGAAACTTACTTGCACTTTCAGCCATCAAGGTTGTTTGGGGCTACAAAACTGGAAAAGTGAACAATGTGTTTTCTATGTAATAAAAATTCCTGCAGAGTACATTGGAAATAACTCTAGGCTCCAGCGCTACCGTGTGTGTCCTGTCCTCACACTCTCATTTCTCCTGGCTGTCTGCTCTAAGCTCTTTAGCCTTCCAGAGCTCCCAGTTCTGACTTCTAGGATTGCCAGATCTCCTTTGCAGGCTCTCCCATCTCCTGTCTGTTGCCTGTGACTCTTCATAAACTCAAATTGGCTTTGCTTCTCTTCAAGTTATAATTACACTCCAGACCTCCTTTGTTTAAACAGAAGACTGCAGAGGAAATAAGATCTCTTTAAGATTTGGAATTTTGTAAGAATTGGAAGTCCCATGCTTTTTATGATGATCATGAAGTTTAGAATAGCAACTTATAATTCACTGTAAAAATGTGTTTTCCTTTTGTGGTGGGTTGATCTTGGCTATACAACAGGTGCCGCCAAGCCACTCTGTCAGTCTCCCTCCTCAGGGGGACAAGGAGATAAAACAAGATGAAAACCTCAGAGACTGAGATAAAGGTAGGTTAATAAAGAAAAGCAAAGGCCATAAGGAAGTAAAGAAAAGCAAAAAAGATTTATTCCCTACTTCCTATCATCAGGTGGTATTCAGTCACTTCCTTGGAACTCCAATTCCATTCAGACCCAATGCACCTTTTCAAATTTTCATTTTTTTCAAATGCATACATTTGAAAGCCAATTATAACTTTACCCAATGCCAGGCTGTTCAATTTGCTTAAATTGCTTAAATCTACAGACAAATATATATACAGATTGCCAACACATATTTTAACTATGGGCAAGGAAAGTTGTAGGGCTTTGTTTCCACATTTGATAGGCAGATAATCTGTTCTCTGATTGGCTTGATATGCCAGTACTTCCAAAACCTTAACATAATGTCTCTATAAACACTGAGGCAATTCCATATTTTACTTTCCATTAACTTCTGCCAGTGATCAAACTGTCTGAAGGGATCTCAAAAAATGAGTTCAAGTGGGAAAAAATACAGCCAAAATATTAAAAGTTTGAATCCCTATGAAACATTTTTGCTTTTGTTTTCTCAGTTCTAATGGTATCACAAGAAATGTTGATATTATTGAGTGGACATTTCTGTGTAAAGCACCACAAGCTTCAGACAAAAACTGCTTCAGTAGTAAGACAAGATCAAAGTTAAAAATGTTTCATTTAGCTGTGATGACAATTTTGCTAATTGAGCAATTTCAAAGTATGCAACTTTAGCTATTGCAGTTGCTTCCTTTGTAATTACTGACTTTTCAAAGAGCTTGGGTTCTCTCTGCAGATACTTTCAACTGACCACTGTGTCAACACCATAACAAGACAAGTGGGAAGCTGGTCTCCTGAGAGCAGATTCATGCCATATTGGTTAATCTCGTCTACTGCTACTATAAACTAGTCAGTTCTGCACAACAGAATGTCCTGGATTTTCTCAGTAGCTGTCTTATAGAAAATCAGCTGCAGGTAGACCAGATTTTTGAGACAAATATCTCTTTCCTGATACTTTTACAAATACTCTGGGAATATATCTGATTTTTTGCATCCAGTGTCAAAGTGTTGGTAGCTTTTAAATGGTCTTTCATATTGCAGTTATGATGAAACAGTGTTATCTAACCACTAGCATTTTAATTGGGCATATTAAAAAAAAGGCAGAACATTAAGAGTGCCTTTGTTATTAAACCAGCTATCTATGTACCTTGGACATTTTATTCTCTCTTATATGTAAGTACTGTCATATTCTTAAATTCCTCAATTGAGATAAAATTCCCAGTATCTTCAATGAGGAATTCAAGACCAGAGTGCTAAGAGCAGCAGATGGATGAACAGTGCCTTTATTGTGTCATTCGTACATCTTGTATTTACTAATTGATTCTACAATGACTGTTTAACATTTACAATAACACAATTGTTTTTTCATAATTTTATTGTATTTTCAAAAGAGAAGCTAAACTTTGGAGGGAAAACCTATTATCACTCTTCTGGGTTTTGGGGGAAAAAAAAAAAAAGTAGAGAAATAGTCTGAGTTATGCAACACCAGCTCAAAAGGAGTTATTTTATCACTTCTTGCAATAAATGGCGACTCAAAACCAGCACAGCCTGGAATGTTTTCTTGCAATTCTAGTTTGAGCAAGTAGGACAATGTTTGGCAGAGCTCAGCTGTCTTCATGACAAAATGTCTCTGCACAAATATTGGTCATTACAAATTAAAAACAGTAATGGAAAAAGCTACAAATATAAAGAAAAGAGACACAGAAAATTCTGTTTGCCTTTGAGCAAAGTATCAGAGAAGAAAAATATTATTTAATCTTTTGAAAAAAATATTTCTAAGAGGATGTCTTACTTAACGCAAATTAATATGAAAAATGAGATTATATTGCTTAATCTAATAGAAAAAATACAACACAGTTACATAGAGGAATAATAAAAATATTGATGCTTTACTACAATCTCAAAAATAATGAAAATGCTTATATTACAATCTCATATCAATAAGTGAAAATTACATCAGTAACAGTTATCTACGGAAATATATTTCAATTTATTTTCTAAAATAATTGTTAAATTCATCTTTACTAACTACTTTTTTGTATTTAAAAAAAATCACATGACAAACAGTTCAGTGACTCGTTTGTTTGTATGGTTTTATAATTAATTAAAATGTGCATTTGGGGTTCCCATGGCTGTTTTTTCTTGTAGATATTTTTTTCAAAAAAATTGCTACTTAAAGTAACTTTAAAAAACACATAAGATACAATTTTGATCTTTTATCTAACTTTGTGCAACTGGGTTCAGCCTTTGTTATAAGGATTTAGAAAAATAATAGGGGTGAGAAGATTTCATATAAATGCATCACAGATCTTAGCACAAGTTATGAGCTATTTTACTCATTTTTCTTTCTCTCTTAACCACCCCTTTTAAAAACATACAATGAGCAATTAATAAGCAAATTAGTAAAAACTCATTTTTTTATTTCCCGTGTTCTAGCCTGGAGACCAGAACCTCATTCCCTTCAATGCTGTGTCAGATACAAAGCACATGACACACTTCCCAGCTCTGCTGCAAATGAAGAATCTCTGCATCAGTATCAATGACCTCTCTCTGTTGCCTACGAGGCCTTAGACACAGTCCACTAAAGCCCATTTCAAGCTTTCTTCTGATTTTGAATGCCAGCAGACCAAGATTTCAGTTTCCTTTCTTCATGCATCTCTCCAAGTTTGCTTTTCCCATGCACCTTTGGAAATATCACTCTTGGCTTAGCTGCTAACTAGCCTCCATCTGAAACCTCTATCCCCATCAATACAACCACCCAGCTGGTCTGAAGGTCAAAGCTACTTTATTCTTGTTGCCAAGATTAACAAACAGCTTCAAAGCAAGACCTTCGATTTGTCAGTTTCTGTATTATGGATTCATTCTCCTGCTCCACTCTGGCAGCACAGCCTGTTTCTCCAGCCCCAGCTGCGATGTACTTATAACAGAAGCTGTTAATTTAATAAATGAAAAGTTGCTGACAATGCTCCACTTTTTCCAGCTCTACTCAGGATGAAACTCACTCACACAAGCACCATAAAGAGGAGTAAAACCAAGACAGGGAAATAGAAAGCCAACTCTCTACAGCAGACAAGCCGCCTTATGTCAAGAAGGTCTCCTGCAACGTCATAGGCAATTACAGTAAAAAAAATGAGCAGCACACCTGCTAACAACGATTGCTTAGACATTTTAACATGAAGGAATGCTTTCATCCCTTTTTTCATGCCAGATGGCATCAAAATCACTGAACGATGGAGAATTGCAATATCCTATGGCAGATGTTGTCATAGTTCTGCAGGAGATGACAGGTTTGAATAGGAAATCACAAAGGAATGTATTTCTGTGACATCTTAAGGCATCAGGTATAAGACTTTGAACATGACCAGAAAATATGCCCTATTTTCAGGAGGTTTACCAGCCATGATTGACTGATTTATTTATTTCTAAAAAAGAATTATTAGCTTGAGAAAGTACGTTAACTGATTGATGAAACCAGTGGTATGGTCTCTAAGCAAACAGGCTAGGCACATCTCCTGTGACATACATGAGCCATAAGGAGTCCCTGAGGTACTGAAGAACTCCCTCTGCAAAGCAGGGTGCTGGGTTTCCCCACATGCTTCCTTCTGTCCCCTGAGCTCTCCCCCCATGGCAGAGGAGGTTTCTCTGACTTCCCTGCTTTCAGTAGCACCACAGAGCACTTGTGCTGTACAGCTTCATGTATGAGTTTTGGCTCTGTGACATCTCAGATGTTTCTCACCCCTAACAGTAGTCCAAAACTGGAAATAACATAATGACACCTTTCCCACCACACACACTCTCTGTGACATGCCTCTTTGACTTGAACTAAGATGTATAACCCACAGCATCTGGGTTTTACTCTTACGTCTTCTCAGCTTTCAGATATGTGTGCGCTACAGTAAACCACTTACTTATCTAAAAGCTCTACATTAGAAGTTCGAATTCAGGAAAGACTTTGTTAGGTGTAACCCTGCACTATAAAACAATAATTAACCTATCTTCAGAGGAAATTATTTTTAGAATTTATTCCAGACATGTTTAGTCTGCTTGAAATATGTTTGCACTGTCTCTGTCTTCAAAAAACATTATGTAAATATTTATTGCAGATTCCTGATTGTGGCGTTTTTGCTCTGATTGCAAGTATGACATTTTAAATCATATCTTTACATCTTTACATATTTAGGGAAGGAAATTAGTATCGTTTCTTGACATATTTATCTCTTTCAGACTGAACTAGTTAGAGGTACACTTATAAATAGAACAAATTTTCCATTAACATAACTTATTACAATAATCATGTATAATACTACTCATATAAATCAAAAAGGAAAGTAACACTGACAGTTTCCACTTCTAACAATACTATTTCTTTATTAATTACTTTCATATAGTCACTGACTTTAGTGAAGGCCAATGTGTATTTTTGCAATGATTGGTAATGTACATGCTAATAACAAATAATCAGCAAAAAATGTCTTTCTCTATTGGCCTACGGATGTGAAGTGATATGACGACTGATGGCATTGTAGTCATATCACTCTGCAAGCCCAGTTGCTGCTACAGAAGCACGACATGGTCTTTGTAAACATGACATTTTGAAACGGTGTATATCTATCCTCTGTGCAATGTGCAAACACACACCGACAGTTACATTATGTTTGTAATGCTGTAAAAAGCAAATCCAAACTTCTTTGCATTAGTATTGGGAATCATAAACAATTTGATCAGAAACGTTCTTATGTAGCAATTTTATTTCCTTAGAAAATGCTAGTTCAGTGAAATCAAAACATTCCTCTGATTTCCTGCACAGCTTCTGAAAACCCACCCACCTTCTTACTAGTAACTTGGAAGGTTTTCAAAAGGCAAAATTCAGCTGGCAAACCAAAGTGACTTGAAAAACTGCAAGCCCTCAACAATCTGGGCTCTGTTCCCAAGGTTTTTGTATGAGGTCCTCAGAAATTTATCCTTTATAAAGACAGGAGTCTAGTCCTCAAGAGTTCCCAAGGACCCCATACCCTGTGGAACTAGGGGCTTTCCTGCCAAGGCAAGGATGTTGGGAATTCACAATTGTTCCACAAAAAAAAAAAAAAAAGTTATGGAATGATAAACTTTACTTATTGCTCTTGATGAAAAAATCCTATTTCCTTTCATCTGTTGAAGGACACGCACACTTGCCCTCTTTTAGTTTATAATAAACTCCATTCAGCATTTTTGGGGGTATACTCATGTTGGGGGACTTCAGATCTAACCAGTAACCTGTTAATATTGTCACTCTCTATTCACTAACCATGACACATATAGAATATGTTGGGACTATCGAGTGATAAAAGAATACACAGAATATGCAGACCATAAACGTGATACCATTATGGGAAGTGCATGAAAATCCCATAATCTAGTAAACCCATGCTTTCTTCTCAGCTCTCCAAAAAATACTCTGGATGAGCAACTCCACTGTCTAGTGGTCTATTTTCCCTCCACCATCTTTTGCCTGTCTTTTTTATCAGGGTAAATACCATCTTCTGCTCCATGTGTGTGCCGTGACTGGTACAGGGGTTGCTGGAACTCTGTCAGTAAAAGATGTTAACTGGAATTTTCTTTGTTTCTTTACAGAATTTTGCTGTACTAGCCACAAGTGAGAATGCTACAAAACCTCTCAGCTGACTTTGCAATACTTAAACCTTTTAATAAGAACATCCATGGCCTCCAGTATAGCACCAGCACTGTTACGTCTGTTAAGAAATAAATAGGTTACTTCAGATTTCTTGAAAGGGACCAGAAAGATAACTTCAGTGGTGGAAATCTTCTGTATGAAACCTTTATGCTAACTACAGCCCAGTCAGCTCCAGTAGACGCTACCCCACAAACATTTCCCAGGCCCAACCTCTGTGGAGCCAGGTTAATTATCTCCACTTTGGTTCCCTTCTTGCATTCTGCTGCCACTGCCAACAAGGGGGTCAGTTACAGCAAGATGTTATGGTGGTTTCTGCAGCGCAGACACTTGTCTGCCAGAAACAAGCAGTACACTATTGACACGGAGGGAAATGCCAAATTGCCTCAAATTGCCATATACAGCCACACCCTTGTGTAAGCATGGATTCATATTCAGAGCCTCTTAGATACAGCAGTACTCACGGCATGAAATACATTCTGTATTTAGTTCCTTCACACTCAATAATGTCTTGTTATGGATCAAATATTTCGCTTACTTGGTAAGAATTAAACATTAAGAAATCATTGCTGCTGCTACTGCAAAAAAAAGAAGGGATTTTATGTAATGTAAAAGTAGTACTTTTCACAAGCATATATAATTGTTGGTTAGAGAGCAGCTTCTGATTAGCATTCTACTCCTGCTTTAGCTTTTCACCCATGTTTTTTGGAGTGTCATTAACCTACTATATAATTTGCTCCTTTGTTCATTCAGCTCAATCATTCAGTTTACTGTCTTATGGAATTTAGTCATTTTAGTATAACATTTCCTTGAGAAATGTAATTTAAAAAAAAAAAAACAAAAAACAAACAACAAACCACCTGATAAGGCACGTGAAAATTCAGAAATGCAAGGCTTACCCCTGTTGTCAACTAATCAGTTGTACAGAAAAATCCACTATTCTTACTACACTTCCAAATGGGGTAGGAACAGATGAGATAAATGAAACAATGAAACAGTGAAACTACAGCAGAAACAGACTCTTCTAAAGACATAAATATAGATGGCGAAAAATATAACTGAGTTGATTCATTTATAACAAGTTTAGTTCTGTCAGTCTGATTCCACTGGAAACTAATACTTAAATTTTGGAACTACCATTGTTAAGTAATGCATCCTTATCTTTTATTTTTGTATATGCATTTAAAGGAGAAGACTATGAAACCACACTTCTCTGTTTCCACAGTGAAATTACAATGTAAGTACGACCATAGCCAGTGCTCGGCTACTCTCACAGTAAAAAGGTGTCTCACATTCAGACAGAGCTTCCTGTGTTTCTGTTTACACTCATTGCATCTTGTTCTGTCAGTGGGCACCACTAAAGAAGCCTGGCTCCATTTGCTTCACAGTCTCCCTTCAGGCATTTATATACATTGATACCTTCCTCCCCTGAGCCTTCTCCAGGCTAAACAGCCCCAGATCTTACTGCCTTTCCCATAGAAGAGATATTCCAGTCCCATAATTATCTTCATGGCCCTTTGACGGACTATCTCCAGTATATCCAGCATGTATTTAAAATTACTATTTATTAATAAAATACACTATCTATTAAAATTCTTACAATATTTTTGTCAAAATCTGATTAATAATTCACAATTTGTGCAAGCACTCTTCCAAACCTTCTCCTGAGTTTAGAGTTGTATATTGCTCAGATGAGGTACATCTAAGGCCCTGCTTGCAGATGGATACAGTTGAAGAATTCCACTGATGTTCTCCAGCACTTTAGCATGGATCCACTCCCCTGTTCATAAAGCCTAGAAAGTTGGGATGTAAGATAGGCAGAAGGCATATCAAGTTTAGGTCTGTATTTTAATGGCAGGCTCAAGACTAGACTACAGGTCATTTTCATTGCAACTACCCTGTTTTTACCAGGTATATTCTTTGGACTGGGTTTGAAGCATGTGGTATATTAAAGGGGAAACTTCTCTCCTGCAGTTTCATGCTGCTTGCCATGTCATCATGCTGTGCAGATAAGACAGTCAGTGTCTATCCTGGAAGGGCTCCCATATTTTCAGACATGTGAGATTTGCAGACACTGATATGCAGAGCCAGATCTTAAGAGCATGAGACTCTAGGACACCTGTGGGACTATCCAACCCATGGGACTAGTTCAAGAACACTGCAGACTTAGCTCTTGAGCCCCAAAGTACAACCAATTATGTGAATAAAAAGTATTCTAGTCCTGAGAGTCCTGACCCTTCATTCCTCTCTATGAAGTATATTTAAATACAACATTTTTCATTTAATATAAATTCACTAAGAGGAGTGGAAATTCTTTGGTCATCCTCCCACAGCAGCATCTGAGATAGATTACTTGAATTTCCCTTTCACATAGCTGTTCTAATCTCTACCTGCCCTCACCTCTCAGTTCTCTTTACATCATGACTGAATTTGCCCTTTTGTTTTAATTTGTTAGGCACTGAGACTTGCATGAGCAGATTCTCTCATAATGTTAGGTATAGAAGAATGCAAAACTGGCCTGGTCATACCACAGTGGGAATAAGCCATTCAGATTTGGCTTAATGATTTCGAGAAAATGTTTTCAAACCCATTGACAGCAAGTAGTATCTTTTCATTAAATTCAGTACACTCTGGATTAGGCATTGAGTGCTTAAGACTACTCACAGCACTTTAGTGTGGTCCTTATGTTATTTAAATAGATTGAGAAACTCTTTAAGAACCTGCTTGTCTTTAGCTTTGTTTATTCCTAGCCAAACACCTTACACACTGAGAGATAGCTTGATCCTTTCTCCTGCTAGATTAATCTGAATACCAGTCTTCTCTGAGTTGGACCAGGTGCTTCAAGTAAAGTGAATCATTATCAACATGTATTGTCAAACTTGCTTCTAATCTTCCTTTTAAATAGAGTGCAAGACATAGTGAAAGACTACAAAACCTTATCAAATGTACCCATAAGGTCATGTACCCTTTGTATTACCGACTTCCCATAATAAATAAACTTGCACCTAAGAGTAGCACTCATTTTTATAGTTGTCTGTATGTCATTTCAGACTGCTGATACAGTGCTGCCTGCCAGTATTCCTACTGCAGACACAGAGTCAGCACAAAGTCTAATAGCATCAGCAGTTGATGATATCTATAGGTATGTGGAAAATGGGGTAGGAAAGAAACATCATGCCTGGGTTTTTAGGAGTTTGTTTTGTTTTTACCAAATAGTTGTTGTCAGGTCTTTTGCCATTTCTGAGCTTTTTCCATTAGATTTTAACTTGACAAATTATTAAATGTTTGTGCTACTACTGATTGGCCATACTAAGACAACACACAAACAGGCAATCCTTTTACATACAGAGAGTTTCTTTAATGATTTTAAAGGACCTAGCTTGTTTTCATCTGGGAAAAAGTTTTGTTGGTTTGTCTTTCGGGAAGTCAAGCCATGATGATGATGATGATGATGATGACTTTGAGCTTTGTTTGCTCATCTACAGAATCACACTTACTTGAGAATTTTAGTACCTCTGTTTTCCATGTGTGGCAGAGTTCATTGTCCATGATTCAACTCAGTTATGCAAGGGATAAATTTAATTTCATGTAAAGCACACTGAGTTTCCTCATCATATATTCTCAGTTTTTAGAGGCATATGGAAAAAATTGACAGTGTTAGTATAAGAGCCATTAAAAAAAAAAGATCTAAACTACTCACCAATTTCAGTAAGTATGTCATAGTTGTAATATTTTATCTGCTATAAACGATCACAGGCATGTTGAAAATATTGACAAGTACTTTTAAAATTTAGTATTATACTAAAATAAATACAAATATATTACAAGTACAATGATTCCTCTTATTAATATGAATCATATTGATAATATATATATGTATAAAACTTTAAAAGGAGATTCCGTTAATCATCATAGAGGAAAAAAACATATTTTTCCTGCCATCTTAAAGAAAAGAGCAATTGTATTCTTTACTGGAAAACCAAAGAGGACAAAACATGCAATCCATCTTACTACAGTTGGTAGCAAACATTGGCTAGACAGCTCCATTCTCTTTATGGAGAGGTGCAAACCACCCCCTCTGAAATCACAAAACGCTGATTATATCAGACCACATCAATATAGAAAGAATAACCTACACACAAGTGATAGAATCACAGAATCATAGAATAGTTAGGGTTGGAAAGGACCTTAAGATCATCTAGCTCCAACCCACCTGCCATGGGCAGGGACACCTCACACTAAACCATATCACCCAAGGCCTTGTCCAACCTGGCCTTGAACACTGCCAGAGATGGAGCATTCACAACTTCCGTGGGTAACCCATTCCAGTGCCTCACCACCCTAACAGGAAAGAATTTGCTCCTTATTTCCAATCTAAACTTCCCCTGTTTAAGTTTTAACCCATTACCCCTTGTCCTATCACTACAGTCCCTAATGAAGAGTCCCTCCCCAGCATCCCTATAGGCCCCCTTCAGATACTGGAAGGCTGCTATGAGGTCTCCACGCAGCCTTCTCTTCTCCACACTGAACAATCCCAACTTTCTCAGCCTGTCTTCATATGGGAGGTGCTCCAGTCCCCTCATCATCCTCGTGGGCCTCCTCTGCACTTGTTCCAACAGTTCCATGTCCTTTTTATGTTGAGGACACCAGAACTGCACACAATACTCCAAGTGAGGTCTCACAATAGCAGAGTAGAGGGGCAGGATCGCCTCCTTCAACCTGCTGGTCACGCTCCTTTTGATGCAGCCCAGGATACGGTTGGCTTTCTGGGCTGCAGGCGCACACTGCCGGTTCATGTTCAGTTTTTCTTTGACCAACACCCCCAAGTCCTTCTCCGCAGGGCTGCTCTGAATCTCTTCTCTGCCCAGCCTGTAGCTGTGCCTGGGATTGCTCCAACCCAGGACCTCATACTCACCAAGTTCGTAAATTATAAAGGAGAAGTAAAATTTTTTCAGAACATTAAGAGACAGAAGGTACCATCCTTCAAAATCCACTCCTGAGAGGAAGCAGGAGAAAGGAGAGGAGAAAATCATGGAACATAGTAAACTACCACTAAATTGGGAAAAAGTTATAAATACCAAAGTGGCATGGGGGTAAAACTCTAAATAATACCTATGTACAACAGAGGTAAGATCAGTTGGTTTGTTGGGCTTTTTGCACCAATGTCTGGCATTAAACTTGCTGCTCCTTTGACTTCCTCAGAGGAGCCTTCTGTGTTCTCCTCATCTTATTTGCTCATAAACAATCAGGTAGTTGTTTGACACTCACTACATCTCAGTCACTGTTATTATACATAATGTCATAACTTCCCCAGAGAGGTTGTGGAGCCTCCATCCTCACAGGTAGTCAGAAGCTGTCTGGACATGGACCTGGGCAACCAATTCTAAGTAACCTTACTTCAGCAGGCGGTTTGCACAAGATGACCTCCAGAGGCCCCTGCCAACCTCAGCTGTTCTGTGACATCATGTTAGCACAGATGTTTGCATGGTAAAACCAAAACTGTAACACCATTATTAAAGAAAATGCAGCTTTCCTGTATGCTATGAAATCTACAGTTTCAGGTTTCAGACTTCAGATTATTTTACTAATTGTTTAATCTTTTCACTGCCCTATCAATGACAGAATATATCTACAAGCTCACCACATTCTTTGTCATCTTCTTTAAGTTAATATAATGCTCAAGATGATGCAGTAGTGACAGTTCAAGGAAATAATTTTTTTTCCATATAAGGATACATTTTCCATATAAGGGTACATTCCGTAAGTTACATAAGGAAACAGCAATGTGAGCAACATAAACAAGACAGTATCACTAATTTTCAGAGCCAGTTTGACTGAGATCCTAAAAAGCAGAGCTTCTCCTGGGACCATGAAAGAAATCACTGTAAAAATCTTACTTGTGCTGAGGACAAGATAGGGGGCTAAAAGGGGTGATATTTATGAAAGATTCTTTCTCCTGGGAGAGGGGTTAGTTTTCTTTGAACACACCTGAAACAAACCTACTTTTTAAGTGTAGTTATGGTGTGATTCTGATCACATATAAGCACTTTTCTGAAAGAAATCACCTGAAATCACTGATTCATACCAGAGTTGAAGAACTCCTCAGTGGCAGCACTTTGAATACTTCTCTCACAGTCTAGAAATAAAAGTCACTGTGGTCCTTTATTGACAAATCAAAATATCTAGTATCTCTGATTTGTAGGTCACAGTTTGAATTGTACTGTCTGAATGTAAACAGACACCAAAGTTAATCCAGTATTTTCTTTACCGTATTTCACAGTAATAATTGAGCAGTGTGTTGCAGGACAGCATTCTACTGTTTGTTAGTTGACATGTTCTGCCATTAAAATCAATATAAGCAGTAATTAATTCAGTTGTGCAGTGAACTTCTTGGTGACATTATTTGCCACTGTGGATTTTTAATGTTCTCTGTTTTTAATGCAAAGCTGATTCCTTTCAACCTACAAACTGTGTTTCTGGGAACAACAGTTAACTTGAAACGCTAAGATTTCCCCCTTTGTATGTAGGAATTATGACACAAACATAAAGACAAACATCATAACAAACCACACAAGCTGCAAGCAAGGTAGGCGGCATCTGCTGTCTGCACAAGGGCTGTCTATTGAGAACCCACACACACAGGTCAGGAGTGATCTGGGCAGTTTGTTAGGTACACCAAATAATACAGAACAGCTCAGATATGACAACAACAGAAAGGAAAAATTTAATACTGTTTTTAAATTCTTTTGTCTAGCATTTCTGCAATTCTCTTCCAAAGAGTTTTCTGAAAAAGTATTGCTCAAAACAGGGACTATTGTGATGCAGGCGGTACTATAAATTTCTTCTTTCCACCTTGCAATAAACTTCTGCCGTTATGTATGGTAAATCTGCCTTTCAGTGAACATACTCCTCTGAGAAGAGTGACCAAAGCAGCCAAAGTTCTTTGGCAATCCTAAAGTGTAGAAAGAAGTATTAAAGGCAAAGTAGAAATGCACAGATGCATTTAATCAAAATCAGCAACTGTTCCAAAGCCGAAGCATAATCACTGGCTGTGGAGTATAGAATATATGTGTACATGTTAAGTATTTAAAAGACCTGGTAAAGAAGCGTTCTGGATATACAATATGTCACAGGAATGCATGATCCATATTTGATTTTATTTCTGAATTGAAAAACAATGGAAGGGGAGTCCATGAAGGACTCTGTCATAAGAATTGACCCCTTATTTTTTTGTTCCCACAGCACTTTTTGTGAGAATAGGGCTTATTCCTTTGTGGAAATAGATTCTTTTTCCTTAAACTGCAGCTCTGCTCCATGCAAGCTTTCCACAATACCAATCTGTCAAGATACCCCCAATCCCAAACTGTACAGAAAGACAAATGGAATAAAAAATTACTAGCTTTGCTGACAAGGATATTGACTTTTCTGCTCCAAACGTGGACAGCAGGATAAGAAATTATATATATAAGAAATTATATTTACCTCAATTATATGTCTACATAATATGGATCATCAGCCAACAGAGAAGAGTCAGACTGCTCTCCAGAAGACATCTGCAGAGACTAAGAATGGGAAGAAAGAGGTTTTCAAGAGGCTGTTCAGTTTTGCACATGTCTGCACAAAAGGGAAGAAGATTCACATGCAGATCTGGGAAACTTATTCCATCTGAGTGGCATTAAATTTCCTATGTCAAGAAAATCTTTTCAGAGTTAGCTTCTTAAAGTATTTCTGAAGCCAGTTTGAATCAAGAGAAACACCCAAGATGGTACAAAAAACACTCCTACCAATTCAGCAATTCCAGCAGAGTGATTAAACAGAAATTCATGTGAACTAAGTTGTGTGCTGTATTGCATTGCATTGCACTGTATTGTGTTATATTTATTGTCTTGTACCATGTCATGTTACATCTTACTGCATTCCATTGCATTTTGCATTGTACTGTAATGTATTGTGTTGCACTGTATTCAGTTGTATTCTATTATATTGTATTCTTTTTTTTTTTTTATTAAGAGCATCCAACCCTGAAAGCTGTGGGAAACTTTTTTTCATAAGTCTCCATGGGTTTCTATGGAATTTTAAGAATATTAATAACAGATTTCTCAATGACTAGGTGTCACGTTAAACTCATTGGCTTTGCCTCGTGTCTATTACCCCTCTTGTCTATAATTAATATGCAATTGAATAATTAAAACCATGGATTGCTATTACTATTTTTTACTGATCCTTCAAGCACTGAAACCCATAGCAAAACTCTTCCTGATTAGGTGGTGGAGGATTTACATTAGTACTGTATTAGCAGAAAGAGCTTTGATCCATTTTAGTAATTAGTCCTACTTCGACAGAAGATATATAATTCCTGCAATCATGTTTTTGCAAAAACAAGGTGCCTTCATATTGTTAAGGGAAAGCAAATACCACCACAGTGTGCCCAAACAAAAATCCCATAACCCAAGAAAATATCCCAGCAGCCATTCTACAATGCAATAATTATGTAAAGTTCAGGGAGCTAGTGATGTACAGTATCTAAATCACTTCCAGAATGCAGAAAATTGTGTTTATACTCAGGTTGTACTTTAAATACAGAAGGATCTGTTTATAATCATATCACAGACAGTCTTGCATTCAAGCTTGTTCATTAGTTCCAGCCATGCATATGGACAGCCAGCTTGGAAAAAATAATTGTTATCTAGAGATTATTTCAGACGTGTGTTTAAGTCAAGACGATTTATACCAAATATACAGGGACTGAGTGCAAACTAAAACTTGCCCTAGGCCCAAAAGCAGTTTCACCATGAACATGCACAAGCTGATTGCTGTGTGCATTTGGAGTCAAAGGAAAGTGGTAGGTTGTTGTGCTACTCCTGACTGGAACTTCTGACCAGAGCTCCCACAGATCATTGTACTATAAATGCCAACAAATTATCCTCTTGCTTACCTAAGGTTTTTTTTTGTTGTTTTTTTTTTTTTTTTTTTTTTTTTTTTTTGTGTTCTCTGCAGTTTGGTAGCTAAGGCCAGACAATTTAACTTAACTACCTATACAAGCCAAGTAAATATACAGAAACCTTTCCCTGGTGCTGCAGGCAGACCAGGGCTGAGAGATCAGCAACCTCTCCTAGCCCCCACAAGAAGATGCTGCATGAAGATACCCTGCTGTGACAGTTTGACTGGCCCATGCAAATTTCTGCCCTTTGCCCAGGAATTGCTCAGGAAAATGCTATTTAGTTCAAGCCATAACCGCGCTGTGGAGTGTACTAGCAATTTAATGATGTAGAAAATTTTGAGTTCTAGGGCCTGGGAACATTCCTTGGGACTGTTTAATTTGCTAGTGTGGCTGTAGCTTCAGGCTTAGGGGCTTCCTTTTAGCCTTTTGCCCAAGTGGAAGAGCCAGGTAAAATCCTTGATCTTGTGCACCTTAAGAAAACATCGAGCTGTACAGCACTTAAATTAAATGTAAATATCTTTTACTAACATCAATAAATGAAGGAATGAAATTATCTTTACTGACCTGCCAAAACACAGCTGCTTATAAAGTTAAAGTGATTGGCATTTTTCTCAGGGCTTCTGGATCACTTTTCAGAAGCACCTATTTAACTTCATTACGTCTTCAGGGAGAAAGGTTTTGGCATCCCTGCACAGCATGTCACCTGAACTGCTTGTTGCCATCTTAAACAGGAACACAACAGCAACAAAGCAGTCTGCCTGCAGACTGTGAATGTTGATCAGAGTCAGTGATGCTACATAAACTGTGATTTGGAAGACTTGTAGTCCAGCACACCACTCCCCTGCACTTATCAGTGTGCCAGCCTACCAGTACTGGCAACTCTGCCCTTCCAACAGGTACAGCAGGGATCCTTCCTAGAGCTGCCTCAGGACTGGACTGTCCAGAGTCTCTTTCTGAGAGCCCATCACAGTATGCATCCTTCCTGAAGCCTCTTACTCCAAGGAAGAGTTTAGCTTTCAATTACTTACAATGGTGTAAACACGATGAGTCACAGAGAGACAAAATAAATGCCGCTTGTAGTCCTTGCTCAGTTACATTCCCTGCAACTTATCTCATGCTGTCAAATGACAAGCCCTGGTTAAGTGTGTTGCACCTGACAATGCAAGCTTTCAATCAGTTTTCTAACTAATTTTGACGGTAAATTACCACAGAAAATAAACTTTGAAATAATTACATTTTTTTTGCAGTCCAGAGTAGTGCCTAATTATATTCCAAGGAAGTAGTAAACTCTTCTATCACTGATGAATGGTTGGCAACATCGTTTATTTTAATGGATATATATTACTTTGAAGTAAGTCTTTGCCATCTGTTCTAATCCATAATTAGGAATGTAAAAAGAACATATTTCACAATTATATCGCTAAAACTTATAATGTAAGTGACTTAAATGCATATGTATGTTCTCTGAACAATGTAGCATGCATCTGCAATGTTTTTCTTGTGTTTCAGAAATAAATCAGGATGGACAGAAGCTACTTAGTCATTACACAGTAATTTTCCTGATGTCAAGTTTGTTCACAAAATCCAGGACATTGTAGGAGGAAGATTCTACTGTATGAGCATTTTAAGCAAAGTAAAAATATATGTGGATAAAATGCGAATACATCTAAAGGAATCATTTTCATTTCAGTGTCTTTAAAAAATAAACTTATCAAGATGTAACTACATTTCTGTAACCATATGTTTCCTGCTGTTTAATGGGCAGCTGTGAGATTTTACTCTAATCTCTTGGGATTTACCTGAACGGAGAAACTGAACTAATGATTTCTGTAGCGTTAGTAATATGTTATACCTTAATGCAAATAACAAATCCTGGGAAAAATAATGTGTTGGACTCACTAGCACACTTATATTTCTTATAGCATTTACATACACCTCTGCCCAGAAAAAAAAAAAAAAAAAGGAAACAAATAGAGTAATATAAATTACATTTACGTTGTGATGTCATTGGTGGAGTTACTCTTCATTTTCAGCAGAAGATAGTCACACATGGATTCTGCATTCAGCAAAAGTGTCATCAGCTGAGCAGTATCAGGGAAGTGCTTATCCTCCATTGGAGTTAATTTTGTGGGAATTTGGAAACTGACAGTTAATTTGTTATGAGCTTTCAGTAACAATGCATTAAAAAAGAGACAATAGTAATTGTAAACCAGTGTGAAAATTATGGAAATAATTTCTGAAATATATTCCAACTTCCTAGTGCCATCTTGTCCTGAGCCTTGTGAAGCCAAGCTGAAAGCCCTTCTTTCTCCTACAAATCCGAAATGAGGGAAATGCCATCATATATAAACTACTTTCCCAGTTCTGCTATACTCATGCTCCCATATGTACTTCCATAAAAGGATATCATCTACTCCAGTACTGAGAAGCATATTTCAGGTATCAAGTTTCTACCTAACTCAGAACAGCATATGGGAAATCAGCAAAGTGTACCACACAAGAACTACTGCACCATGGCTATTGCATGAACCTTTCACACCAAGGGAAAACAGTGGGATGAGTCATGCCTTCCACTGCTGCACACTGTGTGTTACTTGTATATTGGAAGGTACCTCATTCAGATTGTACCAGAGATTTTGGGTAATTCCAGAGGAATTCTGTCTTGTTGTCTCAGCTTGCTTGCCATTAGTGGAAATGTTTATACCGCAAAAGAGACTCCATGAGAGCATTAACCCCAGCTCTGATAATCAAAAGGTTTAAGATTGTGTCACAAACTGAAGAGGACCTTTTACTACATCTTCCCCATTCTCTGCCTCTGGGTAAACCAAGGTCCATGTGTGGGGAATCAATAACCATGCAATAACATATTGAAAAGAGTTGTTCTAAGGTAGCCAAATCGATTCAAATATTAATCAATAAATAACTGAGAAAAAAAAACCCTTGATCGCTCCTACAGAATGCAAAAAATGGGGAAAACAAAAAAGCTAACCACAATGCAGGCTTCCTAGTCAGTAATTCCCCTACCATTCAAAAGCCAGAAACATCTGCTGTTGCTCTAAGAGGCATACGGGATATGTTGATCATCTCTGACTTCAGCAATCATTGTTAGTGCACCCAAGAGTGTTATCACCAAGCTCAGGGACATATGGATAGCTTGGCTATTTGAAATGGGATTGGTGGGGACAGAAGAATTTTCACAAGTGCTAGATTACTTCCCTGAAATTCTCAGACAAACTCTGTTAGGGTATTTTTTCTCTTTTTTATATAGTGCATCTGCAATGCATACTATCTCTATGGGTGTTGTGCTCTGATATTTTATAAACAGACAATTGCTTCAGTACTACACCTTCATGTTTTCCTCAGTCATTGATACAAAAGCAAGTATCTATTAACAACCTGTTAGATGGCAAAGCTGAGTGATTCTTGAAAGCAGACAATGAAGGGATGAAGTCAGGCAGCATTATGCATAGGATAGCTGTCTGAAGGTCAGGAGATTTTTGTTCCATGTTTAGTCTTTGTCATTTCATTCAAACAGTTGATCTGAAGGAATTCACTCTCTCCTTAACTTCTGCTTCTATTTCTTTTTTTTAGATGAGGCACTGAATTTCATCTGATTTGGCAAAAGACATAGCCAAAAAGTGGAAGGGGCTTTTCTTCACGCCATGTGTTGACTCATTCTGCTATTAGAAACGAAGACCCGGAGCTTGTACACATATTTGACAGCAACTTTAAAACACTAACTATGGGTTCTCGAAAAGTTTAAAACTGCTATTTGTACCTTTATGAAAGTCTTGGTGAAATTACCTTCATCAGAGGGAACAGCTCATCTTGCTCACAACATCTGTATATGAAGGATGGATTTGGGTATGTGGGGACTGTCAGCTTTTAACTGACAACTCAGCTGTCCCTCTGAAATCACCCAAGCTCCACTTCCATTTTTATAGAACTTCTGAGGTTTTAGGCCTGATGAACAATTAGAGTTTGCCATAGAAAGAGTAATCTAACTCTTCGTAGAGTCAGATGAGAGTATCTTTTGTTCAAGTCACTTTTCTTGACACCATCAACGACGTAGATCTAGATTTGCATCACTCTGGCCCACTTTTTAACGGTGTTCTAGCTACAGGATCTGTACCACAGGTAGGCTCTACTGACTGCTGTAGGTGTGTTATATTGACATAGCAGTAACAATAACAGGGTGTTGCAATGGTTAATGTGTGCAGCTTACAAAGGGTTTAATACTTACTACAGCTTACCTCTTTAGTGTTGAGATTAAAAAATCGCCCTGCTTTGGTATGAAACTATATTCCATTTTTCAAGTGTGTATTTCTGCTTCTTGCTGAGACATTTCCTACAGAGCACTGTCAAAGGACATAATTTTTAAGCAGAATAAATGTGCAGTAATTTATCAATTCGTAGAAATGTTGTTGCTAAAAACTTATTGTAAATCACATGCACCTCATGCACATACCAGCAGGGGACCCTGACAAGGTTCCAGGGCTGGTGCTGAAATATAGCACTCTAATTAAGAAAATGCTCAGGCTCTGAATACATCAGAGGTGATTTTGCTTGCTTTAAGCCGCCTTCTTACATTACAAGAAAAATTATTATTAAATGAGAAACATTTAACTTTACGAAGAAAATTCTACTTCATTTGTTCAGAATGCTGGTCACAGTGTGTCTGAAGAGAAGCCTCTTGAAGGTGACGGTAACACCACTGAGCTCCAAATCCCCCTTTCTGATGTCAGTCAATGTTTAATCTTGGAGACTGATTACAAAATACAGTAGTGAAAACTTTTTCATGCAAGTGGTTAGATTTGTCAATACAGCCCTTTAAAACTTCCTTCCTGTTTCTCTTCAATAATTTAGTTTAATGATACACTTAATTTTTCTAACACCAGAAATCATATTAAAACTCTACTGGAAAACAAAGGTGTAGAGCTCAAACTATCAAGCAACATCCTTTGGTATGTGTTTCAAAGAGGACACAGGCTCTTTCTGACCCATTAAGTCCACACATTTTATGCTCCCCCTCCCCATTCCATCTATGTGTTACAGAATCACACATTAATGCTGTAATTCACACCATCCTGGTTTGAGTTCATCGTTAATACCACCTCCCCACCTGTTCTGCTATGCCTGAAATTGAATTGTCTGGGTGGAGAACAGATGAACAGAAGCAGCTGCAATATAGCACAGTTCACAATAAAAAGTAAGAAAAATGACAAATGAGTTTGCAGTTATATCTTCTATGGTTCCACCTGAATATATCAGACAGGTCAAGAGCTAAAACGCTTTCATAATTCTTTACTGAATTCCACGGGTAAATTCTGATAATTCCAGATGGTTCAAACCCCAGAGAAGGCTGTGGCAACCACAAATGCACAGGAAATGAAATTCTGTCTCTATGTGACTTCCTTAATGCCTGATACACATGACAGGAGAGTGCCACTCGGCACCCAGGACCAGGCATTTCTGGTAGAAAAGGGAGCTGGTTTGTGAAACCTCACAAGATCACCGTATCCCTCACTCAGGGAGCTATATTCCACAGTTGCTACCATGGAACTACACTATAGGGGTTGGAATAAGTAACATACATAGTACTCACTGAAGGTGACAAAGCTGTGATGAAATGGTCGGTACCAACAGAAAACCTGGGACAGATTTAATAAACAATTCCATAATGCCACTTTCCAATCCGATTAACCATAATTTTGTGCAGGCTTTAACTCAGAATCATAGAATCATAGAAGAGTTAGGGTTGGAAAGGACCTTAAGATCATCTAGTTCCAACCCACCTGCCATGGGTAGGGACACCTTGCTCTAAACCATGTCACCCAAGGCTCTGTCCCACCTGGCCTTGAACACCACCAGGGATGGAGCATTCACAGTTTCCCTGGGAAACCCATTCCAGTGCCTCACCACCTTAACAGTAAAGAACTTCTCCCTTATATAATGTCTAAACTTCCCCTGTTTACGTTTGAACCCGTTACCCCTTGTGCTATCACTACAGTTCCTAATGAAGAGTCCCTCCCCAGCATCCCTATAGGCCCCCTTCAGATACTGGAAGGCTGCTATGAGGTCTCCACGCAGCCTTCTCTTCTCCAGGCTGAACAGGCTTTCTCAGGCTGTCTTCATATGGGAGGTGCTCCAGTCCCCTCATCATCCTCGTGGCCCTCCTCTGGACTTGTTCCAACAGATCCATGTCCTTTTTATGTTGAGGACACCAGAACTGCACACAATACTCCAAGTGAGGTCTCACAATAGCAAAGGGGCAGGATCACCTCCTTCGACCTGCTGGTCACACTTCTGTTGATAACAGCCCAGGATACGGTTGGCTTTCTGGGCTGTGAGCACACACTGAAGCCAGTTCATGTTCATTTTCTCATCGACCAGCACCCCCAAGTCCTTCTCCACAGGGCTGCTCTGGGTATTTTCTCTGCCCAGCCTGTAGCTGTGCCTGGGATTGCTCTGACCCAGGTGTAGGACCTTGCACTTGGCATGGTTAAATTGCTAATGGTTAAACTGATAATAGAAACACTGTTTAACTGATTCACTGTATCTGTTATCGAAGTTGATTATGATTCCCCAGTCATTCATGAAACTGTAAGCAGGTCATAAATCGACGGATGTGCAATTAATTTGCTATTTATGTGCATACTGACCTATGTGAAACCTCTGTGATTTTTAGGGATCACAGAATCACAGAATCCCAAGGGTTGGAAGGGACCTCAAGAGATCATCTAGTCCAACCCCCCTGCAAGAGCAGGATAACCTAGAGTACATCACACAGGAACTTGTCCAGGCAGGCCTTGAACATCTCCAATGTAGGAGACTCCACAACCCCCCTGGGCAACCTGTTCCAGTGCTCTGTCACTCTCACAGTAAAGAAGTTTTATTCTGATGTTCAGATGGAACCTTCTGTGCTCCAGTTTACACCCATTGCCCCTTGTCCTATCACTGGACATCACTGAAAAGAAACTAGCTCCATCATCCTGACACTCACCCTTTACATATTTGTAAACACTGATGAGGTCACCCCTCAGTCTCCTCTTCTCCAAGCTAAAGAGACCCAGCTCCCTCAGCCTCTCCTCATAAGGGAGATGTTCCACTCCCTTAATAATCTTTGTGGCTCTGCGCTGGACTCTTTCAAGCAATTCCCTGTCCTTCTTGAACTGAGGGGCCCAGAACTGGACACAGTATTCCAGATGCGGCCTCACCAAGGCAGAATAAGAGGGGAGGAGAATCTCTCTTGACCTACTAACCGCACCCTTTCTAATTCACCCTAGGATGCCATTGGCCTTCTTGGCCACAAAGGCATATTGCTGGCTCATGGTCATCCTCCTATCCACCAGGACCCCCAGGTCCCTTTCCCCTTCACTACTGTCCAGCAGGTCAGCTCCCAACCTGTACTGGTACATGGGGTTGTTCTTCCCCAGATGCAAGACTCTACACTTGCCCTTGTTGCATTTCATCAAATTTCTCCCCGCCCAACTCTCCAGCCTGTCCAGGTCTCACTGAATGGCAGCACAGCCTTCTGGTGTGTCAGCCACTCCTCCCAGTTCAGTGTCATCAGCAAACTTGCTGAGGGTACACTCAGTTCCCTTATCCAGGTTGTTGATGAAAATATTAAACAGCACTGGTCCCAGCACCGACCCCTGAGGGACTCCACTAGGCACAGACCTCCAGCTAGATTCTGCCCCATTGACTACAACTCTCTGCCTTCTTCCTTTCAACCAGCTCTTGATCCACCTCACTACCTGATCATCAAGCCCACACTTCCTTAGCTTATCTATGAGGATGCTGTGGGAGACAGTATCAAACGCCTTACTGAAATCAAGAAAAACCACATCTACTGCTCTACCATCATCTGTCCACCTAGTTACTTCCTCATAGAAGGCTATAAGTTTGGTCAAACATGACTTCCCCTTGGTAAAACCATGTTGGCTGCTCTTAATGACCCCCTCATCCTTGATATGTCTAGAGATGGTGTCAAGAATAAGTTGTTCCATCACCTTTCCAGGGATGGAGGTAAGGCTGACCGGTCTATAATTACCTGGGTCCTCCTTCTTGCCCTTCTTATAGACTGGTGTGACACTTGCCATCCTCCAATCCTGAGGCACCTCTCCTGTTTCCCACGACTTACCAAAGATGATGGAGAGTGGCCCAGCAATGACCTCTGCCAGCTCCCTCAGCACCCGTGGGTGCATTCCATCCAGACCCATGGATTTATAGATGTCCAGATTGCTTAACCGATCCCTAACCCAATCCTCGTCTACCAAAGCAAACTCCTCCTTTATCCTGACTCCTTCTGGGGCTATAGGAATCTGGGTCCCCCGGGGAGAGCCTGCAGGAGTAAAGACAGAGGCAAAGAAGGCAGTCAGCACCTCTGACTTCTTTAAATCCTCTGTCTCCAGGGCACCCACCTCATTCAGCAATGGGCCTATATTGTCTCTTGTGTTAGTTTTATCTGCTATGTATTTGAAGAAGCCCTTTCTATTGTCCTTAACCCGACTTGCAAGATTAAGTTCCAAGGAGGCCTTAGCTGCCCTAATTGCCTCCCTCCATCTTCTAACAACTGACTTATATTCCTCCCAAGTGGCCAGCCCCTCCTTCCATAATCCATAGATTCTCTTTTTCAACATGAGTTTGCCCAGCAATTCCTTGTTTAACCATGCTGGTCTCCTGGCTCCCTTATTTGATTTCTTACCCATTGGGACACTCTGATCCTGAGCTTGGAAGAAGTGGTCCTTAAATGCTGCCAACTATCTTGAAAGCCCCTTTACCACCTAGTACCCTTTCTCATGAGAATTCCCTTAGCAGTCGATTGAAGAGGCCAAAGTTGGCCCTTCGAAAATCCAGAATTGTGGCCTTGCTAGGTATTCTATTTCTCCCACACAGGATCCTAAACTCCACCATCTCATGGTCACTGCAGCCAAGGCTGCCATTGACCATCACCACTTCAACCAGACCCTCCTTGTTGGTGAGTACTAGATCCAGCAGCACTCCTCTCCTAGTTGGTTTGTCCACCATTTCCATTAAGAAGTTATCATCAATGCACTGGAGGAACCTCCTAGACTGTGAATGATTGGATGTGTAAGTCTTCCAGCAAATATTGGGGTAGTTAAAATCCCCATGAGGACCAAGGAATGTAGTTGTGAGGCTGCTTTCAGCTGCCTGTAGAAAGCCTCATCGACACCTTCCTCCTGATCAGGAGGTCTATAATAGACCCCCACAACTGTATCACCCATACCAGCCAGTCCCTTAATTCGTACCCACAGACTTTCCACTTGCTCCTCATCTGCCCCTGGACAGAACTCAATACATTCTAGTCGCTCTCTCACATAAAGAGCGACTCCACCACCTCGCTTTGCTGACCTATCTTTCCTAAAAAGGACATAGCCATCCATGACCACATTCCAGTCACGTGAGCTGTCGCACAATGTCTCTGTAATTGCCACCAGATCATAACCTTTAGACTGCACACAGACTTCTAACTCCTCCTGCTTATTCCCCATGCTGCGTGCATTGGTGTACAGGCATTTCAGGGAGCAAGCAGAGCACGCTAGTGGCACCCTTGGGAGGCAGGAGGCCTTCTGGTCTTCATTAATACTAGAACAATGCCCCGCTAGTTCAAACCCAGCTACAACCCCCTCTCACTTTGAGTGTAACCTAAAGCTCTGTGAGTGAGCTCTGTTAACTCTCGCCCTGATACCCTTTTTCCCCTGTGGGACAGGGTCTAAACAACTATCCTTTCCCTCAAATGAAGCAATAGATTGAGAGTTCTCCCTAGTACACCAGCCTTCAAGCCCTAGCATGTTTCTCTTGGGCTTGTCTCCAACAGGCCCAGTTATCTCCCCTTCCCCCTTCATGATGTATGTGGAAGCATCATTTAGGCCAACCTGCTTGACTGTATCTATGCTACTGCATGTCAATAGGCTTCTTTTCCTGTTATCTGTTCTCTTCTGAATTCATAACAAATGTGTCACACTCATTGATGAGTATACATGAGATCACAATAAAATAAACTGATTTTCAGAGAACTAGCATTTAGTGCTTCCACAAATATTTCAGCATGATAGAAGCTGGCCTTTGCCAAATTGTACTCAGAATCACTTTAAAAATTAAGTCTAATATCTGAAAGCAGTGAATTTTCCTTTGTATAGCTGCAAATCAACAGTACAGGAACAAAAAATATCTCATACATCACCAATCCTGCACTTGCCTTATTATCCTGATTAACCTATTACTTATGTAGCCAACACAGAAAGGTCTCAAACCTGATAAATGATCTGGTTTTCAGGGTGATTTATCATTCCAGGATCATATCAAATGAATATTAATAAAATCCACACATCTGGTATAAAATTTAAGCTTTTTATTGTACTAAACAAAAAACAAAGTTGAAGGACAGTTAAGTCTGGGCAGACGATTACCATGCCATACCCAGTTCTGCTGTGCCTAATCACTAGCCTGATAGGGTTTTCAAGTTGGACAACTGATCCTGGGAGGTACTGGAGTGCAGTCTTATCAAGCTTGCAGATGACACCAAGCTAGGGCCAAGGCTGTCATCCATAGAGACCTAAACCTGCTGAAGGAAAGAACCAAAAGAAACTTTAACAAATAAGTGCAAATTCTAGCCCTTTGGAAGGAGGAGTGCTTTGCAATGACACAGGCCGGGAACTGACTCACTAGGAAGTAGCTCTGTGGAAAGAGATCTAATATAGACAGCAAACTGAGCATGAGAGCAAGCAGCGTGACCTAGTTGGGAGGCGTGCACCAGCAGTGTGATGGGCTGTATTAACAGAAATGTCACCAGTAAATTGAGGAAAGGGATTATCATTCTTGGCACCTGCAAACTGCAGCAAGAGTACTGTGCCTTGTTTGGGTATCCCCAAGATCTACAAGACAGACATTGATAAACTGCACTGAGTTCAGTGGGGGGACACGAAGATGTTTGGAAGCTGACATATGGCCCTGTAAGGAGATGCTGAAGAAGCTGGGCTTGTCCAGTCTGGAGAACAGATGACTCTGAGGAAACCTAATAGCAGTCTTGCCAGTGCCTACAAGAAGGTCACTGAAAAGACAAAACCAGACTCTTTACCATGGCACATTGTGAGAGGACAAGAAGCAATGAGCATCTGTTGAAACAAGAGAGGTTCCAACTATAAATAAGAAGAAACTGTTTCCCAGTGAAGACAGTCAGGCTGCCCAGAGACATGATGTCTGTCCTTGGAGGCTTTCAGGATAACAACTGAATAAAACCCTGAACTACCTCCTCCTGAGGCCCCTTCCCACATGAACCTCCCGATCATTAAACTCAGTTATTGAAAATGCTAATTCTGTTCTTTAGTTGTAATGGATGAAATAAATATCGTGGGATTGTTCTGCCTTTCCAATCAGATGAACATACCGCAAATTTAAGATGTGGGTTTTCTCAGATACTTATACGCATATCTTTGAAAGTCCTTCCTTGAGAGTGCTTTTACCAGTAAATGTCAAATATTCACATACTGATAAATTTAACATAGATAACAGACTAATCAAATAAGCAAAGAGTAGACATAAAATATTTTTTTCTTTTTTATTCGAGGTCTTTAACGGACAATTTATATTAAATCTTGCTTTAATGATTTTAGATATTGCTCTCCAAACTGACTATCCTGTCACCTTCTGAGAGATTACTGTCTTTGACAAAGGCTTGGAAGAAGTAAATAAAAGTCACCAAATAAATCCAGATCCAATAAAAAGTCAAACTTCTTACACTAAGACTCTAATAACCATACATATGACCAATAATGTGGGATAGTGTCTTTGAGCAAGCACTCTCCTCTATTGATTTTTAGAACAGGACAACTTTTGGCGGAGAGGCAACACATACATCTGGGGAAAAGAGTTTAAACCATTACAACAGGATTCAAGAGAGTACATCTGGTTGACCCAACGACAGTATAGATCCAAGGACAACGTAGGGAGAAGAGGGTGTACACAACTGAGACACTGCTTGTAGCAGAAGGACAACCATGGTAGCCATGGTTATCACATTTAAAGACAAACCTTCAGTATCCTCAGGAACAGTTAAATAACACTTCACTAGTCATTAATTATCAAATATAGCTAACAATAATATGGGGGGGAGGAGGGGGACATAACAACTAGACATACTTTGTTATACAGTCTAGTTAGCTAAGACATTGGCAGCCCAATCTCTGGCAAAAGGATTCTAGTGATCCTTCCAGGTGTGGTCACTGTATGGTGTCTCTTTTCAAAGTACATACACAACATCTTGTGGTAGGAACCTACGCATATATGGAAAAAGGACTTGTGTCAAGACCTCTGTTCACTATTTTGACTTATCTGAAAGCCTGGATGTATTTTACATTTACATTTTACATTTACATTTTACACTTGTTAACAACAGGGTGAATTAAGGACAAGTATAGTTTCAAAGTGCCCTTGCACCTAGATTGAAGTCTAACTCTTAACTGATAATATTTTGATAGATTAAGAGCATATCTTTGAGCGTGTATGCATGCGTGTGATACTTTTGAACAAGCACCAAAATCTTCCTGTATAGTTTGAAGTTAGTTTCTTGTTTTACTCCAAATTCTGTTATTATTTTTAACTACAGCTTAGTTTGCAGTTAGACCTAAATCCTGTACTCAATGCAAACACAGTTCAAGTACTTTCATCACTATCCCATGTCTATCCTTCACAACACAGATCCAAAATAATGCCACAGTAATGAGGTAACCTGAATGTTCAAAAAACAATTTTAAAAACCAATACGTAAACAGGAATATTTTCTGAGTTACTGGGTATAATAGTGGGGGCATTTAAGTTTTAAGTGCACTATCATTTGTGAAATCAATATTATTCCTACAGTTGAACCAAAATAGGCAACAAATTTTCCCACTGTAGTTAAGACCTTATATCAATTTTTTTCTCTACCAAACCATAGAACATTTCCTCACTCACAAAATTCCAAGGAGATTATCAGCAATTCCCAATATTTCCAGATACTCTTTTATCATGAATGAAAGTGTCCTAAGCTATATATTGATACTTACTAATGGCTTTGACCAGAAGCAGGTAATGCAGTAGTGCTCTGTGTTCTATGGCCTCCAAAGGTTATTATCAAAAGACCATTCTTGGGTCACCAACTGCAGTTTCTTGTTATCTAAAATTATATAACCATTTTCTGAAAATTATCAAGCTTATCTTAACAGTAGTTCGGGTTTTTTCTTCCCCACAAGACTGCCCCAGAGCATCATTTCTGTCTTGAAAACTTCCAAATTCACAGTCTAAACTGATTTATGACTTTTACCTTGAGCCGTCACCACCCTTTTTCATTTCCCACCTACTAGTAATTAGTCCCTTGATATGTTCTTAAGAGACATTCCAGCCTCCCTTAGATCTTCGTTGGCTAGCCTACATTTGACATGCTTTTGCAGTTTTTCTTACCGTAGCTCTTCATTTCCTCACTTATCCAAAAGGCTTTGTTTGAATATCACTGAAGGAATAACTGTAGCATGAAGTCATTCCATGTTAGACACTGGGGGCAGCAGAAATACTTTATAAATATTTTCAATCAGAGCTCACACTTCCAGGAAAAACAAAGTCAATCAACTTCAGTCACCTGAAAAAAAGCCAGCTTCTTGATTTCTGGTATCCCTAGAAGCAGTTTCCGTGATGTAACTCAGTTATTGCTCTTGACTGGAAGAATCAGCATGAAGCAGCGGGCAGTATTTGCAATAGACTTCATATTCTTGCACTTTGTTTTTTCCTAAAAATCTTTGTTTAGATTTTGCTATTGCAGGATGACATTACAATGAATTGTGAAATTTACTAAACTTTTAACGTTAATCTGGGCTACAAAAAAAACCCCAGTATGAACACCTTTACAAGCAAAAATATTGCTAATGTAAAGGACCATTTTCTTTCGAAGGAATTAATAAAGAATACACAATCTGCTTTTTCAGTCACTTTTTCTAGAGTGGGACTCTGAACGCTCCATCCCTGGCAGTGTTCAAGGCCAGGTCGGACGAAACCTTGGGTGAGATGGTTTAGTGTGAGGTGTCCCTGTCCATGGCAGGGGGAGGGGAAAGAGAGGATCTTAAGTTCCTTTCCAACCCTAACTATTCTATGATTCTATGATTCTTTTTGACTCATGCTAGCTGTATAAAGGTTAAGATTTTGGTCTAAGGTAGTTAGGTAACCAGACTCTTTTTACAGTCAGTGCAGAGATATGCATCTTAACAGGGCAATTCAGTAGGTGTGTAAAATATGCACCCTAGTCTTTCTCTAGACTAATGCAAAAAAGACAGACATACAAAGGTCTATCACAGATGAGATGAATCTAATTTTCTTCCTTCCACCATCTTTTACAATGTATAGGAAACTGGACTGCATCATGAGCTGAACAGCAGTGTACATTAGCAGTTGTTCCAAAATAGTAATAGTAACCAGAGAAGCATGAGCGTAACTCCAGCACAATTCAGATCATAATTTGGCCCCCGGTGTTGAGCAACTCCCATACTTTCAAAATGAAACAGTTTGCAAACCACCGAAACTGCAAGCCAAAACTTGCTAGGTTGGCTTGTCATCAGAAGAGCTGCTGTGGGAAAGTGCTTAGGGAATATAAATCTGCCAATCTCTCCTTTTATTTGTAGTAAATCACATCTCTGTCGGTGGCCCTCATATTAATTTTGTTGCAGTAATGCAAATAAAAATGGTATTCTTGCAGAAACAACTGAATTCAACTAAAGAGCCTCAATCTTTCTCAGGCTATATACATTAAGATGCCTGTTTCTATTACAAATCTACAGTTCTTGTGAAAGTCATTTTCTCCATTGAGAAATCCTTTTATGGCAGGATAGTGAACAGTGCATAAATTCTACACAGCATAGTTTGCGTATTTCATTTGTTATAATTGCACCAAGGGCTTTTGGACAACTGTTTTTCTGCATCTTGGCAGTATACAGATTGTGCTCTGTTGCTTTAACATTTGAGTTTTGCAACACTCTACATCTATTTGTTGTGTACCCTAGAGTCAGCTTAAAATGTGTGAAGCTTTCATCAAAGTTGGCTTCAAATTCTGTTTTAGGTTCTATTTTAGACAAAGCTTTACTTCCTTTTTTAAAATTTACATATTTTTAAATTTATATATATATATATATTTGTGCCATAGGGATATTTTGTAAGCACTGATGCTAATGAATAATCTGTGTAATGAAAATATGTCTTCATTTTTGGCAAATTACTAATTCTCATACTCCTCCCCCTCCATTAAAAGATGAACTGTTTAGAAATGAAATATTAGAGTATTTACTAACACAATTGTGTATAGCAATCTCAATTAGTATACTTTAGAAACAGAAAATAACTTTGACTCTTCTTCGATTGGCCAGCTAGAATTCATTAACCTAATTGGCATCCACTAAGAACACAGCAATAATCTACCAAAACACCATGTCAAAAATAAAAAATAAATCTGTTCTATTTATAAGATAAAGATATTCAAACCACAGTTCATTAAATAAAGTTTCCAAATCATTGACTATTTTCTTTCAGGGCAACTTACAGATCATCCTAATGCAATGTCTAGGGACGTTTCTGTCCTTACAATTCATCAACTGCAAAGTGGTAGCAGTACACACAATAGATCAGGCTCTTTTAAACATGTAACATACATGCATGGTCTAACAGAGACTTAAATGAGGAGGTATTAATATAAAACTATCTCTTCCAGAGTCAGTCTGAGGACTTTCATTCCTACGGATCACAATGAAAAAAGAATATGGTTTTCTATTCTAAAAACCTCTTAAACTTTGCAGAGTCCAAGGACCTGACTCAAAGGTGAAAAGACTTAATGAAACCAGGAGGACACTGATTCTGATTTGTGCTTTCAAAGATCAATTGAGTGACTGAAAATGGGAGCAGAGAGGTCAGATGTCATACAAACACAATTTAAAATAATATTCTATAGAATTATATAAAATCAGATTATTTATATTAAATTAAAAGTAAAAAACTAGAATTCATTTTAAACTGGAGCTAGATAGACACACTGAAAGAATAATCTGTAGCTCCTCTTGATACTGACCCAGAAGGTCCCTTTCCCATATTGTGCTTTAATACTGAGAAGAAAATATCAATAAAATGCAAATGCTGAGAAAAAGAGGAGATGATACAGACAGAAACTGCTCACACCCTGAGAACCTGCTGGAGTGGAAAGATTGGTCAATCATTAATACATACAGAAAGGGATCTCTCTTTTACAGAAAACAAACAAACAAACCAACCACCAAACATCAACAAAACCCCCATCCTTAAAAATACCATGAGAAGAAGGACAAGGTGGAAGAGTGAACAGTTCACAAACCCTGTGAAACCAAAAGCACAGTTCACAAGGTTCACAAAACCTCAAAACAACACAAGGTTTGCCCATCCCTTACTATTAGTCATCTACAAGAAATGTTCCTCCCTGACCTCTGTGAATCCTCTCGCGTGCATAGTTGCTCCTTCTGGTTTTGGATATAGTGCTCCCCGCTCAGGTGCTACACACACTGATTTTGAGGAATCTTTGTTAGTCTGACAGCAAACTTACATCTGGCAAAAGAACATGTGATTTCACTAAGGAGGGATGGAAAAGTGTATAACAGGAGACAGGCAACATTCTGTGTGTTACACTGGAACATAACCAAATCCTGCAATTCACTGATTTCCAGCATACACCACTTGAAACCTGCAACATGACAGGTTTTTGTCTTTTTAGGTTTACCACAGAGTTTTGTTCTCCAAAAAGGTAACAAATATACTTCAGTAGCAATGAAGCATACGGGCAGCACTCCCAAAGAGACTGGCAATTTGCCTTCATTTTCATCCACCCCACTCTCACTCTTCCCTGCTATTTTAGGACTTGTGAAAATCTAGAAATGCTCTAATAGACAAGGTCTGAGCAAAACAAATTTGTATGGGCTTATGACCCAGTTTCATATACAGGTGTAGTTAATGGGGTTGATTTTCCTTTTCACCCATAAATTTCAGGAACTAACCTTTGGCTGCAGCTACTGTTCTGCACTAAAGACAGTAGAGTTGCATCACCCTGCAGGGAATACTGGGACAGAAGGAAACAGATTGCTTCCTGGAGCTCTACATTTGCATTAGAGACACTGGGTGTGATTTGTGACACCCTTAGCAATAAAGCACTACTTCCTTCCAGCATGACCAACTAACTGCTTCTGGTAGCCTGTCTGAGAGGGAGATGAAGGTATGCTTACACTTACTGTCTGCATACTCCTTTCAAATACTTTCAGGAGATTAAACCCACACATTCTTAAACACAATGGTTGCATTCCTGGACTTGCATAGGCTAACTACACAGGATGTTTGGAACGAATGGGGTGAAAGGGGACAATTTCTTTCCCATTAAATAAGGAACAGGTTAGTATTAGAATTTTCTTTCAACATTGTATTTCCTTCTAAAGAGAGCTATTTCTGCAATCATGATACAATGCTTACCACTTTCCCTCTGAAGTCTTACTTCTGAAAGTATTAGAAAGCCACGTGATAGCAGACTTCAATAGTGTTAATTTAGAAACTGTCTAAAGCAGCGTTATAACCCTGCTTGGTACTAATGAGAAAGGGTGGAGTCACATACTATTTAAACAACAAACCAAACTGTAAGCTATGATAAATAAATGCCTGAAGAAAACACCCTGACCCCACCTTTGTCTGATTCAAATGAAAAAATACCAGTTTCACTCAAACCACAAACGCACACATGCACACACACACTAACACTGCAACTCTAAATTCCAGGATTTGATGACTGGAGCATTTTGAACAGGTGAATTAGTGCATGGGTAAAAACGTTGCCCTTTTAATGAGGGCTCACAATTTTTAGAAAATGTATCTCTTTTTGTTTTTATTTCCTAAAGATTTCAAAAGTTTCAAAAACAAGTTTCAGAAATTACCATCTCTATTTGTTCTTGAAATCCGATGTAAAGATTTTATATTGCTTTTACTGTATTGTTTGCTACAGTACTTACTGCTTCCCTGTTATATAGTGTCTTCAGTTCATGCCTTGACTTATTAATACATTCTTTGTTCCTTTTCTCTATCAATGAAGAGCACCTACCCTAGCTATTCATTGTATTCCATATTTTCACTGTCCTTTAATTTTTACATGCATTATGTGTCCTCTATATATGGAAACTCCAAATGCTTTTCTTTACACTAACTTTTCTTGAACTTTTCTCCCTTCTTGACTGTAAATGGCCAAAAGAATAAAAACAATCTATCTCCATGCCAGACAATGTGTTGCAACCCCCCCAGGTAGCTGCTGTCCTCCTGGAGCCATATAGGAACAAACTCTAAGAACAGCTGTAACAGGTGAAAACAAAGATCTCTTTAGCCTAGTATCCAATTCCCAACAGTAGCTATTAGTAGATGCTAGGGGAAAGCATACTAACAGGGCAAACATAGAGTATATAACTGCTTTACATTCTCCCAGCCTTCAGCAATCTGTGACTCAGAGACATGATCAGTGTCTTCTATCTCCAAAGAGCCCAAAGAGGCCTAGGGAGACAAAGAATAAAATACAATTCAGAGAACATGCTGCTAAGTGAAGTACAACTAACTTGAAAAAAGGAAAGAAAACATACCGATAAATTGGTCAAAATATTAAAAGTACCTCTAAAGAAGTTTGTTTTAGGTACTGACTGCAGTCTAGCCACACAGGATAGCACTCTGAACCCACTTTGTAATCCAGTTGTACAGAGCAATAAGCTGCCATTTCCAGATTTAGACACATAAGGAGTTCCTACCCCATTTTGGTCAAGATAGGTAATTTACCCTAAAGGATTTGAATAACAGGTCTCGCTAACCCTTTTGCCTGAAATAGGTTAGGAAATACTTACAGATCTACAGGCTAGTTGCAATCAGTAGAGGATTCCTGTTTTCAGCCAGCACAGGTATACATGACAGGTGCTATCAATCCACAGCACTATAGAGCCAGAAATGAGACTAGACGTACCCTGTGCCAGCCATAGGTACAATGATTCCCCGCTATCTATCACCATGCTGCCACTGGAGATCAGAGTTGTGCAAAATTGAGAGCTGTAGCAATGGATGGAGTCAATCTCCTTTAGTAAAGTGAAACTTCAATTGCTTTACGAAATGCAGGTTTCACTAGCAGAAGTGTTAATGCTTTTCCATGAAAGCACTCCTTTACCAATTCTTCTGCACTAAACTAGGTGAAGCGCTTCCTAGCCTGCTTCAAACCACATCAGCTAACCCCCTTCACATTGTTAAATAAAATATTTGAAATTATTTAGCTGATTTTGTCAGAAGAAAGTAGGAAGTGCTCAGGGAAACTTTCAGCTGAAGTCCTGGATGGGATAAATTACAACAGAAGGCAATAGTATGTGCCTACAAAGAAACCGTAGGATATCCTCAGTTGCACCACTTATTTGTAGAACATAATCTACGTTCAACCATGGTGTCATAGACAAACTGGTACAACTTGGGAGATTTTTACTTAATGCATTGTCAGTTAATACAAGTTTTGATAAGGTATGTCTGTGCACTGAGTCTGGTCATTTCTTCGCTAGCCTAGTTCTATGATGACAGAGGGATAAATCAGCCACAGTTCTAATGGGCACCAACATCAATGCAAGAAAGCAGTGGAGCATGAAATACATGGTGTGGGTAGAAGTCGGCAGGGAGGGTAAAAGACCTCCTCCTTCCACAGTGGCATTCAGTCACAGCCCAGTCAGGCATACTGAGACTCATTAGGAAAACAGGTGTTATTACAGGAAAACTGATGGTCCATGTTCAAGGGAAGATCTACAGATCCATCAAGAGTTTTTGTTATGAAAACAGAAGAAATACTAAAAGAAAGACAGATAAATAAAAAACTCATCCATCCTAGCACTTCACATATTTTTACTGAATGTCCTGTAGCAGTGGTGTTATCAACTCCTACGTTTCCTGATTGCCCTAGCATCTAGCTCCAAGAGGCTCCCCTCCTGATTTTCCAGAGCACACAACATTCACAGCAAATCAACACACAGCCTAGGTATCTTAGGGTGACTTGAAGAACTCAAGCCAGCCAACATCCAGAAGTCTGTGCACTACTGTGTCTTCACACTATGACTGTGCCTGTTGGTGTTTATGCAATCCATATTTCTTCAAAAACTCCACAGTGTTTGAAAGACACAAAACCCTCTTTTTCGTAATACAGTACCATTGGGTAAAGACACATTTCTAGGAACCTGTAAGCAGGACTATACTGGAAGGTTTTAATACACTATTTCTCTATTGCCCCTCCCCTTTCACACAGAAGAAAAAAGAGTAAGATTATCACCTTGCCAGAGCAAATGAGTCTTACAAGGCCATAAACTTTGGTGGAAGGCAATACTGACTTTACATACAAAAAGTTTTAGGAGTGCCTTTTTTAATCTTGGCAATGCACAACCACATCTCTGGGAGGAATAGATGTCATCACCAAACCAAGGAGGAAACAATGTTCAGCTGTCCCACCTTCAGATATTTCCAGAGGGGTCAGAGAAAAGGTATCCTATTTGCTGATGTAAGAGAAGACACACCAGGAAACATTGGAATCAAAGGCAATTTAGTAAATTTATACATTTGCAATACAGAGTCCTGAACTAGTAGGTACAGTCCATATACAGTGGACACTTGGTCCATCAGAATATAACATCCTGTTAGGGTATGAAGACATACTGAAGACATATATAGTGGAGTTTGGATACAAGACAGATTTCTGCCACCTTGTACCTGTATGAAGGAACCAGTAAGCAATATTTTGCGAGTTTCTGCACACTGACTGGAAGATGTATACAGTTTAATACACAAGGGAATCAGGCATTGCTTGTGAGATGAAACTTCTAACTTCATAAATTATGAAAGCTGTTTAGCTTTTGGACCTTGTATAGCATTCATTGTTACTAACACTATTATTATGACATTTAGAAGTTAAGAACAGACTCATTACAGTGACAACTAGTCTAAGAGAAAAGCTTTTCCATTCACTTCTAATGTATTCTATGATTCCTTATCACACCCTTAAAAGACATCATGCCAGTTTGTATGATATTATACAGCAGATCTCAACGTGTTATGACATTCTGTTATCTGCAATGTATAATGCTGAAATCAGAGCAGGCAATGAATTACACTTCTACTATATATAATCCCTTCACTGATTATTATTTCCTGTCAAAATCCAAAGTTCAGCAATATGGAAAACCATGGACCCACACCCAAAGTAAAAGGATGAAAATTAAAAAAAAGATACGCGAGCAATAGGATTTAACTTGAAAAACAAAATTAAAAATTAAACAAAGTACAAGAGATTATTTAAGTCTATTTTTCAGCAATATGACCCTCAAGGCTAGTAAGTCTTTGCTCTGTTACCTTTTGATCCTGGATATATGGGTGGGGGAGGGAAGGTCCATTTGCTCCATCAAAATAAAGTATGCAATGGGAATCATAAAAAGCAATAGGACAGTAAGACTGCATAGATGAGTCTGAGATGGTCTTATTTAAATCTCTCTTATAGCAATGGAAATCCTTTTGAATTCAGTGAAGAAAATCCAGGATATGAGAAAATAGAATTGGGCCTTGTGAAGCACTGTGGGAACAAACACAAAAGCACCCAATAATATCAAGAATGGCAGCAGACATAACAGCTTCTCTTGTGAATTATTAGAGGTGGTTGGTAGAATTGGTGTCACTATACTTTGTCGCTCTTTACTTGCCCAGGATTTAGAGAAATCATAACTAGATTATATTTTTATAACTTCACACTCACTATATTCGTGGAAAACTCAGCTAAAACAATTCAGCCTTGAAATCACTTTATCTTAGTGTTCAGACCTAAAAATTGTAGCAGACACATCAAGAAGTGCATCAGCCACCTTTGCCCCAAAGGTGGCAGTGGACCTCTCAGGGGTAAGGCACAAAATGGAAGGAATTACTAAACATTAGATTTTAAGCTGGTCCCTCATTCCCGTAAGTGTCCTCAGACAGGTACTTTTTACACACATAAAATGGACTTCAACTTTCACATAATGAATTTAAATCTTCCATTTCACCAGAAATCTTATCCTCTACGAAACAATACAAAAAGCATTTGTATGGCCAGCAATACAACATTGGCTTATTCTCCCCTTTTTTACTACAGAATAGAAATTATGAGGTCTCAAACTACAGAGACACTATCTTCAGCCCACGTATTTCATACATTTTCAAAATGTAGTAAGTTTCTCACATTTGTCTTTAAGTATTAGTAATAGAGATATACCCAATTTCCCTGCAGACAGACAGTAAATAACACTAATTAAATACAGCATCAAGAAATGTAAAACAGAAGTTAAGAAAACCAGGTAACAGGGGAAATTAGAATTATAGACAGAGTAATTCCATGTTTGTTAGGACTAAGGATAACAACTGATTTTTAATAAAAATCAGGAGTAAAAGAAATCCTAGCTTTTGTGAATGTTGCTGCAAAGGTGGCAAGAATATCACATCAGAAAACACAGATGACAAGATTGTGAATCATGCAGGAAAAGACAAGAGGTGTTCACCACATTTCTGCTCTGTGTTCAGAACAGAGCTAAGTGTGTCTTTGTACCATAAAATAATGGTGATATATTTTCCTTTACCAAGATTAGCTAAGGATTATGTTGAAGAGAAGAAATTAAAAATAAATGCTGGAAAATAAGCAGGCCTGGGTAACTTTCTCCCAAGAATCCTAAAAAAATGAGTCATCTGGATGCTTGAGAATTTCAACACATTTTGAAGACTCAGAATTGGCTTTTTGTCTTGCCTTTTGGAATTTTCTTCACCAGTGCTTCAAAGAGGGAAATGTTATGATCCAAGGCAAACTAATGGCACAGCAGCGACAGGACCACCACAGTTCCCAAAGGGGAATTGTTAATATGTATTACTTTATCCCACTAAATATCAAAACCATTTTTAGAATCATAGAATCATTTGGGTTGGAGAAGACCCTTAAGATCATGGAGTTCGACCATTAACCTAACACTGCCAAGTACACCACTAAACCATGTCCCTAAGCACCACATCTACATGTATTTTAAATACCTCCAGGGACTGTGACTCCACCACTTCCCTGGGCAACCTGTTCCTGTTTGTATTTATACAGCCTAAATTTATATGATGGCACCATACTGTTGTGCACATTCCTGCTGGTTACCACTCTGGGAGCATGGTTGATATCTCACTGAAATGTTACAGCAAGATGACTGTTCATCTTGAACAACTAAGTCAAAGCTATGTACGTCACTGCTAGATCACCTAACTAAAACAACATATTGCTGCTTCTGGGTGAAGCAAGAATAACAAGAGTGAAAGACACAGAGGTTCCCCAAGTAAGGAGATAACCCAAACGCTACAGAGGGCACAGTTCTTAGAGAAAGTGCTATATATCTCAGACTCTTACCTTAGCTAGAACTGTCTACACAGGCCTTCTCACATGTATTTTAGTTTCTGAAGTACTAAATCTTATCAGGCTAAATATCACGACCAAAATCTGCAGAAGAAGAATACTGTTAGCTGCCCCCACTATTTGTGGAAGCAGAGAGAGTAGTGGTTGTCACCACTTTCCTTCTTGGGTGTCATCCAGAATGAAGTCCTAGTCACTGTTCTCTAGCCTAAGCAGTGCGGGGTACACTTTTGTCTTTTCTCACTTCCTTGCAGCCCAAGCCATTCAGTCTTTTTCAGTTTCCAGCTCCATCAACCTATCAATTGTCTATAGTTTCTACTTCAGTGCCACCTAAAACATTTTTAGCAGCATGTTCCACACTGCTACTAGCTCCCTTCAATACCTTTTTTTTCATATCACTGTCTTAAATGCAGATAACTTTGTTTCTTTTCACATCACATGAAATATACATTTTATGCCCTAGTATAAGAGTGTTCTTTTACACAACACATACAGAAATTACTTTTAGAGCAGGATTTAGACTCCAGTACTCCTCCCTCACACAAAATTACCCTAACCAGTAGTGACATACTCAGAATGCTTCAATTGCAGTTTCATTTTAAAATGAAATCGCAAATGAGAATTTAAGTTGTCAAGGCTCAGGAATACACTGGTACCCCCAAGAATCACTTTACTGTTGAACATTATTTTTAAATAAAAGTTATTAGAGGACTCCATTTTGATGTCCGTGCAGTCTTGTGCTCAAATCTACCCACTCTTCATCTCAGAGGGTGGATGCACTCAGAGTACCATTAGCCTGGTAAACAGAAGACCTTCTTTCCTAAAAAGCAAGAGCTGTGCCTCTCCTTAATGCAAAGAGTCTAGAATACGTACCATCCCTTCTTTTGTAAGGCTCTAACCACTCGAGTATTTTAATACTTTCACCACAGTACAATGTTTTATTCCCAGGTGGATGTTGTTGTCCTCTGCCAGACTGTCAGGTGCCTCTTCAGACATACCCTTCCTCATGATGAATGTCCACAGTAGTACTGAGGGTTGGTCAAAAGCTATTGTCAAAATAACTCAAGTAAGACCAACTCTTCTTTAAGCCAGGGTGAACAGCCAGGAGGAAAGCTGTACACTTCACGCTTTGCATTTGGAAAGCAAAGTCTTTAGTCTCCGGCACAACCATATCTTTCTCATCTCAGATTTGCTGCTTCTAAAACATAGTGACAGTTATATGGAAGGTTAAAAAAATGTAATTCTGAGTAAGACTGCCAGCAGATCTTCAACAGGACATAATCATAGGTAGTTTCTAACACACAGCAGAAATGGAAGGGCCGAAGGACTGAGTTTCCAGGTGAGCATCACTCCTGGAAGCCCAGCAGAGCTAAACAATTATTAGGATAACAGTGGCTCACTAACACAAACAGACTAGAGAATGACCTCGAGATACATCCCTATTTTCTGTGTAGACACAAACACGAGTTAGGTACTTATAAGTGTCCCACAATGATACATCCACGTCAATCTGGTTATGATTCTGAGTGTCCATTCATAGAACATCTGAAAATCCACTGTAAACTGAACATACATATCACATCTTATAGGAACACAGTTACTGAAAAATAACAGAATTATTCAGGTGTCTAAACTATTAGATGCATGAATAATTTCAGATAACAGCATACCTGAGGCTTCCACAAAGGAAGATGACAAAGCAGATGACAACAGCAGTCATATTGTTCTTAAGCTGCTGTGGGAGGCCAAATAAGATAGCCTTACCATCTAAAATGGCATCTTTTTACATACTTGAATTACTTCCTAACTCTGCATGAATACTAAACAGAATACTGAGACCCCACCTCCTTATAATCAGACCCTTTGGAATGCTCTCCACATACATTCAAAGCCAGAAAGTCTCACATCTGGTCTCAAAACCTTCACATGGGAAAGGAATAAAAGATAATATAGTTACAATATTCAGAATGGACTTGTCTTTTATGTCCCAGTTTTTGCTGTCCAATTTTGTTATCTTTTTCTGTTTTTCAGTGGACATATTTTTAAATCAGGCATAAGAGAGTTATCAGTTTGAAATATAAGTAAAATCATGCTTTCAGAAAGCATAATAATTAAATCACTAGAAGATTTCCTTTAAATTTTAACATTTAGGAAGCAATTAAAAAAACTTCATATGATATTGACTAACATAACAAAACTATGATAATCTTCATGAAGTCCATGGAAACACAACAGAAAAGGAAAAATTCTGATCATAAAGTTATTATACTATTACAGATAAGATATACAGTAAAGTGTCCTTTGACCACAAGTCATATGTAGTTTATGGTACATACCTTAGTTATCTATGCATAAAACACTGAGCAAGGACAGTCACTACATTTTTAATTATAGTAAAAGCGTTGGAGTTCATTCAGCTGAGCCTTGATCAAAGATCACTTAATGATACTCATCCCTTCCCATCCTTTTTTTTTTTCCAATTTTAATAATACATTAACAAAGCAGGTATCAACCTTCTGTATAAGCTAAATAGAATTGTTCTTCTCATAGACTTGATCTGACTTAAAAAAAATAAAGGTGTGGCCAACGCTGACAAAAGCAATTACACTTACAGAAAAAACGTACTCGGTACGTAACCTTCCCCTCCACGTGAACTTCTGTTGTCAATCACATGCACTAGCACAGTATTGAGGATCCTTTGCACAAAGACACACACAGTAATTCAGGTTGCTCGTGATACTGCTGGTGGCTGGTAGTAATGAAGCTAGCAATGACCAGCAATGGTTTTGCAGAAGACTACATGTGGGACGCATGTGCAGGTTAATAATTACATTCTTTTAGCTTAGCAAAGGTCAGGAACACCAGCAGCTCACCAGTCAGAATGCTGGGGCACACCCATTCAAAGTAATCCAGTGGTTTCTTCCCGTATGTGGTTCAAGGGGCAAATCTTACTTCTGTGATTATGTGAAAATTTACAGCACTCTTCTCATTACAGGGTGGTTGAGAAGCTAAAGTGGAGAAAGTGGAGATGGAGGCACACTGGAAGTGATGGTAAGGTAGTAGGAAATGTGTAAATATTTTTACACTGTTCAGTTCTGGCTTGCAAAGCCTTAAGTAGGACCTTACATAGCCATAAAACTGGTTGAAAACTTAAACTGTTGTCCAAAGCGCATTCACCTATTGCACTTTAAAATGTGAAGTTATTCCATCATGCCCATAATTACAACCACTATATTATTATAACAATTCTTGATTTAAATCCTCCACCACCAACCTTCCTTTCAGTCTCTTTTAAATTACTTCTTTTACTTTTAAAATTAGAAACATATCTCTACGTAGAGTAGAAATTAGAATCATAAAATCATACAATGGTTTGGGTTGGAAAGGGCCTTAAGGACCAGCTGGTTCCAACCGCCCTGCCATGAGCAGGGACACCTTCCACTAGATCAGGTTGCTCAAAACCTCATCCAACCTGGCCTTGAACACTGCCAGGGATATGACAGCCACAACTTCTCAGGGCAACCTGTGCCAGTGCCTCACCACCCCCATAATGAAGAATTTCTTCCCAACATCTGATCTAAATCTCCCCTCTTTCAGTTTAAAGCCATTCCCCCTTGCCCTATCACTACGTGCCTTTGTAAAAAGTACCTCTCCAGATCTCTTGTAAGAACTCCTTTAGGTACTGGAAGGCTGTTAGAAGGTCACCATGCAGCCTTCTCCAGGCTGAACAAACCAAACTCTCTCAGCCTGTCTTCATAAGGGTGCTCCAGCCTTCTGCTCATCTTATTCTACAAGATAGAAAGCTGGTTTCCACCTTGCAACTTGAGACTTAATAGCCCTTCTATTATTTTTATGCTTCAATTATAACTCTGAATATTCCTGCTATCCCTAAAAAACACAATACTCTTTTTAATCTTGTACATTCTTGGCCTTTGTGACTTGGTAGTGAGGTACCACACTCTAATTACAAGTTTTATAAGTAGAGGTAATTACAGGTTGGAGGAGGGGGGAGGGTTATCAGTTCTGAATGTTACCTTTTAATTTTCCTTGATGTTTCTGAGCTCATGTTAGATGACAGGGAACACGGTCATCTAATCTATTGTACCTAGACCACTATTTTACTGCATCACTTTTCTTAATCTTCTCTTTAAAGTGAAAAAAAGACCTAATCTTTCAGAAGAGGGTTTTTTTTCATATCTTCAGTCATTCTTATTACCCTTCCTTGATCTCACTTTAGTTCTCCAATACCTTTTTGAAATGCGGAAAACAGTTGCTGAAATTGTATAATCTCTACTGAACAGAATGTACCACCTGCATAACAGTGGAAGATGAGGTCCTGAGAACTCAGTTCAGTGGAAAGCCATGCCCTTCAGTGCATAAATATTAATGCTGCAGAGACTTTCCAGTCTGAGTTCCCTTGACACAATGTCATGGTATCTAATGCAAATTCTGCATCAAATCTAAGTTCTTTTTAACCATGAGCATATCTCCTTGTCCTATTTTAAATCCAGTTTCAATACAAGGTCTTCAATTAACAGAGGACTACATCCACAGTTATCTGCTACCTGCTTGTACTTTACTTGTATAATTTGCTGGTTTATGTCAGTTCCCAAGCTGGGAAACTCTTCCTGTGTGAAACTTAAAGAGCTGTGAAATAACAAGTTGGGGAAAAAATACATCACAGATACTTCTAGACTGTGATGGTAAGAGATCACTCCTTAACCTTCTCCCAAATAAACAAAATAGATAGAGCTATTAAAGCTCCATGTTTTAAGAGACTGGTGCTAGAACTTGTATTCTCCTTGAAACCCTTTCCAGTTTTGCTACCTTCATTTAACAGTACCCCAGTATTGGTCTCACACGGAATCAAACGGGTTATATTCTCTGCCTACTCTTAAGTTAATACTCCCCTGATAAAAGGTCAGTGTTCATCCCCTTAGCTTACAAGTATCTCCACCAGACAAGTAGTTATTTCTACAAGTGTCCCATAGCCCTACCCCCCACTACCACATGGTCAAAAGGAAAGAGTGAAGTTGCTGAAAGTGCCCTACAACCTTTCTGCAAAACCTGACACAGTCAAGACACCCTACTTGCAAGTAAACAGGCAGGTATAGCAGGGGCCTGCCTTAGTGGCACTGTGAATATGACTGAGCTCAACAACCAAGAGGAGACATATGGGAAGTGGAAGTGGGGACATGACAAGGAGGAATACAGGAGCATCACCCAGGGCTGCAGGGATGGAATTAGAGGGCTGATGCTTGTGCGCAGTTAAAATTCAAGGATGTCAAGGGTAACAACATTTTTGCAGCCAAATGGGAGACTGAGTAAAAGCTAGGCCAGCTGGCTGCTAAATACAGCAGGTGACCTTGTGACACAGCACATGGGTACTCAGGGCCTTCTTTGTCTATTTCTACTGGCAAGGTCTGCTCTCAGGCATCACAGAGCTTCGTATCAAGGAGCAAGAACCAAGTTAGGGTCTATTTACGCAAGCTGGAAATGTAATATAAGTCCATGGGATTGGAGAGGGTACATCTGAGAGTACTAAGACTGCTAGTAAATGTCCTTGGAAGGGCACTCTCTATCCCTCCTGAAAGGACACAGTGATCAGATAAAAATGTTATGTCTGTCTCAGAAAACTGTAAGGAGAAGGATCTGGGTGATAACAAGCTGACCAACCTGCTCTCAGTCGCTGGGAAAATTGTGGAGCAAATACTTACAGAAACCACTTCCATTCATACAATGCAATAATGTTATTGAGAACAGCCATCTTGGGCATCTTGGGCAAGCTGTGTCTAGCCACTGATTGCCTTCTACAACTATATTACAGGCTCTCTGGGTGAGGTTAGAGTAGTAAGTATTGTTATCCTTGTCTTTAGCAAGGCCTGTGATAGTTTCCTAGGGTCCTTGCAGCCAAACTGTGGAGACACAGGTGGACTACAAAGGTGGGTTAAAAACTGACTGGATTATTGGCCTCAAAGGGTAGCTAGTAACTGAAGACAAATTAGCATGATTCATAGCCATAGAACAGTAAGGGTTGGAAGGGACCTTCCCATGGCTCAGTACAAGGGCTGATATTACTTAAACTTTTCGTCCATGACCTGCATTATGAGACCCTTTAGGAAGTACAAGGTGACACCAAATCAAGGGGGCTGCTGGTATACTGGCAGATATAGCTGCCATTCAGGGAGACCTCAACAAGCTGCATGAGTGTGTAACACACATCTGTTTTGATGTTCCAAAAAAGATAAACACAAAGTCCTGCATCTGGGAGAGGATATACTTACAGAGGAGTGCAGGCTGTTCTCCAGGAGAGGATCCAGTGGACCAGAAACTGAACAAAGTCAGCAGTGTGTCCCTGTGGTAGTGACGACTAACCACGTCTTGGACTACATTAGCAAGACCATAGCCAGCAGGTCAAGGGACATGATTACTGCCCTCTATTCAGCGCATATGAAACCACATCTGGAGCACTATGTTCAGTTTTGTTCTCTCGCCAAATAAAAGAGAGTGAAGAGAAGCAAGCGAACAGTCATAAAGATGGCTAGGAGCCTTGACATACAAGAATGGGGAACCTGGGAATACCAATATTTTATCAATTTTAATGGGCTTTTACTTCTAGAACATTCTTAGCAGCATTTCTTATGGTCTCATTATGCACTCTGTCCCATCCAGAAGACCTACATTGGCCATAGGTATCTATTAGAGCACACTGATGCTACCAGTACAGCTCCTGATGTGCCACAGCAAACTTTGAACTGGGATCCACACAGACGTTAAAAGGTAGCCTGAAGCTGGTACTGCCCCTGTACTGCAAGCAGAAACTCCCATGGGTCTTCCATATTTCTGTGCCTGACAAACTCATGCCTGCTCAGGGACTGTTGCACAGAAAAATGATTTGTACATCAAAGAACAAACTGGCATCCTACTCATGAATGATTTTCCATTTATGTTGCAAAGCCACTGCTAGAGAGGACAAAACCAGCTTATAAAATATTTCTGCAACTATAATAGTTTAGGACCACTGAACTGCATGTTCCAAGCCAGATCAAAAGGAGCACCACAAACCCAAGAAAGACTTATGTGTAAAGACAAAACAAATTCCATGTCTGGGATCCATCTGTAATTCTGTCAAACCAAGAGTCCTTGTAGCTGTATAAAAATGAAATGTCTGTCTGCCAAAATTAAGTGAACAAAGAACAAATACCCCCTTATCACTTTTACAGTAGCTACCTTGTTTTCTTTAATGTTAAACATAAAATACCCTCCCTTTTCCACTGCTGTGAAAACACAAATCAAAATCAGAACACCAGACATTGATTCTGGTCTTCAGATTACCATTTTGCTTCAAATGCAGATGTGTACAGTCATGCTGTACTCTTTTTGACTCAAACTATTGCAACTGACACAACTGAAGTTGCAACTTCAGGTCAAGAAGATTTTGAGGAAATTGTACTATTTTCTTGAAGAGGTTCAAGGCAGGTATATCACTGACTTACCATAGACTGACAACACAGAGATGGATATCAGAAACTGCAAATGCATTTGGAATGAAAAGGCCTGATGTTTTTTGCATTTGTACCGTAGTGATACATGAGTGACTTTTCACACTTAGCCATGTAAAAAAGCAAGAATTAGTAACTACTTGCAGTGTCAATTTCCTAAATAATTCACATTTATGAATATTAATATTTAATGCCAGTTTTCTCCCTTAAAAATATTTACTATTTCAATAACCAGAGATCTCATTTTAGAAGTGAGAAACACTTCCTCTCCATTTACAACAATACTTACATCAAGTAACTGACAAGGATTATAGCAAAAGAGATACAGCAAAATTCTTTAAAATAAACCTGGAACATGTATTGTGAGATCATGAAATCTCCCTACTGTTTGTACCCATTTACATTTCAGCAGCAATAAGCACAAGCACTGCATGCATTTGCCATTGTCTGAAGAAACTTGCTAAAGACTTATTTAATGTGGTAAGAAATCGCCAAAAGGCAGGATATCAAATACTAACAAAAAAATAAAATAGCTTTCTTACTGCCCTATCCGATAAATCAATCCAAATCATTAGCTTTAAGAAACGTGTACACATGAAACCTCCCAAATCCTTCAGCTGCTCAATAAAATGAATGGTTTAGTTTGGTTCCTCTGCATACACCATGGTCTGTACAAGGGGTAGTAACTTACAGCCTAACTGATCTAGCTTCAAAAAAAAAAAACGCATACTGGAACATGAAGGGTTGAAACTGCGCCTGAAAGCTTGACCTTTACATCAGCTGGTCTAATCTAATAAAAGATATTACCTCTCCCTAAAAGCCCTTGCTTTGTTTATGGGCATGACTGCCTGAGATTACAGCACTACTATCAGACAATGCCAACTGCAAGGCTCTCCCAGTGCGCAGGGTGGGAAAGACTGCCAACTCTTCAAGTAATCGTCCAAAAATACCCTCACGTTAGGGATCCCCATGCAGGCGCGACATCTCCAAATTCACTGCTGTCAACTGACGGGCCATGAAACACCACCATTATGCACCCTGGACTGCCAGACGAGTGGCAGTGCCCAGGACTGCAGTGCTGTCAAAGAGGTGGCCATGCAGGGATGAGGTGCTGCGCGCTGCCGTTCTCTACAAACGCCGCAGTATTCCCCGACTGAGCTTCAGCCTCGTACGCCGTTTCTCCGTTCATCTGCATCTGAGCAGTACGCTACGTTAACTGCCACAACAGCTACCATGATAGCCACCCAGCACAGGACTAAGTGATTTCTAAGCCAGTGGCCCACAGATTTTGCTGGGCAGACACTCGGCAAGATCCCGTGTGTGCACTCGGGCCTTCCTCTCCTCATGGACTCCCCAACTGCCTGGGCGTCTCTTCAGGCAAGGCCGGTGCCAGGAGCCTCAAGCGGCAGTGCCCTCAAGCCCCCGCTACCGGCTCCCGGGACCCTCGCTTGCGGCACCCTTCTGCGGAGGGGGCGGAAGCCTCGGCAGCCGCAGCTCGCCTGGATTTCTGTTGATGCAGCGCCCCCTGCGGGGCGGGGAGAGCTGAAGACCCGCGAGTCCGCGCAGCGGCAGGCCTCGGAAACGGGAAGGGCTTCGTGTCCTTTCCCGGCACGGCTCCCGGGCGGGGCGGGGGAGGGAGGCAGGGAAGCCCTCAGCTCGTCTGAGGCGCGCCGCCGGGACACCGGCGCCCGCCGTCGCGCCGCAGCGGCCCCGCGGGGCTTCCGCACAGGGAAGATGACCGACAGAAGCAGGCACGGAGGGTGGGCGCCCCGCGTCCTCCGGCACTGTCACGCCGCCGGGCTGCACCGAGAAGGGAGCCGAAGGAGGGGCGGGGGAAGCGCGCCACGCGATTCGTCGTTGAACACCGGCTTTCTGAGTGACCGGGATTTGACACGCCGTGCTGGGGGCTGCCAGGGCCGCAGACCGCCGTACCCCGGCAATGGCGGCAGCACCAGCCGCAGGGAGTCGCACACCGCAGCCATGCCATGCCCTGATCTGCCCTGCCCGCCGTGGCGCGAAACGGAGCGAGGCGACCTTCCCGCAGCAGTGGGGCGGGGCCGGGTCGTGCCGCTCGCGCCGCGGCATTCCCGCCGTAGCCGCCTAGCCCTGCTCTTCGCATGCAAATGAAGCCCCTCCTCATTGGCCCCGCCGGCAGCCCTTTCAAAAGGGGAGCCGCGATTGGTAGCGCGGGGCTGCTCACGCAAGGGGAGAATCTCCCCCGCCCCCCCCCGCCCTTCTTTTTTTTTCCGCCGCTAATGTGTGATGCGCTCCTCAGACAGCCTGTAACGCTGCGCGCCGGTTACTACAAATAAATAGTTCCCAGCACCCCCATTTTCCCCCTGCTCGCCCGCACGAAGGGGCGGGACGGGAGGCTGCAGTCACGACCGCCGCAAGGCGGGCGCCCCGGCGCTGAGGGGAGGGGCCGGCTGTGGCGGCAGGGAGAGGTGTTTCCCTGCCCCCCCCCCCGCCCCGCCCTCCCTTACCCCGCGGAGGGATATCCTGGGCGCGCTCGCCGCACTCTGCCCGCACCAAAACATTGTGAGTTAAGAGGCGGCTCGGCGGCGCCGCCGGCTCAGAAGCGCGCGGGCAGGCTCGGCGGCGCGCGGCTCGTACTGCGGCGCCCAGCTAGCTCTCTGCCGCCGCGGCCCCCGCAGGGGCGGGCTCCGAGCTCACCCGGCTGCCTCCGTCGAGCGCTACTGCTGCCTGCGCGCAGCGAGCGGCTCTCGTGCTTTGAGAGCGACGCCTGAACCAACCGTCTTTCACCGGAGGAATTAGTGCCGCCGCCGCGTGGACCTGCGTCGTTGGGGACCCCCGGGGACTCAGTCGGTGTCCGTCTCCGGCCGAGAGAACAGGAGCGCGGAGGGTCTCAGCGGCCCGCCGGCCCCTCGGGGAGGAGAGCCGCGCCGGGAGGACGCCGGCGGTGCCACCGCGGAGGACCCGCCGTTCACCGCCACCCCCCACCCCCCCCCCCGCCTTTCGGAAGATGTTGCTCTCCAAGTTTGGCTCGCTGGCTCACATCTGCAGTCCCACCAGCATGGACCACTTGCCGGTGAAGATCCTCCAGCCAGGTACGGCGGGAGCGGCGCCGGGGTGTCCTCTGCGAGAGCGGAGTGGCTCCGCATTACCGGGTGCTGGGGCCAGTGCCTCGTTGTCCCCGGAACTTCTGGAGCCTTTTTTATTTTTTTAATAGAAGATTTTTTTTTTCTTTTTCCGTTCAAATATAGTAAGAAAAAGCCTTGGGCAGAACTAGGGCAGCGCGCATAATAAGCGCCCAACGGGCATTTTTATTGCTATTATTTTCGATTCCCGGCGCAGCACGGCAGCGGGCACTAACGCATTGCGTTTCCCTTTCGTTTCCCTAGTGAAAGTGGAGAAGGAGCCGTTTGACAAAGTCTACCAGGTGGGCTCCGTGCTGGGCAGCGGGGGCTTCGGCACCGTCTACGCGGGCAGCAGGATCGCCGATGGTTTGCCGGTGAGCCGCGGGACGGGAGGACGCGGGGGGTGGCCGTGGGATGGCGGCGGGCGGGAGTGCGGCGCGGGGGGCTGCGGGCGCAGGCGATGCCCTCCCCGCCACAGCTCACGCGCCTCCTTTCCTCCGCGCTCCGCAGGTCGCCGTGAAGCATGTGGTGAAGGAGAGGGTGACCGAGTGGGGCACCATTGTAAGTACCGCGATGGGGAAGGGGCTGCGGGCGCGATGCGGGGCTCCGGCGCGGCGGGGCTATTGTGTGGGCGGCGGGGCCCGCCCCGTTGGCGCGGCCTCTGCGTCGGGAGGGAATTTGGCGGGGGTTTGCCGCCGCAGCGCCGCGCCCGCCCCTCGGACTGCGGCAGCGGCGGAGGGGGCCCGGGGGCCGCGCCCTCCCCCCGCCCCTACGCCCGCCCCGCGCCGCTGACCCGCGCCCCCTTCTCTGCCCAGAGCGGGGTCATGGTGCCCCTGGAGATCGTTCTGCTGAAGAAGGTGGGCTCCGGCTTCCGAGGGGTCATCAAGCTGCTGGACTGGTACGAGCGGCCCGACGGCTACCTGATCATCATGGAGCGGCCCGAGCTGGTGAAGGACCTGTTCGACTTCATCACAGAGAAGGGCGCTCTGGACGAGGAGACGGCCCGCGGGTTCTTCCGGCAGGTGCTGGAGGCCGTGCGCCACTGCTACGGCTGCGGTGTGGTGCACCGGGATATAAAGGACGAGAATCTCCTGGTTGACCTCAGGACAGGCGAGCTGAAGCTGATCGACTTCGGCTCGGGGGCCCTTCTCAAGGACACAGTCTATACCGACTTTGATGGTACGTGCCCACCCACCCTGGCGCTCAGGAAAGCCCGGGTTGGGGCAGCCCCTCGTCGCCCGCCCAACCACCCCGGGTGATGCCCTCCCCACAGCCGCCGTTTCTTGTGATCCTGACACCCCCTGGTAGCGAGCCTTGCGGCTGACACAGGGGTTCATATCGGGTCTATCGGTAATGGAAACCTTTGGACCCGAAGCAGCTTAGGGGGTGTTCAGTTGCGTAGGGAAGAAGCGATTCCAGGCAGTGACGCAGCAGTTTATGTTTCCCTGTCTTGGAAAATGCGATTTTTTTTTTTCCTAGAGGGCGATCTGTTTACACGGAGGCTCCGACAGTGTCAGATGTTTCCATGTGTGGATACGCAGTTTTTATACGCGTCCTTTTTTTTTTTTTTTTTTTAACTTAAAGCGGTAGCTTTCCCTCCCCCCCCCCCCTTTTTTTTTTTTTTTCCAGTGTCCTGGAAATCCCGCATTGCAGATTTTAAAGCGATGGGGATACATACGCTCCCTTGAAAAGCTGGGATATGAGCGTTGGGGCCCGCCTTGGTGCTTTGGATGGGGAAAGGCTGGAAATAAGCCAGTGTGTGATAGAGGGAGCGTTTCCCCCAGCCCTGGTGTAACGGAGAACTTTTTCCCTCACACCTTCCTCCTCCCCAGCTGCCGCACTCGCATCTGTTTGTTGTGAAACCCGAAGCCCCGCTGCACATCACCCGGTTCCGTTTGGTACCCGGGGAGCGGCGGGGACCGGGGCAGAGCCGGCCAAGCAGGGCAGCAGTGGGGGGGGAAGCTTACAAACGTAGAAATGGTAAGCGGCCCTATTTTGTTTACTGGCTTGCGGAATTGGATAAAGCGGATTAGCCTGGTGTCACACGGGCAGAGCGGGGTTTCACCTCCCCTCCCCGCCCGCCAGCCCCCTTTGTCCTTTTGTGTCTATTTTTGGTGCGATGCTGCAGACGCCACGTGGTCAGTGAAAGGAGCTGCCTCGGTAAACAGTCAGCTGATGGGCTGCGCTGGGCCCTGCAGCGGATAGCACGACCGGATGAGCCAAGTCTGGTGGTGGTGTAACCCCGCGGGTGACCTGACGTTACACCGCTAATGGCTTTGGCACATGAGAAATAAGAAGTTGTTTGTTTTTTGTTTTTTGGTTTTTTTTTGTTTAAGTACTGCATGGCAAGCTTATGAATTTGATTTTATCCCTGCTAGAATGAGCTGAACAATGGGGAAATGCTCTAAACCTCAAATTTTTGTCTCTTTCCTCCTTTTAGGAACGAGAGTATACAGCCCTCCAGAGTGGATCAGATACCACAGATACCATGGGAGGTCAGCAACAGTATGGTCTCTGGGAGTTTTGCTGTATGATATGGTTTGCGGAGACATCCCTTTTGAGCAAGATGAAGAAATCTTGAGGGGACGATTATACTTCAGGAGAAGAATTTCACCTGGTGAGTTGACCACTATAAAAGCAACGGGTTTTCTTCTAATAGAAGACCTTTGACCTTGCATGGGTGCATCTCTTTATTTAGGATTCTTTTGCTTTCCTAGTCTAAAAGCACCTTTTCTTTTTTTTTTTTTTTTTTGTCACAGAATGTCAACAGCTGATCAAATGGTGCCTTTCACTGAGGCCTTCAGACAGACCAACACTTGAGCAAATTTTTGACCATCAATGGATGCATAAATCTGAAGTCGTGAAGTCCGAGGACTGTGACATTAGGCTACGGACCCTTGATACTGATGTATCTAGCACAAGTTCAAGTAACGAGAGTCTGTGAATTACTAAGGACCTCGCACTGGGAGGGGAGCTACAAGCAGAAAGACCACAGTGCTGCTGCCAATACGTAGGAGGGGCTAGAAAAATACATTCATTATTCTGTAGTTGAATCTTTGTCTGAGGGACTTGATTTTATTTTCCCCCTTTGCTGGTTTCTGCTTTGGAATGAGATTTCCTTTGGAAACGCTGATGTTTGCGAGATGCAGGCCAGTACTTAGTCAAAGACTGACCTTATTAAGAAAGCAGTGACCTCTTGAATACATGGTAAACTTTTTTGCTCTCATAGAGCCTGGACTAGATTTTATTTGCTTTTGAGTGCCTTTTTGAAAGCTGCTTCAGTGGGACTTTCTTTTTTGAGCTGTGTATGTCCAAAGAAGATCCAGTTCATTATAGGAATTTGCTCCCTTTAGACTCTGTGCTGGAGGAAGCAGCTCCTATGATGCATTGGAGAACATGTTCGGTGATTGAATGAAGTAGTCCCATCCACTGGTGATGGAATACTTGAACACAGACATTTCACTCCTGCCCCCCCTCCCCCAGTCCTTTTCCAAATCCAACCCACCTCTGCTGCTCAAAATATTTCCCATAGCCTGCACAGAAATATGAACAGGTATATCAGCTTTTTTATCAGAAACATTTATTCATGTTCCTTTTAGCATCTCTCTACCATTGGGCATGAGAAGCCCCTTTTTCAACTCCCCCTGGCCTTTTGTCACCCTGCGAGTCTTAAAAGTATGTATGGGCATGTTGAATGCACAATCAATGCAATATTCAAGGACTTTTTTTTTTTTTCCATACCTGTATAATGTGTTTATGTAAACTTGTTTTTTCCCATGTATTATACAGTTATTTATTGTTTGGAATTTAGAAGACTTCCCACAGGTTTCAGCTGTGGCTATTTATTTGGTTAATTTATTTGGTTATAGTTACTCAACACTGTGCTTTTCCCCTCCTTCTCCCCATGGGAATCCTAGTGGTTTGCCCATGGCACTTTTTTTTCTGCATTCCTGTCAACTTTTGTTTAAAAAAAAGAAAAAAAGACAAAAAAAAATTCTGACCTTACCAGTTTTTGTTGAAAGATGGAAAAGTGTTGTACAAAGTCTAATTTAAGGGAAATAGAAAGAGTTTTTAAAGTTAGTCGGTATGCCTTTTGTCTGGTATTACTGTACCAGAAATGTAAAGTAATGCTGTTTGGAAGGGTTTTAAATTATTGACATTGTACAGTCTCCGTGCATTAGCTCTGGAAGGTAAGAGTGGCAGAGTCATAAACCTTAATTTATTTTAATAGCTGTGTTTCTGTGATCTAGTTGCATTTATGCAGCTTGGATTTGGATTTTTTTTTTTTTCTTCTGTTTAACAGTGTGAAATGTATGGAGATCATATTTTTTATACAGGTATTTCAATTAAACTTTTTTTGTATATAACAGTTCTGTGTTTGTGTGCTCACTTTTATCTTCAATGCTATTCTTGATACCGTATGGGGAACATGTATTCTCTTAACTGTTAAGATGTTAAGGCATGCAGTTAATAGGTCTATGCCATTAAGCACTGACCATTTTGGAGAATTAAACAATCCCTCATCTTGACTGTATCTACTCCATTGCTGTATTTGGTGTTGATTTGGAGATGGTGCATAATACAACAGCACCAGTGGCCTGCATAGAAGGGAATTAGGCAGTAATGGGAGGAGAGGGGGTAACTCTGTAAACACTGAATAGCTGAAGTGTCACTGTACTTGCTGCCCTTAAGTATAACAAGGATTTCTTTTTTTGTAGTCACTGCTGGTAACTCTTTTAACAGTTGACATGTTTACTTTCCATTACATTCAGTTTCCTTCTTCCTGCTTACCCTTTCTTCCTGGGGGGTGCACAGGGATTTCCTGTGCCTTTACAGGAAAGGGACAGCATTCTTGGAGAGCAGGGTAACTGTTTTTCTTTAGCTCCCATAGCTTATTAAAAAGGCTGCTGTGTCACTTCATAAAGTTCTGGGGAACACATGCCATTCTCATCCATAGCAAAAGGCAAGAGAAATATCCATCTTAGTATGCTGGAAATCAAGTCTTGTAGACTACTGAGTTCATCCTACATTCTTTGCAGCTAGAGACTGACCTGGCTCAGTCCTTTTGTGGGCATGGTAGCTATTACTGAGTTTAACTACAACAGAGGGATCTACAGAGTACATTTATGGTTGTGTTCAGTCATTAAAGGTGCTTTGTAGTAGTCACAGCAAAGGGTTAGGCTTAGAATCTGTTGGGTTTATGTTATTTCCCTTTCTGGGGATCTTTGCCAGCTCATCTATTATTTTGGATCCCTGTGGGGAGTATCTTACTTGCTGACATCGCATCAAGCTCCTGATGCTAACTAGTTTAGACTCAAAATGCCACTGAATTAGCAGGAGGTAAAGCAGAAGGGAAAAGACCATTTTTTGTGCTTGAAGTTTCCTGATGACATGGGGAGAAGGTGAGTAGCTTTTTCTTGGCCATATAGACAAAGTTCAAATTACTCAAAAAAAACCCAGCTATAGTTGCATCCATCATTGTGGCTGTTTTCTGGTTTTGTTTTTCATTTTGGACTTATTTCTCCAATTTTTAATAAAAATCTGTACATACATTAAACCTAATCCCTGTGAAGCATATCCATGAAAATCCCTCTTTTTGGACCTCTGTTCACAGAAATTAAAGATTTTATACTTAAGTGTAATTTAATTTAATCCTAAATTTGCTTAAGAAAATCACTGAATCCTACCTGAGTGGAAGAACACTTAGAAGTGAAGATTGGGAATTTTGCTTTGGAATTAGAGGTTTCTTTTGCTTTAGAGGAGGGACTTGGGTAAAGCTACAGGAGAGATGATCCCAGTGCCTACTGCAGTTCTTCAGGGAAGAATGTTTCTAACCACAAGTGGTCCCTGGAGAAATTCCAGTAGCTGATGATAATTAACATCTTCCACTCCAGTGGCTTCACATGCTTGCAGCTGTTGAGAAGGGGTGGCAGCGAGGCTGTTCGGGTGAGCTTCAAAGGGCTACCAGAAAAGCAGTTCTAAAAATACATTTGTAAAGCTATTGTTGGTGGCTGAACTGGGGACTTTCAACGTTTCCACAGGAGTCTGTGTTACTTGCCTTAGCTTCGTAGAGAATTACTGTTGAAGCAGTCTGTTTTGAAACGTAAAAACTAGGTTTTCACCTTCTGCTACTGAGGCAAAATGCATTAAAAGGATAAAGGTCAAAAGGACACTGGCTCGAGTGCTGACTCCCCTCTGGGATTAGTTCAACATAAAAGGTGCACTTTCAGTACTGTGCAGGCAGCTTTAGTTGTGAAACTCCCCTGTACACTAATAGAAGCCACGTGGCTGAAACACCATATATCGAAAGTAATGATTTGTAAAAATAGCTTTTCATTACAGCTGAAAGTCGGAAAATGATGTGTTAATATAGTTCCATTAGCTGAGTGTTACTGCCAAAATGAGCAAGTGACAGCTCTTTGTTTCTCCTGCGCTTCTATCTGGTATTTTAATATCGTTAAATGTTACTTCTCTGGGATCCTCCTCTTCATACTCCCCCCACACTAGGTTGGTTTTCAACAGCACAGAGCTTGAAAAGTAGAATTCAGCAGATCATTCAGAATATTACTATGTAAGTCACAGCCTGTTTTAACCTTGACAAATTGATTTAGCAGTGATCATACCTATGCACATATGTATGTTACTGGCTTCATAACAGGTATATGAAATACATTCTAATGCTGACAGATCTTTAACAATGTAGTATTTTGTGTAATTCATATCCTTAATAAAACTCACTCTTCTGTGTGCATAAGCACACACTCGCTTCTTTCTTTTTTCTTTTTTTATTTAATTTTAGTTAACTAAGCTTATATTTACTGAGGCCCTTTTAACAAAACTGTCAGAGGGATGTTAGAAAGATTGATGAGGGTGTGTTCTCGCCAAACTCTTATGGTTCTTTCAGTGGTTTAGTGACCTCTGTTGGTGAAATTAAAGTATATGTTCCCAAAATAATGATGCACAAATTGGGAAGAGATATTTTAAAACAGTGCTGACTGCCATTTTTAGATATGGAAGAATATGGCTAATACTTAGATATTCCACAGTGTTTGAAAAGCTGCAATTACAAAAGGAAACAAAACAAAACAAAACAAGAAAAAAAAAAAACAAAGATAAAAAGACACTACAGGTATGAAAACAGCTTTTCAATGAGAATGGGAGAGGGGAATATGAAATCAAAAGGTTGCCAACTCTGCAGCTGAAGTTACAGGGGTGACATGCCTAGTGAGCCTCCAGTCACTTATATGACTCTTGGCATAAGCATTTACGACCATTAGACCTCATTCTTGCACTTATTTCAGTCACAATGAGAAGCACTTGTCTTCTGGCATACAGATGTGCAATAATTCTCAGTGGTGTAAGCAGACAATAGAGCAGAACACTGTGGCCCTGTCAGCTTATAATTAGTGGATTTTTACTACTAACAGCAGCGATGCTACTGTTGGTAGCAGAAGTCAAGATCACGGCATTTTAATTTTGTTGCAATACATAGTTTTCCTGATATTATGCTGAAGTGTTCTCTGCTTGTAAATTTGCAATTGCTTAGTTTCAGTTATCTGTGATTTTAAAACGTAATATGTTTTTGCCTAAGGGTTTCCTTCAGGCAGCTGATAAACCAGAGACTTATTACTCTGCTAATTGACTACATTATGCCAAAAATGCTGCTTATACTAGTCCACTAGTAGAGAATTAGTGAGATGCAGACTTAACTTGCACCCTTTCTCAGGTAAATCTCTGTAAAACCTTGAAGTTACAGTTAAGTCATAGGCAGCAAAGCATCTTGTGGATGAATATGCTTCTTTATTTAGTATTAATGACTCAGCAGTCACTTTGACTCTCCAATCAGGAATAATGAAAGATTGCAGAAAATTATACTGAAAACCAAAGGGTATTTTGCTCCATTCTTTGTAGAATTATGAAAAAAATAAATTTCATAGTTCTGTGTAATTTCATAGTCTGTGTAATGGCTAATTAGAATAGCTTTTTGTATGCATGGTCTACAGAAAAAAAAAAAAACTGCTGTTTTGTTGAAATAAAAAAAGTTCTGCTTGCAACAAAAAAATGGGCTGGTTTCAGGGTTGAAGTTTGTGTCTCCACTTTTCTACTTCCCTTGGTTTAGGACAAGAAAACATAAGCATGAAGTATCAGTTTATTCCAGCTAAAATACAGAAATACGTTAACAAGCATATGCTATAAAAGGTGGGAGTGGGGATCCCCCGGGGGGGGGGGTGGTATTTTTGCCAGGTTTCCAAACCTTATAGTGTCATGAAAGGGACCACTCTCTTTCAAGATCATCCTATGGGAATCCATTAATCAGGGGAAAATGCTCCTGTGTTCAGATTCCATGCAAGGGTTTTTTCCCTGTAATAGCTAAAGTCTTGCAATCTACAGATTTATGTCAGCATAGAAAACCATAAAGAATCTCATCTTTCCAGAGGTAACTTGCGTATTGTTCAAGGATAGGTAAATAGATAACAAATTTAATCTACAGGAATGTAGGTTAAGTTGCGGTAAGGAAGAGATTTATATCTGTAAGGATAGCTGAGCACCAGAGTAAACTAACTGTGGAGTATATCAAATCATCATTTTTAGAAACAAGCATTTTTCATAAATCATCTCGAAACTACAGCTGATTTAAAATTCTGTGGATTTCATCAGCCCAATGGTCACAAGTTAACAAAAAGAGATTTGCATCCACAGCATTCATTCTGCTTGTTGAACCAGTATAAAATTTATTGATAGTATCCCTTTTGCTACTGGCAAGACACTTTTTAATGCAAATTTGGCCTAATTAATAGAAGTAGTGACAGACTTTGTCATGATGGTGAGGCTATGGGGCTACTGACCTTTGCTCACAGCCAGCATCACTAAACTTGTCCTCCCTCACACTATCCCTTCCTTTTGCTGGTGCACTGATATTCAGATCAATAAACTGATCCCCCTGATAACCACCCAGCATAAGTGATATGCACAACCGCTTGCTTGGGACTGGGGTTGGGGGCAAGGGAAATGTTACTGCAAAAGAAAGGGTATGTGTGATAACCTTCATTTTCTCTAATACCATCAAACAGACCCCTAGTTTCGACCTTATGACTTCTGCAACAAAGAATCTCCAAGGAATGTTGACAAATCCTGCTATATTCAACCTTGTATGTGAAATATTTCAGGTGGGTTTTTTTGAAATAGGATTCTGGGCACTTGCTTGAAAGGTTCACAGTACCTCAGCTCCTGATGAAGTGTAAGAACTAAGATCACTTGGAATCTCACAAAGATCAGAACTTAATTCACAAACATTTTTACACATCCCAACAGTGTGCCCTACTTTTTAACCGGCTTCACAGGTACATTTGCAAATGAGAAAATACGTGAAACATTTCAGAATAGCTAATAAATAATGACACTTTACAGCTATGTATACATTAAAAAAGTTGCAGTGAGAAAAATTAACACAAATGAGTTGAAAGCTCATAACTACATTTGTTTTAGCTGAAGATCTTTCTTTTACAATTTCTTTGTCGTCTGTTCAGCAGGCATGAGCTCCACTGTTATCTCTAAGATATCTGTACCTATGCTTATAATTTAATATATAGCATTCTGATATATTTAAAGAAAAACATCAGCAATTGATCTTGGAAATCTTTGTCAGTCCTAGTAAACCATGAATTTTGAGTGCATTTTGATGTTACCTCTTTACTCAGTCTAGTCCTTGTTGTGGTGATACACTCAAGTAGCTCTAATAGCTTCCCTGACAACTCCTAGCCAAAGATCTCTTGGTGGTATAGGACTCAATTCTGCAGTTCCTGTCCAGAGATTCCAGTCATTTCAAGGGGAATGTTTGTGTGATGGCTATAGGATTATCCCTCAAGTTGTGACAAAAGAAGGGCTTCCCTGGAGAGAAAATTAATGAGGCCTCAAGTTGTACTGAAAACCCTAAGAAATGTGAATTATTACAAAGTGCAGAGACTTCTTTCCTACAGTCCTCTTTTAATTTTGTACTTTATATTATACAACATATAATAATTAAACTCTACTGTAATGCTGAAAAGTGGTAGAGAGAAGAGAAGAGAAAGGGAGCCATTCTGCCTTTCCAGAGTCAGAGCTGTGTCGCTGTGAAAGACAACAAAGGAGATACTTGGAAAGCAAGGGCAAGGTAACCAGAAAGAAAAGTAGAACATAAAAATTATCTCAAAGCCTGAGATGTGGGTGGTATTTTTGTTAATACCACGAAGAGCAGTTACACACTAGAAGTCTTTTTTTCCCATGTAACTGCCTGTTAGTGTGAGAAAGTGTTGCTTGCAATGTTGATGATAATTGAGACCTCTCTTTTCCCCTGATGAATAGACTTTTTATGTCACAAACCAAGAGGGCCATCTGAGTCCTGTGACAAGCTGGTGCTGATACAGGTGATGAGGTGATGGTACTGATACAGGTGACGATACGTGTGAGTCGTGCTTGCAGAACAGATATTAATACATGTTTTCATATTCTTTACTTAGTTATGTTTTTATTAATTAAAAATTATTAAAAAAACTGACACCCACAATGGCAAAAACTGCACTGGTGTCAATGTTCTTTTTCACCCACATAGTTTCCACAGTGCTTTAGAAACTTCCTTGGCTGATTGCAAATGTACATATGATAGCAACCCTTTGCTCACATCTTTCTGCCACCTTACAGAAAAGCTTTCTCAATTCTAAAGCAATACAGTTGACAGCACTGAGCAATTAGCTAAGTTAAGAAAATTAATTTTATTTTCTAGAGCTCTAAAAAAGAATAAAAATGTTTATTATACTTAAGTTTATTATATAATTATTATATGTTGTATAATATAAAATACGAAATTAAAAGAGGACTGTAGGAAAGAAGTCTCTGCACTTTGTAATAATTCACATTTCTTAGGCCTTTGTTGTTCCAGCTCCCAATGAAACCTACTGGAGGAGAGTTTAAAAGTGAAACAGAAATTTATACCCCAATGAAGCTCCATCATGGAGAATTCATCATTTAATTATATTTTCTTGCCTTTAGCTGTAGCCAGTGACCCCAAAATACCTGAAATTATTTGTTCTTACTTATTGATATTTTATTTTTTTTTTCTTTTGGTTACACTGGAAAACTTTGAATTTGTATAATGGAAATTTTGAATGACACAAGTTCATATATGTGACTATACAATTTACTAATATTTCAGACTACTGTAATATGTCTTCTGCAATTAAAAAGTTAGTTCAGCTGAAGCTCACTGACAACTAAATGCCCTAAGTGGTGATGATCAAGGCAGTATTAGAAAGTCTTAAGGAACCCTGGAAAAACACAAGTTTATCAGAAGTGCACATGTTCTCTTTCAGCTCTGGCAAATGGCCAATACAAAGTTAATGTGGCACTGAAGACAAACTGGAACAGAAGGCGATTCCAACAGCATAGTGACAAGACATCACATGGCTTGGTACTGGTTTTCTGCAGGGAAAAATCAGCTGCCTTGTTGCACAGAGGACGTGTTTATTCTAGAGTACTGCAACTAAGCTGCTAAAATTCAAGTTAATTGATTGCCAATTGGCTTAGACCTGGAGACAACCACAAACGTTTGTGTTCAATTGTTCATGAAATATCTAGATTAACATTTACAAAGCTGTTAACTAACTCAGGTTAATTGGCAATCAGTTCAGAGGAGCACATTGCCCAGAGTCACAGACTTCAGCTAAAGCATTGCCTACTGAAGATTATTGCCAAATAAAGTTTACCAGGCAAATTTTAAAAGTAGCATCTCTGCGAGGACAATGCACAATAAAAAGTGATTTTTCTTCTCCTTTTCAATTAGTTTTATATGAAGCCTGTTTGGGGATATTTACGGGAGTGCTTGTTATACCAATTTAGCTAGAATGGCCTCAGCAAGTTAGGTGAAACCTGCCTCTGGGTGGGGAGCTGAGTGCCAACTGCATCAAGCAGCATCTCGGAGCAGCGTGACTGCACTCCCTGCCTGTCTACTTACATTCTTCACATTAAATCACTGGTGGATGCTTCTCCTCATGCATATTTCCATGCAGATTTGCCCTTAGAAGCTGGTTTGCTTATTTAAAGAGCAATTTAAATCATGAAAGGATCATGTAAACATGTGCTTTGAACCTACAATAGTAGTGGCCACTGTAAATAAATAAATGTCATTTAAAAATCATAAACTGAAGAAAAGTCATAATGGAATCTTGTTCTGCATACAGCTGCTCACTGCTTACTTAAAACTTACTTAAAACAGATTCTCCATACACACATTTTTTAGTCTAACCAACTTCAAAACTGTCTGGGGTATGTTGTACAAATTTTGACCACAAGCTGCCCTGCATATGCCACTGTAATCTATACAGTTGATTACCTTCCAGTTTCTCAAGGATATTAACTGGCATGAAACTTCATTTTTTTCAATTTCCAGTAATTAATTCCCTGTAGAGAGTGACTGAAGACACTAAACAAAAGCATTTAATCAGAAATTATTAGAGTTGGTTTGTCAACCATCTGTTAATCACCATTTTTGTACAAGGAGTGAAAATTTTATTAAATCTTATACTTAATTAAAACATATTGTTTCTGTAGCAGATTGGAAGTACTGCCGTCTGTTTAGACTTGTATCCTAAGATTCGTTAAGAATTCGTTTCCTGCATCATGTAGGCATGTAGAATTTCATTCTGTTGGGATCTGAACAGAGGTACAAAGGGTGAGGGTTGTAGCACAGTCAAGTATTCTTTTACTGAAGGCTTTCCAAAACCCCACCATAATGCAGACTGACAACACAGTGAAGGATTACTAATGAAATTGAATGATCTTAAAAATGAGAAAGTGAAGAATAGTGAGAGGAAAAATATTGCTTTACAAATTTGGGGATTCATTGTGTTAATCAGGTCTTGTGAATGATACGGGTGCTAGAATTTTGTACAACCATTCCTGCTTAAATCTTTATTACAATACTCATAGAAAATGTGATTTTGTGTATATTTGCTGTTTCTAGGGAAGTGACTACAGCAGCTTGTTCAAAGCTAATGAAACCAGATTGTTTTGGTGTAACATTCATCTGAAGACTCAGAAGGAAAAATGCAGGAAAATGACAATGACTGATTAGTTTTTATTGTTACAGTGAGGTGCAAAGACTTGCAAGACACTGCCTGTTTTCACATATATTAGCGTCTGGCTGCATCATAAGTATGTAGGAACATGTAAGAGGTGTGTATCTCATTACTTTTCTCGGTGCAGAATGTCATCTTGGCCCCAGGTTCTTGACAGAGTGTAATAGATATTGCTGTATCCATCAAGACGACTGAGCTGCAGTCAACCATTTGGCCAAATGAGATTTAAGAGTTGGCTTGTTAGACCTATCAGTGATAAGGGAATCATAGAATCATAGATTCATAGAATGGTTTGGGTTGGATGGGAGCTTAAAGATCATCTAGTTCCAACCCTGTGTGTTGTAGGATCTCACTCTTATCTAGCTTGCCAGGTTTTGCTCTGTCTCTGCCTGTTCCTTGGGCCAGTATTCACCTTTGGCTACATGGGTTTCTTGACGCTTCACATTCTTTGCCCTTTTTACACCACACGCTTTAGTTTGGTGTATCTCTTGGCTTTCTTGGTTTCTGCCTCTTGCCTCCAGCACTGACACCAAAGATTTCCTAACAGCTTTCACATCCCAGGTGTATTGATGACATTAAAGTGATTGCAACATGAAGGTATGGTCAGATGCAGCAGTAACAAGTGCAGTACTTCACTGAAGGACAGATGCAGATATGGGTAAAAAAGTGTTAATGTTTTATATTATTACTATTTATCATTACCAGCCATTGATTAAGTGAGCAATATGAGTGATCCAAAGCAAAAAGCACAGCTTTGCTATTAAGTGCTTGCAGTCCAGGAAGACAAACAGCAGACAAAGTGTAAGGGGAAAGGGAATATATTTTTTAAAACAAATACCATCTATTTCCACTGGCCCTCTGCCTAGCCATTATTAACTTGCATTAGTCTGTAGGCATCCAAGTTGAATCTTCCTGCTGTTACTGGAAAATTTTTCTTGGCTCAGATGTGAAAATAATTTCCTTTAAAACTCAACACTATGTTGTTACAACATCCACTCTAATAATCTAATGGTCAAATGTGATGATTGTCTTTTGGAGCACCTCACAGGGACGTCATTGTTTTGTGACGGTGACCTTACATCTGGGAACAGTCTTGCCTAGGGTTTCCCAAATCTCCTTTAGAAGGCCATGTGACAGACATATGTAAGGCTTGGAGCCAGTCACACTTGTTTAAAAACTCCTTGACACAGTCACAGCACTTGTGACTCCCTGTGCTGCTGTGACATATGACCCTTATGCCACAAATATTCTTCTGCATTATGCAAGGGTGTCGCTACAGAAGCAGGATTATGTGAGGTCATGGCTAAAGTCTGATCCTGCTTCATCCCCAGATGTACAAGCAGAAAACAGTTGAGTGGATTAATATGTAAGTGGCTTTTAGAGGCAACTGCCCCTTGTTCTGACATTGCTAGGTGAACAGATGCTAGATGTTGCTAGGTGTTGCTGAATGGCCCCAATCTGTTCAATAACCATCTACATCAGCTTATAACATAGGATAACCTTGGACAAGAGCAGCCAATGAAACCAGCCCACCTTTGCCATATACACAGGCACTGTATTTTTCCATGTTTACATATTACACATGTTGCACACTACTCTATTTTTATCCCTTGACAGCTATGAGAATGTCACAGTTGGTAGCTGATCTCATGTCCCCTTCATTAACCAAAAATTAATCTAGTCAGAGCAATCATATCACTTCTAACAGGAACCTGTACAAGCCACAGCTGGTCTGCTAAAATGGAAGACATTACAAAAAACAGTGATAAAAGCAGGTAAGTATAGAAAAGTACATCTAGAAAAGCATAAGGTAGGCTTTTGTTTCAAGCTACATAACAGACTGCCCTGGCAAAATAGAGCTGCTGCAGGAGATCTCTCACTGCCTAACTTAAAGTTTCTAGCTTCATTATGTTAGTGTCATGTAGTAAAATCTCTAGTCTACCTCGCATGCTCCTGTTGGAACTATTCACGCAAATGTTGTCTGTAAACTACTGCTTTTCAAGCAGATGAATTGTGTTCTTTCCCTTATGTCTGCACTTCTTAAAATGAAGTCATGACACAACTTCAGGTTCCCCCTCCAACTCCTTACCCATTGTTATTATCCCTATTAACACTATGTTTTCACTGTCAGCAGTTGGGTTGCCAAGCTGGAGAGAAAGAGAGGATATCATCTTGGGTCTCACCTATTTTGACTTCAGAAATTAATGCTGTTATCAAGGCATATTGAAAGCAAACTTGGCTTTCAGAAAAATCAGTGAGCTGCAGGCAGGTAGTTACATCCTGTTAGCTTGGAATCAATTAAGTGCAAGAAATGTGGGAATGACTATTTGTTGTATATAGCCCAAGCACATCAGAGAAAGACTCTTCCCAGATCTGCCTTGGAGTATTTCCAGAGGACTTGGGAAGGACTATGAAATGAACTGTCAGAAAAATACCAAGTGAGTAAATGCAGAAGCAAAGGGAAGCATATAGATCTGTCTTAACTGTGTTAGCTTCATGAGCTATTTGGGCTGGGGGAGGCCTGAGAATTATCTCAAACCTTTCTGCCCTGTGGCTTTTAGAAAGAAAGATTATATACCTGTCTCACATTGTTCTAAGGAAAGGAAAGACTGACCTCCAGCAGAAAAGCTCAGAAGGTCAGTGAGAATCATGTGATCTCATTCTGCAGGTGACCAGGTAGTGAACACTGAGGGGTGACAATGTACAAACATGATGTCTTGGAAAAGTCCTTTCATGGCAGGTTTAGGGATCAATACTGCAAAGGTTTTAAGCACATAACGTCAGTATCTAAAGTTCTGTCTAGATCTGGAGACGGAGGACAGTTTGCCCCAGATTAGACAGGTTTCAGGGAGATTAGATAAAGTCCCTCATTTCTTATGTTTGGTTTTTTGGTGAGGTTTTTTTTTTTGTTTGTTTGTTTATGTGGTTGGTTGGTTGTTTCGCTGTTTTGGTGGTGGTTTTGTTTGTTTTTCGGGTTTGGGTTTGCTTTTTTTTTCCATGTGATATTAATTTAATAGGGTTTATTAGCATATCATTAATTCAGTGAGCTCCTGTTGAGGTGCAGATGTTAAAACACATGGAAAAGAAGTGCTTGTTCCTTAACACCACCACTACTGAAGCTGTGATTTTTCCTCAAAAGAATTCACTACCTGTTAAACCGTTAAAGCCAAAGATTAGTGAAAGGTATCTTTATCTTCAGTGATCACTGGCAGATGATTTTGTTAACATAGATTTAATTTCCATCGTAGCATCCTGAGCCTTTCCAGGCCGCTAAGATAAACAAGGCTCCAACAGATGTAAATCAAAGGGAGGAGGTTTCAGTAACTTCCTCTTCCTTCCAGCTCCATGAAGAGCTATACCAATTTTAAGGCAATCAAAGTCTGTTGCAGAGAATCTAGGCAGTCTGGAAGAAATCAGTGCTTAAAGAGAGCTTCTCCAGTAGGTGTTAAGTACTCCAATCTTCTCAGCGGCAGTTTCTCATGAATGAAAACACCCCTTGGAGATGAGTACAGGGAGAAAACAATGCAGCTCTGAGAGGTGTGAACGGCTCCATTCACCTTGGCGGGTCCTCATCCTCCTCGCCTGAGGCCAGGGGTTTGAAGTCTGTGATTCCATCAGGCCTGTTGTCAGCTAGCACAGTGAGGCCTGGAGGTTATTTACCTCATATACGTATGTCACCTATGTCACACATGTCATTACCACGGGAACAGAGAGAAGAACTCAGGCAAGTTTAGTGCACCAGAACCCCCAGTCGCTGCACCCCCGAGAACACCCAAGGGACAGTTGAAAGGGCAGTCCTCCCTTTCCCCCCTCCCCTCCTATCCCCCCTCATCCCCCCGTCTTTTCCCGACAAGTGAGTCAGGAGCCACTGAACCCTCTTGAGCTCACACAGGGAGAAGGGACAGCACTTCAGAAGCCCTCAGTGGCAAAAGGGATCGGCCAGATCCTTTTTCCAATAAGAGAAAATGGATCCAAGAGAAGTTTCATCCCAGAATTTTGGGGAAGTACGCAGAGAGTCCAAGAGACCGTTGGAGGGACAGGGACCTTTATGGCCTTTGTCTTCATGAGGGAGGACAGATATCCCTGTCCCTTCCCTCTTTCATTACTAGTATGCATTTATTCTTGAAGTTATGTGACACTTTTTCCATTTCTGTGACATCTTTCCTTTGTTCTGTCTCATCCCTTTCTCTCCTGAGCTCTTCTTCCTGCATGGGAAAATCTGGGCCAAGTCTACTGAAATAACCTTTCTCAGCCTGTTGTCCTCTGCTGCCTGCCCCCAGCAAATACATCCACATCTAGTTCCTTTTTGATTTTTTTCAAAATAGTCTGAGTACTATTTGAGCTGTATTTTTTGACTGTGTCGAAGCAGTTGGCAAGCAGTTATGGTGCTTGCAAAGAAGCCTCATACTAGCAGTGGAGGCACTGATTTCAACAATATACTCTCACAATTTCTCCCCTTCTCATCACATTGCCATGACTTGAGTGGTCTCAGTCAGTTGAAATTTTAGAATCATAGAATAGTTAGGGTTGGAAAGGAACTTAAGATCATCTAGTTCCAACCCCCTGCCATGGGCAGGGACACCTCACACTAAACCATGTCACCCAAGGCTCTGTCCCACCTGGCCTTGAACATCTCCAGGAATGGAGAATTCACAACTTCCCTGGGCAACCCATTCCAGTGCCTCACCACTCTCACAGTAAAGAATTTCTTCCTTATATCCAATCTAAACTTCCCCTGTTTAAGTTTTAACCTGTTACCCCTTGTCCTATCACTACAGTCCCTAATGAAGAGTCCCTCCACAGCATGCTAATAGCCCCCCTTCAGATACTGGAAGGCTGTTACGAGGTCTCCACGCAGCCTTTTCTTCTCCAGGCTGAGCAGCCCCAACTTTCTCAGCCTAATTTTATAGCCTAATTTTATAGCCTACGTTCATACCTAGGTGTTACAAAAGCAAGAAAGTCACATTTTCTCCAGCAGCTCAATGAATATATCTGATTGCCGCTCAATTTAAGACCCCATATTTACATTAATGGTTTTGCATGAGTTAGTTACCATATTTCTATTATAAAAGCATTCATTCAAAACTTGAGGTTTTGTCTTGCTCAATTATATGTATAACGTGTTGGCCTATTTTTCTTCCTCATTTCAAAAGCCACATGCCGCATTAGTAGATAAAATACATTGGAAAAGCAATGGCCTCTGGCTGTGTGCAGTTCTGGTGTCCCCAGCATAGGAAGGACATGGAGCTGTTGGAATAAATCCAGAGGAGGGCCACAAGGATGATCAGGGGACTGGAGCACCTCCTGTATGAAGACAGGCTGAGAAAGTTGGGGCTGTTCAGCCTGGAGAAGAGAAGGCTGCATGGAGACCTCATAGCAGCCTTCCAGTGTCTGAAGGGGTCCTATAGGGATCCTGGGGATGGACTCTTCATTAGAGACTGTAGTGACAGGACAAGGGGTAACAGGTTAAAACTTAAACAGGGGAAATTTTAATTGGATATAAGGAATTATTTACTGTAAGGGTGGTGAGGCACTGGAATAGGTTGCCCAGGGAAGTGGTAAATGCTCCATCCCTGGCACCATTCAGTGTCAGCCTGGCCTACAGTAAGGTGCCATGGGCAGGGGGGATGGAACTAAATGATCTTAAGGTCCTTTCCAACCAAAACCATTCTATGATTCTATGATTTTCCTTATTACTGTAACACTTGTTATTTTTGCTACCTTCACTTAACGTACTTAAAGTTATCATGGAGACCTGGAGAGGAAAGATGTCTTCCTGACTTCCAGTCAATAGAAATATTCTCCGTATTATTAAAAAATTAGGGATATATTCCTTCAGGCCCTCAACCTGCATTTGCAGTAGATCTGTGAATGTCAAAGTCACACATGTATTTTAGACCTTTTAACTGTTAGCCAAATAGCTTCAGTGGAATTGGATCTTTAGATAGTAAAACCAGGAAAAATGACCAATGATTACATGCTACTAATTGTTAAAAAAAAAAAAAAAGAAAAAGGAAGAAAATAAATCCCTGCTTATCAGTTCAGTTTACAGAGAAATTTCACAAAAAAAAAAAAAAAAAGATAATTCAATTAGTTTCCTGCACATGTCGCATGGAACACATCAGTTTCACTGCTTCAAGTACAATTAGGCTGAGAGACCGCAGAGCATTAAGAAAGGAAGCCAGGTCAGGGCTCCTGAGCGCAGCAACATTGCCACACTAGGCTCTGCAGGGAGGCGACTCCTATCTCCCCTCAAGAGCTTTGTCTAGACAGTGACAGTTCGTTAAGCGCCCGGCGGTAAATGAAACTTCAATAGCTGAGTCTAGTCATGTTTTTGATCTGCAAGACAATTAAAAATATATGAATTCCCAGCATCTTAGGTGTGTGAGGGTTTTGTTGTTTTTTTTTCTCCTAAGAGAAGTGTCACAATAAAAATAATTAATAATGTATTATGATGTTATTATCTCTATACAGAATTGCTTTTCTTGGTGTTAATTTAGATTTTTTTCTCCAAGACAAGATGCACTTTGACTAATCCAGAATTCTGCCTTAGAGCAAACTGAGATTTTTACCAGAAACAACAAATAATGTTTTTAAAGGTAAATTAAATCACACACCATTCTTGTTGTGTAAAACTCTTTATTTAAAACATACTCTCCTCATTTCAGCAGTGAGTACGAGGTATAATTAAGTCTAAATACACAATTTCTATTTGTGTAACAGCAGAATTACTACAGAGAGACAGAAGCAGAATCCAAATGAAACTTTTTTGAAGAAAAAAAGACATTTAAAAAAAAAAACAGAAAACACCCTAGGTTAGCCATCTAACCTACTTATTACTTACACTTCCAACGTTAAGTCTTGGCAAACCAAGATCACCTTTTATATGTGTAAGGCGAATGTTTAAGAGGAATACAGATGATCTTCCTAAAACAACATCTTAAAAGGCATGCCTTTTCTCATCCCTGCATGTTTCCTCACCTGTCCCTATAAGTTTGTGATGTAAACACCACTGGCCAGCCCAGATAGTCTGACCTTTAGTAACGATTTTACTTGAGCCCAGCTTGATTACCCTGCACTATAACTAGAGTATGCTGTATAAAGGTAAACCATAAAACACAAATGAAACATGCATTTTTATTAACAATGGTTCCTTCACAAGGCACATTAAAATGTCCCAAGAAAGCCTTTCTTTCATTTTGCTTGATGAAGGTCATTGTCAAAGTTATTGGAAAGGCAAAATTGAGATGTTCCATGAAGCTACAAGTGGCCCACAAGTGGAAAAGAAAAACCACACAGGAGACAAACTTCTTTGAAAATAAATAGCGACATTATGATGGCACTTACCAGGCAGGACTAAAGACAATGTTTTGTTTGCTTTGCCACATTTCTGCATTAAGGAAAGAATTTATGGCTCTATTAGCACATATTTTGCTGGATGCACATATAGCAACGGCTAATATAAGAGTAACTGAAAAGAGTTTAAAAAAAAAAAAAGCCAAATGCTGTTAAAGGTGATTTGCAAGAGATTGTTAAAAATAAACTTGTCTTTGCCTCTTATTTAGTATGTGCAAAAAGTGCATCAGAGGATTTTTAAAGGTTTTTGCTCCTATTTTGGCAGGTTCAGAATATACAAAAGAATTTAACATAAGTAACAAAAAAGAATATTAAAACCCAGCATAAAATTGCAATACACTACAATATGTATGTTATATCTACATGTTTTCATCAAAAGACAAAGTGAAAAATGGTTTAACTGTTTCATTTCTTCCTTGCAATTCCTGGGTATAAACCTCATTTTTGGGTAAAGCTGCCAAATACCACGTACTCACAAGGTTGTGATGACTAATGGTCTACAGTACTCCATCCTTCAAAGTGACTGCCACAGCAAACCATCACATTTCATGCACCAATTTCTTTGACATACGCTCTAGGAAAACAAACATTTCATATTCCTAATGCCTTGAAGCTCAGTGAGTAGAGAAATCATACTGCTTTGAAATGTGTCTCCAAGGTAATATAGAGGTAACTTTGAGTAATTAAGTTAGGAAAAATACTGTAATTTTTCTTTCCATTTCCCCACATCATCATCACGGTTTGTTGTGCGATCTTTACAGACCTGATGATACATAAAGGCTGGACATCTTCCACTGTGTTTAACTGAACCACCTTGATCTTCCTTTTTCCCAAAGCACAATTTTTGATGGAAAACATAAGTTATTGTCTTCTGTAAGGAGAAACTGGTTGTACACTGATTCTCAAAGTATTATTACAAATACCTACTCTTTCAAAATGAGCTACTTGTGAGAGTCTCAGCAGTTGTGGTGCTCACTATGCTCTTAATGCACTTTCAGTCTTGAATGAAGCACAGTCAACTCAGGGAGCTCTGTGATGCAAAGCACTCTCCTGATCCTTCCCTGCTATTTCTACCTGAAGGAAGACAGCTACTTTTCTGCCATCTAAATAGCTTCATTGGTTAGTTACAAGGAAAAAACAGTTGAAATTAAAAATGTAGGAGATGATGTGCACTAATTAACATTACTCTTATAGCTCAATCATGTAGCCAGTATTTGTGCTTATAGTACTAAAAATTTTCTGTGACTGACATCAAGCTTACCTTTCTTCACAAACGGAAAAGCTCACCTGCTTAACTGACAGTCAAGTATAGAAATAAAATGTTTACTCAGATTTTTGCATGGTTTTACTCCCGCATCCAAAATAACATATGCAAACTCATTTGTATTAGAATTTCATACCCAGACTTAGTAACTGTAATAATAATTCAGTCAGACATAGAGATGAGAGTATATCAAAATGTATGTGCAAGTGCTAGCATGTGGAAAGTTTTTGTCAACAAAAGAACTGAAGTTACAGACCTGATAGAGTCAGTAGATAGAACAGAAAAAATGTCCAAATAACAAACTACATTTGAGCATTAGAGAATTGCAGAATTATGTTACTTTTGCTTCTTGTTTCATTTGAGTGGACACCTATGATTAAAACAAAATAAAATAATCAGAATGTCTAAAAATCTTTGGTTTAGGTTATTTAATTTATAACTGCTATAAAATATTCCTTATGAGAGGATTGTCATTATCTCTAAAAGCAGAACTTGGTTTATTAGTCATATTTAGTCCAAGCCACTAATACTCCATTTTTTTTAGAGGTTGTCAAGTAGCAATGCCCACAGCTTAATATTACTGCTTACCTGCCTTTTAATTATATATAGCAACATAAGATTGAATTGCATCTCTTACTCTAAAATGTGATCAATATGTCTAAATGTAATCTGATACTTGATTCACAAGTATGACTCTTTTACCAAATAAAATAATCAAAAAAAAGTCACTGTTCTTGTCACAGACCATGCAGCCACCGTAAGTTTGGTTTCTTGATCACTTGTAATAGCAAGATCATATCAGAATGACTGTTGTTCCTGGTATATTTGCTTCTGCCTACTTTGCACTATATCATTTAGTCTCATTATTACTTTTGTGCCTAATTTTTGTATTCCTTCTTATCAGTATTCTCAGGAGGCTTACATGCTGTTCTGCTGACTAGTTGGGGTTTTTTCTAGGAACTAGAGAAGAATGTTACTATTCCATTTATCCTACAGCTATCCCTGTGTATGGGTGATGAGTGTTTGACTCATAAGCAAACAATGTCTAAGGCACTACTACCTTTCTTAGGAATGTCAAGTTCCTGAACAATCACTATTTGGCCTTCAAGCCATTTTTTGTGGCCATTTTTATGATCACAGTGTAACAAGAATTGTATATGCAAAGATAGGAACATGCCATAAATCAGAAGATGTAACATGACAAATCTACTGTGATCTGAAACAGAGCATTTTTTTTTTTTCAGGTGGAAATAACCCTGTGTTGAATCAATGTATGTAACCATACCTAGAAACTGGATTGTTTAAGGGAAAAGATGAAGTACACATATGTAAAATACGTGTAAAACACAATGTGACCATTCTAGCATTAGACTAATGAGGAGTTGAATATTATTATCCATAGGACACTGACTTCCAGCTCTCCTACTTCACATACAAACAGGAGGCACATTGTGGTATCCTCTACTTTTGCCATATGAAAGCAATTCAGACCTATTATCATTCAAAATTCTATTTCACATCTTCATTGAGGTCAGGGTCAGCTCAGCCTTCTAAGCGCTGAAGTTTGGTTTTCTACTGATGTGAAAGGTTTGCCGACTTCTGCTAGGTCTGGGTAAGTTAATAGGCTAGAAGAAAAGAAGTGAGGGGTGCTTTTTAATGGCTGTGTGATTTCACTTGCTTACAGTGTGACTACTCAAAGATTAATTCTGTTGATTCCTGCTATATGGTGATACTTGTATTTTCATTACCTGACCTCATTTGTAATTAACTAATTTCTGTTCCTCTTTGGTCCAGGTCTAAGGCTTCTATGAGCCACCCAGCTTCTTGGCCACTTATGTCCATCCATATTGTTTAATGTAATAGCTTCTTTCAGAAGACGCAGTAAACAACTTTTGTTAGAAACCTGATTATCACTGGGCCAAAATCCAAAGCCCCAGTCTCACACACATCCTCCTCTTCTGGCACTTCTGTAAAAACAAACTGCTATCCAAAAGCTGATGAACTTTAGGTGTGGATTTCAAGAGCACTGACTTTGGGAGGTGTTCTTAATTTATGTCTTTTTAGGCTTTCAGCACGCACAAATCTCTTTCTCAGAAGTACCACACTTTGAACTGGATCCATGTGTACATTTCTTTGGGAAAGGATATATGCTTTGGACTGTGTTTAGGCAGAGAAAACAGAGAACATACAAGTGAGATTTCTCCATCTGAGGTTTAAGCTAGCCTTTCACAATGTCCCTTATGACCTTGCTATCCAAATGAGGCTTGCTGGTTTGGTATCATCTTTTTGACACATGATACTTGTACACAGCAGCAATGGGCTTTTGCAGAGCCTAGCAAGAACCATATGATAAGGTTTGTACTTTCGCATGTATTTTTGATAAGTGACACAGAAGTTGCTAGTTAGATTGCCACCAGCCAGATACACATTCCATCACCACACTGCAGCTGTTCAGCTGGTAGATGGGTAACTTCTCTCAGTTGGCTTCAAGTCTTAAAGGAATGTGCAGTTTACCAGATCCTGATAAGAATAGCAAGCAATTTATCTGCGTAGGAAAAAGCTAGAAATGCATGTACTTCCCTTTCTGCATCCACAAAGGAGCTGTAAAAAGTTAGAGAGTCGTGTTATTTGACCTGGTGATCTACAGCTGAGGGAGATTAAGTGGCCCTGGTAGTATGCAAGGCATGCAAAATTGCAGAGAAAAATCTTTTCTTACTGATATATTACTTCAACAAGTTTCTAATCACTATATGGTCACATGCATGCTCTGGAAAGCCCTGATATAAGTGGATAGTCCTATAAGTGCTAAGCCATCCTATTTGTACGAAGTCGGCAATGCATTGTGTGATCTATGGGTGTGAAAAACTCTTTATGTCACTAAGTTCTCAAAAAGCAGATCCAGCTGTAGATCTTCCAAATTCAAATAGACTGGCTGCCGACTGCTAGCAGTTCTATTTTCTATGGTCAGTGGCTGATAGTGAATTGCTGTTTGCTTTGTTTGATATGGAGAGTACTCAGTGTTAGCTTCATGATGGTCACCTACTTAAGTTTTTGACCCACTGATGAATATAACTAATCTGATATATAATCTTTTTACTATAGTTCAGCAAGATCCCTCTTGTCTCAGACCAAGAACTGGTAAGAAATAGTAACTTCGTCATCAAGGCTTGTTTAATAACTTCATAATCATCCTCATTTGGGAGATGATGAAAAAATTGTATCAGGCCAGCATTTATACCTTTGCTTATAATAAGCAGCCAGAGACCATGCAAGCAGATCAAGGTGATTCATATAGCTTCAGTATCTACTGTTTGATCTGCTACTGACATTTGGACTCAAGTTTCCTGGATTTTCCCTCTGTCCATCTAACAACCAGAATCACCTACTTCAAATCACTCTCACACCATAATGAAAAAAGTTACTGAGCAGTGATCAGCCCTTAAAAGTCAGAAGCACATATTCCATGATACATCTGGGGACAGAAGGGTATGCTGCACATTGCATAAAACAGCATAAAAGGTACGCAAGACTTATTTCTAAAGACAGAAATTAATTATATGTGGAAGAATACGTCAATATCTTGGATATCATAAATAAATGTAAATCAAATGTTTGGGGTTGTTTTGTTTTGCCCAGTGAGTATAGAAGGAAGCAAGCATGCTTCCTTATTGAGGTAACAGAGTATTTTTTTCCTATATTTTCAATATTTTCTACATTTATTACTGTTTTGATCTATCCATCTCTGACTGAACTACCATGAAAGACCTTTTCTCCCTGTCTTCAGTTACTACAGAGCTTCAATCCAAGCCAAGACCAGTGATGTGAAACTGCATTCCTTGTGGTCTTGAATGTCCAGTAGAGATTTCAATTCATGGCAGCAGGCTGTAATGCTGAAGCAAAAGAAACAGAGTTTAGTTGGGCTCTGGTCCCACTTACTTTTGAAAAGCTCTGTATGTATCATACTCTCTTTAAGAAAGAGTGAAGAACAGTTTTCAAACCCAAGCTCTTTGGTTCCACTACAGAATTAGAGTTTTATATTTTGTGTCTGTAGTTCCCAGTCTTACAGTTGAGCAGGAAATGAAGCAGCTCTGACACTTACATTGTACTCATCAAAAGCACAGGAAACCTGTGTAACCACATACTCAGAGTACAAATGAGAATGAACAGAAAATATTTTCAATGGTTATACAGAGTGGTAAATTAGATTCGGCTCCAGAATTTAATCAAGGAATTCATAGTAGTATATCAACATACTCATTACTATTTCTTCATGAAATAATACCATGAACATAATGCAGGTATTCAGAATATAATGCAAGAAATGCAGTATCCTTGTTGTAAACTTTTTGAGAAAGGTAACAAAAAGCAAGTGACCAAGTTTCTGAGCGGCATCTCCAAAAGATGCACAATTTATGATAAGCACTTTCCAAATCAGCACTTAGTCTTCCTTGAGCCTGCCTCACCCTAAAGTGTATCCATGGAGTGATGTACAAAGCCACAAGGTTTTAGCTATATTAGACTTCCAGATAGGAGCAACTAGTGAGATGGTACCTGTTCTCATGTTGAAAAAAAATGCAATACAGGAGTGTTGAACAACACGTAGCTGCAATAAAGCTAGTGCATTCTGCCATATCACATGGTTTTGCTTTCACTTCAATGAGTCATCATTTATAGGGTTGCTTTATAAATTGTAGACATATCCCAAGTCTAATTCACCTGTCCTGTAAGTCAAGATGTTTTCAGCTTGCATTTTGCATTGCACAGCTTTTGCATTGCTGAAATAATAACATTCTTCCATATTAATGTGAATTGATAAGGCATATTTCTGTCCTGTGAACTTAGCCAGCAGTAAAGGGGACTATCCTGTCTTGCTGGTGTCAAAATGGACATTTAGCTTTCTAGGCGACAATGAAACGTGTTTTGTTGGCACCCACAGCATCAGCAGCTTTTCTGTATCCTGTGAGTACTGAGTCAGGAAAATGTCACTTCAGCTGTGTTTACATCTTTTCATGATCATTTAAAAAAATATTCAAGGGGTCAAGCTTTCTAAGATGACATATTCTAAAAAAAAAGCAGATAAATTTAAGCTAAAATGTTTGCTGAAACATATTTATTATTTCTTTTCATTTCTACTCCTTGATTTTTGATGCTTGATTAAAAGATCAATCCATCAGGGAAGAGTCATTAACATGTGAGTTGTGTAAATAGCCATTGGCATAGAAACTGTGAAAAAGGAATAGTGCTATTCACAACAGAATGATGATGAATTAGTTTTGAATAATTTTCAAATAATTAAAAAGAATAAAAGTAAAGTTTCTCAATCTGCTTATGCATATTCTGAAAAGGAAATAAAAAAGAGAATTTTTCACTTCAAAGTTTTATTATGTGTTCCACTTCAGGTACAGGTCAAAAGATTGCTTTCCAGTTGACATCCCTGCCTCACCAAACACAACATCTGCTTCTGAGATTTACTCATGTATGGCAGATGAAAATCAGCTGTGTTAGGATCACTCAAAGGGTGTATAGGAGACACACTCTCTATTTAGACTGAGCTATACATAAACTGTGTTTCTATAAAGATACCAGTTTTGTTAAAAAAGAGCTTTCATTACACCAATGCTAATCTTCAAGTGGAAAAAAAATGTATTTAACAGGGTAGTTTTCAGTTTAATTAAAACGCACAGCCACTTTGTGTGTAGAATTGTTTAGTATTATGAATTTAAACTAGCAAAAACACTGTAGTTTGTGTAGGCGTTACATTTTACGCTCGTAAAGCCTAAGCCACAGTCAAATGATACCTGATCTTGCACAAAGCTTGTTAGTACAACAATAATCTGTCAACACTTTAGAACAAATTCAAACAGCCAGGTGGAATTTGTTCTATATCAGCATTCTGTATCACTTGGCTAACATGGTTTTTGGCAGTACAAGTCCTGAAATTGTATTTTCTGTTTTCAAATTATAGCTTCTCTATTTTACACTGATTTAGCTGTAGCATTTAGGTGCATGACTCAAGTAACTCTTACTTGATTTTTGTGTACAGATAATATCAAATAATGGTTTTCCATCTTTTCTGGAAGAAGTTTTTATTCCAAGAAATATTCTGAATAGGAATGTTAATATGTTTAATCACTAGATCAAGAAAATAGGATGAAGCTTATCAAAGTATATGCATCTAATGGCGAGAAGTTACAAATACCTGGGCAGGAAATTGGTAGTGTACTCAAGGCAAAATGAAAGCTGACTGCTAGAAAGTGTTTTTCTTTTCCCGTGCATGACAAGAATAAACCTTATCTATGACTGAAGATTCATCAGTGGAAATTGCCCCTGTTTTCCATTAGGTGAGTAGAATTTCTGCTTGGATTGTCAAGCAACAGAAATGCAAAAACACCTGAGGGACTGATATCCAGAAGATGTTTGTATAAATGTAGAGGGCAGTTTGTTTGGTTTTTGTGGATTTTTCTTTTTTCCCTGCGGAAAACCCCCAACAGTAACAACAAAAACTTCAGAACAGTTTGTAAATTAAGTATAATTCAACACATTTGTTACAAAAAGAACCATGGATACTCAGTGTGCATCGGAAAAAGACCTTGAATTCTGTTAAACTTGTTTATTTGTCAAACTGCCCTCAAAGTGATGTCTTATGAGTGATATTTACTATCTTTGAGAATACAGCTATCAGGTTACAAATACAATGGAATTGTAAGATGTTTCCTTTTCCCTCGGCAACCTTTCCTGTTTTGCAGTATTGAATACCATACTTCTGTTTTAAGCAGTGCATGCAGTTGGTCTTCTTCAATTTAATTAAGTAAAAATAAAAACAAACCTGTAACTACAAGCTAGTATGAAAAGACTCCCCCAGACATAGTGAGGGTCCTAATATGTGTTTAAATATAAACGTGCTAAAACTAGACAGAGATCTCCTGATAGATCTCTAAGGTCACTGAAACTTCAGTGGTGAATGTGCTGTTTGAAAACAGCAAGTAATGCACCAAGGCAGGGTTGTGCTTCCTGCTGTGGTCCTTCATCTACCCTTGTCTGACATACACCACACAAAAGGCAAGCAAATACTTTAGACCCTGAAATTTTGCAAGTTCCATCATATCTTTAAAGTGATTCTGTTTTACAGAAAGTTTGAAATGGCTGGATGGCTGCACACAAAGAGTTGTGGTCAATGGCTCAATGTCCAGCTGGAGACCTCTAACGAGTGGTGTCCCTAAGGGATCGGTGTTGGGACCGGTCTTGTTTAACATCTTTGTCGCTGACATGGACAGTGGGATTGAGCGCGCCCTCAGCAAATTTGCTGATGACACCAAGCTGTGTGGTTCGGTTGATACGCTGGAGGGAAGGAATGCCATCCAGAGGGACCTTGACATGCTTGTAAGGTGCGCTGATGCCAACCTCATGAAGTTTAACCGTGCCAAGTGCAAGGCCCTACATGTGGGTCAGAGCAATCCCCGGCACAACTACAGGCTGAGCAGAGAAGAGATTCAGAGCAGCCCTGTGGAGAAGGACTTGGGGGCACTGGTCAATGAGAAAATGAACATAAGCCTGCTTCAGTGTGCGCTCACAGCCCAGAAAGCCAACTGTATCCTGGGCTGCATCAAAAGGAGTGTGACCAGCAGGTCGAAGGAGGTGATCCTGCCCCTTTATTTTGCTCTCATGAGACCTCAATTGGAGTATTGCGCACAGTTCTGGTGTCCTCAACATAAAAAGGACATGGAACTGTTGGAATTAGTCCAGAGGAGGGCCACGAGGATGATCCGGGCACTGGAGCACCTCCCGTATGAAGATCGGCTGAGAAAGCTGGGGCTGTTCAGCCTGGAGAAGGGTGCATGTAGACCTCATAGCAGCCTTCCAGTATCTGAAGGGGGCATATAGAGATGCTGTGGATGGACTCTTCATTAGGGACTGTAGTGATAGGACAAGGGGTAATGGGTTAAAACTTAAACAGGGGAAGTTTAGACTGGAAATAAGGAGGAAATTCTTTCCTGTTAGGCTGATGAGGCACTGGAATAGGTTGTCCAGGGAGGTTGTGAATGCTCCATCCCTGGCAGTGTTCAAGGCCAGGTTGGACGAGGCCTTGGGTGATATGGTTTAGAGCAAGGTGTCCCTGCCCATGGCAGGGGGTTGGAACTTGATGATCTTAAGGTCCTTTCCAACCCTAACCATTCCATGATTCTATGATTCTATAAATTAATACTTTTATTATGTGAAGATGAAAAATAACCCAAATATCACAGTATTAACTTTTACACCTGTAAAATGCATTCAGAATATGACTTTGCCTATTTTATAATCCAAGGTTTATATTCTGGGGCATTTGCAGTCAATGCAGTCTATTTCCAAGGAATAGATGTGCACATGCATGTGCAAATGTGTGCAAGAGGATGTGCACTATGATTCTGAAAAGGAGCAGGATCAGTTTCCTTAAAACATAAAACTTCAAGCAAACAAATAAACAGCGCATGCTAACCTGTTAATAATAGTTCAGAAGATGTGACTGGGAAAGGCAGCTGTCTGTGGCCTGTGCCTTTTGGGATGGCTATTCTTACGGAGATATAACAGACGGTTATATAGGGTTATTTAAGAGAACTCATGTAAGAATTTACAGCTTCAGTCTCTGCAGTGTTTTCTGCACAGGCTTTTACCTAATCTGTTCAACAGACTGCTAAGATTTCCGGCACTGGAAGCAATGGTCTCTTTGCTCCCTATTGCTTGTGGCTGTCTAAGTGACTGCCAAGGAAGGATTATCCTCTAAAGCTAAGGGTGATGGTGGCATTACCACTACCCTGATGGGAAGGAAGGGTAGACTAGCACCTTGAAAACTCCTGATTATCAAGCTCCTTTGCTCCATCTTGTTTCTGCATGGTCCTACCCATTTTCAAGGTCATGCCAACTCCTTTAAATTTACCTCCTTCTTCTTCAGTGGTAATAGCTATCTTACACCTAAATTTTGCCCTCCTCTTCCTCCTGCCCCTGTTTTTTGAGCAGGCTTTCTGCTACTCAGTGTCCACAGCTTGGGATCCTGCCAACACAACTGAGACAGCAAGTCTGGAAATAGCCTATAGAGCCCCACTTTGCTAGACTGGAAACTCATATAAAATAGGCTGGAAAGATTTATACAATGATATTGGCAGCTGATTAACAAAAAAACACACCCAGAAGCCAAAATGAATTTTGAGTACTGTGGAAGGATGCCAGATTGACAGCTCCACGAACCACAGCTATACACAGGACAGAGACCAACTCCACCAGCTTCTGCCACCCTGTATGAGAAAATCCGATGGCTGTGATGAGCAACATTCAGATTCTATAGCTGGGATTTTATTTTTTTTTTGTTGTTGTAGTAAGACCTGAAGGTTAAACTGTAAGGAAGTGTATATGCCTGTTTTGGGTAGACTTTCTTTTCCTTTTCTAAAGTTCATGGCAAAAGTTTGGATCACATAAGTATTTACAGTAGATCAGACTCATGCCACCACTCAGATGTTTCTATAATTGTCCATTTTCGCTTGTCTATGACTCATAAATAATCAGTACCTACTCTCAACACAGGACAGAAGAGAGACTTGGGGTTCCAGGCTGGAGCAAGATGAGCGGAGTCAACTACATTTAAGGTAGGCATGTGAAAATGCCAGGGCTAAATAAGCCTTTTTTGGGCCAGAGGTACATTACTCTCAGGGACTGTGTTAGACTTTCACAGATACTTCGTGCTGTAGAGTTTGACCTGCCAAGAGCTGACCCAGTGATATGCCTGTGGTTTACCAATGTCCATTATAGATCACCTCAACTTAGCCTTTGCTTCTGAGGTCAATTTTCTTTTTTTTTAAATCCAATAAGGTTCAACTACTTTTTAGGCAACAAATTCCAGTTAAAAAAAGAAGAAAGACAGAGTGCAAATAGTGTCTGGTTTATTCCCTTTGCTGTTTGATTCAATGCTTTTTTTACTTCATGGGTTTATTATGCCCTTGCAGGACTTAATGCTAACATTGACTGGAAGTGAAAGCCATGTCTTTTCCCAGTGTAAATTCTGACAAGAACCAGGCTTTTCCAGAGTGTGATGTCAGCAGATCGCTGGATCTAATATAGACAGTACCTACAACAGGTACTAGCAATCAACACTTTCTCTCTGCAGATTTTCTCCCTATGAAAGCCTCTCTTGCATTCTTCAGCAGGAAGGGCATTAATTATCTTGCTTACTTAAAGCATATTGACACAGTTTCAGCTGGAGTGTGGGACAACCTGCAGCTTCCTTATAGCCCAACTGAACTGTCCTGGATTAAGGAAGCAAGACCATACTTTGAAAGTCTTGATATGACTGAACTTTGAAATAGGTTTTGGGTTGTCCAGTCATGTCAAGAAAAGGTATGTCTATCCATTTTTTGCATGCCTAACAAAGCTTGGGGTCACACAGAGGAGCATCTACAAAGTTCAAGTGCAACCATGTTAAGTAGTTGTGCAGTAATGAGTTTTCATAGCCACAAGAACAGCTTAAATCTGGTCCAAGACCTATTTAAGTAATCTTAGTGCTTTATAACATCTGACTGTAACGAAAATTCAGAAACTATCCATACTTTTGATTACACCCCAGGTTTTTTATTTATTTGCTCTTAACCTCACAAAGTGTCTCCATGATTGGCTGAAAATACCACAGAGTGCTGTCTGTAGCTCTCCTCATATGCCAGCTCTGAGCAAAAAGGGTGGTGTACTCAGTTTATGGAGGGTAAACCCTGCAGTAAGTCACTGAAGGTCCCTGAAAATGTAGCTATAGTGCCGACTACTACTGCCATCTTATGTATTGGAATATTCCTTCATGGTGTGAAGATCTGAATTCAGGGTTACTGAATCTCACAACTCTTCAGGGATGACCTTTGACACTGAGTTTTTCTGAGCCCATTCTTCCTTCCCTGGCTGTGTCTCTCTGCAGCCAGGGACCTGAGAGTCACACTATGAGAAAGAACACTCACTTAGGGGCTCCCTAGCTCTCCTCTGGTGTAGGAGACATTCAGATAAGACAAAAGCTGTAGATGGTGGTAATCTTTATGTTTATGACTATTTTTTGCATTTTTTTGTCCAATAAATGTCAGGTAACTTGACTTCCCTTCTCTTAATTTGGGCTAGAACTCTTTTGTTTGCTTTCTCTTCATTCTTTTCTCTGCTGTAGTTAATTTTCTGATGAGGTAATCCTGGAGACTGATGGCTGACTAGCTCCTAGAAAAAGAGAGAGACCTTCTCATACTGAGAGGGCCTGGGAATCCAGGTCCCTTTCTCAGAGCCTTTTTATTGCCTGGCTATTCAAACAGAGCAGAGACAGAGGAGCACTAAGTCCTCCTAACAATAAAAACCCCAAACCCAACCAACCAATAAAAAAAAAAAAATAAACACAATAGTAACAAAAATATCCTAACACTTCATCACAGAAAACAGATAAATAATAAGCCTGCTGCTCCAAATTTGAAGACATCTATTCTTCTTATAGTAGAGGGCACGCCAATATTTGCTTTAGAAGTATAGATTATTCTGTAAGGAATATGAATGTAAGATTTGTTATATCCAGAAATCTGTGCTTTTTTAAATTTAACCAGGAAAATATGTATTTACTGTCTTTAAAAACTGTGCTGTGGTTTGTTTTTTTTCCTTTTTAAAGGACAGTAAGGCAAATTTTTGTATGTTTCTGGAAATAATAGAATAAGTCTTTGTTTTCATTGGAGCTTAATTAGTTAATTTAACATAGCATCAGCCTTACTATGAAGCTTCATAAAAATTTTCATTTCCAAGTAGCTTTCCTGTTCAGATATAAGAAAGTGCATCTAAACCAATAAAGCCTGATTCAGGAACTGATGGGCTCATTTGCATCCTGGCCAGAACATCAATCAATAGCTTTCATTTTGTTTAAAGGCCAGGGGCCAAATTAGAGTTTGAAAAGTCCTTGTAAAACCTTTGGGTAATTTTGAGATTGAGTCTAATGAAAGATTAATGAATACAGGCATCCATTTCTAGCCCATCTATTTACATATGACTTTTACCTTCAGTCCTGCTGAGTGGCAATCAAAGTGAATCAGTCTGTTTCTGCAGATAGTGCTGACTAGCTAAGAATAGCTTCTGCTACCATAGCAGTCTCTTCATGTCATTCTTTTCTATGCCTGTATCATAAGCCTGGAAAGTCAGATATAGGAAAGAACAGTGAGTGCAGTCTGGGTGTTTATCCCTCATTAAAAAATTTACCATAATTTCCACTCTAAGTATAGGAATTATAGTAAATACCTAGCTGTAGTAAAGATCACCACATAATGGCTCCTCTAAGCTACAGACATGGACAAAATTTTCCACTGGTGAATAACAGCAGTAACAGCAGAATGTTCTTTGAAATATAAATCATATTTCCAAAACAAACAGCTAAGTACATTTGGATACATGATTCTTTTTACAATTGTAATCACTAGATTAACCCAAAGTTTTGTATTCTATTTAATAAATGCAGCTAATTTATTTCACTTTTCCAGTATGACTTGATCTGCAGAGAAAACCACAGATTTTTATTAGTGTTACGTTATTTACTTTTATGAAACATTTGATTTGTTTTCTTGTTTAAGGGAGACTAAATACTCTTGGTCCAAAATTTTGTGGCAAGACAAACAGCTCAGTTTTCATTTTCATATGAAATGGGTTCTTTTTTAGAAAGTTTTTATGTGCCCCTCAGAAAGAATGGTCTTTGCTGATGAAAGTTGCTAGACATTTCTCATACTACTAAGATTAATTTAAGCTTCATGAGAACACTCTCTTAAGTTTCCTCTGAATGATCTTTTTACATGCAGGAATGTTACTTTGAGGTTCAGAAATGTGTGAGAAACTGTCGTGGTTTAACCCCAGCCAGACAGCTTGTGCACTCACTCCCAGTGAGTAGTGCCGGGCTGGAAGCAGTCGAGGCCCACGTCCTCCAGGACAGAAGCCCTTCTTACAAATATTGTTTTTTTTCCTCTACCTTCGTATTTTAAACTTTACATACAAAATAAACCAGCTCTCAGAGCACACTCTCTCCTTCTCCAGATAAGTAGGTAATGCATATTTGCTTTGTCCTGATCACCATCAAATAGCTAATCTGAAGTGTTCTTCAGTCATTCCCTCTCTTTCAAGCACAAAAATAACAACCCCTGCAAAGGTGATCTTCATCAAGAGTTACTGCTGGCTCAAGGAACTCTCCTGTGAAACTTCCTCTCAAGGCTGCATGACAGATTCAGATCCTTAGGCAGGGGAAAGGCCTAACCATCCCGAGAGGAATCTGGGTATGGTAGGGTGAGATGGCCCATAGAAACCCATATGTGGTGACTGCAGCCATCAAGCAGACTTTTAGTGAGACATTCAGGAAACCAGAAACCTAACAGGTCACCAGGAGCTGCAGGAATTAGACCCATCAATCTGTGACTATCCACAAGGGGCCAAAAGCCTATGGACTGATTACAGCAGTACTAAATTCTGTGCAGTACTAATATGTGCAGCAAATCCCATTTGTTGCAAAGGAAAATCACCTTAGGATTTGCCTTTTGTGAAGAAAATGAATTAAAGATACATAAAACCATACAAATAAAACGCAATGTCTTTTTATAAAAATGAAGAAACTCTCAATAAAATTCTTCCTTCTCATAGCTCTTTGCAGCTTGTTTCTTCTTTTCTGAGTGTAGACACTGCTTTTTCAATGTGTTCTGTAAAATTCCTAGAGCATTTTGTCATGATGTATAGACATTTATATCAAGAGGCTACATACTTAAACTGTCCGAGGAAGCCACAACATCTAAGAGAGCATATTGTATGAGGAAATTGTGAAATCTGTGTGCCTAACATTCCACTTCTGTTTGTAAAATCAATAACATGTTTTAGTCTAAAGCTTGAAGACACAGCTGCTTAATGTGTGAAACAAAAAGCACACAATTCTCACCTAATGAATACATTTAAAAAACCCCCGATGTATAAGTGAAGGGGCATCCTAAACATTGTTCACAAAGGAAAAGTTCTGATTTGATTTGCATCCCAAGGCCTGTGATCATAATATTCTTCCCTGTGTAAGCAATTAAAAGGCGTCCTTCACATGCTCAGTGTCCCCAGCTCTTACTAGATTCTTGTTGTCTACCAGAGATGACACAGTTTGAAAAAAAAAGAAGGCAGGCATATGGCAAGATGATATGATGGAAAATTGTCTTCCCTTTCCACCTATATTTTGTGATCTAATAAAAGATGTTACCCCACAACTGTGGCTTCTTGTGACTCTCATTGCATTTTGAAACCCTGAGACTGCTCTTGTAGGATTATCTCAAAGCCTGTTTCTCTTATGCAAGCAATGAAGCCTAGTGGATAAACGCATACAACTTTAGAGATAGAGAATTTTTGCAGTTAATTTGAAATGAGAGTAGAAATACTTTAAATGCTCTCAGAAGACTGGAAAAGTAAACAACCAACTCAATCACAATTTTTCTGTGCCACTATACCCTTTTCTTTCAGATAAATCATTTGCCTTCAAACAAACCATTAATCACCTGATGAGTGACTCCAGTAACTGAAATAAACGTTTATGAAAATTATGTTCTGTGGACCATGCAAATGAACTTACCCAATCTCAGCTCCACAATATAGACATGAATATCTAATCCTTTTTTTCTTCAATAGCTTTTTTAATCATCATAATCATCATCATGGCTTGACTTTGCGAACAAAGATTTGAGAAGGGCTTTACCCACGCTTACTACAAGCGCGCTGATGGCTAAGAAGGCCAATGTGGGATAGGCAAATCCGGCTACAAAAAGCACAGCAGAAGGTCTCCTTGGGTGGTACAGGTGGGGCACAATTCTTTATGCGTTGTCTTTTCTCCTTGAGACTAGTTCTTCGTGAGCTCTCAAAGGAGTCAACGGCATTATGTATGGTGTGCCTCCAAGTCTCCCGATTGGAGGCCAAGGTGGACCACTGGTGGTAGTCAGTATGGCCAAGACTGAGGTATTGTTTCAGGGAGTCCTTATATCTCTTCTTTGGGGCACCTCTCTTGCGGCTACCGGTGGCAAGTTCACCGTAAAACAAGATCCTGGGGAGGCAGTGATCCTTCATCCTAGAGACGTGCCCTGCCCAGCGCAGCTGCAATTTCAGCAATATGGCCTCGATGCTGGTGACCCCTGCCTGTTCGAGGACAGTGACATTAGACACATAGTCAGTCCAATGGATGTTTAGAATTGTACGGAGGCAGCGCTGATGAAAGCGTTCCAGGAGTCGCAGGTGATGACAGTAGATGACCCATGATTCAGACCCATATAAAAGAGTAGACAATACAATGGCTCTGTAGACACTGATCTTTGTACTTTTCTTCAGGTGTTTATTGCACCAGACTCTTTTATGGAGTTTTCCAAAGGCTCTATATGCCTTTGCTATTCTGTTGTCTATCTCTTTGTCGATCGTGGCATCCGAGGAAATGATGCTTCCCAGATAGCTGAACTGCTGAACTGTCTTAAGCTCTGACTCGCCGATGGTAATATGGGGATGGCGATAATCTTCTTGGGGTGCAGGTTGGTAGAGGACTACTGTCTTCTTCAAGCTGACTTCCAGCCCAAAAACCTCAGCCGCCTCTGCAAAGCAAGATGTTAAACGCTGCAGAGCTGCTTCTGTGTGGGCAACAAGGGCGGCATCATCAGCAAAGAGCAGTTCACGGACAAGATGGTTTAGGGTCTTAGTGTGGGCCTTCAGTGGCCTTAGATTGAATAGGCTACCATCGGTACGATATCGAATATAAATGCCGTCTTGTTCGTCGAGGTCTGCTGTAGCCCTTTGGAGCATCATGCTGAAGAAGATTGTGAATAAGGTCGGTGCGAGAACGCAACCTTGTTTCACACCATTGGTTATTGGGAAAGGCTCAGAGAGTGCATTGCCATACCTGACTTGGCCTTGCTGATCCTCATGTAACAGAATAATCATTTTGAGGAACTTGGGGGGACAACCTAATTGTTCCAAGATCAGTCACAGGCCTTTTCTGCTCACAGTGTCAAAAGCTTTGGTGAGGTCAATGAAAGTTACATATAACCCCTTATTCTGTTCTCTACACTTTTCTTGCAGTTGTCTGAGAACAAATACCATGTCTGTGGTACTTCTATTAGCCCTGAAACCACACTGACTTTCAGGTAGAAGTTCTTCTGCGATAGCAGGTAATAATCTGTTCAACAGTATTCTTGCAAGAATTTTACCAGCAATGGAGAGCAGAGTTATACCACAGTAGCTTGAGCAGTCTGGCTTGACACCTTTGTTCTTATACAGAGTGACGATGATTGCGTCACGAAAGTCTGACGGTATTTTGCCTTGTTCCCAACAGCACACAACTAGCTCATGAAATTTAGCGTGAAGTGCTTGGCCTCCGTGCTTCCGTATTTCAGGTGGGACTCCGTCAACCCCAGCTGCCTTGCCAGTTTTCACCTGCTGTATGGTCTTAAGAGTCTCTCCCATGGTAGGGGCTAAATCCAATTCGTTTTTCACCGGATGTTGCAGAATGTGCCTGATTCCTTTGCCTTGGACTACACGATTAGCACTAAAGAGTGTTTGAATATGTTCAGACCAATGATTCAGGATGGAGATTTTATCTGTAAGAAGCGTTTGGCCATCTGCACTAAGTAAGGGGCTTTGAACCTGAAATGTGGGTCCATACACTGCCTTCAGAGCCTCATAGAATCCTCTGTGGTCACCCAGATCTGCACATCATTGAGTCTTTTCTGCTAGGTTGAGCCACCACTTGTTCTGGGTGTCTCTAAGTTTCTGTTGGAGTTTGCTACATGCAAGACGAAAGGCTGCTTTTCTTACATGGCAGAGTGGCTGAGCGAGGTGTGCTTGATGAGCAGATCTCTTTTTAGTCAGCAATTCCTGGACCTCCTGGTTCCTATCGTCAAACCAGTCTTTGTTTTTCTTTGAGGAGAACCCAATGGATTCTACGGAGGACTGCAGGATGCTGTTTTTGATATGTTGCCAAAGCGCTTCAGGAGAAGGATCTGTAAGTTGGTCTTCAAGCCTTGTTTGAAGGTTAGCCTGAAAGCTGTCCCTCACTGCAGCTATTTGAAGATTATTAACATTGAGCCTCCTCCTTGGAATGCCGCCCCTCTTAGGTTTGGGCTTGAGGTGGAAATTAAGTTTGCAACGCACAAGGCGGTGGTCTGTTTGACATTCTGCACTAGGCATCACTCTGGTCTGGCAAACATCACGAATATTTCTCTGGCGCAGTAATACATAATCAGTAAGGTGCCAATGTTTAGATCGAGGATGCATCCGGGTTGTCTTCCGTCTGTCTTTCTCCTGGAAGATAGTGTTGGTGATGGTAAGCTGTTGCTCTGCACAGAACTCTAGTAAGAGGTGACTGTTATCATTGCAGCTGCCAACACCGTGCTTGCCTAGTACTCCTTTCCAGGCTTGAAAGTTCTTTCCTACTCGGGTGTTGAAGTCACCAAGGATTATGATCTTATCTTCTATAGGAACCTTTTGAGTGAGGTGACACAGGTCGGAGTGGAATTTTTCTTTTTCTGCAGGATTGGCTTGCAGAGTTGGAGCATATATGCTGAAAAGAACAACGTGTTGCTTATTGTGTAGTGGAAGACGTAAGGAGATAATACGGTCGGAATGACCTATCAGCAAATTTTCAAGTTTAGAGGCTGTGGAGTTTTTAATCATGAAGCCGACTCCAGAAAGATGACTTTCAGTTTTGGATTTGCCTGACCAGTAGAGTGTATAGCCAGCACCATGTTCTTTGAGGCTACCTTCCTCATGAAGGCGAACTTCACTGAGAGCAGCGATACCGATGTTAAGTCATGACAATTCATGGGCAATTAGCGCAGAACGGTGCTCAGGACGCCCACTATTCGCTGTATCAAGCATGGTTCTGATGTTCCAACATGTGAGTGTCAATCTGGACACACCTTTGGAGGCAGGTGTATGCCTTTGTCTCTTTGTCTTTAATTGACCACAATAGAAGTTGCCCATTGGCCGTGGCTAGCCAACCAGGTGGAGGAGGAGATGAGCTTTGGTTAGGCCACCTTTTCTAGGCCTCTCTCCATATGGAGCAAGCAGTGCTGTCCTTGAAAAAGGCTGCTTGGTCATTCAGAATGATGCTGAACAAGACTGTCATCTCCTGGGTCAGTCTCAAGCGACCAATGTCCTGAACCGCCTGCATGCAGGGTTGGGTCTGCGACTTCCAGTGCACCTTATCACCTGCCGTTTTGTCCCTCGCCTGTCGCTACAGGGCTTTGCAAGTGTGGGTAAAGCCTTCGGGCCTGCGCAGTGGATTTATTTTAGCTGAGGCACAGTGTGCGCAGAACTGGCCTCACCCTTTACACCTGAGGTTTATCTGCTAGGGCCTAGCGAGCTTGGACGGTGACAGCAAAGTCCTCAGGTCATAGGTTTGATTAGAGTGTCCTTCTCTTAGATAGATGGCCTTACAGGGCTGTACGAGCTCCATCTGCCCGGGTTTGAAGTTGGAGTTGTCCTTCTCCTAGGATGGTTGCCCGAAGGCTAGTGAGCCCATCCTGCCCATGGACACACTTTGTCTGACCCTTCATTTGAGAGCTGACTGGCATGGGAGACCCTACCGGAAGCATAAGCCACCACCAGCATAGCTCCCAACTTCACAAGGGCACGCAAGCTCTTCCCCCATGACAAGGAGGTGTCCGTGAAAGAGAGCTTTTTTAATAATCTCTTGAAAAAAACATGTTCTTCCTGGGTGCTATTCAACTCATGTGAAAGCAGGCAACCAGAATAAATCAAATTAATTGAACTCTAAACTGACCTTTTTATCTGATCTAAAACTGACATAAAGGGATGTTAGGGAGACTACCTCAGATGTAGAATGCTACAAAGTAGATATTTAAAGTTTGGTGAGATGAATCTCATTTCATCAGAAGATGAATCCCATAAAAAATGGCTGTTTAATAGCCAGTCTATAGAAGAGGTTGTGACACCCAATATTTTACTTTCTGATTTAATTTGACAAACCAATTATAACTTTACAGAGTTCTGCAGTTCCTGCTTCAATTGTCAGTCCTGAAATGCTTTTGTATTATAATTTATTTTCTAATCCTATAAAAATTGCACTTGGAACACTGTCTACTTCTCCCAAGGGAAGTTGTAACTGAAAATTCTGCTATTCATTTCTTCTTGTCCTGCTGATTTTATTAGTTTTTATCCTACAGAATTGTGAAGTTCCTGCATCAACCTATGTGAAAAACATAAAAATAACAGGTATCAAGAAAGAAAAGACCCAAACACATTTGTTAACAGTTTTTCAAATGTTACAAACTTTACTATTTTTTGCTTAAAAACAAAAGCTAACTTTAAGAAAATTATATGTGTTTTATACTCGGCAATGCAGATTTAATCACATTTTAGCCAACTAAAAGAGGTATCCTAGCAAACGAGTTAGGATAATGGATTGTGGTTCTGATTTAAGGTAATATTATTTATTCTCTCTAGCTCTGTCTCTGTGCTGTTGGTATATTTGCTATTGGATCTGTAACATCTCTGCAAAAGAGGATTAGAAATGCCTTCCTCCACCCACTGAACAGTCATGTTTAGCCCAGAGCTGTTCTCTTTGTCACCTCTGCATTACTGGCTGAGCTTAAACCATGACAGTGGCTTTGGTAATTTCACATAAACATAAATACATGGCGGGAGTGGACAGTGATGGACAAGGACTTCTTAAGCCAGCTTTTGTACTGAAGACAACATGCAGTTTGATGGTGTTATGCTATTTCTTAGGATCTCCCTATAGACAATAAACAGAAATGTCTTCAGAAGGCAAATGATTTCAATTGTTTTAGTCACTTACAATAGGATGGGACAAGGAGGGCATAATCCAAAATGCCTCTCTGTATTAGGAAAAAGTCTAGATAACCCTGCTACATGTAGACGTTTCGAAAACATGAATTTGAATGAAATAATCCCATTCTCTTTAAGTTTTCATTTGGGTAGGCATGTTTGCAGGTCTAAATACCCTCATGAACATGTAAAGTGCATTTACAGTAAGTATTTATTTGTTTGAAAAAGGACTTCAGTCATACAGGTCTTACTGCCAGAAACTAGTATAGTAGTTATTTATGTGTTCAGGTTTTTTTTTCTTAGATGAATGAAAACAAGTGACTGTGCTATAGAATTAGTAGATGACTACTGGAGACTCTTGAAAGACACTTGGTATTTTTAACTTGTTAATTGAGCAATGAATTAATCTTATGGGACCAATACCAGGACTGGAGCTCAATTTTTCTGACTTCAGAGGAAAACAATACCTGCATTGGGAAACAGACTGCTCAGTTTTGCAGGTGCTGGGTACCAAGGCCTATGCCCCACTTACAGCAATGCATGGACCTTTAATACTCTAAACTTGACCGAGTGAATCTGCCATAGTCAGGAGCTCCCAATGGTTGACCTAGTATGCTTCTACATGTCAATGTCTCTTATGATCTTTTCTGCTCTTCACTTACCATGTAACACTCAAATGTGTCACTGTAGATTTCCAAATACTTTGTGGGTGTTTATCAAAACAAGCTAAAACCAGCTATACTGGACTCCCTAGAAGAGGCCATTGATATAACCACATTACTTTACTTAGGCACACAACTTCCCTGAGAAAAGGTAGACACTGTACATTTCTGTTCATTGTACATTGCTGTTACAGTCCAAACTTCCAGGAATCTGCAAAGCCCTGCTCCAAACAGTCAGAATTGCATCTGGGAATATCTTTATAATGTCAGCTCTGCTGCTTTAACATTCTCAAAATAATGACCCCACTGGTTTAATGAAGTCGTAGTTCCCATTCAGCATGGCTTACACTCATTGAGTTCCAGCTTTCTCCCAAGTATTTCACCTTTTCCTACTGATACTCTCAGAGAGAATTTTGTTACTGTACCTTCAATCACAGAAAACCAAGCTGGTTTAGTTTCTTACCAGCATCACAGCATCACTCTTTTGAAGATATCCTTAGTGATTTTACAGACTGTACTCAGTCTCATCAAGCAAAAGCAAGTGAAATTATTTCTTCCACCTGATGGAAAAAAAATTACATTTTTTTTATTTTGCTGCCACAAAAATGTCAAACTTCATTCTTTTGCAACCACCACGTAGTTATAAACAGTGACTGACTAAATACAGAGTCTGGGAACACTTGAGGTTTTTCTGTGTTTTTCACAGTGCATGGGACCAAAGCTGCTTGTCTGCGTGGAAGTACATCACCATAACTCAAGGTGACATCAGTAAGAGCTCAGACAAAAAGCATCATCTCTGATGGCAGTTTAGAAGCTGCAGAAGCAACCTGGAAACCTCTTGAATAGCAGCAAACCAGAGTTTATCACTTTGATGAAAAGACCACACATCTGAGTGAAAAAGGTTTTAGAAAAATTAAATCCGTGTCTGAAGTCAAACAAAGTAACACAACAGCAGTTTTCCTCCTACTTTGGGCTAGCACACATTTGCAGTTTAGTTTGAGGCATCCCAGGAGTTTCCACAGTGAGTGTTATGCTCTGCTCCAGCAGTCAGATGTGAAGCAGCTTGCTGATCTGCTTCTGAACTGCTGTAGTTTTCAGAAGTACACTAAAGATAAACTGTTGCTTATTTTGCAATCTCGGAAGCTACTGGAGCAGAGCATCAGGAAGAGACCAGAGCCAACTAAACCAGGTCTTGATTACACATACAAAGCAGAGCTTTATCCTCTGTCAATTTCATAACTACCAGGACTATCGCTACTTTGCCATTATGAAGGGTGAGTTTAACGTTCTATAATTTATTAATTAACATAGAACTGTGCGACTCTATTAGTGCCACAATAGTTATTCTCCCAATTTTTAATATTCATTACAATTATTTTTCCTCATCTGTAAAACAGTCAGTAGAATTGAAAGAAAAACTCCCCATGAAACAACTTTATTTTCCAGGGCCTGTCATAGCCATATTACCTTTACATTAATGTAAGCTTTACATTGAATTGACTATGCTACAGAAAGCACTGAGATTTATTACCCCTTGAAAAAATATTGACCTCAGCTTAGCTTTGGTCAATAGTTTGTCTATTTAAAGACCTCACAAAAAGTAGATATCTGGTTATTATTTACATGTGTGCAATTTATAGAAGTACATACTAATTTAAAGTTATAAGTTCCCTTGTATATAACAAAGTATCTTTGTAACAGGCTTTTGTGTTAATTCAGATGTTAACCCATAATAGTTTTATCAAGTACATCACGATCCACACTTTCATCTTGCATACTGCAGTCTTAATCTCACTAGAAAAATATTGCAAGACCCCCATGAATGTTTACACTTGCAATATTCTGATTGCTGACAGAATTTATACCAAAAGAAATCAGCTTCATCTCCTTTCTGACTGGTCAAAATGTCAGATACACTTTCTCTCATTCACCTCCAAAACCTGTTCTCAATCCTAGATAATTTATAATGAACTTCCCAAATTTGATTTTGCTAAGTATTTGCAACTTAGTATAACAGCTGTTAAAGCTGATGGATGAATAACCAAGGTCTTCACTTATGTGCAAGAAAGGTTATACAGCCTTCTGTGACTGACTGTCTGGGCCTTGACTGTGTCTGAGCAGTAGATTTTATTTTTCCTGTTTTCTCAGGATAGGTTGCCTGGGTTCAGGGCAGTGTTTCACAGCAATAAAAAATATTAGTTACACATGGTTATGGGCATTCATTAGCCCATTACCTTAAATTAGAAACTCTTATATTAGGACTTGAAGTGCAATTAAGTAATCAATGTTATTAAAAATACTGAAATTATCTATATAATACATTCAGAAGGTTGCTACTGTTTCAACTTTTCATTGAGAAACATGACTGACTTCCCTAGAGACACTTAAAAGATTAAAAGAAAGTTACAAAATGTAAAACCCATAATAACTTCTAAGTGGTGGTGCTGACTGCTGCAAGCTATAAGTCTGTATACAGATACTTGAAATTACATCCTACATCAAAGAAGCTTATATGATGCATAATGGGATTTAATGCTAAAATGTGATCTCCTTTAAAGCCTTACAGCTGTTATAAAGACACAAAAGCCCAAAGAAATTCACACATTTCAGGGAGAATAAAACTTAGAACGATTTCTTAATGTAGAACATGAATTGCAGAGTTGCATTAGCTGTTTTCTGCAACAGGACAACTTTTCACATTCCTTCTTGTAATATTGAGTTTTGTAAACTTGCTGAAAGGGAAAAGCTAGTATTTGTATATTCTTCTTGTGAAACTGAGGAGTCCAGCCATTATGAATCACAGTTTCTTATTTTACTTTTGAAATATACCCTGATGTTTTACAAGCAGAGCCTACCTGAAAAGACTTATGTTGAAGACTTATTTCACAGCTGAATTTCGTTCACGGACTGGATCCTGAGTGTTTTTATTTAGACAGCTTGTCTCATTTGCCTCATCTGAAGCAGGACAGATTGTTTTAAATATAAGTAATGGAAAATAAATGGCATTAAAAGCTTCTGAGAAAAACTGCCCTCAGAGAATTACTAGGTTAGTTCTCTTGAGAAACAGAGGTAAAGAAAAAAGGAAATTTTGCAGTTCCTTACTGCAACACTATTAAGATCACAATCATAAACTATTCTTATGCAAGAGATCAGCTTGGCTAAATCTTCTGCTCTTCATTAACCTCAAACACAAAAAGGAAGCAGGAAGAAACTGGAAACTAGGTCAGTATATCAGGGACAAGGATAAAAGAACAGTGTAAGTATGTCTGGACAAAATTAGAAAAGCCAAGCCACGAAATACAGTACCATCAGAAAAGACCACAAAGAGGAAAAAGAAAACATCTGTAAATACATTACTAGTATGTGGAAAATCCAGTGAGAGCTGATTCACTACTAAGTGGGATGAAACTCTGGTCACAGATGTCACTGGATGGGCAAGAGAGTTGTCTTGCGTTGCTCCATTTCATTGAGGCTTTAGCTGCAATGTGCAGCACTGGTTTAATGACACTTTGGGCTCGTAACACTGAACTCAGATGAGCATAAAGCCCCTTGTTTGTCAGTCTGAACTTCTGTTCCAGGTCACTGTCCCTGCAGCAGGAACAATAAAACAAGAAAAAGCAGCTTCAGCTGCTTCAGTTAATGGCTTGACTTCTTAATTCAAATGCACTTTCATATGAAGTTAACTGAGGTAGTTGGCTGTGGGGGTAGATTAAATATTAAATTAGCCCTGAGTCTTTCCATCCCAGTATTAGTTGAAGAAGCTATTCCTATTAATATATGAACACATATTCATAACATTTATAGAAAATTGAGTTGTTACCTGTTCTCTTTGGGAACTCAGGGAAAGGGATGAAGTTCTCAAAATACTAAAAAGAGTAAACATAATACCTGGTTTAATAAATAAGGAGACAATGAGGGAGTAAAGGGAAAGAAAGAGACAGAGAAGATAAAACAAGAGGAAACAGAAACAGTATTACAGACCAACAAAATCAAGTTCTTGGAAAAACACTGGGACAAATAAGCTATCTGTAAGCACCTTGAAGATAACAAGGGAGATGAACAAGAGCCAACAGGGATTTGTCAAGAACAAATTGTGTCAAATCAATCTAATTTTCTTCTATCATAAGGTAACAGATCTTGTGGACAGAAGGAAAGCAGAAGCTGTAATACAGCTTGACTTTAATGTAGTTTTTGATTCTTATGTGGCATTCTCATTAAAAAGTTAGAAAGATCTGTAGAAAAACTGGTGTCAAAAAATAATATAAAACCACAACTGAAGCTGCCATTAATCTACAGTCGAACTGGAAGGATGTATTTTTTTAATTAGGATCTTTGAAATGGCGTCTTGAATCCAAAAAAGTTTATCTTCAGCTACTTCAACTCTGTACGTAATAATATGAGGTTCTGAACTTAGGTAGAATTATTAAATGCAAAATAACACACATACAGAGAACAGCTGTCATTATACTGATTCTTTAAAGAGACATCCTCATTAATGGATCATAAACTGAACACAGGTAAGTAATAGTGTACTATTGTGAAAAACTCAGATTTCACACTGGGATTTACTACCAGGAGTGGAGACTGCAAAGCATGGATTATTCTTTCCACCCTCTTTAGCATTGGCTAGGACTAGTTGGATTAATATCCCTGGTCTGAGGCACTTGAGATGGATTTGTTCAAGTTTAGAAGTGAGCAGTAAGTTTTACTAGAAGATTCAGCCTGCCAGGAAACACTGAAGGAAGCAGAGCTGCTCACAATAAAGAGAAGACTGCGGGGCAATATGATAATAATCTTCAAATGTGAAAAGATGCTGAGAAGAGAAAGGAAATCACTGTTCTCCTTGTCCAGTGTAGAGAGATTTAGGCAACGGGTCTGCAGCAGTACAGATCTAACACAGTTCTTGGGAAGAAACTTCTCAGTCTCAGGGACAGTTAAGTCCTGTAGTAGATTGTGCAAAGAGGATGTGAAATTTCCCTTATTTTCTATGAATGTCAGCAGTGACGTAGCTTTAGTAGTTCCCACCTTGGCCTAGATGACCTCTGAAAGTCTTTTCCACATCTCTCTTTTCATGAGGAGAGTACAACTAAAGTGGGGCTGAAAGCCAAAACAAATCGGGGAAACTGAATATTGCTCCTCATGACAACAGATGCAGAGTGGTGTCTTTATGTTACACACTTCTATAAAAGAACAGGATGAAAAAAGCAGACTATGTGCTGGGATAAGTATGGGGAGTTTGCACTGATACTGACAGGGAATTGCAGACCAGAAGTTTCAGTGAATATTTACATATGAATATAATACATCTCTCTTTATATAAAATAACCTTAAGTTCATATATTTTAGTCTCACATCACTATGTTGATAAATTATAATTAAAATATTATTCATGTAATATTGTGATCTATGAAATACGAAATGTATATTAATTTTTAATTCCTTCACTTTCACAGCAATGCTACACCATGTGGACAACATGAAAAGACAGCTAGGAAAAATGTTTTTCTCAGATATATGAGTGCCTCTGAGTTTAGTAGTACTTAATATAAAATTTAGTTTGAATGTTACATACGATGTTTGTGCAATTTGCTTAGCACTAGTTTTCATTTTCAATACTGTCTCTGTATTCTCAAAGAAATAAGAATGTTTTTATATCAGAAGTTAAGGTTTTCAAGTTTTGCATTGATTTTTTTTAGTGTCTGAAATGTCTCTATATGTGATCACACTCTCCAGTCTTCATTTAAGATGCTTTGGTAGACCCTATTTCTGACTAGACTTGATTCCTTACATTTTTAATTACTGAAGCCAAGGTGGTGCTATCTCCATGATGCCTAAGCCTTAGACACTGACTTTAACTTCAGATAAAAACCTCTATTAAAAAAGGTTGTCCAAAGCCAACTTTTGATAAATTTTATTGCTGGTTTAAGAAACGTATCTGTCTTCAAGGGTGTAGTATTTTCCACCTGTAACGACTTGGTTTCTGGACAAAGGCAAAATAATTTCCTCTTGCTGACAATCCTATCAGCAGTAGCTTTTAACAACTAGTTAATTTAAGATAGCAGAAACTTCACTGAACTTTTGATGACAATGAATGTATCATGTGAGCTACTGTATCATTTCCTATGTACAAAACTGATCCATAGCCAGCAAGTATCACATTATTTTCTGCAGTTTTCTTGCTTGTCTTTTTTTATGTGAACTTCTAAGAGAAGTCCCAGGACGGACATGCTAACACTGCATATATACAGTGGATGAAAAGCTCTTTAATTTTGTTTCAGGGGAGCTGCCAATGTCTTTTGTAGAGCAAGTTTGATTATATCTGTCAGAAAATACCACCTATCTTTTCTGGAACTAGTACCCTTGGTTTTTTTAAGTCACAATCTACAAAACTAGAGGAATCCATCATGACAAATTTTTTTCAGGATACAGTTTGTATGATTTTTTTGGAGTCTGTACCACAGCTAGACTCAAAATTTCATGCTCCTGACAGTCCTTAGCCAAAGCTACCACCTTCATCACACAGTTTGCTGATATCTTTATTGTACTTTAACTACTTGAAGGGCTCAGTTTGTAAGTCTGAGCTCTCAAATATCCCATTTACAAATAAAATAGTTAAAACAACTCATTGGGGGTCATATAAATGCCTGTGCTACACTGGTAAGACTGTAATTTGGTCAGTAAAAGTGATGTGTTCACTTGAGTGCTCATTCTTTACCTTTCTGTTTGATGTGCTGGCTTCCAAACAGTGTAAAGAATAGATCTTCCCCTGGTAGAAAGGAAAGGACATTTGACTAAATAGTTTTCAGCCTATGACAAATACTATAAGATGGGCAAGAAAGAGCTGTTAGGTTGTTGTGGGCTCATATTAACAAAAAAACACTCCCCCCTCAGAAAACCCAGAGCTAAGCACAGGTGATGCCATCATGAAACAAACAATGTTTTTCATTTTGCACCCAGAATTTGAGCATGGTGCTGGGAGAGCCGTTTACTGAGAAAAGGCTAAACTGACATTAGCAAATATAAGAAACGCAATAGCACAGCAGTTTTCCTGCTACTTTTAGGAAACAGGTGTTGCATTTAGACTTCCTAATCTCCCCAGTGAAAGCAAATTTAAAAGTGGTACTACTATTGGCTTTCCCATTTCCCAGAAGGCAACCTTAAATTTCATATTCAGCTGCAAGCTGCACATGGAAATGCTGGGGAGATGGGCCATACTTTAACATCAGTGAGTACCAGGGTGGACAGTTTCAGTACACTGATTATTTGGTTCGTCAGCTGGGTGGAAAAAGTTCACTTCTGTATTTTACTACACAAGTCTGTTGGAGACATAACCGAAAGATCTTTGCAACGTGACTTAGGTGTGCTGTGTTGGAAAGGATAACAGATCCCAAATGAGGCATTGTAACACATACAATACTGACCAGAGTACTAGTGTTTTGTAGTAGACTATGCAGCACCATGGAAACTTGGAAGGTCTTCTTTTTGTGCTTTGCAGTAATGCTGACTCACTGTGTTGGTATAAAGAAGTCATTTAAGCTTCTTTGACTCTAAGTTTTGCTTTGTGCAAGACAAAGGTCGTGGTATCTTGTAACAGAAATTGAGAGCTACAGACTAAAAAAACCATTCTGTCAGCAGAAATAGTGTTAGTATTAATTATCTAACTGAAATTATATACAAACATTGAGTATATACCATCACCTGTTTAATAGGACAACTGTATCATTTTTTTTCAGTTTCTCTTCTCTCAGTATCATTATAGACTGGGAAAGCAAACATTTAAAGATCCTGATATCAAGCCAGGAGCACCTGACTGAGCTTTAAAATATATTGCAGTGAAGGATGACAGAGCTACAATCTGATGTTGAAAAACTTCAAATGATCAAACTATAAAATATATTATTGACTGTTCTTGCTATGCTTCCTGCCATTACATTTTTTTGTCTTCCCTTACAAAATAAAATCTTCAATTCCTACATTAATTTCTCTCAAGGGAAGACAATGCGGCTTAGTGTCAACAGTATAGTAAATCCAGCGTAAGGGATCCTAGTACTAGAGCACAACCAGTATGGCCACACTACATCTCTGACTTAGTGTATCAGTCTGGCAGTTCAGACTACAGCCTGAATTTCTGAAAGGTTTTGTCCTGCAAGAGGTGTTCTCCACTCTTTTCTGTAAATGGCATATTACATATTTTGCCTGATCTAACTGCAAGGCTGACATATGCTGGCCTTATTTTAGACTGTTTTTAAGCTAGGAAGTGATACATAAATCCAGTAATAACTATGGAACCACAATCTGATAAATGTTTAACCATGTCACACTTGAGAAAAGTGGTCAGGTGTTACACAGGTATATTAAGATTAAATAAAAAGGGCCAGTTTCTTTCCACATGTATTATACTACTGTTTATAGTTCACTGCAGACAAAGGTTGCTTTCAAGGTTCATGCTATTTAATTACTTGTTTGAAATCTAATTTTATCTCTGCTGGAATCAGGAGAAACATTCCTATGATCAAATCAGATTGAGCATTTGCAGACTTCTTTTATTTCTGTTTAGTCACATACATTTCTGCTTTAATATTTTGAAAAGTATTGCCAGAACAGAAGCGAGGTCCCTGTTCAGCACTGCAGTCCAGAAAGAATTTGCTCAGTCATTTACCCTAATAAGAGGTATCCAAATTTGAGCTGAAAGTTCTCCAAATGCTTTTGCGCATGCCTGGGATGACTATGTAGTGAGCAGCTGAGTTTCTATTTCTTGCCTCCATCTGATCAGGGTCCAGAAATGCAGAAGAGTGGCACGCAGATTCACAGCTGGGGACTCCTGAGTTCAAAGCAGTCCTGACACACTGACCAGAGGAAAGGTGCACCAGGGACACATCAGCAAGGTTGTCTGTTATCTGCCACAAAACTCACAAAATATTGATGTATCAGCTATAAGGAGTATTCCCCTACCATGTAGCAATGGAGGGCCTCAGAAGAAGCACAAGTGTTAGTGACAAGGCTTATAGCCTCTGCAGGTCTCCCAGGTGTTTGTGTTTTGCTGTGGCAGGGAAGACCCCTTGATACCCCAGTACAGTATCTGACTAATCCAACTGTGCTAAGATAAATCTTTGTGGTTTGGTACCTTCAGAGGGAAACCACACAATTCTGGATGATGATGATAAGACCCAGAATTAGTCTAAGCAGCTCACCACACATTACAGGAATCTGGAAAGAGATTAAAAAATGGGCTCTTAACTGCCCATGATGAGCTTACTTATTCTCATACGTTCGAGTTATGTGGCCTAGAAGAGAGGGTGAAAGATGCAGGACATATATCTAATTGCATGAAAGTTTGTCATCATATAACCTAAGAACTGAGTCTCAGGGTAAAATGTTACTGAGTTCTGCATACGAAATGAAAAAGAAACTAACAGAAAACATGGAAGTTTTTTTTATGAATATAGATGAAAGTATAAGAGACCAAGGGAATACAATCTTTATTATTGACTGTTTAGGACACAACGAAAATTAAACTGGGAATTATTTAAGAGCTCTGAGACATGCAATAAAATGTTTGTCACACAAAAATGTATGTCATTTTTATGAAGATATTAGTTGTTTCAAGACATATATCATACCTCACTAGCTTCTTATTTTGCTTTTATGAACACATCTTCTCAAAAGAAGTAGATTTTTTTTCTTCTATTTTTTTATTATTGTTTTATTACAGATCATCGTGGAATACCTGGAGATGGAAATTTTGAAGCTTAAAAGCATGTTTACTTTAAATCACATTATATTGAATTTCATTTGTATAAAATTATTGAATATTTTTACTATTTTATGTATATGCATCTTTTTGATATAATGAAAGTTTGTTCATATGTGTTATCCAACATAATAAAAGTCAAATAATTTAAAAGCAGAATATATTCTTTCTTTGATGACCTAACAAACAACTTCACACACTGTGCATGCCTATACTGCAATATAACTTAGATATAGACAAAGCAGTTTAGCTGTCTGTGGCGTATCCTGGTAACAGTACTGCCATTGCTGGGGGAGCTCATCCCACTTCTCAGTCGATGTTATTACTTTAGAGATGGTACTTCTTCAGCTGTTTTAAGACATCTTCCCCATTCATTCCTCCTTTACGTGCAGATGGTTGTGCAACCACAGGATGTACTGGGTATGGCTTGGCTGGAAGTGTCCTAGAAAAGAAGGAAGTGGGGGGACACACTATATTTTTAGCTGGAAAATATTTAATATCCTGTGTTCTGGTTTTATCTTTGAAGTGCAGGTGGTAGCAAGAGGACAGAAATGAGCAGCCAGACAAACAACTGCTGAGACAGAAGTGGGTAACTACTCTCAATGATTGGAGATGTAGCTCTATGAGTATTATCTTTAATGGCACAATTGAGGCTGTGCTGATAATAAAAATGAGCTCTGAAGAAGACTTTCCAAATACTCCTCCTTTGGTGGGCTTATTTTGAAATTACTTCATTTAATTTATTTGGTTTATAATACAATTATCACAACAGAGCTTACCAACACAGATAGGAAAGGCAGAAATCCGTAAGTAGGGTCAGTTCTGGGCTGTTCTATTAGAGAAAAAGTTGGTTTGAGTTGCACCAAGAAGAGAAATCAGTGTCTGTACCTCCCCAGACAAGCCTGGTTTTGTACTTTAAAACCTAAATTATGGAATCAGGACTGATTATGGAGAACAGGTAAGACCGATGATGCTTAACTCGCTTCTGTCACTCAGGTATTTCACAGGTGATCACTGATACATTCTAGTACCTGTGCAGACCAAGAATCATTCCTGATTACACAGTAGGGTAGATTTGACCCGAATTATGTAGGCTTCCTTACAGAAGCTAACAGAAAAAGGTCTAAAGTGATTTGGTCTGAGCTTTATTAAATACTAACACAACATGACTCTGTCTCTGTTTGTTTCATAGGCATGTAAGCAGCATAAACACATGCAAACATACTAGCATGGGAAAATGCAGACCATGAAAAGAGGAAGAAACAGGAGAATGGTTTAAGTAAGGAGGTGAAAAAAAAAAATAGTCAAAACTCAAACTATGCTTATGTGTCATTCTCCTGGGGCGATATTCAGATCACTTTACTTGTATTGAGAAGTAGTCCTAAGGAGCCTCCAGGTGAGCTCTTGACTGTTTTGGAGGTTGCTATTCCCAGCTGACATCCTCCCTCACTGCTAGAAGAGCCTTTTGCCATACACAGCACAGCTGGTGGAAATGAACATATGTGCCCAGACCTCAGCACAATCATTTGCAGCCCAGCATGCTACTTTGAACCAACTCCAACTTAGCTTTATGCCTGTGTACCAGGCTGAGTTCTGCAGCAGCCGGCTGCAGGGGAGCTGGTGTGTGCTGGGTGCTGCCCAGTACATAGCCGGTGCAGTAAGTCTGGCAGAGAGGCAGGTGGATAGCAGGCTGTCACTAAGTTCCCAAATAGCCCTGGAAATACTCAGATGATCCCATCTGGAGGTACCCTTAATATAACTTAATTTTTGGCCTGTTTTACCCAATTAAAAATATTTACACATTTCATTAGAACAGAAGATAAATTTTACATGTTATTTTTCATCAGTTTAATTTCCCACCCCACATTCCTTTAGTTGCTTTCATCAGTCCTTTGATTTCCTTACCATTGCCTTTCTTTCTGCTCACTCTTCCTTTCTTCTTATCTTTTAGTAAGTATCCAGGAGATTGGACAGGCAATTCCTGTGTTCACATGAGACAGATGGGTTTGTAAGTACAAGTCCTATGAGTGTAAAGGGGACAAATATCATCCTACTTGAAATAAAGATGACAAGGAAAAGAAGCCTACAGAAAATGTATGTGCTTGCCATGCAAAGATGAATAGCTACTTTAAAACAACAGGTTCAGTCAGCATATTTCAGCAGACTTGGGCTATTTCAGTTCACTGTTTGCATATCTTATATCAAGTGACCTGCCTAATGTCATGAGGAGGTGAACAGGGAATAGAGAAATCAGTCAAGGTGATGGATGAGCTGCAGACTTGATTATTTATTCAAATTATTCCCACAACGATTGAGTCTTGCTGATTGCAGACAGCATTTTGTCACAATCATTAGGAAAGGGCAAAGGTGGCTGGAGTTTAATGGCCAAATTAGAGTTAATGAATGGTGTCGAGTATGACAATATTTTTAAAATCTGAAGCAGAAGCTGTCTTTATTAGGGACCAGCAACATTCAGAGCTCTTTTCCCTAAACTGCTTTTATTGCTCTTGAAAGTACCTATGCAACTCCAAAGGTATTCTACAGACTTCCTTATGTAGGTCCCAGTTTCCTTTCAGGCCCTTTCTCTTAGAAGAAATACGGCTTCTCACCATTCCCTCCCATGTGCCTGGAAATATTTGGAAAAGTCCTTCAAAAAAATCTTTGTACCCTCTTCTCTTTCCTTGTGTTAGTCATCACATTGGTAAGAGGGAAGCAGCAGACTGATGCTGAAAGATGACCTGCTGCAGCCCGGCAATGCCCTTGGCTTCAAGCAGGCTCAGATTCCCTACAAAGGCTCGGACACATTTATACAAAATCATACACATCTTTTTCATCTGTAACACTACATCTGGTTTTGACATGAAAAGAGAGTGTGGAGGGCACAGGGCCTGTGAAAAGAGCACCTTTTTCCCAAGTACCCTAGGTTTTTCCTTTTCCCTCCAGAAATACAGTTGTTTAGGTCAGTATTATATTAAATATGCTGATACACTCCCTTGAGGGATGGTAACCAACTCGTATTTGCAATCCTAATACAAATGAAATGAATGCTCCATTATACAGAGCAATACATATCCCTCTTGCCTGGTAAGAATTCACAGGGTTTTTTAATAAAAAAAACACTTTCCACCTTCTCTGACAGAAAATAGCAGCCTCTTCCACAGTCTTTTTCAACAGCATCAGCCTATAAGAAGCTCAGAGGTATCCAAATGTCATATTTTATTAGACACTGATTAACATAAAATATTGCCAAGAATTAGAGAAAATATTTTTCCCATATTATAAAATAATGGAAGAAGTTTCCAGTGAAATTAATTTAGTGCATGTTGGTGAGATTTAGCAAAGAAGTTTAAAATGTGGTAACGTTAGAAAGACCTCAAAACATTAATAATTTGCTTACTTTCAGATATTGCAGTAAGTAAAAAGGCATGCAGAAAAAAAATACAGCAAAAAAAGAACAATCCCAGAGATCTTCAGACCCTTTGAGAAACTAATGTGGGAGTGCAGTGAATGAAATTATAAACTGATATAAGATTTAAAAGTTCCTCTTGCTATAAAAAATTTATATAAAATTTCCCTTTGCCTCCATCTCTTAAATGGCTAGTGTAAATATTTATTCTTGTCAGTCATGAAAATGTTTAAAATAAATCGCTTGATTATTGAAAACCTGTATTTAATTATCAAAAGATTTGATGTAAGTTCATTTTTTTTTTGTAAAAACCTTTTGTGGTGGTAATTAAAAATGCATGATTCATTATTTTTATATAAGAAGATTATGCAGTTAAACATAGATTCATCCTACCTAACTTTAGGTACTTAACTGAACCACCTAAGATAGATAGAACAGTTGTTCTCCGGAGTTCACCCTGCTGACAGGTGTTTATGGAGGGTCATTTGAAACAATGAATGTCATCAATTTAGTGTGCTGTGTGGCAGGTTGAATTTGGACTCTTGCCACTACTACCTGGAATTTCTTCATGATCCAAGAGTTCAAAACTTAAGAAAAAATGTTAGAAATAATTACACTTGTGAATATTAGTTGATCAGAGAATTACTGGGAGTTGCTAGTGATGTGCGGTTGAAAAACAAATGACAGCAGGATCCATAAGCTGTAGCATTTTCAGCACAGCTCAGAGGAAATGTCGTTACCAGGATTTGTCCATCTTGCAGAGTACTACATAAAAATCTCACCAGTCAGAAAAGACAAAGTGAACGATGTATTGAAAAGTGACCCTTATGATAAAAAGAGTGGAAATCCTTTCTTATGAAAGCAGCCAAAATACTTTGGACTTTTCATCTTAAACAGTGATGAGCTGACATGATTTCTTTCGATACACTCATCAGAATTACTGCATCTGAGTAAAAAATACTAACCCAAAATATCTGTATAAGAACAACTGGAAACAATTCATCCAATTCTATATTTAGGCTTCAAATTAAAGATTTCTAATTTTCAGAAAAGTGAGATTCTATAACCATTTTCTAAATATCCTGAAGACAAAAGCTTAGTGCCTTAATAATGGAGTTTATAAAAGACATTGCAAAATATATTTGCTTGAATTAGTGAAGAACAGGATCTAATACCACACTCTTTAGGCTTCCTGTTTTCAAGAAAATCCACCTTTGATGATGAACACTATGATGTTACGATTTAATAGATTAGATATTGCAGAATGATTTGAAGCTGTGAATTCCCTACAGTCTCCAAAATCATCAGTAGGACAAGTTTTCCATGGAAAGAAACTCATCTTCTGGAATTTTCCAAAGCTAACTAAGCTTCAGGAGTAAGGAAATGCATCTTCACCTTCAGGTTGCTGCTCTCTCCCTTCGATCTCCAGCTCTTTATTTTGAACTGACTTACAGAGAGAAACTATAATTCAAACCAATCCTTATACAGAATGTAAAATATTAACCAAGTTCCTTATTTATTTCTCTGTGCAGTCTCAAAGGCCTCCAGCTCCTTGCTTGGCTGGTTTTTAAATAGTGGATGGTCATGATCTTGAAAAATTGTCCTTTATGCGGACAGGAGTGGGATCTGTGCAAGGTAAAAAGAATACTGAGGGTGGGAAGACTTCAGGTTCTAGGCCCTTCATTATGACATGTTTTATGAGATTTAATTCATATGGACGATCTCAGCAACATGATAAAGAGAGATCAGAGAATACTTACTTACATTATGTCCAGTAGGGTTGCTGACTGGAAGTCAAGTCATTATGGAATCAGGTTTGGCAAACTAAATCCTGGTAAGGTTTGAAATAAAACATTAGCTCTTCATTTCACTGGCTTTTGTTGGCTGACCAAAGGCAGAGAAATACAACTTTATTATGAAGCTTTATTTTGTAAGGCATGTGGGAACATTTAAACATGAAACATGTATCAATAATTGTCTAAATTGCACACCAACTTGTAAATATTACAGCTCTTTGTACTGTACTTATGGAATCCAGCATACTTGTACTATTGACTGTATTAACTATTACTGAGTTAGGAACAAAGCAAAATGTTGAGTTATATTGAGTTAGGAACAAAGCAAAATGCACATATGACACTGAACTCTACCATTTCAGATTCCACGATGAGAATCTAAACTCAATTTCATACCCAATTTCAGGAAGATTCACAACCAAATAACAAGAATGCCAATAGTAAATATAACAAAGAATTAACAGGAAAATGAAAATATCACCTGAAGCAAAAATGACAACTGTTATTTTTTTAAAGGCAATTATTTAAGTATCTCTATATGACATATCATATGAAACACAGTATGGAAAATATCCAGTGCAAACATTTGTTGGTTTCTATTGCAAACATCGTTAAAATAGAAACACAAAACTAAACAGAGAAGTTTCTCTTGAACCACTGGTAATCTGCTTTTGCCTCTCCATGCCCTTATTTGAAGACATATATATTTGAGAGCTTATTTGCATTGTACCTTTTCAGATGTATTTCAGCAATAACAGTATTATTACAAGAAGATTAAAGCCTGCTAAACTGTTTATGCTAATGATGTTTTTATTGTGAGTAATGACTTGTTTCCCTTTACTGCTCCACCTTTCTTATCTCTTTAAGTGTATTGTAATGGATTGTAGTATTGATAGGATTACTTCTACAAGGCAGTAAATTCCATCTAGGAGGAGAAACTGTTTATTTAGACCATTTTTAAATATTTTCTGAAGGGTGGGTTTAAAATACATGAATCAGATTCTTATGTTCAACTTAACTTTGATTCATGAATATTCTGGGGGATTTATCCTAGTAAAAATATAATCTTCAGGTTTCCCCAGATATCACAGATGCCAAAGCTACCAACTACTTCATTTCCTAAGTGTTATTTGTCACCATCCCTGAAGGTATTTAAAAGACGTGTAGATGTCTGTTGGTAGACATCTTTGTCAGTGACAGTGGACTTGTCAGTGTCATGGACAATGGGATTGAGTGAGCCCTCAGCAAATTTGCCGATGAGACCAAGATGTGTGGTTTGGTTGATACAATGGAGGAAAGGAATGCCATGCAGATGAACCTTGACACGCTTGTCATGCGGACTGATGCCAACCTCATGACCTTTAACCATGCCAAATGCAAGGTCCTACACCTGGGTCAGAGCAATCCCAGGCACAGTTACAGGCTAGGCAGAGAAGAGATTCAGAGCAGCCCTGCGGAGAAGGACTTGGGGGTGCTGGTCGATGAGAAAATGAACATGAGCCAGCTTCAGTGTGCGCTTGCAGCCCAGAAAGCCAACCGTATCCTGGGCTGCATCAAGAGGAGCGTGACCAGCAGGTCGAAAGAGGTGATCCTGCCCATCTACTCTGCTCTTGTGAGACCTCACTTGGAGTATTGTGTGCAGTTCTGGTGCCCTCAGCATAAAAAGAACATGGAACTGTTGGAACAAGTGCAGAGGAGGGACACAAGGATGATCAGGGGACTGGAGCACCTCCCGTATGAAGATCGGCTGAGAAAGTTGGGGCTTTTTAGCCTGGAGAAGAAAAGGCTGCATGGAGACCTCATAGCAGCCTTCCAGTATCTGAAGGGGGCACATAGAGATGCTGGGGATGGACTCTTCATTAGGCACTGTAGTGACAGGACAAGGGGTAATGGGTTAAAACTTAAACAGGGGAAGTTTAGATTGGAAATAAGGAGGAAATTCTTTCCTGTTGGGGTGGTGAGGCACTGGAATGGGTTGCCCAGGGAAGTTGTGAATGCTCGATCTCTGGCAGTGTTCAAGGGCAGGTTGGATAGAGCCTTGGTGACATGGTTTAGTGTGAGGTAGGGGAGTTGGAACCAGATGATCTTAAGGTCTTTACCAACACTAACCCTAATGATTCAACATTAATGACTCTATGTGGCATACAAGGACATGGATTAGTAGTGAGCTTGGCAGTGCCAGGTTAATAGTTGGACTTGAAGACCTCAAATGTCTTTTCCAACTTAAGTTATTCTATGATTCTACGATTTTTATAACTATCTGGTTACGTAATACAGAGAAGACAGACAAGACTTTTCTCAGAGATGCACAGGAATGGGACGAGGGCAAAAGACAGGATGGAACACTGTAAATTTCAACTGGATGTGAATATTTATTTATTTTAAGCATTGGGATGGTCTAAAACAGAACGCGCAGAGACATTATGGCATCTGCATTTTTGGATTTGTTCAATGCTCAATAGAGAAGTTCATTCGGTTACACCTGCTCTGAGCAGGATATTAGACTTCATAATCTTTGGTCCATCCTGAACTACTCTAAAATCTTATGCTCACTCAAATACTTTCAGGACCTATTTCCTTTATGCAAGGGTCTGTTTGAAGAAAACTTATAAGAAGGTGGTTATTTGCAAATGTTTTTCCCCTATCAAACTGGGTTGAAATTAGCCAAGAGACTGGGCATAGAGTTTCAGAGAGAGTAATGGTGTAAATCATATTCCACAGAAAAACAAGAAAAAAATGAAGTTTCATCAAATGTTGGCATGCTTTTCTTCAGAATAGCCCCATACAGGTTATATTTAACTTTCTTCCATCTGAAAAAGTAAAAGATTCAGAGAACAAAGCTTCATTGTTGAGAATATTCATTTTGGACTTTATTAGCCAAGTCCCAGTCAAAGCTTTCTTTGTGAGGTATTGAAAACTTCTTATTCTCTTACAAAACACTGTAGAAACAAAGACTGCACATAAGGGGATAAGGAGACCAAAACTCAGCTGACTTTTTCGGTGCAGCTCCAAAACAAACTACAGATCAGATTCACAGCTGGTGTCAATCAGACCAGTACATCTAACCATCAGATGAGCATTCGGTCCCATATGCAAAACTAAACAATAAAACCTGTTTAGAGAAGAGAAGAATTAATATGACAGCTTGAAAACAGTGCTTCACACATTTTGACAAAACTTCTTTGTGGGGTATATATTTCATCACAGCTTTAACCCTGGAAGACCTTATGTGCTAGAGACTAGTCTTTTGGCCATGATAGGTCACATAGCCCTTTCATATAGGTATTCCAGAGCTGGATGCCTCAGCCTCTGCCTCACCATGTTTAGAAGACATCAAACATCATCAACATGGGTGTCACCATAAACCTGTTTCATCCTGGCTCCTATAGCAGAGACCACAGGAGGGATTCACACTGTGCAGCAAAGAAGTCTGTTGTCGGAGTGGCAAGATACATGCCCCATCACCAGTATCTGTTCCAGGTCACAAAATAGATACCCTCCAATAGTGGTTTGATGGTGGTTTGTAGATGCATTTCATTAGTCTGGCAGCCCAGATTTGCTAAATGGCAGGGTGCTGGCTACCTTAGCTTCATGCATAGTGGAATATTAGTGTCAGTGTCAGGCTTCATGTAAGACAAGTATTCAAGAAGAAGAAAAGGCCAAATCTGTGGGGTTTTGGTTTTCTTTACAGTCAGACTACACAGTCTAAATAGCAATTATATACTATTAACAATAGTAAACTCAAAGGCAAAATATAGGTAAGCTTCCTTACATGATAAGATAAATGAGAAGGCAATTCAATTTGTATTTCAAAATCAATTTGTTCAGTAATAGACACTGAATAAACCAAAACCACCTAAACATATTTTTAATTCACTCATTAAAATCTAATAGTGTGAAAATATCCATTTTGGATGAAGGATGAGCTGACCGGAACTGTAAAACACTCAGTTTTATGAGCCTGCTTTACCAAATGTGCTGAAGTTTTTATGTGGACTAAGCAAAGCAGAACATGAACATACACATCCCCATAATCTATCAAGTACGGGTCTCACAGGTATGAAGACCATATTAGCTGGATCTAAGAAGGTAAGTCAGCAAACCTGTCAACTCTGTGCTTGTTTCTTCCTTCCTGCCCCTTGTACGCTCCCAATCAATACCTTCCACACCCTCTGTCTTGCAGACACTTCACTTAGAACCTGTCATTAAAAAAATCTTTGAAAAAGTCTTTGCCAAAACTAGGAGGGCTGGAAATCTAATTCAAAAATACAAAGAAATCAGGAAACTTTGTGAAGAAAAATGGCTCCAGAAGGTAAATCTTTTGCTATTCAAATGTGAGATCCATAGTGAAAGTGAGAGACTTCACAACAAGTGCAGATATATTCCTCTTACTGAAAGCAGCCGTCATTCATCATAATGTGTGAGGAAAAATTAGTATTCTTTCAACATGAAATTTTGGTGTAAGAAATCTGTATGTGCTTTATGTTTTAAAGGCTGATTAAAAATCTTGATGGTAAAATTATCTACAAACACAGATATAATAAATCCAAGACCAAAATACATCATTCAAGCCAGAGATCCATTTCTCTGTATTTAAAGTCACACAACTGTAAAATGAAACTCTTAGATAAAGCGCTTAAAGGCTGCTTTTTCTAACCTCAAGCTGGACCCAGATTCTTTACTAAGTATCTATCTAAAAAACAATATACTTGATATTGCCGCCAGGATAGTTTTACTGTGCACTTTATCACAGCTGTATGTATGAAGCAACTGCCGGTTTTAATTTCAGGTTTCCTCAACAACACAGAATTCTATCACTTAAAAAACCCCCTAACAAACAAAACACAAGGAAAACCACTGGATATGCTTATTAATAGGTATGTTTCAGTAGCTATTGTAGGTTTCCCAATACTAATACCTGTCTTAACATATACCACTTCTGACCCTCTAGTTAAGCTCTCCATGTGGCTAGGTTAATGAAAAGTCTCTTGAGTAAAGGTTATCAACAGGATTTCTGCCAGCAGTGGTAAATAAAATTGTTTCCAAATACATAAAAAGTGGTTTTTTATTTAAACAGGAACAAAGAAAATAGGGATATTTTTCTCTGATTTTTGAGTCAGTGTTGTAGAAGACTTGCCATTCACTACCCAGGAGATGCTGTGAGTTGAATCAGGGGACAGGAGGAGCATTTACTGAATTTGATTGTTTCCCAGCATTTATGAAAGGGACTGTCTGAGTCCAATTGCAAACAAAAACTAGCTCCTGTCTCAGGAGCTTATGTGGAACAGGAGAAATCAAGCTGCGAGTTACAACTCAGCTGAAAATTGCTGAGTTTTGGAGTCTGAAACAATTTGGCTTCACTTGCGCACTTATTGCAGTTAACATTGCATTCAAGTGTGCAAATTTATGTGTCTGCTAGTGTCCTGATGACAGGAAGACAGCAACTTTATTTTCAGAGTTTAAAAGGGTGCATACTTTTTTACTGCATGGTAATCAGTTGCGTGCACTATGACATAAAAAAGATGGAAGGAAAGAAACATTAGCTTTACTGTGAACTAACGTGTGTGATGCATGCATTTCAGCAGCACCCGGGCTTACTCTCACCCAACAGAATTGATTCTAATGCAAAAGAGCAGAACTTGTTGAATGCACTTGGGCACCCAGTCCAAGTGTTGAAATGGCAGGCAGTGAGCACAGCTACCTCCTCGGGGAGGCACTTAAAGGCCTTCAGGGCTTAAGGTCTGCAGTGAGCACCTAAGAAGATGCCCTGATCTCTGTGGAGGATAAGGTGGATGTTGAGCCATGCCAACTCTGTTATTATTCCCAAGTGGCTGTTTCCTGTTCTCCCTAATCTCAGTCAAGAATCACTAACAGAATTCATGCCAAGAACTCCATTTATGCATTAGATTCTGTGCGGTTGTCAAAATAACATTCAGGGTTTGGAAAAGCCTCATGAGAATTGCTTAATGTTCTTGGAGGAGGAGGGGAAGTGAAGAAGGACTTAAAGAGCTTCAAAGCCGTTGGCTGCTATGGGAGAGGGTACTGGGATGTTAGGTTTTCCACTGAGACTTTATGATTTCTAAGGAGGTGGTAATTGTTAATAAATAGAAAAGGCTTACGTTTGTTTCCTATAAAAAAAAGGAACAATAACAGGAAAAGAGGGGATTTGAGTTATATCTATAGGTGAGTCTGCAGAAGATGGAAAATACAAGCTGACATCCATGTACAAAAGACCCTTAAATGGGATCTGGTAATTGGAGCATCTATAATCCATCTGCTGGACACACAGAGAAGCAAAGAGTTCAGTAAGGAACATTTTATGTCTGTCACACATCAGGTTTTCTAAACTTTTGCAAGTGTTATTTCAGATTTCATGGATAAGTATTGCTTGTTCTTGCTGTAGTGTGGGTTGAATGAAAGGTGATTTCAGGGTAAAGGACAACTTCAGGGTAAATAGCTAACACCAAGGCATCATCCCTGTGCAGTGGAAATTCTTGTAACCACAGACCTGGATTGCTCCTCTGACACCTGTCACTTTGCCTCTGAGAGAACGGATTGGCACAAGGATATATGTCAAGTTGCAGGTTGACATATTAAAAGTCCTACATAGAGAGCAAAATCAGTTCACCTAAAACAAATACCCACAGCTCGTCAGCTGAATATTTCTGCATACTTCACTGACTAGATCTCCACTGACTGCAGTGAGAACTTAGATGCTCTGCAGACACAGAGACAAAATTACACCCAAGATATGCATTGGACAGATGCTCCACAGGAGCTGACAGAGCAAGCAAAGGAAGAGCTCTCTTTCAGCAGCCAGCATTTGCTAAAAAAAATCTTTCTGGCACTGGCAAAGTGCCTTGTGAGGAGCATCAGTAAAGTCCAAGGGCCTTAAATGACTGTAAAACTGCAAATAAGCACATGCCTACGTAAATCACTATGGCGCAAAAAGCCCTGAGCTGGTGGTGACTGAGTGTCTTAAAGAGACCAACGCAGTTTCGTGGCTTTAGCAGGGCTGGGGCTGAGCAAGTCAGTCATTCCTTTTAGAAGGGTGCACTAGTATGACCACAGTGCCACCGTAACACTACGCTGTTGATCTGGGCTTCAGTTTCATATTTCTGCCTGGCACCGCTCTGCAGTACACAGGCACGTCCATTTGGAGACCTTTAACTCCACTGTGATTTATAAACACATCCTGTGTTTCTGCCAGAAAGTGGGCACCAAAATATCTCAACTCTGAAAGCTCTGAGCAGCCATGGGGTGATTTCCTATGTGAGGAAGAGCACATCTGATGTACTACAGAATGAAAGGCAGGAGAAGCCAGTACCTGTTTAATCATGCTATCATAGCCGTCAGTCCCAGAGTCAGAAATAAGGACAGATGAGGAGGCTTCAGTTCATGAGTCTACTAATCTGTTTCTTAAGAGAACACTTTTCTGCTAGTGAATTTTTACTGTGTTGCTGAAGACACTTAAATGCTAGTTTAAATAAAATGGAACTCCATCTCCCCCTCTTGAAACCATCTGATTACTGAATAAAAGAGGAGCAATTCCTTCTTTTGCCCCTGGGAGTGATATCTAGGCCAAGTGTCTTTTAGCACTGTAGAGGCTCCTCAGCATGAGCATCAATTCCCCTCAGTCTCCACTGTGCAACCTTTTTAACAGGATGAGTCACTGCACATGTATATCCAGGCTGCAAGCAGCCCTCTTCACACAGTCTTGGGATAGGGCTACATGCAGCAGCCGCTCTATTTCTGACCTTGTACAACATATCCTTCATCCTGTAGGTATGCCAGATTTACTGTTTGGGTACAGAATGATTCTTGATGCGAGAGAATCAGGAGATACCAGATAGTTTTGTGTATTAACAGTGAGTGGATCTGGTAGTTGCAAAAGGTTCTGTATTTGCATGGCACATACACAATGAATCCCACAGCCTCCCAGATAATGAAAGCCCAATAGCACGTATGCAGACTGGGCACCTGATATACATAACATTCCTTCAACTCATGTGCCAGATGATAGAGTATGGGTAGAGTAGAAAAACCCCACAGAAAATGGTCTCTGGAAACAAGCTGGTCTTGCCACCAGGACAAATTTTGTGCTGTCCTATTACCTAATCTTGGAACAAGAGAAAGATTTAACATCTCTCATTCTAGGCAGGATGTTACTTAGAAGTTAGCTGTCTCCCTACCTGTCTTCTGTCTGAAGTATCTGGTTTACATTGGACTGACATTACTGTGGGATACATTGTAATTACTTCCAGGTACAAGTCTTTCTAGCCTAAATACCTAGGGTAAGGAAGTCAGTCACCGGCTGTGTTTGCCAACAGCTTTTGAACATATTGGCTAACTTCACCTTAGCCTGATTCTGAGCAACAGTGCTCACACTATAAAATTCCTATACATTCTGAGAAAAGTTGCAGGCAGTGAGATTTAGAAAAGTCTTAATCATAAGGAAATTTCTAAGAGAAAAATAGTGCCTTTCAGCACAGCAAACTCAGAGTGTGTCTCTGAGCAGAAAGGAGCCAAGCAGAAGGTAAATCCTGAGAAAATGAAACTTTGTTCTAAAGGCAATGACATATTCAGCGGGACAAAGCATTAGGCCGGCCAGCTACGAGCATGGCACTGTTGAGGATGGGCATAGCAGGAGTCTAAAAATGTCATCAAGCAAGTGATGAGATCCTGTGATGGGAGGAGCTGTTTGTTTAATGTGGTTGAATACAGCAGTCCATATCAATTCACCACAGTACGTAACATGGCTTTGATACAAAGAGCGGAGTCAAATGCTGCATTTCAGCTCCAGCCCAACTCCTATTTACTTTGACAACTGGAACAGAGAAGACTTAGTTCTTGTGTGGTCTAATGCTATTTAAGTAGGATGTTGTGCCACTTTCTCATAAGCCAGAATGATAATTTGAACACACAGGTAATAATAATGAGCAGCTTATCTACAGAGGTTAAGGAAAGATTGCTGGAAAATGAAATTGAGGAAGTGATTGCAAACACTGATGCAGGGAAGAAGGTTTTGACAAACAGTGTTGGTACATTTTTATTTTAAGGACAATGAAAATTTACCTCATCTCACCTCTATGCTTGATCCTTCTTGTGCTAACTTCAATAGCTGCCAGAATAGGACAAGAATGCAGTGTATGGGAAAATCTGCAGTTATGATGAATTTTCATTTTACACAGTTCACTGAAAGGTGCCAACCAGTAGTAGGTAGTTACTTTCACTGAGATTGCACAACATGTTTTCTGTTTAACGTAGGATCCCAAAGCAGCAGAGCTCCGGAGGGACATCAGATCCCAGTGCTGCCTGCTAATTAGGAGTCTTACAAATGTAGGTCACAAAAACAAAAGCAAAGCTTTTCCGGGAGAAGACAAACGTGTGATTTGTGAATGAAAAGGCAGGAAGTTTTAAAAGTGAAACAAGTAAATTCAATCAGGCTCTTCTTACAAATGAAAGAAGTGTAAAATTCTCTAGGACTTGAAGGGTAGGGAAGATTTTGTTAACCCTTGGTTCTTCCAGATAAACTGAAACTCCAGGCAATTAGCTCTTAGATACTTCTTTTCCAGTGCTTATCAGAATGAGGAATTTCTTTTAGAAATATCAGCTCATCACAGGGCCAACTGTTACACAGAAACAATACGAAAAAGGAGACATAATCTCTTCTTCCCTTAGCTGTGGCTAAAGTAGACTTTGTTAAATACAGCTGTAGTCTTGCTCTCTCATGCAGTATCAGGTACACTTCAAATCCGTTGTTGCTTGATTATTCAGATATTTCAAATTTTCTTTCATTGTGGAATATGTTTTTAGGTTAGTTGAGCATTTTCACATGTGAAGGTCCTTCAATGGGGGAAAAGTGAGGGTTTGTTCTTAACCAAAATGTAATGTTTCCACTATGTGACTTGAAGATGAAATCATTCTCTCCTTCAGAAAGACTGATGAGCTGCTTGATTGTACAACCTTATGGATAATAAAAGGTATACTAGAAAAGAGTTTACAGTACTATGGCTCCAATCCACACATATGTAACAGCCTTGCTGAATAACTGCCTGTTATTAAAAATCTAACAATCCAGCTTTCCCTTTACTGAAGTCAATATAACAGTCTTTTCTCTTACTCAATTAAAATATAGGTTTATTTACCAAGAAAAGTGAATCTGAACCTGAAATCAAATCAAAAGCAGTCATTGCATCCCTTCATATGTACAATTACATGTATTTTTAAGCCATGCCTTCCTTACCAACAAATGTTTTTAAATATACACATTTTTAATCTTGATGAATGTCATGGATAGATAGCAAAGCACAGCAGGATTTCCATTTGTCCTGCAGTAACAATGGACTTGAATGAAGACTTAGGGTATCAGAGAGACCTTCTGCTCTAACTCTTTTGCTGAGCAGATTTTTTTTGCAAATATGCATTCAGTGTAATTTTTTCCAAGAAATTGTTCTTCTGAATTCCTTTACCCTCATCTGTTTAGTTGCACAATGTAATTTTAAATTATAACCATTAAAGGCCATTGGTAGGCCTCTTATAAGCTGTAGTAGCCCTCCCCTCACAGGAGTTTCTTCAATAGCTTAAAATATTTATAGTCAGAATATCACCTCTTATCAGTATAGAAAAAGAAAAACTTGGTGACTAGATCCTTAAATACCTAAAAAACCCCCACCACTTAACCTTTTTTTTAATCCCTATTAAGACAGTGATTTAGCATCCAAAGTCTTTTCTAGAGCCCAGTGTTTATGGGTTGCAACAACAGACAACTGGATTTCATTCTCTGCTATACCACAGCTTCTGATCTTGGGAAAGGTTCCATATCCCACAAATTCATACTTAAATTCTGCCTAAGTCCAAAACTGTGACCTTCAGAACCCACTGCTCAACTGCTGCCAACCATGGGGGCATATGCTCATACTGAGTGATTATCTAGCAAGACCTAAGTCATAACCATAGAACTGGGCTCTGCACAGAATGCAGCAGTTATGTGGCTTGGGATGTTTTTAAACTGATCCAAAGGAAAAGCTTTACTTTATTCAGTGGCTCCGTGATTAGAGATCTCATCCTATAAAAAGTCACCTCATTCCCTAAAAATGCCTAAGTACAGCATTCCTACAAAACTGGTGGGCATCCTGTCCATCACCCCCATGAAATGGACAGAGAAATTCTTCTGGATCATATGCTTACTTCTCTATAGCATATTCCACCCACAGGATTTGCCTTTGTAAAGAGCCTGTATCCTACTGACAGGATATACTCAATAATTTCCTTTATGTTTTGGGAGTCATACATGCATTATTGTCTTTAAGTCTGATTCTGAGCTATAATATATAGATAAATAGTTTGAGACACTTAATATTTTCCACCTGTAAAATCACAGGTGGAAAAAAATCTTACCAGCAAACACTGCAGAGATGACAAATTTCTTCCAAAGAAAGTTGCACGATTGCCATGTGCTGGCAGGAGCACCATCAAGAGAAGAAACTGGGGATGTAAATGAAAATCCACTAGATAAAACAGAAGGATGGAATTAAACTAAGATTTTACTATTTCAGAGGCGTTTAGTAAAACAAATACATATTTGCTTACCCCAAACCCAAAGATGTTTTGCAAAGACTTGGGATGCATATAGCAATTAGATGCTTATTGAAATTAAACCTTACTATCCTAAGAAATTTACTTTGAACAAATTGTTTAACAGTGAATAATGCTAATGACTGTAGATCTACTCATTATACTCATCAAATTACAAGCAATATCCTGCCTTCTTACTTTAAAATGTTGAATATGGGAGCAAAAAATATTTGTAACTGCTAATAAAAAAGGGAAATATATACCCTTAAGTGATAGGAATGTTATGCAAATAGAGAACTAATATAAGGTTAAAACAAAAGAAGCTTTCATTTTTATAGGAAACGTCTCAGGGAGAAAAAAAAAAAAAAGAGGAAAAATATTATTTTTGTAAGATAGTGCAACACAGCAGAACTTCAATTATAAAGAATAAAAGTGGTCTGTAGTTTTAGACTTTTGGGGCATTTTAATTGTGCCATATATTTTGAAACAACGTAACAGATTTTGAAGGATTAAAGTATAGTGGTAGCATCTTTCAAGTCTTTTTCTGGACATTTTCAGTGTTCATTCTGAATAAAAGTATTTCTCCTGAGAAGTCTGATCTTATTTTCCTCTCCCTTTTTTCCCCAACATTCTCATTTTTTTCTCAGACCAAACCAAGGAAAATGTTATCCATTTTCCCTCCCAGATGCTTACCCATCTCTCCCATCCTTTACTTTGATCTATTACTAACCTCTTCAATCATTGCTTAACCACAGAGCTGCTATTTCTTTTGAACTCGAACTTGAAAATAAACCGATGTACAGATTGGACTTTGGTGAACTATTTGCTTTCTTAGAGATTAATTTTGGAACTTCTGGTAGTCCAACTGGGCTTTTTCTTTCCATCTTAGATTTCAATGAGGATATGATTTCTTATGATAGAACTCCTTAAAAATGCAAACTTTTAACTGATCTAAGCCTAAGTAAATGATAAAATTATATTTTTACTTTATAACTGTATTTCACAATGTTTCTAAGTTTCATTTTATGTGAAGAAAATATTTTAACTTCTCTAATACAATTCCACAAGGTAGCATCCTCTGCATGAGGGAAAAAATACCTATTGTCTTCTCTGAAATATCCTCATAGCCCTTAAACCTTGAGCACCCTTTACAGAACTTCCTTCATTCCCTGTTCATAATACCTTGAGAAGCTGAGACAAGAGTTTTAGAAGTGAGGTATTTGAGTCTTTTCACCCACAACGTAAGATAAATTAGAATTACAGCTGTCGTTGGCTTTGAATTGTCATCAGAATATGTGGGAGAAGAAAAAGTGCCACAAGACAATTTGTTTTCCATCTTGCTTTATTCTTCTTCCTCACTGACTAATGCAATATTTTGGCAGCTTATTTTTGTCAAAAGCATATAAAAGTTTTTAAATGTCTATTTATGTGTTTCTCATCTCATGCAGTTGTCCCTTGTTTCCCCATTCTGGATGTATCTCTTTCGAGGGAATCACATGAGCACATAAGTTACACATGAACTAATTTAAGTCCATTAGAAATATGTGCTAAATAATCCCCCAGCCACTCAGATATTCAAACATGGGGTGTTATGTTAAACCTCATAATTTCTCCCTACATTACAGGTATATACGATTTTCATTTTTAATTTCATGATCGTATTTAAGTACGTCAAGTATGTTGTAGAATCAGTCACAGAATGGTTGAGGTTGGAGGAGACAACCAGAGGTCATCTAGTCCAACCTCCCTGCTCAAGCAGGGTTACCTAGAGCACGTTATTCAGGACTGTGTCATATCTCCAAGGAAGGAGACTCCATAACCTCTCTGAGCAGCCTATTCCAATGCTCAGTCACCCTCACAACAAAGAAGTTTTTGCTCATGTTCAGGTGGAACTTCCTGTGTTTTACATTATGTCCTTTGCCTCTCATCTTATTGCCTGGAACCACTGAGAAGAGTCTCTCCACATCCTCTTCACACCTTTCCTTCAGATACTTATATCCACTGACTAATCCCCCCTGAGCCTTTTCTTCTCTAGGCAGAACAGGCTCAGCATGTCATCCACATAGAGACAATAAGATTTACAGAAAACAGAAGATTTAACTGGATGAAAGCTTGATTAAACTAGTATTAAAATTTTACCTAAACAAGTATTAAAAGTTTGCATAAGCAAGCAGATATAAAAATATAAGGTGAATAAAAAACGCAACTGAAACTCAAAAGAAAGTTTAGAAATATCAAACTTAGCATAGTTGTTTGTGATTTTAGTGTGAAAATGTAAGTAGAAAATAATTGTCTCATCTAGACACGCAAAACAACTCCAATCTCACTTTGTAGTTTTCTCAGATACTTTTTATTGCAATTGAGATTTTGAAAAAATGCTGTTCAAGTAACTCAGACTTTTAATCACTTCTTGCACTTGTAAAGAGATGATCCCATTAAACTTGGTAAGGATATCTTTCCTAATGTCAGCTGAAGATTATACTGTCAAAATTTCTTTACTGTGATGTCCGTATTGACAAGTTCTCAAGAAGAAGAGATTAGGAGGCTTACAGGATCATTCTTTAGGAGTTTCTACCATTGACCTAACCTTGTTCACACTATTGATTATATTATTTTTTTTTAACCCAATTAACTATATTTCACTTACAGTCACTATTCATATAGGGGCAATTATTGGGAGGGAACCTCTTGACACAAGCTCTTTAAAGCCATCCTTTTTAGTTCTACTCGGAGCCTGAAGGAAAGCTCTCTGATGCATCTATTTCATCTGGTTTATCACTTCTTTTGCTTACTGAAGGTTAGGGGAAATTTTTATGCAGTTTTTTTGACACCCTAGCAACATGTAGAACAGTTCTTTTACCTATCAACTTTTACAGGTACCTTCTCACAGAAATATAAGGTTCATTCTTCAAGGCACTGTTTTTGCAAAATTAGAATGAATTTGCACACAGCCCACTCTAGCTGGGGCATTTGACAAAATGCTGATCTGCAGTTTATTCACTTATAAACATACCTAGTATATGTTTTTGTCCCTATTTGCTCTTTCACACATGGATTATTGTGGGCTAAGTCTAGAAGACATTCTCCTTTATGCTCTTTATCTTTCAGTTAGAATAATTTAAGTAATTTTCATACATTTGCATACTTGGGTTGTTAGGGGCTTGCAGGGGAGAAGACTTCCTGTCACTTGAGTTGGAAAGTCCTGTATGAAACAGTTGTGGTTCAGCTGACACCTGAGGGCTTTCCACTCCTGAATTACTGTGGGACCTTTCCAAGTACAAAAGTTCTCCTTCTGAACATGCTTTCCCCTAAAATTTCCTGCAATATCAGAATAATTTTTTTGTTGTATATTCTGAACTGTTTGTACTGAATGTCAGTCAATGGGCCGGCCTCACTGCATGATGACTGTTTTGCTGGACATGTAGTTAATCCTGCTCTTAATAAATAAGTAGAGAAAAATCTATCCCTGAATTCACATGAACTCTTAACCATGAGCAGGTATCTATGTCTGTAAACAATGATATCACTTTCTTCAGATAAAAATTTCTCACCAGCAGCAGTTTTCCTCTCCAAGGGGTCCCTCAGGGTCTGTATAGATGTATCATTATAAAAGAAGACCTTTCATAGAATCATAGAATCAGAAAATAGTTTCATCCTTTAGTTTTGCTTGCTGGATATGTGCCTTTGATACCACAACAGAATTAGACTGTCTTTTCATAGTCTGTGTATATATCAGCCTTCAAACTTCTGTGAAAATAAAAAGGTACATATGAATTGCTATATTTGACAAAGCCTGAAAAATTACAAGATTCTTCTGCTGACAGGTTGTCAATGAGCCCAGACATTTTCAACTAGATCAGGTTGCTCAGAACCACATTCAGTGTGGACCTGAATGTCTCCAGGGATGGCACAACCACCACCTCCCTGGGCAACTTGTTCCCGTGTTTCAACACCCTCATTCAACTTGTAAAAAAATTCTTCCTCACATCCAGCCAGTTTAAAACCACCACCCCTCATCGTATCACAGCAAGCTCTTCTTAAAAGTCTCTTCACATTTTTCTTATAGGTGCCTTTTAAGAACTGAAAGGCTGCAATACGGTCTCTCTGGAGTCTTCTCCAGGCTAAACAACCACAACTCTCTCAGTAACATGAGTTACTATTCTCAGAGTCATCTCTGTAGTCAAGACACCTCGTATAAGATGAAGGTGTTATGATTCAAGAATGACTCAGATACTGAAAAAATGACTGATTCTTAGAATCTGTATACTTTGGGCCAGACTTTCCACTGCATTGGTCCAATGTTACACTGACAGGAGGACAGAGGAGTCTAAACTGGCATGGCATTACTATATGGCAGTAAAAAACTAGAAACATAAAATAAAGGTCTATGCAAATCTTCACACTGTCCTAGGTACAGAAGTGAATGTGTATTGCAAGCCAGACTCCTGAGAAAAATAAACAAGTACTGAAACCCGCCAACCTAACTATTGAAATTGTACCTTAATATTAGCAAAGAATATAGACAACTCAGCTGTTCAAAATAAGTCATGCAGTAAATCTGTCTAGACTGTATTACTATTTGGAACCTGTGCCATTTTTCCTGTACAGGAAGAAAGGTACAACACTACAGTATGGGAATGATGAGATGATAACTGTCACAAGAGTGGATCAGAAATACACTCAGACAGCTAGTAGAAGATGACAAGCTGCTCTCCCTAATTTTGCTGCAGTCCACAGGGCTGCAGGTACATTACCTCCCCTTCATCCATTCAGAGGTGATTGCAGTGTGCTGACATAATCCTAAAGGCATATAAATCAAAACCATTTCTACCAAACTTCCAAAAAACATATTTTGCTAACTTAGCTAATCAGAAAATATTTGATAACTTACAGCTGTTTATAGCTAACAAAGCTCCAAATTATAATAAATAAATACAGAAAAATATGGAGACGTTTTCAAGCATCTCAGTGAAAACAACAATTACTGAAATTTTTATCAAAATAATTTTCATTTTTCAGAGGTTTCATAAGAAAGGAGCTATAACTTTAATACAAAATAGCTGTACATTCAGCTGAAGTACATAGAAAATCAGGACAATTTGCATTCTTCACTGCCAAATGTAAATCTGAGAAATTAAACAGCTACTTCTCAACACCTTGATTCACCTCTTGATAGACAGGGATTGGTGTAGCCTCAATAGGTAGCAAAATTCAATGTGCAGCCCAGGATGCCATGTTTAACACTATAGTTTTTCACGTAAGCTGCCACACTGGTAGGTTCCATCCTGTAAAATGATTATTGTCTCCTGCTATATCAAATACTTTAAACTGCCATTGAGGTTAGGGAACTAAAGGCAGTCAGTATGCTGTGAGGTGTCCAGCATGTTAAGGATGAAAAAGCTTGTAATATATGTTACTATCAGACTTTCTGTTTGAAGCTCACATGGTTTCAGTACAGTATCAGTTCTCTCCTTTTTTTTTGTAGCTGTGTTTTCAGAGGACAAAGATATATCTTTAAGAAAGCTGCAGACCTCTAATATGCACTTGTAAAGAAATAGCTTAGATGGGGCCACATTTTAAATTTGGCATTATTTCTAGACTTGACTCAGAGCTGCTGCAGGAACCTTGCTTACAGGGATGACAGCGAATGATTCACTCAGTGCTGTTTTGTTGATCCAGCTGTAGGGCTGAATTAGACAACAGACTTCTAGAAAGACAGAAAAATATAAATTTACAGCAGACAGTGACATGCCTTGGATCCACCAAGATGACTCACATTCTTGCACTGAGCAGTAACCCTTGTCTTAGCCAGTTCACAAATTAGAATGATTAATCAAGCATGAAAAAGGCTGGAATGACTAGCAAAATGCATCCCAAATAACACCTAAATCCCTCCAAAAATACTTGCGAGGTTTTTAATGTATTCATAACTGTTATGGTTTCTTCAGCCTATACCCTGCCACTGCTGTACTTGCTTGTCACAAAATATAACTACAATAAAGGATAACAGACATCTAACTTCAAAGTAATATTTGCAAGGTTTTCAACACATTTGACTGCAAATATCCATGTCAGCTTTGAGTCCAGAAATTTCTCAGAAAATTGCATATTCTATAACCATCCTTTTTCAGTTTTGTTTTATGCTACACCTGTTTTTTATATCTTCGTCCAGCTCTTACTATATTGAATAGATTAAAAAGGTATAAACCTGGTCATCATAAATGAGACCATCCATCAAAACAAAAAAATATTGATGAAACAGTAGCAAGTAGCAACACATGTGAACTATCTGTAGCTGAAATATACCACCCTGGTGATGTCTGGGACCAGAAAACACAGTTCAGAGATCAGGTCACTATCAATTCATACAGATAATAAGATTGGTGGAAAAAAAAAAAAAATCACTGCATTTTTGTGGACAGATAAACATGAGGAAACTGCAATCTATACATAGCTACAGGCAGATGGTTTTATAGATTCACGCTGGAAAAGAGAAAAAGCAACTCTGTCAGGGAAGACGTATGCTGTGAATTATTCACTCAGCTCAAGTAATAAGTGGGGTCAGGGTAGAACAAAACAATACATTGATTTTTCCTTACAGAAAAGCAAGAATGTGAAGTTAGTGCAGGCATTCATTTGAAGTGTTACACCAAGCCCAGGGACCAGCTGCCTGCCCCTTGGATTAGGCTTCATTCTCACTCCCCATGTCCCTTGTACCAGGTCTACAGCTCTCAGACTGCTGACACTCGTCTCGTCTAAGCCTTGAAGGTACTTAAAATCAATTTGTTCCTCTGTTTCAGTGCACAAAGTTCCTCAGGAGTAGCATATCACTCACTTAAAGGTGTATTGGCTAAGGGGATGAAGCATCTATACTCCAGTGCAAGCTGATAAAAGGCACGAGGCAGCTAAATCTACCCTAGCTCCTTGGAGAAGCCTGATCCATTAGACATGCTCACTGACTTCCACACAATAGCCTAACAGAATAGACTAACATTTACAATACAGAAACTTATGCTTTTGACTTGTTTTGGCCAGCGGTAGTTTTGAATCCACAGGTCCCATTTTTAAGAAGGTGCTCTTTCTACAAGGCTGTGGAATAGCCCAAGGTGAAGGCTAGCCCCTAGCCCTGGAGACACTGAAGATGGGAGGTAGAGCAGAAGGGAAAGTCAGACTTATGGCACTAGAGCAAGACTGAGGCTGATGGAGATATAATCCAGGAAAGTTAAAATGTCTTCATTTTTTAGTAGCATAAGTTTGGATTCACAGTGTGGGTTATATAGAAGGACTCTAGGTCCCTGGAGATGGGGCATCAGCACTTTCTGAAAACATAACTCATTCAAACTCCCTGCAAAATTGTAAATATCCTGGTGTCTTTTGCTGTTACCCTTCCAGGCCTTCGTTTCCACTCTGTGAATCCTTACACGGTTTCCACACTTTTCCACTGACTGAATGCGCTGTTATCTGTCATAGCCAGGTACCATTATCATAATTCATAATCTAGCTCCTGACTAAACCATCTACTCTTACAAGAAGAGAGTGAAAGGCTGCTTTGACCTAGAGAAGCTCAGAAGAAACAAAAGGCATGAAGACAAATAGTAGGGCCTGGCTCAGTGGCTTGCTGTGGGCTCAACAGGAGTGATCACAGGAGAACCCCGAGACTCTGCCTTTCAATCTGATATTTTGGTGTCTAGCATTCATTTCTTCCTTCCTCTGTCTCCTTTGTTATGAAGCTTATACAGAGATGTGCAGTTGCAAACTTTACAAATCATAAGTTCTGAGCTTATCTTTATCTGTGTCATAGCTGACATGCTTGAAATTTCAAAAATGGGAACTGAACTGTTTTGGTTTGGGGATCTTTGCATTAGCTTTGTTAAAGAGAGTTGCATGGTGTATTATCTATTGTGTCACAAGCTAGACAAAGTACTTGCAACCCTGAATGAGTGAGGAGGGGGGTATATAAAGATTTTGTGCTACTTTGCATTATATTCCCACATGGACATAAATTCTGGACTTCAAAGTGTCTTTTCTGAGATTAGAGCTAGTGCAGTGACAGCTGCCAGGTTTTAAAGTACATAAATTGAATTTTGGACATTGCAATTGCATTTCTGACCACATCCCAAAGGCCTGAGAAGTGAAATGCTGGACTTGGACATAATTAATTCCATCGTGTTTTAGAAGAAAAATCTATTCACGAATAATATACATCTATCCTTTTCTGCTCTGTAAGGTACATCAAAATACCATCTATTGCCATTTAAGATATAACAGACTCTAGTGAATCAGACATTTGGAGCTTACACAAGCAGGCTACTGTTTGACCTAGTTTCATTACAAGCCTGAAACTGCCCATTACCCACTTAATGATGAGTAGGATGAAAAATTGAATCCAATCTACCTTGCAGGACTTGAAAAACCATCCAGACAACTCTTGGCAGAGGAAAGCAGCTCAAATTAATATGCCAGACTGTGAACTCCAGAGGCTGAGGGAGGAGCTGGCATACTCATTTCTGCCCCTTCCAGAGGTGCCAGGTCTTACTAAGCCCAGCTGTGGGGCAGGTATCTGGGTGAGGTTGTACATGACCTCACTAAATTCTCTTCAGCCTTCCTGCCAGAGTACATAGCTTTCCAGTCACCTTTCAAACAGCAGTGGGGTTGTCATGCCCAGGTTAACAAGCTCTGCTGTCTCAGCAATGCCTATTGACTTGGGCTTAATATTTCACTCACCATGATTGCTGTTTTCAAGGATGGTTCAGTGTCTATTACTTAGTACAGTCTATGCTATATATAGCTATACACTTAGCCATGAAATGATAAAATTAACTACACAAGCTCAAGCTCTCTTCCTTTCACCAATATAAGGAAGAAAAAAACCTCAACACTTCAGAGTCTCCCCAGCTATCAGTGTATGATGGAAATGTGTTTAAGGTTAAAGGCTTGTTTAAATCACTGGACAAATCAGAGTCTAACACTGATGAGAACAGATAGCCTATCCTAGATTTACACTAGTATAATTGAGGGCAGAATTTGTTCTGGGGTGTCAAACAAATATAACAATGAATTAAACAGTGCAACAAATTTAAAAGAAAAATGCTCATTAGTGTGAATAGAAAACCATCACAGCAGAAAAATGCCAGCACTTACTGCAGTACATCAGCTATTCCCATTAACATAGTAACTAACCATTTATGAATAGTATGATGCATGGCTAAAGAGAATACTGCAAAATGATAGCTCCCATCTCCATGACTAAATTCGAGTTCTTCACTGTCTTTATCACCCCGTCTCTGCTGACGTTTTATTGCATAATTTTGACAGTAAAAAAAGGTGAGGAAGAAAGACAAAGTTGTTTTGAATATAATAATACATGCATACATCAGTTGTACTGATCCTATGTATATAAAAAAATAAAAATGAACAAACATAACCAAACCTTTGGTTTAAGAGCTGTTCTCCAAAAAAAATAGTCTCTAACACAGACCATTTTTGAGTGGAGCGATTCCAGACCGACTGAAAATCCCAGTCAAAGCACATAGTTTTGCAGTAGACTCATCTGGATAGTTTCTTAGCCAAAACAATTTCAACAAAAAGGCTAGTTCCAGACATACCGTATTAAATAACCTCTGAATTGGCAAAGAGTGATGCATACATTCCATCTGAGAGTCTGCTACGGGTCCGGTCAGTTGAGGTAATGTAAGTTCAGTTTCACAGCTAGAAACTATAACAGCATTTTCAGCAATTGTCAAAACAGTCCTTTTGTACATTCAGTGTTGAAGTGTATATGAAAATCTGGCTAGATAAGGAAAAATAAGAGTAATGTACTATTTTGGACTCTTTAAACTTGTGGAAACAAAACAGCAGAAAAGTGGGATGAGTGGTTTCAGTGAAAGTGTAATTTTACTGGCAGACAGAAGTATATGGTCATCATCATGCAAGATCCTGGCTTTTTCCTCAATTATGTCATAGTTCACTGTAATTTCACTTGTGCTGTGGGAGTTACAGTCAGGAATTCAAGCAGTCTGCAAACTGTAAAGATGGGGTAAGTCCTCATCTTCTCAGGTGAAATTATTTTTTACCTGCTCCTGGCCTTTCCCTCTATATCCATGGCACATTTCTGCTTACCTCTAGTGTGAGAGCAATTTGTGTAGGCAGGGAGGATGTGGATGGAGCAGCACAAAGAGGGCTTTTTCCCTGCAGCAGGGTGTGGAGGGATGCAGTGCATGGGCAGGAGTAATGCAAGGGCAGAGGAGTTGCCATGGCTCCCTTCAGCCCTCTGCACAAGCATCAGGAGTCAGGGTAGAGGATGAGAGGCAAGGATATGGCTCAGCAATCTCCTCCTCTCCCATCAGGATCCTTCTCTTCATATTACTTCCAGTAAATACTCCACCAGCCTGTCTTTCCCACCTTCATGCTTTTGGTTTTTTAAATCTTAGCCCATTCTGTGCTCTGCTACATTCAGTGTAGCCACGAAACTGGGCTTAATGATAGTGATATATAAAACTACTGAAACAAAGCAGGAAACTTACCATGCTTACAGTGACTTCCCGTCAGTATCCACAAAAGTTTAAGTTAATATCTCCTATCACATATTCCTATTCCAACATGATTTCTCCAGTTCACTCAGAAAGAGCTTTAGTTGAATTATTGAGTTTCTTTATGAATTTCTCTAAAATACAGAGGGAGAGAGAGCATTTCAGGCAACCTAATTATACAGAGAACCTTGCATCACTGATAGCAAAATTTAACCTGGTTTTACTGATACTTGGAAATGAATTCAGAGAGGGACAACTAGAGCAACAGATTGCCTACTTGTGATAAGGTTTCTCTTATTACTCAGCTTGTAGTATGCACAAAGAATGAAGGAATGAGAAAGAGCTCTGGGGCATAGATTGATACATAATATTTTATTCTGAATGAATCTCAAGGGCAGTGATTGCAGCACACTAATTTGAGTTCATGTAGTTTGAGTGAATTCAAACTAGCATAGATTGCATGGCCTAGCTAGCATGTCTACTCATATGAAAACATGCCCCCATGCCTTTAGAAGCAGAACAGAGGTAGCTTCAGTTCACATCTTCCCTGCTGTGACCACCACTTCCAAGGCCCACAAATCATTGCTTCAGCCCTGATTTCATTTTGACAAATTATCAAAATAACTCTTCTTACAAAGCTTCATACAAAAAAAGTGATGGGGCCTAATCCTGACAAACCTCAGAGGACTATTAAAAAGACAGAGCAGAAGAAGAGCAGAAAAAGACACAGCTGTAAATTACAACTGATGACTGTGGGCTCTTCAGTGGCTCATGCTTTGTTTAAGGTCAAAATCTGAGTATCAAATGTCTACAGTGACTGATATTATTAATCAGATTTAAGCTTCCACAAGTATTAGTGTTTTCAGTTTGGAGGCAGATATTTTACTGCTCTTTGCAGATTTAGGATAGTTTGGGTGCTTAGAAACCTGTAAATCTTTCAAACGCAAAATGTAACATGGCGTGGTTTACGCAGCTCATTCTGAGTCTGTTTTTATTGGTATAAAGAGTAGTTTCATTATGTTAAAAGTCATTCTAATGCTTTCCAGAAGTAATATCTGCATAATGGCAGATAATAGAAACATTTTGAAGTTTCAATATGTAGAGAGCCCTTCAGTTCATCGCTGAAATTTAAGTGAAGTTCACGCAAGGGGAAAAGGACCCATAATGGTCTAAACTCATATAAATCATAAGCCTCCAGTCCTTTCTTGACTCTTCTGGATTTTCTTTGTTCAGTTGTAAACTGTTAGGGCCTGTGCCTCAAAAGACACAAAGGACAAGGTAGACGTTAATGCAATAAAAAATATGCAAATAAGTTTAATTTTCTTTGCAGCCCTTAATCTGGGAATGCTGCATCAAAAAGTTAATCACTGAATTAACCTAAAAGCAACTGTGGAAGCAAAACAGAATCTGACTTCCTTTGTGGGTAAGCACCCCTTGTGCTGGCAGACACACATGCATCTTTCTCATTTGTTTTCCCTGTGGCAATACAAATCCTTCATTCTTCTCTGCGAAGTAGCCTAGACACTGTGGAATGCATTTCCATGTCTGGTGTCCACTGTAGTAATTATACCAGTTTCTTTGGCAGTAAAAGCTATAGGCTTACACCCCTCAAGATGGAGGCTTTCTAGGATGGTGATCAACTGGTTGGCCTAGAAGGATGGTGAAAGGTTGTTCTTGAATGACAATAATAACCTTTAGGTTTTGCTAGTCCAGTGTGTCAGCCACACTCTGATGGATCACACAGAGAAGTTAGGAGACACCTAGGTACTTCCCTAGCCAGCTCTAAACTGTTTAGCCAGAAGGTAGTTGCCAAAATATACAAACTGGGATGAGTCTGGGCAGGCAGAGGAAGGACTTGGAGCTCAACTGTGGATTGATTTCAGGTGCTTTCGGAGAAGCAACCCAGGCAGCTCTCAGAGGTGTCTGAGCAATGGAGACATCAGATAAATTCTTGTAGAGTGCTTTACCACTTCTTAGTCCATGTAAGCCATAAGCAGCATGCAGAGTTTTCTGAGTAGAGCTATACATTCCCATTGCCCTTGAAAACCGTAACATTTAAGATGGCTTGCTTCAACTACCCTTGTGCTGAGCTAGATGTCAAAGCTTCTGCCACTCCATCAAACCAGGTAATATATTTCCAAAGTAACAGCTCATTTAGCATTAAAATTGGCACTTAAGGGTTGATATAAAATGTAAATGAAATGTAGGATATGAGTAAATGAGCCTACTCCTATAATTCAATTTTTGTATTGGTCTCAAGGTTGATATTTTTATCCAAATCACAAATACTCTTTCTTCTTTTAAAAGTGTAGTTTTCAATTTCATTTGTGGCATTGCTTTCAAAGCACAGAAACATCACCTTCACTACAAATTCACATGAGAGTAATATGACTATCAATCACAGTGGCTTGGAAAGAGCTAGTAAGATTTCAAAGCTAGGGATAAAGATAAAAGAAATTAAATTAAGTAACGCTAGAATGAAGCAATCAAGATTAAATGTGTTCTCAGCTGCTGAGTTAACCAGTTCTGAGTTTTTATCAAACAAAAGGTTAAAGAAAGGAACCCGTAACAGCAATTTATTTCAGTTTAATGTTTTTTTAAGCTCAAGCACAGAGCAGCTGAATTTCTACTGTCACTTAAAGCAAGAAAAAACCCTGACATTATCAGGTCTAGTTAATGGCTCTCAGGAAGCTAATTTAACACTGATGATGACCATGTCCACACAGACTGTGTGATTTAATTAGAACCCTAAGAGTTCTGAAAATCCCGTATAGTAAGCAAATTCATGGACTGATTATTTAAAAACTGTTTAAAACTCTTGAGCCTGAATTGAATTATTATTTCACTGAATTAAATTAATCTTAATTGAATTAAACTGAAAATAATAAAAATAATTCTTAAAATGTGAAGAAAGCCCAAGAAATCTTAGCTGCTAAATGCTGTCCTGGGAGAAAAAAAAGTCAGGGAATGATGAGTGAATATCCTCGATGAAAATAGTGTAAATTCAAACAATGGTTGTCATATCTAATGAGAATTTCCAATAGAAATTCGAGATCTCATGGCTCAATCCTCTTTGAATATGAGCAACATATTTTTCTGGGTAACTGTTAATTGTTTGGATTCCTTCACCCACCAGCACCTCCCACAGCACTAATGTGTTCTCACCCTCCACTGTGAAACCTGAGATGGAGGGTCAGAGAAGAGTACACTTCAGTGATGCATCTCATGCTGGATGTACCTCGGTTGAACTCTGGAGAACAGGCTTTCACCTCCATGTCTTAGGGTTGCAGCTGGGCATCATGCCTCCTCGTGGCTCTGCTCTGGATAACCTCCCCAGCAGCACACAGCCCGGGGTTGCCTGCAGACCATAGTGTCTCTGCTGCTCCTCAACCCATTTGTGTGACATCCAGTTCACAGATGACAGAGCAGTGCTGCCTGTGGCCTGGCAAAACAGAGTGCAGCAATGAGTAAGTTAAGACTGCCAGTGCAAGCCTGGTATTGAAGTCACACAAGGTGTGCAAGGCTCAAGCGCGCAGTTTCTCCTGGGGTTTTCTGTAATGTTCTCTCTCATGAAAACCGGTCTAAGCTAACTAAAATCCATTAAATTAGATTCAGAGAGCTAAACTGCAGCAAGCAATAAACTGCAGTGTGAACATTCAACCCAAAATTGTGTGCCTTAATCTGATTTCAGACATTTGTATAAAGAGCGGTCAGCTCAACAGTTGAGACAGGTTAGACAGAATGGGTTGGCGTGTATTTCTTTGCCAGCTGTGCCAGCTGTGCTATCCGTTCCCACCACTCTTCCTTTCCACCCTCTCTGTTAGCCCCCACGCTGTCCCAGAGGTGGAAGATCTCTCTGTGTTTCTTCACTTATAGCAGCACTGCTCATTTCTTATGAAGTACTGCTTGTCCAGGTGTTTCCTCACCCTGCTCATGAAATGGGCCCCATCATATGTGATAGTACCTGGCCACTTATCGCCCAAAGAGAGGCCCACATACTGTCCCATCTCAGCATCTCCAGCTGTAACATCATGAAGCAGACTGAAGAATTGATCAAATTAAAGAAATAGCTCCTTTGGAGGGTGTAAAGGAAATGGTCCATGTTTGACAACTATAGGGAAGGAAAGCAGATAAGTTGGTGCAATTTCACATTTTGTTTAAACTAGTCACAGTGCCAATTACCCTGACAGACACCTGAAGCTTTTCTCCCACCACCTCCTATCCACACCAGACAAGGGCTCCTGTGGTCATCTGGATCAGGAGTTGATCTGGTTAAAAATTAACTCTGTAAATGAATGAATAAGAAAGATTTATCTTTAACACAGGTCACTTATCTAATCAAGTTCTCTGCAAAGCCCTGCAAATGGTTGTACTGACACAATGAGGGAGTGATGGAAGAGTGAGAATGAGTAACCAGGGGCATGAAGTAGTAGGGGTTGCTTGTGCTCTATTACAGATGAAATAAATATGGCTCAAATGACAGACTTAGTAGCTTTTTCTTTTATAGTTTCACAAAGGAGCATCTCACACTGCAGAAAAATATTAGCGAATTCAAAGAAGTCAGGTTTGTCTTGTTCACAAGAATTTGCAGATGGATTTCAAAGAGAATCAAGGATTTTGTATCCTCAGCTTCTCTGGTTTACTTTCAAACTTGTCAGCATCACAATCTCAAATGCCTAAATTACTGAACTTTTCTTTGAGCACCAAAAAAATTCTTCATTTGGTGCCTAAGTTTACTAAGTATTCCTGAGGAACAAGACCCACGAGGATAGTGAGTGCCTGGCTGTTAATGTGCTTCTTCAGTTTTCAGTATATGCCAAGTGAAGAAGGGAAGAGCCAAGAATCCCAAGCACTATTTCCCCATGAAACACATTCTGCTGTAAGGATGATGCTTAGTTTGCCCTTAGGTTTCAAACATCTTGCAATTTTCTTTCTACAACTGATTTTATTGCTTTCTGGGCTTGTTTTCAATACAAATCAGCGACAGAGCCAATTTGCTTAGTAGCTGCAAAAATGGGCTTGAGAGTCAACCATTGTAACAAGCAGCTCTCGCAAAAAAGTCCTTCATGACAAGGAAAAGGGGGAGGAAAGGTGAATCCACATAAATGTTATTGCATTAAAGAGAGGAGTTAATATCAACCAAACTGTTTTATGACTGATCAGCCAAAAGTTTTGTTTAGAATAATCACTTGTCTAACATAGAGAAAGTTTGGTGCTTCCATATGTGGTAGTAGCATCTATCTGTAAAAGTACCATGAATGTGTAAAATTCCTTAAATCAACAAAAATTAAGACTGTAAGTGTGGGATTGAGAGTCACAACTAACAACCCAAAACTACACCCCTGCAAACTGAAGAATGATAATGGAAATGCTATCCAACAAATCAAGGCTAACAGTGTCTGGACCTGGAGCTTCTGGGGAGCAGTCCACTACATTCACATCCTGGAGGCACTGTGTAAGGCTCCAACCAAGTGGTGGCAGATGTGATTGTGGTGGTTCATCCCTCAACCCCAGCCCTGGGCACTTAGTCTTCTCTCACCACTTGACCTTTTCTCATAGCGTATCACCAGCTCAGTCATGCCATCACAGCTCCTTGGGGCCTGTACTGTAAATAAGATCATTGAGATGTTCCCTTTAGAAAATACTGTGGGTCAGTGTGCATCTGCAGGGTAAGGTAATTCAAATGACTTGTGCTAATATTCTTCTCCAGTACCTGAGCTAGCTCTCTCGCTGCCTGAGGCCCTGGTTTTGGAAAAGATCCCATTCAATATGCTTAAGTTCTACTGAAGCTAGGCATATGGTTAAGTACTTTCCTGATCAGGCGCATGCATATGTGCTTTCTCTGACTGATGTCTTAGATCATAACTTATTTGCAAAATATATTAATAATTCTCTGGCATGTTTTACACGTGAGAACATGAATAAATAGTTAAATAAATAAATAAAGCCAAATATTTTTCTGTTGCTGGGTAAAGAGATTTTTTTTTGGCTTATTTCCCTTTGCTATGTTCCGAATGCAGTTTAAGTGTACATTTAATCTTTATTTTGGTGGTTTAAAAACAAACAGAATGGGAGAAAGTTAAAATTATCTTAAAGATTTTTAAAGATTTTTTAACTGTTGTTCTCTATCTAGTAGTAAAATACTGTCTCTGGCAAAATGTTTGTAGGAAGCATTTGGCTGGTTTAGTATAACTGAAGGCCCTGGAGTGATGAAGTCTGAAGAAATTCAACAGACTTGACATATTCCTCTTTCTTACATTATTCAAATAATACAGACCCCATTTCCATTCTGTCGGAGACCTTAACAGAAGGCTGTCAATTGTGACAAATTTCACAAAGCGCTTCTTGATGTGTGTTTATTTCTTTTGGTGCTTGTAGCTGTCATGGACTGACTAACTCACAACAAAAGCTTTATTTGAGAAATCTAGCATCTTTACTGTTTGCAGAATGTCTATTTAGATAATCCATTAAAAAAAAAAAGTCAGTCATCCATCTTTTCTCAGTAATTGTTTTTTTGAATCATTTAACTCCATAATCATTCATGGACACTTGTAAATCAAACTGTGCTCTGTAGTTATGGTTACTCAGATCACTCAAGTGGGATCATTTCTCTCTAGTGTTTGGCTGGGCATGGGAATGTGTCTGGCAAGGACTCTTCCACGTGCATATGTGAAATATGTTCCAGTGATCTGTGGGCACGAAGTTTTGGAATTTGCTTTTCATAAATACACATTTCAACAACTAAAGTCTGTTGAAACTTCTGTAGGAAATGAATTTGGAAAAAAGTAAATATCACCCTCCAAAAAAGCTTGATAATATTCATGATCAAATATTTGTTAAAACGTTTAATGCTACTTGTCTTTCTGCTGTACAGCCTGGATTTGTATCATCCAACTTTAGACACTTGAACAAGATATGTCCACAATTGCAACAGCTGATCTGACCAATCGATATAGACAGCTTTGCCCCTTGGATCATTTAAGGTCTGAGCTGCAGTCATGGGTGGCCTCTCCCCATGAACTGAACATATCAAAAGCCTAGGGCAATTAGGCCTCAAGGTGGTTCAGACAGATTCATAAAGTGCAGTGTAGTGGCTTTAAAGAAAAGCCTGTACACCTGTGAAGACAGGTTTCTTCTGCTTTATTTGTTAGCTAACTAGTGCGTTTTTTTGATACCTAGAAAGAATGAAGTAACATGAAAAGCTAACTTTTGGAGACACTTTTATAAGGAGGAGCTGGCCTCTGGGCTGCTCGGATACTCTAGAAGAAATGTTCTTGGAGAGGAATTCAGACGCAAAATATCTTAGAAAGGTCACCAGGCCAAAGGTGACTTTGGCTTATGCTTCTTTTTCATGTGATCAGCTGATACTGTCACACATTCATTATACAACAAAAATGTGTACACTAGTTCTGAAGTTCAAAAAGAGGGAAAAGGTAAAATATCTTGACATTTTTGGGAAAAAGGAAAAAAGGAGAAGCAGACAGATTCCTGTTCAAAGTAAGAAATGTAAGGAGTAAATTTTTGAATGGCTAACAGAAGTATGTGCCTTCAATATTCACTGGAAAAGCCAAATCACAGAACACAAGTGCAAGAACACAGAATAAGCAAGTTGAATGAATACTATACATGTGTACCCTCTCTTTTTCCTCTAGGCATCCTCTTTCAACCATGGTCATTGGCAGGACATTGTGTTAGACTGGCTTTTTATGTGACCTGATGTTTTCTTCTTTAAAAAATTAAGAACAATCTGGAAAAGTTTAAGTTGAAAAAAAAATTGCAAGATTGCGCCAAGGCCAAACACTTCTTGCTGAAAGGCACTTTTTCATTTGTTTAATGCAACTTTAGATGTATTATGCTGATTAATGTAGTTGTTCTGCATTGGCTAAATGATCTTCTCCATTGGACTGTAAAGTTCATAAAGGAAAATGATTAATTAGTATCTGTATTGTTTATGCTGCTTTTTCTAAAGAAAGAATTCCAATTATAATTTAATTAATGGTATTTGATTCTAAAATGGACCAACTATGCAAATATTATTCTATTGCTGTTCTGAGCTGGGCCATTATGCCCCAAAGATGAAAAAAGTGTGAGTCAATTGTGCTTCAATTTATAGCTGTGTGATGACAGAGCAGACTTACTTGTGTAAGGAAAATGCCTTCATATTTACCCCAGTGCAACAGATAATCAGATGTGACCCACTGTAATGAATATCTCTGGGAAACTTTGACATGTTATCTTTGAAAAGTTGATATTCACTCACTGCTAGGAATGAACGATTTAAATCACAAACTCGGGGCATTAGTTTTCTTGGGCTGTTGCACTTTCAGGACATAAATCTGGCTTTGAAAGAACTGCCAACTATCTCAATTTCCATTAATTCAGAGGAGCTTCAATCTAGAAATCCATGCAAAGTGCTGCAGATAAGCCAGTAAGTACAGAAAAAGTGCATTCATGCAACACCCATAAAAAGAAAACTCCACTTCTCATGCGAAATAGCAAAACATCCCAAATCAAAGCAACCCCCACCCCACAGGAAAAGTTGTGAGGTCAGCAACTCAACGCTTTGTTTTCCTTGAACTGTATGGCCACATATCAATACTGGCTGGGGGTGGGGCATGTTAACTATGAAGGAATTTGGGATGTTTTCATTATTGCTGGGCAAATAACTCTTGAAAAGTAAGCATCTCTTTTATGCATAGATCAAGTGAACTTGGCAGCAGCAATGTCATTGATGCTAACAGTGTGTGACAGGAAACAAACCCATGTGACTACTGTGTTTTGTAAGTCGAGCTCTTGTGTAAGATTCCGGTACATTCTTTTCCAGCTATTCTTTCAGAAATTTGAACTTGTAATTAAAAGACAACATTGAAGCATGTCCAGCACTGACAGTCTTAATGCTGTTTCTTCTCCACATTAACATGCAAACCAGTTTCAGGCAGCATGCAAGGAGATACTGTATAATTAGCTTCATTGTCCATTATGAACAAATATGTGTTTTGGTGAGGGAGAGAATGTACTAGTGTTTTCTAATCAAACAATCAGGAGTCAGGATTTTCAGCTTTTAGGAGTCATGTCAATTTCTCATAGACATCCTAATGATCATTTTACTCTATCAGTTGGAATGAAATAGATGTATCAAATTCAGGTTGCTTGTAAAGATGTATAAGCTATTTAAAAAAATAATTCAGTTAAAAATCACTTAAATGCAGCATTTATTAAAGTTAACATTTATTAAAATGATAGCAAATATAAAAATGCAAACAAATAACCAGATGATGATCTCTGGAAAGGTGAGCTGTAATATGTATCATATAATATGCATCATCATTTAACACTCTAGAATCCATTTCAGTAATCAACACAAAGCTTAGTAATGTATGTGTATCTAAGATCTTCAATAATATTTAATACTGAGTTTTAGCAGGACAAAGCTAGGGACTGATATGACATGATATGCATAATATAACAGCCGGTGACTTCAGTGTTGGGTTTGAATTCTGAAATGAATTTTGGGTGATAAATTAAAAACACATTAGGTGTCATGAAGCAGTGAACAGAAAACTAAAAGTCTTGGCTTTTTTAGGAATCTTAATTTTTCTGTTCCCTGAGTTTTGGAGTTGTATTATACACATTACACAAACAATGAAAATGCTACTTGGCAAAAAAAAAAAAAAGAAATTATCATTTTAATTTCTGAATTAAGCATCATATAACAGCAACATAAGACTGTAGTACGATTCTGATTTCCAGGCTCACAATATCCATACTCTTTATTTCAATGGGACTAGTAATGAAAGTAGTGTGGAAATAGAATCTGTTCCTTCTCAGATTCTTAAATAACATTGCAAAATCAAATTTTTATAGTACATTTCAAAAGAAGCAACATGTAAAAATGTATCCAATATTTGTACAGTTAATTCCTCAAGCAATAATCACTAACTTAGATATTATGTTTTCACCTCCAAAGACTACTACCAAACGTGAAAATCAGTCCGCACATGTACAAATAAATGCATCAAGAATATAGCAAATCAAAACTATCACCATAACCATTGGAGGTTTCTGGATTATCCATGGCTCCTTCAAAAGATGGTTTTCCTTATGACAGCTTGACAGGTGCCTTAACAAAAAAGAGTAGAAGCAATCTAGAAGGGAATATCTGACAGGAAGCCCATGGGCAGGTGCATAATGATCTATGTGATTTATATGACTGCATCACTATCATCAGCCAAATACCTTTTGTTAGATGTTCCTTCAAGAACACAAAATTCATACTGATTAGATAGCTCTCCACAACCCGACCTTACCGAAATGGCTGTGTTTCCTGCAGAAAGGAAACCTGTTACCTGGTTTAGTTCAACCGCCTCTGGTGTAAGATGATAAATCCATTCTCTGTTGCAGGGGAATTCTCCAACACAGATGGCTTATCCAAAGGGTTTTCAGGTAAATGTTAGTATTACAAACAACATAAAACAGAAGTTTGCTCAGATGTATCCTGGGTTGCATCAAAAGGAGCGTGGCCAGCAGGTTGAAGGAGGTGATCCTGCCCCTCTACTCTGCTCTCGTGAGACCTCACCTGGAGTATTTTGTGCAGTTATGGTGTCCCCAACACAAAAAGGACAAGTTGGAACAAGTTGGAACAAGTTGTCCACAGTTGGACAAGTTGGAACAAGTTGGACAAGTTTGGAACAAGTCCAGAGGAGGGCCACGAGGATGATCAGGGGACTGAAGCACCTCTTGTATGAAGACAGGCTGAGAAAGTTGGGGCTGTTCAGCCTGGAGAAGAGAAGGCTGCGTGGAGACCTCATAGCAGCACTCCAGTGTCTGAAGGGGGCTATAGGGATGCTGTGGTGGGCCTTTTCATTAAGGACTGTAGTGAAAGGACAAAGGGTAATAGGTTAAAGCTTAAACAGGGGAAGTTTAGATTTGATATAAGGAGGAAATTCTTTCCTGTAAGGATGGTGAGGCACTGGAATGGGTTGCCCAGGGAGATTGTGAATGCTCCATCCCTGGCGGTGTTCAAGTCCAGGTTGCACAGAGCCTTGGGTGACATGGTTTAGTGTGAGGTGTCCCTGCCCGTGGCAGGGGGGTTGGAACTAGATGATCTTAAGGTCCTTTCCAGCCCTAACTATTCTATGATTCTATGATTCTGTGTACTCACACCTGCATTTCTTCATTATTTTAATAAAGAAAGAGATGAAAAGGGCATCTGTGAAAGTCCTTTCTGTTATGCCAGTGCTTTAGCTGATTCTGAGATTATCTATAAAATATGGAGTCTGCATTATAATGCAATTAATTCATCAGTGTACAGATGTGTGACAGTATTTTAAAATTAAGACTTTTTTTTTCAGTAATTCCTACTGGTATGGCTTCAGCTGGCTTGATTTTACGAAAATGAGGGCTTGATACTTCTATGAATCTCACTCACCACCACAGGCTGAAATTGAGGAGGAAGAAATATCATTATACACCAGGAATTTAGACCTACATAAAAAGTAGTCCTGAATTCCTTCCCTTCATAAAACTTTTCAGTCTTTTTCTTAGTACTGAGTACTTTCCCCTCTATATCTAGTCATTCACTGAAAATATTATGCATGCTTGCTAAAAACAGGCCATTCTTTTCTCCCAAAGAAGAGAGCCACAATTACGATGCAGTGCTGAACTTAAGGTGTTCAGCAAGTACTGAAATATTTCAAATTTTTATAATTTTCCCATCAAAACTTATATAATGGCTATTGCTTCTCCAAAACTGCAAATAACCTTCACAGCTGTTAAAAACAAAGCCAATCTCACATACTTGATCATCAGGTAAAATAAGTCACTAAAATTTGCATTCTATGGGTACATGTGTTTGAGGAAGTTTTGACCACCTATTACTGACTGGTTGCAAAAGACTGTCATGAAGCAGTTTTTAACAATAATTCTGTTATCTGAAAACCTGAGCAGCTTGGTAACTGCTGTTAAATGCTCCTTCAAATGCCTAATGCATGAAGCAGACCATGCCCTACCCTCTGGGATCTTGACTAGCAGGGTGGAACATCTGATGTTCATTACTGATGGGATAGCCCCAGAGAATTTAGAGGATCCACTGAGTCCTTTGGTTTTAAGCCTGTGCTCTCTCTGTGCTTAATAAAAGCAGTACATTCTATAATAATCACACATTTAAGTTACGAGCAACTCAGTACTGGTCTGATCAATGTTTAACTGAAATGCATATTTACAGCATCTCTTGAGAACCATTCCAAAATCAATTACAATTTTAAAATGGCAGCATTTTTTCCCATGTCAATTTTAGAGGACCTACTTTATAGGGCATAGCTACAGAATCCAGTTATTGATATATATAAGCAGTGACTGTCTGATTGCCCAAAGGGCATTTTACATTAGACTTCACAGAGATTCAGGTGTCTCTGAAAAGACAGTGCTCTAAAATACATGTTTTTCTTCTCATAAAATCAATATTAGGATGTTTTTAGCATAATTGTGAGTTATTCTGAGAAGTAACAGACACAATCAACATTTTTTTGCCAGTGGAGCTGATGAATGCATAAAAACATAACTTCTCCTATTTAGGTGCCAGGGCTTTGCACACACTGATGATCCTGAGATGTTTATGTTCAGGATCCGGCACAGAGTAGCAGGGTGACTCTTGAACCTTAAAGTGAATGAAAGAAATTTTGGTTGTATTTCTGAAGATTTCTTTTTGGAGTTACCAGTTTAATTTACCTATGGAACACATATAACTTGATAGCTGTTAAAACTGAAGATCACAAAGTCTGCAAAAGTTTATCTTCACAGCATCAGTGAGAGGCAAAAAAGAACTATTTTCCCCATATTGTGGAGGAGAAACTGAGGCATACGCACATGCCTACACTGCACCTCCCAAACCACCAGGCAAGCACAAGTGAGGACCTCTGCCAGAAGTCGTCTCACCAGGGCCTTATTCCCTGCCTGTCGCAGCCACACTTGTGCTGTGCAGCCACACAGTCAGCTCTGTCCAGGAGTTAATTCAGGTTAAAATTAACTACTTCCTGGCAAGTTGGTTTTACCCTGATGACTTTCCTGCTCCAGTTTGCTATAGAATTGCAGAAACTCTAGAGTAACCAAAAGGGAAGAGAGGGCTTATGGGCAGGAGCAGACAGCTGAGCTGGGGAATGCAGGATGCACCAGAGGAGCTTTATGGTGTTTGTGGAACTACAGCAGAGGCTTATCTTTGAAAGCAATTCTGCATTTAACTTCCCCTGAAATCAATCCTTTGAACCTATCTGACTTTTCAAAGGTCATGTAAAAGGTTTCTAATAGTGCATATAGTTCACATAATTATGCTATCTAGAATAGGTAAAAGAAGCCATTTCAATCCTGAGGGCCAAGAAAGCCTTTCATATACCTTTGGCAACCTACATCATTGTTCAATAATAACATGAAAAAAAGAGAAGTGTGGCTGCAGGCCATGTAAAATCAAGGAATAACCCATTTGGGAATTTTTCTCGTAGTCCTTGTTAATGCGATATGGTATTTTCATTAAAAAGTGTTAGGCATTAAGGAAAAGAAAAAGGCCCAGAGAACTTTTCTTGCTATTGCTGAATTAATCCATTGAATTACATACCCAAGGCAGACCTTCATTTTGAATCTCTGCAGGCATAACTAAGTATTTTAGGAGTAGAGAAATCTGGCTTTAACCAACATAAATATGCTTAAAAAAGAAACAAACAAACCCAAACAACAACCAAACAAACCAAAGAAAACCCAAACAGATTCCATTAAGCATGTAAGCAGTTGCTTTGTCTATGTAGCTTAAGAACAGTACTGGCAAAGGATCTTGTGTTCTTGTATAAGCTGTTTCTGCACAGGAGGGTTGCACAGCTCTAGCAGTGTGGCTGTCCCTTTTTAACAGACAAGCTTTAAAGATACAAGACACTGGCAGGAGGGCCAATGCAAAAGTTACTACGGGGCTTGTGCCTGTGAAAAGTAGTCCTAACTGCTCCATGGCACACTTTGTAAACAGCAAAAGTTAAAACTGCCCCAAGCTGACCAATGTTATACCTTCCTAATGCCTATTCACAGTGTGATTTTCCTGAAGAAAGATGCAGAATTCAATTCAGCTTTTTCAGCTGAATTCTTTCTCATGGGTAGCTTCAGCTGTCCTGCTTTCTCCGTAGTGCATCACACACTGCTGGTGTTGAAGGTCCTGCATTGCAGAAGTAGGATGGCAGAACATTTTACTAAGAAATGTAGAATAGCCATCTTCTTTAAATGCTGCACGTCAAGCCAGTGATAAGACATGCACTTTAAGTGCATTTATTCCTGATTCATTGCAATTAGGTCCTTCAGTTCACCAACTTCATAGTAACATTTTCTATTTTTCTAAGAAAAGAAAGAGAAGTGAAATGAAGAACATCATGAATTAAGGATTTATGTGTCACATGCAGATGAGATGATACCAGTTTCATCCACTCAGGGACAATGTATCTGTCTTGAGCCTGAATAAGCGAGTCTGCAATGACTGAACCAGATCTGAGATACTTCTCAAAATACTAGTAGAAATTGCCCTGATCCTCACAAGTTCATTGCATTCGGTCCAGTCAGGTTAATTAGCAACCAACATTCTTGTTCTGTGAGCATATGTTTTCTATCATTCCTTCTTTCTACTTGCTGTTAGGAAAATATTAGGAGCCCTAAAAATGAGGATTTTTATTAATTGTTTTAATTGTTTTTCTGAATAAAGGGAGTTTAAAGCTTAAAATACAATGTGACAAATCTCCTTTAAGGACTTGGCAGTTATGTTTCTTATCCATCCAGCATCCCTAACATCAAATGCATCACACTTGCTCAGCGAAGCCTAGCTTGCTATGCAAACATAGATGAAGAGGAAGTAGGCAAATTTTTTACTATCATGTGTTACTTGTACATGGAAAAGAGCCATGACAGAAGGTCTGCTCTGAGCTTTAAAAAATACAGAGCCACATCTTGTCTCCATTAGCGTCAACAGTAGTTTCCAGAGGTACATGGTTGGGCCCAAAGGCTCTGACAATACGCGATGTCTCTGTATGATTATATTGTTTGTATGAATAGAACTATTACCTCTAACAAAAGTTTCCCTGGAAGCATATTTCCACCTCTATGTCCCAAATCCCTCATCTGTACTTATTTTGTATCACTTAAAATATGTGAACACTGTTTTAATTACTACTGTTTCTGGACAAAAGTACTAGGTCATAAGCAATAAATTTGTGCTTGCAATTATATTTGTCAAATCATTTACTAGGTAAAGCTACATTTTTTTTCCAGATATAACTTGTTTTATTATATCTCTTTTAAAGAAGCTGTAAATCAATTCTTTTTTGTCTGCATGCGAAGAATAAGTTTCAGATAGGTTAAATACCATTGTTTTATTCATACCTCTGGAATGATTAGTTGGAGTACAAACATCAACAAGAGAAAAAAATCAAGCCCAAAATTTCTTTTCATCTTCTTTTTCATTTTCTTTTTTTTTTTCTAAATTGTATTCCCTAATTAGAGATATTTGCCACATTGTCAACTGTAGCCTTTAAAACAAAAAGCTTTTAAAATACTGAGGCCAGATACAGAGTTTGTTGGGTGGTTTTTTTTTAGGTATAGATTCTAAAAAATTGCAAGAGTAGTTTACAGTGTACAATAATCATTCCGCAGAAGCACACTGTATTCTTTGTTCTCAGCAAATGCCAGATATTTCATTGCATATTCCCTGACATCCTCAGTGCTGCTGCCTGCACCTACTGCAAGGCAGTCTACTGCTTGTACCTCCATACAGAACCAAAAAAGGATTTTGTGGGGTCAGTGAGACTGTGCCCATGGTAGGTGTTGCAATGAGGGCAGAAGTTAGAGGAGGTGTGCAACAGCAGAGGCTGACAGCAACCAGTGACTCTTTCCACAGTAAGTAATCTTACAATTTTGACAAGGGACTCCCTAGACTTACATATATTCAGCCATTCAAGTTTCTAGATATTCAAAATATATACAAATGTTATTTGTATTGCAATATGAAGGTGATTTATACATGAGTCTGGTGCTCCTACATTGTGTTGTTCTTGCTGTGCTTACTCATTTAGCATTCCCAACAGATGAGATACACCAGGTTTGTCACTGCTGGGAATGCCACTGTTGTATCTACCTGGCTGCATCTATACGAACAAGGAACTATGTGCCTTTTTGTAGCTATGTGTTGCAAACCAGCTTCAGACTGTAATGGAGATTAATCCTATGTACATATAAACTGTTGAGTATTTAAATGTGACTTAACACTGGTTTGTTTTTTGGTTTTTTTTTGCAAATATGCATGTCCATCATTATGACTGGTATATGTATAAAGTAATGAAAATACTGTAAAATGAAACAAATGAGCAAATTCCATGTAGTTCACTGCATTAAAAAACAGAAATACAGAAGTTTGTATTCAGGAAAAGAATAAAAAAGTCAACCAATGTCAATCAGTTTTCACTCACTGATTTCAGATTGTGCTTCCTACTACCCATGGAGCTGCAAAACAGATTCAGTCTTTAGATGAGATCTGAGTGGAGTCATGAAATACCTGGGATGAGGAAGTCCCCTATTCACTGGGAAAGTTGAAGCATTAAACTGAAGTCATGTCATAAAAACAAAAGAATATTTCAATTAAATGGTTAATAGATTGTACTAATTCTTGTGTTTTTTAGGCATATACAGTAACATGACAGTATCCATAAAAGTATGCTATTACACATTTGTGGATTGCATAAACATCCTAGCTCTGCTTTATGATGTTTCATTTTTATACTTAAAATATTTGACTCTACTGCAACTACAGATTTGCTGAGCTGTGTAAGATCCAGCTGTGGAAATATACACGGAGAGGTAAGTACCCTCTGGGTGGAATGATACTCTTCTCATCAGCCTTGGAGGGGATGTGATCAACTAGCTTTGAAGAGGTGCTTGACTTCTAGAAGGCGAAAGTTAAGTGAGGTAAACTCATGTGTTTGCTTATAAGAGAGAGGGAAGCAGATCTAAAAAGGTGGGGAAAATGTACAAAGTTGGGTTCCTGCATAAGAATTTATACATATTCTATATACAATTTCAAGAAAGTAAATGAGGTGGTGATGCAGCAGCATACGCAACGTACAAAAACACGTGTATTTATGTACATTGATGCTGAACACAACATCTCAGTGCTTCTTTCTTGATAGATTTCTCAGCCCTGAATTGCTGTATAACTACTCTGTCAGCACAATAGCTTTTCTGTAGGTGTCAATGACAAACATGCTGGCCCCATCTACACTGCAGAAGAACCACACCTCAGTGCACAGGTGTGAAATAGATATAATACCATGCTGTTTTACAGCATGGCAATTCATTTTGTGAATTTGTTGATGTGATGTGCCTATTAGAGAGAGCAAGGAACACAACTAAAAAAGGTGATGATATCTGGTAGTATTTCAGCTGTGGTAAATCAGCATATTGCCTTTGAGTCAACAGAGCTGTACCAGTTAATGCCAGCTGAGGGTCTGACTAACAGGACTCCTGGGAAGGAAAGGAAGCACATGGTCACTCTGTCATTATTATCTGTGGTTCAATATCAACTAAATATCTGCACAAATAGAGACATTTTCAAGGAAAAAACCACCACACCTCATTTTTTAAAAATGTATGTGTATGTGTTAAATCTTTGTGTTTTCATCTGTTTTGGAGCTGAAGTAAGAATGAGTAATAAAAAGAAATAAAAATAAATAAACAAGAAATAAAAAAAAGGAAAACAATATACAAATGGAAAGCAGAAAGCCTGAGTTGGCTGTGCTGACAACTGTGTTCAGACAGCTCTTGACAATCTCAAATGAGAGATATAATTTTAAAAAGCTGGTTTTTATTATTTTTTAATGATGTCACTATTCCTACCTATTCTGTGTATTGATATAAAATAAGCAGTTGGGGAAAACTTAAAAGTGGATTTAAAATAAAATATAAGACCAGTGGAAGAGGGAATTGTCCTTTGAAAGGGAAGAAGAGGACTTAGGAGAAGATGTGGGAATGTAAAAAAAAAAGCTGAAGACAAATGTTACTGCAGTACAAAGGTGAGGTAGGAAGCTTGGCGAGCAGCTGGGCGAGAACAGAGCCAGAAACTATGCCAGTGAGTGGAAAGGGTTAGTTTACTGTTGCTGATGCTGAGAAAAGGACAAAATCAAAAATCTTACACTAAACCATGTAAGAAGGCAGATTCAGGAGTTTTTAGGCCATAGATATTCTGCTGGATAATATTTCATCAAATAAGTTTGATTAAAGCAAATATTCCCTTGGGACAAATCATTTCAGATTCTACTTTCCATGTAAAATATTTTTGCTCAGAAAATTACTGGTTTCTGAAACCAACCCTCAAAATTCATGCGTCCAAAATCTGAGAAGGAATTGTCATCCAGAGAAGAGAAAGCTGGGTGAGGAACCACAGGCCTCCCTCTGCCCAGGCTATTCTTGGCTCATTCACTTCCCTGAGCACTGAATTCATTCACAGATTGGGAACATCTCCTGCTGCTACTTTCTAACACATTTGGTAAAGTGCTGAATCCCAAATTAGTACTGTGGTGTTGCTAGGTTTTGATAAATGTGCCTATAAATTTGCTGCAGAAGTCCCTGTTTTACTCAGAAAAGTTGCTGCTGTCAATGGCAGAAGAACAGCTTGAAGTGAAATATTTTTAATGCATATAAGAAAATACTTTGTTAAGGTATAATTTTCTTCACACACAACTACAACAACCCGGCTCTATTTACAGAACTATGGCATTAGCTCTTACACACCAATAATATGTAGGCTTTTAGTTAACCTAACAAATATTTTGCTGTGCATCTGATGCATTAACATGTTGTATTAGTGAGCACCTGTCCATAAGGAATTTGTCAGGCTGCCATCAAAGGCTGAGACAGGCAGTCCCTGCTCAGGGTAAAAACACCTGGGGATCACAACAATCACTCTGAAGGGAATTAAAGCCATAGATTAATCGACCGTAAGAATAATTTTCCTTGTTCATGAATCTGGATTTCCCTTGGCTGACAGAATTGTAGATGAAAATGAAAAACATCCTTGACCTTCTCTGTCAAAGAAAATACTTCTCCCTTTGTCTGATGTGCAGAGAAAAGGATTTTTTTTTTTCAGTGATTTACAAAGTCTGAGAATTGCAAAGAAGAGGTGTCAATAAAACAGTATCCAGGTTCTCATTTATTCTGCTGTGTCCTGACCCATAAAGAGACATTAGAGAACGTTTCAAAAGTTGTCAGCTTGTATCCTTGCAGTCTACCACACTTCCTGACTTCAAAGTCTGTGATGCAGCTCTATCGGTTAGCCCTGTACGCAGGATAAATACTTGAAATAAGACCACATGGATCTTAGGAAAACAGAACTGTCTGGAGAGAGGTGATAGGTGCTCAGATCTTTGCTCTCTCTGAAACCCTCTGTGCAGTATTTGGCAAGACAACTTGTCTGGTTTCCATTTTTCCATCTGAAAAATACCCTTTCACAGGAAAGTCAGGTGGTTTCATTAAATAGCCTCTAATTAGGAGAACTCTTAAACAAGTGTTTCAGTTAAGCCCTTTTCAGAACAATTTAAACATGTGCTTAAACGGTATCCTGAATTAAAGCTTACTGCTTACAAAACGCTTTGTATCTAAAGACAAAAGGTGGTATATATGAGCATTATACAGGTAAATTAGGGCTTACTTATACACTACTCAGCATAAGAATAAACTGATCACTTGACAGGGTGGTTAGCTTGTTTACCTTTTTACTGATTGTGTTTGCTGGCTCTTTCTACCTGCATTATTTCTGGATGAATTATATTAATGGACAGAGAGCTTGATTAAGACACAGGCACAACAGGGCTAAACTGGGAAGGAACTCTCTGACCTGTGAAATATTTTGAGATTACAGAAATGTTCCATTTCTATGTCATTATGAAACCAAAACATTTCAAAGTACTTCAGGGAGGAAGTATATGTGGTAAAGGCATTTATCCAGAGTGCAAGAGAGAAAAATTTAAGTCTGTTTTCTCACTCTCCTGCTGACCGAACAGGTACCAACAAGCACAGTTCTGGAGTGGGTCTTCCCAGTCTGATCAAAAACTCTGCCCTCAGCTTCCCCTTCTCCACTTTTTATCCAAAATTGTATTTTTCCGTGATGTGATTGGATTTTAGGAAATTTGCATATTCTGACTAAATCCTGTTTCTTTGGCAGATCTGTTCTCATGGACAACCAGGCATCGACACCACTTTCAAAAGTGGTTAAGTTCACAGGAGGGTTCAGTCACTGCAGCAGAATTTATGACAACCACATGATCAGAATAGTTCGGGGTTGTTTCTTTCCCAAACGTCTTTAGGTATAGGTCTTCATCTAACTGAATGTTGCTTTCTTGGTAAAGCCTGACCTAGAAGCAACAACTATTCAATAATAAATGGCTCTGAATACAGAGTTCTTTACCTTATGAAGCAGTAGACCAGCTCACAGTTTCAGTAAGTTTATTCCTTTTATGTCCAATCTTAAGTAGTATTTACTTCCCCAATAAGTTCCATTAACCCTTAGCAAATAAATACTGAAATATATCTATAACTTTTATTTTGGAGGAATGGTTTATAGGCAAGGTATAGATTTGTGAGTTTGGAGTCAGGGTTAGCCTCAATAAACACAGAACTCTGCTACATCATAAGGAATGTATACCTTTCTCTGATGAGATGGGTGAACATAAATTACATAGCTTAAGTAATAAGATTTGGTCCTTTGAGACCTAAGGATTCTTTTATTTATTTATTTATTTATTTCCTTCTTGTTTCTCATATAAATAGATGAATACTTCTTAATCTGTGGGGGTATTATGAGCATAAATTTGTTAATGGGGATGAAATGATATGTGCCAGAGACGTGACTCTGAACAGTTTTCGTCTGCACATATATCCGCATCCTCTTACTCACTTTTCTCTCCCACTTTAATCCATCCTATGCTTGAAGCTGCCTTTGTGACTATAAGATTAAACATTTCTGTCAAAAGGAGAGACAATCATAAATCCAAATGCTGAGGCCTTTCTCCTTGTTTCTGGGACCCCATTTCTGGCTCATTAAGAAGTACAGAAGGGGGGGGTGAAAAAAAGGTAATATTTCTGTTTTGTGAAAATGGAGGCAGGTACTCCCTTTCAGAGGGATCAGTATCATCAGCAAAGCCAGGTGAGATCTGCCACTGTCAGAGAATAAAACCTTGGTGGGCAAGTATTCCACCAGAATGGATTGATCTGATGCAGGGAGACTCTGCAGTGTTTACTGGACATTTACATGTAATTTCTTTTCTTCCAGTTTCAGTTAATGGACAAATATAATAATGGAAGTGCTTTGAAGCATAGAAATAGAGACTACACACCCAGAAACAGCTCCAACTAGTGCAGAACACAACAGCCCATCTGCTCAGCAACAGATGTCACTGTGAAAGCATCACCTTTTATCTCTGCTCCCTGCACCGAAACCTACTGAATAAAGAACTATTTTGGAGTCTTCTCACCCATGAACTAGATCCAAGTTCACTGCATGGTCACCACCATTAGAACTCATGAGCTCCAAGGAATAAAAGAAGTTCCTACCACGTAGGCAGTGTGATTTTCAGGAGATCTTAATTATAAATTCTCTTGATGGTACATGTGTGGAGGGAGAAAATCAGCTTTGTTGCACTACAGGCATAATTGTGTCTGGGAATATCAGCTTTGGCAGGCAGTGCAAACCATCCAAAATCCTGATGCCCTTCACAGCAAAGTGGACTAATGGATAATTACTGCCATCTTCTGCCTTGTCAAAAGATGGGGTACAGCTCTTCACTTGATGAAGACTGAAGTACATGGCTAGTTTGGTGCAGAAGTTTGGCCACACCTTCCTTGGGAAAGAGAATAACAACCACAGCAAGAACAAAAATTGCTTTCTACAGGCCATTTTAATGACAGTGAGATCCTTGTACACAGAAAAGTCATTTTAAGTGACCTACAAATGATAAAACCATTTTTTGTAAAAATCTGAAAAAATACATACATAGCTGTGTGTGTGTGAATGTGTGTATTTAAAAGAAGAACAGACTGGAAGATCACTGTTGTGATTTTTACTTTTAGTTACCAAAACCCCTTTATATATACTGCAACACAAACCACCTTATTGAAGAGTTCGCTTTGATGCATTTTTCCTTTTTGAGTTATTAGTAACTCATATTATGAGATATATGCAGGGAATTGAATTATTCATTTCTGCAAGGAAAAGTGAAAACCCAAAGACTAGGGAAGGAAAATACTAATCAAATATATTGCTTTGATCCTAGTGCAGCATAGTGCTAAAGAGATTTTTTCTTTACTGAAGTCCTTGTAGGATCACAAAGACAAAGATATAACTCCGCAAAAGATTTTAAAAGATCTTATAGTGAAGTAATGGAAATGTTTTCTGTTCCTTAAAATATCTTAGTGGCTGCTAAAAATAAGAATATATAAAGTTAAATCATAACATTATTGAAATAATTTACAGTAATAATAAATATTCCTGCACAATTCTATATCAAATAGGACTTTATCATCTTTTTTTTTAGGTATTTTGAGGGCTTGTTCTTTCTGATTTCACCAGAAGCTGTTCCCAAGCCTACTATAATTAGTATAACTCTATTCCGTGATTTCTTGTCTTCCCAGCATTTCTGGGATCAGGCCCAGAAAGAGGACAAACACAGGGAAAAGCCTTTGCACAACTCGGGCTTAACCTTCTCTGGAGCAGCCAGGTCAGCAGGGCCTGGGGAAGCCATTCTCCACCCAGTGGCTGAGACCCTTCTTTCCATCAGCAAGAGCCAACATGAGAAGGTGGAGAGAGCCTAAATCCCCGGGCTCCCTGGCCCCTCCTCACAGAACTTCCCAGGAAAAAGCACGAGATGCCTGTAGGACTTCACATCATCAGCTGCTCACTTTCATGCACCATCGGAAGGCATTTAATCATATATATCAGCAGAGGCAACACCCAGCGTTTTCTAGAATATTTCAGTTCCCCAATCAGATATTTCAAGTAACAAGGGAATTTCCATTACCTTATCATCTGTATTTTCTTTAATTACTCTATTATTTGCTTTTAACACAGTCCAAGCAATTTAGTCGAGGAAAGGTAATATACATTTGGGTATTCAGAGATTTATGGGAATCTGTAACACACAGATCTCAGGTTTATTTTATTAATCTCAGTAAAAGTTTTGGGAAAAAAATCTCTATGTAAAATAATACAATAGGATACTAAAGTCACTTCCAGCCAGAAATTCCTGAAAATATTTATTTTAGTGATGTCATTAATTGTTTTTCCTTTATGGAAAATAACCTCACTATGCCTCAGCTGTCTGTGTTACTGGAAAGCTGTTCATGCTTGTTCAGATGAAGCAGTTTAAAAGAGCTCAGTTTAACACCCTTTTGAACTATATCAGTGTCCATGTAAATAAATTGTACAGCTCTTTCATTTAAATGGGTACCTTTTTGATTGAATGGACAGTTCACTAGTTGTTAGTTGGTAATGGAAACATATCTCACCAATATTTAATTACAGCTCTGTGAAGTTTGCTTCTTTTACAAATCAGAAATGCTTTGGCACAGTGTGTTCTCTCAGGTGCTATTAGTTTGTAACATAGCTAAGGGTTTCAGCTAACTGGTCATAATTAGAAGACATGTGAGTACATGATTCGCATGCTGTTAATTAAAGTTGCTAGTAACACTCAAAGCCTTTGTATATAACTGGCAGCTACCTGGATACTTGGTGCACATGCAGCCTGCACCTGTGAATGCAATGCAGATGCCATGTGATGCAGGAGACCATCTGGTGAGGGGAAAACCTGACCCTCCCCAGTGCAAACAGCATAGAGCACTGAGAGGAAAACAATGCCCGGGCCTGCACAGAAGGCTCTCCATCCCCCTTTCTTTTCCTTTTTATAAATACTAAGGCTTTCCCTGAAAGCAAGTACTAAGGAAGGTTTATTAGCATACTAAACAACAAATAAAAACACAGACTAACAAGAAATACAAGATGCAGCATAATAGACCTATATATAGAAGCACAAATTAGAGATTTAGGCAATTCAAGAAAACTGGAAAGTATTCATTATCTGGTAAATTTTAATTCTGAGTAGAACTGTTAATTTCAGTAATATTCAGTGGTTTATTCTACAAAAGCCAATTTGAGACGTAATTAACAAGGGCCAATCTTTCATTCATTATATCCCAGATTTGGTTGTAGCTGGAATTCAGGGTGTGCAAGACAAGCAAAACTGAAAAAAACATGAGATGATTAAAAATTAGACAAATTAAATCCTTCTTTTGTTTAAGGCAGATATCATAGTTTATATTCATGCATAACAAAGCAGCTCATGGACAATGTGTGTGACCAGCTGAGTACTGAAAAAATAGCAAGTGGGAAAGAATTTTAAAAAAGAATATGAAATCAATGACAGTTACTAAGAATTATGTGAAGGTTAACTATTTGTTCAAAACTAAGCAGTAAATAGGAAGGAGTAGAAGGCAGTCCAGCATTTAATCTAGTACAGTGAAGGTAGAATAAAATATCTGTCCACTAAATTTGGATGGTCCTATAATACTGTTTCCCATAAAGAAATAAGGTGAAGCTTTAGAATAGATCAATTAAGAGTGGTGATTAGGTCAGGAATTCTGAGAAAAAAGGGCCAGAATACAAACATGGGAGAAGATAATGGCAAAGACAGAGAGTTACTAGACGGAGGAACCTATTTATTTCTTCCTCCTGCTTCTGATGCTTCTGATTCAGGAGAGAGAGACTATCTAACACTCACTGGTGTCTGAATGCAGTAAGATGTCTATTCAGAGAATCCTAAACAGGCCCCATATCTGAATTTTCTGTTAATGTCTTTGGCGGACATTAATGTTGTATGCTTTCATCTATATGTACACTTAGAAAATGGCCAGAGAAATGCTTCTCTTTGTGAATGTATTAGAATCTATGACTGGGAAAGTAGACAGTTACTAGCATGTTTAGCTCCATAAATATGGAACCTGCACTTCGTTACCTTCTGAGGAGGCCTACTTGACATGTGTTGTACCATCTCAGGAAACAATAAAAACTTCATTTGCCCATTGAATTCTCATTTAATCAAATGATTGACTGATATTTTTTCTTATTGCCTGGATTTCAATTTACCTTCTCTTTCCCTGGATTTATGCATTACTTATCCCTTTTATTGTTTCTTCTAATGGCTTATTTCCTTCTGGTAGCTATTTTATCATCCCTTCAGTACAGCTGTGTACAGAAGGGATGATGAAATATAGTACATATAGTATAGAGAGCTGTAGTGGATCCCCAAAGGCTTCTTGGGAGATAATGTCCTTTCCACAGTGAGTTATCTACTGACATAATAAATGAGATGTTATAAAAAGCACCAACATACAACGTGATTTTAAGAGAAGTTAGGTGCTTGACAACTTTTAAAACTCCTCTCTGAAAGCATTATTAGATAGTTGGCAGTCAGCTTATGTTGATGGTCTTGCATGGCCCAAGCTAATGTCTTACTTTCAGGGGACTGGAGCACCTCCCATATGAAGACAGGCTGAGAAAGTTGGGGCTGTTCAGCCTGGAGAAGAGAAGGCTGCATGTAGACCTCATAGCAGCCTTCCAGTGTCTGAAGGGGAGCTATAGGGATGCTGTGGTGGGCCTTTTCGTTAGGGACTGTAGTGATAGGACAAGGGGTAATGGGTTAAAACTTAAACAGGGGAAGTTTAGATTGGATATAAGGAGGAAATTATTTCCTGTTAGGGTGGTGAGGCACTGGAATAGGTTGCCCAGGGAGGTTGTGAATGCTCCATCCCTGGCAGTGTTCAAGGCCAGGTTGGACAAGGCCTTGGGTGACATGGTTTAGAGCAAGGTGTCCCTGCCCATGGCACGGGGTTTGAAACTTGATGATCTTAAGGTCCTTTCCAACCCTAACTATTCTATGATTCTTACTAGAAAAACATTTCATTGAAGCGAAGGCAGAAGAGATTATTCACCATGGTTCCCCCTTTGAGTCCATTGCTGAGAGGAGGCAACTATAGCCATGCTGCTTTCTGGTCAGCACTTGCATTTAGAGGACAGGGAGGTCTCACAATGTTGTGCTGTCATTGTCTTGCTCCCCTCTGCCACCCATGAACCTCCTGAGCACACCATCCCTGTGGTGTCAACCACTGGCTGAATCTTACTTGGCAAATGAAAAGCAATAAGCAAATAGCAGCACAGTCTAGCAGTAAAGACTTCAACAGAAATGGGAAATCCCTCAACAAATTCCAAAGATAATGCAAAATGCTATGCTTTTCTACAACATCCAAGAAGTGAGAGCAAGGAGGCAGAAAACTCAGCTACCTGTATATGCTCAGCTGAAGTAAATCAACAGCATCTTCTTGAAGCAGAGTTACAACAATTTATAATAGGAATTTCACCCCAAAGTAGAATAAGCTTACTGAGACATTTTGATTTCCTGTTCCTTCCCAGTTGCAAAATAGATGACCAAAAGTAATTGTGCAAAAGACCTGAAAACTCCATACACCCGTAAGTAATTGACCTTATGGTAAAATCCCCAATGGCCCTTTGCTGCAGAACAGGAAGGTGTTCAACATCTTCAGGTAGCCTCCTAGCTGTACAGGCTTGAGGAAATCCTTTTTGACCAGCAAACTATTGATTCTGAAAAATGTTATATTTGATCATAAATCTTGACTGAGCTCAACAGAGGTCAGTGGAGACAAAAAATTAACCACTCTAAAGTGCTTTTAAAGATTCCCAGACTGGAATAAAGAAAGATATGACATGTACACTTATCTGTAATATAGATTTTTCTTCTTTACATTTGCATACCTCTCTCAGAGAATTACATCCAATGGTAGCACAAAAAACCCCACTTTGTTCTGCAATCATCTGTGTAGGCTGCACATAAAATCGACTTGAGGGTAGGAACTTGCCTGTCAGAAAAAGCAGATTTATTTTTTTTAAATTACTTCTGTGTTGTCAATTGAACTAATCAATCCAGTTCAAGCACTGTGTCCTTCCCTTAATATTTTTGAGTTGTCACCTAGTGATATATCTTTTCTAATTAGAATATACTGAAGATTTACCAAAGAATAAAGTTGGGGGGGCTTCTACTTTGTCAGGTCCAAAACATTCAAAGTACCTTGTATCTGAGACTTTTCAACAATTCCAAATTTCCACTGCGTGGATTATTGATCACTTTCTTTGCTCAATTGTGGTGGGTACAAAGTGCCAACAATCCCATGGCAGTCCGATGGCTGTTATGTTGTGTATCTGGAAGATCCTGTCCCTTGGGATTTGATTGTGAGGGTAGACTTAAGATGAATTTCAAATATCTGTCAGCCATGCTTTCCTCCTGGCCTGCATTTCTTCTATGGAGACTGTAACACATAAAACACCACTTCAGACTGATTGTCACGGAGGGCTGAACAGATAATGAGCTGAAACCCAGACCTGTTTCCAGGTACCTCAGAATAAGAAAGCATTTAGAAGGGAAAAGTCATCTGAAGTATTTTGATAATTTTAATACTTTAAGGTCTGATAATAGCATAGCAAAAAGTGCTCTAGGCTTCCTAAATTCAAGCTTACACTGGCTGAGAAGATAGCTTCCTCAACTCCTATTAGACTGAATCTCGAATCATTTTCAGATGGAGCTATTTAATCCACTAAAATGATCTTCTAGGAATCAACCTTTTTCACAGTCTCTCACAAGCACTTGCCATGCTTACTTACCTTCTTACCTAAAGAAGACAGTAGTCTTATTCAGTTGTGGCTAAGAAGCATGGATTGAAATCTTGATGAAAGGTTCATAGAATGGACAGCTTCAATCTTAACATGATCTCCTCATTTTTGACCCAAAGACATTGGCGAGAATTTCTCACCACTGTGGCTTCGTATCCTGATTGCTTATATTTAGCAAAGCCTCCTGTAATTTTGATGGTCTGAACTACCGTAACTGTGAGAGAACAGCTTGGTATGAAAAATTTACAATGTGATTAGAGGTTTTTGTGATCATGCCTTTTTCAAGTGACCTAATGAACACAATGTATAAACTAGAGTAACCTGGTTAGTACTGTTAGACAGAAATGTGTGTCTCTCTTCACTCTGCAGTCCCTTTTTTTGAGAACAAGGATCTCACAAAAGAATCAAAATTAGCTCGGAAATTTTTACATTTTTTCACTCTGTAAATTTACCTCAGAGACAAGCCCTACTTCTCTGAAGGGCAGTTTGAAATCCCAGTGAACATGTTAAATCCTCTCTGTTGTTAATGGTCCAACTCTGAGCAAGACAGTTTTCAGATACGTAAAAAAAACAAGGATATTGTCCAGAGGAGATTTTTTCTGGAAACATAACACAGCATAATTATCATGGATGATGGTAACCAGAGGAGAGCAGGGTAGCTACAAGTAAACAGCAGAGACACAAACTGGTAGCAGAGACCTTCTTTACGGTCAGATCTAAAAGCTACTCTGTTTGTGGTACATTTCTTGTTTGTCAGGAGTATGACTTTTTTTTCTGCAAAAGGTCAGGTAGCTAAAAAAAAAAAAAAAAAAGAAAAGGCAGATAGCTGTGTAGCAGAGGTCAGTAGCAGAAAGGTTGCTGAGTTCTGAGCAGGAATTGAAGGGTTTGTCCTGAAAAGTCATATGCAGCTTTTGTCCTTGAAAAGTAATTGCAACTTGTCAGAAATACCAGTTGTTGCTAGATGAAGATAGAAGTTCAGCATTATTTATGGATTTACACTTCTCAAGTAAATAGATTTTCCCTAATTTGAAATTCTAAGAATGCCTTTAAACCTATTTTTAAATGGCCTCTCTAAATGCAGGGCAGAGTTGGTCAGGCTGTGTTTGACAAAATGTGGGTTTTTTTGAAAGGTGTTTTTTTTTTAAATTTAAGCTGAATCATTAATGGGGCTGAAGAGAATGTGAAGATGCTTTCAATGAGATTTCTGGATAAAAAGCTTTTGACCTATGTTTTGGTACAACTGCATTCTGAAAATGTGCTCTAAAGATTTTGTTTCAACCCTGAAAATTCCAAAGCTCAAAAGTTGCTGTGAAGCAGAACCATCTTCTTCCATCCAGCACAGAAGATGGTGGGAATATACCAGAGAGCTCTTCAGTCTGTGTCATATCCTCAGCTACCTACATTTTAATCACTTTATAGGTTAATGCATCCAAGAACAAACTTTGTGGTATCCTGTTTAAGGTCTGCAGTAGTTTTTGTTGAAAATTGGGTTAAGCAGAGTAGAGACTGAACAAAAAAAAAAAAACCCAGCAAAATTTCCCTGTAGATAATGCAATATTTTCACATGGATTTCTACTCTTTCTGATGTTTTCTAAGCAATTTTGGAATGATGGTCATAATTTTCTATTGTTTCAAGGTTGGGGATTTTTTGGGGGGTGGGTTTTTGGGGCTTGTTTTGTTTTTTTTTTTTCCTTTTGTCTTTCTTTCTGTTTGTTTTCCCAATGGGAGCTCATACTAGCCTGTCTTTGTAGAGCTCAGACAGGTTATGACAATCTAGCTCAGAAAACCCCCACAATTACTGCATCATTAACAAATCTTGCAGTAACACATGCTGTACAGAAATGTGGCAAGTTATACAGTACACACATATAATAAATACAATATGTTTCACATATAATAAATTAACATAATTGCCAAAAGCAAATGTGGTGAAACTGAAGAATGCTGTTTACATTTCTGACTATGTATTTTGAGCTCTTGCATTAAGGTAGCAGTAACAACAGAGGGAAAAATATGCTTGATGAAGTTACTTGCGCTGTACTGGTTTGTGTTGCCTTGATCTGTAAAATAAGGCCAGAAGTCAGGCAGTGTAGTAAGTGTTGTTAGTGGGATTTTTTTCAACAAATGTCACTAGTAATGATTTTCTAGATACACATGGATGCGTGAAAAGAAATAATTTTATTTGCTATGCTCTCTTGCTTATATTTTCAACTATTTAAGTGCTTCCAAAGTGGACCCTGCCCCAGCATTTTGTTAAAATAAAATGTATTTAAAAAAAAATAAATAAAAAAAAAAATTCAACAAGCAAGAGAACGGAGCTTTCTTTCATCCTAAGAGCAAGCACATACTAAAGCCAAGGCTGAAGGAGGTGAAAAAATCAACAAATTACTTAACTGAATTTGTTGCATTACTGAAATCTTTGTAACTATTATATATTTTCAAATAATTATAAGCATGGCTTGATAATTTCAGCTTTTAGAATTTACACAATAGTTACAGAGGAAAAGAGACTAACAAAAATAGAAAAGAACAGAAGAGGGGAACATTATGGAGAGATGAATGTCTTGTTTAACATCTTTGTCGCTGACATGGACAGTGGGATTGAGTGTGTCCTCAGCAAGTTTGCCGATGACACCAAGCTGTGTGGTTAGGTTGATACGCTGGAGGGAAGGAATGCCATCCAGAGGGACCTTGGCACGCTTGTGAGGTGGGCTGATGCCAACCTCATGAAGTTTAACCATGCCAAGTGCAAGGTCCTACACCTGGGTCAGAGCAATCCCCTGCACAGCTACAGGTTGGGCAGAGAAGAGATTCAGAGCAGCCCTGCAGAGAAGGACTTGGGGGTGCTGGTCGATGAGAAAATGAACATGAGCCAGCTTCAGTGTGCGCTTGCAGCCCAGAAAGCCAACCTTATTCTGGGCTGCATCAAAAGGAGTGTGACCAGCAGGTCGAAGGAGGTGATCCTGCCCCTCTACTCTGCTATTGTGAGACCTCACTTGGAGTATTGTGTGCAGTTCTGGTGTCCTCAACATAAAAAGGACATGGAACTGTTGGAACAAGTCCAGAGGAAGGACATGAGGATGATCAGGGGACTGGAGCACCTCCCATATTAAGATAGGCTGAGAAAGTTGGGGCTGTTCAGCCTGGAGAAGGCTGCATGGAGACCTCATAGCAGCCTTCCAGTATCTGAAGGGGGCCTATGGGGATGCTGGGGAGAGATTCTTCATTAGGGACTGTAGTGATAGGTCAAGGGGTAATGGGTTAAAACTTAAACAGGAGAAGTTTAGATTAGATATAAGGAGGAAATTCTTTCCTGTTAGGGTGGTGAGGCACTGGAATGGGTTGCCCAGGGAAGTTGTGAATGCTCCATCCCTGGTGGTGTTCAAGACCAAGTTGGATGAGGCCTTGGGTGATATGGTTTAGTGTGAGGTGTCCCTGCCCATGACAGGCGGGCTGGAACTGGATGATCTTATGGTCCTTTCCAGCCCTAACTATTCTATGATTCTATGATTCTATGTTTATTCTATGAAGACATTTGCTTCTGAGATAATCTCTGGAAGTATTTTTATATTGCTGAATATCAGGGTACGTAAATCTTGATCTGCCATGTCATGGAATCAATTCCTAAAATATGTTGAGGAAGTTTTAATGCTGAGACGAAATGAGTACAAAAGAAAATGTAATGAAAAAATAATATTGGAAGGAAGATAGAATGATAAGATTTAGTCTACCATGATTTATATATCTAAAACTTAAATATCTTAAATATCTAAGCCTGAAATATTCACCCTAAACTCCCTTCATAGTTAACAAGGAGAAATAGACAGAGACAGATTTGCCTCATGTTCAGATAGTGATTGAAAGACAGGTCACATGAATCGCTTTGTTGCTACCTTCTGACTGTAAGGAAAAGCTAAAACTACTAGCTCAGATGGAAAAATCTATCTGTTAGATATCTGTATTTAGGTTAGAAGACTCAGCCTAACTAGCCATCATGTCTTTGTTTTAATGAAACAGACATGTTAATAGAACAACTTGGAGTTTGTTGAGGCAACAATAGTTTATAAGGGAGCAACACAGGTCCTTTTGCTGAGGTGCTTTTTTTGTTTGTTTTTTTGTCACTTCTCTTTTTTCTGGTTACCTTAATTTTACAGTTGTATTAGGTGGCATTTTAGGATGAAATAATGTGTCTGTCACTACTAAATTGAGGTTACTCTGTGTCATGTATGATATCCACTCACAGGGCTGAAAAGTTTGACTTAGCTCACTTGCATTACACTATTTGGGGCAATTTAGTTTATACCAGTGTAGCTGTAGAGTGAGGCTTTCAAACTATCCAGAGTTGTTTGGTTACCAAAGAGGTCAGAGTGGCAGAGTGACTTCAGTTAGTTAATGAACTGTTATTGCCTAAGTTGCTGTGCCACCCTTGTATTACTATTTGACTAAAACCCTTCTGAAGTCTCAAAGCTATAAAACATCATGCAAAAGTACAAGTTACACTGGATTAAAGCTAATATTTAGGTCTCAAAAATGCTGTAACACATGCATTGCCTCATCTCTGCCATGGTCAAACTCCCACTGGATAGTCCACTGAAGCAGTGGCATTTACAGTATAATTCCTGTCAGTCCACAGTAGGGTTCATAGGAATTTTTCTGTATGGTAACTCCTGCATCAGAGTTCAGCAAATATAGAATCATAGAGCAGTTAGGGTTGGAAGGGACTTTAAGGTCATCTGGTTCCAACCCCCTGCCATGAGCAAGGACACCTCTCACTAGACCATGTCACCCAATACTCTATATATCTCAGTATAAAACTCCTGACAGTTCTTCTGACTGAAGAGGTATTTTAATTTCTAAAAGCTTGTCCATATTTTCTAAATACAACAGCTTTCTGTACCACTTACCCTTATGTCTTCACAGGTGGTACTTCATAAGTACTATTGCAACTCTTACTGCAAATCTCATAATTCATCTTTGTTCTTTTAAAGGCATGGGAAAATTAAGCCTTACATTTGCTTTAAGAAGATTTCACAGGGTAAAACTCATCTCACCCTAGGAAACCTGAATTTGTTTCCTAACTGAAACTTTCATTCTTGCTTACTGAAAACAAAATTGTTCTATAATTGCAATCCTGTCTGTGCTGATTTGCTTGGGAGTGAACAAATCCCCAACACTGCACAGCAAAAACAGCTATGGCAGTAGGCTGACATGTTATGTGTCTCCAGGCAAAGTAAGAAAAGTCTCATGACAGATCTAAAAGTTCAGTACATAGCTCAAAACATTACTGTAAGTGTAGTAAATAAGCTATTAAAGGAAATTCCAAACTTATCGTTTACTTAAACTCTTAATACAGATTAGCAATTAATACATTCATTCTTTTCTATTGCTCAGTGATTAGAGCTACAGCACACTTCACTGGAATGAGCAGAGATAGCAATCGAGCCGACCCATGGGAGTGACTTGGGTTTTATTGTTTATAGCCTTCTTTCCCTCAGCAGAAGATAGCCTCTTAAGGAAAGAGCCTCATGGTATACTTTAGGATGAATCCCAAAAGATTTGATCTTCTTTCCCTTCACCAGTGGGTCACAGATTAGTACAGTAAGCATTTTCCTGCTTTCCTAGGATTTTCACTGGCTGAGGGTATATTCTCAGGATTGCTTCACCTGTATAGATCCAGTTATACTGAGAAGCCACCCTGGCTATGCTTTGTTTTTCCTGAGCTCAGCTGGTTACTGCTGAGCTCTGGGTGAGGGTGGAGGGATTCTAGCACACTGCGCTCTGCGCACCCATCACACCATTCAGTACTGCGCAAGGTCCTGAATCGTAATGTGAGCCTGAATGTGTACCCTTTAAAGCTTGAAAAGTCTACATTTCCTAAGCCTGTGGCTATTCCTTTAATAATACATTTGGTTTATCTCTATTTTCACACATCTCCTGATAGCTGCCTCCCAAGTGTCCTAGGGAAATGAAGCCTGGGCTGGTTACAAAGGTTGTGAACTACAAGGAATTATTAACAACAATCAACTGAGCCTGGAACCTGTGATTGCTTGACTTGTGGCCTGCAGCACGTTCCTGTGAGACAAATAGTGCTCACCAGGAGTACAGCGAGTGACCTTTTACCCAGGATGTGAGTAGGCTAGATAGATGCTCAGGTGCCATGTGCTGTTTGTGACACGTGGTAGCTCTGACTGCCCTTCACCTGCCTGCAAGATGACAAGACCTAGAAAAACAAGGACTCTTACAGGTTTGGGGCCTGATGTCAGTTGTAGACCAGAGTTTCAAGGAATAAGTTTCGCCCTTTCACCAGCTCATCTCCTGACCCTACTTCTCTTTCACCCTCTACTGCTGCAGAAAGCTAAAAGGAGCAGGCCTTTCTCCCTTTTCTCCAATTGCCAAGCCTTTCTAAAATTAATTTCTCTGGACATGACCCAGAATTTTTTTAACACTTGCCGTAACACCTCATCTCCTATCTGCTTTTCATTTCTTCAGTCTTACAACTCTATTTAGGAGTGCTATGTTTCCCACGCACTAAGATGAATTTTACCCTATTAAAGTATAACCCAGCTAGCAACTTGCAGCTGCAGGGGCAGTCATCTCATGTCCCTGCTTTTCCTAGGGGGTCAGGAGAAGAACTAAGCACAGGCCAAGTAACACGCACAGGCAGCTTGGTTCCCTGGACCAGAGCGAGACACAGACACATCTCTTTCACATGCATGATCCTTAGAAGCTAATAATAACTTTGCTTGTGTAAGGAAGGGCAGAAAACAAAAGCAGCCTGGAGAAGCTCTGAATTGCTGTTGCCACTCTTGCAATGGGAGGAGAGATGTCGGAAAAAGGATCCCTTTAACCTGAGCTCTGGCACTGGCAAAGTCTGACCTCCTTTTGTCACTCAACAGGACTACTGAAAGTTGTAAAAAAACGTTTTTTTTTTTTTTTCACAGATGTTGAGGTGGAAATTCAAGTGAGCGAAATCCATCTCATCTTGTTTGTTATTGTTCATTACATTATCATTGTGTGTGTTCACATCAATTCACCAGATTCCACTGTCTTTTTCCACCTTTTTCAGATAATTATTTATTATATCACATACATACTATATATAATATATACTATAATATATATTATATACTATATATATACTATAGTGTATATATATGCTATATATATACACTATTATATATATACTCAGGCCTTTGGGACCTGAGTAAATATTTTGGTTTTTCAAAAGTGCTCATGAAAAAGGGTATGTTGTGGAGTGTCACTAAAGCAGGCATCTTCAGTACAGATGTTTACAGATGATGCCATGGTGGCCAAGAGTACCCTGGTCATAAGAAATCCTCTGAGAAACCTCTAACATGTTTTAGTAGTTCCATACATATACCAAAGTAAAACATAAACTACTGAAAGCTTTGTTGGCCTTGAAATACTATATTCATGGTTCATACATTCTAGTACTATATAAATAAAAAAAGGATTTGAATGTTCTATTTTGCCTGTAATGGCCCTCAAACATGCAAGCAATACTTGTAAAGAATTTTCCCAACTTACTTATATCTGTTGAGATTCCTGGATAAAGCTTCCCTGTATTTTCTTTTCTCAAATTCTGCTCCTTGTCAACAGCTAGATGCAGTTTTCTTTTCTTTACCTCCATTGTCTTCTGAAGTTGCAGAATAATGTTTGTGACATGTTTTGGAGATTTGAAGTGCAGTATATCGTTGTTCAAGTCTATAGAGAACAAAGAAACATTAAATGACTGCTCATATTGGAAAACAGAAAATGGTAAAAAAACACATGTACCTGCACAAACGTAATTTTGCCCCATATACGTAAGCATCAAAACACTCTTTAATAACATGTTCTGTATTCCTGCCTCTTTCTTTCGGTGCTGGTTGGTGCAAAATCAAGATAAAAACAGATCAGGGCCTGTTTTATCCTAATTATTCCTTATTCTTTGTGTTCAGTCCAGCCTCCAGATTGGCTTCATTCAATAGCCAGTATGTGCTCTGTTTCATAAGAAATGCAGTAATATAAGAAGATTAACCAGGAAACAAATAGTTAGGGGGAATATAAAGCAAAAATGTATTTTGTCTAGGAAAATACAGTAAATGAATTTACTGTACAGGGGAGGGAGAGCAGAGAGGGGGGAATTTCTAGCTAAAAGAAAAAGGATAGCAACTGCTGGTTGATGGGCAATCTTTACTGAGATAAGCCGTACAACTGTTTAATTGGAGGAAGGCAGCATACAAAAGTAGTAAGTTAGTTCCTAGTTACGCATGCCTGAATTACTGCAGGTCACATATCATGCTGTGTGCAGGAACATGTCCTTGAGAGGGCAAATAAATTCAGTCAGTTTTCTGATTTTATTCTGGTGTAACTATTAGCTGGAGTGAGAGATTTTGAATGTATCTGTATTTCCTTAGGGAGAAGTCTGAATTCCATTTTTCCTGCTTCTGGGTGTTCAATAGAGGAGCCGGAAAAAGCTTTCACTATCTCTCTGGTTTTGATATACTGGCATGTTTAAGAATAAAAAAATAATATTCTAAATCTTAGAGGAAATTTGTTTATTTCACATAAAATATGAACCACTTTAGGATGATACTTAGAATTTAAAATTCACAAGCTGAGATGTATGCTCACTTATAGTATAGGAAATTATCCTTTCCACTGTTTTATTTAGAATTTTGAGCAAATAAAACTAGGCATTAGAGTATAATTCCAGGTATACAATGTAACTTGTGTTACTGCATATCATAGAATCGTATAATCATTGAATAGTTATGCTTTTAAATTTCTTATTTATCTGCATATGGAAGAGATAATGAAAAATTGTAATTAATAGTTTTCCCCACTGTGGAAGTGAGGCAATCACAGTATTCAAATAATAGTCAAAACCAAAGCCTTTTCCAGACTGCTAGCTTTTAAGGTGTTGAATTCTCTTCACTCATCTGTGAACATAAAACCAGGTTGGAAATTCTACTAGGCAGCAAGCACTGAAGAGTACTTGACCCTGAAACCTCATATCTAAGTGTCCTTTCAGAAAATACAGGCAATTCCCAGGACTTGGGAAATTACCGTGTTGAAATCATTATGTTTATTGTCTTTTATTTGAATTTTGTTCACCTTTTGTGTGCTGGGTTTGGCTAGGGTAGTTCTGGGGGAATTCCATATTTGGGCCCAGAAGAGGAAACACTTGTCTGTGTTGCACATTAAATAAAAACAGTATAGGAGAACTGTGTTAATCTGTTGCAAGTCTGGAATAATCTCTTTGAGAGAGATAAATTGGAGTGCAGAAAGCAAATACACGCGCAAAGGTACAGTAGGCTAAATCATATATATCTTCTACCTGAAACATCCTGCAGTTTCTAAAGAGGAAATTCCTATTGCTATCATTAAGAAAGTAAAACTTAATTTCGCATATTTATCTTCAAAGGAACTATCAGTTCATGCTAAATGTCACTGTGCAGGGAGTGTTCTGTGACAGCACAGTGATTTTTTCTAGTTGTAAAATGACAGTTGTTGAAGTCATTCACCTCACATATATAGACTACGGTCTGGGCTTAATTGGTGCTTCAGTGAAAAGTTTCTTCAGCAAAGGCTTTGTTTCCTCGTTGTGAAACAATGATTTCTCACTTCAGTTGGCCTGAACTGTTGAGACTGGAAAGCAAGGCTTTTTCTCCAAATGTACATAAAATCCCTAGAACGAGACTGAACTGCACTCCATGTGAGCACATAAATTGCAGTTTTTTTTGTTTACTGTCTGCTGGCTCCTCTCAGTAGATTTTTCTGAAGAAACAGGGTAAAACACCTTAATATTTACTTAGGTTGTTTCAAATTATCTGATTATGGCGTGAAGCAGGAGGAAAACTAATAGTCATTAATTTCTTCTTAAAAATTAGCTTTGACCCACAAAAACCATGAAGATAGATCATGTGCTTAGGATATAGCTTGGTTTGGCACTCAGTACTCCACTGTGATGCCTTTTAGGCATGCAACTGATCTGACTCACCTTTTGTGTGAAAGGTTCAAACAGTAGCAAATATACAGCACAAATTTAGGGTATATTTCCTCTCTGTTCTTTTTTCTTCCCATAAAATCAGTTCATTGCTGTCTAAATCACCATAAAGCTCAAGAAAAGAAGCGATTACTTTTGAAGATTATTCCTGGTAGGGAGGTATGAGTACTTTTCCTTGCTCAAACCTAATTTATTATACCAAGTACCAAATGGTACACTTGAAATGGATAATGAAAGAAAATATTAAATAAATATTTTATTTGTTAATATGCATAAGCACTCAAAATATATTAAGAATTTTTAATCTAGATTTTTAATATTCTATGGTGGAGATTCTGTCTCAGTTGCATATACCTGTAAATCTATGAAATTCGATACAGATGTCCAGTATAACAATATAATTAAGAGAATAATCTGACCACTTTTTCTGATTCTTGGGACAATGTTTGTAGCCTTGAAGCCCTCAGAACAGGAATATGTTCAGGTTAAAACACACACACACACATACAAAAAGCTTAATCCATTCCTCAATCAAGAATATTTAACCCACCATTCTGGCTTTGGTTTTCTCAATTATTCTTTTTGTTGGCATTGTCAAATGTGTGGCAGCCACCCTTCCTTGAGCCACTGGTTCATTAGCTGAGGAAGAGAAAGAAAAGAAATATAAAAGCTGTTTGAAGGGTTTTCAAAATAGAAAGATACGTAATGTATTTGAATCATACCTTTTGGGTAGTTTGTGGGATTACAGCCAGGCTGTGGTCGTGTATATCTAAATTTATGGTGATAAAAGACAATGATAATGTGTGTCACTTTTATATCAGTTTCTTCATTAACGATAAGTAAAGGACAGTTAACAAAAAGAGGAAGAGGTAAGTAACTTGGAGAGGATGCCTTCAGCACTGGAGTGTGGGGAAAACACAGTGCCCAGGAGTCTCAATCCTGAATGGCTAGAGCCACCAAGAGAGCAAAACTGGTAGGAAACTACCTGGGATTTCCTATAAAAATCTTACTGCTTGTTATATGCAGATTATACCCTGAGTGAAAAAGCACCCTCTGGTCTGAAGTTCAATAAAAGAGAATAAAAGGATCACTCTAGTCTTGCAATTTGTTTTTGCCATCCAGGGTCATTCCATAGAAGAGAATATAGAATAATGAAAGGAAAGATGTTCTCTAAAAAATAAAATAGCTGCACTTTCATTACTTCTTTTCTGAGAAGGGAAATGTCTTTATGGAAAATAAGGAGACAAAACACTGTATTACCCATAACAGATTCCTGATTCAGGAGACAGGAAGCTCCTCCTCTGCCTGTCCCTTAGGAGTCTTTGTTTCTTCCTATCACCTGATTTACCCACAGGAACTAGTAAAGGCTCTTGCTTGATATTACCAATGATTCACATGATTAGACATACTTTTTGTTTTTTAATTTTGTTTCCATAACACAAAACATAATCCTCCAATTAATCATCTTATTTAAGAACTTGGCAAATGAATCTGGGTTAAGGTGCAAATTTGAAATAGCTTTCTGACACTTAATTTTAGTGTCTATTTTGTAGAATCTAAGTAGTTCCCAAAAGAAAAATAGATAAGAAAGGCTTGTTTCAAGTATTCATTCACCCAAAGTGTTTAATCACTGTAATTCTGATTTCAACACAATAGTTATCTACTTCTATAGGGGTTTGATGTTTTGGTACCTAACTATAATCTAACATGAGAAATGCCAGCAGTATATGAAATTTGAGGTAGGGCCCAGCCCTGCTCGAAGCCGCAGGGATCCTGAAAGAGCTGCTCTGCAGGGCAGGGAGCCCATGCGAGGACAGGTGGGGGGGCCCAGCACCCAGCACCAGCACCCCCTGACCCCTCCAGCCCTGGGAGCCTTGAGCAAGTGGAAACCACTTGTCTGTCAGCACCACGTCTGCTCACAGCAAACACAAAGAGAGACTGGATCAAAAAAGTGTAGAGAAATGTATTTTCAGAACAACAAACAACACGAGAAAACAAACACAACAAATCACAATTCTTCTACTTAAAACTACACCTATTCTGTAAAAAAACAACAATCTTCTATGAAAAAACAAAAATCTTCTTGGAAAAACAAGTCTTCTGCCAAAATCTCCCAAAACTGCAAAAGCTCCATCTGGATCACCCCTGGAAACAAGCAGCACAAGGTCATATCAGTGAGGCTCCTGATGAGTCATTGTGTTTGCCACAGCCCTGGGACACGCTGGGAAGAGCAGGATTCTTCTGTGGGGCACAGTCCTGGCTGGGGCTGGGAGCTGGGCTCTATGTGATCACACTTGGCTCGCATGGCCCAAGGCAGCGCAGGGCAGCGCAGTGGTGGCACTTGTGCTGCCAGGATGAGACCACCAGGCACCGTGTCCCTGAAGCGGGGCTGTCGCACACAGCCCCAGCATGGCAGCAGGCGAGACAACCTCACCGCTGGCAGTGGATGGGGGGCACGTGCTGCCTTACCGCTCCTCAGTCCACCTCCATTTCCTCCATCTCTTCCAACCGCTCATCAACCTCCCTTGCCTCATTCACCTCCACCTCCATCTCAACTTCCATATCTTCCTCCTGCTGCAGCCCCCCTTGGGTCCTGCTGGCAGCTTCCTCCTCCAGCTCTCGCATGTGTTGGAACAGCCTAAGGCAAAAGCCAAGCAGAAGAGTGCATTGGTGCTGCCCTGGGCAGCGAGCAGAGCTGTGGGATGAGGGTCCGGGCATCCAGACTCCTCTCGCTGGCCAAGCAGAGCCGTGGGGCACTGGGGCCTCAGGCACGACCCCAGCAGGAGCTGGAGGGAGGCCGGCGGCTCCTTGTCCAGCAACACCCACGAGCTGTGAGAGGCCAGCACTCGCAGCTGGAGGAGCCTGTGCCTGTTCCGCTTCAGCACCTTGCGGGGCGGTAAGGGCTTGAGGACCTGCGGAGCAGAGGGGACAGGGGTGAGCGACCGTGCTCCCTGCCACGGGACCCAGGCACAGACCCGGACCCGTGCCTGCCTCGGCACCCACGGGCTCCTTACTCTGCGGATGCAGCCCTTGGTGTCCTCGCTACCGCAAGGGCTGGGCTGGGCTGCCAGCAGGACAAGGGTGGTCTTCCTAGGGGGCTGCATGGGGGTACCAGGATAGGACCATGGATCAGGGAACAGGAGACTAGGGCAGGCAGTAGGTTAGAAAGGTAGAGAGCAGGGCAGAAAGGGTCCAGGAAGGGTAGAGGGAGGACAGGACAAGAGCAGGGGCAGGTGTGAAGGTCTCTCTGTTGTGTATCTCACTGGAAATGAGCCGTTGCCGGTGGAACACGGGCTGCAACATCACAGCTCCATGACACCGGAGTTCCAGGACGGCTGCACAGCAGGGGATGAGGACGAGCCCTGAAGGGGCTGCAGCTTCTTGGGGAACATGGGGCAGTCCTAACTTTACCTCTTGAGATGACTGAAATACACTCTTGTGCTTAAATAGACAATAAACTGGTTGAATGCTGCACTGGCTGGCCAAGTCCACAGGGCCAGGGCCATCTCAGTGGCCTTTCACTGTCCCAAAGTCACTTTGAGAGCAATCTGAGCAGTGCTGACATGCTCTAGTTGGGATGAAAAGTTATGTGTGAAAGCGTTTGACACTGTCCTGCACAACATCCTTGTCTCTAAATTGGAGAGACATCACTTTGATAGATGGACCACTCAGTGGATAAAGAACTGGCTGGATTGACACACACAAAGAGTTGTGGTCAATGGATCAGCTTCCAGGTGGAAAACTGTAACGAGTGATGTTCCTCAGGGATCAGTGTTGGGACCGGTCTTGTTCAACATCTTTGTCACTGACATGGACAGTGGGATTGAGTGCACCCTCAGCAAGTTTGCCGATGACACCAAGCTGTGTGGTTCGGTTGATACGCTGCAGGGAAGGAATGCCATCCAGAGGGACCTCGAAACGCCTGTGAGGTGGGCTGATGCCAACCTCATGAAGTTTAACCATGCCAAGTGCAAGGTCCTACACCTGGGTCAAAGCAATCCCCTGCACAGCTACAGGCTGGGCAGAGAAGAGATTCAGAGCAGCCCTGCAGAGAAGGACTTGGGGGCGCTGGTCGATGAGAAAATGAACATGAGCCGGGTTCAGTGTGCGCTTGCAGCCCAGAAAGCCAACCGTATCCTGGGCTGCATCAAAAGGAGTGTGACCAGCAGGTCAAAGGAGGTGATCTGGCCCTCTACTCTGCTCTTGTGAGACCTCACTTGGAGTATTGTGTGCAGTTCTGGTGTCCTCAACATAAAAAGGACATGGAACTGTTGGAACAAGTCCAGAGGAAGAACATGAGAATGATCAGGGGACTGGAGCACCTCCCATATGAAGACAGGCTGAGAAAGCTGGGACTGTTCAGTCTGGAAAAGAGAAGCCTGCATGGAGACCTCATGGCAGCCTTCTGAAGGGAATCTATAGGGATGCTGTGGTGGGCCTCTTCATTAGGGACTGTAGTGATAGGACAAGGGGTAATGGGTTAAAACTTAAACAGGGGAAGTTTAGATTGGATATAAGGAGGCAATTCTTTCCTGTTAGGGTGGTGAGGCACTGGAATGGGTTTCCTAGGGAGGTTGTGAATGCTCAGTGTTCAAGACCAGGTTGGACGAGGCCTTGGGTGATATGGTTTAGTGTGAGGTATCCCTGCGCATGGCAAGAGGGGGTTGGAACTGGATGATCTTAAGGTCCTTTCCAACCCTAACTATTCTATGATTCTATAACTGAAGTGACACTTGCCACTTGTGCAAGATTTTGAAATTCCAAAAAATAAAATTTAGTGGATTCAGCCTGCTATAAAAATATCCTATTTTTGACAGCAATTTTCATATTTTTTCCTCCAATGTCTTACATACCTGAAGCATGGGACTAGCTGCAGACTATGAGGTTAGACGGAACTGATAGTTTGATAGTTCTGCCAGCCTTGTGTAACCATCCCACCAATGAACTGACTTAATTTTGCCCTGAGGTTTAGGATTTGTTTAGCCGCTGCCACCCTCATGTAGACATGTTATTGCCAGCTTGGGACAGCTGAAACTGTTACAGTGTTCACAACAATCTGATCTGAATTGCATTTAAGGTTTTTATAGCTCTAATTATCATTTTATCATTGCTTTTCAGATATTATAAGCTACTATGCAAAACCCCCTGTTTGTTCTGCTTTGTTTTGGTTTATTTTTTCTCAGGTATTTATCTGCTGTTTTCTTAGGATACAGTGTTTAGTCTCACTCTGGCATTTAGTCTTTAATGACGCTGTGAGCAAAACCTAACAGTACAGAATCCAGTATACAATAATTCATCTGTAAGTATATGCCATACACTGCAGATATGGCTAGCTAGGGAAGTGTCCATCTACCAGCTCTCACTTGTTTTCAGATGGTCACCAGAGGTCAGTTCAACAATGCCCCCATTGATCATTTTCTATCCGTTTAACTTTCACTACAAGAACAAAACTCCAAACACACACACAAAAGAGAGAAGGAAGAATGTGCTCATTGTGGTTCAACCGGAATTCACGGAGAAAAGATCCTCTCTATTGGCTGTTTCCTCCTGTAACTTGACTTCCGAAATAGGGCTAACCCTTTTGTACAAGACACAAAAACAGAAATGCAAAAAAAAAAATCCCACCAGAGAGCATGTGACTTCCAGAATTGCCTGTAGCTTTCCTGGCACTGGGTTGAGAAATATTTCTTCATCTCATGTTACATAATCATCCTTGACGCATTGTTTGTTCCAGCTCAGTGCTGTTTCCATCAGATAGGAACCACAGATCTAATGGAATATGAGGAGTGTCCCCCTGGTACATGGGGGATTTTTTTCAGGTTTGTGGGTTGTTTCCCCCCCCCCATTTCATAATTATGAAAGGTATTTAAAAATACGTGCTGGTGCTGGAACAAATCCTTTTTGAAACCATATTTCTTGTTAGCTAATGTTCTTCTTCAGAGAGCACATTTCCTGTCTTTTCCAGTAAGCACGCTGTTTTCAGTACAGTGAGATCCCATTCGACTGAATGAAAGGAAGAAAGTGTAAATGAACGAATGTATGCATATTTGACAAAACAGACCCTTAGGATAAATTCAATTCATTTTAATAAAATTACACTAGAGATTAATTTATCCTGTAATGTTTCAATGGCACACTCTAAGGGATTTGCTTCAAACCACATGAAGTCAGTGCAGCTTTTCCATTGATTTCAGTGGGTCTGGATCAAGTTTCAGGAGGCTTAAACAACTGCTTATTACTTCTTCTTTTATTCACAAAATAAATATTTTTACATAGGTAAACTACTTCAGTGGATAATCACTCCTTAGAACATACCTCTCATTGCTATCTTTTCCAAATGCTGTGAAGTACACCAAACTTTGACTTCTCTCTGTCCAGTTTTCTGCAAATTTCCATTGTTCAGACATATCCTCACTTCCTTTAGCCTTTCTTCCTTAGGCTAAAACTAAATGAATCTTTGCTTCCTTTTGCCACATGGAAGAGAACACCACAATCCCTTTCACAGCTCACTTTCTGGTCCTTCTGATTCCCCTGATGTGTCTGACATCTGTCCAACACTCAGGGTTGGACTTCTGTCCAACTTTCAGTATACATTCCTATTTTAATTCCAGTCTGAACTAAGGATTGCTCCAAATTTCATTTAGAAATCTTCCCCTTACACACTCTTAAAGAACCTTGGGATACACTTTATGTCTTTGATTTAATTTTCTAATGTTTATTTCTTCATCTTCCTTGATTCTGTATCACAAGTTCTACTTAAAACCCCAATGAATACAATTTGCTCCTTCTGTGAAATATTTACTCTGCACTCCATTACATATCTAGCATAGTAGATGATCACACTGACTTGGCTGAAAAGCCGAGCTGCGCCTGAGTCTGATCACTGGTTGTCCTGTTGATTAGGGAGTAAGGTTCCATAGGATATTGCCCCAGAGGGCAGGGGGACCCAAGACTGTTGGTTGATATTCAAAGATCACCTGCTACAAGCTCAGGACTGTTGCATCCTGACTAGAAGGAAATGCAGCAGGAGGGCCAGGAGACCTCCTTGGATGGATAAGGAGCTGCTGAGGAAACTTAGAAGGAAAAAAAAGGCTTATAAAAGGTGGAAGCAAGAACAGGTGGCCTGGGAAGAATACAGGGATGTTTTCCGGGAAGCTAGGGACTAGGTTAGGAAAGCTAAGGCCCAGTTAGAATTAAATTTGGCTAGGTCTATTAAGGATAACAGGAAGGGAATCTATAGGTACGTTGCAAATAAAAGACAGACTAGGGACAATGTGAGCCCTCTCCAGAAGCTATCAGGGAACTGGCTACCTTGGATTTGGAGAAGGCTGAGGTTCTAAATGACTTCTTTGCCTCAGTCTTCACTGGCAAAGGCTATGATCACACCACCCAAGTCTTGGAAGGCAAATGCAGGGATTGTGAGAATGAAGACCTTGGGCCCACTGTAGGAGAGGAATTGGTTCAAGACCATCTTAAGAACCTGAACATGCACAAGTCCATGGGACCTGATGATAAACATCTGCAGGTCCTGAAGGAACTTGTGAATGAAGTTGCTAAGCCACTGTCCATCGTATTTGAAACATCACGGCAGTCAGGTGAAGTTTCCGATGACTGGAAAAAAGGAAATATAGCCCCCGTTTTCAAGAAGGGGGAAACGGATGACCCAAGGAATAACAGACCAGTCTCACCTCTGTACCTGGCAAAATCTTCGAGCAGATTCTCCTGGAAGGCGTGGTAAGGCACATGAAAAACAAGGTGCTTGGTGACAGCCAGCATGGCTTCACTAAGGGGAAATCCTGCCTCACCAATTTGGTGGCCTTCTATAATGGGGCTACAGAACTGATGGACAGGGGTAGAGAAGTTGATGGCATCTACCTGGACTTGTGCAAAGTGTTTGACATTGTCACACACGAAATCCTTGTCTATATTGGAGAGACATCAATTTGATAGGTGGACCACTTGGTGAATAAAGAACTGGCTGGATGGCCACACGCAAAGAGTTGTGGTCAACAGATCAGCTTCCAGGTGGAAAACTGTAACGAGTGGTGTCCCTCAGGGATTGGTTTTGGGACCGGTATTCACAGTATCACAGTATCACAGTATGTTAGAGATTGGAAGGGACCTCAAAAGATCATCTAGTCCAATCCCCCTCTCGGAGCAGGAACACCTAGATAAGGTTACACAGGAACATGTCCAGGCGGGTTTTGAATGTCTCCAGAAAAGGAGACTCCACAACCTCCCTGGGCAGCCTGTTCCAGTGTTCTGTCACCGAACATTGTTCAACATCTTTGTCGCTGACATGGACAGTGGGATTGAGTGCGCCCTCAGCAAGTTTGCCGATGACACCAAGCTGTGTGGTTCGGTTGATACGCTGGAGGGAAGGAATGCCATCCAGAGGGACCTTGACACGCTTGTGAGGTGGGCTGATGCCAACTTATGAAGTTTAACCATGCCAAGTGCAAGGTCCTACACCTGGGTCAGAGCAATCCCCTGCACAGCTACAGGTTGGGCAGAGAAGAGATTCAGAGCAGCCCTGCAGAGAAGGTCTTGGGGGCGCTGGTCTATGAGAAACTTAACATGAGCTGGCTTCAGTGTGAGCTTGCAGCCCAGAAAGCCAACCTTATTCTGGGCTGCATCAAAAGGAGCGTGACCAGCAGGTTGAAGGAGGCGATCCTGTCCCTTTATTCTGCTCTTGTGAGACCTCACTTGGAGTATTGCGTGCAGTTCTGGTGTCCTCAACATAAAAAGGACATGGATCTGTTGGAACAAGTCCAGAGGAGGGTCACGAGGATGATCAGGGGACTGGAGCACCTCCCATATGAAGACAGGCTGAGAAAGCTGGGGCTGTTCAGCCTGGAGAAGAGAAGGCTGCATGGAGACCTCATAGCGGCTTTCTGAAGGGAGTCTGTGGGGATGCTGTGGTGGGCCTTTTCATTAGGGACTGTAGTGATAGGACAAGGGCTGATGGGTTCAAACTTAAGCAGAGGAAGTTTAGATTGGATATAAGGAGAAAGTTCTTTACTGTGAAGGTGGTGAGGCACTGGAATGGCTTGCCCAAGGAAGTTGTGAATGCTCCTTCCCTGGTGGTGTTCAAGGTCGGTTTGGACAGAGCCTTGGTGACATGGTTTAGTGTGAGGTGTCCCTGCGCATGGCAAGGGGGTTTAGAACTGGATGATCTTAAGGTCCTTTCCAACCCTAACTGTTCTGTGATTCTATGAGGAGAGAATTGTCTCAATTTACCAGTTACAGCATATTGCTCTCTCATGTTCACCTTTAAATATAATTTTATGTATATTGAAGCTCGTCAGATGTGTTTCTTTGGCATTATACTTGGTATTTTCACCAAAAAATTCTGAATTAGAGAGATAAAATGGTAAGCTTATCAGATCTTGAGAGAAAATCTCACTGGAAAGGCCTGAACACATTTTTCATGACAGGACCAAAATTTAAAATAATTTTGATTATTTGATGAAATGACCTGGAGAAAAAAATATCAACCTTGTAAGAACAAGATCAAGTTATACTGGATTATAAGGAAAAACAGGAAGAACTAGGGCTCTTCAACCTAAATAAGGAAGAAAGGGGAAAAAGTAGTCTTCAAATACTATAAAGTCTGCCTGTTCAGACAACATTCCAGGTGCATGCTGTTAGAACCAAACACAGTGGTTTTAAATTTCAACAAGAGATCTTTATTTGAGTTATCAAGAAGAGCCTCCTAACAATAAAAGTAGTGAAATGCTGAAATAGATTGTGTGGGATGACCGTGAAATCTCCAGTTTTTAAGGTCTTTCAGAATAAATTACATGAACTGTCAGGAGTACCATAGATAGAGCTGATTCTCTCTTGGGCATGGAGACAGAGTGAGTGGCTTTCTGAAGTGTTTTCTAGCTCAGTTATGTCAGTTATGTGGAGGACTATTCTGGCTTGGGTACATAGCCATTTGTGTTGCTGAATCCAAGGCTTCATCTGTGTCTTCTTGCTACCCAATCATGTTCCATGTACCAATGTGAGATAGGCAAAAGAGATATGCTTATATCCCACTTTATTATACCTATTTGTGTTATGTAGCAGAATACCTGAAAAAAAAAAAAAAAAAAGAGCTGATGGTTTATAGGTAATTACTATGGCTATCTTCAGATTAGGAGAATACTATAAAAGATATTTAGGTTTTACTAGAGAGTGATTTTTCTGAACTGCTCTTTCAGGCTTTGCTTTGCATAATCACCATTCAAGGGCAAGTTTTCTGCCAAATATATAAGTACTGTAGTGAGGTGGGGTCAGTCTCTTCTCCCAAGTAACAAGCAATAGGACTAGAGGAAATGGCCTCAAGATGTATCAAGGGAGGTTTAGATTGGATATCAGGAAAAATTTTTTTACAGACAGGGTAATCAGGTATTGGAACAGGCTGCCCGGGGGGTATCACTGATCCTGGAAGTGTTCCATCTACATGTTTTTTTCACGTAGATGAGGCCCACAGTAACATGGTTTAGTGGTGGTTTGGGCAGTCCTGGGGTAATGGTTGGACTTAATGGTCTTAACAGATCTTTTCCAACCTAGCTGATTTTAAGATTCTATTATAAGTAAACTGAAGGGAGGCAGGGTTGCAAAGGGAACAATATTGCAACTGGTGTCACCAGAAGGAATTCTGGCTGAATCACCCAGGATTTCTTTTATTGCTTTCAAAGGTACGTGTACCAAAACCAATAGCTTCGTAACCCTTGGAAAGGATCGTCACCAGTTTACACCATCAGCATATCATGCAGCCAAGTTTTTAAACAGGGGTTATCACACTGTTTTTGAGCACTTAGTTAACCATGGAGCTAACCTCAAACACCTGGTTCTAAAAACCCATATGATTGCTGCCCAGCAATGACTGAAGTCCCTGGGCCTCGAAGTTTGCCTAGATGGTGCAATGCAGTGTCATATGATGATTCTAACTGAATCATTCAGGTGCCAGCAACTTTATGAACCATAATTTAAAGCCAGTTGGAACTCTGTACTAACTTTGGTACTTTTGTACTGAAGATGGATTGTTCAGTGTTGGCTCACGTAATTGTGCACTATACTGCATTATTTCTACCACTAGCAAGGAGTCATGCCCATTGCCCTTTCCTAAGAGGGGGAGAGCACAACATGTGTTTTCTGAGCTGAGTATAATCTAGAACAGTGCACAGGAAAACAATAATAAATTTTGCTGTCAACATTATTTTCCAAGCAGGCCTACAAAACTATGATTAATAATAGACCGATTCTGATTTGCACACACTGAACACCTGAAAATATGTCCTTAAATGAGGCAAAAATTCAATTCCAAAACTCACTAAAATCACATAGCAAGGTCATTTCCACATAAAAAAATTAATTAAAGGAATGTAAACAACAAATACAAGCAAACAAATATCAGGGCAAAAGACTCAAAGTACTGCTAGCCTGGGATAGATTTTAAGCCAGGCTTCAGCTGTTTCAGTCATGTTGATGAATTCAGACACTAGAAAATTGATCACAATTATTATGATATTAACCAATTGTTTATTAATCACTATTAATGATATTAACCAAATTGTGCCCCAATTTCCAAGCTCTCTTCTGGTCTTGGTAAATACATACTGACAATAGGAATATGTCAGTGTTGTCCTGTAACCCATGGGAGGCAGTTAGCAGTGTAAAACATGTAAATTAGAACAGTTGCATGCATGAAGTTCAGTTTCTGTATTCCGTTATGTTTACTTCTTTTACTGCACTACTGCAGAACTGAGCAACACAGCAAAATGAACAGGGTAGGTTACAAAGATAAATGAATAACCACTGGTTAACAGTCCTTACTTCTAAACTTTGTCCACAGTGACCAGCAAAGAGTAGGATGCCGACACTGCAAGCAGGTGTCTTGTGTGCCATGTTCTATCTTCAGTTGTTTGAGAAGGAGGTCTGTATGCTGTCTGTGGGGCAACACTTCTGCTGGTCAACAGATCCCTTTTTCCTCTAGGAAGAATCACATGCAACTTTTAAGTAGAGTCAGAAAATTAAGTCAGCTCTCTGATAATAGAACATATTGGAGAGGAGGCCTGAGAAGTGGGCCAATTTTGTTTGCCCAGCTGACAACATGATAGGAGTTGCTCTTAAAAGGGTGATAAAAAAAGTTCTTCAACATTCCCTGTCAAATCCTCCTATCAGGCTTCCATGAGTTCATATCAGGTCACAGTGGGATTCCTTTCATCTCAGAACACTGACTTCATTATTTTCCATGACCTATCTGAAACATAGCATATGTGGAAAAAACCTAAATTTAGATGTATGACTAATCTGCTTTTGTTTTCCCTTTTCTGGATCCTCTTTCAAATACAAAGTGGAAGTTCAGCTTTGCTGCAAAACATCATTTTGCTTGTTGTATTTCCAGAACACTGGCCTTATATCTGGTATTCTTTGTGCATATTGACACTAATTGATAGTAGCAGGGCTGTGACACTGCAGTAACTTTTCCCACAGTACAGGCAAAGCCACTGCAGGTTAGGCTGCCAGCCAAAACAGTTAATTCTTCCCTTTGCATTCCTTTCAGCTCCCCAGAGAATAGCTGTTTTACAGACACCTGGTAGTTAAAGGTCCAGGATATCATTTCCTCTGTTGTTACTGTTAAAAAAGTTACCTGGAAATGGTGTCACTGCACAATCTTATTTCAGAAGCTGTAACTCATAAAGAGAAAAGGATCCGAAAGGCTTCAGCTACACAATTTTGTCATTAAAGTTTTAGCTTAATTTAATTAAAGCTATAATTGACCATTTAAAAAAATGACAGCAGATACACTGCTTGACCTAGGACTGATAAGACATAGTAATTGAATTTGAGATCCTTAGGACAGTGAGAAGAGCGTGCAGGAAGCTCACTGCCCTAGACTTCAAAAGAGCAGACTTTGGCCTCTTCAGGAACCTGCTTAGTAAGGCTCCACGGGATATAGCCCTAGAGGGCAGGGGGGCCCAAGACTCTTGGTTGGTCTTCAAGGATCACTTGCTACAAGCTCAGGAGTGATGTATCCCAACTAGAAGGAAGTGCAACAGGAGGGCCAGGAGACCTCCTTGGATGGATAAGTTTCTCCTGAGGAAAATTCAAATGAAAAAAGAGTTTTATAGAAAGTGGAAGCAAGGACAGGTGGCCTGGGAAGAATACAGGGATGTTGTCCGGGAAGCTAGGGACCAGGTTAGGAAAGCTAAGGCCCAGTTAGAATTAAACTTGGCTAGGGATATTAAGGATAACAGGAAGGTATTCTAAAGGTACATAGCAAATAAAAAACAGATTAGGGAGAACATAGGCCCCCTCAGGAAGCTCTCAGGTGAACTAGCTACCCAGGATTTGGAGAAGGCTGAGGTTCTGAATGACTTCTTTGCCTCGGTCTTGTCTAGCAAAGGCTCTGACCGCACCACCCAAGTCTTGGAAGGTAGATGCAGGGACTGTGAGAATGGAGACCTTGGGCTCACTGTAGGAGAGGAATTGCTTCAAGACCACCTTAAAAATCTGAATGTGCACAAGTCCATGGGTCCTGATGAAATCCATCTGCGGGTCCTGCAGGAGCTGGCGAATGAAGTTGCTAAGCCACTGGCCATCATATTTGAAAAATCATGGCAGTCAGGTGAAGTTCCCAATGACTGGAAAAAGGGAAATATAACCCCCATTTTCAAGAAGGGGAAAATGGATGACCCGGGGAATTACAGACCAGTCAGTCTCACCTCTGTGCCTGGCAAAATCTTCGAGCAGATTCTCCTGGAAGGCATGCTAAGGCACATGAAAAACAACAAGGTGCTTGGTGACAGCCAGCATGGCTTCACCAAGGGGAAATCCTGCCTGACCAATTTGGTGGCCTTTTATGATGGGGCTATGGAACTGATGGACAGCAGTAAAGCAGTTGATGTCATCTACCTGAATCTGTGTGAAGTGCTCGACACTGTCCCACACAACATCCTTGTCTCTAAATTGCAGTGACATCAATTTGATGAATGGACCACTCGGTGGATAAAGAACTGGCTGGATGGCCACACACAAAGAGTTGTGGTCAATGGCTCAATGTCCAGCTGGAGACCTGTAATGAGTAGTGTCCCTCAGGGATCGGTGTTGGGACCGGTCTTGTTTAACATCTTTGTCACTGACATGGACAGTGGGATTGAGTGCGCCCTCAGCAAGTTTGCCGATGACACCAAGCTGTGTGGTTCGGTTGATACGCTGGAGGGAAGGAATGCCATCCAGAGGGACCTTGACACGCTTGTGAGGTGGGCTGATGCCAACCTCATGAAGTTTAACCATGCCAAGTGCAAGGTCCTACACCTGGGTCGGAGCAATCCCAGGAACAGCTACAGGTTGGGCAGAGAAGAGATTCAGAGCAGCCCTGCGGAGAAGGACTTGGGGGTGCTGGTCGATGAGAAAATGAACACGATCCAGCAGTTTGTGCTCGCAGCCCAGAAAGCCAACCGTATCCTGGGCTGTATCAAAAGGAGTGTGACCAGCAGGTCGAAGGAGGTGATCCTGCCCCTTTATTCTGCTCTCATGAGACCTCACTTGGAGTATTGTGTGCAGTTCTGGTGTCCTCAACATAAAAAGGACATGGAACTGTTGGAACAAGTCCAGAGGAGGGACACAAGAATGATCAGGGGACTGGAGCACCTCCCATATGAAGATAGGCTGAGAAAGTTGGGACTGTTCAGCCTGGAAAAGAGAAGGCTGTATGGAGACCTCATAGCAGCCTTCCAGTATCTGAAGGGGGCATATAGGGATGCTGGGGAGGGACTATTCATTAGGGACTGTAGTGCTAGGACATCGGGTAATGGGTTAAAACTAAAACAGGGGAAGTTTAGATTGGATATAAGGAGGAAATTCTTTCCTGTTAGGGTAGTGAGGCACTGGAATGGGTTTCCCAGGGAGGTTGTGAATGCTCCATCCCTGGTAGTGTTCAAGGCCAGGTTGGACGAGGCCTTGGGTGATATGGTTTAACGCGAGGTGTCCCTGCCCATGGCAGGGGGGTTGGAACTTGATGATCTTAAGGTCCTTTCCAACCCTAACTATTCTATGATGTCTCACAGTCCCGAATGAGTGCTCCTACCTTGGAGCACTTGAAAAAGAGTACTGTTTCCATCAGCTGTATCTGTTTATAAGTGCAATTCCTGCCCAGTTCTTATAAATAACAGGTGTCCTGATTCCTACTCTATGGAAAGAATGTGATAGGAGGGGACAGTAATGACTTCCTACATCTCCAGATGAGGCACTCAGTTTCTGAGGAGGGATCAGCTTTCTCTATTTTCTAGCTATGTCAAAATTCCACCTTAGAATGAACTTTATTCTGAGGTGCCTATGTTGACTTCTGCATTTAGTCCAGAATATCCATGCCCTTAGCTGGGTCTGGGTCATTTTCTCGGCCTGACTACTAAAATGCCAGTTACCTTAGTGCCCAAGGTTAATGCAGGCAGGTATTTCATTAGGTCTAGCCTTGCAGAGAACACTAGGAAATGGTCGCTAGGAACACTAAGAAAAAACAGTAGGACAGTAACATAGCTCTGCACTGGCTTTGGTTTCACCAGTCTTCAAGTTGTTGTGAGCATTGACATCTATCAGCCACTTAGAAGCAAGCGTGCAGGTGGCAACAGAAGGTAATGGCTGGATTCCCCTCATCTGCAAGCCAAAACACCCAGGAAGTTAGAAGAAGGAATGTGTGTATTGGTAAGCTGTGTCTTATTAAACTGGATTTTCCCCTTCAGTACGGAAATCCACAACTTCACAATGAATGCATCTTTCCAGCTCCTGTGAGCAACCAGAGTGATTTTTTGAGGGATGTCTTAGAATGAGGGTTAATTAAGTCTTGTCTGCAAATACACCATTTTATATAAACATTTTAATACTTATGTTGTGTTCATTTTTCATTTGTCTTTAACTTATCTCCTTTACCTCCACTACTTTTGTTGCAAAAATCTTGTTTCTCCTGATAATTTGTTACTGGTCTATTTATACCATCCCAGTGTCTGGGAAATGTTTAGGTTGTTTAGGTAAATATATTGCAGAATTCCTGTGAGGCATGCTTTTGTTACATATATATCATCCCCCCTCCTATTGGTATCTCAGTACTGGATTATGGCAGCATCATCTGGGGCAGTTGTCTCTTCACCATGAGCCAGGCCTGCTCAGCCATGAAGGTATGCTGGAGATTCAGAAGTGAGGAGGAGGCTTTACACACTGCTTACTCATGAATAGAGTTGAGCCTGCAAACTAAGGGATTAATTAGGGTATTCAGAGTCATCATCTGCCTGATCCACGTGGAAACTTGATGGAGAATCCTTTTTTTGAGGAAAAGGAGGAATACAGTCAGAATCTGGCCTTTTTTTACCAGGTTTGAGCTGATGAGTGGGTGTAAACACAAGTTCTCCTGCCTTGATGGACATACAATCATAGAATCATAGAATAGTTAGGGTTGGAAAGGACCTTAAGATCATCAAGTTCCACCCCCCCTGCCATGGGCAGGGACACCTCGCGTTAAACCATATCACCCAAGGCCTCGTCCAACCTGGTCTTGAACACTACCAGGGATGGAGCATTCACAGCTTCCCTGGGCAACCCATTCCAGTGCCTCACCACCCTCACAGTAAAGAACTTCTTCCTTATATTACATCTAAGCTTCCCCTGTTTAAGTTTTAACCCATTACCCCTTGTCCTCTCACTACAGTCCCTAATGAATAGTCCCTCCCCAGCACCCCTATAGGCCCCCTTCAGATACTGGAAGGCTGCTATGAGGTCTCCATGCAGCCTTCTCTTCTCCAGACTGAGCAGCCCCAACTTTCTCAGCCTATGTATCTTCTGGAAAACATCCATAATTCTATACTTTAATAGCCTGTGAAGTTTATTATCTTCAGCAGAGGGCTCTTAAGAGGAAGAGCTAAGTTCAGCAACACTTTGGTGTTCTTTGAAGTACAATGGTCTTTCCTGGTGGCAGTGGGTCCCTGTCTTTAACACCTCTCAGGGAAGAATAACAGTATAGTCGATTGCAATGGACTAGACTACCTTGAAACATGGTGTAAAGGTAGAAGCAACAGGAAACTGTGTGGCATGCCCCTGGTACACATAATGTAATTCACTAAAAATGTCAAAGTGGAATCCATAATGGAAGACACAAACATCTTTCAAATGTTGTGGGTATACTGGAGTATTTTATGTTTAATGTTTTTGAGACTGAGCTTCGTTCTAAAGTAGTTGCTGATGGCAGTGTTTGGGAAGGTCATATTTTACTGAGTGACCGTAAAGACAGGATGATCACAAAAGAAAAATGAGCACGACAAGATCCTTGCAACTACACAGTTACTATTTTCTTTTTCAGTTTGGCAGAAAACAATGTAATGACAAAAAGAAACCAGGGAATGTGGCAACAAGATGGGATAAGCCCAGGAAAATCAGGAATAGAATGAGCTCTTATATATTTGTATTTGCCTTCAAGGCTTTTTAATTTGCAGGGAGATGACTCCCTTCTCAATCCAACTCAGAAAAGCAGTTATTAATGATTAATAGCCAGGGGCCAAAAGTGTCTAAAGATTTTTAAGTACTTGGCATAATATTTTTCAGACTTTTAATTTTATATCTAAGTAATATATTCTGAAGTAGATCAACATTATTTAGAAGTATGTTTTAACATCTATTAAATAATCTTGGTTTACAAAAAATGTTCCTTTTAAAGATAAAATTATTTCTGTCAATTTTTTTTAAAGATACATATCTCTATTTTATTTGAAAATATTTCATTTAGAGATTGAAGCATTGAACAAGAAGGGAAAAATAATAAAATCATATAAAAATTTTAATTGACCTGAAACTATGCTCACATCACTATTATCAATTATACATTAAGGAGAGGTTCTGGAGGGTAAGGGACGAAGCTTCGATCATGATGCCCTTTCAGAGTCAATCTTGTTGCCGGAGGGCTGCAGGAAAGCAAGAAGTGGGGAGGTTTTAATCATTATTATTTTAATTTAGGCATAATTTTTTCCCATTTGTGAAAATGAGATTAAATAAATGGTCTATTTAACAATTCATTCTTGTTTGCTATCAAAAATGGCAAGTGCATTTGATTAACCAACAGTTTCTTCCATCAATGCTCAGATTCAAAGCAGCAGAAAAGAAATAAATGATAAATTATAAAACAGGAGAGTAAGCTTTGTTTACACCAACAGATTCACAAAAGAAGTTTCCTCTTCCCAGCTATAAATTTCAAGAAAAGGATGAGTAGATACATCAATGTATCATTTATCTTGTGTCTGAAATGAAAATTAAGTTTAATAGGAAAAACAAACCTACCATAGTCTGCTTAGAAAGTAAAAAACAATCCATTATAGCATAATGTTATTTGTTTGAGGATTATGAAGCAGTATAATTCTTTAACAAGATCATGCTGTGCGCTGTTGATGTGGAGAACGTTGCTAATTCCATTTAGGCTAGTTTCCCACACAACATAACTTGCAACAAAGTATTGTGGTTTGTTTGTTGGTTTTTTGGGTTTTTTTTTGGAAAAATCACTTGTTGGTGGGAGTGTATAAGTAATAAAAGACAAAAAATACTGATAAATCTGTGCTGCCTTATTATGAATTAAGGAGAGAGCAATGTCAATAATGCCATATCATCAGCCCCAGGATCTCAATAACTGTATTTCAATCCCATCAGGGTTTGTGGTGGAAGCTGACGTGTACCTCATTTTATTTATCAAAATGCAATAGGAAGAAGGAATCTGTCCACCCAAGTATATTCATTATGTGTCCCACAACTGGAAAATACTTGTAGCAGTTTCTAGCACAAGCATCTTTGCCCTCCCGCAGTGTCAGCAAAAATAATTATGTGTGGGCTATTTCTTGAGTACATTTAATGATAATGCTAGAGGGGAATTCGTACAAGCTGTGCTGGCAGGAGGGCACTAAAACGTGTGCAGAAGTTCTAATGGGATGCAGAATGAAAGCAGCTGTATGTCAACATGTTGTTTCATCATGCTTCTGTAGGTCTATTCATGCTCCTGTCAGGTATTTATGCATCACCAAGGTTTTTCAGTCAAATATGAATTGCTATATTCATTTCCTTGATATCTGAAGGGGATTTATGTCTAAATCCCAAAATTGGAAGTAAATAAAATATGTGCATTAAATATATGATATGTAAAACTGATAAGCACATTGCACATCAGTCCTAAAATTTCACACAGGCAGGTAATAACTTCAGCCTCAGAACTCCCAGAGAAATAAAGTGGAGGGATTTCCTCCAGCCTTGAAAGAGTCAAGCCAATGACACAGAGGTTTCATCTGTGTGTGAAGACAGACTTGTAGAAACTCCTATTAAAGGGCCGCTGTTCATTCCAGAGTCAGGTGGCAAATACCCTTCTGTGGGTTTTTCAACATCAGATTACACATTCTGTGAGTCTTAAAGATAGGTCCTGCTCTAGTACAGCTGCTGACTCAGTCTGCAGGGAGATAGGGTTTCTGTTTACAGAGACAATGTAGAGCTGATGGGACGACCCAGTGACATATTTGAGTTCATCTGGGGTAGGAGGGCTTGAAGTGACATTGTATGTGTTAAACTGCCATACTGCAGATCTTAAAAAAAGAAGTGCTGTGAAGCAGATGGTTCGTTTCCACCACCGACACCATTTTGATAGGCACAACTGAGAAATAGCTTCTGATGATATGCACATATATGCATATATACACACTCTGCGTATGTGTGTGTGCGCTAGCAAGTATACCTTGAATATAGGCTACAATACAGAATTTATGCCTACGTCTGTATTCTTTCATGGAATACATTTCTTTTATGCCGAACATGTCTTCATGAACAGTTATATTTAATTTCAGCAATGCATATCTTGCAAAATTTCTATTCTTTCACTAATCAGTCACCTACATGTAAACCACTTGTGAAAACCCTTTTTCTCATCACCTCAGCTCAAGTCAGCAGTCCATGACCTTTGGAAGAAGCCTCGAAGAAAATTCAGGGATTTTGAGTGGAGCTGCATGGCCACAGAATCACTGGGAATGGAAGTGGCAGTATGGCAGGCACTTGGAGACACAGGCTTCCTTTGCCCACCATCATAAATTCAAGGTGGGGTGTGCATTATAATTTTCCCTTAAGGTGCCATCCTCCTCCTCACTGTAACTCCTTTCAGCCCCTTCTCATAGTACTTTATGAAAGGGAAGGCCAGGAGTTTGCTGGGGAGGCAATATGAGGGAGGAGCACAAAGGAAAAGTCTGAGAGCTGCTGGTTTAGGACAGGTCATGAAAAGAAGAGGTGATTGGCTGTCTCTCCCTATTCCCTGCCTGTTTTGTCCTACTAAAGCAGCAGTAAATGACACAAAGGAGTAATGTAAGGTGTGCTGATTAAAAATTGAAGCATCAGATACTCCTTTATTTTTTTCATCTGGTTTTATTTTGTCATACATGCAAGAGTAGTAGAAAAATCACTTAGTAGTCAACATCCAGGTAAAAAAGCAAATTCTGTGTGTGTTGCTCAGCCACTTCTTGGACCCAAAATGAAGAAAAAAAATTATTAATTAATAGTAAAGTTCATCATAAAATGGATTTCCTTAAAAAAACCAAACATTGCAGCTAAAAAGTCAAAATGGGAGCTGGAAAGACATCATTTAGAACTATTTAAGAAAATTAAATTTTGAAAAGTCTTCATTTTGGGTCATTTGGCCTAAGCATAAACCAAAAGCATTTTTCTTAACTCTTGTGGGTAAAGTTTTATACCTCTTAAGACTACAATAGCAATCAATCTCTGAAGGAAAAAGAACTAGAAGGCACGTAGACTTGTAATGCTTTATTAAATTTTTTTTTCCAATCAAATTTCATCAACATTGCCATGTCTTAACAAAAGCTTGTTTGCTCTCTTAAAAAGGCACTTCTTAGGAAGCCAAATTGCTAAACTTAGGAAGTAAAAGCCATGCCTATTCTGAAGATGAAAAATTGCCCTTGTACTTATATATTCTTGCCTCGTAGCTGCATGCTTTTGGGTGATGCTATGCTACTTTGACAGGAACTAGTCAGTATGTCAAGTCAGTTCAGTTGATCAACTTTGTCTCATATTGTGTCATCCTAACAGCTTGTATTTTCATTTCCTTGAGGGTCTTTCTCTCTGTTAACACATTTGCTTACTCTCTCCCTTCTGAAGTATCAGGCTACCAGTCAAGAAAAGAGGATCCTGGGATTTGTGCTGCACAGGTTTCACGTTCTCATCATGAATATCTCCTGTTTGCAAGAACCAAGTTACAACACACAAGAAGGAAGCTCACCTGTGAGAGAGCTGAGCAAAGAAAGACAATAGTATCACAAAGTCTGCTGATAGGAGTGACCATGAGAGTTAAGGTCTTTATCATGGTGAAACCCACCCCCCCCAAACGGCAGTGCCAGTGTCTCTGTAATGACATACCTTTATATCTCAAGCCCTTTAAGCCATGTGAGAGGAAGCAGTCAGTAGCCCTGTGCCACGGCACTCACTGGAAGTTGTACAAGGACACAGTCTATGCAGCAAAGAGGCCACTCACTTGCGAAGTGCAAGATCCTTTGAAGCGGTGACGGGAATGAACAGGGAAGACAAACAGGTGCCGATATACATCTGCTTCAGGGAAGTATGTGGAGACTGCTGGGCTAACAGCCGCATTTCACAGACACCATGATGTATTTCGGAAATGCTCCGTGTGCGTGCTCATGGACAGTCGTGCGTATGTACCAGCACAGCCACACAACTGCAACTTGTCAAGATAACCCAATAAATCTTTCGGAGGCTGAGATATAACTTTGGCTCCAGATCTTTAGTTACAAATTTTCTCCAGTCATGCTGTGTCTGTTCAGTAGCTTTCTTTTCAGCTCAGAAGAAACAAAGCTATACCTTGGGGTGCTTATCTCAAATTCCATTCATAAAACATTCATGAGAAATCACTCCTGGATATCACTAAACTCCCTTCCTGCAAGCACAGACTTCAGGTTTAAGATTCAGAATACCTGGATTTAGTGCTTGACTTTGTTAACAAGTTTAAATCAGTGATATTGTATATATCACTTCTTTGTGGGTTTTGTTTTTCCTTCTAGCCTTTGTCTTCTGAGGAGCTGTTGATATTGGCCTGTAGCACTTATATACATTGAGTCAAGCTTTCAATAAGAAGGGATTTTTAAGCCAGAAGCTTCCAAGCTGCAGGGGACTTTCTGGGTGGAAACTGAATAAAGTCTGGGACTTCACTTTGTATAAGCTGTGACCTCGTGATTTTAAGATACATACTATCTTACAGTGCATAAAAGTTGTTCGGAAAGCCAACTCAGTCCTTTGCAAGGAAGATTTCTATACCTCTGTACTACACTATGTAGATCAGATGCTGAGAGTAGCTTCCCAACAGCAGCTCAGAACAGGCTGTCTTACCTTCTCGTTTACCTAGGTCATTATACTGATCTCTAAGCTCTACTTAGACCATTCAAAATCAACTTTGGTATGTCTACACAAACTGAGGCCATCCCTTTGAACTCCACTGCAGACATACCCTGGAGAGTATAAACAGGCAGCTACAAAGAGCTTCTAAGGCTCTGGTTATATACTGTGGTAAGTAGCAGCACTATACTGTAATATACTATAATCAGTAGCAAAAAATTGTGTGTAAAGTAGTTGGGTTTGGAACTTGGAAGTGTATCAAACACGGGACTGAAGATTCCTTTTCATAGGAAGCCTTTCTCTGGTCTTCAATATTTAAATTAAAAATTGTTGCCTATTTTACCTTAAACTGCCATATAACTATTTTCTTCATGAATACTCACAGAAAAAGCATGAGAATAGAAAGGTAAATGACAATCAATCCATGGATTTTGCTTTATTTTCTCCATCTGTCTATCTTACTTCTAACCAATTCAGCAAAACCCTTATGTTTTTATAAGCTACATTCTAGCTCTGCAGGAAATAAGGCACCATTATAAGAAATTGTGGAGATGGAAACTCTAATGACACAGGCTTGACCTGGCTGTCAGAAAAGGAATTAAATTACTCCAAATATTTAAAAGCATATGTCATACAATTATGTAAAGCTGTTATAAGGAACACAGTTTCCATACTAGATTTCTTATAACCACAAAATAGAAATAAAATTCTTATCCCATAAAGGTTAACATCTTGATTTACAACAAGATGCACCAGGCACATGAAGAGACAAACAAGATAACAATCCCATAAAACCCCTCTGTGTTCTGGATCTCAGTCCAACATACATTTAAACTGGTGCATAAAAGAGAAGTTAGGCCAGCATTTCACAGCCCCAAGGTCACTGCAATTAGCCTGTGGATAACTGCGCCCATAGTAGGGCTCCTATGGAGCCAAACAAGTGCTCATTAGTAGTTTCAAGTTGCATTGGTGCTCTTATGGCACATTCACCTCGACTTCCACTTCAAGTCCTCCAGAATAAATCAGAATGGTACGAGGCTGTGATGTCAAGATAGTGAATCTGGGAGCAGCATGAAGAGTGGGGAATGACAACCTTTAAAAATACCTTGGAATCACCTCTTGATCAACATTTAGCAGGCACCTGGATCCAGAAACTGGACACTTATGTACATGAAAAAAAAATCTTATGGATTTTTATGGAATAACATTTATTTCATAAATTTGATTCTTGGCATAATTTGCCAAGACTGGTAGGAATTTGTTGCTCTTCTGAGAGATGCTTTTTTTCATACTGCTAAGAGCTTTTTTCTCTTAAATTGTCAGATGAAAGCACAGTTCCTGCAAAGGAAAACTTAAATCTTAAATGTTTACCCAACCATACAAGGCATACCAGGATTGCCTATTCCAGCTATCTCTTCCTCAAAAGATTAGGCTGTTCCTACTACAAGTACATGGCAATAGTATAGATCAGCTGACTGAACAAGCACCGGATCAGGCCAGAAGTAGCTGGCTCACTGGGTAACATTAACATTGACATTTACTGATATCTCTAACTTCTGCTCTCTCATTCCAGCTTTGTCTGAGCTAGTAGCAACTGCAGAAAATATAACCTGGTGCATGAAAGTCCCATGGTTTAGCAGTGTGGTAAAGGTTTTCCAAGATCTGGCCAAAACTTCATACACAACTTTAGGTATTTTAACTAAGGGTACAGCACAGCTGAGATTCTGGCTTAAATTTCTTCTTGGCTATGCACATGTGCATTCAAAATATTTCTCCAACAGGGAGAAGGAAAAGCTACCTAAATTTGAGGAGATAAAAGACAGGACATAGTTTATTGATGCTGTTTAATTATCTGCCCCCTGGTCTGAATATGACTTCTTCACACACCATATATATGACTGCTTTCCTATCACAGAACAGCAGATCCAAAATATCTAATTATTTCAGGGACAAGATACTAGAAAATTTTGTCTCTTGCACCCCTGAAGCAGGCATTAAATGATCTGTGATGAATCTGGCACACAAGAAATAAGCATATATATTTCCTCTGAACAATGAATTTTCTTCCTAGAGACAGTTCCATGCTGTGAATACCACACAGGGTTTTCTAGGTTAATGGAGGAAGAAGGGCTTCCTTTTCTTACTTACTGGAAACTGCGTAGACTGTTCTACAAACTATGAGATTTTTGATCAAAACACATTGCAGTGACCTATTTTCTCCATACAAATGCCTCATTTCCTCAATGTGATTCCTGTCACAGGGACTGATGTATTTTGCTGTTATAGTCTCTATATGCAGATCTTCTCTAATGTACTGGATTGCTGCTGTTTCACCCATGGATGTCTCCTTATAGTCAGTGGAACCAGAGCCCAGATGAGAGCACTACATATCTAGGTCAGCAACCAAATCTCACCACACTTTTCAGCTGTTTGCATCTAGTTTAGATCAAACCACCATTTAAAAACCTGTTAATAATTTTGTCTTTTACAAAAAAAACCCTATGATTTATTGAATTGAATTGAAAATCCTGGAAAAACATTAAAACATGACAGTGACAAAACATGGTTTGAGCATAGTAAATCCCTTGTTCTTGCAAAAAATTGTTTTGGCTTCTCTAATTGCTTGAAATATTTGGGTCTGCAGCTTGGCTTTTACCACACAAACCAGCAGCATTTACTTCTGCCCAGCACTGGTCTAATGCTGACTTCAGGGGACAAGTCCTCACTGAGTCATCACTGATGAATCATTGTTTCACTTGGGGATTTCCTCTGAATTGTCCACCTCCAAGTCATTGTGAAAAGGGCATTCTAATGCTTTGAGATTATAAATAAGAGCCTAGCCAAAAGAGAAGATTTGAGTGATGCATAGTCACTACAGCATAGGAAATCTGGCTGGTTCTTGAATTTCAATATCAGTTTTGCTAACTACAGTACTTTCTTTTGTGACTTTGGGTTTTTTTGAGGAACAAAGGCCTTTTAGAGCATTCACTTAGTGTGACAGTTTTACAGATCACTTTAATCTCTCAGAAGTTGTCCATTTATATAAACTGCTAATTGTTCTCCCCTTCAGCAGTAACACTGCTCTATGAGGTGTGCTGTTAACTGATCCTGCTAAAGACATGAATATTTCCTCACCATGCCAATCTAGAAGAAGTAATTAGATCAACAGTGGTAAAGGTGAGGGTCTGTTGCCAGGCAGAAGCAAGGCAAGAAATGAAGGTGCTGCTATCAAGAGCAATTAGGAATGAGAAATATAGGCAGTGGCAACTGTGGGAGAGAGGGGCAAGATGAGTATTGTGTCCCATGCATGGTATGAGGATAGCAAGGACAGAGATTTGCAGGTAAAAGGAAAGAGAGAAAAGTAAACGGCAATTTGGATGGAAAAGACATCCTGGAATACAAAAATCTCTCAAAGAACTTATGTATTACTCAGATGGGAGAATTAAGGGTTTTTTTCTACTGCATTTATTATTCTTATAGACTGCAAATTACCCAGGGAAGGTCTGTAGTTTATGATGTTTACATAAAATTTAATCTAATTGCTGATATTCTGCAATGTAAAACAGTATAGTTTGGAAACATGTAACACCTACTGATGAAACAACATACCTGTGCTAAAACACCTTCTGTAAGGGCAGATACTTTTTCAGACACGTCTCTCTCAACCCAGGTTTCTCTGCATTTGCTCTGTTGCAGAGTAACCACATACCCATTGAGAATCTGAATTGTTTTTCCTATATGTGTGACTTAAACAATACAGCAAGTAGAATGCTAGAGTCTTAGAGGGGTTTTTTTTTCAGTATTCAGTTGTGGTTCTGTAACCGTTGGCAGCGAGCAATATGACTGAGCTTTTATAACACTGTTTATGCTCTAGCATGGTCCTAATATGATGAATGAGACTATACACACTATAAAGTAATAACTAATAGAAATGCCAAATTTTGAGGTTCATATATATGTATAATTGTAACATATTACATAGCAAAATAGTATCTAGTAGTTGGCTTTTGGTTTTCTTGTGTTTTGGTGGGTTTTTTCTTAAGGGAAGTGTCAAAATTGTTCCTGTTTGCTTTGCTGATTGAGAGTAGGAGGTCAGTTCATGCTGAATTTCCAAACAAAACAAAGCTAAAGGGGTTATAAACAACCAAAGGCCCAGGGTTAGTAAACATGACTGGTTCCAGTGGGCTGGCAGGAGTCCATGAGTTACCTAACGGACAAATAATCTAAAGAAGGGGTGCCCAGCGGAGTACAACCATGTGGAAAAAATTTACGTGATGAAAGTAAATTGGAATATAGTTAGTAAACCATTTACCAATTTACTATCCTATACTAAGTGTAGTGCCCTCACAAAACAATCAATAATATTAAGGGGTTTGTGCGACCTGGGGTATCAGAGATGTTTATTTTCCTCCGATTTTAGCATAAAAGTTTTCATTTTGGTCTTTTACTTTTTACTATGCTAAAGACAAAGAAGCTTTTAATCTGACCTAACATAGACAATCTTTAAAAATGCAAAGTTTTACTTTTTCTTTACAACCTTTTATTTTCTTTTCTTATTAGTAAAAAGCAGCAATAAAAGCATAGCTAAGCAACAATCCATTTACAAAGTCATTCATAGATTCCAGTGAACAAATTATCCTTAACCTGACTTTCCCTCTGTATGAAGATCACATGGGTATCCACCAAAAGTGTTTTAAAGGCTGCCTCCACCTTATGAAGGATGTGCAAGAAGTGTTTAGCAAAACAACAGAACATGAAACAATACCTAACGTCAGCTCTTCTGCCGATTAAAATTGTTTTAAATTAGTAAGAAGTTACATTCAAAGTGATTTGTATTATGGCAGGTACTGATAATATATTTGGCAAGACCTTTATTCGCTGATTGTCCAGAAGGGATTGTAGGCTGATCATCTAAATGTAACAATAACCAATTAAATCTATTCAGAGATATTCTAGCCTTTGTGGTGTGGAAATCCATTGCAAGTTTTCCTACGGAGTCTAGAGCCTAAAGAGAGCCTTTGGCTGCTCTCCTTGAAAGTAGGATGGCTGCCCCTCAACCATGCTGTCACCTTTCCTGTACCTTGCTCTCCACCCAGGTTCTCCAACACAAGAAAGATCCCCTTTGGAAGAACCCTGTGTCCAGCCAGAAAGGGCAAAGGCAACTGGTTGTAAAGCAGCAGAAAAACTTTCTCATATGTAACTCAGTTCTGGCTCTGTGTAAGAAAATTCTGATGTTCAGGGAAAATGCTGATTCCAACCACCAAACAGATTTCATAACACTAGTAAGTGGCATTGGAGGTTAGTGCCACAGGCGATATTCAGGAACTCCTCTGACTGTTACTGCATCCAAGCTCACTTCCAAGCCTGTTACAGTTGGTACATGTAATATACAGAAATTGTATTAATCCTTCCCTAGCAAAACTGAAAGCATTATGAAAATAAATAAAAATTTCTTTTTATTTTAAAACCTATTTCAGGCAAATCCTCTCCCTTGTCTTTTGTTTCCATATGAAACTTTTTAATACTGTAGGTTTTAGGGAGTTTTTCTATTTCCCGATATTCAGATCCAATGAATATAGGCAGGCAGGCTTAATATCAGGCAAAGTTTGGCCTTCTTTTTAATGTGCACTCTTTAATTATGCTACAGGAACTTTTTTTTAGCTGGAATAGATTCACACTTAGTAGCAGGGTAATGAAATGAAAGTTACTCCGGTTTTGTTCAGCTTTCAAACAACGGAAACAGAGCTTCCCAGATTGTACTGCAGTCATCCCAAGGTTTAGACCCGTGGCTAATACAGTGATGAACAAGTTACAGCCATGCTGCAGCACCCCCAGGTGTGAACTGGGACCTCTGGGAAAGACACTGCCTCATATTATTTAGACAAAACCTTCTGTAGCCAAAAGTGTCACCTTCAGCTGTTCAGATCATTTTAACCAAACTTAGCCTGGATAAGGTATTTGATCTAGCTTCCAGTCAACAAACACAAGACTACATTCTCAGCTGATGTAAACCAATGGAGCTACACCAGTTTATACCAGGGGGAGTTTAGCCTGCACTTTTGTTTTCTCTTAAATCAAAGTATGACCAAAGACAAACCCAAAAACTGATCACATGGACTTGGAGCTTGTTGACATTCTGGATAGGTGTTGTCTGTTGTGACCACTATATTGTCTAAATACAAGACTAAGCAAAACGCCTCTGTGTTTATCAACTGTACTTGTCAGCAGTGTAGCTGCTCAGATACAAGGCTAGCCAGCCTGTTTGTCTATACACAAAACAATGTGTATCTTGCAATAAAGATCACAGTGAAATAAAGGCAAGTGAACATGTCAGGTGACCCTCTGATGCAGTAGATGAGCTTTAAAAGATAAAAGAAATTATGCTTGTTTTCATTAGAGATCAAAAGATTATCAGTTTTGCAAATGTATTAAATATAAGCTACTCTGTGAGGATAATCTGCTAATAGAAGACAGTATAAAGATCTTATTAAAACCTCAAAGAAAAAAAAAATTTGAAGAGAGAGGACATTTCATTGTGACCAATGTATTACTCAGTAAAAGCCAGAACCAAATATACAAAGTCCTTCTAGAGATCACTACAGCCCTTTACAAAAGCACACTGATATGCAGACTTGCTATCTGGTTGATACCAGCAAGAGGTTAGAGTCAGTCCATCTCATCATCATTAAGATAGGCCAGCTGAGCACCCTAGAAAAACAACATCCAGGAGTGAAGTGATATATTTTGTAGCAAAGTGGTTTAGTAGCTGAAGGCAGAAACTAAATATGAGTACAAATCTCATTTAAATCACATCTGCCAACTTTGACAAGACCATTATAAGTGTCAGACTGTGCCCTGACCAAGGAGTAGCAGCAGTTTGAAGTCCTTCTCATTCTATCTGCTCATGGGGTGGATGACCTGGGGACTGTACAGCAACAGTCAATGGCCAGTCACAGAACTCTATCAGCCCAGAGAAACATGGTGGAAAAGTGTTACAGCTTCATTTTAGACCATAATAACCAAGGAAAGAAGTAGGGAAACAGCAGCATGCCTATCCCCTGTTCAGAGGAGAATGCAGCCTATGTGTCCTTCCATCCCCAGTACTCTGACCTGAGATTTGAATTATGATGATCTTTTTATTTATCTTTGAGGAGTGTTCAAGGTTGAAGTTATTGTACAATGACAAATTAATACTCCTGATTTTTTACCAAAAAATGTGCTTTTAACCATAGTACTCTCACAAAGTGAAAACTTCTGATCTTAAGGTCCTTCCCAATCCTAATTATTCTATGATTCCATGATTCTGTCAGTACATAGCACATTTTAAGAGCATCTTAATCTATTTCCACTTTTCATATTTCATGTAATTTTGCATTTTTCTCAACTATTTCACACAGACACATACACAGGTTTATGTTTGTGCTCATACATGCATGAGTGACAGAGCACTGGAGCAGGTTGCCCAGGGGGGTTGTGGAGTCTCCCACATTGGAGATATTCAAGGCCTGCCTGGACAAGTTCCTGTGTGATGTACTCTAGGTTACCCTGCTCTTGCAGGGGGTTGGACTAGATGTCCTCTTGAGGTCCCTTCCAACCCTTGGGATTCTGTGATTCTGTGTATCAGGATCTGTAAGAAACATTGGAAACTGTTAATCAGAAAAAGTAGCAGCAGATGCTATGCCATGAAAACCTGAATTGGCATTTGTCAATTTACTTAGGGAGCTTGTTTTGAAAACAAAAATAACTTGAGAACCAGAATGAGAACATGTGATCTTAAAATGCTGCACTCAGGTTAATTCAATTCCAGTAGGAAGAAGCTCATGTGTCACTTTTAGTCCCTTTAACAGGAAAAGTTAAAGTTAAGACTAGCCAGTCCCTGTAAAAGTCACAATTCAGGACCTGAAAATGAACTACAGACAGAAGACAAAAGCTTCGCTTTGTGAAATTCATCATAACACCTGAATGTTGTTCCACTAGCACACTATTCCATCTCTGTTGAAAGGCTTATGAGACTCACACTTGGGTCTTCTTGCTTTCCTAAGAGATTCAAAATATCTCATGATTAAAAATCCCTTGTATTATCAGATGAACACCAGCATTACTCTTACAACTTCTCCTTACAGGAACAGTCCTCTAGATTCTGCATCACATAGTGCTTTGAAATCCTGATGCTGAATTTCTCTCTTGCCCATAGTTCCTCTCGGGACAAGTTAGAAAAGTTACCAGAATAACATAAATCAAGTATATTTCTCCTAAATTCTTGTCTGGGTCCATGCACTGCAGAGCACTAGCTCTGCTGCTGAATTTCAAGAAAACATGATCTTTGCTGTAGCACAAGACTTCACTGGCTTCTAACAGTTGGGGATTTAAAAAGTCTAACTGTCCGTGGGCAAGGACATCTGCCCTGCTGGCTGCTTCACCTATCCTGGGAGTAGAAACTGCGGCTCACAAGTACATAGTTTGAGAGCCAGAGGGACATTTAAGAGTCCAGCCACTATGTCTCACAGATGACTATCGCTATCCAGAGCTGGTGTGCATTATGAAGTCAAAGGATGCTTTTGTAGTGGGAATTTGAGAAAGAGGGAGCCCTGCAGCCCTTTTTATTCCCCAGCCTTATGGTTTGAGAACCTCAGGCAGCCCCTGCACCCATGGCTTTGCTTGCAAACTAGCTGTACATGTAGCCTGTGCTTCGGCTGTCTTTTCTCGGAGATCAATCATTTTCTGCAATTATGCCAATGAAGAATGGCTGACATACCTACTAGGTTTAATATGATCCAATTTTCTTTCCCTGGCAAAACAGCACACTGCAACCTCTCACACACTTAAGCTGACACCAGGCAATATCGCCACAGTATTTGCAGTATTCCCTAGGAATTCCCTGTATACCAGAAATAGCACAGCAATGCTAGCTGCTTATCACAGGAAAACTGGTGAGGTTGGAAAGCCGACCCCTATAACAGAGAACAGCAGATTGTGGTCTGCAAGAAGAGCACCATGTGTCACCAGCACTCAACACATAGGTGTACAACCCCTAAAACACAGGCCCTAAAAGAAGGAGCTAAAAAGAGAGTCTGAGAAGAGACTGTAGCAGCTGCCTGCACCCCCTACAATGCTGGCTCTTGCAAACCAAACCAAGGAGTCACATGCCCTGGACCATGGAAAGAATGTGTGGTGCCTGGAACGGAGAAGTGCCACTGTGTGACTCCTTCACAGATGGTGTTTGACAGCAGTTAACAGAGCCGTCTCCCTAGCTGACCCCTGAGCACAAAGGTGATCTCAATAGATGCTGTGCCTAGCCTGCTTTTCAAAGGGTATCTTTTGAATGCCTAGGGTGGCTATTTGATTCAAAACAGCAGGTCTGCAGGCCACATTGGAGTCTGGTACAGGGACCCCAAGCTAACACTAGGTGGGTTCATTAATTCAGTGAAAGGAACATTTCAGCCCTGAAATGCAGAACAGTCATGTTAGAAAGATCTTGCACCCAAATGCATCAGTCTGGGCAGACTGCCATAGTCATAAAATCATGGAAAATAAGCTCAGAAAGGACCTTAAGAGTTCATCCAGCTCATCTCTGAGTCCAAAGGCAGAATCACCTCTGTCCAAATAATTTGTGACATATATTTTTCTAGTCTGTTCCTAAAAGTCTCCAGTGATGGACTTCCCATAACTTCCCTGAGAAATCTACACCATTTAACTGTTCCTAATATCCAAAACATTGCTTCAACTCAAGCCAATTATTTCTTGTCATAAACACGGCAGACTTGGCAATATTTATTTCCCAGTTTACTCCTTGATTTTCTATAGCAGGTTTTTTATATACTTGAAGATGACAATTTCCTACCAAGTTTTCCAGAGTAAGCATCATCAGGTGCTTCAACTTTTATGACAAAGTATTTTAGTCAGTAACCTGGTCATCACTGCCACTTTCCTCTCGCCTCTCCCACTGTTCTCACACTGTTTCTGGTTTCAGATAGAGCTTCGTATAGACAAGCCCTTAAGGGTTCTTTTAGGGGATATGCTATGAACATATTTTCTCTCTTTTTCAAGATAAGTGGAGGGGAGCTAGTGAGCCCTTGTCTATAAAGTTTCCAACTGGAGTTTATAACAGTAATGATGCACTGTAGTTTTGTCAACTAAAGCAATAGGGAGTGATAGCTGCCACAGGGTACATAGCTGGAGACTAGTCACTAGTATTAATCAGATTAATGGATCAGAATTGTTTTATGTGTCAAGGTCAAATTCCTAGACTTACCTGGTGTAATGGCTACAATTTTTGTAACAGCAATAGCACAATGTAGACTTACCAAACTCTTCATGTTATTTTAACAATGCAGCTCTAATCACATGTATAACATTAGGGTCTGAGAATGATACTTCTTGTCCTTAAACAAAATTCTTCCAATTCCTTTCTTATCTCCTCTCTATTAAAAGCATAGACAAACACTTTGTGCCACATTGTTATTTATGTTATAGTTAAAGCCTTTTAATATTTTTTTAAACAGAATATTCTTGCTCAGTTCAACATGCACTTAGATGACTGCTCTCAGAATTAATTCAGTCATATATTGCTACACAATCACCTAAATATTCACGACGATAGTCTCACTTTTGATACTTGTTTCATTTATCATTGCTCTATATCTTCCTCATTGTTCCCTGAAAGCATATGAACAGGTATTGACAAAATAATTTGCATCAACAGCATCTTTAAAATCGTTTCAGAAAATAAATGAACTTCAAATAAGCACATAAAGGTAAAATCTTTATTTCTTGTCCTGTTTTTTCAAAACTATTAAGCATCTGTGAAATCATCTGATTTCAGTCAGAGATATAACTAATCTCTATTTAAAAATACATATGCCTGTCAGGGCCTGAAGACATTTTAGTCAGACATATATATATATATGGAAGCAAAAAACTCTTCTTTTTTCATGCCTCAGAATAATCAACACTACTATCAGGAAAATGGGTTTGTGATAAAGAGTAATTCTTACTGTGGAAATAGCAAGTATATGTAGGCAATATTTAGGCAATGATAAAGAAGGCTGGAGAGACAATAGCCTCCAGCAAGTGCTGTTCAGAGAGAGGCACGTGAGTCCAGGCATGTTTTACGTCTGCAGGCACACGGCTCCTCAGCTCACACTGACTTTGCACCTAAACCAAGCTGTAAGAAGTGATCTGCTGCCTAGAGACCCTTTCCAAGTGATCTGCCAGCTCTGTGTACAATAAACACAGGTCTGTGATAAGCTTAAATGTTGAGACTCTTGAATGCCAGTTAACTCAGTGCCCCTGGGCTTAGTTTTAAGCAAAGGTATCAGCAGGAAAATTAAAATTAAGTAAGTTATCTAGTACATAATTGGTTCTCAGGCTGTGGTCTGTAGCCATGACGGTTCACAAAAAAGCCTGTGGAGCACTGTTAAGCAGCAAAATTTACAAATGGACTGATTGGAAGTGTGATAGTAGATGTACACAGTGGCCTGTGAGTAAGGGGTAGTCCAACAAGTGGAAATTACAGAATTTGAAAAGCTTACTCAGAAAAACACTTTTTCATCTGCAGCAAGTATGTAAACCAAGAAATCTTATAGCTTTCCCAAATTCCTCCAAAGATTGGAAGCTTTCGTTTTATTGTAACAATGACATGGGAACAAACATTTGTTTTCTTTCTATTTGTAGAGCTACCCTAGTGCTTGGGTGGGAATGGAACAAAACACATGTGAGAGATATGCAGTTAGTTTTGTTTCTGTGCTGACATGAGTTCAAGTTATGGTAGTTTGGGTTCGAACCAAAAACATTTATCACCTATATCTGAACAGATCTCGCTTCCTTTACACCAGAATGCATCCCCTGTATGTGCATGATTGAGATGTTTCACCATACTCCAGGAAAACAAGCAGGCAGGGAATTTGCTAGGCACGTCTGTCAAAATCTGCAGAAGGAAAAATAATCTTGCACTTTGAACAAAGCACTTATGCATGATGCGGTTGAATAGAGTCAATGGATTTAAAAGATATAAGGGATCTAACTAGCCACAAGATGTTTAAAGAAACTTCACAAGGCAAAGAAAAGAAAGTCAATGTTAGAAGTTAGTAAATGCCCTACTGGGGCCAAAGACCTACCTTGCCTACTACTCTCACTATGTCCACTGAGGCTATACCTCTAACAGTGAATAAAAAAAGACAGGGCATGTTTTTTTGGCCCTGTGGACAATTGGCACATCGCAGCTTCTGAGAACAGCTAAGTTCCCTGGACTTGGGTCTCTGTTTTGGCACTCTTTAGCTTCCCAGAATAAATGTAGTCTAATAGATTGTTAAGGAAAGAGTACAGGAAATAGACCAAGTCAAACAATCCTTTTTTATGATATAGCATCCTAGTCTCTGCAGTCCAGAACCTGTGGCACTTCCTGAGCCAGAAGATGTAGCCACAATTTAATAAATGAAGATGAACTCTTCTCCATGTCCTTTTTATCTTTACTGTGTGAAAATGTGATTATTTTTGTTTCATGTCTGGTACCTAATAAATGCATTAGTTGCCTTCTTAATTCTTATGCTGTAAGAAACACTGAATAATTGCTTTTTGCTCTTTTTTTCCAAATTTTTATTTTATTTTTACAGGCTTCATCTGGAACTGGATGATTTCAAGGTCCTTTCCAACCCTAACTATTCTATGATTCTATGATTTTCCCTCAATCATCTTTTTCAGTCTTGTCTATTTAGTCTCTGCTTGTATAAAAGTTGTTCCATAGCACAGTTTATCATTGTTCCCTTTCTCTGTGCTCTCTAGTTCCATTGCAGCATTTTAGAAATGTATTCTCTAGAACCATATTAATTGTTCAGATAAGGGCGTAAAATGGATTTGCGCATCCGTCTGATTTTTTTAATTCCTTATTCTTTCCTTAATAATTCCTGCTTTAATTGTCACTTCTTAGTTGCGGAAGACACAAGAACCGAACATTGTACTGATGTTTTCAGGCACCTTAAGGTTGCTTTCAGGAGTGGTAATAGCTAATTTAGAGTCCATTATTGTATATGAACAGTGAAGGTTATTTTTTCCTCAGTGCATGACTTTCCATTTATTGACATTGATTTCATCTGTTATTTCATTGGTCAATATCATGAGACTATTCTGTCACTCCTCTCATCCAGTTTATGCTTTTACTATCCTGATTAATTCTTTATCACTACAGAGGATATCACCCCTCTGCTCACCACCTTTCCACAGCATTTATGAACACATATCCCTGGAGTCCACATGATTCCTTGCTGTGAAGAATTATAATTCACCCTACTCTTCGTTTCCTATCTTTCACCGAGCAGTCTGGGAGAGCGTTTACCCTTCCACTCTGTGACAATTCAGTTTCATTACTGAATTTTTTATCAGGTTTTGAAAATTCAAGTTAATAAATTTGAATTAACATTACCCAAATAAACCTTGGCTCCTTCAGAGAACTCCCATACTTTTGTTTTCTTTTACAGAAGTTGCTCTGATTCTTGTCCAATCATCTTTATACTTTGCCTACTAATTGTTGTTATAATTTCTAGCAATATTCCTGATGGATAAACACGTCAGACTTACTGATCTGCATGAACAAGGAAGAGCCCTTTTTAACACCTGATTGACCATTTGCCACTTTCCATCATTTTGGTATCAAATTGCTGGGTATTAGTCCCTTCTTTTACCAGCTCACACTGACACAGTCCTAGAGTTTATTGCCTATAAAGAAAATCTGCAGATAGGCAGCTCCTTAATCTTTCCTATGATGATTACCAATGAAAAAAAAATAAAAAAAATCTATAGGCTTAATAAAAACACCATCTATAGGCCTGTAATACTTGTAATAGCATCTTTATTTGCCACAGTTCTATTCACCAATAAACCCTGCCTTTAGCGACTTTAGTGACAAAATGTTTAAAATACCACCCCATTATTTTTTCTTTTTGGGAAAGTTTTATTCCATTTCTAGAAAGTATTGTTTTGGTTGTTTTTTTTTTTTTTAAACTTCCCCTCTCCTCTGTTGTTCAATACCTAGTTTAAGGAAGAAAAAATTGTAGAGCATTGTCCTTTTACAAGTATGTTTGTTCATTACTGTGAGCAATGTATTGTGAGTTTTTTCACACTTCCAAGAATGTGAAATTTTAGCATTCTGTGTCCATTGTTGCATTGTGGCTCTTGGGTTGCTGTTACCTTCAATCAGATACTCTGCATTAAATCCTGAGATGTAAATCTAGGAGTAATCCTTATTTTGAGTTTTTCTAACTGAGAATTGCAGTGTGCAGTCACTTCCAATGTGGTTCATAGTGCGTAAAGTCTATTGCATGTGGCTTTCAGTTTGTTTTTAATAATCTAGAGATCTCAATTGCACTCTGCTTGGATGTCAGTGTTTATTGGATCTTGATTTCTCTGTTCTTTAGTTCTCCATCTGTTAAATAAGACCAATAACACATATTGGTGTTAGGAAGATGAATATACTATAAATTATGAGATATAATTGGGGGATGCTACAATAACAGAGTTCATAGGAGCACTCAAGATAAAAAGATAAAACCTTTCAAAAGCATCTGGTTTGTGCATATGGTGCTGTACTGCATGCTGTACCAAACTCAGCATTAATGCTTCTAAATTGTAGCTCTACAGCTCTGCTAATCTTCAATATTTTAGTAACACATAAGTTGTGTTAGGCTTTAAAAATATATTATGTGAATATTTATTGCTACAGAAAAATAAACATAGCTAGAATGGGAACAAAGGCAAAATTATGCATGGCATATTTCATATTTTGTTCATTTTATTTTGTTCCACATTGTGAATTTACAATATACTCTTACCTGCACTTCTAGAAAGCAATTTTTAATTGGTTGACTTTTGTAGCCATATTGGTAAGTTTGAATTGAGAACCAATTTTGCAGGAGAAGGGAGCTGCAAGACACAATAAGAGAGGAATCCCAGGTGAAGTGATTTGCTTGGGAGACAGTGCAAAAGGAAGACAGAAAAATTAATGAAGAGAAAACTGGATACGGAATCACTGGTGCAGCAACAGGGATAAAAAAACCTGAGAAGAATAAAAGAATGGTCATATAGGAAAGGGATGAACTCTGTAGAGACCTCAGGGCAAGGCACTGATTAGATGCACCAGTGAAGCATAAGCCAGTGAGAGAAATAAAAGGGAGTTGAGTCAAAGGGATGAGCCAGAGAGATCACAATTAACTTTTCTGTCAGGTGAACTGGGGTAGAGTAAAAAGATCTCAGCACTGGCCTCACTAGTGAGGAGGGCTGAGGAGCCCACAGTGACAGTGTGGTGGTTCATTATGAGAGGCAGGAAGATACATTTATAATACATTAACTGTGCAGCTTAGTGTTTACAGAACCAGCCAATACTCAGATGACCAACATAACAAAATAAATGGTGTTGTAGTCCAGGCAACTTTAGAAACTATAAATCATCATTAAGTTATGTAAAATGCATTTTTGTATGCTCTGATTTGTAGGGAGCAATGACATAACCCAATGGTATGACATATCTTATCAATGAGACTAACTTAAAAACCAAAACTCTTTTATTATAAAAGAATGTAAATCAACAATCAAAAAAGATGTGTTGCAAAATACTCATATATAAAAAAAAGAACACCCTAAGGTAATTTCTATACACCTCTTTATTTCAGTAACCTACTACACAGGACTGGAGATAGTTTCATAATATATATGGATTAAACTCCTACAGCCACAAATTCTTTTGTCTTCTTTTAACAATATATCACGATATTTCTGCTAAACCACAACTTTCATCAGCCATAAGATTAGAAGTCTGTGTTTTATGGGCAGCACAAAACAAACCAATGCATGAGGAAAACAGATGCTTCTGAATCATTCTTAACATTATTTAACATTCTAATAATAATGCATGTATGTTTGTAATAAAAATCTGGTACCATCTAAAATTTATTTGGGTTCTCTAATAATTCTGAGAAATTGACTTAAGATTTATTTATAAGAAGTCTCTAATAAATTTTTGCTATATTTTTTTTCTATCCTGCCTTTCAAAGAAACATACCAGAGGTTTTCATCTAACCTCATTTTACACAGCTACAGTGTCAACAACTTCACCTGACCTATTTGTGTAACTCCCTATTATTTTCAGTAAGATATATGGGCATTTCCAGAATGCATCTCATCCTGATGAAAAGATCTAAAATGAGTTGCATGAGTCACAGTGTGAGTGTCTGTTCCTGTGAATAGCTGCCAAAGGGAGCCTGGGTGAGAATTTCGGGTGCCGACATCCAACGTGTAAGTAACTGAAGGGAAATGAAATCCATTCCGGAAGGCTGGTGACACTAGTAGACGAAAGCAAAAAAAAAATGATATAATGAGTAATAAGAGACTATAGAAAGTAGCATGGGCAGATTTTCATGTGACAGCAAGTTACAGGAAGGAGCAAATCCAGGAAAGAAAGTTCATGTTGAAGTTCCTAAGAAGCTGACAGACAGGAGCTCAAGCCACAAATGCCACAAGCAGAAAATGGCCAATAAAGTTTCACATCAGGCAGCAGTGAAAGAGAGGAAATGAAGAGCCTATCAAAATGCTCAAAGGAAAATGGGAAATGGCAAGTATGGGATAAAATGGACAGGTGTCCCTTTGCTGAAACCAGGGAGAGTGGGCATACCTTCTCCACTTGCAGGGAAACGATTTATGCTCCTCTGTCAGTTTTATTGGGAAGAAGAAAGCAAAGAGGCCACAGCACCTCTGCCCTGTCAGCACTGCCTGGTGAAATATGTGAACTCACAGGCACAGGGCAGAGCAGCAACTCTGATATTATGCAACTTCCCTTCCAGTAATGCTGCTACCTTTAGCCTGTAACCCATGGTCACTTTAACAAAAGCCTCAGCAATCTGGTTTGCCCCAAACGTCCTTATAGTGAAAGGGAGTATATTTTTCCTTTGGCTGTCTCTGTGGTCAACTACATTATTCCTGTAATAACAGTCTTTATCAAGATCCAAATTTTAATCCAAATTTTCTGTCATGGTTGTGCCCTTCTTTGATTATGTGGGTTTATTTTGCATCCTTAACATTAATTAAATGCAGAGGAGTGGGTTTTTTTTCACATTAATTTTCTTTTCTTAGATTTGTTCCTTTCTTTTTTTCCCCAGTAATTGCAGCAGGATTAACTCCATTGTTAGAGTTCTGAATACAAATAAGAGGGCTTTTCCCTTTCTTTTCCCTGACTACATTTCTATTACTGCAATCACAAGTATTGTTATCAACATTAAGGCCCACAGCAGATGTGAACCAGGCTATAGTGAGAGAATATTTTGATTCCACAGAAAGGTTCAGTGCTGAAACATAATGTTCTTGCTTCCCAGCTATTACAGGGCAAACGAGCATGCACTTTTGAAAGTTAATATCTAATTTTCTAGGTGCCTGCTGCCAATTTGTTTTCATTCTACTTCAATATAGTACGCAATGAGAAGGGATTTTGCAAAGATTACTACTGGGCTCATTATTATTGCACTAGTAGTTCTGGAAAACAAAATACCAAAACTCAGCTGATGATGACACAGTTACACAACAAAACGGCTGCCCAGCACTCAGAGCCTGGAATGAGCCCCTGGAGGAGACCTCGGGCTCACGCCCTACAACTTAAATAACTCCAACTTATCTTTAATGCTATGGTCTTAGTTTTATCACAAAACCGGGTTTATGCTAGGAGCTGAAAGTCTGCGCAGTCTTTAACCTCTCTTTTTGCCCAGTGTTTAGAATACAAACTAGGCCAGAGTGACAACTGAAAGCTGCTGCCATCTGATGGCTGCAGGGGAACCCGAGCAAAGCAAGCTGCCTGCGAGCAGGTGGAAATCCTACAAGACAGCTACTGCCACCGCACAAACCAGGTCCCTTTGGAGCTAAGGACAGCAGCAATTTACTGGCCATGGCACCTGAGCTGCCCTCGCAGCTAGGGCACTGCTGATAATCACACACACCTTGTGTTGCAGCTTCCCTCTCCCCCTGTTCACTCCCTCAGCTATCGTGGGCAATGAATATTGCCAAGGGGTTTGGCTTTTGTAACTGTAGGAATTAGCAATATATTTGTATTTTCAGAGATGTTTGCCTATGTCAGTGCAGACAGATGGAGCTCCTGGTTCCACAACAGAAGAAAGGAGATTCCCTTTTCCCTGGAAGATTTCCTGCTAAAGTGGAGGTTGGCTTGGCCCCTTCTGTTGCTAGAGGTGGTTTACTAAATATGACCTGGAACCATACTTGAATTTCAAGTTGACAAAGTCTGTGAAGTTTTATATCATATGTAGCATTTTGGTTCAACTATATTCCAGTTCTCATCCACCCTTATTCCGAAACATCCATCTGAAATGTACCTTGACCTTTCAAGTTTGAGGTAAGGATAATCATGATTAAGCAGCAGTTAATGAAGGCAGGGAAAATTAAAGAAAAAAACAACCCCAAAGTCTTAGAAACCCATCCAAAATCTGTAAAACTGCATGAAAGAATTGCATGAAAATCGGTCCAATTTTAAACAATAAGAAGCACTTTGTGATACCTTCTCTGCCACAAGTCAGTATAAGCTAAGCATGTTCAGTGGCACTGAAATGCTGTTTCCTTTTCTAATTAAGGAAAAGAGCTTTCTAGGGATGTCTGCAGATTAATAGAAGACGCTCTGAGAAGATGCCAAATTATAGTGGAAATGTGTTTGTTCCCAGTGTGAGTAGAAGCACTTGAGATCATAGTTGCTTAGAGGAGCTGACATATCAGATGCTGGCACAAATGCTTCCTGTATTCCTTCAGATAATTTAGCAACTCTAGACATTTTACTCTAGGCCAATTCTTTTAAGCAACATTCAAAGCTAATGAATTTATTAAAGTCCAAGACCTTTGTGAAGGAATACTTACATACCAGAAGCAGCCCAGTTACTGTGATTTGAGGAGATACCTTCCCCGTCTTCAAGTGGAGTTGAGCCAGCTGAATATGTGCACGCTTCTCAGTCCACTGCAAAGCAAACCAGTGCTGTTGGATCGCTTCCCAGTTTTGACAGTATGCCTTTTGCAAATTCTCAGTTCTCTTAATTATGACACAGGTATATAACGATCTTTTCCTTCACGTAGAACAAGAGATCTCGATTAAGCAGAAGTAGTTGTGAAAGACACAAATACATTTGCAGGTGGCAATGGAAGATCTGGGAATTGGAATGTCTGGTTTCTGGCTCAGCAAGAATTCTTTATCCGGAACACTATGTAATAAAGGCTATCATTCTAATTCTATATTTACCTAAGTCTACTTATTTTCCCCTCACACATTTAGTTTCAGAGGAAAAAGCTTGTTTGTATATTAAATTAAAAATAATGAAATGAAAATATTTCCAGAAAGTATATTGTTCTTGTCACAGAAACAAGCACCACACAGTGACTACTGAAGATGAGGTGTGGCATTTATGTCTACAAGTTCGTTGAAAAAGCAGTCCATGACAGGAGTTTGAAAGACCTTTCACTGCTACCTAAGAAGATGAGGAAAAGCCCACATAAATGGAGACTTCTGTCTATAATAAATGTGAGAGAAGAATAAAGCACGAGATGCACCCCTCCACAAATGAAGACGCTTCAGAAGGCCTGTGAGCTTTTTATCTCCCTCACATACACTTACATTTCTAATGCCACAGGGCATACATTAAATTAAGGATTCTTGTATATGCAATTATAGCATTTTAAAGAGTTTGTTCAGCAGCTGTTGAAAATAAGTATCAGCCACTATGGGCAATTAAATTTCATAGCTCAAAATGACAGAAGGAGCATTCTCCATTAGCACAAGCGGTAGGGAAGCAGATATTATCTGAACTTGGAAATTATTCTTGCTAAAAGAATATTGGAAAGGCCATTGTCACTTGCCAAATAAAATTGCTACTTTTAAAATAAATATTAATTAATGTTATATACTAGAGGGATGAAGAGCTGCTGAAAATAGTAACTGCTCTGCTTAGCTGTGTTGCATATCAGAAAATTCATTTAGGTTTTCAAGGAAGAAGTCTTTCCTTTTTTCACTTTTTTGTACCATTCCCAGTACAACTGAGCTCTAGTAGGTGTTGATGGGCTTTATAATCTATTGCAGGATTGATTCCTTTGCTAATATAATGATAGAAAAGCTAGTTGGTTTCATTTTCACAGCAAAACAGGAACTTCAATGACCCAAACAACATTCCCACCCTCCCTAAATCACAGGTTGAATAAACATTATCTATTGTTTAAAATTATTTGGTTGATCAGGAAAACAAAGTCATCATATGTTTTTCATATTCAATAGATCTCCAGATGGTATGATTAAAAATGTACTGTAATTACATGATCTATAAAATCGACATTATTTACCTTAATTACATAAACCCATAATTAATAAAGAAGGTTGCAGAGATGCTTTCTGTCATCAGCTACTATCTTGTCATCCAGAAAGAGACGTGCAATATCTGCACAGCTGTGTATAGTTGCAGATGAATAAATAGTGTCACATTGAGTCTTGAAAAATACCTAAGGCCCCCACAAAATATATATTAAGCACGGTTTCGGTCACAGGCAAGGTGAGATCTTGAATGTAAAGCTATCCTACTTTTGTAAAAATAAGATAAAGGATCTCATCCACTGCCCAACCCCAGAGGGAAATTAAAACAAAAAGAAAGAAGAGGTATAGAAAGGCTCTGCTGACTCATTACCCATAAATCAGGGGTGGCAAAGCCCAGCAGTGGTAGGGACTGCACAAGTGGAGTAACATGTGGCCCCAAATCCAGGGTGATACTGGGAGTCCTGAGCTTCATGAACTGCTCTGCAGAATAAGCTCTACAAAGACAAGGGTACTTTAAACATTTACCTGCATTCCTCTCAGATTTTTCCATAACATTGCTTTCCATAGACTTCAGCTATATCCTGCAATATATAAGGAGGAACTGGGCTACCTGATGTTAGTGTGCTTGTACTTCCCCATTGCTTCTGCAGGAAACCAGGGTATGCCAGCACCTGATCTTCGTTCACTCATCACCCTCCTGACCTTGAAGCCCAGGGCAATTCCAGCTCCTAAACTGGGTATCTAGGGCACATCATTTGAATATAGCCCTTTGTTCCCACTCTTAGCATACCTTCAGATTAACATGCTTTCAGTTAATATCCACAATGCACTCTAGCACTGCCTGTCCATGACAGGAACACAGGGAGAAACATTCTCTATTGTACTATTTTACATCTTAATCTTACAATTTATACTTTTTTCCATCTGCTGTGCTCTGGGCATAAAGATCAAGCCCAGAATACTTAATCTCTTACAGAAGTGTTCCTTTTTTCATTTTCCTTATAATTTCAGGCTAATAGCTATTCTGCAGAATTTACCGGTCTGTTCTCCATGTGCTGTCTTAGCATTCGCATACATAAGTCTTATTGCTGTTAATGGTGCTGGGAAGGATGTGCATAAATCCCCACATAGAGAGGTGAAATAATGGGACTCTTAAGACTTATTTATTTCACACTGGAAAATATGTTATAGTTATTGCAGTAATCTCTACAGCTCTGGTTTTGTATATGAAAGAAACAGGTATTCCATCTATTGCTGTGTAAATTCATTTAATGATTACTGTGAAATTCAGAAAACCTTTGCTGTAAAAAAAAAATTGATGTATTTCAAGTGCTTCTTCTTCATTATAATATATAGTTTTACTGGTAATTAATGCTTCCTTTTCTCTGCATATATACAACATTCTTTTCTTTAAATTATCTTTCATACAGTCTAGATATAGTGTATGCCATTTTAGGTTAATAAAATTAGACTCCTGCAATTGTTCTTCACAGAAGACAGTGATAGCATTAATCATTCCTTCAAATTGTTCTCCCAGACAAGGTAGTGTTCTTCCAGTAAAATGTACAAGATGTTCCTATTGAACATTTCATTAACTGGTTACCTTAGTACTCTTTGGAGTATACTTACCATGGCATCTATATATATGTAAAATATTTACAGCTTTGCTTTAAACTCTTCATATGCTGGACCTGATATATAGATTTTCCACCTTTTTTTTTTGCTGCTTCAAAGTCTTATGTATGCATTATACTATAGGTGCATAGCACTGTTTTGAATTTCTGCTATACTCTATCCCATTTCTTTTCTATGTTAGCAGCTGAAAAATGTGGGTCAAGGGTAAATCTTAGAGTAGTGGCAGTGAACAGTGAAAGCTGAGCCTATCTGGTCTGGTAGGTGTCAGTAATCACGTGAGCTGAAATTGCTGTGGATCAGATGTCAGTTCTATTTGAATATTTGGAGAATCAGCAAAGTGAACTTGCTAGCTGATAAATATTTGTTAAATACAGTGGTTAATGTTTAACTCAGGGAGGAGGTCTAAAGGTATAGCAAGTTATTAAACCCCTGTTTTTTTAAAGTAAAATGCTTTTCTGGTTTTCAGTAGCTGATGACAGCAAATCAATACCTTAGGGTATGTTCATATATTCATCAGTTCAGCAAATACCCTTTCTTGAACTTTAGTCTGCAGGATATCTAGCTTCACTAGGAAGTATGGTTAACAGGGTTTAGAAAAACACTGCAGCCTGAAAACATTTTCTTTTCTGAAAAACAGAAGGGTGTTGCCCCTTGCCCTTTGTGAAGATAGTTGTTCAAATATTTAAGTTTCTGAATGGACTCAGAGAGCTTAACCAGTAGATACCTCAGTCCCAAGTGTGCCCCTATCTGTGTCACACCACCCCAAAGAAAGACATCTGCAAGGGCTCAGAAGCATAGGACAATTTTGAGTTGTCCCTTTTGCAGAGATGAGAGATCCAAAGTGGGGAAAGGAGCAGAGAATCTTTGAGAAAAAAATGCAAAAAGCCAAAGATGCAGTCAGGAAAATGTGCAGAAGATGCCTCTATGGCAGACAGGGAGAAAGCAACATTTGACCTCATTGCTAGCGGGAGAAGAGGGTGTCTCTCAGAGCTTTATCCCCACCCATGCCTGCTGCTGGAGGGCACATGGACACAGTAGTTGCCATCAGGCACTGTACCATCATTAGCAGTTCCCTTTGCAGTTATCCTACCTATGCAATAGCTCGTCAGCAGGACAAGACATCTGACCAAGGGAGCCACCCTCAGCCATGCTCTCAGTCCACTAAGTGCGTGTGGAGGTGAGGGACAGCATCAGAAGCTTAGCCCAGTTACAAAGCCCCAGTGACCCTGGGAGGCTTTCCAGGTAAGGCAGGATTTAGAGAATTTACCAAAATTGCCACAGCATTTGCACAGGGCATGACCACATGTCCCACCACACAGCACTGTTCTGAGCAAGCTGGAGTGTTGCATGGTACCCACTAAGGGAAGCTGTGGAAAGTGGGAATAAAGGACCTGACATCAGTGTAGAGAGGAGCAAACATCAGTTGTTTTTTGGACTGACATCTGGGATGTAAGCAGAATGAAGATATTTATGCTAAAAGTCAGGATTTCATAGGATTGCATTCAATCTGCACGATCTGATTTGCATGGGTGGTGAAATCCTGCTACTCCTTTTGGCTTCAATATTTAGACCAGGCACATTATATCATACTATATGACAAGCTATGGATTGAAAAAGAATTTGCAATGACCATTTTTCAGAACCCTCCTTTGATGCAAATGCTTATTTTGATACACCTACACAAAAAGAGCCATCTCCATAGAAACCTCCCAAACCTTATGTCTTAAATAACTACTTTAAAGGGCTTATCCTCAGAATTATTGAGGACACTCATTTCTTGCTGTCTCCTAAAATAGCAATAACTCTAGAAACTGCAGTGCTATTTTCCACTGTGTATTGACAAAAGTATAGCTGGTCAAGTCAGATTAATGCAAAGAGTTCAGTATTTTAATAAACTGAAAAATAAATCCCTTTACATATCCAAATCTTCTTGTGTATTTTGTGTATTTTTGCATCTGAGGACACTCAGATAATACACATACAAACTTAAGTGAATTTCCAATGAATTAAACATCAGATATTGGTCTCAGTCAACTCTTTCTCTGTAGTCAATGAAGAGAATCAGGTACTTGCAGGCAAATATTTATGCTGCATAGTTCAGATACCTCCTATGAACACACTGTCAAGGAAGCTGCAGTAACTCGGGTGAGATGCCTAACTTCTGGATGCAATAGTTAGGTGGGATGAATTCTGTTTCTTGTACTAGTCAACCTCTAGAGCTATAGCCTCTGTGATTCTAGCTAAAACCAACATAATGTATCTGATGTTGCTCAGTTCCTATAAAAATCCATTAAACAAAAGCTCTTTGTATATTATATGTAAAATAATCTTCAAATACTAATGGCAAATACATGTGGTGAGTAGGTAGTGTTCTTTAAAAATCTGTATTGTAAGATCTTTTCTTGATTGTGGAAAACAGCTTATTCAAATCACCTCTGTATCTCTGTTTACTAGTTATAAATACATAATCCTTGAAATCAGCAGGAATTTAAGTGCTTCCTAACAGCAAGGTAGTGTAATACATGATGTAACACAGGGCTCAACACTATGAGGTATCAAAAAGTGCTGAGTGCCTTCAGTTCTCACTGGCTTAAGCAGAGCCCAACTGAATATTGATGGGCCCTTGGAGCTCTCCAAGCTCAGCTCTCAGGGAGCATGTCCAGCATCTTCACCCAAGACGTGCCTACACGAGAATTGACTGGAAATTGTAAGAGGGTGTTTGGTTCTTTAGACATTGGGAAGAATTGTCAGGATAAAGCTTTTATCTCTCCAAATCTCACTTCATGCCTCAGCCAGTAGCTTTATAACATCCCATATTACCCGTAATAGGTACTGTTAGCACAAAGTGTCTTGTTTAAAAGCAGTGTTGTTCGCAATAAGTTGAAATCAAAACCTACACTTTTGATCACTCTTTGTAACTCTATTATCAAGTATCCTGTCTTAAAACTGGTACCAGTTGGCTATTCTTGAGCTTCATGGCTACTCTGAGTTTCATCTTTCAAACTGGAGATTTTTCTTAATGGAAAAGTGCAGGTTTAGATTTAGTTTTAGATCTGTGCTCCATATCCATAGCAATGTGCAAACATGCCCGAAGATTTACAAAAAGTTAATGGGCCAAATATTTGTGCCACAAGGTCGCTGAATAATTCTCTTGGGAAGAGTCCCAGCCCTGCTCAAAGCAAAGCTATTTTCAGAGCTTCAAACAGGCTGTTCAGAGCTATGTCCAGTGGGTTTTTAAAGAACGGTCAAAGACGGAGATGGAACTGCCTCCCCAGGTGATGCGTTCCAGTGCATGATGACTCTCAGTGTGAAATTTCCATTTCAAAATAATTAAAAGAGCTCCTTCACTGGCCACCTCCACAAAACAAAAGCAAAACAAAACCTTAATTTCAAACCAGCTCTGTTTGCTGCCCCATGCAAATCTATACAGCTTAATCCCAAAGCAGCTAAAAGGAATGTAATACTTGATATCGAGGGATAAATAACAACTATTAGGTACAGAACTGAAGACTATCTCAGGTTTACTTCTCAGCAAGGATTTTTCTCTGACTCAGTCCTGAAGCCATTACTCAGGAATATTTCCCCCACTGACAACTTCCCAAAACAACTAGTATCAATCTGCCTGGAAGGCAAGCAGAGCAGTTGTGCCATGCTGCCATGAGCAATAAAAGGAGAGCAATAAAGCAGATGTCTGCTCAGGATTAGAGGACACTGGAGAAGTAAGTGCTGGTGATAAGTATTCAGGAGTTTAACCCTGCAATATCCAAGCAACTTAGGAGCATACGGTCATTTACTTCTACTTTTATTTTAAAGGATGCAATACAATCCATGTTCAGGATGGAGGGTTTTTGTTTTTTTTCAATTAACTTGTGATTTGATTGTCTGCGGCTTTTCAAGGATCTCACTGACAAGCCCATTTTGAGAAAGTATTGAGCACTGGCCATTTGGAACTACCCAGCCCTTTCTAGTTGCTGAGAGTTATGCAACCTAAACCACTGTTCACTTTTTACAGAGAGAATTTAGCTTGTAAGCATAATATTCATTGATTTGAAAATAAAATAAAAATTAATGTCACTGGGTAGTAATGCCCTCTATGAGTAGCTTCAGGCATCATCTCCCACAAACATCCACTCTTTTGACCCAGAGGATAGCAGCTTTCCATAATCACCCACAACTCCAGTTAATATGTAACATAACATATGTGTAATGAGAGACCAAGGCATAAAGGGGAAAGGCTAGTTCTGCTTCAGAAAAGCTTTGATGATGCAGTTTCCACAATCTGATCTACTGTCTTGGAAGTGCACATACACATTAAATTTTACTTTCTAATTCCACTAAAGCTATGTTAAAATGAGTAGGAATAAGTTTCAATTACCAAGGCAAAAAAGGGAGTGTTGCTTTTAATGCTTTGCCTAGCCACATCAGTGTTTTTATATATGATTTTAAATCCTGAAAAGACTTCTTTTGCCTTATCCCAAAGCAAATGCAGGAAAATAATGGGACCATTTTGCTCAAACCAAAGGTGACCTTGGTGTAATATAACAGCTTATTTTGTTTCTTCTACCTGCTGGCTGTGTCTGCCTTTTGCTAGATCACAAACTCTAATGGGTAGAGACCATCTTTCTCATATCTCTGTTTTCTACTTAACAGAGCAGGAGCCAGGGATCTATAGATGCTACAGAAAATGGTATTGAAAAATACTTGTTTGTATACCAAGAAACGTGACAGCAGTAAACATGTTTTTAAATGTTTTGCCCTGCAGTTAGAAACCATGTTTGCTCATCTCAGCAGAGCATGTTAGCTGAGGTTCAGTGACTCACTAAACTATAGTCACGTTGGCTCTTTTTGAGCTTAGAGTGTGGACAGAGGTTGCTTGTGTCTGCCTGCAGTGTATGCATGGGTATACCCCGAGCCCTTTGTGGGTATCAGTCTAAATTCTAGAGCTGCACAGATAATGGATCTTTGTCAGCACAGTTGTTGATTCAAAAAGAGCATGTGTGTACGCTGTGGAAGGTGGAAACCAGCAATGTGCAAGCAATGTTATTTCATTCTGCTTTAGCATTAAATGTTTCATTTGAAGGGAAGCATTCAAGTCAAATGCCTTATTTTTGACAGTTTGGGGGAGTTCTACTGCTTACGTGGGGCTACAAGCTCTGGCCAAACAGTAGCAGCAAAGGTGCCTGTGCCTGTACATTGCAAACAAGACCAGCTACTGGCATTGCAAGAAGAATCTTGATAGCTGAGCTTCTATGCAGGGTTAGAAAAGGTGCAAACTGCAGCTGGTAGTGCAGCAATAGCTGTTCCGTTCCACGAGCTACTTGCTGCCAGCACTGCACATTGTAGACGTGTTAGTGCAGCACTTCTGGGGAATTCCTCGTGTTTCCAATGTAGATGAGACCAAGGAGATTTATCTATAGACCTTTAGACTTTCCCACTTTGGAACTGTATGGTGCAATGAGTGGTCCAAACCACGAAGTAGGAGAACCCCTGCACATCCCATCTTTTCCTTCTCTTACATTACTTTTACCTTGCTCTATGCAGAATACCAACTTTCTCCAGGCCACTTAAAAAGCATTTTTTCTGCTTTATGTTAGCTGGACAGTTTTATCATTAAAACCACCAACTAGGGACCATTCTTTCTTCATCAATTACTTTTCTGATAAAACTATCACAAGAGGTGGCTGCAAAAGCCACATCTTGTTCCTAGCCTTATGGAAAGGAGCTCATAGGAAATACTGTTGGTCTGGTGAATGAAGCCTGATGTACTTACTTCATTCCTGATCAGCCAGTCAGATGCATCAGACACGGATGTAGAAAGTGCACATCACCTGTGCATGGTTTCATTTCAGCACACTCATGATACAAAGTCGTTCTGAGCTCACACAATAAATCCCAGTCTTAAAACTTGTTGTTGTATGAGCAAAAACTACGAAGCTTGTTGAAATTGGTTTGTGGTTTAGGACAACTACTTGACACTCTCTTTGTCATTACTGACCTCTTTCCCTTTGTCGTTGTTGACATCTACATATAAAAACCAGGTCCTGACATTTCCAAGTTACTATTCTTAACAGATTGCATCATACTTCCTACAAGCAGTGTGAATTGTTTGGCCAGCCCAAGGCCGGCTCTGCCTAAGGCACCTAGGGTGCTGGAAAGCAGTGAGCTCAGCACCCAGCATGATTTGGCCCTGCTACAGCAATGTGACCTGGCGAAGGAGCAACCTGGCAGCCAGCACAGCTCTTTGGAAACAGGTGGCAGTGTGATCATGTCATTTCCTTTCCCCCAGCAGCCTGGCAGCTGCCCTCCATGCTGGATCAAGAGCTCTGGCCTCTGGCCAGCACAGGTTTGTGAATTCCTACTCTAAAGGTCAAACACTGGTTTTGCCAGAAATAAAGAAGAAAAGAAAAAGAAGAAAAACAAACAAAAAAGAGAAAATAATAATAATAAAAAACATTGAATGCATATCTCTGGAAGCAGATGCGTGTTAAAAGTCAAATCCAGTTGTTGCAACTCAGTTTTGTTGCAATCCTGCAATAGCAGCAAGCAGATGCTCAGTGGGGACTCAGAAGGGTGATGTGCCTAACAGTTGAGGAAACAACTAAGAAACCACCACATAAAACGACTTGTTCCTGTAAAACTATTAATGGAACAAAAAGTGTTATTACATAAAACATACCGGAAAATGTAACAAACTATGAGGATTTCTTCACAACCAGACATATAACGTGAATATTTTTGAATGGCATAGTTAAGCCAGTTCCGATAGCATTTTTAGAAAATAAGAATTCTACCCATATGTGAGCAAATAGTCGCAATTTAATCACATTGGTTGTTTAGGTAAGAAGATTGTCCAAAAGTTTATACCCTAAGCTCTCAAGGGGTGATTTTTTATTATTTTCCCAAACTAATAGGAAAAGTTTTCTCCTTAGACTACTTTTTTTCATTTCAGCTGATATAGTTTAGCCATTTCAAACCCCCCCCCCCCAAAAAAAAAAGAGAGAAAAATGAAAAATGACTGCTTAAACCTTTCAGAAAGTCCATACCTCTGAACAGACTCCTAACAATGGTATGATCTTATTTGCAAAAGCATACCCTTTCCTATCTAATAAACTGCCAACCCTATGTAATCTGTACTGTGTTATTACAGGATCTCTGTTCAATGGAGTCTTGAAATCTAACAGCAGAATACTCTGAAGAAAGAATTTGCTTACAGTGTTCATTCTCTGTCCCCTCAAATTCCCCAAGTATCTATCTGTCAGAAAGCAACTGGGGCAAAGACCTTACAAAATGATGGTGATTGCTTAATGAAATACAAAGCATCATTCACACTTGCCAAACGATTTCATGAACAAGTTAAATTCTGGCATGTAATTGTATCTTAAATTCTTCTTTCTGAATGGTACTTTTTAAATAATTTTCTCCTTACTAAGATTTTTTTAGGTAATGTGTCTGTGCTGAGCCTACAGATATGAAAGGGTCATATTTACATTGCATTATGCTGGGACATCAGATAGCCCAGATAGCGCCACACAAGCTAGGTCTCATATTGGAATTGATATAGCTGTGTCAGCAAAAATGCTCTGCTGGCCATAAAATTATGCCAATGCAGGTCTTCTGGGATTCACTCTTGTGTCAAGTCTCTACATGGCACTGACCAGACATAGCTAGATGTAGCCAAAAATAACATCAAAACTGAAGTATGAGACTTGTATTAGCAGACAAATGTAAGCATAGCAATGCAGGATAGAGCTATACCTCGGCCTTTCAAATGTAAGAATACATCTTTATATCTACAGAAAAGACTGACATTTCTCAGTTCAAGCCATGCAAAATTTTAAATTGGCCTTTGGGAGAAGTAAGATTGGACTTTTGGAGGATATATAAAAGAAAACACAACATACAATACAATCTCTTTCAGAATGCTGAATGTCTCCTAACATCAATAAGAATCTAGATTGCAGATATAGATCTCAAAATAATACAGAAATTGAAAGACTTCCCAAATGATGCTGAATAACTTTCTTTAATCAGTTAGATTATATGCTCCTGCTAGAAGAAGTGTGGTCTGAGCCACATGACTACTGTCATCTCAGCAGATGAATGGACGAATGAGTGAATGAATGAATGAGTGAATGAGTGAGTGAGTAAATCATTACAGGGTCTATTACGACTAGACTCAGTGTTATAACGAAGCCTGGAAACAGTCTGAGATTTCTTATGTACCTGATTAATTATCACTAAAATGAAAAAGCAGCTGTACAGACAATCTTTTACAGGAAGCTTTTTACAAGAATATTTGCTTTTATGTTTAAGATTAATTAGTAGAGTCAGATCATTGTGTGTTTTTATCAGCAGCGAAATAGCATCTCTAAATAAATTTAAGGAAAAAACACAAAACCATGTCCTTACAATGTATTTAAAATCATTTAATCAAAATTAAAGGTTTGACAGATATTTAAAGATGTCAGCTTCATAGTTAAAAGTCTAAATGTTAAAATAAAATAGGTAATTCAGATTTTACCTCTTACTTTGCCATACCAGAATTGTGCAACTCAAATGTTCCGGATGAGTTTCTTCACCTTTGTTCCATCTGTGCCTTTGCCATGGGTCATTCATTGCTTAAGCCTGTAATAGCTATTAAGGTCTTTGAGACATGACCTGACTCTTAAAATTGGTTGAAAGTGCTCAACAGACTCATTAATGGTGTAATCCCATAGACCTAATTTCTCAGGCTAAAAATGCACCACTCATGGCAACTATTGGGACTGAGACAGATTTAAAATGTATACATACATTCTTGGTCTTTATAAGGGTTTGAGGGAGGAAAGGGCCCTAAACTTCAGTCTCTGACACTCAGAAGGTCTTTGTGTCCCAGCTACTCTGGAACCTAGGAGAACATCTACGTTTTCCAAGACATTCAGTGACTTAAGGAATGGCCCATACTGTTATGCTTATTTGGGCACATACTTTAAATTTTAGAGTTAGAAAACAAGACACACAAGAAAAAGCAACTTTTCATTTTGTTTGTTTTCCCAATAGCTCTAAAATTTCTAGATGACAGAGCAAGTGTTACATCAAGGGAACTTAATGGCATGTATTGGTCCTGGATTTAGGCTCAGTTTCTGAACAATAGCTGAAATATTTTGTTTATGTGAAAGTACCTATGGGCAGAGAATATGCACGTTTGTGCTTAATACAATGCTTTACAGAATCACACAGATGGTGAGAGCTGTCTAATTAATCACTACAAAGGTCATACTATTTTTATGTTACCAGATATCTTAAATTAAAGACTTAGAAATCTGCAAGAAATTCACCAGTTACATTGGCTGAATGATACAAATAGCTATTACATGTATGTGTATATAAATATACACATATATAATTTCTCTATAAATATTACAATTTGAAGCAACATCAAAGAAAACACTACTCCTGAAGAGCTCTTAGATGCTTTGAATAGCAGAAATTGTGACAAATAGCAACAATACTATACCAGTTGTGTAAACGCCCAGCTCACTAAGCAGCAGTGGTTATCTGAATGAAATGCAGCAGTGATCAATAACAGTTTGCTTCTGGAGCATCATCAAATCATTTTGAGAATTCTTAAAATCCTTAATTTTAGAATGTGTTTCTAGGAGTGTAATTATGGCTAGCTTTGTGTTCATTGGTTGAAAAAAATGCCACAAAAAAAATGCCACAAAAAAAACGCCACAAAAAAAACCCACTTCTCATCATCACTCTTTGTTCTGGGGAAAAGGAAGTCTTATAGCTGTGAAAAAGGTCAAGGGCTTTCTAAGTCTTCAGTGCCTAACACATCAAGTGACACTCCCCTGATCGTAAGATTAAATCAAGTCACAGGATGTGTGCCCTACGGATATTGGTTAAACTGTTCTGGAGCTGAGTGGATTAGACCGGTATCCTACCTTTTACTTAAAAGTATACTATGTCAGAAAGGTCAACGATGTTTCAAGTAAGTTGCTAATTGAAATCAACCAAATGAGACAACTCTCTTCCTGGAACAAAACTTTATCCAGCCCTGCTTTGCCTTCAGGATAATACATATCAGAACTGGCATGTAGGCATTTTGACCAGAATTTTGCTGTTGATCAGCTTGTACAGCAAAAGCAACAATTCATACATTTTAGCAAATCTTCCTTGACCTTCAGAAAACTACAACAGTTTTTCTGTACATCTTCATTACTTTTATTCAGGAAAAAAAGTCAGGATTACTTATGATAGCAAGATCTTACTTGTACGTTTGCAAACTTGCAAATATGGCAACTTCTGTTGTGATCCTATCAGTTAGTGCAGATAAGGTGTGGATTAGGTCAGTGCTTTTTGGGTACTTCCTAAGGAGGAACTTACTGGTAGCAGCTCCCAGCACAAGCTTCATAGGCTTTGTGTTTGTAGGAGACACAGAAGTGCTAATTCTTGACAGCAGTATACAGGAGGCTGTGACTAGTTGCAGTCAATGTCTAGGCACTTTTATTTCTTTTCCCCAGAAGAAATGAAAACTATATTTCTGGAAAAGTGCCAACTCAGTAAGCCTTATCCTCTTTTTGTACAGCTGAGAGCAGCTTCTGAGAACTGGGGCCCAGGTTACAGGGAAGGTTGCAGGCAGTCCCTATATCTGAGCCATTTCCAGAAGATCACAACTGCAAATTCCCATCATCACTACTGAAACAGGATTAAGGCCTCATGCATTTCCCCCATGCTATCAGCATAGCAGTTATATTCCAGTGTTGAAGAAACTGGCTCAGTCTAACCCAATCATGTTAAGTGGCGAGTGGCTCAGTTAATGAATTTTTTGAGAGCACTTTGAAAACCTTCCATGAAAGGTATGTCATTAATACACTGCTTTCTTTGGAAAGAGTTGTGTTGGCTGTGTCATGTCCCGGTTGCTGCCTCTTCATGCTGTTTCAGGGCCAAATCATGCTAAGTGTGTATTCTCCCTGTAGTCTCATTTCCATCAATAGATAATTGGCAAAATGCTCAGCCAGACAGAGTATCCACTTGTCCTCCTGAATATTTATGTCTTTAAAACTGGAAAAATAACTTAATTTGACTGTAGTTCTTGTAACACCATGTTCATGGGAAAAGGTAACATCCTGTTAGATCAGTGGATATAGTGGAGAAAAATAGCTGCAATGTTATGTACATTTTTTTTTCTCTGTAGTCTTCATAAGAAAGGTTCTGTCCTTCTCCAGAGCTGAACTGCAATTCCTTATTCTGTTTTGAGATTTCACCTTGTAGATGTTCCTGCTTCAGAGGGAAATTGTACTTTAAAACCATAATAAAATCATATAATTGTGTTGGGCTGGATCTTAAAGATCAACTAGCTCCAAGCCCCCTGCCACAGTGGGACACCTTCTGCTAAATCAGGTTGCTTGAAGCCCCATCCAACCTGTGCTTGAACAGTCTAATTCTCTTTTCCTTTTGTGTTTTTTAAAACACTTTGTCTCAAGGCTTAAATTATTTCTGTCACAGGATTGCATGTTGTGACTTTCAGAACTTCATACACATGTTCAGAACATGAATAAATAAATATTCTTCAAATAGCTTTCCTCAAAATACTGATGCAGAGCTTCTGGATGTCTAAACGGTCTGTCTGGGGTATCACACATCAAGGGGAATTAGGGCCATCTTACCAATATTTAATGTTTTCTGTATTAATTTCAGAATTTGAGTTGGTGATCTAGTCCCCTTCTGTACCAAACAGCCTGTAAGTGGCATTTCTAAAGTATAGCTTATTTGATGTGTTTAGACATCTAATTTGAGATAAGTTTAATAGGACTCCGGAACCACAGACTTATGGCTATTAAAGAGAGTCCAGGTTTGTAGTTTAAATACAGCCGTCTACATGGCAAGTGTTTGAAGTCTTGCATTTACTCACAACAAAGATGTTGATGAAATAGTCATAAAATCTTCATTTCAACTTGCCAGAATTCAGCCTAAACTATTCCCAGACCCTTTGGTTGCAACATAATATCCTGATTCACACCTGCCTAGACATCTATCAAAATAAGAGCATCATCACAGAAAACTTCAGGCTTTGACTAATGATATTTCCATTTACCTTGGAGCACTCTGGCACTGGGACTGATATCTGTAGACTGTGTCTCCAGTGGTGTCTGAAAGATGCCTGGCAAAAGTTTCCAGGTGGCTGGCTAAATCAGATGTATGAACTTGTTTGCCATGAACAGACAGCATTTTTTTCCGCAGCATCCTGTTAAAGTGATTTTGTAGATTCAAGGATTGCTGAAATGAAATCTAAACATACAAGTAAAAATGAAAATAATACTCTGTGAAGGACCAGATCTCATTATCCATAATGGTAGTATCATAGTTTAATTGAAGACAACAGTGTGAAGTGTTAAATGGACAGTACTAACAACTCTTCCAGCATTAGTAATAAAAAACTTCAGGAACAACCTTATTTTATTCACACCTTTCAAACACCCTTTCAAATGCATGTGTAAAAGCAGCAGTTGTTAGTATAAGCCAGACAAATACATCTACGATCCAGTGAACACTTCATTTCCATATAAAGTTCTTTAACATCTTTGCAAAACTAGGATAAATATCCAGGTAAATATAGCTAGTAAAGCAGAGTGAATATGAATCTCAGATATTTTGAGTTTAAGTTTTCTTTAAGTTCTACATGCCAGATGCTACTGATGGGTGTCTGACAAAAAATACACTAACTCAAGCCGGCAGATTTTAGTTATTGATTATCCACAGAATTGATTAAAATGTTGCAGCAACAGCTCCTATCAATTAGAACTTCCTGCTTATTGAAGTCTAGAAAAACATTTTTTTTTAAAGTGACAAAAAGACTTTTGTTACCAACAAACACACAGTATTTCCTCATGTTGTCCCATTTCTGTGCTGTTTTACTCTTCCATGAACAGTGCTTAAATGGTGGACAAAGTGGTGGAAAAGTTTGGCTCAGTAACACTAGCGACAAGTTACACCACATTCTTCATAAAAACCAGCTGTTCAGTAAATTAGCCACTACAGTGAACATAAACCTGTGAATGTAATACTAACATGGTTACAGCAGTATATTGGCAATTGACTTCTTCATTCCCACCAAATGCAGAGTCCAGCAATAGCATCATAGAGCTGCCATGCCACACTGCTGAACAGATCTAGTGTCATACTTTCTTTTTACCTTTATTGTTCAGCTTATTTCAAGCCTCATATGCTTCAGGATTTAACAAAAAAATAGAGTTGTTCTTGTTTTTTCATAAAGAATGCTCTGGTTAACTAGATAACAACAGGGAATTATGAGAATGAATTTCTACTAGAACAAAATGTTCCATTCCCATCTTGTGCTTTAAGGTGAGGCATCCAAATCCTTGATATTTCCATGGAATCTGAGTGCACCTTATGCAGTTCAACCCCTTTCCTTTGTATGTGCTGAAAGAGAGGGTTGGGGAGAAAAGATGCAGGACAATATTATACAAAAAAACTTCTGACAGTCTTTCAAAAATTAACTATCCTCTAAATAGAATTATTTCACTCTTAGTCACAAGATAATGCAGCACATAAGTTACTTAAATGAGTTAAGTGAAGAAGAAGGAACAGCACTGTAAGTAAGGTTCATTATAAGCAATGACTTTAGAGTGCCCTGTGTGAGGCACTTTGGTCACAGCCTCAAAGGCAGGCTGACACCCTCTGTTGTTACTTTCCTAACGAGGTTAGTTTTCTATAAATTTAATTGCATATGAGTAGCAGGAGCCAGTGTTCATCTGCTTACACCACTATGTATCACTGTCATGGCTCTGTCCTCTCAGATACCTCATCAGGAGCAGAGAGTCCATCTCACAGGGAATCTGCCTGCTTGCCATCTGGCACACAGTGTTACTGTACTTAACACTGTTGCATGGCTTGAGGATCTGTCTTTACCTTCATATCATGGTGGGTTTTGCCTATGACTATTTCTTTTTCACAACCAGTTGTCAGAAAGGTGAAGGCGTCAGTAATCTGTGCTTTAGTTCTACTTCCCTAAATATTCCAGCATAAGTGGTGTTTATTTATATGTCCCATACCTTCAGAAGGACAATTTAATGACAAGGACGCTGCAACTTAATTTTAAATACTAACAATCTTTCTAAATCCAAGGTCTGACTAATGTGGCAGAGCTATTAAATAATTATATTAGATGCTAGACTTGAGTGCTCTTTCTATCATATATGTGGGTGAAGATTTTTCACCCTTGACATTTAATGGGACAGCAGAGTATGCCTCTGAAAGGAAAAAAAAAAAACCACTGTTGCTAGAGAAATGGTTTCAATGGCTTCAACTCCTATTTTCAGGAAACACCCAGAACAGTTCGGATGAGTCAGAAAGAGAGAAGCAGTTTAAAACATATCTATTGCAAATTCAGCTTGGGGCATCCAAACACCAAAGCTGTTCCCAGATTACTGTGTTACTGTTTCTGCACTTGCTATGTGTCCAGGGACATGACCGGTGGCTTCTCTCTGATAAACACTTCAGCGTTCTTCCCTGGAAAGATATGTTAAGACTATAGCAGTCTGTGCAACACAGAGAATAAAATGACAGTGGATAAGCAGTGGTGCACAAAACCTGGGCTAACATGCAGTTCATACACACATGGCGCTCAGCTTAGACTTAGGTGTGGTCTAAGCATGTACAGCATTGCTCCTAAGGACCCCTCTTGTCATAATTCATACATCATTGTGCCTTTAAATATGTTATTTAGATAGTTATGGACATTAGTATTAGTATAATATAGGTACATATGTAATGTATTTAGTAGTACAAGGAAATACTTTGCAGGCTGAGACCAGTCAATGTCTGCAAAACTGAGCTCTGCCCTGAGAGGTGCACAGGAGAGACCCCACCTGGGAGCAAACCTCTGGAGACAACTAGGAGAAAGGAACAGCTACCCTCTCTTTGGTGTCAAGGTGTATCCAGATTTCAGCTGTTATCTCAGGAGTGCTTGCCATTTAACAGAACACCTTGTTAGTATGTCAGCATGAAATAGCCCCAGCTGCACTGGAACCCTCTCAAAAATCGTATCGATCTGCATGTGATGTGCTCTGAACCACCACACACAAACATTCCTGGTCTGAACTGCTTCCAGTCATTCTGCCACTAGCTTCTGCAGGCCTGACCCGAGTGATCCTCGCTCTGAATCACATGTTGGTCACTGCAATCATCTGAGTTAAAAAAAAATATTTCCAGAGTACAAACTGGAACGAATTCAAGCCTCATGTGACTATGTCCTGTTCATTGTACGCTTCATTGACTTTAGCACAGACACACTGTACTTGCCACAGATATTTTGTAAATACCACCGGCAACACAATTTAAGTCTGCTCAGATGAGGGTGGAAGTATTTTCTTACGTTGATGGTACTTTTAATTATGTTTTTTATGGAAGGTAAAAAGCCTAGCACATAACTTCCTGAGAACTCAGTGAGTCCCATTAAAAATAATACACACAAGAAATGAAGGTTACATCGTGACAGAAGATCAGAACTTTATGCTTCATTAATGCAAGTAGCATTTTAACATGTGGAATGAACTATAAATTTCTAGGCAGAAGTAAATACTCCCACTTCCTTATTAAATCATTAATGAGAAATACACCATCTTTCTTTTTTTCATATTGTTGATAATGACTTTTTTGCCTTTTTTTTTTTTCTTACAATCCAGCTGAATGAAACCAGCCCTCTCATTTGCTAAGCTAAACTGGGAAACACTGAGTTACGAGGTGAAATGATTTTTATTGTAAGACAAACAAACAAAAAAGAACAGCAAAATATGGTTGCTCCTGGCCATATAAACAATACCAGCAAAGTACATTGATCCAAAGTCCTTTCTGGTTTACATGACTGTTAATGGAATTATTCCAAGTTTACAGTAATGTGGCTAAGGAGCAGAATTTGCTCCATAAAGAGAGAAGTTTTATCTCTGATTCAGGTGCTGTCCCCTCTGAATATTGGGCCCCATTTTCCATAGACTGGCGTTTGAATGTTTAATACTTTCTGTGCAGCATGAGAAAGAAGTGAGTAAATATGCTAACTCACTGTTCAGTCAGGAAGGATCATCAGTCACTCTGATTAGGCACATTGACTCCACCAGCACTAAGGAAATAAGAAAGAGGATGGGACAGTCAGCATCAGCCATCAAAAAATGAAGTGTCTAGCCTGAATAAGTAAATGCAATGCAGACAGAAATGAGAAACAGGGATCTCAGAGTGGCATGCTGTTCTGCATCTCATAATGTCTTAGAAAAGAGCAAGTTTCCCTTGGATTTGTCTGCACTTATATTTCTTAGCCTTTCCCCAGTGACAATAAACTGAGTTGAGGACAAGATCTACTTTTCAAATGGCTGTGCTTAGGTGACCCAAGTCCCACCTGCGGTGCAGCTCCTACTACAGGAGTGCTTGAGGATATCAAGTCCTTAGAGATCAGGTGAAGTCTTCAGATTCCCTGCCCATAGACATAAATGCACCAAATCACTAAAATTAATTAAAAAGGGGAAAACAGACATGGAAAATTACCAGGATACAAACAGTACCTTGGGTTATAAACGGATTGCTTGCAAATATAGCAGTTTTTACTCACATGTACAAAGTGAACTGATTGCCAAATCTGTGGTCAGAAAGGCATTCTTCCCCACCTCCCCCGCATATTGGAAGAGATCTAAATATTTTTGTTGTCTTCTTTGGGCACACTGAGTCAGGCATCATCTGCTCCATCAAGTGGGCACATCTCCATGACCAGTATTGGATGATTCTAGGTATGGGTGCTGACTGATGGGCACAGCTTCTTCCACATCTCTCAATGCTTATGATCAGAGATTAACTTAGAGGTGATGAAACAAATTCAAAATAGAAAATAAAACCCCCACTTTTTGCAAACATGCTTTACTTGCTGTTCTTAAAAGGGCACTTTTCTTCCACAAAGAACATGAGCAAAGGCATGAGGAAGTTTCTTTGGTTCATAAATTTAATTAAGCCACAGTTATGCCAATTTTTCTGACTAATTGGGAATGATGAGATGTTGGCAAGCTCTTTAAACACTCCACTCCCAGACATGTAACCCTTCACAGACCAAAGGCACCACATAATAAACAGCCATTTTTACACATTACACTATTTAGGCATATGAAAAACGACAATCGCAGGTTTGCTTAAAATGCCCACATGAATTACCCATAACAAAAATAAATGTGATAAGAAAAAAAAAAAGAGGGAGAGAGAAATATAGTTTGGAATTATTTTCTTCATTTGCCATTTCAGAAATAAACCAAAAAGGCAGAAACGTTTTTCAAAATTGTTCTTCTTCCAGTTATCTCACATTTGGCTCACTGGTTAGCATGTTAACCATCCCAGTAACAAAACTATTAATTAAACAGCCTTTTCTTCTCTGACCTTCTATCACCACAGGTATTACAAATGTCTTAAATCACCTTAGGTATTACAAATCTCTTAAAGCAAACAAAAAATGTGCATATTTTTTTCCATCATGCATTTGTAAGTTTTGAGTTGGATTAGTTAAGAATAATCTATGTGTCTTCATAACTGATAGAAAAATGCCACCTTAACTTGTAATCTATCAGATTTTTCTGGATATGGGTGAAAACAGCTGTCTTCAAAGGAAGTTAGGAGCAAAGTAATATTATAAGTCCTCCAAGTCTGTTTACTGGAGGGACTCCATAGTCAAGACTTAAATTGTCTCTCCATGACAAACCTAAACCTGCTATCACTAGTAGATTTGACAATAGCATTGATGTTAAGCATTTTCTTGTAAGGCTTTTACTACTACCTACCATCCCAAGAAGTTAAGAGATAGTTTGGAGCACTATGGTCAGGCCCAGTTCTCAATTAATGCAAGTTGCCTTACATTCATGAAAATGAATGAAGCTAACTCTCTATACACAATTAAACATTTGACCCTTTAAGAGCACAGCTGAAGAGCTGAACTAAATCACTTGTAAATGAGCTAAAACAGATGTTCACAGACAGTTCTGCATGTTCAAAGAGTCTACCTTAAAGTGGCATCTGGCCTGGTATAGATAGGAAAGGATAGGGTAGAGTAGGATAGGGTGGATTAGAGTAGGATAGGGTAGGGTAGGGTAGGGTAGGGTAGGATAGGATAGGATAAGATAGGATAGGATAGGACCGGATACGATGTCCTAAATTGCAGCATCTCCTTTCGAGGGGTTTTTTATGTTCAATGACTGACTCCCAAGTGCCAAGACATTTGCCAGATACCTTCATATAATGTTCCTGACACTTCCCGGTGCCTCCTTTAATATTCTAGTGTTCAATATAAATAGGAGGGATCTGAAGCATTTCTGTGTCCTTTGATAGCTTTAAACTTTTTATCAGCTTTTTGTCTCTGATAATAAATACTACATGATTCACTTTCAATTTGCGAGCCTTTAGCCAGGATTTCTGGGTAAATTATGAAATGTAGGCACAAGGCTTCAAAATTTCCTCTTCCACAGGATGAGTTTCTAGGAAGGATGTGGGATTTGAGGACTACTGTCAATCCATCACTGAATTTCTCATTAACCAAATATGATTTGAAATTATTTCACTGATGCACAATTGTATCCATCCATTGATTCGGGCAAACATACAAAATGAAACTAAAATCAAAATAGTTGAAAACCTCTCAAGGCAAGAATATGCCACAAGTGAGACACTATAATATTTTATTACTACAGTCTTTGCACTGCCTTTTATCATTCCCCTTTGCAACTCTCACCCTCCATTTGCTGTGTCAAGGCTGTGAATTCTCTAGCGTGGGAGCTGGGGTTTTGTTCTGTTCTTTGCAGGGAGATCATATCAATAAATTGTAGGGTAGAATTTCACACTGTTCCCACTGCTGTCAATGGGCATTTTACACTGAACTCTGCTTGAGAAGATTATGAGTCATATAGTGCACTTACAAAAAATCCCAGCCCTCCATGCATGAGGAGTAGTAAGTCCAGTTTAGTTTGTTCCTTTTCCCTGCTCAGATTATTTCAACTGCTTTCAGCAGAGGAGGAAAGAAACTTTCACAATCTAGCTTGTAGTTGACTTTAGGTTTCTCATTTCTAGGTAAGAGTGCTTTTGCAAACTAGCCCTGCTACTCAAGTTCATTAAACTGATTTTACACTATTATTCATTCTTTTGCTCTTATGAGAAGGTTGTAAGGTCTGGTGATTTCAGCAAGTCTTAGAAGTGAAAGGTCAAAGTTCCAATTAAGGGGAGGAGTTGATTCAATGAAAAACCAAGACTAAACCCTCTCATCCTCCTGTGTCACAGTCAGCTCCATTGTAAGCCGGGGGAGAAACGTTATGAAGCATGACTGTTGATTTAGACTACCTTATTCAAGCAGGTAGTCCAACTTGGCTGAGATTTCCAAAGCTGATGAGGGAAATCCCCTCACTGCATTTCAAAATCTCAAACACTTTTAAGCAATCTATTTGCATTTTATATCTGGAAAGCATAGTGTACTTTGTGGATCATTCATTGCATGCTGTGTTCATTACAAGTGCAGGAATTTGGTGTTCACTATGAAATACTTGCTTCATATACTGCCTTGTCCTTTCATAGTGCCCTTGTGAAAATGTCATTGTCAGTGTGTTTTAATCATTACTGGAAACCACCATGTTAAAGCATAGTTAAACAGAACTTGAATTTTTAGAGGTGACCCTCAAGTCTTTTTGCATATATTGTGTTTGGAGTGGGTGAAAGACATCTTCACTTCCAGCTCATTTCAACTTTCTCCAGTTGTCCTGCAATTATTTACCAGGAGGACAGTGGGAATGTTGATTCTATCCCAAAAGTCACCACCTGCTTATTCAGAAAATGTTCACATCACTTTTCAGGCAGATGAAATATGAAAGAATCAGTTTGAGCTGAAAATCTCTTCAAAGCTATGCTCTTTTCATCAAATTCAGATTCAAGGCAAGCAAAGACTATGAATAATGGAGACTTTCTGAGGGCATAACTTTGCTTACAATGGAGGGAGTATGAATCAGCAAAAGAACAGGTACTCACTTGTGTTCAAGAATGTTTTACACAAGCCCATAAATCATCCAAATGAGGAAAGCTAGAAGTGGAAGTCAGGAATGCCACATGTGCCGTGACACATGGAACATTATTTAACGATCATCTTACAGAATGATTCCAAGTATCAGTACAGTTATCCAGAATAGGAAACTGAGTCAATTAGAGGGCCACTGAACTCATACTTACAAACACTGCAAATTACTCACCATCATACTGTGGTGATTACGGACCTACTGAACTAGGTTATTAGTAAGGTTTCCTGAATTAATCCTTCATTTACAAACTAATGTGTTTGCCTATTGTGAGCTCGGCCTCCCAGTCTTGGGGCAGCAATTAATGCTGCCTCCTCCAGAAACATTCAGTGGAGGTCAGGGCCCTGGGGGAGGCTTCCAAAAATTCCCTCTGCCTGGACACTGCTGCCACCCACAGTTAAGGGAAAACTGATTACAAAACCAGGCTTTTTTTCAGCAGTTATTAGAAATCTTACAACTGTTGATCATTTTTCTGAGCACAGTGATTTCTTCTCACAGCAGAAAGCCTTGAGGGTTAGGCTTTTCATAGAGGAAGTAGTCTACCATGACCATGTTGCTTCTTACGGTGAGTTCATCTTAGCACCGCAATGCAAATTATGTCATATTTACAGAGCTAACTGATATACAGACTATGAGAACTCCTTGTTTAAGTTGCCATCAAATCAATGAGGAAAATACTATATGAAAAAAAACAAAGCAGGAAATTAAGTCATATTTAACATATATTCACATATATTGTAGGTGGGAATTTTTCTGTACTGATAGTACAGTTTCAAAACAAAGCACAGAGGTTTTGCTACTTAAATTCCAGAAAAATTGTTTGAATTTGTGCCCCTAGAGCCTTGCTAAGATTTTCAAGGCTTTCTCTGTTTTCTTTAAAAGCTTTATGACAAACAATGTAAGAACTGTGTTCTGGGATATTTCAGTCCTCACAAGGAAACAACAATCTTTTTAAGAAACTGTTTTTATCCGTGAGAGAAGGAACAACTTTCACAACCTGCTACCCATGGGTCACCATATAATACAGCTGTGGGCCATACTGCACAGGGAAGAGGGGAGGGATATTTCCTGCTGAAGGCCTAAGTGTGAGAGGAGATTGCAGGATGCAGAGTGCTTAGGCTCTCAAGGGAAGCTGCAAACCCGTGCAGGCCAGTGTCTAGATGCTGTGATTTTACATATGAAGTTTCATTTATTTTTCTTATATCCCATTTTATGGCATAAAGTTAAGCCTGGATATGATCTATTGCAGAACAGACCGGCAAGTACAAATCTTACTGCTATTTGTTATTTGCCACTGCATTTTTTGTTCTGTTTTACTTCTCTGAAGTGCTGGAGGAAATGATGTGAGGATGACATGAATCTGTGAAGCATCTCAATAACTGTCACCTTTGCAATACCTCAGCCTTAATCTTAGTATTATTATTATTGCTCATAAGAAGCAATCATTTGGGAGATGATAGTTTGGAATTAAGAAATACAGAAATTCACAAGACCATATCAAATTTCTTAACTGTGAAAAATTGTAGATGTGCATTATAGTCTATTACCTTACTAGTATGGCTTTTCAGTCACCTTGCCTTTTATTCATTTAATCTTCAATCCTATAAAATCCTTGTCTAATATATCATTATTTTACCTGTCCCTCCACTGCCGAGGCTGAAAACATACTCCACAATGTACTTTGTGAATTCAATCTGCTTTACAATGGAACTAGATTCTTTGATAGCTTACATGAGCAGAGATCCACCAATTGCTTGCTAAGGATCTGACCTTCTGAGGTTTTTAAACTGTTGTCCTTTAGAAATGAGCAAAACCTTGTGAAGCACTGACTCTACTGCTGCAGGATGCTCGGAACCATCTGAAAATATTTTGCAGTAATCATTGACCCTTCTGCCTAGATATAAGCAAAACCACGTCTCAACCTCCCACCCTTTGTTATTTACCATATTCCATGCTTTGCACAGAATAAAAGCAGATTGGATTAGAAGAGATGAGAAATTATTCATACACTTCCTGGAAATGATCACTCAGACTATTTTCCTTCCATAGAGTGGAAAAAACCTGTTAAGATGCTATGTAGGAAAGAGACTGTGATTTTTCTTTTCCATTGCATTTTTTAAACTGAACATAAAACCATGATTTCAAAAATAAATATTGCAAGGAAGGGAAAAAAAAAATCCAGGGCTTTAAACAAACTGCTGTGTTTAAAGACAACTAATTCAACATAATGGGTTAAACCAACATATAATGTCTGTAAGCAATATAAGGAGTTCCATATATGTTTTTGCTTTGGAGTATGTAGACCCCATACTGGTAACTCACTGCACTTGTAATACTGCAGAGCAGAGGCTCTAGCTCACAAAACCTCATGGAGGATCACAGTTGTATCCTGCTGCTGCAAAAGCACTCTTGATCTAAAAAAAGCAAAAGGAGAGCTAAAAGCAAAGAGAGCTGAAGAACAGTGTGGAATTCACTCAGTATTGGTGGGGAAAAAATACGGATTTCTTTACATGGTTTCCTCTGTTTTCTGAATTTGGAACTAAATGAATCAGCTTCTCTCATATTTTCAAGGTTCAGTGTAGTTACAAGGCCATAAAGAAAATTTAAGGATACAAACTGGACTTTTTAAGGGGACATTACGTCTCATAAGACTAGTGATATATGTCTGAATGATAGCAGCATGGAAAGGGACATAGGATCTGTCTTCACATTCATTTTAATTCCATCTAAGGATCCAAATTCCATACTTTTGCTTTTATCCACTCATTCTTTTTTTTTCAGAGAAGATGAAGAGGATTTAGGTTTATGGTAGCTTAATGTGACATTTGAGACTTTTCATCCTTTCATTTTTTTAAGTTAAAAGCCTGACCTGAAAGCGAACCATGTTCTCAGCTGCATCAACAGGAGCATGAGGAGCAGGTCAAGACAAAGTGATTCTCCCCCTCTACTCCACTCCCATGAGACCCTGCCTGCAGTACTGCATCAAGCCCTGGGTCCCCCAATACAGAAGGACCTGGACTTGTTGGAGTCCAGAGGAGGGCCACAGTGATGACTAGAGGGCTGGAGCACCTCTCCAATAAAGACAGGATGAGAGATTTGGGCTTGCTCAGCCTGGAGAAGGCTGCATGGAGACCTTAGATCAGTCTTCGCGTACCTAAAGAGGGCCTCCAAGAAATCTGGAAAGGGATTTTTTACAAGGGCATTTAGTGACAGGACAAGGGGGAATGGCTTTAAACTGAAAGAGAGGAGATTTAGATTAGATATTAGGAAGAAATTCTTTACTGTGAGGGTGGTGAGGCACTGGCACAGGTTGCCCAACGAAGCTGTAGCTGCTCCATCCCTGTCAACGTTCAAGGCCACACTGGATGGGAGCGGGGCTTTGAGCAACTTGATCCAATGTGAGGTGACCCCCCTGTGGCAGGGGGTTGGAAACAGATGGTCTTTAAAGTCCCTTCCTACACAAACCATTTCATGATTCTACAATTAGTTTTTTTGAGATTTTGTCTTTGAGGTAATTTAAATAAACCTGATTCTTGCTATGAAATTGCTATATTATTAAACATTTCAATGCATAGCTAACCATCAGGAGATTTTCCAACACCTCTCCCCACCCTTCTGGAAAATGTTACAGTATAAGCAAAAATGTCATTAACAAGTGCATGGACAGTGTTTGAATGGAAACCCTGTTTATCTCTGGGGATTTTCACACACATGCAAAAGGAAAAACCCAAACCAAAGAACAGTAAAACTTTCTTTGTAGCAGAGGAGTTGTTTTTATTGAGGGTACAGTACAACAAAAAGAGGGAAAGACCGTAGGAAAGAAACTAAATCAGGAAAAAAACTGTATGTGGGAAGGGGAATTTTGCCCAACCTTATAGAACAACAAAGGTATTAAACAGTAAACAGTGTCAGAGAACATTCTCAAGCATTGGAACTCGCTCCTTTGCATCCTGCTGCACTGCTTGGATGGCCCATGGAATGGGACTTTTGCCAAACAGGAGGATCCCCTGGCATGAGAGGGGTCTTTCCTAGTATAAAGGTTGGATGAGGCTACCTAGTCTGTTTATTGTTATAGCTGTGAGCCATGTTGGCTGCAGAGTCTAAGAACAACACCAGAATTTATCATTTCCTGGTATACATGTAGTTTTTTTGTGGGTCCTTAGTCCCTCCCCAAGCTCCCTCCTACATTGTTATGAGGAAGTATGCCTAATATGCCACAGCAATAGTACAAGAGACATTTACTAACAAGTTCCTCTCATAAGCAGGTGACCTTTGCCTCATTTTCAGTAGCAGTTTAAAACTATTAATAAAAAAAGTAAATCAGAAAGATGTGCCTTCAGTGATTGTCTCGTCCCCTGTGAGGGTGGCCTTGTGAAGCTTACAGTGAAAGACATGGTCCATAAAGATCTGTTCGCATACTGGAATAGATGGACACTGCTGATAAGAAAGGGTAATCTGTAGTCAATGACTGTCTAGTCTATGTTATTAACAGGTGAGAGACTGTTGTTGGTTTTTTTTTTTTTTTTGCCCTGTTTTGTTCCACATAATTGTTTTGGTTTTCCAGACTGTCAACATTTGTGGTACTCTTGAATATTTCCATGTAATTTTCAATTAAGAAATAAATTGCTTTCAGTAGAATTACTAAAATGTCACGTCCAACCAAATACGCAAGGAACTTAACCTTGACATCTCAACACACCAGGGTCCCTGTATCCTGGCTCAGGAATAACATGTTCTTGATGCTTTACTTTATTGCACCCCACCACCCTCCAACATCACAGTAAACTCTGTTTATGGTCCTGCACTGAGCTTCCCAAAGCTGGTGGGCAATCGTGCCACTTCCCACTGTCCCACTGTAGCATAGGAACCTGCTGGCCTCCTGCTTCCTCCCTCCCACCACCACCATTGCAACCACTGTTCAAAGTCACAGTTTCTGCAAAGGGGAATGTACCTGGTGGCTCACTTGCAGTATTCTCATCATTTACTTAGAAAAGTTGCCTTTCATACATGTAGGTTTTGCAACCTCTGTTGTTTGCCTTGAACCCAAGCTTCTTCAGACGAGCAAAATCATTTAATAATGTTCAGGTGGCAAATGAATACCTTCACAAATTACTTCAAAGTCCTACACCTTTGTTGCAGCACCCTTTCTCTTTCCTTGCCAGGTAACTCCTCATCCATAGTTTTATTCATAGTTTCTCATTCCTGCAGGTGCATGGCATGCTAGAAAACTGTTGGCACAGTTCACTACCAGGAAAGATGCTGCTTTACTGTGTGACCCTTTGAAATTCAAGTTGTGGTATGCCCCTAGAAACAGGTACCATCAGACACAAGGTACTCGGACCCCCATGTGTGGCAGAGATAAGAGTCAGAATGACACAGTGGGAAGGAGATTGTCTCTTCCTCACAATTTTCCCCTTGTTCCTCATTTGTGCTACCTGGACAAGTTGAAATCTCCACGCGCTGTGCCTGTGGTTTGAACTGCTTTTCTTGTGATATATTGTTTCCACATCCCATAGCGTACTGCATCAAAAAGTGCCAAAAAGATCTACATAGTCTTTTACCAACAAAAGTGCAAATGGTGGGGACTAAGTGCTGGTACATCTGTTTTGACCTGTCTTGCAATTCAATTTTGTCATCATGGATGATGAATCAGCAGAAGTACAGCTGCCAAATTCTGTAGCACAGAGGAAGCTTGAGTTAAATTAAATTCAGTTCTCACAATACAAATTAGCTGGAAAATAATAACAGTGGTGATCTTTTAAATTATTAGTCTGATTTACACCCATAAATTGACAACAGTCAGCTTTAAGGGGACAAACTTTTATACCTTTGGGAGTATTCACACTGGAGATACTGCAATGCTCTTCAGTTAATATTGGTTTGTCACAGCTCATAGCTTGCTCTCCAGATGACTAAATCACAAATGCATGCTCAAAACTCCAATTTAGACTTGGCTTGGCTGTCTCTGTACTCACTGTATCTGTCATGTTTAGCTACTGCTGATATTTTTCTATCAATATAAATGAATCATCCTCTGAATCACTTTAGATTTTCTCTGAGCTGTTTTAAGAGTCATTATAATACTGTTATTCTGAATGTCAGCTCTCAATGAACCAAAAGGCCTGAAGTGAGTGGTAAGACTCACCAGCAGCTGAAAAGGGCTCTGAACACCACGTGGTAAAACAGCATTCCAGCACTCCTCTTTTTATTGTTTTTAATTCCCTTTGTGACTTCACCTCCTTCATCTTTGCTTATCCTGCCTGGTATGCCAGATTCATAGGACTTCAGGATGTGGAATTTCTCTGGTTAATGAATCCCATCCTAGGGAAGCACCTTTTGTTTTATGCAGTGCATACAAGAAATTTTGCTTAAGGCAAAAATCCATGGCATAAATACCAAGATGCCCAGAAATACAAGGCTGCAGCCAAAATCAACATTTCCAGGATGGTTATGCTCATACGGATTATTGTCAAAGGCCTGCCAGGCCCACAAAGTGCTGCAAATGGCAACCTGCAGCTCTCAGGGTTGCTGCTTCTTGTATAGTAGTAGATGACCCACAGGGCAGCTGCAGGGAGGCAGCCTGGCACACAGCTTGCCCCACATCAGTCCCTGCTACTGTGATGTATTCTGAATCTCTGCTGCTGTGAGGTATCTTTTCAAATGACCAGCTACTCAGACCTCAGCAAGGAACAAGCAGAAAGAGCTCACCAGCTGGTAATGCTCTTTATCCCATCTGTAAATCTCTCAGTTCTAAATTTCAGTTTCTGCAAGCTTTACACAGCACATGGTAAGAGGTTTCACTGTGCCTTACATCACTCTGAATTAACGGTGATAATAATGCTTAACCTTTGTAGAATTCCTTCTATCTTCACAATGCTTAACTAACATTTAGCAATCACATCATAATAGCTGGGCTGGTTATCATTCCTACTCCTTACAGTGCAACAAATAATCTGATAATTATTTCTTTAGCTCATATAAACAGCTTGTCCACTCTCCTGTCATTTTCTATTTTGCTTAAGCTATAAATATCTGATATTAACTGAAGAAATAAAGAAGTTTGTCAAGATCACCCTAAATTAAGCATATAATTACATTAATGTGGTAGATCTGAAAGTGAATATAAGCAAAATCCATGCATGTTCTTTTACTGTATTTTTACATCTATATCCCTATTATGGTCATCTGCTAAAGACTATATTGTTTGAGAATTAAAACGTGTGAACTAGTTTGTCTGGAATCCGTTCATATTGATTATTTTGCATTGATGGAGCATTTTCTTTAGGGTCATGACCCTTGATTTCTCTCTTAAGAGCTGATTGCTTTGAGCTTTCATCCATAGGCCTGTGTACTTTATACTCCTTGCATTATCAGTCCTCAGCCTTATCCAAGATAACACACCAACTATACTACCCCTTACTGGCATCAGTTATCTCTGTCCCAGTCTCTAAGAGACAAGCAGATCCCATTATTATTCCTTTATTAATTCAGTTCTGCATGTATGGTGCTTTATAAGGAAAAGATGAGTCACTGTTCCAAGAGATCTCACCCTATAAATTAGACGTGCCACATGGAATGATGACAGTAAAATGATTGGAGAAGGAATACATTTTAATATATGAATTTATTGAAAGATTTTGTGACAAATTTCCTTTATGTTTATATCTTGCTTGTACAAGACAATAAACCCTTATCAAAAAAGATAAGGGACTCTGCTCAAAATGAGGCTAGGCCCATTTCTCTTCAAACTCAGCTCTTTTGTAAGTGCAGAGTACAACACTTGTTCTGAAGAAGATACTGTAGCAATTTAACAACAAAATTTATTCTTAGCCACCAAAAGAGATATTAAAATGAATAATGACTCATCTCAGCAGGCAGTGAACTGCAGCCTTAGTCCCAGTCCTAGTGGGAGAAGGATGACAGTCATAATGTGAAGGAAGCATTTTTGCAAAATTCTGAATCAGGTACTCCAAAACCACAAGCAAACATTTCTTTTGCTTCAGTCTGTGCGAGCATCCTCCCTCTGCTCTGCACCAGAAAATCTGTTCCAGCCCTGGAGGTGCTCCCTGCATACGCCACCCCGGTACCTGCACCATCTGTTGGTGACACCACTGACACTGGCAGCAGGGTTCAGGACAAGAAAATATAATTTTTACACTGAATAGCACACCGAATAATAATTTACTGGGAAAAATGGTAGATTGGGCTGTCCTACCTGTACACTGCTAGCACCTTGTACACTGCTAGCACCTTGTACACCTTTATATTTGGGACAAGAGAAATTCCTTGGAATTCACGGTATTCCTTGCTGCGGTAAAGTCAGTTGTACTTTAATCTTTTAAGGCAAATTAGTGCAAAATTAAGTATTTCAGTGCTTGTCACCACAGCAGTCACATAGTTCACTGGGGGGACATTTTATTGGTAAAAAGTAACGAGGTACCTAACCACTGTCACTGTGAGGGTCAGGAGGAAGCCACTGCCTTGGAGTACCTGGGGGCAGGGAGTGCTGTGATCACACATGACTGCATGCTTAGTTAAAGGGGAGAGAGAGAGAGGATTTTAGATATGAGCAGAGGAAGAGAAGGTCACACCAAGAGCAATCAGCAGTACTCTTGGCCAGTCCTGCTTAACTCTGATAGACATCCACCTTGCAAGTCCTGCAGCTCGGTGTAGATCCATGCAGAGCCTACCGCTGCAGACAAGGCAGGCCCTGCGGGATGCAGGAAGGCATGGCAGAGGAGCCAGCAGCACATCACGAGGCTCCCTGCTCTATTTCCTCTGGCAGATCTGGAAGAAATTCCAGCTGGAATGAGCATGGCTGAGCTATAAATAAGAGGAGTGTGTTTATTTCTGCCTGGAAGGTTTTCTGTGCATGAGACAGTCCCACGTGAAGCACGGTGCTTCTGCAGGACCACCCTGTCTTGTTTTGCACAGCGCTCACAAAACCGGAGTGTGACGGTAGTAAACAAAGAGAAGGCCGTGGCTGTGTCAGGAAAGCCGGCTGCTCCCAGCCTGGGGAAGCTCTGGCTAGCTGGCCGTGTGCTTATTTTGTGTTCTTACATTGCCACCCTCTGACGACCCGGTGGATTAAAACACTGCTGTGTGATGGACAGCTCAAGTTTGAGCAAGGCATGTTCGTGAAGTACGAGACTGAATACAAGTTACATTGTTATTGCCACGGTTTGGCTTGAATATCTTTCAGGTTTAGTGAGTCTTCCTGGATATTTCTTGTCGCTGTACCAGAAAGATTTGTTTAAAAGCTTATTTGGAAATGTGTAGCAGAGAGAAACTTCAGCTCAGTGCAAAAGCCTAAATCAATCTATGAGTGTTCCCTCAACCCCTAGAGAGATTAGAGATAAGAAGTTGTTTTATCCAGGGTATGCTGATGAAACAAAATCATTGGCTATATGGAATAAGAACAAGGAGTATTTATTGAGAATTCATGAAAGCAAGAATACCAAAACTTTAAGACCAAACACCCAAGTACATTGTACACAGACATTGTGAGTACTAATCCATGTACAAGAATAGCACCACTGCTGGATCATGATGTTGAAACTGTTTCAAACATAGTGGGGAATATATCCTGTCTTACTGACTGTCGTGTTTTAAACCCAGCTGGTAACTCAGCACCATGCACACACTTGCTTACTTCCTCCTCTTTCTCCTCTCCTGTTCCCCCCCCCGCCGAGGGATGGGGAGGAGAATGGAAAGAATGTAACTCCCACGGACTGAGATAAGAACAGTCCAGTAACTAAGGTATAACACAAACCACTGCTGCTGCCATTTATACTGCATAATACTGCACGCTATTAAGGGAAATAACAATGGGAGAGAATATAAAACTAAAAAGGGTGTCTATGACATACTTTCATGGGCACATGGACAGTGTTGGTCCACCTTATGCATGTCAGGTTTGCTCTGCTGCTTATGTCCCTTCTCCTCTCAGTCAAGGGTGGTGCTGCCAGGTAGCTCCCTGCATCAGCACCAGGGACCAAGAGGAGCTAAAAACATTTCCAAAAAGATCCACCATGAAAATGGAGTATTCGTTATAGGATAGACCTTGCTACTTTGTTTTGTCAGGTTTTACAAAATGCAAAGTCTAAAGTGTCGAATGTCCTTCAAAATAGAAATGGCAAGTTATGCAGCTCAGTGATCACAGAAAAAACCTGGAGAAAAAGCTCTCTTCAAAAGTGACATTTTAAACACTGAAGATAGGGAGCTAGGACACACAAAATGTTACATATTACAACTTTCACTTTCATCATTGATGTTACCTTAACTTTGGGTAAATATGGTGGTGTACCCATAGTGGGTACAACTCAGAAATAAATATTCTCCCAGATAACTGGTGGGGCACTGGGGTCTGTTGATTGGTTGGCTGGTTTGTTTGCTTGTTTTATTATTGCTCTTCTGTGGCTGTGTTATATTTTTTGAAAGAACATCTGAAGCATCAAAAAAGCATTCCTGTACACAGTTTGAATAAAACCTGAATAAGAATGAATGGAGACACCCCCCAAAAAAAAAAAAAAACAAAAAAAAAAACAACAAAAAAACAACAAACAAACAAACAAACAAACAAACAAACAAAACCAGCAAGCATAGATTTTTATTCTGAAGCTCAAATTCTAGGAAGTGGCACAGTCCACTAGGAAGCCCAGTAGTAAAAAATAAATAAGTGTGCCTGCTAAAAATAGCTTGATTTTTTACATTATGTTTATTGCCATAGTATTCAAATTGAGCTGAGAAAATTCAAGATTCCATTTACATACCTATATAACATTACACTTATTTCTAAAAATTTTTGTGTACCTGAAAGTTTTTAAAGTATATTGCCAGGAAGAAAAAAAAAAGAAAAAAAAAAAAAGAAAAAAATAAAGAAAAAAGGCAGATGTTGAAGACACTGAAATTAAAATCAGTTCTTTAGTTAATAAGAAAGATTTTGACTGAAATGGGGAATACATTTTACAGCTTGAGATATCTAGAAAGGGAATAAAATGACCCTTTCAATTAAGAAAGATCAATGAATGGGAAAATTTCAGTAATAAAATAAGGATAAATGTATGCAACATTTTATGAACAATTTTAAAGCAAAATGAAAAATGCATTTGTTGAAAATGATTCAGAATTAGAAAACACTAATATGTTCTTAGTGGCTGTCTCAAGCATTAGAATACAAAATATTTGCTTAGATACCTTATCCAAGAAGATGCTTACCTTCAGAGTCGGCTTTGTTTATAGCTAAAACTCAGCATTTGATTTTCTGTCATCTGTAACTGGAAGTTGACATCCTCTGCTGTTTCCAAATTTTAAAAAAAATCTAGCTTTATGAGATGGTACATATCCATTAAAAGAAAAGACTATGCAGATGTGGTACCTCTGATGTGGTAAATGTGGCTGATGGAAACACAGACTAGAGGGCATTATAGAATCATAGAATCCAACCTAGGTTGGAATAGACCTTTATCATCAAGTCCAACCATTACCTAGGACTGCCAAGACCACCACTAAATTATCACTGAGGGCCTCATCTACACAATTTTGAACACTTCCATTGACAGTGATTCCACCACTTCCCTAGGTAGCCTGTTCCAATGCCTGAGCACCCTCTCTGTGAAGACAAATGCTAGATAAATAGTTGTAAATTAAGACCTTTCTCTCCTGGATTGTCTACAGCTGACAAACACAAGACAATATGAGACAGTAAGAGATCTGTTTTTTTATCCTTTAAAAGCAGTCAAGAACAAGGAAATGAAGCTGAGCCTGGGAAAATGTGGGGAGTGGGAGGAAGGTGTTGGTTTACTCTGTTCCTGACTATCCAAGCTTATTTTAATTGGGAATAAATTAAATTAATTTTTCCCAGGTTGAATTTGTTTTGCCCATGATGGTAATTGGCAACTGATGTTCCATTCCCTACCATGAGCAGTGAGCTTTTCAACTTACTTTTTCCTCTTGTTCTGTCGCAGAGGGGGAATAAGAAAGTGGCTGGGTAGGTGTCTGGCCACTAGCCAAGGTCAACCCACTGCAACCACAGAGGATGGTAATGTCATACAAGAATATTAAGGAATAAAATATACTTGCCTAATCAGGATTAAGGAGCCTCTGACATGCGCTTCAAATATTGTTTTCTGAGATTAGTCTTCAGTGATGAAGGAATTACTTCTAAGTATAATAAATATAACATTATGGACAAATACAGAGAAAGCAAAAAGGTCTCCAGATAAATAGCAAAATGGTACTCATAACCAGAATAAGAAAGGAAAAAGGTGAATGTCCAACATGATTATTGAAATAGCTGTTTTCTGGCATCCTGTGATTTCAAGTACATAGATTTAATTTACACCAGTTCATCATGGAGAAAAAAAAAAAATATTTATTTAGCTTTACAAGTTGTCTAAGTTTGTTGCCTTTCCCAAGAAAAACTCTAGTCCTGAAAGGACTCATCATAGCAAAAATCAGTCCAAATTTCTCTTGCTTTGGAAAGCTCTGAGCACGAGAAAGGAGGAGGTCATAGTGGAAACTGTTTTGCAACTGCAATTATAGTGGCCTAAGTGAATGTTTGCTCTTATGTGCAAAGATGTCCCAGGTGAATACTTCTACTTCAGAAAGTATCATTGTGTTCAAGTCCCAGGCAGCTGAACAAAATGCCCTTGGTGTTCCTGCAGCACACAGTGCATAGTCACAGTATGTTGTTCTGAAATGGAAGAAAGTAGGTGTGCACCAGTGTGTTCATATGATTTCCTGTTTGGGGCGGTATTTGTCTGATGTTCATTTTAGCTTTCTACTTAGGGTAATTTTTCTTCTAAATTCTCCAAAGCACATAATTAAGGAAGAGGGTTAAATGGCTGATTTAATTAAGTTAAAAGCTCTATCTATGTAAAGTGTGTGCCAGCTACCAAAAAAACATTTGGAAAAGCTTTATCCTTACTTTCTGGAGTGGGCATTCTTCCAGCCATTGAATCAAGAAGCAGAAAAACCTGCTTAGAAAACCTTATCGAGTCAATACACATTCTTCTTAGCCCACATCAATGTCTCCCAGGTGCCTTGAAGCACAAGCTTTAGCAGCATCCTACCTAGCCCCCCAAACTGGTAATCTTTTGAAGATATTAATAGGAGGAGTACTGTAACAGTATCTATAGCATTCCAGCTAGGGCTAGTGGATCCCACCACATTATGCCCTACACAAACACAAGAAGGTCTTGTTCGACAAGAACTATAATCTAAGAAAGACAAGAGCAAACTCTTTATCTCAAAAGGCTTAACTGAAGCAGCAATTTTAAAGAACAGGAAGGACAGATACATATTTTCCATTTCTATGGGTTTTATCACCTTGGGAAACCGTACACAACTTTCTCCTCTAATGAAAGAGGCTCACAGCCTACAGCTGCTACCGCGTGTATGTGCCTTGTAGGTACAGGTACATTTGGCTCCATCCTGTTTTTCCTCACCATTACAAATTGTATAGCACCCCAACCAAGCCCTTGTCCCACCTGGGACAATATCTGCTCACAGCCAGGTGCAACTTGCAAATGGCACAACTAAATGAGAACATTCAGCAGCTTGGCCAGAGCACTTCAAGAGCAGGAATGGCAGTACTAACCTCACGTAACCTGAGCAGACCTTCACTCCTCTTGTCCTCTGCTAGGATGACTCAGTGTGGCATTGGCATCAGCCATCACTGTTAACCAATGGCACACGTGGAAGGAGAGGGAGGATTCAGAAGTAAACAAGTATGTAGGCAACAGGGCTTTTTTAAAGTTCAAGATGCTTTGCTCATACGATGTCTCAGTGGGAAAGCAGGACTTAGCTGAGAAGTGAGATGTAAGGGAGATTGGACAGATAAAAGTTGAAATAGCAAAAGGAAAACTATGTTAAATTCAAGCAAATAGGACTAAACAACTGTTGGACAGAAATGGAGGATCAGCAATTAACAGCTTCAGAAAAGACAAATGAGTAGTCAGAAAACAGAAACAAGAAAACAAGTATTCGCACAGGTAGACTGAGTTCACCTCCCACTCCTTCTTTCTCCAATTCTGGTGTCCTTATTAATGGGATTACAATTAAACCAGTGTTCTGAGGAACCCAGCAAGCAGCTCTGGGTCTCAGCTCCCTCAAGACGGAAACTTGCTTCATGTGGGTTGGATCACAAGGCTTATTCCAAGGCAGGGAGTGTGCAAACTCATCTCCCACGAAAATATGGAAACTCCACTCTGTGTGAAAATACTGGGAATCTATCTGAATACACAAGTCTCTCTCCTCCAATGTATTTTTCCATAAGAGAGAGTAATCCAACTCTACATTTTTTAACAGTATACCCTGCAGGTTCTTCCTATGGATACGGAAACTTTGAGGATCAAAGATAGAATGTGAGAGAAAATATGTTTATTTCACTTACAATGGCAAAATATAATTTCTCTGGCCTGTTCAAGTTTCAAACAGGAATTTGTGTGAGCTACATCTTACATCTGTTTTGGGCCTCAAATGGACATTTTTAACCTTGGAAGCCTTTAGCTAAAGGATTTATGTTTCAACACCAGCTGGAACAACAGCAAGTTCAAATACAACATACTGTTCGGTCTGGAAATTAAATGACTGATACAGCTAACAAGATTGATGGAGAGTAATGAATATGTGCCCACTCATATTAGAATTTCATATAACAGAAGAATTACAAGACAAAGATAATATTAATTTTCCTAGTAGTTGTTTTATGTTGCAAAAAGTTCTAGAAAAAAGATTTTTCTCCAGAATATTGTCTGAAAACCAACTTCTTTTTAGGCTGCATGCATATCCTCCTTAACACAATCTTTACTAGTGAAATTAGTATTATGAAGGTAATCTGTTATACCCCCTCCCAGTATGGGGAGAAGAAGATAAGTTAGTGGAACAAGCAGCTGCCAGCCAGGCCTCCCCTGGCAGGCTGTAGAGCCATTATTTTCAGGACAAGTTTCACTGCTCTTCAGATGAGAAGTCAGAGCTGACACGGCAGGCTTTGATGGCATGACCAAGGGGAAGGTGCATATGGTACTTGCTCTGTCCATAAAGTGGTTGCATAGCAATTCATTTTATAATTGGGGTGATGATGTTGCTTAGAAACAGAAAAATGAACTTTTTGTCAGGAAATCAGTATCCAATCAAAAATGCAGCTAATGGCTTGTGGTACTTCTACCTCCAAGTGTACTTCCTTTTTTTCCACCTTTCTCTTTTTTTTTTTTTTTTTTAGATACTTTTTGTCACCCCAAAACTTGTCTGAAGGGTCAGGGAGAAAAACACCATTCAAAGTGAGTGAGTTTCAGTCCTGAGTTGCCGAACTCTCCTGAATAAAAAAAGGAAAGGGACTGAGTCAGTCATTCTTAATGGAAAAGCTGGCGCAAACCTTGTGCCATGGTGGTGCATTCAATTTGTAAGGTTTCTACAAACATTTAAACAGTGCTCTTGTGAACTCCTAGTTAGAAACTTGAATAACTGTCTTATAGCAGCAACACAACAACTGACACTTCCCTGAGTTTAAACAGTGGGACCACTGTGGTCTATGCCAAAACAGTTTACTGGGAACAAAAGGAAAACCCAATAACAGAGCAGCTCAGGGAAAGAACTAAATGATAGCATGCAGGGTTACCATTTTCTGGCCTGATTTCCCAGTCCTCTCTGCACAGCCAAGGTAGCTCACAGCTACCTTCCCCTTGTCATTGCATTCACACTGAGTTCATTTCCTAGGGTGGCAGGATCCCCCATGGTATGACTAATCTTGCTGGGCTCCATGTGTAATTTCAGTTTAAGGGATCCAAATTCAGTGACATGTGTCAGTACTGTGGCAGGCGCTGCAGACCCTCTGCTCAGGTCTTTTGGTGCTCTTGTCTGTAGGTAACTGCTCAGCCCCTGAGCTGCTGGTCACATCTCCCACCCACTCCTCCAAGGTTTCAGGTGTTGTTCAGGGTGGAATTAGAGGCCGTCAGTAAGCTCTCTGCCTTCAAGAGAAGCACTACCTCAGTAAAATGTAATTTTATTCCCTATTTTTATCTTTTCATTTTCTCCTTGCTTTTCCCAGAAGCCATCTGCAGCAGGCAGGGGGACTCCTCCACCCCGGGCACGTTCGCCTGTTTGCTTTCAAACATGAATGCCAACATTATATTTACTTCAACAGTATAACTTCACAGCTTATTTTTAAACAGAAAATTCATAAACTGTTACATAACTGACATGCAACAGAAGCCTGGCCCATACAATTAATTCCCCTTTCTCAAGTGCAGATGCATGCAGAGCATTCACTGCCTTAGCAGGAGCTCCTGGGCTGCTTTTCTCTTACTTCAGTGTTTGATATTAAGAGTAAGCTCATCCTCTTTCATGGCCTCAGACCACCAGGTTTACAGCAGTTTTTAACAGCTTTAGTATCTCCAAGATAAACAGATTAAAGGTAGTAACATACACAAGTGATTCCATGCATTCCCATGTGCTCTATAAGTGACAGGGATGAAAGCTGCCCAGAGCAGAAGAAATATATGGATGAAAGCCTCACTCCCACACAGCAGCAAACCAGGCTGAAGCAATCTACCATGTCCCTGTAAAGCAGCTCTTAATAGGAGAAAAAAAACCCTCAGTTCCGGCAACAATTAGTACTTCTTAACCTCCTTTACATGGTGAGGGCAAAAATTAAGAGGGGTTTGAAGTACTAAAGTAGTAAACAGTCCCATACCCCTCAGCCTGAAGCAGAGTGAATAGGGGGATTACAAAGGAGAAGCAGAAAGTCCAGGTCTCCCTGGGCAGCTTACTTAACAGTTGTCTACGTGATTGTGGTTTCCAGTACAGAATCAAAACAGTTTCTAGTAGCAACTGGTTGTAAACATTTGGGTTCTGAAGGTAATGAACTCACTCTCAAGCTAACAAACAATAGAGTCATCAAGTACCACAATCTTGTTCCCATAAATAAAACACCGGTGAATATCAGTGAGCTGCTTCAATCCAAGCACCTCACACTGGGGTAATGCTTTTCTTCAGAAAACAAACAAACACAGATGGGATTTGTTGTCAGAATAGGATCAGGACTGTAAATGAATGAGGTCATTCACAATAATGCTGCTGCTGTAGGAGCAGGTCCTTGCTAGTTGCTGGGAAGAGCATGTTGTTTTTTATCAGGTAAACACATAATGTTAGTCTTCTTCTGTTTACAAGGAAACTGAGCCATTTAGTGAAAGAGTCATTTGGATTACTTTTTAAACCTGTAAGGGAAATGTCTCTTTTTACTATGAATTTGCATAACAAGGGCAATTCTGTAACCAGTGAGTAGTGAATATGAGTCTCTTGTTACACAGGACTTCTACATCTATTCAACTCATAATAATCTTCTCAGCAAATTGAGCCTTGTTACACCTAGAAGTGTAGCACAGTGGAGCACATCAAGGCAAACTGACCCCCCAGAGAAATGCATTTGGCAACATCAGTGGCAAAAGCAGACTCCCACATCTCCACAGTCCTGAGGCACTGCTCCATTCATCACATTACAGTGTGGAAATCTTTTGGTAAGTTACAGTTAAAAATGCTGGGAAGAAGCAAGAATACCCATTCCTGGAAGTCTTTTTCTTACTTAATGGTATAAAATAGAGAAAAATATACTTGTTTATGGAAATATGAAGGCAGAAAAACATCCTGTAGAAAAGACCCTAACTAGATCTACAACCATCTTGAGAAGGTTCTGTGAGCCTGCAGAGAGTATCTACTTCAGGTTTATTTCTTCATCCTGCTCAATTTACCAGTTTTTCCTAGTTTCGTAAATATGTTCGAGAACCAAAAATTATTTTTTTTTCAAACAAAAGGATTAAATTGAAAGCCAGGCAAGTTTGGTATCTCTTGTAAAAAGAAAAAAATACCTGTATGAATGTGGGGTACAAAAGTCCCTGTCATAGAGAGCATGATCAGCTCATGATTCTTGCTCAGACCTGTATTCTATATGGTCAGCTACCTAAACAGATGCCCCATGACATATCTATCTGGCAGCTACCTGCTTTGAAAATTAGCCCAATTATTCCTGGATTCACCCTACCAGGTGTAACAGATGAGTCAATGGAGATCCAGGTGATATAAATGATCAAACACTTTCCTTTGGAGCAGAGTGTTTCTCTTATCACCAGTTACTGAGGAGCCTAGGTGACCCTGCTTCTAACATTGATGTCCCATATTGTACTTAGCTGTAGGTGCAGCATGGGACATCAAAGTTGGGCCCATATTCCAAATTACACAGGCCTGATTCTGATCAGGTGACTTCAACAGAGCTAGTTTTGTGCAAACAAGGGTAAATCAAGATTTTAAGGAAGGGTGTTCAATGTGTTTAAGTTCACTGGGGAGATGAGCTGTAGCTGAGGTTTTGCATGAGCAGGATCTTTCTGGGTAATTGATTCCTTTCTCACAGTCTACCTGGAGATTCAGGTACGATAAAAATATTTATTGGCTAGTAGCATCATGCACATCAAATGGTCTAAGCTGGGAATGCCTGTTTGTGAAAGCTAGATTGTCTGGGCTCTCTGGTGGAAAGGGCTGTACAAAAACTAGTTTTTCCAGGAGGGGCAGTGATGAATTCTTCCCAGGCCTCTTGGAAATGCACATAACATACTTCATATGGGTGTAGCACATACTCATCCCACTCTGTATCTGGCTGGATCTGCTACAGCCTCTCTTCATTCTTCCCCATTTCCAAATATGTCCAAGAGTGGATGGGAAGTGAATGCAGCTATCAGCCCTCTTTAAAGAATGATGGAAAATTAAGGTTTCTGAAAAATCCTTTTTCTTCCAGAACTGTACAATGACACACCATAAATCTGGCCATGCTTAATGTTATGAATGTCAATGGAAAGCATAGTACTTAACTGCTGTCTTCATGGGGAGTAGCAGTTGACCTCAGACAGAGGGATGGAGGCAAAGCCAGAGAGATGTGGAGACAAGAGCTCATTTTAGGAATGTCTAACAAACAGATTGAAGGGAAGCTGGGAACAACAACTTCTGTCACAGAATTCTTCTGAGAGATAAAGCCTTACCTGTCTGTAACTTGTAATGCTAACAGATTTACAGATCACATATAAATTCTCCCCAGGATAGGTGAGGGGCCAACTCCCATGCAGCAGAGTTCGTCTACTGTATAGGTGACATCTCCTGCATTGCTTCTCATATTCCAGTAGCTGAAAACTGTAGGTGCACCTAGACAGCAGAGTTAGAGATGTCTTTGTGTATATAACCCAGCCACAGATAGAATATATAGCTCTCATATATTTTTTCTGCTGTAACAGAAAGAAGGTGCACTGAAATAAGAAAAGATAGGATTTACATTTACCTAAAACATGACATGCATAAGGGCAATTACACCATAATTCATTAAATATAAATTCTACAGTGACCTGTAAAGGTTATTCCCTCAAGATAAGTCCTATATATTATGTGTAACCTCCTAGTCAGCCACTTCTGCAACCCCACTCTTTTCCCATAAAATGCTTGAAAAATTGAGATCTAGAGGATAGGTGCATGGGGGTAAGAGAAATTAAGTGCTGGAATTTTGCTGGTAAATGTCATTCTGATATACATAGTGCTAACAAACAGGTCCAATGTGTCTCGTAGTTTTGTCTGAAATTTTCTATCTTCTCATTTGCCACTGTATTTTTGAGGTGACAAAATACTTTAATTTGTAAGGTTTCAATGCCCTCATCTCTGCGTGTGTTTTGGTGTCTTTGTGTGTGTACTTTTAATGTTAACATGATGCAGGTTGGTAGGCAGAGTGGAGTGGTCACACAGCTGTGAGTACCACAGAATTTCAAACCCACAGAAAATGTAGCATCCCCCTTACTACCATGTGGAATAAGCCACATTTACGGAGTGGCAGCATCACTGTCTCATCACTTATTTTTTAACTTACTAGAAAAGGTAGTATCCAGCCTGTCCACTGAGTAAAGAGTCTGCACTGTAGACAAGCTTGGTAGGGTTTTTTTTGTATGCACTACACATTCAGAGGAACTTGGGTCATACCAGTTTTATGGCAGATCTGTTACTGGATGATCCTCTAATTCAGGACATTGGAAATAAATATAAAACCCACAGTATTGTCAGGAATCCTGATAGCTATTTCAGTTTTAAATTATGAAAACATATGGAGGAGAAACCATTTACAATGGACAAAGCAAAGCATTCAGAAGTACTGAGTTATGTGACAGGATAGCAGGGGGAAGGAGTATGATCACCAGTTCATCTTGTTTCAGGTATATATTGCCAGTCATCTTCTTGGAATACACTCGAGTTACTGTGGATGAATTTCAAATCATGTTTCAAACCTGGGAAATTTCACTGTTCTTTTGCCTAAGAATACATTTAGAAGTGTCCTGCTGACCATTTAGTTAACTTATCCTAATTTTGTCACAAATGTTAGCTTACATAACCAAAATATTCGGAAAAAAAAATACTAAGGCAATTTCATAAGTATGGGTAACATAGTTTCAAATACAGATTTTCCTAACATTTACTAGCTTTGCTGTTACATTTTGACTTTTCCTAGTTTCTCTGTAAAAGTAATGCAATTCTGTGAGAAGCTGAGAAAGCTATAGTTCTGAATAATTCTGATGAAGCAATTTCCCTCCCTCACCTTTCTTTTTCTTTCTTTCTTTTTTTTTTTTTTTTTCGACAGCCAGGTTGGGAAAGATCAACAACAGAGCTTTGGGCTCAATTAAGCCATCAGATAAGCAATGTATCTCTAAGACTCTCTAGCTAATTTATACACAAGAAATGCTTAAATTTGTTCTCCTGTGTAACTTAACATGCACTGAAACTTCTGCCATTGGAAAAAACGTCAATCAAATCAAAAAGATCTGCACAGAAAGCAAGCACAGATGGTACGTGATGAACGCTGATTTTGGAAAACAGAGAAAGTAATATAAGAGAGAGTTTTGCCCTACAAGCAAACCACTTTTGTTCTGACTGCCACCATTTGATACATAAGCAATTTTTCCTATTTGATACGTCCTTTAAAAGTGAAGAGTTAAACATAGTTTCTTACAGTTTCTTAATAAGCCACTCAGAAGTACCTAGACTATAGATTAAAAAATGACTATAAATTGCACATGTAGGCAAGCGTGTGATGCTAAAATCTGCATGAACAGAAGTAGCTTTTCCATGTAATTCTTAGGGCAATGCTGCCAGTAATCCTCAAAATCAGGCATGTCAAGTATTATTTAAGCAAAATACAGAATAAATTAATTCAAAGTGAGAAGTACATTTTGTAAACAGTTTCTGCTTGTCTGAAACTTACACAGCTTTAAATTTTAGGGTTATAGATTTGTGGATTTTCTTCAGACACTGCATAAATTAATAAAAAATCTAAAATTTGGTGTAGATCACCATGTATGTGTGTGTATCATGCATACAAATACTTTGCTGTGAATGGGGTTAGAAAGAAATGCACTTTATAGTCCATCACAGGTTTTTTCATTCTTTTCCTTTTTCTTCTCCAAATACTGTAGAAGAGAGTCCTAGGGTCAATAAAAATGCTGGAGTCACATTATCTGATCTCCATTCCTAACTGCTATGCAAGGTTTTTCTTTATTTGTACGTTTTTCTCTGTGTTCCAAGCTTTCGTTAAGTTAATACCTGCATTATTGCCTCTTGCTCTAAGTCCCTGTTTTAAACAGGTACACTTATCCGTAACATGCACAAAAATGAAAAGTGTGGTGGGTACTTTCTGAGAGTTCACATCACCAGTGGGGAAAAAAATAATTACATCTTTACTACTTCTGAAAACAAGAGAATAAATTTTCTAAGGGTCTTAAATTCTGCAGCAGGTAACAGATAACACTGCAGCATTACATCTCATTTTACAGCATGAGGGAGAGTTATTCATTAACTTCAGAAACCATGGCTGACCAAGCACAGGTGGCTATCACTTGATGATATAAGTTCAATATTCTACTGAATAATGCTGTCACTGATGTACATGGGGCTTTAACAGCATCAATTTCCCAAGCTTAAAACATAGTTGGAATTAGTGAGGGAACTACAAACCTAAACTGATTTGCATGAAAAAGACTATGAGTTGTTGAAGGAAAATTACCCATCCAAATTCTTGATTGTGCTGGTAGGAATAAATGTAACATAAGCCAACAGACATCTTTCTTGCACAGAGACATTGGAGTAACATTAAAACAGCAAAAATTGATATGTAAGAATGGAAAAAAAAAAAAGAAGTGAATAGGAAGGACTACTATTTATCACTTTGGAAATTTAATAAAGTCATTAAGAACAAGAAGGTATTTTGTAAATTATAACAAAGAAAAGCCTCAAAACAATAATTAAATTGTTAAATATGTATAGTGAAACTGAATTAAATTAATAATAAATAAATAAAAGAGAAGGCTATTTCCACCATGAACAAAAAAGAACTCATACAAAAGTAACATCTCAGTCTTTTGAAAACAAAAAAAAATATGAAGATGAATCTGCTAAGGTAAAGGAATTTTGGAACATTATAGTCATATTTTGACCAAAATCTTTAACAAAGTGACCGAGAAGCTACTTTAAACAAGTTCAGGAAAACTTCTCAGAAATCCCTAATGATCTTCTAATATTTAAAAAGAATAGGGGACATTTATTACCTATGGATTTATTCGACATGGAATTATGAAATGGTAATTAGAGACTCAGCAAATAATTTAAAATAATAAATATAAGCAAGAACAGTATATTTATTTGCAGAATGTTTGTCTGATGTGACAATCTTGTCATATTTTCTGGAAACATTATATATTAGCTAGAAAATGTATCTGTGTTGCTATTGCTTCCTTGGATTTTTCTGAGTTAATTGAATTTTTACCTGGATATTTGACTAAAAAAACCCCACAGTGCAATAAATGGCTCTAGCAAAAGGTGTTCAAGAGGCTAAAAACATTGGCTAACAGAAATCTTAAAACACGGTCAACGTGAACTCACTGATGAGTAGGACCTTTTCTAGCAAAATCCCTCAGATAATGGATTTTGACCCTGTGCAGTTTTATCAGTGATATAACCAAGGATAAGTTGCCTTTTCTGGCCTACTTATAAGACATGATATTTGATGGGTTGTAAGCAATTAGGGAGACAATGTAAAAGAACAATCTGAATCATATGCCTCGAACAAGCAAAATGTGTTTTAATCAAACCTGCAACCAGTTTGTTATGGGAAGTGGTGGTCTCACCAGATCTTTAAGTGGTGACTTTGAGGTTAAATGAGTTTATAGGTTTCATGTAGTTCCTACAGGAAATCCTTAAAGACTAGAATTCAAATGTTTGGGCAGCATGGTCATGACAGCCTGGCTTGGAAATACCTGATTGTGGGAAACAACGGGTCCCTCTCAGGAGCTAAAAGAATGCAGAAATTGCACTACCTTTCATGTTCTCATCATTCCTGAAGCCCTGTAGTGTGAAAATGCCTACACCTCATCTGATCCTAAAGATCCTGGAGAAACTGTGTTTCCTTAAATAGCTATATGTACTGTGATTTTGCCATCCCATGGAGGCTCAGTGACTGGCCTTACAGAAGCCAGAGAAGGAAGGCGTAACAAGGGCTGTGAATCATATGAATAAATTCACTCTCAGATATCTGGGTCCACAGCCTCACTGAACTCTCCAGAGCAAACTAATCACTGTGTTCCAGGTCAGGAACCAATTTCCATAGTTTAGGTTTGCAAAGCTGTAAAAGAAAAGGCACATGGGAGCAGCAGAAACGTGCACCAAGACATATCTGATGTACACCATTTCTCTCTGGAGCTATACCAGTGCTGGCAGCTTGGCCCAGCAGACTCACAGCTAAAAACCTTGTGCCTGCAGGACATCACTGCCCTTCACAGGGCATTCCCCAGCTGAGTGCATGGAGGGCATCAGCAAACAACTGTGACAGTTCTTCCTGACCTCCAGCTCTGTTAAACCATTCCACTGTCTGCCCTACCTGTTTTGGATTTCAAGCTTTCCTTAGGTCTTTCCTGTTTTCCCCTCTAAAGACAACAGTTGATGGATTCTTCAAAGCACATCCAGCCAAAAATTAGGTAGAAATAACATTGGATTCAGAAACCCAGGCACTTGGGTTTTTTTTTTTTTTTAAAGAAAAACCAAAGTAAAAGTAACTGGAAAAATATTTTCCTCCTGAAATCTCTTTTGGCTAATTTGCTTTACAGATAAAAAATTCAGGCTGAAGTGTGGCTTTGAAGCTGGCAGCATCTCCCCCCTTTTTCCTAGAAGTATCAGAGACTTTGAATTGGAATGTACACAAGAAAGGCATAATCATTCAGATTAAAGGAAAACAAACCCACAATTCTTGTCATGTGAAGCCAGTAGATTGTCTAGGCTTGTGCTTTTGTATCATCAGGGGTTGGTCACCAGGGATACAAAATTATAAAACTCTAAATCCTACAACCAATCACTATGTCTTTTAAGGGGGTGTTGGTTTCACGTGCTGAAGTGTGTGCACCAGTTTATAGCAACTAAGAAAAGCTCCTTTCTGTTTGCCATAAACTGAGCTGACTCAAGTAACTACAGTAAGGTAGTTGTTTAAAGTGGGTTTCTCCATGTGTGGCATCTTGCTCAACATCTGGTTTTAATTAACTTTTCTGAGTTTTTTGTGTACATTGCTCTGTTGAATCCGTATTTAATTTCAAAACAAGATGCTGAGTATAAAGCTAGAAGTTCACCTGATTAGTACAAATAAAAGGACCACCAAACAAATGTTATTGTCCAGTTTGTGCCTATCACAAGTCAATTTTCATCCTAAATCTGCTGCTTGTGATTTTTGCTAAAAACGTTCATTTAAGTAACCATGCCTAAGGGTCCATTGAGGTCAGCTTTCTTTGAGGTCTCTTATGCTCTGTGTTGCACAAACTAAGTTTTTATGTACTATGACTGCATGCAGCTTTTGTGTCTGATAGAATCAGAAATCAGCTTTTTTATGGAATAAAATTAAAGTGCAGTGGTTTATTTCAACTTTTAATGCAATTAACCATAATATGTTTTTATTAAAAAATCACATTACGTATCAGACTTTAACAGTTGGTGTAGTCCTGTAAAAAATTTGCATTAACATAAGGTACCTATTCAGCCATACTTCAGCTGGCTTAATTCAGTTAAGCAACCTGAATATGACCTTTTTAATGTACAATCACATCCCACATCTGTATCAGCTGCCACATAATTTTTAGTGACCTCAGTATTACACTTCAGCTCGTTCAGACTGTACACCACTTCTGTCAATCAAAAGGCTTGACTGTAACCTAATGAAGCAACAGCATACTCAACTGCAACTAAACCAAGCCTTCCAGAGGACATCACAATATATTTTTCCCAGCAGAATTTAAAAGCATACTCTCACAAGTTTCACATCCATGTACTTACAGAACCAGCAATCTAGGTTTTGCTTTATTTAAATTTGGACAGTTCTTTCCATTTTCTAATATGCCCACTTTTTACCATGAATTTCCTGCCACTGCAGAGTGTGTTCGCTGCTCTATCAGCAATGAAAACACATAGTTTAGCAGCAGCAGCAGCAGAACATAGCTTAAGGACTTATAAGGTTGTCTTGTATCTTACTTAAATGTATATGTCCAGTAGCTGTAGTGAATAATTACTTCTTATTTCTATGGTTAGTCCTTCCTTCTGAATGCAGTGATTTCAGTAGTTCTCTGAACTTTGCCTCAACTGAGGTCTCACCATGAGGTGGATTGAAAACTGGCTGAACAGCCTGGCGCAGAGAGTGGTGGAGCACCTCACATGCGAGCAGTGTTTGAGAGAGCTAGGACTGTTTAGTCTGGAGACAGTCTAGAAGGAGCATCTCAGTATCTACACATAAGAGAGCAAAAAAGACTGAGCCAGGCTCTATAGTGTCCAGTGGCAGGACCAAAGGCAATGAGCATGAACTGAAACACAGGAGGCTCTGTCTAAACATCAGGAGACACATTTTTGCTCTGAGGGTGACCAAGCACCGGGACAGGTTGCCTAGGGAAGCTGTGGAGTCTCTCTCCTTAGAGATAGTCGAAAACCTTCTAGGCACAGTTCTGAACAACTAACTGTAGGTGGCCCTGCTTCTTGCCTGAATGAAATTGGTGAGGATCTCCATTATTGGACATTAAGACAAATACCAATCAGTAGATTCCTTAAGGCATATGAAAGCAGAAGTGGTCAAGGCTATGAATAAGGGTGAAACTGTAGGTGAGTGTAAGTTGCCTGTGGGGTAAGGTGCACCATTTCAGTTCTTTCACTGTGGCCCTTGTCAACCGTACCACACTGCTGAGGGGGAGACCAACCACCCATAGCCAGATCACTCAGTGATCTGACTGACTGACATCTCAGAAACATCTCACTAAAACAAGGTCAAGCCTTATAAGACTGAGAGTTCCTGAAGACTACTGCCTTTCCTCCTGTGAACCCATAATTTTATCTCCAAGAAGTGAAATGTCTTCATAACATAGCATTAATGAGGAAAATATGGCTTTTTTCCTGCCAGTACAGTTTAGGTTTTCCCAAGACAGCTTGTCTTACCCCAGCATTCATGAAGGAGACTGCATTTCCTATGCCTTTTCTTTCAGTGAATGCTGAACTTCCTAATATAATGGAACATGTGTGATTATCAACATGTAGTATTTAAAAATCATAAATCCAACATCATTTTATATTTATAGTTCTGTCTCACTAGGAGCTCAAGCTGTTTAAATGTCCTGTAAACACATTAATTATATAATTTGATTTTTATCATGACTACCCTACTAATAAAACTGATAATGTAATGCTGTCTAATCCTTAATATCAAACATGTATATTAGTTGCAGGTAGAACATTTGGGGTTTTTTTAAAAGGGGCTGCAAGAACTGGCTTTGTAAAATACATGGCTGACCTGTTGGGTAGAAGTAGACAGCTACAGGAGACTGTACCTTAAAAAATGTCTGTTTCTAAGTTTGTTTGATTTAAGTTTACTTCCAGACCATTACTATTAGAAAGCAGCAGCTTGAGCTTAATACAATTGCCCTGGTGATTTTTATAGAGCTCTTGCCATCACTGAAATTGCACTCACTATTTCCCCCAAGCATATGCCTGAATAGATAAAATATCTGTGCATCAGACTGGAATTAAAGAAGGGGTAGAGTCATATTTAAAATGGTGCACAGAGTAGGGGTAGAGTATTGCCTTCCCCTATAATAATGTAAGGTCAGTTAAGGAGACAAGCTATTTTTTTCTCCTTACTAGAGGTGAAATCTCTAGTAGATGTGTAGATGTGATTTGGAATACATTGAACAACCCCATCAGAAATCTGTGGTTATCCATTCCCATTAGAATCTGTGGTTATCCATTTCTAGACTATCATTATAGAAAGTATGTTTCAGTCAGATTGTCCAACTTTTACTGAAGAATGATACCAGCCCATAAGCCCCAGAATGTCTGCAAGTGCAGGAGATGTCAGGTCATCTTGTTTGTCAGACTATAAGCAAAAATCAGTATGTCTGAGAGTAGCTTAAAAATAGGAAAAAAAACCCACCATAATTGCAGACTTCTACAACTGGAAAAATACTCTTCATTTTAATTAACCTCTCTTCTGCACTGAGTCCTGAAAATATTCCATCTGAGACCTTAGTCATCTGTCTAAAAAGAAGCAAAATATTAAACCTACAATTGCACATTATGGAGGTCGCCTTCTACAAAAACATACTGAACCGCTGCATAACATTGCAAAATGTTTTGCTGTCAAGAAGCACCCACTTGTATGCAATATTTTCATGCCTGAACCTTGTGGTAAAAGAAAATAATCTCAGATAAATACTCTAATTATCACTTTCGTATGACTGAATAGAATATTACTCTGATCTGCAAACTGATCAAGGTCTTAACTTTGCTATATCCCTTGCTAAAAAAACAAGTCATAATTAAGCTACTCTCTACATGGAGCATAAAAAGGCCAAGAGAGAGTTTATGGTTCTTTCAGGAGTCCATGAGAAGGTTCAATAACCAGCCAGTACAGCTTTAATGAAATAATTGGTTTATATATTTTATTTGCATACTCTGATTTTTTAGTTGATTGTTCAAAGGAAAAGCAAATCAGAAGATAGTAAAGAGGGAAAATAAATATTTCTATTTTGGGGTATATTATCTCAGTACTTTAAATCACAGCTGAAGAAAACTGTTAGAATATTCTATCTCTCTACGTGAAAACATGATTTTTGTCTATTATATATTAAGTAATTTTTTTAAAGTAGTCTGAGTATGTCAATCAGAGAGGTTTAACCATTTCCTTTGGGAAAATTCTCCAAAGGCTTGTAGATTTTGCTGTCATAGAGGCTATCCAGACGGTTAACATTTGCCCCTACTTAACTTGATGCAGTTACTTGTGCTTCTGCTTGCCTTCTTTCTGCTGAACTGATTACTGCCCATTATTGAGAAAGCCTTTAGAAATCTGCAGAGACCTAAACATCTGCTTCTTCCTCCTGTCAGTGAGTTCCAGGCTACTATATTGTTTTTCTGTTGTAGTAATGCTTCTGAAAGCAGTCTTTTCAAAATCTAATTTGCAATAGGTTTGTGATTAAATTATATACTGTAGTATCACCCAGTGACCCCAGCCAGTCTTGTATCCTTTTCTGTTTGATGCTCTGTGGATGTGATGATGGGCATGAAACCTGACCCAAGGACTTTTCAAAATCAGTGGAACTTCTCAGCTCCTATAATAGTAACATGATCTGGTAAATATAGATATTTATTCCTTAGAATGTTACCTTCTTCATGAAGAGAAGGACACCACAGTGGGCAAGTTCTACCTTCCATTTGGGTCCATGTTCAGGAAAACTTCGTTATTCCTGGAAGAAAATTGAAAGGAAGGACAAGTATGCTATCCCTGCTCTAAACAGTAATTTTGAATTTGTCATCCTGTTTTATGCAGTTGTTCAACCCCCAATCAATGCAGCATCTATCAGTGCTTGTTCTAATCAGAGTGCTGCAAGATTTCAAGCCTGCACAAAGTCTTTGAGAGGTTTGAGACCTCAGTCAAATGACAAAACTGTGGGCTCTGCTCTGTGAGCCTTGGCTGGTCCTCTTGAAATTCTCACATCTACAGATCACTTAGTCAAAAACGGACAGGAAAAATGACATCAGCCCTGCCCACTGTGCTGATGTGGTTAGTAAATCATATTTTATTTTCATTATTAATGATTAGTCCTCATGAGATCCAGTGTGATTTAATTAATAAATAGGGGCATTTTGGTTTTTTATTGTTAATACTATGTTTCACTCTATTAATTAAAAATCCCAGCTGCAATCACACAATATAGACCTGTTAAAAAAATCACATGCAAAGTTTTGTTAAAGAAAATGTCTTGAGGGGGATGGCAGTGCTTTGACAGTAAATCATAAATTAATATTAAAAAAGCTCTGATTCAGAAATTAAAGAACCTGTATTCTTTTTGTGGGGTTTTGGCTTGTTTTGGTTTTCTTTTGTTGTTAAATTTTTGGGTATAATTTTAAAGGCATACTTTTGAATTCTAGTGTCAGTATTTGTCACTTTCTGTGGTTTTGGGTGGTTTTGTTGTTTGTTGGGTTGGGTTTTTTTCTTTTTCCCCTTTTTTTTTCATACTATCTGAAACAGAACCATGACAAATTTCTCATCATTTCCTCATAGGCTAACGGATGGGGTTTACCTCAGTGTAAATTGCCTACTTGCACCTATTTTAAACTGTCAGGCTGTTCAAAATATTTTTAAAGCCAGCTGAAGGAATGGAATAGGTACGTTTTTCTGGAGCAATGAGTCAGTGGAAAGAGACCCAGTGACTCCAGTGGAAACTACTTACACACTTAGTTTCCTTTTGAGCAGGTATTAGTTACCTGGTGAAGATTGCAAACTTGACACCACAACTCCATACTAAACAGTCACAGCAGCTCTTTTCAGAAGAGTACTGATATTTTCTTCAATGTGTTATTTCTTTTTTTCTGTTAGCCTTATGGTCACTACTGTGTTTCACATGATTGAAGAGAAATCTACAACTTTACGCCACCTGAAAGATGACTGTAATATGTCTTTTACAATTTATTTGCTTTGGATGGTTTGTTTCAAAAGGAAATGCTCACAACAAAAAACAAACAGTCTTAAGAATTTTCTGGTTTAAATGCAATTCTCTAGCTTTAGGATTCCAAAGAAGTGTGCTGAGGTGAATCCACGGCTTCCCCAGAGCACCGCAATACTGAACGAAAATATGCAGAAAAGCTTGAGATGTATTCTAACCATCCTGCATTCACTCTATGGAGGGTTACACTTCTACTCCCAGTCCAACATAAATGAATAATTTGATTATCTGTGCATATGCAAAATCCCACTGGGAGTTGATGCGAACATAAAATTCCCCATGTGTTTTCTAGCATGTGAAACCACGTTCAGATCCATGTGCAGCCAGAAAAAAAATGTTGAGAAAGAGAGAGTAATTTTAAATCTAAACCAAAAATTCATCCATCTGTTCCATATTTCTAATCTACCAAGTTGTGACTGTCCTTATTCTGGAGGAGAGGAGCCTTTCAGTTCCATCATATTCCATGTCATGGACAAAGCATGGTTCTCTAGTATGGTGTTCACTGAAAACAGTAAAAGATGCTGTGTGGGAGGAAATAAATCTAATATTATAAAAACATTTTTTTAACAGATAAAAAAGGCATCTGGCATTAAAACTACATATATTCATATCTGTATATGTTCAGTGCAGAAACTGTTTTGCCAAGTATTTTTCATCAGATGGAAATAAATCTTATTTTGACTCTTTAGGTTAATGTTCCCATGTTTTCATTGCTTACAGAAGGCCCTTGAAATTCTGCAAAAAGAAAGCATTGGAAGATAAATATCTCTAGTGTCTCCCATGAATTTCCATTTGTCTATGTCCCAGGTACAAGTCTGGTGTCATTCCCATCTGTCAGCAAAGCCACAATACCATGTCAGAATAACAACTGAACTCAAACTCTTGGACACCACAACTAAATAAACAGCAATGCCTGCTGCAGCAGGAGCTCTGACCAGAAAACCTCCCTTAGAAGATTGCTAGAAGGGAGATCTAAACCACCTTCTCTTCCATGCTGATTCTCTCCCTCAGATGTGTTGCATGGCTTCAGGGGCTCATCTTCAGCTCTGAAGGAACCACGTAAACAAAGTATAATCTCTGTATAAGCAGAGACACAGCAGGATTCTCCAACCATTACCCAAAGGCAGTACAAGGCTCTAGTATACCTTCTCTCTCAAAAGCCTTCCTCCTGCCATTTGCATCAGTTACTGGAAGTTCAGCCTAACTGTGGATTCTCAGGGCTTGATAACATTTAACAATAACATTGCCACATCTACTTGCAACAGAATTATTTTTTTAACTTATGAAAGAAATATAGGCAATGTACCTAACAACATTAAAATAAAACTATTACTCTGGTTACAAAGTCAAAAATTTGTCAGTTAAAAAAGGAGAAAATTAACATCATCTGACTTATCTAATGTCAGTCCTCTTGCACCTATAACCGAGACATTCCTTCATGATATGGCATGGTGCTTTTTAGGAGCCTCTGTTCTTTAGCTGCACAGGTGGAACAGTGCAAAGGAGGATGACTGAGGGCATGATGACCATAGCTGCTGATGAAGGTTTCCCTGGCACATTCTTTCAGAAGGCTGGAAGGATTCTTCAGGAGGAATAAACTCACTTTTGTGGCTCCTGTAGATATTGCCATACAGAAGAGCTCTGGTCTATTCCTGCCTGAGTCACAGCTTTCTTACATGATTTTGTACAAGTTGTTTTAATATAAAACATAGGAAAAGACTGTCACTCATGTTCCACTCCCTGTCTGAAGGTCTACCAGCAGGGATGTGGGAAGTTTACCTGAACAGGGTTTCATGAAGGTCTCTTACTGCAAAAGAGATCAGTGGCAGTCATGATTATTAAGCAGCTGGGGACAAAATAATGCATTCCTATTAATAAATGACTGCAGGAGGAAGAAAATCTTAAGGAGGGTTGAGTGGGTATGTTGAATTATGCAGTTCGTTTAAACAATTTTCTTCTGCAGATACATTTGGAGTCTATTAACATATACATAGACATTTGGTACCCTGGCTGCAGTGAATTTCCCTTCAAGCAAAGTAACAGTTCTTTTATTTCTTTTCATTCACTGAGCTCCACCAGATAAAAGAGCACAGAGTGTACCTGGAGCCTGTAAAGGGCCCCTGCGTCCCAAAACAGCATAAACGCCAGCTTCATTAGCACACATCATTAAATGTTTCATACAGAAAGGCGCCATCTGCTCTTGAAAACTCTGGGACCTCTGCACATAAGATGTTTGATTGCCCCCAGCCAAGAGGGACAGCCTTTTGACTTAACCTACTAAGCCTGGAGCTGGGGTTATTTTGCCAAAGTGAGTGTTTTTTCCTTATTGCACTAACCACTTCTCTCTCATTCTGGCTATATATCAAGAGTTGTCTCCAGCTCCATCCCACTGTTTTTTGTTGGGTCCTTGAGGATGGGAAGTCATGGACTGATCAGACAGTAACTTTTAAATTATCAATTACATATCCATCTTACTTCCTGTAATCTCAGTGTTGGACAACTCCACCTTTACACCTGACCACACAAACAGCATGTTCAGAGGCTTACACCAAAGCAAACACTAGGGTTATTTTCAGCACATTTCCATTTCACAGTTCCTGATCACTACCCAAAGAGCAAGAAGGGCAGAGCTAACATCACCCGTGGGGTCTACACTCCTTACTTCATTGTGTCCACGTTCGCAGGTAGAATATGCTGCAGCCTTCAGGGATGTCACAGCCCATGGACTGTATGAGCTCAAAATGCCCCAAGAGCTCATCAGGACAGACTGTCAGACCAAAGAGCTCCCAGCTGAGTGATGTGGCTAATGCTGTAATTTTGTGCTGGGTGAGTGAAGTGGTACATGTCTCTTTTCTGGTTTGTCAGGAAAATAACTATGGAAAACAACTTTTGTGACACAGAAAACAAAATGTTCATGAAAATTGTATGTTCCCTTAATGGCCAATTATCATTTAGGGACAAACCATAGTTTATAAAAATATTAATGAATTTATTTGAAAGGATTGTATCATATTTAAATGTCCAGAAGTTTATCCCAGATTCATAGAATGCACCAGTAGTGTACACAACAGAATTGTGGGGGGGTTCCTGTATTTCTGTAAAACTGAGTGTCACTTTGCCAGGAAATTCCACCCCTTCCCCCCCAATGAAAGCTTCTGATAAAATACAATAAATTACAGTACGTATATTTATGTTTAATAACATACTGGAATAGCGATCAAGAAAATAAAATCAGCTTTTGAAACTTGCCAATCTAATATTCAAATGTGCCTGGCAAAATCTTGGAGCAGATTCTCCTGGAAGGCTTGCTAAGGCACATGAAAATCAACAAGGTGCTTGGTGACAGCCAGCATGGCTTCACTAAGGGGAAATCCTGCCTGACCACTTTGGTGGCCTTCTATGATGGGGCTACAGAACTGATGGACAGGGGTAGAGCAGTTGTTGTCATCTACCTGGATTTGTATGAAGCGTTCGACACTGTCCCACATGACATCCTTGTCTCTAAATTGGAGAGACATCAATTTGATAAATGGACCACTCGGTGGATAAAGAACTGGATGGATGGCCGCATGCAAAGAGTCGCGGTCAATGGCTCAGTGTCCAGCTGGAGACCAGTAACGAGTGGTGTCCCTCAGGGATCGGTGTTGGGACCGGTCTTGTTTAACATCTTTGTCACTGACATGGACAGTGGGATTGAGTGCGCCCTCAGCAAGTTTGCCGATGACACCAAGCTGTGTGGTTCGGTTGATACGCTGGAGGGAAGGAATGCCATCCAGAGGGACCTTGACACGCTTGTGAGGTGGGCTGATGCCAGCCTCATGAAGTTTAACCATGCCAAGTGCAAGGTCCTACACCTGGGTCAGAGCAATTCCCTGCACAGCTACAGGCTGGGCAGAGAAGAGATTCAGAGCAGCCCTGTGGAGAAGGACTTGGAGGTGTTGGTTGTGAGAAATTTAACATGAGCTAGCTTCAGTGTGTTCTCACAGCCCAGAAAGCCAACCGTATCCTGGGCTGCCTCAAAAGGAGTGTGACCAGCAGGTTGAAGGAGGTGATCCTGCCCCTCTACTCTGCTCTTGTGAGACCTCACTTGGAGTATTGTGCGCAGTTCTGGTGGCCTCAACATAAAAAGGACATGGAACTGTTGGAACAAGTCCAGAGGAGGGCCACGAGAATGATCATGGGACTGGAGCACCTCCCATATGAAGATAGGCTGAGAAAGCTGGGGCTGTTCAGTGTGGAGAAGAGAAGGCTGTGTGGAGACCTCATAGCAGCCTTCCAGTATCTGAAGTATCTGTTGTGGTGGGCCTCTTCATTAGGGACTGTAGTGATAGGACAAGGGGTAATGGGTCAAAACTTAAACAGGGGAAGTTTAGATTGGATATAAGGAGGAAATTCTTTCCTGTTACGGTGGTGAGGCACTGGAATGGGTTGCCCAGGGGGGTTGTGAATGCTCCGTCCCTGGCAGTGTTCAAGGACAGGTTGGACGAGGCCTTGGGTGATATGGTTTAGAGCGAGGTGTCCCTGCCCATGACGGGGGGGGTTGGAACTTGATGATCTTAAGGTCCTTTCCAACCCTAACTATTCTATGATTCTATGATTCAAATAGAACAAAATAGCCCCTGAAAAGAGATTCTAATTTTACTGAACTCACCTTTCAATCTTTTGCACAATCACGCTTGAACTATTAATTTTTACATCAAACTACATTTTTAATAAAAATACTGATTATTTGAAAACTAAGAAACATTGTGTCTGGTATCATGAAAGTGATCACTGCTGTGTATAAAAACAAATGACGAAGTTATCATCCAGGGGTGCATACCTGGAAAATGTCCTCTAACCCTATGGTCTTTTTCTGATTTCCAGCTGCAACTATTTTCATTTTTTCCTAGTTATCAGCCTAACAGCTCCTGTGTTATGGTCTTTTCTTTAGTGCAAGGCAGCAAAATGCAGAAGTTACTCAGCAGCTGTTTTGTTCCACCCTTCATGCACCCAGTTGCTTGCTACGATCTTATGGAATTATCTGAAATGCAGAGAATGTTTTTTTCCTACGTCATTAGTGTGCAACTGGTTTATATCCCTCCAAAATGTTTCAGCTTTATCGCTCTTTTCAGATCATTACTGTAGACTGAAATATTTCCATTTGTAATTCTCAAAATATTTATTGTCTACCAAATCATTGACATCCTTTTCTTCTTGCTGAGTTCTTTGCGTGCCTGCGATTTGACTGCAATGACTCCAACACTGCTAGGCAGGTTCCAGTGTTTTATTCATAACAGTTTGTTATAGAATTGTGGAGCCATGTTTTACAATGTAATATTCATTTTCCTTATGTGTCTTTACTTACCAAAGTATATTAACACATATGGGGGGGGAAAAAATAGAAAGATGATTCATAAGCTTTCCTATAAAAATACTACCAGGCTCTGCAAGACATTTAGTATGTAGCTGTGGTGCACAGTCATTCTTAATCATTCCTAGTAAAGAGAGAATTAGCATTCCTTCAATAGCTTATCTTTATAAGAATTAAAATTCTTTCCAGGATATTTAGCTCTTAGGGCATTTTATCACAGCACGTTTCTGTTATAAACATGCTTTTTCTTGTTAGGAATGACACTATTTTTCCAGTTAGTTATCAAAGCAAATTGTTCCTAAATTTATAGCAGTCTGACATAAATTTACAGAATTAAATCATAAATCTTTACTGCTATGTTCAAAAACATAGGATGACACATGCATTTGCCCAGTCATAGTGGATTGTGACTTTGTGGATTGCATTGCACATGCAGTCAGATATTCTGGGTTTTTTAAGGAAATCTGAGTCATATGTATCTGTGATTTAATAAATATGTTCCTTTAATTGCACCACCACCTTCCTGACAAAAATATTTTGTAATAAGGAAGAGAGGATGTTGAAAATATTGATCTGTTGCTCCCCAAATTTGTATTATATACATGAAATGACATTGAATTGAAAGCTACAATAGCACTACCACTTCCTCAAAAGGATGGAACTAAGGATGCTAGTCCACAGGAGGGATAAAGCGAATACTACAGTGAAAGCTTAGTGAAGGACTTAGACTATTTATTAAGTATAAAGTTGCTTGTCTCTTGGTTTCCCATCTCTCTCATGCGGTTGATTTAGTTTATGCTGATGAATCATTGTGATGATGATTCTGCTCAAAACAAGAAAGCTCTGTCACTCCAGAACAAAGCACTTCTGAGGCTCAGTTGCTCTTCTCACTGTAGTTCATCCCTGGCACTACTCTCACAGTCATGTCTCTGCTCTGGTACTAATTTTAGCCTTTGGATACTTCAGCTGTGAGCCGTAGCCTGTTTTAACCACAAATTACTTTATGGGTTCCTATGGGTCTGTTCATGCTCATGTTTTTCTCTTCTGACTCTCCCTTCTCTCAAAGGGGAGTGAACCTCTACTATCCTCCCATACAATGGCCTTTCTTAATTTATAATTGCTTTCTTAATTCTTTTTCCGTTTCCATTTCAGCCTATTTTCTCTCCTAGCTCCTGAAATGTCTGTTATTTCTGTCCTTTCTTAAAACAAAAAAAAACAAAAAAACAACAGACTAGAATTTTTGACTGAAAACTTTCCCTATTAAAATTGAATTTGTAAGCTCAGTACAAAAATTAGAGAAACAAAAAGAAGAAAGAGGAGAAGAAAATATAAGACACATTATTTGACATTTTTATTTCCTTTGCTAATCTAAGTAATGTCATTTGGAAAAGCTTTATGTATGATATGAAGAAGGGGTAAGATAGTCTTATTGACCAGCCCCCTATAGTAGGGAGAACAGCTATTTCACATACCGTAATCATGATCATGGCATTAAATGGATAATATTGATGAACAGCTGGTCATCTCATACCTGAAGCCTAACCCCCTAAACTCTTAGATGACCTTCTATTTTCTATTTTCCTGTATTTTTTCAGGGAAATAGCTGATACACCTTTGAATATCATTATAATAAAACATATTATTGTGACTGAAAATGTAAATATGCATATAAGAAAGTATTGTTTAAGAAATTATTCTGAAACCCTAACTCCAGCATTTGTAGAAAGGGTGTTTTGGAAAATGAAAAAAGGTCAAATATTTTATAAGAATTTCATTGACTGGAATCTCTATGGAAAGATTTGCAGTTCTTTTATATGGAACTGAAACCACACAAGCGCACACACATACATGTGCAAATATACCATCTGAGTATCTAGCATATTTAATTCAGAACAAAACAAAAACTTCTTGATCTGTCACCTCAGGAAGCTGAGAGCTTAATGAGTGAAACATCAGATGCAATTCAAAAATAACTACTCAGAAGAACAACACAAGCATCATGTCTCTTCTTGATGTAACCAAAGATAAACTGACAAATGTCACAAAATGTTACTACTATGTTACCTTTATGATAATTTGCTGCTCTTGAATCATCTCTATGCTAGTGAGCCAAGGGGTATTCTAGAATTAAAATACATAATTTAATGTAAAACCTTTATAAAGTCAGTTTCTATCCTGTTGTGGCAGTGCTAGGTTAATGGTTGGAACTCAATGATCGTAAAGGTGTTTTGCAGCCTAAACAGTTCTGTGATTCTATCAGAGGTAAATATCTAAAATGGAATATCTAACATATTTGGAGGAGACTTAAGGGGTGACCTAGCATGCAATTTTTCATCAAGGTTATTTTCATTAAAACAGAAAATTGAATTTTCTAGTGGCTATTTTCATTTTTCTATTCTGTTACTTGAGACAAGAGCTACAGCTACCTGTGTTATAGCTGCCTGTATTTCAGGCTAAAAGGAAAGCCACAAAGCTGACAAAACTCTTTGAATGGGCAACAGCAAAGAGGAGCAGAAGGGCAAAAAGACTTCACATTTATCTGCTAGTAACCCTAACTGAAGACTAATAATTTCACTTATGGAAAGGAAGAGGAGGCTGAGCAGTACTTTCTGGGCAGGCAGACAAGTAGCAAGCCAAAACTCTCTGTAAACACTTTTTTTTTTTTTTTTTGAGAAATATCTGTTAAAGTAAATAAAAAAGATTGCATGTAATGTTGGGAGCAGGAGGAGGGGGGGAAGATCGTTCATTTTAGTTTTTACCCCTAATCAGAAGTCAAATATTTTCCAAACTATTTTATTTAGTGTTTTAATAGCATTCTGAAATAAATAGGTATATATGATTCCTGTAACTGACATTTCTTCATATGCTGGTGCCATTTAAGTGTTTCATATGGTGTTGGAATTTTATTCTATTGAAAACTTCTATGCGATTTTTTTATATTAGCATTTTTCCTTTTTTTTTATTACAATGTATACAAACTTAGTTTCTTGCATGTTGTTTAGCTGTCAGAATTTTTGGTTTGGAAAATCTATTTTTTTAAAGAATCTTTTTATAAAAGAATTAACAATGAAGAGAACACTGAGCAGAACTGTTGCAGCAGCTTATGCTCAAAACAAATAGGGGGAGTTGCTATGGTTTTTCACAAATAACATGTTGTGTAGTATCAACTGAAGCATAAGCTCTGAGGACGCCTTCCCTCAGCACAGCTGAGTTTTCCTATCACTGAAAGGAACAATCACAGAATCACAGAATCCCAAAGGTTGGAAGGGACCTCAAGAGATCATCTCGTCCAACCCCCCTGCAAGAGCAGGATAACCTAGAGTACATCACACAGGAACTTGTCCAGGCGGGCCTTGAATATCTCCAATGTGGGAGACTCCACAACCCCCTTGGGCAACCTGTTCCAGTGCTCTGTCATTCTCACAGTAAAGAAGTTCTTCCTGATGTTAACAATGATAACAAGCTGCCAGAATCAAGCTACTACATAGGCAACAAGTAATTGTTGCAACACAAAGATGTTGATAATTTAGTTATTGATACTTGCTTACTGTAACAGCAGAGAATTAATTGAAAAAACCTGGGAGAGAAACAGTATTTCTTCAATTGGCAGAAAAGAAGTCAAAGAGCTTTACCTTAGTATGTTTTTCCTCAAAGCCAGCCAGGCATAGGGTCAGTTAGGTTGTCTCAATGGATTGGTGACAACTTGCTAGGATACCACAACTCAATTGTATTCAGCTGTGTGCCATGGCCTTCAGCTTATTAACACAGTGTTTCCAGTTGTCTCACTGTAGTATTAATTCTTCTGTTATGCTATCAGTATTTCACATTTGCACTGTGCAAACTTTCTACCTCAATACTATCTGCTGTACCTGGAATAGTCACTCCAGTCCACTGTTGGAAAGCTATCACATTTTATAAGCTCAAAAATAAAGTGGGAAAATATAAATTTATGATATACATATAAACCCACTAACTCAGAAAAACAAGTTATTGTGCATTACTCTGTGCTTACCACCATGGGTCCCAACACATACAGATAGCTGCATTGGTGTGCAAAAATAAACATTATGTCTTGAATTTTTTATGGAAATACAAAATTTTCCTTCAATGTGTTTTATGTCATAATAAAATCTTCAGGGGATCTGTGTTTCTTGCAGATTTTATTCATTCCACTGAAGCTTAGAAAGCCCCACACAAGGTTGTAAACTAATGAATATACTCTAAATAACGCAAACCCAAACATTGGCTTTTGCAGGGGGTGTGAATATATTCAGGAAATAATTATGCTTGACACTGTCAGTGTTTGACCTATTGGAGCCCCCAAAGCAATCATGTACATGACTGAACATGGGAATTCTGACTTAATCTCCTGAATATAACATTTTAATAAATTGTAACTTGTGCAGTGAGCCATAGCACATGGGATTTAGCTATCCTTGGTTATCTATTTAGAGCAACTTAGGTTAAAAAATACAGCTCAGTTATGTAAAGATTCTTTACATCTTACTCTCATTGAGAAAAAAATAAAAATAATAATAATCAGGATAGGTTTACCTATCCTGAGCAAAGCATCTTCTAATCCATCTCAGCTGACACTGTAATCATATGAACTGCACAACCACATTCCAAGGGCAGGACAGCTTCGAGCAGAGATCTGTATTTAAAGCAGATTCCCATTAGCATAGCAAGGAAAAAAAGGATACCAAAACAATTTTTGTGAAGTCTTTGCTTCATGCCCTACAGTTGTAACGTCAAGGCAGTCTATAATTGGAGCATGCAGGGACCAGTGACTAATGTAAGCAAAGGTGCAGAGAATTAGCTGAAGTGCTTTCTTTAGTTTTGCTTGTAGACAGGAATACTAGGTGCTCTGATGCTATTCCTCAGACTGCAAATATTGGCACACCCTGCTCAAATACAACCACAGAAAGAAAACACAAAAGAAAGAGAAAACACCCACTGTAGATGCCATATCTTCTACAGTATTTACAACGTGTATGTTCACACCCAGCATGACCATACTTCCAGTATAAAAACCCTATGCATTCTCTGCAGTGACACATTTATGTGTGCAACCACTAATAAAAAGACACCACTTTTTAGCTTGCTCTTCAATTGGCTCTGCTGCCCTGTCCCTTGCCTTCCACATTTTCCCCATCTGCAAGACCTATTTGGTATCTTAGAGCATTGGTTGATTGTCAGCTGGCTAAATGCTAGTAGGAAACATTAGATAGTTGTCATTATTACTCACTATGACCTGAAAGAATGTCTTTTACAGTGCCTTCACTCTTGGTTTCCCCTCTAAACCAAGCAGTATCTGCAGTACTAAAAACTCAGTCACTGGACCTTCAGCTTTTTCTCAGTAAACATAGAGCTTGAGTAAATATTGTGTAGTTGAGAAAAGCATGGATGCTTTGACTGATTAAATGTGATGGAGGGACAGCTGACTAGGAAGAATCATCCAAAAAAAATGTGAACACAAGATGAAAACAATGCATTGTCCCAGCAAAATCAAGATAGCTGGTGTGGACTTCTAAGTTTGACTGTATCTGAACACACTATTATTTTTTACATAGATGTATAAAATATATTGGTTTTGAGCAGGTTTGGACTTTGGTGAAATCCAGCGCAGTGCCAGGATCAATGCACCTTTGAAATAGTACCTAGGTTTGTGTTGACCTTTGATAAGAGGATAAATTTCACCCTGTGCCATTAGTGCTGCCCACAAACATAAAAGGGATATGTTTGCCTTGCCTTAACATCTTTGATATTTACTTACTGCTTTGCTTGAGATATCAGGTATAAAGATGACCCTATCTTTCCTGACTATGCTGAAAAGGAGAGATATTTGTATTTAAAACAAGGTTCAAACCTAGGCCGGAGAGATAGTTTCAACTCTTACTGAACTTTTTCCTAGCATAGTCCAAGAAGCCGGTATGGGTGAGCTGATGTAACTTTACTGTAATAAAACAGAGTTCAAAAAACAGTCTTGATTTGTCGACCCAGAGTCCAAAACTTGCCCTGAGATAGAAGGTCACAATACCAGAGAGATCAGACATTACTCAGCGACCATGACATCCCACCAGAGAAGAATAATCCACCCCATTAACAAGGTCGTGCGGTGCACTGGATGAGGGTTAGCCCTGTCCATGTGGTGCAGACCTCACTGTTCTGCAGCAGCTGCCTTACTGTAGGGAGTGGTTGAATTTGGCTATGACCACTCTGGGGTAACACTGCTTCTCCTGCCACTCATACCATGTCCCTGCAGTCCACAGCAAGGGCTGTGGTTTATCTTGAGGAGTGGGTTACAGAACCAAACACAGTTTAGATGCAAGTACCACAGCTTTCTAAAGGACAGCTGGTAGTACTTCTGGACAGCTTTTCTCCTCCCCAAAATACGTAGGTCCCATCTCTTAATCTTCTCAACCTTGTTTCTTATCACCTCTACACTTGCTTGTAAATTAAAGGACTTCTGAGAGCTGGCCAGCTGATGGACAAGCTGCAGACAATGTGGGCTGCCAGCAGAAGATGAGTGACCAAGGACAACTCTGCTTGTCAATAAAACAGACCTTTACCCACTTTTGCAGGCTGGTGCATGTGGGGTTTTGCATGTGACTAGGAAACATGTACACAGAGAGAGTGAAAAATTAAACTGTTTGGGGGAAACTGGTTCAGATAGTGCCTGTATGTTTGGGATCCTTAAGAAGGAGGTTAGCAGGTGAGCAGGCTAAGGTCCAAATTCCCAATGTGACGCACACAGAGAGATCATGATACTCTTGGAGTTTTTTTGATGAAAAGTAAAATATAAGAACATGAGTGTACAACTGTACATATTTTGTAATAGGATTCTTTGAGAATAGTTGCTGATAAAACAGGATTTCTGCTGTGAAGAAATAATCAAACCTGTAGTCAGTCCTCTGCTAATTCAGTAGTCCTAAATTTCAATAAACAGTGGCTCTGTCCCCAGGAGTTCCTCTGGCAAAGGAGTCCTTCAGAATATGGAAGAGTACCCAAATACAGTTTGAAGTAATCTACAGCAAGGATGACTAATTAAAGACACAAGCCTCTGACAGCATCAGGAAATGAGAAACAAAGACTGAGAGTGAGAGACCACTTTCTCATATGATAAAAGTGAGAAGAAGAATTATTCTTGGTGTTAAGTTTTGCAGTGAGTGAAGTCAATGTCCTGCTTGCTTTTATTTTTTTCATCTTCTCTCTCTGTTTTGATATGTGCAGACCTTGTATTTGCATTAAAATTGACACTGATTCTTATACTCTTTTTAAATTTACATGTGGTAACAAACAGGCCCCTTAATTTAAAAGCTATTTTGGGCAGGACAAAGAGGAAGTACAAGAGTGCTGTTAGCCCTGAGTGAGGCAGGGGATGGTAGGCGGCTGCTTCTCCTGGGAACTAAAAGGAGGTGCCAGGGAGTTGTTGTCTTGGAAATCACACCCAGGGCAGGATTATCAGGGAATTGTTTAGGTTGGAAAAGACCTTTAAGATCAGCAAGTCCAACCACACACCCAACACTGCCAAGTCCCTCACTAAACTACATCCCTAAGTAAGCGCCACATCTACATGTCCTTTAACTATCTTCAGGGATAGTGACTCAAATACTGCCCTGGGCAGCCTGTTTCAGTGCTTGACAACCATTTCATTGAAGAAATTCTTCCTAATATAGAATTATAGAATCATAGAATAGTTAGGGTTGGAAAGGACCTTAAGATCAAGTTCCAAGCCCCCTGCCATGGGCAGGGACACCTCGCTCTAAACCATATTACCCGAGGACTCGTCCAACCTAGCCTTGAACACTGCCAGGGATGAAGTATTCACAACCTCCCTGGACAACCTATTCCAGTGCCTCACTACCCTAACAGGAAAGAATTTCCTCCTTATATCCAATCTAAACTTCCCCTGTTTAAGTTTTAACCCATTACCCCTTGTCCTACCACTACAGTCCCTAATGAAGAGTCCATCCCCAGCATCCCTATATGCCCCCTTCAGATACTGGAAGGCTGCTATGAGATCGCCACGCAGCCTTCTCTTCTCCAGGCTGAACAGTCCCAACTTTCTCAGACTATCTTCATACGGGAGGTGCTCCAGTCCCCAGATCATTCTCGTGGCCCTTCTCTGGACTTGTTCCAACAGATCCATGTCCTTTTTATGTTGAGGAAACCAGAACTGCACACAATACTCCAAGTGAGGTCTCACAAGAGCAGAGTAGAGGGGCAGGATCACCTCCTTCGATCTGCTGGTCACTCTCCTTTTGATGCAGTCCAGGGTGCAGTTGGCTTTCTGGGCTGCAAGCGCACACTGAATCTGGCTCATGTTCATTTTCTCATCGACCATCACCCCCAAGTCCTTCTCCACAGGGCTGCTCTGAATCTCTTCTCTGCCCAACCTGTAGCTGTGCCTGGGATTGCTCCAACCCAGGTGTAGGACCTTGCACTTGGCATGGTTAAACTTCATGAGGTTGGCATCAGCCCACCTCACAAGCGTGTCAAGGTCCCTCTGGATGGCATTCCTTCCCTCCAGCGTATCAACCGAACCACACAGCTTGGTGTCATCGACAAACTTGCTGAGGGTGCGCTCAATCCCACTGTCCATGTCAGCGACAAAGACGTTGAACAAGACCGGTCCCAACACCGATCCCTGAGGGACACCACTCGTTACTGGTCTCCAGCTGGACATTGAGCCATTGACCACAACTCTTTGTGTGCAGCCATCCAGCCAGATATCCAATCTAAACCTCTCCTGGTGCAAATTGAGGCTGTTGCCTCTTGTCCTATTGCTTGTTATTTGGGAGAAGAGACCAACACCCACCTGGTGACAACATCCTTCCAGATAGCTGTAGAGAGCGACAAGGTCATCTCTCATTCTCTCTTTCTCCAAATTAAAAAACCCCAGTTCCCCAGCCACTTCTCATAAGACTTGTGCTTCAAACTGTTCACCAGCTTTGTTGCCCTTCTCTGGATCCACTCCACTACCTCAATATCTTTCTTAGAATTGTAGAACTGTAGAAGAATCATAGGATTATTTAGGTTGGAAAAGACCTTTAAGACCATCAAGTTCACCTGTATGTCAATTATATCCAAATGTATATCTTGTACTGAGAGGCCCAAAACTTAATACAGTGTTTGAAGTGTGGCCTCACCAGTGCCCACTACAGGGGGATGATTACTGCCCTAGTCCTGCTGGTCACACTATTTCTGATACAGGCCAGGATGCCATTGGCCACCTGGACACAAGCTGGCTCATGTCCAGCCACCTGTTGACCAACACCCCCACGTCCTTTTCCACCAAGCAGCTTTCCAGCCACTCTTCCCTAAGCCTGTATCATTGCATGGTGATGTTGTGATCCAGGTGCAGGACTTGGCACTTTGTGTTGTTGAACCTCATACAATTGGCCTCATCCCATCTATCCAGCCTGTCCAGATCCCTCTGCAGAGCTTTCTTACCCTCCAGCATATCAACACTCCCACCCAATTTGGTATTGTCTGCAAATGTATTGAGGGTGCACTCAATACCCTCATCCAGATCACTGATAAAGATATCAAACAGAACTGGCCCCAGTACTGAGCCCTGGGGAACATCACTTGTGACCAGCTACCAAATGGGTTTAACTCCATTCACTACAATTCTCTGAGCCTGGACATCCAGGCAGTTTTTTACCCAGTGAAGCTTGTACCCGTTCAAGCCATGAGCAGCCAGTTTCTCCAGGAGAAGGCTATCAGAAATGGTGTCAAAGGCTTTACTAAACTCATGGTAGACAACATCCACAGCCTTTCCCTTACCCACTAAGTGGTTCACCTCATCATAAAAGATCAGGAGATCAGATCAATAGCTACTAGTACTTTGAGGATCTAAGGACTCTTCCTAGCTCTCTTTCTAGCTACCAGGAGCTGTCCTTGGAAAGAGACTATTATGATGCCTGGAACAAGGACTGCTTGCTCATGCAGTCCCATCCCATACCCAATGGCAGTCCCTGAGCTGGCAGAGAAGTGTGCCCAGCTGATTCAGGAGCATCTAAGATTGGCTGTGAACAAATCCATTTGCTCTTCCTTATTGTTGATATCTGCCTGATTCACTCTCACTTACTGTTTTAACTCTTGCAGCTTCCAATCTGACCTTCTGCTTTAGCAGCATTGTTGTGAGTCAGTGCACAGCCCAGACATGCACTGGGAGCTCTGCACTGCCAGACTGTGAGCAAATAGAGCAGCTCAGCTCATGGCATACAGCTAGGATCCCTTGCTTCCTGCCTAAACTGTTTGGCCTCACAGATGCAAAGGATGATCTCTACCCAGCTTATCCTATGGCTACTGGGTAGTGAAAGTGAATGAAAATTTTGCATGGAGCTTATTTACTTCTATTATTAGACTGCTATGAGGTCTCCATGCAGCCTTCTCTTCTCTAGGCTGAACAGCCGTAACTTTCTCAGCCTGTCTTCATACAGGAAGTGCTCCAGCCCCTTGATCGTCCTTGTGGCTTCCTCTGCGCTTGTTCCAACAGTTCCACATCCTTTTTATGTTGAGGACACCAGAACTGCACACAACACTCCAAGTGAGGTCTCACGAGAGCAGAGTAGAGGGGCAGGATCACCTCCTTCGACCTGCTGGTCACACTCCTTTTGATGCAGCCCAGGATACGGCTGGCTTTCTGGGCTGCGAGCACACACTGCAGATGGCTTCTGTTCAGTTTTTCATCAGTCAACACCCCTGAGCCCTTCTCCACAGGTCTGCTCTAAATCTCTTCTTGCTTCCACCTTCTATAAGCTTCCTTTCTCCTTCTGAGTTTTCTCAGCAGTTCCTTATCCATCGATGGAGGCCTTCTGGCCTTCTTGCCCCATTTTCTTCTAGTCAGGATGCAACACTCCTGAGCTTGTAGCAGGTGATCACTGAATATCAACCAGCAGTCATGGACCTCCCTGCCCTCCAGGGCTTTATCCCATGGAACCTTACTAAGCAGGTTTCTGAATAGGCCAAATTCTGCTGCTTTGGAGTCCAGGGCAGTGAACTTGCAGCCTGCCCTTCTCACTGCCCTGAGGATCTCAAACTCCACCACCTCGCTATCACTCAAAGAATAAGGGGGAAATTGGGTAAAGCAATGAACAGACCAACCAGTAGATAGATGGATAGATAAATAAATATGTTGACGCTCTTTTCAAATAATGAATAATGTAACAAAGCACACTACTCATTAGAAACATCCGGGCTCTCTATGTTTTGAATTAAAATATGTCTTACATTCATATTTAATAATATAATTAATACTTATCAAGAACTAAAATGTTCTAAGTCATAAAAATATGCACTAAAATTATCTGTAGGAAGGGACTCTACATTTTGTGTAGAGAATTCTGCAGAATTTTCTCTCTGTTCTTACAGTTATTTACTCCCTAATTCTACTCTTCACCAAGTTCAAGAACCTGCCAAGATTGTATATGTGCTTCAATAACTGCTATCTTGAATTGTAGCTCTGCATATCTTCATTAACTCATATCAAAATAATTTCAGATTTGTATCAATTCCCAGCTGATGCTGTGGTGGTCTGGAACCTCACTGCCTGGTAGGAAACATAAGAAGTTGATTTCAGGTCTAGCTCTTGGTGGGATGGTTTCTTCCATTTTCCCTGGCTTACCTCTCCACCTCTGAGTCTATTCTACCCAGACTTCCTCTCTTTTAAGGCAATGAGTTGGATATAAATGAAAGAGACCAAACATACTGGGTTTATAATATGGGCAAAATACATAGTTAGAATGGTGCATGTCCATGTTTGATTTATTGATACTAATTTCCTTTATAAACACAGCATTAAGAAATTTTATGGAGGAGCTGGATGAAATGTGCCATAATATTTAATGATGTTACTTGTTCTGCTGCCTAAATTAATGACACATCACCTTGCTGAAAGACAGATTTGTGAGTGATTTAGCTTCAGCTCAGTTATACTGTTTAGCATCTTTCTCAGTGGTGGGAAATGTAGTGTTCAAACAATGCCACAGTAACAAAAATAAATAAAATTGATTATGACAGTTTCCCAATATATTTGTCCTGAATGTTTTACTATTTTGACATCTGCATTATTAAACCAAATTGCTTCATTTTCATCCAGTAACTGCCACTGGAGTTTCAAGTCTTGCAAATGTCATTGAACAGCATGCACATGAAACTTCCATTTCTTTGTGATGCACATCTTCTTTGTGAAGTCATCTTCTTGGGCAGATTAACTGTACAGTGAGAATTGGCTGACTCAGCACCATAAAAACACAGCTGTGCTGCTGCCTCAACTGCCTTGGGTCTGTTATTAGTGTTATGGTTTTTATACGACAACCTGTCTGAACTAATAATCTGTCCAGGACTTACACTTGGCTTCATGAAAAACAGGCAGCCTTGAAATCCTTTCCCAGAATTAGGACCCATAAGAAAGCAATGTGCAGACAACCAGTATGCAGGCCTTCAGACTGAGTAACTAAGGGTGAGGTTTGATTTATTAACTTACTCTTTGTATGAGACCTAAAGGATTTGGTGGTACATTGAGGGATGGCAGCAGCTTTGACTGCTGGTGGAAGCAAAAGAAAGCACCAGTTTTAATACCATGTTGCTCAGGGCACATTAACTCAGTTGTAGAACATGACAAGTGCATAGCCTCACCTGGAAACTGGTGCTTCACAAAGTTCTGGAATTCAAAGCACTGTGAAATACAGGCATGTAGAAAGCCATGGGCATAGCTCATGCAGAATTCTAGCTTTACAGTGAGCAAGGAGAAGGAACACAGAGTCACCAAACTATACAGTTTGAAAGGGACATCTGGAAGCCATTTAGTCCAAACCCCTTCTCAAAACAGGGCCTATTTTCAAGACAGATCAGATTGCTCAAAGCCAGATATTGCACAGCACTAGTCAATGCTGGTGTTGTCTGGAATTTTCCGCTTTCTGAATGTCCAAGATCGTTTATATTGAATAGACTAGGAGAACCAGAAGACAAGTTCTAGAAGTCCTAAACTCTGCCCTTCAGCCTTATCACTGACTACTGCTTCATATCAAGATATAATAAACCTATTTTTTTTATTTTTGAGGAAGTCAGTAATAAATCCAGCAAATCAGGAGTAGTTTCATAATGTGAAATGGGTATAAGTAAAATCAAAGCCAGATACAGCAGCTATTTTGTGGGAGGGAGAGTTCTGCTCCATGTTTTTTTCTATCAGCCTTCTTTCCCAAGGCTCTTCCCAAAGTTTCTACTCTGTGTGATTCTCCAAGCCAAGAGCGGTGGAAAGAGGCTCACAAAAGCATATATTGTCTCCTTCCTGAATAAATAACCTTCCCAATAACTTAATTTTTCTTGCTGCATTTTATTCCATCCTTCACCTTGCAAAGCCTGGCAAATGTTTTATGCCTGTGTTGGCTCACAATGTATTCAGGAATAAGGTGAGCTAGTTCTATCAGGATGCATATTATTATCTATCCGGATCCATATTATAAAGGTCCCAATACCCACGTTTTCTCATTCATGGGTTCTATTTGTATGGAATAAAATACCTTTGAATACAAAGGTATAACTGCATTGTACTAGGTTTATACAAAGTACATGGTAGGGAATAATTACATCTGTAGCGTAAAAAAAAATTTATTTCAAAACAAATTCATTTCAAAACAAATATAGTAGTTACTAAATGATAGTTATGTGTAAGTATAGCACAATTGTATAATCCTTTGCAAGACTGCTGGGAACTGGAAGCAGTCATACCTCAGCAGCATGGAGTACTGTATAATACAGCTTACCAGATACTAATTCCTTTCAGTAGCACAGAAAAGCTGGCTGCTCTTGTCCTCACAAAATTGGCTGTAGACAAACCAGCCATTTGTGTTGTTCTTCAGGATTTAAACCAAGATGGATTTATGATGTATGTAGATTCAATGCTGAGGGAAAGGCATCATGACAATGCAATCCAGCCCTCATAAAATGAAAGTTACATATGAAAGTAGCCCATATAAAACTCAGGTTAATTATGAAGGAGAGATCTCTGGACAAAAAGTTACAAAATTCTAATAATTTTAGCAGTGGAAACGATGACATAAGTTCACTTGGAAGAGCTTGTAGTATATCTATCTAAGGCACAATTAGCAAGAGAAAATCTATTAAATCTGAACCTCTATGCATATATTATATTTTCAAAGAAGTTTTGATATCCTTCAGGGTCTGTTTTCTGCTTTCATTGCCTTGCAAGCTAAATCAGCCGGTGAACACGCAAGAAGAGCACCTGCTTTCTTCTGGTCAAGGGGTTTTACAGATATTTGTTGATGCTAAGAATCATTTTTGCATAGATCTGGCCTACAGAAAAGTGTTCAAGAGAACAGAATTTAAATAAGATAGAATTCCCAAAGCAAACATAATCAGAGGCTAAGAAATCTTGTAGTTTAAACTCGGGGTTTGCAAAATCCAGTGAGAGACTTCAGGCACATGCCAATGTCTTTCTTTCTCCATTCTCCAGCTGCAAAATAGAGATAATTTCTCTCCTCTAATTCTCCAGGAGGTTATGGCATAAATTCATTAACATTTGCAAGGCATTCGGATGTTGCATGAATATCTGAGAGCAAAATAGGACACTGCTGCTGGTAAATGAAGGCTTTATAAATTGTTATATAGATAAATCTTGATCTCTTAGGTACTGGAAATTTTAACTTAATTATGGAAAAGAATGCAAGGATAGAAAATGGGTTATTAGAGTCCTAAAGCTGGGGATCATTAATATCTCTAAGGGTGGGACTAATATTATAATCTTGTTTAAAAAAAAAAAAAAAAAACCAACAAAACCAAACAACTTAATATTTGCAGTCTTCTATCCCTATTCACTGTACTATTACTTCTGCCTTTTCTGTTGCTCTTCTATTGCAGTCATTTATTTCATGTAGTAAGAGAACCTTTCTATGTGATATCAGGTTATTTTAATGAGACATGTCTGAAAGTTACTCGTTAATAATACGTAAAGATAAGCAATGAAATCTTTCCTCACTGAGATCTGTGGGATTTTTCTGTTGACCTTAGCAGAACCATAACTTCACACAGGATTCAATACTAATCCCTTAGATATGTATCTTTGAATAAGAGTGCACTGGCTTGAATGCAGATCCTAACACAAAAAGATGCTTTTTTTAATGGTTCGTTTGTTTTAAGAGTTCATTTACTACCCACCAGAAATAACTGGTGCTCAGGACAACAAGTGCATTCAGCAGAAAAGTGGTCCCACATACGCCTGTAATCTGATTCCCTTAGTACTCAGGTCATAGGGTAATTTTGAGATTTCTTCTGACCTCTTTCCTTTTATGGTTGGATGTCTGTTCATAGGCAAATAGTAGAATATATGAAGAACAAGGAGCATTGTCTGACTGGAAGAAAACATCTTAGTGTAGCCATGGAAGTTCTGCCTGCCACTTCTTGAATAATTTTTTTAAAGGTTTTTATATTGTCTAAAGTGCTGAGCCATAAAAGAATGTGATAGTCAGTAAAATCAGCTATGAAGAATAAGTATTTGCATCTGATATTTACAAGGTCAACAAGCAAAAATATATAGTACAATATGAAGATAGTTAAACTGTTTGACACACAGTCAATAAAAGGTATTAGCAAATTCCCTTTCATATTCTCTCCTTTTTGCTTGTGTATCCAATAATACTCTTCTAACAGTATATAAGTATATACTGTTTACTTATAAACAAGTAAATCAAAGAAAAGTATTTAAATTTTTATGAAAGACTATACAACATAGGACTGAAAATAGGATTTTTTTATAATTTAAAAATACTGATTACATTCTTGGGAAGGAAATTGGGTTATAGTACATTTACAGTTACAACTATTCTGCTTATTTTAATATTTTCATCACTATAGGTACCTACAGCCCAATGCATTGACCATCATTCTTTAGAAATACTCTAACTGAGGAATGCACTTGTCATGTTACTTAATTCTTCTCATTGATATGCAGGCTTTCTGCCTGATTTCAGTATAAAACTATTTTTTCAATATGAATACATTACAACCTGGGCCACTTTTATTGCATGCAGTTTTGTAAGCATTTTTATATAATATGATCATCTCTATACAGATAAGTATGTCAACTTTACCTTTATTTGTTGGCCAGACCTCCAATGAAAATATTGTTTTGCTTTCTTTGTGGGTTCTTATGGGTAGGATACCCCCGTGCTTTCCTATTATTTAGACTAATTTAAGAAAGTAGAATTTCCTAGTTTTATTTTGAACATAAGTTTATATTTAAGGTTCTAGCAGTTTCAGGTCCTGATTTAATTAACCTTGATGATTATGAAATGAACCAGATCCTATAAATGAAAACATAAGAGGAACACATAAGGGGAACAAAAGAAGGTTGTTAACTTACTAATAGAAAGAGGTAGGTGTAAGATTTGCCCCTGCTGAAGAAGGTCCAAGATCCCAGCTCCGGTTTGACAGAATAACAATGATTAAGTTTTGGAAGACTTACTCACAAGTACCAGAAAACCCCAGAAAAACCTACAATCAATTATGACATTCAAATCAGAACACAAAGTACCCATGGACCTATTCCCAGAAGTTCCTGCGACTGCCCAGAAATGTTTTGGTCTGGAGACCAAACAGTTGCCCCGGTTCTGTAATAACACCATACTATAAAACACAGTCACTGTTTTTGTGTACCAAAATCTGTTGCTACCTTACCCACCATTGTGGAGTTTTAGCTGTAAAGCATTTAGTGTTTAGTAACCAATTTGCCCTGCTAACTGTTGCCATTATCCCGCTTCTCTGTCCTTTACCTTTCATTCATCCAATAGGCCTTGATGAGAAGATAACTGATGATGACTAGGATGAAATATAACAGCTCATAAAGAAGCATCATGTACTACAAGATTTGTGTCATGCATCCAATCTTTTTGAATTGATGAGAATTTCCAGAATGGTGGCCCACTGCAAGAAGGACTGGAAGGTGCAACAGCGCACAAGTTGGTCTTACCTTGTAAAGTGAGGTACCAATCAAAATCACAGGCCAGCACATAGATCATCTCTTGAGCTGTACTTTAAAATGCAAATCAGCATTTTAATTAGCACCCTCAACTGTCAGAAACTCGGCTGCTGAGAAGTCAGCTCCTGTTCCAGATGATTAATTACCCTAAGGATCTCACCTCTGCCTCTTTATCTTCCCCATAGCATACTCTGTGTACTTAACTTGTGTACCTTCCATGACTTGCTAACCATTATACCCTTCAGGAGTATATCCTCCACAGGTAGCAGAGCGTGCCTGCAGCACCAGTAAGCACACTTCAGAGACCTCTCTGCTAAACTGTTCCAACTGTTCTTGCTATAGCTAAGTTACGTACCACCTGAGAGAGGGGGAAAACCTTCTCCAAGTTTCCTGAGAACTCCTCTGGCACCATTTTACAGGTGAGAGTCACAGGGAAATACATATTGGCAGTAATTAAAGCAAGAACCAGAATCAAATTCCTCTCCCTTTCTTCCTCCTGTCCCTACCCGTAGCTGATTTTTCTTTGGTAGGCATACAAGCCAATGAGTTCTGGTGTGTTGCAGCCAGGACCACGATCTAGGTGAGCGAGAGACTGTAGAATCTGTTCATGTCTAGAGCATGTGCCAAGCAAGAGAGGAGGGCAATGGGAAGTATAGAAAGGTATTGACAGCGGTGTTATAATTTTTATTTTTAATGGAGAACATCCCAAATGGCAGAAACACCAGAAGGAAAGGATTAGCAAGGGTATAAAGTCTGTCAACACAAACTAAAATTAATCCTGGCAAGGAAGTATGAGTTTCTACTTCCATCCTCAAATTCAGTGACATTTCAGCTCACTCGGCAGACATTGCCCCAGAGACTCTGGGACATCTTAGCATCTTTTACAGCAGGGTGCTTAAAGCCAGTGAAGGATTAATTTGTTTCAGCTGGTATCGCAAAGGACTATGAAGAGATAACTGAAATAGTTGTCATTGAGGGAACACTTAGAGCTATGGTGCAGTGGCAAAGGACAGTCCCTCACTATTTTTTAAAATCATTTAGCTGAAATCAGATGGTCTTCAGAGCTAGTGAGCAGGTATGCTTGACTATACTACAAGAAATGAGAATAGATTATCTATGAGGTAGGATCAAAGCAGACTGAGAGCACATATATGTCCGGTCCTGGTCCTGCTTTGCTTCTTCCTACATCAGCTAAACACAGGACTCATCCCTATAGAATTCAGCAACAGTATCTTGTGACACTGGGCCACCAATTTGCCCTATTTAACATTACAAAATAGATGTAAACTGTACCTTTAGGAAATCGTGCCATGTGCTATTGACAAAGATCAAAGCATGACTTCTGGGTCACATGTAAAAATCTCTAAACAAAACCTTAAACCAGTTAAGAAGAGCATGAGCAAGCTGCTGTTGCAGAGAGTAAACAGGAGCAACTTTTTGTTGCTATTTCATAATGTTTTTAATAAGCAACCATTTGAAGCACAGGATTTTACGATGAAAAAGCAGGAGAACCATGTTTCATTAAGAGCATTACCTTATGTAATCAGAAACAGCACCAACTAGATCAAAGTTATGGCTGTTTATTGATTAGTCCTCTGTGTGTGTTTAATCAGCAACTGGCCTATTCCACGTGGACTGAGGATAGTAAATTAACACAGACACTCATCTGTTCTTGGAAATATCATGTTGCTGGACATTAGGAGGTTCTTTAACTGAAGTGCAGTGTTCCTAAACTGAAGTCACATGACCATGGTCTAAACTGTCAGCAAACAGAGGATTACAGATGTGCTAATTAACAACTAATGAACAAGCAAACAAAACCTTTTTGTATTATATGATTACACTCTTAGTCTTGATGGCAACCTTAGCCCTTTCTTTTCTTACAATTATTCTCTGCAGCTAATGAAACCAAAGTAGAGCTTCAATTGAATTTCTTAGGCTCTGTATTGTTGTTTCTACACTGTTCCAGTTGTAAGATTTTTATTGCTTAGGAAGACCCAGAAGGGACTATAAAAGTTCAAACAGCAAAAAAAATAAAGTGAAAAAAAAATAAAAATCAGTCTTAGTCCCTTTTAAACAGCTTTATTCTGAACAAGGCATTCTACATGTTCATGTGCTTTGAAGATTGGTCCAATCTCTATCTTAAAAGGCAATGTAGCTGATCCATAGAAAACGTTCACCCAGGTTTTATCAATCTGTGTTATAGCTCTCATACCAGAAAGCTCCTTTAACTACCCTAGCCATCAGCAAGACAGTGCACTGAGCAGTCTGCATGTCCGTAAGATACCTATGGCTCACACTACAGATAGGAACTCTCACACAAGGACCAGAAAAGCTCATTAGAAGCTTGACAGAAGACCTAGGAGTCTTGTTCCAGGAATCAAGTTTCCATCATTACATGGCATCAGCACAACAGCAGGTGGGCAGTACCATCAAGGCCAGCCTGGCACAGTACCCTGACCTATGTACACTGCAGGTCTGTAGATGCTTGGCGCTCACATTTTCCAAGCTTATGCTCACCATCCTGCACATGAGATAAGTCTGGACTTGTTGAGGTTCACACCTGTATTTATATAGGGTACTCGTAAGACAGAACCTATCATTAAGCTGGAACAGGGTGCTCTCGTGATGGTAAGGAAGATCGTAAATGATGAAATCTCTCTTTTTCCCACAGATGTAGAATATTCAATTTTCTGTGAGTTCAAGGGCAGAGACCCTTCACCCCTAGGGCCCTCTTACTCCTAGACATCCTGCATGTTCTCAGCTGGTGCAGTCTCACAAACTAACTGGATTTATATATTTGCTACAGCTCTGTTCTGCTTATGTTGCAAATGCAGTACGTGCAATTCATTTGCAACTGGGTTTTCTTTTCCTAATCTTTACAGAGTTGTTACCCTGGAGGGTATGGTAACAATGGCTTAAACAAGAAATGCCACTTAAACTGTCCAGCACCTCCTGGATTTGCACACAGCTTAGTGAAGACACAGTGGGGGCTACTTTTCCTACTGTGATAGGGATATCAACACTAGCTCCCAACACAAGATCTGGTATCACTCCTACCCTTGTCACATTTATACAAGAGAAGGGTATTTGAACATTTCATAGCCAGAACATGGGCTACAAAGGTGGGGAGTATTATCACTGTTTTGCAGTTCAGGAGCTAAGATAGAGACCACGTGGACTGACCTGCAATGACAGAAAATATGAAGCTGAGCAGGGGTTCAACGTCATCCTAGGCTTATGTTTGTATTTTGGAGAGGATTTTCTTCCTCTTTGGCTGTGTAGTAATATGGAATACCATACTTCAGACATAAAAAAACCCAGCAAATTTATGATAAAAACTCATCACAGACCAAGATCCTTATAACCTTACTGACAAAACCCTTCCTCAGGAAAAGAGTACTACCTGGCTATTACCCAGAGAAGAAAATCAAAGGGACAATTATATTGACCCTGCCCTATTGAGAGATTTTCAGCAAATAACAAATTTAATGTAATCACACCTATGGCAGTGCTTTGGATCAGGGCAAAGGAAGGTGAAAACAGGAAACTCTGAAATTGAAAAGCCAACATTTCCACAGACATAAAACAGCTGGGTGAATCTGCAACAGTGAGGTGACAGCAGTATTAATAGTATAGGCAGCACTTCATTTGGAAATCAAAGGAACTGTGGATATATGGTTAGCAAAATACCTGTAAATCCTGTCTGAATAGAGGGGGGAGCTATGTTTTGTCTTATAAATCAGGATCTTAGTTGCTGTGGTAATGTTCCTTGTATAACTTGTCTACATAAATGAAACTCAATCCCCGTTGTCTCAAGCCACAGAGGATTATAAAATAATGAAAAACAAAACTAAACCGAAGCAACCCAGTCAACTGAAGCCTTATGATAAAAACTGTAAGTATTAAGTTTGAAAATATTTGGGTACTACTGTATGGGAACACAAACAGACTTGTTGTTTTCATTTCAGTAAGGAAAACAAACTATGGAAATGCTTTACAACTGGAAAAAGTGGCATTGATGTTAAAACAATCATGAGCAGCTGTGCATGTCTCCTGCACCTGCCCCTGGCAGCTTGGGTAGATGCCTTAGAGAAAAAGCATAGAGGTGCTGACTAACAGCTGATGGAGAAGGACAAGGATGGCAGTGAAGAAAGGCTGGGGTGGAGTATTGTAAGATTACAAGACAGATTGAGGCCTGATAATAGACCAATCTCACCATAATCAATCACACATAGTAATTTTCTTTCTTATAAAACTATAAAGCAGTTGAAATCTGTCTATCCTCCGTACTCCAGAAAGAGCAAAACAGAGACATTCGTAGTTTAGTAAATAGCACTACACTACGGCCAATGTTTTACTGACTTTATCACCACATGCAAAGTGTTGCACAAACAGATTGAGTCAGTGCATAATAAAGCAACAAGTTTGTACGGAGTGTAGCTGCCACCCTACAGTAAACAATCCTGCTCTAATCATCAAATATTATGAAGCCCTGGGAACAGTTTTTGGAAGACACAACATAGCACATTTTCCAAATGGCTGGAGTTGTTGGCTGTGGCACGGCACTAGTTCAGGTCCCTCAGGGATATCCGTCTGCTTCCTGACGCTCATGTCTTTCTTAGCTAAAGGGCCAAAAAAAGCAATAGCAAGTGGACAAATGTCAAGATTGTGTAATCAACCACCTTATTATTTGTTCTTTTTTACCTCCTCAGCAAAGAATTAGAGAAGTTAGTATAAAGTGTGCAAGTCGTGAAGGAACATCTTCTTCCTCTTGGGCATGGATTTAACTTTGTCTTACTGTTGTCGGATTTCTAACCATAGAGTTATGCTAATATGCAACTGAATCTTTAAAAGAAAAAGAAAATCCCTCTACTACACCCCTCTGTAAAAGGCAAAACTTCCTGTCTTTACACAGTATAACCAAGATGTCTCTATTGCACTGATCAGTGTTTGTTATTAATTATTGAATTATCTCACCACTTAATTGCCTACCTCTCTGAATAATTACATCTAGGAGGCCAGTAAATACAAGCTTGTATGTATTTATCTCATATTTGCACCTGACTAGTAGTTTAAGCATGGACTCCTCCCATGGTTGAGCTGACATGGCATAACATGCTTTGCCATAGTAATTGAATCAAGACGGCTGAAGGAATTGGGGTTGTTCAGCCTGGAGAAGAGAAGAATCCAGGAAAACCTTATTGTGGCCTTTCAGTACTTAAAAGGGACCTATAAGAAAGATGGGAAAAGACTTTTTAGCAGGGCCTGTTGCAGTAGGACGAGGGGTGGTGGTTATAAACTAAGAGAGGGAAATTCAGGTTGGGTGTGAGGTAAATATTCTTTCCAGTGACAGTGGTGAAAATACGGTAACAGGTTACCCAGAGAGGTGGTGGATGCACCATCCCGGGAGACATTCAAGGCCAGGCTGGATGTGGTTCTGAGCAACCCTGCTCATTGCAGGGAAGTTGGACTAAATGACCTTTGAGGTCACTTCCAACTTAAACTGTCCTATGGCTCTATGAAAAAGTTGGCTTCCTTCAGACTGTCATGGGTGCCATCCATGCCCTTCTCACCTTGAGATGCAAAATTTCCTAATTGTCCCTAGATGATCACTAGTGTCTCCATCTGATGGCCCACACAGACTTCCAGTACACACAGAGCTGTACACACAGACAGCGCTCTAAGTGGTTGGCAACCTCTTCCAGCTGACTTCAGACTGTTGATTTTGGGTCTGCAAGTTAGAGCCAACTTGAGGTTATGTCTCTGCTGCCCCACTCGGAATAGAGAAGTGGAGACAGAGAAGTATAGGCTTCCTTTCCCTCCCCCCCCATCTCTTGAATTGGAATACATAGAATGCAAGAGCCCCTTGGAGCTGTGTATAACCCAAATTCTGACTGAATGGAGGAAATGAGTATGCTGCAACACTTCACAGCTGAGAACAGCAGAGACACCAGTAGTAGAGCAGAAAAGGACAAGAGAACCTATCTAGAAGTGCCTCTACCTTTGATTATAAAACCTGCCCCTATCCCCAGGTCCAACACAGATTAGCTTGGTTGGCTGCTTGTGAGGGGGAAGGTGGGTGGCATTTCTGAGCATGCTATATGCAGTACAGCTTTTTTCTTCTGTTTTTTGAAGCAGTTAGAGGAAGTATAAGCTAAAGGAAAAAGGCCGTGGGGAGAAATATTTGTAGAAAACATTTTGTATAAGCTTACAGCATTATTTAAAAATGTATGAGACAAGCAAGCAGAGACCTAGATAAATGCTAAAGCTGCGTTATCAAAATGTTAATAGGTAAACTTATGAACAAAAATGCTGTGAAATGAAGAACTGGCTTGTTTTTTTTAAGGTAGATGTTAATAATGGTCCCTGCCTCAATCCACTGCTAGCATGTTTCAGGGCTCAAAGCTGCACGTAACTCTGAGCTCCATAACTCATCCCATTTGTCCTTGCTTCCAGACAGAGTGCAGGTCAGTTCGTGGTCAACAGTACTGAAGGCAGCTGACACATCCAAAAGAATCAGAAAAGACACCTGATCTTCATCCATCATTGACAAAGACTGTGAGCCAACACAAATATGTGCTGTGACTTCTGTATCAAGTGGTTTGTAAATAAGTGTGCATTATGGACAGGATTTCAAGTGAGCTTCAGTGCTGCTCTTTCCAAAAAGAAAAGCAGACTAAAGCTAAAGTAGAGCACTAATGTGTGCTGACATGAACTTACGCAAATTCAGTGCTCATAGCATATGAAGAGTAGGATTATCTGGCCATCCAGTGAAGGATGTGGTATCTGACAGAGGATTTCAAACCAGTTCCTGCAGAGCAGAGATATTTAAGGAAACAGCCAAGATGAAAGTCATGTATGCCACTGTATAGAAGAGTGTCTTGTTTTAAGCTTGGATTTATTAGGTGCTCTTGCTGTATGAAACAAGTCCAGAAACACTGAGTTTCAGTCTCTCAAATCAACAATCATGTAGAGAATTTTCATGCGGCCCAATAATTCCCCACATCATTCAGAATTCATGTAATTCAGGAACTTAAGGGTATTCTCTGCAGTAGTCCAAAGAAGGCTATTGTGCAATTGCTACAAACCGAGCACAAGGGACACAAAGACAGGGAGGCAGTTGTCAGTGTGTACTCTAACAACAGAACACAGATAAAAATATTCGACAGGGCCCAGATAAAAATACAACCCAGACTGGTAACCCTAACCTTCCCCTCACACCTACTCTCTTCAATTCCTTCTGTCCCAGGTTTCAAATCTGCCAGTCCTTCCTGCGTAAAACTCCTCAAACACCTTTTGCATTAAGGGTTCCCTCTGAGGCTGTCTTTTCCAAAGGTTTGTAGTTCCGAAACACCTTCCTTCCATACCAAAGCCACTCATCTTCCTCCCCAGCTCTCCTTGCTTAGATTTACTCCACCTCTGACAATTATTTTCCCATACCTTTCACTAACCCAATCGACCTGTTCCTGCAGAGCGAGCCCTTGCAACCCCCAAATTTCCAAATTAGAGATGTAAGGCCTTCCTAATCCTTTTTCAACACCAAATCTCATTTCCCATCTGCCACCATTCTTCTCCAAACCCTTTATCAAGTATTTTCACAGACCTTATATTCCCTCTCTATTCCCATTGCCTCTCCTGCAGCCCCTGAGCTCCACACCTCAGCTCAGTGTTCCCACTCTGGTTCCCATCTCCAGAGTGGTGCAGTTCATTTACAACCTATTTGTTAACTCCCTGTTGACTGCCACTAGCCTGTTTTCTCATCAATCTCTGCCTCCAGCTGAACCCTCTGCTTCCTTAGACCATCCTCAGAGAAACTGTCTACAGATCCTGTACACAGAATTCATTCATCATAAATGAACCCAACCAGGACTCTAAGAGTAGAGGAAGATATGTATACTATAGTTGAACTACATTTTTTATATACAACTACAGCACTGTATATAAAAGCTTAATATTTAATTGGTGTTTTAGTGCTATTGTTTTTAAACAATAACCTGAAAGTTCATTCAGTTCACTTTCTTTACATAACAACAACAACAACAACAACAACAACAAAACAACAAAAAAGTTATCCCAAAGTTATCATAAAGAATAAACACAAGGACAGGGAAAACATAAGGATGAAAATAAATACTTTTCAAAGTAGAGAATGTCACTAGTTATTTCTCAAGGAACACAGAATATAATTAACAAAAGCTACATATTTTTGTTATTATACAGTTTTTGAGCCTCTACACTTGCCCATATACTGTTTGATTACATCTCTGTTTCTATTTTGGTCTGAAATATTCAGAATTAGTGTTTAAGTATGTATCTCACTCAGCACCGACAGATTCATTTTAAACTCGCAACTTGCAATTAAAATAAATATATTTCTGATTTACACAATATTAATTATATTGTAATGGTAAGTACAAATAAAATCATATAATACAATAAAGATTTTTGCTGTTATGTCAGAATAATTACAGGGCAGTAAAAATTATGTGTTTGATTATATGTTCATGAAATTCTACTAACCAAGAAAAGAAAAGAAAAATTGGAAAGAAACGCATTGCAATTCCAAAACTCCTGTCTTACTGATAACAAACAAAACTTAATCTAAGAAGCTTTCAGTCATGCTATAATTCTAGAACTAATGATGTCTGGCTGGAAACTGGAAATAGCTCAGAAACAGATGTTCATAGGCATGTACACTTTGGTCCAAGAATGAAGTGTACATTAATGTCTGATAGAGCTTACTTTTTTTTAACCTAGTTTCCACTGACAGCAGAAACTGTAGGTTTTGTGTATCCCTAGAGCTGACATGGACTGAGCAATTCAAAGTCAATCTAATTTATAAGCATGATCAGGTTGCCTAAAGGGCATATTCTCTATCCTTCTAGGTTTATAAGCCAAATCCAGTGGGTGTGAGCACACCATGTAAAATGAATGCTACAAGATTATACTTACAACTTTGCATTAAAGTATGAAACCAATTGAAGAGTCTTTTCCAGAACTGACTAAAGGAGCAGGGTTCTACATTTGTGGTCTATTGTGGTCTACATCACTAGCCTCCAGGTAATCTGGGAGCACCAGAAGAAGCAGTTCCCTCTTTCCAGCACATGCGGGATGATCACTACCACCAGGAAAGCAGAAGCTGTTTCATTCTTCAGCGAGTGGGAACCCAATTCTCCTTCTGTTTTGATATTAAGTATTTGCTGGATAAAGTGAACGAATGTTCCTGGGAATGGTTACCAAAACCACTCAATCTCTCTCCTTCCTGTGATGTCTACTTTATAGCCCCAGTTTTCAGGATTGAGCCCCTTATTTTGCCCTCTTTTTGATTTTATTGGTCTGTTTCTTTTTTCCTGTGAAGTCTTCCATCTTCAACTCAAGAAGATGAAGTAACAACCTGCACCTGAAGAGTTATGATGCTTAGTCAGAAAAGTTAAAGACCTGATTTTGAACTTTCTCAGTCTAGGTAAGGAAGGCCTAATGATCAAATTTCATGATTCTTGCAAGTACTAGAAATGCTATCTTATCATATTATGAAGAAACGGAAAAATTCTCTTCTGGTTCCTTTTAAAAAATATACCTAACTGTTTTTCCAGTAGGAGACTGTTCATGTTTGCTAGGAATGTTCTGAGAATATTTTACAAGTTAAAGAGAGATTTAGGGGAAAATTCCTATTTCTGAAACCTGATCAAGTGTTGTACCAGCTGCTGAGCTTCTCATACCGGGGCAATCCGAGATGGGCTGCACAGAACTGAATTCTCATAATAGTAATGTTTAACATCAAACAAAAAGGCCCCTGGTGAGTTTAAGGTATCTATATTGGGTTCACTGCAGCTGAGCAGAGAATTTGGGGATTATAATTACACTCAGCTACCACCCATATTTCTCCAGCACTTCCTTAGCTCATTGTTGGGCTAACCCCAAGTCCTTTTGCAGATCTACACTTGTTTCGATTTTTAATTTTACTTTTAATATTTTTTACTCTCAATGTTCCAAAATCTCTTCCAGATCACTCTCGAAAACCCACAATGTTGAAGTGGTTTTCTCCTTTTTCTCTCCATACTTGGAGGGGAGACAGGAGTTCAATAACATAAGAAGGCTTTGTAAGAGGGATCAGGAGATGCTGTTGCAGCAATTTACCAGTTCTGGATGAATATTCACACTGTCTCCTCCCAAAAGACAGAAACTCATGATGAGGCAAGAAAAACCTCTGCAACTGGGTAGGGAAGAGTGAAAGGAAAGCCCTCTGCCAGAACATTTTTCCACAGTGAGGAAAAGATCACAAGTCACTGACTCCATCTCTTACCTTCTGTCAGGGGAGCACATGAGGACAAGACGACTTTCTCTCCTTGTGCCCAAGGTGCTGGGATTCCCTCTTGTCCTCAGGCTGAGACCTGTAGTCTCTATGCAAAACTATTCCAGCTGAGATGTGGTTTCTGACAGTTGGATTGACAACTGTCCACTGGGAAGTGACTGGAATGTCAAAGATGTTACACGAGGAGTGACAAAGATCTGTCAGGTAACAATTATCACTGAGTTCTTTATCCACCTTTCTTCCAGTTTGCAAAATATTTGAACTGTGAAATATCTTGTAATTGCGTACTTCCTAAGCGGGAAAAACTTCATTTTTCTCATTTTTATTCCATGTGCTAATGTCTCCTTCCTGTATTCTTTTCTTGCACCCCCAAGCCTTGCAGTAGTAATTTAAAAGTCAAGTAACTAGCATTAATCGTGGACCACATTCTTTCCAACCATCACATCCACATTAAGGGACCTAAATTTGGGGCAGATTTGGCCCTCCTGTTCAAAATCTTACATTGGCAAACAGAGCTTTTATAGCAGCTCCCACACAGCCTATAGCAAACTTCTGAAATAAAGCTAAAAGTCTTTTAAAAATCTGTTTTGCCTAAACGGCACCTTCAAATGAGGTCATTGTTGTTGATACTAAAAGAAACAGTGTGAGTAAAGAACATTACATTGGGATATATCACCAGAGTCCCCATTTCTTAATCTGCTTAAAACCTAAAGAAAACTATTAAAAGGTACCACCCTGAAACAGAAACTAAATCATCTCTGCAACAATTATCACTCACGTCTGTAATGCTTTCCAAAATAAATAAATAAGGAAATATCTATCAGGGCCATGATGAGCTGCAAAGTAATTTTCCATTTGTTACCTCACCAAAAAAGATTCTGGAGCTCTTCCAATAAAAGTTAAATTAAATGTTCTATAAATCTCGGTGAATGGTTTGCTTTCATTTCAATACAAGAAAGAATTCTTCTAGTACTAGTCATGAGAATAAGCATGCTCTGGAGTGCCCACTTCAGATAACACTCAAATTCCTCGCTTTCTTGCTTTTGATTCAGGTAATCCTGACCCAGTGGTGGCCTGAGCACCTTACTTGAGTAGCTCATTCCCATTCAGTGATGATCTGATTTGAAGAGCTTATTGTAAAGATGTTCCATGGCCCATCAATAGCTTCTACTCAAAATTGTGGACTCTCTAGAAAGACCTGTCCTCTTTCTGCCATTCAGCCAGGTTGAGCAGAGCTCTGGAGCTGGGGCAACTATCAAGTGATTCACACCAACTATTTAGCAGGTCACTTATTTGGTCACTTAAAATTATGCCTGTGCATAGGCAGAAGATTCAATTGCACCAACAGAACTTGATGATTAAAGCTGGTTTATCCAGCACCCACATTTTTTACTACCTAACATCTGAATACCTGCCCTGATCTGTTGGCTATTTACACTGATACATGCACTGTGAGACTTATGTGATGTAAAGAGCTCTGCTCTTAATTAAAATTTCCTTGTATCAATCCTGAAGCATGGTATCCTATTTTTGTTAGGGCCAGCAGCATGCTAAAATGGGAGGCAGGAATGGGAACGTCCTAGACAGAGTATCATCTTGAATCAAGAGTGTTGTTATGTGCAAAGCATGACCACACATGCAAAATGCTGATTCTATCCAAACCCATAAAGCCTGACTTTAAGCTGATTTAGCTCCCTCTTTTCTGCTCCTTGCTGAGTCATCACAAGGCTTTCTTGTCCAGGATTAGACCTAATCCTTCTGTGACATCATCTTTTACACTGAGTAATGTATAAAGTGGGGGCTGGACACTGATCACAATAGTTTCCACAGATTTGTAATTCATAGAATACACAAGACTGTTCTTTCCTGCATGTGTTACTAAACATCAGGCTTCTGTTTTCTTTTTCTAATTTCTACACAACAGCTGGATGTAGTTTGTTCTACTTTGGTATTTTTTGCAAAGCAATATGTAGCATAGCTCAACATATGTAAAAAATATGGCATTTTGCTTTTTCTACACAATACTTGTATTTCTGCTTAATTTCTGCTACCTTAATTCCAACATATGGAAGTCCATCACTTGACGTAGATGCCTTACTTCATGATAACTTCATTCTTCCTCTCTTGATGCTTCTGTTGCTTATTTTTCTCATTTACATGCCTCCTTTTCCCACGATTGCCTCTTTTTCTCCATAAATCCCCTTGATTCAAGATTCTCTCATTCTTCTGTTCTAGCTCCAGCATTCATTTCTTCTTTCTTTCTTTCCCTTTGATCACCTTTCTCCTCCATTTTCCTCTTCTCCTTTGCTGTCCCAGCTCCCTTACTATCCCTCTCTGTCCCTTTCCATCTCCTACACCTGGCCTTTCCTTTCTCCTCTGCAAGAATCTCCTTCCTATTTCCTCCTTCCTCCACTTTTGCCTGCTCTTCTGTGTATCATTTTTCCTCTCTGATGTCTTTTCACAGAATTGTTAGGGCTGGAAGGGAACTCTGGACATCATCTCCTGCAACCCCCCTTCCAAGGCAGGGCCACCTAGAGCAGGTTTAGACAGGGACACATGCAGGTGGGTTTTGAATATCTCCAGAGAGGAGAACACTCTCACTGCTCTCATTCCTTCATTTCATAGAATCATAGAATAGTTAGGGTTGGAAAGGACCTTAAGATCATCAATTTCCAACCCCCCTCCCATGGGCAGGGAGACCTCGCTCTAAACCGTATCACCCAAGGCCTCGTCCAACCTGGGCTTGGACACTGACAGGGATGGAGCATTCACAACATTTCAGTTTACTTCTTCTAAGTCCCTACATCTCTTACCATTTCTAGCTCTTGTTGCTCTACCATTTAGTTTTTCTTGGAGGTTTTGGTGGTTTCCTTTCTTCTTCTTTCCTCCTCATTCTATAAGTGATTGGCCAGTGTTACAGGTTTTATAAATTCTGTGTGAACCCAAAGAAGAAAAATACCTGTCCTTCAAGTTGCAGACACTGGAGATTTGTGAACAGAAAGATCTCAGCACCCCCTCAACACAATATCTTTACTTTAAGTAGAAAAACTCTCAAAACTTACGAGGCAAATGGCATCTCTGGACATGTAGAGAGGTCTGAAAAGGCAGAGAAATTCCCAACAGCAACCAGCAAACCCAGGAGAAAAGCCGCCAGGAAAGCTAGGAATCAGAGAGCTGGTAATCCCATAGTATTCACAAGTATCTTGGACAGAGGGTTGTGCTGCAACTTTCAGTCACAGCTCAGGCTCTCCTCCAGGTAGATGGAGTCATCTCTTTGAACAAGAGATTGAGCACATCTCTTGTTCCTGCCTCTCCACTTGAAAAGCTGGCAATCATCTCTAGACCTGCTGGAACCACTCTGTCTAATGCAGGCCAGGTCCTGCTCTCCTTCAAGGACACTCATGATCATGGCTCATGATCAGCTGAGCATCTATAAGGACACTCAACTTTCCAGTTGGTCAGCCCTGATCTGTGCTGATACTTAAGTTTTTTCCTTCCACATGCATTATATGGCATTTCCCTCTTCTTGAAGTTCTTTAGGTTCCCCCTGACCTGTTTCTCTAGCCTGGCAAGATCCCTCCGGATGGCAGAACACTCACCTGGACTATTAACCACTCCACCTAGTTCTGTATCATCTGCAAACTTCATGAGGCTGCATCCTGTCCCATCATCCCGATCCTTAATGAATGGAATAAAAGGTATTGGCCAGAGAGTTGACCAATAGTTGGCCTGATGTATGTTTCATCCTTTGGCCCCTCCTGGAAGCATTCTGTTGATCTGTATGACTTGTATTAAAATTTATGAAAATCACATGGATAAAAATCTATAACGCTTACTCTTCAGCCACTGTCCTTTGCTTTTCAAAGAATCATACAGAAATTTGTTTGGAAGCTTTTGGCTTTTATGAATCTCATTTTCTTAAACCATGTGAGAAGAAGCTTAAACTTTTCTTAAACTACCTGAAAGCTACCTTAAACTAGCCTGAAAACAGAGCTGTCAGTGCCAATTTTAACCATCTGTATTGATTTTATTATTAAAATATTACTGGATTTTGACTTTTTAGTGTAAATACATATAACAGTACTCAGCAAATTCCTTCTTGCAGTGCTTCAAAATGAGCTCTGATCTGTGACTAGGCTTCCCAAATATGGTGATAATACAACTGATTAAGTAATAGCAGTACTGAAGCAAATTCATTTGGAGATACATTGCTTAAAATCACTTTAGAGTCTATTGCTATTCCTCAGCATGCCTTTCCTAAAGAGTTATTTGGACTTTCACTCAATTAACTCAGCATCCCCCAAAGTGAGTAAGCCTCCAGATGGTCTCTTCTTTGAGAAGGCTAAGATATTTTTACTGGAAGAGGGATGCAATTTCTTTCAGAATGCATCTGTGAGACATTTAGGAAGTTATATTGGTGCTCACAGAATAACGATGCCTGTCCTGAAAAATCATCCTACTCTTTTATGAAAGGCTGTGTTAATTGGCTGCCTACCTAGTGTAGCTGTCTTCTCAGCCCACACTTTTGCCTGAGCTGGGATGAGATGTCAAAAATGGAAGAAAATGAATTATTTAAACCTTCATGAAAAAAATGCCTCCCAATTTTCTTGCCATTATACTGATTTTACATTAGCTTATTCAGTTTACTTTTCATATTAGTGCATTTTATGAAGTTACTCTCTGTTGACAGCACTGTGAAATGTCAACCAGACCTTAGGAGCTTTCTCAGATTTAAAGATGGGTCTTCATTCCGATATTCGGATTTAGCACTAAACTTTCATGGACCTTGAGGTACTCAAATTTATGGCAAAGCTGATTCTGCATCACGAAGTCTGGATCTGAATCAGAACCTTGGTACCTACTGAAACTGCAGACTCCGTAATCACTTGAAAAGCATTGTTCGTGCTGTTCTGCATAGTATTCTGAACCAAGCTGATGGCATTTTTTTGTAGCTGAAAACAGCCTCCAATCTCATCGCATTCTTTATGTTGACAGAATTGATCAAAAATCCTAAAATCCACTCCAACAGCCTTTGGCATATTTAAAAATTTTACACGAATACAACGTTATGCAATTTCCTACAAAAGAGTTAAATTTCCATTGATACTTATGAATGTCAGATAAGACTTGAAAATGTGTGTGTAAAAATCAAGTAATTATCTGGGCTTCTGACAAAAAAATCTAAACAGATTTTTATTTACATTAACTCAAATGACAAAATTAGTGTTTGCATAATTTTTTAAAAAACTGATTCACACCTTTTAAAATGTGGTCTGTTTCAACGTGATTGACAACACAACTAAAAAGCAGAAATACTTTTATCATGTTTGCAGTTAGTTAAATAATATTCCTTTTTAAATTATCTAAATTTACTAGCGAAAATAACTTCCATTTCAGAACAGTATCAATTTAGTATTATAAAATCACAGAATCATAGAATAGTTAGGGTTGAAAAGGACTTTAATATCTAGTTCCAACCCCCCTCCTACAGGCAGGGACACCTCACACTAAACCATCTCACCCAAGGCTCTGTCCAACCTGGCCTTGAACACCACCAGGGATGGAGCATTCACAGCTTTCCTGGGCAACCCATTCCAGTGCCTCACCACCCTCACAGTAAAGAACTTCTTCCTTATATCCAATCTGGTGCTTATTTCTGAGTAGCAGTGCACTCAGCCTATTAGTGGGTTTAAACATCTATCCACAGCAGTTAAATGCCTAACAGTGTCCTGCCAGGAGGCTAAGTACTTAACTGTTAGGTGCTTTAGTTACTTTTGTTTATCTGGCCTAATGAATTGGCAGGTGCTCTTTAGGGAGATGGAGAGCTAGGATATTCACAGGGATCATTGGGAACTCAGCATTCCCACTGGCTAGGCCAGTTACCAGAGTAAACATCTCTCCTCAGTAATATAGAATTATTATTTGTGTTTCAAATAAGCATACTCTCCTGCCCTTCCACATACTTTGCATTATTCTATCCTATTTTATGCTGCTTCTCCACAAGGCATGTGATCCACTCTTCCAGCCATGCAACTGCAAGGTAGAGCTGTAACTCCAGACAAGGATGACAAGCCAGTAGGCTGCTAATTTCATACCTTTTCCTTTCATTTCCCTTCCCCTTTCCCTTTGCCTTTGCCTTTGCCTTTGCCTTTCCTCTTTTTTTCTTTTCTCTCCCATCAGGAGTTCAGCAGTGGCAATACATCTGCTTTTGGCCAGAAGTGGTTTGGCACTGTTCTCTGGCCAGATTCCCAAGCCTCTGTAGCCCAGCAATTATTCATGAGCAAGTCTCTTGTGATTCGACTTCTCATGGATATTTGAAAATCATAAACTAACTAATCCCTGCTTCACAGCTGATCTTTGGATGCGATACCCTGCATCATCACTCTGTACTGGAGAGAGAGAGCATGGCTCATTGCAACAAAATATCAATGACTATCACCTCATGGTGACAGAGCCTAAATTCTGGGTTTGTGTACTTACAGTTATGAATCTGTAGGACTCTATGCATGTCTGTCATTCCTTTCCACCCCAATGGTAGGTGATACTGATGTGTTTGTCAGGAAGACACTGCATTAAAAATGAAATACCTATGTGTTCTTGGGAGTTTTTGAAGAACCACGTCATACTATGGGTGCAGGCTCCACAAAGCAACTTTCTGAGCTATGCATAGGAAGACTGAGTGCTCTGAGGTTCGTAAATGCAGTGTGAATACAACAGAGGGTAATCTACTCTGCCTGGGAGAAACCATGGCCAGTGCAGATTGCTGCAGGTAGGATCATTGGGTATATCGGCTGACGTGCTCCAAGACAGCAGAAAGCACGCCAGACATTACCTTCTGTAGAGACATCGTGTTAAAGAATTTGTGCCTAATTCGCTACTGGAAACATTGTAATAGGACAGGGCAAAGGAAGGTTTCTTGGTCAACAAGAAAACAATTCCATGATTAGTGTATGAAGAGAATTTATCTTGCATATGTCTCCCATCTCGTGAATGGGAAAGGAGGCCTGTCCTGCAAAATTTTCCTGTGCTGACTTCACCAGCTAGACTAAGTAATAAGTGGATCACTTGGTGGAGAGTACGATATTTATTCTGTCCTTTTCAGATCTCATAAATCTAAAATAGCGAACCTAGTGCTTTGTGTTCTCCTTGCTCAAACATGCCTAGAAGGTAGAAAAAAAACATGCATTGGAGAGATATCAGGAAACAACTGGGGAAAAAAAATCTTGCACAACTTCTACATGGAAATACTTGATAAAGCAATGATGCTCTTCTTCTGTGCAAACACTGAGCAAAATCCATGTCCTTTACCTTGTCTTCCAAAACTAATAAAAGAAATTCAGAATAAAAACATGTCCATTGTTTCAAAACAGAAACATTATCATTATACCTTTGGAAAGCTATAGTCTTCCTGGAGGTTCACCTGGCAATTCCAAGGTACTCAAAATCACACTGTAACAAAAGAGTATATGAAAACAAAAACAACTTCCTCATTCAAGGGCTTGTTTCATACTGAACCTATCCCCAGTGTGATCTGGACATGTCTCAGGGCTGCTTAAATCCATGCTGAATGGCCAGTGTTCCCCACCATGTCCCCTATAGAAAATGCCCAGAATATATAGGCAAATCTTCCTCTCTGCGCAAAAAAGTTGTAGCCAAATGACAATGTGCAGCCAGAAAAAATCACATTAGCGGCTGATGGCAGAGCACAACGGGCTCTGAATGGGGCTAAAGTTGCTGCCTGCAGATTTTATAGCAATAGCTGTGGAAAGCAAAGTTCCAAAACTAACTTCATATGACTAAAGGTCTCTCTCTCATACATTTAACGAACCTCCTGGAACGTGGCACCACCCAAGTATTAGGCATGTGTTGCTATCAAGCTAAGAGCTTGAGTAAACATGAAAAAATCACAGATAAGCTCATTCTGACTTGTGAAAGCCAAAAGTGTGCTGGGATGTAGCAAGGGCTAACTGTGGCATGTCCTGTGATAAGGAAGAGCTTGTTCTGGGAAGGGCCCTTCATTTCAGTTTGTTAATTTCCTTTCTCTCCAGCCCTGGCAATAACAAGGGTGTGAAAGGCCTTTTCCAATTTGTACTGCATGTTTGGAAAATGTCTTATGTCTTCACTGATTCAGGCAATCCCAGGGTGTGGATGGCACTTTTACCATCAGCTCTCGCCAACACTCTCCCACTGTTTCAGTGTTTTCTGCCACTCTACATCCTGTATTGCTGGGTAAGACAGTCCACTGTCTCAACCCATATTATATTCATATCCCTGCCAAGGGATATGAAAAAAAAACACTTAAAAGGAAATTAAGTTGGAAGAGAATTGATGGGATCTCTAAATACAGTGAAATCATTAATGCCAGCCATGCTAAGACAATTCCTAAATCAGCTGCATTTTTAGTGGCCACATTCTGGTCTGTTTATACTTATGTAGATCCAGATAAAATCCTTGGAACAGAAAGGAATTCCTGTGGAGTTACATCACAGTTAGGCAGAAACAGAATATACCTCTTTGTTTAAATTCCTCTTGGTCTCAAGAGTACAAATGGGTTGGGAAGACCCTTTTTTATGCTTATGAAGTCAATGGAAAAAGTAATCCAGAAAGACAAAGGTTTCTTAGAACTCATGAGTAGCCACCAAAACCATAAATAGGGTACTAGCAGATTATAACTTTTTGAGTTATATTCTCTTGGGAGAAAAAATCAAACACCAACAGAGCAAAAGGGAAAATTGGAATCATCTAGTTTTCACTGTGCTTAATAAGCTTTCTTTGTATTTATTTTCACTTGGAAACAAGTTGTGCTTTTGACTTTATAATACGTAAAATATATCGTAAACTCATCTGTGTGAGAGCCAACATTTCCCCACATTCTACATACCAACAAGCATGATGAACTGAGAGCTACCCACTGGAAGTGATGCTTTGCATCATAGAATTAATAAAGTATCACTCTTTCTCTATATACAAGGCAGTACCAGCTTTCACCGTTTGTTTAATATTTTTATTGAGACAGAAGACTAAAAGCTGCCTGGCATAATGTCTTTAAGGACAGAAGAATGGGGGGAATGGAGATCATTGCTGCTGGAATGGGACAACCTATTTCACAGTGGCAAGGTAGAAGAGGGAGAACTGAAAGCCAACAGCTTCTTCTGTGGCTCCCATGCTGCACACAGCAATGCTGCCTATGAGTTGTCAGTGACTAGAAGTCCCCAGTGATGTCAAGTTGTGAAGAGAGAGGTGTCACCATTTTTCCAAAGGCATAAAATGAGCAAGCATAATCTAAAGAAAGGTTCACCACAACACAGGACGAAAGCATCTGCAGGGTTTCAGAGGCATCCTTTGCCATGGTGAATGCAAGTTGTGAGAGCACAGTAATCAGGGGATTCTCCATCTCCATGGCCTGCTTAGTCCTGAAGAGGATCCAAAGTCCCTGACTATTATGCAGAGCTGTCAGATCTCAGCTTTCCTGCACAAACCAGCCAGGTTGCTGTAGTTTCTAGTATGGCTAGCTAGTATGCTAGGGAGACCAACGTATGCAATCCATGCAACAGGAAAAATTTTGCTGTGCCTTCCCCTGTCCCACTGGTCTTGGTTGCCCAGGGCTGAAGTGTCTTACCATGAACAGAACCAAATACAATCCCAAACCATGGGACTCAACCACAAAGATTCGGTATTCACAGCTTGGTTTCATCTCCAGTCCTCTTTCTGTTCCCAAAATATGGACATAGTCAGTCTGGAGTGGTCACATCTGCTCAGCTTAGCTCTCTGTCCCTCCACATCAGAGTGATCCATCCTCGCTGCCTCGGAGGGATAACAGTCCCAATCTCACAATACCCCCCAGAAACAAGCCCAGGTCCCATCTGGGAGGGTGCTGGGTGGCTCAGTCAAACACATGCCATGGGCTGGTCTAACAGACACTGTGGGCAGTCACAGGAGGGCACCCTCACAGTGGCTGTGGTCATTTCATTGGTACGCACATGGCCTTTCAGAAGGCAGTGAAGGCAGGAGGGATTACAGGATTCTGCAGTAACTGCACTGACTTGGGCTCACACTCTGCTAGCTGTAATGGGCAGCTCCTCCTCTGTTTTAGCACCTCAGTGCAGACCAGACTGCACCAGCAAAAGTCCTGCATAACCATGCTCTGAGGAGCCTTGGCTACCATGAGTACTGCTTTTCCCCAGAACAGTCTTCGTCACAATATTTAAGATGATGTAGGTGAAAGACAAAACATTCCTGTTCCAGAGAATACAGCAAGGGAGTAACCTTCCAGAGGAGACAGGGCAATTTTCCTAAAGGCACCCTCCACAACATCCTGTCTGAAAAACAACGATGCAGTCACAACACAACCCCTACCCCGTCCCCACAGAGCAGCCAAGTGACCCTGTCAAGTCTGCTTCTGGACACAGAAGCTGCTCAGGTTTGAAGCTGTGTACAGACGCTGGACTGATAAATGGAGAGTTTTGAAAATAAACAGTTTAAATAAATTCAACTAAGAAAAAGACACACAGCATACATTTCTTGAGCCTTTTTACCAGGTTTCTTGTTTTATTCATTCAGGGCTCAGCAGGCATGCTAACGAATTCCCTTAGTATTGCCAGCAGTCTCAGGAGTTCAGCATTACTAGCAAATGCCGGTACACTTCCAATGTATCTGTGATATTTGAAACAGAGCTTTGGTTATGGACATTTATTTATAGAGCACTTTCACTCCAAACTCCCAAAACACTGACCACAGCCCTTGTTCTGGTACTAACAGGAATGCTGGTTCCTGGATTGAAACCTCTGGCAGCAGCAGCTCTTAATACAGCAGCTCTGTACTACAGTGTGAGACAAGCAAGGAATAATAATGTATCCAACTAAATTACATGCAAATGTCAGTTAGGCAAATATAGCTACCCAAATGGAATTTGGACAGAGCCCTTGTGTTAACACCTCAGTTCTTGGCCAAAGTGCTAAAGCACTTCTGAAGGTTAAGAGAGGCCAAGAACTTGGTTTTACAGCTCATCCAAAAGCCCATAATGTTTGCGTTAACTAATGGATTATATAACAATTACCATTTTAGCGATGTGTTGCAGCTCTGCTTATTACAAGGTTTCCTTTTTATTGGTAATGGTGCCTGCCTTAAAATGGTCTGTCACTCACTGCTGTTGATTTTCCCAATTCTGAGCAGGTTTAGCCCATTTCAAGTCTTTCAGGCACTCTACTTTCTGTGTCTCTCTCTGATAAGAAGCATTTCTGCAAGAGTCAGTCATTCTGACAACGAAATCAAGACAGATCAGGCAATTTCTCAGAGCAGAGCTGTTAGATGTAAGGAAATGCAGATTCTGCACTCTGGTCTGCAGAAGTTCACTGCAATTCAAGGGCAGGCTGCGTGACCTGCTCGAAGCAGATTTTGGCGAGTCACTCCTTTTTCCGTCAGGCAAGTACAGGTGAAGGGAAGAAATGTGAGCTGAAGAATGCATGCTATTCCCTTGAGCCGCAGGGCGGGTAACGACAAAACCTTGGTACAAGACTGACACCATCTGGCTGCTACCGAGTTTGCAGGCTGGTTAAAAACTGCCTTTATGTTCAAAACCGCTGCATTTCGACCTCCAGTTCCAAATGGGGGGATCCCTTGTGAGCAACCAGCACCACCTGTGTGCACCCTATGGAAGCTGACAGAGCTGAGGGCTCCATAGTGGCAGGAATGCTCCTTCCATCGCTGCTCTCAGGGCCAGTGCAGTTATTTCTATTACTACAGATCCATGATGTTCCCAACTAAGAGCTGTCACCTAGCGTGAGCAGTTTATTGTAAATACTGATCTGGATTCTTTTACATCAGCAGGGTGAACCTCTAGCTTTTGTATTATCTTCTCAGGAACATGCAAGTAAATAAGGTGAGGGGCAAGAATGTTCTCTGAGAAAACAACATAAATCGACCAAGACTTAAGCCAATATACTTGAACACTGCACTGAAGTCAAATTTCTTGCATTCTTAGACTGAAATGCCTGGATAAGCACCTCCAAACAACAGTTTGCAATAGAGATTAAATGTGGCCTATTTACCCAGATGGTGTACTGAGTTTGGATTCACAACCTATGAACTTCATTTTATTTTGATCAGGAAAGAAAAATAAGGTAACCAAAATTACAGTTCTGCTGAATACTGGATGACAAGAAGTAATTTCTCACTTTTCTAACTACTTTTCCCCAGATGCTTGCAGCTTACTTATTTGCATTTTCTTGGAGCAGGATTGCTCCTTCTTTGCACTTTCCCAGAAGGAGTAAAGCTGACTGCTTTCTCAAACTCAGTGAGTCAGAATGAGTCAGACCACAAGGGTGGGAGAGGGGCCCCAGCACAAACTCTGCAGAGGGTTTGAGGAAGAAGAGGGTTTCAAGCCCCACACTCTATTTGTGGAGCTTTTTCCAAGATGCCACAACCTTATCCCTTTTCTCCACTCAGATCAGCAAATAAACTGAATTTGGTCCTTGATGACTGATAGGGTGAATATTTGCAGTTTTGGGGAAGGAGTCGAATTATGTAATAAACAATAAAGAATGTGACCCAAAGAAATCGACATTACAATTACACAGAGGCACACTTGAAAGATGTTACAAGCAGATGGAGAAATAGGATTTTCAAAAGTATGAGGTTTCCTTAATAGGAACTCCATCTGGGGTTTAAAGTTTGCAGCTTTTTCTAGTTTCCATAGAAAACTATTTGCATATCTTAACATAATTCAGATTATTACTGTGTGTCTACAAGTTTTATTAACGGAGTGTTCAAACTCTACCCAGAAAAGGAAGTTTCATTCTTCACATTGTGTAATAGGTTCAAATTTGTGTGTTCCAATCAAAAAGATATTAATTTTTCCTTCCTTGTAATCCTGAAAACTGAGTACAAGAGTAAAGAATTATAAAATCCCAAATACACTTCCCTTCCTAGTAAATGAACTTGTTTCCCAAATCCATCTTGGAAAAGAGCCATCACCAGAACTACAGAACAGAGCTATGTGAATATCTTTTTGTATGGTTTGTTGCCAAAAAATGATCAAATAATGAAATGAAAAACACTTTGACCTGAAATGAACTTTTCTCATTTCTTTGGAAAAACAGATAAATGAGTGCAAATAACTTGGGAAAAGAAATTGAATGGTTGGTTGGGGGTTTTTTTAGGCTTTATGTCTATTTTATTATATTTAACCTACTACAAACGTTTGCATTTGTTAGCATGTGATATTTTTGCTGAAAATAAAGTAAGTAGTTTTAATCATGTTACTAGATTAAATACAAATGCTTCTCCTGGTGTTCTTTGTTCTGTGTCCTGTCCTGGAGGAACTTAGTGTTTGGGACCATGCCCCATTATTAACATTGAAGCAGCTCTGTGAAATGAAGTCAAATGCTGCTATGGGTGTTGTTACGCTGTACACCTTGCTGAAGAGCGCTGGACTGGGCTGGGATGGACTCTCATAGGGAAGCACCTCTTCTCTGTACGGTAGTTCCTTGCTGTATTTATGTGCAGTTTTCTAGCTTCTATCATAATGGGCTAGTGAGAATTTATTAAAAATTCACACAAGCATTTCCATGGCTTCACACTCTGTTCTTATCACAGATGGACCCAAACTGCAAAATCTGGATCCTGAATTAAATGTTCTTTTGCATTGGTATGTCAGATGCAAGGTCTTGCCTTACCAAGGGAGGGGGGAAATAATGAAAAAAAAATAAAAAAAGACATGTTCTTATTTTGAATTAGTTAACCAAAGGAAAAACCCTAGCAAAAGCATAGAAAAAAAACAGTATTCATTTAGCTTTTATGTGATCTTCAGCTCAATGTTTAATTTAGATGAAGGCTACAAACTGCCCTGTCTTCAATGGAGTATTATTATGCATTAATCGCTCTGAGTTACACCTGTCTTTTTTCTTTAGTGAGGAAAATACCCAGGTGTCTGAGCAAAACCCAGTTCCAACCTCAAAAAAAACCCAACCACCCAGAAATATTAAAGGACTGGGTACTAAAACACTTCTCATTTGGTTGTGCTACCAGCACACTGCACATTGTCAGAGACAATACCAAGACAGGATCCCAGGATGACAGATATCACTCAGACCTCTTGTACTGTGGGGAGAAAGAAGGAATTCTGCAGAAGACACTAGTATTTTGCTGCTCTGCATGCAATAGTACAAGAGCACCTCATTTTGCATATGCTGGTTTGTGACCAGGGTCACTACCAACATCCTTTTGTCACATTTATTTTTGGCTGGTCAGTGTGTTATCACATAAGAATGGTAAAATGAAGACCAGTCAAAATGTAGCATAAATAATAACGATGAAAACACTTTAAGTTTGACATGTACCTAAGAGTTTTTCTGTGCCCAGCAATGAGTGGAAGAAGATTAACATGTTTTACAGTGATGCCAGATACCATAACGTCTCCCAGGGACAGTACTAAGAAAGGATGCTCACTCCCAGGGTCCCTACAATTACATCAACATCCTTCCATGGAAGGTTTCATGTTTGGTATTCTGTTAGGAACAAATGTATTTTAAAACAGAGTTGGAAATAAAAAAGATGATTACGACACAATTGTGCAGAAAGAGAATGACACAGAAGACTTCACTTTCTGTGTTACACTCAGCATCTTAACAGATTTCTTAATGGAACTGCTACAGCTGGCTGCTCTGTTTCAGTTTACCTTCAACTATATTAAGATATCCTTCTGTCTCATTCTGAACCGTGCAAAAGGTTAAATACATATGCCATGAACAGTTAAGATTCAGTGGATCACAAAAATTGCAACCAAGGCCAAAACCTTTGGATTGCAATGTCAGCCTTACGATAGTACTTTGTGGCATAAAAGGTATCTGTTTCCATTTCATAAGCATTTTTTATTTGTTATGCTTTTTGTATGTCTTTTGAAGTCCAGAAAACCTTTCAGCACAGCATGCTGCATCACCAGACAACTTTTCCTTTAGAATTTTCTTTGGATATTCCCTGAAGATTGTCATAATGAAATTTGTACTGTTCCATGATTTATGCTTTTTTCCTGTGCCAAACAGATACATACTAATATACTAGGACATATGCTGTCCGTATCATGTCTAAACCAAGCACAAACACACCATCTATTAAATGCCTACAAAGTTTACCGTATTAGATCATTTACATGTTCAAGTGACTCCTCTCCTCCAAATTCATTTCAAACCTAAAGAGATGGCATAAATCCAGAAGCAATCAGAAGGAAACCAAGACCAAGAGATCGATAGGAAATTTTAAATTTAGAGCGTCTGAATCCGAATTGCTGACAAAGATTGCAGGGTCAAAAAGAAAATAGTAAGCTAGTTAATGGCTTTCCTAAGTAAACATCCACGATATTTTTTATCATGCAATGAAGCTTTTTTATATATGTCATCTTCACCCTTTTCCAATTCCCGTCTGTCAGTGGAAATATAATCTTTTCTATACCAACTGATCAAAGTTCTCGAAAGAAAAATGCAAAAGAATGCACTATAGCTACCACTTTTTAAAAGCACAGTTGACTAAATATTGACCATTTGGCAGTGAGCACTGTGAGGATAAACTTCATGTCAGAACATCTTCTTTTTCTTGTTTTTATTTTTAAGCAGTGACTAACTACAGAAGCGGCACCACATTTCTGCTACCATAATTAATGTGGTGACAGCTTTTCCATTATAAATTTCTGTTTTCAGGGATTTATAACTCATCTGTGGAAGACTGTTCCAGGCAAAAACTTTTTGAAGCATAAAGATGAAAGATCACATTAAGCTTCATGTTTAAAAGAAAACTGTACCTTTTTTCTTCAGCACAGCAAGCCAGAAGTTCAAAACACCAGTGAAAGGATAAATGGGTCTGGCCTGCTTTATTTTGGCTTCACACTGGAAGAAGTGATAGACTTTATAATTTTCATAGTAGACATTAATATCAGAAGAACATTAAACTGCTTTTTGAGGCAGCATGGAGGCTGGCATTCACTATGTCTATTTAAATTATTTCCATTCCTTGCAAGACAAGATTGTCTCCCAAGAGTTTCAGAAGTAACAATTTTCATTTAAATTTTGGTTAAACACTGATTTCAGAAGAATTATGATTTTGCCCTTAACAACTTCTATGCAGCAAAATTTTGGTTTCATCAAGGGAATCTTTGGGTAATAGAGATAAATAAAGTGACAGTTTATTTAAATGTTGAGTAGAATAAAAAAATCCTGTATCAAGAAGGTTCAAAAATTTTTAACATGGCCTAAAGTATATTACCTAATCTTGGTGTACTAAACAAAACAACCCTTCTAAAGCACTCCCATGTGTCTTTCTTTGCATTGAGGTCTGCTTTTTGCAAGGCTGGGGAGCTGAAATAGATGGTTATCTATAAAAACAAGAACAGTCAGGGGTGAAACCCAGAGACACAAACTATCAAAAAGAACCAAAGCAATACTGTGTCTATGATGTTTAATAATAAATATTTTTGTAAGTTGTTTCTTCTTTTGTTTTTAAGTATGTGTAGTAGTTTTAATGTTACAGGATACATATAAAATAATGGGTTATAAATCATCAGACCTGACGACATTGTTCCACTTAGCATTTATTTTTTATTTATGTGATGTAAGTTTTTGCAGTCTGTCTCTAATTATAGGAAGCATATTTTTTTCCTGTAGTTCATTTGACTTAATTCACCACTTCTCAACATATGCCATATTTAGGAGGTGATATAACTAATAATGTGTATACAGCCACACAAGTGCTTCCATTTTAGGGCCAACTAAGGAATGTACCTCCTGTAAGCATGAGTTTAAATCTCCTTCAGCTAAATATCAGCCTCAACACACAGCCACAGGCCATCCTGAGCAAGGACCTGGTGTATTTTCGTCAATGGCTTTGTGGAATGACACTCAACACATTTTTGTCTTTTTAATTTTGAATCAGACAACTTGGCATTACACAAGTTAACTTCAGATGGCTTTAATCTTCTGAAGAAACAATGCCAGTAGAATGCAAGGTGAGACAGAGTTCATGCTCAGCCCTGTGCGCGGTGGGTGAATGGTGCCCAGGATTCACAGACAGACACCCAGCCCTCCAGCGCAGCACTGCACCAGTGAGACCTGTGCTGTAGGGGCAGGTCATGCCCAGAAGTGGCTTTGGGTGACAGGGAGTGATAGCTAGTAAGCCTTTCTCTTCAGGGTATCTGCTCAGGCACTTCAAAGTCATGTTGCTGGACTTATTGCAGGGATGCTCTAACAGATGCATATCAAGTCAGTTCAGTTCTCGGTAGGTCTACCTGTCCTGGTCCAGGGCTCACCATGGAAGAGTTAGCGTGGTTCATGCAAGAGAGCAGGAACTGCCAGGCAGGCTGGCATTTCATTGCCTTGCTTCCGCAGGGCTGTCTCTGACTAAGTTTTATTCACACCAGCCTTGTCTGCTGTGCACAACACGTGAAGTATGTATCTCTTTCAACGCTGAGGTGGAGAACAAGCCCCAAGAAGACCACCTGCACAGAGATTAAAGTGTTGCTGTTTGTAGGATATAGCTTCAGTAGGTTTCAGGAGACAGACCTGGTGACAGAGGACAGAGTTCCTCCACTGGGCATCTTCTTGGGTTTGCAGAAGCAGTTCAGGAATCTCACACGTTAATCTTCAGCTCCATGAGTGCAAACTTGAGTTTAAACTTCAGCTTCCATGACTGCGTCTCTTTCTCTAGACTGTCTCACTTTAGCTCTTCTTAGTCATGTATTTGGCTGCTGGTAGTATTCATTTTAACAACTCATCTCTTCCAAAATCAAAATTAAAAAAAAAGAAAAAAAAACAACCAAAACCAAAAACAACCAAACCAAAAAGCACCTAACATGAGATTTTATTTTGGCTGTTTATTTCTACCTGGCTGATTCATTTATGAACTATACGAAAATTCTGCTTCCCAACTGTACTTCATAAGCACAAAATAGATCCACCCTCCAGATGCACATAATCCAAATCCTACCATATCACTTCCCTTCCAAAGACATATGTATTTCTGGGGAATCAGAAGCAGTGACCAGAACAAATCTAAACCACTCACTTGAATTGTAACAGTGATGAGTATATACAAAGTTTGCAGCTTCTGTTGTTCTATAGAAATAGATTATTCAGTTTGTACTCTCACGCATTACAGGATATTATATTTTATTGACTGTATTGGGTTTGTATGCTGAGGGTTTGGTAGTCGGGAGGTGGGGGGGGTGGGGTGGGTAGGGAGCTACCTCAGTGAGAAGCTGCTGGAAGCTTCCCCCATGTCAATGAAGCCAATGACACTAGCTCCAAGATGGACGTGCCACTGGCCAAGGCATGGCCTATCAGCAACGGTGGTAGTGAACCTGAGATAACATAATTAAGAAGGGGAAGAAGTCAATGCCCAGGAGCAATTGCAGCCAGAGACAGGAGTAAGAACATGTGAGAGAAACACCCCTGCAGACACCCACGTCAGTGCAAAAGGAGGGCAGGAGGTGCTCCAGGCACTAGAGCAGAGATTCTCCTGCAGCTCATGGTACAGCCCATGGTGAGACAGCTGTGCCCCTGCAGCCCATGGAGATCCATGGCGGAGCAGATTCCACCTGCAGTCCATGGAGGACCCCACACTGGAGCAGGGGGATGCCCAAAGGAGGCTGTGACCCTGTGGGCAGCCCATGGTGATGCAGGCTCCTGGCAGGAGCTGTGGTCCTGTGGGGAGAGGAGCCCGAGGTGGAGCAGGTTTGCTGCAGGACTTGTGACCCCACAGGGAACCCACGCTGGAGCAGTCTGTTCCTGAGGGACTGCACACATGGAAGGGACCCACACTGGAGCAGCTTATGAAGAACTGCAGCCCATGGGAAGGACTCACATTGGAGAAGTTCATGGAGGACTGAATCTTGTGAGAGGTATCCCACATTGGAACAGGGGAAGAGAGTGAGGAAGAAGGAGCAGCAGACAATGTGTGATGTCCACAACCCCCATTCCCCATCCCCCTGTGCCTCTTGGAGGGAGGAGGCAGAGAAATCAGTAGTAAAGTTAAGCCCATGAATAAGGAGAGGTGGGGGAAAGTGTTTTAGGATTCCATTTTCTTCATTGTTATCCTACTCTGATTTGATTGGCAATACATGAAAGTAATTTCCCCAAGCTGAGTCTGTTTTGCCCATGACAGTAACTAGGGAGTGGTCTCTCCTGTCCTTATCTTGACCCATGAGCTTTTCATTACATTTTTTCTCTCCCCAGTCGATCTGAGGACAGGGGTGACAGAGCCTTTTTGGTGGGTACCTGGCCAGGGTCAACCCAGCACATTGACGTGCTGTTCTTACATGTTTAAATATCTAAACTTAGGACAAAAGAAGTGCTCAAAGCCCCTGGGTTAAGCTGTTTATCACATAAAGTCTTCTACTCTTTCCTTCTCCCAAATGCTGCTCCTGTAGCCAAGCAAGGGGATAATTGTTGCAGCCTGCACTCTCCTGCTCCACCTTTAAATGAGGAGGAGGGAAGTGGGAATGCACAGCTGGATGTAATACCACCTCCAAACACAGAATCTGGATCCAAATCTGAGCTCATCTTTTAAATACTTAAACCAAAATATTCTGAAGCTCAATTAGTGACTGTATTTACAATAAGGGAAATCAAAGTCTCACCAGCATCCAAGGCTCTTGATATGATATAATGCTGAAATAATTTCTATTGCTAACCTTGCCATTATTATCTTCATTTCCTGTGTATACAATAGTGACTTCAAATACAAGTTCAAATATAAATAGCAGGCTCTTATCCCAGGAGCCAGGGTACTCTCACAGAACACAGATGAAGTCAATACAAGAAGTTCCACTATTTTGTTTTTTCCATTGTCTTTGTCATCTAAAATACGTATACCTTTTTTAGTGTGGAGCATGTGAGTCATTTCTGGGAGAAAGTGGTCATAAAAGGCCACTGATTAGCTGTGGAAAATCCTCCACTGGTATGTACATTCCCACAACTGAAATAGTCCTGCCTTTGTTGCCTGTCTTCCCTCAGCTGCCTGGCTGAGGGAGGTAGGATCTGAAACATGTCAAAAGGGATGATCAGGATAATCTCAGCTTTTTCTTTAACAGGTACTGATTAAAGAATTCTGCTGTGTCTTACACTGGGATTTGGTATCCTGAAATCAGAGACCTGCGAACACTCTCCAGCACAACAGTGCAATGCCATGAGGTGCTGTCCTGGGTTCAGCACCAGCATGAGGTGCTGGTTCTGGGTTGCTGGCTGGGCTTAAACCACGACAGGTGCCCACGTTAGTTAACTCAGCTATACTGCTACAGTACACATGCTACCATAGGTAATCACTGTCTAATACTGAGTTTCCATGCATGAATTTGGGACCTGGATACTTTCGGGTTTTCTTATGGCTATGTGTTAACACCATCTTCTCTTTGCCTTGTCTTCAAAATGTTCTTGAAGAAAGAGATGTCTGAAAAGTCAGCAGGAAGACTGTCACTTCTAGTGACAGAAGGCTGGGTGCTGTGGGAGCAAGAGGCCAGTGAAGCTTTAAGTTATGTTTGCCGTATTTCAGAACTGTGTTTGCATTTATGCAAATGAAGTTTTGCTCCCAGTGATTAATGCTGTACTATTTTTGTTGAGTCACCTCACAGTGCAACCACTAATTCCTACTAGCTTGGTAGAAAGATAAATGATGAACTAAAGTTCTCATTAAAGTCATCTAGATCAACTCTGTGGCCGAGGGCTGTGCAGAGATTACACTAACCTAACTAAAATATTTTGAACTGATTTAGTTAAAAGCTATGCAATTCTCATATGCTGCTTGAAGAAATTTATTTGATGTATATTAATTTTAGTCACTGGGATAGATTGATAAGTTTTTACAAAAAGGAACAAGTCCCAGATTATATAAATCAATTTATAAGTAAGTTGATTGAAAAACTCTCTCTTTTCACACTGGGACCAAGACAGACAAATGATGTATTTTTCTCTTATAGCTGTATTGACTCAAATGATTACAGTCATGCAACCCTGATTACTGTAAAGCAAACAAACAGCTTATATATTTACAGTGCCAAAGAGCAGAAGTATAGTGAGGTCATTACTAAAATATTTGTTATAAATTACTGCACAACTTTCTCACAAATCCAGAAATCTCTTATCAAACCAGAAGATTTTTTTTTGCATTATGTCAAGGATTAACTCAAACACTTCAAAAGCAAAAACTGGGAGAGTAGGAAAATGTCTGGAAAAGTAAATCTGTTTGACTCCTGCTGAGTTTCTGGAGTGTCAACTATTATTACAGCTATGCTTTGTAATGTGTCTCACAGGGCCGCTGTGCTGAACTCTTAAAGGAAGACGTGGCTCCTGACCCAGCAAGTTTCCATCTGGTTTTAGGGTTTGGAGCAGCAGGACACACAAGAAGAGGCCAAAGAAGAGAGGCTGAAAATCTAAAGTAACAAGTCACAGATATACTCCAATCTCATGCTTATTATAATAACAAGAAATATAAAAGATTAAGCTTGGATTTTTCCTAGCTAAAAATGTAAGGTTTTGGAGGTTTTAACTCACCTAAAAGGCAAGAGGAGCTAATAAGCTCAAATAAAGCTCTTGCCCTCACGTATCCTATTTCAGAAGGGCTGCTGTCCTGGTTTCAGCTGTAATGACAACTGAACATCACAAGGGCTTGCAATATAAATGACAACTACTTAGCTTGGTCCAGATGCTGTAGTATACATTAATACCAACCTAATAGTTATTATAATGGTGAGAAAGAAATCATTAAAGAAATTGAAAACTTGAAAGTCCATCCTTTACAATTACTGACCTACTTGCGTTTTCCCATTTACACTAGTGTTTCATGCCTTCCTATGGCAGTGCCTAATCTGAGGACAGGAGATATTGCAGGTTGTATTGAATTGCTTATTATTGTCAGTTGGGAAAAAATGGAATAGTTGAGGTTTGTAATATATTATGATGGCAGGTTTGTCAAAAAGCTAAAAGATAATACTCAACTAGGACATCTGTAGGTCATGGCAGGTTCAAATCTGTGCTTTATATTTAAATCTTGATCATCCAGGAGATTTTTCCCTAAGCATAAAGCCATGGGTTTCTCTTACTCACTTCTGTGGTATTGTGTGTTTACAAACTTCTCTGAGGAGAGACCAGAAGAAGTTTCTTACATACACAGATGACTGTTTCATCCATCAGGTTAGAGGATTAATCCCCTGATTTTTCCTAACCTATACCTCCCTCTTTAACAGATCTTGCATCACTTTTCACACATAAAATGAAATGAAGACTGAGACAAAGAAATAAGTTCATCAGTGTTGAATTGGTTGAATTGTTGCAGCCACTTTGATGAAATTTGGTGTTTAATATATTGGGAGCACAAATTCAGTTTAAAACAGAAGGAAAGGGATGTCATGGGACTCTGAAAGGGAAAAAGGGGTATGTGTCACAAGCCTCTTAAAGCATTTTCTGAGACACTCATCTGCCCACTCTTTTTTGATTTATGTTGTTACATTGGACCTACAAGCTTCAGGCTTCAGCTGTTTTTTCTAGCTCTGCACAAACTTGCAAGTCCTCTGCCTTCATGTTCTCTCTCAAGATATGAGTCCCATCTGACAGTATGAAAGCCGTGACTGCTTGTTCACCGTCGTGAATGCCTGTTCTCCCACAGTCCCTGACATTCTGACACAACTTTTCAGGAGCTTACCAGGCTGAAAATGTTTTGACAAACGTTTATCACATCAACAGCCACAGGTCAGCAGAAGCACAAACATCTCCTGGGTGGCCCCAGGCAGTACCTGCACTCTTCTGTATTTTTTCCAGCTGTAAAATGTGGATAATACCTTTATTTCTAATTTTGTATCTTCCTTTCCTAAGGTTTCTTAGTATAACATGTAAATATAAGGAAACACCCACACAGAAATATTAAGTCCTATTAGCTTTAAAATATTCTGGGTTTGCCTGCCCTTCAGAAGAGCTCTGCCCAAAGCTAAGACTCATCCTCGGTACCAAAGGTCTGCATATGTTTTTATATGTATGTATAATACATAGCATAGTGCATCCCCACTCTTGGCTCGGGATCTTTCAAAGGTGCCATAATACCACTATGAGATGCTGTTTAACACTTCGTGTGCTTTCAGAACCTATATTAACAGAGACCTGTACAAAGTTACACCCCTCTAAACAGTAAATGCTGCTCATGCTCTCAGCCGGTGAGGCTCCCTCATGGAGATCCATGTCTGAAGTGCACAGCATTAGCAAAGACAGTGTAAAACAAACACAAGAAGTTATGCCTTCCCCCAGTGCAGAGGTAAGATCCAGGGGTTTGATTTTTTTTTTATTTTTGCCTCAGGTTATAGTAGATATTAAATGCTGACGTGGGATCAAAAATCATTTTGAGAAATTTAGGAAACAAAAAATGTATTAAGGGCTCATAAAGACAAAGACACTGTGGCTACTCTGGGGAAACCCTGGACGGATGGAAGACTACTCTGAAATTTATCACTGAAAAATTTTCCTGTTCCTATACCTTTTCTTTCTATGACACAATAACAAGATGAAGGGATTCTGTTGAGGTGAGATGAAGACATTCAAGCGCTCTTAGACAAGGGTCAGTGTGTGTGACTAGAGTCAGCTGAATGGTCTATGGAATCTTAGAGCAGTCTACAGCAAAGAAGGCTAGTACAGTCTTTGGGTCATCAGTGGAAGAGTGATTCAGGTGCCTAAGTTGTGCTGTGAAGGGCAGAAAGGAGGGGCTCTGCAGTTCTCTTCACTGCTATAAAGCTGACCTTGACCTCACTGGAAGGTAACTGGGCACAGAGTACAACCAAAGGGGACTCCTGGGGCAGGAGACAAGGGAGAAGGAAGCAGACAACAGCTATGTCTTGTGCTTTCTCTTTTCCCTGCCACCTCAGCTCTCTAGGCGGTTTCCCATGCTGTTTATTCTCCTCTGAAGGTGTTGTCCTCACAAACAGAATTACAGAGGCATGCGAATGAGCACGTCTGCATGTGTGCACACAGGCACACACCTGCAAGTGTTTAGGGATGCCACATCTGTACACCATCAGGAGTCAGTGCATGGCTTTGGTACCATTTCAGAAACCCAGAGAACCAGGGTGGTGGACAAGCTGGGACCCCATTAGAGCATATGTGGGTTTGTCCTTCTCCCATGATAGCTGCATGCTCGTGGCCTGTCTGCATTTATATATTTATTTTGTTGGCATTGCTCATGGAGGCCTTAAATCATACTAAATGAAGCATTTGAATAAGAACGCCTGAGAACTGTCAGTGTGCAATCCCACTCCACATTCCCTTCTAAGCTTTTCATCCAGCCTTCACAGTACAGATGCTTGCAGTCTGGTGTGTTATAACTTGCTTTTATTTTCAAATAGTGCATTTGTCAACATTTCAGAGCCATCCAACCTCCATCAGGACACAATGACAGCTGATCACAGGTTTTAAATAGCTGCCTGATATTTGGAAATACAGCTTTCTAAGTGTCCGTGATTAAGTCCATGATTCATTCAAAGTTGGAAGAAGGAAGGCTCTTTCTCTCCTCTGATGTACCATGGTTATGAAGATTATCTATTTTTAAAAATCTCTGACTAGCCAAATTGTAAGGCAAGAGAGAACAGCTAGTGTGCTAATGAGAGTCCACTGCAGAGCTATATAGGGAGGTCAGCTACCAACACACAGCCAGTGAGTCATGGAGATGTCCTTCACCACTGCTCACCATAAGCTGTGGCTGAATTGTCTACAAAACCTTCAAAGAGCATTGGCAACAAAACAAAACAGGGCCCAGCAAATCTCTCTTTGGCCCACAACCAAGAGGTAAGTGGAGCTGTGCAGACCTGCAGAAGCAAGATCTGAGGCCAGCAGAACACCCAAAGCATGCTAGCAGTGCAGCAGGACACTCAGTGCAGAGCTGATCCTTGCAGCCAGGAGCGCACTAGGGCAGTGATGGTTGTGCAGCCCTGAACCCAAGCTACAGGCAGAGCAGTGTTCACAGTAATAGACTGTTGGCAGGACCAAGCCAATATCTCTATGTAGTGCAGCTGTAGACACAGCTTTCACTCAGGGCTAGCTTAGGGCTCTCGAGCATGTACAACAACAGAATTTAGTCTTGCCTTAGTGGAGGCAGGCTAAAGCTCAAGAATCAAAAGTTAAATGTTGACTTTGTTGATATCTAACTTACTGCTTCACCCGTTCACTGGTCACTACCAGATCTACTATACAGCTACCTGCTTTATTTCCACAGTGTTTTTTCTGCAGTTAGACACAGCTTTTATAGAGAGGGGAAAAAGTACATACTGCAATCCAATTTCCTAGTAAGCTTTGACAACTGAGGCAACATTCCTGAAGTAAATTCAGTGTTTCTCTGTATTAAATTATTTGCAAATTGTGAAGTATAATTAAGTTTTATAATGGACTATTTAAGAAACGAAATACAAAGAAACAGGCATAGGATGCTACCTGACACAATGAATACCAGTCAACGTATTCTGTAACTCAGCAATTCAAGATGATTGATCTGACATATTTTAACAGAAGTATTGTAACTGATTCCAAGGGTGGTGGTAAGGGAAAATATTGTTTATATAAGCTTTCCTACACCAACAAACCTGTTTATGTAAATGTTGGCCAATGAAAAGTGCTTCATAACACTTCAGCTTTACATTCTGAGTAAGTGGCAGGATGACCCATTATCATGTTGCTGTATCAGGCTTCAGTGACCACCAACCAGGAAAAAAGTGGTTTAAATTTTGTTTAACCAATCACTGACATTTTGGAGATAGGAGCTTTCTAGTCATCATACACATCTCTTAATCCATAGATTTCAAAATCCTGCCCTCATTTGATACTGTATCTCTCACCCAACTTCAATACCTTTCTAATGTCCTCTGAAAGTGTCTAAAGTGCCAAGAAAAACACGTCATGCTGCTATAATCATAGATAATAAATGACAGGTGACTATAACTCAAGACACTGCCAAAATTCTTCATCAGAGTCTCCTATTCTGGCAAGCAGTATTACCTGGTATAAAGAGAAACTCCAGCACACCCTGCACTGTCCCCTGAACTAAAGAGAGACCATTCATTTATAGCATTTGACATGGTGTTTTATGGATTATTTGCCTACCACAGAAGGACACTAACTGCTTGATTGACTGATTGACTGATTTGCTTGCTTTCATGCCTCAAACATTCTGTTCTTTGCTAGCCTAGAGTTGTAAAGATTGACCTGGATTTCTGCAGGTTTGAAATCTGACTTTAAAGAACTAAGAATGAAAATTTAAAACTGAAGAATACCTCTCCTGTCCCAGTGAAGAAGAGAAACAAACCGGAAGAAAAACAAATAGGAAACTCAACGAGTTCATATGATACCCCTGACACCCCCCACTTTCTTAACAAAGCCCCACAGAATAGAATACAACTAGCACCGTAAGCATGGTTTGATATGAAAAAAGCTTTAAATGTCACATGCTATAATTGCTGAAATCTCTTCAAATCTTTTCAGGATTACCATCTGTTTTGAAGGACTTTGATATATGCTAAAATGTGGACAAGCCTAAGAAAAATCCCTCTACCTGGAAATGAAAACTTCTTTGAGTTCATGAAGCCCTACAGAGTATCCAGCTTTACATGCTGAAAATCACTCAGGTGATGCTCTCCTAACCACCCCACTGCCCTGTGGCAGTGCCAATCATCCGCATGTCCTTGGCACATGAATGAAGCTCCTCCCATGTTTTCGGAGTGTCTGGGTGTACAAAGACAGAAACTGTGGCAACAGCCTTGGTAGTGAGATCCTGAATGCCAGGAAACCACTAGAAAGCTATAGCAGCCTCAAAGCCAGACCCTTCCCTTTTGTTTTCGCAGAGGCATGCGGCTCTCAATTAAATGTATATAACCACTGCATAAAAGAAAGATTACATGTCTCTTCAGACAACTGCAAAGATCGTTGTTGCCCTTTTTCACTTACAGAAACTGGGAACGATGACACGAATTCCCCATTATGCTGTTCCTCACTTTGGCACAGCCCAGACTCTCTTCAAACACCCTGCACGACACAGCTCCTTCTTGGCTCCCAGTTCCTATTTGTCCTGTGCCACTGCCACCAGCAGCAGCAGTTCTGTCTTTCAGCACTCTCAGCACTTGCTTTAGTGCCAGGCAATTTTCAAACCTATTAACCTCATCCCATTCTTATGCCTTAAAACTTCTTCTCCCCACCCCCTGCCTCTTTCCATGGGAGAAAGAATTACTGGCAATAATTTAGCAGCAATCTCAGCACTGACTGAGAGAAACAATTTACCAGTCGAGGTGACTATTGATTAACATTGCTGCAGTCTACACTTTGCCATGACTGCCTCATACAACATAAAACCTTTGCAATGTGTATTGATTTACCTCAGTAAAAGTCATTGGATCAAACACAGGGACCAACATAGAAGCAGGAAGCAAAATCAAAATTTTCTCCTTGCCAAGGATGCACCTAGAAATAGTAGCCAGCAGAATTAGACTCCTTTCTGCTTTCTGTACTCCTGTCAGTCTCCTATTTGATTGTAGAGTAGATGACCATCACCACAGGCTTGTCAGTAGACTGTCAAAAAGTGCAGTCTCCAGGTAAGGACAATCTAAATCTCATCAGGATGAGAGGAATATTAAACCAGATCTCCTGCTTCTTGATTAACATCTCTAGTCTTGCAGTACTGTCTTCTTTAGCTGTTTGGAAAAGACTGCTTTACTCGCACTGAACTCAATACCTAGAGTATGTGATAGATGGATCTAATTTGCTCCCAGATTGGCTTAGATTTAAGATAGATGCCAGAAAGCTCCACTAGCTATGGCAGCCAATGCCTTGACACGCTAGGCACAGAGCCTTGACCACCTCTGCAAGTGCAAGGAAGGCAGTGGTGCAAAGCACAGCACTGTCACCAGAGCATGTCACCAGACATGCTCTGGACAACCTGGTTCAACTTCTGCAGTCCCTATAGTATTTCTGGACCAACTGGCATTGTTTGGCATTAGCCAGAACTGAACCCTGCATTAGAGCTATACAGCTGCATAGCTATACCTATCTGTATGACTGCTGAGGGTACTATACAGATGCATTCTCTCCTGGACACTTCCTTTCCCTGCAACAGGAAGGTTAAGCACAGCACACACTGATATGAGCCACAACAGTTTGTGTGCTGGAACAAGTTCAGAAACAAGTTCAGATGTTCAAGTTCAGTGCAGAGGTGTTTTTAAGGCAATGCTCTGAACTGCCTCCTGGCTCCCTGCTGAAGGAGGACAGAGGCATTCTCTCCTTAGTAGGAATGTTGCAAGAGAAAACATTATATAATGTGAAACTTGCAGATATTTGGATAATGAGGCTACCTCAGATGCATTGCTAGAAAGCATATAAACCACTTGTGATTTCTTAGGGAATGCTGCTTTTTGATCACTATGCCTATATAGGCACACAGTTATACAGGGATTAAAATCCCCACATTTTGTAATAGGCTAAATCTTCCCTTTCTACTTTGTGCCCTAAAGTGAAATATTTTTGAAGGCACTTTGGTGCCTTGTTCCATCCATCCCTAAGCTCTGTCAAGGTAAAAAAAAAATAAAATAAAAAGTCCTCCATTTTACAAAATTAGAGGTGTAGTTTTTCCATGACAATAAATCAGGAACACTTGAGAGGAAGAGACAGACTGCCTCCTACAAAACATACAAAGCAGAATAAAAATATATACCCTATACTTTTTAGCTGAAAACACATTTTTTAAGTGTTTAATTCCATATAACCAATCATATCAGTTATTACAGACTAAATGGTCTGAACTAAAATGGTAACATCAAAAAATGAGGTGTTCTCTAAATCTAAAACTGTGTGTGAAATACTCTTTCAGTGTGTGTCTGGTTGGAGTAGCTGATAATGAGCTTTGTTAAAACTTGACTGCTTCCAGGTGATAGGTCTGCTCCACTGAGGCTGAGTGGCTGCTTTTGTATACAAATGGGGCCCATCCCAAGAAAGCAGCCATTGTACTGAAACCATAACTAATTACCTGACATTATCCAGATAAAGCCCAAGACAACAAAAGGATGAGTGATAAAGGCCGAAGACTCCTCTCATGTCAAAGACTTTGAGTTATCAGTGATCAAATAATGCAGTAGAGGCAAAACTGACACCATGAGGCATGTGCAGTTCTACGAAGCATACAAAACAGATGCTGTGATATTCAGTGGTGATACAGAGGTGAGAAGTAATAACACGTTTATTGACAAATTAAATTACATAGATAATATTCAGATCAATCTGGGAATCACCATAGTCATCAAAAAGTAATGAGGTGAACTCCAGCAGCCATATTCATGTGCACGTTGGGGGAAAAGAAGTTTTTGAGGTGCTTTTCTGCTTTGTATGTTCTAATTAATGAAAACAAAGTCCATGTCTGTGTCCCAGAGACCTGTGTCTGGGTAGTTCTGTAGAATATTAAAGTTTTATAGCACAGCATTAAAAATCCTTTAGTGGGAGCTGACCATCTGACAGCAATATGAAAAAGGATATTGGGACTGCCTGGGGTGTGTTGGCCTGTGCTACATGCCATTCACACAGCATCAAGAGATAGTGCTTGCCAAGGAAACATGACCATTAAAGTCAGAAGCAACAAATATGTAATAACACGATCAGCAGTACAGAAAAACTTCCTAAAAGCTAAAATAGGGTTGAAGTGTCATTTACAGGATGGAGAAAACACTGGAGTATCCCCAGGTGTGGATTACCTAATAACTGCACCAAGGAAATAAAGAAGTAACTGTGCAATGAAATCCCAGTTTCTAGATCATACTAAACCCTTCACGTAGTCAAGTGCCACACCAAAGGAGAGGAGACACAGAAGTGATGCACTGCTCTGAACAAAAACATGAAGTTCCCCTTAAAAAATTTTGCCCTTCAGAACACACTGCATCTGCACTGGTGTACCTTACTGTGATGTGCCTACCACATGGCTGTGGAGGAGAGGACCTCTCATGCAGGCAAGGCTTTACTCCTTCATGGAAGAGGCCATTACCTATTAGATCATATCAGCAGATGGTCCCATTTCCAGGGGGGAAATCTCAACCTTCATCTTGCTAACAGTCACAAATTGCCATATTTCAGAACAAATTTGAGGCTCAAGGGGACCTTGCAGCATGGCTGGGTGAAATGTTGCATTACATAAATAACCCAGGCTCCAGAAAGGACCACAGGAACATCTCCAGCTTCCATATTGGATTCAGTAACTGATGACAGCTTATTAATTGTGAGAATACCGAATGTTGTTCCCTTCATCGTTATTCATAAAGCAATATTTTTTAGTTTCCAAATTTGAAGAGTTGTGAGGCTCTTTTGTCCCTGAGTCATTTAAGGAAGCAAAAATCTAACTCCTTCATATTATCAATGAATAATAATTAGATCTTGTTTTTCATCTTAGTTTAAGCCTGTGACTCCTGCCCAAAGCCTTCATCATTACTAAATCAGTGTGATACTGATCGTCTAGTTATTAGTACAAGCATATTGACGGACATTTGCCAAGCTGAAGTTTTGAAGTCTGTTTATTGGAATTGATGTCACTGAATTTTAGGAGTGGGATTTAGCCCTGAATTAAGACAAATAGGTTTTGGTGTCAAAACCACTTAAAGTATTCAAGGAATACCTGTAGATGTCTTGTGCTACTCTAGAGTACCTAAGTACTCTGAGCCATTTGAGGCATCCTCACAGGGTTGCCGTATGACACTGAATTTGCAAAAGATTTGAAGTTTCTTGGAACAGCAAGTGGGGTGTCTCACAAGCATTTCAAATCACACAGGATCTGTATTTAGATAACTGAATCCAGATGCATGAGTCTGATCTAGGCTGAAACAAACTTGAACTTTGATGCCATAGATTTAAATGACTTTTTGAGCAACTTCTGTAAGATGAACTTAGTTCTAACCATATTTGTTCATGTAATTAATATATTTCCTCATAATTTTCTTATCACTTTACACTCATTGCACATGTATTTTTAACTACCACTGATCTCCTGTTCCCAAGTGGCCAGGCAGAGTGCAAGATTACAGCCATTAGGTTCACAGGCATTAAATATACACAGTCAGTATGTGTCTTGAATGAATAGGAGGTTCATGTCCAAGTCTCCAGATCAGGCTGTATGCTTTGAAAACTTCACAGCAATGTCATCTTGGCTCCAGGCTGGGCACATGCTTACCCCAGCTGCTGCTCAGCAGCCCAGCCTTTCTCCCTCTTAGTGACCGCTCTGTAAGTGTGCAAGATCAGACTGACCAGCGGCAGCTGGCATTGTACTTACCGAGCAGAATGGAGACTGCTGCTAGGATTTAAAATCCATGTTTTACAGCATGCCAGTGCAAGGTAGGAGTCAATTTTATGAGGTATGGCTGATACGATGTGTCTATCCTTGATGCTTTAGGGAACTAGAAAATAAACAGCACCAAATATGCAAGTTCAAATCATTCTACTCCATACACACATTTTACTAGTATGATAGTGTGCCTGACATTTATGTCCTCAACTAAGCCTGTATCTTTCTCACTCCAAAGCCCTTTGTGATTATCAGGTACAAAAATTGGGCTTTGCAATATACTGAGAAAACTGTTAGTTGGGGATCTGTTTATACATGTCTGCACAACTCATTGCAGGTAATTTGGAGAGACACGGTAAGCAAGAGAGCCCTTGTCTTTCCACAGTGATATGACTTGGCTACAGTGTTGCTCATAAATTGATAACATCTACAGAATAAAATTTGTATTAAATGCTATCTTTCTTGAACTTTTGCACTGTAAAATATGTAAGCAGGAGTATTTATATGCACAGATTTTTATATACTTTTTAATTTCAACCTGCTGAAAAAATTCTTGGAGTCCTACATTTTTCACTGCTACATGACTCCAGTAATACTGTTAAGTGAAGCCTTTCATACCCTTGTCTAAACCAAAGGGTTTACTGGAGCACACATACAAGGAATTTTTGAATAAAAATCTCTTTTTTTTTAATCTTTTTTTTTTAATTAAAATCTATCTTTTTCAGAGTCTGAAATCCACTTCACACAGAGATGTTCTAGCAGCTTGGTATTTAACTGTAGATGGGAGAGGGATGTTGTATGACATCTGAGGCCACAAAGCCCCTTACAGGCAGCATTGAAAAGCGTGTATGATCAAATCCAAACTAATTATATGAACACGAGAACAGCAGGCACTCAACATTACTCTCCATTTACTGGTAAAGCCTGACTATGAAAGAGCTCATTCTATCTGTGCGTGTGTACGTGTGAGTGTGCAGATACAAACACTGACGGCTGGCCCCTCACAGCAGACCAAAGTCAAACAGCAAGTGAAAATGAGGACATTAAAAACAACCTGCTCTGCAGTTACTTTGGTGCTTTCTTCTGTGTATTTGGATTTCTTTATTGTTATTTTATTTTAAATCAATGAGACCAGTTAGGCCGAACAAGAGAAAAAACAACCAAAGCAGTTATTCACAGTCCAACACAAACCTGTAACCAAGCAGCAGAGAAAACACCCCAATAAAAACTTGCAAAGATAAATAAGTGAAAAAAGGGAAATGGTGCATGTTGCTTAGTGTGGCTATGAGTAGTAGGGGGTCTGGTGTGCATAGCACAGGCTATAAAGCACTTAGTCACCTGCTCAAAGCCGGGGGTTGAAACTTTTCTACTATATCCTGGTTACACAGAAGTTGTTTTGTAATGCAGGTGGTGAAAGCTTAAAGCTACCACCACACCTGATGATGCCTCTGGGGGCTGTCAGGAAACAGAAAGAGTGTCTGGGACTGCCTGGAAGTGCAAGGAGTAGCAGATTTCCAGCTGGATTCAGGAGGCCAGGGTCCACATGACTGTGAAGGTTTTGTTCTTTTTTTACCTGTGGTGATTCACCTCAATCAGCATCAGTGTTCAAAACATCAAGTCACCTCACAGAGACCCTGGGTGACCACAGAAAGCCACAAAAGCCCTATTTCTCACTGTGGTTGAACCACAGTGCTTGTTTCCTGCCTCCTGACATTTCCTTATATAAATTGGAGCTCAGGGGATTCCCTCTCCTAGTGCTTTTAAAGAACTGTTTCCAGGCTGTCCTCACTTTCCCCTTCCTGGACTTGCTGCTCTCTAATGACTCTGCACTTTTGACCTGCAATTGCCTGCTTTTTTAAAAAAAAATATTGTTATTTTTTTAAGAAAGGGAATTTCCAGCTGATTTTCTGGTTTCTGATCATCTGGTTTCTGAGAAGCTACTGAATGATCTTGCAGTTTTCTCCAGTACCTTTGGTCCTCTGAATATATCTCAGAGTAGAGATGCACAAACCAGAGAGAATCAGTGCCCCTGCTTATGGGTCCCTTTGCCAAGCTGAGAGCCTCCTTCATACCAGCTTAGCCACCTCCCAGCTGGGAATCTCCAGCCTGGTGCCACTGTACGCCGTATGCTCCCATAGTTATGCCAGGCCCTTTGAAAGCTTCCCAGTCATACACCTCATGCACCACATGGATCAAACTCAGGCTGATTTTTATAAACAAACAAGTCTCCAGGATGCTCTGGGAGCATGGAACATGCTCTGAGAGCCTAAATCTTGGCTTTGCTGTTCAGCTGAGGCTTGGAGTGTCAACTGTACCATGCTCAGGTAGTCACATAAATTAAAGCTATCAGCACACTTCTCCATCTCACAAATGCTTGAAAAACATAAGACAAAGATAGTAAGTTTTAGAGCAGGATGGAAGGTTTATCCAAATTAACCGAAGTCAGTAAAATATTCCTAATTGGCTTCACTGATCTTCAAGCCAGACTACTACTCTTCAAGCCATTTGAGAGTTCTGTAAAGCTTTAAGGGAACAAGCTATCATTAAAGTGTGGTAAAGCAAACTGGGAGGAATAGGAAAGGCAAGAAGGCTTCTGGCATATTTGAACTATGTGCCAGGGACTTAGCACAGTAGTCAGTTGTAATAGGAATTCCCACAAAAGGAGAAGGTGGTAGTATTTAGCCTGAAAAGAAATGGAAAAGGTATTAGTATTGTTGCTACCATACCTCTGAGCTTAGAGACCTTCTCTTTGCCCCAGGTGAAGCAGAGGTTTTCATCAACATGGGTTTACTCTCGTACACTGTGACATGTCACTGTAATAAACTTAATGGGACATGGAAACAACAGGGGTCATGAACCAGTTGTCTCAGCTCTATCAGGGTGCTTATTGTCCAGGCTTACTTTATCCACTGACTGTTTCTGAATAAGTATCATAACTGAATAAAAGATTGCTTTATTAAAAATATATCCACATAATGCACGCATATTTTAAGCTTTCTCATTTCCATAGAAACCTAAATAGCAATCATTTAAAGAAGTATCACTGAATGGGTTTCTTGTGCAGCCAAACGTGCATACACTTCTGTCTTGGCATTGGGGATGTGTATGGATTAAACTTTTGCCTGGTCAGATTTAATTTACAGGTTTCCCTATGCATCCAGCAGTCCCACATCAAACACATCACTTGGGCACCGTAGGTCTCTAGAATAAAACACCTGGGGGCAGCAGGGGTCGCTTTGTCCTCCTATAGTATGGGCAGACATTATCCCCAGGGCAGCATCCTCCCTCCACACCCAGCCTCTGCCCCGCCGAGCCGCTGCCAGAAGCACGGTCCCACGCCCTCCGCCGTCCAACTGGGTGAAAGGCAAAGCCTCAGGGGCAACCTGCCTCCTGCCTTACACAGACACAGGCCAGGCCTGGCAACCGGACACCAAACACGTGTTAGCAACAGAAAGCCGCGCTCTTCTAAAGCCCCTCTGTCCAGGCTCCTCTGCGGAGCTGCAGTCCCCTCTAGCGGCTGCTGACACCCTCCAAACCTCACCGGCACTTCACAAACACTAAAGGTCGGGTCCAGGTGGGTTTTTGTAACACAGGGACATGAACAGATACACACTCACATATATGCTGTATAGAAATAGGTAAAGACGGGCACACGCAAGGAATTTACAGTTAGAACATAAATTATTTAGGCCTGAAGGATGGGCTTTTTAGGGTCAATTGCACAGTGTTGTATACATTTATACACATGTATATACTTACATGTATATACTTACATGTACATACTTACATGTACATACACGTTTCTTAGTGACGTTCTCTCTTTGTTGGTTTTTAAATCAGCACCCTACTCTATTGCTTTTCCTTTTTTTTTGTTTAGATACTTGCAGTTCGTAGACAGACATGAGCCAGAAAGAGTTCAGAACACATAAACATGGCATTCCCGGAGCTCTTTCACTTAGTGAAAGGGAAAAGGAAGTGCCCCAGTAACAGGATGTAGGTTTCTCCAACGGAAAACACCAGGGAACTCCCAGCACCTCTCGGTAAACTCCATCAGCTTCCCAGCCAAGGGCTAAAAATGACTCGATGATCCAGCAGCATCTTCGGTAAGGGAAAGGGCAATGGGGGTGCCTGGACGTGGCTCACACAGTGTATTTTAAGCATGTGTTTCTGCACAGTGTGAAAGCTATGCCAGGGAAACCCATAAGCCTGGATTTCTGTGACTCCCCCGGGTGCAACAGACCCCAGATACGCAGCACTGAAACGCTCGAGGATAACACCTTGCAGCAAGCTTTGCACACAGGTCTTAGTAAACGCTGCTCAGGTAGAAACATGTAAAGAATGGGATAAGGACACTTGCCTTCCCCCTAGTTGAGAAAAGACAAGGAACAGAAAGAAATTTAACTGGGAAACCAAGGTGAAGGATAAGATTTCTGCCTGTGCAGTGACATTGTGTCAAAATAAGAAGCTTAGAAGGTGGATGGCACCCATCAGTTGATAAAATACACCACTGCTTTCTGTTTCTGTTCACTGACTCTCAAATGGGTTTTGTGTCTTTCCTGTCCTGGGAGGCTGCTGCATTTCACATTATTTGTGAGCTATATACTTTTAATAGCACCTAATGAGACAGCTTCTGCAGAATCTTCCTTCGTTCTAACATGTGATCCATTGTTCACATCCATAGTATTACATACCAAAAATAGCTCACAGCTACTGCCCACATTCTGAGTATATCACGCAAAAAAAAGCACAATAGAAGAAGCAGACAGAAATAGAAAGCATGCGTAATATCTCAGTATATTAGGTAAAATGTTTCTATCTAGAAATGGAAAAGTGTGTTTTAAAACAGTTTTATGAGAGGTGACTTGAAAAGTCAAAATGCAAAAAGGATTACTGCAATTCAGACTTCTGTAAATGCACTGGCATTGTCTTTCCTCACATGATCCCATCCTATTTTTAGCAAGATTCATGTTTTATTTAGTACTCTTATGTTGAATGGGATAGAGACAGGTGGGAAAAAATATTTTTCCAAAATGGTTGTAAGTTTTCAAAGAAAAAAATCTCTTTTTGAGCTGAAATGAACCCTCACACTTACAATAAGGTTAACGGGGGAGGGGTGGACATTAATATAAAACCTAACCCTTTAAATTCATAGAAGAGAGTGAAAGATTTTCACCATCTCTGAAAGAAACAGCACATTTTGCCAGTTTGTACCATAAGAAGTTGTAAGTGTGAATAAAGGGTGAAGTCCAGGAGTATGGTCATAAGGAGAAGAGTAGGTTTTTAGTGGTCACCACTTCTCACCCAGCTCTCCGAGATCTCCCTCTCCCTCTGGGCTACCTTCAGTCTTTTCCACATCCCTGCCTTCAAGACTTGCTCCTGTTCTTCCCCCCTCTGTGCCAGGCCCACTCCACCTGCCCTGGACCTCTCACACAGACTGTCTCCCCTCTCACTCACCTCTCATCCCTTCTCCCTACCCACAGGTCTTGATCCCAGAAGTTCACATTTCTACTTTCTCCTTCCTTGCCCTTGTCCTGGGTGCCTCAGCCCCTTGTCCTCATGTCCTTGCCCAGCCCATCTCAAAGCTCTTCCTTTCACCAATTCCTTGCTGTCTTTGCAGTCTCTGTTTGCCCTCTGTCCAACCCTATATTGCACCATCCCAGTCCTTGTCCACAGTTTCTTTGTTTCCTTCATAATCTATCAGCCCCTAAAATACTCATTATTTCCTTTCTTTACGGTCCCAGTTTTCTTATCAACAAGACCCAGGCAATGCAGTCAATGAATCCACTCATCATTGGACTGGATTTAAACTTATCCAAGTTTTTAAAGTCCCAAGGGAAGCCATGGGAAAAATATCAAAGAAAAAGCTCCAAGAGACCCAATAGAAACCTTGTTTAACTCTTTTCAGATTTTTGGGGATAGGGCTTTGTATGTATTGGAGGAGCATGCCAAAGAAATCCCTGGAAACAGGAGTCACTTCTCTGCTGTCCTGGAGTAGAGCTGTGGAAGAATGAGTCATTTTCCAGATCAAAAGGTCTGGGAATTGTTCTTGTTTACAAGAGACGTGGATTCAAGATCTAAGCTGAAAACACACTGACTACACAGGAGATCAAAGTAAGAACATCAAATGCATCTGACCCAGCTGTAACATGGCCACAAGGGCCTTTATGGTTTTGTCATGTTATGCCAAGCCATATTTCCATTTAAAAACAAACAGCACCTTATCTGAATAGGATGGGACATCACAGACAAATGCAAGTTTCACCATTTTGCTTTGTCCAAATAATATATGTAGTTTTCAAGTTTTCATTTCTTTATCCAGGTGCTTGAATGCATAACATCTGTTGCTTTCATCCCTAACTCCCAAATGACCCACTGCCAAGCCATTAAGGATGGACGTTTTACAGATGCCTTGTGCTCCTAGTTCAAGCATGTGTCATTTCACTATTGTTCCCAAGCTGCTTTGTTTCCCTAGGGAAACCTGAACAGACCTGCAAAGAGACACCAAACAAACAAGCTGTGCATGGCTGCACTGGCTACCAGCACTGTTGAATCACCTGCATTTTACAGGAGGACTGAAGCGAAACCAGCTCTGGGGAATCAAATCACAAATTCATTCTTTCTTCTAGTACATCAAGCTCCCGCATTGCTGCTACAGGCCAGTGCTACAGTAACAAAGCAGGCTGGATAACTGTGGTTTCCAAGAGATATTAAAACCAGGTTTTGTAACATTAATGCTTATTTAAGTATGTAAACTGCAGAGTAAATTTTGAGAACATAAATGTTAATCAAATGATGTCGTCAGTGCATGTGAAAGATCAGAAAGTGCAAATGTATAACATACTTCATGGTATCTGAATTGCTAACACTGTTTTTTTTTTAATGACTAGTTAGCAGGTGTGGTACAGCAGACCATTACATACATAATATATAAAATCATACAGCCTTCTCAGAGGTAATTTGTCCTGCATCTGAAGGCCTCACCGCATAAACTGGTGCAATTTTGATGAAGATTTGCCAGACAAGGGTCTGGCCAATTACAATGAAATTTTACAAGGATTTAATTAATGAAATTGCAAGGATTTTTCTGTTTTAATTTATCTTATTTCATTCCATTAAGTTAATTAAAATAACAAAATATAAAGGGTCTAAGTAATGAAGACTTTGTATTTGGAGACATAGTGGCTTCAAATATTAGTGTGATGAGCTGCAGTTTTAGAAGCATACTAGTAGAAACACCTATTGTATATAAGACAAAGGCTGTGTATGATGTGAAACAACAGCACCTGGCATTTCTGAAAACAAGTGTTTGAATTGTCTTGGTAAAGGCAGCAGCAACAATGACAGCTATCTATTCAGTACCTGAAAATGTTCTTTGTAACGTTTTAAAGGATGTGAGGAGTAAAGTTTCGAAAGAGTTCAGTATTGGGAGACCACACAGAATGAATGCATCATCTGCTGGCCAGAGGTACGAATTACTCAGTGAGTACACAGATGAAGTCAACATGAACTGACAGGCAACTCACAGGGTAAAGCACCTTTTCACATTGGTATTAAGTTTGTACCTAAGCAGGAGACCACAAGAAACTGAAGCTTTCGTAATGACAGCTTTCATTACCTCCTCAGCTGGAGTGAGAATAAAATGTATTTTGTGCTCTTCAGTGAGAAACCATGACCATTTTCGTCATTAGATTCCAGACTAAACACAACTCAGTTAATATAAAGCCTGGAAACAGCAGCAAAATTTAATAGAGTTCTACAGTGCATATAATCTGAGGCCAGGTTTCTAGGATGTGAGGCTTATTCTCCAGCAGGCTGAAGCTGTAAAAAGATAGTGACTACAAATGCTTGGGTTTGAAGTAAAAAAGAAGGGATATGCCATTTCCCTGCTGAACAAGTTCTGTGCGGCTGTGTTTTCCACAATTCATCTCCAGGATGCAGTTCAGGACTTGGTGCATTCACTGCCCTGCTCTATATTGTGGTACTCATTTTTTTTAGGGAGGAAGTGGAAACAGGTGGTTTCAGTTACTTTTGTGGGTTATGTTTGATGAATTACTATATTCTGCAAGAATCCAAGAGTCTTCTGTAAGCTTTTCATTCTGTTTCCCTTTTCTTCAGTGAACAATCGGCAAGTACATGAATACAGGCAGCATTTTTCCAGTATACTTTAATTACTTTGAAGTTTAAGAAAACTAAGAATCAGCTTTTCTCCTGTATTTTTGCCAAGTTCATGTCTCACTGAGCAGGCACCTCATACCATAGTTTTGCCTAGCTGTAAATCCAGGAAAAGACTATATCTTAAGAAAGTAATAGGGTATAAGCAATTTGGTATAAGAAATGAGTCTCTAGAATCTCACAGGTGGCTTTTATTACTCAAACTATTCCTAACCCTACCTATGTAATACAGATGTCTATTTCTGACTGAAGATGTTCATGCAGGTAATGGTAAGGGCCATTTATGGTTTTTGACTGACACATTGAGCACCGGGGGCCTCACAAGGAAAGGTTCAGCTTTAATGAATGGGTAGTCTTGCCACAGTGGGGAGTATTTAGGAAAGAGTAATGTACTTTTCTGACTTCATCATCTTCAGCCCAACAAGAGGCCAAAGTGACTCCTACAAGAGCTTATAACAGCATATAGGTTGCTTCAAACTTAGCAGGCTGGGATCTGTTCACAGAAGTTATGTCTCCAATTAGGGAACAAATTTCTCCTGCTGATACACCGTATTAAATCCATTTTGGTGGCTTCTGATCCAAGGGAATGCCCTGATGGGTAAAACAACACCCACTTAGCCTGGAGCTAAGTGCGACCCAGACAATGGGAACTACCTAGTACAGCTTCAGAATCTGAAGGCTTTGTTTTTGAATCAGGTTATTGAACATCCAGATGACAATTTCTCAAGCTCAGCTGCTGCCCACAGACAAAGCTGACTTGGGATCTCCGTGCTCCTGCTCTGAAGGGAGCCTGCAGCCAGCGTGTGGGTGGGTCTGTGCCAGACATGAGTGCTGACCCAGGGTCAATGCATCTGCATCGAGGGGTCCCTGAGTACATTATGCCCAGCATCTCTTGATTCTTTAAAGTAGCCCTGGTGGTAAGGCTAGCTCCACATGGAGAACTTGTCACACAAGGCAGCCTAGATACTGTAGAGTAAGGTATATATGACAATATATTTATGATAATAAAACTTGGAAGGTTTTTTGGAGAGACTTGACAGAGGAGCAGAGAATTCCGGAGTAGCCCTAAAAGCTGCTACTGCCAGACAGCACAAATTTCATATACACAAAGCTGGACACATAGCAAATCCATGCTTTCTTTTGGAAAACTTGGAATGTTTGTTATCACAAATACCAAATAATTTAAGGGTAACAAATAAGTCTGGTCCTGATTGGTACCTAATGCATCTGATGACTTATCAAAAACTGTCCCCCATAATTACATTTTTTGACATCCCCCGTAATTACATTTTTTGACATCTTTAGAGAAACCATAAAATTGGTACAGAAAGCAGACTTTCACAGACAATTATTACCAATGATAATTGAATAGCAAATTATGTCATTAATAATAATGGAAAATTAGGTTGAGAAATATAATTTACTGAATTGATAGGCATACTCAACCAGCATAACAATAGAATCTTACAGTGAATATACATACTCCTTGCATAAGAAGCCGCACCCTAGAGAAATGGCATGAAATTTATTAGTAGCAGCATAGCACTAAAACTACTATACAACTGATGGGATTTGGGATTAATTATCATTGCTCTATCCCATAACACTTCCGCAAACATAAATTCTTACCAATGTGATAAAATAGAGTTTATAAAATATGTCTGTCTGGTGACTGAGGAGCGTTTAGTCTGCCAGAAGGACAATTTCCAGTAAAGGAGGACACATTTTTCTGTTCTTTTTCATGGTGAAACTGCAATGCAGATCTACCCTGAAAAATAGTTGCTGATTCTGAAGTCTTAGTGCCTTTGTAATCAAGCCTCATTTGTACCCTTAGTCTGTGATAACCTGCATTCAAAGTCGTCCAGTACTCCACAACCAGACTTTATTTCCATCATTGCATACCCATTACAATGACATTTCTGCTAATTCAAGCCAATAAGTCTCCTTGAGAGACAAAAGACTATAAATTTCTAAAATGGGAGGGACTGCTTTTATTTGCTAAGTGTTACTTACTCTGTTTTCTCAGCTTCATTGGAGACGAATGACTTTGGATTAAGCCGCTGACACATCCAAAACAAGAAATCATCATCATGATAGCAGCATTTTATTCACTGATGGGTAATAGCCTTTGTGTTCAAAAATATTATCTTTGTTTTACTTGGACAACTGTTTCATAAATATTTTTGTTATCAATTTTGTTCAGCAGACTGCCAGGCTTTCATTAAGGTGCATAAACAAGTTGCCAGCCCTGCTCAGTACTGCTTAACTCTCATAGAGAAAGTCTACAGTCATAATAAACAACTCGTAATGTCTCTGTGAAGCACCTAATGTGGACTGGCACTGGACCAAGAGATCTTCAGCCAACCCAGCCCAGCACTTTGGGAGAAGAAAGTTTTCCAGAGGCATTTGGCACCTGCAGGCCCAGAGATGCAGTTACCAATCGCATCCAAACTCCTGCTGCCAGTCACACTCTGTTCTTATCTACAAGAATGTTGCATGTGAGGGCTTGGCTTATGAAGATGCTTTGCTTTTTCTTACATGTGGCAAGAAGCAAAACCATTTGCTAGTCAATAGTTGATATTTATTCCTTTGTTGAACCCTTGTTCTTGCATTTCTTTAAGTCTTAGATTTTTCTTTGTGAGAGAACTAGAATAAAGTTTCCTCAGTTACTATTCTCTAATACTCTAAACCTAGCATTCAGATAAAATCTATTTTTCTTCAACTTTGAGTATTTATTCCTTTCAGAAAGATCATCAGAGTTCCCAATGACCAGGGTATTTTCCTTGCAACAGACCTCTTTCAATCATTTACGGAAAGGTTTCTGGGTTTTCTCACTCATTTTCAGTGCTCTAAGGTCTCAGTCCTGGTCCAGCTAAAAGCTGTGGGCAAACCTCCCCTTGATGACAGCAGTGGTCACACCTTACTTGCAGTGATACCCTAGAATGACAGGGCTGGCTGCACATTTCAGGCTAGTTACATGCTGAATACTCCCATCTCTTCTGCAGGGTTGAATCCCTGGGGATCATCTGGGATTTGACTGGTGAGAAAAAGTAGCAGATATATGTGAACAGAAGTGAGGTAAGCTGAGTCTGAGAGTGGAAAAAATGTAAGCATCAAATAGAGGCCTTTGGACAGCTGTGGTCTGAGGAAGGAGAGACTGCAGATAAAAGCAAGGAGGGAGTGGGGAGGAATGCAGAAGGTGGGGAAGGGAGGGGTGGAGAAAGACAAAGAGTTAGCCAGAAATCATGATCCTCAGCATCACTTAATCAGTATCACCAGTCATCTCCAAAATTTGATTGGTGTTGGAAACCATTCTTCAACTTCTCTCCTGCCTGCCTGCCTACATGACTTTAGCAGTTAGCTATATGTTTGTTCGGACCTGGAGAAGATAATCCAAGTAAAATAACTTAAGCTCCATTTGCAACTGTAAAAGTTGCCAGGTGTCAGGGATTTTCTCTACAGTATAGATTCGGAAAATCAGTTTGTACTTTAAATAAGAATCGCTGTATATAAGAGCTTTTATCCTGGAAAATACGTTGCGCATCCTGCTAACAGAAACAAGTATTCTACAGAATCATTCATCATTTGTCACCAGGAGATACATCACTTGCTATGAAAGAATGAGAGGTTAAAGGAGTTTCACAAAGTTCAATATTTCTTGACACATGTCCTCAAAAGGAAAGTTGTTAAGAAGAAAGAATATTCTGTCCTGCTGCTAATGCCATCCTCTAGAAAGCTTTGCTTTTATTAGAACTGGTACTTTTTAGGGAAAAAAATGAAAAATTCAGAAGTTTCCATTTGGAAAAGAGAAGGATTTGGGACAGTGTGTATTCCTCATGTTGCATTTTGTCATTTTCTCGGTACATCCATTTTATTATTGCTGTGGGAATGCAGCAAAGTGCTGATTCCCTGAACAAGAGGCTGTGTAAGTTCCAGTTATGACTATACAACCAAACCAACGTTTTCTCCCTGCTTGTATTTTGCTTGAGTTCTTGCCAAAAGTGCAGCTGCCTGTCCTCACAAAATCTATATTAATTCTCAGTTTTGTTTGAACTGGTATGAGATACGCTCCACGGTCCAAAGCTGTAGATACTTCATCATTTCAGACACTTCTCGTCAGGGTATTGAGTGCTTGTCCCACTTCTGTGGTGATATGAATTTAACAAAAGCACTAGAAAATACAAAATCACTTTGATCCCTGTGTTCACTAGGATCACCAGATGCCACTGTGTTCATCCAAAGCCCAGGCTGCCACTGACCTGTCAGGTTCTCCAAAGCAAGTCAAGAAACCATGAGTATGCTCTGAGTAATGGTGACTGTGGGTAGCCACTAAGCCCACTAAGTTTCCTCATTAAGGTCAAAGCTATCAGTTCCTGAGCCTGGCCTCTAAAATTCAGTGGGAGGCACTGGAGTTGTTTTACTCTCTATATTAAGAGAAATTCCTTCCTACCTCTCCCTGGGATAACACTCCTCAAGCCAGCTTATCAAGTAAAGCCCTGTCCAAAAATAAAGCTCAATAAAGTGAATGATCCAAAAAACAGATGGTAGTTTGCAGCAAAGCTAAACCTAGAACTTGGAAATGTCATCCCTGTTTGAACTCCACCAAACTGTCCTTCCCCATGGATTTGTTTATGGACATGCTATCTGAACCTCCTGTGCTTTCAAAAAGGTACCTCAAAGGTGTCTCTGGAAAAACCCAGAGCAATATTTGTTGTTAACTTGCAGGATGAAACTGACCAACACCTTGGTGTACTACCGGTATACACATGTTAAATTATCAGTCGTCTGCCCTTGCTGACAGCTGTAAGTCAAAAAGCTTTGGAGATGTGTTCCACAGCTCCTCCTGTGGAAGAACCAGGCAAAATGTCAGTGTGATATTGAGACGACCCCTGTGAATAGAGTCTGCTTGTTTCATTTCACTAGGATCATCTTCACGACACATCCAGGGTTATTCTAGTTTTTGGAAGGTTCAATGTTTTGCTCTACATGCCATCACATCTATTTTTTCTGTAGTCCCACTGTTTTTTTTTTTTTTATTAAACATAGCTGTGAAGCTTCCTACAGTTTGGATGATGTGGTAAAAATCTTATGTATACTGCTTAATTATAGAGAACAACAACATTAGAAGAAGTAATGTTTGCAGTGACAAAGCTCAGCAGGGATCGATTTCCAAAACTGCTTATTTTTACAAATCCCCACACCTTCTCCCTCAACTTGCTACTGGGAATTGTGAGGTTTATGAGGTTTTCCTGGGACCTCAAATACAACTGCCAAGCACAGTTTGCAGGATTGTGGTTTTATTTTCTCTTTCTTTATATTTATAAACATGAGAACTCAGAATAAGAAGTAAAGCACATCCATTCCCTTACTGGCAAACTCAGAAGACCATGATCCCATGATAAAATCCTTCTCTGCCCCAGAGAATAGTGAAACTTGTCACAGCACAAATATTTCCTGGAACTATTTTAAGTTCAGAAATAAACAGATTTCCCATGGAAGTTTATTCAACTGCTATTGAGAAAACATTAACTCATATAGCTGCTTCTTTCCAGTACTGTGCTTCTAACTCATGTAAACACCATGTTCTTACTTCACGTTATGGGAAGCCCAAATATTATTACAATAAAGAATGCAAGCCAATAGGCAACTTGTGATACTGCTGATGACGACTTCCCTGGTAAATATCATACTGTTTCAGAATAATAGCAGGTAACTCTTCAGAAGTACTACATGTTGTTTATATAATACTATCAAAACCGGCAGGTTTTAAACTGCTGTTAATAGACACATAATTCACAGGATTTGGACCACATGCTCTGATGTAGCTAAATTCAACAACCATGGATGTTTCCCATGAAAGTGTGAGACACAGAACAGGGGTTAGCATCTTCTGAAGTACAGTGTGCCAGACTACTTCTTCTTCCCCAAGGAGCTAAGCGCACTGGAAGGAGCTCAGTGGGAGTTAGGAAATATGGCCTCTGAAAAGAATGATGCAGCTGATTTGTTTCAACTCTTTGTGAGGTAGGGACATCTAAACCCTGAACTCAGAGTCAGGAGAGCCACCAAATGTCTTGTCAGGGCTCAGTAGCCTCTGCTTTTTATACCTGAGTGACATTCAGGATCTACCTGTCCCCAGCCTTTGGCACTCATGCCATATGTTTTTGACCCTTGCCACTGGTTGAAACATTCCAGCCATTGGGCATCTATCTCTCTTCAACAGCACAATGTACTGCTGGAACCTTCCAGGCCAGTGATGAATTCTCTCACGTGTGTATTAAATCTTAATTGCACCAGTCACAGTCAGTGAGATTACTCATAACCTTAAGATGAAGTGTGTATATTATTGTTTTAAGAGCATTAAGCACATAGCCATGCTGATCTACGTGATTCAGCAAATTGGTTAAACTTCTGCTTAAATCCCACTAACTACAGTTAGAGGACTATGTATATGTTTGGCTGTCTACTTAAGGTTTACACACTTTCCTGTATAAGGATGTACATGTGTCTATTTGCATGATTTTGCTTTCTTCTGAGAAGTGCCCAAACCAGGTGAAATAAAAACCACATGTACAGATTAAAAATATGAACACCAGGATTTTACATTTGAAGCAATGTGTATCCTTCATGCCAAATTGAAATGACATCTCTAATTAATATATGTGACGTTTACATCACACTGTTTCTATGGTCTTCATAGTAGTGACAAAGAAGAATTAAAGTGATGATGGGTGCAAAAATAAAAGAGCTCTAAGGAGCAGAAGACTGACCTCACCTTTCTTCAGGAAATAAGAACAGTAGCTGTCTGGTCTATGTTTATCCCAGTACATAATTCTCTCCTTATCTGTCTCTTACTTTTTCTAACTTTCAAGCCATCAAAAAATAAACAAAAGGGCAAGGACACCAGACTGTGACCTTCTCAAAACTATACATTTTTACTGCCCCAGTATGTTTCCACAATGTTTTGGAAAGAAAGAGGTAGAATTTAATTGGCTGTAGTGTCAAGTCAAGGGTCTTGTACAAAATATTGCTGTACTGTGCCTAAATGAGTCATGAACTGTCATTAAAACTCATCTGGCCCAGGCGGTATCAAGGTGCAAACTGATCATAAAAGTGGTTCCATTAGTCTCAGTGCTCTGATGATCCTGGGAGCGCCAGATGTGCCAGCAAGAGTCCTGAAGGGGTTCCAGGTGTTTCTGGCTGCCGCACTGCTCTGATTCTAACCTGCAGAAAACATACTGCTGTAGGCAATAGGAACAACTGGTGATAGAGCTGACATGCAGAAGGAAAGGCTGAAAACATATGAGGGAGCAACAGTTGTGCTTTAAATAAACTCTATTTGTACAGATGAGCAATGACATAAATATATATGGAGTTTAGAGAAAGATTATGAGCCTTTGAAAATAAAGGTCTTACTTATAATGAGGTTTACATCATCCTGTCAGTTATAGTTCACTGTGCATTTTTGCCTTGTACTTTACCTATCACATCACACAAGATATGTAAGCTATGTAAAAAAGACTATTTTTCTTCATGAAGTATGATTTTTCAAAGAAAATATGAAACTCTGTTCCTGTTATTTGCTGAATAGGTTAGAAATCCATAAGTTAATTTTGTGGTTTTGCTTATAGCAACTTTATGTATAAATCTGTAATCCACAGGCCTACAAACTTCTAGGGTTTGTACATATAATCCATTCTGTTGAAGACAGTGGAACTGCTGATTTGAATTACAATGAAGTGTAAATACAAGAATTCACAGAAAATTGGGATCTATCCAACCTGGAAGAATCGCCTAACATGAACTTTATGAAACACAGCAATAACAAACCCAAATTCCTGCACTTGGGAAGGAGCAGCACCTTGCAGTGATACAGGTTGGGGACTGTCAGCTGGAGGGCAGCTCTGTGGAAAAAGCCCTGGAAGTCCTGGTGGACAGCGAGATGAGCATCTGCCCTGGCAGCAGAATGAGTCACCAGCCTCCCGGCTGCATCAGCAGGAGCATAGCCAGGTCAAGGATTCACAGCAGTACATAGAAGGAGGGCAAGAGACAGCAGGTATTGGTTGGAACAAGACAGGTTCAGCCTAAACAAATGGGTAAACCTTATGACTGTGAGGACAGTCGCCAAAAGGTTGTGTGGTCTCCATCCTCAGAGGTTTTCAAGAGTGGGTAAGGCAGCTACTCAAATCTTATGGCTGACCCTGTTTCAGCAGATGGCTGGAGGAGACATCCTGAAGTTCCTTCCAACATGAATCTTCCCATTTCTAAGATCATGTTACTTTATATAAGGAGGTGATCCTGCTGCTTTGCTCTCATGAGACCTCACTTGGAGTATTGTGTGCAGTTCTGGTGTCCTCAACATAAAAAGGACATGAATCTGTTGGAACAAGTCCAGAGGAGGGCCACGAGAATGATCAGGGGACTGGAGCACCACCCATATGAAGACAGGCTGAGAAAGTTGGGGCTGTTGAGCCTGGAGAAGAGAAGGCTGCGTGGAGACCTCATAGCAGCCTTCCAGTATCTGAAGGGGGCCTATAGGGATGTTGTGGTGGGCCTCTTCATTAGGGACTGTAGTGATAGGACAAGGGGTAATGGGTTAAAAATTAAACAGGGGAAGTTTAGATTAGATATAAGGAGGAAATTCTTTCCTGTTAGGGTAGTGAGGCACTGGAATAGGTTGCCCAGGGAGGTTGTGAATGCTTCATCCATCCCTGGCAGTGTTCAAGGCCAGGTTGGATGAGGCCTTGGGTAATATGGTTTAGAGCGAGGTGTCCCTGCCCATGCCAGGGGGGTTGGAACTTGATGTTCTTAAGGTCCTTTCCAACCCTAACCATTCCATGATTCTATATGACTCAGAAGATAGCAGTAGTTTTTGCTCTTGAAAAGAATGCATTGTAGAAGATTTATTGAATTTCGTACATCACCTATTAATTATCAGCTTTACTTAAGTGCAATCAGTGCCGCATAATTAAAGAGATCAGCCCCCCCCCAAAACTGTAGTCGTCTCCTGAAGCAGTCAATTAACTTCTTGGAAGCTTAAGAGTACCCTCTGCTGGCATAACGTGGCAGTTGCGAAAATCTGCAGCACAACCTACTGAAACAGCATCAGAGATGGATTGCTTTCCCAGCATAGCACAGCTGTGCATCTCTGCATGGGGCAAACAGCTGTGCAGTAACATTTATAATCTACAAAGGGAATGCCTGGAGCAACATCGCACCACACCTGCCGTAGAGCTCTTTCCCAAACAACTGGAATTCCAGAGCTGTCGTTCCGTTAGGATGCTTGTCTTGTCAAATAGCCTGTCAAATGCCATCTGTGTGAAGAGCTTTAACATAAAATAAAACTTATTCTGGGGACACTCTGTTTGTTTTGAACATGAACAGTGTGCAATGAATTGATAACAGAATTATGTCCTTAAAGACAGCACAGCTTGTGTCTTAATGAGTCATCTTCCTCTCTTGTGAGCTCATGTGAAGTTTATCCAGATTCTACAGCTCATGCTGCAATGAAACTCCTTGTTGCAGAGTTGACATCAGGTAGGAAAAATTTATTTTAATCACTGCATATAAAAATGATACAAAGTTATGAAATACTTAATTTGAAAGGTCTTTTGTTTATGTGTATTATGGCACATAGGTCTCTTAACTATCAGTGAATGTATTTCTTTATAAACATAAGCATTTAGATATCTAGATGAGTAAATGCAAAAATGAAGATGACACACAATGCTTTACTTCTTAACTTTATTACCAAGGAGAAGCTGCTGCTTCAGTCCAGGCTCTTGGACAAAGATATTAAAGAGCTCTGAGAGGCTGCCATTGATGGTGGATATCACATCACCCCTTTCTGGTGGCTCCTTCATGCACCTAATGTCTTCTCACATTCCCTTTTCTCCATTCCCAGTGACCTGTTACCCTACTTGCCAGAGCTGAGCAGCCAAGGCTAACCTTGCTGTTACTTAATGAATAAACGAGACAGTAACTTTCTCACGGCACCTTACAAAGTCACGGAGAGAACCCACTCATACAGCAAAACTTCTGAATTTCCCCCAGAAAAAGTTAAAGTTGATCTTGGTACTGAAACTACCTGTTTAAAACTACAGCAACTACATTGCCACTGAGAGTTATGATTAGCTATTTACCTAAAAGTATTTCATATGAAAATGTCAGCTGTTGTAACGCTTTTTTAAAAGGTAGTTTCTGTCCTTTGCTTCAGCACTTGAAAACATGACACTGCCTCTTTTCAATTTAAAAGCGAACTGAAAACCTGCATATTGTTTTTGTTAAATGTCAGTGATGAATCTCAGTTCCATGACTGTTCCTCTTGAACCTTTTGGGAGGCGAAGATCGCACAAAGGACCATCTTTTGTGTGTGTGCATTACCACAAGCACCATGATCACAGCTGCACATAGGAGTGTTAGTCATTAAAACTGCTAGTCGTTAAAAAGAATTACTAGCAAATGAGCACCTGACAATATGTTCCAGTAGATAAAATAATAGGAAATGATGGAAAAGATACTACCTCAGCAGTTCTGTCATCAGATACTGCATTTCCAAAAGACACAGAGAATAATTCCATGGTAGCAAGGAATAAGATCACCCACAACGCCTCTCTTGTTAGAATCCTGATTAGCTTATTCACACATCCCTTTTCTGGGCAGCCCTTTTAAATGTAGAAAAACAAACAAAAGAAGAAACCCCAAAACAAATGCATAATATGTAGGCTACCTTATACTACAAGAAAAACTACATACTGGAAAATTCCACTGAGTATGAGTTGATGGTAGTTTCTAAACAGAAATGTGCAAGCCTATGCTCTTTTTAGCTGTATTCTGTAATCCTCTTTCTGCTCCCTTTAACCAGCACCACAATGTATTCCTTGCTTTGTTTGCCTGCTTCCATCAGCTTCAAATACGGTACCTGAATGGTCTTTAGCTTATTTATGACTGTGAATGTCCTGCAGAATATACCTATTTTAACTCTTATACTTGCCTTGAAGCTTAGGGACAGCATATAGAAAGGCTGCATCTAGGATAAATGTATTAGCTTTCCCTCTGAAATGGCACAAGAGACAATAAAATTGATGGTGGAATGCTTGGTCTGAAGGACTGGAAAGCATTACATGCAGCAGTAGACTGTAGTGAAAGTCATGTATTCTTCAATTCTGGAAAGTGGTCATGTAACAACTGTGGGCCACTGCATCATCACTGTATAAACAAGCTTATATACCTAATGCAAGTATATGGAAGAAAGACTTGTTTACCTACATTTGACAACTTGTTTGACATAATTCTACCTACAGAGGGCAGTTGGTGGGTGCCCCTTTTTTATTGGCTTGGGGGTTGTTGTTGTGTTTGTTGTTGTTTGGTTTTTGTGTTTATTTTCTTGTTAGTCCCCACCTCGTCTCCCTCCCCATACATTCCAGCACAACCAAGTGCTTAGAAGGCTCTGGATTTGGGTGTTTGTGGGGATTTTTGTTTGGTTGGTTTTGTTGGTTGGTTGGGGTTTTTTTGGTGAGGTGGGTTTTGTTTTGCTTTGCTTTGTTTTCCTTTTTTCATTGTCTAAATGAAAAACATGCTTGACAAGACAGCAAGGTATTCACATCTGAAAAATGTTTAAGGCACATTCCAACAAAATAAACTTTTATTGAATGCAGAATTAGGCATTCTAATTTGTGGGAACAGTGCTTCCTCACCCAAAGAGATTCCCTTTGACAATTTCTAAAAGCTGTATTTCAGTTACAGAAATATTTCTCAAGGAACACCAAACTTCAGTCTAAATTCTTCTTGAATTACGGTGCAACTAAGTCCTTCCAAATGATGACAGTTTTCAGGAGACACTAGAATGAGAAGCCTGCAAGTGGTTTACAATGACTGCGTACAATGTTAATTGAAATTTTATACTAAAACCCACCTAGACTGTTGTTCTTGAAGAATTATATAAAAAGTGTCATTTAAGAATAAAGAAATGCAGCTTAAAGAGAAATTTATCAACATTAAAAAAAAACCTTAACAGCAACCTGCATATTTAATACCATTTCCACAGTATGTCAGCTTGCAGAGACTTAGTCCAATAATTTAAAACTTTAGATAGGAATGTCTTTTGGTTCTGAATGCAGATCATAAGTCATCATGTCCAATAGGTGAAGGCTGAGTTGTTTCACTTTCTACTTTGTCTCCTGTGAAATTAAGTATCATAATTAGAATACAAGTGTGTTATTAATTATACCATATAGTTTTTGACATTACAAATTTTTTAAAGAGAAACCCAAATCAACATATTTATCAAGATGAAAGAAGCAATAAAGCCATACAGAAAAGCTACTTGCACCATCTTCCTAGTCTAAGCTTATCATACTGTTTTTCTAGATGCAACAAAGCTTTTCAAACAAACTGATATGATATTGTTAGTAGGATTAAAAAGCAGGACAGCTATTTCTATTCTAACCTTATTTTTTCAGCAATAGACAGTAAACTTTCTCCTTTTCCTATAACCTGTCAGAAGAAATTCCGGTATTTGTAAACAAAAAGCAAGTATTACTCAGAATTGTTTTCTATACAGCAAATTTGCTCACTTAAGATGTTAAAACAGCCTAAAAATAAAAAAAAAGAGAATTTTATTTTTATATATTGGTAAAAACGTGAATCTAAGAAAACAGCTAACCAACTTACCAACTTTTCACTCTGCCTTTGTTCTTATAAAATGTCAAGCCACATTAAAAATCATTAAGTATCTGCACAGGAAAAGTACGTAACTGATTTTAAAGGACTAACAACAGTGAGTACTGAGAATATAAGGTCTGAACTGAATGGCTCCAAATAGCGATAATACATAGATCTTTACAATTTAGTACAGGATGAAAAAGCAGTCGATGGGGCAAAAACAAACAAACAAACAAGCTAAAAAGTAGAAAGAAAATAAAGTTACAAAATTGTCTCTCATCTACTCTCCTACAATCTTTATTGCAAAAGAATCCTGTATTTCACTTTGGAATTGCAAAAAAAGCCTAGGTGAAATAATGAAACACTAATGAACGTAATTCTATTCATTATGTGTCATCACAGAGCAAATCACACTCGCATTTCTTGAGTAAAGGTGTAGTTTAAGTCAAGCTAACCAGTTCTCTGCTACTGAAAGGCAGATGTCTTCTCCATATTCACCTTCACATTACTTCTGGCACTTTTGTGGTCACAAAATAAACAAATTCAGCTCACTCATCCAATTTTATGAGATTTCAGTTAGTTGAAGCAGCTTGCATGCAAACAGATAAATCCTTGTCATTGTAATTAATAATAAAGGAAAAAAGTGGGGAAGAGGAAGATCTCCTGTCTATTATAGCAGTAATTTCCTACTTCACTTTATGTAATGAAGACAGACACTTAAATGGGATCCACAAATACAACCTTGAGTTAAGAAAAAAAAAAAAAAAAAGCAGCACAAGAACAGGATGTTAAAAAAATCCACTGTCTTTAAGCAAGAAAACATGCATGCCAGAATACAGCCTACACCACAAACTACCTGACACAGACCACAGCTGTAGGAAGATGAGAAGTTATACAGAAGAGTTTACAAGCGACTACACCCTCAGACAGAAATATAGCTCCAAGCTGTTGATACAGCATATTTAAAAAAAACCTGTCATTAAAAAGCCACTTGCCTGGTTTTACCATTTGAAGACATGTTCCATCCTTCTCTTCAAACCCTTCTGAACATACACACCTGTAACTACCTGAAGTATTAACACAATCTTGATTCTCTTTCACACAGACCTTTTCGGGAAGGTTACATTCATCTATATCTAGAGATAGGATAAGGAAAGAAAGAGCCCACTGCTGTTATTTTGTTATAAAACTTATTTGTGGCTCAATCACATAATACTCAGTTCAAATACAAGGAACACTGAGGAGCAGAATGCTGTTGCAACAGATTTAACTTCTGTTAAAATAATCTGTTATAGTACTTCATTATTTAGCTGGAGTTTCAAATTTACCCAAAGACTACTGGGGCTTTTTATGTTTTGTAGGCCCCTATGTGAAGAAATAAGCAACACCACTCAACCTACTGAAGATTTCCCATAGTCGTTTCCTACTGATGACATCAAAGTACAACTAAAGGGAAGGAAGCATGTAAATACTATGTCACTATAGTTAACATCCCCTTAAGATCACGCGTGGCTTTTGCTCTTCCCCACAGATAAAACTCTAATTTCACATAATTCACTATGAATTAATATCGTTTGAACTTGGACATAAATTGATTAACAGAAAGTCAACAGAACCCCCATTGTGCTGCTTCTTTTCTGTTACAAAACGAATACAGATGCACACATCTAACAGAGTGGTAGATAATTGACAAGAGACTCGTGTATTTGTTTCTTCTAGCCACTATAAAATACTTTGTTACTTTTTTAGGAATATTCTACCTTTAATCTTTGCCACGCATATTAGCTCAATGATATCAGGGAAGTTATAAAGAAAGTCTTTATTGCTAATACTACAACAAATGGGTTCATTTTGATAGGCTTGAAAACTAAAGCAGACAAACAAATGCAGTTAACAGCTCCTCAGTGTGGTTAACCAAGAGTGAGCTAACCGTGAACTGCTAAATCCACCAACCTGTACATCTTTCATCTTCCTTCGTGTACCCAGATGCGCAGGTCGTACACTTGTCAGAACCTTCCCCTGTGCAACCTATGCAGCTGGCATCACATGCTAAAGATGAAATATTTTAAGCACAGAATTCAGATATCCGAGTTTTAAAGTTCCATCCTTACAGTCAGCTTCCTAACACAAGAAGCCACAGAATCACGAAACAGTTAGGATTGGAAAGGAGCTTAAGATCACCTAGCTCCAACCACCTCCCATGGGCAGGGACACATTCCACTAGACCAGTTTGCTCAAAGCCCCATCCAACCTGCCATCACACCACCCTGTCACACCATTCACCTTTGAACACTGCCAGGGATGGCGAACCCACAACTTCTCTGGGCAACCTGTTCCAGTGTCTCACCACTCTCGCAGTAAAGTTTTCCTAGTATCTAACCTAAATCTGCCCTCTTTCAGTTTAACACCATTCCCCCTTGTCCTATCTCTCCATGCACTTGAAAAAAGTCCCTCTCCAGATTCCCACTTAGGCCCCCTTTAGGTACTGGAAGGCTGCTCTGAGGCTTTCCTGGAGCCTTCTCTTCTCCAGGCTGAACAGCCACAACTCTCTCAGCCTGTCTTCATACAGGAGGTGCTCCAGTCTCCTGATCATATTTGTAGCTCTCCTCTGGACTCAATCCAACAGGTCAATGTCATTGTTAGTTTAGGCGCTCCAGAGCTGGACACAGTACTCCAGGTGGGGTCTCACAAAACCAGAGTAGAAATAACAAGAAATCTCTTGCTTGCTTCATCCTCCCTGTGCCCAGTCAGGCCCAAATGACACTGTATTAAATGCCTGCTGGTACCATGCCCTTTCTAGCATTACATCTGGCATTACATTAAGTTACAAGATGATAAGGTGCAACAACAGATTAAAAAGAAACCTTTGCATGAGAAAGATCCATCTGTGTTCAAACAATATTGGTGATCTTTGCAAGGAGAAGCAGCACACTCATCTATATCTGAAAGATAAAAAGTGTCAAGTTACCTAAAACAGCAATGATTAAAATAGCCAGATTAACACTTAAATGCTATGCTTTGAGATCTTGTAAGAAATGGCCCACAGAAGCTATAAACTGCATTGAGAGTATTGTTAACAATGAGTTCAGGATCAGATATGGAACGTGTCAGACATAAAAGTAACATAACATACACTGTTTTGTTCAGCTTAACATTAACAAATCAAAACTGATCCTCAGAAGATGTTTTGTGATGACAGTAACCAATATTCAGAAATTCAAGAGCTCAAATTGAATAAGAATTCCAGAACACCTGCCATCCTTGTTATTTTCAAGTCTGTGTTTTGCGTGCATTTATGCTTTTTATGCAAACAGCATAACAAATAGGCAGACAGACTACTCTGGAATACTGTTGATTTCTCTACCCCTATACTGCCAAGCTATGGAACTTTTTAAATTACACATATGCATACACATACACTGCTTCTTTTTTTTTTTTTTTTTTTCTTTTTCACATAAAGCAAATTGCAGAAAGACAAGTTATGGTTAGGACCAGTCAAGCTGAAAACCAGTTCTACCCTGGAAGTTAAAACATGCCAGTGTGGTTATTTCAAGGAAAGGGCACACCAGTACTCACAGCTAAAAAATTCACACAGAAATGGATTATTTCTGTCCCCGTGCTGTTTATCTCATCATGTTGCTGCAGACATCATTCATATTCATTACTAAATTTGTACTTTATCAGTTGCAGTGGTAAATTGAAAAAACAGCTGTACAAAAGACAATACTAGAGCATCTTGAAAATGCTCTTGGAGCATTCAACAGTTACCTAAGCAGGTACTGCAGAAGCTGCAATTCAAGTTCCATTTCTCATTAGCACTTTTTAAAAGAAGCAGCGTTCACATAATTCTAAGATACTGTTTCCAAACATCATGTTAAGGGTCAAATTCAACCAGTTACAGGGAATGCACTACTCTCCTCCTTGTGCATTCCTGCACTGGGAGTATTTTTAGTATTTGGAATTCTCCTTAAGTGTTTCATACGTATCTCATAAACCAAGAGAAATAGGCAGGAGATTAATGGAAGCACTGAGCTTGTTGTGTCCTAGTATTTCTCTGCAACAACAGGAATAGTATGCGCTGGCTTTTAGTGAAATGTCTGAACTCTATTAGGGCTGAGCATTTATAAACATACAGTAATGTTAAGACAATTGCACAACTATTACAAAATACGTAGATAAGCTGACGGGAGTCTTGCAGTAGTTGACAAAATAGTTTAAATTGAGAGCAGGGCACTCTTTGTCTTTCAAATAAACAGAAAAACCGTGTCTTGAAAGGAATGCCTGACTTGCTGCTATCTGTATTCCACTAAACTAGAAAGATACACAGTGAACAGTTTGATAAAGACAACCATAATCACCCGGGGATCAATGGGGAGGAAATACTACTTTCTTGCAACATGAAACAAGTTAGCGAGAATGAGACTACAAACTATAGAAAATCTAAACTGACAAAACACTTCCATAAAAACCAATAAAACTCGATGTGACATCATCTAATCTCAGCAGCAGACATTACTAGAAGACCTGTTTGAAGCCTACCAAGCATTACTCACCCACACAAGCTGCTTCTTCATTTTTAATCCAGCCTTCCTTACAGTCTTGGCAGTCCTTGTTACTTGAACCAGTACAAGTTTTACAGGCAGCGTGACAGGCTGAGATAAAAGAAAACTACAATCTGAGCTTTGTTGAGAGATTCCAAGGCAAGTCTGGGCACAAAAATTCTCAAAGAAAACCTTACTTAGGATTCACTGGAAGGTATGAAATTTTAGTAGCTTGACCCTCCCATTCACAAGATTAAATCTTGACTTTATGGTGATATTACTTACAATAATGCAGCTCTACCCTACAACAACATCCCTCCAAAAACCAGCAAAAAACTCCTAGGCAGCCAAACCTAGTTATTGCAGTCACATGCAGCACTTAAAACAGTGCCATGAAATTCTAGTGACTAGAAGTGACAGGGTCCAATTTCCAGAAATATTTGGGAAGAGGAGATCAAGAACATAAATTTTGCTCAGTCTCTTGGGACTGGGACAAGATTTTAAACACAAGAGTCAGAACTCTTACCTAATGAATCCTCAGACTACTTCGCTTGCAACTAGCTTTGAGAGCAATTTCTGAAGTGATACTAGTCTGAAGAAATTCAGAAAGAAGCATACTTGAAACCCAGTTGCATATGCATTTTCTATATATTGAATGCATACCTAACACCATATAACATATGCATGTTATATTGTAAAATAAAACAAATCGTACAGAAGAATTACTACACAGCCAGAAAAAAAAACCCAAACCAACAACGTTCATGTTGAAAACAACCTTATTAGACCCATAGTCAGGGTTTAGCTGCTGCAGAAATCTGCTTCAAGATGTAAAATCAGATGAGTTTGTTTCAACATTAAGCTCAGATACACTTAACTGGAATCAATGTGGTCTACAGTAGAGATCAGCTGCTTCTATGCCCATTTACTCCAGTAAAGCTTATCTGAGACAGGAGGAAAACCTAGCTTTCAAAGTAGTCCACTCTGCAGCAATTTCAGCTCAAGATTTTTGCACACTACTGGGGGGGGGGGGCAGCAAAGCTTGCTCTTCCCTCCCACCTCCCTCGTGACACTGAATTCTGCTTCTTAAAGCAGGAAAAAAAAAATAAAATTTCAAAGACAGTGTGGAAGGATGACCCAACAAAACCTTACAATTCCACCCAACTGACTGATATGTCATTTGTCATTTATGGTAAAAGCTGAGTGACCAAACAGTAATGATATCTTTTTATTTTCATATTTGTCAGTTTAAACTGTTTCTAGCTTTCTTTACAAAAACTGAAGACAAAAAAAAACAACAATCTAAGCACATGTCAAAGACTCTGTTACCTGTACAAACAGAATGTGTCTCATTTCTCAAGGTACTGTAGTAACCATTAGAACAGTCCAAACAAAAGTCTCCTGTATATTCCTTGTTACAGCTACATGTGCCATCTCCACCTCGGGTACCATCACCATCACAGTATCCATTCCCATGGCAAGGTCTTTCTGATCCACCACGACAAGCTACAAATGATCAAAAATACTTTAAAATCAGATGCTAAAGGAAAACAATCTCCGGGAAAGTTCAGTTATAAATTTAATTTTGGGTTAAGACCATGGCTCAGGATTCTATCTATTTTCCTAACTTCCTGGCTAAAGTTGATATCCTTATTTAGAATAGATAGGGTAGAGAAAGGACCTTAACATCATCAAGTTCCAACCCCCCTGCCATGGGCAGGGACACCTTGCACTAAACCATATTACCCAAGGCCTTGTCCAGCCTGGCCTTGAACACTGCCAGCGATGGAGCATTCACAGACTCCCTGGGCAACCCATGCCAGTGCGTCACCACCCTAACAGGAAAGAATTTCCTCCTTATATCTAATCTAAACTTCCCCTGTTTAAGTTTTAACCCATTGCCCCTTGTCCTATCACTACAGTCCCTAATGAAGAGTCAATCCCCAGCATCCCTATAGGCCCCCTTCAGATACTGGAAGGCTGCTATGAGATCTCCATGCAGCCTTCTCTTCTCCAGGCTGAACAGTCCCAGCTTTCTCAGACTATCGTCATACAGGAGGTGCTCCAGTTCCCTGATCATCCTCGTGGCCCTTCTCTGCACTTGGTCCAACAGTTCCATGTCCTTTTGATGTTGAGGACACAAGAACTGCACACAGTACTCCAGGTGAGATCTCACAAGAACAGATCACCTCCTTCGACCTGCTGGTCACACTCCTTTTGATGCAGCCTAGGATACGGTTGGCTTTCTGGACTGCAAGCGCACACTGAAGCCGGCTCATGTTAAGTTTCTCATCGACCAACACCCGCAAGTCCTTCTCCGCAGGGCTGCTCTGAATCTCTTCTCTCCCCAGCCTGTAGCTGTGTCTGGGATTGCTCCGACCCAGGTGTAGGACCTTGCACTTGGCATGGTCAAACTTCATGAGGTTGGCATCAGCCCACCTCACAAGAGTGTCAAGGTCCCTCTGGATGGCATTCCTTCCCTCCAGCTATCAACCGAACCACACAGCTTGGTGTCATCGGCAAACTTGCTGAGGGTGCACTCAATCCCACTGTCCATGTCAGCGACAAAGATGTTAAACAAGACCGGTCCCAACACCGATCCCTGCGGGACACCACTTGTTACTGGTCTCCAGCCGGACATTGAGCCATTGACCACAACTCTATGTGAGGCCATCCAGCCAGTTCTTTATCCACAGAGTGGTCCATCCATCAAATTGATGTCTCTCCAATTTAGAGACAAGAATGTTGTGCAGGACAGTGTCGAACACTTTGCACAAGTCCAGGTAGATGATGTCTGCTGCCCTACCTCTGTCCATCAGTTCTGTAGCCCCATTATAGAAGGCCACCAAATTGGTCAGGCAGGATTTCCCCTTAGTGAAGCCATGCTGGCTGTCACCAAGCACCTTGTTGTTTTTCATGTGCCTTAGCATGCCTTCCAGGAGAATCTGCTCCAAGATTTTGCCAGGCACGGAGGTGAGACTGACTGGTCTGTAATTCCCCGGGTCATCCATTTTCCCCTTCTTGAAAATGGGGGTTATATTTCCCTTTTTCCAGTTGTCGGGAACTTCACCTGACTGCCATGATTTTTCAAATGTGATGGCCAGTGGCTTAGCAACTTCATTCGCCAGCTCCTTCAGGAGCTATGGATGGATTTCATCAGGTCCCATGGACTTGTGCATGTTCAGATTCTTAAGATGGTCTCGAATCATATCCTCTCCTACAGTGGGCCCAAGGTCTCCATTCTCACAGTCCCTGCATCTGCCTTCCAAGACTTGGGTGGTGCGGTCAGAGCCTTTGCCAGTGAAGACCAAGGTAAAGAAGTCATTCAGAACCTCAGCCTTCTCCAAATCCTGTGTAGCTAGTTCTCCCAAGAGCTTCCTGAGGGGGCCTACATTCTCCCTAGTCTGTTTTTTATTTGCTATGTACCTGTAGAATCCCTTCCTGTTATCCTTAATATCCCTAGCCAAGTTTAATTCTAACTGGGCCTTAGCTTTCCTAACCTGGTCCCTAGCTTCCCGGACAATATCCCTGTACTCTTCCCAGGGCACCTGTCCTTGCTTCCACTTTTTATAAGCCTCTTTTTTCATTTGAATTTTCCTCAGCAGCTCCTTATCCATCCAAGGAGGTGTCATTTATTCTGGACTTCTGAGAATGCTCACACTGCAGTTGGAAAAACCTACTAGCAATCATTTAGATTACTGGGAATCACCACAACTTTTAATGACATAAGAGGACAAATCTGACCTCTAACCACGTGCAAGGTTTTAGAGATTTGTAAATTAAACAAGCTTCAGGGGCTAAAAGACATCCTTTGTATCATTTCTGCATTGAAGACCTTACTTTCATTCAGTTGTCTCCCACCTACTTTTGTCCAATTTCTCCCACTGCCTTTTTAATTTTTTAAGCCTCAGTTGTGATTTTTTTAATGTAATCCCTGTGTTCTGGCTATATTACCTTTGAAACTGGTCAAGAACTGTTGTCTATATAGCTTCTGAAATGCCACCTAAAACCAGACTCGATGCCACAGGGAGTGTGGATATGAACATCAGATCAGATTAATTCTGCACATTTAAGTACCCTTGACAGTTTTGTATGTTACTTCATGCTCAGAAGACGGTTTTTCAAGCAGGATGCTCACAATGGAGCTACCTAACTACAAGATAGCAGGCAGGTACATACTATACAGCAGCTGGTGTCTCACACAAAATATTCTACTTCACATATTTTTCCATGTCATGAAAGATAAAACCCATAAAAAGAACATAATCTGCTACTGTATTTTTCAAAAGAAAAATTACCAAGGCAATCTGGTCCATATGTTCCAGCAGGGCAGCAAACTTCTATTGTTTCTATACAAAACCATTTAAACAAATCAGGATACTTCTTCTTTCTGTATATGAAAAACATTTATTTTTCAGAAAAATAATAATGATTATTTAAAAGCCAACTCACACAACTGCACCTGAACAATGCAGTATAGAAACCTATTGCAAGTGACAGACTAGGAACCTTTTTATTCTGTTCTAAGGACAACCTTATTCCAGGAACAAGTTTCTAGAAGTCCTTCAACTTGAGATGAAAGCAGTTTTATGACAAAGGAAAACAAAAGAAGTAAAAACTTGAAGTTTTCCTATGTTAGTTTGCCTCAACACCCCACTGGTAACTAAGTAGACAGTGAATGAGAAGCCAGACTGTTTTGGTGCAACACTTCTGGAATTGAATATAAAAAGAAGCCAGTACAGCAGCACACGCTATTAAAAGTCAGCCTGAACGCAACGGTAACTCTTGAAGGATAATTAAGAATTACCTGTACTGCTACGGTTCAGGCACAAGATTTAACATCATTTGTTCAACTTCTTAGATAATTTAGACATAAAAATAACTCCATTAAAAAAAAAACCACAAAAAAACCCCAAAACTTACAGTTTGAACCACCATTTCTCTATGTGTTCTTCATGCTCTTCTACCATATTGTTACATTCAAAGTTACTACTGTCGCACAGTTTCTCTATAATCTCTACAAGACGGATTTCGCTACAAGCAGAGAAGGAAAATCTTAAGTTTAATTTAAACACAAATTAAATAAGTTTAATTTAAACATTTGACACCACTCAAGATATGGTAGAGAAGCTAGGCTTCAGCCCAGAATACTTTATCAGTTTACAGTGTGCTCTGAATTACTTCCAAAACAAAGCAAATATCAGAATAAAAGAACTAATGAACATTACAAACTAGAAGGATGACAACAAGAACCAGTTTGGCTTGCTTGCAGTTATTATGTCTGCAGATTATAGGTTTGACAAATTTTCAACTTTCCAGAAAATGCTGACTGCAGTATTTTTCTCCTAAATTAAACATTAAGTTCCATGTATCGTTAATATCTGTTACAAGCCCACAAAGCTCACAGTAACTCAGGTTCAGAAACCCCACCCTTACATCTCAATGCTCCAACTATGATTAAAAAGTGAATTTGAAATTTGGAAGAAAGATATCCAATCATTTTGCTCAGAAGCCAAACCTATTTATGAAAAGGGAACAGTAATTTGCCCCTCTTCTAGTTTTGTGTTTGGGACTGAAATAGTGATGGCTCTAGGGAGGAGATACTCCTTTAATTCCAAAACAAGAGTACTGCAGTACTCCACACCTTCTATGACTAGTGACCATTATTTAAGATCCTTATTTTACAACTTTAATAACAGAAAAAAACCTACCACGATAAATGACAGCATTAACTTTTTTTTTTTTTTAGTTGAAACTAGGCAAATAAAGGCATTAATAAGGGGTTTCAATCTTTACTGTAACTTTTACATTACAAAGCAATGTCACATTTTAATCAGTAAGAATTTAAGGCTCGGACATGTGAAGCTTTAGCTGCAATGTACAACTTAAAGTTCTAGGCAAACACCACTGCAGTGTTTGCTACACACAGTGAATATGAAACATAGCCAAAGCAGAAGTACTGAGACAGCTTACCTGGACTCATACTTTGACAACGTTTTTTCTTCCCAAGCAGTGTTTCCACCACCAAAGTTCTTTTTAGCTGTATCTGCTAATCCCTACAAATAAACAGCACCAAAAGAATGCAAGTTACATAGAGTTTATTTCTAACAAAAATTAAGGGCAATAGTAAATGCTTGTATGAAAATTGCAAAAAGTGCCATGCAGAAACCTCAGTGAAGCTCAGAAGCTGCTGGTCAAATTGCTAAGTGAGGGAAACAGCTAGTGACAACATGAAATGTGAGAAAACATGATAGCATAACATGACTCAATTTTCATAATGCATTAAGAAGGCCTTGTTACAGTCTTCATTTACATCAAAAACATACAAGTATGAAAGTTTATACCTTTGTCCTTTAAGTTCTCACGAATTTTATTAATCAACTGAACAGGGCCTCTACTTCATTCGATTTGTATAGCAACTTGTACCAACTTGACCATGTTGTAACTTAAACACACAATCATACAACAGGATAACTAATCATGATCAGCACAACTTCTCCAAGTCACTAGGTCAGTGCCTATCAAATCATACTTTGCACTAAATCTCCATAGTTAAAGTCATCTACGACAGCAAATATACATACAAAGAGTATGATCCATCCCTGGCAGTGTTCATGGCCAGCTTGGACAGGGCTTAGAGCAACCTGATTTAGTGGGAGGTGTCCTTGTCTGTGACAGGGGTTCTGGAACTGTATGAACTTTAAGGGGTCTTCCAATCCAAACCATTCTATGACTCTAAGTATCTGTCACAAGCTGAAGCAGGCCCTCACTGCCTGCACTGAATTTACTGTGCCGTGATGTAGGACTGCTGAAAGTGGCGAGAGACAGAATTTGGGGAGATTTAGGGGCTCCTCATGGAGCCAAGTGCGGTACGGCCAGTACAGCAAATCTTTCTGCACTGAAGCACCAAAACATTTTTAGTAGCAAAGCTCGAGGAGCTATGTAACCTGCCGACCAAAAGGAGTACAACTCCTTTGCAGCAGGGAGCCACAGCCGGGAGCAGGAGGCTGCCGTGTGCCAGCTTAGACAGACGCTGTCAGTACCGGAACACCAGCGGGAACGCTCCCGGAGCCCGGCCGAAGGGCAGTAGGAGCTGTGAAGCAGAGAACAGAGCAGCTCCAGGGCCGCAGCCCCGCACTGCGCCGGCCTTCCGGCGGGCCGGCCACCCTCCGCCACAGACCGGGCGCTGCTCCGTGCAGCTGCACCTCAGTCAGCCCACAGGACCCGCTGTCAGCTCCTCACAAGGGAGTCTGCGCCCGCCGCCCCCCAGCCCCACCGCCCACCTGGTTGAACCTGTCCACGATACCCCGGCAGGTGGAGCACGCCAGGCGCCGCCGCTCCCCGGCGCACAGGCCGGGCGGCAGCATCAGCAGGGTAACGCAGACAGCCATAGCCAACGGCGCCCGAGCCGCAGGGCCAGGCTTCATGGCGAGGCCGCGGGGAGCTGCGGGGAGCCCCGGGGAGAGGGAGCGGAGCCGCGCCAGCCGCGGCACCGAGCCCTCCTCAGAGCCGGCCGCGCACAGAGCGCTCGCTCCGCCCCGGCCCCCGTAGCAACCGGCCCGCGAGCTCCATTCAGTTTTCCGCGTCAGCTTCACGCACGCTCCGGCCGCAGGCGCTCGTTGGTGGAGGCAGGGGAGCGGAGGAACGTGGTCCAATCAGCGCCCGCCACGCTCCGGACCAATCGGAACTCCCCGCGTTCTCGGAACGCTATGGGGTAAGGCGGAGGAGATAGGGAGCTGTCTGAGGAAGCGATGCGTATCGGCCTCGCGCGCCGCCGCCATGATGAGACCGGGCAGGCACGAGCTCCGCTGGGGCTTCAGCTCCCCCCGCCATTTTTACCTGGCTCCTTCTTCAGAGTCCTCTCGCTGCGGGGGCCGCGCTCTGCCCTCAGCTAACATGGCCGGTCGGAGAGGGGTCACGTGGCTACGGGGCTGTCTTCCCCCTCCCGCCCCCTTCTGCCAGCGTTCTCCGCGGGGTGGCCACGTGGAAGCGCGGGCGGTGAGTGCGGGCCGGGCGGAGAGCGCTGCGCCCATGCGGGTGGGGCGGGGAAAGGAGGGGGCGAGCGGTGGCAAGTAGCGGTCGTGTGAGGGGCGGCGGGGAGGGCTCGTTCGTTCGCCGCAGCCCTGCTGCAGCTCTGCCGGAGGGCGGCTCCGGAACCGCATCCCCCGCGGAGGCGCTGCCAGGCGGCCCCCACCTGTGGGCACGGTAGCTGCGGCGCGGCGGGAGGGAGAGGGCAGAGCAGGGCAGGCGCTTCCTGAGGGGCCGCGCGGCGCCTGTCCCGGCCGGGCCTCCGCCGCGGGGTGCTGTCCGGGCGCGGCGCGGTGCCCTCAGGAGCGGTGGGGGGTATTGTGGGCCCGTCATGACCCACCCCACCCCCAGGGCCGCACCGGAGCGACCTGAGGGGGAGAAACTTCACGCGCGCCGGGTGTAGGGGTGCTGAGGTAGCGGGCGGAAGGAAAGGGCGTGCGTGGGGTGTTGGATTGTTTGGATTTGTTTTTTTAACGAGAGCATTCTGTGTGTTTCTAACCCGAAGTGTGATGCTTTGTACGCAGCTTCATTGTATCTTAACTACCTCGTGATGTCCCAGGCTTCATCTGCCAAAGCTTTCCCTTTTCTTTTTTGATTCCCGGGGAAATGTATATAGGACAAGGGGTAGTGGCTTTAAACTGAAAGAGCGTAGGTTTAGATCAGACATTTGGATGAAATAATTCTCTGAGGGTGGTGAAGCCCTGGCTTCCTAGGGAAGCTGTGGCTGCCCCATCCCTGATAGTGTTCAAGGCCAGGTTGGACGGGGCTTTGAGCAACCTGGTCTAGTGAAAGGTGTTCCTGCCTGTGGTAGGGGCTTGGAATTAGATGAGCTTTAAGGTCCCTTCCAACCCAAACCAGTCTATGATATAAGAATAGCAACTGTCATGTTCCTTCTTAGAAAGAAAGTAGTCCCAGTAACTGCAAGCTTTAAATCTTAGCTCAAGTTAGCTTTAAAGCAAAGAGCTATTAAAGCATAGGAAAACAAAACATAAAATTGAAGATAACACAGCATAGGTTTTACCAAAGCTTGGCAAAGCCAAAGAGGGAGGACCTCATGGTGAGATGCTCATGGTGGTTCTGCTTAGATGCCTCCATACAGAGCATGTGATGAAGTGAAATGCAGCCTCTGTAGACATATTCAACATGCATTTTGGCTGCCAAACTGTGACATATTTATACTGAAACGTATCTGAAAAATGTAAGCTAAGTATGGTGGACTTCCCATGGGAAGAGACAGAAGTCCATTATTTGAACTAATGACATTTCAATAGAAAAAGAATAAAGCATTTTTATGTGTTTCAACTTTTTTTAATGTATGAAAACAGTTTGTGTTCACCCAGTTTCATTCCTAGGAAGAGATGAAATCTTTGTGTTGAAAAATTATGCTCTTCTATGATTCGGCCTTAATGTAGGACCTGGGGGGAGTCAATTTGGCTATGTTGTACAGGTTTGAGGAAGATTCTTCTAAAGTTATTGGAATGTTAATGATGGATAAAAGTGTTTGTATTTGCTTATGATGTTCCTCTTACCTTCATTATTAAAATGTTTTTATTAAGTGAAAATTGTTTCTGTGGGTTTGGCATTTAAAAAGTCTCTAATTGCAAGTATTCCACTTGAACTTTGAGATTTGCTAGAATCAATTCTCAACAGAGCAAGTTATCTCGGGTCTTGACAGGACCACTAAATTTATTAGGTTTTATCTCAGAAACCTAGGTATTGTCTTCATGCTTTGTTTTTTTATCTCCTAGCATATTTCCCTTGAGGGAATCCCAGTATGTATAATACATGTAATTATCTTCCGAATCTATGAATATGCTGGCAAGCTTACGTTCTTCAGGCATACAAAGGGATTGGAGTCAAGAAGATTAAAAGAAAGCCTTGTGATAAACTGTGTATGGGATGTGTAGCTTCACTGTCATTCTGATGATTTAGGAGGCTGAGGACTGATTATTTATGTGGTGATCAGTTAAAAGTAGTGGGAGCAGGCGATATTGTAGAGTGGTCAGAGTCTAATGAATGATTTATAGGTGAAGGTAACATCACTTTACTATACAACTGACAAAGTCAAGAAGGAAAACGTAAGAGTTTCTTGGCATTTGGATCCTTTCACAAAGATTCATCTGGTCCTGAAATATCTGAAACATTAAGAAGCTGTGAGCTGGGGGTGAGGAACACCTGTCTTGCTGGTGCATTACACACAGACAGACTAGTACAAGCTACTCAGTGCCCATGTTGCTATATGCAATGGTGGATCCTTCAGTGTCCCTTTTTAACTTGGGTGAGTTTGACCAGAAATGTGAGATGCTTTTGTGTTTATTGGAAGAGTTCAGCAAGAGAGCTTTCTAGAGGCAAGAATTTGTACAAGATAAATTGCCCCCTGCAGAGGCTTAATCCCTGCCAAATACTTCTTGAAATGCTCTGGGTGTCAGTTCTGTACCTTTTTTACTACAGCTGTGGAAAAGGGTTCTGTCATAGCATAGCACATTATCCATCCTTGTAAAGAAGTGATACTAAGCACAGGTTAAAAAGACTTCTTCCCACTTTCTGGGGTGTTGTGTTTATTTAGGCTCTTCACATTGCAAAACAAGCCAAAAATCATAAGGACCTACCACAAAACTCTGTCTTTGAGCCCAGGGTTGGAGCTTAAGTTACAGTCTGTAACTAGCAATCATGAGAAAGAGATGCAGTCAGAGAGATAGACAGATACATGCAATTTTCAAGAAGTACACAAATTTAGGGATTTATTGGTGTTGGCTGTGAAAATAACATTAACTCTATTTATTTTTGCTAATGAGCAGGACAGACATCAGTTCTAGGAGGCAGTTGCTAAGTGATCCTAGAAATCTGCCAACTATTGTAGTCTCTTTGATGGGCATGTTTAGACCAAAACATGGGAGAAAACATCTCTTAACCAAAGCCTCAGTTGCACCTTAAAGGTGCTATTTTTAAAGTTTTGTTTCTGTGAGAACAGAACAAGAGTAACAGTAACCAAAATTTCTTTTATTAAGTTGTAAACTTACAAAAAGTGGGAACTTTAAAAAGATTACCATGGTTTTGCTGGAAATGGTGATGGAAAATAATTCCCCTTCTTGCTCCCACTTTATAATCTGAAACCAGAAAAAGATGAACTGTTTACCCATGACATAGCTTATTCTTACTTGTTCTGGCATCACCTAGACACATGATGGTAAAATACATCATAAGTAGCACTATAAGAATGACTCAGTAATGCTGTGAAACTAAGCACTAGGGCCTTCATTTCTGGGCGGGAGTGCCAAGAATGGGAGTCAGACCATCTCATGCTGTAGTGAGGCATGGTGCCAAAGGGGATTCATCCTTCACTAGCCGAGTCCAGATCCAGCCACTGACAAGCTGATCAGAGCACTCAGTTCAGAGCAATTTCTCATCCTTGTGGTTCCTCTCCCACTAGTTTCTGAGTCCTAGACAAGCCCCTTTATTCTACTCTCGTGAGACCGCACTTGGAGTTTTGTGTGCAGTTCTGGTGTCCTCAGCATAAAAAGGACATGGATCTGTTGGAACAAGTCCAGAGGAGGGCCACGAGAATGATCAGGGGACTGGAGCACCTCCCATATGAAGATCAGCTGAGGAAGTTGGGGCTGTTGAGCCTGGAGAAGAGAAGGCTGTGTGGAGACCTCATAGCAGGCTTCCAGTATGTGAAGGGGGCCTATAGGGATGCTGAGGAGGGACTCTTCATTAGGGACTATAGTGATAGGACAAGGGGTAATGGGTTCAAACTTAAACAGGGGAAGTTTAGATTGGATATAAGGAGGAAATGCTTTCCTGTTAGGTTGGTGAGGCACTGGAATAGGTTGCCCAGGGAGGTTGTGAATGCTCCATCCCTGGCAGTGTTCAAGGCCAGGTTGGACGAGGCCTTGGGTGATATGGTTTAGAGTGAGTTGTCCCTGCCCATGGCAGGGGGGTTGGAACTTGATGATCTTAAGGTCCTTTCCAACCCTAACTATTCTGTGATTCTGTGTTCTAAAGATCATATGTAAATCCAGTGTGTGATTAAAATAAGAGTACACTACAAAGCTGTCTCACCCACAAAACGCAAACGTAGTTGAGGTGGCACTCTCAGTAGTTATGGCACTATGGAATAAAAAGGGAAATACTTTTTTAAGTAGGGTCTGTGTTGTCTGAGGTTTTTTTAGGTGAAAACTAAAGCCATTGCATTTAGAGAAGGTGGTATAAATCCTGAAATGGTGCTTGCATATGGTTTTGGCTGTCTGCTCAATGCACTGACTGTATATAGTAAAAAAAAAATAAAATGAATGGATTATTTGATTTAATAGTTTTTGTTTAAACTTTTCTGTTACTGTAGAATGTTTTCCTAGTATTATCAATCTCTCTGTACACTTCTTGCCATGTTATTAATGTATTTTCTTCTGTTTTTCTTTCTAATAATATTAGAATATATGTGAAATTCAAACGCAAGATGGGTCAGAGGAGGAGCTCTAGTGGGCGGCCATTCCCGTTGCTGCTGCTAATTATTGTTGTGGCCTTTGTTCATTTAACTGTCTGTCCTTTTACAAAAGTGGAGGAAAGCTTTAACCTACAAGCTATCCATGATGTGGTGTACCACCAGCTGGACTTGGATAAGGTAAATTGGAAAGAAGGTTTTCTTTCTTGGATGCTGTTAAAGATTGATTCCTTGCTATATGAGCAGGATGAGTGCAATGCAAATATGTTTAATTCCCATTTTCCTTTGTCCCTGATGTGTCTATCTTACTTAGATTTTCCTTTTTGCAGTATGACCATCATGAATTTCCTGGAGTTGTCCCAAGAACGTTTCTTGGACCAATTTTTATTGCTGCTCTTTCCAGCCCAGCTATATATATACTCTCTATGCTAAGAATGTCAAAGTTTTACTCCCAGCTGATAGGTATGAGATCTTTAAACCCTCAGAATAGAGATGTTTTTACTACTGGACTAACTGGTGATGTCTGTGATGCTGTTGTAACATTCAGTGTTCGGATCAATGCTTAAATAATATATTAGTTTCCTTATTGAGGGATTTTGCAAACCATAGGTAGTTGGAGCTAGCATGGTAATTACACCCCTCTTTGGGGTAGCTAACAGCACAAGGTGTGTGGTAACAAATGTCAGGCAGTGTAGAAAAAGCAAGTGTCTTCAGTGAAGACAGTCCCAGGTGTACTTCCATGTACACCTCAGAAAATATTGTTTAACTTGGGCATAGAAGCATTGACCTATGTGCAAAAGTGTCAGACAAGTTAATGATGGATTAAAATAGTTAAACTAATGGGGAAGCTTTGGGTTGTTGGTTTGGGTTGTTTTTTTTTTTCTTCAAAGTGGATTATATTGTGTTATCTTCAGTATTATTCTTCATAACATCTTCATGTTCTGTTATGCCATATGGTTGTTCAACAGTGATCCATCAATTACTACTCTTATTTCACATTTTTATTCTTCTAATAGTCCGAGGAAGCTTGGGACTCAGTGTGATTTACGCATTATGGAAGTTGCAGAAAGAAGTTAGAAAGCAGTTTGGAGCAACTACATCAACAGTCTTTTGTCTCATCACTGTTACTCAGTTTCATTTGATGTTTTACTGTACACGAACCCTCCCTAATGTGTTCGCACTTCCTTTTGGTAAGTATTCACCTAGGAATAATTCTGAAATATAAAAATCCTCAAATGTATCAGTGTGTTAAAGCACAGAAAATGTGTGGTCAGACCAAATGGGTTTATGCGCTTGATTAAATTGTATAAGAAGACTAGAATTAATGAAGCAGTTGTTATTTTTTGGTCTTTTTTTTGGTTGGTTTTTTTTTTTTATCTGTATGTGCTTTCAATGACTGAATCCAGTTTTATTGAATCTGAGTATGTGTTGAGTTTGTCAGTTGGTTTTGATTAACTACAGGTTTGAGTACACATACCCCACGCATAAAACAGAGCTGTTGAAAAGGCAGTATAAAAAAAAACTCCCAACCTTGTGAACTTAGTCTACACAGGAAACAGCTTTCTCATGAGACTGTGGAACAAACTCCACCGCAACAGCTCACCTTCCTCTTCTGAAGTTATCTACAAATATAGCAGGTTTTGAAAAAAAATCAAAGTCAAAATCTTACCCTGCACATCTACACATACAGTTTTTCCCCATAGTGGACGAGAGGGAAGATTAACCCTGTAACAGATATTAGTTGAGTCACTTAATGCTTCAACGCAAGTTGCTCAACTAGTAAAATCATGAGGTTGGTGTAAGAACCTGTATAGATCAGAACTGAAAAACAGAATGTGGTTGAATTGTCAGATAAACACTGTGTAGTAATAAACTTCTCAAATAGTTTATGCTGGTACTAATTAAAATAAAGTTGTTTCGTGGTTTTGTACTGTTCATATTTAGCATGTTTTCCTTAGAATCATGACCACTTTACTAGATAGTGTTATAATGTGATTTTTAACTGTGAAAAAAGTCTGTAGAGATGTGTCTTCAGCTAACCATGCAAACGGATTTATAGTTCTTTCTCCGCAGGAGGTAGTCTATAGTCTTGTTTTTGTATTTGAGATGGGTTGCTGTTATCATGAATACAGGATATACTCAGCCAAGAGAATAAACTCTCAGCTAAACTGAGCAGTAAGAATTATGAATCATAGTTTGGAAGGCTTTTAGTACTCCTCTAAAGTTTGCTTTTACTTTTTCTTTTTTTCCCTCCCTGCCCATCCCCCCAAAAAGCTATTAAACGTACTGTCTAGGAAGAGTTCCTACGTGTTCCTTCTGTGGTTATACTTTAAGCCTTAGCAGCAGAAAGGTGTGTGTTGTTTCAAATTACATTTCTCTAACAGATGAAGAATTTCTGGACTAGAAACAGTAGGAAGACCAAGAGGGGGTTGGTGGGGAGTTAGAGGAATAAGATGCTAGCGTTGAGAAAAGTGTTGCTGTTGAGAGAAAGAACAGTTCGCCATGTTGGACAGTGTGTTTTATTTCTTTTTGCAGTGCTCCTGGCATTGACGTTTTGGATACAGCAAAAGCAAAGGCCATTCATTTGGTTCTCGGCTTTGGCAATTATAGTCTTCAGATCAGAGCTCTGCATATTCTTAGGCCTCATGCTCCTGGTGACGTTATTAACTAAACGAATCTCCATTTTCAAAGTTCTTTCCCATGCTGTTCCTGCTGGAATTTTTTGTCTGGGTAAGTGTTTGCTTGGAAAAAACAAATGCCATGTGTTAAATTCAGCAGAAGTCTGGAGATTTGACTGACTTCTCTGGTGACGTGGCCCTTGGGGCTTTTTTTTTTTTTTTTTCCTTTTTTTTTTTTTTTTTTTTTGCCCCTCTATATGCCAGTGCTATGACATGGTTATTTATTTCTTTGGAAATTTCCATGTGAGGAAATAGGTGTGCACAGAGCAGCAGAAAGATACTGTGACCCCTGCCTTTAGATGCTTACAATTCAATGTCCTGATCTTAGAAAGGCTAAGATATGCAAATGGACTTTTGTAAAATTAGTACATGGCTGTAGCTACACATGCATTATCAGTTGTAGTATCTATTGCCATGACAATAAGCTGAATCCCAGGATACAACAGTGTGGCAGACAGGGATATCAAGGGAGGGTTGTGGATAGTCACAGTTCGTTCATCTCTGTTTCTTTATTACATTAATTTTAATAGTTTAAGTGATTATCCATTCTGGAGAGTTTGAAAAATCCCCATGTCTCTGCTCATCCATGGAAGGCTTATGCATATACTCATAGAATAGTTTGGGTTGGAAGGGCTTCTCTGCCAGCCTACCTAATTAAAAATGCTGTTTTCAGATGCCTGATAGTGACCTCTGGTAGTATGCTGTCGCTTCCACAGCATGGGCAGTAGAGACAGTAGAAAATCATGACATGTGCATTTGGAGGCATCTCACAGCATGTTTGGAGGTCCAATGGGAATTAGTCACTGGTACTCTCATTCCCTCTCTGGGCTAACTTCATAAATACCAGAGCAGTTTTCACAGAGCTGGGTGAAGGAAATGGGGTTGATGGATTTGCTGCTCTTCCTGTCTTTTTGCCTTTCATCCCTTATTGTCTTTCTTCCCTCCCATCTAATAAATAGTAGCAAACTTCTAGAGATTAATTTTTCTGAATTTACCAGCTTGACAATGAACATATATTTAGTACCATTTGAAGTTAACCTGGGTTTCTTGCCATTCACTGCATTTAATGCTCTGATATTCTTTCAAAATGACCTTCAATGAAACCACTGCTTTTCACTCCTGGGGTTGGAGTGGGGCAACTCTTAATCAGTTTCCTGTCTAACATGCTTCTGCTAAGACTTCTATTAAGAAGTGCCTCCCTCCCCTGCATTTCCAGTGCAAAATAGATTCAACCTTTTCTGTGGCTTTGGGTGAGGCTTACAATGCATGTTTCAGTTTACGTTGATCTCGTCAGTAAATGTGCAATTTGGGTGTGTTAGTTTGCTTTTCCCTAGTTTTTAATTCATGCAGATTTATATTTCTTTAATTCTTTTAGGGCTAACAGTTGCTGTGGATTCTCTATTTTGGAGGCAACTTGTGTGGCCTGAGGGGAAAGTGCTCTGGTATAACACAGTTTTAAACAAAAGTTCCAACTGGGGAGTATCCTTTGAAACATCCAGGAAAAAAGATACATTGAACAATACTAGCCAAAGCAGAGACTTGATGTGACCTATTCCTGAGACTCAGTTATGGTGTTAAATTCTGTTTTTCATTTAGTATGTCAGTATTTGAAGCTTATGAGACAATGTCTGTTTCTTAGATCTATAAATTTTAACTCTCATCTGCTGACTGTTCCTTCTTGCTTTGTTGTGTTCCACCAATGTAAAGCCATTTTTCTTCCCTTGGTTTTTCATGTTGCCCCTCATTAGAGCTTTTTGATGTGCCTCTTTTGGGTGATGTGAATATAGTAGACAACTGCTGTTATTTCTCAAAGGATAAGGCAAGAAACCAAATGCCTGGAAGAATGTGATATACAAAAAGCATACTGCGTATTTGCAAAATGTGTGTGTACTACTGTAAAGAACAGTTACTTTACATATTAGCAGTGAAAGCATCCTTAACTCTCACCTTGAAGACCTCCCCCTTCTTGTGGTATTTCTATTCAGCCCTGCCTCGTGCTTTGGGATGCAGCATTATATTTGTACCTTTAGGTGTAGCAGAAAAGAGAACTCGGATATTACTCTTGCCAGCACTGGGCTTTATTTTCTTGTATTCATTTCTCCCGCACAAAGAGCTGCGTTTTATCATATATACTTTCCCTGTCTTCAACATAGTGGCTGCTAAAATGTGCTCACGAATGTAAGTTCAAAATTCTATGGGGTTTTTTTGTTTATTTTTTTTTTTTTGTTGTTGGGCTTTTCCTCCCTCTAAAAATGCAAAAGAAAAGCAAAACTTATTACTGGTTTTACACACTTCTTTCCATCTTGGAATCTGAATTATCTTGAGAGCTTCATATGCTTTAGAAAGGAGGTCTGTATCATTGTATCCATTTGATTAATGAGGGAAATGGAGACAAATAATTTGATAGGATGATTTGGCAAGTTTGGGATGGAGTCAAGAATAGAGCCCTGATTTTACTGTTATGCTGTTACAGTTCAGTTTATTTTGTCCACTAGAGAAAGATATGTTCAAGTGTACTACTGTGGTGTTAACATAACTTACCTTAGGAGGTATGTAATAAATAGGTGGGGCTCATGAACCATGAGTTTGTGTTAAATAGTTAAGCTTGGATACATTGAGTAAACAAATTGAAGGTGAACTCTGAACTTCTTTGAAAGAGACTACATTCACAGCTAAAGGTTTTAAACACACATACTTAGCTTCATTTATGAGCTTGTATTAGCATTATTAATTAGATTATTCTAATTTAAATGTCACTAGAAGCTAGTCTTTTAGGGATGGATCATAAATGCACTCCATACACATGATTGTAATAACATTTGCATTAATTTTCATTACCTAGCAGTGGAGTTTTCATATGAGTTCCGTCACAGTAGCCAGTGACCAGTATGAAAGAAAAGTAACAGTTTATTCTTACTCATTCTTTCCTTCTTCGACAGTCTGAATAACTACCGGAAGTCCTGGCTGTACAAACTTGGATCTTTCTTTGTTGTTATGCATCTCCTAGTTAATGCTGCTTATTCAGGAACATCTTTGTATGTTTCACATTTCAATTACCCTGGAGGTGTGGCAATTCAGAAGTTGCATGAGTTGGTGCCTTCAACAGCAGGTATGTAAAGGTGGCTTGAGGTACATCCACCTCATTTTAATTGCAGGGTTTTTTTGCTAGTGTATCTTTCTTTTCTTTTGATTGGGTATTACTTCCTCACACTATTTACATGCATCTTTTCTGTTACTGTTTTGTTAATTTATTGACCAAAGTGTTCTTAAAACAATTGAAACTATTTTGTTTTCTTTATTTATGTAGACGTCTCAGTCCATATTGATGTGGCTGCAGCACAAACAGGAGTTTCTCGGTTTCTAGAAATCAATTCAGATTGGAGGTATGTTATGAACAAGGTATTTTGATCTGAAGACAGGAGTCTGCTTTTTTCTTTTTGTATATGCACAGGGGCAAGCATCACAGATACAGGGTATTAAGCCAGGTCAAGAATAATATGAATCCTCAGAGAGTTTTGATGTATGTAGTGCTGCCACTTCAGAAATAGAACACAGCAGCATTGTTTAATTGAGTAAGTTGGTTCTGGTTTGCCTGAGTAGTATAGAATCTTTTAAAGAAGTCAGAAACAGTGCAACAAATTGTGAGCTTCCTAAAACACCAATGTCTTTAGTGTAGCTACATTTGATATCTCACTACATCTTGCAAGAGAGCTGTAGGTGAACACTTTCCTGCTCTTGGCAGAGCAGTATATAATTGTGGGGGCTTGTTTGCTTTTGAATGATGTGTAGCAATGTGAGGCTTATGTGTGTATTAATAAGTTTAATTTTATGTGGAACGTCCTTCACATAGATGGCATTGAAGCTGCTGTGGTTGGGCTGTCGGTCACGTCCTTTAGCTCTGAGAGAAGGCAGTTGAGTGATTTGTTACCATGACCAGTAGCGAGCTACAAACACAAATATTGAATAGTAGGAGAGATGTTTGTGGGATGGCTTTGGTTGCTTTGCAACCAAAAAAGGCACCTTTCTGTTTCTTAGGCCTTCCTCTTCAGCTGAAGTGCAGGTTTCCTATTCAAAATACCATATTAATGGAAATTATTCAGCAGAAAGTGACACAAAGCCTCACTTCATACTTGCACAAAACAAAAGCAATACAAGCAGATTTTGTTTTAAAACGTAATCTGAGCACGGAGTTTTGTTTTTTAACTCCATCTACAGCCTTCAGGATCAGATGAACAAACATATTTCTTTTTTACATTTAGATATAAAAGTATTTTGGAAGTCAAGAGGGAGAAGGTGAAAGCATGATTTTGGGGGAAATACAAAAATCACTGCACTTGCTATGGCTTATTTTATTTTTGTGCTCTCTGACAACATTGTGATGGTATGGACAGTTTGAAGCTGAATTACCTTCACAGTTAGCAATTCAATGTTGATTTCAAATTGGTTTTTGCATGTTCAATCTAGAGAAAGTCTTAAGCCATACGCACTCAGGAGGAGATACTAAACTAAAAGTGATAGAACCCAGTATAGTTATTATTAGTGATAGCTAAAATGTTCCAATCTTTGTTTTTTGAACACACTTAAGTACACATGCTACTCTAAATAGAACTCTACTCTAAATACAGTGTTTAATCTCAGTGGGCTTTTTTGAGCTGGTGGGTTTTGGATTGTTTTGGGCTTGCAAGGCTGTAGTGTGGTGGGATTGGGAACAAATTACATCCCTGTCACTGATGGATGATGTTTCATAGTGTTGCTACTACAGAGTAGTTTTTCTCTCTTTTATCTTTACTCTTCATAATAAAGCCACAAGGGAGGGCTGGTTCATCATAGAGCTTCACATTAAAAAAATCGGGCAAAATCCGTAGCTGAGCATCATACACAGGACTGTCACTTTGTCTGACAGCAGGGTAGTGCAAAGTTTAGTGGCACCAGCTGTCCATTTCCCTATTCAAGGAAGTGATGAAAACTAACTCGCTGTCTTCATAGACTCTGTACAACAGGTGAAAACAGATTTAAGGATGGAGTTGCTATGAAGGGTGATGATTCATCAGCATAACTATGATCCATAAATAAAAATGTCTTAGAGTTAACAGCTTTCAGTGGCATGCTCAGATTAGATCTATTTGCCTCAAGAAAAATGCAAGTGATCCATTATTTTTCTTCAAAGGGTGACTGAAAGAAGCTTGATGCAGATTCTGACACGGGACAGGTGTTACAATCTCGTCTTCAATTAGTGCTGTCTCTTTGAACCAGGAATAAATGTGCTGTGTAAGCTTCAAGTATTTAAAAATAATAAAATTCAGACATGCTTGCAGCCAGATGAAAGGCCCTTTATGTGCTGATGAAGAAAATGCAAAATTAGTAGCTGGTAGAGGTGTTACAAAGTATGCTGTTCCTTTTGCCAGTTGGATGCACGTAACATCCTAAGTGGTACTGTGATCTTTCTGGAAATACTAGATGAGATTGCCATGCAATTTTTTTTATCATTATTATTGTTTTGAGAGGAAGAAAACAGTTGTTCATGTGCAGAGTCTAATTCTACATTATATGATGTATTTATTGACACCCCTGGATTCTGTCAGCCTGGGGTCTCTTCTTTCTTGTTAACAAAATTTAGTTAATAATCCACACAAACCCTCTAGTTTGCTGTAGTCCTTGCTTTGAATATCTTAAATGTTAATGACTGCTATGTCAGGGAGTGTTGTGAAAATACAAATCAAGATGGTTTGCAGTTTTTCACAGAGAACTGTGGCACGTGAGGCCAGGCCTGCAAAGACAGACATGGTGAAGGTGCAGCCTGGATTTGCTCCTAGGTTCATTTAAGAGTATGAAGGCTTGGGATTGCATTTTCCTTCCAGTGTCTATGCCTGTAAGAAAAGCCACAGCCTTGAGTAAGTTGCTTGTGAAATCTGTGGGAGGAATAAGGTGCCTAAGAATAGGAGTAGAATGCTGGTAGAAGGCAGTTCACAGAGAAGGGCAACAGAAGAGGTTGAATGCTCTTCACTTGGGTTACAGAGCATTGACTCCTTTATAGTTAGATACCTGAGACTGTCTTGTCATAAACTAAAGGAAGTAACCTTCATCTTAACCTCTGTCTTCTGGACTGTTAACCCAGCATTAGTGTAGAGCATTCTTCTGGTATACAGAGCAAAGATTTGAATCCAGCTCTCCCACATTTGGAAGCACACTTAACAGTGGTCTACAGAGTGTTTTGAGGTGGATTTATCTTATTCTTCCCCTTTGAAGTTGTTGGACTGGGGACTCGATCAGGCTGCCATATCCAAATTAAGCGTCCTAACCCTTGGGCTGTAAATTGCACCTGACTATCTTCAGTGAATGAATAAATAACTATTGTGAAGTACAAGTGTCTTCATGAGACAGCAAGAGAGATCTGTCTCAATTTCTAGAAAATAAGAGAGGTTCATACAGCTCTGTGCAGCAATGAACCATCTGGGCTTAGGTCAGATGGAAAATGGCTGAATCTAGATCTTTCACATCCCTGCCAAATGCTGAAGTTACTTGTTTTCTCATCCTGTAAATTTCTGTTGCAGGTAGATTGAATGTAACTCCTTTTAATAACTGTAGGTGTTAAAACAGTTTTGGAACTCATTAATTATATATATTTTAGATAAATAATTTACATATATTTAGATACCTAAACAGTTTCATGAAGGTGACCCAAAGTGACCTACCCAAACATATAGATCATGGAACTGAACCCATAAATAACAAGTGCCAAGTTAATGCTGTAATTGTCAGGCTATTCTTTCTTTCGTACAGTGTTCAAGGAGGTCTTTTCTATGTGATTCTCTGAGGCTTCTACTTTAATGTATGACTACCAGGCACGGAAGGTTTCTGGTATCCTTTCTTCACAGAACTCGGATAGAGGACTAGTGAGAAATTTACTAGGAGTACTGATTCATATCACAGTAGCAGCAGAAAGGCTTGCATGGAATGACTGGCTCCCTAAGCTCTACTATTTCACCCTCAAATACAAGTTAATTGAATCAAAAGATATAGCTGAGAATGTTACATTTGCTTTTCTGTTTCATCTTGGATGATGCTACATGCCTTGTAATAATTGAGATGTTTAATATGTAAAGAGAGGAATGTAAATAAGCCATCTCTATTCTTTACAGGTATGACAAAAGAGAAGATGTGAAACCAGGAGACCAGCTGATGTTTTCTTACACACACATACTAATGGAAACAAACCCTCTTCAAATATCACATTACAAGACAACCCACAGGCCGCTGGCAAATATACCTGGCATCAGTAAAATTGGGTTGAACTTTACTGCACTACCTCCTTTTACTTTAAACTTGAAACCAAAATTAGTACTGTTGGAAAAACTTCCTCTATCATCTTGACTGTGAATTTTAAGTACATTTTTTGATGTAATTTTGCTGATGACCGAATAAGATGCAGCAAATTGTCATTCCAGCACTGCAGTTCAGCTTCTGTGGAAAGGCACAGAAAAATCTTTGTACCAGTTGGTATTTAGCTCCGTCCTGTTTCTTACATGAACATTACAGTGCGTTCCTAGTCAGTATATACTCAAATACTGAGTTGTATTGTTAGATACGTTTGAGAGATGCTACCTACAAGTTTAGTAGTATTAAGTAAAACCTGTCTACTTGGTTTGGGTAGCTGCCTGTTTCATAACGTAGCACAGGTATGTCCTAATTGTCCTAGATAAGATACATAATGGCACAGGTTTGTGCTACGGCAATAATTTGATATGTAATCTATGTGTGCAAAGATATATTGATGTATCTGCAGGATTGTAACCCCTCATTGTCAGATTGCCTGTGTGAAACTTATGATGCTGTCAACGTAGGAAAGCCATATTCGTTGTAGCTTCATCAGAATACCTAACTGTGCCCTGTAGGCTACCAAACTAATTAAAGACTGACTTAAAACGCAGTTGGACCTTTTAACAAGCACTGTCTCATAACAGATTTGAGGATGGTCATCTTTATTCCAAGAGCTCATAAAGAAGCAGCAACTTGGTTTTCACAGGAAAAAGAACTAAAACTGAAGCTTCCCTCTTTTGCTGCAATATCTAGACTTGCAGTGCAAGAATTTACCTATGAAAATACTCACTTGAATACACATCTAAAAGATAGGTACTTTTTTTTTTTTTTTTTTTAATTTTTATTAAGTAGTCCCTTTGGAAAGGCATAATCTTATGTGCTGTGTGTTGCATTCTGTAAACTAGAATAAAATAGCATGCTCTGTAGTATCTTCTCTATTAGATGTTTTTGTTAAGAATGCTAAGGGATAAACTAAGGATAAAAAGTTGGAATTCTGGTTAGGGCTGGTTGTAATATGACGGGAGCTCCATTGGTGTAAAAATCAGTATTGCTGAAATAAACATGGGCAGCAAACTATTCTTTGCTGGCTTAAAACTTGAATAAAAAAATCATTGAATAAAGCAGGTTCATTCAGGAATACCTTTACCCGTTTGTACATTTCATTTCGTAGGACCATGTGTTCCTTTTATCCTCTAGATGATGTAGCAGAGGATGGGATCACTCCCTTGTGAGTGGCTGTAGCTGTTGTGCAGGCTTCTTCAAGTGGAGCAGATGTGGCAAACGCAACCTGCAGAACTTGTTCGTCCAGTCTCTGGCTGCTCTAGAAACTCAAATCACTCAAGTATTATCTATTTGACTTGCCTTTGGAAGGAAACTCAGCTTACTTCAGAACCACTATGAACATCAATTCACATGAGACAGAAGGAAGTACATGTGCAAATAGCTGAGAATTTGGAACGAAATAAGAGGAAACTTTTAAATAAGGATGTAGGCCCTTACGTTAAATCTAATCATTGTCTTTATGTGACTTTCCCACGCTGTAATCCGTAACTCAAGAACCTACACTAAAATTTAGCCTGCCCAAGCATAGACAGATACCTGCACTGCTGCAGTTAGGTGTATAGTTACTCCAGCTTTCCAAACCCCGAGTTGTCAGAAACCCTCTGCAAACACAGAGAGACCTTAGGGCTATTATGCTTGTAACACTCAGCTAGAGCTAATGCCTGGGGTGGCATGAAGTATGTGACCATTAGGCATTTGAGGAGTTTAATCTTCCTGCATGTCAAATACACATAGCTGATGGGTGCAGGTAAGACAGACACTGAAAACCTGGAATTTCTGAAGTGAGGTTAAAGTACTAAATTTCTGATGACTACTGAAGTTATTAAAATTATTTTGTTTTGACTAATTATAAACAAACATAAAATATCCAACATAAAATATCTTTAACACTGGGAAAAGCCAGAACTTGTCTGAGGGTCTTCTCTTTGCCCTCCCTTTCACTTCAGCCATCGAAACAGCCTCAATGCAATGTTCCAAGGTAACAGACACTGAAACAGATACACCCCTTCTTCTCTGTTCCTGCCCCTTGCACACATCCCCTTAGTGAGACAGGTTACACATACAGGCAAACAAGATTGTGATTATGCTGCCTGTCCTAACTTGGTTACAACTGTTCTAGGACCATTCCCATCTACCCAAGTACTCCTCATTCTCTCCATAACACTAAGGAGCTTGCAGGTGATACAAGATTGAAGCACTTGTTCACTGTATCTTGATTTCAATGCAGGAGTGTGCAGTCCCTTGCACCCCAGAACCTTTTTCCCATAAATAACAATTATACACAAGTCTAGTGCTGCTCTTGCTATCTTCATTTTGCTACCTGTGCTCATGCTTAGAGTCCCTTCTCCACTCAGGGCTTTCCTTGTAACTTAGCATTGAGTCTGCCTTCTGTAAATGACTTCACTTCGTGAGGAAAGACCACCACCACAGGCTGAGTTAGTCACTGATACAAGCAGGACTGTTCAGCCACAGCCTTCTCGGCTACTTAAGTGTCTCAATGAAATGTATCTTTCTGCTTAACACCCCACACAGGGGATTAAGAGGGTGGTGGCAGAAATTCTGAAGTTAAATGACAACACCTCTGTGAAGGTTTTCTTCAGTTTTTATTTAAATAGGTGTGATTCTTAAACATAATCCATTTTGTATGCAACTGCTTACTTTAGATCAGCTCTTTAGATAAACATGAGCAACTGCAACCACTTTTGGTTGGTTGTTTCAGACCTTTGTGACAGCAAGGCCAGTGTTCCTTCTGAAATTCTACATCTTACTGTCAGGGGAAGTCTTTCACCAATTCTGCTTTATTTCAGCTGCAACTGCGCCTGGTTCTGTACCAAGGCTTGATCTGTGTCCAGATATGTCAAGTGTAAGGTAAAAATGCTGTCTGAAATAGAACCTATCTTTTTTTTTAAAACTCTTTCTTGTCACCAATACTAAAGCAAAGGATGAATATATTTGTGGAAGCCTAAAATGCTTAGTTTATAAAATCTAAATAACCTCTAATTATTAATCTGTAATAATTTGTTATTTGCTAATTATATGTTTTTTTTCCCTGTGTTTGGAGATAACTAAATGCAAGTTTGTTACAGTCATCTCTGTATCGTGGCAGAAGAAATATGCTACTTTATGGCACAGATCTCTCACCAACTATAAGCAACTACTTTGAGCTTGTCATCTAGATAGACATTTAATCAATCACATCCTTGTGCTGGAATATAAGCTGCTCTACATGTTGGGTTTTTTTTTCAGGTTTTGTAAATTCAGAAGCAACACCTGGGGAGCAAGGAGAAGCCAGGAGCATTCCTAGTTAATGTAGTCCAGCAGGTTTCCTTCACTTCGTGAGTAGGGAAGGAGGCCAAATGGAAAGGGGCAATGCCAGAGGAGCATTATCACAGGTTACCAGAGCCTAACACAACTCCCAGAGGATACCTTCCGTAATATTCTCTTCACAAGACTTGAGCTTGTTGAAGAGGCTGTTGTAGATCTCTACTTCTTCCCCTTCCTATCTTTAGTACTACAAAGTATCTCTATTTACAGTGTGTAATTAGTTACACCTGAGTACTCTTAGAAACAAAATCTGCAAGATCCTTATGGGGACACCAAGTACTATCTTCTGTGTCATCTACCCTAAGAGGAAGAACGTCTACTTACTAAATTTATTCCCAAGGTTGTAATGTGCTGAAATGAACGGTTTAAATGGAATAAGTATCACTGTTGCAGGACCACATCATTATGCATTAGGGAGCTGTCTGCTGCTGCAGGGGCTGGTGCAGCACAAACAGCATGATGAAAACCCCCACTGTTAATAGTTTGTGCTTTATTGCAGTCAGAGAGAGTAATGTGAGAACACAGGGGTTTCCTTGGCATTACAGATATAAGGAGGGTTGGAAGAACCAAGACTTAGCAATCCCTAAGATTTATATTAAAAATAATAAAGTAAACCCAACACAAACCTCGGCCACTCAATGACTTACCTCAATACTTTATTGAAAGCTTTCAGTCCTCTTTTGGAAGTCACTGTTTCCTCAGAGGCATCAGTGCCTGACCTGGAGGTGGAGATGCTCCTGTAACTCCTATAGAAGGATCAAGGCTTACAACTGAAACCATCAACTTCATGCTTTCAGTCTCTCCTATTTTTATTTCAGAACTGTGTGTTTCTACTTTAAACCCTTTTGGCTTCATCTTTAAAATATTCTAACACAAGCCTATTACTAGTTCTTACCCAAGCTGACACTGAAACAGCGTGGCCTTAAGAACTGAGCCTTTCAAAACCAAAATCAAACTACAGGCACAAATAAAAGCAGACAAACTGATAAAATTTTACTTCTAAGAATCATGACTAGCTCTTGTGCTCTCAGGAGAAGTTTTGATGAAAAGCATGACCATGCAATTGTGTACCCATATGAATAAGATGCAGACTGGGGGCTACAAACTGCCATCTCTTCAGCTTTCCACAGGAGCTACAGCAAAGGCAGCCTTCAGAAGAGCCAAGAGGCTTGTTTCCGAAGAACTGGGATTCTCAGGTAAGCTGGCTGGCTGCCAGCATTCCTGCTGGGATGCTGTGGCTCTGCAATGCTTTAAGCCAAAGGCCATGTTTACATTCCAGCCTTCAGGAAAAATTGTATCACTTGTTTAAAAAACCCCAATTCTTCATCATCTCCCCCCTACCGGTTTGGGGGAATCAAACATCTCCTATAGGGAGGTCAAGGTTATATATTCACAGTTAAAACGTAGGGAAAAAACTGAGGTAATAATTAACCAGTAACCACTTAAACAGTTTCCCAATAAACTGCTTCAAACTCACCTACTTCCAACTATACATGAACTAGAACAAATTGTTTTATTACTGCAGAAAAAAACCCCACACATGCTGCTCTCATTTAACCCCAGAAGAACACAGAAATGCTGACTGTTGATAGAACTGAAAGTTACCTTTTAAAATACTGGAGACAAAATGCAGTATTAGTTTTTCCCAAGTACACTGAATAATAATTTACTTAAATAGTACAGGTGTAAACATGGAATAACAACTGAAATACCTGAAGCCATAACATGTTTATAGAAATGGCATGTGGAAACCAAAGCCATGTGGGACAGAATTCAACACATCTCCCTGAGGTTGAACAGCTTGAGAGAAAAGGAAAGCACCAGAATCCAGGCTTAAATCCAAGAAGGAAAACCAGTCTTGTCACATAGCAAGTACTGTGGTGCATTTATGACAATTACAACTGTATCAATTAATTTTTATTCAAGTGTTGTCTTAAATCCAACTGGAAATAAAAGGCAGTGTTGACTACTGCTAGAAAATTGCAAATAAAATGTTTAATTTCAGAAACCAAGTTCACCATTTATAAATACACTAAAACATAGTAAATGCAAAATTAGATTAGGCATAGGTACAGTATTTTAACAAAGCTACAACTTTTCTAAAAGGTCATAGGCAAATGATGACTTGTTTCCCAAAACATACTGAATGAAAACTGAAATGAGAAGATTAATCTTTCTACAGTTAAATCATGGAGAACGGTCCTATCAAATTAAATGCTGGCTATTTTTTTTTTTTCCCCATCTTGAACTCTGTATCCCATTTGCTTGATGGACACCAACAGTTAAGAATCAACCCTACTACATAAAATTCTAAGCAGTGCACCATATCCATAAGGCTATTACTGAAAATCAGAAGATCCTTTATTTCTGTACTAGGAGCTTTAGGACAGGCTGTTCTACACAACTGAAATTACATTAGGAGTAAGGGCTCAATTTTTACTATAGGGAACCTTATAATTTCGATGCACTAAAGATTAGAAAAGGCTTTAGAATGACACTGGAGTCTTCATGGTTTCTTGCCTTTTTTTCTTTGTACATGGCATTAAATAACAAGCATTAATTCACAAACTCTGATAAGACTTCCGAAGGACTTTTATAAATACCCAGAGTATTTCTGTAGTTCAGTTAAAATGTAAAACCTGAAGAGGAGAACCCAGAATGGGAAGTTCTGCTACCGATTCCTGTAAAACTGGCATTCCATATACGCTCAAATTTAAGATTTATTTTCAGATATTAAGTCAATAGTCTCCTGTAAACACATCTTCCTCAACAGATCTTAATCCTTTAAGTACTTTAGGGCTTGCAGTTAGAAACACCACATGATAAAAAGACAGCTTGAACCCCATCTTTCATGTACAGCTTTCTTCTGACAACTACAAAAGCTGTTTCTTTGCAATTAAAGCAATGTTCAACTAAAATACAGTACCTGGTTTATGTTTTTTACATAATAATTGAATAAAAAACTACAGAATAGAACTGTGTACATCTTTTTTTTTTTTCCTTTTCTGTTTTTTCTGCCATTCTATTAAAACAAATGACTGAGCTTTTTTAAAGTTCATTTACAATTATGGATTAAAACCTACATAATTTTGTATAATTTGACAAGACAGGCTATCTCTAGTGTGAATTTTTAAAAAACATATATACAATACCTGGCCTGAAGTACTATGAATAAGGCACATGTAGACATATTGAAAGCTGAAAAAATGTAACTAAAATTTGGAATTACAGTCACTGATTAGATGTCATACATGGCCCCATTGGAGCAATTTAAAAATCCAAGTTATAGATAGTTAATATCCAGTGAGCAACAAGATTTAGTCTAGCAGTTTGTTCATTAGTTTCAATACTGGAAGTATATTAAAGGAAGATTCACTTTCAGAAAGATAAGCTTTTCAAAGTGTTCAATCATTAACCTTGACTGACTAAAGTTGTTGCTTTCATTGGATGTACTGAACAATCTCTCTGAAGGAACAATGCTTGGTGGACAACCCAAGAACCTGACAGCCAATTTTGACAGTACTGGCCAAGATGACTTCTTAAAGTTCCAGTAAGTTAGAGGATCACAGTTATGCTCAAGCACTTCTTCCTCCAAGTAAGAAAGCACCATTTCCTCTGGTAACTTTGCTCTTTCTTTCGGGTCTTTTGTTTTCTTCATGTCACCCATGAGTGACCAAAGATTATCTTCCCCATATGAATTTGTAGATGGTGAACCTGAATCGCATCCATTGGAAACAGGTTTATCATCGTCTGAGGTAGAACTCATTATTTCCAGCTCCCTGATTAAGTCTTGTTTATATTGTTCAGCCTCCTCCTCTGTGAATAAGGATGTTTTATACCGGGGATCCAGAAGTGTAGCAAAAATGTACCTTGGATCATGAAGTGTGGAGGACAACCTACTCACCATAGCTTCTTTCAAGGATTTTAGCATAGTATCTATGCCCATTGTTTCCTCAAATAGCATTTCTATTTTCCTGTTAAGTATATGAATCATTGGAATCACTTGGCTTAGAGTAGACATGTGTGTACTCATCTCCCTGCTTGCGGCTTCAAAAGGTTTGAGAGCATGACACACCGACTGCATGACTTCCCACTGATCACAGCTTATCAGCTCCCGAAAGCTGCACTCTATTGACATTTCATCAATTGCTCTTTTCTGTTCGATAAGACGTTCAAGCATATGAAATGATGTATTCCACTTAGATGGGACATCTTGTATTAGCTGATGCTGAGGCAATTCATACTCTTTTTGCAACTCAGCTAACTTCTCCTTTGCTTTTGCTGACCGATGGACACGTTCACAGATTTTTCTTGCAATACTAAGCAAATTCTGAACCATTCTCTGGCTCTTAATAGCCTCATTTACAATGACATTAACAGTGTGACTAAAACATTGTACACTTGAATGATCACCTTCATTTAAAGTTTTCTCTATGCTCTGATTATCAGTGACAGTAATCCCAATCTGCAGGCCAATGGAAGTAATCCATGTTTCCCACCAGTACTCTAACTGCTTTTGAATACTTATTCCACTGTAATCGCAATCGATCTGTGATACATTTAACAGGGCTGAACAATGATAATCCTCACACTGTGGTCGAAATGAAGACTCAAATGTTACCCAGTGAGCTGTCAAAGTCAGATATTCTCGTGTTTGGTTGCTCATCCATATTCCAGATGTAAAATGGATCACTCCACTTTCAGCTTCTTTAAGATGAGAAATAATTATTTGTTTTACATTATCATACATATCTGGAATTGCTGTCCTAGAAAAATAAGATGGAGAAGGTAAAGAATACTGAGGTTGCAAATATTCAAGCAGCCTGTTAAAGCCAATGTTGTCTACAAAAGAATATGGCTGAAGGTCAAGTGCAATCATTTCAGCTACAAGACTTGTGATTTTTTTGGCAACTGGGTGAGAGTCACAAAACTTGTCATTGGTTTCATCAAAATTTGAGGACCCTAATAATTCAGTGCTCAGTGGCATGTGATTATCCGTTGATGAGGACAATACTGTCTCTGAGACATCAGTTTTCAAAACATTGTTATGAAACCGCTGCAAATGTCTTAGAAGGCAACTCGTGCCTAGATTTGTTGGCTTTTTCCCCCTACTTATTGTACGTCCACAGTGCATGCATACTACTTTTGTTGAATCTGCAGAACAAATTGAAAAGTGATTCCACAGTTTTGAGGTCTTCTTACTGTTAACAGGAAATATAATTTGATTATCGTGTGTAACCATTGTAGGCAAGTCAGCCAACTTTGAGGATGAACATTCTGCAGAAGCCAAAGTGGCATAAGGAGAATTTGCCAAGCTCACATCAAGAAAGCTCTTTTGGTTTCTAATTACATCGGGATGGCGTCTATATAGATGTCTCATCAAGCAGCTTGTGCCCACATCTCCCTTCTTACCACGACTTATCATACAACTGCAGTATCTACATACTGCTTTCAGACTGTCTGCAGGCGATAGTGAAAAATGGTGCCAAACTTCTGATTTAAGCCTTTTCATAATCCTTTTATTTTGCTGAAATACAGCAGTAGGTTCAAATATTAGTGGACCTAGTCCCTCACACTGTTTCTCAGGAGAGGAAACAAAGGAGACTTCACCTATATCATCGGATGATGACAACATTGAATCTTCCACTAGGGCATCTCCAGAAGAGAGAGTAGTATGGATCTCCTCAGAGATTCTGTCTGGAGAAGAGGAAACAGAAGTTGATTCTTTCATTAGTTTTCCAGGAGAAGATGACATAGAATTCAGATCACTATCTGGGGGTAGTAAAGAAGGCAACAGAGTTGGAGGTGCAGTGTAGAGAGGTGGTATACTGGTACCACCCCCATTCTCTTGCAGGACAATGGAACGATGGGCTCTCCACATGTGTCTTATTAAACAACTCGTTCCCAGGTCTTTTCCGTTTTTTCCTCTACTGAACTCGTTCATGCAGTGGATGCAAACAGCTTTAGAATTATCTAGAGGTGACAAATAGAAGTGTTTCCAGACAGCAGATCTCCTCCTGGAACCTGATGTGCTCTTTGGAATTACAACAGCTTTTTCTGCTACATTCTCTACAGTGTCATCGTACTGGTTGTTGGGTAGTTGTGGAGATGACCCAACCATGACTTCTTCTTTGCTGCACTTCTCAGAAACGGAAAGATCTGGTATTTCCTCAGTAGAAACAATAGAAACAGATTCCTCAATTATTCGATCTGGAGATGGTATTTTAGAAGCCATTTTCTTGACCAGTTTTATGGGGGATAATATAGAACTCAGATCTCCAACATCTGCAGGCTGAGGTGCCAGTAACAACGCAGATGAAGAAAAGGAGGAGATACCTGGCATACTTCCATTCTCCTGAATTAGGACAGTGGGATGGGCTCTCCTCACATGCCTCATGAGACAGCTTGTACTCAGGTCCTTTTCATTCTTACCCCTGCTAAATTCTTTCATACAGTACATACATATTGCTTTAGTGCTATCTCTAGGAGATATAAAAAAATGGTTCCAAGCAGGTGATTTTTTTCTGGAGTTTATGTTTCTGCTAGAAAGAAGACTTTGTGTCACAGCTTCCATTGCTACATCATACAGCGTACTACTATACTGAGAAAAAAGAGATCCGTAGTCATCTTCATTTTCTGTAGATAAATATTTGCCAGGGTTGTTGGTTATGAAATTCTTTTCTTTGTCCTCCTGTTCATCACTGCTGTCCACATGTTTGAAATCATCTTGTTCTGTCTTTATATCCATTCTTTCTAAAGTACAGTTAATGCCATCTTCTTCTTGCTCTACTTTTAAAGTATTGATTTTACCCAATACAAAATTACCAGCCATTCTGGGGAAACCTGCTTTACTCTTGTCTGTGAATGACAAATTCTTCTTGCCAAGTCTTCATTTAGCAATAAATACGTATAACTTAAAAGATTATTTAAAATTTGATTTAAATGATGTATCTTGTATACTGAATGCAAAACACAAATGTGTGTATGCGTTAAAATCTCTGGTTTGTGAATTCTGTATCTGTGCTGTGCGTAAGCAAATATGATTACACATAAAATTGCATTTTAAAATTATAGACTTAATTAATGGAATATCTCTTTTTTTTTTTTTTTTCCCCCAGGGTCAGGGCATTTCAGATCATAAATGAATGTTCTCAAAGACAGCTACTGTTAGATGCTTCATGTTGTAGACATAATCCTAAAAAATGAATGTTCTACTTTCTTGTTGAAGGAAGCCATTCTGTTCATCTTGATTGAGCAACTGCAATTCTTTTGCACCATCTAGAAATAAAAAAATCAGAAGACAAAGTTGATTAACTGCTGAAAAGATGAAAACCCCCACTTTTACTCAGTACATTTATTGTGGGCAAATACATGTCCACACACACAGCTCTGGTTCAGCTTTGACAAAATATAGAGCCCGAGAATCGCTTTTGTATTTGCTTGGACATACCTATGCCTCATCCTACAACCCAATTCAACAACTGCATAATCATACATATACATATATATACACACATACAAAATTGTACTATATAGGTATCTATCTACAGATGTATATGAATACAATCAGAAATATGTACTAAAACCCAGATGTTATACTCCTGTACACTTTAAACTACAGCATTTTACAAGAAACCTCTGTAAGGGTGTCCAGTGTTGTCACACTAACCTCTCTTTCTCTGACCACAGTCTCATACTGTTATATTCATGCCATATTATTCCCAGGCAACACTATGCTATAGAAAAAAAAAATATTTTCTGAGTTTGAAGATTAAGCCCTGAAATGCTTAATCTAGGCTAACTGGGCTATGCATATGCCATATATGCACTGAGCTTTCCTGAAAGCACAACATCACTTGAAGTAAAGATACATACAGCTGCGTATGCTGGTGCATAGTGAAGCACTGCCAGCTCAAGCTCTTCACCTACCCAAGGGTTATGCTAGGAAGTCCATTTACACAGAGATAGCTCATTTCCCTCATGGGTAAATGATTTTTCCCATAAACAACTTCAGTACAAAGAGTAAGCTTTTTAATTATGGTTCCATATACATCACAGGCAACAACAGGCTCAAAACCAGACACCTCCTCCCCCAGAAGAATCTGTCTGCATTTGTCAGCCACTTTTTTTACTACAGTTCTATCAGAATTCTAAAGTTTGCCAAACCCCTTCTGACTTATTCTCTTGTGTCATTCATGTACTAATTGGTACCTTCATTCAAGACAACAAACATGTTTTGACCACACAGGTGATGCTACACTGTGCACTCCAATTTGTGCACACTGGCTTTTATGGCTTTCTCTCTAGCTGAAGAAAAAAAAACAAAAACTTGAAACAGTTTTTTTAAGACCTTATCACACCATTTTCCGCTGCTCAAAAGACAAGAAGAATTTCAGCAGGCAAAAGGTGAAATTAGCTAGACGACACACACACAAAAGTCTAAGTTGTATGTACACAGCCTTTTCCTCTGTTTCAAGATCAACGTCGTATTACCACTGAAACCTACTTTAGTTGATATTTCTCTGAGGTGTATTTGCAAAGGCGACCAGAAACACTTATTTCCTGTGGATTTCAGGTTTCTGGAAAGCCTATCATGGCAATAACTTTCTTTTCCAGTGCAGGGGAAGGAGGTGCAACCAGCTTATTGCAACTATTTTAAGTCAGAACTTGCTAAGAGGAGGGCAGTAGCTCTGGTTCCCTTTCTGTGGAAGTTTTAGTATTTGTGCTCTGCTTTTCTCCCTCTTAGGAAAAAAAAAAAAAAAAAAGAAAAAAGGCATTTTCAGACACCAAAAGACAAGAGGTTTGAGCATAAGAACACCAGTTGTAATGAAGGGAGAGGCTTGAAGAAAAGGAAAAGAAATTTAACCACTACGCTGTACTTCCCACGGGTTTGTGAAATCACATCTAAGACCTCTGGCAGCAGAGTGATCACAACTTAGTGATCATACACATACTGAAATGCAAGTGTGTGCCTCTGGGACAAGCAAGAAAGTGTAAGATAATCAACATTTTCGATAGATTTTTTAAATATTTATTTTGATCAGTGATTTTGAAGCTTGTACTGCAAACAGGAAAAGCAAGAACATATAATAAGCTGTTGTGATTTAGGATCACAAAGTAGAAAGACTCACAAGCAAGTGACTCCATTCAGAGCTGACAGTACATAAATTATGCACGTGCCTACTGACAGTAAGCACATTACAGATTCCTAGCTAAATTCATACAAAATATATGCATGCATCCATTCCCATCAGGTTCGGATAAAGTTGTGCACAATTTATTTTCCTCAAAACAGGTAATCACATCTCTAGCCTGCAATTCCTGTAATTTCTTCTATGCAAAAACAGTTCCAGGCTTTTAACAAAAATCCATGGAGATGCTTCAGTTGTCCCTGTCCTGATAAGCAGGACACAGCTAAGCATAAGGCAGCTGCGATGGGAAGATTTGGAAACCTGATAAATGAGACCAGTTGCAAAGTTCTTAACAACACTTAAGTAGATCGACATTCATTAACAGTACACATTGATAATGGTTAAATTCCTAATCGTTATCAGCCATTATCAGTACGTATTCAAACAGTTACGCCCTAATCATCTTTTCCCAGATTAACACTGAGCACACAGTAACACTGAGCTGATACCACTAGTTTAAATACTGATGGCTATGGTCCTTGATGGTCCTAGTTGCTGAAGCTTCGGTGAAAAGGTGAGGCAGCTGCTCGGACTGAAGCAGGAAACTCGGAGGTAGACTTCTTTCTTCCCTGCTTCTCCTTGATGCTGTTGTGTGGTTTCAATGCTCATTATCTCCTCCACTGAAAAAGGGTGTGGGAAGCAACCTCATCTGCTCCTGACATTATCTACTTTTGTTTTAAGACCATAAACTGGTCTTATTCCACCAGAAATCTTTCCTGCTTTTCTGCATCCTTTGTTTTGCTTGCAGATTTTACTACTTTAATTGATTTGTATATTTGTCTGTCCCCTATTTGTGCAATTAAAAATAGTCTACATTTGCAGCTATGTCTTATTTCTATACTTGCTCTTAGCTGTGACATAAAATTCTTCCATGCTGTTAGGATTATGCTATTAGCAGTGTTACAAAGTGCTTATGGCATCATAGAAATCGATCATAAATACTTTGGATTAGAAGGGACCTTCAAAGCTCATCTAGTCCAAACCCCTGCAATGTGCAGGGACATCAAGTGGATCAGGTTGCTCAGAACCATGCCCAGCCTGGCCTTGAATGGCGCCAGGGATGGCACATCCACCACTTCCCCGGGCAGCCTGTTCCAGTATTTCATCACCTTCATTGTAAAGAATTTTTTGTCACATCCAGCCTGAATCTCCCCTCTTTTCATAGAATGGAATAGTTAGGGTTGGAAAGGACCTTAAGATCATCAAGTTCCAACCCCCCTGCCATGGGCAGGGATACCTCACACTAAACCATATCACCCAAGGCCTCGTCCAACCTGGCCTTGAACACTGCCAGGGATGGAGCATTCACAACATCCCTGGGCAACCTGTTCCAGTGCCTCAACACCCTAACAGGAAAGAATTTCCTCCTCTTTTAGTTCAAAACCATTACCCCTCATCCTATTGCAACAGGCCTTGTTAAAAGTCTCTCACCATTTTTCTTACAGGCCCCTTTTAAGTTCAGAAAGGCTGTAATCAGGTCTCCCCAGAGTCTTCTCTCCAGGCTGAACAACCCCAGCTCTCTTAGCCTTGCCTCATAGGAGAGGCGTTACACCCCTCTGATCATTAAGAACATATCCTGTGGCCAGTTACACTACTTCATGTGTAAGTCACGACTGAGTTTAAGACAAGAAAACATTAATTATAGACTTTATGGCTGTAACAGGTTGCTGGCTACACAGTACCTATTTTTCTGAGCATTGTCGCTGCCTTCTAGTAATGCAGAATAACAGATTCTCAGAGAAGACTTGTGAGAGCTGATAGATCACTTCCTGGGAAATCCCCAAAGTTGGATGCCTCTTACAAGATTTTGCAGATGATTTTCCCATGTACTGTGTCCTGTGATCCCCCCCAACTTCTAAGCACAATCTCTATTGCTTTGAGTGTTGTTACTACATCATACTGTAAAATTAAGTCAAACTCCCTCCCTTCAAACACCTTTGGGGGTTCAAAACATAACTTTTTTAGAATACAGTCCCTGAAGCGCTCAGGGCTTGAAAAATAGATGTGTTTTTCATCACTCTCCCACACCAACTCTATGTAAGTCTATCTGTTTAAAACAGATAAACACAACAGAAAACCAGAACAGCCCATCCTATTTTAAAATTTTACAGTAATCTAGAACAAAGCATGGATTTGGTTATGACCACCTTTACATAACTTACTTACACTGGGACACAAGCTAATCAAAGATAAAGACTAATGCTACACGAACAGGCTATTCAATGAGATAGGAAGTGTCTTCAAAAGAACAAAAGGCTATAGGCAGTCAGCTCAAAACTAAAGTTACTTATGTCTTTGGAATCTCCTCAGGAACAGAAAAGCAATGAAACAAAGAGAATGAAGAGACACCTTGCAATAAAAATATTCAAAGAAAATAAATGGAACTACAGAACAATTATCTACCTAAACGTACTACTCTATTAGATCCTGAGTAGCTGTAGATAGCCAGTGACTTGCTGTGGTAAGTAAGCCTGAAGAAACATTTTATAGGATTTTCCATTCAAAATGGGATTATTGAAAGTGTATGGTGGTTGACAAGAAATGTCAGGACAATATCACTGACACAAAGAGTGCCACAGCTGACTGCCATGACCAGGAGAAATCACTGCTGAAGAAGGGGGGTAAAATAAAGACAAAACACTGGTGTCTTGGCATTGCAAAGACAAACATAAAAACAGAGAAGTATGAAATGTTGTCAGAATGGAGACCTTGGGCCCACTGTAGGAGAGGAACAGGTTCGAGACCATCTTGAAAATCTGAACGTGCACAAGTCCATGGGACCTGACGAAATCCATCCGTGGGTCCTGAAGGAGCTGGAGAATGAAGTTGCTAAGCCACTGGCCATCATATTTGAAAAATCATGGCAGTCAGGTGAAGTTTCCAACAACTGGAAAAAGGGAACTATAACCCCCAGTTTCAAGATGGGGGAAATGGATGACCCAGGGAATTACAGACCAGTCAGTCTCACCTCTGTGCCTGGCAAAATCTTCGAGCAGATTCTCCTGGAAGGCATGCTAAGGCACATGAAAATCAACAAGGTGCTTGGTGACAGCCAGCATGGCTTCACTAAGGCGAAATCCTGCCTCACCAATTTGGTGGCCTTCTATGATGGGGCTACAGATGGACAGCAGTTGAGCAGTTGATGTCATCTATCTGTACTTGTGCAAAGTGTTTGACACTGTCCCGCATGACATCCTTGTCTCTAAATTGGAGAGACATCAATTTGATGAATGGACCACTCGGTGGATAAAGAACTGGCTGGAGGGCCGCACACAAAGAGTTGTGGTCAATTGCTCAATGTTCAGCTGAAGACCAGTAACAAGAGGTGGCCCCCAGGGATCGGTGATGGGACAGGTCTTGTTTAACATCTTTGTCGCTGACATGGACAGTGGGATTGAGTGCGCCCTCAGCAAGTTTGTCGATGACACCAAGCTGTGTGGTTCGGTTGATACGCTGGAGGGAAGGAATGCCATCCAGAGGGACCATGACTTGCTTGTGAGGTGGGCTGATGCCAACCTCATGAAGTTTAACCATGCCAAGTGCAAGGTCCTACACCTGGGTCAGGGCAATCCCAGACACAGCTACAGGCTGGGCAGAGAAGAGATTCAGAGCAGCCCTGCGGAGATTGGGTGTGTTGGTCGATGAGAAAATGAACATGAGCCAGCAGTGTGCACTTGCAGCACAGAAAGCCAACCGTATCCTGGGCTGCATCAAAAGGAGTGTGACCAGCTGGTCGAAGGAGGTGATCCTGCCCCATTATTCTGCTCTTGTGAGACCTCACTTGGAGCATTGTGTGCAGTTCTGGTGTCCTCAACATCAAAAGGACATGGAACTGTTGGAACAAGTCCAGAGGAGGGTCATAAGGATGATCAGGGGACTGGAGCACCTCCTGTATGAAGACAGGCTGAGAAAGCTGGGGCTGTTCAGCCTGAAGAAGAGAAGGCTGCATGTAGGCCTCATAGCAGCCTTCCAGTATCCGAAGGGGGCCTATAGGGATGCTGGGGAGGGACTCTTCATTAGGGACTGTAGTGACAGGACAAGGGGTAATGTGCTCAAACAAACAGGGGAAGTTTAAATTGGATATAAGGAAGAAATTCTTTCCTGTTAGGGTGGTGAGGCACTGGAATATGTTGCACAGGGAAGCTGTGAATGCTCCATCCCTGGTGGTGTTCAAGGCCAGGTTGGGTGAAGCCTTGGGTGACATAGTTCAGTGTGAGGTGTCCCTACCCATGGAAGGGGGGGTTGGAACTTGGTCTTAAGGTCCTTTCCAACCCTAACTGTTCTATGATTCTATTCTATGATTCTAAAAGTATGCAAGAACACTGAGCCACTAAGAGATTATTCCTTTGTAAAGCAGATAGTGGCTGGTAAGCTTTAAACAATTTTAAGTTGAATATTCAGGCAATAATAGTAATATTGAACTTGATTATACTACAGAATCTTAGGGCCAGTAATGGTCTAGAAAAAGTACTTTAAACCACAAAAAAGAAAAAAAAAAAAAAAAAACCAAGAACTTTATTATACAAGTGCATATAGTGTAAATGCAAATACACCTGCAAAATGCAAGAGTACTTGTTTCAAGAAGGATGCAAAATGTGGAGACAAAGTGAAAGCAAAACTATTTCCTACCTTGAAAAAGAAAAAAAATCAAGAGTAGCGATAGAATCTGAGTGCAGGAGGTGCGTAAAAGCACATTAAAAGCAATTTGCACAAGCAAATGTCAGTTATAGAATAAACAGCGCTATCTTTTTTATTTTTTTTAAATGTACAGGCATCATTAAAAAACATGAAGGAAAAAGAAAAATCCCTAAAAACAAGAAGTACAAGGAATAAGGAAGAGACATTCTAAGAAATTATTATTAGCTTCCACTTCAATGGCAGGTACTGTGCTGAGGAATATTTGCTTAAAAAAAAAACAACCCAACCCAACAGCCTAGATAAACTTCACCTCTTTTCAGAGTTATAAATCCTTCTAAGAAGGGAAAGAACAGTCACATATTTCTCTCTATAGAAACTTTGTATAACAAAGTATCCTTTCACCCTAAAAAACAACATACATTTGCAAGATACTGAGCATAAAAATGTGGTATTAGAAGAGTCTGCACATTTATCATGTTAGTCACACGCTGAAATGAGGTGGGTCCTACGCTTGAGTCTCACTGAAGTTTACAGGACTCTGTACAGATATGTAATCATGACTTAGTGCATGTAGAGGACCAACAGGAGAGAGGAGGAAGGTAAAGCCACCTTTACTATTCCATTACTTTTCCCATCACCTAGAAGGCAGATCTTACATTAACCACTAACTGCTGCGGTTTTACAAAGGTGTTCTCTCCAACTTGAAAAATCCCCTCTCATGTACACACACACATGATCTATCTGGAAAAAAAAACAACAAAACAACACAAAAAAACCAACCCCCCCAAAAGTAAAGTGTGGAAGCAGCACCAACAATACTCTGCTCCTCGATGACAGGAGTAGTCTTCACCCTAATCGAATGCTGGAAGAGAATGATGTAACAGTTAGGACAAGTAATATTAGACATTTTTGTTAATTTTATATGAAAGAGTTGAAATTTATAGAGGTTTGTGTACTTCACAGAAAATACGCAAAAGCATATACACAGGAGAAAAAAAAGACAAGCTATTACTTTTATAAGTACCCTCTTTTACTGCAGAAAAAAGTCCTGATATTAGAAACAAAGTATTTTTATTTAAAATGTCAATTATTTAGTATGCCTTTTCCCCTACTTCTAGCTTAAAAAAGCAACATACAGAAGTAACAGAAATACAAACTTTTTTAACGCTGGCTGAGAAATAGTATGTATGTTAGCTCTTCTGTCACAAGCTACTGGTCTTGCAGAAGTCCACATTTCTCCCTCCATGACCCCCTCCCAATTAGGAGAGTTGTAATATTTTATCTTTCATCTTTTGGTTTTGTTCTATCTATTCTGCCATTAGTTCTGCAGGGTCATTTCACTATGTGGCTTATCCAAGGTCTTACCCTCACTAAGGCTCCTAAGGGCTTCTGAAACACTTGCAGAATGAAAAAAAAGCTTCTGTAATTATTTTCAGATTTCATTTTGGAGTGAGACAAACGTTTAGAAAAATCCTGGTTTACAAACAGGGAACATCCATGAACACATTTTATGTTTGTGTAAAAATGAAAAGATAAACAAAAAGCTCTCGGGCTAGGGCTGGTGGTGGGAAGGAAAATAAAATGGGGGAGATTATTTTCTCCAAGGCTGGAGCATTTCACAGATGTGTGGCCAGACAAGCAGGATGCCACATGTGGGACCTGTGACAGGCTGGAGGCAGGAACCAGACAGCTCTCAAGGGTACCACAACTGCTTGGCTTCAGCTGCTTAAGAAATGTAGCAGCATCCTGGCAGGGCTTAGGTGATGCCCTCAACTCCCTCATCCCTGCAGAGAAGCCAGGAAAAAATTCCAAAGACAGCATAACATATCCAGAGTGATATATAAGGAAGGAAGGAAGGAAAACGTGCTTTGGGAAGTGATGGGACAAAGGTACATGCTCAGAGGCTTAGGAGACAAAGCAGGAAGAATGAGAGTCCCCCAAGAAAGGTATGTGAGCTCCCTGGTGAGCTCACAGGACCTGCCAGGACATGACACAGAGACCTCCAATTTATCCAAGTACAAAGATCATTCATGCCTCTTCATGTTGCTGAAAACCTGTGTCTGGTGTGAGCTGGGGCCTAAATCAGTCATTCCAGACAGAAAAATCAAGGTGTGGACAGATGAGTATTATAGCCGTAACTATCAGCACTCTGGCTACTCAACCCTAATTGCAAATGCAGGAATTTAGCTAAAGTAGAGCCTGAAAAGTTAAAAACACTACCAGCTAAATGTAAATATTTCCCCCTTTCTTGCCTTCTGTTCCTCAAAACATCACATAATTTTACTGTGAACATGGGCTATTTCATACTAGGCAGTAAAACAGACCTGCTAGTGCCAAATTATATTTCTTTGGTTTAGGGGTCTCTGGATTTTTGTCTTCTAGGTTCACCACTACCACGAACTTAACAATGATGCAGGAAGATAACAATCAACAGCACAGCTCAGAAGAGGCAGGTTTAGACTACTGTTAAAGGGACAGTGTCCAGTTAAAATCTAACCAGCACATAGAAGACACCTAATACTGCAGAAACTCAAACTCCTCAAACTCAAACTTGGCCTCTTAAAAGCCAGGCTATTTTGTACATTGTTTTCTCCTCTTGTTACTGTAAACATTAAAAAGTCTCTGTTTATTGACCATTTTCAGATAATGCCTGAAACCTCAGGAAAGATTCAAGCACTGGAAGCCTCAGCTTTGTGCAAATGCTTCTATCTCAAACACTAAATCATCTGCATCACAGTGCATGGAAGAAAGCAGGTCCCCCCCACAAAACTACACTGGCTCTTAAACTGATGTGTAAAAGGAGTGAAAATAATTTGTAACAATGGCAAAACTGCTGAGAAACAGCATGATTTATGGATTAGCATCATTAAAAAACACTTTAAAATACACACAAAGTAGAAATAAAGTAAGATTTCATTTTAAAAATTCATTGTTTGGGGTTTTGGGAGAGGTTTTGTTTGTTTGTTTTTTAAAGAGGATCTGGTTCTTGATTCAGCTTTTACACCAGTATAATCCTCAACCATAAAACTTTCTTAAAAGATTGAGATAATGCTTTTTAAACACGTAACATATTTATTATTTTTGAAATCTGCTATAAATAAAGGCATTTTGCTAGCATGTGGCTTATTCACATCTGGCTGACATTTAGTTCTGCCATCCCTATTTAGTGTCCAACCAGATTTGCTAGACATGCCCAGTGCACAAACATTTCATCAGACCCCAATGATACAGGCTAATTGCTCAGCATGTTTAAGAATAAAGCAGGTATCTGATATAGAGTAAAGCAGGTGTCTGATACAAAGTAGGGAGTCAAAACTCAAGCTTATTTCTGGAGAAATCAGTCTCCACAATTTATTCGACAATTTATTAAGCACGTATCTATTTGAAACATCATTCTCCACCACCTATGCTTAAGCAGCACTGTTATACACTATAAAGTCCATAGCAAAGAAATCTCCATTCCACACAAACAGCATTTATCCTAACAGTAGAATAAAAATGCAAAGCTAAAACCACAACAGAAAGATCACCTCAGCCAAACCAATGTCACTCATCATTTCTGTCCCAGCTCTTATAGAGAGATCACTCATAAAAAGCAGATCTGTCACAATAAATAAATTCAGTTAACTTTTGACTAGGATCCAAATTGCCTCTTAAGTGTTGAAGCTTCTTCTCATTATCAGGTATGAAACTGCTGAAGCAACACTTGCAGGATACGTATCTGTGCACACTTAACAAAAGTCAGATCTGTCACTAGTTAAAATGCTGATGTTTTAAGCAACAATTTCATTAAAACTTTGAACAGGATCTTCCCTACATCTTACACATCAATTCAGTGTTGCTCCAAGGGAAAGGTACAGGAAATAATACTTTTAATTTCGGTATTTTTATAATTTAAAATTTCTGACAAATATTATATGCTAATATGATGGGGTAGTTCTTAATGTTAATGTTACTAGAGATAAGGTGGTTTTCTTAAGAAAAAAAAATTTAGATTTTTATAAACAGCTAAAGCATGTACTGTTTGGCTTATAGCATTTTTTGCAGAACATCAAAGCTGCTTGTAGTATCTTATGCTGTACAATTTGGGGCTGAGGGGAGATGAATGAAGGTCGCAGTAACAACAGGTAGGTAAAATGCAGAAAGTTAAAACACGAACACAGTAAGGAAGATGCATCAGTATTATCATGGAAGCAGAAACAACACACAAACAAAAACACAGTATCAACAGGTATGTTCCAAGAGAATGAAACACAAAACATTTACTCCTGCTTTCAGAAAAGCATCAGGAAACTGAAAGCAAAGCTCTTCTGACACTTTTTTTCTCAAGTGATCAATTCCTCTCCCTAGCCCATTACTCTTCCAGTTTACAACTGAGTAATGTAAATGGGACAGGATTAAAGACAGGAAGACTCTTCCCTTGATGAGTCCACCTTCTTAGATTGCAAAATACTAGACAATATATTCTTTTGTGGGTTTGGCTTTGTTTGGTTTTTATTTTAAATGTCTGTCTTTAAACTCAGTAGGAGTGGAAACTTAAGGACTTTAAGGACGATTTTAAACAGTTAAAAATTAGACACCTATAAAGGAGAAAGCTGAGGGTTACAAAGCTGAATAGGTAGGATGACGAAGAATGAAAATGCAGTTAGGGGAGGCACGTCATGTCTTGTGCACACTAAGTCATTCTGGAACTCTTAATGAAAACACCAATGTAAGCATAAAGTGAACAAAATTTCACAAAATGTAAAGAGGGTCCTTTACAGAATGGAGTATTATGCTGACCTGTTTCAGCTATAATTTTTCTAAAATAAAGAAAAAAAAGAAAAATTGACCGATACCTGTGGAGCTGCTATAGACTATCATATACTAATATCTATTTTGTTACTAATCAGATCAAGTCTGAAGAGGTCTAATTTAAAAGCCCTTCATAGATACCCATTAATCCAATTCTGTGTTCACACTGATGCCCCTTAGTTACACGTCCTCAGTTTCACTTGTGCTATGGAGAGGTTTCCCATGATTTACAAATATCATGGTCATATACATGTGAAATGACATAGTACTATGCTTATGTATATTGTAATGCTTGTGCACGTAAAGGTAGGTTAGAAAGAAAATGGAGTTCATAGCCCCTGAAAAGACCAAAAAACATTTTCAAGAGGATAAACAGTAGTTTATCTGCTTTAAAGTGACTTTTTACAGCGAAGCTTAATTGTTCTTTTGTCACAAATACTGAAGACAGAAGATACACTCAACTACAAATGATTCTCCAAGTAAATCGGTTTCTTCTCTCTATCAGGTATTCTTTCTTTCTCATTTGAAGAAGTAGGGCTAGATTTTACTTGAAGCAAGGAAAAGACCATCTTTTTACTAAGTATATTAAATATAACAGAAAATGATAATCACAATACCATCCAAAATTATTTTTATGGATTTCAGAAATACTCCGGTTTATACTGACAACAAGCAGAAGAACTACAACAAAAACAACCAGATAGCTAGGTAAACTTTAAAGCCAAGCTTCCATATAACGCACAGAGGAATAATCGATTATGCCCATGGCAGAAGTGAACTTCTTATGCCCCCTTCTAGTATTTTTTTGTCACTTGGTATTTTCAAAGTTAATTGTATGTTCATCTGACATTTTCACCCAATATCTCAGTCTAAAAAACAATGACCTCAACTCTGTCCCTCTCAGAACAAGCATTCCTACTCATAAACAGGGTAGAAGAAGAAGCGAGTGTACAGATCTCCCCATTCACTTGTCAAGAAGCCTGTCCCCAGCCTCCATGACAAGGGGTCTTCTCCCTCTCAACCTCTTTTAGAGACACACTCTCTTTGCCTTCAAGGCAAGGTGAGACTTGGAAGCAAAGATCCAGCTGACATAGGAAAGCTAGCATTGTTTCCACTAGCACCCCACTGAACATTAGCAGGAGGTACAAAGAGATACTCCTGTCTGTAATAAACAAATAGCTAGGTCACCTTCCCATAAAAGAAATGGTTTAAAAGAGAATCATCCTGCTGCCATAGACACAGATTTTAATTTGAGCAAATAAGGTTTTGCTCAAGGAGCTAACTAAAAATACACCAAGAATTTTAATTAAGAATAAAGCTTTTTGTAGTACCTATTCTAACCAGTGCAGTTTGTGAGATTTAATTCATGTAACGTAACACTTAAATACATTTTACAGAATAAGGTTACACAGGCATTTTATTCAGAGCAGAATCCACAATATTTTTAGTACAAGGTAAAGAAAAGGATAGCCCTTGCTGTTTCCATTTGCTTGATTTCTATTATTTTACATAAGCCAAAATATTTATTTTAATTAACCCAATACTGTGTCAGGTATGAAAAAAGGGAAATAAATAAAAATATTTAGAGAAAAAAGAAGGATCAGGAGTGTCCCTGCTCCTCATAAGCATCACTGTATTTCCTCTCACAAATAGATTATGGTCTCCTCACAGCACAGTACGCCACAGAAGACAAATCAGCATCACTAGGAAATGATAAGAACAGAACTCTATTCCTCCCGTTTCCCAGTGTCAAAAGCAAAGATCCTGCCACCAGCATGATCCGCACACTGGCTCTCTGAAAGGTGACCCACTCTTCCTATTGTTTCAGCAGCTACTAATCAAAGTCACAAGTGAAAACCCCTCATGTAATGGGTACTACCTTCTGTCTTCTGGCAGTTCCCCCCTCCCGTCTGCAGATACGCTCCCACACTTACTAGCATATCACATTCCCACCTTTAATGCAAAAGAAAGAAGGGGAATCACACAGTAAAAACAGAAAATATGATATGGCTGCCATTATCTATGCCATTTTAGCAAGGATTTGTGGTCCCAAATCCTAAATAAGGAAAGCTCACATGAACTGGGAGCCAGTAGTTGGGTGGGAGTTATAAACAGAAAGCAGTTTCCACACTACTCTTTCCTCTTCCACCTCCTCATGGCATATCTAACACTATCAGATCCCTTTAATCGGGAACTAGATTTTCTTAAACCATCTAAACTGCACATAAAAGCTACTGCGTGCCATATGCACATTAATTCTTACAGTGGATGCTAAAGGATGTAGGTCTGTATATTTCTTACCTACCAAAACTTAAAATTTTAACAGAGAAGATAATAGAATCTGGACAGCAGAATATTCACATCTTTGTTCTCAGCCTCATATAGGTATCCATTCTCAGAAGAGTCCCTTTTTAATCACAAAAGAAGAAAGCACTACAGACAGAAGGAAAGTCTGCAAAATGCTAGCTCTGGACCGTAGTACTTGGACTCCAGGAGTCAGTATGCAATAATGGAGACATCCAAGAACAGGCTGGACGTGGTTCTGAGCAACCTGATATAGGTGAATAGGTCCCTGCTCACTGCAGGGGGTTGGACTAGATGAGCTTTGAAGGTCCCTTCTAATCCAAACTATTCTATGATTCTGTAACTTCTACACCGATTCAACCTGTATGTAAATGCACCACATATTGATACACTGAAACACAGAGGAAAAACAAAGTCAGCCTTTAACTACCATGCTATGAAGGAAAAAAGCACCAGCAAGAAACAGTATGAGATCACTTAAAAGATTATGTATTTTATATATTCCTCACATTTTATACTTCCCAAAAGAAACACATAAAAGTGACAGTGTTCTATGAAACCTTAACAAATAGTTATAAAAAAAAAAAAAAAAAGGCACAAGGAATTAGAAATATGTTCTATGAATGCATTTTCTAGGCTGGCTAAAATAATCTAAGTTCTATTCCAGAGTGCTTAAGACCTGACTTTCAATGAAGCACATGAATATAATAAAAAACAGGTGATAAAATGTATACACTTTCCTGTTGGAGCTCATAACTGGCATTTAATGTCTTTAACACTAACCACTTACAGATTTTATTATCTATCAGAGCGACTGAACTTGCAGTTAACAGTTTCATCTCGAACTACAGTTCAAGAAATAGTTTTTGAAGCCACTAAGACCAGATACTCATTCTCAGTAGACAGGTAGTATTAAAGTGGGTATTTTGATTGAAAGCTTTTAACTTGAAAGTCACATTAGAAAGGCACTATAAAATGCTACAGTGCTCGATGTTATGCAATGAACTGGTGCAAAGCATAGTGACCCCAAGATAAGTATGCTAGAATTCAGCATTAAATACATGAAAATGAGCTTTGGGATCCTGAAGCAAAAGCAACATTGTCCCTTTTATCAGATTTCTTTACAGTGGTCTACAAGTGACCCAAAAGACTGCTGCAAATGACAATTACTTTTTCCTGCTCTTTGGCTATTCTACATACTTGGAAAGAATAAGCAGTTTATTTTTCTTAGACTCTAATGAAGAACAATCCACAAGCAGATTTGGTATTTAATAAAATCCCCCACACCTTCTGTATGTGTCACCTAGGAAAACTTAACTTCAAGAAATGAATCTGAATTTTATTTTTATTCTTCTTTTTCTGTGGAGGCCAGTCTTATAAGGAAAGGCTTAAGAGAGCTGGGGTTGTTCAGCCTGGAGAAGAGAAGGCTTCAGGCAGACCTTATTGTGGCCTTTCAGTGCTTAAAAAAGGCTTATAAGAAAGATGGGAGGAAAACTTTTTAGTATGGCCTATTGTGATAAGACATGGGGTAATGGTTTTGAACTAAAAGAAGGGAGATACAAGCTGGATGTGAGGAGAAAGCTCTTTACAATGAGGATGATGAAGCACAGGAACAAGTTGCCCAGAAAGTGGTGGATGTGCCATCCCTGGAGACATTCAAGGCCAGGCTGGATGTGGTTCTGAGCAACCTGGTCTAGTTGAAGATGTCCCTGCTCATTTCAGGGGGGGCTGGACTACATGAGCTTTGAAGGTTCCTTACAACCCAAACTATTCTATGATTCTATCACCCAACCAAGACTTCCTAGTTCAACATTTTATTTATCCTAAACATTTTGTCCATCTGTTGCCAAGATGCATGTTAAGCAACAACCTAGGCATCTCAAAAATAAACTGTTTCAGGGAGGGAAGAAAAAATAAACAGAAACTTCTGAAACACTATGCAAACACAAAATTTATTGTAAATCTACATGTAAATGCTGATCTGCATATGAACAATGTTTTTCTATTACACCTTAGTTGGGAATCTCACAGTTCCAAAATACCTACACTCAACAGCTCACACTGAATACATAAAATAAATAGAAAAAATAATGTTTTAGACAAAACCCTAGAAAAAAATATTAAAATTTGTTTCATCAGTGACATGAAAATCCGAGTAAGATGAGTGTAATCTGAGTATAGGATGAATGCAGCATGTAAACTACTTCCCCCTTTTTAAGAGGTAAACTGCAGGGTAAGGAGAGATACATGCCAGCTGTTAGCACAGAGTAAGAAGTGCCCCATAAATCATAAACTAGTTACCATTACCATAACACTGTAAAGATACCCAAGCTTCCAAACTTAATTTTTAAGTCTCAGGCACTCACAATAACCTCCTAAATTATTAAGTTCCCTTCAACTCAACACACAGGCATACAATTATTCATTAGCTTAATCTATTGTTTTATTCTAAATTAATAACAATAAGCGAAGATCCAAAACAAACAAGCTGCCCACTAGTTTATTGAGAAAAACAAAACACCCCCCCCCAAAAAAAAAAACTTACACATCTGATCCACTGCATGCAGGCGGCTTCATTTGAGGTTAAATACTTGCTACTCAAACTTAGTGATGATGATTGTATCTAAGGAAAAGAAGAAAGTAATTCCTTTAAATATATTTTTTAGTCTTGTTAACTGTCACAGTGGCAAGTCATGGGATGTCTCAAGTTTCTCTTTAGGTGACAGCTCCAGCAGTTGCATGACTAGCTCTCACCTTTGTCAAAACCCCTAGCCCTCATAACTGAAATATTCAAGAAAAAACTGACATGTAAAATCCTAGAACTCCACACAAAAAAATTCTGAATACAGCCCCCCCCCCCACCCACCCCAATGAGTACTGTAAGGATTTCAAAGTCAAAGTGTTGACACTGCTCCATTTTTTTACACTGAGGGATGACCACCTCTCATGATGAACTAAACCAAGCCTATACTACGCACGAGATCTCAAAGGCGCTTGCTGACACCTTTCAATGCACCACAGGATTCATCTGGCAGCTTGTTACACCTCTTTATTAGCTCAGTGTACTGCTTACACACTGCACCTACCACATGTATTAATCAACACGCAACAGCATTGGATCAACACAAGATTATCATTCTCCGCATATGAGAACAGAACGATTGCAAGTGGAGCATATTAGGTCAGAGAAATTGACTTAGCAACAGAACAGACCAAAACAGTATATCACAGGACATGCTTCTGGAGTTGTGCATTTTTAGTCCCACGGACCATTACACAGACACGAGTGTCACTGTGCAGAGGCACCAGCTGTCCCACTGCCCCAGTATACTAAAAACAAAAAACCCCAACCAACCAGAAAATCTTTTTGCCATCTTGGAATATCTGGAAAGTGAACTTTGACTCCAAATCTGAATGCAGAAAACACTGGACTCTGCAGTGCTTTGTGGTCAGGATGCTGCTTTGGCCTCTTTTCTAAACTTCATATAGCTCAAACATCAACAGAGATTAAATCAGCAAAGCATTCTCCCCACCAAGTCAGTGCTTATTGCTCTTACTCAGATTGCAAGATGGTGACTGATATAAGATGCAGACACACATATACACGGTTTTTTTCCTTGAGAAAGAGAGCACTTCTCAGAGGGTGGAAAGTCCTGACTACTGGCTTACCGTGCATTATGGAATGAATTATACGTTTCTTTTACTGACATTTCATTTAAAAATACTTCCATACTCTCTCTTAAGCAAGTGAAAACATCTCCAGAGCTGTGCAGCTGGCTGCTTTGACTGTTAAGATGAGACATTTCAGCCATCCCTTCTACACCAAACATTTAAATAATGTATACAAAAAGGAAGGTGTCAGCAAAGGAGACAGACCCACCCGATACAGGGTTCTCAGCAGGAGCAGTTAGGGAACTCTCCTGAGATCTGGATTCACGTCCTCAGGCAAAGCAGGGAAGTGAACCTGGCTCTCCCACATTCCTTACAAGTGCCAGAGCCACCAGACTACAGTCAAAATAGAATACAAATAATGCATTTATCCTCCCGAAAGCCTTTTAAAAAAACAACCTCAAAACCCCAGAACTCTGCCATTCCCATTTTACCATTCTTTCATTTGTTAAAGTTGACTATAAAATAGTTTCAAGCTGGGCCAAACATTTCATTCAATTCAAATTAATGTTTGTATTTTCTTGACTGTTTTAGTGAGAATAACAAGAAGTCATTTTAGCTGGATCTGAGCTGATTTTCTTTAGAGGGAAATACTGATTCAAAAAATAGCACACAAAATTACAGCAACAGGTAAACAGCATAATTACTGAAATGCTACGTAAATGAATGTATTTGGGGCAAAACAAACAAATTCTTTGATCACTGTCATATGAGACAAATATATTATTAATCTTAAATCCCTTTTTCCATACGTTTTGTAAAGAATTGCAAGAGAGTATTGCCAAAATATGTCACAACTGTTAAACCAAGCCTATTTTCAGGCATAATTTTCAGGCTATTGACCTCTGAACTCCAGAACTGCCTTTTCTATTAAACATACAGAGAATCTGAGCTGTCAGTGAAAAAAATTACTCTAACACACCAAGGGAAAATAAATCTGTATGACCCTTGTGAATGTAAACCAGCACACTCAAAAAGAAAGAGAAAATAAAACCCAACAAGCTCTCCGGCAGCTATAACAATGCACTAGCAACCCTATAATGCTAACAAACCCTAGGGATTGTCCAACCCTACATGTCATTACAAAGCAAAGGGGGAAGGGAAAGAGGCGAGAAAGGGAAGGGAGGCAAGTGTGCAGTAATAACTAAACAGAGCACACAGGTTGCAAGTTTACATAAAGATTATGGTAGTATCATAATATTTTTTACTTCAACATTCATGGAAAACCAGTCTTACACAGGTTATGGGAAAGATGGATACTTCACCTTCCAGTATGTTGTTCAATGTAAGAAAATTAACAATTTGTTCTGTCACACTTGAATGAAAATAAGAGCTATAAAATATTTCCCTCGCTTTCATAGACCATCATACTATGCTCTGTCTCACCAAAAAAGACCCACAACCTCCCCCCCCAAGAAACCCCACAACAATCCTACATGGTTAAACTATGTATCACACTAACATAGGATAAAAGTTCCTCCACTGTGGGGAGGAACCAGTAAAAGCTTTAGTTGTTCTTACTTGTAGTATGTGCTTTTAAACCCTAAATTTCATATGAAACCTATCTTTAGGCCACAGAAACTACTATTTTTTTTCATGTTTGGCTGAAATCAAACAATCAGTTGTGAATGGACAGGTATTGATGATGCCAGTAGCAAGTGTAAAACAAACAGCTGAAGTTGTACAGAAAACAATGCACATCTGCCACATGCAAGAGAACAGCTCTCTGTGCAACCTGTTTTGAAAGTGTACACTTGAACAGATAACACTATGTAAATGACATTAATTTATGTCTATACTACTAAAATACATAATTTCCCCTACTTAATAAAAAAAAAGGCACCAGTCATGCTGATGACTGATGATCTACATCGTGCAAAATCTCCAACTAAACTTTCCGTAATACTGCTTTCTATCTCAATATAAACTAATATACATTTATCATCACACCTAATGACAGAGAGACAATTATATTACAGCAGCAACCCCACAGCATAATATGCTCATTTTGAAGATGAGAACTACAAATTTAAAATGAGCATTCAAAAGACAGAATTTACAAAATTCTGTCATACAGTCTTCATTACTAATGGCTGTAAAATACAGCAAGGTGTTGGGAGATAAATCTGCATTCTTTAGCTCAAACTTCCTCAGAGCCACAAAAAAAAAATTTCTAAGAAATTATTTTATTTAGGGTTCTAAAAATCAGAAGAGAACAAATTCCAGGAAAAAGGCAAGAAGTAGAAGATATAATAAGCTCAAAAGCCACACAAACCAGTAGCTATCTCTTATGACCTAAAGAGTTTTCCAGGACTTCCATCTGTAATAGCTAGTTCTTACATACCATTGACAGAAGATACTCTACTTCATGTGTATCGACAATTTTAAACAAATGTGAAATTCAGTTGCCCTCCTGTGTTTCCAAAGGATCTGTTATAAGCCTTAGTGATGTCTTATGCATACAGAAGCAGATGCCCTCTGCAGTAACCATCCAAGACCCTGTGACACAAGCTGTTTTGTGAAATCACTTCTTGCTCAGGATGTTTGTAGTCTAGGTTTAAAATGAGCCAGGACAGGTGGAAACACCAACCAGAAGGAGAGGCCATAGGAGATAAGGTAACAAGAAGAAAATAAGCATTACTGTAAAAGCATCACCTGCCTAGACTTCCACTACTATATACTTTGCCTTTTACATTATCATTAAGGATGCAGTACTGTCACAGTTTTACTGTATATAGAGTAACACTATAAGAGTTATGGTTATTCAAAAGTACAAATGTTTAGAAAACTTCTCCAAGATGCTCAGTTTGGCTCTTTCATTTTACATATCCTCAGTCAATATTCTTACATTTGTCCACTCTGGAGAACTTCTACAGAATATATTTCTAAACATCTGTTCAGGTTCATATTAGCAACACAAGTACGAAAGAAGAGACATCCAACCAAATAAAAGCTTTCTGCGCATTGCCTGTTGGTCTTAAAGACAGCAGACAGCAAATTACTAGTGCCCACAAAAGAATTTCTGCTGCTTTTAATATACAGTGAAGAAATGCAAAATTCTTTTTTCCTCCACCCATCTCTACACTAAATAATAACCAGGATGCCCCTACCCAGCACTTGCACAAATACAGGCTTTCCAGCTGCAGCATATCTTGAGGATACTTGATAGGTCTTCCACACTTCGCTAACCCCAGTATGTACTCCAAGAACAGCCTCCCAAGGGTGCATATCCATGCCTAAAGTGAAATGCTGCATTACTGAAGATAACCTTTGGAAGAAAATAACTGCGCTCACCCTCCTGAAAAGCAGAGGGCATGCACATATGTAGTGGGCCATACAGACAACACAGAGAGGTATGCTTATGTTATGTGGGTTTGAAAGTCTTTCTCTACTTGGTATTTACAGGCATAGCGTGACAACTTACGCTGAGTTAGTGAAATCTCTCAAAGATACACTCCAGAAACAAGACATGGCTGCTTCTAACACATGAGCACTAGGGAAAAGGATTAGGGAAAGAGGACTTCTTTATACACCGCAAAGACAAACATTTCTAGACTTCATGATGCAAGTGGAGTCACTACTAATGCAAAAGAGGCCTTTTACCTTCCAGTGCATTAATACATGTTTTTATATATAGCAGACCATATGTACATCAGACAACTCTAACTGTACTGGACACTCTAAAATCCAACATTATAACGCAGCCAGCCTCTATCATCAGCAGCTGTCTCAGTGGGGATCTAGAAATTACAGAAGACATTTTTAAGCAAAATACCGAATTCCAAGCAGGAACCAAGAGAAACAATCCATAAATGTTAAATTCCGCAGGTTTTTCATAAGCAACTTTCCTGAGCACCTCAGCGCAAGAGAGACGGGGCTAGGCACTTCACCCCACGCAATAACGGATGCAGTGTTAGCCGCCTGCTCCTCTCGTGTCCCGCGTTTTCGGGAGGAAACGCTTTTTAGCACCGGTGCTCGACTAGCCAGCCTGTGCCCAGGAAACCCTCCCGCCCGCCGGTCCCGGCGCACCTCGCCCCGCACCGTGTCCCCTGCGCGGAGCCTTGGCAGCCCGCTGCGTGGGGGCTGCGGGCCCTCCCCCCACCCGTGGGGCTGTCCGGGCCACCTCCGCTCGGGATGCCAGCGGCCACATGGTTACTGCTCCCGCCAGGTGGGAGCGGGCACGGAGCCCGGCGGGTCCCGCCGGCCCGGCCCGCGCAACGCACAATGCCGGGCGGGCTCGGGGCGCGGCCGGTGGCTCGGCGGCCACCCCTGCTGGGCGGGGGAGAGCAGAGCCTGCCAGGCGGTCCGGATCAGCGCCGAGCCCCCAAGAACCGGCGACCCCCGCCCGTCGGGCCGGCCGGGTACCCTCCCGGGGCCTCGCAGACAATAGAGCCAGCACCGTGGGCCTAGTCCCCGGTTTCCTGCACCGCCCCACCGCCACACGCCCCCTCCCCGGCCTGGCGGCGCTGTCCCGCGGGCGCTCCCGGGCGGGACGGGACACCGCCGGGCCCAGGGCAGGGGGCCACGGCCGCGCAGGCACCGCCGCCGGCGCCGCTGATGCAGAACCCAGCAACGGCAGGTAAGAAGGGGGCGGCGGGGATCGGAGGAGAGAGAGCCAGACCGCCCTGCCCGGCCCCTTCCCGGTGCCGGAACGATGCCACTCACCTCCCCAGGCAGCCGCCGCAAGGGAAGCCGGAGATCGCCACCGCCCGGCCGGGCCCGAAGGAGTTAAGAGGAAAGGCCGAGCAAGACCGTCCCATTCATTAGCCGGGCGCTTTGTCTGCGGCGGCCGCCGTCGCCGCGGCGCTGAGCAGGCTGCCCCGACTCGGTCCAACGCGCGGCGTCCTGCGCAAGCGCCAGGCGTGGGGGGAGGTGCTAATGAGCGGCCGCACGCACGACGCACAACATGTCATCCGACAGCAGCCCGCAAAATGGCTGCTTCCGGACCGCGAAGTGCAGGAGGTGGCGGGGCGGTTCCGTGCCCGGACCGGGGCGGCTGCGGGTGGCCGGGTGTCTTGCTGCGCCGCCCCCCGGCGGGGTCGGGGTGAGACGCGAGCTTTCTCTGCACAGGCGCGACATGGCGGGTGCTCGCTCCGCCCGCTTCGTTCCTGGGGCGGCTGAGGGAGGCGGCGACGGCGTGCTGGGGGTTCCTGCGACACCCCAGGCCCCGGGGGGCCTCCCGGGGCCTCTATATGGGCGGCAACGCCTTCATAGGGAGGCTGCGGGAGGAACGGCCGTACCCGTCTTCGCAGCGGGGGCGGGCATGCAGTGCCGGGAGCTGGGGGATGGCGGGCGGCAGGGCCTTCGCTTCAGGCAGTGTCGCAGCCTCCCCCAGCCGAGTCCCGAAGGAGAGGCCTTCATAGGTGCTGGGGCGTGGGTATGCCCCTGCTCCGAGCACAACCCTAACCGTCTCAGGAATTTAGCCTCTATTATGCATATTTAGTTTTAAAGCATCCACCTTGCTATGTATTTGCGGTCTAATGCACGCTAGCTTTGGTTCTGGGCACTGTTTTGCTGTATTTGCATCCACCATCTGCTTTGGAACGGGTGCTTTGTGGACGCTTCAATTTGATCTGAGTAGCAGCCATCGCAGGGAGGGTCATTTGGGGGTGAAGGATGTAATTTGTGTCAGTTCAGAAAAGCAGTGACTCACTGTGTGCTTGAGGTCTTGTAATATTTCTGGATAAAGCTCCTCCAGTTTTGGTGCTCAGTGATGGGTTGGTAATTTCCTTCTTTGAGAAAGATTGGTCATGGTTGTCAGGCTTTTTGGGTTGTGGGGGTGAAGTAGGGTGGATTTGGTTTTGGGGGGGGAGGTTTTTTAATGTGTGTAATTTCTGCAGAAAGCTGGGTAAAGACGTGATCTGGTGAGACTTTGACACATAATTCCCAGTGGCAGCTGCTGGTCATACTAACTTGTATTTTACAACAGCACTGGTTTGGAAACAATGCTAATCTTTAGACTAGGACAGTGTTTAAAGAGAGAAATAGAGCTGAAGTAAGTATACTTGGGTTTTGATCTGAATTATTTTCAGTTAATCGATTTCTTAACTGAACAAATTTAATCGATATATGGCAATACATGAAGTCAGTTGATTAGTTTTGATTAATGGAGCTCTTGAACATTCTTCTACAGCATTTGTATGTTTGTACTTCTATAGTACTGGTTTGGTCTTCCACATGGGTGGTGCCAGTTACCATAAAGTAAGTGATCTATTATAGTTAATGCTTCCTTTGAAAATCTCATGTCAAGTGGTTGGGTTTTGGTTGGGTTTTTTTTTCCCTGAGCATGCTACTGAGGCACTGGCACAGGTTGCCCAGAGAAGCTGTGACTGCCCCACCCCTGGCAGTGTTGAAGGCCAGGTTGGATGTTTTAGCAACTTTGTTCAGTGTGAGGTGTCCCTGCCCATGGCAGGGGGTTTGGAACTGGATGATCTTTAAGGTCCCTTCCAACCCAAATCATTCTATGATTCTATGACTTGATCAGTTTCCACTGTTAGAAAGTGCATTTATATGATTACAACTACCTCAAAACAAAGTTTGGACTCTAAGAGAGCTGGATAGCTTACTTAAGAAACCTCTATCACCAGCCTGTTGACAGGAAATTGTGGTGCTTATTTAACATGCAATAATAATAATAATAAATAGAAATATATAATCTCATAAAGCATCTTTTAGAGAACTGTAAAATTGTAGCAATTATGTTGACTTTTACCTGGAACGGCATGGTTACACACAGAAACCTGATAATATTAGAATATATAGCTCTTTAACTGCCCCTTTTTAACAGCTGTGCCTTGGAAGAGTTGACCAATTTGTGGTTGAAAATTTTACAGTAAATTAAAAAAGCCTGAAAATTCACTTTGTGCTTTCCCACTGCATGTTGTTCTCTCTGTATGCACCTCTCTGTACCTCTTCATTTTTTCATACATCTTATTCTGAAAATTTCCATAACGGTTACTGATATTTGAGATTAATGAATGTTTCTTTAAGTGATCTCCTAAGTGGCTTCAAAAACAATCGCTGATTTAGTGTATAATCTATAGCTTTATATCACAATTCAATTAAATAGGTGGAACTTTTTCTTATTTTGCAAAAATACACTGGAAACTTAGAAACTAGGTCTTAAAAACCTGCGTAAATCTGAGACCAGAAAGTCTTCTCACAGCCAACCAAGTAATATGAAGAATAAACTCAGGAGCTGATGTTGATCTGGTGACAGGCAATGGAAAGAGTTAACTGCAGTTCCTAGAGAAGGCTCCAGACTGCCGGCTTGTGGTGAATGTAGCAACACTGATGTAGGAATGGTCTAAAGACACAGATTCGCCATAGTATGCAGTCTGAAGTGTTCACATGTGAAAGAACATGGTCATTTGGCAAGATAAATACTAGGAAGGTTTGTGCAAGGCATCTTGACAGAAAGAAACAAAAATGTTTTCTATTTAACTTCAGAAGAGTATTTTTTTTCTGTGTTTTTTCCCATTTACGCCTTTATAAACTTGTTTATTCACAGTATCTGAAACAGATAACATATTTATTTGCATGTGTAACTGAAACTGGTATGAATTAAAAGTGATATGACATTAAATGAATATAACAAAGAGACTTCTTAGTCCAGTCTCTGGAGCAGACTTCCAGTACGTGGGTCATAGAGTCATAGAATAGTTAGCATTGGAAAGGAACCTTAAGATCATCTATTTCCAATCCCATGCTATGGGCAGGGATACCTTACCCTACAGCCTGTTACGTTTTGTAGATTATTGTAAAGCTAAGAGAGCATGCTCCTAAAGAAACTTGAGTTCTCTGAAGAACAGGTGTTACAGGTTCAGAGAAGAAGGAAATGTCACTGCAATAACCGTAAGTATCCAACTTTCTGTCATTCTCAATATTGGTGTGTGCACTAAACTCGGAAGGCTCCCAGGGAGGGTATAATAAGAGTTTAAAACCAGTTGGAAACTAGATTAAAATCTTGTATCCCTTCCTAGTGTGACAGAACTTAAAATGTGCCTTAAATATACCTATTTCTCTGTTAATATTATGTGATTATTGTAGATGTTTAGCTGATGCAGACAGAGCTTTGTGTTCCGACGTTCCAAAGTCTCTTCAGCCACTGAGTCACATTTTAATCTGATTTTTTTGCTACCTTCCATCCATTTCTTTCTTGATAGTAAAGGTAACACAGATACTGCATTCATAAGTCAATGTAGTTCTGTCTTTTTGAATTTATATACCTTTGGAAACATTAAATGTTACAATGGCATATTGATACTACCAGTGCTAACCATTTTTCTGCTCTTTATCTCCAAACCTGCTCTGATAAGCTTATTTTCCTTACTGAATCACTCAAACCTTTCGCTTCACCTCTAGCAACTTCATCATCAGTGGTGCGTTTTCCATATGAAATCATGAAGACAAAAACTATATCAAGAAGTAATAGTTTTTAAGTCAAGCACAAAGAATTGCTGCCTTTTGTATAAGCTGAGGTAATATAGTTAAAATGATCTCTTTTCTTCTTTGTATAGACTGCAGCCTTTTCCAGGACGCTATCTAGACACAGCCAACTTGATCAAAACCTCAAAATAGAGATCAGAAGTACTAAATTTGGATGTTGAATTCAGTATCAGAGTGATATTATTTCTAAGAACACTTAACAAAGGCTAGTAGTTACATATTTAGCATACATACCCTATTAACTTCAGTAGGCACTTGGCTCTGCTTATCAGATCCAAGGTGTCAAGTTGGGTGCTCATATAAAGAACGAGCAATTACACAGTAGTTGTGAGCAACTTTAAGCAGCATTCACTGCCAAAACCATGATGCCTTTGTACTTTTACATAATTATCTCATTTGTTACAAACACAATTGGGTCTAATCTCTTTATAGTCCTGGATTTATAGCACGTCAGAGGTGTACACTGTTGGTTTTTGACTTGGAATTGAGCATATGATAGCATGTTCACAGGACTTACTCATACTTGCCCTTCATGTGCAGCAAGTATGGTGCTGGAATATGTCTTTCAGGAATGCTCAGTTTGAAGTTCCTGTTCTAGCATTTTTTGAGCTTATTGAGATTCTGTCTGCATTATGAAGCCAAATTATGTATCAGAACTGATCTACTTATGTGTGAGCTTGGAAGATCTTTTTTCTTTTTTTTTTTTTTAGCCAGCATCAAGCACTGACTGAAGTGGTAAACGTGGCTGAGATAAAGCAAAGAAAACATGTAGAGCTCATTACTGTTTGTTAAATGATACATATGAGTTGGGTCTTTGAACAGAGGAAGCTACAGGCTGTGTCCAGTTCTCCTGTTTCGGGTTTTTTTGTGGATGTCATGTATTGTGTCTTGCTTCTGACTTAATCACTCTGTTCTTCCTCCCCTGATTTTGATGTTACCTTGCTATGTAGTCTTTCCCCATGTAAATGAGGTTTTAGTTCTGAATGGGCCCATCTATTTGGGGATTTCTTTTGCAGTAAATGACTAGGGATTCTAACAGCAAAGCTTACTCTGTTGCATACTGCCTTAATCATCTGCAGACCAGGTTTGTTCTTTAGAATGAATGAGGATGAGGTAGTAAAGTAATTAAGACTGGATTTGTGTCTCATTGGTGATTGAATTTTAACTTAATTATACTAAGGCTAAAGTATTAACTCATGGTAAACATTGGAGATTGTTTCTTGGAGATACATATTTGTGAGTGACCTAACTAGGAAAACAACTTCATTCTGAGTTTATACTTCATCATATTACACTTGCAACCTTTGTTATTGACAGCAAGGAATTGAGAATAGAGAAATCTCTCAAACAGATTTAATAAATAAAATAAGCCTTATCTATTGTTCAACTTCATGAAGGTGGTAACTTTTCTTGGATTGGATGAAGGCTGTGTAGGGGGTCTTTTCCAGTGAAGAGGAAAGGATCAGGAAATAGAAAAGGATTATCTGAAAGAGTAATAATTAATTTGCAGTAATGTTGTTTTCATGGGTTATGCTGGCTTAAGCAGTTACCTGTGTTTGTACTAAATTAATCAATACCTGATGAGGATAACCAAAGGGAGAAACTGGAAGTACAAATACTGAAATGGATGTTTGATTTGAGAAAAATATTGTGATACTTGTATAGAGAGCACTTTGGTTTCCCCTCACTGTGGCTGCCTTTGGCAAAAATTTTCAATTCACATAGCTGCTTTTATTTGTTGCATTAACTTTTTATAAATTCAGTCTTTATCTGCTGCTAAGGTTTTGTCAGCGCGTCTTGCATAAAAAGAAGTGAAAATCCAATGTAAATTGTTTAGATGCAGTGTTTTGTAATTCTTTGGTAGGCAAGCATGATATTTTTAGAGCTTTTCACATAACAATTATTGTTCTGCTTCTTGATTCCTACCCATTACCCCTGACATTTTGTCTTTGCCTATAACTCATATCAGTTTGTTATGCTATGTAAATTGACAGACATTCCAATTCTGAACATGCAGCTTCTCCTGTCAGCTAAACTAATGATGGTGAATAACTAGGGATGCTGAACAGGCACTGGATTTATTTTCCTGATGCCTCCCTGGTGCTGGCAGTCGTTTTCATCTGATTGTACAGGGAGGCAGTCCTGGGAGCTAAACAGAAACTTGGTGACTTGTTAATGAAGGGTTATGCTGATGGCAGGTACCGTTTGGCAGGAATAGCCTCCCATAAAGACCTTTGCAGGTGGAGTTACTATGCAGAACACAATAAAGGTGCCAAACTGTAAACACTAGGAATTGAATAATTAATGCCAAAGAGGCAATGACAGGAGAGAAGGGGAATACTGTTCCCTTATTTATGGCTTTCTGCTCTTCTGTAAACAGCAACGTTATTACACATAAGAGTGCAAATAACTCTGCTCCAGGGGTTTATGTGTGATAAAATAATCTCCAGTAGATAGCAGTTTTGCTATTTAGAAGATCTGCAGGTGAGTATATGGGCAAGTTTCGTGCTTTTGTTGCAGCATTTTGTAATTTGGGCATTGTGTTGAACTGTAGTTTACATATGCTTTCATGTATATCCTAATACTGAAGGTTTTCATTGTTTATTTTTTTAAATCTTTGCAGTGTCCATAGGGGTGAGCTCAAGCTTTGCATTGCATTATACAACACTGAGGAGCACATCTGGTTGACAGCATCTTGTAACTGCAAAATCCCAAATGTACATGATGCTAAAAGGATTCAAGCTAGATAGTGGAAGGGTAAGTAAGGCAGGAAGTAAGTTTCCTGTCAGTTGTGTATCTCAGTGATGTGCTTAACATATCTTTCTGTCTGCAAGTGACAGTCTACGTACCTCTTCTTGCAGTAGGTGACTCCAAGAAGTAATTGCCACAAATGCTTATATGGAAATGGGGTGAGGGCTTTGTGTAGCAGCTGTACAGCTTGAAGACCACTCTGTCAAATGATCTTTAGGTATTATCTATAGATAACATTCCATAGGACTGCTTTGCAGATGCAGCTCACAGAGTTATTTCTTAGCAAGCACAATGATGTTGCTTGAGTTCTTGTGGAGCTCTGATGATAAAAAGGCCCTGTCTTTATCAGTACCATAAAAGGCATTGACACAGCCTGCAGTCTATTTTAAAACTCCTCTTTCAGTGAAGACCCTTTGTTTGAATTAACAGGAGCTGGTTTTGGAGGCCTAAAAGGTCATCTTATAGAAACACTTTGATTCTGAGGATGAGAAAGATGGCACGTGTAGGAAGTAAGAGTGAGGCTATGAGGCAAAGATCGTCAGTTCATTAGCAGCTGGTCAACATGGATAAACACTGATAATCACCCTTTTGTCATAATATGGCTAAAAGTCCAGGATCAGAGGAATGAAAAGGAAAATGCAGACTATTCTTTCTAACCAGAGAACAAGGGAAATATTTAGTAAATGTGTAAGGGTAAAAAGCACTAACACTTTTCTTTCATATTAGAAGCCAAAATGTTGATCTCTGTTCTGGAATTGTCATCTAGGACTTTGGACCATATATCCCACTCAGTTTAGTATGAAAAAGAAGTCAGCCTTTCTGCCAAAGTACCCGTGATAACTAGGAGATTGATCAGTGATACATAGATTTGTCTTTATATAGAGTAGTTCACAAAGATGAGCTGAGAGATGGAGAGACACTACACCGCCTCACAGAGTGAAGATAAACAGCTGTGATTTTGTTTGTCAACATACTGCTCTTATGTGTGTTTTGGCAGGGTTGCAGCATCTTTTCCACAGTGCATGCTGTCCTGGGTTCTGTGAGGTTTGGGAACAGCCCTTCCTTTGAGAAGAACCAGCCTTGCAGAGTCATGCCTGTGAATACTTCACCAGTGCCATATATCACAATTGATGAGGTGAGATCGAAAAGCATCCCCTTGCAGGATGAAAGGACCATGGTAATGTTCTGTATCATGAGACAGTATTCTGGAGGGGAATATAAATCATGCATAGAGGAGTTTCAAGGTGTAAGTTGTTCAGTGACTTGAAAATAGATTGGCTTGAGGCATCATGCAGAGGCATCATATGACTTAGCAAGGTCAGGCAGATCTGTCATTGTGATAGGAAGAAGACTCACACACATATGTTGTGGCAGTCTAGAACCTGTCTTGAAATTGGAAGTTTCTTGCAGGTTCTAAAGCATGTGTGGAGTGGGCTCTGCCACTTGCTTGTTCCTTCACCAGCCAGCTGTTCTGACCGGGAGAGGGATACAGAGTTCCATTCAAGGAAGATCAACACCACTGCCAGTGTTTAGGTGCTGCAGTTGATCTTTACTAATCTGTAAAACAAAGGTGATAATATGTAGCTGATACACTTTAGAAATGTGTGTGAAGGTTAATACTGCAAGGAAAAGAGAGGAGGATGCTGAAGCAGTTAAATAGCATTTGGGGTTTTTTTAATGATCTGTACTTCTTGAAGCATTTCTTTTGAGAATTTGATAACTGGTGCAAGTGAAAGCTGGTAGGCAGAAGATTCTCCTTCTGTAGACGTCTTCCATGCAGGGTGAATCAGCAGTGGCAGCTTGAATGAAAACTTGACTCTGCCAAGTAGGGGTGAGAAGATTCTGATGGACAGGGCCTGAAGCCACATGCTCATGTTGAGCTAGTGCCACGCAAGGTAGTGAGGGTCCTGCTGCCAGCAAATTGTGGTTCAGAGGGACAGTTATTTTTTGCTTTAAGTTGTATGGTATCCCAATAGAATTATTTCTTCCTTGACCAAAAGTAGAAAGAACTCTATTTCAAGGCACCATGTCTTACCTGTGAGATGAAGAAGGCAAAGGAAACATATCCTTCAGATTATAGAAGCGTGTGTGGAGGACTGGTAAGATGCCCCAGATGTTCTGAAATTTTGAAATAATTCAGACTAACATACTAATATTTAATGAGGAGAGGCTGAGGATCCTAATCTGGTATCCTGTCATAAGGTCAATGAGAAATGACTTGAAAGTGTAAGGCTCCTGATACAGAACTACGTGTGGAGCCTGCCCTGATCTTTGTGCCATTGGCCTGAAGGTCCATATCAAGGCGTGACATCTGTTCTGTGCCAGAGCCTGAACCATCTGTAGCAAAACCTCCTCTCCTTCTTACTGTGAATAATTGAGAGGATCTAGAACACGGATGAACCCTGCCTGCATGTTTTAATAATCTGAGGTGGAGACACCATCTTCAGTATGGCAACCAGGAAATGAAGCTCAGCAGTTCCTTGAAGCTCTGTAGAGAATCTGAGGAGCAGGGAGGCCTATGTGGTTCAGAAACTTTTCAGCTCAAATCTGTTAGGTCAGGTTCTGGCACTGTACCATGCTGCTGTGATTGATTAAGGCTGTGCTATGAGTCCTTATTCAATAGGTTGTGGGAATCAATGCAGCCACTGTCTTTTTAATGAAATAATTTTGGAACCGCCACTTCCTGGTTTTATCGGCATGAAGGTCAAGATCTTACACCTTATGGATGGAGTGCTTTTGCCAGATGTGCCCTGTGCACATGGCAGGCAGAGCTGGAAGGTGAATCTCAAGAAAAGTCATGTAAGTAGAGCTTACTAAAGAGAATAAATAATGAATTTAAACTACATAAAGATGTTTAAATAATGCAATATCAATAAGGAACACTGCATTATCAGAGGGATGTCCAGCTCCAGAACAGTCCTGTAGTCTGCCTGAGAGAGAAAAGGACCTGGAAAGACACCGGACTTAGTTGCACATCAGATGTGAGAGTATGGATACCATCAAGTGCCCTGTGGAAAACCTGTCTCTAGTTCTAAAGCATTTGTACAGCTGCAGGGCAGATACACACATGGATTATCACTTAAAAGATAACACATTTGCTACCGTAAATAAGATTATTAGCTTCTTGACAACATTCATAATTTTTATATTTTGTGAACTAAAGGTATATGATTTAGTATGCTGCTCTAATACTTTCTGCCGTTGAGCTGAATTCCAGAGCAACACTGCTAACTTAAATCAGACTTCTGAGACCGGTGGTAGGACAACTTAAGTGATACTGTCAGAGAGTAATTCCTCACAGCCAACTACACAAATAACCAGACAGCCTCTGCAGCTCATACAGTCTTTTTTTTATTGGAATTTGAAGTTACTGTGCCTATCTGATCCTAAAGGTTTGTTTCCACACTGAGGGGCAGTGCACTCAGGTTTTAATAGCTTCTGGTTTGTTAAGAGGTCAGTGTGCTGGATAGTCCGTGACGGGGAAAAAGGAGTTGGAAAGTGCCCATTCTACAGGATTTCATTAGCAAAGTTACTTAAGTTTTCTGGACCTTCACTCATTCTTTACAAGTAATGACAGGTGTATCTATTTCTTATTTGCTAGACATTTTTTTGTAGGACCAACTGCTGTTTGAGGCAAGCAGCACAGTAGTACTAGAGAAAATGTAAAAATTAATTGGTAAGCTGTTCTGAAGAAGGCTTCACTTACAGCTGTTACAGATGCGCAAAGAGAATCATACCTGCTCCTGACACTTTGCTGCTTACTGCACCCAGGACTTGTAATGCATAATTGGCGAAGGCAAGTATTTGTCTTGGGCTGGGCTGGCTGAACGTTGCTTTTAAGCATGTGGGTGCAGCTGCCTCGCAATATATTGCAGCAAAATCCTCTACATCTCGAGTACGGCTGTAATGGCTGTCTAAAAATAATACATAACAAAGGGTGGCCTCAGGGAGAGACAGAAATAACTTGTCTTGCTTTTGGCAAAAAGTACGGCTATTACCGATGAATTTACTAGCAGCCCCCTGACCCCGAGGGCGCGCAAGAGCCAGCTTCCAAGCAGATTTTCTGTGTGCGAACCTCGAGCTTGGACCTCCCCCAAAGAAATAATAAATACCACTCGCTTGTAGTTCTGAGCCGTGGTTTTGTAACCAGCCGCGTCCCGCCCTGTCGCCCCTTCCCGCGCTCGGCCGTTTCAGCGGTCTCGCTGGGGGGGCAACGCGCCGCTCCGGCCACCGCGTTCTTGCCCTGTCCCCCGAGGTGAGGCCCGGCTCGCCCGGCCGCAGGGCCCCGTGCAGCGCTCCGCCATTCGGGGCCGGAGGAGCGGCTGTGCGCAGGTCCCGCCCCGCGGCGGCGGCGGGGCTGGGCGGTGCCTGGCGCCCTCACGTCCCTTCACTCCCTCCTCTCCTCCCTCCCTCTCTCCCTCCCTCCCCCCCGTCGGCGCAGCGCTGTGGTGAAGCCGCATTGTTTGTGCCGAGGGGGGAGGGGAGCTTCTCAGCCCCGGGAGCTGAGCGCCGAGCCCGCAGCCGGACCGCGACCTGCGCCGCGCCTCACGAATGCGCCGCGCCCGGCTGCAGCAGCAGCCCTGCACCCAGCGCCGGGTCGCCGCCGGCAGCGCGGCTCCCTCAGCGCCCGCTCGGCTGCCCGCGGCTGCCGGACGCGGGACCAGGCGGCAGCGCCGGCGGGACCTCCGCCATTAAACCGGCCGCAGCGTCGGCCGCAGCGGCGGAGAGGGAGGTCTGTCAGCCGCGCTTCGGCGGCTCCCACAGCGTGAGTGAAGCCGGGCGGGCGGCGGGGGCCGGCGGGCGGGTGGGGGCTGCGGGTCTGGGAGCCGGTAGGTGCCGTCGCGGGGAGACTGGAGACCGGCGGGGGGAAGGGGTTAGGGGAGGGCAGGGAGGACTGGGCACGGCGGCGGTGGGGGAGAGGCGGCCGAGGGGCGAGGCGGGCGGGCGCGGAGGCTGCGCGGGGGGGAGCGGAGCGCGGCGGTCGGGGGCAGGGCGCCGCTCGAGCTGTTTTATCAGCCGCCATATTGTGGGCCGAGTATTTTCGCGGAGGGGAGGGAGGTGACTGCTGGGAAGGGCTGGAGATGATGGGCCCGGGCAGGAACCATCCTCCGGGGGGCCGGCAGGGGGGAACGCCGGGGCCGGGCAGGAACCATCGGCGCGGAGGGGTGGGAGCGCGCTGGAGGCTCCCTGGGCGTGGGCAGGAAGTGCTCGCACAGGACCGGAGAGGGCGGGCCCGAGGCCGCGGGCGGGCTCCGCGCTGGGTGGGGGCCGCGCCGGTAGCGGGAGGGGCTCGGCCCGACTCGGCTCAGGTGATGCTGCGTGCGCCCCAGCTCCTGGCATTGCCCTGAGGGGATTTATGCTGCCCCGCGGCTGAAGTTGAGTGGTGTCCGTCCCGTATGCTTGTAAGCCCTGTTTGCTCACCCCCTTCATTGTTTGGGACTAAAGAGCATTCCTGTGTCTTTCTCTTTTTAATGGTTTGCATGAAAGTGTCCATTGAGAATGGAATTCCCTTTTCCATTGAGCAGGGGATCCAGGGACCAAAGGCAGTTTATTTGAAGAGGAGGAAGGTAACTAGGACAGTTTGTGAAAGGAATTTGTAATAAAAAAGTACACGTTGTGTCACTTTTCCTGTTCGTTTTAGCTTCCCTGCTCCTTGGTATAGAGTATTTTTTGCCTCATGCCGTGTGTTCCACACAAGCAGCAGTTTTGGTATACTTCTGTTGTTAGGGAAAGCGTGTGCTGGTGGCTTTCTTTGCAAGCAGCTGATGTAATTCCTAGAGGAAAGCTGTGGATAACTTTTCCGGTTTATCTTCTGCAGCCTTTTGAGTTGTTTTAAGAGGCAGAAAAGTACATTAAAGTAATTTCGTTTTGGTGTCAGTGTGGTATCTTTTTTCATGCTGAATGGAAATTATCTCAGTTTACTCTTTTCCAAACCTGGATCTATGGTCTTCATTCCTGTCAATCTGCAAGGTACTGCAGGGGGAAGGGAAGAAAGATACTTGATTGTTAACTGGGAAAAGCAAGCCAATTGCCAGTCATGAATTTGTTATGCAGAAATCCTGTCTTCACCCAGAACATTTATAGGAAGTTTGCAAACAGAAGGATTTTGCAGAAAGAAAACAAAACAGTACTTTGGCTTCCCAGGCATTTAAGGTATTTGCACTCAGTTTCTATGAAATTTGGTCAGAGTGCTACCAGTCATAACTCTGTGCATTGCATCGTATTTGTAGGGTATCCGTTCTGCACTTAACTGTGACTGTAAATTGCTTCCTAATTTAGCTTTATTAACAGATAAGTATTATAGGGGAGATGCTTAGATGTTAGTTTATCATTTTTTATCATTCTTGATCGAACAGTTTGACTTTTACAATAGTAGTCTTAAATCCTTAAGCAAGCACACTTGTGCTTTTGAATATTTTCTTCCTCTTATCATTGCCTGCTTGCAGCCATGCTTCAGAATCTCTTGAGCAGAGGGGGGATGAAGAGCTTGGAAACCTAGCATTAGTGTGTGTTTCTGTGGTACTGGGTTAAGTTCCGTAGCGAAGTGCAGAGAAGTTGCACGAGTTTTTTTGATTTCCGAAGGTTATCTCTCATCTGTGTCCTCCTTATTTGTTCACAACAATAAACAGAAATCGGGGCCATTGTGTTATCTTTGGTTTCTGAATTGTAAAATGTGTTGTGAAACTGGGAACTAACTTTTAGTTTCAGTTAAACTATTAGTATGCCTTTAGCATAACCTTCTGTAGCAGTGTTAGTGGTTTAAAGTTTCTCTGCAGTTAAGAAATCGGTATGTTGTTTTGCAGGATTAAAAAATTAAATATTCCTTTCAAACTTGCTTGAAGAAGTGGAGCCTTTTTTACTCATCTGTTGTTTATATGGAGCAGATCAGAGGTCTGTCATGATTAAACACCGACTGTTGGCTGTGCTTGTGCCATAAAAACAAGTAATAAGAGTTAAGGGTGTAAACGTCAGATCTGTGAGCAACACAATTCTCACATGAATAATAGAAACATTTTAGATTGGGAAAACAAGCACAGTGTGTGGAAGCAAGTAGATAGGACCCTCTCGAGAATTAGTCTTTACACTAGCTGGGTAAATTATTTAGTCTTCCTGTAAAAGGAGTTCCTTCAGCACTTTGAAGGTACATCTTTAGAAACTGGCATCACAGACTAAACAAAAGGCAGGCTACATGGAGTAGTTTATGTGTAATTATTCCAGTCCTTGATATTTCTTCCTGAAACAGATACCCTAGTCTTCAACAGCAGTTGTGTTTCGATCTCTGTTTCTCTGCTATTTTGGCAATACATGCTAACACTAGTTGCATTATTTTAACAATACATGGCACTGACTTGAAGTGAAGGATTGAAATGGTGAAGCCCTAATAATACTTTAGGCCTGTGATTAAAGATCAAGAGTTTTGTTCTGTGGCTGACACTGAATTTTGCTGTTTATTAATGATTTATTAGGAAGAAAGAAGGAAAGGGATAGAACTTTTAAACTTGACCTTATCAGTCGGTATTGGTTTTACAATATTTTCAGCCTTCATAGGAAGAAACAAACAAACCAACAACTTTAAAATGCCAGAAGACATAAGTATGAAAGTTTTTGTGATCCAGATGCATACTTGTCCTAGTCATGTTACCTTGGTGATGGGAGCTGTCTTTTTGTATGGTAGTGGAATGATCTTTTTCCAGTAGGTGATAAACTTTAAAATTACATTAAAGAGCTTGGGGTTGGATTTAAAGACAGGGAAATTTTTATCTGCCCCAGTTCCTCTGAGAAGCAGAACTCTTGAAGAATTTCTTAAAGGAGAAAGGTGCATGTACATGCACACTGACATGCAGGAGTGTGTTTTTGCTGTAAGTCCAGTCTATTTTAGAGGTGGAATATTTGCTAGTTGCAGTTACGCTGCACTGCATGTTAATTGTGTTCTTGTCATTTTGTAATGAATGATAGGCTGGCTAAGAATTGAGAAAAGTGAAAAAGTAAAGAGCTGTCAAACTGCATACTTGACAAATTTGGAAGTATGCCAGTTTTTCTGGCTTTAAGTCTTACTGTAGGAATTGAGTTGTTAATGTGACTGTTTCAGATTGCACTAGAAAAAAAATGAGGGGAAGACTTCTTTTTCTTTTCACAATGATGTTACTTGTTTTGGGGGGCATCTGGAGAAAGTAATCTGTTGCTGTTGGGGAAAAAAAGTTCAGAGTGCAGACACACTTAAGGTATTAGGCATGATTGTATTTAAGTTTTTCTTACAATGTACCTAATGTGAACTTTTTTGTGTGGCACTTCTGAAATGTTTTTTCTTGTGCAGAGGCCTTACTGATAGGTCTCCTGTAGGAGTTTTGTATGAAGGGTTTTGTATAGCTGTGTTTACTTACAGAAGGTGTTATTAGGGAGAACTGTTTATCATTAGGTTAAATTTGGACAAACTGGTGTAAGCAGCCCTATTAAGTAAGGGTAACAGCATTTTTATTTTTAATGAGTAAATAGGTTGGGGGCTATAAAACCAAAGGGTTTTTTTCCTTGCTATAAAAGAAATAGTATTTTAATATGATTGTTCAGAGTTCGTAATATTAACTGCTGCTCTAATTGTAGGTAAACATTACCAAATGAGGAGAAAAGGAAGATGTCATCGGGTATCGGCAGCAAGGCATTCTTCTTCCCCATGCAGTATTAAGCACTCCCCCACGCGAGAAACCTTGACATACGCTCAAGCTCAAAGAATGGTTGAAATAGAAATTGAAGGTCGCCTGCATAGGATCAGTATCTTTGATCCTTTAGAGATAATATTAGAAGATGATCTTACAGCCCAGGAGATGAGTGAATGCAACAGCAATAAAGAAAATAGTGAAAGACCACCGGTATGTCTAAGAAGCAAACGGCATAAAAATAACAAAGTGAAAAAGAAAAATGAAGCTCTCCCGAGCTCACATGGTATACCTGCTACAACAACTCCTCTTCCAGAACCAAAAGTACGGATTGTTGAGTACAGCCCCCCTTCGGCTCCACGGAGACCTCCAGTTTATTACAAATTCATTGAGAAGTCAGCAGAAGAACTTGATAATGAAGTTGAGTATGACATGGATGAAGAAGATTATGCGTGGTTAGAAATAATAAATGAGAAGCGGAAAAGTGATGGAGTGTCAGTTGTTTCACAAAATATGTTTGAATTCCTTATGGATAGGTTTGAAAAAGAGTCTTATTGTGAGAACCAAAAACAGGGTGATCATCAATCTTTAATTGATGAAGATGCGGTGTGTTGTATATGCATGGATGGTGAATGTCAGAACAGCAATGTAATCCTTTTTTGTGATATGTGTAATTTAGCAGTACATCAGGAATGCTATGGGGTGCCATATATACCTGAGGGCCAGTGGCTCTGCAGACACTGTCTGCAGTCCCGTTCTCGGCCTGTAGACTGTGTGCTGTGCCCAAACAAGGGAGGTGCCTTTAAAAAGACAGATGATGATCGTTGGGGACATGTGGTGTGTGCTTTGTGGATTCCAGAGGTTGGATTTGCCAATACAGTTTTTATTGAGCCAATTGATGGTGTCAGGAACATTCCCCCAGCCAGATGGAAGTTAACGTGCTACCTCTGTAAACAGAAAGGTGTTGGTGCCTGCATCCAGTGCCACAAAGCAAACTGCTATACTGCATTCCATGTGACGTGTGCTCAAAAGGCCGGTCTATATATGAAAATGGAACCTGTGAAAGAACTAACTGGCAGTGGGACAACATTCTCTGTAAAAAAGACTGCCTATTGTGATGTACATACTCCACCAGGTTGCACACGGAGACCTCTAAATATTTATGGAGAAGCTGAAATAAAAAATGGTGTTTGTAGAAAGGAGGGATCTGTCAGAACTGCTAGGTCTACATCAAAAGTCAGAAAAAAGACAAAAAAAGCCAAGAAAACTGTGGTTGAACCCTGTACAGTTATGCCAACGGTATCTGCTCCTTATATACCCCCCCAGAGGTAAGCAAACCATCCAAGTGAGAGAAACCCTTACTTAATTACCTGTTTAATTTTAAACCAGTGCTTTCACAAAACAGTTTGAAGTTTCCGTGCTTTACTTATATGCTTTCTTTAAAGGCCATACTAAGAGGTTTAATGTTTATTGCATACATTTTACATTTGTGAAATTGCATTAAAAATGCAGTATAATCCCCAGAGAAATCAGTAAGTGGTCTGTCATGTCCTTGGACATCATTTTATTTTTTGTCAGACCAAATCATGTTGTGTGTTCAGTTGTTGTCATCACTGTATGTTGAGAATTAACCAGTGAATTCATAATGGCATGTGGGGTTAACCTTCAGATAAAAAAACAAAACAAAAAACCAGCCAAGCTCAAGGTTATCTGTACTCGTAATTTGGGAATCTGAACTTCTCCTTAGTTTAAAAGCCCCCAGATGGAAATTTCAGTTTGCATATGTAAGATACAAATCATGTCGATCTCCCCCAAGTTAAGTATAAACTTTTACTGTAAGTAGTATAAAAAATCACTACAGCAAGTATTGCCCTTGTTGGGCAAGGAAACTTTTCAGAAGTTTTTTTCTGAATCTGCATTTTTCCTTTTGCAAATGGAGGAGTGCTGACCAAGGCTTGGGTGAATTTGGTACCTTGCAGAGGTTTTTAAAGTTAGAAAGTAAGTGATTGTAAATTAGTTGCTTAGTGTCACGTTAGAGCCTGAAATAAATGGAGCTACAGGGCTATCAAATACCTGCCCAATAACCTGTAAAATGTTTATGTTAGAACAAAATGAATGCATGTCACAAATAGTTTTAATCCTAATCTGTATTTGCTTACAAAGAGTTACACTTCATAAGGAGTTCTGTTTAATGTGATTTTTATATTAGTGTGTCTTTCACAGTTCTTGCAGGAGCTTTTGTTACATGAGTGCAAATTTAAAGCATGGGCACCAGAACTGAAATTGCTTTTTACATGTAACATGCCATATTGCTGTATTTTAACAGTGGTGACTGGGGGGCTGGTAGATGGATCTAGATCTGGTGAGGCTAGTGAAGTGGCACATCAGAAAGCAGTGCTATTTCAGGTGATGTTTTCCTAAGTAATAACAGAATTGGAGCAAAATGAAGATTCGTAATATCGTTATTTCAGGAGTTTAAAAGCTCAGCATGAACTTCAATTATCTTCGCTGTATTTTAATTTAAATGAACAGTAGCATCTCTTCAGATTTCTTTCAGTTAATCTGAGATGCATTTCAACAGTGTTCCTGGTATTTTAGCGATGATGGAAAGCTCTGTGGTAGAAAGATACGGTTTTGGCTTTGCTGAGCATTTGGGACATAATATAATGGGCTAAGATGTGCAGAATTGGATTATTGGGATTAAAGCCAAGTTTGTCCTTACGGAGTATTTGTTTAGTTTGTAGCATTTAAAACATCAGTATGTTTGTGTACCCCTTGAATTCAACTACTGATTTAAGAACGGTAGTTTAGAAAGTTTCTCAAAACAGGAACTGCTTCCATGTGCAGGTTCATTTGGATTGACAGGACTCTGAAGGCTAAGGCAGTGAGGGCTCTTAACACAAAAGATGCTTTATTGAAAGCTGACTCCCAGGTCTCAGGTAGTGGACAATTAAGGCTGGTTAAATTAATCTAAATAATTGCATATCTTGAGACTGCAGTCCTTTCCCATAGTAACTTCTGTTAATGTAAGTAGCTACTTACTGACTGACATTGACAAACAGCCTTTAGTTCTCAGTGGTGTTTGCAAACATCAGATTGATTGACTGTTCTCTGTTATGATTTACTTGGTAAAATGGTATTCTTGTTTAGTGGTGCACTGCAGAAAAGCTGACATTGATAGTAAGCAACTAATACTGTTTTCTAAATAGATACTGTTGTCTTTGGGAGGGAGAAATTGATATTAAGGAATTTGGCATTGTGTTAATTAAGACAGTCGTGATTGGTGGGTGTAGTGTCTTTTTGTTCTGTTTTTGCTTTTTTAAGACCACATAAGAAAGAATATGAACTACATGAGAGTTGAGGATTGGAATGTATGCTCTTTCCATTGGTAACTTTCATTAAAAAAAAACAGATCCTAAAAGGGTAATGTAATTGGTTTTATTTTAAGTGTCATTAGATGCCAGGAACAGAAATATAAAGACTTTTTTTTTTTTTTTTTTTTTTTAAGATTAGATTTCTTTTCAAGGCTGCAGAGAGATTCAGCTTCTTTTTATGCTCAGTTTCCCGTTTGCTGGACACAAGTATAGTTCCTGTATTCTATGTCAGAAGTGTAAAAAAAAGTGGGTACAGTTTAAAACTGTTCTGAAGTTGGGCTTTATTACACATTGGTTGTGTTTAGCTGAGAAGGACTTTTGCTTAAGTACTCTTTGAAAGTGAATGTGCTTAGTCTTGTAAAACTGATACCTGAATTAAAAGCAGAACAGAAGGGTTTGTGCTGCAGACCCAAATCTCAGTTGTCTGATTTTCTTTGGCTGTTCTTTTTAGCCTGAGCAGAAGCTGTGTATGTGTGAGTTAAATACCCATATACCCATAAACTAATAATGAGTGATGTGGACCATTTCATAGCAGTCTTCATTTAAATGATCCCTTTAATGTTTTTCAGTGCTTTTTTTCCCTTGGAGTTGAAATGTGATTTGCCTTTCCAGACATCTCAAAGAAGAGCAATTAAGCTATTTAAATTATCAGAGAAGAAACGTATATGCTTAGTGTTAAAACACTAGTGCTATTTTCCTAGAGAATTTGAAATTAATGTGTTTTCAACATCTCTGGAAACAAAGGCATGTGTGGAGGTTTTTGGTTTACTTTCTTAATTGCAACTTCTGTAGCTCCTTAATTTCTGTATATGTAGGTCAGGTCACTACACCACTGATTTTGAGAGCTGTGCATTTTTCAGTTGTCAGAGTTTCTTACACAGATGTTATACTCCAAGCTTTTTGCTGTTAAACTACATAGATACTGTCATTCTGTAGGTCATGTATAAACTAATTATGTGGCTTCTCAGGCTATCATCTGTGAATTACTGATTCAGGAGGGTAGGATCAGAAGTTGTTAACCACTGATGATAGGGGATGGATGCTTGCTTCTTGTCTTCTTTTTTTCTGTTTGTCTGTCTATATTTCCTTTTCCTTTTATGCCGGGCACCTATCTTTTAGAAAGTCTGTACCTAAGTATCCACTTCCAGAGGTGCAGTAGGTGACGTTAGAGCCTTAGGGTGACTTCAGTTTCCAGTGTTGTCGCGCTCACTTCTTAATAACTCGCTTTGCACTTAGGATAATATGGGGGACCACTGCGGAGCTGCTTAGGTATGTATAATTTGCATCAGATAGTGCATTACTTCTTTACTAGGAAATTCAACTTAATATTTCTTGAAATATAAATTTGCTGAAGATTGCTTACATTGTACTGCTTGCATTCATCAGCCATTAGCTTGCCCTTTTTTTTTTTTTTTTTAAGCAGAAATGAGTTTTAGACTGAAAGTTCTGTGTCTCTGGGAAGTGCCAGAGCCCCATATTAGGCTGGGGGGGTGACTGAGAAAGGATACTCTCAGACTGTACCTTTGTGTGGGAGGGACAGATGGCACCTGCACGTTTTGGCAAATAATCATCTGAAAAGTGACCTGCTGGGACCAGTTAGTTTTTCTGAAGACAGTGGTACATTTGTGCTTGCAGTGTCCATACTCTGCTGCTGATGTGTGATGGCTGAATTTTGCCTAGTATATAAATGTGCTTTTTTTTTTTTTCCCCCAGTAAGATACTAGAACTGTGTTATTTAGATTGCAGGCTCAGAATTTCCAAGTTATGAAATTCCAGCTCTTAGGAGTGACTTGACAGTCTAAATCTCGTTTCTCTGTTAGGTATCGTGTACTGGCTCTGTGATCTCTTCCTTGTGGATTTATTTTTTCCCCTCTGCTGCTGCTCATCTTTGTTCTCTATAACAGCTACCTTATCAATTGAGTAGGATGGATACACACAGGAGAAGAATTGCAGTGTTAACTGTGGAAACTGTTTTCTTGTATTTGATTCTTCAGTACAAATAATATGGTTTTGCTGTAATCTCTTCATCTTCTGTGTCAAAAGAGGCATTTAAAATGTGTTTGCTTGATGAAAAACAAAGCCAGTGTCAATATTCATGTTCTTTAAAAATTGCGTGAAACTAGGCTATCGTGGCTATATACTTGGGGTAAATTGAATGTGGTGTAAAATATTTAATTTTCAATATTTTCAAAATATATACTGAGGTAGTGTAATCTGCTTTATTGAAATACCATCCATGGAAGTATAGCTCTGTTAAGTGGAAGCAAATATTCTAAAGTATATAAATACTTGCTTTCATCTTCACTTTTGGTTTCTGCGTGGTATATTTGTAGTGTCTGAAATTAAAAAAGCATTTGAAATGCAATACTTGTACAGAGAGAAAAAAAAAAAAAGCAAAGCTTCACTTTAAAAATAAATAGCAATGCAGTATTACACTTGTTTACCATGTTGTGTACATCAGTTGTGTTGCATCATAGTATTGAAAGAGAACTTAAAGGTTCTTATGAAAGTAGGTAAGTAGCGAGTAGATAACTGAGAGCAAAAATTGCTGAGATTCTTGGAATATTTCTGGCTTCTTTAGAAATCAGATGTGCTGCACATTAACTGTTTTTTCTGTGTTGACCTTTTTATTAGAAAGTGTCTTATTGCTCCTGGTAGTAAACTGGGTTTCTGTTACTTTATGTCTTTAAGGCAGAACCAGTATTCCCTTTTTTTTTATCACTTATCCAATTGAATTGTCCTGAACTTTCTTGCCAAATGATTAAATACAGTCTTGTTATCTCAACACAGGGACCTTGATTGCATCTAAAATGAAGTATGGATCAGAAAATTTAAACAGAAAAGTGATGAAACACAGTATGAGTGGGAAGGAATATTTATAAGGCCTTTGAGACTCTTACAGAATACATTCACGGATGATGCTTCTTAATCATTTATGTGGCTTGTGTGTTTCTTTTGGGAATTTAAATGGTTTTTAGGGTACTGAGATTTTTGAATGCCTAATGCCTTCAGAAAGTTTTTAAGTCAGGGAAGAGACTAAGAAATGCTGCTTAAAATTCAGCATTAAAAAGCCATTGAAAAACACTACAAGAGCCAGTGTTGCAAAGAAAATTGAAAGCTAAATAAATCCAGGCTGATGTCTGTTAGCTGTTTATCCTTGAATATAAATGTATGTATACTTTCACAAAATCATGTGGAAATACATTTAATTACAGGAGAGCATAATGTAGATATGCCTAATGGTTGTACCTAATAATTAGGTAATGGAATCATCTAGGTAAAGTGGAAGGGGATGTTAGCAGTCATCGTCTGCTGATGTTTCTTGTAAGATTCTTTGACTTTGAGACCTTTCTGCCACATGTGGAAATCACTACTGTCATCCTGCCCTACTTGCTTAAATAAAAAAGCAGTTTTGCCTAAATCAAGGTAAGAGCCACTACAGTGTTCACTAACATTGCCTCAGTGGTATTTTTTTCAAAATAAAGGTAGCTTTAGAGCTTTATTTTCAAGCTGGTATGCCTTGATGCTGGCTTATTTAATAAGAATGTGTTTGAGAAAGTGTGACTTACTAGATAAGTTGTAAAAGTAGATTTTGATTCTGAGTAAAAACAATGGGGAAGATGTTTGTATATCTGGTAGTAAAAGCCATGTGCTGATGGATGTCAGATAATGATTTGTCCCCTCTCTTCCCCCCCACCCCTGAAAAAAAGAGGATGGAAGTGCTGTCTCTTATTTAAATATGCCCTTTTTACAAAGTGGATATAGGAATATGCTGTACCTTTTCGTTTGTTTGTTCCTCCCTATGTGCTGTTTATTTTGCATATACAGGTCAAAGAAGCTTAAAACAGAAATTAGTACTTATTTCTGTAAGGTACACCATGAGTATTTTTGTGCATACTGTGAGGGTTTCAGTCCGCAATTATATATGAAATTATGTAATTATGAAGATAAAAAATCATGTTTCTATTTCTCAGTACTTCTGAGTTTCACTAGTTATGTGAACTTTCATTACATTTGTGAGTTAGAGGGTGTTGCATCTTGTGTCATACCAAAAAAACATTTCAGAATGCATTGCCTGAAGAACTGTCCCTGGTAGTTCTTATTCAAGTTAAGAGTGCACAAAAATTAGTGCGCAAAAACTAGAAAGGCAATATTTATTTTATTTTCTGCTGATGAGCATTTAGCCTTTTGAGATGACATTTCAAAATCGCTTGTGGTATGGCTGTGACTGCTACAAAAAAAGCACAGAGGTATCTTTTGAGTAATTTTAAAGAAAAGTTATGACTCATATATAGAAAGTGGCAGAAGTAAATCTACGCATGTGATTTTTCTTAGAAGACTAAGCAGGTTTTCCAGTGTGACATAATTTTTTTTTTTTTTTAATTTTTATTTATTTTTTCCTTATCCAAAGTTTTGGAAGACCACAAACTCAGTTGCTAAAATAGGAACAAAGTCACTTATTATAACTAATGGAGAACTGACTGAAATAACAGCATTTTCTTAACTCTGAAGTTCAATGTTCTGCTTTCCTATCCAAAAAAAATCTTACAAGCTGCTTGATCCAGTGAAAAATAGATGCCTGGTGTCACAGTCATGTGAAGCAAGAAAAAGTACTTCCTACATGTTCAGTCAAAATCAAATACTATATCAATACTAGTAAATATAGAAGAAAACGCAAGGACCTAGAGAGACTTTTGGGCTTCAGAAGATGTATCAGTAGATAAAATGTATACTGTTGGATTCTCAGCATAGCAGAGAAAAGCAAATTCAACAGCTAGAACTTTAAAACACCACTTGAAAGGAAGAGCAGCAAGATGTTTAAACATTGCATTTGACTAGTAAGGGAAGGGACTCAGGAATGGGGCATTTCTATTTTTTCTTATCTTCAATACAAAATCTGGAAAGCAGTTACAATTAGGAAAGTGTGTATTTGTCACATGGGGATTCTGCAGACTGTTGCTTAGAAGTTTAAATGAAATCACTGTCAGCCTTTTCAGTACTTGATATCTACCCTGCTGTGTATACCACTGACTTCGGCTAGTTATAAAAGAAACCTTACCATTACCCTCTGTGAAAAGGAACTAAAGATATGCAAATGGACTCCAGTTTTATACAGTTATTCATCTGCTGGTGTTGCCTTTAAAGCTGATGGAAAGGATTTGTTTAGGGTTTTTTGTTTGGTTTTTTTTTTTTTTTTAGTTAACAAATCATACAGTAAACAGTATTTTTATTGAGGGAGGGAATAACAGAAACATGCACAGCAACAAAACTGTCCACTGCTTAAAAAAACCCCAAACTGTATTGAAAGGTGAGTTTTACACATACTGTTTGATAAGCAGCTGCTGCCAAAGGATCTCTATGGGATGAGTAGGGTTTCATCTGTCCAAGCAGGCTTTCTCATCTTTGAAAGCTAAACTTTTTGAATATGGAGCTAGGAGGAATAGTTGGCAAGGCCCCACATTAATTCAGTTTCCCAAAATAGATACTTCCATAGCTTTTTATTCTGGGTTGATTTGTTTAGGGTTTGGGGTTTTATTGTTTTTTTGGTAGGTTTTTTTGTGTGTGTGTGTTCTTATTCTCTTCCAGTTAATCTCATTGGAATTACTATAATTGTTTGTAGGTACTTGTTATCTTTCTTGCTTCCTATGAACCTGGTTATGTTCTGTGGAACTTTGCAGAGCAACGCTTGAACATTACAGTGTTCTTGAAATTTAGTGTACTTTGTTACGATTTGTTTAATTTGGATTTTTTTTTGTTATGTTCTGACAGGTTTTAGAAACTCACCTGCAATCTTTGTGTGGAGAAAATCGGGATATTTTATTTGCCCAGTGAACTGGAACATCATTTGATTGTTCATGGGTTATTATTATAGGTCAAGAGAAACTGGTACTTCAGTGATACTAAACAACATCTTACAGAGTATAATTTAGTTTTTCTAGTCTTTTACATGTACTTTTAATACAGCTGTATTGGTAAAGGAAGATGCAAAATAAGAAATTGATGAAAGTGGAGGCTCAGGACAAGTATAGTAAGTAAACTATGTTTGGTTCATGTTTAAAAATTGATTTGATTTAGTGGGTGTTTGGTCTTGCTTAATCTAAGATGTTCAGTTTCTTCTGCCTAAATTATTATTGTAATACAGGCAGAATCATGTATTTGCTTAAGGAAGTTTTCTCTCCAGTTTATATTTCAAGAATCTGTGAATGGAGAGGTGCTGTAGAGTCTTGATACAGTGTAATACTGAAATGGTATCTGTGGGGTTAGAAAGCACATGGGGTTTGTGGAGTGGTTAGTGATGATTAATAGAAAAATGGCTGATTATATTTCACTGGCTTTCCGGCATTAAACTGCCGCATAGCTTAGTCACCAGAAATACTGCTTTCACTTCTCTTGCAACCAGTTGCTGTAGTTGCCACAGTGACATGTAACTGAAACTGGGAGAGGAAGGGGGTTGTGAGGAGGAATAACAAAGCTGTCTGATTGCTAATATGAGAAGAGCACATCTCTTCATGTTGGTGAAAATTATTTTATGTATTTATCTAAAGATGAGGGAATAACACTCAGCTTTTTCTGAATGCTTTGACCAGTGCATTGGGAGTATTACTCTTTGCAGGGTAGATTATCCATCAAAAGTCTCTGAGGAGAGGGTTAGCTTATAGCAGCTGTTAAGGTTTCTTACCAAAGCTGTTGCATGTTAACTTTCATTTTAAGTTTAATTATTTGAATCTGTCTTACTCTTTCAAAAAGAACCAGCTTCCTCTCCTCATCCTTCCATTGCTTTTGTAAGTGCAGTGTTGTTCTAATGCTGTAATTTACACTTGCCTGAACTAAGGTTTGAGGCTGGGTACTGCAGGTGCTATTTGAAAGGTTCAGCTGAAGAGGGATCTTTGCCTGTTTAAATACAAGCATGGAATTGTATGGTACCTCCATATGATGTTTTTAGTGGGTGTCACAGTGGTTTACAGTTGGATACCAGCGGAGCTGAGGAAGGGAAGTAGTACAGGCTTCCTCACTTGCCTGTGGCACAAATAAAATGGTTATGAAAAATGTTTTGACATCTGTGTAGTCTTGGAATGTAGCCCCAGAAAAGGGGAAAAACAAGAGGAAGCATGACTGTGGTGCCAAAACATCAAAATGGTGCAGTGATCATGAGCCTGAAGCCTAATGCTTCTTTCATGGGACCAGATATGTACTGCAGCTGCTGAATTTTGTGGGAGCATGGCCACCTTTTTAAGAATTTTTTTAGTTCTTCTTTCAGTTTATTTTAGATAACTGATAAGTTGGGGGAAAAACAACATCTGGTAAGACAGGCTGAGCCTCTATCTTAAGGCCTCAGAATAATGGTTCAGGCTGCAGTAGCTGACAGTATAAGAACTGTTCTGCTGCGGGTTTAGCTTAATTGTGTTAATTGCTTAAATGCTTTGAGAGAAAAACATTTAGCACTTAACATGGTCGGTTTCAGGATGCTTGTTGGGAATTTTGTCTTAACAAATGTTGAAAGGTGGACAAAGTTTAGCAAAACAATACCTTGGCTGAGGTGTTTTGTGTAGTTTGGGGAGTGATCAAGGTTGTGTAAACCTTTCCTCTCTGCATGGGGGATTTGGTGGTGTAGTGGATCGGTTAATTGTGTCTTGTGCAAGTCAGATCCTGGATTGCAAAACTAAAGTTTTTTAACAGCTCTGCATTACCTGCCTCAAATGCGTAAATACACACTTCTTTTTTTTTGCACTTCAATATTGTTTTTTAATTACATTTCTTGAAAAAAAGGAAGTGGAATATGCAGCAAACTCTTCTAAGACCTCAGAGAATTTAGTTTCATCATTTACAAATCTAGTTCAAGCTAAGGAAGCAGAAGGGAGTTTGTTCAAGACTGGTGCATACCTTTGTGCCTTATTTCATGCTTGTGTTCAGCTTCCCTGCGTCTGAGTGAATCTTTGTGAGTGAGAACCACTTTCCCCATGCGGTAGCACTATCAAAAGTGGGAGCTTCAAATCAATACCCTGTCTGTGCTATCTCAAGGGTCCTACAGCAGCAGGTGAATCATGTTGTATTTCTCCAAAATGGTTATATTGTCTGTCAAAATTTCAAGCTTTTTCAAACAGTAAAAGTCTGCATGGGAGTATCTAAGCAAAAAGGTGATCTAAGTAAAAACGTGATCAAAGAACTGCACTATAGTTAGTGGGTTCTCAGGGGCTAACATCAGATACAACATCCTTATTATATCACTGAGATCATAGTGTGGAGGTTCTGTACATAACTTGTCTTGTGCAGAGCGTCTGACCTCTCTATTTTGAGAAATTAAGGGGTGATTAGTGCTGTATTGCCACTACCAAAGTCTGATTTCCAGATGAAATATTAACAGCCAATATTTGGTTTTATTTAGAGGGAGCAGTAGATTCCTACCCCTTGTAAGGTCATTTCTGCACTCCAAATTACCTTCTTTGTATTTTGAGAGTCTGAAAATATCTTCTGTGAATATCTTTGCTAAGCTTATTCTTGCACTTTACTATTATAACTATCTATGAATAGAATGGTTTGTAATGTGAATGGGCAAATGTACTTAAAGCTGTAATTAAAGATATTTGTTTAGTCTTGCCACATCTGATGGGCATGAAGCCAAGGCACCTTTCTTCATGTCAAGTTATGATTCTCTGGTCTTTCCAAATAGGTGTATATTTGGCTGTGCTTTTTTGGCTCAATTCAGTAGGTTTTGCTGTTTCCAAGAGAGAGATGTGAAATTAATTATTTGAGTTTGATTGCATTCTGTAATTAATTGTAATTCTGTTGTGTTTGAAGTTGGTATGGTATATGGTAACATCATGGTTGTTTTGCATTGAGTAAGTCTTTGTGGAGCCCTCCTGTGCTCTTCAGTGAAAGACTTACAAGAGTCCTGAATTCATCTGCACTTTCTGAGCTTTGAGTTAAGGTAAAATGCGTAACTGGCTTAGATGCTAGTTGAAAAATAATGCCACTAAAGAACCAAGGAACACAATGGAACTGTATTTTGAAGAAAACCTGTTTTTTGCTCTGCCTTTACCCTGTGATGGCTGAAAGCACTGTGGCTAGTTAGCATAGCACTAAGACCTATTGCACCGTACTTTCTGTGCAGCCCCCAAGAACAACCAGGGCTAGGTGAACTTTGAACTTGGGATGAACTCACTTGTGTGTGTGTCTGAAAAATGTCATTCAGGTTTTTCAGGTATTCGTACAACGCGTTATAGCTGAGGTTTACTTCTAGCATTACATTCTGTTTAGGTGTTTGACTGCTTCCACCATTTACATGTGAAACTATGTTATTCCTAATATTAAAAGGGAAAAAGCAGAACAGTACTAATATGTGTATATGTCTGCGATTTTTATTTAAATGCCTTGTGGTAGTGCTCTGCAAATCAGACTGTTATTGAATTTAAGTTTTTCTATTTTGGTATTAAATTTTATTGGAGTATCTCTGATAAGTATACCTTCCATTGTAGAGTTTTGCTGTGGGCAGTAATACACTGAATGAAGAACTAACAGATTCTGTTCATTGATATTATCCTTTCTGTAACTGTTACTAAGTCCAGCTCAGAGAACTCCTTTTCTCTCTCTGGCTCACCCCTGCCCCAAAATGAATGAACAATTCCCCTGACAATAACAAGGGGTTGGTGCCTTAGGACATCTTGTGTTAATTTTGCAAGGGCTGCCAACAGTGACAAATCCTGCAATGTCATACAAAGACAAAACCTTTTCATTCTACAGCCATTAACTTTTTTATTATTAATTTATGTCATTTCAAGACACTGCAGGCACAGGGTTGAAGATCTGTTTCAGATAAACGTATTTTTTTTAGTGCAGGTCTTGGGATGTTACTGTTGTGTGTGACTTAGTCATTCAGTGTGTCATTGTTTAAGAGTCAAGGTTGTTGTGAATTTCTTACAGTACTTCACTAGAGTATTTGTAAACAGTATATGTAAACAATATTTGCATGTTTTAAAAAATAACTTTGGAGAAAATACTGGTTACTTAATCAGTATACAGTGCTTAACTGTTCGTATGATCTTCTCTTGCATCTTCTCTGTGTGGATATTTTCTTTGTATGTGTGGAGTAAAATAATAAGTGTTGTTCTGGTTTACATTTTTTGTTCACTTTACCAAAAAATACTTGTAAATGAATAGTACAAGCTTTTTGTTGCATGCTTTTTTGTAAAATGTTTGAAGATACATTGTCTTTAAGATAAACTACTAATTCTGTGTGAAGATAACAAGGAATGATCTGAAAATTTTTGTAGGTATTTAGAGTTTTCTGATTTTAATAGGAAAACTATTGTGAAACTTACATGAAGCTTTATTCTCAGCCCTAATCTGGGGTTGCTCTTGGATAATGATAATATAAAAATACACTTTAGCTTTTTAAAGTAATGTACCTAGAAATTGCAGTGTTAAGCAGATGCATTTGGTTGTAATTGACTGCTCAGAAACAGTTGTACTGAAAGAGATGTCGTTGAAAGAAATTAATAATACGGTGATCACTGATGTTATGCGTTCATGTTATACCTGATGTTTAATTTCCGTAGACAAATACATCTTAACGCTTTGCTGTGTAAAATACAATATCAGTTTTTCCATATTTTAGATTAAATAAGATTATGAATCAGGTGGCCATTCAGCGGAAGAAGCAATTTGTTGAACGAGTGCACAGTTACTGGTTGCTTAAAAGACTGTCTAGGAATGGTGTTCCTCTCTTGAGAAGGCTGCAGTCCAGTTTACAGTCACAAAGAAACACACAACAGGTATGTGACACGCTTTTTACTAATTAGAAGAAATCAGAAAATCTTTATTTTAAAGAGTAAAAAACTAACCAGGAAACATAGCACAGTGAAGACTTTCTCTTATTCAGGACTGAGTAAATTCTTCACATTATTTTTAAGTAACATGTCCCATATTGGAAACGGGGCATTAACTAATCCTTTCTAATTTGAGATGTGAAAAGAAAAATATTTCTGCAGGGTTTTTTTTTGTTTGTTTTTGTGTGTGTGTGTGTTGGGTTTTGCTTAATGTTTCACAAAAACACAATCACTGAAACTATCCTGATACCAGTGTTCATTGATTAGTATTGTAGTTTTTTGGAACTCACCTATGTGCTGTGAGTTATTAAGATAAAAATAAACCTAGTATTAAATACATTAAAAAGTTCAAAGTGAATGTCATCTTTGACACTTAAAGCTCAGAAAACCAGGGATTTTTGCAGAGTAGAGGTTAGGCATTCTAGTTTACGGTCTTCAAATTCAGATCCTTATTACCCACCTTGTTCAGTAGTCACAGAATAAAGAGCAAGTTGTTGATGAAGTTCAAAGGCCAGTTTCCACTCTTAGTTTTGATATAGTTAAGTGGACTTACAGCAAGTGTAAATTTATGCTGGTATTTTGTTCAGGTAAAACTCATCCTAGCTAAAATACGTCTAGGCTGGTTAAAGTTATATGCATTTATCAATCAGAATTGCTGAAAAACAGTGAAACAGGCACTCCAGATGTGTGTCATGCGGAAAGTGAGACACCTCTGCTTCCTGTTTTTGTAATACGAGTAGCTCTTCAGTGACATTAGAGATTTTGGTTGATCTTTTATTGCTTTGGTTCTTTTCATTCTCCAGGTGTTTAACTTCCAGGGGAACTGTTCCTGTTAAATAGCTTCTAGAATGTAATGCATTTTATAATCATTTACTTTTATTAAATTGAGCTTCCCTCACCCCCCCATCCCTTTTAAAGCTGAAAAATTATTTTTGTTTGGGTTTCATTACTATTTGCTGATTAAGTCATTAATTGATGCAGTCATAAAAACATCATGGTCAACACTGCTCATTATTTGATCTGTCATTTTTGTGTGTGTGTTTTTAGGGGAAAAAAACAAAACAACAAAAACCCTCCTAATAAATAATTCCCAAAACAATTGAGGTTGGAAGGGGCCTCTGGAGGCCATCTGGTCCAACCTACTGCTCAAGTAGGGCTACTTAGGTTGCCCAGGACTATATCCAGACAGCTTTGGAGTATCTCCAAGGGTGCAGACTCCACAGCCTCTCTGAGCACCCTGTGCCAGTGTTTGGTCACACTTGGTGCTTTCTGATGTTTGGAGAGATCCTCTTGTTTTTCACTTTGTGCTGCCTCTGGTCCTGTCACAGGCAACACTGAAAAGAGCCTGACTCCATCCTCTTTGCACCCTATCTTCAAATATGGGGACCTCACGAATACATTGGTGAGGTGCCCCCTGAGCCTCATCTTTTCGAGGCTAAACAGTTCCATCTCTCTCAGTATTTTCCCAGAGCTGTGATGCTCAACTTACTTTTTGTGGAATTTAGGTGGATTCCTTTTAGGTGACATTAAGTTTGAATATAAATTGGCCACTTGTTCATCTTTCTTTCATTGCTTCTGTATTGCTCCATTTTAATACTATTTTAGGGTGCTTTAACTTCTGTAAAATATTTTGTATTCTACTTTAAATTTCTAATCTTTTAATCCTTTATGAAAAGATTCTGTTCTTAAGAGTTGTGCCTGGCAGTTACGTAATAATAGCAGAAATTATTTTATTCAGATAGTAGACTACTGGGTTCTTTTTTAAATGAGCTTGAGTCCTTAAAAATAATAAAATCAAGCACCAAAGTTTGAGGGTTGTGTGGCAATATAGACCTAGGCTATAGTTAGTGGATGAATTAAATACACTTAATGGTTGGTAGCTGGGAAGTACTTTTCCTATTGAGATGGCTTAATGAGACTGTGACGTTTCTAAATATTTAAACTAGCTACCAAAATAAAAGATTATTACTGAAGTTGGATTATGATTCTGTGATTCTATAATAAGGGTTAGGAGCTGTTTAGAATATGTTTGCTTTTTTTGCACTCCTGTACAAACACTGTTTCGTTTCAGAGCTACGAACTATTCCTTAGAAAATATTTTCTAAACTAATTGGAAACTATTTATACTGGTTTATTAAAAATGCAGGTAGTTCTGAAACTTTATTTGTAAAAACTTACATTAACTTTGTCTTTCGTGAAGAAAAAGCAATCTTCAAGCAGAGCTGAGTAGTAAATGATTCTATTGATGAAAAAATATGTAGATGGTAGTGCTTTTCAGTGAGTAGTGAGTATCCTGTGACATGGTAGGGGATTGTATGACATTGCCCATACCATCTTCAATAAGCTGTTGGAATGCCTATTAAAGTAGTCATAACTGTAAAGCATTTGATGCATTAGTCATCTTCATTATTCCAAGTATAAACCAAACCAGAATGAAGCCCTTAATAAACAGCGGTGCCATGGCTGTTTTGAGAATGTGTCACAGTTTTTGAAATATAGATGGTAATTTATTTCAGTCTATCTGGAAAATTCTGTTGACCTCATTTTATGTGAGAGGTTAAAACATCAAGAAACATGAAGAATAGGTTTTCAGTCAGTCAGGGGAACATAAACACTGATTTAATACAGATTCAGGGAAGATTTCTATTTATTTAATTTTTATTTTTTTTTTTAATTTAAACTGAAAAGAAATATTACTATGAGGAACCAAAACCCTGAAAATGGTTTCAGGGTGCCTAGTGGAGGTTGGTTTGATCCCTCTCTAAATATCGTTTACTAGAACAAATTTGGCAGGGGAAGAAGGGTTCATAATTCATGGTTGCTTCCTAATGAATGTCTTTCAGATCTTAGTTGTGATATGCTTTTAGAGGCGATGTTTTATCAACTAAAAGCTCTAAACCAGGCAAGATGATCTTGGCTTATATGCTTCCACACCATCTGCAGGAAAAAGGAACCATCTGAAAGAATGGTTTATACTGTCACTTCTCTCTCCACCTAGAAATTCAGGAAGGCTATTGGAAATATGCTAATAAATTTATATCCCCCTTCTGTAATTAAAGAATGGTTGACTAAAAGTAAGGCATGCAATCTAAGTACAGTAGCTTGGTGCTGCTGTAGTGAGATTGATTTTAAAGCTGCTGTTACTATAGTATATAATAAACTTCTGTGAGAGAAACAAAGTCGAAGGTGCTGGTGACTAAGGTCATGTTCAATAGGAACACAAGTTGCAGCCACTAGATGGTTTTGACTGATTGGCATAGAGGTGCCAGCAGAGGGTCTTCATAAAACTAATTGTACTGATCAAGATCCAATTTCATCACTATTGGAAATAGAATTTCCAATTATATTTTTGTTTGGCTTATATCAATTACAGTCCATGTAGGGAGTGAGGCTGGCCCTAAGTACTCGCATCTAGGGGGAAGGGGTGATCTGTGGGAGCACTGGCAGTATTCCTACTAGTAGGCAGAGGCTGGTAGCATACTCATGGGGGGAGCTGGAGCTGAAGACTGGTTCTCAGTTGATCCATGTTCTGTGTGTGGATACAGAAGTAGTTTCTTCTTCCCTCAGTATTAATAAATGCGTCAGTTTTAGCTTTTTTTCTTTGGTAATACTTGGTGTTCAGAAAGAGCTGAGTCCATCAGAAAATACCACAAAGTTTCTTTCTAAATTTTTTTGTGTTGTCTGCCAGAAGAAACTTCCTGGCTTTGTTATAAAAAGGTTTGGAAGAACTCTTTAGCAGGAAAGTTATAGAAACTTTCCTTGCCAAAAAGCTTATGAAAACTAAAAATTTTAAAAGGAACTATTTTTATCCAAGTTTTTACTAGTTAGATATTGGAAACCAGTTCATCATGCTCTCTTCAGCTTGCTTGGATCTTTTAATCTAACTAAACTGTATATAATAAATAGGTTAGGGTGAAGAGGGTTTATCTCAGCAATTGTAACTGTGTCTGCCAACACCAATTTGCATAGAAGTGTCAGAAAATTGGAGGCTTAGTATTAACCTCCAAGATGGAATGACATTTAAGACTGGAGTATACGTGCACACAAAAAGGAAGCAAGGAAGGTGCTCTTAGTAGTCACATGTGCAGATTGGCACCTGCCTGCCTATTTTATGGAATGAAATTGGTTAAACAACTGGTTCAAATGAAGGAATGATTTTTTTTTCTTTTCATTTTTTTTTTCAAGACAATTATACCTTCAAATTTAGTCAAATCCTGAAGTCTCAAGTGAACTACCCCAAGGCTTGCTGTAACAAAGTAACTTTTCTTTTTTTTTTTTTCCTTATTTAAGTTTCCTGAGGCACCCTAAAACTAGCATGGTTTTGTTGACTTAGGTTTGAGCAGGGTCAATTCCCAAGTTTCATGAACTGTGCAATTACATAGGGCAAAGGAGTGGACTCTGACTGGCTGCAAGCAAAGGGCAAGTATTCCACTTTTAGCAATAACCACAACTTAATTCTGGTCCTGAAAAACAATAAAGCTGTGGAAAAATTGTATAGCAATGTCAGTTAACAGTTAGGTTGCTTTTCCACACATGGGACTTGTACTCAGAACTGAAGGGATGCAGGAGAACAGCAATTAGTGGTACTGTAGGCTTTCTAATTCAGTCAGTCTGAGAATGTTAAGGAATTGAAAATATGGGTATTATTTTTTCTGTCAGAATTTACTTTGAACTCTTCTGACCATCAGGAGTTAAATTGTGTGTCTAAGTCAAAACATAACTCCTTAAGAGAAACTATAACTGTCAGTCGTAATTGCCATTAGGAAAGGGAACTAGAATTTTCTAGCTGCAATTTTTCAAACTTTTTTTTAAAGAGGAACAAACTGCTGTTTCCAGGTTGCTGTATTGTAATACAGAGATAGTTGATAGTTAAGGATTTTCAGCTTCACTAAAGACAGAGACTTGAGTAAAACTAACTTACAGGTTGCACAGATAACTTGCCTTTATTTTACAAAGTGTATAAAGCAGTAAAATATGATGCAGATCATATAATCATAGCGCTTACAAAGCTATTCAGTGTTCTTTTTTTAACTGCCACTTTTTGCGATTCTATTTTTGGGAAACTTACGTCTGAAAAATTGCACAAGCTTCCTTTAAAGTGCCTATAATATTTCTAAATTATCCTTCTGTTAAGGAGGTTTCTCCTTCGAGCGTAACAATTTGTAATGCTGGGTTTTGTTCATCTGCTCAGACATCTTTATTCTTCTATTTCTTATAACTTAGAGAATCTTTTGTTTGCTTTAATTTTAAAAAATACCTGGCGATTACTTATCAAGTGGATATTGCATTATGCTAGTTACAGGCAAGCATACAAATTTTTAGATCTCTTTCTGAGATTCTTTTATAAAATATTAATTTTAAATGTACTTATTTTCCAGAACAGATGTTTCTTTCGTGTACTTGGTACTAATATGAGGACTTCTACTTTGTTATGGCCTTGTTTCTGCTGAATTACCAATACTGTTTGAATAGGATAGGTAGTATTCCAATATACATTTCCTTACGAAGAATATTAAAAAAAAGAAAGGCTCTGTTTATGTACAAATCAAACTAAACATTGCAAGTATTCAAAGACTACATCTTCCTTAAAAATATGTGAATTGTTTCATCAGTTCACTGAAAGGTTGTGTTTACTGCATTGCCCATTTGCTGTACCATATAAAGTTACTATAAACAGCTTTTTATTTCCTGTCCTCAGAAGTTGTAGTGATTTTGTTCTAAGTTGCCCTAATTCTGGGTGCCGGGGAGGTGGACTGTGTTGAGCACAAGAATTTGTTTCTAACAGGCTTGAGTTGCTGAAGAGGCTGATGATCTTCATGTGGTTTGGATTTTAATGTAAAAATACTGAATCTTATTTTGCAGCTTGTTATATTGCTGCGTTGCTATTTGCTGTATTGTTTTTTCTGATGTAAATAGCCTTTACCATAGGATTGCTTCCTGGTTTTTATAGGCTTTGTTTTCAGCTAGATGGCTGAGAAACTCTAGAAGATATCCTGATCACAGGTTTTCTTTTGTTGCAGTATGAAGCTTATGATCAAGTACCATAGCTATTAGACAGTAGTTTCTCTTTTCCTGGAAATACATTCTGTAATTACATAAAGCATAGCTTATAAAACCAGGTTAGTGTTCCTTATGTCATGAAAATATTTTGATTCTTTTCTTAGAGAGAAGATGATGAAGAAATGCAAGCCTTAAAAGAAAAATTGAAGTACTGGCAAAGGCTGCGCCATGATCTTGAAAGAGCACGTTTGTTGATTGAACTTATACGTAAGCGTGAAAAATTAAAAAGAGAACAGGTAAAGGGAATTTTTAATTTGGTGAAACTTTTCTGAAGATGGTTTTAAGTATTCTCATACGCAGTTTTTGCAATAGAAAGATTGCAGTGTTTGTCTTCTGATCCTCACATAGGATCAAGAAAAGCGCATGCGCACACTCATGCAACCTGTTTAAGATACATAAAATAATCATAGAATCACAGAATGGTTTGGTTTGGAAGGGACCTTCCTGGTCCAATGCCCCTGCAGTCAACGAGGACATCTTCAACTAGATCATGTTGTTCAGAGTTCTGTCCAGCCTGACCTTGAATGTTTCCACGGATGTGGCATCTGTCATTTCTCTGGGCAACCTGCTCCAGTGTTTCACCACCATCACTTTAAAATATTACATACTTACATGTAGTGTAAACCCACCCTGGTTTAGTTTACAACCATTATCTTTTGTCCTGTTACGAGAGGCTGTACTAAAAACTTTGTCCCCATATTTTTTAATAAACCCCCATTAAGTATTGAAAGCTGCGATAAGGTATCCCTGAAGCCTTCTCTTTTCCAGCCTGAGCGACCCTAGTTTTCTTTGTAGGAGAGGTGTTCCAGCCCTCTGATCATTTTTCTGGTCCTCCTCTGGACCCTCTCCAACAGGTCCATGTCTTTTCTGTGTTGGAGGCCCTAGAACTGTACACAGTACTTCAAGTTGGGTCTCATGAGAGCAGAGTAGAGGGGCAGAATCACCTTGCTCGACCTGCTGGTCATGCTTCTTTGAAAGCAGCCAAGTCTATAGTTGGCCTTTCAGGAATGGGCACACACTGCCAGCCTATGTCCAGTTTTTCATCCACCAGTTCCCCCAAGTCCTCCTCTGCAGGGCCTTAATATGGCTTCTACAGTATCTGTTCCTATTTTTGCCCAGGTACAGAAGAGAGGCTGACAGGTTGGTAGTTCCCAGGGTCCTCCTTTCTACCCTTTTAAAAAATGGGTTCTGAGGACTGCACCTGACTACCATGACTATCAGATATCTTAGGGTGCCTTGGCAACCACATCAGCCAATTCCCTCAGGACTCTCAGATGCATCTCATCAACTCCTATAGACTTATATATATTCAGGTTCCTCAGATGGTCATGAACCTGATGTCTTACAGTGGGAGGGACTTCGCTTTCCCAGTCCTTTCCTCGAGGTCCATCTGCTTGAGAGGTGTGGGAAGAGAGAGCGCCTGTGAAGACTGAGGCAAAAAAGTTGTTGGTTTATTTACCTCAGCCTTCTCTTCATCTTTTGTTACCAGTTTGCCAGTCGCATTCTGAGGGGGGAGGAGGAGGGGAGGGGTATGATTTCTTTGACTTCCTGATTGACAGATCTGTAGAATCCCTTCTTATTATTCGACCCTTGCCTTGCTGACCCCATCACTATGCAACAGCCCCTTGTGAACAGCCTATAGCCATTGGTAGTCACACTCCAGCTATGGGATTCATCCCAGCATTTTTCAGTAGCAACTAGGTCATAGCTTTCTAGCATCACAGTGGCATCCAGCTTCTTCTGCTTGTTGCCTGTGCTGTGTGCATTTGTGTAGAGATTGTTTAACAGGCCATTCTGTTAGACTTGCACATATGATTGGTTTCTGAAGAATTGTAGAAAATTTCATCTCTTCGTGTTTTCGTAATACATGTGCCTGTACTGAGTAGCACTTTTATTCTTCTGTCACTAAAACAATGGGAAAAAAAAACCAGTCCCTAAACCTGCATCTATGTCCTGCAACATTCTTGAGTTAACATTGGTGGGAGAAGAGACTTGAGGAAGTGGTGGTGCAGAAAAGATAGTATTTTATATGAAAACTGTGAAATCAAGGTGTTTGCACTTATAAGTCTTTAATTGTCCTTATAAAAACACCATTCAATTTTTACTGTTTGCAAGCTGCAGACGTTCATTGCAAGATAATGTAGTTTGTCATTCTTTGTAATGTAGTCTGTAATGCTTTCTGGAATTCTGTGCATCATTCTTAAACATTCACATATCACTTGCAATACATATGTATTATGTGTTGTTATTTATAAACATGTATTTTATGCATGTGTTTGTATGTGTATACTTTGTTTACATTTCTATTATATGTGTACTCACACTGTTAATGTGTCATTAAGAGTTTACTTTTGCTATAACAAAACTGTTTCAATGTTGATAACTCTTTAAATGGGCTGAAAATAAAACTGGAGAGGAGTTGTAATATTGTGAAAAATAACAAATGTTCTGAAGGATGAGCAAGTACTTGAAGATGTTGATTCTGTTTTTCTAAATTATTTTCTTGGAATTTATATAGCACGTCATCTTTGAAATTGCTCTTTGTTTTGGTCTGGTGTAACTTACAGATGTTCATCAAATTCTCTTTTTACATTTTGAACATGGCACTGCAACTGAAATTTAATTTTAAACATGTTACCTTTAAATTCTTGTTACTACAGCTGTATTACAATTGTTATTCTTGGCATTGTTGACAAAATAGGAAGCTGTTACTGTGTAACATCTTTTCAAACAAAAGAAATACAGTTAAAAATGGGAAAAAATAGATTTATAGGTAAAATACAAATTTCAGTTCTGAGAAGCTGAAGTTGAGTCTGCAATGAAGGGATGAGAATATTTTTTTTTCCTACAAAGTCATTAGCTGAAAATATGTGTCAGACAAATGCGAACTGATAATAAAAGTAGCATTGAACTCATTTAGTTAAATATATTCATGGTGTTTCATATCTGAAGCAAACTTTAAAATGCTATCTTAAGGAATAATGCTTAATTGGATGATTACTACTTCTGTAGGTCAAGATTGAGCAGGTTGCTATGGAACTTCAGCTTACTCCATTTACTGTACTTTTGCGATCAGTTCTGGATCAGCTGCAGGAAAAGGATTCTGCTCGGATATTTGCTCAGCCAGTGAACCTTAAGGAGGTATGGTTTAAGCTGTATTTCCTTGTGTTTATGTAGGACTTGCTGGCACTTAAATACAAGAAACGCAGAGGTGGAAGCAGCATTGCGTTTTGTAGTTTAAGCCCAGCTGGTGACTCAGAACCACACAGCTGCTCACTCACTTCTCTCCTTCATCTTCCTCCTGCTTCCCCTTAGGGATGGGGAGGAGAATCAGAAGAATGTAAATCCCATGGGTTGAGATAAGAACAGTCCAGTAACTAAGGTATAACACAAATCACTACTGCTACCACCAATAACAATGGTAGGGAAATAACAAGGGGAGAGAATATAAAACTAAAAGGGGAAAAGGAAATGAAAACAATAAACGCAAGTGATGCACAATACAGTTGCTCACCACCCACTGGCCGATACCCAGCCTGACTCGAGCAGCAATCTGGGCCTTTCAGATAACTCCCCCAGTTTATGGCATGACGTGCTTTTGTATGGCGTACCCCTTTGGCTAGTTTGGGTCAGGTGTCCTGTCTGCCTCCTCCTGGCTTCTTGTGCCCTTTTCTTATTGGCAGAGCATGAGACTAAAAAGTCCTCGATCAGAGTAAACATTACTTAGCAACAACTGAAAATATCAGTGTGTTAGATCAGTGTCATTTTCAGACTAAAGCTGAAAACACAGCGCTGAACCAGCTACTAGGAATGAGAAAAACAAGCTGAACCCAGGACACCTTTTAATCTCTATTCTGATTAATTTGCATTATGACTTAGACTTATGTAGCAGGAAGTCGTATTTATGCTCATATACCAAAATAATTTCTCGGACATAGGTGTATGGAATAACATGGTTCATATTGATCTTTTGTGTTAAGGTTATTTGATAAAGCAAACTCGGAATAGAAATGTAGGTACTGCATTCTTATTTTCAGGTGAAATTCTGTTCACTGGGAAACTAGATAGAATGTAGGTGTGTGTATACGTACATATACAATACTTCTATATGTGTGCATAAATAACATGTAGACATGTATACATGTCTTTATTTTGTGTATATATGTATGTGTGCATATGCTACATACAGCTGTATATTATGTGTATGCATGCATTTATAAATGTGTATATGCATAAATACATGCATAGTATACACACAACCATAGAATTACAAAAACATGTAGATACAGCACCTGTTAATAGAGCTCTAACTTGTTACCTAAGATGCAGAATCTTGTAATATGTAAACTTTTGCTGCTGTGTGAATGTTTGCAGTATCAAGATGTGCATTTATAAGCTACGCTTCAAAGCTCATTATTAGAGGTGTTACAGAATATGTTTAAAAATGTGGATCATTTCATAGTTAATGTTATTTTGTCTGTAGTAAGATAATTTTACCCATTTGTGTTTTAAATGTTTATTTAAAGGTTCCAGACTATTTGGATCATATTAAACATCCTATGGATTTCTCTACCATGCGAAAACGGTTAGAGGCTCAAGGCTATAAAAACCTCAGTGAGTTTGAAGAAGACTTCAATCTTATCATAGATAACTGTATGAAATACAATGCAAAAGATACAATATTTTATAGAGCGGCAGTGCGGTTACGAGATCAAGGAGGTGTAGTTCTCAGGCAAGCTAGGCGAGATGCTGAAGGAATTGGTTATAATCATGAAACTGGAATGCACTTACCTGAACGGCCTAAACTTGAGTCACCCCAGCCTTTCTCTTGGGAAGATGGTAAGATGTTTTTGGATTATCTTTAAAAGTTGCATTTTCCATTACACAGTGTGTATATTCCATACAGATGATTTAAGATTGTTACTGTTGGGTTTGCTGAGTAGATTTCTCCCTTCCCCCCCAGTTAAGAAATGTCCTGAAAGATACAAGTGTTCCTATTCTACTAGATCTGTTATTAAAAAGCATTGTCCAGTTTCTGATTTTGATAATGTGAGAGGCTAATTTAACAAGATACATGAAAAAGGTTTTTAAATAGAGTGCTTTCTTTCACATGGTTGTATGTGCTTGTAAGTCATGAAAAACAACTACCAGTACACACACATACTTAAACACATTCTTAAATAAACTACTGAATTAAAAAATCAAATGTGCTTGTAATACTAGGAATTAAAATAGCTGCTTTTGACATACACATTAGTTTTCTGTGGTTTTGGCAATAAAGGAGAATAATTAACATGTTTCTTTTATGACCATAATCTTGCCCTTCTCTTTGACAGTAAGAAAATGATCTGTTAGGGTGGGAAGGATTAATTATGTCTTCCTTCTGACCTTTTAATTCTTTGCTCTGCTATTTAGCTTTCTTGAGCAAAATGCTGATCAAGAAGAATAGTAATTAATGTAGTAGGAATTCATTTCAACATCATTGGTGATGGTGAAGCTACTAAGATGGTAATCTAAGTAGCTTTTTATGATGTTTTTAGTTCTGGCAAGTGAATTTTATTTTTTCCTCCTTTTAGTATTACTGTTCTGGGAAACATTCTGGAAAACACTAACATATTTTCAATCATATGTATTTTCACTTTAGTGGATAGGTTACTGAATCCGGCAAACAGAGTGCATATGTCCTTGGAAGAACAGCTGAGAGAGTTGCTAGAAAAACTTGATCTGACCTGTGCAATGAAATCCAGTGGCTCGAGGAGCAAAAGAGCAAAGCTGTTAAAGAAAGAAATCAGCATTATTCGCAACAAACTTAGCCAGCAACACAACCAAGTTCCTCAAATAGAATCAGGTATTGGAAGTTTTGAAGAAGAAAGTGCAGCATTAGAACAAGATGGAGAAGAGGAAGGTAAGAATTTAAACCATGTTTAAACTAGTACTGTTCTGAACTTCTTCAGTCAGGTGCTTTAATAGTGTTTGTTAAAGTGTAGTAAATTAATATATTTAATTTTTCAATGGACAGATAGCCACTGAATCGCAACAAATGTTTGAAGAGTATGAGAATGATATTTTTTTTATCAAAATCTCCCTACATTATATTTCAAAGTAGCAAGGCTTTTTAAAAATCTAGGTGTTAAGAAACGAAAGTACAGACAATCTCATACAAGAAGAAATTGGAAATGCCCAAGTGGAGAATGTATTTTTGTACTTTAAGAAATCCACTTAAATAACAAAATACGTGTTGGAGATCATGTGAGCCTAGGTCACTGATGCTGAAAACTCTGACCATTGTGCTGTCTTTTGTAGCTGTTTTTACTCTCTGCTTCATACTTTAGGGACAGTGGAGGGTAGGTTTGGGTTGTTAATTTAGTTTGTTTGGTTTGGGTTTGTGTTTTTTTTTTTTTGTGAGGGTGTTTTTTGTTGTTTTGTTTTTTTTGGTTTTTTTTTAATCTATCTATTGTTAGGACTTAACAGACTTACTGTTGTAGAACCAAGTCAGCCATATCTAACCAGTCCTTCCCCTTATGCTTTTCTTCCTCCTTAAAATATTGGTCTCGAAGCTACACCTACTCTTGGCTAATTCCCATTTATTTCAATGAGAGCAGTATACTAGAAAGGCCTAACTTTTTAGTTCAGTTGAATATTATATTTGTATTTTTAGGTTTTAAATCAGAGATCTTTATTGCTAATTTTTAAACGTTGCCAAGAAAATCTAGTCTCAAAAAAAAAAAAGTTCTTTTGAGTTTGTTGCATGATCAGCTCACCTCTAAAAAGCTAACTGATTTTTCTTTAGGAGAGTTAGAGATATGTTTCATTTTGCATTGAATTTCAAGTGCTTTGAATGGGAGGAGGAAAGAGCTCAAGGGAAAATGAAAGCATGGTAATAAATAAAACAGTCTGTGTCTGGTACAGCTTGATGTTCCCAAAATTTCTGAAAGGCCAAATCAATAAAATGACTGTCCTTAACTGCCATTCAAACAGCAACTTGGATTTTAATTCTTAGTGCGACTAAGAGAATGCTTTTCAAACATGTAAGTTGCTTGAGATTTGAATGACAACAGTAGAAAAAGTGTATGTGAATCAACACACTTAACTTGTTCTTGAGACTGTTAAGTATTCTTAAAACATCTAATGATTTTTTAAATTTTTATTTTATTTTTAATCTTCAAGTGATGATGCTACTGAATATAGTTCTTTAGGAATGTAGTTTCAGGCAAATAACTGAAGTTTTTACTTCTAGCTTTTCTGTGACACAGCCTTTCACTGCAGCTGTTGTGCAAGATACAGTCCAAAAGTGGGCAGTAGCTGTTTTCTTATATTCACAGTATGCTTTTTTAAAACAGAAGAGCATGATCCAGAGTTGATTGGCATTGCTGTTACAGTTCTGATCTAGTGAAGAGTAACAGTCATTAATTCACATCCTGATTGGAAAGTGGAAGGTACTTAAACGAGTAAAGAAAACAGCCAAAAAGAAAGATGAGGAAACAAGTAGATTTTGTGCCCAAGATCTCTACAGGAGCTGACTTTAGAAGAGCCGTGGATTTTCCTCTAGGGATTATGTTTTCAGTTGTGATTCTGTGAAAAATTTGGTACCAAAATAACCCCGTGAATGGTTGGATGAAGCCTTGGGTGAGACGGTTTAGTGTGACGTGTCCCTGCCCATGGCAGGGGGGTTGGAACTAGGTGATCTTAAGGTCCTTTCCAACCCTAACTATTCTATGATTCTATGAAATTTAGGGTTTAATCTCAAATTAGTGCTTGAAAACCTAAATATTTTTGTGACTATTTCCTAAATAAATTTAAGAAAATTAGAATTTGTTCACAGCAAAGAGTCACCTGGGACATTCTAAACTACATACTTTTTTAATTTGTGATATTTAGATTTGTTTATCTGACTGTAAATTTCATTCTGAATGCCTTCCTGAAATATTATTTACCAATTCTAATACTTAACGTTCCTTCAGAAGATGTGAGCATGGTTCATACTTCATTTTAACAATATTCTTTTTAATAGGAACTATGCTCTTGTTTGATTAGACCTTAAGCAGTGGGGCAGAGACTTTTCTGCACTTAGTCACTGATTTCAAGTAAGCATTGCTGAGCCAGACCCAAAGCAATACAGAGATATTTAATCCACTACAGATACAGGGCTTAAGCCCTTGGGGTTTTTACACCTTTTTTTTTCATGTGGCATAGAAAAAAATAGCTAAATTTTAAAATTTTATGTGATGGTATAAATATTACATTGGTCTCATAAAGTTACTTTAGAATAAGCATCTTCTTTCTTAAGTTATATTTTAGAAGGTTTTTTTGGAAGTTAGTAAGAAAGCTGTAACATCTTTTTGATTTAATTTGGTAATTATGGGTTAGGAAGCCCTTTAACTTGTATTTGGGACTGCTACAACAGTAGAATGTTTATTTGCCCTCCCATCACTTGTGATGGAAAACTGAAACAAGTTTTATACACTCAGTTATATCTCCATTGTCTTTTCTCAGCATAGAAATCCTGGAATTGACTGAGCAATGATCATGTTAAAAAAAAAAAAAAAAGAGGGGGAAAGGGAAGAAGAAGTAATGGTAGAGGGTGGTTTTTCTGACTTCTTCTATCAAGTCTGCATTGTCAAGTTGCCAACTAGTGGCTAGTCAAGCTGCAAGAGTTTGGAGGTGGCGGGGTTTTTCCTCCCCTTTTTTTCCCCTCTTTTTGATAGATAAAATTGTCTATCCACAACTGTAGAAAAGCTTTTCAAGTCTTGACTTTCTGGAGATTTTATGATGCATTTTAGCTCATTCTCGTAGATCAGGTTGCAGATATGGTGCATAGTTTATGCTTATCTGATAAAAATGTGTGTTAGGCAGGTAAAGTGAATATTGATAAGGTGAAATAGATAAAGATGTGTATTAAAATGTACTTGAATGGCAGTATAATTGCATTTAAGAAATAACAATCCACAACCCCAGCTTTCTAGTGAAAAAAAGAGATTTCTTAGTTTTTAATTAATGAAACTAACACAACTGCATGAGAAGTAAAAAAGTATTTATCTAGGTGTAAACTCTTTAACACCAACTATAAACACCTACTTTTCTATCCCTGTTACATTCCCAGTATAAAAGTAGAAACTACTAACTAGGACAGATTGTTGCTAGACAAGGTTTGTTTTTAAAATGTTATGCTTTGTTTCCAAACAACAATTTATTTGGTGGGCTGCACATTTGTAGTGAGTTTTATAATAGACTTTATAACTACAGGTTTTCAAAAATCACACTCTATTTATAATTTTTTCAGGAGATAAATCTCCCCCTAAACTTGAACCATCAGATGCATTACCTCTTCCTTCAAACTTGGAGACTAATTCAGAACCACCAACCCTCAAACCAGTAGAACTCAATCCAGAGCAGAGTAAGCTTTACAAAAGAGTAAAATTTGATAATGAATTATATAGCACTTCCATTCAGAAAGAAATAAATGGACACACTCCAGAACACTTACTTGACAGTAATCTCAATGAGTCGACTGTTTCTGCTGTAGCTGAGTCATCAACTGATGTAAACAGACGTACATCCATTCTCTTCTGCAAATCGAAAAGTATAAGCCCCCAAAAGTCTGCAAAGAACACTGAAACCCAGCCAACTTCTCCACAGCTAGGGACCAAAACCTTTTTGTCTGTAGTCCTTCCAAGGTTGGAGACACTTCTGCACCCAAGGAAAAGATCAAGGAGTGCATGTGGAGATTCTGAGGTTGATGATGAGTCCCCTGTAAAGCGCTTGGATACAGGTAAATGTTACAAAACTTACTTGAATGGATGCCTCTCAAAATTTAACATACCTGTTAATATTTTGACATCATTGTAAATCTTCAGATTCTAGTACCTGAATAGCTTTTCCTCATAGTTGAGGAGTTACAGTTCAGAAAATAACTGTTTCATTTTTGTTGGCCCTATACAGTTAGATCTAGTGAACTAAGTTGTGCTTTTTCATAGTTTACACTTAAACTATGAAATCTTCCATTTATATGTATGGGTAGGTCATTTTTTTCTTAAACTGCTTTCTATTGCCTTTTGTTGAAACCAGTAGGAAAGGTGAATCAGCTGCTTGTTGGGAATGCCCTGTGAAGTTACATGGAAACTTCATATATATTGCCAAAACTAGAACTCTTGTAAGGCGGAACATGGAAAACAACTTGTTCCGTGCCTGACTTCATTTTGCTGTAGTGTTACTCCAAGCATATTTTCTTGTTACGAAATTGATGACTGTGTACAAGGTGCTTTGTATACCCATGTATTTTATGGAAGTGTTAAATTCCAAGAGTATAATGACATTTCCTGGATTTCTTTTGTTTTTTAGTCTGTGCATTTTAAATAAAGTTGACTTACATAAGTGTGAGATTATGCACTTAATGAGACTTCTCTAAAAATACAAAAAAGTTATCTTGGTACATTGCTGTAGTACAGCTGAAGACATTAATTATACCTTTTATTAGTGAACCGTAGTTCTGTTTGTTGGAGAAGTTTGAATAAAATCCTCTTTGAGGAAAAACACCAGCATAAGGAAATTACTTAAATATATTTCCTTAACGTTATCCATGGCCATTGCTATGACTTTTATCTTTGAAATAAATACTCTGTTTTACTTTTGTGTTGATAACCCATCTGCAGGTGTTAAAAGAGTGTGTGGGGTTTTGTGTCTATGAATGAAAGATAAAGAAATTTAACTTGTGAAGATGTGCTCCAAAAGCTGTTTGTGCTGGTTTTTGTGATTTGAGTGAGAAGGTGGTGGGGTAGTTGGTTTAGGCTTTTTTTGTTTGGTTTATTTTTTGTTTGCTGGTTGGATTTTTTTAATGATCATGTGAGGAGGTAGATTATTCTAATGCTGGTATCATAGCATAAGAAAATCAGTAAGATTGGGTGAAGGGGGGGTGGGAGTGGCTTCTTGTTTATCATAGAATGGTTCAGGTTGGAAAGGACCTTAAGTTCATCTAGTTCCAGCCTCCCTGCCATGGGCATGGTCAGTGTTGGGACTGATCCTTTTCAACATCTTTGTCAGTGACATAAACAGTGGGATTGAGTGCACCCTCAGCAGGTTTGCTGATTACTTTGTTTTGTTTCTTTTGCCTCATTTGAAAGCCCCAGTTTCCATTCCTTTTCCTAACAGCTTGGAAAGAGCACATGGATTCAGTCTGGTACTTTAGGTCTGAGGTAGGAATTGTGTGAATGTAGTGTGATGATAGAAATGAGTTAATCTTCATTAATAATATAAAAAGCTTTGGAATTCCAATTTGTGAGTCTTTACCTAGATGATTTCATTCTGTACTTTTATACAGGTTGCATTTTATCACACACAGTGTGAATCATTTTGTGTTAAATCACACCAGGAATGAGTACTAATTCCTCAAAATTTTTTTTTAGGCAGTGTGAATCGTTTCTTTGGGGAAAAAGTGTTTTACTATATGGGAAAACTGACTTCTTGCCAAAACCCAAAAAACCCACCAGTTTTCTGAATACATTTAAAATCTGTCATTTTGTTCTTTTTCTGTCTGTGGGGTTGATGTATGTGGGTCAGATATGTTTTTTATTATCTTCAGAAAAACAACAGAAAAACAAACCAAACTATTATGGATGGTTTCTTCTAATTTTAGCATTTTCCCATTTTAGAATTTCTAGGGTTTTGGGGTTTTTGTGCTTTTCTGTTATGTAGGAATAAAATCCAGTAAGTTGAAAGAATTTGTTTTAATTAAAATTCTTTCGCCTCTTCCTGAGGCCAGTTTAAGATGAGCACAGAATTAATTTTATATAGAAGTAATACTTAGGGGGTGTTTGTCTGTTCAGAAGAGACTCTGTATGTGAATTGAAATGTTTTGGCTGAATTAAATTCATCTGAAAGTGTTCTAGTTATTCTTTGATAATACGTGGGGATTTAGGCATATATGATTTATACAGATGTGTCAGCTTATCAGGCTTATTCCCATGGTTCTTTTTCCATTTGCAACCAGACATTTTGCTTTCACATTGGAGATTTTATTCTGCGTGTTATTTTCAGACTTGTTCAAGCAATTTGAGCTCAAGCAATTTGCAGTTGGCAGCTATTTTGAGCTACTATTCAGCAGGAAATCAGCAGAAACGTCAGGCACTTTCCAAGATTTAAAACCAGTTGAAGTGTTTTGCTTTTGCATATGCAAGCTGATGTCAGTTCATGCAGACGTCTGTATTGTGAGAAAAATAAATCAAATTATATATACGGTAATACATTTTTTCCCGTTTGGTTATTTTCAGAAAAATTTAATTTCATTCTGCTGGTAAAAAAAATGGTTTTATTCAGAATAATTCAGCAGATATGCACTTTTTCCTCCTAAACAGTACCATGGTGGAAAAGGGCATGCTTCAGCCTTCTTAGATGTGTTCTTGTGAGTTAGCATGCTTCATGAGCAATCACTGAAGTTGACAATGAATTATTATTGCAGTTTTCTTTTGACTTGTATGAGTACTATTGTCAATTCTAATGGAATAGGAAAAAATAGTAAGAACTTTGCTTAACAAAGCATTGAAATTTTAAAGTGGTCAAGAGCTGCTCTCTCACATCTTTTTTATTTCCTTACCTATTCAGAACCAGTGTGGGGGTTTTGCTGTTACTCAAGGATGCCTGGTTGATTCGTCCCTCACCTTACTCAGTCTTCTCAATGATTCCCCCTTTCATGTCACTCATACGTATTCTTATCTCAAGAAATTCAAAGAAAGACTAAAGCTTACCTAGGGAAGTAAAACCATACCTAGTTTGCCCATACTTTGTTATAGACCGCCTTTTATTATACTCTCTTGAATGAGATTTCAGGTTGATGTGCTCACCAGTTAAGCTTTGAGAAATACGCATATGTGATCCATTGGCACACTACTTTGTAGGTATGGTATCCCATATGGCACTGGTTATTAAAATATTAGGGTTTGGTTTTGGGGTTTGGGTTTTTTGGGGGTTGGGGTTTTTTGCTGGTTTTTTATTTTTTTGGTTGGTTGGCTTTTGTGATTTGTTGGTTGATTTTTGGAGGGTTATGGGGGGGGTTGGAGTGAAGGGGGGTGGGTTTTTGGGGGGTTTGGTGGTTTTTTTTTTCCAAATAGGGGACTATGCCACAATATAACTTTAACCTTCTAGAGGACAGAAAGCAATTCACTTTAATACTCTGACCTCCCCTTATATATGATCTTTGCTTAAAACATATGAAGCAGTAGTAACCTTAAAATATAATTTCATAGTGTTCTGCTACGTTATCACATATATAGCACATCTTTGCTTTTGCATCATATGGTATCTAGGAATTATAAAAAGAAGACGGGTTGTTTTTACTGAGGAAATTTTGGTCATGTCAGAGATTGATGTATGATTCTTGAAGAACTGTCTCATGGGTGCATGCCGATAGTTGTGGTCAATGGCTCCATGTCCAGCTGGAGGCCAGTAATGAGAGGTGGCCCTCACGAATCGGTGTTGGGACTGGTCTTGTTCACCATCTTTGTCAGCGACATGGGCAGTGGGATTGAGTGCGCCCTCAGCAAGTTTGCCGATGACACCAAGCTGTGTGGTTCGGTTGGTACGCTGGAGGGAAGGAGTGCCATCCAGAGGGACCTTGACATGCTTGTGAGGTGGGCTGATGCCAACCTCATGAAGTTTAACCATGTCAAGTGCAAGGTCCTACACCTGGGTCAGAGCAATCCCAGGCACAGCTACAGGTTGGGCAGAGAAGAGATTCAGAGCAGCCCTGCGGAGAAGGACTTGGGGGTGTTGGTCAATGAGAAACTGAACATGAGCCGGCTTCAGTGTGTGCTCGCAGCCCAGAAAGCCAACCGTATCCTGGGCTGCATCAAGAGGAGCGTGACCAGCAGGTCGAAAGAGGTGATCCTGCCCATCTACTCTGCTCTTGTGAGACCTCACTTGGAGTACTGTGTGCAGTTCTGGTGTCCTCAACATAAAAAGGACATGGATCTGTTGGAACAATTCCAGAGGAGGGCCACAAGGATGATCAGGGGACTGGAGCACCTCCTGTATGAAGATAAGTCTGAGAAAGTTGTGGCTGTATAGCCTGGAGAAGAGAAGGCTGCATGGAGACCTCATAGCAGCCTTCCAGTATCTGAAGGGGGACTTTATAAGGATGCTGGGGAGGGACTCATTGTTAGGGACTGTAGTGATAGCACAAGGGGTAACGGGCTCAAACTTAAATAGGTGAAGTTTAAATTGAATATAAGGAAGAAATTCTTTACTGTAAGGATGGTGAGGCACTGGAATATGTTGCCCAGGGAAGTTGTGAATGCTCCATCCCTGGCAGTGTTCAAGGCCAGATTGGACAGAGCCTTGCGTGACATGGCTTAGTAGGAGGTGTCCCTGCCCGTGGCAGGGGAGTTGAAACTAGATGATCTTAAGGTCCTTTCCAGCCCTAACTGTTCTGTGATTCTATGATGCTAAGTTCAGGCATGCCAAATCTTAACCACAACAAGTTCAATGATCTTTTCAGAATACCCATTGTATATGTCTTCTGCTCTTCTGTTACAGAGATTCTTTTTGTCAGGAAAGTAGTCAGTGCTATTACTACATCTGAGGAAAATAAAAGTTATTAATGGATAAAAGGTAGATCATATCAACCATCTAAAATTTTGCCTCTGTCAGTTGTGTACAGGCAAGACAAACTCATGTAACAACTGTTTTATGATACCTTTTGAGCATTGTGAAATGCTAAATTAGGTTCAGATTAAATGTACATGTTCTTGGTTGTATCAGTCACTTTAGACTTTCATAAACTTAGAAATTTCCTGTGTTGACACCTTCTAACAGAAAATTTCAGCAAAACATCATTTACTTAGTAGTCTTCTTGCTTCCAGCTACACAGATTTTCTTAAGGCACTGAAACAAATTTAAACAAACAGTTTAACACTCAAATCACTGAATTAGAGTATTTAACACAGTAAAAAGCACCATTTTTTGGGTGGGGTGAATTTTATAATTTCTTAATATATATTGTGCATGTAGTTGTCAGTGTACAGCAAACCCATATTAAATATCTTAGTAAATGTTGGGCTGACTTCTGCCTCACTGCAACAAAATCTTTGACAGCACTTAAGGACTGTCTGCAAGTAGCCTGTATATGAATTCCAGTTGCATTTTTATATGATTTAGTATTGTAGTAGTGACCCATTTATTTAATTTTATTTGGTTGTAGAAGGATAGAGATCATATCTGGGGTAAAATGGAACACAGTTTTTTTTAATTCATCAGTACTTGATTTCTAATAAATCTTTGTCTTTCTGGAGCACAGGACAGTTTGATTAGAAGTCAGGCTTCATGTGTGCAGCATTCTGGAAAGTATTCTTCCCGCTTGGTTTTATTTGTATGTTTTTAGGTTCTTGTTTCCTGTAAAATCTGATGTGAAATTTAATTACCTAAGCACTTGTAATGTCCAAAATGTCAGCTGCCTGCCTTCAGGAAGTTTGAAAATGTAGAGCTTTTCAGGTGTGTATGGAAAGAAAGTCTAGGAGATGGTGAAGGCCTAAAAGGAATTACCCCTGGCTACTTAAATTTGTCAGTGTAAAGACACAGGGACTACAGGAACTTAAGTGTGAGATAAAACCAGGCTGCCCAGCAGCCTGTAAGTACAAAGAGGCTGAGAAAGTGAAGTTTGATTAGAACACTACCAAAATTACTGGGGAGGCACGTTAGGGCATTTTTGTTCGGTTTTGACAAGGTTGGTTGTTTGGGCTTTTTTTCAGTGGTATGATAAAAGCTGAGAAACTTTGACCATTTGCTATGAAAATAAAGCAAATTAAGGAGATAAAGTTGAAAAAAATGTGAATGCTGCATTTCTTTATTTGCATTTGGCCTACTCAAGCTTCAGACAGGAATTCTGGCAGCTCTACTAAACTTTTTGCCAATTTAATTTTGGAAAAGATTTTGAGAAATAGGAGAGGACTTTTATGATACATATGGAAAAGGCAGAAAGTGGGGGAAGGAAACTTTTTTTATACCATCGAGTAGTTGCAGTGACATCTAAGAGAATAAAGTTTTCTTTTGGTTTTGTTTTATCTAAAGAACTTACAAAGATTTATCTAAAGATTCTAAAGAATCTTAACTTCCTCACCATTAAAAATCCTTCACATTATTTCTTGGTTTATAATATTACTATAGAAGGAGTTTTGAGCAACATAGTTGAAAATGGTGGAGCTTGGTGAAGCACTAGATAAATGGGTTTGTCCTTTTTCAAGGCTTGTGAAGTGTGTGCATGCATAAGTTTTAGTATGTGTCATTATTGTACAGACTTTTGCTGGGTATTGAAACTGTTCCTTCCATTGGAAGTACTATCTTTTGGGCTGGTTTTAAGGTAATTAATTATTAACACCCAACTTACTGTTTGTTCTAAGATCAGTACAACTCAATTTTCTGTAATAGTAACAATATATTTCTAGATGCCCTTCTATTTTTCTTGATCTGTAGGAATTGTGGAGCCTTTTACTGGCATTTCATTGGCATTTCATTTTTTTGAATGCTTAGATGATTTCTTGGCTCAGGTTTGGCTTTCTAAAATGCAAAATGTCAGAGTCCCCTGTTTGTTTTATCTGTGACATTTATCACTAATTTTTCTGTGTAGTATATACGGTAAACAGAATTGTGGGATTTATTGAGTGTATTAAAAAAAGCAGTGAATTAGGAGATCCACGATATGCTTATAAATTAAGAACGCACTTGTGGTGTTGGGACTGAGTGTAGATGACCTACCCTCAAATTCACAGGCTTAGCTATCATGAAGACCCTTGTATCTAGTACATAAGGAACCAGGGTTGATCAGAACACCCTTATGCTTGCCCTGTTTGGAATATCATGGAGTCATAGAAGAGTTTTGGTTGGAATGGACTTTTAAAGGTCATCTAGTACAACCCCCACATAATCACCCACCAATCTAAGAGATGAGCGATCATAAAAATGATCCTGTGACTCCAAGGCTAACATCAAGCACTGAACCTGATAATCAAAAGTACAGGTGACGTAGGGCTCATTCTGCTATGAGAAGATGAGAATAGATTATGTAATTACATGCTTAGAGGGAGGTCCTTCATAAAGAATAACTATGGAAGTATGTGTTCTTTTACTATATCATACATGAAGTCCAGTATTTTGGGACATTTAATATCTTGCTTCTGTGTTTTCTGTCGTAGTACCCAGGCATAGTTTCTTCAGTTTGCATAGAGGAAATATGCACATTAAGAAGGTGTCCCATATAAAGAAACGCCTATTACCCAAGAATAGGTAAAATACTTGAAAAAAGTTACTTTTATATTGTTGCCACGTAAACAATGTTTGTTGGTCATGCTGCCACATGGACTATCAGGCCATGCTATCCTAACCTTGCTTTCATTTTGCTTTCCTCCTTTTTTTTTTTTCTTCCTTTTCCCTTTTCCCCTGCCTTCCAAGCTGTAATAATACAGCTCTTACTCAGAAATTATTTTCTAACAGCATGTAATTGGAAAAAAAAGAAGATGAAAGCAGATTCTAGGGACTAATTACTTTTTTTTCTGTTGAAGATATAAATATCTGAGTTCTGAAGGGGAAAAAAAAAAACCAAAAAACAAACCCTCTCTACAGATTCATCTGATTAGCCACGAAGATGTGACTGTGAAAGTCAGCCTTATTTTAACCGTGTTCAGTGCTGCCTAAAAGTAGCAAAGCCAGGCTGGTGTTTAATAGTGCTTGATTTATCTTCATTTGGCAACGCTTCAAGCACTGGCAGGTTGACTGCATGAGTAGTGAAACATCTTGTTTTGTCTTTGCAATTCTTTTCATTGAATCCAGGAAGACAGTCTTAAGACTGTAAGCACTGTTAATTTCTGCTAGGCTGGTATGAGTATTTAGTGTGATGTTGCAGTCACTAAAAGGAGTCAGATCGTGCACTTCCTAAAGTACAGTGCAAGCTATCCTACAAGGAGGCTGTTCCACGGCTGTAGTAAGAACTGGATCTTTTATACCCAATTATTTGAAGTTTTCATCTCCCATACGAAACACCTCTCATGGTATGAAGGGTCTGGAAAATTTGGTCATAAATGCAGTTGTATTTACAGCCCTTGCTAATTCAAGGACTTGCACTTTACTGTGTTGTCCTGAATGTCATCTCAACATTGGCAGGCCTCGTTAATCTTTCTTTCAGCTGGCAACTTCAGTTTCCATTTCTGTTCTCTGCCCTACAATGAGGTGTACAAATAAGAAACCAATTTTTCTAAATAGCTGTAAAAGGCAAATGGTAAATTATTTGTTTCCTTTTTCAGAGAGAAGGATTGCTGAACGTGCCTGTATGAAAGAGCTCTGAAGTTCACCTTTCCATCTGTTTCCTTTTCTTTCAGATAACATGCTCAGTATGTGTGTTCTCACAAATACAGGGAAACTAAGAAAAAGAAGTTAGTTCTATTTTGGAAATGGAGTAGCTTGCCTTTGTAGGGCTTGCTGGGCTGCTCTGAAAGACTGCTTGGCACTAGGGTTTTGATGCAATAATAGATAATTATCATGCTTTTTCTTTATGTAAGTTGAGAGCAAAAACAGTCTTTACTGATTTAAGTTTTTAATAACTCATTAAGTTTTCTTTTAATTCATAACTAGGTTTTGATGGGTGAGAAAATAAACATCTTCAAATGAAAAATGTGGAAGTATTTTTCTAAAGGATCTTCACTGCTTGTGTTGCTTCATGGTTTAGGAAGAATGTTTTGGGAAAACAGTAGTCTTTGACAAAATAACTAGAAATAAATGGTCCTAAGTTATCACTGACATTCTATAGTAATTATATTCCTTGGATCCCCAATGACACCACTGATCTGTGTGTAATGCAGGCATGTGAGTCTTGTATTTTACTATCACCTGTGTGTGGTTTACATGTCATAAATCATATAAACTAGAGCTGACTGAAGAATTCAGTTTGTAAAGCTAGTTTTAGATTCCTCAAGTTTTATTCTTGCACTTTTTAATGGCATTTTCTTCTATACTGCTATTGTAATCAGTCTTTTCGGTACCACCGGAAAAGCTGTGCTCTCTGCAAGAAGTTGTGGGGATTTTTTGAGAAATATTTCTGCTTGTATGCCCTTTTTTTCCCTTCAGATATTTCTGAAATATTTTCAAACTCCTCCACTGGTATTGCCTCCCACTTGTATATTTTAAAATGTCTTAGAACAGTTGTCCTGCAATACAGTGATCCTTTTTTTGGAGTTCACAGAGCAACGGACTATCCCTATCTTGTGGAAGCTATAGCTGTTTCATGTTGATTGCTTTTCCTTTCTGTTGTACAATTCAGATTCAGCTCTTTTAAAAGACTCATCTCATTAGCCAGAGACACTTCTTATTCCCAGATTTTAAGGACAGTTAATAGTTACAGTGTGAATTCTTAGGCATTCTGTTGAAATATATCAAGCTGACTATTTGGTGAGCCACCAAACTGTATTCATAATGTGTTACTTAAACCAACAAAGTTGAAGTTTTTCTTTTTAGTATCTTGAAAGCTAATGCTGTTTAGTGGGTAGGTGCCACTTCGTGGGCTCACGCTGTTTTCTTTGCTATCTTTGTCCATGACCACATTTTGAGCAGGCTTTGAAAGCTTTATTTCCAAGGGAACTCTTCACACCAAAGTTTTATGTTTTTGTGACTAACTGCCTTCTGTTTTGTCTACGTATTGAAGACTGTTTTAAGAACTGTAAACTTGGATGTGCTCAGATACTCATCTGTGTATTCTGAAAAGGTTTGTGTCTAATATTCTTACTGCACTCCAGAATTTACTGTTGGAAGTAGACATTTATAGGGCTACGCCAAGGTTCACTTTCTAAAAACTTTGCAGGTGCCTTTCTGTTGCTGCAGTATCCTCATTCAAAGGTTTGCATATTCAAGAATACATTTACTTCTGATTATTTATTACCTTAGAGTATTCCTTTATCCTGTCTGTGCATACCTGTATATACAAATCCTCTTAAATTAGGGTCATCCTCCTCCTTACTCTTACTGGAGGGATTTTCAGATACATTTCAAAACCATGTTCTTGATGCATATCATGCCCATGAAGGTTGTGTTCGATACTTTCAGTGACTTGCATTTATTTTCCTTTTCAAGAAAGAGGGCTGAATCAAAGTGAAACCTTTAATCAGCTTTTGCCCCTTTTGAACCTTTTCCTGAGTACTAGTGTTAGAATACATGGGACACTTGTGTCATTCTTACTGTCTCTGGACACTGCTGTAAGGATGGCTTATTGATTTGAAATCTCTGTTTCCTTTCAGAGAGACTTAATGGCTTTTTCACTGTCTTCCAGGTTCTCATATTAACTAATATCATGCTGGGTATTTATCTCTTTGGATCCTAATTATTTTCTGTTATCCTCAACATGGAGTGGAGTTCAATTAAATGATCATTTTGGAGCGCAGAAAGACAATTACATTTGAAGTAATTATTTTGGATCATGTTGGAGACACCAGCCATCCTTAAAACAAAACAAAAAAATATGAACACTGTTGGAGGAAGTCTTTGACATATATGAAACTATGCTCTTCATTCAATATATTGTCCCATTTCCGTAAGTTACGAAGTTATACATATTGTAGTGTATGTGACAAATTGGTCGCAGATTTTTACCAGTCCCAGTGTTCTTACTCCCAGAACTTGCTCTGTGAGAGCAAATTAGTCAAGAACGTTAGATATACATCCTCTTCCCTTCCCCAAAAAGCAGTTTAATCTTCCTTGGAGAAGTAAAGCGTACAAAAAATGTTTCACCTATTTTTATGCATTTATGTAGTTTAATAAATTTTATTTTTTATATATACATATATATATATTAATGAAGATTAATGTCACTGGTGCTGGGTAAGTGCAAAAGTCAGACTTGATTAGTCGTTGCTTGGGAAAATGAACCTAAACAGTGTTATATGAGTGCTGGTGCACTGTGTACAGTCGTATTTGAATGCTCCCACTTTCCTAGTAGTTGAAATTATTTAGGGGTTTTCATTACTTCTCAGCTCTTCAGCTGTGGTTTTAATATAGCACTTCATTTGACATCTGGATATACTTAGTTTTACATCAAGCTACACATAATAGTTTTAATTGCTTTAGAATAATTTTACACAGTTCTGCTTTATTTTTGTTTCAGTAGAACTGCAAGATGCAGTTACAGTCTGCAGCACACAATTCTGTGTTCTGGGGCAGCATTTTATGTTTTCATGGGGCACACTGCTCCTTGGAGTGTCCTGAGTTTTGTTCCTCAGTTTTGTTGTTTTTCTCCCAAACTTCTGCTGTCTTTCTTTCTTTTCCTGTTTCCTTTAATTTGTTGTAGGCAACAAGATTCTAACTGGCTTGGTAGGTAGTCAGTGGAAGTTCTAACTGCAGTTTAAGAACAAACTGTTTCTGTTGAGAAAAAGTTGCAACTTTCCCCAATAAATACCATTTTCAGGGCAGTGAGAAACCTGTGAAAAGGCATCAAGCTGATCATCTTTGGTGTACTTTTTTTCCTAAGTTTACAGTGATTTGTTAGTGTTTCTTTATTTTTAAAATGGATATGTGTGTTATGTTCCATGATTAATATGGCAGGAAACTTCCTATGTAAATTGCATTCTAGAGCCGAAGATCGGAAATGGCAGTAACCCTGCATTGAAGATTGATAGCAGACCTTGCAGTTTGAAATAATGAAAAAGTTTGATGTTTGCGGTTGTTTTTTGAGGGAAGTTGTTCTCAATTAAGGGTGTTGGGTATGTGTAAGAAATTCAGTACTTGGCCTAATAAAGTTTCTCTCACAATTGCAATGAAAGCTCATTAGATCTAAAAATCATGAGCTTTTGGAAAATGGATATGGCTCGTAGAGGTTTGTTGCAAGCTTACCCAGGCTACTAGTGTGCAAAACCAGGATGAGTTGGTTCTAGTACAGATTTTCTTTGTTTGACCTTAATAACTGTTGAGACAATAAAATGCAAATTCTGTAAAGCAAATGTGGATCTTCTTTGATCTCATTTATTCTATTAGCTACAGGAGATTTGGTGTTCCATGATTCATGGGAAGAGGTTTTTAATGATCTAAAAAAAAAAAAACAAAAAACAAATTTCCAGTTCTAGCATATAAATGTAGTATATTGGGGGTTTTCTTCTTTTGCACACTGGTGATAACATAAAGCATTTATATTTCATTGTGTGTTTGCTTGGGAGCTGCTGCATCTGTGAGTAGATATGAGTGTGTTTTGCTTAAAATAAGCATTGAGATCCTTCTTCCTTAAAATAGTGCCTGTTGCTTATAATTTCTGAAAAGTGAACTGTATAAACTTGAGTCACGTGGATTGCATAAGCTCATGTTCAGGGTTTGCTGTTGACAAAAATTACTCCTGCTGATAAGACTGCATGTTTTTTGTTTTTCATGCTTCCACAAGCAAGAGAGAAATGTGTCTGATCAGCTCTAAATACTTTTTCGTTTTAATAATCCTTATTTGTCAAAAAAGTTGGGAATTTTTAGCCCCATTTATCATGGTTTAACTCCAGCTGACAACTTAAGTGCCATGCAGCCACTGGCTCCCTTTTCTCCCCCTGTGGGATATGGAGGAGAATCAGAAAAAGGTAAAACCTGTGGGTTGAGGTAAGAACAGTTTTAATAGTTGAAATTAGGTAAAATATAACAATAACTGTGTGAAAGGAGAGAGGAATAAAACCCAAGAAAGACAAGTGATGCACAGTACAATTGTCTACCACCCATTGACTGATGCCCAGCCTGTCTCCAAGCAGCTATCCGTGGCTCCCAGCTAACTCTCAGCAGTTTATACACTGGGCATGATGTGCTGTGGTATGGGATGCCCCTTTAACTACTTTGAGTCAGATGTCCTGTCTCCTTTCCCTCCTGCTTCTTGTGCTCCTCCTTACTGGCAGAGCATGAGAGGTTCAAAAGTCTTAATTTAGGGTAAGCACTACTTAGTAACAACTAAAACATTGGTGTGAAATCAACATTATTCCTATACTAAATCCAAAACATGGCACTGCAGTAGCTACTGGAAGGAAAATTAACTATCCCAGCCAAAACCAGGACACCACTGTTAGTAACCATTCTACAGACTGAAAAAACTGCTTACTGTAATGTTAAAATCCTACATTAGTGAAATAATTACACTCATAAGTTATGTTTAATATAAGACTGGACTACCACTGGAGAGTAGTGTCTCCATTGCTATAGTTGCATGTTTCTGTTGCATAACTTGTTCCTCAACATCAGCAGTCAAAGCACCACATGGTTGCTTTTCCCAGTGCATTGCTGAAAACTGGTCCATTACCATGAATACATATTTCTTGGTACTGACATGGTGAGGACAAGAAGCAACCATTGCAGGGGTTTGAGATTGCCAGAATGTCCATTTCAGCAGCAGCACAGTCAAACTGATGGAAGCAATGAAAATGTGAAGCTAGTCCTTAATTTTTTTTATTTATTTATTTTCCTCTGGATATACATACAGAACAGTGTACATAGAGACGTAGCTATGTCATATTTGGCATACCTATGGCTTTTTATACATCATCTTACAAGAATGAACAGGTATTTCTTTCTGCTTCCGCAGTCCTTTGGGAATGTGCACTGTGTTCTTGTTCTGGTATCAGTAACTGTTTGATCTGTCTTTAAAACTTAATCTCTGATCTAAGTTGTTTCTGCTGATAGCTGATTTATATTATCTAAGGGCCTGAATGGAAACTTGAGTAACGTATCTCTGGCTTCTGGCAGGCTGAAAACAGAGCAGTTTCTACACCTCACTTGAAAAATATGTCTGACAGGATATCTGAGAGTAAGAAATACTTTTTTGCAGAGACCCAGATTTCTTTTTGTATTAGCAGAATGTTTTTTCAGCTTTTCATTTCAGATGCGTTACGAGGTGTACTGTGATAGTTTGTAGGCAAATTTAAGCTTTCTCATAAAGCAAAATCTCTTCTGACAGGTCCTTCAGCATAGTCTAGGACTGAACTCCTCAATCTACAGCTATTTGTACTGACTTGCTGAGAATGAGAACAAGATTAATCAATACCATGTAGTTTGAGGTTTGAACGCTCAAGACAACGCTAGCTTTATCATTTTCTTTCTTGAATAGGAAATTAAAAGCAAATGCAGGAGTTAGAAAATAGACACGTAAATATATATTTTCAGTGTCAGCTAAATGACAGTAAAAGAGAATGCTTCTCTGTAAATCTTTCAGACTGTTGTATAGGTTCTCCCTTTTCTCTTAAAAATCTAATACTGTGTTCATAATCCAAATGGAAGATCTCCTAGGCGTTAGTGGGAAATCCCTTGAATCACTGTATGGAAATGCCCTGAGATATGACTAGGTCATACAAAGGAACTTGCTAAGCTCAAGTTCCTTAGTTGTTAATGTTCTTTGCAGAGGTCTTCCTAGCAAACAGACTGGAAGAATTAGAACTTAATAAAGGGAGTTCTGCCATATAGTATAATGCCCTACAGAAAGACACATGAAGTTACATATGCTTACTTGACTGTGTCTGAATGAACAATAATCATGATGACCTTTAAGACTCTGATAATAGGATATATGGGATGGATTGCTCTTTCTTCCAGTATTAGAAGCGTGCTGCTGGTCATAGCCTTAAGTAAAAACTTTTATATGTTGTAAGGAAACAAATGTGCTGAGAATTCATCTTAAAATTTTGTTCTCTTTGCAATCTACAGCTTGCAGTAGCTGATTGCAGGCTACTGCCGTTGCCTTTATCTCAGCTAATTTCCGTTAATACTCTCAAGTCTGTGTTGGATTCTTTCTTTTTTTTTTTTTCAGTTCTGATGTCCACATCTCTTCCCCTCCTCCCCTCCTCCTTAGGACAGTCTTCAGAATGTGATCTTAAACCTCTTAATATGTCTCTTTAACCAGATACGCAAATGGCTTAAGAACTGTACTGTTTGTGAATTAGCAAACTCAGAGCAGGATTGGTGGCAGCCCAATGAAATCTTGTAATTATAAAAGCCTTATTTTTGCGTTTTCATTACAACTATGAAACTAAAATACAGTAGCCTTGGATGTACTTAAGCTTGTGCCAGAGGAAGGATAGTAAAAAATAGTAATGTACATATTATTGGCTGTTAATCACAGAAAAAAGACATAATGTCAGTTTGAATTTGCAAAACTGGAAGGATTTACAGGAAGAAGTAGATAGCATCAGGAGGGAATGCTACCACTCTTTACTTCCAGTGTTTGAAATGGATTTTCAGTATTACTTGACGTATGGTTGTAGCATTGTATTCAAAGGAGTCTTGTCTTAACTTGGTAAATCTGACTGGTTTATAACTTTTTTTTTTTCTCCCTTGGGTTTTGAGTTTTTTTTTTCTACTCAGCTTCTGCAGCCTGTCTCAGTAGTTGGAAACATGACATACAGACACTGATTCAATTTGGCATTTCACATATTATGATCTTCACTTTTTTAATGTTACCTATTTTCATCCTGGCTTTAAAATCTGGATTACAGGAACCTCCTATTTATGATACTGTGTTCTGAAATGAAATGTTTGGTGAATGCTTGTGTTACTTCTTCACATTGAAATTCTTGAAGTACAGAACAATAATGATGCAATGTGTGAATACAAAAAAGTTTTAATGAAAATGGTGTGGTTTCAAGTTTGATGCAGTTTATTTTTGTGTTACACTGTAGGTCTGTCAAATGGTTTTGGAGATGGAAGTAAAGAGAGAGCATTAGATGATACTCCTGGAAGAAAAGTTGAACCTCGTCGTCGCTGTGCATCAGAATCTAGTATTTCATCTAGTAACAGTCTTTTGTGTAACACAAGGTAAAACTGCAAATCTGAAATACAGTTTGAGACTGAAAATGCCAGTTTTCTGTATTGCTTGTGACCCACATTGGAGGATGGCAGAAATTTTAGAAAAAAGGAGTACATGTCGATTTTCTCAGTTGTGTGTCAAATCAGAGACACCTTTCAGGTTTGCTGGGACTCTTCTGTTGAACTCCCCTTATTGCAGATTTAGGCAGTTAAGTTTTATACTTGACTTTGCTTCTCTTGCTCTGTATAGATGCATACACATTTGTGCATATAGTGTCTTGTTTTACTTTCCTAATCCCAATCACTGAAAATAGATGTGTTTATTTCAATGAGGGGAGGGGAGAAGCAGTTTGCAGAGCAGAGCCTTGTACACAGGGAATGTAAATTCAGTAGCTGTGGAACTGCAGTTTATCAGTCTCTGGTTTGGAATACTGGCTGTTTACTGCAGTAATGATAGTAGCTGTATACCAACTATTGACCCTCTCTGTGAAGTCTGTTGCTAAAGACAGAACTGTCAAAATGGTCATCTCTGCCACCATTGATGAAATTTGATGAAATTATGATATCCATATCTTCCAAAAGCATGCTTATCTGTGCATGAAAGGTAGCAATGATCTCTAGTCCTAGGCTGTGAGGATGAGATATAACAGGAATACAGGGTCAATCTGTTAGGCAGGGGGGAAAAGGAAGATTTTATTCATGTGTTGAAGATTGGTATTGAACTGTTTAAGGGTGTTAGCTCACTCATGTTAAACAGGCTTTCAGAAACAAAGACAATTTAATATTGTATCTCTTATAAACGTGGTATATTGAGGATTTGATCTCGTAGATTTGATTTCTGTTCAGACTCTGTGCTGTCTTAGAGAAAACTCAAGTGCGCAGGTAACATTTCCTGTTTTATGTATAGATACTCTGCAATTGAAAGACATGAATTTGTAGTGAAAAATTAAATAGAAAATAGTCATGTTTCCTATATAGTAGAACTGTTTCCTCTGAGCAAAGGGAGTATGTTCTCAATTGGCCAGTATCTACTCTTAACACTGGAGACAAAACAGCTTATCTTACTTGTGCATATATAATCTGTACAGCAGCTGAGGTGCAGTTTCATACTGTCTTTTGCTGTTAACCAGGCAATTCTGTTCATGAATATATCTGGGATTGTAGTTTTATGTTGTTTTTTTTACATAAAATTTGTTAGAGCTTGCTGCTCTGATTTTACTGTGTACTGATGAATTTTAAATGCTCCTTTGAAGTCTTGAGTTATAGTGAACCATGTTAATTACAAAGTAATGGTTTTAATATTTATACTTTTGTAGTTTCAGCCTACCGAAGTGTGGTAAAGGTAAACCTGCACTTACACGAAGGCATACACTGGAAGACCGAAGTGAATTAATATCATGCATTGAAAATGGAAACTATGCCAAAGCAGCAAGAATTGCAGCTGGTAACTATAAGTAACTGTATTCTTTGTGATATTGTATAATAATAAATCTGTCCATTTATTTGACAGATTCTAACATTCTGATTTTTGCTGGTGAAATAACATCGAGCATTCTGAAAGTGGTGTTGATAGCATTGCAGAAATTACTGGTTTCTGCTTTTGACTCAAAGATTTTGAAGAGAAAATAGTACCTGATCCTTTATTATTTTTATTATTATTAATAAGTGGCATTTAAAGTGATCAAGCTCCTTTAGTAATACAAGCAAAATTTTACTTAAAGTACTGTTTGTGGTTCTCTCAATAATTTTCTTCATTGGAATGTTTGGTGTAGAATTTAGTCTTCAGATACTGTTCTGCATAAACATGTTGGCAGACAGGTAAGACATAGTCTGCTTTGATTAAGGAAAAATTTGAAATTGGAAAGAAGTGTAAATTTCTAGCAATGTAGAGGATAGTAAGTTGCCACATTGTAGGAAATAACTACATTCTGTTGATAAGTTTTCCACCTGTTTCAGTATTTTAATTGCATGATAGGATTTAAGTAGGTCATCTCTTCCGTAAGTAGAGCTGTCTTCCTGTAATGCAATGCTCCCACACTGAAGTTAGGCGTCAGCCTTGTAAGCGTGTAGCATGTAGCAGGCCTGTCTTTAGTTTCTGACCTTACAGCTCTTCACCCCTCATGCTGGGTGTTCCTTGTTCAGGGACTCTTCTGTGTGTTTCTGGTGGTTTTGTCTGACTGTTTATTTGCCTTTGTTCTTTCGACCCCAAATGATCAGTTTTGTTTTTCTTGCAGCTAATTGTTTTCAGCTACTGCTTCATTACTCTCACGTTTAGGATCTTTATTATCTGTATGGTAATCTCTTACATAGGGCTTTACCTTTTCCACTTTCTGTTCTGGGTATTCTTACATTTAGCACTTTCCACTTAGAATTCCTATACTTATTGTTTTCAGAATTCTTGATCCCTCTTAATTCTGTTCTCAGGTACATTCTGTAGCCACCTATAAGGAGGAGCAGATGATGTTTAACAGCACAGGCCCATACTAGCTACTGTGAAGAAAATTAACTCTATCCCAGGCAAAACCAACACATGATTATAGATCAAAAATAAATTGAATTGATTTAGCCTATGCCTGAGAATTGCCCTATAATACATTGTGGAGAATGACCTTTCTGTTTTTTTGTAATCACCTGAAGCACCTTTTCCTTGCTATTTCTGTTCTTAAAAGGTCTGAAACCACTTTTTTTCCTGTACTTTTTTTTTTTTTTGTGATGTTGAGGCAGAACTTAATATCTGCATGCCCGTTTCATTGTAAATAAGCACTGCCCATTTTAAATGGGAGCAGGTGCGGAAGAATTGAGGAAGAAATCATATTTTGGCAAGTAGAGAGTTACTCCTATCAAGTATTGCCTTACTGCTAAAAAAACCTGAGACTGCCACCTTTGAACTGTATCTCAGTACCACTTTTCCCTGTACAAGAAGTGCCACCTCATCTTTACAGCCTGTGAACTTCCAGTGTCTTCTTCCTACTTTTTCCAATTACATCTTGATGGGATAACTTGCTGTCTTCCACCCAATCTCTTGACCATATCACTATGTGTGTAGGGGCCAATTGCAGTTCTGGTTGACTGAAAGTCTTTAAAACTCTCTCATGCTTCAGTCCAGTGGTGACAACAGAGAAGAAAATGGCGGATTCTGGTAGAAGCAAGAAGTAATATAAACTCAGTTCTCTGTTGCCTCCTGAGAAGGAAGAAACCAGCAGCTGATTCCTTGCCACCCTGTTTGTCTTTCTGACTTTGCTGCAGGAAAGGGCTGGGCAAAGAGACAGGCCAATTAAATATAAATAAATGAATAAAAATTAAAATGCAGAATGGAATTTCTGCGTAAGAGTAGAAAGGTATACCGGACAGGCATTGTAAGTTACCAGGTGCTAGTCCTATTATGGTATCTAACACTTTGGAAACACACCACGCAACTCGAATCTTCAGGTACCATCATGGCTTTGACAGGATTGTCGTAGTTTCAAAAGACCCTGGTTGTTTGAAGTACCACAACTTTGTTTTCTTTTGAGCTTTTTTCAAAGGGAAAGGAATATTAGAAGGTGGCAAACACTGGCTTTTTGAAAATTAAGGTGGTTTAAGATACGCTGTTTCCAGAGGTGTCTGAAAAATCAGTTCTTTAGGCTTAGATTAAAGTATTAGTATCATTTAAAGAGCTATTTTGAATGTATCTACTTTTTATCGCTATTTTATGTGTGCATGGAAAGTGGTTTTCATATTTGGATTCTAATGATCATGAGATATTGATGACAAGTGCAGAAGATTGGTCAGAGATTTCATTCTTTAACATTTTAATATTATATTTAATTATTATTTGTTCTTAGAAGTTGGGCATAGCAGTATGTGGATTTCAAGTGATGCTGCAACATCTGTTCTTGAGCCTCTCAAAGTAGTATGGGCCAAATGCAGTGGATATCCCTCTTACCCAGCTCTGGTAAGTATGCTGCTTCTCATCAGTATGCTAGTGATACTGTTTCTGGTCTGGAAACACTGATGTGTGAACTTAAGCCAGTTGATAAATTCCCATTCAGGTTGAATAAAGGTGGATTATTCTGCTGTCTTAACTGCATTATTTGTAAAGTTACTGCAATATGAGATGTTGAGTCAATAATTACTTCCCTACCCTTCATCTGAGATGTGTAATGCTTGTTGTGGTTTAACCCCGGTCAACAGCTAAGGCCCACACAGGTGCTTATTAACCCCTCCCCTTAGTGGGATGGTGGAGAGAACTGGAAGGGTAGAAGTGAGGAAACTCCTGTGTTGAGACAAAGACAGTTTAACAGGTGAAGCAAAAGCCATGTGTGCAAGCAAAGCAAAACAAGGCGTTCATTCACCAGTTCGCATGGCAGGCAGATGTTCAGCCATCTCTAAGACAGCAGGGCTCCATCACACATAAGGGTTACTTGGAAAGACAGACACCATCACTCCCAGTGTCCTGTCCTTCATTGTTCCCCCTGCTTTATATGCTGAGCATGACATGATATGACGTGGGATATCCTTTTGGTCAGTTGGGGTCATCTGTCCTGGCTGTGTCCCTTCCCAGCTCCTTGTGCACCCCCAGCCTGCTCGTGGGGGGGCTGGTGTGAGGAGCAGAAGAGGCCTTGGCTTTGTGTAGGCACTGCTCAGCAGCAACAAAAACATCCCTGTGTTATCAACACTGTTTACAGCACAGATCCAAAACAAGAGACCCATACCAGCCACTATGAAGAAAATTAACTCCAGCCAAAACCGGCACATGTGTCTTGGTAGTCTTTGTTTCTGCAGTATATATTACTGTTTTAAAGTATCTACTGAATAATCATTTGACAGACATCTTGTTGGTATTGGAGCCATAAGATATTTTCTGTTGCAAAATGAGTATAGAAATACTCTGATTCTGCAGTTCATTAAAGAAACAGAAAGCTTGCTATCTTCAGAATAAATTGAACGATTGTGTCCAGTTGTGAATGTCATGCTGGAAACTGAAAGCTATTGTGCCTGGGTTATTTTAGGAGAAATAGAGAGTTCTATTTACATTAAAGCTTGCGGAGAAATGTTGGTAAAGTGTTTAGCTTCAGGTGTTTGGAGTTACAGAAATAGTGCATACACTGGCTTGATTTCTCTAATAGACTGGACAGTTACGACTTTTAATATGTGTGTGCTGGGAACATCAGGAAATGCTGGGAACATCAGGAAATGTAGTTGTACAGAGTCAGGTTAAAACCTGTGGGGTGAGATTTAGAGCACTTCAGTGCTCTCAGTTTGTGACTAACACTCTTGGGTCATGCTGAAAATTTAATGATTTGGCTGTGTTTTGAATGGTGTTAGCACTTTAGTATTAGATTTTAGTTGATCATGACTGAAGGTCCCCTTTTCTGAGTACTCCTTTGTGTCAGCACTGGTGTTTCTCTTGTGTGTGATGAGTTGATCAGGGAATTAAACCTCAGTCAAGAGAAGAAAGTTCTGTTCTCTACAAACTCTCCACAGTGTTACTTTCTGTTGATTTAATTCCCATAATCAGTTTACCATGGTTTAAGATGGGTGCCAGTTTGGATGACAGAAAAAAAAAAAGGAAGTTTGGAGAGTAGGAGGTGGGTGGAACAAATGTGGAGTAACATGGCTCCTCTTTGGTGGAAGCTGAGCACTTGATTATGCTGTGATCTGCCTACAAAGGAGTTTTTCCATTAGCGTGATTATTAGTTCAATGTTAGCGGCATCTTCCACCCTCCTCTAACCTTTCTTTAAAAAGAATTTGTAACTGTAACTCCATGTTTTGCTAAAAATTGAGTCATTAAATTGGATATGCAAGATATTTGGAAATGACTTCAGATATCTTTGGGGGGGGGGGGTGCAGGTCCCTTTTTAAGGGTGTTTTGCTCCATTTTTGAGTATGGGGTTTGTACTTTGCAGAAACAAATATTTATACCTTAACTTGTTTCTTTAACTTGTAAGCTTGTTTCTTGTAAGCTTGTTTCTTTAACTTGTAAGCTTGTTTCTTGTAAGCTTGTTTCTTAACTTGTAAGCTTGTTTCTTTAAGGTGTCTGAAATTCAAATCCCCAAATTTGTGGTAGAGGCAGGTTTTTCAGTTAAATCTACTGCTGTGCCTCCAATATACCTGTTCAGTGTATGTCAGAAAGTTACGTGTGTACAACAAAGCCAATTTATATGCAGTAGCTGCTCAGTTTATGATTATTTTCCCCTTGACTATTTGTAATATGTCCTTAAATGATGTAGTTTAAAAAATCAGGAACTGTCATTTATTCTCTTTCATAGATTATTGATCCTAAGATGCCTCGTGTTGCTGGCCATCACAACGGTGTTACTATACCAGTGCCACCTCTGGATGTACTGAAAATTGGAGAACAAATGCAGACCAAATCTGATGAGAAACTGTTTTTAGTGCTATTTTTTGACAATAAAAGAAGTTGGTATGTTATTGAAATGTATTGTTTGATGTAGTGACTTAAAATTTTAAAAGCGTGTACCTTTATCCTTAAAGAATTGAGACATTATTGTTCCATGGATATCTTTCCTACAGAAGTATCAACTGTAAAGTAAAAATTTCATATTTGAGTCTGTTCTTTGACCAAGGTATATTGTTAATGAAAGATTCCTTTTTATGGTCAGTTTGGAAGAAAATAATATAAGTAGTTAAATACTCTTTTGGTTTGATACACAAGCTGTTTTAACTTACCGACCCAATAAAATTGCTTCTTTGGCTAAACAGGTTTTTTAAAGGTAAAAATCTGTATCAGCCTTCATCATTGCTTCCCAAATGACACCACTTCTCCCCCCCCCCAGTCTGCTCAAGTGCATTTTCTCAAAATTCTTAACCTCTAAAGTCCTTGTAAAGTCCTTTATTAACACTCTCATTTGAAGTTCTTGACCCTTTTAAATCTTTTTCTTGAGACCTTTCCTTCTTCAGTTTCTTTCAGTATCAGGAATATGCTGTGTGAAGCCTGAAGGGATAATTTAGACAATAAAACACTGTTTCACATGTGCTGTCTTTTTTTTGTTGCTGCTGTTTCCGTTTTTGAGTGTGTGTTTGTTTGGGTTTGTTGATTTAGGTTTTTCCCCCTCCAGATACGGAAGCTTTTCATCAACTCTCTTCCCTTCATCAAATTATATATTTCATTCCTGTGTTCTTAATCTCTCTTCAATCTTTGTTTCCACACAGATCAAGCTAGCTTTAAATCTTTTTATATCTGTTTTATTCTTGAATTTGTTTACAACTTCAAATACCATCTTCCTCTCTTTAGCTGATGAAATGTCTAGTAATGCTGCTGCTTCCCCGACTGTCCCCAGTACGCCAACACCTAAATAATTTCTTGTCTGAGGTTTGCTTTTCTGTCCCCATAGGGCCTTTAGCATAATCAGTATTCTTTGGCTTGTTCTTTTTTTTTTTTATTAATTAGTACTTTTTAATGATCTTTCTTGTTCAGTTGTGCAGGATTCTACGAAATTCTTCATTCTTCTGCCTTTGTTCATGGAGATCATCCAAATTTAAACATATTTAGTATTCTGTTTCTCATTATTCTCTTCCTGGTATCACAAGTGTAATGCATGCTCTCCCTTAGCCACTTTCTTAATGGTTGCTGTGTTTGCTACTTGATCTTGGGAGTCCTCTGCACCTTAAACCTGTCTGATTCATTGCCATATGTAGGTGGTTCTAAATCTTGCAAATACTATGCAGAGCTGTCTCTAATGGATACTCAGCATAGATGGACAGGAAAGGCTAAATACTCTTCCAGCCCCTTTCACCTCCTCCCCTCCCACTACTTTTTTTGGTAATGGTTCTTTTATTCTCATTATTTTGACCATTTTGGCACTCATCACTCTGAACTCGTGTTTTGTCTCTCCTACTCCTGAACCCACATGTATGATTTTCATTCACTTACAGGGTCATCTTCAGTCCATGATACCAGCTTCTATCACCTATGGATTACCTTTTCAAATAGTCATATTTGTTTCTTTGAGACATGCATCTGAAGGATTTGCCAAGCTTTCTGTTAAAAATACCTTCTTTGAAACTTCCCTCTGATCTGTAGCAAAACTTACAATTAGACTGCTGCTTACCGTGCTGATGTTACTGTTATGTACTGTTCTGTCTGTGTCCTTGTACTGACTCTTTACGTTATTTTGGTTTCAGTGTGTGTGTGCTCAGTACAATAGGGTTGTAGTTTAGAGTGCTTTACTAAAAAATAGTATTTCAAGAGACAGTTTTATTGGGTAAAATATAAGCAACCTCTTTGAATAAAATGTTTTATATCAGCCTTTACTGTCTCATTTGCGGTTAGTTTGGCTTCAAATGGGCTCCCAAACTGAAGTTTTTTGAACAGAAACACGGTTTATGCCATTTACAAGGCTGCAATTGCAGGCTACAATAACATATTTCTAATAGATACTCACTAGTTTACCTAATTTTTGTTTTTCTTAAGTTACCTTACCTGTAACTTAAGAAAATAGGGTTAAAATAAACATTTATGGAAATGGAAGTAAATTTACTTCATACTTCTTGATTAAACATGTAGAAAGCTTTTCCTTTAACTAGAAGGATGGAGTGCAGAGATTTTTTTTCATTATCAGTTCTCTATGCCCAGTAATTAGTGGCACTTACAGAGCTTAAAACAGGAAAGTACTCTGAATTAAATTAAAAGTTAGTAGGATTTCATGATGCAGGGTAAAAGCATACTAAGCAGAACTTCCGTAACAGTTTAGCTTTCATCATAAATCCAAATTGAGATGTCTTAAGGCAAAAAGACAAAAATTAATCATCTGCAAATTCCTGGTAATAATGAAAGTGACAGAATGAACATAATACTGTGTCAGGTTAGTCTTGTGCTTTGTTCATTGTTACATCCTTCTGCCTGTACTTACACTGCATCAGTATTTCATGGTATTTTTTTTTTCAGTTCACACTTAACAGCAATCATTAACTATCATTGAATTGCAGTGTATTAGTTGTTTTATGGAAGAGGCTTAATATCTCGTGTTCTTAAAATACTTAAGGCAAGTAAGTACTGTCTTTAAAGGAATTTTATAACTTTATTGAAGATGGTGAAAGCCGATCTGTTATACGAAAAAAGCAATATAGCAGCCCTGACATTTCTGAACAAACTTTTTTCTTTCACTCCATATTTAACATAATTATTTTACACTTTGTTACAGGCAGTGGCTTCCCAAATCCAAAATGGTTCCCCTTGGAATAGATGAGACCATAGACAAGTTAAAAATGATGGAAGGACGTAACTCAAGCATACGAAAGGCAGTAAGAATTGCTTTTGATCGTGCTATGAATCACCTGAGTCGAGTCCATGGAGAACCAGTCAGTGACTTCAGTGATATTGACTAACAGAGATTCTACCAAGGCGTGAAACATACCACACAGACTTGAACTCTACTAATGAACCTCTTTGTCTAAAAGAATGTATTGAAGTTACAACCCCTTAATTGTTGGTTCAGTGGCTGAGTTCTGCAAACTTGAAGTAGTCGAATAAATCTCCTAAATCACCATTGCCATATTGATTAATGATTTTACCATGTTGTAGTTTGGAGGATTTTCCACTAAACCTATTAAAATGTCTTGTTCATAGTGTTCATAATTGTACATAAATGTATATTCAACACTTAACTTATTCTGATTTTAGAAGTAGCTCTTTAATTCCTTTTTTAATTTTACTGGGGAGGGAGCTGGTTTTTGTTTCTGTGCTTTTTACTTTTCTTTCTTTCTTTCTGAGGTTAAGTTACCTAAGCACCATCTTCCAGCTGAAGGTGTTTAGTGAGTCTTCAAGCCTAATATCAAAATGGCATCAAATATATGTTTGCCTAAATCATATACAATATGGTGCTGCTTTGTATCATTTCTTCCTTGGTCTGTAGCTTCTGAAAAAGACTTCTGAATGTTTGTGTAAATCATTGCTCTTTGCACAAAGTACCACATATTTAAGATTGATGTAAATTTACAATTACAAATATGTATTTTAAGAAAGGAAGTTGCATTATTTTGGAGGGTACTTTGTGAGAAAGGCATCAAAAAATATACTATGTACATCACTTGCAAATCACCAAAAACACTCCATTGTTGCCCAAAATAACTTGATTGTTTTTGTTTTAAACCTGGCTTAAAGCCTGCAAGCACATTATTTCTTTCAAAACCATATCCCATTTATCTCCCATTGGTTTAATTTTGTTGATATTTGTGCCTCCCTGTGTTTTATTTATTGTAGAAAATGTATTAATTTGCTTTATAATGAAAAATAAAATTGACAAATATATTGATACGCATTTTTATACAGGCACATGAGAAGACAACTTGGTTTGGGAGAAAAATGTATTGGAAATTGTATAAAAACTCGATGGTTTGTGTGTAATTCGGTTTTCTTGGTAAATTGTAATCTTCTGTTTCCAATGAGGGGATTTATGTAACTTTTAATTTAGAACACTTTGGTAGCAATAGAAACTTTGGATACATTTTTGTATGGTACATGTGATGTATATAGAATTAGTACTTTATTTTTATTTTTAAGAAGTAAAGCATTATGTTTGGGCAGGGGGAAGAAGGAGGGTGGGTTTCCAGAACTACATTTTTATATTAAAAAGAAAAAAAGTCAAGATATTGATTGTTGTAGCTACTTTATTCCTACCTTCACTGAGATACAGAATTTGTAACAATGAAAATGGCAAGGTATGTTTGCAATGTGATTTATAATGACTCCATTATTTATAAATGCACTGTGTTTGAACTCTTTTGCAGTGATACTTAAATACTGTACCAAGTTATATAATATGAAACACCAAATATAATGCATATGAATGCACGAAGTATTTATGCCCAGCTTTTTTATAAAGGATTAGCAAATACAGCAAAACCAATACTTTTTAAATCTTTTTTTTTTAAACTTCATTGAATAGCATACTTCATTGTTAAACCTGCTTGAATCTTTATTTTAAAGGGACAATTACTTTTTAAATAGTTTTTAATGTTTTTATTCTCTATTGTTTGTAATACCCCCTTAGAAGCTTGAAATAAAATTTCTTTCTCAACTATTAATTTTGTCCTGAATTTAGCCCCTGAGATTTTGCTGTAGTGCCCATTTTCTTACTCCATGACTGCGCTGGTACAGAGGCACTAGTTCAAGAACCTGATTGTTTTCTTGCTGTGACACGCAGTATTATCCTCGATGAGCCCTATGCATGGTTGGTATTGTAGCTAGCTGCACAACCTGAGACCAGTTCCCTATAAGGGACTCCTCTTATAATTAGAGGATGTTGTGTCAGAGATTAGTTGGATACATTTCACAAATGATCAAATAGTTTTCACAGTCTGGGCAGTAAGCACAGCTTTAGGGGAGTGGTGATGGCAGGTATCCTGTAAGGACTGACTGGGGCACGCTTCTGTGATGGAAGCAACAGCCACCTCAGGTGGAAAAATAAAACAAGTTCTGTGGTTTGTCTGAAGTAGAATATCTATATAATGACTTCAAGTATCTGCCAGATAACCACGCTCATCTTTGAAGGGATGGAGCTTAATTTGTGCGATACTGAAACAGTAGAACCATTTGTCATCTGTTAGGACTGCCTGTTAACAGTCTTCAAAAAAAAACAGCCTGCATCAGATTTTATTTCAGACTTATTCCATCAAATATACTGAAATTTGGTGTGTGTGAAACTGAATAATGATTCACAGCCTCATCCTGGCAGGCAGAGAAAATGGGGTTTTTTTTTGGATCTGTCAGGCCTTGCAAAGCTAAGATTGCAATTACAGTAGGAGTTGGAAGAAGATTTGGTACTTGTATGATGAGAATTTTGATACCTCTCAAGTATAAAATCACAGTTGAGTGTATACACAGCTGCAAAATGATCCTTTAGAAGGCTTCCCAAGTTCTCAGCTGCTTCTGATGGTAGCAACAGGAGAGGGAAAAACTATCTCCTTTTTTGAAAACAAGAGCAGAGCATTAATTATATTATTCTGTAGCAGGTTGTTTAATCAAGTCTCGGGATAAGCTTTCGTTTGAATTTTGCTCTGACTTGCAGGTTTCATTTTCTGGCTTTTATCTTTAGAGATAGCTCTGTCAATTCTTAGAGAAGGTGAATTTGCTGCCTTGATCTTACAGGTGCACTTCAGAGAATTCTGAGCTGGAAAACTTCACTGATTAAAAGAATCTGTTAAGCATCCTGACAAACCAGACTGCATGTTCTTTTGATGAAACTGGCATGAAAAGCTGTGCTGTTTTTCTTTTATGTATGTGATATTAACTGTCCTGGGAAGTCCTCCCAAATGCTGGCTGAGAGGAGCTTGCAGCAGTGGCTATGGCTGTTGTCATGCTGTCGCATTCCGAATCTCTTCAGATTAGGTAAAGTCTGAAATGATTTCTAATAGTTGTCAGTTTTCAGTGTGACCTGTGTGTTTTTAAGGGATTTCTTCCCTATTTGGGAAAGGAAATCCAAGCTCTAAAACTGCTTTATTTCCAAATTCTAGGTCCTAACCAGGTACAAGTAGAAAGAGGACGTGTATAGCAGAATGTGCTTCACCGCATTTCTAGATCGAGCTCTTCTATGACACCAGTAGTAACTGTAAAACAATCATGGAGTGGAAATTACTATTTTAATGAAAGGAAAAAAAAGGGCAACACCGCATCGTACCTCGCTGATTTCTTGGGGAGTGTTACAGCAGTAACTACAGGGTGTAGATTTGCATATGCACTATTCCATTCTGGTATAATCATTTCCTGCTAATGAAGTGTCAGAGACATGGATCAGAAGCTGAAACTTAAGTTAAAATCTGTCATCTCTTGTGTTAAAATGTGAGGAATCATGTTATAAATATTTAGGAAAAAAAAGTTGGTAGGGAATGAAAAGCAAAACCTGCAGAAGTTTGTTACCAAACTTCATTATTTTTGAATGTTTCCGGATTGTGATTTTGTATTTTTACACTAGAGGGAGCAATACACACAGACCATCAACATTCACAAAATAAATACTTCATGCTTTCTTTTCAAAGTGCTAGTAAAACTTTTTGCTGGCAAACAGTCTTATCTGCTTCTAGTATTTGTAATCAATCAAAAGTAGCGTTCTCTGACGTATCTACAAGTGGGCCCTTTGGAGGATACTTATTTTTAGCTCTGGAGTTAATACGTGGAACAACTCTGGATTTTCCAGCTCTCTTTGTGTCTAATTGCTACTGACGGGTAAGTTTTAACACTGTCTCATTTAGCTGTTCATTTTCTTTCCACAGGTTGTGTATTCTATGGCTGCATTTGGTAGAAAATTAGAAAATGACTCTGAGCTGCTTTTTGCACATCAAGGCACACAGCAATTACCACCAAAAATACTTGGGTCTGGAGGTGAGGGTTTGAGATGTGACAGTTTCTTACCCTGCAGGCTGATGAAGGAAGGATGTCTTTGAGAGCAAGCACAAGGAAATTGAATAAACTTATGTGTGATTGTAACACAAATACAGAAGAGAAATGCAAATGGAGGAAGCATTTACCATCCACATTCTACTTACCACCTTTGGTCAGCTTGTTTACATTTCTGTATGATTCAGTTATGACTTAGCTATTTGTCAGTTCTTCCTTGAAAGATTTATTTCTTCTAAAATTCTTACAAGGTAGAAAAGAGTAAATTCAGTCTAACAAAATATGCTTTCAAAATACAATTAAGTTGATAAGCTTGGTTTAAATCTTTCTGGAAATGGGCATTTGATGGGAAGGGGCTGTAAATACATTTTTATCTGCCTGGTTATCCATCTTGCTTACCTGCACACAGAAGCTGCTGTCAAATCTCTGCCGGTCAGGGAGGAAAATGCGAGATGCCAGCAGCTGTGCTTCTAACTGCAAGGTTATTTAAGATCCTTTTCCGTTGTTTCCATAGTGTTAAAAATCTAACACAGCAGTCACCCTGTTCTATCTTATGCTGGTACTATGTGGAGAGAGGGGGCAGGATAAGGTGTTTAGGGGTGGGATTTTTTTTCTTTTTAATTTAAAGTTAAACCATAAGATTCTAACATTAAACCCAGTGATGCTGTGTGTGTCTTAGGAAAGAATCCTCTGGTCAAACTGCTGCTTTCCTGCCTCTGTTTTCACCATTCCTCCAAGCTCAGCTCGGTTTTTGCTCATGTGTTTTGATGTCTTTGCTGCCACAGGTCAGCACTGCCAGCAGACAAGGGGAGTCTCAGCTTCCTGATTTAATATCGGAGTGTACGAGAGGTCTGGGGTAATGTGAATAGGTTCCTTATCTGGTCTTTGCTCCTCTTTATACAGTGAGCATAAATATTGATCCTACTTCCCATCTCTTCCATTAATCTTTTTAGCATATTTTTGGTCTTTCCTAAGCTGTCTGGAGCCATTTTCCAGCATGAAGGGCTTCACTGTGAGAAGCATACTCTCTCTTCAACTTCCCTGCCAACAGCCCCCAGTAACAAACACTTGTTTTAGCCTAAAATGGTGAATTAGGAGAGCTGACATAATCTTCCTTATCTGTGTTCGGCTATCGTGTCCTTCACTTCTCCACACTTTGCTGTATGAGCATGGGAATTTTCACAGAAAAGGTTTATCTAAATGCATGGAAAATACAAGGAGGACAAAGGAAGATTTCTATTTGTCATGAGAAAATAGTTGCTAATAGATGGTACGATGATGATGAGGGATTAGAGTTGTTTTGATTGATTGCTTTGTTCTTCACAGAGAGTTGTTTTGAGATTGACAGTAATTTTTTTCATGCAGTTAGTCCTTGATAAAAATAAGTTGATTGTATCTTTCTAATTCCTTAGAGCTGTAGTAGATCGATGTTCATGCTCAAGTAGATGGAAAACTATGTTAGTAACTTCTGCCAATAATCAATGAGGAACTATAGGAAAAACAGCATTTTTTGCATGGACTCGTGAAGGACTTTGGGGCTTTCTAAAGAACTGGAGATGTGGTAAAGTAGCATTCTCATTTAAACAGGCATTTGGAGAACTGTCTACCAGTTTTGCTGAAGAAGAAGCCACTGCAAGGATATGGTGAGAGTAGCAATGGTGGGCGCAATTTAGGTGGAAAGGTAACAGCTGAAGGATAGGCAGAAAGACGGCAACAGTATTTTCCTCCTTTTCTACTTGGAAGGATACCAATTATATGGATTTATAATCAATTAAAGGTTGTGGAGAACTTAGTTAATTTCAAAATATTGCTTGTGCAGGATAGGGTAACAGTCCTAATCATGGATAAAAGGGGAAGTAACACTTGGAATTATTTTTGACGTCACTAATGCTTTTGAAGTTCTTCAGTAAGTTTTCTTAGGCAAACAAGAAAAATATCATCTGGGACAAACAGGTTTTTGGAAAACTGCTGCAATTCACAGGATTGTCAGTGGGCTTGAGGCGAAACTCAAGGAACAATTTCATTAGTCCACCTTTGGGGCTGCACATTGCTGAATAGTATTTAATATTTTCATGCTAAATAGCACTTCAAAACTCTTAAACTTCTGGTCTAGAATTTTTTTTTTTTTTTTTTTTTTTTATCTGTGATTTGAATGAACTTGCATTTTGCTTCAGTAGTTCTTTGGCTCATACTGGCTTCCTACTTGGTGTGACTTTTCTATGATATGGGCATCCCAAAATTAGTTTTTTATAGGATGACCTGTAGACTTCCCTGTAGTAGCCATAAAAACTGGTGCTTGAATACCAATAGGTCCTTTTTTTCTCCAGCACTGTGGGAACTTGGAAATAAAGTGATGTAATTTGTTCAAACCAGGACAAGATTATGTATTTGGGCTGCATTTCCTTCAGAGAGTGAATACCTGCATTAAAAGTGTCTTTTTTTAATTTTTTTTTTTTTTTTTCCTTTCAGTGGAAATAGTCATCACTGCAAAAGGCAAAATGACTTCTACAAGATAAGGAGAAAGCAAGTAAAACTACAGTCAGGTTATACATCGATCTAAATTACATGTCTTTTCTGTAACTTCCATATTTATGATGGTGAAACTGAGTAGTCCTTAATTTATATAATTTAGAAGAAAAATGAAATTGAAGTTACTCCTCTGCTCTTCTGCCAGGTGATGATTGTGAGGAGAATGTATACAAGATGCCAGTAAGATGGTGATGAAGCATGAAGATCGGTTTTCCAAATCAGCTTCATCAGCTATTCAGAACCAAGCTCATCTGATTTGTTGCGTAATTGTCTGCTGCTTTCCACAGATGTTTATTTTTTCAGAAATGTCTCATACAGTACTTGTCAGCAGGTGTTTCCAACTGAGAAAAATACGGGGCTTGGTTGTGTTGCTGATTGCATTAGAAAGCAGTCCTAACTTGTAACAAGAATGTTGCTCTAAAAGGGGATTTCTGCAGTGTAGAAAAAGGATTTTGGTAGCGTCTGACTGGAAGAAGAAAAGTGCTTATCCAGTTTTCATTGTATTCTAGAAACTCACAAAATGGTACGTTTTTCTCTGAGTTTCCACTGATCTCTTTTCAGTCAAAGAACTTTAAACAGACTACTTTATGGTATAAGATCTTTTAAAATTCCTATGTTTATCGTGAATGTATTTTATTAGTAGTTATTTAATACTTCAACTGCTGTAAAAACGTTAAGGTGTATGTAAATAAATTGCAGTTTTAGATTGTCTTTAATAGGTAATGAAATGTTTACAGTGTTTGATACTAAGTGGGATGGAACAGACCTGTGCATGGCTTCCTGTACACAATAGTTTCACCCAAATTCTCTGTGGTTGTTTTGAAGAAAAGAGTAATACTTTCAGCAAATACTTTCATACTTCCACAATGCATAAAGGCATCTCTTTAAGTGAATCCATCCCAGACTAATTCTTTCTTCCTAAGTGTTCTGAGATCTTACTCAGCTGGCAAATTAATCTGGATCAGAATAGGCTTCTCATTGAAGCAGTAAGGGTAGAGGCTATTTCCTAATTGTTAGGCTGCCCCATGACAGGCAAACATGACTTAATTTTGTCTTTTATACTAATTTTCATAAGTCTAATTTTACTATGAATGATTTTCCTCCTTTCCCCCCAGTTCATGGTTAAAATAAAGCCAGAATAAGTAATCAAAAATAGTGGTTCCCAAGATGAGAAAAGTAAGCATGCTGGGGTTTTTGTTTACTCGCCTTTTTGTTTACTTACTCTAACATTCTGTTTATTACTTCATAATATTTTGCATTCTTCCAAGGGTAGTTGTGGCGTTTATGCAAGGAATATCATTAAGAGGTATAAAAGCTCTGATTTCTTAAAATTGATATTTCAGATAAAAATATATAAACCAATATTGTATTTTTTTCTATTTTTCAGAAGGTCTTCTGCCATGGAGTGAAAAACACTTCTCATCTATATAAGCAGTAACAGAGAACTGTTAGCAGTTAGAAACGTTACTGAATTACTTGATTTATCACACTATGTTTGTCAACCAGGAAATACAAGAAAGTCAGATAAAACTGCCTTTATGCAGACTTAAACCAGTTGTTATTTTAAAAGTCCTGATCTCTAGGAAAGGAAGTGGGGGTTGCACGGAAAATGAGGGCAAAGTTCTCAAAGAGTCAGAATAATAAGAAAAAATAAGGTCAAAGACAATAGCAGCAAACAGTCTCATGACACCTCCTCCAAGAGCCTTGTATGCCAGAGGTCCTGCTCATGCTGCTGTCTCATTACTGCAATTGCTCAAAGTGTCTATCAAATATTCCATGCTTCATATAAGCTACTTGCATAAAATAAACCACTAGCGTTTTAACACCTCAGTAATAAAAGGTTTTGGCTCTGAAAACTCCAGTCTTGTTTTGCATTTAACATTCAGTACTTTCAGTAGTCTTAGTGTGATACTATCTTCTCTTGAGGTTACTAGAGTTGACAGTGATGTATTCAGTCCTAGGGTTAGGTATAGTTAACAAACTACACAAGTCTGGTTTATTACCTTTCTAAAAGTCTGAAGTTCATATTGACTCTTGTATTCAGATGTCTCTTTAATGTTAGCCATATGTGTGCAATAACTAGCCTTGGAAAGTCAAAAAACAGTTACAAAGCTGAAGATGAGCCTGCTTAGCTGTCTCATTTGCAGCAAGAGATGGTGTGACATCTGTGCAGTCCACTCAAGTGCGCTTGAGTTACCACTGTCTTTTCTGATCTTTATGGGGTCTGCTACAAAATTAATCCAGACACTATGGCTCTAAGTTTAGATGGCTTCTTTTTGATTAATTTGAATGCAAACTGGAGGGAAAACAGCTACAGAGCAAGACAAGGCAATACATGGCTTAGTGCTGCTGCAGCTGACGTAAGTTAGCTTGGGTAAAGTAGAAGCCTCTTGGTTGTGTCCTGATTTTGATTGGGATAGAGTTAATTATCAGTACCTAGTTGCTGGCAGGGTTTAAACTGGGATGGGTGGAAAACCTTTTAGTTTAAAAGACTGAGGAAAACCATGTATCTTAAAGGGCAATAAGAAAAAAAATCTTGGGGAAAAAAGGCTCCTAATTGGGATCAGATGGCCACGTGTTGGCCACAGACAGAACTGCCCAACAACCTATGGATACTGCCCATAGATGACAGCACAGGTGAAATCTCTACATCAGGTATGTAAGTCTCCAACAAAAAACATTAGCTGGGAGGGTCCCATACTTGAGTGAGGCATGAAGAACTAATCAATAGATTATCATGTGTACTTGATATGTGCCTAGACAGATGTGTGTGTGCCTGGTAATCTGAGGGTATTTATAGGGGAAAGGTATATAGAATCATAGAATACTTAGGGTTGGGAAGGACCTTAAAATCATCTAGTTCCAGCCCCCCTGGCATGGGCAGGGACACCTCCCACTAAATCATATCACCCAAGGCTCTGTCCAATATATGAAGGTACTTTTGATGATTCTTAAAGGGAAACACACTTCCTCTGCTTGTGTTCAGTTTTGTATGGTATTGCTTACCCTGCTGCCTGGGCTTCTGATCTCCTGCTTGCTCTTGATCTGGTATTGCCCTGTGCCCCACACCCTTGTGGGAGCTTGGCTCTACTTTAGATGGAGCAGAACGTAATAGGAAGTGGTGTTATCTCTGGCTAACAGATAAGGGAGTGAAGCAGAAACTCAGTGACTTCTCCAAGGACTGAGCTGAACACACTTCTGCCTCAACTGCCAAATTAAGGCTGTTTTTTTAATCAGCTGATGAATTAGAAACTTAATCACTCTTGACTCAGCCACTCAGTGAATTCTGTTAGGAAAAGAAATGTGGTGGGCTGACCCCAGCCAGCAGCGAAGCACCAGCACAGCCTGCTCCCTGTGGAATAGGGGAGGGCACAGGAAGAGTCAAAGTGGACAAACTTGTGGTTAAGCTAAAGACAGTTTAATAAGTGAATATGGAATATGCCTTTGGCCAGTTCAGTTCAACTGTCTTGGCTATGCCCCCTCCCAGCCTCTTGCCCAGCCCCAGCTTACTCACTTGAAGGGGCCGAGTGAAAACCTGAGAAGACCTTGATGCTGTGAATCACTGCTCAGCAGCAGCCAAAACACTGGTGTGTTATCAACGCTGTTTTAGTCACAAATCCATAACACAGCACTGTACAGGCTGTTGTCAAGAAAGTTAACTTCAGTCAAACCCAGTACAAAAATCTGGAGGTTTTTCACCTTTATTTCATCTTGCATCTTCATCAAGGGTCTTATTATGACAAAATATAAAGTTTATTTTTAAGGCAGAATTTCTCTAACTTCTTGTCAGAATAATCAATAATGCTGTAGTCAGAGCAATCCCATGGCATACGGGAGACTCGGATTTAAGGCCCTACTCTGAACTTGGGTAACTACCTGTGAATCCTCTGTGTCCCATTTACATCCTGTGGACAGTGAACTTGGGCTCCTGTTACTCCAACCGTTCATCCTGTAAATGGGAAGCCTTCTAAAGCAAGCCTTCTTGAAATGAATGTGCTCAATGAGAAATAAAAATTGTTTAAAACCAGTAATTTTATTGACAACTTTCTCATCAGAACAGTTATTTATCTCAGCCTCTTACCTACGCATAAATCTTGACCATCTCTACTCCTGTTCTGCAGATGTGAGGCACAATATAAACATTTTTTACAAGACAGATACTTATTGATCCTAATCTATTTATTGCTATATTGACTGCTGGTACAAGCTGTTCCCAGTATAGAGTCTATGCAGGTATGCCACAGAAGGATTGAAATAAATAGAAGTTCTTCTGTGCCTCCTGGGAATGCATTTGGTGACTACAAAAACAAACAATTAGTGCAAGTAGTTAAATGGTTTAAATTGATCTGTACTGTGTTTAAAGTTAAGGGGTTTTACCACTCTCTGCTTCTTCATTTAGAAACCATATTTCCATTTCTTTATGTGCTCATTGAAATAAGAACATTTTAACTTTCTATGCAAGTCCATTTTGTGCTGCTACATCCCTAGGCAAAATAGTGACATTGTCAAGTGTGATTCCTGAAATGTATGTTAAAGTAATAAAAATGTGTGTGAGGGGGAGAAGTCCTTTATTTAGGAAAAGAAGCAGCATTGAATATTAATTACATGATAGCACTAAATTAGCAAAATGGTCTCTAAGGGATTTGAGTACTTCATTCTGATGGATGAGCCACTTGTTTAGTACAAATGTACTAGAAAGATATAGGAGAACTATGGTAGGCATAATTTTTCTTATGGAAAACTTTTCTTACCAAGACCAGCTTATTGTGATAACACAGTAAAATTATAAACAACTTATATATCTTTCACAAACATGATTAATTTTCCCTATAACCGTAGTTAAGTAGTTCTCCCTCAGAGATAAGACAAAAATACCTTCACAGGCTGAATGTAGACCAAATATAAATTTAGGCTAAAATTCATATATTATTACTGAAAAATTACAGCCATGGGCCAAAATTTTTGACAACAAAAGACAAATCCCTTATAATTTCTGACCATCTTTCTCAAGGGTGGAACTGAAAAGTAATTGCCTGGAGGCAGAGGTGAAGAGGACTTGTCCCTGCCTTCTGTTTTATCTTCATTCTCCATATTACTTGTGGGTCTGTTCTTAACAGGCATTTTCAGGTTTCCCCTTGGTTGTTTTCTTTCTCCTCCAGTTTGGGAGAGGGGATTAGAATGCTAACTCTGAAGGAGGTGAACAAACTGAGCAAATCTTCAGCACGGGGCTTTTGCCATTGCACAATGTGAAGTTAAGGAGGTGCAAAATAGGCAGTTTAGCTAGCTCCTGCTCTGTACATCCCAGCATGCCAGCTGAAGGAAGCGGTCTTGAGTTTTAAGACTAATGCCGAAGCATTTAGAACTGCATCAGTAGCTGTATGATTGAGTTTGTTGTATTAACTTTTTAAAACCCATACCTACATACTACAGACCATGCAAAGATGCTGACTTCCAGACAATATGCTACAACTAGCAGTTCAAGCAGAACAAATATACATAAATAATGTAAAGGTAATTAAAACATTATTCAGTAAATATGCCTGCGTTCTGCAAAGTAGAACAGATTCACGTTCAGTTTGTTTTGGTAAATTAACGCTTCCTCCTGGACTACGGAACGTTTGTATGAAAATATAATACATAAAATCAGTGATCTTTAATATATTACTATTTGCCATGGTTTAATTCATGCAGTCCAGAAATGAGAGGCAGTCTGCAGTGCCCTTCAACTTTAACTGAAATCACAGAGCGGACTTACTGCTAACGATGTTGAAGGATCATATAGATAATAGCAATGTCAATTGGCCTTTGGCAGAGAAAGCTGATAATGTTCAAAGACTCCATTATGAAAGTTAACTAGAGATCGTGGGAAGCCTTACAGTGTGACAGACTTAAATCCTGGCTTGTGCTCAAGGAGGATACGCTGGCAAAGGATAAGTCTCTAGGACATAAGTATTAAACGACTTTTTCATTTTAAAAAGTTTATTTTACCAAAATAGAACCAGTTTGCTGAACGTCAGGCTCCCCTGAAATAGAGAAATTTTAACACTGATTTTGTAAATTAATATTCTGGGGTCCAAGACAGACCTTTTAATGCACCCAACTGTATTGGGTTTGCATAGCAAAGTTTTGGTAGGGGGGCGCTGCAGGGGCGGCTTCTGTTTGATCCACGAGGCTCCAAAGACTAATTTCTTTTCCTGATGTTACTCATCAAGTTCATTCTTTCCTGCTCTTAGTTCTAACAGCAAAAACAGGCACAGACAAAGCAGCATAAACCCCCCTATCTTAATTGTTTGGAAGGTTTCATGCACTGTGAAGCTGGATCTATTTTCAGACAACAGAAAATATTTCCTTTTCAAGAGAAAGAGAACTGTCTGGTAGCGCTTACTGCTGCTGGTGGCTAATCCTGAGAAGGGAAAAGTGAGCCTTCAACATGTAAAAAGTAGCTTAAAAAGGGAACACTTTTTCTGCAACAACCTTTGTGTAGAAAAAAAGAAATAATGGGCTTTAATTGCAGTCAAGATGCTTTAGTTTTGACATTAGGGAAAAAGCTCCCTAATAGTAACAATTTCACGGCTCAGGTTTAGCGGCTGATGGATTTTGTGGAATTTTTGCAATTTGCTGCTTTAACAGAGAAAATATTTCAGGATGAATTTGTATTTTTTTTCTTTTTTGTACAGTAATATTTCAGTCTCTTTTCCTGCTAATTTCATTGTGATTCAAACCTTTACGTCCCATGCAAACAATTTTTACTTTTCCCCCACTTTCAGGGAGTTAAAAATAAACATTGGCAGTTTCTGAAGTAAAATGCTTCCAAGTGGAAAACTGAAATGGCACAGGTTAAAAATGGTTCAAAAGTTTTGGCATTTTCTGGCTGAAATTTCGATCTATAGGGGTTCACAAATATTTTTGTTGTAAACCAAAAGACAAATAATTTTATGGATGATTTCAGTAATCTGGGGAGAGTTACTCAAGTGATTTTCTTATTTTTGCTAGGGTTCTTTTGTGTATTAAGCAAATGAGAACAGCAAAGCTAAATTAGTCTGTTGAAACTGCACTAATTCATGCTCAAGATTTTTCACGTTTCCTATTAATCACAAATGTGTTTTAATTTGAACAATTATTGCCTGTGCCTGATGCTATCCATATCTATAATATCAATATAAGGATTTACAATGAGTGTCATCACATCTTTAGTCTTTTAATTCTGAAATACTTAACAGCACTGACATTTAAAATAACATTATCAGCATTAGAGTTAACAATACCGAAACTGAGTAGTTGAAAGTTTCAGAACATCATTGTTCTGCAATGACATCATGTAGTGCACTTTATTACAATTTTAATAGAAAACTATTTCATTATTGGTTTTCTATCATCTGAACTCTCACAAAAGTGCTCTGAACAGGAAAGCTGTATGTGGTTGAGGTGTATATCTTTTCATCCTAGCTTGATACTGTAATTTTTACTATCGATATGATAAAAAATATGCCCAGAAACATCTTGGAGGCTTACAGAAAGGAGAGCCAAAATGTCATACATGTCTAGTTTGGATGTCACCAAAACCTTATCAAACCATTTTCTTCAGAGTGAGTTTCTTATATCTTAACATCCATATCCTAAAACTAGTAGGTTCCTCTGGTACCAGGCATGAAAGCAATGTAGTCATTTGAGGTTTTCTTTCTATGTCAGTCTTGATCTAACTTCACATCCAGATCTCATTTTAATCCCTTTAATGGACATTCTAACTTTACCCAACTTTTAACAAGAGAAAATTCCAACTATTATTTGCGTAAAACTCACAAATATTGACAACTTTGAACAGAACTGTGTGTTTTCCCCTGTGAAGGCCTGCTCTTTATGCTGCAGATACTCTCTTTGATGGATGATGCCACAGGGACAGTTTTGTTTTAACATAACATATTGCCTGTTAAAATAAATCTAAAAGAACACAGAGGTCATACTGAGCTGGTCCCCGATGTCCCTATAGACATATGTACAGACAGGTGGTTAACGCAGCCTCCTGTCCAAAACAAGATCTGGAGGGATTTCTCCTTATTCATGACAGATGGTCAGCTCTTCTCAGAGATCTCTGAAAATGTTTGTTGGAAACATTAAGATAAGATGGAACTGGGTTCTTTTGGCACAAAATCACTGCCCACCTTTCAAAGGTGCTTTACTTGGGCTTTGAAATTAATTTTCTTTTTGTGGAAAAGCAGATGCAAAGTGCTGAGGACAGAACTTGGGCTGTCTGTGGCAAAAGCAGCAGATTTTAATGATATCACATTATGCTGTGGTTTTGCCTCTTTTCTGGCGGCAAAGTTGCTGCTGTTTGGGAACAGTGTACAGTGTGCACCTGCATCCATCATGCACAGAGCACAGACAAAACCTCTCTTCTGCAGCAGCATTGATAGAGGGATAGTGAGTCCCTCCATCTCAGCCCTGTTCGTCTGGCAGCAGCACATGAATTGCTGTAATCACATCTTGCTCTTTCATGCAGTCTTTCACAGGTGCTGTAGCAGCTCCTCATCCTTCAGCTGGTCCCTTCATCAGAAACAGGGTCTCTGGGAGCAGATCAAGACCTCCTGTGCTGGTTAATTCTGTGGAACGCAGCTGATACCATTGCTATGACAGAAGTCACTTGCGTTAGGACTCTGCTCAGCTTACTCATATTATTGACCTGAAAAGAATGACGGAAAATAACAGCTTTAACTTCTCTCCTCTGTGGCTTACAGCAATCAAGAGCAGCCCAGAATCTTGTTCCCTCCCAAAAAATCCCAGCAAATGAGTTATAAAAATGTCTATATATATAACATATATGTCTATATATTGTCAAACAGGTCCCATAATGTGGTAGACCTGTGGGTAATAATGGCAAGGCCTATTTCATGACATCTGTTTATCTTTGTATTTCCACTGAGATTATCTGCTTGCACAGGTAGAGAATGTAGGTACAAAAATGTCTATGCTTAATTTTCAACATGACACAAGAGACAGACTGAAAATACTTTCCTTCATAGCAGGTGTGGATACATAAGACCCTTTGTGTCTTTAAGTCTTCTATTCTGGTATAGAAATGTCTTTTTTCAAGCCTATTCTAAACCCACTAAAACTTAAACATTCTTTTTTAAAGAGATTTTGCTCTGTTGGCTTCTGCACAGGGGGGTTCAGTGTCCTTGTAAATGCGGAGGCTCTGTTAAACCAAGTGAAGCAGACCAAGTTTGACTTCCCAGAAAAGTAGATTCCTGAGAAACAGCTGTGACTTTTTTTAATCAATGGAAATTTCTAAGTGAATTTCAGCACATGGCTGCAGCAAACATATGGGCCAGCAGATGATTAATATGTGCATATAGGAATTCCCAAGAAATCCCTATTGCTCTGGTAGATGAAAACAAGTCCCAGCAAGCATCAGGCTCTATTCTGTGATAAAATCATTAAAAAAATAAAAGTCAGTTTGCATGAATAAAGTGTGTTGGCCCCAGAAAGCTGTAACTGTTGATGTGCACAGCCTTAGCATTAACCTTATTGATTTCAGTCTGGAGAAGTTTAGCCCGTGCTTGAAAGGTAAAATAGGTGTATGCTGTTGCTGCCCTAGATACACGTCTAAATAACTTCTATTGACGATTGAATTTTTCCAAGTGAGTAAATCCCACCTAAGTTGTTTTCTGGTAACAGTTTAAAATCCCAACATTTGCAGTTTACTTTTCACACATACAAACAGTAATTCTGCCCTAATTCTCCTATTAATTTCATTGAGGAGTTGTCAGGTGTGGTCCTAAGCAGGATTCCATACGCATTTCTCTTTGCAGCATCAGGCAGAAGGGCCACCATTTTCATGTAGTGTGGAGTTTTCTGTGTCCTTGTATCTCTCTGGGCCACAATAAAAAATACAAGGCACAAGTTAGTAGCCGTATTTCAGCAGGTCACTGTATTTATTTCTTATGTTCTTTTCAGTGGAAACACTGGTCTATGTGCAGCAGTGTTGCATTAAATAACTCTTTAAATAGCTCAATGGTTCACATTGAAAGAAACGTTTTGTATTACAGTAGTAATTAGCACTGGAACAGATTAAATGCTTCTGTCTTCAGTGTTAGAAGTCAGTTTCAGCATTTTTGATTTTGTCACCTGATATATTCAGGGACATTAAAGAACAGATGGACTCCAGCTCCCCATATTCAGTTATTCTCCATAGGTACAATTATATTTTCCTTTTTATGATGTCTGGTGTCCCATCTGATGTTTTCTTCAAAACTGTGATTTAACAGAAAGGTGGTAATGTAAACGTGTCAAAACGCATTACATGAGGGGATGTATATTTGTTGTGACTCAAAATATCTGTTTCTTCTCACATACTTCATATGAGAGAGATTTGATAATAGTGAAAAGTTGCAAGGTTGCAGAATTTGAACAAAAGATAAAGTAATAAAACTGACAAGCTTACTACAAACAGCAAAAAGAGATGGATATTGGTTTTGTCCAATCTCTGATTATGCCGTGTTTGTTCTGTGTTTACAGCCTCCATAACAGCTGAATGGAGGTCTGTGATTTTTATTCTTCAGAGATACAACTACGTAGCATGGGAGTGCCTTTTGTTAACCAAATCCATGCCTTAATGTCTGGTGGAAGGTAACTGTACTGTTGCTTGTCTGTCTTGTTTTAAAGGACTGAAACCCTGCTCTTTGCTTTAGACAGTGCCATGATCACCTTATTATAGACCTGAGCCCTTTAGACATGCACTGATGTTCACTGAGGAGTTATGTTGTATGTCTTCAAACGCAACAAACTTTCTTGCATACTCCATTCAAGACATTCATGATTCTTTTTCTCAAAAGCGAAGCAACACTCCTATTCATTTAATTTAGACAGAAGAAAGCTAAGAGCTTCTGAAAGCCAGTTACGAAAAATTGCAACTTGGACAGTCAAAAGGAATGCTCACTGTTCAAATTAATCTATTATGGATGCTAACGGTTGAATACATTTGCATTTTTTCAACTTTTGTGATCGAAGTTGTATGCGGTAACTTAGAATCTCTTCTGTGTGTTACTACACGAAATAAATTGCAGAGTAAATAGAGCAGAGACAAAGCTGAGAATGAGCGATTATTATATAAAGTACTATAGAACATTACACCAGAACTCTCTTGCAGTTAACCAGCTGGTGTTATATGTTTAGCACATAGTTTGAAATTACTGCAATACAGTAGAAAATATTAAAAGAAAGGCTCCATTTAAGAAAATGAACTTGTAAATGAAATGCAAATGAGGCTGATAGTAATTGATTATTAGTGGATTGCCACTATGTGATTAGATTTCAAACTTGTTATTGTTTGTCATTGGTATCTGTGAAGTGGTAGAAAGAAAAATGTCTTTAATAATGTCCCAGTTTTAGGCCCTCTATTTCATGTATCCCCAAATATATTGTTAATATTGATCAAGGGGCTGTTTTTACACATGCTTATTGGGTTCTCAAATCAATTTGGCATTTTGAGGTCTCATTGTAAGCTATATATTAGCTATACAAAGAAGGAGCTGCACATACTGCAGGGTCTCGGAAAACATAAAACAACACTCTTGACTTTTATTTTTGGATGAAATAGTCTCCTTGATAGTAGATGACAGAGCAGGGAGCAGGGCTCTTCGTTCCCCATAATGAACCTGCATTCTCCAGATGTGCCCTGCTGTTGGGAGCATCTGATTGCCTGAGATTTCCAAGCTCAGCAATCATACTCCAGGAGGACAGTGTGTTTACAAAGCCAGCAGTGAGAAAAAGTGTGGCAATGCTAAAACGAAGTAAATCATACACACAGTGCTGCTTCGTATATGTATATTGGATATATGCTGTCTGATCCTGGTAATGGTGCTTAATATTTTCCCTTATTACACTTGTCTTTCCCTGAGTACTGTATGATTTTTTAAAACACCTTCAATTTTCTAATATATCTGTAACTAGGATGCAGATATATTCAAATATCTTAGATCAAAATATTGAGTAAATAACATACTTTATGCCCATTAAGCTCTTTAAAGAAACCACACTTGCCTGTGTAACTCAATAGCAGAGCAGTTTTCCTGCATTAAAGCTGCTTTCCTAGCTAACAACTGTTAGGAAAGCAGATTTTTTACCAAACGACTCTCCCGCTAAAAGATTTAATTAAATTTTTATGTCTGAATTTATAAATCATTAATCATAGACTCATAGAGTTATAGAATCACAGAATGGTTTGGGTAGGAAGGGACCTTAAAGCTCATCTGGTTCCAACCCCCCTTCAATGAACAGGGACATTTTCAACTAGACCAGGTTGCTCAGAGCCCTGTCCAACCTGGCCTTGAATGTTTCCAGGGATGGGGCATCTATCACCCCTCTGGGAAACCTGTGCCAGTGTTTCACCACCGTTATCCTAAAACATGTCTTCCTTATAGCTGATCTGATCCTACTCTTTTTAGTTTAAAACCATTAATCCTTGTCCTGTCACAGAAGGCCATACTAAAAAATTCTGTCCCCATCTTTCTTACATGCCTCCTTTAAGTACTGAAAGGATGCTCTGAAGTGTCCCCTGATCCTTCTCTTCTCTAGCCTGAACAGCCCCAACTTTCTCAGCCTGTCTTCATACAGGAGGTGCTCCAGTCCCCTGATCATCCTCGTGGCCCTCCTCTGACTTGTTCCAACAGATCCGTGTCCTTTTTATGTTGAGGACACCGGAACTGCACACAATACTCGAGGTGAGGTCTCACGAGAGCAGAATAAAGGGGCAGGATCACCTCTTTCGACCTGCTGGTCACGCTCCTTTTGATGCAGCCCAGGATACGGTTGGCTTTCTGGGCTGTGAGTGCACACTGAAGCCGGCTCATGTTAAGTTTCTCATCAACCAACACTTCCAAGTTCTTCTCTGCAGGGCTGCTCTCAACTCACTTATGCCCCAGCCTGTATCAACACTGGGAATAAATGATATTGAAAACTCTTCCACATAAAACCATTGCTGTAATTGTAAAACACTGCAGCTGTGAAATGTTTGTTATTAGATATTACTGTTTTATAAGCTGCTATCTCTCTGATTGTTTCAGGAGTGCTTAACATCCTTTCTTTGCTTTTAAAGAGTCATTAAAGAGTCTTCAAAAAATAATCCTTTATTTGTTTTGAGTGCAATAAACGAGACAGAATTTGCCATCACTCATCGCATGCTGATAAGCCTGCATGTTAAACATTCCCTGCTGAAAGCACAGCCCACAAGATGGCAATCTTGGACTGAGAGTGCCTCCTCGAATTACTCTGTTAATAGTCTTACGGCTGCTCTCAGCTCTGGGCTCAGGTCAGAAGCTTGCTGCGCTCAGGGCTGGGGCTGCTCTGCGGGCGGCTCCCGGCACTTCCAGACACACACTTCCCGCCGAACTAGCAACTCCAGCAAGGCACAAACTTGCGCCTGTGCCCTAACTAGTGTCCAGCGATGCTCACTCCAATACAAGCAGCCAGTTCTGAAACACACCGTTTTAAAGTACAGTACTGTTTAGCAGTATGAATACCCCTTAATGGCTTCTGTAGGTTTAATGCAAACAAAAGCCTCAAACACAGCTGTATACTGCACATTATCTGCAGTTACCTTATCCCATCCCTTCCACAGCATTAAACCCTCTGAAAATCTTTTAAAGATACATATCCTCTCAGCAATTCATGGGTTCAACAGAATTCAACAGAAGCACTGTTGCTTCTCTTTACACGTGGTCTTTCTCAGCAGGCATCGATATGGAGACAGGGTTTTTCAGACTTTTACCATGTACAGCTCTTTTTGTTTCTCAGGAGAAAGGGAAGAAACGCCTGCTGAGTCACTGCCCCTAAGCTTCACTTAGGATGCCCTTTTGGACTAACCAGAGTTGTAAGTCTGCAGTAGAGCTGTACTGACTCAACATGAGACCACTGGTGTCAGCCAGTCACCACAGTTGTAGCTTCTCAGCTTTGTGAACTAGAGTGTCTCCACTGAATTCAGCATTATCACCATGGTGTACACCCCAGAAGGAGCTGGGTGTACAGGATGGTGCCCCTATGTCATGGAGCACGCAAAGATTTAAAGGCATTATACCAGTTTTAAGGTTAGGCTATTTGATACGGTATGGTTGGTAGTACAGTCCTAGGGGACAGTTCAGCCTTCCTGTAAATCGTTTCACAAATGGGAAGCAGGAGGCCTTGAGAAGGTGTTTGGAGGAGGCTGTGTAGAGCACAAGTGTCACAGCCATGTATTGTCCCTGAAATGAAAAATTTCCAGAATTAAATATGAAATTGGCTGGAAAAAAAAGCCATCAAAAATAAGATGAACAACTTTCTCTTTTCTTACATTAGATTTTGGTTATATTTTCTGACTTACTGAAAGCTTCTGAAGGTCAAAACGAGGTGTTACTACCTTTAAAGCATAAGGTATACAAAGACCGTTAGGATTTATTTCTCATCAGGCTTAGTTAAAAGAATAAACATTGGTAGGAACCATAAAGAAGCAATCCAGCTTTTCCATGTCCTTTAGAAAAGGGGACAAAAGCTAAGGTAGCTATAGAGGACTGTGTTAGCTGAAACTTTCCTCTGACCCTATGCTCATTCTCTGTGCAAATGGACAAGAGCTCATCTGAGCAGCTACAGTCTTGGCTTTGTCCACTAAATAGAGGTGTAGGCAGCCTGGCAGGAGCAGATGCTGTCTCATAGCTATAGGAAATTGGCCTTGATGCAATTGCTTTTGTGGTTTCTCCTCCTTTCAGGTTTTGATCTGAGTTAGTCCTGCTCAGAGGTACGAGACTGTTCTTCCTTGAGGTGTAATGCTTTCTGATGTCACATTTCTAATTTCTCTGGATTCCTTTGGTTTATTTCTCAAACTTCCTTCTCTTAGCATCACGTTTCCCTCCTACTTTCCAGTTCTGCCAGGGACACTTTAACCAAAACTGGATCTTCAGTACCTTTGCCCACAAATCAAAACTGATATTTATCACTGATGTGTATTTATGGCTATTCAGAGTGTTTCCACTTTGTACGACTTTGTTTATTACTATTCCAATTGACATTAATTCTGGAGATATTAAGGTTTTATGAGACATTACACAAAGTGTTTTAATAAATCTCTCTCACCTCTATTCATCACCTGCAATATTATTTTGATTATGCATGTATAAGAAAAATTGTATTTTGCACATTTCAGCTAGTATTTCTGGGAAAAAAGGAGCTTACCAGAATCCAATATTTCTGAATTATAGTGTCTTCCACTGACAGAGTTGATTTTGAAATGAATTTAGAATAGTCTACCATAATTCTCCCTTAGTATCTCAGGCTTATTAAAGAACTATCTGATTTAGGGATGCTGGTAAGGAAGGTTAGACCTTCCTTACATCACAGCTATGTATGAAGCTTATAAAAAAGGTAATCTAAACTAAGGAAACCTACCCATTTTATTTCTCATTTTATCTCTAATGCCAGCAAAACACCACATTTACATCATAGTGTAGGAAGGTGGCAGAAAAGTTAAAGGTCTCATCTAAGTCTTGTTACATAATGGGGAGTTTCTCTATTGCTTTTAATGAGAGAGAGATCAGGACTTGAGAATGGGAGCAGTCAACAGTTATTTGTATTAATTGCTTTTCTTCTTTGAATGCCCCAGCAGGAGCTCCCTTTTTACTCCAGACTGCCTGATGAAACATTATAGTGTACATACATGAACAGAGTTTCTTCTTTGTTTTCCATTTCTGGTTATCTTGTGTACACTGCTTGTCTGTATTTCTATATTTAAACCTGTATTATTTGCAGAATAATTAAATTGAGAATGTTTCTCTGCAGTAAACATGAATGATCAATATTATCTTTTGATTTATTACATACACTAAGAAGCAAAAGATAAATTATCCTTAAAATTAAAACAAATTAAAAGAGAAATTACTTCAGAGGGCATGAACATTCTAACTGACTGTCTGGATTTGTAGGTGATCACAATAAAACTATTATAGAAAGCATTATGATTTTTTTAAGCTTTTCAAAAATTAATTACTGTGTAAAAGCCCATTTGTATTGCAAACTGACATTTGTGTAAGAACAGCATGGAAAGCATTTGTTCTTCTCAAAGCAAACTCTAATACCACTTTGTTTTCCTTTGAGGGAAGCAGAGTTGGATGCAGCTGGATGTTCATCCTGCCCTGCTGCTCCAAGTCTCTCTTGGCAGTCCTTCCCTACAGCGCCTTGGTTCCCGCTCTTGAGCTGTGGGAGATTTCTCAAGACAAGGAGGAAGTGGGGGAGGGTGAAAGAAAACATTTAGTCACAGGTTTTTTGAAGGCTTTTTCCCTTCTCTCAAAGCTTTTTGCCTCTGTCTTCCCAAAGTAGAACTAATAAAAAAAGCAGGCTGTGTCCAAAAGGCTCTTCGGTGCCTGGCCAACATTTGTTTGCCCGATGGGTGTTGCACAGTCGCTGATGTGTGCCTCCCCCGAGGCTCCCAGCCGGCACAGGGGCTGAGCCCACAGGGAACCTGCACTTGTGCCATCCTCAGAGAGACCTCCCCTAGGGAGCTGTCAGCCCCCATGGTGGCAGCCACAGCCACACATGGACCCTGGGGGTCTGTGGCAGTTCTGGTTTTCAGGCCTTTCCTGCAATTTGCTTCAATCCGCGGAGCTGAGCTGAGGAGTTACCTGACTCAGGTTTGGTATTCTTACCTCTAACAATCTGCAGACCCTGGAGAGTGTAAATGTGATGTGTTCACCATATGGAAACAGAGGAACAGCTCCCTTGCAGGATGTGGCTGAGTCAGGACCTGGTGACAAGAGTCTCATCAAACAGGGAGGGTAGAAGCTGGCACTCCTTTTACTCCCAAGCAGCACGGGAGCTGCTCCTGGGCCATGGGCTCCTGGCATGCCAGAGCCCCTCTGATGGCGGATGTTAGCTCATGCCAATGCATGAGTTAGTCCTAGATGGGAGATGCTCCTTTGTCTTGAGAGGTGACTATGGCTGGTCAGTCATGTGGCCCTTCTCCCAAACTGTACATCGGAGTTTCATTGACCTCCTGTCACTGGCACTGCTATTCCTTTAAAACAAGGCTCAGGCTCCTCAGTGGGCCAGCTTGTTCAGCTCCTGCCCTAGCTGTGCCGGCTTTTGGAGGAAGTTATGAATTACTGACATGGAAGGTTTCATGGACATTTATTCCTTGTAAAAATAGGGGCTGTTAATACACTTTCCAATTAAAAGGGTTTATTTTTCTCCTGTCAGAAAAGGCTTCTTGCCAACTTCCAGTATCATGCTTAGTTAAATAATCTGTGAGGATTTGTTACATACTTTAAACTGGAATAAATTGTGTTACTTTCCTCCAAATTTGGCTAATCAGCTGTTGCTATGATGTCGCACTGGGTTACATGGCCTGGAGAACTGCACCAAGGTTTCAGGCTAGGGTCTCTGGCTTTCCAAAATGAAGCCTGTCACTACGGTCACCCTGAAAGGACAAAGACTGATTAGTTTTCTCTGAGGCACTAGCTCATTATGTGATGGTAGAATAACAGGTAGATGAATGCAGCCAGAGCTTTTACCTGGGGCTTTTGGGAACCTCAATGCTCCCTCCTGCCTCTGAACCCTAACATTTGGCTCATTTTCAAAAGCAGCTTACCCCAATTAATCCAAAACCCTACTTCAATTTCTTCATTTGTGAAATGGGACTCCCAGCTGCATTGCCATTCTCAAAAGCTGAAATATGATGAACAGCATTCCAGAACGTTAATAGCTTGCTTTCAGTATTCAAAGGTTTGGGGTTATTTTTTCAATTTTTCTTTTTATGTAGATTTTTTGATGCCGTTAAAGTACTAAAGACATATTTGGGGTTTGGTCTTGGTTTTGTTTTTTGCTTTTTAGCTGGTTGGCTTTGTTCAGAGTTTTTTTGGTTTTTTTTTGCTGTAGCTCTAAAGGCTAGAACCTTCCTTGAAATCGCAAAATCAAGACTGGGTATTTTCAGAGAGTCACAATATTGTTCCAGTGAGGTGCTGAAAACCCCCCATCAGTTCTAAGATGATGATAGCCTGAAAAGGTATCTGAGAAATAGCCTGCAAGAATGAAATTAATTATCATTTATAGATAAATTAGCAAGGTGCTAATCATGACAGTTTGACTCCTAAAGAATCTGATTTTTACCATTTACGTATAACATGGATATACTCACGTTAGTGTTTCTAATATTTCAGGCAACCTAGAACCAACTGAAAAAAATTTATCCTGAGGGGTGCAGAGTCTGCTGTGGCAAAAGATATTCAACTGGTTTCAGTAACATATTTCTGTTGGCTTCAGCAGAGTCTTTAGATTGATTCTGGCTTGGGATCTGGCCCAAAATGAAGAGTACTCATCCCAAATTAATCTGCTCTTTCAGGTACACTATTCCTGAGGTCTTTGCTTTCCCCAGTAAAGGGCAGGGCAGCAGGAGGTAAAACACAGGCATGATTAATACTCTCCACATCTGTCTGGAGCTGGATGCCTAGTACAGAAAGCCAGCTGACCAGAGGGCATTGTTAAAGAAGGTGATCTGTTCATATGGCTGAAAGCACAAAGACACAGTGAGCAAACTTTTCTGTGGTAAAGAATAAGATGCAGGCCTCAGTCTGATGTATCAAATTGTAGTTACACCGTATTCGAAGACAGAGGGAAATTGGTTTGAAATAGATTTTTTTCAGTAGCAATGAAATGTTGCCTTGTTTCAACACAAAAAAACAACCAACAACAAAAAAAAAAAAGAGCTCAGTGTGAGTTTTTTTATTAAAATTCTTAGAACTTGCAATTATTTTGTCTTTAGAAAATCTTTAGAATGGGAAGATTTTTAGCACTGGCACGTAATACTCCTCCCAGTGTTAGTAGTTCCACAGGAATGTTAGGAGCATGTCCTGCAAGAATTGTTCCGAATCTAAATTTATATGGCTTATGGGGTAGAAAAAGGCTGCACAGGACAGGGAATCAGTCCGCATACCATGTTCGTGATTCAACAGCAGAGGAAATACTCTGCAGTGGCCTCTGGAAATGCCAAGACAAGACAGTGCAAGGAAATTCTCCTTCTGTTTTTTCTGATGAAAGCTGTCTTTATTTCAGTCCATGTCCACATGGAGTACTCCCCTGCCTCTGAGCAAATAATGGTGTGTTCAGAGACAGCAGTCATCTCTCACAGCCTCATCTCTCTTTGATGCTTCAGATGAACTTATTTATTTCACTGAAGCTTTTGATAAGAAATAAAATAATAATCCTCTTTTTTCATTCAGTGAGAAAAACGTTAAAATATTTTAAGCAGACTATAAAGTATGAACAAATTTCTATCAATATAAAATCACTATTTTCTTGATGGTTGGGCCCATATTAGTGACTTTGGCCATGTTATGAGTAATTTTGAAATGTAAACCCACAATGCTAATTTAAGGAAATACTTAATGTTGTAATTGTATATCTTCTTTCTAATGATGCTGTTAACCTGAGATTTCAGCCCTAAAGCTTACCAGACCTATTTATATGTTTATTTACCCCAAGGTACTAGCCTGAAAATCCTTGAAAAAACACCATCATTAGCACCCAATTAAAGAGAAAACTCTAAGTGCTATTAAAGTCAGGAGTTGCTTTTTTTCAGTGGTAGAGAAAGGAAAAATATTTAATGACTGTATTTCTGGAAACCTTTTGATGTTTACAATAATTAGTTTTGCCCAGCTACTAAATTAAGGGCAGTTTAAGCATTATACAGACATTTGAAGGTTGCTGTGTTCAGGGAAGATCTTCTGCGATCCTCTAGCAGTGAATGTCAACTTATTCAATATTCAGGTTTAGTCAAAGAACTTCAGCAGTGGGAAACCTGCTCTAGGATTCTATTTATTTATTTATTTATTTATTTATTTTTTTGTGAATCTTAGATGAGGAAAATAAACTAAAATATTTGAAAAGGCAACTGCACAAAATTCCTACTTTCAAAATCATTGTTACCATCAGTGTATTCCACTGAAGATGTGGTGGGCTATGGTGTTTCACCCTTGAATATGTATCACAAGGACTATGATCCATCACAAGGACTTACTTCAACCACAATACATTTCTGAGCCGTTCTAGTACTGTGCAGGTATCTCTCTTTGCTTGTGCGTCTGATGCTAGTTTCAGAGGGCAAGCAGACATTTTTTAATAGCCTAGGTTAGCTTTTGATTTTTTTCTCAGAGCAGTTCAAAGGGACAAAATGCTCCTTATGTAAGTATCCAAGAGTCTGCTGTAGCAGAGGTGACCTGATGGAGTACAAAGAAACTGTATGAGAGGGTACAGTACTTTCCAGTCCCTGGTGGTCCTACAGTCCAGAGGATAGGCTGGAGCAAATTAGGGGTAAAGTTGCTTTACACTGTGTTAACTTCCCTTTGTCCTTCTGTCAGCCATTGGTGAAGAAGGCTTGCAGTGGTCTGAAGCCATCCTTGTCCCACCTTTTTCAGTGAAGACCAGGGGCAATTATGATGATTTGTTGCACGCCTAACTCACCTTTCCACCTGATAAACCTATGCACAACAGATGTAAATATAAACAATGAGACTTTTTAAAAATACATATGAAGCAGGTTTTGTTATAATTGAGGATTTTCTTCTGGTTGGGCAAGTGGGCATTTCAATTGCTCTTCCTCTTCTGTATAAAATCCCAACACAGCCAGCAGCTGTTCTACATTTTGTCTCTTCTCTCCTTGTTTTCTCTTCAACTCATCTAAATGTACTACTATCTTTACTTCTTGGGTTTTTTTTTTCTTTTTTTGCCTTTGAATTATTATGTTAATTCTTCATGGGAGCACCTGAAACAAAACATTTACTGAAGTCAGAGCTGTTGAAGAATGCATTGATACACATGGGCCTATTAGAGACCCCTCCAGATCAAATTCTTCTTGAATCTACATAACACAGTCCCTAAAACGCTGTTAAAAGTGCATAAAGGTATATGGTCTATGTTAAAATATAAAATAGTGTAAATGCCATCACTACTGCAAGGCATTCGGATATTAAAGTTAAAGAAAGCAACAAGAATCTGGGTTGTATATTTGTCAGAATATGCCTAGCATATTTTTGATCTAACAAACAACACTGAGCTAAAACATCCTACTGACCTTGTAGCAAACTGAACAAATCAAACGAATGAAAACATAAAAAATGCAACATTTCAGGTAATAAGTGTATCTCTCTGGTCATGGGCAAAATGGCACCAACATCTAAAGATGCTTAAATAAATGTTAAAAAAATTCTGCTCAGTGATGTTTGTGGATAACGCAGCTGATGCTCACAGTCTGCAGCCACAGCCAGTGTAAACGACATCATCTGAGACCCTGCAGAGGTTTCTGCCTGCCAACAAGCTATGATCACCTGCTCTGTCACACACTCAAGCTGAGATCTGGGGCAACTCACTTAACCTGTGTCTTTGTTTTCAAATCAGATATTAGCACAGAGCATGCTCCAGCTGGGTCCAACTGAGCCACCACAGGGCATGGCTGAGTCCAGCAGCCATGGTGGAGATGTTTCTGAGAAAACAGTTAAAGGAAGGACAAAATGCTGCATGGCGGTAAGAAGTGAGGGAAAAAGTGTCAGAAACAGCCCTGTGAGCACCAAGGTCAGAGAAGCAGAAGCCAAGGAGGTGCTCCAGGTGCCAGAGCAGAGATTGATGGTGAGCAGGTTTATCCTGAAGGAATGCAGCCCACAGAAGGATCCACACTGGAGCAAGTAAAGGTGTGACGACCAAGGAGAAGCAGAAAGGAGCTCTTATGGACTGACCACAACCCTCATTCCATGTCCACTTGCACCATGCAAGGGCTGGGAGTGAGTAGAAAAATTGTGAATAAAGGAGTTTATTCCTGGGGGAAAGTGTTGGGGCAGAGAGGAAGTATTATTTTAACCTGTCTTTGATGGAAGACATGAGCTTTTCATCTTATTTTCTCCCCCTGTTCCCTGTTAATGATGAGAAGCGAGAGAGTGGCTGGGTGGGCATCTGATAGCCAGCCAAAGTCAACTCTGCATAACACCACAGTAGAGGCTGCAAGAGTGCTGCAGTTGCAGGAATGGTGGATTCACATAGACATATACATCAGACCCATGTATCTGGGCTGCATGTTGTCCTGTACACACAGGCATGTTTCTGTAATTGCGCTTCTTCATTGTGAGTAAGGAGACAGCTGTCACATGAGCCAGTACTGAATTAGGGATATTCCCCTGTCCTGTGGGGGAGTGCTATGTTGAGATATCCTTGGATAGGTGCTACACAATAGTCAGCACTGTGGTAAGCACATGTCTGGGAGGTAATCCTGTGCTTGATGTGCTAGATTAGCTTCCTGATGTAGAAGGATGCTGCAAATTATACTACCTCCCTTGGATGGGGTTGATGAGTCTTGACACTGAGGCACAGAAGTTTTAAATATTATCCAGAAAGAGATCAGTCTTCTGCATTAAAATTTTACAAGTAAGCCTCCAGGACAGATAATCAGACTGACTGAACAGTGGAGACCAAAATAATGAGATTTATATGGTAAGGCAATACTTAACATAAGCAGCAGTGCAGTACTGCACATTACACTAATCAGTTCTGCATAGACCATTTTGTAGAAAAGGGGTTCTGCACATTTCTGCAGTGTTTGCCGCAGTCCTGCATGTGCAACTCTGAGGTGATTTCACCTATACTGTCAAAACACTTAGTTGTTTTTTGCTACCAAAGATTCCTGCTTGCATTGATGTGATATGCTGCTTGTCTGCAGATAAGCTTTCATAGGCAGATAAAGCTTTTTAGGTATTTATAAGGATAACTTAGTGAATCTTCTTCAGATACAGTTTCTTTAAGACATTTTTTAAGCATTGGCATCTTAGTGATGCTTTTCCAGATGGAATTCAATACAGTTCTGATATGTTCCTTATCACACAGACATTCTTATTTTAGGGTTTGCGTATTTCTCAGGGTCCTGGAAATTCATGTTACAGAGTTGTATATATATATAAACACATATATATGTACTCCATTGCTAATTAAATATTAATAAAATATTGCAAAATAACAGCAATGCTATTGGTATGGACTCAAATTTTCCTCTTTTCAGGTTAGAAAAGCCCATCAGCCATGCTGCCAAAGAAGACCACAAGAACGGATGTTCATTCTTATTAGAAAAGCCCAACTGCCTCATGAGTACAGTGACACTTGGCTTAGGTAAGCTTTCTAGCAGTGTAATAGAGATTGGATGCGATTCTGGCGCCCAAGAAGTGAAGTGCTGTATTATTCTGTATCTCAACGCACAGGAGATGGGGCTTATTTAGTCAGATGCAGCACTGCCCAGAAGTCATTTTACTGCTTCAAGAGCTGAGCTGGTTTGCCTGCATGTCACCTCACTGAAATGTGGCAGTCACTGCACACCCAGGGAGCTACATGTTGGCCTCTGATCTGCAGTGTTGACCCGCATCTTTAAAAGTTATCAAGGTCATGTATGTGTACATTCAGAACTGAACGAAATGCAAGCAGTTGCACATATGTGTAAATAAAGAATACAATATTTTTCTATACTGCTGATATTTAATAGGAAAGTCTCGAATCCTCCCCTGAGTTGCTCAGTCATGCTGAAAACATTAATATTAGTCATATCAAATGTCTGATTTCCTTCTCTGAGAATGTTTTTGGGGTTTTTTTTGGCTTTTTTAGTTAGGAAATTGTTGACACCTCAACAAATTTGTGGTACATTGATAATACCTATTGGCATTTAAAATTAGGAAGCAGAACAACATAACAGGGCATGGGTGAATACAATCCAGTTAAAAACAAAAGTGGAAAATAAATACTTTAAGTGCATGTCCAGAATACAAGACTGAGTGGACAAGAGATGAAGAATATAGGAAGTCCTTTAGACTGGAATTACAAAGGAAAAAGAAAAAAAAAGGGGGGGGGGGGGTAATAGGAATGATATTATAAAAAGGGTGAAAATAAATAGAAAGGACAAAACATGAAAATAGGAGAAGAAATCAAATAAAGCACAATTGGATTTGGCAAAATGAGCAGGAGTGCTGAGAGACAGAATGGACAATGGCAATAACAAGAATATTGTGTGAGGAATACATTGGTTTTATTTGATGATCTGTTTATTAATTTCTGTCTCATTTTGATAGAGTGTTATGGGTTAGACTTTATTGAAATGGTTTATCTGACTATCTGGTTATTCAGTATAATCATGCATTGGGATTATTTCATCTTGATGGCTAATAATTCTATAAAATGAAATGCAGATCTGTGTTTTATTAATATCTTCTGTAAGGTTCTGTTTTGCACATAGAGACAATTGAAACAGCTTCAGGGAAAACTTTTGAAAGTTATATTTATTTTTTGTTTTATAGATAGTAAAATCTTCATTGTGTTCTGTGGTTTGGTGATGTATGTGTGTAGCAAAAAAGGTAGTCAGATGATCACCAAATTCTACCAGAAGTATCTAACTCAGTTAGGAATGTGGGATGCATTGGATTGCTTTCCAGGGGTTCATCATGCGCTTCATGGACTTTTGCTGCAAGTGAATTTCACTAAAACTCCTCTTATGTCAAGGAGACAAGTATTTGTTAAGAACTAATTATTGAAAGCATTTACATTTGTTATTACTCCTTTACAACATAACTGTATTGAAGGAATGATCATGTTTTGTATATTTTTAGTTAAAAATTGATGTTAGAAAACAGAGACAGCAGAATATGAGACCTTTCCTATTTCACACAGCTTCAATGGTGGATCTATGCATGGCAGTCCCTAAGTGTCACTCTCATATGCCAGCTGTTTGGTTTGCTGTGCTGGACAGAATACAGAGTTTCAGATGAGAATTCAGGAGGAAAGTTTATGAAATGGCATTCATGGAACTCATCCCACTTTAAAATCTTTGCTTTGCAGATCTGAATGCAGAAGGTAAAGACTCATCTTCCTTTCCCCTTTTTGACATTAGTAAATTGCCAAGCATATTTTACAAATGATAAAACAAATGAGATTTCTTGATGTGCATGAATAATCCTGGGCAAGACTGAAAAAATCCAGATGCCCTGGATGCTGTCAGGAAGGTTTGAAGGAAAAACTATTCTACACAGCTCCTCATTAAGCAGTTATTTTTCTATTCCTTTAGAAAGAACTATCAGGTTTTGTGAATTCACTCCAGCTCAGTCAGAAAGGAGTGACTATCTATCATCACTATTTTTAGAATGATCCTGAAATTTCAGTACCCAAATAGGCTAAGCACAAGGATAATATGACATATGTCTTCCCCTGATCCCAAAGGAATCTGTTGCCTGCATGTTTTGTGTGTAGGTCAACTCTAAAAACAGGAGCTGAGATTTTTGGCAGTATAGAAACATTCTCTGTAATGACCTCTTGTTATTTTCATGTTTCTTTCATTGAGTTTATTCACTCTGGAGGCTTCAGAGCCTTCAGATCTTATATTTGCATTGTATAGATGCCCTGAATACCTTTTCAGTACCTTTACATCTGCAGACCTTCTCCTATGAAGGTAGTCTGGCTTGTCATTTTGTCATTAATGGTTCATCTTCTCATAACTCAAATATCTTTTTGAACTGTAAGCCTATTGCACAAATACTCTAAAGACTTTATATACAACAAAAACAATAACCGAATACGAAAAAGCCAATCTAAAGTTTTTAAACTCTCAAAGTAAAAAGGTTTCTCCTAAAAAAACAGAACTGACTATCTACCTACCTCTTTATTTAGAGATACAAAAATCCTTAAGTGCTTCTGTACTTGAGGGACCTTCTCCAGAAAAGTATTCATTATTTCACCTTCCTTCTACCTGGAGTAGAAATTCCTAGGGACCCACCACATAAATGTAGTCCACATAGGCAAGATTTTACTAGGTTGAGGAGTGTCTAATCAGACAATAGGAGTGAGTCCTGAGACTTCATTTGCTTTTGGAGGGACTCTAAGCTCTAGCAGAGCAAATTAATGTGATTTTCCTAGAGGACTGAGATCTGAGGTACCCTTAAGTGGGATTTGAATCCTTCTTTGTGAAACAGCTTTCTCTCTAGTTTTAATGGACTGTTTGCAATGAGTAAAAAAGGTCCATGAACAATAGAGGGATGAAAGTTATCAGTCCCCTGGATCACATAGTTTGTATTGCTCAGTGTATTGTAATTTGTGAAAGCAATATACACCCGTTAAATTGGTGTGTTAGTTTCTCTACATCATTCTTTCTGTGTTAATTTAATGACTGGGACTACGAAGAGATATCAGGAAGATAAGGAATGCAGCAGAGAGGAGCAGTTCTCTCTGCACACAAGGGGGAGAGTGTGTTGCAGTAAAGGTGACTAGTCTATGAAGGTTTGGACAGATTTGCTGGAGCAGGCAGCAGGGTTCAGACAGCATTAATGAGATTGTTTATTAGTACTGGATGAACAATTCTGCAACTCACTTGACAAATACCAAGCAAAAAGCACCACAGGGGAGTGTCCCACTGCCTTTAGCAACTCCACGATCTGTGGGAGAAAATAATCACTGAAGAAAAACAATGTATTTTCCATCTATTAAGTTTTCTAATATATGAAATGCTTTCTATCAGAATTTAAAATATAGGCTAACCCTGCATGGGATCAGGAGCTTTGTTTAAAAATCAGAAGTCTGTGGTTAAAACAGGAGCATAAAATGGCAATGTTGTGGCTGACTTAATAAGCTGTGTATACTATACTGCATCTATTCCTGGGTTTTTTAAGTTCTTTGTTTGGATTCTTAAATTCCAAAATGTTACCTTAGCTACTGCACAGCATCAGATTTTCTTACTAATGCAGACTATTTCGCTTTTCACAACAGTCTACCGTTCTTGCATGCTGCAGTGTTTGAATCTATTTAAATGGAGGTTTGTCAGCTAACTACAGGGTGCTCAAAAGCCTTCTCCTTGGAGCACTTTTTTTTCTCCTTTTTCTTCTGGAAAACCCTGAGGGTCTGTCTAAACAAGACTTTGTCTATAGAGAATGCACTTTTTGGTATACACACACACATACCTCCCTCTACATACATGAAAGGTCTCTGTGTACATATACTTATGCAAACATACGTTTTCTTTCTTTCTCTTTCCACCCTTCCACCCATTCATCTATCCACTCACCCATTCACTCATCCAGTTTAAGAGCAGTTTCTTATAGTAAGGTAAAAGCAATAGACTTTTCACAGTTTTCACTTTTTACTTTTTCTTATCCTTTTGTAGCTAAGTCTGTGAATAGTGACCAGAACTGAAAGGATTTGGCCAACCAGTATGTCATTTACATTTTGAATTAGTGCCCAGAGATTTTTAATCCACTACTTGCTGAAGTGTTTCTATGATTTCTCAGGTTATTTGTACTCAAAATTGAACATCAAGATTATCACTTAAGGTATATAAATTTTTTGGGGGAGGATACGTCTTTACCACATTCCTTTTCTTACACTTTCTTTTTTGTGATAACTAGATGTTTTCCTGTTTATCTTTACAACATATCCATCAGTATCAGCTGCCATTATGATGTTGATACGGTAAATGTTGAGTGGATTTCTCCCCTTCCTCTAGTTCACCTGGCTGCTTTTTTTCAACAACTGTTTTCTAACTCAGCAGAAAAGTTGCAGCACACATCCGTACTCATACACTGTTGTCCTTCCATAACTTTCAAAGACCCATTCTTGAGTTCTCATTTGATTGCTGCAGGGACAGATCAGAAAGTACAGGATAGGCTTGAGGTTTATGGGTTTGAATTTAAGGTGTGCAGCACACCACAACTTTCATTGCTCTCCAAGGTTTATCTTCCCTGACTCTTACAAGTATTGCAGAAATGTGGCACCTTGCTGTTCAGCAGACAGCTGTGTGATTGCTGACATCCAAACTGCACCTAAAAGGAATTTCATTCCTACAGACAGATCTTTAGGTGAGCAGGAATGCATTGGTGCTAGCTCATGTGCTGTACATACAAGCCATATATTTGAAAAAATTTTCTTATCTGCCTCAACTTAAAGCAATGCCATGTAGTAACTGCAGACTGGACATGTTCCTGTGTAACCTTATCTAGGTGTTCCTGCTCCGGCAGGGGGATTGGACTAGATGACCTTTTGAGGTCCCTTCCAATCTCTAACATACTGTGATAACTTGACCTCAAAGAGCTGGAACATCTGCTTAAATAACCTCTTGGGTTTGGTGTCCTTTGTACATAGAGTCATTACATACCCAAGGAGTAAATCAAAGGTAACGGAATCAGTGGAAAGTCTCCTAATAACTTTAATAGGCCTTAACCCAGTACTTTAATTTAGATTTGCATTGTAAATGAATTTATCTACAAATCAAGAAACATGCATGTGAGAAGAACAAACTGACTGGAGCTGCCTAGATGGTATAAAGCGGTGCTGACTCAGGCGCTGAACAAAACTGCTGTTCTCTGTTTAAATGATGGCTGCTTTGCAGGACACTTCTCTTATGCTGCACCAAGGTGGGGGATATTTCCCTGTGCTGTCTGCCCTGAGGCTGTGAAGATCAAGTGCCCCGGCAACAAACTGCCCGGAGACAGCGATAGACCCTGCGGCACCCGCCAGGACACAGCGTGACCAGGTCTGGGGCTCAGCAGATCCCCTGCGGATGGGCCTGACCTTCGGGAGGGTTCCAAGAGCGCCTGGCCCACCGTCCTTCAGCGTGTGGTGAGCACCCCTTCACCATGGATCACAGCTGGAAGGATTTCTCTCGGTGACCGAGAAGATGTCGCTGGACCCGCGGGGCGGTGAGCCTGTTTCTCCGTTTTATCTCTTTTCTCCTTTTCTTTTTCTATTTTGTATCTTTTACAAGAATAAGAACCCGCCAAGGCATTTGTTCCTCCTGACACAGTTTTAGGTAGGTTTACAATAAAATTAATGTTGTTTCGTTTTTCAACCCCTGGAGGGCCTCTGGTTTCTCTTGTGAACGGCAGTGTGGTTACAGACCAGCTCCCTCCGCGCCCAAGGACAGAAACACCGGGCCCAGCTGAGCTCGATGCCTGCGCTCCCATCTCAGGGAACAGCCTGGGGCCCTTTAACTAGGGATGGTAAAATCACATCTACCTCACTACAGCTGAGGAGCAAGGGCCCCTGTCACCACAATCGACATGTTATAAAAACCTGTTATGGTTTTATTTAGCCTAAGTATAAATTTTTAGCTCCACCTGTATCTCATTTTTTGCACATACGGATATTTTGACTGTTTCAAAAGTAAAACTTAAAATTACAATAAGTAACTTTTATTTTTTTTTACAAAATTTCTGGGTCATATGCTTTCAATTTAGTACTTCTTGCTAGATCTTAAGCCTTATATATATTAAAATCCTAAAGACACTATTTATTGAAGGGCTATGTAATTAAGACCTGGTCATCCCAGTCTAGATGATGCATCTCTCAAGGCCTACAGCTGACTGTACTGTGTCACCTCAGTGGCACTGTGCAGTCACAGCTAATTTATGATATGCCTGGTAAGGAGTGAATGTTTTGAATATGTACTGATACTGACTGATAGGGAGTAACAAGTAACCACTGAAAACATGTATTGTTAATGAGTAGCAACCTAGTTAAGTGTTGAAGTTTGAAATGAAGAGGCATTTGTTAGTCTTTTAAATGCCTCTATCACAGTGGTTTCTAATTTTCTGGCTGGTATATATACCCATACTTTTAGTTGGAACACCAGTGTTAGGCAGCCATTGAGAGCACCTAGCTGTCTGCAAGTTGTATTTAGTCTATGCAAGGCATTTATGGTACACCATAGGCAGCAAGGGAAAAAGGCACCATCAGGCAACGAATAATCCCAGATCTCCTGAGCTCCTAGTTTGGGATTTGCAGTCACTTCAGTTGGGGTGCCTACACTTTTCAGCTGAATATAGAGAGAGTTTATGTGTCTTTTTTGGATTTACAACCAGCTACCAGTCATTGGTGAGTTGTTTCTTGTACCTCAAGACTGCCTCTTTTAATTCTGGCTCAAGATGCCTAAACAGAAAACAGTGAACCTATTTTTTTCAGATTAATACACCAGTCACCTGTATCAAGAGCAATGTTAATTTATTTTAGTGGACTGTTTGATGGTTTGAAAGTGAGCTTATGTATCAGTGGTGGGAAGAGGAGAAAGCATGGTGGGAAGAGGAGAAAGATTAGGCCATTATCTGGTGTGCCTGCAGCTAGGGAGCTGTACTCCCTTTATTGAACTAAGTTAAGAGATTCATAGGTTATAAAAGCAAAAAGGAACCATTGTGATCATTTACTGTGACCTCCTGCATAACACAGTGCATTGGAAATTTTTTAATTAATTCCCATATGAACTAGAGTGTTCCATTTAGAAAAATAACCAATCTTGTTGAAAGTGTTTCCAGAGATGTCTGCCATAATCAGTAGCAAATAATTTTAATGTTTTATTAGTCTTTAGTGTCTTATACTCTTTCTGAATTTGGCTTGCTTCATTAAGATCGTGTGACCTCATTACAGAATTACCTGCTGGACTGATGAATCTTCTATTATGGGTTGCCTGTTTGTCATGTAGGTACAGACACATTGAGCATGCAATCCCTAACCTTCCCTTTGCTAAAGCAGACTGAATGAACAAGTTACTGAAGGACACGCATTGTGAGAAGCATTTCCTGATCCATAGATCTTCTATAAGTATTTTCTACATTATTAATCCCTTGCTAGTATTGCATGCCTTGCAGCTGGGCATGCAATATCCCAGTACCTGTTTGCACCACTGCTAAGTACAGAAATACAGATAATCTTATCTATTCCCAGTAAACATTCTTTTTATTCAGGCAGGGTTTATGTGACTGGTTTTGACCATGCTGTTTCATTTGGAGGTTGTGTTTCGCTGAGTAGGCCTCTTAATACCTATGACCTCAGATAAGCAATAGGTTATAGATTGTTCTGTTCTGTAAGCCTGCCTGCATTTGACCATACTAAATGCATATGTTCAAAAACTAACTGCAGATGCAGTTGGTGATATTTTTTTTACCTTTTCTGTCTAGGGCATTGCAACTTTAGTTATCTCAGTTACCTGTCTCCCAGACTTCCTTACAGAATTGTGGTAGTGGATTCTTGCAAGGCTATTTGTGAGCATGCAAGTTTTATTTTTGCCCTCTGAAGAAGTTTCTTTCTGGCTGTTGGAACAAAGGAACCAAGGGTACCAAACAAGTAGTAGGTAAAGTAGATTGTTGAAGGTGGGAGAGGCTCATACCCATTTATGAAGCTATCAGCCAGTTTTAATCCTTTGGCAGGTTTCATATTGGCTTTGTGTTGCTCTAATTTTGTAAGCAAAATGTGTTAAAGGCCTTACTGTACTCTAAGAACATTATATCAAGAACACTAATCGGCTGCAATGTGATCCCAAAGATATTAAGTTAGGTCTCTGCTGTCATACACAAGAGAAAGAGCCCTTTCTCCTTAATCTCATTAACTCTATGAAACTGAACTGGGCTGTTGATGCTACGTACTGTGGTTAGTGCAGAAAATCTGGGTTAATGGGATAGTCTCGGGATGTCATCTTCCTTTCCCACCTGTGGCATGCTGGTGAGCAAATTTTTCAGTGCAGTGCTTGAGAACTGCTGGAAGAATTAGGCAAAGGAAACTTGGCAATTCCTATTTTGAACACTTTTTATAGTATAAGTCATATTTGTCTTCCATTCAGGTCCTGCTTCTTCTGGGGAGTGTTATTGCATAGGAACATGTTGGCATAATTTTTCCCATCTGTAACATAAGTTGACTTCTCAGGATAAGGCTTTGGGTGCATAATCTTGGGAGGATTAGATCTGCAAATGCCAAAGGAACATGCTACACCAAGTATCTTCCTGGAGCACATGTATGGTTCGGTCACATTTGTTTGTGCAGCTCAAAAGCAGCAGTTACTTCTGTGAAGTTTGTTTTTGACTTCTCTGCAGTTTGAATTAAGTTGAGCACCTGGACTTTGATGGGAGTGGAGAGGGTGACAATTAATTGTGTCACTCGTCAAAACCAGAAAACCCTACACAGTAAAGTGTGGCATACACATTGCATGCTATACTTGACTTTCTCGATAGCATTGTCTTCTTTTTCTCCCAGGCACTATGGTGTAATGAATATAAGCATGAAAATTTCACAGAGATACTGGAAACAGGCTTGCTTTCATTAAGATTTGACAATATAAAGATATTTGCATAACCAGAACAAGAATGAACAATAGAAGCATCATAAAAAAGTTCAGCCAAAAATCCGATGAACCAGAAAAGCTTTAAGATGATTCTTTTTGTCTCTCAGTACTATGTAGATAGTAGAGCAGAGAAATAAAACTTAGAAATATGAGGAAAAGGAAAAAGCCAGAAAGACTGTATTTCTTTTAGTTCAAGGAGGTTATTTAAAAAGATTGAATACTGAAAGTGGCACACTGAAAGAAGTTTTCCTAGGAAAATGTTTAATTAAAAAATGAAATAAGATAGCTATAAGCAATTAACATTTTCATAAGATATAAAGCAATCCAGGCTCAAGGCATTACAAGCTGTATTTCAGCTAGCATATAGTTCCACTTAGTACATAAAATATAACTGTCCTAAGAAGTCAGTGCTAGGCAAGTGCAGTAGTAGGGAATTTGACTGCAAGGCTTAATACTGCAGTATCCAGCCTACTGCCTTTCTTTGTTCTTACCTCTTAGCCTAGAATTGCGCTAGAATATCTAATAATGCACAGTCATGCAATGAAGATTCTGATGGGTATTATTTGGTTGTGTTCACACCCGGGTGACATGTAAATATTATCGATATTTAAGCAAGCTGTTTAACATGGTTTTTTACCTTTCAGACCATTTCCTTCTTCAGTGAATGCAGTGCTTTGTTAGCTTATCATAAAGGTTAGCAGAAGAGTTCACAATCTCTTATTGCTACGTGGAATATGTCTGACGGTGCCACAAGGTAATACTGAGTACACACCTTCCCCTTGTCACAGACCTTGTGCTCGCTCTCATGGAGACCAGCTTTCAGGGCTGAACAAGCAGCATGAACAAGTGGCTGATCAGCTTTCATGATAGTGCTGTGCTTTTGCACCTCAGCCCTGAGCTAGAGACAGCCCCTTTATTATTTGCTTTCGGAAAGATGCATTATTAATCTTTTCACACAGGCATACAATTATAAATGTAGCATCTGGGAGAAAAGATGGCTAATGACCCTAAGAGGGCATTCTTGTCTAGCACTACCATTATACAGTGTAGCTGTTTGGTGTTCTAATGCTCCTGAGGGCTCAGCGACTGCAGACAACCACCTCTCTGTTCTTCAGTCTCGAAAGAGGTTGCCTTTACCACAGGCAATATAAGGTTACCACCACCCTTAATCTTCCCCAGCACAGTACAGAGCACTGGGTATCTTTGCAGAAATGACTGTGTCAGAGCTCAGTGCAAGAAGGCTGTCACAGCTTTCTTCTGTGTTCTTCAATTATACAATTAACTTTGCGACTGTTCCCCTTACTGTGTTAAATTATTACTGTATTTTCAAGATGTTTGCAAACCTCAGTCCCCTTGCCAGGGTGATTTTCTTTTTTTTCATTTTAAGCAGTCTGCAGCTTTGCTCGTTGCTGACTTTCAGTGCCCTTTGTGTGTGCAGTGACTGAAACACTGGCCCACTGAACACATACACAGTCATTCATAGCTTTCACACTTTTGGAAGGAAATCCAATTCAAAACCTATAAACTCCTATTAATTATATACACAAAATAATCAGTAGAAGTTCAAGATGGGCCTGACAAAGAATTAGCTTAATAGCAACTTGCTGTCATGAATTGCTTTTCACCTGCACAATAATGTTGGAGCATTACTGCTGGTATCCAGTCAGAGTAGTTTGCCGAACAATGTGTTTTTGTGAACAAATTTAAAAAGTGATGAGAAAGTACTACTAAAAGCTCATTTCTGATTTTGCAAACACAAGCAATTCTTCATGAACAATGAAGCAATCAGTGAACAGAAATTTCACTGTGTAGCTCCTTTGAGCAATCTTAAGAAAATGTATAGTTTAAATTATGAATATTCAACAGTCCATAAAACACCACAGTTAAGGACTCTTCGAATATGTCTGAATTATGAATAGTTCCAGGAAAGGTGGCTCACAATGCAGAAGGGGGATCTAAATTTGTCAATTTTTTTCTCATTGAGCTATATGCTAACATTATGACATGTAATTTGAATATTACACCTCATACATAAAGATCTCTTTCGTTTCTATGATCTAAAAGCATTTAAGAAATTAAAAACTGTATTTCACGAAGTAAAAAAAAACTTGGCTGGGAATGAAATCTACAGCAGATGTTGTAAACTCAGTTTAAATCACATAAAATAAATCTCTAGGTGACGGTTGCCACATAGTACCATGTTTGAATAACATGAAAACATATTCCAAAGTACACAGTGAATGGACCACTACAAACAGATAAAGTGCTAAAATACAGCATAACTGTCTGTAAAGAGACAGCACCTGCCAAAAGAGGCACCTTCAAGGTCCAGAGAGTGAACTACTGCATGCAGAATAGATCAGAGCCATTTTGACAAAGTCTTTTGAGATTAAAAAGCTAATTTGTCAAAACTAGAAGTCTTTCTCAGAAATAATTTCACCTAATGTTCAGTAGGAAGGTTTCAGAGGAGACTACAAATGTTCCAAAGGGAATACAAACACAAGCTCCATTTCCTGTAGTGTGAGATGTCTCCACCTCTTCTCTCTATGTCCCTCTCTTCAAGTAGGAGAGACCCTGCAACAGGGAGCAGTAAGGGAAATAGTGCTTTTTGGCAGAAGGGGACAAGGAGGATTTTTCTCTTGCAGTCCCCAGCTGAAGAATGTCTCTGGCTGCTCCTGGATGCAGAAGCCTGCACCCTTTTGGTCATTCCCAAAGGGCCCTGCAGTTTTGTTTGCTCATGGTCTGCCCAAATTTTCTTTTGCCTTCTGCTCAATCTGTCAGCTATACCCCAGGGAACTGGTCCAAGGAATTGCAAACAGCCCCTTCAGTTAAATTACTTCACTTTTTTAAATTGTGAGTAGCGCTTACTTGTGCTATCTAATAACTGTAATAATTCTCAACACTTTCATATAGCTATTCATCTTCAAAGAGTATCACTAACGTTAACTAATTAGTTTTTTGGTTTTCTCATCAGACATGGAATCGCAAGCTGTGATCATGCAGACCACCTAGGTAATTATAATTTTCTTTGCATTGAAGATTATTCCAAAGATTGTTTTTTGTTATTTTAGACGTAGTCTTGCAAATGCTAATTTGAGTTAGTAAGAGTTAAAGCTGAAGTGATTAAATGATAGGATTTCTGCTTTAAAAACTTCAAGAGTGGCATGCTAGTAATCCTCATTGAAAAAGGACTTCTTCCATCAAAACCTGCCTTTTAAGTACTGAGAGATAGTGCTAAAGGACTGGTTTTGACACAGTCCAGGCATGCAAGACATGAATCTATGAATGAATCTAACTTCCTTACTATTAGAAAATATATATGTACTTATATATATTTACATATAAGTATATATATACATATATACTTAATATAATGAAATATTCAAAGATGTACTGTTTTGGTTTTGTTTTTTTTTTTCACTTCACAGCAGTTTTTTGAGAACATCCACAATGATTTTCAGTAGAGCAGCAAGTAGAAATTGGTCTTTTTCACCTAAAAGAAGTACAAAACCTGCAGTTTGCAACAAATAATTTGATCAAGATGCATAATGCATGAAACACACCACTTTCTCTATTATTGACTGCTTCTGTTACTTTAGTGGTTATCACTTCTTCCTTAAGGGACAGCAAGTGGTTAAACTAACAGAATTAACTGTTGTTTTTTTTTTTAATCCCTGCTCTAAAGGTAATAAGAATTAAAGGTATTCAAGAGGACCAGTAGTGCAGGTTCCTTAAATGTCTTCTGTCTCCTCTCTCCAGAGACAAGCACAACAGGGTGAATCTCATCATTATTTGTCTTTTCAAGGACAAAGCTGTGATAGACAGGGCTTAATGTGTATCTTGGTAGAATTGGATTTGATCCTCGGCTGGGCCAGAGGGCTGCTTTGTTAGATTTGTTAGATTTACTCTCTCTCCCGCACTCTCTCTGTACCACAAACAAAATTACCTCTTGGAGGCCTTCATCAGCCCCAGCATCCTGAGACTTTCTCCTTTTTTTGATTTTGGTCACATCTAAATCTGTTTAAACTGTCGACATGATGATTTGTGGAGAGACAGGGATTAAGCAGAAGGGAGATTAACACAGTTGTCTATCTTCTTCGAAATAATATACTTGCTGACAGTAAGGGCATTCTTCAATTTACATAACTTAGCTCACAAGAAAGGCTTTACAGTTGTTATTGGGTTGCTTTTGCTATCAGCAGGACAAACTCACCTGCTCCCTGCACATTTAAAGCCTTGATAGACTATCTCTTCAGTTCATATTAGAGACATGCCCTTCTCTTTTTCCAGATAAAATAAGTCTGGTATTTGAGTAATAAGCATTCAAATAGATTATTTGAGAAATTAATACACAATTCTGCTGGGTATGAGATGAACTTCCAATGCCCCAAATAAAATATCTACCTTCCAGTACTGTCAAAACTCTGTCTTTCATTTGCTGGTAGAAATTAGCAGATTACTTTCTTCTAATTTTCTAAGTCCCTCCCTCTCCCACATGCGATAGTCTAATACTTACCTAGGCAAGTATTAACAGCACTAACAAGCATTGCTTGGGTGGTATTTTGTTGTTGGCCTCACTGGTGAAGAACAAAGAACTGCAGAAGAACAAGAAGGAAATTTCATCTAAAAATGGCAATGTCTATTTTTCTCACACTTTCTACATTTTGTCTTTGTTCAGTTACAAAGGATAAGGCACAGAGCCTTTTCTTCTGTACGTACAGGCCTTTGCTAAAGAAATCTTGTTTTGAAATGGGAACTGAATTGTGAGGCGGCATTATGCAAGTTAGGGGAAAGCACAGACTTCCAGCCAGTAAGTTAATAATGTACTGTCGCAGCCGCATAAGCTGGAAGAGCTGCATATTCAGAAAGAAAAGAAAGAATTACATAAAAGAAAATCCCAACAAAGCAGTTTCTTAGGTGTGACATAACTTCTTTTGGAACCTTGTATTTTTGTATGGTATCTCACATAAAGACTGTTTTGTGATTGCTCAGTAACGTGCTGTTCCCTTCAAGATGAGGGAGCTGATAAAGTTATCTCCAGCCTTGCTTTTCTGAGACTCGAAGCACTTGTGAAAACATCTGTTGCACCAGAACTGGAAAAGTTTTCTAATATAGAACTTGAGCTTGCAGCTCAGCACATTGCAGAGTGAAGCTAGAGGAGCAGACAGAAGCTGGGTTTTTGTCTCCTGTGTCTCACTGAAATGCTAAGCAATTCTAACATTCTGTTGAGGTGTTGTTTTTTTTTCAGTATTAACAACTAAACGTGGTGATGTAAACAAAATGAGTTGGTCCATTTCTTAACATATTTCCTGGATCAAATCTGAAGTAAGTATGTTTTAGAGGCTGGAAGAAATTTAGTTCTTTTTCTTCTTTTTCTTTTTTTCAGACCTTAAGCTTAATGATTATCTTTGAGTGTCAGTTGTATCTATTAGCCATGCCTCAAGAAACAGATTCTTTCCTAAACTTCTCAACTGAACTGAGCAGATGCAAATCATTCAGATTTTTTAGTCAGTAACTTTAAGATAGACATCCAGATTTTGAGTTGCTTATCAAACTTGAACTGCATCTTTAAGACTTAGCCATTATTGTATGAAATTCCAATAGAAACTGCTTTATTTGTGTTAAAGCACCATTTTTAAACAGCAACTCTGATGTGACATTTTGGTTACTTAACACTTGTAAATATCAGCATTTCTTCATGGGAATAAACATGCAGGCTCAGTCCTCAGTGTGTATAAGTCGAGACACTGAGCTGAGAGAGGTTGTCCCAGACATGACAACAGGAGGAGGTGTATGTGGATAATATTGTCAGTGATACATGCCCTTATGCAGGATACTGAATGGTCTCCATATGCTTCAAAACCATGCAGTTTCTACAACTCTTTCCATTGATTTCACTGAGTTCTGTAGCATTTATGACTCTCATCCTTTTTTCTCCCCATATCAATTAATGCTGCACTGTTGATGGTTGTGAAAGACTCAAATGTGAAAAGAGAGTCTCTATCTTACCACAGGCTTAGGGGAGGTATGGTAGAGACAGATAAGTTCACAAGAAAAGACAAAGTGATCAACAGAGGTAGAATAGTTGATGAATAGGTTCTTGAAGTAAGATTGATTTGGGCAGCTGTATGTTTTCCTGTTCATTCTATCTACAGTAATTGTAGTTGTTTCTGTAGGTCAGGTTTTATTTTTAATTAATTACATTGCTGAATTGCTGAATTGGGTGTTTTAGGAAGGACAGTCTTAATTTTAGCCTTAAAACCTTAAAAGGCTTACTCCTAACTAAATAAACCAGTCAGGAAGAATAGGTTACCTCTATAAATTATCCTGACATTCCACTTATGGGAAAAAATTATCTGTAAATTGGCTTGTATTGCCACAGGTATAAGAAGAATCAGAAGTGCCAAAAGGGATGCCAAGAAAGACTGCTGAACTGTCCCTGTCTAGTTTAACCCATCAGGTTGTTTACATTCACTTTTAGGCTTTTCAGAAAAAAAAAATCAACTTCTTGAGAAAAGCAAAGAGTTCATAATTTCTTTTTAGTGTGTGAAATAACATCAGCTTTTGCAACCAAATTGATGATATGAATGGAATTCATATTGTTTGCTTTCTGAAACACTTGCTTTAGTGCATGCAGGTTTAGAAATATATGGAATTCTGTTTATGCTTGCAATACCTAATATAAATGGAGAGACAAAAACAGTTCTTCTAAACTCATTCTGCAAATTAAATTGCTCACGATATTCTTTGTGGGGGTAAAAAAATTGCATGAACGCCCAGTATGAAGAAGGACTGGTTTTAAATACCAGACATTTCACCTTATTGTGAATTCCTATGCATGGGTTAAAAATTATAAACAAAAGTTTATGTATTCATGTCATTTTGAGCTGCTGGGTATATCAGTTGAATGAATGCATTTCATGTTGTTTTTTCAGCTCATCAGTAAATCTAGTACAAAAATCTGATAGGATACCAGTTGGATTTATATTGCTGCAACAGATAGAGATTATTACTGATGCCAAGAAGACTGATTTTCTGCTGATTTGATTAGGACAGTAGCAGTGCAAAGCTAAATATCAATATGTAAGACCACTGCAGTCCCCTTGAAGCCCACAGAAAGGAATTTTGTCCTCAATTTGGAAAAACAGATCAGTTGTTTCTCTATCCTACTGCATCTACTAGACAATTCATACAAATTCTTTAATCATGTGTGCTAGGAAATGGGCCTTCCATATTAACCAGGGAAATGTCAACTCAAGGCTATAGAGGCTGGTGCTAATAAGGTTAATGAATAGCTGGCCTGAAAAGCAACAGATGGGCCTAACAGAGCGAGAGCCTTAATGGCATTTATAATGCCTAGGGTCAACTGCAGTTTATCTTCATTTTTTTCTCATTTAAAATATTCTAATGGAATAATAGAGTAAGTTTAAATTTTCCCTACAGGGAGATGAAATTTTATGCAGCACTGTTTATTGAATGTCAATGTGTTTGGTTATAAACAGGGGACTGCTACACAGGGCTAGAGCTGTAGTTGTTGCATATTTGCATTTGCAGAGGAATCTGTCATTTAGACAAAAGAGTACTGTCTTTTTATCAATTGCTGCAGCAGAACTGTATTTTTTTCCTGAAGACAGGCTAACACAGAAGGTCCATTTCTGGTTATATATTGTGGCTAGATGCTTGCCTATTATGTTAAATTTGAATAGAGGAATTTTAAGGGTAGAGTTTGAATGCCCATGTTGCAGTCTCCCCAAAGATGACAGAATTAATGCTCATTATGATAGACCATGTCATATGACAGAATATGGTAGAAATTAAAGAAATATATGGTAGAATTCATGAACATATAAAGCTAAAGCAGAAAATGTTTCTGATCAAAATGTATTTGTTGGATTCAACAATAGCTTCTGTGACCCCGTTGTCCTTCATCTTAGATACATTAGTCTTGCCCTGGTTGGAATAATCCGCACAAGAGGCAATTTGTATAGTCCCTTCTGCTCTGAATACAGGCTTGCAGTGGTGTTAAACTAGCATTGAAGCACACATGTTGCATGAATTTAGTCTACAGGATTTAAGCTCTAGTGTCAGCTAAAATAGTGCAGTGTAATGTTGCAGGATATTTTAAGTCTTGTTCTGAAAACCAGTTTCTTGAATAGGCATTCTTATTGGGGAAACATTGCTTTTTTATTTAGGTTATAGCTATCTCAAATGTCTCAAAATAGGCATGGATCCAAAGTAGTTTTACCTATGCAACTCACTTTCATACTTTGTAAATGCATGGAAATAGCTAATAATATATTTAAGTTCAGTGTAAGACTTTTTGAAGTACTCAGACCTGAGCTAATGTTGCCAGTTTTGGCACATTAGATGTTTTCAAATTACTCCCCTTCTGCTTCCTTAGTGCTCTCGTAAGTCAGTGATAAAACTCCCATTCATGCTAATGGGGGCAGAGCTAGACCATCTCTGTGGGCTTTTGAAAAATCTCACTTTATATGGATTTTTAAGACACTATTGGATTGTTCATAATGAAGACTATTGATTTAACTATAGGTTTCTGCAGCTCAGTGATTCCAAAGAATCTGATGAAATTTGTCTCACCCAATATTAGATGTCTAAAAATTAGATGTCCAAGCAAGGCCAGCCAGTAGACTACTCAAGACAGATCTTCCTGCAGAGATTGTCCAGCAAAGAACAGAAGACACAATTAATCATTGAAGATTTAATGAAAGATTTAATCTTTCATTGTAAAAGAACGATTTATGTTCTGATAATCTTGAAATTTTGAGTTGCAGGAATCTGCTTTATAATACTGTCAATTTAAGAGTAAATGATTCATCAAAAATTTCAGATGTTAGCTTAATTTACAAATAACTTCGTAGATTTTGCTAATGAATATAATATTCTGCATACAATCAGAATCTTTTAGTGCCAATGGACTGGAAGAGAGATTCATCTGAATAATTTACTAATTGTTCTACTATCTCTATAAATTTGGCAAAAGTCAGAAAAATATTACTGAATAATTTATGTAATGAATTTAATAGAAATTTTCAAGTGGTATTTAATCTGATACTGATAGCTATGGGCTGTGATAGAGCTCATCCCATAAATTCAAGAACAAACCCATCTAACTTTCAGTCCAACTTTATCATAGAAGGACTTAGATCTGCATGTCTGTGTGTGGTATATGTACTGCTTACTGGGCTGGGGTTAGAACTGTCATTGTACAGTACTGTACAGCTGACACTAACTGCAATTGAGTAGATGTAGTCAAGAAGAGTGGGATCTACCCACTTTCCCCTTGAACATTGTGGAACTCCCTTATTAAACAGGTGATTTTTACCCTCCTTTGTGTGTACTACTAGACAGTAACAAGGGGTCAGTTCCAAGTCTGGGTAGTAAAAAGCAGTTCTACTTGAATTCTGAAAAGTACCATTGCACCATTCCCTGATTTATTTTAAGAAGAAACAAGCTTATTTGATTGTACAGGTGACATACACCTTTTGCTTCCTGAGCCTTATGTGTTTGGGGGTATTGCTCACGCACCTGCACATTTCCTGTATTTACATTACTTTGAGTTTACATAGTGTAGTTTTATTAATTGAAGGAAGAGGAAACTAAAACTTACATGTTAAACTGAAAGTTAAGTACCGAGCAGCTGTTTTGTACTTCTGAATTTCTAATTGCCGTCAGAACTCAACGTGACTTTCTGAATTTTATGCTAGGATAACTTTTACTTGTCCTGTCTGCTGGCTCTTCAGGAGAAGAGAAATTCTCTGCCAATGATAACTTTTCAGATACTATGTTGTAAAAATAATTGTGTTCATGGAACTACATCTTAATTATTTTAGATGATACAGACTGTACTCATAAGAGTGCTAGATGGTAAGTTTCAGAGAGAATTTCAAATTTCTAACTCCAGAAAATCACTTGACAGTCACATGAGAAATTGCTGAAAACTAATTTAACTGATGCTGTGTAATAAATAGATGTAACATTTTTTAAAAGATAAGCTAATCTTGTTTTTTTGTCTTTTCTCCCTCCATCCTGATAGCTTTATTATTAGCTAAAACCCTGCATGCATTAATTTAATATATGAATTATCAGTGTTTAATCCTTTGTACACTTTCTGTAGTTCAAATTTTGCAATTGTTTAGCATTAGGAAACAACATATTCGCATTGCCATAGGGAAAAATATAATTCTAATGAAATCTGATAGATGGCACTGTTGCATTGTTGATAGACCTTCTTGAGACTGAATCCTACATTGCTAATATTTAAAAGGATATCATCGCTTATTAAAGAACCATTGCTTTAGAGAGCTTAATAAAAGCATACTTATTTTAGCCTGCATTTGTTCAGTAGTGGGAGTCAGTGTACTGGTCTGGTTGTTGGGTTCTTGGGCTGTAATTCTCTCCCTTTTATTTGCTCCAGAGGTTCTTCATACCCCATTAGGACTGACCATATACCAATGTATGGTATATGGTATCAGTATCATTATACCAATGTGTGTGTGTGTTCCTTATTTCACATTACAGAGCAAATTTTTTTTGCGAATGAGAAGTCAGATTCCTTCTTCTTTTGTTATAAGCTTGAGCATCCGCACTGCATTACACAGTACTTTCATATTCCATTTATCCCCTTCTTTGAGGTCTTAAGAATGACAACTACCTCCTGCGGGATTGCCAGTACTTACAAATGATTGACTATGATTATCTGAAGCAAATTAAAGGCTAACTTGTCTAGCTCTTGAACTAGCTTAAGATCAGACGAATCCAAAAGCACTGTTGGAACGACTCCAGGTAAATCCATTTGATTTTGTTTGGACTAAAACTTAATGCAGCCTTTGCAGGAATATTAGAATGAGAATTTTCTTAATATATTATCTGACACACAACTTGGAGTATAACCAAAAATATGATGGGAAACAAGGAGCAGCAATGAGATGATTCATCTGTCCTTCAATATATAACAGTGTTGTTGAGTAAAAACTAGAGTTATTTTATGCACAAGTGGGATTCTGTTATAGAAAAATCTGCATACCAGTTGTCAATTCTTGATTGTTAAGGCAAAAACCAAAGCTAGACAGATACTTGTTGAACATCTGCTTTGCAATATTAATTCTGTCTCTGCTGTGTCATTTATTCCCACTCTTCTCGGCATGTCAGTGAATTAAATTCCACAGTAGATTTTTCTAAGCAGCTAAACATATAGAGCCTTCTTAAATACATGGGCTGATTTTTCTTGTTTTAAAGTTGACTACAATTGTGAGATTTCCATTATTTAAAATCATAATGAATATACATAAAGTCACTAAATACAGTCATCCACCTTAGAAGAGCTAAGCAGCACTTCGAAGAAGGTAATGGAATTAGGAAGGAAGACTTGCTGTAATTGTATAGCTTGAAATGCATCATGCACCATTAGAATTTTCTGTTATTATAATGGAATAAAAGTGTGCCAACAACTTCAGTGAGTATCTTTCATGTTTGAGGTCTTTGGGAAACATGGGGACAGATCTTTCTATTGTGAGGAAAAACTGAGAGAACAACGCAAAGTGGGGACTGTCCCTGCAGATTTCCTCTTGGGAAGCTTTTCTCCCTTTCATTCCATTAACAAGTAAAAGGTTTGTTCTGCTGGAGAGCAATTGCATGTACTGCCTCCAAGAACTCTGAAAGCTGTCGGGAGGCCAGGGCATCCCTGCGATGGTTCTTTGACTTCACGTTTTCTCTGTCTACTGAGCATCTTGTGCTCTGTGAGCAGTGTGTCAGATGAGCTTTACTTGATTGGTAGCAGCAGCTGATACAAGGACCTCAAATCTAAAATGGTTTTAAAAAGACATTAAGGTATAAACGGGAAGAAAGCAATATTATTTTCCCATGAGATAGGTCATGAGATGCTACAAGTCTTGCTTTACTTCAAGGCTACCTCCTGGCCTGCCCAGCTGGTTTTTGGTCACATGCACATTCTTGGGTATTTACAGTTCCCTGTGCAGGAGCTGGAGGATCAAGATATATACTAGCTTCTCTTGCCAAGGCTGTTCCATTTCTGGTCTCTAAAGCCTTTTACACTGAGTTCTTTGGGGAATGAACTAAGTCGAAGTTATTGTAATAGATATTAAAGTATAAAAAAAGATGCTAGTCAAGTACAGGAATAAATCATGAGAACGACACATACTCAGATCTTAGCAGAGTACAATTTGTTTGCATTGAGTCAAGTCACATAGAGAAGTAAATTTTTCTTCAGCTAAAAGTACTTGTGCAGAAAGAGAGCATGCCTATTACTCATGTCTTACAAGGCTTTATGATTTCATGGCTGCACAAAGTTAGCAGGCTATCCCAAGCGTACTGGACCTAATTCAACAATTCTGTTCCAAGAGAATCCTGCATGATATAACAAAAATCAGTTTATAATGGAGGGTTTGAACCTTTGATGAAATGAAAACCAGTTTTGCTGATTAATTTTGCTCCTTTTGTTTCAGGAGATATTTTTTCTTAAAAAATAGTGTTCAATAGAATTAAAATGGATTATTAGGGGAATATCCACTTCCTCTGCTATAACACCTTAATATAACTTCTTAGTAGACCAGATTTTTTTCTAAAATAATTCTCTGAAAAACAAATAAAATGCAATTACATCAGTTGTGAATTTGGTCTTTTGAACATTTTATGGCTTTTAAAAAGTAGTCTATTTAAGAAATGATCTTCTTTGTGTCCATGCTTCAATTGTGAAATTAAATACCCAATCTGAACTGTAGTAGACAAAGATTTTAATCTCCACGAGTATATATAATAGATACCTCTCACCTGAATGTGTTCTAGATGACCAGTTGGCACCATTTGCAAAGCATTGATGTCTCAACCGCTTCCATAACCAGATGTTTAATGTTCAGGAAAAAAAAAAGTGGTGGTAGAATTTTTAACAGATCTGCTCATTTAGGTGGAATAAAACAGGGTCTAGGAGTAATTGGGGACTAGTTCACTGCCTGTAAGAATTCATCAAGGCAATCTTTTTGCTTAATGATCCAGCCATGGTTGTAAATTACAGCACCATTGTAGTTTCAGCTGGCTTTTGTTTCAGCAAAAAAGAAAGGGTGCCTTAGAAAGAAAAACAATTATCTGGTATTTTAAATAATATCTAAAGTAATATTTTAATATTTTTAAATATGTGGGTTATAATTATTTTCCACTGAGATCTCCGCTTGTCATCTCAAAAACATTTGGTCACTTTGTTGATGAGAACCTGAGATGTTTTTGTCCTGTATTTTTAAAAGGAAAGGTGAGCATTCCAGGATATTAGGACACATACTCAGATGATTGACAAGAAACTGGGAAAATGTTTCAGTGTAAGAAATTCTGTTTAGAACTTTATTCAAATAGTCATGAAAATGTTTTGTTTATATAAGTGAAGCAAAATGAGAAACTTAATATCAATGTAATAACTGCATCCTGCTGCATACTGAACTTATCAAAATAAGAATTTTTTTTGTTAGAAATGAAGAGTGACATTTGAAAAGCTGGTGACATTTGGTGGTACCAGCAAAATCTTTGCTGTGTTGAGGACACACAGAGCTGTAAAACAACTCAGAGAGAATCACAGTGGAACTGTTAAAACCACAAATGAGAATCAAGTGCAAACTAATATTTTTCCATGATTTGAGTCCCATGCATATTCTAATTAGTCCTTTTATTTACACAAGGGAAATACTGAATGCTGGGCTTGGAGGCAGCTACTTACAAGTTTTCATGATCTTAGGATGATGAACTGTGTTCTGAAAAATTATCAGTAAACATCATACACTAAACCATTAACATTTCAGTGCATTTTTCTCTTGTGAATGCACAGAAAAATGTATGAAGATACATTTAAGATTACTTTGGTTAATCCATCTTAATTTACTAATTCATCTTAATAGAACAATGTGAATGAAAATCACTTGCAGAAGTCACATGTGTTTGTAAAAGTTGAAGTTTGACATGGGAATGTCTATTATTCAATGTAAATTGAATCATATGTAGCATCACACTTGCTCTTGTGGTGCAGATGCATAGCCCCCCACTCTCACTGTACTCACATCCTGCTGTCTCTCCTATAGGAAATAAAAGCCAGGAAAAGTGCTGGAAGAGAGCAGTGATAAGCCAGAACAGTTCCTTCAGTCATCCACCCTGCCAGGATGACAGGGGCATCAGAAAGTGCATTTGCTCTGTCATTTTGACATGGCTTTAGATAGTTTGTAGTAAAGCAGGCTAATGCCCAGGTAACTTAACTGTCTTTGCTCTGGTTTCTGCAGCAAAAAAGGCAGAGTACCTGTTCTGCTGGCTTTCATCTCAGACCCTGCAGGCAGTGGAGGTGGAGTCAGGGTGGTGTTCAAAACTAAAAAGTGAAAACTGAACTAGGGTTAGTAGGCAAAAATGAAGTAATAGGGTGGTTCATAATGAAAATGAAGAAGATGACTGGAAATGGACTGGAGAGGGAAGAGAAAATGCTTTTTTTCCGTTTAAGAAGTTACTCAGCTATCACAATGGGAACTCACTTTTCAAAAGAATTGGTTGTCACTTCACACCCAACTCTGTTTTCTGTTGTTGGGCAATTGCAGGTCTTCTGATTGTAAAGAAGTCTCCTGCATTAAAAGATGTGGCTTTGTTGGATATAGCCATTAGTCTTCTGTACCCAATAAACTTTAACTTAACAATAACCAGATATCAGGTATTCATAATGTGACATATCTCAAAACTGTTTTCATTTTTAGGTTTTGTCATTATTTAATGTAATGGCATACATTATGGCGAAACCAGACAGAAATTTACTCACAACAGAAGTAACCCTTTGATTACCCAAATAATATGCACTCAACTATTTGCTACTGCAATCCTGTGAATCATGTATGTGGATAATGTAGATTTTATTATTAGACATAAACTGTTATAAGGATGAATGCTTTGCATTAAGAATGTTTAGTGCATGTTTAGTCTAACCTTGCCATACACGTGCTGCCATTTATTACAGCTGTATTATTTAGATGTTGATTAGAAGATTTCTGTTTGTGTTATGATTGAAGAAATAGAACATGTTGCTGCAAAGTTGCACATTAATACTTATTAAGAGAAGTAAATTTTCTGACAATCTTTCTCCTTTCTTGCATTGGTTTGCTATAATATGCTCAGTAGTTTTATTAAAAAATATGATTATGAATAGTTATTAATAATTTTGCCCTCAATCCAGATCTCATAAAGCCACTTTGTCATTAAAAGTAGTTTTTAGTAATAATTCTTTGATAACAAATACTGTATAAAACCATAAATAATCTTTTAAAGTGGGTAGTTTACTTTTTCCTGTGATAAAGAAAAAGAGTTAAAGAGATAAAAACATAAGATTTTTTTTTTCAGTGAAAACTCATATCGGAATTAACCTCACAATGTGTCTTTTCAATATGTAGTTATGCTTCAATTTGGAGTATGCAGAGAAAATCTGTTGCATAATTCCTCATCTCAGAATTCAGAATTGAGAAGGATCAGGGGAAGGAAGGGGTGGGAGTGAGTGAGCGGCTGCGTAGTTCTGGGTTACCGGCTGAGTTTAAACCATGACATGGAGCAGTTGTAACCTGGACTTGTTGTTGAGGCAAAGATGTGAATTTACATGGAAGCCTCTTCTCCCCTGAAAGGGACTGTAATTCTTCCATTACTTTTCAGCATCTCAACATGCATCAGCACTTCATGCTGCTGTGCTTCTAGCCTTCTGTCATTTCTTTTGCTAGAAGAAACGAACATCTTTAGTTAGATTGTCATAATAGCTTTGCATCATAAAAAAACACGTACAAACCCCAAACCAAAACAATGCACTAAGCTTTTCCAGTAAATTTTCAAACTTCCTAAGAAAAAAAAAAATAATTGCCTAAAGGGAAATTTAAATAAAGCTCTGACTTCCATGATTTTGAAAACTGCTAAAGTAGAGGTGATGAGAAAAGACTGTAATAGCTGTCAGGAGACTGAACTGCACTAAAGACCCTCAGAGTCTATGAACCATCAACAGACATGGAAGAGCCATGGCAAAGCTGACAGATACACAATGCAAGCAATTTACTGATTATCCTGGAAAGATAAGAAAACACCTGCTGCTTGCTAAAGTTCACGATGTATTGCACTGCAGGAAAAAATAATATTTAAAAAGTCTTCTCATCTGCCTATATTCCTTTTAGTTTATGATGTATCTTCCTATCATTTTCACATAAGAAGCTCATACTACAAGGCAATTTGATACATACCTTTTTGCATCCAGAATGATACAAATAAAGATTAGCTAAATTTATTATTCTGAGACCAGGAGGCTTTTAAAATTCTGTTTTGAATAAGCTTCTCTGTACAGAATCATTTTAGCTCTTTCATCTCTCCCTTTTGGAGATAACATGTTACTTTTAGTATAACTTGAATGAATGGTTTGCTTATAGATTTTCTCTTAAATGGCAAAATCAGAAGAGAAAAAAAAAGAGAGATTAAGGACACTTGCAGGCTGGATTTTGATACCCACACTTAAGTTATGCTTTTGTCCCAGTGATGCTGGGAACTTGTTTAGAACATAGGTCTGTATCCCATGAGTGAATCAGGATAACAGCATCTGATTAGTGTTCAACAAGTGTGGAAATATTTTGCTTTAATATGCTCAAATCAGAAAAAAATGTAGTAAAAAAAAACCCACCCCAAACTTGCTTGCATGAGCACAAGCTGCAAATGCTTTTTGACCTTGGGTACTACTAGTTTTTTGTGTCATTTTTAGGAATCTGTCCAGCCCAACCCCATGGGGCTAATTTTATAATCTGACTTTTTCAGTCCTTTTTCTTTAACCTGATTGAATTTACATGTAAATTGGGTGGTCTCTGATACCTCTTTCTGTTCTAATTGACTCTCCTGAAAGCCATCCAGATTCAGTGTTTTAGAGCTGGAGGGCTGCATTCTGCTCTGTTGAGGAGGAAAGTATTTTGTGAACACGTGCATCTGTGGTAGCACATGTCAGTCATTTGTGGCTCTTCTTCTGAAATCCATTGTGAATGTTTATGAGCTATCTGCCACATCCAAATGGAACCTCGGGTAATAGAATAGAATCAACTAGGTTGGAAGAGACCTGTAAGATCAAGTCCAACCTTTATCCCAGGACTGCCAAGTCCACCCGTAAAACATGTTGCTAAGGGCCTCATCTGCATGTTTTTTTGAACAAGATGCCATGTAAAAGGTATGACAAGCTATCTGAATTTGAGATTGATCAAAAGTCACCTAATTGTACGTCATTCATAGTGAGTCAGTCTCCTGTTAGACCATCTGACATTGGTGTGACTTTTCAGATCAATTTCACACCCAAGGTCAGGAAAAGGCATAACACACAAACATGGTAGTGGCATTAGTAGATGATCTGTTTTGTACTCTTTATTGCTGCTTTCCTCTGTTTTTAAATGGAAATTAATACATATGCATAGATAGACATTTTAAACTGGGAATATGTTTAAAGCTCCTGTGTGCTGTTTTCTAGGACACTGTAATCAACAGGAGTTCTGTCATTCATCGATTAATATTTGAGCAGTGTGAAGTCCATGATGATGTATTTCTGACACATTGGAATTAGAAATGACACAATATAAAGTTGTAATTTTATCTTTGTCTTTCTAAGTAATAACAAGAGCAGTTATTAATATTCTGGAAAAACAACAACTGCTCAGAGTCAGCCAAAGAAATACAAGGACTTAAGAGGCGAGAACTATTATCAATAAACAAATTCTTCATCAGTGTTACCTGTCTATCTGTAAATCTGGTTAATAATTTTAAAAGAATACTTTTCAAATAGACCATCTAAATTTATAGGTGAATTATTTTTTGCCATATTGGAAACACAGTAGACAGCATTCACAACTTTACATAACTTAAATGATTATTTCAAGAGGACTGCATGAGATTGGAAGCTTTCTTCTGCTTCTCTTCCAGTTCTCTTGGACATACTGATAAATCATACAAGTATTATTTCCTGTAATTTTCATAATGCATGTGGAGTGAGCCTCGGTTTGGACCTTTTTGGCAATTTCTCCTTTCTTACCTGTAAGGTTACTGGAAATAATGGTTAAATCTAAGAGTGGGAGTTCTCCATTCTATGTTGAGGAGTTACCCCTAATAATACATTATTTTGCATGCAACGTTATCTTAGTTTTCTTATTAATGCCAGCAAGCATAATGAGCTTTTGCAATAGCTGTTATAAAAACTGCTAGCTGTTAAATTAGTCAGGGAGAAAATAGAGAACAGTTCTAAGCGACAAATGCTTTAAGTGCACGGAAAATGTGAAATTTAGTTTATCAATTATCTTTTCAAATGAAGGGTGGGGAATACAAAACAACATTTCTCTAGAGTAGCTATGTGAAGTATTATTTTTTCCCAAATAATGGTCTTTGTAGTTTTACTGTTTGTTACAAAAATATTTGCTTGATTTACTCTTTTACACTTGTGAATCTCAGTAAGTGCCATTAAGTTGCATAAGCGCATTTGTTGATATCTCTGTTGATAAGTTATGCAATCCTTAAAGCAGCCACACGTATCAATGCCCTAACAAATTTAAATGAAATGAAACCATTCAAATGATGTTCAGCTACTGGTGTATGAAACTTGGTTTTGAAATATGAGTCTAAACAAACTATTTTCATTCTGTCTTTTCTTGTTTCCTTCCAGGTTGGTTCACATCTTTCTGTGTAAAGGGGACAAATATTTTATGATAAACTGGAAGTAAATGTCAGATAATGCATTTATGTCATGTAATCATTCTCTATCAATCTGTAGTTTTTTATAAGATTTAAGGAGGATTCATTGATAACTGCTTCCTTATCTGGTAATTCACCGATGTTGTTTAGAGAACATTATTTTATCTTTTTCATCACGTTACTCGTCTTTAAACGGTGATGTGTTTTGTAAACCGGGGATTGTGTTTGATTTAAAATGCATTGCACATTTTATATTTCCATGAGATATAAACCAAAGTCCTCGAATATCTCATTCTGTGTAAAGCCTGTCTGATGAAACAAAAAGTTTCTTTAATAATTAAATGCTGATGATTGGGTATGAGTGAAAATAGTTGAATAATGGCATGGTAGCAACAAGATCATTTTCTTTTATGGGTATATTTAAACTTAGGTAAGAAGGAAGTAAGCAACTTGTTTCATTAAAGCATAAATATAAATGCTTTTTGATCATTTTGGGAAGGCTTTATTTTATCTTTATGTGATCTGTTGCTGTGCGATGCTGTAAGTAAATATATAGCATGAAATATGCAAAAGCCTCATAAGGAGACTGAGTACAGAATTTCACTGACTCTTACTGGAACTTTGTGAAGATTTTCTGGTATGTTGCTTTAAGGAGGATGAACTCCAAATTTCTAGTTTGCTTGGGGTAATTTACTGGGCTTTTTTTAGTAAGGTCAGATGAACTTCATAATTTACCATGGTTTCAGTTTCAAGCAGGTGAAATTTAATGTATTTAATTGAGTTTCTCTTTGAGGTTTGGCATTCTTTTCATACAGAGGCTCCAACTTAAACCAGGAGGTAGGGAAATGTAAAATTATACAAAGGACAGCACACAACCATATAGTCTTGGGGAGAAAAGTCCAAATCAAAAACCACTTTAAAAATTAAGTAAAAAACTGAATGAGGTAGGCAATGTCATGTGAAAGAATTGGAACATTTTTATTAAAGATTAACAAAGCCAAACTTCAATACATGTTTCATAAAGGCACGATTATTTTGGACTTCTTTTTCTTCTAAAAGTGACATCTTAATGTCCATCTAGATGACACCAAGGTAGGTAACTTAGCTCTCAATTTATCAAATACATGCTATTGTATTCAGCAATGACACATATATATTTAAAATTAAGCCTGTACATCAGTGCGTTGCTTAATCTAACTGTCTTTTCTTTAATTTGACCAAACAACTGCATCTATCTCTGCTTCAACCCCACATCTGTAGAGACCTTCTTTCCTCCCACCAGTGCTCTTGGGATAGCAAATATTTGCAGTTAACTAATGAAGTATATCAAGTACATGAAGTATGCTGATGCCACAATTTTTTGTGTATTTTCAGTGTGTGTCTTCATTTGCATTGAAGCTGTAGTAGTCATATTTTGATTCTCACTGCAAACACACAATAGGTGGGATCCAGTCTATGTTAAGTCCTGATAACTTTTGATTGTAAGCAACTAAAAATCCTTTAAAGTCTAGGCAGCTCTCCAGTCTGTTTGTCTGGCTCAGGATGCAAGGAGCTCATCAGACATTAGTCATTTGTGAATGCTCCAGAGTGTCATATTCATTCAGTATTTGCTAAGTGATGGAAATTTTTTGAAAGTTATTTTGGATTATTTAAAAAAAAGTATCTCTCGGTGGTAGTCTTAAAAAATAAGATGCTGCATGTCTTAGGCTGGTGTCTGGTTTGTTTGATGTGGCTAATTTCTTTGTTGTGTAATAGCTCAACATGTGTCATTTTTGAAAAGGTAAATAAAATTCAAAATCCCACTGGTGATAAGCTTCAGTGTACTTGAAATTTCAGCTTCGGTCAGTGACCATTGAACAGTTCCTTACCTAATTACATGGGTTTTTTTCCAAAGAGGTACCTTCCCCACACTAAGAATATTTTAGATTTATTCTACTCAGGTTTTTGATAGTAATAAAACCACTATTCATTGGTTTACTTCCTTCGTAGCACCAAAGACAATTTTTCTGGCAACTAGCCAGAGGTCTGTGCTTTTATGCGAATTAGAATAATTATAAGGGAAGTTGGTGTACTCAGAAATAAGCTATTAAGTCGGGTCTCTCTCACTTGTAAACTAAGATTCAAGCTGGCTTTCTGGTTCAGGCATTTCACAGGGGCATGGAGGAGACTGATATTTCTCATGAAATCCTTTGGTCTTAGTGAGAATCTGGTTTGCTGGAAATTACCCTGTGCCATCTTCTCATCTTCAACACAGTATTTTCCTTTCCCATCTTTAACTGTTTTTTGTTTGCTGAATTTGTCAATGCTTTGGCTTAAGAATTAACATACATACAGCAAAGTATGGTGAGGTCTTCAAGAACCATTGTAATAGACAGTGAGAGGGAAACTAGTCTTCAAATAAGCTACCTAAGGTGGTGGGTAATATTTGCTTCAGCTCAGAAAGGATGTTAGGACATCTAAGAATACTAGAAAATGAAATAAAATTAAGATCATACAGACTTTTATTATAAAGGACCCTCTTTTACCCAAGGGACATGTCTTTTTATTCTTTTCTGCTAAAAGAAGTTCAGAAGATGCCATCTTGTTCCTGTAACTTCCTAATATACAGGAAATTCCCACTCCAGTGTGTACACTGAACTTTTTTGGAAATGCTATTCAAGAAACTATAATAAAGCACACAGACATAGAAAGAAAAGAATCCCTTGAATCTAGTAAGTAATAAAAAAATTTGATTTCTTGGAAAACTTTAGTATTGGCATTACTTACAGCAGTGCTAGCAAGGATATTGGCTTGCTAGCAAATCTTTCTGCAAAGAGAAAACCAGAAGTACTTGGTGTGAAATTGCTTATAGGTAGGCCAAAAGAAAGTAAAAAGCCTCTTTATATAAGAAAATGTTTCCCTCTGTGTTTTTGAAGACACTTGAAGAATGGTTGAAGAAGACATGAAGAAATCCGGTAGCAGTAAATGTTTGGATTCCTCACATTCTGTAGCACTCGCCTGTGCTCACCTCTACTCAGGGATGAAGCACACTCCCCAGTGTAGAGAAACAGTAGCAGCAATCACATTTTATGCCACTTTGAAGCATGAATATGTACTACTTAGAGGTGGAAAAAGTTTTCAAGGACCCTTTATTTGGTTGCCCCAAATGCAGAAGTTGAAGGAAAAGTCTATAGCTTCCTTGAAGGAAGTAACAGTATGGCTATATTTTAGCGTATGCATGGTGCCGACTAAAATTAGTGCAATGAAAAGGTCATTCTTCCAGCATGTCTTGCTTTCCTGGATGCTAAGAACACTGGTTACAGTTACCTTCAGAATATAGATTTAAAATAATGAATTAGTGGTACACTGCCTGAATTGCTGTATTAAAGGGTAAAAAAAGGAAAAATATTTTGGCAAGTACCTGATGTAACAGTTGACCAAGTATGCATATTTCAAGCAGAGTTCATATAATTAAGATTCTGCCCGTGCTTTGGGCTGATTTTGGCACATTGGCCCATCTTCATAGGGAACAAAAATGTAAAGAATCCCTCTTTTTGCTGTACTTCTTGGAAGGGATAGAAAAAAATCACAGATTTTGTTCCAGCGTAATGTAGGATCTACACTTTTCCTTTGTAAACCCTCTACCAGATCAAGCGTATAACAACATAATGAGATTACAGTGTTTTTTTTTTCCAAATATTCAAAGCTTCAGATAGTTGGCTGCTACTAGGCTAAAGCTTCACTTCAAAAAAGAATCTAAGCACATGAGAAATCCCAGCAAAGTCAGGGAGTTTACATACACAGCTACAACTGCACCTTGTCAAAGATTTTAACCATGTAGGGCTTCAGTTGCAATACAGTGGTAAGAGGAAGATTCATAGTCAGATTTTAAATGCATCAGCCTTGCAAATTTGAAACCAAAACACCTATGGAAGTCTTATTTCTGCAATTAACAATGTACACTGAGATAAATGTAGTAGTGTCTAACGACAGAAAACGTCTGAGATAAATATTATTACCCCATTGGGTGAGAAGCTACAAATCACTGCTTTACACAGGAACAGTATGTCCCTGCACAATGTTACTGCAAAGACTCCTACCAGGAGGAATTAAGATGTATTAGTTATGAACATATAAACAAGATGTTGCTTAATCAGCCAGTTCCAAATTCTGCTGGAAATTTTTCTTGAGCTGCATGTGGTTGGTTCTGTAAAGATAAATCCCAAGCTAATCTACTCCACAAAGCACAGCAGAATACTTTCATCAGCTTGTGTTTGTGTATAGGTACAGCTTTCCCTGAGTTCCCAGTAGTGACTAGGGTATGCGTGCTTGTTGAAGCATTATGTTTGGAGTACCAGCATTAAGTTAGTTGAGACAAGCTTGGAAATGAAGAAAATAGTCTCCACTAGCTGCTGTTAACTTTTTTCCCCAAACAGCTGCTATATAAGGGTATATTCCAGCAGGAATGGAGCCATAAATGAAGGGAATATTGTCATTCAGGATGGAGGTACTGAATTAGCCAAGCAGGGAGTTACATAGTACTGAAGACTGGGAACCTAAGAAATGGCTTAGTTAAGAAGGCGTGAAGAAGTTGTGGCTTCAACCTTGTCCAAGAATACTAAAAATAACAACCTAATCAATCTAGCCTTCAGTTTACTATTACCAGCTTGATAGTCTTTGGTTTGGGAACTATATATTAGATACATATTTGGGTCTGGGACTGAAAACTAACTCTATGTTGCCTGTATCTGAGTTCATATTGATTGCAGTTCGTTAAGAAATGGGGAAAAAAAGTAGCAAAAGGACAAGCTATTTAGGAAGAGCACCAGCCTCACTCTGTAGTCTGTTCTCCATGTAGGCATTTGGCACCTATAGCTGTCATGTTAGAGGTGAAAGGGTTTATACCCCTTACTATTCCTTACCTGTATCTGTTTATGGATTTGCTGCTCATGAGTTTTTTTAATCCGTTTCCAAACCTGCTGATGCTGTCTGCTTTAAAAACCTCCTGTGGCAGCTCATCCCAGAAAATTGCTACAGATTGGAAAAAAAACATGACTTACATTCTTACATCCTGTGTAAAGAAACTTTCTTTTATCTGTTTGAATTGAAATCTTTTATCTGTTTGAAATTGAATTCCTACTATTTTTTTCAAGCAGCCCCTATTCTTGTACTGAGAATTTTGTTTGGTATTTGTCTTAAGCATTGCCGCATTGAGTTTTGTAAACATCAGTCATATCTTTTATCCCTCTGATCTCCAAGTTGAAGTGTCCCAGGCTTTCTAGTCTCTCCTTGTAAGGCAGCTGCTTTATTGCTTTTAGCATTTGAGCTGATGTCTAACATTGTTATGTCCTCCTTGACATGCGGAGACCAGAGCAACACCCCATTCAGGATGTGGGCACTTCTTGGTTTTGTACGACACCAAAATGATACATTTGCCTTGTTCTCAATATTCTTCCCAATATCTTGTTGGCTTTTTTGGCTGCTGTTGCTTACAGTACTGGTGATTTCAGTGAACTGTTGATGAACCCAGCATCTCTTTCCTGAATTGCAACTGCTGCCTCTGAGGTAACATTGTGTAGGCATGGTTTAGATTATTTTTCCTAACCTTATATTAATCTACAGTGAAGATAATCTGATGTCACATTTTGCTCAGTTGCTTTTGTGGTGTCTTTCTGGAGTGTCTTGTTACTGCCATTGGAGAAAATTGTGTTTAGTATCTTGTATAAACTCAGAGACTTTGTTAAATCCTGCCTCAAGGTGCATCCAGTCCTATTCTGTGGTTACACTGTGCTTCACACAACAGGGAGTCTGGTTCTTGGCTGGACTGCAAGCACTGTTTTAATAGTAATAAACATTTTAGAAGATGTCTTGAAGCATGAAAGTATGGACATAATTCTCAGGCTATATGATCTCTCTGTTCACTTACAGCACAACTTTAATGTGTTTGTGTTTCAGTCTAGCGGCTTGACTGCACCATGTGTAAACATGCCAACTCTTGCTTTAAAACTAGCTTGCCTGGGGACAAACAGCAATTTAGCCGTGATAATTGGGGCTTTCTGTGCTCAGCTGACACCTTATGCGTGTCTTTCATAGCTGTTGCAGCTGAATCTGTTAGTACTTGATCCTATCTAGAGCAAAACTAGCTAGAAAATGTCTAGGCGGAACTCAAGAATAGACAGAACTACTGAAGAAAAAAATCTGGGTTTACAAGGATACGTTTCTTGTTTGTTCTTTAAGTCTATGAAGGTTATTTTCGTTCCTCAACTACATCTTGATAAGGCTTTTAAGATATGCTTGATACATAATTGATAACACCAGAGGCAATGGCTGAAATACATATAATGGATAACCTAGTATTATGTGCTACATGGGCATTACTATGCAGGAATATCTAGCAGTAACAGTTACAGAAAGCAAGTAGCCTCACTTTGGTTTACATAGAAACAGCAGTAAGAATAATATGGGAAGTGTTTCTGAAATAAAAGTTTTAATAGTTTTACCAGTACTCCACGCTTAAATACTGTGATAAATTTTAAAAAGACCTCGTGTTTTTCTATTAAGCTGTCATGACTCCCCTCATCTTTTTACAATGTAATAGCTTGCAAACAGAATACTAAAGGCAACTGTGGATCATTGCTAATTCTGTTAACTGGATGATTAAAATGGCAAGAACATCTGCAAACAACTTGCTGCTAGTATTATTGCTGTGCCTGGAAGCTCTCCTATTGTTAAAGATCTGTCAGTGTTTCCATTATCAAATCTCATTTTAATCTCATTGGGTTTAAACTTGGCATTGGTATTATCAGGCCAGAAGACAGTTTTGGGGCAGTGTTTTGAATTAACTCTATTTTAATTACAGAAAAGTGAGAAAGTCACAAATTTTCAACATTTCATGCTCCAAAAGTTTTTTAACACTCCTCCTAAAATTATTTATATCATGAATTTATTATATTTACATCATTATTCTGAATAACAGGAGAATGTTCAGTAATATGACCATTTGAAATGGCAAAATATGTGAAGCATGTAGACACAGGTTCTGCAAATTTTACACCTATACCTCTTAAACATGAGTACTGTGTTCTCCCCCTCCCCCTTAGTTTAGTGGAGCTTTTCAAGTGTAAAAAAATTAAATGAACATGCAAAACATTTTGCCTAATAAATTGCCCAGGTGCTTCTGTACAACTTCATTCTGATCTCACTAAAGGCCACACTGTCTGCTGATATGGAATAATATGTGATGGAGGCTGATGGCACACACTGATTTAACTTCCGTAAGACCCTAATTTCACTAGCTAGATAGCACAAATAAGATCACTGTTTTTACTTTCATAGCCTGTGCATATATGATACAAACTCTCACCAGTTGTTTGTTTCCTAGCAAGGCTAATGGAAGTGACACAAGACAGAGTCAATCCCTGGTGCTCCCTCTGGGGTTTCCTGCCTAAACCCCATCACTGGTGTCTCCTGCCTAAACCACATCACTGGTGTCCTGGGTTCAGCAGTAGCAGTCATTTTTCTCCTTAGTAGCTGGTGCAGTGCTGTGTTTTTGACTTTCAGCCTGGGAGCAGTGCTGATAACACCAATGTTTTTAGTTGCTGCTCAGTACTGTTTACCCTGACCAAGGACTTTCTGAGTCTCATGCTCTGCCAGGGAGGAGGGGAAGCCAGGAGGAAGCAGAGACAGGACACCTGACCCAAACTAGCCAAAGAGGTATTCCATACCACAGCATGTCATGTTCACTATATAAACTGGGGGCAGTTACCCAAAAGGTAACAGTGCTCGGGTCAGGCTGGGTATCGGTCGGTGGGTGGTGAGTGGTTATATTCTCTTTCCTTGTTATTTCCTTATCATTATTATTATTGGTGGCAGCAGCAGTGATTTGTGTTATACCTTAGTTACTGGACTGTTCTTATCTCAACCCGTAGGAGTTACATCCTTTGGATTCTTCTCCCCATTCCTCTAAGAGTGGGGGGAGGAAGGGGGTTGGGAGAAGTGAGCGAGCGGCTATGTGGTTCTGGGTTGGCAGCTGGGCTTTAACCACGGCACTAGGGTTACAAGGAAGTTTCAGCAATGAGAAGCATGCACTGGGACTGCATATAGGTCCCAGAGTTAAATGTAAATGTTATGTCTTCCTTCCTTTTCTGACTAGTAATTACCAGATCTAGTCTGAAAATATAGCTATCTTGGGTTCTTGATATTCCAGCCGGTAACCATGGAATTGTGTAAGCATAGTTTCTTCATAAGAAAATGTTACTGAACGTTTCATAAGCTGCATCACTGTAGAAGCTCAGAACTGGAGTAACACATTTTATCAAATCATGGAATGTATTTAAAAATACATTTGTGAAATGCAATTATCTTTGAATATATCAATCTGTGAAAACTGATCTTGCCTCAATTTGCTTTATGTTGCTACATATACCCACAGAGAGCCAGTGCTGAAGCCTGTAACCAAAATGGTGTCTTTTTTTTTTTTTTTTTAATTGCACCTGTGTATTTAATAGACTTTCCAGCATAAAGGTGTATGACTCTTATTCTGATACATGTCAAAACAGTCAGTTTCCCAAGGACATTTTTTGTGGCCGAAACATCAGGCTTCTTTTTTTCTTTGGAAAAAGCAGACCAAGAACATTATCACCAGTTTTACTAAGCAGAGTTGTGGAAATGTAGGTTATCTAAATAAAAAGACCGTATTTTCAGAGTTTCCTAGCAAGAATAAATAAAATCAAAATAAAACTGGAAAAGAGAAAAGCCCAATAACTTTTACATTTCATTATTGACACTATGCAGTAAAACAAAGATTTTCTTAATTGTTTTCAGCTGAATTGTAACATTCAGATATAAATTATATACTGATAAGTCTTTTCTGACTCCAATATAAATGTATGAATTATACTATAAAGCACTTTTGTTAATACTAGGAGGTATTAATCTCTCAGCAGTTCAGATTTGAGCACAATTCTGCTGCAGATTTATTTTAAAACTGAGGATTCAAGTGGAGGAAAATTTTCATCCAGTTCAAACGAAAGCTAAGTTCAACTGATATATACAGAATATATTTGAAAACTATTATTCTAACTTAGTCAATACAGTGACTTAATTCACAAGGGAGTGGAGAAAAAAAGTTAATACGTGGTTTTGACTTTCCAGTTGATTTTTTTTGCCATAGTTTCATTATTGAGACAGAGCCCCTCACCCTTTTCTTAAATATAATCATCCAGAAAGATTTTCTCATACTGGGACTGTAGCTGATCCCTCTTCTTCCTGATATCATCTAATCTTGATTTTCCTGAAGCCTACTGTATGCAACCTAGAAAAATGCTAAGTTTAAGCCTTTGTGCCTTAAAGTATTAGCATGGCATCCACTAATGTCACATAATGAGGAATCTGTCAAAATTCAGAATCATAACTTGTAATGGGCAGATTATTAAAATCAAGTTTATTCCAGGTGTATTTTGAAAAACACTGTTCTTTGCAGCTCTGGTTTTTTTGCCCCTCTGCCTCTCTCCAGCCACAGACTTCAGAGTCACACTTAATGACTAAATTGTGTCAGATTTTCTCATATTTTATATTTCAATCAGTTTACCTCTTTTACGTTATGGAATTAAGCTGTATTATAATTCTGTGATCATGAACACTTTTCTGTGCAATTTCTTGATTGAATGTTGATAAAATATATCTGACTTTTTAATGAGAATTACATGAGAAGTGTTCAGTTGAATATCTAGCTTGATAACTTGGCTTATTTAACCAATCTCTTGCTGTAGGTTTCAGACCATTTCAGGAAAGTATTGTTTTGTTTATACACAGTGTAAAGAGTGGGAAATATGCAAGAATACGATTTCTGATTGGTACCTGGATTCATCAAGGAGGTTGAGAAGACTTTATTACGGCTTTACTGCATTTTGAATACAGGTATGCTACAAACTACTTGAGCTCAAATAACCTCTATGTGTTTTTACTGTTGGTTCTTTGCTTGTCTGTTTGTTTTTAAACTCTGAAATATCCTAGTGGAAAAAGTCTTAGATAAAGGTGTACATTACTTCCATCAGTGACCAGGATATATTTACAGGTGTTAAATACTGCTGTTGGGATTCTGGAGGGGAAAGTGCTTTGAATTGGCAGGCATTATTTAATGTTATTTATGAAAATTGTTTTGTTTTTAACCACTTACCTCCACTGTGTAATTTTCTATTTTTTTTATTTTTTTGTGAATCTATATGTTAGCACCATTCATATGTGAAAGTTTACACTTCAAGTGTGATATCTAGACTATCAATACAAGATCAGTACTGTATCATCACAAATAGTTATAGATATATACTGAAAGTTTATGCAATTCATAGTTGAAGTTTTAGACATAAAATCCTCAAGTGGAAAAAAGCAAACTTCAAGTACAATGTAAACATCTTACATGTTTATATATAGCAGTCTTCCAGTACCTAAAGGGGGTGTACTAGAAATTTGGAGAGGGACTTTTTGAGAAGACAAGGAAGAATGGCTTCAAGCTGAAAAGGGATAGATTTAGATTAGGTATTAGGAAAAAAATTCTTAACAATGAGGGTGGTGAGGCACTGGCACAGGTTGCCCAAGGAAGCTGTGGCTGCCCCATCCCTGGAAATGTTCAAGGCTAGGTTGGACAGGGCTTGGAGCAACCTGGTCTAGTGGAAGAGATCCCTGCCTTTGTCAGGGGGGTTGGAACTATATATATCTTTAAGGTCCCTTCCAACCCAAATCATTCTATGATTATATAATGTGAAAACCTAGCAGTTACAAAATATTTTCAGTTTTAAACAGAGATAGAATTTCTTTTTGAAAGGCAGGTAGAAGACTCTTTAATATATTGTGTTACAGTATAACTGGATAACCATACTGATTCAGAATCTCAGCTAAGCAAAGTTTCATTGTCTTTAAATACGGTGCTTGAAATAAGCGAAGATGAAACACACAAAGAAATTTGAGCTTAAATTTAAAGTCATCTGTATAGAGAGTTAGGAGTCTGTATGCCTTTGATCATAATTTAATCCACTTTTCTCTGGTTGTCAGGTATTAACATCATGGGGTACATCATGAGCTCAAGTAATTTGTTACAGTGCTATTGAAAGTTAATGCAGCTGAAATGCAGTGAAAGGTCTGCCCCCGTAACACTTCAGTTAATGTACACAAATGTGTATTCTCTTTCTCAGCAATGCTTTTTCTCAGACACTTTTCTGCTTGCCTTTGTTTGATATATTGCATTAGAATTGATGAAAGAGGGCAGCACCTTCCTCTAATTGTATCTACTCTACAACCAAATCAGACCTGAGGGGCACTGCATAAAAACTTCTATTCCCAATCCAGCATTCTTATCGCTCCAATTAATCTCATTTAGCAAACAGTAGGAAGCCAGCTTTAACTTGCACTGAAGTTTCATAGTCTTAACAATGGGAGTTGCCCAGGAGGTTGTAGAGAATCAGTACCTACTACCTTATCAGTGCTGTTTCATGATCTGGACATTGTGTGACTGGCTTCAGGACTTTGGAGACAGCAAGAATGCACAACTAGTTTAAGCTGTACTCACAAAGAGTCATATATGAGTCAACTTTCTGGAGAAAGCTGGTTTTGTATCTGGTAATGTAACTAGGAGTGTTGACTTTTTCCCCAAAATATATTTGTTGTACTGTAAGAAGACATGATTTTCTTGTACATCTTCAGTATATATTTCATACCTATAAATGTTAGATTAAAAACTTCTCTGAATGAAAATTATTTGTAGGCATACTCTTTGCACCTTTTCCCTTCTGTTTTACAGAATATTTAGGTAAGTCACAGGCCAGAAGTAATATGGTGTATGTTCTTGTCTCTAGGATCTTATTTTTAAAGTCCAGCTTGATCAATGTTCAAATGTGATTTCAGTTTGTCAGGAGAGAATTCCTGAACTTCATATGTGCTCTTTAATGAAAAGGAATGTTTCCATAGAGATTATAACTTGATTTTTAAATTAATTTTTGATGAGATTATAACTAGTGAATAAAAATAGAGGATTTTTTTTTCCTATAATGCTTTTAACACCATGATGGAACACTTGTATTAGCAAAGGGTAGAATAAGCTTGTTTTTTTTCGTGTTGCAAGTTTCTAATCTTTAAATGTGATTTTTATGAAGGTGAAATAGAAAGGAAAGAACTAACCTCAAGTGTTGTATATGTCTTACTTCTTAGCTGTTTTCAATAATTACAGAGAGAATAACATCTTGATAATTAAATTGCTTCCACATCTATGGAGTGGTGTCAGCAGGATGCTGACATATTGCATATGTTTAACAAATTACACTTAATTTGTCTTTATATTTTCATTATGGAAATTGCACTCATATTATTCAACAAGAAGTATCGCCATGTAAAAGTGAGACCAGAAAATGGAATAGCAAAACTGATTTTGAATATTCACAAAGTGAATGCATTTTAACAAAGACAATAAACATCCTGCCTTGGCAGGTTGCAAGAGAAATAATCAAACAATGTTGATATTCAGAGGAACCTGATTAATGAGCAAATTATTTACTTCTGTGGCACTGGAAGTGTTCATAGCAATAAAAGACAGAAAGGAAAATGCAGTCCAAGGGGAATGCAAAACTTTAAGGTTTGATGAGGAATGAGACTTGATGGAGCAACAGTGAATGTGCCACAGAGCTTTGGGGCATAATTTGAGTTACTTCAAATTGCAGGTTAAATTTGTTATTGTTATCAGTTGTTTAGCAAAAACTGTTTTTTGATAAGCAAACCTCTATGAGGTTTTCTTTGGATGGAGAAGAGAAGTAAACAAACCAACTCAAGAATAATTTTAAACAGTGGATGGTTAAAAAAAAAAATTGGAAAGCATGCTCTCCTCCTCTCGGCGTGGTGTGATGAAGCTATTTTTCTTCCAGGCAACTTTTGTCTGTAACAAAAAAGGAACAGATATTGGTTTTTTCTGTTGCTCAAAGTTAGCAAAGTACATAGAACTGATACCTAGAGGTAAGAACTACAACAGCTGAGAGTAGAGTTCCATGTAGATTAAGGCTGGTTGCTCTGTTTAAATATTAGCACAACTACATCCTTTAATTCTTATTCTGTCAATTTGAATACAATTTAGAGTGGTGCCTCAGGTGCTTGTTGGTTTCTGTTCTCTGCTACCAGGCCCCTTTCTTTCTGGCACTAATTATAAACAGAACATAAAAAATGAAGTGTTCCCTGCAGCTTTTCCTGGTAAATAATTTTATTACTTGGCATTAATCTAGGCTTTTAATTAGTGAAGACGTATATTGATGAAAGCATCTCTCTCTTGCTGAGGAAAAAGATCGGTAGATGCTGCAGTGAGCACAAGCTAAATTTGGTGGAAAGAGAATAATGTCTCTAATTACTATGGACATTCACAGGACTATGTTGACAGGCACAAGGCAGGAACACAGTCTGACATCAGATGAGGGCAGGTTCTGGTCTGAACAAGGGCAATTACTTAATGGTCAGTGGTAGCAGGGAAAATAATTGCAAGGCAGGGCTCTTTGGAGAACTTGAGATTGGCATAAAATGATATCTTTGGGACTTAAATTCCGGAGCATAGTTCTGTGCCTGAAGAAATGCAAAGTGTCTCCTCAGGTACAGTCAGGGATGTCACTGAGATAAGCACTGAATTAAAAGGGAAAATAACAGCTTCCCACTCTTGCCATGTTATACTTGTAGTTCATGCAGCTGAAATTAATTCCACCTTTCTCCTTGCTTTCAGTCAAATAGGCAGAGAAACATCTCTCAGCTAATCAAACTTTCCTTGAAATACAGTACATTCTGCAAAAAGGAATTTGGAAGTTTCCTAAAACCAGAAGCAAAGTTTAATAATCTATTGTAGGAAAGTACTGTGTTTGAAAATCTTCTCCTGGACCTTTAATACTGGCAGATGTTCTGACTTCCTTGGGTGTATCTTCCAGCAGCTTATCTGCCCCGCTGAGCCTCACACACAGATTTTATCACCATTGGGCCCTCATGTCACCTAGTGTCCTCTCAGTTACGCATATGCACTTCAATTTTTGCATTCCTTTCAAAGGTATTCTTGTTCTTTCTTAGCTCTTACCACCCTCCCTACATCTTTTTCATATGAACCCCAAATCCAGGACCCACGCTTTAGCAGTATGGCATAATATCCTGCCATGTATTTTTGAGAGCCTAAATGTTGGGGAAGGTCTTTCTTGATTTCACTCTCCTTTGTCAAGGCAAAGTTGCCATACCACTGTCCTTTTCCTAAGTATTGTTTCTAACTTTCTGCATGGAAAAAGCATATATCCAGATCATACCACCCAAACGTGAAGGGAGTGTGTCAGTGAGACAGGTAGCCAGAGCATATACAGGACTCATGTATTCAGAACTTTCCACTGGGAGTGCTGTGTCCAGTTCTGAGCTCCCCCATACAAGAATGGTATTGACACAGTTCAAGCGGAAGGCTACCAAGATACTTAGGTGAGCATGTGATGTACAAAGTGACTCTTTTCAGCCTGAAAAAGACAAGACCTGACTGCTGTCTTTAACTTTTGAAGGGAGGTTAAAGAGAAGATGGAGGCAGCCTTGGCTCAGACTTGCACACTAAAAGGACAAGAGGAAGTGAGCGCAAGCTGTAGCAAGCTAAAATCCAGCTCAAGTAAGGAAAGAAATATTCACAAAGAGGTCGGTTAAGCTGTGGGAAGATCTTGCCCAAGGCTGTGGAGACTCTGTCCAGAGAGTAACTTGACAGCCCTTAGCAATGTGACTGAATTTTGAAGCTGACCCTGCTTTGAGCAAGGATTTGGATGAGATGACCTCCAAAAGTCCCCTCTAGCCTAAATTATTCTGCTATGGTGTGGCCTCTTTACCTCTTTCCAGAGAAAATAGGAGTAACAGAATAGGGGCCTTGCTACCTACCTCAGAGTGGATTCTTCCTCCCCTAAGGACTGATTAGTATCCCACATAAAATTCCCAGTGGTACTTTGCCATGAGTTGAACAACAGACGTGTGTGAAAGTTTATAAAGACATATTTTTTGACAGATAGTCATCACTATTAATGAGCACAATCCAGGGAGGGGGAAAAATCAATTTAAATTCAAAGTGAAGTATAAAAACATTTTTGTTGACTCTTATTTTTTCTTTTTTTGAAGGAAAAAAAGCAAAAAAAAAGACTATAGCTGTTTGTCCCTGCGTATTTTTTCTATCATATGGATATGCTGCATATGAATTGTGGACACATAGAGAAAAATGAGATATACGGCATGATTGTTAACATTTCAAAGAAGATTCTTCATCACTATGGAAGGCATCACTCACATTCCACTCTTCCAAATCCTTGAGAATGAAGATCTGCAGCTCAGAATTCAGCCAGTGGCTTTTTAACACAGACTGCCTTTATGGATCAGAATTGAAGGAGTTCAAGTGCTTATAATGGATCCCTCTGAGAAATGGTATAATTGGTATGGCACTGGTCTGCTCTCTTCCCTCTGCGTGTAGGTAACTATTACATTCTCAGATTGCCCTCAAGATGAAAGGACTTTGCCTGACAGATGCCCTATACATGGAATACATTGCTATAACCCAAACCCGTATGAAGAAGAAAATTTTCAGTTCCCATAGAGCTTCAAGATCTGTGATTCACATATCTGAAGAGCTATAAGAATACCTTTCTAGCAACTATTCTAGCTTATTCCCCCTTTCCTTCTATTCATTACTGTTGAATCAACACCTGACAGAGGAGTAAATTTCCTAGAGCTACTTTCCTCAGATGGATATTCCTGTTCATTACCTTCTTTTTCAGTGGTTGTTGGTTGTTTAGTCTTAATTGTCTTCTACTTTGACCCAAACCCATGTTATCTGAATATTGCTGCGTGAAGTTGTGAGAGTGGCTGGATAGCACCTAGAATATTCAGCATCCCCTCATTTTGGAAAAAAAACATTTCCTTCTTTTTCATTATTCTCTGTCTTTTTCTTAAGATCTCTTATTATCTAACTGCCCCACAAAACATATTATTTACTAGTTCTTACTTGCCCATTATATATCTTGTAGTTTAACTTCTTTCCCCCAGTCAGCTCTTGTCCTTGGCCTTTTCATGTTGCAGTCTGATTTCTATTCATTCCTTCTTATTTAGTCCTTTGTTTCCAGTTTTAGCTTTTTACCTCAACCCATTTTTTTTCCCTCTCCCACTCTCTCCCCCCATGACTTTGCTGGTAGTCTAATAAAATTTACCCTTGTTATTTCTAACCTCTCCTCCTATGTGATAAATTTCTATTTGGTGTGCCAAGTCCATCTCATACCCTGCCTGCATTTCTATTAGTCTTGTTTTGCCACAGGTATGTCAGTTTACTGCTTTCAGTTGCACATGCTCCATACATATCTTGTCATTTTCCATTTTCCTATTTCATTTACTATTGCTCTCTCAGTTTGTCTTCTGTCCTGTGACCAATGAAATTCCAAGGTACAGATAATCTATCAATAGGAATAATATTATATCACCTTTTGTCTGATTTGATTCTGTTATATGTGTACATAAGGCAAAAAGGTGAGGTAGAAATCCTGAGACATTCACAGATGAGCAGAATGCAGTACTCTGTTCTGTGCAGCAGTACAGAACTGCATACTGGAATCATAGCATGGAGTTAGAATGATGCAAGGAAACAAATCATCCAGTTAGCCTGAAACCATTACAAAGAAGCCTGAGAAGTGTAAAAGGAAAACTAATTCAAAGCAGACATGTGTACAAAGTTTGCCTTTTTGCAGGTGTTTCCTTCCCTGAAACTCTATTTTATGCAATCAAGGTTATGCACAGGGCTATCTAAAAGAAATAAAGTTTTATTTGAATCTAGCTCAGATAAGATCAGTTGATACAGATGAGAAGGGTTTTTTCTTCTGAAAGTTCTAAGTTGTGCAGAGTATCAGAGTAGAAATAACAGCGATCTCTTTGTATTCTGGTATTTAATAGAGACCAAATTCTAAAACTAATCAAGAATATGTTTTAGCTGCACTTCATTGCTAATGATAAGATAATGATAATCAAGACCGGAATGAAAGTCAGCAAAAAAAGAAAGATTTGTAGTGACAGGTTCTTCAGTGGAAAAAAAAAAAAGGAAATACCCAAGTGTGCATTTCTCTGTCTTAGCAGGATTGTTGTTACTTTGCTGATTTGTTTTTCCCGTGATAGAAATAATCTGTTTGTGGCTTGAGTTCCTTTACTTTACTGGCGGCTTCCTGGAGTGCAGAAAATGCCATTTTATTTGCCTGAAGTACAGTGTACTTTAAGGAATGCCTTTCAGAGAAGACGGTGCAAGTCCATCACTAAAGCATTCACTAACACAAGTAACAAAGACATGGCAGTGTTGAAAATTGCACTGCTAAAGTTTCTTCTATTTACTAAATGTATAAGGTGCACATTTTCTGCAAAAAGCTTCCTTCTTATCGGTCACTGTTAATTATAAGGCAAGTGTTGTTTTGGTCTTTCATCCAGCTACTGTGAACAGAGAATGAGAACAGAAGTACACTCTTCTGTCTCTGTAGACAAAATGATACCTGACATTAAAGCCTAAATGCAAGAAGGCCTAGATGTCATTTTATCTTAAAGTTTCAAGGATTCCTTCATAGTGCTATGTTTTGAATTTCTGAGCAAAAAGATGTGGCCAAGACAGCAGTGTTTCAGCTATTGCTGAGCAATATTACTGAGCACTGCTTACATAGTGTCAAGGCATTTTGTGTTTCAGCTGGGGATGCACAAGGAGTTTGGGGGGCACAGAGATGGGATAGCTGTCCCCAGCTGGACCAAGGGCTATTCCATGCCACACAGAATCATGGAATCATAGAATGGTTAGGGTTAGAAAGGACCTTAAGGTCATCTAGCTCCAACATTCTGCCATGGGCAGGGACACCTCACACTAGACCATGTCGCTCAAGGCTCTGTCCAATGTGGCCTTGAACACTGCCAGGGATGGAGCATTCACAGCCTCCCTGGGCAACCCATCCCAGTGCCTCACCACCCTCACAGTAAACTTCTTTATATTTAACCTGAACTTCCCCTGTTTAAGTTTTAACCCATTACCCCTTGTCCTATCACTACAGTCCCTAATGAAGATTCCCTCCCCAGCATCCCTATAGGCCCCTTTCAGACGCTGGAAGGCTGCTAGGAGGTCTCTACGCAGACCTCTCTTCTCCTGGCTGAACAGCCCCAACTTTCTCAGCCTGTCTTCATATGGGAGGTGCTCCAGTCCCCTGAGCATCCTCGTGGCCCTCCTGTGGACTTGTTCCAACAGTTCCATGTCCTTTTTATGTTGAGGACACCAGAACTGTACACAATACTCCAGGTGAGGTCTCACGAGAGCAGAGTAAAGAGGCAGGATCACCTCTTTTGACCTGCTGGTCACGCTCCTTTTGATGCAGCCCAGGATACGGTTGGCTTTCTGGGCTGTGAGCGCACACTGAAACAGGCTCATTTTAAGTTTCTTATCAACCAGCACCCCCAAGTCCTTCTCTGCAGGGCTGCACTGAATCTCTTCTCTGCCCAACCTGTAGCTGTGTCTGGGATTGCTCTAACCCAGGTGCAGGACCTTGCACTTGTCATGGTTAAACTTCATGAGGTTGGCATCAGCCCACCTCACAAGCAAGTCAAGGTCCCTCTGGATGGCATTCCTTCCCTCCAGCGTATCAACCGAACCACGCAGCTTGGTGTCATCGGCAAATGTCAGAGACAAAGATGTTGAACAAGACCGGTCCCAACACCGATCCCTGAGGGACACCACTCGTTACTGGTCTCCAGCTGGACACTGAGCCACTGACTACAACTCTTTGTGTGTGGCCATCCAGCCAATTCTTTATCCACTGAGTGGTCCATCTATCGAAGTGATGTCTCTCCAATTTAGAGACCATGATTTTTTGCAGGACAGTGTCAAACGGTTTCACACATAACTTTTCATCCCAACTGCAGCATGTCAGCACTGCTCAGATTGCTCTCAAAGTGATTGTGGGACAGTGAAAAGGCCATTGAGATGGCCCTGGCCCTGTGGCATTGGCCAGCCAGCGCATCATTCAACCAGTTTATTGTCTATTTAAGCACAAGAGTGTATTTAAGTCATCTCAAGAAGTAAAGCTAGGACTGCCCCATGTTCCCCATGAAGCTGCAGCCCCTTCAGGGCTCGTCCTCATCCCCTGCTGTGCAGCCGTTCCGGAACTCCGGTGTCATGGAGCTGTGATGTTGCAGCCCGTGTTACACCAGCAACGGCCCATTTCCAGTGAGACACGCAACAGAGAGACCTTCGCACCTGCCCCTGCTCTTGTCCTGTCCTCCCTCTACCCTTCCTGGATCCTTTCTGCCTGACTCTCTACCTTTCTAACCTACTGCCTGCCCTAGTCTCCTGTTCCCTGATCCACGGTCCTATCCTGGTACCCCCATGCAGCCCCCTAGGAAGACCACCCTTGTCCTGCTGGCAGCCCAGCCCAGTCCTTGCGGGAGCGAGGACACCAAGGGCTGCACCCGCAGAATAAGGAGCCCATGGGTGCCGAGGCAGGCACGGGTCCGGGTCTGTGCCTGGGTCCTGTGGCAGGGAGCACGGTCGCTCACCCCTGTCCTCTCTGCTCCGCAGGTCCTCAAGCCCTTACTGCCCCGCAAGGTGCTGAGGCGGAACAGGCGCAGGCTCCTCCAGCTGCGAGTGCTGGCCTCTCACAGCTCGTGGGTGTTGCTGGACAAGGAGCCTCCGGCCTCCCGCCAGCTCCTGCTGGGTCATGGCTGGGCCCCAATGCCTCACGGCTCTGCCTGGGCAGCGAGAGGGGTCCAGGTGCCTGGACCCTCATCCCACAGCTCTACTCACTGCCCAGGGCAGCACCAATGCACTCTTCTGCTTGGCTTTTGCCTTAGGCTGTTCCAACACATGCAAGAGCTGGAGGAGGAAGCTGCCAGCAGGACCCAAGGGGGGCTGCAGCAGGAGGAAGATATGGAAGTTGAGATAGAGGTGGAGGTGGATGAGGCAAGGGAGGTTGATGAGCAGTTGGAGGAGATGGAGGAAATGGAGGTGGACTGAGGAGCGGTAAGGCAGCACGTGCCCCCCATCCACTGCCAGTGGTGAGGTTGGCTCACCTGCTGCCATGCTGGGGCTGGGGCTGTGTGCGACAGCCCCGCTGCAAGGACATGGTGCCTGGTGGTCTCATCCTGGCAGCACAAGTGCCACCACTGCGCTGCCCTGCGCTGCCTTTGGGCCACGCGAGCCGAGTGTGATCACATAGAGCCCAGCTCCCAGCCCCAGCCAGGACTGTGCCCCACAGAAGAATCCCACTGTTCCCAGCATGTCCCAGGGCTGTGGCAAACACAATGACTCATCAGGAGCCTCACTGAAATGACCTTGTGCTGCTTGGTTCCAGGGATGATCCGTATGGAGTTTTTGCGGTGTTGGAAGGTTTTTATAGAAGAGTTGTCATATTTCACGGAAGATTTTTTTTCTTTTCAGAAGAGTGTTGTTTTTTCATAGAATAGTTGTAGTTTTAAGTAGAAGAGTTGTGATTTGTTGTGTTTGTTTTCTCGTGTTGTTTGTTGTTCTGAAAATACACTTTTTTGATCCAGTCTCTCTTTGTATTTGCTGTGAGCACACGTGGCACTGGCAGACAAGTGGCTTCCCTTTGCTCCAGGTTCCCAGGGCTGGAGGGGTCAGGGGGTGCTGGCACTGGGTGCTGGGGCCCCCCACCTGTCCTTGCATGGGCTCCCTGCCCTGGCAGTGCGGCTCTTTCAGACTCCCTGCAGCTTCAGGCAGGGCTGAGCACAGGCATGAGGAACCAAAGGTGTGTGTGGTTGCACTGACCCCTTGGCAGCTGCAGGGCCCCTGGCTGGCTGCTGCCATTGGGCACAGCCTGCACCAACGCTGACCAAGGCTTCTTGAGCTGCTCCTCAAGGTGGGGGAAACACGGCTGAGTCTGCAGTCATCGAATCATAGAATAGTTAGGGTTGGAAAGGACCTTAAGATCATCAAGTTCCAACCCCCCTGCCATGGGCAGGGACACCTCACACTAAACCGTGTTGCTCAAGACTCTGTCCAGCCTGGCCTCACGCTTATCAATAAGAGCTGGGGAAAGAAGAGCAGATATCCACAGTTACGGCATTTGTCTTTTCAAGTAACTGTTAATGTGTGATGGAACCCTGCTGTCCTGGAGATGACTGAACAATCTGCCTGCCCATGCGAAGTGGTGAATGAGCTCCTGATTTTGCTCTGCTTGCGCACAAAGTATCGCTTTACCTATTAAATTGTCTCTATCATCTCAACCCACTTTTTTTTTTTTACTTTTTTTCACCCTTCTAATTTTCCCCCCCATTGCACTGGGGTGGAGTGAGTTGAGGGTCTGTGTGGTGCTTGGTTGCCCACAGGGTTAAACCACGAGAAATACTTTAATTGCATTGCATTTCAACTTAAAAATATAGTTCCCTTATTGAGTGCAAGAGCTTGAGAAAATAAAAGCTTGATTGTTTCACATTTTAATTATAGGAACCTCTGTTAATTGTGGTAAATGGTTTGAATTACAACTAATAGTCAAGAAACAAAGGCAGATAAAGAACACAGAAAAAGAGAAAGGAAAAAGTCATAATACCTGAGAAAAGATTTTGATCTCTTCTCTATGATGCCTTTGTTTTTCACTCCTTTCATTATCTTTGGTCACTTATCTGTATCATGGTTCTTAGAGGTGTTCAGAGAACTGGCAGGTCCATTAGTTCCTTGAGTCCATTGATTCTCTTTCTTTCTTTAAGACCACTGTCAGGAAAGTATAAAAGATGGTAAAGCTCTTTGGCTCCTGAAGTGCTGGTTTAATACATTCTTTTAGAAGATGTCCAATTAGGTGCTTTAAATCTACAGCTACAATACCATATAAGAAGGGTTTTAAGCCTTGAGCTGCTTTTTTATTTCTTCCTCCCTGAGCAGTAAACAAAAATAACTCTGTGAGAACTGAGAGGTTCACAGGCATACTGTGAAGAACAGGACCACTGAAAATTCTCTTTGTGGAGTCTCATAGGCCTGAGTGAGATTGTTAACATTTTTCTCCACTGGGGACAGCAGTATTCTTTTGCATTTATTCATTTGTAAGGGGTTATAGTCTTTGAAACCTCTATCCCATTGGTTAGCTTTGAGCAATAAATTTGAAAATTAGTAAGAAAGTAATAGCTACAGAACATGAATATGGCAACCCTGTGATATGATCAGCAAAAAAATTTGGAACAGTCTAAAGCATACTACATTGCAAAGCCCACAGAAAGTACTTCGTACCTATCCAGCTATTTATAACAGAAACACTTCATATTCGTTTCAGTACTCTGTTCTAATCCACGTGCTGTCCTTTCAGTATCACCCAGCTCAGTTGAACAGTGTGGCAGTTGATTCAAGGTCAGGAAACCAGCAATTTGTGCTCTCTAAAATGCAGGGAAAGTGATGGGGAGAAGTTAATGGAATAGGAAGATAGGTTTCCAGATTCAAGTTTGGATGGAGGCTTCTGCCAGTAAGATGATTTTTTGCCACAAAAGTCCTGCTTTTGGGGAGAGGGAGAAGCAGTCCTCAGAAGGCATGTACTTGGAGACAAGAGCTTGGTCAGACACAACGGAACAGCCCCAGGCTCAGTCCTGTGAGTTGTTATTTGCAGGTAACTTTTAAGGTATAGTTCATGATCCCTGTGTCAGTAAGACCTCTTCTGTGGAAAATTTTCTGGTTTTTCTTTGTCAAATAATAAGCTCAGTGTGCTTAGCAAGGTCTTGTCACTAAGCTAGTCCTGATTCTTAAGCATGAGATCCTTCAATCATATCCCAAAGTATTTTATTACACTTCATATTATTATGTGCTTTCGAGATTATGTGCAAAATACAGAGATGTGCAAATGTACATAAAGAACAGTTATATAATTTAGAACTCTAACAATAGAATATTGCTGCCTGGTCTTCCATTCAAAAGTAAACTTACAAATGGCTTAGTTAGTGAAGTTCATATTCAAGTGCTCCAAAAAATTAATCCTAAAATAAAGAGCTAATCTAATAACTGATTAAATGAGCACATGATCTGCTCCAGCACAGGATGAGATCAATGTTTAATACACCCTTGATAATTTTAAGCAAAGTCTAGTCACACTCTTCATTAAGATATGTTGACAGAGAAATTAATTTACTTGGACAGCTATCACGATTCAAAATCTAACTGTTAAAAATGTTTTATTATGTATGGTGAGTTAACAGTGAATAAGGCTGTGGACAAATGGATTAAATGGAATTAAAATGCGTGTGCGTCTATAAGGCTATCCTACTTTTTGCCCGAAAATGTATATTGCTTTAATGTGTAGTAAAGCATTTACCTGTTAGCTAAATGTGTACACTGTACACTCTAATTAGCAAGATTCATGTATTGTTTTAATTGCTTCAAACATTAGATCAAACGTTAAAGAAAGTTTGAATAATTGTAGCACATTTATTTTTCTTGCCATAAGTTTTGAGTTGTTAAATAATATCTCATTGAAGAAACTGAAGATTGGAAAGGAAAACAAGGGCTCTGTGAAAGCAACAGTTTTTTTCGTAGGATCTTAGGCAAATGGTAATTTCCAAAACATGAATTGTTATTAGGTATACCAAGTATGTAAATGATCTTATTTCTCCCCAGACAAGTGGTGGACTCCCCCAGTGTTGGTTGATTTATTTAAACCACCTTCCAATTACACAGATTTATTTTCCTTTGGTAATAAATATACATTTTTAGAACTGGAAATTGTAGTAAGTATTTGTGGAAAGCTCCAATGTTGCATGTGTATATATATATATTTACATATATGCATGTGTGTATGTATACACATACACTTTGGAAAAACACCCAGTAGTGTAGAAATAAGGCACTAACTGCAGCTTCACAATTCAAGTAAATAACAGCTATTATTGTATCTAACCCTTTTGGTAATGGTCATCAATTCCTTGGACAAATTGAATGTGGCCTGTGACGAATTGAATGTGACCAGTCAAAAGACCGCAATATAATTAAACTAAATTTACATAAGAGCATCCCTCCTCTCATTTAAGCTGCATGAGAATTAAAGAATGAGGAGGCAGAGGAAAGCACCAGGAATTTTCCTCAGAAGACTTTTAGATACTCATTTTTTCCAGCACTATGCATTTAAAATGAGGTGAATATATAAAATCCCCTGACATACAAATTCACCCTCTTTGCTTGGGAGGGAGAAGCATCAGGGGGTTATCGTATCTGTTGTGCATTAAATGAAATATTTCATGTCTTAGTTCTGGGCAATCAAAATAGTTTTAGCCTAAGTGTAACTCTGCTTCATTTATACTCTATCACTTTTATTCAAAGCAGTTCTTTATCTCCGTTTGTAATAGGATAATAGAAGAAAAAGGAATTTATGCAGGACTGTACTATATACCAAAGTTTTTAGATCAATAAATTTAGTTTTCATGACGCAATCTAAAACTGATTTGCTATGTTGGATGCACAAAATATGTCTTGTTTAGTAATCATTCTGATATGTTGTTCTAAATGCAAAGCTTGATGTAACTGTGCAATTCAGATCTATTCCAAAGAATATCCCAGGGGTCTCTCTTGTCAATTTGACTTAAGCTTGTGCATAAATTTCCAGCTGTAGAGAAATATTCTAAGTAGTTGTCATGAAGCAGCTGAATGGTCCTCATGAGTCCTTCCAAGGTTTATAAACACATGGTTTCAGGAAGAATTTTTCTAACAAGATGTGTATATTATAAATTCAAACACATAGTTGTACCTATAATTTAGTGAAACTGTACTCACAGTCCCAGGCCCAGGAGTATTTCACAGATCAGGGTGGAATCCTGGAAACACTAGAAATAGAACCGAATAACTTAATTTTGTTCTAATTTTTATTGTATATTCAGGTCATACTTTAATTAAATATCCCAAAGGAAATCTCCTTTTATGTACAAAATTGAGTTTAATTTAGTAAGACACACATCCTTACGAAGTCAAGCAAGATCTCAACTGACATGAATCTGGAATGCAAGTTCTGTCTTAGTAAAATTCTGCATATTAATTGTAATTACACTGCTGCATTTTGTCTGTGGGGTGCCATGAATAAGAAAACTATGGTCATGACCAGTGGAAAGCATCAAGTACCCATACATTTTCACACATTTTTAACAATGGCTATCAAGGAAACCGATAGCAGTTTATTTCACCAGATATCATAGTGATTCTCTGGACCAGAGAATCTCCTTTTCTACTTTTCTCTGGAATTCTTCAGAGGGCAGAAAAGAAAGGGATGTGCAGCTCTTCAGAAACAGGACATTTGAGCCAAATCTGCATAGTTGTAGCAAAGACTGAATATATTGGCTTCCCCAGATTCACAATTGTTGTAAGAATGCCTTGTTCAAGGAATATGTGAGCTGTTTCGAGTGACAGCTTATTAGCACCCTTTGTGATTTCTTTTTTTTTTTTTTTTACTATAATGTTGTTTTCCTTTCTTGTTACAACCTTTCATTCATCTCTTTTTCCTCCACCCTGCAATCCTTCCTAGGTGCATATTCCTTCCTTTCAGTCTTCTCATTCACTCCCAATTCCCCTTTCCTCCCAGCTATCCCTCTAGCATGTATTATTTTCCTCTTCTTTAATTCTTCCAGGCTGAGATGCAGTGCTTAGCAGTCTCATCATGTCTGTGAGGAAAGCCTCTGGTTATCTGATGTGGATCACACAGCTGCCAGGCTAGTCTGACAGAAGTAATGCATGTTCAGTTTGGTTATATGTATGGACGCACACTATATACTGTGTTGCAGGGCAAAGCAGCCCAGTTGATGTAGCTATATCAAGTGAGGATTAAAACCATTTGATTTCTTTCTGATGTAGTTATGTGAGACTCGGAACTATGCATTCAGGATCAACAAAAACTCACATGGATAAACTGCAGTACTAGACACACAAAAATTTCTGAACATCCTTCTGTAGCTAATCCACCCAAGTTTCAACTCCCCACAGCTCACACCCACAAAGTCACCTGCACCCCCTGTCTCCCCATTGCTGTGCAGGTGCCCCTTACACTCCAGGCAGACATGGGTGCTCTGGCTCTCCGTCCCTCCTCACAGAGGATCTTCATGTTTCTTTTATACTGCTTTTCAAGTAGTATCTTTTTCCTTCCCTTCTCTTCTGCCATCTTTGTGCAGATGCAAACAGCTGTATTTGATTCATCCACTGTCTGCACTCATATACGTACCACATGATATACAGGCCATCCGGGAGGGGTGAGCCGTACAGGCACCTCCCACAGGATGTTATACAGGCTTGTCTTCAAGTGTGACTTAAATCTTTGACCATAATCTCCAGTGACAGTTTTCTCAGAGCCTTCAGGCTTTGCTGAACTCTCTAACATAAGCCTGGTTTCTTACTGCTTACTTCCAAACCTTCCCTCTGCATAATGGCTGGAGATTACAGAGATAGAGAGTAGTCTTCAAGCACAAGAAATTGGTTTGCACAGATTTGTCTATTTTGAGTTGTATCCCTTTGTGCTTCACTTCTTCTTTCACCTGCATATGAGAAAGAAATCTGGAGGGACACAGGATGAGTATTTTGTAGATTAATACCTGAAAAACTCTACAGGGAAACTTGAGGAGGAGCTCAGAGTCAGACTCAAGAAACAAGAAGCACAATATGAGTCAGTTTGGTGTGAATAGAGATTATAAGGTTAATAAGGAAGGTTGGCTTCAGTGGCTTAGGGGAGGTGACCACCTCAAGTGTGAGCCTAAATATCGTATGTTTGCATACATGTAGTCATAGAATAATGGAGACGTAATCTGTCTCAATACCAGTGCTTAGACAAAAGTAATTCACAGTGACAACAATGCTTTAAACTGATTATAAATCAAACTACCAGAAATTATTTTAAATAATCATTAAAATACTAAAAAGAAACACTTTGAAAAGGGGACAATGATAATTGAAATAGAAAGAAAATTCACAATACTCTTTAAAGATATTTAGAAGACCTGTCTAGGCATTATTTGAATCAGAGATGCTTGTCATTAAAGATAGCCAGTAGAAAATGAGTGATCATAAAAAGAATTAGCTGTAATTATGCACCCTGTTTCTTAACATATGCAAGTATTTTTTTGAAATCACACTTTACAACACAAAATCATAATTGCAGTAAGACACCTCTGAGTATGAATTATGAAATATTATTTCATATTCCATTGCACCAATGACACTTTTTCTTAACAACATGCCAGGCATGAAGCAGTATGCCATTATTCACATCAGACAGTGCTGCAGTGCTTATCCCACAGTGTCTTCTGGTTAACATGTTTTCCTGCATTCTCAGCATTTCACAGGTGACTCCGAATATAAAAGAACAGCGCAGTGTGAATGCTCAAAGTTCTTTGAAGAATATTTCAGACTCATCCTGCAAAAAGCTTTTTCCCCATATTTAATTTTATGAGATTTGAAAAACCAAGTGTATGAACCCTTTTACAGTTTGTCCACTAACCACTTTTATTGTAATAGACCATTTTTACTGGTTTTTTTTTGGACTTTTTTTGATGTCAGTGTTCTGATTAGTTGTGACAATTCAGAATATTTGTAAGGCTTTTTATCAGAACATGTAGGTGATAGCACTAACCGCATTCTGAAGGTTTAGTCTGAGGAAAAAAACACCAAACTCTGAGCACTGACATGCATCAGAAAGGTTTGTCATGTTCTGAAACTTATAAATGTAAGTCACGCATTTATACATTGCCTATCTCAGTTCTCCAGTGCTATTATGGAGAGGAAATACAATTTATTTAGCTTATAAAACCTTGCAGTTCGAAACATAGAATAGTTAAGGTTAGAAAGGACCTTAAGATCATCTAGCTCCAACCGCCCTGCCATGGGCAGGGACACCTCACACTAAACCATGCCACCCAAGGCTTCGTCCAATCTGGCCTTGAACACTGCCAGGGATGGAGCATTCACAACTTCCCTGGGTAACCCATTCCAGTGCCTCACCACCCTCACAGGAAAGAATTTCTTCCTTATATCCAATCTAAACTTTCCCTGTTTAAGTTTGAGCCTGTTACCCCTTGTTCTGTCACTACAGTCCCGAATGAAGAGTCCCTCCACAGCATCCTTATAGGCCCCATTCAGATACTGGAAGGCTGCTATGAGGTCTCCACGCAGCCTTCTCTTCTCCCAGCTGAACAACCCCAACTTTCTCAGCCTGTCGTCATACAGGAGGTGCTTCAGTCCCCTGATCATCCTCGTGGCCCTCCTCTGGACTTGTTCCAACAGTTCCATGTCCTTTTTATGTTGAGGACACCAGAACTGCACACAATACTCCAGGTGAGGGCAGGATCACCTCCTTTGATCTGCTGGTCACGCTCCTTTTCATGCAGCCCAGGATACAGTTGGCTTTCTGGGCTGCAAGCACACACTGAAGCCAGCTTATGCTCATTTTCTCATCGACCAACGCTCCTGAAGTCCTTCTCTGCAGGGCTGCTCTGAATCTCTTCTCTGCCCAGCCTGTAGCTGTGCCTGGGATTGCTCCGACCCAAGTGTAGGACATTGCACTTGGCATGGTTAAACTTCATGAGGTTGGCATCAGCCCACCTCACAAGCGTGTCAAGGTCCCTCTGGATGGCATTCCTTCCCTCCAGCGTATCAACCGAACCACACAGCTTGGTTTCATCGGCAAACTTGCTGAGGGAGCACTCAATCCCACTGTCCATGTCAGCGACAAAGATGTTGAACAAGACCGGTCCCAACACCAATCCGTGAGGGACACCACTCATTACTGGTCTCCAGCTGGACACTGAGCCATTGACCACAACTCTTTGCGTGCTGCCATCCATCCAGTTCTTTATCCACCGAGTGTTCCATTAATCAAATTGATGTCTCTCCAATTTAGAGACATGGATGTTGTGTGGGATAATGTTGAACATTTTGCACAAGTCCGGATAGATGACATCAACTGCTCTACTGCTGTCCATCAGTTCTGTAGCCCCATCATAGAAGGCCACCAAATTGGTCAGGCAGGATTTCCCCTTAGTGAAGCCATGCTGGCTGTCACCCAAGCACCTTGTTGTTTTTCATGTGCCTTAGCATGCCTTCCAGGAGAATCTGCTCCAAGATTTTGCCAGGCACAGAGGTGAGACTGACTGGTCTGTAATTCCCCGGGTCATCCGTTTTCCCCTTCTTGAAAATGGGGGTTATATTTCCCTTTTTCCGGTCGTTGGGAACTTCACCTGACTGCCATGATTTCTCAAATGTGATGGCCAGTGGCTTAGCAACTTCATTCGCCAGCTCCTTCAGGACCCGCGGATGGATTTCATCAGGTCCCATGGACTTGTGTATGTTCAGGTTTTTAAAATGGTCTCAAACCAGATCCTCTCCTACAGTGGGCCCAAGTTTTTCATTCTCACAGTCCCTGCGTCTGCCTTCCAAGACTTGGGTGGTGTGGTCAGAGCATTTGCCAGTGAAGACTGAGGCAGATAAATCATTTGGAACCTCAGTCTTCTCCAAGTCCTGTGTAGCCAGTTCTCCTGATAGTTTCCGGAGGGGGCCTGCATTGTGCCTAGTCTGTTTTTTATTTGCTATGTACCTATAGAATCCCTTCCTGTTATCCTTAACATCCCTAGCCAAGTTTAAATCTAACTGGGCCTTAGCTTCTGCAAGAATAGAATAAATAGGTGTAAAGGATAACACAAATATGTTGTATGCAAACTGATCTAGAACTTATAAATCTAATGTAAGATTTTGAAATTGTCAGCATTCTTTTCACATAATTTCAAAGGTATTGGGGGCTAAGCAGTTCATTAAATTATCTTTTGCAGCTGAGTATAATTTCGTCACATCTTTTCCCACATTACAAGGACTGCTACTTTCCAGATATGTATAGTAGTTCCTTTCTAAAGTAGAATTTTCCTCTTCTTGAAAGTTATGTTAGAGAATATCTACTGAGTTTGTGTCTTTGATCCACCTTCTGTGCACTTAGGGGTATACACCTCTGCTGTATTTAGAACGCAGTTGTATTTAGCTGAAAATAATTTAAAAAGGAACTGTGAAGTAACTTCAGGAGGAACTTTTTAATATGAGAACAATATCCTAGAAGATGTATTGAATGGAGTCAGCAGTAAGATAACACTTGCCTAAGAAATGACATTGAAAAGCTTGTTAAAGCAAAACCTGTGTGTTAGAGCTTGTTTTGAAAAATGGTGAAAGCAAGAAGATTCAGACAAATGATATACTTTTGACTAGGCAAAGGATCAAGTTTCTGACCAGCCAGGACATGGACAGATGATGTTGTTGATCTTACAAAGGTAGGAAGGATTATTCCAAATAAATCACAGAGATTGGTTTGCCTTTCATACCTTAGCAACCTACAGCAGAAAACTTATAAAATACAATTCTGGGAGACTAACTGTCTCTCGATTCTTTACATCAGGAATATTTTACTTTCATGGGACAGCCCTAGATGGCTGCATATAAAGGTTTGGTTTTTTTTAACAACATCAACAAATTATCGTTCTAACAAAAAAATTACTTGGCTAAAGCTGAAATTCTATGTTTTAATAAACATTATTTAATCCATTTTTTATTTTGCTTTTCTTCATATGTGTCTGTCCTTAAAATGAATGGATTATCATAATATGTAGCTTATTTCATCCAATCTTTAAAAAAAATCATTGAATACAAAGATACTGAAGATTAAATATTTATTCCTGTGTCTGTTGTATATTAAAAATTCACATAAAGGGAATAAACCAAATAAGCATAGCACCAAAGGCCAAATCCTTTGTGCATTGATTGCCGTCCACAAAGCACCGGATTTTCTATGGTGTGAAGAATAGTTCATAGAAAAACTTACCTTGTTAGGCCTAACCTAACACGGGAATCCCTGCACTGTATAACAAAACCCTACCAAAGGGTCATGCCTGAGAACGATGAAGTTGAGTCTTGCTAAGTATACCTAAGAATGTTCTTTATTTTAGATAATGCAATATCTCTCAGTAACTCCTGTAGCTAATAGACAAGCTATTTTCAATAATGCCTACATGTAAACAGTATGCGAATGGAGATCTAAAGTCCCGACACTCCATCGTTGATCATCCCGTTATGGTGCTTGCAACAGAATCGATGTAATGTGATAGAAACTTAAATTCACTTGCTTGGTGTTCCCGTACAGAAATTAAGAAACAAACTCTTCTTTTCCATGCTAAGCACATATACACTCTGTTTGCTGAAGATTAATATGGTTGTAGTCTTGGAATGAATCTTCAGTAATAAGTAGACAAGAATTTTCAGTGAATTATTGTGTTATTTTTCCACAAAACCTGTAAACTTGTCGAAACTGAAGTTATTAATGGAATCTGTTTCCCAGTTTTGATAGGTTGCTTTCTCAGCTGAAAATCTTAGTGAGAAACATCTGTTCCGTATTACTCAGAAGTACAATAGCATAATAGTGTAAACAAGTAACAAGTAGTGTATGCATCATTTGTGTTAAATTATATTCCTGTTTATACTAATTCAATGGTTCATTGAATTTAGTCTGATTTGGAGAAGTCATAGTCAGGCTTATGGCAGGGACTTGAGGTAAGTATTGTATGTTCGAGTTGACTGTTATAATCACCAGTGGAGAGGGGTGCTTGTGGCATCTGCATCTAATAAGTGTTCTACTTTTTATTTAGTGGGGTAAGTCTGATTATTTTAGAGCAATAGAAAACATTTTCTGAAAAATCCCATTTTTTTTTTCCAGAAATGAGTTCCAAAGTACATAAAAGACAAAAGGTAGCAAACCAGGTAATTAATCCAACCAGTCACCCTGACAGTAATAAATTTCCAAGAAGAAGGAAGATATCTCTGAAGCGGTTGCTATGCAACCTCTTCCAAATGCATACAAAGCTGATAGTTGCTGCTGCTTGTTTATTTTTGGAGCCATCTTTCTCCAAAGGAAAAAGTAAAAAAATATATGCCTGGAATGGGTAAGTGTAGCCCACTGCTACCATCTGACATTTTACATATCAATTTGACATTTGATTTTATGTACGTGATATTTGAAGCTTAGCAAGATCCATGTTGAAATTATTTCTCTGGTCAAAAACTGCAGTCCTGTTCCAAGTTGTGGCATTGACTTATATGACCTTTGAGCATAAAGCACAGTGATTTGAATTCATTTCATTGCAGTTACCCTTTCCCAAAGTGTATATAGGCAGGCCCACTCAGTGTCCCCAAGCAATTCCTTCAAATGCCCTTTATCACTGAAAGGAAACACTTTAGGTTTTGTTTCTTTACTTAAGGGACTCCTCTGTCTCAGCCTGACCGGCCTAGTTGAGTATATAATACCCTTGAACTGTCTCTCACCCTCTTCCAGCCCATCTCTTTTTCTCATTTCTGCAGCACAGTTGTCTTACTTGTGAATTCCCATTACTGTTCTTGGCTGAGAACTGCAGTTTCTCAGGGACTGCAGAGATGGGCATTCAGGAGCGTAAGTGGCACTTAGCTACTGGGAAAATGGAAGTGTATCTCGATTATTCTCTCTAATACCAACCCAGGGTGCACCAGGAGACCTATCCTGCCTTACAGATGGAGGGGGTTGGCTGCCAGGACTTGAGGCCAGCTCAGAGCTGGTGCTGCTGAGGGTGGCCCTGGGAGAGACTCCTAGATGCCATGAGTTCTCAGCCCGTCCCTGTCCCCAGGGAGGTGACCAGTCCCTGGATGTGGGGCTTGGGCTGGCCTGGCTGCCCTGCCAGAGCAGGACAGGCCCTGCCCTGCTGCCCCTGAGCCTTGTGGCTCCCAGCTCCCCAGCCTGCCCTTCACTGATCGTAGCAATAGCGCTAACACATCACAGGGGCACAGAACAGCCCCCCCATGTTGCAGGGACCACTGCAGGAGGTTGCCATGTCCAGCATTCCTGCTTAAGCAGGGCAGCCTAAAGCAGGTTGGCCATGGCTCCGGACAGTGGGGTTTTCAATACCTCCATGGGTAGAGCTGCCACAAACTCTGTGGGCAGCCTGTTTGACTACCCCAGCTGTGATATGGCTGTGGTTTATAGCTCAGAGTATTCAAACATCTAATAGTCCTAATGCATAGCTGGATGCTGAATACAAGTATTAGACTTTTAATAGGCTCTAGCTGAGGATTCGATTGTAAGAAGTGCTACCTGTGTAAATAACTGTTACAGATGAACAGAGGAAATATATATATACATACATATATATATATCCCCCATGTTATTTTTGATTATACTGTAAACTTCTTAGGGCAAAAACCTCCAATATGCCTGAGATAGTAACATCACTTAGCAGTTATAGTCTGCAGAAGCACTTGCATGTTAAAAGGAAGTATCTGTGAAAGCTAATCAAGTGGGAATGACTTTCCTGTTCTATCTTGGTTGTTACGTTGTTGATGTCTTGATAGTGTCTGCGAGTACCTGAAACTAGTAAATTAAATAACTTCATTGATTCCCATCATGTGCAATTTAGTCTTTTCTTCCTTATTACTTCATAAAGAAGTATTATGACTACAGGATACTATTCTGGTATTTGTTTTGATTTATATGTTTATATTGTTCTTATGGATGCAACATTGAGTGATTTTTAGTAAAAGAAGCAAAATCACAGAAATTCACCTGATACTTCTTGTCAGAGAACGTTGGTACTTGCATGAGCCTTTGAGACTCTTAGCTCTACCTGAGACCCTGAGAGAATTGTCTTTTGTAACAATGGACTTTCTTTGTTTTCCCCTTTTTTCCTCATTAGAAAGATTGCTGATTACAGATTTCATGCCAAAGCATTAGCGATCTTTTAGATTACTGAGTCCAGGCCACTGGGCACTTTGTAAAACAGACCTTTTCCATGAGAAACCAGTGAATAGAGTAGTAAGATAGATATATTTTTGCTCTAGCTTTGATAACTAAGGATATATTGTACTGATAAAAAACATGCTGAGTGGTCCTAGTCATGGTTTTGGTTCGTGTGTTCATGAATCTTGTTGCTATATAAGAACTTAATGTTAATAGTAAACCCCTTGAACAGACTGACTGTGGAGTAAACTCTCAGACTAAAGAACTGCAGCCTGGATAGGAAAATCTGCAAAGTCATTTTATCAGTTAAGTAGTTAAGCTTACAGACATGCAAGGCAGCTGGCAATCAATGATGAGTGAAGCTGTGAATTGTCTGGTCCCTCTTGTACTTAAGTCCACAATCTTTTGCCAGATTTGTTAGCTAAACAAGACTGCAAACCTCCTACCCCCCCTGCTGCAAAACCCCACAGTGAGAAATGGAATAGCAGGAAATTTATACCCTAACACTAGTTCCTGCACCCCTCCAGACATGTTTGGTTACTGAAGCCAGCCTCCTGTCCACATAAGAACATAACACCTTTTTCTTACTTTTATTTTCAGATTGTATAAATATTGATTTCATATGAAGTTATAGTTTTTATAATGAATAAGTTACAATGACTCTTTTCCAGGTGTTTTAAGAAGTAGCTCTTAGCAAAGAGAAGAAGCTGTGGAGGCTGAACAAGTCCCATGTAGCCCAAAGCACCAAACATTGTTCTCTGATCTTCAGAATCTGGAAAAGGGGAAAGTATGCTTTCAGGTTACAGAGCAGGTGCTTTTTGTCTCTTACCCTCTCAGTCCTTTACCAAAAGCCTCAAACAGCCCAAAACCCCAAGTGTTTAGCTTAAGGTAGAGATTATTCTTATCATGTGTGTTGCAGCTGTAGGGAAGGAACAGACTTTATCACTAAAGAGCTCTTGGAGTTATCACTTATGTTTTTTTGACATGCTTCCAGTAGAGTCAATGAGAAAGTTTTCCTCTATCTATGGGAAGAGTGTTTCTTTGAGTACTCTCAGGAGATTTCAAGATGCGAACAGGTAGGTGCACAAGGTTTTCCTTTATTACTAAACTTTTGACTGTTTCTTATCATCAGGAAAACATGTAAAGAAGAATGCTTGTTTGTAATTTTTAGCAGCTTCAAGTAATGCCAAATAGAAAGTTTTCTTCAAATTACTGGATAAGGGCTCATCTGGGAGGAGATCCAAGATGTTGTCTTTAAGGTTTTTAATTATTTCTCAAAATGATGCTATCAAGACCTTAATTTTCTTATCAATGTCAAGGTACTGATAGTACAATGGATTACAAGACCTTATTAGATTCTCAAATTATGCTTTTAAAATTCCCATTTTTTTCTTGCTGTGCAAGTGCTTCAGGTGGTTATTGTACCTTTGCTCTTAAAGATTATATTTAGGAAAAGAACTGATATGATAGCAGGTTACTATTCACTGAGCCAGGAAGTTTCTCCCTATCTTGTATTTCTCTGATTCTAATACTCTAGTCCAGCAAGACATATCTGTATTGAACAGAGGTTTGGAATCTGTTCTTCTGCAAGACACTCAGTTTTTTCAATGAGTAAACCCTGAGACAGTGTTTGAATCTGTATAAAGTCATATAACATTAAAGCTGTGAATGTTGTCTTCTTTCTCTAAGGATACTAGGGCTTGTAAAGCGTAGGCTTATATGTAACACCTTTGGAGTATTATGCTATATAGAGTATAACTGCATCAGTTTTGCCTGTGGGTGAAGTTGGTGACAAAAAGCCTCAGAGCAGAGGTAAATGGCTTCCTCTGTCCTAGATAAGCTCCTTCCTTTGATGTCTTCTCTGAACTTCTTACATGAACTTCAATTGCAAATCTAGCTTATCATGTGCTTTGAGCTGCTCGCTTCAACAGAGCCTTTTCATTAACCAGAATCTAAGAATGTCACTGTCTCTGGTGTTCCCTAATTCATGGTAAAGCATTAAGAATAATGTCACTTCTGTAAAGGACAGTGGATCAGACAAAGCTTTTATACACATCACTTACCTACTATTGCAGGTCTTATTTGAAATGCGTAGTGCTTAACAGAATTCTGCCATGCAGGCCTGTGTGCCACTGTAAAGGGAGTATCAGGATGACTGCACAGATGTTACTGCAACCCTTACAAAACCCAGGCCTTTACCACAGAGACAAATCCTCCTTATGGATTCTGTGTATAATAAATGCAGATTTAATGATGAATATGTAAAATCACTTAGGGTGATAAGGCTATTTTTCATCATCTGCATGTTGTAAAGAGAGCATATTGGGAGATATATGCATTTAAACTACAGAGAAAAAACTGTTACATTCCTCTGTGAGTGGAATATATCCATGGTTTGTTTGCTTTTCTAAATATATTTTAGCACCTGAACATTTTTGAAGGGTTAAACACTGGCAGACATGCTAAATAGCTAAGGCTGTTTATGGCACAAACAGGAGTTCATGTGATGCTTGCCTCTGAAGTATTTGATCATCTAAGCAAGTGTGAGAAAAGTTTGAAATTTTGAAACTTAGTTCTACTGGAAATGCTAAAATTTATATTGTGACGGTATGCAACTGATGAAATGTTTTTATTGGTAATTGGGTTAGAAATTGAAATAGTTACATTGTGATAGAACAATTAAACAGTTACTTCAAATTTACTTTTTTTTTTAGGGCCGTGATGTCAATAATAGAATCTATCAAAACATGCCAGGAAATATGATGTTATGATATCAAGTGTCATATTTTATTTCTTCGCATTACTTTGACTTGACATAATGTGCTAGTTGACACGGTTTAACCATTGCAGTACATCAGATTAACGTAAAAGTTGACATGTTTTACTTCATATAACTAAAAAATGTTTCGAAGAGTCAGAATAAAACATGTTAACAGTAACAGAACATGCTACTTCTGTTATTTATTGTACCTTAAAAAAAAGTAATTAATATTCTCTGGCAAAAAACCTTCAATTTCATCAAATCATCATTTTCTACCAAGCAGATATTCCAGCAGAACTTTCCCTAGCAACAGTAATATACATGTGAGGGCCCATAACTTAAGGATCCTCATCTCCTTTGGACGTAGCCAAACAAAACATCTTTACAGCAGTTGAGGCTCTGTCCTAATGTATCTCTTCATTCTCTTGTCAGTGGATGTTTTTCCTTTTACCATGATGTTGGGAAAGCTGTCAAACACCCAAGCTTTACATTTTGTTTGTGGTCACTCTGATCTCTGTCACAGTGAATTTCTTAGTCACAAGCCAGCTGCTGAGAAAACTGTCTGCCATGCTCACAGGTCTTGCTTTGATGTCTGTCATTTCCAGATCCCCAAATGATAGCAGTTGTCATGGGAGTTGGTGACTGGGGAGACTGAGACCATGCTTTAGGTTGCCAAGGCCAGTCACATGCTCAAGATCAGGTTGAAACACTGAGCTTCAAATCATATTCAGCTGGGGGCCAGCACTGAAAGCAGAGATGGGAGTGATGCATTTTTGATGGTCAGGGCTGACAAGCAGTTGCAGGCTGCTGCATTCTGGAAAACGTGGATATTTGGAAAGAGAAGGTGAAGAAAGAATAAAGGACGACTCAAAATATTTGATTTTATTCCAGTGATTTAGTTGTACTGTCAGGGTGTCCTGGGACTGGAGGTTCCCTGGAGATGGGGACCAGGAACCACAGGGGTGGCTGATACGTGTCAGTTGGTCAGGGGCTTCACCAGCCAGGGCCTGTCCTATGCCAGTAGGAAAGATGGGGGCACTGGGACAGCCCCAGGCACCTAGGGTGAGCTGAAATTGGTCTGGGACCTGGGCACAGGGGTGAGTCCGACTTGGTGGAGCCTATGTCTGGGCAGGGCAGGGATGTGTGGATCTGGAGACTGGCCATGCTACAGCACCTCTGAGGCAGGGACTGATGGGCCTGGGGGTGCTGGAATGGGGTCCTGGGCTATGGCTGGAGTCGGGGAACCCACAGGCACAGCTGGGTAGGGACCATAACAGTACAGTACTGTGATCTTCTGTTCCTACAGATACCTGTCTTCTTACTAATTGTGAGATGGACTCCCATCTGTATCATCTGACTGTTGGAGGAGAAACTGAAGCTTTCAGTCAATTGAAAAATTTTTTCTTTTCCTTGAAAACTAACCTGTGTGAGTGGTTTTGGCAAATATTAGTGACAATGTAAAGAAGTACTTTCATTCATTCGTTCATTAGTACCTTCTAGATGTCCTCAACAGAGATACCCAAATACTCAGAGCAAAGTCCAAAGTTGGTCAAAATCCTCCATGCATCCACACATGCATTCTTCTCACTATTATAAATGAAACACAATTTGAGACAATGCATGAGTCAGCTACAGACTGCACCATCTGGCCCTGTGGACCAACTCTGTTTCAGAGATCATCCTCTGGAGCTCACTGCTTTGAAGGAGAAAGTGGTAGTCTAATGAAATAAGGATGTGTGACTGACATCAATGAAGAACTGATATAAATATAAGAGCATGTCCAGAGCATTTCAAATGCTCTATTAATGCTTTAATAAATGAAAGTCAGACTTCAAGAAACCAGCCTAAGCTGTTTTCTGATTTCAGTTGATGGTAACTCTATACAGACTCATGCTCAGTGAAAGTGAAGCTTTCTGTACTTATTTACAGCATGGATAATTGGGCTTCCTGCAGAGTAAGACTAGGGAGGCTGGCAAGATCCTTTTCATAATGTGTCGTGGTTTAAACCCAGGTGGTAACTCAGAAGCACACAGCTGCTTGCTAACTCCCACCCTTCTTCCTCCCCCTGCTCCCGGAGGGATGGGTAGGAGAATGGAAAGAATGTAACTCCCACAGGTTGAGATAAGAACAGTCCAGTAACTAAGGGATAACACAAATCACTGCTGCTACCATCAATAATAATAATGATAAGGAAATAACAAGGGATTAGAATACAACCACTCACCACCCACAAATCTAAGCAGTGATCTGTCCCTTCCAGGTGACTGCCTCAGTTTATATACTGGCTATGACATGCTGTGGTATGGAATACCCCTTTGGCTAGTTTGGTTCAGGTGTCCTGTCTGTGCTTCTTCCTGGCTTCCCCTCCTCCCTGGCAGAGCATGAGACTTAGAAGGTCCTTGGTCAGCGTAAACATTACTGAGCAACAACTAAAAACATTGGTGTTATCAGCACTGTTCCCAGGCTGAAAGTCAAAAACACAGCACTGCACCAGCTACTAAGAAGGAAAAAAATGACTGCTGCTGCTGAACCCAGGGTATAATGGTACTACACAAGAGGCATGCTTTCACATGTTGCATGCGGAATAGCTGTGTTGTCTGTGGAAACAAATATGTACTATATTCTTGTACAACTAGAAGCTCTGGAAACCCATTTAAAATTGTCTTTCTGTTTTAAAAGAGAAATATTGATCTATTTTAAAATTTCAAAATCACTTTGACTTTAATGGCACTGATTTTAGTGTCGTATGGGAGAAAAATGACTTTGAACAAGGCTTAAATACCACTTTGTTGTCATTAATTTATGGTTCATAGCTGAAATTTTCTTCTATATTTAATGCTCAGAATATGGAATCTTTAAAAAGACAAAGGGACAAATTTGAGGAGTGAATGGTGCACACTGTTAATATGATACAAAGAAACCTAGACCATTGGGAACTATTTTTCAATCCTAAAAATACCAAAAAGGCGGTATGATCTAAGAGTTGTAGAAGCAAAATAAATCTAAGAGGTTGGAACTGACTTTCTAGTGTACAAGAATATAAATTGCTGCTGCTTCTTGAGTTGACATTTATTTACCATTTTGCAGCATGAGAAAGAGCCTCAAGATTAGAAAAGAGAAAATTAAATTATGTTCCTGTTCCTTTGGCTACCTGGAGAATTGTGTTTTAGAGATAGCTTTAAAGGTACATGGACACTGGTAAAGGTCAGTACCTCACTAAATGTAGTTTATTCTTAAATGAACTGCCATGGAATCACTCAGCCAGAACTAAAGAAATCAACCAGTTTTGTTCCCTGCTAAAGAATTACTTATTTAGGATCATTTAGAAGTGTAAATAGTATGTGCATAATATTGTTACTTTGGGGTCTGATAAGAAACTTCGTATTAAAATCCAAAGTCCAGCTGAGGATGTAGCTAAGAAATGTAGCAGTTCCATATCTGCAGCAGCACTGCTTTAAATTAGGTGAGCTTTTCCACAAACAGAGCTTTAATGAAAAAAAGATAACTGTGTTCTGGATAGACTGAGTTTCCTGGCTACAGAGATTCATTTTAACTGTTTATAGTGTTAGTAGCTGTAAATGTCTTTTATTAATACTGCTTTAGGTAGATTTTCTATTTAATATTTAAGTAGACTTTCTGACTAAGTATCTTGGGTCTCAGTGAATATTGGATGGATGAGATTGCAATAAAATGTATAAGGGTATTAAAAGGAGGGCTGCTGCCTGGCTTTGATTTCATAGTAAGCGTTTAGGTATTAAAACCTATTCATACCCAGGTTTCTGTCAGACCTGCAAGAAATAACAATTTTCATATCTGCTTTACTGACACTGATTGACCCAAATCCCACTGTTTACTTTTATCCTGATACAAAATGCATTTTCTTCTTACAAGTCTTGCTGTCAAGTTCCTATAATCTAAATTATTCTGAGAGAAGTAATTTGAATGTTTTGAACAGGGATCAGTGCCAGATAATTCCAATTTCTAATAATCATGTCAGGAAGATTTATTAAAAAAAGGTTTCTGAAATTGGGAACTGCAGAAATTTATGCTACCACATGTTGAAATCTATGTTAATTCTGGACTGGGAGACTGGTTTTCCACTGAGAAGTGAGGTGCTTTAATTTTGTAGCTGTTTTTTTTTTTTTTTCTGGGAAATGCCAGCTATTCAGCAACAGCAACTCCTTCCTTCCTTGCACAAAGGCAAGTGCCTTTCCATGTTAGCATGAAGGGACAGACGCTGTTTCTGTGTCTCAGATGACTGACTGTGTAAGAAAACCTTTTACAGTGACTCTCCTAGGCATCCTCCAGGAGGGTGCTTTCATTCACACAGAGGCTCACTGAAATCACAGGAGCTTTCTACATGTCCAAATCTGTTTCTACTTAAAACAGTTTTCAAAGACATCTTTTATGTGAAGAGCACAACTTAAACGTCACCCTAGCATCACTGTACATGTCACCTGAGTACAGTAGCTTTGTAGTGAACTAGGAGAGAGCACAATATCAGTTTTATTGTCTGTGTGTCAGAAACTATCTTGATTTTTGTGCTTTACATTTCTGCCATACATGTGTTTATTTAATAGGGGGTATAAAGCATAAGCAAAGATAAGCACAGGGCATGTTGGACAGATGTCTTATTTTGCTGCTTGCTGAGGAGGGTTTCTTGGATACAGGTGCTGTTTCAGTAACTCTGGAAGAGCAGTTACCTTTGAGCTGCGGTCACTCAAATGTGGCCATGGTGCTAGGTCCCTCAGGCAGCTTAGGAAGAGCAAGAAAAATTGCTATGTCTGGAACAGAATAAATGACCCTTCAGCCCAGAATCATATCTTTGGTAGGACCCATCTCTAGAAAAAGATGATAAAGAAAGGCTTCCTATAGAGTGGTACTTCCCTTGATAAATGCTCTCACTTTGGAGAGACTGTCGTGCAGGTATTTCCCGAGGTGAAAGCTGTTGCTGTATCTTTTGTGTAACAGTCCTTAGCATGCTTTTCATCCATAATTTGTGTAACTGTCTTTGCAAGCATTTATACTTTTGACATCCACAGCATCGCATGGCAATGAGTTCCACAGGTTTATGACCTGTGTGGAGAAGTATGCTTCTTTTGTTCATTTCAAAGCTTCAGATTATTTAACAGGACAGTATAAACCATAACCACAGATCAGTATAGAACAGACAAAGGGCCATAATAGAATATCCTAAATAAAACTGAGTAAAAATGAGGCAAAACCTTCCAATGTGTTTGACAATTCTGATTATAAATAATGTATTATCTCCTAAATTAATATCCTTAAGAAAAACAGATCTGAAAATAAATTGAAGCAAGATAAACTCAAACGTATAGCAGGACAATTCTCTTCCATAAGTGAGTCTATTGACCTTCTAACTGAGTTAATAAAAGAAAAGTCTGATAACAGGCAGCCCAGAATTCTAAAATGTTCTTTGTTGCTTATACAGTCCGGTCTTATTTATAATTGTAGTAACAGCAGAATTTCAGTGAGTTCTCTGTAGATCTACAGGTAACTGAGTTCTTTTTATTAACTTATTCTTAGAGACAAATGCTAATTAATCGAGCCTACAAACCACATTTCTTGTCAAAGGTCTACAAAGAAAAGATTTGTAGTACAGTACTTAAATGTTCCCCCTGGTGTACTTGAGTGTGAACCCTGGTGTGCTTGAGTGTGAACTCCAAGGCTGCCTGTAGATATGCACTAGGGCTCTGGGCTGCTAAGCTTCAACAATTCTATCATGTAAGAAGTAAGGAGGATGCAGCAACACTTGATCCAGCAATATTTTTGCGTTAAGACAGCTATTAAGTTACACAGGCATTCTGTTTTTTTAATTCATAATGAACACTTGTTGAATAAAGCAGCTTTACTTGTGAGCATGTACCCCTGAAGTGAATCTGTAAATCTGCTCTTTCAGAGAGGTTAGCTTACACTATTTACTTGCAGATCTGCCTCTGAATGCAAAATTTCATAGGGGTCTATCCTTCCTTTTAACATTGAAAATCTGGAGGAGTTCTTTTACTAGATACCATCAACTATTACACTTGACAGAAAACTTAACTGGGCTTAACTGACCAGTCTGGAAAAAGGGAAAGGGAAAAGTAGGGGCTATGTATGTGATCTTCTTTTCCAAAAGCCTATCTCCTACAGTTATTATATCTCTACAGAGAGAGGGATATAATTTGTTTTATTCAGATAAAACCATTGGTCAATTGTTTTGGAACATCTTTATCAGTGATCTGGACAAGTGGACCCAGTGTGCCATTAGTATGTTTACAACACCAAGTTGTGCAGGAGTGTTGATCTGCTGGAGGGTAGGAAGGCTCTACAGAGGGATCTGGACAGGCTGGATTGATGAACCGGGGCCAATGGCAAGTGCTTCAACAAAGCAAAGTGCTGGGTCCTGCACTTGGGTCACAACAACCCCATGCAATGCTACAGGCTTGGGGAAGCGTGGCTGGAAAGCTGCCTGGCAGAAAAAGACCTGGGGGTGTTGCTTGACAGCACCTGAACATGATCCAGCTTGTGCCCAGGTGGCCAAGAAGGACAGCGGCATCCTGGCCAGTTCTGTATTCAGTTTTTGTTCAGTCAATGACATTAAGATGTTGGGTTAGTGGTTGGACTTGATGATCTTAAAGGTTAATTCCAACCTAAATGATTCCATGATTCTATGACCCCATTCACCTTATCCGAGCCAAATTCTTTATCTGTTTTTGTAATATGTGATTTGTGTTGATTAGGGCACTAGATAGAAGTCAGTCTGATGATCTGCTTTGGGATTGGAATCCCACCTTTCCCACCAGTATGATAATAGAAAGCAGGAGGATATCTTTGACTTAGTTTTAGCATCACGGAGATGTATTAAAATAGACACAATCAATTGTAATTCCTACCAAAAAGTGTATGAAAGTTTTGGTCATTACATTTGGTGGCTGTCAGAATTAGGGTTAATAGATCAAAATAGTAAATGTCTGAAAGTAAAGATGTCAAAGATATTATTCACATACTTTTGGAGATGAAGGGATGATATTGTCTTCTTTTTTGGTATGTTTCTGTTTCTAATCCACTTGCAGAATAAAGTTGATAGTAGTCAGAGGGATGACCTCAATTTATAAGCAAGCTGACTAACTATGTGGTGGGACCATTTAACTTCCCATACTGGATCTGTCAGATCAGGATTAAATAAAATTCAAGTCAGAGTACTATTTTCAGTTTTTAGTATTCTGCCATATCACAGTTAAGGTCAATGCCTCAAAGTATTTCGTTATGGTGAGTTTTTTTGTTCATTTTGAAACTCTAATGCTTACTATGCTGCTTATTGTTTTGGAGTTATGCATTTCAATTTGTATTTAAAGTCTCCATTCACACAACATATACATAGGAAAGACAGTCTTTGTTTGTTCTAGTGAGTATGATAGCTTCATTTTTAAGGAGATCATGAAACTGATTCAACAGATAGGCCAAATCCAGGAAATTTTTTCTGATCTACTAGCTGACTGAGACGGAAAACGATGCCACAGGGCTCCTAAATCTACAGCATGCGATTCCAAATACATGGTACACAGATCCTGATCAGCTCTGCAAAAAATACTTTGTACTTTCAGAGAGGACAAGAGAATTCTGTTTATACTGCTGACATAATTCATATTCATATCATGATTTATGTTAAAAATTACTTGTATACTCATTTTTCAAAGACTATAAAAATACCACAACTTTAGCAATTGCTCATTCCAGAGGCTTCAAAAATATTGTATCTAGCTCTATAGATTCCTTTTAAGTTGTAAAAAAAAGTATTTGTTTTCTACCTTGTCAGAGGTTTGCCACAAGAATTTATAGGCCAGATCAACTACCAGCTAAAACTAACTATACCTGAAGTTACTGGTATAGCACTCAAAGTTGTATAAATTACATTTCTGAAGGAAAGCCTATTAGTCCCACAGGTATGAAAACAAACATTAAAATGCTTACAATGCCTATTGGAAAGAAAGATGATAGGATAATGTCCCTGCTCATGATACTGCATTGATATTTGTATAGTCTCTAATATAAGACCTATTTTTAAAAGTTCATCTTCTGAGTGTTAAAATCAGGATAAAATTGGGAAAGAAAGGCCTCAGATAAAGGAATGTGGTTTCTTTTTTTTTATTTTATTTTGGCTTGTGTGGAAAGAAGAAGGGAAGAAGAAACAAAATTATATAGTACAACTCTGAATTACAAAAAAAGCACTTATTATGAAGCTCTTTCAAGTAGTTATTTGGTCCCTAATGGCAAGTGGAGCATTCCAAAATGACAAAAAAAATTATTTTTGCTCTAATATATCTTTTAATGCTTTAAACTTTATGCAAGTTTAAAAAGCTTTAAGAAAATACTTGTGAGAAACTGTGACTTCCTTTTCTCCAAGTGTAGGCATATTTTTAAGGGTAGGTTATTTTGTCTTTGTTTTACTTCACATATATAGCATGAAAATGTCACCTGTATTCTCACTCCTACTTGCTAATGTAGATTCAGTATGTAGTTTCTTATATTAGCTTGGGAAAAGTCATGATGATTTGATTTCAAGCCCTAGCATAGTGCAGACCAGAGAATTTTGTCATGTAAAGTTTCTTTGAACTACAATGGATTGAAAATTCACCACAACCAGTTTTGAATTGTTCCCCTTCTTGCACTCAGTGATAAAAATTTACATTTTATTGTTCTTTTAAAATTTGTTTAGTCTTTGGATTTTGTTATTCCTTTACATGCTAGGCTAAAGGGCGCTCCATCGTAATTTTTCTGTTCCCTAAGTAAATATTTATAAACTTTGATTAAATTATGACTTAACTGTCTCCATCAAGTTAAACGTATTTAGATCTTAGAATCTCACTAAATAGCTGGTATGTTTTCCATCCTCTGATCATTCATAAGTGACCGTTCAAATAATACTTTTCCTAACTTATTAACATATTTCTAGAATTGTTGGTATTAGTACATCTGGACTTAGCTTTTCAGAAAGCTCTAATAGGTATTTTTCTGCTTACTTAAGTCCTTTTTTTTTGTCATTGGTGAGTTCATACCATTTCATCACTTGTTATGCTACACTACTTTTTACAACTACTTTTTTTACACCTACCAGAAAATTTTTGGTCAGCGAAATGTTCCAACTTTCTAACCAACCTATCTTGTTGTCTTCCATATGTTTAAGTAATTCACATTTTTAAGACATCCTTACTTTTGATCCAAATGTTGTGAAATGTATTGCAGTTTCATTAAAAAGCTAATTTATTTAGCAGACTATTTTCTGTAAATGTTGACTGTTTAATTTCCTGTTAAATTCTTTATTAATTGACTGTGGATTATTTTTAAATGCATCTCTACCAGGTTGTCTGCAAGGTTTGTGGTACAAGATTTAATAATGTTAATGTTAAAGTGATTGTCCAGAGAACTTCTTGTTCTCTTTTTTTGTGACTCTAGGATGAAACTTATACACCAGTCTCAGTGGCTGGAATTTAAGCTAATTTTTAATGGTTGTAGTAATGGAAACTAATTAGTTATTATAATAATAATAGTGAAATCATCTGCTTTTTTTTTTTTTTTTTTTTTGCAAAAGGAAGTATAGAGATAAAGCTTACCATCACAATTAACACTTTTATAAGATACTTCTTCCAAATATAAGTTTTGAGTGACTTAAAGAACTAAACATTTATTTTCAAGGAAAGAAATGGCCTGTTGCAATTCTTGCTGGTTTTTGTAACCTAAAAGGTATAACATGCAAGACAACTGTTTATTGCATTTCAGGTAATCAAAATGCATGTAGTGTAAGCGTGTACATAAAGTAGATAAATCATTGTCTCAGTAGTATGTAAACATTTGGTTTGTATTATGTTACAAAGATATGATACTCTGTTTTGTATTTAAGTAGGTGAAAGAGAATTGTATGACCTATATGTAATTTATTTGTTATTGTATGACTTTATTGTATGATTTTTTTTATTTAAAAAAGGAGTTGTATATCCTGCAGTAGCACTTCATGTAATCAACAATAAGAATTCCAGTGCTTTTCTGTCACTTGGTATGACCATGCAATACTTTTTGAAAAGATGTTTATAAGTTCGCTGAACATTTTTAGTTAAATACTTGCAGTTTGCAATCTTCCATTAAGAAAGGGAATATATGATATATTATATATTTACTACTTTTTAATTGTCATTAAAAGTATATTAATAATTAAATTAATTCTGCCACTTTTCTAATTGCATACTTTAAGAAGCCAAAGACTCAATTTTGGTCAAATATTTAGCCTAAATATGATTGAAAATTGCTACTCCTTTCTTTTTCTGTGTTCTTTATGATGCTCCTTATTGCCAGCTACATATGTAGTCCATACTAATAATAACCCTTTGTCTACCAGTTAGTTAAAATTCTACTGCTATTGGAACTTCCTCTAGGGAAGGCAATATTCAACAAAACCCGAGATACCTCATGTTAAAGAGATAATTCTACTCAATCTCTCCACTTCAGTTCTCTCAATAAAAAAGACAATATGCTAATAAGAATCACTTGAGAATAAAAACTGAAATAATAACTTATGAATTTATCCACAGCTGACAGCTTTATTAATCTCTGTAGCTTCTGTCATTTGATAAAGAACAACATATAGTAAAAACTCTGCAAATTACCTAATTAGACATTCTGTAGCAGAAGCTCTGCTATTATAACAGCCAGTAACCAGGTAAAAAAACAAAACAATAACATTTGTCTTGGAAAGGAACAGCTCTTTGGGATCTTCCTTGTTTATTAAGATCTAGCTACAAACCAATGAAAGAATAATGATTCATAATCAACAACAATATTCTGGCATGTAGCTATTATTGCTAACAGATGAAGAAGAATCCTTATGTTTGTCAGGAAGTCCCTCTTTTGAAAATATCCTTGTGCACACTGGTTATAGAATACACAGAGATATATCCCATAACCTGCAAGCAGTCTTTATCAGGAGAGCAAGCAGGACTTGGAGGGGTTACTTTATTTGTAGATCAACATGACTTTCTTCATTCCTTTTTCTTTTGAAGGAGAGACCTAGCTGATTTCAATAGAGCTGGGTCCACTGCAGTCAGAAGCAGAGACAGGAAATGTGTACAAGATCTGGTTTTCTGCTGGTCTGACCTGTGGCCAAAAGGCACCCCAACAATCCTATTGTGGAGTGGAAGAAATGGATCTGAGGGCTTCGAATAATAAAGGTTTTCAAGGAACTTTTGGTCAAAGATCAGATATGTAGGCCAGCCAATTCTGAATAGGGAGCTAAGTAAAAAAAAAGTCAGGAACTTTCCAGAGACAACAGAGAAAGAGAGAAAAAGAGGATGGGGAAGGATAATCAATAATTTATTATTATATATATAATTAAAATATTAATAGTGTATTCATACATTTCTAGATTGCAAGGAGCTGTCAGAGTCTCCAAAGCTCAAGTTCAAGTTCTGAGACTCAAAAAATGTTAACAGGAGTATCCTGTGTTCACAGCCTCTAGCAGAAGAGTTTCTCATCTGTCATCTGCCTGAGGCAGAGTCACAACCATTTGCATCATAAGACAAATGCACGTGGAGAAAGCCTTCCGACCACACTGGCATCCTGATACAAGCTGTTCTCTGTGGCCCACTATGGGCTTAAGGCAGTCAATGTGGTCAGTTCTTGTGTTACAGAAAAAAAAATTCAAAACAAAACGAAACAGATGAGATCCAGGTCAAACAAAATATCTTAAAATCTTTTTTTTCATACATTAAATTGAGTAGAGGTGGCATCAGTAAAGCTTACAAATGTGCTATTTAGAAACTATCCTTACACAGCTTTCGGTGTAATACATAAGCATAATTTTAAAACAAACTGTTATTATTAATATTTTTTTCTTCCTTTTTGATGATTTTACCTCTCTGGAATTCTGTTTTTTTTCACACTTAATCTGAGAAACTGTGTGCTCAAAGTAGTTCTTACCCAGTGTAGTGCACAACATATGAAGAAAATAAAATAAACTAAATATTCTTTTAGCAGGTGTTTGTTATTTGATATTTGTGCAGTGAAAATGTATTGAAGCCTGTCTTTCCCTAGGCTACTCTTACTGAAATAAATTGGTAATGTTTGGGGGAAAAAATAGGTATCTTTTTTTTTCTCCACGATTTGTTTCAACAATTGCTCATGCATTTATCTTTGATGTAATTGTGGACCTCTAGTTCAGACTTAGTTTAGTTAAAATATTAAATGCATTGGATGATTGATTGGCTTGCTAGACTTAAGTCTACCATGAAATTTGGCATGACCTGACCTTGTAATGTTGTATCGCTCCGCATAGGAATTTGAATGAGACCCATATTTTAATAGCCATTTATACTGTTCCCAAATGCCAAGCCCAGTCAGACAGCTTGACTATGTCATAGAATCATCGAATCATAGAATAGTTAGGGTTGGAAAGGACCTTAAGATCATCAAGTTCCAACCCCCCTGCCATGGGCAGGGACACCTCGCTCTAAACCATATCACCCAAGGCCTCGTCCAACCTGGCCTTGAACACTGCCAGGGGTGGAGCATTCACAACCTCCCTGGGCAACCTATTCCAGTGCCTCACCAACCTATTCCAGTGCCTCACTAATGTCCTTTACCATTATGAGTTACATTGCTTCCTTCTGCTGAGGAATGACTTTTACTCTATGCTATGTAGATTTTGTTGTATTTCATTGCCATTCAGAGTAAGAGTGAGAAAAACAGGTATCACATTATAACTTATATAACTTTATTCTTTTCCTATCCCTCCTCCTCCTGTCTTATACTTTATGGTTTGATTTTTATACTGTTGGTGTCTGGGCTGATAGAAAATGTAAATGTTCCAGATTCTGCCTCTCCCTTTCTTGTGCACAGAACTAATGCGGAACTTCTGTTTCTGGAGTGTCTGCCAGAAAGGTTTTATACGAAAATGAATAGAAATCTGGGAAGCAAGCTACCATTTCCTTTGCTTTCGGAAATGTTGAGAAAAGATATTGAGCATATATTTTAGTTCTGGTTCCTTCCTATCAAGAAATTCTGTGTCATCATTACAAAGGATAGTGAAAATGATACTGTCTGCAACAATTTGTTGTATTAATATGTCCTATTTACAGTGTCTTTCTTCTGGATAGACCCATTTGGGTGACCTCTGTGAGAAGAGGCCAGAGGCTGCCCCTTTGCTGGACACAGCCAAATCCATCTGGCTTCAACGAAGCCACCACAGGACAGAACTGAGCCCCTCAGCCAAGATGGCAGTACAGCTGGGAAAAGGTATTTAAGAAAAGGCAGAGAACAGCACAACAGGCAGAGGAAGAGGGAAAAAAGTTTTGAGAAACATCAGGGGGAACACCAGCTTTGGAGAAGGAAGATGAAGAGGAGGCACTCTATGGGAGGGCAGGTACTCCTTGTGTACTGTGGTGGAGCTGCACTGGAGCTGGTTTATCCTGATACTCAGCTGGCTTTTTATGACAAATTACCAATGTGAGTTAGCCTGAAATATTTTAATACTCAAATATGTTGAATTAACAAGGTTGGAAAGTATGAGAGAGAATAGAAATTTTGTGGGATCTGAAAGGAATGTACTGTTAAACATGAGTAGTGAAAAGTCTGACAATTCGCAGTGCTCACAGCAACAAAAATAATGGAGTGAAATGGTAGTTCTTGTTGTACCATCCAATCATTACCAGTTCTATGTGAGTGCTATGTGAAGCTCCAGGAAACAGGATTCCTTCTGAAATCTAGACATTCTGAGACAGTGTCCACACAACAGGTCCTTATTCTACAGGATGAATCAGTTATTCAGCAGATGTCTCATGCACAGAATGAACACAGAGGAGACTCAACTATCAGCATTTCTAAAGAAAACATATTCTGGGAAATGTTCTCCCTGTTGTTTTGTAATAATTATGTCTTTCTGTTACTGACCTTCTCTATATCCACATAATGCGTCCTCTAACTCATGTTTGAGCTGACTCCTGGAAATAAGGTTGATTATTTGTACTTCTGAGTTAGGATACGTAAAACTTTGACCTCTGTTGAAATAATGCATACATTTGAGTATTCCCTATTTCCCAATCTGACACAGTACAACACTGTTTATTTCTCTCCAGATTACATTAGATTGAAATGTGCTGTCATCGGAAGCCATGAAGTACATCATAAAATGCCACATGTTGACCCTAGCAGTAATGGATCAGGATTTCAGCAGTGGCGTCCTTGCTCAGACCAGAGTTAGAATTTGGCACCTTAATATAAAGAAAAAATATCTCATAAGCAATTAAATCAAAGAGGAAAAGAACAACTTGAAGATAAAATTCAAGCGTGAAGGTAAAATAAAAGGCAGTGTTCTGGTAAGCCTCTATGTAATGCCTCTGAGTCAAGATGTCAATTTCTTGGAAAATTAAAGAAAAATAACCAAGAAGAACTCAGAAAATACTAGATTTTGTTCTCTTCTGTAAAACTGAATGCAGCTCAGTGGTGTATGTGTAAGCATAGATCTGAAAGCAAAGTTTAAGCGTATAAGATGCCATAGACAAGGCAGGAGGTGGGAGATTTTTGAAAGTACTATTACTAATTTTCAGTACAAGACTACAGTCAGAGATGTTTGAATGAGCCACTGGTACAGACAAAAATCTAAATGATGCAATTTAATTGCAATAGCTGATTAACTGCTGGAATTATGTTAGCTCAGTACTTGGAAATTATTAAAAGGACTTATCTGTGCTTAATAACATTTAGTAAAAGTACTGGAGTTGCAAAGATTATTGCATAATTTGTTTCTGCAAAGATGTGATCCTCATGGATAATGATGACAGAAGACCTGTTTCAGGGACTGTGACTTTCCTATATGCCAACACAATTTTAGATGTTAACATGCTTTAAATTAATGTTGTCAATAAACCATGTGTATAAGTGGATCTTAATGACAGAGTGTGTTTGCTGGCTTACAAACCAATGCTCAAAAGTTTATTGTAACTGTAATTCTCCAAAAAGAAAGGCCAGCTGTTATTAACTCACATGTATAAAGTGCAAATACTTTGGTAGAAAACTTCCACTTACAATTCAGCATTGTGCATAGGTGGCACAAGTTTGCAGGATGTAGAGAAGGGATTATTTTTTAGAATGTTAGCATGGACTTTCTTGCAAGCATTAACGAGGAAGAGAAGTTCTGAAATGTGGTGGTCATTTTATCACAGGACCACTTTCAGTGTAACATAATCCAGTATAACGAGGTATTATTCCACTGCTGTCAATTAAGAAATCAGCACAAAAGTTCCACAAGAACATGTGGAAATACTGTTATTAATAAGCTGAATAAAATCTGATAATGAGAATGGCTTCTCTATTTCTAACAGCATGATTTGTTGATCCAGAGCCAAGTGAAAACTTCATAGAAACACGTATGATGGGATTTCTGCATAGAATTGTTAGCAGCAGTATTTTATGAAGCAGGATACTGTCAGGAATCACATTTTATACTCTTATAAAAATGGACACTCTGGACAAGTTAATGAATGAATGATTAAAGACACTAATAAAGTAACTAAGCCTAGTCATATTTAACAGTACTTTTCTTGACCTATTTATTACATGAGCTTGGCAGAAAAACTACATGTAGAAAAAAAGTTTTATTTAATAGAAAAAGTGACTTTACTACCAGAAATGTTAACATTTGAGAGCAATAACATCCCTCTTGTTTTACAACCATCATCAAATATTTATGTCTTGATGCTTATATAAATTGTCCTGTTAATGCAAAAGTTGGGGGTTGGAACTAGATGATCTTGGGGGTTGGAACTAGATGATCTTAAGGCCTTTTCCAACCCTAACTATTCTGTGATTCTATGATTATAAAAGTGACAGAACTGTCATCTTTGTGATGCAGTTTTTTATTGCATCATACAATTTCCTAATTTCTTTAATCATAATTTCTAATTTCCAATTTATTAAAACATGAGACATATATGAGTAATTATAAGTATCAAAGTTCATTAAAGCAGGAAGTTCACCTTATGCCACCCAAACCTACTAAGTTAAAAAAAATGTGCACTTTAGGTGTCCATGTTTCCATAGATTTAGATCTTCCTTTTTTTCTGTATTTTCTTTATATTATTCTACTTACTCTAGAGTTCAGTCCTTCTTCCCGAGGTAACTGAAACTTTTTTGTAGTTTCTCATATTTTTGTAGTTATTTATATCTGCCAGAAATGATGAGTGTTTGCATCTTTTTGTCTGTCCTTAAATATGGAGAGATGTGACAGAAAAAGCCATTCAGTTAGCTGACTGACCAGTGCTAAGGTAGCTTGTGTTGTTTCTTTTAGTAAGATAAGCCATGCTTTTCAGGAGAAAAATGGCTTCGTTTTGATCACTGAGTTGGTACCACATCAAGAACCCCCATTTTACACTGCAGATGCATTATACAAGTGTTGTCAGTGAGATGAGTCAGTAGTAAGTGTTCCCCAGCAAAACTAAGGAACCACAATACCACTTTATCCACCTGTTCCTATCCCTCATGTGCTTGCCCCTTGTCAGCCTTTTCTGTGCTCTAACTAGACTCAAAGTTCCCTATGGCAGAGACATGCCTATTGTTAGTACATGTCCATGAGCTGTGTCTTCCTATGGTCCTGGGCAAACACAGCAGAGGTCCTCCTAACACTTCAGCTCCTCCTGAACTGCATATAACATCTTCCACAGAACTGAAAATGCTCTCATCGTATATCTGGTGGGAACAGGCTATTGCTATAGAGACAAGCAACAATTCAAGCTGACTTAAAAATGAAGACTAGAAAATACTGTGAACTGTAATAACCAAAAGGTTTCCTCTGACTTGTTATGTAATGAACTGTCTTATCTCAAAGCCAAATTGAAAATTAATTGAAAAATTTGATGTTAATACATTTTATTTTTTCAGTCTTTGTCTTAAAGCAGGAACCCATATTTTAAGATTGCTTTTATACAGTAGTACGACTTTAAGTGGAATAGCTTAAAAATAGGAAATACTTTTCCAATAATGCTGTTATCTCAGCTACCTTATATAAACATAGGATTTTCTTTTTCTTTGTCAAAAAATGTGTTTCTTTCAATGTTATTTTTCTGATTATATGCATAATACAGTCCAGGCTAACAATTATTGTCATCTCACACTTATATTGGAAAACATTGTAGCTATATGCAACATCCAAGGGTTTCTTTCTCTTGAAATGTCTCCATTTCACAGTAGCTTGGAAATTTTAGAGACACAGCCTTAACACTGGATTAGTCTTATTTTTACCCCCTCCTCCCTCCCAGTCTAGTTGTGAGAAATTTTCTTTTTCAGGACATACACTTCCGAAATGCTGCACACCTCCAAATCTTAGAAAAGTCAATGCCATTCTTTGCAGGTCATTTTAACTTCTCTCTGACTTAGAGCATGTGGCTGTGTCAAAGTAAAGCATTAAACAGAATAGCAAACAACAAATGGTAGTATGTGTTTGATTAAATTACTCTAGTCTCCTTTGTGTAACTGTCCTGTAGGAGGGCCAGTTACCTATATGAGAAAGTGAACATTTTAGTATCAAAGGGCAAAATGAGGTCCCCTTTCCTACTGCAAAATAGTGGAATACATGTTACGGTTTTTGGCTGCCAGAAACCAGTCTCTCCACAACAAGCAAATGCTTAATATTGTGCTTGCTTTCAGGGATCTATAGCTTCCCAATAAAGAAACTACTCTAAAAATGACCATTGCTGCAGGCTATAAAGCCTAGTCCTGTGAATTGCCAAGTGTCTTCAGCTGCTGCCGAATTCATTATCATTTAGGAGTGTTGAACAAGCTACTGGCTGCAGTTGCAACCATGAATCACTTGGGAAACATCTTGAATGTCCAACAACTCTCCTTAATTCATTAGAACCACTGGGCCCCCTGTTATGTTAATGTTATTTAACACACATTGGTAGAGCAAGGAAAGTTACTGACTTTTGTGGGTTGCTCAAAATTTCTCACTTGTATGTTATCCAGCCTGTGCTCATTTATCTTGCTTAAGCACTACATTTCAGTGAGTAAACTCCTTAGTTCTGGGGTCTTTAGTCTTTCTATGTACTTTTCTCTTTATTTGTTTCTTCCTTTTCTGATATCTGCCCTTGTCATTTTACATTGCCTGTATATTTTTTTCTTTCCTTGTTCCAAGTCTTTATTCATCAAAAAAAAAAAGAAGTTTTGCATTCTGTTCCAGTTTTTCAGTTTTCTATTTTCCAGTCTCTTTCTTACTCCCATTTTTTGTTCTTTCTTCTGCTTTATATACTTAGCACATGGTCTTTGCTGCTGACATGTCCACAGGCAGTCCTGTATTTGCTCATCTATCCATGTTTTCACACAGCTAATCTCTTTCTGCTACTCTGAACCTAGACTCTTACTTTCCTGCTATCATCCCTTTTTTTACACACTGAGATTCAGTTCAGCTCCTTATGAGCAAGATAAGCTACAAAATTGTTGCTAGAAGTATAAAAATCAAAAACCACCCGAACCAAGCCCCAAAGAACTCAAAATTTTGACAGATTTTACACCATGTCAGGGTCCTATCTTGTGAATTGACATCCTTTTCCGAACAGTGAGGAAGGACAATATCAGATGGAAACATTATAGAAACTTCAACGAACACTGAGAAAAAAGTACTAATTGGAATAAAACATGAAATGTGAGCTATCTTTATTAGCTACTTGGATAGATTTACAGGGCAAGTGAACTTATTAGACAAGGGAAATATGGCAAATCTCATTTATCTGGAACTCAGCAAAGTGATAGAAGTTGTGTTACTGGAGGAAAAGACTAGCAAAGGTGGAGAGGATAAATAGAAAGGTTGGGAAAAGCTGGCTGAAGAGGGAACTGACATATTGTATTGCCTAGTTTATGATAAGAAAGAGAATTAGGATATTATGCCAGTTTATGCTGTTACTTGTAGAAGTCATCTTTGAGAGGTCCTGTCCAGTTCAATGTCCTGGTGGGTTTTGCAAGCTAATACGGTTCTGATTCTTTTCCCCAAAGCTGTATTTTTCTTACTGCAGATTAGAGCCATAACAGATGAGTTCCAGTTGCTCATCCAGTTTGTATTGCATCACTAATTTTATTGAAGTAAAACCTGAAGTGTGAGCTTAACTCTGAATAAAGCCTAGTGTTTGAAGTGCATTATACCTTAAATACAGTGTCCACTGTTCCTTGGGAAAAAAGTAGAATATTACCACTGGCCTATTTAAGTGGCATATATTGACATTTGCTCAAACCTTTCTTTCTACAGAAAACTGTCAAGAGAGAAATGTAACGTGAAAACAGCTTAGTCTTAGAGGCTGAGTTTAGGTTGATCTTTTTCTGTCTCTACATAGACATCAAATCCAAATGATATCCTTGGGAAATCCACTGATGGAAGCAGTACACACTTCTAAAATCCATCGCTCAGCTATCTTTTGTTACAGTCACAACCATGTTAGAAAAGAGTGAAGTTTTTAAGATAAATAATCATATAAAATGGTAGGAATGATTATGTTTAAGAGGTTTATAAATCAATAGTGTGATTTTGTAGATTAGAAAGAGCTATAATTTTGCAGTCCGGTATCGTGGTTAACCAGTAACCAGTGATACAATAGTAGTCTTGGTAGCAGGAGGTAATACATCTGTATATGGTGAAGGGTATAGTGATAAATTAGGAAAGTATATTGTAAAACTCTATCCAAGTAGAACCTAGGCATACCAGAGGCAGTCAAGGGGGAATAGAACAATGCTGACATCCACATAATGGTTGGAACATGTCCAAAGAACAGAAGGTGAAAAAGGACAAGCTGAGGAAGACTTCTTACTTCATCCGAGGAAGACTCCTTACTTCATCAGGACGACCACCAGAGGGGGCTGCGCAAGCGCAGAAGAGGCTGATGTCGTAATGGACTGATGTAGGGCATACGTGTTAATTGGTGATGTAATCTGTGTTGGATACTGTATAAATTGGGAATGCTAGGTGACAAGACTGAAGCCAGATTTGGGCGCGTGCCCCTGGTTTCCCAGCGCTGCAATAAAGCACCTCATATAACCATTCCGGTGGTTATGTGTCAGTTCCTACGCTAACAACCACATGAACATATTAACTGAATGCAATATAACTTTGTATTAAATTATTTGAGGATAAACAATTGTATAGTCTTAAACATTAAAATACCCTTAATTCTTTTGTAGAATTTCCTACATTCTGAGAAATCTGGAAAATAATGGAAAATTCTTAAAAACTGCAAAATAAAAATAAAGATTATGGTTTGTGTCTGTTGTAGGTTTTTTTTCTCTTTTTTTCTCTTTTTTGTCTGTGGTTTTTTTTTGTGTGGGTTTTTTTTTTGGTTTGTTTGTTTGGTTGGTTTGTTTTGTAGCTCCAAAAAGGGATATTGATGAATACAGTGATTTCTTACAACAGTACAAATAGAAATGGATATTTTGGTTTTTTTTGTAAAGGAAAAGAAACAGCTTTCTCCTACAGATGCACCATTCAGGGGGCATTTAGTTGCACTGGATCACATCTTATCCAGATATGGGTACTGCGGGAGGACTTATTTGGACCATTTGCCTTGCTACCCTGCTGTAGAGAGAACAGAGTTAACATCCTCTTCGTGAAGAGCGCTGATCCTTTTTGTTTGAGGATCTACAGTGCTGCTTTGGAAATACAAATGATGTCAATATGATGGGAGGCCAGGGTAAGCTACGAAATAATGAAAGACTCACAGCTATAGGTTTTCTATAGGCTCCATTGCACATGCAGAAAGTGAGCATGTTTACACAAGATGTCACTGCCATTTAAAGGTACATCTTCTTATTCAAATGAGCTTCCTCAGAAATAATTAGCTTTGTAAGCACATTAGCTTGGTGTGGTGCTCAGGCTAACAGGGACCCACTCCTATTGCCTAGCTCCTTGTCTGTAACTAACTGGCTACAGTATGATGATAACCACAGTTCTCTATTTGTAGAAGTGCTTCTGTAGCTGATTACACCAGGGGTTTTGAGGGTCTTGGTTATTTTCCTGATGAGGCCAGGTGAGTGCGAAGGAAAAATCAGATTAGTTTCTTCATTTATGTTGTATGAAAACTTTCTGAAGAGCTGTATAAGCACTTCATAAGAGATTAGAACCCAGACGATTAAGAAAATATATTTGAGTAAAGAGAATGTGTTGTGACTGTTTTGTCTGTTGAGTTCTCTGCAGTTCCTGTCTGGACATAGGATTTCCTTTTTCAGAGTTGCTTACTGTGTCTGGCTGTTTTCTAAGCTTGTAAGGGTGTGTCTTTTGCTAAGGTGACCCAATTTGCATCTGTCCTACAAATTGCAGTGGAGTAAGATCACCTCAGAGGATAATAGGGAGTGGTATTTTATCACCTCTAGAGCTGCGTATCATCAGGTCAGTGTTGAAGTGCGCCAGAAAGACGGCTGCTTGCACTTTGTTCTCTTTGTGACTATATAAAAAGACTTCAGGATCCAGAGATTTAGTTACAGCAGCTTTCATAGACACCAAATCTGTGCATGCAGAGCTGGTATAGTGAAGAAAATAAACAAACTACAAAAGGAACAAGGGAAACCTTGGAATTTTGGTCTGATTTTTTGACCCCAGTGGGGAGGCTTCCCATTCTCCAAGTCTGGGAAAAAAAATCAGGTTCTATCGGACTTTCAGTTTAGTCAAACAATGGGTATTTGGAAGCATAGGTGGCATTGTAGTTAGCAGCCATTTGTCAGTAAGTGCATTTATAACTGGAGCTTAAAGTGTACAGGTCAATAGTTTATCTGTATTAAAAACTAACAAAACACAATTTGCAGCCTGGGCCTGAAAGATTAATCCCTCCCTTTTAAATTACCTACAACTGACCCACTTCGTGTAATATCTTAAACTAAGATGAAAGCTTTTAAAATAAGCACTGTAACATGTTAGCAAGCCAAGAGTTTGTGGGTTTTTTTTTTGTTGTTGTTGTTTTTGTTTTGTCGGTTTTGGTTTTGGTTTTTTTCACTAAAATATTAAATGAAGAGAACTTCATTGAGAGACGTGACTTCCGTATCTGAAGACTTGCTAAATGAAAAGCAAGCACCAATGTACATACACGTCACTGTAATAAATGTATAACAAATTAAAAGAGAACACAGCTCATTAAAAAACATGCAGATGTCATTTTGAATGCTTTGAACAATGTGATTCCTGGACTTTTAGCAACTTGAAGACAATGGGTAATGTGCTGTGTAATAGCCATGCTGAAATGCTATATTCATTACTGTACATTTCACTATGATAAAGCATTCAGAACAAAGACTTCCAGCTAAGAAAAAACAAATCCTCTCAGTGGAGAGAAGATTGTGGCCTTTTACGTTAAGATCGGTATTATATTTGAGAGGCAAACAACATTAAAACAGATCTGCCTTTGATATAAGATTCATCATACATTTTAAAGAACTCGTATTAAATATTTAGGGGATTTATTCAGCAGATGAGAAATGTAATTATGCAAATATGTTGCATAATTAGTTGCAATTATCTGCTTTTATAAAGTTCTCCATAATGAGAAGCAAATATATATGTGGAAAAGATCAGTTATCTGAAAAGTGTCCCACAGCTTGAAACGTCAGCATTAACAAAACTGGAAATAAAAATTTGAACCATTTTAAACTTTTCAAAAGCTTGCTGACCTGAATTTTTATAGGTGAGAGAGCTGCAAGAGCTGTCTAGTACTAAGGTAATTTAAATAAATGAAAACATGATAAGCTCAAATAAATCCTAAGAATGTCATATTGAATACACTTTCTGGATCTGTCAACTATAGTTTTCTACCTTCAACAGCAGAGACCACCAGATGCAAGAAATACTATAAATACACAATTATAGAAAAATGTGTTCAGAAGATCATTTTCTTCATATCATATTTAACTAGTCATTGGTTTATGCCCTGAGGCATGAAGGCTTGAATTCCCATTATTTTATCCTACTTAGTATCCACAGTTGTAAATAGTCTTCGTATCAAATTGAATCTTTCTAGTATTTTACAGAGGTAATTTGCATCTTTAGCCATCTGCCTTGTGTTGACTATTAACTTTTGACAGTAAGTACCATGGCTGAATTATGCACACTGTAAGAAAGCATTTTCATTTATTGCTTTTAGGTATGGTTTTAGTTTAACTGAATATCCCTTTTTCTCAAATCAGGAATGGACATGGACAAAGCCAAGTTTATTTTCACGCTTTAGTGAAGTTAACTTTAGTTAATTTGCATCCATGTCTGAGTGCAGTAGAGTTTAACTTTTCTCCTGTTGGAAAAAAATCTTCTTTGATTTTAACTTTTCTTCTATTTAAGACTTTACATCTTTACCAGTTTCACTATTTGTGTCTTATCTTTTCCATGTCTGTCACATATTTTTTTCTGAAATCCTAATATTAGAACAGAGTATTCTACAGGTACTAGTAAGTAAGTTTTGATGGAGAGAGGGGTACTATACTAGATTTTAAAATTACTCAAACTGAAGCCTTCGGTTGTCATCACATGTAAAAAAATCCTGAAACCAATGATGCGCGCAAGTTGTTTAGCATACATTCATTGACAGAGTTTTGGATCTATATATTAATATTCCTTGTTAAACGTATTTAAAAAATAAGATTACAAAACTGACAAGAAGTGAGGTCATCTCAGGTGCTCCTTACCCGTCCTAACATTATCTGTTGTGCTCAGGCTTAGAAGACATTATTTGTAGAGTTAATGTCAAAGCAAATAAGCTGGAAGAAATACACTCTCTGAAGAGTACTTGACTGTGTATCCCATCTTCTTCTGCTTTGAAACAGTTGTACATGCCAAGTGTGTTTATGTCCTGTGCTCTGATTTCTCAGACAGTGTGTTCATTTGTCAGGAATGCTGAAAGAAATGAAAAAAACCCTAGAAAGATTCTAACAGATCAATGGAGGTAATGAAGAAGATGACAGCAGCAAAGAAAAAGGATTAGTCTGCTGTATAATACTTTCATATTATCCTAGGTTATATTTTTGCTGAGGTCAACCTTTTTACCACTGAATTGCATGGAAAATGTTCAGTCTGAGCCCTTAGATGCTCAGAATAATGCCTTTGTGGTAGAGATAAAGTGATATTTTTTAACACTGCATTTTGGAATTTGGCAGATTTTAAGTAATAAAGTATTTTGTAGTACAAAATACAGTGACGAGAAGAGGTGTTTGCAGCAGCTCAATGAGACATCTTAAGACGTAGTGAGGAGTCTATCTGAGGTCTGCTTAGATTTCTGGTAGGAACAGCTTTGTGTACCTATTTGGAAAGACAGTTATTCAATAAGAGACTTACAAGAATAAGCAGAAGTGGAGTGTCTGAAGAACTAAGGATTATTCTGAGAGCGATGTCACACCTGGGAGAGTACAGTAGCAAAAGAATGAGAAAAGAGAGAGGTGAGAGTATAGCTATTAAAGGTTGAACAAGTATTAACTACAAAGGAAGCAAATTGAGAGACAGCAGAAAAAAATGGACAAAAAACGTGATAGAATGCAATAAAGAAATGCAATCCAAAGAAAAATATGTAGGAGCACAGCAGTACTGAGATAAGTGACCAGTAGACATTCTGAGTTGTTTTGGAAGACCATATCTCATGGATGCAGTGTGCTTTGTGGCAGACTCTGGATGGTGTAAAGAGGTTAGAGAACACCTCAGGTGCAAAGCAGTGGCTTCTCGTCTGCCTCACATGCCAGATCATGTCTGGCATATGGAGACCAGACCAGGAAAGCAGCTGCATCCCTACTATGGCGGTGTGTGACACAGGAATGCTAAGGCAGGAGAATGTGAAATGTGGACCACTGGGTGAATTTCATGCTCTGGACCTAGGCAGGTGCAAACGTGAATCTCAGAAATCTGTCTAGCAGTTCTGGCAGCTGTATTAATGTTCTGCTTGTTTAGATGTTATTTGTGACTTTGTTTTCAAGTAGACTTGGCTTTGTTTCACACTGAATTGTAACTGCAAGGATTTCAGAGAAGATAGACATTGTCAGGGAAGAAAATGATGTTGAACCCCAAGGGAGCACAATGAAACTGAGATACAGTGAGGGAAGGATCTGACCAGACGAGAGGGATCTGTCAGTGCAAGTGAAAGTGCTCCGAGACCCTAGGCTGGCACTTTATTAATACCTCAGAGAAGCCTAGGCTGATGTTTCATTTCTTAACAGCTTTACTCCAACAACTCTTTTCTTGACTCAGAAAAGCTGGTGGTACTGAAGTCAGTGACACTCAACTAAATCAGTTCCTACTTTGTAGGTGGGACTATGAAAAAAACAGGAGATAATGAAATATAAATGTTCTTTTTCGTAAGAGGTGTTCTTAACTCTTATAAAAGCTGGGAAGTTTGCTCAGTAGTAAGTGTAACAGGCCTGAGAGGAACCCAGCTCCCAGGAGTTCGTCCCCCAAGGGCTAGGGCCAAGGGGATACAACTGGTAAAGGGGAGAGAAGCTCCTGGATGCTGCAAGGTGGCCGTAGACAGGGCCAACTTTCAGGGGGGCTCTCACATGGGCCCACCTGAGCTACAGGTCCCACCACCCCACTGCCATGTGCCCAGTCATTGGCCCTGCCAAGCTGCGTCCACACTGGGGTCGAGATATTGGCCAGGTCTTGGTCCATCCTGGTCCATAGGGAGGTTGTTTTCACTGGGACATCTTAACTTGACAAGCTCAATATAAGTGAACAGTTTGCAGCTGTGGCAAAGAAAGCCAGCAACCGTGCTACCTCAAGAAGGGCATCACCAGCAGAGATAAAGAAGTCATTAATCCACTCTGTTCAGCCCTTGCCAGGCCACATTTGGAATACTATATTCAGTTTTGGTCCCTGCTATACAAAACCTACATAGAATGCTCAAAAGTGTTCAGAGAGGAGGCACAAATGGGATTCAAGAACTGGGAAGCCTGCTATATGAGGAAAGGTTGAGAGAGCTGGGTTTGTTCAGACATGAAGAAAGAAGGCTTGGGGAAGATCTTATCAGTATGTTCCAGTATTTAAAGGGTGGCTTCAAAAAAGATGGAAAAGGTGTGGGGCAATGGGTACAAGTTACTCTGGGGAGATTCCAACTGGACACAAGAGAAAAATTTTTTACAACACGAATGATCAGCAGCTGGAACAATCTCCCCAGGGAAGTGGTAGACTCCACTAAACTGTGCACTTACAATTCATCTGGACAGGGTGCTGGGACATCCAGTTTTTGCCAAGACAGGTTAGACCAGATGATCCTTGGGGTCCCTTCCAAGATGGTATTTCATGAGTCTATGATTCTGTGCTCCCTCCCTGTGCTATAATGTGATGCCCTGAAAAGTTTTATAGGTGGCCATATATGCACTTCACGAAAACCTGTGGCAGAATGTTTTGTGAGAGAAGGCCACACACTCTTATCATCTGTCACCACGTGCAGTTTAGGAAGCTCCTCCTGGTTTATTTTGGTAAATAGTTCTTTCTTTTTTACTTTCTGTGACCCAGAAAAGCACTTTTCAGAATTAAAATTTGAATTTAAAAGTCTTCAGTAACATCTGATCCAGAGTCCAGTGGGTTTTTTTTCTCTATCCAAATATTGCTGAAGTTTAAACTTCTTCAAACATAGAAGAGAGTTAGGGGGGACGTTTCATTGGAGCATGATCTATATATACACATGCAACCATTTCTGGTACCTGCAAGGTGAAAAGTTTATAAGATCTGAGACACTCATCATGATTCAAAAAATTCAGTCTTTTCACTGCTTCTCAGTTTGGTTAATATGATATTATCCCTTTCATAATGAATAAACGTAAGAAATGTCCCTTAGACTTAATCTCATTACCTTGATTATTGTTGTCTGTTACCCTCCATATGGAAAGGATGGAAATTTACCCAGGGAGTGGGGATGTGCTGTTCATGTTGGAACAGATAGCATGTATATTATTATTCTGCTATTTCCGAATTCATATTGGTTAAACAAGAAAGTTTCTTTAGGATTAATATTATAATAACATTTTGCAAATCAGTAATAGCAGGTTTCATACTAAAAAACTGACATCGCTGAAGTTTTTTGAAAAGGTTATTAAGCTCATTAAGAGCTAAATGCATGCATAAATACAAACTAAATTATAGCTTTAAGTTTTACACTTGGTAAGTTTTTATTATTTCTCATCCGTGTCATATTTTGTTCTTACAACAGTTGACCTATGGATAGTTATTGCATTAAATTTTTACACAGTATGTAATAAACTTGAGCCATTTACATTTAGTCAGGAAAATTCTCGTCAGCGTTATACTGTTCCTGACAACCCTTCTAAGGTTTTAAAGTTTAATAATTCTACAAATATTGCCCTGGATTTTATTGTTTGACACTTTGTGGCATTTTGAAATTATATGTCCTTAATATGTTAACAGATGAGCAAAAAATAACAGAGAAATACAGTTGAACTTTGAAGTTCAGTGAGAAAACAGCTAAATTTAATGAAGAATAAGTTTGCAGTTATCAGAAATACAGGAATGTCAGGAAAAGATGGCTACCTGTTTTTCTGCTTTTGGAATGAAACCCAGTAAAAGAGAAACTCTTCCTTCAAGCCATAAAGTCACCATGAAATTAAAACCGTGGTAGTTTCTATACTCAGGTACCTTTGGTAATGCTGTTATTCCTGCAGGTCTTGAAAGGCAAAATAACTAGAGAATTCGTGTTCATTTCACTGGCCACTATGCTGGCCACTGGCCACTTTGCTGCCTGTCCCCTGCAGATTCTCTCCTCAGAGATGTGGCTTTACAGGTTTCTCCCTACAGATCCTGGCTCATTGTCTCCTCAGATCACACCTCGAACTCAGCTGCCTAGAAGGTAAAGATACAGTAAGCTATTCCCCACGTTTTAGGGTGGAATAAATTACTGTGTCTCTGTGTCAGTCATAGAGGAAATCTGACTCTTGAGATGCCTAACTCTGTGTGCTTCATCTGCTTATAATATTAGAAGCTGGAAAGAAAGGTATAGGAGTGTAACGAAGGCTACTGGGTTTGTATGTCCACTGTCTTGAAATCAGCCAGCCAAATATTACTTTGTGGTAAAAATTGCCTTCAATTGGTTTCTCTACAGTAATTCCTCTAAACAGGACTGAGGTCATTAAACTGTGTTATTAAAATGCTGATGTAACTTCAGGTATCGTTTGGAAAATGTGCTTAGTATTCATAATCAAAATAGTATCAGACCTTAGTTTAATATATTTATTCACCAGTAGTTAATGCTTTATTATATATTTATTCACCAGTAGTTAATGTAGTGATGTTTTTAGTGATGTACATGCAGAAACATAATTGCATGTCTTTCACATGGAACTGCAGACTGTTCCAGATTATGTTGAAGTGGCTATTAGTGATCTGATACATTTTTTGTAAGTAGCTGATAAAACTTATTGTATGAAAGGTTTATAAAATTAAATCAGGAGAGTCTTAACAAACACATCAGTTTAAAAAGAAAGACTCAGTCCAAGAGAAAATACCATAATGAAGAACAAGACTACCTAAATTTAAATGACTAGGTGATGGGGAAATTTGTAAAGTTTCTTTTAAAATAGTTCTAGCTGGCAGTATATTTGCACACGTATAGTTGAATGGTTCCCCTTCACACAGAAGGACATTCTCTAAAGTAGCTGCCACTAGTTCCAGGATGTCTCAGAGGAGATAAGCATACTCCTATAACTTTATGTAACTTTTTATTATGCAACTTCTTTTACTTTCACTTCCACTTCATTTTTCTCCCTTCATCAGGTTTAATAAGCCTGAACTTCATTGATGTGACTTCTCTGGTCCACTGAAACATATCAGAACACATTTTTTTACCTGACAGTCAGTTTCTAGTGGTTCTTTGTGTCTGATGGCATCTATATTCAGATGACTCTGGCCTTAACCATTATTTTAAATTAAAATATTAGTAACTGTAATAACAAAATTATATTTGCTAAAGCTATGACTTTTTTTTTATATGCTAATTGCCTTATTTATTTGTCTTCCCCTCTTCTTTCCAGAAGGCTTTTTCATTGGCATGAGTGATGGACAGTATTTTTTTTTAAGGTTCAAACAGACTTGCAAAAAGAAATTAATCTGGGTCTTCAATTATTCACCAGGCAGCACTTTTCTCTGAGACTTAGAGAAGAAAGACCAAATTTTTGCTTTACTCTCCCTGTAGCTGCACTGTTTTCAGACTACTGTAAACCAAATTAATTCCTTGCAGGAGAGGATGCCTAAGGAAAAATAACTGGACAAACACATATGCTACTTGCCTGAAATTCTTCCCAGCCTTCAGTTGTGTTCAGGTCAGAGTAAGTCATAAGCTTGATGTGATTTGTCTGTTTAGTAACTTTTTAGCTGATCTTTCTTTCAAGTTCTTGTTCAGTCTCTCCTTGAATCTATTTACATTTCTTGCACTTATCATAGATCTTTTGGCAGACTGTTCCCTGGGTCTGATACCCACTCAGGGAACAGCTGTTTACTTTGGTTTGAATTTGATTTCTTTAGCTTCATACTATGGCCTATAATTCTTTTGCTAGAAGAGACTATGAATTGTTGATCCCCCTCCACCTTCTCTAAGGTAGTCCTGATTTTGTAGACCTCTATTACATCTGTGTAAGCAGCCTTTTGCCCAGGTTGAAGGGCTTCAGCATAACCCATTTTTCATAAAGAATTGTCTGTTTATATGGGAATTGGGCATACCACTGTTAATCCATGCCGCCTTTCTCTGAATCTTTTCCAGTTCTAAAATAACATCCCTCTGTTCCTTACTTCCCTATCCGTTGTTTCAGAGTTCTGCTGCCAAATGTTTAATACTATGCTCATATAATGTTTTCCTTACATGGGTTTTACATCCTTGCACCTTGGTTGACTTGATTGACCCTGAGGTATGTGAGAAAGCAAGTGACAATAATGAAAATGTGGCTGTTTAGAAGGAAGCAGTAAATATGTTCAGAGTGAAAGATTTCCATGGGGCATTTAGTCTCATAATTGGAAGGGATAATAACAGATAATAAAGCATACTTCCTCATAAGAATTTATGTATTTGATGGGAGATGGTTACAGGCACTTCAGTACAAGTTTAAATATTTAGACAGTATATATGACGTGGAGGATGGTGTGGAGAAGGGAGATCAAAAGAAGGAGATTGCTTTTCACTTCTTAAAATTGGTTGCTATCCTAGAAGATCTCAGCCCCTTTAGACAGTGATGGCAAGTGTTCAGTCTAATAGATGAAGAAGTTGGAAAAAAAAGAACGTCTCCTTAAGCTGACAATGCTGGTCATTCTGCTCCTGTCTCTACATCCTACCCATTGCATTTACAGACAGCATAATTGATTATTAAACTTATATGATTAAGGAGAGCAGGGGAGTCTGTCCTTCCCTTTTTGTAAAGTGTTTGAGAGTTAGTATTTAGTAGTGGAGATGATGCTGTTTGGACAGTGTGCATTACTTCAGTTGCAAGGTGTACTCATTCATTACACAAGTTTCTGTACTGAGCTTTGAAACAAAAGACATTAATACATTTTGAATGAAATGAAACATTGCATTTTTATGGGTTTTAGCATGTTGCAAAAAAGGCTTTAGAATTCAAAGTGAACAAATACTTCAGTATAAAACAAATGAAGAAATATAAAATATTATTTCACAGTTCAGAACACTGTATCGAATAACTGCTTTGAAAAAAACTTTTGCTTAGATGAAAATATAAACTCAAAAGGATTGGAAAAGAGAAATATATCAAAAAACAAGGGCACAAATACATAGTGACAGGTATATGTTTTCATGGTAGCTATCAGACTGAAAGAAGCCCCTGATGAAAAAACACAGTATGAAAGTAAGTAGGTATTACTCTGCTGCACTCCCTGAAATCCAAAAGCCATTAAACATTTTATTGCAGGTTCTACTCCCATCCATAGCCTTATCTAAAATTTAGAGTACACTAAATTGCAGTAAATAACTTCAGGGACCTATTAATGGGAACATGTTTTAGAAGCTTTTAAATCCAAAAAAGGGCCTGACAGCCCCTTTCTGTCTGGCTTCTTAATCTTAGGAATTCCTTTTGCATTTTAATACTGTATTTTGCTGTTAGGAATACTGGGTGTATTAAAGAACCTTGTTGCTTTTAGGTATTTCATAGAGTAGAATATTTCAGCTAGAAGGAACCCACAGTGATCTAGTCCAACTGCCTGACCATTTTGGGGCTGACCAGGTTGAAGCATGTTATTAAGAGCATTGTCCAAAATCTTGTTAAACAGGGACAGGCGTGGGTAATCGATCACCTGTCTAGGAAGCCTATTTCAGTGTTTGAGCACCTTCTTATTAAGGAAATAGTTCCTAATATCCAGTCTAAACCTCCCCTGGCACAGCTTTGAACCATTCCTACACATCCTGCCACTGGATACCAGGAAGAAGGAATCAGCACCTTGCTCTCCATAAGATTCAAAAAAGGAAAACATAAAGCCAGCATGGTTATTGAGCAAAGTAAAAGATAGTGTTAGAAACCAGAAAGTGTTTTTCAAAGTGCTGTTGTACACAAATAAATAAAATGAAAAGCCTCATAAATTTTGACAGTTTAGGTATAAAAAGTACAACTGTGCATGCCAGGAAAGAGTTTGAGTAGCAAACAATGAAAAGAATGGAAACTAACAATAACACTTTCATTTAAATCCTCAGCAGCAAAAAGCCCTCAGAGAGTATTGTAGAAGGATTTTGTCCTGGCTTAACAAGGGCCAGCTAAGGACTCCCTGGGTCCTGGCATATGGAGCTACAGAGGATCAATCAGAACAGGAGCCTCAATAGCCAGGTCTGTCCTAACACCCCCACCCAAGGAACAGTACAGGTTTGGGTGAGTTGAGGGGCCTAGAGGGTGATTGATAGATGGGGACAGCTCGCTGAGAATAAGGCTGTTTAGAGGAGCTTTTCAGAAATACTGAGATAGAATTAGATTAATATAGTCTCCAGGGGAAGAGCCAACATGTTTTCTGTAAGGGAAGTCCTCCCTTAAAAACACAACTAGTTATGTATACCAGCTGATCTAAGCTGCTTGAGTTTTCAGTAGTTTCTCAACAGTCCTTCACCAAAGGATTATGTTTTAAACAACTCCTTTAAAATATTATCACAGTGCTTCATAGCAGCCAGAAAACTCAAACTAAGTATTACAATTTGGAAAGAAATGAAAAACATTTCAGGCACATGAAGGACAAAAATGTCATGAGGAGTAGTCATCATGAATTCACCAATGGAAGTAGTGATTGGCCAAATTTATGAACATCTATGATGAAATGACAGGCTTGGTAGATAAGAGGAGAGCAATGGACACTGTCTACCTTGACTTCAGTAAGGCCTTTAACACTGTCTCCCAAAACATCCTCATAAAATAGCTGATGGAGACGTAGCTGAATAAGCAGACAATGGCGTGGACTGAAAGTTGTCTGAATGGGCCATAGATCTCTCCATCAGACCCAGAGTGGGGTCATCAGTGGCACAAAGTTTAGTTGGAGGCCAGTAGCTAGCAGTGTACCTCAGGGGTCTATACTAGGTTCAGTCCTGTTTAACATAGATCATATTGTAGAATGGTTTCAGTTGGAAGGGACCTCAAAGATCATCAGTTCCATGCATCCCTCCTACACCACAGGAAGGGACGCCTTCCACGAGATCAGGTTGCTCTATGCCCTGTCCAACGTGGCCTTGAACTCTGCCAGGGATGAGGCAGCCACAGCTTCTCTGGGCAACCTGTGCCAGTGCCTCACCACCCTCACAATAAAGAATTTCCTCCTAATGTCTAATCTAATGTATCCTTTTCCAGCTTGAAGCCATCTTCCCTTGTCCTGTCACTACATACCCTTGTGAAAAGTCCCTTTCCGGATTACTTGTAGGTCCCCTTTAGGTACTGGAAGACTGCTCTAAGGTCTCCCCTGAGCCTTCCCTTCTCCAGGCTGAACAAGCCCAACTCTCTCAGCCTGTCTTCATAGGAGAGGTGCTCCAGCTACCTGATCATTTTTGTGGCCCCCCTCTGGACTCATTCCTACAGGTTTATATCCTTCTTATTCTCAACCTGTAAATAAGGCAGTGCCTGAAATGGAGAGAAACAGAACATAATATTCAGTAAATATTATCCCTTTAGGAACAGTGAAGATGAAATGCAGAGAATTTGAATGAACTGCTCCAAACCATGTGAAGGCAGCATCATAAGTATAGCTGGAATGCATACTGATCTGCCTCTTCAGTGTTCAGTCTGTTGGCTTTTTCTGTTAGAAATGGTAAATCCCTGTTCTTGCCTTCTGCTTACGAAGCACTTTATAAGACCCCTCTGAAATGATTACCCAGGGTAAAAGTTGCTTTGCTAATAGAGTCCTGTTTTGGTTCAGCAAGGCTGAACCAAATATATTTAAATAAGTCTATATTTGAATCATAATTTCTTAGCTCTATTATTATTATTATGCTACCAAAAAACACAGTCTGTTTCAATAGTTGTCTCTTATATTACCAAGCTGTTGCTTTTAATACTTATCCTATGACTCGCTGTTGAGGTCCATTTTTCTTGCAAGCTGGAGGAGAAATGCTTTTAATGAGATTCGCAGCCCAACGCGCTGTCTTGGGTGCACGGAGATCTGAGGAATCTTAGGCACCACATTTACAAGTCTATTAGCAGAGCTGCTCCACAGACACTACCAGACCACCGAGTCTAATAGCATTTCTAGCAAATTCAATCATCTTTATGACCTCGGTTTGTTAATAACTAGAATATTCTACTTCTTTCTGACTTCTCTCAAAGGAATTGTCCTGTTGGTATCTTGCTTGACTGTAACTTGAACCAGCAAAGTCCTCTTTCAACTGTCACAGTTGCTTTAGAACACCTATTTCTTTATTATTATTCTTTTGGGGATAACTCCACCTAGCGTGTATCTCCCTAATTGCCCCACAAGCTGTCCTTTTATAGCCCCTGGGCATACATACATATTCATGAGGCTACATATGGATTACATCATTTTCCAGAGAGTTCCCCGCATGCGTACAGAATTGTGGTGGTGGTCTCTGAGGGTCGGTTACTTCTTCCAACAATCTTCATCACTTCTGGCAGCCTTTGAAGCACGCGCAGTAGATGCTCATACCAGTTTAATTGGTTCGTTAGCACCAGAGACATAATAATCCTCCCATCCTCCTACTTATCTGTTAGTTCAACTGTAGCCCATCCTGGACACCTGCAGTTCCCAGATACCCCTTATCCCTGTGTCCTGTTTTTCTAGGCTGTTTTTTTCTTAAAGCTATGTCAACTATAACGATTTATCTTGTGAGAATTCTCAGTATGTTCTCTAGCTGCACTCTCTTTATATATTTTTCTCTATGTACCCTGCACCTCAGTAATTTTCCATTGCTACTGTTACAAAGCCATCAAACTTAACACTACTTAAAGCTACTTCTAAAGATTTCTATATACCATTTTGTAATTTCGTGCCCCCCCTTGTCTCACTACCTTGACTTCAGCAAAGCGTTTGACACAGTCTCCCACAGCATCCTCGCAGCTAAATTGAGGAAGTGTGGTCTGGATGATCGGGTAGTGAGGTGGACTGTGAACTGGCTGAAGGAGAGAAGCCAGAGTTGTAGTCTATGGGGCAGAGTCTAGTTGGAGGCCTGTATCTAGTGGATCGGTACTGGGCCCAGTATTATTTAATATATTCATCAACGATTTAGATGAGGGAATTGAGTGTACTATCAGCAAGTTTGCTGATGACACTAAGCTGGGAGGGGTGGCCGACACGCCAGAAGGCTGTGCTGCCATCCAGCGAGACCTGGACAGGCTGGAGAGCTGGGCGGGGAATAACTTGATGAAATATAACAAGGGAAAGTGTAGAGTCCTGCATGTGGGCAGGAACAACCCCAGGTTCCAGTATAGGTTGGGGAACGACCTGTTAGAGAGCAGTGTAGGGGAGAGGGACCTGGGGGTCCTGGTGGACGACAGGGTGACCATGAGCCGACACTGTGCCCTTGTGGCCAAGAAGGCCAATGGCATCCTGGGGTGTATTAAAAGGGGGGTGGTTAGTAGGTCGAGAGAGGTCCTCCTTCCCCTCTACTCGGCCCTGGTGAGACCTCATCTGGAATATTGTGTCCAGTTCTGGGACCCTCAGTTCAAGAAGGACAGGGAGCTGCTGGAGAGAGTCCAGCGCAGGGCAACTAAGATGATTAAGGGAGTGGAGCATCTCCCTTATGAGGAAAGACTGAGGGAGCTGGGTCTCTATAGTTTGGAGGAGACTGAGGGGTGACCTTATTAGTGTATATAAATATATAAAGGGGGAGTGTCACGAGGATGGAGCCAGGCTCTTCTCAGTGGCAAACAGTGATAGGACAAGGGGCAATGGGTACAAACTGGAACACAAGAGGTTCCACTTAAACTTGAGAAGAAACTTCTTCTCAGTGAGGGTGACGGAACACTGGAACAGGCTGCCCAGGGAGGTTGTGGAGTCTCCTTCTTTGGAGACATTCAAAACCCGCCTGGACACGTTCCTGTGTAACCTTATCTAGGTGTTCCTGCTCCGGCAGGGGGATTGGACTAGATGATCTTTTGAGGTCCCTTCCAATCTCTAACATACTGTGATACTGTAACACTACAAAATCCCTAGAAGACGTGTTAACACCTAAGCCTTTCAAGGTGTTACACTTTCAAAGCATTCAGGGTGTCCAAATATATCTCTGCCAATTGAATATCCATACTGCTCACCTCATTTTTGATGTTAAGGAGTTCCCACTCAAGAGGTCACTTCTCTACCAATACAAATTGTCCCTCTGTGACTGTAATCTTTCAAAATTGTTTACTGTGTTCGGGAGCAATGGATTGTGAAAGGAGAAAGATGGAAGGCAGAATTTCTCAGTGGTTGGCCCATGGCTGAAGTTTACTTGTGCAGTAGAAAGAAATGTCTGCCAATGTCCCGCTTTTCAGTGCTCTCTTGAATTCGCTGAACTACAAAATCTTACTATATACCCTTAGAAATCAATATAAAAACACAAAATAACTGTGCAGTATGCAAATTAAAACAGATTGGGGATGCTTTTAAATATCAGTTAAGAACTGCAAAGTATTCTGATACAGTAATACTCATATTATGATAATGCAGGGGTGAAATAGAGGTTGCAAGTTTGCCAAATATAGGAAATTGACAATAATGAAGTTGCATGCTTACCACTTAAATCTTTCAAATATATTCTCACTACCACTCTGGTATTTCCTTCACTGTAACAGTGCAAGGGGATTATTAAATTTTGTGATCAGTGTGTAATAAGCATTTACATTCTTGCAAGCATAGATTAAAGTTTAGCTGAAAAATAGCTGGAATTTAATAATTAAGTGATGGGAACCTTGCACAGCACAGACAGGGAAAGTGGCGGACAAGAAAGAAAGGGTATTTTGCTGCCAGAATGACACATATAGCTGAGCTACTGCCATCAAGACAGCTTTGAGCACAGTGAAAGATACAAGAAAGGTATAATCAGAGAAAAGAACTATAATTTTTCAGAACAGATGGGGAGATTGAAAAAGGTCTATTTAACAAGACAAAGGAGCACTGCCTTTCATTGCCTGGCATACATGTTCATGCACAGACATTACCTCCTTGGGAGAAGGCTCTTTCTGGTATTTCTCCTGGCAGATGGGCAAGGGAAGGAACCATCCTGTGACAGAGCAGACTTGCACCCCATTGCCACCACATCTCGTCTTTGCCAATGCCCACATTCAGGGGAGCGCACCCATTGTGTGCCTCCTCACTCCTTTCTACAGCCCTTTCCCTCTAAAGCAGGAAGATCCTCCCATCATATCAGCACAAGGTCTTATTGTCTCCTTCTTTGGCAGACTGTCTGATCCTTGCCTATGATGCTAAGCTATAAGCAACCCTGCTGAGGCTCCTGGACCCAGAAATATCATACATGACCCATCTTCCTACTGGCCACCTACTCATTTCTCTGTTTTTCATTCTGCCTGAAGAGGTGGGCTGCTTCACTCTTTACTTCCCACAGTATGAATATATGTAGATGGTGATTTTAAGGAAGTCGGGTGTGATTATATAGAACTTCCAGAATCTTTCAGATCCCTCTAAGTGTAACACTAACTTAACTAAGTGCCAGTCTGTGCTGAGATGGTTTGTCAGCTTTGTTCTGATGTTTTAAACAAGTGGGTTAAGATTGTCTTGTTTGCTTTAATAGACAAATGCACACATGATGACAAACCCTTTAGAATAGACTGGAGTATGGATCAAATTAATTTTCCAGCAGTGATCCTGACTACCACAATAGTGGTAGAATTATAGTGGAGTTAATGTTTATGAAAACTACTCCCAAACCAGAGCTGTTTATATAATGGTTCCTAATGTAAACAAAATGGCATAAGAACGGAATGGAAAATGAGACAAAAAGGGGTACCTCAGTGATGTTCTGTGAATGTTTTTAGATGGCCAAAATTCATATGATTTTTCATACTGAGTGAGTTTTCATGTACTAAAAATGTCAGCAAGTTACTTACAGGGCTCTGAAAATGTACATTTGAAAAAGTAGATCCACATTTCATTGTACAAGATATTTTCCAACAGTCAAAAGGGAGGAATGCAGACTGAAGTGGATGGAAGCTTGAGTAAAGACAATCAAATTACAGCAGTTTATGAGCTTGTCCTATATTACTTTATTCTGTGAGCATATGTGTCTTATCCTATTTAAAAAAGTAGACCATATCTATGATTGTAAGTTAATGTTTTCTGTTTTGCAGTTTGGGTAAGGGAATACCAAAGTGGTCTGTTAGTTTGACTCTTGGAATGGAATGGATTTCTTGAAATAACTTTCCTGTTTGTCAGTCTATAACCAAGGATTTCCATATTCAAATTATGACCCCTGTTTGGCTCTGATGCTGTTGTATCTTTCTCCTCCCAAGGTTCATTACTGTCATTCTTTCTTAATCCTATCTGGAATGATTATTATATAATATTCCCATTTCTCAACCTAGTGTCTCAGCACTGATAGTACTTCCATCTTTTTTTTTTTTTTCCATGTTTGGCAGAAAGAAAAGAGATTCTTGATTAACTGTTATCCATTTATGAAGGCCTCTTTTTTCATATCCCCCTGTAGTAGCATCAAAATATTTTCCTGTCAAATTACATGCCAAGGAATATCTAATTAAATCTAGGTTCTAGAGATAAAATTCAGCACTTTTTCTTGCTACTGTGACTGCATAATGCTCTTGTTTTTCACTCCTTGCTTTTGTATAAGAATTAGGTTGTTCCCTTAAATAGATCTCAAAAAGTCTGTTGGAACAACTTGGCTCGTGACAGTCCACTTCAATATTTATTTAATGTACTCTGTGAGTCTTGCAAACACAGCCTTTGGAAGGCCTGTATGAATCAGACTGGCAAAAGGCCTATTGAACTGATCTGTTATAAAAATAAAACAGCCAGTACTGTGTGAATAGTGCACCACAAGTAGCTGGCTCCCAAATATAGCCATTAGGTCTTCAGTTATCAGATTGTTTTTAAGCACCCATTCCTATCCTTTCCTATTTTACTACTTTTGCTTGTTATGTGGACAACTGTGATTGAAAGTGGGAAGCAGGATGGTAAAGGCAGTATGAAAAGCTTTGTGATGATAACTTTGAAGAGAAACTATATCAATACATCATACTTGGCCATGTCATAGCGCATCAGGCTGAGAAGCAGAGCTTAGTTTCTGGTAGACCCAGCTGTCTGTGATCCAGCTGCCCATTTTAGTCCCACAGCTGTCACCTCCAGAGTTATTCTATCACTGTTCCACGTGGCCCTTACTCACTAGTTACCTGCATCATCCTTGAACCATCACATGTGCCAATAAACCACATTTTCCTTCGCTGAAGTTTTCTCCCATGTCCCAAATCTAACCCATGCCTACATCAAGCCTGGACACTTCCATTCCCATACCCAGTGTTGAAAGATGCTTTATTCCTTCTGTGAAACCTTCCCTGCTGCACTGCAATCACTGTGACCTGCCTGTGTCAGCCAGTCATCTGTCTGACTTCCCTGGAGGAGGCTGAAAATCTCTTCTCTCCCTCAGGTTACACTCTCTGCTTAACTCGTTGACACTGTATTTATTGCAAGGTCAGAAACAGCAGCAAAAACCTGGAAAAGACAGCAACTTGCAGGGAACTCAGTATTTGGGTTTTCTGGGATTAACAAAAAGGAATTCCACAGAAGCCACCTCCTTCTTCCCATAGTCGACATGTCTTGCAGAAATGCAGGGAGGCACTGAAATATTCTAACACTGGTCTGATAAAATCTCACCAAATTCCTTGCTGGCACAAGGGATCCTTTTACATCACTCACATTGTCTTGTTTGCAGTGCGCCTGACAAGGGAGGGTTATGAATAACATGAAGTCTTTCTCTTTGCATTGAGTTTAGTCTTTCCATTTAATTGCTCGTAACCATACCAAATGATCTAATTTTATATATTTTTAATCTGGCGAAATAAACAGGTATCAATCTTCTCCTGCTGATAGCTAACAGTGCATTTATATCTTTTCTTGTCTTCCATTCTCCCACATGGCGCAGTGTACCCTTAAGGGGTATGCAAATGGAAAATCTGGGGCATGATGCTGATCAAATATTGTTATTAAATTAAAAAATATAGATCAGCAATCAAAATGTGGGTAAACGTAATTCAAATTTAGCCTTTAGATTTCTTTTCTTATCTAGAAAGTCAAGGGATTAATTTTATTCTGCAAGGTAGCTATTTTTAAAAAATTGGCCCAAGTGAATCTTTACTGTAAAATAAATTCTACTGAATTTAATCCTATGGGCTTTCCCATTTGGTTAGAAGGACATAGTCTCATGGTCACAATTATTTTAAGATGACTTTACTCTTCCAGAACTACATGTCATCGCATATGTTATTGCCCTCGTAAGATACTACTTTTTTCTTGGTACTCTCATTTTTGTAGCTTGTGCTCTGACATGTGTCTGCCAATACATATTTGAGTGTCAGCTTAAGACTTGACTTAAGCTAACACTCAAACATTTAATCTAACATTTAACATAATTTCTTGACTTACCATAAAATCTTGTTTCCAAATAAAGTGTTTGCTTATCTCACTGCTTGTTCTGATCAAGTGTGAGACTTTGATTTTTCATTCAAACTTATGAACACTTACTCATGTGCATAGCTTCACTGGTATCAGTGTAAGGGCACACAGATTGCAAAATATTGAAAGTTTTCAGAGACTGAATTTCTAATAAAAATATCTTTTTCTTCAAAACTTTTACTAGTTATGAAATGGATAATTATAGTAAGTTCTAAATACGGTTATGAGAATGCATTTCATACCTGAAAAACATAACTGTAGATATCAGCTGAGCCAAACATAGTCACAACTGTTCAGTTAGTTCAGTGTCTTATGTATCTCCTACCTGTTTGTTATAGGTGAAACTGAAATCTTATACTGATTTTCTGTGATGGTTCTGTTTCTGTTATATAAGATGACTGTTATGATCTTCCCTGTAGTACTTAATAGAAGGTGTCACAGATCAAAATCTATGACCTGCCTGTATCATGCCAAGTTAAAATGCCCTTATCCTGTATAATTCCTTCTTATGAAAGCTTCTACCTGCATTTACTGTAGTTGGGTAATGAGACATCACTTGATGTGAAGAATGAACCTTTTATTCTTTTCTTAAGGTCTTTTTAGCAACATTTTGACCTTATATTGTAGTAGAATATTCCTGTATAAGCCTCTTTTCATACATTTTCTGATCTATGTTGGTAAAATGAGTTACAGCACAGTATGAAAAATGTGGGTTATATACTATTCCTAAAAGAGGCATGAGGAGTCTTTTCATATGAGCATAATTAAGATTGTCTATGATTCCGCATGGAACGTGACTGAAAGTGCTGAAGGTGAATAACATGCTACACTCTCATGGATACCTGTGGTGCTCTGTCATCATTAAGTTTAACCCTCATTATTATACTGTGGTACTCGGACCACATCTCTGGGATGTGGAACATACTTTGACTTTGGTCTGGGATTAAACTAAAAAGTTATTACTAGTAAATATTATTATTTCCTGTGGTATCAAACTAGAATTATTCCAGACTGAAGGTTGCAGATGGGAATCCATGCATACATTAAAAGACCTAACAAACCTTTCTGACCAATTTTCTCTTTTAGAGGAAATTACATGGAGGGTACTTCCTATCATGAACCTTTCAAGGTTCATTTGTAAAGTTCCACAAGAAAAGCTGGAAATTTTTCCTTGTCTAAATAGGAAATGAATGGCTTCCAGCTTCGTCTTTCTGTCGCTTAAGGAGCACATCAGTAAATATCTCTCTTGCTTGATGATAATTTTTGGTACCAAAAAATAAGGGAACTGGTTTCCAAACATTATGTTAGTACTTCTCAATCACAACTCACCCATGAATATGAAGGGCATTATTTTTTTGTCTGTGTTCCAAATTCAGAGAATTCAGAAAAGTTATTCTGATTCCCCCCTGCCCCTATAATTGATTCATAAGTTTTAGTTCATGTGTTTTCTTATTGAAAGAGACTCTGCTGTGATAGGTCTGGATTTACTTTCCATTAGAATATATCTTGTTACCTAGCAGAAAGTTTACTAGCGTCTTGACTTTGAGATTAGATCAAATGTGGTATTCACTGAGTACACTTAATCTTCTAAATTTTCTGATATTGATCTGCAGAAAGAGAAGCTTATGCTTTTTGATGGAGATTTATTCCTTTAGTCCAAATTGATGATGGCCTTTATCCTATAATATTGTTGATCAATTTCTCCCCTTCCTTTAAGGGAAAGTCCATCATCTTGATAATTTTTGCATTATTAAGTTTCAAAATAACCTTTGCCATTGCAAAGCACTGCTTCTTGCTAGTGTGACAGCATCTATAGTTTCCAGTTATAAAAACAACACATACATTAACTTTTTCTGTTCACAGACCAAGATTTCAAAAGGTGCTAACATACCTTTTGTTAAATATTTACCTATCATGTGTCCCTTCACTTTGCACATGGGAACAAATATGTTTGCTTCTAATCAGAAACCACAAGGGGGCAGTTTAGGATAACTAACAATAGTACAGGTAAAACATACCAAAAAAAAAAAAAAGTTTGAAAAGTAGCTTTCTGAACCTTTAAATTACCATTGCCTAGTTGCAGAGATTGCGCTTAGCACCCAGCATCTTCTGGTCCAGGCTTACAGATGAAAAATATCATAACATAGAATGTATTTCAATATAGAACGTACTGTTAGTGAAGGGAAAAGAGGGAAGAAACTGATCATACCAACTGGGTGTATTGAAAGGATCTTTCTCAAACATGATTTTACTTTTCTTCAAGAATTTGCATGCATCAGTTACTAGAATAGACTAGACAATGTTTCTGTTCATAGTTCTAAGCACGAGGGCAGCCTGCTGCACCATAGCACTGAGATAGAGTTGAACTGGATTTATCTTGTTTTCTGTAGAGTCTAAACCAGGCTTTTGCAACATAGACTAATACACTGTACTGAAGGAGTGTCATGAATAAAGGCTGTGCAAAGTATGAAAACTTTTATCTTGCCATGCATACAGTGCAAACAACTTTTTGTTTTCTATGGAGAGCTCTTAATATTTTATTGTTGCATATTCTAACCACTTTACTGCAATACCATATCAATTTCTCTAATACTGCTTTGCCAGCAACAGCCCAGAATGATTCACAATTCAGTAAAAGCTTTAAGATACCTTGCAGTATGCCTTTGCTTTGTGTTAATTTAAAGTGTACAGGAAAGGTAAAGTTATGGGAAGGCAGGGGTTTTCATCATGATAGGATGACTTTTGGGAAACTAAGATAGGAGATAGGAAAAGTAACATATCAAAGTATGTCCCTGGGCCTGCCTTGTACCCCTCTCATTCTCCAGTGTTTTGGAAGCATTAAAAGAAGAAAGAATCCCCAGAAGGGGTTTACACTGACTTGAGTAGTATCCATTTTATCATTTCTTGTTGAAGTACTTAAGGAGCAGATTGCTATATCACCACAAGAGAACCTACAGAGTTTTTGTGCCCCAGGCCAGGCTTGGTTAAGTTCCGTGGTCTCATCCTGAATGCTCCCACTGAACCATTCTGTACTGTCAGCCATTGATCAGAAGTTTGGGCTGAGGCAGAGTTTGGAGCCTGAATGCCTTGGCTGCTTAATGTCTGGCTCTTTCATGGTGGGCAATAAGGGAGGAGAAATCCTCAACTAGCTTCAGGCATGACAGTGCACTATCAAGCTAGGAGACTGGCTAAAGATGAAAGACTTGAATATTGAAGTCTTTCCAATGACCTGAAAGATGGTTGGTTGTGATTGTGTTACCCTTCTGTAGTAGGAAGCTTCTCTTGCTTTCTGAGGAGGGTGGCTTAAATACATTGGGTTCTGCATGAGGAAATGAAGCTGATGGTACACAAAGGTAGTTCTCTGTGTGAACTCATCACAGTATGACTTCAGAATTTGGAACATTTTCTGCAGTTCTCTGATAGATTTTACTATAAATACTTAGGAGTGAAAACACTTCTGTAACATAACCATGGGATTTTTATCGACTAGAGTTTTTTCTGTGTTGAGTGCTGTACACATGTGCATGGTGGAACACTCCTGTTCTTAAACCATTTATTGTGTCAAAAGTGGCACTAGATAGAATCAAGCCATGATTCTTTTCTCACAGTTCTGCAGTGTAGGTTGCTGTCTGATTCAGTCAAGGACTCATTTAGTAGGAAGCAATGGAGCAGTATCAGTTGTACAATAAGAGCTCTTAAAATGAACATTCCGATTGGCATTAGATTCAGATTGGATTAGAATTTTCAGCTGCGATATGTAAGGATACGATTTCCATACACTGTGAACTTCTGTGAAATTTAATGGTGGTAGGGTGCTCGACCTCTCGTATTTATTTCTTGAAGAGAATTCAGTCTAATCGGCTTTTCCTTTTGGAAAGTTGAACTGTCTCTGTAAGGTATCTTGCAAAACAGGATAAGTATCTGTCAAATGAATGAATCAAACAAAAATAAAAAGAACATGATATCCAGGAGCAGCTGGTAATTGTTGTTGATGACAGGGTACTTTGACTGCACTTGAATTATTTATTTTATTCCTAGCAGTAGGAGGAATATTAAAAAGGTTCATTTTGGCAGTTTTTACATTTCTTCCAAGGCAGAAAGTCCTCTTCAGATTTGCTGTCTCCTACTCATGGTTTATTCCCTTTCTGACACTTGAGTAATTGTTATAAACTATTTCCATATGTGATTTGTTTTCTGCTTCCTATTGCAGGTGACAGTTAATGTATCTTGTTTGTTGCCATGAAATAAAAAAAAAATAAAATCTGAAAATACTAAGGACAAACACTTGCAAAGAAGAGGATAGGAAAAAAAAAGCCTTTATATTTTCATCATTCATGTGCTTTGAAAATCTCTCAGTCCTCAGTGTAATTGCTGTTAGGATAAATAAAGTATTTTCTTTCAAAAAAAAAAAAAAACAAACCCAAACAAGCAGGGTTGAGGGTAGGATAATGGTACTTAAGAACTTATATTTCCATGGTAAATTCCTTCAGCTACAAAAGTGATGTAGTGTAGACAGTAAGCAAAGATACTGTGTTACATATTTCCACAGAACTTTTAAGCTTACTCTGCATTTTGCTCCAGACTTCTTCCAGTTGAAGTCTACTCACATTGGAAGAGTTATATCATAAGTAAGCTGTTTCACCTAAGGTGAACAAAAGAAGCTTAAACTAATAAAACCTGATCACTGCTGGAAGGACAAAGATATAACAAGCAAGGCTAGCATAGGTAGTGTTAATTCTGAAGACATCTGTTGACTAGAACTTTACATCTGGAAGTGGTACAGATCAGGAGGTCATACACCTAGCTCAGGAAGAGGAGAAAATAGCGAGCAACCATGCTATCTTTGAGAAAATGCATGCTATTGCAAAGTTTTATGCCTACCATAAAATGTGGAAGTGTCATCTTCATTTCTAAATGTGCTATCTTTGAAAAAGGATGAAATATCTATGCAACTGTTTCACTTTCTGAATGCTGACAGCTTGGTAATATTAAGAATGAATTTTGCCTGTCCCTTGGCTAGTTAATTAGATGCATTTTTCTAGTGCAGGGGACATTTTAAATTTTACCTTGACAGCTTCAAATGCACAGAAAATGGGCACAGCACACTCTCAGCTAAGTAACTCAGTAATCACTGTAGTCCCAGTAAGAGACTGGCAAACCATGGGCTACAATGCAGAAAACCACAGTGGCTGTAATTTTGACAGCTGTCAAAATGAAACCTTTTAGTAAGAACATAGTTTCAGATGGTGATGACACAAGGATAATTTGGTATATGTGCATATTCTAGGAGTCTACACAGGAATTGTTAGTCTAAACTAATTCATTGCACAGTATTTTTTATTTTGATATCAAGATTTATGTGCTCCCATGCTTAGGCACCAAGATTAGTCAAAGTCTTATGAAGAGTACTTTCGGTGTAAAGTCCTTAGCTCTGTATGCCTTGAAATAGCTTTATAATGTACTTGAACACTCTGCTGCTTGCAATAAATTATCTTATCTTTAGGAACAAATGCATCATTTGCAGCTTTGCCAAACTCATGCTGCCCTTCTTAAGTAACTTTTTTGTTCTTTCTTTCTTTACCTGGTTATATATATTGTAGATAATTTTAGAATATTATGTAGGTTATTGCAGATAACTAACAAATTTTAAAGTGTGGTTTAGTTTTGTTCTTGTGAAGAGAGTGATTAAGCACTTTGTCAAGTCAAATGTGAGTAGCAAGTCTGTGGAAGACTGGTGAAGAGATAAAAAGAGTATGCACGTAACTCACTAGGCATAAAGTGTCTGTGTCCTAGGACTTAATCCTATTAGATATTTCTGGGCAGTTGCCAAAGTCATTGAAAGGAATTTAAGATATTCAACATATCACAGTAGGTCTATAACATGTGTCTAGGGTCTGCCCTTTCAGTTTTGGTGACGGTCTTAACATTTGCTCATCATTTCGTCCCTTCCATCTCAGATTTTCAGCATTCCCCTAACTAAAGCCTCAGTCATATTGTGATAGTCCCTCAGTTTGATGAATAACTTCATTTCTGCCAAAATGAACATGCAGTAGTAAATAAAACTGCCCAAATTCTTTCATAGCATTTCATCTCTGGAATGCAGAACGTTCTCCTGGTATTGTCCAGACGTCCTTTAAACAAGATAAAATTTGCTGTGCAGCCTCCCATGTCTTGGATATACCATTATGTCTTCAGCAGTTTGAGTTCCCCATGGTTTTCTTTAATACCTGTTGTCAACATCCATACATGAGAGGAGTGACAATGAGGAACTCTTTCCAGTAAAACTTAAAACAGCTGCCCTGTTTCTTATTTTATCAGATTGGGTGGGTAAAAATAATTTTGGAAAAAATGAGTTAAAAACCTGCATTTATCCCAGTTGCTTTTTCATTTCAGAACAATGGCAGAATAGGACAAATATGCATTCAATAAATTTATCTATTTATTTATGTATTTATTTGTTTGTTTGTTTTGTTTTGTTTATTTTTTCTCCTACCTTTGTTCTGTACACTTACATTGTTTATCTTGTAAGCAGCTTTAGAGAAGCGAGTTGTTTTGGTTGGAGGTTTGGCCTCATAAAACATAGCAGCTTTTTGCTAATTTTGGAGGTGTTTATGTAAGAGGTGGAATAGGGCTGTTTTCCCTGGGTATGTTTCAACTGCTATTTAAAAACTATAGTAGAGAGTATTACACCTTTGAGACATTCAAACCAAGTAGCTACTCAGTCACTAGAATGACAAAGTGATGGTGCTGTAGTTGAGATGCTATCCAGCCTGCTGTTAAGGAGCCATAAAACACTAAAAAAGAGCTGTTTTAAGTACCCCATTCATACACAGTTCTAACAGAATGAAGGGAGCTTGCAAGACTTATTGAAAAACAGAAGCAAAATTGGAACACAGATCGGTTATTTACTACTTGCCATTAAAAATGATCCTTTATTTATTCAGTTTTATGGAAATTAAAGCATATGTTGCACTTTGATAACTTTGGTTTTTTTTAAGTAAGATCCCATCCCTCTGCTGCAACATGCCTATTTGCAATACATTGTAAGACGTTAGTTGTAAAGAGATAACTTTCAGTTAAGTAGTAAAAAATTAGCTGAGATTTCTTAGTCCCACTTAGATCTGCGTATCTGTGTACATTACATTCTGTCATTATTTTCATTTTGCAGAAGCTTAATGTAAGTTAGAAGTTTTGTTGATTTTCACAGGGCAACAGACAAATCTCTTGTGAATAAGAAGTTTGAATGACTGAAGTATATTATAGAAGTCACTAGAAAATTATTTCAATCTTACCAATGCCTTAAAAGTACAACACTACAAACCATTAGGTGGTTTATCTAATGTCTCTGTCTTACTTCATTGATAATTCATGGACGAAATGAAGTATGGCTGAAACTGAAATATAAAACAGAAAAATCACCATACTTTAACAGCCCAATGGTCCATATAATTCGGTGTCCTGTTTCCTGCAGCTACCTACCTGGTGTTTAGCAGAAGTGGTAAGTGTAATCAATTCACTATGTTGATTACTATGAAGTAACATGCCTATAAAATTTTTAGCTTAAAGTCCATTAAGCCAAGACTGACTTGCAATCTGAAGCATTGGTCTTGATGTCTGTATTTTTAAGACCTATGTAATTCACCTGAAAGGATTGCCTTAGTGAATTTGGAAAGACCCAATTAACCTGCTACCACTGGTATCTGCTCCCAGCTAAGCAAGCTGCAATTCTACAAAGCTACTTAGTTCAGTAGCTCCCAGTGGTATGAAGTGGGTGTCTAAAAACTGTGAGGGCAGGACTCTGTCTTATAAACAACATTGGCTTCAGTCATCCTAACAGAGCCTTCACCCCTGAAAACCAGGGCACACTTTTCTTAGTTGAGACAAATCTAAATGCAGCCACGATGTGGAGGAGGGAGGAGTCTTAAAACTGTAAGGCTATGATCATGTCATGTCAGGAGAAATGAAACTCTGCCTATGTTCTACTTAGGGGAGACTGCAATTGCCTTGAGTGATGTTGGCACAAATCTGTTCCTGGTACAAATTTCCATTTTGGAAGGTCCAGTTTGACTTTTCTGAGCTACTCAAAATGCCTGCAAACAATCTGCCTTAGAGGAAATTTATTCAGGAGTCTCCAATTTCAAGCATTAGATTTTATTCAGTGTGCTGCTTAATAATGCTTGATACTAATCTTACATAGAACTGCAATTACACAGTCAACTATATTAGCTAAATTAGCATATTAGTTAAATTCACTAGCATAATGCATATTTTTCCTGATTTTATTTCTCTGACTTTTCCAGTTGTGAAGAGATTCATTGCTCTCTAGATTCTTATGACATTAATCTAGTTAGAGCTTTTAAAATCACAAAAAAGCAGGTATAAATAAGGAAAGAACAAAAGACGCTGAAAACATGCATTAATGTGTTTAGCACATCAAACTTTGGTACACAGTCTTGGAATTCTCTATTCAATTTTAAAAATGTATCTGTAATAACTAAGAGTCCTCAAAGTTAGGAATTTGATTGTTCTAGGTTCCCTGCAGTTGAGACAGAGAAAGAGAGGTACTTTTAGAAGACTAATCAGTCTTCATGTTCTCTGTGAATCTGCTTGTAAATGTGAACCTCTTTCCACTGACTCAATGCCACTTCAGTCCTAACTTAGACCCCTAAATCAAGCACTGAAAGATTAGGATAAATCTTCCATCCTCTATGGCATATGCCAACCAACTTCCCTGTTAAATAAATGTATTTTATCTGGTCCTTATCAAAGCAAATTCTTGCTGATGTTCCATTAAATACCTAAAATTAGGAGACATGAGTCCTATTCAGAAGTGTGCTTGTTCTAATTATTCTTAAATAATACACTTACAGTGGTTTTTTTTTCTTCATCCTGTTTATAGAATGAGTCCATAGTTCATATATAGTGGTGAAGAAACATTAATAACAGAATTTTCTTTTAAGTAAGTCTGAGAATGCACTTCTTACAACCTATCTGAACACTACTCCTTAAAAACAAGGGAATCCTTCCAAAATGCAAAGCTGATGAAGGTGGCCCTCCATCCTAGTTCTGATCCTGGCAGGATTTAGCCTTTAATAAAGTTAGCAATCTATTAATTGATCCTTAGTCAGAAAAACAATGCCCATAAGCTATAATGAACAATATCCCCAGCATCAGGATTCACTAGACATAATAGATTTCAAACTAAGCAAATATTTTTGCAGCGACTAGGATATATCAGTTCAGCAGCTCCTCAAATCAACATTGGAAAATAATATAAAAGCAAACATACTGTAAGCACAGAACACAGGAAGAACATGATAATTAAAGACTCCAGCATTTTGTAGCAGCATGGCATCTACAAAAGAAAAGTGAAGCCAAAGACAGAAAGTCAAAGGACCAAAGTGAATGGGAAGATATTAACTGAGAATAATAGCTGCAAAGTGTAAGCAGGACAATTAAAATATTCAGTGGTGATTAGAGCATCATTTCTGCAATAGTTGCAGATTATAAAAAAATCAAACTGTATGGATATGGAATAGAGTAACACACTTGAAAATGTCTCATTAGATATAAACATTGTACTTGAGATGAAAAGATGAAAAGATATCTGCTTGCTAAGTTTTCATAGGACTTCGAAAGGAAAAAGATATCTATAGAGGTTGTGTCTCTGCTTCTGTGTCTTTGTTTATTTAAATTACTGCTGTCTTGAAGGATGTGAAGGACACTGAGAGGAGACAATATTGAAACAGGTAGGTTTAACGGTAAAAAAGTTCAAGGTTTTGATTGCAGTGAGTTTCCACAAATAATATCTGAAGTTTTTCTGATTATTTGTCCAAATTTTGCCAATCTGTCATCAGGGTCAAATCAAATAGAAGTAGGTATCTCAATAGATATGTGTACCCTTTGTTTTCCAACATTTGACCACAGTTCATCTGCTTTTCTCTCAGACAAACACAGTACCTAACTCAGGTTACAAACTCTCAACAGTCTTGCATAATAAAATCTTTGGGAATTTTTTAGATTAACGTCTAAAATTTAAGTGAAAATAAGCAACTATATTTTCAGGTGTGACTTAGTTTAGTTTTATGTTCCTTTGTGTCAACCAATCACTTGGGTCTGCAGCTATTCTGCATCATCAGTTGCTGCTGACTCAATTTACATACGCAGCTGTGCCAGCTATATCTCTGTAGTCTTTAGCAAGTGGCTCTGGAATAATGTGGAGTATGCCCTGTGGTGGATGGCTTCCTGCCTTGGGTGCCACACAAGCAGCCTCCTGGGCTCTCATGGTGCTGTACTGAGCCTTTTCCAGACTTACAAAACTGTGTAATCAAGTACACAGGGTCCAGTAGGGTTTGGGTCATCACTTCTGTCCCCTGCATGGAGTGTAAAACTGGGCTTGAGAGTACCCTAGGAGAAACAGGACCACTTGAAAGATGAGCTGGGATGAGCAAGAGTGTGTTTATATTAGGCCAGAGCAAGCTGTATGTAATTTTTCTTTCGAGTCTTTCCATGCAGTGTTGGGACAGCTGCTGTTTGTGTTTCCACTTCATAGTCCTTGTCTACCCAATTTTTTTTTGTTGGTTAATTCTTCTTAAAAGAGTTAAGGGATTGTTTCTAAGGGGATGCATTTTTTATAAGGGAAGCTGCTGTAGGAGCAAGTGAATTTCTGGCTTCATGATTGCCTTTATTGTCTGCGGATTGCCTCTCTGCCCTTCCTCCCTGCCTTTCCCTAGAAAGCTGGTGACAATATCACAGTCAGGAACACTTGTTCATTAGGGAGATGTAAATGAATCATGGTTTTATCACTACATGTACAGGTAAGAATACACTGAAAAAAAAATTTATATTGTTTTGCAAACACAGAAGCTGAAATTTAAAATTGGTTTCCTTTAAATAAAAAATACTGTGGGTACTTACCCGTTCCACATAAATTTTACAATTTCCCTATTATATTTATAGGCCAGATTAAAACCTGTGGCTTACACGAGATAGCTGTGTGGCATAAATTTTCGATAAACCATAATTTAAAGAAACATCTTATTGTTTGGTTTCAGTAATAATATGCAGCTTGAACAGTGAGCTGCTAAACCCCATGTTTTATGGAGAGTGTTATGGCTACCTTGCCGTAGTTTTATTCATCAAGTTTTGTCATGTATCATAAATTGTAAATCTCATCCTACATACAAGCTCAGTTTGGGATCTTCAGATAATTAGGTAAAGAGGTGGAAAAAATAACCACAGATATGACAATGAGTTTGAAAAAAATAAAGGGGTCAGAAGCTGAGGATGCAGCTGTAACACCAAGTAAGGTGCTGAGACTACTTCTGTGGAAAAGATTAAAGTTCCATTCTTAAAGTTCCAAGTCTTAATGTTTTTCAGGAAGAGCAGAGTCAAATAGCTTCACCTTACAGATTTCAAAGTCTCTACTTCACTCTAGGTTTTTCTCATCTTTTTTCAAATGTATTTCTTAGCTTTGCCAGGTATAAATTCAGTGGTAACACAAGACTCCCGCTGCGCAAGTGTTTTGGAAATGGATCTTAAGTGCTTTAGTCAAACTGGCAAAGTTTAGACATCTGACCATCAAATTAGACATTATTTTCACACAATTAGTTTTGATTAAAAAAAATTTAAACCAATTAGATTTTTAAAAAACATTTAAACCATGAAATATTTGAAAAGTTAATGAAAATTTCAAAAAGACTCACTGTGTGTGTAATTGGTTGTCTCAGGGAAGATGTGTTTTTCTTCCTCCCGAGAGAGAAATAATCAGTTCTATCAATAATAGGTACAGTCAAATCAGGTTATGGAGAAAGGCCATGCACATTTCACTTTGACTTTTTTATTTTGCATGAAGATTTGAATTATACTTATGCATTTGAAGTCTGCTGTATATACCTGGAGAAATTCTCTTGAACAGACTCAATAGTATTTTTTCAGGTGTCTTATCAATGGAGTGAGCTAAAAACTTAACAATATATTCAGCTATGATTTTTATCAGGCTCAGTGCTTTACTTTAATTTCCCCAACACTACAGCATTTAGCTTACATCATGACTGAAGTATCTAACAGAATGTCAGGCAGATGATACTTTTATGTCTCAGCAGTGGTGAAAGGAGCTAATTATGGTTTGGTTTGACATTTCTTAGGTGGATCATAGTATTATGAGATGCAACTTTCATTGCTAATAAGGAGTTGCAGCTCTCTATCATAATGGCTCACACATTATTTTCTCTCTTAGCTGTGTGGTGTGGTGTCAACACTTTATGGCCAGAAGTACCTAAATAAAAGGTTATATGTAATATATATTTGGGGAATATGGTCTCATCCCACAGAGCAGGATATTGCACTCTAAAATGCCTACACATCACAATGGTTTTATCTTTCCCCGAATATTTTCCTGTATTTAGGTATTTGATACCTACTTGAATTTACGAGTGTGATAATGGCCTTGTCTCAGCTCCTCATGACCTACCCTTAGCAGTACCTACTCATGGTGTCTACTGCTTTGTTATTGAACATCACTGAGATGGCTACTTTAAAAGTCACAAACTTATGATTGCCTTGCCTATATCCTCTTGTTAGAAACTATTAGTGAATGACATTTCTCCTTTTTCAGGTCATAGTTTATTTATGAGAACAATTGATTTAGCAATAAATAACAGCATGAAACTTTAAATAGATTACACAGCTTTATAAATCCCATTGGTCACACATTCTTAACAATACAGAATATAATACAGAAAGCTCAACTGTTCTAATATTTTCCACTAACAACAGTGGATGACACTCTAATAATTACATTAAAAAACCAATTACTTAGTTTTTGTAGCTTATCTATAGTCAGATTTTAAATGTGATTTTGTATTTAGAAAATTTTATTTCTCTAAATGTTCTTGGAATTAAACATAGCAGCAGCATTTCACACTAGAAGATGCTATTTTTACAACAGTATTATGTATTCTGCAAAGTGTTTGTGTTTTTCACATATTATCTGTTGTAGATGATGTACTGAAAGTGATATGTTATATATTTATTCACACTTCATTTCGAGTCTGACAATTGTAACATATACTTCCTTTCTCATACTTCACCAATTACCTTAACCCTGACCTGCATGAATATAATTTTCTGCATTAATGAGAAGTAGCTGTCTCAGTGAAGAGCCTGAACTGAGTAAACACTGTCAGCTGTGTCAAATGGTGGTGATAAACAGCTTTCACTATTTATTTATGGCTGCTGGTGCTGAAAGATGAATTCACACCTATTCAAATGTCTGTTTATTTGTAAGCAAAGGACTACTGTGAAGTCCTGAAGACTGAGGGAACATGAATTACAAAGAGTTTCAGTTTGGGGTTATAGTGTGTTGCAGTTACGTGAATTTTGTATTGTAGGAAGCCTGCAGCTGTTATACTGCAGGCTCTGGTTCTGAACGGGCACTGACAATAGACAATAACAAATTTGGAAGTACAAATTTGAGCTTACCAAGACTCTGAATTCAGACATCAGAACTAGTCAATACTCAACACTTCTGTACCAATTCTGTTTCAAAAGTTGTCATTGAAAACCTAAAAATGTTTAGAACTCTCCACAGAATAGTTTTGATATTTTCTGCCACTTGTAGGTGTTTAAATTTTGAGATGAATACTGTCTGAAGGAAAAGGAGGCATCTCGTGTGCTGAGCCTTGAGGAATTCTCCATGCTTCTGCAGACTCCCAGGAACATGTATACTTCAGTGAACGCAACAGTCTGCCACCAAACATACACATAACCTGTGTGAGAACCAGAGAGATCAGTTTAAAACAGAAAAAAAGTGAGTATTTTGCACAGTGGCTGGTGAATTTATGGAACATGATGCAAATGCAGATATCATTTGATGAATTAAAAAGGGCAAATTCATGGGCAGTATATCTGGAAATGCATAGTGGAAAGAATCTAACATCAAGCATGTAATTTTTAACATCCCTATCATGGCGAACATAGGGAATGGAGCACAGAAAGGGGACAGGCTCATGCATTGACCCTGAATAGCAAGTTTTACTGTAACTTTCAAAACCAGAATATTAGTCTAAGTGGACCATCAGTATCCAATGGGGCATTTCATGATCAATTAATATTAAAATTGGGCTAACTCTACCAGTTCCTTATTCTGAGGGTTGTGTAAAACACCAAACCAAGAGGCATTATGCTATTCAAGAATAGAAAGAAAGACAAAAAATGCAGTAAGAGACAATAGTCATTAAAAATTATGTTTGAAACATTTCTTGAGTGACCTGTGAAGGAAGATTCAACTTCATGACATTTGCTCCCAAAAACAGTTGCAGAAAAATAACTAAGGACTGAAATACTGATTTATGAAATGGATGCCAAATTGCGCAAAAGTTTTGTCATGCAATATTTGGCTATTCATATTACTTTATGTTGGGCAGTGTTCAACTCTAGAAGACTATGTTAAGCTATCTTTGTAGTACTTGCCTATTAAAGTTGCTAGCCAGTGTAGGATTTGTCCAAAGTTTACCATAGTACCCTCAAACTTTCCAACTAATTGGGCCTCATACAGAAGAGTTAAATTGCTTTCTAACAAAAAACTGAATTCAGGCAGCATGTACTGGAATATTAGTCTCATGCATGTTCCTATGCAAACAATTTCCAGGAAAATATTGACCAAAAAAAAAAGATGTCCCCAGCCTGACTAAACAGTTGAATATTTCTGTTGGGTTTTATTTTTTCAAATTCCTGCAGAAAAATTATAAAGAAAACAGCAACTGGAGATTGTAAATTGAGTGTTTTTCCATTTGGTCTCCTGTTCTCCCTACTTGATTACAAATTTAGCTTCAGAACTGAGCTGTTACTCTTCTAATTTAGAAAACCCTGCTTCTATGGAAAAGGTGGGAGTTTCTCCCAGCCAGGCCTCTTTGATGACAATGAAAGTCAGAGCTTAAAAAGTGGGAGATGTGACTTTGATGTTCTCTAGTCCGAAGTGGAAACTCACCTGAGACATTTTTTACTTCTTTGATGTCACAGAGAGCAGAACAGCAGGTACCTTAGTAGCTATTGACACGAGGATTATCTTGAAAAGTACCTAAATTATGACATGATAAGATTTCTGAAGATGGCAGAAATACTTGTGTGCCAGGAAGGTGCAGAAATTCAGGTTTGTTTTAGTGCTGAGTCTTTAATAAAAAGACTCTTTTTAGGCTCTTTCTTTGTGTCTCTTACTTTGTGATGGGAACTCTGACCTCCCCCTGGGAATCCTCCCACTCATCATTGACTTGATGGAGTAAGGGACTTATGCAGCCTCTCTGGGGCTGTATTCATGGAGAAAGGATAGCTGGATGATGATTATAAAGAGGATTATCTTTAAAAATCAAGTTTTAAAAATCTTCATTCCTTCTGACGTCCTCATTAGTTAATATTTAAGGGATCTGCCTTTACATGACAGTTGGGTATAGAGTTCTTACTGTAGCCAGTGGTGATCTTGTAGCTGGAATGCTCATGACTCACAGTGACTGAAACTCTTGTGGGTTGCCTCTTTAGCTTGTATGTCTAAAGAAGGTATATTATACTAGCATTCAGAACCCTGGGAAATGTTTTAAACATCTTCATAATTATTGTTAGCTTTGGCTGTAATCATTTTGTTCAGTTAAGCTCCTGAAATACCTTGACTTAGACTTGGTTACTTAACAAATCTAAAGCAGCAGACAAATGGCTTTTCATCTATTGTTAAATTTAAAGGGCTTACTAGTGCTAATTATTTTGAAATGGATTCCTATGATATTATGCATTATTTCAATGAATAATGCAGGACTGGCAATTTATTGGCAGAACATTCACAGGAGTGCCATAAATCTAGAAATAACATAAAGGCAGAGTGGATACATATTTTAAAAACACAGGTTGGGGAATCACATTAGTGCAATTCTACAAACCTTTTTATAAGGGTGCATATTTTTAAATATGATCAAATAAAGAGATATTCGGTGAGAGGCTCAGGTTTATATGTAGAATATGTATTATTATGACAGCCAGGAGACTTAGTTATTGAAATTGAAACTGGTGTACTAGATTCTGTGCAAACTCTGGAGGGAAAAAAGACACTGTAGTCCATGAACCTGCAAACCAAATATAACCCAAAGTGCAGGACCTGGATGCACAGGTGCAGGACCCACAGGTGAGCAGGTGAAGAGTAACAAGTAGACATGCACAGCTAATGTCATAGATCCTATTCTCTGGGCTGTAGCAGCACACATTTTTTTAAAAGCACCTCTCCAAAGGAGTGCGTAAGAAGAAAAATGGCAACAGCTAATGAAATAGCTCTGCAGTTGTTTAAACTGAGCCCTTTCCAAACTTGAAGAGCAGTTAGAGAAGTGAACGAGAGAGAAATCCCAACTAAATAAAAGAGTAAATTGTAAAATATTTTACAATTATTTTATTTAGAATAAAGTATAGTTTTAGAAAAGACATTTCAGTCAATGGATGTTGACACTCCTGAAAATACAGCTGCATGTTTTTTTGGGGTTTAAACCTCTGACAAATTAAAGCAGCACCAGCTCCATCTAATTGTAAGGCACAGGGATATAGACAGTTATTTTTACAGTTCCAATAACATTTAAAGACATCTAAATTATCTGATAATGGCCGCTACTGGAAACAGTGTACTAATCTGGGAAAACCTTTACTGTGCTGCAGCGCTACAGCTTATCTGTCCCATCCATTAGATTTGTCTGTAGTGTTGATATAGATCTTTTAGGACTGATTCTTGACAACCTTTAGTGTCATACAAATCCTATAATACAATAGGAAATACATATAATGGGAAGTACTTCTTAAAATAATGATGTTATAGAGTAAATAAAAATGGCAAGGTAACAGAGAAATTCTTGATTTGTATAACAAAACAGAAGAGTTTTTAGATTAGTTTTATTTGTAAAAATGTCTTGAAAAATTTGGTCAATAAACTGAATACCCTATAGCTAACATAAGGAAGCGACAGACTACATTCTGTTGAGATTACTGGTTACTACATTTTGTACTTAAGAAATTCAGTGTAAGATTCACAGTACATTTCAACACTTGAATTTACCATGAGTATGTATACCTGCTACATCTCAATCAGATTAATGATTTATAAATCAAAGAGTATGCAAGAAGGACTTTACATTTTTGCCATTTCTTTGAAACCAATGATAGCTGAAAAGCAAATAATAAGCAGTTAAAGTATGCTGTCATGCACAAACTTAATATGTTAAAGTATACAAGTTTAAATATGTGAGTATTATACAGTAGATATAAAAATCAGAAGTACTGCAAAATTAAGTATATGCAATTATTTGCTATTTGTGAACAGTTCTATATAATAGAGTTCTATATTATTCAGTACAAAAAACCTTAATTTTTCTTAATTACTTTACAAATGCACTGATATGTCAAACTGAGAGGCAAGCCCAATCATCACTTCTTTGCTGAAATGAATACATATTTAGAAATGAAGTAAATACAAGAATTAGTGTACCCAAGGTCACTCTGTGGAAAGGTTGCTAAGCTGGCATGAAGAGACTCCTAAATTAACATTTGATAAAAAAGAATACAGTAATATTTTATGATCATTGTACACCTGATAGTGTAAAGGATCTTTTGCATGTGTGCCTAGAGGCCTTAGCCAAGACCATGGGTCTGTGTCAGTAGCAGTTTATATGCTTTATGCATATAAGCTTCTGCAATAGAGTAATTTAAATATATAGACAAAAGGCTTTAGAAGAGAAACAATCTTATCACTTCCAGCTTAAGAAGATCAAGGGACCTATGTTTAAATTTTAGAATACATTAAGGCTCCTAAATTCATTTATAAGCAGTAAAATAAGTAGACTGTTTTTCTAAGGCATCAGAGACCCATTCAACCCTGTTGTCTGTTTGTTATGGAATTGTATGAGTCATTTTTATGTTAACCATTATGCAGATGATGATTTTGAGAAGTATGCTGAGGAGATGTGATTCCAGCACTGCCAGGTAAGGTTTCCCACATTCAATTTGATAGAAATATTGAACTGCAAGAATATAGGTGGTAGGTTATATCAGGGTAGTAATTAAAGTAATTTAGAAGTTTAACCCTGTGAAAATGAAGAGAAATTAGTAAAGCTCATAAAACTGAAGCACCAAAGTAATTAATCATGTATATATGCTGCTGTCATTGGATCTTTTTTGAGGATTGTCTTGATCTAAATCCATCATAGAAAGGCATATTATGAGCTGATTTGATTTGTCTTTCAAGAAGAAATACATGTAGCTTCACTTACAGAGATATTCAAACTAGCCTGATAACCTGCCTGACATATAGTGGGCACTGAAAGTGACTACAGAGTGTGTTTTGGGTATTAGTGCCTTATATGAAAAGTTGGTCTTTTTTTTCATTGCAGTAAGTTTAAAGTATAAAATTTCTTAACCAATAGGCAAGACTTTCAGCAGTGAAACCTATTGAAATTAGTGTACTAAAAAATATAAGTTGAAGAAAAGTGCACAATTTTTTCCACACAATAGCACAGGGCTTATGGCCTCTCCAAGGAATTAAACTTTAATTAGTGAGGCAGAATTTTATCAAAGGTAGCAGCAACGAATATATGGAATTATAAAGGTATTTTATTGTTACTAAGTATTGCAGTATTCATGCAAGGTTGACGCCAATTTACAGAGCACGGATAGCTTAACATTTAGTGCATCTGATTTTAATTAGCTGAACTATATATGCAAGCTACCAAATTGAGACTGATTGAGAAAATATTTGAGAAAAAATTCTGTGTGTATTTTCATAATTTTTGTAGGTTTTGCTTTTCTGTAAATAACTTAATTCAGTGCCAAAATGTTATACACTTTAGAATGGAGCATTTATAATGGATGTTTATATTCAGTACCGCTATTTTATCATGATCTACTCAGATTTTACGTAGAAATGCACATACAAAGAGCTATTAGAAAACAATAGCATGATCAGCTACCCTGAGTTTTATGACTATCAAAAGCAAGCCTGAGGGGCTTTTCAGTAATTTGTGCAAATATTTCAAAAGCAGTTTTGAGATTGACATGTTTAAGACTTCTTCAGTTATTAGATTTGGGCAACTCCTTCCAGCTGGTAAAGAAAAGATTTTTTCAGGGCTGCTGCATTTGTCTTCAGGAGGAAAATGAGGGAGAATTTGCACTAGAGTATTCCTCCATCCTTAAGTGCCTGAAAAGTTAGGTTGTATAACGATGATTCACTCATCCTCTTATACAGAGCTAAACGCTTAATACCAGTTTGCACTTCCAAATTAATCTCATCTACTCAGAGTGACTTACAGTGTGAAACAAGTTTTGAACTCTCTTGATCAATATGTATTTTTTTTGGTCACTCTCCTGAACATGTATATTGATACACAATATATTCTTGGAACATAAAGAAAAAGATCTGATTGAATTCTTCAGTGTTTGTATTTCCACAGTTTTTCCTGAAACTCACTTTTACTCTAGGCATATGGGTATACAAAATTCAAATATAAAAGAATCAGCCAGTTAGACTTATATGAGTAATCAAAATGGCAAAGTGCAGAGTTGTAAATACAATTTTTCAACCTGATTTGAAAAGCTGAGTTCTGTAGCTAAGAATTACAACACATCCATGTCCATGGCCTGTTAGCCATTTTTTTCAAGTAGCACTGGGAAATGGAGAACTATTTCATAGTGCTTTAAATTACACTGAAAGAAACACATGTATCTACCAGCAGATAGAGAAATGCATGTTAAACCCCCTCCGGTTCTCCTGAGTCACCTTAAAGGACTAATTTGCGCAGGACAGATGATCAGTATTTGAAATTCCATGAGGCACTGTGCAGTGGGAAATACTTTTATTCCCTCCTACAGTCTCCAGTCACTTCCTGAATCATGGGAGTGTCAGAGTCAATATGGAGAATTCCTTTTAAACAACAGAAAGTTTAATGATCTACGAATATGCTTTCTACTAACATTCCATAAAATGCATTTTTTAAATAGGCATCCACTGCTAGGACCAAGTGTCCCATGGCTTTCATATAACTTAAGTGATTTTTTCTGTATAAAGGCAGTATAAATTATGGCTGAGACAGAAGCTCATATGTAACCATAATTGGGAGAGGCTTATTCATATCTTTTTTCCATTAGTTCTTGGATGTTTTTGTTTCCTTTATTTCCTGGAATGTATCTGTATATCTGAAGCTGTTTTATTTTTTTTTTTTGGTGGTTGTTGTTGTTTTTGGTCAGGATTTTTTTTTTAATTTTTTTTTTTAATTGATTAATTTATTAATTTCTCTAGCTTACATCTCTGTCCCTAATTTTCATTTATTAAGAAAAACAAACAAATCTGACTATGGAAGCATCCTCAAAGGCATTTGCTATAATTTTCTTTCTCACAAAAACCAGATTGTTATGTTTCTTTGTTTCTTAAATTTATTAATTTTATTTTTCTGCATTTATGCAAATTCTAATAAACTGGAAACAAAAGTGATGCAGCTGTAAAACTGACTTAATATCAGCCCTGTAGATATTGCTAAAAAGTGTTAAAAATAAAACAAATTAGACTAGCACTGAATTTGAAGACAGGGAATACTCTTCAAGTAGGAATAGAAACATTTTTCCACCGTATCTACCAATCTCACCCTGCAAATCCAGATACAGCAGGCAGAAATAATCTTCAAAGTTCGTATTTAACTTATCAAGACATTTCATTAAAATATCTTACATATTTTCCCCCAGCAAGTTAATATAATGAGCAATGGAAAAGTGCACATGGAGCATAACATGCTAAGTGTTTGAACTTGATCAGACTCTTTCTCTGCAAAGACAAAAATATACAAATATACAAATCCAGATACTTACCACAATGTTGCTGAATTCATATTTATGCATTATATGAAGACCATATTTCTAAGACAAGCTTTTTTCACTTCTGTTTACTACAGAAATAACTGCTAGTATGTATTTACAGAAACAAGCAATATGTCACTTACAAAGCAGTGTTGTTAAATTGAGCAGGACTGCCTCATGAAGCACGTTTCAATGTATGATAAGCAGCATATTGCTATCATCAACGGATTTTTGTTAACAAACAGTTAATGCTAGTTAGTAATAGTGTGGTCTTAAGAAACATGTGTATTTTTGTCATTTAGCTGTGTGCAGAGGAATGGCATAATTGTCCTCATTATACAGTTATTGTAGAAAATGTATATCTGGTTTTGTTGCTGGGATTTGGATTCTGATCATGCATTCATTGTAACTGAAGGTAAAACTAGTGATTCAGAGATGGAAGGATAGAGCCTCAATGGAGTTGTGTAAGTGGCTCATAAAAGCAGATGGTCCTGTACTTAAATGTGGTTTTTTTTTTATTTTTTCCTTTCTTTTGTCCTGTTCTGAATCTGTTAGTTGATCATTTCAAACATAAGGAGGGAGGAAAAAAAATGCCGAAAATCGTATCTGATTTCTCCTCAGGATCTGCTCAGCAGAAGATGTCAGCAGAAGAAAATTTGAAATATAACTTGCTTTGTTTTGAAGTTCCTGCAAGAGAAAAAATAAAAGCAACATACAAGTGCAGGGCTGAATTCGGGACCTCCCTGGAGCCACAGGATGTACTTATGTTCTTCTTAGTTTGGTTTCATGAACAAAGTTTAATCCTAAATTATGTTAAGGCTTGAGATGGTCAAATTCAGAGTTGTGTCTGCACACCAAATAATGACTCTCTATAGAATGCAAAAGCTGTGCTCATTATAATGAAGTTACTTGTTCAGATTAAATCCCCAAATAAATACAGAGACAAATTCTTGTCTCTGCAAATGATAGTCTGATCATGTTGGCGCAGACTGGCTGGCTACAGTGAAACTGTGAGCTGTCTCGTCCCGTGTTATATGATTACAAATGTGAAGGTGCAACAGTGGGCATAAGTGTAAATGTCTATAGGCTGTTCCAGAGAATGAAACCCTGAACATCAACAAGGACACTGGAATGACAATACTGCCCAGCACACATGGTAAAATATTTTTCAGTAGATTTGACTCAATCCATTTTGACATCTTCTTTTCATATGGCCTAATCTCTTTCTTGGGGAGGGAAGAGAAGCAATTACAGTTAGTCTCCAATCAATATTAATTATTCTTTTGCACTGCATTGAGCCCAAACGTGAGTTTATCTATCAACTCACGTTGATGCTCAGAGAAGCTGAAACTTTATTGTCTGTGAAGGACTCAGTCCTTGAATCTTTCCAAATGAATCATAGAATCATAGAATAGTTAGGGTTGGAAAGGACCTTAAGATCATCTAGCTCCAACCCCCCTGCCATGATCAGGGACACCTCACACTAAACCATGACACCCAAGGCTCTGCCCAATCTGGCCTTGAACACTGCCAGAGATGGAGAACTCACAACCTCCCTGGGCAGCCCATTCCAGCGCCTTACCACCCTAACAGTAAAGGACTTCTTCCCTATACCCAATCTAAATTTCCCCTGTTTAAGTTTTAATAGCTAAAGGTTCTTTCTTGGTCCTTTATTAGAGGGATAGCTGTAAACATGGATACTGATTAGAATTTTCCTAGACCTAGATTTCTGCCCTAAAATTATAATTCCTTATTGGCTAGATGGTTGCACTCAAAGAGTTGCAGTCAGTGTCTCAATGACCAAGCAGAGAACAGTGGTGAGTGGCATTCCTCAGGGGCTGCTATTGGGACTGTTGCTGTTTAGTATTTCTGTCAGTAACATGGACAGTGGAATTGAATGCACCCTCTGAAAGTTTGCTGATGACACCAAGCTATGTGGTTTGATTGACATGCTGGAGAGAAGGGATGTTATCCAGAGGGACCTGGACAGGCTTGAGCAGTGAGCCAGCACAAACCTCATGAAATTCAACAAAGTCAAGTGCAAAGTCCTGCGCCTGAATCGGAGCAATCCCATGCACAAATACAGACTGGGCAGGGAACTGATTGAGAGCAGCCTTGGAGAAGGATGTGAGGGTGTTGGCTGACCACAAGCAGATAGAGGGAGGTGATTCTCCCCTCTCCTCCACTCTCATGAGCTCCCACCTAGCATACTTTGCTCAGCTCTAGGGTCCCAACACAAGGGGAACATGGACCTACTCAAGCAAGTCCAAAGGAGGGCAACAAAGATGCTAGACGGCAACAAAGATGCTAGAGGGATGGAACACCTCTCCTATGAAGACAGGTTTAGAGAGTTTGGCTTGTTCAGCCCGAAGAAGAGAAGGTTCTGTGGAGACCCATTACAGTCCCTAATGAAGAGTCCATCCCCAGCATCCCTATAGGCCCCCTTCAGATACTGGAAGGCTGCTAGGAGTTCTCCATGCAGCCTTCTCTACTCCAGGCTGAACAGCCCCAACTTTCTCAGCCTATCTTCATATGGGAGGTGCTCCAGTCTCCTGACCACACTTGTGGCCCTCCTCTGGACTTGTTCCAACAGTTCCACATCCTTTTTTATGTTGAGGACACCAGAACTGTAAACAATACTTCAGGTGAGGTCTCACAAGAGCAAAGTAGAGAGGCAGGATCACCTCCTTCGACCTGCTGGTCACACTCCTTTTGATGCAGCCCAGGATACGGTTGGCTTTCTGGGCTGCGAGTGCACACTGAAGATGGCTCATGTTCATTTTCTCATCGACCAACACTTCCAAGTCCTTCTCCGTGGGGCTGCTCTGAATCTCTTCTCTGTCCAGCCTGTAGCTGTGCATGGGATTACTCTGACCCAGGTGTAGGACCTTGCACTTGGCATGGTTAAACTTCATGAGGTCGGCATCAGCCAAACTCACAAGTGCGTCAAGGTCCTTCTGGATGGCATTCCCTACCTTCAGCATATCACAGCTTGGTGTCATTGGCAAACTTGCTGAGGGCGCACTCCTTCCCACTGTCCATGTCAGTGACAAAGTTGTTGAACAAGACCGGTCCCAACATTGATCCATGAGGGACAGCACTTGTTACTGGTCTCCAGCTGGACACTGGGCCATTGACCACAACCATTTGCGTGTGGCCATCCAGCCAGTTCTTTGTCCGCCGAGTGGTCCATCCATCAAATTGATGTCTCTTCAGTTTAGAGACAAGGATGTCGTGTGGGACAGTGTCGAACGCTTTACACAAGTCCAGGTAGATGACATCAACTGCTCTACCCCTGCCCATCAGTTCTGTAGCCCTATCATAGAATGTGTACAACCTGCATTTTTTAAAAAATGCTTCAGTATGTGCTGTACAATGTACTCTTTTAATGAAAATTCCTAAAAATCTCTTAGAGATGATACATGTGCAGGAGAGAATGAATAAGCAATTGTGAAGATTAAATTAACAACAGTGCAAAAGGTGCAAAAAAAAAAAAAAAAAGAAAAAGGAGAGTTCCTCTAATGCAATCGCATGTGACCTCTTGGGTTCAATCAGTTTTTGTGAGCTATTATAACTTGATTTGGCTTGAACCATCTTTTTCCCTAAAGCAATCCTGAGTGCATATCCAAACATAGATGAACACACATCTGCATACATTCGCTCTAACCTTGTAGATGTAACACCATATGTAATGTATACAGCAATTCATCTTAAATTTCTTTGCCTATTTAATTCACATAAAAAAACAAGTGCTGTGCCTCTGCATGAAGCAAGAGGGTGTGACTAATGTCTTATTTCTCGTCTTTCTCAAGTAATTCAGTTTCCTCTAGAGTCACACCTGTTTAGCAATGTAGAAAAACACACCAGTCTTTATTTGTGTGCATTCCTGTGTGTGTTCTCCAAAGAAGGAATGTCAGAAAGAATGGAAATTTTTTGTTGGTTTGTTTTTTTTTTTTATTTTTTAATACTAAGAAGTCTGATGTTAATTTATTAAATGAACATCTCCATGATAATAGCCACACAATGAAATAATTGTGCTCACAGATACTTTAAATACAACTAATATGTGTATTGTGGTTTAACCCCAGCCAGACAGCTTGTTCACCCACTCCCCCCTCCTTCTTGCCCTCCCCCTACTCCTGGGGGGACGGAGACGAGAATCAGAAAGAATGCAACTCCCACTGGCTGAGATAAGAACAGTCCAGCAACCAATGTACAACACAAATCACCACCGCTACAACCACCACCAACAACAATGGTAAGAGATAACAGCAAGGGAAAAGAGTACAGTACCACCCGGCGAACAATGAGTCCGACACAGCAGAGCCCCTGTCCTTCTGGGGGTAATTCCCAGTTACCTCCTGGGCATGACGTGCTGTGGTATGGAATGCCTCTTTGGTCAGTTTGGGTCAGGTGTCCTCTCTCTGCTTCCTCTCAGCTTCTCTCCTCCCTGGCAGAGCATGGGGCTCACAAAGTCCTTGGCCAAACCAAAACATCATTTTTATCAGCTCTGTTCCCAGCCTGAAAGTCAAAACACAGCACTGCATCAGCTACCAAGAAAGAGAAAAATGCCTGCTACTGCTAAACACAGGACAATGTGCTACTCTGGTACTAGTAAACCTGTCAAATCTCTACAAGTTCCAAATTTCACATGTGGACTAAGTTCTTTTGAAATATTGATTATCATAAAGGAGAATTTTAAAAGAAAATGTTAGAGGAAAGCATGTTTAGAAAATGGAATATCTAAGGTAAAAGTTCTCCTTTCTTGGTTGGAAATAAGTTGCATTTTCTTGCTTGGATACATGATAGGAAGGATAGAAGTGAGCAGTTTTACTTTTCTGCAGAATTACCACTGCATATCTGGTAATCATTTTTTCACTATTTATGCATTATATGTGAATTTAAATATGATAAACACTTTCCTGTTTTTATGCTTAACCTTGAGAGGACTGTGCAGAACTAGGACTAGATGTTAGTCTCTTAAGGTGCTGAACAACTTAAGGAAGAACGTTGCATTTAGTGGGTAGTTACAGGACCAGTGAGCTTCAATTGGTCCAATATCTAGCTCTCCAGTATACTGCCTTCACAAAATTCATAGGATTTTCACTTTTTATGTGCAGAGGACCTGTCTACTTCCAAGATGACCCTTCTACTTTTGCGGTCCTGGAAAGATGAGTTAGGCTAGGGGCCATTGTTATAATCACTGCCAGCAACAGGCAGCACTGAGAAATTCCAGTGACATGAAGGTATGTTTTCTGTGTTTTGTGTCATCACAAGGCATAAAAGCCTTATTGAATTTTGTTTTGTAGCTTAAGATTCTTGACATAGTTCAGTGTTCCATCTCCAAATTGTAACCTCAGGTGTTAAAATTCCTCTGTGATTCCTTGTATATGAAACACACATGCATATGTCTTTGCCCTGAGACAATGGTGGGAACACATAAGAAAAAGTATTTCAAGGGTTTTTTTTTCTATAAAAATGGAGATTAAAGATTTCCTTATAATTGAATAAAGACTCTGATGTACAATTGTCTCTTACCAAGAGCAGAACTTGTAATTAAAATATAAAATATGATGAGATTCAAGGCTAAGTCAGTCAGGGATAAAGAAAGAAAAAATTGTAACATGCAGATTTGTGGATAGATTTCAAATAAATGGAAGAAAGCTTGAGGTTGATACATAGGATTAAAAAATGTATCTTATCAAAGAAGCTGGATAATCATCATGGCCAAAATAACCATCAGCAGAAAAAAAGAGATGGATTTATTTGGTTAGCATGATAAAAAGCAGTCTACAAATAAATATTCCATAAACCAGTACAGGTGGAAGTCATTTTACGTAACTGGAGTGCTTCAACAATCAACGGAAAATGAACAGCCACTTGCAAAAGAAATTAATCCTGCTTATCTTGAGCACCTATACTATGGTGTACTGAACAATGCACTGGAAATATTAATCTCCCTCTGTTGAAGACAGATGTATCTTCCACGACAGTATCACAACATATAAATGGTTTTCAGATGTGTAAAATAGAATCAAATTATAATCACTCAAATGCTTGCTTCACTTTAAAAATTATCCATTTTTTAGAAGTGCCTGGTGTTCTGGTTCCTTGCTAAAGCACAGAAGTCAGTGCAGCTTTCCCCTCCAGTCATAAAATATGGAGCAAAGGTCTAAAATATGAAAACTAAGACCTGGAAGATCTTTGCTAGGCCCAGCTGTGGAGGCTGGATTTGGAAAAAGACATGGACTGGCTTCCTATTTATAGGTAGTGATAGGACAAGGTAGTGAATTTCAAATACCCATCAACTTTTATTGCCAAAGAAGATAGTAGAGCTGTCACTGCTGTGGCTGTGGAGATATTTAACAGCTGGTCCTATGTGGTATCTGTAAGCAAGATGGAACTTCTCATAGCAGAAAAAAATATCCTGTACATGAGATACTGAGCTGTGAAACAATGAGTTAGAAATTAATCATCATTTCAGGAAAGTACACCGAGTTCAGTTAATTATAAAATCTTAACTCCAGCCTATCGGTCCATTTGCTTTTAAGTTCAAATACACACTGTACTGTAGCTAGTTCTAAATGTTATTGTTTCTGTCAAAACAGGGATTGCACTTTATATACATACGCAGAGTTTCAAGAAGGATTTTCTTGAGTAGGTTTGTTTTGATAACTGCAGTTGAGGAAGTATTATGGGTAGGCAGTTGAAAATCATCTTAAAGTAATATAAAATCACTTCCTAAACATCATATTCTCTCTTACAGCAGGAGTATCTCCTCCTCTGCATAGTGCATAGTGATCAAAATGCAGTGAAAGTAATATTATTCCAAAGACCTGAAAACCATCAGAGAATTGTGAACAGAGGGATAGTGTCATCCTTACCTGATCGTTCAAATATTCATTTAAGTCAATTTCATAGAGGATATTTCTATGCTCATAAGAAGAAACATGTCACTGAAAGAAGGACCATTCTTTAAGATAATATTGTAAATTGTATTCTTTTCTCAGTCCCTATGTGCAGGTAAAAACATTTTGTGTTTATAATGATTTCTGGTGACAAGTCTTTCAGTCAACGGGTTGCCCACTGGTCCCTTCCAGGTAACAAGATCTTGTTCTCCAGACACCCAGAAAAATGCATTTTCTTTTGGAAACAGTTTCCACAGACACTTTGTAAAAGCATAATCCTTCTCCGAATGGCCACATCATTGCATCTGCAAATGGTCTTTTTGAAATGACGCATTGCCTAGTTACTGCATATGCTTTATGTCTGATCTGAAGAAGTGTGGTTGTAGCACTTGGTGCAATGGTTTTGTCAAGTTACAGGGGCAAGACAAGTTGGGCTGAAGCAGCAAGTAGATGAGAAAGTTGTGACTCTAAGGTTGGTATTTCATTGTCTGACATTTTTTTTCTACAAGTTGGTACAAATATAAGCCCATGTCTTAGAAGGTAGAGGGTACTGGAACTTGTACTGAACTCTAGGTAAGAAATAGTACAAGTGATGAGCAGTGTATTGAACAGAGACCTGTTGTGTGCTGTGTTTCTGCAACTATTAGATGACTTCAAGCTTGACACTGTCCTTCTGCTGTTTATCTGTAAAATGGGTGTGATGTTTTGATATCTTCTAAGGGGAAGTCCTTCCTAAAATAAACCTACTGACCTAGAAAAAATGAAAGATAAAATTCTGAACCCTAGTCATGTACATTTTCATGCTGATTTTTAGACAAATACTAAACACAGCATGCTGGCCAGTTTTCTAGTCTTTCAATTACTTTCTGCCTGAAGAAATTTTCCCTTCAGTTTTCTTCAAGTCGTTTCACATTTCAGTGCGTTGTTCAGTACTTCAAGCAGCTTCTGCATTCATCCCTAAAGGTGGCTTCATTTCAGTTGCCATGTATATTCCCAACCTAATTTGCAGGTGAGCTGATGAGACTTAAGAGTTCCTTAGTGCCTTTCTCAAGAGCAAAAGGTAATGCAAAACATTTATCCAGGATGTTCTCTTCTATGTGCTCCCACCTATTTCTACTAAATGAAAGACTAGTCCTTTTAAATCTACCTTTTTCACAGAAGAGTTTAACTGATATTTAGAAAATTTAACCCAAATATTAAGGAAAACCTTTCCTCTCACCACTGGGAGCTAACCCTGTTAACATAGACATTAAATACATAGGTCACATGTTTCCACATAATCTCTTTTCAGATCTTTCCTCTGTTGTATGTGCACATTTAATCGCATTTGCTCTGAGTAGACCCATTAACCTTGGCTGTACTTTACAATTGCAAAACTTCCTTACGTGTTTCCTGTGAAAGAATGTAAAGTCCTCTGTAAGGTAGGCACTCAGCTCTGCATCTCGTCTCTCAAGAGTAGCTTTCTTTGTGAAGTACAAATCAGTGTACCGGCGTTCATACTATGACAACTACATTTAGTGTACACCAACAGTAATGGCTGTCCTCAAATATGAATTTGAAATTTCAGTAACGCAGTCACATAAAACCAGTGATATGATATCAAGGCTCCTATTCATGAAAGTCATATTGAAGAACAAGCCCTTGAATAAAATTCTGAATATGATACATGTGCTGAAAGGTCATTTGCTAATGTCCATTCTGTATTATATATGTGTTATAGAATCATAGAATCATAGAATAGTTAGGGTTGGAAAGGACCTTAAGATCATCAAGTTCCAGCCCCCCTGCCATGGGCAGGGACACCTCGCTCTAAACCATATTACCCAAATTACTTATCATTACAGTGTAGGTTGCAGTAGAACACTTAATGGGCTGGAGACATTCCAAATGAAGTAGAGGACAGCATCTTGGGCCCAAAGAAGCTAATCATGGACTTTCTTGTGAATTTCAAAATGGAATAGAAAATAAGAGAGTCTCTACATAGAGTCCTGGCAGCTGTATAGGTCTACCTTTTCATCTTTTTGGGTACCTACATCCTGCTGTCCATTTTCATCTCTCTATTTTTCTTATGAATGCTTCAGTATACAATGACCAGATATTGGGAAGAAAGAATTATGATTATTTCTAAAATGTATTGCAATGCAACATATGATTGATGTTGTGCAAACAGCAAACTTGATGCTTGGTGCTGTACAAACACAGAACATTTTACCTGCTGCTAAGTGTTGAACGCTCAAGTTTATTAAGCAGAGGAAACCTTATTATGCAACTCTTACTCAGATGTTCTTCAGTTAATCACTAAAGATAGCTTTAAGAGAACAGTTAGAATTTTAATTGTTTTCTAAAGAAAAAAAGCTAAAATATTAAAGGATTTTCCCAGGGCAATATTATATGCAACTAAGTTTCACATTTTACTCAAGTAGACTTAAAAATATGTTAATCTGAAAGCCTTTGGGCCCAAGTAAAGGGTACTGATTATTATCTCCAAAGGAGGGCAAAGTTCCTCAATATTCAAGTCTGTTTTGTTGGCTGTTGATTAACCCATGGAATGGGAGTTCTTCAAATAACTTTCTGTGTGAACAACAGCGCATGTGAAAGTCTTTCTTATTTCCTTCCCAGTCCACAAAATCAATATTTATCTTCCTGTCTCAAGTACAGAGACTATGCAGTTATACCAAGTCTACTGTCTCGTTTAAAGTACATGTTTATAACTGTATCCCAAGCAAGTTTAAGTCCCTGTCTACTTTATATACTGAGTGATTGAGAATAAAATGTTTAGGTTAGAGTTGTAATACCCTTAATGGTTTACTAGTACACATGTGACCAAACTGAAATATTTCATTCTGGAAAAATGAATTAAACTGCTCAGAAGTGATTTACTAAAAAAAAAATAATAAATCAGCAATTTTCTGCATAGTGCCTCAATATAAGCATATACACACTTAGGTAATTAGATGTAAATTACCGTCTGAATTTTAAATATGAGTTAAACTGCTACCCAAAAAGAATTTAAAGGAAAGGTTAAAAACATAGGAAAGAAGATTTTGGAGTAAGGTCTCCCAGAGTATTTGAGTAAAATATTCAAATACTGCTTAGACTTTGGTGTATTGTTTTATTATTAAAATTTTAAGAAGTCAGAATATGAATTTACTCACTTTGTAGAAACGCAACTTGTGTTCCTAAATTTGTTATGCATCAATGTAGTACTGTACAATGCACAAGTAGCACAAACAAAAAATGAAAATAAAAATACTATTACAGTTTTGCATATTAAATATAGGTTAAAAGATTCGTGCATAACTTGAGATGGTCAAAATTATAATAATTTGCTACAGTTAATTTTTCAAAATTATATTTTATATTAATTATTAACTCTGGTTGTGGTAAATACATAAGATACAGGAGAAAAGCTTAATTTAATAAAACCAAGAAGGTGAATGAAACTTTTCACTTTAATATCTACACAGAGAGTGAATTCACTGATGGCACTGTTTTTAATGAGAAAGGAATGGAGATGAATTATATTTCAAAAAGTATATTATTTTATGATAGCATAAATTCTAGAAGTTTATCTACTCTTGGAGAGCCCAAATGAGGGAATATATCTTCATTAAAGTTAATAACTTTACCAATTGTATACCTCTATGTTAAAGTAAGAAACACACTAGTTTCCTTGCTAGATGTCTACAAATCAAGAAAGTGGTTTGATATTGAAAGAAAAGGAAAAAGAAAATACTGGGATAACTAGAAATATTTTTCTAAGTAAGTACTCTATTCCTTTCCCTTCTTTTGGGTCTTTCAATACCCAGGATTCTTTCACTCCATGCCCACTCTAGAAGTTGTGGAGGTTTTTTTGGGTGTTATTTTGGTTATTTTTTTTCCTAATTCCACTATACATCCAGTATTTCCATACATGGTTATTTTTAAATAGCAGGCTTTGCTTAAAAATTTGTCTCTTTCTGAAAGAGAAATAATTTGGAAAATCAAAAGTATTTTTGCTTCAGGACAGAATGAAGCCTATTCAGTGACTGCCACAGTACTTAGTGAAATTTTTGTTCCATTTTCCATTTCTCCACCTTCCTCTTTAAACTTTGTACTCTAGGACTCAACTGATCAAGATGCATAATGCTGTCTTGTCTATCAATCAAATTTCTTGGTGCCCCATGGGTAGGGAAATGCAGGTTATGCAAGAATTGGTCTTTCCATAGGAAGTTTTGATTTTCATGAAACAGTGTTTTTGGATGACTAACATTTTGTTTGCAGTATGTAAAAACTCTTAATGGCAGGCTTGCAAAATAGTACTGAAAATTCTGTAGTACTGGGCTGTTATAGAATTATAAATGCTTTCTCGTTCTAGGGTAATTGCCATGGTCTCTCTTGTGGTACTTAAAACTCCGGATCTCAGGAAAATGCAGAAATTAAAAGTAACTGGTCTAAATGATAATGTTTGATTTGAAATTACGTATATTAACATCTGATTTGCATTTTAGATTAATATCTGAGGTTTTATTTTCTGGAGCTTACTGGGGACCAGTTATTTTATTCTTAGATTAGAGATTTATGCTGTTGACTTTTCCTTTGTTTGCCACACTGTTATTAAATTGTTATTAAAACAATTTTAAAAAGTAAATTCTACATCAAGTTATATAAATGTGCAATTCCTGCTAAAGTCAGTTAAGTTCTTATTAATGCATTTGAAAATATAAGTAGGTCCCTTATGTCTTAATACATAGATTCACACAGGATGGTTGGAAAAGACCTCTGGAATCTACCTGGATAAGTTGTCTAGCACTATGACCAGAAGGCTTCTGAGGTGTTTGAACCCCCTGCCTAGTAATAGACAGTACTAGAGTCCCTTTGTAATACTGCGTTGAAAAACTGCGATGAATTTTTATTTCTAACTGGTATATTTTAATATATATTTCTTATGTTGTGCAGTGTAAGTGCATCCTTTATTACATGACCTAGAGGAGTGTAGGACTTCTCTTGCAGCTAACCAGCACTCCTAAAGATACTGTTGTATTTATTTAATTTCATTCATATTAGACAGTTACAAGATTTCAGGAGGAAGGCCTGTATCTAGCAGTCTGAAATCTCATTTCAAGTGGTGACATGGAGATTCAATTATAAAGAATTAAGAAAGAAAAAGATGAAAAAGAGAAACAAATTAACCAACCTCTATAGGTTTCTATCCCTGATTCTTTTTCTCTTTTATGTTACAAAAATAAGGCCTGTTCTCTGGCTTTGTGTAGCTTTGTCTTTGTGAACTATTGCAGACTTCAGGTATTAGTGACACCTGCCGAAATGTAGAGAATGGTCACAGGAAAGTTTCACTTATGCCAGGAGACAGAACTCATAGAATCAGAGGATGGTTGAGATTGGAAGGGACCTTTGGATGTCACATGGTCCAAACCCCTGCTCAAATAGGGCCGTTTACAGCCAGTAGCCCAGGACCATATTCAGATAGCTATTGAACACCCCCCCCCCAGCCTCCCTGGGCAACTGCTGCCAGTGCTTGGTCAACCTCACAGGGAAAAAGTGTTTCTCATGTTCAAGCAAAGCCTCGTGTATTTCAGTTTTTTGCCCATTGCCTTTGGTCCTGTCACTGGGAACCACAAAGTGGGTCTGGCTCTGCCTACTTTGAGTCCTCACTTCAGGTATCTGTCTGTATACATTGATAAGATCATAGAATCATAGACTAGTTAGGGTTGGAAAGGACCTTAAGATCATTTAGTTCCAACCTCCCTCTCATGGGCAGGGACACCTCACCCTAAACCATGACACCCAAGGCTCTGTCCAACCTGGCCTTGAACGCTACCAGGGACAGAGCATTCATAACATCGCTGGACAACCCATTCCAGTGCCTCACGACCCTCACAGTAAAGAACATCTTCCTTATATTGAATCTAAAGTTCCCCTGTTTAAGATTTAACCCATTACCCTTATCACTACAGTCCCTAACGAATAGTCTCTTCCCAGCACCCTTATAGTCCTTGCTCAGAAGGCTGCTATGAGGTCTCCACGCAGACTTCTCCAGGCTGAACAGCCCTAACTTTCTCAGCCTGTCTTCATACAGGAGGTGCTCCAGTCCCCTGATCATCCTCGTGGCCCTTTTTCCAACATTTTCATGTCCTTTTGGTGTTGAGGACACCAGAACTGCAAACAATTCTCCAGGTGAGGTCTCATGAGAGCAGAGTAAAGGGGCAGGATCACCTCCTTCGACCTGCTGGTCACGCTCCTTTTGATGCAGCCTAAGATACGGTTGGCTTTCTGGGCTGCGAGTGCACACTGAAACCGGCTCATGTTCAGTTTCTCATCAACAAAGACTCCCAAATCCTTCTCTTCAGGGCTGCTCTGAATCTCTTATCTGCCCAACCTGTAGCTGTGCCTGGGATTGCTCCCACCCACGTGTAGGACCTTGCACTTGGCATGGTTAAACTTCATGAGGTTGGCATATTCCCACCTCACAAGCGTGTCAAGGTCCCTCTGGATGGCATTCCTTCCCTCCAGCGTATCAACCGAACCACACAGCTTGGTGCCATCGGCAAACTTGCCGAGGGAGCACTCAATCCCACTGTCCATGTCAGCGACCAAGATGTTAAACAAGATCAGTCCCAACACCGATCCCTGAGGGACACCTCTCATTACTGGTCTCCAGCTGGACATTGAGCCATTGATCACAACTCTTTGTGTGCAGCCATCCAGCCAGTTCTTTATCCACCAAGTGGTCCATCCATCAAATTGATGTCTCTCCAATTTAGAGACAAGGATGTCATGTGGGGCAGTGTCGAACGCTCTACACAAGTCCAGGTAGATGAAGTCAATTGATCTACCACTTTCCGTCAGTTCCACATTTCCATCATAGAAGGCCACGACATTGGTCAGGCAGGATTTCCCCTTAGTGAAGCCATGCTGGCTGTCACCAAGCACCTTGTTGTTTTTCATGTGCCTTAGCATGCCTTCCAGGAGAATCTTCTCCAAGATCTTACCAGGCTCAGAGGTGAGACTGACTGGTCTGTAATCCCCTGGGTCATCCATTTTCTCCTTCTTGAAAATGGGGGTTATATTTCCCTTTTTCCGGTCGTTGGGAACTTCACCTAACTGCCATGATTTTTCAAATATGATGGCCAGTGGCTTAGCAACTTCATTCGTCAGCTCCTTCAGGACCCGTGGATAGATTTCATCAGGTCCCATGTACTTATGTACATTCAGGTTCTTAAAATGGTCTCGAATCAGATCCTCTCCTACAGTGAGCCCAAGTTTTTCATTCTCACAGTCCCTGGGTCGGCCTTCCAAGACTTGGGTGATGTGGTCAGAGCATTAATAGATCCCCCATTAGTAATGACGTGGCTGAGAACTGGAAATTGAGTGAAGATGGAGTAAAGCCTTCTACATCAAGTTAGCTCTTGTACAGCAGGCAGGAATATGTGTCTCTATTTTTAAAGAGAAATATTTATAGTTAAAGGCAAAAGCCTCTTCAAACTTCTCTGAAATAAAGCCCTACTTGCATATCAATTTTAGTGTTGAGTTTTGCTCTTGCATCCTTCTACTTAAAATACAGATGTAGTTCTCTCTGCAGTTATAGAATGTATTTTAAATATTTCTTATCCATGGCACTTCTAAGGAATTTGTTTCCTTTCAAATGCTAAGTGCATAAAGAGTCTAGAACAAAATTCTAATAGAATTTACATTTCCAGAAATACAGTATTTTTTTTTCCTGCTTTGCTATGAAAAAAGTGTATATGTACAAAAAATTTTGTTCTGATTCATGCATGGCTTCAGCTCACTGTAATCCCAATGGTTTTTATGAAATCCATTTTCCAGAATGTAAATATAGGTTTTAAACATTCACCCTCACTTGTTAAAATTTGCAGTAGATTTTGAGTAGCTATTGAAAACACCTTACCTTCAAAATAATATTTACTTTCTATTTTGCATTCCTTTTTTCCCCTCTGGATGAAAGTCTGATCTTAGCTACATTAAAAGAGCTTCAAAGAAACCAGTGAGTTGCATAAGTGTTAAAGAATAACTGAGATAATAAGATTTTTTTTCCCTCCCTTCTAGCTATTTATGCAATATGTCTTTTTTCTCATATTATTATTCTAACACTGGTAGAAAGTAAGAGAAAATAGACATAATGAAGTGCATCAGTGCCTACTCCCACAGAAACTTTTTCATGAGAACATTTAGCAATGGATTTTATTGTTTTGTGGTTTCAAAATATTAACTAAAATGCAGGCAGACAAATGTTAAGCATTTTGGAAAGAAAAATTGCAGTTTCACTTACATACAGTAATTTTCAGAGATACTGTAGTAATTTTTGTTGAGGCAAGTATAGATATGTTACATACATATAGTGCTTACTCTTTTTACCCTGAAACTGAAATAACCCCACAAATTAACGCAATTTATTTCTCCAATATAGTTTTCTCTAATATTTGAAATAAAATGTTGATAACATTGTCAGTGACTACAGTCTCCTAAATAACTGTTGCATACGAGTCCTTGTGTATCTCAAGATATAAAGTGAAGAGATACCTTCCACCTATTAATCTGCACTTTCTTCCTGCAGCACTCTATTAAACTTTACCCTGTAGCATTTGCAAAGGAAGGTTTCTGTGGCTGTAGATGGTCAACATAATTTCAGTGAAAGGTCAAGGAACTAGAAGTGAAAAAAATTATCTAAACTAGTAAGTTAACCACAGAGATAGGATTTTATACTGCTATGATATACAATAATTTCTGAGTTATTTCTGTACTGAATATCAAAGTCAGAAAAATAAGTAATACAGAATGTATTTCTACTGTACATGTGAGTTCTATGTCACTGTTAAGTTCTGGTTTAAGAAATATGAATGCAACTTTTACTGGAATATTTGCAGTGGTAAAACCATTACTTGTGCTGTAGAAAGAAAAAATTAGTCACGAAAGAGATTAAATCCTGGTAAGTTTTACTCTGCCATTCATGTTTCATTATTCCCTTTATGTGTATGTAATTGTTGTCTTCTAGACTACTTGGTACTGTTTTAACATTAATTTTCAACATACAATTTAAATTAAGATTGACAGTCCAAAAGTAAGGAAAGTAAGGAAAACAATGAAGAGTCTGAAAATAGTGCATCCCACTGAACATTATGGTGTCAGTAGTATCTCCAAAGAAAGAATATTTTACAATGTAAAAAAGTTATGTAGCTAAAGCAGTTGTTTGCAGAGCCTGTCTTTACAAGTACTTCTTTTTTTTTACTATTTATTAATCATACTTTAGTAGAACAATTTTATTACAATTTTTTTGGATTTTTGATGTAATGATCAGTCATTAAACACAACAAATATAATTTTATATATAAATTGCAGGACTTTTTTTTTTTTTACTACCTTACAGTTGCTTATACAATGGCAAATTTGCTTTAATTTACATGCAGCAGATGCTTCCATTTCTTGACATGTGTAATGGATGGGAACCTAGCTAAGAGCTGATTCCCCCTCATGAATGAGAGGCATAACAAAGTATGCTTTTTGTCACAGTCTATTCAATAAAGTATATATGTTTACGATCATTGTGACTGTCAGAAAAAGACAGGAAAACATAGGTGTGCAGCTGTTCTATGACCTTCAGACTTGGTCACACTGGGGCACCTTGCCAACACTCTCAGAGCAGACAACAGTAAGAGCATGAGAAATTGCACAGCCCCACAAGTAAACAATCACAGATCCGGCATAAAGCCAGCTGTATTTCTAAAAGTGGGACCCTTTTGTAGCCAAAGCCAAAGCACCACTAATGGATGGATCCAATGCATAAGAACTTTCCCAGTCACCTGAGACTCCTGGCATCAAATGCAATGAGGCTTTTCAGCTTTAAGTGTGGTCCTAGATGATGAAGATAAGGTGGTAATTGGTGATGCATTTCTTCTTAATCACTATTCTTTCCCTGCAGTAATGATTTGATGCATTGCTAACTTTCTGCAGAACTTTAGTTGCACCTCTCTCTCTCTGATTTCCTTTCTTGTACTTATTTACTATATACATAGAGATACATAAATGATTCCCTTTAGCGTGCTTGTTTGCTTTAGTGTGCTTATTTGCTTTAAGGTGCTTGTTTAATAAACTGTGCATGTTAAACAGCTAGTTTTCAATACAGGTTAAAAACTTAGTGTATGGTTATTTTGTTGTGTACCCTGCCTGTCAGCAGAACAACATGAGAACTAAATAACTTCTGTGTTATTGTAAAATTAGAAGCTTCTCTGTAGATAAGAAATTAATATTAGTCTATATAATGTTAAACCTTGTGAAAATCCGTTACAGAGTAAAAAATATTATTTTGAGGTTCAAGTCCCTGTTTTATATGTTTTCTTGTTTGCTTGTTTTTTCTTTTTTCTTTTTTCTTTTTTCTTTTTTTAATGAGATAGTGGGAGTATGCAGAAAAAAAAGTTACAAATTCATTAAGTACAGAAGGAATAGGTTCTTCCTAGTTCATCTTTTGGGATGGAGTCAACAAAATAATTTGTCATTTTGAAAAGACAAATGTTCAGCTAAGACTGTGAATGTCTCTTGTATCCCATTTCTTTTCTGTGCTCTTGCAGACCTTGGGATGAATAAATATGACAAAAACTGTTGATGACCCATACTATAAACTAGTGAAAGAAAAGCATAAGGAAATAGACCTTATGCAGTGTATTTACATTTCTGCAATTAAGGAAAAATTGCATGTGTTACCTATACCAACATTAAGCAGGTAAGATTTAATTCTTGGTCTACATAGTTGTTTACATTTCTTCTGTTGGGAGGGATAAGGACCTCTGAGAGATGATTTATCCTAAAATATATGTCTAGTACTAGTGGGAAGACACATTTCTCTTTCTCTTGATTATGTGGGGGGTGTACATGATCAGCTTAAACCACCTGCCAACTTTTAGTCATGTGTAGTTAGGTTAGATGAATTCCACTGAGGTATTATTATTAAGTGGCATACAGTTAAGCATCTGGGAAAGCTGTAATGTATAGGAATATTTTTGTTTGTGTTTCCCCTATTTTATTCCTTATAAGAATCTTCCTACCAATCATTGAGAATTGATTCAAAACTGGTTTCTGCTGATTTAGTTCTGAAAAATAATACAATATGACTAAATAGCAGAAGTTTCCTGCTCTTGAAGTCCTCAAATGATGACAAACTTATCTTCCTTATGATGGATTCTTTTTGATTGCTTTAACTGCATGTAAAGTGCTTTTTTTTTTGGAAACTTTTTCATGAAATTCAATGACACAATTAGAAAATAATGGCTTATGAAAAATAATTAGGGAAAATGTTGATACAATAAACTGTATTCTTTCTAGAGTCACCCAGGGAGACAGTAGCAAGCACATGCTTGGTATAATACATCATCATTATCCTGAAAGAGTTAAGACCATGTATAAGATCAATCCATAATATGAAGCTATTAAAAAGTTAATATAAATAAACCCTTTAATCCAGGATATGTAGAGAAAACCTGCAGAGGCAAGGCAGCTAATTTTTAAATGTTAACCTGAATAGTATGCTGGTAAAATTTCATTAAAGGAATAAATAAGGCCAGACAGTGCAAGCATATCAATGAACACTGATATTCGCTCATGTAAATCATCTATTTTTTTTTTAATTACGATGTCATAACCAGAGGAACAGCAAACAGTTCTGGAGCAAAAGAGTTGTGTGAAATTAATATGAAAATAAAAAGGTTTTGACTTGATTTTTGAAATAAAATTTTCATTGTAGAAATACGCTTAGAAAAATGCTAATAGTGGGAGGGTTGCATCATGTTTTTAGGGCATTTTGCTAAATTTTCTGTAAAAAAAACCCTAATTCAACATTTGTGTACACACGCAGTATGTTGGTGCAGCAGACGCATATCTAAGGTTTTATAACTTACATTTTAGGCAAACTTTTTTTGTGCATGCAGACAATGGCATGGGTAAAAAGTCTCTTTTATACTTATGAGGCATTTAAGAAAGGCTATTTATCTGGATCCGTCCATTTTCAGTTTAGCAGTAAGATGTTCCTACATTTTAATTCCATGGGATATAAAAGTTCTGTCAAGGATTTCATTTAAAGAGAGCAAGATTATTAGATGAAAGTAAGTACCTAATTTTTCAAAGGAAAAGTGTCCCACAAAAACATATAGTGTAAGGGAATAATTGTAAGGAGTCAGCTGAGGTTTTAAGCACATTTTGTATCCCTGAACTGAATAACCTATCAGAGCCTTTCATCCCTAAGGTAGTCGGTGTGTCAAGATAGGAAATAATACTTAGTAACATAGATGATTAATTTTCCTGAAACAGAGGCTGGTATTTCCAAGGTCAGAAATAAGGACCTTCTGAAAATTAAAAATTCTGACAGAAGAATATTTTTTAAATTCATTTATTTTTAATTATTTATGTAAGGTAAAAACTTGAATGAATGGTATTGTAACAAAAGGGCAATATAGCCCTCTGTTATTACTGTATTCTTGAATAATGTTCTAGTCATAAGCAAGTGTGAGAAATACCCTAGAAATGCGTAAGAAATACCCTAGAAATGCATCATGTCTAGTTCCTTGACTCATGGGTAGTTTGTATATTTTAACAGGATATTTTGTCAGAGATGTATATAACTAAATGTTTTACACTTAGAAAATATCTCTAGATTTTTTTTGACAAAATCTATGTTATTGAGGAAGGATGATAGGAAAAACTAAACTCAGCACATATCCCTATTTATATTTCATTTGCCAATGTGCAATGGTGCTGGGTTTGTTACTAATATTTGCACCACCCCCATTGACACTTACTGATAACAAAACAACTTGTAAAATCTCTACTTACGTGACCCTTGGTAAAGCTCTGGTGGGAAAAGACTCCATTGTTCCACATGGGGGCCACCCCTGGCCACTAGAGTACTGTGCATGGTAGAACCTAAAGATTTCCATGGGTCTAGGTTTAAATAAGCAGTCCTGGAGTTGTGCCACTTTGGAATACCTCCAGTGGTGTTCATGATACGTTTGCAGAGTAGTGTGTCCAGTAGGTGGCAATATGTATCTCCTTGTGGTTGAAATTTTATCTTGCAAAAGTATGTTTCCTTTAACATGAAGATACAGAAGTGATTTCCTGTTTTCTTTACTGTGATTTTACTTTGGTATTTTAAAACAACAGCACTTTGAAAGAACAAAAGATTTTAGGTTTACTGCCTTGTAATTATAAAGCAGACCTTAATTGTAACAATTATGTACTTTAACCAATACAATAAATATTGTTGTAATATAGGCATTCTTTACCCCTTCTTCCTTTTCTCTTTTTCTGTCAGAGAAAATAAATTATAAATTCTTTCTGAATGTGCAAACCACAATGCTCTTAACCCTGTCATATCGGCTTCTAAAGGTACTGCATACAATTTCAGTTACCTGTAGTAGTACTTTATTTGGAGTATTTGAGTCTTATTTTGGAGATTCTTTTGCTTTTACTGACTTAGAGACATGATCGAACCTGAAATGGGGTCAGAAAAGAAGATAATTCAGCTTTTTTTTCAGGTAAGCATTATAATTCAGCCTAGGGTTTAGTTTCATGACCTGTGGCTTTAGGAAAAGGTTTCACTTCAACATTTAGAAGAAACTAAATATAAGGTAGATCCTTATCAAATTGGCAGAATTCTGCAGGATTAGAAATTATGTTTCCCACTGTTTAACAGGATTTAATATTCTGAAAGTTCTTGTGGTCAGATTAGATCTTCAGGAAAAAAAAAAAAAAGATTATATGGAAAACAAATTATCAGTAGGTCTCCATCACAGAAAGGTAAGATTTCACCAGCAGCAGGCACACAGAGAACATCTTGAGCAGACTGAACTTATGTGACAGATGCAGAGCAAACACAGTGAATTTTTATTCAAATAATATAAGAAGTCCCAAATCCACTTTTAAGACTAACAAATATGTATCATCTAGCACACTCATGACAAACATTTATTCTCTGTTATTTGATTAGCATCATAGACACTTTAAATAGGCAGTATCTTCATGCTTTGTAAACAAAGAAGATGCTCAAATAGACTCAGATTCTTTTAGTTAAGAAAAATTGTCATGGGAAGCCAGATTTATGTCTGCTACACACTCATCTGAAGCTGTGGATCATGGAACAAGGATGGCGGATTTTCATTCTTACTTCATCTTGGTTATATCTTTTGTAAATAAAAAATTATATTGACTTCCCTTATGGAATAATCTGCACAGTGACTTAGGAAACACTGCATTTTTCGGTCTATACTTGTGTTCTTTTGGTCTAAAAACATGTTATGGGTTACAAACTCCCTGGAAAGTGCTTCCTGCTGAAAATACCTGTGTTCTATTGAGATATTTTAGAATTTGGTTGTACAATCTCAGATTATTTTGTGTGATTACTCACCATTTTCAAATCAGTTTTAGACTGTAAGAGAAAACAGTGCTATTTCACCTAATTTTAGTAATAGAAGAATTAGTTCCCTAGTGGATGATACAAGTTTAATGGCTTAAAGGTTCATTTTGTGATTGTAATGTGTGCAATAGTGTCAGATCAACAGTTACAGCAATGAGGAACAGTCAGGCTTGTGAATGCCTATGAGCAGGATCAATAGAAAAATACATTTTCTTCTCTCTGAATATAGTACTACTTTGCATGAAGTTTTCTGTAGAAAGCATTTTTTGTGAGAGACAAAAGAGCACTTAGAAAGGAAAAAAAACACCAGTGTGTTTTCTGATATTTCTCCATTCAGTGTGTGACAAATAAGATCTAGAGAATACAATAACAGAATGCACTTTATCAACCTTAAATCATGAACCACACATACCAGTTGTGTATAATGTTCATAAATCCATGATTAGAATGAGTTGCACTCGTCTCATGGTGGTTTAATGACAATGGCGCATGCAGGTGAATCAATATGATCACATATTTTACTGTAACTATTTTACATGCCTCTTGTTAACAGCTCACTTCCTTAAATTTGTCTTTCATTTTAGTTGTGCTTGAAGCTGTGAAAACTAAAATAATATTTGATCTTTTTTCCCATTTTAATTTTACTCTTTGCTCAATTACATGAGTCTGGCATCAGTTTGTTCATGCAATGCTAAAGCCCCTGTGTCTTTATAGGCCTTCAAAGAGTAGAATTTTGTACTGAGAAGCACTGCTACTTCCGTGTAGATAAGTGGTTGTTACTAAAATTCAATATTTCCAATTCAAGTACCAAACCATGGAACTGAACCCACTGAACCCGCTCCTCTGAGTGAATCAAATACACAAACCATATTGGCTTTCCACTAAAGAACAGCACTTAAATCATGAACAATCTGCTTCAGTTCGGAAACGCATAATCATATGTTAATTATTGACAACTGTGGAGGTGAAGCAATACTAGGACCTCGTATGGTTCCTCTCTAAAAAAAAAAATACATTTTGAGAGCTGCAGATGTGATCTTTGAGTGTGAGAAGATTAAATCCCTGAATGAGACCCTGTATCGTGTTATGCTGCAATTTCCCCAGGACCCCATCGTTTGAAGTGCCAAAAATGAATTACATACCTAAATGCCATATATGCACAGAATCACAAAATTACAGAATGGCTGAAGTTGGAAGGCACAGTTAAAGATCATCTAGTCCAAACCCTTGACTCAGAGTAGCGTCACCAGAAGCACATAGCCCAGGACCATGTTCAGCTCGGTCCTTGATATCTCCAGGGTCGGAGACTCCACAACCTCTATGGGCAGCCCTTTCCAGTGTTTGACCACTTTCACAATAAAAAACCTTTTCCTTATGTTTAAATTTAATTTTACATGTTTCAGCTTCTGCCTGTTGGTGCTTCTGCTTTCACTGGTTAACACTGAGAGAAGTCCAGCTTCATCTCCATCTTTACTGTCTCCTATGAGATATTTATATGCAAGCTCTATTCAGGAAGCAGATATTGTAACAAAAACAAGGTCTGAAGTGGACTCACGTATACCCTTTCATTATGTTACTTGAAAGAGCTACTATATTGATATTGCTGTCAGACAGAAAAGAAGGTTGAGTAATAACATCCTGAAGCTTCTGTTTTCTGTGCTCCTCTTGTCATAGAGGTACCTGTCTGTTCTTTCTAGAAATATCTGATGAAAACATTTCAAGAGACAGTATCATGTTAGAATAATAGTCAGTTCTTTCACGTTAAGACAGACAAGAAGACTTCCCCTCCTTTTACTAGGCAAACTCTTTAATGTCAAAGTAAGTTTGTCTGAGAAATGATCAAGTGACCTCTCTAAGAATTAGACTGGCATAAATGTCAATTTAGTGTTTTAAACAATGTAATTTTTAATTTTGTTTTTACTGATTGAATTGACATTATTAAATCTACCTTAAGGATGATTCAAGTAGGTCATTGTTGTGAACTCTTCGAAACATAAGCTAAGGCACATGAAAAACAAGGTGGTTGTGACAGCCAGCATGGCTTCACTAAGGGGAAATCCTGCCTGACCAATTTGGTGCCCCTCTTTGTTGGGGCTACGGAACTGATGGACAGCGGTAGAGCAGTTGATGTAATCTACCTGGACTTGTGTAAAGCATTCGACACTATCCCACATGACATCCTTGTCTCTAAATTGGAGAGACATCAATTTGAAAGGTGGACCACTTGGTGGATAAAGAACTGGCTGGATGGCTGCACACAAAGAGTTGTGGTCAATGGCTCAATGTCCAGCTGGAGACCAGTAACGAGAGGTGTCCCTCAGGGATCAGTGTTGCGTCCAATCTTGTTCAACATCTTGGTCGCTGACATGGACAGTGGGAAGGAGTGCTCCCTTGGCAAGTTTGCCGATGACACCAAGCTGTGTGGTCTGGTTGATACGCTGGAGGGAAGGAATGCCATCCAGAGGGACCTTGACACGCTTGTGAGGTGGGCAGATGTCAACCTCATGAAGTTTAACTGTGATGAGTGCAAGGTCCTACACCTGGGTAGGAGCAATCCGAGGCACAGCTACAGGCTGGGCAGAGAAGAGATTCAGAGCAGCCCTGCAGAGAAGGACTTGGGGTTGTTAGTTGATGAGAAAATGAACATGAGCCAGCTTCAGTGCCCGCTTGCAGCCCAGAAAGCCAACCGTATCCTGGACTGCATCAAAAGGAGCGTGACCAGCAGGTCGAAGGAGGTCATCCTGTCCCTTTACTCTGCTCTCATGAGACCTCACCTGGAGAATTGCTTGCAGTTCTGGTGTCCTCAACACCAAAAGGACATGAAACTGTTGGAACAAGTCCAGAGGAGGGCCACGAGGATGATCAGGGGGCTGGAGCACCTCCTGTATGACGACAGGCTGAGAAAGTTGGGGCTGTTCAGCCTGGAGAAGAGAAGGCTGCATGGACAGCTCCTAGCAGCCTTCCAGTATCTGAAGGGGGCCTATAGGGATGCTGGGGATGGACTCTTCATTAGGGACTGTAGTGACAGGACAAGGGGTAATGGGTTAAAACTTAAACAGGGGAAGTTTAGATTTGATATAAGGAAGAAATTCTTTCCTGTTAGGGTGGTGAGGCACTGGAATGGGTTGCCCAAGGAATGTTGTAAATGCTCCATCCCTGGCAGTGTTCAAGGCCAGGTTGGACAGAGCCTTGGGTGACATGGCAGGGGGGCTGGAACTAGATGATCTTAAGGTCCTTTCCAGCCCTAACTATTCTATGATTCTAAGTGCAGTCTGTGATCTAACCTGAAAGCAATAAAGCAGGGAGCACTAAAGCAACTAGTTCATATAAAGAGTTATTAATTCAGCATGAAAGTGAACTAGACAGGCAAGAGTTTCAGAGAGAAGAATACGGAAATTTCAGTGATTATGTAAATAAATACTACTCTGATACAGTACTAAACAGTAATATGAAAAGGCAAATGTTTAATTGGCTTTTAATAAAAAAAACACCCATATTTTAAACAAAGTTGAGGTAACTGTTCAACAGCTTATTCTGGTAGAGTCTTATTGTAGGGAAAGAAAATCTACCTAAGCATCACTTGGCTCAATGTTTCCCCACCTTCATAGACTGTATTTGACAGCAGATTAGTTTCAGAATATGGCATCTGGACCAACGTTCCAGTTGCCTTTTAAAATAACAGGCATAAACTAGAAAAAGTACAGAAGCAAAAAATAAAATATACTGAAAGGCATGAAAATTGGTGTCTATGGAAAAAACTCAAAAAATTATGCATACAGAGAATACTGAAAATGTATTGAAATCACATATGAAGATTGTTCTTCATTGCTACATTATAAAGTAGTCAAAAAACAAGTGGAAATGGAGATGTGAGTGAATTTAAGATGCAGCATAAGTAACTAAAATTGTATACTTACTCCACATGAAGGCAAATACCAAAAAGGATTATTCAGATACTGAAAAAAAGTCACAATTGCTTTGTCAAACATGATACACCAAGATGCATTTCACTTCTACTGAGATACAAATACATTTTTATGAGAAGTCCTAAAAAAACATGGAAATTAAAAGAAGCCTATTACTTTGTGTCCAAAATTTGGCTGCAGTGCACTTTGCCTTGTAGAGTTTTCTGAAATTTGAAAATATCTCTGGAATTTGCTCAGAAGCTGACTTTTAAGGATATAATATTTTGTCCATTTCCAAGTCTGTATTCTTGAAAGGTGAACGTGTTTGAACTATTTATAAAATCAGCATTCTGAGTTTAGTAAGTCACCTTGAATCCTTGGTTTCTCATCATATTATCTAATTACAAGTAGTTCACTGCATCATTTGTGGGATTCAGATGTCCCAACACTGCATCTAAGTTTTGGGATAGCAAGAATCCCCCAGTATATCTACATCCCAGTTCTTCATGACAGTTGCATCAGATGATCACACTCTCTTGTTACAGAAGGAAGCTGCTGAAATACGGTCTGAGAAGCCATATTTCCATTAGCGATAGTTACTGTCCTGTATAAGGAATTGTCTGGGCCAGCTGCTTATAGATAATCAACACTGATGACCACAACTGCTCTGTGAAGTGATCAGTGACAAACACATGTCCCAGTCATGGGTAGTCTTTTGGAATACATCAGGAGAGATTTAGTTAGGGTTACTTAAAGTCCTTTGAGGCACACACTAAAGCAAAGAGCTGTGAAGCAAAACAGCTGAAGCCCCTACCTGCTCATTCTGCCCCTTTGTTGAAGGTTACTGCCATCATAGAAAAAGCTGACAGCAGTGAATCTGCACTTGTATTTCAAGAGTTGCCATTCACAGGCTGATTTATGAGGGCAAACTCTACAGCTGAGTATGGATTGATAACTTGAGTAGCTGAAGTATTGACTGTTGTAATCAGTAACACCTTAAACCATTGCAGCTAAATCCAGGAGTGACTTAGCTTCATAAAGCTTAAAGCTATAATTTTGAAATTTATTACACACTATGCCCCTGAAATTGTCTTATGAAACTGGAATAATGTGAAGCTAGGCATTCACACAATGTCAGATTTCCAAATTAAAAGGATTTCAACTTTTAAAATTCATCATCTTAACATTGTATTACTATAAAATGGTGCTTATAAGAAAAATTGCAGAAAAGAACAAGAAGAATGAGCAGAGTTCTTGAAAACACGACCTCTGAAGAAAGGATAGGATTTGAAGAAAAAAAATGACTGGAAGGGATATAAAATAGCACTCTTTGATATGCAAAAAGCAGTTGCAAAGAGGAAAGGAATAATCTGTTCTCTGTGTCAGCCTTGGATAGAACAAGAAGTAATGGTCTTAAATTAGAGCAAAGGAAATTTAGATTATGTATTAGGAAAAGGTTTTCAAACATAAATCATGGAAAAGGTCTGTCTAGGGAGACTGTGGAATTATCATTAGTAGAAGTTTTTTAGAACAGCCCGGGCAGGCAACTTTCAAGGCTGAATAAGGTGGAGGAGATCCTGTCCTAGGAAATTATGATAAATTCTGGAATTTTCTTCAAGACCTATTTTCTTTGATGCTGGAATGTCTAATACATCACATGAACTTAAGTACAATTTAACAGAAAAAAGCCAAAACAGTGTCCAAACAATGCAGGACATACTGTTTTACTGACCAACAGGTTATACTGAGACTCTTACTACTATGCTGTGAAATGAATGACTTGTTAATAGCTGTGCCTTATTTAGCTGGGGAACAAATGGAATGATTCAGAAATAACCAAAGTGCTAGATTCTCGCTTTTTAATGTTTCTTTTAACTCTTTTCTGTATTTATTGGATTGTCATGGCTTATGAAAGAAAATGCCCTCTCCACCTCCCTTTCTGATTAGCCCTTAGATACCAGCACTTTACATAACTTGTGTACAAGGGCTTCCACTACTTCGGTTATCCAAATAATTTCTCAGTGGTATGCAAATACTACCTCAGCTGCCCAACATGTCATCTTATGTTTACGAGCGATCTAGCATGGGGCTGGGGTCTGATCTATCAGTACTGATGTTACTTAAGCAAATTAAGACTAGGAATTTCTGGTTACAGTCACAATCTAGACCTGAGAATGTTAAAAATATTCTGTTTACATTTGTCAGGTATGGGTGGTCATTTGTCTCATGAAAATTTACTCTGAAAGAGCTCTTCTCTTCCTCTGTGGGATTTTACCAGTTTATATCCACGTTGTGTTGTATACCAGATCTGTCTGGTGAAGTCTAAGACATGCCAATAGCCAGCAACAAAAGCTGCCCTTCACAATGTGTTACAGGAGAGGGTCTTACTGTGGTAATAGTTAACACTGAACATTTCACTATGAGGTTATAAAGATAACCTCATAATTTAGCTCAAATACTGTAAAGGTTAATGGTTTATTAGGATAATGAGCTCCACTAAAGGTCATATCAGGTAAACTCATAAAAGCAAACAAAATAGAATTATAGAACGACAGAAGCATTGAGGTCAGGTGCCTCTGAAGATCACCTGGTCCACCCCCTTTGCTTAAAATAAGGTCACCCAGAGCAGGTTGCTCTGGACTGTGCACTTTGGGTTTTCTAAGGACAGGCTCAACAGCCACTCTAGGCATCTATTCCCCTCATGTGTGCTGAGTCACACTGTAAAGAAGTTTGCTGTTTTGATATATAGGTGGATTTTTCTGTATTTCTGTCTGTGACTGTTGCCACTTGTCCTTGAACCCTGAGAAGATTTGGATCTGTCTTACTTAGCCCTCCCGTTAGGTACTTGTACATATTGATAAAATTCATCCTGAGCTCTCTTTTCCATGCTGAAGTGTCCCAGTTCTCACAACCTCTCATTGTCAGATGCTACAATCACTTTATCATCTCCATTGCTCTTTGCTGGAGCATTATGTCATATAATCATAGAATGGATAGGGATGGAAGGGACCTTAAGATCATCTAGTTCCAACCGCCCCTGCCATGGGCAGGGACACCTCCCACACCAGGTTGCTCAAAACCCTGTTCAACCTGGTCTTGAACTTCCAGGCCAACTTCAAGGGATGGGGCATTCACAGCTTCTTTGGGCAACCTGTTCCAGTGCCTCACCACTCTCATGGTAAAGAACTTCTTCCTTGTATCTGGCCTAAATCTCCCCTGTTTAAGTTTGAACCCATTACCCCTTGTCCTATCACTACAATCCCCGATAAAGAGTCCCTCTCCAGGGAGCCCTGGATTAGAAACAGCACGCTATGTGTTCAGCAAAGAGTACGGCAAATGACTCATTTCCAAAGTATTCTCCAAACCACAGCAGTTTCTGCCACAGTCGAGGCATCTTGGTAGAGAGCTGCATCTCAGACGTGAACTGAAAACACGTGTAACAGCCATTGTCTGCTAGACCATGCATCAACAGAGCTGCTGCCAGCAGCAGGAACTGGTGGATACACTGTTTGGGGAAATAAAGGGCAAACAGGAGAGCCAGCTTTGGAATTTGGATGACTGATATGGGTGACTGACTCGGCCTAAGGACAAAATGCCAGAGGCTTTTTTTAGCTGATGATTCTGAATGCAGGGAGGCAAGTCTCTCCCTCCAATCTGACTTGCCCTTTTCCTCTCAGTCTTTGTCATTTCTGGGTAATTTAAGAAGCTTCCCACTCAGATCCTCTGTCAGCTAGTGAAAAGTTACCATCTGCCCTGTAGAAGAACTTGGAAATCTGATGGAAAATCCCCTGAATGTCAAGCTGTGTACAGAGTCTGCATTGCAATGTTTATCTGAGAGATTCAGTCATTTCTGAGGATACAGACCTTCAGGGTTGTTGTATTTTCCACCTTTTGTATTATTTTCACCTGCATGCACAACCACTTCACATTCAAAGGTTTGTCTCTTCCTGTCCTCTCCCCTCAACTCCACTATACATTTTAATGTTGATATCAGCCGCATATGCAGGTGATGTAATTTTTCATTTCTCATTAGTGTTAATGGAACCACAAAACTGCCAGTACTGTTTCTGCCACCAGAACCCAGAGCTGCTTATCCTGGAAACATCTGTGGACAGGTAAGGGCAAATGTAAAGCTGCTCAAGGGCAGACGAGTTGGACTATGAAGTTCCAGCCAGTTTTATACATAAGACTTTCAGCCTTGGATCACCACTGGGCTTGAAGCAGCAAAATCAGTAAGTAGATAATAAAAAAATACATATATTAATGAAATGGAATTACATGACTTTGGTGTGAAATGCATTGAAGAGGCTGCACAACTAATTGACAATATGTACTATCACATCACTCTTAATAATATCTCTGTATTAGCATTACTTTTTTTTGTCTGTAATTCAGACTTCGTCATGTTCTTTAAACTTAAAGAAAAATGCTTACATGAAGTATTTTTGCCTGAAAAGATGCTATTGTGCATAAACAATCATCTAAAAAAATCACAAGGAACTTAGTGTATGGATTTAGTGCATCTATGTGGCAGCACAATGACGTGATAGATTATAATGGTTCTACGGTAAATAATACAGCTTAAAATTATACTTTAAAAACAATGTAGCTGTCTCAGTTCACTGAGTGTTTAAAATTATCCCATCTCTCATTTACTTCCATCAAACGTGTTTTTCTTCTTTTGAGTTCAGCAGTCAGTATTACTGACTTCCCTTCTGAATATACTGTTTAAAAATGGTTCCCTTGTCAGTAAGTATAACAGGTATTTCAAAAAAGAGTCTCACTTCGTGAATGTTAGCGTGTTATACCGTGAAAATATAAAAAAAAAAACAGGAATTTTCTATCAAAAAGTGATATTAAAAATATCCAAGGTTATCTCTAGCACCATACTGTGATTCCAATGACACCAGTTCTATCTATTGGATAAACTTAATCTATTTATGGACAGCCCAGAAGAAAAACAGATTGTGAAGTTACAGCAGACATGGAAAGTTTTGAAAATGTTCCATAAGTAATTGTGGCCCATTGACCTACCTCAAAGGTGAGGGCTTATATCTATATCTGTTTGTACAGCTGATGGGGCTGGTCCTGCTTATGCTGCTGGTCAGCCGTACATGCTGATATGTCCCATTACACTGCAACATGAGATCTCATGGAATGACTTTTTTCTGTCAGGACTCCCTTCAGATTAAGGATGCCGTCAATTTCCAGGCAGCAGAAGTGGAACACTTGGTGGAGATGCGTTATTGCTTATTAAATCATACTCATCCCACAAAATATCTAGTGCTCTAGAGAAGCACTCATGTTCTTATGCAATGTAGAAAAGTGAAGCTTACCAGTGCTGCTGGAACCAGGAGCCCTAGATTATGCTGTCCTGTAGGAAGTCCTCTCTCAGATACTTGTTTTCTCTAAAACAATTGCTCTTGAACATCACCTATTTTTGTGACAGGGAGAAGTACCTTGTAGCAACCATGTGAAGTTTTAAGTGCAAATAACGTGCAAATATACAGAGTTCCAACACTGGGATTTATTTTTGCTACTTGCAAGACTTGCTAAGTACAGAGCTCTCTTTGTGAGCAATTGTGGAACAATTGTAATCAGTTTTGGAGCTCAGACACAAAATGAGTATTACCGGTTTGATTAAACTTTTCTGAAAAAAATAATTCTAGTAAAGGTTTTATGTTGTGTTATAGAGTTAAAAGGCCATTGGATGTAATGCTGGTCATGGGTAAAATGTGAGGTAATTGTACAGGTTTTATTCCTTAATATTTTTTTTTCAGAGATATTTAACATTCTTGCTCATTCGAAGTTATTTATGTTTTAAACCAACCACATTTTTGCCAGACTAATTCAAGCAATAAAATCTGCCTCTATTTTTATGGTAAATCAATGCTTGCAATAGTAAATAAAAACAAGTCACCTACCACAGTATGTATTACTATGGTAGAAATGGTAGAAATACATTCTATCTCTCCATCATGAATCTTTAGAATTAAACTCTTTCCTATTTGTTAAATATTTACATTAAAAATAGATTAATTTTACTGCCTTTCTTTTTAATTTTTGTATTATAAGTTGCGTACAAACCCAGCATATACACCAGCAAGAAAAACGTTGACATTGTGGTACACTAATAGAGTAAAACTACTGTAATCAATTTATATCATAGTAGCAAGATGTGTTTATTATTGGCATACTCACAGGTGCTACTGTATGCTGGTCTCTGTGATAATTCCTCCTGCAGAAACAGTTTTTCAAGATGTTGTAACTCAACTATAGAACTCCATTGTGGTTTAAAATTTGGCATAAAAATCATAGATTATGTCTTATAAGAAAAAATCATTTCAAAATCTTAGAAGAATCCTGTCTTTAAAAAAGTGGTGCATGTTGGGGTGTTTGGTTTGAGAGGTTTTGGGTTTTGATTTTGCTTGAAAAAATAAATGGTGCAATCAGAAGAATTTCCATGGTGATAAATATTTCTATTCTCCAAAGCATTAAAAGAATATTAATATGAACAAATGAAACTCAGCATCATGTAGTTTCCTATTACTGACAAGGAACTGTAGATTTGGCAGGGTGGTTTGTATTCTGCAAATTAATTTCTCAGCTATAACTTCACAGTCTGTTATAGCCTGCTCCCATTTTTCTAATAGTATACAGAAGGCTAAATAGAAACTTTTGCTACAACATCTTGGTTTTCTCTAAGTTACATTTGAACAACATTTTCATCCTCATGAACCAATTTCTGATGCTATTACATTGCATATTATGGAACCTTTGTTATGGGATACAACATAAAGCACAGTGTACTCAAAGCAAGAAAGTCAGAGGTCCAAGAGCACAAGCACTGGGATATTATTTGCACTTTGGGGGCAAATACTTCAAATAGAATAGACTATTGATTTATTCTACATTCCATGCTTGTCAAATCTAAAACTGTGATTCTCAAATTGTTTTGTGGTTGCTGCTCTTGTTTTCTTATGTTCCCTTTTTGAGAGATGTAAAAAGCTTTCCAGACTTATTTTTTGTATCTGCTGTTTCCTTGGTATTAGATTTAGTTTGCAATTATTTGGTGACCTTTTCCTCTCACTTAGGCCTCTTTGTTAACTAAATCTTTAAATACATCTATTTATTGACTCCTTGAGACCCTCTGTCTTTCTCATGTTTGTTCATCTACTGTACTGCCTTATCCTCTGCAGAACTGTGAGATTAGAGAACCTGTTCTTCAAACACTATAGCTTCATACTGTACCAGGATCTTGATGTTCAGGTTCTTTTTTAATTTATTTTCTTTTTGTTGTTACCTTTGTCAGTTTTATACCTTTGCACATATCTCCACCTACTTTCTGCATATTTTTCAGACATCCTATTATTCTGGCCTCCATTGTCCTCCACTGTTTTTGCTTAGCAAAGGGAATCTAGGTAGCTTGAATTCCATCCTAAAAGGTGATGGAAAATCTAAATCATGTATCTTCCTTCTGCATGACTACAAAAATATCTCTTTTAAGAGACATTTTGCAAATTACTTCCAGTGATTGTTTAGAATAAAGGCAGGGTTTGGTAGATGGGCTTCTTTCTATTTTAAAGCAGGTCGCATTTACGCAATTTGTTCTTAGTTCTTACCTAGTTAGATGCATTTAATAATCACCTAATATCATCACAACCTGTCTGTTTCTACAGGAAAAAGCCCTTTTCTTTACCCACAGCAGGTTCATTTAACCTCAGTGTGATAGCTTAAGGCTGACGCACTGTTAGCTGCCACAAATCAATCAGATGTGGTTATGTTGCATTAAAGTGACTGTGATGTTTTTAGCATAGAAAAAAAAAATGACTTGGTATAATGCCATGAAATGCTAATCGTTGACAGCCTGACCCAACATTAAAATGTGAAAAACCCCTGATGTACATTCATGTCGGTTTCAGGTATTGTTTATGTTTTTTCAAGAAACCATCCTGTAGGAATGACATAGATGTATAGAATATTAACAGTGTCTCTGTAGTATGGAAGTTAGTTTTGTTGCCATAGAGGCAGAAGTAATTTTTGTAGCTCCTCGTTTGTTACTGAGAAAGGGTGAGTTAAAACGTGGCCAAGGATGGGCTCAGTCACCAAAGAGCAAAGGGAGAGAGATTTGAAGAGATGCAGCTCCCAACCCCAAAATATAGTGGTGAGCCTGACTGGAGTGTGCATCCAGCTGTCCCTGAGGAGAAGTGGCCTGGCCATCCCCAAACTCCCAGCACAGAGCCAGCATGACTGGAGATACTGAGAGACCGAGGCCAGGGGTGACCAAGGGATTGGTCCAGTTGCATGTGCTTCTGTGAGCTTCAGGAGCCGCAGTCCCTGAAGATCCTTTGTAGTGGCCAGCTAGGTACTCAGGTCTGGCATAAGGGTAATTTTGCATGTGTGTGAGTGTGTCTGAGTGAGGGTATTCCCCTGAATTCTGCTCTTTTGACTCCTACTTCAATCAGCTGTTCTCAATAAAACTGACTGTGGTTTGTATTAAACTAACTGTAGGTCACATGTACAGTGGAGATGAAGAACTCTCACACAAGTATAGATTCATTCTTGTAGTATGCAATAACTTCTGGCATTCAGTATTGTGGCATGGATATAAATATATATTCATATTTGCATATATGCACATATGAATAGACTTTTACTTATTTACCTATATATACACAAATAATATGTGAACATAAAGGCATACTCAGGCATCTAAGTTCTATGCGTGAACAGCATAAGCCAGGGGTTGGACATTTTCAAAGTCTCCCTGAGGAAGAATTTAGGACAGATTTTCATGTGCTGAAATACAGCATGTGTACACTGCAGTCTGTTAATACAGGGAATTTTTCTTTTTTAAAAGTAGAATGTCAAAATATTGCTGGAAGTACATCAGGGACCTTTTTAAATTTTTCTTATTTTTAATTGCTTCTAATATTTTGTGATTTTTCAGTTTCTTCTAGGATTTGCAAATGAGAATGTCTACGACAAATAATTGTTTCCTGATTATGCAGTGATTGTACTTCCTGCTATTCTATTCTCTACATCCATTTGCTTTTTTTTCATTTTGACAGCTCTTTGTGATTCACTGTCTTTTCTATAGCACTGCTGACAGCAAACTAGTAAAAACTACTGCCTGGCTTGCTAACTGGCACACAATTTTTGTTCTGCTTAGGTTGGGATTTGCTGTCAGTTTGGCCTATTCATTTATCCTTGAGACATGCTTCTCTCACACAATCTCTTCTGCTCAGTAAACACTATTTCTTTGGAGCTCAGTTAAGAAGTGATGGGCAGCTGCCTTTTTCTTAGGAGCTGGTGATGCTCCCCTTATCACTGGACAATGAGGTGACATCTTTTGTTCAGAACCATCTGTGACAAACTGCAGCAGAATATCCTGGGTAGGCAAGAAGTGCTCGGATGCTTAACATTGCTCTTCTGTCTGCATCATGAATGCGAATGAAAGGGAGGACAAAGCCCTACAAATCAGAGACAGAAGCTTCTACACAGGAATAATGTGGGATTCCTTTTATTTATTTTTTCTGCTGAAAAAATAGTTTCTCTGTAAGAGAAAAGCTGGGATAAATGTCATGATGCAATGTCATGACCTCACTTCTGTTAAAAACCAGGAGAAATGACAAATGTCAGATGCATGAAAATTATTTTTAGTAAATATGTTATATCCTATGAAATGAAGCTAGGGGAGTGGCATTGATCTTGATGTTGAATTGCAAAGCAAACATGTTAAAACTGTCAGCCATGAGAAAAAAGGCAGCTGCACATACATCTGTGAATTTATTTTTGTATCCACAAATATTCTCTTGTCTGAACAAAAAAAAAAAAAAATGAAAGTTTAGTTAGATCCAAAGCAGAAGGAAATCCCAACAGAATTTCCATTTACTTCAATGAGAAATCATTTTTGTAGGGTTTTTTTTAATTTTAATTTTAATTTTTTTTATTTTTTTTTTGTCTGAAGGTTGGGTAATACAGCCAGCCACAACTAATGAAAACTTGAGGTTACTGCTTATAAGATGTGTTGGAAAGAGATGCAGAAAGCAGGGCTAAAAACCAGCTGTGAAAATATAGCCTGTGCACAGGTTTGGAGGAATCACCCAAGAAAAGGCTTAATTGAATGACAACCCTGTTTTCACTTATTTTAAGTCAGACTTCGAGGTGTTTGAAGAGTTTCAGTTCATTTTGAAGCAGCTGGCACACTCACAGCTAGTTTCTGAAGCATCTGCTAAAGATGAATCCTGAAATCTGTAGCACTAACTGCCTCAGAAACCTCCAGATCTTCCACTGGAGCCACTTCTCCTAGAATCTATATATGCATCCTTAGCTTGAAGTTGTCTCCTTATCCTCATCCTGTTCCAGGGCCTACTGCTGTGCTATTGCCTCCTTCTTCTCATGTGGGTCATTGCTAGTCTGGGTAAACAATCTGCAACTATTTCAGACAGAATGATCTCAAGAAACTTCTGGATGATGAAAGTACCTTCTTTTCCTTGTTTTTTGTTTTTCCAAAGGCATAAATCTTAAAAGCTTCTTATTAAAAAATGGAATTTTGAAAATTGAAGAAATCAAAGCAGTTGAGAAGAAAAGCGTATACCTAGAGAGTTCAGATTCATGATATTCAGGAGTTTTTGCACACAGAATTTAATTTTAACTGCATGTAAGAAAAGTGTGAACATGTGTATATGTTTCCAAGAAAATAGCCCCCAGAATAAGTTGCAGAAGAATGAATACCTATCTAGTTTTTTTCTTGTTTTGTTTAATGTCATTGAGAGACTTTTTTATTGCTGATCTTTCCCACCAACAAGCTCTAAGGTTAAATAAGAGCAGCAATATGAATTATTATAAGACTGCACAAGAAAAGTTTGAGTAGTGTACTCTGAATTTGTTAAATATTGTCAAGCTCTCAGATGAAATATCTTTTGACAAGTTATCCATCAAATTAGATTATATATGGAGAAGGATTGAATGGAGTATCTTTTAAGATACCACAATAGATTGTTTTCTATTCATAAAATGATGGAAAACTAAAGACAAATTCCAGAGCAATTTTTTAATAAAGAGTAGCTTTTTTATTTTTAATAGGCTTTTATAAAAATTAATCATCATAGTATGTATATGAAAATAATTTTTCTTTGGAATTTTTTTAATACCATAAAGCTGTATAGGAAAATACTTTTGGCAATAGTCATAACAGAGACTGAATAACTAAATTTGAAAATTTCTTAAGAAAACTGACTCAGAGAATAGTAAATGAAAAAGAATGTATTAATCAATGTGCAGAAGTCAGACAAGATTTCCCTGAGGGCTCTCAGAAAAATTTAAAAACATATACTAACACAGAAAAAAAAAAATAAATTCTTATTTTCTGTCACTTTGGTGAGAGAATCACAGTGACTCAGTAAGCATTAACTGTTATTAGATCAGTTAATTATAAAAATAGATTTATGAAAAAATATTTATCAAGGCATTAGGTAAGATCTACTTCACTATGGTCTGTTCCATCTGTAATGATCCACATTGGGGATTTTTGCTCAGGGTACCAGAGTCAGAGGCACAATTATGGATGTCCTTGGATCTGACTGGCATGCACCAAAATGACGTTTTACTAGCTCTGAACACCAACGAGTGGGGAAGACCATGACTGTGATGTGTAGAAGGAAGAGTATAGCTAGAATATAGGTACTTAAAGTACACTACAGTGTGTAGAACTGATGTGCGCAGCAGCTTGTGTTCCCATTTGATCCTGCTACCAGCTAAAAGCAGTGGCTCATTCAAGTGTACTTGAGAAATGCATTTAGAATTTGAGAGCAGAGGAATACATGAAGCTCAGCTACATACTGAACAGGTTTAGAAGATTCCCATAAAATATTAACTCTTGCATCCAAGGGTTCAGCCTCACATGACACGTAATCAACACCTTGTTCTCTCTTGCAGAAGTTAATCTATTCACCTTTCTAGAGCACACTTAACAGCTCACACTTTTCAGTAGCCTGCTTTTAGCTTTGTTCTTTCCTCACTGCAGCTTTTCACACTCCTACAAAACTGACCTGCTAAAATAGCTCCTTCCAGCAGGAAAAGCCTTTTCGTGGGTCTTGCTATCATAAATTCAGTGAAATAATTTTCTCTCCAGTTTGTAAAGATCTCTCTCTTGGACAAACACATTCCTGCTCCAACTAGCTTTCACCTCTTGCAGCATCCTTGAAGAAATATTTAATATGCACTTATGTGCAAAAATGAATAAATAATTCTGCGTAAAGGAAGTGACCATACTGGCAAAGGTGAAGAGATTGAAATACGAATGTAACTACACACTCTTTTGAGTACTATTAATGTAAATACCGTTTCTATTTATATTAACCAATTCACAAAGTTTAGTTAAAGGTTTGTGAACCCCATTAAAACCAGATAAATAAAACCTCCTGGTCTGAGTTTTCAACCACAGCTTTTACTCAGAGGATAGCAATTCCCAAAGGGTGACCTTAATCACCTGACAGTGATGTACTGTATCATGTTCAGTTGTTTACTTATCCGTTTCTGAAACTGATAGATCAGATACAGGAGCTTGTTTATCATGTTCAACTCCTTGTCTGTTTGATTCAGTGAAAGTTTTATCAGATTTAACATGCTATGTATTTATCAGGTGATATGTGTGTTTAATGTGCAATGCAATAGATAACGATAGTGCTGTGAGGGCAGAGAATCTGTCAGTGTTTCCATTATAAACCCCATTTGCCAGAGTTTATCACTGAGCCACAGCTCACTGGTTGTCAGCTCAAATGCACTTTTAAAAATAAAATCATATTTATATTGGTTTGGCTATTTTGTATTGAGAGAGCTGGTCTTAGGCATGCCTATTGTTTTAGAGGTTTTGCACTTAATACAGAAAAAATGACTTCTAAAAGCAAGCAGAAGTGTTCTGTTCCACACTTCTATGCACAGAACTTGCAATATCGTTAGTGGGTGTTAGGCCCATTTCTCATTTGATAGATCTACATCTCTATATCTTCACTAATGTGCAACACAGCTCTTTTAGTTTAAACATAGATAAACAAAATGCTTTTGAGATATTTCATGCTTCTGGAGTAAGCTGAGGCTTGAATAAGAAACAAAATAAATTATGTTTTATTTAAATTAAGTGAATAGACTCTTTCCAACCAAAATTTCTGCTAATATAACAACAGGGTCTTTCTGCTTGAGAGAGGGCTGTCAAGAAATTCTTACAGTGAAAGAGAAGTACTTTGGTTTGTTAGCCTGCATTCCTGCATGGTGTGTGACTGCTTGCGGATGCTTTCCTCAACTTCCTCAGGAAGTTACTGTTCTCAGAGTTCCCTAAGCTGATACATGTTTTTTATACATTATATAGTTATGTAACAGGGTTCAAAGGGAAATACGTGCATTGAAGGGATACAAAGAACATATATAGATGCATGAAATGTTGTCAACTGCAAGATGGCAGTTCAGAATATTCATTAAAAAACCCAGTTCCGTGAACACTCGGAATAGCTAAAATATACCAGCTGCAGAGTAAATGGGTTAGTTGGTCATGAATTCCATGATTGAAGGTGCGAAACATCATCCCCAAAATCAGAATATGAGCAACTGGCACCAATGGGTGTATTTCTTGCCCTATGAAAAAGAGAGCATGGCAGGTTTAATGTACAATATACCCTAATCTTGCTGCATGAAATGTCAACTTAAACATAGCAATACCATTCACAGAATGGAAGGAAGAGTGGGGTTGTAACCTAACTTCTACTTCTGAACTGCAGAGTGCTTTATAAATAGGTAAGTAAATAGATTAAAAACTTAGTTCAAGGACCTGGCTTTCAAGCTAGAAAAAGAAATCTGGCATTGTGGACATTCAGAAGTGTTTAGAGTCTGGACTGAAATATAAAACCCTTTTGTATTTCACTTCATCTCACTTTCTCAGATGTAAAAGTCATGTTGGCATCAATCTTCCATCTATGATAGGTAGCAAGGTGGTTTTGAAGCTTGGCTATACCTTGTAACCTTTTCTGTGCAGGCTTGCATTACTGGACTCACAAATCTGTGCACATTAGGTTGGAAAGAGCCAACTGACTCAGGTACAACTGTGGTTTCTACCACCAGCATAGTGCTTCAGTGCCATGCTAACTTTAATTTTTTTCTGCTTGCAAGAATATCATGAGGAAGTAATTGTCAGGGATTTGTTTTTCCCATTGTGAAAAGGAGAGTTGTAATTTCAAACAGATGGCAACATACTGTCTTCACTGAAGTGAGACTAGGTCTTCATCAAACTGCCTCTTTTACAGACTTATGGTAAAACTATATACATCTTTTTACCTGCTTACTGACCTCTACTGACCTCTACAATGTCTACATTTGTAAAATGAGTTTTTCTTTCCAATCCCCATTTCTCTCCATCAGATAGAAAGGGACGTAAGCCTTTCAACTTCAAGGAGAGCAGGATTTAAGCCTAAGAGACTTGTACATATTAAAAAAAAAAAATTAAGTGCTATCTAGTGCAAGTCTTGTTCTAACAACTTTATCACAAAACCATCCTTGCAAAATTTTTTAGTTTGATTCACAGCAGTGGAGAATCAGGCCATGTAAGTGCAAACTATTGCTGCATTTTAATGTGCTTTCACTAAATGGAAGGCTTTGCCATGACTTTAACGCTCTGATGAAAGCTCTTTTTTACAGCTAATGTCTGTGCCATTTCGCACAATGTTATAAATATTTATTGTGAGCAAAATATCTCTTCAGCATTCTCAGCAAGTGTTCACAAACAGCATCCATATAGTATTTTCAATATTTTATGTTAATATTTGAGTTAGTGTTATAATGTCAGCAGGAGCTCTGAGGTTGGTATGATGGAAATCGAAAACTGCTATCAGCGTTAACACTGCATTCCTGCTGTCTCTTCAATAGCTCATGACAAATGTCAATGCTAATCTTACCCTGCTGATATGAAAAATGCCCCCAAAACAAACTGTAATACAGAAGCTATTTGAAAACAAAAATAAAGTGGTAGAAGTCTTGAGTATTTAAATCAGAAGCAGAAGCACATGCTTATGAATAATGCCATTTCAAAGGAAGGTAGAGTGCCTTATATCTGCATACTCATTGGATGTCAGGAAAGAATATAATAAACAAAAAGTTCTGTTTGTGCTGCTGGTTTAATCAGTTATTAGTTGGAACATTGTGGAAATATTTTTCATGAAATGGAGAATGTGATGGGAATGCAAATCAGTCTTGCTCTGGAAAAAAAAAAAAGCAGCAGCTTGTTGTGAAGTGTTGCTAGTGCAAAACCGCTGCATTCTTGAAGACACGAAATGTATCGATTCAAAGAAGTATTGAAGGGTGACTTTTTTTGGCTATCTCCACTAGAATCCTGTTACCAGATGGGAAACACAGTGATTTGATCAACTCAGTGTTCCTTGTTGGAAAAATTGAACTTTGTTTTCCTAAAGCTGCCTGCACCTTTTCAGACATAAATAAACAAGACTAGACTAAGTTCTGCATCACTCTACTCTGTGCTTGACTGAGAGCAGGCATGGAAGAGCAAAACCATACAGAATGCAAAGACCACAAAATAGCTTAAATGCAATTTTATGTCACTTTTCTGAGTGGCAGTATGAAAGTATTTTGGATGGTTGACCCATCTGCAAGCTAGATTGCTTAACAATGAGAATTAAACCTCACAGCAGGAGGTACCTGCTGTAAGTACTACATATGTCTGAATGAAACTTGGATGAAAAGTGATCCCAGTCAGTTTCTGGAGTTGAGAGTTGGCAAGACTGCCTGGGTGCTAAGCATGGCTGGGGGCCTCATCTGCCCTGGCACTGCAGATTCTTCATGAGGTTGTTTTGGACTCTGAAGTTCATATTTGGTATAAATTAAATTGTGTCTGTGTTGGAAAACATTAAAGTCTGACAGGGCTTCAAAAGAATATGGCTCTAACGCTGACATCATCCACTTCAAAGAATAATTCCTCTTCCTGTGCCATACGGTGCAAATGAATTTCTTCCTCAGCTGTGAGGGCTAGCTCCCTCTGGAGCTGGCTGGTCACATCCACACAACATAATTTGAATGTGATGGGTGTCATGATAAAATTAATGATTTTTTTCTTTTTTTTTTTTTTTTGCATTTACTGCAATAGTACTGGAAGTACTGCAGTAGACTGTTGCAACTCACTGCAGTAGTAGTGTACAGTATTTGTGGAAAACCCCGTTTTAAGTGGCACAATGGCCTGTCAGAAGGAGGGTATTGCATTGCAGAGCACAGTGCAAGCCAATCATGGTGTGATTTTATCCATACTGTGTAATATAAAGAGTGTCTTGAATGACCTATATTCAGATTTTGTCTAGGAGGAAAAAGAGGGAGAGAAATATCTTCCATACAGCATGGCAAATAGCTAATTTGACAATGTAGACAAAACACACAAAACCAGTATGATTCTCATCTTTCTTTGGGTTCCCTGGACAAGTTATCAGTAATTAATCTAAAACAAAATTTACAACGTGGAAAATTTGATATATATGAGCATGTTTTCCCCTTCTTCCACACTGGCAAGTTCAGCTGAGGGAGAATATTGATATCAGCCTTGTACTTGATAAAGAGGAGAACAAGAAACTAGTTGCTTCTTGGCAATTCCTTTCCACGGTTACGTTAACGTTCCCTAATTCCTCTTTGGAGTAAGCACATACTAACATACTACAACACTGAATCTTATAATCTGAACTCTGGGAAAAGTGTTTTCACACTCACATTTCATAGACACTACTTTCCAATGATGATGGTAAATTATGCTGTTCCAAGTGAAAAGCCAGAGGCTTTTCACTTGACTCTGTACATATTACTTGTTCCTTTTTTCTCAAAACTAGATTTTGTAATTGTGTAATAGAGGTGACGAAAAAAGAACTTAACAAGGGCCTCTGAGTGACTTTTTTGCTTGTTTGAGATACCCATCTTTCATAGCCAGATTTGGGTCAGTGAACCATGTATAAAAAAGTACTCAGAAATGAAAGTCACTATAGGTATCTTTTGAGTAGATCTTTACTTCAGAGTTAGCCTACATTCTTTTTTAGCAGTTACTCCCAGTTGCTGTCCTGTTCATGAGAACTCATTGTGATTCAAGTGCTACCTGACATGTCTAGGACTGGATAAGAGTCCACAAGGTGTTTCAGTCACCTTGTGGGTAACTGAAAACCTTGTGGCCTTGAAACCATCATTGAAATTTAGTCCTATTAGCCAGACTATACTGAAGTCCCAGCCTGAATTATGGAAGTGCAGATAGGCCTGCCATGATTTCTAGTATTAGATCAAGAACAGGAAAATAGATACATTCTCTTGCAATGAATGGAGAAAAATCACATAAAGAGTGGAGATTGTTCAACTTAAACAACTATGAACTGAACAACACAGATTAGGTATATGGCTATACCTCAGTGAAACAGTGCCTAAAGGAGAGGCCACATGCACAACATGTCTAGATCCTGATGTTTTTCTAACCCCATCATTTTCTTGTTGACTATCTGGAGGCAATCTGAATGACTGTACCTTGCATTTAACCAATACAGTAGGCACAGGGATGCTAAAGTTTTCTGGCCATGCCTGGGTACATTCCTGTAAGATCATAAAGTAGAAAACTATTTTGAGTAGAATAATTTGAGTCTTGAGTGAAGGCTAGATCTACTCTTCATAAATATCTGTATCTGGACACTGAGAGGTCTTTGCTCTGTGCCTGATGGTGTTTGGACAAGGCTGAGAGATGATAGGTGTTGCATTTTATAGTAAGTAAACATTTAGAGGTGTTATGGCCTACTTATATGTCTCTAAAATACATTTGACTCCCTCCTCGAATGATCTGGGCATGAAGCTATGCAGTAGACTAAGACTTACCTGCAGTGAATAGTTATATACATGGAAAACTATTCACTTTATCTCTTGATTCCCCAACTATCTGCTTTGCGAAGGAAGAAGAGGAATTTTGTCTAAACCCAATGAATAAACATGATCTGAGATAGACATTTCCATTTGTAATGTTCTCAGGAGCTCAGCATCAGCCACTGTGCCCTTTAAGAAGAAGTGCTGGCTCTTAAAGACCCATTAGCTAGGAGCGATACTCAAAGGCTGTGTAATAGAGATTAGTTGTCTGCAAGTTTTTGAGCTAGTTAGACCTCAGCATCTTCCGTTAAATTTTCAGTTTCCCTGAGCTGTTGGCTCCTAGCTGTCATTACAAAGGCCCAAATCCCTTGAATTCAGCCTGCAGAGCATGATCTATCTCTTTTAAAATAAATCTGTTACCTCTGTTACCTTCTAGTTCCATTAAGATCCCCATTCCTCTGTGTTTGGTATCGCACACACCTATTCCCTTTTCATTTTGAGTCCTATGCATGTGGGTAAGTATCATGTCTCTGTAGTTCCCTATAGGGTAGTTGAATCACATCTTTCATTTTGGTATCATGAAAACAATGTCATGAAAACTCACGCAATGCAATGAGAAAGTACATGAAACCCCAGTGAAATGCTCCACAGTAGTGTCTCTAAAAATTGGTAAGCACTGATATTATGTTCTTGTATTTTTCATAGACAGGAGATTAATTTGTGTGCTATAGGTCCATCTCAGTGAGTTTTTTTGTACTCTTATCTCTTCTCATCAAGAAGCCAGACTGCTCTTGTAGGTGCAACAATATATATTTAATTTACTCTGGTTGACATGGTTCATGGTATGAATAATGCTGAAATTCATAACAATAAGGGTGAAAGAGCTATTTGTGAGGATCAGCATGTAGAAAAAAATCATGAATTATTTGTGAGAACAACATTTGCTTGAGAGATATCCATTCAAAGTTCATATTTTTCCTGCAGGCTAAAAATTAAAAGGAAAGACTTTCTTGACATTTTGCAGTTTCAGAGCCACAGTTGTTTAGCTCCAGTTAAATGAAAATGTTATAAAGAGCTTGAACTTATATAGTCTATCGAATAGGAGCTAATCCATTAGCGATAATGAATAGTGTATTCTGGAAACTAGATGTTTATCAGCTCTTTTATAAACAGTCATGAATTAAGCCTAATACCACCTCTGAGGTAGATAAGTTTAGCCCCTTTTTCTGGGTGGGGATTGAAATGCTTGGGAGATGTGATTTGCCCAAGGCCACACTTGAAATAGCAGTAGAAGCCAGCACTATTAACTTCAAGAGCCTTTTAACTGCTACTTATTGCAAAAGATATATAAATGAATGCATTTAGATCTTGTATTTATGAAAAGGTAGCTAAATTTTACTTCTACTACATAACTGAGAACAAATGTTACATTTTCTTTTATTAAATTATAATAGCAATTGCAATAATGATATAATAATAATAATAGTCTTATCAATATCAATAGCAACAGCAATAATATCAGTAAAGTAATGGTTGATTACAATCATAATGAAAATTTCACATAAGATCTATTTCACTCAAGTGTAGATTCAGCTAAAATTCCTACCAGAAATGACACTGCCATCAAGGTCAGACAGTGAGATTATTCTAACCAGATTTGGAATGAAATATTTTGAGTGGGTTTTGAGCCAGCATAAATAAAAAAAAAAGTAATTTAAGCATATTGCTGTAGTTTAATGGAAAACCTTGAAAAGATCCAGTTATTTTAATTTTAAAGGACCAAAAAGATGTAAGTATTTACTTATAGCTTTCTACAGGGTCTTGACAATTGGTCTGAGGAGGCACAAGTAGTCATGAGCTTTAGAAAGAGCACCGCCTATTACAACTGTCCACTTTACTGTAGTTTGCATTAGGACAGGAATCATATTCAAGTGCTATTGTTTTCACTTATTACCAACATGAATACATTCTATGGAATAGGCATTTTTGCAAGTCTCCCTTTTTGCGACTGGGGAGGCTTTTTATTTTTTTAACATTTTAAGGATTTTAAGCATGCTTTTTCTGGCAAACTTTCTGGCACTATTTTCACAGAAAACAGCATCATGTTCAAGCTCAGGATTACCAGTCACAAACCGAGATAACCATGCAGATTTCTCAGGTTCTATTTATCCGGATTTCAAGGCTTCAGACAACCTATGAGGAACTAGATGATATTAAGGTCCTTTCCAATCCTAACTATTCTATGATTCTGTGTTTCTGGGAGTCACTAGGTGGTTTTGCTATGTCCATGTAAATTCCTAGCACTGTCAGTTTTACTGCTCACACATCATACAGTTAGTTCACTAAATTCAACACAGGTCAAAGACACTGGATCTCTTATGTATGTGATGCTGTCACATGTATTTTTCTCCAGGGAATACTGAATGGATGTAAGGTAGTTGTGCAGTCACTGCTTCCATATGTGGAATTTGCAGCTGGCATTTAGTTTCTTACTAGATAATTCAAGGCTTTGAACTTCATTTGGTCATAACTTTGTAAGTGATTGCTCTCCTATGACAGTTGTCATAGACTCGTCTGGTTGAGGAACAGTAACTTTTCTGTTGCTATAGGCTCCCTTTGTAATTAGTCAGGGGAGACAGGACAGTTAATCCAATTAATCCAAATTAATCCAAACTGTTAATCCAACTAATACAAAACAGTTAATCCAAACTAAATTAATCAATTTTGGATTTTGCAAACTTGGTTTTGCAGGTGCTCATTATTATAAGGAGAGTGGGAATCATTCCTTGTTGATTTGGGCTGAAAAATGTTTACAGAAGGTTGGGGAAAAAACAGGTCTGTAGAGAATGACTGGGTTAAAATCTGTGTCTTGATTGTTATGGATTTGCTCTTATCATTATTCTTAAAACTACTTCCATGGAATTCTTGAAAGAATTTTGCTTTAGGAGAGGACCCAGATTCAGATGCACTACATGTAATCCTCTCTATATAACCTTTTTGCCTACACTGCCTTTATAATTTGTGGGATAAAATTGTCAGTGTATGTTTCTTCTTACACATCAAGTGACTTTGGAATGCCATTAAATTTGCCAGACAAGTGCTTATTTTTCTCTACAGACTTTAAAAATATTTGCAAACTAAGTCATAAGTAGAGTTTAAATAAAATTTCTGATTTTAATCATATCAGTGTTGAAATCCATTGAAATCTCAAAGCAGACAACATGGTCATTGTACTATTATCTTTCTGAAAAGACAAATGTCCCTCCTAGGGTATTCCAAATTTTCAATGCTTACAAGTATTTTCCAAGTAATACAAAAGCAGATCAAATCTGCCTGGCTAATGTTTTATTACTTGCACTGTGTGTTTACTCACAATTTGTAAAAAAACAAACCCAAAACCACCAAGAAAACAAAATGAAAACAAAACAAACACAAACCCAATCTGCCTGAGCATGACAGGTTTAACTGATCTTTTAAGTCAATCTAACGAAACTGTAAATTTCTATGGCTTTAGGAAATCATTGGAACCTATGAGTTCTCTTGTGTACTGTAATTGAATGATGCCATGCTAAAAAATGCTTTCTAAATTCTTGTAAATCCAAGAAGTGCTTAAAATGGTTACCAAACCCAGCAATTAAAATACTGACATTGGCTTTGTATGTCTGAGTTAGTTCATGGTTTTGTGCTGGTCTTAACTGATTAGGGACCAAAACAGACTCTACATCATTTGGGCTGTGTTGCAAGAACAATTCTCTATGGTCTCATCTGAGCTGACACTTCTGAGGGAGGTGGAAGGGATAATATTTTTTTTTCCTTCAAAAGCTTCAATAAAACACCACAGTGTAATCACTTGCTTTAGAATATTACCTAGAAGGTTTATCTTTTGCTATAGAATATTTCTATAAGGAAACCCTACAGATTTGGTCATCATTCTGTTATAATTGTGATTAAAGATTAAACTTATTAAATGTGAGTCATTATGCTTAGATTTTCTTAAAAACGTATTGGTTAAATGTACATCCTCTTACTAACTGTATAATCAGCAGAAAAATAATGGTAGTATACTGTGTAATAAAGGCTTCCACACTAATTTTTATTTTTAGTTAGTCATAGATGAACTCTCAATGACATCATATTTGAAGATCAATAAAATCACATCAAAATATAATTACATCTGTGTCAGTTATGGAGAAACTAATTGAGAATTGATTGTGATGATTTCATTTTGACCTATGAAGTGAAGATAGGCTGAGAAAGTTGGAGCTGTTCAGCCTGGAGAAGAGAAGGCTGCATGGAGACCTCATAGCAGCTTTCCAGTATCTGAAGCAGGACTATAGGAATGCTGGGGCGTGACTATTCATTAGGGACTGTAGTGACAGGACAAGGGGTAACAAGTTAAAACTTAAATGAGCAAAGTTTAGATTGTATATAAGGAAGAAGTTCTTTACTGTAAGGGTGGTGAGGCACTGGAATGGGTTGCCAGGGAAGTTATGAGTGCTCCATCCCTTGTTGTATTCAGGGCCAGGTTGGACAGAGCCTTAGGTGACATGGTCTAGGGTGAGGCATGCAACCTGCCCATAGCAGGGGTGTTGGACCTAGATGATCTTAAGGTCCTTTCCAACCCTAACTATTCTATGATTCTAAATTATGCAACCAGTTTTACTGACTATGCAGTTAATCTAAATCCGAATCTTTATCTGTTGTGCACGTATATTGCTAATGTGTGTATACCAATAAATCCAACAGTTTTCCAACTCAATACTATCCATATCACACTAAGAAACTAGACCTTTTGAGATAAAAAAAAAAAGAATATTATAATTTAAAGTCCGAAAAAGTGTGAGGTAAAGGGAGATAATGACCCCCTGTCACCTTTATCCTACCCTGTTTCATTCTACAATTGTTACAAGATGTCATAAACCTTCACTGCTTATATATACACTCTACTTCAAACTTCTGAATATTTGACCAAAAAAGACATAATCTCTGCACTTTGCATTTTTTCCTTTTTTCAATTTTCATACTAAAATCCACAATCTTTTCATTATATGCTGAATATTCTGAATAATTTTCTATGGGATCTTTTCAGAAGTTTGTGGCACAGCTAGGTCTGGAGCTGTTAGAGAAGCATCACCTCCCACAGAAGTTCCAATGATCATGGAAGACAGAGGAATGCAGCATTGGCAGCTGGTCTAATACTGGGATGGATTATATCCCTTATACCTTTCATTTTTCTTTATGAAAATAATCATGTTTGAGAGTCACACTAAGTGGCCTTTCACCCTCTGCTCATCACATGTGCTGCATAGACTGGATCTCTTTCACTGCTTCAATCAATATGTAATTGATAGATGATCCTTTCCATGGACCACTGCTATGTGCTCTGTTCCTAGTAAATGTACATATCTAGAAAGAAACATAATGTATGGAGCCCTGAGATGACCTTATCTCTTCTATTTGACACCAGGAATATTTGGTGATTATGAGGATGACTCAAGTGCTTTTTAGTATGTTGTGTATTGAAATACGTTTAGAAAAAGTCTTTCATCACCAATCAGCCATCAATAAATCAGTGCTGTAGATTTTCTGCAAAATCAGAAATTAAGTAGGACCAGAGCAAGGCTTTCATTGAAACACTCACAAAGAGCATAGAAATTACAGATCCAAGAGCGCTAAAGTAAACTTTTTTTATATTAAGATTTATTTTTTGGAGTAGATTTTTACATGTTACTTCCATATAAGCTGCTTTGGTCCCTGAAAGTTACTAATTGTGACTTGAAAGTCAACTTAGAGTCATCCCTTCTTAAGCTGGTTATAAATATTTACTTCTTTGATGAGCTTCTCTGTAGGTGAGATTTTTTTGACACTATGAGTCTTTCTACTTTCAGGGTTGTAGAAACCTATACTTGGCTATGTTTTATATTTCCTGGCTTCTACTTAGAAAGTCAAAATTCCTCTGTCCTTGAATAGTTCTGGAGAATCGGGAAGTGTTACTCTGTAGCAATTGTTTGTAAGGGCTCATCGGTTGCCAAAGGTCTATATATGTGAAAAGAAAGCATGAGTAAGAAAGAAAGGTGTTTTGTCTTAGGCAGCAGTTTTCTCCTAGACTTTTGTTACACATGAATATACATTCATGCATAGACACAAACATTTAATGTCCTCCTACAGTCAATAGTTATGCACTTGTGCACTATTGACTCGCTCCACTGACTCCACTATTGACTTGCTCCACACACCCCTACCAAAGGAGTGGAGTTTTAGTTCTCTGAAAGATGGCAAAGAGTTCCCAAGGCGTGATGGTGTGCCCTGCACCCTGTGTCCTGTATCTTCCTTTTTTGAGGAAGAAGAGGATAACCTGCTCTATGCAGACATTCAGGTGTGACCATAAGAAGCTTTTGGTGAAAATGGTAAAAAAAAACCACCATCCCCTTGCTCCATGCTCTATCCCAAGATCTTCTACCCTCTTTAACCATCTTGTCCATTTGGCAGGTCTGGTAGATGGTATGAAAATGCAGGTGTGTTCCATATATCTTCTCAATCAACAGGAAATTTAAAGTTGTGTTTTATCTTTCACAATGCCATATTTCTCTAGGGGATGGATAGAAAATTTAGACAAACCCCTTCAGCAGAGAGCCTCTGCATATCATGCATGCAATCCACAAACCTAGAGTAGTGGATTGTCTCGATGTCACCCTATGACCATCAGGTAGTCTTGATAGCGGTCTCACTTCTTTCTGAATCTGGAGTGCCTTCCCTCTCCTCAAGCAGACTCATCTGAAACTTCTTTTTCAGATTTGGCAATGAAAAATCATAATTGCAACTTAGTAAGCAAATGTCTTTTTGCCTTCTGTCTTCTTTGCTGTCATTTTTCATTGCCTGCTGAGATCTTGATGACAATCTGGGTATCTTTCTCTCCAGCTGTAGCCATCCTGTTGGTGCTTCCATTTGAATGACTCTCAAGTATACTTTGCCTGAGGGATATAGATAACTAGCCTTAAGCAATGTTACTGCTTTTGGAAGCAGTGCTAGCTTATGTAGATACTGCTTCCTGAACCTGAATACCTCTTTCCAATTGCTGCTTTTTAATCTGTTAAGTTACCAATGTTTGTGTGGTGGACAAGATCGTGTGCTGAACCAGAATTATACAAATTATTATACAAAAAAATTTATTATTCAAGCAGTGATGTTTAAAATTGTTCTTGATAGATATATGTATATACACACATATACACACATATGTTTGCAATCGTGTCGTGTCTTTGAGAGGTTGCAAAGAAATAATGAAAGATCAAGAGAAGTGAGGGGCAGGGCTGATTATGAAGGGCCTATGACTGAACTACATATGAAAATACTGTCCTAATGGATACTAGGTTATTAAGTATCATTGAGTATAAAAAGAATACATTTACCAAAGTAACTGATGCAGAGAACCAAATAAATATCGTAACTCTCATATAGAAAAACTATCTATCTTAACATTAAATTCTTATGTGGGACTAAAAGGATATTGAAAAGGAAATGGATGAGAGTGTCAATAGTATAAAGTACTGTCATTAGAAGGTCTTATTTATTAGCCATTTCTTACAAGACCTGAAGAGTTTTTGTAGAATCCTGGTCCTACTTCTTCTGAACCCCTACATTTTACTAGCCCAAGTACTCTGAGCACACAAAGGGAAAGGATCACCTTTTTTCTGTGTGTTTTGCATACTGCAGATTAGAATTTGCTGCAGTTGATCAGTAACATAAAAAGCATCTGATATCCTTAGCAGTAAATTATAACACCAGAATGAGCAGTATTTTTGAATAAGTTTGTTTATATTCACATGAAGACAATGTGGAAAAAAAGAAAAAGTGGTGCCAACCCCTGTTGCTTCTCCCTGAATCAGTTACTATGCTTTTAAAGTCAGTTATGAAATACAATCTGCTTTCACTGTATGCCTCCAAGTACAGGTATATTCAGTTCTACTTTATTAGGCTTTACCCTTTGCCTTCAACCCAAATAAACAGAGTGGGGTGATATATAACCTCTTCTTTTATGTAGTTTTCCATAAGCACCATTTAGAATGATAGAGTCATAGGATGGTTAGGATTAGAAAGGTACCTTAAAGATCATCTAGTTCTAACCCCACTACCATGGGCAGGAACACCTTCCACTAGACTAGGTTGTTCAAAAGTCCGTCCAGCCTGGCCTTAAACACTGCCAGGGATGGGGCAGCTACCACTTCACTGTTGGCCTTGTTTTAGCTGGGATAGAGTTAATTTTCTTCCTAGCAGCATGTACAATGCTGTGTTTTGGCTTCAGTCGGAGAACAATGCTGATAGCACATGGATGTTTTAGTTGTTAAGTAGCACTTAGCTTGATCCAGTACCTTTCAGTCTCTTGTGCTCTGCCAGTGAGGAGGGGCACAAGAAGCCAGAAGGGACACATGACCCAAACTAGCCCAAGGGGTATGCCATACCACAGCACATCATGTCCAGTATATAAACTGAGAGGAGTTACCTGAAAGGCCCAGATCACTGATAGGGTCAGGTTGAGTATTTGTTGGTGGGTGGGGAGCAATTGTATTGTGCATCACTTGTGTTTATTGTGGTTTTTTTCCTTTTACTCTTTAGTTTTATATTCTCTCCTGTAGTTATTTCTCTTCTTGCTGCTAGTAGTAGTATACTGTACTATTAGCTATTAAACTGTTCTTATCTCAGCCCATGAGGTTTACATTCTTTTGATTCTCCTCCCCACCCTGCCCAGGAAGAGGGGAAGATGGGGGCAGAGTGAGAAGCTGTGTGGTGCTGAGTTACCAGCTGTGTCTAAACCACGACAACTGGGCAACCAGTTCCAGGGTCTCACCACCCTCACACTAAAGAATTTCTTCCTTACATCTAATCCAAATTCTCTCAGTTTAAGGCCATTCCCCCTTGTCCTTGTACTACACACCCTTGTAAAAAGTCCCACTCCAAGTTTCTTGTAGGACCATTTTATGTATAGGAAGGCTGTTGCAAGGTCTCCCAGAAACTTATCTTCGTTAGGCTAAACAAGCCAAACTCTCTCAGCCTGTCTTCATGGGAGAGGTGTTCCAGCCTTCCAGCATCTTTGTTGCCCTCCTTTGGACTTGCTTGAGTAGGTCCATGTTCCCCTTGTATTGGGACCCTATAGCTGAGCAAAGTATGCTAGGTGGGGGCTCATGAGAGTGGAGGAGAGGGGAGAATCACCTCCCTCGATCTCCTTGTGGTCAGCCAACACCCTCACATCCTTCTCCAGGGCTGCTCTCAAGCAGTTCCCTGCCCAGTCTGTATTTGTGCATGGGATTGCTCCGATTCAGGTGCAGGACTTTGCACTTGACCTTGTTGAATTTCATGAGGTTTGTGCTGGCACGCTACTCAAGCCTGTCCAGGTCCCTCTGGATAGCATCCCTTCTCTCCAGCATGTCAATCAAACCACACAGCTTGGTGTCATCAGCAAATTTTCAGAGGGTGCATTCGATTCCACTGTCCATGTTACTGACAAAAATACTAAACAGCAACAGTCCCAATAGCAGCCCCTGAGGAATGCCACTCACCACTGTTCTCTGCTTGGTCATTGAGACACTGACTGCAACTCTTTGAGTGCAACCATCTAGCCAAAAAGGAATTATAATTTTGGGGCAGAAATCTAGGTCTAGGAAAGTTCTAATCAGTATCCATGTTTACAGCTATCCCTCTAATAAAGGACCAAGAAAGAACCTTTAGCTATTAAAACTTAAACAGGGGAAATTTAGGTTGGGTATAAGGAAGAAGTTCTTTACTGTTAAGGTGGTGAGGCACTGGAATGGGTTGGCCAGAGAGGTTGTGATTTCTCCATCTCTGGCAGTGTTCAAGGCCAGATTGGACAGAGCCTTGAGTGTCATGGTTTAGTGTGAGGTGTCCCTGCCCATGGCAGGGGGGTTGGAGCTAGATGATCTTAAGGTCTTTTCCAACCCTAACTATTCTATGATTCTGTGATTTACTTAATGAAGGGAGTTTTATGGAACACTGGCTAGCAATCTCTAAAGCCTTAAGAACAATCTCTCAGAAAAATGAAATGCTCCAGTCTTAGCAGGGAGCCTTATGAACATGTGTCACGTTGCAGAATGACATTAAAATGTTCCTAAGTAGAATATTCAGATTTGGATTTGAACTTCAGGGTTCATATGCATTCCTCATTTCAATGGTATTTTCAAGTCATACAATATGCTGCTTTAGTTTTGCAAGCCTATTGCCTCACTTAGTTAACCTAGTATATTTGCTTCTTAATACAACGGCAACACAGAAGCTATTTATTATTGTAATGATTATTAATAATGGTATTACAGGTTATCCTAAAAATCTATCTCATTAATTACTTAATTAGAAAGCTAATACAGTCTCCAATGGTGGTTAACAGCTTACATAATAATTAACTAAGGCCCAGGAGCTCTGCTCTGGTTGCTCCGGCGGTGGCCAGTGTAGGGGGAGGGGAGGCTGAAGCGCAGAGCTCGGAGTGTAGAGAGTGCCTGCACTGGTCTGGTGAAGGGAGGGTGCACAATGGGCAGGGCTGCACTCGGTGCTCCCTGGTGGAGGCTCCCCTGCAGCAGGTGGCAGAGCTGCGGGATGCTGTCAGTAGGCTGCAAGATGTCAGGGAAGCTGAGAGGAAGCAGGAATATTTGCTCCAGGCCCAACCTGTGCAGGGGCCTCAAGCTTCCCCTCTAGCTCATGGAGGAAAGAAGGAGGCTGTTAACCCGCAAAGGTGGGTATTGGTGACAAAAAATGCCAACAAAAAAAGGAGGAAAAGGACAATTAAAAGCAAGGGACTTCCTCCTAAATCTGTTGTCCCCACCCAGAATTGCTTTGCTGCCCTGCAGGGGGGCTGATGAGGAAACACACTTGCACCAGAAACAACTGCACTGGTAAAGAGGATCTCTACTGGTGCTGCCAGGAAAAAGCAGCGGGTCATAGTAGTAGGGGACTCTGCTTTGAAAGGGACAGAAGCACTCGTCTGTCGGCCTGACCTGGTCTCAAGGGAGGTGTGTTGCCTGCCATGGTCATGGATCAGGGATGTTGCAGAGAGGCTGCCTGCTCTAGTTAAGTCCCACTGACTGTTACCCACTTCTAGTGATCCATGTGGGTACTAGTGATATAGATACCAGTAGCCCAGAGAACGTAAAGAAGGACTACAGAGCCCTGGGTGAGGTGGTTAAGGGCTCTGGAGCTCAGATAGTCTTTTTGTCAATTTTCCAGGATAAAGGGGAGGACCTTATAAAGGCTAGGATGATTGGCCAGGTTAATGAATGGTTAGAAGGGTGGTGCCATAGTCAGGGGTTCAGGTATCTAGAACATGGGACTCAGTTTAGGAGGCCAGGTCTACTGGGGGCTGGTGGAGCTAGTGTTGAGGCTTGCCAGACTGGTCAAGGATGCTTTAAACTAGATGTGTTGGGGGAGGGGGGCATTATTCCATCTCAACACACCCAGTCAGTTGCCAGCAGCTATAATAAATGCTTGGAGCAATGCAGAGATATTCCAGCTGCTCCAGCCAATGCGCCGGCTTCATTTGGAGCTCGGCTCAGATGCCTCTATACATGTGATCTCTACAGCCAATTCTCCCAATATCTAGTTTTACCACACCACTGAAATGAATGTGAACTGTGATATTGCTTAACAGGAGCAAGACATTGACAGCAGAGGTGTCATAGATCTCTACTTTAGCAGAGCACATCAGTCCATCCATCCACTGAAAGTGATTATTCTATTATTATCAGATTATGAGAATCAGGCTGTAGTTTGCTGCTGGGATTACCAGGTATACTTTTCACACATACATTTCTCAGGGTCACTCACTCATCCTTGAGCTACTGTTGCCCAGTAGAAGAGAGCATCTTCACCAGGGACTGTAGTGATAGGACAAGGGGTAATGGGTTCTAAATTTAACAGGGGAAGCTCAGGTTAGATATAAGGAAGAACTTTTTTATTGTGAGGATGGTGAGTCACTGGAACAGGTTGCCCAAAGAAGTGGTAAATGCTCCATCCCTAGCAGTGTTAAAGGTCAGGCTGGACAGAGCTTTGCATGACATGGCCTAGGGGGAGGCGTCCCTGTTCATGGCAGCAGAGTTGGGACTAGATGATCTTAAGGTCCTTTCCAACCATAACAATTCTCTGATTCTTCTGTTTCTGGGGTTATAAATGACTGAATCTTGGCATCCACCTCACCATTGTATGCTACAGATAAATATCTGCCAAACCTGGTTCTATTTGTCTATCTTGTGTATTCTTAGTGAGGACTTCACTCGTGTAAGAAGCAGTGGAAAACCACAGTAACAGTTTGCAGCTTCTGAAATAAATGGATGATTTCCAGTGCATGGCTTTGAGTATGGCTTGGAGCCAGGGTGCATGTAATATATTATTGGTCAACAGCAACCAAATCTCTAAGCTTTCAGTACTTTGACAAAAACATTATTGAACACAGGACAGTTTGACATGTGCTTTAGTCTTGCAAAAAATGTGGAGGAACCTGCAGTACTGGACACAATATTGCTCCCATTAAATTCGGAGATAATTTTCATGTCTACCTTGCTGCAAAGGCAAAAAAAATATAGTCAAAGTATATTTAGCAAGTGTAATACCTTATATTAAAGCTGAGTCTTGGATTCAACCAGATTTCTTTATGTGCTGCCCATACCACAGCTCCTCTGCTTCTTAATACTTTGTGAACCAGACCAGGTGTCTGAAATACTAGTTTGATGACGTGAAAACATCGTTAGCCAAAACGTCATCTAACAAAAACAAACAAACAAGCAAAAAAAAATACAACCCGAAACTTTGTCATTATCTGTGACTGACAAATTGTTGAAGCTATTAATCTTACTCAAAGTGATGGAAATATCTTATTAAGTTCTTTGCACTTATTCTAGTATAATAAAGGGAAAAAATCAAGTTTCTCTTGTAAAGGAAAAGTGTGGGAGGAGAAAGACAGTGCACTATATGTTTGTAAGAGTGAAATCTAAAGAGTGCACAGAATGAACAAAGAGGGCTTTAAACCTTTTTTTTTTTTTACTTTTCTTAAGCTACCGCAATGGTTATTTCAGGCTATAGCACCATTGTAATCCAGGCAAGAGAAGAAAAGGAGGAAAAAAATACCCCAACTATTTTCTTCTGAATGGTACTCTCCATGATCAATAATATCAGTGCCTGTGTTTTTCTTCAGTAATTTTTCTGTCTTCTGGTTATCTTGTGTTTGGAACATCAGTTTCAGCTTGAAAGTTTGAAGTGATTTAACTCAGTCACACAAAGACTTCCCCCCTCCCCCCCCATGGTCACTTAGTCACAGGGGCAGTTAAGTGGATTTACTGTTTGTGTTGCTTGTTGTGTTTCTTTTTTTTTTTTTAGATAAGGAGAATGGACTATCTGTAGTTTAATAACTTGAAAGCCTGAAAATGAATACCTGAAAATATCATAGTAATGTTCTCACAGAAACACGCAAAAGGACCTTTTAGGGCAAAAATAGTTTGAAAAGACGTAATCCAGAACATTAATGGTTCCATTTGATGCTCACTCGAAAACATTCTGCAAATAGTCCTGGTTCAGTTGTCTTCCTTGCTTTTCTACTTCAGCTTGGTTCAGTACAGCTGCTTGATTTTACTTAGGCACAGCCCTGCTCAATGCAGTGATTAACACCTTAAAGCAAATGGTGTCTGTCAAAGGAGCTAACAACTTCTACATCAAACCCCCAGAAACTTATTTAGTTATAAAATAAATGTAATTTTTTCTAAAATACGAGTTTAAAATTAGACTTTTACATTTGTACTTGTGGATGTATATCATCATGAACCTATATGGTCATGATTGTCCATCAGCAGAGGGAACTGTTGGATGCAGTGTGCTTCTGAAAATCGTGTCACTAATCAGCAGCCTGAACAACCCCGAATGGGTAGGATTTAACCATGTCTTTTTCAAAACCTCACATACAATCAAAAAAGCCCAATAATGGGTGACAGATAAGTGATAGGTGAAAGTGATATTAGTATTGTCTTTTGGACTTTTCTACTATAGGACTTTTCTACAATATTGCTCTCAAGCAGTATGAAATAAGCTTATGACTTCTGACAAAGAGGGCTGGCAGGTTAGGTTGCTTTAAAAGATTTTAAACTTATACCCCATTACTTTGAATTAAAACCCCCTTAGAATAACAAATATAAGGATCAAGGTCAAATCCAAATGAAAACAATTGTACAGATATCTTCAGCTCATTAATGATTGCAAAATTGATAGACTGGAGATGTTTTTGTTATAACTGAGATTTGATTGTGATAATTTGTATGTCATATCACTCTGTTTCTCTCAGAAGGTTTAAAAAAAAATCCCTTTTCTTTCACTGCCACTTTTGTTCACTGTTTCTATTTTACTTTAATAATAATAATAATTCTAAAAAGTGAAGCCAAAACCTAGTCTGCCTTCATATTGCAATGCAATGTTATTGAAAATGAGAAAATGTTAGGTCTCTCCCACATAACTGTCTTCTACTTTTAGTTGACAATGATAAGAACAAAAGGTTGTGGTATGACACATTCTTAGTTCTGAACCTTTACTTTCTGTATGAAAAAGTCAATAAGAACAGATAGCGCTTGGATTCCAAGTTGTCTGCAAGCTTCCTAATTAGGTCCAGGATTAATTTAAGACGCCAGTGATAAATTTTAAAGCCTTGCATAGTTTTCTTGCTAGAATCCAGCATGACATTTCAAGTTCACTGAGTCACCCTGTGAATTTAAAACTAGCCTGGCAAGGCAGTCACAATGGTTTTGGGTTCTGTGGCCATCTGTCCTTGACTAACTCTGTATGTCATCCCTTGATATTAAAAACTCCTATGAAGCTAAGGTTATTTTCAGAGCATATTCATTATGATTCCTTTATTTAGGGAAATAAAATTAAGTATTTCTTTACAATGTTCCCTATGGAAAAGCACTTACATACATGCACACATGTATGTTTGATTTTATACATATTCCAGTATCCACTCACAGTATTGCAAAGTAAAACAATAGTTTAGCTTTTCTCCACAATTTATAAATTTTCTATCTCCAAATAAAAGTAAAAAGTAATTTCCTGTGCAGTAAATAGTCCCTGTGATAAATGTATGACATCTATTTCAGCAAATGGGATCATACAATTTAGTCACATGAGTGGGCAGTGACTCATGGGTAACAGCAGATAGCTGAAGCCAGAATAAAAAGTAAATTGCTGGAAAAGGCTGAAAAGCACCATCACATCTGATATTTCTTAGGTAAATTTCCAGCTTTCTTATACTTTCCATGATTTGTCTTCAGTGCTTTCAGTCTGTGACTTTCTTAGGATTTTCACATCAACACCACAAGTGATGTTTTCTTCCCCAAACAACCAAACTACCAAAGGATAGTTTGACAGCAAAGCAATTAATGAATTATTTCAGATTTGGCTCTTATGGCAAGACATGGGGAGTGGAATGATCCTTATTAGAAAAGTAGTAACAGAAACAGTACTATCAAAATGCTTCACTTTATAATTTGATTTGTGATAATCAATAAGGGAGAGGGGATTTTCATACACCTTTGCATTATTTCATCTGTATTTAAGAAAATTATCTTTAAGCATCTTATATTTTAATATTTACCTTCCCTCACATATTGATGTATTGTCAGTTTCCAACCTATTGAAGTGCTTCAGCTTGTTGATTAACCTGAAGTTTCCTCTAACTTCCAGAAGTTCCTAAATTCATAAAAATAATTGCATTTTAATTGTGAAGCTCCACTGTCTCTTTCTGTCATTAAAAGAATTGATAAGAGGATCCAGAAAGTGAAGAAAATATTTCTGATGGATGACTTATAAACTTTACTTTTATGACTTATAAATATTATCTGTTTGAGTGTGTGTAATAACTGTAGAGACCAAATTTTTAAAAGAATAAACATTACTGATGTGCTGAAATCATTACCATCAGTGTCACCCATAATTCTCACTTGAGTGCTACATATGATGGTGTTTATCTATAATTCCTGACATACAAGTATGTTTAGGTCTATGTAGAAGCCTACGTTACTCCAAACTTCCTTGCTAAGGATACATCAGTTTGGATTAAGATAAGGAAAGTGAGGAGGACACAAAGCTACAGTCTGTCCTTACATTCCCTACAGGGAGCTGGAGAAATGTGTTCCTAATGAAAATACCTTCTGGAGATAGCTAAGACTAGGTAGAATGTATCAGTAAATGTCTTTTATCTCTTCCTGTCCTTCCAACTTCTTTGTTTATTTAAATTTCTTGTGGTTTTCTAGGAATTGTTCTGGGGATCGGTAATGCTACACAGAATAAATATTAAATTACTTCAGTGATAAAATCCTTCAAGTTCATGCCCTAGAAATCTGAGAACTTGCTGAAAAAATCTACTCAAAATCACGAAATTCTATGACCTATAGTCAAAATGCTTCATTGACACATTGGAACGCATCCTTAATTAATATATATTAAAGTAAACGTGTTGCAGTGACTTGCACATGCCAAATAAAGTTTTAGAAGAATTTCAAGAGATTGGAGGTACAATAATGACCACAGGCCTGTTAATTCTTTTAAGTGTAAGTAATGTAAGTAGATATTATGTCTGAGAGCTCTCCCTGTGCCTTTTCTGAATATAAATCTGATCAATCTTATTAGATATAAACTTAACAATTTAATAAGAATGTATATGAGGAAGTTCTTATCATCTGTACCTTTATTTTAAGCCATAACTTTCATGCAAACTCGTTATTCTAAAAATGTTATGAGCCACTGGTTTTCCTTAAAGATCAATAAGTCTCCTGTGGACCATGTATTTTATTACTTTTAAAGACAATTTCTTTTTGTATAGTACGATTTTGGTTTCAGGACTTGAATGCATGAAGTATATAAAAATTGAAACCAGCCATTTTTCTAATACCATTTCCCCCCTTTTATGGCAAACAACATAAAATGAAATCAAATGTATCATTAAGCAATATCATTAAAATGCCATCTACCACTAGGAGCATATGGATCGTAACTTGTTTCATCATAACTTTGTGCACTTAAACTTTGTCATTGGCTTCATAACTTTGTGAGCTTTGTTCAAGTTTTATCATTGTGTAACGTGAGTTAAAAATGTGCAACCTTGAATTTTTAATTAGTCTCGTCTGTCCTTATGAACTTGATTTTCTGGAGCTTCTTATCCATAAAATGGAACTATATTTTTTGAGGAAGATAATTTTTTATTTTTAATTTGTGTGTTAGTAATTGAGTTTATTCAAGAAGAGTAATCTTTTCCTTTACAGAAGCTTTCTGGGTTTTTTTGTGTGTGTTTTGTTGTTTGGTTTTTTTTTGTGAGAGTGCTGCTAAGTAAATTTACAAAGGTCCAATTATGAAGGAATGAGACAGCAGTTTCAACTGACTCTTCCTTATGTTATCCTTATGACAGGTGCAGTGTTTCTGTGGACTTTTTAAGAGACTGAAGGAGAGGAAAACATGCAGAAATCCCTAGAAGAAAATACTACATGTCACAATTAGGAAATTAGGATTAATCTATCATGAGATCCTATCTAAATATCAACACAGAGTTCAACCTGGAGACTTCTGTAGGGAAGTAAGCACCTTCAGAGGGAGAAAAATAATTTCCTAAAGTAGGGAAAAAATGAAGTCAAACGAATAATTTTTGAAGATGCTTGTTTTTTTCTGTTGAGAAAGGAAAACTCTGATTACCATGGAATGATTTCATGACCTCTTCAGGGTCATAATATAACACTGTGTATCTAAAATTTATCACTTTTAAGCTAGGGTGATTGAAAAAGACACACCCAAATGTTTTTGAGAAACGTATTTTTCCAATGTGCTTTTGTTTTTTGCAAGCAGGTTAAAACATAATAATTTGTTTCCTCATGAAAAAATCATTCAAAATTATTTTATTAACAAGACAAAACTGAGGCGAATTTGCAAATTCAAGTATTTAATTATCAAATGGCTCTGTTTGAACTTTGTAGTTGGTCACCAAAGTTACTAATTTTCTAATTAACTAACTAGCGCTCAAAACTTTTTTTTTTTTCCCATGAAACAAATTTTTGCAAGTTTTTCTGTGGGCATTCAACAAAATATAATATAAAACAAGGCAAGTATGCAGAAAAGAAAATATAACTACAGCCTGAAGAGACCAAGCTGAAGTGCATATTCTAACTTTGCACTCACTTTGCATGGTTTTTTCTTTTTCTTTTTTTTTTTTTTTTAAGTGACTTTGGCTGGTAAGATCAATACTCACAGAAAGTCTGCATTAGTACACAGAGCAGTTATAAGAAACACTCTATTTCCTGACTGCTTTTCTAACAGCTGCCTCATATCTTCCTGTAGTTTGACCTTCATTTTCATTATTTAAGTATGGGTTCTTGTTACATGTAACTGGTATAGAACACTTAAAATCTCTTCTATTTGTGGATTCATAATGGGTGGCTGAGACTTGATGCATGTATTGAAATAATCTGTTAAAAATATTTGTAAAATCCTCCATAGCTTGTAGTTATGAGTCATAAAAATCATATCGTTATATGGTTCCAGTCCACATGTGATTCAAATGGATTTGTGTGTTCAAGGGCAGTATATTATAGACTTTTTGTTGAACTTGAGGAGACAAAAAGACCAAGCAATCAATAAAGACTGATTAATGGGAGTGACAGCAATCTAGACAAAGATAATCCTCTGAAATCCTTTTAGGCTGTTGAGATATATAGAAACAGCTCTGCAAGCAAAACTGTGTTCTTCACCTTTTTTGTTCTCTCTCTTTCTGTCAAGTGGCACTGCATTAGTTCACAGTTTTAGGACCTGACTTGTTAAATCCCTGATTTGAGTTTTAAATTTATCAATAATATGAAAATTTAAGAAATGTTTACCTGTTATGTATGGTATATATACAGATACAGTTCTGCTAAACTCTGCCTTTAAACTGTGCAATTTTTTTAAGCTTACTTTTTTGAAAATTGAGCAGCAGTGTTTTTCTGAGAACAGCAAAAATGGAAGAGGGATGTATTAGCTGAAAAACAGGCATGAAGCTGAAAATGAACATCAGCTGTGGTTTTATTGGATTTCTTTTTATGTTTTTTAATTTTTTTACATCCCAAATGAATGATATAGGGCAAGAAAGTGAGAACATTCTTACCTGTTTGATTTTCAGAAGTCTTGAAATGTAAAGAATTTATTGCAAAATGTGAAGTAGTAAGGACTTACATTTCACTTTCTACCTTTCTAGCACTGTCTGCTTGTCAGCTGCTGAAGTCTCAACCGGTACCTTTTTCTCGCCAGAAATACACACAAGAAATAATCACAACAAGAAAGAGAAAGGGCACAACCAAGTTATTTTGCCTGGCTCCATGCTATCGTCATATAGATTAATTGGGGCTTTGTATCTAAAGTCTGATTTCCGTATAACATAAAAAAAAACTTTTTGAACAATGCAGAGCATGTTGTTTCTTAATTATTCATCCATCGAGTAAAAAAAAAAAAAAAAGAAAAGAGGACTGAGGTTTTGAGGAAAGAGCATTTTTATTTTTGATCTAGCATGAAAAGAGCCTTTTTTTTTTAAAAAAAAAGAAAAAGGTCACATTATTTACCAGAGCCTCAGGGCATCGGAAACTTGCACATCATCAAAATATTTAGCATTTGATCATCTATTTCTTTTGCTTTAGCAGAACTCTTAATCTGTTTCTGCTATATAATGGCAGTGGTTTTGAAATAGTGTATTTGCAATGGCTATAGAAAGCAAGTGAAATCTGCTTGTTTTGTTCTTGTCTTTTAGCTCAGTTTCATTTTTTTTTCAATGTACAACAAGGCATTTTCTCAGAGTTAATGATGTCTCACTGTAAGTCCATTGCTGTCTTCCTGGGAACTGGAAATATATTTTGACTGTAAGCATTTATTGTCAGTGGGACAAACAGGGTAGCTAACCTGTTACAGTGAGAGCTACTTAGTCTGTTCTGTTATAAATAGTATTTCAATTTATAGCACAATAAAAATGGCTTTTCCCTGTTTGAAGAGAGCACAATTTAGCTGCATTTATTAATGGTAAACATTAGGGAGAGACAAACATTTTGTTCCTGGGTCTTGGACATGACCTTCTGTAGTGTGTTCTCAGAAAACCTGAGAGGCACAGCCCAGGTTTTGGAGCACTGGGGTCTTCAGGAGTGATGGACCAGGCTCATGGTGAAGCAGCTAGGTCTATTCTAAGAGGTTTCTAAAGTGAGCAACCAGTGAGTCAGCCTCATGAGGGGTACAATCAGGGGATGTCGCCATGTGTAACAGGCAGGGTAGGTTAATCCATTCTGAAATCAGCACATATGAGGCTATAGGACTGCTGAGGCATACGTTTGTCTGTGGTATGTGTTTATTCAGCATTCAGATGTGAATTTCTTTGAGGATTTTAAGAAACTTTAAAGACAATCTCCTGTCAGTCTGTTACACAAGGGTACTCCACATGCTTCCACACGAAATACAAGAAATATGGACCATCCTACTGAATTTCAATTTCCAGGTGCATTTGAGCTCTCTCTGAAAGACACAGACATTAAAATATTTTTTTATGGGCAAGTATCCTTTTACCTTCTATTACAAGTGTACTCCTAGAGGTAGATGACCACTATATTTTTGGTAGATATTGTATGCACTGAAAAAATGCAGCTTTGCAGTAGCTGCGTATGTTTTCAATTTGAGGTGAATTCTGGAAATGTATTTTCAAGAAAGTAAAAGTTTTGGGTTTGATTTTTCAAATGGGAATTATTCTTTTCAGGGTACTCTTTTCACAGAATCACAGAATGAGTGAGGTTGGAAAAGACCAGGGAATCTGGAGGTCATCTAGTCCACCCTCCCTGCTCAAGCAGGGTCACCTACCGCAGATTGCCCAGAACCATGTCCAGACAGCTTCTGAAAATCCGCATGTATGGAAACCCCACAACCTTCCTGGGCAAGCTGTGCCAGTGCCAGACACCTCTGCAGTAAAAGGGTGTTTCCTGATGTTCAAGCAAAACTTCCCTGTTACCAGGCATCACTGAAAAAAGCATAGCTCCAGCTTCGTTGCACCTTCCTTTACATTGAGGAGATCCCCTTGAGCCTTTTCTCCAGGCTGAACAGTCCCAGCTCTCTCATCCTTTCCTCAAAGGAAGGAAGCTCCAGTCCCTTCATCATCTTTCTGGCCCTTTACTGGACTCTCCCCAGTAGCTCCATGTCTCTGCTGCACTGGGGAATACAGAACTGAGCACAGTATTTCGTGTGTGGCTTCAGTATCATTGAACATTGAGGCAGGATCACCTTGCTTGTCATGCTGGCAACACTCCTCATGCAGCCCAGGATACTGTTAGTGTTCTTTGTGGCAAAGGCACATCCCTGGTTTATGTTCAGCCATGTATCTGCCAGGACATTCAAGTCCTTTCCTGCAAAGCTGTTCTCCAGCTGATCAGCCCACAGCATACAATGGTGCTTGGGGCTGTTGCTCCCCAGGTGTTGGACTTTGCACCTCCCCTTGAATTGAATTTTTTATTCTGAAAATTATAACTTTAAAGCAAGAATTTAAAGCTCATAAAGGAAAGGATAAACACTTAATATGGCTTTATTTAACCTCACATAACTTTTGTCAGTTTATTCATTGTGCCAAAAAAAAAAAAAAAAAAAAAAAAAAAAAAGCCTTTTGGTACTCATCTAGGGTATATGTTTTTTTTGCACCTTTCTTTCCTCTCTAATATTTAGAGATTCCAATAGGTCAAATATCAGAAAATGATACAGCAAGTTTAGAATATGAGACTTTATCATATAGAACATGACCAACTTGTTAGTAGAGACCAATGAGATAAATTATTTGCTCTAGGTTTAAGCCGTCCAATTTTACAGTAGCATATAATTTTCAGTTACAAAATTGATGCATAAACTTCAGTTGCATAAACTTGGTGAAGAGAACGGCTACCTCCATACACTTGTGCTGAACTGGAGCACAATGCCAGTCATTGTACCACCTTCAGCCTACATGTGATAGGATATTTCATTTAGAAATATTCACTATATGTTTTATCCTCACAGCTTCATTTAGGAATGAATATTGTACTACCGGTATGCAGCTTTCGTAGATGCTCCTCAGGTTCATAGAAGTTCCTCTTAGATTCCTCAGGAAATCTAAGAGAAGGTATAAAGCAAAATTATGTTCAGCAGGGAGATGTCTTCTTCCATATTTATACAATGGAGTTTGCCAAATCTGCTTCAGCAAAATTGCAACAAAAAACAATAACGATGAAGAGAATTGGGGGTAACGTCTTGCATGAGGAAAGATAAACAAGAATATTAACAGTAAGTAAGTCAGACAGCAAAAAGAACTAAGGACTGAAAGACTATCAGGGCTTTTGCTAAAATTAGAAAATTTATCACCATATGAAACATGGAATAATTTTTCCCTGTGTTATCCCTGTTATCTCATTAAACTCTGTAGAATCAGCTCTGATTTACAATAAAAGATTTGAATAAACAATTTGTTCATAAAATTTGTTAATTCTAATAGCCTAGCAAAATTTTGCCTATGTAGAGAAATAAAACCATCATGATAAACTTAGACAAAAATGCTTAGAATTCTGAATATTATTTAGCTCCTTGTAAAATGTGACATTTTCTTTTGGAATATTTAGTATGTAAGAGGAGATTACTTGAATATCTGCCTGTATTTGTTTTTACCTATTTCAATGTTATTATAACTTTTTTCTTTACAAGCAAGGGAAATTATTTGTCTAAAGAACTTTTCACCTCTGAACAAATCAAATGTCTGATGACAATTGGTTTGTGCTTTGAGTTCACAATTATCAAAACAAAGGACAGCAAATTAGATTGTTTCTCTCCATAAAAACCAGAGTGCTAATTATATATAAGGCATTAATTTTAAGGACAAAGCTACTGCACTTTTGATCTCTGGAACACATTTAATCTTTCTTGAATTTTATAACATTGTCTGAAGGAAGAAGAACTTGTTTCTTGTTTGATGAAATTAGCTTTGTTTAATAAAGTAGCTATATGTGAGGACAGTTGTTGAGCTGGAATTCTAAGGCAGTATTTCTGCTTTCATTGAACAGTGAATTTACCAGTATTGCACAAGTATCCGTTTTGTAGTCTCTGGGATAGTTTCATGGTGATAGTTTCATGAGGTTCCTGTCTAATATAAATAAATATTGCTTGACCTTTCCTACTGATGATGCAGGAATTTACAATGGATGGCACTATAAAACAGCCAGCATTTTAAAGCCAGGGATCTCAGCTCATGTTTAAAATGATGGAATTTTTTCCTCTTCCTTTGAAGATTATAGATTGGGAGTGGCTTATAATAAGTCATTCAAGCTGCATTAACATAAAATGAATGCAAATCAGCTGGCCATAATGGAAGATTGTGTGAATAATTAATTGAGTATTTGCAGTTCAAAATTAACATGACCTTCAAAAAATTATGTCAGCTAAAATTCATGTTTGTCTGGAAGAAGGAGAGAGGTCTTTCTAAACGGAAAATTTGGAATTAATGCTTGATTCAAAATACTCCTTTTCACCTGGAAGGAAAAAAAAATGGTGCTGAGTCTTCGTAAAAGGAAAGGAAATGAAGTGTAGGTTATCAATGTGCTACTAGAAAGCAAAGCCACAAGATTTTACCTAATATCTCAAGAATTAGTATTCTCACTGGAAATTTTGATGCATTTATTTTTATGTGTTGTAAAAACAACATCATTGATGATTGATCATTGGCTCAACCTTAACTAATGTAAAATAGCTCTAATAAGACTCAGAAGACATTATACGTGGGGGGGGGGACGACGGAGACCGCTGCTACAGTTTCTCATTCAGTTAATATTTTATTTCTGATACCAAAAGGACAAACTGATTATACACAAAGAATACAAACCCTTGTATGACCTGCCAATGTAAGTTTAATTTTCTTGGGTATTTGCCTTGGATTTCTTAGTCTTTATGACCTCAGAAGTCATTATACTTGAAGAAAGAATTTAAAGCCAGCACAATGAAGGAATTAATTGAATTCAGGTATCTGACATTCTGAGTGAAAACCCACAATGTCATGGAAGGAACTGGAATTATTTTTACAATAATGACATAAAACTTAACCTTTCATATAGAATATTCATAAAACTTTGGTTGAATTTGGAAATACATTTATAAAAAGAAAATTGTTTGTAAAATGTATTATTTCCCAAATAAATGTGTTTGGCTTTTGTTTAAACTGTTCCAGCTGAGATGAAAATCAGGGTCTATATTATAAAATTTTAAGATTTTAGCATAAATTTAGTTAATATCTTTATTAACTATAATTCATATTTCAATATTCTGTACTGAACTCAAATATGGAAATGGAGTTTATTTTATTTGTTTTTAATAAGTTATATGCTAGAACAATCTTTTAAGATTCATTTTCTTCATTCCAGTCTCAAAGTTATAAACAGATTTCTCTGGTTTTGTAATTCTCATATTTAATAAGACTAATTTAATACCTTAAGCATTTTTTTTTTCTACCATAAGACACATGCAGATTTCCTTTCTGCATCTTTTACTTTTTCTGTGTCCTGGAGTTTGACATTTATTAATCTTTATATCCTGTATAACACAGTTGTCTTCAGAGCTCTGATAAGTATTTAGAACTTTACTTGTTTTTTGGTTTCTGAAACTCAGATGTTGCTGTTAGGATAACCTTGGAAATGTCATAACAACTTTTAAAAACAACCTTCATAATATTTTTGCTGTTGTACTTTGAAATAATTTCTGAATTTATTCATAGAAGTTACACCGTCAAGGTAACTTTAGAAATGCTACACATTTATGGAGATAAAGTAAATAAATGTTTCATTATAGTATCTCTAACAATAGAGGATTTTTCTAAAGCTTTACATTGTAGAAAAATAAATACACATGAAAAACAATAATGACTAATTCTGCAATTTCCTTTCCTATTATTTTTTTTACAGACTTAAATACATAGCACTGGAATATTTTTATGTTATTTATAGATGGAAACCACATAAAGATGTGGAGGCTTTCTAAGTATTTAATTTCAGACATTAAATTATTTTTTTTTTTGCAGAGAGTATTTAATCTAAGAAGGAGATATTAATAGCTCTGACTTCACCTTCATGAAATGAATGATTCTACTGGAGTCAAATGACTTAGCAATTGACATCACAGTGCAACCAGGCTACACTTCTGCTCTCTCTAGCTCGTGGCTTATATAATAACAAAACTGATAACATTTAGCAATTATGTATTCCCTGGAAACCACATAAAAATATTGGAATAGATGTGTTGTAAAAATGAATGTTTGAAAAAATATATGAATAGAAGCATTTTAGTGCCAAGTCTTTGATTCAGATTGTCAGTACTTCCTGTAGACCCCAGTCTCCTATGTTAATAACAACTGAAGCAAGTTACAGATTACTGAAAACCTTTTGTGGTACATTTTGATTTATAACTTTGGTTCTGATATTTATTGGTTAGCATGGATATACAAGTAATATCTAGAGAAAAAAAGAAAGTATTACTGGAAAAAATATTGTTTAAAACCAAAGGGAACTTCAATTCCCCAGCACACTCTTCTGAACACCTTAAAGTTGGAGCTTAATATATTTCAATGTACCTTTTTCTTTCTTTTAAGAAAAATATGTAAAAATGCTATCTATTTAGAGCATTATTTTTTCTCTGTGTGTGTTTATATGCACATGTACGTATAATACGTGCATAGCTATCAAAATAAACATGACCAGTGAAACAGGGATGGGAAGAATAAATTTTTGAGAACATTCTGTCCAACTGGAATCCCACTAATACTGGAGTGCTTTATGTCTCCCAAAACCACTCTTACTATCTCCAAATTCTGGGGATGAAGGTGCTACTGTCACAGTATCACAGTATCACAGTATGCTAGAAATTGGAAGGGGCCTCAAAAGATCATCTAGACCAATCCACCTGCTGGAGCAGGAACACCTAGATAAGGTTACACAGGAATGTGTCCAGGTGGGTTTTGAATGTCTCCAGAGAAGGAGACTCCAAAACCCCCCTGGGCAGCCTGTTCCAGTGTTCTGTCACCCTCACTGAGAAGAAGTTTCTTCTCAAGTTTAAGTGGAACCTCTTGTGTTCCAGTTTGTACCCATTGCCCCTTGTCCTATCATTGTTTGCTACTGAGAAGAGCCTGGCTCCATCCTCGTGACACTCCCCCTTTATATATTTATATACACTAATAAGGTCACCCCTCAATCTCCTCTTCTCCAAACTATAGAGACCCAGCTCCCTCAGTCTTTCCTCATAAGGGAGATGCTCCACTCCCTTAATCATCTTAGTTGCCCTGCGCTGGACTCTCTCCAGCAGCTCCCTGTCCTTCTTGAACTGAGGGTCCCAGAACTGGACACAATATTCCAGATGAGGTCTCACCAGGGCCGAGTAGAGGGGAAGGAGGACCTCTCTCGACCTACTAACCACCCCCCTTCTAATACACCCCAGGATGCCATTGGCCTTCTTGGCCACAAGGGCACAGTGTCGGCTCATGGTCACCCTGTCGTCCACCAGGACCCCCAGGTCCCTCTCCCCTACACTGCTCTCTAACAGGTCGTTCCCCAACCTATACTGGAACCTGGGGTTGTTCCTGCCCACATGCAGGACTCTACACTTTCCCTTGTTATATTTCATCAAGTTATTCCCTGCCCAACTCTCCAGCCTGTCCAGGTCTCGCTGGATGGCAGCACAGCCTTCTGGCGTGTCAGCCACCCCTCCCAGCTTAGTGTCATCAGCAAACTTGCTGATAGTACTGTCATTCCCATTATTTATCCTGATTAAACTAGCTTCTATCACTATTGTACCAACATAACATACAAATCATATAATTGTGGCCTTATATGTGTTTATGTTACCTTCTTTACTTTTTAAAATTGTGGTAACTAAAATTCCTCATGATACAAAATCACCCACAGCTGCTACTGTATCAGAAAGTATCTAAGAAGGAATGCAGCGTAACCATAAAAAACCACAAATTGTTTTCCTCATTCTCCTCAGGTGATGTTTGTTAATTTTTTGATGGCTTCTGATAGAATAGAGACAAAAATCACACCAAGCTCTTATCTACACTTAGTCAGTATCAAAACATGGACGTCTATACAGTGTTATTGTATTCTTCTCTCCAAGATGTAATATCACTAACTGGAGAACGAGAAACTATGTTAATAGTTCACTCTTTCTTCAACCTCCCAAAAGAAAGAGCTTGCCCACCATATACCCCACATTCACTCTTTGCGAAAGTTTCAGTATTATTTTTTTATTCAGAAATAAACTTAAAAAGAGATCAGTTAGGAAAAATGTTTCCTTGTCATTAAATAAAAGAATGGTTTCTGTTGAAAAACACATTTGGCTGGAAAAAAAACTATCTGAATGTGTACTAGTTTCTTTGTTGCCCTAGGCTCCTAAAGTCATAATAGAAATGGGCCTTTTTAGACGTGATTGCAAGCAAGAGCCAACTTGGCCAGTCTGAATTTCCTTCTGGAGAAATCACTCTCATACACTGACTACAGGTGGAGTTTAAGGAAATGAAGGTCTCCAAGATAAGTAAGCATTCCTGAATATTCTCTAAGGCACTCTTGAAAATGTTACCTCATGAATTTAATGCAATTTATCTTTCCTTCTCAGAGATACCTCAGTAATCTTTTGAAATCATGTGGTGACAGATAATTCTTTAGTGAGCATTTTCTGTATCTTCTCTGGCTATAATAGCTTCTGCACCTAAATTTATTTAGTGCTTCTTCAGCCTGTTTTACTCTTTCCCCTTGTTCCAGAGAGATTACAAAGTCTGGAAACTTCTGATGCCTTTAAATGTTTTCTGAGCCATGTTCCCACGTATAATCTATCTTTCTGGCATCTTGATTGTATAAGAATTAACAATTTTCTCTTCTAGAATCTCTCTAACAGCCCATTCAAAGTCAATGTTCTTTGCAACTGGTGTTGTATGAAATTACAATTATGAATGAACTTTAAAGATGAATATAATGTTCTCCTAACCCAACGAATATCTTCATACTTCATTCAGCTGACTGTTTGGTATCTGGCATTGGCAACTGCAATTACAGAGTCACTGATAAAGGCACTTTAGAGGAGTGATAATAACAAGGACCATCTCATACCATATTCACAGAAAAGGCTTCTACTCTTGACCTCTGCCTGTCTTAAGGCAGTGCTGGTATATTTTTTCTTCTATGGTTAGAAGTTACTCTGTTGTCACATCTGAAACATTTTTTTTTCTTTAGTAGTGGTAAGAATTTACTAATCCATGTCAGTAATGTGCAGTAGCAGTTTTCTTTCATTCATTAGAACTAGCCAGGATTGATGAGTAGGTGGTGATTTTGAGCTACTGTGAACAAAATCAGCTTTGTTTTGGACAAATTTCAGTTGCCCGGAAATGTTCAATATCTACTCATTCTGAAGGCAGTTTCCTGTGCTGAGTCAACAGTTCCCAATGAAACTTCCTTAGCTTTTTGTCACACTCTGAGAACATAGCTTGTTAAAATGCATGGACAGCCATGCTTAAGAACACCATTACCAAGGCTGTCAGAAAAAAATTTCTGTGGCCTCCTAATGATCTATTCATCCTTCTGCTTTTATGATACAATATGCAGATTAAAACTAAATTTTTTTTTTCTTGCAATAACTGCCTTTTTTTTTTGGTGAATTCACTTTTTGTCTTCCCTCCCCCCCCAAGCAAAAATTTGCAGCAGAAAAACTGAAAAACAAATATCGATTTCTTAGATCTATAGTTTTTGACGTATTTTGTCAGCAGTCACCTACCCATTGCAGGGCTCTTGGCCAGATATTACTTCAAAGTACATTTTGGGTAGAGATTTTTATAATGCATCACAGCAGCTAATAGAGTGGGAAGACTACAGTACATTACAGGAAATACAACTTGGTATTATAAGTGATGTCAAGGAAGTCAGTCATTGTATAGCTTGTCATTGCATAGATTTCACTGGATGCCATTGTGTCTAAGTCTTCAAAAACTTTCTCTTTTCCTGATTTATTCAGTACCTGGTACATGTGAGGGTGTCTGGGATGAGCTGAGAGAAGCTATTTTGGACAAATTAATGGTGTTACCTTAGTATCTGCTAATTTCCAATCTAGACCTTTCTGCTTTGCAATTGAAAATGCTATTGATCCTTATTTCTAAATATATTAAAAATGGATGGACTTATTCATGAATATTGAAATTATTTGCAAGGCAGTCTGTTTAACAATTTATGGTGCTTCCATGAAGTCTTTTTGATTAAGTTTAGCTCTTATGTTAGTAGATATGTAATAGAATAATTCGTTATGAGTATCATTTTTGGAGTGTTTAGGCTTTTGCTTCAGTAGTATTGACAGTTGTATATATGCTCTTTTGGATGGAACTTGAAAAAAAATTAACAGTGTTTTGTATTTCCTCCTATATGTGTGACATTACCCATCTGTAATTGCATTTTTCACTTTCAGCCATTCAAGACACATAATTATGTATCTACAGGTTTAGAAATGTTAATTCTCACTAAATGAGAAAAATCTGATTGAATAAAGTGGGTGTCTACCACAGATAGGTATCTTGTGTCAAATATAGCTAGTAGCCATCAGTTTCATAGAGGAATCCAGAGTGTTAAAAGAGTAATCTAAAATGGTGGCATTGAAAAACCCAGTTAATAGTGATAGATGTCAAATCTTTCTAATATAATGCCAACAAATCTGAGAATTCACTATTAACAGAGAAAACGAAAAGTGTGATTCATTCTTTTATCTGCATCCTTTTTTACAGTCTTTCATAATTCACTTATAGGTTTTTTGAAATAGATGTTTATGTGGAAGCTCTTTCATATACTCCTGTCAACAATCATACTAGGGGATTATCCCTGTCAATGTTCATATTATATTTTAGAGCTAATTGTCTGCATGTACAAAGTAAACACACTATCGTTGCTTTGTCTCATGATATATAGCAGATTTTCATTCAATTGAAAAATTAATAATGTTCACTTACATGACAATTGTATATGTGTATATATAAATGTAAATTTAATAAAAAATATTCTATCAGGTGATGTGGAGTCGCAAACAGCATGCAGATACTGTTTACACAAAAGGTCACATATGGCTTATGATTAATACTGTAATAATACAGTAAAACTGAAAAAATATAAAATCTGTGGTGTATCTGAGACCTGTAAGGATTTCAAAAAGTAAGTTATTCCTTGGTCTACTTAGTGAAATTCCATTTAGCAAAAAGTACAAGAGAAACTGTCATCAGGAGAAGAATAGACTACAGGTCTGAAGAAGGGCTTGTGTACTAAAAGTTCATCTATGTCTTTCACTGATATCGGTGCAATAAACTACAGTTGCTCTCTGCAAACACTGCCAAATGAGTGCTAAAACCATATACAGGCAAATGAAGCTAGAATTTGAAACACCAAGAACTATTTAAGATTTTTTTTTTGTTTTTATTTTTACTTCCAGGGACAATGACTATTTTAAGCAGAAACAGGAGAAGCTAATATGTGGCTTTAACATTTGAATAGCCCAATTAATCATTTTGGAAATACACTTAATAGGTAAAAATTGTGTTCTGCGTGATATATTCTGAATAAAAGTGAGGTTTGAGTTTCTGGCTACAGTACTGTTTAATTTCCCAGTGAAGATGTCTGAAAAAGACTGTTGGAAAATCTCATAGGGGCTGCAGAGTTTGGAAATAGAAAGCGGCAGTGCAATTAGATAGGAAGCCGTTTTCATTGAATGGGTATGTACCTTCTAAATCAAAACAGCACTTTCATCTTCCAGGCAACTCCAGTTTTTGTGCATGAAATACTTACCAGCAATGGACACAGTGGCTCTGCTAACATGGGAAGACCACTGGAAAGTCAGCTGGGATAGACTACAAATACATGACTCATTTGAGAAAAGTAGTTGCCAGGAATCATTTAAAATTACCTCCTTCATACTCTTACTCGTAAATCTCCCAATACAATGACAGCAAGATTTTGACAGCATATAAGACTTTATAGGACTTGAAAACTAATAGTTTTGAAAAACTGACTTTGGGTTACTGTGAGGTGGGAACAGAGCATAAGTCAATAAATACTATACAGTTTGATTGTTTCATAAATGAAGATCTATAAGAACTGAAAACAACATAGTTTTTATTGGCAAGCTAGTGTTACTTAAAAATGTGACTTGAAGAATGTGAAAAAGTATGGAAATACATCTGTGTTATCAAGGACAAGACTAAAGCATGAACAACTCCACTTACTTAATTACAATGTCTTCATAAAATATAGATTGCTAATATTAACTTGTACTTTATGTGTCATTTCCTTTCTTCATGGCATATAAGGCCTGACAGATTAGTCTGAGACCCAACTTATTCTTGCACTCTTTTTAGTAAATGTTGACATAGTTGGTTTCCTCCATATTTAAAAGTAGCCACAGTTGTACTACAATAAATGAGGAGAATAATAATATTAGAAAAAATATTATAATGGACATAATTGTAATTTGACAATTTCTAGGAAAATGAAGATGCAAATGGCCAGATACTAAAAATGCTTTTTACTGAGTGAAATTATGAAGAAATTTTATGTCACAAACATTTTTTATACAAAAGAACGGTTTGATATTGTTTCATTAAAGTATAGAATCGTAGAATTGCTTAGGTTGGAAAAGATCTTTAAGACCATCAAAGCAAACTGTCAACTAGCACTGTCAAGTCCAGCACTAAACCATGTCCCTAAGCATCACATCTGCAGTTTTTTTAAATACCTCCAGGGATGGTGACTCAACCACTTCCCTGGGCAGCCTGTCCCTGTGCTTGGCAAACCATTCAGTAAAGAACTTTTTTCTAAAGCTATCCTGGTGCAGTGTGAGGCCATTTCCTCTTGTTGTATCCCTTGTTACTTGGGAGAAGATACCAAACCCCCCCTTATTACAACCTCCTTTCAGGTAGTTGTAGAGAAAGATAAGTTGTCTTCTCAGACTTGTTTTCTCCAGGGTAAACAAGCCCAGTTCCCTCAACTGGCCCTCATGTAAAGGAATATGTATATCTATTGGGCCATAATAAAGAAACAATATGTTACTTTTCTAATATCAACCACAAACAAACATTTGGAAAATAAACATTTTTTTTCTTCTCAGAATAAGTTCTCACATTCAAGCTATATGTATTTATACTCATTAGAGATAAACTGTCACTGATATACACAGAATAAGACTCAGTGAAATTTCTTAGTATTAACAAAGGTTGATGATGATGTCAATGGGCTTAGAAGAAAGAAGTTTACTTTGTTAAACTGTTCAGTTGAGAAAGTGTGCACATCTGCATGTCACTACATGACAGACATTACTTAAAGTTTCTTCTTGCAGGCATATATAGTGTTTTGTCTTTAGTCCCATCCTGGTTTTCCCTTGAAAGTGATTTTATCTCCACCTCTTAAAGTAAATTGATTTGCTTTTATGAGTTACTATAGGGTCTGAGTTTTTAAAGATGAAGTAATAACATTTATAAAATAGTGATAGAGTTCACAAAAAAAGAATTATTATCATGATGTCATGCATAATATTAGTATCATATTTAATTTCAAAGAGAGATAGGTATTTAAAAAAATCCAACCCTAACCAAAAGCCAACAAAAAACCCTCCAGTGTGTCTACTTTTTTGAAGATATAAACTGCTATAATGAAATAACTATTATTACTGCTGATCATATATGCAGTAATAGGAATTTCTTAAGGCATACTTTATAAACAATAAATACCCTAGAGCAGACTGAAAAGTAGCAAAAGGTCTATTATTAGAGATATTCCAAAGCGTTAGGTTTCTAGTTTGCTTGGCCTCATATTGTGCTTCTAATGTATTTTACATCATATAACCTAAGCATGACATTAGTTGAAATTCAGCTTTCATAGTCCACTATATTAAAGCTCAAAGGTAGGCAAAGGTTGATTTTCTATCAAAGATAGCCCTCCTGAAATTACAGAGATCTACATTCAGTATTTAAATATTTACCTAACTTGAAATATGTTTAAAACTTTATTTGCTTAAATTAAACTACTTTTATTTTTTTATTAAAAAAAACCCAAAAGATTTCTAACAAGTAATAGATAGGAAATCTTTTATCCTCAAGTAATTTGTTCAGATGTATCTTGACTGTTAATGACCAAATGTTACAATGTGATGGCAACTAAGTGAACTGGTCTCTTTGGAGCTGTCAAGGATATGTTCATATCACAAAAAATTCTTCTCCATGGCCTATAAGCAAAATGATCTGGTAGCTAAACACCTTTTTAGGTTGTTGAGTGTATAAAGCCATATATATGTATCCTTACATATCTGCTAATATATAGATTTTCAGGGGTTTTTTACTTTGAAAGAATATGGACTGCAGCTTTAAAGGAGGCCAGTCATTAAATTTCACGCATCAAAACTGTTAATTTTTACAGTTATCACTGTAGGAGCAAAAGCAGTGCAAAGGAGCTACTGGTAATCTCTCTGAAATTCATTAAATGGGTCCTGGCAGAACAACTTGTTCAGAACTGCACTATTTCCATATTTCCTGTTATCTCTGATTATATGATTAAATAGCACGATTTATCCTGAGCTCCTGTTATGATTTCTCATAAATCTGATGGAAAGGTAGATTTAAATGCAAGGAGAGTTATTACTTTGGAAACTAGTCTGTAGAAGCTGACCTACAGAAATCCAGACTTACCTACTGAAATGCTGTGCAGACACACTTGTTCCCAAGTCTGTCTGACAATAGCCTTCCAGTGTTTGAAACGATCCTATGTTTCTGCTTTGGATATTCTAGGGCAGAGAGATTTACAGTGTTGTTTTGGAGTATGGCTCTGCAAGAAATGCAATTACTTCTTTGCACAACAATTCAATATTGTAAAACTTAGTGTCATGCTACTTTGAAATAACTTTCTCCTTTTTCTTCCCAAATCTCAAACTCCTCTGGAAAACCTAAAGCCCTAGTGTCTCTGAATGTGGAGCTGTCAGAGTGGCTTGCTGCCTTTCAGTTGTAATCCTTGGAAAATTTGTGGCTCAAAACTGACTGAAAGCAGCGTCAAAATACATCTGACTTGCAGGATCCCATAATATGTCTACCTCCAGCTTTCTACTTGTGCTGCTGGAGACTGGATTTCCTTTTTGATAAATTTGTTGTTAAGGAATCAACATTTTTCAACATAAAAAAGACAAAGCAAACAAATTCTATCAATAAATTTCTAAAACAAGTGGGTTGCAGTCATCCTGCTTTTCAGTTTAATGAGACTGCTGAGAAACAATGGTTTGATTAATGAATACAGTATGTTTTATTTAGAACTTAAGATGGGTACTTCTATACATACCACCAGATGAAGTCCCTTTCATAGACCTCAAATTTTATTAACAGCTAATCAGAGTACCCATATGATCATAGCAGACAGAGATATGGATTGTCATATGGCTTGTGATGAGTTCCAAAAGATGTTTTACACTGATTCAGAGGTCCATTCTTAAGATAATTTTTGCTAAAAGCATAATGCAATGTAAAATATTATGTAAAAATTTTGAACACTAATTTTTACATGACAGTAAACTAGCACCTGGCACAAAGAAGAGAGCTGAAATACACTGAGTGTGCCTTGCTGTGAAAACTGTGTGGCTTTCAAAGGTCATACCACAGACTAGTGTAATACTCTAGACAAAAGGTAATAGATACCTGGGAATAAAGGACATGATCTCTTTGCCTGTAATGAATGAAAGAAAAGAGTTTTGAGAAGGCTGCATCAGTGCTGAGTATCGTAAAATCTTGGCATTTTACACTGTGTCCACAATGGCCGCTTACCCACATGTGCAAACTGTTCTGGACCGTGTTGGATCTTTCAGCTTCACCTTAATCACTGTGATTTGGAAGCCAAATTTGTTTAATTCTTTTTTCTTATACCCTTCCTATCTGCCAAAACAGAAGTAGAGAATAAGAATCAGTGGTTACTCTATCTGAAGCTCCCTGAACTTGTAAAAAGTAATACGTAGCTCCCTCTTTATGATATGTGATGTATTATAAGCTTGTGGTTATGACGAAAATTGTGAGACCAGAAAACAAGAAGACATGAAACTGATTATGACATTCAGAACAATATAGTTTTGAGACATTCTTCGGAAAAGCCAACTTCAGTTTCTCTGCTGTGAATGTCTCTTGCTTAGATAGCCATTGAATGGCATGCTGTAAGATGGAAGAGTTTCTGTTCCTCAGTACCAAATGTAATACGGGCCACAAATGCTCTTTAGTATTTATCACTCCTGGAAACCATATTCTTAGAGCATTGACATCCCTCACCTTAGTATTTGCCTCATTAGTTACATTGGAAATGATATAACTGGTAATATTTTCTCTTGCAGACTTAACAGCTGAGTAAAGGATTGCATATATACAGGCTAATGATGTGTTGAGGCTACTGCTTACTGACAGCTAACATTACATCCTTTGTTAAGGTGGGGTTCACAGGTCTTTGTGTGTATAGCCACATCTCAATTATCAGTGCTCTGTAATCTGATCAATGGCCTGTTACCCCCATATTTTAGCAGCCAACACAGTGATTTTTAATTAAAGTCAGCCATTTGTGTGAAATGATTACTCTGTTCATTATCTTGACAATTTCATTACTGTATCAGGTAAAATAAAACATTTATAGCAAGGGAAAAATATATGAGCTATTGTAAGGTTCAAGGAGGTTCATCATGGCAGTTGGCTGAGGCTGTTATCATTAACATCAATGGAACAGGTCACAGTTCCTTTTATACCACATGCCAGTTATTTCCTTTTAAATGAATTATACATCTGTTCATTAAAATTCACCAAGTACTCGAGGAACATGAACATTACAAGCATTTGTACCCTGCTTGCACATTCACAGTAGTGATATGCATGTGTAGCAGTGCTTAGAAGAATTTGACTACGAAAGGCTTTGCATGCATGATAATGCTTCTAGGAGCTCTGTTGAGTGTTCCACATTCAGTATGAGAAAGTTGTTTGTGTGACTTTGACCTTGCACCGGCTGACAATTCAAGAATCAAACTTTGCTCTTTAATGTGTGCTTCTATGTACTGCTCATGAATCCCAGGGAGAAAAGAAGTGCATGCCCTGAGGAGCAGCTGAAACATTTGTTCATGTTTAGGTCTGGGAGCTTGAGTGGGAGGTCAAAGAAGTACAGCAGATGAGCACTAAACTCTGAGACAACCATCTTGATGAAAAGTTTTCTATATACCACCGTGTGCAAATCACCAAATTATCAGACCCTTTTGTACTGGATCGATTACTTTTTCTGGTGCTGATATGTCAACAGCAGCTTAGCTTGTAAAGACAGTCACAGAGATGTTGAATAGAAGGGAACACTGGCACATGGCCTCTCTTTGAATGCCATGGAGCTGTTTCTATTATGCATACCGGTGTGATGCCCAATTTTAAATTATCTAGACTGTGGAGAGAGGCCATTCATTAGAGTGCATTGGTCATTTTTCCTAAGGATGAGAGAACAGAAAAATGGAAGGAACTGGGGAAAGAAGAAAAAGCGTGTGGAGAGAATGGTCTGGGTTTCTCAACATCAAGAAAATGATGCTCTTTCCATTGAAGATTCCTGCTTTCATTTTCAAAAGGACATCATAATAATTTCCTTAGCATTGAATGCAATTTTCTTTGCAATTTTCCATAAGTTTTTCACCATTAGGAGCATCTTCAAAATGATTCAGTGAGCAAATTTCTCAGGAATGAGGTTTAGTGATTAGGAAGAGGTACACCTGTATTCCAGCTAATTTACATTTCAAAGAGGTCCATCCTCTTCACACTGAGATCATTCAATCTCCACCTCTTGTGCTACAAGGTCTGGCTACAGCTTTGTTGCTTTGGGAATTCAAGCACCTCAACATTCTGACTTGCATTCAAGTGCTCTATTTACTACTTGTATAACAGATAGAAACTCAATAGCATCCATTCTACTTGTAATATAGTGTTGTACTATCAGTGTTACTTAGAAATTTTTAGACCACTATTATCAGTTCTCAGCTTGTTCCAGCTCTGTGTTTCTGTGTCCAGACTGTGAATCAAAATGTTGAAAACCGGTACAGTTTGCATGTTCACACTGAGTCATTTGTCTGCAAGGAAAAATTTGTTACCTCTAGGAAATGTTGCAGACTGCATACAGAAGGGCTCTCCCCATTCCATTTCCACAGTTTGTTTACATTCCAGCAGACTTTCTGAATTGCAGGATGCTAGTCTTTCTGTAACTCAAGTGACAAAGTCACAACTAAAGCAAAATTTGGGATGTGTGCATAGCCTACTACAAGAAACCATGCACTTTCTTGACTCTTCTGTGCAGTTTTGTCATAAAAGCTGCAAAGCAAAAGTAGGGACCGCATGAACTGAAGAAAAAATATATTTGATGCTACTTTCAGTGGTCTGGAGGACTCTCTGTAGTAGACTTCCTACATCTCCCTTTAAAACACAACTGTGTTCACCTGAGCATGTGACAACTGTGAGGCTGTCCCTGTGTACTTCTCTGTTGTCTTGTGTTGTGTGCACTATCCATGGGATATTGCTTGAATACAGGTGATACAGGATGTATCACCAAAAATAAAAGAATTCTTGTCACTAAAAAATACTTTTCTTGTTTTTTTTTTTTTAGCAGTGGGAAGCTGATGCCAATGGTAGCAATGACACATTGTTTAGATGTGGAAAATCTTGTAAATTAATAATAACAACTCCACAAATAGATTTCTACAAAGAACACATGTCACTGAGACTATGTCAAGAATAAAATAAAACATTTGTGAGGGAAAGTTTTTTGCCAGAGGAAAATTAGAATGTGAAGCGCTCTATTCCATGTCTGTCTAATAGGGACTCATAAGTCACAATGATCTGAAGGAAAATATTATAACGGCTTAATAACTTTACAGAAATGTAAATGGGACAGGAACCAACAAAACAGCCCCAACCAAAAACACAAAGAAAAGGACAAGACAACAAGCAAAAGCAAACTGAAATGAAAACAAACGTAAACTTACTCTCAGAAGCCTCTAAAAATCTTTTGCAGTTAGGAAACAGGAAAAGCAAAGAAATAGCACAAAGCTGGTTACTAGGAAATTACATATTGGTTCTATAGAATTCTTATAAATAATGTTATAAGAATACGTGTTTAAGGAAAATGGAAAGTAATAATGTAGCTGAAAGTGGTAAGAAAAAAATGTGCTTATACATCTGGGTATGAATAAGTTGTTCAAGCAAAGGTGCATAAACAATAATGTGATTGGTTGAAAAGGCACATGATCAGTGATGTCATTGGCTGGGAAAAGCTTATGATGCTGTGAAAAGTACTGGAAAGAAACTAACCAATACTAACAATTACTAATGGCTAGGCAGGGGTCTATATAAAGCTTGTGAGCTCGCTCGATAAATAATTTCTGTTGCATCACAAATAAAGTCTGTGCCTCAGTTGCCACATAAGGTGACCTGTTGTACCATTCCTCGTGATTGCTTTATTTCATAGCCAAAGGCTGGAAGAAGTTAGGATGTTTCATGATTATGGATTATAACTTTAACTTTTTCAAAAGAGAAAAACCAGTAGGTCTGTGGAACAGTGCTACTGAGTCTGTCGAAGCAGTGTAGGGCAGAGACAACCAGGTCAGTGAAAAAGACTGTGATGTTGTTTACAAGATACAGAAGAGAATCCTAGATACCAGCTTTTAGATTTACTGAACATATTCTTCACATACTCCTGATGCCACCATTATAAAGTGAAAAGACAGAATGTGATGTAACTGAGGTTACAGGCACCTGTGTAACTAACAGTACAAAGATGCACTACATACATTTGGAATAGTAACCAGTTTCATGTCAGAAATTGCATAAAATAATTAGCCAAATAGAGAAGAAGCAACAAGAAAGCTGCTAACACATTCACAAATATTTATCAAGAACATGTCACTTATTTCGAAACTGCAAGTGGTCAAAACTTGTCCTTATATTTCACGTAAAAGCAGACACCCCTGTATATAGCAGCACCATGTTTGGGCATTTTTATAAAACACTTCTGCAACAGTGGATTGTGTATCTGGACTGATATCAGTGTTGTCTGGAATACATATGAGATAAAACCCAACTGAGCTTATGAAAGCTAACAGGATTATAACCTGAATAACATGTTACTCTTAGAAAGATAGGTAAATTATCACACTTGATAAGGACTACATCTTTTTATAGAAATAGTTCAACAGAGTGAGTAAGAAACACGACTCCATTGAGAGAGTGTTGAAAGGAAGTTCCTTATTTCCATCATGTGTGAGTAAGCCAGAAACAGGCATGTATGTGTTGCATCATATACAGGGAGATAAATGCCCTTGCGAGGGAGCATAGGTGCTTGCAAATGAGATTCACAGCAGCTGACCTTCTGGGGCTTCCTGTAGGCAAAGGAAAGCTAGAGAATCATAAGCCTGAAACTCTCAGACTAAGGATTTGCAGGGATTTACGCTTGTGAAACTGGGTTTCAGATTTGGGATTTGTTATCAAAATGAAGAATATTGGGTGTTTTATTTAGTTATGTTTTCCTTATGTGAATGACAGACCTCTTCTTGAGGAACTCAGCTACGACAGATGTTTGGGTTAGGAGCAATCCCTGACCTCTCACAAAGCGAGGCATGGGGGACAATTTTCCTCTGAAGTTACTGTTTCCATAAAGGAGCTTGCCAGTGAAAATGCAAAATACCAGTATTTTGTCCTGTTGTGAACAATCGGTTTACATTCTAAATTTTGTAACCTTTGTGACATAAATATTACTCCATTCCTGCTGTAGCATTAAACAGTAGTTGTTTTAACACTTCGTAATTGTAGAATTTAAGTAACATGTCAACCACCATTGGTTAGGTTGTATCTTTTCCATTATCAGTCATTTAGGATTATCTTATTTTTTCTCTGCAGTGTGAGATAGCTGAGCTAGGGGAATATTTTTTAACAGCTGATCTTTCTAAAGCTTTTCTCTGTAAGGTAGTGTTAGAAATATATGCTCTTTATTTTTGCACATTTGAAGGTGTTAATTTACAAAAGATTTGAAAAGAGAATTTTTTTTTTTCTCCAAGAAATTTAACTACACAAATGCACCATCTTTTTTTTTTTTTTTTTTTTTTTTTTTTCAAGAGCTGTTTTTTGACTTAGACAACTCCAAGTTGTGCCTTAGCCTTTGGTGTATTAATATTAAACATGCAAATGCATAATTATTGTCTGTGTTCAGAAGTCATAACTTGTTCCAGTAGTAATTGGTCTTAACTTTTACCTTCTTAAAGTGTTTGATTTCTAGATGTCAGTGACAGAAACTGAAAATAATACTTTGCTTGCATAGCATAGCATGAATCTGTCTATTAGTGTAGAAATTGGCATGTTTCTATTGCTCAGTCTAGATCTAGTTCTGACTTAAGCTGTATTATCCTTAGACACTTCAAATAGCTCTGATATATAGCAGAGTAGGTCACAGAAGGTTGAAATTTGAGAAATTAGGAATTATTAATGCATTTGTTAACGCTGCTGATAATGCAGTTACATTGCTTCCATTACACTACAGACAAGACCAATTACACTGCAGGCAAGATATCTCCAAGGAGGAGATAATCACAAATTGAAAGTTAGTGTATTTTTTAAAAGCTGTTCAGTAATAGCTTGAATATACCTGAAAATGCTCTCTCCTGAAGCCCCAGTTTTCTACTTATCTTTGACCAGCCGAATGGCTACAAAGGATAGTTTTTCTGTTTCATTCAAACATGGCAGACGCTGTAGCACTGTTCCTTAAAAAAGACAAGGCAGGTGTAGTGTGTGTGCATTTGATATCAATATAGTCCCTTCACCTCCTAGACAGTGAAGAATCACTATGTTTATTGGGACTCTGGAGACATACCTAAACTAAGCAAATCCAAACCCAGGTTAAAATGAAATAGAATTCTATTACAATTACAAAGACTTTTAAGTGCTAAAAGTTGTTAAAATCTTATTGAGGATTTGTTAAACACTTCATATTTTTTTCTTTGGTTTTATTTTATAATATTCTACCTAAATCATATTTAGTGCAGAATTGAAAGGGACTGTGTTTAAAGAGCTTGGTATACAGTCCCCTTCTTGCCAAGGTGACATATGCCATAATATCCAATAAGTGATCCTTTTCCAGAGCACATATGTTGGGCACATATGGATACTAGTAAACTGCAAGATGCCATTAGAAATAGTTTGGAGGATTTTACCTTTTGAAGACTTTACCTTTTTGAGGACTTTACGTATTTATAAATGCTGATGACTTTGAAGCTAAAATCTAGCTGCAGCATTATGTGCCATAATTATAACAACAGTAGTAGTAAAAACCATCTTTTTACATGTTTCCAAATCCCAATTTAATTTGCTTGTCTTAATCTTGCATGGCATTATGAAATTGCACTTTTTCATCATGTTTACATCTGCCATCCCTAATGCATTACCAGGTGTGAGATTTATGAGTGGAGCACATGAGACCTGCCACAGTTAATCACATTTGTAACCTTTCAGATACACTGCTGAATTTTTCTTGCTGTGAAACATGTTTTACCTTTTAATGTCTGCTGAGCATAGTTCTAACACAATACTGTAAATTTTTGTTATGTATTTCAAGTTCAGCATCAAATAATGCCTTTATTATGCTTTCATATTTTTTTATCAAATAACTATTTGTAATTCAAGGAAATCTTGAAGCAGTAAAAGAGAGATAAGCATATATTAACCTTTTGTGGAATGAAAGATGCATGTAAACAGATGTGAATGAGGTGGTACTCTCACAACCATGCATTATAATATTGACAGATAACTTATATTATTTTTAGAATATGAAAGAATTAGTTAAGAAGTTTAGGTTTAGTAATTTGCAACTTTAGGTGAAATCTCAAAAAATCACTTGAGAGTATTTTCAAATGGCAGAGTCAAGCTACATATCATTGAAGCTGTTCATGTGCTTGTATAACTGAATCTAGGCAGAAAATACATATTAATTTTTAAAATTAAGATTAAAAATTTTTTAGCTCTAGAACTAGATTAGAAGTATATATATATTTTTTTAATTGCACTTTTAAGAATGTGGGCCTAAATTCTATTATAAATCATTCTTAGGAAAATTTGGAATATACTTAACAGTTTGAAAACATCTTCTCATTACCTATTTGATGTTACAATAAGAATTTAGGTAAGAAATGCAAATCATGCAGTTGCTTATACAGCTTACTATGACTGCCTTTGCCATTACTAACAAAAGGCCACTGCCTATTCATTGACCTTACTATGCAGGCTCCCACAGCTTGCCCTGGCTTGTTTTGGTCAAGCTGATTTTAGCTCATTTTAACTGTGATAACTATTGTCTAGCAGTCAGGTAGCTGCCAAACAAGTTATAAAGAGTCATTCTGATAAGAATGAAAATACGGTGTAGAAGAGAGATCAGTATGGTAATGGAAGCCCTAGACAGTGAACACTAAGCATGATATTCAATAAGTGATGAGTTATAACAGACCAGTGTGTGAAATGCAAGATGCTAGCTGCAATATGACCTGCTTAGCAGAACAAACACTAGGTGGGTCTATGCTTTCATTAATACCATGCTCCCTCTGGCAGAAGACTCCAGGATTTGATAGGTCCCACCTGGTGATGGCGGCAATGACTGTTAGACCCAGCTTAGAACTCAGAGTGAGAGCACATAAGCACAGACAAGCAGTTAAGACTAGAGAGTTTGCATGCAACATTTTAATTGTAATATTAATGAAGGCTTTTTCCTATAATAGTTAGAGTATTGGTCCAATTAATTTGGACTATAATTGTTGTTATCATTGTAACTTGGCTAATACTACTAAGTGTGTTGCTATTTTTTAGATTGTAAAACATGAATTGGTTAGACTAACCTTAAATTTCTTAGGTCTATGTATAAAAATGTATCCCCTTTGGCTCAAAACAACATTTTTTGAGAGTAATACTTCAATGTCTTTTTTAATCTTCAGAGTAATTTATTCCAGTATAATATAAAATATTCAGTATATAGTTAGCTCTAACTTATACTTAAAAAATGTAAAGAATATGTGTATGATTGCAAACTGATCCATCGGACTACACACCTATATCAAAATTTTCTGTTAAAAATGATTCACATAACTTCTAGACACTTATATTAAATAGTTGATAAACTACCCAGATCAGTTTTAAAAGAGCATTCACAGGATTAGCAATGCAACAGCTGAGGGATTAAAACACAGTCAAAATGGACTTTTGACTTCAAATTCAGCGTTCAAAAAACCCCACATTTCTGAAAAATGTAATTATTTTAGCACTGACTCTAGTATAATATTTTACTTACGAAACTGAGTATTAGATCTATGTGCTTTTTCTTTTCACAGTGGTATCTGTCTCACATTTGGCAATGTAAGATAAATAAAGAGCAATGAAAAGTTAAGCAAGCAATCCAAAAGTATGCCCATTCTATGGATTGTCACAGAATTAACTTTGGAAACTGAGTGAGACAAAATGGCTGTAAAATATTTATTGTCTATGTTGTATAGAATCATGGAATCAATAGTATCAACCATAGTATATGTATGAATGATACTTCTGTTGGTGTAACATTGGCCTAAAAATTGTACACACACAGAGAACGTGAATTCAGTTAGAATTAAATGACCATAAAGTTATTAATTGGACAGGTTGGGAAAATCCATACCTAGATGGGCTAGTTCAGAATGTGACAGCAGCAGGCTATGTTTGTGTTGCAGCATTAAAACAATCCACAAGGAAATAAAGGTTTGAAAATCTCTTTAATCAGGCACTGTTTGGACACGCTTTCCTACATCAAAGAAGAAGGCAGTAGTCACTGTATCATTGGTATAGGTAGGTACTCACGGTACATCCTTAGTGTCATGGGACACAAGGGAGAAGAGGAGTCTGGGCCTTTGCAGAAAACCGAGATTCCAAACACAGATCCCAGCATGTGCATAGTTTTTGGAATAAGTGTTAATTTGGAACAAATAGAAGAGAGTGAGAGCTCTCAGGAGAGGAAAAAAGCCCCCAGGTATTTATACCATTTAGCTGAATTTCCTTGTGAATGCAGCTGAACAGTCAGGTTCCCTTTTGCAGTCTGTTTCTCTCTATGACTCCTGCTTGCTCAGGGGTACTATTTGAGAATGTATTTAAGCATAGACAGGATATGTTTATGGGATATGGAAGAAGTGGTTTCTAAATCACTCAGTTTCAGGAGATTCCAGAGATTAATATAGACAATGTCCTGAAGGCATGCTCTAATCATCTGAAACCTTACTTCATGTGTTGTGAGAACTTGTTGGGCAGTCAGGGAAGATGCCAGATGATTAGGTACCTAGACAATGAGGAAATGCTGGAAAACAAATATTATGTCCACCACAAAATACAAAAATATGACTTCTGCTTTCCCAAGTAAAGGTCACAGGCTCTTCCCCATGCTGAGTGTGCAGGTATCAGGCCTAGCCTGGATTCACCATAGCCAGAGCTGGGCTGAGCTGGTTTCAGCTCCTGCCTTGGCTCCAAGTGCCTGTTTCATTCCCTGCCTGAGCCTGAGCTCTGTCAGTGCCTCTGTGGGAAGGACCTGGCAAACCCTGGACGTTATGGACCAACAGAGACCCTGTGGGGCTGAACCTGGAGAGGCTGAGGGACCATGCTCACATTCATCTGGAAGTAGACAGAGGGCAGCAGTCCAGGATCAGAAAGCATAAAAATAAACCGTACTAGATCCAAGACTGAGCAGTAAGAAAGTATTTTTTCTTCCTCCCACCAAAAAGAAGGAAGAAATCTACACCATCATATTTCTTCTGGTGAAGGCTTTAGGATGTGGGCACTTCACAGTAAGATTCTTCTACTCTTTCTGAGGGAAAGTGAACTTTTAACTTTATTATACACAAGACATTGACAGAATGAGCAAAATACTAAATAAAAGGGGTAAATGTTTGATTTCTTTCTTCTCCCCCCAATAGTTTCAGTAGTGCCGCTATAGCTTTTGTGTATTAGTTTGGACCATTAGAAGATTAAAACTTTAATTAGATGAACATTGCGTTCCTAGCTCCATGCATATGGCGTGTTGTCTTGCAACAAGATTTGGAGTGCAACAAGTGCTCATCTACCTGGATTTGTGTAAAGTGTTCAACACTATCCCACACAACATCCTTGTCTCTAAACTGGGGAGACATCAATTTGATGAATGGACCACTTGGTGGATAAAGAACTGACTGGATGGCCACACACAAAGAATTGTGGTCAATGGCTCAATGTCCAGCTGGAGACTGGTAACAAGTGGTGTCCCTCAGGGATCGGTGTTGGGACAGGTCTTGTTTAACATCTTGGTCACTGACATGGACAGTGGGATTGAGTGTGCCCTCATCAAGTTTGCCAGTGACACCAAGCTGTGTGGTTCGGTTGGTACACTGGAGGGAAGGAATGCCATCCAGAGGGATCTTGACACGCTTGTGAGGTGGGCAGATGTCAACCTCATGAAGTTTAACCATGCCAAGTGCAAGGTCCTACACCTGGGTCAGAGCAATCCCAGGCACAGCTACAGGCTGGGCAGAGAAGAGATTCGGAGCAGCCTTGTGGAGAAGGACTTGGGGTGCTGGTCGATGAGAAAATAAACATGAGCCAGCAGTGTGTGCTTGCAGCCCAGAAAGCCAACCGTATCCTGGGTTGCATCAAAAGGAGCGTGACCAGCAGGTCAAAGGAGCTGATCCTGCCCCTCTACTCTGCTCTTGTGAGACCTCCCTTGGAGTATTGTGTGCAGTTCTGATGTCCTCAACATAAAAAGGACATGGATCTGTTGGAACAAGTCCTGAGGAGGGCCACGAGGATGATCAGGGGACTGGATCACGTCCTGTATGATGATAGTCTGAGAAAGATGGGGCTGTTCAGCCTGGAGAAGAGAAGGCTGCGTGGAGACCTCCTAGTAGCCTTCCAGTATCTGAAGGGGGCCTATAAGGATGCTGGGGATGGACTCTTCATTAGGGACTGTAGTGATAGGACAAGGGGTAATGGGTTAAAACTTAAACAGGGGAAGTTTAGATTGGATATAAGGAAGAAATTCTTTCCTTTTAGGGTGGTAAGGCACTGGAGTGGGTTGCCCAGGGAGGTTCTGAATGCTCCATCCCTGGTGGTGTTCAAGGCCAGGTTGGACGGGGCCTTGGGTGATATGGTTTAGAGCAAGGTGTCCCTGCCCATGGCAGGGGGGTTGAAACTTGATGATCTTAAGGTCCTTTCCAACCCTAACTATTCTATGATTCTATGATTCTATATCACAACTCTTTCTTAAGCATCAGTTTGAATGTCCAGAGCCAAGATCATGGAAATAAACACAAATCAGTACTCATTTAGGTTCTTCAAGAGGAAAGTAATAGTTTTTAAAAATAAATTTCTTTTTTTTCCTTGAAAACAAAGTTGTGAAATTGCTTTTAGCTTGTTTAGAAATATAACATGGCATTAAAAAATGTGGGCCTCATTTTGAGGCATAGTGTCCTTTTTCTTTAAAAAACATATATATATATATCACAAAACCTATTCTAAATATAATGACAAATGCTGTGTATTATTGACTGAAGGTACTTTTTAATACTTCTGAACTTTCATTGGTTTGGAAAAATCTACATTTTTAACATGGTCTGTTCAGAAACTTTCAGACAGCTCTGATGTTGTAATACCAAGTATGCACCTCATGGTAAAACTTCAAATTTATCCAGATTTATAAATGTAATTTGAATAGAAATTTCCTACATACAAATAAAAAAAAAAAAAGCAAACAAATAAAAAACAAAACAATGAAGGAGAAAATGGTGCTCAGTGTTGCAAAATATGTGAAGTGCCTAGGAAGACAAAGATAATGTGTTTAAAATATTTACAATTTCCTGTATACTTTTTTTAATCCAATTCAAAGATACTACTTTTGAAAAGACTGAATAACAAGAAAACCTGGCTTTAATTAAATGAATAGCACAAACTGCATTTTATGAACTGAGTTCTATCACACATGCACTTCAGTAGCTTTAGAAACCACCTTTTTTTAATATCAGTACCTAACATATAATCATGTAAAGATACATGATTATCTTTATTGACTTACATTCCCAACATTTGTTTTACAACACTGATCCAATGATACAAACCATAAATATTTTTTATAATAGACTTATCTAAAGCTATATCTTATCTTGCACTTTTTAACATTGTAATCTTGTTCAAAGTTCACTTACATTCTACAAGTTAAATCTGTGTCCTCTGTCTTTATCTATTGTATTTTAAAAGGACCACAAGGACTGAACATTCAGGAGTACCTAAAGTCCGTACGTACTCAACAAAATTTTCATTGTTAACATTCCCTATTTGCCTCAATTTCTAAGTCTGAGCAGTCCTGAAGCTTGTCTCATTTCATCAAAGCTGAGAAGCTTCAGAGCCGTATTATGTATAAGCCCTATCAGGATTCGCAAACTATGCATTCGTTCATCTAGTTCCCCTGAGGGTCTCCATGCATCTGATCATACCTACCAGATGGCTTGGTCCTTATGAAGCAGAGCAATAGCAACAGCTTTTAGTAAAAACAGAGACAGGAAAAAAATGAATGCAGCTTTCTTCCCTTTGTATATAGCCTACAAGTTAGTATTCTTACCCAGTAGGGAAGGTTCAGAGCTCCTCACACCCACTCTTCTATCTGCTGTGTCTTAACCATCATAGGGTATAGACTGATCTCCAAAGAAGCTGTTCCAGTGTGGAAAATAATTTACATATCACTGTGAAGAAAAGAGACAAAATGCAAAAAAAAAGTACCCCAAAGCCCCATCAAAATAAGAAAAACACGCAGTAATGTAAAGCACTCACCTGGAATACAAGAGAATTAATCATTTTCTTGTGTGAACAATTAACATTATTAAGTAGTCAGTCTGGAAAACTGGGAGGAGAGGAAGAATTTGCACTTATTCAAAGTCAGTTAGGTACAAAAATATCTCAGACTTTTTGCTTTGAACATTGTCCTGGGTTTAGCAGTAGCAGTCATTTTTCTCCCAGGACAACATTTATTTTCATATATAGTCAATTGTTAGCATGCAGTTAAAAAAACACTGAAATTATCCAGTTGTCCCATACTTCTGTCACAGATGGATGAAAGCCCCCTAGCTTCTCACAAGTTATTAAAGGAATTTAAACTGTATCAGCTTGTCTTGTTCAGTCTAAGCAAATCTTACATTCTTACTCAGTTTATAGGTTTAAGTGCAACATTTCAGTGTGTGAATAGGCTATTAAGATCTGCACTTACAACTACAGTGCTATATATCCCTCTATCTTCTGTTACATACTCAGTCCTTCCAAACAAGCTCAGTAGTTTAAGGCCCTATTATTTTGCATCTCAAAGAAAGTAAAATTTCTCTAAATCTAAACATAAGTTATATTCCACACTTAGCTCTAAGATACACTGCCTCATTTCTCTCTGCCTTTTGCCCTCACCTGGAGGGTAGGTCCTGGCCCTATCTCTGATACTATGTAGAATAATCCACTACCCTGCAGGAGCGGTGATGTGAGATGAAAGTCTGCTCATAGTGTTAGCCATGGATCAACGAAGCAGGTCAAGCAAATGCCTTGCAGGCTAAAGGTTCTCCATGGACTGTTTGCTGTAAAGAGGGAAGCACACTTGTCATCTATGGAAAATATATGCTGAAGATGAAGAGACATCTACAAGTTAACAAGCCTCATCATATAATATCGATTATCCTGGTGACCAGTAGAATATCGGTGTGATTGCTTCAAACCAGAGTTGGGCTTAGATAACAATCTCTAATACATTTCCTGAATGGGTGCCTTTAGCTACTAGAAATAAAGGACACTGACACCAGTCAGTCTCCAAAAGGTTTGTCTACGACTGTCTAATGTGCTTGATTTGGCAGTGTGAGGATGCTCTTGGATTGCTTACAGAGGTAAACCTTACTTGGAAAGAAATATACTGCCCAAAAGCTTTGCTGGAAGCTCAGTAAGTGTAAGTTAGCACTCCAAGTGTCTTGGTAGCCACAGCCTTTGCAACTCTTCACAGGTCATATGTGAGAAATGTAGAATGCCATGAATTAATTGGCAGCTTAGGAGGGGTTTGAAGGAGCTAAGGTGTCATATTGAAGTATAGATTTATAAACAAGGTAAGACGTATTGTGAACTTATGTCAGCTGATGCACAGTAAGTATAAGGTAATCTGAGATACTTGGGAAGAGAAGCTTCTAAACTTTATTACAGGATAATAGCGGGCATATGGACAATTACTGCAAGCCCTAAGTTTACACAGGAAACAGCTTAGCAAAGATTTTAAATCCAACTTGAAAGTCCAGATGCATACATTCACCTCTCTTTGCTTCTCTTTTTATTTAAATGTGAATATTTCAGAAAGGTTATTCAGCCCTGCATTAATCAAGCAGCATGTTTCAGCAAGTCTTGTAGGAGTTGCATGAAGGGTGAGGTTACAATGGTTGTCAGTATTCCCTACACCTTATCTGCAAGGCAAGTCTCGATACACAAATTATAGGGAAATACAAACTTGAAGTCAGCTACTGTTGATTTCAGTGGGAATTGCTCAGCACCCTGCTGCTCCATTTCAATGGGAGACAGCATGGGCTAACTGCATAAGATATGAATGCTCTGCCAGCATCCCAAATGGGTGACTTCTAAGAATGGAGACAAAGCATTGCTTTGAGCTCCTGCAACTGTGTATTTTAGTCTTTTTTCTTATAGATATATACATGTATAAATATAAATAAATAGAACTTTTCTTTCAGTTTGCCAATATTTTCCCCTATTTTTCTAATTAAATTGGCTATGGTTCAAAAGAAGATCCAAGCCCATATGTTGGTCTGTCCATTGAAAGCGAATGTGGTAAAAATACACCAATATCTTTGATGCTTTTTCAGTAGACTGCAATAGAACTGTTTTATTAGTGATATGATTAAAGCAAAATACCATTTTTGCTTTGTTTTAAAGAAGGCTAAAACTGGTGTATTGAATACACACTCAGACTTCTTAAACAAGTAAAGAAAAATGTTGGTTTTATATCATTTACAAGGGTTTTTTTTCCTTAATCTTTCACAAATGAAGCCAAACACCTGAATTTCATTCAGACTACTTCATTGTTTAACAGGACTTGTTTTCATGTTCTTAAAATTTGATCTGGTCTCATATTTTTCATATTGGCACTTCAGTGGCTTTTCTACATCTGGATTCCTAATACTGGCATGCAGGCTACATATATATATATATAGCTATATGGCTACATATATTTCTGCATATGGATGTGCAAAAGGCTACTTGCTGAAACTACTTTCTTTGATTTGTCTTTGCTCATGTCCTTACTCAAGAGTATAGGAAAGCCTATACCTACCTAAACTTAGTGTCTTGGTCACACAGTAGAGATGGCCAACATAATAATTTTAGGGAAATAAGGATTCCTATAGTGTTACTTCCACATATATACTAAATTCTTGCAAGCTGAATCAGGGTTTATTATGTTTCCTATGCATTTATCAGCTTTCTTTTTAGAACTCATAATTTTTTTGGGTTCTGTATCACCCTATGGAACCACTTTTAAGTTTAATTTTGGACAGCTTTCTGCTTCTCTCTTTATTATTGAGATGAGAAAAAAAAAAGGAAACTAAACTGCACATAACAGTCAAGATGTCAATTCACCCTGAATTTATGCAGGAGCATATTGATGTTCTGTATTTTGCTTTCTACTTTTTTTTTAATAGTTACTAGCATATTGTTTTCTTTCTTTTTTTTTTTTTTTTTCCACACCTATGGAAAGCCTAGCTTATGCTTCATAGTGCCATCTACAGAGTCTGGAATAACTCCTTGGGGAAAGGCAGCAGCTGATTCAGAGACTTTAAAACAATTGCAATTTATAGTTATTAAGTATTCAAAAGTCTTATTTTGTCTGGCCACAAATAAAGATACCACAAGTATTTTGTTCACAGATTGCTTTATTTTATATATTTTATAATATTAATAACATTGGAACTGTTATTCTTCTAATATCACATTTTGATATCATATTGGCAGAGTTCCCTCTTGCTCATTTTTGTCAGGAGAATCTTGGATGTGACTCCTTCCCTAAATCTGTGACTATTATTTTGCTGTGAATGCTATAACCAACTCATTAAACTTCCAGATTATCTCATCTGAGGCCAAAATGGAAGCAAGTGGTATAAATTAACAATTACTATGTGGGACTTCTGATATACTTAGAGTGGTAATTGTTCATAGGCCTTTGCTATATAATGCATTCTTAACCTGCAAACCTTTCCCTTCGTCATTATGACTTGAAATTGAGTCTGTCTTTGCCCTCACAAGTTTCATTCCATACCTAACCACTCCCTATATTAATATGTTTACTCTTTTAACCTACTGCACAAAGCTAAATTCTACATTCCCCACTTCCGTTTGAATATTTAATGTAAAGATGTAATTAAAATTTATTGATGAAAAATCTGGATGAGAGAGAATAAGTATGTGTATAATAACTGGACAGTCTCTGAAATAGAGAAAAGAAACCAAACTGAAGCCCCAGTCAGAATTAAACCTGCCTAGGGATGTCAAAGATAACAGGAAGGGATTCTATAATTACACTGCAAATAAAAGACAGACTAGGGACAGCGTGGGCCCTCTCCGGAAGCTATCAGAAGAACTGGCTACCCTGTATTTCGAGAACACTGAGGTTCTTAATGAGTTCTTTGCCTCAGTCTTCACTGGCAAATGCTCTGACCACACCACCCAAGTCTTGGAAGGCAGATGCAGGGACTGTGAAAATGAAGACCTTTGGTCCACTGTAGGAGAAATTCCGGTTCAAGACCATCTTAAGAACCTGAACGTATACAAGTCCATGGGAGCTGATGAAATCCATCCGAGGGTCCTGAAGGAGCTGGTGAATGGAGTTGCTAAGCCACTGGCTATCATATTTGAAAAATCATGGAAGTCAGGTGAAGTTCCCAACGACTGGAAAAAGGGAAATATAACCCCCATTTTCAAGAAGGAGAAAACAGATGATCCAGGGAATTACAGACCAGTCAGGCCCTCTGTGCCTGGCAAAATCTTGGAGCAGATTCTCCTGGAAGGCATGCTAAGGCACATGAAAAACAACAAGGTGCTTGGTGACAGCCAGCATGGCTTCATTAAGGGGAAATCCTGCCTGACCAATTTGGTGGCCTTCTATGATGGGGCTACGGAACTGATGGACAGCAGTAGAGCAGTTGATGTCACCTACCTGGACTTGTGTAAAGCGTTCGACACTGTCCCACACGACATCCTTGTCTCTAAATTGGAGAGACATCAATTTGATGAATGGACCACTTGGTGGATAAAGAACTGGATGGACGGCTGCACACAAAGAGTTGTGGTCAATGGCTCAATGTCCAGCTGGAGACCTGTAACGAGTGGTGTCCCTTAGGGATCGGTGTTGGGACAGGTCTTGTTTAACATCTTTGTCGCTGACATGGACAGTGGGATTGAGTGTGCCCTCAGCAAGTTTGCCAATGACACCAAGCTGTGTGGTTCGGTGGATATGCTGGAGGGAAGGAATGCCATCCAGAGGGATCTTGACACGCTTGTGAGGTGGGAATATGCCAACCTCATGAAGTTTAACCATGCCAAGTGCAAGGTCCTACACCTGAGTCAGAGCAATCCCAGGCACAGCTACAGGCTGGGCAGAGAAGAGATTCGGAGCAGCCCTACAGAGAAGGACTTGGGGGTGTTGGTCATTGGGAAAATGAACGTGAGCTGGCTTCAGTGTGCGCTTGCAGCCCAGAAAGCCAACCGTATCCTGGGTTGCATCAAAAGGAGCGTGACCAGCAGGTCGAAGGAGGTGATCCTGCCCCTCTACTCTGCTCTCGTGAGACCTCACTTGGAGTATTGTGTGCAGTTCTGATGTCCTCAACATAAAAAGGACATGCAACTGTTGGAACGAGTCCAGAGGAGGGGCACGAGGATGATCAGGGGACTGGAGCACCTCCCGTATGAAGATAGGCTGAGAAAGTTGGGGCTGTTCAGCCTGGAGAAGAGAAGGCTGCGTGGAGACCTCCTAGCAACCTTCCAGTATCTGAAGGGGGCCTATAGGGTGCTGGTGAGGGACTTTTAATCAGGGATTGTACTGACAGGACAAGGGGTAATGGGTTAAAACTTAAACAGGGGAAGTTTAGATTGGATATAAGGAAGAAATTCTTTGCTGTGAGGATGGTGAGGCACTGGAATAAGTTGCCCAAGTTGTGAGTGCTCCGTCCCTGGTAGTGTTCAAGGCCAGGGTGGACAGAGCCTTGGGTGTCATGGTTTAGTGTGAGGTGTCCCTGCCCATAGCAGAGGGGTTGGAACTACATGACCTTAACGTCCTTTCCAACCCTAACTATTCTATGATTCTATGAAATTGGTCTATTTTACTCTGTCTTCCTTTGTTATCTTCTTAATTGAGGTCAAGCAGTCATGTACAGCATACATAGCTCCTTTCATTACTGTAATTCTTCTTTAAATATTTGGAATTTAACCTATTGAAACTGCCAGAAGATACTATCAGGAACAGGTATGTGTAGTTGTTTCATGGTTGTGTCTTAGCCCAGATATTTTACTTTGCTTAAGTATCACACTGCCCATAAGATGCAATTGTGGCCTTGTTGAAATTAATGACATTCTCATTAATGTCTAATGGTGAAGGTTATTATACGTCTTGTTTTCATACATAAAAATGAATGGTCCCTTAGAAACCGTGCCTTAGAGGAAATATAATAATGTTCTCTGCCATAAACAAACATGAGTTTCAAAAAATTTAGATTCTCATAGAAGTTTTCAGCAGGTTTAACTGTGTTAAATTTCAAGACACTTAATCCCAATTTGAAATTATTTTCAATCAAATCTGTTATGAATATGTGAAATTGATGGTAAGTATAAGCTGAAGTCAAGAGAGTTATTCCAGCAATAGTTCACCTAAGGGTGAATAATAAATCAAATAAATACAGAATTTGACTTTTTTTTCCTGGATCCTTAGTGTGTGCGCATGTATGTGTCTGTTAGGATCCAAGAGTTTTTAGTTGCAAAACACCCATTTGGGGTGCTGACAGAGCATTCCTATGTTATGCAGTTACCTCATGAAAAACACCAAAGAATCTGGACAACGGTTAAGAGATCACAAACAGCGATATCAATAGATCTAGACTCAAACATGCAATTCTATTCCTGAACAACCTAGCCTTGTGAAATAATGCAAGACAATAAAAAAAGAAAAAGGGCATTTTTTTGGCAAAAATTAGCAAATAAGTAATAGCCCTGAGGAGCAGTGATGTGCAGCATTGGAACTTTTTTCCATTCTACCACCTGCAATTACTTCCAAAGGACTGCTCCCTGCATTCAATAGCTTCAGACCTCTGTGGGATAGCAGTAGCAATACTATTTCTTACAGCACATGCCTGTTGCTTGGGGTATGAGTGATCTGAAGGGGTTGGGAAGGCACACATCAGGCTCCAAGTAAGTAGAACTGAGGAATTGGAGTTGCTTATGTGTCAGCAAGGGGCCTATTATATGCTGATTTTGATATTCAGGCAGAAGCTTATTCCAGCATTACACATTTGTTTTACTGTTGCAAACATTCAAAAGAGCGCTCGTTTTTAACTATCAGAAAAATGAGCTACTTTAAAAAAAAAAAAAGGTGTTATGCTTTTTGCTTTAAATTTATCTTTTCATTCTTGAGTATAGAAATCAAGGAAACACTAAATATTGAGAAAAAGAAGATAAAAATCAGAACAGTTTTAGAGAGCAGGTAAGCTGTTAAAAAAGCAGCTGTAAATTAATTTCTATATTTAGGAGAATTTATAAACAAAGGGCCTGATCTTAGAAGATTTGACTGTGTAGAGTTGCTAAATTTTAAGGTTTGCTAGAGCATTCACCAATAAATTTGAAGGCAACTCCTAATCATATACATATGTACACATATGCACAGGCATACTTGCACGTCTTTTCCGCTGTAATATGCACACTTTCTGTTAAAACCAGCAAACAAACAAGAAGAAAAAAAGGATCTTTTATATAGACACTTCAAGCTACATAAGTGTTCGTCTTGATGCAGCTCAGTGGAAGACAAAGGCATTTGTCTTGTCTATTTTGAATCATTTTAAGACTCATTTTAAGGGTTATCTTTATGAAAGCCATTTTTGGCACTGTGTAAGCAACCCACTTTTCCGTTAATACTCCCTCTTTGGCAAACCATGCACAGTCACAAAGGCATGTCAAGTGACATGATGAAATATTTGAAACTTGCATTATGAAGTACAGCACAACTTGGCATTATTCACTATACCAGGGGAAAAAAAAAGGCTGATAAAATTCAAAGACATCCACTTTGGCCTGTGTGAGTAACTTGGCACTGTAGACAGAAAAAGGATTAGAGATTACTGTGGATTTATTAAGTACTTCTTCTTTAGTACTTTTTAAGACTCTTGGAAACATGATGAAAATAGTTTGGATACACTCCCACAAATAAAGCATTCCCCAAAGTTGCTCTTCCTGAAGTTATGGCTCATGTCATTAAACAATTAGAATTCCTAGATGGGTGGAACCTGTCTCTGGTGAAAACAAACATCAACAGTGTGATTTTAATTACCCATATTAGTATATTGTTTATAAGCTCCAATCATAAAACACAGATATGGAACAAGAAAAGAGACCCAGCCTTTATCAAAATCAAGGACCTGAAATGATCAAATTAAGCCCTAAAAAAATCATTTGCGTGCATTTTTTTAAGGAAGTTCTCACTCTAAAAAAAAATTTAAAAATAAAAGTGAGAAAAGAAGAAAAAAGAAAAAATAAACAAAGAAAGAAAAAAGGGGGCAAAAAAGGCATTGTGAAAAAATAATTAATTCTACTACAGCAGTTGTCCAAAGGAAACTACAGATATGTCATTCATATCAGATGGACAGTATCGTACCACAGTCTTTTCCTCAAAGCTATGAGTTTTGACCAAAATTACAAATTAATTTCCTCATTGTCGTGGTTTAAGCCCAGCTGGTAATTCAGCCACGCAGCTCGCTCGCTCAATCCCTCCCCACTTCCTCCCGCCAGCTCCCAGAGGGATGGGGAGGAGAATTGAAAGAATGTAACTCCCACGGGTTGATGTAAGAACAATCCAGTAACTAAGGTGTAACACAAACCACTGCTGCTGCCACCAATAATAATAATGATAAGGGAAATAACAAGGGAACAGAATACAACCTCTCACTACTCACCGACCGATACCCAGCCTGACCCCAGCAGTGATCTATCCCGTCCGGGTAACTGCCCCCAGTTTATATGCTGAGCATGATGTGCTATGGTATCTAATACCTCTTTGGTTAGTTTGGATCAGGTGTCCTGTTTCTGCTTTCTCCTGTCTTCCCCTCCTCCCTGGCAGAGCATAAGACTCAGAAAGTCCTTGGTTAGAGTAAGCATTACTGAGCAGCAACTAAAAACATCCGTGTTATCAGCACTGTTCCTAGGCTAAAAGTTAAAAACGCAGCACTGCATCAGCTATTAAGAAGGAGAGAAAATGACTGCTACTGCTGAACCCAGGACAGTATCCACCCCTTATTCCATACCATTTGCGTCATGCTCAGATCTCACATTTTCAATACACCATCACTCATATATATATACATATATATGCATCCACAGAGAGAGAGAGAGAGAGAGATTGAGATCATTCCTTAGCGCATGGACCAATCCCTATAAAGCTGCTGAATCCATCCGGTCCATGATGTTGGCTCCATCTTTTGTAATAGTCTTTCAGAGCAGGAGAGAGGGTGTCAGGTAGTTAATCTGCCAGGCCTCCCTATATTTGTACTTCAGCCATCGTCCTCCATACCAAAGAGGCTTTAACTGCTTGGCTTACTTAATTGCAGCACGTTTCACATTCATGAATAACCCCTGGCAATAATGTCCATTGCTAAGTCCACCCCTCGTTCATGAGTACATCTCTATGTTGCATCTTTGCCCTGATGGCCTGAGGTGTCATGGGCCCACCAGGCTCACAATAATTCACCCTCCCCTTCAGCAGTCCACTTTGGAACAGAAATATCAGCAAATAGAGACAACTGTGAGAGTGCCACCAAAATGGCAGGGGAATACAGCACAAGACTGAAGGAACATGGTTTGTTCTGCTCAGAAGAAATGGATAAGAGTCTAACAATTTTCAGATATCTAATGGTGGGAGGTTAAAATTGGATGGAGGCACACTGCTCTTTAAAGTACACAACAGCAACAAAAACTCAACAATGGTCACAACCCGCAACAGGGAAATTCCAACTGTGTGTGAGGAAAGCATGCTTTAATTAAGAGACTGTTTAAGCACAAGAACTGAGAGGATGTGGAATTCATCCATAAAGGCGTTCCAAACTCATCTTGAGCTTTTGATGTCAGCCCTATGTTGAGCAGGATGTGAAACTTGATGACCCCAGAGGTTCTTCCTAAACTTGGCTTTTTGATGCTGCTGTGGGCTTTTTTTCCCCTAGATCTGGAAAACTTGTAAGTCTTATGTCTGAAACACTAGGTTTAACAGAAGTCATCAGGTTTGCTGAAGATTCGTGTATAGTTTTTCGTGGATGGTGATATACAGGAGGTCATCCTGTAATTAATGATCTGTTCTGGGCTGATTTTTAAAGCAGTGTGCAGGGTAGTGACTATATGAAACCTAACAGTGGCCAGTATTACTTAGGGGGAAAAAAATAAAATAATCAATTTGTTGCTTGCTTACTTGCAATGGAAACTAAAAATTAAAAGCCAGGAGAAGATGTTACTCTGCATTCACTACATAAAAAAATCAGGTACGAAAGGTACATGACCTATGCTGCTTAATTTAAATATATAAAATTAGATAAAATTAATCCATATCTTCATTTCCAGATAGAATATCATATGAAAAGACAGTAATGGATAGGATAATATAACTGTTTGTGTGTATACAGTACATTCTTGTCAGAGGAACAGTTGTCAGTTAATTACAGACTGTGAACTCTTTATATGCATCATGGAATGATCCATGAGGGCATTTGGGGAAAGATTGCATAGCAAGGGGCAGATAATCAGGTTTTCCGGTGATGTAAATTAGTTCTTTTCCTTCTGTTTCTCTCATGATATACCACTCTATTCTGGCAGAAAATCTTTGAACAGATATAAAACATAAAGCTTCACAGCTAGAATATCATGTATTTAAATAGTGAAGTCAGTTAAATTTAATTCTGCTAGTTAAACCAGTTCCACAGGTCTGTAACATTATGTACAGGATCTGCATTCTGTTTCCCATTGGCATTATCTCATTCTCCAAGTCTTGCAACTACAGCAACAGAACCAACAAAAATAGGTAGCCTGAAGCTATTCCACAACAAACTGTGATCCTGTCAGATCTTATCAGCTCAGAAAAGTTGGTCCTTGTCTGTAGCTTTGGAGACTTCAATAGGAAAAAATTAGCTTAAGGGATGCCTGTATCTTTTGAGTTTCAATCTGCTATTGGTACAGCAAATGGTTTCAACTTTAACTCCATGTTTTCTAGCTGGTTTTTTCTTCTTGATTTGAGTTGTTTCAGTGTGTGTCCATGGCTTCCCTGCATTTAAAAAGACTGACTTCTATTTTTCTTTTTGGGTAAGAAGGCAGAAAGAAGGAGTTCATACTCTACTTGTCTGCTCCATATAGAGAATACATTAGCTTTACATGGTTCTACGGCTGCATGCTATTCCTATGCAAATAATTTAGCAGATTATATAATTGTTTTTAAACTTTAAAAAACTTTCAGGTAACAATGAAGGACATGAAAATAAAAAGAAAACTAGATAAGGGAAGATTGTATGTAGTGAAGAAGTGGGGAAAAAAGTAATAAAGGAAGATATATGGAGAGATATATCTTTATCTTGTTAATCTGACTTCTTGTTTGTAAATTTGTGAAGACAGGGATTAACTCTTTTTGCATTCCTGGCTTCATTTTACACATGGGTTTGTAAGCAGCGAAAGACTTAATATAATAGGGCCTGCTGGGGATTAAGACTGAAAGATGAAGGAACATTACATATGGTTGATAATGTTGGAGGGGAGAAAGACACACCACGGATAGAAAGAAAATAAGAAAAAAAAAATGATAAAAGAAGAAAAGTAAAGATGCCGAAGAAAGTGGTGTAAAAGACAAAATAAAGAAGGAAATAGTTAAAAAAAGAATGAAACAAGACAACTGAGTCTTTTATTAGATATAACCATAATATTAACTAAGACACTTAGCTCACATATAGTCACCTACAAATCAGCATCTAGCCTCAAGTATCTTAACCTCAAACTGAATCCAGCTTAAGTGCTTAAAACCATTAATAATAGGCATGTTTTTTGTAGCTGCTGTCTACACATCTTTACAGTTTATCTGCTTACAAAGGTTTCCTTAGTTCTGTTCTTCCTCATTGCTTCTGTTTCTTCCATTAAAAAAAGCCAAACCACTTGCCTTTGGTAGGTTTTGGAAGTGATAATTAAGGACCAATGTAAGAACTCTTAATACGGAAAACATTATATTGACCATTGTACAGAATAGAGGAATACCTGAGCTTTGTTCCTGCACTCATTCACTCCTGGATAAGGATGGAGCACTTTATTTTGTAGGGCAGCTGAGCACTTTACTGTGTAGTTCAGAAGGAAAAGTCTGTTTTCTTAGCACCCCTCTTTATTAAGTTGGGGCTGTTCAGCCTGGAGAAGAGAAGGCTGCAGGGAGACCTCAGAGCAGCCTTCCAGTATCTGAAGGGGGCCTATAGGGATGCTCGGGAGGGACTCTTCATTAGGGATTGTAGTGTCAGGACAAGGGGTAATGGAAGGAGGAAATTCTTTCCTGTTAGGGTGATGAGGCACTGGAATAGGTTGCCCAGGGAGGTTGTGAATGCTCCATCCCTGGCAGTGTTCAAGGCCAGGTTGGACAAGGCCTTGGGTGATATGGTTTACAGCGAGGTGTCCCTGCCCATGGCAGGGGGGTTGGAACTTGATGATCGTCATGTCCTTTCCAACCCTAACTATTCTATGATTCTATGATTCTGAGGCAATGTGCTTCCTATGAAAGAGTGTGGGGGCAGAGGCAATTTTTGTGACAGTGTTAGTTCTCTTTAACAATGAAGATTGAAATTTTGTCTGGCCTTTACTGTATCAAAGATGTTTAGAATTCATCTGTGTAAGGACAAGACATAAAACACCCCTTTTCAGAATGCAGATAAGCCACAAGAAGATGTTCAATTTACACTTAATTTAGTAACTCATCCCTGAAAATATTCTTATTCAGGTCCATTATAAAGAAAGATAAGAATAAAAGGGGGATAGCAAAGGAGAGGGAGTGGAGGTGAGGGAGAGAAAGAGGGGGAGTGTTCTGTATAAGCTTCTTCACAATATGTGGGGCTCCATCAAGCACAGAAAATATACCACTTTGGAAAAAGCATCTGTTTTTTTCTGAATCCCTATAGAGGTTCCAGAAACAGTGTTGTGAGGGCTGTTCCAGTCCCACTTACACTATCAGCCAGGATCCATGGTAAACTTCGGGAGTGGGTCCACGGAGAGAGGGGAGAGCATGCTATAGACTGCTCTTTAGAGGCACACACCGCAGTTTCCTTTTTTAGTACAGTACTGTTCTTTTTAGATGTATTAATTGATAGAACTCATTGATTTCTGTTGTCTATCAAATGGCACCTTGGTAAGTTTATAAAGACATGCATGATACCGCTTTTATTATTTAGTGTCCTAGAAGACCTTTCCCAGCTCTAGAAAGTAATATTAAATAATCAGTGCTCTGTCTGGGCTGTGGTGCATATAAGCCCATAAAACTGTTGTAGGAGAATCCATGTGATTCTTTTAAGTATCTGTCATTGATGTTAGCATATGTAATCAAACGATGCTGCTCAACAGTCTTGGACTTTTTCAGTGTTTTGGATATTTGAACATATATGTCAAATCATAATACCTTCCAAGAAGCACTTTCTTTTGTGGAAGAAAAACATATCATGATTCCCTTAAGAGTTTGTATCTGTGACTATGTTGTTAGTACAGCCATCACGAGGAATGAGAAAAAAGAATATCTCTTTTACTGTGTGGAAATTTAAGTTTCTTTGGTTTATTGCAACCACCCTCAAGCATTACAATATTGATTATTTAAATATCTTTTGCTGCTCTGAATGTTTTCATGCTGACTGACAGATCCCATTACTTTGTGTGCTGAGGAATTCAGATTTGTTAAAGTTATGAAAAACAGCACTGTGTACGAATCATCAATCTCACTCCGTTGTTAGCACTGAGATGTTATGGAGACAGCTGGCATTTCCTTGACATGTTGTACGATGTCCCCAAAATCTTTCATCTTTCCAGACCTGACAGAAAGAAAATTAATCGCACAGGCAGTGATTTGTCATTTTGAGGATTATCCAGGAATCCCAGTAACACTGAAAATACTGAAAGGACTAAATGTGCTGCTCGCCATAGTAATTTGTGCACAGATTCCGCAGTGACATAAGGACCAAAGTGGCATTTGGTGGGTTGCACAGTGAGGTTAATTGGTCTATTTAAGCAGGGGGCACTTGGAACATCCTCTCCTACAGCCCAGCCAGTGCAGCTGCTTGCCTTAAGATGGCAGCAGAGTACTTCGACTATGGGGGAGACGTTGCGAGCTGTACTTTGCGGTCGGGTTGAGGAACGGAGAATGTCTTGTGCGTACAACTTCTGTAAGACGATATGAAATTAAACAGGGACAAGATCTTTTAAATCTTAATTTTGTGTTTCATCTGCCAGTATCCGTATATTTTTTAGACGTGTATAGCTATTGCTAAGGTAGGACAACCTACTTAAAAGCTGAGAAGTCTGATACGATAGAAAGACTGATACTGCACAAAGGAATTATACATCACACCTTCAAAAGCTACCCTGTATTTCCTGTCTAGAATACTGGATTCATTTGCTGTTTCATTTTTAAATAGGTACTCAAAGCTTAACACTAGCCTTAATGTATTTCACACTTGATTTTAAATTTGCATTGTGGAATTAAAGTCAAGTCATGTAGGAAGACCTATACCTGTTCAAAGACATTCACAAGAGCAGATCAGATCTCGAACTTGAAAAAAAAAATTAAAGTATTAAAAATAGAGTGAGACAAAACCTAACTTCATTATCCTCCATCCAGTATTCACTAAAAAGCTGGTGATGTATTTCTCAGGTGTGCAAACAGAGCCTGGCTGGCTGTCCAGTAGTACAAAAAAATGAGTGGGGATCTCTTATGCCAAGGATTTGCGAAATTTTATGAAACCCTTTCTGTGTTATTTTCTTTAAGTAGAACAATTTTGTGGTCTGAGTTCTTATCCCTCCATCAAAGTCGCAACAGGTTGTGGCACATAAGTGCTGTATGGCTGCATTTCTGTTTATTTCAAGATGCCACCTGTGAAATAGCACAAATCCTATGGATGCTCCTGGAGGAATGGAGAATTGTTTCCTACTTTAAATTGTTCTATAAGCCACAATAGGTAGCAGTGTATAATTTTAAAACAGGGACAGCAGCTGGTATTTTACCTCTGTAGAAGAGGAAACTTGATGTGTCTCTCTCTGTCATTTACCATAAAAAAAAGCTGAGCTCCATACATTCATTTCTTCAGATCTGACTATCTAAGAGCAGGCAGAAAATCAAATGTAAAACCTGGTGTTTGTTTTCATCTCAAATGCTTTGGGGGTGGAGAGAAACACCTATTATCCCTTTTAAGTTATTTACTTGTTAATTTAATCCATGACATTCGTCTCATTTGTGTCAAGTCTGAATAATGAAATCAGACTATTAGTTTAATGTTTCAATCTGTAATTTGCATACTAGGGATTCAATCTGCCATTCTTAGATAATGAAATCAGACAAGGCCTGAGCTACTCAGCGCTGCCATACTATATAGGTAAAAAAAAAAGTAATTTGAAATGCCAAAAGTATGAACCACGACATTATTTCTGGGTGTTAATCAGCTGACAAAGGGCAAAGGATTTTGGAGCTAGAACTGCAAATTATAGCTCTTATTTCCTATAGAACTGTGCAAAGTCTCTTTCCTGAAACCGGTGAGTTTCTCATTGCTACCCTCTCTTTCATACGTACCCTAGCAGTTGACCATTTAAAAAAATCCTATGAGAAAGTGTGCTGCTAATTTCTTCCTTTACATTCCTCTTAAAGGAATATGTGCTTGTGCAGCCAGTATGTGCACATTTTCCTGATAATATAATATATTCTTGATTTGGACAAACAGCAGTCTCAGCCCCTCTTTGACACTGAATGCTGGGTACTCACATCCTATCCTGCCTACTAGCTATGAAGATAGAGATGTGGAAAACGTCTGGTTTACATTAAATCTAAAGTTATACTTGGCAGAGCTGCTGCCAAGGATACTATGGTGACACAAAGCATCACTATTCTGTTCCTCCTTTTGATATCCATTGCACATAAAAACAAATGACAGGCGTGCTCAAACTGTTTTCTTCTAGAGATCTTTTACTTTGTGCAAGTAACAAGCAGACTACCACACATTAGTGAAACTACAGGCTATTGCTGCTATTCAGGCATTCAGCTGAGACCTTAGCTAGAGGTCTAGTCCTGGTTTAAGCTCATTTTTTACTCACTCAAAGTAAATGACCATCAAAAGATTCTTCTCAAAAACAGTCTCATGGCATTTTAGTGGGAAGTGGGAGATACCAATTCCAACTCAGTGGGGTCAGAGAGAATTCCAAACTAAGAGTTCACATACCTTGAAAATATCAGGGTTACAAGCCACAGGGTAGATGGCAAATGGTTCTGTGAATCTCTTTCTTTTCTTGCAAAAGTCCCCCAATAAAGCATGTAACTCTGAGTCAACAGAAAGGTGTCTGTGAGAAAAGATTTGCTTGCTTTTGTGAGAACTCCCCCCCCCCCACCCCCCGTTTTGGTTATATTTTATTTCAATTTCTTAATGTAATCTAATGTAATTTTATTTCTTTTTCTTTTTTTTCTTTTAGTTTGCTTTTGGTTACACTCTAAGGACAATACCTTCATCAGGTGGTTTTTTTTTTTTTTAAATGAACTGATTTCCTAAACCCCAAAATGTGTCTAGTACTTTTAGAACTGGAGATGGCCACTGACATCGTATATATAAATCAGCAATGCAAACTGATTTCCTTAGAGCTATGCTGATTTACTAGATTTTCATGATTTTTGTGATATTTGTTGGTGTACAGCTGTCAGTAATTCTTAATTTACAACAATTATATGAAACTACTGGCATGCATCAACATTCACCTGTAGAGTTGTCTGGGCACTTTGAAATAATATAATATGAATATCAGACAGTTCTATTTTGGGCTAAACTTCACAGTTTTCTTTTACATTATACTATCAAAATAATATATTAGGTATTTTAAAATATGTTTTTTTAAACTGAATATTTCTTTTTACAAATGTTTGATAGACTTAGATGAGTCTGATTATCTGCTGAGTTAGTCCCTGACTGTGTTTCTGAAATTCAGAATCTTAATTACATTCTGTAAAACCAGGGCTTCATTTGTATTGATGAAATGATTACAAGCCCCAGCTAAGCTTCCCAACCTGGCAGTGTATATGTATATATATGTATATGCCAGATATCAAAAATGTCTGTGTTAATATTGAAGAATGCAATGTGAAATTTTCAAAAATGCCTTAAATACTGGGAAATAAATATGTGGTAGATGTGGAAATTGCATTTGTAGTTAATGAGACTACTGAAGAATAATTTGGTTTGGTAATTGGATATGATTTTCTAAGGGATTGCTTTAAATGAGTCAAAGCAAGATTACTCAGAGCAAATGCTAAAGCGTGAATAAAACTGTGGATACTTGCAGTCATTCTGCTATTTTGACATTACAGTGTTGTATTTAAATTACGAATAAACTCAAGGTCAGGGTACTGGACCAAGGACTTGCATACAATTTGTGTCAATTAAGAAACGCACCTTATATACAGAACTAAGGATTTATTGTTAGGTTAATTAAAGCATTATAGATATAGTGAAGGAGATATTATTAACTCAGTCACAATGAGTTACTTTAATGACAGAATTAAAACTGAAAAAGACAAATGTTCTAGTATCAATTCTTTTCCCTGGTGCTAGGGTCACCCCTGCAATCTGCCTAGGGTACTAAGGTCAAAGGCACTAGTTTTCCTCAGGCAAAGATATGCAAGTATGGTGAATTATCAACATATAATATGGCAGGAAACATTGGATATTGATCAATTCTCCCCTTTTGCTCTTCAGTTTACTTAAAACTCTATTTATATGTTTGCTAATAGTCTGCTTATTTCATCTTTATTCACCGATTCCCACTTCCATGCTGTACTGAAGTTTTACTACAATATGGGACATTTTACATATGTTGCATGTTTATTCTTTGTTTCTGTGTTTTCCTCAAAACTGTTTTGTGCCAATTCACAAGGCTGCCTGTCTTTAGTAACAGTAACTGAACTTTTGTGACACAATTTTGTGACGCAATTTTGTGGCCCTGGGGTGGCCAGTATCATATACATATATTTTCAAGACTTTAATACCATGATCTCTAGTTATACTGTCAGGGCCTCTGTTTCAACCCTTTGATTTTCTTTGACAACTTTCAAGCAGTGGTTTCTTGATAGAAACTAATATTTTGTTAGCACAAATCATTCAGAGAGTGACGCTGTATAGCTCTGTTGACAAAAATAGTGATCCATTTCAGAAATATATCCATTGATCTATCTATAGATACATGCAAGTACAGAAATTATACTTCAGTTACTAGTTGTTATTCATATCTAATAGTTATAGTGACCTCACTATATGTCATAAAAATTTAGTTGCTTCAACTTATTATTAAACTTATTAATAAAAGTAATAATGTACATTTTACAGTTAATGTACATACATTAATAATGTAATAAAACTTGTTAATAGTACTTACTTGTTAACTGATACTGCTCTAAAATTCGTTATGCTGTTACTTAATGTCAGCAATTCTAAGTGTATTCTCCAGTATATTGCCATTGTCCTTCCAGGTACCCACACATTCACCCATTAATTCCTGCACAGGCAATTAATCTTTGTATATGCATGTGTGGTAGTGTGTTCTTCCAGAAAATTCTTTCTTGAAATTTGTATAGAAAACTGAAATACGTTAGTTTTTGGAACAAGAATCCAAATATTCTACAAGTTTCCAGACTTGTGAAGTAAAATCACAGCCAGTGGAAGCAGAAGGCATGGACAAATGTGTTACTGATGTTTCCCAAAGGCCTTTCTGTGAGTTCCTCATAGCCTGCATTTTGTTTCATTGTCGGTGTCACATTCCTGCCTTTGCAAAGTGTTTTCTGCATCCTCTCTTGAGTGAAGTTCACTGTCACTGAAACTACTGTTTTCAGTCTTTTTGACTCTGCTGTATGACAGATAGGCTTTTACACTATCACCAAGGTAATGCAAACAGGATGAATTAACAGTTGCTGATGAAGTTTTCAGCTTTGTGTGTACTCTATGAAGTTAGACCTATCTCATACATGTAGTTTGGGGAGCATTAAACGAGTTTCACATGATCATAAATAGGTATGTTACTTAACCATTGGGGAAGGCAAGGCTTTTAAATCTTCATCTCCTGGCCTAGAATCTCCAGGTTACAGGCAGACAAGTATCTAACATAAGCAGCCACACTGAAGATTGCTCTCACAGGATAAGGCTTTTTATTTTGAACATCCTAACGTCCTCATAAGAAAAAGATGTGAGAAAATGTTGAAGTGATCACAACTAACAAAAAAAGTTGCTTTGATTTGCAGAGTGAACAAGATTTACCAACATATGCTGTAAGGACCATAGAGCTACAAATCTGAGAAGTTCGCAGCCAGATTCTGCTCCTGGCGCTGTGGTACCTGTTGTGTAGCTTTGACAAAATAATTTCCGTTCTTTGCCATTTTACCCATCTATGTTAGAACAAATGTCCCCATCTCTCTCTGGCAGGATGATATTTCCTGTCTAGTTTAATACACAAATAGTACTATTGTCTAACATGCATTATAAAGGTTTTCCAATCATATGAATATATTCAGATATGATAGTATATGTTCCATACACAGTTTTGAAAGGTTAGTTCTTGATGGTTATATATTTTTTTTTAACATCACATAAACACCTGAAGACTTTTTTTTTTTTTTTTGGGAGAATCATATTAAGAATAAAGTATTCTGCGCAATCTGTTCTCTCTATCAGAGTATAAATGGAAAACAATCTCTGAAGCTGGTATTTATTTTATTTTTTAAAAATTTAGATCAAAAAAAGAAATCCTAGAAGCAAATTAAATCTTAGGAAAAAGTATCTGAACAAAGTAAGATAATTTTTATATTTGAGATTAAGTATGCCAAGTATTTTACCTAATGATGATATTTTATAATTGATTGATGCTGAAAATAGGAGCTTATGAAGACAACTTCAAAAGACCTTTCATTATGGTTGTTCTAATAGAATCTGCTAAAACAATTAATAATGCATATAGCACTTTACTAAGTTGTCATTTTTCTTTTCTAGTTAATGGATACTGCTTTCAATTTTGCATTCAATTACTATGATTAATTAAGTTTTTCTGTCCCCTTTTCCTATTATCAGATTAAATGTTATAGTTGTTTCACTTTGGGGTAATTAAACATCCTTTAGCTTTATAAATATCCTTTTAATCCTGCTAGTACTTTTTTATCATGGAGAAAGGCAGGAGGGGAAATAGTAATGCAAATGTTTCAGAATTTACTTCCTCATTTTTCTCTTTGTATGAACTAGAAAAGGAAAGAATTAGAACAGGAGGGAAGGCATGCAGACATTGGCTCTGCTGGTTAATCACAGTTTACAGCCCTAACTTGTTTTCCCTTTTGCTGGTTGAAAAGCCAAAGAAGGCACTGTCCCACTATCCTCCAAAGTTTCCAGTTTGAAGGTCCAAATATCTAGATCCTTACTCAGTTGAGCAGTGTTCAGCTCTAATGGCAGAAATGTAACAGACTCTTAAGACACCTCTAACTCTCCAGATGTTAATGGAAGATCTCACAGAACTGAGTTTTCATCTAAGTAACTTTAATCAGCAGTAAAAGAGAAGAGACAAATCAGGTAAAAAAAAAAAAAAAAAGCCCACAAAACTAGTAGGGATCAAATTACCACAAGATTTCCTCACTTACTGTTTAAAGATAATGTTTAATCCCACTAACAGAAGCTCAGTACATGACAATATGGCTGATTTTCTAGGAAACAACTTACCTTTGGTATGACACCAGCCACATATATTTACAATCTGGCTTTTCAGTAGGCAGACTAACCAATGTCCAGTAGATGTGCCCCCTTAGTATCCTCATTAAGGGGAATACTAATATAAGCTGAGTACATACTAATATATTGCTTTGTACAGATGTAAAGTGAAGATACAGTTGCAATGTCTGAATTACATGTATTTGTGCCTGCAGCAGGCTAATAACTAAGTCTATAATGCCTACCCTGCCAAAAACCAAACCATGCCTCTATGTGTTCGAATCGGCCTCATGTTCCCCGAGAAAGAAACCACGCACGTAGCAATATATGCACATAGCAATATATGTCACAAGTATATGCCATCTTGGTAGGTTTTACAACATAATTCCTCTATCAAAATAAAGATTCATAAAATAAACTGCTTGCCAGTATTAAAGCTTCAGAGAGAAAAGGTTGTTATAAATTAACTTTGATTGCAAGAAGAATGATGGTATTGATCTTAACCTGTTCACATTTTTTGTTACTGTTGCTGATTGATAGATGACTATTAAGTGACCAATCCTGACAGCAAATCTAGAAATCAGCTAATTTTGTGGGATTTCGGTATAGATCTTTTCAATACTGTTACTTGAAGATCCTGTCCTTACTGAGATTAAAACAAGAACTACCTCAAAAAATGCTCTTGAATATCCAGATATTTTCTTTTTCTGCTGAGAGGGAGACATGATGACTTTTGCAGTGTGTGAAAAAGACCTTGTAAGATATTTAAAGGAAAATGGCGGTGTTCATAGGCTAGACCTAACTGTATTGCACTGCATAGTGCAAAGGTTGGATTTGAACTTGAGTTGTCCAAAAAACTTATTAAACTTGAGTTGCTCAAAAATCTTAGACCTGAACAGGAGGTAGTAATCAAGAGGAAGTCATGTCAGGAGAGCCAAGTGCTCTAGAATCAGAAAATTCTTGTTGTAAATGAAAAAAATATGCCAAAAAGGTAATAGAAGGCTTTGCCTGGTCTCTGAAGACAAATAGAAAAACTGCTATACTGAGGAGCTGGCTGATTCTTAGAATTCAGGTCTAACTTTTACCTCAAATTGTCCACAAGACCAAGGGAGGATTTGTTCCACTCATCCTTTTTAACCTGTGTTTTCTTGAAAACCTTTTTTTTTCCTATTTTATGTCTATTCTTTCTTTTTTTGTCCTTCTCTTTAGGCTGTTATATGTACGCACACATGAACAAGAGGTACATAAAGTCTTCACGGAGAAACACAGAAAAAAGTCTAAAAGAGTTAATCAGAGATTGTTGCATGTTTGGAAATCTTGGGAGATTTAATACTGCTTTCAGTAATGTCTACTAGACTTGATAAACTTCTACTTATGAAAAATCTGTTAAATCTGATACTACACTATTTCTCATAAGGGTGACAAAAGGAAAGGAGAAAGTTTAGCGATTATTATTGCAACAACTATTGCAACCAACAGCATTTTAAGGAGGATTTTAATTGGTACTTGGACTGCATTGATAACAATGTCTAATCCTGTGCTGTAGTTTGGCTGATGTTTGCACAGTTCTGTTTCTAAGCAGACCACGTTTTATCATCACATTTTTTTATCTTTTAACATCTTATTTACAGTGTGTAGTATGTTATTGTTTTGGTGCAAATGTATAATTTATTTTATTTTACATGTAACCCAGATTTCTCAGATTTATTGCTTTAGTCTTTGTTTAGTTGAATATTATCAGTGACAGCTTAGTTTTTCTGATATGCATTTCCTTACTGAAAAAAAACAAAACCGAACAAAACCATCCAACCAAGCAAAATGCATGATGTTGTTACTCAGTCCTATTTGTTTTAAGTAGCAATCCTGGATCAGGATATTTGAGGATCTTGGTGATTGTCAGATAGGACATAAATAGCCTGCATGAAGTCTCTTTATATAGTTTTGGTTTCAAAAAAGATGGTATAAGACAGGCTAATATAACTCACTGTCCAAATGACAAAAAATACCTAAACTACAGCTTCATTTTTACATGATATAGTGTTTATTTAAAATAAAACCATTTTTTTCAAAATCTCTTGAAATTGCCAGTGTTTAGAGGCTTTCAGAGGAGAAGAAAATGGACTATGATTACAAACTCCTAAATGTATAGAAAATTATGTTGGTAAGAAACAGAAAAATATACTGTTTTCTTCAGCACAGCTCTCAGAGCAAGGCTGAAGGAAGATGCAGAATTATTAAAAGACTTTTTTTTTTTTTTTTTACTGTTCTTAGTCTGTCAAGAGGAGGAAAAGGTAGAGTCCATACCACGGCAGCAAGAGAGCTAACCCACCTGAACTCTGAACATATTGCCTAACTTATATGAACTCTTGGAAGCTGATACTGTTGAGTACTCTTATAGTGAAGACCTTTGGAAACAGTCCCTTTCAGTGGTGCTTTCTGAATCTGCAGATAAATAACGATGGCAATACCTTCCTATTTAATGTTTTATTTTCTGCTACCTTATGTTTAACAGTGCTTCACCAAGAAGGAAGGAAACATCATTTTATTCCAAAAAGTTTCTCTAGCATTTAATGTCATTATCTTATTCTGTATTTTTTTACCAGCACAAGTACAGGACTTGTCTGCTGTATTAATGGATTGCACTGGAATTGAGACTCCGCTATACAATTTTACTGAAATTGGCCAATGGATGTGCAGACCTAATTTTCATGAGAAGCCAACGTGAAAACAAATTGTATACTGCATTCTCAGAATACACAGTGCTCTATGAATTGTTTTAGAAATTCCTTATAGATAATGGCTGAAAAAGGCATTATTTCTGGATCTTTCTGTGATTTCTAATGCTATCTCTGTCAGCAGCATCCATCTGCTTGACAGCACTGAGACTACCCCATCTTCCTAAGGAGGCAAAGATAAAAGCTTTAGTGTCCTATTCATGTCACTTCTTGCTACACTTTAAATTGCTTTCAAGGGGTAAGACTATCCCCTGAACATGCTTGTTTGCAACTTCTTTTCCTCAAGTTGCTTCTAGTAATCTTCCGTGGAATTGCAAGAAGCATATGTCCATATATGAAGCTCCACTTAAAATGATAATATTCCCATTTATAAATAAATCCAATGATGTTATGTTTATCTTCTTTTGTCATGGCAAACACTCTCGCAGTGGAAATGGTTGTTGTCTCAAACACAGGCCCTGCATCAAGCAAAAGAAATCGTGTCAGACTCTGAAAATGTGAAAACCAATTGAATATATATAACAATCATAAGGCCAATATTAGAAGGTCTTAGGTATACCAGTATGTCTATGACAACAGAGAGTCCTTTGGCATGTAATAGCTGAACATAGTTACTCTGCGTAAGTATACAATCATCTCCAGATTTAACAACTGCATTTATTCTATGTATATTAATATCCTATTTTTAAGCATAACAAAGGATAACTAATACAATAGTTTTATTGGGAATAAGCAATATCAAAATTCTATTAATTATTTAGATATAAAATTGAGAAGTGGAATTGAATTTCACAACCATGATTTAAACAAAATCTATATTTTGACACAATTTTGAGGTTACCTTTTCCCTATGCAGTTGGTGGACGTCAGCCCCACTGTTCACTCACTTCCCCAGAAAGTTGACAGAGAGACTCAGAAAGGCAAAAGTGAGAAAAACTCACATATCAAGATAATTTTATAATTAGGAAAAAACTTTAAACTGGAAGTGGTACAAAGGTAAACGCTCAACATCTACCACAAAAAAACCAATACCCATCCAGTTTCTGAGCAACGGCTACTTTGGAACATTTGCCTCTCTCATTTTATTGCAGAGCATGATTTTTATGTTATGGAAAATCTCTTTGGCTGTTCAGGTCAACTCCTCTGGCTATATCCCATCATTTTCCATTCAGAAAAGGACAAAGATTTGCTATTACCTGGAAGGATGATTCCAACAAATGAGGTAAATTGGGGGAATTTTTCTAAAATATCACTAATTCAAACATCACTGAATACCCAGCCTGGTATTTTAAAGTGGAGGTAAATTGTGCAGTCTGTTTAAATAAACTGATTATAGAAATTAACTCAGTGATTACTTTTCCACTGCTAAAGTTGAAAGTAAGAATGAATTTCATCCTGACAAGTATTTTGTGTTAGTTTCTTAATCCTGGAAAAATACAATATAAACTCTCACAGGTTGCTCAGCTTCTGCATTAGTTGATGATTCTATTATGGAAATATTCCACTGCAGAATATGAGCTTGTCCTGGGTTCATCAATAGCAGTCATTTTTCTCCTTCTTAGTAGCTGGAGCAGTGCTGTATTTTCGACTTTTAGGCCGGGAACAGCGCTGATTACACTGATGTTTTTAGTTGTTGCTCGGTAACATTTACTCTGACCAAGGACTTTCTGAGTCTTATTCTCTGCCAGGGAGGAGAGGAAGCTGCGAGGAAGCAGAGACAGGACCCCTGACCTAAACTAGCCAAATAGGTATTCCATACCACAGGTCATCATGGCCAGGATATGAACCGGGGATAGTTACCGAGAAGGGCTAGATTACTGCTCAGGTCGGGCTGGGTATCAGTCGGTGGGTGGTGAGTACTTGTATTCTGTTCCCTTGTTATTTCCCTTATCATTATTATTATTGGTGGCAGCAGCAGTGGTTTGTGTTATACCTCAGTTACTGGACTGTTCTTACCTCAACCTATGGGAATTACATTCTTTCGATTCTCCTCCCCATCCTTCTGGGAGTGGGGGAGGAAGAAGTGGGGTGAGTGAGAGAGCGGCTGCATTGTTCTGAGTTACCGGCTGGGATTAAACCACGACAGAGCTGCACCACAGAGGTAAAAACATGCACTATATTCCAAAGTGTGACTAGATGGATTCATAAATTCAAGCTCTATTCATCTGAGATGTTTTTAAAAATTAAATTGTTTTAAACAAAAATGAATAGAAACATCACATGTGAAATGAAGCTGCAGTTTTGAAAGTTATGTTTTTAATGGAGACAGGTAGATAGTCAGACAGAGTTGTGTACCATGCTCTAGAAATACTTTTGTCTTTTGACACTGAAATCTTGCATTTAAAATTAACATTCCCTTGAAAGTTGACAGCTGGATCAATGCATGCTCTGAAACAGATGTAAATCATTATGAAGGTTAAGACTTCTTTTTTTATATATTATTTTTTCTTTCTCATAAATTAATAAAGATAGACCAATACATAAATTAGAGAACAATAAGGCACTCACTCTAGTGCTGTAAACAGACTGTGACCTAAAACATTTGTTCAGCACTCTATTTTGTTAACAACATCAGATTCAGATCATTGGCTCATATTACCTGGAGACAGAAAGAAAATTGGTTGAACTAATTAGGAAATTTGCAAGACAGGTAATTCATGTTTAAAACTCCAGAAAACATACACTGTGTTTCATAATAGGATCTGAATTGCTTAGCTGATACATAGATGATGTGCAGATACAACTTTTATTTATACATTAGTGGTACAAAACTAATTCAAATGGAAATGAGAAATCTCACCTATCAAATCAAAGGCTATTTATAGACAAAATTTCATCTTTCATTGCTTAATGTGCATGCAATTTACAAAAATCGCACTTTTTTTTACATAAAAATAAGAAAGTTTAGAGGGAAAAATGTCTTATGCACACTGAGAATCAAGTAAATGCAAACTTTTTACTGTACTGACCAAATTTGTCTCTATATTTAATTGCAATTTGTTGTAGTTGAATTATGGCAAGGAACATCTTGAACATTCTCATGATAAAGCATAATGATGGACTCTTAGGTCAGTCTTCCAAAATGAAGAGATTTTCATTTGAAGGGAACTTTATATGTCCTTTTTATGATTTCATTGCAATGTGAGAGAAGGAATGATGGTAACATGTAATAGTTGTGCTACTTCCTGAATCTAAAAAATTATGGAAGTTAATCGTAAACTTGAGTAACTTTCAGTAGAGCTGCTATTTTCACGCATCCCTAAGTAGTTTTTCATCGACAAAATGAAAGTTAGATAAAGCTCCAGCAATCAGCTGTGACAAACAGCATTCAAGAGCCCAGTGTGAACCACACGATTTTAAAAATAAGCTATAAATATCAAATACATTTGTGCATTGGGTAAAAAAAAATATTAATACATATTTTGGTCCACTGTGGAAATAGTTTTGTATTGATATTGAAAAATCATTACTTTCAATTATTCTTCATCAGTGCCTCTGAATTATTTTCCCATCACCTTTCTCCTCTGATGTGTTTTTGTCTGCTTTTCTGAATTCTACAAGTCTACATTTGGTAACAGAATAAGGAAAAATAAGTAGCGATGGATTGTTTATAGACACTTAAAGATAATACTGCTTTCTTTACCCTTAAATTTTCTGACATATTTATTAATTTATTATTGTATTGCAATAAAAATGGCCAGGTCTGCAGCAGGCTTACAGAGTAACTTACTGATTTGAGGTTTCACTGATGTATCACTGAACATCCCCTTTATGCCACCAATGAAATTATTGTTTGTTACCCTTTCACTTTGAAAAATGTGGTCACTCATACATCATATTCAATCATGAAGATGCAAAAATATTTCAATATGAAAAATATTCAAAAAGGAAGACCATGAAGGTGTGTAAAAACTGAAATTGCAGTGCTGAAGTAGGACTGGATTGTATAATAGATCTACTAACATCTCCAGTGGAAAGGTTGATTGTGAGCTTTCTGTTCTTTAAATTTCTGCAGAGTTTTTCCATTATCTTAATTTTCCTTCATCTGAGTTATTAATTCCTGATTCCTAGGATTAAATGTACAGCCAGAAATTCCTTATAAAGTTAATATAGGTGGTTGTGTAACAAACGATTTCAGTTGGAAAAGACCTTAATGATTATCTAATTCCAACCCTTCTGGTGGATACAAACACCTTCCACTAGGAGGTATCTAGTAGTATTTTTTTATCTAGTCTAGTGTCTGGTATTTTTACAGAGCCATAATATCCTAGAATAGATCCATCCATACAGATAAATAAAATTAGGATGCTCTGTTCTCTGTGACAGAAAAGTGCAGCTCACAAGACCATACATTTGTGAACTTGTCTATCTGTGGTCTTGCTTAGTTTAATATGGTTGCAGCCGGTAAGGTTGCTTCCCAGTAGGATCCATTTTCCAAAACAAGGAAATAAATATACCTATATCCTTCTTAACAAAAATGCTAAATACAGCAGTGGAGGTTCTATAGCAGCCACGAACCTCTTTCATCATACAATTCCTTTTACAATAAGAAAGTTTTCCTTAGTATCTGTTAGATCTCCCCTGCTTCATTTTAAGCTTAGTGGTTAGACATGAGGAATGCAGTACAATCATTCTTTTTGTGTCACAGTATGTATTTGAAGGTATCCATGTTTACATTAAGGAAAAAATAATGGAATTTCACCATCAGAGTTTCCTAGTTGAAGTTCATTATATGATTTCATCTATAACTTCCTTATTATTCCTTACTGTTACTCATGTTAAAGAGAAATTAGATTGATATGATATAGTTATTCCAGAAAAGTTAATGCTATTATTTCTTTACATGTTTGCATAAGGTATTTAGAAATAGTTTGATTAATGTGTCAAATTGAAACAGAAGTAACTGGTCAATACTTTTGACAACAACTGTTCAAAAAAGCTTAAATATTTGTCCTTACCAAGTGTTTTGAATTTCATGTATCTTCCATGGAAGCTCTTGAGCAGTTCTCTGTGTATACTAGGAAAAATTTATTTAAAATGCCTCAAGAGCACCTAGAAAGCTTGCTGTACCCTTTTACACAGCTTTTGCTGATTTCCCTGCTGTCCTAGTTTTGGCTGGGATAGAGTTAATTTTCTTCCTAGTAGCTAGTGCAGTGCTATGTTTTTGGCTTTAGTCTGAGAACAATACTGATAACACACCAATGTTTTAGTTGATGCTAAGTAGCACTTACCCCTACGGAGGACTTTTCAGTCTCTCATGCTTTGCAAGTGAGGAGGGGCAAGAAGCCAGGAGGCAGCAGAGACAGGACACCTACCCAAACTAACCAAAGGGATATTCCATACCACAGCATGTCATGCCCAGTACATATACTGAGGGGAAGTTGCCAGGAATCACCGATGGCTGCTCAGGTCAGGATGGGTATTGGTCAGTATGTGGTGAGCAGTTATGTTGTGCATCACCTCTTTATTCCTTCCTCTCTCTATTTTCTATTATTATTATTTTGCTATATTTTACTTCTATGTCAATTATTCAAGTGTTCTTATGTCAACCAATGTTTTGTTTACAATTTTTCCAATTCTCCTCTGCATCCCATTGGGGAGTGGGGGGGTATGAGCAAGCAGCTGTGTGGTACTTACTTGCCGGTTGGACTTAAACCACAACACCTGCTAAAACCTATCTCTGTTGTTCTTTACTTTCTTATCATCACCAAATTTTATGCAGGGACATCAATTTACCAGTGTAAAATTTACAGCACTAAATAAGTCACATCTGATGTTGGTGTGATGTTAAAATTCTGTTTAATTGATGTAAAGAAGAATAAGCTTTCTTGGTGAGTTCAGAGAGACCAAGATTTGGCATTCTCTCTCCATCCTTTATTTTTTAGGATTAAAACATTTCTTAATCCTTTCTTTACCAAACAATTTGGATACTCATTCATTCTCACTGAGTTTTCAACAGCACTTTGTTCTAGCTTGAGTAGTTAATCTGAATAACTTAATCTTTTACTGCTCAGTCCATTAAACTTTTTTTGATTTAGTTGTGTGGCTTCTCAGAGTTTGCCACAGTATAATCAATTGAGAAGCTTTAGATATTGTACAAAGGATAAGCATATTATACTAAAACTACACAAATCCTTGTATGTGTTTTTTCAGGTGGTGGATGGTGAACGTTGTTTCAAAGACAAACTTCATAGAAAAGCAGAGAGATTTGCTTCATGTAACTCAGATCTATAGTTTCATAAGGCTAAAATCTGGGTGCTACATGGAAGTGAAGAAAAAGTTTAGAGCTTCATGTCCGCACTTACTGAAACTACACGAATGTACTCTTACAGAAGGTCTGTGTGTTGACAGCAGACATGAATCTTGAGTGAAAGAACTATTAACCTCGGAAACAGCAAAAAAGTGGCCTGAACTTGAACCCTCAAAAGTATTCAGGTACTTGTCTAACTTCACCGATAACAAGATAATTAGGGTCTAAATCTTTTGGAGGAACTGAAGCTCACTGTGCACTCATTCTTGGGTTCATGTCTTTCAGCTTACATGTCAGAAGCATACTCTAATTTAGGTCTCTACATTGTCTCCATGGCCAATGAGAGTCACCTCCAGAGTACATTTCTTTCCACCTATATTATGTATCTCTTTAATGAGAGAAGAAATCAGTCTTTCGAAGTGTTTATCTCTCTTCATTGACTACAGAGAAAATCCTAGGTGATTAGCTTAAAAGAGATGACGATCTTCACCTTACTAAAGTTTCCTGAGGGTGATCTCAGCCTGCAGATTAAATCATGGGCCTACAATACCACCATAGTCAAGGCAAAAAGATGATGGAGAAAAATGGCCAGTAGCTAACCCCCATGCAGCTGCTCATTCATTCCCACAACAGCAGGATGGGGGACAGCAAAAATGAGAAAAACTCATGTATCAGGATAAAGACAAGGTAATAAATGAAACAAAGTTGTGTGTGCAAGAAAAGCAAAATAAGGCCTTCGTTCACTACTTCCTCTCAGCAGGCAAATGTTCAGCCACTTTCTGGAAATCTGGGCTTCAGCATGCATAATGACTACTTGGGAAGATGAACACCACAAACAAGAAGGTCCCTCTTTCCTCCTCCTTCTCCTGAGGTTTTACTGTGGAGCACAACATCACAAAATACAGAGCATACCTTTGGTCTGCTTCGGTCGGCTGTCTCAGCTGTGTCCCCTCCAAACCTGCTGCCCACCTCTAGCATGCCCACTGAAGGGAGAGGGTGAGAAACAGATACTATGCCAAACACACTGCTGTGTTACAAACACTGCTTTAATCACAACTCAAAACCACACCATATAGGTTTCTAAGAAGAAACTTAACTTAATCCTAGCCAGATCTATTGCAATCTCCACCTCTTACGCCATACCATTTTCATCATACTCAGGTCCTACTTTATCCAATATACCCTCATTAAGCACCACCCTGCTTCCTGTCCTTTTATATATATACAGGGAACCACAAGCAGCCACATCTACCAGGCTAGACATGTGACCAGCCAGGATTAAGACTCCTTGCTCTATTCTGAAGTCCACCAGTCCCTAACAGTTGAGTAAAAAGAAATTGAGAAAATAAACTTTCCACTTTCATTGCTCCTAAGTGGAATCTCTTTTTGTGTGAGAAATTTTAAGATCAATGCATAGAGGTTTTAAAACAAAAAAACTGTTTCCCTATTTTTTTCTTAATACATAAAAACTATTTATGCACTTGTTCAACAAACTGTATTCAATGTGTAAAATTGAAAAATGTTCAGTGAACAGAATGGATTATTTATTTATCTCAATTTATGAGATATCTATTAGCTCAAATATAAGTCCCAAGTCTCAACGAGAGCAGTGCTGTAGTTTCTTTGAGCTCTTCGTTTTAGTAATACATACACAATTAATTTGAACTTTGAGTCTTATCTTAATTTTAGCAACTGGCTTAGATTATCTAAGGCCTGAATTCCACTACAGGGATGTTCATCTGTCTGCTTGAACTGTACCCTTGGCAAGATAATCCTGAGTAGAAGTAAGCAATAAGCTTGCTCATTCTCAGAATTGAGTTATTAAAAAAGTGAGATTTTTGCTTTTGTTTAAGTTATTTTTGTTCTTTTATGCTCAAGAGAGTGAGAAAAAACACATTCTTAACTTTATTTTTTAACTTAGCCATCATCTTACCAGTTTCAATCTATCTCAAGGTCACAGTAAAGGTTACCACTATTTGACAGTGAATTATCCTAAATGAAATCAATTGGACACCTCAATCTAATCCCTGTTGTGTGTGTCCTTATCACAATTCAGCAGAGTGAAGACATGCTAAATGGACCCAGAATCTGAACTCAAGAGGTGTTTCCTCCAAACCTCAGTTAAGGCATACTGCACAGTTATGCAAAAACCCCTACTTTATGATTATTTTGTTTATGTAGACAGTGTTATTTTTCTGTCATCAGCATGAAACATATTTTATCTATTTTAAGAGAGGAAGAATTTTTTTTGGAGTTCTTCATGGATTTCCATATTCAGTTTTTGTTGGTTTTTTTTTTAATATTCTTTTTCTACACTGCTGTTTAGAGATAAAAGATTACTTTTCGTTATTTAGATGGCATTATTTCAAATAAAAACATTATTCATATTTACGTATTGTGCTTAACATGGGGGAGTGTATTTCTCCGCTGTGGTTAATAACTGGTACTACAATGCAAGGAATAAAAGATGTGAAATAATTTTCATGCCATAGTTTAATAATAAAGCAATCTCTGATAACAGTAGTTCCACAGAGAGTTTAAAATAATTAGGCATATTTACTAATTTATGAGACACTTGAAAAATAACAGCCATACAACTAATTATAATAGCACAGTGATAAATTTTGGAACTCACAAGTATCTTCCTTTTTCTAGTCTTTGTCTAATCAATGTTGTATTGTCCTAGTTATGGCTGGGATAGAGTTAATTTTCTTCCTAGCAGCAGGTACAGTGCTCTGTTTCGGCTTTAGTCTGAGAATAATGTTGATAACACACCAAAGTTTTAGTTAATACTAAGTAGTGCTTACTCTTAAGTCAAGGACTTTTCAGTCTCTTGTACTCTGCCAGTGGGGAGGGGCACAAGAACCTGGGAGGGAGCAGAGACAGGACAGCTGACCCAGACTGGCTAAAGGGGTATGCCATACCACAGCACATCATGCCCAGCATATATGTGGGGCTTTACTTGGAAGGGACCGATTGCTGCTCAGGTCAAGTTGAGTATGGGTCAGGGGGCGGCTCCGCTGTGCATCACTTCTGTTTCTTGAGTTTTATTACTCTCTTTTTGTTGTCTTCCTTTTAATTAAAATGGTTATTGTTATTATTATATTTTATGGTATTTCAATTATTAAACTATTCTTATGTCAACCCATGGATTTTTCCTCTTTTTTTTTTCTAATTCTTGTCCCCATCCCACAGTGTGCGAGCAAGTCACCATGTGATAATTAGTTGTCACCTGGGGTTAAACCATGACAAGTACGAATGTCTAAATTTTCAATTATTCACCAGGCTAATTTAACACTAGTAGATGTTATTGATAACACTTCTCTGTTAAAATACATCATTTATTTAACTGAACATGTTGTAACATTATAGAATATTATTTCTGAGTAAAGAGTGTTATATCCAAAGATATCACATTGAAACATCCTCCTCCAGTGTTGGAAACAAAGGTATCATAGTCCACTGTTACCTCGTAGAGAACTTTTTGACAATGTTTTTTGTCCCTTATTCTTAAATAATAATTTGCTGAACAGTCATATATACCCATACATACTAATATATGTATGCGTATGAATACATACACAGCCCTGTACATTTGACATGTGTAACATGTAAGCTGAGCAAGTAGAATTGCAAGTATTAGGCTGACACTTGATGTACAGAAAATAGTTAATATTATTATGTCAATGTCATTGCTTATTTTGTTTTATGTATCTCTTTGCATATTTATGCCCTTCCCCATTTTCTAGAACATAAAAATGTCTATTAGTTATTCTTACATATTTGTTAATGAATTTCACAGGCATGCTGGATGGAAGTTGCATAAACAGGCCAGAAAATCTGAAGCCAGAGCCAAGGCAAACCCATGCCAAAACATTAGTCGATCCACTGGAACTGATTATATACATACAAAAGGGAGAATGTGTGAGGTGATATATAAGGTCACTATGACAGCCAGAAGATATTGCCAAAATGTTCCTACTGGCTTGGCTCATTCACTCATATGGGCACAGAGCTGGTTCAGAGCCAAACACTCTGCATGAGCCAAACTTAACTTCCTTGGCTTGCCCACCTCCAAAGCACAGCTGTGGTGGCAAAAACAACCCATCAGACACAAATTCATTTTGCTAGTTTTCATCTGCCATGACTTTGTAAGATGCATCCACCAAGGGCAGAATTCTTTGCTGCTGCTTCTGTTCTGAGAATAATCTGCACTACTGTGAAAAAACCTGTTGAACTCACATTGCCTATTACAGTGAGGTGTCAACTTCTGAATAATAAACATGCTCCTAATGAGGAATAGACACCCCTAATGAAGATTTTGAAAATGTGACTAGTGATTTTGGTTCTGCTACGTGCTGGGGCCCATCTGGAAACACCTGAGTGGCCAGATTTGAGAAAACCACAGTCTTTTTTGCAGATGATCAATTAAACCCGGTCTTGAATGGGCCCTTCCAAAACTGGGGTCAAAACCATTAATAGCTTTTTAACTAGCTTAGCCTAATTAGTTGGAGTGAAAAGACTTTGACAAAAGGTATTCAAAAGTTATAACAGTTATTTTATATTTGACTACAAGGGAAACTATGACTAGTTTTCCTTTGCTTGACATCCATAAACTGCCCCTGTCCCCCTTCCAGCCACAAAATGTTACCTGAAGTTTCTTCCTATCTGTGATTATCATCAACTCTAATAAATTCAGTGAGAAGCCTTGAATTTCTGCTAATTGCATGAATTTTTGGACATTTGTATGGTTAATAGAAAAATGAAAAGCAAGCAAAGAGATTAGTATAATCTTACTGTTAAGTATAAACATAAATATGTCCCTTAGTTGTAACTTCTTCCTACTACACAACATAGTAATAATTTTATGATTGTATGAAGAGAATAGAACACTTTTCTGGATCAAGATAAGGTAAAAAAATCTGATGGTCAAGCAACATGCTTTTAAGATGATCTGGGTTTTCTTACCTTTGTCCTCCTGCACTAATTTCATGGAGGGGTTCTGACAATGTTTTCTGATGGAAATAAAAAGCGCATCATTCAACTTATCACATAGTTTTCTCTCTCAATTACACATTTTTCCTTTTCTTCAAGGAAAAAATGGAAAATGGATTTCTTATAAAATATGGTTCAATTTTAATGCCTTTCCTTAATCTTTGGTTTAATTGACCAATAAATTCTCCAGAAACATTAACAGATATTCTGCATACAATCCATTTTCAGATTCTTGCCTGAAGTTAACCCTTCGATAGGAATTGATGTTAACACTGGACTGCTTCTTTCTTTTTTTTTTTTTTTCTTGAAATCAAAATATAAAATCAGGAACATGAAAACTATCACATAGGACTCTGTGAAACTTTTTTTTTTGTTACGTGCTGTAATATTATTTACATAATTTGTCATCAAAGCTTCTGAAATTTATCTGGAAATTGATGCCTTATTTTAGTGAAACAAAAATAACGCTGAAAGTTCATATGCTGTCAAATTTGAAAATATTTTTAAATTTACATTTTTGTACATTCTGAAGGCAGTCATATTGATATTTGCCAAAATAGTCTAACAGAGAATCATCAAATTGTAGAATTGCTTTGGTTGGAAGAGACTTTTGTTCCAGCACTAATCATAATGACCCCTTGCCAGGTATATTGCCACCTCCTTATGACTTCACTTCCAGACACCGTTCACTTGACTCTACCCTTTCAAGCCCATATTATCCCCCTTCCAGTCCACATTATCACCAGTCACCACTGGAGAGTGTCAGGGATGGGCAGTCACAGAAGAACTCAGAAGAAATTTGAAAGCTTTGTTCTTAGATTAAGAAAAAATACAAAAACCCATATCAAACAGATTTCCACAGGGTGATTTCTATATTGAAAATGTGTCTTAGTAAAAATCTCTTACTGTAGAAGGGCTTGATTGGTAGATTCCACTGCCTAGTTACTGTGAAACAAAGGTATAATGCTCAAATAGAGCATAGATGGTTATTAAGGACATACCAAAGAAGAGAGTGATGAATTTTCAACCTAACGTTATCCAGGGTTCAGACACTTTGGTCACTGGGTTTGCTAAATTAGAACATACCCCTTTACCTGATGTTGTATCCTTCTTCCCTGCCCTTGAAGGCAATGCTGGCCCTGTTGTCTTTGGATTCACACAACAGATCCCTCACTTTGATGTATTGTATACTAGTAAAGGGAAACAGTCAAGCTTCATGTATGAATCTTTCACTAGGGGGTATAATTATGAAGAAAAAGGGATCAAAACTTCAGTTTCCTAAATGGGAATTGGAATCCTTTGGCAGTTTATATCCAGACAGAAAACCCAAACAATTCTAAATGTCTTTCCCAGTAAACGGCAATGTTTATATGAAATATTCTAATCAGCTATGATCAGCAGTGTTCTCATAGCCTCATAGATTAACAGAGAAGTAATTTGAAGATACTGGCTGAGGATGACTAGCCATGTTTTTGAACTTCCTCTTAGTTTCTCAAGGTAAGACCTTTAAACATTTTTCTGCAATAAAAGTGTATTCTGAAACTTGGCTAAATAAAAACTGAATAGCTGATGTCCTGTATGTATTGAATAAATCCATCTTTGATAAGGTGAATTTTTATTTCTCTGGCTCTATATGAAATTATGTTTCTTGCTTCCCAATAACGACTGCAGACACTAAATGTACATACAAGCAAAAGATTTGGGTCTGATGGGGTTTTACTAGGTGACTAAGTATCGTGCGTTGTGTTTTCATTTGTACCATGGCTGTGCTGCCTCTATGAATATATTTCATAGGTTTTCATAAACGGACAAAATGGAAATTTTAACAGTAGTTTATTATTGTTGTTGTTATTATCATTGATAATAATATTATTGCTGTTGCTGTTGTTATTGCTATTATAGACATTTACAGTTATCTCTAGGCATGCAGTCAAAACTGTGTTCCAATGAATATCATTGTACTGCCCAACTAGTCTAAGCACAATCAAAAGAAAGCACTTATCATAAATAAATAAATATTAATATTCAAAGATCAACACTTATCATCATAGCATTTAATTCTATTTATTCCCATATGCTTGGGGAAATGGGTGTATTTTTTGAGATACCAAAAAAGTCAGTAAGGTAAACTGCTAGGTCATTTCTGGGGCTTCTTAATACAAATGATTCCACATTTCTGTTAGAGTTCTTCTAGGTAATGTTTTAATGGAAGTAGGGGGATTTTTTTTATAGTTTTAATCATACACAAAAATTACAGTAAATTACTCAAATTATCTGGATTGTAAGATCAACAAGAAAAATTAAGAAAATAATGAGACTTGTCAAGAGAAAACAGGCTCTTTGTGATGAAGGTATACACAGCAAGTGTTTGAAATAATTATGTTCAGTTGATTAAGACTACTACAAGAATTACTGGCCAACAAGAATGTTATTGGTCTTGAACCAAGATTTATATGTATATGCTTGGGGTAAACCCATTTCAGCTCTGGTTTATGAATTTTGAGGACCTTTTTGTTCACATAACATCTGTTTACTGCTACCTTTATTGTTGATCATTTTTTTCCTTGCCCTCTGTCTGAAACATGGCAAACCTCTCTAGATGACAGGTCTGGTCAGCAGATAGGGATCTCCATCCTCTGCAGCAGGAAGTCTCCCACTGACATCACTGGCTGCTTCTCCTTACGCTCTTGTGTGGTTCAGTGTCAGCCAGATGGATGCTTCATTTGACAGCGTTCCTGTACAACTTCAGTCTTGCAGAGCTGCTTCGTCTTTCTGAACCACAGTATGGGTTAAAGACCCAAAAATTGCAAGGAAATATGTTCTAGAGAACTATTAGGGACTGTGTCCCATAGTACATCACTGCCGTAGCTGAGGATGCGTATACCGGTCTGAGCAGGCCTGTGACCAACCCCACCTTCAGGTATGCTGGAGGAGCTGGACCTTCCCTAATCAAGGGTCAGATGTGAGGAAAGCTTCAAGCACTCTGTGATCAAGGACAGCTAGCAGCTTGTTAGACACTGACAGAGATTGCTAAGAAGGCTGACAGAAGTTAAGCCTCATAGTCAAGTCTCTTGTGCCTATCCTTACTTGGGAACAGTGGCACCTTCAGGTTACTGAGAGGGTTTCTGGAAGCCTCTCAAGTATCACAAATAAAGACCACAGAAGATCAAGAAATCTCAAAGCAGAGCCCCATAAAATCCTGTGCAAACTGTTGCGTCTGTTTTGTGCTATAATTCTTGACTCTTTTTCCTGGAATAAGTATGAAATGCAATGAAATGTAGTGTACACTGGAAAGAAATCAACATAAACTGATTTACCTTCTCAGGTCTGCAGTTACAGAGAAATGTTGCAGTTCTAGGAAGAGGTACAAAAGAATTTGATTTCTACTTAATTTGTTATTCTAGTTATGTTTCATTCTTATAACAGAATATTGTCCAAATACCTGTTTCATATGAACAGATATTGTTTGGGTTTTTTTTTTTTGGGTTTTGTGTGTGTGTGTGTGTGTTTGTGTTTTTTTTTTTGTGGTATGAAAAGGTGAATTTTGAGATGTCCTGTGAAGTGAGCACATATAAGCATTTATATGTGCATCCATAAAAACTTTTATATGTGCATCCACAGTCTTACCTTGCTTTGCCAATTTTGGAACAGAATGAAACATTATAATGCATTTTCTAGAAGCCGAATAGTCATTTTGGTTTATTGAAAATAAATTAGTGTCTTCTGTTTATATGTTAAGCTATATTTCTGTTTGATACACTGCTGTAATAGAAAATAAAAGCAACAGAAGAAAAAGAGAGCAATCTGATAGACGGGTTCACAGTAGTCACTGTTCTTGAAGAAAGGCATCTGATGGGACTATTCTTCAACGAATGCATCATACCTCTGGCCCAGAGGAATGAGCAAGTAGTGGTCTGCCAAAAGATTCTCTAACATAAACTACTGGCAGTGAGCTCTGAATCAGAAAAGAACACTCTGCTACATACACAGTTCTCGGGAAGAGAATGAGAGCCTGGATTATATATGACAGGAACATAGATGTATTCTTAATCTTCTTGAGGCTGCTCAGATGCAGCAATGAGAAGAATGAACAAAGGAACTTACTCAGACTTTCTTCACAATGTGATATCTGAATAGTGTGCGCTTGCAGCCCAGAAAGCCAACTTTATCCTGGGCTGCATCAAAAGGAGTGTGACCAGCAGGTCGAAGGAGGTAATCCTGCCTATTTACTCTGCTCTCGTGAGACCTCACTTGGAGTATTGTGTGCAGTTCTGGTGTCCTCAACATCAAAAGGACATGGAACTGTTGGAACAAGTCCAGAGGAGGCCCACGAGAATGATCAGGGGACTGCAGCACCTCCCATATGAAGATCGGCTGAGAAAGTTGGGGCTGATCAGTCTGGAGAAGAGAAGGCTGCATGGAGACCTCCTAGCAGCCTTCCAGTAACTGAAGGGGGCCTATAGGGATGCTGGGGATGGACTCTTCATTAGGGACTGTAGTGACAGCACAAGGGGTAACAGTTTAAAACGTAAGGGAAGTTTAGATTGGATATAAGGAGGAAATTCTTTCCTGTCAGGGTAGTGAGGCACTGGAATAGGTTGCTCAAGGAGGCTGTGAATGCTCCATCCTTGGCAGTGTTCAAGGCCAGTTTGGACGAGGCCTTGGGTGATATGGTTTAGAGCGAGGTGTCCCTGCCCATGGCAGGGGGGTTGGAACTTGATGATCTTAAGGTGCTTTCCAACCCTAACTGTTCTATGATTCTATGTTCTAATTTACAGCTGGGAGAGGTCCAAAAGGTTGCATTCAATCTCTTTTTAGTTCAGCAGGAGAACAATATAGGGAGAATAATATAGTAACTTAAAGTTTTTCTGCTTTGTGATCCTATGCTTAATACTTTAAATACAACGGCTTTGATAAGAACATACTGTAACATATATATATATTAGCTCTGCATCTGTTGGTCTTCAAATATTTTAAACACTGGACTAGAAATAGGTCTTCCATCTCTCCTCTGAAATAATGGATGCTCAGACCTTATATTTCTGAGGAAAGATGATATACACTTATATTGGCCTTTGGCTTTCAGGAAAAAACATCAGACATCATAAGAGTCACAAAATATTTATTACATTTGAGAGCAGATGTATGAACATTATATTTAAAAATCAGCCCAGGGCACAATATTTTCAGTAGTAGTTGCTTTGAAAGCAGTTCATGATGTGACCTGGCTCAGAAGGTATACTGTCTTGCGGCATATCTCCATGATAATATATAAAGAAATCACAACCAATTTTCTCCTGAGACTTTGTGATCTGAGAGGTTAATTGTCAATGCCTTTGGTCTGCAAATAAGTACTGAGTTACAGGACCCCAAGGTCATGGATGTCGTCGTATTTTGGAAATACATATACATGAAAAAGTTGCTTCAAAAAGCTAGTGTGTAGGCTATTACTGTTCAAGCACTAAAGAAACATCAAAGCACAGAGTGTTGGAAAGTTATTCTGTATTCAGATTTATGTTACAGACATCAGAGATTTCAGACGAGAATCTGCTGCTTTTCTGTTGTTACAGAAATTAACAAAAATTGTTGAGCTTCCAGGTGGCAAATATTAAATGATGACATCTTCAAAATGTCAAAGCAATGTATGTAACAATAAGGAATATTCTGGAAAGGAAGAAAAGAAAACATTTGCTTAATTAGTTATATTCTAACCTATAATGGTCCATACAGTGTAATAAATGTGTAAATATTAAGAGAAGAAAGTTTGGGGCTTTTTGTTTTGTTTTTCTTTTATTTTGTTGTTTGTGTGTTTGTTTTTTTTTTAAATATGTTTGTAAGAATGGCATTCAATTTCTCTAATGATTCTAAAAATCAAGTTGTACTAGGAAGGAAATACTTTACTGTGGTGGATAGAATAAAGAATTAAAAACCCACTGGTAATATAACAAATGAGGGAAAAAGACACCCAGATTTGTATTCTTGAAAATAAGGTACAAACTGAATGATTTTTGAAAGGGGAAAGACTCCTAATTCAAATATTTTCAATATTAATCCTTTTTATCCTCCAAACTCCATATGCAAAATTATTCCTTCATGAGATTAACCTTGACAAGAAACTGATTGTTTTCTAAATCACATACTTTATGTTATAAGTTCAGTGTTATACCGTGTAACGAATTATATAGGCCAATGAGTGATGACCCTCAGGGGTCGGTACTGGGACCAGTGTTGTTTAATATCTTTGTCACGGACATGGACAGAGGGATTGAGTGCGCCCTCAGCAAGTTTGTCATTGACATCAAGCCATGTGGTTCGGTTGGTATGTTGGAGGGAAGGAATGCCATCCAGAGGGACCTTGACATGCTTGTGAGGTGGCTGATGCCAACCTCATGAAGCTTAACCATACCAAGTGCAAGGTCCTACACCTGGGTTGGAGCAATCCGAGGCACAGCTACAGGTTGGGCAGAGAAGAGATTCAGAGCAGCCCTGTGGAGAAGGACTTGGGGGTGCTGGTCGATGAGAAAATGAACATGAGCCGGCAGTGTGCGCTGCAGCCCAGAAAGCCAACTGTATCCTGGGCTGCATCAAAAGGAGTGTGACCAGCAGGTTGAAGGAGGTGATCCTGTCCCTCTACTCTGCTCTCGTGAGACCTCACTTGGAGTATTGTGTGCAGTTCTGGTGTCCTCAACATCAAAAGGACATGGATCTGTTGGAACAAGTCCAGAGGAGGGCCACGAGGATGATCAGGGGACTGGAGCACCTCCCATATGAAATAGGCTGAGAAAGTTGGGGCTGTTCAGTCTGGAGAAGAGAAGCCTGCATGGAAACCTCCTAGCAGGCTTCCAGTATCTGAAGGGGTCCTAAAAGGGTGCCGGAGAGGGACTCTTCACTAGGGACTGTAGTGATAGGACAAGGGGTAATGAATTAAATCTTAAACAGGGGAAGTTTAGATTGGATATAAGGAAGAAATTCTTTACTGTGAGGGTGGTGAGGCACAGGAATGGGTTGGCCAGGGGGGTTGTGAGTGCTCCATCCAATGGTGTTCAAGGCCAGGGTGGACAGAGCCTTGGGTGACATGATTTAGTGTGAGGTGTCCCTGCCCATTGCAGAGGGGTTGAAACTAGGTGATCTTAAGGTCCTTTCCAACCCTAACTGTTCTATGATTCTATGATAGGGAAGATGAATGTTGTATACAATTCTCTAGAAGTTTCCATAATATACTTTTAAGCACTTGAAAGTCTGTAAAATACCCAGTTCAAAATTCTTCAACAGAAGTTATGGATTCCTATGTAGTCACATCTCAACATTCTGTTATGCACACCAATGAAATTGGTCAGAGTGCATTCTCTGGTCCTGAAACCAGCTTCTCAACCCCAATTGCCAAACTTCCTTACCCCTAAAAGAGTGGCCATTTTTGAGCTGCTCCCAGGAGCAGGCTCCTGGCCTCAGAATTCTGCCACCATACTCAGACATTGTCTAGGAGCATTGCATCTGAGCCAGAATTAAGTCAGGTAGTGTACTGATAGTTGAACAGTACAATCATGTACCAGGGTGTGAGCATGTCTCCTGGCTAAACTTAATTTACTAAGACCAAGATGGCAAATGTTTGCCATCATCCTAGATTCCACAACTCTTTGTGGTGCTGGCACTCAAATGACAGCAGGGTCTTCTGTCAGCCTTGACAAAATGTCAGAAATACCCACACCGTTCTGAAAACTCAATACTTCTATATTGATACTTTTGGCTTAGAAATTAACATTTTACTGTGGTGCTAAGAAGAAAAATCAGTCTACCCTGAACACATTATGTTTTAACACACCATTTAAAATCTAGCTTCACACAACTGTTTTCTACACAGTATTTTATGGGAATAACAGTATTTATCCATTGAAAGGAATTATGATTTATATTAGATGATTTGCCATAAGATGTAATATTAGCAAGACTATTTGCAAGAATATTTGTTAGGATATTACCCTGATAACAGAATTAACAATCATAAGTTATAAAAACTACAAAATTTCATCATTATGACTCCAAAAATATTAACTTTTCTTCAATTAAACTGAAATTGGAAGCTATTCAGTTAATAGATATTTACTGTTACTTTATTATATTTCATTCAACGGACTGTTTCAAACTATATTATGAAGATTTCTGAAAGTGATTTTTTTTTTCATTTTCTCCAAAATAATCAGTGGTTTTACATGCAAACAGATAATCACAACCTAAAGTAAAATAGAAGTCCTATTGCCATTTCAAAAACATACTGAAAGCTGCTGTTTCCCTTGGTTTCATGTTAAAAGACAAAGCTTTACATTATGACAACCCAAAATAATTTCCTCATAATCCCTGTAGCCATGTCACTTAAAACATAAACATCTGATATTTATTGCAATACAAGTTTAGTTGCAGTGCTGTATATTGTAATACTGCAGCATTGATGATACTGAGATTGTGGTCAAACAGCACAGGCTTTTCACAAAACCTTTATTCAGTTTCCTTTGTAAACTCAGACCTTATGAAATCTTAAGCAAGAGAGTTCAAAAGAGAAATGGGAACACATAAAGCATGTTCAATGGGTTCATAACTTCTTAACTGAGCATCTGCACTATAGAAATTTCATTGTGTTTAGCTATTTTGGATGTTATCCAAAGCCCAATAAAACTGAGAAGAATCTCCATTGTTTAAAATGTTTTTTTAGATAAGATATTGTGCTTCAGTTCCAAAAATGTTTGCACAAATTCATTTTAAGTTCCAGTGTATGTTAATTTAATTACCCTTAATTTTCAAATGATGAGGCTATTTTAATACTTTTGTTATTTATTGTGATATGCTGTCAAAAAAAAAACCCAGTTACATTTTATATTTATTTGCAGACATATGAATGATAATATTGCTTTCAAGATAATGGAGAATAATAAATCTTCCTACTGAAAATTACAAGAATAAAGTCTTAGTTCATATTTTAGCTTCCCAGGGGTGAGAGAGGTGGGGAGTATAGCACTTAGCTGAAGTGCCTAAGTTGGACCCATTAGAAACAGTTCCCAAAACAGAACTGCTATCTATAATCCTCTTGTTTCCATCATTAAGCACACAGTTAATTGCCTAAATCCACATATTCAACAGTAACCTAAAAATAGACAATAAAAATGAAACACATCTATCACTGCTGAAGGGGTAGATGAGAATATCTGATCCCACAAAAGAGGTGTTCCTTCTTTCGTTTGTTGAAATACTGCTGAAAGCACTGAGATGCACTTTTGGCAGTACAAAGTATAGAACAATATGTGTGAGTCTCTGATTGCAGGACCATGATGCAGGTACACATTAGAATGTGTATATTAGCATATTTTTTACACCATAGAGGTGCTGCAACTTTTTTGTGATTGAATAGATGTTAAATGGACTTTTCTGCTCAGTTTGAAAAGCAGCATTCCACAACACTGGTTATCAACTATTTATGCGCTTCTCATGTATCCGTTAATTCAGTAGCTCAGCACCAGTCAAAGCAAGCTTCTGACAACATGATCATAGCTGTTTTATTAAATTCCATTGTACTTTCTAGTTTTTTTTAGTCATCATCATAGAAATGTAATTTTGTTTAGGGACAAAATGTGTTTCAAGGACACATTTAAAAACCTTTTTCACTGGCATGACAGTTACTGTCTGAGTAAAGAATTATCTAGAATTTGAAGCAATCTGGAAATGGCGTCTATGCAAACACTGAAAGGAAAATGTTCTTGACATTTCAAAGACATGTAGACTATCATATTTTGTTTGCCTGAAAATTAAACCAGTTATTCTGGGGAAAAATATATACAGTTGGTATTTACATTTTGTCCTTTAAATATATCCATTCTTGAAATGGCAGTGGGGGGAATATTCCACTAATGTTATATTAAAACTTTAACATCTCTTGAACAAACTCTAACATGCAGAATCTTGCCTCTGAATTATAATGTGGATTTTGTGTCATATGAGTAAGGGACCCGGCAAAACCTTCTAGATTACAATTATGTATTGAATAGTCCTTTCATAGAAGTAAATTAGAGCAAATTCTGTCCACAGAGCAACCCAAAGAGCAACCCGAAGAGCAACCTAATGCACCAGTTGCTATAGTATTCTGTCTGATCTCTGCAGCTCGTTCATTTTATGACAGGTCAGGGAGGACGGTTGAAATCATGAAACATATAATGTGTAATCCAGAAACAACTGAGTGATAATGAGCATGATAGAATGCTTGGCTACAAGGATTATACCTGATAACAGCTGAATACAATGGACTGCAACTTCATTTTGAAATCCTTTCTTACAGTCTTGTGGCAGCTTCAGAAATAAGCTGTGTGCTTCTGAATGGAATAGTTGTGTTGCCTTTTTTTTTTTTTTCCTTGCAGGTTTTTTTAGCTGTTATTCCTTCTCATTACTAAAATCCTAGAAAGGCTGGAAATTGCTAATCCCGTACTCTTCATCTTTCTTTGGTTTTAATAACTGATAGACCTAAACAAGATGGGGTTTAAGTATAATGCAGACTTTTCATATGACCCTTATACAGTGATGGTAGCTGCATTGCAGTGCAAAGAATGCATCAGATTTTCAGGTGATGAAAGCTCCCTAATTTCCACCAGTGATTCTATTCCCTGATTTATATTAATGATCCAATAATCTTCTTTCAATGACATTAAATCTTTTTCTCCTGAGTAGTATGCATAAAATGGATTTTACTTCATAACAGAAGTGTGATTTCAGCTGTTTCTGTGTTTTTTCCACTGAAGCATAGTCTGCAGAATCAAAGCTAATATATGTCATGCTCCTTTTAGTAAAGGAAATTTTAACATGGTCATGACTTTAAAGTATAGCACAATGTTACAGAAGCCATCATATTTAAAAAGAGCTTCAAAGACTGTTAAATGCAGGATACATGTGTTAGAATTGAACCACAAAGTCAGAAATAGAAAAAAGGCCTCAGAAGAAGTATTATGATATACATCTCCAGTGAGAAATCAGTGTTGCATATAGGTGATCTACAAGATCTGGGAATTTCAGAAGAATTACAGAATAATAGAATAGAAAATACTATAATGCCTGTTTTCCTCTGAATTCATATGCTATAGTGATAAACACTATTGATGATGTCAGAAGAATGGGGGTACTTGATGTGGAGAGAGAATTGCAGCAATTTTGCCCAACTAGCTAAAACAGCTGATGGTCTGTGTCTGTGATTCAGCTGATGCGTGGGTAGACTCCACAACTTGTTAAGGTTGTAAAGTAGATACGCTTTTATTCAGCACTGAGGATCATGGGGGATAGCTCTTCCAAAGGCATGTGCACCTCAGCATTGTTCTCCTTCATATTTATCCTCATGAATATGTAATGTGTTACACAACATGCCTATACATATTCACGACCTATCCCCACTTCATATTATAATGAGGTAAAGGTCCTTGCTTGCGTAGGGTCTCCTGGTGGTCATGGCCGGGGGTCTGTAGATGAAGTAAATGAGTCTTCCCTGAACTTTTCATTTCTTGTCATTGCACATGTTTCCTGGCGATTTAGTCACTGTCAAGAGAGCCATCACAGTCACTGTCACAGGAGCCATCGAGGGAGCCTTAAGTCCTCAACAGGACCTGCCCAGGAGCCGGCAGCTCAGCTGACATGAGCAGGGACTCACAGGGGGTGGACCCAGGAGGAGCAGCACCAGCCCTGACTGGGTAAAAATCTGCCGCAGGGAGCATGAGCGGGTCAAGGCAGTTTGCAAAGCAGTTCATGCGGCATGGTGAGCCCTCGCCGTATGACCAGGGCCTGGTCTAGGAGCTCTGCTCTGGCTGCCCTGGCGGTGGCCACCGTAGGCACTCAGACAGAGCCGATGAGAGGGGAGGCTGCAGTGCAGACTTCGGGGTGTAGAGAGTGCCTGCACTGGTCTGGTGAGGGAAAGGTGCACAATGGGCAGGGCTGCACTGGGTGCTCCCTGGTGGAGGCTCTCCTGCAGCAGGTGGCTGAGCTGCAGGAAGCTATTAATAGGCTACAAGATGTCAGGGTAGCTGAGAGAAAACAGGAATGCTTGCTCCCTGCTCAGACTGTGCAGAGTCCTCAAGCTTCCCCTGTAGCTCATGGAGGAAAGAAGGAGGTTGTTAACCCTCTAAGCTGGGAGTTGGTGACAAAAAAAACAACAAAAAAAAGGAGGAAAAGGACAATTAAAAGCAAGGGACTTCCTCCTAAACCTGTTGCCCCCACACAGAACCTCTTTGCTGTCCTGCAGGGGGCTCATAAGGAATGCAGTTGTGCCAGAAACAGCCGGCTGATGCACTAGTAAAGAAGATCTCTACTGATGCTGCCAGGAAAAAGCGTCAGGTTGTAGTAGTAGGGAATTCTACTTTGAAAGGGACAGAAGCACTCGTCTGTCGGCCTGACCCGGTCTCAAGGGAGGTGTGTTGCCTACCAGGGGCATGGATCAGGGACGTGGCAGAGAGGCTGCCTGCTCTAGTAAGCCCCATGGACTATTACCCACTTCTGGTGATACATGTGGGTGCTAGGGATATAGATAGTAGTAGCCTGGGGAACATAAAGGAGGACTACAGAGCCCTGGGTGAGGTGGTTAAGGGCTCTGGAGCTCAGATAGCATTTTTGTCTATTCTCCAGGATACAGGGGAGGAATTAAAAAAAGCTAGGAGGATTAGCCAGGTTAATAAATGGTTAAAAGGGTGGTGTCATAGTCAGGGGTTTGGGTGTCTTGAACATGGGACCTGAGTTTGTAGGCCAGGTCTAGTGGGGGCTGGTGGAGCTGGTCTGAGCGGTTTTGGTAGGAGGCTTGCCAGACTGGTCAAGGAGGCTTTAAACTAGGTGTGTTGGGTGAGGGGGGCATCACTCCATCCCAACACACCCAGTCAGTGGCCAGCACCTATAATAAATGCTCAGAGCAATGTAGAGATATTCTGGCTGCTCCAGCCAATGAGCCAGCTTCATTTGGACCTCGGCTCAGATGCCTCTATACAAATGCCCGTAGCATGGGGAACAAACAAGAGGAATTAGAGATGTGTGCACGTCTACAGGAGTATGATATAATAGTAATCATAGAAACATGGTGGGATGGCTCCTATGACTGGAGTGTTGGAATGGAAGGTTACAGCCTCTTTAGAAAAAACAGGCCTGGCAGGCGCAGAGGGGGAGTTGCCTTTTATGTTAGGGATAGGCTGGATAGTATCAAACTCTGTCTGGGGATGGGTGAGCAGTTAGTGGAGAGTTTGTGGGTCAGGGTTAAAGGGAAAACAGTGATGGGAGACATTACTGTGTGTATCTGTCACAGATTGCCTGATCGAGGAATCTGTGGATGAAGCACTCTATAGGCAGATAGGAAAAGCCTTACACTCACAGGCCTCGTTCTCATGGGTGACTTCAACCACCCTGATATCTGTTGGAATGATGGTACGGCCTGGCACAAGCAATCCAGGAGGTTCCTCGATTGTGTGGAAGACAACTTCCTTCTGCAAGTAATAGAGGAACCAACAAGGAGAGGTGCCATGCTTGAGCTTGTGCTCACCAACAGGGAAGGGCTCGTTGGAAATGTGGCACTGCAGGGTAGCCTTGGATGCAGTGACCACGAGATGGTTGAATTTGAGATCCTCAGGTCAGTGAGAAGAGCATGCAGCAAGCTCACTGCCCTAGACTTCAAGAGAGCAGACTTTGGTCTCTTCAGGAACCTGCTTAGTAAGGTTCCATGGGATATAGCCCTAGAGGGCAGGGGGGCCCAAGACTCTTGTTTGGTATTTAAGGATCAGCTGCTACAAGCTCAGGAGTGCTGCATCCCAACTAGAAGGAAGTGCAGCAGGAGGGCCAGGAGACCTCCTTGGATGGATAAGGAGCTGCTGAGGAAAATTCAAATGAAAAAAGAGTCTTACAGAAAGTGGAAGCAAAGACAGGCGGCCTGGGAAGAGTACAGGGATGTTGTCCGGGAAGCTAGGTAGCAGGTTAGGAAAGCTAAGGCCCAGTTAGAATTAAACTTGGCTAGGGATATTAAGGATAACAGGAAGGGATTCTACAGGTACATAGCAAACAAAAAACAGATTAGGAAAAACGTAGGCCCCCGCAGGAAGCTCTTGGGTGAACTAGCTACACAGGATTTGGAGAAAGATGAGGTTCTGAATGACTTCTTTGCCTCAGTCTTCTCTGGCAAAGGCTCTGGCTGCACCACCCAAGTCTTGGAAGGCAGACGCAGGGACTGTAAGAATGAAGACCTTGGGCCCACCATAGCAGACGAACAGGTTCGAGAGCATCTTAAAAATCTGAATGTGCACAAGTCCATGGGTCCTAATGAAATCCATATGTGGGTCCTGAAGGAGCTGGTGAATGAAGTTGCTAAGCCGCTGGCCATCATATTTGAAAAATCTTGGCAGTCAGGTGAAGTTCCCGACAACTGGAAAAAGGGAAATATAACCCCCATTTTCAAGAAGGGGAAAATGGATGACCCGGGGAATTACAGACCAGTCAGTCTCACCTCCGTGCCTGGCAAAATCTTGGAGCAGATTCTCCTGGAAGGCATGCTAAGGCACATGAAAATCAACATGGTGCTTGGTAACAGCCAGCATGGCTTCATTAAGGGGAAATCCTGCCTGACCAATTTGGTGGCCTTCTATGATGGGGCTACAGAACTGATGAACAGTGGTAGAGCAGTTGATGTCATCTACCTGGATTTGTGTAAAGTGTTCGACACTGTCCCACACGACATCCTTGTCTCTAAATTGGAGAGACATCAATTTGGTGAATGGACCACTTGGTGGATAAAGAACTGGCTGGATGGCTGCACACAAAGAGTTGTGGTCAGTGGCTCAATATCCAGCTGGAGACCAGTAACGAGTGGTGTCCCTCAGGGATCGGTGTTGGGATCAGTCTTGTTTAACATCTTGGTCGCTGACATGGACAGTGGGATTGAGTGCGCCCTCAGCAAGTTTGCTGATGACACCAAGCTGTGTGGTTAGGTTGATACGCTGGAGGGAAGGAATGCCATCCAGAGGGACTTCGACATGCTTGTGAGGTGGGCATATGCCAACCTCATGAAGATTAATCATGCCAAGTGCAAGGTCCTGCACCTGGATCGGAGCAATCCTAGACATAGCTACAGGCTGGGCAGAGAAGAGATTCAGAGCAGCCCTACGGAGAAGGACTTGGGGGTGCTGGTCGATGAGAAAATGAACATGAGCTGGCAGTATGCGCTTGCAGCCCAGAAAGCCATCTGTATCCTGGGCTGCATCAAAAGGAGTGTGACCAGCAGGTTCAAGGAGGTGATCCTGCCTATTTACTCTGCTCTCGTGAGACCTCACCTGAAGTATCGTGTGCAGTTCTGGTGTCCTCAACATAAAAAGGATATGGAACTGTTGGAACAAGTCCAGAGGAGGCCCACGAGGATGATCAGGGGACTGGAGCACCTCCCATATGAAGATCGGCTGAGAAAGTTGGGGCTGTTCAGCCCGGAGAAGAGAAGGCTGCATGGAGACCTCATAGCAGGCTTCCAGTATCTGAAGGGGGCCTATAGGGTTGCTGGGGATGGACTCTTCATTAGGGACTGTAGTGATAGGACAAGGGGTAATGGGTTCAAATTTTAACAGAGGAAGTTTAGATTTAGTTTAAGTTCACTTCCTGAATGCACAGCTTTAACTAGATTAAAAATTGGAATTAAATTGGGTCACAGATCTTGTGCCTCTTACACAAACTCATGAATGATATTCAAGTTTGCCTTTATAAAGAAGTAAGAGCAAAAAAATAATAAAATGTGTTAAGTAGTTCAGGCGTTCCAATCGGACATTGTCTATTTATGTCTTCACTTTCATTCAAAAAAGTTACCTCTCTTTGTAGATGTTCTAACGTCCTGGGTGTTGTGCTACTCTGTAAATTTGTTGCATTATGTCTAAACTCAAAATAAATCTAAATAGATCTTTAGATAGCTTCTACAGTAGCAGATCTTTGAGCTTTAAGAGAAGATTTTACAGCAAATCATAAAGAAGTGATGTGACCCTTTAAATTTTGAAAGTTGGAGATTGAATCTTATAGGTGAGAGGTACATTTCATGTGAAAAGATAGAAATTTATAGAAAGTTAATTTCCTAATAAGCTAGGGAAATAATATAGGTATTGGGAAGAAAGAAACCCAAAGCAGCAAAATGCCTAAAAGAAAACCAACAAAAACATTAAAAATAAATGCACATAAAATACAACATTAAGAAACGAAACAAAACAAAACAATACAACAACAACAAAAAAAAAAAAAACCAAACAAAACCCCAAACCATAAAATGTTTGCAATTTCCATAACAGTGAATGTGTCAGGAGAACCTGCGTATTTTGTGTACTCTTTTGTGGCTATCATCTCAAGCTTTCAGCTGAGCTTACAAGTTTATCAATCAAAATTGACATCTGTAAATTGATAAGTATTTAGACAGCATCTTTAAATATGTTATTGCTTTAATCGGAAAGATCGTTTTCTTATGCATTTAGATATTATGACAGTGCTTTATCTACTCATTTCTCTTTAAACTGAACAAGAAAAATAAAGGTACACCACTTGGCACTGTTCTTTATCTGGGCAATAACTGTCATCATGGGCTTATTTGCAAGTTCTGCTTTCCTTAACTTTAATAAGTTTTCCCGATTCAATCCTCATTGGAGAAAGAAAACCAAAAAAACCCCACCAAACAAAGAAAAGGTTTTTTTGCAAAAAGAAGTAAAAAATTAATTTCTTCTTTAGAAACAAAGTACAAGATATCATTCCAGGAACTGCTTCGGCTCAGCAGAGACTCTCAAGAGAAAATAAGAGTTTCAATCTCTCAACTTTTTTCACATTTCACTAAAGGCTTGTAGATGGTAGCTCAGGGACTGTGATGCAGAAGGCAGGGTATTACTTTGATGGAAAGGTGTAACCTTGTGAAAGATTTATGTGAATGTTGGTATATGCTCTATATTGTATTCTGTTGGTAAGAATGTGGATATATGATTTCCACCTCCCTAGAATGGTAAGAGGTCAAACAGTTAATGTGGACGTCATCAGTGGTCAATTTGTTATAGGATTTTATGAACTGGAAAGGGGTAGAAAAAGCTATCTCTCTACAGCCTAGTTTAATCTCACACCATCTATATTCTTCTAGCAGAGAGTTTTGGTGAGATAGTGATAGGGATGAGACGTCTTTTTCATTATTTGGATGATCTGAGGAAATACACTAGAAAGGATCAGTGTCAGATAAATTGATTTGTCTATGAGAGATGTTTTGAGTGATATATTTTGGTGGAAGCATGAAGGGGAATAATAGAGAAAAAGAGAAGGGAGCATTTTATCCTTTTGTTTCAAAGGAGGGCTTTGTGTTTCTCAAACTCTCTATAACTATCAAAGATTATAAAGTACATCAAGTATGGCAAGTTAGAATATCAGTCTCAGAGGAGTCCTTAAATTATCACAGTGGTAAAACCTGTAGAAATTTGTAGGTTGAATAGCTTGATCCATTTTTGAAAATTGTATTTTCTTCAATGAAAGAAATGCTAAGTCTTCAGGGATGCTTCTGATTTCAGGAATCTCAGAAAGATGACCTTGGAGGCAGGTAAATTCTAGTCCATTTTCTTGTTACTTAGCATATTTCCTTCTTTTGTTCTATTTCTAGTTACCTTAGGCAGTTGATTAGGTTTTTAATCCTTCCTCTCATTTTTAATAGCATACAAGTAACTTCTGGAAGCCAAATTCCCTCCTATTCATCCAGATATACACCACTTTCATTTTAGGCCTTTAGAAAGATGACAGCTTTATGTTATGAGAAATGATATGACAGAAAAGCTATTTTACATATTTAGAATTAAAGTAGACAGAGTGGTTTGATCTAATGAATGTAATTTTGAAATTAAAATAAATTTTCACCTACCTATAACACAGTACCAAGCAATTAAAGGACAATAAATATAAACATTTTGAACTGTTGTAAGTATGCTTAGAAACTACTGATGACTTTAATTTTTAGTGTTTAGGGTTTCCTTCCGAAAGAGGTAGGGTTTCTTTGGAGCTTAAGTGAAACATATTTTAATGTTTCACCATGATAATTAGGACACATGTAAGACTTCCCATCTAAGATTATAAAGTACTTTAAAAAGTTATTAAAACTTTCCAGTGCTTGTGTATGCGGTATTTTCTTCATGTTATAGACATTTTAAATAGAAAGAAATTCTAAGTATGCTTTTCTAAATCTGTTTCTAAAAATCACCTACTCTGTTTCTCTGTGGACAATTTTGCGTGCATTTATAGCTTCTCTAGAGAAGTTCTCTAACTTATTCAGAGTTTTGACTTACATGACCATGCTTAAACTATATGATATATGCAAGTCTTTGATTATAAATACAACAGGTAAAAATCACAGCTTGTTATAAATCCTTTCTCAGGCATATGTGATGAACACCGATCATAGATTGATGGTGTGTGGATTATCAATTGGATTTTGATGATTTGTCAGTGAAGTCTTCTTGATTTCATCTTCTGATATCTGGACTACTTTATTTAGGTGTTGGTGATTAAAATTATGTCTCTTTCAATTTTGGGAGATGAAAAAAATTGAGTGTATGTTATTCTAACCTCTCAGCTTGTGTTATTTTTATTTTCTGTTTACATATATCTTGAAGGATGGAGTAAGGGAATGATATTCCCTTTCCTATATTATAGCTCTTGGATGAGTTGAATGCTGGAGTATGGCCTGAAACTGGCCCACTCTAAAAGCTATATTGAATGCTGTGTCTCAATTTTCTTCACTAGTATGACTCACTGTAGAAAATGTTACAGGTATGGATATTTTCAGAATCAAGGGCTGAATGAATTTTTGCAGATTATAAATTGAGATTTTTTTTGTTGATATTTTGATGCCAACAGATGCAGATAATTTCTAGTAAGAAACACTTAAGTGTTTATTCATGCAGACATGAATGAAAATTAGCCAACTGTGCCCAGATCCTCAAAGAAATTCAAGGATCTGCATCAGCACTGTCTGCTTAGTGACTTTAGAAAATATACAGTTACCTACTGTATTTTGAAGTACCTGAAAATATCTGTCCCTCACCTGGATTTTAAAAGTGGTTTGGTGTACAGTAGCATTTAGACATCCTAATCAGATAAAGAGCTTTTGAACATGTACTCTTTTTTTCAGCCCCTTTAGATTCACTTATACCTTTGAAGACTGGAAAGAAAAGCATGACAGTAATTTTCATTTTATTATAAAAAAAAATTAAATAAATAAAGTAATAAAAGCATCTGTAAGACAAGAAATATTTCTTCTTCTGTACTTTGTGGTAAGGTTTCTGTTTCCAACTCTTTCCTGCTCTATGTGTTCAGCTTAAATAAAGATATAAGATAACTGATGATGGTTTGCAAAAAAAAAAAAAAGAAGACAAAAAAACATGAATGATTAGAAGTCCAGCAAACATGAAAGAATAAGGATATTTGGTCTAAGAAGACAAGGAGAGAAAGGAAAATTTAACATGATGACAATTTTCAAATACTTAAACACTACCACAGAGTTGAAGCCTACATTCTATTTTTCATCCATTAGAAAGACAGGGCAAGTAGCACTGACCTTTAATTGGAACAGGACAGATTTATGTTAGACAGTGGATAAAACTTCTAATGCTGTTAGAGGTAATAAAGTGTCGGAATAGATTGTCAGAAGAAGTGCGGGTCTCTGTGATTCTTTAAGACATGATAAGAAAAACTGAGCAATCATCTAGTTACAGTGACCCCTGACTTGAGACAGGAGGCTTCTGAGGTATGTCCCAGCCCTACAGGTAAAAACTGTAAGAGTGTATGCATTGCCGGTGGTTGAAAACCAGAAGAGAATCAACAACATGAAATTCATAAATCTTAGAGCTATAGCCCACAAATGCTTTAATGATTTTTCTAAAAGACCCTTTTATAACCTTATGCAAATAGACAACAAAAAATTCTGTTAAACTGACTTACTGGAAAGAAAGGAAGCTGATAAGAGTGACCATTGGTCCTGAACTCAGGGAAACATGCATGATACGAGTTTGTACCCTGCAGTGTGTGAATGGAGCGTAGATTAGAAAAAATTTCTTTAAGAGCTTTTAATCCCAGTAGAAAAAAATGGATCTGGCATAGATAACTCTCGGTAGCAGAGAAACATTACTCGAAACATAACGTGCAAGAAGAAAAGGGTAATTAGAACCCAAGTTAAAATGTTTGTTTATGCTCAAGCTGAATAAAGTATCAGCAGTTAATTAGAGCCTGCAACTCTCTTAACAAAATTCTGATTAGCAAAAACAACAGCAATTCAATCCTAGAGGAATCTTCCCTTAATTACTGAAAGTAATGATCATGCTTTAGAATAAGCTTTTCTTAATTATTATTTTAACAACTGTTGAATGCATTCCATGCATTTTGTTTTTTTTGAGGCTCATTGCTCAACAAGCTTATCTTGACAAAAAATCCAGCAGTGAAAAGACTTTGTAAAAGTAAGAATGGTTACTGTACTTGGTATGTGTGTCAAGGTGTTGGTAGCAGGGGAGGCCTTCAGAGCTGGCTTCTGTGAGAAGCTGCTAGAAGATTCTTTCAATGCCAGTGCCAGTCAGGTTTAAGATGGTCTTGCCACTGGGTAAGGCTGAGCCTATCAGTGGTGTTTATAGCGCCTCTGCAGCAAGAGAAGAAAAACTGATGTGCAACAGCAGCTGGGAGACAGGAGTGAGAACATGTGAAACATCCCTGAAGACACTCAGGTCAGTGCAGAATGAGGGCAGGAGGTGCTCCAGGTGCCACAGGAGAGATTCCTCTGCAGCCTGTGGTGCAGACCATGATGAGGCAGCTGTGCCCCTGCAGCCCATGGAGGTCCATGGTGGAGCAGATCTCTACCTGCAGCCCAGGGAGGGTGCCACATCAGAGCAGGAGGATGCCTGAAGGAGGCTGTGACCACGTGGGAAGCTCACGCTGGAGGACATGTGACCCTGCAGGGGACCCATACTGAAGCAGTCTGATCCTGAAGGACTGGTTAAAACAAATGCCATCTTACTGCTCAAATTCAGAAGTGGTTTACATGTATTTTTGCATGATTGCATGAGAGTTAATAATGTCTGCCTCATGTGCCTAGTAGTTCGGGTTCAGCAACATGTGAATGATACTAAATTGCTGCAAACTGGAGTATGCAAGCTGAGTAGATGCTTACAGATCATCTGTCTCATCACTGATCCTGCATTCCTCAAAGTTTACTTAACTTTGAAGACTGCTTATGGAAATAGGTTATTCTATTTGAAATAAATAAAGCTGTAATAAACTCATCTCTGTTTGCATTTCATAACGAAAACATCTGTATTCCATTGAATGAATTGTATATTTCCAGCAGAAAATTTCCTTTGTAATGAAATTACAAGTTTATCAGCCAAAACCTGAATCCTAAGGTGCTAGATGATATTTTTTTTTTTTTTAACTTATGAGAATATACCATTGAAGGTAGAAATAAAGATTTTGAACTGGATTCAACACCTTTTTTTTGAATGCGAAAAAATATAGAATGAGTACATTGTGCTTGTTGTAATCTCTGTTGTGGAGAAGACAGGCTGTGGAAGATATTTTCTGGAGGTTGCCAGCTCCATAATTAGTTCTATTGGATTGCTGTAATTCAGATTTTAAAATAGGTAAATAATACCAAGTCCCTGTCCATTAGGAGGGCACAGGATTGCTAATCACTACAGCTTGTCTGATACAATCAAAATCATCCTGACTCAATGTAGTTTTGTAATGATTTTGAGCAGGTATATCTGCAAGGTAGTCTTTTGGGAATTTAAATGACAGTAAATTGCTATGCATCTATTTTAGAAAAGCAAAGAAGAATGCCTAAACGAACAAAAGGAATATTTTAATTCTGAATGATTTTCCCACTATAATTTTCCAATGTGCATAGGTTCCCACTGTAGTTAGAGACTGATGCAATGATGACTAATCTATTGCAAGTTGTTTAGCCAGACTTTTTTTTTAGATTTTCCCAACTAATTATTATTTCTAAATTGTTTGCTTCAAATACAACTTTGACTATTCATTATTCTCTATTTATAAGTTCTGATTTGTTGCTTAAGTCCTGGCAACATTTCTTGCAGACTGTATAACTCATTGTCTTGTAAACAAGAACACAGAAACCAAATCATAGATGGTATTAGACCCTTTAAAAATCTGCCCCAAACGATCATCCCATCTCCAGGCATGCTTGGAGTTCAGTTGCTACACCACTGAATTATACATGATGTCAGAAAACTTTTTTGTGAGGGTGATAAAGAGGAAGACATAGGAGAAAACTCTTTGACTATTCCCATTTTCTGTGGCACCCTCAAACTCTTTAACTCCATACAGGGTGGTTTTGTTTGTTAGTTTGTTTGTTTTCAAATTTAGATTATATTTTAATATGAAAATGTGCTTCTGAACCACCAATGCATTTTTTTTTTTCTGGGAGCAGAAGGGAAGCACCAATGCTAGCTTTAGATCAGGGCCTCATGCAAGTAGATGGAGAGAGGATCATTCAAAGAAAGACCGCTTGTGATGATTAGGCTCCTACTCTCAGTAACTCTCTACAAGGATTAGGCCAAGTAGGTTACAGACACCTTTGTTACGTGCACTCCTTAGTCTTACTGGGGAGTCATAAGGATTCAGTCTAGCAGAAAATTCTATATAATATATATATATAATAATATATATATAAAAAAATATAATTTGGCCAGATATTTATTTTTTTTCTGCATAGTTTTTCCCGGGAAACTTATATCCTCCTTTTATTTCTTTGCAGACCTTATTAGTGGCTAAATGTTGATTGATGTGTATGAAAACAAGGCATATTTTTTGTGGAAACATTTCATATATATTCAGTAAAAATCTTATTTTAAAAGAGATTTTATTGACTACACTTGTTACTACTTTCATTTTTTTAATACAAATTTTTAATAATGAAAGCTTTGAAGAAATAACAACTCAAGTAGAATTTTTTGAGCTAAAAAAGACTCCTTATAATGCATTTTTTTAGGCTGCAGTTTGACATCTTTCTGAGACTGGAGTAGAATTGAAATATATGGTCTCACAGCCTTTATTCCCTTGAAAAATAAATGTACCAAAGCTTGGTTATTATTTTCAGAAAAACAAAATCAAAACAGTAATTGCTGTTAGCCAAGCCTATTAGAACTGTAAACACCAATTATACAGAGACATGGCTGTACAGCTGTCAATTAATACTATTTTTTTTGGTAAAAAGATATTTAAAATTTTAAGATTTGTACACTGGTAAGCAAAAGGCATTTTTAGGGAATTGCTAAAATAAGTTGGATTATAATCAGGTTTTCCTTCCACAGTAAGGTAACACAGGTGAAAAAATAATATGTTTTAAGAAAACCACAGTAGTCTGCCATTTAACAGTGTTAATCAATGATTTGTCCATAGACTAATTTTTACACTGTTCTAGCAAAATTATGGGATAAAGTGACACAATAGGCAATTGCTCTGCCATGAAAGGGCCATATACTTTTCTGTATATGTTAAATGTACAGCTATAGTGGATTAAATAATCTCATGTTGCCTTATACAGTGTTATTTTGAAATGGATTGGGAGACTGGCTATGGAATGCACAACACCTTTTTATTCAGCTAAGAAGGTGGAATGACTTTTGCTGCTCACTATTTATTATTCTGTTACTTGCTTTGCAAACAAACGAACCCCCCTATAAATGCTCAGACAAATGAGCTGAAGGGCTGCCTTGTTTCACCATAGCTTCTACATCTATCACCATGTCATGTTCTGAGTTGTTATATCATAAATTACTATAGCAGTAAATTTTGATAAATTTCAACAGATAGAACTATGCCTTATCACAAGAACATGCTAGTAAAAAAAATAATTCACAGCTTTTGGGGAAAAAATCTAGCGATGCTCCAGAATCCTTAAAATCTGTGAACAAATATGAACCAAACCAGAAAAAGTAATTTCGTTTCTTCTCATAACTCTCTAAGAATGATGGACATGATTAAATTGGCTATTCCTCAGTTTTGAGAATACAATAACTCAATCATAACTTAAGGGAATTTAAAAACGAAAAACCAAACAAAACCAACAAAAAATCCCCAAACAAGTATCTTGCTGAATTTTGAGAAGCTACAAATAAAGATCCAGGCTGCTAATGCTGGTTAGTCTGTTGTACATGCAACTAATTTGAGAATAAAGACCTTGGGCCCACTGAAGGAGAGGAACTGGTTCAAGACCATCTTAAAAATCTGAACTTGCACAAGTCCATGGGTACTGATGAAATCCATCTGCAGGTCCTGAAGGAGCTGGCGAATGAAGTTGCTAAGCCGCTGGCCATCATATTTGAAAAATCTTGGCAGTCAGGTGAAGTTCCCGACAACTGGAAAAAGGGAAATATAACCCCCATTTTCAAGAAGGGGAAAATGGATGATCCAGGGAATTACAGACCAGTCAGTCTCAGCTCCGTGCCTGGCAAAATCTTGGAGCAGATTCTCCTGGAAGGCATGCTAAGGCACATGAAAAACAACAAGGTACTTGGTGACAGCCAGCATGGCTTCATTAAGGGGGAATCCTGCCAGACCAATCTGGTGGCCTTCTATGATGGGGCTACAGAACTGATGAACAGCGGCAGAGCAGTTGATGTCATCTACCTGGACTTGTGTAAAGCGTTCGACACTGTCCCACATGACACCCTTGTCTCTAAATTGGAGAGACATCAGTTTGATGAATGGACCACTCGGTGGATAAAGTACTGGCTGGATGGCTGCACACAAAGAGTTGTGGTCAGTGACTCAATATCCAGCTGGAGACCAGTAATGAGTGGTGTCCCTCAGGGATCGGTGTTGGGATCGGTCTTGTTTAACATCTTGGTCGCTGACATGGACAGTGGGATTGAGTGTGCCCTCATCAAGTTTGTCGTTGACACCAAGCTGTGTGGTTCGGTTGATACGTTGGAGGGAAGGAATGCCATCCAGAGGGACCTTGACATGCTTGTGAGGTGGGCTGATGCCAACCTCATGAATATTAACCATACCAAGTGCAAGGACCTGCACCTGGGTTGGAGCAATCCGAGGCACAGCTACAGGCTGGGCAGAGAAGAGATTCAGAGCAGTCCTGTGGAGAAGGACTTGGGGGTGCTGGTCGATGAGAAAATGAACATGAGCCGGCAGTGTGCGCTGGCAGCCCAGAAAGCCAACTGTATCCTGGGCTGCATCAAAAGGAGTGTGACCAGCAGGTTGAAGGAGGTGATCCTGTCCCTCTACTCTGCTCTCGTGAGACCTCACTTGGAGTATTGTGTGCAGTTCTGGTGTCTTCAACATCAAAAGGACATGGATCTGTTGGAACAAGTCCAGAGGAGGCCCACGAGGATGATCAGGGGACTGGAGCACCTCCCATATGAAGATCGGCTGAGAAAGTTGGGGCTGTTCAGCCTGGAAAAGAGAAGGCTGCATGGAAACCTCCTAGCAGCCTTCCAGTATGTGAAGGGGGCCTATAGGGATGCTGGTGAGGGACTCTTCATTAGGGACTGTAGTGACAGGACAAGGGGGAATGGGTTAACACTTAAACAGGGGAAGTTTAGATTGGATATAAGGAGGAAATTCTTTCCTGTTAGGTTGGTGAGGCACTGGAATAGGTTTCCCAGGGAGGTTGTGAACGCTCCATCCCTGGCAGTGTTCAAGGACAGGGTGGACGAGGCCTCAGGTGATATGGTTTAGAGCGAGGTGTCCCTGCCCATGGCAGGGGGGTTTGAACTTGATGATCTTGAGGTCCTTTCCAACCCTAACTATTCTATGATTCTATTTCTATGATCCTAATTTAATTACAGCTCACCTTTAAGTGTCTGTGCTTTAGCTGTGTCAGTGTGGCTTGATTCATAGCAATGGGTAGTGGCTGTCACTGATAAAAATAGCCCTAGCAATTCTTTAGAGAAGAGGCATACAATCATGAATAAGCATCACTTGTTCATCACTTTGAGTATTTGAAGTATATTTGAGTAGCACTCGATATGAAGTAGTTTATAACAAGTCATAGAGGTTCTGTACAGTGTGTTTTGAGGATGAATATTATTGTAAGATCAACAATATTTATTACATGAAGAAAACGACATTCAGCTTTGCCTCTGATAACCAGGTCTGTTCTGAAAAGTATTTGTTCTCATTTCCTAGTAACAGTAAAATTTATTCCAAAGTTTAACCTTTCTGATATCTTAATCTTAGAGGAAAACAGTGTCAAAATGACAAAAAGGAACAATCTTTGAGGATTGTTGGTTTGTTTTAATATTTTTGTCACACTGGTTTATGACAGCTAAAATAAAAAATGGGCTGGAAAAGTGAAACACATTGCAAGGAAACAGCAACTATGCTTGAACTTACACTTAGGACAGTTATCAACTTTTCCCTTCATTTTGTCATTTGCTTCTCATTTCTAAGGTCTCACAAACACTGGGCACTCCCCTGCTTGCCCACCTACCTGTCTGCTCCTCCCCACATCATCCAGTTTCATTCCATGCTTCCCACTTCACTTACAAATAAGCTGCTAGACTTCTTCCCCACTTACTTATTTCGTGGCATTTAAACTTCTCTGCATAGACTTTCATACCTAGAACATCTTCCTTTTGTCAGTCTGTTATACTTTCTCCACCTTCTGAAGTTCTACATTAATCATTTTTCTAAAATAAGATTTCTTTCAGCTCAGTCTCCCTTAATAACATCAACAGGGAGATGACTCAAATTCATTAGCTTTAAACATAAACTGATAAGACTCCTAAGTACTTAGGCCTATTGACTGCAACTGAGTCTTACAATACCGTAATAGGTTTTGTAAATATTGTCCATAGAGAGGTCCTCAGTGAAGTGACTTCAGACATAATCTTCTTCAAAACATTCAGTAAAATGTTATTCAATGGAAAGTTGTAATGGGTTTGACTCTTCGCATAAGATATTCAGTGGAGCAGACCTCAGATGGCTTTTCCCTGCCATCTCAGTCCTTGGCCCACCTATACTATGGGAGGCTCTTGAATTGCACTATATATCCAAAGAATAGCCATAATGTAGCTGCCAGTTTATGCTCCTCACCCCACAGATCCTATGATTATTATAATCTTTAGATCACAGCCCAGATAATATTACCCAGAGAAACAAATCCTAGTATGCATGAAGAAACTACTTGGATACAGCAAACATCTTGACTCATGGAAATTTACCACTTGGTTGGGGACTAGGTTTATATGTCTGAAGGATCAGGAAGATTGTTTCGTATATATTGGGAAGGAAAAACACTATACTCAAGCGATTTATATAACAGAACTTTTCTGAGGGAGGGTTGTGTTAAAGTTATTAGAATTTCAATCAAAACATTTCTCTCTTCATAAAGTACACAGGCAGATATTGAATTCTACTGTTATAGTATACACAAGTATGTATTTAAAAGAATTGTGTACTGTAACCTTTAGATTAATCAGATACTAGGTCAAATTAAGTAATTAGTTAATCATTTAGAGCCATGAGACTTCAACTTGTGTTGAAGTGCTTTTGTGACCTATAGATATTATACGTTTTTATTCATGCTGTTCTACTACATGGTGTCTTTTAAAGAAATATAAGGTTATTTCACTTTGTGTAAGTAGTTATTTCTTCATGATACTAACCAAGATAAATTTTTGTTGAACAAGAAGTACACTTCATATAATAATTATCTGTTACAGAAATAAAATGTCTTACAGAAATTAGTTTACTAGAAATTACTTTTGTGTTTTCCTACTGAAAGAAAATAACTACATAGTTAAAAAAAAAATATGTTTAAGAACATTAGGCATTCACTGGACCTTTAGTAGGACTATTTATGTGTTTAGAGTTAAAGGAATGAACACAAAATTGTTGAACACAGGACAAGACCATTCATGTGAGTTAAATGTGTTTTATTTCCACTACAAGAGAACAAAATATGAAGCAAATTGTTTATCCTATAGTTTTAATCTTGAGAAGCAGCCTCTATTTGTGTATTCAGATGCCCAAATTAATGTAAGAAAGACCATCAGTTTGGAAAAGTCCCTCTGTTCCCCTTTCTGAACTTTCTTTACAGTAAATCCAGATGTTAAAATATAGGTTTTTTTCAAAGCTTCAGACATTTTTCTTTATTCCCAATGAAATTGCTTGTCTGTACTCAGCATGTTTATTTGTACTTGAATCCATTTGATGTTATCATATTAACAGGGCTTTTTCATTGTTGCTGATTATAAAAGATTTTGAAGTACCTGTGCTTTTCTTTTAGCTTTTCCTTTAGGAGGAATATTTGTCCTTATTTCATCAAGTTTGAATATCTTTGAGTGGTGTAAGCTTTGCCCAAGAATGTTTGATCTTATGAAAGGGAGTTCTTTGATCAGATACACGTTTTAATGTTGTTTGGGATCTGATTTCAGAAATTATTTAAATGCAACAAAATGAAGCTAAACTGCATTTGACAGCTTCATAAACTGTCTATATTCCAAGCCTCAAAAAACACATTAAAGTCTATGTTAGAATTAATGGATTATTATCCAGGAAAGGCAAAGGAAGAAAGAAACTAAAAAGGACAGCCTATGCTATGCTTCTGCGATAATTTCTGTAGTAAACCAACTGCAGACATATGAAGAAAAAAATCGTTCAGATGAAAAATAAAAAAACAGTGGTTTCTTTAAAGAATTTTGTTGGGATTTTAAGGTAATTTCTATAATGAAAAATAACTTTAGACCTGAGACAGTAACACCACAGCTTATATCACAGGATAATTGAAGCGAATCTCAATTATTTTCCTGATAAAGCCAGTTCCAATGTCCAAGCTGTTCTATACATGAGGATAATTCTTCCTAGGGCTAAAGAATGAATTTTCTTCCCAGAGAGGAAGGTGCAAATGGATCTAGGATGTCAGCAGCCTTTGAGCCACTGACATAGTTTATACAGTTTGAAGTATTGAAAGGAACTTTAGCAGGTTCAAAAGCAATAATTATCTTTGAAGCTTGAAAATGATGTTGTCCCATAAGAATGAAAGTATGAAAAATATGTCAAGTAATCAATGTTGTATGATCTAAAAGCCTAATGCCACTATACATAGATTTACAATTTATTTAACACAATGGCATAATAATTTATTTTTTATAGTAAATTATTTAAGGTGAAAAATAATTTTAAGGATTTCTTTTGAGGAATCATTGATAAAAACATGTTGCTAAGTTGTGTTGAGATATAGGTTCCCCTGATAACCTCAGTGTTTATAAGACTTCCCAGAATTACTACATGTTCATAAAGTAAACAACTTTAAGGGAACAGATTAAGAGAGGACCATTTTTCAGTACTACACATTGTAGTGATTAGAGCTTCCCACAGAGAAGCAGGTGGTCTGCGATCAAAACCTGCTTTCATTTAGGCAGAGGAGTAATTTTGTCTCTCTGGTCTGAAGTTTTTATCTGCCCTGTGAAATAGTTATCTTAGATCGAGCTAAACATCAAGGAAGAATCATGGCTGAAGTCTGAATAGAGGGTGTGGACTTTCCTGGACCACAGTGGAAAGTTAAGTCCATTAGAAAATTAAGGAATAGGTCTTATTCTTGACTCATCATTTCCAGGTTTGCAATTCAAGGTGATTTGTTTTAGGTATGGAGCTGTGGTATAGTCCTTAGGTACCCTGATCATGATGTGCATTTCAAGTACTGCAGGTGCTCACTTCCAGGCTGTGGTGCCTTTACGGTGGTCTTTTTTAGTACTCTGCTTAAGGGCCAAACACTGACATGCCCAGTGGTGAAGTTAGAGTGTCACTGGAAACACTACTGTGTTTCTTTAATCTTGGTTGCTTTTCATCTCATATTAAGTGTGAGAGAAAGAATGGGACCTATATGTTTTTAGAGCTGAATAATTACTAATGGTAGTTCAATTTCACTGTCTTTTCACCAAAAGCATAATGGTTTTGGTCTCTGTGAAGCACAGTGTAATTTGTTGCTCTTTCTGCTGGATCTTCTTTAAACATCTCTTATTTAATAAAACAGGAAATATATGCAATTATATTCAGGGAACCACTGCCCAGTTTCAACTGTTACTTCAAAGAAGAAACTAGCAACTTTAAATCTTTCATCTAAGATTCACTGCAGTCTGAAGGTACCTACTGAAATAAAAACACGTATCTATTATTTCACCACAGTGCATACTGATATTTAAAAGTCACATGCAGTCATATTACCATAGATGTGCAATTAGTCCAAAAGAAATATATAATTAAGATATAATTTTATTTATGAATGATTCCATATGCATGAATATGATAATCCAAAAATGAGTTTTCGTAACACTTTTTATTAAGTATATTTTCTTCCCTTTGATATTGCATACTAATTTTGGAGTGGGATATGGCTGTGTTCTGGTCACTGTAACCCAGTTGCATTTATGTAATGCTTGATTGTCTATAACTTCGTCATTTTATAATTTGCTTTTAGGATTTAGATGAACCTTTAGTGAAGCTGCTAGAAAATAAATTTCCCAACTGACTTCTCAAGCTATAATTCTGCATCAACAGCACAGAGATGTTTTTTCCTTTTTTGCTATGCCATGAACTATGTAGAGGTACTAAAAGCACAAAATCTTAGACTTTGGTTTGGAAGGAACCTTCAAAATTCAAGCCTGAATCTCCCCTTTTATTAGTTTAAAACCATCACCCCTCTCCTATCGCAACAGACCCTGCTGAAAAGTCTCTCCACAACTTTATTACAGACCCCTTTTAAAGACTGAAAGGCTGCAATAAGGTCTCCCCAGAATCTTCTCCAGACTGAACAACCCTAGCTCTCTCAGCCTTCCCTCATAGGAGAGGTGTTCCACTCTGACCATTTTTGTGACCCTCCTCTGGACCCTCTCCAACAGGTCCATGTCTTTTCTGAACTGAGGACTCCAGAGCTGGGTGCAGCACTCCAGGAGTGGTCTCACCACAGCAGAGGGGCAGAATCACCTCCCTTGACTTTAAATAAATAGAAGATATGAAAACCATTATCTCCTTTGCTATGCTCCTAGTTCATATCTGAATTTAATTTCTTCACTGTCTTTGAATTTGTTTCATCAGATGGTAAATTATCAATATTCTGTGGCATTTGCCTACTCAGTTTCACTGTTTTAAAAATGGTTCCACAGGCAGTTTTCAAATATAATTAAAATATTACACATAAATGTGGGTATGATACAATGGCTATGATGCAGATTCAGGCTTGGTTTCAGGTTTTGAGCAAATGCATCATGGGCCAGACTGAATGTCCACAGCTTTTGCACAAAAAGTGTGACTGTACAACACTTCGCCTCAGCACTGATGAGTTTCCTCCTACTTTTGATCCCTGTTTACAGCTAATCCTTGATGGAAAAAAAAGTAATAAAAGGAATAACTCCTTGCCTTAGGATCATAACCTTCATTATCTGGCAAGATTGCATGATATTCCACAGCTTTCTTTGGAGCTGCCACACTGCACAACCTCTTACTTTCCACTGTTCAAGCTGACAGCCTGGAAGGTAGGCATCCTTCATCCAGATTCACAAAATACTCTCCACATGCACCCAGCATGAAAAGTATAGGGCAATCAAAAGTTTTTCACCACTAGCAAATTTAAGGGGAAAACAAGTGAATAAAATTTGTTGGATAGCTTCAACCAGATGAAAGAGGTGGGAGAATCGTGGAAGATTATGTTGTGTTTTTTTTTTAATGGTCCATAACTGGAAAGTTAAATTCATTGAAAAAAACACAAACATACAAAAAAAACCCAAAGAAAAAAGATAATATAATTTCTGTTTCAGAACAATCCCTTTTTGGTAATTTAATGTACTTTAAGGTGTGACATTTGAAGTGAGGACTGTATTACGATATACAGTTCTTTTAGGCTACATGATGTTTGCTTTTTTTTTTGAGGGTTTTTTTTTTTTTTCCCCACAATCTTAAAACATTCTGGTTATTTCCAACAAGAAAATTAAATAAAAATGGTTCTTCCCCTTTCTGCCATCTATGACAGAAAAGAAAAATTGCTGCCCAAACCAGGAACGTAAAAACCCCTCAAAACCCTATGGCCTTTTCGTATACACCTATGCCTGTCCCACAAACTTTAGTTTTGCTGTGCACATGGCAATTTCTTGTTCCCATGTTAGGTGAAAATTGATTATATTTATATGGCAGTACATAAAGGGAAACATTAAGTTTGATCATTTCAGTATTTTATAGTAATGTAAAAATGGGTTGCCACTTACTGTAAAATTGAATCATCATTTTGCCTCAGAACAGATTTCTGTGACCTTTCTATCTGCTAGAAAATATAAATAATAATTCATTAGAGATGTCATTCTGCCCTGATTTCTCTTAAACAGATTTTATATGATGGGTTAAACTTTCACAGAAAAATCTCTTATTTTCATGGATGACCTACTCTGTAGCTACATTTACCACAGATATTGATTTTTTTAATGTGGCAAGGGCTATATGAGACACTGCTATGTAGTTAGATTAATAGATCTAATCCCTTGGGACTTACTGACATGGTCAGTCTATACCAATGTTACATTTAATATTGAAGCTGAGTTGCTCTAGTATTTTATTCATGTATTTTCAAGAGCTACATAACTCTCAGGGTCTTTCCTCCTTATGAAAATCCTGTGAATTCACTTGGAACTAGTGTAAGAGGTGAAAAAGTGTTTCCATTACTTGCAGATGAATCAATGTCATATTGAATGTGTGTATTTGAAAGAGGCAGTCTGTGGATAAATATATTGACATTTTTTTTAAGCGCTGGAACAGTTGTGCTACTTCTTTGCAAGTGGCAGTGAGAAGTTCAGAATCTAAACCACTTTTTTTTTTCCTTCCCTTCCACAACCATACCTACCAAAATTCTTCACAAAGGGTGAAGAGAAATGAGGTAAATTATCTCTAGATTAGCTTTCAGACTGCAGGTTTGCTTTGAAGACTTAATTTGTGGAAATGTCAGGGTTGCTTCCATGTTTATTTTACACTGATATCATCCACATCAAAAATAGTCCCTTTAAAAGTACAATGATACCTTGCTTCACTGATTGCCTATTCCATCAATTTGGGTGTGGTTTGACAATGAAAACAAGAAGTTTTCTATTAGTTTACCATTGAAAACATTACTTAGATTGTGCCTGTGTCGTTACCTATGCCACTTCATAGCTTTCATACTTGCCTTTAGTGACATGAAGCACCTTTTCCCCTGTATTGAATAAAGAGTTCTGTTGGAATATGAAATAGGAATGCTTGTTCTCAACTGTGTTTTCTGAGGTAATGTCAGAAATATCAATGTCCTTCAATGCCCTGAGACAAACATTACTGAAAAAAGGTAATTAATAACTTATAGACTCTGAATAAGAGTGACAAAATGAATTCACCTGATTTAAAAATAATGTCAGATGCACTTTAAATATAAGCAGTTATGAAGCCGAATGCAAGGTACTGGTTTTATGAAACTGAATTTCAGGATGAAGATACATTTTATATTATAAGATATTCCAGGATTGTGAACAATTTTATGTAAAGAGCAAATTCATAATTTCCTTGGAAGTCAAGATGAGGAAGTAATCTGCATTATTTTCTTTCCCATTCAGATTAGAAGATGGGGAATAATGGCTTTTGTAACTGACTGCCTCTCCACGTTCAGAGACCTGACATTTGAATTTCATATTGACAATAAATTACAAAACAATAGAAATCCTTATACAGTGTGATACTTATCAAATGGCTTATGAGATTTTCATTCAATAAACAAATTCTATGGAAACAAATAAACACAGGATATATTAAGCTAAATTTTTAAACCATAGAAAGTAGACTCAATGTTTGTTTGACAATTTAAAAGTCAAAATAGTGGGTTTACTTATTTCTGTTGTGTGAGGTAGAAATCTATGTAACACAAGACTGAAAATTCAGCTTATAATGGAGGTAACTCATAAAAAAAGATTTTACATAACGCAAGACTGAATCCAATTTGGTAACAGATGTCTTATTTGTGAATATAGGTACTGATAAACATGTACTGCATGCAGGCAAGCAATTTGTGGAACTGTAGCCCAGACTTGCAATTCACAATGCATGGAGGAATTTTTAATCAATTCCTAAAAGGAAAAAGGAAATATGGCCATTACAAGTCATGAAAGACTAAGAATGGTCAAAAAGGAATGCAAAATCCACACTGGCTTTTGTATGGCTTTTGTGAACTGGATTTGCCTCTCAGATATTAGAGTAACATTCATAAAGTTGTTAGGAAAATGTTGAGGGCAGTCCAGTGGTGGAGCCAAGCAGATCAATTTGATTGACGTTCAGTGATTGGAGACACTGAGGAACTATTGATCCTAACATACAACAGAACCAGGTCCTTTCAAAAGTAGGCAAACTGAATACTAAGAATTACAGCTTATTCATCCTGTGGTAAAGCCTCAGAATTACAGAGTCCCAAGCAGAAAGTGATGCAGTTTTTATTTTTTCCTATTAAAATTAAACCAAAGCAAACAAACAAAACAAAACCGAAAAACAAAAACACTTAAACCTCTTACCAAAGCCATTGAATTACTGTGCTACAGAGTCCTTTTGAAATATTTCCTACATTCTTCTCATTCATTCCTTTCCATTGGTGAAGTTTCTTCTTATTTATTTATATCCTCAGTGCTTACTGACATGAAGCATGTGATTGGAATAAAAATTACAGTAGAATGTGGGAGGTGGCTTTATTTTTTTCTTGTTTAATCAATCTGAAGTCTAAAGTTTTTTTTTTTTTATAAAATAAATTTTAAGATACACATTTTCCTGTAAAGTAAAGCTTTAAAGAAGGACATGTTTTCAAGCATCATCAATCTGAAAATCTAGTTTTTGTGACAGAGAAAATACAATATATTCACTTTCATCATCAGATACAAATTCTGACATAAACTCAAACCACAGTTAATTAGCAGTGGTAGAAAAAAGGTTAAAATTTGTTGGTTTAGACTTGTCTGTTTCTGCTTATTGAAGCAGGATTATTAATGACGACAAGAATCATGTCAACATTAAAATTTTTGTGCAAAACACCTGTCAGCAATGCTTATCTGGATGATGAAACTAAGGTAAAGGCTTTCCATCCTTATTCTACAAGTGCACAAGCAAATTGCATGAAAATAACATAGCTAAAAAACATGCCCTTATCTGGTTTTGTGGATAACTTCCACTGACTTAATTGCCTGTGGCTGCTTGGAGGAAAATTCAAGATCTTCAAATCCAGTCACTTCTATTGGTCACTTTTCTGGGTTTTATGTTGCTGAATGTCTTAATTAATTAACCAAACATTATAATAGCCAAATTTTATACCTAATTCTGTAGAAGCCATTTTATTCATAGTACTTATTTTTCCAATAGTGTGATATAAGGAGGTTTTAATATAATGTGGCTTTAATGTAATTCTTAACTTCCATTGTCAAGGAGAAAAAAAGCCAAGGAAGTACTGCTGGATGTCATTAAAAAAAAAAAAGAAAGAAAAAAAAAAATCTTTCACAGAGCAACAGAGTGTAAAATGTGGGGTTACAGAATGTTGTTTCCAGAGTACTTATATTGTGCACTTGCTTAAAATCAGATAGAAACAATAAGACAGAATAAAAACTTCTCCTATGATTTTCTAGGAATGTAGGTTAGATACTTAATTACTGAGATAACCTTATTGCTGAAAAAAGAAAAAAAAAAGAAAAGAAATCCAGGGGAGGATTTGCCACAAAACCTGTGCTATCAACGGAACACTGAAACAAGTGCTTTATTTAGACTTGTACTCATAACTCTAGTAAATATTAGTCCTATGTTAAAGAACTGAGAAAATTTAACTCAATATGCACTTCAAATATTCAAAAGGGGATAAAGACAAGAGGAGAACTGAAGAAGGTGTAACAGCAAGAAATATTTCAAAGCTTCTGGAGCATTGTAACAAGAAAAGAAAATGCCTTTACAGCCCATGAGGCACTTCAGCATTTCTGTCTGTAACAGTGAAAACCGGGAGGCTGGAAGGGGTTGTGAAGTCCAACAGCTATGTAGATTGACTGCCTGGGAATCCTGAAGAGTGGTAGAAAATTGCAGTGTGTGTCTATGAAGGTGTTTGATAGGGTCCTGTTTGATAGATATTCAGGAATGAGATTACATTAGCACCCTTCTCACCTTGCCTTGTTTGATCAGGCATGGAACACAGTGAGGATAGCACTGCCTGTTTCAGGGAACATTTTCAATTTACTGTGGTTTAATCTGAGAATACGTTTTATTTTCTTTCCATCAAACTATTCCAAGAGATTCAGAGTCAGAAATCAGTGAAAGTATGTATTATATTAAATACAGTATTCTTCTGACTTTGTTTTTTACTTTAGTGTCATGTAACTGGAACGGACTGCATGTGGTATAAATACTGAACAGTTATTTTTTAATGCAGAGAATTTTGGTATTAGAAAGTTATCTTATAACTGTTAGGTTGCCACAGATTTTAAAAGCTGGGATGAAACAAAGTCAACGTCAAGAACATTTTCATCTGTGACACAAGGATGTTATAAAGTTAATTGGCAATAGAGAAAGAAGTTCTTACCAAATCCAAATATCATTTTATCATTGAAACCAAAATTACTTCAGTGTTACCCTGTAAAACCAGGTATTGATTTTCAACTTCTATTATTACTGTGCTTTACCTGCCTTTGATTCCAGGTCAGCTCAATTTTCAGAAAGGTCTCAGGTCAAATACAGGTTTACTCTTCCCTCAAAAGCCAAAAAAGAAAGCTTAGATATGTACACACGAAGACTAAATGCATAAAAGAAATTATTATGTTGCAATTTGTGTTTGTTCTTAATTCTTATAGCATAATTTTGTTGACAACTATTAGATTACGGCCATATGAGTGCAAACAGGGAAAAGCACGTAAGCCATCCACCTCTACAGCACTGTAACTTCATAAGGCATCATTTAACATACAGAGAGAAGGAGAAGTGCTCTGCCGGGTTGGGAAAATGTTTTCAGGAGAAGTGCAACAAATAGGATTTAATAACAGGAAAGTTATTAAATAAATATAAAATAAATAAAATTATTTAAACAATTCACAGAGATTTATGATTGACTTCAAATTTCCACATTTGGGTTAGAATTCTATTTATACTGAAGAAGTTGCTGTATTACATTAGAACATACAGGCCTTAATCAAGGTCAGCTTTCCACTAGGCTAAATACAAATATGCATACTCAAAGACATTAGAGAGGATAGGACAACTTAAGTATCAATATTTACAGTTTACAAAATAAAAGTTAATTAAAAGTTCCAATAATTCCCTGAAAGGTAGGCCTTGAAAAAACTTTAAAAGTCAACAGTGAATTTTAATAAGAGAACAGGTTCTGCAGCCTTTATTAATAATAAGTCTACTATATGTTTAAAATTCTTTTTTTATTTTTGATATAAGGATGGCCAGATGAATATCCTGTTTTAGAAATTGCTAAATTTTTTTCCTGTCTACTAAGTTCAAAATATCCAAATTAATTTTTCTTACATCCAGAAATATAGGATCACATTGAGACAGAACAATCCAATCACTTTTAACCCTATAGATAACAAAGTTATAACATATGAAAAATTGCCCTTTTTGAGTTTGTATTTTACAGTCATAACTGCAAGGGTAGTCCAAGCAAACCATTATGGTCAAAAGTGAACACGTGTAAGCAATTATCAGTAATGCCAACACAAGATTTATGGTGTAGCTCTAAATAAGTATTTCAGATGCACCACTGCGTATGAGTGAAAGTGGTAAGAAGATTTCCATATGGAATAATCACAAAGTCTGTCTCCTCATTTTCATGGACAGAGATCGTTTACATGTTGCATTCTCCTTTTCTTGTCAAAGTGGCATCTAACCTAGAGGGAACTTATGTGACAAGCCAGTAAGCATATCAACTCCTCTAGGAATAAAAAACAGATTAGGGAGAACGTAGGCCCCCTCAGGAAGCTCTCGGGTGAACTAGCTACACAGGATTTGTAGAAGGCTGAGGTTCTGAATGACTTCTTTGCCTTGGTCTTCTCTAACAAAGGCTCTGACCGCACCACCCAAGTCTTGGAAGGCAGACGCAGGGACTGTGAGAATGGAGACCTTGGGCCAGCTGTAAGAGGGGAATTGGTTCGAGACCATCTTAAAAACCTGAATGTGCACAAGTCCATGGGTCCTGATGAAATCCATTCGTGGGTCATGAAGGAGCTGGCGAATGAAGTTGCTAAGCCACTGGCCATCATATTTGAAAAATCATGGCAGTCAGGTGAAGTTCCCAACGACTGGGAAAAGGGAAATATAACCCCCATTTTCAAGAAGGGGAAAATGGATGACCCAGGCAATTACAGACCAGTCAGTCTCACTTCTGTGCCTGGCAAAATCTTGGAGCAGATTCTCCTGGAAGGCATGCTAAGGCACATGAAAAACAACAAGGTGCTTGGTAACAGTCAGCATGGCTTCACCAAGTGGAAATCCTGCCAGACCAATTTGGTGGCCTTCTATGATGGGGCTACAGAACTGATGGACAGCGGCAAAGCAGTTGATGTCATCTACCTGGACTTGTGTAAAGTGTTCAACACTGTCCCACACGACATCCTTGTCTCTAAATTGGAGAGACATCAATTTGATGAATGGACCACTCGGTGGATAAAGTACTGGCTGGATGGCAGCACACAAAGAGTTGTGGTCAATGACTCAGTGTCCGGCTGGAGACCAGTAACGAGTGGTGTCCCTCAGGGATCGGTGTTGGGATCAGTCTTGTTTAACATCTTGGTCGCTGACATGGACATTGGGATTGAGTGCGCCCTCATCAAGTTTGCCGATGACACCAAGCTGTGTGGTTCGGTTGATACGCTGGAGGGAAGGAATGCCATCCAGAGGGACCTTGACACGCTTGTGAGGTGGGCTGATGCCAACCTCATGAAGTTTAACCATGCCAAGTGCAAGGTCCTACAACTGGGTCAGAGCAATCCGAGGCACAGCTACAGGCTGGGCAGAGAAGAGATTCAGAGCAGTCCTACATAGAAGGACTTGGGGGTGTTGGTCGATGAGAAAATGAACATGAGCCGGAAGTATGCGCTTGTAGCCCAGAAAGACAACATTATCCTGGGCTGCATCAAAAGGAGTGTGACCAGCAGGTTGAAGGAGGTGATCCTGTCCCTCTACTCTGCTCTCGTGAGACCTCACTTGGAGCATTTTGTGCAGTTCTGGTGTCCTCAACATAAAAAGGACATGGATCTGTTGGAACAAGTCCAGAGGAGGGCCACGAGGATGATCAGGGGACTGGAGCACCTCCTGTATGAAGACAGGCTGAGAAAGCTGGGGCTGTTCAGCTTGAAGAAGAGAAGGCTGCATGGAAACCTCCTAGCAGCCTTCCAGTATCTGAAGGGGGCATATAAGGATGCTGGGGAGGCACTCTTCATTAGGGACTGTAGTGACAGGACAAGGGGTAATGGGTTAAAACTTAAACAGGGGAAGTTTAGATTGGATATAAGGAGGAAATTCTTTCCTGTTAGGTTGGTGAGGCACTGGAATAGGTTTCCCGGGAGGCTGTGAATGCTTCATCCCTGGCAGTGTTCAAGGCTAGGTTGGACGAGGCCTTGGGTAATATGTTTTAAAGCGAGGTGTCCCTGCCCATGGCAGGGGGGTTGGAACTTGATGATCTTAACGTCCTTTCCAACCCTAACTATTCTATGATTCTATGATTAGCATATAGGTAAAAAAACATGTTGAGTCAGCACTCAAGTAATGCAATGCACTGTCCTGGATATTCCTGTATAGCAGAGCATGCACATGCTGCTCTATGATTTCTCTATTCTCATGACCTCTCCTAAAATGCTTGCCACATAATTTTAAGCTGACTATAATGAGTCCAGCTTTACATTTGTAATTGGCGTTTCACAAAGATGAGTTCAATTTAGTTCTGGGGTCTGATTCAGGGCTGAGTCATACCAAGGTGTCAGCTGCTGAAACACTTGTACCACTGCTTATGAAGGTGAGACACCCACTGGCACTGACCTTTCTTGTTTGTGAGACATAACAGCCAGAGCTGGCAGCAGTGCCGTCCGTATTAGAAAATGTCAATAGATATCTTGCTGTTAGATTCACAGTCTATTTGTGCAACCTTTAATCAGTATTAGACATGACATAGGTCAATGCAGTATCTTTGGCACTCAGATTCAAAAGCTTTGCTTTGAAAACATTACAACACAAATCATACATCTAAATGTTTATCATTCCAAACATGAGGTGACTATGCTTTGAAAATGTCAGAAGGATATATATCTTGTTTTCTTTCTCTTTTAGAAAGCTCTAGCTAAAATGATTTCACATGGCTGATTTTTTCTTTTTGGCATGTGTATCTTCCACATACACAAACACAACTGTTACGCCTTTGGAAATAATCTCCTTTGCATGTTATTCTCTAACTTTTATACTTATAAAATTCATAAAATTCTATTAATTCCTTAAAGAGATCATTGTTTCTGGTGGATGTATTTTTTTTCAGTCATTTGGAGTGTCAGATACTTCAGGTTCTATAGACAGTCCTGCTGCAAATACATGCTGTGTATTGGAATTCAGGTAGCTATATTAGAGACAAGACATAGATTTAGGTCAAGTATTTAGAAAATGAAACATTGATAAACATCTATTTGTAAATTTTAATACAATCCTAATATCTAAGAAACTGTTTTGTATTGTGTCTATGCCTCTACCAAGAGTTCATAATTTGTTTATTTGTGCTCAGTCCATATAATGGAGATACTTACATGTGCAATTTTCTTAAGAGCGCTTATAAATCTGTTAATTTAGTGAAGTTCACTATTTCTTTTCAATGAAAATAAAATACTTTAACAGTTACTTCTGCTTATTAATGTAGAATTCTGCCTTCGAGTAACAAGAGCATAAACTGCTGTCTGGAAGCTAAGGACACCAATAAAGAGACTTATTTTCCAGGACTCCAACATTATAAACCAGCTGTAGTTACTATGGCAGTCAGAAATAGAAGTGGAATTTGTGGGTCTGATGCTGATCTCAGTTGTTCCACTGACATCTGTGTAGAGCTTAGGGAGTATAATCAATACCAACTCCACTGTGAAGACTGCAGTACTAAAGCGGGAATTGCAGATATCTGTGTAGAGCATTTTCCTGAGGTTTAGCCATAAATTTGCTATGAACTGTTTTTGGTTGTGTTTGTTATGTCTGTTATTTACTTGGTCATGCTGCCGCAGTAAGGGAAAGTGCAGTGCTCCTTTGAAGAAGCAAAAAAGATGCAGGAAAATTGCAAGCAGCAATGATGCAATTAGTCTCCTCTGACTAGGTGCCTGCAATGTGGATGTCTGCTTTTGAGCTTTTAGTCAGTGGAGAGAAAGAAGTACTTTTAGGATGCAGTTCATCTGACTGATTTCAGATGTTTGTTTCTGGATGAGATAGATTGCTCTTCAGAAAAGCCTGTTTCTTCCTATCAGCTATAAAGGAAAGCCAGACAGTTATTTCAGCAGCATAAATCTACATGATAGATACTTATGTTTTGTCAAATGAATCCCACTGATTGTCTACAGGGAACTGAAAGAGTGAGGAATTTATTTTACTGTAACAAAACCCTGTGTTCACCGTTAGACCAATATAACTCTCAAACTGATTATGGTAATTTAGATTGAGTCTTTTTGCACTGTTAAACTTAATGGAAGACAAGAAGCGTAAGACAAAATGGAAGAAAGGCTGATATAGTATTAAGCATGCAATCAGTCCTACACAAACTAGCAATGTAGTCAGCTGAGTATATCTGGGAGGATTTTTTCTTATGCCATCTCCACAGGGGTTTTCACAGTTGCGGAAATGAGATGGTTTCAAAAGGGACAGTGAGAGAGTGGGAACTCTATATGGGATGATAACCCAACATGTACCGCAGAACTAACATAATATGGTGGTGTAGGAGGATATTTTGATTCGGTGTGCAACGTAGCATGGTGCAAAGATTCCTGAGAGAACCATGTTCAGTGCAAGCCAGGTGACAGGCGGTGAATGTCACATTAGGCGGTGGCTTGTTTACGCAGCTCTGGCTCTTTGGGAAGCTGAGCCGGCACTTAGCACTGTAATGAAGTACATGCATGTGTAGCTCCACTGCGGCTAGGTTCAGAATCTCTTTATTCTGCTTCAGTATATTATATAAATACTCTCACAAAGTAACAACAAATGGTTGTGATACCCCATGTCTCTGCAACACTGAAGGTTGGACTGGGATTTGTAAGGAAGGTCCAAATTCTGGACATCAATGAATTATCAGACACAAGAGTTAAAACCCCCTGATTCTTGTAAAACTCCATAAAACCAGTTTCATAATTCTTTATTTCTTGTATAAATGCAAGTCAGTATTAAGAGCTAAAATTTTCTGGACTGGAAGACTCTTGGAATTCAAATTATATAAGTCCCCTCCAAACCAGATATGTCTGAGAAATTTAGACATGATTTAAAGTACACTAGTTACACTTTTCTGTATTCTGAATCTTGTTAACTCAGAGGAATTCCAAATTCTGTGCACAAAAGTAAGAACAAAAAGGAGAGCATTTTCTACATACTTAATTATGTAGGGATTTTTATCACTGGATATATTATACACATATGTTTAGTATATATGAAATTTTGCTAGAACTGTATTTACATCTGAATAAACCTCTCTGGAGATATTTAAATATGTTTTAGATGAAGGATAATAGAAGAAAATCTAGCTTAAAATTTCACTGGTTCTCTTTTTTTCTTTTTATTTTTCTTTTTCTCTCTTTAAAAAATGATTCAGAAAAATTACAGTAGAAAAAAAGTCATGCAAAAAAATATGCACCCAAAACTTCAATTAAAAGCCTGATTTTGTAACAAATCTCATATTTCTAATGTGAGTCAAGTTTGAGTCAAATTTGCACTTACATTTCATTTTAATGATAAGCTTGAGTCAGAACTTTGTTTTACATGACAGCCAAGTTGTATTTTCATTTGAATTTCCATGATCATTCTCAACCTTGCCAGTATCAAGTTGTCATCTTGTAATTCCTTTTATATGTTAGATCAAATGAAAACATTCACAGAGATTACTGTGAAAACAAAAACCTAAAATACAGACATGGATTGTATTTTTTACAAAAAAAAAAAAAATCTGTCAGGGTGTAGAAAGACATCTGTGATTAATGCTCAGTTCTGCTGGAAGTTCTTTTGCAAAATTCCTACCTACAATGGTAGCTGATGACCTTATCAAGGCCCTACTCTTCTGATGAAACCATCTCCTCATCACTTCCCTGCTGGAGTTGTGTGTCAGTCTGCTGTGAGTCTCTGTGTGATCGCATGGAAGTTACTGCTCTTTCTTGCTTTTGAATTCTAATAAGAAAGGAAATCAGAGTCAGTTATGGTTCATTGTGGATGCTACAGAAGATGGAAACTGCAGAATTTCACATTTTAAAAGTATGCAAGATCAGACTGGGCTTGACAATGTGAGTGAACAGAGATAAGAGAGCAGTAGAATTGTCTCCTTCCAAATGCACATAGTTAGTCCATGCTCGAGCTGTTATCAGATCTGCGGCTGATGTAAAATGACACAGCACTAGAAATTCAGCAGTTTCACTTACTGATATCAGATAAGGATGGGGTTCCAAAGGAGCACAGAAGGTTGGAAGTTAGCACCACCGGCAGTTCATAACTCTGCAAAAGTTAACAAAGGCTAATTCCAGACCAAGACATACTATTGCAATTCCTTACTGAGAGTTAGCTAATGCTTTTAAATGATAGATAAAACCACAGGTCATCCCAGGAAGCAGCTTAACTAATTTTCATATGCAACATATCATCGTAAAGGAAGAAATGTACACTACCTTTACTGTTGCTATTTATAACCACTTTCCTAATCATCACAGTTCCAATTTATTTAAGTTCTCATCATAAAGTTGTTTTTTCCAGTCACAGCTGAAGATGTGAATAATCACTGAAATCTGTGTATGAGATTCACATATGCAAATCTTATGATAGTCAGAAATCATTAATTGCTTCGCAATTAACTGGAGCACCTCCCATATGAAGATCGGCTGAGAAAGTTGGGACTGTTCAGTCTGGAGAAGAGAAGGCTGCGTGGAGACCTCATAGCAGCCTTCCAGTATCTGAAGGGGGCCTATAGGGATGCTGGGGATGGACTCTTCATTAGGGACTGTAGTGATAGGACAAAGGGTAATGGGTTAAAACTTAAACAGGGGAAGTTTAGATTGGATATAAGGAGGAAATTCTTTCCTGTTAGGTTGGTGAGGCACTGGAATAGGTTTCCCAGGGAGGTTGTGAACGCTCCATCCCTGGCAGTGTTCAAGGCCAGGTTGAACGAGGCTTTGAGTGCTATGGTTTAGAGCGAGGTGTCCCTGCTCATGGCAGGGAGGTTGGAACATGATGATCTTAAGGTCCTTTCCAACCGTAACTATTCTATGAGTCTATGATTCTGTGATTATGATTTATTATATTAAACAACATCTCTCACAGAAATAGCTTTCATAGTTGTAATATTTGTTTCCCAGTGCTTCTTATCTGGGCATAGATCCTATGAGAAGTCCTAGGTTTGGCGTCCCCTGTATTAACTCCTGAGTCAGGAGGAAAATTAAATCTTATACGCAGAATTATTGGAAGACATAATCAAATTCTCATTAGAGAACCAAAACAAACTTCAGGTCAGAGGTCCACTGGTCAAGTATCTTCTGGGAGGAAAAAAATATATTCTTTGTAATGTCAGAGCCCCTTATCCTGTGTTTCTTGTATAGATGCTTAACGTAGGCACACTCAACTGTAGATACTTTTCCTAGGGAAGAGACCCAGTCTGCCTGAAATTAAAACATATTGTTAAAACCATAGCTGTGAGCATAGATGGTCTTCCTGAAAAGCTTTCTAAGCTAGTGCTACATCAGGAAGCTAGAGTTGGAAAAGATGGGTGTCTTCACTTCCTTTTCAGACTAGAAGGCCTTTAGAAACAGGGTAACAATGCTGTTGCACAACTACTCCTGAAAAGACTAGATGAGTTAACATTACTGATCACTGACAACAGAGCTTTCAGGAATGCAAAGCTTTTCAATCTGATTGTAACCTCCCTACAACTATAAAACAGGGCATATCCAGGAAATTGTTTCCAATTTATTTTGAGATATGTGCGACATCAAGTCAACACAATACTTTGACAAAACCATGTTTGAAAACCATTCAAGAATGGAGAGTGTACAAAGAAAAAGAAGGCCACTGCTGTTTTTCTGTATGTATCTTCCACAGTTTTCTTTAAACATGAGATTTCTGATCAAATTCTTTGTTTTCCTAGATTTTGTAGCTACTATAACTGCATGCAGAGCGGGCATACAATTCTATCAGGCCAGTCAAAGAGGTGTTGGGTTTCTTTAATTTCCTTACTATTGTTGTAAACACAAAAGTCAAAGGAAAAAAAATCAAGGTTTTAGCACTTAATTTTATGGAAATTTTCTTCCATTTAACCTTTTTTTCATGTTATTCCATTTAATGTATTTTTATAAATAAGATTTTTTCCCCTTGCCCACTCACACATTTTTCCTTACCACCGGCTTGCTAATCAGAGTACTTGCAAGTAGGCAAATTCTTTTCAGGCATGTACTTGTGTGAGCTGGCACAGGAAGGACACAGGAACAACCATAAAACCACAGATGAAATGCAAAAAGTAACTTTATTTTCATTACTTTGCCGAACAGGGGACCTCCGAAGGCAGCACCCAGGCAGAGGCAGGGATGCAGGCATCACGAAGCTCAGAGCACGATAGAGGATCACTGAACCTGCTGCCTTCACCTGCTCTTCAGGGATTTCATGCAGGTGTAGTTTTCCGCTGTGTTTTGAACCTTCCCACAGCAGGGCAGGAATCTCATGTTCAATAGAGTGCTCCTAAGTTTATCACAGGCCTGAGTTACCTAAACATAGATGCTCTACTTTTCAAACACAGAAGACTAAACAATGATTAATATGATGGAAAACTCCATAAAAGAGTCTGGTGCAATAAACACCTGAAGAAAAGTACAAAGGTCAGTGTCTACAGAGCCATTGTATTGTCTACTCTTTTATATGGTCTGAATCATGGGTCATCTACTGTCATCACCTGCGACTCCTCGAACGCCTTCATCAGCTCTGTCTCCGTACAATTCTAAACATCCGTTGGACTGACTATGTGTCTAATGTCACTGTCCTTGAACAGGCAGGGGTCACCAGTATTGAGGCCATATTGCTGAAATTGCAGCTGCGCTGGGCAGGGCACGTCTCTAGGATGAAGGATCACCACCTCCCCAAGATCGTGTTTTACGGTGAACTTGCCACCGGTAGCTGCAAGAGAGGTGCCCCAAAGAAGAGCTATAAGGACTCCCTGAAACAATACCTTAGCCTTGGCCATATTGACTACCATCAGTGGTCCACCTTGGCCTCCATTCGGGAGACTTGGAGGCACACCATACATAATGCTGTTGAGTCCTTTGAGAGTTTACGAAGAACAAGCCTCGAGGAGAAAAGACAACGCAGAAAGAATCGCGCCCCACCTGTACCACCCAAGGAGACCTTCTGCTGTGCTTTTTGTAGCCGGATTTGCCTATCCTACATCGGCCTTCTTAGCCATCAGCGCACCTGTAGTAAGCGTGGGCAAAGCCCTTCCTAAATCTTGGTTCACGAAGTCAAGCCATGATGATGGTATGTTTTCTACACCCCAGCTGCAAGTCAGTTGAGCTTGTTTACAACCCTGCTCACCAATCTTTTGTTATTTTCCCACAATACTGCTTTAGAAGACAGGAGTAATGAAAAACGACAGAAAAAATGCTTCTTTCTTGTTACATAAATATTTCTTTCCAATATTTTTGCAGATTTGTCCGTTTTCATATATGAAGACTACAGTAATGTTCGTGTAGAAATATATTTCATTTGTGCTTTTTGCCAGCTGTCCCATGAATATCCTCTCTGCTTTGTCTGCCTTTTTTTAGTGTTGGGATAAAAAAAGCAGCTTTAAAAGCAGTAACAAATTCAGTTTAGAAAAGTATTTTTCAAAGTGTTTTTCAAGGTTAATAGTTGCAGACAATAGTGAAAAAAAAAAAAAACTGCTCTATTTCCTATCTCCAGTTTGCCCATTCCTGTCTGTTCTAAAGATATTTCTATCAACAAAAGGTAAAGGTAAAGATTTGCTGCAGAGATACTCTGAAATAAATACTCTGAACTACAGTATTTCTTGGGCTTGAAGGGGAAATCTTTGGTACAGACATACATGCTCAAGCAAAAAAGAACAGCAAAAGATAGAGTTTATTTTGGAAGCACAGTTTAAGTTTGAGAAATTATTCTTTTTATTTACTTAATTTCAAGAGACACATTACAATCATTGTTAGGTCATAAATTTCTGTCGTTATTCTGTTTTAACTCTAAGTGGAATATTTATTACCGAGTGGTCCTCTGAGTGAAAGAAGGAGAGGAAATGTTATGCCCTTGAAACTAATCAGACTTTTGTAATTTGTTCTTATAGAGCCTCAGTTTTATCAAAGGTAACAGGGAAGCTATGCTCAGGACCTTATGCAGTTAATGAAGATGTGCTGCTCAAGGCCCCACCCTACTTTGAAGCCCCAAAAAGCCAATGCGACATTGCTTGTAAATGGGTTTACCAACACAGTTCCAAATCTGCATTAAGGTCTTGAAGGAAAACTAAAACAGAGCAAGGAACATTGAGAAGCAAATTTAGACAATGACAAGTAAAGAATTTATTTAAGTTGGGAATGCAATAAAAGTTATCTATACAGGTTTTCTGAAGAAGCTGGGAATCAGGAGCAAGAGAACTGGAAAGCACCTAAGTGGCACTCCCATAGTCATTTGCACTGTAGGATATTTTGCATAATCCTTTGTGTCAGGAAGCTATGCCAACTCTGTTTTGTGCTTCAAACTGCAAAAAGTATGCAGCAAAATGTTCACCCTGCCCTGAATATCCCCCATCTAGCATCAGGTAATCCTAGTTTTGGTTCACCCAAGGGAAACAGAAAACTTCTGAGCAGCTTGGGTTGTAGGCAGGTGCACATTTGTCTCACTTGAAAACGTTTATGAGGGTGATTTAATGTAAAATTAAGATGATAGGATAAGTTTAAAGAGATCTGGAGTGATTTTCTGTCCCTACTAGAGATTCCCTTGAGATTCTCTTTCTGCCTTTAATTACTCAAAAAGCAAAGACAATATGTCCTTTCTGTTACTTTTTTTCTTTCTTATTTGGCAGGTCACTGTTATGGGGAGATTCTTTCACTGCAAAATCCCCTTTAATTATTTTTGCAGGACTGGCGGCTTAATTTTTTGTATATATACATATATAACTTTTGAATGTAATGTCAGGAAATGTTCACTTATTATTGATAACTATCTTCCAGACAATATGACTAAATACCCAAGTGTAGTACAGAATGTTATTTACAGGTTTGTTTTTCTACTTGTAAGAAACACTGTGTTGTAAAGAAGATAGATTATTTTAGAAAGCTGTTGTTTTTTTTTTGTAAGACGCTTGAAGCTGCTCAGAGGTTTGCAATGTTATAAATTGTTTCAGGAATGATGAAATTAATGGACAAAGTGTAACTGAAAAAGGTCAAGGCACTGTTACGTGCATATAGAAATATCAACATAATTTTTGCTCAGACTTGCAAAGATAAGCTATGCTGTGGACAAAAAGAAAAAGAAATGTGAGCGTCAACTCAAATATTTAATCTGTCAAAATAAAAAGTAAAATGAAACTACATAGTTATAATGCAAAACTGTAGGAAAAAATACTTTAAAATGTTTTCATTAATTAACCAATAATAACACAATCCAGATGCTGCATTGCCATTCTGAGGTATGTTTGCAAAGAACTCTGACTAAAGTTCTTGCAACTAAACTGGGTCTTAGTAGAACATGATATAAATAAAGACACAGGGAGCATGTAGAGGTAAGAGAAATTAACATGTAAACGCACACAAGTGCGTTCATACAGCTACTATAAGCAAGAAATGCTGATACTGTCCTAGTCAAAAGACTTGTTAAACTTAAGCATGACAAACGCTAATGGATAAAGAACTCTGGAGGCAAACTGTTTTGATAGGCTCTTCCCTTCAATAATTACGTCATTTTACACAGAAATGACTCAGATATCCATCAGGTTTTATGTAACTTTTACTATCAGGAAAGTTAACATGGAAGTCTGAAACCTTTCCTCTTTATCTTCTTTCCTCATCCTCCATTTCTTTTTTTTTACAAAAACACCAGATGAAATAAACCAATATAAGACAAAAATAATTGAAGGCATTTATAAACATAAAACAGTTAGAACAGAAGATATATTCCAGGATATAGTGGAACCAATATGCTATTTCATCCTGGTGTCCTGAAACCTGTACAGACTATCAAGTTTGTCATTTGGCTTCTCATATTAAAGGAATGAAAAGTGAAGGGCTATGAACATGGAGTTTATAGTAAAGCAAATTTTTCCTGACTTTTCAAGATGAACAATGTATTTAATGCTCAGGGAATACATTCCTAACACTGTGGTTTCCCTAAGGTCAAAAAGATGCAGCAGTACAGTTACAATAATCAGATATGACCTTTAAGAGTTTTCTTTTTTTTCTCTGTAATTTGAGGAAAAACCATTAGAGAAAAACATTTTACTTTCCTTGCTTGAATCAGCCCCTTTTGTATAAGACAGGGCATTGTACTCATTAGACACCATATTTAACAGGTTCATATGTGGTTCAATTCCCTTTCAGGCTAATTGCTGTGGGATTATAATGCTCTAAAGGATTTACAGCACCAATTTACTGTGATTCCTGGTTATGAAGATAGGAATGAAGCTGTGTGTGCACAGATAATTCCAGACGCTCAGAACAGAAGGGATCAATGGGGATGGGGAAATCTGAAAGCCTGGGAAGGTAAGAAGAGTATTTAGTATTGTCTATTGTTCCACCTGTTCCACGACCTGCACTCTCACTAAAATGTAGGCAGAGACATAGTACGAACCAGTATTTGGTTCTCCACAGAAGTTCCTTGCAAACCTCAACCCTTTTGCACTGTCCATGTTAATGATTCAGGCAGTTGACCTGTAATAGTGAGGAAGCAGCTGCATCATTAGGAAATTTGTTCTGGAAAGAAGTTTAGAACATAATAGCAATAGTCTTTGAGTCAAATGAAAAGAGTAAATCCCCATGGAACTATGACTTCCACTCTCTTATCTCCTTATGGCCATGAAGCAGGGCTGCGGACACTGGAATCTAGAATCACTGACATGAGGCTGTGAGTTCATGCATTATTATGAAAAAGAACTAGTTTCTAATTGTTTTACAAAGAAAACAGGCTTGTGTATGCGTGCATGCATGCATATATCCAATATATATCAAGAACTGCTATATAAATTCAAAGAAAGAAGAGAAAAAAACATAATTTAAGGAAAAACTTAGGCTGAAATGGCCTAAGATTTCCATTTGTTAATATTTTTAATATATTGACAATCTCATTTTTTTGCTATTGATAATTTTATTGTATTAATAATGTTGATTTTCAGTTTGAAATCATGTTACTATTCATGTCATATAATCTGCTTTACTTTCAACCTTTTTTTTGAAGAAGGAACAGTGATAGTCAAAACCTGGCTTTAGCTTGTGAGCCAAAACCTTTTTCATTCTTCATTTCACAACAACAAAATACCTGAACTCTATTTCACATAAGAATGCTGACCTTATCAGAAAAACTCATCTATAAGATGAAATACACCTAAATATTCTTCATGAATACTCATTCATTGATGTCAAAAGGAAAAACAGGGCAAAATGTTCCACCAGAACAAGGCATTCGAAAGTTAAGAGTTTAGCCAAGTTACAGAAATTATAGTTTTATGTCTGTAGATCAGACTAAAGCTATACAGTATTTATCAGCATGGTGAATTTACTCAAGTCCATTTGGGAAAAAATCCTGCTTCCTGTTGTTTGCTTACTTGGCAGTTGTCACCCATTTCAGTGGCAGCAAAAAATAACGGGTAGATTTTGGGATTTGGTCTAGCTGCTGGCTTCATTTAGGAGGATATCATACATCATTCAATGTGTATGCTTTTTTCCTAGACTCTTACAGTGCAGGGATACTATGAGTAGAACAAAAATCCACCTTTTTTCCCTGTCCCATATTTAGCTTCTCTGTGGTGTTTATACACAGACCAGACATTTGGTTTGCATGTAGAGCAGCTTTCAGAAGTGTCAGGTAATGGTCAGATGATGATTGTTTTTTATTTTGCACTGAGATAGCTCCTCTAGTTGAAAGACCCCAAAGAATTTAAAATACATCCATTAGCTGTTTCTAGAGCTGGATTTTTTTGCTTGTAAGTTTATAGGAATAAAAAAAAAAAAGTTTTCCTCTGTATTTGTCCTTACTCATCCTGTGCAGGATGATATATCAGGTTTTTAATCCTGTTAGCCTATGTATAAGCAACAATGAAAACAGGAGTATTAACTTCATCTGATATATATATTTACTGTGCATCTTGGCTATTTAGTTAGGGTTCTGGCTTCATGGACCTGACTGTACAGTGGAAGTGTTTATGTCAGCCTACTGTTTGGTGTCTGGTTTGGTCTGCAGTACAAGTTTTCCAGAATCAATGTCAACCTCCAGCTAATCCACAGCCAGTGAATAAATGACCCTTGAAACTGTATCTCCTGGCACCTGGAATAAATAAAGCTTAGATGTGAGTTACTGAGAACCAAACATCTTAATATTTTAAGGCCCTAAATTTGAAGCACTGACGCTTGAAAATATTGTCTGTTATTGACCAAGATTAGTTAAGCTTTGTTCAGTTTCCTTTTTCTCTTACAAGCATGGAATATTGCACATTTCTCTTCCAGATTGGTATTCAGGCATGGCAGCACTTACTTGCTGAAAGGCATGCAGAGCTGGTGGAAGGGCCTGGAGCACAACCCAGATATTGAAACAGTGTGTTCTCCGAGATTTAGGAACCCTTGTAGTACACTCAGAAACTGCATTTGAATTTAGCCATTGGCAAAAACATTTGCAGATGTGGAAATTACGTTTTAATTAGCTTGTATGACTACACAAGGTAGGTTTGTTGCAGGCATTACCATAATTACTAGCAGCAAAATTGATATAATAATGGCCATATGGGTATTGTTCTGTAATTATCATTATTATCTAATCAGCTTCTAAACACTGTCCTGGCTTCTGAATGGTCAGAGATGACTTTTGGGGCTAGATTATACTCTTGGTGTGAGCTAAGTGAATGGAAATACGCTGAGGATATTCTTCCCTAGACCATTTTGATTAACAGCAGACCCTGTTCTCATTAGCTCTCTGAGCAATTGATACTTGAAACAAACAAACAAAAAAGCTAAACCCAGTGCTGCCCAACTTATTTCATTGTTGCTGCTCCTTTTTTTTTTTTTTTGTACTCAGTAAAGTAGGAATGGCTGCTTCTCTCAGGGAGGGGTTGGCTTTTCTTAATTGTGCTGCACAAAGCTCGTGGTGATGTGGACCATGGATCACGTCTTCGGAATTTGAGTTATGTCGTAGTTTAACCCCAGCCAGACAGCTTGTTCACCCACTCCCCCCCTCTTCTTGCCCTCCCCCTACTCCTGGAGGGATGGAGAGGAGAATCAGAAAGAATGCAACTCCCATGGGTTGAGATAAGAACAGTTTAGTAACTAAGGTATAACACAAATCACTACTGCTACCACCAATAATAGTAATGATAAAGGAAATAACAAGGGGAGAGAATAAAACACCTCACCACTAGCCGACCGATAACTCACCCCCCCAGCCTGACCAAGCACCGACCAATACCTCCTCCAACCCTGCCATCCACTATGCCCTTCCAGAGAACTCTCCCAGTTCCCTCCTGGGCATGACGTGCTGTGGTATGGAATACCTCTTTGGTCAGTTTGGGTCAGGTGTCCTGTCTCTGCTTCCTCCCGGCTTCCCCTCCTCCCTGGCAGAGCATGAGGCTCACAAAGTCCTTGGCCAAACCAAAACATCATTTTTATCAGCTTTGTTCCTAGCCCGAAAGTCAAAACACAGCACTGCACCAGCTACCAAGAAGGAGAAAAATGACTGCTACTGCTAAACCCAGAACAAGTTATGAGGTGAGCTTGAAATCAGCTGAGCCCCCAGTGAAGGCCAGGCAGGAAAAGGATGCTACAGAGGGAGTTCGATGCACAGCATGTCACCTTTCCGCATATATCTCCTGGAGATGATTCAGGCCCATGAAATTACCTGACAGCTGCCGATATAGTTAGGATGATCCTTTAAGGCTGTACTTCACACCCTCCACCTGTCAGCTTCCTCTGCACATGATATGCCTGTAAGAAGAAATGTACCATCTCCCCAGAAACCAAATTAATACACAGCTTCTTTTGCCTTTGATGTAAAGATGTCACTATTACTTGAGAAAGTGCTATTTTCTAAATTGTTTTAAATGCATGTTAAATTTTTATTAAGGAAGGCACCCTTTCTAAATAAAAGATGTAAAAAAGAAAAAATCAACTTTTTTTCCCTGATATTTCCTTATGCTTAAAACTCCATCCCTTGTGAGTACAATTTGATTTGTTATTCCTTAATGAAATAAATTCTGTTGAGTGAAACATCTTCTTTAATAAAATCCTTGTATGGACCTCAGATTTTCTTTGCTTCATTGAGATGTTACTTAACTTTCCTCAGAATCTTTGCAGGTTTTCGATTAACATTAAAAGGGCACTATTGAGACAGCATCCCATACTAGCTGTTGTTCCATATATATGCAAAGAAATGTATCCTCGTACACTTTTTATAAGCTGTACTAGCTTAGCTTATAGGACAAGAGGCTGATTTTTTTTTTTTCACATTCTCAACATCTGTGAACCATTTTTTTTGTAGGTTTGGTTTCTTGCTGTGTGCATGCCTGGGAGATCAAGCAGAAATGCACATCTGGTTTGGGTTTTTTTGGCAGTGTACTTGCCTGAGAAATCAAGTGGAAATACACACCTAGGATTTTTCAAACTGGTATTAAAATGTCTGCAAGTGTTTCCAACAAAGAAAGCCAAACCAGTAATTAAAAGAATGCTACCATGTTAAAAAAAAAAGAACAAAAAAAAACAAAAAAAAAAAAACACACCGCCAAAACCAACAAACCCAATAAACCAAAGCAAACCCAAAACAAACGAACCAAAACTTGAAAATCTTTATATGTGTTCCTGAAGAAGTTTTTTTTTTTTTAATTATTTTCATATGCCACGCTTCCGTGTACTTTCATCCTTACTGATGATGGTCATTAGTTTTCTTCATTCCTTTTCTCAAAAACAAAAGCAAGAACTCCTTCACATGTGTCTTCTTGCAATTCTTAGTTTTAATTTGAAATAAAATAAGAAAGACATGACTGTTTATGACTATATCAATATACGTATAACATGGTGTGACCTTTAAGTTTTATTTCTGAGCAGTGTTTGATTTTTTTAAAGTTGTTGGGTTTTTTTTAATTCTTTATTAACAAACTGGAAAGATACTCACAAATCCAAGAGTAAATGAGACAGGGAATCATATAAAGAAATAGTCTACAAATTTGCTCAACCTAACACATTGAAGAAAATGCAATTCTATTTCTTTTCATCAGTAATGATAGAAAAATGTATTGAATTTTATATATATATGTATATACATGAAACTTACATCAAACTTTTCACTGAAAGTAATGTCAGTGCTCTCATCCTTCTTTACACACATTCTGTGATATATGGTGACTGTTAAAACCTTAGTTTTTGTAACTAGAGTGGTAATATGAGCTTTAAAACTATGAATACGCTGAAGAGTCTGACATATCTAGGGATAAATGATGGGAGCACCTGGGGATGGAAGCTCAATGCGGACTTTTGACATTTTGGGACTTAGTCTCCATAACTTAATTTTCCATCTGCAGACGATGATAACAAATCTGCATGACTCCATGAGACACATGAATAAGAAAATTATTTATCTGTAATATGATAATGATTCTCCCAGTCAGGTAAGTAAGAAAATATTTAATTTTCATTTTTATTCAGTGCAAGGCTTAGAGGTTCAGCTGTAAATAAGGTGAGAATTTAATTAAGAGGATACAAAAGGACATTGATTAGTTGTGACCCATGAGGAAAGCAGCATCCATTCTATGTATTGATTGAAGAAAGGGTCTAAAGTTAAAAAAAAAAACAACAAGCCACAGAAATAGTCAGTTGTGTAATTAAATACTGCATCATCATACTTGTACACAAAAGCAAAATTTTGTGGGTTTTTATTACTATTTTTCAAATAAAATTTTTCTTTCAACCTATATATTCATTATTACTTTAAGGAAAAAGAAATGCAAGATTCTATTTGTCAAGAGATAGATTCCTGCATTTTTTTACATTTTACTCTAACATAGCAGAAATATTTCAGTTACGGTCCTCCAAAGCCTGAGAAAGGCAAAAGCAAGAGACGGGTAGAATTTTTGAACAAGTTTAGACCGTGAGTCATTTGCTCCTCCCTTCCTTTAAATCAGTAATTAAACATAAACTCTCACACAAAGTCATGAGACACACTGGTTTTTAACTCAGCCTGCACATGGTGAGACGCTGGAAAGAGGCTTCGGTAGGGTCATGTTTTGGGAAACGGAGTGGTTATGGAGGTAGCTTTCAGCTATGCTGTATGTTCTTTAAAGACCAAGCCCTGACAGCTGGCAGTCACAGAGCACTATAGTGTCTCTTATTTCGTGACTCCATATGCAGTGAAAGATGGCAATTGAAAGTAAAAGTCACATTAACATTATACGAGATAGCTGTGAAAGAACATGAGTTGAGACCAATTGTGTATTCTACCCATGGTGTGGGACTCAGCAGGTTTCCTGTGCTCATGATAAGCTTTAGTGGCAGGAATCCAAAAAAGATCCTTCAAGCCTGTGATGCTGAGCATTACAAAGCTTGAGCTATGGCACTCAGCTCTGCCAATAAAGTACACAGCAGTGACTAAAATCCAAAGAAACCTAGATGCAAAACACAAAGGAGTTAGGCATCAACTAGATTAGAATTTAGTACTTCCACAACAGAGAGCTTATTCTGGAAGCTGTGGGTGCCAAAGATGTCACAAACATAAGCAAATGATGTAGCACTTCTCTGAAAGGTACTCTACAGCTTCACCTCAGCTAAATGGCAATTGGATTACAGATCCTGAAGGAATTTCATACACATACTAACCATTGGTGAGAATTTCACAATTCCTTCCTTTTATTATCAGAGCCATATTTAGGAATAATTTATGTAATTTTAAAACCAGAAACAGCTAACACAGTATTTTCCAATCTTTTCCCTGAGGAATTTAAACACAAAAAGACTCAACAACACTCCTTTTTTGAAGATAAGCGTGTGTTGCCCTGAATATACATTGACAATAATTCAATTTTTGTTGTTTCCTATATATTATTGAGTTACCTATCTGCAGGTTGGACCTGGGAACCTTTGTAATGTGTCTGGTCTTGGTCCAAATATACTTACTGATATCCTTTTCAGATCTCAAACCTTTTAAATCATATTCTTGGGGAAGTTTTTGTTGTTTCTCTCACCTTGACTTTCACTTCACAACTTCATACTGAAGGTGATGCTACATTTGTTAAAATATTACTGTGATAGAAGAAGCAATTTGTTATGACCCTTGACTTCTACCTGCTCACCCTCACAAGCCTGGCATAAAAGGGAGCTGCTGAGATGGGCAGGACAGACCATACACAAATCTAGTTCATCTGCTGCTTCTAAGTAGCAGAGTCATGTGAATTCCTGTGCCAGAAGAAGATTATGATAGAAATTGGATATCGAAATCAGAAATAGTAATTTTTACCTTTTTTTCAAGGGAACTGAAGAGTCAACTGGGGGCGCTGCTGTAGTTATGAAATTGCTTACAATAAAGCAAGTAATAATAAGGCAGGAAAGGCAAATAGGATTAAGTTAAATAGTATGAGTGGTATAAATTGCTAACAAGATACAGAACAAAAGTGTTTAAGCATCATACTCAGACTGTTTAACTTGGCAGTCATCACATTTATGCTCAAGAGATCTGTAAACAACTCAGACCACCTGCTCTTGAGATTTTTCTAAACATTAGATCCTACACAGCCAAAAGAGAAGTAGTTGCAGTAATCCACTTAGACAGTGAAAACATTATTTCATAATATTAAGCTTATAAAAAAAGAGGGAAAAAGGTACACACTCTCTCACATCACCCCCACTTCCTCTCTCCCCTTCCGCTCCAAAATCATGAGCTGGGAGGAAGGAAAAGTAAATGTCTCCTTGATTATGGAATTGTCCAGACTTATTTTAGATGCACGAGATTATTTTTTGGCAGGAAATTTTTTAGTAGGGCTATAGAAGAAGTGTTAAAACAAATGAATGCATTTCTTCTAGTAATGTTATATTTGTAGCTTCAAAACTAGTTGGTTAGATGAATTACAGTAGAGGAAACCAGAAAAAGAAAATCTGTCTCAACTGAACTGCACTTGCTGATTCCAGGCCAACAGCCAGATAAATAGGAAAAGTTTAGAACAGAAGGAAATAAATAGATCACAGACATATTTCTTGTCTTCAGAACATTTTTTTCTTTTTATTTGAAAAACCCTCAAGTGTTTCTTGAGTGCTTTCTTGAACACATTTCTCTTGAGACAGTTTAATGAATTTGTTGCAGAGGTGCCTTTCATTGTATAACAAGAAACCTGGCTTCAAACAGCTCACCCACTATGTAGTTACTGGAATTTCAGAAAAGTATAGAAGCAGCAGAGCCAGCTTCATTTATAGACAGGGAAGTAATACATCTTGCACTTCCTTCTGCACCTTATTGATATGCAGAATTTATTGACTTATTCTACCCTTTTTCAATTACTTCACTGCAAAATTAACCTCCAAGAAAACCAACCTACCTTAGTAACACAGGACATTATGTCTTTGATGAAGATGCCAGACAGAAGATGAAAACAAGAAAGATATTCTTACCTTACTCAGGTTTAGACATAAATACAATTTACATTTATTTAAATCAAAATAAGTCACCTAACTTGCTTAGGAATTTTTGCTTAAAGCATTAGTTATTGATCTGTTTCTTTTCACACTTGTATATACCCCTGAAAATCTGTTCTAAAATCTTGATGGAGACTTATTTATTACTGGTGATTTTTCACAACTGCTAAGGATATGTAACACCTTTTAATTACAGCAGTAGTGACTAGCAATGAAAGGTATAATCACAGAATAATGTTGACAATCACCAGCTTCTTATTTGGCAAACAGGCTAAATCCAACGACTGTCCTGTGATCTGTGATCACGTAGCACCACATGAGCCACACTCAAGAAAATTAACTCTATTCCAGACAAAACCAGCACACCCTTGTGCAGGCAGAACTGAGAATCTCATCTTCTTTATCTAAACTTTCCACAAAGATAGAGGTAGTTTTGAATGTAGGACCTTCAGAAACCCTACCAGAGAAAACTCTGGATGTTAGGAAATTTATGGGTGGTATATATCTAAACTCTGCTAGGAGCAGCAGTACCACCTTTGTAAGAGCTCAGACGTGTCTGGCTTTCAATAAGTCTTATCCTAATAAGAGACACTTCTGCATTTCTGCAGAGGCTTTCAAAATACTGTTCCTTTCAAAAACCTTTTCCTTGCTTCTGAAACTACACCTATCATTTAGATGCTTGAAACTATTAAAGGATTATTTTCTTGAGTGGGGATTACAAGGTCAGCTTCTACCATCTGTCTCACATCTATCCTTCACAAAACTATTTGTGCTGTTGTATTCGCCCCTGTAAATTACCTGGTGCACAGTCATGCCTTACCAGAAACCTAGTGTGTCTAAAATGTCTGGAGATGCTGGTATAGGCAATATCAGCATTTCTAAATTTTATTGGGTGAACAATATCTTCTATTGAAAATGTTCTATCTGTAAAGTATTTATTCATCTTAGGAAGCAATCCACGTGCTGGGTGGCTGCCTCAGGTAACTGATGAGAACAATATTGTATTTCCAGCATAAGCCTTTTATTTCTTTGCAGCACAAGCATCTTTATTATGTCTGCCAGCTGATGCAGTGAGATCTAATGCATTTTTTTCAGCAGTAAAAACAAAGATTCAGAAGCTACTTATGCTATGAATGAAATGGTAAATGTGTCATTTTTTAAAAGCTATTTATTCATATGCTTCAATTATTCTCTATATACAGAAATCTTTGTTGTGTAATACAGAACAGGCTTCTAGGAATCCTATATATTAAAAAGCTGTGTGGTGAAAGAACTGGGGAAGGGATTTTGTTTGCAGCTTCCCATTTTTATATATAGACCAATCCACTACATTAAAACATTTAAAAATTATATATTTTAACATAAAACTACTGAGGTTACATAGATGTAAAAACAGGAGCACAGAAGGTTCTCTTGAGTTACAAAGAAGATCTGCTTCACAGACCAGTTCAGTGGGACATGACCAGATAAATATAATAAGCTTGAGAACTTTTAAAACATGTATTTTTATCGGTAGGTTTTGCAGAGGCAAGACATCCAGATGGCACTAGAAAAAGCACAATGATGAATCAAGCCTTTAGAATGCAATATTCATCACATTATCAGATATAGCAAGTTTTGCCAACACCTGGTAATCAACAAATTATTCTTTCAGTAGAGCCATTAAATGGACTAAATAGAAACTGTGGGATACCTGTGAACAAGGTCTTCAGCTGAGAAGAACGTCTGGTTTTCTTTTCTTCCAAGATTTATAAATCACAGCACACAAACCCACCAGACTATAAATTTTGAAAGGAAATGCTTAAAAAAATTATTCAATACAATAATTAACTGAAGAGAAAATAAATTTTCAGGGGAAAAAAAGCAGTTATTACAAGAAAGTTCTTCAGGTGAATTTCTCTGAGCACACAAATGAGAGGTAAGTGTCCAGTTCTCACTGGCATATATTTATGTTCCTTGAAAAATAAAGATTATTTGCCCTTCCTTATTAATTTTCTATTGTAATCTATATAAGCACAATAATTCATAAGAGTTTCTATGAAATGCAGAACAGTAAAGACGCTTTGGTATGGATATGAAGATTTTTTTACAGTTTTCAACTCTTATGTCACAAAAAATATTTTTATTTCATATTTAAGTTTATTACCACTGTAATTTTGCTTCAAAAAATAACTGAATATTATTTAGACATCTTTTTATAGAATGTTATTTAAAATATTGTGGAAGCTCTCCAGAAAAAAAAAAAAATTAAAAAGAATAGCATATTTCATCACATTGTTCAGTTTATTGTAGTTTCAATGTACATAGAATAATTCCTGTGGACAAAACTACTGGATGTTGTAGATTCTCTCAGTGTCTCATAACTGGATGTGAATTTCAGCTCTCAGAACTTTATTAAGATACCAATTTTCCATTGCAGAAAAATAAATGATACTGTCGTATCTCAGTTTGCAGACACAGTGCAGAGAGCAATCTGCTTTCCACTGTATGAGTCCACCCAGAGTCCCAGAGAAATGCTGTCAGAAAACTTGTCACTTCATTGTCTGCCCAACTTAAAACAATGATTACCAGCACCCCCACAAAACAATCCCAGCTAGACAATTCCAAGAAGTCAATGATGTGGTTGTGCTTTCCTTTTCAGTGTCCTTCCAGCTGACTTGGAGCAATGGAACAAGCATATTCTTTTACTTTATTACTTGAAGAAGGCAACTTTTTTTATTTTTATTAAACATATTTAATGAATACGTCTGAATTATTTTGTTCAATTTATGTCCATCTATCCTTCCTTCTTTCTTAGCCACAGCTTTCTTAATGGAGGGAAGACTACAGATCTTGTCAAATGTTTAGCTGCTAAGTTGTTTAAGATGTAAACCATGGGACATGAATACTCTGGAATCTTAAAACTGAAAGAGGATAATTTTGGCCCAGAAACAGAACAAGAATAATCTGAATTGGCATTGTACTGTGGCTGTTGATTTTAGCTTTTCATTCTGGTTAGAGAATACAGTAAAAAGAATACTCGATTACACATAATACAAAGGTGTGTTATTCCATACCTCACTGCTAATCTAAGGTTTTAATAATTTCCTTTTTTAAATTAACATAATTGTTTTGAGGACCGTTTTGTTTTCCATAGCATAAATATCCAGTCGCTTTATATGTTATCAGCTATTAGGTTTCTATTTCCCTTCTATTTCAACTAACCATGCTGTAATTGAAATCAACTGAATAATTCACATACTTAAAATTTCATCCTGCCTATTAGCTGCTTTAATTTAAGACAGGAACCCTTTATAGACATCTGGTTTATTTCAGCTTCGATCAAAATGAATCAACCTCTAAATGTCAAATCTCTCAACTGATTATTAAAGAAATTTAGATTAAAAACGAAGGAAAAATATCTAAACTTCTGAGGTCTCACACAGCATTTATTATATCACACCATAAAGCTTTAGGACAGAGGCTGAGCAAAAATAAAACAACCAAAAAATTAAAAATTAGCAATATACTAAGAAAAAAAAAGTTCAGATACTGTCTAACAATATAATCATAAGAAGCCTTCATATGTCTTACTTCAGTTATTTAATTCAGCTTTATAAATTCAGCTCAAGGTAGCAAATTAGAAACATAATATATCTATGTGCTTTCAAGTACACTGTTATGATTAGACCATTAGGCACACAGAATTTTTCTTCTTGACAGGAGAATCATACAAGATTATTTTAAATAGTCTTGAAGAAATATTTCTCGTTGCAAAAGAGTAAGAAAACAATAGTGGGTATAGATAACACAAAGAAAAATTTAGACTTCCAGCTAGTTGCTTCTAGGTGTCTCCTGGTAATTGCAATAACAAAAAAAAAAATAGACAACAAATAATTTATTATGAATCAGATATGGTTACAAAAAATTTGCTGTTGTTGTGGTTTAATCCCATCTGGTAACAAAAATTACATTGTAGCCACCTTTTCTTGCCAACCCCAGGTGGGATGGGGAGGAATGTGGGAAAAAGGCAAAACCATCAGTTAATTTCAGTGTAATAATTGTAAAAAATAAAAATATTATTATGATGATCATTATTATGGTTATTGAAAAAGAAAGAGAGAGGAATAAAACCCAAGAGATATGAGTGATGCACAGTGCAATTGCTCATCACCCACTGACTGATACCCAGACCGACCCAAGCAGCAATTAATCCCTTCCAGGTAACTCTCCCCAGTTTATATACTGGGCATGACTTGATGTGGTATGGAATACACCTTTGGTTAGTTTGGGTCAGGCGTCCTGTCTCTGCTTCCTCCTGCCTTCTTGTGCCTCTCCTCACTGACAAAGCATGGGAAGCTGAAAAGTCCTTGACTCTATCCCAGTTGAAACCAGGACAAACACTTACTTCAAGTGGGCTATGTAACACATGCCAAAAGAATGAAATTATGTTTGAATTTATGTAGCTGCTCAGGAAATCTGCAGAGGTTACTAATTCTCAAGATGTTAGATAATAATTTTTAAGGTTAAGAATTCATCACTACCTTCATATTGTGCTACTGCCCAACTGGAAGAATTTTATCTCCTTCTGCAGCATGAGGTGCTACCTGTTGCTACACGGATAATTGGACTGGTAAGGCATTGGTTTGTTCTGCTTTAGCCACCTATATGTTTAGGTACCATTGGCTGAGGTACACGAGTAGTCTGATCAGGAAAACAGTTTAAGAAAAGGACTGTTGCATTTCTAACTGAAATGAACTTATTGTAAAAAGACAGTTCTGATAAACGTACTGTGTTTCCTACTAGTTACCCTAATCTGAGAATGGCCTGATGTATTATTTAATGAGAGCAGGTACAGAAACAAACAATACAGCAGCACATTTAATTTGTTTCTGTGAATTGTTAAAATCACCATACACCACCTGGTGTTCATTTCAATCAAGTCTGAAAATCCTCCACCTACTTTCTTTGCCATTTTATTTATACAGTCCACTGAGTCTTAAATTTTAGAAGATCAGTCACTGAAGTATTGATTTAAAAGAGGTATAAAAATGAATCCGAATGAACACATCTGACTTGTTCATAATGCATGGTCAGTTTTGGGGAAGAGAAATTGTGAAATAACGTGGTGTTAGAGAAACAGTTGGACTGTGACTTGAATAAAACAGATTATGCTAGCAAAGAATCAATAATAGAGCGGAGCATTCCATTTCATGCCTTTTGCAATAGACAGATGCAGAAAGGTAGTGTGGATGATACAGTCCCATCAACATTCCATTTTCTAAGCTGGGCAAGAAAATAAAAATTCATGCAAGCTCCAAAAGAAAATGGCATGTTTATATATGGAGCTGCAATAGTTATCTATCCTCAAAACCAAGTTCCATTTGGAATTGTATACCGCTGCCCACTACATCTGATGAAGATGTATTTTCACAGCAGGAAGACTGTACAAGTAGTAAAATAGTTGCCAGAATTAATTCCCTACATATAATAAGAAATGACCTAATTCACTAGCAAGCTACATTTCTTTATTAAACTGGGAAAAAGTCTGACTGATTTTTCTTTATTATATTCTCCCTCGCTTTCTTTACTGCCACCCCTGTGCTTTAAAATTTTGTACCAAGACAAGCTTTGAGCAGAATTTTATGCAGAAATTAAGAGATAAGCTGGAAATGAGTCAATAAAACCTGAACATAACCGCATAGAACACACGATTCATTCCTTCCCTAAATACAGCTTCATCCATTCCATCTCCAGAAGTGTGGTGAAATGATCCTGTGCCTGCTAGCTGGAGAGTATGGAACTCTGTCAATAGAGAGTTTGTGGGTCAGGGTTAAAGGGAGAACAGCTACGGGGAACATTACTGTGGGGATCTGTTACAGACCGCCTGACCAAGAGGAATCTGTGGATGAAGCACTCTACAGACAGTGAGGAACAGCTTCATGCTCACAGGCTCTTGTTCTCATAGGGGACTTCAGGCACCCGGATATCTTTTGGAGCAATGATACGGCCTGGCACAAGCAATCCAGGAGGTTCCTCGATTGTGTGGAACACAACTTCCTTCTGCAAGTAATAGAGGAGCCAACAAGGAGAGGTTCCAAGCTTGACCTTGTGCTCACCAACACGGAGGGGCTGGTTGTAAATGTGACGCTCTATCATGAGATGGTCGAATTTGAGATCCTCAGAACAGTGAAAAGGGCATGCAGCAAGCTCACTGCCATGGACTGCAAGAGAGCAGACTTTGGCCTCTTCAGGAACCTGCTTAGTAAGGATCCATGGGATATAGCCCTAGAAGGCAGGGGGGACCAGGACCCTTGGTTGATATTCAAGGATCACCTGGTACAAGCTAGAGAGTGTTGCATCCCAACTGGAAGGAAGTGCAGCAGGAGGGCCAGGAGACCTCCTTGGATGGATAAGGAGCTGCTGAGGAAAATTCAAATGAAAAAAGAGTTTTATAGAAAGTGGAAGCAAGGACAGGCGGCCTGGGAAGAGTACAGGGATGTTGTCCGGGAAGCTAGGGAGCAGGTTAGGAAAGCTAAGGCCCAGTTAGAATTAAACTTAGCTAGGGATGTAAAAGATAACAGGAAGGGATTCTATAGGTATGTAGTGACCAAAAGACAGACAAGAGACGACATAGGCCCGCTCTGGAAGCTATCAGGAGAACTGGCTACCCTGGATTTGGAGAAGGCTGAGGTTCTTAATGACTTCTTTGCTCAGTCTTCACTGGCAAAGACTCTGACCACACCACCCAAGACTTGGAAAGCAGGCGCAGGAACTGCAAAAATTATGATGCCAGGCCCACTGTAGGAGAAGATCTGGTTCGAGACCATCTTAAAAACACGAACATGGGACCTGATGAAATCCATCCACGGGTCCTGAAGGAGCTGGCAAATGAAGTTGCTAAGCCACTGTCCATCATATTTGAAAAATCATGGCAGTCAGGCAAAGTTCCCAGCGACTGCAAAAAGGGAAATATGACCCCCATTTTCAAGAAGGGAAAAATGGATGACCTGGGGAATTGCAGACCAGTCAGTCTCACCTCTGTGCCTGGCAAAATCTTGGAGCAGATTATCACAGTATCACAGTATCACAGTATGTTAGAGATTGGAAGGGACCTCAAAAGATCATCTAGTCCAATCCCCCTGCCGGAGCAGGAACACCTAGATAAGGCTACACACGAACATGTCCAGGCAGGTTTTGAATGTCTCCAGAGAAGGAGACTCCACAACCTCCCTGGGCAGCCTGTTCCAGTGTTCTATCACCCTCACTGAGAAGTTTCTTCTCAAGTTTAAGTGGAATCTCTTGTGTTTGTACCCATTGCCCCTTGTCCTATCATTGTTTGCCACTGAGAAGAGCCTGGCTCCATCCTCGTGACACTCCCCCTTTATATATTTATATACACTAATAAGGTCACCCCTCAATCTCCTCTTCTCCAAACTATAGAGACCCAGCTCCCTCAGTCTTTCCTCATAAGGGAGATGCTCCACTCCCTTAATCATCTCAGTTGCCCTGCGCTGGACTCTCTCCAGCAGCTCCCTGTCCTTCTTGAACTGAGGGTCCCAGAACTGGACACAATATTCCAGATGAGGTCTCACCAGTGCCGAGTAGAGGGGAAGGAGGACCTCTCTCGACCTACTAACCACCCCCCTTCTAATACACCCCAGGATGCCATTGGCCTTCTTGGCCACAAGGGCACAGTGTCGGCTCATGGTCATCCTGTCGTCCACTAGGACCCCCAGGTCCCTCTCCCCTACACTGCTCTCTAACAGGTCGTTCCCCAACCTATACTGGAATCTGGGGTTGTTCCTGCCCACATGCAGGACTCTACACTTTCCCTTGTTATATTTCATCAAGTTATTCCCCGCCCAACTCTCCAGCCTCTCCAGGTCTCGCTCGATGGCAGCACAGCCTTCTAGCGTGTCAGCCACCCCTCCCAGCTTAGTGTCATCAGCAAACTTGCTGATAGTACACTCGATTCCCTCATCTAAATCATCGATGAATATATTAAATAATATTGGTCCCAGTACCGACCCTTGAGGCACTCCACTAGATACAGGCCTTCAACTAGACTCCGCCCCATAGACTACAACTTTCTGGCTTCTCTCCTTCAGCCAGTTCACAGTCCACCTCACTACCCGATCATCCAGACCACACTTCCTCAATTTAGTTGCGAGGATGCTGTTGGAGACCGTGTCAAACGCTTTGCTGAAGTCAAGGTAGACCACATCCACCGCTCTGCCATCATCCATCCACCGTGTTATTTCGTCATAAAAGGCTACGAGATTGGTCAAGCATGACTTCCCCTTGGTGAAGCCATGTTGACTGCCCCTCATAACCCTCTTATCCTTGATATGCCTTAAGATGGCACCAAGGATAAGGTGCCATTATCCTGGAAGGCATGCTAAGGCACATGAAAATCAACAAGGTGCTTGGTGACAGCCAGCATAGCTTCACCAAGGGGAAATCCTGCCTGACCAATTTGGTGGCCTTCTATGATGGGGCTACAGAACTGATGGACAGGGGTAGAGCGGTTGATGGCATCTACCTGGACTTGTGTAAAGCGTTCAACACTGTCCCACACAACATCCTTGTCTCTAAATTGGAGAGACATCAATTTGATGGATGGACCACTCGATGAAGAAAGAACTGGCTAGACGGCTACACTCAAAGCGTTGTGGTTAATGGCTCAATGTCCAGCTGGAGACCAGTAACGAGTGGTGTCCCTCAGGGATCGGTGTTGGGACCAGTCTTGTTTAGATCTTCATTGCTGACATGGACAGTGGGATTGAGTGCGCCCTCAGCATGTTTGTCAATGACACCAAGCTGTGTGGTTCGGTTGATACGCTGGAGGGAAGGAATGCCATCCAGAGGGACTTTGACACACTTGTGAGGTGGGACGATGTCAACCTTGTTTAACCATGCCAAGTGCAAGGTCCTACACCTGGGTTGGAGCAATCCGAGGCACAGCTACAGGCTGGGCAGATAAGAGATTCAGAGCAGCCCTGTGGAGAAGGACTTGGAGGTGTTGCTCTATGAGAAATTTGACATGAGCCGGCTTCATTGTGCACTTGCAGCCCAGAAAGCCAACTGTATCCTGGGCTGCATCAAAAGGAGTGTGACCAGCAGGTTGAAGGAGGTGATCCTGCCCCTCTGCTCTCGTGAGACGTCACTTGGAGTATTGTGTGCAGCTCTGGTGTCCTCAACATCAAAAGGACATGGATCTGTTGGAACAAGTCCAGAGGAGGGCCACGAGGATGAACAGGGAACTGCAGCACCTCCCATATGAAGATCGGCTGAGACAGTTGGGGCTGTTCAGCCTGGAGAATAGAAGACTGCATGGAGACCTCATAGCAGCCTTCCAGTATCTGAAAGGGGCCTATAGGGATGCTGGGGTGGGAGTCTTCATTAAGGACTGCAGTGATATGACAAGGGATAATGGGTTCAAACTTAAAAAGGGGAAGTTTAGATTGGATACAGGAAGAAGTTCTCTACTGCAATGGTGTTGAGGCACTGGAATGGGTTGCCTAGGGAAGTTGTGAATGCTCCATCCCTTGCAGTGCTCAAGGCCAGGTTGGACAGAGCCTTGGGTGATATGGTTTATTGGGCGATGTCCTTGCCCATGGCAGGGGGATTGGAACCTGATGATCTTAAAGTCCTTTACAACCCTAACTATTCTAAGATTGTATAATTCTATAAAGAGGAAAACCAAAAAGGTTTGGTTGTGATTTAAGTTTTTGACTGCCTTTAAAATGACTGTATATTAGGTAAATAAAAATGTTCATACATGACTATAAGCACATGTGCTATAAGTGATATTAATTTATTATTTAAAGCATAAAAATCAGAATAAAGAGGCAAGCATCTCTGTGTATGGATTGTTTGGTCCTTTTTTTGAACAAGTTTTCTTACATGGCTTAGCATATTGCAGAGAAATTTGCAGTAGCATATTGCTAACATATATGTACCAAATAGTTTGAGAAGTGTTCAACAATTAGCTTTTTAAACGGAAGAGCTGACTTATTTGTCTTTCTTTTTTTTCTTTTTTTAATTTTGTTAAATCATCAAAAATATCTATAAAATTTGTAAGATAAAACGTATTTTTGATCTTGAACAAAGGAATGAAACAATCACCTGAAATTGTCTATACTCCAGTGTTTTCCTTAAAATGGATTGTGGGCATATGGGAAACCTTTACTGCAAAAATGAATCTGATATACGCTTGCAGGATCTCTGCTGAAACATGATTTAGGGACTAAGTGAGGAATGAGAAAAATATGCAAAGATATTTCAAGAAGAAAAATTCAAGAAATTTCTGTGGTTTTCTGTTTGGTGCCGTTTTGGGTATTTTTGTTGTTTTGTTTGCTTTTGTTTTGTTTTGTTTTGTTTAGTTTTGTTTGTTTGTGTGTGTGTGTGTGCACGTTTATCTATTTTTCCATCAAGCAATAGGAAATGAAGGAAAAATTCTCAATTAGCAGATGTAATGGGTGGGATTGGAGATCTTAGCACACAATCTAATTTTATTCTGATTCAAAAGCAGCAACATCTGCAGAATACCTTTGGTATCAGAGACATTTCCTCTCAGAGACTTATAATCTTGGCCATGAAAGGAAAAATCCTCAAATGACATAAAATTCCACTTCAGATAAAATAATGGGAATTAGGCCTGTAACATTCCTTGTCCATTTAAAAAACCTGGTCGACAGTCCAATTTGTTCCTGATTCTACAAAATTTCACAGCAGTGTTTGTCTTTAGGAAAATACAAGCCAAGAGTTTAAAACTTCATTAAGTTATGGTTTTGACAATAAATTCTGATTTACAGTGTTTATAACAATAATAAATTAAGAATTTCCACTAAATTATAGGTATTTTCCATATAATAGACAAACATTGACAAATTTCTATATAACATGGGTGAAAAAGGTCAGTTCTGAGAGATGCATATACTGAATATAATAACCTAAAATGTTTGTAGCTCAGTAATTTAAGTTGTACTTTTCCAAAGTGAAATTTTTCAAAGGGAGAGCAAGAGACTGTTCCTGTAAAATTAAGGATTTCAGTTGAAATGGGAGAGAAACCCTGAAGTCAAGGATCTTTCCTTGAAACTTTCCTATTGCAACTCTGCTGTAAAGCACGAATAATCTCTGCTTGAACATAACTAGAATCAAAAAGAAGTATTATACAGAAAGACAGTCTCTCAAAGTAGTATTCATGGGATTTAGAATAATCATGCAATTATGTAATTAGTAAGAAGCTTGCTTATTACAGCCTTAGTCATGCTGCTGATTTTTGTTCTAACCATAAGGTGTCATAACTTTCAGGCTTTACAGTCTTCAGCAACAACAGGTATTTCTTTTGTAAAGCAGCTAATGGATTTCCAATGGTACATGAATTAATAAACAAGCAAACAAACAAAACCCCCAAAACATATTCCAAAACCCAACATTCAAGTTGCCAAAGTCTCAAACATAAAAAAAAAAAAAAAAAAGGAAATGGCAAACTTAAAATCCACTTCTTCAAAACCCCAAATCCCAAAGCCTCACATAAGACTTCTGGATTGTATTCTGTTTGTATGTAGTGAGGTGAGGGATTTAGAAAATTGCATCTCTCTACTAAAATCTACTGGCAAATTTTTCCTATCATGTGATGGAGCATATCCGCGTGATTGCAAAGTACCATTCCGTCTCTACTCAGTTCAAGACCTGAGATCACGCCTTCAGATTTTCATTCCCATACTTCCAAAATAATGAATGATACATCACTGCTTTGGAATACACAGGGAACTGCTAACTTTTAATTAAATATTTTATTATTTCTTTTGCTAACGTTATTTGTAATTTTATCACACAGATGCTATATCCAGTGCAGAATTATTCATTTCCTTACTGGCTTTTCCAGTTTTTACTTCTTGGCAAACACCTGCATATGACTTTTTTTCGTGATACTTTCCTGGAGTCCACAATTCTCAAAGTACTTATATTTTATAGCACTTAATATGCTCACATCAGACTTCTCATGAATGCTACTTCCCATTCTGAATTCAAAGAACCTGTGCAAATAATGTGGAAGTCTCACCTAGTATAAAAGCAGCTTCTGTTACAGCACACTCTTGGATAAGCATCCAACTGGTTACAGGTACAGGAAGATGCCTGTCTTTTTGTTGCTGCTTACAAAATAATAAATAAATAAATAACAAAGTAGCCCAAGGCAGGTTGTATGCTTGAAGCTTAAAAAACCTGTAATTGAAAACAGTTTTGTAATGGAAAAGTGTCAGACTAACGTAACTGTAGGCATCACTATCTGGGTCACCTACAAGAATAAGAACATAAATGAAAGCTGTTACTTCAATTTCCATCTAAAGCCTATTCCCTAGTGAATAAAATTATATAACATTGCTTATTAGTTTTTCTTCACTTGGAACTCAGTACAACAACCTGGCTGACATAGTCTGTGTTATTAAATTTGACAGTTTGTAAGGGCTGTCAGTGCGTAAGCCCTATATTTGCTCACAGGTCTCTGCTGGAATGGGAAGAAGGGCCTAGGCAGCCTCAACCTGAGAAGTGGGGTCTAGACAGCACTGAAGCGCTAATCACACCTTGGTAGCATGTGGAAGATGTGCCATTTTTCAGGAAGCCTTTGTGGCTATACTGTCTTTTCTTCTCCCTGCCTCTATGAATCATGACCTATATATTGTTCTGTGAAAACAAGACAAGCCAGAAGACACAGTATACCTGCTTTTCCTGTGAACTGTATAAACTTTGGGTGATTACAGCAATAAGGGGAAAAATCCCCTGTTGGCCCTGTAGGATCTTTGAAAGTAATTACATTGATACTGTGATAGAGGTTTTGAGTTATTTTTATATTTGAACTGTTGTCATGATTTTTAATAACAGACATAACTAACCACTGTGACTTCTGATAAGAGAAGTAATTATAAAGGAACGTTAGAGAATACATAATAATGTTCTTATAGAAGTTCTGAAACTCTCTTTATCATCTCCATCTTGTTCCACCAGGTAAATCTTGTCTCATCATTGCAACAAATTCGATCACACTTATGCTCTGCATATCTTTCTTTTTACCCCAAGTATGTCATGATATTATCATTTCTGTAGTTTTCATCATATTCATTGATTACAGCTACTTGAAGCATATTTAAAAATTAAGATGTACTGCAACATTTTTTTTTACTGCTCAATATTTTTGCTATTATTGTATCATTTATTTCTTAAACATATAAAAAATATAAATAATTAACTTCAAATGATACTTTAATAGAGCTAATTTAGAAAATATAAGCAGATATAGTACTACACTCAAAAGGCTGGACGCAAATCATTTTGCCCATTTATATATTATTCATTTTGTGTATTCTTTAATTTTTTTCTGATTGCATTTACTTTTACTGGTGTGAATGACTACCTGACATTCAGGGAAACACATCAAAAAAGTAAGTAAATGTTCAGAAGGCCTTTAGTCATTAACAAATTGTTTCCTTCTGCTATTCCTGCTGACAGGAAAAGTAACAATGTCAACAGTAAGGAAAAGAGTGCTAAGTAGAATTGAAGTAATTATGAGTTATACTTCTCAAACTTGTAAATGAAAAATGGACTGACTATATTGAAATTCAATGCAGTACCTAGATAACACGAGACTTCTTTGAATTTCAAGGATATCTCTGATGGTGGCACGAAAGTGCAAGTATTTTTTACATAGACAGGAAGAGTTAATCTTGGAAAAATAAAAAGGCAACAACTTTCACAAGTTCACAATTCTAAACAAGGTACTTTAGCCACTGTATGAGTGAAAAGTGCACAAGAGATATACTTGGAAGGCAGGAGCAGACTGAATGAGACCAGAAGAGAATGTAAAAGTGGGACAGGTTTGACGAGAAGAAAAGAAAAATCCATTAACTGGTGAAATAGATGTAGTCAAGGTTTCAGATGCGAAAAGCCTTGTGCTATAACACTCTGCATCACATCCGTTGAAGTCTTAAGCTCTTATTTTCCACAAATGAATCTAGCAAAACAAAAGATAAGGAAATGAGAGACAGGTGTGCAAAAGTCCAGGAAGAGGGGGAAGGCAACCAAAAAACTCGAGAAAACAGTATTTCTTATAATCTCAAGTCATCCCAGATTTGCCACCTTGAACCTTTTCCTAAAGACATGTGGCAAAGTGCTTTCTTCTACAAGATAAGGTAGATGCCATTTCTAATGAAAAACAGCTAAGAGGCTGTTGTTCAAGACCTCAGCAGTGAGAACCTTCAGTCCCTACAGCCTTCAAAGTTTACTGCTCCATACAGTGCTGAACAACCCACCTACCTTCTACTTTGCTCTGAAAAGACCTCAGTAGAAGAGAGGATTCAGTCCATTATGTATTCTGAATGGTTAGTGACCGGAGAATCCCACATCGTGTGGGAAACCTGTGACTTCTGGCAATAGAAGGGAAGATTCTTCTTGTCCACTGATTTTCATCAGAAAAACAGATTTGCACATTGCCACTGAAAAGAAGCAATAGGTAGTAGGGGCTGGGTCTGCCTTTTGCATTGAGTGGAGACAAGCATGTTCTTGTCTGAGTTGTCTCATGAGGTTTGTTGCTTACTAGGTCTCAGACCCCAGAAAGTGTGGCGGGACTGTTAAAACCCATCTTGACATCAGACTATATGCCTTTATTCTTAATTCACATGGGCAGCAAAACTACTGCTCTGAATGCATCAAGAATGATTACAGAGCCCTGGGGAGTGGGCAAATGGCATCAGAGACCAAATGTATCTTCCTATAGTCTGCTGGAACTGAGGAAAGGCTCATGTAAAAGCGCATGCCTCTTGAGGGTCCATATGTGTTTGACATTGTAGACAACATATTTTTTGTGACTACAAGACACTTAGGATTCAGAGTAGTGGGAAGAGATAGGATGCACTCAATTAAGTGAGGAAAGAACATCTGTGCTAACACACTTATCACCCTAAGTGAGAATAGCATCAGACTAGGTTCTGTGGACGATGGTGATGAGAGGCTGGGAAGTTGAAGCAGGGAAGGCAGTCAGAAAGTATGTGGAAAAGAGGATGCTTTGGAGCCTTCTTCCCCTGCAGAAGGTAACTTCTGACTACCATTGTCCATTGCTTTTTTTTTATGGCACAGCTTCTGACATATTGAGCACAGCCGGCCCAGGTAGACACACTTTCCAGCCAACTTTCTTTCACATCTGTTGTCATGTCTGCAGGTTGTCTACAAACTAACATCTGCAGGTGGGGAAATCTGTTGCCAAGAGTCACAAGGCTCCAGTGTCTATTACAAGCAGCAGTATCCTAAGGTAGGAGTCCATCTTCCCTCTGGGCCTCCCTGCTTCAGTGCAATGTAAAGTTTGGGCTCTTGCCTCTATACAGGCTCTGTGAAGAGAGAAACATTTGCTTCCCCTCACATATATAGGGACAGATCATGAAGCAAGTCACATCCTGAAATCTTCCGTTACTTCACTATGAAATCTGCTTCAAATAAGAGCTGTTCTGAGACTTGCATATGCATTAAACTTATCTCCTTATAAGACTAAGAGACTTCTTGTAAATTTCTAAATAATAAAAAAAAAAAAGAGACTCACAGCTTGGAAGTTTTATCGATTTTTTTTCTCATTTGTCTTATTACAACAATATTTTACACCATTTTTTCAAGTTGTATAATAAAATATTTAAGAACAGGAAATTAAAGTTATGAGAAAACATGAATTATAAAGATTTGCAAAACTACATAATGGAACTTCAAGCCTGTGACTTATGAAGGTATTTGGATTTTGGAAGAATGAATTAGAATTACAAATCTAAACTGTGGCCTAATATTATTCCTTGTAAAGTAAGAAGAGACTGTTTTTCTGTTCCACTGCAGATACATCTTGATCTTTCAGGATCTGTCACCTTACCCCAGGAAGAAAGGAATAATTGGCATTATCTGCTAATAATTGTGACCCTTATAGTTTTTTGAGCATGTAATCTTATGAAAATAATTAGAGATAGTATGAGATTTCACTGTTACAAACTTCAAACTCTGCTTCTATTTGAAACCTGAATGATGGGTTCTAGTCTTGACCGGTCACTACAGATCTCTGATTTAGCACACAATAATTTTTCCACCTATTATGTGAGGAAATGATACCTGTTGGTGCCATTCACATTCATCACATTTGACCTTATTAATCATATAACACTGTATAACTCTAAAACATAGGTGCACTTTATCATTGATATTCTGTTCACACATTCAGTGTTGAGTATTTTTTAATTTATCCAGAATGAGATAATTATTGCCAAGTATGCTAAAAACAAAACAAAACTGAAAATAATTATTGTAACTTGACAAAAGTAGTATTACAGTAATTAAATATTAATAATCATCGTGCATTATAGAAACAATATTTACAATGCTGCAACACTGGAAGTTTAGAGGTCATCTTTTTTGTGTGTGTGACACTGAATTGTACTGAAAGTATCTGGATATATTGAAGAAATGTAATTTCTTGGTTATTCTAGTTTGATGGTAGAAGATGCAGAGATATTGCTTCAGCAATATACTCCAAGCTTTCTCACTCTCCTTAAACAACCATGACCTGGAATCATCCTGGATGTGACATTTACTGTCTTGAAAGAGAAGACACTTTTTAGTACACTCAAACTACTTTACTACCTATGAAGAGTCATATTGCTAAAGTGACCTTTGTTCCCTTCTGGTTCTTGTAGATAATGAAAAGGATTAATGCCATTTTGGGCTGCTTGGTGTCTCTCTGTGTAAGTGCTGGGCCGGGGCAATAAAAACGCAAGACAGAAACATCTGAGTAGTTGAGTAGTCCCTTCAGGCCAAGCATGGGTTCTGCTCCTTTTTCTTAATATTATTTTTCTTTTTATCTAGCCAAAACAAAATATGAATTGCTTACAGATTTATCTGGAGCTAAACTAAACTCCTAGTGCTAGCCAGATGAAAGGTTTGCTCCCCTTGAAAAAAAAAAATATAAAGAGCCCATCTTTTTGTCTGCTACCCTTTTGACTGATTCTTGCTTGAGTAGCCACACTGTGGTTCAGCAGAGGATGCACTGACCAAAGGTACCTGTTTTCCCCCTTGCTTTCAGTCTGGGTGTTTTGTTTTTTCTTTGTTTGATTTGTGGAAAAGTTGCATTCAGTCACCTCAAAGTAAGAAAATCCTATGAGGCTTCAAGTGGCCGCATATTAGATTATGTTGGAAATAACAACTACAGCAGAGCTTGTTCAGGGGAGGGTCAAACAAGCCGCATCCTGTAGGAGGAATGTTATTTATCACTTCCCACCGATTCTCTACATTCCTATAGAACAGGGACATGGCTATCTTAAGCAAACTCTTCCACCATTCAGAAATTAACTTTTCTCTTTATTGGCCTTCTAGGGAAAGTGGACTTCCTCTCACCCCTCCCACTTCAGATTATTAAAATTTTAGCTCTAAAATGAGCATATTGTAATAGTCAATGTATTATATTAACTAAAAATTGATATTAGAGACTAGAAAGATAGAAAAAGATATCAAGATAAGTGCAGAATTCATAGAAAGACAAATTATTGAGCAGAAAAATGTTTTTGCAGGGAAGTTGACATGAAATGAAATGACCCTGAAATGCGACTACTAGAAAAGCAAACTAGGACCTGTGTGTGAAGACTTTCTTCTTCAGAGTTGCATTTTATTTTGTTACACCAGCATAAACATGTAGCACTCAGCAGTGTTATCTTATTAACCAATGCCAAAATTTATTCTTCTTTTTTTTTTTTTTAAGAACTACTACATGCTATGCTTATTTTCAATATTTTATACATTACTGAATGGTTTGAAATTTTCAGATGTTGGATAGTACCTGAATCTATATAATTAATGTGCCATAGTAGTAGAGAGAGACATTTTAGAACCAGCAGGCCATTGTCTGGCTTGTTTCTACATAGTAATGTATTACAGCACAGAGGAGTTCTCAAAATTCACTTGGCTAAGAGAAACAGAAGCTAACTTTGCACCAGAAATAATTGTAGAGGAAACAGAAAGATAACCTGTATGTCTGTAACAGAGGATGGTATTTCTTATAATGTGGTTCTGATTTTTAAAGATAGATGTACAAAATCCCTGTCATAATTATCCATTTTCAAAAGATTTCTTTTTACAAACCATTTCTAGTAAGGCATATAGGGCTTGGTTAATACCAAAACCTTAGAACTTTATTAATCATCAGAGCATTAGTCGACTGATGTATTTTCCTGAAAAAATATATCAGAAAATGAAAAGTTAAGTCTTGAGTTTCAAATAACAAGTAATTACATCATAATGATGTAAACCAGACTGTGAAGAAACAAGTCATGGAAAATTGCAGATTACTTCTCGTGTTTTTCAAGGTAACTGGTAGATAAATTACTAGCATATTCAATGTTTTTTGGAAATAAAAATTCCCATATGGTTTCCAACTTCACATAATGCTCCCAAATCCAGTGTATCTACAGTAGCTCCTACAAATGTATCATAAATCATTTGAGGTTGAGCATTGATGCAATCATGGTAAAATAGGATTGTTAAAACATCTGCAGCTATGTGGGAACTGATAAGTGGAATTCATACTCGAGAATGTAATGAGAGTTGACACCTATTTGTGACATGACTGTATCATAGATTGCCTGCAGCATGATAGCATCACCATTCCTAGCAGGCAAAGATGTATTTGCTGAAGGTGAAAATGTCATTTAAACAGTTGATACATTTCAAATAATGTAACCTAGATGTCTCGTACAGTTCTTGCCTTTTCAAAATAAATACACACAACTTCAGATTCTGCATAAAGAAATAGGGCCTAGGTTGTTATTAATTCAAACTGGACTATAGACATTTGCAACAACAAATATGGTTATCTTTGGAAGAATTTGATTTATGGTGACGAACATTCATAATCAAGTATTCCTGCAAGTCTGTGTACAATAATTCAACATCTGAATATCTGTTTATTTATCTTACAAATAAACCCATGGAGTTGTTTTAAAAACATATTTTCATTTAGACAGGATCTAACAGAATTGTATCTTCTTACAGAATTAAAAAAATATGTACATGTCTCCACACCATTCATTCTTCATCACTCTCCTCTTTCCTTTTTTGCATCTTGTTTATGTCAATATTCACCAGGGAGCTGACAAGATAGGTGTTGCTTCCGAAAGCAAAGGGAGCCAAGAGGCAAGTATGGTAGCCCAGCTGGCAGGGCTGGCACCTTGGTGGCCAGGTTCTGTTCTTTTTTCTGCCCATTGCAGCACTACAGATATGCCAGCTGTTCCAATGTGTCTCTGTAAACCCAGCAAGATTATAGGTCTGCCACTGTGCACAGATTTCTAATTCCTATTTATTCCCTATGCTTCATGTGTTGGGTACAGGTGTTTGAGCTAGATTCCCAGTTACACTGCTTTCAAAAGGGAAATATGAGAGCTGTGTCCAGGCATGGACCTCAATGCTTAGTAACAAAATCTTGGGGAGGAAAGTACAGCCCACGATAAAGGCTGACCAAATTAAGATCTACTTGATTATACTGGACATGCATACATCCATCAGACTGGACAGGATGTATGTACCTGAATGCAGTCTGGTTAACATAATTTTGATGCCACTCCCTCTAACCTTTGAGTAAAAGCTAATGGACACACTAAGGGCTAAGGATGCACAAAAAGCTGAGGACGCACTCAGGGGTGCACAGCAGAAGGAAAAGGCATGATGCATGCAAGTTGCAGCATGGGAAATAAAAAAAAAATAGTTTAATGGAAACAGGATCTTCATAGTCAGAATGTCTAACTACTGAGTGTCTTGGCAAGCTGCCAAGAGAGGCTGTGAGATCTCCAGCCTTAGGCAAGACATGTTGAAATTAGCTCTGCTTTGAGCAGGAGGTTAGACAAAATGAACCCCAGAAATCCCTTCCAAACTAATTGTTCTACGATTCAAATACAGAAGGATTTAATTTACTTGCTGGGAAATATTTCCATGATCCTTATCCCAGCACAAAAACTGAGAAAAGGAAAATAATACTTGCGAAAACTGCCTAGCTGGCTTCTTCATATACTTATTCAAAAGTGTAAACCAGATACTGATCCATGATTTTAATTCAGTTGACTATAACCAGATCTTGTCAGGAAAAAGCAATACTGAAGCACAGACTAAGAAAATACTATTGCACATTATCCATAAAGTTGAACTGAAAGAAATATTTCAAAGTTCAAATAAAAATAGTGACAATACCATTAAATGAAGAAGAGTGGGTTTTGCATCTGTAGGATTTCCACAGTTTTACTATTTAGGTCATGATGTTTAACTTCAAAAAAAGATACTGTAAATAAAATGTCATTCAAATTTAGCTTCTCTAAGGAAGTGGTGAACTAGAAAGAGAACATTTTCCACATAGAAAGATCAAAGATCTCTTTTAGGCTTTCATTGATACAAGTGAATAAAAATAAAATCTTTCAGATTTCATTTCCTGAAATTTAAATAGTTGGTAAAGTTTTCTTCTAATTCTGTGTGCTTAAATGTAGATTAGGAATTTTAGTGGGCAGATATGACCTGAAATACTATTTCCTGTCAATTCCAGAAGCTTTACCTCTAATTTACCGTCCCAGATATTGTATGTACTTTGATATATCATGTTGTCTCTGAAATACAAATATTTTAGCTGTATTGACTTCTTGAAATGATAAGGAATGTGGCATTTCTGAAATACCTGTTGCACATGTCCTGTGAGTTAACTTTTTTAATGCTGGTATTGATACCAGAACATTGACAGGACCAGAAGGTAGACGTAAAAGGAAGATTTTTATTTTTATTTTTTTATGAGACATATTTCTTGTTGAAGAATAAAATGGATGGATAAAATTACTGGGTTTATCCAAATGGGAAATATCTTCCTTGACTTTGATCCACACCTGATGGCAGGTTACTTAATACAACTCTTACAAACAACTTTCAAAGACGTAGAGATTGTCAGAATAATATCTCTGTCTGCCTTACAAGAGGCTTTCAAAAGTAATTTTGAACTGACAAGAGATTGACAGGTTTTTTTTATAACTTCTTTTTCTTTTAAGGCAGGCAAATGGCACTTGAGGAAAAACCAATAAAAAAAGGAATTTTTTAAAAATATTTTATAGGAAGAAATGAATTACTGAAGATATTTACTAATTTTTAAAGTATGTACTTATAATCCTTCCATGACCATAGGTATATTTTGAATCCCATCTCATTTTTATTTTTGACTATATCAAAATACTTATACTTAAAATCAACTGTATTGTATTTGAAAGAGTGAAAAAGTATGTTCAGTATTTAGAAAGTAGGAAAAGCTCTTGAGAAAAATGTATAGACAGTCATACAAAAAGAAATACATGTAATATAAATTTTACAGAATTCATACTGGCTGTTTTAGAATCATCCTTACAGACTGAAATGTAGTTATTCCAGTCTCAAAGATAGATATGTAAAATTAATATAAATATGCAATATAACCCGAAAAAAAATACTTTCTGCAGAGCATATAGGTCTCATTTTAAAATAGATCAAAATGAATCAGTTATACTGGCTTGTAATATATATTCATAATTAAATCTCCACTTTGCAAATATCCTAGAAAATGTGGTTTGTAACTTATATATTCCTATTTCAGAATTTTTAGCTGTTTGGAATATACAAAAAATAGTGACAGTACTGTTTTAAATGAATATAGGGAAACTTACTAGAGTGGATAAAGTATGGACACACAAATAACAATTTTTTTTAAAAGGTTTGAATCAGCAACCTGTCTTTCTATGTGTTGCTAAGGCCAATATACAAACACATTCAGCCTGGGAATCTAGAGACCATTAAACATTACAACTGTTTTCACAGTCATAACTGTACGACCACCTGCTGTAAAAGTACTTTGTGCTGATCTGCTATGAAAATGCAGCATTACCAAATCTCATACTGATTTATGTAGTTCACACCTGCAGAAATAGCTATTGAACATTCAAATACATCAAAGACTATGTCAAGAAAAATGGTTTAACATTTCTTATTTTTAACACTGCTTGCAGAGTAGAACTGTACTTCCTGCTAATGCACAATATTTTGTACTGATGCTTAAGCTAAAATAGGGGGATAGAAATCCATTTTCCTTGTATGGATATAGAAATGTCAGAAGTATGAGCCTTTAGCTGATCTAGCATGGGATAAGAATCAATCACAAGGATGTCCATATAATCTCTCTTTTACTTTAAACATAGCCCCCAGCCAAACACACTTCTGTCTTGCCTAGCTAGCAAAGCTACTGAAAATACCCTTCTTTCCATAGTCAGATGTATTGGGTTGTATTGGACCAATACAACGCTATGGCTAGGTGCTGCTAGTGAGGGAGCTGCAGGGACGACTTCTGTGAGAATCTCCTGCAAGCTTCTTCATGTCCAATAGAGCCAATGCCAGCCAGCTCCAAGATGGATCCACTGCTGTCTGAGGCTGAGCCCATCAGCAATGGTAGTAGTGAACCTGGTATAACACAGTTAAGGAAAAATGTTACTGCACAGGAGCAATTGCAGCTAGAGAGAGAAGTGAGAAGATGTGAGAGAAACACCCCTGCAGACACACAGGTCAGTGGAGAGGGAGGGGAGAAGGTGTTCCAAGCACCAGAGCAGAGATTCCCCTGCAGCCCATGGTACAGCCCATGGTGAGGCAGCTGTGCCCCTGCAGCCCATGGAGATCCATGGCGGAGTAAATCTCCACATGCAGCCCAGGGAGGGCCCCACACTGGAGCGGAGGGATGCCCAAAGGATGCTGTGAACCTGTGGGAAGACCACTCTGGGGCAGGCTCCTGGCAGGAGCTGTGACCCCGTGGGGAGAGGAGCCCTTGCTAGAGCAGGTTTGCTGCAGGAGCTGGGACCTTGTAGGGGAGCCAAGCTGGAGCAGTCTGTTCCTAAAGGACTGCACCCATGGAAGGGACACACACTGGAGCAGGTTTGCCTACTGAATTTCAAGTTAAAGCTTGTATTCACTTTGCCTCCTGCAAATATCTTGGTGAACTATATATAAATATATATATATATAAATATATATATATTTAATATATTCATTAACGATTTAGATGAGGGAATTGAGTGTACTATCAGCAAGTTTGCTGATGACACTAAGCTGGGAGGGTGGCCGACACGCCAGAAGGCTGTGCTGCCATCCAGAGGGACCTGGACAGGCTGGAGAGCTGGGCGGGGAATAACTTGATGAAATATAACAAGGGAAAGTGTAGAGTCCTGCATCTGGGCAGGAACAACCCCAGGTTCCAGTATAGGCTGGGGAACGACCTGTTAGAGAGCAGTGTAGGGGAGAGGGACCTGGGGGTCCTGGTGGACGACAGGGTGACCATGAGCCGACACTGTGCCCTTGTGGCCAAGAAGGCCAATGGCATCCTGGGGTGTATTAGAAGGGGTGGTTAGTAGGTCGAGATCTCCTTCCCCTCTACTGCCCTGGTGAGACCTCATCTGGAATATTGTGTCCAGTTTGGCCTCAGTTTAAAAAGGACAGGGACCTGCTGGAGAGGTCCAGCGCAGGGCAACTAAGATGATTAAGGGAGTGGAGCATCTCCCTTATGAGGAAAGACTGAGGGAGATTGAGGGGTGACCTTATTAGTGTATATAAATATATAAAGGGGAGTGTCAGGGTGGGGGTTTTGTGGTGGGGGGGTTGGTTGGGGGTTTTTGGGTTTTTGTGGGTGGTGGGGTGGGGGGTTGTGGTTTTTTTGGGTTGTGGGTTTGTGTTTTTGGTGTTTGTGGGGGGGTTGGTAGATGATCTTTTGAGGTCCCTTCCAATCTCTAACCTACTGTGATACTGTGATACTGTGAACTACGGTTCTATAGTTTTACTTTGTCGGCTGCTCCATCCTTTTGACCAGAGTTTCTAAGACAGATTGCTTTTCTGGTTCTTTCCTTTTTTTTTTATTTGTAGAGCGCAATCAGAATGAGTTTGACAAATCCTAACCAAGCCAGAAATAACTCTATCTTTTTTTTTTTTTTTTTTTTTTTTAAATCAAGTTTCTCTCTAAGTTTTCTCTTATTTTGTCAGGGCTCTACTTCCTATAACCCTATAGACAAGAAAGAAACAGGCAAATTAGAGCAATTTATAATGAGCTCTAGCTGACAAGACTGGAAGCTGCTTTATCTCATGAAATTATATTAACATTGGGTTTTTTTCCTCAAAATGACAATTTTAATGGAAGTATTTTTCTTAAGGCTTCTCCTGGAATCACTAAAGACAATGACTTTACATGAAGAAGTCTACTTTTATGTTTATATTTTGCTTTTTTTTTTTAAGCTCAGGGTTTCATGCTTTCAACATTCTGCCTGAAACAATAGACTCAATGACATGAACACATAAGGTACAAGCATGATCTACTTCTGTTGTTGGTAATCTTATTGCATAAGATAGCACATAACTTATGCTATTTGGAGCATTAGAGATTCTTTTAGACTTAGTTTTATGAAATAAGGGCAATTAATAAGACATTCTGAGCTTACTGTGGCAAGTGGTAGATACTTAGGCAACAAATGTAAAAATGGGTTTTGTGTAGAGTCATCTTCTTCCCAGTATATACTGTCTTTCAGCTTCCAACAGTTTGCATTATTGGCATCTCCTGAGCTAAAATTTCTATTTGTATCTTGGTGTTTGAAAGATCTGGAAAGATTTTTGAGCCATAGATATCTATAATTACATTTTGGTTTAATTTATATTTTTACTTTCTTTCTGTGGCAATTGAATTCTTCAGTTTAATTGTGATTATAATAGTGGGATGGGCTTCAGCAAAATATTCCTCAAATCCCATTCTGAGATCTCCCTTAGCATGTTTCAACTGCCTATAAAGAGATGGTAGATGCTCTGTGTTAATGTTTCCTTCTGCCAGTAGATTTTGGTAGATCAGAAGCATGACTTTTGAAGTTAAAGTGTTGTAAAAATTATTTTGTGTATGAATGTAATCAGGAACAGATGAAGGTAACTTGGTTTTTTATAACAACAACAAAAAAAAGTCATGGTAGTGGATTTGAATTCTAGAATGGAATTGCTGGTTTCAATTGAAAAAGGGAGAAAGCACTGTAACAAAATATTGAGCACTCACACTTGAGATAGGCACGACTGTCTTTAATACCTTGCTTCTGTTCAAGGTAAAGATTGAGGCAGAGTCTTATCCTAGTTGAAAAACATAACCATCAAATAATTTGTTTAATAAGTTATTTTTATTTAGTGGACTCCCAAAGGTCCTAGGTCAGTCCATGTTTGTCCTTTTAGAGATTAAGATACAAGCTTTCCATTCTAATGTTTTCAAGAATTAGAAAATTTAGCTCTGTAATGATTTGCCAGTAGAAAATACAGCCTGAAGATGCTACCTGATTCTTAACAATTAAATTTTAGTCCTCAAGAACCATTATTTTTCTAATTATTTACTGAAGAAGCAATGTTAGAAAGCCAGTGCTGGAGATGGAATTTTAAAATGGAATACAGAAAACAAAACTGAAAATTAAATAAGTTCATTGAAATCATGTTATTCCAAATCATTCTTGCAAAAAGCATACATTGATTCTAGTAGCAAGATGGTGCATGAAACTTAATAATGAAACATTTTTTTTATAGTTTCAATATAATAGATTTAGTGATAAAATTAACTTTTGGATCATGCTGGTGAGTTTTGTGCAAAAGCCTAGCAGATTGTCTTTTTCTTTATATGAAACCCATGGTTTTTTGTGTTGCCTCTGTTCTCCTTTTTCACCTTAAAATAACTTTTCCAAAGTCAAGTTCTTGTCTGAGTATTTTTCAGCTCTAAGTTCAGGGCTTTTTCTGACATATCAATCATTTTTAAGGAAAGAAGATAGGTTTTATGACAATTTTTACTTGATTGAAAAAGCTGGTTTTTTTTCTGTCAGAAAAAGAAAAGTCAACGGTAAGTCACTTTACTGCAGTAACTGCTTATATAAAAGAAAAGGCTTAAGGAAATTTATTTACAGCTTGGTTGTGATGGACTCATTGGCAGTATGCATTACAAATCATTGGAAATATTTAGATTAATTTGTTCATGTATTCTAAAGTTCACCAGCTGCCCAGTAACAATGACTTCTGCCATTCACAGCAAAGGACACTGCAAAACACAGGTCTCAGGGCTTTCCTGGGCTCATCTTGGCTGGAGCTAGGCTGAGTTGATTTCAGCTCCTGCCTGAAAACATGGCGAAGTGCCTGCAGTCTCCCTGCCTGAGCCTGAGCTCTGCCAGTGCCTCTGTGGAAAAGGTCTGGCAAACCCAGAGGGTTGTGGCCCAACAAACAAAAGATCTTGCAGAGCTGAGCTTGGGCATGCTGTGGGGCCATACTCACATTCAGCTGGGAGCACCCAGAAGGCAGCAGCCCAGGGTCAGAAAATATGAAAATAGACTGAAGTAGACCCCGATACTGAGGAAGAGGAGACCTCTGCCAGCACTGCACTGCATTTCTCCCAGGGAAAGAACTCAGGATTGCAATGACTCACTGTAATGGCCCAGCACCCCTTGGCTAGGGGAAGAATAACTCCATTGGCCTTAAAAGCTGGAGTAACACTGGGAGGGCAAGCACAGCACCACCAAGAAAGGGTAGATGTTAGAAAGGGGTTTCATGCAAGAATTCTAAAGTTATTAATACTGCATATTTTTTTCACCTGTACTAATTTGTACTGTGATATTATATTTGTAATTGGATTATTTGTTGTGTTAGTTGCATTTCAGTTGGATTTCAAAGTTATTAACTAGGCTAATACCTAGCAAGACCACAATTCTGGATTTCCGAAGGGCCAACTTTGGCCTCTTCAATCAATTGCTAACAGAAGTTTCATGGGAAAGGGTATTAGGTGATAAAGGGGCTCAAGATAGTTGGTCAGCATTTAAAGACCACTTTTTCCAAGCTCAGGATCAGAGTGTCCCAATGGGTAGGAAATCAAGTGGAGGAGCTAGGAGACCATCATGGTTAAACAAGGACTTGCTGGGAAAACTCATGTGGAAAAAGAGAATCTATGATTTATGGAAGGAGGGGTGGACTACTTGGGAGGAATATAGGACAGTTGTTAGAGGATGTAGGGAGGCAATTAGGACAGCTAAGGCCTCCTTGGAACTTAATATTGCAAGTCAGGTTAAGGACAATAGAAAGGGCTTTTTCAAACACATAGCGGATAAAACTAACACAAGAGGCAATATAGGCCCACTGTTGAACGAGGTGGGTGCCCTGGAGACAGAGGATTTAAAGAAGTCAGAGGTGCTGAATGTCTTCTTTGCCTCTGTCTTTACGCCTGCAGACTCTCCCCGGAGGCCCAAGATTCCTGTAGCCCCAGAAGGAGTCAGGACAAAGGAGGAGTTTGCTTTGGTAGATGAGGATTGGGTTAGGGATCAGTTAAGCAGTCTGGACATCTATAAATTGATGGGTCCAGGTGGAATACACCCACAGGTGCTGAGGGAGCTGGCGGAGGTCATTGCTGGGCCACTCTCCATCATCTTTGGTAAGTTGTAGGAAACAGAAGAGGTGCCTCAGGACTGGAGGATGGCAAGTGTCACGCCAGTCTATAAGAAGGGCAAGAAGGAGGACCCGGGTAATTATAGACCAGTCAGCCTTACCTCCATCCATGGAAAGGTGATGGAACAACTTATTCTTGACACCATCTCTAGACATATCAAGGATGAGGGGGTCATTAAGAGCAGCCAACATGGTTTTACCAAGGGGAAGTCATGTTTGACCAAACTTATAGCCTTCTATGAGGAAGTAACTAGGTGGATGGATGATGGTAGAGTGGTAGATGTGTTTTTTCTTGATTTCAGCAGGGCATTTGACACTGTCTCCCACAGCATCCTCATAGATAAACTAAGGAAGTGTGGGCTTGATGATCAGGTACTGAGGTGGATCAAGAGCTGGTTGAAGGGAAGAAGGCAGAGAGTTGTAGTCAATTGGGCAGAATCTAGCTGGAGGTCTGTGACTAGTGGAGTACCTCAGGGGTCGGTGCTGGGACCAATGCTGTTTAATATTTTCATCAATGACCTGGATGAGGGAACTGAGTGTACCCTCAGCAAGTTTGCTGATGACACTGAACTGGGAGGAGTGACTGACACACCAGAAGGCTGTGCTGCCATTCAGTGAGACCTGGATAGGCTGGAGAGTTGGCTGGGGAGAAACTTGACAAAATTCAACAAGGGCAAGTGTAGAGTCTTGCACCTGGGGAAGAACAACCCCATGAACCAGTACAGGTTGGGAGTTGACCTGCTGGAAAGTAGTGAAGGGGAAAGAGACCTGGGAGTCCCGGTGGATAGGAGGATGACCATGACCCAGCAATGTGCCTTTGTGGCCAAGAAGGTCAATGGCATCCTAGGGTGCATTAGAAAGGGTGTGGTTAGTAGGTCAAGGGAGGTTCTCCTCCCCCTCTATTCTGCCTTGGTGAGGCCGCATCTGGAATATTGTGTCCAGTTCTGGGCCCCTCAGTTCAAGAAGGACAGGGAATTGCTTGAAAGAGTCCAGCGCAGAGCCACAAAGATGATTAAGGGAGTGGAACATCTCCCTTATGAGGAGAGGCTGAGGGAGCTGGGTCTCGTTAGCTTGGAGGAGACTGAGGAGTGACCTTATCAATGTTTACAAATATGTAAAGGGTGAGTGTCAGGATGATGGAGCTAGGTTTTTTTCAGTGATGTCCAGTGATAGGACAAGGGGCAATGGGTGTAAACTGGATCATGGGAGGTTCCATGTGAACATCAGGAAAAACTTTTTTACTGTGAGAGTGACAGATCACTGGGACAGGTTGCTCAGGGGGGTTGTGGAGTCTTCTACGTTGGAGATATTCAAGGCCCACCTGGACAAGTTTCTGTGTGATGTACTCTAGGTTACCCTGCTCTTGCAGGGGTGTTGGACTAGATGATCTTTTGAGGACCCTTCCAACCCTTGGGATTCTGTGATTCTAACAATAAATTCCGGTCTCCATACATGTAGTATTTTCTTTCACCTATAACACAGTTCTGAAAGTACAACATCAACTTAAAGAATCAGGGAGTAACTGGGGCAATCATACAAAGCACTCAGAAGTATTCCAGGATAAATTAAAATAGATGTAGACTCTGACACTGGACTCCTAATACAATTAAAGTTAATTCTGTCATGTACATTCCTTGTACTTTGGACCTCAAAATAATTTGGTCTCAAGAAGGAAAACTCTACTTCAAAATGAGGAAAAGGTCTCTATGCATGGAATTTAATATTACTGTCATTAATAGTTTTTATTCCTTTCTTTTTCTCATTTCTTTGAGATTTTTATGGAAAAGTTACTTTTAGAATATAAAAAAAAAATAAACATGGAAAGAGTTTGGAGGATATTTGTACCTTTGGAATATATTTTATTGTGCTTTCAACTACCAAAGACTTTGAGATGAATTCTCTGCAAGGAGTGAAATTTCATTTATGGAAAATACAGACATGAAGCCTGATCAAATTTTATTTTTGTTTCACCTTCTAGTGTGTACAGTGATATAGAAGGAAGGGCAGTAAACACTGGAAAATATTTGTCTTCAAAATAGCAATATGAAGCAGCATATCCTAATGGTAGTGAAAACTGTGAAAGATTTGTATCTGCTGTGGCACTGCAGGTTGTCAATAAGAAATGAATGCACTGCAGTTGCTGCTTTCAAAAAATATGAAATTTTATAAACCTCATCACTATGTGTGTTATTGGAAAATGTATCTGCTGAGGACTACAGCATGCCTTACACAGTTTTTATTTTTTGAAAATGCTTTTTATTGTAATAGAGAACAATACTGAACTCCCTACCTAAGTGTCCGAACGTAAACCGGAAAATATTTCCAGTCAGGATTACACAGGATAAAATATCAGTGGTTGATTCTGGAAATTACTAGAGTGGGATTTTATTACAGATCATAGAAACCTCAAAACTATGTAGAAAGTTGGCCCTTATAATTGTTATTTTTAATTTGTATTCTACAGAATAGTACATCAGACATCTTAGTTTTTAAGTGTCCTTTCAGTGGAAGACTTTCTTATGAGACAATGTCCAGCCTTGCCCAAAGACACAAGGTCATTGACATTCTAACAGAGCTAGTTCAAAGCTCTATGATACTTAGAATCTTAATGAAGAGTTTTAACACATAATCCCTCTGAAAAGCTGTTTTGTTTGGGTTCTGGGAAGAGATTTAAAAAAAAAAAACAACATGTCTTAAAAATAATTCGACACTTAAAAATGCAAAACTATTCAGGAGAGTGTAAAAACTTCTCACTGTATTGAGGAATGTGTGTGGGTTTTTCCTCAGAAAAGTTGACTGCATGAGCTAATGTTAGAGCTCTGACTACTTTTCATTCTCAGATGATGTTTATTCTGCACCTTCAAAGATGTGACCTCAAAGTTCTGACCTTTAAGAAAACATTGTCCTGCATACAGGGAAGTCTCATGAAAATTTTCCAGGGAAAAACAGTCAGGAGTGACATGCCTGTCTTAGATTTCAGTCATATGGTGTGCTCTTGAGATGGTATCTCACTGCTTTTTCCATCAGTTGGTTGAATTACTTCCCTAAGTCTTAATATCTTTGCATACAGATGTAGTCTACACAGTAAGAAATATGGCACTTACTTTGCACAACAGAATGTATACAATAATTAGTGTCAGAAATGGCATTTAGGAATAGTTTGATTATGAATAGGAAAGTGATGGAGCTGTCATAATTAAAGGAGATGTAAACCAGTGTTGACTATTCAGTTCTTAAAAAATGTTGCCTTTTTTTCTCAGTGGCATAGAGAATAAGGCATCTAATTTTAGGCCAGGCTCTACATGTTCCACTGTTGTGATTTTTGAAATAGGCGAAGTTCCTCTAACCAAATCAGGTCTTGTTATTTTAAAAGATGTTAAAAAACAAGATTGATTCCCCTCATATTTAGTGCTTAGTTTAGAGAAAAATGAAGTGTCTCTACATGCTTTGAGCCAATTTGATCTAATTAACATGCACAGAGAAATTTTACATTCACCCATCTAATACAAGAAATTAATGCATTAAACTTGATTGATTTTTCAAGCAGTTAGCTTAATTCAAACCTAGCAAGAATTCTTGTGTGAACTGTGCCTATAGTATTCTCTTGGGTTCTGAGATACCAGCTGGGCTTAAACCAAAAGTATCAAATTTTCTTTATTGATCAGCTAAGTAAATGTAATTTAAAAGGAAGTATTTAATGCATATATGTATTCCTATATATACAGACACAACACAGGTGTGCACAATCACAAAATAATATTTAAAATGTTTAGTTTTCAGCAAAATGAGACATCTGCTGGACTGCACATCTTTGTTGTCTTTAGCTTGTGAAACTTGTTAAATCCCTGTAGAACTGTGGACTAGTTTACTATTCTTTATTCAACTGCTTATTTTAGGCAATTATTTAACCAATTTATGTATTATACATGTGAGTTAAGGAATAATACTACTAAGGAATAATACTACTTCAGTAACTGTAGTACACTTCCAAAAAACCCCAATGCTGGATTCCTCCTTGAGGATCTAGCAGAATTATGCTTGAAAACCGTAAGTTAATAGTGTCTGAGAAATATGGGAGAAGGTTCTTCAGAAGACAGGATGCATGCCACATGCACCCCATGCATAGCTCTTAGGAGCTTTGGCTTAATTGATTCTGAGCCAAGCAGAAGACGTCCATTAGGATGTTATTTCTGATCAATGTTTTCTCATAAGATCTCCTCAGAGCTCCACTGGAATTAAAATCTTCTATGAATAATAGTTTTGGCACAATACATGTTATTGCATACAAAGAAAATAGACCATGTTTTCTCTACCTCAAATTCTAGCATATTTGCAGGTAAAAAGTACAAAAATCATAGCTCAAAATATCCATTTTGGCAGTACACTGGGTTCGAGATACAGAATATTTTCTAGAGAAAATAATTTTCCTCAAAAAAATATGACATGCCAGACTTACAAAAATATAATCACAACAGAAAAACCAGTGGGCATATTTTGAGAAGCATACAGAGCCAAAAATATAATGTGAGAATTTGCATTGTGTAATGAATAAGTCACTTATCTTTCACCTGTGGGATGTCAGAGAAAGGAAATTCGTGTCTCAAGATGAATTAATTTTTGTTAGCTAACTCATTAGTGAATAATTTGTTCACTTGCAAAATAGACATAATCAGCAAGAGTCTAGATTTTGGTCACCAGAGATAAAATTAATTGATGTACTTTGCAAGTAAATTAAGTAAAGCGAGTAAAATAAGATAATATATAGAGTGCAATATGACAGTAGGAAAAAAGCCCGAAAGACAAATCTGAGACAAGTCTGCATTATTCATGTTAATAGCACCCATAGTGAAAGTTTCCTAGAGGCTGTTTTTGAGTTTATTATTTCTAGTTGCTTGAACTAAATTTCCATACTGTAAGTCAGTTTTAGAAAAACTGTTCTGCCATTTGTCAGAATTAAATTAGATTCTGCAACATATTTTTAGCTCCACTAACTATTTTTTGATACATTTGTTAATTGGTTTGGGGACTTCTGGGACATTTTTCATTAGGAACGTGTGGGGCAACAAAGGCATGAGCATTTAGTTAAGTGCTTAGAAACTTAGAAAAGTCTGAGTTTTTACAACACATGATTATTCAATCCTTGCTAGATTTTGACAGGAAAATGATCTGCAGAGTCCACCTATATCTTACTGCCATTCCAGGTCTGAGGAAGAATTCATATGCAAGAGCTATTCCATCTACTGTAGAACTCTACTGTACAGCCCCCTTACCTCTCTAATAGCAGAGGAGGATATCCCACCACTTCTCATATCTGTCTCTTACATAAAAGCATTTAGTTGAAGAGATGAGATTTTTAAATGTATGCTTAATTATTGATAATGAAAATAGCATTTAATTCCTTGGAGATAAGAACCCATAGTACAAATGGATTATGATAGATGAATAGAGACAAAAATGCACAGAACAGTGTGTTCAAAACAGCAAAGCGATGGCTTCTGACTGTGACAATTGTTTACAGTTTTGATAATGATCAAGGTTGAGTTTTTCTTTTAATTCTGAGATACACTGGGGAGAAGAAAGGGATCGTAAAAACAAGGGCCTTTTGGGATCCTATACAGATAAGTAAGGTAGGTCTACCTGTACTTCCAAAACTAAACTAAGCACTTATAATCTCTTATTTAGAGGATTGTGTCACTCTGTACCTTTGAACACACAGCATAAGGACTTTCAAATGATGAGAGTGCAGAATTTTGAAGTAAATAGTGCTAGAAAAAACTGGTCAGGAGTAGGAATGAAAAGAGAAAAGGGGGTGAGAACATGGTCACAAATGGGACAAAAGCTGAGGTGCCAAACTGACACACAATACAAAAGAGACCCAATAGAAAGTGTTTTTTACGACTATACCTAAACATGTAAATCAGCATGAGAATATCAAGAAGTACTGGTTACATTGTTTTTTCAAATACTGGTGCAATCTCCAGACTCTGTCTTCCACTTCTTTCAGTTTCCTCTTCTTTTTTTTTTTTTTTAATCCTATATGTTTATGAGAAAGGTAATTTACAAGGCAACTCAACTCTTTGTTCTTATAAACTTGCTTACTAGGAAACTGATTTACCAGGTATGTTATGTTGATTTTCTCATACATACAGTCAAGAGATGGTTCTCCAGAAAATAGTCATAAAAGGCTTTAATTTGCTACCAAGGATAAAGTCCAACAATTTCTTCCTCAAAATTTATCTTTTGTTTTGTTTGTTGTTTTTTTTTAATAGACAAGTGGCATGCTTTTATTTGTCTTTCACAAAGACAAACATAGAGTCTGATAATGACTAGTCTAGATCAAAGTATTCTATTTATGCATTTTCTACTACAAGAAAAAGGAACTCTAAAAGGGAGCTACCTAACACCAGTTACAGTAATGTGTTTTCAGGGATCTCAAGTTCAACTGAAGACTCAGGTTGTCTATATATCTATAAACATACAAAATAAACTATAGGAATCTAGTTTAAAATGTTGCAATATTGACCAAGATGAAATTTATTGCTTTTTCCTTTCTGTATTCTGAATGTGAAGAGCTTTTTTTTGTTTATTTGTTTGTTTGGTTTGGTTTGTTCTTTTTAAGTACAACATTCTACCAACATAGGAATTAAAAATAAAAAAATAAAAATATCATTGTATTAAGTATTAGGAATCAGTATCATAGTCATTGTCATGAGTCTGAAATTGTTTTAAATAAACTAGTTATTTTCAGGAATAATCCAAGGTGATCCTTAAAACCAGAGCAAAATTAACAATGTTACAAAGAATTTCTGTAGGAATTGTTTCCAGTGGCTCGGCATGCTTGCAGTTCCCTAGCGCCTTCACTGCTTTATACAAGTTCTTTAGCAACACTTAGCAGTGGAGACATGTAGCAGCACATCTTAAAAGCCTGTTTAAAACTAATTAGCATAATTAATTCATGTGCAGGTTCTGAAAATTAGTTTTTTTATATCTTTCAAAAGACTAAAGGCTAGCTAATCCTGGTTTTACCCAACCTTCAGAATATTATATTCAATATGTCTCTGAAGAAAAAGCTTATGCATTTTTGATAGCCATAGTACCTCTAAAGGATGAGAAAGTGTATTTAGTTCACTTACACAGTGTAGCATTAGGAAGTAGTACACCTTAGCGGCGAACACTGAGACTCAGAAATCAAATGTATTTTTTGACTTGGTTTCTAAAATCATTAGTCTGTCTCCTACCATTCATCTTAGGTGGCACAGATGGCAAATAGCTTTGATTTTCAATCCTCATGATCCTACACTGTAAGTATAGTGTCATTACTGTTACACCTTTGTTATCATGGTTGCAACACTACATGCACTACTCGAAGTAGTCTTTCCTTTAAGACTTCTTGTCTAGAAGAAATATTAATCTAAGGTTGTCTTTAAATACAATCTAAATATTTCAAGCCCAAACTGATGTCTGCAAAAAAAGACTAGGGCCTTTTGTGGCAGCATAACTCAAGATACCCTGGGTTGAGGGAATATTTGCAAGAATTGGTCTGGTAACAATTCAAAACCCCAGGCAACTCTGCTCTGAGAAAACAGAACAGAATGAAACAAAACATTACAAAATGCAAGTAATCTAAAAGATGACTATGTTAATGATTATGGAAAGAACCGGCACAGAATGAAGTTGATTAGCTGCCATGACAGTGGGATAAATTCTGAGTCAGGTGATGAGACCATTGTCACACATCTGTCAGTCTAAATTTGAGGAATGAGGATTTAAGCCTTTTTTACCTGAATTAACTCAAGGTATGTTTGTCTTCACCCAACTGGACCAAAAGAAAAAATAACACAATAAAGTTAGACATGGAGCAATCACTGCTAGCCTGAAGGTGGCCGCTTCTATTTCAGGGCTTGTGTGCCCAAAAGATTGTTTATTTTCTCTCTCCCTCCCAATAATACAGCTGGCTTTAATAAGTGACACTATTGCTGTTTCACCTAAACTGGTTTTGTGTTTTATCCAATGTTTTGCTTAATGCAAAATTCATAAATAACACTAGGAGCAGAACCCAGAATTCTTTTCTTGCAGGTCAAAACCTGCATCAATGCGTTAGAGCATACCAGTATGTGCTTGCTTGTTTTTCCTTTCCAGCTTTATCAATTTCACACTCGTATCTGCATAGGAAAAACTGTTCATGTGTGTAGTCGGATAAGACTCTGGTTTTATGGTTAGAGTATTCTCCCAGAAAAGAGGAAAATAAGTTTCATTTCTTTCCGATTGAAAAGGACATAAAGTGTTTTTACCCCCATGCAACTATATAAGAACTGAACATTTAACCGTCTCCTGCATATGTGAATAAAACTGACTATTGCTTAGGTGTTGCATATCTGAAACTTCATTCTTTAATATGCCAGATCAATGACTTCACCAAGGCGTTTTAGGGCAGAGTTTCACCACATACCTGGATTTAGGCAGCTTTTGCCCACAGTTCCTTTTTACTGTTGAGCATCTCCATCAACACTATAAGTACGTCTTTCTGGGACCATATGATAACCCCGCCAGGATTAAAAACTGTGTGTGTGTAGCATAGTGTTTCCTTATGTTTTACCTGATTTAATTTTAAGGCAAAGCAAATTTCTATCACATACAGAGGTCCTGTGGGCGTATCACAGATTTAGTAATGGATGGTTAGGGAAGGTAGTGTATCAAGCATTCCTGTTGAAAAGTAATTACCCAAGCATGCCCACAATCCCACTTTAGATGCCTTCATTACAACTCTTATGTTTCAAAGTGGGGAAAAGCTGTTGCATATTATCTATATTTAATTTGAAGCTGATGTGAGTGACTCAAAATTAAATACAGCTCTTTGCCAAAAGAAAAATACGGGATACTTTATTAATAGATATCTTGATCAGAATATGAAGTAAATGGACTAATTCACAGTCAGGAAGGATGAGTTCCTAAAGGAAATCAATAGTTTTCAATTTGAAAGAGTAAACAAACATGTTCCTATACTTCTGGGTGTAAACCTGAAGGGACACTATAAATTAATTTATTGTGGAGTTTATTATATTAATAAATTAAATATATGCATTTCCTCTACTGCACTAAGTTGTTTGACTCAAGTTCCAAGAGCTATCATGACAGCTTTGCAGCTTAGCTTTTTTGTTGTTTTTTTTTTTTCATCATGTTATTAACTTTAAAGTAAAATTATTTCGACTCTCTACAGATATATTTTTAGCCATAGGAAAAGATATTCTAAGGCAATTCACTATTGAGATCATTGGTCCTAAGTGAGATTTGGATCCACATTCACTTAATCTAAGCACAAGTTCAGCTACTTCATTCTATAATTCCATCTACATTGCTATGTAGTATCAGAAACCAATGAAACACTTTCATGGATGCAAACTCTAGAAGCTTCATAAAAACCTTGGAGGTTAGTGCTTAGTGGCTGCAGAATGGAAGAACCAATTCAGTACTTAATTTCTGAGTGTAATCAAAACCATTTTTTTTTATTTTAATTTATACCTCCTCTTAAACAGTTCCCCGTGGGTTCCAGTATTGCAGTCAAAACAGTAATAGCTTATGGTTATAAGTAAGCCAATGTAACAGCACACCTACAATTCCTAATAAAGAGATAGGAAAAGAAAACACACCTCTGTAAGCTCATGACACTTTCAAAAGACAGATCATGATAAGATGTGAGAGTTGTTAAATAGTCCTGACAAAAAAATAAATTATCCAAATTCTCTGTTTTATATCTCATTTGGTTTTGGCATGAATAGAAGCATTTTCTTGTTTTCCTCCTGTACTTTTTTAAGGCTCTCTAGTCCCCCCAGTTTAGAATGCACTTAGAAGTAAAAGTGAAGCTATAATGAGAAAAGTTCTCTTCATCTGTGCTCATTTTCACTTCAAAACACTATATAAAGTACTGTTTTCATATTTCAAGGTTCTGAACTTGATGCAATGTGCCATTTTTTAATTAAAATGGGGAGAAATATTTATGGATAAACCTTCCAAAGGTGTTCAGTGAAAGTCTGTTCATAGGGTGTTTTTTGAAACCAGGTAACAGTATTTACTTTGTCATTATATATTCATGAAGTAATAGACTTTGTTCTGCCAAACTAATTTCTTCAATCAGATAAGAGCAATTCACAAGAAAGGCATATTATATGTAGCTTAGCAGCTGCTGCTCCATGTATATTATTCCTTAGAGACTTTCCAGTGATATATAGGCATGTAATTTTATTTTGTTAAAGCTACCAAACTGTTTTGCTAACCATAAAATAAAGTGAGAATTGTACAGTTTCCTTTTCCATTTGCTGACTGCATGAAAGAGAAATTTATTATAGCGAAACCATGTTATGTGCATCTGCATACAATTTTAGCATCTGATCTTGATTTATAGTGTATCTCTCACAAACACACAGGTGAATAGGTATTCAAATAAGAATCTATTTTTTATCGGGGCTTCAGATCTTACATAATTTTTAAAAGTGGCTCTGGCTGCTAAGATTTATATTTCTTATAAAGTAATGCCTTCAAAATTATATAGTCACAAATACTTTTATGAACAAAACTACAATAAAGTTTAACCTTTCCATACAAATGGAAAACCATACAAGTAAAACATACGTGGAGAGGAATGTGACTTTACATTATAAATAGAAGGACTTAGAATGATCACCGTTCCTTTAATATTTACATGCAAAACTTTATATGAAAATGTCCCTAGTGGTAAAACAATCTAAATTCATCACTGCATCCTTTTCTGTATGTATTTCTCAAGGGCAAACATTTTGATTTACTTTGTACTCATGGATTTTCTCTAAAAGCTCTCAGATTTTTTTATCATCTTTCCTAAATTTGAAACCTGAATTGAACATAGATTTCCACGTTCACCTCAGTTAAAAAGGTGAACCGTTCTTTGATAATTCCTCTTTATTCATTGAAAGACTGCATGAACTCCTAGAAAACAATATTACAGAGAAAGCTTACCTTTGAAGCTACACTGCAATTATCAAGCCATGTTGTCTTTCTTTACAATTTCCCAGGATCCCAGTAGGATTCCAATCAGTCCCATGCCTTGACGTATACATACTTTTCAGTTTGCTTGTGTTGAATAGCATTGTTTTGTCCAGTTAATGAAATGATTCTCTGCTTTCACAGCATTTTTTTTCAGTCTATTTTTGTATCATTGATAAATACCATTCACTGTCAGGGTTTTGCTCAATTTTGTTTTCAGAATCTTGTATAAAGCACAGATGAGGGGAAGAAAAAGAAAACTCAGCAAGACTTCATGCGTAACTTGAGGTAAGTGTTCTTCATTCTGAGTCCTCTTGGAGAATAAACCTTAATCTATTTAAGTTTAATTGTTTACCATGGATCCTTCCAGTTAGTCAAAGCATTGTATAACAACTAACAATAGCCCACACATATACAAAACTAATATAGATTTGGCTGATAAAGGCACTGTTTTTTTTCAAGGCACTATGATATCATCATAATAAGAGATAAAAATAAACCTAGATATTTAAGAACTTAACACTTGCTGTTTCTTATGTATTTTTCCCTTTACAAAATCACAGAATCATAGAATTGTAGAATACTTAAGGTTGAAAAGGACCTTAAGATCATCTAGTTCAAATCCCCCTGCCCCCCTGGGCAGGGACACCTCACACTAAACCATGTCACCAAAGGCTCTATCCAACCTGGCCTTTGGACTTGGCCTTTTGCCCAACCTACCAACTTTGAGTAGACTCCATCTCCAAAGAATTAATCAAAATGTGTTTCAAATACATTTGTAATCTGCTTAGCATTATAAAAACTGAGAGTTTTATTGGATACATTTACATTAAGACATCAGATAGGAGTTCATAACTTTCCTAAGGTCTCTGAAATTACAATCTCTCATTCTGTATACATATCATCCAGCTAGATTGTTTTCTTCAAGAAATTGCTTTAGAATGGTATTTATCATTTTTTATACATAAGCATATTGTCACCTATCAACATGTTTCTTTCCTTCAAAAAATGCTAATCAAATCCCTCATGAGTCTTAATTTCGTTTTATGATACAGAGTATTTATATTATCCTCACCTACTCAGCATTCTAAAATATTTTTGCTATGAAGTGCTTGCAAAAAAAGTAGCTCTCTTCACATTATGCTTCTGCGTGTGTCTTTTTGACTTTTTTTTTTTTTTTTTTTGGCTTGTGGGGAAAACCAGCCTTTGTAGAAAAAAAAAAAAAGATAAAGCTGCTATAAATAACTCTTTTTTATTCATTTTTGTCAGAGCAAAACATAATTTATAATATTAAAAATGTATATTGTAAGAAATCTTTGAGCTACCAAATTAATTCCATCGCAAACATATACATTTATTACTACTTTTAACTCTTTTTATTTAAAGGGTTTATAAACTAATGTTGATTCAGAACTTAGGCCCATAGATAAGAAAATTGAAATATGTTAGACTGAAAAATTATTTTATTATCAACAGACCATTGACATCAGTTGCTTATGGAACTGCCTGTGCCACATATAGACTGTTGAAGCAGACCAGACAAAACAGATATTTTCACAGGTTTCATATTCCAAGTGCCTGTCTTTCCTCCTTTTTTCTCATGCTGAAGCAGTTTAGTCTCATGACATCTCATGTTAAAAACAAAACCAAACACCTAAGGGCTTGTTATTTTCAGCTCTGTAACCTTTCCCTGAAGCTGCTGAGACAGCATGTTCCAGAGACTCTCCAGCAGTGGTTTTCCTTGTTGTTCTCCTTCTGTTGTGATTGTGTTGTCATTTCTTAGGGCCTAGTAGATGTAAACCCCCAGTAGTACTGTCTTGGTGGGTTCTCAGAGGGGGCTACTCTCAGTGGCAGGAGAATTAAACATCATCCCCACCTCTAACTGTTGCTTTGTAATTTTTAGTTTATAATAGAGAAAACTAAAGATACAGCACTACAAAACAACATTCACATAAGTACATGACAAATATTGTTCAAACATTTATGTACAGAGATGCTTAACAACCAACATGCAAGATTTGCCCCTATTTGCATAGTCCAGTTAGTTGAACTGGAGAGAGCCCCATCACTGTTCTTTCCAGATGTTCACAGGGCAGTTTTTCTTTCCTTTTTCTCTTTCCTTTATTTCCCCCTCCCCCCCCTATTTTTTCCCCCAAAGGAACTTGCACTGTTGAAGTCTATATATGCTGCAATCTAGAGACCCCAACAATATCTCTGTGTTCTTAAACTTGCTTCAGCATCCTTGAAACTCTAGCGTTCAGAAACTCCTTCATAAGTGATTGTTTATCATGTTTAGAAGTGATGTCAGCAAGCACTGTTAATCTTCCTGACACCACGCTGGGACACTGGAATAACCTGTCTTTAAGAAGCAGTCATGTTTATTAAGTATTAGGTATCCTCACCACAACACAACGGAAGAGGCCAAGCTAAGAGACGTGACTTCATATCCACAAGCAAAAAAAAAAAAAAAAACAAAAACAAATAATTCCAAAAGGTTGTGGGGTTTTAAACATGTTCCAAAAGGTTCTAAACATACTCAATATGTTGTCACATATTCAAAAATACACAACAAATATGGAGCCAGTAGTTCTAAATCTGGTGAGATCTTTGTTCGTTGAGTAGGCATAATGTGCTATTGCATAATGTGGTAATGACTTTGAAAATACTTTAAGCTGCACAACTGTTTCTAACTTCAAAAGAACTTAATAATGAAGGGAAAGGATAGAAATGCAAATTCAGAATATTAATTCAGAAACCCAGACGGAGCAGAGACAAATTGAGTCATTGCATGTGAACAAGTGGGTAAAAAAGTAGAGGATACTCAGCTATAAAGATCAGAAAAGATAAAATCCACTGATACTATCACAAACATACCTTATACAGATTCTAAGTCTGCATTTCTTTAGGAAATAGAGCCAGGGAAGAAAGTAAGTATTTCCTTAAAGAAGAAAGAGGAGGAAGTGCTTTCCCACACAAAGAAAGAGAGAGGATGTGTTAGGAAAACTTTTGGTAGGTGAGAAGGGGAAGGAATTGGCATTTTCAAAGAGAGTTGAAAAACATAAATAGATATTGTGTAACACAGAAGTTTACATTTTTCTTTTATAACTATTTTTTTTAATTAATTTGTAATCAAGGGCTTGACCTTAATTTTTCTTTGCACTAAACTGTTTCAGTTTTAATCTTGCCCAGTAATTTCTCAGTCAGTCAGGCATAAGTGATTTTCAGTGAAAGAAACGACTCAATTTAAATGAGTTGAATAAACAGAGATACTGGTGCGTTTAAAACTCAGGAGAAATATGAGAATCCTAGAGGCTGGCAAATATAAAATACTCATTTATGGAAAGGCCAAAAAAGTCAACAAAACTTTTTTCACCAATACAGAAGTAGAAGAGACCTGAGCCATTGCTTTTTCCTCTTACAAAAAATGAAATGAGAAAAAGGATTCTAGGCAACAGATAGAGACCATCTGCAACAGCCTGATGCCAAAGTGTGACCTAATTGAATGGTAAGAAATTCAAACTTTTTTACTTAGGTGTCTGTGACATTTCATATTTCTGACTGTGCAATGCTACTAATATTATTGAATGACAACAGTCAGGAGGGTTGTGCAACTACAGCTTGTAAGTGCCATTCTAATATAAATCCAATTCTGTATATAGACTAGAACAGCAGACAGAGACATATTCATTTAAACCAAATCCTGGTTTAAGAATGGGAAAATTACAGTCTCATTCCAGTGTCTTATTGCTGGAATCAAACATCTCAGTATCAATGACCAGCACAATGTGAAGTGCAAGGCAACGAAGAAGGCAGTCTGTTACATATGGACATGTAGATAAAAGAGAAAGAATTACCTGTTGAATAAAGATGTTGCATGCAACTTGGCTTCTGGAAAACAGCACATAAGAGTTCAGTTTCCTGGAGCCAGTCCCAGGAATGGCCACTATTTTGTCAGATAATTCTGTCCAACCGTACTGAACTTCCCTCCATGCAAAAATCTGAGGGAAATGAAAGAACCTTCTGCTTGGGGACAGACCTACAAACAGGGAACTCCTGTAATATATGCAGCAAGAGCACAAATAATACACCAGATCTTTCACGAGTGGCGGTGTAACCATTTCTAATACAGTTGATGGGACCAGAGCAATATACATCAGTTTCATTTCTGACTTGTACCCCATAATTTCCTCAAATTCAGTCAGAAAAGAGTAACCTTTTACTGTTACTGTTTTATCTTTTCTCATGTTGCCTCTCTCAGTTTAATTTGGTATTTCTTTTAAAGCTTTTCATTAGTTGTTGCCTAAGAATGAAAAATTGCAAAACTGTAGCCACGTATATGTAAATTAAGACATTACAAATTTTTACACCATCATGAAACTAGACTGTCACATTAGTGGAAGAAAGCTTGACATGTAGTGTCCTACATCCGCTTGTTCACGTACTCGGCTGAAGGAACATTTTCAAAAACCAGCATTGTGTCGGTAGAGATTAGGATGCTTTCATGACTTTGGTAAAGATCCCTGTGGAGATAGCTTTGGTATATCAAGCTGAAGTGATGGCTGTGATAAAGTATCATAGCTGGAATTAAAGAGAGCCATCACAGAAGAAAGTTCGTATGACTACTATATGGAACTCTTTAAGGAGACAGAAAAGAACAGAAGGATCACACAGTGCTATCATATCAAGGAATTCATTACCTAACTACTCAGAAACTTCCCTTCCAAAGTGCTGTGCCTTACAGCAAAAGGAAGTACTGAAATACCCAGATACATCAAAAGGAAGTGAGATAAGGGATAGGGTTGAGATTGCCATTGTCTGAAACTTCAAATATTTCCACTAAATGAAGTCAAAGATGACCTTAGAACTCAAGGTACTAGAAAAGTTGCAAAGTATTGCAAGAGAAGTTGCAAGAGAAAATTATTAAAATATTTGTCCTTTCCAGCTTAAAGGCTTATAATAATAGGGAAATATAAAATTAGGACAGTGTATCTGTGAAGTTATTAAGGAGCCATCATTATAGAAGGTAGCAATATGCAAAGCTAAAATTAATGATCCAACCATTGGTATAGTAGACCCTATTACCTGAAGTCTACATGATCCACAACTTCACTTTGATTAAAGCTACATTTTCATAGAAGACCAGTAGTCTGTTTAAAGAAAAAAGGCAAAACCAAACAACCCTCCCGCCACTTCATCATTTTTGCTTGTTTCACAAAGAAATTCTTTCAATTTTCCTCTCACTGTGTCAGAAAAATGCCTATTGAAATGCCAGTACTGGTTACCCATGTCCGGAAAATGGAAGCCTGAATAAAATCATATTTCATACTCATCCTTCAGTTGAATCTTGGATTTTTTCCTGATTCTTCTGATTTTTTTTTTTTCTGTTAATATCTCACAAACCTATAAAACACCTACTGGACAAAACTGACCTCAGGATCCTTCCCTGAAGAAGCAGTAAGCTTGCTCCCTCCCCATTCTTTATGACTCAAGTGGCATTTCAGCAGAACATTTCTCCCTCCGTTTTGCCTTTTACGCTGAATGGCAAGAACTTGCCTGTACCCTCCCCACTCCTGGACATTTGACTGCACAGATTCAGGCCAACATCCCAACCTGTCCCCAGAGACATTTCAGATCTTGTCATCATGAACTGGTCAAGTAATCTGAGGTCTCAGTTAACCCCTGTGTCCATTCCCAGGCCTTTCTTGCTTCTTCTCTCTCAGGAGCGGTAGGATGGGGCCTGATTGATGAAATCACAGCTCTCTGACACTTCAGTTGCTTTAGTGAAATCTATTTCATTCTTTAGCTGTGATTATTCTGAAAGTGCTCCTGAAATCTCACTTCTTAAGCACCTTTTTTTCCCCTTAACTGAGGTAAAAAATGCTTTCCATTGAGTTCTACGGATGCTAAATCTAACTATACATTTGTATGGTGATATTATTCCACTTATTCTCTCTTTCTGTTTTTTTTTGTTTTTTTTTTTTTTTAATCTTATATGCTGATAATGCCTAATGGATCTAAAAATACGCTTGCATAAAAGAATAGTATTTGGGAATCCAGACTTAATTTTAGACAACCAGTGCTTGTCCACCTGAACTATTAGTGCAAGATGAATTGCAAGTGGAAGATGCTCACTTCTTTTTCTTGACAACATGAAAATCAGTATGACAATCTTAGACACAAATATTAGGCAAGGTAAATATTTTCTTTTTTTTTTTTCCTCCCCAATGCACCCATCATAATTCTTTAAAAAAATTACATAAAATTTTCGCCTTCAAAAAAAAAAATCAAAGTAATTTGTTTCCCCTGTCATTGCAAATTACCAAGCATGTTTTTTCCTGAACTATGGGTCTGCTAGCTACAGCTTAAATGGTCAGGAACACTAACAATGAGATACCCCTTTATGGACCTAGGACCTCCTTATAAAAACTGCCATAAGTAAGGAGATATGCAGGTGTGCAACTAAATTAATGTTCAGTGTAGCACTCATGCTCACAACACACAGTATAGTTATAAGACTTAAGACAAATACTGCTGCAGTATCCTGTATCCATCAGCTGAAGGACAGTTATACATAACTTGTTATCCTTTGGATGGCTGCAGACATTCTAAGTGGAGTGCTGCATGTGAGAAAGTATAACAACAGGCTTCCAGGAGAGCCATAAAACTTTCACAGAAGTTAACACTGATGTTCAGGAATGTGGCCAGCACACATAAATCGTAATTTTGATCAGATTTGAAATCCTCCAGCAGGTAAATCAGCATATGTTGTTACAGAGTGAAGTTTTGTGGTTTTTTTTCTTATTTTTTCATGAGAACATGGAAATGGAAAAGATGCAAACATTCTTCTAGATGTAATTCTTCTAGATATGATTAAAATGTTTTGCATGAGTTCCTTGTTATTAACTAATTGCTTGATTAATAGAATATAGATTAGGTATAAAAATAAATACTAGTGATGTTGAAAGAGTGAAAAGAAAAAAAGTGATACCACATTACCACAACAGCAACTCTAATCCTGCCTATATAACAGATTTAGGATCGTCATCTTTGCCTTGATGATATCCAGAAACTAATTTCTGGATATCAGCTGATTTTAATGAACACTATTAACTAGTATTTTAATTCAATCAGATTTTTACAAGAATACTCTTTTAATATACATAAAAAGATTATTACCAAAAGCTATTTATCCCCAGGATAAGTACAATAATTTTGCCTTTTTTATCAAAAGCTTTTAATTTCAATTGTTTGTTATTTTTATTTTTCCCCTGATTGCTTTTCTTTCTTTTTTATAGGTTATTTTTTCTGTTTCAGAAATAACTCTCATTATAATTTTGTATAAGCCTTAAAAAAGAAAAAATATCACTAAACACACAATTTTTCAAATGGTTGTTCAAAGATACAAACCTATTTAACTTTATACTACTGTAAACTGCCTAGGCTTGCTGATCATTTCATGCAGCAAGTGCCATGAGTACCTCAACCTGTTTATGAATCCATCTGGCAATCAGAACACTGAGACAAGCAAGACAAAAACAATAAGCAAATATCTCTCCCAAATTACTTCCTTTCTCCCCTTTCCTACAATCATCTTTTTTTTTTTTTTTTTTTTTTTAAATTTTCCTGGATAAATGATTGTTTCCATACATGTACTGTAGATAATAGTCATTTGACATCTTCACACTTTAAAGTCTAATCACCTTTGTGTTATTATAAGCCCCTGATGTTTTCTGTACAATAGATAAAATATTCTAAAAATGCAAACTCAAAACCATTTTGCTATGTAATTACAACAGCTGATGTATGAATGAAGACAAATGATAAGAAAAATAGAAATAGGATCTCATTCACAACAAGATGGCTCCTAGGGGATATCAGTGATTTAAGAAGGAAGAAAAGAATGCTCTTGAATTATTACCAACTGAGCACAATTATGCATTCTATTTACTCAATATCATTTCCTTTGTCTCAAAGACTGCATAGAAATGAATATACAGGATTCCTCTGAAGACTAGTACCAGAGAGCTCAGCCAAAGCAGAGCATTTCAGCAAAGCCCATATTGCCAATCCCAGTATAAAAAGAAAAAAAATATTAAAGAAACTACAAAAATTTATAGTCATCCTTATTACTGGGAAAGTAAGTAACTTATTTTAAATAAATACAAATAAAAATCTGGTATAAATTGTTTAAGTTTTAGAGGAAAAAGGTAAACTTGAATAATCTCATCTTTAAAATAATTTTATTTGGGATGGTTAGAAAATGAACACCAGTACATTAAAGAAATTTGAAATGTTGCAATTTCAACTTTTAGGTTTGTACTATATCAGTAGGTCATGCTCAACTGCCTTTGGGAAACTGAGGTAAAATATTTTTCTCTATTTGGCTGACAATAAAACTGATTTTTTTCAGGAAGAAATACCCTACCTTTTAGAAATAAGAACACAACAGAGATAGCCTCTATAAACCAAGGATTATGAACTGACTGTAAACTAGTGACTGTGCACATTGCCTGGGAAATGGAAAGCCATATCCAGGCCTTTCCTTGAAACAGCTAAGCTTGAATGCAGTTTTCATACAGTACAAATACAAATTCTAAATTTCTGGGTTTCACTTTTATCTTTCTTAGTTTTTCTAATTTCTGCCCAGGAAGAGAGCATAGTGGGATGCGTCCTTTGAAAAGTGAGAGAAAGTCAGAAAAGTAACTATCTCTTTGCCCTAATTCCACATCTTTAACTAGAAACACTGTACTCAGCTGAAGCTGCTGAAAGTAGTCTGTTACTATGCTGGTCCATAAGTAATTGGCAGCAGCATACAATGCAGAAAATTAGCAACAATCCATTTTTATGTGAACTGGCAGAAAGTTGCAAGCATGTGGTCCAACAAAATAATATGGCCCCCACATTACTCCTACATTAAACATTTCAGAGAAGAACTGGGACTCTGAGATTTGGTCTTTAAAAACCTCCTTAAAGTTAAGAGCAGGGTCCACTTTCTGTACGGTGTATATAAATTGTACGCAGTGGAACATTTCAGACAAAGTAAAAATATACTGAAGACTGCACTAAAATATTAAAGAGTAAGAGACAATTATACTTCTTATTAACTCTACAATGAAGAGAGTTACTAATTTCAACAAAAATAAAATCTGTTAAAAATTTATATTTGACCACACAGAAAATGTTTTATATGTTATGAAATAAGAATTCACAAACTCTTCTTTTATACAAAGGAGAAGTAGAAATGAAGATATGTGCACATAAGAACTTAATAAGCATTTTTTTTTTCTCTTTTAGAAACATTTAGATCTGGACTAATAATAATTATATTGTTAAGATTTCAATTATACCAACAATAAATTATTGGGTTTACACATCTGCATATACAGGTTTTCATGTATATTATTTGCTTTACATGTCTGTGTAGATATTTCTGTCTATCCATATGGTATTCTTCCTTTTTGTCCATAAACAAGATTTTGACTATAAAAAATAAACAAGTTCATTTGCAATTAGATGTTGCTGAAGTATAATTAAAAATGTGTGCCAGCTGGAGACATCAGTTGCTTTGATTTTTAATAGTGTCTGATAGCAAAGAACTTTCTTATTTGCTCTAGCTTTGTAATCTGTGTAGTCCACACTTGGTTTACAGCCAAGTAACTATGCTGTGGCTATTAGGAATACTTTTAATTATTTCTCTTGATGTAACACTGAAGAGTTGTAAGCATAAGAATGGATTTAGGACCTGTTGAATATGTATGATGTAAAGACATAACAAAATTATTCTTTTCCAAAATAATTCACAAAACATATCAGGAGGTGGATACAAGGATGCAGGCAGTCAAGAGAGTACCCAACTAATAATGACAATGCTGGTCAGTAAGATGGGATGCCTAAAGGAGTATTTAAATGGATAGCTGCATTAAGGACAGTTGTTTTTTTTTCCAGGGTTAGGGAAAATGTGTTACGATTCCAAATCTAAACTGTTTGAGAGCCTGAATGCTTCTCTGTATAAGGATACATGCCAAAGCTACACATTTGTGAGGTTACAGAAAAGGAGAGGCAATATTCAGACAAAGTTTCAGCAAAGATCCAAGTTTAGATGATGCCTTGGCTATTGACTGGATTATTGGACAGGTTGCTGCTTTTGTCCACTCTGACCAACAAAAAAGATTGGAGGATCAGCTTCAGGATGGAGGGAAGAAATTATCTCTAAACATATTGGACTTTGGTTACATGCCAGTAGTGAACTGAATATTTGCATTGTAGTCCTTCTTGTTACCCTTCGTAATGCAGGGATTCACTGCAGAGTGCTGAAATGTGTTCTGTTGTAGCAGAGAGTGGCACAATATGACTATTGGATTTTACATGTATTTGATTTTCTGTCTACAGTATGTTACCAAGTCCTTGTTTTGTTTGCAATGCTCAAGAAGCATCAGATACTGTTTTAAATTAAATAACAAAACTGTAAATGCTTTGACCTTTGCTTTATTTCTTTCATAAAAAGGAATGTGAATGTGAAGTATTAGAGAGCAAACACTCTTTAAACTTTAAACGTTAAACTTTTCAGAACCCATAATCTAATAATTTATAATAGGATAGCTATTATAGATATTTTATTCTAAAGTTGAAGAAAGAAAATGCCAGAGTAGATCCTTCTTGTTTCATATAGTTATAAATTTGAACTTAAAAGATTCAGAATTCAGACTATGTTACATTTACATTAAATATATCAACAAATGTATCTATTTCTCCAGAAAAACAACACCACAGATCATTGCTGGCATAAGATACCTTATCTATTCACTCTGAAAGCTAACACTTGAATAAAAATACTCAGTCGAAGATCTGTTCTAGATACCTTAAGAAGTCACTTGTTTCCTTTTAAAGGTGCTAACAAACAGGATCCCTCAGAGTAGTGACACAATACCACAGATATAATTTTTAACAAATGAGCAAATTTTGAAGAGGAAACTCTTACAGGAAGTGGGCGTACCCTGCAGAATTAATTTCTGCAAAAGCTCGAGGTGAGGGTGAAAACTGTCCCATTGGACATACATGTATTTGATGTCATTTTTCTAACTTCTGCTTTAAAAGAATTGCTTAAAACTCAGTAATTGATCCATTCATGCATGCAAAATCCCAAGTCCTATAAATCTGCTACTTTTTATAGGCTAAAAAAAAAAGAACAAAGATAGAAAGGACAGAAGTATGTTTCTGGATATTCACAGATCACACCAGCAGATATATGTAAGCCTTAAACAGACAAAATTATTGCTAAGAAAGATTGCCAGCTTGCACTTCACAAGATTTTTTTTCCTAACATAGTAGTACTTAGCATCAGAAAGTAATGAAGAATACAGCTTTATTTATTTTAAAGTCTAAGCTTTATCTTTGGGTTTGTTCTTTTTTCATGGCTAAGATTATCTAGAAAGACATTTACTCTAGCTACTTAAAATCACTGTCACCAAAACTTGCTCTCAACTCTTCACATAGTCCTTTACATTGGAAAATAAATTCAGTGAATGGTAAAAATGCAGCATCTCTTTCATACAAGCTTTGAAGTTGATCTAGCAAATATTCATGTAATCTATATCACAACTATTTCCAAATAGTGACAGACATGAGGGAAAATAATAGAACATGAAGGCCAGGAGAGTTATAGTAATCAAAACTTGGACTACAAAGAGAATGAGGAAAGGCCGGAGATAATTCAGTACCACAGGTAAAATTTCTTTAGTTGTTTTATTGTTCTAAAAGTACATTCAAGTCTTCCAGAAAGGGGATAAAAAGATTTTGTAAAGGTAAACTTACAGAGTTAAAATAACCCAATACTTAGGAATTTTCCCTTAGTAGATAAGGATTAAACCTGAAAGGTAAAATTAGAGATGGAAAGCAGAAAATCAGAAAACAAAGAGCTTTCAGAGCTTCTGAAAGTTAACAGCAGAGCAGACAAAACAGTAAATTGGTGGATAAAACAAGAGATAAACACTACTGAGAAAAAAAACGGATTAAAAAGGCAGCAGTGTGCCTACCGTTACATCGAGAATTAATAAAATTTTTTTGTGAAATAATTAGCTAGTATTACATCATTACCTTACATTAGTTACATCACAGTTCTTCAAGTAAAAGAAATTGATCATGCTCACAAGAACTTCATGAACCTGTGAAAGGTGCAGTAAGACTACACAGACAACACTCTAAATGAACAATTTCTTTAATCCCAGGACAGTCTGTCAGATCTATGTCTACTGAAACTCTTATGCAATAAAAACTAGTTACATTTCACCTTGAAACCTTTACCTGTGAAGCAACCAGGGGTAAGAAATCTTAGGGATATTATTGAATTTTATGTCATTAAGTTAAAAAAAAAAGAAAAAGATGCCAAACCCAAAAACCTAGGAGGAAACCTAAACCATTGAATACACAGACACTTCCTAAACTTTGACATCAAACCAAAGCAGTATGGCGGTATCAAGACTCAACATACTCATCTGGTCCTGAACACTATTAACATGCCACTTATTGTACCAAGTGGGCAAGTCAAGAGGAAATGAGTAGAGGACACTGACGATAAATGACTTGAAAAGAAGGTGGCTTTGATATTTTTTTTTTTTCTCTTCAGAATTCATCACTTTTCAACTGAGATAAGCACTACCAGCTGGAAGAAAATTACATTCAGCTGAATCTAATTATTCAAAACCCCTTAATAAGAGGGAAGCTACTGGTGTAATGGATACACAAATGTATTGGGTTGAAAAGAGGATAAGATTATTTCAAAGCTATATAGATGTCAAGCGACATTCGTTATTTATTTTTGCCATGCTCTCTCCTTCTGAGTGTGCTGTTAAAACAATGCTGTGTTCATTATTTCCACAAGAAAAAAAATAATAAAAAAACCCCATAAGGTTTTCTCCTTATAGGCTCAGATTTAGCCATGATTTAACTAGCTCTTGGGCTTCCCTCCTTCCCATCTGCTGGAACCAAGGTCTCGACTCGAGGGACAGGGTCGCTGCTTTCCTGTTTACAGGTAAAACCAGTGGTGAAGCTCAGCATGTATTGCAGAGATACGCAAAGACACATGCCTGGACACTGTGTGACCACTGGCACAGGTGGTCACACAGACTGGGCAATACACTGCCTTCAACAGCACCTACATAGAGGACTCACACAAACGTAGACAGCCAGGACCCTCCTCCCATCTGACAGCCAGCCATGGTAACCCGCCATGCTCATTGGGACTGTCCAGCACTGGAGCAGTTGATGCACTCTCTGTTCACCCTTGGAGGTTTTTGAGACCAAACTGCACAAAGCCCTGCATAACCCAGCCTGATCTCATAGCTGAGATTTAAGTAGGAAGCTGGACCAGGGGATTCCTTTCAGTCCCGCTCAACTTGAATTACTCCATAATTCTAAGATAATACAGATGCTTCCTGTTCAAAACAAGCACCTAGTCAGGAGACTTTAACGACAAGAGCACACCTCATCCAAAGATTAAGGAATATTCTGAAATCATTCAGTCATCCATGTTGGATAAACAAGTATATACAAAATTTTCTGGAGAAAAAAAATAAAATGTAAGAGAGATGTTTAAATCCTCGAATGCAGTTTAAATTTGAGCTAAGGGTTGTCTACCTAATATTCTAAAAAGGTGTCAAAAATACATCTGTAGTAGGAGATTGTGACTGGAGTGGCTCATCATGTCAGCCTATGTATGACTAGAATAGGTATTATCTAGAAGAAGAACAACACAAAGACAACTACAAACCCAAACATAACACAAGCCACACAAAATCTGCATGCTCTCTAACAATAGTTACACCTTCAATGTCACTGGAGGTCTGCCTGGATGTTTGCAGAGAATGTTAGTTTCCAAAGTCCTCTTGTTTAAGATAGTTTTCATAAATGGAGAAAGCCACTAAATAAACACATCACAACAACCCACAGATCTTTGCTAGTCTACTAGGTGAGGAAAATATTTATTGATCCTAGATGTGAGGATCTAGGGAATGTAAAGTTAATCCTCTATAAAATGCACAGTTCCACATAGTTGTTAAATAGTCACATACCACTGTTTTCAGTGGCTCTTTTCAATTGCTATGTGAAAGATTTGCTATATCATGTTTTGAAGCCTTCCTGCCATCAGATGTGCAGTATGTACTGTACTGCTTCATCTTGTATCATACTGGTGTTCCTATGTTCCTATGATACCAAGCAGTAGAAGGTTATATTTTTAGAATCATTTTATATAAAAGACTGTTGCTCTCCAAAAATATAGTTTCAGGACAGGGCTGTGTTCAAAGTAGTATAGGGAGATCCAAGTAGGGTGATCTGATGCCTGATCTTATCTAGGCTTTATAATTATTTTTCATGTCTGGAAACTGTAGCTTACCTGAAATTGTAACCCTGAGTTCACAGTTCAGTAAAGATGCATATGCAAATTCTGGTAATAAAAGTTGCAGTAGAAAATTGCCACATCGTCCTTGCCTGTTAAAATCTTCTGGAATAAAATGAGAAGCATAAGTCAAAGCAAGTTGCACAAAGAACAGAAGGTTTATCTTAAATTGGTTGGAAAAAGTAATGATTCACAGCAAAAGTCATCTATGAGACATTTATTATCAGAAATTCATAAAAGAAAAAAGGTAATTTTATTATTAATTCAGTTATATGTTTTTACAAGTTTAAATTAATTTTAGGAATACTGTTACTTAAAGTGAAATTAAGCCTGCACTGAGACTTCCTTGAATTGCCAAAAGTGCAAGGAGTTGGCCTCATCAGCAGTCGGTCATGTCTGGACCACAAAGATTTTTACAGAGCTAAGGTAACTTGACTTGAGGAAGCAGTCAGGCCTAGGAAAAGCAATCTTAATATCAGTTAAATTTTAACTTTTTTACTCTATTACCACAAACTCTGAATATATTCAGTAACACTAACAACATCCAGAGACTGCTTAGCTGTGGGAAGAGAGTAGGGCTGCTTAAAGCATTATGTTCAAAATCTGTCAAGAGCAATATCTGGTCCATCACATTCTTTCCTTGGATAGGTTATGAATGACCATGATACTTTCTTCCTCTGAAAAATTAAAAAATGAGGGAGATTAAACATGTCCAATTTACTATAATTAATTGTTTAATTGTGTATTATGTCTTACAATGTGTGGAATATTTCTGTCAGATATATTCAGGAGTATGTAAGCAGAAATTATCAAAGTTACAGTAAGAAAAAGAATGGGGAGTACAATACAGTATCCTCTGCAAGAATTTTTAAATTGATAATATTGTGGTTTTATAAAATAAAATAGAGGTTTCTTGCCCTCCTACCCTTCCTCATATAAAAACAATTTTAAGATTCCTTCTTCTCTCATAAGTATCCTTGAGAATATATAAAAAAAATGCATGGTACTTGCTATCAGAGAGTCATTCATGTGTGTTATCAATCAGCTGTTTCAGTGCCTTGCAGTGTGGCAGTTAATAACTGTCCATAAATATAGACTCAGTAAATATAGGCATGAAATATGAAACTGCTTATAAATATGTAAATTGTCTCAAAAGTTTAAAAGTGTTTGACACCAAGGATTTTTCAGTATAATGCTTCTGTTATTGCCTCTGCGATTTAAAAGATCTAGTTTTCATCAAGGCTGTCAAACAGTGATATAGTTTTTTTAAGATCTGTAAAATAACCAGTTACTGAAGTTAGGCACCTGATATTTTCAACACAGAAAACAAATGGTGGAATATACAAAACTTTCTAGAGTCTCCAAAACTAACAATTTAAAACTAACTTTTTTTTTTTTTTTTTTAAGAAGTGGGGAATCTTGTATTAAAAAGTAAAGTGCAGAAGATTTTTAAATACTGATAAGTAGTGAGCATTATGCTGATTCTTTGCACATCTCACTATGACATTGTCCTACAGTCACTGCAAGAAATCCTACTAGCTCTTGTGAGTTTGTATTTTTGTCTGGATCTACTGTGGAGAGATCACCTGCATGACTGACAACAAAGCTACAATATTTTCTAATGGAGATATCTAATTTCTGTGATGGGAATATTGTTCATGATCATTTCAACATACATCTGTGCTGAAAAGGCTAATTTATATCTTGGGCTCTAGGTAGTAAAAGAGAATCTCTCTTACTTCACTGAAGTTTTGTGAAAGTCCACTGAACGATTCACACTAGAAAGTGGAATTCAGTTAACAATCTGCTGTTGCCAAGGTCTGCCTTGTTTTGATATCATGATATAAAAAGGCAGCAGAGAACTTGCTATTGCAATTTAAACCATCATCAATAACAGCTATAGCTCTGAACTCTTCACTGTCTTCTGTTTGCTATTCTCCTTTAAAAACACTCCAGTCACTCTACTCTCATGGCCAGAAATGTGGTGACTGTCAGTATCAGTACTCAGTCAGCTGAGTGGTTGCATAAAACTACTTAATACTGGATTATTCCATCTAACTAGTTTTTAACTGTTAATTTGGAATAAGATCCAACTGCATTTCTTAAACCAACAGAAAAATCTACAAGAAAATTGTTATCTTGAAAAGCCACTATTCAAATAAATGGTTTATGTGTCAAACAGCTAAAATAATGAAAAAATAGAAGATATTCAGGTTACCTGCTACAGGGATTTACAAAATACTCCATGGGGTAACTCTATATAGAACAGTTACCTCATGGATTTTGCTGGATCAGTTTTTTTGGAGCAGACAACATCTACCTTCTCAGCTCTTTAATGGTGTAGTTGCAGTTCACCTAGAAAAATCCCTTAAGTTCCCCCAGATCTGATTGCCTTCTTAAAGCCTTTCTTTTTATCATACCTTTCTTTTATATGTTGCTGACTTCATGAGCGTGCAGATGGCAGTCACTGCATGCACAGAAAAATGGTTTTCAGCCAAATACGAACAATACCCTTCATGCTCTCTATAGACTTATTGTATCTAATTTACTAGTGAATTAAAAGTTATTCGGGGTGAAACCAGATGTGAATCTAATGTTGAAGTACTTTGGTAAGAAATTTTTTTCTCAAAAAGTATTTAATTTCTGCAGTCATACTATCACCTCTGGAAAACAATGCATCATTTCAGTAACCTCCAGGCTAAATAAAGTTTACTCAGTGTCACGGCCTTTAATGAGTTCCCTGGATATCCTTCAGCACTTCCTGAATATATTGAAATGTACGTTCTTGCCTACAAATTGAAATACTTCATTATAAGGTGGAATTCCTCTTCTGAAACAATAAGTAAGAAAGATTAATTAATCTTAAAATTTTTGTAATTCAGCACTCAGTTTTTTTTGAGTCTACCGTTTTTATTATTTTAAAGATTAAAAACAAAACAAAACAAAACCTACAGAGAAGTGCACTTGGGAATACAAGCTCTTAATGAAAGGTTGATGCCTGAGGTGAAAAGATCAATCTCTATACTAAATAGGAAATTTAACTCATATTTTCATATATATCTGGCAGAAGGAAACTTTTGCCATAAAGCAAAATAGTATTCGGTGTTGTCTTTAAATCTCTATAATACATTACGGAATGTAGTAGTAGTTTCATAGCTTATAGTTCATAAATATTACCTTGAATTCTTAAAATGTGGGAATATTAATGAAAATGAATGTCTAGAATTAAAGTCTACCTTGACATTTAAGTGCTTTCTGGAAAAGCTGTTTATGTTACCAGTTCTCCAGAAGTCCCAGGAATACTTGTGGGTGTAATTTCTAGTTGTTAGGAATTAAGTAGACAATCATTTTATAATTCTAAAAGACGATTCCCTGTCTATTAATGTTTCCTATGTTATCAGTTTTGAATATCATGTGTCAGTACAATGGAGATGATAAAATGGAAACTAGCTTACTGAATGTGTAAAAATTACTTATTAGTAATGTCAAAAATAATAAGAAGGGTCACATCTGACCTCTGCAGAAATTATATATAATTATATATAATTTATATATGTGTATATAAAAATATACACAAGTGCTGCAATGCCTATTAGCAATAATCCAAATTTACCTTGTTAAATATACACTGTAAAATGTTATACTACACTTTGTTGTCAAACACCCCAAACAAAATGTTTCAGGCCATAACTGTGAAACACATAATGTTGCCAAATGCAGTTATGTTCTGCTACCAGCATGTGCAGTAAAAATTACCATCATCACTCCTTCTTCCAGGGGTGTTGAACCTGTCAAGAAGTTCAAATGTTTGAACATTATCATCTTCACTGAGACATGTTATTAAAATCAACAATGTAAATGTCCCACAGGGTAAGCCTTACTTCAGTTTAGTAAGTTATGTATAATATTGACACGATTTTAAATTCATGTGCATATTCTTAGGTTTTATAAATTACAGAATTAGAAATGCTCAGCATCCAGTTACCTGTATATTCTTTCAAGGTGGGTTGCAGCCTATTTATAGATTTTTCTGTCACTTGGTGGCTGAAGAGGAAAGGGTTATTCTTTCTTGTGTGATCAATATAACTAAAATTGATAGAAATACAAAATAAATGCTCTTAACATATCGGGGGGAAAAAGAACTCTTTCTAAATGTCTACTTCTGCAGGCAGTAGATGTTGGGAACGTGAGGATTGTAAACCCAGAGGCATTACATCTTTTTGTTTTGTTCTTTTAATTTTTGTTCTATCATGTAGGAAGGAACATGAGAAACTTGGAGTGGAAAGCTGAGTATTAGGGTGACATGGGTAGGAGATTCTTGCCCTGTATCGATATGTTAACAAATCTGTCTAATTCAGTTATTAAGACAGGTCTTAGGGAAAAAAAGAAAAGCTAAGAAAACAACCAACCAAAACGGCTCAAACTCTCCTCTTTGCTAGGAAGAAGCAAAACCAGATTTCTTTCCTTTTCCAAATCCATTTCAAAGAACTGCTCAGCCATTTGCTTTTAAATTTGCCTGCATAATAGCTAACATAAATTTGGAGAGAACTCATATATGGGATCTTCCAAATAAAATTCACAGCAGACTATGAAAATCTTTGTGTAGTCTGGTATAGCATTTCCTGATTTGTTTAAAAGTCTTCTGAAAAGAAAATTAAAATAGGAGCCATGGATAAGTTCTTTGGCAATTTTCTATGTGACATATCTTTTGGAAAGCTTCTTATTTCTTTGTTTCCAAACCAGATGAAAAAAATAAATGCTTTTCTGGCTCTACTTCTTGGAAAAATGTTTGGAACTCGATATTATCAATGTTTTGTACATTCTTCTTTGCTATTTTCTTTTAACAGCATCCCCAATGAAATAGGTTTTTAAAAGTTTCCTAATATGTAATTTTATTTGTTGATAAGGACAATACTTTCTGTAAATGTAAAGTTTTCTTTTTCTTTTTCTCTTTCTCTTTTTCTCTTTTTCTTTTTCTCTTTTTCTTTTTCTTTTTCTTTTTTTTTTAATGACATTTTGTGTTCAAACCAATACCACATTTAGAAGTTATATTTACTTGGATGTACATATGTACTCTGCTCTACATCTACTACATGGATGTACATGTACTCTGCTCTACCATTCTTTTTTTTTTTGACAAAGTCTACCATGCTCTTCACAATACAGGAAAGCTAATGGAAAGCCAATGCATAAGCTGTCAGCATGTGATTATTGTGTTAGGTGTGCCAAGATGGGAGGGAAGCTGTATTGGCAAGCAATGACGTGCTGGCATGAAATTACGTTCCTGGGTTTACGTCACCAGCCAGAAGGGATGTAAACCCTGGCACACTCTGCTTATGATACAACTAAGATTACTGAGGAAAACACTGGGTTACCCTTGCAAGGTGGATGTGTCTATCAACTTCTGTGCTTCCCAGCGCAGCTCTTGCAAGAATCCTCTATTAGCTGCTTTCATTTTCCTGGTTTCTTGCTTACAGGTAACCTGAATTGATCAGTCTCTTAGTTGTCTTATCAGAGTTGGCAGAGCTATTAGATTTCCATTGTTTGGGGTTTTAACGCACTTTATTACTATGTTGAATTCCGATTAACTTTTGAGCTTGGAAATCTACAGTTTCTAGTAGTTTAAGGACTAAATTGTACGCTCTGACAGAAATCTATGGAGAGAAGAAAGTCATATAAGAACATGTCGAGAAGAGAAAGGGGTAATATCTAAGATGAAAATTAAAAATATCTTTATCTAAGGTGTGAAACATATTTACTCCTTTGGAACAACACTTAGACATGAGCAAGTTCACAATCATCAGTGAAACTTCAGTGGGTCCTGAAAAGGGAATTTGAGACAATTTATTTGATGCTTCATGAAATTAGGTGGAGATAAGCATTTCAAAATACCTATATTTATTAGGTTGGAATGAAACAGAAATCCCGCGTAAGCAGACTTTTCTACTTATCAGTACCTTGATTGTGCCAACACCCACACCACACATGCCCCAAGCCCCACCCCCCCCCCCCCCCCCCGATTTGAAAAAGTTTAACCAAAATAATTTTAGGACAAAGTATGATTAATTTATCTGTCAGTTTTTATATGATAAACTTTTTGGTGCTCATTCAGCTGAGAGTTTTAATGGTTTTAAAGAATACAGTGAGAAATTTGGGATTTGAGATGAGCTTTTGAGTTATTATCAAGTCTTATTACCAATGTCTTTCAGCTAGTTTTCTTTCAACAGGCTATGTCAACCTGTGGGTTTACCAGTTGAAGATATTTGATTCACTGAAAACAAATGTCTTGATGCTTCCAGTTAATTCTTTCTCCAGAAATTGATTCTTGAATTGAATCACAACTGAAGTGAGTCATTATGGTAAAAGTGAAAACAGGTACATGAAATATATGCTTTTATGACATTTTCTTGACATTTTTCTCTCATTTTTGAGAGCACAGAAACATCAGAATGTTATCCTGGAATTTTCTAAAGAATGGCCTAATTAGGAAGATGCTGATAGGAGCTATGCCTCTGATTAGTGAAAAAATAGGTTTCAGACATGACCTTTCCAAGCTGTAGATGACTGAAATTGTTGGTGAAATGTATTCCTTGTTATTATTAATAAAGTGATATTTAGATCTTCATGAATAGATGAGTGTAAGAGGAAAAAGCCCTAAGGACAGATTCAAGGCACATGTAAATTAGTATATTTCCACTATCCTTAATGAGATTAGGCAAATTTACACCAGTTGAGGGTCTGTTCAGGGTTACAGTAACATTAACTGACAATGTTACATTTCCAAGTTTAATTAGTTTAATACTGCTTCAGAGTTATATTTCCTTCTTGTACACTGGCATGTTTCCTATGTTTTTTAAGAGAGAGTAAATTTTATTCTAATTTCCAGACTTGTTAAATCCCAGAGCATTTCTTACGGTAGATGTATGTATTTTTAGTATGATATTGAAGCTGAGGGGCTTAATTTAATTACATGACCATGTGCTAGGTCATTGTCATTTTCCTGTAGGGTAATGGTATTTTCGTAACTAATTTACAGTAGCAGCTGTGAAGCTGCATACATTTAAAAAATTGGCTGTTTTTTAAGTGACTTTCTTAGTATCCAAGAGAAAGACAAAAAACTGTTAAGGTATAAATCATTACTTTTGTTGATAAGTTTGTGTCTACAGGGGCATGATAATGTCTTTTCAATTGTTTCACAGACCACCATGGGAGGACTGCCTACACTTTTGAGAGTAGAATTTGCACAAGAGGTTTTTGATATTGATATAGAAGAAAAGTAGATGGATATATTTTAAAAGTAGCCAGACACGGAATAGATAATACCACTCTGAATAATCATACAGTCTTACATGCACATTTAAAAACAGAAAAAAGGCTAACAATTTTATACAGATTCACGGATTTAGAGTTTCCTGCCACACATATTTCCTAAGTGAGCTACAGGTTACAACTTCTTATAGCCTGTGACCAGCACTGGGGCAGGGGTGGGGGAAGCAATGTGAAATGCTAAACTTTTTGTATACTCTGAGGTTGCCAAATAGAGTTCTAATGTTTACAGCACTTTGTGTAAATTATTTTTTCTTGCCTGTGGCTTTCAATCTTTGGAATAGTTTGGAGAACAATTGAAGCATAGTCTCTTTTTTAAAATGTTTGTAACAGGGTTAATATTCAAGATATATATTTTATGTTCAACGCACTCTACCAACTGGGAAATAATGGCTTATAAACATTTTGCCACTGTCAATAAAAAAAATGTTTAATCAAAAACAACTGTCATGTTGTGCAGTTAAAGACATCACGCAATCTTTTCTCAAGTTGTATTATATATCCATACATAAACCCCGTAGAAATTTAAATTTGTGACCCACTTTATTTTCCTAAGCGTCCCCTCTTCCAAATCCTTTGTTCAAACTGCATGCTGTGCAATTCCTCCAATGTTTCTGCACTCTCAGAAAATGTAAAGGATAAATACATAGATCAAAAAGGGGGCACATTGCTCTCCAGAGAGCAATTAGTGATTGTTTGCATAGTCTATAAAGTTCAAATGCAAAATAAAAGCCATGCATCCCACTAATGGCTGAATTCTGCTCTATCATTTCCCAGAGGAAATGATAGCAAAACACAGTTCCCCAGAAGAAGGAAAAGCTTTATTTTGAACAGCTTCACTTTTGAGTATTTTGCTTCTGAAGTTCTGTGCATACCTACATTTTAGGATAATGTGTAGTTTTCAGCACTTCATTAATGGCAACAGACAAATTTCCACTTGTATGTTTTTAACCTTTCCATTTCCTTGTTCTGGGTCAGTAACTTATGAATTTACAGATTTTTGGATGGTGTTCTTCAATGTAATGACCACTTTACATGATTACTCATTTCAATCAGTACTTTAGATGTGTTTGCTCATCTCACTACAGTCAGACTCATAATAATGTTTATTTCTTGACACTAGTCTTAATTTATGGGTAAACTTCTAACTCTCCTTTTTAGTTTGCTATTTTCCCTCTCTACTTACCTTTCCTTCCTCATCCCCCAGCCTGTCCCTTCCTCTACTGCTAAGTCCTACCTTCATCAGCTCTGCTTCATTGATCCTCTGGGGTCTGTGGAATGGCACCTGTTGGTGGAGGAACAGCCAGAACTGATCTTATCCATGGTGCCTAGCTCCTGTTGCTGCCTAACAGTAAAATTATTCATATTTTAATAAAAATATTTTGTACCTTAAGATTCTGGTTTAAAAAGCATCAACATTATTTAGGGAGCAGGAACATTTTTCAAAGATGAGTAAATGAGTTTTATATTTCTGGCAAATTTATAAAATTGTATATTCTGGTATTTGTATACCTTTTGTTCAAAGAAAAGACTGAAACTAAACCATGATATGTAGGCAGTATTTTCTATATATATTCTTGAAACTGAGTTTGCTTTCAAGCTCAGCACTAAAATAGTGCCTGTCTCAGGAAGTGACATAATGAATATATAGTTTTCATAAAAAGATTAATTACTTTTCCAGCCCCTAGGAGCTTTTAAATGACATCTGATCTGCCATATAGAGCAGGTATTTGAGATATTTTTAAAAGGAATCTGCATTTTATATACAAAGGTACACTTTAAATACAATTTACTTCCAATTTACTGCAGAAGATACTAATCTGTAATATTGTATAACTTCATTTTCAGCAGTACAAGATTTTCATGTGTGCTCATTTTGGCTAGCATAGAACCGTTTTTCTTTGCAATAGCAAATATGGGGGCTATGTTTGGGAATTGTGCTGAAAACAGTGCTATAATAGAGATGTTTTAGTTACTGTTGAGAAGTGCTTACACAGAGCCAAGGTCTTTTCTGCTCCTCACACCGCTCCACCAGCGAGAAGGCTGGGGGTGCACAAGATGTTAGTAGGGAACATCTGGGACAACTGATCCAAAGTAACCCAAGAGATATTCCACACCATGTGGTGTCCTGCTCAGCATATATAGCTGGGGGAAGAAGAAGGAAGAGGGGAATATTCAGAGTGATGCTGTCTGTCTTCCCAGGTAACTCTTATGCATAACACATCCCTGCAGCCTGGAGATGGTTGAACACCTGCCTTCCATTGGGAAGAAGTGAATGCACTCTTTATTCTGACTTGCTTGCATGCATGGCTTTTGCTTTGCTTTCTGGACTGTCTTTATCTCAACCCATGATTTTTCTCACTTTTACCCTTCTGATTCTCTCCCCATCCCACTGGGAGGGAGTGAGCAAGTGCCTCTGTGGTGTTTAGCTGCCAGCTGGGGTTAAACCACTACATATATGTGACATATTTTATAAAATTCAATGTCAAGAACCACTAGTTACCAGATTAATTTATTCTGATACGAGAAAAGTAATTTTCACAACTGAAACTGGCACTGTTTCGAAGAAACTTCCAATTTCATTTTAGGTGTCCTATTCACTGACAATTACATAACTAGTGACCTGACCACAGATGCTTAGTGTTTACATTTCCTGAGAAAGTTCCAGTTAAAAGCTTACCATATGCTATAAATATTTTCCTCCATATAGCTTTCAACTCAAGCAACATACATTAGCATTCAAGCTTTAGCCTGTCTCTCATTCACTGTTGTCAAGTTATCCAGACATTCTTTTACTAGGAACTTTTAAAAATCTTCAAGAGGTAGTGGGTTTTTTAGTTGTTTTGTTTGTTCATTTATTTGTTTTTCCTCTGGCTGGTTGGTTTGTTTGTGTATTTTTTTGTTTGTTTGGTTTTGTTTTGGTGTCTTTTTTATTTATTTATTATAGTTAGAGGTTCAAAGTTTCTTAGAAAAAGTTGTTGTGGAATATAACTCAGTTATCAAGCAGCACTGATGATCCTACTTTAGATTTGCCAGATGTGGGGACAATGAGAATTTCATAGGAAAATACTAATTGGAGAGGATTCTTGAGAACTACCATAAATGAAAAGTCTGCATATGGAAGCATGGAAGATGTTTTGTAAATAATTTCAATACACAGTGAATGCTTAGAGATGTAGAAAAGTTTGACATTTATTTAATATAAGTTCTAAAAATTGAAACATGCATATTTTTCCTGCAAAATACTTATTTTTTATTCAAAATCAGAATATGAACTTAGATTGGCTTTCTGGAGTAAGAATGTCATAGTTTAAACCCACATGGCAACCAAATACCACACAGACACTCAATCACTTCCCTGCCTTGCTCCCTTTCCCAAGGCAGGGTGGGAATTGAAAGAATGTAAACCCCATGCATTGAGATAACAGCAGTGTAATAACTGAAATAAAGTTCAACATGATGACAATAGAAATAATACCAGTAATAACAATTATGATACTAATAACAAGGAATGACAAAAAAAAAAAAAAAAGAGAGAGAGAGAAATTACAATTCAGAGGACAGAAGGGATGAACAACACAGTTGCTCACCACTCACTGATCAATACCCAGCCCATCCCAAGCAGCTCCAAAATAGATCTCAGAAGGGAGACATGACTGCAGGGACTTTTATTCCTTATCAGCTTGGGAGTGAGAAAATGGCATGACCAGAATAATCCTTCACTGGTCATGAATATTGCTCATGGCATTTTAGCTAGCATGAGTGTCCTTCAATGTCAGTTCTGCTGGCCTGACTAAAAACAGTCCCAACTAGACAAAGGCTCTAGTCCTAAGACTATTATCATAGGTAAATCTGTTATAAAGAATCACATCCTGTGGCAGAAAGATAAAGGGTTGATGACCCAACAAATATTTCCTGTTCCTGACTTCCTTACCTCTACAGTACATATAGTGAGCACAAATATGTATGCAGAAATGCATACAGTGAGCATGAAAATAATTGTTTAGCTCTAATGAATCACTGAGAAGAAAAATACAAAGGTATACCTCCACAAATGGTTATTCACTTCTGGTTCTTTGACATGCTGAGAAACCTTCATATATATGTATGAACACATATATACACTCCTCCCCCCCTAGCCCTTTGTAGCTGATTTCCATAGAAGTGTAATGAGATGGAATTTTCTAAGAGCAATTTATCTGATTGGCATCTGAAATTCTGTGAATTTTACTTTGTTAACATTTTAGTTATGCACCTGGCTTAGAAAGTGAGAAGGCAAGCAGACTAAAGTGTCTTTAGTGAAGATCAGTGTAGAAACAGGCTAGGTGGTTATTTTTCATTGTTAGCTGTTCAGCACACCAGATCTTGCTTCGTGTCCCCTGCAGGTAACATTCACAGTTTAATTATATTTTTTTTAATAAACCCAAAGTATAATTTTTTAATTATTCACACTGAGAGAAGACCTTGGAATGGAGTAATTTTTCTCTGGGTCTTTTACTAAATTTGATGGGCAAGGCTTTTTCTGCTTTCCTCAAACCTCAAGTATTATTCAAGCTGACATATGCTTTCATTCAGTACTCTGCCTGTAGCAGAAATTTATATCATTCTCCTGGCCTTGGCAATTTAATCATCAGAAATCTATTTTCTTAGTCTATGTTGCTGTAGTTTTATTTCTCCTAAATACAAATCTTTATCTGGAGTAATGTATGCAACCTTTTTAGTATGCTGTTAAGATACCTTAGTATAATTCATAATAGCTGTAAAATTTAAGCAAGTTTAATTCTCAAGGTAATTTCTGATGCTGTGTGACTAACATGAAACACAAAATCATTAATTCATTTCAATACTATTAGTTATGTATCTTTAAAGTACATCTGCTTATATTTTTTTGAAATTTTATATTCATTTGGAATAAATACACCCATGTTTTATAGAATATACCCTAAACACTCAAATGTGACTAAATTGACCTAACTTATTCTTTGAGTTGTATGCAGAAAGCTTAGATGCTCTGACAAAAATGTTTAATATAAGAATGTTTTTCTTGTTAAAGAGCAATAATCTTGAGCTAAAGATACCCAAGTTGCCTAATTTTTGTTTACATGGTATTCTTCTGTCCAATTTAACACTAAATTTTATTTCCACTTTGTGAGTAAAATAGAAAGGATGCTGCAAGAGAATAGCTAGATGAGAATATGTTGCTGAAAGCATAATAGAGAGACAAAACATTGGTGTACTATATTTTCAGTACCTACATAGTGATAATATATGTAATATATTTTCAGTACATAGCCTTTTATCTTAGAATTGAGGGGTAGAATGGTTTAATGGATCCTTAATCCCTACATTGACAAAGATTTCCCTGCTGCAGAAGGCAGACAATTGCTTTCTGGCTCTCCCCTGTTGTAAGCTAGTCTTCTCCACCAAAGAAGTACTGTACCATACAACTGTAAAAATTCTTAGTCTAAAAATATTTTATTGAACTCTCAGTTTCTGATCTTTCCTTCTCAAAAGTCCATCTACTTTAATTATTTTTAATTAACTGTGGCATATTACAAATATAAAATATTTGCATAGACAACTATATAAAATATATAAATATGTGCATGTGCATAATGCACACATGCATAAATATACATAGGAAGTAAACATTAGATCTACTCCTCATCCATCTGCATGCTTAACTATTGGGCTATGAAGTTAGACCCTCATTAGTTGAAATAATCTTATTTTATGTATTTTAAAATACAAAGCATTATTTTCTTCACAGTTTGCTTTCATATTTTCAAATACTGACTTTGTCATTATAATTTCATAATCTGCATATTTACCTTTTTTATAACTTTTTTTCTGGCTTTTTTTTTCCCCCAAATACTCTTTCTTTCTGCTATATAGATGAACTTTCCTACATAATTGTTATCAGCAATTCTTTTGAATTAGTACAGATAGGTGATAACATCCAGTAAATTCTGGTGGAAACTGTAGATGTGTAATTTTAGTTATTGCATGCTTGTTTTATAATGATAAAGACTGTTAAGTTGGAGAGGTCAAAAAAAAAAATCACACAGTACATTAAGGAAAAAACTACAGTTACATTTACAGTCTTTGTTTCAATGCTGATTATGTCAAATGACTCCAACGTACAAACTCGAGCTACTATCTTTGAATAATCAAGGTTTTGTTTTTTAAATAAAATTATAGACAAGCTCTTAATGACTCACAGACCAAATATATAAAACATTATTTTCTGCCTATTCCTTCTCAAGTGATTTGTAGCCAGTTTCATACTATTTATACAATCATCATAACTCATCCTATCTATGCCTTTTCTGTTATACTTCATTTGCTTAATCTCCATTTTTTTTCCCTCACTTTCTTCCTCATTTTTGTTTCCTGACTTTTTAAATACCTGACAAACAAATGCTTGTGCAATTGTATCCTGGGTTCAGCAGTAGCAGTCATTTTTCTCCTTCTTAGTAGCTGGTGCAGTGCTGTTTTTGACTTTCAGCCTGGGAACAGAACTGAAAGTCAAAAGCACAACACTGCACCAGCTACTAAGAAGGAGAAAAATGACTGCTACTGCTGAGAGTATTCGTAGCCCCCATACAGGTTGCTGTAGGGCCTCCCGCCATACTCTTAGGGCTGGCTCTGCTCATGGATGCTGTAACTCATCTGGAAGAGCAGTGGCAGGTGGGGAGTTTGACTGCGGCAATGCACCTGTCAAAGTGTAACGCGAGTGTCCCAAGGCGAGCTCAGGGAAGATGCAAAACTCCCATAGAGCAGAAGAGCAAAAGCCCACTTGCTGGGGTCCATGGTTAAAGCCTCTTTGGTATGGAGGATGCTGGCTGAAGTATAAATATGGGGAGGCCTGGCAGATTAACTACATCACACTCCCACAAACTTGCCAAGGCAAGCGCCATAAGCTTACCACGGTGGAAGCAACCACCAGGTGGCTGGAAACATGCTCTGTGTCCCACGCCACTACTCAAAACACTATCCTGGGCCTTGAGAAACAGATTTTGTGGCTACACGGCACCCCAGAGAGAATTGAGTCAAACAATGGGATTCATTTCCAGAGCAACCTTAGAGACACTTGGGCCAAAGAGCATGGCATTGAGTGGATATGTAACATCCCCTACTATGCACCATCCTCTGGGAAAATCGAAAGGGTACAATGGGCTGTTAAAAACTACACTGACAGCAATGGGTGAGGGAATTTTCAAACACTGGGATACAGATTTACCAAAAGCCAGCTGGTTGGTCAACACCAGAGGATTTGCCAAGAGGGCTGGTCCAGCCCAATCAGAACTTCTACATACTGTAGAAGGGGATAAAGTTCCTGTGGTGCACATAAAGAGTTTGCTGGGGAAGACAGTCTGTGTTATTCCTGCTTTACATAAAGGAAAACCCACTCGTGGGGTTGCTTTTGCTCAGGGACCCAGACATACTTGGTGGGTAATGCAGGAAGATGGGGAATTCCAATGTATACCTCAAGGGGATTTGATTTTAGGGAAAAACAACCAATGAACTCAATTATATGTTGTTACCTGCTATGTAGAACTTTTATAGCCCAAGAACTAGATATCTTCAGGTCACCAGTGGCCAGCCCTGACTTCCCTCTGACCATCCCAACAAAGAATGAACTTTGATGAAACCAGATGAGTTCTGCGGTATCATCAGCAGGCAACAATCCAGCACTGCACAGAGCCTCTCATGCTCTGAAAGACTGTTACAAGAGATGGAGCCCAACATCATGGACTGGATGAACTCAGCAGCTTTATAAGGATGCACTAAGGAATGATCTCTCTCTCTCTCTCTGTGTGGATGTATATATATGTGTGTGTGTATATATATATATATGAGACAAGAGTGATGGTATATTGAAAAACGTGAGATCTGAGCACGACGTGAATGGTATGGAATAAGGGGTGGATACTGTCTTGGGTTCAGCAGTAGCAGTCGTTTTTCTCCTTCTTAGTAGACGGTGCGGTGCTGTGGTTTTGACTTTCAGACTTGGAGCAATGCTGGTAGTACTGATGTTTTTAGTTGCTGCTCAGTAATGTTTTCTCTGACCAAGGACTTTCTGAGTCTCATGCTCTGCTAGGGAGGAGGGGAAGCTGGGAGGAAACAGATACAGGGCACCTGACCCAAACTAGCCAAAGAGGTATTCCATACCACAGCACATCATGCCCACTGTATAAACTGGGGGCAGTTACCCGTAAATGCTAGATCACTGCTCGGGTCAGGCTGGGTATTAGTCAGCGGGTGGTGATCGGTTGTATTCTCTTCCTTTGTTATTTCCTTTATCATTATTATTATTGATGGTAGCAGCAGTGGTTTGTGTTATAACTTAGTTACTGGGCTGTTCTTATCTCAACCCATGGCAATTACATTCTTTTGATTCTCCTCCCCATCCCTCTAGGAGGAGGGGAAGGGAGTGTGTGAATGGCTGTGTGGTTCGGGGTTGCCAGATGGGCTTAAATCATGACAAATTATATGCAAAGATTAGTAACCCACTGATTCTGCTGAAGGAGGATAGTATTGATTAGGAACTAAGTGTGGGTGTTTGTTTTCAATTTTTTAAGATATGCCAAAGCTTGTGGCAACTGCATGCTCTGAAATTACTCCATTCAAGATGACAATTTCTGCATTGAAAAATCATGTATATTCCTTTCTCATACCACAGATGAGGATCACAACTTTCAATAAGAAAGGCATAGCCTAACGTTTCTCTTTAGAAGAAGACATTTTAATTAGTATTGCCTTTGTCTTTCTTCCTTTTTTTTTTTTTTTTTCTCCCCTCCTACTCACAGGCTTTGGCAGAAAGGAAGAAAAACTATGTAGTAAAAAATTATCTGTAGTGGAAAAACAAGCAAACTTCAGGAATGCCAAAAAAATTAATGCAATAATAGCTTTCAATAAAAATACCAGACAGAAAGCAAGCTTAGTTAAAAGCATGGCTATAAAGAAAGTATACTCTTACACACCGTAAAAATGAAAACTACTTAGTTCTAGAAATTAACTAAAACCCAATTTATATTATGAAGTAGATTAAATGCAGACACAGGACAGAAATAAAAGAGGAAGTAATTTCACGTTAAGAGTTTTAAAAATATTTCAGATGTGCAAGCTTTTCAATGTTTCATATCAAATTTCTTTCATTGATGGTTAAAGTCTAGTACCAGAAATATTTATTGGATCAATTTGGTCTTTAATGCCATGCCATATCCATCTTATACAATAGAGATGATTTATACTCTATGTGATCAGGTCTTAAACCCTCACAGATTTCTATAATAACTTTCAATCAGCCATTTTTATTTTTAGATTTTAATGACTTTTTCTCTTAATCACAGTCGCAAACACCAAACACAAGGAAATTTGAAATAACAAAAAATAAAAAAAAAAACCAAACTAAGCTTTCAGGTTATGAAACACTTTAAGACATAAGCAGATGGGGAAAAAATCACAACCAACCAAAAAAAATAGAAAAACAAAGTCCCAAACCACAGCAACAAAAAAACCTAAAACAAAACCCAAACAAACTACCTCCTTGCTTTTTCCTTGAGAAAAATTCAAAGGATAAAAACGATTGCATTTGAGTACTGGTACCTTACAACCAGTGCCCATATCAGCATCTGTCAGTACTGGCAAATGGGGACATGGGCAGAATCCTTAAATGAAGCTTTATCTGCACTGCAGATATCACTTTTTTTGTACAGTGGGACACATGTAACACAGTTCCAACAGTCTCAGAGAATTATGCTGAACTGAGCACAGTGCTGCCACAATGTTAGTCGTTATTTCCTTTTCAACACTGAATATTTGAGCAAGATATAGGCACAGGAAGTGTGTTACGATAATGGGTGTGAATCTGCCAAAAATAAAACACTTTTTTTCCACTTGGACTGTCTGAGACAAAAATAAAGGATGTCAGGAAAGTCATTCTCCAAAACATAAAATCCAGTAACTTTCTGGCATACAGTGAATCCTAGCATCTGGCCCATACGGCTATTCATCTGCATTTACTGCCTCTCTTTCAGTCACATTGTTATTGTGTTTCATTCTGTCAAATTTGCAAAAAGACTACATAGAAAGAAAGGTTTTCTTACATATTTGTCTTATAGTCCTCTTAACCTTTTGTAGGTTGTTATTTTTTTTCATTGGTTATGAAACACAGCTAATGATGGTCAATATATTTTGATTTTAGGGAAAAATGCATCAGCTTAACTGTATCAGCATGGATGAGATTTTGTTTTTCTACATTTCTAACTGTCCATCTGTACGAGCAATTTTTGACGGTGAACACTTACTGATGAACTTGCTTTTTAGACAGAAATTGTAAATCTTGACGATCATACACAAGTGGAAGACGGATGACAAAGTGAGAAGCTGGGGGAAGAAAATTTGTTTCCTCAAATAAAGAGAATAACTTATATTTCTATTCTACTGCAAAACAATCTACCCAAAAGTTTTTCATTTTCAGAGCTCTTAAATTTGTGTATTAAAAGAAACTTATATAAAAGAGGATTTAAACCTGAAGCAGCCACTTTCAACACAGTTCCTAAAGATCCATCATCTGCTTGTATACCTTTGTCCAGTTTGTTTACTTGTGATCCAAGAGCCTAAATACTATTATTTATTCTTGAAACTGCTGCCTCTAGGAAGGTTTTCTGCAACTTGCAAATAACCTCTGCATAATGAACTGCTTCCTACACATTCTGATTTTTTGCATTGCAATATAATATATTAATTTAAGAACAAGTGTTTCAAATGTTAATTCCTTTAGCAGATAAACAGCAATTTTGAACCAGATAGCTTTTATGTTTGATGCTAACTGTTTTAAATTGAGCCTTAATAGAGCACTTTGGGAATGCAACAAGGCACTTCCCCATGTAGTTAGCAAAACCAGTGCCTTAAGGCACAACTGGTTTCAGTTGTCAGGTGTCAGAAGATGTTTATCAGCATCATCTCACACAGTTACTTTCTGGCCTCAGCTCTAGCACTGCTTCATATTAACATCCACAATTTGTCATTTCTATTATTATTTACGGTTTTCCCTCCCCTCTATAAAAGTTCATTGTACAGCCGAATGAGTAAACATGTAACTGAGAAAGAAAAAAAATTACTGTCCAAAAATATATTGACAAAAATATAAATATATTTTTCCTCAGAGAAAACTACTTCAGAGAAAAATAACAAAAATAATTTCTATTAAAAGAGTACCACATGATGCATCCATGCAGTATACTCAGAGATTAAGCTGGTACCATGAATTTCCTGTAGGAAAGGTTAGTTCTTATCTGCAATCGACTTTCATATTTCAGAAATACCAATGGTAGGTTTTAATGTATTATATATAGAGTCTTACCTTAGCAGCCCTGTGTAGAAGAACTTGGGGTGCTGGTCGATAAGAAAATGAACATGAGCAGGCAGTGTGCGCTTGCAGCCCAGAAAGCCAACCATATCCTGGGCTGCATCAAAAGCAGTGTGACCAGTACGTCGACAGAGGTGATCCTGCCCCTCTACTCTGCTCTCGTGAGACCTCACTTGGAGTATTGTGTGCAGTTCTGGTGTCCTCAGCATAAAAAGGACATGGAACTGTTGGAACAAGTCCAGAGAAGGGCCATGAGGGTGGTCAGCAGACTGGAGCACCTCCCGTATGAAGACAGGCTGAGAAAGCTGGGGCTGTTCAGGCTGGAGAAGAGAAGGCTGCTTGGAGACCTCATAGTAGCCTTCCAGTATCTGAAGGGCACCTATAGGGGTGCTGTGGTGGGCCTCTTCATTAGGGACTGTAGTGACAGGACAAGGGGTAATGGGTTAAAACTTAAACAGCGGAAGTTTAGACTAGATATAAGGAGGAAGTTCTTTACTGTGAGGGTGGTGAGGCACTGGAAGAGGTTGCCAAAAGAAGTGGTAAGTGCTCCATCCCTGGCAGTGTTCAAGGCCAGGTTGGACAGAGCCTTGGGTGATATGGTTTAGTGTGAGGTGTCTCTGCCCATGGCAGGGGGGGTTGGAACTTGGTGATCTTAAGTTCCTTTCCAACCCTAACTATTTTGTGATTCTATTTTATTCTATGATTGCACTTCCTAATGTGGTGTCACGGAGCACATTAATTCGGGAAGCAGCAAAGGAAGGCTGCACTGCAAGTGAGGAGCCAGGAGTAACAATTTTGGCATGGTAGTGACTCCATGAACAAGAAACACCATCCCACAATATGAGCAGAGGTTTTGGTGGCAGTGACCAGTTAACAACCCTAAGGTTGCCAACCATGTCCATGCAGGTCTGAGATCAGGCCAGGAAGCCAAGTCAGTGATGCCAGGTCAGAGACAGCAAGGTGCAGTGTTGGGCAGAGGCACAGCTGCAACAAAATTCACATGGGCCTGAACTTAAATGCAGCAACCAGGCAAAGGAAACGGAGACCCCACAGATCCTTCTCACAGCTTACCTATTCTCACAGCTGTCTGATATCAGGTTACACAGTTAAGCAAGATCAGAGCTGATATTGAATATAGGTATCCAAGCAGTCAGTTAGAGGAAGAAGTTACAAAGTCTCTTGGTTCATTCAGGGCCTTGAACAGTGTCTTCTAATTGCAAAATCTGTTTAGTGATGTATAATATTGTTTTGGGAAAATACATAGGTAGTCTTAGTATCAGGAAGAGTGTCAGCATAGTGAGCTTACTGGGACACAAGTTCAAAATCAACAAGTTAAAAGTTTGGAAGATAGCAGAAGACATCAGAACTGGTAGCTGATTAGCTACAATGCGAAAAGAAAGGGAAATTGTTGTTTTAAATCCTGATATGCGGGAAAATTAGAAATAGAAATTAACTTAATTAAAACATATAACAAATATATTTTGGAGAATTAGATGCTTCTGTGTAGATTAGATTCTGTGTAACAGTATTTCTAGGAAAGGTGATTTCTAAAGAAACCGTGATCACCAAAAGAAAGCAAAATGTTTGTTGCAGTACTGAGTTGTCTCCATCTCTGTCATAATTGAGTCTGTCAAAAGACAATTATGTTTCTCCTGACAGCACCCCAGTAAAAAATGTTATTCTATACATTATGAAAATACCCAAACCATGTGCATGGGAAGACTTTTTTTTGTTTAGTGCTAGAAAAGAAATCGGGGCAGAAGCAGACACAGTCTAGTCCCCCAGATTTCAGGCACTTTGAGCACTTCAGGACTTCGGAGGAAGCAGCACTGACAATTAACTCACTACAATTTTGTCAGAAAATACCATCTATTATTGTAAGATTATTGCAAATAAAATAGACTAGGGAAATAAGTATTTTCTTTGTTTCACCTCTTTGCTCCCTTCCTGAATTCCTGCATTCCCAATGTGGGGGCTATTAGACAAAATTCATGTGATAAGACATACACAGCTGCAGTAAAATTTGTCACCCAGATATGTAGACAAAACCAGGCATTCCTTATCAGTGTTATTCATCAAAAGCTATCAGCAATGTCCAGGTCAGGTGATCATGCCCTCACAATGCCCATTCCTGTTGATTGACTCTAAAGAGTCTAGTGTAGATGTAGATCTCTAAAGTTAACCGGTAAATGTCATGGTGAATTTCTCCATTTATTTCTGTTCTTCTAAGAAACACGGGGCAGAAAACATGTTCATACAGCCATAAAAAGTGCAAATAGTTTTAATAGAGCTGTACTTTTAAAACAGTTCACGAAAAACAGCAACCAGATTGTGTGAGGTATTTGGCAAGCTCGATGCCTGTGTATTATGAAAAGCCAGATTCTTTTTAATTGCTAAAACAAAAAATAATTTCTTCTGAAAATCTGGTCTATTGTATGTGCATGTTGATATAGATATTTAAACCTTGATCTAAAAACTTAGGCAGTGGCAATGGTTGAATGCAATTCTATATAAGTGTTCTCACTATTTTCATACATTTTAGGGCCAAGGAGGACAATATATGACCTACCAATTTTTGCTTCATATGTAATGCCAAGAAATTAATCCAGCAATTTAATACTGATCCCATAAATTCCATTTGGGCTATAGCAGAGCTTTTAGTTATGCTTTACAATGCTCCAGCAGTACCATTGTTTCCAATATAAAAGCAAGGCAGATAATACTAGATCATGAATCACAGTGACTTAGGAGCTTGAGATGCTGCTATAGAACTGACACTGTTCAAAGGACTGTTTTATGCCAAAGGAAGAAGACTCAACTGACCTAAGGGAATCTGAAACAACTTCTTGACTGTGAAAAGGGAATCTTTTAGAACTGGTCTAGAGGCTATTAACATTATGAAGTGAGAAAACAGACATTTAATTTCTCTTAGAGGAATGTTACATTTCGGAACAGAATTTGACTGCTGTGCAAGTAAGAAAAGCAATGTAGTTTTTCCTCTTATTATGCAATAGGGACCCAATCCTGACCAATACATTTAATGGCATTTTGTAATTTGTTCTGGGACACCAAAGGCAGATCTTAGTTAAAAATCCATATTAACACATATTATACTTCTGAAAGGGCACATTCATCTGAAAATATTAAACCTTTTTCAGCGCTCCAGGTTGAAGGAGCTGTCAGAAAGTTACAAAGGTTATTATAACAGAAATGTTACCTTCTGTAAAATTTTTAGATTTGCAGTGAAACTGCTAGTTAAATAAGCTGCAAAAGGAGAGCAGAGACCCATTAATGGGTACAGGGGTCATGCTAGCATCCTGCAAGGGAACATGTCAATGATTTAGCAATTAAAGCAGAAACAGTAGTTCAAACCAGGTAGATAATTTCTCCATTAGAGAAACTGATGGAGTGAAGCATAGATGAATTTTGGGCTGGGAAATCTCAAAATTCTTGTAAAGGGAAATGATCCGGAAAATTTTAGCCTGAATTTTAATGTGACATATTGCCACTAGCAACTTGCAAAGAATTTTTGCCAACTTGTACAATGCAAGACCACAAGATTCAGATAACACTGAAAAAGTTCAACAAGAAAACAGTAGTAACATTTTTTTTCAAATAAAACCTGCAAGTTTAAAAATAAATCCTCACTACAGTCCCTGAATTCTACTTTTGCTGTATAGAGTTATATGGGTAATAGATATAACAACTTTCATACAGCATGATATGAATAAGCAAAATTTTAGAGGCATCACCATATTTTAAAAAATTAGTCCTCCCAGTAGGCAAAACCTCTAGATTATATTGTGCAGGATACTTTGAGAAAACTGACCATTATCTCCCACTCCACCATCAACCTCAACTCCAAAGATATCGTTTGCATACTGTTCACATTGGTCCATAATACATCTCTGCGAATTTGTCACTGTCACAAAATAATCAATGTCATATATTTCCTTCACCATTTTTAAAACACTTGTGATTACCTTAACCTCTCCCTCTTCGCCCTGTGGTTATAGTTGAATGTGTAAAAGCCTTGCATAAGCTAGCTTCAAACTACCATTCTAAACATTATTGTCTCATATGAATATTTAAAAAGCAAAACTAACTTAACTTCTGTGCTTTCTACTTGGCCTCAGTTCTTGAAGCTACAGATCTTTTAGCTGCATTATATACAAATACTAAAACATCTCATATACCTGCAAAGCAAATCCTGACATAGAAATGTTTAAAAAAGAAATATTGCAGTGAAATTAAAATTGAGTAAAAATCCTTGGAATAGTTTGTGATAATGGGGATATTGTAATAACACCTAACTAGAAGAACTCTGGATGGCTGAAATTTGGAAAGGTAAGCCTAAAGAGTTTAAGAGAGGGAAATCCTCAGTCAGAGTCCCAAAGCCACCCCAGTTTCTAACTTCATTTTTACTTTGCAGCCATGTAATGAACACTGTTAAAAAATAATGCTTTTAATGTCAGATTTAAGGGGTCTTTTGAACACATATATTAAAAACTAAAATCAAGTAGTTTTCCAATGGTTGTGCTCCTTAGGGTAAACTTCAGTTCATTCAAGAGATATATAGTTAAGGGCGGGGTGAAAGTAGCACCTCTTTGTTCTGAGATGGAAATAGAGTTCTTGATACTTGTTTCCACTCCTCTGAAACAGAAATAGAGATCTCAGAATATTTTGCCTTAAAAAAATTAAAAGAATTAAAAAAAAAGTCACTTGCATTTTATATTGTAGAAAGAAGATATTTATGAGGTATTTAAGACATGTAAAAATTACTGTTGGGTAATGTCTTATTGTTCCGTGTGTGTGTGCCTTAATTAACTGTGAAAAGAATACATTTTGTTGTAAGGATCCACCTAGATATAGAAGGTCCGTGTTTTCAGCTCTCATGCACTTCATTTAGTGCAGGAAATTTAAGGTATGTTTCCTGTATCTCAGCTACAGAGTTAGGCTTTCTCACTCAATGAATAATTGCCTACCTCAACTGACAAAGATCCAAGGAAAAGGTGCTACTCCAGTTGAATCACAGTGCATAGCTAATATCAATCTCTTTCAAGCCAGCTCACATTCAGGAAAGGACTAAATATTAAAACAAATTTCCATGCTTGATACTGTTCTTAGATCTGCCTTTTCAAAAGGTTGGCCTAGTAACATGTTCATGTATAAAGTGCTTGTCAGCTGTGTCAGTGTCCGTCACCAAGACAGATCTGTAGTTCAAAGCTTCCTGCTTTCCAAGAGAAACAGAAATCAAATATAGTATAGTCAAACCCAAGGTTGACGAAATAATTCAGAATTATAGTAGCTTGCAGCTGAGAGAAAAGTAAGTGTACCCATACATAGGCTAAGAGAACAGCTGCTATTACCAGCAAATTAGGATGTTAAAGCCCAAAACAATGAAAAAATTGATTTAAAGCAAGACTAAAGCAGTGGAATGTGATTCCTAAAACAGGCTTATGTTCATTAGAGATTCACTTTGCTTTACTTTTCTGCTATTAGGGAAATAATGTGTCAGGTATGGGAAGATAACTTATATGCCAGTTAGATATGAAAAGCTTAAATGCTGCAGGAACATTGGCCAGAAAACAGTAAATGAAGCTGAGTATTGATGAACTACAGAGGTGATAAGAACAAGTGTTGTTTATTGGTTTATCTATCTGACTATATGGCAAGGGAGATATCAATATAGTTAGTTGGGGTTAAATTGCAGGCTTGCTATCTAGTATAACTTGAACAGCTTGTGCAGAGATTAGCACAACCTATCTTAACTAAATTAGTGTTTAAAAGTCAAAGGAGATAGAACTAATTTTCTCAACAATTATTGTATGTCATGATACCACATGAAGAGAAACCTTCCTTAGATATTACCGTTCTTGTTTATTAAAAAAAAACCCCACCATACACTTCTAGTTGTGCGTTCACGTGTATATATAAACAAACATTGAAAGGCATTGCAGACCAAAAAAAATGAAAACATGTTTAAAAGAAAATATAAAAGAAAACATTTTCTACATCATTATTTGTATATATTCAGCCAAAGAAACAAGTTTGTTGTTTGGGTTTTTGTTGTTCTTTTTTGACAAATTTATTTAAACATTTCTTTTTTAATTGAAAATAGAAAAGTATAATTTCCTTCTAGCTAGAAATGGCAATTGTACAACATACAAGAAAAAGGAGCTTCAATTCATTCACTAGGTTAGTCACCTAGCTGTTCTAATTCTGCACTGATGAGTAAAGAACGTGATCTCTATTCACAATGCCTAGGTTAGTGTCTTCATCCTTTAGATTCACCTGACTGAGAATAAAAGAAATGACACAGTTTTGTCGAATTTGCATAATGCTCTTAGTTTTTAAAGGACCTATTACTGTAACGATTATAATATAAACTGTGCACTATATAGTACTTTCTATTTAAAACAATGCATAAAGGCTGGCCTATGACAATGTGACTTGAAAGTCAAATGGGTTCAAAATTTAAAATGCTATTATGATCACTACTGCTGTATTTTTTACAGAACCTGTGAAGGACAAAGCACAGGAAGACATTCCTTTGAAAGTCTTGTCAGGAGTATGTATGGTATATAGGGAGGATGATCCTTTGTGGTACACAAATACTGAGCAATAGCCTGCACTGAGAAATGCTTATTTAAAGACAGGTGTCTATGAAGTAAGCAACTACATATTTTTTCTTATATGGTGCTAAGGAGGTTGGTACCTGCATACAAAACACATCTCCGCTGTCATCAAAATCAGTGATTAGAATTTTTTTCTAGGCAATGAGAACAGAATAGTACAGAGCTGCTTACAAAATTAGGAAAATTAAATGGTGATATAATCATAGTAGTTGTCTGCTTTTATCACTTCAGGGAGGAGGTAAGGGATGAACATTACTCATCATTACAGATACATGAAGCACGGACTTTAAAAACCAACATGAGCTGAAGCATCAGGTTTTTGTCAAATGCTAAGTTCCTTTTCTACCCAAAGGAACATAAACAAACAAATCAACAGGATGCATCCCAGTTTTCCTTCTCTGTGACTACAGTTTTATCTGGAGGAAAAATTTGACAGGAAAAGGCACAGTCTAATAAAAAAATGCAGTGTACTAAATGTCAATGGCAGGAAGTATTCTTCATCTTAAATGGATGAGTACAAAGATAAGAATGGCTACTACTATTTGACAATATCTATTCTAGGGATGGCCATATTTTTTTTTCCCAGCTTAGCACTTGCAGAAGCCTTTTCTTATTCCAAGGTGGTTTGTTTGTTGTTTTTTTCTTTTCTTCCAAGAACATCTGACATCAGTCCACATTACTAAAATACATCTTTATATTCTGAAATGGTAAGATTTTGTGAGGGAGAGAATAGTCCCTAAGTGATAAAACATTTCTCATTTCATACTATTTTCCTTGTTTCTAACTTCAGAATATGAAATGGAATTAATATTACTAGATTAAAAAAATATTTTTAGTCTTTTGTCTTTAGCTCATATTTATGAGTATAGTATGTTTTCTGCAATTAATATTTAGAGTGAAGTTAATGACTGTTTAAAGAATAAGATATAGAGTGTTAGCAGCAAGCAGGAATTATTTCAGTGCAGGAGGTAATGAAAAAAAGGGTAACAGCATGGAATGGAAGGATTATCTTCTCTCAAAATACTAAGCGTATAGAAAGTTTCAAGAAGCAACATCTGCCAATTTACAGCAGAGGAAATGTCACATACTTACCTGCTCAAGATTCAAAGACTGAAAAAGCAATTGGATTCTCAGCAATGGAATGCTGGAAAAGATTATAATTTTGGAATCTGAAGTACTTGCAAATAATAAAATTACATACTGATACCCCAAACTCTTACTGCAGTGGAGAGAAAAATGAAGTCCACAGTCTAAATCAACTGCAGACAGTGATCACAGTTTAGCTTCAGTAAAAATACTGCTTACTTTATAAATAACAGCTTCTGCACGTCCCATTAGTACACAAAAAGGGAAAAAAACTTCCTGCAGGAATGGGTTTGTTCAGTTAATTTTTTTTTCATTTGCAGCTATTACAATCTGCTTCTCAGGGTAGAGGTCATTAGTGTGTTTTTCTTTCTTACGATTGCCTGGTAAATACTATCCTCTGACAACTGCAATGGGAGCTATAAAAGACATTAGCCATGCCTTTAGAAATTTACAGGGTAAATGGACAAAAAGCAAGGGATCAATAAGAAATGCAGAAAATGGCACTAATTGGTGGTTTGGTTTTAATGGGATTGTGACAGCTTTCCTTAGACTAATTTAGCAATTATATGCCTCCAGGAAAAGAAAATATTCAGAAAGGTTAACAGTGAAGAACACTTGGAGTTCCATGGCTTTGTATTGTTGCAGTTCATGTAAGAGGCATATTGGATTAGCTGGAGGTTGCTGTGCGTTCCTGTCCTACAGATCTAAGAAAAACTTTCAGAATTATAAAGAAATATGGAGAAGATATAGGTATTATATGACAAAGAAAATAAAAAGGCAATACCAGTATTTTTATAACAAAGAGGGCAATTTGAGAAGGTGGCAAGAGCCTTTGAGACATAGTCATAACAAAAAATGACTATGTCTCAAAAAATTGACTATGACTAGTCTGAAAAACTTATGCAGACATGTAACAGTAAATAGATTTTATTTCAGGATTAAAAAAAATGTATTTTTAATTTCTTATTTTGTTTTCTTTTTATCAATGATAAATTATGCCATAGAAAAATCTTAAACAGTTGATATTATTTTGTAAATTTCAAATTTAATTCTCTCCTGCATTCACTAAAAGCCTTTAATACTTTCTATGTGAATGAGTGTTGAACTAGATCTTTTTTCCAAACCACTGTGAGTATTCATGATCATCTACTTCTGTTGCATACATGGTCACATAGTTCACATGTGTGCCTCACTCTAAAGCTCATAGAATGAATTTTCTTTTTTACACTTGGGAACATATTCAGGGATTTCTGTTCCTGTGAACTTTCTTGAATTTTCCCATTCAAACACACATTCAAAAATTAAGATTAAAAATCTTAAATTTGTACAGCATGTTTCCTGTAAGTATATCATCAAGGAAAACATGATTTTGAACGCTGAGATTTCATACTGGAGGTCTCTGACTGAAGGAAATGTTTTATAAGGGTTCACTTGTCACAATATTTTACCTTGTGCAGTTGTGGAAGCACTGATACCATTTTTCAAATAAAGGAGTGTAATTGAGCAATCATTTCAACAGTTCTTAAAGAAGAATTTCTAGGCTAATCTTTAAAGAGACCAAGGTTTATAAAAGCCACTGATTATATCTATCTTAGTAAACATTGTATTGCAATACAATTTGGTCTGAAAAATGTAAAAGTTGGTGTTGAGCATTTCAACCTTAAATACATTTCAGCAGATTTTACTGTCACACAACTTCCAGATGCAGTTCTAGTTCCTTGTTGAAGCACACTATGTGTGTTCCTGGAGTTAATCTGGCAGTTAAAATTAATCTGAAATGTATCTAGTCTGTGTGTTCCAAACCAACTTCATGAAGTATATTAAAGTAGATTACTGAGGATTATAAAATATTTGCTTTCAAAAAATATATGATTTAAAGTATTTTTTTATTAAACTGGATGAATTATATGCCTCACAACATCTTACAGAATAAGCAAGGGATGAGTTTTTGTAATAAATCTTATAAATTGTAATGTGTATAGTGATTTGCACAAAACATGCAACTTCAACACTGTAAGAATTTTTTTTAAACTTATTGTAATATTAATTAATCAGAAACATATCAAGAAGGCATCACAATGCACAGGCTGAAGGAAAGAGATTGTGAATGTAATTTGTAATTTTGTAATTTGTAATTTTGAATGTAATTTGTAATTCAGCATCAAACTTTCCTCACATATTTTGTTGCTCAGGCTGTAAGTGCAAACCAGACTTTTTAACACATGAAAGCAATATTTTCCTTAAACATCTCATCAAAAGAAACCATCTTTACTCCACAAAAAAAAAAAAAAAAAAGAAACAAATCAACCTGAAGTGGATACCCAGTGTAGAAAATTGAAGCTCAAAAATTGCAAGTTTAAAAATGTTATAAGTAATAACATTTTTAAATAGGGTCGTATAACAAAAAATGGTACTACTTTAATTCTCATTGTTGAAGAGCACAAATTTTATTCTACATTTTCATTTAAGGAAAATAAGTAGATGTTCTCTGAACATGTACATATTTAAAGTTTCTGACTCATATGCTTATGTTCAGCTATTGCTGTCAAGAAAGGATCTGGACATAATGGAGCAAGATAGAAGCCTGAACACATTATGTATATACATATTCTTGCCTGTGACCTTGTCACAGGGCACAAACCTTGTACTGAACCGTGCAAACAAGGCAGGTTCCGTTTCTGTTCTTTCAATAAATCTATCCTTGGTTTTGAATCATCTGTAGGATGCATACGCATCTTAATGTGAACAATATTATAAATCTTTATAAAATATATGTAAACGTATCAAAAAAACCCTAAACAACCCTTACTCTGCTTTGATATGATTTTACAGGCAAACCTGCTGTCCACAGGCTTGCTGCTTTTAAAGTAGTGATTATACCTGAAACTCATTCTCACGATTTCTTTAAACGTGTTTTTGAGTTGAAACAGAATGGCTTACCTATTCTACTGCTCCAATGATTTGCAATTCTAATTTAAATTGAATTTGCTTTGCATATATTCAATATTTGGGAAAGTGGAGGAGTAACCACTATTAAGAGCCAGATATTGGGCAGGTTTTTATTGTGCCAGGTGTTCACACAGCTTTCCCAATGTTTCTCAGTCATCATATAAATATTTTGCAGTTCTAGTCTTGGCTTATCAAGCAGAAGCTGCCAATGGTATTGAGTTATGCTAATCCACAAAGCCAAAATGAACATACAATTTTTGTTTTAATTATTACTGTTTATTTCAGTTTTAGATGAAGATTGATTTTTAGATATATCTGTGGCATTAATTTCTGTCTATAACTATATCTTGTCACATATTACCATTTATGATTATTTTACCTTAAAAACATACATAAAGGCAGCACCAAATCTTTCTAACAGCACCAAATCTTTCTAAACCACATAAAGCACTGACTCAGAAACAGTGCTCCTGACACTTGAAAACGTCAATTAAATTGATTCAGAAACAAGCCAGATTATAAAAACATTTAAAAAATTCTTCAAAAATAATTTAGAATTTGAAATAATAAAGATTGCCAAAATATTTTTATTTTTAAATATATATATCTTTTTCATTGCAAATGGTATTTTCATTTTAATATGATATGAAATTACAGTTTCAGCTTTGACTAGCAGTAAAATTTCAGAACTACAGGTGGTAAGGACAGCTTTATAATATTTCCAGTCAAATGAAAAGCTAGCAGCACAAATCTTTGCAGAAAACCTGTTCTCTTGCAATTTTTCAGCCCAATTTTCCCGAGTCAGAAAGTTCAAATTTATTAGAACACCTACAGTTCTGAGTTTTTATTTGTAACCAGCTCTCCTCTTCTGAGACTTAGAAGTTTTGCCCATATATGAAAGTCACAAAATTCTTAAGTCTTCATCGTACTTAATCTCATGCATAAATGTTGTATTGTGTGTCATAACTGCAAAACCCAAAACCAAATGACGTGTCTAAAAGAAGGGCTTATTCAGACTTGCAGATATGCTTTTGGTAAGGTTTGTAGGTGTAGTCTATTGACAGATGTGAAATATCTTTGAGAAGCATTTGCCCTACATGGCATAAAACAGGCACAGACTATACCAGGAAACGGAAAGGAATTAATTAAAAACTTAAAGTTTGAGGAAAACTTTCTTCCATAATTTGGAATACATATAATACATATAATAATTTAATTTTATTGCTACTAGTGCTAATTAAAGAATATTGTGGTTTAGCTACTTGCACATTTGTACACTAGCATATTGTATTTTTTTTTCTGCTAGCTTTGTCCTGAATTTATTCCTTTCATTAAGCAAATACCTCTTATTGGAAATACTGTATGAGTGATAATTTTTCCTAGCTAGAGCACCCTGTATATGACTAAATATATGGGTTTCTAAATAAGTAAAAGTTGCAAAATATATTTATTTAAGTAGGAAACCCCCATTATTTTTGTCCATTTGTACTCAGAAGATTTAGAAATATGGGTTATTTAGCCCCAGAAAATTAGATAGGAAACTAAAATAATTTAGAATTAAAACCATTATTAATCCGATTTAATAAAATCAACATGAAAGGTTTTAATTTGGGGACATTTTTCCTGTGCAAACAATTAATTAGTATCTCTCAAAATAAATAAAACACACAAACCTTAAAAAAAAAAAGAAAGAAAAGAAACAGAATAAAGTTGGGGGGGTATTATTATTATTATTATTGTCATTATTATTATTATTTGGCTTTAATAGCAGGAAAAGGATGCAAAAATCTGTAATACTTTTTTTTTTTTTTTGAAGAAATTCTATGAGCACAATCTTTCAGATTGACACTTCCTCAGACACTTAGGATGAGGAAATAATATGAGCTCAGTGTGCATGAGTGAACACTCACCTAAGCATATTTCTGTTCCTAACAACTTGTAGCTCTCTTAGAAAATCTCAACCAAATTCAGCAAAGGTGCTTGAAAGAAATGAAGTTTATAAGTTTCATGAAAACAAGCGGCCAAATAGAGTATTGCTTTACTGCAAACTTGGATCCACTTAAGAGACAACATAAATTTACTCTAAAGTAAGCATTAAACAGTGAACATTTACTGGATGCCCTCTGATATGTGTTGCAGTGTTTTATTATTTTATGGTATCAAGTATCAGAGCATCTATTGAGCCTTCAGTCAGTGACAAATATAGGAGTATTAGTGTAATTACCATAACCTGAGTGTTCTAAGCTTGTTGTGGGCCTGACAGTCTGTCAAGTTACCAATACTAGCTTTGGAAACATTGTTTGGAAGACGTTTTAGAGAAATTTTGAATGCTGAGATAAAACAGCTGTGCCACACCCAGCTTTATTTTAGCCAACCAGTATCCTAAGTTGGCAAGGTAGGAAAGGGTTCATGAACATTTCCTAGTCCAAAAGGAACTTAATTGTAATTTTATTAAAATAAACTCTCATATCCCTTTTCCCTGAAGGACTGTTTCTGGAAATTTCAAAATGAAGCCTTCTAGCTTTTAGACATGTAGTGGCTTACATGCTTTTAACATGGTGTGTTCCTGAACGTGACAGTTTTCTTCCCCACCTTGGCCCACCTTAATACCTTTATACATTCTTCTCCTCTCTTACTGAGTATTTTCCTTTTTGAGTACTGTGGTGTGTTGACTCTGGCTGACAGCCAAGTGCCCACCAAGATGCTTTATCCCTGCCCTCCACAGCCGGACAGGAAGAGAAAATAATAACAGGAGTAGCCTGGGTCAAGATAAGGGCAGGGAAATTACTCAACAATTTTAGTGGGGTGCAAAACAGACAACTTTGGGAAATAAATTTAATTTATTGCCAGTTAAATCAGAGTACAATAATGAGAAATAAAACCAAATCTTAAAAACAGTTTCTCCCCACCGGTCCGTTCTTCTGGGGTTCATCTTCACTCCTGATTTCTCTACCTGCTCTCCCTAGCATCCCAAGGGGGTGGGGAATGGGGTTGTGATCAGTTCACCACACATTATCTCTGCCACTCCTTCCTCTTCAGGGGTTCAGACCAGGTGCCCACAATACTGTTATAGCATTGCCTTCCTTGGCTGAACAGGAGAGAAAATGTAACAAAAGGCTTGTGGGTCAAGATAAGGACAGGGAGAGATCACTCACCAATTACTGTGTTGAGCAAAACAGACGTACAGAAATGAGTTTCATTTCAATAGTTTCCCATTTTCCAGGGAATGGGAATTGTGGTCAGTTCATCACATGCTTCTTCCTCTTCAGAGAAGGACTCCCCAGACTCTTCCCCTGCTCCACTATGGTGTCCCTCTCACAGGATTCAGTCCTCCATGAACTTTGCCAATGTGAGTCCTTCCCATGGGCTGCAGTTCTTCATGAGCTGCTCCAGTGAGGGTCCCTTCCATGGGTGTAGTCTTTCAGGAACAGACTGCTCCAGTGTGGGTCCCTTCCATGGGTGCACTCCTTCAGGAACAGACTGCTCCAGCATGCATCCCCCACAGGGTCCCAGCTCCTGCAGCAAATCTGCTCCAATGTGGGTTCCTCTCTCCATGGGGCCACAACTTCTGCCAGGAACCTTCTCCAGCGCAGAATTCCCACAGAGTCACAGCATCTTTTGGGCATCCCCCCTTCTCCAGCATGAGGTCCTCCCTGGGCTGAAGGTGCAATCTGCTCCACCATGGGCCTCTATGGGCTTCAGGGGCACAGCTGCCTCATCATGTGCTGCACCACAGGTTGCCGGGAATATCTGCTCTGGCCCCTGCAGCACCTTCTCCCCTCCTTCTGCACTGACCTGCCTGTCTGAAGGGATGTTTCTCAAATATGTTCTCACTCATCTGTCCAGCTGCTGTGGAGAAGCAAGTTTTTTCACCTCTTCTTAACTATGTTATCCCAGAGGTGCTACCACCATTGCTGGTGGGCTTGGGCTTGGCCAGTGGTGGGTCTGTCTTGGAGCCGGCTGTCATTGGCTCTATTGGACATGGGCATCGCTTCTGGCAGCTTCTCACAGAATCCATCCCTGCAGCTCATCCTCCATGCGCTCCCACCCTCACCTTACCACTCAAACTCAATACAAGTTCCTGTTTTGAGATGATTCCTAACAAAGTAGATTCATAAGCAGAAAGCAAGAATTTTCTGCCTTGTAAGAGAACCACTTTGCTAAACAAAAATCCTAATCCAATTTTTTTTCACTTAGTTTTCTTATGATATTACATTAATCTCAAACTCAGCATCTGATGTTGGAATGGGATCCTGTTTGTGCTACCTTTTCTGAAATTGGGACATAAGACCTCAAAGACATTATAATATGGTCACTTTAGTCTTCAGGATTTCTTCAGCTTCTAGGAGCTTACATTTATTCAGCACCTCTCTTTAGACTTTAGTTTATTGGATATTGTAAGGTAGAAGAGAACCCATAACTTTCTTCTGTAGCAGATGTCATGAAATAGAGCTGAGATAGATATAAACATTAATGGGAGTGTCCCTATGTTTTCATGGGAGGGAATTATTTAATCTTTTCAAAGGGGGTATCTCCTGATGTCCTCTAAGGTCCCTCAGGAGAAAGATCTTTATTCAGCCAAAGCTATTGTTTGATTTTAGGATATGTTTCAACATAATTCAGTGAACATAAGCCATATTTTTTATTGTATTTGCTCTTTTCTAATTGAAGATCCTTTATATACTGAATGTTCTGGTCATGCGTACCTCCGTCTTGGCTCCTGCTGACTAGAGTGGGAACTGGGAACAATAAGCCCTTTCTTAAGTTTGAGCTTCTGTTAAAATTGTGATTACTAAAACTATTTCTATTGCATGAGGGTGATGGTACACATAAACTGGTGTCAGCCCCCACAGCTCAAACTTATGCTAACTGTTAATTTAACAGCCAAAACTTTGTCTGTTTTCTTACACTTTGAGACTCATGACATATGGCAATACTGAGATAGATAGTTAAAAACATTGCAGTATTTATGGAAAGTCAGGTGTTTTACTTAAAAAAAAAAAATATCCAGTTTCTTCCAGCATGAGAATATCTGTGATTCCACACTGAAAAGTACCAAGGGTTTTAATAGTGATGCCTTAAGGATATGTAGCATGTAACCAGACTTACAAGTCTGTGTATAATGATATGTGTACTGCATCTCATATAATGTCTATGAGAGGTGAACTACAGAATAATCATGGACTCTGTTTTAGCATAAATCAGAGAAGGTGGATAAGACTCCCTTGTTTGCTTGTTAAGCTAATGTTTATTTTCACACAATACCGTATGGGACACTTTATACTGGGGATTCTCTTCTTTCTGTTGTAGGGAATGAACTGATGCTATAGCTCTTCTCCTTACGTATCAATATACATTCCATTTTAATCTACATTTGAAGAGCAGCACAACCTTCTTTCAGTGCTTACTTTATCATGCTATTTGTCACACTGTGTTGCTCATAGCAGTCTAATGGTACATTAATATTTCTCCTTTAGCCCTAGAGTGACTCTGATTGTCATTCGGGGGAGAGGTGATACTCAAGTCATTTTACAAGGTTATGTGTCTCCCATCTATCATGTTTTCCAAATAAGTTTATGGAGTTCTGTTTCACACTTCCTCTGCCCTCTGGTCCAGTATTTTCCCTTACTATATAGTTTCCTATGCTTTTCTGCTGTGCTTACTATCTTTCTGAGGGCTGAATAACGATGCCAACATTCACTTGAGCACTGGAAGAATAAAATGTATGCCTAATGTATGGTTATCCTATAATATGTCACAGTTGAATAGATTGATCACTGAATAGATGGAACATTGAATAGACTAATCTCCAGAAATGTGTAGATCTTATCTTTATGTATGCTAAGTGAGAACAGGGGTCCCCTTCTGAAGAGTTCCTTTAACATGTTAAACTATGTCAGCTAAAATCAAATAAACACTAATGTACAGTGTAAAAAAAAAGACAAACCTGGTCTCGTTAAAATATGAAAAGTAATCTTTATGAGATCATTGCTGTGACTTACATGACAAATGAGCCAGACTGGGGAAACAAATGCTCAGAAGGGTTAAATCTGTGGAGACAGCTGTTTTATAAACTACACTCAGCCCTGTCTTAATAGTGAGCTATGAGACCATGTTTATTTTCCAGACCTCAGTTCCACTGCTTAAATGAGTTGCTCAGTATTTGATTACAGAGTATAATCAACATGTTGCAAAATTGAGTGAATAATTCATAATGTGTCATTTATCTGACAAATTTTGCCTCTGTTTCTGTCTGCCAGTTGTCAGCGAGCAGATTATTATGTTCACAAATACACCCCTTATTTGAATTTATTTGCTGAATAATTTCTGCAAATGATTCTTATTTTGTGCCTCATCCACAGGCTGTTTGTTATGACTGTTCAATACTGGAAGATGCAGTTATTTTTTATTTATCTGGCATATGGATCATGCAATATTCCTCTGTTTTCTGAGTGGATGATGCCTAGAACATAAGGAAATTTCAATATCAAAATTCTACATTCTTTTTCTTTCAGGATGCTCCTAAAATTCTTGGGTAAAAGCCAGTATGCCCTATCAGACAACACTATCCAGGCAAAGCTTAAGAACAGGAGACCGACCCAGTCCTCAGATATCTAAAGTACATACTTACTGCCAAGGAGATTTAAATGGGATGAGTCCAAGAGCAGCCAGGGTAGTCTGCGAAGAAAGTACAGCTATGTGGGATCGCATCCTCTCAGTTCTCTTCTGAAATTAATAGGAGTTAATGTTGCTGCTCATAAAGGAATATTATTTCAGCCTCTTTGGATTTTGCAAAATAGCCTTATGGACAGATAACACTCAACTGGGAGGCTGCATTGTAGGGAAATCCACTTGGATATAGGAATTAATCATCAAAGGTGATGATTCCTGCCCCTCCACTCTGCTCTAATGAGACCTCACTTGGAGTATTATGTACAGTTCTGGTGTCCACAACATAAAAAGGACATGAAACTGTTGGAACAAGTCCAGAGGAGGGCCACGAGGATGATCAGGGGACTGGAGCACCTCCCATATGAAGACAGGTTCAGAAAGCTAGGGCTGTTCAGGCTGGAGAAGAGAAGGCTGCGTGGAGACCTCCTAGCAGCCTTCCAGTGTCTGAAGGGGGCCTGTAAAGGTGATGGAAAGTGACTCTTCATCAGGGACCGTAGTGATAGGACTAGGGGTAACGGGTTCAAACTTAAACAGGTGAAGTTTATGTTAGATATAAGGAAGAAATTCTTTACTGTGAGGGTGGTGAGGCACTGGAACAGGTTGCTGAAATAAGTGGTAAATTCTCCATCCCTGGCAGTGTTCAAGGCCAGGCTGGACTGAGCCTTGGGTGGCATGGTTTAGTGTGAGGTGTCCCTGCCCATGGCAGGGGGGTTGGAACTTGATGATCTCAAGGTTCTTTCCAACCTTAACTATTCTATGATTTTATTCTATGATTCTAATCCACACCCCACAAAAGAAGCCAAGAGATTAAGACTTCCTGTTAGAGAGAATACATTCTTGTTTCCCTGTTTCATTTTTTTTCTGGTTGTGTAATGGCACACTAACTATAGAAGAGCTTCTCACTCTGCTTAACTCCATCCCCGAAGGCTTTACTTTAACTTTTCACATTTCCTCTTAGGATTTGCCATATGGATGGCAAAACAGTTCTAAAACGGTATGGACCTTGTTGTGTTTCTAAAAAATTGGACATTTCTGGGGCGCAAGATTTAATGGGCATAAAACATGTCTTGGAGGAAGTTACCTACAAGGCGATGAAGATTTGGTTAAAAATGTAATTGTACATGTCTGAAAATGAGTCTTTCATTCATCTTTACAATTTTTCAAGAACTTCTGTAATGGCAGTGGCTTGCATAAAAATGTTCACTATAGGACCAAAATTCCTATGGCATATATTTTATTATTATTTTCTATGCATATGTCACTGCTTGTGTTGGTAGGACTTACCCCTTTGTAATGTGTCCCATATAAAAAAAGAAAGTATCTTTAATGATAGCAGAACTGGACATTGATGTGATGGATATAACATTCTTCAAATGTTTTTTGATTATATTGTGAGCTTTGGCTGCATTCATCACAGAACGTCAGATTCTGGGGGCTTCCATGGTCTGGGATCTGATACTGATCTGAAACTTGTGACTGACATGTGTATAATAGGCCAGACATAAGGCCAACATTTTCACAGTTCTGAAAGATAAACAGAAATCATATACAATTCTGCATGGAGCAGGTTCAAGAGAGATTTGTTCTCAACCTGTTGTGTGCACTTCAACAGAGAGAGTCACAACTATCTTTAGTAAAAAAAAATGCCATTGTTTGAAGAGTCATCACTAGGAGCTGCTGTAGAAGTATGCCCTTTCTCACAGATTGTGTGCCCTCTGAATTTTCCATTACTGTACTTACAACTCATCCATAACTGTCTGTTCTGCCAGAATCTTAATCAATCAAATCAACCAAACATTGAATAAATCTTGTACTTTGCTTTGCATGAATGCAATTAATCTTGCTTTGTATAAGCATTACCAGTGAGCCTCTGGCCCCAGGTGAGGCATACCAGCCATTACAATAAACTAGATTCCACTAACAATTCATAAAATAATTGATTTTTTTAAAGCATTTTATATTTAGCAGAATTTGATTTTATTTGCATTTGTCTATAGAAAGTGATATATTTCACCTGACCTAAAGTGAATATTTCAACAATATTCAGCTTTAATAAGACTTCATTCATGGTTCTGTTTGTGACCACTTTGATAGTGAGACCACAAACCAAGTTCATATTGCCACCTTTGAATTTCGTTTGTGTTGGAACATTCTTTCTTTTATATTCATTGCTTTGCTGATTTGCACCTCAACCTGTTCTCAGTGCTTCTAAGATCAAAATTAATGATACCTAGCAAAAGTCCTAGAAGAGCTCCACTTTCCTGATGAATTGGTAGCACAGTAATTTAAATACAACATAAATACAGATTGACAGGAATAAATTTCTATTACTTTGGAACATGAGTCCATTTAAATGTAATTGCAATAATATTTTACTTCTGGAAATCCCTCCCTTCTCCTAAAATTACTAAAATTCTGGAAGACAGTATGCACTGCTTGGATTTCATCTCAGCTCAAACAAATCTTCAGGTAGGTCAAGAAAATTTCAGAAAACGCAAGTCTGAGGCAAATTCAATCTTGATACTAGCAATGGCAATCTTGCAAAGCTATGAGTTATACAGCATGAGCACAAACAGAGCACTGAGACATTTCCTGAAATATTCAAACTGCAGTTGTAGACCTAGAACATCTACAAAACCTACAGCCACCACCACCACCATCACAACCAAACTGAAGCCATGGATTTTAGGATTCTAAAAGTAGTCTTTCTGGTCTAATGTATACCAGAAAACAGAGGCTGAAATGGTTAACTTTTCTAAAAAAACAAGAGTTACTTTATGTAAATGCCACAAGGAACAATTTGGAAATTTAACTGAAAGGTTAAAGAGATATTAGTTCATTCCTTACAACAGTTACCTAGAAACAAATACTATGCATTAAATTCCAAGGGCAATGCTTAAAATACTTCTGCCACAGTGGCAGGAATAAACTTCTTCATGATCATTGAAAGGACTTCTTTGTGCCCTGGTAAATAGATAGATAGATAGATAGATAGATAGATAGATAGATAGATAGATAGATGATATGAGGGGCCTACTTGCAGCATATGAATTGTATGGGTTTTAGCTTTATGTCTCCAGACACCAGATGAGTCTTTTTCTAGTTCTAGGATGAAGAGCTTAAAGTGATCTTCAGTAAGAGATAACTGAAGATCAGGTCTATTTTACTCAGAAGACTTAATATTGACAGCAAAGACAAAAATGCATATGAATAGGTGACCCTTTTACATTCATCATCATCATCATCATCATCATGGCTTGACTTCGCAAACGAAGATTTGGGAAGGGCTTTTACCCATGCTTACTACAAGCACGCTGATGACTAAGAAGGCCAATGTGGGATAGGCAAATCCGGCTACAAAAAGCACAGCAGAAGGTCTCCTTGGGTGGAACAGGTGGGGCGCGATTCTTCCTGCGTTGTCTTTTCTCCTCGAGACTAGTTCTTCATGAACTCTCAAAGGAGTCAACGGCGTTATGTATGGTGTGCCTCCAAGTCTCCCGATTGGAGGCCAAGGTGGACCACTGATGGTAGTCAATATGGCCAAGGCTAAGGTATTGTTTCAGGGAGTCCTTATATCTCTTCTTTGGGGCACCTCTCTTGCAGCTACCGGTGGCAAGTTCACCATAAAACACGATCTTGGGGAGGCGATGATCCTTCATCCTAGAGACGTGTCCTGCCCAGCGCAGCTGCAATTTCAGCAATATGGCCTCGATGCTGGTGACCCCTGCCTGTTCGAGGACAGTGACATTAGACACATAGTCAGTCCAATGGATGTTTAGAATTGTACAGAGGCATCACTGATGAAAGCGTTCCAGGAGTCGCAGGTGATGACAGTAGATGACCCATGATTCAGACCCATATAAAAGAGTAGACAATACAATGGCTCTGTAGACACTGACCTTTGTACTTTTCTTCAGGTGTTTATTACACCAGACTCTTTTATGGAGTTTTCCAAAGGCTCTATATGCCTTTGCTATTCTGTTGTCTATCTCTTTGTCGATCGTGGCATCCGAGGAAATGATGCTTCCCAGATAGCTGAACTGCTGAACTGTCTTAAGCTCTGACTCACTGACGGTAATGTGGGTATGGCGATAATCTTCATGCAGTGCAGGTTGGTAGGGGACTACTGTCTTCTTCAAGCTGACTTCCAGCCCAAAAACCTCAGCCGCCTCCGCAAAGCAAGATGTTAGACGCTGCAGAGCTGCTTCTGTGTGGGCAACAAGGGCGGCATAATCAGCAAAGAGCAGTTCAAGGACAAGATGGTTTAGGGTCTTAGTGTGGGCCTTCAGTCGCCTTAGATTGAATAGGCTACCATCGGTACGGTATCGAATATAAATGCCGTCTTGTTCGTCGAGGTCTGCTGTAGCCCTTTGGAGCATCATGCTGAAGAAGATTGTGAATAAGGTCGGTGCGAGAACGCAACCTTGTTTCACACCATTGGTTATTGGGAATGGCTCAGAGAGTGCATCGCCATACCTGACTTGGCCTTGCTGATCCTCATGTAACAGAATAATCATTTTGAGGAACTTGGGGGGACAGCCTAATCGTCCTAAGATCAGCCACAAGCCTTTCCTTCTCACAGTGTCAAAAGCTTTGGTGAGGTCAACGAAAGTTACGTACAACCCCTTATTCTGTTCTCTACACTTTTCTTGCAATTGTCTGGGAACAAATACCATGTCTGTGGTACTTCTATTAGCCCTGAAACCACACTGACTTTCAGGTAGCGATACCTGCGATAGCAGGTACTAGTCTGTTCAATAGTATTCTTGCAAGAATTTTACCAGCAATGGAGAGCAGAGTTATACCACGGTAGCTTGAGCGGTCTGACTTGACACCTTTGTTCTTATACAGAGTGACGATGATTGCGTCACGAAAGTCTGACGGTATTTTGCCTTGTTCCCAACAGCACACAACTAGCTCATGAAATTTAGCGTGAAGTGCTTGGCCTCCATGCTTCCATATTTCAGGTGGGACTCCGTCAACCCCAGCTGCCTTGCCAGTTTTCACCTGCTGTATGGCCTTAAGAGTCTCTCCCATGGTAGGGGCTAAATCCAATTCGTTTTTCACTGGATGTTGCAGAATGTGCTGGATTCCTTTGCCTTGGACTACACGTTTAGCACTAAAGAGGGTTTGAAAATGTTCAGACCAGCGATTCAGGATGGAGATTTTATCTGTAAGAAGCGTTTGGCCACCTGCACCAAGTAAGGGGCTTTGAACATGGAATGTGGGTCCATACACTGCCTTTAGAGCCTCATAGAATCCTCTGTGGTCACCCAAATCTGCGCATAGTTGAGTCTTTTCTGCTAGGTTGAGCCACCACTTGTTCTGGATGTCTCTAAGTTTCTGTTGGAATTTGCTACATGCAAGATGAAAGGCTGATTTTCTTACATGGCAGAGTGGCTGAGCGAGGTGTGCTTGATGAGCAGATCTCTTTTTTGTCACCAGTTCCTGGACCTCCTGGTTGCTATCATCAAACCAGTCTTTCTTTTTCTTGGAGGAGAACCTAATGGATTCTACGGAGGACTGCAGGATGCTGTTTTTGATATGTTGCCAAAGCGCTTCAGGAGAAGAACCTATAAGTTGGTCTTCAAGCCTAGTTTGAAGGTTAGCCTGAAAGCTGTCTCTCACTCCAGCTATTTGAAGATTATCAACATTGAGCCTCCTCCTTGGAATGCCGCCCCTCTTAGGGTTTGAAGCCCCTCTTGGGCTTGAAGTGGAAATTAAGTTTGCAACGCACAAGGCAGTGGTCTGTTTGGCATTCTGCACTAGGCATCACTCTGGTCTGGCAGACATCACAAATATTTCTCTGGCCCACTAAAGCATAATCAATAAGGTGCCAATGTTTAGATCGAGGATGCATCCAGATTGTCTTCCAGCTGTCTTTCTGCTGGAAGATAGTGTTGGTGATGGTAAGCTGTTGCTCTGCACAGAACTCTAGTAAGAGATGACCGTTATCATTGCAGCTGCCAACACCGTGCTCTCCTAGTACTCCTTTCCAGGCTTCAAAGTTCTTTCGTACTCGGGCGTTGAAGTCACCAAGGATTATGATCTTATCTTCTATAGAAACTTTCTGAGTGACATGACGCAGGTCGGAGTAGAATTTTTCTTTTTCTGCAGGGTCAGCTTGCAGAGTTGGAGCATATATGCTGAAAAGAACAACGTGTTGCTTATTGTGTAGTGGAAGACGTAAGGAGATAATACGGTCGGAATGACCTATCGGCAAATTTTCAAGTTTAGAGATGATGGAGTTTTTAATCATGAAGCCGACTGCAGAAAGATGACTTTCAGTTTTGGGTTTGCCTGACCAGTAGAGTGTAGAGCCGGCACCATGTTCTTTGAGGCTACCTTCCTCATGAAGGTGAACTTCACTGAGTGCAGCGATATCGATATTAAGACGTGACAATTCATGGGCAATTAGTGCAGAACGGCGCTCAGGACGCCCACTGTTCACTGTATCAAGCATGGTTCTGATGTTCCAACATGCGAGTGTCAATCTGGACACACCTTTGGAGGCAGGTGTATGCCTTTGTCTCTTTGTTTTTAATTGACCGCAATAGAAGAGGCCCTTTGGCCGCGGCTAGCCAACCAGGTGGAGGGGGAGATGAGCTTTGGTTATGCCACCTTTTCTAGGCCTCTCTCCATATGGAGCAAGCAGTGTTGTCCTTGAGAAAGGCTGCTTGGTCATTCAGGATGCTGCCGAACAATACTGTCATCTCATGGGTCAGACTTGAGCGACCAATGTCCTGAACCGCCTGCATGCAGGGTTGGATCTGCGACTTCCAGTGCACCTTATCACCTGACGTTTCGTCCCTCGCCTGTTGCTACAGGGCTTTGCAAGTGTGAGTAAACCCTTTGGGCCTGCGCAGTGGATTTATTTTAGGTGAGGCACAGCGTGCACATAACTGGCCTCACCCTTTACACCTGAGGTTTATCTGCCAGGGCCTAGCGAGCTTGGAAAGTGACAGCAAAGTCCTCAGGTCATAGGTTTAATTAGAGTATCCTTCTCTTAGATGGATGGCCTTACAGGGCTACACGAGCTCCCTCTGCCCGGGTTTGAAGTTGGAGTTGTCCTTCTCCTAGGATGGTTGCCTGAAGGCTAGTGAGCCCATCCTGCCCATGGACACACTTTGTCTGACCCTTCATTTGAGAGCTGGCTGGCATGGGAGACCGTACCAGAAGCATAAGCCACCACCAGCATAACTCCCAACTTTACAAGGGCACACAAGCTCTTTCCCCACGACAACGGGGTGTCCGTGAAAGAGTCCTTTTACATTACAGGCAATGGAAAAGCAAATTTAAAAAAAAATATCCCTTAGTTTACACTAGAATTATCATGAAACAAATCTGACCATCACTGCTGTAGCACCCAGCTTAGTGAGGCTCTGTTTCCTAACTTTGACAGTTTCATAACACTATGGTGAAAATAATAATTCAGCACAAGAGCAGCATATGCTCAAATAATTTGTATATTTTGAATACCACTATGTAGAGTTTCTCAATAAATTAGTACAGACAATTAGGCACAGGTGTTTTGAAAGAGTCTTGTTAGTTTTCCAAGATACCAGAATATATGAGCAGAATGCTTTTCTCTCCCTAGGAGAATTTGCTTTAAAAAGAAATAAAATAAAAAAATCCAGAATACTTTCCAATTAACGATAAGGAGCTGATATAACAAGAATTGACAGGTCACAACATGCTCCTTCATCCTAATTCAAAGCTGTAGTTTTAAATGTGTTTAAACGTGCAAAAACCCAAGAGGAAATTCCTAGTTTAAAGCACCTTTTATCTTCACCTGAACATTCAAAATATGAAATAAATTAACTTTTAAAGTGCATCCCTTGAACCATGCTGATAACTACTATTCTGAAAAAGCCTAGCCAAAGCGTCTTTTTAAAATGCTTATTTCTCAGATAAGATTGTGCAGTACTTCAAAACTCAAAAGCATTTTTATAAATGTTGTAAAACACAAAAATTACCTTAAAATGCATGCTAGCTCTGTATTCACAAATAGAAAAATAAGTAAAATACACATTTAGTAAAAAAGAATGCAAGGAAAAAAATCTCCTTACATACTACAGAATTGTTACTGCAAACCCACATTATATACTATGAACATTCGTTTAAGTATTTTGTTAACTATCAGTGATTTAATATTATTTGTTTTCTTTATCAATTTTAGCAACAAAGACTACAGGAAGGAGTGATGGCTAAAATAACAAATTTTCAGTGGTCTTGAGAACACCCTAAAAAAAGTTAATTGTATTAGCATTTTAGCTTTGATTCTCTCCCTTATAATCTCTTTAATTATTGTTATTATGCAAAACAATATTAAGGAAATAAAAGAAAGCTCTGGAAAAATATTTCTTAGCAGGATATGGAAACATTTTTATAAACCTAATTATATTAATTTTTATATATTATAAATACTTTCACAGGAACCAGATATATCATCAACAGTTTCTGAGGTATGGTTAAAAAGGAATTAACATTAAAAATGAAAAATGTAAAAGAATACAATTTACTACCCCCAGTTTTGAATTTCTTTAGAGAATATTGATGTCAGTGTTTTATCTTGGTAAGATCAAAATATCTCCTGATATGTTTCAGAAGAGCTTTAAGAGATGGAATTTTGAGGTTTTTCAGCCATGAACCTTATCTTCTAGGCAGCCTTCTTAGAGGATCACCAGAAGCTGGAGAAACACTGAGGTCTGGAAGGAAATACAGACGAGTGTCTGTGAGAGAGACCTGCCAGTGCTTCCAAACCTGCATCTCCTGAGTAGCTTGGTATTAGTCTAGGAAACTTCTTATTTCTGAACAGCCTGCAAAAATGCTTTTGAGAAATCCTACAAATGAAGATGCTTCAACCAGTTTTCTTTCCTAAAAACACAGTGTTAACGTTTGTCTACCATTCTGTACAGCTAGAATAGAACAACTGGTGACAGTGTAACACCTTGACACCGAGTGAAAGAAAAGCAGAGTAAGCAAAATGAGATGATTTCTCCATACACCAAAGTATATTTTTTCTTTATTTTACCATCACGCTAAACCTGTAACTTTAATTTGGGAGTAGAAACATAATCATAAACATTCTCTTTCTTGGAATTTCACTTGCCACTAAAGTGCATTTGTGGGGTTCTTTGGTTTCAGCAATATTCCTTGGTATTATAACATTTCTATATATAATATGCCTATCTGCATATCTGTTTGTCATTATGTTATGTGTTTGAGCACACTTACAAATGTGTCTTTCAATGTTTGGACCATGAGGGAAAGATAACTGGTAACACACATCTTCCAGAAAGTATTATTACATTTTCTGATATATAATCTGAGTTTAAATGAGAGTTTGGGATGGTTACTAACATGGAATAATATTCATCATCAATTAAGAGTTTTTAATATTCAATATCATGCACTCAACATGATAACAATTAGCTGCTATGACTATAGAAACTCATACAGAAAAGCAATGGGCTACTGTTTTCTGTTTTGAGTACTTTAATCCTCTACTGTTCATTAGATACTATAAATGTCAGCACCTTGACAATGGAAACTGGACAAAGTCCTAGCACAGACATCTGATCTTACAAATTATTAAAAAATATTACAAATATTTAAAATATAAATTATAATTAAATAATTTGTCTTTACTAGATTATTCTTTCACTGTAAAAATTAGAATTATATTTTCAATTTTTTTCTGATATCAGTTTGATCTTTATTTTTCATTCACTTCAATATGTGACTGACTCAGGGCTACAGAGTTTGCTGCCTACAGAGTTCTAACCTTCAAATAATTTATATTGCCAGTAAAAAACAATAAGTAGCTGTCTTCTTTTAAATTTAAACAGAGAGTCTTTGATATAGCAGAAAAGATTTAATTTTTTGGTCAGAACATAACCTACCTCCAAAGTGGCTGGCTGACAAAAAGCTAATATATACTAATCCTCTACTAAATAGCATGTTAAATTGTATGTTCATCTGTTAACAGTTCCTCATAATTATAACTAGTTTATCAAAGTAGTTATTATATGTCTGCCATTTATAATCTGTTCTATAATGCTGTGAAAATGTATATTTTGATACCTTCTCTTTTCATTAACCTTCTCTTTGATTCTACGATTCTTTTGTCATATTGCAATATTGCTGTCAGCAGATTCTGCAATGTTATGTGCTCCATTGCATCTCACTGTCACATACTCCACACAGTACCAAATATTCAGAGGAAGCCTGTGTAGAAAGGTATGGTTTTCTTTCACATGTTGAGTGATATTTTAATAAGAAATATAAACCAAATATATAAAGTCTAGGTCTTGATCAGAACATCTGCAAAATCTTTCTAACCAGTCCTTTATGCAGATATATCTCTGCATATTGAATTCTATTCCATTTCCATAGGCAGCAAATGAGTATTCTGATATTCAGTTCAAGTCCATTGAACAATCCCATTTCAAATAGTTTAGAAACACGTACATTCTTTATGTATTTACATGCACGTCTGCTGCTATGTGATAGAGTATGTTATCATAGAATCATAGATTTATAGGATCATAAAATAGTTAGGGTTGGAAAGGACCTTAAGATCATCTAGTTCTAACCTCCCTGCCATGGGCAGGGACACCTCACACTAAACCATACCACACCACTCAAGGCTCAATCCAGCCTGGCCTTGAGCACTGCCAGGGATGGAGCATTTACCACTTTTTTCAGCAACCTGTTCCAGTGCCTCACTACCCTTACAGTAAAGAATTTCTTCCTTATATCTAACATAAACTTCACCTATTTAAGTTTGAACCCGTTACCCCTAGTCCTATCACTACGGTCCCTGATGAAGAGTCTCTCTCCAGCATCCTTACAGGCCCCCTTCAGATACTGGAAGGATGCTATGAGGTCTCCACGCAGCCTTCTCTTCTCCAGGCTGAACAGCCCCAACTTTCTCAGCCTATCTTCATACAGGAGGTGGTCCGGTGACTTCATCATCCTCATGGCCCTCCTCTGGACTTGTTCCAACAGTTCCATGTCCTTTTTATGTTGTGGACACCAGAACTGTACACAATACTCCAGGTGAGGTCTCATTAGAGCAGAGGGGCAGGATCACCTCCTTTGAACCTGCTGGTCACACTGCTTTTGATGCAGCCCAGGATACAGTTGGCTTTCTGGGCTGCGAGTGCACACTGAAGCTGGCTCATGTTCATTTTCTCATCGACCAACACCCCCAAGTCCTTCTCCACAGGGCTGGCTGCTCTGAATCTCTTCTCTGTAGCTGTGTCTGGGATTGCTCTGACCCAGGTGTAGGGCCTTGCACTCATCATGGTTAAGCTTCATGAGGCTGGCAAAATAAATGCATTTTCACCTCTGAACTTTATAAAGAATTATTTAAAGTTCATTCTTGGGGAGTTTTGGTAACAATGTAGGTAAAATTTTAATAGGTTTTGTGAAGAAACGTCCTTTAAAAAAGCATGTTTATTCTCAGTTTATAATGTTTTCTTGTAGAAAATTTATCTTCTTGGTTTTAATTCTTATCTTGTTTATTTTGCTGGTATAAAATGTAACTGAACATGACTTTCTTCTTAAGACATATGTTCCTACATGTTTTTTGTTGTTTGGCTTCTCTTATAAACTTAGAACAGTAACTCTAATGGTGTTTTAAAGAGGCTTTCTTTTTTTTATTTCAGAAGATGTTTTCAAGGCTTCAGTAAATATAAAAGATAAAATAGTGTAATAAAATTTTTATTTTATAATCTTTAGTGCTACTTTTAAGCTGAATATGCTATTATTACAAAGAGACAAGGCTATATTTCTCAATTGAAAAAGACAAGTGATATAAAAGGACCACTGTGGCTTGCTACAGACAGCTCATTCTGGAATAATAATTTCTTCACAACTGTGCTTCTAATGGATTATCACAGAGGAATCTGTTTAACTGTATTACATGCCCGATTTAGCTCTAACAACAGCTAGTCTACATATCAGGGTACAGGTTGACCAGTTAACAAGAAAATAATGTCCAAATAGTGCTGTATACTGGCAACAGACAGACATGGAGAGACTTGCAAACCAAAATCACAAAGTTATTTACAAAAGTACAAAGTTTTTATTATTTTTTCAATAAAACAATGCAGACTACTAGCTAAAATCTATGCTAATGCCCTTAGTCTACTATCGTGAGAGATGTTTCTTCTTGCATGACTTGCTGAGGTCATACAAACAAGACATGGGGAAAGAAAAGTAGGAAGCTAAGCTTTTGTGACTGTTCTGTAAGAATCAAATGAGCAGTGTCCACCCAAGAGAATAAGCTTACTATTTGAAATGTCTTTTATGTTTTTTTACTTTTTCCATTTTTTATAAAAAAGGGAATTAAAAATGATGTATATAGAAAAGCCTATTAAAAAGATGGATAGACATATGTATTCTGGAGAAACGTTACCAGCGAGATTTACTTTTCTCAATGTCATTCTGAGTCCCTCTAATGCCTTTGTGTTTGTTGGACCAGGAGTTGCTCTGTATATGTGAACCTTTCTGTATCTGTTGAAGCATGTTTTGTTAACAACCTATGGAAATAAATACATACATGGGAATAAATCTGGAATGGTAATCTGAAAACTTCAATTTTCTATATAACTGGGTGCAATTATAGCAGATCTCTCAAAAACCACCTCCCTGACTATCAGATTCTGCCAGTAGACTTAATCCCATAACTAACCTTATCCCGAGGGGAGAAGTCTTTTATAAGTCTTGAGAACATTTAGGCATTAGCCTCTCTGCTCGTATTACCACATGAGGATGCCAATTAATGTCATTTACAATATGGATTGTTGTCCATTAAAAATGGGACTAAACCCAGTAAATAATTTCACAGGGACCATTGAATAGCTGTCAGAGGGTAACACTTTCTGTCACTGCTAATTTGGTACATATGTGAAGTAACTTAGAGGTGTAATTTTCTAACTTATTATTATATGGGCCGTACATCCTATTTAATTATTTACTTTTGTATTAGTATTTGTTCAGGAAGAAATGCCATCAGTCTTTAGCAATGCTCAAAGACAATTCAGCTATTTTAATTTTTAAACATATTATTAGGCCTGTATATTAGGGAAAATAAAGCTAAGTTAAGCATTGTTCTTCCACATATAAATATAAGATACCACTTTTTGTTTTTATTCTGTATTTCATTCTATTACCTTTTCTTTTTCCAATTCTCAAGATATGAAAAATCTTTCCAAATGTCAGGATAAAAACCTTATGGCACCTAAGAGGACGAGACCATTTGACTGGGGAATTTGTAGCTCTGGATCCTGACTTTATCTGAAGGGAGACTTTGACATCTTGATCAAGTAATGTGCTAGGAAAACAAGAACCAAAATGTGTGTAGTACATGCGAAAATCTCTAGGATAAAATGGCTAATTGTAGTTTCAGTGCTTTCAAATAATGAGCTCATTCCTCACCTATTACCATTGTACCAAGCCATGCCATTTTATTTCAGCACTTCAGGATCTCAAGACACATCCTACCCATTTTAAGCATCTGAAAAACTCATTTTAATAATTAAAATTCTACTGAGTATTGGTTAAAACTCTAAAAGACAGAGAGACAGGAGGAGAGGAGAGTGAAGTGAGAATGGAGACCTTGAGCCCACTGTAGGAGAGGAACTGGTTCGAGACCATCTTAAAAATCCGAATGTGCAGAAGTACATGGGTCCTGATGAAATCCATCTACGGGTCCTGAAGGGGCTGGCGAATGAAGTTGCTAAGCTGCTGGCCATCATATTTGAAAAATCATGGCAGTCAGGTGAAGTTCCTGACAACTGGAAAAAGGGAAATATAACCCCCATTTTCAAGAAGGATAAAATAGATGACCTGGGGAATTACAGACCAGTCAGTCTCACCTCTGTGCCTGGCAAAATCTTCGAGCAGATTCTCCTGCAAGGCATGCTAAGGCACATGAAAATCAACAAGGTGCTTGGTGAAGGCCAGTATGGCTTCACTAAGGGAAATCCTGCCTGACCAATTTGGTGGCCTTCTATGATGGGGCTAAAGAACTGGTGGACAGGGGTAGAGCAGTTGATGTCACCTACCTGGATTTGTGCGAAACGTTCGACACTGTCCCAAACAACATCTTTGTCTCTAAACTGCAGAGACATCAATTTGATGAATGGACCACTTGGTGGATAAAGAAGTGGCTGGATGGCCGCACACAAAGAGTTGTGGTCAATCGCTCAATGTCCAGCTGGAGATCAGTAACGAGTGGTGTCCCTCAGGGATAGGTGTTGGGACCGGTCTTGTTTAACATCTTCATTGCTGACATGGACAGTGGGATTGAGTGCACCCTCAGCAAGTTTGCCGATGACACCAAGCTGTGTGGTTCAGTTGATACGCTGGAGGGAAGGAATGTCATCCAGAGGGACCTTGACATGCTTGTGAGATGGGCTGATGCCAACCTCATGAAGTTTAACCATGCCAAGTGCAAGGCCCTCCACCTGGGTCAGAGCAATCCCAGACACAGCTACAGGTTGGGCAGAGAAGAGATTCAGAGCAGCCCTGCGGAGAAGGACTTGGGGGTGCTGGTTGATGAGAAAATGAGCAAGAGCCGGCCATGTGCACTTGCAGCCCAGAAAGCCACCTGTATGCTGGGCTGCATCAAAAGGAACGTGACCAGCAGGTCGAAGGAGGTGATCCTGCCCCTCTACTCTGCTCTCGTGAGACCTCACCTGGAGTATTGTGTGCAGTTCTGGTGTCCTCAACATAAAAAGGACATGGAACTGTTGGAACAAGTCCAGAGGAGGGCCATGAGGATGATCAAGTCACTGGAGCACCTCCTGTATGAAGATCGGCTGAGAAAGTTGGGGCTGTTCAGCCTGGAGAAGAGAAGGCTGCGTGGAGACCTCATAGCATCCTTCCAGTATCTGAAGGGGGCCTATAGGGATGGTGGGGAGGGCCTCTTCATTAGGGACTGTAGTGACAGGAAAAGGGGTAATGGGTTAAAACTTAAACAGGGGAAGTTTAGATTGGATATAAGGAGGAAATTCTTTCCTGTTAGGTTGGTGAGGCACTGGAATAAGTTGCCCAGGGAGGTTGTGAATGCTCCATCCCTGGCAGTGTTCAAGGCCAGGTTGGACGAGGCCTTGGGTGATATGGTTTAGTGTGAGGTGTCCCTGCCCATGGCAGGGAGGTTGGAACTTGATGATCTTAAGGTCCTTTCCAATCCTAACTATTCTGTGGTTCTAAGTGTGGGCAAAAGAGGACTAGTAAGAACTAAATTTGACATAAAACAGGGAAATGTGTTAGGTTTTGAATTGCATCACAATGATATAATTTGAATAGACTACATTCAAATTGAAGTGGGTTAATCTTTGCACAGTAAAAATTGCAGAAATGCTAAACTGAAGGTTGATTTCCCAGAAGTTAGCTCAGCAAAGACATTTTCAGTCATATATTCCAGATAGGGTAGAGGAGTTCATCTAGGATTAAGTCACACACGCCTAAATTCTGTGTACATGTGTACAAGTATACATGTATACATGTGTGCAAGCAGGTGGTATCTTTCATCTTATGGTCTTCACAGCTGTTCCCAGAAGCCCTAGGGACATACACATGCAATATAATTCCAAATTTTGTACTAATAGTGGACAGGATCCTTGGATCATCTAATTCTAATTTACACTGACTACAGGACTTGGAAAAAGAAATGCATTCAAAAAGTCTTTTGGTTTCCTCAAACCAAGAATTATACTCTTATCTAGAGCCTAAGGAGTCAGCAGTAGGATTTTATATATGCCAACAGAATGTTGTAAGTTTCTCACGTTAAACATGAACATTAAGAGTTTAGGACTACCTTGTCATTTCTTTAAAAATGCTTTTGATACCAATAATCTTATCATAAGGGATTAATAATAACTACCATCATCATCATCATCAGTTACCAAAACCAGTCTTCCTTCTGTCATATCTTTCAGTCTTTTCTTGTAATTTATTCTTTTAAATGATTCCTATATTTGCAATGTGAAAAAGGATACAATTGTCACTAGGTTTTGCTGATAAAATACTAGTTTTATCAACCTATTTGTGTCAACGTAATGATGAAGCCATATCTTCAACATATTTGAAGAAAAACAGTGGAGTATAACAAAAGTACAAGCAGATATTTTAAAAGAAAATGCACAGGATGATTTCAGAGACCACAGAAGTATAAACATACATTGCAAATGCGTAATTATTAATAAATGCAACTTTGAGAGCTGGGTATGTTTCATTTTAAGGCATTATTTAAACATGCATAGAACTGTGGTACTTGCCTATTGCAAGTACCTGTGGTTGATAACATAGGTACAATAATCTTTAGATTGCTTACAAGACAACAAAGCCCCTAAGCTAAATGAAGATCCATCTCTTTTCTTCAGAACCCTGTATACAAGCATATCAGTCTGATACCCTGTAATAATATTAAACTACCACTATGCTATCAAGAAAGGAAAATGTACCTTAATTTCAGTACTAGTGATGGTAACCCTCTTCTGAGACTCAGCTGAAATTGGCATATGACTCAATCTATGTCATGTCCTTATTGCTAGAATAACTTTGTCAACCTTTTAGGCAAAGTTCATTGTCTTTGACACTAAATGAAAGCAAACCAGAAAAACCATGGAGCCTGGTTAAAGCTACTATTCTGTTCAAATTTTATTTTCTATATCTAAAATTTACATAATTATCTAGATACATTGTTATGGATATTTTATTTGGTTAATATACACAGAAATAAATTACTTATATAGAACATAAAACAGAAATATAGAGCAGTGGCATAACAAGTTATTCAATAATGTCATCTGCTATATGTGCATTTTTCAGCCTGTAGCAATAGAAGATACTGTGACTTTGTTTACCAGTAAGCCTTTTGTTATTTGGTATTTAGCAGTGTTTCTTAATTTACATATACAGCACACAAGAAAGTGCAGACAGATATCATGACTGATAAATGGTGGTCTGTTAAGCAATAACAATTTTACAAGTATCTGAGTCCTCTCTTATGTTTAGACAGTATAATTAAGATTTACCATCTCAGAAAGAAATGGGGTTGTTATAAGAGCAAGCACAGTGAAATTTTATTTGTGCTCTTTTTCAAAACAGTTTAGAAACAGAAACAGAAAATGTAAATACATCTATTTTGATATTGCATAATATAGATGAGTAGGATTTTCACTTGTTTAAGATTCCTACTGAGTTTTATAAGACCTTTGAATGTCAAAGTATTCCTATGAACTAAAAAAAAAAATAAAAATCCTTTTTTGACAAGTCCTCCAAATTTGGCTTTGCTACAATTTGACCATCTGTTTGTGCTGGACCTCGATTCCTGTGATACTGGCAGTGGCCAGTATTGTCTCAGGTGGTGAATGGAAGAGAAGAAACAGTGGCATATGGTAGTAGGATGCTTAATCCAGCCGAGCAAAAACAAATTGTACTACATAAAAGCAATTACAGTTTATTTTTTATGCACTGAAAGTACAGAGTTGAATTTTAAAGATTTTAGAAACTTACATTTTTTTTAAGGACTTCATAAAAATTAGTTAAATGCTTTTAGGTTAAAAACCAATAAGAATAATTTTGCAGCCTGCATTCTGAGTTGGGGGAGTAAAGAAAGTGTTTATGTTATCAGTTTAGGTGGTGAACTTAGGTCCAATAAAGACTGTAAAAAGCTTCCCTTAATAATCAACAAAAATACCTCAAAAAGAACACTTAGAACACCTAAAATAATTTGCAGGTCCCTTCTTTATGTGCTTTAAAATATTCTTAATAGTCTTAAAAGTAGAAAACTGGAAAATTATTCTCACAAGATTATGTTGTTTTTAAATCCATACTTTTTGGCTGTCCACACTTTTATAGGATCAGGATATGAAAACAGGCTTTTCAAACAGCTAAAATGGCTAGCTAGTGTAGTGAAATCACAGAGAAAAAAATTACCTTTCATGTCCTGTAAAGCTGAGAAGTTCTGCACAGCAATGCAGACCAAGAACATCTCTTCCTGCTTTGTTCTACATAAGATAAACACTCTTTCTCTGTATGAAATCATGTAAGAATTCCTGCACAAAGAAAAGCAAAAGCAAAAATGTTCCCTCTCCTAGTCCCCAACCAACTTCTACACTATAGCCAGGATAAAAAAGATCTGTCCAAGGTACAATCTCTATTCCGTCGATAACATCTGAGAAAGGTTAATGTGTTTCATGCATAAGTGCTGTAACTGATATATTCTTATGGTTTCCACTTAATATATTTTATATAGTGTTCTGCATTTAGGTTTTTTGAAGAAATGACCCTACGGATACTACAGATTCCAATACCTACACCATTTTTAGGGGTTGGGTTTAGGGCTCAGTACAATGAAGTGGAATGACATTTAATTACTGATGTGCAACCATTCAGTTGAGCTAATTATGATCCCTGGAGTTTAGTCATCATATGTAATTAACTTTTACTTTCATAAAAGCTTAATGTGCTGCAAAAGCATCAATGTCTGTGAATGTTACACTTCAGGATCACTGACAGAATTCAAAATGAATTCTAAAATACAATTTTTCTCACTAAGTGTTAATATAGCCATCTGCTCTTAAACAATGTAAATTTGTCCATCAATATCTATGTATTTTTCCTTACCTTTTTTTTTTTTTTTTTAACTTCATGGTCATAGTAACCACAGTATAAGCAAGAGGGAGAATAATTCAGCCCAGACAAGCAATCATTATCTATTCAAATAAGACTAGCAAAAAGACTGATGAGCAATATTTGAAGGCCAGCTGGGTTTTCTTTCATTTTTTTGTTGGTTTTGTTTTTGTTTTTGTTTTTTTTTAATAACATATTTAAAACCATTGTAACTACCAAAACTTAATTTGATTTGTATTTTTAAAGCATTTCAGTCGAAACTATGGAATAAATTTCCATATCAGCTATTTACAAAAAAAAAAGGTTTTGTAGAAAGCAGGTTTGCTACCTCTCATGTATGTTTAGTCAGCTTTTTCTCATCTTTGTTGCAGAAAAAGGAAAACAGATCAAAGCTCTAAAGTAAAATCAGAGAAGAACAGTATTCAGTCACAGCAAAATCTCGAGTTCTGCTTAGCAAGCCAATTACTGTATGTCTGTATGATTCATTAGTCAAGTGCAGGGATATACCAGTTAGCTCTGAGTGAATGGGTGGAGTACCAAAGCAGTGTCACAGCTTTGTGACACTTCATAACCAGGATAAAATAACCCATTTCTCAATAGAGTTAGGTTGCTTAGTAACAACATGCTATTGTATATACACCAATCAGATGTATTCAATATAACCCTGGAGAACCCGAAACACATACTCATATTCTCTATTTATGATATTTGTGATGGTTGCTGATGAACAAGAAACTGATTTTAACAAAGCTGATGACATTGCTAGAGCTCAGCTTCAGGCAGGAGAAGCAACAGGCACTTGACTATGAGGCAGAAGCTGAAACCAGCTCAGCCCAGTGTGGTGGGTTGACCCTGGCAGGACACCAGGCGACCACCAAAGCTGCTCTATCATTCCCCCTCTCAGCCGGACACATGAGAGAAATTAAAACAAAGGGCTTGTAAAGTAGTTCAAAGACAGATATGTCTGATACTCAGAGAAATGGACTGTTAGTTTTCACTCTCAGTATATGCAGATCAATGTATCCCTGCTCTTTTATGTTTCCCTATTACTTCACAAGTGTTGCATCTAATTCCCCATTATACTGAAATAATTCTTAATATTTTACTTTTGGGGATTTACCCCCTTCCACCAAATGTATGTGTTCCAGGTAAACTTGCCCCAAGTGTATTGATTTATATTTTCAAAGAACCAATTTAAATATTTTTTTTTCTTGTACATCTCACTTGCATGATCATGTGTAGCTCTTCCCCCATCTTGAGCTCTTCATTAAATTACTCATTACTGAAAGATTCTGGATGACAACATTTGTTTATTTGTGACTGATAGGTTGACCCTGCCTGGATGCCAGGTGCCCACCAAAGCCACTTTATTGCTCCTCTCCTTAGCTGCACACAGGAGAGAAAATACGGTGAAAGGCTCATAGGCCAAGATCCCCAGTGAAAGGTCCCTCTTAGAGAAGGGAGAGATCACTCACCAGTTACTGTCATGGGCAAAACAGACTCGACTTGGGGAAATTAATTAAATTTATTACCAAATCAGACTAGGATAATGCGAAATAAAAGCTAAGTCTTAAAGACACCTTCCTCCACCCCTCCCTTCTTCCTGGCTTTGATTGTACTCCTAATTTCTCTAACACCTTCTCCCCAGCAGTACAGGGGGATGGAGAATAGAGGTTGTGGTCATTTCATCACACATTGTCTCTGCTTCTTCTTCTTCCTTAGGGGAGGACTCCTCACACTCTTTCCCTGCTCCAGTGGGGGGCCCCTCCCACAGCAGACAGTCCTCCATGAACTTCCCCAACCTGAGTCCTTCCCAAGGGCTGCAGTTCTTCATAAGCACGTCCTCCGCTTTCTCTTCACTGACCTTGATGTCTACAGAACTGTTTCTCTCACAAATTCCCACTACTCTCTCTGGCTACAGTAACTTTTCCTCCTTCTTAAACGCATCATCCAAGGGGCACTACACCATCACTGATGGACTCGGCCAGTGGTGGGTCTGTCTTGGAGCTCGCTGGCATTGACTCTATCAGACACAGGGGAAACTTCTCTCAGAAGACACTCCTGTAGCCCCACCACTACCAAAGTCTTGCCGTGCAAACCTGATACAGTTACATTAGTTTGAAATAGTGTCTGTGACTGCCATGAGGAGCCTCTGTTTCTCATCTCAGTCCAGAGCTGGGTCACACATCCATATTAAAAATTCTGAAGCGCACTTGAGCATCATAGTTGTGTAGTAGGCTTAATGCGATAACTTTCAGGCTTAAAACCTGAATTCTGTTTAGCATCTGTTGAATCTTGACATCTATCAATCCCAACTTAAACTGCTATTTTATCTGTTTTAATCGGCTATATGGCATCATTAGTTGTGATGTTCACCACACCCTGATATGACTTAGCTTTGTCATTTTGGTGAGCTTTAGTGAACCTTGTGTATTTAAACTGCTAAAGCTGTCTGAACAGGCTCAAATACTGTATTCATATAACAACTGTACAAGACAGAAAGTATCGCAGTCTACTTCAGTCCCTGCCATTTGATATCCTGTTATTCTTATGCAGGACAGTGTATCTACTAGTGCAAGGCTTGGTACTGCTTTCTCATCACAACCTCTAAATAAAATACTCTGCCTTGTTTAGTTTTTCTTTTATTAGATGAATTGCTATCTAATAGGCTTAATAGCTCTCTTATGGGAGTATTAGAAATGAAAATAATATCAATTCTAGAATTATCACTAGAAAGTGGTACTTTATTGTTGCTTTCTGTTATATTAGTCAGTATAGTAAAATAAAAATAAAAATAAAAAATCCTGAGCTGTATTTATTTTCTCTACTATTCAATATCTATCTGTTAAAGCAGTTGCTATATGGTATTTATTATCTGTAATAGGTTAGAACTTCCACCAGTATCTGTCCTCAAACCCTTTCTAAATTTCCATGAGTACTATTGATTTCTGTAGTCTTCTTTATGATTGCAGAATATTATTTTCTGTGTTTTTTCTAATATTTACCAAATGTTACTTTTTTTTTTTTTTTTTTTAAATCCAGTATTGAATCTTGGGTACATAAAAAGAAACGTACTTCGAAAAAAAATAAAAAAGACAAAGTCCATTTTGGTGTAATCATGTTAGCTTTTACCATTTTAAATGTAAATATCTCCCTACTTGCCTAGGTCAGAATTGATCATATTTCAGTCCATCAGATATGTTTACTGTCTTTCTGCACCATATTGCTACTACTATGCATTGGTTTTATCTGTGCAGTCTTGTTTACAGGTTTGTCTTCTGTATCTCCAGAGGAGTATGAAGACTTAAATGACAAAATTTGAGGTCATACTTTTTTGAACAAGTCTCCATTAATTATCTTTAGTAGACCACTTGTATCTCCAGCCAACAACAGTCTAATGAGCTAAACTGTAACAAAGGAGAAAACTTGGGGCTAAATTGTCATTTTTACTAATTAGAAGTGATTGCTTTTCCTTAGTCTCAAATAAAACCAATATCTTAATATAAAGATATTCTACTTTAACTAAGCCCTGGGATTAGCAAGAAGAGTCTCTATCAGTTCCACAATAGCATTTTTAATTAAACTTGATGGAAAAACTGTACAGAACTCTTATCTAACTAAACCTGTTAAGCAGGGAGTTGAAGTATGTAAATGAATACTAACACTAGCACAGAAATTATAGGACATGAAGAGTGACAGTATTGTGCAAATTATATTTTTAAAAAAACCTATATTTTTTTTGTTACCAAGTTCCAATTAGGTCAGTCCTGGGCTTTGCATTGGGTTTGGATAGAATGGAATTAACTTCCCCATATCAGAGTTCATGGTGTTGTGCCTTTTATGTAGATAGGATATGGTTTTGGTAACATTGATATTTTGTATATTGAATAAATTATTTTTTCTCTGTTTCTATGCAAGGCCTTTGCTTTTCTTTATTAAACTGCCTTTATCTTGATCCATGAGTTTTTAATCTTGTTTTATTCCTTGTCCCTCTGAGGAGGATGAGTGAGAGAGCATCTCCGTGGGCACCTGGCATCCAGCCATGGTAAACTCACCACAGCATTTCACAAGCACAACCCTCCCTGTTGACCAGATATTAAACTGATTACATGGATTTTGCTGTATTGGAGATACCATCTGTCCAGTAAGGTGTAAAACCAAATACATGAGCAAAAGCAATCTTTAGAGATTCAAAGGACATTTCAGTGAGAGCAAAATTCTTCATTCTGGCAAATCTCCATTCCAGGCAATTATGTCTGAACTACTTAAATTCCCTCTATAATTGTAACTGCATATAAAATTCTACTTTAGTTCCCACCTGCATTGTTACTTTATATTAAGGGGCAAACACTTTATTTTACCCGTGGCAACTGGAATGGTAAAGGAACCTGCCATATCATAACGTTATGTCTTAATTAATTAATATTAAAATCTTGAATAAGTTCAAATGACTATACTGCTTAGAAGCACAAAATATTCTCAATAGCCCTGAAGAACATTGACTAAAATTTGGTTTCATGTGGATAACAATTATTTTCAATCTTTCAATCTCTACTATGTTGTTCAGGAGCCAGCCAATATGGTGATAGGAACCTGACACTAAGTTCCTCCTGCAGGAGCAGACCTCAGGGTGAAACCTGCCCCTGCTCTGTATTGAAAGCTTGTGAGGGCAGCCTCGCAAGGTGGAGATCCAGAACTCACAGCATCCTCTGCACTTGAGCTCTCAGTCCATGCTAGCACAAATGTAAGGAACCTTATAAAAAGGCAGATGAGAGAGCATTGTGCTTTTAAAGAGATGGCTTTTAAGAAGTAACCAGCATTAAAAAGTAACCATTCATTTAAAAAACACATTCCCAGAGGACTTTGCTATTTAGCTCCTTCAGCAGCCCTATGTCTGCGCTCCCCACACCAAGAGTCAATGTTTTCTTGGCCATTCTAATCCTATTGCCAACAATTTGAAACTCAGATGCTTCATAGTCACTGACCAAGACAGTCATGAATCACCACTTTACCCATGACTTCTTCTCTGTTTACAAAGAAGAAATTTAGGAGGACATCCTTCCTAGTTGGCTCCCTTAGTATCTGCATCAAGACATTACCTTCAACATGCTTCAGAAATATCCTGGACCTGTCTGTGCTCACTATGTGGCATTCCCAGTTGGTGTCTGGGAAGTTAAAATCACCCATAAGTTCAAATATTAATAAATTCTTAGTATCATACATGTGTTCCCTTTTTCCCATAACAAAACTTAGAGTGTAGCAGCATAGATATCTATAACAACTTTAGCTTTTTCCCTGCCAATCCTTTCACCTAGACAGGTATCTCAAGTCATGTTGTTTGAGAAGTAATTTTCAGTTGTTACTGTTGAATTTACTAAGATCAGTCATCTCACTTTGTAATCCTCCATTCTTTTTTTTCCAATTTTCCTGAGGTCAGTCTTCTTTCCTTGTGTTTAACGGTTATTCTCCTGTGTCAGTTCCTGCATCTTCTTTTCAGTTTCAGCAATGAATTTGTTTCCCTACAGTACTGCAAAATCTGTGCATTAGATTATGAACATAGGGTTATCTTATACATATGTAGGTATCTTTAATCATATGAGGCTTCTTAGATTTTAGTCAAAGTTACTTTCATATACTGCTTTCACTTATCCTTTCTTTACAGCCAAATCTGGGTTTGCTTGGTTTCCATTCTGCTAATGTATCAGAATGTGGAAAAAATGCTAATATTGTGTTCTTAATTCCAAATATAATTTTTCTTTTATTAATTGTTTCATTTAACTCTCATAAGGCTATTTCCTTAATTATTTAAATGGAACTGAAACAGTTCCATTTAAATACAGTTTTCAACCAAAGAATAGCATCCTGTAACAACGGTTTTGATAGCATCATTCTCTGAAGCAGATATTTTTAAAATCTAGCTCTGCCTTTACTTTCTGTATGACTAGAAGGCATCACATTGTCATCAGAGCCTCCATTTCTTCTGGTCTTGCTATTATTATGTATTATCAGGTTTTATCAGTTTTATTTTTTTTTTTATTTTCTATTGAGAATTATTTTCATTGCTAGTGCTTCATACCTAGATGATTTGTGAGACTAATAAGATCCTGTCTCAAAAGGGGACAAAATCTGAACTGAATCCAAATTAATTTTAAGCTAAAAAAGAGATTGAAAGCCTCTTGAACAAAAATGATGAAAATAATTTAAGTCCTACAGCATTCAGGTGTCTAGTGCCATTGACAGCAGACATACATTGTCAAACACAGAAAAAAGCAGATTATAAAGTAATGGCATGATTTAGATTACAAACTAGACATACCAAAGATATTCTTGAAATACTTACTGAAGTGTTTATAATAGAGATGTAAAAGGATTTTTTTTTAAAGAAATTATGAAAAATAGGTGAGATTCTAGAAAATACTGCTTGTGCTAAAATGGGAAGAAACTGTGGATTACAAACTTTTTCTTTTTTTTTCTATCCTTGGAAATGCATTAGAAAAAAAAAGTATCCATACACAGAAAATAAATTCACTATCAGTGAATCAGCTAGTGTACTAGCCAGTAGAGATTCAGCAGGAACAAATCATGTCAAAACACTGTAATTTCGTTCTGTGCCAGGCTGGTAGGGGTGAGGGTTTAGAGCGAGTTAGGAAATTTTATATGCTGTGAACATTGAAAAGCTTTTGACACAGACATACTTGATATATGTGACAAAATCCAAAGAAAATAGTAGGATGCACATTCATAAAATGGTTGCAAGACTAGTTGTAAAAACATACTATATAATATATTATCAAATTATATTTAATATATATCAAATTATGTATATCAAAATAGATATCAAATTTTATATATATTGAATGATATATATTATCAAAGGTTCTGTGTCAGCTGAGGATAAGTAAGGTGATCTTTTTTCTACCCTGTGTAACAGTTGTTAAGTATTCATTAATAACCAAGTAAATTAATTAAGTAGCCTTTTATTTTGCTGTTAATTTGGAGAATATTTCTATTTTTCTGCATATTAAGTTGTCAGACACAGTCTGTTTCTGAATGCTGCTACCTCAAATGTCAGCACTGGTAGTGAATTAGAATCTTCTGTTAGAATTTTACATGGAGTATAGCTATTTATTGATTATTCTTACCTGTGTGGGGCTCATCTCACCTTCAGTAATATAAAAGTTAAATATTTCATATTTTAGGTTTTGTCTTTTTTATGTCACTGAAAATCAGCACTGTTAAATGCAACTTCAAAGAGCTTTTGCAGAGAAAGTGGCTTGTTTTTCAGAAAGATTTGAAGGAGATGAAAGAGATGAAAAATATTGCATTAAATGAAGTTAGATGAATTGAGAAGAAGCAAACTAATGTGAATAGGACTGTGATAAGGACAAATAATTAAAATAATGATTGTTGCTATTTCTCCAAATACCAATCTTTCTCCAAAATCTGTTTGCATTATTTATTGAGGACAAACAAACAGAAAATATGTATAGTGCCCTGCAGGTTTAGTGCATAATGAGTTAGGAAGGACCATTTCAGGGGAAAATAGCAATTTTCTAAATGTAAATTGGTTTGTTTACAACTAATTCTAGAAGAGATTTTTTTTCATAAATAAGATTGAAAAGTTCTTTTCCCTCAGATCATATTGAAAACCTGCAAATTCCAAAATATTGAGAATCAATTCTGCTTAAGGACTCAATAACTGGAGAGTCTACAGGTGTGAGCTTTACTGTGTACACTCCAACCAGTGAATGTAGATGAGCTCATCCCAACCCCAAAGTGAGTTTTTCATGATAGTAAATATGCTAGTCAAGAGTTTTGGCTCACACCTCAACACCTTGACTACTAGTTTAAGTCACCTTGGAACCCCGATATATCCTCTGATATATATATATCAAGATTTTTCTAAAACAGAAACGCAATTGCATACTCAGTATAGCAAAACAACCTGGTGACTTGCTACATATTGATTTTTAATTTGAAGGGGTTTTTTGGATGGATGTTTATTTAACACTGATTATTATGCTGTACTTTATGTAATCGAAAAGTTGCATCTGAGCTTTACGTATACAAAGATGCATCACTGCTTTTGCAAGAATGTTCTGATGACAGGAAGGGTACACCACAAGATGACAGCACACTAGGTGCATAGTATGCACAGTTTATTAAACAAACACACTAAAGCCAATAAGCACACTAAAGCAAACAAGCACACTAACGTGAATCAGGTAAATATCTCTCTATATATAGTAAATAAGTACAATAAAGCAAATCAGAGGTATACGTATATAAGTAAAGTACCAAAGAATGTTAGCAAAGCATCAAATCATTACTACCTAGAGAGAACAGAGATGAATTAAGAATCACCAATTACCACTGAATCATCAACCAGGCCTATACTTCAAGCTGGGAAGCCCCACTGCAGCTGATGCTAGGAGTCGCAGGCAATTGGGAAAATTCTTAACATGGTGCATCCAGCCATAGGTGAGGCATCTCTCACGGCCAAAGAAGCTACTGACTTTATACCCTTAGAAAAACAATCAACTTTATGACAGATGTGCAATTGTTTACTCATGGGGCTGTGCAGTTTCTCATAATCTCACTGCTGTCCTTGTTGAAAGTGATAGCCATGTGCCCCAGTGTAGTCACGGTCATAGAACAGCTGCACCCCTGTTTTCCTGTCTATTTCCAACAAATACTCACAATGAGCATAAACATATATACTCTACTGAATACATTCTGGCAAAAACGATACTTGTGCTTCTCAGTCATGAGAGGGAATCAACTCTCAGCTAGGTTCCCATCCATTACAAAGAGAAAAGGAATATTAGTGAACATTTAGAATTATTTATCTGAAGTGGTAGATTTACACAAAACCTGAATTTTTAGATGAGGATGTCTAGAACTGTGGTCATCCAGTTGACAGAAGCAGTCATGGAAACAGATAAAAGTTAACGCATTTTTGTTAGACACTTGAAAGCGTTCTGAAACTCTATGTGATTATGGCTGACGATCTACAGCCCAGCAGATAATGATAAAAGAGTTCTTTCTTAAAGGCAACTGTTAAAATGAAGGATTTTTCATGAGATAGTGAATTTGTTAAAATAAACTTGTGTGGAAATAGGGGGCTTCTGTACGGTGTATTTAAAATGAATTTTGTTTTCTAATTTAAACATAAATTTATGGAGTAAATATGTATTATTGAAGACAATACCAAACATTAATTTCCTGGGTTCAATTTCATTCTAAACTAGCAAGCACTTAACACTGTCAGCCCCTTGTGCTTTTAACTGAATAAAGGTCAGATAATCAGACATCTGGAAGGACAGCTCATTTATCATCCTTTGATAAATGTGTCAGTAGCTAATCTTTAGCAGTGGATGATAACACCACACAATGAAAAGTTAATGGATTCAAAGCACTGAATTTACCACAAGTATGTAATGATGGTGGAGAGCAGAGTTCAATTTTATCCCATATTTTATATGAAATTTTATTTGTGGCTGAAAACATCAATTATCACAATCTAAGCTTTATTCTGCTAAATTGTGTTCCATAAAGACTAAGATAGAACTTGATAAGAAATTATAATTACAGAACTGATTGAAGTACTAGTTTGACAAACAATTCTAGGATTTCTCTCCCATCAAGCTGATTGCTGAGGCCTCCCTGGTTTAAAAATAACTGTTAAATGCTTCTTGCTTTACATTCAAAGATATAATTTCATCATTTGTTATTTTTATTTCTGTATATATAATATATAATTTATAAAACATATTCTGATTTAGGTCATTTATTATTTATCTAAATAAAAATTATTTATCTACATAAAACCCACTCACCCTAGACCTACAGCTGAGGTTGAAAGTATAGATGTCTGCCTTAGGTCGTATCTTTTCAGCCCTATACAGGTGTCAGATATTCTAAGGCACCTCAAATGACTGGACACATATGCTTAGATGATTTTTTACTTATTTGCTCAAAACTTTAATTTGTTGGGGTTTTGGCTAGGTTTGCTTTTGTTTTTGTTTATATTGTTTTAGTTTTATTAAGTTTTGTAAATATTACAGAAAATAAGAAAGAGTAGTGCTGAAGATAGGATATAAAGACAAATGACACACAGGAGTTATTAGATTCATGTATTCCTTGAATTAATGCCAGAAGAAAAATAGCTAACTTTGGAAAGTTTATATTACATGAAGCACATAGAAAGCAAGTCTCTACCTCCCTTTGACTTCATCCTCTCTCTTCCACCTGAAGTCCATAAGGGAATCACATGAGCAGATATAGCTTATTATTTTTTGCCATAACTCAGACTATGACAATTATGGTTAAAAATCACTAAAGTGTATTTCCATACTAATCAGGCTGGAGGGCGTTAGAAAACAGAGCCAGAGCAGATGTAGAAGACCTTTTAGCAAGTATCTGGTATTCCCTTGGGTTCGATTAGAACTTACAAGTTTTGTGCAGGTCCCATGAAGGACAAGGAATGTAATTGAGAAATTATTTTGCACTTTAGTGATAAAAACCCCAAAATCTTTGAGAGGAGGAGTCTGTAGAAAAGCATCAAGGTACTTTAATACTTCACATTTTTCCACTAAAAGGAACAATCTAGACCTACATGGTTTATATTCTGAGTTACAATATGCACAAATTTTGGAGTTGTTATTTCTGTTAAGAAATGACAAAGAAAATAGATGTATTCTCAATTAAGCGTGGAATTAGATTTATTTAACTAATTGTAAAGAAGTTTCAAGTAACTATATTTTTACCCTATGAAGCTATTCTGTGAGAAAATAATCCACAAAAGAAAGAAGGCTAGAGTTCGTAGCTAAAGATTTAAATAGATTAAACCCCACTTTTGTCTATTTTTAAAGAATATTTTGTATTCCAATAGTTAATAAATATATTGTGGAAATCAGAAATATCACCTCCTAGCAGTATAATTTTGCCGGTATTACTTTCATAAAAGAAAGTGGATTTATTGCATGCTGTGCATAAGTTTTGCAAATTCATTGTTACGGTATTTGAGTCAAACAACAGAAAAAAAGTTTTTTTACCAGAAAAAAACACAAAACTTTCAAAAAATAATTTAAAAAAATGAACATAAGGTTATGAGAGATCATATTTTTTCTACCTGTCAGCTTAACTCAAATCATTTGTGTGTGCAGACAAGCAGGTTCAATGCTAGGAATGATAAAAATATTTTTTTAACAGTGGCATACTGTTTTGATTTAAAAGTCAACATTTCAAACACATCACCGTAGTTGATATTTGTCAAAATAATGTATTTCTAAACAGTTAAATGAAAATTTGTACCTAATATCTAAAACTACTCATTAAGATCAAGTGAACAGCATTGAATTAAAGAAATAATACAGTAAAAAATAGCAAATCATTTAAAATCATGTACATACTCCTCTATACCAGGTTTTTGAAGAGCAAAACAAAACACTTGCATAATAGATTTTTCTTCTTTCATAAGTATTATCCAGTTGGACTTCATTATTTATCTCTCTCTTGATTAGTTAGTTAGCTAATATTCTTGCAAATTGTTCTTAGATAGTAAATTAAGAATATATAATTCAGTCGGGAATAGTTTCATATTATGATTGTTTATGAATTCTGAGCATTTTCTTATGATATAACCAGCTTATAATCTTATATGAAATTTACAATTACTGTTTTCATCACTTGCTCGTAAGAGTAAGATTTTTACTCTCTTACAGATTTGCCAAAGGGATGCTGAATTTGTGACTTTCAGAAAATTAACAGGAGCACTTAAAAACCTTGATGGTAAATATATTACAGAATCGAAACATATGAACATATACAAAAAACCCAAAAAAGAATTTAGATTAATTGAAACTTGTGTGCTTGCTTCAGTGCTTTTCTTCCTATAGAGAAATTGCACAGGGAAAACTCCTACAAAACGAAGCAAGCTTTTTCACACTTTGAGACAGACAGAATAGCTTTACTGGGATTACTCTGAAAACAGTCCAGGCAACTCAGCATGAGCTGCAAACAGAAAAATAATTTTTTTGCTATTGAAAACTTGGCTAACATTACTAAAGAAGGTATGTTTTCAGGGGAAAAAAGAATCTGAAGCTAAGCATAAATCTTCTGAGCTTATACATTTTAAACAAGGAATTAGAAATTTTAGAAAACATATTCCTAAATTCCACTGCAGTGTTGGGTTCTTGGAAGTTAAATAAAACTTCTCTTCTGTTACACATTTTTTCATACTCCACATAGGAGGTTTACTAGTGCTTGCAAAGGTAACAGTTTCTCATGAAAAGTAGAGTTGTGCTTAAGTTACTACTGCATGATTCTGACTATGTGCATCACATGAAATCCAAACAAAAGGTCAAACTCTGTTTCTGTCAGTTTAGCCTCAAAGCTTCTTAATGTATGTTTATTGCTGACTCACACTTAATTACTTCAATCTTGCTTTAAAATACAGTTCTGAAACATATCCAGGAGGGCTGTACACTGATTGGTCTGATCTGCCCTTCAAAAAGTTTAAGACATTTACACATCCACTGATGTATAATATTCTACAAAGTCAAAGAACATTAAAAACTCAATCTTTCACTCCTGTATAACACTGATCTTCTAGCAAGCAGGAAATAAAAGAAAAAAAGAGACCAAAACCGGAGTGCTTTAAAATTATACATTGTCTTATGTGAGAGGTGCCATGTGCAAATTTCTACTTTGTTGTTGTCGATCTTGTATCAGCATGGTGTTTTGGTCTGACTCAGAAGCGTAAGGAGCATTATAACATGAGCTTAGAGATCACTGAGGAAAATAGATGTTTTTAAAAAAACTTTTACAGAAATAGATCTGCAATTAGATAATAATAGGAACTGCGGGATAATGTGAAAATGAACAAAACTGATAAGAAGCGCTTGTGAGAGACTTGGAAAACACCATATTTTACAGTTACTTGTTTTATTCACAACAAATGAAGTACAGAGAATACATCACTCCATTCTTTATGGTAGCTTGTTTCACATGGATTCTCCCACACATTATTACTGCCATTATTCTTATGGTTGTTGTTGTTATCATTATTACTACTTTGCTATAGTTCTCCAGATAATATATTGTAATATTAAAAAACCAAGAGGTTTGGAGATATGCAAAATAAAAGCTCAGACCATATTGTCTTTGAAAAGAATGTGCATCACCCTGATGAAATAATGAAGTGAATAAACTGCAAAGACACAATACCTCACAGCCCATAGTCAAATTAATTTCTCCACACTTTCCCTGAAAATTATTTAAAGAAAAATAAATAATCTCTATATCAAATTTCTTTTCATCCCTTGTTGTTGACCTACATGTGTCTGCTATGAAAATGTTTACTGTAGACAGCAATGAAAAAAATGGGGGGTTAACGTCTGATCATTACAGCTTTGTCTTAGAATTCATAGCACAGTGTTAAACCAACATATTTCTGTTCTCCATTTTTTCTGTTCCTCAGCTATTCTGATCTTTGAGAATTCTCCTAGTCAAAGATTCCTCTGCAGGTTGGACTAGATGACCTTTAAAGGTACCTTCCCACCCAACTCATTCTGTGATTCCTGAAGGCCAGCCTCACTAGTAAAGACTGAAGTGAAGAAGGAATTCATTACCCCAGGCTTTGCCATGTCCTGTGTCACCAGGGCCGCTGCCCCATTCAGCAGTGGACTCGTATTTTCTCCTAATCTTTCCTTTTGCAACCTACCTACTTACAGAAACAGTTCTGGTTGCCTCTGACATAATTTACCAGATTCAAATCCATATGGTCATTGGCTTTCCTAACCACACCTTTGCATGTTCAATGTGTCAATATTCCAAGGTTACCTGGCCCTGTTTTCATCTTCTGTGTGCTTTTACATTTGAATTTTTGCTAGGAAGAGCTTATTAATCCACTCAGTCTTCCTGATTTTTTTTTTTTTTTTATTTCCTTCTCTTAGCTTGGAGAAGGTGATCCTTGAATATCAAGCAGCTTCTCTGACACTTTCTTCCCTCTAAGACCTTATAAGTCTCTTTCAAGCAGATCCTTGAAGACACCAAAATCTATTCTCCTGAAGTCCAGGGATGTGATCTTGCTATTTTCCTGCTCCCTCCTGTCAGGACCCTGAACATTTCCATTTGGTGATCATAAAAAGCAGATATCAGGGTAGTCAAAATATCCCATGAGGACCAGGGACTGCAATTGTGAGCCTACTGCCAGTCTTTTTTCACCCATTTATTCTTCCTGATCAGGCAGCCTATAGCAGATAGCCACTACAATGTCACCTATACTAGTCTTTTCCTTTGCACTTACCCATAGGGTCTCAATCATCTCATCATCCATCCCCAGGTACAGCTTCATGAGTTCTAGCTGCTGTTTCACATATGTCAATTCCAGTCTTCATCTTCTATGTCTGTCCTTCTTAGAGAGCCTGTGTTCTTCCATTGAAGCACTCTATTATAGTCACCTGAGCCATCCTGCAACATCTCCGTGATCTCCGTGATCCCAACAAGACTACATCCCTGCAACTGCACACAAATCTTCAGTTACCTGTGTTTATTCTACATGTATGTGCAGGGGTGTACAGGCACTTCATAGAGGCATCCCAGCATGCTGATTTTTCAGAAGGTGTCTGTGGGATGTTTCCCCATAATGATGCTTTCTAAGCACTTTGTTGCCTATGTATGTACAAAAAAGCAAGAAAGAAAACTTGAAGTGACCAGGCTTAAGCCCTGTTTTATTCCTTTGTGTTCACATCATCCCACTTCTTCTGCTTGAGGGCCCTATCTGTCACACACGACAGGGCTGCTGGAAACTCTCACCCTCCTCCTTCCTAGCATAAAGCTTTTGTGTTAGATTGGGTCTCATAGGACTGCACACTCCATCTGAAGCTTTGTCTGGGTTGCAGCTTCTTCCCTGGCTGAGCAGCTGCTCCAGTGTCTGCCGGGGAACATACCCTGTGATTATATCACTACCTAGCCTGAGAATGTTTTTCTAGTGCTCTGACCCGAAAGTCATTTCTTTGCACTCTGCTGTGTTAACTGCTGCATGTGTTGGCTGCACCCTGTCAGCTGTGCTCTTGGCTTGGCTTTTATACAGGCCTTGCCCCGCCTAGCACCAGCTCAAAGAGTGCTTGACTCTCCCTGATTGCAGGTAAGTTTTATAGGAGCATTTCCAGATGCCTGACAAAGTTCTCAGAAGCTCAGGAAGATCTCAAAGAAACAGAGTCCAGAAACTGCTGTACATGTGGCTGTCATTGTTAGCTGTGTTCCCAGTTTATTAAGGTGCCTATCCTGTTACCATCTATGGTTAGAGAAGCCTATTCTGATAAAACATGTATTCTTGCCTAAAGTCGCATTGAAGCTTATGATTCTATAGAAAACCACCCAAAATATCTAAATCCTTAAATTACCTAAATCACTCTCACAAACACCTGAAGAGTTAGTCATGGATAGTTAGACATGGAAGTGCCTGAATTAAGTGTTTAAATTAGATTGATTTGGTTTCACTCTGTTTGTGGAACTAGTTCAACTAAGTCAAAGTGAGAAGAATGTTTATAACCCTGCGCTTTCTGCAGGCTTTTCATGCTTCTTATTTTCCAAGACACAGGAGCTCTACAGACTTCTGTAACTCTTGAAAGTACCCCTTTATGAAAAGACATGGCAAGAGAAAGTAAGTTGAAAAATTCTGATTTCTTACAGGTTAAGGAAGCTTAGAACTGACGTCTCTCCCTTCCTGGGAATACAACAGGAGTAGGCTGTTGCATGGTAAGAAAGTAATACTTTGTATCAATTCTTTTCCTTGAGTGAAGAGTTACGGCAGATAGGCTGCTGCGATTTTAACGTAGCTTAAACATCGATTTGCGTGGGTTCTGCAAAGAAATGCAAACACAGACAGGTGTGCTGGGATTTCCACATAATAGCCAGAAGAATCCAGGTAGCAATCTCTGGCAGGATTAAAATCTTAAAACCATACACAATGTGATCCGGAAGAAGCTTCACTGGTGAAGGCCAGTCACCACCAGGCTTTCAACTAGCTAAAGAGTAAGTTTTCATCTCTCATATTCCTGGACTTTGATTTTCACAGGTCCTCTATGTTGTATGTTTTGATTCCTCAGGACTTTCTAAGGACCTAATTTTTACTGCATTTCTATTTGGGGTTGTTAAGGAAGAAGCTTCTAGATTGTTTTTTTCAGGGCTTCTGTTACTGTATTTCCATTAGCAAGGATGAAAGAAGAAAGGATATGCAAAAAATGATAACTAAATCTTTTTGCTATAATTTTAAGTAAGCTGTTAAAGACATGATAATTTCACTTGAGGAGCATTTTGCTTGTTTCTGGCTTTGTCAGCTAGTTTTATCATTGCCATAATGTATACATAATTTAAATGGAATGTGAATTTTAGCAAAATGATTTACCTCAAACATTTTACCTGTCACTTTGTGCTGTGCCCAAATATTCTACATTTCAGAAAGCTATTGGTATGCATGTGATAGCTCATACAAAACCCTTCTTATCCTCCAGATTTGTCTCACACCTTGCTTTGTTGATAAGCAGAATAATTACCATTGTCAGTCTCAATACAATATATATGTTTGTCAGTGATTTGCCTATTTAACCATTTAACAGAACCAGAAAATATTTTGTTGTGTATAGGTTTGTTGGGTTTTTTTGTGTGGGTTTTTTTTTTGTTTGTTTGTTTGTTTTGTTTGTTTTTTGTTTGGTTGTTTGGTTGTTTGGTTGGTTTTTACAATGCAGTAGTGTTCCTAACATTTAACAAATGGAATCTATTTAGTTCTACTGTGATTAATTTTATAAAGGGAGATTCAAGTTGAGAAGCTAACAAAAGCCCTAATTAAATTGCAAACTACAGATATCCCTAATTGTCCATGACTAGATCTATATAGATATACTTAGCCTTTCTTTATGTTAATACCACTGACATTATGGTAATTAAATACTTTTACTACTCATCCATTAGTGAGACCCACTAATTTTTGAACTTTTATGTTCAGCCTAAGAAACACTTTTAAACACATAGAAGATTGAGACAATGCTAAGATATCTACTGGTTCCAGCAAACTGAAAATATTAAAATTAAAAGTGTAGTTGGAAAATGCTAATTGTGCCATGTAGAAGAATATAGGAAAGCTGCTCAGGAAATGATCTGCTGGCCTGTGGAATGTTTACCATTGTATGCAGGGAGTACATTATCGCTTGGAGAACATAAGTCTTAATCAATCAAAGGCATTTTGAACAGGAAGAGTAGTGCTTTGCTTCCTTTTACTTTTTAGCAAAACAGACACAGAGAAATTTACAACACAGACTCAGTAGGACTATGCAGTGGATATTTGCCTTCAACTGAAAATAAACTACTTTTAAAAAATATATTTCTTCTGTCATATTCCTACTAACTTGTGGAGACAGTGTTCTCACGGGAGAATGCATAATTGGTACATAAACTCTGACAGATACAGCAAGACCATGAGAGGCCCGAGGAAGCTTAAGCAAGCAAAAAGAAGCTGGAATTCACCGAGTTAATGAGAACTGTGGACTGTTGGCAAGCTTTCCAGGTCAAGTTCTCACACCTGTGTTTAACCAATTATGTGCTAGTCACTAAGTGTCTTCAAGACATGTATCCAATCATAATATGCCAAATCACTGTAAGTGCCTGTAAGAAATAGCATAGAAGGAGTTAAAGCTTTGCAATAAATTGGCAATCGCTGATCACATTGATTGTCTCTGTGTTGTCCGTGACTCCTGTGTTGACACTAACTCTTATGTACTACTTGGACTTATTTTCCAAAGATGAAGTTTATAAACCTTTACAGACACAGCAATAAGTAGCTTTTGCATTATGAAAAACTGTGTAATCAATAATGGAGGTAATGTCAAATACTATATAGAATTCACAGCAGAATGAGATGTAGCAAGGTGAAAAAAGAATATTTTACATTCTCTTAGTTGTAGCCAAATAGTTTCAAAGCCTACCTTGAGGCGGCCATGAATAAAATCTATTATGTAAGCAGCCACCTGTGAACAGTTTCTACAAAAATGGTGAAGGGCATTTATCATTCTTCAATTAAAATGTCAGTTCTGATTAGACTTCTGCTCAGTGCACTATACCTTACCACAGGGGTACAATAAGGGAGACTTTGCCTTGAATTACTAAAAAGCAAAGAGGGTATCACTGAAAGCTCCATGAGAAACTGCGGAGTCTTTCTGTAAGATTTTTCAGGTGCTAGGGAGTTAATACATCAGCTGTTTGCAGCCCATAAAGTATCTGTGGATTTGATACTGTTTCTGGATGTAGGAGAGGTTCATTCTCATAAGACTCCAGACCAAATTGTTCTATGATTAGGAGAGATAGGTCCAAGACTCACAGGTTGTTTTGATAGTGACTGACACTGTATATTGGCTGTTTGGCAGAGTGGAGATTTCACTATTCATTTTTTGGGACTTGCTTTTAATCTGATATGACACAGCTTAACAAAGCTAAACGCTAAATGAAGAACAAGATATTCTTTCAAAATAAAGGTTTCAAGCAACACCATCTTGCTTTTTTCAAGTGAAGGGCTGCCCCATCCCCAGGGCTGCCCCATGGCTGCCCCATGCTGAACATAGATGGGTCCAGACGGCTCTAATGGACACAAGACACAGGTAAGCCTGTCAGGCATGATGGTGGTGCCTCTGTAATAACATATTTAAGAAAAGGAGAAAAGTACGTTAAAGCAGTTGAGGGAGTGAGGAGTGAAAAAAAAAAAAATGTTAAGAGAAACAACCCTGCAGCTACCAGCATCAGTGAAGGAGCTGGAGGAGGTGACATAGAAGATTCCCCTGTAGTATATGGAGAAGATGATGGAGAAGCAGATTGTCCTCCCTGTACCCTTTTGGAGGGCCAGGCTGGAGTAGATATTGACCCTGCAGTCTGTGGAGGATCCCCAGCTTTGAAGAGACAAAATACTCATTTCTCTTCTTGATTACACACACAGCAGCAGACATCTGATGGAATTAGCAGACAATAATTCAGATAATGACCACAACAATAATCAGCACCCAAATACATCTAGATTATTTTAAAATATAAGCACTTTTAAAACAAGTTGGCATAAAAATATTAAAAATTGTAAAACAGATAAAAAAGTCAACTCTGTCAAATGCATGCAATTTCAGTTGCAACTTCATGTCGAATTTGTTTAAAACATTGTTGAATCATAAGACTATTCCAAATTGGGTCAAGTGTGAGACTAATTTGCTAATTAGTGCTAATTTTTGATGTATAAATCTTTACGAATGGTTATTTTTAAGTGAAAGATACTTGTGCATCTGCCTCAGCACAAATCCTAGATTCATGTACTGATGCAAATATGCATATGTAGATACAAGTAGATCCTGATAATTCCCCTTCCTTCTAGTCGCCTATGTTTTAGAAGTTTTTTGACAATTTAGACCCTGATAACAAAATAATGGCCAAATATTCATGCTAGCATCAAAGTGCACAGCCTGTTTTTAGTGATATTATGTTCATCAAAGCTCTTTATGCTTTGTTTTGTTCTCAAAGAAAAAAATACTCTTAAGAAGGGAAGTGATTGATGACCTCTCCAAAGAGTAGTACAGGGGTGTTTCACACAGAAGCAACTTACCCAGACCTGATTTTTCACCTGATTAATCATGGTGGAATTAATAACCTTATCCTTATAAAAATGTCTTGGGATCACTTCATGAACATTAGCTGTGAGGGCACTGATAAATTTCCAAAGTAATTTCTGTCTCTCAAACACAGTTGTCATCTTGGTAAAACATGATGCTACTGCTTGCTGGAAAGCAAATCAGTGTTCGCAATGTGCAGACAAATCAGTCTAGTGTTAAAAAATTAACAGAACAGTTTTCTACAGAGAAACTGATACTGATTAAAAATCCTGTCCTTATGGCCATACTATACAATATGGAAAAATTGCCACAACCTTCAGAAATTCAGTCAAACTAATACCTGTATGTTATTAAATAAAACGTTACAAGAGGCAAGAAAGATGCTGTACAGTGGGATTTTATGAAGCCACACGCACGGCATTAGTTGCAGCAAGTAGGGGTAATAGCATTATTTACAATAAGATTTACCAGTGTTTCCAAGAACAACACCCTCTTACTATCCATCTTATTACGTAACTAAAATTAACTAAACTGTAATCATCTGAACACTAAGCAGCCAAATGTTACGTGTGCCTGCTTTAAAAAAACACAAAACAAAACAACCCTAAATAGGTTACATATTTTTCTGAAAAAGGATGAAGGTGAAAACTGGGGTTTTATCCATGTTAAAGAAATCTAGAAAAGCTCTTTTTGCCTCATGCTTTAAATTTTGGAGATAAAATCTGCCAGGAATTTTTGCCATGTTTGTGAAAAAACAGATTTTAACCAAATTACATATCTTTAAAAAAAAAATTAGAATAAAAAATTCACACATCTTCAATTGAAAAGCACAAGATCTCTTCACTAAACACTCAGTCTACACTGAGCATGTTCTGGCCAGATATTCAGCAGATATTCATGCATCATGGTAGCTTTATGTCTAAGAATTATAAACAACAGCAAAAGGAACGTTCCTCCTGAAACAACCAGCTAACAATTCTATATTTGTGCCCAGGCACCAAAGAAACTCAATAAGGGAGATGAGGGTTCAAGCTATCCTATTTGAATTTAATCAAGGTGAAAGATATATTTGCAGATAGATGACTAGACGGAGATTAGGAGGCACACAGGGTGTTCAGTTGCAAGGAAAGTACATAACATGGTGTAAACTGAGACACTCAAAATGTCAGCAGGATTCTGACATAAAATGTCAGGAGAGTGGTTCAGGAATCTGTGGTTAGAAGTGAAGGGAAATTAGAGGTGTCTGTAAAGGACAGAAAAATGTGCATGGATACAGCCGATTAAGAAACCATAGCACTGTTGCAGACTTGTGGCAGTCTGCAAAATAAAAGGGTTAATATGGTAGAAAACAAGTGAGATTAGATGTAGATCCCAGGAATGAAGAATTTTATTAGAAAGCTTTTGAGCACTAATGGAAAGATATAAGTGAAGGTCAGAAGGTAACAAGGGAGTCAGGCTGAATGAAGAACTGTGAGAAGAAGTGAAATTTAATGGGCAAGCTGTTAGCAGGATAGTCCTCAACAGCATGCAGAGGTTTTATCCGGGAACAAAAGAGATTAATGATGTGAGGAGGTATGTATGATAGTTAATAGCTTTTGCTGATTGAAAGCTTAGGTAATTATAGCACAGGCATAGCAATAATAAGTACAGCTACAGTTCAACAACATTTAACTATGAGACAAACCAACAAATAACAGCGATTATGGCAAGAAGATGATTATGATAATTGCAATAGAAAATACAATATTAGTAATTGTAGTGGTCCATCCCCCCAGCCTCTAGGCTACTTCATGATTTCAGGAGTTCCTGACAGGCCTTGGTCTTTGTGTAATGAGTTGGGCATTGAAGCATCCCTTGACCAGACCAGGAATTCTTGCACGGCTACGGAGGGAGGCTCTGATTGTAGTAGACTCCTGTTCCCTGGCTACAGTGGGAAGCAAGAGAGGGATAATCAGTCTTCCCAGACAGCCCTTGAACACTCCTTTCCTTGATTGTACCCGGAGTGGAATGCTACCATTGTTACTGGAGTTTTGAAAGAGTTTTCGTAATTATGGACTAGGATTGCACCCAGCATGGAGATCTGCTGATAACTAAAGCAAATCATCTTGCGACCCCATAAATAGCTGTGCAAAGTGAGGCCCTTTGAGCTCTACTGGACCACAGTGGGCAGTCATTTCTTGTAAACATGTTTCTAAATGTTGCAGTTATTACTTTGTAAAAACCACCTTAAAACTTCAAACTGCTTCTACACAACACTTGTAAACCTTTAGATTAGTACTGTTGACCAGGCCTGAGACTAAGACTAAATCCAGCCACACCTGGGCTCCATCAGGAGTTTAGAAAACCATGGGTCTAGTCTGAACTTTGTGACTGCATGTGAGGGTCTCCTTTACCCTTTGTGCCTTTGGTCTCTAGCAGTCATCTTTAGCTTGATTTTACCTTGATTTTCCTTTATATGTTTTATTCATGTAATAAGTAATACAGGGAACCTTGCCATCAAATTTTGTTAAGTTGTGCCTTTATAAATCATATTCAAACTGCTCTTGCTAATACTTCTATAGTCATTCTTTGGGAGACACTAAACCCCTCATTTTGCAGCAGCAATCTTGTAACTAATTAGGTAATGTCAATGGTAAAGAATAACTAGTGAAAACTCAACATCGTGCTATCATTAAAATACTAGTAGAACAGTGTTATGGGTGTGGTGGACACCCTCCATCCCAAATCCCTGAGATCTTCCAAAGCTATCCTATCTAGGTCCTTGCAGTTCACATCTGTAGCATAGGGGAACAAGCAGTATCATGCTGAAGCATCAATGTGACTTAGAAAAGGGGCTTGCTGCTATAGCAGTTGACTCTCAGGTGATACCTGCAGTGCTGGTCCTCCATCGATAGTTCAGTAGTCTTTTTGGTTGCTTTTTATCCCCTTAAAAGACTAATTGTGTTGTCCTGTTCTGTCTTTACTTCCCCGGTTTTGCACACTTATTTTTATCTTTGATGAGTTTATTTTGCAGTCTGGACATAACTGATTGCTGTGTCCTTGGTTACCATGTCCTAGCCCTCAAAATGATCCTGTGGGAGTCAGCTCCTTAAAACTAATAAAAAATGACTTTTCCTTCTTCCTTCTTTCCGCTGCTGACATAAACACATCATTATCCCACTGTTTCTCATATTTTCCACTTATTATGTTAGCTTAGCAGCGTTCAGCACTTCAATTCTTGCAGTCCTTAGGTATTCCACTATCTAAAACTTAAGTTTAATCAACATCTCAGTTATTCCATATCTATGCAGTACCAAAACCGTCTGTATTAGAAAATGTCACACCAAGGCTTACCTTGATGTCAGTGGTCACCTTTCCCTTACTGTGGTGGCTTGCCACATGCAAAGGCGCATCTCAGATCAGCAGTTCTCTTCTACTGCAATGGCAATATATATTAAGGCCTATTATCCTATCCAGGCTCAGCAGCTCCCTTCCCTGATGCAGGTTTTAAGCCTTTTTGCCATTCTTGAATTCCCCCTTACACATGCAAAGTAAAGATTAAGCAGTAGGGAGAAGGGAAATATTAGTGATGAGTCCAATAGGAAAAAAAAAAAAAAAAGTAGTTACTAGTTTAGGAGAATATACCTTTGATAAGAAAATCTGCTATCTCATGTCGTGGAATTCATGATTAAATTAGCCCTGGGGCAACAACTCAATTACACTTTACAAAAAGGAGGAAAACTCCTGGCAACTGAAAAAAAATCCTGTTGCTCTTATGACAGAAGGCTGTGAGCTGTCAGTAGTTAGAGTGGGTAGAAAATTTGTAACACGATTATTAAAACTGTCTTTGAAACCATCAGCTGCAAACAAAATAGTATGAAAATATTATTTACAAATAAATTTTGTTAAACTCAAATTTTGGCTGCCTTTTCCAAAGACAGCTGGTGACTCTTTAATGGAAAAAAATAAAAAATGGGAAAATAAAAAAGTTAAATAAATCATGAGTTGTTTGGCCAAATCACTTCCCCATAATCCCTTGATAGTTTTACAGGCTTTCAGCACCTCATTTAGGGTTTTGTTTTGTTGTCATTTTTTCTGTGTTTGCTTACTCATAGCATTGTATTGTCCGTTACTGTAAAGTTTGCTTTAAGTGGTAACTCGTACTCTTAAGTTTTACTACACTGTATTCACATGCTCTTCTATTTTTACTCATGTACCTATTTATTAACGAAATGTTCTGGTTTTTACTGTCCAGAATTTCTAATGCTGATCAGAAATCATAATTTCTACTCCTTCTGACTAGAATTCATACTGACTCTGAGAGAATTGTAAACAACCATAAAGCAGTTAATAATGTCCTCCATGTTGGGGTAATGAGAGTAGAACAAGAGGCATTTTGGGGTTTGATGATTAATATAATCTGACTCAAAAAGAACCTAAATTCTCTGCCTCAGGAAAAAAAAAGCCCCTCAGTATATGTGAACACTGAATTCAGAATTCAGGTGGGATGACAAGCAGCTTATACCCTAATGCCTAGGACATCCCAAAGAATAGCAGACAGTAATAATTGCAACATTTAGAAATATGTTTACAAGAAATGACTGCATGCATCAAGAGAATATACTTTTCTTTGATTCTAGGTCCAGTGGTGGAACTAAATCAAAATGCTTGCACTGTGTCCCTGCTGAAAATGAACAGATGGCCTTGTTCTTTTTTTTTTTTTTTTTTTTTAATTTTACCCAGGCATTTCAATAGAAAACCTCCATCTTCTTATCCCTCTGAAAAATAATTGGGGGGGGGGGAAACAAAAACTGTAAAACATGAATGGCAGTGAAAGTCTATGAAATCTTGCTAGTCTGTTTCTTAGCTGATGCATTGTTTGGCTATAAATCACCAGTGTTTACTATAATATCAGTGTAGCAACCGTAGATTACATTTACTATAAATAATAGGTAGTAAATAAATATGCACATGAAATGGTATCAGAAAGTACCACCTTATTTTTGCCCATCACTACAAACTATAACTAAATATGACATAGCTGTGTGCAATGCATGTTACACCCTATAGCAGCATCAGTCAGGCATCATTTCTGCCTATGCTTATGCTTCCTATCTCATCCTTTTTAACATTTCTTTCCTCTCTTTTCAATTCTTTCATCCTTTCAATACCCTGTTATTATCATATACAAGGAACTATAGTATATTATAAACTCCAACTTTCCTCACTACTTTCCTCAGTTTCTCTTTTGCTCTTTAATCTTTTTTTTCAGTTTCTAAGATGTTTGTAATAAGGCTTCTTGATTTTCTACATTATTATTGTATCTATTTTACTATCTTGTACCAAAAAGATATGTTGGTGATATTCTTCAGATTTTTTTTAAGTCAAGCATTTTCGCAAATCTAGTGAGCACTAGGATTTTAAATATGTTGAAGGATCTGTAATGAAGTTACTGTCTGATCTATCCACATCAAAATAGGAAACACTGAGAAAGTACGAACCAAAGTATCTTCAACCAAGTTAGCATCCCAAGCATCGAGGTTATAATATTAACCTTCCTGTTTTGCATGAGAAAACTCTTGGTGAATTTTCTGACTAATGACTTATTGGTTAGATGTGGATCGGCTGAGGGACGGCGAACACTTTGTGACCAACACAGATGTCTTAGCCTTAGGAGATGGTGGTTGTGAAGAATATAGCTGAACGATAGACATGTGAAGTAATCCCAGTTGTCTGGTCTTAGCCAAACTCTGAGGCTTGTACTCAAGTTACCCAGGCTGCAAGGCCTACCCTTAGGTTATTAAGGGTCAGCTACGTGCAATAGAGCAAAGAGGATTGATAGTTGCTGAAGGTTAACAGGATGTGGGAGAGGGATGGCGAAACTGCAAGAGACACACCAAAAGTAGCAAAAATAACAGATGGTCAAGTTTTCCCGTTCTCCTCTTATCTGTCACAAGAATGTGTGGTTAGCATTTTTAAACCAATCACAATCTATATTGGTTACATCAGCTATTCTTGTGTATTATAAAAACTGTCAATGTGTGTGAATAAATTTGGCAATTGCTTGATCACATTAATCATCTCTGCGTTTGTCCGTACCTCCCGCGTCAACAGTTAGATAGAGAAAAATCTCCTCAGACCATATTTTAAATGTCTTACATGGAAGTGTCTTGAAGAGAAGAAAATCCACTAATGATAATATTTCCCTTGTATTTTGCTTCACAAAGATCATGATCGTTGATTTTTTGGTTAATGCAGTTGATGTGCAACTAAGGAGACATTTTTATTAATAGTATGTTGGGCTATGAGTAACCTTCCCTTCTTTTAGAATTTTGTTAGCATTATATTAATGACATCATGCACTCTTTTTTGCCTAAGATATTGTAGGTATATTATTAATTTATAGTGTCATAGAATTTTTTTGCCAGAAAAGAATATTGAATCAAGTAATGTGACCTACTGTGCAATCCGAGCCCCAACATGTGCATTTAAATAAGGTGTGTCTTCCTCAAAGACTCAAACTGTACTGCAGCTTTTCAAGAGATGATTTCAGTTTTTTTTTTTTAATTATTATTCCAAAGGAAAACCAAAACATTCTGCATTTAATGTATAAGTTCTCTATCATTGGAATCTTATTCTTTCACTTCAACAAAGAATGTGTTATACATTACAGCCATGGCCCCCCACCCCTTCCCCAAAACCAAGCCAAAGTTTAGGATACTCAATTGGCAAGGGACGTGATGATAGCAGATCATGGGTAATATGAGGAGACATCCAAACGGTAACTTACGTGTGGCATTCCTGTGTCATGAATTATTCTCCATTGTTCTCCATTTTCAGATATTTCACTTTCCAATGTTAATGCAGAATTAATATTTGTGAGAAAAACACCCATTCTTTTAATTCATTTATAGGAGTGCAATAGCATACATCTAAATAATGCATGTATACTCAAGCAGCCCTAAATGTTTCAGAAGCCATAAGAACCTTCCCAGGCCAGGAGGTAATAACGAATATTACCATACTTTGTTGGTCTATATTACTGGGCATATTGTAAAAAATCAAAAGATAACAACCAGCTGTCTTGGATGTATTGCTTTTGTGTTGGTTCTCTTTCTTCTGAGTCATTACAGTAACCATGCCTTCAGAAGCTGTATAACACAAAATGAGAGGATGGGTCAGTTTGTAAAACTAAACAGTTGTTCCAGTCAGGTGGAGAAAACAAATTGCCTATATTTATTACACCCACCTTAGGGAAAAGCTCTGGAAATAAAAAAACAAGCTTCAGAGTTCAAGTGATTAGCCTCTCATTCCTAAAATGTGCAAGGACATAAGCCGGCAAAAAGCCAGATGGATTTCATCAGGAGCCATGGGTCCTGATGAAATCCATCCGCGGGTCATGAAGGAGCTGGCGAATGAAATTGCTAAGCCGCTGGCCATCATATTTGAAAAATCATGGCAGTCAGGTGAAGTTCCCGACAACTGGAAAAAGGGAAATATAACCCCCATTTTCAAGAAGGAGAAAATGGATGACCCAGGCAATTACAGACCAGTCAGTCTCACTTCTGTGCCTGGCAAAATCTTCGAGCAGATTCTCCTGGAAGGCATGCTAAGGCACATGAAAATCAACAAGGTGCTTGGTAACAGCCAGCATGGCTTCACCAAGGGGAAATCCTGCCTAACCAATTTGTTGGCCTTCTATGATGGGGCTACAGAACTGATGGACAGCGGTAAAGAAGTTGATGTCATCTACCTGGACTTGTGTAAAGCGTTCGACACTGTCCCACACGACATTCTTGTCTCTAAATTGGAGAGACATCAATCTGATTAATGGAACACTTGGTGGATAAAGAACTGGCTGGATGGCCGCACACTAAGAGTTGTGGTCAATGGCTCAATGTCCGGCTGGAGACCAGTTACGAGTGGTGTCCTTCAGGGGTCAGTGTTGGGACGAGTCTTGTTTAACATCTTAGTCGCTGACATGGACAGTGGGATTGAGTGCGCCCTCAGCAAGTTTGCTGATGACACCAAGCTGTGTGGTTCGGTTGGTACGCTGGAGGGAAGGAATGCCATCCAGAGGGACCTTGACAGGCTTGTGAGGTGGGCTGATGCTAACCTCATGAAGTTTAACCATGCCAAGTGCAAGGTCCTCCACCTGGGTCGGAGCAATCCCAGGCACAGCTACAGGTTGGGCAGAGAAGAGATTCAGAGCAGCCCTGTGGAGAAGGACTTAGGGGTGCTGGTCGATGAGAAAATGAACATGAGCCAGCAGTGTGCACTTACAGCCCAGAAAGCCAACCATATCCTGGGCTGCATCAAGAGGAGCGTGACCAGCAGATCGAAGAAGGGGATCCTGCCCCTCCACTCTGCTCTTGTGAGACCTCACTTGGAGTATTGAGTACAGTTCTGGTGCCCTCAACATCAAAAGGACATGGATCTGTTGGAGCAAGTCCAGAGGAGGGCCACGAGGATTATCGGGGCACTGGAGAACATCTCATATGAAGACAGGTTGAGAAAGTTGAGGCTGTTCAGCCTGGAGAATAGAAGGCTGCTTGGAGACCTCATAGCAGCCTTCCAGTATCTGAAAGGGTCCTGTTAGGATGTTGGGGAGGGACTCTCCATTAGGGACTGTAGTGGTAGGATAAGTGGTAATGGGTTAAAACTTGAACAGGGGAAGTTTAGATTGGGTAAAAGGAGTAAATTCTTTCCTGTTAGGGTGGTGAGGCACTGGAATGGGTTGTCCAGGGAGGTTGTGAATGCTTCATCCCTGGCAGTGTTCAAGGCTAGGTTGGACGAGGCCTTGGGTAATATGGTTTAGAGAGAGGTGTCCCTGCCCGTGGCAGGGGGGTTGGGACTTGATGATCTTAAGGTCCTTTCCAACCCTAACTATTCTATGATTCTATGATTCTATGATTCTATGATTCTATTTATTATTGGCCAAGTTTTTTATACTTTTAATATACTTTTCTATGTCCTGATTTCTAGACTGTTAAACCACTATGTTCCAGTAAAAAGTAGAAGCTAGAAACAATAACCCGTGTTTAACACAAAGTTGCTTAGCTGTCTCCTTTTAATTTCAGCAAAAGAATGGTGAGACGACAGAGACAGATGATTCAGCAGTTACAGAAAAAAGATAGAAATTACTCCCTTTCAGCTTTCAGTTGTTTCATGTTTACTGAAACACCTATTTTACCCAAACCAGAAAAGTCCAAAACTGTCAACTTCATGGAATCACATTGAGAACGATGAAAAGATGTTCTTTAGGCAACAAATTTTCTGTCTCAAACTGCTGAGCCATGCTGACAGCATTAGCTAACTCTAAGCTAATATCTGTCTCAAAAACATACTTTGGCACTGACTATTGCTTTACCTTACCAACAATCATAGAATAGTTAGGGTTGGAAGGGACCTTCAAAGGTCATCAAGTCCAACCCCCCTGCAATGTGCGGGGATATCTTCAACTAATAAAATTTTGGTCCATCTCACCTAACCCTAGATATTTACAGAGCAGACATTACATTACCTAAACAAAATCCTCCATGGGCAGTGGAGTAAAACAAGTAAAACAGGATGAAATTTGTCTCATCCTTTATGTACGTTAAAATAAGATACAGTGCTACAGAAATGTCAACTCATTAGCGACCAAGCATAAGGTTGGAATTAGATCATATTTACCTATTAACACCGGCGGTGTGATGAAAATTTAAAAAATATACCTTAGTAGCTATAAAATGGACACATTTTTCTTAATAGACACAGAAATTACTTATAATAGCATCCATGGGTTCTGAACATTTGAAACTTTCTAAATTAGTCTTTAGGAAACACTTGCAATAGTGTAGCAATGAATCCAGTCCTTTTACTGAAGATCAGAAAACATCAGTGTTTCTTTTTTGGGTAACTGTAATTCGTTTATAAATTGTTATTTGGCATTTAGCTAAATACATTTTTCATATTTGTGTTTTTTCTTTTTCAAAAATGGGTTATTTGCAAAGGTCCACTGGATCTGTCAGTGTGGAAGACATGTTATTGAAGAAAATTATTTGTGCACTGAGATATAAATGTTTTTATATAAATATATACATATTAATTTGTGTACAATTAGATTTAAAGGTCAATGAGGGAAGGAAATTGAGGTGTCTTTCACAAATTATTTGAACTTATTTCTCTATGAAATGTAGTAAAAAGTCTAATGATATTTCTTGCAAGATTATAAGTCATAGTGGGAGCTTTCCATTCCCCAAATGCCTTCCTATTTACACCTTATTAACTGACTGCAACTTATTTATGAAGCTGATATTTCATTCTTTTATCTTTTCAGGCGGCACAATTGCACAGATTTTTCTTCAGGATAATATGTGCTTTCAGATTATGTAAAGGAAAGATACTATTGTAGCTTTTCATGAAAGCAGCTATCCAGCTGCACTGTAATTAATGAATCAGAATTAGTTATTTTCTCAGGTCTACGTTTCCTACTAATCAAGAATCTGCCACTGGGAACAGAAGTACCTGAACTGAGAAGACACAAAGAATAAAATACTGATACAAACCAGCTAATGGAAAACTGCATATAATGAAAATAATTCCTGAAAACTTGTCTAACCTCACTGGCAAATAACTAATATTGTGCAAGGATGTTGGAGCTGAACTGAATGTAACAACTTGATTTTATTGTTTCTTCTTTTTAATGTCTTTGGTTATAAAATAGTATGTTTTGTGTTTAACGTTTTTTTTAATAATCCATCATCCTGTCCGTCTAGAGATATCCCCTCTACCTAAAAATATTTCTTTTCTACCTCAGATATTCACAAGAAAGAGTAACTATTGTCCATGTTGTGTGTTTCATTGCTGGTGTTCACATAAGTGTTAAGACAGAAAGAACCACAGGAAGGCAGCAGATGGTATCATCTAGGGATGGAGTTGGAATTTGTGCTCTTTCATTTACAACAATACATTTAAATAATTAGAAATATAATGAAAGAGCAGTAGTTCCACTGATGGCTTTTGGTATCACTCTAAGCTTCTGTAAAGAGTTTTTTAATTAATTGTCCTGTCACCCAGGGTCCAAAAGAAAAACCTGAGGTTCAAGCTGTATTTTTCAACTGAATGTTTTCAGAAATAGTAAATTAAAAACTTAATATATATTGTTATATCTTTCATGCTAGAAAATGAGACTTCAGAAATTTAAGTGTTATATTATCCACACATTTCATTTATTATTGATTGATTGATTGATTGAATGAATGATTGATTTTAAAGAGTTTTCTTATGTTAAATTTTTTATGCTTCAGGCAGTCGTCTGAAGTCCTGATGTGGTGAAACTTCAAGCTTACCTACAGCTACTGTGATGATGGTTTTTAAATGTCTGTATGGTATTTTAAGTTTTTCTGCTGACTCATAGTCACAACTGAAAAACGCTAATGTACCCTGTCACCTCAGCTATGCAAACTCATCCATCATCTCTGGTCTCTTGGTTTGTACCATTCCTCAAGATGCCCATTGCTATTCTACCTGCAGGACTGACTGCAGCAAAGGAAGATATTTGTGAACATTTATGCTTATGTGAATTTTCAAAGACAAACAAGTCCCTAGGGAGAATTAATATGTTTTCTCAGCCTTAGTTACAGGCCTAGTGTCTTATTAGGATTATCATGCCTAAAAAGAAAAAAAACATCTTATTAATGTTCTTAGTAATGGCTACACATCTGCTAGTAAAGGGAAAAGCTTTTGAAACATCTTGAAAATTCACTGCTGCTTTGGGAGATATTCAGTCTGGAAAAGGAAATAATACTGTGTTTGAAGGGACCATCAAGAGCAACAGTGACTGAATAGTTGAAATTCAAAGCTAGGTGTTCATAACCAGTCTGTGGTTTGAACTATATTCAACTGTTCACAAAAATAACTTCCTGATTCACTTCATATAAGCTATTCACTGGTAAACATTGAACTCTGATATGAGCATTTTGCAAATTACAAAGAAACCCCAAGGATGTAAATGAAATTATTTCTAAAGCATTATCTACCCAGATGTCTTAGTTGCAGCTTCTTGTTTTATCCATGAGAAGCCATGTTTACCTCCTCTCTAAACACAGACTGTAATGAAGTACTGGGGAATCTGGCAAGCCACAAAATATTTTCAAAGTGAATGCTTTTCTCGGATACTTTTTAAACACCCCTGTTTCATAATCATAATATCATGATTTTTAAAAGTGCACATTCTTACGCAATGCATAGCACTCTTGAGTGACTACTTTTAAAACAAAGGATCAATTATCTGGCCATCTCCACCTCCACACATTTCCTTAAGTCCATGATTTCTGTTTTCTAGAGTTTTGGTTTCAAGGTGAGGAATTTCTGTTTTCCTCCCTCTTCCTGAGTGGTTTTGGTCTTCTAGACTTAATTTGTTAATTTTGTTCCCACATGTACTTTTCTCCTTTCTCTCCTATTAGGTATACAACAATAGCTTTGTTTTAGTCATTCTGAGATTATTTCTGGACAGAATTGTTTTCACCTCACAGAAATCAGTATCTGCATTCAGCTGCTATTTCAGTTCCTCCTTCTCCCCATCCCACACATATTAAAATGGGGTCTGTTTATTGACATACACAACATCCAGATGTCACAGAAGAGATTCGAAATCATTCACTTGTAATTTTAGATTGTTCAATAAATCAAAGGCTTCCCTCGGGAAAACAAAAAAAAAAAAAAAAAAGAAGACTACATGCAAAAATCACAACATCCTGTTGTAATTTCTCCATGTCCCAAATAATTTGTTAGCTACATCCTGCAATGCTCAGATCTGCTCCCTCTCCTCTGTTGGGGTGAAAAAACAACTCTCAGCCTATAAATGAAAACTAGTTTTCTTAATCTATACCTTCTATACCTGGAGAGACATTCTATGACATTCTTCTCTTTCAGGTAGAAGAATTTACTGGGATGCTTCTTTGATATTACAAGGTAATGTAAAAGTTAAAAGATAATTTACCAATAATTTTTTTTAAATAATAATAATTAAAAAATTGTAATTCAGACTGGAAATATTCAGCATGGAAATATTCAGCATAGGAATATTCAGAGATACACTAAATGTAATTATACACCACTTTGTTCACACTTTCAAAAAGAAAGCAAGCAGAAGTACTGATCAAGTACTCTGTTGTTTTGGTATTGTTTGGGTTTTTTTTAAACAATTCCACAAATACATTTTCTATTATAATTCATTTGTTTATATGTCATACAAACAGTCGGTAAGACAGTCACAGTGTTCATAGTAATGTACAGTTGCAAAAACTACTAAGTAGCGAGCTTGCACCATCAAGACTTTCTTTTCTGCAGGAGGATGGTGATTTCTAAAGGATCAGGATTCATGTACTCTGTTATGTGTTTGTGACACTGATAGTCACAAACTAGGTTGAGTAGTGTAAGAGGTTTTGTCTTCTACACAATGTGTTGTCAAGTAAACTTCTGTCTGGCAATTATTGGCTATAAAAGAATTTAAGTGCCTTAAAATAAATAAGCTGCATGCCAAAACCACCAAAATTGTATAATTATTATCCTAAGTTGCTTCTGAGAATGGGGGTGGCAACACTTTGCCTCTCTTCTCTATTTCCTTATTTCCCATCTGACTGCTATTATCTAATCTTATTTTCATGCAGACCTGAGACCTGTTCTGCAGGTTGTGTGCAGTGCAGGCTGAAATCCTCTGTTCTATCAGCTTTCTTCCATCCTCCATGAATCGTTTGTTCTCTCTTCTGTTTTAGAATAAGATTCATTATTTCTTATTTATTTCTTATTTCTATGCTTTTCTAGAAAAGAGAAGTGGATTCTGGTCTAAAATTATCCTTTCCACCACTGAAACTGCTAAGTAGCAAAGAAGTTTGAGAGATACTAGATAGATGAGGATAGAAACAGGAGTATAGCATTAGGTCTGCCAGCACAGAGTAGGACAGAGATCTAGGCATGACTACAATGGCATTTTTGCATGATAATTTTGCTATCATTTAATATGTTTGTTTGAACCATTTCCTGTTATTGTTTCACCTATGAATTCCTTTATATCATCTTGTCAGTCAACTGTAGATTTTCTTCTGGGCTTTTTGTCTTCAGCAGGTGTTCCAGTCTTTCGGGGAACACAAAATAAGAAATACAACTCACCTTTTTGGAATAGCGGCACAGAAGGATTACAGTTCACAAAGGCTCAGAATTTTGTTGTTTGTGTTTTTTTTTTTTTTTTAATTTATATCATGTAGTTGTGCTAGATTATGAACAGAAAACTGTAGATAAAAAGAATAAATAAATAAAAAAGAACAGTTTCTACCACCACCACCTTCAAACAAAATCTCTGTATTTAGCACTTTGACTCAAAATGGTATACTTCTAGAACTTTGAAGGAATAAACCCACAATAGAAAAGTCATATTGAAGCAATTATGAATTTGAGGCCAACAGAAAATTAATGGCAATATTCTGACTAACATCAGAGTAACCATTATACCATCTTCAAGAATTGAAATGCACTTACCAGAAGAAATTGCAAGTACTTATACATTAGGTACCTTATTGGTCATCAGATTTGGTTTTTATCTCTTTCTGTGTACTTCTTTTTGTCTACTGAACTACTTTTACTCCTGATTTTTTTTTCATTTGTCTGTAGTTAAATTATATTGTTTGGGGTTTTTTTTTCATCTCCTTTGATCTTTACAATTATACTTTGGTTTATTGAGACTCATAATGCATGCATTATCCTATATCTAATTATATTGTATTTTTGCTTAAGACAAAAATGAAAAGTTCAGTTTGCATGTGTAAATTTAAAGTAAAACATGTTCAAATATTCATGAACTTAGGGCTTCATTCTGCTCTTTCACCTACTTTTTTTTTTTTTTTTTTCGTTTCCAGCGAACTACTTGTCATTATTTACACTACGGTGTAAGAAGCAAGATTTTATGCTCAGGTAAAAAAATGTTGAAATTAGCAAGACATGAATGATTTCCTGTAGAAAAGTCAATTACTTTTCTTAGTGTGCTCTGAGTTAATTTTTATGGCCTTAGTTTCAATTTTCTTTCCCAAATTCCCAATACATTTATTTCTTAGAAATTATCTGAGACTTTAAGGTTTAAGCTGTAGGATTCAACCCTTTGTCTTGCAGTCCTCCATTCATTTCAGCTATATCTAAGGTAACCGATTCTTTGGTCTGTTTTGTTTAGAACTCATTGTTTAGAGCATTTGGTAAACTGTAATATTTTTCGATTAAAGTTTATAATATCTTGTGAATTCAATTTTTGATTCCTTCTGTTTTCTTTCCTTATAACCATTCTTCCCCAGTTTTCCCATTTTAGAATTTCTTGGCATGAAAATAAAGCATTAAACATTTCCAAACTTCTCCAGGGAAAGCTTCGCTCTACTTGAGCTTAGCCTTGTTATCCATCAATCACTCAATCAGCCTTTATTTTATGTACAGTAACACACTGGAGAATGAATCTCAGAATGCTGTGTATAACAGTTGTTAGTTAACAACAAAAAGCTAATCTCAGCTGATGAATTTTCACCTTTGTTTTACATCTACTTAAAGATTTTCTAACAACCTCAGGGATTAAGCATTATTGCTTCAGGTTATATGCTTCAAGTTTCAGCCTGTGTTTTGTGTAGCTGTATCCATGATCCCTTTGGAATAAAGTGAACTTGGATTTAAAATAAAATAGTAGTATCAATGGCCAAATTTTTATGCTATGCAGCAGAACAGTGACTAATTACATTTTTGTGGTTCAAAAAACTGTTTTTAACTATGATGACATTGGCTATTCAAACTGTTATAAAGAGATCAAAGTTGTGCTACTATATCCATAAAATTAGTCGTTACTACATTTTTTGCAGCTAGCACACAGATGAGGAGAACACCTGAAGGAGGTCATAATGTTCTTTTGCAAAACTGTAATTCTCCCACTAGATAGATAATTGTTACCTGGCAAACCTGGCCCCTGACCACGAAATATCAAGAGACACCACTGAGAGCTTCAAATTTTCTCACGTGTATGCTATTGTTTCTTAGAAGGAAAGAAGCATCAGAAAACCATCCCAAATGACAGTAGTGTAAAAAGACTATCTGTTGTCTCTGCTATTAACTAAGCTTCTTTTTCACTTGAACAAGCATGTAATTTCTATTGCTAAGCAGATACATTGAAGTAAATTTTGCTATGGGTTATTTTCCAAACTACATGTGTTTACATCTGTATCAAAAACACCATTATTAATGATTAGTATGAAGAGCAGCCTTTTCCACAACTCACATAAAAATTCTGCAGAATTATTCAGAGAAATCAATTTCTATTTTAATAGATTTTTGTAGAAAAATCCAAAACTCAATGTTTTGCCTGTGAGCAGGCCAGCTTTATCTCTGATAGATTCCCTCTGGGGAGTTCTGTGTTTCTTCTGTAGTTCTAGTGAAAAATATTAGTATGCATTTACTGTAGCAATTTACTGTGGATTTGAATAAACATCACTAGGAACTGAATTTGTTTTAAGCTAGTAGTTTTTCATGGGACATATTCAGTCCTCAGAATGAATTGGTATGCCAATCCAAACTAATCTCCATCTTTTTAAAAAAAAAAAAAAGCTATAATGCTTAGTAGCACATGTCAATTAATAATCAGAGTGCTCCTAATAATTGGCACTTAACTTTGTATTATGAATCAGGTTGTTCACTGTTAATGGAACATAATGGATTGTAATTCTGCACTTTAATATTACCTGCCAAATGCCATTCTCATCTTCCTTTCTGTCTTTGCAACCAATTACATAATATTTGACAATAATAAGTAAACAAATGATAATACTTCACCTGATAACTTTAAAAATAATGTGGCTATGGGCTGGTTTTAATATTTTGCAAAAGTCTTACAGACTTTTTGTGAAAAGTCAAAATATAATTGTCCTTTTTTCTAGGTGAATGTTTATTTTAATTATGAATTTTTACACAAGGTCAATATTCTACATATACTGATTATTAGATACTCTGAGTGCAGCCACAAGATGAGCAGTATTTACAGAGCCATTCTTGTCACTTCTGATACCAAAGTGCTGAGAAACTTTATTTGGTTTTACATCTTCTGTTGTTAAAACTCCTGAATTCAGTTGGCAGCTGGTCACAACTGGTGTTCCTCAGGGTCAGTACTGGGACCAGTTCTGTTTAATATCTTTATCAATGATCTGGATGAGAAGATCAAGTGAACCTTCAGTATGTTTTCAGGTGACAATAAGTTTGGCAGAAGTATTGATCTGCTTGAAGGAAGGAAGGACCTGCAGAGGAATCTGGACAGGCTAGATTGATGGGATGAGGTCAATTATACAAGGTTCAACAAGGCTCAGTGCTGAGTCCTGCACTTGGGTCACAACAGCCCCATACAACACTACAGGCTTGGAAAAGAGTGGCTGGAAAACTGTCCAGAGGAAAAGGACCTGGGGGTGTTGTCAACAGCTGTCTGAATGTGAGCCAGCTTGTGCCCAGGTGGCCAATAGCATCCTGGCCTGTATGAGAAACAGTGTGATCAGCAGGACTAGGGAATTGATCATCCCCCTGTATTTGGCACTGGGGAGACCACACCTCAAATACTGTATATTATAACTGCAAGAAAGACATTGAGGTGTTGGAGTACACCCAAAGAAAAGCAGCACAGCTAGTGAAGCGTGTAGTGCACAAGTCTTATGAGGAGTGACTGAGGGAACTGGGGCTGTTCAGCCTAAAGAAAAGGAAGCTGAGGGGAGAATTTATCACTCTCTGCAACTACCTGCAAGGAAGCTGTAGTGAGGTGGGTGTCAGCCTCTTCTCCCAAAAGGAAATCACATCAAGTTGCAATAGGGGAGATTCAGAAAGAAGTTACTCACTGAAAGGGCTGTGAAGCACTGGAACAGGCTGTCCAGGAAAGTGGTTGAGTCTCCATCTGAGGTATTTAAAAGATGTCTAGACCTGAAGCTTAGGGCCATGGCTTAATGGTGGACTTGGCAGTGCTAGGTTAGTGGTTGGACTTGACAATCTAGGTCTTTTCCAGCATAAATGGTTCTATGATCATTTAATTCTGTGATTCTATTCAGATATAAATAAACAATAGGCACAAACCTTGAAAGCACTGGGATCAGGATAAGTGCTCTCTGCTAGTAACTACTATTTATTTTGTGATGGTTCTGGAGCTTGGACAAACAAACCTGACCATAGGAGCTACTCTACCTGATCCCTAAGGAAGAACACAAAGTAAGTGCCTAGAAAATAATCACAACAACTAGCTGAGACTTTGTGCCCATCATTTTCTACTGAGAATTAACTTAGGTCAGCTCTATATTAGAGGAAAAAAGAACATTTGCACTTTTTGCAGCCTTAGACACACACCAAATCTGTTTAACCACACAGAACAATAGCAATGTCACTTTCAAGCCAGTACTAATTAAAGTTTGGATCAATCTCTCTGCTATTGCTACTTGTAAACTTTAAGATATCTTTGCTTTTCTGGATTGACAGCACTGAAAGAACAGTCAGGCTTTTTTTTTTTTTTCCATTCCTGTTACACTGTAGTGCTAATACATATATAAAAAAGTCTCACTGCTGTTCACTACTAATCCAGTTATAGAGTACAATCTTCCTGTATAACATCTGCAGCTAAACAGAAATCAATTTACATTTCTGCAGATAACTTGTATGAATTATAAATCAAGTGAAAAAGTACAAACATACTCCAGCAAGAATATATATCGATTTCACAAAATGAATGCAATGAAAACTTCCTCCCACAAAATAATTAATGACATTAATTTAATTTGAAATAAAAATACTGAAAAGTAAATCTTATTGCAAGCCAAGAGGAAAGGAAAACTTTTGAAGTTTATGCGCTAAATCTTAACTTCAGAAGAAATAAAAGTGTCTATACAGCTCTGGTGAGCTGTATAAAGGTTAGCTTCACTTTCTTCATCAAACGGGTTTCCCATTTCTGAAGGTGTCAGTTTTATTACATTGCATACACCTGAGGTATGATACAATGGTTGATTTTCTTCTGCATTATGAAGTGTACTTGGGAATTTTTTTTTATTGAAATCAGTATGACTAATGGAATTATCATTGTTTGATTCCTCTTCATGGTTCTTCTTACATTCTCCTGTGTTTTTTGTGCCACAGTGGAATAAAAGCATTCAGCAGCACACAACCAGCATTACAATGTGCTCTTTATGTTACTGGGTAAAAATGTCATAGCTTTATTTTTTCACTTTGTATTCATTTCTTACTCCTTTTATTCCCAAAGCACTGTATACATTTTCAAATATCACAAAATCCCTAATTGTAAACATAACCTAATTTTACAATTGGATTTTACCCAGTATTAACTGCAATGTAAAATAATGTGGTGTGTCTTGAAACGCAGCCACCATGAGGACAATTAAAACCTAATTGTATGTTGTCATATATTTGTATGTACATGAGTACATAGTTAAGTCAAGAATGAGATTAAGGATGAAAAATGAAGCTCTCAAATTGCTATTCTTTAATGTTGTATAACTTTTAATTCAATAAATAATACAGTTGGTTTCTTCAACTTTCTTCGAAAACTAAAATAAACCTCAGGTGTTATCAGAAAGACAGATGTTAAAAAAGTTTGATCTTCATATTGAAGATTTTCAATAAAGTAAAAATATTTGATTTTACTGAAATCAGTGAAAGAACATTAATTCAGACTCCAGAATTGCTCATAAGAATAAATATATTTAATTACAGGATGCAAATTCCCATTGTAAAAACGTCTATGGTTAAAATTAATTTGCTTTAATACATGTGTAGTATATTACATAGGACGTACATAGGAAAGTTCATCATCTGTAAGTGAACTTGAATCAATCAGTGCCCTTATCATCACCCTTTCTGTTATAGTTAATCCAGTGTAAAATACTGCAATATATTAGAAATTATACTTTTTTCCCCAACACAACACCTTGCTAAACAAATGAAGTGAGAGCTACTGGTTATAAGTTTTTCAAAGGGATTTTAGATATGTAAGCAGTCATCAAAAACATCAAAATGGCCAGATGCCATTCATTCTGAGATAGTTTCCAAAACCTTTTAATATTTTTTGGCTTTGTCATCCATTCAACAAATAACCCTTTATTTTTCCTTCATCATCTCATTTTCCTGTATGGTCAGTATAATGAATGAGTCAAGGGTTTTTTTGTGCTCATTTAAGCACCAAAAATCTCATCTTTCTAAACTTATTTTGAAACAAAATTTTTAGGCTCCTATGTAGTGACTAAAAATGGAGTTATAGATCTCTAAATTACTGTGATACATTTGAAAAAAAGTAATTAGTATCTGTCCTTTCTAGATCTACTGAGAAGCTGAGAACAGCAATAGAAGATATGCCTTGGGAGCTTTATAATTAGTAAATCTTCCTAGTGTAATAGCATGATAGTTTGAAAAGTATCAGACACAGAAAAAATTCCTTCCCTAGATACATAAAAAAAAAAAAAAACCAACAAAACAAAGCTTAAGGGAACAAATATGCTATTATGAGAAGGATAAGGAAATTAATTTTTCCTAATTTTTCCTAAAATAAAATTGGAATTTAGAAGAACTATCTTATTGAAGTGCATCAGAGAAACTTTATATAGTGACAAATATTCAACTGAAAACACTTATATTTACTAGGTTTTGATTTTTTAAAAAAAGACAAAAAAAGTTTTTTCTAAACAAATTTTTTACATGGAAACACGGATGTGTCAGAATCTGGAGAAAATAAAATAACCGAGAAACTACAGTTCTAAGTGTACTGGACAAGAACAGCAACAATTTTATGGGACTGTGGGCAGCATAGCAATGAGTGCCCTACTTTGTGCTGCTTTGCTAAGGATTGGTTTGTTACAGTCTTGTAAGTGCTCTTTGCCTTTTCTTCAGAAGTCCCAAATAGGCAGAGCAAAATAGGAGCTATGCTTTTAAAGAAAAAAGTTTTTTTGTTTTTTTTTTTTTTGAAAGGAATGAAGTGGTACTTTAGGGTAGTCTAAAGGTAAAGGATTTTTCTGGTATTTGTCATACAAGCTTAGATAATAAACCTAGCTATAAGATAAAATTCTGTTCTTCCTACAATGTCAAAATTAAGGAAATTCTCAGACTGTGTTAAATCTGGGAGGCAGCAACTGGTGCAGGAGGTAAGATACTGCATCACATTTTTTGCCTCTTAGCTGAGGCTACTGGGTCAGTGCTAGTCAATAGTTTAACACAATCTCTTCAACTGTATCCTGTAAAGGACACAGAGCCACTCAGGCTCTGAGGCATAAGTTTTGCTTGGGAAACAGTGCCAGAAAGTCTGTTTCCTTGCTTTTGTCATTGCAGTTCTCCTTTTTTTCCGTACAATGAAGTTTTACCATAGATGTCTAAGCAATAGATTCACTTTGCACTGGGATGAAGAAAACAAAATATTTATGCGGTGAAACGCTGCTTAAAGACAGTTTCTTTCTTCTTACCTCTTCTCTTGCATTCATTTCCTGCTGTCATGCTTTTTCCAAATGATTTCCTATTAATTATATCATAAACACTGGGTACACAGGAGAGATTAAACATGACTGAGACAGCTCTTCTACTTTAGGCCCATTCAAGACATCTCATCATGTTTGGCATCTCATCATGTGAATGATAGCTAGTTTGGTCATGTTGTGACTAGTGTCCAAAAGATTTCCTCCATCTTGTGAAAAAGAGAACAAGATAAAAAACAACAAATCAACAAAGCAAAACTCCAAAACCAAACCTTTGATAAACTTTGTCAGAAATCATAATCTTCATTTTAAGAAACTAAACATTTTTCCTTGTAATAATAAATGTTTTTATTTGTTTCTTAAGTGAAACGAAGCTTGGACAGTTGATAGGGTTTTCCTATCAGTTGCTTTTTCTATTAGTTCTAAGATCAATTAAGTACAAGAATTTTCATTACTGTACAGTAGGTGTGAAGGGGAGACTTTTTTGCAGATTTTTCAGAACTTTCTAAAAATTAAATTTCTAAATATTTACAAATAAGATTACTAGAATTGCTGAATTGGAAACCAATTTATTCTGTCTGAAAGCAAGTAAAGGCTTAAACAGTAGGTTTTGATGTGTGGCTTCACTCAAAATTTTTCAGTGAAAGCAGATTTAACAAAAAGTTTCTGTTTCTACTCAATTCTACTTAATATCTTCTTAATTCAGTTTTTCTCAGTTCTATTGCACCTCCATGTAGCAGTCTTCATAAATATCAACCTTTCTTAGACTATTCCAAAATTTAATTGTATTTTAATTCCAAAGTTTAATTATACTTTTCCAAAATAATTATATTTTTCCTTAGCACAATCAAGTTCTTTCCACAAGTAATGACTCAGATTTCAAACCCTAAACCCCTTAAACTATTCAAGGCCATTTCATTTGATTTTACAGTGGAAATAAACAGTACAGGTAGCAGTAATCTGGTATAGAATACAACATGATCTAATAATAAAGTTAGTATATCAAAGGCTTAAACTCAAAACTCAATCAAAAACTAATTGAAAAAATTTAAAAAGAAAAATTAATTGACTAGATAAAACCTTGATTAAACCCAGCACTACTAATACTACAGCCTCACGACAAACAAAACCATACTATTACACCAAAGCAAATCTTCACTGAAAACATACTGTTAGAAAACACGGTGACACCAGGTTTTAAATTATATTTTCCTCCATTTATTTTAATGTGCTTTTTCTTTATTTTCTAGTTATATGTGTTACAAATCGTCCATTGTTTAGGTAAGCTATTCATTAGTTTGGTTGTAGAACTAGCATGGATAACAATCTTCGTTTTATTTTTTATTTTTTTATTTTTAAGATGTGTTCAGGCAAGTGAAATCTAAAATATTAATACATTTTTTGGCATGAGCTATGGCTGCACTAACAACCCTCCCTGAAACCTTACTCACTTTGCAAGTTACATAATTATTTGTATTATAGCAAGACATTGGTAGATCCTTGAGTTTCAAGGGAACTTGAATGTTATTTTGTTCTGTGTCCATCACTATCCCTCCTCCTTTATCCACAGTCTGACTACTACCATCACACTATCAGGTATCCTGACAGTGTAATTGGAAGAGTATCAGGAAGGCAGATAATGTGTCAGAGAAAGCTGTATTTCATCTGAGTCTTTCTTCACAACTTTTCCCTTAAAAGGTCATACTTTCACAGCCAGATGGAAGAAGCATGTTAATCTCTTTCAACAGACCTGGCAGATGTTTCTAAGTTTCTTTTCTTGAAAACTGACACTATTCCTTTGTTTAATACAACCTTCAGTGATTTGTTTCTTTTTTACATCAGTGGTAACCTACTTTTAATCCAAAACTTGCATTTTCATGACCAGGTAGTATGCAAAGATTAACAGTGGATATGAGGGTTTTGTTCAGCAAAGATGGATATCAAAAACCTGAATGTAAGTGTTCTACAGATCATAAAGTATGTAATTTATTTGTCTATGTCCAAAACATTTGAAATAATTTAAGTCTCATATCATTTTGTAAAAACAAAGGTTATAAATCCAGGAAAGTTTTGTTGCTATTTATTTTGTTTCCATTTATTAATTCAGCAATAACAATTTTCAATATTACAATGACCAAAAAGCAATTTCTTGTATGATTTATTTTTTTAATTTCAGAATTAGTGTGAAAACTGAGTATGTTTTATTTCTAGAGATGAGCTACTTATTCAGTGAATGCCAGAATTTCTAATTTAATTTCAATTTTTTTGAATTTACATTCTTCCATTATATGAATTGACACTATTATAGTAATTCTTAGTTGCCTTTTTGCACCTCTCTTCTGCTTAAATTTCTTTTCTGATATTAGATGTTTATGTACATAAAAATGCATGATAACGCAATTGTCTTACAATAGGTATTATTTGCTGTTCCATGCATTCATAGTTCAGATGTAGGTCTGTTGTCCTCAACATGAGAAGGACAGGGAGCTTTTGGAGCAAGTCCAGAGGAGGGCCATGAGGATGATGAGGGGGCTGGAGCACCTCTCATTTGAATACAGCCTGAGAAAGTTGGCGCTGTACAGCCTGGAGAAGAGAAGGCTGCGTGGAGAACTCATAGCAGCCTTCCAGTATCTGAAGGGGGCCTATAGGGATGCTGGGGAGGGCCTCTTCATTAGGGACTGTAGTGACAGGAAAAGGGGTAATGGGTTAAAACTTAAACAGGGGAAGTTTAGATTGGATATAAGGAGGAAGTTCTTTACTGTGAGGGTGGTGAGGCCCTGGAATAGATTGCCCAAGGAAGTTTTGAATGCTCCGCCCCTGGCGGTGTTCAAGTCCAGGTTGGACGAGGCCTTGGGTGACATGGTTTAGTGTGAGGTGTCCCTGCCCATGGCAGGGGGGTTAGAACTAGTTTACCTTCAGGTCCTTTCCAACCCTAACTATTCTATGATTCTATGATTGTCATGAAATGATGAATCACAGTTTGCAATGCTGTACATTTCATAAATGTTATAAGTACAAAGTATTGTCAGTGTAATCAATACCAACTGACATGAGGAAGGTAGGAATCCTTCAGTGGTAACACATCTTTCTCTTAGAAAGCAGTAAGAGTCATTTGCTTACTAAGAGGCTACTAACGTATTTTCTGCACCTTGGAACACTAAATGCTAATATTATGACAAGAAATGGAATTTGGAATTCATCCTCCTTGCAGGGTTGCACAAAAAGAAAAAAAAAGAACAACCTGAAAAAATATCAATATTACGTTGCCTAAAAGAACTGATGAGTGCATTACAACTGCTAGAGGTAGATGGAAAAAAAAAAAGGAGATTTTACAGAGCAACATCAGTGTTTATTATTTTCTCTAATTGAATTTCTGGGGATGAGAACATGACTGTGCAGGAGCAAGATACCTGAAAACCCATGGAAATAAAGAAGAGAATAGAGAAGCCAGCCAAAATAGATTTGCAGAATTAATGTAATAAGGTAGTATTTTGAAATTTTACATTGAAAAAAGGAAATCAGAAAAGGGCTTAAGGAATTTGCCTTTCAGTCATCTAAAAAGGTAATTAACCTGAATTAGTTCAATGCAACATTTAAATAAATTGAAAATGCTAGTAAAATCTAGCATAAAGCAGACTGCTTTGAGGATGTACAAGCATTAATTTGGAGTCAGTTGCATATTTGTATATATTTTTTTGCCCATTTTAACCTGTTAAGTACAAGAAAATAATTATAGTATTTAATATTAAAATCAGTATGTGCAGAATATGTTCCTAAAATAAATTTTGAAAAGCTCATACTTATTTTAGGTCAAAACAAATTACTTTAGATTTCCAATAAAATAAGTTACAGATTTTTTTTCTATTTTTAATAAATTTTAAAATAATGTTTTGCAGCCAGTTTAAAGAAACATATTTAGCTGAGTAGAACAGGATTTTAATAACAGTTAAATGTCTGTGTTACAAACAATCGAGGTAAAAGCACTACTCAGCAGTTATTTAAACTACTTTTGCACCTGAAAGACAGTTTAATTCTTTATGTGAAAATTCAGATTAGGAGTCTTTGACACAGGGGTCTCCTGTCCTATATATATAACTCCTATTTTATATAAATACAACTCCTATAAATATAACTCCTATTTGCACTATAATTGGACGTAGAAATAAGGCAGAGTAGTGTCTCAGCACTCTGAAGGTCCAAATTTTTAGGTACGTGTAGACTACATATGCACATAACTTTGTATTTTGCCCAGGACCTAATGATTACTTTTATTCAAAGTCATTAACTGAAGGCATATATTCTTTATATTATTGTTATATGTAATTTAGAGAAGAGATTCAGAGCAGCCCTGTGGAGAAGGACTTAGGGGTGCTGGTCGATGAGAAAATGAACATGAGCTGTCAGTGTGCACTTGCAGCCCAGAAAGCCAACCGTATCCTGGGCTGCATCAAAAGGAGCGTGACCAGCAGGTCAAAAGAGGTGATCCTGCCCCTTTATTCTGCTCTCGTGAGACCTCAGTTGGAATATTGTGTGCAGTTCTGGTGTCCTCAACATAAAAAGGACATGGATCTGTTGGAACAAGTCCAGAGGAGGGCCACGAGGATGATAAGGGGGCTGGAGCACCTCCTGTATGAAGATAGGCTGAGAAAGTTGGGGCTGTTCAGCCTGGAGAAGAGAAGGCTGCGTGGAGACCTCATAGCAGCCTTCCAGTATCTGAAGGGGGCCTATAGGGATGCTGGGGAGGGCCTCTTCATTAGAGACTGTAGTGACAGGACAAGGGGTAATGGGTTAAAACTTAAACAGGGGAAGTTTAGATTGGATATGGATATAAGGAGTAAATTCTTTCCTGTTAGGGTGGTGAGGCACTGGAATGGGTTTCCCAGGGAGTTTGTGAATGCTCCACCCCTGGCAGTGTTCAAGGCCAGGTTGGACGAGGCCTTAGGTGATATGGTTTAGTGTGAGGTGTCCCTGCCTATGGCAGGGAGGTTGGAACTAGATGACCTTCAGGTCCTTTCCAACCCTAACTATTCTATGATTCTATGATTCGAATTCATTGATATTACTGTATATTATTTGCTTGGAGTAAATCACTAAGCAGTTTAAGCTAAGGTAAGAGTTCTGGACTGCAGACCATTTAATGAAAGGATTTAAAACTCTCTACCTTCTAGGAAAACGTTTATCGTACTTGGACAAGGGTGCCAAAAAGTAATTCTAGATGACTAGCCATGTACAGAAAATAATTTGTAAAATTAGATGAGGTGGAATCTACCTCTTAGATTCTATTCTGCTCATCACTGTTGCTGTGGAAAAAAAAAAAAAAAGAAGAAAAGAAAAGAAAGCAGTTTCAGGCTTAATTCTAATGGCGGGAACACCTTTTCTTAACAGATGGGTTTCAACCTTATTTATCTGGAAAATAACAAAAACAAAACAGCCAAATCCCAGGTATCTCACAACTATGTAAGGGCTATGAGACAGAAATCTGAAATAAATGCCTAAGGAATACTTATGTTTTAAAAATAGGTCAGGAACTATTTGCTATTATTACAAACAAAATATTTTTTACCTTTCTTACGATTATTATTTTTAAAAAATATTTCAACCTACAACAACCCCTTAAATAAAAGAACTTTCAGTATTTCATTGGACATCTGTAATTGTGAGTTTTATGAAAGCATCTTGACAGTGAATATCTAATATATTTGTAGCTTTCTCATCAACATTTGTAGAAGGTTACCAAACTCAGTGTCTTTTTCAGACAAAATATTGATAACTTGCAAGGATGAAGGAGAAATCCACTCGTAGTATCTTGCATGAATGAAAATTCATTCAAGCTTCCTTTCCATATAAGTACTGGCAAAAAGCACCACAATGCCTTCTTTATAAACAGTAGTTTTTGTTTTGCCTATTTTGTTATTCTTTAAAGGAGCAGACATAGGGTTGACATTCTCTCACCTAACCTTCATCATTCAGGAGTTGAATGCCTCGTCTCAAGAGGTAGGCTAGATAACTAATTAGGGTTCATTCATTATTAAGATGCAATAGATTCCCCTTTGGAGTTGCTTATCTCTCAGCTTTGATGTACTAAAGTAGGCAATATGAATCGCAGCCACAATACAGGCTTATCTGTGTGAAATTTCTAGTCCCCCTTGAGTGGAGTTCATGGTCCTCTGTGTTCTATAAAAAAATACTTACACTCCCCAGGTTATCCTGCAGCTATTCTTGCTGGTCCTCTTATTTGCATTTTTGATTTCTAATACAGAGAATAGTAATGAACATATTAATCTTTAAACAATTTTATCCTTTTTCTTTAGTAAAACTTTTTGTCAGCTTAGAAGCATTCTACTTGTTCTTTATTGTCATATGGACAGGTTAAATAAATTTATTTTTATTTTATTTTCTATTTAGCATCTTCATCTTGTAGTGTGAATATATTTTTGGCTGAACTCCATTAATAATTTTGCCTTATATGTTGAATACAAACATGAATTTCACACATGAAATTTTGTGCAAAAATAAAGCAAGTAAATTTTGATCTGTTTCAAATTTTTTTTAGCTCTGTTTTAAGAGACAAAAAAGTTAAAACCTGGATTGTGAGATTTGAATTTAAAAATACCTACTGAGGCTCCTCTCAGTATATTCACTCTGTTCCCAGGAAGTTCTTGCCCTTGTTCAGAAGCACACTTGGCTTGCACCTACCTCATCACTCTTTTAGGCCCAAAGCCATCTGTACAGTACTCTGTAAAAAACATTGTTAGGTAGGAACAGACCCCAGAAGCCAAGCTAATAATGTGATAGGGCTTGAAGAGGATTGGTCATACCTATCTCTAAAAGAGCTTGAAATAGTTTTCCTCCTAATCAGTGTGACAGTGCTGTGCTCCTAAGGTGACCAGTTTCTGCGTGTGTAGATTATCAGTTCAAAATGACTGAAACAACGTGAGGTTTGTTTTCCTTATTGCCAGTTGCTTTTAGGCCATGTTGCGTTCTGCAGGAGATCAGATGTTTGAAGTAGAGGAAGTGACTGAGAAAATGACGGAAGTGGCCTAAACACTAGATGGGAAGTGATATCTCTTCAGTTTTCCTGAATAAGAACCACTGAGTCGGACAGATTCAAAATTCTTTATAAGATAGTGTAGAGTAATCTGTGCTGCCTCTGCAACTGAGAACACAGAAGGAAAATAGCTACTTTACTTTCAGAAAAAAAAGTAAAATAAAATCAGGCAGCTTGATAGTGCCTGTCCTGGAAAGCAAAAGACAGAAATCTGAATCTCTTTCGAAAAAGAAAGAAATGTCTTATTTCTGAACATGTTGTAAGCACTGCCTTCTTATAACAGGAGAAGATATGCATACACATCACTTGAGCAGCCTGAATTTTGAACAGTGGGACAATGTGACTCCCAGTGTTACACTCAGAGACTTGTTATGGGGTAAAGAGGACATGCCATAGATAAGGAGATAAAAATTTGTCATTAACTTGACTAAAATCTTTAACAATCTTATCAGAATCCAACACTTCTTAGTTAAGTTAGAATATTGCTAACTCTCATAATTCAAATAATTGCAAAAAAAGCTTCATTAATAATTATTATTCAAGAATACATCGTAATAGTCATGCCTTTTCGTCAGTATTGTGTTCACACTTTCAGCATTCCTAATGCGGAAGACCTAATTTTTCTCAAGCAGGAAGATGAAGTCTTAAAAAGGAGTTCAGCACCAGTGAAACAGGAGACCCTTCCTCCTCAGTTCTGAGGACTGCTTTGGCTTGTTTCTATATTTTTCCTCTCCTAGGGCTGCTCCCAGCTAAATGCGAGCATGGTCCCACAGCTGCACAAAGCTCAGCCCCACCAGAGGCTCTTGTTTGTTGAGCAGCTACTCACAGGGTTTGCCAGACCCTTCCCGTGGAGGTGCTTGCAGAGCTCAGGCTCAGGCAAGAGTCCAGGGGCAATGGCTTATCTGTGCTTAATCCACTGGGGAGCTCAATCCAGGTATAAAATTATCTCCTGGGTTCTTACCGAGCTCAGGTATAAAATAGACAAATACCTTCTTCAGTAAGAATTGAGGCACTTCTGACAAATCAAAGAAGAAATATAAAGAACTGGAATATTATGCTTAAAGAGTTGCAGTGCCTTGGAAATCCAGTCTGTTTGACACTTCCATAATTAAGAAATGGTCCGCTGAAGTTAACAGAACTGAATTTCTAGTCAGTCACCTAAAATTCTAATTATCACTCTACTGTCCTAAATATAACCATTGAATCTAGACGTAGTTTCCCTGTTGAGATAGTATTTTCAGATCAGAACAGATTACAGATCATAGGAACAGATGCGAATGGGTGCATTTGTTTGTTCAGTGATCACTCAAAGACAAATACAATAGCATTGGGTGTGAGGGAAGGTACTAACCAGCTAATTGTGATTCTGATGATGGTTTTGTCACATTCTGAACTGTATAAGCAGTAATTGACATTGTATTGTATATTACTGCTTTTATCATCAGCACATCAGAGACACAAATAAATTGTCCAGCTGTCTCTATAACATTCCCATGTGTGTCTTAAGTAGGGGAAACCATTCATGGATTTCATTTTATTTGCTTCTACTAATGGTTAATTACAGTTCTTACCATCTTCATTTAAAATCTCATGATCCAGAGCTCAAAAATGAACAATTGGAAGTTAAGTTTAGCAACAACTGTGTAAAGATATAAAGCAGTCAAACTTGTGCAACTTTCACCTTTCACACTTCCAGTGAACATACTGACTCTACTACTGACTGTGCTAAAACCTGAAAAAGCATACCTAGCTTACCATATGAACCAAATTCTAATGTGATCAACTGGAGCCTCAAATCTAAAATCTGAAGATGTCCTCTATATTTCTACAGTACACACTAACAGGTTTTAATTTTGTGCTGTTACATGCACAGGAAATGAACAGGAGTTTAAAAGGAAATTACTTTTCCCTTCTGTGCCTGTTGGTATTGTACAATTCAGTTTATTGTGAAAAGCAGTTTATATATAACAATAAACATAAAGCTAACTTAAGTTTTGCTTCTATGTAAGTGAAGCAAGATTACTTTGACCCTAACTCTTGCTTCAAATAATAACACATATATTATGAATGTAACGTGAGAAGAATCTGGTACATCAGTTCTTCCATTATAGAAAGATGGATTATACCACAGACTTGGTACAAAGCTTTGGTAAAGTCAGCTCAGGACATCCTCAGAAAACATAACTCAAAGTTGAATTTGGAGATTAAAGTGGCAGAGAACAAATGTTGAAGTTGTACCTTAGTATCCCTTTTAACACAATTTATCCATTTTCACATCTTTTTTATTTAGGCAGAGGAACATATTACTGCTACCATTTTTACTTCAGCTACTCATGACCATTCATTTCCTCCTGATTGAGGTTATCAGTCCTCTTACCTCTACTAGTTCTGAACCCATTTTGGTTAATATGAACTGAGCTATGGACATTTCATTTAACAAGTCTCTGCCAAGACAGTAGCTCTGAGAAATTGGTTTACCTTTGTTGGTTGAGCCTATAGTAATAATAACCCCTACCAACTGTAGGATATGTGCAGAGAACCATAAGTGGCAGAGGAAAGACGTTACAGCAAGTAACTCATTTGATATGTTGACCTTTATGTTTGGACTATATAGCCATAAAATCAGAGAGATAGTTTTCCCATGTAACACAGGTCAGAGTTTAATCCAGTAATCCCTCCATCAAGACAATGAGTCAGTCATGACTGTGCAATTTACCCAAGCAGAAGATTATATTTGAAATATTATGTGCATAGACCACCCATGTTTAAGTAATGTCTGCATTTTAAATAAAACTCAGGTACAGAGCCATACCTGTGACATATTCTGTTACAGATGGCATTGTTTTCCATCCTTGATCAAGTAACTAGTCCTACTTATTAGAATCTGCATCTTCAGTCTCACAATTTTGTAACTTCTTCATACTCTGAGATGTGATGGTACAAGATTCTGCAGGAATACTGTGTCAGACTTTTCAGTTCACCACCAAAAGAGCTTCCATTTTATAAGTCTCTTGCTATTTAATAGTGATGAAATCAGCTAAAAGAAAGAATTTTCTTTGAGAATGCATGAAAAAACAGTACCTTGATAGTCTATGGAGACCAGCCAATGGGGTCTTGAGAGCTATCCATCAAATCTCTGGAAGTGAGAAGTGCCAGAACTGCAGACACCTAAAGCTAGGCAAGATGACTTTTTTTACATTTAAACTACAGACATTTTCTATCCTCACTGTATAAGTCAGAGAAATAATATTCCTGATTTACCATGACACTGAGAAAGCAGTGTCAGCAGAAGTCTTTTCCAAGGATATATTTATTACAGAGATGTATTTCTGTCTTATGAAGAATGAATTTCTTTCCTTTTAGCACTCAGCGAAACAGTTTCACTATAACTGGTAAAAAGCACAGCATGATCAAGGAAGAGGGAAGAGAAATCAATTACATAGCTATTACACAGAAACTGTAAAGTGTCATATCCTATGTAGGTTCTCCCTATTTCCTGAGGCATCACTTTCTATGACTACTCTTGCTGCATTGACTAAATCTCCATTGATCACAATGCTAGCATGTAACTCATACATAAACCACATTCCAGACACCTCACAACAGGCAAGATGAAATCAACCCAGACCATACATTCTCACAGCTCTAGAGTTTTACTTATATAACTGTTTTTTTCCACTTCTGCAACTTTAATACACAAATGACCCTCTTGCTTTGTGTCCTCTTCCTCAATACCTATTCTTCTTCCCCACTTCTGCCTGGGTTACTTATAGATGACCAACCTAATCTGTTAGTGGAAAGTTCCTATGAAATCCAACTTCCTCCTGCACAAAGAAAAGGTAGCTCCTAGGGCTCTGTGAAGTGCAGTACAGAGTACACCCAAGGATGAAGATTCTGGAGCCTATGTGATTACAGGGCTTAAACTATCTCACTGCAAAGAATTCAGTTGGATTTTTGTTTCCCATTTCCCCAGCTTGTGACCACTGACTCTTGCTCTTTCTTTATGCATATCTGAGCGATGGTTTGTTCCATTTTTCTCTATATCTTCCTTTTTAGTAATGGAAGTCAGCAGTTAGTATCCCCTTTAAGTACTCTCTTCTCCAGGGTATTAACCTTCAGCCCCTCCTCATGTCAGGTGTGTCAGTCCTCCAAGTGTCTTAGTGGTCTTTCTTTTGCTGGATTTTATCTGTGTTATTGACATGCCTTTAATACAAGGAGCCAATCTGGACACATTATTACAGCTAAGCCCTGGTGAATGCAAAGTAGAGGAAATTGGTTATTTCCCTTGATCTACAAGCTATACTTTTACAAACTCAGCCCAGTCTTTGGTGAGCTTTCACTTGCCTAAGGATACCTTGCAAATGTAAATTAAAATCCCCCAGTCCTTCCCTGCAAGGCTGTGAAATACCCAGCCAGTTCTCAGTTTACACTGATGCAGGCTAAAGGTAAGAGAAACATGGAACAATTTTTCACTATGAAACAAACAATATTCTGATTCCACTTTGATAAATATTTGTGCAAATATTTTTTTTTCTTTTAGGTGGAAATGTGGTACAATTGATTGTTAACCAAAATGCATGTCGAATGATTATTTTGATAAATCTTTCTACTTCTTAACACCAAAGATGAGCTACATTTCGGCCCAGTTAAACCCCATTTGCTGTTCAGTGAGAAAAAAAAGTCAGTGTTTTTGGAGAGTTTCCTGATGGATAAAGTTTTACTTTTCATCTCGAATTTTGAAATATGTTGCATGTGCATTAGAACTTGAAACATATACCAGTTATGTAAGATAGGCATGTGGATGTGCATATTAGAAGATAATAGAGAACAGCATATTAAACAGGTCAAAATTCATGTTGTGACGCTGTAGTACTTAAACAAGTACCTGTAACCTCTGCAACAAAGTGAATTACAGACACTAGAGATTCATCTGCCTGTGAAGTCTTGATTCTTGAGGAAAGTTTTTTCAAAATAAATATTACAGAGCTTATGTTTTCTGTTTAATTCTCTTTTTGACTTTCATAGTTAAAACTTGTTTCATTTCCATACAGTCATTTTCAGATTCTGTGACATTACAAAAATGTTTTGGAGGGATTTGTTAGAAACCAGTTAATGAAATCAAACAGGCTATTTCTATTGTATAATATTTTCAGTTCTGTTGACACAAGTCAGAGATAGGAAGCTGTAGAATTTATCATCAAGACAGTTGTGCAGTTCACTGACATCAGTGTTAAGTGCAGCCTATTTTAATCAGTCATTGTCAAGTGATTACATTTTTTTACATAAAAAGTTTCATTGTTTCTGAAATAAAAAGGTTATTAATTTGACAGCTCTGTTTTTTAAGAAAGCTTTAATAGGATAATATGTTTTTTGTTTAGTTGCTTGCTTTGAGTTTTCACAGGTAGTTAAAATAATAAACTGCATTTTTTATTACATTAAATATTTGGAGTTTTGTTAAAATGTTAAATTTATACTGCAATTCTTAACATTTTGAATAATTTTTAATTTGTATTTATTAGGGAATTTGCATATATGCAAAAATCAACTACATGTATAAGTATTTAATGGAAATATTTTTTATGGAATGAAGCCTGTTTGAAAATACTGCTAAGAAGAAAAAGAGATTTTGACTGCATCTCCTAAGTTCTAACCCAGAAGTTCATGACATGTCCTGCGGTAAAAACCCGAAGTTCAGATAGTTGTCTAGGGGGGAAGAAAAGGGTCATGCCTGCCCGAAATTTCTGAAATGCATCTGCCCTCCCTAATGGTTTAAGTTTTATATATATATAAATAACCCTGTCCCTTTAGGCATGGCAAAGGAAGAACACATTTAGAGGCACCCACCACTGTGCAGAAGACTGAGGCTGAGGAGAAAAAGCCAGGCTGCCAGCAGGACGTGGGCATCTTGAGCAGTTGGAGTGGATGGCCTTTTACCCTGAGTTGAGAGAGCTGAAATCCTAGAATAGAAATCAATATTCACCCTCCATCCTGCTTAGTAAATTATTCTTGGATTTTATGTCACTCAGTGGTGTCATTCTGTTCTTTTAAACACCTCACCTTGGAGAACATGGTGTGAGGTGTCCCTGCCCATGGCAGGGGGGCTGGAACTAGGTGATCATAAGGTCCTTTTCAGTCCAAACCATTCTGTGATTCTATGATCCTCTTCTGGCTTCAGACAGCTGAGCTTCCATGATTTTCTTAACAAAAGTTTCAGTATTAATTAGTTTTTTAACACATGCTTAAATCTCTCATTCTATCTATACCTTTTAAGGTTTTGATCTTACAGCTTTGTAATTTTTATGCCATATTAGGAGTTTATGGAGATGACAATGCCTTACTTGCCCAAGATTAATTTATCTCGTGTGTAACTATCGATGATTTTAATGTGAGATGTTTTGTATATCTGCTTCTGAAAAACATTTGTTTTGATTCAGAAATGTTGATGCAAGCAAAATGATACAAGTGGTTATATTGTTAAGGTTGTAGTTGTCATCATGATAACTCATCCAGCCCACAAATTCTGTGTGATAGATGAAGTCTCTGGCCAGGGAACCGAATTGCAGTCTGCATTCTCAAGATTATACTAGTTGAATATATCCTGTTCATGCCAAAAAAATACCAATGTGAGACAGTTTGTCAGTGTTTGCCTATGAATGGCAAAGCCATTTTCATAAAATATATTGTAATTTACATCATAGAAAGCATCTATCCTTCACCAGAGAAAAGGGCAACTGTGGTAATGAAAGAGGAAAAAGCCTTTCAGTGAAGCATTTATAGTTTTTTTCTTTCTACTTAGACATTATTGTTTCTTTTCATAATGACAGCCTGAGTAAACTGACACTTAAACAGAACTCCTACTGAGGAAGTAGTTAAAAAAAATCCTATGCAGAATGAAAAGGTGGTCTCTAGGAAAATAGGTACAGCAAAAGCCTTGTTGTAAGTTTTATTTATGAAATTGTTGTAAAATTATTTCTCCAATTGACCAAGACAATGTGCATGAGCATACCTGAAATGGTGAATTCTGGCTTACTTTCTAACCTCTGCAAGTCTTTATGCCTGTAACCTAAGTTCTCCCTACTTTATATGTATATCCATATATATATAATGAAGACATGATGATAATTTCAGCTGGTGATTTATTCCTTTCTATTTACCTGACATTTACGAAATAACCTATTGAAAGACATAAAAGGTTTTAAACAAGATGGCAGATTTTCATTTAGTACTTTATACAACATCTATTTGCTTCAGTTGTACTGAACAAGAATTAAAACAACTTGCACCTCAGTTTCCAGGAGATTGCACTAGTAAAATCAGTGACAGTCTAGTGGTATAACAAAAGAGAAAATCTTTTTCACTCTTAGGACAATCAATCTTTAGAACACATTCCCCAGTGAGGTTGATTTCAAAGCCTGACTAGAAAAAGTCAGGAGCAAACTGGTCTGATCTCATAGCTTTGAGAAGAAGGCTGGACTTGTGATCTTTGGAGGTCCCTTCCAACCTGAAGTGTTCTGTGACTCTGTGGTAGCATCACACTGTTACCTATTCATGCAGAGCTGGAGATTGAAAATCTCTCCATATCAGGAGACTAAAACTCCAGATAATGAATTTGCTCTTTTTTACAATATGAATAAGACCAGAATGCAAGCTACATTCAACAGAAGCTGATTGTTTTGCGAGTTTGAAACCAGACGGGCATTAACAATATTAGTCTTACTGAGATAAGCCAATTTGGTAAGAAGATGCACTTTGTCCAAAATATTTTAATCCTGTATACTGCTCAAAGGAGGTAAATGGACAAAATTATAACCTTACATTCAGATAATCACAAATTCTGTGACAGAATCAGGTTTGAATCTGACTTTTACAGGTGTTCTCTGTCGTTAAAATTAACTGTAAAAACAAAAGCCCTGATTGAGCACTTACAAACATTTCAGGTTTCTTATGCTAGTAACTCAATAGACTGGGATTTATATTAAAAAACCAGACCCATTATTTCACCTCTGAGACCTCTATAAGAAGTAGCCATCAATGTTTCTCCAATCTCTTTCAGCACTTCATATGTGTACAGGGCATACAGGCAGGTACAACTCTGTTCACAGAGTATCTTTTCTATCACTCTGAATGTAGCAGTTCCCCTATTCAAAATATTCCGACTGCAATAACTTCTCATTTTCCTTCACCAGCAGCTCACACAACAAACTAGTTAGGACTTGACATATAACCATTCTCATCTAGACAGCATTATCTCTGTGCTTTGCTGTCTATAGGAATGTTTGGAGACTACTAATTCTAATAGTATCCAATTCTTACATATCTGAAATATATTCTGAAATCCTTTACTAAATACTATTACAAATGGTCTTCAACCTTTCATCATGTTTGGTCAAGACTACTTGGTAAATATCACTGTATGGACAGTCTTATATTTTGATGGATTAATAAGCTTCTTAATGGCAGTTTTGACTCCAACTCTTTTCTCATGGAATACTAAAAGTACTCACAGGGAATATGGTGATCTCAAAACACTTCTCTGTACCCCTGGAAGAAAAAATCTGTATTCTCATCTACCTAAAAAGTAAAGTTGTTTCTCATGATGGAAAAATTCAGCTTGAAAGAATAAAACATAAAACACACATTGAATTTTGTTTAAAGATAAAAAATAGGAATGCATACGCATTTTAAGATGTAAATCTGCTTGAAAGCTGTTATATTTTTTCTTCTCACAAATACCATGGAAGGTTATATACGTTGCAGTCTTCTATTTTCCTTAGAATGTACAAACATTTCAAGACAAATAGATAGTTTAACTATTGTTCTTAATCTTCTAAATCTATGGTTCTACTATGCAGCTTATATGATCTGTCTCAGTGCACTCCCTAGTGACAGAAACTTTGGCGCTGAAGTTGGCCACTTGGCAAAATAGAGATGTCAGTTGCGCATTATTCATTGTCTGCATTGAGCAATCCAACACAAACAGCGAACTCACGACAATCCTGCTCATCTCTCAGTTATTACAGAGCCCACTCACACGTTATGTAAAGACTTATGGATTGGAAAGACGTAGTTTTCTCAAAAGGCACTATTGATGACTTTGCCAAAAAAAATCCATGATTTTGCAGCTGCCTGCTCAATGGTAAAGAATTTGTAACCTGGTGCAGAATTAAATTCCTTGCAGTTGTAGCAGCTCTTTGACTTTATGCCAAATATTTTGTTGTGTCCTGTTGTAATGATGCCTGTTCATATCCTCCTTTTTGGTATAACAAATTTGACCTATACTAAATTAAAGTGAAGATTAAAAACAATTACAGTTAAAAACATCTCTGGGATTGTGTATAAATAGAAGAGAGAGTTTAAATTGGTCATTCTAACTTTGTAACATTCCACAACCTGACATTCAGAGGGGTGGCTTGAGGACAGCTTGTGTTTCTGAATTCTTCCTCTTCAAATCAAAGAGAAATAAGAAGAAAAGGAAAAATAAACTAACAGTAAACAAAGCCAAGTCAGAAAATGCAACAAGATAATAAAAAATAGATAAGTATAAACCTTGTTTAGTCTAATGGAAGTTTCTCATGTTAAGGTAATGCTTCTTTTGTATGGACTTCTGTCCGGTTCTCAACTCAACACTTTGCTCCTTACTTGTTATTACCTTATACTTTTAACATATCCTTCCATGTAAGTTTCAATAAAATGCTTCTATTATTTTATTTTTTTATGTCTGCCTCTGGCATTTAGCAGGTGTTTTGGGCTCATTTGTGGAATAAAAGTTTTCAGGGACTAATACCTATGGAAACTTCAACTATAGTGGTAAAGGACCCCCCTCCAGGAAATTATCTGCTGCCCTTAGAACAAGTAAAGCAGAGTAAGTCATGTTCCCACAGCTCAGGACTAGACATCACTTGAGTAGACTAATACATCCATTCTAAATGTGCTCAGGTCCAGGTCTCTTCAAGGATTCAGACTGTGATCCACAGGCTCCAAGGTAACTATTAATTTTTAGACATTTTTTTTCTGCTCTCCCTCAGCCCCTTGAGTTCAAGTACCACCAACGATACAGCAATGTTGGGAGTATGTGCTGAGGATACGTCATGAATCAAAAATAGGGCTGTGTGAGGGCACAGCACACAATGAATGTCATATACTAATGGAAGTAAAACCTGGTGCAGTTTTGTCTATCAAGATTCTATGGGGTAATTTATGGACTGAACTATCTCTAGAGCATAACCTGGATTTTTCTGAAAGTAAACTGGTAATTCCAATAAAAAACTATACTCTGGGCGTGAGTCATTCTCACTCTGGTCTGGGGCTGAGGGATGAATTCTGGTGCCACGTTATTTCCCAAGAGAGACATCAACTAAAATGCCCTTAATCTGGAAGTCTCAAAGCTAGTAATTTTCAGAGTTTGGGATAGAATTCTGGGGAAATATCACTTTACCTACTTCATATAATGCTCTGTATGCATCTGATACCTCCACTCATGAAAGACAAGACTTCTCTGTCTCTAATATCTTGTAGACATTTGGATCTGCAACACTGAACTTGATACTTGAGAGAAGGACTGAGTAGAGCACATAGGCTATCACAAAATAAAAAGGATAACTGAGAAGACTTTGAATTATGATTTTTTCCCCCCAGCCACTTCATTTATAAAGAAAAATCTGACAAATTATATTCAATAAGGAAATGTAGATGATGCTCAAGAATACACAAAAAAACCATAAAATTACTTTAACAAATATTATTTTGCATATAGAGTACAATACTTGTTACCATATTACTTTTTCTTTTATTCAGTTTGGTAACAGAAAAGACTTAAAGCTATTTAAATGGATCAGATCATTAGAGAGAATTTTGGAAAACGGAGAACAGTGATCAAAAAGAGATCAGTGGGGTGAGTTGCATAGCTATTCTTCACCACAAAACATCTTCAGTGCTTAGATATCACCTACATCATATTACAGACACTTGAAAGTAATGATGTCATTAATCCTTCCTTTCTTCTTGGCTATGGAAGACACTAGTTAGAAGTATTACATTCGTTCATAGACTGATTAGCAGCTATTTTCAAAGTGCAATTTGTGACCATTATGCAGTTCTTTTAACGTTTTAATTGTATATGTATAATTAAATATCTAAAAGTCCTCTGTAATTCACAGTAGGTGTTGTACTTTCAGCTCAGTTGTAACTGTATGAGTATTTGTCACTGAATAAAGGTTTATTTTCCTCCCTGCCTTGATTTTCTTGTATATAATTTTATTTCTGTTTCAAATATGTTTTTTTTAGTGAATGGAATGAAATTCTGAGAGAATGTCTTATGAATCTGAATCTGATACAAAAAGCTACATCTTTTAATGTAAGCTGGGTCATTCACCAAAGTAGCAAGTGAATGCTAAATATTCCCTAGCATTTTGTGGTTTATGGATAGGCACAGAACACAAATGTTTTAAAAGCTATGGCATAGACCGAAAAACTACCACATGAATAATTTTGCATAATGGCCTTAAAGCGTCTAGAATGTCTAAAAATCAGTCATGATGATGCTCAAGCTGCTTGGATACCTGTTCATAGGTCCCTATGTACACGAACATCATAGAAATATAAAATCCTACAATGGTTTGAGTTGGAAGGGACCTTAAAGATCATTTAACTCCAAACCCCCTGGTATGGTCAGGGACACCTTCCATTAGACCAGGTTGCTCAAAGTCCCTTCCAGCCTGGCCTCGAGCACTTCCAGAGATGGGGCAGACACAGCTTCTCTGGGCAGCCTTTTTCTGTGCCTCACCACCTTCACAATGAAGAATTTCTTCCTAATATCCAACCTACCTCTATATCATTTAACTATTTAAATAATATTGGAGATCTTTGTCAGTTCTTAAGTTTTCTGTTTCAGAATGAACAGGATCTGCGAACTTGAACAACAAGAATACCTAATTTTTATTTGAAAGTGTATTTTGTTGATACTTTCTAACAGAGAGTATTTTTTCAGAACAAAATCACAAAAGGAATTCTGATTTTAAATTGAGATATTTTCATCAATAAGACATAAGATAAATTTTTTAAATGAGCTAAAAAAACTATGGTCTGAATTTTATTTTGCTGGAGGTTAGAAATACACGTCTTGTTTCCCGCATTGTGACTTTGCATGGAAAAAGGCAGGCCTTATCTACTGAATAACTGTGCTCAAAGCTGAAATGAGGGAATGAAGAAGAAGTTATATTAATTCCCAGACTAAAGTCCACAAACATGAAAGATAATTTGAGCATAGTAGTCAGGAAACAAACAAATTAGCCTTAACCAGTTATGTTACATGGAAGAAAAGATGTCAGGAACACACTGTTTCACTTTCTTACAGACATGGTGTAGCCTCAAAGACTAGAAACCCCTGCAGACTGCTTAATTCCAAATCAAAGGGATTTCTGAGACACCACCATTGACTACATAAAGGCAGAAAGTCATTTAAGAACATTTCCTCTTGTTGGGAAGCACAGGGATTTCTCACTTCACTTTTACTTCTTTTTGGGTTGTTTTTTTTTTTTTTCTTTTTCTCCTTCTTTACTATGTCAAACAGCTGTAAATAGTATTCACTCCACCATGGTATTAGGTGTCAACTCTTGTCAGACAACGCAATATTTATTGGACCACAAGTTTGCTGCAAAACACCAGTCCAAAGTTTCTAAGGAATACATTAATCATACTATTTTTTTTTATCTAGTGATGACTAATTGTCTTACGTGCATTATGTTTGTATACCACTATAGCACAAATAAAAGTCCACATCAGCAGATTTTGGTGGAGAAGAAAGTCTGGGTAGGTTTATTACACTTTAACAGTAACAACAAAGATATTTTATACTTGTTTGAAAATTTTTAAATGTTTTTTTTACATCAGGAATATGCAAAATGTATTTGTAACATCTTGTAGAGAAGTAAAATGCTGGAAAGAGAAACTCCAGAGACACTGTTTTCGTTAACAAATGTCACAATGGGACACCCAGCAAAAATATTATTTTTCAGTCTTTTCAGCAACAAAAAGTTGGTGTCTTCTTTAGAGACTGCACAAGAAATTAAACATACGTAAAAACTCATTGGGCTTCCTTACGTTGTCATTTTTGGTCTTCTTTCATCAAACATAGCATTTTCTTGCAGTAGAAGTTTAAAAATGTTAGATATATATATGAATTTTATATCAGTATATATATATATTGTTTTATTATCTATTTTTATAATTATACCTAAAAACATATACATAAGTTTAACTATGAAATTAGTTGCTGATTTATAAAGAAGTGGATCTGGCTTAGGTTTCGCTGTTTTCATTTACTGAATGGAAAGGTGAAACACAAAATCCATAGGAATATGATAAAAATCTCTTTGTATCATTAAGAGTTATATTAACAGGATGAGAGGAAATGCCCTCAAGTTGCATCAAGGGATATTTAAATTGGATTATAGGAAATATTTCTTCACTGAAAGGGTTGTCAAACACTGGAACAGGTAACCATCCCTGTCCAAGGTAACCATCCCTGGAAGTATTTAAATGACAATCAGGTAGAAGCTTAAGGAACTAATTTAGTTGCGAACTTTGCAATGCTGGGTTAATAGTTGGATTTGATGATCTTAAACATCTTTTCCAACCTAAATGATTCTATAATTCTGTGATTCTGTGAAAATGTCTTGACAACCTTATCCTGATCTGTTCCACTAAGTGGCAACTACTCCCAAAGTATGTTTTAATAGATAACAAATTATCTGAACCCTGAATACATACATATATATAAGCACACATATATATATACACATATAAAAAAAACTGTTTTCATGTCCTCATTATACATGTGCTCTATATCTAGTTATCTATATGCAATACAGATACATATATAAATGAAATGTGTTTGTGTATATATATATATATATATACATAAATACATTTCTTTCATATATGTCCCAGACTTCTGTGATATGCTTAGAATCTACACATTTGGATATATTACATTATGAAATACATCTCAAAGCAGAGTTCTACATGTGAATAAGCTAACAGATGGCAGGAATCTTCTAAGGCAGTCTGTATGCCAGAGTATAAATACTGCTGCAGTAAAACTAATCACAAGAGGAAACTAAAACCTGCAGATGATGTATCATTAAGCAAAACAGTGTAAGAATTCTGGACTCTCAGCTTGGCTGATTTGGACTCTGCCAAAAGTCATTGTCAAGTTTTCTTTTTCTGAAGTAAAGAGAAAAGATTCTTAATTTTAATGACAGAGGTATATTTGCAAGGAATGGTGATGAGAAACATTATATTTGTCTGTACTAGGTACAAGAATTATGTAAAGTCCTGTACATCTTTGAAAAATATTCTGTGATAGCTATGTAAATAAAAGCATAGGTGAAGACTGCAAGGCATATTCCAAAGCAGAGGTACAGCTTTCTGCCAGTACCCAGACTGGCAGCACTGATAAAATATTTGGTATTTACTACTTCATGCTTCTTGACTACCACCTGAAATTGGGGTCTTAATCAGACTTTCCAGGTCATGGTGTAAATCACAGACACATAGTCTTCTAGAAGGATAATTTTAGTCCTACCTTGCTATTTTGTTTTCACTATACCCTGATAACCAACAGTCTCCCAGAAGTCAAACTATGCAGTTAAATACTCAGCCTAAAGTAACTGAAATACAGATGGAAATCCAAGTGTCTCAGCTAACACACTTTATGTCTGTTAAAGAACTGCACAAAAGTGCTCTCCTCACACCTTCAGTTGCACCTCAGCCCCAAAGATGACAAGTTACATACCCTTGAAGATGCTCAATACCTGCACAGCATGTTGCACATCATCTCAGGAGTGAAACTGTTTACAAATTAATTTGCATCTTTTTAAGCATTGAGCAAATAAGAATTGCTGTTTACATCAGTATGAATTTAAATTAATCATAGAATAGTTTGGGTTGGAAGGGACCTTAAAGGTCATGTAGTTCCAACCCCCATGCCATGAGCAGGGACACGTTCTCCTAGACCAGATTGATCAAAGCCATGTTCAGCCTGGCCTTGAACATTGCCAGGGAGGGGGCAGCTACACCTTCTCTGTGCAGCCTGTGCCGGAACCTCACCAGCCACCCATGAAAAAACTTCTTTCATATATCTAATCTAAATCTACTCTATTCCACTTTAAAGCTATTACCTCTTGTCCTAGCCCTATATGCCTGTGTAAGAAGTCCCTCTCCAGCTTTCTTGTAGGCCCCCTTTAGGCATTTGAAGACTGCTACAAGGTCTTCCATCAGTTTTCTTAATTATTCTTGAGTCTGAACAGCTCAGATCTCTCAGCCTGTCTTCATAAGAGAGGTGCTCCAGCCCTCTGATCATATCTGTGGTCTTCTCTGCACTTTCTCTGACAGCTTCACATTCCTCTTGTGTTGGGGGTCCCAGAGCTTATTTAACAATGAAGTCAAAGTTAGGCAGCTCACACAGCATGATTCTCTGCTGTTCTGTATGACTGACCCAGCAGATGTGTCTGCATGAAGGGCTGATAAATCTGACTGAATCAGCAATAGTTCTTTGCCTGTAGTTCAAAGTAAAATTTCACTGTATTTTCTGAAAAGTGAAGTATATATAACTCCCGCATTTTTCCCCACTTATAGGAAGTCTTAAGCCCTAAGAATATTTTGACCATACCCGGACGTATACTACATGTTGAATAATTCATTACAATTGTCCCTGGCTTGGATAAAAAAAAATCTTTATTGTTACCTACTGAAATCAGACTACTATGCCTAGCTTTAAGTAAATCGATAGGCCTTTCCAATTAAGCCAAATCTTGGGAAAGTTCTGTTGAGATATAGTGCTAAAGAGATGACTCCTTAGTAAAGATGTGTGCAGATGTCTAGATTTCTTTTTGTGTTGCCTTAAACCAAATAATCAAGCCTTTTTAACTCTAGCAGTACTTCACATCTTTATTCTATTTTTTTTCCAACATACTCTTAAGTATATGTAATTAATGAACACAATGTCACTACTGCTGATGGCTCTTTTTGTGTAAAACCCACTCATGTATGATAGAAAAACTTCAAAAGACTTGAGAGATAACACTTTCCTGGAAATCAATCTATCTATCTATCTATCTATCTATCTATCTATCTATCTACCTACCTACCTACCTACCTACCTACCTATCATCTGTCTATCTATCGGCATACAAAAAAAACCAACAATGTACTCCCAATGGATGTGATGATATGCTAACGCGTTCACTCTCTCTGAGTGAACATTTTAAGGCAATCCCTCTGAAAATTTGATTGCTGGCTGGTTTGATAGCAAATACAATCTGCCACACTTTTGTGTGAGTTATGCACAGCTGTGTATATAAGCTTGCATAAAACAACCCATATGCTAATTGCATGAACCAGAGAAGGCTGTATTGGTGTAGGGAAAAAAAAAAGGAGTAGTTAAGATTTGCTTTTTCTTGACACTTTCCCCTTGCTGTGTTCTCTTGTTTCTCATAACTCTGACGTAAATGCACCAATATACTATAAGCAGCCACCACCCTGACACTCTTCAGTCCCTCAAGTACTCCAGCGATATGATTGCAGGTTTTGCAGCAATGAGGCTCTTTCATTTCCACCTCTCAGCGGGCCCCCGTTTACAAATTGCCATGCTAAAGATGTATCAAAGTGTTGTTACTATGGTTATGTGAAAAAAAAAAAAAACAAACCAAAAAACTTGAAAAACAGTCGCCTTTTCCCCCACACCTTTGTGAGGATATCAGCCCAAGGTTTGCCATTTACCAATGCAGAAGAGGAGCACTAGTACTTAACTTAGAACTTTTTAAGTGTGGTCCTACTTACAGCACCTGTTACAAAACATCTTTATGTAGGATGTTGTCTGACCAGGGGAAAAGCAGACTTTTTTTTTTCAACTTACAGTATTTACAGAGCTCTGATTAGCTGCTGTTTCTCTGCAGCCAGCCACAAGACAGCTACTCATAGCCCATTCTAATCACATTTTTTTCTGGGCAAAATCAAGTCATTAAAAACATTTAATTGACCTACAAAAATGTGTTACTAAGTATTTCCTTTGTATTTTGATACATTCAAAAAGAAAATCAGGAAAAAAGACATAAGACAAAAAACCTGAGATCTCAGGAGAAAATTAAATGCTGCTATGAAACAACAGTGCTGCTCTGGCAGAAACAAAAGGCAGAGAGCTAAATGCAAAGAACATTGGAGGGAGTTTTGAAGAGCTGTCTTATAGCAAAATCAATTAATAAAACATAGCCAAGAGGAACCTTTAAAAGAGAGTATACTGTTCCAGTCCAGAGGAAAGTAGAAGAAATTGATTTGCTGAAGGTTGCTTTCCTGGTTCACATTCACCACTACAAGACATTGAAATGTAACCAAAGCAAAAACTACACAAACAAATGCACACGAAAAAAATAAAATTGAACCAACCTAAATTTTCTTTACTATTATGTAAGCACAACAAACGTTTATCAGGTTTTTTTGTACTAGTTCATTAATACAGTAACTTAACTCCCCTCCCCCCAGTTAATTGTAGAACTCATATTTTAAACAGGTTAACTGGTTATAAGTGCAACTACATTATAAAACGAAGATACAAAAATATTGTTATTACTGTAAAGGATATATTGACATTTCTAGTGCTTGGTAAAAAAAAAAAAGGCAGACTCGTTAAAAATTACTTTCACTATTTCTATGTACTGCTTAGGAAGTTGCAGACTGGTAATTGCAGAGCAAATGGATACATACACTTATCCAACTACATTTAACTTTCTTGCATTGGAGATAAGGTAGGTATAACACTCATAGAAATACACACCCATGTGCCTATATGTATATATATATACACTATATGTATATATATACATATACACATACACATACCTATTATGTGCATATATGTATATATAAACATACACATATGTATTTGTATACAATACATATTTTTAGAGATTTATATCTTATGAGACATTCACATAAGAAGCGGCTGGAAGCAGAGTCCTGGGAACCAAGTAAATTTTCATTAAATGTACTTAAGTTCGATTTTTGTCTTTATACTCAGAAATATTAATATTCAAAAATTAATTATAAACCACAAATTAGCTGACCACTTTATGGAATAAAATCCAGAAAGATTCCAACTTGATCTGTTTTCTGTTATCGCATTCAGGGCATCAGTTATCTTCTTACTGAAGTTAGTGTCAAAGCTCACATTGCCTTTAATATTGGAAGGCCAAAGTTTAGATCTGTCTAAAAAAAGGAGAAAAATGCCTCTGAAAATGTGACAACTGAACACTCAATAAGAAAATAATGATTAGGTGATTAAATAGGGGAAAATAATTAACTTTAATAAATTAAATAATAATATATTTCTGACAATACCAGATATAATTGATAGCCGTTATTCTACTTATTCAGTTTGTTATTTATTTGGGTCGTTTTATTATGTATTAGGGATCTAAATAATATTTCATAAGAAGAAAAGGCATACCTATAGAGATACACACACACATACATATTTCTACATGTCTGATGGAAAATCATGTGATGTTAGAGGATAAAATCTCAAACTTCAAATACTTTAGTATAAATTATTACAATTATAAAAATCAAGTATTAGCAACACATTTATGAAAATTGACTTAGTTCTATTTGCTTTCCCAGTGTGTATAATCTTGGTTTTAGATTTTCCTGCAGAAGCATGCTTCCAAATCTTATTATTTGAGAGGTCTGGAAGTGGATTTGCAACCTTATGAGAATGTAAGATTATCATCTGTTCTAGTTTTGCTTACACCCAGATAAATTACAGCATTAGCTTCCCAGATGAAAAGGTAATAAAAATATGTAAGTGTTCTTACAAGTTATTGAAAACAGTGTTTAATTATAAATTTGATACTACAAAAGAATGAAGATCCCTATACAAAATCAAAATGGCTTAGTGCCAATGTCAAAGCAGTTCTCTCCATATTTTATCCAGAGCTTACTTATTTGTGAAAGTTGTAATTTTTCCCTGTACATTAATATGTTGAGAGATGTTCTCTCAAGTGTATTTTCCCAAAGAAAAAAAATCTGAATATTGCACATTTTTCAGTGTTCGGCACATCCATAGATTTTAAACACGATTCTTTATGTAAATTATGAGACCAGAGCTGCAATGTCCAAGTCTCAAGAGAACTCATTAGACTGATATTGTTTATAATCTTGTCCTTGATGTTCATGCAGGAGTATCATTCTGTCAGTATCCCTAGAAGTACATTCCTCTTCATAGCACATACAGGTGCACAGGCTGTGTAGCTTGCTTGCAGGGTTAGCTGTAGTAAAAGAATGAAGCAACATGTGATTTAGGATTAAAGCTTGAGCTTCTATCACAAGCAACATCATGATAGTGATAGTACTATAATCATGTAGACTTTTCTATTGTATGTAATAATTTTCCAGGTTTAATATCTTTCCTAATCAGAATGCCACAGAGATGGAACTTAACAGTTGAGTGTTAGATGTTTTTTTTGTTTGGAGTTTTTTTTTTTTTTGTTTCTTTTTTTTTTGAAGAACTCTTTTGAATCCAAATGGTGTTGCATTGTCTATTTTATGTAGTTTAAACCAAGTCAGGATCCAAGTGGTTTATTGAATTCTTAACGACATCTATGTAACAGCCAGTCAGTGAACTGTAGTTAGGATCTATGCCGACAGACAACCTACTATGCCAGATAGGTACAAAATGCTAATAATTTTTTTCTTTTTTAAAATATCCTTCTATAACTAATCCCCAAATCATCTAACCACATACAGGCTTCCTTGCTCTCCCTCACCGTGTAGGGTAGGTGCCCCTTTCCATTCCCAAATGACTAGTTTGGTGGTGGATGCTCTTCCAGACAATGTGGTGGATTTGATTCACTCAATGTCTACACCCATATTCCTATCCTGAGAAATATTCTTGCACAGAACTTTTTCTAAGGGTGAGTCATGAAAGCAGCCACCAATATCTATATGTAAACATTTTATATTTGTTTATCTATACACATATCTATACATGTATGATGTTCCTACATTTCCTCACCATCTTTCCATCCTTCCTCAATGTATATTTTTGGTTTTAACCTTCAAAGAATTAGCTACTCTACTCTAGCCCTTATGCTGGTAATTTTAACTAAACTGTTGACATTTTCACTTGTCAGGTTTAGACCAAAATTGTTTTGATTTAATTATGGACATAAAATTATCAAAGTACTGTGAGCTAAAGCTGGGAACGATGTTAAGATGTCAAACTAGTCAAAAAGAGTACATGCAAATTTGGGAAGACACTGGTGCAATGCTGTATGAAGATTGATGCAAATAATATCAATAGATGTCGATAGAGGGGAAGACCTCGTAAAGTTGTTTGTTGGGGATTCATTATGTGATAGGCATGTCTGCAAGAATCATTTCTATTTTAGCCTACAAAATATAAGCTGCTTCAGCAAGGTGTTGCAAACTCATTATTGACACAATCTTTGTTACGCTTCTATAGTTCTGAAGCACAAAATGTCCCTTTCCCACTCCCCCTTCTCCCCCCATCATCCTGCTTTTCTCAATGCCTCCTCTATTTTCTGGTTTTAATTTATTTATTGGTAGCAAAACCTTATATCTTCTGCCATTCTACTCTCCTCACTCTGTCTGTTGTAATCCATTAATTAAAACCAAATATATAAATCTAACATAGTTTTGCATGGCAGTTTTTGCAGTGTGGCAGAAAAATAGAAAATTGAATGTTTTGTTTCCTAGCAGAGCTGGGAGGGAAGAGTTATATCCTTTCCCATGAATCTTTTCCTGTTCTCAAGTGTTGCACATTGCACATGAACACTTAAGACATGATCAGCTTTTTGTCAGAGAGACAAAACTTTTTGGTTTTGGGCTGAATGAATCATGGAAGAGGCTTGAATCCATTGACCTGAAAGAATGTGAATTTCTTCTTTCCTTCATTCTCTGGAAGAATTTCTCTTTGAATAACTATAGAATGTCCAAAATATCCAGGCATTTTTATCTTTACCTGTCTGTCTATCTGACTCCCTGCCTCTGTTTTTGAAATGAACCATGTCAGATTTTTAGGGTGTGTGACTTTTTTTTGGTTGGTTGGTTTGTTCTTTTGCTTTTTGGTATGTTTCTTTTGTTTGTTTGTTTTTGGCTTTGTTTTCTTTTTAATATTAAAACAGGCAGTATAGTGAGTAGAATGGTAGATGACAGGAAATCTGCCAACAAAGTGATTAAGAGGAAGAAGTGCAGAGGAGGCACTTGGAGAAATAGAATGCTAATACAGGAAGAAAGACATTTTATGATTCAGAACTACACCAATATGTATTAGAGATGACACCAGTAATGAGCTTTCCCAGTTGAAGTGTCTCCCACTCTATGTATTGGTAGCCATGGTTTGCATTTCAATGGGTGAATATTTTACAGCAAAAATCAACTTCCCTGAAAAATGCCCAGCTGCATGTTTCCTGTCTATACCACTCTTGAGATCTCAAAAAAAGGTATATCTGAATGTAGATTTCTAGCTTGGAATTTCAACTTCTAGAAGCCCTTATCTACGTGTGGCAAAAGTGAGAAAATGTAAAACATTAATATTTTGCTACACTATAATTTTTACCTCTGCTTTACATTTGATTTCCAAAGGTATAAAGAACTGAAAGATTAAAGCCCTTAAGTTTTATTTCAGTGTCTAAGTGTATCTTTCTGCTTCCTCTGCATTCTGCTAGGGACTGGTTGAGTCCTGAACTGAATTCAGCTCAAGAGAGAGCACATATGAACAGCTAACAATTTCTTCCCCTTTTCTTTCTGTATGTATTGCACTATGACCAGCTTAGAGGGTTTGGGGACTTTGAATATATGTACAAGTGCACCAAACTAGCCTTTAGAGATGTATTTTTTTCGGAATGGTTTTGTACTGTAATGGAAAGCTCTGCATCATGACAATTAAAGAAATAGTTATTTGCATCCTTTCAATATATATGAGTAGTATACACATTTTATTACTGCTAAATATATTTCCTTGAACCAAATTAATGACCATGGTTTCCTTAAAATATAAATAGACAGAAATCCTAACACAAAGGGATGTTACAGGATCCAATCTCTTCCTCTCCAAAATTTTCCACATACTCATCTGGCCATTTTTCATAGTACAAAGTATTTCAACTTCAAACACCTCTAACAGTTTGGAGGGTATAGAAGTGGAAGAAAGTGAGGAAAAAATATGTTCTATGGTATATTATTTTCTTTTAAACAGTAATGATACTTTTTATTAATATGTTATAAAGCAGTTTGATGCAATTGGTAAGCATGATATACAACATCATACTGACTTTTTCTTTTCTGATCTGACTCAGAACCATGCCTAATATTTTATAATACAAAATAAGTATTGACAATCTGCACAGAAGAAGTATAGATTGTGTAACTGCATATTAGACATGATTACATGAAACGTAACTAAACAGGTAGATGTGTTCGGTTCTTAAAAAAATAAAAGGTCTCTCAAATGAAAGATTTCTTAACCTAAATTTTTGCTAAAAATATCTGGTTCTGTTCCAGATTTCCCCCAGCAGAAAAGCCCAAATCTAGATCAAAAAAGGACAGATGACATTAAACACACAAACATTAAATTTATGATAGCACACCTGCAGATGGTGCTGTTCCACAACATTTCCTGCATAAAATCAGATTAAAATGCATCAGTTGGTCTGTTCTTTGATCTTTCATTATGTATCACTATACAGTACATGCGAATTTTACATAAAATGGTTGGCTGTGTGTGAAGGCCAAACTAGATGGAAAACAGTACATGAAAATATAACATTTTCCCATCCCAAAGTTACTTCCCTTTTTTCCCCATCCCTTTGACATTATAATGTTAGCTATTATTGAGCGATGTTACGTTTCTTTTTAATAGCAGATATCATTTTAGCGTTGTGGTTTGTGAGACCAGAAATTGTAGTTACTATGAGAGTACATGCTTTAAATTGTATTTCAGTTTCAAACATGCTTCAGTGTATAAACAATTGTTAGCAAATGTTGTCATGCAGAATAGTATTACTTTTGAGCTATGATTAAGAATTATATTATTTCCATAAAGACTGTGGGGACAGTAGAAATAAAATATCTCTCCACAGGGAAAAAAAAAATTCAAAGCTGTGTTTATTGCCAGAGCAGAAGACTGAGAGCAATGAGGGTTATCAAGTGAATTGTTTAATCCCTATATGCTATAAATTTAATAGGATTTCCACTGGAAATCACATTGTATTTGGTTTATTATTCTATAGGTTTTGATTTTTTAATAACAAATGGAAGTATCACTACTGCTACTAGAACTACTTTTACTTCTACTGTTGTTAGTATTTTAATTATTACTATTATTAATACCACTATCAACTTGTGAAAAATACGGCTATTTCATCGCCTAATTCTAGTCTCCCCTTCAGCGGGACAGTCCAGTTTAATCAATAATACTGCACTAATGGAAATCAAATGAGGCTCATAAAGTAAATTATTTCCATATTTTACAGCATAACAAGATTGTAACTATATTTTACTATGGAAATTACTCAGTTTCAGAAAGATTTCTTTAAGATATTAACACACATTGCAGGACAAGCCCTAAACAATTCCACAGATTTTTTTTTTTAGGTGGTTACCTCACAGAACATTAAGATTTTATAACAATAAGGAAAAATAATTAATTTTATTTAGACATTTAGATCTCCATGGGTTTTAGCAGTAAACATATCAACAGATATTTGACACACTAAAAATAATAAAAAAAATATGCATGATAAAAAGGTGAATCATGACCATCAGGTAAAAGCATAGAATTCTCCCCCTCTGCTGCGCTCTAGTGAGACCCCTACTTGGAGTACTGTGTTCAGATCAGGAGCTCCCAACACAGGAGGGATGTACTACTTATTCCTGTCCTTTAAGTCTTTTGATAATTTTTTCCCTACCTAGTTGTAATTTCATTTAGTAAGAAGCAAAACCATCCAAGTAGTCAGATTAAAAACTCCCATCTTCTCTTAAAAATGAGATTTACTAAGATGATATCTCATAATAACAAAAATTAGAATGTAAACGCAGACGTATTCTTATGGTGTTTAGAGAAGGGCGCCAGAAGAGAAAATTAGATGACATTTGTAGAAAGCCATGCCATATATCACACAACACGTTTCAGTTCAGTTTGGCGAAATGCCAGTGTAGGTTTCTGTTTATGCTGTGCAAATGAGAGCCTCATCTAGTTTTAACAAAATGCTTCTTTGGCTATATGTATAATAGGGTTTTGATAACTTAAAATTGCATGTTACTTAAATATGTTTAGTTTCTAAAATAACTTTCTTTTTGTATCTGAATTTACTGATTTTAACAAATTATCCCACTCCTTATTTCTATAAATATTTCCAATCGCATTTTATGATAGTCTAAAAAATTTGTCATAATTGTGTTTAGAGAACTTAAAAACCTAGTTATATAAAATTTTCATCTGACACTGAACGTAAGCTTAATGTTTCCTCTAAAATTTTGAATTCTCTATTGCTGACCTCTGTCATACCAGGAAGCCTATCACTGCACATAGTACTCCAGCTATGTTTTACCAGTGCTGAGTAGGGTATCACTTTCTTTGGCTTGCTACTCTATTTCAGCACAAATTCAGGGTTACACCATATCAGTACATCAACTTCTTGTAGAAGAATAAACCATTAAATATTATCACCTGTAAAACTAATTTTTGATAATTCAATTACATATAGACTCTTCTGAATACCAAAGTCACTCATATCACATCTTTGCCTCAGTTTTGATTTCAGCAGAAGCCATTATACCATGAAGCTAATTCAGCTAACAGGCTTCAGAATTTCAATTTTTAAAGGAGTAGCCCTTCCAATATAGAAATTACTGCCCACTGGTAGCCATTTAGCACAATTTTCTTTCTTAATAAACTGTCTCAGGATAAATTTTATGTACAAAATTTTAATATATAATGAGGTTACTAGAGTATTGTAGGGCAACAAGTGTCTAAATTGAAATACATTCAAGGTTATTCAACTGGAATTTGCTGATTCTCAGGTCCGCTCTGATCAAACTGCAATGATATGAATTGGCTAATGCTCTTTTCCTAAAAATGAGTGGGCTCGATGAGAATTTTAAAATCAATTAATTTGCATCTGGATTGCCTAGGGATAGGAAGGACCATGGGTTTTCAGCATTAGAAAGAGGTCTTTGTCTTGTAAAAATAGCAAGTACAGATCCTGCTAAGCTACTCGAGATGTCTGACATACCAACATCTGTGTCTGAGTTTAGGCATCTAGATTCAATTTGCAGTTAGTTGGAAAATGAAAGCATCTGAGTATTAAGCTTACCTAGCAAATTTTGAATGTCTACTTTTATCTATGAAATGAACCATGATTTAAGAACAACTGTCTCCTTCAACCATAGTAGGAGGTTAGGATGGTTATATACATACAGCATGTTTGTTCAGGTGAATCCTTCCTAGCAATAGCCCACATTTCTAGGACTCAGTGTCTGTTAATCATTAGACCTATAAGGCTGACAAAGCAGCCTTCAAATCAGATTTGTTGGGGCAAGAAATATAGCAGTATCTGAAAATGTTTCTTACAGTCTTGTGCTTCTATTAGATCAGCTAGTCATGTTGAGTAATATGCCCAGTGCAACATTGCAACTGGATAGTTCTCTTGGTCATTTCTAATTGCCTTTGTAAATAACAGTTTCTCATTACTGCCAGATCACAGTAATAAAGCCATAAGTAACCTTAAAACTGGCAAGATCATAACATGTTCACCACTGGGAAAACACTGGTATGTGGGTATCTCTTACTTAAACAATGTGACTGATTAGTTATGTAGTTACCAGTTTCAAAATTGCAACTAACGTACTGCAAATAGAATTTCACAGGATTTCATTATAGATGTAAAAAGCAATTAAAAAGTGCACTTCAGCAAAGTGATTGCCATAGAAAGATAATAATATAATAACCCTGAGTGTAACTGCTGAGACTATCTGTTTGGAGGTTGTTTGGGCTTGTTTGTTGTTATGTTTTCTATTATCCCTGCTGTTATTTAGAAGAAAAGCTAAAACCTTGCATTTAGCATGGTCCAGGTGTGGCAATACCAATCTAATTACAAGAACAACCTCATCTAGATCCCATAATTACAATAATGGCTAACATCCACTGCTACATAATCATAAGCTCCTGAAGAATCAGCTAGAAATTAGCTAATTGTCAGGGTTTGGGTTTTTTTAATCTTAATATGGTGTCATAGCTTTTAAAATTGTTTTTATTCTTTTGAAGTTAGAGTAATCAAGTACTATCAGCTCAGAGGTGAGTTTTCTCATTTTCTTCACCATGTCTTTAAGTCACATTAAGATCTGTATGAATAAAGTTGGCACCCACTGCAGGATCTTTTAACATGTCCTAGGTGGGAATTTCATGTGATTCATAACATGTCTGATTTAAGTGATTGTGGTGGGTTCACACCAGGTGTCCACAATGCTGTTAAATCATTGCCCTCTTCAGCTAAACAAGAGAGAAAATACAACAAAAGGCTTGTGAGTCAAGGTAAGGACAGGGAGAAATCACTCACCAATTACTGTGTTGAGCAAAACAGACATAGAATCATAGAATCGTAGAATCATAGACATAGGGAAATTAGTTTCACCTCATTAGTTTCCCATTCTCCAGGGAATGGGAACTGTGGTCAATTTGTCACATGCTTCATCCTCTTCAGGGGAGGACTCCTCAGACTCTTCCCCTGCTGCAGAGTGGGGGTCCCTCTCACGAGATTCTATCCTCCATGAACTTTGCCAATGTGAGTCCTCCTCATGGGCTGCACTTCCTCATGAGCTGCTCCAGCATGGGTCCCTTCCATCGCTGCAGTCCTTCAGGAGCAGGCTGTTCCAGTGTGGGTCCCCTACAAGGTCCCAGCTCCTGCAGCAAACCTGCTCCAGTGCAGGCTCCTCTCTTCACAGGGCCACATTCCTGCAAGGAGCCTGCTCTAGTGTGGGTTTCCCACACAGTCACAACCTCCTTTGGGCATTCCCCTGCTCTGGCTTGGGGTCATCCCTGGGCTGCAGGTGGAATCTGCTCCACCATGGACCTCCATGGGCTGCAGGAGTACATCTGCCTCACCATAGGCTGCACCACAGGAGTCTCCAGGGGAATCTCTGCTCTGGCCCCTGGAACACTTTCTCTCCTATTTCTGCACTTATCTTGGTGTCTGCACAGCTGTTTTCCTCATTCCTCTCTCTGCCTGCAATTGCTCCTGTGCAGTAACATTTTTCCCTTCTCAAATGTGTTACCCCAAGGGTGCTACCACCACCGACAGGCTCTGCTTTGCCCAGTGACAGGTCCCTCTTGGAACTGGCTGGCACGGGCTCCTATCTGACATAGGGGAAGCTTCTAGCAGCTTCTCTTAGAATCCAACCATGTAGCTCCCCCCTTACTATAACCTTGTCACAGAAACACAATATAATAATCTAAATATACCACCAGAATCTGAACTGAACATACTTGAACACTTGGGGGAATCTGGTATCTGCTCTGAGGTAACCAATGCATGAATACCCAGCTTGCACTTCTGCCTAGTCTCATTTTATACATCACTCTCGCAGAGATTAGTGCAAAGCTGGACACGCACAAAATGCTTCTTAAATCACTACTGTATTTAATAAATATTGTGTTTCATTATGTGACTTCTTGGAAACATCAGATAGATATCAAAATAGGTACGGATAAATACTAACACTCTGGGTAGAGAACAGAGAATCTGCTTGGATTTGTGCAATACGCCAAACGGTGGAATACTAATCTTGCAAAATTTAAATTAATCTGCAATACATACAGTTAGGCGGTATTTTGTTTTCTATTCTATTTACAAATAGAAGTTAAAAAAGATATAACAGTAGTAGCATCAGTTTACTAGTAATGTCTAAGCTGCATTTTTATAAGGCATAGTGTGAGCACCTATTTTCTTGTCAGGCTCTATAAAAAATATGAACTCAATGAATGTTTATTATAGATGTTTTATTCATGTATTAATTATTTATAAACGATATGAAGTTCCATTTTATATATAAAAGGTAACTGTCAATAAATTCTGATAGCAACCTTAAGGAATTTAAATGTCTCTTCTAGAGAACATCATAATAAACAGCAAGATGTGGGCTTTTTTTTTTTCACGTGTCTCTAGAAACAGAGCAATGTTTCATTGCTTACGCGTGCTATATTTTATTTCATATTTTTATTCTCAAATTTATTCTCAGAAGTGACATCTTTTCTTAATAAGTACTGCTTGACATTTACCTTTACATACATGATAAGTGTTTGAAAATAAGTATCTGTTAATGCTATGGCTTCAAATTTAAACTTATCAGTCATGCAAATAACTTGGTCTACAGATCTCCTCAGCACATTTTCAGATCCTCAAACACAATAAAAAAACCTAGCAGAAAAAAGGAGAATCATTTCTCCTTCTTACCAGCACTAAAGAATTGCCAGTTAAATATTTACACACTTATAACATTAAAGATAACCAAAAAATGGGTGTTTAAAGGTCATGATTATATTAACTTACCTTTTCCTCTAATGAATTTCAATTGAAAGTTTAATTCACAGCAATGGATTAAAAAATGCAAGCTAGCTGTTAGAGATGTAGCCTGATCAAAATCTAATGATATAACTTAAAGAGCAAAGTGAATTAATCTTTATCTGAGTGTTTTAATGCTACGTATTTTGTCTAACACTCAGAGGAAATGCCTCAAAGAGAGTGTTCCATCTGAAAGCTGGGTTTGGTTTATTTTACATAAAAGTTTGTTTTCTTTTCTTCTTGAATTTGAAAAAATCTGAAAAGGAAATGACAAGCATTTCTTACAGCATTTGTCAATTTGGAAACAAAAACATTCGAACATGGTTTATTTCTGTTTATTATATTTAGGGTTTCTAAATATTCACAAACATTTTTTTTGCAAACCTTTTCCGGTGTGAGGAAACAAAGATAAGTTTACAGTTAAGGGTTTTATTCAGTTTCCTTTTGAAATGCATGACTGATTTTCAAAGAAAAAAAAAAAAGGTGCATGAAGTTGAACTGGTGGTATGTCCTGGAGCTGTTGGAGCAAGTCCAGAGGAGGGCCATGAGGATGATGAGGGGGCTCAAGCACCTCCTGTATGAAGACAGGCTGAGAAAGTTGGGGCTGCTCAGCCTGGAGAAGGTTGCATGGAGACCTCATAGCTGCCTTCCAGTACCTGAAAGGGACCTTCAGGCTGCTGGAGAGGGACTCTTCATTCTGAACTGTAGTGATGGGACAAGGGGTAATGGGTTTTAAAAAGGGGAAGTTCAGGTTATATAGAAGAAAGAAGTTCTTTACTGTTAGGGTGATGAGGCACTGGAATGGGTTGCCCAAGGAGGCTGTGAATACTCCATCCCTTGCAGTGTTCAGGGCGAGGTTAGGCAGAGCCTTGGGTGACTGCCTATGGCAAGGGAATTGGAACTAGATAATCTTAAGGTCCTTTTCAACCCAAACCATTCTATTATTGCATGTTTCTACAGAGGGTGTTTCTGCAAGCTTGATTGAGTTCTTTAGAGTCAAATGTCTAGGATGTACACGCTTGCATTGCTAAAGCAGTAGATGATAAGTGGATCCACTGGCTGTATAAGAAAGTAAAGAAAATTCAAAATACAAATATGATGTCATAAAAAAGTCATGTGCTCATCATAAATTGTGAGAGAATCAAATCTCTATAGTGTACAAATGATTGGAGTCTTGGTGAAAGAAGGCTTTCTTAATTTAGCTTTCAAAGCTAATACCTGGAAACAGAAGATTTAAGTTAGAAATGGTGACATCAATGTCTTCAGGTGAAAACGTGGGCACAGACATTTTCAGTTTTCACTTCTCTGTGGCATTTCTGTGTTTTTACACAGTGGCTGAGGTCAGAAGGGCTCTCAAACTCACCTAGTCCAACCTCCCTGCTCAAAGCAGCATCTCCTACAATAGGTTTCTCAGAGAGGTACCCAATCACATCCTGGATATCTCCAAGGCTGGAGATTCCACAACTTCCCTGGGCATCCTCTGCCAGTGTTTAAACACCCTCACAGTATTTTTTTTCTTTTTCTTCTTTTTCTTTCTTCTTTTTTCTTCAGAATGAAATATCTCACATTTCAGTTTGTGACTCTTGAATCTGGGGTACCACAATAAATACATTTTTGCAATTCCTAGTATTAGATTATCTGATTAAAATATAATTGCAGTAAACACAATGAGCACAAAGAATCAGATGTAGAACAATAGGTAAACAAACCCTGATTATCTTATCAGTGAAAATAAAGCACTCTGATATGACTACTTTTAAGTTTTCACACCCAGATGGGCCAACCAAATGAGCTCTCTCCAGAATGCCCTGCAAAATAAAGGGAGTAATTGCCATTGTCATGTGGAGATTCATAATTTTTTAGTATGTGTAATGCTTGCTTTGTATGTAAATAAGTACTTGGTGTGATAATGTGGGTGCTGGTGAAGATACCGCTCTGTCTGTATTGATCTGTGTGGTCAATCTGTGTATGTCATGTATTACGCATGTGTACATGGATATGAGCACACCAGGTGGCAGTGAGTACGCAGCCCCACAGTGACCTGCTGTAATCACACCTGAGAGGCAAGTGAAAGGTCAAATGTCATCAATTTCCATCAGTGTCATGAAAATTAGGCTATCTCTAGCAACCAATGAAAGGCTCTGCTCTGAGCTAAGAGCACAGATCTCAGGGCCAGCCTGGGCTCACCGTGGCCAGAGCTGGGCTGAGCTAGTTTCACTTTCTGCCTCAGGGCCAAGTGGCTGCTGCCTCCCCTGGCTGAATCTGAGCTCTGCCAGTGCCTCTGCGGGAAGGGTCTGGGAACATAGTTTGGTAGTCGCTGTCTAAGAAACAAAAGGTCATGGGGAGGATGAGCCTGGGAAAGGCTGTGGGACCACCCTCGCACTCTGCTGCGAGCAGCCATTGGGGTTCAGCTGGTAGTAAGACATAATAATAAACCCCAAAACCTCAAGATCAGGAGGAAGAAACCCCTACTTTGAGTATTAAACTCCTTACAGTAAGATCTTTAGGATGTTGATGGCTCCTTGTACCATCACTTTCTCTTCTTTAGAAAGACTGACACTATCAGTCTTAAGACCTAGAGGAATGTTATAAGGGTAGACATAACACTGGTAAAAAGACAGAGGTACCAGGAAGTTCAGTTTTAGCTGTATTTAGTAAGAATTTTCAATGTTTTGACTATTAGGTTGTTACAATATTAGTTAGATTAACAATAGATTTTTGGCTGCATATGTATAGTGTGTTCCCTTTTGCCCATAATGGCTATAACACTAGGTTAGTGTATTAAAAATACATATACCAAAAAGATTTCCATTCAGATCTGTACTTGAGCCACTGTTATACAGATATAAAAACTATTAGAATAACCTGACCTTAAAGGTCATGCTTGTCCTACAGGAAATTATACTGCATTTGTAACTATTGTAGAAGTAAAAAAATACAAAAAAATAAAAGATCACCAAGCTGTACAACAAAGAAATGAAAGGGAACGGGCAAACAATGATAATCAACAGACATGTTCTGTATATGGTTTTCCAACACTTTCTTATGCAAAATGTTATGTTTATCCAACCAGATATCTACTAAAAAATTACTGAATGTGTGTAGTGACTGAGGATCAAGTGCTGCTTGCTAAAGTGTAAAAGCGTAACTGCCAACAGAGACCATCAGTAAACAGATCTATATCTTCACTCTTACTACTTTACCTCACTTCTGGTGCTAAGATTAGGAAGTACTATAACCAATGACCTGTGACAAATGAGGCTGCATTACTTTATGAGGAAGTAAGAAACTAGAGAGTAATGTATTACTTATTTTCCCACAGATTGAGATAAACTGGCTGCTTTATGTGGAGTAACAACCCACTTATAAGCAAGTTATATGAGTGGAACCAAACTTTATACCTGTTAATTTACAGAGTAGTTAAATTCTTTCATGTGAGAAACACTTTGGAACTTGTTATTGGGTAAAATACTTCCTGGTTTACAGGATGCTGGCAGTGGTTATCATACAGTTGTCTTATATTTCCTGAAGAGAAAAATACCATTGTGTGGTGAAATCCATTTAAACCCCACAGGTTCAATGCATCCAGTATTTTCAAGTTAAGTGCATTTAAGTGTATACACCCATGTCACCTCTACAGTGAACAGGATAAGCCAGACTTTCTAGACCTGTTCAAATGAGGAGTCAGACTGTGTGTAAAAAGATCCTTTTGAAGAAGAAATACTTCTCCCTTGGTAAGTATTGCACCTATTGAAAAAGCTGATGCTTACTGACTGTGGACATACTTGGTATCTCTGGGTCTACAGGCTGGTTGTTCTGAGATATTGTGTAGTACCAACCAAATTGATACAGCTGGCAGACATTTGGAAATCCTAGACAAATGTAAAAAACACCCAAAGCCAACTCAATTTATGTTATAGGAAAAGAAGCCTATCTGAGAATATCCAGATATGAAATGGCATCATGTATATCAGACAAATGTGGTATTATTAAAACCAATAAAATATAGAACTTTTTAATATTATTTTCACCACAGAAGAAGAATGAAGAGTTGAAATAGTGAAAATCCAAGCATAATAAAAATAAAACAAACCCTAAACAGTCCAATGAAATAATTTTCAGACATGTCTAATGCAAAATAACCATAGTTCATTTCAGTTTCTCATTTCTGAGTGCTACCTCCATTTCCCATTTTGAAACAAGTATTAACTCCATTCTTATATGGTTGCCAGAAAACATAACACAAGATAGAGGAGAAAATGAGTTAGATCAAAAGTCAACTTAGGAGGAAAACACATGTAAGCTTAGGAGCAAAAATGAATGTTATTGAAAACCATGAGTATTACTCCCATGAGCTAAACCAGAACTTGTAGTAGCCTGTAGAGGTCAGTTAAGAAAAAGAAATATTTTGGATTAGATTACAGAACCCAGAACAAGTTTACCTGTACCTCTTTTTCTGTAGGTAATTTGAAAAGAAGCTTCAAGAAATCTACTTTTTTTTTTATCCAAGCAAAAGAAATTTATTCAGCTGATACAGCTAGAGAATACTTGAACCACTCTTATAATATATGGAAATACTTATTAGGCGCAGTTAGTACTTGGGGTTCCACAGCTCAAAAGAAATCTCTGTCCCAAGAGGTGATAAGTATGAACAAATGTGGAAAGCCTATGATAGGAGAAGGCAAAGGCCTGAGATTTTTAAAATATCTGTTTGTAGGAGACAGTCTCCAGTTAGAAAGCTCCATCTGTGCTGTCAGAAGTTTGTCGGTATTATCACTGTCTTTTCTTTCATCCTCATCCTACCCATTTTCTACTCTCTGATGTTTGTTTTACATGACCCAGCTTTTCTTTTCCTGTCCTTTTACTCTCCCATCTTTTTGGCTGGCCTCTTTTATCTGTAGTAGTTTGCTTTCTCTTCTTTGCTGTCTGGAAATCATTGCCAAAATTTTCTACTTCAGTCACCATAAAAAAACAGAGTGTAATTGCACAGAAAGCAGGTTATAAGATTCAAGAATAAAGGAGAGCAAAAGAAGACCATAGTATCTCATACTTCTTTTTACTTGCAACTCTTCTGTGCTTACACTATCTTGTTTTATTTTTGTCAGCTGTAGGCATACAACAGAAGTAGATCCAGGCAGCCTGAATGCTGGGAGGGAAGGCAGGATGTCATCTTTACCTCTCTCCTGTGTGCATCTCTTTAGAAGACTTCTTATTTGTGATCTCAGGAGCTTGTTGGAAGAACAGCTTTCAGCTATTGAACTACTAGAAGCATTACAAATCCCAGTGAGTACTTGTAGGGTCCTAACCCTCTATATCCTGGCCAAAATGTTGAGAACACAACATGTTTTTCCTTTTGTACAGCCAGGGCAGTTGCTGATGATTATTTTGTTCCCAGAGCACTCCTGACATTACACCTCACATGGGTAAAAGATTTCTCACCATTGCCAGCCCTGCAAAGGCGATTGCCAATTCACACACTCAGCACAAACATCTTGGTATCTTATGCCATGATTTATTACTTTGCGTGGAAATAAGATGCTAGTATGGCAAGGCAACCTTTTCTTGTGTGAGTAGAACTGTTATTCAGTTGAATAAGCAGCATTTGTATGCAGCCTTAATCATGAACATTTTGGAGACTGGCATCAGGCACTAAATACAATCCTGTCAAATAGCTGGCAGTGGATTAACTTTGACACCTAGAAACATGCCAAATTCTGACAGAGTAAGAACTCGCTGTATACCCAATGTCAATCATTCACTGAGTGCCACTCCAAATGCTTATCCTGTTAGTGATGACATCAATCTGCTTTGGCATTCAAAATGCTGCTGCCCTTTGAACATATAACTGAATTTATAACTTTGAACTATATAACTGAAAGCAATGGACAAAACACCAAAATGAATGCATTCTAGTAACCACCTATCCTTCCTTCAGAGCTAGTGGCCACCTCAGATGTGGAGATACTGCTTTATTAATGAGCAAGTCAATTTACAGAGCTGTTTGAAAAAAAAATAATTGTCTTTATGGTTAATTTATTTTTCTACGGTCAGGCTTGCTTGCAAGCAGTCAAAGTGATTCCCACCCTGTACTAAAACTTCACAGAGATATTTAAGTTTAATTCTAGCTGCATCCCAGGTTGTGAAAGTCTACTCATACTAGTAGCACCTAATAATGTATGACAGGGGTCACAAATACTTTTTATATGCTCACCTGGCTACTAAAGCACTCTTGTCTTCATAAACCCTGCATCTCTGAATGGACAGTGACCCAACCCAAGGATAGTTTTCCATTTTCTTTCTTTTCCTTTTCCACTTTCTCTTCTGTAATCCACCAGAGTGAGCATGACCTTGTGAAACAGGAGATGAAGCTGAAAAGGAAGTTGAATGCATCTCCTGTTTCCTGGTCAAGTGTTCTAGCTATTAAACTGCTCTAAAGAGGAACAGCTCTACAACTGCTGTGATGGATTAAAAAGTGTGTTATGTTTAGCTAAGACTTTGTCCTTCGGAAAGGACTCCACTAACCAGATCATACTTGGCTAGAGATCACAAACAAATCTGAGGAAAGATGTTAAGGTTTTAAAAAAAAGGTTAATCATTTAATGTGGATATTTGTCTTTCCCTTCATCAACTGGAAAAAAAAAAAAAAAAAGGATTCCTAAGACTTAAGTACAGTGGAAATAAACTTTTCTACCCTGTATTTCCTATTAGTCATAGGTAATCCCTCGATCAGCATGTAGAAGCCACAAGTAACTCTTCAGACACATGTCCCTCTAGACAGAAGAGTTGGTGTTCGTTTTCATGAAAAGAGCATCTTGGACCCTGAAAGTGGTTTCTGTTTTTGAAATACAGAAATTTGGCATTCATTTTGGGGAGCTTGTCAAATCAAAACATCAAATACTCTTAATAATCTATCACAAGTTACATATTTGTAATACTATTTAGCTGCTACAATCTAGTCAAGAAGGTTTAAAATGGTGTATTTAGGAAAAGCACACACTAGAATTGCTGTTCAGCTTAGAAGCTCAAACAGGATCACAATTCTTACTCCTCTATCATGCTAGCAGGTGCTAATTCTAAGGCAATTGCAGACCTATTTAAGCCATCTCAAAAACAAACAAACAAACAAACAAAAAAAAAACAACCACCAGCAATGCCTTAATCTGGACTAGCTAAGTGTTATGAACATTCACTAACACAGACCAAACATGTTCTCAAGGAAACTAGATTTTAGACCGTCAAATAACATCCACTCTCTTTGCCAGACAAAACTACATATAATTCCTTTCATAAGTTTAGTATCCTCCTTTCTAAAGCATGATTTACTCTATTTGATCTTCTAAGAGGCTATTCCAGAAACAAAATTTAACTGAGGAAGGTTTAACAAGCCTGTAGCCAGTTTTTCACAAATGAAACAGAATTCAGCTGAGAAAGATTTAACAAGCCTGTAGCCAGTTCTTCACAAATGAAAGACCAAAGTAGCATTACATCATGCTGTGCAAACGTTGTAGCTTGCTTAAAGTTATGAGGTACTGGAACAAGGTCAACACTGCTGTAAGTTTAGGCACCAGTCAACTTGATAATTTCATAAACTGATCCTATGCTTTTTATTTTTTAATTGTCCTCAATTACATGGATAATCAGCCATTTACAAATTTTTCTTTTGGACATCCAAATTTCATAAGGAGTCTGATCTTCTGCTCTGAGCCTGATAATTCCACTGAAGAAAAAGCACAGAAAATGTTAGACATTGCACTGCCTTAGTACTTCTAAGGAGATGAACTTAGTGCATACAATCTAGTATCAATGGCTCAAAATTCATTCTGTTGTTGTCATGTGGAGGTCAGTGTTTGCACTCTAGTAAATAGCTGCTATAAAACCTGAAGTATTACTGACTTGCTTAAAATTCAGACAGCATGGAACAAGTGTAACTGTCAGCAGTAGGAGGCCTTGAATAGCTCTAAAGGTTAAATATCAGTTTGCTTAAAAAAGAAGTCAAACTCATTCCTCTACCATAAACTGCAAATTTGATGGCATTTGACCCATTGACAATCTTGTCAGACATTTGAATTTAAAGTGTTTGACACCCCTAGGAAACAGAACACCCTTTTATTAAATATAGATTTCTTTGTAAAGTTGCTGGTAGTTTTTGTTTGTTAGGAGGTTGGGGGTTTTGTTTGTTTTCCTTTTTGTTTGTTTGTGTTTGCTTTTGTTTTGGTGGTTGATTTTATTTTGTTTTGTTTTGTCAACTTGATTTTTTTGTTTGCTTTTTTTTGTTGTTGTTGTTTTAAAACAGGTTCTTAATTCCATATACAGAAACCTAGAAAATATTTTTTAGAAATCCAAAATCTCCGTTTGAGGCCAGTTCCAACAACAGTAGACATTTTCTATTGACTCTAACAAGTTTTGTATCAGACCCTTATGATTGCTTGAATATATCAGGAAAAGGGAAGAGTGAATGCAGAAAGGACGCACGCTGACTTTTGTCTTACAAATTTCTTTTAGGATATTTTTTGTCTTCACATGGCAAGTTATCAGTTTTCTGTTTCCTATGAGGAAACAGAAAATATTATTTCTGTAGTAAAGGATGTTTTCTGTTAATCTGAAAAGCATGTCCAAAATTTTTATAAGTTAAATTTACTTAGGTTTATGTCTTATTTTTACTTTTTTTTTTTTTTTTTATGAAAGATTAAGCACTGGATATAAATTCAGATTAAAAGTAGAAAACCTTTTAAAAATATTTCTTTAAGATACAGAATATTTTAATTTTAAAGTTTAGGTGTTAAAATCAGATTCTAGTAAATCATAATAGTTAAAATAACATCAGTAACAACAACAGTAATAACAGATACAATGAGACTTTCTCTACCACTAGAAGACTGGAAAGTATTGGATCTGGAATAAAGCAGAAGCTTCTTTTTCAATATTCAAATCAGTAATCGCAACAAACTAGTTTTCTTTGAAATCTATACAGATGCTGAATGCTTTCTCTGGTTCAAATTTTTTAAGTAAATTTTCTTGTCTTGTGGTAAGAAATTGATTAATCGAGAAGATTTATCTTCCAGTTGTAAAAATTGGATAAGACTGTTTATTTCTGATATGATTCCTGTGTTGCTTATGGATTATCCTATTATAGCATTAACCTACAATACAGGATGCTAGCAGTAGAAGCCTTATATAGCTTCTTCGAACTCCTCAGATATAATCAACATGTAAGTCTATATCTCAGATTAAAGCTATAGTACATATGCATGTGAATCCCTTGTTTTGCAAGTATGTAGGTTAGACTTTTTTCAGGAACAAATACCATTATTAATGAATGGGTAAAGAACTTATACAGGCAAAGCCCCTTCTGTGGGGGCTGTTTTCCATCTGTGTGTACACCAGGGCATGCCCTTCCAAATCTCTACATAACCTTATTTATCCCATTTCTGTCACTTCCAGCCTTTTTGGACTGTCCTGGTTTATCCTCATATATATTCTGGCATCAGCATTTCGCTTTGCTCTCCTCTAGGTGGCAACAGAGGAGGGATAAATACAAAACACGTCTCTCTCTTTAAAGGAGCAAAAGGATGAGGATCAACAGAACAAAAGAAAAGAGAAAGAGAAGGAAAACTGGGAAGGGAAGGGAAGAGTTTTAGAGAGTTCTTTCCTTGTCCTCCCCCCTTCTACAAATAGCAGACCAGATGATATTAACCACCTATTTATATTAGTTTCCTTAACGAGGAAGAATTGTGGAACAGACTTCCAATCAAGGTCAGGGTTCTATTCAGCAGTGAGCTGGAGCTCCTTATTTCATTTATACTGAATTCAGACTTGAAAGGCTTGCCTGGCTGGAGAAGTAGCTGTGAAACCTGAGCTGAACTGTCAAACAAACACTGCAAAAAGAAGGTGAAAGTAACTTGAAGATTCAAAAGGGGAAGGGAGACCGTCCCACTAAGTCATGAGGTTCAAAATAGACCCCCTTGCTTTCTAAACTCCTAGTGGAGCTAAAGCGTAATTAGGTCCAATCTTACTCTCAGATTTGGTTAATGGTTTATGTCTAAAGGGGTACAGGTGTAGTTAACTAGGATCATCTACAGAATCACTGTCTCAGGAATCAGCAAAAGGTGATCTTAATATGATGTTTTAAAAGTATCAATTTAACACATATGGGATTTTTACATAGCTTTTAACCTAGCAGCAGTCTGCATTTTCAAGGAGATCACATGATCACACTTGTATGGTATCTAAATCAATTTAGATACATATGCATACAAACACAGACATATATATATATGTATGTATGTACATGTAGAATCACAGAATCATAGAACCACATAATGGTTGAGGTTGTAATGAGCTTCAGGAGGTCTTCTGGTGCAGCTCAAGCAAGGCCACCTGTATAGGCTGGGACCATGTCCAGATATTTTTTAAACCCTGCTGTCAACACTCTTGCTACTGCAGCCCAGGATGCCATTCATTATTATTTCCAGTTAACCAAATCTGAGACAAAGACTGGACCTAGTCACACTTCAGCTCCATTAGGAGTTTAGAAAGCAAAGGGGTCTATTTAGAACCTAATGACTTAGTGGGAGGGTCTCCCTTCCCCTTTTGCATCTTTGGTCTCTATATTAATTATTTTAGCTTAATTCTACCTTGATTTTGCTTTGTAAGTTTCAACCATGTAGGAAATAATAGAGTGAACTTTGCCATCAAACTCTGTTAAATCACACTTTTATGAATTTACATTATAGCTACTTTTGCTAATAGCTTTGACAATGATTCTTTAAGAACCTAAACCACTCACTTCGTGACACCTGCAAACTCTCATTCCTGTAGATGCATTGGTGATGACAACTTACTATACATGTAAATTCCATAATTTCTGGAATTTGTCTGATTATGTAATGATATAGGCTGGACTTGAATATACAGAATCCTAATACTGGATAATTATGCGATTCTAGACTTAAAAAAAAAAAGACAACAACAACAAAACAACAACAGCAACAACAAAACCAAACAAACAAACAAACAAAAAACACACCCAACCCAAAACAACAACAGAATAATGACTATATTGAGAAGCTCTTTGTAGCCGCCTTCTTTACTTCTCCTTTCCTTTTCAGACCAAACTCTTCACTTTTTACAGACTTGATGTGTTAGGATTCCCTGTTCCCTTTGTGACATGATCAGCATGCACTTCTTAAAAAAGACTCAGTTTTCCACTTTGAAGTTCCAGTGATTACAGAGACATAAAGATGATAACTCCTCTGCATAGTCTTCCCAGATAGGTCCAGTACAGGTACAAGAGACACGAATCTAGAGCCAGGCTGGGGAAGTAAATGTTTCACCTCCCAATTTCATTAAGACACAGCACTGAATATAAAGGGTTTGTTTATCCTTCAGGGCAGGATCTGACTGTACCAGAGCAGCTGGACTATATAAAAGACTGGAATAGAAATTTAGACTGCTACTGTCTCTCTTTCTAACACTAAAAGCTTTTGCTTTCAAGCTTTATTAACTTAACGCTACGGCTTTATATGTCTAAGTGTTACAGAAGAGTTATACTATTTCTGTATGGGTGTATGAGGTAACACCTGCCTTTGATGATCCCAAAAGATAATTCAGTAAGAACATGTCTCAATGACTGAAGCAGAACCTTGTTAAATGAGCAAAGAAATGAAGTTTCTCCAGAAGGACATCATTGTGATTGCACAGAAGTGTCGAAACAAAAAATCCTCCCTGACACAGATTCTTCATCCTAGAAAAGAAAGAAAATTATACACAATTTTTGCATATGTATCTTGGGAATATGTACTTTCCAAAGCTCTAAGCTTAAAGAGACTTCATTGGGCGGTCATTCTCTACCTTGTGAAATCTCTGCAGAATGTTTTTGTATACTTATCTATGACAGGCACCCTAACAGATTTGTATGTGTGCATTTATACCTCTAGCTGTAAGCTCAAGAGGATGAAATGTTGATGTGAATCATTCACACTGCTGGTTCTTAGCTTGGTCTCTGTAACGAATTTGACCTTGGCCTACTAGCTATGTTCAAAAAATTCCACAAAGAATTTTGGAAATGAGTTCAGATCAGAATTCATCTCTAATAAGGCAGGTTGAATGTGCATGCACGTCTGTAAGGTAAGAGAGTTTGGCTGCAGAAGCATGAGTAATACACTGCCAGATGGTCTTAGGGTTGGAGAATGGCATCTTGTCCACTCTATGCACCAGCATAAATGATACTTCCATCTATTTATTTAAATTGAGACTTAGGAATCTTTTTTTGTCAGATCTGATATGTTCTTTAAATTGAGGAAAGTAGTCCTTAGCAAGTATTAAAGTATTGATTACATAAGCACATTCAGTATTTCCTTCAGTTGAACTTTAAAGTCACTCTTTAAAGCAGAGTAATTATGTGCCCTCTTTTGAGAGCTAGCAAATACCTATTAATTTAGCAGTATGTGTGTATTGATCTTCTGATCTTAACCTATTCTGTTTATTGTCCTTTAATGGAATTCTTCCACATACATTAGTGCTCATAAGAAAGTAGACGAGAGATTTATGTTGCCCAAGTTATTTAAATGCCCATATTTAAAGACTAAGACTCCACATAAAAATATGACATCACTGTCATAAAAATTGCACTGTAATACGTCTGTGGATATTATCATAAAGTTCAGGATAATATAGGTGTACTTACCTAAACATTTCTTTAAGTAAGAATAACTACAGATACAGAATGCTCTTCTTATAAATAGTTAATGCAACATAAAGATGGAAAAATGTGCTTGAAATACTTAGATTTATGAATATATCTAGGTGGAATTTAGCATGCTCTAGAGTGGAAGAAGTTACTATGCATTTTCTTCAGCATATACTAAAGCAATCTCTGTAACTTAGGAAACTACATATGAATTATTCTGGGCTTTAGGATGGATTTTATGACAGGTGATTGGCAGGTCTAGTTCTGCCCAAATTCTTCAAGGAAGGTAAAATATTCATTGTAACAGATCTGTGGACCGTATCACTTGAAGGGCAGGGAGGAGGAATTTTTCTCACCTCAGTGTTTTACCATTTCAAGGCATGCTTTTGGAGGCAGAATGCAGCACTTTTCTGGAAGTGCAAAAAAGATGTGGATACAGAGCTTGTATGAAAAACAAGCAAACAAGCAACAAATAACTAGAATCTTGGTCATTACGTTCTCAGAGTTGTACCAGCCTATATACAAGGCTGGTACAATTGTCATTTCTAACATATGAAATAGACGTTGAGCACTGCCTTGTTTGCCAGACTAGCTAGTGAATACCTTTCAGTTCCTGACAATAGTATCAGCTATGTTGTCTTTAACTCTTTGTATCTTCCCCAGGAACACATTCAAGCTATGGAAAGTGCAACTTCACCAGGGTCCATGAAGCTGAGAGGCAAAAGTGCTGGGCTACGAAGGTGAGTAAAGGCTGAGGCAGCAAGTACTAGTTAAGGTGGAAAGGAAACACAGTTTCACTTTTTCTGCTAAACTCTGCCAAATACTCAGTAGAGCCAGCACTGGCTTTTGTAACAGATAGCTCCAGGAAGTACCTTCAAAAGGATAGTGATTAATCTCATGGATATGTCCAAAATACAGGTCCGACACATAACCATATAAAAGTAAATATTTTCATTAATCAATATAAATAAATGCATAAATAACTAAATAACATAGTTGTCTAAACCCAGGATTTCTATCCTGTTGTCAGCTTCAGGGAAATGAGTTAAATCCTAACCATTTTTGTGCTGGGGCTTTTAGTGAGTCATCTCATCTATGTCTTATGCCTATATGCACTCATGCAGCTAAAGCAGATTTTTATTGCTATACAATGTTTACAGTTCACTGAAGTTACTACTGAAAATGAAAATTATCAAGAACTTATTTTTTTTTCCCATCACTTGATATTTTCATATTCCATTAATATTCTTACATAAAGATATACAGCTTTCTCATTAAGGAAACATCTCTCTTACTTTTCACAACACTAACTGAAGTACTTGAATAGGAGTTTATCGAGACAGAGAATCACTCCTATGACTTTAATGGAGTACTATTAAGGGACTATTCCTCCTACTCTTGCAATTCTCTTCCATTTTTAGAAGTGTTAGAGAAGACAACAAAGTATTTTCTTTGACTGCATTTTCTTCAACTGTATTTTCTTCATCCTTCTCTTTGACTCCTCCTCATGCATCCTTTAAAGCTTTTGTGTTTTTAATGCTCAGAAGAATATCACTACTTTTTGTTTGTTTGTTGCTCTGAGATTTTGGCATATATGCATTTATTTGTTGAAGAAAATATGGTGTAGATTTGTCCAGAAAAGGAGCAAAGCCAGAAAAGAACTTGTGTGGATTTTAACTACTGTGACTAGTTTAATTGTGATGCTAGAAAATATCTTTCCTTCAGTTTCTTTATTCAGAAACTGAAGAACAGTTTAAAACTAAATTTAATTGTATTTCTTGGTCAAGCCAACAAAAGAACATTTTTATTTTCATTTATATGTAAATATATATAATTTAAATATCTCACAAAATATATAATTAATATTCTAAATATGCATATTTTATATAATATAATGTATGCAGTAGTATAGCATACACTATATAATATATAGTGTAATATGCAATATATGCTATATGATCTGCAGGTTTTTATACACATGCATATTATTTTTGTATATTCCCAGGAGTGGAATCACAGAGTCAAAGAACCACATAGTAGTAGAGGTTGGAATGAGCCTCTGGAGGTCATCTGGTCCAATTTCCCTGCTCAAGAGAGGCCACCTGTATACGCCAGGACCACGTCCAGATATTTTTTAAACCTTGATGGCAACACATCATTGGTACATGATGACAACAGCTCATGAAGCTCAGGCTACTATTCGTTATTATTTCCATATTCGCAAAGTGAACAACAACAAAAAATGGTCTTTGTTTTTAGTCACTTTCAGAGAAGATGATATAAAAAAGAATACTTCTACTTGCAAAAATATCCTCTATTTGCTTTAATTTCCCTAGCTCTGTATCTGGCAGTTAAAAACATTTTCATTAGTAAAAATGGCTAAATTTCAATTGCCTTTTTTCATGCTCACTAATACTCTTTTTGGAATGGTGCTATTGACTTCATAGAATCTATTTATAGGGTACTATTCAACACAACAGGGAAGAGAGGAGTCAGATCCCTGATGCTCTGTCCAGGTCAGTGAGCCTAAAGATGTGACATGAAATCCTTAACTCTATTGCATTCTAAGGAATTTTGTCTTTGACTTCAATGAAAGCAGAATTTCATCCACTATTTTTCTGACTTTTCTGGAGTTAGACATTTCATTTATTTTTCTGACTTCTTTGCAGTCTTTCATCAAAGTCATTTATACACAGTGAAACTCTTCAAAAGTTCAGGGGAATTTTTCTCTGACAAAATTTCAGTCTCACGCTGTTTTTCAGCAATTTTAACAGGTATTTAGTTAAAGCACCAGTTTAGGTTAATTGTTATGTATTTACTGTTCTTAAATTTAAACATGTGCTAAAGCGTACACTGAAATAAAGACCCTTTGCTGAATTCGTCCTATGAATAGAATCATAAAACCATAGAATAGATAGGGTTGGAAAGGACCTTAAGATCGTCTAGTTTCAACCCCCCTGCCATGAGCAGGGACACCTCACACTAAATCATGTCACCCAAGGCTCTATCCAGCCAAGGCCAGGGATAGAGCATTCACAACTTCCCTGGGCAACCCATTCCAGTGCCTCACCAACCTCACAGTAAAGAACTTCTTCCTTATATCCAATCTAAACTTCCCCTGTATAAGTTTTAACCCATTCCTCCTTGTCCTGTCACTACAGTCCCTAATGAAGAGTCCCTCCCCAACATCCTAACAGGACCCTTTCAGATACTGGAAGGCTGCTATGAGGTCTCCAAGCAGCCTTCTATTCTCCAGGCTGAACAGCCTCAACTTTCTCAACCTGTCTTCATATGAGATGTTCTCCAGTGCCCCGATCATCCTCGTGGCCCTCCTCTGGACTTGCTCCAACAGATCCATGTCCTTTTGATGTTGAGGGCACCAGAACTGTACTCAATACTCCAAGTGAGGTCTCACAAGAGCAGAGTAGAGGGGCAGGATCCCCTTCTTCGATCTGCTGGTCACGCTCCTCTTGATGCAGCCCAGGATATTGTAAAAAGTAAGTGAGAATCAGAATATTTGGAGAGAGCAAAATTTGGTTTGATGTCACTGTCAAAGCAACTACCATGGTCTATGCATTTAAAGCATTAGAACAATGCATGTGCTGAACATGTTAGCAAAGGGAGGGCTGTCATAGAAAAGGGATTTGAGCAGTGGGCCAAGTTACATTTCAGGAAGCTGAAGTCAGAATTTCAAGATTTCCAGGAGGAGAGCAACCAGCTGTTGGTGCTGTTGCCAGAGGTGAAGGGACAAATAAGAATTTTATTTCGTGTACCACAAAGCTGAGTCTGTGGTAAATGTAAAAAAAGATGATCAAATAAGAGGAAAAGACATTTGATGAACAGGTAATCACCATCTCCTCTCATGTTAACAAAGGAAGAAGCCTACTGCACTAAGTAGCTGCCTTCTTTGTTTATGCCTTTGATCCAAATCCAAGGAGAGCAATTCTGCATTGAATACTTTTCTGAGTCACAGCTCTAGCTGAAATTATTTTCCTTGTCTGTATGGAAGAACCTAGAGAACTGTCATGGTTCTATGCTTCCTTCCTTGTTGGCCTTAAATATGAGCATTTTCTCTTCTATTTCAGCCTATTATTTTGTGTCTTAGATTCCTAAAATTGTATATAACTGGTAAGAAAATATATTACCAAATATATAGAAATTATCAGCCCATAATATCATACCAGCTATTCTAGTAATACAGTGGTGCATTTTGCAAAAGAAGATTTTGTAATATAAAAGAAAGTTTTATACATATTTTATGCTGAAGGTATTTCAAGAAATAAACATAACAAATAATAATACTTTTTGTGGATTTTTATGTACATTTTTTCCCTAAGCTGCTGCTAAAATAGTCATGTGAAACTTCTTTAAATGTCAGCAATTCTCTCAACCTTTTCAATCTAATGAAAGAAAATACAATTCATAATTACTTATGTATTAATGAAATTACAAGAGTAACGTTAATAATATATGATGCATTTTTTATTAATATAGTGCAGAAGTGATAATTAGTGGAAGTACCAAAAATACTGTAGTTATCTTCACACTGTAATTATTTAGCCATTCTAAAACACACTCTGCAAAACTGGTCCACCTCATGAAAATTTTTTTATGTAAAAGAGAAACTGAATTGAGAAAATAATGTTTAAACTTAGGAACTGAAAAGTCCATGGATGCTGAAATAGTTGCTAGTGGAACATAGCATCTTGTAATAATATAGCCTGGGAGTGGCTTCTAGAGATCATGTGGTTAAACTGGCTGCCCAAATAAGTACCAAACTTGGTGAGGTCACTCCAGGTTTTGTCCAGTTGAGTTTCAAATACCTCCAATAGTGGAGACAATTCACTAATGGACTATCCACAATTTCTGGACAATCTCCTTTATACTACAGAAGGCTCAGGGGGAATCATATAATCATAGAACAGTTAGGGTTGAAAAGGACCTTAAGATCATCTAGTTCCAACCCCCCTGCCATGGGCAGGGACACCTCACACTAAACCATGTCACCCAAGCTCTGTCCAACCTGGCCTTGAACACTGCCAGGGATGGAGCATTCACAGCTTCCCTGGGCAACTCATTCCAGTGCCTCACCACCCTTACAGTAAAAAACTTCTTCCTTATATCCAATTTAAACTTCCCCTGTTTAAGTTTTAACCCATTACCCCTTGTTCTATCACTACAGTCCGTACTGAAGAGTCCCTCCCCAGCATCCTAACAGGACCCCTTCAGATACTGGAAGGCTGCTAGGAGGTCTCCATGCAGCCTTCTCTTTCCCAGGCTGAACAGCCCCAACTTTCTCAGCTTTTCTTCATATGAGACGTGCTCCAGTCCCCTGATCATCCTCGTGGCCCTCCTCTGGACTTGCTCCAACAGTTCCATGTCCTTTTGATGTTGAGGGCACCAGAACTGCACACAATACTCAAGATGAGGTCTCACAAGAGCAGAGTAGAGGGACAGGATCACCTCCTTCGACCTGCTGGTCATGCTCCAAAACTTATCAATGTATATGAATACCTGCAGGGAGTGCACAGAAAGGACAGAGCCAAGATCTTTGCAGTGGTACCCAGAAACAGGACCAGAGGCAATGGGCACAAGCTGAAACACAAAGAAACACAGACTGAACATCAGGAAATACTTTTTCACTGTGAGGGTGACTGAGCACTGCCACAGGTTGTCCATGGATGTTGAGTTTCCATCCTTGGAAATGTTCAAAAGCTGTCTGGACCTAATGCTAAGCAGAGTGTTCTAGGTGAATATTCTTAAGCGAGGAGGTTGATCAGATGATAACCTAAGGTCCCTTTCAACATCAAACATTCTATTATTCTGTGATTCTCTGAAGCTAACTATACATAATCGGTATGGGTTTATGTTGAATGAGATCACATTTAATTTTTGTGACTAAGCATTTAGTTCATAATTCCCTAAGTATAAATAGTCCCATTCAAGCCAATGTGGCTCTCCAGGGCAGCCTTGGATGCAGCGATCATGAGATGGTCGAATTTGAGATCCTCAGGACAGTGAAAAGAGCATACTGCAAGCTCACTGCCCTGGACTTCAAAAGAGTAGACTTTGGCCTCTTCAGGAACCTGCTTAGTAAAGTTCCATGGGATATAGCCCCAGAGGGCAGAGAGGGGCCAAGACTCTTGGTTGATATTCAAGGATCACCTGCTACAAGCTCAGGAGTGTTGCATCCCAACTAGAAGGAAGTGCAGCAGGAGGGCCAGGACACCTCCTTGGATGGATAAGGAGCTGCTGAGGAAAATTCATATGGAAAAAGAGGCTTAAAAAATGTGGAAGCAAGGACAGGCATCCTGGGAAGAATACAGGGATGTTGTCTGGGAAGCTAGGGACCAGGTTAGGAAAGCTAAGGCCCAGTTAGAATTAAACTTGGCTAGAGATATTAAGGATAACAGGAAGGGATTCTACAGGTACATAGCAAATAAAAAACAGACTAAGGACAACATAGGCCGCCTCAGGAAACTTTCGGGAGAACTAGCTACACAAGATTTGGAGAAGGCTGAGGTTCTGAATTACTTCTTTACCTTGGTCCTCACTGGCAAAGGCTCTGACTGCACCACCCAAATCTTGGAAGACAGATGCAGGGACTGTGAGAATGAAGACCTTGGGCCACTGTAGGAGAGGATCTGGTTCGAGACCATCTTAAAAATCTGAATGTGCACAAGTCCATGGGTCCTGATGAAATCCATCCACAGGTCTGAAGGAGCTGGTGAATGAAGTTGCTAAGCCGCTGGCCAACATATTTGAAAAATCATGGCAGTCAGGTGAAGTTTCCAACGACTGGAAGAAGGGCAATATAATCCCCATTTTTAAGAAGGGGAAAATGAATGACCCAGGGAATTACAGACTACTCATTCTCAACTCTGTGCCTGGCAAAATCTTGGAGCAGATTCTCCTGGAAGACATGGTAAGGCACATGAAAAACAACAAGGCGCTTGGTGACAGACAGCATGGCTTCACTAAGGGGAAATCCTGCCTCACCGATTTGGTGGCCTTCTATGATGGGGCTATGGAACTGATGGACAGGGGTCGAGCAGCTGATGTCATCTACCTGGACTTCTGTGAAGCATTCGACACTGTCCCACACAACATCCTTGTCTCTAAATTGGAGAGACATCAATTAGATAGGTGGACCACTCGGTGGATAAAGAACTGGCCAGATGGCTGCACACAAGGAGTTGTGGTCAATGGCTCAGTGTCTAGCTGGAGACCAGTAACGAGTGCTGTCCCTCAGGGATCAGTGTTGGGACTGGTCTTGTTTAACATCTTCATCGCTGACATGGACAGTGGGATTGAGTGCGCCCTCAGCAAATTTGGTGATGACGCCAAGCTGTGTGGTTCGGTTGATATGCTGGAGGGAAGGAATGCCATCCAGAGGGACCTTGACATGCTTGTGAGGTGGGCTGATGCCAACCTCATGAAGTTTGACCATGCCGAGTGCAAGGTCCTACACCTGGGTCAGAGCAATCCCAGACACAGCTACAGGTTGGGCAGAGAAGAGATTCAGAGCAGCCCTGAGGGGAAGGACTTGGGGATGCTGGTTGATGAGAAAATGAACATGAGCCGGCTTCAGTGTGCACTCGCATTCCAGAAATCCACCTCTATGCTGGGCTGCATTAAAAGGAGTGTGACCAGCAGGTCGAAGGAGGTGATCCTGCTCCTCTACTCTGCTCTTGTGAGACCTCACCTGGAGTATTGTCTGCAGTTCTGGTGTCCTCAACATAAAAAGGACATGGAACTGTTGGAGCAAGTCCAGAAAACGGCCACAAGGATGATCAGTGGACTGAAGCACCTCCCATATGAAGATCGGCTGAGAAAGTTGGGGCTGTTCAGCCTGGAGAAGAGAAGGCTGTGTGGAGACCTCATAGCATCCTTCCAGTATCTGAAGGGGGCCTGTAGGTGTGTTGGGGAGGGACTCTTCATTAGGGACTCTAGTGATAGGACAAGCGGTAATGGGTTAAAACTTAAACAGGAGAGGTTTTGATTGGATATAAGGAGGAAATTCTTTCCTGTAAGGGTGGTGAAGCACTGGAATGAGTTGCCCAGGGAGGTTGTGAATGCTCCATCCCTGGTGGTGTTCAAGACCAGGTTGGATGAAGATGTGGGTGAGATGGTTTAATGTGAGGTGTCCCTGCCCATGGCAGGGGGGTTGGAACTTGATGATCTTAAGGTCCTTTCCAACTCTAACCATTCTACGATTCTACGATTGTTACCAAATGGGAAACTAATGCAAATGTCCCAAATGAGTTTGTTTTAGAGGTGGAATGCAAACTATTTGTTTTAAATGCAATATGAAACAAAAAGGCAGAGGGAAAAGGAGGAAACAATGATTTTAGCAGAAATATAATAAGATGCAACAGTTTCTAAGTGAAAATTTATACAAGGGCATTTAATGAAACCAAATGTATCACAGAGAACATAAGACAGAACTTATTAATTATTAAAGTAAGTATCTAATTTGCTTGATGAATTTTTTAAATTAACTCTTTTCAGCCAATGTAGCTCAAAGCTGACACTACTCTGTTTTACACCTTGGGTAACAATGTAGATTTTGAGTTGTTTATTGCATTATGTACGGATATGTGTGTTTGGATAATGTTAAAATATCTCCCAGACATCTATTATCACCAGTCCATGGCCATCTTATTGTGTCCAGAATGGACTCTTCAACTTTAAAGTGTTTCATTTTTAGGCAGGAGTCATCAAAAAACTTGTTAACTATGCTTTAAATTGATATCATTCTGAAAAAACATATTAATAGAAATCAGAAGTCAAATAAGTGTGCCTACATCTCTTTTATTCTGAATAAGATAATTAACTATATAAACAAAGAAGGATCCATCAAATACATGCAATCAATTATTACACGAAAACCTATATAGGAATCGGTTATACTCCATCGATTAATTTTACACTGAAACTTTCATGCCTTTGGTATTTTAAAGACTGTAATCTTAATTATTATAACTTAGATATTGTAAACCAAGTACAATACCACTCTGTTACGAATAGCGTATTTTATATTTTATGAGGCACAATAGTCACAAGACCTTATTCTGCTCACAGCAAGACTGTGCCACACCACTGAGCTAACCATATTTGTACCATTTTCAGTGAAAACCTTAACTTTGGCACGTAGTTTCCATACATGAGTTAAAGTACTTTCTGAGACAAGTATAATAGAAATCTTGATTTTTATTATTTTTTCCCGCAGGCATGACTACAGTTCTTTTGATTTCCTCTAATATTCGGCCTAATACATTAGCCGGCACAGCACCTTGCATGTGGGAAATTCTTTGTCACTGATCAAATGAATGTTTAAGTAGAGAAGATGTAGCTCAATAAAATAGGCAAAGACTAAACCCTAAGGACAATTTTACAGAAAATGCTGAATATGTCATTTTATTGAAATATGAAAATCATGGGTCAAAATCTCATCAGATCCAGAACTATTAATGCTTTATACACTTTATCCCTGGTGAAACCTCTACTGAAAATGGGTGGCTGCAAAAGGTTCTGTATTAATTTTCTTTTTGTCTGGTTATATGTGAGTGTATCATTGTTTTCTGACAGGATTGCATCCCACTGTTGTCATTAGCAGAAATCTAAGGTCTATATGAACTGAAAACAGAGATGCCTTCTTTGAAAGTCTGAATTAAGCATATCACTTTGCTGAGAAAAACACCATCTAAGTCTTTTGAAATTGTTCACTGCTATCATCCAAGCACTAAACAAAATTAAAACAATGATTAACATAATACTAGATGCACTATTATAAAATATCTGTTTTGGGAAATTACAAAGTGTGGGGATGTGCTTTCTGGGCAAGTACAGATGGTGCCGTGAAAGAAAAATTAATTTGATAATACTTATATTTTTCTTGTACATTTATACTATCTTTAAAAGCATGTCTGCCTTGCCAGATGGAAAGGGATCATATTTAACAGATGTGCAAAACTGATGGAAGAAACTTTCATTAATGTTTATAAAGAGCTTTGAGATCCAAAGATGAAAGTTACTGAAGAAGTGCAAAGCATTAACATCATATTTAGTGGTGAACAAACAGAAATTAGGGGTTTATAAGCATGTATAAAATAAGTTTTATATACTAGGGGTGCCCTGTGTTGAATCTATTGTACTAAAGTGTAGATTCCAAAATTATTCTCATAGCTCCACATCCTTTTTTTTTTTACCCAAAAAATTATGATTTTTAGTCATTACTTAAATAAAAGATACAAAAACCCCCAAGCATCTGTTTTGTTTATTATTTTGCCTGTTATGTTTCTCATTGCTGTACTGAGAACCAGCATTAAAATATCCTAGTGTATTTTACTTTTTTCAGTACAGGCTTTCCAGATTGTTTCTCAATGATCTAAAATGATAAAACTTCTGCCTATGGAGAAACTATTAGAAAGCATAAAGGAGCCAGGAAGCTACACCAGCTATTAATGCAACTTTTTTTTTTTTTTTGAGAAATGGAGGATAGAAGCTAGAAAATATAAAAAAATTCTAGTAACAGTGGACTTACATTTTTCACTTCCACTTTAAATTTTCTTCTATTTTCTCATGCAGATGTTGGCCGAAGATGGATTGAGGTTTATCTCATACAGTTTTTATATGTTGCTGTTATTGCTATTATTATTACTAACATGTCACATGTAAAAGAACTTAATAGTCCTATCAAACAACAACAGAAATAGGAAAAAAAGCAAAGTGAGCTTTAACATCATGCAAGGATAACAAACCAGCTACAAGCAGAATTTCTTTGTCTTCATTGTCATTAGCTTCTTGTTTTGATAGGTACAAACTCCCATTTTGGAATTTACTTTAGTAAAACTTTAGCTTTTTAGTAAAACTTTTAGTTTTACTAAACTTTAGTTTTTAGTAAAACTTTTTGCTAAACTAGTTTTTAAAAAAAAACAACAACATGCCTATAAATTGCTGAAGTTTTGTGTGCAATTGTTCTTCGGAGAAAGGTTGTTAGATCTATATCTCTTTCTTATCTAATAATATTTTAACTTTGTCTATACAGCTGTTCTGAGCTTCCCTCTTTTCACTATCCTCTCTGGTTTCTAACAAAAAGACAAAAGGAGGAGAGGGGAGGGGAGGGGAGGAGAGGAGAGGAGAGGACATTTCAGTGGGCTCCTTATCAGGAAAGAAAGCACACCTGTTTTGTTGTATTTTTTTTTAGTGGTTAGTGGACTGGGAGTTCTTTGGCATGAGATCTTTTCTGTCTTTGTTTTTGTTACCCTTGTGTTTTCTTTGATTTGTGCACAATACATAAAAACAGGATATCAGTTCACCTTGAGATATGATATATACTATTATATAGGAATATGTATCTCTGTCTCTTTAGTGTATTTTCAGAGGGGTTTCTGGGGATCCAGTTATTAAACAATTTATGGGTTTCATTTCAGTTATTGAACTACTGCTAAATCACAGACACTCTGTCTATTCTGTGATGACACTGGCACCCTCTGTACCATGTTCCTCTTATTGCACATTGAAAACTACACTAACGTTTAGTAAAACTAAAAGTTTTACTAAAAACTAAAGTGTAGTAAAAAGTTGGGGTTTTTTTATTAGCAACTAAAATTTAGTAAAACGTTTTGCTAAAACCTAAAGTTTAGTAAAACTAAAAGTTTTACTAAAAAAATAAAGTTTTACTAAAGTAAATTCCAAAATGGGAGTTTGTACCTATCAAAACAAGAAGCTAATGACAATGAAGACCAAGAAATTCTGCTTGTAGTTGATTTGTTTTCCTTGCATGATGTTAAAGCTCACTTTGCTTTTTTTCCTATTTTTGTTATTGTTTGATAGGACTATTAAGTTCTTTTATACGTGACATGTTAGTAATAATAATAGCAATAACAACATCTTTTGAAAGAGAACGCTTACTGGGAGATGAGGTAAGTGAGAGATACATAATTTTTTAAATTAAAAATGATAGTAAAGGTGAGGTTGACATCCTGTGACAGATAACAAACTGTGGAGGCTGTATGGAACTTGTCATTAACAAACAAGAAGCAAGTACTCACTCACTCCTTGAGGACAAATAAATTTGTTGTGTTTTAAGCCCAGCCGGTAACTCAGAAAACATCCATTGAATATTTATCTGCTGTTTAATGATTTACCTCTTGGCATTTAATAATTTACAGAATATATTTAGAGTATTTTGTAAGACCATAATATGGGGATTTCTATTGGTAGCAAGGCTGATAGGCAGGTTACTGAGGATCCTTAACAGTTAAAAGAACTGTGTTAGGCTACTGTCCTGGGTTTAGTTGTAGCACTCATTTTTCTTCTGAGGACAAGAGTCATAGCCCTGCACACGCACTTGCATGCACATATACACAAACATATACACACATCTATATGCACGTGTGTGTTTGTATATACATTATTTTGGTTTTTAATTTATATGCTTATAATATTGACACAGTGGAAAAAATGGATTATTTTTTCACTTTTATCAGCTTCTACTTAATCTGTGATAAAGATAGGTGGTTTCACCAAAGAAAGAAATACACTGGATCGTAGGATAGATGCCTATCTTCCCACGACTAGGCTTATCTATGGTTTTGGAATCATACGTTTTTATATAGTCAGGAAGTTTGTAAGCTAAACAACAAATTTCAAAGGGATTTAGCACCTTCAGGGTTAGACAATGTCAGCATATATCGGGTTCGGATAGTTATCAGAGCAGCAGCTGGAATGCAGGCAGCTGAATTCCAGATTATGAGATGTATTTGAATCATATAATAGGGTTTGAAAGGACCTTAAGATCATCAAGTTCCAACCCCCCTGGCATGGGTAGGGACACCTCACTCTAAACCATATCACCCAAGGCCTCGTACAACCTAGCCTTGAACACTACAAGGGATGGAGCATTCACAACCTCCCTGGGCAGCTCATTCCAGTGCCTCACCACCCTTACAGGAAAGAATTTCCTCCTTATAGACAATCTAAACTTCCCCTGTTTAAGTTTGAACCCATTACTCCTTGTTCTATCACTACAGTCCCTAATGAAGAGGCCCTCCCCAACACGCCTATAGGCCCCCTTCAGATACTGGAAGGATGCTATGAGGTCTCCACACAGCCTTCTCTTCTCCAGGCTGAACAGCCCCAACTTTCTCAACCTATTTTCATACAGGAGGTGCTCCAGTGACTTGATCATCCTCATGGCCCTCCTCTGGACTTGTTCCAACAGTTCCATGTGCTTTTGATGTTGAGGACACCAGAACTGCACACAATACTCCAGGTTAGATCTCACGAGATCAGAATAAAGGGGCAGGATCACCTCCTTCGACCTGCTGGTCATGCTTCTTTAGATGCAGCCCAGGATACGGTTGGCTTTCTGGGCTGCAAGCGCACACTGCTGGCTCATGTTCATTTTCTTATCAACCAGCATCCCCAAGTCCTTCTCCTCAGGGCTGCTCTGAATCTCTTCTCTGCCCAACCTGTAGCTGTGCCTGGCATTGCTCTGACCCAGGTGTAGGACCTTGCACTTGGAATGGTTAAACTTCATGAGGCTGGCATCAGCCCACCTCACAAGCATGTCAAGGTCCCCCTGGATGGCATTCCTTCCCTCCAGCGTATCAACCGAACCACACAGCTTGGTCTCGTCGGAAAACTTGCTGAGGGTGCACTCGATCTCACTGTCCATGTCAGCAATGAAGATGTTAAACAAGACCAGTCCCAACACTGATCCCTGAGGGACACCACTTGTTACTGGTCTCCAGCTATTTGGACTAATAAAACAGGATACTTGGAAGACAGTAAGAGAGATATTTTATACAAAGCTAATGAGAAAATTTTTGTTCTCTGGAAATATGTTAAGTTGGTAAAACAGTAGTATTTCACAGGAATGTTGGTTTGCTTGAATATTTCAAGAGAATCCAGAAATCTTATTCAGGAAAACTGACCTTATGTTACTAATTTACCTACTTAGAAAAGTATTAAAAAGGACCTTTGTACCAGTGAATTCTGGCAGAAACATACTCACTTGTGTCTAAGCTTCACAACATCTTAATCCCTCTCTCTTCAAAAGATGAGCTAAAAAGCCCATTCTAGCTCTCTTGTACAAGAAAGGGAGCATCTGTGCTGCTGATAAACCTTTTCTCAGTTTCAGGCTTTTCCGACTCTGCTGTGAGACAAAAGAAACGATATCAGTTCCCAAAGTATTCCTGAAGGAATAGTAGTACATGTAATTCTTGCTTTACCAATGAGAACTAACAAACTTTTCTACCAGAGGATATTTTATAGTTTGTGGTTCTTTTTGCTAATGTAAAATCAAAAGCCTGCACATTTTTTAATTCTTTGGGAAACTGGGCTCTTGGATATTGACCAGGGTGATGGTGTTTGATTTTTTCCCCAGCTGTTGGTATGCAAATACTTAAGAAAAGAATTCTTGGTCATGCCGTTCTTGGTGACCAAATGCAAAAAAGTAACAGGGAAGTACAGATGTTTGCATAGAATTGCCAAGAGAGTGACAGAGGGGGTGGGTGTTTGGAAAGGGAGAAGCAGCAAATAATAAGATCATCAGGTTCCAACTCCCAGGATCCAGTGCAAAGGATCCAGTGCAAAGTAATTAGTATAATAATAATAATAATAGCAAAACACAAAGACGATTTTCCTTTCACAGTGGTTCTCTTCTTCCTCCTCCATACATGGTATAAGGGACATACAAATGTTGCCTTTTTAAATCCCCACCACCACCACAAGTGCTACACGAAAATAAAAGAAAAATACCACCAGACCGCAATACCTCAAACGTCTAAGCAAAAATTGTATTTAGAAATTGAGAGACGAAGGTATGGATTGTGTTTGCATTTGTATGAACAGAACCAATTTAGATTACATAACAATCTCAAATTTTGTATTGTCCTTCTGGGGTTCAGCCTTAAAATATTTTACTTTTATCAAAGACCTTTCTATATATTTCTATTAAAAAAAAATAAAAATTGAATACCTTACTTTCTGCTCCATAGTCGCTGTGTATGTACTATTTTTTTTTAATATCTCCCTATAGTATATGTTCTACTCACTTCTTTTCCCCTAAATCCCTTTCCTTTATTATGTGGAGACATAGAATTCACTGTTCTGTCCTCCTGTGGGGCATTTCCTCTTTAGCTGTACTCTCAGTGTTCCCAGGACTACTGAATCTGTGAAGAGATAATACAGTTGAAAGGAACCATCTAGCTAGGCAAAAATCAGGCAGCAAGGACTGGATCAGTGACTGCTTCTCAGTACAGTGGGTTTCATGTTGGTGTTTCTAAGGGCCTACATAGTCTTTTACACAAGTCTTAGCATTCTCTGCTAGATTTTTGTCCCTTTCTTCCAACCACATTCATCATACAAAGCTTTTCAAAAGGATTACACTTTAAACATTTCAGATCATAGAATGATTTATACAGCAGTTGCTGTCAGTCATCACTTTTTCACGTGGAATGAAGTCCAGTTTCCATCTTTGCCTCTGTGCTCTGCTTAGAAATGATTCCTGATGAACTCTTACATTGAGGGACAATTTTTGGCTACAGGACGATGTCAGCAGATGTGGACTGCACTAGGAATCTCATCCCACCACATGTTAGGGTTTTTTATCCGCTCTCACGGTTCCTTTCCAGGTGTCAAACTCGTTCTCTTTGATCAGGTCTTGCTGTGTTTGACATGTAAGACTGCATGAGATGATTTGTATACTGCAGCAAGTTCAGGTCCTGAATAAGCCATAAGATTTGATGAAAAATAAAGTGCAGTTCTCAGGTAGCTATATAGTAAACTCTTATTTCAAAGTGCAATGAAGTAACCATCAAAATGATCAGGAAGTTGCTTTTATTTTGTTCGTCCACTTTTCTTATGCATTAATCACAAAAGAGAGGGAGCGTTATTTGTTAGTTCAGAGCAGCCAAGAATAATAAAGTAAAAATTGTTAAAGCAAATTAATTGACTCATTAAGGACAAAAATGCTTTGAATTTTGAGGGATTTTTTTTTCCATTGCTATCAAATTTATATGTGTTACTCACTCTGAAAATGAAGTCTCTGAGTTTGCTCAGGGAAAACCAATGGCAAAATAAGCCTGAAAAACCTTAAACAGGGCATACTGAAATACTGCAAAGGTGACAAAACTTCCTGGATTTCTATGCAATATACACCCCTGCAGCAAAGAACCCATACAAATGTACAAATCAGAGCTGGGCTACACATCCCTTAGAGACAGGTTCACTGAGTATAAGAGAAAGAGCTAAATGTTGATCATATGCATATTTCGTTAGGCAAAACACTTTTTCCAAACTATTTCACACTGAGTGAAGCACTGAGAATAGCCAAGACAGAATAAAATCCTTGAATGAACGAAGGAGCCTCAGAACGGATGAAAAAACACAAAATAATTCTGGAGGTCTAGCAAAAACCTGAATTCTTGATGTATTTTGGAAGAATCCAAGATATTTAAAGACAGACTTGGTGCCTCTAACCCTAGAAACAGAGAATTTCTGAACAATCTGTTTCATTACTGACATTTTGTCATGGTTTAAACCCAACAAGTAACTCAGCACCTGCTCACTCACACCTCCCCTCACCCTTCCACAGGCAAAATGGGGAGGAGAATAAAAAAAGGTAAAACCTGTGGGTTAAGAACAGTTTAATAACTAAAATAAAGTACAATATAATACTAATATTAATATTAATACCACCAAAAATAATGATAAGGGAAATAACAAAGGGGAAGAGTATAAAACTAAAAGGGGAAAAGGAAAACAATAAACACAAGTGATGCACAATACAATTTCTCACCATCTGCAACAGACACCCGGCCCAACCCCAAACAGCGAGTGTTGCCTTCTGGGTGACTCCTCCCATTTTAAATACTGAGCATGACATGCTCTGGTATGGAATACCCCTTTGGCTAGTTTGGGTCAGGTGTCCTTTCTCTGCTCCCTCCTGGTTTCTTGTGCCCCTCCTCACTGGCAGAGCATGAGATTGAAAATTCCTTGGTTGGAGTAAACATTACTTTTCAAGAACTAAGACACTGGTGTATTATAAGCACTATTCCCAGTCTAAAGCCAAAACACAGCTCTGTACCAGCCACTAGGAAGAAAATTAACTCTCTCCCAGCTGAAACTAGGACATTATAACATTTAGTCCTATCAATTTTTAATTTTATTTTTTAATTTTATATAAAGTTTTTTCTTTCTTGTATAACCATTATAGGATAATTCAGGACCTCAGAATCTCTCTAGTACAACTTCCTGTTCAGAAAAGGATGAGCTCTGAGGTCAGACCAAGTGGCTCAGGTTTTCTTCCTCTTGAGTATTGAAAACCTCCAGTGATGGAGAGAGACCACAAAACCTATCTAGGCAGTCTGTTCCTCACTGCCTTTGTGGTGAAGAAATCTCCATGAAACAGATGACTGAAGATTGAATGAGGGAACTTGTGCTGTTGGACCTAATACTTGTAAAGGAAGAGCTGGTCAGAGAAGTGAAGATCAGAGTCACCCTTGGTTGTAGCGATCATGACATGGTAGAACTCAGGGTCCTGACAATGTGGAACAAAGGAAAGGACCACAGTCCTGCACTTGTAAAGAGCAGAATCTGGCTTGTTTAGGAGGCTGCTTGCAGGAGGCAGCCCAGGGAAGATGGGTCTTGAACAAGGAAGACTTACTCTAAGTGGAGGGAATATTTAGATTAACTTGATATACACAAAACCACGGTGAACTGATGAAATGAACTCATGAGTACTAAAGTAGTTGGCCAATCTTGTTTCGGCACCACTCTCAATTGTCTTTGAAAGGTCGTGGTGACTTTGGAGAGGTTCGTGAAGACTAGAAGAAAGTAAAAGTTACTGCTATCTTCAGAAAGGTGGAAAGAAGAATCCAGGGAACTACAAACTGGTCAGCTTCATCTAAGTTCCTGGAAAGGGGACATCCCAGATCCAAGTACCTAGCAAGTAGCAAAACATCCAGGATGGTAAGTCAGGATGGAAGATCTGGATCCACAAGATTCTTCCTTTAGTATCTCTCACCACTTTCTTGTGGTGCAGATGTGTGTTTCAGGTTCTGCTGGCTTTAACACTTTGTGAGACATAGTTTTCTCCTTCTGACCTTCTACAGGAGCACTAAAGGTATTCTGCAGTTGCAGATCTGCTGATGGGGAAAATGGGAAAAAGACGGTAGGGAGATACTTGCCTTCTACTTTCTCAAGGTCATTTATTAGTTTATTGCATTCTACCATATATTCCTGGTTCTTTCTCTTAGAATAAAATTGTTTAATTGTTATATCATTTGGTGAATAATTACCATTTCAAAATTTTCAGTTTGTGAGTTAAAGCCAAACTAGGAATAACATTGTGTGTCATATGCCATATCTCTTTCACAATCTATATTACCATCAGTGGCTTGATGCATTTGTCAATAAATGACTTGAGTTTTGGGGGTTTTGGGTTTTTGGGTTTTTTTTTGTTGTTCTTGTGGTGGGGGTTTTTTGTTTGTTTGTTTTTTCCCTGAAAAACAGCATCTGTAGCTGAAAACAACTTTTTGGTTTGTTTTGGATTTTTTATAATAGTTTTTATTTTTTTCCCGTTGATACTTCAACAAAAACAAAAGCAAAAAACTCCAGGTCATGAACAGAGAAAATAAAGATTAAAAACTCCAGCATTCAGAACTCTTTTTGCTCTCTCAAGTGTTATTCAGTATCCTCAAGGTTTTAAGTGGTTGTTTCATTCACTCCATCATGATCTAGAGGGTTCCTAGCTATCCCCATTACCTTTTATCCGTTTGAATCCATTTCTCTTTACAAGTACCCTATTGGTCCCGTAGATATGTCTGTGCATCTTTGGAACATCTCCATTATTAAATTATCTACAGTCCATGATCTATTATTAAATAAGCACTGCTTTACTGAAGCCAGAGCAGCCCCATAGGCACAGAAACTTATTAGTATAGCAGTGTGCTTGTAAAAGGTGACAGATGGGAAAGACAGCTACAAGGACAGTGCCAGACCCCACTAAGCCACCAGAGATTGAATCCATCAATCAGAAAGGCACAGTAAGAGTGCAGAGAGGAAAAGAGATCTCTCCTTACTTTTATTAGGCCTGTTTTCTGTCCTCCCTCATGCTTTTACTTTCATGCTAAGGGAGGAGGGGGACACATTGTCCCTGTGCTTCTCATGGTAACATCAGGTTTGTTTGTGATTTGAACTGAGTCGATCGGCAGTTCTATCAGCAAACAAATAATCTTACGCAGCATTTTAAGTCTCAGATAATGTCCCAATCCTAATCTCTCTATACATCTGTGCAGACAACTCCTACACCTTGTGAGTGTCCTTTGAATTTCAGTGGAATCTGGCAACCTTGGTAGCACTATTACTGCCTTGAGAGTGAGATTTTATGAAACCGAATAAATTAAAATAGGAGTGCAGAAATAATAAATAAAATAAACATCAAAGATATCTAAATTACATGTACATTCATCAGAAACTAAAATAAACAGCACAGAATCATAACAAGAAATTATTTGGTCCCCTTTTTTTTTTTGCTTTCTCTAAGCAGGTACTAGAAAAGTGCAGAAGTCTCTTTGTTTACGGATGACATTCATTAAATATCTAATTATTTAACTAGAACAAGTTTTTTATTTAATTCAGAGATTAAATAGACAATTTACAGTTATTAACTTCAGAAAATGGGAATAAAGAATACAACTTTATCCTTACATGTAAATCACATCTTCAATTTCTGTTAATTTTTATAAAGGTTTAAAATGTTTAGAAGAAGGTTTACTATGTCAGCATCAGAATGGAAAAACTTCAAATTAGGTTGTTGGTATTTAGTTCCCCTTCATCATCTTTGGATTTAACTTCCAGTATGTGAGCATTCACAGATACCTTCTGCGAATGTGATTTATACAAAATTCATCACGTTTTTTGTTGCTATTTTTTAAATGCCCATATTATTTGAAATTACACTGCTCCAAAGTTATGCAAGTTCTTAGTCTTCCTTCTGAGGTTAAAAATAATATTTCAGATTAAGGTATCAACAGAAGTCTTAGTTTCTGTAATGAAGGATAACATACATGAGATTTATAGAAAGCACTAGCAAATGGAACAAAAGATTATGTCATCATATTTCCCCATATTGCTATTATGTCTACCATACAAAAGTATGGACTGCAGAAAAATGATTGTCACAATAATTTGCCACAACAAATCACTGATAGTTAGGTGTTTCATCCCAAATTATCCAGTATTCTTTCTCTCACTGTCAAAGTCAGTAGAGTTTATTGTTTCTAATTTGTGGTGTCTGACATCACTCGGTAATCTTTAGATCAGTTTGGGTCATATGCATGTCAATCAAATGAATATTTACACAAGTCAGCTATACTGGAATTTAAAGTACATAGAAGACAGTTGATCAAGAAATCAGCAAGGAAGACGGACAGAGTTTCAAAAACAAGATACAATTTAGACTGAGCACTTGAGGCTGGGAATTAGACTAACTGTCATTCATTAATATCAGTGTGTCAAGACTCTTTGGAAGACATGAGATTTGTTGACGAGACTTTGGGTATGTATAGTTTTTCAAATCAGCTTGTCTTATTTGCTCATTTCTAGGAATACTTCTCAAACTATGATTAATATTATTTTGAGACTTTGATACCAAAATTTGCTTTAATATAACGATTAGAACTCGGATCCTGATTAAAATATTGGATACCAACAACATAGCAGATAAAAGGACCATATCATGATCCCTTGTAGATTGCATTTATTAGACAGAGATATAGTTGCCTAGTAAACTTCACATATCCTAACTCTGCTCTTGTATACAGGGGCTGTCCTAACCTGTCTGGTTTCCTGGAGTCTCTGCCTTTCATACCAGTTCAAATAAGTTAGGAAGTTAGGAAGAATTATTCCTTTTCTCCACTTTTAGTTTACTTCCTGTGGAAATGAAGCTTATGCAGAAACATATGTTAGTGTTGTCACTAATAACTTTTAATCTTCTAAGCAAATTAAAATCAAATATGAATGCAGAGCAGAGATCTCAAAAATATTGAGCTTTTACAGGTTTGGTGAGAGTTAAAAATGTGCTTAAGAGATATATCCTGCTAGTATTACACTTGAGAGAAAATCAAAGAGCTTGGATCTTGTTTTGTTCAATTTCTGCCAATCAATCATCACAAGTAAAACCAGGCCAGCATCAATGGGTGGGACAGGCCTGCTCAAGCCTCACATGTGAAGCATAGAACATGAAAGATGCACTGGAAACACAAGATAAGGGTGAACAGGAGCAGCTGGAGTCCAAGGAGAGTAAAGGAAACAATTGTTAGGGTAAAGGAGCTGTTGAGGACATGAGAATGACATGGCAAACTGTGAACTCTAGGAGATAAAGGGAATCTGAGATTATTTCAATGGCTGGTGTAAGAGGTACTTAACATGACCCCTAGGTAACTGTCCGAATAGAGTCACAGAGAACGTAGAAGACACAGAATACCTATATAGGCCAAACTAGGCTTTATTAATGACACTTATGATGGTAAAAATGAGTTTATTTCTTCCAAAAAAAAAAAAAAAAAGGTGGGAGAGGGGGCAAGGGAGAGCCTCTGGCCTTTTTCTGGAAGTGGAACTTAATTCCGATAACTTATTTTCAGGACACTTAGACAATATCAAGGCATGTACCTTATTAATTCTTTAGCACATTTTTCTGTTTCTTAATAGGTAAAGAAATAGAATTATCGTTAGTGAAGAAAATTTATATTTCACATGGTGTAGTTTTTTTTGTTATTTCTATTTGTTCCTTGCACTTCGAGCTGTCCAAAAAGCAGTAATCCATTATCTCGGGGCCTTAGTTCTCTTACTTTCTACCAGATTCACACACCCTCCTCCCCCCCCTTCCCTAATCCTAATATGGTTCATAATATTTATCTTTAGGGCTATTAGGGCTAAAGTATGATAGGCATGAATCAGCAGTTAACTTTAATCAATGCTATGTTATTATGCAATTAGATTTTACTTTGATGCATGGTCTGCACCTATTTGGAGTTCTATAGAGCTTTCCAGTTTCACACCGTTTCTGGGCATACGTCCTGGGTTTAGCAGTAGCAGTCATTTTTTTTTTTCTTAGTAGCTGGTGCAGTGCTGTGTTTTTGACTTTCGCCCTGGGAACAACGCTGATAACACCGATGTTTTTAGTTACTGTTTAAATGTTTGGTCTGGCCAAGGACTTTGTGAGTCTCATGCTCTGCCATGGAGGAGGGGAAGCCGGAAGGAAGCAGAGACAGGACACCTGACCCAAACTAACCAAAGAGGTATTCCATACCACAGCATGTCATGCCCGGGAGGTAACTGGGAGTTCCCAGAAGGGCACTCACTGCTCGGCCAGGCTTGTTTCAGAGTTTGGTATCGTATTCTCTTCCCTTGTTATTTCTCTTATCATTATTATTATTGGTGGTAGCAGTAGTGACCTGTGTTATACCTTAGAGAAACTGTGTGGCTGGCTTGCCGACTGTGTAGCTGGCTTGTCGCCAAGGCTTAAACCATGACAGCATACCTGTCTATTATATCTTGAGAAGTACAAATTGTTTATTTTATGGATTACACTGAAATGTTTAGGAAATCTACAAGGACTTTTCATTTGCCATTTTGTTCCTTGCTCAGCAAAGAAGCTAGAAGTGGACGTGTGTGTAGGAGCTTGACTATCTGGTAAAGAGCTCACTGTTGCTCTAGTTTAATCATCTCATTCTTTGGCATTTACTTGCTGCTTTCTTGCCTGAAGGGCAAATACTATCTTAATGAAGCACACAAGGACAAATGACTTTTCTGGGCTGTGATTAATTTTCACAAGCTGACCTTAATCACTGGTTAATTAATAGAAGATATGCTGATTTACCAAAAAAAAAACCAAAAAAAACAACCCCCACAAAACAAAACAAAACAAAAAAAACACAAACAAACAACAAAAATAAAACAAAAAAAAACAAAGCCAGGCATGATAAGCAGTGTTATATAGCTTTGTTTTTCAGGAATTTAAGGCAGTGACAAGCTTTTATTTAGAAACAAACTTAATGTGTTGAGATTTCATAGAAGAAGGGATGGTAGAATACTAAAAGAATACAGAACCTGTATACCATGTTGCGTTTGCCTGCTTGACTAGATGGTTTTAAAAGCAGAAACAAGTGTCAGTTGAATTCTAGCTTAAATCTACCTGTTGTTCATCCTCCCTCAACCCCTTTTGGCAGCCAGGATTAAGACTTTTTCTATTATTCACATCAATATCTCAAAATAAATGGTTAGTATTAGTATATAACTTATATAACAGATATAGCAAATATCACACGGAGTTCAACACATAAACAATACCCCCTACTATGGTGTATTTTATATATAATATTTTTATATCATGCCAGAAGCTGGAAATGGTTTAAGACAAAATTTCACAGAAAGCATTTAACAACATAAGTTAAACTATTTATTTCCATATAATATTGTAACAGAAAACACATGGTGTATTCTATAAAATACATACTAACTGGTTTAGATCTCCTTGATGAGGCATCCCATCATGATGTAGCAAGGGAAGCCATAACAAGAATCTGTGACTAGAGCCTAAAGGCAAACAAATTTTATATTAAAAGCAAAATCCTAACTTTTAAGAGTCGTGGGGCAATCAGTCTAAGAGATCTGATGATCTGTCATTAAGGTTATTTAGTGGAAAAGATAGTTGCCAATCTGGAAGACTTGCAAACACAACTTTAAGAACTCAATATAAGAACAATGTGGGAAGGTACTGGTAACGTGGTCTACAACAGATCAGAATAAAGGAGTAACTGGTTTTTTTTTCTGGACATAAATTCTATTGATGTTGAGGCTCATTGTAGTTGCCTGATGAGTGACATTAGACTGCTTTGTTAGACTCCAATACTTTCTATAATCAAATAAGCATTGTTTATGATACGGATATATTTTAGAAATAGTTTAGAATATATTAGGCCTAACAGACCTTCCCTCAATTGATTCATCATATTATGTTCATACCTTCTTTTCTTCATAGTATGAAATCCAATTGACATTAATAGAAGCCATACAGTACTTATAGCATTATAAGTAGGATTTCTTCTCAAAATACCTTTTTTCTTTTGCCTCCTACAAATGGATATTCATTACAAATTGATATTCTCCTTACACTTATACAGAATGGGAGAATTGTACAAGGTTTTTACATAGTCAGCTGCTCATGGGTTTGTTGTTTGTTTTTTTTTCCTGGGTCTTTTATATGTTGAAGAGAAAGATTTATAATTCACTAATATTTGGTGTACAGAAAGTTCCTTTCATTTTATGACACCTCTGAAAGTGTCACTTTAGTTTTTGACTCTTGAGTCAAAGGATAATGCTCTCTTAGTGCCATTATACCTGTGATTCTTCTTCACAATAACACTTTTCTACCAATGGCAGCAGCAGGAAGCTGAAAATGCAATTTAACATGTACTTTGTGATAGCGAATTTGAATAGCCTTTGTTAAGAGGGAGCATTACACTTCCACTGGGCACTATGCACGATGCCATTACATAATTAAGCATCAATTAAAATGCTATTAAATTAAAATGTGATCCTGTTGTCTCTTCAATGATGTTATCTTGGCTCTTCATCTGCCTAATATCATCATTTAGCATACTGAACCCAGTGCCATTAAGGTTAATGTGCAACATGTTTAAACCATATATTAGCATGTCATAACATATGTCAGTCATGAAACCTGATCATAATGATGATGATGATGGACTCACAAAGGAATATACAAAGAATGAGGAAAATATGTGAACTGATTCCTATCTGAAAAATTGTGTTGGCTTGAAGTTAGGTGCTTGATGATTTCAAACACTTTCAAAGAACAAGGCAATTAAAACTGAAAATGGAATGAAGCTTGAAGAAGTCTGTGTAGAGATATGACAATATGATGACAATGGCTTGATTTCACAAACGAAGATTTGGGAAGGGCTTTACCCACACTTACTACAAGCGCACTGATGACTAAAAAGGCCAATGTGGGATAGGCAAATCTGGTTGCAAAAAGAACAGCAAAAGGTCTCCTTGGGTGGTATAGGCGAGGCACGATTCTTCTACATTGTCTTTCTCCTCAAGACTAATTCTGCATGTCTCCTCAAAGGAGACAACAACGTTATGTATTATGTATCTCCAAGTCTCCTGATTAGCGGCCAAGGTGGACCATTGATGGTAGTTGATATGACCAAGGCTGAGGTATTGTTTCAGGAAGTTCTTATATCTCCTCTTTGGGGCACTTCACTTGCTCCAGCCGGTGGCAAGTTCGCCATAAAACACAATCTTAAGGAGGCGGAGATCCTCCACCCTGGAGATGTGCCTGGCCCAGAGCAGCTGTGATTTCAACAAAATGGCCTTGATACTGGTGACCCCTGCCGGTTCAAGGACAGTAACATCTGACACATAGTCAGTCCAATGGATGTTTAGAATCATACGGAGGCAGTGTTGATGGAAGCGCTCGAGGAGTCGCAGGTGGTGGTGGTAGGTAACCTATGATTCAGACCCATATAAAAGAGTAGACAGTACAATGGATCTATAGATACTGATCTTTGTACTTTTCTTCAGGATTTTATTGCACTAGACTCTTTTATGGAGTTTTCCGAAGGCTCTATATGTCTTTGCTATTCTGTTGTCTATCTCTTTGTTGATCAAGGAAATAATGCTTCCCAGATAGCTGAACTACTGAACTGACTTAAGCTCTGACTCACCAGTGGTAATGTGGGGATGATGATAATCTTCTTCTGGTTTAGGTTAGTAGAGAACTACTGTCTTCTTCAAGCTGACTTCCAGCCCAAAAAGCTCAGCTACTTCTGCAAAGCAAGATATTAAACACTGCAGAGCTGCTTCTGTGTGGGCAACAAGGGCGGCATTGTCAGCAAAAAACATTTCAAGGACAAGATGATTTAGGGTCTTAGTGTGGGCCTTCAGTTGCCTTAAATTGAATAGGCTACCAATGGTACGATATTGAATATAAATGCCGTTTTGTTTATCGAGGTTTACCATAGCCCTTTGGAACATCATGCTGAAGAAAGTTGTGAATAAAGTTGGTGCGAGAACACAACCTTGGTTCACACCATTGGTTATTGGGAAGGGCTCAGAGAGCTGATCCTCATGTAACAGAATAATCATTTTGAGGAACATGGAGGGACAACCTAATCCTTCCAAGATCAGCCACAGCCTTTTCTGCTCACAGTGTCAAAAGCTTTGGTGAGGTCAACAAAAATTACATAGCCCCTTATTCTGTTCTCTACACTTCTCTTGCAGTTGTCTGAGAACAAATACCATGTCTGTGGTACTTCTATAGCTCTGAAACCACATCGACTTTCAGGTAGAAGTTCTTCTGCGACAGCAAGTAATAACCTGTTCAATAGTATTCTTGCAAGAATTTTTCCAGAAATGGAGAGCACCTTGGTAGCTTGAGCAGTCTGACTTTACACCTTTTCTCTTATACAGAGTGATGATGATTGCATCATGAAAATCTGATGGTAATCTACCTTGTTCCCAACAGCACACAACTAGTTCATGAAATTTAGCATGAAGTGCTTGGCCTTTGTGTGTCCAGATTTCAGGTGGGACTCCGTCAACCCCAGCTGCCTTGCCAGTTTTCACCTGCTGTATAGCCTTAAGAATCTCTTCCATGGTAGGGTCTAAATCCAATTCATTTTTCACCAGATGTTGCAAAATGTGCTGGATTCCTGCACCTTGGACTACACAGCACTAAGGAGTGCTTGAAAATGTTCAGACCAATGATTCAGGATTGAGATTTTATCTGTAAGAAGTGTTTAGCCATCTGTACTAAGTAAGGGACTTTGAACCTGATATGTGGATCCATACACTGCTTTCAGAGCCCCAGAGAATCCTCTGTGGTCACCCAAATCTGTGCACAGTCGAATCTTTTCTCTCAATCTCACAAGGGTACACAATCTCTTTCCTCACGACAAGGGGATGTCCATGAAAGATTATAAATGCCTAACTTTGTCCCAGAGGCCTCAGGAATACTTGGAATACTTGTTGGCCAATGGCCAACATATTGTTACAGTCCTCCATGATAGCACACTGGAAAGACATTTTCAACAGAATGAGATAGCAAAAGTACCATCCATGTGTATTTCAGAATGTACAACACACATTCTAGATATTGGTATATTCTGGGCAGCCTCCATTTTTTTCTTGATCTCAAAAGTATTCTGTTTATTGAGTCAATAGCTTGACTGAAACACTGTTGCAATAATTATTTAAGAACATCACACACAAAATTAACTTTTTTCTTTTTTTGAGTCACTTACAACTGAGGTGAGGAAATGTATTAAAAAGGCATACACAAGTTTAAAGTCACTGTCACTTCTTTTATTTATGTACATGACATATTGAAAAATAACTTGCTGTCTTACAGCAAGTCAAAAATAAAATTTTACACATTTCCCCGACACCTATCATCAATCAAAACATAGATTTGTAGTCAGAAGATTAACCTTTTGATACATTTGAATTTTCTCTATTGTATTAAAATCTTTCAAAATGAAATGGATACCTCAGCATACAGAAAACATACAGAAAACCATACAGAAAACATCACAGATATCATACAAACTACTAGCTAAAGTAATGCCTTAAATTCCTCACATACATTTACAAAGTTTAGCTAGTTAAGAGATACATTATTTTTAAATGTCGCAAAAAGAGATTCTTTGCTGATAGTGAGGAAAACAATATCGAGCAGATAGTTAAGTGAAAACAGGGGTGTCAGATTTATTTGCCATATAGAGCCATCTAAAGCAAATCTGGGGTTTTTTTTTGGTTTTTCTGTTTGGTGGTTTTGGGTTTTTTCTAATGAGTGACTGAAAATTCAGTCTACTAGAAAATGATTACTAAGAAATGCAGAGGAGATAAAATCAGATCTATGACTTTCTATTTAAATGAATCTTGACCAGAAATCTAAAAAAAAAAAAAAAGAGAGCATAAAAAAGTGTCCATGGTATACTGTTAGATCCTGCTCCCAAAGTGGTAGTGGCAAAATTCCCACTGATATATCTGGAAATCAAAGTGAAACCTAAATGTGATATCTGAATTCTAGTTAATTCAATATTCTCACTTAAGTGCCTGATTGTGTTTGACAGTCCTGGAAGATAATCACTCAGTTCCATTGTTATCCAAAGGAGGTTTTTTTGTTTTTTTTTTTTTATATGTTCATTTTAATGTAAAAGGACTTTTTTATACCAAAAGGACCTATATTCCTCTGTCAAAACATCAATATATTGCTTATTGTGTGTCTCTAGAGCTAGTTTTTGTTAAAGAAGGAAATCAAACAGACATGGGTCACACTATCTTTAAAATAAGAAATACCAAATTGCTAAACAAAATTCAGGTAAGATATTGTTGAGAGTAACCTTTATTTTCACTTCCCAAAAGCTGAACTAAGGAGCTTGGCAGATAAAAGGAAAGGTCAAAAAACCTGACCTTATCATTCACTATTAAAACACTCAGGGGGGTTATTCTTTTTCACAGGTTTTTATTTTCAGGGGTAATACTCTTCTTTACTAAATTTAGAAATTGGGAACCCATTCTAACTATACAGTCAATTAATATATGGGTTGATTTATCTCACACTGAAACAGAATTGACTTGGAGTTTCCTTGTATTACCACCTAGGGAAACAAGAATAGTGGTCAAGATTAATGTGAATCTAACTTTCACACAACGAAGTCAGACAAATCCTACCCTCAGCGTTCTCAATAAAGTGAACTTTAACCTAAGAAACAGATCATTTTAGAATATGAAATCTTCTACATCCTTGTTAAAAAGAATGACTTGTAAGCTGCTAAAAATTTCAAATATTTTTACCAAACAAAAACATGACTTGAATAGGAATATATTTATAACTGTTGCAACTGAAATTGCCACCGTACATTTACAAAAGGTAATGAAGCTTTGTCTTGATAAATAACATCCCACAAATGTTTTTCAGAAGAGAAAATTTGTGATTGTTCAGCACAGGTACTCAAAGACTTTTGATTTGTTAACATCAAGGAGGATACGCTGCTTAGGATTCATTGGATTTCAACCAATGAACTACCATTTATTTTCTTTCTTCAGGAAGATGTTATCATGCAATATGGACCGCTGAGAGAACACTAACCTGCTTGTAGGTTTTGCCTCCATCAAGAGGTCTCTCCTGTAACCAACACCATTCAAGACATAAGGGAGAAATTTAAGATTTTAGGATATTGGAAACTATGAAATACTATTTTAAATTAAAAATGAAGAAACCCCCTGGGAAAAAACTGTAAAATATGGAAGAGAGAATTCTCCACCTGGCACAGCACAGTTACAGTTACCAGCAACTGCCTTCAACCTTCTGGCAACAGGAAGAAGAGCTCCAAATGCTTAGGTAATTATCATTACCTTTTTTAATACATAATCATTTGCAGTTGGTGCCAGGAACCATTCATCACACATCTGTGACCATGCACAGAAGTTGTCACAGCCTAAAAGCTGGCGTAATACACTGCTGGCTGTGTGACAGCTGGTTGGAAGACAGACTGCAGAAAAAAGTCTGTGATCAGAGGATGTAACCTGGGCACCCTACCTACAAACTTTTCCTAGGCTGTTCTTTAACAAGGCTGGGTAGGTCAGTGAATTTACTTGTAATAAACTGACTTTTTATCATAAGCTTGACATTTTACTAAGCAGTGTAACCTCTACGAATTCACAGCTATGGGCTCTCACATCATTGATGAAATATGAGTCTAAGTACAGTTTCTTTTGTCATAAACTGCTTTTGATATCAATTCAGATGCAAAGGTCAACAATATCTGCAAATGTAGAAACTGTAGTTCATTAGCAGGAAGGAAGTTCAAAGTAGAGGGAGCTAGATGGAACAACAGAACCAAGTAAAATACACTGAAATAATAGGATCAAAGTGAAATGGGGGCAACGTAAGCTCCAATCTCTTCCAGCATTTTTCTGAAATGCTTTCCCCCATGACTCAATGGGCTATGATAACAGATAGATGTGGGGGTCCTAAAGCTGTGGTGTGATCACACCAATGTTCATACAACACTTCTGCTATCATGGTCTCATATTTTGAAGTTCTGGTCTGAGTTGCCTAACTGGAGTTATAGAGTGAATATTTCTTTGTACCACCTTCATATCCAACAGATACTTTCCAATAACATAAGTATGAAAACAAGTTACTTTTCCCTCAACTTTGGGCAAATGCTACACTAATCTACTATGCAAAGTGATGATCCATTTGAAGTTAGTAGGATGTGTGTCAGCTCAATAACTTCAAAATACTAAAGCTAGCACAGGCTTGAAAACTGTGAGCTGACACCACTGATACCACAAAGAAATCTACCTCTGGAGGCTACTGACAGAACAATACCCACAGCATTAGCCATAAAGTTTCACAACTCTGCTCTGAAAACACTGTGCATCAGCAATCTCTATAGCACAGTTACTTCTCCTTTAGTTTCTTAAAATTTTTGATCTATCGCTTTTAATGAGCTTTAGGTAAATCAGTTATGCAATGATTTTACTTGAAAAAAAAAAAGTAAAAGCATAATTGCTGTTTTGGTTTATGATTATGCCTTGTCATCTCCTTTTCCTTTATTTCCAGAAAAATTGTTTTTATTTATTTGAAACTACATTCTTTTTATATATTATATATATATTTATATATATAAATAATCTATATAATCTTAAATAATATTTTTTTTTCATTCTAATTACATCAACTTTTTTAGCTCATATTCTTTTTTCAGAGATAATCATCACAAGTAAGGGTAACTTTCTGCCTTGATTTGCAAATAATTTTATTTTCAGTAACATAACAATTGCCGCATTTTAACAGAAAACAAACTTTGCTTCATATTCAGATATTAGGCAACATTCTGAACAAATTCCTCTACTGGAACAGTAGCTGCAAAACCAGAAAGGCAGTTTGTTGTCATATATCTTTCAAGATATGTCTGCAGGGAGACATGTCAAGAGACAAACAATTCACATTTCCTGCATATTACAATATTTTTAACCTTATTAGTCAGAGGCAGTTTTTTGTTTTGGTTGCTTTGTTAGTTTATTTTTCCCTGTCCTTCAAAACATTGTGTATACTGATGTCTTTCTATGATTTAACTTTGTCGCCCCTTTTCTCATGAAGTTAGATAATGATGCCTAAATATCTCAATTGAATCTTCATTATATTGTTAGCAATACTGATTAACCACTTAGATATTTTTATAAACAGAATACTACGGTTGTCCCATCACAGTAATTTCTACCTCTCTTCTAGTGTTATCTCCTACTTTGAGGATTGCATTCTGTTTTGATAACCTCTCAGCAAAGTGGTAATACACTATCATTTTATTAAATCGTATCAGTGGTAATCTGAATAGTTTTCCAGTATGGAAATATTTTATTTGCATTTTAATTTTCTATTTACACATTTTTAATCCTAATTTGCACTGAGCAGGTGGTATTATTTAACAATCCACAAAGATTCTTAGGTCAAGTGGCTACAAACATTTCAGAATATATCACTGTGAACTACTTTAACTTTTAATTTAGTTGTAGACTGCAATTATATATAATGAGTTTCATTGTAATATGTTTTCCCACCACCTGTCTTTTTCAGGGCATGAGGACTCATCCTGTAGCAGAATCTGGAGTAACTTGTATCTAATGAACGAGATAGCACAAGATTCATCAACCTGAAAGACAAAGGCAGGATTCAGCTTAGAAATACAAAGTGATGACTGAAGGGGAAAAGTAAATTTTTCTTCACATTTTTGCATATACAGTTTCCAATTTATGAAAAAACAAGCTTGGAGATAATAAATCTAAAACATAGAATTAAGTATTTTCACATTTAGTTTTTGCTTTTCCCTAGCATCTATTACAGGTCACTTTGAGAACAAGATGCAATTTGACACTGAGAAGCAATTTTTCATTTCTAAACTGAGCAGAAATCTAGCTATAACTTTAAAAAAAACAATACTTTTGCTTTCTTTGTTCCTTTTAGCACTGTAGTACAGCAGAGCTTCTTATATAAAATGTACACCTGGGAAGGCTTATGACACTTTTGGACAGGTACATACTGCAATATCCTTAAACTATATTCTCTTCTGGAGGCATTTTCATTATAATTGCATAAATATGAAAAATCAAGGTCATATGTTGCTGGCAAGTGCAAACTCTATGTTTAATATTTCATTGATTGCAAATTTTTAGGAACTTTCCATCAATGAAATATATTGCTTGTAATTTTTTCTCAATTTGAGCACAAAAATACACTAATTAAACATATTTTAGATAACAAAACATCATGCATACACTTGTAAACTATACACCAACAAAATCAATGACATTAAAGAATATCCTTTTTTTTTTTTTTTTTTTTGGTATCTCTATTAAATTAAAACAAATTCCTCCAAAAAAGTCTTTTCTGAAGGAGGAAAAAGTACATTGATAACCATAGGAAAATATGCTTATGAACATATATAAGCATATGCAAATATTTTTATATACAGGCATAAAGATTTTGTGACGTGTCCACACACCGTAATGATGCATTAGGCATAACAATTTAAAAGATTACTGCAATATTGTAATACTTGAATAGATTAATGTAAAGTTATTACATATTGTTAATGTCTTTATAATTAAAGCAAAGCCAAATTACAACATTCACAATGTAGCACATGATGGTAGTAACCACTTCCTACCATCTGGATTATTATGGATATATTGTAATTAATTATAATAATCATTATTATGATTAAATCATTAACTTTAATAGGTTATGGATAATTAAGAATAATTTCATCCCATGAGTTAGTTTTGTGCATATGTGCAACTGCAGACAGAAACAAAGTTCTTTAGAGGTTCAAAGATTTCACCTTGAATCCTAATTACATGTCAGTGGTGTACTTTAAATCTTTTGAGTCAAGATGAAATTAGCGTGCTTCACTAAATAATTTGTAAAACCCTTTGATTTCCTGTGAAATTTTATGACAGTGTTAAATATAATATGGCTCACTGTAAAATATAAATGTCAAATTTGAAGAACCTCTCAGCTTTGAACTTCGCAATTAAAACCAGAATAAAAAAAATATTTTAACATGATGCTTCTCCTAGATTCCTTTTTCCACTCCTATATCACAACAAAAATATATTCAAGAGCTATTTATTGAATTATAATTCCATTTCAACAGCTCTTCTCAACCAAAATATGTGCAAATATTAAATAAATATTAAAATTGTATTGTATACAACAGAGAACTCAGTTACATGGCTTTTTTCATTTAAAGAACATCACCCAACATGACATTCAACATTATTTTTCACTATTGGATAGCATTAATGATAAATAATGATAATGTGTTTTTATTGTTCTATTACAATTCTAAATATACCCTGCAATATGCTGATGTTTTATCCATTGCATGGTTTAATTTCACTCCATGTAGAAACAGACATTTATAACTATGGAAGATACGTTGAATTTTATAGTGTTCTTTCCAAATTCCAAATTTGATTTGGGCCATATAACATTCTTCAAATACTCGCCCTTATCTTTCCTCAGTTTCTGGGCATGTTCTGTCTCTGTCATGATTTTCAGGAGTGAAGGTAAGAAACACAGTCCATCTGCAGAGAAGAATGTATGCAATATTTCAGGCTGCTTCTTAGTTTCTTTCTCTGCATATGTACATTACGAATCAGAATCAGTCTTAGCCTCTATCATTCACCCAATCTTAAGCCCAGAAGAAAAGCACATATTCAGAAAATAATAGTCATAACGAACTTAGAACAAAGTATTACAAACAAAGACTAAACTAAATCCATCTGAGTTGCAGTCTTTCATCTCCAATTTGACAGTCTTAACCCAACCAAGCACAGCAATGCTCACAATCAATACTGTCTGATGAGTGGTGGCCTATGAGAAATGAACAAATGGTCTATTTTAGTTGTTTCTAAACAGTATTTCTTATTGCAGAAAAATATACTAAAACTTCACTGGCAGCCTTTGGTTTCCAGATGGCGAGCACTGAGTATTTAGAAAAACTGAGCTACTGCGGCCCTCAGTAATGCTTAGAGACAGAGTATGGTATATACTAGTAGAGTTTGCATCCGTACTGCTTTTTTTTATACTTTTGCTGGATATAAAGAGAACACTTTCTCAGAGGGCTTTCACAAATACTAATAATATTCCCTTTAAAGTGATATTAAATATATAAGGATTGTTGATTTTTATTAGAGAATTGATTAGTAAACGTAATGGTACAAAGGTTTTTATAAATAATAAAAGTAGGATTCATAGTAGGTGCAAACAGTCTAGAAAAAATGTGCTTACAATTGCACAGGTTGAGATGACAATGTGAGACTAATAGTATATGTATAAATAAAATATGTGTAAATACATGTGCAAATATATATATGCGTATAAGGAGAACAGGGAAATCTGTTTCTCTACAGGATGACCTAAGGCTCCATATTAAAGATTAATTTTCAACAACCAAGTGAAAATGCAAGTAATTTTGCATATGCTATATAAAGTGAAAGTAAAAACTTAAGTAGATTTTGTATTAGGTAGGGAAGCCTGTTTATTGTTGTGAAAACATCTTGCCATGTCCACAGTATAAGTAAGCAATAATCATAGAATCATAGAATACCAGGCTGGAAGGGACCTCAAGGATCATAATTTTATACTCCTGTTCTCTTGTGTATTATCATTTTTCAAAATTGCAACATTATTAGGGAAAGTTTTATTAAAAAAAATAATAAATTTTGTTTAGATAAAGATTCTGAGAATTACATACTAATTTTGTGGAGGAAACCAGAACTTGCATGATAGTAGGGACAAATAAGCATAATTCAGAAAGGCATGTCATCTGTTTTTCAACTCTACGTAAAATTGCAGCAGACTTTTAATGAATGTTGACTTGGTAAAGCAGCTAAGGGGATACTGGGAAAAGGAACAGGATAGCATTGTGATAGAAAAAAAAAAAAGGGTAGGGAGAATTCTTTAAAGGGTAAAAATAGCTCTTTAAAGAAAATTAAGGAAGCAAGAAAAAAGTGACAAAAAAGTGTTCATAAGTGGTTGTTAACAAAGTCAAAAAAGTAACCTCACAAAGATGAGTAACCTATTAAAATAGAAAAAAACATGAGCATTCACTTAAAAAGAGGCAACTGTTGTGAAATCATTGCTAAGGGAAGTACAGCTTTTGTATGGTTAAGATCTAGATGAGTAAAAGGGTGGAAAACAATGCAGTCTTCACAGACTTTTAAAATGGGATGTTCAGATTTTATTATTTTCAATAAACTGTTTTCAGTTCCTATTTAAATGATGAGAAAAGATTTAGCAAAGGAAGGTAAGATGACACCAAAGTAACTTGTATTGTATAATATAGATACGTAACTGAAGAAGTCTTAACTCTGTCGATCTAAGAAGTTTACAAAGAACAAATGCTACTGGACAAAACCCTTCATTACTTTGACAGCCTGACAGACCTGAACCTGGCTGAGTATCTATAAAGACAGAGTAAAAAAAACCCAAAACACCTTATATTGAGGTGCACCGAAAACTATTCACTAGGTCACTGTAGGAATCAGTGTCCACTCCTATTGTACTTATTGTGTTCATTATTAACACTCTGGAAGGAGCTACACATTAATTACATTTAGAGATAATGTTTCTGATTAATCAGTAAGCATTTGCAAATATCTTTGATAATGCAAAATATTACTTTTGTACTAAATGCCAAATATTACAGTAATGCTACAGAAGATGCTGTAAATAGGGTAAGAATAGAACATTAGAAAAACCCCAACACTAGAAATATGCAAAAATGTAGACTAAAACCATGAAATCAGCACATCTGAATTACACATCTACAACATACCTACTTAATATGGTGGAATTTCTCATGAAGCCGCAATGTACAAAAAGAGCTCAAGTTAAAAAAGGATGGAAAAACAGATGTCAATAGTTTATGAACAATTGTGGATTTAGAGGTGCATGACAGTTATTGGGAGAGCTGAGTGGGCTGTAGTACACCCATTGTCTTCCTCCCCTAATAACACTACTCACTGTAGCAAATGCACCTCAGCTCATGAGAAGTTCAGAACTGAAGAACTGTGCAGCAATCTTTCCTTCAAAATAAGGTTCTTGAGTAGTAACGGTACAACTATTAAATTCTATGGAAGGGCAATTAATTAGTTGAATATACCCTTAAGGATTTCTTTACTAAAAAAGAAGAAGATGAAGAAAAATAAAGGTTTAATGATTGTTATAATTTTATTAACTTGTCCAAATAATGTCTAATTCACTCTTTGAGAACTGTTTAAGAAATGCAACATCAAGATGTGCAAGTAATTTTCCAAGGTGATTCATGCAAGTGTTAGCCACTTTATTCTGGATACAGGCTGACTTCCCTTAATAATTCTGGTCATTGATCAAAATACATTCTGAGAATACACTAGGCCCAGCTTCAGCATCCTTATTAACAGAGAGATTATGAACTGAAACCTGTAATCTCCATTACTGAGCTCTCAGACATCAAGCTGACCACAGATAGTAAAGCTGAAGCTCCTCCTCTTTGTAGAAAACATTACTGGTCATAAATCTAGAAATTTGTAAGTCTTGTAAACAGATTGATTTTTACTTTGCAGTTGGAATACTCACACAGGAGTTAGAAGATATGGACTCAAGTCTTTCATAATCAAATGTCAAAATGCAAAATAGAAAAACATAAGCAGCAAAAATTAGATACATTCTCATAAAAATATCTTCCTATTTATAAGGTTAAATAACCTACTTCACATGAAGACATTTCATTACTTTTTCTCTTTCTTGCTTGGTGGAAATAAGACTGCAAATTAGAAAGTTGAGTGTCCAAGGAAATTATTTGCTGCATTTTGTTATTAGAATTAATTCTTATACTTTTATTTCAACTGCTTTACTTTCTTTTTAAAAATTCCCAGATAGAAGCCAAATAATTTGTTTTGCGTAAAAAAAATACACCGTAATTTTTTGTTATAAATGCATCTATATATAAACAAACCACTTCTCTGTATATGGACAGAAGCTTTTCTCATCAAAACAAAATAAGTGGAAACAGTTGATTTTGTTTAGTTTAGCATTTAGAACAGCAAATAAATTCTTTTCCTAGACCTAGGACAAAAAAACATCACCCCCCCCACACCCCCCCAACCCACAAAAAAAAAACACCAAAAAAACACCACCACCCCCACCACCCCCCCCCCATTATTCTAAATGTTTTCTTGTTTAAGCTTTTTTTGCTTTAATTACTAGGGGTCTGAATTGAAAGGTCTGGTTTGATCAAATCTGAGTAAGAACTGTGTTTTCATGGTCCTTTAGATGACCTGAAGGGTTTATGTCACAGAATTAGTACAAAGACTCTGTGTAGGTCTAGCTACATATTTATACAGAGTACTAGTTTACAGCATCAATTAGGTTATCACACGGGATTGTACTAGACTTCCAAGTAATTTAATAAGATTTTTTCTTTTTTCCTGTTATACCCTCTAAGATTTCAGTATACAGTAAAAATTCAGCACCTCATTTACTATAACAAGTCTTAAATAGACAATATGCCCTAGGTTCAGCAGTAACAGTCATTTTTTCTCCTTCTTAGTAGCTGGTACAGTGCTGTGTTTTTGATATTCAGCCTGGGGTTTTAAACCACGACACAATAGAATATAGTAATTTGCAAAAACTTATCTTCTAGCACTTAATGTTACTTATGCAACAATAAAAGTATTACCTGCAAACATGAAACTTTTCCTGTTAGTGGTTTCCTAATTAGCCATCCTAAAACACCAAGAACGTTTCCCATGCAAATCTATCTCACCTAGGACTAACTTGAGTCCCTGTATCAGACTCTTCTGTTAATTAGTTATAGTCATACTACGGTATTTCATGGTTAAAGGAGTATTCAGCTGGATATTCTCTTTCATTAGCCATAAAGGTTAACAGTGGATGAAATTTCTTTTACCTGCCTTTAGTTTCTAGGACTCGATTAATTTGCCATCCCCATAAGGCCTTTATATCTGATGTAGTACCTGAAAGAGACATCCTTTTTTTGGGCTACAAGCAGATCCAGCCAGTCTCCCATCAGCAGCTACTTTCAAAAGATCAAAATCCTAGTTTTTATTGCCGAGCATGATGTCATATACCTAGATTTGCTAGAAGCGTTCTACACTGTCCCACATGGCATCCTTGTCTCTAAACTGGAGAGACATAAATCTAATGGATGGATCACTCGGTGGATAAGGAACTGGCTGGACGGCAGCACGCAGAGAGTTGTGGTCAACGGCTCAATGTCCAACTGAAGATGAGTAATGAGTGGTGTCCCTCAGGGGTCAGTGTTGGGACTGATCTTGTTCAACATGTTTGTTGAAAGTGGGATTGAGTGGGACCTCAGCAAGTTTGCCGATGACACCAAGCTGTGTGGTCCAGTTAATATACTGAAGGGAAGGGCTGCCATCCAGAGTGACCTTGAAATGCTTGTCAGGTGGGCTAATGACAACCTGATGAAGCTTAACCAAGCCAATTGCAAGGTCATATACCTCGGCTGGGTCAATCTCAAGCACAGCTGGGCAGAGAACTGATTCAGAGCAGCCCTGCAGAGAAGGACTTGGGGATGTTGGTTGGTGAAACATGAACAAGAGCTGGCAATGTGCGCTGCCAATTGCATCCTGGGTTGCAACAGGAACATGACCTTTTGCACGACCAGTTGTAGGAGGTGATCTTGACCCCTACTCTGCATTTTCATTTTTCCCCTTTTTTTCTTTCCACTGTCAAGCACACTGTTGTCAATTCAAGGAAAAGAAGAAAATATGCACAGTTATTTTTTTTTTCAGGTTCCCTAAATTATTTTCCCACTCTCTTGGGATACTCAAGGATGTTTTAGATCCATGTTTTCTTTTTCATGATTTTCCTTTCAGCTTCTGATGGCATGATAAATTGGTGGTTTAGTCATTTTCCTGCATCAGTAGTTCTGTCTTTGTTAACTAAGGCAGCTTTTCCTTCTCTTATATGGAAATCCTTGTACTCTACTTCACAACACAATGTGTCAGTAAAAAATATAAAATTATATGCCTGTAATTTCAGCAGCTTTACAGGCTTTTACTATAGCAGAGTACCATTATCAAAAAAGGTATCAGGAGTATCTTTATCAGAAATATCAAAACCAGAATTTTGCACAGACACAGCTCTCCCATCTGCAATAAACAGAGAAACAGTTGCTGTCAGAAATGCAGAGAACTGTTGATTTTGTAAATGCAAGATATATCAGCATTTCATCAGCTGAAAGACTTATGACAATGTTTCATCTCAATGTTACTTGAAAAGTAGAGGGGGGGAGAATATTTTTTATTTTTGCGTACCCCTGTATTCAGTTTTCGTCATAGGGATAATCTATTTCTTCCCAAAAGAACTCTGTGCTCAAATCAAATAGTAAACCTAAGAACATAATACACATTTTATAGAAAACAAATTCCTGTGATATTTCACCAAAGCAAATACTGTAAAATGTATGTTCTATAGGGAACATTTTGTAAAAACAAAATTGTTTTTCATGGCGTTGTTATGGAAGGACTGTTGCCTTAGGGTTGACACTGTGTAATAGCCTGGACTGGGCAAGAAGGAACTGAGGGAAGAAGAGAAAAAAATTAAATTGGGAGACTACCTACCTGACTGATGTAAGTTCTTTAATTTTAGCAGACACTACTGTTGAAAACAGTTCAGTCCATCACATAGATATGCATGTATATCTTCAGACAAATAATCGGTACATAAGGGAGTGGTTCCTCTCCTTTTGTGTACTTATAGTGAAGTCAGGGATCTATTATTCCAAATCATAGCATTTCAACATGCTATGATAATATATGATGACTGTACAAAACATGCAGAGAAGTAACTTTCTATGAACAGAATTAGAAGTTATATCTGTAGTATGCAGACTCACTCTTCTCTACTGTTGTAAAACAAGAGCCTTCTTCTTGGTTCCAGAAATCACCAGTTTCCAGCCTTTGCTATCCTCCAAGTTTCCACTTACTATTATTATGCTAGAGACAGACTCTAGCTGTGCCTCCACTACAGCTGAGGTTCTGGACTCTGAAGCTGCAGGGTCTCCAAGAAGATCCTGTCCATCTCTCTCATCCATTCTGGTTCCATGCAGATTGGTCATTTCCTTCCATAACTCCTTCACTTTGAAAGGGGACCACATCTCCAGCTCAGAGAGAGGCCCCCAACACCCCCTGCAGTTTAGGACTCACAGGACCATACCCACAATTTGAAGCTCTGTCTGGGTTGAAACCTCTGCCTAGGCAGGGAGAGCTGCTTCAACACCTGATGAGGAAAATGCCCTGTCACATCCTGACTTCTTTGCACCTTACTGCCTGAACTGCTGCATTGGTTAACAAAGCTTTGTTAACTACACTCTGGGAACTGTGCTTTTGGCCTAGGTTTTATATTGGCCTTGCCCCAGCACCTGATAAAAGGATTTTTGACCCTCCCTAATTATATATCAGGTAGAGAAATGGCTGCAGACAGCCTTGGGTCAAGGGCAGTTGACTGAGCTCAGTAGAGGTTACTGGAATGTCCGTGGGTCCACACCTCTGTGGCTCCCATTGTCTTCTTACCTGGCAGATATGTTCTTAATCAAGCCTCTGATTTACAAAATCAACAGACACAAGGCTGGAGCAGAGACCAGTCTTTCTGTAGGGCAAATAACTGCATCTTCCTGTGATTCTGCTTCCAACCTCCCATGCTACATTTCCAGATTGGTTTGCTTGAGTGATTTCAAGCTTATTGGCATAAGGACTTTCTCTGTTTGATAATGCCTGAGAAAAAAATGTCCTTCCTAAGATTAATTTACTAGATATTTTTTTTTTTTTTAGCTTTTATTGATCTATTTTGTCTTCCACACGTAACTAAGTGACTCATAACTGTGGATACTGTCCTTGTGTTCTTCTATTGATATCACTTCTGAAGGCATGCCAGCTGGGCAGACTGATGGGTTTTGTTTATTTATCAGCTCTTACAGAAGAGATTTATCAATGTTCATTACTAACTCCCACTGATTTTTTTTCTCTATGATAATAAATGAGCAGGGCATGACTGTTGTAATGGTTGTCACATCAGAGCTGAAAGGCTTTTGTTTTGATTTTAATTTTAAAGCTAAGCATAAAGAAAGAATACAGACATTTACATTCCTGTTTGTTGTCACATCAGAGCTGAAAGGCTTTTGTTTTGATTTTACTTTTAAAGCTAAGCATAAAGAAAGAATACAGACATTTACATTCCTGTTTATTGTAGCTTTGGTCACTAATGTCCAAAATTACCATTTTCAAACTCTAATTCAATAGCACTGAAACCTGGAGCCGTCCATTATTTTTACATTGTAATCTTACTAATAAGTTTTCTGAGCATGTCAAAAAGTGTTTCAATTCAATATTGATAGACTTTATTGAACCACTACCTAACTCATCCCTAGCTTCCTCAGGAAGTGCAAACTTAGCACCCTGTGTTGCCTGAACGTCCTATGTATGTCCTATGTTGTCTGGAAGATGAAACCAAAATAATTTACGTATCAGTGTCACCACTTTTTTTTTTTTTTTAATTCAAGAACTAAATAGTACTCAAAATTATGATTTAAAAATCTTGTTTTCAAATCATTCTTCTTCTTTATTATGTTCTGTTCAGGAAGACAATGCAAGGTTTAAATCCTGTGTATCATCATTTTGGAAAAAATAATAGTGAGAAACCCACAGAGCTACTGAAGCAGAAACTAAACCACAAATGTACTTTCTTCTGAGTGACAGCTCTAATCAGTAAGCTAGAAAGTCACACACGTGCATATTTTCTCGCTTGCTTTCTTTCTGTCTTTGGTCCAACAATCTTTGATTATTGCATGAAAAATGGAACAGTTTCAAAAGAAAGGAGTTAGAATGCCCTTGATCTGTGTATGTGTCCCTCAGGCAGAGAAAGACATTTTAACTGTACCTCAAATGAGTATTCAACAAACCATTAAGCGATAAAAACGGGAACAGAGAGATACCTTCTAAACTAGAGGAATTTTATGATGTTATAAAATACTATTTAAGTTTTGAAAAGAAAAAAAGGTTGTGAGTGTCATGCTTTTGGAAGGGGTTCAGAGATGTAAATCCCATAGCAGAGAGATAGTTCTTCAGGAGATACACCTTAGATACAGTCAGAAAAGTTGTACATTTGTCCTCAGATATGACCTCTTTGTCTTCAGTCTGCCACCTTCTTCTCATCATTCCATGCTTCTTGAACACTTCTTAGGGATGAAAATTAAAACCCAAATCCAGATTATAGACTATTCTCTAGGATCAATGTTAAAATTTAGGTGTTATAAACAATGCAATATATATTTTCACATAAAGATTAAATATCTAATAGGTATGTTTTGCTGCTTTTTAACCCTGCTTCCAGCACCCCTTAAATATTTTGAAGCATAGATCTAGGCAAGATATAGGCAAGAAATTTGGAATTTGATCAAGTGGGCTATCAAAAAACATAATCTTAAACGTAAATATTTAACCCAAGTTTTAGTTTGGTCCCGTCTTAATTAGACAGTTGTTCTAGAAATTACTCCTTAATTCAGCATGTCATTATTCCTCCTTTTGAACACCATGCAATATTTTGTTTAGCAAAAGACTTTTAAAACAAATGGACCTGTTACTTTCCTGGCACTATTTCATTTACCTTGGTGAAGGTGTTTACTCTAGCACTAATTTAGACGTTTCTCTAGGATGTTTCCATGATAAATGCTGATTAAAGTTATAAAATATCTCTTAAAATAAAGATGTTATACACTCTGGTGTCTGTAAAATTAGACAGTAGATAGGCATCAATCAAGTGAACTTTCAGGATCTTACAATTCCTATGTGGTCTATACTTGTCATATTTTCAGTTTTTTGGTTTTTTTTTGTTTTTTTTTTTTTTTTTGTTTTTTTTTGTTTTTTTGTTTTGTTTTGGTTTTTTTTCCATTAAGCATGAAGGTCTTGTAATCTGCAAACTGGCTTGAATATTTTGAGGTATGTTACCAAAAGTAAAGCTAAAAGAACTCTCTAAGACTCAAATTTGGAGTTTTAGAAAGCAGGCATTCTTTACTGCAGCACTGAATGAACAGGGGGATCATTCTGGCTGTCATGCATGAACAGGGTTTGCAGTGTCTTTTCATTCCAGCTTTGGTGATTACTCCCACAGTAGTTAAACCCATTATACAGTCCATTCCTTTAGACATTTTGTCTAATTAACTTGATTTTTAAAGGTGGTTGTTTGACTTCCCAGGGTGGTGGAACCTTTTTGATTCATGAATAGTGGATCCAAGGCCTTTTTATCTTCTGCTTTTATTGCAATGTAGGTGGTTAAAAGGACTTGAAAGGGGCCTTCCTACTTTTCTGTCAAAGGTTCAGAGTTCCAAGATTTTACAGAGATTCAGTCCCTGGGCTGGAATGGATGAGCTGGGGAATCCAAACCTAGAGATTTATTTACAACAACTTGTTTGTTAATTTCCAACATAACTTTTCCCAAGGCTGTTTAATATCTAATTATATCACTTTGTCCTCTTATATGAGTGTCTCAAGGCAGACTAGGTACTTGTTATGGTCACCCATAGAGAATTTTATAAGGGCTGAGGTGATATTTCCCTTTAGGTTGTATCTCTGTTATTAGCAAAGCAAGAGGTAAAGCCTGTAGCCAAGTCATAGATGTTTCTTGACATACTTTTCCTAATGGAGCTTTGCGTGTTTTATTCAGCTTTTCCACTATTCCCTTAACTGAGGTCTATAAGGTATATGTAAATACACCTTGCTGTTTTCCTGACCATCTCTTGATGCTGTTAAACATAACTAGCATCATGGCCTCAATATCCTTTCAGTCTGAATCCTGAGTCCTAATCATGATCTCAAATTCCTCTTTTACCTTATCAGGATCATCCCTAGAGTTTTCTGCCACTTGCTTCCAGTTTAAGTTTGTGATCAAAAAGAGAATAGTTACTGGTCTTTCTATACCTACAGCCTGTCAAAGTGGTGCTTGAATCACTTCCCCTTGTCTTCCTTGAGTCTGTACCACAATCAGGACACAGGTTTCAGATCCCCCAGTTCCCTCATTTATCTGATCCTCACCTGCCATGTTGTCCACCCCTTCAGCTGCCAATTTCCCTCGTTCCAGCTAGCAGCTGGGCACCACCATCAGGTCCAAATCCTCATCTCTTTCATCCACATTTCAAACATACTTGTTCCATATCACACAAAGAACACCAGCTTTTTAACTTCTTCCTTTTACCTTTCTCCAAAACTAACACCAGAGGGTTGCTTAGAGCTAAGTTTATACCACAGTACTTTTGCTAATCTGGATGACTTTGCAAAGTGAAAAACATATCACAATATATCACTTCATCCCACATTCTTCCTCTTCTCAAAACAACATTAACTGTAGCAACATATTATAATCCAAAGTCCTATTCTTTACCCATTTTTCTCCACTAATTTATACAGTGGCCACTACGATATCAGACCTTGTCTCCTTGTAATCCCTCCTGGGGATACGCTTATTTTTTCCAGTATTTCGGAATACATCCAAAAGGAGATGTCTTTAAAATTCTCCTATCCCCAGTAGGCTTATTAGCCGTTGTAATGCACAAATGTAAATGGATGTTGTGTGGGGCAGTGTAGAATGCTTTGCACAAGTCCAGATAGATAACATCAACTGCTCTACCCCTGTCCATCAGTTCCATAGCCCCATCACAGAAGGCCACCAAATTGGCGAGGCAGGATTTCCCCTTAGTGAAGTCATGCTGGCTGTTACCAAGCACCTTCTTGTTTTTCATGTGCCTTAGCATGGTTTTCCAATCTTTTACATACCACTTTATGTGTTTCTTTTATTTTCCTTTTCTCTTCTAAGTACTCTTATCACAGGAAAAGCAGAATATAACAGTGAAGACAAAAACATCAAAAGATCAAATAATATAAAAGACAACTAATGGAAGCTACCTTTGGAAAGCAGAACCACCCTGGCTTCCTTCCCTTCCACCCCCCATTTGTTTTTAAGAGAAAAATAGAAAGATATTGCAGAATCAAACACATAAAACCAAACAAAAATAAAACAAAGATTTTGTTTTTTATTTAAATCTCATTTTTTTCAGTAGTTTCCAAAATTTATGAAACAATTCTCCTTTTAATTTTCCAGGTATTCATGAAGAATTATTTGCTAATTCATTTTAAGATAAACAAAGTTTGAAAGGACATAAAATTTGTTATAAGTATGAAAAAACTCATTTTGACCAACAGCAAATTTTAAGATGTGAACCTATTCTCAGTAAAAAGCAATGTAGCTTGCGAGTTAGAAATGTCGCATAGCTTCAAGGTATTTAAACAAGATTTAATTTTTAACATAAACATGTATGAAACTTTTTTAAAATGTTAAAAATATTTTAACATAAAGTACTTTAATTTTAATGGAGTATTTGGAAATATTTTGAAATAGAATGAAATTTGGAGTATACTCAGATCCTTCCCTTGTACTCCTGTTATCTATTTTTGCAAATGAATGAAAAAAATCTTTTACAAAATAAAAGTCTTTTGGTCAGATAAACAATTTGTTGGACTTCACAGAAGCAGATCTTAAAGAAATCAAAAATTTATATTTTGTAGTATTTTTCTTATGTGGAAATACACTTTTTGAGCAAGAAAAAGCCGTGCTTATTTTTTTTTTACTGACTTAAAACTGAAAGATAGTTTCTAAAAATCTAAAATACCCCAAGGAAAAACTCCAAACCAAGTCAATAAAACCCCCTGAAAAACATAATAACATATTTTCAATGAAAATTTGCCATTTCAGAGTCTTGACCTATCCCAAAATACGGCAGATAAAGTTATTCTTTGAGAATGAATATGTAAAAGGTAAAATAATGTTTAGAACCACAACAAATGTGCAATAGTGTTCAAACTCCCCATGATTGGTATGGGGAGTTTAAATAATTTGTCCTTTTTGACCTGGAACAGAGATAGTCACCCAACAGCTGCAATGACTTTTACAGAAAAGTGAGATACTGAAGAAGATAAAAGCTTCCATGTAGGGAACAAGAAAAAATTAAAAATTTCCTGTAAGTTTACAGTACTAGGTACTGTGTAAAACTAAAATTATGGTGAAGGAAAGGGGTATTTTGTATGTCCCCAGGCTATGACAGTGCATTACAGGAATGCAAGAAAGTCTAGTATCAACAGTTGTGATGCTAATGAACAAAAGAAATTTGAATCATTATCTTTACTATCCTTGCTTTGCAGGTAAGCCTCATGAGTAAGCGCGGTACCATCACATCTAAATATAAAAATTTTGAATAAAACAGTGTGGTAGGATTTATTTTCACACCAATAGTCACTGTAGTGACTTATGAAAAATAGTCTCCTACCATGCTTGAGTGTAGCTGATCACCTTTCCTGCACAGCACCACCTCCTCTTTTCTGCATCTTGCTTTCTGCATTTCACTACAAACCCTCATCAGGGACCTGTAAAGACCTTATGCAAGGTCTGCTGGTTCTCCTGCCTTCACTCGCAGGGATTCATGTAGCAGGATTTCCACATGATCCCTCTTTCCTCGCAAGTCTTGTCTTTTTCTGGCTTAATGGAAAAAAAATGGGTGTCCACCAAACAAGTGTGTCACTTTGAGGCAGGTCACCCTCTGGTTTCCAGACACACTGACAGCACTCCCCTTGGGGATCTGAGAAGAAAAGGGTAAAGTGGAACACTTTTTTCTCAAACTGCTGCTGCTTCCTGAAGCAGAATGTGAATGTGTGCATACAAGCTTTCTGACATTAAACTAGTGAATACCTGCTATCTCAAACAAGACCAAAACTGTCAACTAAAAAGCCATCAGAAGGAACTCATCAGTGAAAAAGAGCACATGATTTTTTGTTGGACTGAAAAACTCCTCTTCAAAAGCTTCTGGTTGTTGTTTGTCTTTCACCAAAGACACACTCTGTAGAGCGCTGCAAAAATAGTTTCAAATGAATAAGAAAATAACGGCCAACCAAATGAGCACTGACTCATAAGAAAAAAAAGAACTTCAATGACTACACAGAACCAACTGAGAACACTTTAGATGCCAGTGAAAAAGTGTGTAACAAAACACACTCCAGGAACACAAAAATAAGAAAAGAAAAAGAAACTAAAACTAAAGATACTTTGTTGAAAAGGATCAATGCAGAATGCACTGGTTTATCTGGGATAGAGTTAATTTCCTTCCTAGAAGCTAGTATGAGCTGTATTTTGGATTTGTGATGAAGAGTGTTGAAACACAGGGATGTTTTTGTTACTGCTGAGCAGTGATTACACAGAGACAAGGCCTTTTCTGCTCCTCACACCACCCCAGCAGCGAGTAGGCTGGGGGTGCACAGGGAGTTTGGAAAGCTGACCCCAACTGACTCAAGGAATATCCCACACCATATGTTGTCATTCCCAGATAACCATTATGTGTGATGGTGCCCTTATGTCCTGGAGATGGCTGAACACCTGTGTGACCACAGAAAGTGGTGAATTAATTCCTTGTTTTTCTTTACTTGTGCACAAAACTTTTGCTTTCCCTGTTAAAATGTCTTTATTTTAACTCACAGTTTTTCTCACTTCTACCCTTCTGAGTCTCTCTCCCATCCTACTGGGGGGGGAGTGAATGAGCAGCCATGTGGGGCTTACTTGCTGGCTTGGGTTAAACCGCGACATAAGCTACGCCGTGCTATATACTATGTTATGCTGTATTCTGTTATGTTACTCTCTCAGTCCATTCTTTCTTACTTTGTTGGGGACACTGGTTTTGGGATGGGAGTGATGATCCTTACACTACATGACAGGATGCCAGCTGAAAGCTGGGGTGGCTATTAGTGGCTGGCTGTTAATGTTGACATTAATGTTTGTTCTTTAGCTGTCTTAAACTCAGCATTGCTCTGAAACTATAAAAATCCATAAAAGAGCTGAAACCCATACCCTGATACTGTCCATTATACTGAAAGCAGGAATAGAAATCAAAAGTAATATTGATATCTGTTGTCTGTACATGCTATTTATTATCTGTGAACAGAAGTCAGCGTCAACATTTGGACAGCTGCAAGAGGACTTTGCTGAAACTTCTGATTTATTTGTGGGCAATATTTTATACTTTCAAACAATAAAAATTAGTGAAGTTAAATTTTTGTGGTCTGCAGTATATAAAGAGATTTCATCAAATGACTATCCCTTATCAATGAGCCTGAAACATGCATGGATATGAAAGTTGTAGTTTGAGGTGCAATTGTATCTCTGTATTAAAAGATCATACCAAGCAACTCATGCAATCACCCCCTTATATATAAATGTAAATATTGTAAAAGGCTTTTCTGGATTTCACTTCTCGATATTGGGCTGAATACCTTCAGTGATAGACCTTTTTCACCAAGTTAACATGTTCAAAGGGTGGTTAATGGCTCAAATGTAAAGTGGTTGTTGGTTTAAAAAGGAGCTCCTTTGATACATTTTCCTATAAAATCTTTGTTTTAATTTGTCAATCATATGACTTCTGATAAAAGTGAAGTAATATTTTACTTAGAAGTATGGTGTGTGCAGCTACACATTTGTTTATGTTGAGACAACTGCTTGCTTTTCTGTTTCTTCTGAAGGAAGTGATACAAAACTGCATATTTTGTTTATGCCAAGAACTTAGAAAGCCAGTTTGTTTGTTGCAAAGAGAAGGCTTTTGATTGTAGGCCACATATGCTAGGGGTTTGACTTTGGTTCTCTGCTAGCTCATTTAAGAGCTATCAATCAAGAACCGTAGCACCCTTAAGGAATCCTTCCGTATCTCATTCCTTTCATATTATCTGAAACAATTTTTCTCCAAAGCTGAAGGAAAAATAAAAAATAAAACTCATGTGCTATTAGCAGTTCTATATCCTAATATTTTTGACAGGGAAAAAAACACACATTTTTCAAAAATAAAAAATAAATGGGCCTTATTCTGATGATTTCCACCACACACATACACACACACACGCACCCCAACCCCATATAACAACATTCTTAATCTTTAACGAAAAGAGAATTTTAACTTGGATAATTTTGTCATATTTTACTGAAAAGGCCACTGAAATTCAACAGAATCTGGTCTTTTTTCTTTTCTTTTTTTTTTTTTTTCTGGTAGGATGCTAGCAACAGAATCAATTTCATTTATGTACATAGGTTTCTTCATTCTCAAAATGATTGCACAAAAAGGTTTTCTGTTGTTGCCTAGAATCTGACTGCTCTTTAGCACTATTTTATGGTGAGTAATTTTGTGGGCATTTGTAAATATTTTGTCTTGATACTCTGCCTCTACCATCTTATCTTCCTTCCCCTGTATCTAGCATCATTCCATCTTGTAATAATTTTGCTTTCTCAAAGCATTTATTCAACCCTTCAGTTTAACTAAAGCCATTTAAGGTTATGAAAGTAAACACTACATACTCAGATTTTAATCAGACACTTATTTTCAGCCTATATGAATTTATCCATGGTTTAGCATTTTCCAGTCCTTGAAGTTACTTTGTAATTCATCTGATTGTATTTATCTTTACCTTATAGTTCAGTGACTTTCAACTAAAACTGCAGACTAGAACTCTATACTTTAAAATCTTAAAAAAGATTTTGAAACAACATTGTCTGAAATGCTTCATCCCAAAATACTGCTCTGAAGCTTGCATAAAAGCTTTAGCATAATGCTTTAGAGCATGCATAAAAACATGAAACAAAGCCTGTCTGAGCCGGTCTATGGTAATTTATTGCAACCCAAATAGTGAGAACTTCACTGGGAGATTACAGTTGTCTCTGCTACTTACACAGGTAATAATGGGTTTACTGCATCTGCAAAGGTATTGGTAGTACAAATTCAACTGGTCATACTTTAGAGAAAGAGATTTTTGATTCTGATGTCCCCTGCCAGGAGGTCACAAGATTTGGAGATTAGGAGAAGATGACAGGGCAGAATAACAGCAACACCAAGGGACTGGGAATACACAGCAAATAGACACAGCTAGGAGGACATCTGGAAAGAAAACCAGCTGGATGCAGCTGGTATGAGGGCACAGTGGCAAATCTATCATCTGTCCACCAGCAGAAAAAAGAGAGGAGGCTGGACTGACTTCAAAGTACCTGTAGTAGTAAACAGTTTGAAAAGGGAAACTGCTGTTCTATCTTTATTTCTCTGCCCTTACTCTCCATTCCTGTTCCCAAATCCATCATTTCTTTCTTTGTTACTCCTTCCCTTTTCCACTTCCAATTTTAGATACTGCTTTATGGTGCTTCAGGATAAGTAGTGCACAGTTATTATTCAATAAGTTACATAAGTAACTGCTAATATCAACTTTTAAAATAATCTCTGATCATTTCTTTCCAAATGGCTGATGAGACTTCTAGTGATATCTTCCCTTCCTGAAGTTTTGAGGACAGACTAATACTAACTTACTGGGGAATACAGTGACGACAGGTAGGGAAAGAAGGTAATAAAGCCAAGAGAATAGTTACTGTCAATTGGTAAGGTCCTATGTATACAGAAAATTTCAAAGCTGGGGATTTTTTTCCTCAGGTGTTTTCAATTTTTCCATATGAATAAATAACAAAAGTGTCAGTCATCATGTCCTAACTTAATTTCCATAAATGTAGCAATGTGCTATGTACATATATCTGTAGGACCTGTGATCATTATGTACACCATTATTTGTACTTATCTCCTACACTGCATCTTCCTTAGAATTTCCCTAGAAAGATCATTATTAAATTCTAGCGCTTTCTGTGGTTGTCATGGGCTGTTGACCTGTCCCATTAATGAATTCCCAGTGAACACACCTAACTCTCTGGCATAACTTACTGTGTCCCTCTGATAAAGGCCGTTTTATGCATAGTGTGTAAGAATATGTGATTCTATGTGGAACAGTTTTACTACTTTCTCACAATCCATTTTTGTTATTAAAAATACACAATCTGGCTCCTTTCCTCCAAACTCCAAACTGCTGTATTTTTCTGGATAGTAAAAGGGGCAGTTTCTGGAGGGAAAATCTATGCATATTTTTCCTGCATATTTATCTTGAAAATTTTATTTAATATGCACTTAGATGTAAACTTTACTTCTTGACTTACCATGAAGCTTATATTTTTGTTTTCAGAGAAAGATATAACGGAGAGTTCTGCAATGTCTGCTGCTCAAATAAATTAGCAAAACGCTTTGTTCAAAAAACATCACAGGGATTTAGAAGCATATACCTCTGTAGTTTTGAAAGCCCTAACAATAAAATATAAGACATATAGTAACACCATTGAAATCCTATGACCAAGGGTTGTTTTTTTTTTTTTTTATTATGCTTTAATCTAGAAAAGTTTGGTCAGAGAAATGTTCATCTTCCCTTGTCTTGTTAGTGAGGATATCTCATTACTAGTTATTGCTGCCTAAGGAGGACATTTGAAAAATTTAAATAGTGATCCGCTAGAATAAAAATAAAAAAAATAAATAATCAATTACTTTCGCATTTCACATCATTTAACAATCACTTAAGAATGCAGGAATTGACTTTGGCTATGGAAAAAACAGATGTATATTCAGTCATCTGGAACAGTCTTGAAATTTTTCTTCTTTACACAAAATATGGTTTTGTGTTCCTTAAAAGTTTATATAGTGTTTGTCATATGCAGTTCTTCATCACATGTGTGCTGGAGGGGTTGTGAGAAGCTTAGGTCGTACACTTTATTGTTAATGACATTTGCTACTCACGGGAATTGTCTTTATTTATGCTACTGGGCATCTATTAGCATGACAGGACTGGTGAACAGCAAGTTAAACGGGTCATATAAACAACATCTGTAAATATAACTCATTTATCATACCCATGTCAAATTTGTCAGAAACACAACCTTTCTGGAAACAAGAAGGAACCGCAAGAAAGGTTAACAGATTCAGAATGCTGTTGAAGTCTTAACAGGTAAGCATGTGCAAGAAAGAACTTATTTAATATTTGCCATACTTTGTTGTCTCTACTTGTACAGAGTAATTGAATAATCTATTTGCTATTTACTGTAGCTGCATGACATCTCATGGTGCAATCATTTTTGATATGAATAAATGTTCTTGAAATATGAATAGAAAAATGCACTGGTGTGGAACCAATGAATTGAAAAGCTCATTTATGACCTGATCCTGTGAAACAGAGAATGAGCCCTGTAAGTGGATATTCTTTCAGTTTATACTTCTCTGAGACTCTCTGTTTATCACCAAATATATGCAGCATCTTGTGGGATCAGATATTAATAAACAGTGATTCTGGCAAATGAGAATGTTTGATATTAAAATGTCATTAAGACTAGCTTTCTTCTTTTTTTCTAAATTGTTTTTCTGCAAAACTCAGTTTGAAAACATGAAAAAATAACTTACAGTGTTCTGAAGTAAACTCTTATCTGTCAAAACTCTACTTTGTTTTCACTGTCACTGTAGTTAGATATTGCAGATGCTGCTGTGATTTGTTGCTTTTTCACTGACTGGTTTATTGCCTTATTTAATTAATGATGGAAATGAAAGGTAACTATAATAAAGCAAAATACAAAGACAGAAAGATACAACGATCATGCATATGTTATTTCACTAGTACAACCAATTTTCTAATTTGCAAATTTAGATTTGCATTCAGATGATCAAATTAAAGCAGAATAGTTGTGAAGGGAAACTTCATTTTTGAAAGCTCAGCTCATCAATAAATTGAGACTAGGAAGCATACACAGAACTTGCAGTCATGGTATTGCTGAAAACTATATGTTGAAAACTAATGCATGTTACATTACTTTTGTAAGATCTGAGGGATTCTATGTATGGCACTATTGATTTTATTAGTACATCTTTATAGAAAAATAAATATAATAATTAATGCAGATTTGCATTTACCAAGAGCTCATTGAAATACAGTTTATAGTTTCTATTAACTTTTGTTACTCAGCTTTTAATAAATGGCTGATTCTCTTGACAGATACATGAAAGAAGTATGTTTACATTTCACAGGAAATAGAAGTATTAAATAAATAAGTGGATGTTCATGTAATTTATTCATTTTAGTTAGAAATGAAATAAATAACCTACAATCCACTTTCAATATTCAAGTCAAGTGTTAGCCATAGAGCTCATAAGGGAAAATACTTTCAAAAATCCTGTTAACTCTTCCTGCATCATACCTAAAAAAGGTCTAGAGTAAGACAAAATATGAAAACAAAAGTAATTGCAGCTGAATATTTAATGTACTGAAAGCAAATCAGATTTTATCAGCATCTCAGGTAAATATGGCAGCTTCACAGGAAAAAATGCTTTATTGAAAATTTGATATATTATGGGCATTTTTCCAAGAATTTTTATGAAAAAAAATATTGTTGTAAAATTCAAAGTATTTCTGATCATTTCAGGTAAAAAAAAAAACCCTGTAAATATATCTGTTGAGTTTACCTTCTTATCTTGACTTCACAAATTTGTTTAGATTTTTACTTTTTTAATTAGACTGTGTTTCCATTGATGTTAAGTTTTTCTCCTTTGTTTCTGTGGTGTGATTTAAACCTTGCCAGCAACTAAGCTCCATACAGCTGATCGTTCCCTCCCCCCTGTGGGATGAGGGAGAGACTCAGAAGGGTAGAAGTGAGTTGAGATAAGAACAGTTTAATAGGTAATAGGTAAAGATGCACACGAGAGGCAGAAAAGGCCTTGGCTTGGCTCTGTGTAAGCGCTGCTCAACAGTAACTAAAACATCCCTGTTTTATCAGCAGTGTTTTCAGCACAAATCCAAAACATAGCCTCATGCCAGCTACTATTAACTCTACCCCAGCCAAGCCCGGTACAGCTTAGCATTGAACAGAATAGAAGTTTCTGCAAGTTTCAGTTGCTGTTTCAATTTGGCCTTTGTTTCTCAGTCTACTAGAAAAACATCCAGTTCAGAACTCACAGATATCAACTTTCTTATTACTAATATCTGACCACTTCTGGAAAATAAGACCCAACTGGAAAAAAAAAAGATGAATGTTACAGAAGATAGTCTTTCCTTGCGAAGATAGTCTTTCCTTGCTGTATTAACTACATCTGCAGCAATTGTTTGATGACCATCCTGGAGCAAACTAAAAGTAATGTTTCCTTTTCCCCTTAAAGATTTTTTTCACTGCATAACTTAGAAAATTTCTACTTAAAATTGTTATTTCAAAAACTGATGTTACAGTAACAAGAAGCTACCCTGCCGTGATGTCAGCAGCAGTTCTGTTTCTTTCTGTCAGAGGCAAAATAAATGAAATGCTTTTGTGATGAAATAAAAAGAAACCACTACAGTTATAATAGTCTCTTAATGATAAGTTTGGTGATGTGGAAAAAGTCTTATTTGAAATCACTTTAAAGTAAATAAGAATATTTAGATTAGTTGAAAATGTATTGGCAAGAACAATATTCTTATTTTTAACAGAACTCCAATTGCATTTCTTCTGTAAAAGGAGATAGCTTTGAGTCTTTGTAGCCTCTGTTTCTAGGATGACCTTTTCCTCTTGGATCTAGAAAACACCACTCTGAAAGAAACTTTTTAGTTTATATTCCATTTCCTCAGAGCTCATGCCTCTGAAAATTTCCACACTCAACATAAAATTCAAATAATTGTTTTTCCTGATAGGAATCTTACCGGAAAGTTTTGTAGAAGAGCATAGACAGCTTCTGAATGCATTGTAGGCAGTTGTTGAGTATTAGTACTGACTTACTTTCAAGACCATCATCTTTATTCAATGTAGTTTATTTTTCAGTATTCGAGAATATTAGAAAAAGTATTTCAGCAGCAAGCAATAGCCTTCAGTCTTTAATTAGGCAAGATAAGGCTGTACCAGCATAATAGAAGTTTGCTGAAAGATTTATGGTGCTATCTATTGTATAATTTTTGAGGCATGCTCACAAAAATATTTATGCTCTTCACAATTTAAACATATTTAGAGCATCTGTTTCTTAAAAAAGAAAAAAGAGAGAGAAAAAACATTTATTTTTACACACAGAAAACCAAAACCCAGAAAAGTTTAGACTCAAGAAAGGCATCTATGTGTCTGAAACACTAAGCATTTCAAGAAGAAAATTCTTCATTGGTGTTAGGTAAAATCCTTTGAAATCTCACTAGAGTCATATCTGCATCATTAACTCTCTCTATACCTTTAATGTGTATTAGGGGTAAAATATTTAGATACATCTAAAAATTGGAGTGAAGTGCTGTTTGTATTTTAGAACCTAATTAGTATGAAAGTATCGTCCTAAATGAAGTAAAAAAGGTTACGTAAGAACTGCCAAAAAATTCCCAGGTGATGTATATTTATGTAAATTCTTTTGATGTTTTTCATTCACCAAAGTACGATTTTAAAAGTGCACAACAAAAAGAGAAGATACACAGAAAAGTTAGATTAACTCATAATTTATGAAGTAGTAGCAGGGCCATGGTGTATCTACCCTTTATAGCACTAGAATAAGAGCTCTAGACAGGTTGGGAAGTCAAAAGAGATTCATAGAAAGAAGAGGAAGTTGTGGATTAAAAAATGTGAGTTTGTGGTCTAACAGATTTTGGTAGAATCTAAAAGCCAGCAGATGTAGTGAATGGATTGTATTGCTTATTGACTGTATTTCCACAGATAAGTCACTTTTCAACTTAAAGAACTGAAAGCAAGAACAGAATTTTCTAAAGTACATGAATATGGGAATAAAAAAAAAAAAAAAGTTTTATGTTTTGGTAGCTTTTTTTTTTTTTTGGGGGGGGGGAGGGACTGTAGCAGTACTTCTTGTCTTGAAGAAGTATTCTTTTCTAGAGGCTTCTTTCTGTGAGAATATTGCAGCACTGGAGAGACCTGCTCTGGCGAGAAAGCTACCTGTGGTTTTGTATTGACTCCACCAATCTCTTTTTCAGAAAAGACAGTGACACAGTCTATATCTGAGGAACTGTTAGGGATCCAAGTATCCATGCCATGTCAAACTGTAAAAGGTTAGAATGTCACTGTGTCTACCACTTCAGTGTTCACGCCTCTGTTGTGACATAGGAACGGTTTTAATTTGTGGAAACACTTTTAAAAGTGACCAAATTTTTCAATCACACTACTTTAACGTGTTACATTGTAAATCATCCTGTTAGTTAGAAACTGGTTTTACGCTTCTCTAAAATAAGATTCAAATTTCAATATTATAAATGCATTTTGCATTGATCCTATAAACTTGTATGACATTTTAAAAAGTGCATCATCCTCCCTTAAAATCCTGGTTTGGGGAATTTGCAATATTAATAACTACTATGTTTTCAAGAAGCCAGGTGTTATTGACAAGAACTTAAGTTAAACTTCTGTTTATATTTAACAGTATTCATTCTGAGCATGAGTAATTTGATGAAGATTAATACCTTGAAAATAAACTTTATTCAATATTCTGTCATCTCTGATGTCATCTCTGATTTCTGTGTTTCCTTGTAACAGACAAAACTTTTCTGTTACTGGGAAAATTTTCATGCCAGTTTCATAATGGATTTTTTATTTCCATGACAAATTTTGTTGAAAACCATAATGTTTCATCCATTTTTTTCTAAGGAGTTGGTCATCACAGGAATTTATCAGCCAAAAAGATACTAAATAAATATGGAAAAATATTTCTTTTTTTTTTGTCCAATATATTATTTTTTCCAATGAAATTAATGTTGCTATGATTATGTAGTGATCATCATAAAAAGTTCATGTTTCCAAAGAGGTCATCTTTGGACTACAAGAATAGGGACTAGGTGATTTTTTGAGTTCCCTTTGAGTCCTATAATCTGTAATTTTGTGATTTCTACATGGAATAGGAAATAGCCTGGTTAGTCCCTAACAAAAGCCCATTTTTTATAACTGTCGAAGGATATATAAAAATATTAGGAAAAGGATTAATGTATACAGATTTTCAGACTTTTTAATAGCTTTTCAAACTGTCATTAGATATTTGGCTAAGAATTTTCACATGGAAAGTTTAAATATAAAATTTACTTCTGCAGTGACACTGAAGGAGGTGTCGGTACTTTACCGTCTCCATCAAATGTTTTTTCCATTTGTAGATCTTTTCCTTAAAAACTGGTATGAAATGAGTTGTATGAAATCAGGGTAATTGATCTTAATAAGAGAAATACAAGCCATGAATAGGGAAAAAAATAAAAAGGGAAGAGGAAAGGAATGAAATCAATGTGTCATATTTTTAAGTGCAAACATCAGAGGGTTTAATTAAGTTTTAGTATTTTGCCTCATGCTAGGGATCCTTTTCAATTTTTCACTACAGGCTTCCTGGAGGAATTAACTGGGATCTGAGATGAAAATGTCTGGTTTTATACTTTTTCATAATGTTGAAATACTGTTGGTGAGAGACCATAAGAGAGAAAGGAATCTGCAAAAATACGTAGTAATGCTACTGATAAGGTCAGATGTTAAATTAAAAGTTCAGAAGTCCCTCTGGTATCATTCAGATTAATTGAGAAATAGTTCTAGTGAGAGGGGGAGAAAGTGAAAAGTAGGCTTAGGGTTCTGAGCCAGAAAATGCATCTTTACAGCAAACCTATCAAAAACAAATTATTGTAGCACAAGGTTAAAGTTCTTTATGACAAAAAGCTTGGCTTCAATTGACTTGCAGACAGCTAGTCATGTATAGTAGGCTCAGGAAATTCAGTTCAATAATTCGTCCACTGAATATCTTGTAACAACTCAGTCTTAGTAGTGGTGGTTCCTCAGTAAAGAAAGGTTACATCAGCTTATGTTTAGGTTGAATAACATTCTCTACACTTGCAACCACTACAGGAACAAGAGTGAAACATAACTTGTTAATGCCACTGCGGTACTGTGTGTTTACATTTAAAATCAATATTTTCTTTCACATCTTACTGTAGGTGACATATTCTTTGTAGTTAAACCTGCCAATGTGCTAAAACCCTGTCCTTGTAAACGAATAATATGAACAAGATTTTTTTGTTTGCTTTTAGGCTTTTGTTTTTCTTAAAATGTTGTTATAGTCTTTACAAGTATAAAGAATGGAATTACTTATCATACAGGCTGCCCCCTTTTTAGCCCTGTTTCTTATATTACAGGGAAATGCCATGGAGGTCAAAGCAGAACAAAGCAGACTGGTTTCCTTTTATGATATGCTATTCTCAAAATCAAAATAAACTTAGCAAAGAACCAAAGAACCCAAATAAACACCTCCCACCCCAAACTGTCAATATCCTGGAAAAGGTTGGGTTATAAACATTATTTCATTTACCAATACTTACGTACATAACATATCTATGTACACAAGAGCTCTGAATGTTCATAGTGAGGTTTTTTTCTGCTGCAGCATTATGAATGACAGAAAAATACAGGGGCTGCTGTAGTGTATTTGGTGTGTATCTTCTATAACTACATTTTTATACAGCTTTTAATAACTTCTATAACATCTCAAAACCTCTTTTCTCTGATTGTCCTGGGTTCAGCTTAAACCACGACATTAAGCTAAAAAAAACCAAAACTCATCCAGCAAAGCTGAGAGAAAAAAAATTAGATCAGTTTTCCTCTTACATTTCTCAAATAGTTTAATAGAATATGGTTTCCCTTGGATTTTTAGTATAGCGGTATGATTGAGATCCTCCTGCAGGTTTTTTTTTTTTTTTTTTTAGTAATAGAAAGTTCCTATTTAACTTGAATCTTTTTATTTTCTAGGTTTTTTTTAAGATTTTATGTGTTTTTTCTTTCCCTTTATGCCTGTTTTCACAAAACTCTTCAGCAATTAGTATTCTGAAGATTCTATTTAATTGCATGCTTTGAACATGCCTTATTTCTGATGGAGTAAAAGCTTAGAGAATTCTGAAAGTAGTGAATAAAACCACTGATGTTTTTCATTGAACCTGTCAGTTTTAGGATGCTTTGAAAAAGTCTTAATGTCAGTCTAAATAATTTATTTTACGTCATACCGTAGGTGACATTTTCTTGGAAGGCCCATGTATTCCAAAAGTTCTCAGAAAGCATAAACATATGCAAAATGATTGTGGTGGGTTGACCTTGGGTGAATGCCACCCTAAGATGCAGGTGTATATCTGCTCCACCATGGACCTCCATGGTCTGCAGTTGCACAGCCTGCCTCACCATGGCTGGCATCAACGGCTGCAGGGGAATCTCCACTCCTGGAGTGCCTCCTCCCTCGTTCTGCAATGACCTGGTTGTCTGCAGGGACGTTTCTCTCACATATTCTCACTCCTCTTCCCAGCTGCAATTCCTATAGTGCAGCAACTTTTTCACCTTCTTAAGTATGTTATCCCAGACACACTACCACCATCACTGATGGGCTCACCTTCAGTCAATGGCAGACCACCTTGGAGCTGGCTGGCATTGAGTCTATCTGACACAGAGGAAGCTTCTAATCAGCTTTTTACAGAAACCACCCCTTCAACCCTCCAGTAGTAAACCCTTGCCACACAAACCCAATACAATGATAAATTGATGTCAGTTTTTTCCCTCTATGTTGTCTGTAACTAATAATTATTTGTTTAAATATGAATAAGGTGTTACAGGACTTATTTTATTTTGTGTTTCACAACTTTATCCTGATGAAATAAAAATAATTGATTTCACGTGTTCAAGTATTCCAATGAGCATGATTCACCTTGCAATAAGGGAAAAAAATGCATAACAGTACATTTGTATTTGTGACAAGTTCTTTCTTGATAGTATTTTTATAGTAAAATAAATATCTTGAACAACTAGTAACTCTGCTACCATTTGCCTAGGTACAAGTGCCACTAGAATTCTAATCTATTCTAAAACTACTACTCTAAATCTGGTTTGTTTTTTTTTTTTTTTTCTAATAAACTGCTGATTGAAGAAATTGCTTCTTCCATACTTTCCACATCAGAGAATTCATAAAAATGTAAACAAATCTGAATTAATCTACCAAGTACATGGTAGTGATATTATCATCCCCCCCCCCCCCCCAAAAAAAAAAGCCAGGCATAAAGAGAAAGAAGGATTGCTTGCTTACCTCTCAGAAAGGCAGTGGTACAGCTTTCCCTAAAACCTTTTGAAAATTTAAGTCTACTAGAAATCTTTTAAAGATAAATGCAAAGAAAAAAAAAAAACTGCTTCCTGCTCACTCAAATTTTTTTTATCAAAACATACAGCTTTGAGGAAGTCTATGCAGTGGTATTAATTGTAAAAATTGTGGAAATCACCAAATAATAACATTTTAAAAGAGTCCATGCATCTGACTAAAAGGTTCCTTTAGAAAATACCTATAGTACTGAAAACAATGTGGAAAATCACAAAGTTTAAATTCCTCAATTTACATGATTGTATGAACTGGACAACTAAATATTGCAATGTGTATTAAAGACTGATTTTGGACATATCTACAGATTAAGTAATTTGTTTTTAAAAAATACTGGTTTTTTGTTTAGGCTGATTTTGCATCATAAAGATAGAAGAGTATTTAACATTTTTGAAAATTTTAAATGATTCACGCATTAAAAAATTAATTTCTTCAACTCAACTTACATTTGAATATAAATGAATACCTTGGAAAACAACGTCGTTGAATAGCCATATGCTGCTTGCAACCAAAGCAAATCCTGCCTTCCTGTCTGTGAAACTGAGGGATGTTGTGCTTATGGATCTAACTGAATATATTTTTCCTTGTAGTTTTCTCCTACTGTTTACATTATTATTATCAGGTAGAAGAAATATGGAACCAGTCCATTTAAAGTGTCTAAAGTTTTCTTTATTATATATACTATTTTCTGTATGTTGTGACAAAATATTTCCATATTTCCTGGATTTTTAATTTTTATCATGTCACATGTTTAGAACTATCTACCCCAACAGAGTCAAAGGAAAAAAAATCATAAAATAAAATTTAGTCTAACCATTGTATTGAAACTAATTTGCTACTAACATTAATACTACAATGAAGTCATCAGTAAGTCTGGCTGACTTGTCTCTGAACATTTAAAACTCTGAAACGTTTTTTCTAGAATATTTATGCTTTGCACAGTGAAGAATAAGCTTAAAATAAATGACACAAATGTTTCTAAAAAGAATACCTCTTCACTAACTATGCACCATTCAAAGACATCTGTTCAAATGTCAGAAGACTTCACTGAGGTAGAACAGAGTTTAGAAAAGCTGATTAAATTTTAATTGATTTATTTGTCATTATAGTTGAAAAATTTCAATGTGTATGCCAGGAATAATTTTATATCATCAGACTTGACACTGGCCTCCTACAAAAGGTGTGCGTTAAAATTACTCCAGTAGCCCTGTTACTGAAGTGCATAATTTTACCACTTTTTTCTCCATGTTCATTCACGTGGAAGCAATTTCAAATATAATTTGCTTCATTAAGGTGTTGTGTAGTATCTCATATAGGAGGAAGGCAGAATGCAAAGATGAGTAGGAAGAAGACTGAGCTGGAAAATTAAGTATATCACATGACAAAATAATTTTGAAATAAGTATTTTAAGTAATAGTTATCAGAAGAGTTTATCTAATACTATATGACATAGAATTAGTGGAAAAAGATGAAAACTTGGAAAAGAAACCATCCTAAGACTCAAGAACATGAGATTAAATGTTCTGTAAAAGTGGGGATGAGAAGTTAAGGAAATTAATTTGAGCCACACTCCTAACATATAGATGACTTATTTATGTTGATTGACTATGATGAAATCTAATCATGTTTCACTTTGGAAAAAATATTAAAAGTTTTATTACAGGACTGTGTACAGCAAATAATTATTTAAGGTTCGTTTTTCTTGTCCCTTCTTTCCACTCAGTCAGGAAAGTATGTTTTAAATAAATTAAATAGAAATTTCTAAAAGTCTTACATGTTCCTTGAGGCCACAGGGAGCACTGTATTGATCAGAACTGAATTCACAGTAGAGTCTAAACAACTGCATTGTAAGCTCATCCGTGATGCAATATTGCTTTTAGCTTTAGGAGGCCTCATGCTACTGATTCAACAACGATCTGTTAGTATATTGCAAAGCTTACTTCTTTGAACTGGATAATTAAGACTCTAAAAAGTCTTTAGTTCTAACTCTCTTACGTGACTTAATGAGAGTTAAAGATGCCAATACTTTTTTGTGGCCAAAAGTAATGGTAATTGGACCAATACCTGAGATGGTAATTGTTTTCTACTTGTACTTTTCTTGAGAACTGTACCTCAGGAGTCTAGTTCTTTTCTTGCAGTAACAGGTGTTAATAGTATTGATGATGAAGTTGTCTATAGATCATGTTTTTCTTCTGTGTGTGAAATACAACAGATTTTTTTCTTTAAAAAAGAGACTGTACAAACATCGGCTGGACTTCTAGCATTTGATTTTCTTTTAATGGTGGATATGAATGTTTCAAAACTCAGGAAGGAATACATGAAATTTGTAAATTTTTTCAAATCTGTTTTCTAAGACCAATTTTGTTTATACCATATGTGTTAGGTATTAGTCCAATTTTGATTTAATTACTTTTTGGGGTCTAGATGATGTAAAAATAACTTGAAAAAATTAACAGGAGCTGTCATCTTCATGATAGAGATGATAAAAAGATGTTACCTTCTATTGCAGTTATAATTCCAGAAAGCCTTATTTTTGATAAAAATATGTTACCTTCTATTGCAGTTATAATTCCAGAAAGCCTTATTTCTTAACATTTACGATTCAAATAATTTCTGAGAATGTCTTCTTCCCCCATTCCAATCCATTGATTATACTGCCCATAAAAAAAAAATAAATGCATAAATTATAGTAACTTATTGGTTATGGATACAATTAGATAGGAAAAAGTTGTGTTGAATAAGTTTATTTGTGAAGCCAATCACAAACTGACTTAACTGAATCTTAATGGAAATCCAAATTACATGATAAAGAAAAAAATGTGATAGTATTTTCAGCCTTGAACAATAGAAACAAGTGAAACAAATCATTCATCCACTATGGAGCAGCCATTTGTGAAATATGTAATTGATTATTCAAAAGCAAAACTATCTAGCTCATACTCTCAGCACAAGATGAAAGAAAACATCAAGGACTTTTGACAAAAAGGATAAGAAAATCAAGGATCTTCAACACATACAAGAAAGAGAAATGAAAGAAAGGGGGAGAAAAAAGTTGCAGGGAAAGGGAAAGGAACCCTAAGTCTTGTGGTTTGGGTTCTGAGATGAAAAAGCAGAAAGTACTTCTGCTCTTCCAGAATTATTTCTGCCATTATCCTGGGAGTATTCGTTATGGAAATACATTGTCATACATTAAAGAAATCAAAATGCACTTTTTTTAAATAAATATTTTCAATAGGTAAATGTCATGATTAATATCTATTAAGACAATATTACTAGTAATATTGTTCTTTATGGCAATAAAGAACAATAAGATAATTACAAGAACTATAAAGAACAATAAAGAACTATAAGACAAACAGAATAGCAAGACCTTTGTAAATGTCTCTTTTTGGATTACATTTATTAAAAACCTGACAAAAGACAAGACAACACTTAATAAACGTAATATTAAATAACTGTGGCTATTCAATACACTGTAACTCACCTCAGAAAGGTTTTGTATCCTGATTATGTCAATAATTCTCTCCTGCATTTGGCCCTTACACATTGTGATTGAAATGTAATGGTTGGCTGAAGAAAATAACTGCCTTTTCAAAAGAAATTCCTATACAATAGATACAGACATACATAAAAAAGACTGCAATGAAGATTGTAAAGATTCTATTCTTACTTTAATATAGATTTCATATTTGAAGTAGTTAAAAGTAACTATTATTTATAACAAAATTATTTAGTTTCAATAAACTGAAGTAATAAACAATCTTAAAAAGAATTAAAAGTTTAAATATGTATGCTAATAAGAAACCAAAGTATTTAATGCTGTTTTATCTATTTCTAATAATAATAGATAATAAACTTTGTACATAATATTCTGATATTAGAGGCATGTGGTTTTATTACCTGAATACTAAGGGCTAATATTGTACACAATGTAAATATTAGCTAGTTCCTTTTGGCTATATATTTTAGAATAAAATTTGTATAAGGTCAGAAGCTGCATTGTAAAACCACATTTAAGAAGTATTATTCTTCTTTTTCTGACCTCCACATAATATTAATTCAATATTGCACGTTGTTTTAATTGTCATTTTCAACATGTACACTTTTATGGATCTCTATTAAAAATATATATTGTGAGTTTGGAGTGAATTACTGTGTGAAATTCTTAAAGATGACAGCTGAAAATGTCTGTATACCAAGGAGATTATTCAAATTGCAAATTTACTTTTCCATTAACATTTTCTATTTTGGCATCTTAAAAGGAGTGGAAGTTGATTTCAGCAGAACATCCTGTGGGGAAATAAGTTCATTTTGCTAAAGTATCTTAATAATTACAATGACATCAAGGTTAATTGCTTAATCTGTACTGCCATAGTGCAGTCCTTTAGAAATCCCAACACAATCTGTTCTATAATTAGTGCCAGAATACCCATATATAGAACAAGCTGTAACCTAAATAAAGAATAATAATAATAATAATAATAATAAAAGTTATATAACTAATAAATAAACTTTATCAGGGTGTGCATCTCTTTGTATGTGCATATATACAAATAGACATATAAATGAAGAGAGAGGCGATATTTCAGAAAGCAGAGCTCTTACAGACATGGTATATTAAATCCTTGAGGAGATATAAACAGCTGATGTAGAAAATAACTTCAAGCACAATGATTTTTCTTCCTATTCTTTTTCCAGTTCCAGAATGTGATTGCTAGCCAATACAATCAGATTTGCATCAAGTTCCATTTCATAATGCAGTGCATCACAATAGATATTAGTCAAAATATGCTTAGCTCCTAAATAAGGTGAATAGAGTTTTGTCTCCCAAATGTATCAATTAAGCTATAGAAAATATTCTTCTTCCATATGAATACATTCAAGCTGAATGTATATATGCTTTGGTTTTTTTCTTCTAGACAGTTATTATTCAGGTCCTTTGTGTTTCTTCAAAATGTCAACAACTTGATTAACTCAGCTGAAAGTGCAAAATTTACAGGAATATCAAAGTTGTGCACAAACAACCTAGCGGTGTTCAAGTATTTATTTAAACCTAGCACTTAGGACCAGAATTGACTCCTGATTGTCATAGTACGTGTCATTATTTGGCATTTATTAGTTGCATGTGACACTTAAGTTAAAGTATTGTATTGTTCAGTATTCTACAATATCTGTACAATAAAAACATTGTATTGTACAGTATTGTATGATATGCCACTTCATCATATTACATTGAGTATCTCAAGTTAATAATGATGCTTAAGCTAACATGTAATAGCTTAACCTAAAATATAATTTCTATTCTCAATATTCCTTGCATGCACAAAGTGGGCTTTATTTGGTAGAAATATCAATGTTTCACTAAGTCAGTGAAAGTGCACTGATTCATAGTAACATCCTAGCTGCTACCTTCCTTTTCAGGAATTACAAAAAAAAGTTTACCAAGACCAACCATGTAAATCACCTTCCACAGAGATGATATTAGACTTGCCTGGGAAAAGAACACATCACATGAAATTTCTCTCAACTCAACAATATTATACTCAAAAAAAAAAAAAAAAGGGACTTTTTCACTCTATCATCACTCTCTTATTATTCTCTTCTTCATCTTTAAAAAATGGATGTGTTATTAATCTTGTTTCTGTCACTTCAGAGAACTAGCCAGTCCAACATCCAAAATTTTAGTCATGATATTATTATTTTTTTTTTCTTCATACTGAGTTTTTCCCATCTGGTATTCCTGTCCCATTTGATCGCATCCATTTCACTGCATCCATTTCACTGATTTTCATCTTTCTTGCTTTATATATTCCCAAATATTTATCCATTTTTGTATTTCTTTTGTGAAAACACTCTATTGTGTTTAGTATGCAGTAATTCTATTGTGCATTTTCTAAATAGGATCTCCTTTTGAATGCCGTAAACACACAGCAATTGTTTTATCTATGCTATTACCAGAAACTGATTAACTGTTTTGCTTGTCCCATGTTAGAAACAAGGTGGTCAAAGTTTATGAAGTAATTATGAAGATTCTTCTACTTTATCTTTGGACTTATTTTCAATAATATTGCCTAATACTGAGCTCACAGGTATGTATTACACTAGCACATTTTGTTAATGCATGATCCTGTGTAGTTTTATTCACTGTTCAAATTCTGAAGATATGCCATACTGAGGAACAATGCAGTGCCCCTGATAACTCAGAATAACATGATGGTTCCCTTCTGGCTCTCTGCTCCTCTTTGGAATCTGTGGGTTCATTTGCACATTACTGCTTCATATTAGTCATTAGTTCTTGCTGAATGCTCATTACATCCAAGATGGAAACTGTGAGTTACTCTGCATTACCTAATATGGTTTTCAAATAACTGGCATCTGGAGACAGAAACCACTAACTGGAACTGTAATAGTAAGCTGCAAAATTTATCTTATTTTCAGCACTGTTATAAAGAGAAGTCTTGAGGCATTTATTAAGTTTGTATCAACATAAAAAAGAAATTCTGTTTTTAATGACCTTTAAAAAAAAACTAGAGTTCTGCAAATTAGATCTATCCTATTTTTACAGAAATTGGGATAGTGAATCACAACCAACAGTAATCTCAAATATGCACTTCTAAAAAGTATAATGGAGCAAAGCATGTTCTATCATCCTTTATTTTGTTTTGTATGTCAGAATTGAAGCATACAGTCTGTACCCTTGAAAATATATACTTTGTACACATCTTCAGTTATACATTCCATTATTAATAGTAAGCCCATCACTCAAATGTTGATATTACTGTGACAAAGCCTGAAGATGGTTTTGATTCCTTAAGGTACTGCGACTTTTACTTTGAGGGTTTAAGGAGGAAAATTAACCCTAATTTTACAAAGGCAGAAATCTGTCCTTACTGTTCTGAAGTGCATGCTCTTCACACTATGATTATTAAAAAAGAAAAAGTCTCCAATGACACATGCTTTAAATTATGCTATATTTAAATTTCCAGCCTCTTTCCATCTAGGTATCTATTTTAGTAATTTTGAAGGCATATAACTACCTCATATAAATGTCGCAGGTACAGCTAAATACAGAAATGCTTATGCTAGCACTTTTCAACTTGGCAACTTTTAAAATAGTGATTGTTTTAAAGCATCAACTAAAATTGCTGTGCACCCAAAATAAAATTTTCCTACATTTTACTTAGTTGTTGCCTCTTATTCAGTGTTTAATGATCTCCAGGAAAACCGGAATCCACTCTCCCACATCTTTCAATAGTTTTCATTTGAATGGTTTCTCAGCTAACCATCACTTTAATTCTGAATGTTCATACTACACAGTGGGAATTTATGCAATTTACAGAGCATTTGCCATAGCAGTTTTGAGACTTTTGTTGAGAAATTTCATATGAATCTCATCCATCTCAGCAAAAAACTTTGTTCTCTCTTTTTTCAAAAGGCAGTTGCTAATCTGTTAAGATGTTTTTTTTTCCATTCAAACTGCAGTTAGTAACCTGCAATATTATCAAATAAAAAAACCTGAAATTTAGCACTGCAGACAGTCTGTATACTTGCATATAATTGCAGCATTCATTTTCATTTCCATGCAAGTCAAAACAGTAACAACTTGCAAAAGACTTGGAGTCTAAGTAATTGCCCTTAGCGTTTTAAAATAGATTTTTTTAATGTATTTGTAGTAAATAATATTATTTGCTTTCTATTTTCCTTTCTTTCTCACCCTGGATACCACTTAGAGAAGTTACTATAGCTTGTAAGATACCAACCCAACTGAAATGAGGCAGCACTAATAAGAAACCTACTTCTTAGCATTGCTGCTTACTTAATGTAATGTATCACTGTATCCTTTATTTTCAAAGTACATTGAGCCATTTGGTTTGTTGTCTCTTGCAAACCTTTTCAGGTTGTTTTTTTTTTTTTTCAAAAATATATACAGCAGAAGCTGAGGACTAATCTGAATTAGCTGATTTTAAAATTTTGCTAAGAAGCTGACTTTTAGTTCAGTTTTTCTAAGTTTTGTATAGAAGTGCTGTCAGGCAGGTAAGTTCTTTTGAACTGTGCAGGGTTGTGTGATTTTGGATCCTATAAAAAAACTGAGAAGAGAGATTTTTTTACTTACTTAAAAATACCAAACATAGCTAATAAGAGATTGATTACTCTATGTTTATAAATAATAGAAAGCCATATTCATATTTAACTAGTACTAAGCAATTTTATTTTTTTTCCCTAGCACTTTAATATACAACATTAAAGAAAGTGTTTACAATGCACCTCCTGTCATTTCACTGTGGAAGATATCTGCTGTTCAGCCTCAAAAGGTCACATAGACTTGGCTTCCTTGACTTAATCAATATGGACTGCATGTCTCTGCATCAGAATAAACAGCCACTGCTGCATCTTCTTTCTCCAGGTGAAGTACTGAGTTATTACCGATCTCCTCTTGTATCTGGGTCAGGTCTTTTCTTACATTCATAGTCACCGCACTGGGTGACCAGAATGACTGTAATGACAAGGAGAACACTGGAGCAATGTTAATGCAGTTGTATATGACTGATTGGACAACCTTGGTAAAAATTGATCTTCCTGTCACCCTTTTGAGTCCACTAATGTCATGTTTTATCAGAGACTTAAACTACTTGATAGACTTGTTCTCAGGTATTCCATTTTGATCTCAGAGGGAATAAAGGGTGGGGTGATAAACAAGGTCAATGGTTATTGAACTGAAATTAATTAAACGATGAATGGCCTTTCAACATAATCTTTATCATACAGTTATTTCAGCACTTTTCTGAAGGCCTCCTGCTCTGTGCAGGACCATGTTCAGTGGTCAGTGTTTGACCAGTCTCACAGTAAATGTTTTTACCTATGGTTGATTGGAATGTTCTTTAATTTATGCCTATTAACTTTTGGATTGCCACTGGGTGTGACTGAGAAGAGTCAGGCTCCATCTTCTTTACTCCCTTCTATCAGATATTTGTAGATATCTTCCTATCTCTCTTTCACTCATCATAGCCTGGGGTTTTGAGGGCTTTCCAGTAGGCTGGGGTTTGTTTTGTTTGATTAGTTAGTTTTGTTGTTTGTGGTTTGTTTTGTTTTTTTTTTCTGTTGGCTTTTTTTTGTGTCAGGAGTGTTGTTTTATCTTGGGGTTTGTGTGTGATTTTGGTGGGGTTTTGTTGTGTTTGTTTGTTTTACCTTTTTTTTTTTTTTCTCTTTCATGTAGATTGCTCATGTTTTAGAATGAAAGCTTCTTAAGTTGAAATAAAACCTGAGACTCCACTATAATTATTATTTAGTTCATTGCACTAGAGTTTTAAGAGTTTAAAAATCTTCAGTCTGTATTTCTGATGGATTTGGGAATGTATTTAAAAGAGACTGGCACTCTTAGTGTTCTGATAATTTAAAAAATTACCTTGACTGAATAGGGAACACCTTTCTTTAAAATAATGGTGAAAAGGAAAAACTATAATTTAGATCTTTTCAAACCAATCTCTGTATCTGTTAAATCATGTACAATGTCTTTTGGTGCAATTGTTTGTAATATGTACAACAGCACCTGCATAAATGAATGAAACTTTATCTTTCTAAGAAGTTTCTATAGATGTCAAGTAGTAAGAAAGATTAATGATACCTACACATGTATTTTTTCCTGTCATTATTTTAACTCCTCTAGGTCTGTAATAAGCCTCTAAATTTTTTACAGAATAATAAAAGAACGTTTCCTTTTTGCAGGACTGTTATTCATAGATCTGTTTATCCCATATTGTTTTCTTAATCAGATATATAATACACTTTTGCAAAAGCTAGTAGAGGCACAAAAGCATTTTTCACAGGGAGGAAAAGAAAGTTGATTTGTATGAAGTGGAGAATACCTAAAGTCAAAGCTATTGATAAAGGAAAAGGAGAGTGTGTAGCCTGAGATAAGAAACTTTTGGGGACCAAGTGTAGCATAACTGTTTTGTCTTAATTTGGTGCTGGAGCATTCTGGGAAAAAAAGGGGTCGTTAATACTCTGGAATATAAATAGACCTGCTCAAATAAATGACTATTTGGTCTGGGGGTGTTATTTATTGTGTTTATTCTGAGTTAAGTGAAAAATACAGTGTTATTCACTCTCTTGACAGTCTTGCAATCAACTCTACTACGTAAAAATAGATGGAATTTTGAAATTCGATTTTTTTTTCTAAAAAAATTCTTTGTTTACAGTTAATGACAAACAGGGTTTGTCACACTCACTAAAAAAATACCTGAGAGATTTAATGGCATGGATTAAACAGAAGGTCAGACTAGACTAGATGATTTACTTATGTCTGTTGGTATAACTTGAAATCCATTATAGTCACTGAGAAGCCAGAAGTATAAAAGTGAAGACAGACAAACGAGACAAAGCAAGAGTTTACAGTTTTGACTAAAAGTCTTTCTAGTAGAAGAAGCAGCATTCTAAAGCCTGTGATCATCCCAATATTAGGTATATACTCTCATATAGTTTCTCATCTTCCAGGTTCAAAGAGAGAGAAATAGGAGTCTCCTAAGTTGATTACTTACACTGAAATCACATTAATCACCTTGAAAGGGAAGTGTTTTGATTTGGTTTGGGCCTCTCTGTATTTTTGGTTTTCAATTTGGTTTCTAAATTTAACATTTTTTTTCTTGGAAAAATATTGGATAGTTAGGTCAAGCACAGGGGACGTTTAGAACTTTATTTTAAGGGAGCTGCAATTTATTTTTGGAAATCTGGTCCTTAGAATTCTGTATGAGACAGTCTCAAATGACTGCAGAAATAATAAATGGAGGAAAGAGTATATATAGCTAAGCAATTCAGTGCTAACAAAAGAGAAACCAATCCAAGTTTTAGTCAGAAGACTATGATGTTTATAAAATTATAAAGGATCATAGAATCATAGAATAGTTAGGGTTGGAAAGGACCTTAAGATCATCAAGTTCCAACCCCCCTGCCATGGGCAGGGACACCTCGCTCTAAACCATATTACCCAAGGCCTCGTCCAACCTAGCCTTGAACACTGCCAGGGATGAAGCATTCACAGCCTCCCTGGACAACCTATTCCAGTGCCTCACCACCCTAACAGAAAGAATTTCCTCCTTATATCCAATCATTTAAAGGCAAAGTAAAAATGAAATTATAGAAAATAAATTGCCAAATTATAAGTTCAGAATACATTATTATGTTTCTCACAGCAGAATTATAGTTGTATCATTTGTTCAGTTATATTTAAGGTTGCAGCAGCACAAAAATTATAAACATTTAGAGGGTTTATAACTTGGCAGTAAAAAAATTACTTAGGAATGAAAATCAACACATTAAATGTCAACTGTAGAACATCTTATTTTACAGTTCTTCCTTTTATAGCTGTTTCTTAACAAAGGGGAGTGTAAGACTAAAAAGGAGGAATACACTAATTAGGCCAGAGTTACAGTATTTTGGTACTACTGCTAAAAATAAGAGTGGGTGCCTTACCCCTTTCTTCCTAAAATCACAGTATCACAGTATGCTAGAGATTTGAAGGGACCTCAAAACATCATCTAGTCCAATCCCCCTGCCAGAGCAGGAACACCTAGATAAGGTTACACAAGAACGTGTCCAGGTGGGTTTTGAATGTCTTCAGAGAAGGAGACTCCACAACCTCCCTGGGCAGCCTGTTCCAGTGTTCTCTCACCCTCACTGAGAAGAAGTTTCTTCTCAAGTTTAAGTGGAACCTCTTGTGTTCCAGTTTGCACCCATTGCCCCTTGTCCTATCATTGTTTGCCACTGACAAGAGCCTGGCTCCATCCTCGTGACACTCCCCCTTTATATATTTATATACACTAATAAGGTCACCCCTCAGTCTCCTCCAAACTATAGAGACCCAGCTCCCTCAGTCTTTCCTCATAAGGGAGATGCTCCACTCCCTTAATCATCTTAGTTGCCCTGCGCTGGACTCTCTCCAGCAGGTCCCTGTCCTTCTTAAACTGAGGGGCCCAGAACTGGACACAATATTCCAGATGAGGTCTCACCAGGGCAGAGTAGAGGGGAAGGAGGACCTCTCTCGACCTACTAACCACCCCCCTTCTAATACAACCCAGGATGCCATTGGCCTTCTTGGCCACAAGGGCACAGTGTCGGCTCATGGTCATCCTGTCGTCCACTAGGACCCCCAGGTCCCTCTCCCCTACACTGCTCTCTAACAGGTCGTTCCCCAACCTATACTGGAACCTGGGGTTGTTCCTGCCCAGATGCAGGACTCTACACTTTCCCTTGTTATATTTCATCAAGTTATTCCCCGCCCAACTCTCCAGCCTGTCCAGGTCTCGCTGGATGGCAGCACAGCCTTCTGGCGTGTCAGCCACTCCTCCCAGCTTAGTGTCATCAGCAAACTTGCTGATAGTACACTCAATTCCCTCATTTAAATCATTGATGAATATATTAAATAATACTGGTCCCAGTACCGACCCTTGAGGCACTCCACTAGATACAGGCCTCCAACTAGACTCCTCCCCATAGACTACAACTCTCCGGCTTCTCTCCTTCAGCCAGTTCACAGTCCACCTCACTACCCGATCATCCAGACCACACTTCCTCAATTTAGCTGTGAGGATGCTGTGGGAGACTGTGTCAAATGCTTTGCTGAAGTCAAGGTAGACCACATCCACCACTCTGCCATCATCCATCCACCATGTTATTTCCTCATAAAAGGCTATGAGATTGGTCAAGCACGACTTCCCTTGGTGAAGCCATGTTGACTGCCCCTCATAACCCTCTTATCCTTGATATGTCTTAAGATGACACCAAGGATAAGGTGTTCCATCACTTTCCAAGGGATGGAGGTGAGGCTGACTGGTCTATAGTTACTCGGGTCCTCCTTCTTGCCCTTTTTGAAGACTGGAGTGACATTTGCTTTCCTCCAGTCCTCAGGCACCTCTCCCGTTTCCCAAGACTTAGTAAAGATGATGGAGAGTGGTCTAGCAATGACCTCCGCCAGTTCCCTCAGCACCCGCGGGTGCATCCCATCTGGACCCATGGATTTATGGATTATGGATTTATCAGAACAAGTATTCCCTAACAGGAATGTTAAAATGTGGTACATAGCATAAAAAGTTCCTGTTTGTTCATTACTGGAAAACGGCAAAAATAGATGCCCTGCATGTTTTCACTATATTTGAAAAGAAAGGATCCTTCCCCCTAATACCCACATTTTTTGTTTATTTCGTGGTGGTGGTGGTGTTTGGTTTTTTGTAATAAACATGGTTTTGATACTTCAAGTTATTCCCTAGTCAAGTTTTCCTTCATATTTCCTATTCATTGTTTAACTTCTTCCTCAAAAATTTACGCCAATTTCATTTCAGTTCTAGAAGGTTTCTTTAGTTGTTTTATGTGATTTTTTCCTTTTGTTTTATTACTTCCCACACTAATAAAAATACAAATGATTTTCATATATACATCTATAAAAATATGTATATAAAAAACAAAGTACCAGTTTTCAGCTAGCTTTGTTTGAGATTCTATAAAGAGACCCTGTAGAAGTTTCACAGAAGCAGACTCAAAAGCAAGGTTTGCTTTCAGTTTTTCAGAAAGTTGAACTCAAGTCCACAATTCAAAGAACTGCTAAAGAAGTTAACCCTGGTTTCCAGCAGTTTCAGTCTACAAAGAAATATGTTTGATGCAGACTGATAGTAATTTGCATACTTACTCAGTGGTACTTATCAAGCAAAGTTCATTTATTTTTTCAAGTACAGAATTTATTTCTTTAGGGGTCTGCAGTTATGTTCAAAGTAAAAAGTACATTTAAATAATTATATAACTGAAATACTTTAATTGTTTAGAAAACTGATGTTCTTTTTGACATTTTGGTGTTCTCAATATTTCTTTTCATTTTTAACACAGCACTGCCTAGTCCACCACAAAACCATGTCCCTAAGCACCACAGCTACACGTCTTTTAAATACCTCAAGGGATCGTAACTCAGCTACTTCCATGGGCAGCCTTTTCTAATGCTTGACATGCTCTTCATTGAAGAAAGTTTTCCTAATATCCAGACTAAAGCTCCTCTGGTGCAACTTGATGCTGTTTCCCTCTGTCCTATACCTTGTTGCTTGGGAAAAAAGACTGACACCATTTCACTCAACCTTCTTTCAGGTAGCTGTAAAGAGGCATAAAGTCTCCCCTGAACTTTGTTTTCTCTAGGATAAACAACCCCAGTTCCCTCACCTGTTCCTCATAACATATGCTCTAGCCCAGCTTGTTGCTCCTCAATACCATCATACAGCTCCTCAATGTCTTTCCTTCAGGGAGGGGCTCAAAATAGAACATAGAATTTGTGATATACGTAGTGGGGATCAGTGTACCTGATCAGGATACAGTGCCGAGTAGAAGGGGACAATCACTTCCCTATTCTTGCTGGCTACACTATTCCTGATACAGGCAGGATGCAATTTGTCTTCTTGGCCACCTGGGCACAAGCTGGCTTACGTTCAGCTGCTGTCAGCCAATATACCCAGGTCCTTTTCTACCAGGCAGCTTTCCATTCACTCATCCCCAAGCCTGTAACATTGCATGGGGTTGCTGTGACTCAAGTGTAGGACCCAGCAATTTTCCTTATTGAACCTCATATCACTTGCCGCAGCCCATCAATCCAGCCTGTCCAAATCCCTGTGTAGAGCCTTCGTACTCTCTAGCAGGTCGATATTTCTTCCCAACTTGATGTCATCAAAAACATACTGAGGGTTCACTTGATCCTCTCATCCAGATCATTGACAAAATTATTAAACAGAACAGGTACCAGAACTCAGCCCTGGGAAACACCACTTGTGACTGACTGCTAACTGGGTTCAGCTCCATTCACCACCATTCTTTTGGTTTGGCCATCCAGCCAGTTTTTTATCCAGTAAAGTGTAAACCTGTGCAAGCTGTGATCAGTCAGTTTCTTCAGGACAATGCTATAAATATATGGTGGAAGCAATGACACTTAGGATAAAGTAAGAACTGTTGAAAGAACTGTTACTATTACAGATCCCACTAAAGAATATCCTAGATAAAAGCAAACAAACAAACAAACAAAAAAGAACCAGCACCAACCCTAAAAGTCATAATACAGCCACAAAAAAAAAAAAAAGTAAAAGGAGAAAAAAAGAAAAGGTAAAAGAAGATTGCAAGAAATAAATACCAATATAAAATACAACAAATTCTGTAATGTTATGCAAAACAATCTCTAAAACTGTGCTGTATTATGCAAACCAATATTGGTGCAACCAGTATTAGAAAACATTGAGGTATTATAACACAGTTTGAAGAGCAACCTTATGATGTGCCTTAGAAAGAATGGTTTTGTATAGATATAAGAAATCCCAAATACCATGGGTATGCAATATTGTGTATTCTAAACATTTTTACTGTCTTAGGAGCTCATCCTCATTCTGTCAAGTTAGTGCTGGAAAGTGGCCCAACAGTCTCTATACTGTCATAAATCTATTTACCTAAAATGCTTTAGAGGTTTGCTATGTACTAAACCTAAATTAAATCCAGAGAGCAACTGAGGAACAAAATTTGTTTGCAAGTAAATATGACTTCTGTTTCCTATTGAACACCTGCTGGATTCTATATTGTGCACAGTGATATTCATGTACTAAACAAAAAATGATTTGCTGCTGTGCTCATGCAGATAGCAAACCATTTCAAAACCACCAAACACTGTTATCCTATTTCTGCCTTTAAAAAGTAAGAGTGTCAATGGAAAAAGTATGTTTGAGAAAAACATTTGCTGGGAAGCTTAAAAATCAACATAATGTAAAATCATAGAATCATAGAATAGTTAGGGTTGGAAAGGACTTTAAGATCATCTAATTCCACCCCCTGGCTATGGGCAGGGACACTTCACGCTAAACTATGTCACCCAAGGCTCTGTCCAACCCAGCTATGAACACTGCCAGGGATGGAGCATTTACAGCTTAACTTGGCAACCCATTCCAGTGCCTCACCACCCTTGCAGTAAAAAACTTCTTCCTTATATCTAATCTAAACTTCCCCTGTTTAAGTTTTAACCCATTACCCCTTGTCCTATCACTACAGTCCTTAATGAAGAGTCCATCCCCAGCATCCTTATAGGCCCCCTTCAGATACTGGAAGGCTGCTATGAGGTCTCCACAGAGCCTTCTCTTCTCCAGGCTGAAGACCCTCAACTTTCTCAGCCTGTCTTCACACACTTGCCATTTTAAGTGAAAGTTGTTGTATTGCAAAGGCTTAAAATGTACTTCTAAGACAGTAATGAAGAAATTGAATGTTCCCACTTTATCAGTGAGATTAAAGGATTGTATCAGCTTTTAGATACTGCTGTGTTTACAGCCATCCATTTCCACTAACTGAGTAATTATTTGCAATACCTTATTTGTGAAGTAAAACTTTTTTTTTTCTTTATTTTTAGGGTCCTTGACACCAAAGAGTGTTACTAAGTATGACGCAGATTTCAAAACATTTATATGTTGGTCTCCTCCACTTTAAATATGATTATACAGACCTGTATCAAGATCTAGCATTTTTGAAATAATGTTTGACATCCTCAGTAACAAGCCTGGAATACAATGGTGTCTTGATGCTGTAATTGAGAATATTTTGGAAGTTCATGAAATAATACTGTCTATATTACCGTATCAACACATTAGGGCTGAAACTGAACTTGGCCAAATATCATTTAAGATCATCTCTTCTTCAGTGTCCAATTTTTCAAGCAGATCTATGATATCAACCATTCTATTCTGTATGATACAGTTATAAAAAAAACCCTGTTTTGACACATAATATATTATTCTATTGATATTTCCTCAGGAATATGGTACCATTGTAGAACTAATGAATACAGTACCTTATATAGCTTGAACTTTGTCCTGGGAAGCTGCTGCTTTGTTATGAAAACAAAGCCCCCCAACACCCTACAAATAGCTCAGAATTTATACTTTCTAAGTCATTATGATTATTAATGTCTTAGATTGATAAGCCTTTCTTCCTCCCCCGCTCCCAGAGGTATGGGGAAGAGAATCGAAAGAATATAACTGCCATGGGTTGAGATAAGAACAGTCCAGTAACTAAGGTATAACACAAACCACTACTGCTGCCACCAATAATAATAATGATAAGGAAATAACAAGGGAAGAGAATACAACCGCTCACCATCCGCTGACCAATACTCAGCCCAACCCGAGCACTGATCTGAGCCTTCTGGGTAACTGCCCCCAGTTTATATACTGGGCATGATATGCTATGGTATGTAATACCTCTTTGGCTAGTTTGGGCCGGGTGTCCTGTTTCTGCTTTCTCCCGGCTTCCCCTCCTCCCTGGCAGAGCGTGAGACTGAGAAAGTCCTTGGTCAGGGTAAACATTACTGAGCAACAACTAAAAACATCAGTACTATCACCGTGGCTCCCTGATCAAAGTCAAAAACACAGCACTGCACCAGCTACCAAGAAGGAGACAAATAACTGCTACTGCTGAACCTAGGACATTTAGAATTGCATTAAATGCTGAGAATACTACATTTTCTCAAAAACATTTATAGAAGGTGATAAAAAGTGTAAGCTTACAAGGAGGCACATGGTAGCTTATTGATTCTAAAAAAAAAAAATAAAACTACACAATTTTTGGTCTAGGAATTCAAATACATTTTGATGGCAAAAACTGTAAATAAGAAAAAAGAGTCATATCAGCAAAACAGCAGACTTGGGCATGGCGTGGTTCTTATTTTGTATTTGCTTCTCAGCAGTGAAAAAGAAACATTTTGGTCATCTATCTGTAGTAGTGTGCTTTACCTACTTCTTAGTCTGACAAATATCCTACTGTGTGTAAACAGCCTTCTGTACAGACTAGAGACTACATTTTAAAAAGCAGAAAGATACAATGGCAGTTATTTAATACACTTCACTTTTTTTTTTCTGTTTCTCTTCAGCCTTTCTAAATGCTTGCTAACTCTCTCAATCTTGTGGCTATGTAAACATCTCAGAAAATAAAATGACAAATGTGGATTTCCCAGCCACGCTGTGCAACTGGTGGAATAGTAATTATGTCCATACTGATTAACCTAGCCTAAGTAGAATGCCTTACATGACTAATTCCATAAGCTATTACTGTGTCTTTATTACTCCAGAACTGTATGCTCCAGGGTCTTATCTTATCCTTTGCACAAAAAGATGTCAAGAAAGACTACTGAAGAAAAGGTACTGAGTTATTGTCAATCTCTATTTACTTACCCTACTTATGCATTGCAGATAGGGAAGGTTCCATTTCCTTTCCAGTGCAAGCACACATTCAAGCTGTAAGAACAGTTGGTACTTTCTGTGGAGGCAGACTTCTCTAAAATATAGTTTTAAGAGCAGAGTCTGAGACCTTAAATGCTGCCCTTAGCAAATCCACGTTAAGTCATCATCAGCTTTCTACCCTGCTGTGTTATTTCAATAATCTGCAACTCCAGTAAAACTGATCTTGCATTTGTACTGTGAAGGGAGTCTGAAGTAGTAGAGCTATCTCAGCAGGTAGTTTACTGTGTGCCAAAGGTATCTTTCTCTGGAAACTGCTAACAGGTATTTCTTGTTTCATAAGATTATTTTAAAACTGAAATAAACTATCCTTTCTTTTTTCTTTTTTTTTTTTTTTTTTGTTTAAGCCATATTGCTGCTTTGCAAAAGAAATAGCAGATTGTATTTTTCACACGGAATGCGTTCTTAAGGACAATACGTTATGCTCAGGTTCTACAGGACTGCACACAGTGAGAGTGTAAAAAATATTTTGATGGATGATTCATCTGTGTGTTAATAATGGTGTTGATTAAGTGGGTCTATTGGTATATAAAATAATATGCAAATCTTGCAAATTGAAACGTGTTCTTCAGTCTTTAAGTCCTTGTGAATATGTTTTGATAGTCTGCAGATGGAGCAAATACGACTTTGTTGTATTCAGTTAGAAAATTACTTTTGTCTTCACTAACGAGATTGCTTCCTCAAGTGACATTTTAGCAAAACATCACTGAACAGAATAGGTTTGTAGAAAAATTATGCCAAGAACCTTCAGCCTGGCTTTGGAGATTTCAGATATTCTTATATTGACATGTTTTTAGCATTTCTTCGAGGAAAAATAAAATTTTCTACACAGTAATTGCCTCACATTAAGTTAAAAATTTGATATGTTTTAAAAAGACTACAATTTAGAGATTTCGTAATATTAAGATTTTCTGCTCCATCCTTCTTTCGTTCAAGGAGATAAAGCTACACCTACATTATTGTTTGACAAACAGGCTTGAGGCCTACCAAAGCAAGTGACTTTATGATCCCTTCCATGTACCATTTTCCATTTGTACTGCTATTTGCTTGTCTAGTGAGACTCATGCTAATATATCCACACTGTGGGGACATTCATGTTACACAGTTTGTCCAAGTCAGGACTTGAACACCATGACCTATTTTGCTCCTAATTTATTGAAATACCAATTTTGACTTCTTGATTCTGGGTTTAAAAATCCCATGCTCCAGAGGAACTTCAGCTGCAGGAAAAATGTGTCTTATATTTTATGGAGTTAGTCTGGGCTAACATACACCTAGTTTACCTAAACTTCCTTACTCTTGGATTCTTACAGACTCTTTCCACTGTGAACTTTCACCCTGGCTTGCAAGGACATTTACTTTAGACAACATATAATTCTCAGCTTTACCTATACTCACACTTTTTTCACAAAAAAAAAAAAATGCCAAAGGACAGTACATCTAACATTTATCCGAGAAAATTTACATAGCATAAAAAGGTTAAGAGAATATGAATACTCAGAATCTGCACTGAAATTATGGGGTTTTAGAAATCCCTTTTAGTAAACAATGAAAAAAAGTAGTAAGTTCAGAATCTACTGATCCTACCACTGCATACCAACCACACTAGGTATAAATGAGCAAGAATGTGAAGAATTCAAAAGGGCTCATCCTGAAATGGTATGATCTTTCACATGAAGTTATGAACCAAAACATTTTAGAGTTCAGCCTGTATTTAAAACAAATGGCCACACAACTTTGAGAAGCCAAATCCTTCAAATAGTTTTGTGTTAGTAAATACATAAATAAATACACTAAAGTAAATCCTAAAGCCTTAAGTATCCCATACTTAGGCATAAATTGTAGTTGTCATTAAGATTTCATCCACAACTCACAGTCATGCAATTTTTAACTATATGAAAAGAACTGCACCAGCATTAACTACTTATGTGGAAGATGCTAAAAATGTTTACTCATCATCTTTTTTTCCCATTATTGGACCTAATGTCATTTTTCTCCTTAGTAGCTGGTGCAATGCTGTGGTTTTGACTTTCAGCCTGGGAACAATGCCTATAACACTGATGTTTTTAGTTGCTGCTCAAATGTTTAGACTGACCAAGGACTTCCTGAGCCTCATGCTCTGCCAGGGAGGAGGGGAAGCAGGGAGGAAGCAGAGACAGGACACCTGACCCAAAATGACTAAAGAAGTATTACATACCACAGAACGTCATGCCCAGGATGTAACTGAGAGTTACCCGGAAGGGCTAGTTTACTGCAGGGTTAGGGGAGGTATCAGTTGGTGCTCAGTCGGGGGGGGTGGGGTAAGTTATCGGTTGGCGGGTGGTGAGGTGTTGTATTCTCTTCCCTTGTTATTTCCTTTATCACTATTATTGGTGGCAGGAGTAGTGGTTTGTGCTATACCTTAGTTACTAAACTGTTCTTATCTCAACCCGTGGAAGTTGCACTCCTTTCGATTCCCCTCTCTGTCCCTCCAGGAGTAGAGGGAGGGATAGAAAAGGTGGGAGTGAGAGAGCGACTGTGTGATTTATGGATGACTGGGTTTAAACTATGACAGATATTTATATGCTACCTAATTGTTTTATAACATTAGGCAGAGAATAAGTTTATTCCATAATTTCTTAGCTGGATTCCAAGTGAATATATAACCATAGACATCTGTAAGCATACAGACCCTCCAAGTGTGAAGAATGTTACTTTAATGTTATAAATGAAGGAAAGTTTATCTGTCTTAACAGAAGTCAACTTCTAACTCTAAATGAGGAGGGAAAATACAGGTGAGAAAGTAAATGTTTCTTCCTTCTGCTTTGGTAAAAAGAAGGGTTTATACTTTAAACATAAGCCAAAATATTTGAAACTAAATGAAGAACAAGCAGTAAGAACATGCTTTGTACCTAAAAAGCAAAAGGCATAATAAAATGTTAATTTGCTGCAACTCATATTGGTTATTTCTTCTTTCTTTGTTTAATATTTATAATTTAATCTTCATACCATACAAAGGGCTGTGTTAATATGGCAATGCTTGCAGGTTATTTCATGTATGAATTATAAAACCTTCATGCTCTGATGGAGCTGAATCTGATATAAAAATATGAATTTTAAATAACAAAGTTAGTGGAAAAGAAAACAATTATGTAGGCCAATTAAAAAAATAATACCCTCCAAAAGAAAGTGTTATGCCTTCTTTGTGCCCACAATTCTGATTACAAATATTATTATTAGAGCTGGGAATTACAAATGTTACTGTGTACTAATATTGATAACTTCAAGGTACAATATTTTAACTATATTTATTGTTACTCTGTTCATGCTTATTTTAACATTATTTTGCTTAATAATATAAGGGAAATGATAAAGAGTTTATATGAACCTGATATGATTTTAAGGATTATGTTATACTGAATAATGGCAAAATTTTTACGACATATTACTTATTTCACTCTAGCTATTCCACTGAGGCAGCCACTGTGTAAACATATGAAACAGGCACTATTTGGTCCAAAGGCCTTAAAGATTAAATTTTTTAAAATATCTAGGAATTAAAGGTGCTTCACTGTTTGAGTATCTCATCCTCTTAAGGGCATTGGAGAGATCAACATCTTTCTGAAAAGCAGCCTCTTTAAGATGCCTCAAGTAGCTTCTTTTAAACTGATGACATGCATGTTAGTCACTTTTGAAATTTAAATCACCCTTGGCAGTTTTCCTATCTTTTCCTGATAACACATTATTATTTGGTGATAGTTATGAACTAATACTGCTCTTGCAAATCTTAATGGATTTGGGTATAGCTCATTTCTGGATATTTTAAACACAGACTTCATCTTTATATAAGCTATCAAACTTCACTATTCCTGCTTCACATTAAATCATTAAATATTCCATAAATAGCGGTGATAGAATTACACAAATAAAAGTGGTAGAACTTTAGTAAGGTAGAAAATTATGATTTAACTTCTAATTTCTTCCCAAAAATCTCAATTTCTCTATCAGTAAAATGAAGATAATTATATTTCCTTACCTCACATAGGGTGGTGAGGCTTTATTCAAGTTTGTGAAGAGCTTTAATATCCTCAGGTGGAATAAATTAGGGAAATGAACATACGTTCTTTGCCAATCTGTAAACAGACATTTAAAAGCCTTTAATGAGTATCATTCTTTAGAAATGGGATCTTCCCATAATTCCTTGCAAGCTGCCACTCAGCAGTAAATTTAGACCATTAATTTGTGTTATTAAACTAATATAATCTGTTTCAAATAATCTGTTTTCAGCAAACACCATAATAAGATAGGAAGCTTAACATTAAGGAAAGTGGAGTAAGATGCTGCTGCTATAAGGTGTTGAAGCACAGTCATGGACAGTTATTTTGATATAGGGCTGTACTGCAAACACAGTATTGCTGCCGCAAACACCAGTTCTGTCTTGTGCTTGGCTCCTTGTTTACCTATTTCCTTGGCAATTGTGAGGAGCCCTGATTTTTTGCTGATGCTGATGGCTGATCTTTCGATGTGTTACGTGTATATCTATGTGTTTGTGAGAAGCTTCCCATTGCCCTTCATTTTTTGTAATCACTCTTGATATCAAGGCCAGGCATCATGCTAGTGAAAATATTATAGGAAATGTGTGAAAGATGAAGTGGCCTTGTATGCATTTACACAGCTTTCACTCTTCTGTATCAGTATCAACTGTTATGTACAGAGAATTAGAAGATAAAGCTTCCCTCCCTAAAAGTGGTGTAATAATCATGTGCCACAGTTCTTTGATGTTTTACCAAACAATAAGACATTGTCAGGGCTCTGTACTCTGACAAGAATGAGTCAATAGAACATATTTGAAATATCATAGTATCATATAATGGTTAGGGTTGGAAAGGACCTTAAGATCATCTACCTTATACTTCATTATTGAATGAAGAATGCTAAAAAAATGTTTTAAGATCATTTTCAAGATTAAGGCAAGGCTCAAAAGGCAGACTTCCGCCAGAATAAACTCTACAAGAGTTAGGAACTTCTGGTTTTGCAAGTATAATTTCGAAATCTGATTGTTCTTTAAATTCGTCACGTAAGTCTCCATTTTATTGTATACAGATTGTCATATGCTGACAGCTGGTGTCTGAACCTATCTGAAATCCGCTCTAATTGGACACTTCCTTTCTGTTGGAGACTATAACAAAGCACGGCACTGAAATATATATTTTCCATTGCTCTCCAGTGATACTATTGGAGTATTTATGCAACAGATCAGTCTTCATGTACACTGTGTTGCCACTAAAGTAAGTGAACATATTATCTTAATTGCGGGTAGAATATAAGAAATAGAGTAATAGTAGGAATGAAGATGCTAATCAATGAATAAGGGGAAAAAATAAGCAAATTATCCTGGCTATTTCTGCATAATTTACAAAAGTGACTAAGAATGTTTGTTTCCCCTCTCTGCCTCCACCACCCGTTCCCCACCCCTGATTTTATTTTCAATGCTGTCCAACTTAAATTTTTTTTCTCATGTTCCTCTGTAAAAGCTTATGTCTGCCATGGATTTTACAGCACAGACTGAGAAAAGAAAAATTATTTCTGAGAATCACAGAAGCCAATGAAGTAGCTTTACCCTGCAGGGTTCTAGAAGCTCTTAATTTAAACTGTGAATCATTTTGCCACAACCAAAAGACAGAGACTCCTAAAGTGGCATCCTTTGGGGCTAATACTGTCTTTAGTTCTGCACTATATAATTCAGACATTTGGAACATGCTAAGCATGTGAATTGCTGATGGTGGCCACTTCACTTAAAACAGTTGTTGATTATTCATTCAGACAAAAGGAAACATGCTTTTCTACCTTAAAGTCTTGATTTTAATAATAGATTCCCCCTTAAACATGATGAAATCTGATGCTCTAAATTACCATAGTCTGGATTTTGACTGGATTTGAGTTTTCCTCTACTTTTACCCCACTGTTTGGAAAGGTAAATTGGAAGTCAATGTTGCAAATATAAATTCCAAGTGACTTCAGAAAGAAAAATTGATATCCCTAAATCTCTTTAGAGGAATAATTGATAGGAATCTGTCTTATGAAATGAGTTTTACCCTTTTCACACACACTTTGGACATAAAAATCGTAAACTGTAGTACCTGGAAAAGTGTTATGTATAGCTGATAACACGAGGTGAGTGACTGTTAATAATGAGTTAAATAAGGCCAGTGCAGAAGGTGATGAGAGAATGACCTCACATCATGCTATCCTTCAGTAAGAGACTAATGCTTCTTAAAATGTGCAAGGGTAGCAAGATCAATGCTTGCCAAATAGGGGAATTCAGGCTTTCTCAGGCTACTGGGCAGATATGTATCAGGATTCATTCTCACATTTGTGTTAGAACTAAAGTCCGTTTTTCAACCACATCAAGGCTGCAGATGATAGTATGAAGATTTAATATTCAATCTAGTATGTTTCTAGCCTTCCATAAAAAGTGAATTTAATAATCATGAAATGAATTTTTAATTTTCAATTTTAATTTTTATAAACCCTTAACTAAATAAAGCTTATTTTAAAATTAAATTATCTGAATCTACATGTCAATGTGTGCCTGTCAAAGTTTTTAAGCTCTCCTATATCCCCGAAAGTCACAATCTCAGTATTCCTTCCCTTAAGGTTATGGCTGAAAAGCTAGTGGAAAAACAGAAAATTTAAATGTGTGAGAAGATTCTACATGAGAATAAAATCTGTTGGAAAAAAATAAGCTTGGTTTAATTACCTTTTTCTATTAGCCTGATGAACACACATCCAAGTCCATTTTTAAATACATTTGATGATGGGATGGTTTTTATTTTCTCAAAAAACAAACAGACAAACAAAAAACCCAAAAAACCAAAACGCCCAGTTGAATAATATTAGGAAATTTAAAAATCCAAAATTCATATAAAACCAAAGCTTAATGAATAATATCTGTAAACAAATGTCATTGCCATAGGATATGTAAGTAAAAAACAACAGTGTTTTTTCGCTTAGTTCTTAGGCCCATAAAAAATATTTTACTAAATATATGCTCTGTCTGTAGGGGTAGTAAATTTAGACTACACATTTCACAAACTAATTTTTCTGTTCCATAAAACAGGAAGATTTTATTTTACTTTTCCTACAAAAGGTATTGCAGGTATGATAAGTTTGTTGGGGTTTTTTAATTTAGTTACAGTCACTGCCAAAAAATAACACATAATGGCATTACCGTGTCAAAATCTTTAGTAAGCATTGACATATATTAATGTTATTATTTATTTAAGAACAAGCAGCTGCATCAAAAAAAAAGGTGTTGACATTAATTACTGAAATATTTGTAACAGGTTTATGAAAAGCTCTCTTAGGTAAGTTTTTATGTCTTAAATATACTATATTTCATGAAAGAAATCACTTGACAGGGCTGTTTTGAATTTTCATGTTTCCCAATGACTAAAAATAACATAAATAGTGAAAGCAATTTTTCCTAGGATAGGCAGATTCTTATGTCACATTTGTAAGAAAATGGCTTTCCATAACTAATTTATTTAGTCAGTTCATTTAAGGAGAACTTCTTTTGGAAAGATTAACACTGATACCCAGTAATGAAATGCATTTTTATTGTATATCACCACACACTGTAGTGCACATTTAAGCAAACATTCTGTAAGGTATCATGAAGTTACAGTTAAAATTAGGCAATAGTTAGCAAACATACTTATAATGAAGCTAGTCGTGTATGACTCCACAACTTAAGACATGATAAAAGCCTTCACTTGTTACAAGAGTCTTTAATTCCCATTTTGTATTTTCACTATCTTTATATGGAGTCCTTATTAAGGAAAATTTTGCAATCCAAAAATTATCTGTGCCCTTTTACCTAAATATGATTTTGCAAATAATTAAAATATTTGTAATAACGAAACTGTCTCCCCTGTGGAATATACTGTCTTATAACTTGACATCCGACTCCCATAATGGTTGAGTGAAGGGTCTCGCAAGTTTGTCTTTTCTCCAGATTTCCCCATGGGTCTCAGGGGCTTGTACCTCTGATGACAAATTTTACCAGTAAAGACCAATATGAATGAACAGGTCAAGATATTTAATTACTTCAGTGGGGCTCCTCTGACCCGTTCAGCATTGGGTACACATTTTCCACTGCCCTTCACAACCCTTGCCAGATTCAGGTTCAGGTGAGCTTTAGCCTTCTAAACCTCAAGCCCCCATGTGCAGACTGTGTCTATATTCCTCCTGTTTCCATGTTGTGCTTTAGGTTTTTTTTTTAATTAAGTTTCAATTTAGTGGGGATGCCTTTTTTCATCAGTGCAGACCTCCCATCATCTTTTTTTGATAACCTACTCATCATGATGGACCATTCTTGATCTTGATGAAGGTGAATCTAAACACACACCCACACACACCCAACCCCTCCACTCCCAAGCCCTAATCAAATTGAATTCTTGTAAGCAGGTTCCTGATAGGCTAAAGTCTTCTCTGGAAGTCCAGGGCTGTGGTCCTGCTATTTACCTGTTTTCCTTTCTCTCAGAATTCTGAACTCTGGACTTTTGAAAATGCAGGCTTTTAGAGAACTTCCAGTAGACCTCTGTAACACCAGAGATGAGACAGTTTGCTGATCTCCTACAACTTCTTCATTTGACAGTACAGGTAGTCCACCAGTGTGACCACCAGTTTCAGACAAATATTCCTCCCTGCCCCATTAAGAGGCCACAGGCACTACGTACAGCTCTAGTGCTGTGTCCTCCCTAAGGAACTTCATCTGGGACAAAGCCTCTGATGACATAGAGACAGCTGCTCCTGTACAACACCATATCACAGCACTGAATACACACACACTACCCTCAGCAGAACTCCTGACCCCTTTCTGCATAGAAGGCTATCTGATCTCTGTTAGATGACACCATGAGATGTAATCAAGACCAGCCCTTCCACGTGCTGCAAGGTTGCCTGACCATTCCTCACCAGGAGTCAGCTGAGATGAAAGCTGGTTAAGGACATCTCATAGAGCTTGTTAGAAGCTGCTAGATAGATCTTGGCAGTCACAGCCCCCGATGGTAATCCTTCCTTGTCAACAGCAGACACCTTCAGGTTCTTCAGAGACCTCCCACAAGTCCTCAAGTGATCTTGGAGAAAGTTCCCAGGAGATCTAGAAGATTACAAAACAGAGCACAGGAACTACTACAGCAACGGCAGCATCTGCTGAATTAAATTCCTTAATTGCCTTAAATTTAGTATAAGGGTATATAATAATCATAGAGATAATAACTCAAAGAGAAAAGATATGATTCCTGGTATGGACTGCAGAGAAGTGTCATTATTTTTAGAGAAAGGCGATAGAAATTTAGCTGGTATTTTACAAGCCTTGTTAGATAAATCTGGTTTTATATCTTGTGGACTAAAGCACAATTAGAAAATGAGAAATATTGTTATTCACATTGTTGCTGCAACATGCAAGTGTCTAACAGAAGTAAATGTCTGGTGTGAGAAGATGATGATTAGTTTTGGAAATTCTAATGAAATCATTATTCAAAGAATGTTCAGGTTTCTTATCCATTTGCTTCCTATAGATGAGCAACATCAGATTAAACAATTAGCTATTTATAAAATATACAGCTCAGATCATAATCTCTAAATGATGTTTGGAGCTAACGCTCAATACTATCAACCTCTAATGAGATGACACTTCAAATTTCATAATGCATTGTACAGTTAGGGATAAACAACCAACACACATGCACACACAGAGTGAAGCCAGAAACCAGTTAGTGGACAACTGTCCTGAAAGCTTCTAAGAGACCTAGATACATTATTGTTGCATCTAATGAAGACACCGAGGCATTAACATGAGTGTTTAATGAAGAAGAATCACCCTCAGTGTAACTGGGTAAATGTTCTTTATTTATATTAAATATTTGGGCATTATAAATGCAAAGGCGATAGCAGAAATTATGCAGGATGTAATTACTAGTGAAAAAATAAATATGCTAACTGTAAGTCTAACATACTGAAGGTGGTCTGCAAGACTGCATAAATTACCCAGGAAAAAGAAACCATTCTTTGTAACATATTATCTTGGTATGGAAGATAATAGAAGACATAGAACAGAATATATTTAAAATAAAATATCTAATTATTGTTGTGAAAATTATCAGAAATACACTTGGAACCACTGCCACATTCTCTCCTGACATTACTTCATTGACTTCAAATGGAGCTAGTCCAGCAGAGAATTTGCTTCTCACAATTCTTATAATGTAAGGTGAGAATTAATTCCTCCAATGATGTTACCAGACAGATCGATTTTCAGCTTGTATATTCCTAAAGAAAGCATGTCCCTGAAGACCTGAAGTACTCAGCATAGCTACATAAACCTAATATGTGAAATGTAATTTTGAATTTCTGGATGTAATCCAATTGAAAGTTGAAGTACAGTTAGTTAGTGGCTTTAGTAATATTATACCAATTTGCGGGATAAAGAATTTTATCTCGATATTTCTCATTGGTTTGTATCTAGTAATTTAAACATAATTTAATAAGTATTTGTTTGGTTGCTTGTTTTTTTTTGTTTGGGTTATTTCTAGACATGGCATGAATCTTCCTTTTATCTTTTTCACCATGCAGATGCAGAATTTTTATCACAGAACTTCAAATAGTCCTATGGCCAAACAACAAAAACACCTAAGCTCCCTACAGGGTACGTTTTTAAGGACAAGCTTAACAGCTCTGGAAAGACAAATACTCTATAATGGAGGGCAACACTATATGGGCTAAATACTATCTAGATCGTAAAAAAAAAATTACTAATCCCTGCCATAGATATCTAAAGTCAATAGGCTCTCCCTGATCATCCCACTGTTATTGAGGTTAGACTTCTGATACGCCTGTAAGTATCAGAAGTCTGTAAGCCCTACCTGCTTCCTACCAAAGTCTTCTGACTCACAGAGTCAGGGACATCCTTCAAAATCTTTATGAGTCCTATCTGACAGCTGCTGTTTAAAATCTAACAAAGTTACCAGAATATCGATTTCACTGAGAGCAGACATATTTGGCTTAATTCAGTTATTTAAATATAGTAACTAGTGGCATGTGAGATCCCCTTAGTTGTCCTATCTGTCCTCTAGCTGATATTCTGGAAGGTTAAGGGTCTCCCGGATTTCGTGAAATTCTGTGAACATGAGATATCTCTCATGATCTATCACATCATAAATGATTTTGAAATATTTAATCACATTCATGATGGCATTACAGTTCATGTACCTGTACATACAATTAAATCTTTAGCTCTAGGCCTGCCTGCCTTGGTCTAGTAGCCTTTGCTACCCTATCCCAAGAGCATGCTAGTAAACAATGAGGTCTCACAAATAAGTGTGTTCTCCATTTCTCTTTATTGAATGAAAATATCTGTCTCTCTAATATTTACCAGTGATATAAAATATGTATTTCTGACCTCTAAAAATGCTATACGCTTCATGTTAAATAATCTTTTTATAAAAAACCCAAAATGCTCAGAGTGACCAGGGCACCATGATATCTCCTTTGTCCCTCTTTTGGGAGCTCAACTCTTCAGCCTCTAGCCATGCCGCATCCTCTCTTTCTCCTCTACCTTCTGCATTTGGTATCCATGGAATTTATATTACAGTATTAGCCATGCTACACAGACATTTTATTTTCATATTCATGCGAGCACCTGTTCCCATACAGATGCGTGTCAACTCTCATATTGTCTGCTTCTGTCATATAGGCTTTCTCTGTCACTGAGAAGTATTTAGTTCTCTCCATCAACTATAAAGGTGTGGTATGTTGACCCTGGCTTAACACCAAGTGCTTAGTAAAGCCACTCTAACACTTCACTCCTCAGATGGACAGGGACAGAAAAAATATGATCAAAAGCTTGTGGATTGAGGTATGGACAAGGAGAGATCACTTACGAGTTTTCATGATGGACAAACCCAGACTCAACTTGGGGAAATTAATTTATTACCAATCAAATTAGAGTAGGATAATGAGAAATAAAACCAAATCTTCAAGCACCTTCCCCTCACCCCTATTTTTTTCCCAGGTTAAAATCCACTCCTGATTTCTCTGCATCCTCCCCTGAGTGGTGCAGGGTGGAGAGGTGTTGTGGTTTAACACCAATCGACAACTAAGTACCATGTATTTAGTATATATTGTACTAAGTACTATAATTAAATTAATAACAATAAATAATAATAAAAAGAATAAAATTCAAGAAATGCAAGTGGTGCACAATAAAATTGCTCACCACTCACTGAGAAATGCCCACCTCATCGCTGAGCAGCAGCTAGTCCCTTCTGGGTAACTCCCCAAAGTTTACATACTCAGCATGACATGCAGTGGTATGGAATACCGCTTTATCTAGTTTGCGTCAGGTGTTCTGTTTCTGCTCCCTCCTGGCATCTTGTGCAGCTCCTCACTGGCAGAGCATGAAAAACTGAAAAGTCCTTGATTTAGAATAAGCACTACTCAGCAACAACTGAAACATTAGTGTTATCAGCATTGTTCTCACACTGTCCTGGTTTAAGCCCAGCTGGCAAATCAGCCATGCAGCCACTTGTTCACTCCTCCCAATCCCTCCTCCCCCCACTCCCAGAGGGATGGGGAGGAGAATCTAAAGAATGTAACTCCCACTGGTTGACATAAGAACAGTCCAGTAACTAAGGTATAACACAAACCACTACTGCTACCACCAATAATAATGTTAAGGGAAATAACAAAGGAAGAGAATACAACAGCTCAACACCTGCCAACCAATACCCAGCCCAACCCGAGCAGTAATCTAACCCTTCCAGGTAACTGCCCCCAGTTTATATACTGGGCATGATGTGCTGTGGTATGGAATACCCCTTTGGTTAGTTTGGGTCAGGTGTCCTGTCTCTGCTTCCTCCTGGCTTCCCCTCCTCCCTGGCAGAGCATGAGACTGAGAAAGTCCTTGGTCAGAGTAAACATTACTGAGCAGCAACTAAAAACATCGGTGTTATCAGCGTTGTTCTCAGGCTGAGTGTGAAAAACACAGCACTGCACCAGCTACTAAGAAGGAGAAAAGTGACTGCTACTGCTGAACCCAGGACACACACTAATTCCAAAAGAAAACTGTACCACTAGGAAGAAAATTAGAATCATAGAATTATATCAAGTCATAGAATAGTATCAAGTTGCAAGGGACCTCAAGGATCACCAGGTCCAACCTTTCTAGGCAAACATGACCTAGACTAGATAATCCAACACCCTCTAGAGCTGCAAAAAAACCCCAAGTCAAACTGTACCAGCTAAAAAAAGGACAATGGGGAATGTGGGTTGTGGTCAGCTCATCACATGTTATCTCTACCACTACTTTTTAATCAGTCTTCCCCTGCTCCAGTGTGGGGTCCCTCCCACAAGACACAGTCCTCCATAAACTTCTTCAACATGAGTCCTTCCCACAGGCTGAAGTGCTTCATGAACTGCTCTAGTGTGGGTCCCTTCCATGGGTGCAGCCCTTCAAGAACAGACTGCTCCAGCATGGGTTGCCTGCAGAGTCATAAGTCCTGCAGCAAAACTGCTCCAGAGTGGGCTCCTCTCTCTATGGGGCCACAGCTCCTGCCAGGACTCTGTTTCCACCACAGGCTTCCCACAGGGTCACAGCCTCCTTTAGGCATCCCCCCTGCTCCTGTGCGGGGTCCTCTCTGGGCTGCAGGTAGAACCTGCTCCACCGTGGACCTCCAGGGTTTGCAGGTGCACAGCTGCCTCACCATGGAGTCTAAAGGAGAACCTCTGCTCTGCTCCTGGAGCACCTCCTCCCCTCCTTCTGCACTGACCTGTGTGTCTGCAGAGATGTTTCTCTCACATATTCTCTCTTTTCTCCCACTGCTCTTGAGCAGCAGTTTTTTTCCCCCTTAACTATGTCATCCCAGAATCACCACCACCATTACTGATGGGCTGCCTTGGCCAGCAGCAGATCTGTCTTGGAGCCAGTTGCCATTGGCTCTATCAGACATGAGGGAAGGTTCTGGCAGCTTCTCAGAGAAGCCACCCCTGTAACTCTCCTCCCTCCAGATCCAATACTAAAGGGCATCTTATTTTTTTCCTAGGCTTAATTTGGACACCACTTTTGACAATGTGGCTCTAGCTATTAGAAAATTAACTAGGAAATATTCAGCTAGGACTGTACACGAGTCCACAATCTGTGAAAGAATGCTACCTTGTAGCAATCAACAGACATGCCAATAATTAATAATAACAGTAATAAAAGTAATTACAGTAATAATAACAATTATAATAATAATGACCTGAAACCTGGAATTAAGAGCTCACAGGAGAATTCATCTGCATAGTAATCATCTAAGGATGTAACAGTAAAAGTTTTGCTCCAGGGTTGTTTCCATCCTTTCTTAAAAATCTATGCAGTCCTTGTTTCTTTATGCTTTATGGAAGGTCTCTATTCACATAATATTATATATGGTTCTTGGAAGGTAGTTTTGATTAAGAAAGATCTCAATATGTAGTTACTTCCAAATTTCCTTGGGGCTTTAGGTAAGATAAAGTCTCCATGAGGCTTAAAAATGGCATTGGAAGGCTGGAGTAGCGGGTTTACTGCTTACAGAAAGAAGAGTGGTATCTCAACACTACAGAGAAATTCTGTAAAAAATATAGACAAAAAAAAAAAAAAGCTTATAAAACGAACACAATATTTTTGCACATTGTTTATAGCTTTAATTAGAGAAATAAATCTCCAGCCAAATATTCTTTGTTACTAGACAAATGAGTAATGCTCTCTTAAATTCACATAAAGTTTTTGTTGTTTTTGTTTGGTGTGTTCCATATTCTACACCCCCAGTTTTTTACTTTTGCTAGTTATGATAAAAGAGACATTGGAACTTACATCTACTGAATATTCCCTGGCTGAAAGAAAATAGTTACGCCCCTGAGTTTTGTTGTTTGGTAGTAGAACTGCATTGAATAATTCTGTGTTAAGATATATCATTTGGTCTCCTTTTCAGTTTTTTGTATTATTGCCACTCTTTTATTAGCACCAAATAGTTTAATATTTTCATTGCTTACTGTGTTACAGGACACTTTATTGTATTAATAAAACCAAAACTTCGATTCCAGATATACAATGTTGTTATTTTATATGAATCTCCACTTTACCTACCTATTTTACTTCTGTATTTTTTATTTACCTAATTCTTTAAACCCCCAAAATAGAATCATTATAAACTCAAAACAAACCTCTCTTTTTTTTTTTTTTTTGCAAGTGAAAACCTAAGGTAGAGAAAAACCACAATATTTGCTTCACTGCAGCATGTTTATTGTCCAGATGTGTAATAATGTGCAACCTCTTTCCATGACCACAAGTTCACCAATATTCATGCTGTCATGTCTTAACAGGGTATAGAATAAAGCTATGTACTTATATTTGTCATATTAATGATATGAATCATATAATTAAAAGTAAAACTTTTTTTTTTCTTACGATTTTTAGATTTAAGTCTTTTGCTTTGTAGGGAAGTTATTGGTTTTTGTGATTTTTTTTTTTTTTATTTCTATTTCCCCACACATTTTTCAATATGAAGTTTTAGTACTGATTGTGTATGAGAGAGTTCCTGATGTTGGTAAACAATGTCATAAAACTAAGGTAAAGTGGAGAGGCACTCAAATTGTTGCAATTTCATTATGAATTTTTAATGTTTCTGTTTGCAGCATTTCATAGATATTTTTACTTATAACAAAACATCTGAAGAAAACCTGAGCTACTTTTGTAATAAGTAGTCAAAAAAATTAGTCATACCAATACAGTTAAGCATCAAAATATCTACATGAAGGTATTAATTGCTGACAGTTGTAGATATATGAAAGATACACCTATCTATATATCTACATCTGAATCTATATCTATATAATTTTTATCTATGTCTTCTAGATTCTGAAATAAAATGATTCATTCAGTCAGTCTCTGCTCTTGAAATTAGATCTTCTCCAAGATCAGTCTAAAAGACCTGATGCCAGAACCACTTAGAAACCATGCACAATACTGTAGATGACCATATACCTAAAAATTAGAGTTGAGATCACCGGTATTACTGAAAGTTTATATAATAAGATATGTTGTTGCTACATGGAACACAATAAGCCAAAAAGTTACAATCTCCCTGCAATAATTTTCTTTCTCTTGGTTGGAAAAAGGGTGCGTATTGAGGGACTCTTTCTGGAAGCCTTGCCAATGTTCAGTAAAGAGTGAAAGGTTCTTGGAGGTGAAAAAGAGATTCTGACCTGGAGGAGTGTGACCTAGAAGCTAAATTCTGGATTCTATTCTAGAAGTCAGCATGCCTGAAGGTTGGGTTAAGGCAGCAAAAATCCTTTATTTAGTATAAAAATTGTCCAATCCTATAGCTTGATTCTTTATGTGTATATGAATAAAATAATATTTTTTACCAAATAGGCAGAATCAAAAAAATGGTTGCCTTTGATTGACTAAATAAATTAAATTATATTTAATTGACTGAATGTCTTAGACCTTTACAGCGAGTGTATGTGAGAGAGGTGGAGAAGTTTGCTAGAGTAAAATGGGCATACTATTTCTGTGTGTTTGTTCACACCGGAAGTGATTAATGTCAAAATATTCCACAAATCCTGCTTTTAAAGAAATACCATCAGTTAAAGATCTTATACTTTAATCTGTATTGGCAAGTGTCCTCTCATTCAAGACTATAATTTTTCCTTGCAATTTCTAGCAAAGACTAACACAGCTGAAAAGTGGAGTTCACAAGTAATTCACAGAATATTGCTCTGATGTAAATTTAAGAGTATTTATGCTACATTTAATAGAAAATCAAAGCAGTACACCTGTCATGTTTGAGTGCACCCATAAATAGAATTCTGTTCTAGCAGAACTAATTGGTACAAATGTTGGCTTGTTAGAAAAGCTGGTACAACATATTCTTAATCACCAAGGATTATGGAACTCAAGCATAAGAAATCATATGCAGCATCAAGAAGAAAAAAAATAGAATCCAACCAAATTTATTTTGCCTCATATTCTCCTTCCAGACATGATCACTGAATAAGATGCCACCGAAATGGTCTTTATTACCTTTTTTATATTTTTGCATATTTATATCTGTCTTTCCAGGTTGGTCACTTGGTTTGTATATCCTAGGGTGAAATTACCCTTTGTTGAAATTCTCAAATCTTTATACCATGAGGGTAGAGAAATATGTGTCCAAGACCCCAACAACCAGCTTTCTTCTTCTATGTAGATTAACCATTAAGATACATAAAAGAATATTTTGTTGTCATAAATCCTGTCTTTCTTCAGATCTTGCAGGTATCATGTTACCCTCTAGTATATTTCTACAGCCTAAAAAATAGAGAGATGTAGTTTAAAAATAATAAGGATAAGACAAGTGTTGATAAACTGCTTCTAATGTTCATGTGCCTGACAGTTACGGGTTTTCTATTAAATGGTGTGCGGCACTAATTGCTCCTTTGTCTCTGTAAAAATACCCCGAATAAACTAATTATCCATAAAATCGACACAGATAAAGCCAAGATAATTTTGCAAAATACGGATCCTAATCCTACTAAATTAGACTCATGTCTGATTTAGTGCTCTAGAAGATATACAAATTCTGGAGATAATGATCACTTTTTCATAATTTTTAAAAAATTATGTTATGGTTTAGTCCTGTCTCCTGGTTATTAGGAACTCTATTTGCATTTACATACATTTTTGGTTTTCTATGTCTTTGAGCAGGTAAAGCTCTTAGTCATGACTTCCAAGTTATAAAAGTAGCACAAAATCATGCTTTCCAAATTATTTCTAAATTAATGTCAGTTTATAACTAGATGGGCACGTGTTTCAAAAATAAATCTGAAATGTTTTTATTTGTGAGTTCAGAAAGGCATTTATCTTCTTTGAAATATTAAAGAAAATATATTTTTAAAATACATTGTAAAGTGACTATGCTTATTTATTATTTAAGAGAGGATCATTTTTGAGACCATCTTAAGAACCTGAACATGCACAAGTCCATGGGACCTGATGAAATCCATCTGCGGGTCCTGGAGGAGTAGCAAATGAAATTGCTAACTCACTGTCCATCACATTTGAAAAATTACAGCAGTCAGGTGAAGTTCCTGATGACTGGAAAAAGGGAAATATAACCCCCATTTTCAAGAAAGGGAAAATGGATGATCCAGAGGATTACAGATCAGTCAGTCTCAGCTCTGTGCCTGGCAAAATCTTGGAGTAGATTCTCCCGGAAGGCATGCTGAGGCACATGAAAAACATCAAGGTGCTTGGTGACAGCCAGCATGGCTTCACTAAGGGGAAATCCTGCCTCACCGATTTGGTGGCCTTCTATGATGGGGCTACGGAACTGATGGACAGGGGTAGAGCAGATGATGTCATCTACCTGGACTTGTGTAAAGCGTTCAGCACTGTCCCACACGACATCCTTGTCTCTAAATTGGAGAGACACCAATTTGATAGGTGAACCACTCAGTGGATAACGAACTGGCTGGATGGCCAAATGCAAAGAGTTGTTGTGAATAGCTTCAGTGTCCAGCTGAAGACAGTAACGAGTGGTGTCCCTCAGGGATCAGTGTTGCATCCAATCTTGTTCAACATCTCTGTCAGTGACACAGACAGTGGGGCTGAGCACGCCCTCAGCAAGTTTGCCGATGACACCAAGCTGTGTGGTTCAGTTGATACGCTGGAGGGAAGGAATGCCATCCAGAGGGACCTTGACACGCTTTTGAGATGGGCCAATGTTAACCTCATGAAGTTCAACCAAGCCAAGTGTAAGGTCCTACACCTGGATCGAAGCAATCCCAAACACAACTACAGGTTGGGCGCAGAAGAGATTCAGAGCAGCCCTGTGGAGAACGGCTTTGGGGTGTTGGTCAATGAGAAAATGAACATGAGCTGGCTTCAGTGTGCACTCGCAGCCCAGAAAGCCAACCATATCCCAGGCTGCTTCAAAAGCAGTGTGACCAGCTTATGAAGATAGGCTGAGAAAATTGGGGCTGTTCAGCCTGGAGAAGAGAAGGCTGCACGGAGACCTCACAGCAGTCTTCCAGTACCAGAAAGGAGCCTACAAGGATGTTGGAGAGGGACTCCTCATTAGGGACTGTAGTGGTAGGACAAGGGGTAATGAATTAAAACTTAAACAGTTAAGTTAAGATTGGATATAAGGAAGAAGGTCTTTGCTCTGGGGGTGGTGAAGCACTGGAACAAGATGTCCAATGAACCTGTGAATGCTCCATCAATTGCGGTGTTCAAGGCCAGGTTGGACAGAGCCTTGGGTGACATGGTTTAGTGCAAGCTCTCCCTGCCCAAGGCAGGGGAGCTGGAACTTGATGATCTTCAGCTCCTTTCCAACCTTAACTAGTCTATGGTTCTATGATCCTTCTTTAGCAACTTCGTACAGACTATGAGCCAAAGTAGTACATGCACACAATCTGAAGAAACACCAGTTCATTATCTTCATTGATATCAGCCCGTTATATCTAAATTAATCATCTTTAATAGCTTTAAAAATATAATTATATGGCTATTGCTAGATATGAAACTTATTAATGGCTTTATTAGCAATAAATTAGTGAATTATCTCTCTCTTCTACATATTAATGAAAGGTTGAATTTAGGCCAGTAATAAAATATTAATACTTTTATATTATTAAGATGTCCATATAAATTTGTAAGTTGTAGGACAAAACAGCTCCTTGTAACAAAGAAAAGGAAATGCATGTCATAGCTACAAATAAACAGGTAAATTAGGAGAAATTGTTGTATGAATACAAGCAGAATGTTAAAAAATTTACATGCTCTTTTAACATCTCACTTTCATCCACTTGCACAGTTCTTTAACAATTCCATTGTTTTCTATATTTAGATAGAAAGAACAATATAACTATTGATAATATGGACACACCATAGCAGTATATATTGCTTTATTAACACAATCAAAATTGCTTTCTAGAAAATAACTGGAGGGGGGAGTTTTAGTATGTTTAATTATCTACCATTTGTCATGCATAATAGAACAGCAAACAGATTTGTTCATGGAACATATATCATATGAATTCCACATGAATTTGTTATGATTCATTAGCTAAATTATCTCTTGAATAAGAACAGAAGAGTGAACTTAGGACATTGCTGCTACAAAGATTGTTATAAGAATAAATGACCAAAAAAAAAAAGAATATGATTTCAGAACCATTAATTTAGGTGATTAAAATCCAAAATGCACTCACCCTTGAAATGTACCCCAGACTCCATTTTATTCCAAACTACAAGACAGAGAACAATGGTGATGCCTTAAATGCTGAAAGAGAAGTAATGAACAGACATTATTCTTTTGAGTATACATAGAGGTTTCTATAAATATATCACATGTTTAACATCATTCTTGTTGTTTCAATACATGAATTATATAAAGGTGCTCTTTATTGTGGCTTCCCTGCTTTCCCTTCGGTGTACATCTTGCTGACATGCCAGAATAATCACATGAGCATGTATGAAATATACATGGAAACCAATGATGTTTTCCCACTCTGGTGTCCAGTAAAAAAAAATAAAAAAATCCCCAAGTAGAAAAAAGATGTTCCAGATGTTGAACCTCTTCATAAAAACCCAACCCTTTTACCTCCAACAAGCTCACCCTAGTGATGAAACTTACTAACCGTAAGAAAAGATTCTAATTTTCTCTCTGGCCTTTTAAAGTTTGCACTGCTCCTGAGCTATGGGCAAAGAATCCTCAAGTGGGAAATTCTTTAGAGAAACAAGAATGACTTACCAGGAAAGAATTCATACTCTTTAGTACTGTACAAAAAAAAAAAAACAAAACCAAAAACAACAACAACAAAAAAAACCCTCATGAACCCTCATGAAGTTCAGGGGAGACAACTGAAAGTCCTGAACTTTGGTTTGAATAATCCATGCAAATCAGCTTAACATATAAGGAACTGGGGGTCCTGGTCGATGCAAAATTGAGACAGTTTTTCAGTAGTTTAAAATTGTTACTTTTCCAAAATATTGTGAGCATTCTAGAGTAACTCCCGTTTTTGCAATTTCCTTCAGATTGACAACTGAAATACCTCTTCAGTTGCAGAGGAGGTTCTTTTCATCAAATTATGAAGCCAGAATCTGTATTACTCTACCATGCCTTAGGGACTTTTCATTTGGCTACTTCTCCAATATAAGTAAACTACCAAATCTCATACCCTGTTTGTGGCTCTTGCCTAAGATGTTTCTTTATATGTTTGTTCATTTTGCAGTAAAGAGCTGCTTCTTTCTTTTGCTTTCATGAAATTCGCAGGGAATTATTTTTAGGGAGTAGTTTCTGAAAATATTATAAAGGTTATAAAGAAAAAAGTTGTTTCTGCAATAATTTTCTCTGTGCTGTGAAGTGCTGATAAACTAAGGTTTAGTTACCAGAATTTAAAGTCTTTAATTGTGCACTTGTGTATTGTATATACACATGCATGTAAATACATAGACAAATGGTAATAATACTGGCATGACCATCTGTTGACAAACCTGACAGATTATGACAGTAACAATAGCATGCTATCAAAATCACTTTGAAACAGTTGTCTCCTTCTTTGTCAAGATAGACCTCTTCTTCTATAAGTTACCAGTGGTTAAAAGCTGCAAAAAAAATATCTGCAACTAACTCATAATTAATTGATAATTGTCAAGTAACAGAAAGTAAAGGGCAGAATAAAAGAATTCTATGCAATGGATCATCACTAAGCAAATCCACCTGGTCTTCAATGGGTTGTTATGGTAGTAGACAGGAAGTTAAAATGCAACAGTTACGGACACTATTTACAAATCATGACAACAGTTTTTTGCAGGTATTGTAACAAAATACAGTCAGTGGGAGAAAGTAGGTAATGATGTACTTATCAGACTTCATTGTTGGGACTGAACTCATTCAAGATTTTGATTGACAAATTAAATATATATATATATATAAGGAAACAAGAAAGAGAAAAAAGAAGAAAGAAAAAAGGGAAAAGAAAAGGAAAAATAAAAAAGAAAAAAGTGAGCTAATAATGAGAAATTTGAATTATCATCACAAAGAACTGCAATATTATGCAAGAAGAACTGTGTGGTCTTGCATATATACACAGCAGACATATAAAATGCTGCAGTATAAAATAGATCACATATTTAGTAAGGACAGGATAAATACACTAGTAATGAACATGTTTTCTTATTAAGGAAAACAAAGATCACGTAAACCCAGCAATCTTATGTGCCTGACTCTGTATGGTGGTTTTTAGATGTCAGCTGAAAACACTAGCCATGCTAGTTAGGCTAGTAATGTACTGGAGAGTGAGCGGAGCAGATACTAAACCATGCTCTGTCTGCAAGATTTATTTGGTATTAAAATCTTATTATTTATTAGCATACACATGGGAACTTTGTTTTAACAGCCACTTCTTGTAGAAAAAATCGGATATGCATTCGTCTTACGTAAAAAGCATAGACAAACTAGTGAAATACAAAAATTAAAAGGTTCATGTTCTGAGGTCCAAAAGCGCTACAGGGATATAAAAAGCAGCAGGGTCAGAAAAACGATATTGTCAAATTTACATTCACACTGCTTAAGTGTTCTCCCTTAATTTTCTGTATTTGTCTGCCTTTTTATTGGTTGCACAATGGTCAGTCTTCCTTTGCTTTCCAGTGGAGAAGCTTTCAGCCTTTTAGATTTTCAGTTTCTTTTGTTCTATATCTGCATCTTCTTTATTAGTAAAGTAACTAAGCAATTGAAAAGTGAAGCATTTACCTTTGAGGTGTGTTTGCACAGACAAATAAAGGAAAAAAGTTAAAATCTTCTGAGAAGACAAGGATTAACACTTTGTGAAAGTTTGTTTAGATAACACTTTGGAGGATTCAACTTACTTAATTTTGTGATACAAATTAAGAGTCTTCCATAAACTAATCTCCTTCAACAATTAATGGTGTACTAACATTCTTCTTTAATGACTTGCTATTTAAGAGACAGAATGAATGCCTTTTTGTGTTCAAGTCAGCTTTTGCACTATATGAGGCTCAGAGAAAAATAGGTTTATTTAAAAGCATAGATATGTGGTAATGAGAGAACATAAAATACCCAAATTTGTTACTGAGGTTATACTTAATTCTAAAAATATTGGCTGATCTTGTGCCTGAAAGTACATCTCTTTCCATTCTTCCAGGCTAAAGAGTATTTCTATCTTGTAGCTGGAAAACAGCATTTCTAATTCTCACTGCTATTTCTTTGATATTGCTGCCACTTTCTTCTTGGAAAAGAAGAAAGAATCAAAGCAAAGAAACTATGATCTTTTTCGATTGTTTCTTTCTTTCTTCCTTTCTTTTTGTTACAGCCTCCTATTGTGAAGCTTCTGTATTCGTAAAATTCAACTGACTGTCTATGTGTTACATGAAGATTAAAAACAATGCCAGAGAAGGTGGACGGGGAGATTTTGTGTGTGGTTAAACTAGCCTATACATTCTCTTCTGTACTTATTGTACTGAGCATTTTGAAATTTGACAAGAAAAATTTCTGGGGACTCTGTACCAACTTTTCCTGAAAGAAATGTGTTTGAATTAATCCAAGACAGAATAAAGTTAGGTAAAAGAGGAGTAATCTGTCCGTATTTTAAGAAAAGATTAAAAAAAGAAAATAAATTAATATGAAGCCTGATCACCCATTCTTAACAGGCACCTGAAGATGTTAAACTTAGTGACAGGTCCTGAAATAGCAAAGATTGTAACCTATATCCTTCTCTCATATATCTAAATTCAGAGAGAGAGAAAGGGATTTTAGCTATTTTGAAACCTAATACCAGTTTTCTTTCTCCATTCACAATGTTTGTCCTTCTTGTACACTTATGCAATCCCAGGCACTGCAAGGACACCTTGTGCCCCAGGAACCCATGTACACTCTGAGATATAAGACATGAGAATGTACCCATTAATATAACACATTAAAAGCCTTATCAAGGGACATGGTATTAGTTCAGTGACTTAAAAATCTTTATTAAGGTCATATGCTAGCTTTTATTTTCCTCTTTTCCCCCAGCATCATAATTAAAATTACAAATCTAGATGTAAAATTTTAAAATTCATTCTAGTGGGGTTTACTACTACTATATACATTGTTTTTATGTGTGAGCTTATAACCATGCAATATTATTTTTCTTTTGTGCTTGTGCTAATAGCAGCTGCTGCTTATGTTGTAAAAAAGTGCCCTGTTAAAGAGGATAATACTGTACACCTCTGTGAATATTTTGTGTGCGAATATGTTTAGAAAGAGGTATGAATATGCATACACATTAAAATCAAATCTCAAGGAAATAAGGTTTCATTTGAAAAATGAAAATCCCCAAACTCCAGCTCAAATATTATTTTAATCATTGTAAGCATTTTCAGAAACTGTTTTGAGTTTAATTACAAGTGCAGCCTGAAACAATGTCATTAACACTGTTACTGTCTCTGCTTTATATATCTTACCCTTAAGAAATAATGGAGAATTCTCACCAGAATTGAACAGTATTTATTATTATTAGTTCGTTTATACTACATATCTTAAAGAAAAAACAAACAAAAACCCCAAACAACAAAAAAAACCCAACCCAAAACAACAACAAAAAAATCTCCAAAGATAAAGTTATCCCACATTACGAAAGTCCTCTAGGAAGGTTCAGCAATAAATTTTAGTGCTTTTGGCATTTAGAAATTATTTGGCTCATTATAACAAAGGCTGCTTGACATTTGCCAATGCTGCAAAATTCCCACATCTGACTGGACCAAGTACATAAGATTGACAGAGTTTATACATGCTTTTCAGAGCAGTCTGTATTTTTACATGTCAAGCACCCTGGTCTAACACAAAGTACAGGTATAATAGTTGTGTTTGATTTGGACTTTTTTTTTTTCACAAAAGCATCACAGCAGTAGTCTTACGTCAGCCACACTGCCATCATGAGTTATGCTAAAACGGTACTAGCCACCTTGCCATACATGTGACTGATTGAAGAGGCATATATACCTGTTAATCTTTTTGTTGTTTAAAGATTACTACACCATTACTATGTGTACGGTCTGTTGGTTGATTATGCCAATTATTTTACAATATTATATGCGTACGGCAATGAGAATTCTTGGGTTTATGACTTGAAAAATGCACCTGTTTCTTCTTGTAGAATTAGCATCATAGAATCAGAGTCATTTAGATTGGAAAAGAACCTTAAGAGAACCAAGCCCAACTGATATGCTACTGGGTCCATCACTAAAACATGATCCCAAGAGCCACATGCTTAAGAGTCTTATGCCTGGTGGAGTGTTCTGGGTTTAGCAGTAGCAGTCATTTTTCTCCTTCTTGGTAGCTGGTGCAGTGCTGTGTTTTGACTTTCGGGCTGGGAACAAAGCTGATAAAAATGATGTTTTGGTTTGGCCAAGGACTTTGTGAGCCTCATGCTCTGCCAGGGAGGAGGGGAAGCCGGGAGGAAGCAGAGACAGGACACCTGACCCAAACTGACCAGAGAGGTATTCTATACCACAGCACGTCATGCCCAGGGGGGAACGGGGAGGTACCCAGAAGGACAGGGGGTCGGCCGGGTAGGACTGGTGGTTCGGCGCGTGGTATTGTACTCCTTTCCTTTGCTATTTTCTCTTATCATTGTTGTCGTTGGTGGTAGCGGTGATGATTTGTATTGTACACTAGCTGCTAGACTGTTCTTATCTCAGCCCGTGGGAGTTGCATTCCTTCGATTCTCCTCCCCATCCCTCTGGGAGGGGGGAAAGGGGGGGGCAGCCCCTGGGGAAGGGGAGGGGACGGACTAACATGGGCCTCGATTGCTTCCAGCCTGGCACCACTCACTGGGAGTAAGTGCACAAGCTGTCTTGGTTGGGGTTAAACCACAACATGGAGTCTGTAATGGCACGAGATACCTATGCTTAGGCAAAGAGCACTTACTGAAAGTGACATAGAATCATAGAACCATTTAGGTTGGAAAAGATGTTTAAGATCACTGAGTCCAACCATTAACCTAGCTCTGCCAAGTCCATTATTAAACCATGTCCCTAAGCACCACATCTACACATCTTTTAAATACCTCGAGGGATGGTGACTCAACTACTTCTGTGGCCAGCCTGCTCCAATGCTTAACATCCCCATCGGTGAAGATTTTTTTTCCTAATATCCAACCTAAACATCCCCTGATGCAACTTGAAACTATTTCCTCCTCTCCTATTGCTTCTTATTTGGGAGAAGAGACCAACACCCACCCGGCTACAACTTCTTTTCAGATAGTTGTACAGAGTGATAAGGTCTTCCCTGAGCCTCTTTTTCTCCAGGCTGAACAACCCCACTTTCCTCAGTTGCTCCTCATAAGACATGTGCTTTAGATTCTTCACCAGCTTTGGTGCTCTTCTTGATGTGGCAAAATAGTATCATTTTTGCTATTTGTCCCCCTAATCCACTGACATAAAATTACAAATCATATATTTAGTATCATTGTGAACAATTTATTTTCCCATATATTATCTTTAACTGATGTTCTAAGTAATAAATGGATTGCAATCTTACAATCATATTCACATACATTCAAGAGGCTGACCCAGCAGGAATGCAACCCCTGGTTTTTGCAATCAGCTGCTGTACATTATAATACTTCAAAAACAGAATAGCTGGATAATAACATGTTCTCACAGTAGCCCGTCAGTGTCATTATTTGGTAATGTGGGAAATTGGCATCAATCATAAAGCAGCAAAGATTATTGCACAAATAACTGTAAGGAATAGTTACTTTAAAAGGTTTAATATCAAAATAATAACTTGCTTTGTTTTTCTGAATATGCATCTCATTTTAAATGAGTGAGTGCCTCTGTATTTAATAAGTGTGCCCAGTACAATAAAAGGTCAAGCCTTTTTTTTTTGTAGAGATGCTGAAATTAAAATGTTTCCTTGGGGGGTGGGAGGCAGAAAGAGTGGTGTTTCTTTTTCTTTTTTGTTAGTTTTGATTATGGGTGGGGTTTTTTGTTTGTTTGCTCGATTGTTGATTTTGGTTTTCCTTATTTCTTTGTGTGTATTTTGCATAATAATTTATGATGCTTAATGTAACTTCACATATTACAGAGTAGAATCTTGCAGACCTGTACAGGTTGTCACAGTAAATTAACATCTTTGTATTAATGTAATGTAATTTTTTTGTTTTCAATTAAAAGCCGTCCCAAACATTTTTAAACTTTTGCAGTTTAAACACTGGCTGCACAGAAGTTTTCCCATCATTTAGTATACAAGTTGTCTACATTGTGTGCACCTAACTTTCTTCAATCTCAGCACTATTTAACAAGAGAGGAATATCTTACAAAACCTTTAGAAAATCAGGTAGACTGGAAAAGCTCAAGTTAGTTTTCTACAGTGGAGTTTTAGATTATAGAAAAGAATTCTAAGCATAGAAAAAATTAATCACTGTTCTCTAAAAGGAAAACGTGAGATAGGAACAAAAATATCTATATAGACTGAAGTTACAAAGCTAGAAATTTATGCTACTGAAATGTCTTGTAAACTGCTAAAGTGCAACAAGTTTAAAGCTGCAGTACCATGCTGGTGCTGCTACTTTGCTCTTTTTTTATGGCTAGAGGACACCAAACTAATTGAGAAAACACCTTGTCCTCAATTTAATGAGGAAATCATAGGACTGGATAAACTGACTGTGGATATGAGATGCGCACACACACATTAGAGGGCACCAAACTAATTGAGAAAACACCTTGTCCTCATTATAATGAAGAAATCATCAGATTGGATAAACTGTGGATATCAGATGCACACACACACATAGAGAACAGAAAATTATTTTGGTTAATGTACTGTTTACATATCTTTAAATAAAATGCTTTATTTGCAAGGCAAATGCTGAACATAATCCTGGGATCATGTGCTACTAATTCTTAGACCAGTTTCTTAATCCATTTCCTTTATTTATTAAGGAGAAATGTTGTTCTATTACTTAGTGGGCTAGTAGATATTTGTTTCAGTAAGATATTTTGGTTTTTGTTTCTCTAGTATATTAAAAAAGAAAAAAAACCCTATTTTGTCCATAAGAAGGATAAGAGGTGGATGTAATATATTTTGCCATATAATAAGCCTTAAGATACTTTCTTATTTGACATTTCCAGAAGCATATAACTAAACCACAGTCTAGATGTTACAATGAAAAGAGATATACACTTACCTGAGAAAATTGTATTTCAAGTGTAATTTGCAGTTATAGGATATGTCATATGGATTTCTACAGGGATCAGTCTTGGGCCAAGTAAACTCAATATTTAAATTGGTAATGTGGAAGAAAGGCTAATACTAAACATGGAAAGGTTATAAGAACTTTGTAAGACATGATTGGAGATTATCACCCTATTGAAAATTTAAAAATGTCTAAAGTAAATAAGATGCGAATTAATTATTGTTGCTTCAAAATATCCAGAGGATAAGAAGGTTGAAAAAAAAATTAAAAATCTCATTTATCAATATAAAGGTGAAAGCTGGGTTGTTATTCTGGAAAATTTTACATTAGAAAATGATTTTGAAATTGAGCTGTTAGAGTAAGTCCCAAACAAATGAAATATTAACGATTTACAAGTCTAAAACACATTATCTACGAGAAAGAATGAAAGACCTAAATTAGTTTAGTCCAGAGAAGAGTTCAGGAATATGTGAAAGGAAGTCTTTGTATACGTAAAAAGGAGAAAGAAATCCCACCAAACAAAACAGTCTGCTAGACTTACTGGGAATAAATGTTATTTTGTCAGTAAAACGGTTCTATGATCCTTTTTTTTTAAACAGTTTTGTCTATGAAAGTTTAATGATTTGAAGAGGTGTTATTTATAAATGTAACAGCTCGAAACATTTTCCTCTGACTTTATGTTTTATCAGGAAGATTTGCTTGACCAATATACCCTTTTCCATAATTTGAACATATTTCTCGATGTTTTCCAGCTGCTACCTCCTAACAACCGTATTCCATATTAAAAAAAATACAAAACAACAACAATAAACAACCAGATATTAAAAATTTCTAAGTGTGGATTACTGGATTTTTCTTTTCTGCCTTTAAAAATAGACAACCAGAGATTGTTTTCAATCAAATGTTATACATTTTGAAGGATTAAACTACATAGATTTCATGACCTAGTGTTTGTCAACATAATTTTTCAAGTAGAGCTTGCATATTCCAGGGTATGTCTTTACTGATATATTCACTGTGTATTCAATTCTTTCACAGAATAACAAGTTGCATACTACCAAAAAAAAAAAAAAAAAAAAAAAATTGTGGACCTACATTTCTGCTTGTATGTATAAAAGTTGATTGGCATTTGTTTGAGAGCAGACACTATTAGGAACATTTACCTTGTAATGGTAATGTTAGATGCATCTGGGCTAGCTTAATGAAAGACTAAAGTTTAAATCTGTTCAGCAAATTTCACATGCTGTTTTAAAGTTGAAAACTACTTGAATTCCAGCCAGCTTTTAAAGTTGCATCAAAGATATTTTCTTAAATACTAAGTCTAAATAAAGGTGTACAAAAGTAGACTTGAGTTCTAAAATCTAATATAATCTTGACTGAATTGTTTTTATAACAAAGGAGTGAGCTTTTCTATAAAAACTGAAGTTAGAACACATATAAGTACAAAGCAGTATCTCCAAGTTAGGATGTTTTTTTACTTTCAGCAAATTTAACAGTTACATATTAATATTTCTAAGTTTAATTTTAGTGCTTAGTCACCTGTATAAAATGCTTTCTGAATGTAACCAGGTTTCTGTTACTATAATACTTACATAACTAAAATATTTTCCATCTTTAAAAATGAACCTTATCTCATTAAAATGTCACTTGCTTTATTTATACTAAATTCAACAGATGTTATTGACTTGATTCCTTTTTTTTATATAAGATGATGACAATACAATTAGGGTTTTTTTTCAAAACTGTAATTGTAAAATTGACCTTATTAAAATTCAACTTCCTCCATAATTAAAAAACCCACCTTAATTACTTGTAGTAATTGGACCAGAAATGACATTTTCACTTCATTAATATTCAACAAATTGTTTTTGAAGATGTTCTTGCATGGTTACTAGTCAGTCTTCAGCATTTCTGTTAATTTCTTATTTAAAAATTATCTGAAATAATAGTTTGCATTTTAATAATACAAGCCTTTATGAATTGACTTTATTTATAAGGTTTTTTAATTGCTAATTAATGTGTAAAAATATCTGTCTCCTGTAATATTTGTAACACATGAAGTGAAAGGTGAATGCAGTAGAACAACAATTCACACATTCTGCATCACTCTAAATAAGCATGAAACATACAATATCTCCCATCCATGAATTTTCATTATTTTTTCTAGAAATGTCAAAATGAGGTTTAATATGTCATGGTATTGTGCACCTGAATAAAGAAGTCAATTTATCTAGTATCACAAAGTGGAGGCAAATAAAATAATGATGTATGAACGATTTTATTAACCATCAAAGCACAACTAAGATCATTTCATGGTATATTGTTTTTATTATTTGCTGCAATCATATTTGAATTATCTTCTATCAATTCAAATCTTATATGCATTCTAATTCTCTTTATAGATCCTTAAATAAATGTGTCTATATTTATAACATTGAAGTGTGATTCCTCTGATGTCCCTGGAACAGGGAGAGCTCAGATGAGCCCAGAGCTATGAAGAGATTTCCCTTCTGATATAGCTGAACCATGAGCTGGAGTGATTACTTTTAAGAGTGTCAAATTGCTAATAAAAACTGCCAGATGAACTCAAATGGGAAGTCATTTTGAGTGGTATATCTGCATCAGAAGTTGAACTGAAATAACTGCAGACTTTCTTATTGTCAGGCAAAGAATCTTCATGTGATTTCAGGGTTTATAGTTCCACAAGTAGATATAAATATTGGATAACTTGGATAACTCTGTTTCTGTTTCTTACACCTCACAACAGAAGGATTGTCTGAGAGACCAGGCAAGGTGGACAGCTGCTCAATTTCCTCTGTCTCCAAAGCAGCAATACCAAAAGCCCAACAAAACCCTTTTGGTTCTTTGAAGTACCCTCTCCTGAGATAATCTGCCAAGGATGCATGGAGCCTCTGGACCAGTCACAGTGGGGTGCTTTTGTCACTTCCTCCCAGTCAGGCTGATTGCAGCCTCTAGTACAGTCAACTCTTGAGATCCTCCTGTCACTCCAGAAATATAGATGTGTTCCACCCCTTGACAGCTTGATGGCATCAGGGCACACTGTGCACTGGTTTCTACTAGAGCCTTACACTTCTGTGGGACTAATGTGCCGGTCCATCTGATCCACACAGTCCAGTAAATCTGCTTGTCCCTTACCTCCACCTGGCTGGAGGCAAGGCCCCTCTAATAGTGATCACAATATTGGTACTTACATCTGGTCGACTGGGATTAGTCTTTTTTATCACAGGAGCTGGAGTAAAATCAGCTTTTCGACTCCATCTGGGAACCTGCTCACCAGAGACTGAAGCTGCAGCTTTCATGTGATGATCATCCTTGACCTTTGTTCTCCTCTTCATTTCACGTACCCCTAGACAAGGTCCAAACCTGACTCTGCTTAACTTCCAAGAACAGAGAAAATGGTCGTTGGCAAAACACACTGTGTATGCTTGCCAACATGGTGATCCCCATCACAATCATCAGGCAGGTCTCAAAGGTACACAAAAGCCATTCAAAACCTTCAGAACTCTCAAATGATACTGTAAATGGCCTGGTAGGGGGGCTGGGAAGGTAAGGGAATGTCTCCTTCACAGGTTGACCACCCAAAGAAGGGAAAAAAGATATGCAATTGCTAAACACTTCTATTAAATACCTTCCAAAGTATAGAGGTGGTGACTATACTGGGAACGCAAGCTAGATCAGTTTCATGATCAATAAGTCTCTTGTATTATAAGTCATTACCATAAAGTACAATGGAACAAAAACCTCAGCCCAAGGCCCCCGGCCAATGAACACTAACATAGTAAATACCACCTGAAAGAAAGGTACGACATGCTGAAACTGGGAGAACAAGAGCAGCAACTTGAGAGTCAATAAATCAGCATTGTGATGAGTGACTATTAATCCAAAACAATGAATGTTTATAACATGCAATTAGACACACTCCAGTCAGATCTGTCATTATCTCCACCCCTCGTGCCCCACGCTGGGTGGCAAAAACAACTGTTTTGGTCTAAGCCCAGCCAGCAACTCAGAACCATGCAGCTGCTCATTCACTCCCACCCCCTTCTTCCCCCGGCCCCCAGAGGGATGGGGAGGAGAATCGAAAGAATATAACTCCCACAGGTTGACATAACAACAGTCCAGCAACTAAGGTATAACACAAAACCACTCCTGCTACCACCAATAATAATAATGATAAGGGAAATAACAAAGGAAGAGAATACAACTGCTCAACACCCACTGACCAATACCCAGCCCAACCCAAGCAGTGATCTAGCCCTTCCGGGTAACTGCCCCCAGTTTATATACTGGGCATGATGTGCTGTGGTTTGGAATACCTCTTTGGCGAGCTTGGGTCAGGTGTTCTGTCTCTTCCTACTGTCTTCCCCTCCTCCCTGACAGAGCATGAGACTCAGAAAGTCCTTTGTCAGACTAAATATTTGAGCAGCAACTAAAAACATTGGTGTTATCAGTGTTGTTACCAGGCCAAAAGTCAAAACCACAGAACTGCACCAGCTACTAAGAAGGAAAAAAAATGACTGCTACTGCTGAACCCAGGACAGCAACATATGTTATAATTTTGGGAAAGAATTCTTATGGTAATAATATAAAATAATTTGGAAACAAAGCAATTAGGCACCATGTCCTAGACTCACTATTCTGCGGAGCGACTATGAAAAATTGTGAACTATGGAAATTATTATATTCTTTCCAATGAGAAAAGCATGACAGTCTAAATCTTTGAAGGTTTTGAAAGCATTATAGGAAGCCACAGTTCATTCTTTTATATTTTATGAAATAATCTACTATTTTCAATGTTTTTATTAAAATCAGATGTTGCTGAATTTTCTGTTTATATTAAAGGATGTAAACATAATACATCTTACTCAAAAAGCTAAGACTTGCAATATTTCTAATGCAATATTTCTAATGGCATATTTCTAATGCCAGGGACTTTAAAGTGCCTGAGGAGAGTCTTATTTACTATGTTTATAAAGGTTTAAAATAGATTAATTCTAGTAGCTGTAAAGTTAATGCTATGTCTAAAGATGCCTGACATTCTACTAAGAAGCTGGAACAAAGGTTACCCTATGCAAACTATGTGCACAGGGTAAGAATCCAACTGTCCTTCATGAGAGAATATGTGCTGCTCACTGTAGCAGACCTTAGAATGGTGTTGCGTTGCCTTTTTAGCACTGTTCTCATTGATGCTTCTTTTTGTGCTACATCATTCTTTGAATCCCTTCCAAAGAACTTGGTAAGTGGGTCTAGTCCATTAGCTGAGAATTACTCCCACTCTCTTTCTTAACTTATTTTTTCATGTGTCAAATGCAGTCACAAGATTTTATTCTGGTCTGTCTACTGTGATTCCTTTTAAAATTCTGTGCTCTTAAAGAGCAGTTGCAGCTCTACATTTTCACCTATTTCTACTTTGTCACGCATTATTTATGTTTTCTTCATAACATTTCCATTCTACAATCCCTTCCCCCAGCTCCATGTAGATATTTTCAGTAATGCCAGATAGTCCCTTTGCTGCTTCTTGTGGATGTTTCCATCAACCAACAGATTGCTGACTGGAAACCTATACCTGCCAATACCATGCTAACTTGCACAGTGATGGTTTGCTCTCCACAGAGCTCTGGAAACTGAACATGCACCCTTCTGTGATGATATCTATAACTCTACTAGTGTGAGTACATAAAAAATGAATCTATCCTTTTCTGTTGACAGCTGATCTTCAGACCCAGCTGGAGGTCCAACTAAATTGTCTGAAATACAAACTCAACTCACCATAGCAAATATTTTGCATTACTTGCAGGCAACTGACCTACTTCTCAAAGTCAGGGAAGTTAAGTACAGCATACAATTGATTTAAGCAATTACAGAATATACAGTGTTTTTCTTCACTACAGTATAATGACAATTTACAGGATATATTTATCTTATTTAGATCTTGAATTATCCAATTTGTTTGCCCATTTTGATACATTTTCACACAAGCTTCAGTCTAACTGGTCATGGTACAGCAATATGAACTGCACAAACTTACCTACTTTAATAGCTTTCTTCAATTAGGAGGTCAATAGAAATAGCACATACTGACCCATAATTGAATGCAAGAGATCTGTTGAGACTGATTAAGCTTTCAGAGTCACACACAGGCACCTAAACTCATACATCTCAACGACACTGTAAATGCATATCTTCCCTAGTACTGACTTGCAGATTTAGCAGTCATGTCCTAGGTCAGAGAATATACTCATGATAGAGAAACCTTAAAGTGCCAGGCTGAATAATAATAATTACAGCTAATATAATAAAACTCTGCACAAGGGACGGATGACGTGCCAATCTTTCAAAATACATTGTAGTTGATAATGGTTGCTTAGGTCTGCAAATCTTGTCTTCTTCATCATTAAATTAATACTTCAACGTAATTTAAAGTGGAAAGTCAAACCCAAAGATGGGGCCAGATCCCAGGATATTACAAGCTATTATACATTGATTGACTTTACTGATTAGCAGGAAGCTCAATTGCTACATTAGACTTTCAGCTTTCATATAAAGCAAATGCACAACTGAACAAGAAATGAAACTGATTTTCTTTTTTTTTGGGTGTGTGTGTCTGTCTTGGCTTGGAGAAAGCATAACTCTTACAACATAGACTCTAAGTAACTGCACTTCAAACACCATTTAAAATGCTCCACTTTTCACAAGGAAAAAAAATAGTCTGTGCTGCTTTCCATCTTGAAAAGTCACATGGAAATAATTAGAAACCATGACTACCTTTATCCTGGCTTGCAAGGTCACAATTACCGATGTCATGATTACAATTTGTACTTCCTTTCTCTTACAATATAATGGATTTGTGATACTTTGCTTTAGATATGTAAAATTCTGATGTTAACATATGGAATAGTTCTGTAGTGCCTTTAGTTTTTAATGGAAGAAAATAAGCATTATACATCACATTAATTATCTGATCACTCCAAACCTGTTCTTTCTCTCCATATGCTTGGACAGTCATAAGCTTTTCTTTAGTTCATTCTTTACCTTTATTTCCCCTCTTCAGCATCCAATGGGGAAGCCTTGAATATACAGAAAACTTTTTAGTGTAAAAAGTTAAAAAGTAATTTGTCACATTTTGCTACACTTCCATTAAACCTCATCTTAATAAATAGAAAGACACAGGCTTATAAATAATCTAAATCTAAATCTTTATGCATCCATATAATATACTGTAAAGGTTCTGTTAATGTAAATATTAAAGATAATTCCTCTATCTCTACATTTCAAGCAAACGTTTTAGAGGAATAAACTACCTTTCTGCAACAGATCTAAATGGTGACTTATTTCAAACACAAACATACTTTCTTTATGTTTCTTATGAAAATAGTCAAGCAAAAAGGATACAGAGTATTCAAAGCATTTATATAAAGCATTTTATATTTATATATATAAAGCATTTCTAGTTATATATTTCTATAAACATTTATATAAAAGTTTTTTATGTTTGGGGATTTTCCATAGACTTGCAGTTTATGCCTGACCAAATGGGCACACTAAATGTAATTCTTTTACAAATACATGAATCAGAATAATTTGCTTTGTTGACAGCATAAGCAAAATTGTCTCCAAATCTGAATAATCTGATAGATTAGGAGTTTATTATTTGTTTATAGTCCATGAAACTGTATTTCTCAGTTGTGGTGCAATTTCATACATATTTTATCACAAAGTTTGCATAGTTGAGCAAATATTGTTTATTGAAGGAGACTAAGCATAAGAAGAGATAGAAACTAATAGATAAAGTGTGTTTTTAAATTGGCTTTTGCGTCTGCTAGCAAATAAATTAAAAATAAATTACACTGCATCTAAAAGGTCTACCAGAAGTGCCTTTGTACGTGTGGGCACACACGCATCATTTTTGGCTATGGTAAGTGTATATATATGCGATGATACATAGTATTGTCTCATCCCACCTGGCGGGTGCAGGGGGAGCTGATCTGTTACCGCACTGCCGTTCACAGGGGAAACCAGAGGCCCTCCAGAGGTTGTGTCCTGGGTTTAGCAGCAGCAGTCATTTTTTCTCCTTCTTGGTAGCTGGTGCAGGGCTGTGTTTTGACTTTCAGCTGGGAACAGAGCTGAAAAACAATGATGTTTTGGTTTGGCCAAGGACTTTGTGGGCCTCATGCTCTGCCAGGGAGGAGGGAAGCTGGGAGGAAGCAGAGACAGGACACCTGACCCAAACTGACCAAAGAGGTATTCCATACCACAGCACGTCATGCCCAGGATGTAACTGGGAGTTACCCGGAAGGGCTGAGTGGACTGCAGGGTTGGAGGAGGTATTGGTCGGTGCTTGGTCGGGCTGGGGGGGGCAAGTTATCGGTCGCCTGGTGATGAGGTGTTGTATTCTCTTCCCTTGTTATTTCCTTTATCATTACTATTATTGGTGGCAGCAGTAGTGATTTGTGTTATACCTTAGTTACTAAACTGTTCTTATCTCAACCCGTGGGAGTTGCATTCTTTCTGATTCTCCTCTCCATCCCTCCGAGAGTAGGGGGAGGGCAAGAAAGGGGGGGAGTGAGTGAGTGAAAGCTGTCTGGTTGAGGTTAAACCACGACAGTTCTTTTTGGCGCCCAACGTGGGGCACGAGGGGTTGAGATAACGACAGATCTGACCGTCACAATGCTGATTTATTGGGTCTCAGAGTTGTTCCTCTTGATCTCACAGCTTCAGAATGTTGTAACTTACTTAGAGCCGGTATTTGCTGTGTTAGTGTTTATCAAGTGTGGGGCTTGGGCTAAGGTTCTTGTCTCACTGTACTTTATGGCAATGACTTGTAATACGGGCGGGCTCCAGCAGCAGGGCGGGACGGACGTGGCCGTGGACTGGTCCCTGGCCGTCCGGCTGCTCCTCACCGTCCTGGCCCTCGCCCTCGCCTCCGTCTGCGTGAGGCTCTGGGGAGCCGAGGGGGGGCGGCCCCGGGAGCCGGCGGCTGCTGAAGCGGCCCGGGAGAGCGGCCCCGGGGACCAAGCGGGAGCGGGACGGGAGGCCGCAAGGGGACGGCTGCCGGTGGAGGAGGTCGGGGCGCGCGAGGAGCGGGAGCAGGCGGCTGCCGAGCAGCGGGAGAAGGCGGCGGAGGAGCCGAGCCCCGCGGCCGAGCCCAGCCCCGCGACGGCCGAGAGCATTCCCCGGAAGCCGCCCGCCGAGCCCCAGGAGGACGCAGGAGACCCCGCAGCATTTCCCAGCAAGGCAGAGGAGGAAGAGCTGGACTCAGGGAAAGAGAAGCTGGTGGTGGGAGAGCCGGCAAGCACAGCAGCTACACCAGCCCCAGTGACAAGCACAGCAGCTACACCAGCCCCAGTGACAAGCACAGCAGCTACACCAGCCCCAGTGACAAGCACAGCAGCATTGTTTGAGAGTTCTGAAGGTTTTGAATGGCGTTTGGGTACCCTTGGGACCTGCCTGCTGATTGTGATGGTGTTCACTATGTTGGCACACATGCAGAGTGTGTTTTACCCACCACCATTGTGTCTGATCCCAAAATTTAAGCAGAGTCGGGTTTGGGTCTTGTCTGGGGTTAGACAACGATATGGGAGGACCAAGAGGTTTTCCCCAAGGCTGGACAGTCATGAGTGGCAGGGCATGTGGGACAGTATGGGCAAGTATCTAGTCCACTGGGCCCCTCCAGTGCTTTGGAAACATTGGAGATGGAAGGACAATGAATTATTTTGAACCTGGTGGGCCCATGACCCTTAAGGCCAACAGAGCAGAGATGCAACATCGAGATGGACTCATGATCGAGGGGTGGACCTAACAATGGACACTACTGCCCAGGTTATTCATGTGTGTGAACACCGCACATAGCCTCTCCTGTTCTGAAAGACTGTTACAAGAGATGGAGCCTGACATCATGGACCAGATGGACTCAGCAGCTTTATAGGGACTAGTCTTTGCACTAAGATAGAAGTGCACTGAGATCGGAGTGATGGTATATTGAAAATGTAGGATCTGAGCATGACGTGAATGGTATGGAATAAGGGGTGGATAATGTCCTGGGTTTAGCAGTAGCAGTCATTTTTCTCCTTGGTAGCTGGTGCAGTGCTGTGTTTTGACTTTCAGCTGGGAACAGAGCTGAAAAACAATGATGTTTTGGTTTGGCCAAGGACTTTGTGGGCCTCATGCTCTGCCAGGGAGGAGGGAAGCTGGGAGGAAGCAGAGACAGGACACCTGACCCAAACTGACCAAAGAGGTATTCCATACCACAGCACGTCATGCCCAGGATGTAACTGGGAGAGTGACCCGGAAGGGGGATAGAGAGTGGACTGCAGGGTTGGAGGAGGTATCGGTCGGTGCTTGGTCGGGCTGGGGGGGGCAAGTAATCGGTCGCCTGGTGATGAGGTGTTGTATTCTCTTCCCTTGTTATTTTCTTTATCATTACTATTATTGGTGGCAGCAGTAGTGATTTGTGTTATACCTTAGTTACTAAACTGTTCTTATCTCAACCCGTGGGAGTTGCATTCTTTCTGATTCTCCTCTCCATCCCTCCGAGAGTAGGGGGAGGGCAAGAAAGGGGGGGAGTGAGTGAGTGAAAGCTGTCTGGTTGAGGTTTAAACCACGACAGGTTGAAAAACGAAACAACATTAATTTTATTGTAAACTTCCCTAAAACTGACTCAGGAGGAACAAAAGTCTTGGCAGGTTCTTCGAAAAGACACAAAATAGGGGGAGAAAAGAAGGAAAACGAGAAATAGGCTCATCTCCCCGTGGATCCAGCTACATCTTCTCAGTCAGCGAGTGAAATCCTTTCAGTTGCGCCCCTTGGAGCCTCGTGTTCAGTGTCTCCGCTGTGGTCCATGGTGAAGGGGTGTTCACCACACGCTGAAGGACGGTGTTGCCTGTTTCTAGGACCAGGCGCTCTTGGAACCCTCCCGCAGGTCAGGCCCATCCGCAGGGGATCTGCTGAGCCCCAGACCCGATTCTCGCTGTGCCCTGACGGGCGCCGCAGGGTCTGTCGCTGTCTCCGGGCGATTTGTTGTAGGGGCACTTGATCTTCACGGCCTCAGGGCAGACAGCACAGGAAAGCATCCCCCACCCTGGTGGTGTAGGATCCCTGCTGTGCCGCCAGCCTTTTGCCCAAATGAAAACGAGATGTCAGTTCCTTCTGTCTTCTGAGTTGTTTGAGAGAAACACAAATACGGGCTCTTGGCCATCGTAAGCATAGCATAACACAGATATTTTAGTACATTAAGTGAAATGTACATTATGTTACCCTGGATAGCTAGTAGTCACATATATTTGCCTTTTCCATGTTGAGAGTCCATTACACCCTCATAGAACTTTATGGTAAAACTCCTGTTAACATTATGTTGTGCATGTAGTATGAGAGAATCTTTCATTTATGAGCTTTAAAATGTCAAGTGCCTCCTTTTGCTTAGCTTACTACTGAGAGAACCAGCCCTCACACTAGAAACAATTATGAAACCTTCTAACCCTTCTTTCATTAAGGTACTAACACACTTTACTGAGTTACTCCCATTCTATGTGTAGTTATTCAGCTTGTCTCCTAGCTGCTGTCTGGCATAAGAAGGTTTTGTTATTAAGCTCTTCTTTACTGAATATGTCAGAATGAGTGGTCAGTCACTGCAGATGTTCTGAGATCTACCAGCACCTTGATGCCTAGTGCCAAGATCAGTGAATTGTCAAGGTTATCATGTAAATTGTCATGGCTAGGATCCAAATTAACAGGCAGGTATGGCACTTCACATTGCTCAGAGTAACAGTTACAGATTTAAGAACATTCAAATATCAGTAGCAAGAATTATTACTGGCGCTTGTAGGTTCAGAACTATATTTTCAAGCAATATCTGTAAAGGGTTCTTTTAAAAAAAAAAAATGAACAAAAATAGAAAACAACAAACTACAGACCAAACCAAAATCCCACAAAAAAAGAACAACCAACCAAACAAACAAAAAAATGAAAATGTAAAATTCTGAAGCTCAACTTCAAAGAGGTTTTGTTTTGTATCAGTTATGCCAGAACCCTGAACAAAAGGACCATTATTATTACCCAGAATAGCATCCTCCACAGAATTTTTTCAAGTAAGTAGCATATAACCCTTTCAGTGATAGCTTATTTTTTTTATTCTGATATGTACAATTTACTTTAATTGCCAATTAAAGACAATTCACTAAGACCCAGACCTTGAAATGCATGTAGGTAATTTTGATTCAAATAGCTAACATAGAATCCTTTGCGTCAAAGTATACTTTGATTTTTATAGAAAACAGAAGGTCTGGTTTCACATTCTTTGTTAATTTAACTCTATTACTCATGCAACAATACAAGACAGAACAATAGTGAGGAAAAGGAATTTAATTGGTGTTTGAAACAGTGGTCTCAAGTCAGCTTCATAATTGCTACTTATAGTCTAATCTTTTGATCTCCTTTTACAGACAGTCCTTCTAGGTTATGATTCAGAACAGCTTAGGTTTCAGTTCTGAATCACCTCCTAGAGGAATCTGTCTGAGAAGAATTAGGCTACAGAGTGATCACTTACTACAGGGCATTGACTAGTGTTCTTGGAGACTAAAGGCAGTCTTGTGAATATTTTCCAACTGTTCATTTGTTTCCAACATTTGAAAATAGACAATGATTTTTATTAACTAGGACAAATCAAAAAACTTGTTTAAATACATGAAACAGAGTGTGATTTCACATTGCTGATTTGTCCAGTGTTAGATTTTACTACTTTGACTTCTAATTAATAGATTCATACATCTCACATGGCCTGATTAAAATGAAGGAATAATTATTAGAGTAGCAGAATGTGTCTTTGCCCAAGAAGTTTCTGGAACTTGAGGAGCTGCAGGGTTTTTCACAGAAAACTTAGGTCAAGAAAGCACATTCTAATTAGAATCAGTTCTATTTTCATATCAAAATATATGAATCCTTTACCCTTCTTCTCCCTGCAGTCACATCATTTTCAGAAAACAAATTCTTTTTTTTTTTTTTTCTTAGGAATTTATGTATGCCTTATTCTCCATCTGATGTTAGAATCCTTTATTTGATGAACCATAATAATGTCCTCAATAGTTCATTGTGATGTCACTAAAACACAATTAGGAACAGAACAACTCCAAAGGTCCTGTATTCTTGTAAATGTACTTAGAAATGGAGTAAAACTGCAACAAGTGAAACATTTCAAAAATACTATACTTTTCCATCTTATATGACTGTAGAATGGAATTTTGCAAGAGTTATGAAAGACTAAACCAAATATTGTCCCAGAGAGCATAACACAAATGTAAAATACATTTTACGAAGGAAAAGCTTTATCATAAAGAATGGATCTTGCATTTCATTAAAAGCAACCAGATACTGGGCTATGGCAGTGCACCTCTTTGCAGCTGTGATGAAGGACTAAGAAGGATCTCTTTGTTTCCTATTGTATGGTCTTGCTGCTACTGGCTGAAACTTCCTGTGTCTGTGAAGTAGTAGTCAAAAACCTACAGGGAGTTAATACATTTCTAAGCTCTGCTAATTCCTGGCAAGAGTCCTACATTAAAAACGAGTCAGGTCTGCAGAGAGAGTTGCTGTAGGATGCAGTAGTCTCATTGGCCCCTACTCGCAGAACATGTGGCATAAAACCAGAAGAACTCTGCCTAGGTTGGGAAAGTTACATGGGTTTAGAGGTGAATATAGAATGAGGTCCTCTGTCCCTCAGGGCAGAGAAAAAAAAGAGTAAACAAAAGGCTAATAAAACATTTTTAAAAAGCACATGTTCTGTGTAAATGGAAATGTTTAATTTTAATTTAGAACTTGGGGCAGGTTTTGACTCATACTAGCTGTGACCTCTCAGTCCAGTTAGACCTTCAGATCAAGCTGCAATGCTGTTTGTCTGAGACAAAAGGCTGGCACAATCGTCTTTTCATGGAGTTAATGACATTTTCTATATCTATTTTCCTTTAAAATAAGTGTTTTGCCATACAAAAATCTGAATGTATTTTGAAATACATTTTGCAAAACACTTTTATTTACTGAAATAGCTTTTTGTAAAACATGGCCTTCTCTTCTCCTTGCTGAACAGCCCAATTTTCTTTGCCTGTATTAATACGGGAGGTTCTTATTGCTCCCTTTTCATAGTCCGAATATCTAATTAATGCAGGAAGCTGTCACTAGTAGTAACAACAAACTCAACACATCTATAGTCAAAGTGAAGCCTTACCAGCACTGATATCTTGCTCTATCAGACTTTGTGATTTTTTTCCGGAAATGTCAAAAGTCCTATTCATGGGGTTATATAGACAGAGAAATCCCTTGTACTTATGTGGCATTATGCTCAAGGTCTTAATTTTATATTACTTGCATGTTTCAAGCCAAACTTTACACACAGTATACTTTTAAGCCTGGAGACATCTATTTTTGCATGATGTAGGCATGTCCTTTTCTTGGATAACAGGCAAATGAAGTGTCTTGCTGTCTTGGAAAAAGGCTGAATCTTTGATTAACCCAAAATGTTTTACAATTAAATATATATTATGCATATATATTTGGTTTCTAAGTTTCAACGTCAAAAAAATGTATACTTTATGTGTTATGTTTTACACCTATTTCCCATTTTACAGTTTGCTGAAGGTAAAATAATCCTCAACAGTGATTTATAATATTTGTCATAAAAAGGAGAGTATAATATAAAGGGAATAAGGAGACTGTTGACTATCCTTGCAGCAGGTTCTTTGCTCACATCATAAGCATATATTAACACTTCCATAGAGTCTCTCCCACATCTTTATGGTTATGGCCCATGATCTGCAATGCCATTTACCATTCCTAGTCTTTAAGTTTGAAATTATAAGGGGAAAATCATATTTAAAAAAGAAGTAATTAAAAACTATGAAAGATTCAAATTTATTACTGTAGTAGATCTGCCATTTCCTGGTTTAGTGTGACTTCTTAGGTAAATCATATGAAAAGTAGCTTTTCACTGTTTTGAGAGAATGTAGTACTGCTGGGCAGGGCAACCCCAGGCACAGCTACCGGTTAGGCAAAAAAGTGATTCAGAGCAGCCCTTCAGAGAAGGACTTGGGGGTGTTGGTGGATGAGAAACTGAACATGAGCCAGCAGTGTGCGCTTGCTATACTGGGCTGCAGCAAAAGCAGCATGACCAGAAGTGCGAGGTAGGTGATCCTGCCCTTCTACTCTGGTGAGACCTCACCTGAATTACTGTGTGCAGTTCTGGTATCCTTGACATAAAAAGGACATGGAACTGTTGAAACAAGCCCAGAGGAGGGCCACAAGGATAATCAGAGGGCTGGAACACCTCCCGGATGAAGACAGTCTGAGAAAATTGGGTCTGTTCAGCCTGGAGAGGAGAAGGCTGTGTGGAGACCTCATAGCAGCCTTCCAGGATTTGAAGGGGGCCTATGAGGATGCTGTGGAGGGACTCTTCATTAGGGACTGTAGTGATAGGACAAGGGGTAATGGGTTAAAACTTAAACAGGGGAAGTTTAGATTGGATATAAGGAGGAAATTCTTTCTTGTTAGGGTGGTGAGGCACTGGAATAGGTTGCCTAGGGAGGTTGTGAATGCTCCATCCCTGGCAGTGTTCAAGGCCAAGTTGGACAAGGCCTTGGGTGATATAGTTTAGTGCGAGGTGTCCCTGCCCATGGCAGGGGGTTGGAACTTGATGATCTTAAGGTCCTTTCCAACCCTAACTATTCTATGATTCTATGAATAAAACTAAAATAAGCATCAGTAGAGAATTTTTTTTTTCATATATTACTGATTTCTGATGTTAATATTTCTCTACAAATACTGATTTTACTTCCTTTTTCATTATTCTCTCTGGTTTGGTTGCTTGCCCTTGGAGTTAGTGGGTTTGGACTAGAAACATAAGAAATGTAAGACTTCTGTGACAGCATAAGAAGCAGGGGTTTACAGGCAAGAACAAGTGATGCAAATGGCAAATAAAAAGAGGAAAAGGTAGGAATATTGCAGACCCAACTGTAACATCAGAGCTAAATCATCCCGTTAACCAAATACTAATAAGAGTAAAAGTGGCTTGTGTGATTTATATTCCTCAATTCATAATTATATTTGTTACTTATTATTTAAGAACCTGGTTTTTATGCTGTGTCCATTATCTGAGAAAGGTCTTGCATACAAAAACTAGGTAAATTTGGAAAGACTGTGAGCAAGAATAAAAAACTCTATGCAAATATAAGCTGTCATTGTTATTATTGAATATATTGCTCATTTGTATTATTTCCAGACTGTTATGTTTTTTATCTTTACTCTCACATATACCTCCAAAATCAATCTTTTCCCTTTCTTTTGAAAAGATCAAGTACACTGTAGAACTTCAGCAAAAACCCTTGATGAATTGAATAGTGCAAATGTATTTTACCATGACATTGCATTGGTGATGGATTTGTGTCATACATCAGCAAAGCCATAACATAGCTTATTGGTGTGTTATTAGCAAGTGATGAATTTATTAGTGATAGTTCAGTGAACCTTTTTTCTGAAACACAAAAAAGTCATTTATTATCATGTAGATCAAAACAAAAGAAGGCTACTGTCATATAAAAGTGGGGAGGGAGAGAGGGAAGACTTCATCATACCTTTTTGAATCAGTCGACAGGCTGAACCTGACTTCTCCCCCATAGGGATGCCAATTGGGTAAGAAATTTATCTTATGCGCACTAAATAACTAACTCATGCTAGCTATTAGAGATTATAGTCTGATTGTGTATTACTTCAAGCTTGGTTTTGCAAACAGTCCCTATCACCAGCAATCACAAAGCTTAATTTGTCACGATTTTTTATTAATAATATTATTCTGTAAACTGTTATATTAGTCCTTCAAGGCTGTTAGCAGTTATCCGCAATGGATAACATACACAAATGAAGTGGGAATACCTGCTGAGAGGTCCCCATAGCACATCAACAGCATAAGCTGTTGATGTGTTTCGCTGAACAAGTCAGCCAAATCTACCTCCAAACTAGCAGGACAGTTTAGTGAAGGGTCCTTATAATGGGACAGTGACAGTCTGGTCAGGCACAAGGGTCTTGGCTTTTCCTGGTGCACTGATAGATGGATGAAACACCAGAGGCTGAGAAATCTCCGTCACGGCTTCATGTGAAAGCTACCACTAAGAATTTATAAGTGCATACTCACGCATGTGAGTAAGTTGCATTATCTCAAAATTTCATCATGGAAATTTTTGTGCTTTTTTCCTGATTATAGGATAGGGCAGATGAGGATTTGGAGTTCTTTATCTAGTAATAATGATCCAGTTCTCAAGCCTTAACAATAAAGTAAATCTAAGCTATTTGAAATGTGATTAGTGTACAGATTTCCTGAAATTTGTACAAGTTACAAAGACTACCTCTTCAGCTTTAGAAACAGATGAGTACCAACAATTAAAGTTGGTTGTAAACACCTTCTTTTTTTGTAAGTTAAGAAAGTAGTTTTTTTATTTCTTAAACATGCATTACCAAACTTCACCAACGATCTACCTGCCTTTATCTCAACTTACAAGATTTCTTATTACTGTATTTTTCCTTTTTCTTTCCCTTTCTACTCAATGGAAAGGAGAGAGTGGCTGGGTACAAGTCTGGCTATTAGCTAAGGCTAGCCCTCTAACACCATTTAAATTCTTAACCAAAACTGTAAGACATTATGCACATATAAAATATATTCATGGCCCCTAAAAGCTTGCAATCTGCAAGAGGAAAATAAGTTTTAACAATTACATTAGAATTTCAGGAAGCATGTTCTCAATTTGAAGATCGTGAGCAGCAGAGTCTAATTCTCTATTAGTTTAAAATACAAGCTTAAAAACTTTTAGCTTTTAGAAAGCTTAGACATTAATAGTTATTCAGTTAGTATCTCATTTTTAGCTATTTTGTTTGCTGCTTCTTTTTCACTCCTACCACGCATAAGTAATGTGTTCTACTGAAGCTAGCTGGAATCTGTTGCAAATATATATACAATAATTTAGGAGTGCAAACTTCGTCTTTATTGGAAAGTACAGGGGGTTTGACCTAAATTGGCCTATGCAGGATATTTATAAGCAGAAAGATAAATTTTAGAACCTGAGGATGTGTGTGCAAGTCACAAAAAACTCCCACATTTTGTCTGCTTTATGAACTGATTGATTCATTCTTTGTGAGTGGGGTTTTCAATGTTTCTCTGTGGAGACCTCAAATATGTTTGTCTGGGTGAAAACTGATATGTGTATCAATTCCTTTTAATTTTCTTTTGAGAGTTAATTAGGAAGTATTAAGTGTGCAGGAGGACAGGGGGTAAAGAATTTTATGAGATATATGCCAAACAGCTCTACAGCTGTTCTAATTAGATTTAGCTTCCAAAGGCATATAAAAAAGAGCCATCAGAGGGAGATTATTAGAACTGTGCTAAAGAATTTAATAGGCATTTGGAATCTGAAGAAGTGCATATTCCAGTGTTTTTTATTAAAAAAAAAACAACAACAAAAAAGCAACAACAACAACAACAATAAAAAATAGGACTCATTGTCTTCTTTTATTTCTAAAGAATAGTTGACCAAATGTTGTCAAGAATGAGTATAAATTTCATATTTTATTTTTAGCAGACAAAATCTAGGAGTCTGAGAAATGCTTACCATCCAGTAATGAGTGTACTTTCCTAATTCCAAGTTGGTTTGAACAAAATGGCCTCAAAATTAACACCTAAGTGACACTGCAAAAGAGTAAGCAGAAAAGAATAAGCTAAACCCAAACTCTCTACAGTGTCTTGAAGACTGCAGAGACTCAGGTAGACTCAGCCATTAACAGGATTTAGTCAAATAAACCTGATCTGTTTTGTGGAAGTACTGAACAAGGCACCCACCAATTTAGTCCCTAGTTATTACAGCATTATGAATGACAGTGGCCTGATGAAATCTGACAGAAGTATTACATTTTTGCCAAATGTAAACAAGTGGATGCAATTTTATGATTTGTTTATTAACAAACAGGATAATTTTGAAAGACCACCTGTCCTAGAAGCACGGAGAGAGGGAAGAGAACAGCTGCCTTGAGCTACCACTTGCAGTCTCCCCATTTTAGTGCTTAGATACAGCCTATTGACTGCGCAGAACCCTAATGGGTCTATAGAGCAACCTGCTTAGTACAGACTACTCTCAAGGTAACTCTTTTCTCACCTCAAGACTTTCCTTTAGCAATCACTTCTTAGGCCATGATGATCAAAAGAATTGAAACCTCATTAAACTCTCAACATCCTATGGCGCTGGGATGGTAGGTAGGACTATATGTGAATCTGTAACCTCACACTAAGAAAGTAAGAAGACTTGCTTCAATTTGGGAAAGCCATGACCAGAGAAAAGCAAAGTGAGATGAATCAAGGAAAGAACACATGCTACTGTGTGGAAAAGAAGCGAGTAGAAGGTAAGACCTAAATATGATATCCTATATATTATCCTACTAGTCCTGGAGTTCTTTCTTATTTTCTGTTGTGAGAAGCAGGGCATAAAGAATAGGAGGTTAAGACTTTAAAAAAAGGTCAAAGATCTGTGTAGCCTTGTATCTAACCTGAGACTCCAGCATGTATTTAGGAAAAACAGACATCTAGAAGATAAGTACAACCCCTCAGCTTCCAAAAAGCCTTTTCTCCCATTATTTTGTCAACATTTTGAAGAGCTCTGCATTTTCAGAGGTTTCACAGGTTCTTATATGTTGTGTGAAAATACACCAAATAAACCTGCTCCCTGTTCCTTTGTTCATCTACCTCAGTTCTCTAGTAAAACTAGGTAATAAACATGTGTACTTCATCCTTTCAATGCCACTTGTGATTTCAGAAACCTGTATCTTATTGTTTTTCAGTTTTCTCTTTCCCAGGAAGAAGGTGATAATCTTTTAATCTCTCTTTATACAGCAAACTTTTCACATCTTTGATAATTTTATTTACTTTCATTCCTTTCTTTTTTAGTTCTATTATATGATATTTGAGATAGAAGGATGAGACCTGCATACAGTGCTAAAGACAGTGGAGAGAAAAACTTACTTAGCTAATATTTTCTGAAAGTGATGCAATGACTCCAAGATTTTTTGACTCATTGTAGTCTTTGGGTAACTAGGATTATTTCCCCTAGGTGAACAACTCAAAATTAAAATATAAATAAATAGCTTCTGTCTACACAGAACTTTTGCTTTTGCATCCATCTTAAATTCTTCATTTGTTTTCACTCTTTGGTAGCAAACCAACCTAAAGGCAACCTCCAGAATCTTTCCAACAGTGCTCCTTCTGGGTTTGTTTTTTTTTTTTAATCAATGCCCCATGCCTGTGGTGGGTTTCCTGCTTTCATCTGTACACAATTTTCTATTATTAATGAACATATTGTCTGTGTGTTCAGCACAGGGTAGTCTCTCAGTGCATACACTGAACCTTTTCCCTTCTATGTTAAAAAAGAAGATTCAGATAAGCTGTGCACTGGCTGATCAGCATCTTACCTTTCAGGCACTGTGCACTGGCTAAATGGTCCATTTTGAAATGGGATTTTGGTGTGCAGACCTATGGTTTATATACACACTTCCGACTTAGGTTTCCTGTGACTTGATGTATCGCTTAAGTGTTATGTGGTTGAGCAAATCTGCTCTAAGTTATATTTTGGCCGCAGCAGGGTTTACACAGTATAATCCAAGAGAGTTTTTCTGGAATTCTATGGAGATAAAATGTCAGAAATACAGACATGAAATTATCAGTTCTGACTTGATGACTTGAGAGTTAAGAAGATCTGCTAAAACTGTTCTCTCTCAAGCTGCTTTTCTTTAAAAGTACTTGTGTGCTGCAGTACAGGTGACATTTTACATTCATATCAGAGCTTGAAAAGTTTGTGCACAAATGAGCTCCTGTGGGCTGCAGAATTCGTATAGGAATTTGTCTAAGACAATTACACAACTGTGCTCACTTTTAGTAGACAACATTGTAGGGGAATAAAGAGCACTGTTTCACTTATGTTTGTGTTAGGTTTGACCATTGTTATAAACAAATGCCAGGGTGTGGAACATTATTTTGTGTCAGCAGCATCTGTCTCCTTGGCAGATTTCTCAGTCAATTAAATTGGCGGCTTTGGAGTAGCCTCTAGGTCTGTCATGTAGTTACCCTTGTCCTTGCAACACTGTTTTATAGTGATTCAATTTGTTACTGAATAATGTCTGAGATTTTTATGTGATTAAGCTCCAACACAAATCACTTATGAGATCTCTAAGCCAGTCTTTTTATGGCAATTGCAGTACTTACTAACTGTTGACATTCCCCCTACTAAGCATTTATTATAATAAAGAATTGCAACACAAATTATTCCTATGCCAGCCTGGAAATATTCCAGCCTTTACATTGATACAGTCCTTTGTGAATATTCCTAGTTTCTACTTAGAGTTACGCAGACTTTTTTCAGATTGTTACACTCAAGCTTGGGCCATGACAGTCTCATTTCTTACCAGTTAATTATGCACTTAAAATCCCATCCAGTATACTCGATGTTATGTCTAACCAGATGTCTTTGTGTAGCCAGTTGTATAATAGTTTGCTTCTATATCCAGCATCAAGTTATTTTTGGAGATTAATTATTGAAAAGATATTTGCAAAAGGTTTTCAGTCCAAATTAAAAACTGAGTTCTCAATGGTGATAAGTATGTAGAGCACAATTTTGTATTAATCTGAGAATCTGTCATATCAATATTGAAGCCAGTTATAAGTTATTTCTTTGTGTTCACATTTAACAATATATTTTAAAAGCAAAATACAGATCTCTGAAATATCTAGACTTACACAAAGATTTCCTCACAATCAGGATTAGAGTTTTAGAAGACCACAGACCTAAAATAACTTAAACCATCTACCTTCTACTTCTCTCAACAGGTTGATTTGAAACTCTTTTTGTTCTTTTTGTAATTAAATTCCAAATAGAAAGATCATTTCCTATGGAATACTAACACATGTTTTTTTTAAATTTCTCTATGTGAATACTGAAAGGAACTCTTTGTCAGCTTCAAATAATCTAACATATCAAACTTCCTACTGATGTCATGAAGAATTAGGTATTTTAATTCTTTTGGAAATCCCATCAGACATGCATAGTTATACACCTAAACACTTGTAAACCAGTTCATATTATAAAGGCGGTTTAATTAAAATATTTGAAGCATTAAATGAAAAAAACCCCACAATGTTAAAAAATTGTCATGCTTATAAATAGATTTTTTTCAATATCAAATGTGCTGGTGACGTTGCATCTCACAGGCCAATATTTTCCATACATTGAAACATCTCTAAAAAATAAATACCCATTTTTCTAGTGTTGGTGAGACTTATATTAAGGCTTTTAAAAGTGACAGCTACACATTGTGTATAAAAATAAATGAATAAATAAAAAAAATATTGTTTAGAAAAGGAATAACGATAACAACAGTATAAAACCTCAAGCATAATGCTTTAGTTTAATGTTAAGAAAGTTATGTTAATTGACTGATTAGTTTGAAGAGTATGTAGGAGCAAAAATTAAGGCTGTCAACATAAACATATGTAAGATGTTTAAAATTTTATTTTTCTACAGCAGATTATTGACATAATTATGTAAAATTAAAGTAAGATTACTCTATTAAGTAGCAGAATAAAACATACCAAACATTTAATGAATAGTACATCCTGTGAGTAATACTTACAAACGTTTAGCTGAAGTAGATGTTACCTGGGCATAGGCGCATATAGAGATGCCTTTATTTCCACAAGTTCAGATGCATGATGTGAGATATTTGCCTTACTCCTGTGAAGGTGATTACTTTATGGTGATAAATGCTAATATCCTTAAGGTATTTAAGTTGTTAAGATATGCAATTGATTTTCATAATAAATTTTTTGTTTGTTTTGTTTATTTTGTTGGGGTTTTTTTTAGTGGAAGTATCCAATTTTTAGTATATGCCTGAAGGAATTAGAAAAAATCCACATCTTAATTACCACAATCTGTTAGTCACCACTGGCCTACAGACTGTATTTTCAGACGTGCAAATTCAGGTGTCCCAAACTCAGCCTCTCAGAACAAAATTTAAAAGTTGTATTTTGTAAGGAGTCAGTAGTTGTACATCAATACATTATTCATTAAATCCATTGCCACATTGATTTGTGCTAGCAAAGCATAACCCTAAAGTGTTTAAAAATCAAATAGTTAATGTCTGGATCTAATGTCAATGTGTTATTGGGTTCAGTGCTGACTTCGGTCTCACTTGAATGATTGTTCTTTGTCCTACCGCAGCTCCTTTCTTTCCCTATCCTCACTCCATCCTATAGAGTGATTGGCATTGCTGGATTGCTGTGGCAACAGCACCTGTAACGGGTGCACTGTGGACATGAGCCTCACCTTTTTCTCACCCATATTCTTGTCTTCCTCCCTCACAGTGCATCCCAGGCTACTTGATGAGGAGAACATATTTCAACTCATGGGATTTCTGTGTTAAAAAAATACAAATAAATAAAACACCGGAAACATTCAAGCCCTTGAAAACTTTTTAGGTAGTAGCATTTGTTTACTTGTCATACCTCGTGTAATATTAAGATGAAACAGCAAAATACAGGATGATTTATCTGGACTCCTAAACAGGTGTATGAGAACTTCACAGATGCTTGTTTGTTTTTTGACTAAGCTGCCTATTAGATATTGCAACTTAATCTGCAAACATTGCAAAACCAAAGAAAAACAAATGCACAGTGTTAAAAATGTGCAGCAAGAAGCAGTGAGTACCTGCTTAGTTTGAAACAAATTACAGAATTTTTATTTATCCTCTGCCAAATTGGTTGATGTCTGCAAGGTAACCATGTGCTTGACTCACTTTATCAAATTCTGTCTGGATACAGAATTTCTATGTCACAAACCAGAACAGTTTTCATCAGTGAGAGATCTGGTTATTACTATTTCAAAGGTTACACTTGTGTTAAGTAGAGCAAAAGGCTAACAGCTTGTAACACTGAAAATACTGCTTGCAGATAGCATCTTTCACAGATTGCTGTTGTATCAGTATGTAATACTCCTGAAGTTTTCTACACTGATAAAATCATTGAATAATTTTGCTGTGATTAATCAAACTGATTAAACAAATGTACAGTTAAAAAAAAAATTGGACTGCATATCAAGAAGTGAAAACTGAACAAAATTAATTCATAAAAATGTGTCTAAGCAAAGAGCAAAACAAACTGCATATAATATGGAGGGATGGAAAGAGAAATTTAAAATAAAAAAATAAAATATTCTTCAAAAATTCTATAGCTTCACAAAGATATATTGGTATCAGAAAACAATCAATAGTCAACCAGTTCGTTTTTCAAGTAGCTAGGAATGTATCCTTTCTAATCCCTCTTTGTTTGTTAATATGAAAAAAAATAATTCTGCTGCACACTTTAACTGTGAAAAATGTATTTATTTGTTGGTGGATCACTTTTCATTTTAGAAGAAAAATAACATGTTTTTCTGTTCCCAGTTCATCTTTTGTATTTCTGACTTCAGATTTGATTTCTAAAGAAGATTTGTGTAGTTATGTATGATTTTACTATAATTTGCTCATACACTTGATAAAAGAAGAGAAGAATTACATAAATACCAGCATGTAAATGAAACAGAGGAAAGACTGTATAGAATTTAAATGTGGGGATAAGAAACCAGCCTTTGTGTGTTCATATTCCCAGTAATCGCATTAGCAACAGATTGAATTTCGAAAGCACTTTATGCAAAAAGGCATAAAGAGCCACCTTTGTAATTCACTCACTAAGGAGAAACATAATGAAAAGACTGTGGAGAATTGTCATGGCATGCATGAGGTCAAAATGTTCTCCCAAACAGGGATTTAATACCGCTTTTTCCTCATTCACACAGAAGCAACGAATACAATTCGCTGTTCAGTCAGGCATCCTTTTACTTAATATTTTTCTTTCATCTTAGACTGTCACAATTAGTGAAACAGATCCTTGTTTTTTGATAATGTACGTAATCTCTGTACTTCCCTGAAGAAAGTAACTGTCCTAAGCATTTAAATACAAAGGTTTTGACAGTGAATGCCTAAAGAAAACAAACAAACAAAAAAACCACCAAAACCAAAAAACTGTAGCCATTCCTAAGTATTGTCATTCTGTTCCCACCTCTAAGGTAACAAGACCTCATGTCTCAATACTATTTGCATACATACTTTAGCATTCCTTTTCTTATAACCCAAAACAGAAATGAAAGCACTCTTATTTGACTGAGAATTTCATTCAAACATTGCTCCATAAGATCCAAAATCCAAATGAAAGCTTTCACTTTTTAATTCAGTGGGTAAATCTTATTGATGATGACTGTGTTTCCTGAAAGCTTAGTCTTTGGGATGACCACAGTTCAGCTTGGCATTTCTCCAGCTTGCTTTCTTCTGACTTCCCTGCAGTTAGTAACCCTCTAGCACATGGCCTGGACCTTTAGCTGTAGATAAGTTATTATGTTTAAAACCATATTTGTGCCCTAATTTAATGCAAAAAATCTGAGAGTAATGTAAGCTGTAATGAACCTCTGAAGACCACCTAGTTTCTTCATACTAGAAACTACCGTAAATTTGAGCAGAGATTCATTACAGCTTGCAAACTTCAGTTTAGGTCAAAGACAGCTTGGAAAAGTGCAGGGGAATTTGCGTCTTTATACAGCATAGGCAGACTTGAGAGCCACTGGAGCTTATATATGCTGCCTGAAATGGATACCAGCTGCGGACCTCATAGTCAGTTGTTTGCCAGTACTCTTGGCAGTGTCAATGCCTGTCTTAGTGAAAACCCCTCTCCTGATCAACTGCTCAAGGTGCTCTTCAGGTACCACTAAAGGAGTGAGGTAGAGTACTAAGGAGGGGAGTTAACTTTATCAGCAGATTCACAGATGTCCAGTGCCTGCCTCAGTTGTGAGACTGTGTTGCAAGTTTTCACCCAGAGTAAAACGCATAAACTGTTTGTGGTTTAAACTGACCTACTGGACTTTGCATTGAAACATACTGCTGGAGAAATCTTATGCATTTTACTGGACTCCTGGGAAGAAGCTGAAAGCCAGACTCAGTGACTGTGCTTCCTTATTTAGGCATAACTGTGCCAAACTAAAGCTCAGAATATAAGTAGTGTCTTATATTCAAAGATAAATACCTTGGAATATATGATTCTTTGCTATTGGAAAAAAAATTCTTTCTGACTTTAGTTAGAATCTATGACAATGGGCTGCATGAGGAGGCGCACTGCCAGCATGTTGAGGAAAGTGCTCTGGTAAGGCCAAACATAGTGCACTGCACCCAGGGCTGGGCTCCCCACTTCAAGATGGACGTACTGGAGAGACCCCAAAGAACAGCCACTAAGACGGTGGAGAGCTGGGACTTCTGATATCAGAGAAGAGTGTTCAGGGCCACCAGGTTGGATGGGGCTTTGAGCAATCTGGTCCAGTGGAAGATGTCCCTGCCCACAGCAGGAGAGATGGAACTAGATGAGCATTCAAGTCCTTTCCAACCCAAACCTTTCTATGATTCTAGAAGACACCAAAATTTAGAAAAACAAGGAAATTCATGCAATTGACTTATGAAGAGTTAATTTTGTAAGATTAAATAATGTAATTGGAAGAAAGAAGCTCATTATAACAACCCCCTTCTTCCTTCCCCAACCAAATCAAAATTGAAGAAACAATAAAGTCTCAGAAATAGTATTGACTTCAATTTGGTTTTATAGGCATGACTGAAATCAGTTTGACTTAACTGCTTAACTGGATAAATTAAGGAAATCAAAAGAAATTATATGAGATCAGTGAAAGGTATATATCACCAAAATGTACCAGAATAAGCTCTAACTACCAGGACCCAATTGGTATAAACTGTGTTGATTATTGATGCCATGTCATCATTTGTGCACAAAATATGACCATAACACCCCCCAGAAAAGAAAGATTTAAGTTTTTTATTTTGGAGAGGTCCAAATCAATGTGTGTTAGGTATCTTAGATGCTAGTAACTTATTTTTAAAAGTTACTTTTCCAAAGTTATGTTTAAGGTTTATGAACTATAAAGAAAACAGAAAATAAGGATTTCTTTCGTATTACTCTCTGTAGAGTATAAGCCACAAAAAGACCTCTACGAGGAAATTCATAGGTTACTTTTGTGAGATGTTTAATAGGGTCAGCTGTACAGCTGTTCCACAGTTTCTCCAAGCAAGATTTCTACAGCCAGTCAGGGGGCTGACCTATCTCATTCACAGTTTTGCATATGCTTTTGGCTACTTTGTTAGATTTTGTCCCTTAATGTAATTTACGTTCTATGTGTTCCCCTTTACAATAAAAGTTATACAGTCAATGCACTGTTGTCAGGCTTTTAAGGACCAAAAATTTATATATACTGACTCCTGTTAATGCAAAACTAGTGTTTCAGAACACAAACAATGATTATTATAAATTTTGTTACTGTGTAGAAACAAAATATCAGTGCATGCAGGGCATTATCTAAATGGTAATGAATGTTAAACCACAGGAAAATATTCCCCTACAGTATCTTAGAGAGATTTCATATCTATTCTTTTTTTAATTCTGCATCTTTAGTCATGAGGTCATTCTCTGTATGATTTTGTTCAGGGCAATTAAAACATAGTTATTAGGTGCACTCTGCATACTACTTGTAACTTAAAATAAATCAAAGAAAGATACTTTTATCTTTTTCGTTTTGTGTTAAACATACATATCAGTCCTGTGATCACTGTAGGGAAATGTGACTACTTCTTGGGGTTTTTTTTCCTCAATATTGCTTTGCGAGCTGTACAAGTGAGACATTGCATTGGTTATATGTCATCTTGGAACACCTTTGTTGTGAAGATATTTCAGCTTGATTTAGCTTTTAAATACAGGATGAAAGCCTAGTTTCTTGATGTAGCTGTAACTGTTCATTGACTTGATGTCCAAGAAATTACTTCCAGATATATTTCTTTGGTTAGATTAGTTTTATTACGTTATAATGCTTTGCCCGAGAGGTGGAGTAAAAAAGCTGATGGTGTACAACAGTGTCTGGGTCAAAGTAGAGGAAAAGCACACAAAATATTCTGCTATTTTTTTGGCACTAAGTCCTAGAAATGCACATAAAAACTACATGAGTATCAGAACAAATATTACATACACATATTTTTTTTAAAATATCTTTCTGCTCTTATTACTTTCCTAACTAATTTCAGTGTCAACACAAGCAATTAATTATATCCTTTGAAAATAAACTTTTATCCTTCTAAATTCATTCAAGCCCTTCCTTTCCTTAGTCTTCATGCTTTACATGTTCAGTTTCAAATTTCAAATCTTTTGAAAATATTACAAATAAAAAATGTACTTATATTTTTAATGTTCTTATTTTAAAAGTTTTAAACAAAAAATATTTTTCAATTCTCCTTTGAAGTCCTTATTCTATCTAGAGAAATAAGTATAGACATCTGTCTCATGAAAAAGCAAATTACAGAAAAGTTTGAATTTAAAAGCAAAGAAAAATAAATGTTTTTCCCCTAGGGAATTGGTGTGTGTATTTCATTCTAGTAAATACGCATGTATAGTGAAAAAATATGTTAGGCTTTAATATAAATGTATTCTAGTTAATTAATAATATTTCATTTTTTATTTTTATTGTATTTTATTATGTTTTTATTACATATATTTTATTATATTTTTTATTATGTGTGCATCAGATGCACATTAAAATTAAAAAAAAACGTGAAATGAAATTAAGTCCTCTAATGTTTGTACATCGTCATGCAATCTCTAATTTCATCATTCACTGTTTCTGTTTCTGAAACATCATCGTATGGAAGCCTCGACTAAGCTGTGATATCACAGTATCACAGTAGGTTAGAGATTGGAAGGGACCTCAAAAGATCATCTAGTCCAATCCCCCTGCCGGAGCAGGAACACCTAGATAAGGTTACACAGGAACGTGTCCAGGCGGGTCTTGAATGTCTCCAAAGAAGGAGATTCCACAACCTCCCTGGGCAGCCTGTTCCAGTGTTCCGTCACCCTCACTGAGAAGAAGTTTCTTCTCAGGTTTAAGTGGAACCTCTTGTGCTCCAATTTGTACCCATTACCCCTTGTCCTTTCATTGTTTGCCACTGAGAAGAGCCTGGCTCCATCCTCGTGACACTCCCCCTTTATATATTTATATACACTAATAAGGTCACCCCTCAATCTCCTCTTCTCCAAACTATAGAGACCCAGCTCCCTCAGTCTTTCCTCATAAGGGAGATGCTCCACTCCCTTAATCATCTTAGTTGCCCTGCGCTGGACTCTCTCCAGCAGGTCCCTGTCCTTTTTAAACTGAGGGGCCCAGAACTGGACACAATATTCCAGATGAGGTCTCACCAGGGCAGAGTAGAGGGGAAGGAGGACCTCTCTCGACCTACTAACCACCCCCCTTCTAATACAACCCAGGATGCCATTGGCCTTCTTGGCCACAAGGGCACAGTGTCGGCTCATGGTCACCCTGTCGTCCACCAGGACCCCCAGGTCCCTCTCCCCTACACTGCTCTCTAACAGGTCGTTCCCCAGCCTATACTGGAACCTGGGGTTGTTCCTGCCCAGATGCAGGACTCTACACTTTCCCTTGTTATATTTCATCAAGTTATTCCCCGCCCAGCTCTCCAGCCTGTCCAGGTCCCTCTGGATGGCAGCACAGCCTTCTGGCGTGTCGGCCACCCCTCCCAGCTTAGTGTCATCAGCAAACTTGCTGATAGTACACTCAATTCCCTCATCTAAATCGTTGATGAATATATTAAATAATACTGGTCCCAGTACCGACCCTTGAGGCACTCCACTAGATACAGGCCTCCAACTAGACTCCGCCCCATAGACTACAACTCTCTGGCTTCTCTCCTTCAGCCAGTTCACAGTCCACCTCACTACCCGATCATCCAGACCACACTTCCTCAATTTAGCCGCAAGGATGCTGTGGGAGACTGTGTCAAACGCTTTGCTGAAGTCGAGGTAGACCACATCCACCGCTCTACCATCATCCATCCACCGTGTTATTTCCTCATAAAAGGCTACAAGATTGGTCAAGCACGACTTCCCCTTGGTGAAGCCATGTTGACTGCCCCTCATAACCCTCTTATCCTTGATATGCCTTAAGATGGCACCAAGGATAAGGTGTTCCATCACTTTCCCAGGAACGGAGGTGAGGCTAACCGGTCTATAGTTACCCGGGTCCTCCTTCTTGCCCTTTTTGAAGACAGGAGTGACATTTGCTTTCCTCCAGTCCTCAGGCACCTCTCCCGTTTCCCAAGACTTGGTAAAGATGATGGAGAGCGGTCTAGCAATGACCTCAGCCAGTTCCCTCAGCACCCGCGGGTGCATCCCATCTGGACCCATGGATTTATGGATATCCAGATTGCTCAACTGGTCTTTAACCCATTCCTCATCAACTAAGGCAGACCGCTCCGTTGACCTATCTTCATCCGGGGTCTCAGCGGTACAGGGCTCTTCAGGACTGCCTCCAGCAGAGTAGACAGAGACAAAGAAGTCATTCAGTAACTCTGCCATCTCTGTATCTTCTGTCACCAGGGCACCCGTCCCGTTCATCAGCGGGCCTACATTGCCTCTGGTGTTAGTTTTACCTGCCATGTATTTGAAAAAGCTCTTTCTGCTGTCCTTGACCCCTCTCGCCAGCTTTAATTCCAAGGAGGCCTTAGCCATCCTAGCAGCTTTCCTACATCCTCTAGCAGCAGCCTTATATTCTTCCCAAGTGGCCAGCCCTTCTTTCCATGACCTGTAAACTCTCCTCTTCCACTTGAGCATACCGAGCAATTCCCTATTTAGCCACGCAGGTCTCCTGACCCTCTTCCTCGACTTCCTACGTGTCGGGATGCTCCGATCTTGAGCTCGGAAAAAGCAGTCCTTGAACGTCAACCAACTATCTTGGGCCCCTTTCCCTTCAAGCAGCCTAGCCCACTGGATTTCCCCTAGCAATCGCTTGAAGAGGCCAAAGTTTGCCCTGCTAAAGTCCAGGGTTGCGATTCTACTTGCTATTCTACTGACCCTACCACACAAGATCCTGAATTCCACCATCTCGTGGTCGCTGCAACCAAGGCAGCCCTCAACCTTCACTCCTTCAAACAGACCCTCCTTGTTAGTGAGGATGAGATCCAGCAGCGCACCTCTCCTGGTTGGCTCATCCACCATTTGCATGAGGAAGTTATCATCCATACACTGGAGGAACCTCCTGGACTGCGGCTGGGTTGCCGAGTAGTCCTTCCAGCAAACATCAGGGAAGTTAAAATCCCCCACGACGACCACGGCCTGTGACTGTGAGGCCGCTGTCAGCTGCCTGTAGAAGGCCTCGTCAACTTCCTCACCCTGATCCGGTGGCCTGTAACAGACCCCCACAACAGTATCGCCCCTGCCAGCCTGCCCCTTAATTCTCACCCACAGACTCTCGACTCGCTCATCATCTGTCCCCGGACAGAACTCAACGCATTGTAGCTGCTCTCGCACGTAAAGAGCAACCCCACCACCCCGCCTGGCTGGCCTGTCTTTCCTGAAAAGGACATAGCCCTCCATGACTATATTCCAGTCATGTGAGCTGTCCCACCACCTCTCTGTAATTGCCACCAGATCATAATCTCCCGACTTAACACAGGTTTCTAGCTCCTCCTGCTTATTTCCCATGCTGCGCGCATTGGCGTACAGACATTTCAGGGAGCGAGCCGAGCACACCGATTTCACCCTAGGATTACAGGAGGCCTCCCAGTCTTCATCAATTCCGGAGCGCTGTCCCACTGAGGCAAGCCGAGCTACAACCCCATCCCCCTTCGAATCTAGTTTAAAGCTCTCCAAATGAGCCCTGCTAATTCGTGCCCCAGCATCCTTTTACCTCTGTGCGATAAACCTTTCCCACATGCCAACGTCCAGGCCGGTGCCCTATAAAACCAGCCGTTATCAAAGAATCCAAAGCCCTGCCTGGAGCACCAGCCTCGAAGCCAATCGTTTATGGAATGCATTTTCCCATTCAGTCCCACATCATCAACAGAAGATGGAAGGAGCGAAGAGAAGATCACCTGAGCCCCAGAGTCTTTCACCATCCGCCCCAAGGCCCTGTAGTCTTTCTTCATCTCCCTCAGAGTGCGGGAAGCAAGTTCCCCTTCACCCGTCTGGAAGACCAGCAGCGGGTAGTAGTCTGTCGGGCGCACCAGGTCGGGGAGCACCCTGGTGATATCCCTGATGTGGGCTCCAGGCAGACTACACACTTCCCTATGATGAGGGTCAACTCTGCATATCGGGCCCTCTGTTCCTTTCAGAATGGAATCACCCACTAACTGGTATATAGGAGCCAATCAACAGTCCTACCAGTGTTTTATGTGTAACTAACTTTAATATGGCCAAGGATACAAATAACTGTAAGATTGTCCATAAGTGAAGACTACAGCAACTACAGTGTTATAGAGGCCAGCACTGGAAAAATAATTTTGAATCTAGCTTGTGGCTTGAAATAAAGCTGCAACAGTTTTATGAATAAGAAAAAAAATATAAAGCATGAAAACTTAGTCATTGTGTTTTATAACTAATGATGCCATGTTCTATGCTATATATACCTAATATACAGGGAACTTTTTTGATGCTTACAATTTCAGAGAGTACATTTGATACGGAAAAAAAGAACAATCACTGTTCAGATTAAATGTCTAGTATGCATACTAATGTACTAATTTAGACTACCTGCAGTACTAAAATCAGGAGATAAATAATCTAGATGTTTTCATTTTTGACATGAAAAATCCCATAAGCATTTGTGTTCAATTTCCAGAACTTCAGTTTGCCTGACGGAGCAGAACGAGGATGATGAGGGGATTGAAGCACCTCCTGTATGAAGATAGGCTGAGAAAGTTTGGGCTGTATAGCCTGGAGAAGAGAAGGCTGAGTGGAAACCTCATAGCAGCCTTCCAGTATCTGAAGGGGGCCTACAAGGATGCTGGGGGTGGACTCTTCATTAGGGACTGTAGTGATAGGACAAGGGGTAATGGCTTAAACAGGGGAAGTTTAGATTGGATATGAGAAATTCTTTGCTGTTAGGGTGGTGAGGCACTGGAATGGGTTGCCCAGGGAGGTTATGAATGCTCCATCCCTGTCAGTGTTCAAGCTCAGGTTGGACAGAGCCTTGGGTGGAATGGTTTAGTGTGAGGTGTCCCTGCCCATGGCAGAGGGGTTGGAACTAAATGATCTTAAGGTCCTTTCGAACCCTAACTATTCTGCAATTTTATGATTCTATGATTCTATAAATACCAGTCAGAGTAGAAAAGTATGATTTCACTCTTGTCTGCTGTCATTCTTTCCTTTCTTTCCTTCTTTTTTTTTTTTTTCAAAACTAAATAAGGCCTAACTGAGAGCTCAATATAAATCTTACTTTGCAACACATTTGGTATCATGTTAATACTGGATCTTCTTTTCTCCAATTGCCTTGCAAACAGTTTTCATGCAGTGATTAAACTCTTTCACAATGAAGAATAACAATAACTGCATGTGTGTGAGTATATATATGTCACTATTAAAAAACTTTGGCATGCCTAGAATTCTTGACCTTCTCAGCATTGCAAACATGCACAGTAAAATGTTATTCTTATACCAAAGTCTTTACAAGTTCTATTTAATAAATAAATGAAAACAAAAAAGTGAGAATATGATGAACTAGTAATAAGTCTATGATGCCTTCAGAGAATCATTTCTTTGCATAAATAAATATTTCATAATTCTGATAAATGTGCAGCTCACCTTGCCAGGAGCATCAATATATAGAGAGCTTTATTTTTTTCCTTACATCTCAGATATTTTCTTCACAGGCTGGTTAATATAGTTAAGACTCATTATTCCTACCAACTGTGTGAAAACAAACAAATATTTTTAAATCATACACAGGCAAAAATCTTCAAATCAGAAGAGTTTTCAACATTGAAGAACACTTTTTTTTCCTCACTTCTATGTGAAATTGGATCAAAATTGGCTGAATATGAAGAATTTTTAGTCTCTTTTACACACATAAAAATGCACACATCTGTTGTTTTCAAATACCTCTTAAAAAATATTAAACTGTTTTAAACTGTTCTCATTCTAATTCTGTAGGGAGTCTCTAGAAATAATTTGATAATTAATCTATGGTAACACTGTGGGAAATTCCTTTCACTTGAAGCTCTCAAAGACAAAAAAATTTGGTACAGAATCTCTATGTAAAACTTATTTCCCACTGATTTTAACTCAAACTTCAGTGATGCCATGAAGAGAACTCTATTATATTAAAACAGTTAGGATCAGAATATGCATTATGAGAAAAAGAATAACACCCTGGTGTGTTTTTCTTTATTTGATATTAGTATATAATATGTAACAATTAATATATTACTTTAGTAGTCTCCTGTTTTAAATTTTGGTTCTGGAGTACATGCTTTTACTAATTATGGGTTCATTTCAGCCCATCAGTGAGCACTTTGGTGTAGCAAAATACTCAAGGTTATGTTCAGACAAGTGAATGATTAGTCTCATTTAACTTGTAGGAGTTAGTAACATCCATCATGGAAAAATATAAAATTTATATTAATGTGTCTTCATCAGCATCCTATTGCATTTAAATGTAGCTAAACAAATGCAAGATACGAATTCTCATGAAAACGTTTAGGAATCAAGACTTTAATTACCCATAGAAACAAGTAAAACTCTAAAGGCTGGTACCATTGTTCAACTCTCCAGCCAATAAAGAATTAGTTCTATGAATCTTGAATATTTTTTGCTTAGCAATCATCTCTCAGTCTGTTTTTCTACATACCTGTGTTCTGTGTAAGGTATGTTTTCAGAGGATTTAATTTCTGTACTGTGAACCTGATTTCAGATATATATATATATACACACACACACAGAGACATAGATATCTTCATAGCTGCCTTCAAATAACTGAAGGGTGCCTGAAAGGGTGCTGGAGAAGAGGTCTTCGTCAGGTACTGTAGCAGTAGGACAAAGGGTAGTGGGTTGAGATTTAAGCAGGAAAATTTCAGGTTAGATATAAGGAAGAAGCTCTTTACTGTGAGGGGGGTGAGTTGCTGGAATGGGGTGCCCTGAAAGTGCTAAATGCTCCATCCTTAGCAGTGTTTAAGGCTGGGTTCGACAGAGCCTTGGGTGACATGGCTTAATGTGGTGTCTCCCTGCCCAAGGCAGAGGATTAGAACTAGACGATCTTAAGGTCTTTTCCAACCCTAGACATTCTATGATTCTATATTCTTTCCAAAAAAAAAGTATAAAAAAAGTAAAATGTCTGTATCCCTTATGAAATGCTTTAGTAGCTGTAACAAGTATATTCTGGATCTAAAATGTATCACAGTATCACAGTATGTTAGAGATTGGAAGGGACCTCAAAAGATCATCTAGTCCAATCCCCCTGCCGGAGCAGGAACGCCTAGATAAGCTTACACAGGAACGTGTCCAGGCGGGTTTTGAATGTCTCCAAAGAAGGAGATTCCATAACCTCCCTGGGCAGCCTGTTCCAGTGTTCCGTCACCCTCACTGAGAAGAAGTTTCTTCTCAAGTTTAAGTGGAACCTCTTGTGTTCCAGTTTGTACCCATTGCCCCTTGTCCTATCACTGTTTGCCACTGAGTAGAGCCTGTCTCCATCCTCGTGACACTCCCCCTTTATATATTTATATACACTAATAAGGTCACCCCTCAATCTCCTCTTCTCCAAACTATAGAGACCCAGCTCCCTCAGTCTTTCCTCATAAGGGAGATGCTCCACTCCCTTAATACTGTTAAATAATCATGATGGTACCTTAAATCATAGTCATAGAGAACATACATTTAAAAATTAGTTGAAGCTTCCCACAAAGTGCTTCCTGTGCTATGAACAATGTTTAGTTTCTTTTTTTTCTTTGTTTTTTAAATCGTAATAAAAAGAATGTTTAAAAATTCTAATCTGTCCTGCAGAAGAGAAGGTTCCAGGGAGACCTTGTAACAGCCTTCCAGTACCTAAAGGAGGCCTACAAGAAATCTGGACAGGTACATTTTAAAAGGCCATGTAGTGGTAAGACAAGGAGAATGGCTTCAAACTGAAAAAAAGGTAGCTTTAGATTAGACATAATGAATAAATCTTTATCTGTGGGGTTGGTGAGACACAGGAAAATGTTGCCCAGAGAAGGTGCCCAGCCCTATCCCTGGAAGTGTTCAAAACCAGGCTGGACTAGGCTTTGAGCAATCTGGTCTAGTGGGAAATGGTAGGGAGCTTGGAACTAGGTGATCTTTAGGGTCCTTTTAAACTCTAACCATTCTGTGATTGTATAATAATCTGGTTCAGAAATTTCATGGTTTTCAAAGTATTAATGTCACATCTCATTAGCTGCTTAATAGAAGCATCACCAATTGCACACAGTTTAGATGTCTTCTTAACGTCACATGTAGTAGAATGAATTCAAGCCCTCTGTGTATAGGAATACTGGATCCTGGGCTGATCCAAACCTCACTTAGCTCTCTCCATGAGTACTCAGCACATCTTCAAAGTAGTCTCACTGCTTTAACTAATTCATTATTAAAATAGTAGCTAAACTGAACTGAAGGTAGTATCCCTGTCTTTAGTAGATATGGTTCTTCCATTAGTGTGCAATTCCACCTTTTACATTCATAGATATTAAACACCCTTGGGATTCTGTGAAAGGTATCCTAAAGTTTAACTACATACTTCCTGATTTACCTTTCTTGTTTGTTTTATTCCTATTTTATGCTTTAATTTGGTTGAGTTTAGTTTAATGGCGTTTTGGGGGTTTTGGGGAGGTTGTTTTTTGTTTTTTTTTTTTAAGGTAAAGAAGCCCTCTTCTAACTTCTCAGTACAATCTGTTTTTATAGCCTCTAAGCAGATTGCTTTCCCTTTTCTAGGCCTCAGATTTTCTGTTAATTTTCTTCTCATGTGAAAATCATACTTCTGATCATCTTTTTGAGGTCAAGAACAACAGCTATAAAGTTTAAAATAAAGGTGCCTTGTGAGTTTATGCAGTGTCATAATGATGTTTTCCATTTTACTGTCTATCATTTCCCCATGAGCTCCTAATATTTGATTCAAAAAGAAGGAAGTATAGAACACTGAATTGCAGGTGGATCTGATCTGAACCCAAGAAACATCTCTAAATGTAATTTCCCATGTTGTAAAAATGACTGTAAACTAAAATGTCAAGGAATATAAAATAAGACATTGCTAATGTACAAAAGAAAAATCGGCAGAGACTGAATCCCCACCAGTGACAAAGACTGATGTCAGTTAGTATGATGCAGTTGATAGGCATTAGCATTAATGGGAATGTAGAAGAAATGTAAAGATGAAAACCATGGAGGTTGCTGATCCACAAAACTGAAGCTGATCACACAAAAATTGACACTGAAGCTTTCAGCCCCAAGATGAAAGGTGGATTTACTTAACTGTATTAGCTTGAGATCAAAAGCTGCCCTTCAGTTTCCACAGTTTTTACAGCTTTCACAGCTTTCATGCTCTTTAACCTGCTTTGTTAAGAAAAGCTAATGCAGTTAATCTGAAAACACAATACGTGTTTGAAATATTTTGCAAACTGCAAACAGAATCTAAGCATCAGTTTGCAGATGCACTGATTGCATACATAGAGGAGTTATATTCAGCCAAATAATCCTAAAATTATAAAGTTGATGTCTTAACATTCCAAAACCCCCAAAACTTGAGATAGTGTCATCAAATACCATCTATGCTGCCTGTAAATTTACTCATAAATCCTTGTTATATTTACCAGAGATTTGTCTTTCAAAATAGCTAATTTTCATCTCTGATTCAGACACACACTAATTTTTTTTGCTTCTTTTTTTCTGAGAAATCTGATATAACAACTTCTCACAGAAAGGGTTTGGCATTTGCCTGAAACAAAATAGGATCATCTCCTTGCATGGAATTAGTTTCCTTAATAAGGCTAGAACTTAGAATCGTTAAACATAGTAATTACAAAAAATAAAAAAAAAATCTTCATATAACAGAATTTATTAAAAGGTCTGTAGGAGGTAACATGACAAAATTCATAATTATATTATTACTAAAATAAATAAAACTCAGAGTAAAATTATTATGCAGGTAGAAAAAAAAATCAAGTAATGAGTACATGACAATGGAAAGAACATGGCAGCATTAGTAAGTCTGAGCATCATCTGTTCTTTCTTCTCAATGTCTGTTGAAGGTGCCACACAACATTAGTACAGTCTAGATGACAGATAGTATACACTGATCACGTATGTCAAATTTCATGCATTATTTTTGTATAATTGAGGTACTTAGCCTTCAGGAGATTCTGATTCCTCATTGTAGTAGAAGCTATGAAGGTAAAAGCTAAAAGGTGTTTTGTTTTTTTTTTTTACCAAAAATATTTTACAAAATAATAAAGGAAGTGTCGTTCTTATTCATCTACTATATTTCAGACAAAAAAATCATGGTTTTGAAGATCAGAGTTAGGAAGCTCATGAGAAAAACCTAGAACTTATACTAGAATTCTTCTAGACTGTTACTAATTTTTTGCACTGAAGTATGTTTCTCTTACTACCAAAGATGGAACTGCTTCAATAGAATGAACAGAAAAATGTTCTAATCTAGTCATCAAGCACACAAATTTAACTTTACATTCAATCGACTTCTATGAATTTTCATTTTAATTAAGCCAAATAAAATTTCCTACATATTTCTCCTGTAATAGTACCTTATTACTGAAACTGATACTGTGGTGAGTTAACATACACAGCACCATGAGCTTCTACCCCAGAACTCCAGAACCTAGAGTCAACACCAAATGCAAAATCACAGAATCACAAAATGGCTGAAGTTCGAAGACACCTTTGAAGATCTTCTAGTCCAAACCATTGCTCACAACAGGGTCACCTAGACTCAGGTGCCCAGGGCTGTGTACAGCCATATTTTTAATATAGAATCATAGAACAGAATCACAGAATCGTATCTCCCAATATCTCCCAGTAATGAAGATTCTACGGTCTCTCTGGGCAGCCCATTCCACTATTCCAGCACTCTCATAATAAGTATGTTTAAATAAAATATTATTTGTGCCCATTACCTCCTCTCCTTTTATTGGACATCAGTGAGATGAATCTAGCTCTGCCTTCTTTGCTACTCCCATCAAGTATTTATCTGCATTGGTAAAACTACCCTGATCTTTCACCAGGCTGAACAGTCTCAACTCTCCCAGCATCTCCTCATATGACACATATTCCAATATAACATTTTCTTTTCCCTTCATTGAACTTGCTCCAATGTGTTCATGTCTCTCTTAGCAGGAGAAGCTCAGCAATGGACACAACACTCCACGTAAGATCTCAACAGTTCAGTGCAGATGGTCAGTATCATCTCCCTCTACCTGCATTCAATGCTCTGCCTAATGAAGCCAAGGAAACTGTAGGTCTTCTTTGCTGCAAGAGCGCACTGCTGACTGATGTTTATCTTGGTGTTCTCTAGAATTCCCAGATCATCTTCTGCAAAATTGATCTCCAGCCAGCTAGCTATCGCCATGTACTGATGCATGATTTTTTTCTTACCCAGTGAAGGACTTGGAATTTCCTTTCTCTGAACTTGCAGAAATACACATTGACCCATTTCTCCAGCCTGTCAGGGTCCATTTAAATGGCAACACAACTGTCTGACCTATCAACCACTTTTCCCACTTTTATATCATTGCAAACTTTCAAAGTATACACTTTTCCCCCCGTAATTACTGAAAATACTAAACAGCATTGGACTCAGTGTTAACCTCTGAGATACACGACTACTGATTGTCCGCCGGCTAGATTGTCTTGCTCATAACAATTGTATGAGCCCAGCAATTCAGTTTGTTTTCAATCCACTTTGCACTATAATTTATCTAGACCATATTTCATCAGTTCATCTATGAAGTTGTTATGGGAGACATTGTGGAAAGTTTTGCTAAAGTCAGGATAAGCAACTCTTGCTACACTCTCTTCATTTACTGAGCTAGTTATTTCATAGCACAAAGCTATCAGTTTGGTCAGGCATAATTATACCTTCATAAATCCATACACGTCTTTTGTCATCAGGTTCCCTGTACCATTCAGCAGCAGGCCAACATCTTTCCTACTCTTTCACCTGTAGAAGCCCTCCTTGTTGCCCTTCACATCCATTGACAAATGCAATTCCATGCTGGTTTTGGTTCTCCTGACCCCAACCGTGCATACTTGGACAGACCCTCCACATTACTCATGGGCTACTTGCCATCACTCCACCTCTTATAAGTCACTTTTTGCAGAATCACGGAATGGTTGAGGTGAAGGACACCACCAGAGGTCACCTAATCCAACATTCCAGCTCAAGCAGGGTCACCTAGAGCACATGAATCAGAATTGTGTCCCTTCAGCTCTTGAATATCTCCAGGGAATAAGGCTCCATAACCTCTCTGGGCAACAATTCTAATGCTCATTCACCTTAACAGTAAAGTTCTTCCTCATGTTCAGGTGGAACCTCCTGTGTTTTAGTTTATGCCCATTGCCTCTCGTCTTATTGCCTGGCACCACTGAGAAGTATTTGGCTCCATCCTATTGACACCCTCCCTTCAGATACTCAGATACATTGATCAAATTCCCTTACCCTTCCCTAGGCTGAACAAAACCCACCTCCCTCAGCCTTTCCTCATACAAAAGATGCTCCAAACCTTTAATCATTCTAGTAGCCCTTTGCTGGACTGGCTTCAGAAGCTACATCTCTCTTGCCCCCAGCCTGATACACGGGGTAATTCCTCCCCAGGTGCAGGACTTGCCTTTGTTTAATTTCAAAAGGTTCCTCTCTACTGTTCTCTCCAGCCTGTCTAGATCCTTCTGAATGATAGCCCAGCACACCCTATTTCATTTCTTCAGCAAACTTGCTGAGAAGCCTCTCTATGCCTTCATCCAAGTCACTGATGAATAAATTGAACAGGACTGGAGCCAGTAACTCCACTAGCTACAAGCTTTAGGAATAAGGCTTGAGGGCATGAGATATGTGGTGAAGGGATTAACAAAGTGTGGTAGTTGCAACACCCTGATAGGGGCTGATGATGTGGTGATGAAGCTATCAGGCAGAGGCCTGATGGCCCCTTAATGCTGCCTCAGCTAGGTGGAAGAGGGAGTGATACTAACGTTTCATGGTTCTGTTCCAGCCTGATCTAAGGTAAACAAAACTCTCATTATTTCTCATTTATATATAAAAAATACACCAAAGTGAGAAAGTGGCTGCTCCGTACACTGTCTATAATGGCTGCAACAGATAATTTGACTACAGTTTCACCTCTACTTCTGTCCAAAGTACAAATTTGGCATTTGAGCCTGATGGCAAATATGAGATTATTCTTTTCAGACCCTACCTCACAGACAAGTCAATGGGCTTGCTTCTCTGTCTTCCCCATAGCAGAGGCAACTCTTTGGTAAGATTTGCATCTCCAACTATGTGGAATGAAACACACATGGAACTAAGCTGAATGAATTACTAATAGCTGGTTTTCTTTTTTTTTTTTTCACATAAAATCCATTAATCGTTGGTTAGTTTTGAATTTTAGTGCTAATGCAGTAAGTGAATTTATCAATGTCAATTCCAAATCTGCATTTCTGTTGTTTCAATAAGCCACACTATTTGTGAATCCATAATTGTGAAAAATCTTATTGAATGTGACCAGATGTCCATCATCAAATTGGTTGTAATCAAAAATTAACACTAACTGCACACAGCCCCTGTGATCTCTGAGGACTGTCTGGAACACAAAGTGGTTTATTTTCTACCAATTTTTTGTACTTTTCATGCAACATAGGCCTCTGGCTAGACTCTGCACCACTGATCACAACCTTCTGAGCTCTGACATTCAGCCATGTATCAATGCACCTCAGTGTTCACTTATCTAACCCATGTTTCCTGGGCTTACTTAAGAGGATGTCATGAGAGGCAGTGCCAGAAGTCTTGCTGAAGTCCAGGTAGACATCCACTGCTCTTCTTTTATCTATCCTGCAAGTCCCATTGTACATGGCAATCAGGTTGGTTAAGCAGGATTTCCCTTTTATTAATCTACACTAGTTTGTTGAGGTTTTTTGTTCGTGGTGTTCTTTTTTTCCTCCTCATCTCATATCTTTTAGTGTAAATAAGGAGTTTGGATCCATGTGAAAATACCATGCGATTAGAATTTGGCACAGTGCAGAACAAGCAGCAATGAATATTGCACCAAAACTCAAGAACTGACAAAGGAAACAAGTTATTCATTAGCAACATTACACAGCATAACAAAAGTTACTATTTCTTTATTTCTTTTTTTTGCCTTATTACTGTACATGATTTGAACTTTTTGAAAACCAGACTTTAGCTGTTCGAAGCATGTGGAGAGAGAACAAGTGGTTCCAATGGGAATCTCATGAAAGCTCTCAGTGCTCTTTCTTCCCTGATGAACACTTCATTGCAGAGGAAAATACATTACTACCTTGAAAGAGCAACAAATAGATAGGTAAATATATTTATTTCACTGTCCTGAAAATTGAAAAGTCTTGAAAAGAAATGAAAAAAATCCTTATTATATTATACAATATGTGTTGATGGATGAGTTTATACATACAGCTTGCATCTGTATGCAGACAACGCTTCAGATGCTTAAAACAAAAAAAGTAAAAAGAAAAGGCTGCACGCTGAATGGTTTACAGTGTAAATTCAGTTTTCCTTGCATGGGAGGCAGAGCTTAACAGTCTCACAACTGGGAGGAAAGAAGATGTTCAAGGTGGTGAAAGTGAATACTAGTCACATAACCTGCCACTTGAAAGCCTCAGAGAAAAGAGAAATGAATAAAAATTGACTTGTGAGCCAGCCAAAGGAAGCTGTCATGGTTTAACCACTGCTGGCAACTAAGTACTGTGCAGCCGCTTCTCATTACCCACACAGTGGAACAAGGTGGAGAACCGGGGGAAAAGGGTAAAACCTGTGTGTTAGGGACAGTTTGATAAGTAAAAATAACTACAATATAGTACTAATAGTGAAATGGGGAATATAAAGGAGGGGAATATAAAACTAAAATGGAGAAAAAAAAAATCAAAAAACCCACAACAAGCAACACTGATGCACAATACAATTGTTCACCACCTGCCGACCAATACCCAACCTGACCTGGGCAGTGGTCGGTCCCTTGTGGGTAACTCCCCCCAGTTTATATAGGGGGCATGACGTGCTGTGGTATGGAATACACCTTTGGCTAGCTTGGGATAGGTGTCCTGTCGCTGCTCCCTCCTGGCTTCTTTTGCCATTCTTCTCTGGCAGACTATGAGAGATTGAAATGTCCTTCATCAGAGTGAGCATTATTTAGCAACAACTAAAACATAGGTGTGTTATCAGCATTGTTCTCAGATGTAGAGACAAAACATAGCACTGTAATTCCTAGTAAGGAAGAAAATTATCTCAGCTGAAACCAAGACAGAAGTTATAAAAACCTCAGTCAAATCCAAACCCCCAAAACAAATAAATTAGCATCAGAACAAACCATGAGAGACATATCCCCTATACTAAGTTTTTTTTACTTAAAGCATTACTATATAAGGTCTATAGGGATGCTGGGGATGAACTCTGGAGTACAGACTGTAGTCATAGGACAAGGGGTAACAGTTTAAAACTTGAACAGGGGAAGTTTAGATTGGATATAAGGAAGAAGTTCTTTACTGTAAGGATGGTAAGGCACCGGAATAGGTTGCCCAGGGAAGCTGTGAATGTTCCATCCCTGGCAGTGTTCAAGGCCAGGTTGGACGAAGCCTTGGGTGACATGGTTTAGTGTGAGGTATCCCTGCCCATGGCAGGGGGGTTGAAACTAGATGATCTTAAGATCCTTTCCAACCCCAACTGTTCTATGATTCTATGATTACTGAAGGAAGACTAATTAAAATCAGAAGAATCAAATTAGCTGTTAGAGGTGTGATACTTAAACAGAGTCAAAGTTTATAGTTATATCGCAAATTAGGTAGTATCACTGTACTCACAGGATCACAGAATGATTGAGGTTGGAAGAGACCTCATCTTGTCCAAGAAGAGAAACTCCACAGCCTTTCTGGGCAATCTTTGTCAGTGCTCACATCACCCTCCCAGTAAAAAGCAGTGTTTCCTTATGTTCAGATGGACTGTCCTGTGTTTCATCTGTGCATATTGCCTATGGTCCTGTCATTGAGCACCACTGAAAAGAGTCTGATTCCATCCTCTTTGCACCCTCCTTCCATGTATTTATATGCATTAATGAGATCCCCCCTGAGACTTCTGAAGACTAAACAGTCCCTGCTCTCTCAGGCTTCCCTCATCATTTTAGAGACTCTTCTTTGGGCTCTTCAGAACTGAAAACAGTAGTCAAAATGTGGTCTCATTAGGGCTAAGGAGAGGGGAGAAATCAAGACAAATTATATTACTTATTATTTCCTTCTCCATCTTAATCTTTTGTTCTCTCTCTTTTCATATTGCATTATCTTTATTTTAGTCCCTCTGTGTACCTTTGTTATGGTAAGTTCTCTGTCATTTTGTTCTACTATTAGTCAATTTAGCTGTCAATCTGATCAGTCATTATTCAGATTAGAGTTGTATTTTAACCTACATTTCAGATTTATTAGAAGTGAAACATTTTAGTATGAAATATGCCAAAATAATATACATAGATATTGTACACACATAAAACCTGCTGCCACTTTCAGAATCAACGTGAAAGACAGTTTTGGAGAGATAATTGTTGCTATTTATGGGAAATGGGTTCTCATTAAAAATAAAGGTTAAATGAGGAAGTTAGTTCCTTCCTGGCAGAGAAATTTACATTTCTTTGTAAAGTGACAGCTTTCAATAGCAACAAAATCTAAATTTAACCTTGCGGTATAATAGGCCTCCTTCTTTATTAAACTCTTTTTGGACTTAATATAAGAAACTTTTCTCAAAGTTTACTTCTGTTCATACTTGGCTTCCTTCCTAAAGCAAATATTTCTGGAACATTAAAGGAAAATCTTTTCAGCCATAGTTATAAGATTATTAAATATATATTCCTATATAAATGCTAACTTCTGACTACTAGTTTCTTGGTGGAATAGATCACTAAAAACCAGTTGTACTTTGCCAGTTTCAACTTAGATATGCAAATATTTCAGGGGTGAAAATAAAATAATTAAAAAAACCCCACAAACCTGACAAAAAGGTAAAAGGGAGATTATTCCTCAGTATATGTATGGTAATATTTCTTTTTTCTTCCAACTCAGACCTTGAAGTAAATATTATGATGCACAGAAATTTTTATAAAGGAAAAGATTAAAGCAGAAGTTGCAATGAGGCCAGATGAAGATGCATTATGTTGTCACAGGAATGTTGCTGAAAGAAGTTTCTACTCAGTGGCAGAGTAAACCAACATCTACCTGTAACAGAAGGGTAGATATGTGCAATGACATGCTAGAGATTAAACAAAGAAAATATGCCTTCCTTTTTTTTCTTAAATATACGCAAAATATTTTCTGAAAGATATTTTTCTAGGTAAAGTTTATTACCACTACCATTACTAACTTTAAATTAGAATATTCTTTACAAAGAATACCCATTAAGTTCTTGGTTAGAGATATGCAGAAGAAAGCACTTTTCTGAGTGACATCTTGGAAAATGAACCAAAGGAAGCTTCCCACTGTAATGGATCTTCTGTTTTAAATCTAATTTTCAGCAGGTGTTATTTTTGAAATACATCTTTGGATGATAGTTTCAAGTTGTGTGTTCTGAATCAAACAAAGGTCAACTTTGCAGTAGCTGAGGAGATAATATTCATGCAGTTCCAAATACCAATTTCTACATTGACAATTCTTGTTATAGGGGAGTCCATAAACAGAACAGTTAATTTAGAGGAAATCTAAATCATATCAAAAGGATATAGAAACTGTGTAAAAAACCTGTAACATTGGAAGAAATAATCAATGAAAAAGTCCTTTAGTTAAATGCATGCTTTGATGAAGCACTTGCTTTAGAAATGTTAGAACTAGAAATATAAGCACTGTGTTAAAAGTCTTCAAGATATTTCACGATTCTAACTTTTCTGTTTCCTATTCTTTAGCTATTAAATGAGTACTTGATTTTCATTCTGCAACACTAATATATATTTACTTATCTGTAGCTATTTAACTCTGTGTGGAACATTCTGTGTGGATGTTTCTAGACTGTTCGGGTTTTTTTTTCAGGGAAATAAAAGTGAAAAATAGGTTACAAATTTGTGACAGCAGGTTGTTTAACATAATGGACTAAAAGTGACTGAGGTAAAAAAAACTAAAACTCTCCAAGTTACAGCAAAGCCAGTGCTCCCTGCATGAGATGTACCTAGAGAGGAAATCTAAATCTCTCAGTTCATTCTTTTCTTTCTCAGTCCATGTGCAGCCTTTAAAAAAATTCTGCCTGAGAGAGATACAATTGCTGTTTTAATTACAAGTCACAAAAGAGAAAGCAACAGATGTATAAACATATTTCAGGTATTTATTAAATATCTGCTGAACTGTTATAAAACTGTTGGCTCATTAATGAATTCTCCATGGATTAACAGCTGATTCCCAACACCTTCATCTACAAAGACCTAGGAAATAATTTGCATTTTCATCTTATGTGCACTCATTATAATTTTTTTATATGTTACTAATTATAAGCCTTTATATTTCTTTGCTCTTTTTTTCTTAATAAAATCTGACAGAATTAATACTGTATTAGAAAAACCCTGAAAGAATATATAAATAAACTGACTGAATAAATGTACCTAACTGTAAAGTTCTCTTTCAAACTGATCAAGGTTAAGAAGTATCAACTTACAAATAAAACAAACCCAATGAAAAATAAAATAAAATAAAAAAATAATAATAAAAAAAAAAGGTGCTTCATTTCTTGGGCAATGAAAAGACTGTGAGGATTTTGCTCATAATATCAAGGTTAATTTTGGCCCCATACCAGGTGTGTTTAGAATTTCCTGGAGTTCTCTTCTTTTCACAATATATTTCTGAATATAATCCGAGATTGACAAACACTTAGAGACCATGATTTCTTAATATGCATAAATCAGGAATATCTGCTGTACATTTTGCATAATAACATGTAAACTTTTCAAGAGGGCACATTACAAATACCACTTTCTGGACTCATGAGAGTGTGTGTTTAGAGCATATGACCCTCAGAAGGCAAAGACAGAACTTTTCCCCTCCAGTTTCCCCAGCATTCCTCAGAATGTGCCAAAGGTAATAAAATAATTTTATCCATATTCCAATCTCCCCTGTGCTTCATATCAAGAGCAATTAGTAACTCTACTCCTTAAACTTCACCCAAATGTCACAACTAGTCTTCCTGTTTCTCTCTATTATACAAGGATTCCATTCCACAGATCAGTGCTTGAACCATTAATGCAAAGACATGTCTATCCAGAAGAAGAAAGTAAGTAGGAGTGACTAAGATAAATTGAGACAAAAAAGGGCATTCCTTGTGTTACACCAAGATATGTCTGCATTTGGGTTTTTCATTTATGAGACAAACTGTAAGTTTAATGTGAAGTAAATATATTGTGCATGACTCAGTTTTCTAGACATACGACTTCAATTTCATTTTAGGTGCCAGAAAAGAACTCTCTCTGGTCTTCACCTGCTGCTAAAGAAGACTGACAACGTCTTGGACATCTCAGTTCCATGAGGATGCCTACAAGGGCATTTCAAATGGTACTATCTGTCTTTATCTATGTAAAAGAAACAATTCTCTGGGGTGGGATTACTTTTGAGATTAGATTGCTGTATTTAAGGCTGTATATATAGAGACATTTACACGTGTTTGGCAGTCTAAACTTCACTAGACATCTAATCCGTAAAGGTGATGTAGACTAAAAAGAAATGCAGATGGCCAGCCACCAGTTTTCTACTTTGTGCAAGTAAACACAATCCCTAGGCTACAGTGACTCTGTGAATCAATTTTTATTTTTTTATTTACAGTGGAGTTTAAGCCCTTTGCTTGTAAGTAAATACATAGTTAGCTATAGGTATATGGTTTTTGTTTGTTTGGTTTTTTATTTAATGAGAATTAACATAGCAGAGGTGACATTATTAAAGCCTATGGGGAAAATATTGACAGATAGTTACACTTCTGGAATAGTCTGGAGTTGTGAGAAGACAAAATGTGGAGGGAGTTGCAACGGGTCATATAAACAGTGTTTTATTGAATACATGATTTTCAGAACAGAGTGGAACAATGAATTACAATTCACAGGATCACCAGTTGAAGCTTTTTTATTGATCTCCCATTAGGACTGAGATATCTAGGATGGAGTACTTGTTCAGTGAAAAATGTTCTTTTAAAGGTAACTGGATATTTCTTTCCTTTGTTGATTGTTTCAGTTCCTTCTTGGGGACTTTCCTCAGGGCCCCATGAGACTTCCAGCAGTGGATTAAAAGTGGATGACTGAGGCTGTTATATCTCCCACCTTAAAGCATGGTTACACTGAGCTTAAAATCGGCTGAAAACTGCTGCAGTTTTTGACCTGATTCAGTGGATCAGGAGAGAATCAGAATTAATCAGACTGGTTCCATGTCAGGTGCAGTAAAGTGTCTAGCAAAATACAGGTAGGACAAGTAAAAGCCTCAGAGTATGACTTCTTTTCAATACCTTGCCTGCCATATCATTTTTAATTTTTTCCCCTTATATTTTCTTCCAAAGTGCATGAATTCCACTTGGTATATTTCCAGCAGATTTCATTACCTTACGAAATGATTTCAGACAGAGCTGTAATAAAAGTGTTTCATTTCTGTTCATAAGACTCTTCCTTTATATACCAAAAAATGCTTGGAAGACATGTCATCAGGTCAACAACACATTAAAACATTTTTTTCTATATATTCATGGCCAAAAATACTTAAAAGAAGTCACATCTCATCCAATATTGCTTCACAGTTTTAAGCTAGTTTAACATTCTGATTGATTTATATTAATGGTAGAAACTCCTAGGATTGAAATACAGGATTAATCTCCCAGGATTAAAACAAAAATATTAAAATAATTCAATCATTAAAAATAACAACAAAAACTTCTATGTGAAACAGTATATAATGGTAAAAATTCAGATTAATTCTTTTGCATTACTGGATTTAATCAAAGAATTACTTTAAAAGATCCACTGTTCATTTTCAAAAATGTGGTTCATAAAAAAGCCTCTCTGTGAAAGTTTTGAGGAATAACAGAACATATTTTCTTTATGGTAGATTAAGAAAATATTTTCTTGTATTTGCTAGGTCACAGTTGTTGATTTTACTTTACTTTTGCTTGCAGTATAGAAGGAAAAGTGAGAAAAAAACTCAAATATGGGTTTTTGAAGAAAAGGAATATGGGAGATTGTAAAGAATAATTTGTAGTCAATGTGCTGAATGAGAATATAGAAAGATTGTCACAGACAGGAATGTGAGTCAGTCTCCATTGAATTCCAAGTCAAGGCTCCACTGACCAGAGCTCAACCACCACAAAGAGAAAGAAAAGTAGATTCTGACTCATAAAGAAATAACACTTGTGCTGAATGAGCAGAAATGATGAATTGTACATTAAGAACTCCAGAAACTAACGTGAACCTACATGGGTAGCTGAATGAAAGATACATAAAAGGACTTCAGTATGGCTACACTTTTCTCACTATACGGAACTCTTTTGTCAGGCCGCGCCTGGAATACCGTGTTCGGTTTTGGTCTCAGCTATATAGAAAAAGATATGGACAGGCTGGAGAGGGTCCAGAGCAGGACCACAAAGGTGATCCAAGGACTGGGATGAAGATGGAAACTCCCTCTTTCACAGGGAGTCACACGGAAAAGATGAGGGGTAATAGGCACAGGTTACACCTGGTGACACAAAAGGAAAAATATCCCTTGACTGGGCACGAGGAAAAATTTTCACAATGAGAGCAATCAGCCATTGGAATCTCCCAGGGAAGTGGTAGATTCCCCAGCACTGGACACTTTTAAGATTGCTTTGGAAAGAATACTGGGTCATCTAGTCTAGGTTACGTTTTTGCCAGGAAAGTTTGGATCAGATCATTGAGGTCTCTTCCTATCTGGTATTCTATGATTCTATGATACACTTTTATTAAATTCTGTCTTCTCTCCACAGTAAGCATTTAACTAGAGATTCCAAAAGACTTATTAGATAACCAGTTACTTGCAGAAAGGTCAGTTTAGACTCTCTCATCCAGATTCTTCTTTTTCACACCTCACTCCTTTCTCTGGCTGTCTGTATGCATCATTTTGTTTTCCCGTTCTTAAATAGTTCATCACAGAGGTGCTATCACTGTCGCTAATGGGCTTGGCCTTGGACAGCTGCAGCTCTTTCTTGGAGCCAGCTGGCATTGGCTCTGTTGGACATGGCGGAAGATTTTAGCAGCTTTTCCCAAAAGGCACCTCTGTAGCCATGCCCTGCTACGAACACCTTGCCATATAACCCCTATAAACAGACATGTTTAATCACATTTCTTTGGTGTCAGCAAAACTGTATTGGAGCATAACTTCATGATTGCTCCTAAAGACCACATTACTTCCCTGGTTTGTACAATACCCATGCATATTAATTTATTTGTGTGTCAAAATCAGAATTTTAGGGTATTTGCTGGCTACTGTTTAAATCTAAAACAGTGTAAAATCTAGTTTATATAAAGAGTATATGTACTTTATTTATTATCCAAAGGAAGGTTAAGGCTTGATCATAGTCAAGACACGCAGGAAGAAAGACTTCTGATAATAGAGAACTGTTTAACTTACCCTTAGAAGATATAATAACTGTCAGTGTCTGTAGAGTTAAAGAAGCTCATTCAGATGATAAAACAAGACATGCAATTTTGGCAGTTTGTGTAATTAACCAGTGGTCCTTCTGATGTAATAGCTCCTCCAGTTACTAAAAATCCCCAAACCATGGATGTCTTTTTCTAAAATAAGTGCTCTCAGTCCACCAAAAGTTACAATTTCATAAAGAAAATGACTTGGCAATATAGTCTTTCCCGTTGAGGAGGACATTTGCTGAAGCACTGCTTCATTCCAGTCATCTCTGTTTGGTAAAATATTACGTTGTGCTCTCTTACTGAACAGCATAATTCACAGCAGCCATCTTGGTGCTTTGATAGAAACCGCAGGATACACTAGCCTCCAGCTGGTACGACCAGTATAATGCTCAGCTAAACTAGGTATCAGGGCCTAACTAATTAAAAATGGAAAACATATTTTGCCTTGTGAATTCAATTAATTTGGGGAAAATAGGAAGAAGTTTATAACTGCAAATGCATTTTTACTATGGGACTCATTTTTGCTGTCCACCACATGGGATGATATCTTACTGCTTCATCAGTATTCAGTAAAACTGGCAGAAGACTCAGTCATTTTACTGCCAGAAGTGCTGATTCATTTTCTGTGAAGCAGCATTCCTAGATATATTATTTACTACAGAAATTGCTCTGGGGAATAATTTTAATAATGGCATAACATGTGGCTAGGGGAATAATATAATTATATAGGCAGAAAAAATTTATACTTGAAAAACAATTGTGGCTAATAAATGGTAAATGTAAGCAAAAATGGGCCTGATCATCCACCGCTTAGTTATTCTATGTGACAAAGCAAGCAAAAAAGTACCTTCCAGCTTGGCATGTTTTAGATTTCTGGTGTCTGCTAGACACTACAAAAAGACAATTTATGGAATATTGTCCTCCAACATGGAGAATAGGAGAATACCTACTATTCTGGTTGGCTATCCCACTGAGAATATTAAAGCATGAAAAAATCTACTCATTTTACAAGCTTCTTGAAAGACTGTTGTTTCAAAGGTCTTGATATTTCCTGTTTATGAAACAGGTGACAAACTTAATTAGATTTCCAATATACGTGTATACAAACTACATAACTTTTGGTGCCTGCATCTTTTCTATTCAGAATGGAAGCTGAAAGCAAGCTATACACCATTTACTAAAAGCAAGGATGTCCAAAACATTCAAAGTTTTCTGGAGAAAGGAGTAAAGAACTAGAACATATTCAATTTCTACTATTGAAGCTGGATATAAAGAATGCCAGGTTTGAAAGCAGAGCAAAAAGGAGTAGACTTATGTTGGCAGCACAGTGATACCAAAGATTTTTGTTTTCAGAACAGTGAAGTCCTGAACTCTAGTCTTTTCCTCTTGGATGTGAACAAAATCTACCCTAAACTGTTACTAAATAAAAACTGAGCTAATTACTAGAGAGAACTGTAATGTCTATCTCATATGAATGTCCTGGTCTTCTGGAGATGCTCTTCTCTTAGCTCCAGAGAAGACAGGAATAATTACAGCTGTCAGTGTTTGAAGCTGCTAAAGAGAGAACTGTCACTTATTGACTTTTCCCAGGCATTGAAGAACAAAGAAAAAGAGCTAATGATAAATATGCTTATGCCCCTGCTTAAAACACCACAAAGTTTCAGAACCTTGGTCGTACTCAGCCTGGTGGAAATTTCATACATTTGATGAATCCATCAACTAAGGCCAGGTTGGATGCGGCTTTGAGCAATCTGGTCTAGTGGAGGGTTTCCCTGCCCTTGGAAGGGTGCATGGAATCAAATGATCTTTAAAGTTGCTTCCAACCTAAACCATTCTATGATTCTACAGTTCAGCTGATACAGATGATCCCTTACAATATCAGTGTCCACAAAAGGAAGTTCCCATTCCCAAGCTTGTGGTCCTCTGCCTCAAAAAGTCATGTTAAGTGATTAGCACTAAAGATCAACAACTTAATTTTGAATACCTTTTTTTTTTAGGTTCTTACCATCAGTGACACCATAAACAGCACCCATTTTACTACCACTGAACAAACCTAATGCTACATTTAAAAGTCTGAGAAAAAGTATCTTTGATTTCATTTTTTCTGAACATGTCGTTCAGAAATACGAAGTAATTGTATATAGCTAAAATAAATGACATAAGTTTTTTTTTCTTCTAAAGTATGAAGATCAGAATGAAAAATATTTAACCTCACTATCAGTAGCATCCTGATATCAGAGCAGATAAACTGTAAGCAAGAAAGCAATATATGAAAAAATAAATAAAATGATAGGAATTGATGAAATTCTGATATGTCTGAAAAGCTATTGATGTTACACGTTTAGAGATCTATATCAAAGCACCTTACAGACTGAATCCTAAGCAGCTCAGCTGTGAATCCTTAAATTATGCTAACTGTTTTATTCTGTTGTGTCACAGTCTTTTCAAAAACAGACTTTGATCATTTCAAAGGTGTCCTGGATGATTACATCAGGTAGCAATATACTTTTTAACATTCCAGACTTCTTGATATCAAATGAGTTCACACTAATCTTCTTCTTCATGTTAGGAACAGGAATTATCTTTAAGCAATTGTTGAGGAGCACTTAAAGAAAAAATATGGAAGATACTCAAAACAGATCTCTCTTGTAAGTATTAACTCTCCCTGGAATTCCTCAGTGGCTATCTTTTGCAAAAAAAACTAAATAGTTCTACTGACAAGTAGTGTGAGACTTAAGTGAATATTAACCAAACTCATACATGTTGGACATCGGGTTAGAAAACTTTACAGTATATTTTTTGTAACACTTTTTATCGGGGCATTATAGCATAGACTAATTTTAATGTAGTAGCACAAACACCTCTGAACATTTTATCTTTCCCTGTAGTGTTCATAATAAATTAAATTAGACATTCTAGAGCTTTGGATTACAAACATAGTGAAAAGAAGTTGTATGTATTTGGAAAAAAAACCTCAAAGTTTTCTACAGTGTATTGATAGTTGTTTGCTTAATTTTTTGGGAAACCACATTTTGTTGCAAAAAATTTTGACACTTGATTTTTCAGAACTTAGCAAAAATGCTAATCCAGGGCCCTACTTATCAGAAGTTCAGAATAAGGTTAAGAGCAATAGAGATAACACTTTTCAAGGAAGTTCATTATTTGCTTAGCTATGAAGTCATTCCAGTTTTTCCCTGGCCACTGCCCCTGCAGAATATCAAGATCTCTTCAGCACCAAACACTTCTCTGAGCAACACTTAAGGTTAACAAAGTATATTTAATAAGAAATGCTCTGTTGCTGAACATGAAGAGATGAGACTGCAGGTAGGCTTTAAAATTCATAGTATTAAAGGTAAATATTTCTCTGGTGAAATACAAACCTCACATCTCATTCCAATCTGAAGTGAGTTTTTCCTGTACTGTGCTTAATATTCTTGGAGTTGTTCCTAATGCGGGAGTAGAATCTGTTGCTGTGAAAACAAAAGCAAAGTACTTCCTTTCTTTTTTTTTTTTTTTTTTTTGGAGTAAAATCTATACTCTTTTACTAAGCTTAGTAATATCAACATTAGTCTACCACATTTCTGACCCACAAATGTACGTGCACCAGCCAATTTTTCAAATTCCACACAGGCTTAAGAATTTTCTTGGAAAAAAGGTCTCTTCTTCAGAAGAGAGAATTTTCAATCTAGGACTAGCCAAACAGCTATCACTGACGATAGATAGAGTTATTTACACATCTAGCAGGAATCACAACCTATGAGCTACTCTGTAAGAGCAGCAACAGTGTAATTATAGTGTCCCTATTAGAGCCACAAAGAAACCCATCACAGTTGTACCTACCTCTTCTGTCAACTCAAAGAGAGAGAACTTCTTAAAAAAATGCACAACGGAAGGTGCATTACATGAAATGATAGCAAAGAGGTTTAAATGTTTACATATGATATGGAAAGACACATATACTAGAAGCATAGGGATAATGTATATTATTTTTAAAATATTAAATATTATTGCTTCAAAGTAATAAAAAGAAGATGTCATGGAAACCATGAGACAAGAGAGACTATCCTTTGGAAAGCTAATGATGTGTTCAAATAAAGAGATAGAATATTTTGTAAGTATAGCAGATAAAATAACTCTCAAAGAAGGGTTGAGGAAGTATAGAAAAAAGAACCCAACTAAATACCAAATCTTTTTTTAAGCAAATGATATAAGAATTTTCAAGGGAATCTGTAAATTCAGATGACAATTTGGGTATAAAAAAATCTTTCGAAGAAGTCAAAGCTACCACAGAAAAGCCAAATGACTTTTTTGCATCAGTGTTCACTATGGAAAAAATTAGGGAGGTTCTTCCACTGGAACTCTTTTTTTATTGGAGACTCAGCAGAGGTTATGCCTGAAATAGAGGTGGCTATGAAAGGGGTCATAGAGCAGACTGAAAAAATAAACAACAACAAATTGGTAGGACTCCATGGCATTCACTCAAGTATTTTAAGATAACTCAAGGATGAAATGGCTAAATTACTAACGGTAGTGTGCAACTTCTCGCTTCAAAACTGCTGTTGTACCTGAGGACTTGAAAGTGATTAAATGTGATGCTAGAAGAGATCCAGAAAATTTCTCTGTGTGGGGGGTTGACGTTGGCTGGCTGTCAGGTGTTCAACAAACCACTCTATCACTACTACTCAAAAAAACACGGCAAAAAAAGACAACTAAAAGACTGTGGGTTGAGTTAAGGACAGACAGATCACTCAACAATTACCATAATGAGCAAAACATACTTGACTTAGAGAATTTAACTTAATTTACTGTCAATTAAAGAAAGTGGGATAATGAGAAGTAAGAATAAATGTAGAAAACACCTTGCTCCCATCCCATCCCTTCTGTCTGAGCTCAACTTTACTCACAAATTCTCTACCTTGTTGCCCTGAGAAGTGCAGGAAGACGAAAAATGAAAGGTGTGGTCAGCTCAGAACATGACCTTTCAGCAACTGGTTCTTCCTTCTCATACTCTTCCCCTGCCCCAGCACGGGGTCCTTTCTGTGGGAGGCAGTCCTTCATGAATTTCCCCAACATAGGTTCCTCCCACAGGATGCAGTTCTTCAGGAACTGTACCAGTGTGGGTCCCTTACATGGGTTGCAGTCCTTCAGGAACAGGCATGCATCACCTACAGGTTCACAGTTCCTGCCAGGAAACCTGATTCCTGTGTAGGCACCTCTCCACTGGCTACATTTACTACCAGGAACTTGCTCCAACATAGATGCTATATGATTTCAAGACCAGGTTGGATGAAGCCTTGGGTGAGATGGTTTAGTGTGACGTGTCCCTGCCCATGGCAAGGGGGTTTGGAACTTGATGATCTTAAGGTCCTTTCCAAACCTAACTATTCTATGATTCTATGATCTGCATGCTTCTTCAGGGCACCTTCACCTGCTGGGGCATGGGGTCCTCCATGAGTGGCAGTGTGGATAGCTGAATTAAAAGAGGCTTCCCCTCTAATCCACCCCACAACAGGTAGCAGATTACTAAAAGTCTTCATCAAAGTCTGTTGTGGACTGTAAAAATTTAAATAGGTCCAAGGGCTGATTAAAGAGTTATGTGAAAGATAAGTTTATTAAGCATTACTAAATAGTCAGAGCACATCTGATTAAAGATATAACCTTGGAAACAAATAAATTAGAGATAGAAAAGCCATTCTGGAAATTTAGTATATACTTATTCCCACTGCTAGGGAAAAAAACACTGGCTGTGTATGTTTGGTCTCACTTAATATCATCAGCTTCACATTCTGATAATTAATTTCTTGACCAGTGTCATGCATACCTTAATTTGGTCAGTATCCCATTCTTGCAATTAGATCAGTGAAGTATATAAATTATCCATGATTCTTCCTGAGGGGAAGTGGAGAGGGAGATGCTGATCTCTTCTAACTGGTATCCAGTGACAAGATGCATGGAAGTGATTCAACACTGTACCAAGGGAGGATCAGATGTGGCAATAAGAAACATTTCTTTATTGAGATGGTAGTCAAACATTGGAACAGGCTTGCTAGAGAGGAGGTTGATGTCCAGTGACAGACAATGTTTAAGACACATTTGGACAGCATACATAATAAAATGCTTAATTTTTGGTCATCCCTAAAGTGGTCAGGCAGTTTGGCTAAATGATTATTGCAGATCCCTTCCAACTGAATGATTCTATTCTATTCCAAATCTAACTGGAGGATCCTCAATTAGAGGAACTGTAAAATGCCTATTATCTATTGAATTGTCATACATGTAAAAAACCCCTATGTATAATGTGGGAAACTAATTTTGAAAAGCAACACTTTTCAAGACCTTACATGATTGTGAGGTCTAACAGTGATCATTCTTATTCACATAACGAAACCAATCTAATTATAGCTGTATTTTAATAACAAACATATTATAGGAAAATCAGTGCTAAATATCCACAAGGGAAAAAAAAATTGTCTACTGAAGCTGTATTTTTTGCTAAGTTTCAGATAGTTTTCTTTTTTACAGCTTAAAATATATAGTCTAAGGAAAGACACATCTTTTTTAAAACACACTCTTACTGGGAAAAGAAGGGAATATGTTTTTCTCTCAGTCATTAATACACAAAAGTGTTTTCTTGGGTTGTGAAGATATAAACCTAATGCTTGTATCTTCAGAAGAGTGTTCTAACTCTAAAAGACAAGAAGCAGACTTTTCCTATATTGGGCAAAGACCTGATAAGACTTAAATAATACTTTTCCCTGGATTCTACAGAATCAGCAACAGAGAATTCTTAAAACAAACAAAATAAAACCTTTGAAATAATGACCAAAAAAAAAATCCTTCCTTATTTTTTTTTAATATTGGCTTTTACTTAATCAACTTCAATTTTTTTCCCTCTTTAAGTAAAGTGATTTAAAGTCATTTGCCTGCTATTGTTATCACAAGGCCTGGATTGCTAGTGAATTGGAGTAACTCATATTTTCATAGTGCTTGACAAAACCTTTGGAGATGTCTTGTCCCTGTTAAGAATTAACCATAATTATTAAAGAAGCTAGAAAGTGACAAAATAAGTAAACAAAATGATAAGGGAAAAAGAAATCTTATATGTAGACTGCTGATTTGAACTAGTTTTCTTCTGTTGTGCTGTTATGAAATCTGTCCATGAAGTAAGGGTAAAGCTGGATAATATGAATGCATTAATTGGTACTGCCAAAAAGAACTTCCCCAAATCACTGGCTCTGGAGCACCTCTGAATCTCCAGCTAACAAAACTTAGGTACATCTCTGGTTAGGATAAGATTGGAAAGTTACATTGCCATTTTTGGGAGCAGAAAAATTTCAGATCTTCTCAGCTGTATCATGGAACAGAATGTTTAGTATTTGTATTTAAAGTGATTTTTTTTTTTCAACAGCATAAATAATCTTTTAAGAAAACAAGAATAGTAATATTTATTCTAAGATTTCAACAGTCATGATCTCTAAATAAGCATTGCAAATATTTAGAGGAGGTATATTTCTATCTCTGAGTCGCTTTTTAAATGTATATTATTGTTCAAATATTCACTAAATAAACTAGCTCTAATAAGAAGTGTTATAATAGTTTATCAGGCATTTGATCAATATTAATTCTAAATTCACAAGATAAAATTTATTTTACGTGATCACCGATGGGGAAGAAAAAGAATATTTATTTTCATCAGAGTTCCATGAATCATTAAGAAATAATTTGTCTTATTACATTTCGTTATTAATGTCCAGATTCTATTTAATTTCACTTTTAAATGGCTGTGGCAATTAGATAATTGATTTCATGTGGCAGGCTTTGGTGGATTACATTGCTATGAGTTGGTAGCGATTCAGAATGTCAGTAGCCTGTGAGCAAAGGTTATGCATGTCAATGAAAGAAATAATAGATTCAAAAAAATCTCTACAAAACACACAGGACATAGCTTCTTGTGGGTTTGTTTTGTTTTGTTTTGCAGGGGGTTGAGTTTTGGTTTTGTCTTTTTTTTTGGGGGGGGGGATGGGGATTTTTTACTAGTTTGTTTCAGATTTGGGATTTTTTTCCAGATTCTGTGGGCCTCATTTTGCAGTTCATCAACTTTTTAATTAGGCAAAGTAATGATTTTTAAATGCAGATTTCAACCACAAGGAGAAACAAAACTTATGGACAACTAAAACAAATGGACAAAGCTAAAACCCTGATAGAATTAAATCTAACCAGGGGTATCAAGGGCAACGAGAAAAGCTTCTATAGATACCTTGGTGGTAAGACTATGGAAAATGTGGGCCCTCTGCAGAAGTAACAGGAGACCTGACTACCTGAGACATGGGGAAGAATGAGGTACTTAACAATTTTTTTTAACCTCAGTCTTCACTGGCAAGTGCTGCAGCCACTGCCTGACTCAGAGAAGGCAAAGGCAGGGACAGGGAGAATGAAGAACTGCCTGCTTAGCAAAAGATCAGTTCGAGGCCATCTAAGGGACCTGAAGGTGCACAAACCTATGGGACCTGATAAGATGCATCCACGGGTCCTGATGGAACTGGCAGGCAAAGTAGCCAAGCAATTATCCATCATATTTAAAAAGTCATGCCAATTGGTTAAGTTCCCACAGTCTGGAAAAGGGGAAACATTACCCCCAGTTTTGAAAAGGGATGTCTCTCTGTGCCTGGCAAGATCATGGCGCGGATCCTCCTGGAAAGTATGCTAAGGCACAGGAAAAATTAGGAGGTGAGTGATGACAGCCAACATGGCTTCACTAAGAGCAAATCAAGCTTAACAAATTTGGTGGCCTTCTATGATGGGGTTATATTTGTCTTATTTTATTTAGTACTTTGATATAATCACACAGAGGGATTGGCAGAAAATAAGAAATTCCTCTGAAGAATTAACGTGATCTTGTACTAAAGGTGTGTTGTAAATATATATATTTTCTAAAGTTGCAAACCCGTGAAAAAGAAAAGTATGGCATGAAAGTTTTGTAATTAATTGCAGAAGGAACCTGGGACAAAGAATGTAAATGTTTGAAATGTGATTATGAAAAAGGTTCATGGTAAGTAACAGCTTACAGTGAAGTGTCTACATGTCAACAGGAAGCAAATAACTTCTTGACTAAGAGTTCTGGTGCTGAAAATTATTTCACTGGACACTAAGGACTCATAAAATTTTCTTGTGGCAACCAAACTAGAATTAAAACTCCTTTTCCTTAAGGCAGATGCTGTTTTACTTGCGATGGCCACTACGGTCATGCATTTCTCTCAGAATAGATATTTCTGGTTAACGTTACATAAAAATAATCAGTGTTGCCATAAATGTAGGACTTATTCTCAAGCCACTTGACATAGTCAAGTGATCTCCATTATTTATTTAATCAAAGAAGATATTGGAATTTCTTTTCAGAAGTACAACTGAAAATAGAATTTTTAAAAATCTGTCTTCTGTGCAACATAACAACTAGGGTGGATGCAGTAGATCAGATTTCAACATCTAACTCCTAATTATATACGTAGGCTGACTGCTCAGCTAGTTTTGCTAGTATCTCAGCATTTCATTTTGAGATATTTAGTACATCAAAATTGAGATACATTTTTTTCACAGAACTGTTGCTGGTTTTCTTTCAATTCAATTAAGCTAAGAAGCTGGGTTTTATAAACGAAAGATGTTCGAGCTCATAGTAAGAAATGTTGCTTTTGAAAATGCAGTGAAAGATACTTACAAATTCTTTTGCTTTCATTAAAATAGACACTGAGATCTGTTAAAAGCCTGTTTAGCCACAGTTCTTGATGGTTTGAGTACAAAGCTATCACTTTGAAAGAAAATTAATGCCAACTTAATATATGGAATGTTTCCAGAGTCAGTCTGAATTGTAAGACTATTTTTTGTGTGTGTGATTATAGACAAAAATATCCTCAGGGTTTTTATATTAATTATAGATACGAAATGTGTATATGCACACTGTATATATTAACTAGTCATACCAACCATGTAACTGAGTGATAGGATAAACAGCATAGCATACAGACTCAGAGCTCACCCATATAGGGGTGAACAAGATTCTGTGTAGTAAAAAAATCTTCAAGAATGCATTCTTATTCAATCCTTTCTCATTTCACCAGCAAGTTAATTACTGCTGATTTAAAATGCATAGCATTTGTTGGGTGGAGCTTGTACCTTTGAGAAACTGTGAGATGGCATATTTCCAGAGGCTAACTGGAAAGTTTTTCATTGTCATGTTGAGCAGTTCAAGGTCAGTCAGTACTAATAAAGAACTCTGGTATGAGTAAAAAATTAAAATCTTTTAAAATCCCGATCATTAGCTGTCCAACCTAGTAAGTTCTTTGAATATCATAAATGGTTACACTTTGGTTGGTTTTCTTACTAAAATTCCTTGTGTTACATGTGCCCCATTTCATGGTTAGTACACAAAGAAATAAAGATAACATACCAAACTCAAATGGAAAATGTCTTTTATTTTGTTCTAGATATGGCTATTTGATAACATTAATTTAATATCCTTCAGTACACACATGATGACAGTGTAACACCTTGTAAAAATATGTGAATAAAAATACATACTGTAGTTGTTTATTTTGTATACTCATGGCATTTGAAGAAGTTTTGAAGATGTTTTTTAGCATGGGTGTGTTAAGTTGGAAACACACATATCACTTTAGTTCTACAAGCATGAAGTTATTGAATTGTGAAATAACCTGCTGCTGTTAACATCCTCTGAACACAAACAGATATGAGCTCTAAGACAGAAAAAAATATTCAAGCTATTTGGCTACCAACTAATTTATTTTAAAAATAATATGATTTAAAGAAGGTGAAGAATCACACTGTACTTTGTACATTGACAATAAAAGCCTAATGTAGAGAAAGCTCATATAAATAAGCAGATTATAATGGGTAGTAGTGCATAGGGATTGCCACATCAGAAATTACAAACAGACTTCTTGTATCTTTATTTTTAATTACTTTCATTGAGCTTTCTTTAATCTTAGAATATTACTCAAGATAAGTTAATTAGTACCTGCTACGCTGCATGTCTGATAATTATACGACATTATTCAAAGCTCATGATATATAGATACCTGAAACAGTTCTTCCTTTCTTCATATCTGAAAACAAGACTGCTAGTTTGTATCTGTTCATGAACTCATTTATATCTTAGAAAATATGTTTCTTCTGTCACTCTCCCTAAATTTTACACTGTTATTTAACTACAGAGTATTAAAAAACCTAGACACAAATATGAAGTGTCATTGAGCTTTATATGTGTATGCTTGACTGTTTCTTTATTGCCAGAAATCCTTCATGAATTTCCAGAGGTATGTGACAAGAGCAATCACCTCTTTCAAGCTGATGCATGAAGGACTTCTGGGACCCAATATTTTGCAGCTTATCATGACACTAATGTAAATCTGAGGCTAGAAGATGGTGGCTACTTGTTACTCTAAGCTATTTTACCTAGGTGAGAGTTAGACAATATATGAGATATACTAAACCATTATCCTTACCATGTTCATTTATTTTTCATAGTATATATAGCAAATTAAAATGAATAGGGAAGCCAGGTATCTTTTGATACATGTCATGTAAAAAATGAAGAGTCAGTCCTTCTTCAAACAGACAGAATGTAGCTTACTAGAAATTTTATTATTTTGTTTCCTTTTTGAAATATTTTCTTGTAATATTGTAACAAATAAAATAACAGCATACTATTCATAGTTTGGAATTTTTGTTTTACCATCCATCCATTCAGAATATTCACAGGTTGATAATGTTTTACAGTTTAAGGCCCTTGAAGTGTGATCACTCTCTTCCTTTCCTCTTTTAAAAGATCAAATTTGTTCTTAAAAAGCAGCTGGTGAATTATCAGTAATTTTCTTCATGTGCTTAAAGGTGATTGAATCAACATAATCACATGCTACAAAAACAGCTGCTGGAAACATGGGTTTAGACAACTCAGAAAAAGATCAAACTAGGCTGAATTAGCTGTTAGAAAAAACTAATCTTTTTGGCATTCCATCCGTTTTAAAATACCAGGACATTCTAAATTATTTTATTCAAAGCATGAAAAGCTGGTTACCCTCAATTAAGCTGTTTATAAATCTCTTTGAAGCATACAGTATTCACAGAAGACTGGTGGTTTTATCCCAATTATCCACAGTCGTGAGAAACAGAGCTGAGAGAAATTCAAGGCATTTGATTAATGACGGCACTTTTTGAGTTATTTGCTGTATTTCTAGGCCTTTTTTTGAAACAAACCTAGTGCTTAACTTTTAAAATAATTTTACAAGGGTATGCAAAGCTATCTTTGTAGCTTATTTCCTCTTATATTTTAGCACTGAGGTTACAAGATAACAACACTTGGTTTCTCCTTTCCTTTAAGAGCAAAGTTCAGTGTTCCTCTGCAAAACACACTCCACTGACCTGAGCAGCAGCTGTCGGAATATAGGATTTTTGTGTGTTATCACACCAGTACAGGCAATGACTGTTAAACTGGCCTTTCTGTCAACAGTATTAAGATTTTTGCATAATAAATTTACAAACACCTAAAATTTAGAGAAAACAGTGAAGGTAAAATGTGTTTATCTTACTCTGTGAGCAAAGCTGTACCTCTATAAACTCTTTCAAAAGTCAACGCGATGAATAAGACACACAAACAGATGCTATACATGTTGTCTCTGGGATAAGCCTGAAACCACTTCTGTGCTTATGGTGATAGTTATCCCAGATGCACCATAAAAAGATTTTTTCAACTACCGTGATCAGTTCTCATTTACTAAAGAAGTCAGGCCAAAATAAGTTTCTTTTTTTGCCTAATATAATGAGATTTATGTACCTTCATTCCACTATGCCTTCATTCCAGTATGTGAAATCAACCAATATGTGACAGGTATGATCATATACTATTTTTGATGAGACACAGTGGAGATATATAGATATATATGTATATATGATAATTTAATTCTGTTCCTTCCATTGCTTCTAATATAAATGAAGCTAAAGTAACCACTTATTTCTGTCATAATTTCTGCAACCTAAAAATCAGTTTCTTGATATATGTTATTTCTTTCCCGATGTGCATTCTCATTTAAATAAGTAACTTCTTATGCTGTCCTAAACCCAGGTTCCAATGAAGATGGATCATATATATTCACCACAAAACTATTGTAACTTCCTATAAAGTACATTTGTATAAAAACCTGGTTATAGAATGAAACCTGAATTTAACAGGGCAGAAATAAAGTGACTTAAGTCACTTACTTGAGTCACAATAATAGCTAAGAAACTCATTCTTGTTCAGGACCAGCATTAAGATTCTGGTCTTAATGATGACCATGTTAAGATTCTGTGCCATACACAAACAAGCATAATGCTGTTGACTTGATGCAGGAACTTGATAACTCAAATTAGAATATGTATATGACACACTGTTTTGCCCTTAAATATTTCTTTTGACCCCTACCCCTGTCTCTCCAACTGATTTTGTTACTGCTGAGAAATACTTTTTGGTTTTCTGTGTTCAAGATTAATGTATAAAGTGTCAAACATTCAACTTCTTCAAGACACTTTTCTGTCTGGATAAAATACTGTATCATTGACAATTCTAGGCCTGAGAAACTCACAGGTGTATAAGTAACAGAAAAACTGGTTTACAGATACTATCTCAATACTCAGTGTGATGAAGTATACACTCCAATAAAGTTGTGGGGTTAATGTTCCATTGTCAGATCTGTGTAATTCTTACAGCCTTCAACGTATTTTGTAGTAGGGTGAGTTTCATAAGGTTATTTTACTCTTTAGAATTTGCTCCATATGTTCTGGGTTTTTTCAAAAAAAAAAACAACACAGAACTTGCTTTCAGTTTTGAATCATTTATCAAAGTTGTCCTAGACAAGGCTTTGTTACATCCTAAGTTTTTGGCCTTGATATTTGATTTTTTTTTTTTCTCATGAAAAGTACTTTCCTTGTCTGGTTTTGCATTTGCAATATTATAGTATGGGCCCAAAATGTTTCCTGTTAGTTTCCTAATGTCTTATTAGGTAATTTGTGGTATTTATCAAAATCATCTCCATGGAAGTACGTATGATTTGTTGAACTAATGCCCGAAAGAGTGTTGTATGCAATGCAGAAAAGCACAGTCATTGTCTCATGATTTTTCCTTGTGTGTTTTATAATATCTCCCAGTCTTGAACAGGTTAATAAGTCAAAATATTGTTCATATTTGGAAAAAATTTTGGGTTTGGGGCTTTTTTGTTTGTTTGCTGTTTTTTTTTTTTTTCCTCCTCAGGGGCATACAGTTTCATTTCTAATGCTCCCACACCCTGAGATCTACAAATCCCATGATATCAAAAGGATGCTTCAGCCCTTAGTTACAGAACTACGCACTCCAGAAACATTCTGTCTGTGTACTAATCAGCTCTATATATAATATGAGGTCCTAGAACAGAAGGGACAGATGTCAATCATATCACCTCTGTAAGCATAATAACATCTCCAAAATGCCACTTTGTGGAACGTTATCTTGTGAGATTGAGCTCAGTGATCTGGTACAGTCGTCAGTATGAAGGAATTCTGAAGATATGAAAAACCTCCAGTAGCTGGCAAGAATTTCAGGCACCTTTATTAGTCCTTTTTCTATTCATTCATTATTCATGCATGAAGAACAGCCCCAAGTAAAAAGGGGCATGAGTTATTGCCTCTAAAGAAAACCCTTCTGAAATACATCCAGTTGTCTTGAATATACTGTTTGTGTGAACTTTTATAACAGCTAAAGGGAACTCTTCAGTATTTCCTTCAGGTAACTGAGCAGTATTTTGCTTTAGTATTTATTTTCTTTTCTACTACAGTACACAATGTGTCATACTTCAAAGATAGTCAGCATACAGAAGCAGCCTCCTGAAGATGAAAGCTAAGATAAAAGTGGTCCAAAACAATATCTTTCCTTAAATATACACATATACTATTTCCATTATCATATGCATTTTCAGTCTAATTATTTTCTTCTCCCTCACTTCAACCCTGACCCGATCCTTAATATTCAGCCTTCCTGACAGCACTCTCCTAATAGTGGAGAAGATACAAAAAAATGGTTTCCCTGGAAACAGAAACTATGATATCGTATATAAAATATTTTAAAATATTTCTGTTCTCACTTAATTCCAGCCAGCAGTTTTCATGTATTTTCAGAAAACCAGAAGAGCGGATACTTTTTTCTGATTAATAGTAACACTCTTAAAAATATTAAAGTACAGTTATTCCTTCTAACCCCACCCATCTTGTAGGCGCTTTATCACTTCTATTGTTATATGAAGCATAATTTAGTTTATCAACACACTTTAATAGTATACAAAAGATGTGTTAGCACATGTTCACTGTGCACATTTTCTTAATTTTTAGTAAGAGTGCCACTGTAGACCAAGGCGTCTACTTAGGCTTGAATAATAGATTTGTGCTAAAAGGAACTTCTAGAGATTATAATTTACATTCTCTGTTAGTATTATTTCACTCACTCGTTAATTTCAGCTAATTATAAACACATCTGTTAAGGCTTTGTAGAGGTTTGATGAAGGAAATTCAGAGAAACATATTGCTTTACCCTGAACTCACTGCCCTGGAACCAGTAATTACCATGCACATATATGTGAGGCCTTCTCTCTGTATAGTCACCAAATTGTCTCTCTGAGACAGAAATAATTGCATTTCTGGACCAGTCTTGAAACAATTGCTAACTTAATATGTAAATATTTAGAAACTGAAAATCGGGTTTGCTAATTGTAGCAAAGTGGTTATCGAATTTGCATATTGATGTACACTAGGATAAACATAGAACAATGTTCCAGCTTTCCAAGTAAATAATAACACCCATTTAAAATTAAAGATCAGGATCAGAAAAAGGCATCTGATCATATATATGTCCAGACAGATTGTTCAAATCTTGTTTTGTCAATGTAATTTTCTAATCAGATTTCCAAACCATTCACTGGCACTTACAAACAGGGTTTGCTTTGTCAAATATTTTTGTCAGTTTGTATGCAAATAATGAAATTTAAATTGGCATACATGGGCACAAATAATTGTGTGCCCTTGTATCTGCCACCATTGTATGAATCATTGGTTATGCAAAAACGTAGATGAAAAATTATCTGTATTCTGAAAATTACACATCCCACCTTGTAAATGCTGACACTATGTTTTGAAAAGTTAATCTTCATGGTTTACGTTAAATTACTTTTTTTTTCTCTTTAACTGTGCATTTTGCTTTTAGATAATTTACTTTCTGTTTTTAATCAAAAACTTTATTTTGCACCAGTGACATTTCATTGACTGAGAGGAGCTAAAATCTTTTATTTTTTTTTAGCAGAATTCGATTTATGTTGCTCCTGTCTCATATTACTTTGAATTCATCAAAAATAAAGAAGAAACTCACAATTTAGCAGCACAGAGAGGCTTCTAAAGTACTGTCGTCCTAGGTAGTCTTTATTATAAGAACTGCCTTTATTGTACATAATCTTTTCTTTGCTTGGTTATCCTAAAGCACTTCCCAAGCAGTCATTCATTATTATGTGGAAAATATAAGCTGATTGGAAATATTTTCTATATATAAAGATGAAGAATTTCAGGTCAGAGAAATAACCAACATCAGTAACAGACTGTCAACATCAGAGCTGAGAATCATACAACTAAAGACCTGTTTCTTCAATCACCCACTGAAGCCCACATTTTTTGTACATTAATCCCCTTTTCTAGTTTTGGCTGGCTTGTTGCTTTTCTTCTCTAATACCAAAGACCGGTATAATCTCACGTATATTAGAGTTCTGACTGGGTCTTAGAATCATAGAATCATAGAATAGTTAGGGTTGGAAAGGACCTTAAGATCATCAAGTTCCAGCCCCCCTGCCGTGGGTAGGGAGACCTCACACTAAACCATATCACCCAAGGCCTCGTCCAACCTGGTCCAAATTAACACACGCAAGGAGAATTGGCAGTGATACATACTTGTATTTCTTTCCAGTGACTGCAGACTCCAGGTAGAACCCATTTTTTGTATTAAATGGAATTCTTTTCTAGCCTTTCCAAAATTCTTTCTGCTTTTTTTGAGCAATGCATTTTATTCACCAATCTTCCTTAGAGTACACAGTGTACTTCAGAGATATTGCCTAACAGTGGTTTTCATTTTCTGGCACCTGACATCCTAATGCCTGCTGATCAATCCAGTGCATCTATTTCACTTTTTTGTTTTGTTTTAATTATTCATCTACCTATGCAAGTATTAATTTGTTGTAAAAAAATGTATTAATAACTTTCCTAAGCCACTTTCTTCAGTGTACCACCTCTTTCAAGCACTATAATAGCAAGACATTGTCTTATTTCTCATTACTGAAGGGCAAATTGTGATTAGTTGCACTGTATCAATTTTTAGTGTTGTTCTCAGAGGCATTATAACTTCCTTATATTGATATTTGTACACTGTATGGATAGTCACATCACTCCTATAGGTGCGTGATTAATGCCGCCTTAGCAGTTGCTCTTTCTGTCAAGCAGAAGCTGCAGATAATCTGAAATAATGTAGAAATTAATAACAAATAGAGAAAGTGCACACAACTTTTCTGAGGAAAAAAAAAAATTGTGCAAACATTTCTAGACAGAAAAATGAGAAATATCTGACACACTAAGAATACACTGCTAGAGTACTTCTGTCAAATTCCACATCTGATGTGTTTAAAACTCTGTTGTTGAACTTAATCCCCAAATGTATTCTGTTTTCAGAACAGTTAAATCTCTTTGAATTTTAGAATGTGTTGCACATAAGCTAACTGACAAATGAAAATTGTTTATCTTTTGAAAAAAAAAGGTGATGTAAATGGTAGATTTTGTTTTCCAAACGCCAAATTGATTAACTTTTCATTAAAAAGCTTCATGAAATAAAATAAATATTTTTTTCTTGGAAATCACATGATTTATTTGAAGTCAAGAAGAAACAGATTTTGATAAAATAGCTAGTATATTTCTGTTATTTCTTCTCTAGTTGAGTGTATTGGAAGTGTACCTATCCATGCATGACTGCTAGAAAAAGGATATAAATAAGGTCATAGAGATTGGTTTTGGCATGCTTCACCAGAATTCTTGGGCATCCCTTGAAGGATTCTTAAATCATATATTAAAAGTCAATCAGTAACTGATGTGCAGCTGCAGGTCTCAGATAGACTAATAGTCCGTCTCAAAACTAGGAAGAAAAAGAGTTGTGAAAAAAATCCATGGACTACTGTTATCCATTTTAGACTGATTTTGAAACAGAATCCCTTTTGATAGGACATACTTAATGTTATTAACTTATATGAATTGAACCGGTTTTAGATGCTGTGAATCTGCTGCTTTTTTGGAGTTAAATTTTAGGCTGAGATTTGCTCTGCCATATCAAGGACAAAGGATAAGCAAACAAACTATCATCTTCCAGACTCAGGTGATAAAACATTATTTCTTTTGTGCTATACATACATTCTACTATACACATTTTTGTGCAATTTACTATGGTAATTCAAATTCCACTTTGCAGTGAAAGTTGGGAGCCATCATCTAGACTAAAACCTTCAGAAAAATCTGGTACAAGGAAGATTTTGTTTTGTTTTGCTGGTTTTGTGTTAAGTTGCCAAAATTTAAAGCTAGACATATAATGAACAGAAAAGTAGAGGTGATGACTGAACTCAGAGAGACAGCAGCAACTGGTGAAGAACGCATTCCTGCTGAATGGAAAAGGGGCAACTAACACACCCCCCCCCCCCGCGCCCCTCTCCCCCCCCCCAGAACACAGTAATTTAGCTCCCATTTGGTTAAAAAGGTTAAGCAGCCTTCAGAGTAAGTTTTCCATACTGCAAGGCTGCATGTGTGGCTTCAGGTGGAGTCAGCAGCTCCCAAAACCTTGTCCAACTGTCCCTAGCTTCTTATCATAATTTTAGCATGATTAACAGGCCCCTATTTATTATTTAATGGAGATATGTGAGATGCACCAACACCTAGCAAGACATCTTTACAAAAGACTTTCTCACAAATTTTCCCAAGATTCTTTCATGATCCATCTGGAAATACCACCTAATCAGTTTAAACAAGAGTGGGCTGCAATTTAGACCTAAATTTATCAGCAAAAGCTGAAATATTACATGGGATTTAAAAAGAAAACAGGCCTTGTGCTAATTCTCCATATATTAATAAATTTAACTGAATAAGGACGAAAAATACATATTTGTAAGAGAAAATAAGCTGACATACAACTCTTTTCTTGGCTGGTAAATTATTTGACAGTCAATTCCAATTTCTGTTTATCAGATCTGCTATTTTTCTGCTATAAACATCTTAAGCAGTTCGCTTGGACTATGTATTGCTTATGTTGAGACACTAGCAACCCTTGTCACAGGGCATTATTTCCTCTGCACAGCTGGGTGAATGAAATATCCTAAATTATACAATAACATAGAACAAATAAGAACCAAATAGCAAACAGTACTGATTTTCCATGAAAAAAGGTATTTCTGCAAGAAAGATGGACAGTTTCAGAACAAGAAAACACCTATAGATATTTTTTTTGGCCAAGATTCAACTAATTAGTCACAACCAATAACACAACAGCAGAAATTACAATTAATTTGGTTCTCATTAAGAGAAATGTGTAAATTTTTTGTCTGCCTCTTCTTCTTTGTCATAATTTAAATCCAGTCAGTAACTCAGTACTATGCAGCCACTCACTCATCTCCTCTTTCTTCCCATTCCACAGGGTGGGATGGGGAAGAGAATCACCAGAATGTAAAACCCATGTGTTGAGATAAGAACAGTTCAATAACTAAATAGAGTAAGATGCAGTGATAGTAGAAAGAATATTGACAATAACAGTAAGAAACAATAAGAGAAGAAATGGAAGCTCAGAAAACACAAATGATGTACAACACAATTGCTCAACACACATGACCAATGCCCAGCATGTCCCTGAGCAGTGAGTGGTCCCTTGTGGGTAACTCCGCTTATTTTCTATACTGAGCATGATGTGCTGTGTTATGGAATATCCCTTTGGCTAGTTTGGGCCAGCTGTCCTGTTTCTGCTCCCTCCTGGCTTCTTTTGCCCCTCCTCACTGGCAGAGCATCAGAGACTGAAAAGTCCTTGATCAGGGTGTTAACAACAACTAAAACATAGCTGTGCTATCATGCTATCAAACTGAAGCCAAACCACAGTATTGCACCAGCTACTAGGAAGAAAAATAACTATTACAGCTGAAACCAGGACATTATTTTTCTTTTTGGTTTTAAGTCACCTTATAATGCCAGTTTAATTGAAAAACTAAAGCAAGGAAAAATGAAGCAAAATAGTTACAATTTAATAATTAAAAAAGGGATCTTTTGGATTTGTTCCTAAAATTAGAACAGCTTTTATGCATGAGAGAATTCTTAAACTGATTAGAAAGCATCAACCATCAGTGATCATCTGTAGCTGAATGAAGCACTGAAGGACAATTAAAAAAACCTTGTGTCTGTGAAGGCTGTTAAGTCTCCATAATAGACCAAATAAAATGACATCATAAGTTCTCATACATCTCCACATTACTCAGAGAGTAACACTTTTTTGAATCAGTCAAGGATGAAAATTTTTCTCCTTTTTTAAAAGTTAAAAAGGAAAATAAGTTTACTGTCATAACTGCTTCAGTATGAATACATGTGTACAAAAACAACCCATGTCTTGGAAGGAAGACTCAGGGACTGTGAGAATGAAGACCTTGGGCCCACTGTAGGAGAAGATCTGGTCTGGGACCATCTTAAGAACCTGAACATACACAAGTCACAGTATCACAGTATCACAGGATGTTAGAGATTGGAAGGGACCTCAAAAGTTCATCTAGTCCAGTCCCCCTGCCGGAGCAGGAACACCTAGATAAGGTTACACAGGAATGTGTCCAGGCGGGTTTTGAATGTCTCCAGAGAAGGAGACTCCACAACCTCCCTGGGCAGCCTGTTCCAGTGTTCTGTCACCCTCACTGAGAAGAAGTTTCTTCTCAAGTTTAAGTGGAACCTCTTGTGTTCCAGTTTGTACCCATTGCCCCTTGTCCTATCATTGTTTGCCACTGAGTAGAGCCTGTCTCCATCCTCGTGACACTCCCCCTTTATATATTTATATACACTAATAAGGTCACCCCTCAATCTCCTCTTCTCCAAACTATAGAGACCCAGCTCCCTCAGTCTTTCCTCATAAGGGAGATGCTCCACTCCCTTAATCATCTTAGTTGCCCTGCGTTGGACTCTCTCCAGCAGGTCCCTGTCCTTCTTAAACTGAGGGGCCCAGAACTGGACACAATATTCCAGATGAGGTCTCACCAGGGCAGAGTAGAGGGGAAGGAGGACCTCTCTCGACCTACTAACCACCCCCCTTCTAATACACCCCAGGATGCCATTGGCCTTCTTGGCCACAAGGGCACAGTGTCGGCTCATGGTTATCCTGGCGTCCACTAGGACCCCCAGGTCCCTCTCCCCTACACTGCTCTCTAACAGGTCGTTCCCCAGCCTATACTGGAACCTGGGGTTGTTCCTGCCCAGATGCAGGACTCTACACTTTCCCTTGTTATATTTCATCAAGTTATTCCCCGCCCAACTCTCCAGCCTGTCCAGGTCCCTCTGGATGGCAGCACAGCCTTCTGGCATGTCAGCCATTCCTCCCAGATTAGTGTCATCAGCAAACTTGCTGATAGTACACTCAATTCCCTCATCTAAATCGTTGATGAATATATTAAATGATACTGGTCCGAGTACTGACCCTTGAGGCACTCTACTAGATACAGGCCTTCAACTACACTCTGCCCCATAGACTACAACTCTCTGGCTTCTCTCCTTCAGCCAGTTCAGAGTCCATCTCACTACCTGATCATCCAGACCACACTTCCTCAGTTTAGCTGTGAGGATGCTGTGGGAGACCGTGTCAAACACTTTGCTGAGGTCAAGGTAGACCGCATTCACCGCTCTGCCATCATCCATCCACCGTGTTATTTCCTCATAAAAGGCTATGAGATTGGTCAAGCATGACTTCCCCTTGGTGAAGACATGTTGACTGCCCCCATAACCCTCTTATCCTTGATATGCCTTAAGATGGCACCAAGGATAAGGTGTTCCATCACTTTCCCAGGAATGGAGGTGAGGCTGACTGGTCTATAGTTACTCGGGTCCTCCTTCTTGCCCTTTTTGAAGACTGGAGTGACATTTGCTTTCCTCCAGTCCTCAGGCACCTCTCCTGTTTCCCAAGACTTGGTAAAGATGATGGAGAGTGCTCTATCAATGACCTCTGCCAGTTCCCTCAGCACCCATGGGTGCATCCCATCTGGACCCATGGATTTATGGATGTCCAGATTGCTCAGCTGGTCTCTAACCCATTCCTCATCGACTAAGGCAAACCGCTCCGTTGACCTGTCTTCATGTGAGGTCTCAGGGGTACAGGGCTCTTCAGGACTGCCTCCGGCAGAGTAGACAGAGACAAAGAAGTCATTCAGTAACTCTGCCATCTCTGTACCTTCTGTCACCAGGGCACCCATCCTGTTCATCAGCGGGCCTACATTGCCTCTGGTGTTAGTTTTATCTGCCATGTATTTGAAAAACCTCTTTCTGCTGTCCTTGACCCCTCTCGCCATCTTTAATTCCAAGGAGGCCTTAGTCATCCTAGCTGCCTTCCTACATCCTCTAGCAGCAGCCTTATATTCCTCCCAAGTGGCCAGCCCTTCCTTCCATGACCTGTAAACTCTCCTCTTCCACTTGAGCATACCCAGCAATTCCCTATATAGCCACGCAGGTCTCCTGGCCCTCTTCCTTGACTTCCTATGTGTCAGGATGCTCTGATCTTGAGCTTGGAAAAAGCAGTCCTTGAACGTCAACCAACTATCTTGGCCCTTTTACCTTCAAGCAGCCTTGTCCATGGGATTTGCCCTAGCAATTGCTTGAAAAGACCAATGTTTGCCCTGCTAAAGTCCAGGGTTGCAATTCTGCTTGCTATTCTACTGGTCCTACCACACAAGATCCTGAATTCCACCATCTCGTGGTCGCTGCAACCAAGGCAGCCCTCAACCTTCACTGCTTCGACCAGACCCTCCTTGTTAGTGAGGATGAGATCCAGCAGCCCACCTCTCCTGGTTGGCTCATCCAGCATTTGCATGAGGAAGTTATCATCCATACACTGGAGGAACCTCCTGGACTGCGGCTGGGTTGCTGAGTAGTCCTTCCAGCAAACATCAGGGAAGTTAAAATCCCCCACGACGACCACGGCCTGTGACTGTGAGGCCGCTCTCAGCTGCCGGTAGAAGGCCTCCTCAACTTCCTCCCCCTGATCCGGTGGCCTGTAACAGACCCCCACAACAGTATCGCCCCTGCCAGCCTGCCCCTTAATTCTCACCCACAGACTCTCAACTCCCTCGTCATCTGTCCGTGGACAGAACTCAGCACATTGTAGCTGCTCTCACACATAAAGAGCAACCCCACCACCCCGCCTGGCTGGGATTATAGGAGGCCTCTCAGTCTTCATCAGTTCTGGAGTGCTGCCCCACTGGGGTAAGCCCAGCTACAACCCCATCCACCTTCAAATCTAGTTTAAAGCTCTCCAAATGAGCCCTGCTAATTTGTGCCCCAGCATCCTTTTGCCTCTGTGCGATAAACCTTTCCCACATGCCATTGTCCAGACTGGTGCCCTATAAAACCAGCCGTTATCAAAGAATCCAAAGCCCTGCCTGCAGCACCAGTCTCGAAGCCAATCATTTATGGACTGAATTTTCCCATTCCGTCCCACATCATCAGTGGAAGATGGAAGGAGTGAGGAGAAGATCACTTGAGCCCCAGACTCTTTCACCATCACCCCCAAGGCCCTGTAATCTTTCGTCATCCCCCTGAAGTCCATGAGGCCTGACAAAATCCATCTGCAGCTCCTGAAGGAGCTGGTGAATGAAGTTGCTAAGCCACTGGCCACCATATCTGAAAAATCATGGCAGCCAGATGAAGTTCCTGATGACTGGAAAAAAGGAAATATAACCCCCATTTCCAAGAAGGGGAAAATGGATGACTCAGGGAAATATAAAACAGTCAGTGTCACCTCTGTTCCTGGCAAAATCTTGGAGCAGTTTCTCCTGGAAGGCATGCTAAGGCACATGAAAAACAACAAGGTGCTTAGTGACAGCCAGCGTGGCTTCACTAAGGGGAAATTCTGCCTGACCAATTTGGTGGCCTTCTATGATTGGGCTACAGAACTGATGGACAGGAGTAGAGCAGTTGACATCACCTACCTGGACTTAGGCAAAGCATTCAGCACTGTCCCACATGACATCCTTCTCTCTAAATTGGAAAGGCATCAATTTGATGAATGGACCACTCGGTGGATAAAGAACTAGCTGGATGCCTGCACACAAAGAGTTGTGGTCAATGGCTCAATGTGCAGCTGGAGACCAGTAATGAGTGGTGTCCCTCAGGGATCAGTGTTGGGACCAATCTTGTTTAACATCTTTGTTGCTGACATGGACAGTGGGATTGAGTGCGCCCGCAGCAAGTTTGTCGATGACACCAAGCTGTGTGGTTCGGTTGATACGCTGGAGGGAAGGAATGTCATCCAGAGGGACCTTGACATGTTTGTGAGGTGGGCTGATGCCAACCTCATGAAGTTTAACCATGACAAGTGCAAGGTCCTACACCTGGGTCGCAGCCCTGTGGAGAAGGATTTGGGGGTGCTGGTTGATGAGAAAATGAACATGTGCCAGCTTCAGTGTGTGCTCGCAGCCCAGAAAGCCAACCACACCCTGGGCTTCACCAAAAGGAGCGTGACCAACAGGTCGAAGGAGGTGATCCTGCCCCTCTACTCTGCTCTTGTGAGACCTAACCTGGAGTATTGTGTGCAGTTCTGGTGTCCTCAACATAAAAAGGACATGGAACTGTTGGAACAAGTCCAGAAGAGGGAGACAAGGATGATCAAGAGCCTGGAACACCTCCCGTATGAACACAGGCTGAGAAAGTTGGTGCTGTTCAGCCTGGAGAAGAGAAGGCTGTGTGGAGACCTCATAGCAGCCTTCCAGGATCTGAAACAGGGTTATAGGGATGCTGAGGAGGGACTCTTCATTAGGGACCGTAGAGATAGAACAAGGGGTAATGGGTTCAAACTTAAACAGCGGAAGTTTAGATTGGATATAAGGAGGAAGTTCTTTCCTGTAAGGGTGTTGAGGCATGGGAATGGGTTGTCCAGGGAAGCTGTGAATGCTCCATCCCTGGCAGTGTTCAAGGCCAGGTTGGACGAGGCCTTTGGGTGTCATGGTTTAGTGTGAGGTGTCCCTGCCCATGGCAGGGGGATTGAAACTAGATGATATTAACGTCCTTTTCAACTCTAACTATTCTATGATTCTATGATTCTAAAAGCAGAACTCAGAGATCTTCTGATGCTCCACATTATCCTGAATTAAAGAAAAATAGTTATTTTCCTGTGACTATACAGCAGTTTTCCTATGCCAAAACTTACCTTAAAAAGAGTATCTGTTTTTTTGATGTGTACATAAAGTTTATTGACATGATATATTTGATACTTGTATCTAAAATACAACAGGAGACACAGTTCAATGAGCAGCCTACTGTTAAAAAAAATAAAAAAATCACTCTTTACACATGTAGTAATAATAACGTTGACGCATTATATTCACATCTGATTTTCATGCAGCATTTATTATCAAAAGCTTTGATTTATATAGACAAGTAGTAAATTCTTTAGAAGTACTGATAGTGTACCCAGAAGAGTGATTTAAACTATCAGTATGACTATTTTGGCATAACAATGTGTAATCTATAATATAAGATGGACCACCTGACCGCTAAACCAGATATTTGCCTCGTATGCATTTTCTACTTAGGGCCACAGAGGACCATATAGATTTTAGGGCCAGAATTCGATATGTGTTGAATCACCTTTTCACTACTTTGAACTCTGTCATCTACAGTGTATCATGAGAGGTAAAGATTACATGTAAAATTACTTTCACAGCTTCCTACACAATGACAGTAATGCACAGCAAGCATTTGGTACAAACAGCCAGACTTTGAGATTATCAGAACCTTGATGAAGAAGAATCAGAAATTCTTAGTCATATGAAGCAAAGACACCACAGAGACAGTAAGAAAGAAGAGACAATTAGTTCAGTCTGTGGCTGGGCGTTCAGGGTGGAAATATAGAATGTTTTGCCAAGCTGTTTCCACTGTTTGTCTCTATCTTTCTTCAACATTATTAACAGCTGACGAAGGCCCTTCTGACATGTGAGTACATTTGAATTGCCTAGAAACTACCCTCCTAAAAATTATTAATTGCCAAAAAAAAGGATGGAGGTTGTGAATAATTATTATAAATGTGAAACATTGCTTGTGATATAGTCCCAGATACAGCTAAGCTCCTATGTGAGTATGTGTTTATAGCCAGGTTGTTGCTAAATGTGATGAGCCTAATCTTTCAGAAGTGGTTGGAATGTTCAAATCCACCATACAACTTACTGCTAATCATTACTGTATTTTATGAAAAGCTCCAAGGAGATAAATCCAGTTTGAGTTTTGTGACTGTGTGAATTGGGTCTTCAAATGTAATGGCCAATACCTGCAGTAGAATACATACTGAAATATAGCATAACATATTTTAAGATTCACTTGAGCATGAGGATGAGAGATAAAACCATTTAGCATTCTTTTGTCATTGTGCTGACTGGTGATATTATATGTTAACTCTTGCAAAAGCATGTGAATGGTATAATCTCTTTTATGTGTTGCAGCTCAATACAAAGGTATTTAATGTACTGCAAAACAGGTTTCAGTCCAAATGAAGAGTAACATGAACTCAAATCTGACTTTTCATATGCTTTATTATTATAATCTAGCAAACTCTTGTTAAACACCACTTTATTTCCTCTAGTCATACCCTTGGCAATACTCTTTTTGTCATGTTCACTGCACTTACAGAGATCATCAGAGGTTTCCTGAATGTATGCCTATATGCTATGAAGTCACGTACAAACAAGTCTAGACTACCAGCACATGCATGAGGAATACACCACCAAAAAAAAAACAAAAAACAAAACAACAAAACCAAAACCAAAACTAAAAACAAAAACCCAACCCAAAATAAATTAAAAAACAACCCCCAAAAAACCCCACACCAAAACAACCCCAAAACAAAGCAACAAAGCATTTACTAGGAAAAAAGATAAAATTCCTGGCACTGCTGAGCATACACTTTAGACTAACAAGAACATTCACTGTACAGAGATCAAACTTTGCTATTCTGTGATTCACAATAATACCTATAAAATTGTGAGGCAATAGTTTTAAGACTAAGACTGGGAATGCAGGAAATTTGGTTATTTTAGGTATGCAATAGTCTTAGGAGTACAAGTGATTAGTACATTGCTACTAAGGCAATAACTAGGAAACCTGCATTCCTTCGAGTCAAAACCTATAATAGTGTATGATAATATATAGATTAGGAAACATTCAAGTATGGCATCAAAAGGTATAAATCATGGACTGAACATATGTTATTCATAATGACTGACATTTGAGTATATACAGTAAAAGAATGAAGTAAATATCTTCATAAATCAGTAAATAACTGCTAGATGACTGCAATTAACCTGATCAGTGTACACTTTGTAGCTAATGACCCAAAGAACTATTAACCTGAACAGGGTGAATGCCTGTGCTGTGCTACATGTATAGCTGTGTCATTAGGCCTATGCTGCAGGATAAACTTAGACCATTCATGGTAGCAGAGGAGCCTGTAGGCAGCTCACACTCATTTCTGGCAACTATGCCACATGAATGACCTTGCCTTTAGCTAAAAGTGTGAAAACAAATTCTCACATGAACATCTGTTCACAGTAAAAATTATGTTTTCTTATAAGAAAATCTTGTAAGAGCTCAAAATACTGAGATAGGGTAACCTTTCCATGGATGGGACCTGCGCAACATGCAACACCTTCATCACAGGCCCATTCAACACCTCACAAACTGAGCTTCCTAGCACCTGAAGGGATGTATGACTGTCTCTGTCATCCTCTTTCTTCGTAACATTGCTGATTACTATAGTGTCAACAAAGTTAAAAAATGGCACTTTATTGTTTTTATGGAATCCAAGTGCCTTTCTTACAGGCATCATGATGAACCAGGACCTAATGGTGCAAAACAACACCTCATGAATGAAAATAAGCAGTAGGAAAATTAAAGACAAATTTAAACATATATATAGAGAAAAATGGCTTGGATTTTGGAGATCTGAATAAAAAATTTTACTGACAAAGTCAATTTTTTTTCCTGAATCTGTGAATAAATAAAGTTGAACGAGTTCCTATTTGATGGAAAGCAAATTATTTGAGTAGTCCAACTTAACACTGGCCAGTAGGCAAACTGCAACCCTAGAACACCAAGAAAGGGAAAGAAACATAAAAATCCTGATGCCATAAAAAAGAATAAGACACTTTGCCCAATAGCATAAGAATATGAGGGTTTAAAATATACAGAATGGTAGGTAGAAGGATTTTATATTGCATAAGTAAATGAATGTGTTAAAATAACACATGAAATAAGAATATACTGCTAGAGTGTGGACACAGAAGTAGATAAAAGCTCTGAAGCAGTGTGATTGAGCTTTTCTGAATTTTTATTTCAAATTCAAAATCATTATGCAGATAGTATTACATTTAATGTCTTTTCATTTCATTGGCATTCACAAGATCATAGATGTACTTAAAAGGTGCAAAACTTATAAATCAACACACATTAGTTCTCACTCAAAATATGATTAAGCTAATTAAACCAAAGTGTTTCCTGAAACCAAGGACTTAGCAGGATTTACAGAACACTTTGTATATATACTGGGTATGAGGAATGTCCCGAGGTCCTCAGAATTGTAACTTGGGCAGGAAAATGGGGAGAAGACAGACACATATAAAGAGAAGAAAACTACTAGTTTGCATGACAACGTATGCCAAATTTGAGAGATCCTTATTGATGTTTCAAAAGAAAGTTGGCCAGGAAACATCCCCAGGCAATAAATTATGGGAAATTAATGTTAATTTCAGCACACAATAAGTGACAAATACAGTCAAGCTCATACTATTATCTATGATTAAAATATGTCATAAAAATTAAATTGGTAGCATAATACTGGAAAAAGAATCACAGTGACCAGAATTAATTACATGTCAGTAGCAAAATACTTCAGTATCTGCTGTGGGCAAATGCATATGTCCAGCATATAATCCTAAAATGTATGTCCGTTATGGTAATGAAAACTGTCATCAGAAACATAGGATCACAGGCTAGATGTGAATTGGATTCCAACAAACCAAAAGGAAATCACTGCTAGGAAAGAAATTGAGGCAGAGGGAGACTCTGTCAGATAAAGAGCAGTGTTGATGAAGGACTTGGAACTCCTTGAACTGACATTTAATCAGAATTATATTTTTCTCCTTTCTATGCTGTAACTTCAAGAAATTCAATCAGCCTATTCTGGTTGGAAAATAAATTTTAAGTGTAAGCACAGATTTCTCATAGCTAACTCCATTTTGTTGTGAGTTTCTCTTCTGTTCTTAGTATACATATATTGCTGTAATCACATCTTAAGCATAAGCATGTACTTAAGTCAGTACAATTTGGCATTAATACAGCAACAAAAATGTCAAATACCTTAACTGAAGAAATAACTTGAAATACAGCCAAGCACCTTTCAGCTGTGTAAACATAGGCATCTAGTGTTCTTTTAAGCTCTGTTGAACATCTTGCCAGGCTACAGCTGCAGCTTCAGAAGGGCACAAGTCTCCCATGAAAATTGTTTTACATATGCCAGATGTCACATGGTAGACTAGACCATTTTGAAATGGCATATCTATGTGCAGACAAATTAAACTTTCCTATCTGATTTACATGTCTAGAAAATCCTGAATAAACTAAACAGGTTTTCTTCATTTTTTTTCTGGGGGAGCGATTTTTAAAGACCATGATTATTTTCTTGCTAACCAATCACTTTGTTGAGCACCACTGAAATCGTTAGTATCAGCATGAAATAGCAAAAAGCTGATGGAGTAACTTGTCCTATTCTTGGCTTTGTTATGATGCTGAACATGCAGGAGTAAAACCCCTTCAAATTCAAACAATCTGATTTCCCACTTGTTATGAAAAAATTAAGAATTATTCACTGTTCAGCAAAGGTCATTGAGACACTAACATCAAAGTCAAATCAACTTTGAAAGAAACAAAATATCGTTAAAATCCTCAGAGCTGTGGTCTTACAAATATGTTTTATTGCTTGATGTTAGAAAATAGTCCCTATAGGGCCCTTGTGCATGTGACAGAAAGAGCGAAGTTGAGAAACAGCTTAAGTGACAGGGAAATAAAGTGTAAAGTGAAGAAAAGTAGAGAAGAAAAGCTGAAGTCATATATTACTTTTTTTTTTTCTCAGAGGAAATTAGCAGTTGTTGCATAGCAGGGGAAGGATGCGGTAGGAGGGAAATGAAGATGACTTGAAGGAAAGAAAGAATTGGTATAAAAGCTATGATTAAAATCATAAGATTTTGGTGGAGGAAATTAAGTGGGTCATGCATATTCTAGTATATGTTCCCCAGAGGGATAGAGAAAGCATTATTAGTGATGTCACTATGCGGATGAACTCTGAAGAGAATGGGACAAAGAACCAAGGGTACAGAAATAAAATCACCCAGAAGAGTCAGTCATCATCTGTGATAGGTGGTAGAACTGTTGTCCTGGACAACTGTTTGATTTGTTTGTCTACAGTTTACTTTATGGCACCACTTTCCTCTGATGGGAACAGGAGGTCAATTTTTCCTGGAAAACAACTGTGAATGGCCATCTTTGGAGAAATCTCAGGAACAACCAGGAGGAGGGGCAGCAAGGAATACTGCAGCATAGGTGCAGAGACTAAAGCATTTGGGGTCTATTGATTAACCGGTTTTTAAAAAAGGCAGGGAAAAAGAGCAATTTTACTGTAAGGTCCTGTACAAATTGAGGTCCTGTCATCATATCATAGGAAGAAAGGCAAAAGAGGCCAAGAACAATACTGAAAGGGCTGAGCTGAGACATAATTTATGCAGGTGGATTAGAGGTCCACTAAGAATGCTGACAGACATGCATTTGATTTTGAAGGGACATGAAGGGAAAAGCAGCTCCAGCTTGGCAGTGCAGTAGTTCTGCAATGATTAAATGCTTGGTGAAGGGTTAAGTAGTTAAAACTCTCTGTGAAGTTCACTCTGGGTTAAATGCATTCAGCATGAGGGTGAGTGAGCCTTACACAGCAAATAGAACGGTTATTGAGGTTATGATCATTCACTGGCAGGTCATACTCTCCAAACTTGTTAACATATTGCACAAAATATGCATTTTGTGAATGAATTGAAAAATTGTAATGTGTCCATTGAATACATTATAACTCATTACAGCAACAATCCCACACTATAATACATAAAATGACAGTTAAACAATGCTCATCTCTTTATTTAATATCAAAACCAAATAATGTAATTTTTTTTTATATTCATCTGCTCTCTTTAAATGTAATATCTTTGCCACAATGTCCCTTGTGCTTCGATTATCATTCACTGGCAGAAGAACTTAGTCATTAGTCTCAAGGTCAGATGTTTCAATTTGACTGACTAATTAGATTTTGAAAAAAATAAAAAATGACCATGGACATTAAAAAAAAAGTTGTTACTATAATGCAGTTATAGATATTGTCATACGTTGGTTGATATGTATAGCTGTATTGGGTTTACTTGCAAGGGTTCTGGTGGGGCAGGCTACAGGGCTGAACGCTGTGAGAACAGACCAGGATCTGCTTCTGTGACAGACACAGTCAGTTCCAGAGAGCTCAGAAATGGACCCACCACTGGAAAAATCTGAGCCCATCAGCCAAGGTCCTGGTGCTTGTGTGAAAACATATTTAAGAAAGGGTAAAAAACTGCACAACATCAACTGTGAGACAGAAGAGAAGAAACGCGAGAGGAACAGTTCTGCAGACACCAAAGTCAGAGAAGAAGGCAGTGAGAAGGTGCTCCAGGCACCAGAGCAGAGATTCCTCTGCAGCCCATGGAGAAGACCATGGTGAGCAGCTTGTCTTCACCCTCCACACCCTGTCAAGGACCACAGAGCAGATATTCACACTGCAGCCTGTAGAAGATCTCACGCTGGAGCAGGTGGGCATTCCCTGAAGAAAGATGCAGTCCATGGGCAGCCCATGCTGGAGCAAGTTTTCTGGCAGGAACTGTGGCCCATGGAGAGCAGATATAGCAGGAGAAGGTTTCCTGGTGGGAGGTGTAAAAGGGAGCCATGCTGGATGGATCAGTCTATTCCTGAAGGACTGTATCCCATGGAAAGGATGCATGCTGTTATAGTTCTTGAAGAATTGCAGCCAGTGGGAATGACCCATGCAGGAGAAGTTTTTCTGAAGGGCTTCATACTCTGAAAGCGAACCCATTCTGGAGCATGGGAAAAGTGTGAAGAAGGAGTGGCATATGTGAAGTGTTATGAATTGACTGCAACCCCATTCTCCATCCCCCTGTGCCCCCTGGGGGGAGGAGGTAGAGGAGTCAGGGGTCAACCTGAGCCTGAGAATGGAGGGGTGGAAGGGAGGTGACTTTTTTTTGTGTTTGTTTTTCATTGTCCTTCTCTAGTTTTAATGGGAATGAATTAATTTCCCCAAGTCAAGCCTGTTTGTCCTTAATGGTAATTGGTAAACAACTTCCTTGTCTTTATCTCAATCCACATGTTTATAATCTTGTTTTCTCCCTGTTTTGTTGAGGTGGGGAGTGAGAGAGTAGCTTGGTGGGCATGACAGCAAGCGACGTATAACCCGCCCCACCAGCTCCTCATGCTTTAATAAAAGAAGCCAATTGAGAGTAAACAGATTACTTACAACATAATCAGGGTCATTTCTTGGTGGCAAATCAATCAGAAAAATGCTAATTACATATGCTTTAGTGGGCTTGTATTAATTTATTAGTAATTAAAATGAGGTAAAAATCAAACATTGATCCTAATAGTAGCCAAAAGGCATAACTGCCTTTTTGTTGACTGACAAGACAGCGCTATTTAGTTCCCTGCATTATGACTGTTTATAAATTATTTCATAACCCCAGACCCCTAATGGCACACTAGAAACAGTACTTAATGGAAATATACAAGGATATTTTTTTTAGAGACATTTTGTGTTATTCTGAATGTCTTACCTATAAACCAAATATGCAGATTCATATTCTTTTTATGTTTCATTATTATGTTCAACGTGCAAGAGCACAAGCATTTAGCACAAGTATTTAGCTCCAATACAGACATTGAGACAGTCAATTTTGGAATGCTTAACAAAGTAGCATCAAAAAAGTATTTGTACAGACAATGATGGAGCATAAATTCATATGTAGAGTCATATCAATGACTCATAATCTATTTGTTGAGATTATGGAGCTAGCAAATAAAATGCCTGTAAAGAAGTTTGTCTCAAATTCTTCCTCTTGCATGACCCTAGGCACCTCCATAAAAAGGAGATATGTATAGTTATGTAGATCCTGGTAATTAATCTGAACTAACATGGAGTCAATTTAGGATTTGGGTTAGCAACATCTTTCCCAAAACCTTCTTAGTCTAGCTTGTGGGGAAGTCTTCCAGCATACAGATGTTGACTCCCAAGAACATTTAAGCAGAAGAGGATTAAAACCTGAGGCTCACAGCTCTCAAGGAAATATTCTGCAGAGTGGGTAGACAATTATACAGAATATATCTGATGTTATACTTTGCAGTCTGAGCAAACCAGGTTTGATCAGAACATGACAAGCACATGGAGCCTCAGGCAGAGAGAAATCTGTTAACTGAATCACAAATACAGAATCATATATTCCCTTGTGAAAGATACAGAAACCTAGAAGAACAAATTCAGGCTTTTCAGTATGATTTCCTCTCTCACTACAAATGCATGTATTGAAAACTTGCATAACTTACCCCTTATGTGCTACTTAATAAGATGTCAAGACAGTGGAAAAGAGTCAGAATTAATTTCAGGCATCAAGTTCTCTTTTTAGCCATTAATACAGAATGGATTGTATTTTCCTCAGATTTGTAGAATCTCATTTTAGAAGTGCCATATATGTGGTTTCTGACACATTTTATTGCGAGAATAAGTCACATAGGCTTTGTTCTTGAAAAGTATTTTGTAATCTCAGTGAGATGTCTTTGGCTTGCTTCTAACTTGCTACACTTTTTTATGGAAATTCTTCTGATGCTTTGGTGTGAGTACCTTTTTATTAGTAGTAATATTTTATTATTTTAAGTACCTTGACTTCTTTTAGTTCTCAGTTCACCATTCTAGTTCCTCCATTTTATTAATTTGCCTATTTAACTTTTAATTTAAGTATTTAACTTTAGTTTTTTAATATCTTTCTAGAAGTTCAAGTATGTCTATGTACAGAAAATTCCATATTAACTTCTTATTAATTATCAATACATCATCATGTCTCACCATGAATCCTCAGTGGAATCTTACCTTTAATTTTCCATCACCTTAATCTCAGGCTTGACTTAACATTGCTAGCTGCCTTATTTCTCCCCTCTTCTGAACACCATAGGTATGGAATCTGACATTTGGATTTATTAAATTTAATCCCATTAAGCATTGTCTAATGCTCCAATCTACCTAGATGCCTCTGCCAGGCATCTTGCTCCTCAAGACAGCTAACAGGACCTCCCAGTCTGGTATCATCAGCAAACTTGACAATGGTGTATTCACCTTCTGCTTCCAGGCCGACAGATATATTGAACAGAACCTCCCCTAGAATTGAATGCTGCTGGACATGGCTGATGACTGGTTGGGAACCATATGTAGCCACATTCACTATAATCCTTTGAGCCCTGTCATTCAGCTAGTTCTTCACCCAGCACAACAATGGGATTACAATCAGAGAACAGGAAAACAGTTGCCATTAGCAGATGTTTTAATTGGTATGTCATTTCAAAAATATTATTGGGTTTTCTTTACTGTTTGGTTGTTTTTTTTTTATAATAAACAATTATTTCACTGTAGAGAGAGGAAAAATGGAAGAAAGTGGTGCACTTCAATTATGTCCTGTTTTCACCTGGGATAAAGTTAATTTTTACCTAGTAGCTGGTGAAGTGCTGATTTTCTGATTCAATCTGATAACAATTCTGATTACACACTGATGTTTGATGTTAAGTAGCATTTACCCTGATCCAGGAATTTTCAGTCTCTCATGCTCTGCCAGTGAGGAGGTGCATGGATTGCCAGGAGGGAGCAGAGATAGGGCACCTGTCCCAAACTAGCCAAAGGGGTATTCTATACCACAGCACATCATGCCCAGTATATAAACTGAGGGGAGGTAGCTACAAAGGACTGATCATTGCTCAGGGACATGCTGGGCATTGGTCATGTGTGGTGAGTAATTATATTGTGCATCACTTGTTTCCTGAATTTTATTCCTCCCTTTTTTTTTTTTTTCTTCTCATTATTATTATTATTTCCTTGATTTCAATTATTAAACTGTTCTTATCTCAGCCCATGGCTTGTAACTTGTGATTCTCCTCCCCATTCCACCAGGAAAAAAAACCAAAAACCAACAGACCACCAAAGAGCACAATGAAACAAAACTTCTAAATAGGTAATAACTATTGGTATGAAAAATATCTATGACTAGGAAACGCAGTTACCTTCAAACTTTCAGTTTAAACAAATATAACATTTTTCTTTTTTTCTGAGGAAAAACCTTCATTTTTCATTGAGAAGAAATTTATGTGGAAGATTTAAATATTCTTAACTATTAATAAAACATCTTGAGGAGATGGGGATTTTTCAAGAAGAATCCCTACATTCCACATTCTTTATACTTGTATATCTATAAGGCTCAGGATTTGATACTTATTTTATAGACTGAGGAAGAGTTACATGAGTTTTACTTTGAGTTTTATGTAAGAGTAGTGAGATCTAGCAGTGATTTGTCTTTTTTTAGTCTCTTTTAGCAATTTAAATCCACTGTGTCATGTGTTATTCTACATGGTTATTCGTACAGTTTGTTAAAAGATGGTATCATACAAAGTAACAGAATTTCTTGTAAGATTTTCCTGCTGCCACCACTAGAATTTTGAATCTGATTTTCATTGTGAAATATAATCAATTTAATTTGCATGGAAAGTGACCTAGACTGGTAATTAAAACCAGTCGAGAATTTAAAGCTTTGAAGAAAGGCAAATTTACCTTAATGTGGTCAAATACAGCTGTTCTTTTTAGTCCAGTTTTAGGAATAATCACTGTGAATATGGCATTAACAGTTGCAAAATAATTTAGAAGACAAAATTCCACATCCAGCGAGGGTGACCTCACAAGGAGCAGTTCCCAACAATTACATATTCATTCAAATTAAAAAAAAAAAAAAAAAAGAAAAAAGTTAGATTACAGGAGAGTGATGCATTTATTCTGTAATCTCTCAGCAAATCAGAAGGTCACAGGAAGACTTAGCTAGTGAGAGAAGAGTAACAGAAAACATTCAACCGCAGAAGTCATTACCCTTTCTATAGGGTGAAAGCTATACTTTTTCAACAGATCACTTTTTTTTTTACATTGCACTTTCTCTCAAAATGCCTTTTCCAACTTTTTATAAGAAAAAAGGATCAACTGTAATAGTACATGAAAAATGTGCCATGTTAACACGCTAAAATACAAGACACTGAGATCAGTTTTAAATCCTAGGTATTATTTTCCTATTTGGAGGGAGAAATTACCTTGTATTTTTTTCCCATTTTAAGACTCTCCGAACATTTTATTTTTTTGTAATTAGTTTTAAAGTGTTCTAACTTCAAAGTTTAAAACAACTGAACTGCAGGTAGCAGAGCAATATAAACCAACTAAAAATATATTCTGACTTTGAATGTTCACCTTCTCAAGATAAACACTTTCAGGAAAAGTTCTGATTGCCTTCAGCTAAGTTTTATGAGGGAATCTGGATAAATATTTCATCAATTTCCCTCTATTATGTCTATAACTATTTACTTCTAGTCAGGTACAATAATTTCCACTTATAGAACAAGTTATGAATACACCTCAGTTTAAGCAGACAATTCTTTGTTCTTGCTTTTCTGAAATATGATCAAAGATAGCGTTTGCAGATTCATGAGCAGCTTTCCCACATGTTTTTTTATTAACTGCTCATGAGCATTACTCTTAACAGTGCGATAAATTAGTTTTCACCCCTCTATATTGGTCTGCATTCTTGATCTGAAGAATACCAGCTTTGTGAATTTTTTGTATCTTCAAAGAAAACCATCAGTTCTTTCTCTCAAGTCCAGGCCTAATTACAGACCACTTAGTAGCGAGAAACTACAAACCATATTGACTAAATGCAAACACAATTCCAATAGAAAAATGTTTCCAGCTTCTACTTATTTATCTCAATGATGGGCACCACCTGCCAGACTGACTTCTACCTCGTTTATATTGATTCTTAGCCAATTTTCCCATTAGGAAAGAAGGAAGTTACAGAATTTCAGCCTTGATGAACTTAAGGTAAGAAGCCACATTTCACTATATAGAGTACAAATGAAAATTCTGTAGCAGTTAGGAAAAAATGACCTGATTATATCACAACTGTTTTTGAAATGATTTCTGTCTTACAAAAAAAGTCCTTTTATTACCTTATATAAAAAAATTGGTTTCTACCCATTTTTTTTAAGAAAGCATGATGAAAATAGATGTGAAACAAAGAAGAAAGGTAGTTTCTATCCTGTTAGCTAACATAAATGTTCTATCAATCCAGTAATCTATAAAAAAATGAAGAAATTATTTATGATAATCCCCTATTTTTTTTTATTTTTCCAAAATGAAAACAATAATGTGGAGAGTGAAAGAGAAAGTCAGAAAAGTCAGGAAATGCTTGTAGTCACAATATAAAATGTAATTTTAAGTTTAGTTTAAGCATATATATCCATAAAAATAGCTGAGAGAAAGAAAGAAATATTGACTCAGAAAGTTAAAAACTTCAAGAGGGCTTGAATTTTCTCCCCCTTCTTTATTTCCCTCACAACAACTATTTTGATCAGTAGGTTATCTATATGTATTATTTGTGATAATAGAAGCATCTTTGGCCTTTCAAAGCATTTTTTGATTTTTTTTTGGTGGTGAATACATTTCTACACTAAAAAAAATAAATCTCAGCTTTACATACTAATGCTAATGACAGGAGAATTAAACAGATCCCTATAGCTTCTGCAATAATGACTCAGCTATACATATGCAATCTGCTGCTGGTCAAAGTGAACAGTATTACTGTATTTTGAGTTTTTCCTGTCTTGATGAGGCAATACATTTTTTGTGTGTTCATTCACATTAAGCTGTTTTCCTGCAAGAAAATGTAAGGAAAAGAATAATATCTTCTGGAAGCTACAAGTACTTGAGATTTAGAATGTATTTGTACTCCAGCTTTCCTATTTTTTTCCCAATAAAAATATGACCTCAAATGCTTCCTATTTGGGAGTTTTCTTTTAAAACCTTATCATGTTTCTCAGAAGCTTAGGAACTCAAGAGCCTGAGCTACCCTGTCTTGATCTCATATAGTCATTCTTGTAGCTTTTTCTGAGGCAACAGTAGTGTTGACCTATTCAGAGGTTTAGACAATAGAAAAATTATTTTGTCAGGCATATCAGCTAAACAGAAACATAGAATGAACGTTTTGTTTTCAATTATAACATTAGAGTGGAAATAAGGAAGATGTTGTTTGTTCCTTGATCCAGTAATCTTGTGCTAGCAAGCACAACTGATGAGAATCAGCAGCTATTGAACTCTCCTTTAGTTATTGCTCATTGCTGTAGATAGAAGAATTGGTTAACTGTTGCTACGTTTATCACGAACACGTCTTTCATTTACTCTGCTTGAGAAACTAAAGTTAATGGTAAGTTATAATGTCACTAAACACCAAAAAAAGCATTGTCTTAGAGTCAAGTAAAGGTACTTAAAATTTCAGTCTAACAAAAATTATCATCTCATAATAGCCAAATTCATGCCATGCAACTGCAGGCAACTAGAAGCTAATTTTCTACTTTAACATAACCATCTAAGCTCTTCTTTCACTCACACATAGCATCCTTTAAATATCTAGTGGCTGCCAAATGCCCACAAAGCCACTCTCTCTCCACCTCAATGGAATGGAGAAGAAAAAAGAGTGAAAAAAGCTCATGGGTTGATGAATGACTGTCACCAGTGTGACTATTTACCAATTACCATAACAGGCAAAACTGGATTGACTTGAGGAAGAGTAATATTTTTTTTTGTCAATTAAAGTAGGATCATGAGAAACAAGGACAAAACTAAAACCTCACTCTTGATTATCCTACCTCATCTCACCCCAAGCATCACAGAGCTAGAAGGAATGGGGACTGCAGTCAGATCGTAACACTTCACCTTTACCAATCCCTCCCCTTCACACTTTACAGCATGGGTTCCATTTCTTCCATCCAGCCTTTCACAAACTCCTCCAACACTGGTCCTTCCCACAGGCTTCAGTTCTTCAAGAACTGCTCCAGCATGGGTCCTCCTCTCCAAGCAGTGCAGTCCTTCAGGAACAAACTGCTCCAGCATGGTGACTCCATGGACTGCAGCTTCCTTCAGGGTTTAATTTCATCTGCTCCAACGTGGGGTCACTTAAAAGCTGCAGTGTGAATATCTGCTTTACCATAGTCCTCCATGGTCTACAGGAGGACAACCTCACAGCTTCTGGTTTTTGCCCTTTGTTACATTTGTTTTCACAGAACCCCACCATCCCAGCTGAGGAACTCGCCTGTACCCTGCAGTGGGTCCATTTGAACTGGCCAGAACTATCTGTGCCTGGCAGAGGGAAGCCATGGCCCCTTTTCACTTAGTTCTACCTTACCTTACTTATTTTTCCTAAATCCAAAGTACAAAGTAAAATTCAAGAAGCTTTGATCCTCATGTGTATAGAATAATAATTAAAAAATGCTTTCAGAAACCTCTATAAATGAAATTAACCAACTTCATATTTTCATAGAGAAAGTTTTAGAATTTGTTTTCTCTTCAGAAACTCAATGAAGAGACTGATGGTGTTGCAGCACTTTGGTATGCAGCATACTAGTTACAATGAAAGTTTACTATCACAAACATAAATTGTAGAATCATGGAATTACAGCCTAATGCAGTTACACAGAGAACTTTCGTACATACATGATCAAAAAGACTCATTTCTCTACTTTCTCCCTCTAGTTTCTTTTAAATTGCAAGTTTTTCAGGGTGAGTCTTTATAAATGTTTTCTTGGAATTTGTGCAGAAGTTAAAACCAGTCTAGGAGCTAATAGAGACATTTGATGAAACCTTAAGACCTTGAAAATAAAAACACTATTTTTTCAAACTTCTATAAAAGTTGCCAGGCTCTGTCGAGTATTACAACTATTGTAAGGTTTGAAAGATAGCCGTAGAGACTTAGAAAAAAATTATTCAGCAAGAAAAACAGCAGAATCAAACCACAACCTTCAAGATTTTTAGGGGAATGCTGCCTTTTGGAGGAGCATTTGCTAAAACCATTTTCAAATGCTGAAAGATAAGTGTTTATTCAACCACAAGGCAACTGGTCTTAAAAAGGACCTGACAATTAGGGTACAAATGCTATTTACTGCCAGACGCACCGTTAAACTCACTGAACTATATTTATGGGCAGCACTGCATTTCTTCTTCTGCAGTATTTAAACTTTGGGAATAAAATCTTCATCTTTCTAAAGCATTCCCTGAGTAAATGGCATACAGAGGTCAAAATTGTACCCTAAGAATACAGTAGACATTGTGGTTTTTATAATTATCTTGGTAATTGCTGGCTTAATCGTGTTCTTATCATCTCAAAGTATCTAGGAAAGATAACAACTCTACTTTAAAACTGTCCTCCCATTTCCATCAAAACAGAAGTGGAAGATGAAAAATTGATTAATGAAAAATTGATTATAGTTTTATGTTTGTGCAAAATTGGGATTGAGTGCACCCTCAGCAAGTCTCCCGTTGACACCAAACTGTGTGGTTTGGTTGATACCCTGGAGGGAAGGAATTCCATCCAGAAGGACCTTGACATGCTTGTGTAGTGGGCCAATGCCAATGTTATGAAGTTTAACCATGCCAAGTGCAAGGTCCTACACCTGGGTCGGAGCAATCCCAGGTACAGCTACAGGTTGGGCAAAGAAGAGATTCAGAGCAGCCCTGCTTAGAAGGGCTTGGGGGTGTTGGTCAATGAAAAACTGAACGTGAGCCAACTTAAATGTGTGTTCACAGCCCAGAAACCAACTGCACCCTGGGCTTCATCAAAAGGAGCGTGACCAGCAGGTCAAAGGAAGTGATCCTGCCCCTCTACTCTGCTCTTGTGAGACCCCAAAAAATATTTTGCATTCACACCCAGTGAAGGACAAAGCATTCTAATACTCCTTTCTTTGTATTTGAAACTTTAAAGACTGGATTTTTATAAACATACACAAACACACACAAACACATACATACACACACATATATAAACATAAGGGGGGGGCCCAAAATAAAACCTATCTTTCCTTATCAAAATTATCATGTTAAGCTGAAAAGTATGCTTATTTCTCTTGCTCTAATGAAAAGAGCAAATGCAGTCATATTGGGTTAAATTTATGACATATAAACTGAGCTCTTATTTTCAGTGATCCAAAAATAATGGAGATATATGTATTGTCCTACATTTGTCACTACTTCAGATAGAAAGAAACTGGTGTGGAAGACCATAAAGGAAAAAAATGCAATAAACCATACTATGGTTTTCCATGAAAACAAATAATTACTTCAAACCATATTCATGGGTTATAAATTGATGTATTAGAAAAAAATAAGAATAAAAAATTATTAATTCATACAGATCATTAGTGTACTTTCTGATATGAATATCTAAAAAAAATATTTGCTACAGAACCTAAAAATCACACAAGAGAACTATGTCTAATGTATAGTGTTCAGGAATGTAAAAATACCTTTTACTATGACCTTGAAACATGAGTGTGAATGACCAAAAAAGCTGAGTATAACTTGAAAATATTTGTTTCAATAGTTAAAAACAGTTGTAGTACAAAAGATTACCTAGGTGAATACTTCGCATTTCATCAGCTGTTATTGTCCTCTACTCACTCGGCTTCATCTTGTTTCAGTTTGGTTTTCAGTTTGGATTTCTATGCCTTCTGGAATTGTACAATTTCTGTATATATTTATTCAGGAAACACTAGTTCTTCAGGATGGTTTTTTAATTTCCTGAAAAAGAGAACCTAATTACTACCAAAATCATTACAACATACAATTAAATAAAGCATACCTGACACAAAATAATGCATCATGCTTGAGAAGTGTTGTTAAGTCCTCCACTAATGTAGACGGACAAAGATTAAGCAACAAAAATCAACTTTGATTACTAGATTGTAAAGCTACAATTATGAAAGTCTCCCTACTGAACACCCAGAGTTATTTCCTTTATTTTATTTTATTTTATTTTAATTTTTTGGTATTACATTTTTTTGTGTTTTGGAATAGCTTGATTTTGCACTACTTTGATTTTTGAGGCAATGTTTAAGTTTTTTTTACATATGAAACCCATTAACAATTTACTTTATATCTTTCTTTACACACACACATGCACACTTAATACCTTGCTTATATGTGGCCAGGGAAAGAGCAATGCTTTTGTTTAAACTCTTCCTGCTATGCACAGCGAGGCACACAGCTGTTAAACAAGATCATATTGCTTTATCACTCTCCTTTTGTTGCTGGCAAATACATAGCTGAAAATAATGTATGTTTTCTTGTACTCAACTGCCATGTTGACTGTGAGGTAGCCTTCCACATGCTCTGATAACATGAAAAAACTTGAATATTCCTCACTCAACAGAATTTCTTAAAACATGTCAAAAATGAATCATCAAACAGTATTCTGAGGTCCATTAAGAAAAAAAAAAAGAAAAAGAAGTGAAAAAAAAAACCTTTCTTTCAATATGTGAAGTTATACTCACAGGTTATTTCCAAAATTGACTCTATTTTCCTTTATGAGGAATCCAGTTCATTTTAAAAGCCAGCCACACAGTGATGGAAATAGAGGAAAATTGCAGCCATTAAGCACAGAGAGGAAATGTGTGCACCAGCTTTAGCTCAACATGAAAATTAAATCCAAACTGCTACAAACTAGGTCTGGGTTTTAATGTTAATTGTTCACATGCCCTCAATACAAATTATTCGCACTAATGTACTGCAGTAGCCAAGCCTGTCGCTTCTGCAATTATTATTTTTCCTGTTGTTGTTGTTGCTGTTCTGTAAATGCCATCTCATTTTGTGTCCATTGTGGGAATTTAGGTAAGCTGCTTTAGTTGTAAGAAAGTTTGGAGCATAACATTTAAGGCTGCTGCAGCAGTTTCATGGATCATTAACAATTTGCTAATATTGTTTTAGCTTGCAAATTAGTGCAGCTTAGTGACTAAGGAAAGGTTCCATAGCTGTCATCAATCAGACTAAAATTCTTCATGCATGAGATGAAAAACGATTTTTAGCCTTTGAGGCTCAGACAGCAATTACTGTAACAACAACAGCAACAAAAACCCACACAAAAAAAAAAAAGCCCAAAACAAACAAAAAAAAAAAAAAAAAAAAAAAAAAAAAAAGGGAAAAAAAGTGGTGGCAGGTGGGGGGAGGACTGAAGGGGAGAAAGAGCGCTACATAAAATGCTGCTAGCAATTCTATTAAATTTATTTCTTCTTGCACTATAAAAGAACTAATGCATGCTGTGTAACCATGCCTTAGCTTCATGCTACACTAATGAAATGGCAAACTTTAGAGGGGAAAAAAGAGAAGATTTCCTAGGAAATGACCAGAGATTAGTGGATAAAGAAAGAGAAAAAAAATAGCAAATAACAAAAACAGCAACAACAAACCACACAAAAACCCCTCAAACAAACAAACAAAAAAAAAGCCCCACAGACCAAACCAGACAAACCCAAAACCTGGGAGTTTAGAAATACATTTTCTTCAGGCATCTACACATTCTTCTTGTATTTGTAGTCCTTGAGTGACTGGGGTTTACTCACACAGATGTTCACACATACCAAAGCCTTATCTTCCATGCTCTAGTACTCAGCAAATTTTAAACACTGTGAATACACATCTTCACAGAAGAGGAAAATCTCAGGCTTCTCAGCTTCCCTTGGCAGAGACCTACAGCAGTATAGTTAGGAAGCCAACAATCAGCTCCTGGGGACTACTCAACAACTAAATGTAAAATCTGTTATCACTGAATTTCTACAGAGCTATTAGCAGTTTCAGTCCACACAGAATGAATGTATAGCTCACAATGGAGTTTCCTTAACTGTCTGTCCAGTAGATCAGAGGGCAAGAACAGCTGGAAGATAGGGAGCAGCAAGGCAGAAACTCTAGTGAATTATGCTACTCTCAGCTACTCTCTTGTAGCATAAACTAGTATGTGATCAGGGTCTTCAGCTTCACTCACACCATCAGAAAAAGCAGATTTCTCATCAGGTTGATTTAAATTTTATTTTTAACCAAGTTCTCTCACTCAAAAATATTTTCCTTGCATCCGCCATCTTTAAATTTGTTCATACTCTCTTTTCCTTTTGCCTTCTCCGCACACCTCCTTGCAGCCTTTACCAGTTTCACAACTTCACACAACTTCCTATCAAATCTTCCCCTCTCACATTGCTCTCCTCTGTCACTTCTAGTATCTGCCTTGATCTCATCTACCTCCTTGTAACTCGACAGTCCTTTCTTTCAAATATTTCTCTTCTTTATGGAAGCTTATAAACTATATCTATCCATATACAAAATGTATTTTGAGGAAGTACAAATATAAAGAGACAAAAATATTACGATAATGCCTCTGTCTTCTTCAAACTACATAGTTCTCTCTATCAGGGGTAGTACAGGTTGCTTTTTACTTGTCAGTCATCAATACATGCAGGAAAGGGCATGTGCCAGTAGGTTATCTATTGAAGTTCTCACCTGTCTTTAGCTTAAACCACTGGTGTCTCTGGTAGAGAGGTGGGGCATTAATCTGGGAACAAGCATCATTGTGCCATCATATTTTGCAAAGTTCTGTTAAGGCTACTGGAAATAAATGCCTACATTTTTAAATTTACCAATATGTTTTTCAGGATCAGAGTCCATGTTTCTTATGCTTACAAAAATACAGAATTTAAGTGTCAGATATACCCATAAGACTCCATAAGGAATCCATAACTCAGCATGAGTAATCAAGATCATGGGAAACATTGAGAGAGAACACTATTATATCACTGTACCAGAAGCCAGAATATTAATCAGTATTTTCTAAAGAAAAGAGAGAAGTGTAACCAAAAACTGAGGAAGTTCTAAAATACCCTTTTGAAATGTTTATTTTTGAGCTTATGTTTGACATTGACTCTTTATATTTTTTTCCGCCTTCTAAAATATTTTAGTTCTGCCTGTTTTCAATGTGGTTCAGATGGGTTATATTTCTGAGGAAGAGAAATCATATCATGTAATTTATGTGATGAGCCAAAACTCAAACCAACTTTTTTTAATTGCACAATTGCAAAATTGTTATAGTCAATAAATACAGTAAGAAGCCAGCAGTAAAGAAACGGAAAAATAAATTTTGTTGACAAAAAATTAAATATTTGATAAGTTATTTGATTGACATTATTTGCTTAGCTTGGTTTTTAAGATATTAATAAAGGTAATAAACAGTAATTAAGATTTATCAGAAAAAAAATATTAACCATTACCATAACTAGGCTTTCGATCAGTGTCATGTTTTTAGAAGACATATTTTAAAATGGTAAATATATTATCAGCTCTGATTTCAAATTCAGCTTAACTTAAAGTGAAAAGAATGATCTTCTAATTAAGTAGTGCCATCAAAGTGCATAGTTATCTGTGTTTTGTCTATGTTAAATAATTCTGATTAATATGTGGAGTTAGAATCTCATGCTTGTCTTAAGTTTTATGCTAAAGACTACTCCCACTGGTATACAGATAGTCACAGCTGTCACATCACAACTGTCAAAAGAGTGAAGCTGGATCTTTGTACCAGATGTTTGCGGCACCAAGAAATTTGGTGAGCTTATTAATTAAAATGAGGGTAATTTCAAGTATTTCCAGTATTTTTCAAAGTTTCTCTAAGTGATGAATTTTGAATTTAGAAATGATAAAAAATGATAAAATACTGGCACTTGCTGAGCCAGTGAGGAGCAATGTATAAAATAATGTTTCAATAAAGATTTTAACTTTTTCAAATTTGCCATTTTGAAGATAGTCATATGCAAAAGAGCCTGTAAAATCAGGTCATTGTATTTTAACATTTCACCTTGATTACAGTAAAAAAATTACAGTACAAACAAGAATCTTAATATGCCAAGAAGTTCAGTTAATCATATTTTAATTTTCAGAAAGTCTTAAACTGTACATAGATAGCATATTTTCTTGTCATTTTAAGTATTAATCACACTTCTGATAGTATAAGATGCATGTATTTCCAATTATGTCATTTACAATAAAATTATCCAACAGAAAAGCTATATCAGTTAATTTATTTTATACCTCCACCACATAACCACATAATGTTATCCATCAATTAAAAAAAGATAATAACTTACTGCTGTTTATTTCTATTTAAATGGACAGGTTTCTATCAGCTTGACAAAATGAGTTATGAGTTCTATTTCTCAGAATTTCCTTTAAGAGTTGATTTAGAAACATCAGATACCTAAAATTAAAAAATAATAATAATGTTAAAAGGACACAGAGAAAACACTTCTCTTTGAACATTTCAAAAACAGTGCCTTTTACTTGCCATGCTTACTAATGTAATGTGTTCTCTTTTACCTAACAAGAACGTGGTATATGTTCATGTGAAATAATTTATTTTGTAGTCAGCTTATTTAACATACAGAGTAAATACTTGTTCTCAATAAATAATTAATCCCTATTTATGCATTTAGCACAAGGGGAAATAAAAACAAGTGTTCTTTAGATACATTCCAGATTTTTCCAGTTAATATTTTAGAAAATGATTAGTCAAATTTTTCATTCAACAGGTTTTGATAGAAACACGTAAAATAGTTACCAGTAGAGGTGTTTTAACGTTATCTCTGGGTGTATGATCTGCCTTTCTCTATTTCCAGACACAGAGTATTTATTTATTTATTCATTTATGTATTTATTTAATTGAAAGGATTCCATTCACATCTAAAAATTATTGCACAACTCTAAACTTCTAGCATAGCAGCCACGATGAACACTGTTGAATTAAAAAAAAAAAAAAAAAAAAAAAGCCAGCAACAAAAAACACTTCCATTTACAATAGGTTAACTTTTCTGCATGACATGTAAATGGAAGCAATAGAAAAAGATAATGTTTTTAATACATTGTCATTTTAGGGTAAGCAATTAAGGATGACTATCATGGAGCAGACTAAATAAATTGTATAGCATTTATATGGAACAGATGCTTCATAAATCTTAAGTATTATTCTGGTTCATTTAGCCCTTCTAAAGAAATATAATGATAAAATTAATTAAAGAATAGAAAATTAGTGGCTTTCTTGAAAACACTAGTGCAAAGACAGAGCTTTCTAGGAGGAGTTTGTGCTGTTTATAAATCAACTCTTAGTTGAAATTTTTACTATTAATGAAAAAATGTGCCTGTCCTCAGGGCTGCATGAATTAGGCATAAACATCAGTAGCTTGACAGTGCCAATCAAAATGGTGATCTAATCACTATCTTAAGGCAAGGAAATCCTTGCCATCACATCCATCCCCAAACCATCTGGCTTTCTAATTGTGCTAGAACTTAATTCTTTTTACTTTCAGCTGGCAAACATCTCAAAGCAAACACCAAGTGAAATTCCAATATAAGATCTATATTACACCAATAAAAAATATTTAATTAAATTACTCAAATTATCCAAACCTCATTATGCTCCCTGCAGTCCTGCAGCAACAATATTCAGTGGATACACCAGACCCTCACCAAAAGGATAGTAACTGTACAGAGCTTAGACAATATCATTGCTGGATGTACTACTCTTTTTCCAAAAAGCTGGAATAACTTGTAGTTACTTCCTCATTATTCTTTTCTGTGCATAATGTGGATGAAACTATATTGGCTATTTACTAGGAATTTTACTATTGTTAGTACTGGATAAATGCAGCCTGTATATTGTGAAAGGACATGTACATCTTACTAAAACCTGTAGAAAATTAAAATCCACAACCAAGGCAAAATAAGGCATCAAATACAACTGCCATATGCTTGTGGTTTCTTTTTCCAAAACCCCTTCATGCATCTTTTGACAGTAGTCAGTAAAATACTAATCTAAAAAGACCAATTTAGATCTATTGTCATTATTTAATAAATATACATAATGTTACATTGCTCAAACTGTGCTTACAACGCTACTGTGGGCAGAATTACAACAGAGGGTTAACACCTTTCAGCACCCAATATCTGTTGATGCTTTTAATAGCATGCTGTAAACCAACCCTTCCTCCCCTCAAAAATCCCCCAACCCAACCACTAATTAAGGATATGATTTCATTTAATAATTACTAATTATTATATACTTTTTTTATAAAAGTAAGTGACAGGAATTGTGATGTCCATCTCTAATCAGTATCTCAATGGGACTAAAACTCTGTTCAGAATATGTTTTCAAAAATTGACAAGCTACATGCCTAAAGGCAGACTAAGAGATGAAGAACAGGACCTGTGGGTGAGATTAATGTGCCTAGCTAGGGCTAGGTACAAGGTGGCTCTCACATACTATAAGCACAGTATAATAAAATAAACTTAAAATAAAATAAAATAAAATCTATTTTAAAAACCTTAAAAATAATGAGACACCCCTGCCCCCTCTCTGCCCCCCCCCCCCCCCCCCAATTCATCAAAATAGGCAATAGCTTAAGAGATCTTTTGTAAATTCATGTGCGGAATGGCAAGTGTCATGTCTCCAACCTGATAGGTAATAGCTTGCAAATATGACAATCTCATTTAGACTCTCCTTTATAACTGTACTTCTTTATGTAAACAAAGAAATACAAATTGGCTTGACCAAGTTTTTTACACCTTACATGAGGAAGATGTTATTTAACTCTGGGATCAGTCTTACAGTGGCCAAATGAATATTTAGTTGTACATGAACTTTGCCACCAAGATGAAAGACTGAGAAAAGAGATTTCTGATGAAGTACGGCACAAAGCTAGGCTGGAAAAGCTAACCTGTGAGGAAAGTGCCCTGTGGTTACCAAATAGGTTTGAAGCCAGGATCCTCCTGTGTAATTCTTCTCGTGTTCTTCAGTTTCAACTAAAACTTTGCTATAAAAGTCTGAAATATTTTCTTAAAGAAAATGCAGTCTATACTGTTTACTAAGGGATCTTAACATCTTTTTCTGATGGAAGAAAAAATGGTTTGTTGCTGATTTTCTGAACTACATATAAAATAGAAATAAACACAATGTGTTATGCAATACGAACACTTATTTAAACCTAACCCTGGCTCCCAAGCTTCTCCTGTATTTGCTCTCTCAAAGAGAAATACCTGTAAGTTCAGGTATGTATTCCCTTAAGCAAGGCAGACATGGCATAAATGAAGCACTATTTATTTTGCTTTGAAATGAACACAGTAGAAAATATGGAACACATAAAGATGTGACAAAGATCTCCCACGACTGGAGGTGTATTTGAGAAAAAAAAAACAAACCAAAAAAACAACAAAACACAAAACAAAACACAAAAAGCAAACAAAGAAACAAAAAAACCCAAACCCACCAAAAAAAAAAAACCAACACAAAACAACCCACAAAAAAAACCATAAACCATAATTTTACACCCAGTTTGAAACTACTTTCAATATTCTACAAAGCCATTGGTCCAGTAAATGAGCTTTCTACTGACTGGGAACTGCAAGTCTATGCTGCTCTGCAGAAAGAGGAGCCAGGAACTAGAAATTACAACATGCAGGCAGAGCAGGAACTCTATCACCAAGGGACAACATTACAGAGTACACATGCCAGGAGAGCAGAGGACTGGTAGCAGTTACCAGGGTCAGCCAACAGCCCTGTGATTGCCATCAGTGTCCTTTTAGTGACAACACAGGTCTGAGATCAGTCCAGGAAGCCAAGTCAGTGATGCCAGGTCAGGGACAGCAAGGTGCAGTGCCAGGCAAAGGCAGAGCTACAACAAAACTCACACAAGGACCTAGGTCAAGAGCCTGAGTTTAAATGCAGCTCCCAGGCAAAGGGGGCAGTAATCCCTGAAGAGATTCCCACAGTTCATTCTCACAGTTTATGTGTTTGATCCCAGGTTACACAGCTGAGCAAAATCAGAGTTGATTTTGAACACAGCCAAACCTCTAGGCATGGGGGGAAGAGGCTGCAGACCCTGTTAGTTTGGTTAGCATTCTGATACCTGCATCAGTCAGATTATTTTTCCAGTCAGCAGGAGTTTAAATGCTGTGAGAGTTTAAATTCTCAGTCTTTGTAGAAAACAGGATGCTTCAAAGAAGCAGAGTATTGTCTCAAGATTTTCCAGCAATTTTCCTTTGGATTTGACTGAGGTCAGAACTGAACAGCAGTTTCAGTTTTAGCAGGTACTCAGATTGGAGGGCATAATATAATGCAAAAATAACATCAAAAAGAAAAAAAAAAAACAATACACACAAAGGTGGGAGTTTACAAAAACAAACAAAAAAAAGGTGAGAGTTTTTTTAATACAGATTTGAAGGATTCCGATTTAACTTGCTTTGTGGATATGAAGAGTTTGGAAAGGGAAACATGTCAGAGGTCCATTTGCCTAATTGATTTACCATCTTTTAGCTAGAAGAAAGCACTCTTCCAACTGTTTCAGTAGTGCTTCCAAGATATTGTATGCACTTAAATAGTTTCGATGAAATTTGATTATATCTGCTTGTTTAATAGTTTTATCAGATTGTAAACCCTTTATCTGAAAGCTTATTAACAAAATTAATGAAAAAATTACAAAGTTTTCACTGTGGTTTTTTACATGAAAGAGTCTTTTACTTTACAGATGGGTAGATACAGAAAACTTATTTGTTTCCATAATCCTTTACCACTTCAAATAGAAACCTTAAACTGAAGTTTAAGAAGGAACAATTTTTAAGTTCTGGGAGCTGGGAAGTGGCCATTTCTACAGTACATAGAAAAATGTTTCCTCAAATGTCTACTCGTTCTTGTGGAGTATAACTAACATAAGACACCAGACTTTTTTCAGCTGAGAGGGGTTTTTTCTTTCTACGAGGCTTGATTTGGACACTATGATATCTTTTTCACTTCTTATCACAGTACGTAGAGCTTATTTGTCTCCTGGACTGTAAATTTTGTTGATCATACCACATAGCTTTCTACCTTAAGGTTATTGAGTACTAGCATCACACATTTTAAATCTGCATGATGTAAATTTGCAATATGTATTTCATCCATTCAACCAAGAGGTGATGCTCTTGTGTTTCTTCCTCTCCACAGTAATCTACAGACAAGTTTATTGAAGTCATTTAAAAACAGAAGGGATTAAATATAGCCAAAGGGTTTCATAATAATAAATCTTAAAAAAATAAACTATGCAACACTGTTTCTGAGCATTGCTTCAGTTACTGTGAAACTGTGAATTCTGGTTGTAATTAATGGTGTGGAAAGAGCACGTTATAAGGTCTAATGTCGGACCACTACTGGGTGCTAAAAATTATGGAAGGGTTATCAACTTTGAACCATTTGCTGCTAAATAATACTCAGTCTGGTATTCCTACCAGCCTCATTTTTACTTATGAAACCTAACAGGATCAGGAATAAAGCCACCGAAGTCAATACCTCTACATTAACACTAACCAAAGTAAATGAAAAAAAAAAAGTGTATGTGTATATATATAATTTAAAAAACCCCAACACAATACCAAAGGTCAAACTATAATGAAAGTAGTTTAGAAAGAGCTACATTTGTTTCATTTTTTTTCTAGTTCCAGCTCCATTCCAGGGCTATGAAATTTCTATGTATGTTGACAGAAATTCAAGTCCACATTACAGTTACAGAATAAATCCAGAGCCATACTGTTATATTCATGAAAAAAAGACAAGGAAACAACTACTGATCTTTTACTCCTGTAATACACCTGTAAAAGCAGATTAGGAACATTTTGGTTTTGCAAATAAAATGCAAATGAGCTAGCTACAGAAGGAACAATGCACTAGAGAAACAAACATATTATCCACAGAAGGTCTGTGAGATCTTTAGTAACTGCCCAACATTACAGAATTCCATTGAGGAAGGAAGAAGTGGTTTACAAACTACTATGAATGGTTTTACTCTATTTAAAACAACGTAAACCACATAATCTGTGATAAAACTTCTTATATGTAGAACTAATCTTCATTCTTTGTCAGGTTGCTGACCATTTAGGAGATCATTAAAAGTAGTTGTAGTAATTTGGCTTTTAAGTTGAATCTCTCCCTGCTAAATTAAAACACTTCCATTAACATAACCAATTTAGAATAACTCCCTTGAATTTGAAAATAGTATAGCCTTGTGCTTAGTTCTATATTTCAGATCTGGCTACAAGCTTGAAGACTACATTAAGAATTTCAGATACTATATTTGTAAGCTTCTCATGTTCTCAGTTTCAGGGAACACAAGATGCTTTGTGTGAACTACATTTTCGTTGTACATTTTCCAGTACAAACCAAAGATGTCACTATCACTGCTAAACTGCCTCTGATGCATTTCCTTTCCTCATGCTCATCTGTTTGGTAGTTTTCACTAATTTACTTGTTTTACAGCGAAAGATTCACCAGACTTGCAAATTAGGGATTGATGATGTGGGTGGGATCAGGATGGAGATTTTTATTAGTCGCTATCAAAGAAAGCCAAAGAAATCATTCTATGATTCTATGATTCTAAAGCCTCCTGTGCTGTTTCCTGCCCTTGGCTCAAACCCCCTTTTCATTCCCCTGATGCTGTCAGTACCTGCCCCAATGATACCACCACAGGACCAATTCAAGACAGCTTCAGCATACCTCCAGACCCATGGAGATGCTCAGTCCCAGTAGCTGACCCTTGGTGTGCTCCAAATCCTGTCTGGGTGCCAGCAGAACAGGGACTCCCAGCCAGGGCCCATCCCATGGACTTTGGCTTTCGGCAGTGGGACCAGCCCTGGCTATGAAGCCCTTCCCTGACACCCAATGAGCAGCCCTGACTGCCAGCATCTGGCCCAGGAGAGCCACCAGCCCTCACAGTACTCTGACACAAGTCAGCAAGCTTTAGCTTTTACCCTACAATATTCTGTTCAGAGGGGATTTACATTTGAATTCTTTATCTGTCTTCTGTTTTGTGACTAAAGGTACATCATAGCATTTATGATACAATGTAATAACTGCTTGAAATAAATACCTTTTTATGTGAATATTTTGTCACTACTTTCAACACAGAGTTAAACAAATCCGTTTAGATTTTTGGGTTTAGATTTCATTGGGGTTTTTTTGTCTGGACTGTGTATAACACTTGTGTTAGCCGCAATTGCTCAGGCAGGTCTTTCAAGGGGTGTAAGGCTGGCAGCAAAGAATGCCAAAAGTTGTGCTTGCTTATATTTTATTTTATCACTTCTTAGACATGTGGCACCATTCATGGGTTAGCCATCTTGCACCCTGAATTAGATCAGAATTGTCATTAGTCAGATTATTGACAGTATTCATGGCATTCAGTGGAGCTGGTCTTTTCCAAGTAAGTCAATCTGTATTAAATAGCTACGTAAGGACTACTGGCTCACTTATGTGCACACACATGCACAAGATGACAGAAGTAATAAAACCCACCAGGCATGTTACATTATAGATAGTATCTGATTCTTAATTGTTATCCTAGACTTTTCTGAGAAAAGATACATCTCAGCTCTTGGGCTATATTTCTTACAATCACAGGTAGAAGGCACAGTCCTGCATCATGACTTTGATTCAAATGCCCCACAAAGACACGAAACAAATTTTATCTTTAAGAATTTCCTTAGGGAAATTGCCGGTGTGACATATTCCCCCCCCACCACCACCACTTTCTTGTTACTTGCCTAGGTAGTTCAGACCTGACTCTGTCCCTGTTTTGGACAACACACCACAGGGATCCCTGGACATGATCAAATCCTCATTTGGGTTAGAGCAGAGAAAGTCTGCAGCTTGAATTTAAGATTCTGAGTTGAGTTGGAAGTCCTGGTGGCTAGGGGTAAAATCCTATGAACCTTTTCCCTTAAAGATAAGGATTTTTAAACCGAAACTGCATTCTTACCTAGGCACCCCTCTAATGGGAATCTGTTTTCATTAACTGTAACAGAATATAATACCTAATTAGTTTAAGAGAAAAAAAACACAAAACCGAACAATAAATGCCATAATAAATCTTGCTGATAAGGATAAGCCCACAAATTCTTACCTTACTGCAATATCTCATTTTAATTCCATCTTAATAAAAATCCTACAACTTTCTTATTTATAAAACTATAAGAAAATGTAACTGGGAAAGACATTCGTATTCATGAACTGAAACTTTTAAATCTGATTAGTCATTTTATATCAACCTCTTTAAATATGAAAGAAAAATGTTTCCAAATTGATTAGGCTGTTTTGAAATTGTTAGTCAACACACCTAGAACCCTGTGGTGATGCTGTTATGACAGCCACTTAAAAGCCAAGCAAAGATTTATTTGCTGTATGCTTGAAAAGGTCAGAGGGAAAAGTACTTACACAAGGACAATGCACACAGTTTTATATAAACACAACAAGGTAGTAAGTTCTAATATTTGCCCAAATAGAAATAACTCCTGCCTGTCATTTTTAAAATGACCTTCCGATTAAAAGAGCGTACCAAAGTATTTCTGATGAATTTGAAGAGGAAGTATTTCAGTTTTTCACATAGACCAGTGAGACTGGGGATGTTTTACTCAGATTTGTTTGTTAAATATTTTATGGATTTGTTTTCTGCTTCTATTCAATTGGAGTGTAATCATCACATAATATCTTCTTTCCTGTTGAGGAACATGTCAAGGGGCTTTTTATATTTGATTATTTATTTGTACGGTAACTAATTTATTCCTCAGTGTCACTTGGTTACTGTGCCTGGCTTCAAGAGCAATTTTCTATGATATAATCTGACAGAACTGTTATGATGAATCAACAGATGTAGCAATCTGAATAGAATCATCCCTAATGCTGGCTAGTAGAATGCATCGATTGCTTCTTGTCTTTCATAGAACAAAATGAAAACCTGATCTCATACAAAAAAAGACCCCAACAAACAGCCTTTCACTGGTTTTATTAATTAAATTATTGTTTTTAATTGTTGATATTATTATCAACAATTAATAGTAAAAGCTGTTTATTACAGAAGATATTTTCATCTTCTTATGATTACGCTGGGTATGGTTGGATTTGAGGTCACTTCATATCTTTGGATTTGTGACTAATCCCATGCTTGATAACGCACCAATGTTTTGGCTGCTACTGAACAGTGCTTGACGATGACAAGGCTTGTCCTTTTTCTCACTTTGCTTGTTGTGCCCCTTCATAAAAATAGGCAAGGTATGAGCAGGAATTTGGGAGAGCTGGGACAGCTACCCTGAACTGCCTAAAGAGATGTCCCATGCCTGATGATATGCTGCTTAGAAATAAAAACTACAGCAGAGGCTCTCTACCCTGTCTTCCAGGGCAGCTGTTGCTCAGAGATTGTCTGGGCACCAGTCTGCCATCAGAGGCTCTAAGAAATTGTCTTTGAATATTTTTCTTTTCCACTCATTCCTTCACTTTTTAAACTGTCCTCATCTTAGTTCATGAGCTTTCTTGGTTTTGCTCTTCCTATTCTCTTCCCCACTCCCATTGAGGAGGGTGTGGGAATGAGAGACCAGTTATGTAGGTGCTTTGTTACTGGCCAGGGTCAACCCACCACAATGATATATATGCATGGAGGTATTAAATATCTATGCCAATACTGGAAATTATATTTTGATTATTCTGTATGCCATGCAGTAAGTGATGGACGTGTTTTAATAGACTGTTTCACGCAGGTATATCTGGAAGGCCTGATGAGCTGGTGTTTCTGAGATGTGCCTGCTCATTGATTAACAGATCAGAACAGGATGATCTAATTACTATTGCATGTATCCAGATATTCACGCATCAGGTGAGTCTAGGTCAACTGGCATCTCAGCTGAGCAAACTTATGTCCCTAGACCATCCCAAAGCCACACTATCATATATACCTCTTTGATATTAAGGTAATGCTAGAGTCTATAAATAATCCAAAACTATATACAGAATACTTTGGCTTCGAGACTCTTCTAATCCACAATTCACAGAGCTGCCAACTGCAACCCTTCACAAACTATGTGTTAGAAAGCCTCACAAATGATAAAAATGGGCTTCTAAAAATTACATTTACCTTTTTGTTCCCAATAAATTGTCTTTATGGTTTCTTTCCCTACTCACATAGGACATATCTAATTTAAAAAGTAAACCTCAGAATCTTAACCAAAAAAAAAGTAAAAAAGTATAGAAGTGACATTTTAAAAAGGCAAGTAAAAAGAATCAAGCTCCAAACAAAATAAAAAAATGATACCACTGTTATTATACATGAGTTAGCAAAAAAAAAAAAATCTGAATTAAACCACTGCCTAATGTTTAGCAAAGTCTAGAAAAACTCTGTGTGTGTGTGTGTGTGTGTGTGTGTGTGTGTGTATGTAAACAACTTTGGAAATTAGATAGAACTTTTAGGACATTCTTATAGGCAATTTAAAATAATTCTGCCTAAGGAATACTTAGTTTCTCATTTTTGTACATTTATAATTTAATTTCAATGCAGTATATACCATGACAGTAAGGTTTAGAAACCATTTGACTGTAAAGGATGTCAGTCAGAATTTTAAATCTCTCTGAAGAAAATAATACATGGTTTCTGAACAATTTTGCATATGCTAAACATAACTCTCTGCCTCTTCATGTATGTGTTCTGTGCCACCCTGCGGGTGCGGGAGGAGCTGATCTGTAACCACACGGCCTTCACAGGAGAAACCAGAGGCTCTCCAGAAGCTGAAAAACGAAACAACGTTAATTTTATTGTAAACTTCCCTAAAACTGACTCAGGAGGAACAAAAGTCTTGTCAGGTTCTTCGAAAAGACACAAAATAGAGGGAGAAAAGGAGAAAGGAAGGAAAACAGAAAAATAGGCTCACCACCCCGTGGATCCAGCTACACCTTCTCAGTCAGAGAGTGAAATCCTTTCAGTTGTTGTCCTTGGAGTCCGTGTGATCCTTATGGTGAGTCTCCGCTGTGGTCCATGGTGAAGGGGTGCTCACCACACGCTGAAGGACGGTGTTGCCTGTTTCTAGGAGCATGGCGCTCTTGCAAACCTCCTGCAGGTCAGGCCCATCAGCAGGGGATCTGCTGAGCCCCAGACTGGTTCACACTGTGCCCTGACGGGCACCGCAGGGTCTGTCGCTGTCTCTGGGCAATTTGTTGCTGGGGCACTTGATCTTCATGGCCCCAGGGCAATAACACAGGGAAGTATCCCTCACCTTGGTGGAGCAGGATCCCTGCTGTGCCCTCAGCCTTTTTCCCAAGCAATAACAAGCTGTCAGTTCCTTCTGTCTTCTGTTGTTTTGAGACGCACACAAAAAGGGACTCTTGGCCATCACATCCCACTCCACACAAAAATCTCCCATGCACTTCATAAATAATCTGCTCCCCTTGGAAAAGACTTTGTGATGTTCCAAACTCATGAAAACCTTTCCGTCCTGCAGCTCACGAGGCATACTGAAGTGTTGACCATAGATCCCAAGCTAATAACGAATGGCCAGTTCCTTGTGTCTTCTGTTGTTTTGAGACAAACACAAAAAGGGGCTCTTGACCATCACATTATGCTTTTAACATATGTGCAAGCCTAATGAAGAATGGTGACGCAGAATAATCGTTTCTACAGTGCTTATATTTTTTTTCCAATTATACCTGCATACTAATTTACAAGTTAGGAGATATCCCTATTTAAAATTCCACACAACTATTTCCAACGTCTGTAGCTCTCCAGCTGCTATGAAGAATTTGCTTATTTCTAAGTGGTTTTGATCAATACAGAAGCTTGCTTTGTACTTATGATCAGTTACCTATGAAGACCATGCATCTTTGTCCAGAGCATGTGGTTGCAGATTCATCAAATACATTATCAGGATTTGAACGTTTTCTCTACTAAAAGAACCAAACAATGTTACTTTTCTTGTTACACTTCTGATAATTATGTACCTTCAATCACGTACGTTGTATAAGTGATTATATAATGTTTTATTCTGTGTAATACATTTTTAAATATGTATTTTTTAATATGTTTGCATCCTTTACAGAGTGACTTACTCTTCCTACAATGCAAATTTGTGGCCTCTCTTTGCCCATAATCCAATTAAGTTGGAGAAAAATCAACTCCAAAATGGAAGCTAGCATAAATTCCCATGTCAGGGTATGCTGTCCTTACTATGTCAATTAACCTTCCAGCTTCCATCCAGCTACCATGAAACTATGCAACAGGATCAGTAAACACTCAGAGCTGCCTGAGTTTGACTCACAGTTACTATTTCAGCTCACCATTACTACAAGAAAGGAACACAGTGGGGCAATGTTCCTCTGGCAAGCAAACTGCAGTGCCAGAGACTGATACACAGTCACTGGTTGGAAACTATAATGTCAACATTTGCAAAGTTCCTGTGCATACATATCATGGTATATCATAACATTTAAGTGTTTATTATAGGCCTGTATTTCTTTTACATGCCAAGAGACATAGGTGAAGTCATATTCTCAAAGGTAGTTATTGCACTGGATTTCATTATTTCTTCTGTCTTTCTAGAATTCAGACCTCCTACATATGCTTCAAGGTGTGCATTATCTTTTCCTATAACCAAAGGAAAAAAAAAAGAAGAAATTTCTACAAGGGCTACAATTTGAGTGTGCTCTACATCGTGTTTGTAATTGAAATAGCACAGGTGAAGACTTCATCAGGCTGAGAAAATCAACTTCTCCAGCTATGGGCTTGTCCCCTTTTTTTCAGACAAGTGACAAAGAGCAACAGATTTGTCTCCTTTCCCTGAACAGAGCACTAGGGAAAAGAGCTGTAGGAGAGAAACATTTCCTGGTTTTCTGTAGGGGATATCCTCAGTATCAGTTTTATTGCAGCTTACTCAAGCAACTGACTCTTTGCTGAATAATTACTTTATCAGGAAAATTTGAACCTTCATCTTATGAGGAAGGTAAACACAGCCTTCCTCTTCAGATGAGGGAAGGTTTTTCTCTCAGTGCCCAAAACGTAAAATATCTGTCCACCTTCCCCTTCTCCCCCAATGTTCTATTTTAAGGGGAAGATAATACTTGAGAAGCTTCCAGGCTGTTGGGAGTCTCTGCTACATGCAGATGATGTTCAAGGTTTCTCAGAGCAGTTTCCAAACACTTGTATGGGATACTTATAAGAATTAGTTTTCTTTTGCCTTTCAGCTGACAAGAAATCCATCTATTTTTCAAAGTTCTCATTTTAATTTTGAGAAATGAACGGGAATTAATTCTATTTTCACCCTCTCTTAAAAACATATATATATATATATATATATGATTCAGTAAGCTTGAAAACAACAAACAGAAGTGACTCATCCATTTGGATCTCAGAAAACTTTTTAACAGGTTCTTGGCAGTTGTAAGTGTATTACCTGTCTTCTACTTTTCTGCATAGGGAAGGAATAGCAACAATTTCACTAATTAGTACAAGTCAGGCACAGTCAGTACAGACTGTGAAAACATTAACTGAATTTTTGCCTCAAACAAATTAATAAGTTGGTTGTCTTCACAAAAATAAAGAGATTATGCAACAACATTTTGATCATTAAGAAGTGCAAATGTGTCCAGATGTGTCTGGAACAGATTGTGAGTGCCAAAAATGGCAATAGCAAATACAAAAATGAAAGTACAATTTGAATGGGCTAATCATTAACAAAGTGTTTTCTATCCAACCCTACAACTCACAAAAAATTAAGAGTGCTGGGGGCACTCAGAGTATGTGAAAGACTCGGGAGGAGATGGGAAACCATGATGATCCTGTATCAGGAGCTGAGACCGTTCACAACCTCTAAAGAAATGAGGGAGCAGAAGAGAGCCCAGGGGACCACATGACCCCGTCCAGGACTATGTACAGCACACTGATTCATCCTGTTTCTCTTTGGAACCACAACATCTCTCCCACTAAATAGAGAAGTGGTGTAATTTGTAAAATTATATAAATCTCTGATAAAAGTATTTTGGTATCTAAATGCCTTTAGCCTTCAAACTGTCATTAGATCTTAATCTGCAACAATGTGCCTAACTGTTGCTCTCACAAAGCAATATGTTTTCCAATAAAACATTTGCTTTTCAGTTAGAAATGTGAAAGTCTGCATAATTAAACCACTTGTTTAATAATTTAATGGAATCACTTTATATGATGATGAAAAAGCCTGGTGAATTGTCCCACAAAATACTTCACTAATGAAAATCTGCAAGACTTTGAAGTATGTACATTCGCACACAAATCAAAGCCCGGATTATAATGAAGGCAAATGATATTCCAGATTGTAGGGAATAAATAATTCCTTAACGTGACTTAGTGAAGCAACTTTTTAATGCAGTTGAGTACATTTTTACATTTTTGTTTGTTTGTATATTTGCCCTAGTGATGCAGCATAACTTTTCCCTTATTTCATTCTCTACTTTTTTGCCTATGCACAGGAAACCTGTCATTGATGACCCTGTAGACTGGCTGTGGATGGCATCTAGTAATCTGAAATATGTTTGAGACAGATACAGAGAAGGCTTAAATTAACAGAGCTCTTGAAGGCAGCTGACTGATGGGACTGTGTATTCACATACGATTGGCCCTCTGTTATCTGATGGGTGCATTTTCATTGATAGCTACAGAATCTGTTTCAGATGAGTACACATTTCACCCAAACATATCATTACTGTGGAGGAAAGTGGTAGTTAATAAGCTGCATTGTCACTAGAGTCATCTTTTAAACATATCATCCATATTGGATAATGAAGAATAATAATAACAGTAATAATAATAACCACACAAATCAAAACAAAGCGAGGACTCTATTGTAGAGCAGGATTGTTCATCTCCAAAGGGTTGGTGTGGGAGGCATCAAAGTTTTCTAGTTCTGGTATCTAGTCTCTTATGTGAATCTCATTTTACCTCTTTCACCTTTGCATACAGAAAGAATAAAAGACTACATATAGTATACAAAATATAAATATAAATGTAAAATGTAAAAAATATAATACATATAACTATACATTATAGATAAAAATATATTCAAGATTTATATTTTCTTTTCAAGTTTCTTACTTTTCAGTCATTTGAAGACCCTATAGCTGGTTCTTTGGGTTTAGTTAAGCAACTAAATGTAGATAATTATAAAGTTTTTGTTCTCCCTTTAATGCATTAGGTCAATACAATCACGAGATCTCTGTAACTATTTTGAAGATGAGGAGAAGGGGAAAGGTCTAATTTTATGCATGCATACTTGAAGAAAAATTAAATAGGCTGTGGTGTAAGTTAAAGCTAGATTAGGAAAAAGAATTGTTTATTTGTCATGTTAGTTTATAGTTGTTAATTACTTACTGATGAACAAATCCCTAAAGGTTTGAAATCCTATTTAAGTTCTATAATGAAATTTTGTCTTAAAACAAACGGGTCATGAAACCTTAAATAAGGAATCTTAAAAGTCCAGGTGAAAAAAATAATGGATTTGTAAGTGTTTAAGAACAGCAGAGGTCAAGAATTTAGTTCTGAGGGAGAATGTGTGATTTTTGGTATCTTTTATATTTTGCAATAAAAAAATGCAGCTATGGTTTCTTGGTCTTTGTATTAAATGAAGGTGCTATTTAGTCAAGCAGGAGCAGTCTTACCAATTAAAGCTGTGCAATGGAAAACATTAAAATTTGATTTGGACCGATAAAGCCTTTGTAGTAAAATACAGTAATACTTTTTGTGTTTATCTTAATCTGATTATTTCATAAGATATATATATGTGTGTGTTTCGAATGTGTTATAAGTGAAGACAACCCCAGTTGATGTGAAAGGTCAAGGAGAAAACAAAGAAAAAATATTAAATTAATATGATGTGTATTATTTTTTTATAAGTGAATAATGAAGAAGACGAAATGTCTGAAGACAAGAGTTAAGCGTGTGCCTTTTAAAGCAAGTATAATTTAAAATATGATATAGTTATGGACTAGATTCTGTGATGGTACATTTGTCACACACCTGAAGTGATTATTCACACACAATTAGATTTAGTTAGGATAAGGATTCTTAAAGACACTTTAATCATTTGCTTCTTGAATTGAAAAGGGGTGTACATTTGATTTACTGTCATCTGATGGGTGATAAAGATCAGCTAGGTGATAAATGTTGCAAAGGAATTTGCTGATTGAAGCTATCCTTTCATTTGTTTTGCACAATAATTGAAGATTAATTAAATCAGACATGCCCCTAATGAAAGACTCTTACCTGAATTTCCCGTCATCCAATTGGAAAATATAGAAACAGACCAAAAAGAAAATTCTTCAAAGAGTGAGGGCTTAGATAAGCAGAAAAGGGAATCTTTTTGTTGTTCTGTAGTTACTGATGCAAGCAATGTGTAACATTTACAATCTGCGTATTCAGAACAATAATTATGTTTGGACCTAACATTAGTAACGGTCAAAAATGAGCATGTAATCAATATAAAACTTTATATATAAAAGTTTTAATATAATAATTATTTTTTTATATATAAAAGTTTTGTAGATATTCTTTTTGTGTGTTTGGTTCTGTTTTTTTTAGTGGAAAATGAATTATATGCTTGACAGAGGTAAGCACAGACTTTAAACTGAACAACTTATAAATCTACTAATGGTGCAGAATAAGAGCTTTTCTGATTAGTGAATAGAAAGTAGTTACTTATTAAAGGCAGTCTTTTGAAATCCTGCTTTTTTCTTGTTCAAATGCTTCATAGCATTCAGTAAAGAACATTTGTTTGTCATTATCAATGCCCTGAATTAATCCTCAAAAAACCTCACTTTTGTAATGACTAACTAGATTCGTTCAAATATATAGAATCATAGAATAGTTAAGGTTGAAAAGGACCTTAAGATTATCTAGCTCCAAACCCCCTGCCATGGGCAGGGACACCTCACACTAAACCATGACACCCAAGGCCTCGTCCAACCTGGCCTTGAACACTGCCAGGGATGGAGCATTCACAGCCTCCTTGGGCAACCTATTCCAGTGCCTCAACTCCCTAACAGAAAAGAACATCCTTCTCATATCCAATCTAAACTTCCACTGTTTAAGTTTGAACCCATTACCCCTTGTCCTACCACTACAGTCCCTAATGAAGAGTCCCTCCCCAGCATCCCTATAGGCCCCCTTCAGATACTGGACGGCTGCTATGAGGTCTCCATACATCCTTCTCTTCTCCAGGCTGAACAGCCCTGACTTTCTCAGACTATCTTCATATGGGAGGTGCTCCAGTCCCCTGATCATCCTTGTGGCCCTCATCTGGACTTGTTCCAACAGTTCCATGTCCTTTTTATGTTGAGGACACCAGAACTGTACACAGTAATCTAAGTGAGGTCTCATGAGAGCAGAATAAAGTGGCAGGATCACCTCCTTCGACCTGTTGGTCACGTTCCTTTTGATGCAGCACTCGACCTGGTTGGCTTTCTGGGCTGTGAGTGCACACTGCTGACTCACATTAAGATTGTCATCGACCAACACCCCCAAGCCCTTCTCCTCAGGGCTGCTCTGAATCTCTTCTCTGCCCAGTCTGTAGCTGTGCCTGGGATTACTCTGCCCCAGGTGTAGGACCTTGCACTTGCCATGGTTAAACTTCATGAGGTTGGCATCAGCCCACCTCACAAGCATGTCAAGGTCCCTCTGGATGGCATTCCTTCCCTCCAGTGTATCAACTGAACCACACAGCTTGGTGTCATCAACAAACTTGCTGAGGGAGCACTCAATCCCACTGTCCATGTCAGCAACAAAGATGCTAAACGAGATCGGTCCCAACACCGATCCCTGAGGGACACCACTCATTACTGGTCTCCAGCTGCACATTGAGCCATTGACCACAACTCTTTGTGTGCAGCCATCCAGCCAGTTCTTTATCCACCGAGTGGTCCACCTTTCAAATAGATGCCTCTCCAATTTAGAGAGAAGGATGTCATGTGGGACAGTGCTGGATGCTTTGCCCAAGTCCAGGTAGGTGATGTCAACTGCTCTACCGCTGTCCATCAGTTCTGTAGCCCCATCATAGAAGGCCACCAAATTGGTCAGGCAGAATTTCCCCTTAGTGAAGCCATGCTGGCTGTCACCAAGCACCTTGTTGTTTTTCATGTGCCTTAGCATGCCTTCCAGTAGAACCTGCTCCAAGATTTTGCCAGGCACAGAGGTGAGACTGACTGGTCTGTAATTCCTCGGGTCATCCATTTTCCCCTTCTTGGAAATGGGGGTTATATTTCCCTTTTTCCAGTCGTCGGGAACTTCACCTGACTGCCATGATTTTTCAAATATGATGGCCAGCGGCTTGGCAACTTCATTCTCCAGCTCCTTCAGGAGCTGCAGATGGATTTCATCAGGTCCTATGGGCTTGTGCACATTCAGGTTTTTAAGAAGGTCTCGAGCCAAATCCTCTCCTACAGTGGGCCTAAGATCTTCATTCTCACAGTCCCTGCTTCTGCCTTCCAAGACTTGGGTGGTGAAGTCAGAGCCTTTGCCAGTGAAGACAGAGGCAAAGAAGTCATTCAGAATCTCAGCCTTCTCCAAATCCTGTGTAGCTAGTTCTTCTGAGATCTTCCTGAGGGAGCTTACGCTGTCCCTAGTCTTTTTATTTGCTACGTACCTGTAGAAACCCTTCCTGTTATCCTTAACATCCCTAGCCAATTTGATATGATTATATATATTTTCTATAGAATATATATACTCTTATATGCACATACAAATCTATAGTTTTTCTATTTGTGAGATATTTTTATGTGTTTGTATGTGTTAGACACTTCTGATTGTAACATCTCTAATATGCCCATGTACATTTTGTATTGCTGTGCCAGAAGGTATCTCCTAAACTGTGTGATACTTCACTATAACAATACATGTGTCAGAGTTCAATTTCTTAACTTGTAATCTAAAGTCTTGTTTTAAAGTAAAAAAATAGAAAAAACAGACGTAGAGAAAAAAAATTTTAAATGCCACATCATTTTTTTTTCAGGATGATTTGGTGGAATACAGATTAACACACCAAGAATATTACTAGTCAAAAACCACTTACTTCAGGGTCTTTTCAGGAATATGCAGGAAAAAATCAACCTGTAATTCAGTAAAGGACATGTGATCTAAAAATCAGAAGTGGAATAGCTATCTACTGTGTTTTTTTGGCACCTATTTTCACTGGGGTGGATTGCCTTTATAGGTGATGGTCAGTGTAAGAAAACAACTAATTTAAAACCTAATGTTTAGAAGGTTAAAACTATACCATATGATTTCAGTCCTAGTGGTTTTGTTGAAAACAAAGTGATGAAAGAGAGGGAAGATTTATTTATAATATTAATATAGATAGTAAACCTTTACATAGAACTGAATTGTACTCTCATTTGAAGATGGAAGGGACTATGAAAACTTTCCTTCTTATTTTACACTTTATTTTTTTTAAAGCATCTGGTGGTTGACAAGATACCTAGCTAAACTTCTTAGCTGCCAGTAACTATAGATTTTGTTCATTAATTATACCCTTCTCTTTAAGCAATAAGTAAGCTACTGAATTAAATAAATAGTTGCACAGGTTACAAGAAATACAATCTATACAACAGTTATGATTGATTTTAATAATTAGAACACTAATCTCATGACAATTCTTTTTATTCATGAATTATTATAAGTTTTGTAGCAGTTTTTAGTTACATTTGAATTAAAAGTAAGCACATGCTTTCCCAGGATACCTCTCTAATTTTGTGTTCCATGGGCCATTTCGTGTTTCCACAAGCCACCAGAGAATTGATGGAATGGAGGAACATCTAAACATAAGCAGTACATATGGGCAGAGTTTTCTTTGCAAGGATGTTAGGATCTAGACTATACTGCTCAAAGTAACTGTCAGATTTGAAAATCATGTCTCTTATTCTCCCAGAACAGCTATACTGGCATATGTCAGGGGTTGGACTAGAGCTGCACTTTGTGCTACATATACACAGTGTGAAGCAATGCAAATTGCTGGTAGCTTTTCTTAACCTTCTTTATCCTGAAAACTTTATTCTATGGTTGTGTGACATGCCACCATATTTGTCTGTATAAAGGCAGACATATCTGACCCCTTATGCAATGTTTTTGTCTGAAAATATGACATTGAATAGAATGACAAAAGAAAGAAAATGTAAGAGCTACTAAAGAAAGCATTTCTAACTGTTGCTAAAATGTCATCTCTCTGATACTTGAACAGTAATTGTAATTGCACACAGCAAATTTTTGCTAACATTATATGTCAGATCATACCTTTTGCATCAAGAACTCAGAATACTTTCAGAAATGCTAGTGGAGCTGTGGTAATGATTGTCCTGGATTTAGCTGTAACAGTTATTTTTCTCCTTCCTGGCAGCTGGTGCAGTGCTGTGTTACAGCTTTAGTTTGAGAAGAATGCTGATAACACACTGATATTTTAGTTGTTGCTGAGTAATGCTTACTTTGATTAGGGGCTTTACAGTCTCTCATGCTCTGTCAATGCAGAGGGGCACAAGAGGCTGGGAGGAAGCAGAGACAGGACACCTGACCCAAACTAGCCAAAGTGGTATTCCATACCACAGCGCGTCATGCCCAGTATATAAACTGGGGGGGGAGTCAAGTGGAAGGGAAATCACTGCTCGGGTTTGGCTGGGTATCGGCTGGTGGGTTGTGAGCAGTTGTATTGTGTATCACTTGTGGTTTCGTTTTTTTTTTTTGTCCCTTCCCTTGTTAGTTATTTCCCTTGTTATTTCTCTTAGTAGTAGTAGCAGTTTTGTATTGTACTTTAGTTATTGGACTGTTCTTATCTCAACCCACGGGGTTTACAATCTTTCAATTCTCCTTCCCATCTCACCCAGAAAAGGGGGAAAAAAAGCAGGGAGTTAGTGAGCAGATGCATGGTTCTGAGTTATCGGCTGGGCTTAAACCACAACAATGAAAAATTTCGCAAGACTAGAATCTACATTAGGACAAGATCAGGAATGGAACTCAATGGGGTTTTATATCTGTGCTTAGCTTGTTCTTCCAGGCTTGCAGTTTCTGATAGCTTGAGAAGTAAGCCTTCTAGCATATTCTTACAAAAGACTGAACTGAAAGTTAAATTGAAAACACATATGTATGGAGTGAGACAATTGTCTTCCTGCCCACCAGAAAATACTATAATGGAAATTTGTGTTAGTGGAGAATATACCTCATGGCTCCTGTACTGTTTCATATTGATTGCCAGTTGATTGTCATAATTGTTCTGATATTAGGATACGTTTAGTACAAAAGTTAATGTTTCAAGTATTTGCCTTTGATATCTCTAATTTCTCCTAGAGGTTATTGACTCACTTGGGTGGAGAAATCCTTCCATATGCTTACTAACTCTTTGGATATAAACAATTGTTTTCACTTCTGTGTTGGATACTTGGGTTTGAGATTTTTTTTTTTCCGTATTTCTTCTGTTCTCTTTGCCATGTCTGTTTAAAAATTCTGAAGGGAAATATACTGAAGGCTAAAGTCCGTGCAACTTCAAATTTGCACTGTTGCCTTTAAATATTTTCAAAACTCATAATTTATTAGAATTAAGAATTATTTTTAATTTTAATATTTAGAAAGATATAAAAACTCAATATTGAAAATCAACGCAATATTTGGTCAGAGAAATTTAAAGTTAACAAGCCATTAATGAACAAAAATAATCTGAAATTAGAGTTCTTTTGTAAATTTTGTTCTGACAAATCTGCATAGAAGATAGAAAATATCCTTCAATTTTTAATCAAAGTTGGGATGTGAGAAAAGAATGCAACTCCTCATAAATTCTGTCAGTTTTACTGACACGTCAAGAGGTTATTGCTGTTTACCTGTCTCCAACCACTGTCACATCTGTGAGTCATAGTTAAATGATAAATCAAAGACATCAGAAGTCGCTCAGAGCGCTTTGTATTTTTGCGGTGAGAAATGTTTATGCTTTCCAAATATGAAGGTCACTGTGGTTGTACTTCAGCCTTTTTTTTTTTTTTTTTTTTTAAGATTTTTACATCAATTCTAGTTATATTTAAAAGCCTGGTGCTTCTCCTAAAACTGTGTACAATTAACTCCTATGTTATTTCCATGACAGTAAGACTTACTGATCTGACTCTACTCTCTGGTTATGTTTAAGTCTGATGTAGACTTCCTAAATGTTACGTTGGCTGACTATGAGAAAACAAGTCATTGTAGTCACAGTGTCCAAATGGGATTAATTCACAGAATCTAATTTATTAATCTTTAACCAATCAATATTTCTATATACAAGACTTTTTTCTCCTCACAAGTCACTCATTCTACAAGTTTTGTGTTTACAATATATCTCTAATTTGAGTTAGAAAAGTCTGAAAACACATCTTGTTTATCAAAATTTAGCTCAGTAGAACATCTTTCACAGTACTGAAGTTGTGACTTATAGAACAACTTAACAGAAAGACGACCTTTTAAGTCATCTTCTTAATAGGTTTCTATTACTTAATGACCTGAATTCAAAAGAGTAAAAAAAATTAACTGTTTAAAATAGATAATTTGAATTTGGCCAAATATGACATTTAATTATTTGTGCATGTGAACGTGTTACATGAACCAATTATTCATAGAATAATAGAATAGTTAGGGTTGGAAAGGACCTTAGGATCATCAAATTCCAACCCCCCTGCCATGGGCAGGGACACCTCGCTCTAAACCATATCACCTAAGGCCTCATCCAACTTGGCCTTGAACACTGCCAGGGATGGAGCATTCACAACATCCCTGGGCAACCTATTCCAGTGTCTCACCATTGTTCCGTGATCTTTCTTAGCCTGTTTCAGACTTTCTCCAGCACAAAAACAAAAAGCCCCTTTCAGAACACAAAAAAGCTTTAACCTAAACAGATGCCCAGAAGTGAGTAGTTATCCTGCCAGGAGGGAAGCAAATATTTTTTTTAGTGAAGAAAGCACAAAGACAGAAAGACCAAAATTGCTCCTGTAATAATGTGACTGTCTTTCATAACCTTGTGGTTACTTTGTGTTCCAATATCAAATTTTGACATACTTGTATCACATATTTATGCAGCTCAATGAAGAAAGATCAGCATAACAGACTATATATTTTTGCTGGTCCTAGTGAAAAATATTGGAATCTGCCTGACTTGAGAGTGCAGGTCTCAGGGCTGGCCTGTGGTCACCTTGATCAGAGCTGGGGCTGAGCTGGTTTCAGCTCCTGCCTCATGACCAAGTGCTTGTTGCCTCCCCTGTTTGAGCTTGAGCTCTGCCAGTCCCTCCATGGGAAGTGTTTGGCAAAACCAGGGGGTCACTGTCCCACAGACAGGAGCCCCTGGTGGGGCTGAGCTTTGGGAGGCTGTGGGGCCATGCTCACATTCAGCTGGGAGCACCAGAATGCAGCAGCCCAGGGTGATGCATTAAAATAAACCCAAGCTGCTTCCAAGACAAAGGGGTTCCAGATCACAGTGTTCCTTGCAAAGAATTTAGAATGATGGTGATTATCGTAAAGTGCTCCTCTGTTCTTGAGGAGGCTGGCACCATCACTTTAACACCTGAAGGAACATTGCAAGGGTAAGTAGAGTACCCAGTGAACAGGGAAACATAGCAAGGGGTTTAATGAGGTAATAATTTCAACTGTACTAGGCTTTACTGTTTCAAACAATTTGAACCATTACATTCTTAAAACATTAAATGGATTAACACTAAATTTTTAGCTCCATCTATATGTTTCCTTTTTCCCAGAACTAGTTTGAGTGTAGTTTTTCTGGTGATGCTTTCTGAATACCTGGCAGAACCTCTCTCCTCATAAAGAAAAAGAATTCTTATGATGCAATAACAATGACATGAAACTTCCAGTAGCTAAGAGATATTTTTTGGAACCTTAAAGATGAAGCATTTCCAGCAGGGTTTGGCATCAAGAATAAAACAGTACTAATTTATTGGTAATGCCAGCTTCTCAGCGAGAAATTTTAAGGGAAACCAATCAAACCAATAGAGAAAAATAAAGAAACAAACAAACTAACCTGCCTTTTCACATGTTTTGGAGTAGGTCCTAAGCTCAGGGTAAAGTCTTTTCTGTACATGCTCTACCAAATGGTGCAACCCTGGATTTCTTGTTTTAGCTTAATAAGTGATATGACCATAAACATTTTGTCATACAAGTGCATCTAATGCGCTAAGTTTCTTTAACATTTTGCTAAACCTGTAAGCTAAGATCAAGAAAAAGTCATCAGTTGCAGAAGAGCATGTTTCAGAATGGCCAGAGGTAAATAAAAGCAACATAAAAGCTTATAAAACAAATAGGAGAGATTAAAAGATATTTTAAAAAATACACATTTCTCAGTTAGCATTAAATTTTTTCCTTAAAAAAAAAACTAACAAAAAAACCCACAACAAAAAAACAAACTGCCCCCAAAATTTTTCAAAGCTAATACCATAGACACAGTAACGCAACTGAAAGATTGATATAGATTTGTTGCTTCATAAAGCATGGTCACATTCATGACTCAGTAACATCAATTTTTGCTCAACTTTTCAGTTTAAAATGATGAAATGAATCCAAACAATTATATGAGTTCTTTGCCCTACATTTTTGTCTGTTAGGACTATTTTCATGGGGAAACTTATATCAACCAAACTAATTATTTAGGAATTTCACTTTTATACAAACTGGTGTCATCAGGCATTTATTTCTTTATTTAGATACTTTAGGAGCAGTAGAAAAATTATTTTCATTGTTCTTCCATAATACCAAACTGGGATCACTAGCTATTAATCAGATAGAAATGCTTGCTAGTTACTAGTCTCATAAAATGTGACTACAGAATGCTAATTAAGACAAAAAGACAACTCATTTTTGGCCTTCAGATCCTTGGACAGGATTTTCTCTAATGGCTAGGAATAGTCTGCCTATTATTTTACATAAAATTTAACCTAAAATAAGCCAGAAACCATCATGCTATCAACAGTAAAGAAGAATCATAGAACAGTTAGGGTTGGAATGGACCTTAAGATCACATAGTTGAAACCCCTGCCATGGAACACAAAGAAAAAGAAAAAGATATAATACAAAAAAGGAAATCATGGGCACTATTAATAAATAAAGTAAAACAATCATAAAGAAAATTTTAGAAATATGGGCATGAAAGCCTAATAATAAAAATCAAGTGTTTGATAATAAATAATAATAAAATTAAGATCATAGTTTGCTCCTTTTTTTAATGAGTTTTTTTATTACATAAGGAAGTATGTTATTGCACCACAGAGGATATATTATTTCCTGTATACATTTTCAGCTGTACAAAAGAATTGTGGTTTTTTTTTCCTATGTTTTTCATACCACTTCTAAATGCTCATAACCAGTGTTGATTTTTTTTTATTTTAAAAATAAAACTTATTATCCTAATGAAGTGAAAGCTATTTAAAGTCGCTAAATTGAGGTATTTTTCCACTAGGAGGAGAAATTAAATAGACACAAACCAAATAAAAAACAAAAATGAAAAGAAAACAAAAAAAAAAACTAAAAAAAACTTGTTTTGTCAAAGATAGTAGCAATTAAACAGAAAATGTCTGTTGAAAGACTTTAAGCTTTGACTTAGCCGTACTAGTTTTTTTCTTGAACTAATTAATATTACTTGTACAGGATATTTGCAAACCTCCCATACACTTTCCTTAAATCAAAGCTATACTTCTTAAAACGAGATTGAAAAATACAAACCCTGATTATACACATGTATAGTACTCAGAACAACAGACATAAAAAGCCCATTCTAAATTGCATATATTGACTGAGGTTTAATGAATGAGAAGAAATAGTGGTTTGGGTGTTTTTTTTTTTTTTAATAGTGAAATCACACTGAAAAATAGGCCCTTAAAATCCCAAGACAGAAACTTATTTTTTTAAAAACAAGAATTTAATGCTAGAAATGGTAGACAGACAATCAGGTGCTGAATATGCTCAAAATCTTTTTTACTGGTAACACATGCAGGACTTTATTTAACTCCACATCCTAGATAATGATTTGGAAAATTATGGAAAAATTAAATGAAAAAGCTCATAAAATATTAATTCCCCCTTTCTTCTTTGACTAACCTCAAATCTCCATTACCTTTCTAATAACCTGGCAGATACACATTTAAAAAAAGTGCACATAAAGTCAGATTCAGTGTTACAGAAGGCTGAGGAAAATATTCTGCAAAAATAAAAAGGCTATTGTGCAGACTGTAGGGTATTGTTAAAGGAATGTTAATGATGTCAAGTATCATCAATTTTTTAACAAATCTTTCTGCCCCTGAAAGCATTTACAGGTGCTGCAAACTTGCTGTGGAAAAATAGTTCTTGTGAGGACATCACAACATAGTATGTTTTTAAAACGATGGAGAAAAGCACTTTCATCTTGACCCTGTAGGCTACCTTGAGAACAGGTTACAAGGCAAGCACTATCAATAGTATGAATCAATAGAAAGAAAAATCGATAGGGAACAAGAGACATTGCCCTTTCATTATGAGGCTCCATTTCTTGTGTCCTGAGTACACATTAATTGATCCAACAGTACCTATTTATGAACACCAGTTTTCACTGTCTGTAGAATAAAAAAAATCAGCCTTGCGTTTTGAGGTTTGAAAACCCCAGAATGGTAGTTCAGCATAAGGAACTGCAGTGTTTGTGGGATCATAGCAGAAAGCTGCAACTCACTTTTGAAAATATCAGTATTGTGCCATTATATCTTGCACCTATTCTGAATTAACAGCTTCATTGTATGAAATAAGGCACATAGATGATCCAGGAGAATAAGTAGCTGGATATCTTTTGCTATAAAACTACATAGTCAGTTGCCTATGCTGTTAAAAAATTGAGTTTCTGAGAGTATCAGAGATGCTTGTTTACTTCTAGAACTAAGACACGAGCCTTTAATGTTTTGCTACTGATCAGCATCATATTTCTGTAAAAAACAGTGAAATCTCCATGCCTAACAATCTGATGTATATGGAGGTTTGGAGGGGTTTTTAATGAACACTCTAAATGCTGCTTAACATGATTATTCATATACACAGAAAGTGTCCTTCAAGCTCCTATTAATATAAATCTTTCTGAAAACTAGTTCACTGGTTACCCTTACACAATGATATTTTCCAAAGGGGACCTTCTTTTGTGTGTTTTTACCATTCTGATCACTCAACTTTATGGGGGGGCGACATGGGAAAACATGCCTCCCACATGGGAGATATGTAGGTCCTCACCTCATCGGAGGATCTTCATAGCTGCCATTTGATAAAATAGTCCTCTTGCAGCTCATACTTGCAGCTGTAAATGACCAGATGATCCATGTTTTGTGATCTGGAGTATGCAAGAGCAATGTGAAAATATCTTCACAGAAACTACTTTTAACCTGCATAATTAGTAGAAAGAACACTATTAGTCACATATTTATGATTTTCATTTAGAGAAGTGAATATAATCTGGTGCAGGGGTGGGGGGGGGGGGGGGAAGGTGGAGGAGCTACAGTGCTTTGCCAGAATTACCAATTAATTTCATTGGAAAAAGTCTGTCTGCTTGATTAAACCATGTTATTTATGTTAGTAGCGCCAGTAGTTGCAAATTTTTAGGGTTCTGTCTCTTGTTTCCACACTTGCTTATTCCCCAGGAAAGATTACCATCCCTGCTTAATTCCACTGCTGTGTCACCTTACTGTAATCTACATTTCCTGAAACGATCCATTGAAACAAATAAAAAGATACAGTTTGTATTACTGTCAGAATGGCTTGTATCACTCGTCTGGTTTAGAGCAAGGCCGCACAGCTGAATCAGCACACCTGAGGGTGTCATAAAATCTTGCAAAGGACAGACAGCAAAATATTTTAAATTAGATCCTCCTTCGTGGAACAGTAATGGAGAATGGAAGCCACAAACAGAAAGGAATCAGGCCATATCACAAATTCCACATCTTTTACAGCTGTAAGAAAGCAATCAAATTCCTATGCACATATCACCTCCCAGCTGAGTCAGCCCATATATATCCTGGAGGTAGAAAGCAATATAAAGAAGCAGAATCTTTACTGCTTTAGGTATGAATTATTTCATAGGATCACTGATCTTAAGTATCCTGGGGTCTCAGTTTATAGAGTGATTGTACAACTCCTATTCAGACTTTATTCCCAGATTGCAGAAATTTATTTCTTATGCACTGTAGCAGTAAAAAGTTGCTGTTTAGAAGAAGTAATACGTTTTCAAAATCATACCAAAATGTGATGGGTTGACCCTGGCAGGAGGCCAAGTGCTCACCAAAGCTGCTCTATCATCCCTCTTCAAGTGGACAGGGGAGAGAAAATATAACAAAATGCTCTGGGGCTGAGATAAGGACAAGGATAGAACATTCACCAACTACAGCAAAAAGGACTCGATTTGAGGAAATCATTTTCGTTCATTATCAATCAAATCAGTGTAAAATAATGACATATTAAACCAAATTTGAAAAAAAACCTTCCCTCCATCCATCCCTTATTCCCAAGCTCAACTTCACTCCAGATTTCCCTACCTCCTCTGCACTAATGGCATCCAGGGGGATGGTGAATAGGGTCTGTGACCAGATCATCGTGTTTACTTTGCTGCTCATTCCTCCTCACACTCTTCCCCTGCTCCAGCGTGGGGTCCCTTCCACAGAAGACAGTCCTCCATGAACGTCTCCAGCGCGAGGTCCTTTTCATAAGCTGCAGCTCTTCACGAACTGCTCCATCTTGGGTCCCTTCCATGGGTGCAGGTCCTTTAGGAACAGACTGCTCCAGTGTGGGTCCCCCACAGGGTCCCAGATCCTGCAGCAAACCTGCTCCAGTCCCGGATCCTCTCTCCATGGGACCACAGCTCCTGCCAGGCGCCTGCCCCAGCCCAGGCTTCCCATGGGGTCACAGTGTCCGTCTGGCATCCCCCTGCTCCAGGGTGGGGTTCTCCCTGGGCTGCAGGTAGAACCTGCTCTACCATGGACCTCCATTAGCTGCAGGGGCACAGCTGCCTCACTGTGGGCTGCACCATGGGCTGCAGCGCAATCGCTGTTCTGGCCCCTGAAGCACCTCCTCCCCTCCTTCTGCACTGATCTGGGTGTCTGCAGGGCTGGTGCCCTCTCATATTCTCACTACTCAATTCAGCTGCAACTGCTCCTGAGCAGTGACTTTTTCACCTTGTTAACCATGTTATCCCAGAGGCACTGCCACTGTCACTGGTGGGCTCTCCCTTGGCCAGCGACAGGCCCATCTTGGAGCCAGCTGGCATTGGTTCTGTCAGACATGGGAAAAGCTTCCAGCAGCTTCTCACAGAATCCACCCCTGCAGCCCCTCTGCTACTATAACCTTGCCATGCAAACCAAATGCACAAACCCACTGGAAATATTCTGTGCAATTGCACATTCTATATAGGTTTGTGCAGTCAAGAATTTTTCTTGAAAGACTGAACCACTACCAACCTATATTAGTGCAAGGACAAATTGTGTAATCTATACATTTAATCAGTTAATACAGCTGACAGATATATCTCTGTGTATATAATGTGCTTCAGGCTAAACTTAAGCATCTTCTTCAGTCACTTCCTACAATATAGCTGTCACAGTGAAAATACATTACCCGTAGCATATAAAAATCTTTGGATATTGCACTCATTCCTTCAAGATAAAGAGATCATAGCCCTTAACGGCTTAAAGAAGCTTGCCAAAGTATCACCTAAAGCAGTGGGATTGAAATCTAGCTATACATTTGACAGGCTTTAGAAACAAATGGAAATCGTCCCAGGCATGTTGACAAGTAAAAGATAAGAAAGGAGAGCTGTCCTCAGATTGTTCCTAGCCAGCCAGATTCATTAATTTCTTCCAGAAGATTAGATATCAGTTTGGAAAAAGCTCACACCATATTTCTGAGCCACTTAGACAACTCTAGAAATGAACTTCTGAAACTGAAAGAAGACACAGTTTCATAAAATGCATGTACAAATCATAGAATCATAGAATCAAATAGGCTGGAAAAGACCTAGAAGTCAAAAGATCATCAAGTTCAACCATTACCCAAGGACTATCAAGACCAGCACTAAACCTGCTTACTGAGGACCCCATCTACCTGGGTTTTGGACACTTCCAATGATTCCACCACTTCCCTGGGCAGCCTTTCCCAGTGCCTGATCAGCCTCTCTGTGAAGAATTTTTCCTAATATTCCCTGGAGCAGTTGAGGCAGTTTCCTCTTGTCCTATTGCTTCTTACTCAAGAGAAGAGACCGACCCACACCTCACTACAACCTCCTTTCAGGTGGTTGTAGAGAGTGACAAGGTCCCTCTGAGCCTTCTCTTCTCCAGACTAAACAATCCCAGTTCCCTCAGCCATTCCTCATAAGACTTGTGCTCCAGACCCTTCACCAGCCTTGTTGCCCTTTTCTGGACCAGCTTCCAGCACCTCAATATCTCTCTTGTAATGAGGGGCCCAGAACTGAACACAGGATTCAAGGTGCAACCTCACCAGTGCCCGGTGCAGGGGGATTATCACTTCCCTAGCCCTGCCAGGTTGGATGGAGCCTTCAGCCCCCTGGTCCAATGGAAAGTGTCCCTGCTTGTGGCAGGGGAATTAGAACTAGATGATCCTTAGGGTCCATTCTAACCCAAAACATTCCATGAGTCTACATACTTCTAGAAAGTAATTTTCCCTTATAGAATAACAGTTTCTGTTTTGGTAACTCATGTGATTTAAGAATCTGGCTGGATATACTCAAGGAAGGATCACAGTTTTCAAGCATTCACTCAACGGTCTCTTCAAGCCTTTGATTCCATTTCTGCATCCTTTTCTTTTCTTTCCAGAAGACTCTGTCTTTGCAGCTTTCTCCCAAAGTCTTCTCACCTATTTTGCCTGACTTACTTTGCCATAGTTGCTGCTAAACAGAATAGCATGCCCCATAAACCATTTAAGATCCTGTAGCTCTACGTGTACACTGACACAAGAGTGAAGAAAAACTCCTTATATTCCTTTCACACTTCACATTTGTAAGGCAGAATAATGTTCTTTGACAACTGAGAGGAAGATTCAAGGAAAAGTTTTTTTTGAGACATATTTAATTAAATAACATGCTACTTTTATTATTTTTGTCTCCATACACATTAAAAGGTTCACAAAGCCTGTTGAGGTCAATAAAGATTTTCTGTTACTGTTTTGGTTTGTGAGGCTGATTCCACAAAGAAGAGAAATTACTTCTAAAGCCTAGTGTGTTCTCTTTAATATTCTTTATTTTTTTAAAAAAGGAAAAGGTTACAAAAGCTTTTTTTTTTTAACACAGTATAAAAAAATATATGGTAAACATTTTCTTTCCTCAAAAATTCTTAATTGTATTAGTCTGGAATCAATGTTTTCATATAAATTTCTCTCTGTTACCTTTTAAGATTAGACCTATGGCTGCTGGATACTTCAACTTATGTCAGTATCAATATGTCTTTGACAGATGATTACAGGACTGAGGTACTGTTTCATAAAAGCAAGCATGGTAGCCATTCTTACATCTCTGTTCATAGGTGCATTACAAGGTTTTCAAATGCTTGATAGGTCTACAAGTCATCAAATCAGTTAAATAAGACAGAAAATTATCACCTCCATGATGAAGTTTTCACGCAGAACTGAAATCTTGAAACACACAGAAAATATTCCAGTGGCCAGTGAGAGGCAGATGTGACAACTCAACAGTGAAAAAATATTAAAGAATCTGCCTGTCACACACATCTTGTTATGGTTTCTGGTAGCTAGATTCTGGATGAGTTATAAGTACCCTTTTCACATTCTGAAAGATATTCTGATAACTTGGAGATCCATCTAATTAACTATTGAATCTTCCTACATCTAAGCAGGAAAATAAACTGATTTCAATTAATCATGTATTATTTTGGAAGTAGTGTACTCTGTAGTCTAAATAAGGGACCTAGAGCCCTGTATACTTGTATTATACTCAGGCTGGTGTATCCACTGTGGTTGTATTTATTATATTTGTAGATCAGTCTGTAGAGCAGCTGAGAATACTCAGAAAGCTTAAAAAGTGAGTCAGCATTCGGATCATGCATCTCTGATTGTTTATATTGTAGGCTGAAAAAGTAATTAGGATGGAGCCCTATGTGAGTAATGTGTGTTGATTACTGTTAGCTGACCATTGAGGTGTGAAGGACAACCTAGGAGTTCGTAACTATGATTAGAACTGATAAGCTTGATTCCTGCAAAGAATGAAAACAGATTAGTTTGATGTCTTCAGTCAGATTTGTACTGAAACTGGTGGGTAAGCATAAGAGTTTGTATGAATAAATAAGTACAAAGCATGGTGATCATAATTATGGTTCAACTGTTCCTTGATCGACTATGTGTCTCTTACACATACACGCACACTCACACCGAGTATTCTTTCTGCTTGTTTCCTAAACTATTGACAGCATTTCTGAATATGCCTTTATTAATATCATCACTTCAAGGAAATTCTTTTTGAGTATACGGGTAGAAACTTTATAAGAAACAAATTAAAATATTCATATATAAAAAAAAGACTGGACACTGTTATTGTCTAATGAAGAACAATTAGAATAATCTGTAGTAAAAAATGGTAGTTTGAAATAATTTAGAAAAAAATGGTAGTTTAAAATAATTCAGAACAACAGAAAATCAAACATAAAGCTAAATATATATTTTTATTTTACTTGAAGTAGCCAACAGCACTTACCTCAGATAATTTCTTTTCCTTGACTAAGCTGATTCAAGTTGCACTTTAAGAAAGACAAGTAGTGGATGCTTTACTTCTACTTTTACAGTTCACTTGACTTGCATTTTAAAAATGATATGTAATTTTCCAGGTACTAAGGTCCCAAATTTGACATTTAATAGCCAAATCTCTCTGAGTTCAGAGGAAAAATTAAGAAATGCTGTGAGATTGAAGTGCCTGTTATTACTATCAGGATAATATCTACATCCACACTTAAAAATAATCTGCCTTTTGTAGATGAAAGCAGAGGTGCTGATTGCATCCAATGATGACTCAATATGAATCATGTAAACTAACAAGTGGAGAGGGTGAAGCTTGAACAAGTTCACCATAAATCATGTTAATAGATAACTAGACAGCTGAAAAAAATTACAAGTCTGAGCATTTCTACATTTCTTCTGGTAAGGAACTACTTCTGTTGAAAAAGATAACTCCCATTCTCTATGTTTGCCTTTCTTTAGAGAATATCTGAAGGTGTTAGTTCAATAAAGAGAAAAAATCCAGCATGCTTAAAGACTGATTATTTATTGTCTACCTTGGGATCAGATTATTAATTTATATCAATGTCCCTGATAAAGATGTCCAAAGAGTCATAATAGGGAATATAAATAATACGCTTGGTAAAGATTTATCTTCAAGAATGAATTGAGATTAACAAGTCATAGGATTTAAAATTGATTCATAAGTGCTTAATTTGCAAAGTAAGTATGAATCATAAAGTACACTCAAAGTAGATATCTATAGCTCTGTGTATTAAAGAATATGTTCCTTTCTACATTTGAACTATAGGTGATATGTTTCTCACAGTATGTCTGAGTACATCTACATCACTTTATCTGTCTTTTCTATGGTATTTGTCACCAAAGAGGAAGAAAGTTTGAAATAACTGTATGATTTGCTGTTTCAAAATAATCCTCAAACTATGAATATTGCCTAGTATTCTGCGGCAACATGCAGAATTCCTATGTTGGATCTTTAAGATTGGATTTTGATGTAGAAACTGTTCTCAGATACATTTTTTCTTATTTTGATGAGTATTTTTCCTTATGACAGGGTGAATGAAGCATTTTCAAATATTCCAAACTGGTTTTAGAATTAAAGCTTCATTAAAAAAAAAAAAAAAAAACAACTATAAAATGTGTTCTTTTAATAGTTTCATATAGGCAAGGAATCCTTTTTTAGATAAAACCATTAAGCTCCTGGGTTTAGGGTTTTTTTCTTTGTTTTTTTTCTTTGGAGTGAGGGTGGTGCAATTCATCTTCTGCTACTAATTACTTAAATAAAAGAATAATACTAACAGCTATAATAGCTGGCCACAAATGCCAGGACAGCATTTCAAAATGAATCTATTTTCTTCTGTGGATTGGGCCAATTCATAGTTCAAGACAAATGGCAATCTTCTAAATCTTTTTCTCCTGAGATGCGTCTATTGGTATTTGACTACACTGAACACTACTACTTGTGCTGTTTTATTGTTAAATTAAATTTGTATTAATTACTTTATATAAAGCCTGTAAGGAATAAATATAGATGAATCTCATTTAATCTAAACAAAACCAAATTTTGAATTTTCACATGGTGTGAGCATGTCTGGGGGAGCAATCTTTATTTCTGTTACAGTTTAAGCCTAGCCAGCAACTAAGTACCATGTAGCTGCTTGCTCACTCCCTCCCCTCCACAGTGGGATGGAGAAAAGAATCATAAAAGATGTAAAAACCCATGGATTGAGATAAGAACAGTTTATATACTGGGCATAATGGGCTCTGGTATGGAATATCCCTTTGGTTAACTCGAGTCAGATGTCCTGTCACTGGTCCATCCCAAATTCCCGTGCCTCTCCTCACTGGCAGAGACATGAGAGACTGAAAAGTCCTTGGTCAGGATAAGCACTACCGAGAAAGAACTAAAACATCAGTGTGTTATCAGCGTTTTTCTCAAACTAAAGCCAAAACACAGCACTGCACCAGCTACTAGGAAGAAAATTAACTCTATCCCTGCTGAAACCAGAACAATTTCACAAGAGCCCAAATATTTACTTTTCAAGTCTAACAATGCTTTTCTGAGGCTGTAGTCAGAGTGGTCATTCAATTTATTTTTTATGCAAAATTCTTTAAGGGTTAAAGCAGAAGGCAGAAGTTGTTATACTCTACAATATTATTTGAAAGAGTAATACATGGTCAGACATACCTGAGTCAGGTGGTCATAGTTTCTTTAAATTAAATAAATAAATCATATATCATTAACACATTTTAGACTTTTAAGTCAGAATGATAGTAGTAGGCTACTATCGATGAGTAAAAAAAAAATATTCTTATCAATATTCAGGCATTGTTGTGGTTACTACTAAACAACATTAACCAAGATATTTGGATTTTCTCTCTTCTGTGGGAAGATTATTTTTTCATAATTTCACATTCCTCTCACTAAACTATAGGTCCATGAAGAAAAAATTTATTTTAGTAAAAGATGTAATATTAAAATTCATGGCAATGAGTGTAACAAATCATAGTTTAATCCTCTCAGAATAAAGATATTTCTACATTAAAAAAATCTTTTAAATGTCCTTTTGTTTAATATAAAACTATTTGCTAATCTGGTTTCACTTTAATAAGCAAGGCATCAAGTTCTTAATGTGGCTATAAAATGGCTCAACTTTAAAATCAGTTACTGAAGAGTTTATAAAATGGAAATACTAATAAGGTATGTTTGTTATCAATCCAGCAATTAATTTTCCTGCTGTGCTGAATTCTAAATATATAATTGATTAACCTGATTAAAATACTGATTATGCATCAATAATAAAAGGAGAAAATCATTATAAGCTAATAATCTACCATAAAATATTAAATTTCATTATAATATTGATCAGAACGTCCTTTATATTACTTAAAGTCTGCTCTCCCTCAGAATAAAAAGTTGCAAGACATAACAGAGCTGCATGTTCTCTTATGGTGATCGGCCTTATTTTGACTCAGGAACATATGAAAGTTTCTGAGTTATAATAGCAAATTTTCCATAAATGTTAGCTATCTGTGTGCTTTCCATATATTCATTCAGAATACACTGTATGAAAATTGCAGAGCACACTGTCAGATAATTACTTTCAGAGACATTGGTGACATTCTGAATGACAGATTTCTGTGGACAAAAAGCTTCCAGGGTAAGTGAAAAAATGGAAAGAGATTATATGGTAGGTCTAGCCTGGTGAATTACGGTTCCGCTTTGTCAACTGTAGAAATAGAATAAGAAGAACTTTGTTTTAATCATACTTTTCATATTAAATACACTGTAAAATCTTGTAAAAATGTGAGATTTTTGTATATATCTGAAAGGTAAGATTAAATCAAAAGATGTTTGTGGTTCAGTATCCTCTTTCCATAAGTAGCAGATGTTTAGAAAAAGGCTAAAAGAAAGGGAAGAAAATCCCTAAAGGGAGCTAATTTCATTATTTCATGAATAGCTGCTTGTTTTAAGCTACTAATGACTGAAGGGCTTCCAAAACCAGAGTTACATCCAAGCTACTGTATTTGCTAGTCATCATCCTCCATGAAATTTGAAACCTATTTATATTTTTGGCTTCCTTTATTCTTTAGAAATATTTTCTGTCTCTGCATTTGCTGAAAAAGACCTCCCTTTTTTTAGTCTTAAAATTGTCTTTTAATAATATCTCTGCGTGGCCCTCACAATACTTCACATGCAACCTTATCATGAATTTATGCAGTGTTATTGCTCTTTTATTTACTCCAAATGTCTTTCTTCAAAGTAACAAACACTGTCTTTTTGACTGCATATGAATAAAAAGATAATTAAAAGAAAATCTAAGTAGAATTCTTCCAGGAAAACAACCCGTTATTGAGCACTATCTGTAAATAAACTTAAATTAAACAATGTTTAAAATGACACGTCATTTTATAATGTGATTACTCAATACCATGAGGCACTGGAAAATTTTTCATTCATTTTACGGTACCAGTCTTTTTTATTTCACTTTAAACGCTTCAGTGCCATCAGAAAGCATTGTTGCCTCACTATTTAAATCAATTTCCAGAACATTTATGACTGTACTGTGTTGGTGTCCTATATGGGATCCTTACTGATTGCCTAGACTTACTGTGAAAACTGATCTGTTCCTGCCATTTCTTCTTTCCTAACTTAAACCAGTTAGTAATCCAAGAAAATATTTTCTCATACCCAGTTACAGCTTAGTTCCTCACAATAGGATTTTTATAAAGCTTTTCTAAATCCATATGCATTATATCTGCATGTAGAGCTTTTATATAGAATACTGGAAAAATTGTGACACAGAATCACAGAATCATTAGGGTTGGAAAGGACCTCTGGAAACCGTCTAGTCCAGCCCCACAGTTTCTCTCCAGAAAAACCATGTTGCTTCTACCCCTATGCAAAGTACTGATCTGTGTCTGCTGATTGCCTTCTGTCAATTGCTTAGAATGCAGCCTATTAACTATGTTTTTTTTCTTCTAGTAGTAAACAGTCACAAGGTCTGCACTGGCCCAATAGGAAGAGTCCTTAGCCAGAGCTGGGCTGAGCTGGTTTCAGCTCCTGCCTCTGGGCCAAGCGCTTGTTGCCCCCCCTGCCTGAGCCTGAGCTCTGCCAGTGCCTCCATGGAAAGGGTCTGGCAAACTCAGGGGGTTGTGGCCTAACAGCCAAGAGCCCCTGGTGGGGCTGAGCCTGGGGAGGCTGTAGGACCATGCTCACCCTCAATTGGGTCCAACTGGAAGGCAGAAGCCTGGTGCAGAGAAATGTATAAAATAAAGTCAATGAAAACCTGGGACAGTGGAAGAAGCCTTCTCCCCTACCCCACCAAACTTCATACTCATCCTGCCACAGACATCAGGATGGTGGTGGTATGTCTTCTATACTTCTTCAGTTTTCCTTCCAGGAATTGAGCCTGTCAACTTAAGGACCCCCAAGACATTTTAGGTATGAACACAGTACTATGTAAAAGAGGAAGATGCCAGGAAGGGGCATAGGGATTGCATAACAAGCTTTTATCTGTATTAATTACATAGCTTATATTACTACAGTGTTAAAACAGTAACTGGACTGCCAATAAATTCGTTGCTCCATCTATATGGTGAGTTTCTTTTTGCTAATAGTAAGATTTTGTATGTAACAAGTACGGAGATCAGACCTGTGACCTTTTTAAAAATTGCCATTGCATATCAAACATTTAATTTCTCTGATATCTAGCCTGTTTAAAGAAATAGCTGTGCTTCACAATGGACAGCTAAGCAATTTCATATTTGAGTTTGCCTGAAATTTGATAAATGACAGTGTAAGATCTGATCTTGATCTTCCAGATACTTTTCTTCTAGGTTAAATAATTGAAAATAAAATTGTGAAGTCAGTGTGCAGATGACTGATCTTTCACAGTAGTCCTATAGGAAGTAGCAGGGTTTCAAATCTACATATAAAGATGCAGCATAGGTTGGAAAATGGAAAAAGAATCCTGCAGAGACTTGAAAGTTGTTATTACACCTTGGTCAGACTTATCTTCCTCCTCAGTGTCTTTGCTTGCTCTTCTGAAGCATATGTTCTCAATTACATTTCACCTAAGCCTTCTTTAGAATTAAGGGATCTTAGAGGGGGAAAAAAAATAAAAACTTACACGGAGAGGTGACACAGTTATAGGGACTAATTAATATGATTTTATCATAGCATAGCAGTTTAGGAACAATGTGTATAGACAGTTCCAGTGGAAGGTATAGAAAGTCCTGAGGTAGCTAAACAGATGGAGGGACAAAGGCAAAATCTTTGTTCAGAAACAATACATAGAATCATATACAGCATTCTTATTGGGTATTTAATGTTTTATAGAGTTGATCCAGGAAAAAGACTAAAGGATGTTTAAGGAGATGAATAATTCTAATAAAATCAATAGAATCACTTGTATGTCTGAAGTTCAGTGTGCTTTTCCTTCATAGTTGAGGGATCAAAACTGTAATTCTTAATCTGATTTTTGTTACCCTTTTGAACAAAACACTTCTTTTACCATTTATTTTCTATTTATTTAAAGTTTTCTAACTATGCTGGAACTCCAGGTTTACTTTTGTGCTGCATACAACAGGCTTTTCTTCTTAAAAATATGGATCTGACAGCAGAAGGCTTACAAGGTAGCAATAGCTGTTAACACTGATTAGACACAAAAAGTGACAAACAGCTGCAAAACAATCAGAGCTCAGAACTTTATTAAACAGAGATGTAAGATGCAAAAGTCCAGAGACTTTAGGAAGTCCAAAGAAGTAATGCAAACATGGATCTATTATCAGATTATGGTTATCTGTTGTGATCCACAGACATCTGTGGGCTTTCAGTGCGTTTTATTTCTTTGGTTGGTTTGGCTCTTTGATTACTCTTATTTTAATACTTTTTTTTTTTAATATTAACAAATAGAAACATTTCTGTTTACTCATTTTAGGGGGAGGGGGAGGGGGTTGGGTTGTTTTTTTTTTCAAGATCACATCAGCAAAGTCTTTCTAAAGAAGGGCCAAACACTTATAAACAGATGTAAGTAAAAGCTCCAAAACTACCTCCTTTTCACCTCTGCTTTCTATAATCCTTCATCCACTGCCATACATTATTCCCATTACTGTGACTGTTGCACCAAGCTGCAGCTCTGAGGACAGACACATTGCAATATCCTGCTGATACAAATAGTAATAACCCTATTCCATTCACTTCACAACAGAAGAACAAAACAAATTGCTAGATACAGGGACAAACTGTCATTTCTCAACTTTTTAAGTGTCTTTTTTATATAGTGCATAGTTGTATGTTATGAGAAAATTTGAATAGCATTTCACTCTGTGGCGCAAAGCTGTTTTAAAGCCCAATACAACTCACAATACTCGTGAGTTACCAAGATTCTTGCCATATGTTCTTTCATATACCTCTCTCTATCAAGATTGCACAGACATCAAGTTTTTTAATTAGTAGATGTGCATACACAAAGATTGCTATTTCACTCATAAAGAAAAAAATAAATTTTAAATTAGTGGAATATAAATATACCAATCAGGCTGTGCTATCACTGCATCAGGATTTTGCAAATGCTTATGACATATTTCTATGTATGTGCTACTTCTTTAATAAGTAATATAGATACTAAATGGCAGCTGAGTAGCCTGTTGAGAACAATTAACACAAAGCAGATGGCACTACAAATGCAACTCTTAAATGCTCTTCTCTTGTTTGGGATTTTCAACTTCCATGTTGATTTTGCCCCCTGGGTAAATTAAGGCCTTTAATGACAGATTTAAAATGTCCCTGACATTTGATTAAGCAAATTTCATACTGAGATTGTATTAAATTTTAATATCTGTCAGAATTGAAAAGCAGTTTCTATTGGATGTTTTCTCACCATGTCTAGTAGTTAGCATCATATAAAGCCACTGATAGCTCAGCAACTGTGAATCCTGAGAAAGCAGTACGAGCAGAAAGATCTGCTGAACTAATAACAGCTTTGAAACATTAACACTAAGGGCCAATAGTGTCATCTCCAAACAGGATAGCTAATTTTTAAAGACATGAATAAATACGGGAAGTAATTTCACTGAACTCTATATAGAATGCATTAATATATTATATATATATTTTTTAAGTACTTGAAACATCGAAATGCTGAACCTTCAAGAAGCACCACGTAGTAATGCAGACTGATTGACTTTACCGACATATGCATACGTGTGGACATCTGCCCATCAAGATTTCAATGCAAATTCAAGGCCTTTTGTGTGTGTGTGTGTGTGTGTGTGTAAAAATATCAGTGAAACATCTCTCACATTGTAACTGAGGCTTGAGAGACAAATCAGTGTTGAAGAAATGTCCATCAGGTATGTTCTGCATTAAAGGGAACACAGTTGTCCCCAGGCTCTTTGCAGTTTTAATTCCATCATAAATTCCAATTTTACATTAAGCCATAACTTTTTTGCAGCTTTTTTTGTTGGTTTTTTTTTAGTAATAAATATTTATTCTCAGTAAAAGGAAATATATATCTATACAGGAGTTTGCTTTTATGAAAGTTTAAAACATAGTTTATTGTATTAATGTTTTACAGAATAAGAAAAAGTTAAAGAAAACTGCTGACACTGCTCTGAAAAAAAAACCAACAAACCAAACAGCAAACATAAGACCATCCTGTATAAAAATTTAACAACTGAAACAACTTTAGTGTTGTCTCCTTGAAAGTGGTGCTTTCTGATTTTTTTTCCTGATCATTTCACTGCTCCTTTTTTTTTTTTTTTTTTTTTTTGTGCCCTTCAGGACCTAAATAACTAAATTTTCAGGTTTTTGCAGATCCCCTTTTTAGAATGGCATCAACCACAGTGTTCCGCACCTAATCTTAATTAAACTGATTTTGAAGCGGTTGCACACAATGCACTAGCAAACTTCTGATAAATACTACTTTAAATATTTTGCATTGTAGCTTGTCAAATTCTTAATCAAATGTGTTGTTGTGCAACTTCTCATAAGTGCAAAAAGATGAATTTCCTCTTTTTTAAACTTATCTTCAGCCATAAGGAAAAATATAAACCTGTTCATTTAAAGGCACAGAATATTTCAGGTGAAAGGCAGGAAATTAAAATCATAAATAAAGTATTGTGAGTCATATAAATGTGGTAGAGCCATGCTGCCCTAAGATCCTTAATAGTTTTGTTACTCTCCAGGTGGCATATCTGTCTCTGTCTTAGCACTGTTTTACCATGTAAGTTTTGAGAAAACTGGACATTATAACGTATCAGTGATAGCAGTTTTGCTGTGAGATTCTGTATCTTTTTAATCTTCATTATCAACAAAATTTAAGGTGTAGATTTAATTTTTGTCTTTATTATCTAAGCTATAACAACTCCATAAATATAATACTATGAATCTAAAAATACAGCAACTAATTGCAAGATACAGAAAATTGTATGCAGAACATGGGAAAATAGGAGTAGATCAAACCTAACTTTAGGTTCTGCACATTTCATCTGTTCACTGCTACATATTTAAAGAAAAAAAGCTTAATTTGTGACTTTTGACTCCCAGTAATGTCATACATGTGTTTATATAGATTTTGTCTCTTCTTGGGATAGAATAGTTGTAACAAATTTTATACTTAGATTTTGTTCATGTCTAGGGGTAAACCCCCCTTTCTTTTTTAATTGATTTATTTAATTGATGAACAGGGCTTTAACTCTGGAGATTTTGATTGAGATAAAATGTGACACCTTTTCCCACATCCTTTCATCAGGCTAATATTAAATGTATGAGCATGAATCAGCATTTGGGTATTTGGGAGATCTGTGAAGACAAAACAGTAGGATACAGTCCTCCAGCTGTTGCTTCCTGTTACAGAAGGCAGAGTCATCATCACTCATCAAGCTACATTAGAAAAAAAAAATAATTCTTTCTTGTTTGCTTAGACCCAGTGGTTATTCAAAGTGCTAAAGGCACAAAATTTGGGGTACAAAATTTCCTGGTTCTATTGTTTCATAACAGCTTTATTTTCTGAAATTTTGATTTTTATGTGTGATATTTAGAAATCTTAATTTGTTTATATGAAAACACTGATTGATCAAAAGCTGACAAAACTCTTCTAGATATTATAGAAATATCAATTATTATCATGCAAATATGAAGGGGTTTTTTTGTTTGTTTGTTTTGGTTTAGGGATGTTTGGTTTTTTTTAATTTTCAAAAATCCTCCAGCAGATATAATCATAATTAAACCACAGTGCCTGATGATCCTGATCCCAGATAATTCAGTTTTCAGTAAGCCCCATTGATTCTCCATCTTCTGAAGTAAGCTAAGGACATTTAGCTATATTTTTATCTTCTGTATTTGAAGCAGTTTCAAATTAAAGTATGTCTTGTTTTCCTCAGTAAGATTTATCCATACCTACTATGACTACAAAGTATTATCTGCCAAATTATTTAGGAAAGATTAAGACAGAAGTTGTTTAAAAAAGTAGAATTCTCAAGTCAAAAAAAGGAGTGGAAAAATGGAAAAGGTCACTATCACTCTTTAAGATAGCGTATGTTCTCTACAATGTAATTTTCTAGTTATTTATGTTGCCTAATAGGATTTTTTTTCCACAGTCTAATGACATACAACTTCTTAGAGGAGCCTGGGGCTCTTTCTCCACCCCTGAGGTTCAATACATTTCTGTCTGTTTTGTTTGTATCTACTGTGTTCAGTGATGCCCCGTGGACTATCCTGCATAACTGGTGGTCATTAATTGAAGAGTCCATTAAGGCATACCAGCAGGGTAATAAGGTTATGTGATGAACAAATATAAGCACATTAGAAAATATAAGTTTTATTACACTGAAATAATCTCTTTTAAATAAAGCTGTTGAATTTTATCCTTTAGCTACCTAAAGTCTAATTTGAATTTACAGTGAAAGATGGTATTTTGTTCTGAAGGTTGATTACTTTCCATAGAATGTTCTTATTATCACTAAATAGAGCTATTTTCTTATTCTTAAAGAAAAGTGCTTTTTATTTGGAAAAAGTTTTCTTTATTTCAAAACATTTAAAGATAAAAACAATTGCTTGAGTAGGTCTTGTAGTGATAGGTGGACAAAAACATGCCAATAATTTTTTATAGATCTTTTAAAATGAACACTAAAAAAAAGTAAAAAAGAATTAGAATCCAGCTGTAAAGAAGATTATGCCACTTTTCTATCAGGGTTTTTAAGTCTTTAAAGTTTGCTGGTTTTGATCAAACACAATAAAAATGTTAAACTCATTTTGTTATCAGTGAAAAAATGACATAAACAGAAATTGTTATTAGTACTTCCTCAGTCCAAGATTCTCATTTATTTATATGCATGTAAACCAGAGTTTCAAATAAACATGTACATGTTGTATCATAATTTACATAGAACAGAGGAGTAATGTGGCTTTGCAAATAATCTGCAGGCAAGATGCCAGTTTGTGGGACACTTACATGAGCCCTTGTCTGTCACCTGACCTTGGAGGGCAAGCTTCCTATCTATAGGAGTCTCTTTTTGATGATTCTGTCTAAACTATAAAGCTGCAGTAAATATTGTCTCTAATACAACAGTTCAGCCTCTCCTTTTGGCTCCAGTTTCAAACAAAAACATCTATTGCATTCAATGAAGAATGCAACCTTTGGCACAATACAGTGAATCTGGATGTCTCCCAGATCAGTCTGTTGATCCTAGAAGGTAATAACTCTGAAAAAAGAGTTGAAGGATATAGTAATTAAACTACTTAAACGTTGATCTCACCACAGAGCTGTACATAAAAATGTTAAGAAGTGATCTTCAGATTATCTTGAAATACCTAGTAGTGATGAAGCATATAGTTTATAGATATTTATTAAGGGGAGACAAAGGTCAGATGATGGGATTTACTCCTTTTTAGCACTTTAATTTTACATATATTTGTTATAAAAAATGAAATAAAGCATTATTTATGTTTAGGGAAATAAAAGGTTTACTACTATAGTAGTACTCAAAATCTGTGTATTGCGTTCAAGTGACAAGTGACTCAATGACTCTCATAAAACAAGTTTCTTATTGTAATAGCAAATTATTACCACTTTAAAAACTTTATATGCTTGCCTTCAATGACTTCTGTAATGTATATTTCTCAAACTATAGAGCTTTTCTTAAGAAAATTAAGGGAAAAGTATCAACTTAATTCTGTAAATATTAAATTACAACTGCCATTAGGTGAAGTCCATAATAACAGCAAAATATTTGAGGGAAAGAATGGAGAAGATGAAATAGAGGTACAATATTGTATTTAATGACAAAGAGCCAGAGCATTAACCATTTTGAAATAGCTGATCTTTTAGTGTAGTAAATTTACCTTTATTGCTCATACTCATAATCTTTGAAAAGATAGGAAAGTGATTAATTGCACTGGTTGTAACACCTTAGTTCTGAAGCCTATAAGCTTTTGTTCAGGATTACCTGGGACAACTGTTTTTGTTGAAGCAATAATCCAAGAATTAAAACAAGAGTCCAAGCTCATGTTTCAGTGTTAAAATAAAAAGGATTTTAGTGCTAAACCAGAATGCTTGTAAGACTTGATGCTGTATGGTAATTATTTAGATTTTAGCCAAATGCAGGAGTCACCATGCAGTTTTTCCAAGCAGATGGAGATAAAATAATAATTTAATCTACAAGATGTGAAGACAGCTTCCTGGAATGTGTCCACTGTTGAATCGCCATCAAACACTCCTGAAGTGCAGAAATAGGATTTGTCAAGGAATTATCAGCCTAAAGCAGCAATAAATCTTAATGTTGTCTGCATAACAATGATATTTAAAGCCAATCAATGTAACCACAGCTAGAAATAAAATTTCTTAGATGTAAAACTTTAAGGTGGATGTTAGAAGGAATTCACATAAATACCATTAGTTATAATAAGCAGGATTTGTGCGCTTGTCTCCTGTGCTTTGTACACCAGGCTAAATTGTTTTGTAGTACATAGAGATTTGTAGAACGCAGATGTACCAACAGTTTCAGACCTACTGTGCAGGCACAGATGATATTTACAGGAAACTAATTACAGTCTGGGCCTAGTCTATCTCTGCAATACAGATAATAAACGCAGGGTGTATCCTTCACACCTGAAATTTTTGCACTCGCTTGACATAACATATGTAGTGAGTTCAACACATCTGTGCAGTCATTTTAGACCATGTGTGATGGTCACTCATCCTGAAATTTTATAGGTTTACTGGAGAATAACTGGACCCAGCATGGGTCCACCACAGGCCTTCCAGAAGCCTACACCAGCTTGGGCGCCCATGGGCTGCAGCTTCCTTCAAGGAGTCTTTACCTCCTTCTACATGGGGATCTCCAACGGCTGCAGTCTGGATCACAGTATCACAGTATCACAGTATGTTAGAGATTGGAAGGGACCTCAAAAGATCATCTAGTCCAATCCCCCTGCCGGAGCAGGAACACCTAGATAAGATTACACAGGAACGTGTCCAGGTGGGCTTTAATGTCTCCAAAGAAGGAGATTCCACAACCTCCCTGGGCAGCCTGTTCCAGTGTTCCGTCACCCTCACTGACAAGAAGTTTCTTCTCAGGTTTAAGTGGAACCTCTTGTGTTCCAATTTATACCCATTTCCCCTTGTCCTTTCATTGTTTGCCACTGAGAAGAGCCTGGCTCCATCCTTGTGACACTCCCCCTTTATATATTTATATACACTAATAAGGTCACCCCTCAATCTCCTCTTCTCCAAACTATAGAGACCCAGCTCCCTCAGCCTCTCCTCATAGGGGAGATGCTCCACTCCCTTAATCATCTTAGTTGCCCTGCGCTGGACTCTCTCCAGCAGGTCCTTGTCCTTCTTAAACTGAGGGGCCCAGAACTGGACACAATATTCCAGATGAGGTCTCACCAGGGCTGAGTAGAGGGGAAGGAGAACCTCTCTCGACCTACTAACCACCCCCCTTCTAATACACCCCAGGATGCCATTGGCCTTCTTGGCCACAAGGGCACAGTGTCGGCTCATGGTCATCCTGTCGTCCACTAGGACCCCCAGGTCCCTCTCCCCTACACTGCTCTCTAACAGGTCGTTCCCCAATCTATACTGGAACCTGGGGTTGTTCCTGCCCAGATGCAGGACTCTACACTTTCCCTTGTTATATTTCATCAAGTTATTCCCCGCCCAACTCTCCAGCCTGTCCAGGTCTCTCTGGATGGCAGCACAGCCTTCTGGCGTGTCGGCCACCCCTCCCAGCTTAGTGTCATCAGCAAACTTGCTGATAGTACACTCAATTCCCTCATCTAAATCGTTGATGAATATATTAAATAATACTGGTCCCAGTACCGACCCTTGAGGCACTCCACTAGATACAGGCCTCCAACTAGACTCCGCCCCATAGACTACAACTCTCTGGCTTCTCTCCTTCAGCCAGTTCACAGTCCACCTCACTACCCGATCATCCAGACCACACTTCCTCAATTTAGCCGCAAGGATGCTGTGGGAGACCGTGTCAAACGCTTTGCTGAAGTCAAGGTAGACCACATCCACCGCTCTGCCATCATCCATCCACCATGTTATTTCCTCATAAAAGGCTACGAGATTGGTCAAGCATGACTTCCCCTTGGTGAAGCCATGTTGACTGCCCCTCATAACCCTCTTATCCTTGATATGCCTTAAGATGGCACCAAGGATAAGGTGTTCCATCACTTTCCCAGGAATGGAGGTGAGGCTAACCGGTCTATAGTTACCCGGGTCCTCCTTCTTGCCCTTTTTGAAGACAGGAGTGACATTTGCTTTCCTCCAGTCCTCAGGCACCTCTCCCGTTTCCCAAGACTTGGTAAAGATGATGGAGAGCAGTCTAGCAATGACCTCCGCCAGTTCCCTCAGCACCCATGGGTGCATCCCATCTGGACCCATGGATTTATGGATATCCAGATTGCTCAGCTGGTCTCTAACCCATTCCTCATCGACTAAGGCAAACCGCTCCGTTGACCTGTCTTCATGTGAGGTCTCAGGGGTACAGGGCTCTTCAGGACTGCCTCCGGCAGAGTAGACAGAGACAAAGAAGTCATTCAGTAACTCTGCCATCTCTGTACCTTCTGTCACCAGGGCACCCATCCTGTTCATCAGCGGGCCTACATTGCCTCTGGTGTTAGTTTTACCTGCCATGTATTTGAAAAAGCTCTTTCTGCTGTCCTTGACCCCTCTCGCCATCTTTAATTCCAAGGAGGCCTTAGTCATCCTAGCTGCCTTCCTACATCCTCTAGCAGCAGCCTTATATTCTTCCCAAGTGGCCAGCCCTTCCTTCCATGACCTGTAAACTCTCCTCTTCCACTTGAGCATACCGAGCAATTCCCTATTTAGCCACGCAGGTCTCCTGACCCTCTTCCTTGACTTCCTACGTGTCGGGATGCTCCGATCTTGAGCTCGGAAAAAGCAGTCCTGGAACGTCAACCAACTATCTTGGGCCCCTTTACCTTCAAGCAGCCTAGCCCACGGGATTTCCCCTAGCAATCGCTTGAAGAGGCCAAAGTTTGCCCTGCTAAAGTCCAGGGTTGCGATTCTACTTGCTATTCTCTATATCTGCTCTAGCATGGTCCTCTATGGGCTGCACAGGATCAACCTATATTACTGTGGTCTTCACCATGGGCTGCAGGGCTGCAGAGTAATCTCTTCTCTGGCACCTGGAGCAACTCCTCCCCTCCTTCTTCAGTGACCTTGGTGTCTGCAGGGATGTTTCTCATATTCTCACTCCTGTCTCTCCTCACACTTACTATTGTGCAGCATTTTTTACTCTTTCTTAAATAAATTATTTAAGCACTATTAACATCACTGATGCGCTCAGCTTTGCCAATGGTAAGTCTATCTTGGAGCTGACTAGAGCTGGCTCTGTAGAACATGGGGGCACCTTCTAGTGTCTTCTCACAGTAGCCACCCATACACCGCACCCCTCCCACCAAGACTTAAAAAACTTGCCATGTAAATCCAATACACATTGCTAATTAATTTCTTTGCTCCAGAAAGCTGAACATTTAAGTAGGTAAATAGGATAAAGAAGGTGAGTTAGAAAATGATTTTTCCACATTTAATGATAGGCATGAGAGGGAGAGTTATAGCCTCTCTTAGCAGAGCGTCATAAAGAGAACAGGAGCTGTTGGTCTTCCTATGGCAACAAATAACAGCATTTTCTGCTTTCTTTCTCTTATCAGACAACTACATGGAATATTGTCCCTTCACTAGAGTCAAATGGTTTTATGGATTAAGTTGAGAAGTGGACGGAACTTCAATAACAAATCATTTCCAAACCGTATTTTCTCTTTTTTATTATCATGTGGCATACACTTGATTGACAGCATCCATCTTAACACAAGTATGTTCCCAGAGTTTTTGTGCTGTTCTTAGTACAATTCATACACACAACCTCTAAAGAATGAGACAAGGTGAGGACAGAATTCTTATTTGATTTCTTATTTTATTGAGCAGCTTTAATGCCGTAACTGTAAGCTTTGCACTGGGATCACTCACAGTCTTGCCTGTCAAACATATTCAAGTGTAAATAATACACATCTTGCTTGCTCCAGTATTAGGTGTTAATTCACTTCACTGCTATGTTCTAAGCCTAACAACTATGATAATATTATTTTTTTTTTCTTTTAAGGAGTACTTGCTACCTTGCTATTACTAACTTAAAGTTATTAAAATTTAGCTATTATGAATATTATTTAGTATCGTTATGCAACGTACAAATACATATATTTGTTCAGAGTGGTCTATAAACAAATCGTTATAGAAAATTAAATCTCAGTAGAAACAGAGTAGAAACATTTAAAATTAAATTTAAAAAAAATAAAGTTTGTTTATGTGTGTCACAGCCTAAAAGGTTACCCAGCCTGCTGGTGATAAGGATCATGACTGTGGGTTCATAGTATTCCATAAGACACAAGGACAAAGAAGCTTTATCCTCTAAATGTTTCCAGTTAATAAGAGTTTATCACAGTAAAAAAAAAAAAAAGGAAAAAGCCACCCAAAAAACCAAACACCAGTAGCAAGTCTACCTATGGCTACTAAAGCAAACATATATACATTCACTTACTGCAAATTATTATCATCATTCAATACTATGGCAGTAATTAATAATAGCAGGAATAAATAATAACAACAACAAATAGATATAATATTACAGGTTACTACAAAATTTGCTAATAAAGCAATTTATCAATAATATAACAACAGATATACATATGATTATTTATATGAACATCTACAATGCCAAGTGCATTAAACAGATCGCAGATGGGGCCAAACTATTCCAGAGGAGACCTAACTGTCCCAGAAGTGTGAAGAATACCTGAATCAACTACAGAGTTAGTCCCAGAGGAGAACCAATGCACATAATGAAGTTTGAAGCCAGCCAGGTGTCCTCAACAAAGGTTCAAGATCTTGTAGAAAGTTCACGCAGACTTTTAGGAAAGAGGAAAGTATGTGTGGCACAGAAAGCTCTCAGAGGGAGAAGTTCCACTTTGGATAAAAATTAAATAATTTTTATATCATAGAGCCATAAGAGGGAATGCTTACAGTTGGAAGGGGCCCTAAAGATCATGCAGTTCCAATCCCTCCTGCCGTGGGCAGTGACACCTTCCACTAGACCAGGGTGCTCAAAGCCCCATTCCACCTGGCCTTGTACACTTTTAAGGAGTATCCTTGTCAGTATTTTTCCTTTATAACCGAGTATAACCAAGTCCTCTTTATGGCTGCTTACATCAACATGAAATAAAATAAAATTAAAAAACAGGAAAAAAAAGAAAAAAAAACCCAAAAGTCACGTAAGCATATAGCGATTTATGTAGCCTTTCTTGTACTGAACCAAGAACTTCACTGAAATCCTTCTGTTCTTGCATTTATCTGTTACTTATCGAAATAAATAGTGCTAATAGAAACTTCATTCTGCCTTTGGCTTTAAGATATGATATGGCCTTTTTCCAGATGGTCAGAGATCTTCTTCATTTTACGTAGTACAACAGCCCAGGCAACATGTTTTCCAGAATGGGCAGAAGAATCTTCCCATTTACAATCAGTTTAAATTCTAATTTTAAATAATTAGATGATGGTAAATGCTATTTTACATCACTGATCCCCAAAAGACATCATAAACAAACGCAAAATATCCCTAAAGCTAATCCAATATGGACTAAGGCAAATACATTCAAGCTAGTGAATGAATTGAGAACCTCCTTAAAACAATGATCTGTTTCTATAACTTACAAGGGATTTTTTCTATTAGAGTCTCATAAGTGAGAAAACAGAGATGCGACTGTGATTATCAGTAGAAAACCTGAAAATACAATGAAGGCTTTCAGTCATTATACAACATAAAAAGTGGGTATCTAGTAGCAACTTTCCAATTATTAAAATTATAAAATTTGTAAAAGTTATAAAATATCCCAACTGATAAAAAGATATAAGGACAAAATGCCTAGGTCAACTATCCAGCCTTTCTTGAACAGTTTTTTTCACAATATGTCGAGAAAAGATGAGGTATCATGTTTTCCTTTTTTAAATCTATTTAGTCTCATGATATTGATAAAGCATTTAAAATAGAAGTCCTTAAATATTCATATTAAAACACCCTAACTTCATAATATCAATCAAAAATATAAATGTTTTCAGAAGATGAAATGAGTTGCCTTTCAGAGACTACCATAAACAATTTAATCTTACATAAAACTAATCTCACTGGATTCACCTTTTTTTCCCATAATTAAGATGTTCCAAGTCTTAGACCAATTATCATATAGTAGATATTTTTAAGTTATCATTTAACATTTAATCCCTTGCACATTTTTAGATCATATTCAGCTGAGATTAAATAGTATAGAGCACTGTTATATATTTAACACATCACTTAACACACTTTCACAAAGAGAAAGTTCACGTGAAAGAAAATTTTTTGACAAGTTCCTTAGCCCTGTTCAAATACAAAAATAAATATACACCTGTGATAAAATACACTCTTCCATCTGCTTACTCTTCTACCAATCATAATGAAATGACTACAAATTCAGACAGGATTTTGAAAGAAAAAAAAAATCCTAATTTCTTTAACATTTCTGTAGATTTTTACTTTAGCACTGAGTGAAAGTTAAATATGTTTAAGAAACATGTTAGCTTAAGACTAAAGGAGAACAGCTGAGGAAATTTAGTGATGCTTCTTAGTTCATGCTATTTCTAATTCTATTGTTTTCACTATATTTTCACTATAAGCCAAATTTCCATAACAAGCTATTTTACTATTTTGACTATAAGATAAACAAGAACTTTCAGCAGGAGAAGATTCTATAAAAGCAGAATGAAAAACATTGAACTCAAAGTGATTTGCAGCTGTAAATTAATCTCGATTTAGAAAACCAAACATGCAAGGTTAGCTCAGAGGAAGTGCACATCCATGCAAGCTTTTGAAAAGTTTATTACTTACTTAAAATATTTTAACTGCATATTCCAGGCATCCTTGATAAAAATGAAGCTGTGCAACAGAGTAATATACCTTAACTCTATATTCAGCATTTAAGATGTGTAAAGTCAAAAAACAATGCTTTATTGACAAGCATTCTGTGATCTAAATTTAGCGCCTAACAGATTTTCAAATTAACTAGATGAATTGTATAAAACAAGTGATCTCATACTGTTAATCTTATGATAGATGTGTTTAATCCATTTTAGATATGAAAATTAGATATGAAAAGGTCATAGAAATGCTTAAAAATAGCATAATCAGTTAATTAAGTCAAATATTTCAGGTCATCATTGAGTGATTAAAATTCATGCTAGTGACACCTGATTAAAATAAATATTTTTTGATCTCTACATAATTGCCTGTTATGGTAAAACAGCTAGCTCAGTGCACGAGAAGAGGGCTGTGGATATGATCTGCCTTGATTTTAGGCATTTGATCTGGTCTCTCACAGAGTTTCCTTGCTAATGAACTGATAATATATGGACTGGGCATATGAATATCAAATTTGTTGGAAAAACTGACTAAACTGCTGATCTCAAAGGGCAATGGTAGTTAGTGGCTCAAATTAGACAAGTGGGGTTCCTTGGAGTCTGTTAAATATTTTTGAATACTGTTAAATATCTTTATAACCAATCTGGACAAGAAGATTAAAAGCACACTCACTAAGTCTGTGCATGGCAGTTGGGAAGAGAAGTAGATAAGGCTGGAGAGAAGAGTGATCTCAGCAGGCTGGAAGATAGATCAGTGAGAACTGCATAAAGCTTAACAAAAATAAATGGGAAATCCTGCACCTGGGACAGTATTATTAGAAAGTCTGTGACTATAAGCTAGGAACTGGTGGCTGAGAAGCAGCTATGACGAAAAGGCCACAGGATTCCTGGGAGTCAATAAGCTCAACATGAGCCATCAGCATGCCCTGGCAGCAAGGAAGGGCAACAGCTTCCAGGTGTCCATCAGAAAGAGTGCACCATCAAACTGTAGGATATGATTAATCCACAGTACTCAGAACATGGTAGGTGAAGCCTGGAAAATGAATTGTTGTGATCCTCCTAGTTTAAGGGAGACATTGATCAAACCACAGGAATTAACACAGGACTACTAAGATGATGATATGGTTTGGGAACTTCACTTATGAAGAAAATTGAAGGAATTGGGTCTGTTCAGTGTTGAAAACAGAAAAGTTGGGACTAATGCAGGTGGGAGAGGGATGGAGGGTGTGGACCCATATTCCAATCATATACTCAGTACGTAAAAAAGGACATGGATGAATATCTTTACAAGGATGCAGAGTGACAGGACAAAAAGGGATGGGCAAAAGTTGTAAGTGCTTAGCTGTGAGAACAAATAACCATTGGCATATGTTGCTTGGAGAAGTGATGGAACCCCTCTCATCAGAAACATACCAGACTTGTCCTGACAAGACACTAGAATAGGGACCTAGAAAACCTAAGCTTTTCCACTTGTAGAAGGAAAAATAATTTGTGAAACACCTTGGAGGATGTTGATAGATATATTTAATAGTTTATTGTAGCTTAAAATTCACAAAATATGTTTAATACTTGAAATATTATGAGGAAAAAATATATATTTCCATTAATATATCCCCCAGTGTCTTATAAAAAGGTCATTTTAACTTAAAAAAAAGAAAAAGAACCACCAGTCTGTTCTGTTTGTCACATAAATTTTATGACAGTTACATTAAGTTTTTCCTCATGAATAAGAAGTTTCTTGTCCTTCTCTATACACATATATGATTATTTGTCTGTCTGTCTGTCTCTCTCTCTCTCTCTCTCTCTCTCTCTCTCTCTCCATGATACAGGAATGATACACTATTTTCAAAACTGTCACAATTTTTTATACATTTGTATGTTATAAGTATTTACTTTTCCACTGAGATTTTATACTATCTATTAATAACATGCATCATAAATACTAGTTTCAGAACACTGTTTCTAAGCTCTCTTATTTGTGCTTACCTTTTGGTCTTTTTCCTGCATATCACAAGTTTTGCCACCACCCAAAAAATAAACAAAAGCTCCAAAACAAACAAACAAGCAAGCAAACACACACACACACAAAAAAAACAAAACACAAGAAAACAAGGAAGTATTCAAAATTAAATATTCCCTGTTGTCTTTCAGAAGCAGAATTTCCCCCTTCAGATTATTCTTCCACTCATATAATTGAATTCTAGGGAAGGGCATGATCTTAAAATACTGAGAACACAATTCTAAATAGTAGGGGCAAATATGGTTCAGTTAGTCCTAAGTATTCAGCCACTTTCCCTATTTTAATTCAATTGGTTTTCACACACTCTGGTCCTTGACTGTGACTACCAACAGCCCCATGCAACCTTAATATGAATGACTAAGTGCCTTGATGCAGGCATGTTGCTAGTTCTGAGAAAGAGGTACTTACATGGTTTTTACTAGAAACATCTGTAGATATTATAGTGATTCAGTTTTATTTGGCTTTTATCATGTTGTACTTCCTCTAAGTAAACACAACAATATTATTTCATCCTCTCCACAAACACTTTTGGAAAGCTCTTCCTCCCTCTATATTTTCAAAGAGACAGTACATTATATTTTACCATGAAACATAAGGTGAGAAATGTTTTTAATTTTTCTTTTTTTTTTTTTCCTACGTCATGTAGTAGCTTCTCCTCCCTAAACTCACTATCTGTACAATGCAACTTAAGTCAGTGGGCTAAACACCAGCACTGGAGAAGCAGACACTAACTGGGATACCTAAGAGCATCTTATCAGGGCTGACAAAAAAGGGTTTTACACAAAACACACTTTTATGGATGGCAGAGGAGGAAAAATCCAACGGGCTATCTTTGGACAAGCCTATATAGTGGCAGAGAGATATGTTTATGCAAGTCAGTGCCCTCCTTGTTGTTACTTTTCACTGAAATAAAAAGTTAAATGTGGACTTTATCCTACACATTATATGTAAATTTTATACCTTCACGGGAAAAAAAAACAAACCCCAAAAGAACCCCAAAAACCAAAAAAACCCCGAAGATCTAAGCATGTAGTCAGGATGCTTTTTATTTATGTGTAAATTTATAAATAGTTAAAACTTGTTAGGTTTTTTTTTTTACGCAAGCTCAAGAAAGACTATATGAAAGTGAAATTTCATTCTTCTCTAAGATTTCATACATGTACTTCTCACCTACATCAAGAGTCAATAGCCTGAAATCAGTGAAAAATTTTAGAAGTGACAATAAAGGAGCGTAACTTGTAGGTTCAAAAACATTTTTAAGGGAGATGAAATATATATCTTGGTTTTTTTTTACTCTAAGCCTTGAATTTGAAGATATTGTCTTGTTTAATTCCAGTTACTTTCACAGATCTACATATGTCATATGTCTTTATTTGGGTTCTATGACACAATCTAAAGTTCACTGGAACAAAAGTGTGCCTTTAATTCTATTGAGATAGCAAATGCTGCAGAAAAAAAAAAGAGTTTATGTTTGTTTTAGAGTCTTGCACATTATTTTTTTTCTGTAATTCACAATTAGATGCAAAGTAAAATATCTTTTCCATCTATCTATATTGGTATTTCACTTGACATGTATTTACTTCAAAATGGAGACTGACTTCATGTGCGTTTTTTTTTTTCTCACAAAGTTCTTTGCATGCACCTCTATTCTTCCTCTAGATGAAAGTAGAGATTTCTAGTTGCTCTAGAAAGTCTTGAAAGTCACATTTTTACATCTGTAGAATGTATTAATCTTATGAACGTCATAACCAGTTCTTGTCTGTTCTCTTTATCTGGCCAACACATTCTCTATATTTAAACACTTCAACAAACATCAATAAAAATATTTCTAGTATATCAGCACTAGGCCTAAACATACCTGCGTTGAGACACACGGAATAAATCAGAATAACTCTGATCTCGGAGATCACTGGAAGCCTTTTTTCTTTAACGTCAGGCAACCTACTTATCAGAAATTTGTCTAGATAGCAAATATCTTTGCAATCAGGCATTTTGCCTGCGTTCCTTGTACAACTGACTCTTCAGTTCTTCTTACTGTTTTGCTACATAATATATGATTAAAAAACCAACAAGCCCAATACATGCACACACAAAGAAAAACAACACAAAACCCCACAAAAAAAAATGAAGGAGTACAATGTAGGATGGCCTACAACAGCAATCTCTGATTGTTGGTTCGGTGTGGATAGAACTTATCCATCATTGTACAGGTTCATTAGTAGACATCATTTTTTCACCCTAACAATGTGATTAGGGAAACAGGACCAATACCTAACCTTCTTTTAGATGAAAGAATTAGGTATTTATCTTGTTGGGAGACTGATGGATTGTACAGATTCTGACTTACACAGACTGCACATCAACACCTCAAACCTAAAATTTAAAACAAATATATATAGCCTAACATTTGCATGATCCTTATCCACTTGCTGACTAAAAAGTTCTGGATCATAGGATCATAGAATCATAGAATCATAGAATAGTTAGGGATGGAAAGGACCTTAAGATTATCTAGTTTCAACCCCCCAGCCCTAGGCAGGGACATCTCACACTAAACCAGGGCTGCTCTGAATCTCTTCTCTGCCCAATCTGTAGCTCTGCCACGGATTGCTCCAACCCAGGTGTAGGACCTTGCACTTGGCATGGTTAAACTTCATGAGGTTGGCATCAGCCCACCTCACAACCGTGTCAAAGTCCCTCTGGATAGCATTACTTCCCTCCAGCATATCAACCAAACCACACAGCTTGGTGTCATTGGCAAACTTGCTGAGGGCACACTCAATCCCACTGTCCATGTTACCAACAAAGATGTTGAACAAGACTGGTCCCAACACCGATCCCTGAGGGACACCACTTGTTACTGGTCTCCAGCCAGACATTGAACCATTGACCACAACTCTTTGCATGTGTCCATCCAGCCAGTTCGTTATCCACCAAGTTGTCTATCCATCAAATTGGTGTTTCTCCTATTCAGAGATGAGCACGTCATGTGGGACAGTGTCGAATGCTTTGTACAAGAAGTCCAGGTAGGTGACATCCATCAGTTCCATAGTCCCATCACAGAAGGCCACCAGGAAGGATTTCCCCTTAGAGAAACCATGCTGGCTGTCACCAAAGACCTTGCTGTTTTTCATGTGCCTTAACGTGCCTTCCGGGTGAATCTGCTTCAAGATTTTGCCAGGCACAGAGGTGAGACTGACTGGTCTGAATTCCCCGGGTAGAATCTGGTCACCTGATTGCCATGATTTTTCAAATATGATCGCCAGCAGCTTAGCAACTTCATTTGCCATCTCCTTCAGGACCCACAGACGGATTTCATCAGGTCCCATGGACTGTGTACATTCATGTTCTCAAGATTGTCTCGAGCCAGATCCTCTCCTACTGTTGGCCTAAGGTCGTCATTCTCACAGTCCCTGCGTCTGCCTTCCAAGGGTTGGGTGGTGTGGTCAGAGCCTTGCCAGTGAAGACAAAGAAACAAAGAGGCAAAGAAGTCATTAAGAGGTTCAGCCTTCTCCAAATCCAGGGTAGCCAGTTCTCCTGATAGTTTCCTGGGAGGGCCCACACTGTCCCTAGTCTGTCTTTTATTTGCAATGTACCTATAGAATCACTTCCTGTTATCCTTCACATCCCTAGCCAAGTTTAATTCTAACTGGGCCTTAGCTTTCCTAACCTGGTCCCTATTCCCTGGACAACATTCCTGTATTCTTTCCAGGCCGCTTGTGGATCCCAGTGGTGTGTGTGTTATTTATCTTCAAAATATTTCTATATATTCAAAACCCTAGACAGAATCTCTGTGTTAAAAACAGGAAAGAAAATCGTTTTAAACTTGGCAGCTTAATGACCCCAGTTTACAAATGCTCTTTCAGCTCTCCAAAATTTTTCTTTTAGCTAAGGTTTGTTTGTTTGTTTGTTTGCTTGTTTTCTCCAGCCTGCACTTAAATACAATACAAATTAAACAAAAAAAAAAAAAAAAGGAGAAGCTATTTCTTAAAGTTCAAAATTATTTCATGGTAAATATTCTAATGTGTTGTATATTTCTCACACTTTTTTGGATATGCATTGCATGATGAAGGGTTTTGTTCCTTGTGAACATTAAAAGTCTAAAACATCTGCTGGATAAGAAATATCATTTTAAAATATTTTTTATTTACAATACCCTTACTAAGCCAGGTTTCACATTTCACGCTTTGCTGGTTTTAAAGTTGGTTATTGCTCTATATTTCTTATCACTAGGGAACACGCTGAGAATTTCTGTCACTTATCTGACTTCAAGAACTTGTGCACTGGACTTGCGTAAGTTTTTCAAGGAAGATAACATGTCTTTGTTTCACGCCACCAGAGAGCACTGTTGGATCATTAAGATTTGGCTTTTTTTTCTTTCATTAGCTAAAGTAATAAGAACGAGGGAGACAAATAAAACTTTGCCAAGTATTCTTTCTTTCTTACCACATGACAAATGTCACCAGTACATAAGGCATAATAAATCAATTGGTCTTTTAGTGTTTATAGTTCTGCATTCTTTCAACATTTTTTTTCTTTTAAGGAAATGAAAAGACCAGTGTTCCCAAGGTTGCAATCAGTGATGCAGTTTGTACCATCACCTTTCATAGATTTTATTTTGCTCACCAGTCCAGTGGCATAGCTGTGAACTATATCATAAGACAACTGTGAAGATCATTTCTTGTCCCTCATTCAAGGAAACAGAAAAAAAACCCATCCCTTAATGCCTCAGAAAATGACATGTCAAGAAGTTGAGGACTGTGCTACCTTGCCACTGTGCCAGTCAACACACCCTGGCAGAAGCCATCAATTCATTCAAATTTACAGGTAATTAATGCAATAATTGTGTCAAAGGAAATTGCATTCAAATAGGAAAAAAAAAGTATACTGATGTACACACCAATTTATTTTAAATTCTCTTAATTTTGAAAGGAAGTTAAGCACCACTCTATGTAGGTGTTTAAATGAAGCTTTACACTAAATTGACTGCCCATAGGTTAGAGGGTTTTCTTGTAATTCAAATAATAACTATTACATGAACCACTAAAACTACCTAACCACATGGTAATTCAGAGTTTGGGGATTTAATATTTAGAGACATTTTAAGATACTGTTTTGGATTTTTCAAAGACAAGAGAAGCCAAGATTTTTTAAGGTCAACTCAAAATTTCCCCTTTAATTTTAGATGTCTACGTGCATTTTTATTTTGAAGAAAATGATGAAAAAAAATGGATAATTGAAATTAACTTACCTTGATGAACTAATTCTGAGATTTCTAGTGTAAGTATATATATAAAAAAACATACAAAAACTTCTAGAATATTATATCTGTTCTAGGGAAAAAAAAAGCCCTCTTGAAAAATACATCTTATCATTCTCTGACATGTAAACTTAATGGCATATTTGTTATACTGAGGAATATTTGGTGAGAATTCTATTCTTTTTATTACTAGGAGAAGACAGTTAATCTAAAATGAACAATAGCTATTTTTTTTATTCCACCTTTAATTCTATCGCATTTTTCCTAGTTTTTATTTTAATATAAGGAAATTATTCTGAAATTATGATGCAATGATTCAGTTTTAGCTACAATTTTCTCGTCACACTGACGCTTGCATATTGAAACGTATAGCTATTGGGTTTACTGATTATTTCTGAATTCTAGTAGTAGCACGAAACATCAAACAAATCCTTGGTTTTTTTTTATTTCCTCAGCATACCTTATACTCATAGTGAACTCTGAAATGGAATACAAATAAAACCACTTTTCAGTCTTTCTGAAGTCCTGGGTTAAGCAGTCTTTTACTTTTGATGCATCTGCAAAGTATGTGGTTTTCCTTCCAATCATTAGGGTAGATTTAGATTAGCTATAAATGAAGAAATTCTTTACTGTGAGAGTGGTGAGACACAAGAGCTAGTTGCCCAGAGAAGTTGCAGAGGCCTCATCCCTGGAAGCGTTCTAGGCCAGGTTGGATGGGGCTTTGAGGAACCTGGTCTAGTTTGGTGTGGCAGGGGGGATTAGGACCTGATGATCTTTAATGTCCCTTCCAACCCAAACCATTTTATGCTTCTGTGAATTTATGTTTCTGTGATTATAAAAATCTACCCTATAACTGGCTTTCTCATGTTAACCACAACTAGGATGATACACACTATACTGAAATTATCTAAGTGTCAATGCTGGCTCAGAAATAATGATAGAAAATACTTCTTTACATTATTTTAATTCTTGTCCTTCTCCTCCAGGCTTTACTCAGCTAAAATGTGCACTGGAATTTCTGCTTGGGTAAGGACTTCAAAATACATATATATTCAAATCCAAAACGGGACAAATGTGATAATCTTAACCTGTTTTCTTGATTATTACATTTATTCTGCTATAACATTTTTTTCATATCTATATCATACTTTATTTGTATGTAAAGTTTATTCTCATGATTTAAAAGCAAATAAAACTCAAAAAATATTAAAAAATATTGTCTGTAAATGCAACCTCAGTTACATAATTTTGTATAACTTCAGCAATAGTTTTACAAAGATATAATAGCAGGAACAAATAGGAACTTGGAACTGGGTGAAAGGAAAACAAAAAGGTTTTTTGGGGGGAAAGGTGTTTTTTTTCCCTTAACTAATCTGATCCTCTGATTTTTTGTTAACCACTTGTAGCTCCTCCACATAAGTGTATTACTTCATGATATTACGAAGAAGTTCTTAACTGTAAGGGTGGTGAGGCACTGGAATTGGTTGCCTAAGGAAATTGTGAATGCTCCATCCCTGCCAGTGTTCAAGGCCGGGTTGGACAGCGCCATGTCGACGCGGGAGTCACGAACAACGCAGAAACGATCAATGTGATTAGCGAATGCCAATTTATTACAAAGCTTTAACTCCTTATATACCATTTCTTACATGCACTTACAGTGATTTGGCATATTATGATTGGATACATGTCTTGAAGACCCTTAGCGACTAACACACAATTGGTTAAGCACAGGTGTGAGAACTTGACCTCGAAAGTTTGCCAACAGGCCACAGTTCTCATTAACTCAGTGAATTACAGCTTCTTCTTATCTTGCTTGCTTAAGCTTCCTCGGGTCTCTCATGGCCTTGCTGTATGTTTCAGGATTATTCAGTTTTTGCACCAATTATGCGTTCTCCTGTGAGAACACTGTCTCCACAGTGCCACTTGGTTTAGTGTGAGGTGTCCCTGCCCATGGCATGGGGGGGTTGGAACTTGATGGTCTTAAGGTCCTTTCCAACCCTAACTATTCTATTATTCTATGATTCTATAGTAGTAGAATATCAGGACTGGTTTTGTGATTTCAAGCAATTTATAGATAACTGAGAAATTTAGTCCAAAGTAATCACAACTGACAGGGTCTATATGTAATCCAGTTTCTAAAACATTTGCTGTAAATCAAAGATAAACAAAGTATCAAATTATCAATCAGAGACAGAAAGAGAAAAACAAGGAGAAAATTTTATTTGTGACTCAGGGACTAATTTGAATCTTGAAAAGCTTGTGTGCAGTCACTATGATACAAATTTCCAGGATGACCCTGAACTAATTATTTAGGGTCAGATTTTTGAAAGGATTTTATATAACAATAACAACAACAACTTGGAATTTTTTTAATTCAGAAGTTCAAAGGATTCTTCTTTCCATCTTCATTGTAATAGTGTAACCAGAGAGCTTGTAGTTAATAGGAATTTTGGTCCAAGATTGAAAGACAGCATTTTAATTTTGTGAGTTAAAAAAAAAAATTATTACATGTCTTCAAAGACCACACCCAACTGTGTTTAGTAGAACTTCACATCAATAGCTGTATTTTGTTTACAAAGCATAACCTCCTACAGTACAGCTCCCACAACTCTAAAGTCTAGGAAGCTATTATCACTACATGACAGTAGTCTTTACAATTACATCCTACTGCTATGAAGCTAATTCTAAAGACAGCTCACATCCTCTGACAAGATTTATTCAATTTGTTGAAGTAATGGGCTATGTTTTAAAAGAGTTCAAATCTAAGAACGAAGGATCTTCTGCCATAGGCTATTCTACCTTCTCCTTTTTACCATGTGTGATTAAAACATCTCTCATATTAGTAACTCAGGTTCTAATATCCTTTCCTAGTAATTAATGACTAGTTCCAATAAGGTCCCATGCCTGTGTTATAGTACTATGTGGGGTTGACAAGTTTCTCTTATAATAACTTCTTTTTTCATTCTGAAAATCCTTTTTCAATAATTGCATTGACTTGAAAATTTCCTCCACATTACTTGTGAAAATCAAGCATTAAAAAGAATCTTAATAAGTGCAAATCACATTTTAATCCAAAACCATTCTTAGTAAAGCTCTTTAATCAAAAAACCTTTTAAAATACTGGCAAGAAATAGGACTAGATTTATGAACTTATTCAAATGACATGAGAGCAAAAATAGGTCAGGGGTATGAGAAAATCCCACATTTCTTATGAATCCTTTTGTTTCCAACATTGTCTTTCACTTTGAAACTTTATATTCATTGGACACTTACAATTTTTTTAAATTAGTTTTTACTCTGTAAGTAACTTATATGCTCTAAGGTAAAGGCCATCATCCTGATTGCAAAATCTGTTACTTTTAAGAAATTATGAAGTCATTGCATTTTGAAAGAATAAGGGGATGTGTAATTTGCATTTGATGTAAAACTTAAACAGCCTGCCTAAGAAAGCAACCACACTGACCCTGTTCAGACATCAAAGCCTTTGCTGAAGTAATTTTTTGTGTCAATGTAAGTCCACAATCCTCTCTGAAACACTAAAACACACTAGCCGCTCCCTACTTGCCTCTTCTGCTTCTTTGCTTGCCACTTCTGTTTCTGCTAATAACTATGTAAGAAAAAGCTTGTCACCTTGGCCATTTTAGATATTTGTTAAATGAATTTGTATGGAAGGACAATGAATCATAAAGTGTAGAGAAGCATGGACGCACTGTGAATAGAAATTTTAAAGCATGCAAAACATTAAAAGATATTTCTAAATTTAATAAATGCAAGTATGCTAACAATCTTTTCTGTTCCTGCAGAAAGCAAATATTTATTATATAAATATGATTTATATACAGTAGTATTTTATCATAATTTTACACAGGGAATGATCTAGTTATGAAAATTCAGAACATTTCCTCACAACAAACAAACAAACAAACAAATGAACAAAAAAAACAACCAATCAACCAAACACAAAACAAAACAGTTCACTTTCTACAGGTACTCTAGCAGATCAATGAAACAGTTACATTCCTTAAACTTCTCTTTTAGGTTGGAAAGCTTTTGCCTGCTCCAAAATTTAAAACCATCAAATTCTTGTTCATTACTCCCTTTCCCAGTGCAATGCTCACATCTAAAAATTGTTATGAATCTCCTGTTAGATGCCGAGCAGTAAAGAAAAGCCTAAAGGAATATCAGTAACCTAAAGAAAAAATCTGCCTTCATGAAAGTAAAAATTCATCTTACAAATTAAAGTATATTAGCATGCATAGCTAAGTAGTTTATAAATTCAGTTCTATAATTGGTTGTGCACAAATTTGTTTTGACACCAGTTGGGGTCCACTGCAGAAATGTAGTACACAACTAGAACTAAGAATGTATCTCCAGTAACTCTTCATGGACTATATATGGAATCCATCTGTCATTAGTCCTAAACTTTTAACAAATTAGAAACTTGTTTCCTACTCCACATGGAATAGCTGTGATAGTAATTTATGTGAATTGTTGTACCCTAGTCACAGGATTAGTTCAAAGGGCCCTGGAAACTATGTTTTAAAAAACCTAGAGTTCAGACTAATAGAGTTATTATTTAAGTATATGAATAAAAAATACAATTTTAAATATCTCAGAAGCAATAATTTTCATTATTACCACTGATAACAACTGTAATTTTATTGTATCTCAGACTGGTCTACTGACAGTAGCTTAAAACTGTATAATTAAAATTGCCATATGAAAGTCCCTTATTTCCGAGTGAGAGATCTAACTACCAAATTATTATGATCATGGCACATCTTTCATCACTGCTCTGCATCTTCCCTGTTCTGGTGCTCCCATTAACTCCTCAAACATCTTCTGAAGAAAGAAAATAGGCTGGCTACTTAAACTTGAATCACAGTATAGCTCTCAGAGGCAAGTATTTACTCAGAAAAGGCAATTCTGAATATCTATGTAAGGATAAGATAACCCATCCAGGAAACTTTCAGGCTTATCCATTGTCTTATCCAATGATCCAGAAAACCCTGTAAGTACAAGTTAGGATTTTTATATTCTTATGGGGTTTTACATACAGAACAACCTCCTTAATACTGTGGAGAAAATGGAATATTCTGCAGCCAACAGAATCTTCTTATGGAATATAGAAAATATGGATTCAAACTCTGAAAACAAAGATGGAGACAAAGCATCAGGTAGCCAATACCAGCTTTTAACTTCTTGTGGAAAATCTTTGACATGTACTCTTTGAATGGCTGTGGGAGAAGCAAAGCCAGGGAGCTAACCAGATGCACCCAAATGTGTGATGTAAGAAACTTATTGCAGCCTTTAGATCTTATTTCTTTAAAATATTTTCTCCATCTTTTTGTTAGTACCAAAATCCACTGTATTATAAATCCTATTATAAACATTTTGGGTACCAACTACTGTGAATATCAGTGTTAGAAAGCTAGATCTCACCATTCATTGCAACTTACTCACCAGTATTTTGAATCCTTCTTCCAAGCCGAGAGTTTTGATAGCACAGCGTTGTGCTTTAGAATGCCAAAGTCATTACCTAGGTTCAGTACACAGTGTACAGTTGGATTTTGACCATGTAAAGACATTTCATCAGTGTTCTTGACAGAGATATTGCTAGAACAATAGTTAGTTCCCAGAACAGACATAACACTGAAACACTCTATTGGTGAGGTTTCTGTGGTTCAGATGGTTTTGTTGTTGGGTTTGGTTTCGTTTCTGTTTATCTTAATATATTTATAGTTACTGTACTATTGTTGCATTCTTATCCATCATCGCAAATAAAAAAAATAATTATTCAAAAATCCAATCTATGCCTTTAACCTGTTAGTTTGCACAGACTTGCATTGTACTATAGCTTGAAGCTTACATTTCCTGTAAGTCACATTACTGTTGTTACAAAGGCACTAAAATACAGTGGAATGTGAAAATTTTCTCTTTTTTTTTTTAATGAGGCACAACTTAACTAAAATGTCTGTAATCTGAGATAATTGACCAAAGCTTATTCTGCAGGTATAGTAAAAGGACAGAAATTATTTTTATATATCAAATTACATGGCAGAGATTGAATTTATTGCTATGCTGTAGTAAACAGAATCTCTGTATGTCTGTACATCTGAGCCTGTTTCGAGGGTACCGAAATCCACACAAATTGATTACCATTAGGCTAAAGCTTTTAAAAGGCAAAGTTACCACTGGTTTTCAGTAGTAACTGAATATTAATGTCTTTTTAGAATTTCATCTTTAAATGTACTAATCCTATACTATGCAAGCATTCATGCATATGGCAGAACTAATTTGTGACAGAAATTTGCTTTGCTCTTAAACTGTAGTGGATTGTAGTTTTTTTTATTTTAACTTTGAAAAAAAACCATGAAAAAAAACCCACATGCTTACACTTTTGAGACAAATTAAGTCACTATTTTCAGAGGTGCTATGGGCTATTTAAAATACATTGTCTCTCTGTAGAAATGCAAGTCATGCTACCAAAGCCTTTTGCACACGTGGATTCATCAACTGGTCAGATGGACTCCTTTACATTTGATAGGCACGTATCTAGGTTGTCTTGGTTCACATAGTTCAACAGATAAATCCTTGTAATGAGCAAATATGTATCTACTGGCAGATGATACATCTGTATGCATGACAGAATCCCCTTCCTCATAGGTATGGACACTGTAGGTATACACACAGTAACGTCTTTCTCAAAAGAAAATATGTCCTCTTTCCGATGCATGTAATAAAGAATAAGTTCTGAACAAGTTTATTAGTAGTTTGGTTATGAATAAATAGAGAAAACCAGTTGAAATCTCTTTTCCCTTAGTTCTTCAGAAAGCAGAGAGCACCATGAGTATACATTAGGAAGAAAATTCCTTTGTGTTAATTTTTAAATTTTGTGGTATTTTGGGTTTTGTTTGTTTGTTTGGGTTGTTTATTTTTTTAAATATACTAAATGAGTAAATAGCACATTTTAAACTGTGACAGAAGCTGTGCAAGGCAATCCCAAAGTCTTCTAAAAAAACCCAACCAACTTTTAAACTAATCATATGCAGTCCTGACCAAAAAACAACACATCACTAATAGCACAGTGTTGAATAGGAAGCTTTCTGGTCATTAGAGAATGCCAAACCCACCACAATTCTGATCTGTTTCAATTTGGTTTGAGCCTCTATTTCATTACAAAAACATAAAGAAGAAATAAGTTATTTTGCTTGTGATAAGTTGGTAGAGAATGCTGCTATGTACATGTGCAAAGCGTAGATGTATGAATAGCAATAAAAGTAGATTCAACAATTAGATTTGTAAACTAAAAATAAGTTTAAATTTCCAGAGGACAACTGCCTCTTTTGGGGATATTTCTGTATACATAAAAATGACTTAATGGCTTTAGCCAGACCTGAAAATACAAAAAAGTCTTTGATATTCTGTTCTGGGTCACCTTGTTTTCTGCATTTTTTTCTTGATCTCCACTGGCTTTACTAACATCTCAGTCTTGTTTTAAGCTTGCTGATTGCATTGAGTTGGTATTTGCAATGCAATAAGCTGGCACTAAGAAGGATTTTGATCTTTAATCTGGTTCAAAGGATTCTAAGCAGCTCTGATTGCAGCCATAGGCAATACATGTATTAAATGAGATTGAAGGACAAATTAAAATAAATAATGTTTGAGTAAACCACTTTTTCGTGGTTAAATGTATTTAACAATTTCATTATCCCCTGCAAAGCAGGTTTTAAAAAAATTAACAAGTGGTTTTCTTTTCTTTTTTTTTTTATGTAAGTATAATAAATCTGTTTCCACACAGAAAGACATTAAAGTTGTGTCTCTCCTCTATTTATTGCAATAGCTTCAAAGCTTTTGGTTAGAGAAAGAGGAGAAGTCAGAAATCTATAAGGCTTATCACTCTATTCATTGCCAAAAGTAAAGCATGGGAAATCAGTTCAGAGTTTCTTAACTATTAACTTCACTTATATAATGATGTTTTAGGTATTTTGACTATCAGTAGCTCCTGCAGCCAGACAATAACAGCTTTATATATTTTGCATTGCTCTAAGAAATAAAATCTAGTAATGAAGCACCTAGAACATGAAAGAACAATGAAAAGCAGGGTTATTTGATCCAGTTACTTTAGTAATCCTCTACCTGCCAATGTTTACATTCCTTAAAGTAAGATTTTTATGATGTGTTGTTAAGTTTGGAGAAAACTGAACTATATACTAAGTCTGAAACTGTTATAAGGGGAAATACTGAGAAGGAAAATACAGATGGTTAAAGAAATTTTACTACAAGAAGCAAATTCGTAGAATAACTAGGATTTGTTAGCAGATTGTTGGTTAGATAAGACAATATGATAGACTAAACCCTGTTTGGCCATAAGTCCAAGCAAACAAACAAAAATTATAGACATTGAAGCACGTTGGGACCTATTATTGTCTGTTCCTCAATTACTTCTCTGTATGTGAATATCTTTGCATAATTTAATGTCTATAAATATGAAATGTCAAAGCATCATATGAACAACTTGATGCTCTTCTAGAATTCAGGGGTAAAGTCCTGGCCATTTCTATATTATTACTAAAATCTCTGCTGATTTCAGCAAGATAAGTATTCAATCCATGTTGGACCAGGAATTATCCAATATGAAGGTAGCATTTCTCCAGATGCTGCTTTTCTGTCCCTTCTCTGTGCACTGTTATTTCACCCTGTATTTTTAGTCCAGGTCATTCTGTATGATAGGGCTCAGTGAATCTGTAGGATTCTTACGCATTGGTTTGGAGAAAAAGATCTAGCTTTAAAAGTTACTTTTTTTCTTTTTTTTTTACTGTGTGTATCAATTTTGACTCATCTTGGAGAAAAGTTTTGATGCTGTACTTAAAAACAGCTGGAGAAAGAGTTCATCTCCTCTGAAAAGAATTCCCAGGAGCATAAGAAATATTTAATATGGATTTATAGCTTGCTTCCCTCAATATGATTTAAAGCTGTATTTTGCAGCAGAATATTTGAATTAACAACCACACTGTACTCCAGTGCAGTAGGTGTTGAACAAGCCCTAAGAGAGCTGTAAAGTTAGAGTGCACTGACAAGAAGAAAACAGAGGCTTGGGAGAGAGATGCCCAGAGGATATGGCCTTTTAGTTAGGCTAGAGGAGACTACATAAGAAATAGATGTAAAACACTTCTGTTTCCTCTGAAGAATGGGAAATGTTGGCACAATGCCCCTAACTTACTTAAAGCAAAACAGCAGTTCTTCTTCAAGGAAAGATTAAAAAAATATATATATTTTTCATATGAATAACAACAAAAAAAAAAAAAGAAAACAAGGCAAAAGGAAATAAAATGGAGGGGAAAGGAAACATAACATATAGGAGACCAGTGCTTAATTCCCTGCAGTGTATCAGCCAGGTGAATAATATAGAATTGTATTACCATTGTGACCAAAATAACAGGTTATACCATAGCATAGAACTCCTTCAAATAGCTCTGAAGAAGGTAAAAGGCTATAACTGAGGTCCAAAGCTGGATGCAACATCTAACATGCTAACAAAATGTATCAAAACTATCAAGTTGTATCAGGATAATCCCCGATTAACATCAACAGTCCCATTCATAAGATTCTGAGAAAGGAAATCAGAGACCTTCACTAGATGCGTATAGACCATAGAGAATATTGTAAAATTAAATTAATGACGCAAGAGTTTTGCATTTGGTGCAGTTCTGCATGTTTTTAATCAAATACTATACCATTTTATGTGAACTACAGTATTTAATGACTGTCTTTTGGATCGTTCAAACCAATTTGATTTAGCAATAAAATGCAATAGGTCACCTGGACCTCCTTACTTAATCCAGAAAATATTTAGTGGTGTATTCAGGATTTTGCTTGACATTTGGAGAGCATACTAGAAGATTACTTGCTGGTAAATGCAGCTAATACTTCATCTTGTTTGATAGCATCTACATTATTTGATATCCTGTGACATCTTTGCATTATGAAGAAGCACCTTAAGCCACAGTGCATTTAATTAATAACAAGCAAGCAAACAAACAATTGCTTGTAGCTGGTCTTTTCATAATGCACCAAAATTTCATTTTGATTTATATTTCATTTTAATCTATTTTATTCTATTTAATTTTATTTCACTCTTCTCTTCTCTTCTCTTCTCTTCTCTTCTCTTCTCTTCTCTTCTCTTCTCTTCTATTTAATTTTATTTCACTCTTCTCTTCTCTTCTCTTCTCTTCTCTTCTCTTCTCTTCTCTTCTCTTCTCTTCTCTTCTCTTCTCTTCTCTTCTCTTCTCTTCTCTTCTCTTTCTCTTCTCTTCTCTTCTCTTCTCTTCTCTCCTCTCCTCTCCTCTCCTCTCCTCTCCTCTCCTCTCCTCTCCTCTCCTCTCCTCTCCTCTCCTCTCCTCTCCTCTCCTCTCCTCTCCCCTTCTCTCCCCTTCTCTCCCCTTCTCTCCTCTCCTCTCCTCTCCTCTCCTCTCCTCTCCTCTCCTCTCCTCTCCTCTCCTCTCCTCTCCTCTCCTCTCCTCTCCTCTCCTCTCCCTCTCCTCTCCTCTCCTCTCCTCTCCTCTCCTCTCCTCTCCTCTCCTCTCCTCTCCTCTCCTCTCCTCTCCTCTCCTCTCCTCTCCTCTCCTCTCCTCTCCTCTCCCTCTCCCCTCCCCTCCCCTCCCCTCCCCTCCCTCCCCCCTTCCCCTCCCTCCTTCCTCCTTCTCTTCTCTTGTCTGCTCCATTCCAGTCCAGTTCAGTCCAGTCCAGCCTATTCCGTTCACCAAGTATTTCATGAGCATTTTTTCATCAATCTCTGTCAGTATACAAGAAGATGAACCAGTCATTATGGGAACTGGTTTTTGTATTAAAGGTTGTTGTTAGCTTCTGTCAAAAAAGCCCCATCAGTGGTCCCAGCAGATTCTTCTTGCTGCCTTTAAATATTGTATCATAAGATTTAGTCATTTTTCTCTGATCTTGTTTCTAGTTGGTTGATTTGCCTACAAACACATTCAACAGGGATCTGTTGATTATGTGTATCAACAACTGGAGTTGCTTTCTCTCAAGGCAAATTCATTTTCTTCCTTCAGATTCATAATTTTGGCCTTGACATTGAATTTTCTAAGAGTACCAAGTGTTTTTATTAAGTGTCTTGTACCAAAATAAAACTATTTTTATCAAGATGTGCTTTTTACCAAAGAACTATGCTGCTTATGAATGCTTTCTTGAAATCAAATAAGCATGGAATAGTTGTCAAGTCAAACCCTTAAATCCATGCCAGATTTTTCCAGAAGTCAAATTACAGAGGTCAAGGACTTAAAACTAGTGTAAATGGCACAAAAGTGTAAAGAGATTTGAAATGCTGTTCAAGCTAAATGATCACAGGTGATAGCACAGGCATTTTTATGCTTTCTAAATCTTTCCTGATTTTATATATAAAATTCATCATCAGAGAAGCTCAGAGATAACTGAAGATTTAACAGTAAGATGGGCTGAGTAGTTTTGGTCATTATAAAAACAAAAAGATGCAACTGGTGACCTTCTGTATTAGCGACTTCATAGTATAATACAATCTTTATGTACCAATATCAGAGTTAAACTAATTTCTTGGCCACAAAAGGCATCATGGGTAGTAGGAAGCATTTACATATGGAATACTATTCTTAAGTTCTTGGGTAAAATAAATTCTTTAGTAAAGTCTTTCTGCTATATCCTTTCTGGTGAATTTTATTGCCTTTCACTGTAGCTTGTGAATTAAGGTATCTCCAAAGCATATTTAGCTCAATGAATGTCATTCAAATCTCTTTCTTATATTTTTTTATTATTTTTTAAGATTAACATTGATCAGGTGTAATCTGCAAATTCTTAGAAGACAGGTAAATGTTACAATGGGTACATTAGATTATGCAGCTATGACATGCTAAAAGCATTAAATATAGAGAAGTTACAACATTCAGTAGTCTAGGGACCCTAAAAATTTAATACGCCTTAGCTGCAGGCAAGAATCTAGCAGCTGCAGGGTCAGAGGAAGAGAAAGGTGTATTGGTAGTATGTATTTTGTTAGCAAAAATAATGTATCATCAAATCCCTTCTTTCTGTTTTACTACTGCAAGTTCTCACAAATTGTCATCTAGTGCATATATCTATGCTATTCCTTCTTGCTATTTTTTACATATTTTGCAAAACTAGTAGGCAAAAAGTACTACTAAAAAAAAAATCTTATTTCAATGTTTTCACAATATTGAGCTTCTGCATATTTTATATCCTTTTATGTTGTGAACATAGTCTTTTCTTTCCAATAAACCTTTCATTGCAATGAGATTGAACAGAGAAACTTTTTTTTTTTTTTTTTTTTGACAAATATCCTGTAGGAAGAAGCTATGTTCAGGATATAGATATTGAGACAATATCCTGTTAAAAGAAAATTATCAGTTCAGTCTTACAGTAGTCGTGTCTAAGAAATTGAAAGTTACAGCATATCATTGTTTTTAGTTATTTATTCAGATCTACTGCCCAACTTTATTCTCCAATCCTCCTGGAGAAGGAATGGTGTTGGAAAACATATATTAAAGCCTAATGCACCCTAATACATTTACAGCACATGGATTTTCTTTCCTACCACAGCAGAGATTTCTGGAGTTGCAGTACACAAAAATAGTGATCTTCATGTTTCCAGCCAACCTAGAATCTGCTTTAAATGAATCCGACAAAGTCTGAGTCTTCATTACTAAATAGGTTTCTGAAAGAGCTGTGGCATATCTTATCACTATTGCATTATGATATTGAGGTATCAGGATTCAGGTGGCATACTGTGAGTGAAGTATTCAGCTTCAAAAGATATTAGAAAAATCCCATTATAGGAGTCACTCATTCTAGGAAAAAATTAGGCTAATGATTCGGAGAAAACTCCAGGAACAAACTTGCCAACAAAGTTTTCAAGCTGACAAGCAGGTATTCTTTATTGCGGCGCCCGGAGACACGGGGGATAAATCCTCCTAACGTGTGTCCCCGTATTGCTATACAAGCCACCCTTATATAGTCCCTGGGCATACATACATATTCATGAGGCTACATATGGATTACATCATTTTCCAGAGAGTTCCCCGCATGCGTACAGAATTGTGGTGGTGGTCTCTGAGGGTCGGTTACTTCTTCCAACGATCTTCATCACTTCTGGCAGCCTTTGAAGCATGCGCAGTAGATGCTCATACCAGTTTAATTGGTTCGTTAGCACCAGAGACATAATAATCCTCCTATCCTCCTACTTATCAGTTAGTTTAACTGTAGCCCATCCTGGACACCTGCCATTCTCAGATACTCCTTATCCCTGTGTCCTGTTCTTCTAGACTGTTTTTCTTAAAACTAGGCCAACTATAACGATTTATCTTGTGAGAATTCTCAGTATGTTCTCTAGTTGTACTCTATTTTTTTTTCTCTATGTATCATGCACCTCAGTAATTTTCCATTGCTACTGTTACAAAGCCATCAAACTTAACATTACTTAAAATTACTTATAAAAGTTTCTATATCCCATTTTGTGATTTTGTGCCCCTTTGTCTCACTAAGCTACATGAGATTATGACTTGTGTGGTCCATCCACTAAATTTTCCACTAAAATTGTCTCTAGATGTACGGTTTTCTCTTGTTTTATTTATCTAAAAATCTCCCTGGCCTAGAGAACACCTGTGTCTAGAGACACAAAAGAACGAAAAAAGCTAAAACGGAACAAAAAAAACCTTTATAAGGTTATTTTACTTTGGGGAACAGTCACAACACATTCTGCTAATTATACTTTTTCATTTGCAAACAGAAGCAAATTTCAAGCACACTTGTAGGTAACTGCATTTTTTTTTTTTTTTCTTCTCAGTCGTGGACCAAGACACATGCATTTTAAATTCAATGGAAAGCAACGGTAAGATTAAGTTTTCTGTATGGAAACCTCTCAGCTTAGAGGTAAAATGCAAAAACATTAACAATATACATTGCAATGTCCCAATGACAGAGACAGTAAAAGCAAAAATGGACTGTAGAGTAGAAAAAAATATTTTTTAAATGTGTGGTTTGTTGACCTCAGCCAACTCCTACCCAGATACTCACTCACACCCCTCTGCACATAAAATCTGTTAGTTCACATATGTCGTGGTTTAAGCCTAGAATTGGTTGTGGTTTAAGCCCAGCCAGCAACCCAGAACCACACAGCCACTCGCTCACTCCCTCACCTTCCTCCCCCAGCTCCTGAAGGGATGGGGAAGAGAATTAAAAGAATGTAACTTCCACAGGTTGAGATAACAACAGCCCAGTAACTAAGGCATTACACAAACCACTACTGCTACCACCAATAATAATAATGATAAGGTAAATAACAAGGGAAGAGAATACAACTGCTCACCACCCTCCGACCAATACCCAGCCCAACCCGAGCAGTGATCTAACCCTTCCAAGTAACTGCCCCCAGTTTATATAGTGAACATGACGTGCTGTGGTATGGAATACTTCTTTGGCTAGTTTGGGTCAGGTATGTTCTGTTTGCTTCCTTCCGGCTTCCCCTCCTCCCTGGCAGAGCGTGAGACTCACAAAGTCCTTGGTCGGAGTAAACTTTACCAAGCAACAACTAAAAGCACTGGTATTATCAGTGCTGTTTGCAGGCTGAAAGTCAAAAACATAGCACTGCACCAGCTGCTAAGAAGGAGAAAAATGACTGCTACTGATGAACCCAGGACAACAGGTTAAAAATAGAAGGGGTTTAGAGGGATGCTCAGAGGGACTCTTCATTAGAGACTGTAATGATAGAACAAGGGGTAATAGGTTCAAACCAAAACAGGGAAAATTTAGATTGGATATAAGGAAGAAGTTCTTTACTGCGATGATGGTGAGGCCCTGGAATGGGTTGCTCGAGGAACTTGTGAATGCTCCATCCCTGGTGGTGTTCAAGGCTGGGCTGGACAGAGCCTTGAGTGACATGTTTTAGTGTGAGGTGTCCCTGCCCATGGCGGGGGTTTGGAAATTTATGATCTTAAGGTCTTTTCCAACTCTTAACTATTCTATGATTTTATGATTCTATGAGAAGCCTTGTGGATCATACATAAAGAGCTTATTAGGTAAAGTGAAAGCTACATGTATAAACAAAGCAAATACAAAAGAAAAGGGAACTAATTCACAATGTCTCATCAGGAGATAGAAGTCTAGTCACTCCCTGGAAAACAGAGCTATGCATAATGACTGCTTGCAAAGTCAGATACCATAATCAGTTATAAGTCCCCTTGCCCTTTCTTTTCCTGAGCATTTATTCCTTAGCACAACATCACATAGTATGGAATATCCCTTTGGTCAGTTTAGGTCAGCTGTTCTGGTTATGAAACTCCAGACCTGTTGCATACCCTCAGCCTACTCACTGGTTTGTGGGCAGGGGGAAGGAAAAGGAAGGAGGTGGAAGAAAAAAAGTTGACACTTTGCAAGCACTGTTCAGCAACAGCCAAAGCACATGTGTGTTTCATGTGCAAAACATGGAACAATATGGGCTGCTGAGAAGAAAGTTAACTCCGTTCCAGCCAGACCCAGTTCGAAATTGCACCTTCCAAATATTAGCAAGGCAGATTGGCATTTATAGACAATTTTTTGCTTGGGATTTTCATTAGTTACCAACAGCGTTAGTGCTATAAATTTAAAAACAATTTTATTTAGAAATATTGAAAAAACAATTTAAAAAAAATTATTTTTTTAGATTAAATTTTAAAATTCAGTATTTGCTGTAAAAGTCCTTCCTAAAAATCAAACCCTTAAAAATGTTTACAGCTGAGAAAAAAAAAAATGAGATATTTAAAAATATTCATAAGTTTTTGGCATAAACACATACACTGCTGAATACATTGCATCTGGGGTTTACATAGAGGAAGTATCAACATTTTCTCTTATGCAATACTTTATGTAGTTAGGTTAAAAACTATAAACCAGCTCATTAAAATTCATAAATGTGTTTAAAAATGAAGAACAAGTTTTTTATCTTCCAACCATTGCAAATATTATCTACAAAAGAAGCTGAAACACCAGACCTACAAGGAAATTCAAAATATGCAAATGTTTTATCAGAAAATACAGACATTATCTTTCCTGCAGCTGTCAAATCAGTAACATAAAATTACAGCAATTTTCAAAATAAATTAAAGTTCTCACTTTATGTTTAAGCTCATGCTAGAAGGACAATAGAAAGAAAATATGGTATAACACTTTTAATACAGCTGACATGAAGAAAAGCATGGTCAGTCTGAGGTCGGCTTGCTTAAAATATAAGATGAAATATTACTTCTGAACTATCAGTCTAATACCAAGTTCATACTCACAGTTAAAGCTATCATACCAAAGTACAGGCACATAATGTTACTATTTATATTCTAATGTATTTTTCACAAGATTCATCAGCAGCTGTAGCACTTATTATCTATGGGTACTATCATCAATTTATGAATTCTTCCTCCAGGTAAACTTCACCTAAACAGAAAGAAAACCGCTTGCTACCTTATAAAAATTCAGTCAAAAGGCAGACCAGACTTTAAATCACATTAGTGCAGGATAGATCCGCTGCAAGAGGTAAAATTATTAATCCCTTTCATAAAGAGGGAATATTACATCACTCCAGATGTCATATGAAGGGTCACCAGATAGATAGAAAGATGTACAGTCACCATAGAACAGGGCTTTTGTCCTGCTAGGGCCTATTTCCAAGCTCTCTTCCTTCATTAGCAGAAGGAAAAGAAAGTCATCAAATTTAGAGTGAAATAAATTTCCAGAACACAAAGTCCTAGATATTTCTGCACTGTACCTGCATTTTGGTCGATTGTTTATACTTTAGAACACAGGGAAAAAACAAACCAATAATCTATCAGATGACATAAATTCTATGGTGTTATAAAAAACGACAAAGTGTGACATTTCTGATAGTAGAACTTTAACTGACATTTCTGATAGTAGAACTTTAACTTCTTTCAGACTTAAGTGCTCACAAGTGATAGGGCATTAAGTATAAATCACATTGAATTTGACTAATGAAAAAAGTTATGTTATTCCATTAAGTTTATATTTTAACAAAAACGCTTAAACTAAATATGAAATCATCTAAGAAAATCTTGTAATGTGAACCATTTCTAGATCAATCAAAGAAATAATCTAGGAAAAATGTCAGGAGAAGAAAATCCGTCAGTACAGATGATATGTATGTAATCAGAAAAGTAGCTTTCAATTTGTAGATGGCACATTGAAAGTGAATTTATGGTCAAAAAATACATGCTTACTCATTTTATCACAGAGAAGACAGAGCTTCAACATCAAACCATGCACTAGCATAATCGTATTCCTTTTCTTTGTGTAATAGCAGGCTTTAAACTGAGGAAATATTAAAGAAAAAAGACTAATTAAAATGTGTTTGCAACAGCATCCAGTCTATGATCATAGAAGAAAGGTTGATTATTCACAGCATTATTTAACAGTATACAGATGGTATTGATCAAAAACACTATTGACATCACTCATTATGTTGAGCTGTGTCTTGTCCCCAGATAGTGAGTGAAGACCCTCTTAAAATATCAGGAAGATTATGTATCTTCTGGTTTCCTATTGTCAAAGATTTTTCTTAAGCATCCTTTCTTGTTCTCTGTAACAGCTTCACTTCCTTACCATCTGAAAACAGTATTTTCAAGAAAGAAACACAGAACAGAGTGCAAAAGTCACTTTGATGCAAGTCCCACCAAGGATTAGATTTGCTCTTTTAGAAAGGTTATTAGGGGTAGTTTTACTTTCACTCTCCTCACGATTTAATGGTACATTTTTGTGGTCATCAGTGCTGATCCATTTCACCCTTCGTTGTTCAGTATTGATTCTCCACTGGAAAATCAATACTGCAGGGAACATTCCTGCACTTTACTCTTGCAGTGGGACAACAAAACCTAAGAATGACAATGTTGAAGACTTATGTATCTCTCTGATAAATAGGAAGAGCCATGAACTTGACATAGATTTAGAAATGATCAAAGTCTGCCTTTCCAAAATGTGCAAAAAGATTTCCACATGTTGCCTGTATTAATTTAATTTATTGTACTCAGATAACAGCTACCATAGTAAACTTTAAAAATCCCCTGCACTGTATGGCTATCCATTGTGCTGATAACATCAAAATGTGGGTGAAAAGTACAGCAGTTAATCTTAAAATAATTATGCAAGATGAGTCCATATGAAACTTTTTTTTTTCTGTTAGGTATAACAAACAATTTTAAATGAATGAGTGGAATTTATGTGAATGCATCAGCTTCTACAGTACCCAAATAAATGACTCTTTGAGAAGTTACAACAGTAAAAATTCTGCTGCCTACTTTTCCCAGGAAATGGCAGGGAGCACATCACTTTGTATTGTGGGGTTTCATAGCACTTCTAGTTTCCCTATTGCAAAATATTTCCATGCTCCAGTTGTAATTTGTAGGAAAGATTCTGGAAAATTAACTTTTTTACTATGAGTACAAGTATTTGAAAGCAATTTTTACAATGGAAGTATTTTCATGGTTGACTTGAAAAAGGTGATATTAGTCTCTCACAGGACTTGTTTTTCTTTTGCACAATGTGATGATATAACAAAATATTTGTGAGTGATTTGTGAATTTTCAGATCTTAAGAGAATTAATACCAAGTGATTTCAGTAATGTTTAGTTTTAACATAGTTACGTGTAAAAGTAACACCTATTAATTAATTCATCTATTTATTAAATTTCAGGGATAGATACACGTTTTATTAAATAAGTGGTTATGTCTGAAATATCTTATCCTTGTCTCCCTTAGAAAATGTAGAATCATAATAACATCATTCCTGAGAAAAGTCCTCCAGCTAATCTTGATTCATTGTGCTACTTTATGCCTGGGTAGTAGAACTGGGACCATTTTATCTATTCCTAATGTCTTTTGAAGTTTATGGTCATTGAAAAATCCATGCAAATAAATTGGTGAAGTAAATGATATATGCAGGTCTCATACAGAGTATCAAAGAATTATGGTGACTTAAATCCCTCTAGAAGCAACAAGAGACAGGATGAAAGAATTTGCTAACATATCTTAGGTATATTTTCCTATTCAGATGAATGAGTTCTTAAAAACGGAAGAGAATATTATAGGATAAATTTATAGTAGCTCTAATACTTTATGTTGAGGAATGTTAGGAGCAAAGATGCCTCCAGCAGTTCCAGCCCAGAAATCCCTCCTGCCAGCCACTGAAGCCCAGTCTTGTTTCCCAGGGATATGGGGTCTCAGCCCAGTCTGAGAGACAACGGCACCTACATACAGGACTCACACAAAACACAAGCAGAGCCAGGCATGTCCTCTCCTCCCCTTGGGCTGGCAGAGGCAGGAGGTCACACAAAATATTCTCCAGGTTCACAGGCACGCACACATGAGTGGATCCCCTGAGTACTGGCACAGCCCCTCTGTACTCCTGGCACAGCCATTCTGTACTCATGGCACCCCTGTCTGCATCCCAGCCCTTTTACCCACACCATGGGTCTGCTACTCACACACTGGTCTACCTCATGTGTGCTTGCTGCACACATATAGCACTTGCATACTCATCCCACAGGCACCCCCACTCGTGGGTTTCCTGGATCCCAACATGGATCCAGCTGATAACTATTCCCCAGCTTGAGGCCTCCCTACTCACTCGCTGATCCTTGAGGTTTGCCGGGTAATGCACATGTGCAACCTATGAACACCAAGACTGGGGAAGATACAGATGGTCAGAGTCCCAGCAGCTGACAATCAGCACACTGTGTCCTGAGGTCTCTCTCCAGCTGCCAGCACTGAGCTCTTTAATCACACCAGTCCTTTGGTAGGTGTTTTTTTGGGGACACATGAGTTAAAGACCTCCACTGGCTGGAGGACCTTATGCTGAGACCCCACTTGCTCCCATAGCTGATATCACAGGCCAGGGGCACCCACAACCTCAGTTGAGAATCCAGTAACTTGCAACCGATTTTTACCTATACAGAGCTCTCACCAGTAGCTAGCACTTAGTCCTTGCAGCACACACATACATGGGACAGAGATTACACGCAGAAAAAGCTAGTAAACAGTTTAAGAAGATACAAGTGTCCTGACTGGTTCCATTTTACATGCAAATGGGCCCTTTTATACCCCCTTCTGTGTTTTCTCCCTTTCTTTCTCTCATTTAGTTCCCCTGTATGTTACCTCAGAACAGTCCCACTGATCCCTTTGAACATCCTTGTCCTTCTGGTTTGTATTCTTATTATTTGCTAAGTCCTGCTTTGCCTGTAGTTTTGCAATAGCCCATTAATTAATGCATAGCCCATTAAATAGTGCAACTGTCCACATGTGTTTCTTGTCTCTGCCTTCATCCTAGCAGTCAGGTTTGTGTCTCTGTATATTTTGCCTGTGGCTTTCCCCTTTTTTCTAGAACATTTGACAAGGTCCTCAGATAACCTTAGTAAAATAAATATTTTTATGTTCCACCTCTCTTACTGTCTACTGATTCTATGTTTGATTCTCATATTCTTGGTCAGATTTGCATCTCTTTATGATTTCATTTATGGCTTTATCCTTTTCTTATTAACTCCTTTTGCACTTGTAAAGACCATTGACCAGACACTCTTAGAGGAGCAGATGATCTTCTTACACTTTAATACTGCTACAATATTTGACTTATCTCTTCTTAGACAGCATATTTCAGCCTAGTGCTCCTTCTACATATACAGTTCAAATGTAAGAATATTTTCTGCAATGTTTTTCTTACTTTCAGATATTGTTTTAGTATTAATGATAGCATAAATAGAATTTGATTACTTTTTGAAGTAACCACTTCTTTCTTTCTTTTTAGTAAATGTATTCCTTTATAAATTCCTGACATCTCTCCTTTTGCAATTTGAATGAATTTTATTCACTATCAATTTGTTCCAGTTTCAACCTCAGACAAAAATGGGTCAAAGGGCTTGACATGCCACTTACCTAAAATCTTCTTCAGTTTAGCTATGGACTGTATAGTACTCAATTATTTTTACTTCTCTCTGAGAAATGAACATTAAAAATGCTTCCATGCCAAATCAATGATAGTTATCACAATTATTGGTTACACTTTATATTCTATGTCATCCTAAATTTGATACAGTAGGTAAAAATATTAACACTAAAGTTAAATAGAAGATTCATTTTTCTACTTCCATTTCTAACCAAATACACAAGTTGCCTCCACTAGCTTGTCATTACATTTGTGCGTAAGTTTGCTCTTTCACTGGCCAGCCACTGTATTCCATCTGTGAAGGTCTCTACAGGATGTGTCATTAGATTCCCAAGCTGAAAAACTTCAGGCTTTAAGAAAAAGAGACAGGAATTTCACAAATTAGGATGTTGCATGTTTTTATTGTACATTATTACAGTGATAATATAAGTTTTCAGGGGCAGGGGAAGCTTTTTCCTTTGGAAATAATAATTTTTTTCCTCTCACTATTTGATTAGCCTTTCTGGCTGAATTTAATCTCATTATTTTCTCATATTAAAAGTAAAAGAATGAATGTACATGCTGTCAGTGAAGTATTTAGTAAGGGTATCAACTCACAATGAAGTCTGGGTGGGAAAGAGGAATGTTTTCTCTTTTGGGAGCTCAGCAAATCTTCAAGTAGTACAAATATTAGTTCAAGAACTGGTTTTCCATGGAAATAAAAAAAAATGAAGATTTCCTACCCTTAAGAATTTGGGAAAGTAACTCAGAAAAAACCTAGCCTCTTGTCAAGACACTTAAACATACAGGGCAGAATCCCTTCTCCTGCTACAGTAACGAATTAGTTGAAAAACTGAAGATCTTTAGAATTACCACTCTTGACTAAGAAGGTCATTGCTCCAGTTCTGATATGAACACAATGAACAGTCATATGAGTATACTTCTGCAGAAAATATTGAGAAAGCAAAAAGTATGTGTGCCCTAGTGTAAAAAAATACCCTCTGCTTCCATCTCCTGGTGGAAAGACACAGGCAGAGTTTCATTTACATAAATTTTTTATTCATAATTCCTTCAGTGACACGTGGGAGTGATCATCACTATACACAAACTCATAATTAGTTGAGAATTGGAATTGCATGGAGAGAGGTGACAAGGGATTTCTTTCATGTAGCTAAAAGAACATCTGTGAGGTAAGGACTCACAGATGTTCAAGCATCCTGCAAGTTATTAGTTGTCAGGCCCTACAGGCTATGTGCTGTTGAGAGGTGAAGTATAGGTGCTTCTTAAATGAATCTACAGAGGGCAGCAGAAGAGCTAAGTGAAATCCAGTGGCTATTTTCCAAACGGGAAAATAAAGTTGCATTTCACAGCTTTAGGTCTTGCTTGTTCATTAGCACAAATGGAAGCATGGAGCTTAGGTGATTAGGAAAGGTGTTGTTTGTTTATATGGAGGTTTTTTTACAAACTAATAGAAATTCCACCCTGGATCAAAGAACTTGCCTTAGTGACATTTTCTTTAGAATGTTTCATTTTGAACTGAAGATTTGGAATCCAAAATTTCCAAAAATTTGAAAAGAAGCTCCTCTTGCCATGAGTTTTAATACAGTAATAGCTTGAACTTAAGTAACAGCATTTTATGGAAGAATGACAGACTGTGTATTAAGAAATACTTTCACTACTTTCTTCCAGTGCTCTAGTGCCTTGATCATGCCTGCAAGGCTGTGAGTGTGCTCCTGTGCTCTGTTCAGGAAGGAATCAAGATGTTAACCCAAAAGACAGTATGAATACATTCTATCTCTCCTTCTTCAAACAGTCTTCTAATAGCAGGCTTACTTTTCTCCACTCAATGCCATCCTTTACATCAGCAAATTTCACACTTTCATGCTACTTCCCACAACATATGCATGCCAGTTTCAGCACAATGCTGTAAGAAAACAATTTGGAGAATTGCAAAAGCCTTCTTATTATTAATTTTTCTGTTTCAGGTATCAGCACACACAAGCTGGAAGGGATCAGCTATCTTTAGGGACCTTGTGTTTTGCTGTCAAGAGGTTACCCAACAGTATTACAAGGAGGTCACTTGCCATAGGGTCAACACATGGCAAATGGTTACTGTTGCTCTCAAAATCTTGTTATGTGTACAGGAAACACAGCCAGTATGCAGGGAGAGGAATTTATTGTTAGTACAATTAATATTTCAGTGGTGTCATCAACATATACCAAAGTTCTTATCAGTCCGGTTACAATAATACTAACACTGTTAGTCCAAATTAGCTAATCAGTACAGAAAATACTTCTTGATGATGCAGTTAAAACTATTCTTGTCTAATGACATTTAGCAAGACTCTAAATTATCTCATGTATTGTGCTCGGTGTCACAGTATTGCTCTAGTCCTAGGCTGATGATACTAGCTAGTCTTCCACAAAAAAGACTTCTTTAAAGAGTGCTGTGAATTATGACAAATCATCCTTACTTCTCCCCCTACTAAGAGTATGACATTCATACTGGAGAGCTTCTTTCTCCTTGGAATTGAATCTGCTTTCAGTGAGTTTTGAATATTCTCTAGCATAATCGTCTCCATTTCTTTTTCTTCATTGTTTACCAACTCCACAATGCATTTGTACTTTTCTCTTTTTTAACCCTAACAGCAAATTCATCTTACTCACAGGGTTGCATTGTGAAAGGAATAGCATCTTAGAGCAAGGAGGAATGTGTGTTTCTGTTATTCAAGTTTTGCAATGTGAAAAAGGATACTTATGTTTTATATAAGGGCAACAGTGCTTAAATACCTCGTAGGGCACAGTCTCCCGTGCAGATGGGAAGGAAGTGTTTGAAATATTGGGACTAGAAACACAGCTGGGGTAAGTGGATGCAGCTATGTGTTGTGTATGAATTCTAAACTGCATGCAAATGAACAGCATTATGTCTTTCTCTCCCACCTTGGCAGTCTGGAATGCTAATGATAAAGGATGACACAACCTGAAAACCTTAATCTTTCTGGGGCCATTCCCTGTGAAAATGAACACCATGTTGCTTGCCTAGGTTGTTTAAGGCATAACAAGGTGTAACACAAACTGTTCATTGTCTTTGCTATTCTAACTCAGTTTCTGCCAGTTGATGACAAAATCTCAACAAAACCCACAACTCAGAAAATGTCCTAGTAAGTGTTCAGTATCTTGATTCAAGCTAGCCAGACATGAACACTGGCAGCAGCAGCTGATGAAATAATCACAGATTACATGGGCATCAGAGTACTAGTCATCTCACAACAGAAACTAAATAGTTTTAAGAAGATATGATCTTTATGGAGTTAGATTGTAGACGGTTATGGTGTTCATAAATTTGTCACAATGGTACAGAAAATCTTTATGACAAAATAGTATGTTTAGCAGAACTCTGTAAAGGCAGTGTATGAAAAAAAATTCTGATGACTAGGTACCCCTTACAGGAATATACCTGTTGGAAATTGAGAAGATGCAGATGACAGTCTACAAGATGGCATGGAAATTGAGAAGATGCAGATGACAGTCTACAGGATGGCACTGTAGAAGATGACCATAGCCCTTCTTCAAGGAGGACCAGGAGCCAGGGTTTGCTAAATTCCACAGGACAGTAAAACTTTAAAAATAGCAGACAAGAACATAATATGTCTCTTCTGTAAGACAGTTATGAGAAGGAAACATCTAATGTGACATTTTTCATCTTAAAATTCCAGAGTCACTTGTCTTTCTCATACCACACCACATTATAGTCTCCTATGAGTCATATTGTTGTAAGAGATCAACAATGACACACCTGATAGTGACTTAGCTCCAAATTCAAAATCTGTGAATTAAATGGTCACTGAAGAGTGGGTGCTAACTAAAAATTGAGAGGAATTCCTTACATAGAATTTGACTGTGTTGTCATTATGTCATAAAAGAAACAAACATGGTGTGAGCTAGAGAGGCCAAATGCGAAAGGATTTAAAGTTAATTCTTACTCAACTGTGTGCTAATATTCAGTACAGAATTTATCTGCCGATGTGTAGAAGCTGGAAGTCAGCCCTGTAGGAAACTGAGCTCAGTTTCTGGGACATGCACCAGAGACAGCCCAGATATTGCCAATGGGTACTCAAAACCAGAGCTGGACTGAACCTCATGAGTGCCTAAGCAAGATGCCACTTTGATTTCCTTTCTTTAGTTGCTCACTGAAACTGAAACTTCATGTAGTATATTCTACAAGGCCTCATGAGCATCTGAGTCACAATGTTAAAATGAAATAGCAATTAGTCTCATATAAATTAACACTGATATGTAGAAAGTCTGATCTACATTTGAAGGAGAATAGACTTCAGGACTTGTTAATACTCAAAATCATCCTCATCAACAGCAAGGCAAGCCAATATCAAGAAGGAATTATCTTTATCTCTTTGGCATTAGGCTTTACTTTATAGCCATCCATTTACTAGAATTTGTTTTGGAATTAAAAAAATCCCCAAAGATAAGTTTAAAGAAGTCTAAAAAAATATAGAAACAGACCAACACTGTCTAAATTTACAAGCAGAATATGTGTGAAAAACAGGGAAATAGAAACATAATAGAAGTGTAGAAGAAACTTAGTAAATCAGAAAAAGTTTAGAAAACCCCAGAACAGGAAATGCAATACTTATTGAACAGACAAGAGTAGCCAATATTTCTGTTGAAATTAGCAAAAACTCAGGTGTTCTGGTCTTTCTTTTTAGAACTGAGATAGTGTGTTTTTAGAAATCTTAATAATAAATATCTCTGATAAGAAGTCACCATCTTTCCACTTCCGTTTTAGTAGGGTTACAACATTTTTGTAACAAAAGAGAAAGTCAGATTCAAGCATCTGATGCTCCAGAAGGATTTCAGTCAATGGTGGTGGGAGGAAATGACTTCCACGAGCGGTCCCTTGCAGCTTTCACTACACAGTGATGAAAGAGTCCTGACAACAGCAGGCAGCTACCACCATGCTGCGCATAAAAAGAGCAATCACAGAAGGTGCCCTAAATATTCATAGTGTCTCAGGCAACACTTGGAGTATGAAGTCTTCTCACAGTGACAGAACTGTGATGCAATCCAAAGAAATCCACTTTTCCTCTACTTTCAAGGTTATAGCTTTGAAAAGTGAGACTTTCCATATGATTTTAATGAACTATATCAGGATCACTGATGACTCAGGAAGATAACAGTGCCATGCACATACCTGGTTGATGTTTCCAAATAGTTCTCCTTTGTAAGTAAAGCAGGAAATTTCTTTACTTTTATATATATAAATTAAAAACAAAACTTAGATGTCATTATGCTAATTCCAGCAGTTAAAACTCATGAAATATATGCCCACATTGCAGCATGATCGTGGTTAAAGGAAGATTACAACAAAGGGAACATCTACGCTGCAGATTTCAGTGTGTTGCTGGAACACTTGAGGTAAGCTCACATAGGGAAAACATTCTGTCTAATCTAACCACACAGTCAAAGAGCTCCATGTGGCTTAATCTACCCAGCCAACCAGTCCATGTTGCAATGGTTAATATGCTTCCAGTACTCAAGTTATCTTGTAAAAATCTTGCTCAGCATTTGCAAACTACACTGCAACCTTCAAAATGCATATAATTTGAGAAGAAATGGCCACTATAGATGCTAATATGATTTTATTTTTCTCATGGGTTTAGTTGTCTTAGCTGCTATCATGGTTTAAGCCCAGTTGGTAACTCAGAACCATGCAGATGCTCACTCACTCCCACATGTTTTTCAACCCCACTCACTGTGGGAAGGGAAGGAGAATCGAAAGAATGTAACGCCCGCAGGCTGACATAAGAACAGTCCAGTACTAAGGTATAACGCAAAACCACTACTGCTACCACCAGTAATAATAGTGATAAGGGAAATAACAAGGGAAGAGAATATGAAACTAAAAAGGGAAGGAAAAAAACCCCAACCAATAAACACAAGTGATGCACAATACAATTGCTTGCCACCTGCTGACTGATACTCAGCATGACCTGAGCAGCAACCTGCACTGAGTGACTCCCCCCAGTTTATATACTGGGCATGACGTGCTGTGGTATGGTATACCCCTTTGGCTAGTTTGGGTCAGGTATCCTGTCTCTGCTTCCTCCCAGCTTCTTGTGCCTCTTCCTCACTGGCAGAGCATGAGACACTGAAAAGTCCTTGACTGGGGTAAGCACTACTCAGCAACAACTAAAACATTGGTGTATTACCATTATTGTTCTTAGACTAAAGCCAAAAACACATCACTGCACTAGCTACTAAGGAGAAAAATAACTGTTACAGCTGATCCCAGGGGAGTCACCCCGTAGATTTGTTCGTCACCTACAGAAATCAGTAGAAAAGCTTCTGATTAACAGCCATCTTAAGGGAACTACTGTAAATCACAAGAGAGAATTAAATTCTTTATGTTTTTAGGCAAATGTAATTGATTCTTCTTAATCATCTCTCCTTCAGATCCATGTGGATAATGACAGTCTGTATAACAATAAAAGAATAACGATATCTTGCTCTAGTTCAGCAGCTTACTATTTATTTTAATGTGCTTGAGAATGTTAAGAATATGGCCTATAAATGACAGCTAGTTATATAAAGACTTTCTGAAGCAAGATAATACAGCACCTTCAATATACTTTACAGGTGTCTTTTTCTTCCTTTAGATTTTACATTCAGTCTCTTACAACAGGATTACAGTTACATTTGCTGAAACTTTCGATTCTTTTTTAATTTTACTTTTACACGCATTGTTAGCCCGATTTTAAAACTCATAGTTTGGATCTCCTTTATATGAATAAAAAACATAGTAATGGAAAATTTATTGCCTTGTCTCTATTGTTTCACTTTTCTCATAAAAACATTTTTACATCAACAATTGTATATTAAGACACCGTGACATGGAAATTCAAAACAAATCACTACAAATTGCTGCAACTGTTATTTTTAAATGGAATTAAATTATTCTCTATGATTAAACACCCCTTCTCTGCCACAGTGTGTGCACTTAAATTTTAATATTTAATAACCTATTTTAATTCTGAACTTTAAAACTGTGCCAAAGTGATTGACAAAAAGCCAAAGAGATAACAGTTGTTGCTGGTAATGAGAAAATATTAGAACACTTCCAACAAAAGGTGTTTGATGTCAGAATAAGATTTTTATGATCAACTGGCTTTTCAGAGAAAAAAAGAAGGTTCAAAAGTTTCTTAGAATTTGTTGTGATTTGCGATCTTTTTTTCCTAAAAAAAATTATTCATAACAGTGTGTGTACATATTTTATTGTCCCAAGTATTGCTGATCTTTAATAAAAGAAAAAAGTCCCTTTAACACAGTGAATGCATAAAAGCTTATGTTGTTGATGATTATACATCTTCCATACAAACAAGAATAAAATGCATAACCCAGTAAAAGCAATTTTTGACATTCCTAGTAAAAAGCTGCAACAAACCCAGAGGGTCACTGCCCAACAAACAAAAGCTCCTGTGAGACTGAGCCTGGGGAGGCTGTAGGGTTATGCTCACACTAGGCTGGGAGCACCCAGAAGGCTAAAATAGGTAAGATCATGGTAAAGAAGCATGTGAAAATAAAACCAAGGAGATCCCAGTCCTGAAGAGTAGCGGTCCCCCACCATGAACATTGTATTTGTCTCAGGAAAAGACCTCAAAATGCTGTTCACTCACCGTAACCCTCCTTCTTGAGGTAGATTCCATTGTCATCTAAAGATAACAAAAGATGTTGGAAGGGTGAGATTTAGGAATGGATTTTTGATATAATGATTTGTACTGCATTTTTATTGAGGCTTTTCCGATTTGGGCTATTAGGTTATTAATGCGTAAATGACAATGATATTAAATTCTTAGCTCTCTATATATGATGTATTTTCTTTTGTTCAAGATTTTGAGAGTTACAATGGTTTAAGAAGGTAGGTTTGAAAAAATTGTAGCCATGTTTAACACACAATATGTAAATTCATATTAATAACGTTAATATTAATAAAATAAAGAAAGAATGCCTGAAGAAACAAGTTCTGAAGTAACATAAGCAGAGAAAAAAAACCCAAAGTTTTCTTATTGGTATGAAAATAAAAGTAAAATCAAAATAATGTTGTTTTGGAAGCCAAACAGCACATATGTAACTAGCTATATGTACCATATACAACAAAATTCAAAACTTTAAGGGTTAAGTATGAACTGTCAAAGCAATTTTATGTTAAAAGGAACCAGTACTTTTGCAACCCAAGTGGATAAAAATATGATTTTGTTCCCCTTTTTTAGCTCTTTTGGTAGCCTTGTCAATATAAAAATGCCTCTGTGATAAAAACACTTCATACTACCAAGCTTACAGTGTATTTCTATTCTAAAATGCAATTGTCTGCAATTATTTTCTGTTCATAAAATGTTTTTATTACCTTTGATGCTAGCCAAAGCAACATTTGTTCAGTTTCAGCTGGAAGATAATTCTTCCAGCTAATGCCTTGCAAGGTCACTCTGGAATTCAAGAGTAATGTATGTGTATTTGTATCTAATATAAAAAGTGAAAATGAGACCAGAATTTGTTGTTGAAATTAAAACTCAATGAACAGTTCCATTGACAACGCACAAGACACAACAGAATTTAACTGTTACAGATTTCCATCAGGTTTTGAAAAGTAATATAATATAGATTTTTTCTTTCCCCACAAAAGAAATAAGCAGCTGAGATTGTAGAATACATACATGTATTCCTTAAATAAAATGACTGGTTCCTTGAATAATACAAACCTATAATGCTAGGACTTGGACAACAGATTAATTGACATTATTTTGTTTTTTCCCTGCTGTTTCAATTAGGTGCAGAACATTGTACTGTAACTTTATAAAAAAATTACTCAAAAACAATGAAAGAAGGAAATGTATCAATTTTATTTGCATAATGTTATCAGTGGGATAGTAATGGATACTGCAAAAATCTGACTCTGACAGAAGAAAATTGCTTCATCACAATTGTGTAAATTATGCCATCACACAAATGATCTTTACTTGTTTGACAGTCTGAGAGAGAATAAATTAAAATGGAAATCAATTCTTAGTTCCTTGATCGCAATTTGATGGTCATTTATACATAAATGTATTGTAAGCAATTGATTTTAAAAAGTATGAAGGACGAATTGTTGCCATTTTATGGAAGTGATGGTTTTACACTAATTTTATTTATACCAATGAGCTTACAATGACATCTTGAAAGATGGATTTAAATTATAACAATTTCCCAAGATCCAGAGGTCTGAATTTAAAGTCTATCTTTTACATATTGTAAGAACCACACTTCAGCTGTGACTGTTGAATTCACCTCAGAAATTAATTTGTGACCATAAACAACTGAGAAAAATCTGCCACCCAAAGTTTAAAAAATTTATAGCAACCAATTAAATTCACATTAGCATATTTCACATATTTTTGTTGAATATGCATAGTAAAATGAAGAACAGAACAGAGAATACAATAATAATCCTTTACTGATTTAGTTCCAATGCTTTTCATGGTGTTAATTTTCCGTTTCCAACAGAGTTTAAATATATATTGTAAAGTTTTCTGTGTGATGATTGATTGAATGGTAATCGATTAATTATGCATACAATTAATTTCTATTATGCCTGTCAGCAATTATTTTAGAGTAATATCCATAATTGTATTGTATCATGACAGATAATGGATGATTAATTTTAGTTGACTGTATAAAAAATCAAAATTCTTTCAAATTTTGCTCTCCAAAAATATGCCTGAGAGCTATAAAGAAAATACCCTAGATTAAAACTCAACCTATTATACATGATGCTGTTGTAGTTTAAGCCCAGACAGTAACTCAGAACCACACAGCCACTCACTCACTCTCTCCCTTCTTTTTCCCTCTGCTCCCAGAGGGATGGGAAGGAGAAAGAGTGTAATTCCCACGGGCTGAGATAAGAACAGTCCAGTAACTAAGGTATAACACAAATCAGTACTGCTACCACCAATAATAATAATGATAAGGGAAATAACAAAGGAAGAGAATACAAACTCCCACCACCCACCGACCAATATCCAGCCTGACCTGAGCAGCAATCTGGCCTTTCCGGGTAACTCCCCCAGTTTCTATCCTGCTCATGACGTGCTGTGGTATGGAATACCCCTTTGGCTAGTTTGGGTCAGTTGTGCTGTGTCCGCTTCCTTCCAGCTTCCCCTCCTCCCTGGCAAAGCATGAGACTAAGAAAGTCCTTGGTCAGAGTAAACATTACTGAGCAACAACTAAAAACATTGGTGCTATCAGTGTTGGTCCCAGGCTGAAAGTCAAAACCAAATTACTGCACCAGCTACTAGGAAGGAGAAAAATGACTGCTACTACTGAACCCAGAACAGATGCCTGATGGCAGCATTCAGCCTAAAGTTTCCTTGCTACTCTGGCTTTTCCCAGTACTGGGACACACTTCTTTGCTTTTCTGGCTTTTAGCAGTGAGCAGACATAATGATGTTTAAGTTGGGTAAACAGTACATATTCAGTGGTAGCAGATAAAGACAAGAAACAACCATACAGTTTTCCTGTTTTATTTATACTTTACAAAACCATTAGTTATTTTGCAGGGTTAGGCCAGAAACACCCAAAAAGTAGAGCAACTACAGAGCCATCATGGCTGTTTGTCAAGCAACTCAATTAGAGGACTCTCCCAAGGAAATGCATGAAATAACCTACCAGGAACACAGGCTCAACTTAATAAACTGGGGCCTGCCATCTCAATAATAGAGTGGCAAGAGAGCCAAGACATAACTTAGGCATTTTGGAGCTAGTATTTGTTCCCTAGCAATGGTCCATGAAGTACTTATATTAATTTACCTCATCACCTACATGCACCATCTAATTGCTGTCATTAAATGAAATCCTTTCAAAAAGGAGACCAAGGAGAGCAGATGACTGAATAGATAGGTTGTGAAGTCAATCTGAGTACATTAAATAGCAACCTGTCATTTTTAGGAAAATCAAGAAAACAAGCCAGCAAAATTGTGCGGGATCTACAGAACAAGTGATCTGTTTAAACTCTCAACAAGTGATACAGTTCCTCAAGAAAAGGGCTGGTGAGGATTTCCTCTTGCATTAGGGGCATTGCTATAGATGAGAGAAGTCTTTCAGGATCTTCATCTTCGCACAGGTTTTGCACCTATGTATCATTCATGAAAGAACAAGATGAGAAGTATCTGTGGAGTTACTTGCAAGGCTGAGAAGGTATTATCATTGCAAAGGACATGCTTCTGCTTCAACACTCTCTTGCACAAGGTGCTTCCTCCATCCGAGCAGCAGCAGGAGAACGAAGCGAAGCAGGCAGGACGCCTTGAGCCCGCGGTGCCCCATGCTGGCAGGATTACGCGGGTGCCTCTTCCTGCGCGAGCAGGACCGCTGGCAGCGTGTTCCTCGGCCAACAGCTCGCGTCCCGCCGCCCTGCGAGCACACGGAGCCGCCCGCCCGCCCGCCCCGACAAACTTTCTCCAGCGCCCGCCCCCTCCTGCAGGTACCGGGGGAGGCGCGGGGGTCCGGCCCGGCTTGGCCCACACACCCTGAGAGGGGAAGGGAGCGGAGCGGAGCAGGCTCCGCGGTGCGGGGGGCTCCTCACCTAGCGGCTCCGCGTCTGAGCCGTTCTTTTGGGGAACGACCTGTTAGAGAGCAGTGTAGGGGAGAGGGACCTGGGGGTCCCGGTGGACGACAGGATGACCATGAGCCGACACTGTGCCCTTGTGGCCAAGAAGGCCAATGGCATCCTGGGTTGTATTAGAAGGGGGGTGGTTAGTAGGTCGAGAGAGGTCCTCCTTCCCCTCTACTCAGCCCTGGTGAGACCTCATCTGGAATATTGTGTCCAGTTCTGGGCCCCTCAGTTTAAGAAGGACAGGGACCTGCTGGAGAGAGTCCAGCGCAGGGCAACTAAGATGATTAAGGGAGTGGAGCATCTCCCTTATGAGGAAAGACTGAGGGAGCTGGGTCTCTATTTTGGAGAAGAGGAGATTGAGGGGTGACCTTATTAGTGTATATAAATATATAAAGGGGGAGTGTCACGAGGATGGAGCCAGGCTCTTCTCAGTGGCAAACAATGATAGGACAAGGGGCAATGGGTACAAACTGGAACACAAGAGGTTCCACTTAAACTTGAGAAGAAACTTCTTCTCAGTAAGGGTGACAGAACACTGGAACAGGCTGCCCAGGGAGGTTGTGGAGTCTCCTTCTCTGAAGACATTCAAAACCCGCCTGGACACGTTCCTGTGTAACCTTATCTAGGTGTTCCTGCTCTGGCAGGGGGATTGGTCTAGATTTGAGGTCCCTTCAAATCTCTAACATAACTGTGATACTGTGATTAGTTAACTACTGGTTCCTAACTATACAAGGGGATTTGAACACTGTCCTTAATAACATGCTTTTGTTCAGCCCTGAATTGCAGAGCCAACTGGGCTAGGGTCCCTGCAAACTGAAATATTAATTTCTCGTCTCCTCTCCTCTTCTTTAACTGTCTACATGGAAATTTGTTAATCTGCAGTGGTTTGTTTTCCTTCAAATGCATCACAGATAAGAGAAGAAGGAAAACTTGTACATCATATAGTTTGGGGAAGTACCAGTGTGCTTGTAGGAACACAGTTGATACCTCATAGATTATTCTTTTGAAGGATTTTTTGCTAGCATAGCAATCCATGGCTAGGGTATAAACACAAGTTTTGAACACAAAGCTTTTAGGAAAATAATATCACAAAAGAGTTATGGATATATGATATTAAAATATAATTAAATTTAGCTTTTTCTAACTGCCATATAAAATTTTAATTTGTCTCAGTAATATATTTAACATTCAGCTGCAATACTGTATAATATTTTTAAATGTTTATAAAAATAAGATTTTCAGCTATGAAAAAATTCTGAAGGCTTTATACCAAAATGTTAAAGTCTTGTAAAGATGTTTCTCAAAAAGGGGGTCAAAGAGTTACCAAAGTCTAGAAGCCCTAATTTTAACAATGACTGAAATTACAATGAGAAATTGAAATTACTAGTAGAAAGAAATTACTAGTAGAAACTCTGCCTACAATTTAACTAAAGTCATGCATAAAATCTGTTATTGCAGGATACTTTTTACAAAGTTAAGCGAGCATATTTAAACTGTCATTGAAAAGAAGGGCTTTCTAAGTGCTTATGTTTAGCACTTGTGTGTCTAAGTTTGAAGTTGCAAAGCAACCTGTACATTTCAGTGTATTTAATATTAATTTTGTTAGCTATCCAGCTTTGGAAGTGTCTAGTACTTTTAAGTAGGTCAGTTCTTTCTTTATTCCAGAGCTGAAATGGAAGGTCAAGAGGCATGCTTATGAAACCATTAGCTACATTGTTAAATCTTTCTTGTTAAAGCTGGAATGCCAGCGCATTTTTCCATTTGTTAATGAACACCTTAAAATACACAAACAATAAATTTGATATCAGTACTTGACAGCAGCAATTAACGTATGGCCATTATATTTGCATAGTCTCTTTAGAAAAAAAAAAGGTTTAAGTATGGCTCTAAGGCACCAAATCTGCATAATACATGTTCCAACACACACCCGCAGTAATAGGATATATTGCTATAAACAGCATGTTAAAGGCCTTGTATATTCCTTTTAAACTTGATTGATTGTCTCTGCTCAGCTCATGCCCTTGTGTATCTCTTTTGAGAACTATACTAGACCTACATAGAATTAAATACTCCTGGCTAACAATGAACTGCTGATACATTACAATATCTTTAGAACACAGACCTGATTTTTAATGAACATATATTTTTTTTTAAAGTACTACTTTTTGAAATCAGAACTTAGATGATTAAAAACCTGATTAGCAATCAGAAAGAAATTGGTCACAAAAGAGTTAAACAGCCAATTTTTCTTTTGTGTTTCTTAGTATGTGTTTATAAAAATTCTCACACTAAAATGATTTAGAATATTGTTATTTAAATAGTACAGGTTTGATAACGGAAACATATAAGATATATTTTAAATATATAATTAAATATGGGCATATTAATATATGGTTATGAATAAAAGAAAGTAATATTGTAAAAAGATGTTTCTATTAGAATTTTCATCCTGTAATTCCAAGTCCACTCACATAGAAAACAATATCTCTTATATTGTTTGAAGATTCTATTCAGGACTTGCATATAATGGGTACTTATGTGGTTGTCTTACAGGAAGAAACTCCGGTATACAGACCTGAACTGTTGCTCTGACAACCTGTATCACTTTCCTTCCAAGATATATTACATATCCCTGGTATAATGTTTTGGGGTTGTTTTTCATTGGATTACAGTAAATGAAAAATCTGTCCACCACTGATTTCAGATACCGTTTCTCCTTCATTAGAACAAACTGTGGCATAGAATTTCTATGCATGGACTTCACACACAGCAGAACTGTAGAAGCCTTTTGGGACCAAGCACGGATATTCATATTAGCAATAACAAGATGGTTCTTGCTAACAAACTCCACACAGGCATATTTAACATTAGAGACATCCTGGATGTCCAAAACATCTACACTGGGCTGGAGAGATATCACAAGGGCTGCAGAGAGGGCAAAGGAGCATGCTCTGGAATGACAGCTGAAGGCCACGTATTCAAAATTATCTACCATCATTAGTTCATTAAATCACACTTTTGTATATGTACTAATGCTCAATAGCAGGCATGCTCTGCAAGCAGTAAACAAGCTACAGGAAGATACTCAGAAACGAAGTATTAGAAAAACAAGACTTGGCCTACTATCCTTACACAATTATTAAGTATCATTTCTTTTGCTGTTGAACTTTGATTTGCATCACTGTTCCAGCTGTCTGTATTAGGTATTTTGTATGCAAACCATTAAATACATGGTAGTTTAACCTTGAGATTAAAGATTAGATGTCTTTCAAGCAAATACTATGAATTTCTTTCATTTGTGTGTGTGTGTATATATATATGTCAGACCTACACAAAGGCGCCAGAACCTTTTATTAGTAAACAGTTCTTCACTATGATTGTATTTCTGTTTTTCCTAATTACTGCCCTTACTTTGATGTGAAAAGAAAATTTAGTTGATGAAAAAGCATACAGCAAAAGGACCTCTTTGCTTGCTGTTTTTGTTTTGTTTTCCCCCACACTAAGGGAAATTAGAGGATAATTTAAGAGTCCTCACACACACACACACACAAAAAAAATAATAAAATGATGCTCAGTGTTGCACCTTTTCAGATATTCTGAGAAAGGGAGAAAGGGAGTTGTGCTGGGTCTGTGTGGGATAGTTAACTTTCTTCATAGCAATCCATATGGTGCTATGTTTTGTATTTGTGACCAAACCAGTGTTGATAACACACCAGTGTTTTAGATATTGCTGAACAGTGATTGTTTCTCCCTCTGTCTCCACTAGCAGGTATGCTGGGGTGCACAAGAATTCAGGAGGAAACACAGCCAAAAAATATGACCCAGATGAGCAAAGAGATGTTTAATGCCATATAAAGTCATGCTCAACAATGAGAAAGGTGAGGAGGTGGGTTTTGGGTAGGTACCCATTTCTCAGAGCTGGTTGGCAATCAGTCTGCTTATAGGAGGTGTTGAGTGATTGCATTTAATTTCATTTTTGTGGAGGTTTTGGTTGGTTTTCTCTGATCTGTCTCTTTTTCCTCTTTCTTTAACTTTTTAAACTGCTTTTATTTCAACTCACAACTTTTATCTCTTTTGCTCTTAATCTTTGCCCCACCCTGCTACAGGGCAGGGGCAGTGAGGAAGCAGCTGTATGGTCCTTAGCTGCTTGCTGGGGTCAACCCACCACAGAGAATGAGTATTACAAATTAAAATCTTTAGAGAAATGTGAAAACTGTTGTTTGTAAGTTGCTCAGAAATGAAAGAAATTCCATCTTTTTAAAACGTGCAACTGGCCAATATTTGAATATTAGAAAAACTGAGATTTAATTTTTTTGTAGTTGGAACAGCTAATTACTTGAAGCTATAGATGGGATTCTAGATATGTATGAAAAACTTTGGATATGTTCAGTACCCCTGATATTTATTAAAAATAAAATTAGAAATACAAAGTGACTGTAAATTAATTTTCATCTTCCTATTCTCATTAAGAATGTATATTTCCCAACAGTAATAGACATTCAGCACATGTGACATGAAGAAAGTTAGGAAACTCTGAAAACCTCAAGGAAGAATGAAGATATTGTTTTCAAACAGAAAGACAATTTCACAGATTAAATGGAGAAAGATGAACCTGAACAGATACAACTTATTTTAGAAGCTATAAAATGTAGCATAGTGGTAATATTAAAAACTTTATTTGAATCGTGAGTACATAAGACATAAGATTTTCAATATTAATGCATCAAATATACCATGAGTTGATTTTTATAGCTTTTCTCCCTTCTAAAGACATCATCAATTTAAGTTGAATCTCAAAGATTTCATTTTACGTAGTCCCAATAGATAGATTAAAGAGAAAGAAAGGAAAAAATGCATAAGGGATGAGCTATCTACTTTGTATTCATTTCTATCTACTAGAGTTATTAATCTTAGCACAAAATCCTTTGAACTAAAAAATTATTTTTTTTCAGTTAAGTAGTCGATCTTCAATATTTTTAAAAAGTCTTGCATTCCTGGGAATTATATTAATTATTAACCTTTGATTGAGTTCATTTTTATGTTTTTATTATCTATGTAAGAGGAAATGTTATCTGGCTCCACCATAGCTGAAATCACACTGACAGTGTTGTTACAAATTAGAGCTTAATATTGTTGGTTGCTGAAAAGTGATGAGGGAGGTGTGGGATCAATACTTTAAAATGTTCCTAGTTTCAGGGGAACCATAAAGGGAAATACCAGGAAGAAAGGTGACATACAATACAGGTATATCCTGGTTTAGCTTTTAGATTAAATTAGGCCTTTCAGATAAGAGTTAAATCTCCAGCAGAACTTGGAGCAAATCCTTGTTCGTGCCTCAGGTTGATGTCCACCCTCTTCATTTATCTTAGTGTAGCTTATTTTCTATCCCACTTTATTTCTTTGGTACTTTCTACACTGTTACTTATAAACTCTCTCTTGAAGCACTGTACAATTAATTACTTTCATATAAATATATTTTCCCATTTCTTGTCTTATTTTACGGATCATTCCCTCACTGATTCTTCAGAAAATCCTACTATTATCATGTATTTGTCAAAGGGTCAATGATATCCCAAAAACAGAGAAAAAAAGAAAAAAAATTTATTTATTTTTTGGGGGTTGTGTGTGTGTATTAATTGCCTTAAACTATGTGCCATTAAGCTGAACATACTGCTAGGTTGTTTTTATGATCCCTGTGAAACTATAGGCTAATGGTCATTGCTGTCTTTTGCTTTCCATGGTACATGTTAATCACTTGATATGAAAAAAGGCTTATAAATTTACTCACATCATAGGTCTCTCAAAGACCTACTGTCTTAGATTTGCTTGAGTTTCTATGAGCACCAGAAAAACTTCAATCTCAGGAAAGTCTCAGTGGTTGGTGGATAAGGCTTCTCAGAGTGCTGGGTTTGAGTAAATGTATCAGAGTGTCATGTAAAGAACCTTAGTCCACAGACACAACTTCAGACAAGTAACTTACCCATGAAGGCCTAAGCCTTAATTTTATCCCATTGTTCATCTATAAATAGCAAGATAATTTTTTAAAATTAATATTACCTAAAAGTTTAAATATGTGAAAGGATAGATGCTCCAAATATTTGGACATTGACCTGAGCTGAAGGAAGCTTAGGTGTTGTATCATCTAAGGTTAAAACTTTTAAACTTGACTTCTCTTTGTAGGATTAATTTGAATTTGATTATATGTTACATTGAGTGACTGTGATTGCTACCTCTTCTGAGAAATCTATCCTACTTTAAAAAACCTTAATATATTATTGAAGTTGACATTAACATAAAGTGGTCATTTGCAGCTTTCGTCATATGAAAGAGTAGTGGAGGTTCTTCTGTCTGCCAGTACTGATGTAAATACTAGTGTTTTCCTTCTCTACTCCTCTCTCTCCCCATAGGACTAAAGTAATGTATTGGACATTTTTTGTTAATATAGTAATTGTCATGATTATGCTTATTGGATTCTACCATTGGTTATTTCTGCTTTATTTCAACCAATTAAAACCAAACCAAATTCTGCAATTAATGTCTCTACCATGTAAATAAATAAAGAAATTAGCCTTTTTTTTTTTTTTTACATATTTTCCAGTAAAAGAATTTCTTAGGTGTTCTTTTTCCTCCCCTTTCCATTCTGTTTCTTTTCACCCCTTCCTTTACCACTCCTGCCCCTTTTCTTCCATTCCCCTTCCCCTTCTCATTCTCTTTCCTATTCTTCCTCCCTTTATATTCCTTCTTGTCCTTTTCCTTTTCATTTTTTAGCATGAATTTAAATACAATATTATTGAAGTTAAAAATCTTTAATTACAAACAGGCTGTTGAGGTTTAAAACCAGTCGGGCAGCTCATTCATTCATTCCCCCCTTTCCTCCCTCTTTCTTTCTTTCCTTCACACCCCCCCCCCCCCCTTCCCTGCTTCCGGAGAGATGGGGAGGAGAATCAAAAGAATGTAACTCCCAGGGGACATCAGTCCAGTAACTAAGGTATAACACCAATCACTACTGCTGCCACCAATGATAACAATGATAAGAGACAATAACAAGGGAAGAGAATACAATACCATCCGCTCAAATGAGTCCAACTCAGAAGACCCCGGGTAACTCCCAGTTACCTCCCCTGGGCATGACGTGCTGTGGTATGGAATACCTCTTTGGTTAGCTTGGGTCAGGTGTCCTGTCTCTGCTTCCTCCCAGCTTCCCCTCCTCCCTGGCAGAGCATGAGACTCACAAAGTCCTTGGTCAGAGTAAACATTACTGAGCAGCAACTAAAAAAATTGGTGTTATCAGCACTGTTCCCAGGCTGAAAGTCAAAACACAGCACTGCACCAGCTACTAAGAAGGAGGAAAATTGACTGCTACTTCTGAACCCAGGACACAGGCACATGCATTCAGAGAAAGAAAGTGAGACAGGAGGGAAGGAGAGGGGAGGAAAGGAGGAAGGGAGGGAGAGAGGAAGGGAGGAAGGGAGGAAGGAAGGAAAGGAAGGAGGAAAGAAAGGGAAGGAAAGAAGAAAGGAAGGAAAGAAGAAAGGTGTGACAATGTAATAGTAGATAGAGTGACATGATCACAGTTTATTATTTTAAGAATTACTTCCTCTTTCTCTTAGTATGAATTAGTCTGCATTTGATGATCTGTATTCAAAAAAGCCATTAGACGTGTAATTATATTTAATTACTTAAGTCTAACTGATTTCTGTAGGGTATTAAAGCACATCTTGTGCGTTTTTAACTTATCTTTATCTACAACAAATTTGGTACCCCAAAAGTCATGCTTATTGGGCTTCTATGGTTGACAGTTATGTTTATCAGTAGCAGATGTTGGAATATCTCACAGTTTCCAAACTGAGTTCATGCTTTGGTCATTCACAAAATTGTGTGAGGAGAGGACAGAGTACTGAGAGTGCAGCTAAATCTGCTCCATGTCAGGCTGCGGTAATCTTCATCTTTTCTATATTTTTAACTATACACATCTAACAACTAAGCAACTTCCTACCAGTACTTTCTATTTGGTGAGGAAAATACTTTGATCCTAGTAGAAACAGTTTAAGTACTTCTTGAAATTTGTCTTTAAAACCTGACAGGTTTGTTTCATTGTGAGATAAAACGTACCAGGAGAATGGTTTGATCTGAGGTGTCTGAAAAATATCAGCTGCAATCCTGTCCAGACACTGCCTTCAATGTGAAGTGTCAAGGCAGGCAGAAGGGAAAGGAAAGGAAGGGAACGGAAAGGAATGCAATGGGAGGGAAGTGGAGGGGAGGGGAGGGGAGGGAGGGGAACCTATTCTAACTAAACTGGAACCAGGAGATGGGCTGAAACCCTGGTATGAAAAACGGTACAGTGTCAGCATGTTCCCTGGTATAAATTTGGCCCACACCAACTGCTTCTTTTTGCAAGGAATCCCCAGGGTATAAACAAAATTATGAAGTCTTTTTCTAACAGGCCATTTAGGTGAATCAGCTAGTCATCAGAGAAACACAGTTAAATCATAAGTGTGTTTTTCTTATAAATTTGTTTGTTCTCACATGCTTGAATGGGTAAACAGAGAAAGTAAGTAGCTGCAGTCACTGTCTGCAATATACATTTATGTATGTTTTACATCATGTTCTGAGCCAAGGCTTTTTCTCCATATCATGAAGAATAAGCATGGAAAATCTTTTTCTCCTACCAAAATAAAATACAGAACTCAAGACTCAAGTGCTGGTAATACATATTGCATTTGCTCCACTATTTTTAAGTCCCATCAGTTTTAACGGGCAAACAATTTACGCCATCAGTAAGACCCATTAAACTAGGTCTCTTCCACACTAAAACAAAACTACTGCAATTGCCTTTGATTCTACATTACATTGGTCTGAGTCTCCCTGAAGCCAGAGAGATTAATTAGTTTTTTTGCAATAAATTCTCAGGAATTAAATTGGGGTTTTTTTAGAGAAACCTTTAACCAACTGCTCTCATCTTCACTATCCCCCATACCAAAATGGTTCAATAAAAAGTTAATCTGACCTTCAGCTACATTTGTTTGTGGGATGCAGCTTACACTGAGTTTTACTACCGAACACTTACACAAGTTTTCTGGAGTGATTATCCTCTACATACACCTCCCCAGAAATAAACTTGTGTATGATAATTCTTTGTTTAAATTGAAACTTAACCATAATTCTTGTGTGCATTTTTTTTTGTTCTCAGAGGCAACCAGAGGATTAATAGATGGTTCATGGTGTGCTCCACAAAAAATTCATTTCCTGATTTCAAGATACTACTAGATTTCTAATTGAAATAAAGTGATTTTTTTTCCAATCCACTAAAAATAATCAAATTAATATCTGTTTAAGCAATAAATAGTTTTTATTTGGCAGGAAAACATAACTTGATCAGATTTTAGGTCTGAGGAGGTTGGGGTTTTTTGGATTTTCTTTTTATTTTTCTTTGTCTTTCCTTGTGGAAACTTCGAATAACGGAGCAGTTAAAATTCATGATCTACACTTTTGTGTCATTATTATTGCATTAGCATGAAATTATGGTTCTAGTTAGTCATAATTATACTCATAATTATTCAATTTATCACTATAGGTCCTCCTGGAAATTTTATTGGAAGAGCTATTAACATTAATAAATTGTTTTTCTTCATATCCATATTATTAATTCACCTCATGTGTGATATGAACTATCAGCCATAAAATTATTACAAACTTAGTCTCTGTGTAGCTGATTTAATGACGTAGAGTCTGATAATCTGTAGCCAGTTTTCTGGCATAGCTGTTTGTCTTCCTCACCAAAGGTAAACTGAGGGAGATAGGGAGACAGTGAAATATTCAGTCCCAAATGCACCCAGGACACCTGACAGAATTATTCTATTTTAGCATAGCAGCCTCGATGATTTTTAAAATATGTGGGGAAACAAACAAAAACCACAACTACAACAAAACTCACCCTGATTTACATATGTCAGTTTTTGCAAAGTCAGTTTCATTTGACAGATATTCCTGGACAAACCCACAGAAATGCTTGACAGACCCCAGACCAGCCAACAGCTCCAAGAGGGACTCACTGCAAAACCCAACTCTGACTTTGCAAGTACTTCTTTCTGGTGCTTTAAGCTTTGAATGCACAGGTGGATCTCTACAATGTCACAGGGCTATTTGCAGCTGAGCTGTATCCAAAACTGCTGCATCAGTGTAATTGTTAAGAAAACAAGGAGCATTTTCAAAACCTAATTAATACTCTGCATAAACCTGCACTATTGGGTCTACCTCCACATTTTCTGAGTCATATTCCATCATGTATTCATGTAGAAATACTTACATGCATGTGTTTGTCTGTTGATGTATACCTACTCTGGCTTCTTTGTTTCTTACTTACTGGCCTTCTAAGAATCTTATAACTGTGAGGTTCATCACTATCTACTAAACCTAATATGTGATACAAATGAAACAACTCCATTTTTACACATTAAATTTAATGTCTATTTATTGGGTTATACTTTCAAGCTTCTTTTTTTGTATTTGAAGCTTGTTGATTTATGTTAAAATTGAAAATTAATTAAAAAGAGAAATATTACTTGGGATGGAATAAAACAGATGTAGCAAAACGGTTTTTAACATGTATGGCAGAGGGCAGAGAAACAGTAATTTATTACCTAGCCCTGTGGTTCCTTTAGAAAAAAATATCAATACCTGCATTACTGTACAAATTGATTTTTTAATTGTCAATTCCTTGTTCTTTCCAACACAAGAGGTCAAAATATTGTAATTGACATATAATCCTTCATTTAATAAAACTGCTGGCTTATGTTCTGTCTTGGCATTGAAGCTGGAATTTTGGTCTTTGGAGTGCTTTCTGCTGTTCCCACTTTCCATTTATTTTCATTAAAAATATTTAATTATCATTTCTAATGCCTTCATCTGTAATTCTGTAATGCAAAAGTAGAAAGGAGCAAATTCAAAACCTAAATATTTTTAAGACTTTGAAAATGTGGAATCAAATAATAATGTTTCAAATATTTTTAGTGTCTTTTCCTGAGTTCTGGAGAATTTGTTAACAGATAAGCTAAGTATACAGTACTTTTATTAATACTTCCTATGTAAATGTCTCATTAGAGAGACTTGCATAGAACCATAAAATAGATATTTTTTTCCCATGTATTCCCACATTGCATTTTATCCGCTTTATGTAGCAATTATTCAGAAACTTATATTTAAAATTATTGCAAATCTAAGGCAACAGGTAATTAGCATTAAGAAATAAAAGAAGTGATGATGATTACTTCCTCTCTAGATGTTAAATGTCTATGCTTTACAAAATCATGGAACTATGAAAACAAACAGAATTATTAACATAATTAAAACTAAAAAGAAAAAACATCTCATTATTTCAAGTCCTTTGTGAACAAGTTTCTAATCTGAGTACGTAGGTTTTGTGGGTCTGCTGTGGTTCCTATTAACTGGTTCTGAAATAGTTATACCTTAACCAGAGCATATATCAATAGATACATTCATAATATGTTTGCATTGCAAACTGGAAATTTTGTACATATATGTACCATTCTGACTTTCTTTCTCAAATTAGTGTAATACTTTCCAAACAAAAATAACTATAGAAATCAAACCAGTGAAGGTCTCCGTAACTTTTCATATATGAGAGCATTTTCTGTAAGATTCTCTGCCATTCTTTACATGTAGTTGGTGTATTTATTTGTTTGAATTTATAATATCAATCATTTGTTAAGTTCTTGTCTGAACTGGCTAAGCATTGCAATATTGGTACAGATAAAGAAGAATAAATTAAAGATGCTTCTGTAATTGATATTGCTGACAAGGGAGTGTCACTGGAGTTACAGATGGATTCAGAGCTGACACTGAGAAAAGGTATTCAAATAGTTCATGACTAAGTGCTCATTGAGAAGCAAAGTACAGATCAGGGAATAGCAGAGGAAGCTGTTGGTGGTCAGTTTCAATCTAAGCAAGACAGAATAACAAGAATAATTTGAACCTGAAAAAGGGCTTGCAGGGAACAGGTCAATAGGTAGCCATCCAAGTGCAATCAAGGAGAAAGGTGGCCTTCCTTGAAGAAGATAGTCATGAAATGTAAAATCAAGGTTAGAGGACGAGAATACTAATAGAGATAATTCTTAGGACAGAGAACTAGAGAATAAAGGTTTAGGAACTGAATGCATGAAAACACCTACTATAAAGACACAGGTGAAACTAAAAGTGTAAGGAAAGACTTTAAGATAAATATGAATGCAGACTGCAAATTTATATTGCAGAAAACAGAGACAGGCGTGGCATAACAGATAAGTTACAGCCAATAAATATAAAAACTGATTCACCCCAAAAGTGTAATTTATTTTCTTTTTTTAAAGCAAGCAATTCAACTGACCAATTTATAGCAAACCTTGTAAGGAATCACTCTGGATAATTAGGAAACCATATTAAATACCATTTTTCCCAAAAGATGGTGTTAAAGAGGCTGCAGGTGTTCTGGTTTATCCATCTGACCATTATAGCTATAATCATACACAGTTGTTCCCCATAATTTTGGCATTTGTAATCCAGTAATCCAGGCATATTAAGGACATTTTTTTACCCAGCTCATAGGTATCTAAATCCTTTATTGGCATTTCACTGAATGTAACAGTAACTTAGAAAAAAGTTCATATTTATCTGCAGAAAATAGTAATAAAGAGCCTTGCAATGGAAAAGGGATTGCATTTGGACCATGTGATCACAACAACAGGCACATATGGAAACAGCAAGGCATCTCCCAGGCTGCATATTGACCTTTCTGTTTGAAATAACAAGAGACAGGAAACTGACAACCTCAATAGCTGTTTCTCAATATTTCTTGGTAAAAATATTAATTTCCTGCTGTAAATGAGGATTTACAAATGGTTTTCCTAGCATACCATATGTTACACAATGTGTCAGAAATACACATTTAGAATCAAATAGTATTGTACATATACATAACCTGGCAATCTCTCTCTAAGGTTTACCCAGTTAGTGATTGGCAATGGTCATAACTGGTGAACAATGTCTACTCCTATTTTTTTCCTTTGTTGTTGTTTAATGTGCATGTTACTGCAATGATAGAAAGAACAAATCACACATTAGAGGAAGATCTCTCTTAAGATTCACAGAGCTACCTATGAATTCAAATTCCTTCAGTGTGGTTTTTTTTTCCTGAGGACTTAAAGATAGATCATTGTATTAGGTATCTTACAATGAAAATGAACCCCCAAAATCTCCAGCTTGAATAGGAAAAATTGTCAGATAAAGAAGATGGTAAGAAAAAAAAAGTGGCACTTTAATATAATTTAAATATTAAAGGCCTCTTCTTTAAGAGATTAAATAATAGCTACAAGGATGTGCTGTCCTCTGACTTTGATAAAGAATCGAAAGAGTCACTGGGACCAAAAAAGGAATATATTAGAATAAAGAAATAGTCTCATTCCTAAAGCAACTCTCTCTCTCTCAAAGAAAAGTTTCTGCCAGAATGTTCCACATGAATGACTGTCTTCCAAAGAAAGAGCACCTCCGAGGGATTCAAACATTATTATAAAAAGGAGAGATGAAATTTCAGACCAGTGTCAGTGAAGTTTTTAATTATAAAATCCATAGGAATTTTTATATAGCTATTTACACTTTATGAGGAAAAGAGAACAACAAACAGAGAAAGCTTCTTCTTTTGTCCTCATTTGCAGTCATTATGTTGTATGTCTGATGTGTAAAACCGAGGCTTTAAAATCTTGAGCACAGGGCTTGCAGGAAGCCTCTGTTACAGAGAAGTGGGGATGATAACTAACAGGACTCCTTTTCTCCTGCCCTACCCATCAGAGCAATACAAAGCTTCCTGGCTTCTATGCAGTGACGCTGTAGCTTTTAAAACAGGTAGGCACTGACTTTGTGAATTATTTCAGGCCTCCTTCCATCTCCCTGACAAAACTGATATGTAATTGAAAGAAATATACTGGGCCTCACAAGGTATCTGCTACACATCAAGCTTGCCTTCTTGAGCCTCAGGGTATTGTCTCCACAGAGGAGCAAAGTGCCTGAGGCGCTGCTGTTTTGGTTTTACAGCAGCATTTCTGCTTTCAGCTTCACGGACTTTAGCTGGCAGCTTTTGTATTTTCTTCGTACTCCCACTGAGTCTAGTATTATTTTAAATTATATTTACATACATATTCTGAAAAGTAGGATATTTCATTTAGGATTTTTGCTTTCCTTTATATTTTTGTTCTGTATATACCCTATGCTGCTTTTCTAATATGCAGCTTGTGGCAGGCTCTTTGCAGACTCGCTCCCAGTACATCATCCCTTCCAGAAAAAAAAAAGAAAGAAGATATGCTATACTAAGCAGAAAAGGATTTCTTCACTGACATTGCTGGGCACAAAGAACCCTATAAGGTTCTCTTTGGCTCTTTCAGATGAGCAAACACTTGGGTTTCTTAGAATGCCTGCCTGAATAAGGGTCACGCTCGAGTACATTACTGCATAGACCATTTTAGAGGACTGTAAGGCGTGCTCCTGGAAGTACATATTCTTGTTAAGGCAAATCAAGGGGTTTGCTTGGCATGGTATGCATTTGAAAACAAGCAAGAGGCACTTCAGTTGTTAAGTCCAGCAGTAGTTTTCATGTATGTGTGTACATTTCATAGGAATGGATGGAATGATGTTGAGAGAAAACTCTCTTTCTTAGGTAGAAATATTATCTGAAGTTATCAATATTGCCTGCATTCTTCAGGTAGTTTGTTTTTTTTTCCACAAGCTTGATGGCTAAATTACAACTTGACCAGGAAGATGGGATGGGTTAAAATATTCCTTACTCATCCCCTTAAAACAAACATAGGGCTCAAAGTTCCATATGGAAAAATATTTTTTTCTGTTGATTAAATTTCAGTTACCATCTTATTTTCTGGTTCTTTAAAACTTCCACTGAGTCAGATCTGCAAAACGGATATTTCAAAGATTATTTTTGCTTTTAACTGTTTTACTTTTAAATGTGGCAATAGAGTTATGGCTCTTCATATGAGTTGCTGTAGCTAGTCCCTTCCTGATAACTGTTCTTAAATTGAGGCTGTGGAAATGAGGTGTCCTATGAGATGGATGATTTCCTTTTCCTACTTATGCTTGCAGCTGTTATTTTGTAGCCTGAATTCCTTTTGTATGTTGGGATCTATGGCCAACCGAGCTATAGGACCCTATGCAGCAGTGACATAAATAAATATCAGAAAATATAAATATAAATTAAACAGTTTGCTGTTATCAAGGTGTATTGCCTTTGCCTGTCTTCCTCCATTTCTTTTTTGTTTGCTTCAGAAAAAACATTTAAAATCCTGGTACAATTTTGAAACAGTATAGAAAATACTAATAAATAAGCTGGTAACTGCAACAGCTGGTATGATGTAAAGAAAGAACCTAGTTTCCAGAAAGATGTTTGTAGATAATACAGTGCTTCCCAACATAAACTAAGACATCTGTGACTGTTATTATTAAAACCTGAATCTCTGTGATTAAAGGTGGTTTCTCTGCTTCAAAAGCTGGTTCTAAGGCCCCAGTGAAGTTAATCTATTTTATAACCTCAGTATATTGCACACTAATAAATTTTGTAGATTGTTGTATATCAGGTGTATATAATACACAGCAAGCAATATAATCTTGTGAGTTTTCCATTTAGTGTGAATTACAGAACGTCTTTGGACCAAAGAGTAAGGTCAAACCATTTCCCTCCCCTGAACTTTTCCCATACTTCCATGCGGTTTGGAACATCTAATTCATTACAAATACTTCACAGAGGGAGACTAGAAATAGTAAGGTCAGTTTCAGCTATTAGAAAAAGAAATTTTGTATTGAATTATTTGGGCATTTTTTTCATTTAAATACTGAATGATTATTTTTTCTATGATGTCTCAACATTATTTTAATAACTGTAATATTTAATCAATATGGAAATCAATGATGTATATATACCCTTAGGTGTTTTGTCATATCTATGATCCTGTCTTACAGGAACAACTGGGAAGACATTCACTGGAGGCAGATATTGCTATAAGTGATTTACTATACTGCTATTATGGAACTCATAGGACAGTAAATTGGCACACCTTTCAAGATGGTCTTATGAAAAGCAAGCTTGTCACTAAATGTAATATGCATACACCTGACTAGAGCTAGCCCATTAACGTGCAATGGATGCCTTGGTGATGAAGGATACAGAGAAGGCAGAATTACAGAATGCATTCTTTGCTTTATCTTTAGTTCTAAGTCCAACCTTCAGTAATCCCAAACCTTGGATGCAAGAGAAAAAATCTGGAAAAAGAAATAGCTTCCCTTGGTAGGGGGTGATCAGGTTAGAGATCGCTGAACATTTAGGCAAACTTGACACCCACAAATCCATGGGTCCTGATAGTATGCACCCACGAGTGCTGAGTGAACTGGAAGATATTATTGCTAAGTGCCTCTCCATAATCTTTGGCAGGTCATGGAGAACAGGAGAAGTGCTTGAGAACTGGAGTTCTCAGTGTCACAGTGTCACAGTGTCACTCTGGTCTTTAAAAAGGGAAAGCGGGAAGACCCTAGGAAATACACGACAGTCAGCCTCACTTCCGTCCCTGGAAAAGTGGTGAAACAGTCCACTGTGGATGTCATCTCTCCACTTCACATAATTCACTAAGAGGAAATCATGCTTGACTAATCTGATAGACTTCTACAATGGAATAGCTGGCTAGGTAGATGAGATATTTTAAATAACAAAATAGTATGTAATTTGTGTTTCAGATGAGTCTTAAAAATCACTAAAGGTAACTTGCTAATTTAGAGAGGCCTTTTAGTGTACAAAATGGTGTAGTTATAACATGAAAAGAATATTTGATTTTTCACAAGTCTTATTTGGATCAATTAATTTTTATAATCAGTATTTCTAAATAATGAAAAAGGATAGATATTTAGTAGATATATTTTAAAAAGTGCACTTTTTTATTTGTCATTTCAAAAGTGGGATTGATGCTTGATCTAGTTTTGTAGTTGTAGCATTGAAATGATAATGGCCATAGCTTTGAAGAACAATAATAATTTAAACATCTTTTAAAGCATATTTGTGTCAGAGCTGTCACAAAAGTATTTATGAAATTATATAGCTTGAAGAAGAGTTTTTATGGTATCTATTTCCTTAATTTCATACTTTCCCAGAAGATAGAATTATATACAAATTCAAGTATGTGGAAATGCAAGCATTAAAACTTAAGTTCTGGATTGCACACATCTATTTTAAGACATGTAAGTTGAGAATTAAATACCAGACTATTTTCTTCTACAGAGTTAATCTCCACTTCCATTATCTTTGTCACAAGATGAATTATTTTTATATGATTTTTTTCTTCTCATTACATTCCTTGACATGAATATAATCATATGTCCTTTCTCGAATGAGCAGATACCTTCAGAACTCAGAATAATTCTGCCTCTGATGCTCATACACATTAAAACCAGAACAATTCAAAAGAATTAGTTGTACTTGAATCACCATGCAGCTGAGCAGATATTTGTATTTGTCCACAGAATAATCAGAGTTAGCACTGCTCCAGTTCTTATGTTAAGGTGAATATTACTATCTGATGACCACACGCTTTTTCAGACATTTTCATTATGTTTCGGTACCTGGTCATTGCCTGCTTCTGGAAAGAGATTTATTCCTCAATAACTGATTTCATAACTTGGTAATCTCAAATAAACAGAATGGATTCATACATTTTCAATGTTCCACCAAAACAGCACTACCCGATCACTTTATTACCATTACTGTTTTGTTACTGTTTCATGGTTTCCAGCACTGAATTGTCACAGTACTAGTATTGTTATTTCTTCTGGTAATAAGCAGCTATCCAAAAGTCAAGGCATATAAATTGGATTCAGTTACAGGATGAAATGGTGCTCAAGCCCACTGTTTTGTTTTCTTTTCCTGTTGTTATTGCTATGATCCTGTTTATTTAAAAGTCATGTACAAAGTCCCACTCTGAACACAATATGAATCAGAGAGAAGGTAATTGTTGTCAATATTAGAGGAGAAAGGTAGGTGCCAATTTTCAATAATATCTAGGTTAAAAACACTCCCTTAGAACTACATTTTCTGTCCAAGCGTTCTATATTGTCTATCCGTCACACGCTGCTTTTTTTTTTTCAAATCAGTGTATGCTCAGTGAGATCACAAAATCTCAGACAAACCTATGTTAGAATTGAATCTTAGTCCAGTCTCCTGCTCAAAATCTGGTATATATCAAGACTAGAGCAGGCAGCTCAGGGTCTTCTCCAGGTAAGCTCTGCAGACTTCTGCATATGGTGATTCCCTACGCTTTCTGGGCAACCTCCTATGAGGCTTACCCTCTCTTCTGGTGAACCATGATTCTCTGTCCTGTAATTGCAGCTTCCTTTGACGCAGCACTGTGACCATTATGTGTTGATCTTTTACTGTGCATCTCTAGCAAGCATCTGGCCCCATCTACTCTATATTTCCCTTTTAGGCAGCAGAAGACTAGTGCCTCTCCAGGCTAAATATACCCAGTTCCTTTTTTGTCTCATGTGATGTGTTCCAACTCCTTAACCATCTTGTTGTTCCTCCACGAGCTTCTCCCTGCTGTAATCTCTCTAATGCTGGGCGAGCGGCTGACGTGGCGGGGGGCGTTCCCACGGCGAACGGCGACCACTCCCCTGCCCCTTGTCTTGAAAAAGCCTTTGAGAGGGCAGCGACGTGTCGCTGCCCACCAGGTGCAGGGAAGAACAGGTAGGTCGTTGTGCTGACCAATATGGTCGTCTCCAGAAAGAGAGCTAGCAGTAAGAGGGCTGTAGCAACCCAGAGACCCCGGCCCTAACCATGGCTGTTCAGGTCTGGATGGAGGGAGTGCCAGAGCCTGCTGCTGCCGGGGGAGGGAGGACTGCATTCCACCTGTGTGAGGTGTGAGCAGGTGGAAGATCTGCTTAGCTTGGTGGATGAACTTAAGGAGGAGGTTGAGACGCTGAGGAGCATCAGGGAGTGTGAAAGGGAGATCGACTGCTGGAGTAACTCCCTGGCTGACCGGTTGGAACGGCTCCAGGGAGATACCCCCCAAAAGAGGATGGACCCCCTGCCCTCTCAGACAGAGGGGGATGGCCTGAGACCGCCCCTGTCATGTAGCTGTCGCCCAGAGGTAGGGGACCAAAAAGATGAGGAGGGTTGGAAGCGAGTTCCGGTTCGGCGTCGTGGGCAGCCTTCCTCCCTTCCTTCCCCGCTTCCCCAGGTGTCCCTCTGTAATAGGTTTGAGGCCCTGGATCTGGAAGGAGAGGTAGGTGAGGATGTGGTGCAAGGCCCGCCTACAAGGCCACATAGGAAAAAGCGGTCAACTTCGCACTTCAAGACTGCCTCTGGTAAGAAAGAAAGAAGGGTCATTGTAGTAGGTGGTTCCATTCTGAAAGGAACAGAGGGCCCGATATGCAGAGTTGACCCTCATCATAGGGAAGTGTGTAGTCTGCCTGGAGCCCACATCAGGGATATCACCAGGGCGCTCCCCAACCTGGTGCACCCGACAGACTACTACCCGCTGCTGGTCTTCCAGACGGGTGAAGGGGAACTTGCTTCCCGCACTCTGAGGGAGATGAAGAAAGACTACAGGGCCTTGGGGCGGATGGTGAAAGACTCTGGGGCTCAGGTGATCTTCTCTTCGCTCCTTCCATCTTCTGTTGATGATGTGGGACTGAATGGGAAAATTCAGTCCATAAACGATTGGCTTCGAGGCTGGTGCTGCAGGCAAGGCTTTGGATTCTTTGATAACGGCTGGTTTTATAGGGCACCGGCCTGGACATTGGCATGTGGGAAAGGTTTATCTCACAGAGGCAAAAGGATGCTGGGGCACGAATTAGCAGTGCTCATTTGGAGAGCTTTAAACTAGATTCGAAGGGGGATGGGGTTGTAGCTCGGCTTGCCTCAGTGGGACAGCGCTCTGGAACTGATGATGACTGGGAGGCCTCCTGTAATCCTAGGGTGAAATCGGTGTGCTCGGCTCGCTCCCTGAAATGTCTGTACGCCAATGCGCGCAGCATGGGAAATAAGCAGGAGGAGCTAGAAACCTGTGTTAAGTCGGGGGATTATGATCTGGTGGCAATTACAGAGAGGTGGTGGGACAGCTCACATGACTGGAATATAGTCATGGAGGGCTATGTCCTTTTCAGGAAAGGCAGGCCAGACAGGCGGGGTGGTGGGGTTGCTCTTTACGTGCGAGAGCAGCTACAATGCGTTGAGTTCTGTCCGGGGACAGATGATGAGCGAGTCGAGAGTCTGTGGGTGAGAATTAAGGGGCAGGCTGGCAGGGGCGATACTGTTGTGGGGGTCTGTTACAGGCCACCGGATCTGGGTGAGGAACTTGACGAGGCCTTCTACAGGCAGCTGAGAGCAGCCTCACAGTCACAGGCCGTGGTCGTCGTGGGGGATTTTAATTTCCCTGATGTTTGCTGGAAGGACTACTCGGCAACCCAGCCGCAGTCCAGGAGGTTCCTCCAGTGTATAGATGATAACTTCCTCATGCAAATGCTGGATGAGCCAACCAGGAGAGGTGCGCTGCTGGATCTCATCCTCACTAACAAGGAGGGTCTGGTCGAAGGAGTGAAGGTTGAGGGCTGCCTTGGTTGCAGCGACCACGAGATGGTAGAATTCAGGATCTTGTGTGGTAGGGTCAGTAGAATAGCAAGTAGAATCGCAACCCTGGACTTTAGCAGGGCAAACTTTGGCCTCTTCAAGCAATTGCTAGGGGAAATCCCATGGGCTAGGCTGCTTGAAGGTAAAGGGGCCCAAGACAGTTGGTTGACGTTCAAGGACTGCTTTTTCCGAGCTCAAGATCGGAGCATCCCGACACGTAGGAAGTCAAGGAAGAGGGTCAAGAGACCTGCGTGGCTAAATAGGGAATTGCTCGGTATGCTCAAGTGGAAGAGGAGAGTTTACAGGTCATGGAAGGAAGGGCTGGCCACTTGGGAAGAATATAAGGCTGCTGCTGGAGGGTGTAGGAAAGCTGCTAGGATGACTAAGGCCTCCTTGGAATTAAAGCTGACGAGAGGGGTCAAGGACAGCAGAAAGAGCTTTTTCAAATGCATGGCAGGTAAAACTAACACCAGAGGCAATGTAGGCCCGCTGATGAACGGGACGGGTGCCCTGGTGACAGAAGATACAGAGATGGCAGAGTTACTGAATGCCTTCTTTGTCTCTGTCTACTCTGGCAAAGTTACTTAATGCCTTCTTTGTCTCTGTCTACTCTGCTGGAGGCAGTCCTGAAGAGCCCTGTGCCGCTGAGACCTCGGATGAAGATAGGTCAACGGAGCGGTCTGCCTTAGTCGATGAGGAATGGGTTAAAGACCAGTTGAGCAATCTGGATATCCATAAATCCATGGGTCCAGATGGGATGCACCAGCGGGTGCTGAGGGAACTGGCTGAGGTCATTGCTAGACCGCTCTCCATCATCTTTACCAAGTCTTGGGAAACGGGAGAGGTGCCTGAGGACTGGAGGAAAGCAAATGTCACTCCTGTCTTCAAAAAGGGCAAGAAGGAGGGCCCGGGTAACTATAGACCGGTTAGCCTCACCTCCATTCCTGGGAAAGTGATGGAACACCTTATCCTTGGTGCCATCTTAAGGCATATCAAGGATAAGAGGGTTATGAGGGGCAGTCAACATGGCTTCACCAAGGGGAAGTCATGCTTGACCAATCTCGTAGCCTTTTATGAGGAAATAACATGGTGGATGGATGATGGCAGAGCGGTGGATGTGGTCTACCTTGACTTCAGCAAAGCGTTTGACACGGTCTCCCACAGCATCCTTGCAGCTAAATTGAGGAAGTGTGGTCTGGATGATTGGGTAGTGAGGTGGACTGTGAACTGGCTGAAGGAGAGAAGCCAGAGAGTTGTAGTCTATGGGGCGGAGTCTAGTTGGAGGCCTGTATCTAGTGGAGTGCCTCAAGGATCGGTACTGGGACCAGTATTATTTAATATATTCATCAACGATTTAGATGAGGGAATTGAGTGTACTATCAGCAAGTTTGCTGATGACACTAAGCTGGGAGGGGTGGCCGACACTCCAGAAGGCTGTGCTGCCATCCAGAGAGACCTGGACAGGCTGGAGGGTTGGGCGGGGAATAACTTGATGAAATATAACAAGGGAAAGTGTAGAGTCCTGCATCTGGGCAGGAACAACCCCAGGTTCCAGTATAGATTGGGGAATGACCTGTTAGAGAGCAGTGTAGGGGAGAGGGACCTGGGGGTCCTGGTGGACGACAGGGTGACCATGAGCCGACACTGTGCCCTTGTGGCCAAGAAGGCCAATGGCATCCTGAGTTGTATTAGAAGGGGGGTGGTTAGTAGGTCGAGAGAGGTCCTCCTTCCCCTCTACTCGGCCCTGGTGAGACCTCATCTGGAATATTGTGTCCAGTTCTGGGCCCCTCAGTTTAAGAAGGACAGGGACCTGCTGGAGAGAGTCCAGCGCAGGGCAACTAAGATGATTAAGGGAATGGAGCATCTCCCTTATGAGGAAAGACTGAGGGAGCTGGGTCTCTATAGTTTGGAGAAGAGGAGATTGAGGGGTGACCTTATTAGTGTATATAAATATATAAAGGGGGAGTGTCACGAGGATGGAGCCAGGCTCTTCTCAGTGGCAAACAATGAAAGGACAAGGGGAAATGGGTACAAATTGGAACACAAGAGGTTCCACTTAAACCTGAGAAGAAACTTCTTGTCAGTGAGGGTGACGGAACACTGGAACAGGCTGCCCAGGGAGGTTGTGGAATCTCCTTCTTTGGAGACATTCAAGACCCGCCTGGACACGTTCCTGTGTAACCTTATCTAGGTGTTCCTGCTCCGGCAGGGGGATTGGACTAGATGATCTTTTGAGGTCCCTTCCAATCTCTAACATACTGTGATACTGTGAATTGAAATAGGGCAACATGTTCCAAAGGTGGACAACCTAGTGGAGTAATAACAGCAATGCTACATTTTTGGTAATGAAGCCTTCATCACCTCAATAGTATGATACAGACTCTTGAGGATCCCCAGGTCCTTTTCTGCAAATCTACTCTCTAACCAGTCATTCCACATTCCCGTATCTTTTTGTCTCTCATCTGAGGCATCTTGATCAATTGGCAAAAGCTGGTGCTGCTTTAGGAAGTAGCTCCTGGAGATAAGACAATCTAATTCTACACACAAGTGTAATTTTTGCCTCCTGTTTTTTATCCTAAAAGCAGTTCATTTCAGGTCAATAAAAGTCATAACCTGTTCCCAAAATAGCTGTTAAAATCTGACTTCAACCATCTTTACTCCCTAAGACTGTTGCCAGTTCTTCAGGAAGCTTCACCTTTTCCTTCATATTCACTCAAAATCAGTTGTGGAGATTCATGCTTTCCAAAATGCAGATTTGACTGTTTGACACCAGTTTCACCTCTGACTCAAACTCCTTCTCCTTGGACCAGCCCTCAAAGATGAATGATCTATTTTTGGCCATAAAAAAATCTGCTTCCCCAACTTAAAAAGTGAAGAATGGGAGGTTCATCCACTTGTCTCAATATGTTTAATAGATCTCACTCTTTTGATAAGGGACTCTGAATTTTTAGTATGGGAATAATACTCGAAATAGACTTCATTTATTCACCGAAGGTAATTAGGAAATCGGTAATTAAACAAATAACAAATGACACAACTTCTTTTGCTGACATTTTGTCATAGTGTCAGCCCAAAACAGTGTCTCTTTTGGAGTCCTCCTTACTATACCCAGTGTTGAAGATGAGTTTTTACCTGCCCAGGTGTTTTTCTTTCAGCTGTTAAGGTGGAAGTTCCTCCTTTTACTGTGATACTAAAGAACATTAATCTTTCTTCTCTGTGAGCAGCTAAGAAAAATGCTACCTTGAAGACAACAGCAGGTCTTGTTATAACTTTTTTAAAACCTTATTTCTATACTCATCTTGAGTGTTCAGGCACATGTCAGACCCTATAATAAAATAGAGAAAGGTGTTATTGATGCCCCAATAAGAAGCTATCTCTGGTGGGATGATCTGTTTGTTTGTTTGTTTGTTTGTTTGTTTGTTTGTTTTTCACTGTGAGCACCACATTTCTTGAATCAGCCTTCTATGGTTTACTTGCATTTTGCCTGGGTTAAATATAAATGCACTCTAGTGTTGGCTAAGGTACTTGCCAACTTCAAATGGCAAATAGTATTACAGGCACAACAGCTCTGGAATCTTTTTCAGTGTAGCTAGTTTATCACAGTGCTTGTCATACTTTGATTTACTTATTACTTTAACAGTATTTCCCATATTGACTCCATGATTTACCACTGTGACTAAATGATCATTTACTGTAAGTGAAAAAGGTTTCACAGTTTCATTGACCTATTTAAATCCAGTCATATCTGAGAGAACCCTACCTTATACAACTACAAGCACCCAAGCATGGAGGCTTGGAAGCTCAAACCTAACACATCCACAGGTGTATAAATACAAAATTATACCTCATAGAAATGTCTTCTGGATTGAGACTAGAAGATAACCTGAACCTGAAGCTGATAGTTTTCATCATGTCTACACTACTTAGCCCTATCAGCATTTAAATAAAGAGAAATACCTTTTATATACAGCCTTTCATCAGATTCTCTCTCTGTACTAACTCCGCAGTAATTAAAAGAAAAAAATGTCTTGGAAGCAAATCACATTTACTATATCATCAGATTCAGATGTGCTCTTCTATCTATGCATTTCCTTTCAAAATCTTGGCCTTGCATGTACTCTGTGTGTTTTCCTACTCTTTACATGTATTTCTTTTCAATATCTTTTATTCTTTAGCTAGAAGATGAGCATGGATATGATGAACTCTGGGTTGTACTTTCTGATACGTGTTACTCTATGATCCAGTTGTTGAAAGTAAATCTCTCGTCATGTTGCACACATATTTGGACTAAGCAATTCATAGCCAATCTTTGGTAACCTGTGGGGCTTATTACAACAGTGGGTATAATATCAGTTGTTAGATATAAAAATAGGAAACCCATCATAACTCCTTAAAAGAATCACTTCAATACTTTAAAGTATTGGCTTCTCAAGTTGTTAAGGATCTAAGGAACATTTCTGTAGGGATAATTTTAATGAGAGAAACTTTTTAACATGGTTCAGAGAGCAGTTCCTTCACACAGTTACTTCTCTTATTTTGATTATTTATGGAAGAAGTATTTGTTTCCTTAAACTATTCATGGCAAACATAAATTGCAGATGATTCTCAGTTGTTTGAATGAAAACAATTCCTTTTGGTCTTTTACCTTTCTATACAGTCAATGCATGCAATTTAAAATAATGAAGCAAAAAGTCATGTGTGAGAAAACACACACTATAACATCCATAGGGATACCAGTGTCTTGACTTTATTTAATATTTGAAAGGGTGCTAGCAGATATTTACAACAGAAACAGCAAACAGAATGAAATTTATTTTGAGTGGAATTAGCTACAGCAGGATGACATTGTAATACATGGAAGTAAAAATCTGTGAAAAAAAATTGGAAGTGTGTAGAAAATGGTCTAAAAATCAAATCCTCTATTCCCTTCTGCTCTTTTGAGCTAATAATCATCTGCAAATATTTATTTAAGTGAAATAATGCATTAAATAAAGTAAAATTCTGACCACAAAACAGCAAATCTGTTGAATCACAAGTCTTTTTATTCTTTTAAATTAGTACTTAAAGAATGCAAAAGAGTAAACACAATGAAATCTACAAATAAAGTACTAAAATATACTATTTTTAGACTATGCTATTTCCACTATGTTTCAGCTTATAAATGAGATCTGTAATGTTAATGTACCACTAAAAGTGTTCTCTCAATGTGTAAAACTGAAAGTGACGTGAAATACTTTTCCCTCCATTGTCACAAGTAAAATAACTGATTGCTCAAAAGTGACCTTGGTCAGCTTTTCCATGAGTGTTTAGTTGGGTAGATGTGGAAATACTTGTCATGAAATTGGTTGCCTTCATTTTATTAATAATGTTCCACTTCTTCCTTCTCAGCCATCTAACAATTTTTCATAGAAATGGAGGTTTTGAAAAAAGAGTAAAATCAAAGTCACAGTGACAAAAAAGGCCCCCCCCCAAAAAAAATCTCATACAAGAACATTTCCTTTCACTGATATGACAACATGTTTTTCTTATTTTGTACAGTAACATTTCTAAGAATACTCTCAGCTTGTAGCCAAATTTTTTCTGAACAGGCATTTATCTGAGAGGAGTTGCAAAGTTCCTGCTATTTTAGCAGTTTCTGTGATGCATCAAAGAGACAAGATAGTAATTTGCTGCAACATGATGCAAACCACTGCATTACAGGGAGCCTCCCAGTCAGTAGTGTGCAGTATACATGCACAGCTCAGTCTGAGGCATGTCAAATTTCTGCTACACTGCAGCTCTGAGGAGACATATGTAATTGTCTGCAGTTGAGTTATCTTTGTTCAGTGTTGTGTGCTTCTTGCCGTATTCACAATGCTAACAAAGAAAGGATGATCAAATGGAATCCAGGCCTGCTGCTGTTTTTGCAAATTCAATTTGATTCCTCCAAAATCACTGAATGCAAACCAAGCCAGTGAGAGCCTCAGTTCTGTCCAATGTTTCTGCCAATGTTACCATTTATATTTTCAAAATATAAATAATATAAATAATAGCTAGAAGTTACACATGAATGAATACTTAAATAATTGGTTTACTGGTTTTGAAGAGTTTTATTCTTAGCGGAGTCATAAGTCAACACAAGTGAAATATGGTTCTATCTTATCATACTTGGTTGGAAATATCAGTATTTGAAGGTGTGTTAATAGAGTTGTATGTACTTCAGTGTTACTCCACTGATGGAACCAAATAAGGATTTAATCCAGTCAGATATGATACAGGTGTGTTGCCCACATACTCAAGAACAAAGCAAGCATGTCCTACACAGTTCACAGCAGATGATCACCTCTGCCATCACAACCAGACATGGTACACAGAAAATGCAGGCTTAATTAAAGTACTCCTACTAAGTATATGTCTTTTTATTCTCTGGAGTACTTCCTGTATCTTTGATTTTATGTATTCGTGTTGTATGAAAACCAGACTATTTACCTCATTTGTTAGCTTCTATGTAAACTCAGAAACCCTATCAATTTACATTACACTATAGTACATGAAATATACAAGTAATGTTAAATAGCTTTGCTTTCATTATGGAATCATACTATTATTATCAATATTTGAGTAAAAAAACCCACAACCAAACATCTAAAAACCAGTAAAAAAATGCCATAGACATTGTCTAAAGATTTCATTACTTGTATAGTGACCAGTTTCTGGTTTTGAAGTCTTTTATTAGAAAACCACATTAAATTGCACTCTCTTAAGACATAAAAAATTAAACAAATTTAAGATATCTGTAAAACTCCAAAGGCCTTTTTAATTACCTTTATAAAATTCTCCTTATTTAGATTATAAACTAGTATTACTGGCCAAGTAAGTAAAATAAATTTTGTGTCATGCTGCCTTACACACCACGAAGCTATGCAGAAGTCAAGCTTAAATACTACTCTCAAATTACTCTCTAGAAAATGTTTTAGATCTGTCTACAAAAAGAGCCAAAAAAAGTGTTATATTGTAAGCAAACCTAAATATTTATGAAATGACACCTCAAGCATAATGCTTTCTTTATCTATTGCCTTATTATTTGAAAACAGAGGATATAACAAGTTTTGATCTCTAAACATCCACTTAGATCAGAATCTAACACATTTCTGTTTATTAAAATCACACTAATTTCACTCAGACATGTTGAGTGAAATTAACTTATTAAAAGGACTTGGAAATCACTCTTCTCTTTGCTCATTGCATCTTTTCCTCCAGTGTTCCTTTCCAACCTGGCAACTTTGGTTCTAAGGTCATGAGGTAAATATTATTTATTTGTCAGTTCTAAGGCCTATGGCTCTTTAGCAAGCAAAACCCCTGCTATTCTTGGGTGTTTTCCAGTCCTAGACCCTGCCACAGACATGCCAGTACTTGTGAGTCTCTTCCTACCACAGTGGCTCCCACAGTGCAAAACTCATCCCTCTCAATGGGCCACCATCTTATATAAGACACAGTATAAGACACAGTATACCGTGGTGTGAAGCAAACTGTGAGCAAACAATTCTACAGTTTATAAATAAATGAATTGCTTCTAACCAACATAATTTTAAAATACAGATAAGTATTGTAGAATAGAAGCATAAGAAAATTTATTTTCAAATTGGTCATATTTGTATGTATGCACTTGATCACAACCTAGCCCTCAATTAACATCCAGTTTACATAGTTAAAGATCAGACACAAAGAACAATTAAAACAAAAAAACTAAACCCAACCCAAACCAAAAAGCATTAAAACAAACATTAATTTGACACCACTTGTCAACTATTACCTAGAAATACACAGCTCATACTGCAAGGTGCAAATGTTAAGGTTCAAAATGATAGATATTTGGGGGCAATTCATCTTCACCTCCCAAGACACACAAGCTGAATATCACTGTTCTGTCTAGATAATCTGCCAAAAGAAGGCACTTCAGTTAAGATGATTGTTTATAAAATATGCTGCATCAGTTCCAGCTTGGTCACATTTGCCCTATTTATTTTTTTTTCTTTTCTCAGCCCAGCAATGGATGATTCTGAAAGACCATAGCAAAACAGAGGTTTCAGATGCCTTTCAATTCCCTTCTTGAAGCAAATATGACATTTTTTGTAACCCAGTGTGGAGTTTGGCTGCTTTTCATGTTCCAATTAGTGAAACAGATGTGAAAGGTTCATTATCATTACCTGAGCCTTCGATTTAGCTTGAAATGGAATACTTCTAACTATGCAGGAGTTTACTAGTTCTGTTCTTTTTCCCTAAATGCGTATTAGTTTCTATTATAAGTTATGTCATTTTAACTTTAAAAATATCCTCTGCTCCTACTTTTACTTCTCCTGGACAAATTTTTGTTCTTGGTAAGTTAATGGAAGTTTTGTCATAATCATCACTGAGAATAGAAGTAGTTCCTATAATGTGATAATTATTTTAAGCCAAATCTTAATATATAACAGACAGTACTCTATTGCTATATTATCACTTAATTAATTTGCCATAATATATACTGATAAAAATGTATTCAATACACTTTGTTATATGTCAGTTTAAAATAATTTTCTGTCTCATTATAGAGTTCTTCTCCATAATAAATGAAAAGCCTTATGCATATCTGAGAGATTGCTAACTTTTTTAATGCTTTTTTATGCACTGGCCTGATGAGTTCAGGGGCCACTGAGTACAAGCTAAATCCTTAACTAAGGCTCCAGTACTTAGGGAGCTATTCAATCCACACCAGAGCTTTATTAATAGCCACCTCAGCAAAACCTTCCTCAGCTGTTTCCCTTTTGCACTGCACGGAGAGAAATCACTGCACTGCAGCAGAGACCGTCACCAGCACACGCCAACATGGGCAGTCTAGGCAGGAACCAGAAATACGTGACTCCTGTACAACAGCCAGAGAGTAGAAAGATTCAAGCTAGGTAAAAAGAGGTAGAGCAGCCACTATAACACAGTATTGTCTCTATTCATAGATATTAATTATTCCAGTGAATGATTTGGAATACATAAAAAAAAGCCCCCCCCCAAAAAAACACTCTGGAAAACAGGTTGTTAGACTTCACATTTCAGGCAACAGGAGTCTGGTAAAATGATTCAAAGAACAGACATGTCTAACCATAAATGCAAGGTAAGTTGCTGAGGACTGTATGAGGCCAAGATGGAAACTGAGAAGGAGACACAGTCTAACCAAACAGTTGACAGAGAGAAATAACCAAAAGACTTCCACAGAAAGAAAAAAAGAAAAAGGTGGGTGTTTTTTCCTTCATCTAATACAGCCAAGGTATCTGCATCTTATTGTCTTTAGAGAAACTCTATGGAACTAATTTAGATAAGATGCCTTGCCTTTTAGGCAGCTCCAGTGAAAGGAATTTTAATGAATACTGAAGAAATTTACCCAGTACTAACGTGAAAAGAGAAAAGTGGACAGAGATTACTGTGATATCTCACAATAATATCTCCTGACATATAAGAAAAAAAAAAAAAAGAGAAAGAAAAGGGAAAAATAAAGGATGAAGAAGTTAAAGAAAATGAGACTTATAAAAAGTAACTACTCAGACTATGCAGACATTCTTGCCAATTTATCTCCTTTAATAACATTAATCAATGTAGGAATAGTTCCAAATAAGGTAACATGAAATTACACAAGAGCAAATACACTATACTTCTGTTGCATAAGCAATGCTTAGGCTAGAAAATAATGTCCAAAAAAGCATACTTTTTCCAAGTACTGTCCAGTAACTTGCAGCCTCCTTAACCAAAGTGATTTTTAAGAATTTAGAAAACTTCAATAAATTTATTCACTAGACTTGTCAAGACTTTCCTTAAACCGAAGTATGCTTTCAGTGTTCTCAGCATCCTGAAAACAGGTGTCCTACAGATTATGTTTTTGAGAAACTATCTTGCGGAATCCTATTAAAAATGAAAGTTTAAAATTTAGTTCAGCCTCCTGCCCAAGGCAAGGCTAAGTTCAGCATGGTCTTCTTTTGTGTTACCTGTTAGTTTCATCTGATGTCCTATAGTTCTTCAATGCAAAAAGACAGAGAAAAAGTGGTCTGTGTTCACTGCCTCTAGACTGATTATAAAAGCCCTCTGTCATCTCTTCTAGGTAATTTTTTTTCAGACTGAAGAATCTGAAACAAACCTATAACTCATGTTTCCCTAACGTTGGTATCTTTCTTGCCCTCCATTGAAGCATTTATGATACTATCTTTCTAATGCTTCTTTTCTATATTCATTTTGAGACTGAAGGGCAAAAATCCCCCCTTAGTATTCAAGATGTACCTTGCATTTACACATAGGAATAATCATGGTCTAGCATTTGGGATAAGCAGACCAAGGCTCTTCATCACTATTGACCAGCTTACAGTATGAATGCATGATATTATACTAGGGGAGTGAGGGGTGTGTTATAAAAATATGTAATATTTGATAAATTTCAGCCATGTTTGAATGCTCTAAGGTGTTCTTGCTCCACTCTTTGATAAAACAACTGTTCTGGAAACTGACTCTGAGCCAGTGAAAGAAACAGATGAAGACTTCTAATATATCAGTAACTACCAATAGTTCTTTAAGCCTCATGGTATTATGATATCAGACCAAAATACAGCGTGGCTGGGAGCACAGGTAGTTTCTCTTTCAGATTTACTATCCCGGGGACTCCTTCCAAGTATTTTTATCATTAGAGTGTATGTGATCAGTGCTAAAAGTAATTTAGAAATCACTGAGGCAGTTTTGTCAGCTGTTTTGGAATTACTTTGTAATACTACTGCTCTAGCCCTTAAGCCTCATGCTCTGCTTGGTTTTTAGTACTGTCACAAATAAATGAGTATCATGGTACAAATATAAAAAGCACATGAAGTCATAAACAAAGATTCATTGTTCTTTTTTCCACACAACTTTTAAATTGTGTATTATGCTGTCATTTTCACCAAAACAGTAAATCTTCATTAACTGGTCAATCTGAAACTAAGGAATTTTTTTTAAGAGGGCATTTATGAAATTGAGATATTGAGCTGTTAGTTTATACTTATGGTGAACTTCTGTCCTGGTTTCAGCTCTAACAGTTATCTTTCTTCCTAGTGGCTTGTGCAGCACTGTGTTTTGCCTTTAGTCTGGGAATAATGCTGATAGCACACTGATGTTTTAGTTGTTCCTAAGTAGCACTTACCCTGTAAAGGACTTTTCAGTCTCATGCTTTGCCAGTGAGGAAGAGGCATAAGAAGCTGGGAGGAAGCAGAGACAGGACACCTGACCCAAACTAGCAAAAGGGGTATTCCATAACACAGCACCTCATGCCCAGTATATAAACTAGTATATTGTATGCTGCATAAATGTATGCTGCAGCTAGGCAGAACTGTACAATAGATACTGATCTTTGGAATTAATTTCAGTATTTTAATTTTACTTTATTTTTATTTTTTTTTCCTGTTAGAGGGTACAGAGTTCTGGAGAGCTCATCTATCAGCTACAAATTAAAAAAAAAAAATCCAGGTTGGGGATTTAAAGATAGTAAAAGAGTTTCAGAACTACAAGTTCTTCTAGTATTTGGTCAACATAGTGAAAAATAAGAGTAGTGACATAAACTTAGTCTATTGAAAACACTGTGATAATTTTTTGTTAATTAAAACCAAAAGTAAATTAAAAAACAAAAAGCTTTTTATATGTTGCTTAGATTGATTTTCCCATGCAAAGAAAAAGGGAAAATAATACAGTTGTTGAGTTTTCTTCTATTAAACAATGAATTCAAAAGTGGACATGGTCAGAGGTATTTGATGGTTACCAGCACACTATAACTGTTATGTTGGATCTTAACTCTGATTATATTTTTCAATATTCTATAAACTTAATTACTTTCCTATAAGAGAACTGCATCTAAATATAAGTACTCAGAATGAAGGTAAAATAATATAAAATATTCAAAAGCTGATTTAGAGTGATTAATCATGATTGTTCCTAATTTCCACTGGAATAAGTGGAACTCACTAGTCTGATCATACCCACAGAATTTCCATCATAATGCAAGAGTTAGAGAAACAGACGAAAAAAGATTTCTTTTCACAACAATGACCCTGTGTAGTAAAAACAAAGCAATACTCAAGAGATATGTGTATTACCATAACCAACAACATACAATCTCATTTTCCTGTTCCTTAGTTGTTCTGGAGTAGTAAAATGCATATTAATCTCGAGATCTATTGCAATGGGCACACACTTTTTGCTAATGAAGGAAGTCTGTCAGAGCAAGAGATGGAAAAAAGGATAATTAGATCTTACTGGAAAATATTTGGCTTAAGCTGTGGTGTAGAACTGACAGGTTCTGTCAATATTTACAGAGATTTATTATTATGCCATATATGCTCAGAATGACACACATAATGTCTTATTTTGAACTAGTTTTGTGTGTTTAAAGTACAAGAAGTTTTTTTGTTTTGTTTTGTTTTGTTTTTTTAATGCATAAAATTTACAGTTAATTGCAGGTTTTGATCTCCGGTTTTATTGAAAATAAACAGATTATAAAAACTGAGAAAATTCATCATAATTTGCAAAAGTGAAAACCAGGTAGTGAAGCTAACTTAGAAATATATCTCTGCCTCTTTAAAAAAAATGCATTTTACTTAATTTTATACTATTATAGCAGAATTTAAAAAGCAATTAATAACAAAAGAGAAATCTAAATATAAATTATTATCTAGGTTCTGTTAAATATCAACATTATGTTTCATTCACAAAGATGTGAGAAATGAATCACAATAAAAATATATATAATGGTAAAAAGAAGAAACTGAAATAACAGGAAGTTAATGTCTCCAACATTTAAAGTGTGCCTCATGAGAGCTTTATGGTTCAACATTTTAAGTGTCAATAACTTCTTAACATATTTTCAGATGATGGGCAGCTAAATATTTCTTTAAATACACAGTGGCTGACAGGAACCCTCTTTCTAGGTTAACTCTGTGTTAAGGCTTATATCCAGCATTTATTGTGTTTCCAATATAAAATTGAATCTTGACCACAGACAATGGTAGATACATGTTTTATTTCCATTTCCTTTTAATTATTTGCCTTAAAGCAATAAATAGAAAGGAGACATAATTCTGAATATAAACTGAGATCTGCTATATACGCTTAGAAAGGAAAAAGAAAATTTGATCAAATTATTGGAATTCATATTCCTGAAGTCTGTAATACCAATCAGCCACATGGTGAATAATTGCATTCCTGCCTCTGCTTCTATTTCTATTATTTTTTTTTAACTGAAATTTTATTTTCACTAGAAAAAAAAAATGGAACAAAATCATGTTAATTTTATATTATACTGTTTGTATTATTTATATTAAGAGACATAAGCATACTGTGATGAAAAAGGAAGTGGAGGGGAGGGGACGAAAAGGAAGGGAAGGGAAGGGAAGGGAAGGGAAGGGAAGGGAAGGGAAGGGAAGGGAAGGGAAGGGAAGGGAAGGGAAGGGAAGGGAAGGGAAGGGAAGGGAAGGGAAGGGAAGGGAAGGGAAGGGAGGGGAAGGGGAGGGAAGGGGAAGGGGGAGGAAGAAGGGAAGGGAAGGGAAGGGAAGGGAAGGGAAGGGAAGGGAAGGGAAGGGAAGGGAAGGGAAGGGAAAAGGAAGGGAGGGGAAGGGAAGGGAAGGGATGGGGAAGGGAAGGGAAAGGGAAGGGGAGGGAAGGGGAAGGGGAGGGAGGGAAGGAAGGGAAGGGAAGGGAAGGGAAGGGAAGGGAAGGGAAGGGAAGGGAAGGGAAGGGAAGGGAAGGGAAGGGAAGGGAAGGGAAGGGAAAGGGAAGGGATGGGGAAGGGAAAGGGAAGGGAAGGGGAAGGGAAGGGGAAGGGAAGGGGAAGGGAAGGGGAAGGGAAGGGAAGGGAAGGGAAGGGAAGGGAAGGGAAGGGGAAGGGAGGGAAGGGAAGGGAAGGGAAGGGAAGGAAGGAAGGGAAGGGAAGGGAAGGGAAGGAAGGGAAGGGAAGGGAAGGGAAGGGAAGGGAAGGGGAGGGGAGGGGAAGGAAGGGAAGGGAAGGGGGAAGGGGAGGGGAAGGGGAAGGGGAGAGGGGAGGGGGAAGGGAAGGGGATGGGGATGGGGAAGGGGAAGGGGAAGGGGAAGGGGATGGGGAAGGGGAAGGGGAAGGGGAAGGGGAAGGGAAGGGAAAAATTTTTACTTAGATCTAAAATTTTGTATTCCCAAGGACTCCCCTTCTTTATATATACCCATGCTCCTGCAGACAGGTTAACACTGTTTCTTGTTCCCTACAGAGTATATGTTTCTTGTTTGTGAATTTTTTTGAAATTCCTCTCTAGAAGAAGTGAACAGGTTGCCTGATAGGAAACTGTAGTAATTGTCTCAACAAGCTTTGAGAAAGCAATTGTTGTGTGACACTTGCTGTTCAATTTAACATTGGTTTCTTTTTTGAAGAGAAAATGCTGATTATGCTGAGTGAAAACGCATTGCAGATTCATGTCTTACCTCTAACAGCTGTTTTTGCTGATCATGGACAGTCAGCTAAACATCTATGACCCTGTTCAGTCCCAGAGCTGGAAAGAGAGGTTCTGAAGAATGAAAAATATGCTGGCAATCAGACAGGTCTTCCTGCGGGCCAGCCAATCAAAACTGGTGCTGAGTGTTTCTCAAGAAGGCAGGTGATGAATCAGTGACTTAGGCTAACAGAATGATGTGAAGAAATTGACAGTTCTTTCAACTAGCTCGTGGCAGAAAGCAATTAGATCATGAAGAATGAGAGAAATAAATCATGCAGAAGCTGTCAACATTTAATTAGAGGAATCCTATCCCAAAAATACAGAATTGCAGCAAACTTTCAAGAGGAAATACAGATTGCAATGAAGGGGCAGATACAAAGAGTACAAATGTCCACTGAAAATACTTGTAATTTATTTCCTTCCTCTTTCTTACTTTGCAAAACCACTGTCTTTTTTACTTTATTTAGTTAAAATAGAAAAGCAAGAAACAAGATTTGCTTTCTGAATAGTAAAATATAAGGGAATCATCTCAATGACTCTCAAAAAAAGAAGTGTTGCAACAAGATGACTGATTTTCAAATGTTCCATTCTTTCTTAATATAAACTCATAGTGCTTTTACTTGCTCCTTGTCCAAAATCCTACATGGTTTATGACAACATATGTAAGGCGTGATAGCTCGTCAATAAATAATCAGAAAATAATTTCGCTCTTGGGATATTTTTTCTTCTATTTTATCAGTCATTTTCAGATTACATTATGCTTCTTTAATGTTAAGCTTTGTGCAGAAGTAATTACAGTAACCTATTATTTCTTTATAAAAGCTCGGTTTCTTTATATTTCCTTTTACAAAGAGCAATTTTAGTTGATATTAGACATTAAGATATGTTTAGCTGAATATTTTATTTTATTTATTTTATTTTGTATCAGAATCCATCATCCACCTATCAGTTAAAAAGACTGAGAATCTCCTGGTAGCATACACAAGACAAAAATTTATTGTGTCCTACAGAGATAAACAAAAATAAAACAAAGTAGATACAGCTACTTTGTCTTTAGAAATAAATGCAGTTAAAGTTAAAAAATAAAGGAAATAAGAAGCAAAACCAGAAGAAAGTTATAGATTTCAAGGGCATTAATCCCCTCTATTTCTTATCAACACATGAGTAGTTTGTATTCAATACTGTACCCTTTGTTCAGAGAAGACAGCAGTAACAGAAGCAACTGTCAGATAATGATTCCAATTGTGTTATCGTGAAATGAAAACAGTCCAGCAAAAACTAAGGGAATCAAAGACTGTCCAGAAAGGTTCCTACCAGAAAGATTTAAGTGGCTTAATAAGTCTGTCATACTGTTACTTATTATAAATGAAAAAAAAATATTTTGTATTTCTCATAGGGTATTACATTCTTCCCTTTCAAAAATGAGCATAGCTGATATACGTATCAATATCTACACCTCTTGGGAATACACATCTACTTTTCCCACTGGATGCCACTGTTTGATCAAATTCAGGCAAAAAAAAAATCCTGGAAAAATCTTGAAAATCTGTAGCTGAAAGAAGTCATTATTTCAAATTAAAACACAGGTTCCTTTGGAAACACATGAAGCATGTTTTATTAAAATGCCTGGAGCACAATTACTGTGGTTTTAGTATGGATTGCAGAAAATTAAAGGCTGTTTAAGGAAATAAAAAAAAAAACACCTTAATTTTTACTGTATCAGAAGGATTTTTACAAAATTAAGGGCACAATAGGATGGTAGAACAAATTTCCTACGTATAAAAGGAAAATACATTTGTTGAATAATAGATAAATATTTCAACACCTTACTAATTTTTAGTATGAGTCTGTAATTTGAAATTCACTGATGAAGAGACTTGCCACTAGCATTAAAATATTTCACAAATGGAATATCACATACTTTTTTTCTTCTTCTTCATAATAGAAGTGCATCAGTTTGAACAGTTTAAGTTATTTCTAAAAGCATATAGTCTAATTTTATTGTCACTACAATCAATGGTGTTTTCATTACTCACTTGCAGAGGACATGACCAAGCCAACATGAGTATGCTGAATATACTGACTTAACCATCTAATTCCTTGAAGTATCATGCTTCAAGAGACAATAATAATACTTAAACAATAATAGATATTCTAATACAAGATAAGAAATGGCCTTTAAAAATCTAGGTTCTCAAAATACAATATTATCAGACAGGAAAATATGGTAAGAACATACCAATAAAACAGTACATATGAGGATGCTGTGAAAAAAGCAAAGACTACGAGTAAAATGAATTCAATTTTAAGAGGTTATGTCAAAAGGCAAGGTATTATCAGAAATTTTAAGAGACAGGGAGGGACAAGGTGGTGTAAATCTGTTCTATCTAGATGACTATACACTAGCCATTTGTACAGAATTTAAAACTGCTTTTGGAGTTTTGGTTTGTTTGGGTTTTTTTGTAACATGAAGTTTCACATGAATTCTGAGAACACAACATTGGTTTGTTTAAATATTTCATATGAAATCTTGCCATTTGTAAGTATATTCCAAAAATGTACTACAGCTAAGGAATTACAGTTATGGAGACAGAGTATTTTTGTTATGGTAACAGGAAGTAATCTTCCCCCTTACTCTTCAGCATCTTATACATTGCATATAATTTTCTGATCTGTCTACAGTATAATGTTTCTAGAATTCTGAAAAAGCATCATACCTTACTCTGAAATACATCCATAAAGCTACTTCATAGAATAGTTAGTGTTGGAAAGGACCTTAAGATTATCTAGTTCCAACCCCCCTGCCATGGTCAGGGATGACTTACACTAAACCATGTCACCCAAGACTCCATCCAACCTGGCCTTGGACACTGGCAGGGATGGAGCACTCACTACTTTACCCTAAAAAGGAACAGCTGACTCCTCTAGATTTGATAAATTGCCTGAAAGCAAGAATAACAAATTTCTACCTGCATCAAAGATATGTATATGCCAAGTTTTGTGCAACACTGCAATTCATTATTTTAAGACTCAGTTTTCCAGATTATTTTCAACTAATGCTGCCCACTAAACCTTGAAATATTTATAAAGTTTGGGTATAGAGTGATATAGCTTTCGTTGTACTTTTTTACAGTGTCTTCTCAAATTCTAGAGCACTGCTGTCTCAAGCCTTTGTTCACCAGAGGAACTGGTGGCACAGAATAATCTGTTTGGCAGGGAGGTGGTATACTGGGAGTTAAGAATTGGTAGCAAGAAGTAAATTGCGAGTGGGGTAAAAATCAAAATCAAGAAAAAAAGGAAAGATTTGGTAAAAAGTTACAAGAATAGGGGCAAAGAAAAAAAAAGAGAAACAAAAGTATAAGTGCTTTATAAAAGAGTATTTTTAAGAGAAAAAAACATTTAATAAAATTGTGTTTATTCTGTGGGTGGATTTGTGGAGGTGATTGACTATCTCAGGCAGAACTAATAATTGCACGGTGTATTTTTACCTACATAGAGATGTACGTGTGTCTGTGTCTCTATGAGTGTGTGCGTGTATGTGTACCTAACTGTACCATTCTATATATAGAGCACAGTCTTAGTTTCTTTTTGAAGCTGTCCCTAGCTCTGAAGAAAACTTTGAGCAGTTTATAGTATGGAGGGGGGGAAGTCAGACATCTCTCAGTTTCTTATACAGGTAATTATGAAGTTAAAGTCTTCCCTTATTTTATTTTCTTTTTCATAGAGAAAAGCCTTATTTGACCATATTTTATGATAGCCTAAAAGCTAGCATGATCTGGTTTTACAGGAAACAGAAAAGTTACATGACATGGTCCACACTACAAACCAGCCAGGTAAAAACCTTGAGCATCAAGGTGGCAATGCTAGAAGACTGCAGGAAAAAGGCACATATCTCAGATGAGAGCTGATTTGTGTCAGAGGAGCCTGAAGCAGGCTAAGCAAGCTCCTGTGTTCCTGGAGCTGGAGGCACAACATATCTATATCCTGTGCCACAGGTTTGCAGCAGTACATGCCAGCAGTGAGCTGTTCAAGAGTTATAGGAGTTTATAGAGGACAGTACAGGTGAAAAAGCCACAGTAGGGCCTGGGCTTTATGCTCAGGGCAATTAGTGCTGTCTACTGTTGCCAAACAACAACGGGGGGAGGAAAATGAAGACAATGTGGGGTTAAATAAATGTTAGAAAATATTGCAGTGACAAGTAAGAATGGTATTGAGTCTTCAGTTGAAGATTATTTGATACTAACTCTTCCTTTTTGTCTTAAAATCTCAAATAAATTACAATAAAATGCAATAGGACCTTATTCTGAAAATACACTTATGAGCAACATCACTTACTTCAGTAAATGAATATATGCTCTGTAGTATTGAACCAAGGCTTGTAGTACTGCAAACGGCCAAAGTCAGTGTGCTGATCATCCATGCAATGATTGCAAAGCACTTCTGCATGTCTGAAATGTTTATGAAAACCTCTTTGTATCAACCTGTTTTAATAGTTCCTAAAATAGCCTGCCTAAAACCAAGCCAGCCATGAAATAGAGCTATGTAATCTTAGTTCTTTCTGTTTATGCATAAAATAATAATAGTCTCTGTACTGTCATTATTTGACGTTAAAATTTTCTCTTTGTATTTTTGCTTTTCTTTTTCCTTTTATCAGAAATACTTAAAGCAAAGTCCTGCCTGACCCATCTTGCCATTTAAATATTTTCTAGACTTGCAGTTTCTCATCTTACCCTACAGTCTTATTTTCTTTTGTCTTTCTGTGATTTGTTGTGGGTTATTTTCATCTCTTACTTCAAAGACTCACTAAAAATCCTCACCTGTAAGCACAGAAATTTCAATCAAAGAGCTCTCTCTAGATGATAAATGAAGTATAGCCTTTTAGATTTAACTGTTCCTTAAGGTTTAAAGTACTTGCTAGAATGAGTGTGGTTACCATGCTTTATTTGAGGACACTGCAAAACAAAACAGCTTCCATCTGAAGCAAAAATATCTGTGTTTTTCATGACCCAATTAGAAAAAAATCCTCCTATGACATTTCCACGTTTTCATTGTCAAATCTTGATTCATAATTTGTGATGATGAAAAAATATAAGGATACATTATTTTCTTCGGAGAAAAAAATTTTTGCAAATCTGTCTATAGAATTATATGGATTTAAATAATGTTGAAAAAATAAATTTATCTTTAGGCTGGATTTATGACTTTACTCCTGATGTAGTTAGTCTGAGCCATAATTTATTTTAAGGAGTCTTCAATTCCAAAATTGTTCATAATCATATTGATTTCAGTGGAGTAACTTTGATTTTTGGAAGATAAAAAAATGATCCATTTCATTTATGTTTTTTTCTGAGTTTGTAGTAATTATTGGAAAATAGAAACTATCATTTCTGGAGACTATTATAAGCAAGTTATATTTTTATATATTAAGAATATTCTTAAATATTAAGAACAACGTTTAGGGACCAATGAAGGTCATTTTTCTAATATAGTAAAAAGTCTTCATTATTTGAAGTGTCAAAAAAAAAAAAAAAAAAAGCCGAAATCATTCTTTTGATTCTATTTATTGTTAAAATTAAAATTAAAATCCATTGCAAGTCTTCAATATGGAGAAGTGGATTTTTATAGAAGGAGTTAGAAGCAACACATCTCAGGAACTTTAAACTCTAAAATAAATTCTACTCCATGAACTTCATATATTAAAGTTAGTAGGAGATCTTTCATCACATTTTGATGATAAAACAACAGCAGTTCTCTTTCTGAGCAAACACACTATAAAATAAGCAACATTTTCCCAAAACTTCTTTTCCTATTTTAAACTACCTTATCTACTTCAGATACTGTTTAGTCTGCCAGTACTCTAAAATATTACACAAGGAGATAAATTAGATATAATCCCTGCTCCCAAAGACTTTCATTACACATAACTACAATGATATGAGACAAGGCAAAACATAAAAAAGAATTGTATGGGATAAGGGTAGAGAGCAAAGGAAATCAACTATGAAATTCTTAATTTTAATAGTGCTTTGCATAACTTTCTGTTTAGTTAGAGTTTTGTCTTTCACAGAGGAGTAATGCAATAAAAAACAGATGGGAGCCGTGGAACAGATGAGAAAGCTATGAAAGTGAGGAGAAAAAAAGAGTATGCAGGGAACAAGTACTGACAACTGAGGGAAGGATATGTAAAATGGAATGTGTGCCTTTAAGAGCTTTGAACAAAAAACAGTTGCAGTCAGTGCTGGGGGAGAGGTGCATGATATATGAAGCTGATCCATAAGAACACAAGAGTCCACAGAGTTGAGAGTTTTCTGATTACAGAACCCATTGAGCAATGGGGAAAAAATCTGAGGAAAATTACTATATGGTTGTGAAGATATAAAGACAAAAACAGGAAAAAAAACAAACACCAAAAAAAACCCCTCCAAAACATTAATATAAAATTACTTTGGGGTTTGAGGGATATTTGTCGCAAGAAAGAGAACAGCACTGTCAGAAAAGCTAACTTCCGTCAATATGAAGAGATTCAGGAACAACACAGGCAGTGCCAGTGAGTCTGGTTTCTTCTCAGTGATGTTTTGCTTTCTATGTTCTTTCTTTTTACCTTTCCCAAGAGAAATGAAGGTCTCCTACTCTGGAGGAAGGATGCTTCAATATCTTGTGAAAACATCTGTGGAGCCATCTGAGGGAGTGTGTTTCAAAAGGTATTTACAGCACTACAGAATTAGCCAGCAAAGCATCCATGTATTAATGTATTTTCACTTCAACAAGCCCTTCTTGGATTATTCCTGCTGTCTTTTATAATTTTACAATTGCCCATGAAGGAAAACAGCAGAAAATTTAATATCTCTCCTTTTCCTTTGCCTTCTTTCAAATCACCAAGTACATTAAACTGCTTTGTGCCTTGACTATATACAGTGCAAACACAATATAAGTCCTGTGGCATTATACAAATTCAAACCATGGCAAAGAATTAAGTATTTCTCATAGAATCACAGAATTGTGGAGCTTGGAAGGAACTTCTGGAGATTATTCTGTCAAACCACCTGCTCAAAGACAGGTCAGCAAAAGCAGGTTGCTCAGGACCACATCTAGCTGGGTTTTGAATACACACCCACCCCCCAAGGACTGAGACTACACAGCCTCTCTGGAAAATTTGCTCCAATGCCTAATGTCTTGCAGGGTAAAATAAGGGCTTTTTAATTTATTACAGTGGAATTTCTAGTTTCAGATTCTTGGTTCTTGTTTTATCACTGCATATCACCAGGAAGAGTCCAGCTACTTCATTTTTATTCCTCCCCCATCAGGTATTTATACATGAGTGAGATCCCTCCCGAGACTTCATGTCTCCAGGTTAAATAGATCCAGCTGTCTTAGCATATCTTCGTATTATACATGCTTCGGTCTCTAGAGAATCATAAAATTGTAGAATGGTTTGGGCTGGAAACGTTGTTAAAGATCATCTAGTTGCAATCCCCCTGCCATAGGCAGGGACACCTTCCACTAGACCAGGTTACTCATCCAATATGCCAATCTGGTCAGCCTTGTTTTGATGCAGCCCAGGATACAGTTGGCTTTCTGGGCTGTGAGCCCACAGTGCTGGGTCATTCTGAGCTTCTTGTCAGTCAACGCCCCCAGGTCCTACCCAGGGCTGGTTTCAATCCAGTCTCTTCTCCCCCTGTATGCATGCTTACGTCCTGGGTTCATCAGTAGCAGACATTTTTATCCTTCTTAATAGTCGGTGCAGTGCTGTGTTTTTGACTTTCAGCCTGGGAACAGCGCTGATAACACTGATGGTTTTAATTGCTGCTTAGTAATGTTTACTCTGACCAAGGACTTTGTGAGTCTCACGCTCTGCCAGGGAGGAGGAGAAGGCAGGAGGAACCAGAGACAGGACACCTGACCCAAACTAGCCAAAGAGGTATTCCATACCACAGCATGTCATGACCAGTATATAAACTTGGTGCAGTTACCCGGAAGGGTCAGGTCACTGCTCAGATCTGTCTGGGTATCGGTCAGCAAGTGGTGAATGGTTGTATTCTCTTCCCTTGTTATTTCCCTTGTCATTATTATTACTGGTGGCAGCAGTAGTGATTTGTGTTATACCTTAGTTACTGGACTGTTCTTATCTCAACCCGTGGGAGTTACATTCTTTCGATTCTCCTCTCCCCCCCTCTGGGAGTGGGGAGAGGAAGGGGGGGAGTGAGCGAGCAGCTGCATGGTTTTGGGTTGCAGACTGTGTTTAAGCCACGACAGGTTGGTATTGCCCTGACTTTGCACTTCACCTTGTTAAACTTCATGGATTTGCACAGACCCACCTCTCCAGTTTCACAAGGTCCAGAGCCTGTCAAGAGCAGAGAAAGCAAATAACTGTCATCAAAAATTATTATTTTTGTGTCCATCATTGCACTCACTCCAGAGAGAGAGTCTTCATTGTACTGGAAACACCAGGACTAGGTATAGGACTCCAGATGTATTTCACAAGTCATAGAATCATAGAATAGTTAGGGTTGGAAAGGACCTTAAGATCATCTAGATCCAACCCCCCTGCCATGGGCAGGGACACCTCACACTAAACCATGTCACACAAGGCTCTGTCCAACCTGCCAGGGATGGAGCGTTCACAACTTCCCTGGGCAACTCATTCCAGTGCCTCACCACCCTAACAGGAAAGAATTTCCTCCTTATATCCAATCTAAACTTCCCCTGTTTAAGTTTGAACGCGTTACCCCTTGTCCTGTCACTACAGTCCCTAATGAAGAGTCCTTCCCCAGTATCCTTGTAGGCCCCCTTCAGATACTGGAAGGCTGCTATGAGGTCTCCACGCAGCATTCTCTTCTCCAGGCTGAACAGCTCCAACTTTCTCAGCCGATCTTCATAAAGGAGGCTCTCCTGTTCCCTGATCATCCTTGTGGCCCTCATCTGGACTTGTTCCAACAGTTGCATGTTCTTTTTATGTTGAGGACACCAGAACTGCACACAGTACTCCAAGTGAGGTCTCAGGAGAGCAGAGTAGAGGGGCAGGATCACCTCCTTCGACCTGCTGGTCACACTCCTTTTGATGGAGCCCAGGATACAGTTGGCTTTCTGGGCTGCAAGCTCACACTGCTGACTCATATTCATTTTCTCATTGACAAACACACCCAAGTCCTTCTCCACAGGGCTTCTCTCTGCCCAGCATTCAGAGCTCTGCCTGGCATTGTTCTGACTGAGGTGTAGGACCTTGCACTTGTCATGGTTAAATTTCATGAGGTTGGCATCAGCCCACCTCACAAGTGTGTCAAGGTCCCTCTGAATGGCATTCCTTCCCTCCAGCGTATCAACCGAACCACACAGCTTGGTGCCATTGGCAAACTTGTTGAGGGTGCACTCAATCCCACTGTCCATGTCAGCGATGAAGATGTTAAACAAGACTGGTCCCAACACCAATCCCTGAGGGACACCACTCAGTACTGGTCTCCAGCTGGACACTGAGGTGTTGACCACAACTCTTTGCATGCAGCCATCCAGCCAGTTCTTTATCCACCGAGTGGTCCATTCATCAAATTGATGTATCTCCAATTTAGAGACAAGGATGTCATGCGTGACAACATCGAACGCTTTACACAAGTCCAGGTAGATGATATCAGCTGCTCTACCCCTGTCCATCATCTCTGTAGTCCCATCATAGAAGGTCACCAAATTGGTCAGGCAGGATTTCCCCTTAGTGAAGCCATGCTGGCTTCAACTCACCTTGTTGTTTTTCATGTGCCTTAGCATGCCTTCCAGGAGAATCTGCTCCAAGATTTTGCCAGGCACAGAGGTGAGACTGACTGGTCTGTAATTCCTCGGGTCATCCATTTTCCCCTTCTTGAAAGTGGGGGTTATATTTCCCTTTTTCCAGTCATTAGGAACTTCACCTGACTGCCATGATTTTTCAAATATGATGGACAGCCTCTTAGCAGCTTCATTTGCCAGCTCCTTCAGGACCTGCAGAAATAGAGGAAAACAGGAAGGATCCTGAAAACAAAGGAAGGATCACCTCTTTCAGGCTGCTATTAACACTCCTTCTCATGCAGCCCTGAAGAGTTTTGACCTTCTTTGGCATAAGGTTCCATAGTCAACTTGGTGTCTATCAGGATCCCCAGGTCTTTTTCTGAAAAGCTGCTTATCAGCTGGTTAGCCCTCATGGTACTGGTTGGTGCCTGGGGTTATACTTGGCGTTTCCTTTTGCTGAATTTCATGAGGACGTCTGTCTGTTGAGGTCCCCTTGAATGGCAGTAAAACTGTTCAGATCTAACCAACACTCGGGGTTTTTTATCTTCTGCAATCCTACTGTGGGTGAAATACATCTTGTCAGCCGTATCCTTAATGAAGTGAAGAAGTATTGGTCGACTCTTGATCCCTGAGGCACACTATTAGCGACTGCTCTCTATCTGAACTTTGTTCCACTAATGATAACCCTTTGATCCTGGCAGGTTTTCTAACTTTCAGTTCATTTCACTGTCCAATTAAGTGGTGTGTAGTTCATCAGTTTGTCAATGAAATGTTATGACATTGTGGAAAGCCTTGCTAATGTCAAGTTATACACCTCTCTCCTTATCTACCCTGCTAGTCATTTTATCATAGAAGGCAATTATCAGGTTGATTAGGCATGATTTCCCCTTCATAAATCTGTGCTGGCAGCCCCCAGGAGCCGCCTTCTCCTTCATATGCTTGGAAAAGTTTTCCAGGGTTATTTGCTTCGCCACCTTCTTGGGGATTGATGTGAGACTCAGCAGCTCACTAGAGGCGCACCACATCTTTCTTCTTGCTCTTCTTGAAGATGACAGTGATCACTACTTTCCTCCAAGCCTCAAGAACCTCTGTCTTTGAGTTTTGTCCTACAGTATCAGCTCCTTCAGCGCTGATACACTGATAAGCTGTGATACACTTCAGGTGTATCACACCAGGTCCTTTAGACTTCAGCCTATCCAGTTTGTTTAAATGTTGCCTAGCATTTTAAAGGAAGACGTTTTTTCACAATGTCATGACCCTACATGTTTTCATAGTGCCCTGTTTTTGTGCAGTATGACTATGACCAGCCACAGTATCCACTTTTTGGAGAGATATAGCAGAAAGGAATACATACGCAGCAGCTGCCATTTTTAGCAACGTCATAACCCATATTTTCATATGTCTCTGTGACTGGGAGGTTTCATTTTTTTTCGAAACTGTCATACCTATTTTGTTTCTGAGCAGTCTGTGATTGCCTGCTTTTTTTTTCCTTCAGACAAGGAAGTGCTCATATCTTAAAATATATAGAATTATATATATATATATACAAATATATATAAAGGCATGCACAAATATGTATAAAATTTAAAAAAATTATGCATACATATACTTTAGCTATATATTTATATATAACTATGCACTTGTATATACATGAATACAGATATAAAAGTTCACTGCATGGATCCACAGAGGTACAGGTTAGCTTGGAGTGTGAGCTGACCCTGCTGCAATGCTTGATCTCAACGCTGACAAAGGGGGACAGACACATCCTACTGCTGGAGTCTTACATCACCACTTATGATGAAAACCACTTATGATGAAGCTGGCCTGTGACCTCAAAGATTCTCTGTGAATGATGATTAGTTTTATCAAAATATTTTTTTTAATTTCTAATTTTTCTTTAAAAATATCTTTACACTAAAAAAAATCCCATCAACACCATAAACCATAGAATCATAGAATAGTTAGGGTTGGAAAGGACCTCAAGATCATCAAGTTCCAACCCCCCTGCCATGGGCAGGGACACCTCGCTCTAAATCATATCATCCAAGGCCTCGTCCAACCAGGCCTTGAACATAAACCACCCAAATTAAAAAAAAAAAACAAACAATTCAAACAAAACCAAACAACTTGGAAGTAACAATGAGTCTTCTATACAGAAAGAAATTTCAGCTAAATCTCTGATAGAGTCAGAGAGAACATAACTGCCCAAAACACAATTCTCAAGTGAGCTGCAAGCACAAACATTTGACAGTGGTCATAATTTAAAAATTATTTATAATGCATTCCTGCATGTTTTAAAAAAAATATAAGAGTATTTGTGGTTCCCAAAGGATTTCTTCACTGTATTTCAACAGAAGCTGATATTTAGAATTCTATTTTTGGTAAAGTTTATAACAAAACACATGCTGTGTTTTCAAACTTTTTTTTTTTTAATTAGATTTATCATTGCAGTTACTTAGTTCATTTTTTATAAATCAGACTCCCAAAATGTAATAAGGTCTAAAGTGTACTCTTTACATTTATGTGGTAGCTGTGGTGTGCAAGAAGCCTATACTGCGTTAATACGAGACATTCTTACACACTGCACATAAAGATGAATCCCCTGAAGTTTAAGCTATTAGCTTTAGGTGGAACAGATAGCATGCTATTGTGGAATATTAACAAGACAAAATGGCAACAGGATATTTGATTCCCCTAGAGTGGAGAACTAGAACAGAAGCAACAGGGAATGAGGTACAAGAGAAGCAGCAGACCTGCCCTTTGCTTCTCATATGGCAGACAAACACACCAGAGTAATACGTGAGTTTCAAAATACTCTTATTTGCTCTTTTCTTTGTCCAGGTCTAGAACTTCTAGTGATTTGCTAAAATCATTGATGATTTAAAAAGTATGAAAATTTTGTCAAGTAGTTGATGAACACAATTATGATATCACAAACAAAATTTAAATATATCAGTCAAACATACACCTGTTTTTCTGTCATGAGGGTGGAGTCCTCTCCTTGCTCTCCTTTACAGCTTCCCTGACCAATATGCTTGATAGGCATACACTTGGTAGACTTTCTGAATAGTTGTATGATGTCTTTTAAAGTTCTGACCCAAGGAGAGAAATTTAGTTTTATACTGCTATAGTGAACAATAGTTATCAAATTAACTAAAATCCCAAACCAGGAAAATGGCAGAAGAAAAATACTTTACAAGTATTAGCTATTAAAATTTATTATGGTTCCCAAGATAGTTTGCAGTAAGAAGATGCTCACTTTTTCCAGGTCAATGAAAATGCAGCTAAAAATCCTACAAAACCTTAAGCTGATGAGAGTAAACCTCCTTGAAAAATTTTGTTTTTAAAGATTAGCAAATCAACATATACATCAATAACTGCTTACACCCATAATATTACAGTCTTTCTGTTTATTTTCAGCTGACAGAGTTAAAAATGAGAAGGCTTTCATTTTAAATCAGGTATATGGGTAATACAGTAAAAATGTTTATTTTTTATTAAGAAGTTTTTTAATGAAAATATCAACACAAATGTTGTTTGTGATAGTCTAGTTCAAGCCTTATTTTTTAAAGTTGTACAATGAAATCTTTATCCAGTATGTGGTTGCTTAGTAAAAGCTGAAGTACAGTTAGCCTAAATTTAATAGCTAGGTGTTCACCTAGAGTGAATGACATTGATGACATTATTAACATGAACTGATTCACTTTGGATTGATGGATATACAATTTAGATTTAAATCTAACATACAAATTCTATCCTGAAAAGCCTGTTTACAGTCTCAGGAAGGGGATGGTGAGACAGAGGAATTAAACTCACTTAACTATAAGCCTAATCTTTCTACAGATTCTCTAGAATGGTAGGAGAAGAGTAAACTCTGCATCAGTCTTAAGAAGCATACGTTTTTCTTCACAGATTACACACAAAGCCCAGAATGAAAAGTGTCATAATGTAAGTATCTTGGTTAGGTGTTTAAATTTAAATTATACATTTTATTCACACCATAGAAACTATTGGCTGAGTGAATACTAAATTTTGTTGCAGTCACTCAGCCTTACACCTGGGTGTTTATTGAATGTTTATAAGTACAGGTACTTATCTCTGTACTTGTCACTTCGTTCTCTATGTGTTAACATTGCAGTTCAAAAAAATGCACTGAAAAAAAAAAAACTCTGTTTGTTGTAGAAATCATTTGCTCAAAGTAATCTAAATTAAGCATTAAGATATTTTTTTATTATCATTATGTAAAAAGAGCTTTGGCATTGAGAATATGCCCTGTAAAATTTGCAAATTAAAAAAAAAAAAAAGGTGTTACTGGTGGAAGAGACTTGCTTCATCATTTAGATGCTCTTTTGTTGATTAAATTATGTTCTCAGTGGTTGGAACTGTATGTAGCTTTAAATATCCTGTGTATACATTGCAGAAATTAATAATCCAAGTATTGTAATGTTATTGGTATTTTGGGAAGATCTTTGCAGCTAATATCATATACCAGAAATCATTAGCCCTAACAGAACTTGAAGAGCTGAAACCAAAAAATACGAGTTTGTCTTTTCAAGTGTTTTTGTCACTGAAGACCAGACGTATGCTTTATTTCCTCTGAATGTCATTAAATTACATTCATATAGTCCTTGGAATGACCTAGGGAATGCACTTTGTCTACATTCATTAGTCATGTAAAATTTTAATTACTTTGCTCCTCTTAATATATTTTTTATTACATTCATAAAGACCAAAGAGCATTCTCTGTTGGCTAATACAGCATTTGATTCTGTTGTGCTACTAGCTTAATGTAGCCTCATGAATAGGGTAACTGGTGGTATTATGAAAGGGTATGGGTTCAATTCCTGAGGAGGATTTGCTTTCATTAAAATTTCTTTTATTAACATCTACCTTCTTCTTACTGGGATGTGACTAAATTAATTTTTAGCTTTAAATTATTTTTCTCATATTTCTAATTGGCATATCCAGATGCCTGGGAACATGAAAACAATAAGGAAAACATTAGAATAACAAAAGAGATCTCTAGACAAACTTTTCTATTTTTATACAAAAAGACAGTCTCATTATTTTGAAAAAAAGACCTTTACATTCTGACTTAAACTTTTAAAGGAAGTTTATAATTTGATCTGCAGCTAAGCTGCAGTTTGAGCTGAACAAGATTTGACTTATGATTAATAATGGTATTAAGAATAGCAGATACAGCAGCTGTAAAAAAATAACTTATTCGTTTTAAGACAGAGCATGTCTTGTACTGGTTAAACAGATATTATCATTTTTCTGTGAAAAGATTACCCTAAACCATTGTGAATTAGTTCCGGATTATCAAGGTCAATCATAATTATCTGGTGGGTTTGATTGTGCACATTCTTTTCTCCATAGGCCCAGCTATTTTCTTATTTTGAAATTCCTTCTTCCATGTCAAGATTTAAAGACTCAGAAAGGCCTCTCAGGTGTATAACCTACTACCTCCTAACAAGGTACATCTGTTGTATCATCATCTCACACACAGGATGTAGTTCATATTGTGTTACCTCAAAAAAAGGTACTGTAGAATGGAAAAGATTCAGACACAAGACAAAAAAAGATGACAACACTTAATGGAATGACTTTATTTACTTACTTAAAATACAGTCAATCTGCAGAACTCCTTAGTATGGGATGCCTTAGACACTAAAATAATTGTATAAATTCATAGAGAAATTGAACACAGTATCAGAAGACATGCCCACAAATACTTATTAAACATATGGGAACTTTTAGGATCTACACTTGCTCAGATAATCTCAGACCTGGTGGATCTGGCATTGCTAGGATAACAGCTTCATGATCTTAAAGGTTTTTTCCAACCTAAAAAATTGATTCTATGATCTTAATTTATTTGAAAGTATTAGAGCAAAGTGTCATTGCATATATTCCTACTGTTATGTTTTTCCCAGGCATGAACTGTCATATGTCGTTGAAGACAAGCTGTGGTCTATAACAGTATAGCTGTTTTATGTGCCTTAAATAGGCCTTGGATGCACCATTTTCCACAGACAGGAAGGCTGGCTCATGTTCTAGTAAAAGGTAGGCAGCTATATAACAAATCTGAAGTAAATCCAGACTCAACCATATGCTAACACATAGCTTGCTCCACATTCGTCCACAATTTACTTGTACAAGTATGTTCGTGACAATACTGAAGTCAGGGCCATGAGAACCTTGAAAACTATTTAATTCAGTAGGAAAGAAAATACTGTTCTCCTTTCTCTTTCAGGCTCCTGTCTATCTGTATTATTCAATGACACCTGTAACTCTTCTCATACAGACTCAACTGTATGTGATTCAAGGCTTTTGATGGTTTAATATAAATTTGATATGGTCCAGCTGCATAACCTTGGCTCAAAATTATATGACAATTGCCAAGGTGTGAAAAAGGACCGCGAGAAAGTACATAGGAAAGACAACTGAGATTGCTGATACAGGGATAGTTAAGAGTTCAAGGATAGTTGAGGAAAAAAACTGACATGAAAATATATAAAATCCTAAAAAACCACTCAGTGAGTCAAAAAACAGCAGCTCAGCAGCACTGAATATCAAGGCATTCAAAGGAGCCATGCAGGCTTACTTGTCTAACCTGACTGATAACTGACAAGCCTGCAAAGACCCTTTAACTGCCTTACTGAAGGTGAACATACTGATGGTTCACTAAATAACTCCTTTGCCCTAAGTATCTATCATGTGTGTTAGTCTTAGATATCTATATCTTATACTTCCAACCTGCGTCTAAAGAAATGTTGTGGAATCTCTTCATGTGAAGTGAGAGGATCCCAGAAAAAGTGACCCAGAGAGGAAGGACAACAGCATCTTTTCAGGGCTTTTCACACTCTTCAGGAAAATACACCTTGTTTCATTCTTCAGACTTTGACTTTCCTCATGTGCTCATTAGTTCATGACAACTGTTTTCTTAGTATAAAACAGGAAAACAAATAAACACTTCCATTAATTTTAAATTTCACCAACCTAAACAATTAAAGGACTTGTTTATTGTTCATCTGAATTGCAATAGAAAATTCTGCCTGATTTATAATTCACATAATTTATCTTCTTTCAATGCTGATAAATTATATGAGTTCAAAATTTGACTTGTTCCAACACATGTAAATGTTAACTTTCACCCCATTGCCTATAATAACATGCAATTATTTTGCAATTGTAAATACAGTTTGGAAAACCAGTGACCACTGAATTTAAGAATTATTTTAATCTTCTCTCTGTGTGGAGTTCATAGACTGTCTTTCATTTGACAGAAACTGCTTTTGTAAATCTTTATGCATTTTTTATTTTAAGCTACTCTCTTTTTTCTGTTTTGTATTTAGCAGCTGCTTTTGATCATCACATGCAGCCTTACAGAGTCCTAGAAACATTGCAAATGGCTTATTTCAGAGAACTCCTATTTCATGTTTAGATCAATATTCATTTGATTATGGGTTTGGGGTTTTTGGTTTTTGTTTTCTTTGGGGTTTTTTAAATTTTATTTAGACTTTGCAACTAAGAGATAATCTGAAAAGAAGCAGTTTGCCCTATCACATTTGTATTGTATTTTAAATATAGGGTATTGTAGAATCATAGAACGGTTAGGTTTGGAAAGGACCATCCAGCTCCATCTCCCCTGCCATGGGCAGGGACACCTCCCACTAGGTCAGATTGCTCAAGGTCTATTTCTTTGTAGGTTGAGGTCTATTTCTTACATCTATGTCTTTGCAGTTTGGATGATGCTTATAGCAATATTTTAGCACGGTATATTGACAAGTGTATATGGCTGCTCAGCTGTGTCATGTGCCACCCTTAGAGGTGGTTCAAACACAGTTCTGAAAGGTAAGATGAACTTGTGTGTGTATGTGTGTATGTGTTTCAACCTTGAACTGTGAGCCATGCCACTAAATTAGACATGTTAATACAATTATTGATTCTTATTTTCACTGATGGTTTTATAATGGGTACTCAGAAAATCCCTTTGGCCTTTGACACAGCAATGCAAATCAACAGCTAATTCACTGTAATCAATCAAAGGAGCGTTATTCAGTATGGTATGCTTCACCATGTCCTCTTGCCAGCAATAGATCACAGAGTTTTAGGTATCTGGTAGCCTCAGGATTCCCTACCAATCACAAAAACACTCGAGGCTCGTTAGTGAGTTTGGTATGAAGACAGTGTTGATTTAGACTCTTAAACATAGCTTAGATTTCCAGGTTCAGATGTGAAAGGAAAATTCTGCTTTTCTCAGCTTAATTTTCTCTCCACATGCAGTATTTAACTTTCCATATAGAATATGTAGAGTTTCAGTTAACCACAATTGTAGCTTTAGGTTTTATTTGTCCAACAATCCAAATGACTAAAGATTTAGAATCTCTCCCTGGAGAGCTCAAAAGTATGGTAACATCACTGACTGTCCTCTGTAATCCATATCAGTTAAATAAGAAACACTTTCTCCTTTTTTTGCTGAGGAATGTAAAACAGTGATTTGGAAGCCAGTAGACTTCAGCCAGTAGTTAGTAAACTCCATCCTAGTATACACATCTAAAATTTAAGACAGTGCTTTTCCCTAGGAAGTCCATTGACTTAAGAGAGGAAAACTAAGCTACTCAAAGCCACTTCTACTGATTATAATTTAATATTTTCCCTAGGGCTCTTTATTAAGATTTCTCATCCCTTCTTTTATTTATTTTCAGTTTTGTCAGAATTTTGGTTGCTTAGCCACATTATAAGCATGATTAAATGTCTGAAACTCTTTTAGCACAAAGTATTTAAATACCTGAATTGGTTACAGTGTTTTCTTAATTTTTTTTTTTTTTTGGTAGTTTTATATTCTTTTTAATCTTTTAGAGCTTTCTCTAAGTGTTTTCTGTATGAACTGGGTTAAGATGTGTTTCCAGTCATTCATTACATCTGGACGCATCATGTGTTATGTTTTTTGCTTTGGATTTGGTGTTTGAGGGGGTTTTGGTTTTGTTTTGTTTTGCTTCTTTTTCTGGAGGGAAAGCAGGGTGTGGTGTCTGGTTTTTTTTTTTTAGACTAGAATGTCACTTTGCCTGTGTTTAGCTCTTGCAATCTTGACAGCAAAATTTCTGAGACTATAATTAATTCTTCATGATTGTATTTAGATACTTTCAGTCTTCCTCAGTGTTTAAATAACCCCACCAAACCAAATCAAGAAACCCAACAGCAAAAAACCCCTCATGTCCTAATTTTTGAGCTGTTGCAGCATTTGTCTTATGCACATTGCGGATCTGTAGACCCTGATAAGTGCTTTACATCAATCAGAATCACAGAGTTTTCTTTGGCTGAAATTTGTGTTGTTAATTTTACCTAAAATAGCAGTTTTGATGTGTTCTCTCCCCACAATATTTCTAAACAATTTCAATGTTTATGACACTGTGATTACTAATAGTATCAAATCACTATTACCAGAAACAGAAAACTGCACAACATATTCCCTGATTCCCTTACAGTTTATTTAAACATTCATTCATAGTTACACAGTTGGAAGAACAAATGGGAGGCCAACTCCAACACAGTACTCAGAAATTACAGATTGTACTGACATACCAGTATCTTCTAGGTTGGAGTTCACACGGTCCTTGAGAGGAGCCTTTTTTTTCAGGGCCATATATGAGTTTCTCTTTACTCTGCTCTTGTGAGACCTCACTTGGAGTATTGTGTACAGTCCTGGTGTCCTGTCCTGGGTTCAGCAATAGCAGTCATTTTTCTCCTTCTTAGTAGTTGGGGCAGTGCTGTGGCTTTGACTTTCAGCCTGGGAACACCGTGGATAACACCGAAGTTTTTAGTTGTTGCTAAGTAATATTTACCCTGACCAAGGACTTTCTGAGTCTCATGCTCTGCCAGGGAGGAGGGGAGGCCAGGAGGAACCAGAGACAGGACACCTGACCCAAACTAACCAAAGAGGTATTCCATACCACAGCGAGTCATGCCCGCTATGTAAACTGGGGGGCAGTTAGCCGGAAGGGCTAGATCACTGCTCAGGTCAGGCTGGGCAACAGTCGGCTGGTGAAAAGAGGTTATATTCTCTTCCCTTGTTATTTCCTTTATCATTATTATTACTGGTGGTAACAGCAGTGGTTTGTGTTATACCTTAGTTACTGGACTATTCTTATCTCAGCCCGTGGGAGTTACATTCTTTTGCTTCTACTCCCCATCCCTCTCGGAGCTGGGGGAGGAAAAAAGGGCAGAGAGTCAGCTGAATGGCTCTGGGTTGCTGGCTGGGCTTAAACCATGACATGTTCTCAACATAAAAAGGACATGGAATTGCTGGATCAAGTCAAGAGGAGGGCCACAAGGACGATCATGGAGAACCTCCTGTATGAAGACAGGCTGAGAAAGTTGGGGCTGTTCATCTTGGGAAAGAGAAGGCTGCGTGGAGACCTCATAGCAACTTTCCAGTATCTGAAGGGGGCCTACAAGGATGCTGGGGAGAGACTATTCATGAGGGACTGCAGTGACAGGACAAGGTGTAATGGGTTCAAATGTAAATGGGAAAGTTTAGATTGGATATAAGGAGGAAGTTCTTTACTGTGAGGGTGGTGAGGCACTGGAATAGTCTTGGGTAACATGGTTTAGTGTGAGGTGCCCCTGCCCATGGCAGGCGGGTTGGAACTTAATGATTTTAAGGTGCTTTCCAGCCCTAACTATTCTATGATTCTCTGATTCTATAATTTGTCTTCTTTTTCCATATATGGGACACCTCGGGGCATGATCAGTGTTACACAGTTCATTGCTGTTGTTCACACATACTGATGGTCTTGTGCAGTTATGACAGACTCTATCTGTTCTGAGATTATAAATTCTTGAAGAGTCAATGAGTCCACTTATCTTCAGAGCTCATCAGTCCTTGGGAAACTTTCACATACCAGATTCTCAGCAGGTGCATTTCCTGTCTTTATCCTGTTGTTTTCTGGCAAGTAATTCTCTATCCACATCAGCAGGCACTCGTAGAATCCATTTTATCACACAAAATTACACAGAAGCTTTTAATATATTTACAGAGTATAGTTTTATGAAAAAAATAACAGAGAAGGGTAAGCTCTTTTCTTACTAGTCCCTGATCTTCTCAAAATTTCTGGTTTCTACAATGAAGCTGTATTTTTTGCAGTTGTGTCTCAGTGTGAAATACTGTATCCATTCATGCAAAAACACTCAAGAAAATATCTTAATCATCCCTGTGAGGAAATGGAAACTTTTCAAGGTGCTATTTTACCTTTCCTGTTATTATGTACTGAGACCCAGAATAGTTCTGTAGCCAGGACTCTCACCTGGGGTATCAATGATCCATTTATGATTCTGATAAGATAGCAAATTTCAGTGTAAATCTCCAGGATTCCAGGTATGTATCACTTGTCAGATTAACATCTGTCCTGTTGAAACAATCAAATTTTCTCTAAGTAAGTATTAGATGGGTTGGAAAAAGCAAACAATATGAACAACCAGGTCAGAAGGATCATGTTAAAATCCTCCTATGTCATAATGAGTGGGCTGCTGACAACATAAGCATCAGCATAAACCCATCCTTCTCTATGTTATACATTGTATCTTTTCATATTGTGCTTAGTTGACACGCACATCAATTATTAACATTGATATAATTAATAATCTGAACATTGCTATTAATAATATAGACATCATTCATAGTATTCTGAATTCCCTGAAAGGATCTTGAGATGAAATAAGTTGAAAAGCTAACTCTATCTTTTTTGGAGCATCAGTAATAAAAAGAAGGATCTAGAAGGCAGGAAAATTTGACTGTAGAGTTGCTGATAATAGACATCTAATGAAGACCTGGTTTTCATGAGTGAGTTACAACATAAAAGGATTGTGAGCTGAGAAATGAAGAAGTAGCATGGGTCAACCTCACATATGTAGCTGGAAAAGATTTTGAGTTTACACAGATTAGAAAAATGATGCAGCACTGAGATTTACATTAGATGATTATTGTGTGTGAGATTAAGGATTACTTGAAAAATAATTATACTTGATGTAGTTGTAACTACAGAATAATATCTGAGTTAATGACATTTGAGGTGTTTTCACTGCCTAAATATTTTATGTATTTAAAGATAACTTTTAATTATAAGTCAAACATTTCAACATCTGAAGCTGAAAACACTCCACTTTAAAGGTATAATGCTATGATTCTCTATGATTTCCAATGGAAACCTATCATATCTGAAAAGTCAGTAAAAGCTGAACTTCTATTTCCCTGGTATGGTATGATTAGCTTCACAATGTTGCTATGTCTGGCCACCGTGCTGATTGACTTTTCACAGAAAGACTGTTTAATAATAAATTTTTAATGTGAAAGAAATAAAACAATCACATAGAGTGAAACTGTAAAAAAGTCTGATTTTAAACCAAATATTGTCTCTTATAACAAATCATATTTTAAATTAAAATTGAATGCTGGGCATTTCCATACAGTGTATTCTTCTCCAATTTTTCATTTTAAGTGATCAGAATTACTATCAGTTGTCATACACACCAAATAAGGAAACTCTATGTAGATTCTTGAGCATTTAGGAATTGTTAGAGGGTCAGCTCAATGATATCTTGGGAGGAGTAACCTACCAAAACAAAAAGATGCAAATGAACACTCAAAATGTCATGCTGTTTAACAGCAAACCCCATTTTGTTGCAGCTGCAGAATAGCATTTTGGACATAGGCCACTCATCTTCCCTTGCAAATGACAGAGAGAATGCAGCTGCTGTTCAACATGTTTTCCACTGGGACCATTTGTATATCAGGCCATGCAGTAAAATAATTAAGCAAATAATTGTTAAAGAAGCTGGGCCAGGTTTACTTCTGATATAACATCACACACTTCAGTTTGGATATGCTGAAAGTATTTTTTTTCATTTTGTTTTGGTTTACATATACTTTCAGTTGTTTTGTTGTCTCTATAGTTCATACTATTCAATATTGTAAAAAGCAGCTACAAATCATTCTAGCAAGACAGCTAACTGATATTCAGTCACAGAAAACTTTTTATCCAGATTATAGGAAGCCTTTGATCTGAAACCTTTTAGTTTTAAGTCAGAGAAAAAGAAAAGAAGCAATTGTGCTTTTTCATCAATTCATTACCTGAAAAATATAAACCAAAAATGGACAAAGCATCTGCTGGTGTCAGAACAATCAGCAGAACTAGACTAATGTCATGTAAAACATTCCTTTTCAGCTATATGTATCAGATCTGTTGTATTTATCAGAGCAATTACTGCCATATGTAATCATAGAATCTTAGAATATCTTAAGTTGGAAGGGACCCATAAAGATCATAGAGTCCAGCTACCTCACAGGACTACCTAACACTGAACCATATCACTAAGAGCATCACCCAGACAGTCCTTGAACTCCAACAGGCTTTATTTGAGACAAAGGGGATCAAAATCACAAAACGGAATATAGAAACCTTTAGAATTAGTTTTAAGTAATGTTAAGTTTGATGGTTTTGTAACAGTAGCAATGGAAAATTGAGGTGCATGATACATAGAGAAAAATAAATTGAGTACAGCTAGAGAACATACTGAGAATTCTCACAAGATAAATCATTATAGTTGCCATAGTTTTAAGAAAAACAGTCTAGAAGAACAGGACACAGGGATAAGGAGTATCTGGGAACTGCAGGTGTCCAGGATGAGCTACAGTTAAACTAACTGATTAGTAGGATAGGAGGATTATTATGTCTCTGGTGCTAACGAACCAATTAAACTGATACGAGCATCTACTGCGCGTGCTTCGAAGGCTGCCAGAAGTGATGAAGATTGTTGGAAGAAGTAAACGACCCTCAGAGACCACCACCACAATTCTGTACGCATGCAGGGAACTTTCTGGAAAATTGTGTAATCCATACATGGCCTCATTAATATGTATGTATGCCCAGGGACTATAAAAGTATGGTTTGTGTGGCAATTGAGGGACACACGTTAGGAGGAGCTATCCCCCATGTCTCCTGGTGCCACAATAAAGAATACCTGCTTGTCAACTTGAAGAGTTTGTTGGCAGGTTTGTTCCTGGAGTTTTCTCCAAATCAGGTTCCATGACCAAGCACCAACCTGTTCTGAGGACCAACCACCCTCTCAGTGAAGAACCTTTTCCTAATATCCAATCTGAACTTCCCTGACTCAGCTTCATTCCATTTCCTTGTGTCCTGTTGCTGATCACCAGAAAGAGAACAGGACCTCCTGCTCCATTTGCCTGCCCTGAGGAAGGTGTAGACTGTGATGAGGTCAGCCTCAGCCTTCTCTTCTCTGAGCTGAATAATGAGCTCAGCCTCTCCTTACAAATCTTGCCCGTAAGACCTTCCACTACCTTGGTCACCCTTCTCTGGATGCACTTTTAAAAGTTTGATGTCTTTCTTATACTGAAGTGCCCAAACCTGCACACAGTACTCAAGGTGGGGCTGCATCAGTGCAATGTAGAGTGAGACAATCACGTCCATTGACTGGCTAGCTATGATGAGTGTCATGTACTCCAGGACCACAGTTAAACCTTTTTGCTGTCCATACACTCCCTGGTGGATTTCAAGAATAAATAACAACTGTACTGGTATAGCTTTGGAATGACAATCTTGGGGCTAGTATGAACAATAGACTTTTTCCGTACCTCCCATTTGTTTCATAGTATTTCTCTTTTCCAGTCTTGTTTCATACTAGAGTCAACAAAGCAGTGGGAATACTATGTTTATATGACAACTCACTTCAGCGAATGTAGTAAAATTTTATCTGAATAGGCAAGTAAAAATTGAAACAGCTCTTAGGTATAAACTCTGTTTTTGTAGTGCTTAAATAATAAAAAGACGCTGGTAGAAAAAGAACATTGCTAGTAGCAATGAAAATATTATACATATATAAAAGAATAAATGGAAGCTTAAAATAAAATGTAAGCAGAAAAGCTGATCTATTAGAAAAAGTAGAGAAGAGTGTAAAGGGACACCTTATAAGATTGCTATTTAAGACAATCTCATAAATAATCATACATTTTGTAAAGACAGAGGCATTTCTTAAAATGAAAGAATTGATTGAACACAACAAAATAAAATCCATAAGGTTTTCTTGAATTAATAATAAAGTTTTCCCTGCAGCATCTACAATATTGTTATATATAACATTCATACAAAAGAAATGTTTTCTATACTAAGTTCTGTAGTTTAGAAATTTGCAGCAAAAATCCAGATTTCACAACCGAGCATTCAGTGCTAAACTTTACATCAAGTCTATGTGAGTCAAGGACACAATGTAATTACTAGATATTTTACTTATTTTAGTCATAGATCTAAAAGTGGTTTATTCATTTTACTTTAAACTGTCTAAGACTAAAATGTCTTACAGAAGAACTGGAAACCCTCTCTTCTTCTTATATAGTACTTTTTCAATACTACAAAGAATGAGGCTGGCACTTGCATTTGGCAAGTCTGGCACTCTCCTCAACACACCCAACCAATTTTGGAGTGAAAGATGGATTTTAATATTCCTATCCTGTAACTAATTTTCTCTTATCTTTGGGAAGAAGGTGATTGAGTCTCCCAAACCAGCAGAGGGAAATCAGTTAAGATCTTTCATAAGCCAAGCATCTTTCCTAGAACTAAGTATTATTTATTAATACAAAAAATGAGATAGTCCTTCTGCCTTATTATTTAATTATTTATACTTTGGCATCTTAAAGTTTTCATAAAGATATAATACTATAATAAGGGTGAACACAGAAATAAATATAACTATTTATATTTATTTGAAATTTGAAAGTAACAAAAAGATTGTCAAAAATAAAAATTAACCTGTAAAAAGTTCTCACTGAAATTGCTATGAAACTGTGTAGTGTGAGGCAAGAAGCAGGTCACACATCTCAGTATCTGAAAGAAAAAGTGTCTGAAATAGCTAGGAGTCATCTTTTGTAGACTGTTTTCTTATCACAGTTAATGAGTAGATCTGTAGGTTTCCAATATTATGTTAAAAAGGAAAAAGGAAGATAAATATATGTTGCCATAATCATCATGAAGATCTTCATCCTTGGGACCAACGCAAATTAAAAATATCCAGACTGAAAAAAAGAAAACATAACACTAAATAACCTCTTCTCCAGTCTCTCAATGAAGACATCTGTCAGTCAACTACTGTAAGCTTAAATCATAGGTTTGAACTAAGGATAGTGTGTGTGTGGCTTTAAGCTAACATAGTAAAATACAGCAAACTATTCTAACTTGCTAACGCACAGAGAGAAAAGCATGTTTGCCTGATGGGGGAAGGGTTAGGGTTAGGGTTAGGGTCTGATGACAACTAAGGAGACAGTAAATAAGACCAAGGATGCTAGCCTTATAGACAGCAGAGTGGCACACAATGTGGAGTGAGACTGGAACGGAACAGAAGCAAGGACATACCAACTGCTAACTCAGCACTAGGACCTTGCGAGCATGCACAAACACTGAGGTCATTCAATAAGCACAATGAGGAAGTTTGTCGGTGACCACCAGAGAACCCCACTCAGCAAGAAAGCACATGCATAATTAGAATGCAAATATTATAATTATTTCCTGGGCATCTCATGAATATGTAAATTGTTTCCTGGAAAAGCTGTAAATATGCACGAGTATGCTAAATATATAGCTGCTGCCAGCAAGTGATAAGCATGCTCACCTTTGTGAAAGGATTTGTGTGTGTGCCCAGCGCTGCAATAAAGAATGCCTGCTTTCTAAAACTCCAAACTGAGTCTTAGAGAGTTTCTCTGACCAACTTTTACAGTAACACTACCACTTGCCATAACATCAGTTCAGTCTATTAAACTTTTTCCTTTCCTAAGAAGCACAAAGAGTTTTCATTATCAGTTTTCAACTTTCACTTTTTCTCCTATTGGCAAGAATCCACTCCTGTTGCATTCTTCATTTTCTGTGTCAAAAATCTCGAGTCATTGCATAAACTTGGTGGGCTGTTGACTTTTCCCAGTGGATAGTCAAGTAAGTATAACCTCTTCTATCAGCATGTCATAATCCTGCTACTTTATTAAACAAGCAGGAAGCAGGGAACACAAGGGGGAAAGAGAAAAAGGAAATTCTCTCTTTCTGTCCCAGTAGAAAACTGGTTAACTTGACTTAAACAAAATCAGGATCTAAGCACTTAATCAATTCATTAGCCAGCAATCAGTGAGTTACATATTCAGGATCCTGTTCCCCTGGGTTCTCTCCTCCCCTTATAAATCTTCATGTTCCTTTCACACTTCTTTTCAAACCAAGTCCTTCTTTTTTTCTATGTAATGTCTCTATGTAATTCCTGGTAGTTTAATCCAGTTCATGGTCACCTTCCTTCTTAACATGATCTGCTTGGGGAAAATGACCTCCCAGACAGATTTAGCTGTTACACGCTTTAATGCCCTCACTCTTATCTGAAATATGTATTTGACTGTCTTCTTACTTCGCAGATATTTTTGACAGGTCTATTTTGTGGTGCACATTAGGCCTTTGGTTTGTATGTACACCTTTCTCCTTTGCCTAGACTTCTCAAATAGCTGCACATTTCTATAGGAACATACAAGTTATGTTCTCTAAAAAAATCTCTCTTATGCTCTTTAACTCATAAATTTGCTTATATACTAAGACTTCTAGCCCTTGCGGTTTATTTTGAGAACTTTTTATACTGGCACACACACAGATAACTTCTGAGGAGTCTGACTCATGTTTTTCTTTTCTGTCATAAACCCCTTCCATGAAAAGCAAGAACATGGCTTGTATCATTTGCTTTTCCTCAGAACTTTAGATTTTAAGCTTAGTTATGGCCTTATGTTTCCATCCACCATTATTTATAGCTTGAAGACCTTCCAATAACAATAATAATGAGCTTCTATCTTTCTGACACAGAGTCATTCCTGCTCAACAGTCCTTGTGCTTTCCCAGCAACACCAGCCACCCACTCTTGTCATATAACTGTATGCCTTTTCTGCATGTGCTCTCTAGTGTGGTGTAGAAAACTTCAGGTAAAGAAGACCATAGCAGTATCTATTTTTTTAATCGCTCATCTGTTTATAGTTATTTCCAATAGCACTGCTAGCATTCAGATAAGTGAACAGCAAAGGGTAGCAGCCAGTGAGGGGAGGTGGAGCTGCTGTCTCCACAGTTGTCTGAGACAGCACATCATCCCAGGACTGTTAAGTGTGTCAAAAGGCTCGTTCTTTTCAGTCATTAGAGGGCTGCCAGCCACTACCCTTCATCTCCTTTGTGTACAGAGACTGTGAGTCTGGAAGGATTTGGTCTTCTTTTTCTTTCCTCTCTGACATCAAGATAGGATAATGAAAGAAGAACCACATAAAATTTATTGATTACAGCAACAGAAATGTGAGAAACATCTGCCTCTAATTAAGTCTAACACTAGTTTCTTCCTGTGTTACAATACCTTCCTCTTTGTTGTTTCTTCTCTAGATGGCTCTTTTATATTTCCTTGGAAATCTGATTGAGTGCCACAGGGAGTTACAATAACCACATTGTCTTATGGTTTTCCACCTGTCCTTTCAGATGTCAAATGGAAGTTTACCTGTCAGAAAGTGTCTTCATGTCCTTCAGTGTTAGGGAAATGCTGCCTCTAGCCTGCACAACTAATCTATGTAGTGAAGTGCAGAATTTGGTTGTTTTTCTCAGAGAAGCTTTTGCAGATGCAACAACAGACAGACTTAGCAGGCTTATAAGTGACAATTTTATCATTGCAATAAATGAAAGCTTTGTTTCCCAAGCTCTTTCTTTGGATTCCCTCACAGTATTTGCATGCCTGCTGTTTTTGTTGGCTGGCCTTCCTTATGATTTATTATGCAATGTTAAAAAAAAAAAAATCAGAAAAGATGTGGTCAGAGAACCTGTATTTCTAATTATAACCAGTGTGCAGATGGAAAAATTAGTTTATGTTTGCCAATGTTTATCACTGAGATGGAAGTAATATGATTTTCTTGTTTACGTCACTCTGTTTTGATCTAACAGTCTTGTTCTTTTACTATTTTGGCTATTAATTCTGGATTAACTAAATTTGTTGGATAAAGAAAAATTTTCAGATAAACAGTACTCTTCATAGACTTCATTTTCCATGAAGATTTAGTGTTACATAGCTATGAACTTCAAATTCACGTTTCAGATGACTGTTCAGTAGTTTCCACAGATGTAGATGACCTAAAAGCATTATGGCAATCATATTAATGTAGATACCCATGTTGTTATTGAAAAAAAACCCACAAAACCAACAAACCCACAGTTTTAGTACCTTCCATCAGGTTTTCATTCAGCTTTTTTCTTGCATAAAGTATAGAATATTCTCAATATGAACAACAAAAACGTAAATTATTGAAGTCTCTTCATTTGTGTTTTTTTTTTGCTTTTATTATGCTGTTATGTTGTACCTCAACAGCTAAAAAATTACTGTAAGCAAGCTCCATTTAGAATCATTGAAAATCCTGTAACTTATCAAGTTAAAAACATGTGTTCCTAACCTCTACTTTCAGTCTTGCCCACCTTTTCCAAAGTGCATCCATGATAAGCATTTGACTTTGCAACAAACTTTTAGCCCAATCCTTTTTTATGGCACAATATAATCCTATATGTTATATATATTCGTAATGGTATTTGGCTGTATGTGATGTTTTTAATGGCTGAAGCAATAGGTAGTTGTATGCTTCACAATTGACTATAGAGGCTGTTGTGCTATGTTGAGTGATCACCACTTGCATCACTGTGTTTCCCTACCACTATCTGATCTTATTTCCAATATCACTAATTTTAGTCAGATAACGTATTTGTGTTTTCACACAACAGGAAGAACATAATGAACAGCACAGCTGCTCACTGTGCCTGTTTTCCTCATGCCCTAGTGCTTTTTGACTAAGGACAATGGCAACGTGTTTCACTGTCAGAAATAAAAAAAGCAGTGGTTAACATGCAACAGAGCAAAGTGAAGCCCATATTTTGAATAAAAAAATATGTAGCAGAAACTCTGAGACAAGAGTTTGTATTTTTTAGCAATTTTTAAGCCTGAGTCTAAAACTTCACTTTCTATGCACTCTGCTCTTGCATGTCACTACTGGGAGTCCTGTAGTCACATGCTAGAAGCATGGGTGACCCCAATGCGTATATGGTCCAGAGGCAGCATGACCTACCCTTCATATTGGGCAGAAAACCCAGTATGTTACAGTATAACAAATGCAGGCACATGACCTTCTCTGCTTTTCCTTAGTGTGCCAAGCACTTATATTCTACATTTCTGTCTTGGAAAAATTTTGCGAGAAGGGAGGTTGAAGGCAGAATCTGAAGGAGCACTTCTCTCAGGTGTAGTTAATCACCACAGAGCATCTTACTTTTACCCAGCCTTTAAAAGCTTGGTTAAAGATCCATGGCCTGTGACAAACTAGTGTTGCTTCCATGGGGTTCACTGTGTAAGAGACTTGCTATTGTAGGAAAGGGCAAACCCAGATGAAATGAAAGATGCATTATAACACTGAGCAGTATTGGAGGCAAAAAAAGCACTTCCTTCTAGGAAAAGCTTGTAGTAGACAAACCAGACAGAAGTTAAACATGAAAACAGAAGCAAAAAACTTTTCTACAGGAAAAGAAACAAAAAGTCCCAACAAACAGAAAAGCACAAAAAAGAAATAAACAACATCCAAACAAGAGAAAAAATCCCAACCCAACCCCACCCCAAAAAAACAACACAAAATCAATCAAACAAACAAACAAAAAATGGAACTTTTTTTTTTTTTTTTTTTTTTAATGGAAGTAAATCTGTTTACTTATAGTTTGTTTTCAATCAGACTATGCTGTCTTTCCTACCAGGAAAAGGCATACACCACCAGGAACAACTAGAGGCTTCTGTAATACTGCAAATGAATTGCATATCAAACCAGAAGATCTAAATCTTCTGTAATGTGAAGTCAGGGAAAGCTATGATGAAGGGTACTGCTACATCTTTAACAAATCTTCAGAAAAAAAAAGAAAAATAATCCTTAAAAACCTGAATGCCTACGCAGGGCAAAACTGAAATTATTTAGCATCAAAGACTATTCGAATAGGAATTCTATCTGACTGAATAGTGTTCAGGTTTTTTTTTCTAGAAGACCCCAAAGAATTGAAAGGGAACTCTTTGGAAGTCTCCATCTTGCTTTCTCTAGTACACCAGAGCAGCCCAATAAACTCAGCTACATTTTAAATATAATTTCAAAGAGAAAATAAGATGGCATCCTCCAGATACACCATTCACAGTAAGAAAATTACTATTCTTGTTTACGTACTTCAGCAGATAAGTACATTCAAAAGTATATTCTCCCCTTCCTCTTTCTCTTTCTCTTTTTCTTTCTCTTTTCTCTTTCTCTTTCTCTTTCTCTTCCCTTTCACCAGAAGGCTGTGCTGCCATTCAGCGAGACCTGGACAGGCTGGAGAGTTGGGCGGGGAGAAATTTGATTAAATTCAACAAGGGCAAGTGTAGAGTCTTGAATCTAGGGAAGAACAACCCCATGTACCAGTACAGGTTGGGGACTGACCTGCTGGAAAGTAGCGAAGGTGAAAGGGACCTGGGGGTCCTGGTGGATAGGAAGATGAGCATGAGCCAGCAATGTGCCCTTGTGGCCAAGAAGGCAAATGTCATCCTGGGGCGCATTAGAAATGGTGTGGTTGGTAGGTCAAGAGAGGTTCTCCTCCCCCTCTATTCTGCCTTGGTTAGGCCGCATCTGGAATATTGCGTCCAGTTCTGGGCCCCTCAGTTCAAGAAGGACAGGGAACTGCTTGAAAGAGTCCAGCGCAGAGCCACAAGGATGATTAAGGGAGTGGAACACCTCCCTTATGAGAAAAGACTGAGGGAGCTGGGTCTCTTCAGCTTGGAGAAGAGGAGGCTGAGGGGTGACCTCATCAGTGTTTACAAATATGTAATGGGTGGGTGTCAGGATGATGGAGCTAGGCTTTTTTCAGTGATATGCAGTGATAGGACAAGGGGCAATGGGTGTAAACTGGGGCATAGAAGGTTCCACGTTAACATCAGGAAGAACTTCTTTACTGTGAGAGTGACAGAGCACTGGAACAGGTTGCCCAGGGGGATTGTGGAGTCTCCCACATTGGAGATATTCAAGGCCCGCCTGGACAAGTTCCTGTGTGATGTACTCTAGGTTACCCTGCTCTTGCAGGGGGTTGGACCAGATGTTCTCTTGAGGTCCCTTCCAACCCTTGGGATTCTGTGATTCTGTGGCTTTCCTTCTCTTTCCTTCTGGTACCTGGAGCACCTCCTCCCCTCCTTCTTCACTGACTTGGATCTCTGCAGAGCTGTTCATCTCACATATTCTCACTCCTCTCTTCAGTATCAATTGCTGCTGTACACTAACTTTTTCCCCTTCTTAACGATGTTAACCAAGAGGCACTACCACCGCTGCTGATGGGCGCATACTTGGCAACTGGCTTGTCCATCTTGGAGCCAGCTGGCATTGGCTCTATCAGACACAGGGGAAGCTTCTAGCAGGTTCTCACAAAAGTTACTGATATAGTCCCTGCTACCAGAATCCTGCCATGCAAATCCAGTACAATTTAACAGAATGAGGAAACACTTTGTATATCTGGGAGTGTGAAAGAAACATCGAAATAAACCAAACTGAAGCATTATTGTATGAAAAGAATCAAAAAACAGTGGAGAAAAAGGAATAGTACATTTTACAGACTTAAGGTTAACAAAGTCAAGGCAATGAAAGATTGTGAGAATTAGGGAATAAAAGGTGATGTAAAGTCTATAGACAATTGCCAATGAAAGCAAACAGTATATGCTAAGTGTCAAAGTGATAAATGCAGGTGACAGTTAAAAGCAGGAACAAGACTGAGTTAATGAGGGTGTATGAACTGTGAAATAAGTGGAGAAGCACGCACTAAATTGAGCAGATTACCGCAGCCCAGAGAAAAAAATGGATCTAAAAGAAATGTAGTTTGTGGTGGTCGTTAGCCTGTACTCAAGATGTTCACACTGATACAACTGGAAAATAAAAGGCCAATACTGAAGATGATATCTGAGGTAGACTCAGGAAGAGATGTAATCCACTAAGGTGGTTTTCAACTTAAAGCTGGTTAACGGGTTGAAACACTAGTCTGTTTATGTTAAATGAGCCTAGATACTCATAAACTGGAAATAATATAGAATTTTCAGAGAAAGAGCAAATAAATTTGGGAATACCAATGCAATTTTTAAGTAGTTTTATTTGGAGTTTCTGGTTTAGATTTTTAAAAGTATTTCAGTTCAACAATTTTAAGAAAAGGGAGGTAAAAATAACATTCTTCCAGTTTGTTTTTTTTTTTTCCCACTTGAAATTCTAACAGCATTTGTGTCAATAACTGTTGAATTCGTGTCTTTATTGGGGTCTGTAGTGATAGGACAAGGGGTAATGGGTTCAAACTTAAACAGGGGAAGTTTAGATTGGATATAAGGAGGAAGTTCTTTACTGTAAGGGTGGTGAGGCACCGGAATGGGTTGCCCAGGGAGGTTGTGAATGCTCCATCCCTGGCAGTGTTCAAGGCCAGGTTAGAGAGAGCCTTGGGTAACATGGCTTAGTGTGAGGTGTCCTTGCCCATAGCAGGGTGGTTGGGACTAGATGATCTTAAGGTTCTTTCCAACCCTAACCATTCTATGATTCTATGAAATTTCAGCTGGTTGTGTTGTTAAAGCCATGTGGTTAGGTATCAAGGCTGTGGCTGCACTTAAGACATTAATTCCCCAGGTGGTTCATGAACTCATTAGCTAGTCATCTGCATGGATGATATAGTGGACTGCTGTATGACGGACTGCCCTGAGAGAAGGATGAAGGTCTAGCTGTCTTTGCAACAAAGCACTGGATTAACTGGTGCAGAAGCTCTCCATGTGGAAATTTTGGACTGCCTTGAAGCCTCCCCCAGGCAACACTGGCAGTGCATATACTAAATCACACATATCAATGTATTGCTCATCCTGGGGAAGAAGCTGGAACTCCTGGGTACTCCTGAGGAGTTACTACTGCAGAATTAATTAAATTCTACATGGATAAGATACTTGTAAATACTCAGAAACTGTTCTTCCAACTGCAGACACGGTAGGACAGTGTTTTGTGTGCAGCTGCCATAGTTAGCTGCTTTTTATGTGCTTTGAGACAACCGGAATGGCACAGAGTGTGTCTGAGCTGCATTGGTAGGAGCACAAATCGCCTGGTTATGAGAACTTGAGAAGTGAGCAGAATAGTAGCACAGGAATCTCACACAATCCAGCTGAAGACATTGTTGTAAGACAGATTGACTACCTTCACCTTGTAGCCAATAACTGAGCACATTGCTGGGAGTGTTGGATTTTTTGTGTAAGCATTACACTACTGGAAGAGCCAAAAAAAAAATCAGGATATTTTAACAAATGTTCTGTGATTGTCTGTGTAGCAACTTGTGGCTAACAGAGGTAAAAAAGACCAGATCCATGTACTTTTATCTGTAATTCTGAGTATAACAAATAGTACGGCTGAAAAAAGCAGATTGCTCTACCCCTCAAGTCCAAAGTAAGTTGGAACTATCAACCAGCTTTCAGGCCCTGCTCCATAGCTGATTTGTTTGTATCTGCTAAAAAAGACAGCTTGATATTCAAGCTGTTGTAACTGATTATGTTAAACTTATTATTTGACGTAATAATCCATTTTACACATAAGTATTATTTTTACTGCAACTATTGTTAGTGTGTCAAAAACCAAATACAGAAACCAGTGTATTGTAAGGTATTAGTGAATTAATTTGCTATTGTTACCTCTGGGTATTTTAGACTCTAAGACTAAATTAATTCACTTTCAGAATTTTTATCTGTGATGAACAAGTTGGAATTTTCACAATGTATAAAGCAATATATTGTAGCTTGTGTTTTTAAAATATGATACCTTAAATAATTCCAATGCAATTTGAAAAGAAAAAAATAATTATTTATTAGACAAAACCACAAAAAACTTTCTGCAACTATTTAATGATATTTTTGAACCAAAGAATGTGATGGGTAGACCTGTCTTTTAATTAATTCAAGCTTAAAGATGAATTTTATTACATGCTATAATTTGATAATAGTTTATAATGACCCTATAATTAATTTATTAAACAATCCAGTCTGTGTAGAAAAGCAATAAAGTTTTCTGTTTCATAAATGTAAGTGAATAACATAAATACTTAGAAAATTGAGGTTCAGTTCATCCCCTCTTCTTACCTAGGGTGTGGGGTTTCTCAGTGCAGCTATTTTTGGCACCATCCAAAAACCTGCCAATAGAATGTGACATCAAGACCAAAGAAGAATTTTTTTTTGCCACTTGTCAGCACTTTTTTCCTAAACATCCCCTTTTAATCACTCTTCCTCTCCCTCTACCACTTTATGAGATTTGGCTGGAGTGGGGTGGGTGGGGGTGGGGGGAGAGGGTGCCTTGAGCAATGTTTGAAATGTCTCATTTCATGATGAAAGGATTCTCAGCTAAAAAATCATGATTTGACGTTGTAACTTTAAAGAAAGGATGCAAAATTTTGTGTGTGCATATATATGCACAACACATATATATATAATATATACATATATATTTAAATAATATATATATATATCGCAGCCTTCCAGTGTCTGAAGGGGGCCTATAGGGATGATGGGAAGGGACTCTTCATTAGGGACTGTAGTGACAGGACAAGGGGTAATGGATCAAACTTAAACAGGGGAAGTTTAGGTTGGATATAAGGAAGATATTCTTTCCTGTGAGGGTGGAGAGACCCTGGAATGGGTTGCCCAGGGAGGTTGTGAATGCTCCATCCCTGGCAGTGTTCAAGGCCAGGTTGGACGAAGCCTTGGGTGAGATGGTTTAGTGTGAGGTGTCCCTGCCCGTGGCAGGGGGGTTGGAACTAGATGATATTAAGGTCCTTTCCAACTCTAACTATTCTATGATTCTATATATATAAAGGTATATACTATATATACTAGATATATCATCATGTCATGGCTTGACTTCGCGAACGAAGATTTGGGAAGGGCATTTACCCACGCTTACTACAAGCGCGCTGATGACTAAGAAGGCCAATGTGGGATAGGCAAATCCGGCTACAAAAAGCACAGCAGAAGGTCTCCTTGGGTGGAACAGGTGGGACACGATTCTTCCTGCGTTGTCTTTTCTCCTCGAGACTAGTTCTTTGTGAGCACTCAAAGGAGTCAGCGGCATTATGTATGGTGTGCCTCCAAGTCTCCCGATTGGAGGCCAAGGTGGACCACTGATGGTAGTCAATATGGCCAAGGCTAAGGTATTGTTTCAGGGCTGGAAGTCAGCTTGAATAAGACAGTAGTCCTCTACCAGCCTGCACCCCAAGAAGATTATCGCCATCCCCATATTACCATCGGCGAGTCAGAGCTTAAGACAGTTCAGCAGTTCAGCTATCTGGGAAGCATCATTTCCTCGGATGCCACGATCGACAGAGAGATAGACAACAGAATAGCAAAGGCATATAGTGCCTTTGGAAAACTCCATAAAAGAGTCTGGTGTAATAAACACCTGAAGAAAAGTACAAAGATCAGTGTCTACAGAGCCATTGTATTGTCTACTCTTTTATATGGGTCTGAATCATGGGTCATCTATCGTCATCACCTGCGACTCCTGGAACGCTTTCATCAGCGCTGCCTTCGTACAATTCTAAACATCCACTGGACTGACTATGTGTCTAATGTCACTGTCCTCGAACAGGCAGGGGTCACCAGCATCGAGGCCACATTGCTGAAACTGCAACTGCGCTGGGCAGGGCACGTCTCTAGGATGAAGGATCACCGCCTCCCCAAGATCGTGTTTTACGGTGAACTTGCCACTGGTAGCCGCAAGAGAGGTGCCCCAAAGAAGAGATACAAGGACTAGATATATAGATATATATAAATAAGGATATATATAGTGGATTTACATCAGATCTATTAAAGGTCTTGAAATTATGACAATTACAGGCAGAAGTGGAATATACTTTAATTTTCCAAATGAAAACAAGCAAATATTTTTTTATGTATAATCTGTTTTGTCTCAAACAAGATTCTTTTAAAAAAAGATTTCCTATTATTGTTTTTAATTCTAGTGGAAACTTAGTTTAAAAAGAACTATAAAAGAAGCAAGTGTTCAAAATGAAAAACAAAAATGTTGAGAAAATATTTATAGAAACATTTAAACTATTTTTCCTTAATTTTTCTTTATTAAATCAAATTATGATTGGAAATGTCATGATTTCACAAGCTTTTAATAATATCATCTATATACTTAGTGATAGTGTCCAAAATTCTACATAAAAAGTGCTGCAGTTTTCACTACTTAATAAACAAAAATGTTTCTCTTCCTAATACACTATTAGAAGTGATTTTTCAGATAAATCAAGAGATAAACATATCTTATATCCAAACAATGAAAAAAAAATGCATCTTGGCAGCAGAATATTTTTATTGCTAGATCGGAATAGTTTGTCCTTACTCAAGCATATAGACATACCAAGTGTTTATGTATGAAGCATTAGTTGATCAAGCAATAATGCCATCTATATAATTTGATTAAATAACCATTAATGAAAGTGAATATTGTTCATTTTTACCCACGTCTAGATATGCCATTTTTTTAAGTAGTTATCAATAGGTTTAGTACTATTATTAATTTAGTGATATATCCATCCAAGACAGAATCTATTCCATTCTATTTCTATTTTTATATCACCTCCATTACTGTAATAATCATCAGCTTTCAGCGACGCATAAAGTATCATTAGTAATATTTTTCCTGTGTGTTTTGCTCTCTCCTTCATCCTAGGCAATGATTATTGTGATTTAAGTTTTTTTTGTAGAATAAAATGTAGTACATCCTTGACTAATTATGCATCAAATAGCCATTTAGCTGTTTAAGTCCTCTAGTCTTTTGGAGCTTTGACTAATAGCAAGCTCAGGGATGCCAGATATTTTTACTTTTATGAGTATTTGTCTTATCACTGCAGAGTTCATTGATCTCCTTTTCTAGTAGAGCATCCACAATGATGGCTTTTATTAATGCTCTTTTCAGCTGGAATGTTTGTTGTCCGAGTAAGAATTTCTAACAAAATATTATGGATAACCCAGGGGCTAATTGAAAGATTTCTACATGAGCCCAAGCTAAAGAAATTTAAAACCTGGCAGACAAATGTATCACATATACATCAGCTACAAGGCTTTTGATCCATTCATGTAATATTCCTTTTGTGTTCACTTCTCATTTGACACATTTTTTTTTTAAAGGGAGAAAAATGATTGGAAGTTTAAGATTGAGTTGACTGTGTTATCAAACTTCTCTGAGACAAAAAAAAATTCACAGAAGTCTGAATGTCTCAGTATTGTACAATTGCTTTTGAGCAGCAATTAGAGCACTTCAGTGATGATGTCATGAATGAGCACCACAAGAAGTAAATAAAATTCCTAATATCCAACACTGACATTTTTTAACAAGGTAAGCTTAATATCAAGAAGTCAGAAGTATTCTGCACCTTTAAAATAAGTTAACATATTTCTTATTTTCTAGAAAAATGGCAGAACAGGCTTGTACAAACAATTATGGTTTAGGTAACTGTTTTAGTTCATTTTGCAAACAAGTTTACATTCCAGCTTTACCCTACCCCACCCATTAGATTTCAGTACTTTGTAATTACTATGAATCAGATTTATAAAAGGATTTAATCACTTATCTCCTTTTGAAATATCAGCCTTGCTGTGAGTCTGTTAATCACAACCATCAGGCTTAACTACATCTTCAGACATAATCATGTGCAAGGTGGATGTGAATGTTTGGGAGGATCCTCTATATAAGCTGCTTCGAAGGCACACCTCTGAACACCAGAACCAGCTTCCCAGTCATTCTGGAGTAAAAGTCAAGTAGTCCAACTCACTGGTATGTGTTTTGTCACAAAGAACTGCAGTCAAAAAACATTTTATACTCATTTTATGATTGGATTGTGCCTGCATGTAGTCTTTTCTAGAAATGCCTGTATTTTAAAAACCATGCTAGTTGTTTTTAAAGTGTTTCAGTAGGACATTGTTATTACTTGGATTGGATGGTGCAGTAGAGTAAGAGCAAGATCTTGGAAATATATTTCCAATTCACAGGTGAGAAATTTCAGAATTCAAATATTGTTTCCAACTATTTTTCATCTTTGTTTTCCTCTTGTTTGTCTAATCTGTATGTTCCTGAGGACAAATAAAATTTCATGTTTTGTGTTAGCGCAGTCCAGTTCATATTTATCTCACCATATTAAACCTGTATTAACCTGTACCTCTGTATTATACCTTGCATATATACTCTCCTGTGTATATCCCTGTGCAAATTCATCTCATTGTATTAGCCCTGTTTAGGTTAACACAATTAAATAGAAGTACCAGCATGTGGGTGCAACAGTCCATTTGGTTCAGCTGAAGTTCCACTAATGAAGAAGATGGCAGTTGAAAATGCTTATAAAGCTTGAGCTGGCATCCTCCCTGCACTGAGTTGAATCATGAGGCAGTGAGACCTGAAGCCTAGAAAGTCTTCAGTAGCGTGGCAGCATTGTTAATGAAGGATCTATCAGAAGTATAGGCAGTAGCTTAGATGTGAGCTCTCTAAATCCCAACTCTCAGGGCAAAAAGCAGTCCTGGGTGATGCCATTTCCTCTGGATGTACAACTGATGGCTGCTGCAAAGGGACAGGTTATCATAAGGTGGAGCAGTCAGATGACTTTCTGATGTAAAGGATGTAGAAACAGGTTCAAACCTCAAAAATATTCAAGTGAGGATACACATATCATTGAAGTTAGCTTATTCAATGTGATTAAAGAAAATTCATACACACATCTTTCAAGGAAACAGTTGAACGATTTAGCTCAATTGCTTGGAATACCTTAAATGACACTAGAAGCACATGCTTGTAAAAGACATCAATTCACCAGTTGTTTACAGAGATAGAAATCAGCTCAGATGTAATAACTGTATTGGATTGTTGACATTAGTAGAAATAGAGATGGTTTTTTTCTGAATTGACAAGTGGCCTTTGGTTTTGTAAACACAACCTTGCTGTTTCTAATAAATGTGTCTAAAAATGCTATTGTACCTGAAAATTGTATCGCTCAGCTGAAGCCTGTGCTGGATTCAGCAGTAGCAGTCATTTTTCTCCTTGGTAGCTGGTGCAGTGCTGTGTTTTGACTTTCAGGCTGGGAACAGAGCTGAAAACAACAATGTTTTGGTTTGCCCAAGGACTTTGTGAGCCTCATGCTCTGCCAGGGAGGAGGGGAACCCGGAAGGAAGCAGAGACAGGACATCTGACCCAAACTGACCAAAGAGGTATTCCATACCACAGCATGTCATGCCCAGGATGGAACAGAGAGTTACACGGAAGGACAGGGGGTCTGCTGGGTCGCACTCATTGTTCGGCGGGTGGTATTGTACTCTTTTTGCTTGTTATTATCTCTCATCATTGTTGTTGGTGGTGGTAGCCGTGGTGATTTGTGTTGTACATTGGTTGCTGGACTGTTCTTATCTCACCCTGTGGGAGTTGAGTTCTTTTGATTCTCCTCCCCATCCCTTCGGCAGTGGGGAAGGGGGGGAGCCCCCGGGGGGCGGGGACGTGAGCTTCGACTGCTTCCAGCCCGGCACCACTCAGTTGGAGTGAGTGAAAAGCTGTCTGGCTGGGTTTAAAGCACGACAAAACCCCTCTGCAATTTGGACAAAATCCTCTTCTTTAAGATTACCAACGTCAAGCTTTTATCATTTTTTTTTTTAATTATTTACATTCACAATGATTTGAAGAGACAAATATTTGCAGATTCGGAATTGCTTACAAGATAGATTAAATCGAAGTTTTTAAATTGGGATGATCTGTATATGTAGGGGTCTGTTATACTGAGGAGAAGAAAGTGAGGAAGTAGAAAATTATTAGTTATGAATATGATAATAACTGCTTTAAAATTAGTTTATATCATGGTTGTTTTTATTTTTGTTCTTAATGTTTGTTAATTCCACTTAATTGTTATGATCGTTTGTTATTGTTGTTCCCAGTGTAGGTTGTTATTGCTCTTGAAGAGAAAATCTTTCATCAAACATTTATTTATATCCCACAGCACCTTCAAGGTCTGATTCTTTTAGTTCTTTCAAGGTCCCACTAAATTGTTTATAAAGACTTCTCCTGGCAAAGTCCAATAGTGACTACATATTTTGTTTAGGGCAAATGGATCTACTTGGCTTTAAATGTGAGGATTCAAATGTATGTATGTAAGTGTACAATAATGATTCTTCATTTGCTTGTTCAATTGCAAAGTCATATATTACTTTCCTTGCCATGAACAAAAATAAGGAAAATAAATTTAAAATCAATATGACACCTGCATATTTAGATGATTTCTTCATTTAGTTGTGGCAAAGGCTGAAATTTTGAGTAGTTTTTAGATTCCCCACATCTATGTAGAACTACTTCTGAGCATTTTACCTATGAAAGAAAAACAGTCAAACAGCAGTAACACAGTGTCCCTTGAAAATCATATTTTTTATGTTATAATAAATATTTAAAGGTAAAACAGAAGGCTCTAGGATATGTAATTTTATTTTTTTTCCCATGGGAAGCATTCTAAAATTTTGAATGGAGGATGAGTATTACAGCTCCAGAAGTTAAGTTGTGTTTATATTAGTAATCCTGTCATCACAAGAATGTGGTAGGACAGTTGACTGATGGACAACTTCTCTTGAGCAGTCATTGAATGAAAGTAGATAGGTCTTGTTCCTGATACTTGCTTTAGCTGTCATCTGAAATAGCTGGAATAAGAGAACCACCCCAGTGAGCAATAGACATCTTGTAACAGTGATGATGTCAGAAGTGGAATTAATGTGACTGCCTGGTGGAAAAGTTACCCCTATAGTCAACAGATTGATACATTTTACACTGTAAATACCTGAAATAAGATAAATCTTACTGTATTTGCAGGACAGCTAAGTATACATCAGAAAAGCAGCATGGACACAGAGACAGCATGGAGCCCACCAACGAAGTTCATTCCACTAAGATTCTACCATATCTGTAACACATGTTATAATTCTGTTCTTTTCAAAAATAGTAATTTAAGGACATATCTGTCTTATGGCAGGCTAATGATCAATTCGTAATACCTTTTCAAAGTTTACTTATGCACATTGAACTTCACATGATCAAATTCATTTCCATTATGTAAAATTACTGAGCTTTTGCAGGCAGTGTGTGCTTTCATTTCAAGGGCTGTATCTACCTTCTGTCAAGTGCCAGACTGAATCTATCTGGACTGAAACATATCTAAACAGATGATTCATTACTTTTTGTTCTATTCTAATCTGTAGTGCTAGAGATATCCAGGTAATTGAAATCACAATCAGCTAAAAACCTGAAAATTTTCATTCCCCAGTAAGACATGCATGACATGGGCATGTTCTCAAAATTTCCTATAGTCTCAGAGTTTATGTCTAAAGTGAATTGATATGATCTACTCAGTATAATTTAAATCATATTATACCACAGAATTGGTAACCTCTGAAATGGAGGCATTTTCAGTTCACAACAATAGATAATTTAACTGGTGCTTCTTTAGAAATTAGAACACATCTTGCCCAAAAGGCTTCAAGTAATGAAGCACCAACCATTTGAAGTTCCAAAATTCTTTTTCAGAAGCTAATTAGAGTGTCAGTTAAAAATTTTATTTATTTTGGTCTACTCAAATATTATACCAGCCATTAAACAAGTCGGTGGATTAAAACCCCTCAAACTCAATGGTCATTTAAACCTTGACTCAAAGCTACCTATTTCTCCAGCCTGCATTGTTTCATATACCTATCTCTGGCTCTTTGGGACTGAAAATGTCCAGAAACCTTGATTGCTGGCAGAACTTTAACATAGTTTCCCCCTGCATATGCCTGGGAAAACCAAACCATGAAGCAGTATTCCCTCAGTAGTTCACAGTAAAATTCATAAAAGAAACCTTGCCTTGCATAATTGCAAGTGTTAGCTTGTATACCTGCTGTGAGAATGTCGTAATCCAGCTAAAGCACTGAGAACCTGCCTAGAATCTCCCTTAGGGCAAACTCTTTCAAAAGGTGAAAACAGCTAAAATAGCATGAGGTAGAGTTTAGAGTAAATAGGAAGAAACATATTTTTATCATAATTAAGTTACAATTAAGAGAGTTCCTCCAGGTACTTAGGCAGACATTTACAAAGGTATAACTTGGTGGAATGTTGATGGTCGTTATTGTAGCTGTTAGATCTCAATCTTAAAATTCTAAGCGGAAAATGTCCTGAAGAAATGTTTGACTAACACAGAGTTTTACTAAAACATGTGCCTTTCTCTCAGAAGACCTGAAGCTATTAGTGCAAAGACACAGTTAAGTGGACCTAAAGGTATCCTCAGGAATGATGCTTTCAATTTTATAATCCCAGAAGTTTTGAAAGCCAAATGTAAAGTCCTGAATATTGTTTTGATTATTTAGAAAAATGTCTTTGGAGAAAACATAATTCATGTGTGACTAGCCAGGGTGTTTGCACGGAGCATTAGCTTTTTGCATACTTGTGCTCAGTCAGAATCTGTCTGACCATCTTCAGGATGCAGCGGTTGTACAGCAAAAACAGTCAGAAAAGTGAGTGAAACTTTTTGTTTCTGTGAAACCCAGACAGGCAACAGGCAAAACTGAAGTCTCAGCAAAACAGTAGCTCGCACTTTCCCTCCTTACTGTGCCACATTTACCTTCATGTGTGGAGATTAGGGGTGGGGTTCAGTTCCTTGTGAATATGAAAAGTATCAAACTATGAGTACTGTTTCATGTATCCCATCATGTTTTACTTAATTACTTGGACACATATTTGTGTAAGTTTTATAGAGACATGTACAGACCAGGCAACTGTATCTCACCAGAGGAGGCAGAATATGTCTACAAAATCTGCCACATCTCAAACTTTTTTTGTACAAACCTGATCTGTGTAAGCATTAGCAAAGTCTGTAAAAGTTTTTGCATTTTCCACCACAGGGACATGAAATGTGGACAACAAGGGTTTTTTTGTTTTTCTGAGGGCAACAGTACAGGCTCTACTGGTAAAGCAAGTGCAGCAAAAATCCCCAACCAACAACCAAAACAAACAAAAGCAGTCCTTTAAGCCTACAGTAGCAAGCAAGAGTAGTCATGTGATTTCATCCTATATATTAGGTTCTACCTTAGGGCAAAAAAACTAGTATAGCAAATTGTGAAAGTTTTTCAGCTTTGTTCTGTTCAAAGCCCTCCTTATTCTCATTTGAGAATAAAGATAACTTCAAACAGTATTTTCTTTATTGAAACTTCAATGATGCAACTTCTGAAACCAAAAACTCAACATGTTATATACAACCAAAAAAGATGTTTCTATTTTGTTTCCTGATCCTCTCATTATACATTTCTCTTGTTTTCTTTGACTCATATATATTTTTTTTTGTCTTTACTTCATGTTCATTATCATAGCCCAAAGTTTCAGTCAGTTACTCTCTACCTCTGACTTTTCCTAACACTTTCTCAAATTTGAGTTGTAAACAAACAAGGTAATGTTTTTCCTTCCTCCCTTCCTTCCTTCTTTCCTCCCGTCTTTCACAAATTTGCAAGTCAACCATGAAGTAACGCTTTTGCTGCATCTTTGGTCCAATAATAGATGTTTTATTCTGTATTGTCACTTATACAAATCACTGTGATATCTATCCTTCACAGAGAGGTTGGACCAGCCTGGATTTCCTTTGTTTGGGAAATTGTATGTGTGCTTATATTGTTTTCCCCTTAATATCTAATGCAAGTGTGTTCTTTGTAGAAGACAGAGGGAGAGTATAGAAGATAAAAAGGAAGAATGAAAAAAAAAGAGAAAAAAAAAAGTAGCTAAGCAATAGGGGATTTGAGCAATTACTGTTAACTACTGTAGCATGTTATTCTATTACTGCTAAGTACAAAAATTTCTGAGCTTTTGCTTCCAAAATGTTATGTCAGACAAGACCTGGATTATAGTTAAAATTTTTAATCTTCAGAGTAGAGAAGTCCTACATTTTTGTAATAGGATGTGAGCAGTAATAGTCTATTGTCAATGACAGCTTTGCAGTTAACTTTGGCACTAGCTGTGTTTTGTATTTGACATTTGGAGTAGTGAGTTATTTAAATTTCACCTTCAAGAAATGATAAATAACAATGTATTTCAGTGAGATCGTATTTTTAACAATCTTATAATCAGTTTATATAGTTTAAAATAGGGACATAGAGCTATTTGTAACCCATGTTACTACAATATTTTATGCTTTGCAGGAACTCTTTAAAAAAAGCCAAATATGACCCGTACAAGAAATTATAATCCAAGCAATGTAGGGTTTACTAGTCGCTCTGTATTTACTCTGAATCATTCACAGTGTGAAGATCTTGGAATCTTCAATAGGTGAGGGCAAGAATTTCACAGCCGGTAGAAGTCAACAATAAGGCAAAACATAGATGGACAAAGATTAGTAAGTATTTGTAGCAAAATCATTAGTCCTAACATATTGGTTAACTTTGAAATTGTATATTTATTTGGTGGGTTTTTTCTACTTACATGCCCAGCTTGGTAACAATTAGACACAGTGGTACAAATTCTATCATCTATTACTAAAGACATGTGTCAGTGGTATACCAAAACATAGTAAAATGCATCTGAGAGAAGTTATAAACAGGTAGAAAATACAGATTTCTGATTAGGACCACCACAACATAACTTGAGGAGAATAATTATTCTTCTATTATTCAGATATATCTTCAGAACTACCAGAGGATAAGAAGCAGTTATAGGGGAAAAAAAACCTAAGGGAGAAGAATTATGAGTTTTATTGCTCAGTTTAATGTAAAAAGGTTCATAAGGTTCACACATAACTGATTTTTATTACTTTATTTAGATAGAAGTGGCTCAAGTATCAAAATCAATGTCGCTTAATAAAAAACACACTCCTTTATTTTTTCTTCTGCTTTCCTTTCCTTGTTCCTCTTTTCTTTTTACTCTCTCTGAAAAAATCTGTAAAAAAAAGGATATTTTACAGTACATCCAAAAATTGTTGCTTATGCCGTTTAGGGAGAGGATCATTCCAAATAAATGGATCACTACAGAGGTTGAAAACACCCCAAAACAAGCAAAAAAGAGTATCAGGATCGCTGGAAAATGGTAGACTATGCTGCCACCCAAAGGCTCTGTAGAATAACTTGGTTTCTTTCATAATATAATAAGTTTCCAGGTAGCAAAAATATTTAGTTATTCCTTGGTTGGTAGTTATCACGACTGATGTGGCAACACCATTAATTTTATAAAAGGTCTTGTGTGCTTTACTTTAGTTGTGAAGCAGCTTATGGCTCTTTTGAAATAATATTTTTTTAAGTGATTAAAAACCTCTTTCATATTCCTCTTTGACTGTTGTCAGCTAATGTATTTGATTAAGGTGTTACGTGCTTTGAATTCAACAGTAGGGTTTTCATACTATATAGCTTTATTTTTTTCACCAAAGAAAGAGTATAAAATAGTAGCCACTTGAGCAGAACTGGTTGTATCTTTTTGGAAATAGTAATGTATGTCTTTTTAGTTCTCTCTCATTTGTAGAGAATGATTGATCTGGATCTCACTTAATAACTTACAAACAGTTCATCTCATTTTTTTATGGGTGTTTTCTTGTCCACAACATATGCATGTCTAATTTGCCTAAGTGTGACATATGGCTTTCAAGAACACTCAATTTGTCTGGAAACTTGTTTTGTAGACAGATTTGGAAATCCTGCTCCACTCTTTCTTCTACTGTGTCAATGAGTGATTGTGTGCTGTATAATTTGACAACCTCCTCTATCAGCTCATCAACATAACCTGCAACATGCATAATAATTACAGCTTCGTTTCAGGAAATACATGGGAAAGGGTCAGAATGTGTCAATGTGTCTAACTCCTTCTTCTACCACATCTGTTCTACTTAGTAGTTGGACAGAATGGGACTGGCGTATAAAATAATAACACATTTTTAAACCTGGAGTAATCTTTTATGCTGTCACACTTCATATTCAATGTTATTCCATAACTTGTCTTTCTAAGGATTTCCTTATAGAATGAGATATTTTAATAATATTTTGTGAAAATCATTACGACTGTATTACCACGCACACAGAGTCATCCCCCACCAAGGCTTGAATTACATCAGTACACGATAAAAGTTAAACGTAGAAGTTCTATGCAAAATTTAGCATTATTTAGTGGACCACAGTTAATGTCAACATTCCTGTCATAAATGATTTCCAGATTTATAAAGTTTGCTATAGACATCCACTATGTTATAAATGGATCACCAGAAGTATATATGTAGGTAGATATATCTGTGTATCCAGCTATTTATTCACCTTCTGGAGTATACAAAAATTGATTTAATGAAATGTCTCTAGCAAGTTTATTAACCTTTTTGTGACTTTAATTTTGATAATAATTATTCCCTGTATAGGCTTTTGTATACGCAAATTTTATTACTGTTTTTAATAAGTGGTCATTAAATAATATTTTCAATGTTTTTTCAAAAATCATTTTTTTACACTAAACTTCATTCTTCTTTTAAATTATACAATAACTAGACATGTATATACATCATATGCACTGTATAATTTGTATTAGAATGCTTCATGTTATCACTACAATTAGTGCATAATTTATTTGTGATTTGGTTTTCTGATAAATATTAAGAAATGCTGGAGAAAATGTTACGTGTAATGGTTCTTTATATTTCTCCTTAAACTTTCATATTCAAAGCAAATATCAAAGATGACTTGCAGAAGCAGAACAACAAAATATAATTCATTGTCTGCAGTCCATGCCCGTTAACTACTATATGCAAATACGCCTCAGAAATTGCCAGAACCTACAGCTTGTAGGGAGAGTAACTCCTAAGCATACTTGAAATTACAGCCCTTTAAAACAAAGATGCATTCAGGGGAAGCTATCTTTCTCACAATACAGCTGCAGAAAAGAAAGCTGACATTGCAATAGACTTGTCAGAACTATTTCATAAGAGGTGGTCTGTTTTCCACCTGATGAGAAAGCTAACATCAAGGACACTGTCCTACTTGGCATTTTTTGTCAAAGGTTCCAGAGGGGAAAAAAAAAAATGTAAAGAAAAACAAGCACTTTTTTTTTCCAGATTTTGATTTACACTAAGCAACAAAAATGTTAAAAATGCTACAGTGAGAAAGGTGATGAAAAACTGTCTTCAGTAGCTTTGTTTTTGTATGAGTCCTTGTGGTAGAAAAACAACCATTAAAATATTCTCTTTTTTTGTTGAGACAAAAAAGAAGTCAAAGAAAAGTGATTTAAGAAACAATGTCTTAAGTTTTGAATACAATAATTAAAATATATTGGTGTGTTATATCAAAGAAATATTAAACAATGATGGAAGTGAGTCTTGTATATGTATATGTATATGTACATGTATGTGTACCTGTATATGTTTGTGTACCTTTATATGTGCCTGTACATGTACATGCATATGCACATCTATATGTATATAGTATATGCATTCATAGAAATAGTCTGAATTCCCAAACTTGAATCACACTGGTGACCAAATTCTTAATTATTTAAATTTGTTGTTCATAGAAGCAAGCATGATCATAACCTTCTTTATTTGCTCACTCTCTCTCTTCCCTCTCCCCTGACCCCCAAATGGTTTTCATATCTTTTTTGAGATCTTTGCTGATAAAGACTGGTCAGTAGTGGTACCTCTGATCCTTTTCCGATCTCTACAGTAAACATCTTCATTTGAGTCTCCCATATCCTTTTCTGTTAGGGTAAAATTTTGAGTCCTCATTCTTAGATAAATACCTAGGTCAAAAAATCAGTATGCCTGGAAAATTGGACTGAATTATCTTTTTTTCCTTCAGTATTTTTATCTTTTGACCAATTCTAGAATGAACGCTGATGTCTTTACAACAGATATGTTTTCAGCAAAAAGAAAAATTATTTAGCAATATGACTTCAAATCGGTAAAATATGTTGATTACATCTCATCATATCTGATAACTTTTTACAGTTAAACAATACTGAATTCCTTCCTGAGTTATAGGATGAAAGTATATGCAATTATAATTCATTTAAGAGAGCAAGAATGCTTGGAGTCAGTAATAGTGGTTTATCAATTGGACTAATGACAGTAATTGTACTTTATTTTGATTCACTGATAAAATTTTAAAAAGCATAACAATAAACTCCCAGCTTATATACATGATGCTGTTTAATATTGTCTAACAGGATTTTGATGTAAAAGGTGGACCTGTCTTATTTCCTGGGATCATCAAGGCCACACGTCAGGAATGTCATTCACAAACAAACTTTAAAGTCAAAGGTAGCATATGAGAGCAAGTCTCTCTATGTTTTCCATTTTTAATTCACATTTTGTTACTGAAAACCATAAAATAACTATTTAATGACTCTTAAAATTTAAAATATATTTTTGTTGATCAGTCGTAACTCAAACCATCCACAATTTGTTGTAACAACTCACTACCATGATTACAGTGGTCCTTAATCAACTACTTTTTGCTTCCCAATGAATTGCTATTCATTTTGAGATTAACTGTTGAAATGGAGTGTTAAATATTCATCTTTATAATAAAAACATATTAAATACTTAAGGAAAAAAAGATAGGATTTAGCCAGCTTCGATAAAGCTTTAATGCATATCTCAAAAGAACCTGTACTACTCTGTAGTAGACTTAACCAGAAAATTAACATAGAATCATAAAATCATAAAATAGTTAGGGTTGGAAAGGACCTTAAGATCCTCAAGTTCCAAACCCCCTGCCATGGGCAGGGACACCTCGCTCTAAACCATATCCCAAGGCCTCGTCCAACCTGGTCTTGAACACTGCCGGGGATGGAGCATTCACAACTTCCTTGGGCAACCTATTCCAGTGCCTCACCACCCTAACAGGAAAGAATTTCCTCCTTATATCGAATCTAAACTTCCCCTGTTTAAGTTTTAACCCATTACCCCTTGTCTTATCACTACAGTCCCTAATGAAGAGTCCCTCCCCAGCATCCCTATAGGCCCCCTTCAGATACTGGAAGGCTGCTATGAGGTCTCCACGCAACCTTCTCTTCTCCAGGCTGAACATTCCCAACTTTTTCAGCCTGTGTTCATATGGGAGGTGCTCCAGTCATCCTCATGGCCCTCTTCTGGACTTGTTCCAACAGCTCCATGTCCTTTTTATGTTGAGGACACCAGAACTGTACACAATACTCCAAGTGAGATCTCAGGAGAGCAGAGCAGAGGGGCAGGATCACCTGCTTTGACCTGCTGGTCACACTCCTTTGAATGCAGCCCAGGATATGGTTGGCTTTCTGGGCTGCAAGCGCACACTGCTAGCTCATGTTCATTTTCTCATCAACCAGAACCCCCCCCAGTCCTTCTCCACAGGGCTGCTCTGAATCTCTTCTCTGCACAGCCTGTAGCTGTGCCTGGGATTGCTTCAACCCAGGTGTAGGACCTTGCACTTGTCACGATTAAACTTCATGAGGTTGTCATCTGCCCACCTCACAAGCGTGTCAAGGTCCCTCTGGATGGTATTCCTTCCCTCCAGCGTATCAACCGAACCACACAGCTTGGTGTCATTGGCAAACTTGCTGAGGGTGCACTCAATCCCACTGTCCATGTCAGCGACGAAGATGCTAAACAAGACCAGTCCCAGTAAGTCCTCATGCTCCAGAACAGGAAAAACTAAACAGTCTTGATTTTTCTGTATGCTGTTTTCTGAAGGGCTTTAATAGCATTTTCATGTTCCGCTCTTGACTAAGACCAGTATTCTTTGCTTCTTTAAAACATTCAAAAGTATTGCCAACAGGGTCAGTATTAAAATAATAAAGAAATCAGGCTTTGTATTCCAGCAGTTCCACAATATTTAAAAGAATCTTCTAGATTTTAACAGATTTGTAGCTCTTTGCCTAGTTTCTTATCATGTTAAAAATGTCCCCACAAATTTGAGCAAGGATTCACTTAAATGTGATAAAATTCATCATGGTTGGACTGCCAGACTTTTTGGACTTAAAGACATATATCTTCACTGTCTGTACACAACTATTTCTTAGATGTTTGAAAGAAGTTCTACCAAACTCTTTCTCTGATGAAGTTAATTCAGTAAGGAAATCTGGGTGATTCTTTTCCATTATAGCTTTGATGGATTGGTATCAAATAATTATGTCAGATATCTCAGACTGCTCTCTTTGTACCATGCTATGATTGAGTAGTGTTATTACTCAATAATATGCTTAAGGCACTCTTATTGTGCTTTAAAAAAAAAAAAAGCTCTGTAAATACATAAAATGATTTTGCAAGTACATGGTCCTATGACCCATTCAAGCCTCTGTTTCTCACCATTGTTTTCTTTTTTTTTTCCCTCTAAATATATATTAAAGCAGAGAAGAACAGTCATCTTCTGCTCAGCACTACATGTGATTTTAACCAGGGAGAACCGGCACACCAGAGGGTTACAATATCAGACAGTATAATGTTCTACAGAATAATCAGGAGATTATTTTACAGAAAAACCCTAAATATGCCATTAGGTATACAGCAGATTTTAAAAGGCATCTGAGCAGATTAGGTCTATTCTATTGACTTTAGGATAGTCAGATATCTTTGGAAGATGTGAAATTGAAAATATGACAAGACAGATGATGTCTGAATTGCCAGTGTTACACTTCTAATATGATATCAAAAAGTGGATATGTTTGGCTGGTGGAGAGCAAAAGTTGATTGGGTAGAAGTGAAAGATCTGTGGAGAGATGGAATAATTAAAAAATAATTCATGATATCTATGCATGTAAAGTATGAATCGTATTCTTAATGCTATTATACTATGACAACTGTCATCACAATTGCATAAAACCAGGATTCAGCTTTCCAAGACTGTCTTATCCAATGTGATTTACCTCATGAAGGTTTACAAATAATGACGAGAAAAATTAAAGCAAAAACAGGAAGAAAAGCTTATCAGAGGTAACACAAGATGACAATTTCATCTTGCTGTAGAGGAGCTAGATGAAAACTATTGATAAAAAAGTTACCAAAAAGGAGACGGCTTGGTAAATTTCTGTGTGCACTATGTTGTGGTCTACCAATATCACATGCTGTAGAAATCATACAATTAACATCTGAACAGAATAGGTCTATCAGACAGAAAAATTTTTAGTGGTGTTTTCAGTGAAATTTACAAAAGTATGCTCTTAGGTCCCAAATAGTGTCCAGATGAGATTATGCTCAAAGATTTTTCCTTTTTTTAAAGCTTTCTTCAATGCCAACTGAAACAAATAAGGTTTCCTGTCTTTCATTTTCAATGAGCACTGGGTCAGACACTGGAAATTTTTTTACAGTGGAATTTTTATTTGACTGTAAAAGTGCCCACTGCATCTGGTGTAATCAGTAGGATCTTTAAATTGCAATAACATATTTAAAAACAAATTTTAAAGCAAAATAAATCTTCAGGTTTAAATACATAAACCAAGCAATGACTGAAATGAGTACCGTACATCCCACAGAGTCTGACACCTCCGTCTTCACTTTACCAGTGGTAGCAATTCTTTTGTTTCCTTCTGAGAAAGTTTTTCTCTCAGTGTCAAGGTCCATGCTCATATGTTGTTCGTATTAATAACAGATGTTTTCAAACCAAAATCTCTCTCTGTATAGAGAATGGTTAGTGTTGGAAGGGACCATAAATATCATATTGTTCCAAGCCCCCTGCCGTGGGTAGGGACACTGTCCACTAAACCAGGTTGATTAAAGTCATGTCCAGCCTGGCCTTGAACACTGCCAGCTATACAGCATCCACTGCTTCTCTGGACAGTCTGTTCCAGTGTCTCACCACCCTCAGAGTGAAGATTTTTTTCCTAATATATAATCTAAATATATTCTTTTTCAGTTGTAAAACATTCCCCCTTTTCCATTACATACCTTTGTCATCCAGTTGAATACTGCTTCAGTTTTTCCCTGTTACAGTAGTATTTTTTAAAACAGGCAAAAAAAAATTCATATAAAAAGGGGAAAAGCCTTCACGGTAAAGCTCTCAACCTGTGAGACACATAAAATAACTTAATGTCCTGTATACTATGTCCATGGTTTACAAATTATATCTCCTTTCTGTAAGGTGCATCTGTTACTCTGAATCGCATTCTGTTATATTTGAATTAAATGAAAGCTTAAAGCACAGAAAAAAATAAGAAGTGGGATAAATGCAGAGTTTCTGATAGAAATTACTCCATTTGACTTGAAATCATAGCATCTTTTCATTATAGTGTGTCTCATTTGTAAGAAAGCTTCAAGAGTGCAGCCTTTAAATAAAACATGGAAACCAAAGGTTCATCCCTGTTTCCGCTGTGAATATATTTACCTCCAAACTGCTAACAGGGTGTATCACTGATGAATTTGCCCTGGCTACTGATGTTCCATGAATACCTGGGGTGACACAAGAGGCTGGAGTTACTCATGCTCTTCTTACTTGAAGCTCTTTCATGGCATAGTGTTTGCTGGAGCAGAAGCAGAATCTAAATGTGCTGAAGTGCAGTAAAGTGTTCTACCTTCAGGCTGAAGAATCATTTAACTTTATTTTGTTTGTTAATTTTTCAAATAAGTCTGGGTATTTTGCAGGTAAATTCACAAGGTTTTGGTTACAGTTCTCATTTAGAAAACAGGACCCCTATTTTATGCTCTCACTATTTCCTCTAAATAATATTTAGGTTTGGACATACTCAGTAACCATTTGGACACAGATCCCCAAAGTGAAGAAAACTTTCATAGAACTACCTTGAAAAAAAGCTATCATAGCTCCAGCTTTTGGTTCATATGGCTCCCCTGCCCACACTCACATGCCTAGAAACAATAAGAATTTTGTCATTCATCTGGGATTTCATCAGATTTTACTGAGCTACAAAAATCTATAAATCCTATACAGATGGCCATAACACCTGCACAGATTAGTTGCACATTTCAAGTGCATTAAGAGTGATATAGGCTGTAGGTTTTTGAAGCAGCAGCTGTGAATTTGAGCAAAATAATAGATCTTGCAACTCTTTGCTGTGATGCAGGTAAGCCCTATTGTGGAAAAAAAGCCAAAGCAGCCTAACATATAGTACAGGGAAGTAAGACTCTATAGACGAATTTCATCTTGGCAAGTCCAAAGAGTTTTTTTCCTATGATTTATATAACCTTTCTTGCCTGTTTTTCTGTACTGAGAGCTTGCTTCCACATTTTTAGTAGTAAGAGAATTCTTTGAGGGAAGGGGATTCCCCAGATTTTCTTATTGTGTCACTTTCTCAATCAGCCAAACAGAATTAACAAATTCTTAAACACTAGAAGATCTACAGTTTAAAGCGTTTTATAGATTTCTTGTCCCATACCATAGCCAGACATGGCATCAAGAATTTTTAATAGTTTCCTAGTTTTATTTAAAATTGTTTAACATGTGTTCATAGATACCTGATAACATTTCTTTGTAATCTTTTATTTTCTGGCTAGTTACCAGTCTGGAACAGGCAGTTAGATGTCCAGAGAAACGTGCTTTCATATGTAGTGGTACCCCACCTGAAATACTGATAATAGATGTTTAATAATAATAGATGTTTAACAGTTTAGAGATCAGACACTATTTTCCAAGTGACAATTATGCCAGCAAAGGCAGGATGGAGAAAAATCTATACTTTATAGTTAATTAAGCATGTAGAAGTTTTTCTTTGGTTTGGCTTATTTTCTTGGTTTTGTCTCCAGAAAATTAATACAGTTGTATGATGGAAAGTTGCTCACTGGTACACTTATATTTTTCCTCCTCCCTTCCACTCTTGTGTATGAAATATGACCACATTTGTCATTATTAATTTCAGGTCCTTCAGGCTTCAGAATAGCTCTCTGATGCAACAATTAATAGTCAATTTAAATATAAACATCAGGCTATCTCCAGTTCTGGCTATAATCATTGATTTAATTTCCTAATGACAGAAGAATTAAGTAATAGGCCGTAAGTGGGAATGCAGGAAACCATGTGAAACCATGTGCCAAATTGATATTTCAGCAACTCTGATAACTTATTAGGGTGACGGCCATGGGATATCACAAGGCTGAAACAAAAAACTTGAATCTTCTGCTTTCCTACTACTTTAAAATTATTTTATTTTTTGCAGAAGTAATTTGCATGTGTGTTGGCAGACAGTGTCATCTTTAGTAGTGTTTAAATTAAAAACCCAATAATGTTACTAAATGCTGTGAAAAAGTAAAGCAAATCATCTTGCATAATGAACAGGCAAGGTCAAAGGAGGTTGGAATCCATTTCACATAGGGCCAACCCAATTGTGACATATCATTTAAATTCATTTATGGCTGGATACAGCACTTCAGTACAGCATAGGCCTTAAGTACAGCATAGGGATAATTTCATGAAAGAGTAATAAACCGGAAAGGTAGGTTTAGAATTGCAGGCCTAAAAGCACAAAATGCCAACAGGAGCAGAATAAATAGATATGAAGGCTGAAATAAACTGGCTGCAATGAGGAATTTTAGGAGGAAGGGGAGAAATATAAAGTAGGCATGAATCTTCTGTGAAATATCCATGGAATGTGTTTTCAAATGATTAAAAAAGGTCAGTGAGGTTTTAATAAGAATACTAATGGCAGTTATATGTACAAGGTAAATTTTATATTTTCAAATGAACAGAGAAATTCTTTAAACTAATTAATAGCTCTGCTGCTAAATTATCTCCAGTTACTTTCAGCAGCAGGTTTACTCTGATTTTAGAAGAAACAACAAAGTGTATTTTACCTACTTTCTGAAAAATATCGCTAGTTCAATGCAGCCTTAAAAGAAGCTGATGTTTACCTACCTTGTAGTATGCTAAATATTGACAGAACTGTAGAGGTTTCAGCTAGTTACACCCAGCTGGCATGTACTTCGTCATACTCCATTTGTCTTGGTTTGGTTCCAGAAAACCACTACAGAAGGGTTTTATTTCTATCCTTTGTCTTCAGCTAAAAGACACCAACTTTTCAGATTGTCTTGAATATCAAGCCAGCCAGGAATGCTACATGGTAACAATAGTGCAGATGTATTACAATATTAGGTTCTAAAACCAGTTTATATATTAGTTGTTTGTAGCACTTACAACATGGAAGAAAAAGCTGTACCTAAAATACAGACAGTGCAACTCTAAACGACACCAAGAAACAGAAACAACACTCTGAAAAGCATTTCTTAATCAGTATATTAAGGCAATATACCTTGCAGAAGTATGCTGCTGCTATGTTTCTTTATACTATGATTTTCTAGTGATTTTCTACAGTGCCTAAGGAGATTTTGGACAAGCAAGTGCCTTTGAAAGTTAACACAGACAGGGTGTTTTGAAAATCACAGTTTCAGGCGCAGAAAGAAGGTAGGTATTCCATAAATGAGATGTGTACCTTCCTTGAATCATTTCTGTCCCAGAACTCATTTGCAGGTTTGCAACAAGCTTTGTGTAAGGGCAGAACACATTGTTTCTGCTGCAAAAAGAAACCAGGACTGGACTGTAAGAACGTACATTTCACCAATGTATAACTAACTGCTGAATGTATATGCCAAGCCCTCCCCTCTCTCAAGCCCCACAAAACCAAATGAACTAAAGAAATATGAATTGCTCTAGCACTGTGCCTCTAGGTGACTGTGACATGTAAATAGGTGTGGGAAATAGTTACCCTGTAGTGATTAAAATGCTTTTAAGACTAAAAGTAATAAGGCATACCAGTTATTTAGACTTTCACACACTTGTTAAAAGATTAAAAGAGGCGGTTGGAGCTGGTGATTCCTGTGTGAGTTAAAAAGATGCTTGTATTAGTAAAAGAGACACATAATAGCTGAAGCCATTTCATAGAATCATAGGATCATAGAATACAAGGTTGGGAGGGACTTCAAAGATCACCTGATCCAACCTTTATTGGCAAAAGCATAACTTAGACTAGATGTCACAGTACCCTGTCAAATTTTGAGTGTCCAGTGTTGGGGAGTCCACGGCTTCCCTGAGGAGATTATTCCAATGGATTATCTCTTGAAAAATTTTTGTCTTGTACCCAACTGGAATCTTCTCAGGAATAACTTCTATCCATTACCCTTTGTCTTTTCCATGTGAATCCTTGTAAAAAAAGGAGTCTCCGTCTTCTTTGTAGCCAAATACTGGAACATGGTGATAAGTTCTGCCCTGAGCCTTCTTTCCTTAGGGCTGAACAAACCCAGCTCTCTCAGTCTTTCAGCATATGGCAGGTTTCCCAGTCCTTGGATCATTTCTGTGGTTCCACTACAGACCATCTCCAGCCTGTTAGCATTTTATTTGCATAGCAGGTAACAAAACTGAGCACAGTATTTAAGATGTGGCCTGAGAAGCACTGATTGGAGTGGGGTATTGACTTCTTTATCTCTGCTGGTGATGCCCTTGCTCATGCAACCCAGCATCCTGTTGGTTCTCTTTACCTCAGCTGCATTCAGTTCACTCATACTGAGCTTGCTGCCCATCAGAACCCCCCTCCCCAGACTTCCTTTCCACAGAGTCAGTCTCCAATCAGGCAGTTCCCAGCCTGTGCTGCACTCTTGGATTATGTTTTCCCAGAGCAAGACCATACACTTGTCCTTGCTGACCTTCATAAGGTTAACCCTATCTTCCATCCTATCCAGGTCTTCCTGCAGGGTGGTTCTCCCAAAGTGTACTCTTCCCCACTTGGTTTGGTATCATTGGTAAATTTTGTCAGGATGCATTTAGTCATAACATCCAGATAATTTATGAAGATATTAAACACAGTTGGGCCCAATATCAACCCCTGGGAACCCCACTAGTGACAGATCGCCAGTTTGAATGGGAGCTATTTACCACCACCCTTGGAGAGCAGCTGGTCAGCCAGTTCCCCACCAACCACACAGACCACTTACCTAGACTGTAATGAGTCAGCTTTTGAAGGAGTAGGCTGTGGGAAAACATACCAAAATCCTTGGAGAAATCCAGTCAGACAGTGTCTACTGTTTGCTTGACATCAGCCAAGCAGGTTTCTTTGTTGTAGAAGGTGATCAGGTTTGTCCAGCACAATTTTCCCATGCTTGAGGCATTAGTTCTTTCTTCAAATACTGTAATGGCTGTATACCAATTTTCTCTGAGTAGCAGAAAGCTTTAAAACTTTCAAAGAAATAAACCCTATTGTGTAATATGAGTGATATAATTCTAAATAAACAGAATAATTCAAAATGTGAACAAAAGAACCAGAGACTTAACCTTACTAAAAGGTCAAATTCTGCCTTGAGATACATGAACTTTGAAGCAATGCTCATGGGCAGAGATTAGGCCCTCATGTACATAGTATAAATTTAGCAAATATATTATTGAACCTATGGCTCTGTAAAGAGGTTTCAGTCATATGTGTTAACTATGCTGCATGGGGACAGGCCTTTGTGAAGGAACTCAAGAGGATTGAAAGTAATTGGTTGTTGGCGGTAATAATAGTCCTAAGGATTTCTGACAGTTTAAGGTGATGTGACTGTGAAATTATTAACATATAACTTACAGTTACATTGATAAAAATAATTTGAGTGTGGAATTCTATGGACAGTTGCTGGTGCTCTGCTGTTCAATTTTCTTTTACAACCCACCGTTTTCAGTTGCATAACATATTCACAGCCATCAAAACTGTGGATTGACTAAATTGATGCTTGGCTTAAAATTGCTGTTTTTACTACTATTATTTTCAGATTTCAATAAAACTGTAAGGGATTTTAATTTTGTTATGTTTGGGGAAGCAAGGTTAGAAACAGATGCTGTAAGTAGTTTTACCTGCTTTTTTTGCTTGTTTTCCATTAATTTTAGAAAAAGTCTCTCATGAAAGGTGTATATTCTGTGTTCTGTGGTCCAAATGGTACCTTATTAGAAATCCTTCCTTTAACTTCCATTCAGGTTTATTTAAATAACTGGAAATTCCTATTTGGGGAAAAAGAAAACAAACGAGCAAATATAAAATAAATAAAATAAAATAAAATAATTAAATTAAATTAAATTTAATTAAATTAAAAAGAACCAAGCCTAAAACGACAATAAAACCTCCAATCAGCCAACAAAGAAAATAAAAAAATAAAAAAATCCCAAGACTTTCCAAAAAACCAGAAACCCAACAACAACAAAAGAAAAAACCAACAAAAAAACAACAAAACAATACACAGGGAAGGGACAGTTACTCTTGTTTATTGAGTATGATGAGTGTTTAAAGTGCTTCAACACTGACTTTTTTTGAAGTTGGTGTTCACTTTTCTTATTAACCTGTTAGGAATTAAGACCCACATCCTAGGAAAATGCTTTAGGCAAAACCTTTGACAACTTTTTTGTGTAGGAAACTAAGGAGGATGAAGAAATTAATATCTAAGTTGTAAACTACTCCATTGTGCAGTAAAAAATAACACGATTTTCTAGTCTACTATGCATGGAGGTGCTCCTGTGCCTTTAGGGATAATGAGGGAAATAAAAGGAGATGGTTTGGATTCTGATCGTTCCAGAAGTCAACCAGAGGCTAGCAGGCAGGTAAGCAGAGTTTAAGGATTTTAATTTTGGGTACCTAGACACATTAGTTTCAGAGATTGACTTTTTTTTTTTTTTCCTGATAAGTCCCACTTTAGCTTTAAAAAAAAAAAGGTTGCATATAGAAATGTAGTTTATGCAGTTGTTCATCATCATCCATTCACTTGGAGTTACGTGCTTCACTTTTGGTCTCCGGTATCTTAGATTTCTTTAGATATAGTGATGTTATTGAAAGAATATAGTGGTGCTACTCAAAGACTCTGGATGTACCTTAGGATGCTCATTACCTCACAACGGTTAGCATTAAAAGAGATTCACTGGTTTGCAGAGCTTTATCACGAGATAATAGTTATATTAAGTCTTTCTTTTTGAAATATGCATGCAGTCAAAGCATTTTACCAATGTAGTATGTCAATCAAAGCCATGCACAAATTCAGGTTCCTATCAAGATGAAGTAGTATCAAGATTTTTTTTCTTATATTGCGTTTTCTCATTTTTAAGTCATCACCAGAGTCAAAGTATATATTTCTGATAACATATATTATGACTTTGACATGAAACAATAGTGTGGTAAGAATTATATAATATGTGACAGGCATAACTAGCTATCAGACAAGATCTCATGCCATTAACAGGATCCTATTACCTTATGATATTATAAACTTATATCCCTGTACTAGTATATAATTTCTTACCACGGATTCTTTCACAGGAATGCATATCCTGTACTTCAGCCCGCTTTCTGCTTCATAACCATTTATATGACCTCACATTTAATCAAGGAGAAAACCAGAATTCATTCTAAAAAGTAATTCTGAAAGTTAGTCTGTGGAGACTTTTACTGGTTTAATTTAATTTGACTCTGTTACCCCTTTGGTCTGCGGTGCAAACACATGAATGCATGAGCACCATCTTTTAGTTACTAGCATTAGAGGCCTGATGGAAATCATGTATTGGGTCACCTGGCACAATTTTTTCCCATGCATAATGTCAGGATTAAAAGAACTGTAAGACAGCTGTCAAAGTAGACTTCTACATAATATTTGAAAAAAAAAAAGTGGATACTTGAATGCAACTGACTCAACTTCTAGTGGTTTTCTGAAGAATGTAATAGTTTCCTGAAAGGTACAATATGCACTGCTTAAAGGCACATTTCTTAAAGGATTAAGTTGTTATTCTTCAACATATTCATAAAATGGCATAACAAAGTGTATGGATTATTCATCCTTCAGTAATAAATAATAATGAATTTATTTTCCTTTGTTCATGGCTTCTTTTCATATCTAAGAGTTTAGAGAACAGGATGAATTCTAGGAATAACTAGTTACACTTTTATCTACCTTTTATTATTTATCTCTAAAAAATAGCCATAAATGATACTTGGATTTTTTTTAACTATTTTGTTAAAGTTTTTGAGAAGCTTGAACAATATTTTCCTGCTTTACTATACAATAACTTTTAAATATTTCTATCTTATTGGAAGATCTGGAGCGAGTGAATTAATTATAATCTAACCACTCCAGCATCATCTCTTTCACAGTTCTTGTCACATACTCTAATATATTGCATTAGTCTTAACTATAAGACACAGGGCAGAGCTTATGTTTGCATTTGTTACTGTGCATTACTTTGCCTGAAACATGATGTCACCTTTTAAAAGTATCAGATGTCAAGCTGACTATGACTCCACTTACATGCATGCAGAAGGAACAGCTTCCCCTTCTTATTTCATTATATCACTGTGAGAAGTGGCTTAAGAGGAAAATTATTTTGCTTATGCCAGACACCTGATTAAAAACAAACAAACAAATCATAAAATTTTATTAAAAATATTTTTATATGTAGTTGGGTTTGTTTATCCTGAAAGTTTTTCATTTTTGAAACTTCTGAAATGTATTGTGAGCGAAAATCATGCCATCTACTTTTAAATAGCTCAGTCATTTCACAGGAAAAACAGAACATCATGAACTGCTAGTCATTTTAGTATACAGGACCAATATTTTTTTCAAAGAGCTTCCTAGTTCCATGTACTAATGATGTATTTCATTGTATTCAACCACCTGAAAGTCCTATCTTTAGATCATCTGCGTGAACATGAAAACGCCTGCAGCTAATACTGCAGTCACCATACTGCTGAATTATGAATTGTGCTTTCAAACACACAAACTGCTAACTTTGTTTACATGATTAATGTTAACCAAAACCTTTATAAGGATTCAACTTTAAGTCAAGTTTACTAATGAAAGGACAAATAGTAGGAAGGACTAATGGAGGGAGATTAATGGGAGAACCCTGGGTCGGGAATGGGCACCGCTGAGAAATTTCAAATCATTTATTGGCAATTTAAAAAATAGCACACTTTTGAGAATCTGACAAGGAAAGTCAGAAAGAAAGTGCAACTGGGGTGTAAATGTGAGGAATAATATTATGCATAAAGACTTTTGAATCAGCAATGCAGCTAGAGAGAGGAAGTTATTACAGGCTGCCACTGCTTAGTCACATTGAGCTATTCTTGAAATATCTATAAGAAACTATGAAATGTTACCCAAAATCATCTGAAATAATATTAAATTCTTATTTTTTTTAAAGATGCAAACAAGCAAGCAAATTAATCAATTCCTGTTATAGTATGCTTTGTAAATCGCCATAGTGATTCTGACAAAATACATTTGTTTCTTACACAGAAGCAGATCTAAAGATAAATTAAAACTGCAGCCCATAATGGGAATTATAGAGTATGGTGCTTTCTTTAGTGCCACTTCTGTTTTTTATGCAATGGCCCTCTAAATTAAATTATATAAATAAAAGTTTGAGTTCTGAGCCTTACACTTCCCATGAAAATTCACTCCCTACAGGCCAGGGGAAAAAAAAAAAAACCCTGACTGTCATATTGGTTTCTCTGTCTTGGTTCAAGGAACTTGCTTTCTTTCAGAGGAGTGGCACGGTTTTTTAAAAAGGGTGTGTTTTAATCCCTTCCTGCTTTCCTTATCTCCATCTTTGTCTACAACTAGATGGTTGCAGCGCAATTTTGGAAAGCAGCAGATGTGGGTTCAAATCTTGGCAAACTCAAGTGAGAAAAAAAGCAAGTCTTCCACCTCCTGGAAAAGTGCACTAACCACTATGATATTATGAATATAAAATGGTGGTAGTAGCAGTATTTAAAAAAGGATGCAGCAGCTACTACAGTAATGTGTGAACTGTTTGATCTTGTTACTATGTGTTAGGAGTGCTCTGAAAAATACTATGAGGCCAAGCTCCTGAGGGGATTTGCACACAAAAGTGCTAGTTTCTGAATTCCAGTAAGGGATAGGCATTTATATGACAATACATATCTCAGCAATCTCAAGTTTAAGGGACCTGTGGCCATATTCAGGACAAAGATTTCCAGGTACTTAAGGAGTGCTTAAAATTAAGATTAAAACCAGATAAAAATGAGTTGTTACCAAAATTAGATGTCACTAAACTTAGGAGGATGCTTGAGTTTGCAAGATCACAGCTGTTGACATAGAACATACTGTACTCTATCTAGCTCATTCAGGGTCTATACACACAGAAGGAGGGGAAAGGGGGCAGATGGGGTTAGATCTGTGCCATTGTTTTATTCTGGAAACAAATTCAAATTGCTTACAAAAGCATTTCCTAAAGTTAGCTAAACTCTCAGATTTCATGACCCAGCTTGCAACTTGATGGAATAACCATTTCTGTGTATTTTATTCATTTGACTGAAATGGCTAATCAAGCAAATATTCACCTAAACAAGCATATTAGTATAATTAATTAAACTATTTATAGGCAGATTCATTTTAATTAAGGTCACAGTAAAGACTGAGCTAATAAATTACTATTTTCAAACATCTTATCTCCTCAAATAAAACAGGTAATAACTGAATCATGGGTTTGACATGAGATTAGGTTATTTTATATTAAGCTTTCTTTAGGAAATAGAATTCAGAAACTGTAAAACTGGGGAACAGGCAATTCCAGTCACTGCAGTGACAATTTCCTACTGGAGAAAAAGCAAAAACTATGCAAGATATATGTGTTCTTCATTTAAGTGTCTGTTCTGAGCTAAGCTACTTGACAAAGGTTTTAGATTCTTAATCAATGACATTGTCCACTCTTTCTAGCTATGTTAGCTAGTTATTAAAAAATATTGTTTCTTTCTAAAAAAATATTTTAATACCATTTTTTAACTCCCATGTCTATTGATTTATTTATTGGCAGATGCATTTATTTTAGAAAACTACAAATGGTGTTTTTCTCCTACATACCTGCATTTGTGCATAGCTACGCAAAAGGGAAACTTGATTAATGTAAAATTTAAGCTTCTTCAGCTTTGTTTCTATAAAGAACTTGAACTTAGTTCATTGATGTTGAAAAAGTGTGGATGGAATTTTGATTGGAACTCCTAGGAAAGGTTTTCGGTAACAGCTGGATTATTGATACCAGCAAGATAGGTCTTTTATTTGCTTCGCCACTGGATGTTATGCCAAAAGGGGGAAGGGGCACACAGCCATTGCCACAGTGAACCCAGGTGGGGTTGTTACCAGAAGAGAATCTTGAGCAATCTCAAGCAGTCTCAAGTATATTGACTTGGCAGGACAGGGAACACCAATAGCAGGGGAATAGCCATTCCTGTTCCTTAATGCACAAGCACACATGAAAACCAGAACTGCAGCTTCTCCAGGGCAGTTTAGCCCAGCAGATCTCTGCTCAGGTTAACAGGACACTCTGCCCTTCTGACGTGCCTAGTCTGCCCCTGTACATGGCAGTTCATCCTTAAGCTCCGGCTTCCACAATATCCCTGAATTCTGACTCATCCTTTTGATTTATTACCTTTATTTAACTGTCTAGTAGTTTCTGTAGTAGTTTGTCAGCATACGCTACTGATGGCTTTGTAGTTCTGCACCCCCAAGCAATAAAAAAGCTTTATCAGAATTGGAAATTTATTTCAAGTAAATTCAAGAAATCCTATTAAAATGTTGAAATAAAATTATTCTGAAAAATTTACATTTAGACATCATAAAAGGTGCTGTTTCTATCTCTTACCATTTGTATTAGAAACGCCCTTTAATCATCTTCTGTTTAGTAAGAAGCTATTAAATATTTTGCATATCAATTAAAATATTTGTATTAATTTACATTAATTAATATTAACTTCTTAATTTTTTTTACCTTAGAACTGGTGGAACCATCAAGGACCTTAGTATATTGGTGTACTGAGTATTTTACTAGTTAAGAAACAATGAAAGAAAAGGCCCACATTTAAATTTACTACTCCTCAAGTAAAGGGTATTTAACAATACAGAGAACCAATTTTCTTTAGGGAAGTAGAAACTTTTTTTTTTTAATGAAAGGTAGCTCCTGGAAATTATTTTACAGAATAGATTTTTTTTATATCAAAGAATGAAGAATTTTAAGTTTTTATCAAAGAAATCAGTTCTAGATGGCTGTTTCATGGTGAAAAATAAGCGAACCTTTTTTTTCCTTTTTGCATTTTTATTTATTTTTTACTGTGACTCCATTACAGGCAGAGGTATCTAGCCTTATTTTGAGAAGACAATTTACAGTTGCTACTTCATCACTTGATTCCTACATTTAGTATATCTTACATCTAAAATCACTCAGAAAATACGTAATATGACTTGAAAAGTCATCATGAATAATCCAAATGTATATACATTACAAACTGAATTACAGAGATTGTCTGCTAATTTGGGGAATCTGTATGAGCAAATGCATGAATACATTTTGAATTTTGAGTCTCAATAGGTCTCTAATTCATGCTGAAACTCTGCTTAGACAATAGAGTTGATTTGGTTTTTCTACTGAATTTCCTTTTTTTAATCTCCACATGACACTAAGGAGGGGTGAAGTGACTATTGTGAAATTTAATGAGACAATCTGAGATACTTAGAAACTTTAACTTTTATGCAAAACATCATCTAAAACTAGTTTATCCTCAAAAATTTTGGTTAAAAGCTATGCAGGCTTTGTAGTAATAGTAGCGGTGCCAGTAGATTGTATTAGAATTATAGAAACATGGAATCATAGAATCATAGAATAGTCAGGGTTGGAAGGGACCTTAAGATCGTCTAGGTCCAGCCTCCTGCCATGGGCATGGACACCCCACACTAGACCCTGTCACCCAAGGCTCTGTGGTGATGAACACCAGGGATGAACACTCATTTACCAGTTCTTTGGGCATCTTGTTCCAGTGCCTCACCACCTCCACAGTAAAGAGCTTCTTCCTTATATTTAATCTGAACTTCCCCTGTCTAATTTTGCACCCATTATTTCTTGTCCTATCACTACAATCCTTGATGAAGAGGATTAGGTCTCAAAGTTCATTTGAATGTGAAAAAGGAAGCACAGCTCTTTAAAGGTCTTTGACAAGTACATTGAACAAGTAAAAATACTAATAAATGTGATATAATGAAGTGTATGTAGGTTTTTGTTTATAGAAATAAAAAGGAGTATTTCATTTTAGGGATCTTGAAAAATACATGTTTCAAATATCTTTAAGACCTGGTAAGAAAGGTCTGGGAAGTGTGAGCATTAATTGCTAGTGTAATTAATGAATATGATTCAGTGCTCCTGAAAACCTGCTAAGAGGTATACCTTCTGAATCTCCTAAGATACTTTTTCATGCACCAGGACCAGACAATCTAAAGGTGCCCAAAAGATATTTCTGGTCAATAGAAACATTGTTGCATCTTACTGGAGCTGTTAAAAGCTGTTGCAGGAGCAAAATAGGACCAAAGAAACCAGGGCGAGTATGTCTGCAGAAGTGGAAACCTGACAAACACCAATGTACTTCATGCAATGTCCTTCTCTGTCTAGCCTCTCCACTTGCAGAATTATGAATCTTGAATAAAAATGGAATAAGTTTTAACTATAGTTTAGTTTCATTTTGGAAAGGTAATGCAATTCTTTTTATAAAGTTCCCATTGACATAAATGCTTAATAGTAACATATAAAATTCTGTATCTATAATATAACTGATGTTGCCATCCACTGCCATATACAATAAATATCAACAGCAGTCCCTGCATCTCCATAGCCTCAGATAAAATTCTGACCTCAGCCTGAAGTATAATGTCCTGCATGTTTATGTGTCCCAAAGGAACTTGGACTTCAGTGACATACCTTTTTTTCCATGTGAACATGAAATAATTTTTCTATTTTTACCTGCCTACAGAGAAAGTTTATTACTCTTTATACTCACAATGTAATTCTAGAATCGAAAACACAAAATGTAAGCAATGTGCTTGTCACGGCCAACTGTAAAAAATATTAACTGAGCTTTAACTTTGTTACCATTTTTCGTCCCTCCCTTGTAACAAATATAAAGTATCATAAGCTTGATTCTTCCTCTGAGGTAAAGGTGACACTGAGCTCTCTGCCCAGTAATAGAAAAGAGGGCAGTGATCTTTTAAACTGGTTTGGTGATTTAAGTAATAAGAAAGCAGTGTTGCAATTGCTGGTAACCAGAGGAGGAACGTTCAAGCCCAGAGCACCAAATTCTTGCCATGTGCCTTAAGGAACAAGCCCTTGGTGAAGATGGAATATCATCTGTTTCCCTACCTCTTACTGAAATGTGCCATTGTGAAAAGAAGACAAGATCTAGAAGAGCAGAGATTGAATTAGTAATTCAGTCACCTAGTGAGGCTGCTGAGGGCAGTGCTCACTTCCTCATTCTCTTTCTATCATCCTAATGTGCACGTAAATACTCCCTTTACTCTCTTCTACCTTTTCCCAATTAAAAGCAAATGATGACTCTGGTACAGTGATGTTGCAAATGTCACAGTGCTGTAGGATTTCACCAGTTCTGAATTTTTTTAGCAGATTTGAAGCTCTGCAGAACAATTTCTGATTTGCATTTCATCACTACCTTGATGGAGGAACGGCAGTGAGCTTGTGAATTAAACTTGCTAGATTAGGGAGTTTGTGCGCAACAATTCAGATCTCTAGTGAATGGCTTACTGCAGCTCTACAAATCATTCTGTCAAAGCAAATTGTGCTGTTCAAATAAGCATTTAAAACAATGCTCCCCAAATAGGTGATACAGACGTAATCGAAAAACCCAAAGTGCATACAAATAATTGGAAAAAGTGAGCAGAGAGGGAATAAGGAACTAAATAGGGAAAAAAACCCTATAAAGAAACAAAGGGAATGTAAATAAACAGTACTGTAAAAAGAAATACACTTTACTTTTTCATCAGCTGCAAATAACAACTTAATTTGGGGCTTAACTTTCACCTATTCAGCACACAGTGCTATCTACTGAGATGTGATGAGGAATCATGGGGAAAAACAAAGAAAACTTCACACCTCATAAGTCTCCCACTGCAACGCACTGAGAAACATGTAATCTGCAAATGCCTAGAAAACACCCAGATAGGTGCTCTTCATTTCATTAAATGACAACACTGATTTCTTAGAATCATAGAATAGTTAGGTTTGGAAAGGACCTTAAGATACTCAAGTTCCAACCCCCCTGCCATGAGCAGGGACACCTTGCTCTAAACCATATTACCCAAGGCCTCGTCCAACATAGCCTTGAACACTGCCAGGGATGAAGCATTCACAACCTCCTTGGGCAACATATTCCAGTGCATCACTACCCTAACAGGAAAGAATTTCCTCCTTATATCCAATCTAAACTTCCCCTGTTTAAGTTTTAACCAATTACCCCTTGTCCTACCACTACAGTCTCTAATGAGGAGTCCCTCCCCAGCATCCCTATAGGCCCCCTTCACATACTGGAAGGCTGCTATGAGATCTCCACGCAGCCTTCTCTTCTCCAGACTGAACAGCCCGAACTTTCTCAGCCGATCTTCATATGGGAGGTGCTCCAATCCCCTGACCACTCTCGTGGCTCTCCTCTGGACTTGTTCCAACAGATCCATGTCCTTTTTATGTTGAGGACACCAGAACTGTACACAATACTCCAAGTGAGGTCTCACAAGAGCATTTCCATGGGAAGTTACAACTAAAAGAGAAAACAGAGGACAATGACAAATGCTAATCCTATAATAATTGTTTAAATGGAGTGAAATGTTTAAAAAAACACAAACCAAACCAAAACAAGCAAACTTCAACAGCGTAGAAACTCACACCAAATGAGTTTATAAATTTTATGAACCCTGCTATAATCTGTGCTGTATAACCAGGGTAAAAAGACTTTTCTGTTCAAGTATATATCAAAATGAACTGCAGAACTTAGTATATGTACCTACCTCTGGCACTCATCATAAATGCTAAGAAAGAATAAACGTGAATTAGGTTTTTTCTCCTCCCAACCATCCCAGTATAAATCTATACATTAATAAGCAGGGGATGTAATTAGTAAAATCAGTTTAAGAGATTAATTGGTTCATATTTCTAAGATTACAAAAAATGCATACTGAATATCCAGTTCAATTTTCTATATAATTAATAACAGAAGATTTTAGGTTAGATATGCTAATTCAGGGTTCTCTTGGGTAGACCTGTGTCCATGAAACACCTGGGCCAACATGAATCCCTTCTTCATATGCATAGAAAGAAAAACAGAGAACCTTAGTAGAACAGCGTGAGCAGTGGGGCTTTATGGATTCCAATGAAATAAAGGCAAAAAAGAGAAAAAAAAGGGCAAAAATAAAACAAACCCACCTTTCTTTGTTGAAAGGAAAATTCAGCTATTTATACATGCCAAGGAATTTATATTGAAATACATGGAATTAACTTAATTCTTTGTGACATTTTACCCACATACCTCCACCCCCCACCCCACCCCACCCCCCACCCCTCCCCCGGATTTCTTATCTAATATCTCGATTAATATGTCCTAACATAGTGATAAAATATATTGCTCAAATCTTGTACTTTTCTCACTCTCTTTAAATATCAATCAGTCATAAAGTAAAAAGGAATATCATCAAATGTTTGCCCATCCTCTCAGACTAAGCTTCATCCCTTAAAACAAATTTAGTGGAATACAGACTACAGAATTTCTGAAATTTTCAATGCAGTCACTTCAGCAAAATTGTAGGATGACTTTTGATGAAATAAAGCATCTGCATTGCTCTTCCTAACCTCAGGGGTGCATATTTTATATATAAGAAAGCTTGGTCCTCAAAATTAAAATCAAAGATCAGTTCTTCTTGGTTGGTTGGTTGGTTGGTTTGGTTGGTCTCTTGAATATTGCCAGAGTTGGCATATTAGTATGTCTGTTTGAAGAAAATTATACTATTAGAAGATATAACAAGAATTCAAGCTTTTACATCTGGAAATACCTCCACTTCAGTGACTCTGTGAAAGTCCCACTTCCTCACCATAATTTAGGACTGATGCTCTTCTGTGCATGTAGAAAATAAAGCCCTAAAGTTTTGGAACTTTTTCTGCTTCCTTCACATTGATAAATGAGGAGTAAAACATGAAACTTGTCCTGTTTATTTTTTCATATTACCTACAGCTTCAATGTTGTTAAAAATCACAGAACAAAACTTGCATGAAATTATATTTACAGAACCTACAGGCAAGCCTATGGCTCTTGTAATGACCCAAAACTTTTACACCTTTAACTGATCACTTACATATGAAGCTATAAACAGGAATATGGTATTGCCGAATTTGCTATTCTCTTTTTTCTTCAATGCAGTAACTCCATTTGTTTAACAATTTACTGAAGGCTGCACAAGAAGGCAGAGTATTTACATAACTCTTGTAAGCCTTCATTCCATTCAGATAGGATAGGCAAGCATATTTTAGTCATGGAAATATAATTTTAACTCACAGTTCTCTATCTTCCCCTTCTTTTTTCCTTCTTGCACAGACCATGATCATATTTGTTTATTTGTTTGTTTATTCCTGTAAATTCATACTCTCACTTAATATAGAGACAAAAATATTTTTAATATGGCATGAGGAAAGATTCAAATATAGAAAGAATTCAACTGGAAAGTGAGGGGGGAAAGATGCACTTCTATGAACAGTTATTTAATTAACTGGTGCATTTCCAGATAAGAAAGGAAGTATAATGAATATTTATGACTGTGGGTTATGAACTGAATCCATTTTTCTCCTTCCCTGATGAGCAAAAATATTTGAACCAGTCTTGGCAATGTTTTCTAAGGGGTTTGGGTTTGTTTATTTTTGTCTACCTGCCATTCTGTGTAATTTCTATTTGGTTTATCCCTTCAGATCATTTGTTCTTGAAATTTTGCTGTAAATGAAGGAGAAAATAACCCTAAACCACCATGAACTGACAGATAGAAAGACCCAGTCATAAAGAAAATAAAAAAAGTAAATCTTTTCTTTGAGTACCATAAATTGTGTCTCTTGATCATCACGTTGAGTCTTGGATCTCAAGACAGCAGCCTTAGAAATGATATGTGGGTTTAGATAATAATTTGGGGTACTGGGAAACGCAGGAAGCTTAATATAGTCCCTGCTGTACCAGGTAAGTGAGCAATTTAGATCATCAATGACATTTTGTTTCATATAATAGTGACTGGAGTTAGATAAGCTATGGCATGTTTAGCAGTACTGGGGAAAGCTGTCCCCATGCAGAGTGAAATCATATTTTACAGTTTATTTAGTTGTTTTGGTTGTTTGGTTGTTTGTTTTTTTTTTGGGGGGAGGGTCTTACTTTTTTTCTGGCCTTAATGATTAAATTAATTAATTGTTAATCATATTGACTATAAAGGGAATATTTGGCATAATTACAAGGGGGTTTGATACTTTCAAATAAAATTTATAGGCATTTTGAATACAAGCACACTTTTTTAAATGCAGTGCTTTTAAAATACCTATATTGTTAATATTAAATGCTTTAAATTTGCACACCTATGGAAGCAAAAAAAGTTAAATGAGAATGTACTTGTTGAAAGTATTTCACACTCTTTCTATTGTGATTCTTACATTGCAAATGAACTCCTGTCAAAAATTAGTAGGAGAGGAAAACATTTCTTAAGACTAAGAAGTAGTTCCTTAATGCCACAGAGAATCAATAGATAAATACCTATATTGGTTTGTGGGTGTTTCTGACTGATATCTGGGATATCTCACAGTGAAGAGTTTAAAAAAAGTGTCAGCTTTAACATGTTTTGAGGGAAAAACATCATCTACTTATATTAAAACACAATAAAATACAGGTATTTCTGTATTTCAGTGTAGCTCTTAGCAGAAAAGCTTTCTGAAGTTTTGCTTTATTTATTGTATTCTCTGCTGTCTCCAACTGCAAAACTGACATCTTCATACGTTCTGGGTAAATTTAACTTCTGGACATGCTGACCTCTTTTTCAGTTGAAGAACGGTGTGGAAAACCTCCATCTTCTGGACAGATGGTCACCAAGCTGGGCAGCCCTTGAGGTGAAGTTATCCCCTTCTTTCCCTGTCAGAGAGCTTTTTTGACTTTGATAAAGACATTTCTGTTCTTATTCGTCATTCTTCCCTCAAAATGTTAATTGAGACAGATAATAGTGATGATTTTCTATCATATAGGTGCATCATCAAATCTCAAAATCCCCAAGATAAGGGCTAACATCAGACTCAAAATCTGAAAGGCAATGTGAATATTAATTCTTCAGAACAGTTGTTTTTAAAAATACTTTGTCAGTTGTAGAGTATATACAAATGTTTAAAGAAGGCATAGGACTGAGTTAGAATATGCACATATAATTGTCATCTTATGTATATCATCTGCTTTATCTCTACTGTGCACATATCTGGAATTTAAAGCCACCTCTCTGAACATTTGCTTATCTTCAGTAATTTCACAATTCCATAAGAACAGAAAAGTACATCCCTGACTCAGTTCATATCCTGAGTCATCTGAAAGGTGAGATGTCAAATAGGTTAACTCATACCTGTACCCAAGTAGAACCTACAAACTGAACTTTCTTTTGATCTTGCCTCATTTACAGTGTCAGTGGGGACATACTAACAACAGTCGTTTTCCCCGATACACAGCTGTCTCCAAGGCTGACAGTAGGGGTTATGCCTTCCTCTTAGTTAGCCAATAACTCTGAGAAAAGTGCGCAGAGAAACAGAGAGAACTGGACTGAATATTCTTCACTGACCACAATCTCAGCAATTTTTTGAATTGCCTGGTCCAAACACTTATATCCTAAAATTCCTGCTGTCTGGATAAAAAAGAGAATTTTAATAACTTCTGAGGTGCAGTAACACTGGGATACTGCCTGCAGTGAATTTAACATTGCTTTGACAACATGACAACTGATAAAAAATCTATTTTATTGTTTGGCTGCAACAAGTACATGCTTAGTCATCTGGCTACAACAAAATTACATTCATTTTCTCATGAGGAAGATAAGCCTGACCTGGGCAGGTAAGTTCAGTACAAATGTCATGAAAAGTTTGCTAAGATTTTTGAGAAAAAGTAGGTATCCAACTGCCTGTGTGCCAGAGCCAGACTTGGTCTTCTGTATGGGCAATCTTGAATAGGCTGTGCAGAATGCCCATTGATAAAGTTTCCAGTTTTGTAGAACCTAACAATCAAAACCTGTTGTACAGGGTATCATTGTCTTCCTTAAGAAGGATGGTATCTTTGCTAATATTGAAGTCTCACTGTGGATTTAGCTTATTGTATTTTTAAAATCATTAACTTTACAAGGACAAAATAGGGTTATAAAAACTATCAATCAACCTCACTTTATTAACAGAAATAAGGATGTCCATAAAGAAACTATTCTGAAGATGGGATGTTTGTTAATAATGATATTCAGTGCACTTTATATTTTGAGAATATCCCACAAATGCATTTAATTCAGTAATGGTACCGTGAGCCTAAACCAGTTGTGTTCACTATTCCATGATCAGAATTGTTGGTTGTTTTTCTTCCATAGCAGGAGCAAGCCCAGAAATTTGAATTTTATGCCGTGAGTTTTTCATACTAAGAAAAGCAACTTATTTCATCCTTCCTTGGGTGACAATGTCAAAGAAAGTGCTCCTTAGAAATGTTTCAGTGTTTGGCATTAGCAAGACTTGATACGTACTGTTTATACAAGAAGCTCCCATGCTTCACTTCGTTCCATTGACGTCCTTGAAAGAAATGGTCCCATGCAGAAAATGTGTGCAGTGCCTTACAATGAGTAAGAAGATTTTCCTTTGCATGCTGTGTGAAGTGTTGCATGTATGGCCACTAAGATTTATGCTAGAGTTTGAAAGACTGCAACATGATGGTAAACTTGAATTTAGGAGTGAGAGTAAACTGCTGGCTAGGTTATTGTTTGGACTTCAGATCTCCCAGCTCAGCATACTCATTTATGGAAAATAGAGAAATAGATAATTAAAAATGGACAAGTATGAAGATGAAGTATGGTATTTAATCTGTGTTGGATAATGCACACTCAGCTGTCCATTATACGATACTTGATCAACATTTGTAATTTCAAAAGTATCTCTCAAAATTCCCCTTGACCATTGATCATTTCATAGACTGACCAGTTTTGTGTGTTTGTTTTGAATATCTATCAACTTTTTATGCACAATGAAAGAACAAGTGGCATACAATATTTTCTCTCCTGGTACTACCAAATGTCAGCAGCTTTCTCCATATCCTTTTATTGTGTTGTCTGATTTATAAACATTTGCTAATGGTTCACTAAATTGCTTTCCATAGAAAGTGGTAGAGGTGACACGTGTAGTATTTATGTTGTGTTGTGTTATTACTATTTGAAAAGCTGGTGATCAGTTAACTGTGCAGAAAACAGCTGTCTTAGAAAGAGTAAAATTGGTGTTTTGAATTCCAGCAAATTCCCAATACACATTTCTTTCAAAGACTCTTGAGAACAGAGGATATCAATAGTTAAACAGAGAAACAATAGATGAGAGACTGCGGATTACTTAGGAGGCTTGTCTGGGAAAAAAAAAAATAAAGAAAAAGTGCTTTATGAATTTATGATGGAAGTACAGAAGGACAATGAAAAACTGCAAAATATATAAACTGAAAAACATCACAAAAAAGTTTCTCAGTAAGTGCTAGAGAATTTCATCATAACTGGAAGTAAGTTTTTGTTATCTTCCATTGTATTTGAGAAAAGCTCTACAAAGCATTTTGCTTAGGCTGTGTTTTGGTTTTGCTTTAATAACTGAAAAGGTGCTTACTTCACAAGATATTTCCTCAAGAGATTACCCATTTTACATGCTTGATATTACTACAATGGATTGTGATTTACTGTACATTAAGGGGGGCCTCCCAAGTGTTTCTTTATTCTCACAGATATTAGACAGTATTCAACACAGAATACCATAAAAAAATATTTCTGTTGTGGCAAGAAAACATCACAAAACATAAAGGAGCACCCACCCACCCTCACTCTCTGTGGCCAGCCTAATTTTGCTGGCAGGTTGGAGCAAGCCTGAAAAGATGGAGACACAAGTTTGGGAGTGAGTTCAGTGACGGTGGATAACAATGTACTTGTGTGACTTTAAATTTTTGACACATTTCTTGATTCTGCTGCACAAAAATAGCTGTTGGAGTAAAAAAGCAACAAAACCAAAACCTAACAAACCCTGAAACAAAAAAGAAAAAAAAAAAACCAAATAACCAAACAAAACCATACTGTGATGCTACTACTTCTAGAATTTATTAAATTAAAATTACTCTATTTGGGTGGTCCCAAATTGCCAGTGAAGAACTTGTCATTTTTGTAGAAACTTAATTTAGAGTAATCCTACATTGGGAAAAGAAAAACCTTGATTATCCTACGTCTATTCCATGCTTCAAGAGAAGTTTATTTTTACTTATTTCATTTACAAATAAAGGGTTTTATATGCATTAATATTATTTATTCTTTAGATCTCATTCATTTTATTTTAAATAAATATTTATTTTTATTGTTTCAAAAGTCAATAAATCAAGGTAGTACAAAAAAAAGTAGACTGAAAAATAAAGCTGCATTTTTTTAGATAAAACATTGACAGTGTCTAGAGGAAATTGCACAATTGTCACAACCTGAACCTAAATGTTTTTTGTTTCACTCGTGTCATTAAGTGATTCATTTGTGTAGTATTTTTAAAAATTCTGTTTCCCTTTGATGCTGTTGATATATCATGTCCTTTGAGTTTCTCTCTCATATTCAGAAATCAAGGCAAAATATTCACTTCATAAAATATTAGATGTATTGTCTCTGACCTTGATCAAAGCGGTTGTGCCAAAGTTTAACTGCATTTCATGTGTTTTGATAACATCTCTAAATCTTTCATGGATTCAATAAATTATTAGCATCACAACAAAATCTCAGATGGCCATAATACAAAATAGGAACATTCTGTAAGCTAATACTTGAGACTTAAATGAAAATTTGTTTTATTTAATCCTTGTCTTTTCCTCCAGCTCCAAAACACCAAATGCACACTCATACATACAGGAAAGCTGAGACAATTCAGTTTTGTCTTGAGATTTCATCATATGCATTCAGCAGGACTGAATCTAGCAATGGACAAAGGAGACACAGCTTTGTCTATCATCATCATCCATGCAGTTGATTATTTGTCTAGAGGTTGTATGGCAGAAATATGAAGTAAGTTACTTTTTCTGAAGTCTCCTTCAACTAATCAGAAATGAAGGCTGTTCTATTACTGAATATGCCAGTATCTGCTGATACATGAGCTGTGAATGGATGGCAAAGTGCATAAAGTGTCACATTAGATATTTGTGATGAGAATAAATCACTCTGGGCCATTTTAAACAAAGATCTAGTGCAATCGTAAGTTCTTGGGAAGAGTCTCAAGAACAAAAGACTTGGAAAACAATACATTCATTTACTACTGTCTTCACAAAGGTGTTGATTCATTAGCAATGCTTTCATGTGAACAAAGCTCTGATATGCTTCAGAAAGATTGCTAGTGGGTCTAGACTGCTCAGTTGGTAAGAATAATATTATTTCCCCACAAGAAGAATTTTTTGTCACAATGTGGTCATGCTGAAGAATGAAAAGAAATTACTCCAGCAAACAGTTTCTCTTCTGGTCATCTCTTCAGACTGAATTGTGCCTCTCTTGGATCACTGACAACCATTTCTGACCTGAAGAGACCAATCAGGGAGTAATTCCATTGTCAGCATTTCAGATGGAGGTGCGATTACTTTGACATTTACATCAGCAGCCATCTCATCATGTCAGTATTTCTGGCTTGCAAACAGGTATGCAATCAAAGAGACCATCTCTGCAGTCATCAGGATGTGACTGGCAAGGTCAGCTTGTCTTTCTTCAGAACATACCTGCGATCTGTATGAATCTCCTCATAACTATAGACAACAGTTAGAAATTCAATAGCAAGCTCTCATCTTGTTCACAGCTTCATTCAGTTGATGTCAAAGTTCCTGAGTAGTAAATGATAAGCACTTAATTCTCACCTGGTTTTGTGTAGCAGAGATTGACTCCAATGTCATAGACTGGAATATCACAAATGAAAATCAGCAATGTCTGTTTGTCATAGTGGATGAGTAGAATTTGATGTCAGTCACTTGCTCACATTTTTAAAATACACTTTGTGCCAGAAAGCCCATTTCCATGGAACTGTCTTGTCAAAGATGCAGAGATGTTTGGCGATCATCGCTTTTTGTGGCAGGAAGCTTTAGCAGAAGTTCTGAGGAATATTTAGAGACCTTGCTTATGTTTTGACTGAGAGAAATTAAGAATTGCCTTCACTTTGTCCTGTGACACATGTACAAGTATATTTAGCCTGTTTCTATAACTGCAGCATCCAATACTCCCTTTTCTGCTTTCACTGTTTGTGGTCCCTCCATGGACTGCAGGGGGATAACCTGCATCACCATGGTCTTCTCCATGGCCTGCAGGGGTATCTCTGCTCTGGCATCTGCAGGACTTCTTCCCACACCTTTGCCACTGATCTGGCCTGGTTCACATTTTCCTCTCCCCTGTCTCTCACAGCTCCTCTTTAGTATTTTTGACACCTTCTTAAACACGTTATCGCAGAGATGCTGCCAGTGTTGGTGATGGGCTCAGCTTTGGTTAGTGGTGGGTCCATTTTGCAGCTGGTTGGAAGTGACTGTCTGATATGGCAGGCCCTGCTGTCTTTTCACAGAAGCTACATCTGCACCCCCCCCACTACCAACACCTTGCCACATACACCCATTACACTTATCTATCTGTGCTTTTCTAAAACTTTTGCTTATGTCCAGCAGCTGTGACAGGGATTTGAATATGACCTCCTGCTCCTGGATGCAGCTCCATGGTGCTTCCTGTTTATCCTGAAACTTAATGGTTGCCAGATGATTATTTGAAGGGATGATTATCATTCTTGTAACGAGAAATTTCAGTTGCAGTTGTGCAACAGTATGCATAGTGCTGAAGTTCATCGAGTGAACATAATTCTTTGTGATAAATGACCACATGAACCATTACCCATAGGAAGGACTACCTGTTTTTCTCTGGATGCTACTAACTAAAAAGAATGAAAGAGGGAGAAGATGTCCATTCTTTCTGCACTGGCAAGACTCGACCTCCTATGCACAATTCATACTGCACAAAATAAGTGCAGTAATAGCGTGTACTTCAGAAAATACAGCATGCACTCTCATAGTACATAAAGCAGAGTGTGATATTCTATCATTAGAGAAATAACAAAAGATAAAGGCATGCACTGCAAAACAGATGGCTTTCCTCTTCTCCTTGCATCCTACATATCTTCTCAATATACAGCTCACTTATACATAGTTACTATAACCTTTATAAAATATCGTCTTCCACCATGCTGCTTACCTGGAAGAAGAAAGTTCAATTACTAAAACAACACTCCCTCTAGAATACTAAAATTTTCCAAACTTTGTAACTGTTTGATGGTTGGGTTTTGTTTCAAGGCTTTTTTCTTTCAGTCATATGACAACTGTTCACTGAATAAATTTTTTTCTTCAACAAGCCTATTCAATAAGTAGAAGAAATTGATAAAAAGCCTTCAGAAATTCTTTATATCACTATCATTTAACTGAAATATTTTCATAGATTCGGATCAATCCCAGCCACAGCTGCAGGTTGGGCAGAGAAGAGATTCAGAGCAGCCCTGTGGAGAAGGACTTTGGGGTGTTGGTCGATGAGAAAATGAATATGAGGTGGCTTCAGTGTGCACTTGCAGCCCAGAAAGCCAACCGTATCCTGGGCTGCATCAAAAGGAGCATGACCAGCAGGTCGAAGAAGGTGATCCTGCCCCTCTGCTCTGCTCTCCTGAGATCTCACTTGGAGTACTGCGTGCAGTTCTGGTGTCCTCAACACAAAAAGGACATGGAACTGTTGGAATAAGTCCAGAGGAGGGCCACGAGGATGATCAGGGGACTGGAGCACCTCCCGTATGAAGATAGGCTGAGAAAGTTGGGGCTGTTCAGTCTGGAAAAGAGAAGTCTGCATGGAGACCTCATAGCAGCTTTCCAGTATCTGAAGGGAGCCTATAGGGATGCTGGGGAGGGACTCTTCATTAGGGACTATAGTAACAGGACAAGGGGTAATGGGTTAAAACTTAAACAGGGGAAGTTAAGACTGGATATAAGGAAGAAATTCTTTCCTGTGAGGGTGGTAAGGCACTGGAATGGGTTGCTCAGGGAGGTTGTGAATCATAGAATAGTTAGGGTTGGAAAGGACCTTAAGATCATCAAGTTCCAAAACCCTGCCATGGGCAGGGACACCTAACAATAAACCGTATCACCCAAGGCCTCATCCAACCTGGTCTTGGTGAATGCTCCATCCCTGGCAGTGTTGAAGACCAGGTTGGACAAAGCCTTGGGTGACATGGATTAGTGTGAGGAGTCCCTGTCCATGGCAGGGGGATTAGAACTAGATAATCTTAAGGTCCTTTCTAACCCTAACTATTCTGTGATTCTATGATTCTCCTAGATTTATGCCTGATAGATTGTACGTACATTTGAATCAAGGAAACAAGTAGGCATTTTTGTGCTCCCAAAGCCATGGATACTAGCTTCATGTGTTAGAAATACCTACCGTATGACATATTTCAGTATTTCACATGCCTTTTCATCAGGACTTCTTTTTCAAGGAACAGAATTGTGCATTCTTCACTCTGAAAGTTGATATTTCAGTATGTTTTGATTCCTTTGGAAAAACAGTTTGAGAAATTAGATATGCAGAGACATACAAGAGCAAAATCTAATTAAACTAAAATAAAATAGAAGTTTGAATTGCGAAATTTAATTTAATGTCACAGATGTCTAGAATATTCACAGAATCATTCTAAATTACTATTTCTTCTGAGGTCCATGCCAGGTACAGTTCAGCAATGCTAAGATCATTTCTATATATTCTGTGAGCAATTGGAAACGACAATTATTTTTCCAATAATTGCTAAAGCAAATCATCTGCATACAATTCTCTATAGGCTAGAGCAATCTAAAAAAAGTATTATATGGCTACATTTTAAAAATGCATAGATTTCTAGAATAATGTTTGATGTTTGATCACTATTTCTTCAGTAGCACTTGGTGAGTAGCTCATATCAGAATGCTAGTAATCCAGCTAGTGTCACATGGATAAAATATAGGTAGTTCTGGGGATCATTTTTTCCAATTAGTTCTATTTGTATAAAAGTAATTCTGACAGATAGATATTTTTTGTCAGTTTCTTTGTCAAACACCCCAAGGCTGCCCTTCCCAATCTTCCCTGGTAAAATCTTTCATTGTGCGAATGGAGAGACTGAACTTTCAATAGAGGGAAGGTATGCTAGCTATGGAAGGAACAATTTTTTCTGAGTATACAGTAATGCCATGATAACCGTGAAAGCAGTCACCATAAGCAACAAAATGATACATTCAATGAAAAAAAAAAAAAAGAGAAATTAAGAAAAGAATAAGATATGAAAAAACAGAGTGAGGAAAGAAAGAGGGAGGGAAGGGGGAGAAAATGAGAGGAAGGAAGGAAAGAAGGAAGGGAGGAAGGAAAATGAAAACACACAGTGTGTTCACATACTCATTACTTGTAAGATAAAGACTTTCATGAAAACGTTATTAGAAAAAACTGTCCAAGCTTATAACCTCTTTTTAAATGGAATCTATAACTAATATGAGCATTTGTGCATATCTGTGTTCTAAGTTGTGTGTTTTATAGGTCTGGTGTGTAAAAAAGAAGAAAGCACGGCAATGAAGGGAAAGCAGAACTGATTAAAATAACTCGTTACTTCTGTTACTTGACAACTGGCAATTTAGAGAAAAAAATCCCATTGAACAGCACACTAACGATTTTTAAAAGTATTTTCAGCCCTGCAAAACATTTTGATTTTCAAAATTAGATGTAGCTCTTCTAATTTAAAGCAAATTAGATGGATTTTTTTCTTTTGAAAATATAAAATATATACGTTTTGATCTTTCATGATTACAAAAAATGCAATTAGTATATGAGAAGCTTCAATGTGGCTGTGTCTATATGTATTATAAAAATAACACAGATATGTTCACCTATCATCTCCAGTAAATTGGCATTCTGTCATCTACCCTACATCCCTCCCAATAAGCACTTTAAAACAGGGAGAAAAGAACTGCAGAGAAACTACTGGTAACTGACACACAATGGTGTTTAATCAGTGAAAAGTTAGCAAAGTGTTCATTCAAGGCACCTATGTCGGAACCGGCTCAAATGAAAGAGTTCTGGTCTGGCTGAAGGAAACAGCACGATTCACATTTTGGTGGAGCTACAGGCTGCCTAATTGCAAGGACATGTATTCCTGAGCTCAAATCCATGTCTCCACACTATCTTTATTTCTGTGCAATGCCACGTTGTGAAGTTTTTCTATTCCAAACAAGTCTTATGCAGGTGCATAAGAAACAGGCAGAAAGGGAAGCCTGTTTAGCAGCAAGAGTTAGCTGAGCTGTTCTGATGCCTAAACATGTCTCATGCCTCTTGACAGTCTGGCAAATGCATTTTTAATTGGTATTTAGTAACAACAGACATTAAGTCCCTTCTATATTTGTCAAAAGTTTATCTTAAATTTCACGGTACCTTGTCTCCCCAACTAGTTATAGTTTTGTCAATCAGTGAAATTAGAGTAAAGCTAATTTACATTTCAGCAAATGTGTTAAGTCTTTTGCAAAAATACCTGTAACTGAACCTTAATTTTGTCCAAATTGTTCCACAGGGGAGTATCATCAGCCACCAGATGTTGTAAAACTACCTGACACATTGTTGAAACCCAAAAAAGGAAGTATACTCTCTGTGCTGAATGGGAGATGAAGTATATGTGTGTACAAAGTGAGACTGAAAAAATAACATCCGGACTGAAGTCAATTCTAAACTAAGGCAAGTGAGAAAAATGAGAAGAAGCAGAGAACTCAAGAGTAAATAGGAGCCTGGAGAAGGCACATTCTGCCACTGAATCTGAAAACACTTATATGTCAATTGGGTGTCTGGTTTTATGTCTCTGTACAAACCTTGCAGCTTCCTAGATGGTATGAAATTATAAAATAAAATTGAAGAAAAAGGTAAGTGCCCATACTTAAGCCAATGAGATTAAAGTATGTAAAAAGAGGCATGAAATATACAAAAAGTTTATCTGAAAAAGTGAGTTATTAATATTAATTAAACTAATACTTATAAAACGACAGTTACATGGTTAACATGTTAAAAATAAATTTCCAATTAATATTTAACAAAAAAATAAAGAAAATATTTTGCAAGCCATGAAAAGCAAAAAAAACACCAAAAAATAAACCAAAGCTTTTAAAAGAGGTGTCATAGAAACGATTAAAGGGATCAATGTACTTACTTATTAGAAAACATTAAAAGCATGAATACAAATAGTTTAGTGAAGTAATTAAGTTAGAGAACAGAGGAGGACATAATAAACAACTGCAACATCTGAAGGCAGTAAACACCAAAGAAGAAAAGGAATAATTTAGCTTGACAAAAGAGAGTATAATTAGAAGTAAAGGAATTAAAAAGGGAAAAAAAATTACACTGGGCAGCAGAAAAATATCCCTTGCTTGTAAGATGAAGAAAGATGGACGTGGTAAGTCCATGTCTAAGGTTAAGTAGATAAAATGACTGGAAAGTATAAAAAAACAAAACAACAATGTAAAGGTAAAATATTTGTTCAGAAAGACTACATGCTAGTGTCTGACTAGAACATTTGCATTCCATTGACATTGTGTACAAATTTTGTATTTTATTTTGCAATTTTATACATTTTGTTTTATTGTTTATTAATTTCAAAAATTAACTGGAAAGATTCTTTCAAATATAATTCTCCCTACTTCTGTGTAAGTCTTTATCAGTCTCTGTCATCTCCTTGAGCTTTTGTATAGTGTTTGGTGTGGAAAGTCCTCTGGAATAATGAAGAAATTTTCCTGTACACTCGCACTGAACATCTTCAAGCACATGTGCAAGTGATGTGATTGCTCCCCAGATCACAGAGGAAGCAATGAGCTTAGACCTTTTCCTCTATTTTTTATCAAATTCAGACTCTATCACAGTCTCTGTTGTTTCCTTTCCCATCTCCCCTTTCCCTGTCTTCTTGCCTCTACTCACAAATGATTTTCTGCAAGTTTCGTTTTTTTTTTTTTTTCCTTGCAGGCTCACTAACCTCTGTCTCTCTCCTTTCCACCATTACTTCCTATATAATCCTTGCTCCTGCCTGCGTTCTCAGCTCTGTCTCTTCTAACATCCGTACTGCTGTTTCAACAGTGATGTGGAAAAAAAAAAATCTTAGTCCTGCATTCCTACCCTGAACCTCCTTCACTTCTAAATTTCCTCATTCAAAGAAAATCTCCTGTGGTGGGAGGAAAAGAGAGGCCAGTGCATATCTTTTCTATGTTATATGTGGGAATACTGCACCAACATATATAATTTCTAGTACAATATAAAAATAATTATTCAAAAGGCACGCCACAGATCCAACTTCAACAGCAATTTTCAAGCCCATTTTCTGATTTTCACAAGAATAAGGTATCTCGAAGAACTCTCTCTAGGACTTCGTTTCTTTTTTAGACTTATTAAAGTGAAAACCTCATATTGCCATGAGTTTTAACTGAAGAACAAGTGGAGTAGCTCAGTTATTAGAAGACACTCATGCAGGGGCACAGGGCTGAGCAATAATCTGCCTTTCTGTCTTCACCTTCTGTTTCCAAGACATTTCATCCAATGGTAAAGGCAGGCAAATACATTCCTACTGTTATAGCTCCTCAATACCCTTCATCAATCCCGATGCTCTATTTCTTAACTAATGGTGATTATATACTGTCTATTACCATTCAGACTTACATTTATATTTTAAAACCATCCTAGATTGTAGTGCTTTTATAAATGAACTCTCTTCCTGTTGAGAGATTTGAGGAGTAAGCTAAAAAAAGATATAGAAAAGGAAAATTAATAATTAGTCTAAAGATACATTTTCATATTTCTAGGTACAGATGGGTGGGGTTTTCCTACTACTTTACAGGTGTACTGCAATATTTATCTCAGGTTTCAGAATTATATATGGCAACTTTTAGGAAATTACATATGTTGTTAAGATTGATTTCTTAGTTCATAGTAAGATCAATTTTAAAACAAACTTTAAAATAAAGACCATCTTCCAGACTTTCCAGCTAGCTGGACTGTCTAAAAGGCCATACTGGCCTTGATATACAACATAAAAGAACGTCTTATGAAAGGACCCTAAAAGATACTGGCTTTTTTCCTTAGTTTGAGCAAGTGGAAAAATATCTGTAAGAATGTCTCACAGAATAATTATATACAAAGACTTTCAAATTTGTTTGACGTACTATAGCTGTACAGTTCCTTCCTTGAAACTGTACTTTGTGTACCATGGCTTTATAAGATCCTTACCTTAAGCTTCACTGAAACCCCCAAGGAAAGAGGCACTGTAAAAGCAGTCCCTGAAAACATTTGCTTTTGAAAACGGTACTCAAATTATATAATCCAGATGATCACACTATTTTTTTCACTTTGTCTTAAGTTACAAATCCAAACTAAACCTCACCGTGTGATGCGTGAATGTTGTTACTCAGTTATTATTCTAAAGATCTTAGAGCTCAGAAATGGTTAGCCTTAGCCTAAGAAAAGCAGAATGTGCTTATGTGCTCTTCTGAGAGAGCGACTGTTTTGGGGAGACTAATATATAAACATGTAAGTGTGTATGTAACTGACTTTCTATATGATGAAAATAATGGAAATAATTTTACTTTGCATTTTTATTTTTAATAAGCATTCTTTCTTGAAAATCTATGAAAAATATAGTATTAAGAAATCCCTCTAACCCAAAAATCCTCAGATTCTGTTGAGGATTTTAATAATTGTTTTACTTCCAATTTCCCAGTCTACAATTTTCTGGTGGTTCAAATAACCCTTTTTTTTCATCTTGCTTTCGATTAGATGACTAATAGGTGGCTCACAATGTGTGTTGGATTATGCAAGCTGTGGGCTATTTATACAATTGTAATTTCTCTTGAGTTGTTCAGTACAGGTCCATTTGGGAACACTGAACTGGTTTTAGTGATAGCTTAAGATCAAACTGTAACACATGATGACAGTTTCACATCTGTTAAAATTCTAGTTACTTACTAAGAGGTGTCCTTATATTCTCTTCTGACTGGACACATTAGCAGATCATAGGTCATGTGCTGAAGGAAGTATTACTATGAAGTGCCACACACCTGCTTGCTTTGACACTTTAAATGTAGTGAACTCTAAATAGGGTCATCAAGAATAGCCAGTCTACCTGGACCTGAATAGCGCTTATAATCATCTAAGAATAAGGTGGCTGTAGTACAATGAAGCATCAGACTGAATATGCAAACAAAGCATACAGAAATTTCTAGCAAAGAAGTATGGAGGAAGCAGAAGCTGTGGATTTAGTTTATAACAACACAACCAGATTTTGTTGTTGTTGTTGTTGTTTGTTTCCATTGTGAATGCATTTAAACATTAGTCAAATTCCTGCAACTTCCTTCTCATTAAGAGTTCTACATCCTTGTACTACCAGGAATATCAGCTAAATGTATGCCGTGTAACTGAATCTGTGTTCGGCATTATCAGGTGGTTCAATACATTCTATCTCTATAAAACATGTTACAAAGAGAGTGCTAATAAAATGTTTCTCCACTGAACCACACGATTCTTTGGACTAGTACATTTTAGGCATTTATGTTACTGTGAGTATGACTGATTTGTTCAGGATCACACCCACTTGTGCCATAAGGATCACAACACATTCTGGGTGGACAGGTAATATCTTAAAAGCCTCCACCATCTCAGAGAGTTTTTGAGCTTTGGACTAAGCCTTCCACAAATCTCCTCTGGTGTAGGCAACACACTAAATAGAAAAACAAAACCCTTTTCACTGCCATAATAGTTCTCAGCTGTTGCAACAATCTCTTTGAAAGGCTTCCTAGAGCAACTTCTTTAGGCCTGATAGACATAAGAGTAGTTGCATAATCCAGAGGACGGAACATCATTTTAAAGTTGGTTTTAGTTAAATACCTCTCAGATCTCCTGCTAAGCACTTCTTTGTGGGAGCAGTAGATATCAGTAGCTACATGCTGTTGCATTTTCACTTTTAATATTTTCAAAGTAGTAGCAGGAAGCCTAGAACATGTCAGAATCTATTTATGAGTGGCTGCCACTAACTGACCCTTTTTAGCCAGAGTGTTTTTTTTAATATGTAAAGAATTAGCACCCAAAGAGTAACTGTTTGCAATTCCCTGTCTTAACTTTGATATAAGTATTACACTTTTGAACTCTATCATTACCCTCTTTCTCATCTGATAATTATACATAAAATTAAAATCAGTAGCTGAGAATATAATTTGTTCTATTCCAGCCACAGGAAAAAAAAAAATTAAAAAAAAAAAAAATCCGGTAAGAGAGATTGACTTTTTAGACAGCATATTTCACACTTCATTCAGGTAAGTCTAGAGCCACTTAAATAACAGCCTTTGCTGTCCAAATCTCTAACAAAGACTTATATCAACATAATATATGTTCGAAAATCTTTCCATGTCCTTACAAAATTAATCTGACATGACAGGAAAAAAAAGAAAACACCAAGATAGCAAACCTAATTCTCTTAGATACCAGGTCCCATCCCAATGACAAGAAGGTCTTAATTCTGAAGTAAGCTAATAACAAAAATGTCCATTTGTTGGGGTTTGGTTTTTTTTTACCACTATTTAACATTTATACTTCATATTTGTGTTAGCTAGCCTGATTTGTTAATTGGTGCTTCTTTTCACTAAGAAGTCTTTAATATTGCTTAAGCATTCATTTTGTTCATAGTTCAAATCTTCTTAACCCTAAAAAAAATCTAATATAAACTCTAAAAGACTTTTTTATTTTTTTATTCCACCATAAAAACATTTACCACACTTTTGTCTTCTCCTGTTCTCCAGAGCTGGACAAATAAATATCTGAGAGGCACCTGAAAAATTCAGATTATATAGATTTTGGTCAGGAGTCAAGAACAAATACAGCTTAATACAGAGACATAACAGAGTGAAAAAAAAGGAAAGAAAATGGACAGTATAGAATTAACTTGGGGAAATTTAATTTCTTACCAATTAAACAGAATAGGATAATGAGAAATAAGAACAAATCTTAAAACACCTTCTCCCCTCCCATTCCTTCTTCACCAAGCTTAACTTCACCCCCAAATCTACTTCTCCACTGAGAGAATAGGGAAGGAATGAGGGTTAAGGTCAGCTCATAATGCTTAATCTCTGCTGCTCTTTCCTCCTCACTCTCTTCCCCTGCTCCAGTGTAGAGTCCCTCCCGCAGCATACTGTCCTTCATGACCTTCTCTAAGGTGAGTCCTTCTCACAAGCTGCTTTACTTCAAGAACTGCTCAAGTATGGGTCCTTTCCATGGAATACAATCCTTCAGGAATGGACTGCTCCTGCATGGGCTTCCTATGAAGCAACAGTTCATGCCAGAAAACTTGCTCCTCTACGGATTCCCCTCCTGAGGCCACAATTTCTGCCCAGGAGGCTGCTCTATCACAGGCTCTCCATGGGCCACAATTTCTTTTGGTGCCCCTGTAGCAGTGCATGCCACAGAACTGCACATCCACTGACAACAGTGTGGATTAACTTGCTACAGACTGGTCCTCCATAGGCTGTAGAGGGTCAGCCTGCATCACCATGATCTTCTCCATGGGGTGCAAGGTAATCACAACTCCAGCACCTACACCATCTCCTCACCTTCCTTATTCACTGCTCTAGTCTGCAGGGCTGTTCCTCTCACATACTGTCACTCCACTCAGTTTTCTACCGTTTCTTAAATATGTTACCATACAGGCACTGCCTGTGTCACTGTTGGGCTCTGTTTCATCCAGAAGTAAGACTGTCTTGAGGCTGGCTGTAATTGTCTCTGTGTGACATGAAGGCAGCTTCTGGTGTCTTCTCTGATACCAAAACCATACCATGTAAACCCAGGTCATCTTTTAAATAAGATAAAAAAAAAAAATATCTATCAAACCATATTCATAGCTGGTGTAAAACAGACATTTCATCAGCAGAAGTAAGATGATCTGATATATGAATAGAGTGCAAGTGTATATGCATGTATATGTAATGAGATTCATACAGATTAACTACCAGTAGTCTGATACAGTATCAAGCCTTATATCAAAAATCCTATATTGTATTGAGCCCCAGGAGTCAATAATCTAACTTACCCCTCTGGCCAATTGTCCCAACTCCGTACCACCCACTGAGTGATGCCCAGTCTGACCCAGGCAGAGATTGGCCCCTTCCGGGTAAATCCTTCCAATTTGTACACTGGGTACGATGGGCTGTGGTATGGAATACTCCTCTCCATACCACATGTGGAAGCTGGGTGTTTTCTATCTCCAGAGATCTTCTGTAATGTTTTGTGTACCTTCTCTGAAATTATCTTTAGCAATATTCTCCAATCCTTAGTTAAGCTTTCCTCCTAAAAGGAGTTTTAATTTCCATCTGTGTTCTTGTTATTGATTTTGTTGCAGATAGAAGTATTAGAAAGGATAAGAAAACTACGAAGACATGCTTATAGTTCCCTGTAACTTACAAAATACTAAAATAGCTTTGTTGCTAAGAGCTGCAGTATCTAGGTCTCACATAGTGGATGGAATTATATATGCTCCGGGAGACATGTACACCATTGGTTGAAAAATAAAAGTCATAAACAAGGAGAATGCTGTGGTGGACTCCATTTTATTTTTTGTGAGAAATGTTTGCGCATCATAATATATTTGAGTGTTTCACATAAAAGGAATTATAGCAGCTAAAGAATGGAAAATAAAATCTAATAGACTTGCGGACTGATGCATACCTGAATATAGTTGGAATAAGAGCTACTAATAATTTGGCCTTAGTTTGAAACCCAATGCCATGAGTGAGGAAGGTTTGATATTTATTTTTTCTTTCCTTTTTTTTCCCCGTCATGCCTCTGCATTAAGCTGTATGGATTTACATTGCTGTAATTCATTTTAAAACAGTAGTTTTCCTGCAGAGAATGAATTTGGCCACAAATGCCTAAATAATAAACTTATTGGCTTCCCACAAAATCCTACTCTAAAAAAAGATCAGCACATTAATAGTCTGTATGCATTTCATATTTCATATACAACCAAGAGGAAAGGCACCAAAATCCAGCAAGCTGAAAATCATATAGAATTTATGTAACATAACTAATGTCCTCATTTGCTTTCTTTCTTCTTCCATTTTGGTTTGGTTTGGAGGACCTGCAAATAATCAAACATTTGTTACATGTACTTAATGTAACAAGGCAAACCCCAAGCTTCATCATTTATTAGTTCAACAGTAATTTTCACAGAGAACAAAAAGATACAGATTTTTGGACTAAGATGAATTAAAAAATGGATTGATAAGAAAAAAAAATTAGGGGAGTGTGTGATCGTTCTTGTTAATGAAATAGAGCTAAAGAGTGATACATAGCTAGAAAATGTGTATATGTGTTTTCCCAGATGTCTGGCTATGTGTTGGCACGACTTTGAAGACTGTGATTACTAATGTAATTCCTTTTTTGATGAGAAAGAGGAACTCTTGGGTAACAAAAACTTCTTCAGACAGCTAGAGGAAGACCCTCATACCTGTAGGGGACCTTCAACTACCTCAACATGTGCCGTAAAGACAACATGGTACACAATCCATGCGAGTACTGAAGAGTTGAAAACAGGCTACAGCCACAGTGAATTTGTGACCTGGATAAGTGAGACACTTTTTGGACCTGATGGGTCATAGGATTTCAAACTAGATGATGCACAGGTCTTTCCAAACCTATTTGAGAAGCTTCATAATTGACAGCGTGAAGAACTGAGAGTTTTGTGTTATCTAATTAAAATATGTATATGTGTATATATACCTACATTCCATTTAGCATTTATCAAATATGTAAAAGAGGTTATATTGCTTCCCACTTTGATTTTTTAATTTTTAATAGTTTTAACATAAATTTTATTGGGTTTGCTTAAACTCTGACAGATGTAAATCTCAGGTTTTCAGATGGTCTTTTATTTTTTTTGAACCTCTAATGAACCACAGAGTCAAAGAATGGCTGAGGTTGTCAGAGACCTCTGGAGACTGCGTAATCAGCTCATCTGCTCAAAGCATATTCAATTACAGCAGTTTGCCCAGAGCTGTGTCCAGTTAGGTATTGAATACCTCTGCAGATGGAGACTGCAAAACATGTCACAGCAACCTGTTACTGTGTTTGACCATCTTTACACTAAAAAAGCATTTTATTATGTTTAAACACAATTTGTTATATTTCTATTTGTGCTTATTGCACCTTTTCCTGTCACTGGATACCACAGGGAAGACTCTAGATCTGCCTTCTTCGTAGCAATTTATTAGATATTTATATAGATATTTACATATTAAAGAATATTTGAGTATTTTATTGTAAAACTTCAATGTTAATTCCATTTAAAAGTTTTATATAGTAACATTAAAAAGAGTGAATGAAGGAAACCAGGGCAGGAAGGGTTGTAGATTTTCCTTTCTTGCTTTTTGGTTTAAATGACTGATTGATCCTGACAGGAAACTGATTCAGAAATCCAGACCAAATTCATTTAAATTCTTTTATTTAATGCTTTGGGGCTAGTGGGGGAGAAGTATTCAGTGTATACTTTGAGTGCATTTCTGCAGAACTTCCTGCAGAATTAGAGAAATACTACTTAATTTCAAATTATCATATTCCAGACTGTTGATCAGATATTATGTTTTTGTGAGGTTTGATAATGTACTGTTAAGTCTTGATTTGGTGTTGTTATGCAAGTGTAGTTCAGGGTCAAGCTCTGAAATATCCTGGCACAGCTTATATTCAGTTTGACTCTCGTTAAGCACTGAGATTCGTCATTTACCACATTCAGGCATCCTAAACTTTTCTTGGAAATCTCGAAGCCAAAGAAAACACTTGCACCTTTATTGCTCATCTGCTACCAGCTAAACCAGTTATTAGGCAGGAGCCTGATTCTCCTGTCCCCTTAAGAACCTTAAACCAAAAGATCAAGCAGAAGCATATCCAAGAAACCAAAGAAATATCTTTAAAGTGGTGTGCTTACAATGTCATCTTGTCACCCAAGTAAGCGGGTTACATTTGAGCGAGGCACACAAAATCTCTCTTAATTTCCATGGAATTTGGGTCTTCTGCTGTACGTGAAAATCAGGCTTGCCCACTATATCTATGTGAAAAACTTCATAACCTAGTACATAGAATCACAAAATAGTTAGGGTTGGAAAGGACCTTAAGATCATCTAGTTCCAAACCCCCTGCCATGGGCAAGGACACCTCACACTAAACCATGTCACCCAAGGCTCTGTCCAACCTGGCCTTGAACACTGCCAGGGATGGAGCATTCCCAACCTCCCTGGGCAACCTATTCCAGGGCCTCAACACGCAAACAGGAAAGAATTTCTTCATTGTATCCAATCTAAACTTCCCCTGTTTAACTTTGAATCCATTACCCCTTGTCATGCCACTATAGTCCCTACTGAAGAGTCCATCCCCAGCATCCCTATATGCTCCCTTCAGATACTGGAAGGCTGCTATGAGGTTTGCATGCAGCCTTCTCTTCTCCAGACTGAACAGCCCGAACTTTCTCAGCCTATCTTCAAATGGAAGGTGCGCCAATTCCCTGATCATCCTCGTGGCCCTCCTCTGGACTTGTTCCAACTCTTCTGTGCCCTTTTTATGGTGAGGACACCAGAACTGCACACAATACTCCAGGTGAGGTCTCACGAGAGCAGAGCAGAGGGGCAGGATCACCTTCTTCGACCTGCTGGTCACGCTTCTTTTGATGGAGCCCAGGATATGGTTGGCTTTCTGGGCTGCAAGCGCACACTGAAGCCGGTTCATGTTCATTTTCTCACCGACCAACACCTCCAATTCCTTCTCCACAGTGCTGCTTGGAATCTCTTCTCTGCCCAGCCTGTAGCTGTGCCTGGGATTGCTCCAACCCAGGCGTAGGGCCTTGCACTTGGCATGGTTAAACTTCATGAGGTTGGCATCAGCCCACATCACAAGCTGTCAAGGTCCCTCTGGATGGCATTCCTTCCCTCCAGCATATCAACAGAACCACACAGCTTGGTGTCATCAGCAATCTTGCTGAGGGCGCACTCAATCCCACTGTTCATGTCACCGACAAAGATGTTGAACAAGACCAGTCCCAACACCGTTCCCCGAGGGACACCACTCGTTACTGGTCTCCAGCTGGACACTGAGCCATTGACAACAACCCCTTGCGTGCAGCCATCTAGTCAGTTCTGTATCCACCGAGTGTTCCATCTATCAAATTGGTGTCTCTCCAATTTAGAGACAAGGATATTGTGTGGGACAGTGTTGGATGCTTTACACATGAAAATAATGGCTGCAGTCTTGGAAAGGCGTTTGGTCATTCTTTAAAACTTAGGCATCAGCCTTTATTTTAAGCTTAACAGACAAAATATGTTCATCCTACTGACACTGTTGCGCTAAGCTTTAAAAAATATTTTATTTTATTGAAATAAACTGCACATTCTTATAATAACCACCAAATTGTAATCACACTAAGCACATTTGGTTTATGAGCAGGTATGTTTTACAAGCAGATACTTTGATTAGAGGAAAAAAAATGACACCTGATAATTGCTAAAAGAATGGAAATAAGGCATATTTTTTATTTAATTCTTATGTTACAGGCTGTGGCCTAATTTAATCTATTCTTAACGCATAACAAATGCAACACAGTCATTTTTAAATAATAAACCTCTAGAAAAAAACAGGCAGAGGTCTGCTAATGTGTTGGATGATGAATTTCTTGTTTACTATTGATCTCTGTATTCAGAACCAATCCATTCTGAACTAGCAAACATTTTTCATATATGTTTAGAAAATATTGAATGGCCCTTAATCAGTGACAAGGCTGTTTTGTCTGTTAGTACTCAAAGTAAATCAGCAAAAGCCTACTGCATTTCATTAGAAAAATTAAATATAAAAAAAAAAATTATTTTTTTTTTTGCATCCAAGTTTGGAAGCAGAAATCACCACCATTCTAACCTAATCTCACCTTTGTGCTCCTTTGCCATTGGTTCTCATCTGGACTGTGTTAAAATAATATCACACATCTGGTCTAGCTAAATATAGAATACAAGTTTGTATGTACTGAGCAGTATTTGATGAATAAATATAATTTGATGGATAGGTTTTGGACTCTTAAAAAGCTTTCCTTTCACAAGTCTTTTGTCATTCTTGAAGCTTATTACTTCCTCTTTTGCATTTCCTTAACTGTTCTTTCCTGTTAAGACTGTGTCATTAAACTCCTAGAAAAGTCAGAAGAGAATGACAATAGAGCGCATGAATATAAGAATGTGATTCAGTTCACTGATTAAAAACTCTAGTTTTAGGTATCTACAAGGAGATATCTAGTTGTTTGATGACTGTTTATGCTCCTACTGTAGTCAAAAGAAGTGAGGGTAAAACTGAGCACTATAAAAGCAGGTATGTAGAACCACGATTTTTCCTAAGATGTCCAAGACGTCCACATAGGTCTGGCAGGTAAGATACATGATATACAGGAAACCTCAACCTTCTGAAGTAGCTGCAGAAAGCCACAAAATATATTCTGAAGTATTTCACATGACACTCCACACCTGTTTTTATATCCTTTCCTCTCACCATAACCAGTTCACCCTAGAAAATATTTGGGGGTATTATGCCTTAGGTAACATCTACTTTGGAGTAAACTAAATGCATTTGAAAAAAAACAAAGAGACAAGTAAACAAATAATCCCCCCCCAAAAAACAGTAAGAAATAATTATGGGACACTAACTTATTTCTGAGGTTTCTATAATGACACAAATCTGTTACACTCTTATTTGCATGGGTGAGATTTACATCTGTGCAATAAGAATGGCAGACCCTTAATGAAGAACAAACTACAGATGCTATGCAAGAACAGGAAATTCAGTGAAATGTTTCTGAATTTATCTACCACGTCATGCTCAATTGCAGGAATGTCAGGCTGTGTCGCAGGAGGTATTTCACCCTTGTTACAGTGATATTGACATTCAATTAAAATACTAACTTCTAACCTTCTTTTAGTGGAGAAATAGCTTCTGCTGCCAGCCCATAGTCACTTCTTTACAAGTTATGGTACTCTCAGATAATTCTGTTTTCAAAATGGCCATGCACAAGGCCTGTACACATTAACAATAAGTACTTGCAGGCAGGCAAGTAGCATGTCAAGTGGATAGGGCCATATTCTTCTGGTGCCAGGCAATACGACGAGAGGCAACAAGCATAAACTAAAACACATGAAGTTCCATCTGAACATGAAGAAAAGCTTCTTTACTGTGAGGGTGACTGAGCATCAGAATAGGTTGTCCATAGAGGTTGTGGAGTCTCCTTCCCTTAAGATATTTAAAAGTCCTCTAGACACAATCCAGAGCCATGTGCTCTAGGTGACCCTGCTTGAGCAGTGGGGGTTAGGCCAAATGACCACCTTTTGTGTTTGAGGGTTGAGGTCATCTGGCCCCAAACCTCAGTGATCAAGGGTTGAGGGCAAGATGACCACACTCAACACTTTAGGTTGAAAGAGTTGAGTTCCCTTTCAACCTCAACCAATCTATGATTCTGTGAAACAAGCATAGTTAATATTCTAAGAGTATGAATTATTCAAAACATTCTCTTTCTCACTGATTTTTTTCATTCAAATTTGTTTCTAAAACAAACAAAAAAGAATAATTTTGAAAATGCTGTAACTGACGTGAAAAATCTTTTAAATGTCAGACCCTAATCGTTATGCTTTTCATAAATTACAGATATGCCAAATTGAGTTGATTATATATTACTTTTTTACTCATAAATGTCATGCTCACAAAAAAACCATGACATTTTTAACACTGACATTAAATCACATAAAAGAAATAGTACTGCTGCCGGATTGAACATTCTTCTATAACAGTCTACAGAGTAACTGTTCTCTCTACTATTATATAGCTGGAGAATAAATTTCATCCTCATCTCCCAGCTATATAACTATACAAAAAATAATGCCAGCTAATATCAGCACTTTCGTTTTTGAATCTTCCAATCAGTAAACACTGAAATAAAGGTTTCATTTTTAAAGGTTGCAGGTACTATAGTAATCTGGGTTTCATTTTTTAGAAAAATCCATTGTCTTTTTTATGTAATTCTGATAACACATTTATAAATTTCCTCTGAAAAAGAATGTTCCTAAAACACAGTTAATTCAAATAGCTTTGTTGTCAGAAAATGAAAAAATTCTGAGTGTCTAAGAGTAGGGTTTTTTTAAAGTATAAATAAGAATTACATTTTCAAATTCATTTAGGAAAAAAAAAAGAAATCTTTTTCCTAGAATGACAAAACAGGATGCTTCAATACTAAAACACTGGGGAATTTTTGCTACTTCCCTTTCTTCTTCCTAGAGGGCACTTTACATTGCTGAACCAATTTAATTTTAAAAGTTCTACTTAGACTTATTTAAAATAAATGTGAAAACCTGTGAAGACTGCAATCTAAGCAGGCTGGAAAAAAAAAAAAACTTCAGAGAAGGATGTCCTGGAAAACAAAGGAGAGGTAGGTATCCCTGCTGATTTGGCTGGATGTGTCAGAAGTTGTAGTCAAAATTTCTCAATTACTTGTTTGCAAGATGAGTCTCAACTTGGCTGTCCCTGCTCATTCCAGCCAGACAATTTTCCTTCATCAGCCAGTCCTTCATAACCTTTCCCTAAGGCTGCTGATACTCAGTGTCCTACACGGCTCTAAAATGTCATTTTTGTGAATGGCTTTTTATGAAGTAAATAATTCCATGGACTAAGGTGAAACCATCATATACACACATGGCACCAGGTACTGGAAGGCTTCTGGTTCAAACAGAGTAATGGCAGTGCCAGCAGGGAGTCAAACATGTTTTCATAAACTTGAAAGACATTAATGAAACATTTCTCCTTTTCTTATTATAAAGGTAAGAGACATTTAAATGGCTATTGAGCATATTACTAGACCATGACAATTAAACACAAAACCTTTTTCTCCATTGTATGTCCTCTGGGGTAAACACTTTTTTCACCCCTAGTTTAGTTATTAAAATGATTTCTGGTAGAAATAATGCAAAAGATAATTGGAAAGTCCAACCATATACTATGTATCAACTCATCTTTAAAATAGGAAAACTCTATACCAACACTCTGTTGTTTTTTTTTTTTCTGATTTCCTATTTTATCCAGGACTTTTAGTTTGGTTCCCAACAAGAATACAAGCTGAAAAAAAAAAAAAAAAAAAAGGTGTTTTTGAAGAACCGAATGCTACAGAAAGACTTATTAGCAAACTTTGAATCATAACTCTTTGTAGGGCACTGCAGGAATCTTATCTACACAAAGTTCCTCCAGCTCAATGACTAATATCACACTTTGAATAAACATAAAACACAAAACTGTTTCTGAGGCTGTGGGGAGGGAAAAGAGAGTATACTCTAAATATTTTTCCCTTCACAAGAACAGTATCAGCTTCAGAAGTCTTGATTTGGGGTATTCGATTGATGCATCTAAATGTTCAAATAGGCTTAGTTATAGTGTCATGTTCTTCAAAAGTGCTGTACTTTATGTATGTTATGTACAACATAATGATTATGCCTAGAGATGGCATAAACAAGAAAGTGGGAAGTTAAAATATGTTATGAAACATCTAAAATCATGAACAGCATATGTTAATAATTTTCTTATAAACCATTTATGCTTATAAAGATATTGCACTTGCACACTGTTTTGAGAATAAATTTCTCAATTTGCTACCTGTGTGTCTTAGATCATAGATTACTAAACCGTTATGAGTGGGCATGTTCAAATGGTTTATTGTCTTGTAGACAGTAAACAGTGTAGCATTTGTCATTAGAATCCATTTTTACAAAGAATGAAGCCTCAAAGTTAAAATAGTATGAGCAAAATGGAAGGACAGAGATGTGGAAGGTGACGAAATAGAAAACAGAATGCAGAGTTTAATTTAACTTCTTTGCCATCATAAAATAAGAAATTTAGTTCAGACAACACATTCTGATATTCCCCAACAGCAATACTATAAAGTGACAAAAGTATGTTCTCTTCAATAATGTATAAGGTTCATTTGGTCTGTTTAAAGAGAAATGTTGCTGGGATATTATATCAGAAGACAGTTTCAATGAGTTAAGAGAAAAACAATAAAAAAATAGTTTTGATTATTTTAATTAATTTGCAAATTCAAAGTAAAACCTTTTGCAGATTAGCTGAGAATTTTCAAAGTTTAGTCTGTTGAAAAAGTACAACCAACAGCCATTATGCCTGGAACACATTGCAGGTTAATTTGTAACAGCTTAAAGGGTCTGAACTTTGATCTTCAAGAGATGAAATGTTTTGCTACTTTCAGAGAATTCACAGACGTTAAATCATGAAATAAATTATGCTTATGTCCTCCAAGTAGAAGATGTAGGTTTTTTCCAGTCAGAAGTAGATAAGTTGTCCATATCTTCAGATAAAATATATAACAAATCCAAGAAAGCTGTAAAGAAAAATGAGTTTCTGTATTCTGCTCTACCTTGCCTTTTCTCAGTGAAATTTCCGTTACCTTAAATGAGTCATTCTCTTCATACTACATACTCACTGAATGGGTACTGGATGTATAGTCTAGATCATGCTTTGCCTGGAAAAGTTGTATCAGATGATCCTTAAGGTGTCTTCCAACTTGTTTTTATGATTCTATGTTACATGCAAACAGGACCCATATAAATGTCTTATTAGATTATCCTTCTTTATTTTTTTCTCCCATTAAAATTCATTTTAAAAACCTGCTCATTGTATATAATGGTTTCAGTATAGCCCACAGTGACGCTGACCACAAACCACAAAACCCCTATATTCTCAGCTTCAAAACTGAAACTTTCAATGGTAGTCAATAAGTGAAAAATGGCCAGCACAGATCTTAGAAGTTATCAGTTCTCTTGAACTGGCCATGGCATCTGGATTATTTTTCCATACCATAAACATAAGCTATCGTGGTTAAACTAAACAAAATAAAGTCCACCTTGAAAAATAAATGGAAAACCATGAGAGATTTGACCATATAAACCCGTATTAGTTCGATAAATCTATGACTTAGGGAAACCAGTAAGCAAACTAAGGGTTTTATTCTTGCAATTACTTGGAAGTGCAGTACCCATTGACCTTAACAAGTCCTGTGTAAGCATGTCAATTGTTGAAAAGACCATGGAAATCTTAACAAAGAACAAAACAAGCAAACCAAGAAACAATAGGATTGCAGTTACAATTGTTATTTTTTTAATAAAACTTATTCCAAAACTGAATAATTGCAAAGCATGGACATACAATCAGATCTCACAATCAAGATTTCTTTCATTTTAACATTAGTGTTATTATCTCTATGTTTCATAATACAATTTAATTTTTATGTACAAAATCTCCTGAAGGGCATAAATGCATTTCAGCTCTATGCAGAGGTAATCCAGTTTTAAACCACGCATAAAAACTTAATAAAAAAAAAAAATGCTAATAGGTTGTATATGGGATATGACCTTTCCTAGTTATTTTTCAATATTGTAGCAGTTAAGAAACATTCACTGAAATAAGTTGAGAGACTCTTACTCTACTATTTACTCTAGAAAAATGAATGTTTATCAAATGGACTTGAATTGATAATAATATGATAGTTCATGCTTGAGAAGCCTCACAATTGCCAATGTGAAGAGCTGGATATGCTCCCTGGCATAATCATGTAGAGAGTGGATTGCATTTATACTTTGCATGACCTTGAAAACAGTTTCCCAGACCAATGTCAGAAACATATTTTTTTTTTAGTATTGCTGATACTGCCAAGCATATGGGCTAGACAAATAGAAATAGAAATAAAAAATAGAGTGATAGTAGATGGAACAGTTGTGCTTTTTTCTTTTTTTTTTCAGAAAATAACCCCATAATTATGATCTATAATTTAAAATGCAGATTTTATAAGACATTTCACAAAGATGATTTAGGATTACTAATTTCTTCTACATTATAAACCAGAATTTGAATGAGTAATCTTTTTTTTTTTAAATATGCATTTAAATACTGAGAATCCACATCCCTTGATTATATGATCCTAACCTGCAAAGATGTTATGTTTGATTCAGATGTGTTTGCATGTTGGATGCTTTCAGTATCTTTGTCTATTTATTGACCAGTTACTCAGCAGTTCTAGTGTCCTTCTTTGAAGAAGACCCAGAGAGTCTTTATTTTCCCTCTGTTAATACCTCAACGCTACTGTAAAACTATTCAGCATTTTAAAATATTTATTGCAACTATAGCTAGGAGAAGGTTACATGCTCTATGCAAATATGAGAAAAATCTTGCTTCCTGATGGTGTGAACAAGAAAGCTACATTGTTTTCTTACCATGGAAGAAAACAACATGACTTTACATGCTGCTATGAAATTCCTAAAACCTATGTAGTAATCTATTTCATCTTTGTATTTCACCAGTCTATTTTCCAACTGGATTTTGGATTTCACCTGTTTACACTGTAGCCAGGATAACTCCCTTTATCTGCATGTAGTTTTCTCAATATGTAATCCTTTTTTTTCAGTTTTTTTTTTTGTGACATTATTCTTGGGTTTTACTCAAACTCTCAACACTTTGTTCAGCTGTAGAAATGTACCACTGTATTCAAAAATGGAATGGATTACCATAGTACTAAAGAAATGTTCTTGATTCAAAATGGGTATTGGAGTTAAGGACCTGTTTTAAGATTTGCTGGTTTTGGACAAGACCCTACAGCAGGTAACTGCTTTCTAATTGTATCACTGTTTAGAGTAAAATATCTCTTTAGGAAATAGCAATCTACTTTCAAATCATGTTACAGCACAAGCCTGCTACAGTTACAGTTTATAATGATTTTTTAATGCAGCGTGGTTTTGATTGTTCAAGCATTTTAATTTTTCTTGATCTGAACGCTGTCTTTGACACTGTCAGTTATAACATTCTGCTTGATCATTTATGAAACTATGTAGGATAATGGGGCTGTGCTATGAGTTGATGTCAATCTTATTTATCAAACGTATGTCCATCTGTGTCATTACATTTATCTTTTTTTCTGTACTACCATGACACATTGTCAGGTCCTACAGTTTTTACACAAACTCATTCTTAGTACAAGATACAGTATTACTGTTAGGCAGCTCCATTCATCCTTCAGGTATTTCTTTGTACAAGGCAATCAAAGATATGGGATATTGGCTTTGTACGTATGCATAGAAAACCAGCAAATACAAGAAAGAACATCATTGTTCTTTGAATACGTTTGCACATGCAGAGAAGCATATATGCATGTTCTGGGGGAATGGCAAAAATGTTTCTCTTCTTTAGATGAAGTTATCATGAAAATATTATGTTTCTGGAATATGTCACATCTGCAAAAGAGACTTTATCAGGGAAAATTATAAGAGTTTTCACAATTCTAAGCCTATGCTTATATGATTGGGGGTTTTTTATTACAAATAGAGTCACTATTTACATTTAAGATAAACTTAATCACCGTACTGTTTATGTATTGTATATAGAACAGTACATAAAAATCATCAATTTTCACTTGTACTATCACAGTGTTTGTTTATAGAAAAATGTCTGGATGCACCCCTTTAATTTGATTTACATTAAGTATTTACACTGATTTCAATTCAAGATGTGTGTTTATATTAATAGTAATATTAGCAGTTCATGCCTGGCATATATCTTAGAGGTAACACATGATTTCTTTTGTTGATCCTCTTGAGCAACAAAATGCTTAGGACACTCCAGACATTTATTTTCATGTGGCAGGTTTTTTCTTCTATGGAACTGATATATGTTAATGGGAAAAAAATACTTTTGTATTCAAGACTTGAGCTGTCACCTAGGAAGTGCTTTTTTCTAGTTACAGTTTAAGCAGTCTTCATGTTTCCAAATTGTGGTTGAACACTCAAAAAGACCATTATGCTGATCTGAAATGTGAACAATAACCAAGATAACTCCAAGTTGCTACGTCACCATGGTAACTATGCCTTGGGTATACCCTAGAAACTTTACCTGGCACAACGTTGTCAGCTACAGACATCAGGGAAGTTTTTTAATGATACTGCTTAGACCACCAAAGGCCCTCATGTAGACACTGCAATTCTGAGCAAAAAAAAAAAAAAAAAAAAAGTCCTTTTCTTGCATAGCTTATTTTGTGTGGGAAGCTGGTGTATACTACATCCAAACCCCTCATATTTTTATCAGTAAAAGCTGCACCTACATTGAGAGCTTTTGCTGAAATAGATGTATTATCAATCCCTCTCTAGTTTAGACAAGCCCTTAGCAGTATAAGGCAATTAAAGATAATCCTGAGCATGCCTTGAAAGGATAATGTTTTCTGTCAGCTCTTTTGTTCGTGATTTTCAGGTGTGCACTTTTCTCTACCACCCCTGCAGATCATGTAATATAGATTACATACTGATAATGCAGGCTGTTATCAGTAGGTGTTCCTAAATAATGAACAGTCCACTGTAACAGCTTTCCTTACAAATAACTAGCAAAAGACAGCTTCAGTCTGCTTTTTTGAGCTATATAAATTATAGCATTTCTAAAATAAAAGCCAACCTTGAGGCTTTTAAATCCATTCTTGGGCACCTAAGGGTGCCTTTCAAGTCCCATTCATTTCAACTTCCAAATTATATTTAGTCAAAAAATGGACATCTTTCTTAAGGTTAGTCTGTGACCAGACAAGCACAAATGCTTGTCCTGAAGCTACAAGGACCCTTACCCAACATTTCAGTCCCTATGGAACCAGAACAAGGCACAACATTCTCTAAGTGTCCTTATCTTGCATATCCATGTGAGAGGCTGCAAAAGGGTAGATCATAGCAGATGAGGAAGCATGTTTTACCCTCTTGAGTGTGTCTCCATCACATTGTAATAATTTGTCTGGTGACATATTCCTCTGGGAACTACTATGAAAAAAAACTTTACATTGTGCTAGGTTGCGAGGGTCCTGGGTTTCTTCTCAGCTTTAGTTTCCTTTAGCTACTTTCTCAGCAGAAAATCCCTTTCCACTACAGACACCTCTATGTATACAGTAAGAGAACTCTCAAAGCAAGGGGGGATCACACTGTGTCTAGTAACATTTTTTTCCCCAAACTGCAGTCCACTGCTCTTTCATTTGTTCCATCAGGGTTTCTCTCAGCAAATACTAATTGCAGGAAAAGCTGTACTCATTAGAGAAGAGATACAGAGCAGCCCTGTAGAGAAGGACTTGGGGGTGCTGGTTGATGAGAAAATGAACATGAGGCAGCACCAGTGTGCGCTTGCAGCCCAGAAAGCTAACCGTATCCTGGGCTGCATCAAAAGAAGCGTGACCAGCAGGTTGAAGGAGGTGATCCTGCCCCTCTGCTCTGCTCTCGTGAGACCTCACTTAGAGTATTGTGTGCAGTTCTGGAGTCCTCAACATAAAAAGGACATGGAACTGTTGGAACATGTCCAGAGGAGGGCCACAAGAATGATCAGGGGACTGGAGCACCTCCCAAAGGAAGATAGGCTGAGAAAGTAGAGACTGTTCAGCATGGAGAAGGCTGCGTGGAGACCTCATAGCAGCCTTCCAGTATCTGGGGCTTATAGGGATGCTGGGGATGGACTCTTCATTAGGGACTGTAGTGACAGTACAAGGGGTAATGGGTTAAAACTTAAACAGGGGAAGTTTAGATTAGATATAAGGAGGAAGCTCTTTACTGTAAGGGTGGTGAGGCACTGGAATGGGTTGCCCAAAGAAGCTGTGAATGCTCCATCCCTGGCAGTGTTCCAGGCCAGGTTGGACAGAGCCTTGGGTGACACAATTTAGTGTGAGGTAACCCTGTCCATGGCAGGGGGGTTGGAACTTGATGATCTTAAGGTCCTCTCCAACCCTAACTATCCTATGATTCTGTTTCTATGATTGTTCTGCTCTGTCCTTCATCTTAACTTTCTGCAGTCCTTGGTGTTTATTTGATCTACGTCTAACAGAAGGTTTTCCTTATGAAAGTTATACTTGCGTTGACACAGATATTGTGAATAATTATGGAAAAGTGAGAGAAGTAGACCATAAATGATAGTTTGCGCCATTGGCAATTGAAGTTCAGAATTACTGCAAACTCTAATTTACTGTTAGAGATAGAGCCACGATATGTGCCAGTGATTATGACATCACTTTTCACTTGTTTGTCTTTCTTTCTATAATCATTTTTCTGGAAAGATATCCATAGGAACATAAAGAAGGACATAACATCCTTTTTTTTTTTCTGTCACAATCTTGCCTCTGTCTACTAAGGGAATTATTTCAATGTATCATTAGTCAATTTAAAAGTTCTTCCTGAATAATCGTAAGGGATTTCAGTTTACCTAATTTGTTGGTCCTTTTTTCTCCTATTCTCAGCTGATTCATTTAAAAATGCAAGCCATATGAACAGCACTTCCCTATCATCCTTGTTGTTAAAAGAAAGTGTTGCCAACTGTGGTCTTTTTTCCCCCCGAAAGAAACAGCTTTAACACAAGCACAGATGGCTTGGTTAGAGTCAACTTACAGTATATGTACTAACAGGAAAGAAAATGAAAGTGTAAACCTATATATATATATATATATATGAGGCAAAATAAAACAAAAAAAATATCATAAAATAACAACAAAAATACCAGAGAAATAAATCAAAATGTCAGCATTTTCATTATGTGTCCTTGTTCTTAGAGGGTTTATTCTGCGTTAAAGACTTTGTAAAGACTAAAACCTGGTATATGAAGTGTGATGTTTCATTCTAGCAACTAAATTTCTCTCATATATATTGGGGAAAGTTAATTAAATGTTAAATAAATGTTAACATAAAAAGTAACTGTAAGGAGAAAACCAAACCTTTAATATTCAGACTTTCTTAATAAGTTTCGGTTTATACATGTTTGGAACTCTTGTATCACTTTTCACACTTGATGTTATTGTTATTGTATGTTAGCTTTAGACTACTTTTTATCATGCTTTACAATCAAGCTTGTCCTTGCAGTTAAATGAAGTCTGTGTATGTGTATGTTTATGTACATGTGTGTGTGCCTGCATGTGTATGCATACGTATACTATATATGTATGTATAACTTTAAAATTATACTTGACACTGCAGTCTACCTTAATTTCTTTTTCCTTGCCAATAATCTTGTATTTGACTGCTGCAAGGTTGAAGACAACCCGGGATATTAGAAAATGTTCTGGTGCATTTTGAATGGAGCTGTCATGTCTCACACAATGAGCACGAGGTTCAGACATATGGCATTTGGTTTACACCTTCTGACAGCAACACTTCTGTACCATATGTTTTTATGGTGCAAAACCAGATCATTTGTCATTCTTCGTGATCCCACATGCTGATCATAACTGCATGCCTTAGTTGCGATTTGTCAAACAAACAATTCTGTGTGTCACATGTGGGCCAGAAGGAGGAGAAATACCTTGCTACTACGCTTCAGCTAGAAGAAGAAGGGAAGGAGGTTAAGGTAGCAAAATAGCATCAAAGGAATTCCACCACAAAGTAACATTGTCTACCTACAAGCTAATGTTATCACAGTGGTTCACCCCTTGAATGTATTGAAGACAAATTTTAGTGGCCACTGAAACAGGCTGTATTTCCACACAATCTCTTAAAAAAAAAAAAAAAAAAACAACCAAGTAAAATGCTTGTGCAGTTACGCTACAGCATTTTGAATGGAGGTTGAATTTTTTGTTGTTGAATGCCACAGAAGTTCCAATGTACTGATGCTTTGACTGACACAGAAACACACACGATTATTTCAGCTTACCACAGATTATTGAGAATGCAGTTTGCTGTGCAGATTGGTACATAATTGCTAGCATAACTAGACAGTCATTGTTCCAATTCCTTGGAGCATGGCAGTCAAATATTTCTGCTCAATATGACAGCCAGTATTCACAGAGAAGCAGAATTCACATAGGGAATTCCCTTCTGCCTAGCAAAAGAACCTATATATACATAATCCTGAAATGTCTGACTATATTCTTGGTTTTAAGTTTTGCCAGTAAACACTTCCTTCCTTCTCCTTCCCTTTCCAGCTGTGTATGTAAATAACGGCATTTCCTCCCAGATCCAAAGTTTTCATTTGCAAGGTTTGAATACTCTCAACCTACTTAGTGAACAAAATAATCTACTGTTTGTCCTATATGAAACTGTCAGTCACTTCACGTTTATTCTTCTTAGTGTCTACATATAGGAAAAGAAAATAAAAGGAGAATGTAGACACACTTTTAAAAAAAAGTTTTTAAAGGACGTCTAGAACATATTTCTCAATTAATGGGAAACTGTTGCCGTACATGTCTCGGTATAAGAGTACAGTGAATCACAAATTCTTTCCTGAATAAGTAGTGCTGTGCTCTTGACCATTCAAAAGAGTTAGGTGAATTTTAAAGAATTCAAAATCCTATTAATATGAGAATCTAAACTGCTGACTTTGGTAACTGTAAAGAGTATGAGAATGATTCATGTCAGAAACTTAGGAATCATTGTTACCAATGCACCTGTGACCAGTGTACCATGTGTGGAATGTATAAAACGACCTTGATTATAATAAACATTGCTGTCAATGTAATGATGGGAAAGAAGAAAAAACAAGGGAATAGACTAGCCCCCCTCTTTAATCATTTTGACTGTCAAAATAGTAAGGGTGCTTTATGGCTTTGTTTTACTACTTGAGTGCTTTAAGAAAGGGGTTGGGTAACCAAGAGATACATCTTGTTTCAGGAGATTGTGAAACCTATACTTTGAATAAATAACCATATAAGGAATTGAACTTACAGTGGTTAAGCTTGTGATAGACATCTTCCTGAATTGCCAAGGAGTCCAATAACCTTTTGTGATAAGTTCCTCAACCGGAGACAAGACCCCAGCAACCAAGGAAGAACAATAGAAAAGAGCCACATTGACATAAAGGAGAAGACAGGACTGGCTAAGACCCAAAACCACAAAGTATAAGAGACTGAACCCCAAAGACCCCAGTGTGCGTCGTTGGCGGAGCAGAGACTCCCCAGCGCACGCAGCGCTGCTTGCTTATTGCCTCTTGATATTAATCAACTGTAATAAAATAATTAAATCAGATAATGGCTAAAACGAATTTTTATAACATAACTCAGCAGTGACTTTTTTCAAAACACCTTAGGTCATTAAACAGAACATTTGCTATCGATAATCCAAATAATCCAAGCAGTTTAGCCAAACTAATGTAGAGGCGTTATTATGTTTCCAGTAAATGTCTAGAATATAGACAGAAATTTTAAAGAATGGAAACAGGAATGCAAAGAGAGATTCACAGCTCTAGACAGCTCCAATATCTGTACATTGTTATGAAATATAAATGGTCCTTTAGAAGAAAATGTATAACTTTAAATTCAGCAAAATGTCTAAAATAAATGTATTTGGTTGTCTGTACTTCAAAACTTTTGTCCTGGGTTTAGCAGTAGCAGTCATTTCTCTCCTTCTCAGTAGCTGGTGCAGTGCTGTGTTTTGACTTTTGGGCTGGAAACAGAGCTGAAAACAATGGTGTTTTCATTTGGTCAAGGACTTTCTGAGCCTCATGCCCTGCCAGGGAGGAAGGGAAGCTGGGAGGAAGCAGAGACAGGACACCTGACCCAAACTGACCAAAGAGGTATTCCATACCACAGCACGTCATGCCCGGGATGTAACTGGGAGTCAACCCGGAAGGACTAGAGGGCGGCAGGGTTGGGGAAGGCATCGGTTAGTACTTCGTTGGGCTAGGGGGGCGAGTTATCAGTTGGCTAGTGATGAGGTGTTGTATTCTATTCCCTTGTTATTTCCTTTATCATTACTATTATTGGTGGTAGCAGTAGTGATTTGTGTTATACCTTAGTTACTAAACTGTTCTTATCTTAACCCGCGGGAGATGCATTCTTTTCAATTCTTCTCTCCGTCCCTCCGGGAATAGGGAGAGGACAAGAAGACGGTGGAGTGAGTGAACAAGCTGTCTGGCTGGGGTTAAACCACGACAACTTTAAAGAACTCTAAAGTGAGTTTGTGGGTCCTGCTGGTAGCACTTTTGATAATTTTCATAGAATCATAGAATTGTTAGGGTTGGAAAGGACCTTAAGATTATCAAGTTCCAACCCCCTTGCCATGGGCAGGGACACCTTGATCTAAACCATATCACATAAGGCCTCGTCCAACCTGGACTTGAACACTGCCAGGGATGAAGCATTCACAACCTCCTTGGGCAACATATTCCAGTGCCTCACCACCCTTACAGTAAAGAGCTTCCTCCTTATATCCAATCTAAACTTCCCCTGTTTAACCCATTACCCCTTGTCCTATCACTACAGTGCCTAATGAAGAGTCCATCCTCAGCATCCCTATATCCCCCCTTCAGATACTGGAAGGCTGCTATGAGGTCTCCACGCAACCTTCTCTTCTCCACGCTGAACAGTCCCAACTTTCTCAGCCTATCTTCATATGGGAGGTGCTCCAGTCCCCTGATCATTCTCGTGGCCCTCCTCTGGACTTGTTTCAACAGTTCCATGTCCTTTTTGTGTTGAGAATGCCAGAACTGCACACAGTACTCCAAGTGAGGTCTCACAAGAGCAGCATAAAGGGGCAGGATCACCTTCTTCGACCTGCTGGTCACACTCCTTTTGATGCAACTCAGGATACTGTTGGCTTTCTGGGCTGCAAGCGCACACTGCTGGCTCATGTTCATTTTCTCATCGACCAGCACCCCGAAGTCCTTCTCTGCAAGGCTGCTCTGAATCTCTTCTCTGCCCAAGCTGTAGCTGTGTCTGGGATTGCCCTGACCCAGGTGTAGGACCTTACACTTGGCATGGTTAAACTTCATGAGGTTGGCATCAGCCCACCTCACAAGCATGTCAAGGTCCCTCTGGATGGCATTCATTCCCTCCAGCGTATCAACCAAACCACACAGCTTGGTGTCATCAGCAATCTTGATGAGGGCGCACTCAATCCCACTGTCCGTGTCAGCGATGAAGATGTTAAACAAGACCAGTCCCAACACCGATCCCTGAGGGACACCACTCTTTACTGGTCTCCAGCTGGACATTGAACCATTGACCACAACTCTTTGTGTGCAGCCATCCAGCCATTTCTTTAACCACAGAGTGGTCCATTCATCAAATTGATGCCTCTCCAATTTAGAGACAAGAATGTTGTGTGGGACAGTGTCGAACGCTTTACACAAGTCCAGGTAGATGACATCAACTGCTCTGCCGCTGTCCTTCAGTTCTGTAGCCCCATCATAAAAGGCCACCAAATTGGTCAGGCAGGAAAATTTTACTTATATATTTGTAATTATTGACATGTCCTTTAGATATTGATATTTTCTGGACTGTAACTACCACATTAATCCTGCAAATAAACAGCATGTTAGTTTATAAATTCTCTCGTGCACTTATTATGTGCTTGTACAGTGCCTATCAACACGTGCCTTTACTGGGTGATATTATAATTTGTGTAATATATTAATAGTAATTTCATGAATGAATATTTCATATAAAAGGAAATCAAATTATGGATGTGTGACATCTTCCACCTTTCAGATGAAGAAATATAAAATTTTCCTGCAAGTCTTGACTGCAACGTGATGTCCATGTACTTCCAGTGATGAACACCAGGCAGTCACAATTAACTCTTTTTTTGTCTCCTAAAAATAAGGAAAACCAGCTTAAATTAATCTCCTTCATAGCATTACTAAAAGTTAATTATAAATTTAGTGGCATAAACAAAATTTGAGACTGAAACACCCGCATGTAAACAGTTTGTGATGTATTAGACAATTAGGAGACAAGTATAGGATATGTCACAATTAAGGCTTTGACTACTTTATTTCTGCTAATCTGACTTCATCTTTGATTTTAGAATATAAAGTAATTAATGTGACTAGTTATTAAAAAAAAAAAACAACAAAAAGCACCTCCTAAATTGGTAGTTTTTTTAAAAGGCATTGACATTCTACCTAAGTTTAGTCTCTGAAGATCTGAGCAACCCACAGTCATAGCCTGATAAGATAAGGAGCTTTCTAAAACATGGAAAGAAAGAAGTAATTTATGTGTTCTTACAACAATACACAAATGCCTAGAAATTCAGGGCAAAAATCTAAAATTTCCAATTAATTTCAACTATTCAATTGCTTATACCACTAAAAATGTATATAACTGCATCACATGTTTAGTAATAGAGTTAATTTTTAAGTAAAAGCATAAATAATGTTTCTGGAGAACTTGAAGGAAATGGTTGCTGGTCTAATTTGAGTTGTTAATAGTCTGTCTACTCAGAGTCTCAATTAGGTAATCAATTCCCACTTCAAATTCAATCCCATATACACTAAAGCCATACATATAAACAACCATGTCTTTTATGAACCAACATACAATAGCCTCATCTTTTTTTCTTTTTTTTTTTATATTTTCCCCTGTCATTCCCTCATCTCACCTTTCCCTTTATTTTCCTAGTTGTCACATACAGTTCTAATCTATACTTTCCCTGAGTTTTTCAGAGCTTCCTTTTCCCAACTTGTTCCCATATTTGCCATTATGTCATCACCACTGCATAGCCGTAATCACATCCTTTGCCTTACATCAACTTGTTTCCCCAGTATCCCTTTTGACATTTACCAGCACCAAGCCTCATTGCTTCTTGTCGTGGTTTAACCCCAACCTAGACAGCTTGTGCACTTACTCCCAGTGAGTGGTGCCAGGCTGGAAGCAATCGAGGCCCACGTTAGTGTGTCCCCCCCCCCCCTTCCCCGCTCCCAGAGGGATGGGGAGGAGAATCAAAAGAATGCAACTCCCACGGGCTGAGATAAGAACAGTCTAGCAACTAATGTACAATAGGAATCACCACCGCTACCACCAACGACAACAATGATAAGAGAAAATAGCAAGGGAAAGGAGTATCACCACGCGCTGAACCACCAGTCCGACCCGGCCAACCCCCTGTGCTTCCGGGGAACTCCCAGATACCCCCTGGGCATGACGTGCTGTGGTATGGAATACCTCTTTGGTCAGTTTGGGTCAGGTGTCCTGTCTCTGCTTCCCCTCCTCCCTGGCAGAGCATGAGACTCACAAAGTCCTTGGTCAAACCAAAACATCATTTTTATCAGCTTTGTTCCCAGCCTGAAAGCCAAAACACAACACTGCACCAGCTACCAAGAACGAGAAAAAATGACTGCTGCTGCTAAACCCAGGACACTTCTCTTGCTCACATCCCACTCTAGCATGTTCAGCACTTCAGTTTTATCTCCTCAAATTCCCAAACTTCATAGTTCTTTGCATGATTTTACTTATCCTTTTTTTGTTTGACTTGCTGTGTTCTATTCAGACAATGAACAGCAAAATATTATTAGTCCTTCCAAGACAGATGGCAAATACAGAATACTTACGTTAATTTTTATTCTACCTGCAAAGACTGGGTTACCTATGTTGTCCATGGATGTAGTGAAAGGTTCAAAATATCTTAAAAACTGGGGTGAGAATCCATCTCAAAACATCAGATAATGTGTTTCCTCTCTCATGGCATTCTTGATTGAGAAACTTCAATGATCTGGGTTCAGTGATGGAGAGAAATCTGAGAAACTGCTTAAGGGTAATTCTCTTTGAAGATAACTGGAGTTTTGCCATTACTAATTTCAACAGAAATTGATCAAGCTAAGGTAATCCAAAGACTGTTTCTTTTGCTGTACTGCAGAAACATGGGGAAGATTCTTAAGCATAAAGAATATTACATACCTTTTAATATAAAAGATTATTGTCATACATGCAACAATCAATGTGAATTGGATTAAAGAGTGAACAGTTTAAAAAAAGTCGCCTGTTAAATATTCTAAGATTTTTTAAATGAGAGTAAGTGTTGTTCTTAAAAAAAAAAAAAAAAGAAAAGAAGGATTTATATCTCTGGTTTCCATACTGTTTACTAACTAAGCATTTTGTAAATCAAGGAATTATTTTTGGAAGGAATTTTCTTTTCAGTTGCAACTTATCCTTCTGTAAATTTTCTCATATTTTTAAGCACTTCCTGTCTCAAGACTATAGGGAAAAATTGGGCATTTTGTTTAACTGAGACCATTTCAGACTGGAAATTTCCAGAAATGCAAGATTCCCCTTTGGCAGTGTTTAAAATTAATTCATTTCAAACTAGTTTGCAGTGGATTTTTATTAAGCTAGCACCAGTACTAATGTCAAAAGGAAAAAAAAAACACTGTAAAGCCCTTTCTCTTGACCTTTGAAATAACAGTTAACCCCATCATAAACAGGCACTTTAAATAAGACTGGAATTAAAGGATACCAGCTGTGATAAAAACGAGGAGATTGCATCTGACTTAAACTTATTTGCCATAAAATTTGCTTTGTTGCTTGTCAATCCATCTAAATGAAGATGTGTGACTGAGTTTTTATCAGACTGACTCTTTCACAGGTTCCAAACCAATGAATTTGTCAGTTAGTGATTTGCAGTGGGACTGAAGCAGCCATGGGGCCTGTAGTGTCAATGTCCTCTATTCTCTTAAATGTATAACAAGGAATTTGAAAATAGTTGAACATGCCTTTTTTTTTTACTTATTAGCTTTCACACTCACATGCAGAATTTACTTTCAGGATATGACTGTTTCAATCTTCTCATGCCTTTCAGTAAAAAAGGCTCACTTAGCTCCTGGTATGATGTTTTGCATACCAACAGCTCATCCAGTTGCTGCTTCCATGAAAGCCAGTAGCTTGACTGGAATTGTTATGAATTTCTAGGAAACAAGTATTTAATGTTTGCAAATTGTTGCTTTATGTTTAAAAATAATTATTGTAGGCATTTAATATCTGTTTTATTTTATCACAAACTGATAGTGTGGTTTGGAGATATTCAGATGTGATTTGCTCTTCGTATGACTTACGAACAGTGACAGAGACAGCATTTTCAATTCTTCATCTGCACTCTTAAAAATATTTTCACAAAAACATTCAGGCTAGCAAATGCATCTTTGGATACACACCTGCTTCCTTATTCTAAATACTAATTTACACATTTGGCATTTGCTTTATCATACTGCTGGCAACCACTGTTAAAAGACCACAATTGAAGGACACAGATCAAGGTTTAATTCTGATTATACCACTTGGCAGCTTTTCTCCTCAGCCCTTGCTGTGCCATGTATTATCTATTTAGAATGCAATTTAAAAAAAAAAAAAAGTCATCTGTTTTCTATCATATACTATTAAAAGACAAGACCAGTTGATCTTTTATCTTATTACATATCTAGATTTCACTAGAAATAGATAACAGAAAAAGTCGTATAACAAAGATATGAGAGCTGAGGTCATAATCATATGTGATTGTGTTATCTATGTGTGTGGAAGAATAAAAGAGGTTTAGATGTGAAAATAAATTCTGCATGTGAGGAAAACAATATGTAAAAGCAAAGCTGGAGAAGGACTATTCATCAGGGACTATAGCAACAGGACAAGGGGTAATGGGGTCAAACGTAGACAGGGAAAGTTCAGGTTAGATATAAGGAAGACGTTCTTTACTGTGAGGGTCATGAGGCACTGGAACAGGTTGCCCAAACAAGTGGTAAATCCTCCATCCCTGGCAGTGTTCACGACCAGCTTGGGCAGACCCTTGGGTAACATGGTCTAGAGTGAGGCAGCTTCACCCATGGCAGGGGGTTGGAATTAGATGATCTTAAGGTCCTTTCCAACCCAAACTGTTCTATAATTCTATGATTCTATGTTCAAATATTTTCAAACTTTCATGATATACATGTAAGAGAGGAAACAGATATTTTTTTTTCCCTAGTGGTTTCCCTGGTCTGAAGAAACAGTACTACCCTTTGGTCTCCAGCTATTCGTATCAGTTCCACTAGAACTGGAAAATTCAGAAGCATCAGAAAGAAGCTTGGTGAGGACTGGACTTGTGTGGTGGAATTGAGCCCAAAGACAAGTTCTGGGTTAAAAACTCACATATATGTATATATAAAAAAAAAGAAATATATATATTTTTCTGAAAAAGGTCTTCTCAATACTCTTGTACTTTTCTAAAACCTAACAGCACCTTCAAAATTGAACTGAATAATAAGAAAATAAATCAAAGATAAAATCTCATGGGTTCTGAGGACTTCCTGCACTAGAATTAAAAAAAAAGATAACAATTTTAAGAAACATTTATAACTTCTGATGCATATCTATGTATGCATGAATTGAAGAAGTAGCTGAAAGCATTCCCTGAGGACATAAGTCAATGGAGAACTGACAAGCAGTAACAACTGGGTTCAATCACCCCCAATAAGGTACTTTCCTCATATTCAAAAAACTTAGTCCTTGAAAAATCTGTAATTCAGGACAGCCAAAAGGGTCATCCAAACCAAAAAACAAGATTTCAAATATGAATCACTGAGTAATTAAAAGAGAGACTTGGAACAAAGGAAAAAAATTTAGTATCATGGAAGGACCATCAAAAGAATACAATGGTCTGAATGAATCCATAAAAATCACTTGCAGGAAGATGTTGTCAGGAGTGTTATGTTTCAGTGTATTACATGAAATGTTTTATAAGCAAGAGTGAAGGCTAATGCTGTTTCTGAAAGCTATTTTTAATGAGTCTTGAAATTTTAGTTTAGGTCAGTTTGTCATGATATTCACTAACTACAGTAAAACAGACTGAAATGAAATTTTAATTTAGTGTTCATTAATGTTTCCTATTGCTATCGTTCCTTTAACAAGCTGGTGATATATAGAGTACAATGAGGCTTAGAAAAAATGCTACTATTCTTGCATATTACCATAACTGCATTAAAGCCTACTGTTATTGGGTTTTTGTTCATTTCTTGGGTTACTGAAATTGTAAATTGACAGAAAATTTTCTTGAAGATAAACCAGGCTCAAAATTACATACAGTTGTCTGATAATACAACATTTTTTGTGGCTTATGATAATTAAACAAAATCATTAACTATGAACGTAATCATCTCACTTCACTTTCCTCTGACTGTGATTCAAATTAAGATGGTTGTTTTATTTGCTTTTTAAGTCCATATCAAGTTAAGGTGTCCAAAAAAAGGAAAACTGATCCTATTAAAATACCAAACCAAAACAAAATCCTATATCAGAACACCCTGTATTCTTACTGATAGGCAAGGTATAAACTAGTGAGACCATATGGTAAATTTGAATGAAGTATTTCAATAAAAAAACGTTTAGCAGAAATAACAATTTGAAGTTAGCAATTAAGAGCATTTATTAAGTACAGTTAACAGTATTACAGGAAATACAGTGAATTTCAACAATCCAAAAACCATAGGAGCAAAAAAAAAATGAAATTCTTTTTTATTCTTTTTCTTCCTTGACTCAGTATATCAGACATTAAGAGTCTGTAAAAGATGATACATTATGAGGCATTAAAAGGGTAGTTAAGCCAGTTAGGGGAGATTAGGAAGTAAACAGACTAACACATTGCCATTGATTTTTTTCTTCTCTTTTTTTTTTTTTAGTTAATCTCAACAGCTGATAATGTGGGAAAACACTGAAGGCTCAGTTCAGTTACCCATTAGATGCCTGAGCATACCTGGAATAGTCATAGAATCATAGAATCATAGAATCATAGAATCATAGAATCATAGAATCATAGAATAGTTAGGGTTGGAAAGGACCTTAAGATCATCAAGTTCCAACCCCCCTGCCATGGGCAGGGACACCTCCTTCTAAACCGTATCACCCAAGGCCTCGTCCAACGTGGCCTTGAACACATAAGGGTCTTGAAGATAAGTAGGTCTGTATGGAGCTAGAGCTTTTCCACAGAGGCAGCTGGAAGCCAGGACAGATGGATAGGGCATGGCAGAGAAGATTTTGTTTAGGCAACTGACTCAGTCTCATATTTCTGTTCCACTCTGATAATAAAGTTACTCTGACAGGTTCTAGTATAAAACTTCAGATGGACCTATGGTTTACAGATTACCTGTCATGAACCCAACTCCATTTTGTCACTGTTTTATTCTGAAAATGTGTCAGGAAAACAATTTTAGGAAATCTTGTTCTGGACACAAGTGAATCAATGATTTATCATCAAAAGTGGAAAAATTTTCTGACTTACTGAAAGAATCAGACAGTCTGAAACAAAGTAAGCTGGAAATACGGTGTTACTTATAGATCATATTTGGATGAAGTTGAACATTTTTTCTTCTTGCTGTTCAGCAACGCAAAATATGGTTAAAAGCCGGAGTACAAACAAAAGACAAGGTAAAGGATCCCAATGTTGAAGCCTACCTTGACTGAAACATCTTTTTTATTTTGCATATTTGGGGACTTGATTAATCTGAGTTTTTGTTCAAATGGACTCCAGCACTAAGTAGAAACCTATTTCCTTTATCCTTACCCATCCTTGCTCACTCATTTGCTACAGTTCGTTCTGAAAAGCAAAATCTGCAAATGAACTGTGTTGGTATTGTCTTGGGTTCAGCAGTAGCAGTCATTTTTCTTCTTCTTAGTAGGTGGTGCAATGGTGTGTTTTTTTACTTTAGTCTGAGAGCAATGCTGATTACATCGACATTTTTAGTTTTTGCTAAGTAACGTTTGCTCTGATCAAGGACTTTTCAGTCTCATGCTCTGCCAGTGAGGAGGGGTAGAAGAACCCAGGAGGAAGCAGAGACAGGACACCTGACCCAAACTAGCCAAAGGGGTATTCCATAACACAGCACATCATGCCCAGTATATAAACTGCAGGGGGTTATGTGGAAGGCTCAGATCACTACTTGGGCTGGGTTTGTTATCAGTCGGCGGGTGATGAGCAATTTTATTGTGCATCACTTGTGTTGGTTTCTTTTCTTTTTTCGCTTTTTCGTTTTATATTCTCTCCTCTTGTTATTTTCCTTATCATTATTATTATTGGTGGTAGCAGTACTAGTTTTGCATTATACCTTAATTATTGGACTGTTCTTATCTCAACACATGGGGTTTACATTCTTTTAATTCTTCTCCCTGTCCCACTGGGATCCAGGGAGGATGAAAGAGGAAAGTGAGTGAGCAGCTCTGTGGTTCTGAGTTACCAGCTTGGCTTAAACCATGACAGATATATACATGTTTAAACTGAGACTTATGTTGAGCAAATACTAATACATTTACAAAAATATTATTTTTTTTAAATTAAGAATCTCTGGCAAGTTCTGTTGCAGAGTTCCTAAAATACAACACCAAATAGATTAAAAGGTAGGCAAATCTGCTTGTGAAATTAAAATAAACAATGAAAAGTCCTAATACAGAACTGGTTGCAGAGAAAATGAGAAAGAACAAATGCTGTCAATTCTAGGACCCTTTTTAATGTATTATAGCAATGTTCAGATTATAACTTGACCTCAAAGATGCAGTTGTGAGTAGTTTAAATGTTTAATTCATCATTCATTAAGATTAATTCTTCTTTCATTCACTGCCACTCTTTTGGTTTTTTTTAAATTTTTTTAGTAGAAGCTTTGTTGCGGAGTCAGTTTTTTTGGTTGGTTGGTTGGTGTTTTTAATGGAAGCCTGGGGAAAATCTGCATTGGCAATATTCTGTTCACTTTCCCAGGAAATTCTGCTTTCCGTCACAGACTCATGTGAAAAGAAAATGAGAATTTTTAGTAAGTTTTTGTCCCACAGTAACTTCATCAGTTATAATCACTGAATATCTGTCATTAGTATGATTTCCATTTCATATTTTATCAGTTTCTAAATATAATTCAGAAAAAAAATGTCCTAGACACTAATTCTTAGGTTAGTGACCACTTTAAAATAACATGATGTGGTTGCTATTAAAATGTAATTCAGCCTTTCAGTAGACTGCTTGTGCCTGACAACTAATTTTTTTTGTTGCTCCCTTGGGTAGTTGCTAGAAACAGTCCCCAGTGTAGATCCAGACTGACTGAAGCACAGAAAGGCAAAGCTGAAAAATGAGCAATGGGAAAAGCTTGCTGACAAAGTTGAATGCAGAGCTAGTAATGATATTGATGACATTACTAATTACTTAGCAGGCAGAATTCAAAATGAGAATTCATTTGTCATCATGATATCATCAATCAGCTTTCTATTGCCTTGGGTAATAGGTTTGTGCTTGCTTGGTGCAGTATAAACTTTGCTATAGAACTCATTTTGGTTTGCACATCCGTACGAAAGTCACACTCATCCCTGATGCAAAAGAAAGCATATTCAAATCTGGTACTTAAAAACATTCAGATAGATTTCTAGACAGATATTTTAATAAAAAAAATTACTGTAAATTCCTCTAATCTGGGGATGCAGGCTCAGAAGTCATAGTTACTGAGTGCTTCAGTAGAGACAATCTCTTTGGCGTTGAATTAAGAAAATCTGTCTTTTCAAACAAAATCCAGTATTTCTAATCCTTCATCCTGTGAACTGGTATCATAGTCTCAAGAGCCTGGAAGCTTTACTATCTTTTCCAAGCAGCTGAGATTCGTGGCTGAGTCACCCTATAAGAGAGGGAACTGGACAGACTTCACCAGCAGTGCACTCCAAGATTTTCCTCTCTCCTGTCCAACTTGGAATTTCCATCTTTTTCATCTCTTTTTTTCACTCTTGAATTCCTGTCTTGGCTTTACCAGGGCCACTTTTCATTTTTGTGCGCATACTCTGTTAGTGCTTTACTCTGAAGTAAGTAAAGAGAGTACCTGCTCAGTCATGAGGGAACTGAGGATTGTCCCCTAGGAAGTCACCAGAGTTATCAATGACCCTACCAGTCCTGTGTCATGGCAGAGGATTGACCTGAGAGTCACCAAGGGTGCTGAACAAAAATGTTGTCACCACAGGGGTCTGCTAGCCAACTGTAGTCAGCAAAGGAACTATGTGATTGGACTAGATGATCTTTTGAGGTCCTTTCCAATCTCTAGCATACTGTGATACTGTGTTACTGACCTGAATTAGCATGTACATTGTCTTTTAATATGGTTTCAGTACTAAAGTCTTAGTAATATGTACAGCTTGGAAGTATCCTAGAACTCATTAAACAACCTAATGGATCATCTGACAGTTGGAAAGGTTTTCTGTGTGAGCGAATGTTAAACCAAATGTGTTAATTTGAGGGTATCATATTATGCCATCTCATTTGTACTGTTTTCTATCATTTTGATTAATGTCTAGATTGTGACTAATACACAGAAGGAATGAGGGATAATATGCATAAAACTACAGTCTGTGGAGTTTTTACCCTCATTCTAGTTTGTTCATCTACCCAAAGAAAACATATAATAATAGAGAAGGAAAAAAGTGTTACTACTATTTTCAGTCTTATAAAATTAATAAATTACAAATTCATTTATTGATTTTCTCTATATATCATCTCTTCTACAAGATGGGAATCCAGTAGGTTTTATTTAGTTAAATATCAAAATCACACGAAAGAAAAAGCAATTTATATACTTTTTAATCAAAGCAGAATAAATCTTTAGAAACGGTTTTAGCATCTAGAAACATTCCCTTATTGAGCAGTTCAGGGGAATTCAGGTGTTCCACTTCAATGAGTTTATAATTGTGTCTTGGTCTACATGAAGGCCATTCATTTCTCCAGGACCCTTTGGAATACATATGTAGCTTGTCAGAAAATCTCTGCTGAACTGAATTTCATTTGCTTTATCTACATTGTTCTTCATTGTGACATTTCACGGAAGCTGAAGAATTTTACTTTCTTCTGTTTACAAATATTGGACAGATAAATAGAAACAAAAGTAAATATTGCTATAATTAAATATTTTTTTTTTAAATAATAGTTACTAAGTAGGTAATCCCCAGGATAATTTTACATATATTAGGCTGTATTACACAGAGAATTCTTAAAGCAGATCACACTTCCATGATCTTCAATTCTTGTGAACATGGAAGAGCCTTAGGTGGATTTTATCTTTTTCTTCAACAGATTGACTCCTTAAAATAATTGCCCTGAGTAGAGTTCAGTGTATATTACTGTATCTCTTCTGAAAATCTGAACTCAGGAAGCTCTTACAGAGGAAAACAGAAGACAGCATCCTAAATCTCACCATAATTATACACGGAAATATTTTTCATAAGATTCTCCCAGAGGAAAAAGGGACTTCTTTAAATTGGCAAACGTATGATTGTAAATCTAAACTGCAGTTCTAGACAATTGCACTTGAGGGTGTTTGAATATTGCATTATCTGCACATTGCCGTGCTCCATGTACCATCAGAGAACAGATATACAAATTTTGACACACTACACCTGACTCTCCTGTACGTCTGTTTCTAGCCACAACCATGATAAACTCTTTCTGGGGACAGTAAAAGACCTCCATAATAGGTGCAAGCCAACATTCTTGTGAGGTATGACAGCTATAAATATAGACATATTTTTCTGAATGAATGGATGGTGTTTTCACTTCTTGTATGCTGGGGTGTGTCAATTTCATTGGACGCTGGTTTACATTTGTCATTGAGCCAATACGCGCAGTCAGCTTAATCTGATAATTAGTTTTCAGATAGAAATGCAGTTTGGCAAATTGCTTTGAATTATTTTTTTTTCAACTTGTTATTTCATCTTCTGAAAAGTCCTTTACACAAAAGTAGTCAAAACAACCTTTGTTTTTTGTAATGGAAGATTTACAGCAAGAAAAAATTTATCCTCTGTAGCTCATGCTGCCAGCATTGTCAGAGGCCCCTGTTGACTAAAGTCTACTAGGTAACAAAAACGAAGCAGAAAGGGAGCAATTCTATGGCCTCTTTTTTATTTATTTTCTTTTTAATCTATCAGCAATTTTCAGTCATGGCACTGTGCAGGGGATAGCTTATTACTGCTAAATTTGTTCCTATTGCTGTTAACAGAGGTGACTGACTGCTCTTTAACAGTACTCATTTGCTTTTCTCCCTGTCCTTACTATCTGTTCTTTTGTGTTTTGCTGAACACAAGGACTGGTACTCTGAAAGAGCTGTTGATCAATCTAATGACATTTAATGAGATAAATAGGTGGCATGGAAAACAGAAGAAGGAGAGGCCTTTGATGTTTTCAAGTTATCAGACTTGATGATAATGGAAATTTCTTATTAATATATGTAGGAAGGTTGCCTTGGCCTCTTCAGTTTCTAATACTGTCAGCTATTCAAAGCTGTTAACCTCAAATTAATCAAAATATATATTATGCCAATTGACTTCCACTATTTCAGGATCAGAGAATCTTATCATGCTGTCATTATCTTAAGTACATGGGTTTGGTTTACATAATGTGCAGTAATTATAGTGGTATCCATTAAAACATATCTTTTCAAATTATTTTAGCCATAGGTAAAGAGGAAGGGCTTTTTTAAAATATATATTCCAATCAATCTTTCTATAATAGAAGACTTTTCGAGTTTGAAAGCTTATTCATTCTCTGTACATTTTTTCAAGGAAAATATGCAATAGCTGTTAATGGAATACTGTAATTTATTTCAACAGTATTCATACCTGGAAAGCAGGAGTATTTAGAAATTAAAGTCAGTATTAAAAAAAAAAAAAGAAAAATGAAAGTGTGGTGCTAAGGAATTTTTGATGGATCCTCTCAATAAATTCTTAATTATTAGGTGCCATCTAATGGTAATGTGTTTTGTTTTTTCTTTTCTATATTACAGATATTTGTGTGTGCCCCTCTTTGAAAATAATCTTTAAGGCTTTTTTTTTTTTATTTCCTATCATGTTTTAATGATACCTCCTTCTTTTTCCCTTTTCTTCGCATTCAAAGCATTCTAGCTTACCAAATATTTCTTATTCACTATGAAAAGTGAATAAGCTGCCTTCCAGTATCTGAAGGGGGGCTATAGGGATGCTGGGGGGGGGGCTCTTCATTAGGGACTATAGTGATAGGACAAGGGGTAATGGGTTCAAACTTAAACAGGGGAAGTTTAGATTGGATATAAGGGGAAAGTTCTTTACTGAAAAGCTGTTGAGGCACTGGAATGGGTTACCCAGGGAAGTTATGAATTCTCCATCCCTGGTGGTGTCCAAGGCCAGGTTGGACAGAGCCTTGGGTAACATGATTTAGTTGGAGATATCCCTGCCCATGACAGGGTTGCTGTAACTAATGATTTTAAGGTCCTTTCCAACCCTAACTATTCTATGAAAACAGCAATTTACATCTCCAACAGAATCATGAGTACAGCCGTTTTTACCCATTGGTTTGCTTTTCAAAGAAGCGTCTCTGAGCATCTATATTGCTTCTCAGGTTTGGGATGATTCTTCTGCAAAAGTATCTCATTGCACTATTCTTCAATTACGGCTGCAATTACAGTGCAATTATCTTCTATGATTTCCATGAAAAATCTGACAGAAGGTTGGCTGACAATCTGTTCTTGCCATTTCCTGTCAGGGACCATCTTTTTGTTTAGCGCTTTTGCACAGCCAGCATAATGCAGTCTTTATTTTCTTAAGCGTTACACTATTACTGCAACAGTAATGCAGGGTAACAGAATGACTGTATTATCAAAACAAAAAAAAAAAAGGGGGGAGGAGGAAGGGAATAAAAACTGGATACAACTTGTCGCTAACACGAAAAGCAAAGTAGTATGAAAAAAATTTTTGCTTCTGGAGTTTTATTTTATTCTCAACCATTTTGACTGCAGATTCAGAGGTTGTACCATGGTGGTATGTATTCACAAGTAAATTATATTTGTAATACTAAATGTTCTCTGCACACTATGCTCGCCTGTAAAGTAGTATGGCGTGATACTGCTCTTTTGACTGCATTGAACTGAACTACATTGTAGTGTCCAGAAAATAAATATATCAATTCAAGTGTTCAAATTAGTAATATTAGTAGAAATTAAGGTGACGCATTGAATATTTTTCATAATGTACAACACTCAACCTATGTGTTATATTTCCTCATATTTTTCCAATGTTACACCTAAATACATAAACAGAAGACATTTTTTACCTGCTTCAATGGTGTTCTTTGCAAAAAATAATTAAAAAAAAACAACAAACCCACAACCCAAAACTTAGCTACTCTTCTGAGTTTCACAGAATGTTCTCACAGTTCCTTTACCTTAATGGTGAGTGTGGGGCTTCAGGAACTCTTTCCTAGAAATTAGGGGGAAACCCTAACAGTTGTGGAACTTCCCTACTGCTCTGTTCCATGCCAAGAGTAACCTACCTCATGTTCACCACAAAAAAATAACATATTTAAGAAATTAGCTAGCTTCCAAGCCAGGGGAGCAGCACCTTGATAGTTCTTCAATATTCTTTCTGTTGCATGGGCCAATGAAAAACTGGAAGCAGGTGTTTGTTTTCTTTTTTAATATCACTCTTGCCTTGGAAATTAAATATTTGTATTTTGCCAAATTCTCTGAAAATCATTCAATACTAAACAAATATCAAGATTAAATCATGCATAAGAATATAGTCATTAATAAAACAGTTGCTAGGTTTTGTGAAAGCTTTAAGGAAATAAAACAAAGCCGAGTTTAGAACCACCGGTACATAAGTCCAGTCCACAATTTCTAATCTGGTTTAAAGTGGCAGGTTGCTGACACAAGCATATACATATCTGGAATCCAATCCACAGGTCAGACTGTGATCCTGTGATTTTGTTTGGATCAAATCAGTACTTGACATCAGGTTGATCGATGACTATCCTTTAAGTAGCCATTTTCTGAGAACTTTTAGACACAAACCAGCCGAATTCTGCTTATTAGCACAATATGTTGTTAGTACTTTTCAGTCTCTCCTTTCTAAAAGAATTTATATCATTGTGCATCTCTAAACACACTCATACTGTATCTAGGGGTGGTGTTTAGTAAAAAAGTTCAGAAATAAATAAAACTCCCTATTATTAAATTAGCCAGTACTACTTACATAGTATGTCAATTAACTGGTTTACCAATTCAATCCATTGACCAATCAAATAAACTGTCTATTCTGTGATAATGTAGTGGCCAGGATGCTGCTTACAAGTTTTCCCGGTCCATTAAGTTTTACCCAGTAGAACGGAGTTTTCTTTATATATTTTGTTCTTATGATAATTAAATATATCTTTAGAGAATAAAAGCCCCTTTCTATTCTTAAAAAGCCTATATTTATGAAAAAGATACAGGAAAAGCTACCTCAAAGTTTTAGCAAATGTTTCACTGTACCTGTAAGGCCCCTGCTCAGGGACAGAGGGACCTTGGATAACCCCCTTAGAAACCAGTCTGCATCAGAAGTTCCCATTGTAACAACCTCTGTGTTTGCCAGTTACTGTCATTCACAAACAATATCCACTAGTCACATTTATGTTTTTATTTATTTATTTTCAAAGACTAAAGAAGAAAACCATTATCTCAGGACTTCATTCTAAATATTGACTTCCTTAATGTTGACAGCACTGATATTTATAGAATATTAAGAGCTACAAATGAGCACTGGGATATGTTGAAGCAGAGTTGAGGATGTTGCTGTATGATTCGTAGCAGCTCTAGAGGGAAATATTTCATTATTAAATCTGCAGCTCTTTGAAAAATCTCAGCATGTGTATTTTAAAACTTGTCTTCTAATATTCCAAACTCATTTTGATGGAGTCACATATGCCCAAAAAAGATTTTTCTAGTTGTTCCCAGAGCTCTTCATGGGAGCAATCCACTTCCCATTAGGTCTAACAGTGTGTGCCTGTGCTGCAGTTCTACATTGGTTTCTCTTTCATTTAGATACATTCCTTTCTCTGTAGGCATTAGGTCATTCTGGCATCCTTACATAGCCCTTGCGATTCTTTACCAGTCTCACCTATGATAAGTATGTGATATTGTGGTGTAATATCTTCTTTTATATGTGAGATAGGGCAAAGAGGGCAATAAAGAGTGCAAAGTGACATCTTTTCTTGTCCTGTTCTCTGCCTTTGTTTCAAAGGGAATGTGAATCACTTTCTCACACAGAGAATACAAGAAACATTGATTATTTCAATAGCTCAGCCTGTTATTAAGAATATATACCTACAATAATCTGAACTCCAGAGTATCATAAGTTTTTCCCATTCTTGAATTTTAAAATATGCTACACTACATAGATAGTAGGAAGTCACTGTGCTTCAATCATTGTTAAAAAGGTACTTAACTAGACAACCAATTTAAACTCAAGACACTAATTAAAGATTTTTAATTTAGTTCATTCAGCCAAAAATACACTTCTAAATAGTCAATGTTTTCAGCCCATGAGCAAATTATAAACAACCTCAGAACAGCTCATAGGTATGTTTCCCAAAGCATGCTCATTTTATCACTCCCTAAGTGCAATGCTACCTTCTCCATACATTTTCAAAAGAGCCTCTTCCATCCTTGCCGGTTTCAATCCTCTTCAGTTCATGGACCTGAAACTGTTCCCAATCTAAATTCAGACCCTTGATTAGCAAATTGAAACCTGATGACAAGCTTGGGTTTCATCATTATCGGTAGTCTGCTACCATGCTACTAGGACATTAACCAGGCCAGTAACTTTTCCCTGGTATTGCACCTCAGTCGTCATAGAACTATAGAATCATAGCATAGTTAGGGTTGGAAAGGACCTTAAGATCATCAAGTTCCAACCCCCCTGCCATGGGCAGGGACACCTCACACTAAACCATACCACCCAAGGCTTTGTTCAACCTGGCCTTGAACACACCAGGGATGGAGCATTCACAACTTCCCTGGGCAACCCATTCCAGTGCCTCACCACCCTTACAGTAAAGAACTTCTTCCTTATATCCAATCTAAACTTCCCCAGGTTAAGTCTGAACACATTACCCCTTGTCCTGTTACTACAGTCCCTAATGAAGAGTCCATCCCCAGCATCCCTATAGGCCCCCTTCAGATACTGGAAGGATGCTATGAGGTCTCCACGCAGCCTTCTCTTCTCCAGGCTGAACAGCCCCAACTTTCTCAGCCTATCTTCATATGGGAGGTGCTCCAGTCCCCTGATCATCCTTGCGGCCATCTTCTGTACTTGTTCTAACACTTCCATGTCCTTTTTATGTTGAGGACACCAGAACTGCACACAATACTCCAAGTGAGGACTCGGGAGAGCAGAGTAGAGGGGCAGGATCACCTCCTTCGACCTGCTGGTCACGTTCCTTTTGATGCAGCCCAGGATAGAGTTGGCTTCCTGGGCTGTGAGCGCACCCTGCCGGCTCATGTTCATTTTCTCATCGACCAACACCCCCAAGTCCTTCTCTGCAGGGCTGCTCTGAATCACTTCTTTGCCCAACCTGTAGCTGTGCCTCAATCAAGACTGAGTATTTTCTATTTGTGCCAGCTAGTGCTTTCCCAACAACCCCCCAGGCAGGATTTAGGAGCCAAAACTTCCTAGGAAGAATCCCGAGCAAGCAGTTTGCATGTTGTATCCTTGTTCTCCAGATTAAGAAAATTTATTAGTACAGACACATGCTGTTCTGTGCAGTTGGCCTCAATGCTTAGAAATGTCCCCATCATATTTAATCTACTTGCAAATGTTGAAAATTTAAAGGTCTTATATTACAAAAATTTATTGTGGCATAGGAAGCTTGTTAGCTTATTTTTCCTTTTTTTTCCTGCTCTTGTTTGTATGAGAAAAAGGGTTTAGCTGTTTAACTCTTTGATTTCTTATTGTGGTAATCTTGATTTCCATTTTCATCTCATTCTCATTACAGTGAATTCAAACCTTGAAAATAATGGTCTATTCAGACTTATGCCTAATTTGACATTATTACATCTTACTATGAGGAAATATGAGACTCCTCGAGGCACACAATAAATAAATTTTTCTTGAAAGTATGAATTGATACCTTAAAATATCAGGTCTCCAGCTTCAGAAACAGTTACGAATTATTTGCACATTATTTCACAATCAAAAATCAATAAGCCTTTAGACAAACCTGAATGCATTTTCCTTGGGCTGCATATAAAAATTTTTCCCCTTGTTATGCAGAAGCAACTACCAGGAATGCTTCAAACTGTGTTGTTCTAGTTAAAATAACATTTCTAAGCCTTTCTAGAGCAGCAATTACAGTCATAGCAAGAGCAGAACAAATGCTCTTTTTTTGTACTCTTCTTTCAAAAGTAAAAATTGGAAAATACTTTTCAACTTCATATTTGATATCTTAATCTTCCCTGTATGTGAAGCAGGACTCACTTCACCCATAAGCTAAATTAACAATAGTCCATACCTGATAAAAGAATAGGTAAAGTTCCCGACTCTCTTGTGACGTTTTTTTAATATGTATAGAGCAGACATACTGCATAAAGCCTACTGAAGTAGTCAAGATATCTGTTTAAATTTCAAAACTCTAATACAAGAATCTGTGCTGTTATAAGTAACACCTTTGTTTTGTTCTCTTACTAAGAGAGCAATAACTCTAGGTTCTCTTGATTTATTTGGAAGGTTACTTGTGCCTTTTTCGAAGTTATTTCTGAACATCTTTAGTGTCTAGTTAAATCTAGGATGCATGAAAAGAAATGTTAACTAGTAAAGCTTGCATATAGATAAGTGAAAGAGACATAGGGCAAGAACAAAGCTATGTGTAAGCCAGATACATTTAATTTATCTGCTGGATGATGCTTTCATTGTATTAAAATACATTTCTATGCATTTCTAACATAGTGCTAGGAGAGCTCTCTTTTTCTATGGAATTACTGGTGACACAATACTCAGGAATAAACTTGTTCAACTAAGAACTACCGATTTAAATTATTCAGGGTAAATAGTAATGTCTTACAATTCTACCACAACATAATATTTTTGCAATTAAAAACTCTTCATAATTACTGTCACGTTTCTGGATGTAAGAATAAATTAACCAAGATTTTTTCAGCATAATAGAACAACTTGCCCTTAAAAAATTGGCAATGTTACAGGATAAAGGAATACTTTTGTCCCCTCATATAAAATATTTCTGAAATAGAATTTCTTGTAAAGAAGGTTAGATATTTCCCCCTCATATAGCCAACTTTTCAATTAGATTTTTGTTTATATGACCACTATCTATGTGTCAATGTTAAATTTCCTGTTCTTTGGGAAAGTGAGCATAACTTTGAGGCTTGGATTATTCCACAGAAGCACTCTCTGTCTCTCTTGTGCCTCCATTTCACTTCAGCATCTCTGAGCAGGTAGTCCAGTTTCCAGCCTGTGCTGTACATAACTTCTACACTATGGACTACAAATTTCTACAGAGGAATATGATTTTGATGTGGTTCACAGATTATACCATTCTTAAAACACTCCATTTCTCCTCAGTTAAATCACTAATTTAGAGTAGAAGAAAAGCAGATTTACAAGAGATATGCTTTGGTCTTGCTCCCTCATGTCTAGATTGATTGCATTGCTTATCTAATATGTGGTCCTTTATGTATTACTACTGAGTTTGTTTTCATTTTAGAGATAATTTCATTTTACATAACCTCATGAACTTAATTCAAAAGTTACAGTGTAATTCTCAAAGAAAAGAAGAGAAGAAAGAAACAAGGCAAACAGATGAAGAACATGCTGTTTCAGTGTGAAAGTCACTATGAAATGCAAAGGTTTTGCATTTCTTGCATAGGAAAGTTTGTTATCAGAACATGACAAGTTATTATGTTAGCATAAAATATTGAGAGCGTTAATTACTGCTAAAAAAGCATTCCACGATGAAGTTTCAGTGCACTGACAGTTCCTCTACTGAGAGAATTAAAAAAAAAAAAAAAAGCGAAAGGAACTAAACCCAAACCTATAATGAAAAAAAAAGGACAAAAATTAAAAAAACAAAAACAAAACAAAAAAAAAACACAAAAAAGAAAAAGGGTGTAGAGAAGTAAAAGAAGGAAAGAGAAAGAAAAAGGAAGAGGAAGAGAAAGCGAAAGAGAGAAAGAGAAGAGAAGGATGAAAGAGATAGAGAAAAAAGAGAGAGAAGAGAGGAGAGAAAGAAAGAGCAAGAGCAAGAGAAAGAGAAATAGAAAGAAAGAGAAGGGAAATGTTTTGTCTGATCAACCATAGACACTGGTACAATAGGATATTTCTGATTGATGATATCTGTAAAAGAGCTGTTTGAACCACCCTTCTTACATTTATGTTCCATTATCTATAAGGTATTTCTGGTCTATTCAGCAATTCTTTTTTTAAAGCATCCTGTGAAATATAATTAAGGTACCATATCTCATCTTGGCCTAGCTCTGGCATTTCTACTAAATGGAGAAATAAAACATCAAATATATCTCCACAACCATCTCAAACAGGTTGCTGTGGTCTGCGTTCTAGCTAACAGCTGTGAAGAGAGGTACAAGAAGGAGCTTCCCACATGCCTTCAATCAGTCTGATTGAATGACCAGAAAGACAAAAGTGCCTTATTAGTTAATTGAGGTCATGCTTTCCTGAACTTCGCAGTACAGGGAACTTTCCATTACTGTTTCAGAGATACAAGAATGAGAATCTCACTGCATCCATTTTTCCATCCCCATACTGCAGCACCACAACCCAGCCATTAAATAGGCAGCAAGTTGCAAGTGTCCTGGAGGTTCTGAACTGTAGAACCCTCTTCAAGACTCCAAACAGACTTTTTGCAGGACTGCCACCGTGCTCCAGATACAAATACTTTTCTCTAATTGACAGCAAAAAAACCACACCTCTAATCAAATTTTATGTTTTTATTGCTTTTTTTCATTTCCAAGTACTGAGAAAATAGATCCTGATGCTATCTATTCACAGTCATATCTGGAATATGAATTTCAATAAGAATATGCAAGAGATAATAATGAATATGAACAGCCAGACAACCAGACAGGCCTAAGGTAGGCAAAATTTTCCCGTGAAGAGAGACTGAAAGAGTTGGGGTTGTTCAGCTTGGAAAAGAGAAGGTTCTGGGGTGACCTTACTGCCACCTTTCAGTACTTAAAGAGGGCTTATAAGATGGGGACAAACTTCTAGCAGAGTCTGTAGCAATAGGTCAAGGAGTAATGGTTTTAAACTAAAAGAGGATAGATTTAGACTAGATATAAGGAAGATACTTTTGATGACATGGGTGGTGAAGCACTGGAACAGGTTGCACTCAGGCAGTAGATGCCACATCCCTGGAAACATCATGGTCAGGTTGAACATGGCTCTGAGCGACCTGGTGCAGTTAAAGATGTCCCTGCCCATTGCAGGGGGGTTGGACTGAAAGCAGTGGGAGAAATACTGCAGTCTATCCCATGTTGGCTATGTTCTTTCATTTTACCTAACACATACATCTGACCCTGGTATTGTTACTTTTTTAGCTTTGTATTTTTGGGGATCCTTTTTTTTTTTTTTTTTTTTTTGAATGAGCATTTAGTGTCAAAGAAAAGCAAGTGTCCCTTCTCGCTATACACAAAAGCAATAGCTCTTGTCAGTACTAGGTCATTTCCAAACTCACTTTTTTCTCCTGCTGTTGATGCTAAATAAGTGCAAGGACTATGAGATGGATTTGTGATATTGCCGCTAGCAATTGCAACCAAACCCTCCTGGGTGCAAACTTATGGCAGCATCCCCTGGCCTTCCTGAGTAAATGCATTTGCAAATGTTTTCACCTTGACCAAACATGTCAGACTCATAACCTCAATCTGTTTCTTGCTGGTGGAGTGCAGTAGCTAGCTACCAGGAGTGGGAATTTTCTCCCTTGTCTCCAATTGTCTCCAATTACAGACCTTTCATGTTTTACTCTCACATCTGCCAATTCACTTGAATCACAGGCCAGGTATGACCACAGAACTAGGGCAAAATCCTAGGACCATTGTATCTAAGGAAGTTTCTTACATTGTTAAAAAAAAAAAAAATGCAGGCAAAGTGAAAAGTGAACTTGCAAACTGTGTATTTTTTTTACTGTATAGATTTTAATTAGCAGAGCAGAAAGGGAAAGAGCAACTCAAGGATGGAAGCTCAAGACAAGTGTGTGGTAAATAGATAAAAGATAAAATTGGTACCAGTGACAAATCTTGTAATGAATTACTGTATTTAATTCCAGTACTAGCTGTTTTCATTTATGTATATGATTTATCCCTAAAGTACAGAAAGATTTTATTCAATATTAAATCTAAAAAGGTATCAATTGAAAATTAAAAGGTCCCTGCTCACAAAAAACTTCAGCAAATAAATCCAGTTCATTATGACAAAATTTATAAGCAGCATTAACTTTAACTTTAGAGGATGTAGAAAATAAAAGTACAGAAGATAGACGTGAAGGGGGAAAAAATCTCAAACAAGAAAGGGCTACCAAACAGAACCAAGTAGTAATTTATCTAGGCTGTTTCTCAGTTCAGTCAAGGATGATTTTGACTAGAAAACAAAACTAAGATCATGTCCTATCTCAGTTACACACTTTTTTTTTTTTATTTTCTCCCAAAGAAGTAATAAAAGGTAAGAAAGTTTAAATATTAACATTTTATGTAATGTATAAATATTCAAGTTGAGAAGGCTAAAGGGTGAAAGGAACACGCTTATTACATCTTACTACAATGTTACTCAAAAAAAAAGCAAGAAAACTAATAAATTGAGCATACTGCAGGGTTTTCCCAGATACTTATGCAACAAGACACACACCCTCTCAGTCTTCAGATGGTCTAAATTTAAGAAAAAGCCAAGAGATTATGATGGCCAAGAGCCCCTTTTTGTGTGTGTCTCAAAACAACTCTGACCTCAAGGGCCACAGTGGAGGCACTGACCACAGAGATCACAAGGACTCCAAGGACCACAACTGAAAGTATCACTTGCGATCCTTGTGTTCAGTGTCCGCTGTGGTACATGGTGAAGGGGTGCTCACCACACGCTGAAGGACGGTGTTGCCTGTCTCTAGGGCCAGGCGCTCTTGCAACCTTCCCGCAGGTCAGACCCATCTGCAGGGGATCTGCTGAGCCCCAGACCCGGTTCACGCTGTGCCCTGACGGGCGCCACAGGGTCTGTCGCTGTCTCCGGCGGCAAGCCTATTTCTGGCTTTTTTTTTTTCTTTCTCCTTTTCTTCTTCTACTTTGTGTCTTTTACAAGAATAAGAACCTGCCAAGACTTCTGTTCCTTCTGCCACAGTTTTAGGGAAGTTTACAGTAAATTTGTTTGTCCGTTTTCAGCCTCTGAGAGCATGTGGTTCTGCCCACGAGCTGCACCGTGTGGTAACAGATCAGGTCCCCCAACCACTGCTGGGCAGGAAGGGTGGAGCTGGGTTAGTGTGATTCTGAACCATATTTCAAAACTCTGCGGCTACGGTATATATTTCTCTCAAACCCAGTACAGTCATGACTTAAGAACTCAGCAGTTTGCTGAATGGAGGTCATTGTATACTCCTTTTGTATGAGGGAGGATGTATTACAAAACAGTGAATTCAGTGTTCTGCTGGGGCTGTAGGAAGGCTGGAAGCCAACTTGCACTGACTTTCAGGGTAATCTGGGCATGCAACTCCCAGAGAGGTTTGTGAAATATCATCCTTAATTGACATTGAAAAAACCTTACATTATTCTGCGTTAAAATCATGGTTATTTCATATGTTTGTCATAGAAAATTATTGAAATTACACAGTGATGCATGTTAATTTTTCCATATCACCACCCAATAAATTCTGCAATTAACCCATATCATCGCTCTAATATCATGCACTTTGGGGAAATATTTTCAATTAGAAATTCAGCAGTAGGAGCAGAGAATTGGACAGGATGCCTAAAATTGAATTTACTTTGGCCGTTTTCCCTTAAGGTTAAAATAGAGCTTTGAAAAATAACATTTTTTTATATATATCTTTTCTTATGGGCTTTTTCTTTCCTTCCAATAGAATTAAAGAATGATATAAAGTCAGAAAGCGCAGGAGTAAAAGTCAAGGAAGGTTTGTGCACTTATTGAAAGGAGAGATTTCATTTAGAATGCCCATAAAGTAGTGGTAACTGTTCTAACAATCATCAAAAAATGAATACAGGCTTTTTCTGTCCCATTTAATTCTTGGCTAGGACCTCAAAGTGAGTAATTTTCACTAAAAATTAGAAAAAAAACCCCAACAAAACAACACCAAACAAGCCCAGAAAATAATGACAATTGCCAAATATTATTTAATCTTTAAAAAAAAGTATGTTTTCCATTTGTAAATAAACACAATGAAATACAGGGTGCTTATCACAACTAGGCCATCTACTGAGCTCTCTCTATTGAGACAGAAATGGTATATATTTTCTATCCTAAAGAGGTCAGGAAGTAAGAAAACAAGTGCAGACATATTTATGGAGTTTTGCCAGAGGCGATAACTTAAGTGTTTATGACTTTAGTGTTTTTGCTTTGGTTTCTTTTTATTTTCTTTGTTGCTGTTTTTTTACCCATGTTTTGCCTTATAGTGTTGTTGGCACTGACCCAGAAAACACAGCTCAAAGTCCACGTTTTTCATGAGTGTGTTTCCTGACCCTGGCCTAAGGTTGGTTTTATACAAAATTAGAATTGAGCTTCTCAATGTGCTTTTATAGTCTCAGTGATTTTTTTTCCTTTCACGTTCTGTTTTCATGTTCTCATGCAAAAGGATATGAGGAGATCTCAGTGATGCAAAGGCTAAAACATATGCCCTAGGTTTTGGAAATCGGCTCCAGAAACTTTATAATCTAGCTCTGGAGTCATTGTGACAGCTTCATTCAGGCACACTGTTAGAACAGCAATCAAGGTGAGCCTTTACAGTCGTGCAACAATGCAAATGAGCTATGAAGAAGTTTTCAATATTCCTTTGCAATATTCCCATACGGTGACTGTTCTTGATATGGGGAATTCCCAGGACGCAATTCACCAGCAGTATAAAAATCTCCATTACTCTTCAATACACTTATAATGATGGCTATCAAAGGTTTAATTATACTTTCTAGGAGACTGTTCTACCCATTAAAATAGTAAACGTATGCTGGTATTAAACAACTTGGACAATAATCATTAGTGTTCTGAAACAGAAAGATATGTCCTTTGCCAAATGATATGAGACGATCTTTAAAAACAAAGCCTCAAGATCCAGTTCATATTGAATATAGGATTTCTCATTAGTTAGGAAAATATATCAAGTTTGCAGGAAAAGCTCCTAATTCAGAAAATACTTCTGGTCAAATTCAGTTGTGATACTGTGATACTCATTTGAGTAACTCTAATATGGCAAGGTGAACTCTTTGTAGAATAAGAGTATCAAACTGAGGAATTTGTTTCTGAAAAAGCCACCATTCAGTTTACAGTCAATGTCAATCACCACGTTTTATACATTTGGGGGGCACATGACTGCTGAATTCCTTGCAGAACCTGCTTAAAGTCCCTTCTCGAACTTCCATGAAGACATTAGTTATTCTGGTCTGTTAAAACCCCATTTAGAGTACAAAATAAAGAAATACACTACGAAATCATTTTCAAGGGTCAAATATTGGTTAAAGAAAGGAATTTTCTATAGCACTTTTCTTCATTCATATTACTTTTAGGTTGCATAGAATATCAATCTCACATGAAACTAGCCATTAAAGATTCAGATCCACAAAAGGACAGCATTTGAGATGAAAGCACCCAAAACACCCAAGTATTAAATCTAGATTCTCCAAAATGTCAATCAACTGACCTAATGTCTCTTGGTGTTTTTTTCCCCTTAGTAAAGGTCTTGGAATCTCTTTCCCCAAAGCTAGATGGATTTGTCATATATGGGTTTATTTTCCACTCAGATCAACCACTTAGAGGCACTTATCAAACCTCTAGAAACCATTCTGGGATATGCTTTCAAAGTACTTTTACCAGATATGAGGAATGTGAGGATGTGAGAGCTATCTGGCTGTGACATCTGTCAACCCATTGATCACCAGAGTTGATTCGGCTGATCTGGCTGGCTAGGTGGGTGTCCCCTTTCTCCCTCACAGCTCCACGTGCGTCCCTCCCGAAACTGCATGCTCAGTCGAAGAGGATGACCTTCCCTGTTGCAGGCAGTACCATTCATTGGTTGCAGGTATATGGTAGCTGCACTCCCTTGCTAGAACCTCCAAACAAGTTCTATGATTCTATATCCACTGACGTAATACAAAACCAGAAGAAGAAATTTCATCTGTTCTGCTCAAAAGCTTGTTTGTTGATTCATTTTCATAGCATGTGTGATACAGGAGTTAGAATCTATGATCTTTCCCTAGTGGCTGAATTCCTGCCTTTTACTTTATAAGTTTACTAGCTTTTGAAAACTCAAAATCTAGCCTAAGGGTTCAAGTCCCATTGTCTTCTTATGCACTTTGTTTTTTCAGACAACAGTTTTGTTGACTGTTAGATATTGTATGAGAGAAATTAAAACCTCTGCGTTCACTGTTTGCAGAGCCTTAATTCAACACTAAACATGCCCTGATGGCAAGAGATGTAAGTTTCAAGTTAGCTTTGAAATATCAATGGCTCAGGTACCTATAAAATGTGACTACTTAGCCAGTGTTTATTTTATAGGAAAAGTATTACCTTTTCTATAAAGGTAGTCCTGGCACTGGCACATTAACTTGAATTGTGTGGAATTTTATTTCTCTGGTTTCAGAGATACCTCACAGAGAAATAAATCTGTAGTAACTGTAGGTTGGAAAACATTCTAACAATATGAAATAAAATTCTTTATCTGCAATAGTGTTAATATATTTCAGTAGATCATGAAGACACAAACTGCCACACAATGCCAGTTCCATCTTACTTGAAATGATGGTTTATTAATTTTTAACAAAATTGACACAGATCAAGAAACTCTGGATGCCAACCCGTATAAAGAGTTAACATCAGGTAGGGATAATTTCCAGTTGTTTAACAAGTATAGGAATAGCAAATAAATCCCTAAACTCTAGAAAATATTTTAAAATGTGTTTTCTTTTTATTGAAAATGTTGGAAATAATCAAATCCATGATGCCATTATCATTTTTTCTTTCCAAGCAAATGAAAAATAGATATCAGTACTTGATTTTTGTTCAGTGCAGACTTCAATTGCTTTGACTTTTTGTCATTTGTATTGCTATGAAAAGTCCAATGACCTCTATGTTACAAGAGAGCATCAGAAAACATGGAGATACATTTCTATATTGAGATGAAAAATACTATTAGTTTTTCATGTTCCAGTCTGTGTTGGGACTAAATTCCTTTATAGATGCAATTTAAACTGAGACCTCAAAAGGAAACATGCTTACTTCTTTGCTCTTTAAAAGATGCAAATAAGAGTCAGACAAATCGGTATTCATGAACATTCATAAAAAAGTATTTCTGTTTTCTAGTCCTCCTTTTTTGCTTCTGGAAATTTAGACAATCACATGCTGATTCATTTCACTAGCACATTTTTAGGAACAAACAAACATTTTACATTTAAATGACTTTTTTCATTTTGATTTCGTATTTTGTATTAAAATAATGATCTATTCATCCATATGTTCCTGCATTAAGAAACAGGATTTCCTTTTTCCTTTTTTTTTCTTTTTAATTAGCATTGTAAATTGATTATGGAGAGGATCTTTTCTGTAGGCCAAAACTTCCTTATTAATAAAGACCAAGATAGACAACTGGGCTAGACAACTTGGCTGCTGTCTAGCCGTGTTGAGGTTTGCAATAGGGGGTGTGGCACAGAAACTGCAATGAGAAGTCACTGAGGATTTTGATTTTAAAATGTTTCAACATAAAAATCCTGATTTTTTTTTTAAACATCAGGTGCTTAAAAAGCCCTTTCACAGTGAAATTATTACCCGTGGTTTTGGCCTACATATCTGTTTTTTCTAGTCTCTCCCAGCGCACAGCTAGATTCTCCCCTGCAGTATGTAGGAGGCTATCTGAATTAATGCTTCTGCAGTTTACAAAACCTCTTGTGCTACATAATTTTGCTGGATAGAAAAAGCTGGAATTAGATCTCTTTTGGCACACTTCGTGCAACCACTCAGATATGAGTTGTCCTGCTGTTCCCTCTCTGAAAAGCCATTGTGTCTCTATCATTGTAGACTTCTATCTTGGCAAAATTGCATTGCCACAGTGTGATTTCCATGGGCTTTATTTTAAACAGTATTATTTATGCTATTCTTACAAAATCTAAATCATGATGAGAGCCTCTAGAGAGAAGGTTAATTCTGTTACCAGCAGCTGTAGCTTCACCTTCTGAAGCGGAAGCTCATGGTGGCAACAATTACTGGCCATTTCTGTTCTGGTAAATTTGTGTTTTCCCTTTGATCAAATATGTCAAGCTTTTAATTCTGTGTAATCATTGATCACATGAAGTGCCAGACCACCTTGTTTTAGCATCATTCACATCTGCTGCTACATTCTCTCCACACAGGTAAAATGCATTGACCTAGAACATACTGGTTTAACCTCAGCAACCTTACATGGAAGAATGCTACCTGCTTCTGAAATACTATTGCCAACCATTTGAAATCCCAAGACACAGCATGCTAGCTGAAATTCTTAAAAAACAAAACAACAAAACCAACAAAACAAACAAACAAACAAAAAACCCTACCCAAAATGACCAAAGAACCACAGAACCTAAACAAAACAAAACAAAAATCAGAATCAAACACCATCCCTTTTGGCGTCACACACTTGCTGAATTTGTAATGCTAACTACTGCAGCAGTTTTTTATCTTATCACAAAACACTCCCCAGCAGACAACTGCGATTTACATTAGATTCAATAAGTGTATGTGGTCAGGAGGAAATAGTAGTAAAAACTAAAAAACTGCAGCCCTTACATTACACCTTTTTTCACTAGATATTGAGGAAACTTAGTATAACTGCATTCCCCCTTGAATACACAGAAGTATAACAAGATAATGAATCCAAAGTACCTAAAGTTCCAGTAATGGTCCCAAAAGCAGAGTGCCAGAAACTAAAATGAGGTGAAGAAACACTATCACAAGGGGGAGCATAAGGTCTTTGATCTTTAAGAATCCTTTGGGTCATGCAGAACACCTGATAAATTTGTTACACGCTAGAGACCTTCCAGAAAAACTCAAGAATGCTACTTTAGTGACTGGTAAAAACAAGTATGTTCAGACTGCAAAAAGGGTTGTTTTGGTTTTATTTTATTTTTTTTATATTTTGTACAAAATTGTACAAAAAGTACAAATTTTCAAAATAATGTGTAATAAGTACTCTATTAAAAAAAAAACTTAAACCAACAAATCAAAGCAAACAAAAAACCCCAAACCCTAAACCCCCCAAAACCCCAAATCAAACAACAAACATTACCACATCACCATTTTCAGCTTTTTATTCTGCTCTGATTTCTGAATTATGTATTTTCAGCTCAAATTTTTAAACAGAAAAATACTTGGTGAGCAAACTGGACTTTTCATTTTGAAAAATGCATAAGTGGGACTCTGACTATTTTAAAATTGTTTATTCTTGCTTTTGTGTCCATTGTGAACAAATTCATATAACAAGAACATTTCCTTCAAACTTTCTGTTTCAACACAACTGCATTTTCTGATACTTTCAAGAAATTTTATATTGCTGTAAACATAACAGCCAGGTGGCATTACATGATACTCTGATAAACCCAATAGAGCCATTTACTATCTATTTTCTCCCAATGTACATGAATTCTACACATGCTAATGCATGAAACGGAAAACTCCTAGAACAGGAACACCCTTCCACCACTTAGATTAAACCTGTAACCATACAGCTGTGAATATTTTGTACTATTAGTACGCCACGATACTCTTTCAACTTTTCAAGACAAAATTTCTAACACAAGATTGGGTTATGTGGCATTGTTATGTTTGTTCAAAGTTGTACCAATTCAGTTTTTACATTATTCATCCTCGGAATTTTACACTTTGGAACTTAGAAGCACAATTTTTAGACTTGAATCAACAAACTTGTTCTTCAAGTTTGGGAGGGTCTACATTTAACATTTTAATACAAGAAAGGAAAATTGATAGTGTACACCAATCAGGGTGTTATATATCTTTTGACAATATCTAATAATGCACATTCCATTTTATAGTAACTTCTAAGACAGTTGTATTAATTTAGCTTTAGTCCTGCTCTTTAACAAGGATTATTTACAATACAGGACAAGTTTCGACGTTCAGCCATTTTTCAACAGTCTGAATGATAATACATGGTGATATTTCTGAGATTAAAGTTCATCACCGCAAAAGTTATAATGCAAAAATATTTTGAAAAAAAATGGCAAAAAGATAACAAGAAAATACATTTATAAGTGGATAGAAGTTAACAAAGAGAATTTCCAAGCAGGTGTTGAGCATCAGAAGGTTTTAATACATTTGAAAGTATTTTGAAATGTGCTCGTAATTTGTTTTGGGGTGTTTTTTTGTTTGTTTTGTCTTGTCTTGTCTTGTTTTTTTTGCTGCTTTGGCCAACCTTTATTCACACTTTCACTCTAGTTTTTATGCATTCCAGTAGAACCGGGAGGCATAGATAAATAAGCTCACCTATATAAATATTTTTCATCTTTTTTAATAATGGACATTCTTTTGTTCTGCATGACTTTTCTGTAACCCCTGCTTTTCAGAGTTTAATTCCTCCATAATAGAAGGAATGAGACACATGATAGTTAGCCATTCCAAACATCATCCTAGCTGGGGAGTACTTAATTATTCTAATTGTTTGCAGGAGCTATCTAGCTTTTCACTAGCTGCTGTAAAACATTCCAGCACATTTTAAACCTTCCCATGTCTCCCAGAAGGGAACTACACTTTGAAAATAAACGTATGTGCCATACTGTGACTATGCAGCATTCACAATATACCATATGTGAATCAGGACATGGAAGTTTAAACCACAGGGCATATTTTTATGACGGATTACTAACATAAACCTTCGGTTTCCTCTGTGTAGATGTGGACATCAACAGAGTAAATAGCTATATGACAGGTGTTAGACAGTTCTTTTTATACACAAGTGAGACGAACAGACACACATAAGCATTATTCAGTTCATCTTAAGGTAAACATTAAAAAATGCTAGAGAAATCATAGAATCATAGAATACTTAGGGTGGAAAGGACATTAAGATCATCAAGTTCCAAACCCCCTGCCATAGGCAGGGACACCTCACACTAAACCATGTCACCCAAGGCTCTGTCCAACCTGGCCTGGAACACTGCCAGGGATGAAGCATTCACAGCTTCCCTGGGCAACCCATTCCAGTGCTTCACCACCCTTACAGTAAAGAACTTCTTCCTTATATCCAATCTAAACTTCCCCAGGTTAAGTTTGAACCCATTACCGCTTGTCCTATCACTACAGTCCCTAATGAAGTCCCTCCCCAGCATCCCCTTAGCCCTCCTTCAGATACTGGAAGGCTACTACGAGGTCTCCACACAGCCTTCTCTTCTCCAGGCAGAGCAGCCCCAACTTTCTCAGCCTGTCTTCACACAGGAGTTGTCCCAGTCCCCTGATCATTGTCGTGGCTCTCCTCTGGACTTGTTCCAACACTTCCATGTCCTTTTGATGTTGATGACACGAGAACTGTAGACAGTACTCCAAGTGAGGTCTCACAAGAGCAGAGTAGAGGGGCAGGATCACCTCCTTCATCCTGCTGGTCACACTCCTTTTCATGCAGCCCAGGATACGGTTGGCTTTCTGGGCTGCAAGCGCACACTGAAGCCCGCTCATGTTCATTTTCTCATCAACCAACACCCCCAATTCCTTCTCCACAGGGCTGCTCTGAATCTCTTCTCTGAACAGCATGTAGCTGTGTCTGGGATTGCCTTGACCCAGGTGTATGACTTTGCACTTGGCATGGTTAAACTTCATCAGGTTGGCATCTGCCCACATCACAAGCGTGTCAAGGCCCCTCCGGATGGCATTCCTTCCCTCCAGCGTATCAACCAAACCACACAGCTTGGTGTCATCGGCAAACTTGTTGAGGGCGCACTCAATCCCACTGTCCATGTCAGCGACAAAGATGTTAAACAAGACCAGTCGCAACACCAATCCCTGAGGGATACCACTTGCTACTGATCTCTAGCTGGACATTGAGCCATTAACTAGAAATCTTTGCATGTGGTCATTCACCCAGCTCTTTATCCACTGAGTGGTCCATCTATCAAACTGATGTTTCTCCAATTTAGAGACAAGGATGGCATGAAATCATATTCTAAAATACTTCTTCATCCACTTAAAAATGTAGCTTATGGGAGCGCAGATCAGCTAAATGCCTAGATTGTGGACACTGAGATCAGCCAAGACTATTTCCACCCTAAATGTCTTTCCCATTTTTATACACAGATGAAGGCTTAGGTAGGCTAATCTTTAAAAGCTATTTTAGTCTTTGAAAACAAGGGGAGTTCCCTGTCTTTTAAAATAAACCTAAATTATAAAAAAAATTTAGACATTAAATTCATACAAAGTTTTTATTATCAGATGTTACAAATAACGTGTGTTTCTTTGAAAGTCTTAGGAAAGATACAAAAAGAGTGGTCAGGGCTTTGTGGTGTTGTTTTTTTTTTTTTTATTAATGACTTGCTTTTATTCTCATAAATTCACAAATTATCAGATATTTAACTTTTTTATATTAAATATAATTTTCTTTCATCTCTAATCCTCAGGTTTACCGTGTAACTTCCATCACATCTCTCATGGAAGGTTCAAAAATACTTAATATCTAAATGCTTTCTCTGACAAATTTCATTAGAAGTAAGGGACAGTTACATTACGTACGTTTTTGCATCTAAAACGCATTCTACTGCCAATGAGTTCCAGAATTAAAGCTTTTTCTTTTTTTTTTTAAGAATGAGAGGAAGCTACTTATTATGAAAAATACTAGAAAGTAGTTTTTATAAGCACCCATTTCCCTTTATAAATACCTCTCTCCTTTTATATAAATACAAACTTTAAGTCAAATAAGTGTTCATCACATTTTGGATAAAATGTTATTTAGGGAATGTAAACCATTAATAAATTATAAATTACAACATTTAGCTCAGTGCACTAGTTGCAAAACCACATCTAAAACTGCAGTGAGCGTTATTAAGAAGATGCCTACAGTTATTTGTGCAAGCTTTCACTAGCTTTAGCAGTACATGACGGTACATGCATATAAACATCTTGTGTACATAGTTATTTGTTCATCAGTAAGCTGAATCAGGAAGAAATACTACAATTATGAGTACCTTCTCAACTCATATATTAATGTCCTAGGTTCAGCAGTAGCAGTCATTTTTCTCCTTCTTAGTAGCTGATGCAGAGCTGTGTTTTGACTTTTGACCTGAGAACAGAGCTGATAACACTGATGTTTTAGTCTGACCAAGGACTTTCTAAGCCTCATGGTCTGCCAGGGAGAAGGGGAAGCTGGGCAGAAGCACAGACAGGACACCTGACCCAAACTGACCAAAGAAGTATTCCATACCACAGCACGTCATGCCCAGGAGGTAACTGGGAGTTATCCAGAAGTTCTAGGGACTGCGGGGTTGGATGAGGTATGGGTCGGTGCTCAGTAGGGTGGGGTGGGGTGAGTTATCGGTCAGCTGGTGCTGAGGTGTTGTATTCTCTTCCCTTGTTGTTTCCTTTATCATTATTGTTATTGGTGGTAGTAGTAGTGGTTTGTGTTATACCGTAGTTACTGGACTGTTCTTATCTCAACCCGTGGGATTTGCATTCGTTTTGATTCTCCTCTCCACCCCTCTGGGAGTAGGGGGCGGGCAAGAAGGGGGGGAGTGAGTGAACAAGCTGTCTGGTTGGGTTTAAAACACAACAATAAAAAAAAATAGACAAGCCTTTTCCTTTCATTCTTAATTTGAAGGGTCCCTATAAAAGTATCATGCAACTTCACCTATGGAAAATAAGAGCCTATGGCAAATGCAAGAGTCAGAAATTATCTAGGATGTTATCCTACTGCTGTTTCAGTTCTACTGAGGAGAGATTGTCACTGCAAAATGAAAAGAATGTCCTTTAATAGCTACATTTACAGGTTTCCCATTGAACTCAAAGAAATGGATCTGCTTATCAGGAGGCCAGCAGCAGCAAACTACTTCCCTATCCCACAGCAAGGGATAAACAGGAAAAGAACTGTGGCTCCTGTAGATATCCTTTGGAGGAAATGGCTACCAAAGGGAGAATTGCAGGGCAGTAAGGTAACCATAGAGGGAGACAAGTAGATTCAAAGGCACCACACAAGCCAAGGAACAGTGCACATACAAGACAGAGAGAATCCTTTAATGATACTAAAAGCTCACAAGCACTTGGCTGCTGTTTCGTTGGAAGTACTAATGGGTACTAATGTACAGCAAATGCTTTAACTACTTCAGTTAAAACCACTGCAGCTTCCCTGTCAGTAACTTTAGCAGTAACGCATAACATACAACAGTATGAAATGTGATGTAACTTGCTGAAGGTATTGCTTCTCACACAAACAGATACTGTAGTAATAAGGGACACAAATAAACTACCAGCTACCACCCTAGTGAAAACTACAACTTCTTTCATAATCATTAAGTCCTACAAATAAGACTTACCTTGTGTTATACTGAAAATCTTTTTCTAACGAAAGGGAAGACCACATGTGTGAGAAGCTTAGAATTCGCAGTTAGTCCAAGTAAATTTTAAGAGTTATTAGTGCAATTTTTCTGGTTAATTTAGAGAAGTGTTTCACTTGCAATAGCAAACCAGCAAAAATTCACTAAGCTACACTTAGTAGATTAAAATTTAATGAATGATTAATAAAATTAAGGATACCTGTGGGATTTGTCTGCCATGGTAGGATATTAGATACCAGTGGATCCAGACTTTTGAAAAATGAAACAAAAACTGGACAGGCTTATACAACATATAACATAACATAACATCTCTACAACTTAACACTTCTTCCTCTTTTTCCAGACTCCATACACTAATAAAAGACATATGGTTGCTCTACTTCTAAAGGATATTGACTATCGGCTACCATATCCATATGATTCCAATACTTTATTTCTTTACAAAAGCATCATATTTTCTTAATAGTATTATTGTTGAACTAACACTGAGAAATAGTGTGGGACTTAAAAGTAGCGAGCTCAGCTAAAAAAGTGAACGTATTCTTATTGATATGACTATCTTTCAGGTGGTCATATCAATTACACTTCTAGTATAGATCTTTTTGATGTGCAAGTCTGGATGACATTACCATTTTAATTGTGGGGAAATATTCCACCCTAAGACAGCAATAGAAAAGCATTGATTCCGATTCCATTGACTGGATTCCATGAGCTCCATTACCAAAAGTGAGCTTTCTACTTCCACTCGATCTATATATGAGTAAGCTAGAAAGAGTTCAAGCTCTCTGGGACAAAAAAAAAAAAAAAAAAAACAAAAAAAAAAAGTATTATTGATGTTATCATTACTTTTTCCTACAGTTGCAAATAGAATCTTTAAACTTGTATATATTTGAGCCTGACTTTGGTTATACACTGATGGATAACTCTAGACATTCCAATTATAAGTGGATATTTGATCTTTTAAGCAATTAAATGTAATACTGGAGAAATTCTTTCCCATTTGTGATACATGGTTACACCCTTCTTGCTCTACGCATTTAGCTATAGACGGTTCCCTACTTCTTCACCCATGTCCAGATAAGATGAAAACAAACAAACAAACCAACAACAAAAATAACAACAAAACAAATAAAAGATGAAAATTAAACTGTTCACAAAACAGCTGAAAAGTTCATAGCAGATATGTCTGAGGACACATAGATTCCCTCAAGGGTGACAAAAATATATCAAGTATTTTAGCTTTGGAAACAAAATTTACAGAGAAATACCAAAGACACTACATGAAAATGCATCTTTAAGTCAGGATAACACCATGTTTGGCAAGTGCTGGTGTATATGGAATCATAGAATCATAGAAGAGTTAGGGCTGGAAAGGATCTTAAGATCATCTAATTCCAACCCCCCCACCATCATGCAATTGTAAAATTTTCCACACCATATCACATAGTTTTATGGTTACCTGCTGAAGAGTCAAATGGATAAGTCTGTTGTAGTAAAGATGGTTGAAAATTTCATGGAAGAAATATATACATATATATTTACACATACATATATATCACAAAAATAGATAGTGGTGTAGTAACAACACTTTTCTACACAGCTACTCTAGAACTTCAAGGGGCAAAGAAGTAACTTACTTTAGTAAAATTTGATTTACATACAATGAAATTACTGCATTATTTAAATATGGATATTACTCTTAATTATATGTTCACTGACATGTAAAATATCTTTTCAAAAAAATGAAAACTGCTTCTTGTTCTGTAACAAATAGTGACACACTAAAGCTGCAGTTAAAATAGATTATTTGAAAATTGAATCTAAATGTATTGTAATTCATATTTATTAAAAGGTTAGACATTTTTCAAGTGAATGAAACTGTTCTATAAAAATCAATTCACAGTACAACAGTAACATATTACAAACTTGCAGTTAAAATGTAGTCATTTAAATGGGAGGAACACTAATCCAGCAGTAAAAATTCCATTTTAAAAACAATAAAACACCCAGCATCTGTGAGACAGTATAAGGTATCTTGAGACTCAGTAATTGTTGGTTAGTCATGAAAAGACAGATTATTATACATAATAAATTTAAAGCATGCATTTAGGACTGGAAAGGGAAATGACTTGCAGAAACACTTTTATCTTCCACGTACAGCTCTTGGCCACAGTATTGGATATTTGACATAAAACTAATGGTTTTGTTTCAGTTAATTGTCTTAATGCAAATTATCAGATGATTGGAGACATGTAACTATAATTAACATTATATTTTTACTAAAACCACAAACTAATACAAGCTATTTATAGATTTTCTATTTAGGAGATTTATTCAGGTCTTTTTGATTTCCTGAGGGGTGTTGCAGAAGTTAATTTTGCTTGTGTTTTTAATATTAAACACTAAGCATCAAAAGGCAGAACTTAGAAAATAGACAAATTATTATCTTAAATAGCTGATTTTTTTCTCTTATTAAGAATAACCATACTCCCATTGTGGAGCCCATGTTCATATGTCAATGTGACTCTTCAAGCATTTACCATTCCATATGTGGTGGTTATGATCACAGTTTTTTAGTTTAACAGCTTATATTTTCCTCCTCAAAAACTCAAAACAGTTTGTTTGGACCATATTAAGCATTTTTAAGCCATTTGTTACAACAGACTAACATTCCCTCTTTCAGTTTTCATGTATAAGATATAGAAATTTGTCAGGGAAGTCTACCTCCATCCATAAATAAACCTACCCCATTTCAGCCCAGTTACAGGGTTTTTAAAAGTTGCAGTTTTCACAAGTGAGAAAACTCACCCTTTAAATCTGACATGCTTCAATCATTCTATTTGAACCAGGTCAGCTGGTTCAGTCAGTTTCAGACTGAAAGCCACACACAGTAGTAGTTGTAGAAGCCCACAATGTCAAGATAGTTTCTACTTTTAGTTTGTAAGACTGTGCATCAACAAGTTATCCTGCATAAGGCAGCAAAAATGTCTCATTTGTTGTATGTGATGGATATTTCTATTTTAAGTGTGTACTATATAAACTTGCTTCAGCATCAACTACTTTCTAGACAAATGATGACTATAGTTCTCAATAACCATTGTCAAGTCTAGTTTCATCTAGATATTACTGCACTTCAAAGTATTCCTCATGCCTAGTTCTCTCTGCATTGCCACAGCAGTGAAAGACTGTCTCTGAACTTTGCCAAATGTTGCTTCAGGCAGACAGATGGTTTTTTTAGGCCCATTATTTCTCAGGAGAAACTGAAATTTTTGACCATGGCCACACCCCACCACATTAGCTTTTCTTACATTTTAGTATTCTAGTGAAGTTATTTCCTACCTATGTTTCAATATGTTTATCTGAGAAAATTATTTCAAGAAAACCTCAACTTGCTTTTTGTAGATAAGATATAAGCAAGCTTCAGCATGATTAAAGACTTCACTGTGAACAGACAAGCCCTTAGATTTTCATTCCATGTTACCTGCAATTATGACAATGGTTGACAAGACAACAGAGGTGGCTTCATACCTACTCAAACCCATGAAGACAAGCCAGCAAGAACATCTATGTTCAGACCAGTTAAGGAGAAGCAGCTCACAAAATGTATCCCACTTGTGAAAAAGGATTCACTATATTGTTTATGGGCTTTGGAAAACTGAAGAAACTATCTTTGGGTATATAGATTCGAACTGCATACAGATCATAACTCTCTGGTGACACTGTTAGCAATAAAAGGATTCAGATGAGCAGGAATGCAAACTGCCTGATGATCAGTGAGAATGCTTCCATTTATGTATGACACACAGTATGGAACAGAAACTGAAAATGTCATGGCAGACTGCTTATCTCATCTGCCCTTATTTCTACCAGATGCCCAGATAAATGATAATATAGACTACTTGCACAGATTACAAGCATACTTACTACAGTACAGGAAAGAAATTTAGAACTACAATAGAACACATCTCATTCATCAGAAAATTATGTGATTTCCAGATAAAGTGGCCTAACAATCACAAATATCTTGATTCATTTCTACAACAGCATGCTATACTACAAGATGAATGGGCTTTTTTACAAGATATCTGTGACAGGTTTTTAGCTGCCTTTTTTTTCCAATGCATACAGTTGTTGCATGGCAAACATCAACAGCTATCAGAACAAAATAGTAACTGCAACAATTATTTTGGTGGCCAGAATTCGGAGTTCTAGTTAATACTGGTCTAAACCTGAAGCCAGCCTTATGTTAAAAATGCATTAATTTATATGCTGTCACCACAAACTATTCCTACACTTTAGGTATCATTAGAATCTTTTTTATTGATACTTAAGGTCCATTTGGTCATACACTTACATAATTGCTATTCTACTGCCTTGGTAGATTATCTGATAAAAGGCTTCTAAACTGAATTTGAGTCATACCTACTATTAAAATCAACTTCCCACCAATTATTTTTAACATGCAATAAAAAAAGTCTATTTTTTTCAGAATATCTTCCAAATATTTTTTTTTTTTTTCTTAGAAGGATTTTCTATACAGGCAATGAAGAACATTCTGCCTTTGAAACAACAAAGAGAATGAATGCTTTAAAAAAACTTTAAGAAGATTGCTAACCTGGAAGGAAGAGCTTGAAAATTCTTCACTGAGATCTTCCTACAAAGTTACAAGGTAGCATGTTATCCAGCAATTCAGAGAACACTGAATGCTGACTTACTGCATGGATGGAGAATGCGTACAAAGCAAAATGTTAAATGTTAATGGGCTACCATTGTCTTACCCTGAAAGATCACAATCAGATACAAGGCAGAGGCCAAAAGGAACAGCAAAGGTTTGAAATATATAGATCGGCAACAAAAACCTTGAAATACACAGCCGTGAAACTATTATGATCCAGAAAGACCCTGAAATAAGATCTCACAGACTGTTTCTCTACCATTGATTTGATTGCTCCTTGTTTCATTCCACTGCAATAGGAAATAAAGATTGGGCATCACTAAGTCTTGCTCCCTGCTTCTGGTTCAGGTCTTTGAAAGTATTCTTGAGGTCTTTCCACTCTCAGACACACAATGTAGCAGCTCTCATCCATGCAGAGCATGCTCTTCGCATTATTCTATGATGGCCTGTGAGGCAGTCTTCTCTTTACCTTGTCAGTGCTGTAAAGAGATGTTAAATCTTTACTTAATACTGGTAAAATAGACTTCCTATTGCCTATACACAGCCTTTCAATTTACATATGCAGTAAGCATACACATAGAAATATCATGTGCAGCTGGAAAGACTTTATGTGTTTGGAAACCTTTTTACATGTTTGCAAGAGACTACAGATGCATTTTAGCTGGGAGTTCCTATTGCAGACCACTTCTTAACTACCACCTACAATCACTGCAGTGCATTGTAAGAAGATTTTAGTTGCCAAAACCCCCTCAGATATTAAATAAACTTAACATGTTCCCAGCTCTCAAAAGCCAGAGGATCTGTTCCTACCATTCTCGCTGTTTCCTTCTATGCACTGTGTATTGACTATGACCAGATTTCAGATGGGAAAGCACAGGATGAGCCCCTTGTCTAACTGCAGTGAATTGCTGCATTCATTCACCTAATTGATTAGGAAGATGGTCAGGTGCTCAAGTGTAGGGTGGGTTCATAGATTGTTAAAACTTTTACAGTGGGGAAATGTGGCTGCAAATATTTTGGACTTCATGATTAAAGAGATTTTTAACATTAAAGTGCTGAAAAGCTCAAGTGCTACAAATTTGTGCACTCAATTCATTTTGCTAGTACAAGATACTACAAATTATATGATGGCCAAAACAAATTTTACGCTGAAGAGGGGAACACGTTCTACCTTTCCATTTTCTTACAACCAGCATACAAAACAGAGGGAAAAGAACTAGAAATGCTTAGCTTTCCTTTTACTTAGCAGGGTCAAAATCAGAACATCAACATGATTCATGGTACTTCTGACAGATATGAAAGACATTTTGTGTAGTATAATCATTAAGCTTATTAATCTACAGTGATTTGCATCTTCAAAGCATTACAGGCACAACGAATCCTTAAGTATGTCCCAGAGCATGTAGTGTGCCCCAGGAGAGGCCTGGTAAAGCAGTCAGGCAACAGGCACAGAATGACCTCCAAATCACTGGCTGGAGTCTCAGCTGTTATTAGTAACAACAGCGGGTAGGAAAGTTTTTAAAAAAATCCTATGTGATTTAGGAGCTGTCAGGCTGGTAGATGAAATCTGGCAAAATTTCTTCAGCATGTGAAGATGGTAATATCCCACAGTGATCTGTTTCCTGCCTCAGTTCAGAGTTAATTCCTCTAAAACAACTTCAGTTGTTTGCTTCTATACACAGGAATTAAACCCTTTTATTTTCTAAAACTTTTCAGGCACAGGAATATATAGACTTGTGTCCTCAAAGCATCTGTGTACCTTGGGTGACAACTGATCCATTGCTTCTCATCATTTAGTCCCAAGTTCTCAAAGGTGTTTTGGTGCTTCCCTTCAGCAGAAAGAAAGACAAAAAATAATTAAAAAAAAAGACTGGAACGTAGGCATCTGGGAGAAATGGTCGAATTTCAGAATTCCCCATTCAGCATTTTCAAACAGTTTATGAAGTAGAATTGCAGAAAAGTTTATCAAAAGTTTCCCAAAATAAATTTGCTTTCTAGAATACTAGCAAATACTATATAAAACTTTTTAGGATGAACAGGGATCTTAGAGTCTGTACCATAGTACAGTCAAAAAATATGAATTGTTCTAAAGCCTGCAAAGACCAGGGTTTGCAAACTCCCTTGCTGTCTGATTCTTACAATCTGAGGAGCAAGAAGTCTTGTGGCTCTGCCTCTCCCAAGGAATTGGCCACTTCAGTGGTCACTAGATTAAAAAGCAATTTTAGGAATGAGAAATAAAGTAATGCTTCCTTTCTGCTCCTTCTGATCCTTACATTACTCATTACACTTTCTTCCAAAGGGAGACTGAAAGTCAAGGCCAAGCCTGGGAGGAAGGAGCTATCAGTTCAAACCTCCCAAGCCTGAATGAGAGATCACGTCACCTTTGCGACACAACACTGTCCCTGCTGAGAGTTCAATGAGAGAAATGCATAATTCCTGATGTGTGTCAAGAATGTTTACGTTCCTTTATGTTTAGGTGTCATTTTAGATATGGATTTGTCCTGGGTTTAGCAGTAGCAGTCATTTTTCTCTTTCTTGGTAGCTGGTACAGTGCTGTGTTTTGACTTTCGGGCTGGGAACAAAGTTGATAAAAATGATGTTTTGGTTTGGCCAAGGACTTTGTGAGCCTCATGCTCTGCCAGGGAGGAGGGGGAGCCGGGAGGAAGCAGAGACAGGACACCTGACCCAAACTGACCAAAGAGGTATTTCATACCACAGCACGTCATGCCCAGGATGTAAATGGGAGTTCCCTGGAAGGGCTAGGTGAACTGGAGGGTTGGAGAAGGTATCGGTTGGTGCTTGGTCGGGCTGGGGGGGGGGCGAATTATTGTTCGCCTGGTGATGGGGTGTTGTATTCTCTTCCCTTGTTCTTTCCTTTATCATTACTATTATTGGTGGTAGCAGTAGTGATTTGTGTTATACCTTAGTTACTAAACTGTTCTTATCTCAACCCGTGGGGGTTGCATTCTTTTTCATTCTCCTCTCCGTCCCTCCGAGAGTAGAGGGAGGGCAAGTAGGGGGGGAGTGAGTGAGTGAAAGCTGTCTGGCTGGGTTAAACCACGACAGGATTAAAACCAGCATACTGCTATATCAGTGTGGTCTTATTTTGCACAGTGTTTAATTTTAGATGCCTCTGAAACTCTCGCAGTACCAGCAAAGATACGTGGGGTGTTATGCATGCTAGACTTCTGGGCCTGTGTTTAAGTCCCAGTTTCACTGTTTAAACTCTTCTAAAGTTTTTTGGCAACATGGTCATTAAAAAAGCATTAAAAAGATGTTACTGGTTTGGGTTTTTTCTGGCTATGCTTGAAAAATGAAACAACAGCAGTATATTAACTCTCCCTCTCCATTTAGAAGTTAGAATCAAGACAGGATGTGGGCCTGGAGCTTTGCTGAATCTAATGAAGTGGGCACAAATTTTAGATTTCAGAAGTTTTCTTATTAAAGTTTGTGCTTCTGACAGGGTTCTGACACTGTAGATAGTGTTATTTTCTTGCCAAAAAAGAACATAAGTGAGAAACCATTAAGGATACACCATAAATATGAGGCAATGATGAGATCATTACATGAAGCTTTTGTTTCTTCTCACTGTGTTAGAAATACCTCATGGCAAAACAGGGGAGTTGGAAAAGTGTGCATAAGTGATAATATTAGCTTGTCAGAAATTGAAACAAGTTTTTATGAAAGGACTTGGCTGGATTAAAATACCTGAAGATTTATTTTATTTTTTTTTAAACATACTTATTTGTTTTCTGAGTTTTGAACATTTAACATATGCTTTTCTCTAAAACCCAAGATTAAACCTTCTTTATTTTTAAATTAAAGCTGAGAGCCTCATTAAACGTAATAATGCTGGAATCCACAGTTTCAGGAAAACCACCCATATGAGCGAAACAATAAAAATGTCAGCATTGTACTCTTGCACAATGATTTTTGCCACTTTTATAAAATTCATTTTATAGAAATAAATCATGTAATGTATCTTAAATTACAAAGCAGTTAAACATTTTATAAACACTTGCTCTGTTTAAGTTTTTTACATCAATTTTATCCTTTAGCGTGCTTCTTAGGTTTCTTTCCTATTATCTGAGGTTGCATTTTGGGTTTGTTGGGGTTACAGCATCTATATTGAAATACTTTTTTTCTTCCCTCTTCAAAACTTAACCAGCTTCCACTATTCACACTGCTTAGTAGTAGGAATAGACAGAAAATACTTATGCATGTAGGAATTTTAACCCCTCTCTAAGGATGAATATGCAAATATATTCCTGAAGCAAGTAATGAACTGAGACATTTTACCTCCCTGTTGTATTTTATGAATCAAGATTTCTGTACTTGACACTGGATGTTAATTCACTTGAACCATGACTAAATGTCCTCTAAACACTGAAAACAACTGTCCAATCAACCCACAAATGCAGGCAAGACACATATGAAGAACTGAGACTTATCTGTATGTAAACCTTAAAATCATAGAATCATAGAATAGTTTGGGTTGGAAAGGACCTTAAGATCATCTAGGTCCAACCACCCTGACATGGGCAGCAATGTCCTACCCTATACCATGTCACCCAAGGCTCTGTCCAATCTGGCCTTGAGCAGTGCCAGGGATGGAACATTTACCACTTCTCTGGGCAACCTGTTCCAGTGCATCACCACCCTCACAGCAAAGAACTTCTTCCTTGTATCTAATCTAAACTTCCCCTGTTTAGTTTGAACCCATTACCCATTGTCCTGTTGCTACAGTCCCTGATGAAAAGCCCCTGTATGACAACCTTGCAGGCCCCCTTCAGATACTGGAAGGCTGCTGTGAGGTCTCCACTCAGCCTTCTCTTCTCCACGCTGAACAGCCCCAGTTTTCTCAGCCTGTCTTCATACAGGAGGCGCTCTAACCCCCTTACCATCCTCCATACAATATTCTGTAGGAAAGGAAGCACAAGTCAGCCCTCATGCTCAGGGCATCTACCTGTGGTTTATATGCAGCTTCTCAGCATGGTTTATTAGCTCAAGATTGTGCTAACTAGCAACATGGCTTCTGGTTTAGAAATTACCCTCATCTTCAAGCTTAGAATATATCCAGAGAACACTCATTTTCACCTGTGCAGGAACACCTTACACCTGAGATACAGATACTGGGGCAGCAGGGTGATACTATATTCCCTGGTTTGTCAGCAGCAGCTGTTTGGCTCACAGCAATTGCAAGAAATCTAAAAGATACTGTCAGTTGTCTCTCTGATTCTGTGCACCCTATGGGGTTTTGACTGCTCAGGCAAATAGGACTCCCTTTAGCCTTGCTGTTTTTTGGTTCTCCTATGTTTATAGCTCAGTTTGAAAGGACCCTTTATTCCTGGGGCCATTGTGGCCATGGTATAGCCTAGATATATGTCTCCAATGCAGATGCTAATCCCTGAAGCCTTTTAGCTGGTGTCATAGCACCAGCCTGATTTATTAGGCTTGATTGAGCCAGGGGGTTTCAATTTACAGTGAAAAGAAGTAGAAAAAAATTAATGGATTATGAAGTGAATTGCATATATTCATCTACCATATTCTAAACTTACATATATGTATTAAACAAACAAACAAACAAGCAAAAAACAACAAACAAAAAACCAGCAACCTGATAAGGGTAAGACAATAATAAAATAATAAAATCTAAAAAATCCAGAATGAAACTCTAGTCCATGGAAAAAAATAATTCTTTAAAATCTTAGCCAAAATTCAAATAATGTTAGTGGTTAGATGCTACACTCGGGAGTCCATGCGTAGGTACGAATGAATGATATGATAATGAATGATAGGTAGTGAATGTGTTGGGTTGACAAGTGACCTAGTAATCATTTATGTCCCTAAATAGCCTCACCTGTGGCCTCCATATACACACCTGGTCCCAGGAGCTCTATTGAAGTTCAGCTCTGGGAATCTTTCTCCCTTGAACTATACTAGGGGAGTGCTGGTTTTTTGCTTAGTAGTGCCTGACTATGAGTGCCCCAAGTATGGAGCTGGGCTTGTGGGCTGGCTTGATGATGGTTCTGCCTGGCAGGTTCAGTGCATGTGATCCTAACCGTGACCTATGTACTGACTTCTTGGCTTGATCCAAGACTCGTTTCATTACTGTGATCTGGGCTTTTGGCTGGATCTGTTCACCACCTCAGGTTTTGCCCTTCATGTCTTGCTTGGGCAGCATGGGATGAGGCTGTGGCTTGTGAAGTCCTTCTGGCTATGTTATCCCCCTTAGCTCCCCAGCCATTAGGGAGCAGCTGGACCTTGCTGTTTCCTGAGAGGATAGATACGCAGGTACTGAATAGACTGTCATAAATGTCATTTGTCTGACCTTTGTATACTGATTAATTTGTTTTTATACCACAGCTAATTGCTGTAAGTCTAGTGAAAAGTGTCCCTGGCCATGGCAGTGGGGTTGAAACAAGATGATCTTTTGAATCTCTTCCTACCCTAACAATTCTACAATTCCAGGATTTTCAAACAAACTGCAAGGCTGAGTGCCTGAGATTTGGGTCTGTAGTAGAAGGAGCGAATATAATGTTTGTAATGCACCATGAAACCATGTCAGGTTGTGTTTATAGTATTTTTTCTGTTACTTGGCAGGAAGCATTTCTGGCATATAATATTGATATTTCATGTTACATTGCAAAATTCACTGCACTCTTTACTTCAGTGGAGATGCTAGAGTACAAACCACTCAGGGTTTGAACACTACTTAGTTATTTGTCAACAAACATTCTTGAAACGAAAATGATAACTGAAATTACTAAATCAATATGAGTGGTTCCAAAGGAATGTGCAAGAAATGCCTATAGATATAATAAAACTTGAAAACCACCTATTTGGTTAGGAGAGGCTCCCAAAATTACTTCTGCATCCAATAAGAAAAGACAGCAGATGCTTTAATTACCAGTGCAAAGCACAATTGCACAAGAAAGTCTTAGGAACTCTCAAATGCTTTTAAGAACTTGCAGTTTTTCTTTTTTTCATTTTCTTGCTTGCAAGCTCCCAGAGTAATCATGTATCAAAGTAGGAGAAGAAATGAGTACCAGACTCATTTATGCAATCTTGTATCAAGAAGGTAAGAAGCCCAAACTGTAACTGTTCACTCTATATCAAAGACAGAACTGGATTTCAGCTTTCCACCTATAATTAGGGCTGTTCTCCAATTTTTGAACATGAAGAGACCTCATTCTTTTGCTCTTAACTTTATCCTTTGTTCATTGTTATAACAAACAAACAAACAAACCAAAAAAGTCAAAGTGTTTCAGTTTGGGTAGCAAAGAAGATTGTTGCTGTTTGTTTCCATTTTTGAGACTAATGGCTATGAAAACAGTGATACAGAATCATAGAATGGTCAGGGTGGGAAAGGACCTTAAGATCATCTAGTTCCTACCCCCCTGCCATGGGCAGAGACACCTCACACTAAACCATGTCACCCAAGGTTTTGTTCAACCTGGCCTTGACCACCACCAGGAATGGAGCATTCACAACTTCCTTGGGCAAGACATTCCAGTGACTCACCACCCTTACAGTAAAGAATTTCTTCCTTATATCCAATCTAAACTTCCCCTGTTTAAGTTTGAACCCATTAACCCTTGTCCTGTCACTATAGTCCCTAATGAGTAGTCCCTCCCCAGCATCCCTATAGGCCCCCTTCAGATACTGGGAGGCTGCTATGAGGTCTCCACGCAGCCTTCTCTTCTCCAGCCTGAAAAGCCTCAACTTTCTCAGCCAATCTTCATATGGGAGGTGCTCCAGTCCCCCAGTCATCCTTGTGGCCCTCCTCTGGACTTGGTCCAGCAGTTCCATGTCCTTTTATGTTGAGGACACCAGAACTGTATGCAATACAGGATCTTGAGTATCTCGAATTTGACTATCTCACGATCGCTATAACCAAGGCTGCCCTGGAGCATCACATTTCCAACCAGCCCTTCCCTGTTGGTGAGCAAGAGCTCAAACATGGCACCTCTCCTTGTTGGCTCCTCTATTACTTGCAGAAGGAAGTTGTCTTAAACACAGTTGAGGAACCTCCTGGATTGCTTGTGCTGGGCCGTACCGGCCCTCCAACAGCTATCAGGGTGGTTGAAGTCCCCCATGAGAACAAGGGACTGCAAGAATGAGGCTGTTCCTATCTTTCTATAGAGTGCTTTATCCACAGACTCCTCTTGATCAAGCAGTTTGTAACAGATCCCCACAGTAATGTCTCCCATCACTGTTCTCCCTTCAACCCTGACCACAAACTCTCTATTGACTGCTCACCTGTCCCCAGACAGAGTTCCATACTCTCCAGCCTGTCCCTAACAAATAGCAAGTCTCTCTCCCCATCTGCTGGACCTGTCTTTTCTAAAGAGCCTGTAACCTTCCATTCCAACACTCCAGTCATACGAGCCATCCCACCATGTTTCTGTGATGCCTATTATATTCATCATCATCATGGCTTGACTTCGCAAACGAAGATTTAGGAAGGGCTTTGCCCACGCTTACTACAGGTGCGCTGATGGCTAAGAAGGCCAATGTGGGATAGGCAAATTCGGTTACAAAAAGCACAGCAGAAGGTCTCCTTGGGTGGTACAGGTGGGGCGCAATTCTTTCTGCATTGTCTTTTCTCCTTGAGGCTAGTTCTTCGTAAACTCTAAAGGGAGTCAACAGCATTATGTATGGTGTGCCTCCAAGTCTCCCGATTGGAGGCCAAGGCGAACCACTGATGATAGTCGATTTGGCCAAGGCTAAGATATTGTTTCAGGGAGTCCTTATATCTCTTCTTTGGGGAACCTCTCTTGCAGCTACCGGTGGCAAGTTCACTGCAAAAGACGATCTTGGGGAGGCAGTGATCCTTCATCCTAGAGATGTGCCCTGCCCAGCGCAGTTGAAATTTCAGCAATATGGCCTCAGTATTGGTGACCCCTGCCTGTTCGAGGACAGTGACATTAGACACATAGTCCAATGGATGTTTAGAATTGTATGAAGGCAGCGCTGATGAAAGCGTTCGAGAAATCGCAGGTGATGACAGTAGATGACCCATGATTCAGACCCATATAAAAGAGTAGACAATACAATGGCTCTGTAGACACTGATCTTTGTACCTTTCTTCAGGTGTTTATTACACCAGACTCTTTTATGGAGTTTTCCAAAGGCTCTATATGCCTTTGCTATTCTGTTGTCTATCTCTTTGTCGATCATGGCATCCAAGGAAATGATGCTTCCCAGATAGCTGAACTGCTGAACTGTCTTAAGCTCTGACTCGCCAATGGTAATATGGGGATGGCAATAATCTTCTTGCGGTGCAGGTTGGTAGAGGACTACTGTCTTCTTCAAGCTGACTTCCAGCCCAAAAACCTCGGCTGCCTCCGCAAAGCAAAATGTTAAACGCTGCAGAGCTGCTTCTGTATGGGCAACAAGGGCGGCATCATCAGCAAAAAGCAGCTCACGGACAAGATGATTTAGGGTCTTAGTGTGGGCCTTCAGTCGCCTTAGATTGAATAGGCTACCATCGGTACGATATCGAATATAAATGTCGTGTTGTTCGTCGAGGTCTGCCATAGCCCTTTGGAGCATCATGCTGAAGAAAATTGTGAATAAAGTCGGTGCGAGAACACAACCTTGTTTCACACCATTGGTTATTGGGAAAGGCTCGGAGAGTGCATCGCCATACCTGACTTGGTCTTGCTAGTCCTCATGTAACAGAATGATCATTTTGAGGAACTTGGGGGACAACCTAATTGTTCCAAGATCAGCCACAGGCCTTTTCTGCTCACAGTGTCAAAAGCTTTGGTGAGGTCAACGAAAGTTACATATAGCCCCATGTTCTGTTCTCTACACTTTTCTTGCAGTTGTCTGAGAACAAATACCATGTCTGTGGTACTTCTATTAGCCCTGAAACCACACTGACTTTCAGATAGAAGTTCTTCTGCGATAGCAGGTACTAGTCTGTTCAATAGTATTCTTGCAAGAATTTTACCAGCAATGGAGAGCAGAGTTATACCACAGTAGCTTGAGCAGTCTGACTTGACACCTTTGTTCTTATACAGAGTGACGATGATTGCATCACAAAAGTCTGATGGTAATTTACCTTGTTCCCAACAGCGCACAACTAGCTCATGGAATTTAGCATGAAGTGCTTGGCCTCCATGCTTCCATATTTCAGGTGGGACTCCGTCAACCCCAGCTGCCTTGCCAGTTTTCACCTGCTGTATGGCCTTAAGAGTCTCTCCCATGGTAGGGGCTAAATCCAATTCATTTTTCACCGGATGTTGCAGAATGTGCTGGATTCCTTCGCCTTGGACTACATGATTAGCACTAAAGAGGGTTTGAAAATGTTCAGACCAATGATTCAAGATGGAGATTTTATCTGTAAGATGCATTTGACCATCTGCACTAAGTAAGGGGCTTTGAACCTGAAATGTGGGTCCGTACACTGCGTTCAGAGCCTCATAGAATCCTCTGTGGTCACCCAAATCTGCGCATAGTTGAATCTTTTCTGCTAGGCTGAGCCACCACTTGTTCTGGATGTCTCTAAGTTTCTGTTGGAGTTTGATACATGCAAGACGAAAGGCTGCTTTTCTTACATGGCAGAGTGGCTGAGCGAGGTGGGCTTGATAAGCAGATCTCTTTTTTGTCAGCAATTCCTGGACCTCCTGGTTGCTATCGTCAAACCAGTCTTTGTTTTTCTTGGAGGAGAACCCAATGGATTCTACGGAGGACTGCAGGATGCTGTTTTTAATATGTTGCCAAAGCGCTTCAGGAGAAGAATCTGTAAGTTGGTCTTCAAGCCTCGTTTGAAGGTTAGCCTGAAAGCTGTCCCTCACTGCAGCTACTTGGAGATTATTAACATTGAGCCTCCTCCTTGGAATGCTACCCCTCTTAGGTTTGGGCTTGAGGTGGAAATTGAGTTTGCAACACACAAGGCGGTGATCTGTTTGACATTCTGGACTAGGCATCACGCTGGTCTGGCAGACATCACGAATATTTCTCTGGCGCACTAAAACATAATCAGTGAGGTGCCAATGTTTAGATCAAGGATGTATCCAGGTTGTCCTCCAGCTGTCTTTCTGCTGGAAGATAGTGTTGGTGATGGTAAGCTGTTGCTCTGCACAGAACTCTAGTAAGAGGTGGCTGTTATCATTGCAGCTGCCAACACTGTGCTTGCCTAGTACTCCTTTCCAGGCTTCAAAGTTCTTTCCTACTCAGGTGTTGAAGTCACCAAGGATTATGATCTTATCTTCTATAGGAACCTTTTGAGTGAGGTGACGCAGGTCGGCGTAGAATTTTTCTTTTTCTGCAGGGTCGGCTTGCAGAGTTGGAGCATATATGCTGAAAAGAACAACGTGTTGCTTATTGTGTAGTGGAAGACATAAGGAGATAATATGATCGGAGTGACCTACCGGCAAATTTTCAAGTTCAGAGATGATGGAGATTTTAATCATGAAGCCGACTCCAGAAAGATGACTTTCAGTTTTGGGTTTGCCTGACCAGTAGAGTGTATAGCCAGCACCATGTTCTTTGAGGCTACCTTCCTCATGAAGACGAACTTCACTGAGAGCAGTGGTATCGATGTTAAGTCGTGATAATTCATGGGCAATTAGGTGCCAACACCGCCGCCATTTTCCGGCAAAAAAAAAAAAAAAAAAAAAAAAGTTATATTATACCCCCTGGCCTTTCTGAGTGAGAAGAAATATTAGATGAATAAATTTCAAAGACATTGTGAGTTCAGTTACTGCATAGAAATAGTTGTGTAGAGCATGTTGCTAATCACTATATTTTGGAGGTTATGCAGGAAGCCATGTGAATTGCTCTTTGACTTACACAAATCACTGGGGAATGGTGTAGTCTCTTTATTCTTTTTGCTAGGTCTTGCTGATTAGCCAGTTCACCCATGATGTTACTGAGTTTGTACTGTAGCTGCTGTACATGGAACATATGACGTGAAAAAACAGCTCCTTTTATTCTGATGTTGACATGCTTTGAATTTGCAAGGTTTACTGCACTGGACTCCAAAGTTGAGTTTTCATAGTTTTGGGGTTTTTTTGGTGTGCTGACTGCACCTGTAACTTTATCTTTCCTCTATGGAAAATAGCTCATCAAAGCTCTAGCACAGTACAGATCTCTAAAGCTCAGTTATAAACCTACAAAGCCAGGGGTGCCGTATTTCAAAAAGTACTGCTAAAGCCTTAACTGGAGGGATGCAAGCAACAACTCCCCTAATATTCAGTTTGTTATTACATTCCAGAAAAGTATTTGTATTGACAAGAAAGAACAAATTTAGGGGCCAGTCAAGTGTATTAAATTGTTGGGGGGTTTGGTTTGTTTTGGTTTTGGTGTTTTTTTTTCTTGATATGCTATGTTTTCATCTACCATGGCCTCATAAGCCAGTGCTGAATCAGTAACTGAAGTGCTGAGAGGTGTTTCTATGATTGCATGACAAGGCATGGTCTCTACTCAACAGTCATTATAATAAACATTGTCTCAAATTATTGTTTTTTTATGCAGTCCAGTACAAGATACAGTAAGACATAGTGATACAATTTTTGAAACAAGAATCAAGAATGCACCTTAGTTGTCACCTGAGGTATACACTCATATCCCAACAGTTTCGGTGAGTGACCCATCAGTGGATGACTAAGAAATATGTCTTAAATGGAAAATATTATTTCTGCACATTAGACTTCTGTTTATTTTTAATACTTTTTTTTTTTTTAGAAATTCACAAACATTAAGAAAACCATTTTTTTCCTCTTATTGGGAGATTTATTTTATTTTTTTATCTGAAGTACCTACAAATATAACATTACCTGGACATACATTCTTCTTTCCTACTGCTGGAAAATTGAAGTCTCAAAATATGGCCTTAGTTCCAAATAAGGTATGAAGCAAAATACCAGTTGTGAATAGCAGCCTGCAACATATTTCTGGACAGCTGTACCATTATTTGAATCCCAGAAATGCTACTTTTAAATATTTTCATTGGAGAAATGCAACTGCTGACAGGCAGTTTTGCAGTGTGTGAAGCAGAAACATGTATCTGGTGCCATTCTTTGAAGCTGAATTTCATGGAATAATAGTTGTGATGTTATTAGCTCTTTTTATGAAAAGGAGATCACTTTATGTATGTGAAGTTAATTTGACATTCTTATTAATGCTTTCAGTTTAATAGTCTTAATACAGAAATAACTTCAACAGCAATAAAGTTAAAATAGTTTTATTTACCCTTCCTGCTCTCTACAACTTCTTCTGCTGTGCTCACACTCTCTCCCCAGATGTCAGTGGGGCCAGTCTTCCTTCAAGTGAGGGATATCACAGCAAGCTCTCCTGGAACCTGCCCTGGGAGGAGTTCAGCACTGATGGATGGATTCCCTTCCACCTCAGTCTTAGCATTTGCTTGAGATAACTTTGTTTTCTTGATCCAGGCTCCTGCCTTCTGGCTGCTCCCAGTTGAGGTGCAAGTGTGGACTCAGCCTCCCCAGGGGCTCTTGTTTCACAGACCCTTCCCATGGAGGCACTGGAAGAGCTGAGGCAGGGGAGGCAGCAAGCACTTAGACCTGAGCAGGAGCTGAATCTATCTCAGCCCAGCTCTGGCCAAGGTGAACCCAGGCCAGCCCTGAGACCTGAAGTCAGAGCAGAACCTAAGGACCTTAAAGCTGTGCAGTGGGTTGACCCTGGCAATTGGCTAGGCATCTCCACATCTACTTGCTCACTCTTCCCCACTGCCAGCAGGAAGGGGGAATAGGACCAAGAAAAGGGGTGGGGTCAGGGGGGATCTCCCAAACAATAAAAACACCCTTGTGGGCTGAGGTAAAGGGAGTTTAATAGGTGAAAGGTTGAGGGACGTGACACAAAAGCGATCACAGCCTTTCACAACAGTACTGATAATGGAGTCATAGCCATCTTGGAAAGCAAAAGCCTCTCCCCTTCTTCTTCTACCACATTTTCTTGTTGCTGATCACAATGTTATGTGATACAGAATACCCTTTGGCCAGCCTGGGTCAGCTGTCCTGGCTGTGCCTCTCTCACTGTCTTGCCCACCCCTAGCCTATTTCTGGGGGAGAAATGAAAGCCTTGGTGCTATGCAAACACTACTCGGAAACAGCCAAAATACTGTTCTGTTAGTGCTGGTTTATCCACAAATCTAAAACACAGCACCAGATGGCTGCTATGAGGAAAGCTAGCTCCATCCCAGCCAGACACAGTACAACTTGTAATAGTGAAAATCACATTAACTGTGCTATAATTGTGATTGGCAGTTAAGTAGAGGGAATGACAAAAAAATGTTTTATATTTCTTGTTACACCATATTTTCATACAGTGCTACCAAGTTTTGCTAGAACTATTGAAATACATTCATTTTCATGTGATTTGATTTCATACATTATTTCTGATTTCTCAGGAAGGTTTTACTTTATGAGCATCACTTAATGAACATTGGGAAGCATTTGTTCTTATTATGTTATGCCTGTTTTATCTTTCAAAAATAGTTCTCTGACTAGCTGAGGAAGAGTTCAGGAAGGAAAAACACATAAAATTTCATTTTTGTATACTCAGAGAAAGTAAAGCAGTTGGAGAATCAATTACATCGTAATACCTTGGCAGAGTTCTCAGCACTAAAAAATATGTATTATTTGCAACTCTATTTTCTGTAAGTGAAATTACTCTCAAGAAACTGATAAGATAGGTCAGAATCAAAGAAATTAAAGTTTTTGTTCTCAAGCTGCAGTGCCAGGCAGTTCTTGAGAGTCTGATGAAAAATGACTGCCAGGAGTTAAATACAAGAATGAGTTAATGCTGTACCTGCCATAAAAGCAGAGAAAGAAAAAGTAGCATTATAATGACCAGTTATTCTAAGAGGTCAGAAACCTGAAAATTGCCTCTCCTGAACAGAAGTGTTTTTACTGTCATAGCTTGTATTCATTCTCTAGGTCAGTACTTCCAACAAAATGCATCAGTGTTTTTGACCTTCCATAGAATAGAAACATTAAATACTTAATTTATTTTTTTTCTATAAAAATGCATGTGAGGTTTCAAGCAATGCTTTCAAGAGCTAGACGTTCAAATAGGAATTCAGAAGCATCAATGCATACAGAAAATTGGTTTGTCGGAAAGTAAAAGACAAAGGTAAGTAAAAGACAAAGGTTTTACATAGTGTATTGTGACAGCGATCATAATTATGATTGAGGTAAATCATGTGATAGTGCTCAGCTTGTGTCATATTGGGTAATTATAGTGGTAGCAGGCAAGTTTTTTAGATGTTTCTGTAAAGTGGGTTTCAGCTTTGGCTTAAACTTAGATACATTGAGTTACAGAGAAGTGGATAAAGGTCCTCAAGCAAGTCAGTTAGTCCATAGATAAATTAACACACATATTTCTCATTCAGATTGCTAATATGTAATATTAGGCTACATATATAAGAAATTCTTATTGCTCTAAGAGTAATAAGAATTAATGTTAACATTAATTAAATATAATAATTAATATTAATTAACATTTAATAATAATATTAAGTGTATTGCTTTAATATTAACATTATTTGCAAAGCACTGCTAAGATGAGGCATCTGAGTTCAGCTTCTCAGCTGAAATGGTTAAGATATAAATTTTATTTCTTTGGTTTTCTGTCTTTTTTGTTCTTTTTTCTTTGCCGTACATCATACTTCCTACTATCATCTTTTCTAGTGCTGCAGTTTTGGAGAGGGTTTTTGCCTTTTATGGGTATTTTCTTCTTCTTTACAAGACAAGAAAATGGAACTTCTTTCTTTAAAGGAGAAACTAGGCACAGTACCATTGGGAAAAGACTTTCAGGTCAGTGGCAAAGAACTGTGACCTTCTGATGGTGGCTGCATACACCTGGAACCTTTTGCTCAATCATAATCTCTTTTACTGTGTAATGATTTTTCAGCTCCATGTAGCCATGCAGTTAGGCTGTGGTGAAGTATGCCTCAGCCAGCTTTGAGACCAGTAGGCTAAATCTCACTACAGATGGAGTCTGGTGGAGAGCTATTAATCAAACAACCAATTAGCCATCTCTCATGATAGCGGCCTTCAACTCTGTGTGATACAGCACATACCAGCTATAATTATACAGGACTGACCATCTTTTGGGAAAAGTTACACATAGCCACAGAAGTCTTAATACTCAGATGACTTTTTCACATGACATCTTGCTTTCCATTCTTCTGCTGCAATGGATTTAATAGTTTCATTGTGTCTTAGAAAGAAGTGTCCGTCTGATATTAAAGCTACAGTTAAGATAATATGCAATAGATCTTGTTAAACAGAAAATAAAGAAAACTTTTTTTTTAATATAAACTAGAAAGAAATCTTCCAACAATTTTAACAAATTTTACTCAATAAATTCTTCCTTAAAAATATCCTTTTTGTTATGAATCAGCTAATAAAAGGCACTCAATAATAATAATAATAATTAATAATAATAAAGAGCATTATATGGGCAGCAGTACAATTATATAAGAAGTAAAAAAGAAATAGAAGTCTTGGAGACATGCACACTAATATGGGGGGCCGGGAGGGGGACATGAGGAGACTAAAATAATAAAGATTTATAAGTAAGACAAAATCTAAACTAGCCTGAAGCAAAGGAAAGAATTGTATTTGCCTCTTTCACCTTTGAGAAATCAGAGGTAACAAGACCAAAGAGGCCAGCTATAAGGATTCTACTCAAGGGAAGCAGCTTTAAGTTCTGCCTTGGGCTTCATGAGATCTGACTGCCAGAGGCAGCACGAGAGATGCTGTGAATCAGCAGACCTTCTCTGTGCACTCTCTTTGCCCAAATGTTATGTTTAGATTCCTGCTCGTGTTTTCTCCACCTGTGTCCCCCAGCTTGTTGGAAGACCATATCCTGCATCAGAAAGATGAGGAATGAAAATGTTTCAGTGAGGATATAAAAATTAAGAATCCTATTAACAAATTGTGTCATACACTAATATGTCAAGAAATGAAAAAACCTGATGCCCCTTATGCTCTTCCCCTGCTCCATCTTGGGCTGCATCCCACAGGATACAGTCCTTCCCATAAGCTGTAGTTCCTCACAGACTGCTCCAGCATGCATCCTTTTCATGGGTCACAGCCCTTCAGGAGCAGACTGCTCCAGCATGGGTCTCCTGCAGGGTCACAGTTCCTGCCAGCAGACTTGCTCCAGTGTGTGCTCCTCTGCATGGGGCTTCAGCTCCTGAGAAGAGAGCTTTTGCATGGGATCTCTGTGGTTCAAAGCTTCCTTCAGTTCATATCCTCCATGAGCTCTAGTGTGGATATCTGCTTTATCATGCTTCAATGTGGGTTGCAGGAGAACACCCTGCATCACCATGGTCTTCTCCGTGGGCTGCAGTGGAATCTCTGCTCCACTGCCTGGAGTATCTCTTCCTTCACTGACATGGGCATCACAATGGTTGTTTCTCTCACTTTTTTCACTTCTTTCTCTCACAGCTGCTGTACATTGGTTTTTACTCTTTATTAGAGTGTCATTTTTTATCTCAGAGACATCACTGACATCACTGATGGGCTTAGCTTTAGCTAACTGGGTTTGGACGTAACTGGAACCATCTTTGTCTGACATGAGGCAGCTTCTGGTATCTTCTTACAGAAACAACCCCAGGAGCTCTCCTGATACCAAAATCTTGCCACATAAACCCAATACTTTACCAAATTAAGAAACAGACATAGTATCAATTTAAGTGTAAAATTTCACAAGGTCTTCCAAAGGAGGGTCATACATACAGAAGTTATAGATTCTATCACAATACATGCTTGTTTTCTGTTTGACCGTGAGGATCCTGTAAGTAAGAAACACAGACCTGAACCAAAGCCAAATGAACCCGTTGACTGTGCTTACGGTGAATGCTAAAAATACTTATAGAAATCAGTCCATTAATTTTTCACTGCCTTAGGTAGTATAAATTTTTTTTAACTTCAAAGACATGCAGAAAGTTCCTTAAAAAAAATCATGTTACTAGGCACAACTGAAAATGTAACTATGCAAAGTAATTTAAAAACAGTAAAAAGGATAATATACAAGTAAATTATTAGCTGTCACTTTCCCACAGGGAATAATTGTCAACCTTGAAAAAAGCCACCCAGTCATCAAAAGGATAATAGGAATCCCTAAACCACCCTAAAAGTAAAGTACTAACAGCAGTTTTCTCTTTTTACAATTAATATTAATTGTTCATTTGACCCTTAAATCTTGATTTCTTAAGCCTGTAATCGACTTACTTTCAAGTCTCTGTTAAAAAGAAGAAAAGTAATTATTGTCAGAAATAGTAAACTCCTATTAATCACAATTAAATGCAGTGATGTCTGATTAAAAATTTTAATCAATCATGCTATTCTATGTTTAACTCACTAATGTTGGGACCACTAGAGTGGACAGCCATCTGTGCCTCTGTAAAATTAGAAATACAATGAATTATAGCTATGGGTAGTTTAAGGCTATACCATGAATACAAATCATTAGAGCTGTGACAATTTTAACATACTGCCAAAAAATTTTATTATCAGCTGCATTTGTTGCTCTTCTCATGGAAATGAAAAGTACCTAGGAAATATCTGCACTTCCCTCATTAGCTTTTCATAATGTTTTGCAAATAATAAGAGCATAAAATTTTCCTGAATTTTCGTTTATGTAGCATAAATCGTCTTTGTCATGGTTAGTGCTACAGTCTGAAAATCACATGATCCAGTTTTTCCACATCTTTCATGTATTGGAAGATCAAACCTGGATGCAGTACTCTAGATGCATAGTACTGATAAACACTGACAGAAACAACATAACCGGGTTCTTCAGTCCACCAGCAATGCCTTTGCTAATACAGCTCAGGATATAATTAGCATTCTTTATTATTAAATCAAATAACTATTTACAATGTGTTTAAATACCTGTCCAGTGGTTGCTGTTTACAAATGCAAGTAGTTATGCAGAAACATATTGTAAGAAAAACCAACAAAAAAACAGCTGGTTTTATTTTTTTTGTCTTGGCGTCAAAACAAAGATACTACATTATCCCCTTCCAAACCACCATGTTTCTTTTCCCCTTTTTATGTTTTCTTAATTACTTTAAATGCTACCTATAAGTAGACATGGATGGCAAAGACTCACTGAAGAGACTTTCTCCACTTGTATTGTATCAAATCATAGAATCATAAAATAGTTAGGGTGGGAAAGGACCTTAAGATCATCTAGCTCCGAACCCCCTGCAATGGGCAGGGACACCTCACAATAAACCATGTCACTCAAGGTCTCGTCCAACCTGGCCTTGAACACTGCCAGGGATGGAGCATTCACAATATCCCTGGGCAGCCCATTCCAATGCCTCACCACCCTCACAGCAAAGAATTTCTTCCTTATATCCAATCTAAACTTCCCCTGTTTAAGTTTGAACCCGTTACCCCTTGTTCTGTCACTATAGTCCCTAATGAAGAGTCCCTCCTCAGCACCCCTATAGACCCCCTTCAGATACTGGAAGGCTGCTATGAGGTTTGCATGCAGCCTTCTCTTCTCCAGGCTGAACAGCCCCAACTTTCTCAGCCTGTCTTCATATGTGAGGTGCTCCAGTCCCCTGATCATCCTCGTGGCCGCCCTCTGGACTTGTTCCAACACTTCCATGTCCTTTTTATGTTGAGGACACCAGAACTGCACACAATACTCTAAGTGAGGTCTCAGGAGAGCAGAGCAGAGGGGCAGGTTCACCTCCTTCGACCTGCTGGTCACGCTCCTTTTCATGCAGCCCAGGATACAGTTGGCTTTCTGGGCTGCAAGCGCACACTGAAGCCGGCTCATGTTTATTTTCTCATCGACCAGCACCCCCAAGTCCTTCTCCACAGGGCTGCTCTGAATCTCTTCTCTGCCCAACCTGTAGCTGTGCCTGGGATTACTCCAACACAGGTGGAGGACCTTGCACTTGTCATGCTTAAACTTCATAAGGTTGTCATCTGCCCACCTCACAAGCGTGTCAAGGTCCCTCTGAATGGCATTCCTTCCCTCCAGCGTATCAACCAAACCACACAGCTTAGTGTCATCGGCAAACTTGCTGAGGGAGCACTCAATCCCACTGTCCATATCAGTGACAAAGATGTTAAACAATACCAGTCCCAACACCGATCCCTGAGGAACACCACTCATTACTGCTGTCCAGCTGGACATTGAGCCATTGACCACAAGTCTTTGCGTGTAGCCATACAGCCAATTCATTATCCATCAAGTGGTCCATTCATCAAATTGATGTCTTTCTAATTTAGAGACAAGGATGTCATGTGGGACACTGTCAAACGCTTTGCACAAGTCCAGGTAGATGACATCAACTGCTCTACCCCTTTGCATCAGTTCCATAGCCCTATCATAGAAGACCACCAAATTGGTCAGGCAGGATTTCCCCTTAGTGAAGCAATGGTGGCTGTCACCAAGCACCTTGTTGTTTTTCCTGTGCCTTAGCATGCCTTCCAGGAGAATCTGCTCCAAGATTTTGCCAGGCACATAGGTGAGACTGAGTGGTCTGTAGTTTCCTGCGTCATCCATTTTCCCCTTCTTGAAAATGGGGGTTATATTTCCCTTTTTCCAGTTGTTGGGAACTTCACCTGACTGCCATGATTTTTCAAATGTGATGGACAGTGGCTTAGCAACTTCATTCACCAGCTCCTTCAGGACCTGCAGACTGAGGCAAAGAAGTCATTCAGAACCTCAGCCTTCACCAAATCCAGGGTAGCCAGTTCTCCCGATAGCTTCTGTAGAGGGCCCATGTTGTCCCTAGTCTGTTATGTACCTGTAGAATCCCTTCCTGTTACCTTTCACATCCCTAGCCAAGTTTAATTCTAACTGAGCCTTAGCTTTCCTAACCTGGTCCCTAGCTTCCTGGACAACATCCCTGTATTCTTCCCAGGCCGCCTGTTCTTGCTTCCAGCTTTTATAAGCCTCTTTTTTCATTTGAATTTTCCTCAGCATCTCCTTATCCATCCAAGGAGGTCTCCTGGCCCTCCTGCTGCACTTCATTTTCGTTAGGATGCAGCACTCCTGAGCTTGTAGCAGGTGATCCTTGAATCATTGGTTAAAAATCATCCCCATGAAAAAGATAGACAATAATCACTTTGAAGTATTTAGGATTTAACATTCTTTTTCCTTGGTGTATATTGATCACAATTTAATATTATATTTTACCTGAAATAATGTTTCTTTTTTTATTGAAGTGTACCACAGCTAATGGATCCCTGAGTGTCTCAGGTCCTGACAGATCTGACAGTTGTCTTTGATTCTTTTAGAATGCCAGAACTTGAAACAGGAGCAAATGTATGACTTTGTGCCTTGTGAGAAGAGATTGGGCTTGGAAAATGTTACTAATCAAATCAGAAACTGGATTTTAATCTTGATTCTGTGAATAAAACGACTCTGCTAGTGTTATTATTAACATAAAATTACTTGGTTAATAGTAATCTTACATCTAAGTGTACCTGATGGTTGAGGCATTACGAACTAAATCCAGATTTAGTTCTGAATTTCATGGTGTCAGCTCTTTTTTAATTAAAAAAAAAAAAAAACCTTGGATAGTTGGACGTTTAAACAAAAAGAGATAAAGGCATTTACGTTGAAAGAATTCTTTGGTGATTTGTATTCATTCAAAATGTTAAGAAATAAAATGATAGGCACAGTGTCTTACTTCTTGGAATGACTTCTGTATTATATTAGGTTCATTTTCCTGAAGCACCCGATGGCAGCTTCAAGGTAAGCATAGTCACAGCATATGAATTTTTCAAGAATATAGGAAAAGAGCAATGAAACAATAAAGGAGAAAATCTAAACCTTTGTCACTAGTGTTTTCAGCGCTCGCCTGCCTTTATAAAGAAAGACATCTTTTATTTTCTGGCTATGTCATGCTTCACCATAATGAGCACAAAAAAATGCAAATATATATCGATTTTATACAGAGGTCACTACAAGTGACAAGCAATCTGTGAAAAAGTTAGCAGTCCTAAGTAAGAAAAGTAATTAGAAAGATGATTATAACCTTTTTTTTAATGAATAGCAATAATAAATTACTTCCTTGGTGGTTTTGTGACCCTGTCAAGTTAGCAAGGTGGTCTATCCTGAGTCGATTCTGTTTCAATCCCTTTTACAATCACAGCCTCACAGCTGTGGAAAATAACACCATTCATTAATTATCACTGATTATTTGCATGTGTAGTGAGAAAGAAGCACCCAGGTTCATATTCTCTGTTCTCAGTGGTTGTTGGGAGCAAACCTGAGGGACATTTGTCATCCTTAGGTCTCGAATATTGTTTTTATTTCTTCTTGGTATTGTTGCTTGATAGTTCACTTGTCAGTGTCACAGTAGGCTACTGAGCAAAAAGAAAGAGCAGCTTTAGTAGCCAGCTCTGATGCATGAAGCACATGAAAAACATCTTCCCAAAACTAGAACTGCTGTTTTGAGTTTCATTAAAGCTATTATCCAGTAAAAGATATACTTAAGAAAATCTACTTGCATGCATTAATTACAGGTTTTGCCTGCTAGCCCTAGCATCTTTAATAAAATACAACCATCAGTTATTAAACATTGTGATTGGCCTCCAGGATTTTGAGACTTTTTGCACTTTTAGCACCAGACAACACTGACTGAAATCTCTTTTTGCTGCGTATGGAGTGGGGAGTTTCTTACTCCTATGAGATAAGATGCAAGAGCTGTTTTAATATTTCATTGTGAAGTAGGGGTAAAGGAGGAAAAAAATCTAGATTTAATTCCTTTTTGAGCAGCACATCCAGTTAGGCAGTACCTTAGAGCAGCCTGTGTGTTAACACATCTAGTGAATTTAGCTGTCATAATTCTCAAAGCAATTCTGCCTATAGGCTAATACTTAGGAACTTTGACAAACAGACTTCTTGACTGTGTATCCTGGGCATGATTAAAGTTAACCTCCCTCACAAGGTTTTAAGGCAGCACTTTTTCCTGGTATTAGTAGCTCTCCATATGTGTATAACAGTATTACAGGAGCTACCAAGTTAGAGATAAGATCATCATTCCCTGGGTATTCAGTAGAAAAATAATTAAAAAAATAAAATAACTGAGAAACTGTAGACTGACATTGGAGACTCTTCGTGCTGCAACTTTTTGCAGAAATCTGAAAGATTTTTAAGCAGAAAAACAATGAAGTAACATACTCATTCTGAGCTATGACAAACACAGCAAGGGACCTTGACAGACTTGTGAGGTGGGAAGATGCCAGCCTTATGAAGTTTAAGCATGACAAGTGCAAGGTCCTACACCTGGGTCGGAACAGTCCCAGGCACAGCTACAGGCTGGGCAGAGAAGAGATTCAGAGCAGTCCTGCGGAGAAGGACTTGGGGGTGCTGGTCGATGAGAAACTGAACATGAGCCAGCTTCAGTGTGTGCTTGCAGCCCAGAAAGCCAAACATATCCTGAGCTGAATCACAAGAAGCATGACCATCAGATAGAAGGAGGTGATCCTGCTCCTCTATTCTGCTCTCGTGAGACTTCACTTGGAGTATTGTGTGCAGTTCTGGTATTCTCAACATAAAAAGGACATGGAACTGTTGGAACAATTCCAGAGGAGGGCCACAAGGATGATCAGGGCACTGGAGCACGTCCTGTATGAAGGTAGGCTGAGAAAGTTATAGCAGCATTTCAGTATCTGAAGGGGCCTGTTAGGATGCTGGGGATGGACTTTTCTTTAGGGACTACAGTGATAGGACAAGGGGTAACGGGTTCAGACTTAAACAGGGGAAGTCGAGATTGGGTATAAGGAAGAAATTCTGTACTGTTTTGGTGGTGAGGCACTGGAATGGGTTGTCCAGGGAAGCTGTGAATGGTCCATTCCTGGTGGTGTTCAATTCCAGGTTGGACGAGACCTTGGGTGGCATGGTTTAGTGTGAGGTGTCCCTGCCCATGGCAGGGGGTTTGGAGCTAGGTGATCATAAGGTCCTTTCCCACCCTAACTATTCTATGATTCTATTCTATGCATATGTAATTGCGAAAATGTGTCGGAGTAGAAAAGTGACACTACAAAATCTAAATGAGGTTACACCTCTTCTTATCTGAAGTTAATACATTCTGTGGTTTATATCTTCACACGACTTCTGAAACAATATCAATTTAAGTATTGCCTCTGATAAAACATTTACCCAGTTATTAACACATGCTGGAAAAAAATTAGCAATACTTTTGTTCCTGAAATCACCATTTATGTATAGTTTTTCAAAAACCTGTCAGAAAAGATGCTTACTTTTCTTTAAATAAAACTTTCTCTTGACCACTATCTACTACAGATGAGGGGTTAGAATCCATATATGCTTTTTGATACTATTTTTATACAGTTTATTTCTGAAGAAAAAACTTACAGTATTTTTCAGGTTTGATTTACAGTTACTTTAAGTCACACAGAAAGATTCCTGCTATTTGGAGACAAATTTTCACATAAACGACTTCTGAGTTTTGATTTAATTTGGATCTGACCCCATGTGTCATTCCTTTAGATAAATTAATCCAGATTCAAACAATTCTTGCTACTGTGCACCTCAATTTTCAGGGTGAGGTAGAAAAATCTAAATAAAATTCTAGGTTTCTGTTCAGAAGAATCTGTAAGACTTTCCCACCCTCAAAACTTTATTTAAAAAAATTATGCTAGAAGATGGACTGGAAGATTCTTGGGAACTTTCTCCAAAAGCCATATCCTCAGTCATATATCTGACTTTAAAAAATGCTAAGAGACAAGTTAATATCTTCATATTTTATAGTATGCTATGAGAATGACCTGGTAATGGCTTTTTTAAATACAATTATTAAATCCTGTAAACATCAGGGAACTGAGAAACTTTCTAGGCTGCCAGTTTTGTCATATGGGAAGAGTCCAAAAGCCCATTGAGAATGTAATGTTTATGTTCAATAAGCTGCCAAAATGTAATTAAAAATTTTTGAATACTTACATGTTAGCACTTTTGAGAGAAAAAAAACATCATAAAGGAAAAGGGAATGTGATTTATTGTACTAAAATAAGGACGTTGAAGAAAAGTGGGCTGCATTTTAGAAACATTGCCAACAACCAGTCATCCATGTCTGTTCTTCTGCCAGTGTTAATCTTGTGCATTGTACTTTCCATTCATTCCATTTTTTAAATTTTTTTGTCATATTTGAAAAATATGAAAAAGGAACACAGGAGGTGTGGGTGGAAAAAGGCAGGGAAGAAGTAGAGAGAAAAATGCAATTCTATCACCTCATTTTTTACCACATATGCTGATACTGGAAATTTGTGAATACACCCAGTGATGTTCCATCACCCAGAACAGTCTGAAAATCTTGGACATTACAGTTTTCCTTTTCCACTGAGGGATATAACTATATAACTGCAGTATATCCCTATCCAAACAAAAATTCTATTTATAGTCTTACCTGTTGCATTTTTAAGGTAGAAATTAGCAAGTATTTATCTGCTATTACATAGCTTTGTCTTTGATCTCAGTGAAAGAAGTTATAGGGCAATACTAACAGAGTATTTTATATAGAGATTTGTACAATATAATAGGATTACTGACGGATGCCTCACCCTAACTTGGATGGAAGAATTACCACTTATTGCCACTTCATTTTGTTATTCATGCCACATCTTGGAGTCGACAGATACGTAATTTGAGTATAATACCTAGTCTCCTTCCATAATAAGAGATAAGCGTCTCTACATACCACTTCACCCAAATCACAGATAGGAAGGATGTACATATCTTGTAACACGTTTATGTACAGTTACTACAGGTCTTTGCATCGGATTTTTGGAATCCCTGGGGAAAAAAAAAAAAGAAAAAAAAAAAGAAAAAGAAAAAGTGGAAAAGTATTTAGTATTAAATTTAAGTATTTAGACCCAGAAAAAGTCAATGAGACAAGCATCAGAATTCCAAACTTTTAACATACAACATCTATGTGGTTTCATAAAACTGATCTACTTCATTGTGCTCTGCTTTTTCACAACTTTTTGTATAACTGAATATGTCTACACCCACATCTGGGTAAGTATATCAGGTGTGGAGCTCTCAAGATCTGATTTCATTACTTTTCTCCTGTGATTTGTGCAGGTCTTTCATTTAGAAACAAGGGAGAGAGAATCACTATTTATTCAGACAAGAATATAAAATAAGACTAAAATATTCACAAAAGTTACAGGGACGAAGGGAAGTTACAGTCCCTTAAAGTACTTAAAACCACATTGTTTTTCAAATGTTAAGCAGTTAAATGGAAATTCAAGTCTTGAATAGATTACAACAACCAATAAGCAGCTATAACCATAAGCTACAAAACTGACACTGGCTGATACAAATTCAACACATGCAGGTACAAGGATCATACCATGCAGGTGTGTTTAAAAATGAAAAACAACGTCCCCTTATTTTTTTTTTTCCTTTTTTTTTTTATCCCCACTCTCTCTGTCACTCTCCTAACAGACAGGTTTATATCATGTTATCAAGATAATTTTATATGTATCAGTCCAGAGTTAGTGCTTTTTTCCTCCCAGAATCAGGGTCAAGACTATTTTAACAAGAATAATGACCAAATTTTTTACAACATAAATTTCCAAGAATCAGCTTCAAAGACCAAGCTATTACTTGCATCAGTGGAACATTCTCACCCAAGCTCAACTAGCATCACTTTTATGTAAAGGCAGAATTATGGAGTACTAGTTTTCTTATTTCAGATTTCCTTCTAGTATTGTTTACATGACTTCCTACCCTGATCTAGATATAGATCATTCAGATCTTCTTCATTCACCTAAGTGGTCACATACCAAATATTTCTTACAGTGTATACACAATTTTTCCCCAAAAGAAAAAGAAATGTAAATGTCTGTTGGTTGCATATAGCTTACTATTTAGGAGACTAAGATGACCTTTGCAAAAGTTCAAACATGAATAAATTGCTGTATATTTACATTGCTGAAGTGAAAAAACAAAGTCTAGGCATGCTCTTTTTTTTGGCAATGGTTCCTCTCACAGTAGCAATCCTTCTCTGATTGACATCAGTGATTAAAAATGAATGGTGTGATGAAGCCATTGGATTTTATCAGAACACCTATCACTATGATTTGACAATGTTAGTCCTGTTACCAGTGACAAAGATTACAAATTTTTTTAAGTTCCTGTCTTTATCCAGCATATTTGGAGACTATTCAATGCAATTAAGGTAAAGTTTCTTTTGTTGAGGAAGGCCAAGTTAACAAGGCTGATGCATGGTTCTTGGTAGCACTGAAAGATGGCAGAATAAGAAAGAGGAAAGATAGTAGAAGCTGCTTACAGCAATAGCAATAACATCATAAGCAGTTTTGCTAAACTGTCAAAGGAGAGGATGCCTGACAGAGAATCTCTGCCAATCTTGGTACCTGGAATGACAGCCACAACGTTCTGTCTTGGAAGATAGGAATTTAGCAGCTATCCAAGAAGTGGAAAAAAGAGTAGTGATGATCTAAGACATGCAGCTTTCCAAGAAACATAAACATTTCTTTACAGAAATGTGCATAAAGTAAAACTAAGTTAGTCAATTGCATAATGGCTTTTGTTCTTTGTTAATGAAAACATTATCACAATTAAATTCAGCTTCTCATTTATAATCTGTTCACTCTGTCGTGGAATGCTTTGATGCAAGAGAATCTATGTTTGATCATTAAAAAAAAGAGATCAAATAGAAAAATTAAAGATGTTCTCTCATGGATGCTATAGGAACCTTATTGTCTCAGTGAATATTTTATAGAAGGGATTTGTATAAAATCATACTGTAAAGTTTTAAAATACATGAAGCAATGACATCAGATTTAAATCTAATGACCAGTCTAATTATTTACATTTTTCTTGTACTGTATTAGGTCATATGTGAAGCCCAAACTTCTAGTCCTCCTTGAGAATTCACCGAATGTGCTGTAGCCGTACCCCGGATCACAGGATCAAGTATCTATAACGAGTCCTCATAGAAACTATCCCAGAATGAATGAAACGTGATTTGGAAAAGCCAACTTGGGTTTACCAGTGGTAAATCATGCCTGACTAACTTCTTCTTACTGACTTTATCTCTTTCTATGACTAAATAATATCTTCTGTCAACATGGGAAGAGCTGTGGAAGCTATACCTGGACTTCGGCAAAGTGCTCAATAGTGTTTCCCACAACCTTCTCCTAGAAAAAAATGTCATGATTCAGACTGGGTGGGGTGGTCTGTGACATGTATAGGAAAGTTGCACTGGCTGAACTCAGGGTGGTGATCAAAGGCTTTTACTGAAGCTGGCAGTCTGTCATAAGTGGTCTCCCCATAGGCATCGATACTAAGCCCCACACTGTTAAACGTCTTCATAAATGACCTGGATGATGGTATTGAAGGCACCTTCCCTGGGTTTACTGATGACACCAAACTGGACATGTCAGAGTGGAAAGCTATCCTACAGAGATCTGGACAGCCTGGAGGAGTGGGATAGCAAGAACAGTTTAAGAAAGCCTAATGAAAGGTCCTGAACCTGGAACAGAATAACCAAAGAGCCCAGAACAGCCTAGCATCTCTGTAGCTGGGGAACAGCCTTGTTGAAAGAGACCCAGGGATCTTGGTGGACAAGCTGAACATAAGTCAGCAGTGTACCACTACAGCAACAAAGGCAAATTGTATCTTGAGCTGCACCTGCAGGGGCATTACTAGCAGGGACAGAGATGCGATCATCCACTCTACTCAGAGGAAAGACTGAATGAGTTAGGTCTTTTCTCCCTGGAGAAGAGAAGGCTCTGGGGACCTCATCACAGTGTTCTAGAAGTTAAAGGGCTGCTACAAAAAGGACAGAGACTCTTCACAGAAAGCCACATGGAGAGGTCAAGGGACAACTGATACAACTTGCACTGGGATAATTTTGCATTTTAATAAAATAAATTTTCATTTACAGTGAGAACAGTCGATCACTGGAAACAATCAATACCTCCTCCGGTATGTGGTAGAGTTGCCATCACTGGAAGTTTTTAGGATGTGATTGGACAGAGTGATTGATAATCTCATCTAGGCTTTCTTTTCCCACAAAAGATTGGACCAGGTAATCTTCTGAGACCCCTTCCAACTTGGTCTGTTCTATAACGCTATGATTCTAACTTACTGTACACATTTTATATAGTAGATCTGCAAATATGCAGAAAGTCACAGTGATATTTCTTGCACATGAGAAAAGATGCTCTTATTGCTTTTGTGGTTAAATCATTTCATGTTTATCTCATCACTCATTGGAGGATATTTCTTCCATATCCTTGTTTCTTCAAGCTACTAATAATTTTCTTTAATTTTGTAGCTCCTAAATATCTCATGTATAGCAGCTAGTCTTTAAATATTGCTCTGAATCTGTGCTCAACACTCCTCAGTCCCTTCCTAAGGGAAAAGCTTCTCCAAAAATTGTAAATAAATTGCTTTTGATTTCACTGAATATCCCTGGGGTTTGTACTGTCAGAGGTAAAAAGAGAATGTAATTCACTTTCCATGTGGCTTTCAGTATTTCAGATTTGGTTTTGGAGTTTGTTTTTTTTTTTTTTTTTTTTTTTGTTTGGTTGGTTTGGGCTTTTTTTCCTGCATATCCTGTCTTCTTTCACCTAAAGCAAACAGCCTCAATCTTTGCTTATATATTGTCTTCAGCTATATATAAAAAATAAATTTTATTTATACATTTATTTATTTATAAACTGAACCATTCTAGTTCATCAGAAAGAAATAGGCACTAATAGGGCATAGCACATTTATCTATAACGTAGACAGACAAAATACATCATTTGGAGTGCTTATTTCTCTCTGTTGACTAAGAAAAAGAGTAAGTAGAATAGCTCAGAAATAGAGGATCAAAAATTGAATAGATTCACTTTGCTGTTTCAGCAACATACAAGACAGTTCTACTTATCTTTGGAAAGATTTTGATTTCCCATCCAGTACTTCAAGACTGTGGCATATAATACCTTGCATATTGACATATTAAAGGACAATAACAGATTGTATTGCTTGTGCAGTGCCTGCTGGTTTTCATTACACTTTCTTTCTCTAATAGGTGAGCCAAAAACGACAGTAAGACACTGAAACAATACAGTAATCAGAGTAATTTGATGCCTATATGTAATAATTTACATATCACAGAAGAGACCTCATAGTATCTCTATAACTAAGATGGCTGGTTGAATCAGAAGTAGATATGGAGGTCTGTGGTAATGACTGATCAGGAGTCCATTTCAGAGAGAGAGAGACCAAGTTTGCTGGTTTTGGTTTGCTTGGGTTTTTGTTTTCCTAAACAGCTCCATGAGTCGTGAGATGACAGGAAAAATGATTCTTCACTGAGATAAGTACACAGAAAAATCATATGAAATTACTACAAGTAATTACAGATTTCTCATTAGTATGTAAGTTTTCTTATCCTCTTTCTGGTAAGATTATCCCAGAAAGGCTGCACCAGTCCAGTAGTTCTGTTCTTGCTCTACTAAGGGCATCATATTAGACTAATTGAAATATTTCAATTGATAGAAAATGTCAGCAGATGTGCTGCAATTCACAGAGCATACACACTTAAGCAGGAACTTTTATAAAGAGCACATATTAATCTAATTAGAGAATATAAAAAGTATTTCAGTAAGAGATGTCCAAGGTCATGGAATGTCTTCCCACACAATGAAAAGGAGCAAGGAATAAAGCAAGTAAAACAGAGTGATCACAGAATCATTTAGGCTGGAAAACACCTTTAAGATATTTTATTATAATTTCTAGGAAAGTATATAAAATGTAAAAACCCAACACTGTAAGGTAACAAAAAGGCAGATGTAAACCCTCAATATAAGCATTGTAAGCAGATTGTAGCTTTTAAAAAATATTTAGATATGAGATCCATGAGCTTGCTAGACTGGAAAAACTTGAGTGGAGACAGACTACTAAATTTCATATGCCCTGCCATGTCAGCTAACCACTACAAAAAGGAGAAAGCTATATGTCTCACTCTTCCTATATATTTTAGTTATTAAAAGTGTTAAGGTTTCACTCCCAAATGGATGTTTTTTTCCTAGCTCCTCTGAAGACATGAAACGTCAATATGCATTTTTAATATATATTCCCCCCATTCCCACATTTCTGTGCACTGCAGGTCCAGATAAATTTGTGATGTCTGACCCAAGACTGAATTTAATCAGACATAGTGTCCTGGTTTCAGCAGTAGCAGTCATTTTTCTCCTTCTTAGTAGCTGGTGCAGTGCTGTGTTTTTGACTTTCAGCCCGGGAACAATGCTGATAACACCAATGTTTTTAGTTGCTGCTCAGTAATGTTTACTCCAAACAAGGACTTTTTGAGTCTCATGCGCTGTCAGGGAGGAGGGGAAGCCAGGAGGAAGCAGACACAGGACATCTGACCCAAACTAGCCAAAGAAGTATACCATACCACAGCACGTCATGTCCACTATATAAACTGGGGGCAGTTACCCAGAAGGGCTAGATCACTGCTCGGGTCAGGCTGGGTATTGGGCGGTGGGTGGTGAGCGGTTGTATTCTCTTCCCATGTTGTTTACCTTATCGTTATTATTATTGGTGGTAGCAGCAGTGGTTTGTGTAATACCTTAGTTACTGGACTGTTCTTATCTCAACACGTGGGAGTTACATTCTTTCTATTCTCCTCCCCATCCCTCCGGGAGCGGGAGAGGGGGGAGTGGGAGGAAGAAGGGGAGTGAGCGAGCGGCTGCATGGTTCTGAGTTAGCAGCTGGGCTTAAATCATGGCACCTGGGAAAGTATGGAAAATGAGTGTAAAAAAAACAGAGAAAGACCTTTAAGCACCAACAGTTGACAAGAAATGAGGTGATTTATTTACTTTCCTGCTGAGGAGGCAGCTATGGTGTTTTGATTAGCCTGAAAACTCATAGTATTTTTTTGTCATTTAGTAAAATTTGAGGATGCTGAAAAGGCAGCAGTGAAGCAGTAGGAGAGTATAGCACTAAAACTGTAGTACTAAGGTGGAGGAAGAAATGAAGGTGGGATTATGAAGTATTCAACCTCCTCAGATCTACCTGTATCAAAATTTGAAATCTCTAAAAGAGCACAAGGTACTGCAAGCGGAGTTCCGTTCCATATTGATAAGACCTTAATTTCATTTTTGATTCAAAGAAAAAGCATAAGTTAACAGGAGGAGAACTTTCACCTACATAAAAATGTTATCTGTATTAATGGGGCAAGTCCAGCAAAATGATGGCTGGAAGTGTCGATAAATAGAAGGTAGTTTAAATTATGCTGATGTGTCTATTCCATTTCCTCAGCAGATTATGAACAGCATAATTAGATTGTACCTTTGCTCTGTGTCTAAAGGGCATTCATTCCTTGTATTTCTCCTCCCTTTTGCAGCAAGGGTCTGGGAGTGATATCCTGTGATATTAACACTGTCACTGGAAAACGAACCCTTAGCATGCTTTCTGCTGGAGTACAACTTTTCTCACATAAAAACAACAAATATACCTGTGTAGCCACAATGATCTGAACTATGCAATCTCTGAAATAAAGGTACAGGTCTCAATATCCCTCCAATAGATATAGGGACATACTTTAAATTTTCATTTCATTTTCTCTGCCTTACTAGTGTGAAGGGTAGAATTTACTGATTACGTAATTCTCACCTATCATTGAACAGGAGAACATGAAGAACCTATTTAAACCAAGCCTAAGTTCTCTACCACTGTCACTCTATTGTGAAACTCTTATAAAAACAAAATGATAACAAAATGATAGGATGGATTAAGGTGTTTGAAGGGCTACATTGAGGGTAATTTGAGAAGCGTGCGTTCCACACAGTCCCCAGCTAACACTCCAGAAGAGTCCAAGGCTCCCCCTTATCCCAGATTGAGGTCCAAGGGTGGATTCACATTGAGTTTAAGATACCTAAACTTCAGTGTCTACTTCAGTGTTTACTTATAGGTTTCCGTACAAGAGTTAGTTAATAGACTCAAACTAAAGATAGGAGTCTATAAAGCTCTACTGATTACATCTAGTGCTGCTTGAAAGGCCCTAGAATACCTGAGATATCTACATGTCAGGTATGAGACAAAAGGGAAACTCACTCCCATGTTGAGCAACACTGAGCAGCCAAGAAAGATATGTTCTAACATCATGACTTTATTAGGTGACTGTTTAACCAATGAATGTTCTTCGGGAAGTCTGTTTCAGTGGCAGCTGAGTTATTTGGTATCTTTCACTCACTGTATTAACTAAATGCTTAGAAACATGCCTGTAGCCACCTGCATGAAGACACACAATAATATAGGTTTCTTAAGCTTGAATTGCATTATTTCTATGGTGATGTGCAACCACTCTGTAACACAGTATTTTAAAGGTACATGGCACTCCTTTATTACGAGCTTCATCACTATAAAGTTGGCTTACATAGAGTGGAATCTAGTTCTGAAACTTTACTCACAAAACCCCCTAAATTCAGCTGTATTTCCCACTGAACAGGCAAGTTAGGAGATGAACAATAAAATTCTGTAATTAATTTTTCCAGAAACAAGTCACAGGAATGATGGAATAATGGGCTAAGATGTTAACATTCCTTTCAAATTTTACCACAACCAACATGATCAGGTATGAGTTATACTGACTAGGTCATCTTCAACAGGTAATTTTCTGGAAATTAAATAATTGTCCTACTGGTGAATGATAATGCACAATTGCTGTGGACTTGAATTTTGAAGAGCAATCCCACTTTATGATGTGGGTGAAAACGCTTGACTGATACTCCTTTACAAATGCCATGTGCTTAGAAGTGCTGGTTTCTGCACTTCATGACAGAAGTCCAAAAGAGAATCCAACTCAAAGCAAAACTAAATGTGTATTATAGAGTAATATATTATTTTGTACAGCTAAGAAACTTGAACTGTTTGTTGCTATGTTAATCACCTCAATTTCAAATGCTTTTCTTTTCTTCATGCACCTCCTGGCGTAAAACAGCAGGGTAAGATCCTAGACACTGAGACCTTACAGGTCTATTCAACACATTATAATGCTCCTGTAGGTCAGTTAACACATCTTTGGGCATGTGCTATGTGTTTTGATAAAAGATGGCCCAGAGCTAACATTATGTCAAGTTGAAATACGTCGAATGGCTGAAAGGCAAGACGATGAAATGTTACAGACACCTACAAGACAAATCTTTAGCTGTCGCATTAGTTCTGAAACAGGGAATTGAATATATAGGTGGTCTGCTGTAACACAGATTCATCAAAGGCTGGAATTAAAAGATGTGACGCACAAAAGGCACCATAGGAACACAAGTGTGTCACCAACACCCAAGACGCTCATGTCTGCAGCAAAAAGCTGCAATTTCCCAGAAATGCCATGAACGGTGGGTACTTTTAAAACAAGCTTATAAGAAACAATCACGGCCTAAGAAGTATTCACATCATCAACAAAAATTCTAGAATTTGCAAAATGAACACTTAAGTCTGACAAAAAATATTTACAGCACTGTGATATCATATTAAGGAATAAATATACAAGTGATGTGGGATAATATTGAAGTTCATCTTAAGGCAGTGTGGCTTAATATGCCTTTGTTGAAGACAATATTTAATGAGAATGAAGCTTTGAATGGCAAAATTTGCTCCAGAATTTGTAATCAGTATTACAGCTGTTACATGGAATGTTTCTAATTTAATAGTTTTTAAATGTTCTGTATTAACTTACAACTTTAAGATATGCCCAGCTTTGTAAGTAGAGATATGTAATATGAAGTAATTTTATGACAGTGTCTATTGGTTTCTTTGCATTGTAATATAGCACTGGGGTGCTATAGCAAGTCACATTGACCTCATCGTAAGACTTCCTAAAAAATGTTGGCATGTAAATTTATGAATTTTCAGGGTAAACAGAGTCAAGTTGTATTCACTTTAATCTGAATCACGTACTCTTTAGAATTACAGCATCTTAGCACCATTTATACAGACACAAATAGAGGTAGGAAATTTCATACAAAAAATAAAATAAAATATACTTTGAGAAACTGATCATTTTTCTGAATACTGGAGGTATATAACTGCAAGTTCTGCGTGAAACAAGAGCTTTTTCAAAAAATAGTATATGATCATCTAATCATAGAATCATAGAATACTTAGAGTTGGAAAGGACCTTAAAATCACCAAGTTCCAACCCCCTGCCATGGACAGGGACACCTCACATGAAAACATGTCACACAAATGAGGCATATAAGGTAACATATAAAACATAAATTGATATAGCCGAGCTACAATTGCCCAGACAAAATTTTTTTCTTCTAGATCCTAAGTCTTTGATTCATAGTATTAACATTTTTTCTAAAGTATTTTCTGTGTGCAAATTTATGTAAGTTAATTATATCTATCTGATACTATTTTCTATCTCCGAATGTTTGCAGCCGTTAACCATACAGCATACATATATATATATATTCAGTCAGCTGACTGGAGCTAGTCCAGCTAGAGCCGCAGCTGGCACTCTCCAACGACTGCGAGGTTCAACTGAGATTAGGAAAATCAGAGGGGATAGCGCAGAGGCATTGCAATTCCCAACATTTCCTGATCCCCGAACTCCCAGCAGCCCTTGCGAGAGAGTGGCTGACATGGTGGGGGGCATTCCCACAGTGACAGTGACTACCCCCCTGCCCCTTGACTTGAAAGAGCCTTTGAGAGGGCAGCGACGTGTCGCTGCCCACCAGGCCCAGGGAAGAACAAGTAGGTCGTATGGATGACCAATGTGGTCACCTCCAGAAAGAGAGCTAGCAGTAAGAGGGCTGTAGCAACTCAGGCAGGGACCCCGTCCCAAACCGTGGCTGTTCATGTCTCTGGATGCAGGGAGTGCCAGAGCCTGCTGCTGCCAGGGGAGGGAGGACAGCATTCCACCTGTGTGAGGTGTGAGCAGGTGGAAGATCTGCTTAGCTTGGTGGCAAAACTTAAGGAGGAGGTTGAGACGCTGAGGAGCATCAGGGAGTGTGAAAGGGAGATTGACTGGTGGAGTAACTCCCTGGCGTGCCAGTTGGAACGGTTCCAGGGTGATACCCCCCAAAAGGGGATGGACCCCCTGCCCTCTCAGACAGAGGGGCGTGGCCCGAGACAGCCCCTGTCCTGTAGCTGTCACGCGGAGGTAGGGGACCAAAAAGATGACGAGGGTTGGAAGTGAGTTCCAGTTCGGCATCGTAGGCAACCGTCCTCCCTTCCTGTCCTGCTTCCCCAGGTGTCCCTCCGTAATAGGTTTGAGGCCCTGGATCTTGAAGGAGAGGTAGGTGAGGATGTGGTGCAAGGCCCGTCTACAGGGCCACATAGGAAAAGGCGGTCGACTTCACACCTCAAGACTGCCTCTGATAAGAAAGAAAGAAGGGTCATTGTACTAGGTGATTCCATTCTGAGAGGACCAGAGGGGCCGATATGCAGAGTTGACCCTCATCATAGGGAAGTGTGTAGTCTGCCTGGGGCCCGGATCAGGGATATCACCAGGGCGCTCCCCAACCTGCTGCACCCGACAGACTACTACCCGCTGCTGATCTTCCAGACAGGTGAGGGGGAAGCTGCTTCCCCCAGTCTGAGGGGGGTGAAGAAAGACTACAGGCACTTTGGTGGGGGGGGGTGGTGGTGGTGAAAGAGTCTGGGGCTCAAGTGATCTTCTTCTCAATCCTTCCATCTTCCATTGATGATGTGGGATGAATTGGGAAAATTCAGTCCATAAACGATTGGCTTCGAGGCTGGTGCTGCAGGCAAGGCTTTGGATTCTTTGATAACGGCTGGTTTTATAGGGCACCAGTCTGGACAATGGCATGTGGGAAAGGTTTATCTCACAGAGGCAAAAGGATGCTGGGGCACAAATTAGCAGGGCTCATTTGGAGAGCTTTAAACTAGATTCAAAGGGGGATGGGGTTGTAGCCGGGCTTGCCCCGGTGGGGCAGCACTCCAGAATTGATGAAGACTGGGAGGCCTCCTATAATCCTAGGGTGAAATTGGTGTACTCAGCTCGCTCCCTGAAATGTCTGTACACCAATGCACGCAGCATGGGAAATAAGCAGGAGGAGCTAGAAACCTGTGTTAAGTCAGGAGATTATGACCTGGTGGCAATTACAGAGAGGTGGTGGGACAGCTCACATGACTGGAATATAGTCATGGAGGGCTATGTCCTTTTCAGGAAAGACAGGCCAGCAAGGCAGGGTGGTGGGGTTGCTCTTTATATGTGAGAGCAGCTACAATGCACTGAGTTCTGTTCAGGGACAGATGACAAGTGAGTTGAAAGTCTGTGGGTGAGAATTAAGGGGCAGGATGGCAGGGGCGATACTGTTGTGGGGGTCTGTTACAGGCCACCAGATCAGGGTGAGGAAGTTGATGAGGCCTTCTATAGGCAGCTGAGAGCGGCCTCACAGTCACAGGTCGTGGTAGTTGTGGGGGATTTTAACTTCCCTGATGTTTGCTGGACACAGTATTATTTAATATATTCATCAATGATTTAGATGAGGGAATTGAGTGTACTATCAGCAAGTTTGCTGATGACAGTAAGCTGGGAGGAGTGGCCGACATGCCAGAAGGCTGTGCTGCCATCCAGCAAGACCTGGACAGGCTGGAGAGTTGGGCGGGGAATAACTTAATGAAATATAACAAGGGAAAGTGTAGAGTCCTGCATCTGGGCAGGAACAACCCCAGGTTCCAGTATAGGTTGGGGAACGACCTGTTAAGAGAGCAGTGTAAAGGAGAGGAACCTGGGGGTCCTAGTGGACAACAGATGACCATGAGCCGACACTGTGCCCTTGTGGCCAAGAAGGCCAATGGCATCCTGGGGTGTATTAGAAGGGGGGTGGTTAGTAGGTCTGCTTCTGTACGAGACTTTTTAAAAATTCCTTCAAGAATCCAGTCCCATAAAAGAACTTTTGGTATTTAGCAACTCCCTACATCAGTTATTTTAATTTTTTGCAATTAAAATTGATTACCATCTTCCTAGGAAAAGGAAATCCTTGATTCTACCTCTTATTTCCCAAGAGTCTGCAGTGTTTTCAACAGAAGAAAGTGTGTATACAGCTAGTTATATGGCATCAGAAGTGACAATACAGAGAGCATAAGGAAATGCGCAGAAGTAGCTTTTGTGACTTATATAACGAAATAAAAATGGTGCTATTTATGCTGCAGTCTAAGAGCTGAAAATTTAACCAGCTCCAGTTTGGGGCTTTCTACAGCTGATGCATTCCTTGTTCATAGATATGTTCTTTTTTCTAGAACCAACACTTTCCATAGAAATATAGCTCTGATTTTTTTTTCAGGGTAACAATAGATAAACATGTAGCAGATATGCTACGCTTGTTTGCTATGAGCTACTTTGTTGAAGTGTTTGTATCAGTTACGCTTAGTCATACAGAGCTGGAGCTGCAAGACTTGGCTGTTGCATTACTGAACACTGCAGCACGTGAACTTTGCTGATGAGGGGATTCCTGGAGCCTGGAGCTGTGCATCCAGGCTCTCTAGACAATGCTTGTGGAGATACAGGCAGCTTAAAAATAAATGTATGCTGCAGATTTGTATGACTGCAACTTATGGAAACTTGATTAGCTCTGATACAGACAAGAGTGTAGCCATCGCAGCATAGAAGTCGGGGTTGCTTCTGCATTTTGCATTAAAAACCTATTGGATAAAATAAATAAATAATATTATGGCCACATACCAGAACCAAAACTTCCCTTGCCAAGAACTGACCTTATTTCTGGGCCATGGAGTCATGATTCCTTTTGCTTACTCACTCATTTTCTGCCTCTTGAAATTTTCTTTCTGATATACTAGCACACATGTTGAACAGAAGGGCAGTAACCTTTCCTCAGTAGCTTGCCACCAGGCGCTCTGCTGAGGGGCAAGAGAGATGTGGGTCAGTTTCCCTCAAGCAGAGTTTTGACAATCCTTGACAAACACTGTAACAACTAAGCAATTGAATCAATTACATATAAAAGGAGAAAGCCTGCTGGATTCCTCTAGATATTTCTTTGTAAGAAAAAGATGGGCCTTATTTTGTGTAACTTGCATAGCCAAATGACTAAAATTGACAGGAAGGTACCTAAGTCCAGAAGAGAGCTGCTACTTTTTTCTGTTATTTTTAAAGGTATAGTTATCTTCTGTCATTGATTACATTATGATTTAGCTCATTAAAGGAAAATCTTGATATAAATTGAAAAAAATCCCAAATTATTTCCTAATGTGAATGCTTTAGGAAAGTGACAGTCTTCATTATAGCAAGCTTTTCATAAGCTGCTATGATTTAGTTTAATCTAACCCTGTTGAATGTTCTGGGTGTTATGAATTCCTCTTTCACATTGCCAAATTGTATTTAGGAATTCTGCTTCTGAGAAAATATTAGGTATATAAAATTATATAAAAAGTAGGAATGGCAGGTACCAACCTCCCTACGTGCTTGCATTGATCAGGTCAGAGTATCACAGTATCACAGTATGTTAGAGATTGGAAGGGACCTCAAAAGATCATCTAGTCCAATCCCCCTGCCGGAGCAGGAACACCTAGATAAGGTTACACAGGAACGTGTCCAGGCGGGTTTTGAATGTCTCCAGAGAAGGAGACTCCACAACCTCCCTGGGCAGCCTGTTCCAGTGTTCTGTCACCCTCACTGAGAGGAAGTTTCTTCTCAAGTTTAAGTGGAACCTCTTGTGTTCCAGTTTGCACCCATTGCCCCTTGTTCTATCATTGTTTGCCACTGAGAAGAGCCTGGCTCCATCCTCGTGACACTCCCCTTTTATATATTTATATGCACTAATAAGGTCACCCCTCAATCTCCTCTTCTCCAAACTATGGAGATCCAGCTCCCTCAGTCTTTCCTCATAAGGGAGATGCTCCACTCCCTTAATCATCTTAGTTGCCCTGCACTGGACTCTCTCCAGCAGGTCCCTGTCCTTCTTAAACTGAGGGGCCCAGAACTGGACACAATATTCCAGATGAGGTCTCACCAGGGCTGAGTAGAGGGGAAGGAGGACCCCTCTCGACCTACTAACCACCCCCCTTCTAATACACCCCAGGATGCCGTTGGCCTTCTTGGCCACAAGGGCACAGTTTCGGCTCATGGTCACCCTGTCGTCCACCAGGACCCCCAGGTCCCTCTCCCCTATACTGCTCTCTAACAGGTTGTTCCCCAATCTATACTGCCCAGATGCAGGACTCTACATTTTCCCTTGTTATATTTCATCAAGTTATTCCCCGCCCAACTCTCCAGCCTCTCCAGGTCTCGCTGGATGGCAGCACAGCCTTCCGGCGTGTCGGCCACTCCTCCCAGCTTACTGTCATCAGCAAACTTGCTGATAGTACACTCAATTCCCTCATCTAAATCATTGATGAATATCTTAAATAATACTGGTCCCAGCCCCGACCCTTGAGGCACTCCACTAGATACAGGCCTCCAACTAGACTCCGCCCCATAGACTACAACTCTCTGGCTTCTCTCCTTCAGCCAGTTCACAGTCCACCTCACTACCCAATCATCCAGACCACATTTCCTCAATTTAGCTGCGAGGATGCTGTGGGAGACCGTGTCAAACGCTTTGCTGAAGTCAAGGTAGACCACATCCACCGCTCTGCCATCATCCATCCACCGTGTTATTTCCTCATAAAAGGCTACGAGATTGGTCAAGCATGACTTCCCCTTGGTGAAGCCATGTTGACTGCTCCTCATAACCCTCTTATCCTTGATATGCCTTAAGATGGCACCAAGGATAAAGTGTTCCATCACTTTCCCAGGGATGGAGGTGAGGCTAACCGGTCTATAGTTACTCGGGTCCTCCTTCTTGCCCTTTTTGAAGACAGGAGTGACATTTGCTTTCCTCCAGTCCTCAGGCACACCTCTCCTGTTTTCCAAGACTTAGTAAAGATGATGGAGAGCGGTCTAGCAATGACCTCAGCCACTTCCCTCAGCACCCGCGGGTGCATCCCATCTGGACCCATGGATTTATGGATGTCCAGATTGCTCAACTGGTCTTTAACCCATTCCTCATTGAGTAAGGCAAACCGCTCCGTTGACCTGTCTTCATCTGAGGTCTCAGCGGTACAGGGCTCTTCAGGACTGCCTCCGGCAGAGTAGACAGAGCCAAAGAAGGCATTCAGTAACTCTGCCATCTCTGTATCTTCTGTCACCAGGGCACCCATCCCGTTCATCAGCGGGCCTACATTGCCTCTGGTGTTAGTTTTATCTGCCATGTATTTGAAAAAGCTCTTTCTGCTGTCCTTGACCCCTCTCACCAGCTTTAATTCCAAGGAGGCCTTAGTCATCCTAGCAGCTTTCCTACATCCTCTAGCAGCAGCCTTATATTCTTCCCAAGTGGCCAGCCCTTCCTTCCATGACCTGTAAACTCTTCTCTTCCACTTCAGCATACCCAGCAATTCCCTATTTAGCCACACAGGTCTCCTGACCCTCTTCCTTGACTTCCTACATGTCGGGATGCTCTGATCTTGAGCTCGGAAATAGCAGTCCTTGAACGTCAACCAACTATCTTGGGCCCCTTTGCCTTCAAGCAGCCTAGCCCATGGGATTTCCCCTAGCAATTGCTTGAAAAGGCCAAAGTTTGCCCTGCTAAAGTCCAGGGTTGCGATTCTACTTGCTATTCTACTGGCCCTACCACACAAGATCCTGAATTCTACCATCTCGTGGTTGCTGCAACCAAGGCAGCCCTCAACCTTCACTCCTTCGACCAGACCCTCCTTGTTAGTGAGGATGAGATCCAGCAGCACACCTCTCCTGGTTGGCTCATCCACCATTTGCATGAGGAAGTTATCATCCATACACTGGAGGAACCTCCTGGACTGCGGCTGGGTTGCTGAGTAGTCCTTCCAGCAAACATCAGGGAAGTTAAAATCCCCCACGACTACCACGGCCTGTGACTGTGAGGCCGCTCTCAGCTGCCTGTAGAAGGCCTCATCAACTTCCTCACCCTGATATGGTGGCCTGTAACAGACCCCCACAACAGTATTGCCCCTGCCATCCTGTCCCTTAATTCTCACCCACAGACTCTCAACTCGCTATTTTCCTATTTTCTTTCTCTGAATCTAGGCCTCTGGAAAGGAAGAACTGTGGTACAGTTTCAACAGCCAGACAGGGAGTAAGAACATATACATTGCACCTTGTATTAGTAGTGTTTCAGTTCTCCAGACAAGAATAACTGAAGCCTCGGTGCACTGCTTATGCTCTTTGTGCACGGGTTCATGCAGTGTTGTGAAGGCTGTTGTAGGAGCATAATTGTGCAAAGGCTGAAGTAGGCAGCTGGCTTGTCACAGCATAACTTCCCCATGGAACAAATCGGAACTGATGGTGCCAATTTGAATCTTGGAGTACACAGCAGTCTAATACCCCCTGTCCAGGGCAGAGCTACAGCCAAGCGCAAGGTAAATAGTAATTCCAGGTAAGGGATATTTATAGTTCTGACAGGCAAGATAGAAGAGGGTTGAGGTCACTGACAAATAGGCAGTTAAGAAAGAAACTTAGAAGGTCTATAAGAAACGAAAGCTCTTGCTTGTCGTATTGTAAAATCTGTCAATGATATTCATTGTTTATTCACTCAAGGGTACAAAAGTGCTCATGAAGCAGTGCTGTGTACGTATTACGTGAGCTACCACCAAGTACAAGCTGTATATTTAGACTGATACTGGAAGAAAATATAAAACTGTATGATCTATATCAAAACCTATTTTGTTCCATTTTCTAATGTAAAATATTATCCTTCAGAATTACATTTGAAGTCATCATTTAATTATATGCTATGTTTCATTTACTGTAAGACAGACATACAAGCTAACAGTGTTTTGTCCATCTACTATAGCCATAAGCAGTTTCAGCAACAATATCCATTGATTTTCTCCATAAAATTCCTTGGCAGGTTGTTTGACCTGTCCAGGGATGATCAAGCAATCCTGGTTTTACTTTCATTGTAGTGTGTTCTAGTGATATATTAAAAAAAAAAATTAGCATAAAGTTATCACTATTTAAAAAAAGAAAAAGTGGTATGAATTTTTCTCTGATAGTTGCAGGAAACAGCAGCATTTTTGGTTTCTGTCTGACTGATTAGGTGTTCAGAAGAACAGAAGCTGAAAAAACAACCTTTTAGGAAATTTGCCAGTAAAATACCATGCTACTGCTTCGAGGAAAACATGGGTCCCTAGTGGTATTAAGGAAAAGTTAAATAATATCCTTTGCTCGTTATAAAAAAATATTTTCTGAATTTATTCAAGTGAATTAATATGCTGACTAATGCAGTGAATTAGTGTACACTGAAGAGGCAATTATCATCTGAAGAATAAATAAAGGAAGGACATGGCCAATTAGTCAGTGATTCAGTGCAGGTGGCTACCCTTGTCTAGATTAAGTAAGTAGTCTCTAGAGGTGATGACATTTTATGAACTGTGAAAGAAAACCTTAACAAGAGGTAAAGCATAAATCTCTCATATGATTTGAAGTCTGGGATTCAATCTATGACTTGACAGAAAAGGCATGCCAAGCTACAAACCTACAATGGAAAAACAGACAGAGAGGGCATCTGCTTTTAAAAACAATATTAAAAGAATAAACTCACATTGCTGTTATTTTGGGAGTTGTTGCCAAGATGCATTTTTCGTACTGCCTGCAATTTCAGTCACTTGCAATTTCTTTTTTTTTACAGGAGTAGAAATCATATGGGAACAAGTTAGGAATCTGCATGTGGGAATCTTTGGTGTTTGGTTTCTAATTATTTTGGATAAATTTGGCTAGCAGTTTTATGCAGAACAAGTAGAAAAAAAGAATCAATCATTTAAAAGTTTCTTTCTAAGTTCAAGTTGTTTAATAGTTTACTAAACCATGCTGACAATATTGAGTTTTCATTAGGTTTTACAGGAGACAACTCAGACAGAATTAAATCAAGTAAATATAGGGTGACCTCCTACTGCTCACACCAGCCTTCACTTTTGCTTCTGAACAGTAGGAGAAAATCCATCATGAGCATTTGCTTTTGCAATGATCTGTTTTATTATTTCAGCTGTGCAACTGCTATAAGAACAGAGAACTCCCTTGCCAAAACCAGGATGAAAGCACTTAAAATTGTCTGTGGGAAGCCTTATGAAAATTTACAACCACCACAAGTTGGTCACATAGATTTGCATGTTTACATAACACAGAAGGTATACTGAGCTCAAGTTTTGAGTTTTTTCAGCCCAGGATATATTCCCAGAAAAGACTTACACATTTTCTGTGCAGTTAGGCAAACAAAAGTTTGTGTGCAAAAGTCTAAAAGTAATTGCGATACAGGCGGCCACACTAGTTTTTCACGTATATAAATATGTGTATAATGCTTTTCATCCAAGGGTCTTTGCACTGTTCGGGAAATCTCTTAGCTTTTAAAAGCTGTCTTTTGAAAGAAAATGAAGGTTCATTTTGTTTAATCCTTTTATTAAAGAAGGAAAAAAGTATGAAGTGATCTGCATAATTAAGACATTCAGATGTGATTTATTTCATTAAATCTTGTATCTCAGCTTACCTCACCTTTCCTGTCATGTCCACTTTTGAAACTCACTGTGCATTTAAATTTAATAACCGTGCAGAATTAGACCTGTAAATTCTTACGCAAATTAACTTGCTTTCTCTTACAAAGGCTCAGAGATAGTTCATATGCCAATTGTTTTTCTATAGTCTCCCTAATCTTTCCAAACCTTAGCTAGCTGCTATTGATATAAAGCCATTCTAGCTGGAGTTATATTGCCACAAGAAATCCCCCTAATAAGTCAGATATATTTCTAATGAAAGTTAAAATTAATTAGTTTTCTTGTATCTCAATAGATTACATCAGACTACATATTAATGAAGTATTAAATAAGGAAAAGCTGGCATATAAATATTGGGTCTAGTGAGATGCTAGGTCAATAAACAGAGACAATCCACTCCTTTCCCCACACTGTTCATACTGTAAATAGTATGGGATTATGGTACTCAGATACTTTATGGTCAGAGTCCATGTCTACTTCTTATTTGTGTGGTGCAGAGCATTTTTACATGATCTGGAGAGTCCAGTTAGGGTCTTCAGTCTCTAGGTTGTTTTCCCTGAGCTTTGCCTACAAAAATGGGAGAACTCACTATATAGCTGAAGATGTTTTCTTCCACTTTTCCCTTCCCATTTCTGCTTCATCATTCTGTCTTCCCTCCTGACAGATAATTCTTTCCACAAATGCTGGCATAGCTCCTTTATTCCCCTAACAGCATCAAAATGTATCCTTCATAACTAAACTGAGGTGTCAGTGTTGTACTGGCAAGCACTGAGACATCTGTCTCCTTCAGTATTGGAGAGGATGGACAAGGAAATGCAGTGCATCAGATGCCATTGCTCTGGTCTGGCATTTCAGGAATACTGAATTCTTTTGCACATTGTGCATTTCCAGTAATCCCAGTTTTAGGGCACTTGTCCTTTTCTTGGTTTAGTCAACAAAGTTGGCAAAAGCAGAGTGCTTCCAAAGCCTTTTTGGAGAGTTTCTGACAAAAAGTGATCCAAGATTCCTAAAGATTTTCCTAATGGAAATTCAAAGATTCTGGCCATACAACTTTAATGGAGTGGCCTCACTCTTAAAATAATGTCAAGTAGCATAAGAAAGCACCCAGGCTTGTTTGGACACCTATATGAGAAATACATGAATCCAATACAAAGGTACTAAAATTCTCACAACAGATTTTTAATAGAAAATGAAAATAAGTAGAGACTAATAGCGTACAATGGAAAAGGATTATGGTGACACATGTTCGACTAAAACTACTCCTGGGGTGGGCTGGAGGCACAAAGACTCCGGTACATGCAACAGCATGTGTCTTTCACTGAGACAGTTCATGGCCAAGATGCACAAAGTATCAGTAAAAGATACACAAAATGTCAATAACTAAATCTATCATCACAGAATGCTTGTCCCCATCACGTAAACTTCACCAAAATGCTAGAACTGAAGTAATAATTTACACATTACATTCTTTCTAGAATTTTTCTTCATTTATTTTTTTTTATAATACCTCCTTATTAAAGGCAAATTGTTGCAAATCTTGTCATAATCCAGTTTCTTATTTTTTACTCCCTAGTGTACATTTCAAGAAAGTTTACCATCTCCTTTTCTTTTTCTTCCCAAGATCTATCTTGGAACTTATGAAGAACAAAGACATCATAAGAACAGACATATTAGATTAAACTAAATGTCCGTCTAGCCTGGAAATGTCTCTCCAACAGTATCATTTAACTGGTGTCTGTGGAAAAAGTAAAAACATAGGAGTTACCCATGATACTACAGCCTAAGTCTCTCCTAACTTATAATTGTCTGCATCAGAGGTACTTCCTGCATTTCCGTTCAGTTTCCTCCTGAATCCACATACACGCATCCTACAGACAGGACTTCTACAGGACTGATACTAGGTGCATCGTTTGCTTCGTTTTTATCCTAACTCCTACTGGCTTTTCACATTAAAAGACTATTATGTGTTAGCAGAAAACCATTAATAGCAAGGTTCATGTCATAGAGAGGTAAAGGAGCTTATAATGAAAATTTTGATTTTTTCCTTTCTATAAAATGTCAGCTGTAATTCAGGAATTTGTAATTCTTTTAACTATAATACTGATATTCAGTAGCTAGAATTATTTTCTATATCTTTTTATAAACACAAGATGACAATTTTTTTTCTTGGCAATCTTTATGACATTCCTCTCTTTAAGAGGAATAAAAGAAGTAAAAATTGCATGTACCATCAGAAATCTTCAAGAATCTCACAGATTCTAAGTTACATTACAGAAATCCAAGGGATTTAAAGTTTCCTGTCGAGGGCAATGTAAGTCTGATTTAACCCAGTGTATGCACCTCCCATATGAAGATTGGCTGAGAAAGTTGGGGCTGTTCAGCCTGGAGAAGGCTGTGTGGAGATCTCATAGCAGCCTTCCAGTATCTGAAGGGGGCATATAGGGATGCTGGGGAGGGACTCTTAATTAGGGACTGTAGTGGTAGGACAAGGGGTAACGGGTTCAAACTTAAACAGGGGAAGTTTAGATTGGATATAAGGAGGAAATTCTTTCCTGTTAGGGTGGTGAGGCACTGGAATAGGTTGTCCAGGGAGGTTGTGAATGCTCCATCCCTGGCAGTGTTCAAGGCCAGGTTGGACGAGGCCTTGTGTAATATGGTTTAGAGCGAGGTGTCCCTGCACATGGCAGGGGGGTTGGAACTTGATGATCCTTTCCAACCCTAACTATTCTATGATTCTATGAAATATAAAAATTATTCACATATGCACAAGCACAGAGCAATTGATACTAATTGCTCGAGCACAGAGCCTAATTTATTTTGGGAATGATAATGAAGGAAATGTGGTATGTTAAGTACAATGAGTGACATCTCTGAAATTATGTTTCTGTCAAAAGATTAACAAAGAAGTAGACATATGCTCCAGTTCATCATGAACACGGAATAGAGCTGAATGCTTTCAGATTTGATTACAAAGTCAGTGAGTACAGCAAATGCAGTAGATATTGTGTGATTTTAAAACTCCCACACAGAGATTACAAAAACGAATTTCTCTTTTCAACCTAAAAGTCTGTTTTCAGCCTAACTCTTTCTCACATGATTAGCTCTTATAATCTTGGGCAAAGGAGACTGTTTGCACAAATTTTCTTGTAAGAAAGTCATACCTTAAGTTACCACTTAACATCTGCGCACCCTCCCTCTCAAAATCCCAGAAGACCAATTTAAAATATTGAGTTAAAGGACTACGATGTTTTGAATTGGGAGCAATAGTTCAGTTATAGTCAAAAAACACCGATTTTTTTTTTTTTATGTGCCTGCTTTAACTAAGTTCATTTCTTCATGTTTTCGGAACAAAAGCAATCTGCACCTTAATGCATTAGTACGTAGAACCATTGAAATACTCAGAAATAATAAAGGGAGAGAAAGAAGAGTAAAAACTCTTTGCAGCACATAAAATGTTTTAGTCTAAAGTATCCTGGAGGAAAATATTCACAGTGCATGCTTAGAAAGCAACGACCAAAAAATGTTACAGTAAATCCTAGCAAACTAGACGTAAGTTTGAATGCTATAAGGTGGCAAACAGTTCCTGCAGAGGCCTAAATAATCACACACATTATACTGAGATGATTCAATTGCCTTACAGACCACATGCTTTTTCTAGAAGTAGCCCACAGAAAAGTGCAACAAATATGTAAACATATAATACGAAATATAACGGTCACATAAAAAGGAATTTGGATGTGTAAAGCTGATATAAAAATTTCATATTTAGTATTCTTAGCATACCACATGTCATCCTCAGAGGTATACCAAAGATTCTTACTCTTAGCTATACAACATACCCCATGCCATCTATCCCAGAAGGCTTTATGCTTTTACAGTGTTTCCAAGTCCTTCCTAGGCCTCATCTGCCTCACAGGAACCATAAATGCATCAAAACCCAATAAAGCTATGGAAGGATTTCTGCCCTGCTTTCACCAACATCTATCATTACTTCTTAATCCACTTAAGGGACCAATCCTTCCTTTGCTCCTCAGCAATGATTTCACTGCTTCTATATGCTGTAATATGCTGTTATAAGCTGCAAGCTCCTGAGAGCTCTTAAGCAGTAGGAAAGCTGTCTCCAGCAACAGTGAGGTGCTGGATAATTTATCAAAAGGGCATACTATTCACAGCACTACTCAAATTTTTTCAAGAGCACATCTGAGTAACAGAAGCCGCCTGACTCAGACAAGATAAAAGGAGTATGTCACAGGTTTTTATCAGGACGACATCTTACTCTAAACATCAGCTAGCATAGATAATTTCTAGCGTATCATTTCTAGATATGAAATAGCCTTCAGAGCCCTCTGCAATGAACAGATTATTAGTTCTGGTCATGTAAATTATGAGTTCCTGTTTTTATCATTTCAGGTCACGGGACACTTCCTGTTTTGCCTTCTAGAGATCTGACACACAGCTATCTGTGCATCAGCTACTTGTCAATCTGTTCTCAAAGCTGTCTTCTTGCAAGGCTATATTGCCATCTTCTTACCTATCTATTGGAAATTACAAGCTGTGAATTGCAACTTGGAATTTTTGATTGAAGAATTCTGGTAAAACAGTAGGTCCAACTTCTCTGTGGCACCAGTAACAGATATGTTCCCAAACACTATGTCCCACTGGTTCCCAGCAGACTATGAATGACTGGCATACTCCTGTCACGAAGACCAGTAGTTGCCAGTATTGTAAGGTATTCTAGGACTTTATCTGTCAGTTCAGAATATTCAGACATGCCAAAATCACCTATATTAGTATTATTCTTTATGCCTGAGTATTTGACAACTCCTGGTACAAATGGACATCTTATTTCAGTCTACCAAATCAACTTCTATGGCCAGAAAGTTTCAATCTGCATAGAATCATAGAATGGTTAGTGTTGGAAAGGGCCTTAAGATCATCAAGTTCCAACCCCCCTGCCATGGGCAGGGACACCTCGCTCTAAACCATATCACCCAAGGCTTCGTCCAACCTGGACTTGAACGCTGGTTCACAACCTCCTTGGGCAACCTATTCCAGTGCCTCACAGCCCTAACAGGAAAGAATTTCTTCCTTATATCCAATCTAAACTTCCCCTGTTTAAGTTTTAACCCATTACCCCTTGTCCTACTACCACTACAGTCCCTAATTAAGAGTCCCTCCCCAGCATCCCTATATGCCCCCTTCAGATACTGGAAGGCTGCTATGAGATCTCCACGCAGCCTTCTTTTCTCCAGGCTGAACAGTCCCAACTTTCTCAGCTGATCTTCATATGGGAGATGCTCCAATCCCCTGATCATTATCGTGGCCCTACTCTGGACTTGTTCCAACAGTTCCATGTCCTTTTTATGTTGAGGACACCAGAACTGTACACAATACTCCAAGCAAGGTCTCACGAGAGCAGCATAAAGGGGCAGGATCACCTCCTTCGACCTGCTGGTCATGCTCCTTTTGATGCAGCCCAGGATACGGTTGGCTTTCTGGGCTGCAAGCGCACACTGCTGGCTCATGTTCATTTTCTCATCGACCAGCATCCTCAGCAATGACAATTACTTCCACTGTGGCATTCCATACAGGTTCCATCTGGTTATCAAGGAGGTAAAGGAACTGTCCCCAGCTCTGTCTCAGTGATCTGCACAGATGCTATGAAGTAGTTAATTACCTAAAGGAAATGTCTGTGATATCAAGTAGAGGCAAAAAATAAGAATATAATCAGAATAAGTATGCACATACTAAAACCTGAACAAGAATATACAGGTATTCCTTCTAACCTGAATGTGGCCTCAGTCTCAAGGCTAAGCAAAATATAGCAGAATTTGACTTCATACCAGTAAAACTTCTGCTCCCATTTTTTTTCCCTCTCTCCCTCTCCTCCTTTCCTTCTTGTAACAATTTTATCCAGTTTTCTTTAGTGTCTCCAACCTTTCTGTAAAGAGCAGGCTTTTACACTGGTTGTTATGACAACAGCAGAAGCCTGCCTATACTTACTATCCCATAACACACTTGTCTGTACCTTCCACTGAAAACATTTTCAGATGTAAAAAATATTAATTCCCTCTCATCTTGGCTTCTTATCACCTGAGAATGAGTGGAAAATATTCTTTGTATGGGAGTACCCACAGCTCCTTCTTCCCTGTCAGAAAATGCATTGCCCAATACATACAACCCAAGGCAGCTTTACCAGAATGGATACACTTGAGTCTCTACCTATACTGGGACTGGCTGGAATGAAGTCAACTTTTATTACAGCAGCCTCTATGGTGCTTTGCTTTGCATTTGTGGCTAAAACAACATTGATAAACACAGGTGTTTTGGCCACTGCTGAGCAGCGCTTGCACAGTGTCATGGCTTTCTCTTTTTCTCACTCTATGCATGCCCCCATCCCCTCAAAAAGTAGGGTGAGCAAGAAAATGGGAGGGGTACATCTGGGACAGCTGACCTGAATCAGCTCTGTAGTTCGGTTGATACGCTGAAGGGAAGGAATGCCATCCAGAGGGACGTTGACACTGTTGTGAGGTGAGCAGATGCCAGCCTTATGAAGTTTAAGCATGACAAGTGCAAGGTCCTACACCTGGGTCGGAGCAATCCCAGGCACAGCTACACGTTGGGCAAAGAAGAGATTCAGAGCAGCCCGGTGGAGGACTTGGGGGTGTTGGTCGATGAGAAAATGAACATGAGCCGGCTTCAGTGTGTGCTTGCAGCCCAGAAAGCCAACCGTATCCTGGGCTGCATCAAAAGGAGCGTGACCAGCAGGTTGAAGGAGCTGATCCTGCTTCTCTACTCTGTTGTTGTGAGACCCCCACTTGGAGTATTGTGTATAAATTTGGTGTCTTCAACATAAAAAGGGCATGGAACCACTGGAACTAGTCCAGAGGAGGGCCACGAGGATGATCAGGGAACAGGAGCACCTCCCGTATGAAGACGGGCTGAGAATGTTGGGGCTGTTCAGCCTGGAGAAGAGGAGGCCACGTGGAGACCTCATAGCAGCCTGCTGGTATCTGAAGTAGGGCTATAAGGATGCTGGAGATGGGGAGTCTTCATTAGGGACTGTAGTGACAGGACAAAGGGTAATGGGTTAGAACTTAAACAGGGGAAGTTTAGATTGGATATAAGAAAGAAATTCTTTCCTGTTAGGGTGGTGAGGCACTAGAATGGGTTGCCCAAGGAGGTTGTGAATGCTCCATCCCTGGCAGTGTTCCAGGCCAGGTTGGACAGAGCCTTGGGTGATATGGTTTAGTGTGAGGTGTCCCTGCCCATGGCAGGGGGGTTGGAACTTGATGATCTTAAGGTCCTTTCCAACCCTAACTATTCTATGATTCTATATTACATATGATACCATGCTCAGCAAGAAAAGCATAAAGAAAGAAGCTGGAAGGGGTTAACATTGGTGGTTGCAGTGGTTGTTTTTGCAAGTAACTGCTGAAGGCCTGCTTTCCAGAAAGTGACTAAACACCTGCCTGCAGATGGGAAATAGTCAATAAATTCGTTATTTTGTTTTGTTTGCACATACATTGCTTCATTTATTAAACTGTCCTTATCTCAACCCACAAGTTTTCTCACTTATGCTGCTCTGATTCTCTCCTCCATCCCACTGTGGAGGGAGAGTCAGTGAGCAGCTGTGTTGGAGTTTAGTTGCTAGCCAGGGTCAGCCCACAACATTACCACATTTGTATATCCACCGAGAGATACACAAAAGTATTTCTTGCTCTCCCTTGCCCTATATTAATTCCTACTTAGCTTTCTTCCAGTTTTCATGTGTAAGACATGACTTGTTGAGAGAACCACATAGGTCACCCCCAGTATTTGTAGTAAAGCAAAGGGTGAGGTACTCTCTACATTCCTACTGAAGAGGAGGAAGGAACACAGCTACCATCCATACTTCCACCAGTCTCTTTCATAATGAAGTCTCACTGCTTTACCCTATAGTTGATTTACATCCTGCTGCAGGCATACAATTTGGATTAGGTAAGGATACCTAGAACTTCCTCTTTATCATGAGACGACGATAAAAAGGAGGACTTTGTAGAGGGGAAGCATTTCAGAGAACAAAACTCTATGACAAGAATGAAATATTTTTTGCTACTAAGTTATGATTTTCTTCTTGAAAGGCAATAAATGTTGCTGGTCTCATAAGTGCTAGAAAAAGAAATAAAATCTGAAAACTATAGCCACAATAATTCTGTATAGGGCCAGCACAGAATACTTACACTTTGGTACCAAAGTACTCTCAGGTAACACTGGAAAAAAGTGTACCAAAGATTTGAGGAAGCTGGCTTAAGAAACTACAAAGCTCATTTTCACAGAAGGACCATGAGCCTGGGATGGGTTAGAGAAGGAACTATACCAACACTATTATTAAATTGCTCTGTCAGGCAATAGAAATCTGCTGCAAGTCTATATCATTCAGGATCCATGATAGTATTTCATTTCTATCTGGATACGTGAGTCAGCTGAACCTGAGAAGAAATACAGCAGTTAACTTCTAAATACCCACTTAACCAGATTCAGGCATAACGTTCCTATCAGTCTAATCATGTTGCCTCATGGTACAAGGCAATCACATTTTTACATCTTTTTCTAAGGCTTCTGGTACTTCATTATTGAAGAATGAATCTAACTGAACCACATGCCTGCTTCAGAATAAGCATTTTATATGTCAGTGCAGTGCAACTAATTTTTTACTAGGTGTAAGCAAGGAAAAGTTAGAAACTATTTAGCACTCAAGCTCATTAGGATTAGTAATGAGAAATAGCTATTGAAAGAAAATGAAAGCTAAATATCATCGGGATATAGTTGCTATAACCATATACATCAGATATATGTATATGAAGAACTGGTGAAGTCCAATATTTTCCATCAGTTTAAAGCCAAATAAGCACACAGTGGTATAATGTAGAGAGTAATCCTATACCGACAGAATGAAATAGAGAAAAAAGTAATTTTCAGCTGTAATGTATATGATTTCTTCAGCAATATAGCTTCTTCTGGCAATATAAATGGCATATCTATTTCGTGGTGCACTGAATGCTGCTTCGTCTTTAGAAATAGAAATTTCCAGGTTAAATAGAAAAAAAACCCACTATATTCCATACTAAAAAAAAAAAAAAAAAAAAGGAGGGCAACAACATTTCTCAAAAGAGTAAAATGTACTCTAGGTAGAGATCATTAGTAAGACTTTCTGTCTCATGCCAGAATATGTTTCCAGCAATTTATAAATGAACAGGCTAGTCACATACTCAGAGACATACTAAAAACTGTGCAAGTTATTTTATGTAACCTTCCTCAGAGTATTATTGGTTGAATTAAAATTGGATTTCTGCCCAGAGTGATTATCTAATATGATAGAAAAATACACAATCCAAGAACAAATTTAGATTTCTATGAAAAATTAAACTATAATATTGTCTATCCACTAAGGCATTAAATATAGGTGTATAACTGCATGTGCAGATGATAACTGTGATATGGTTGAACTTCAACTGGTTTCCAGTGAAGACTTACAACAAATATGTACACAAAGAACAGATACTTCCTTTGAAATATTTGGAGGGGATAATTGATTTCCACAGTACACTTTTCATTAACAATCACTTTACTTGAAAATTCTGAAGAAGCAGATCAATTGTGAAAGTCTCTGCTGCTGAACCAGAAAGATAAAGAGAGTTCTGTATATAGCCATTTTCACAAAAGAGAGGAAATGAAAGGCTATAAGCAATTCGAGTAGTCATGCAATGTCAGAGGATTTTAACAATTCTTTTTTTATTTTTTTTTTAAAGAAAAGATTGCCAAAACAGTATTTCAAAACTATAAGCTTTGCTTTCCATCCAGGACAAAATACCTGTAAAATTATACAGCTTTTTTTGCAATTAAAGTATTCATAAAAAAAAGTACACAAAATGTAGGATGATTTGTGATCAGTTCAACAATGTATTTAAGAAATCAAACAAAAAGAAGTGACATCTACATAGTTATAAACAATTTAAAAAAAAATAATATTCTATTTCTGATTTAACAGATCTTTCCAAGAAAAATTCTGAGGGTTCTATATGATTGATTAAAGGTATAACTCGAGATGGACACTTCACTAGCTGTCTTTATTTAAATTATTATTATTTTCTTTTTCCCTACTTTTAGAATAGTCTTTTCTCTTAGTTTGCTGATGAGGCAGGCTTCAGCAGAAGTTTGGTCTCATGACTCATGATAAAAAAAATCCACGTAAAGAAGTGTAGCAGTCAAAAAACAATGGCAGGATAAAACCATGAACTTTGTTGCCCTCCTGAAATAGCCTCAACATGCAATACAAAAAGGATGGACAGAGAAGTAGGATGTTCTTTCCACCACACAGAAGTTGCAAGTTACCAAGGGATTTCAGAGCTGAAAGACAGCTGCCAAACAAGATACTATAAAAATATGCTTCATCCACACCTGGCAGGGTAGAATACTTTTTAATAGACTTATAATCTTTATGATTTTGCCAATGGCTAAGAAAGGGAATATTGGTCTTGTTCCACAGATAACATACCTACACATCTTTAATATTTTTAGAAGTTAAAATGAGTCCCCACAGGTACCTCTGCAGAGTATATCATAAAGTGAGTTGTGTTGCTCCTATACTCGTATGAAGAAAAATCTATCAGGTTGCGATGCAGCAATAACAAAAGTTTCCCAAATGAGCTACGCAGTGGCAAGAAAACAGGTGGTTGAAAATGAAACATGTTCCAAATGCTTCCTAATATTGCAGAACAATTTTTTTTGTTGCAGTTAAAGAAAACTAGAATTTGTCTAGTATTAACATTTTGTATAGCTCTGAGTGATTTGTGAGGTAACAATGTGACCCTTTCTTGTTGTCATCCAAAATCTGTATGTTCTGTAAAAGCAATTACTATGTTTTACAATATATTGATGGTCATATTCTCTCGAAATATTTGTATGCACCTTGAATAATCCTTATGCCATCTTCACACAGAAAAATTTTCTTTAAACTACTCACAAGAAAAGATACATAAATATGAACCTTAGGTAAAAGTAGTACATTTAATACAGCAGCAAGCTATTGTGATTAAAGCAGAAGATGAGAACATGCTTTTGCCATTGTTGCCATAAACATACCTGAAAAAATCACATACATAAATGTTCTGGATGAAGAAAATGACAGGGAAGGATAAAGGTACAGTCATGACCCCTACCAGGGTACACAATAAGAACACAAGGTATACAGTAGGGCTAGTGTAGCATAAGGTACAGTAAGTTAGTCAAATGAGTGTAATTGACTCTTAACGTTAAAGGCCAGTGTTGTGAAAGTTAGATGCCTGGAGGAAGAGAGAAATCTCTTAACTTGTAGAATACTTCAGCTGTATCTCGCTGTACCTGGAACATCCCTCTTAGAATTGCTGCCAGTGTCTATAAAAATCTTGACAGCTGTGAATGGGGTTAAAGACAAGTGCTAAAATAGAAAACATAAAGCTAGTCGTTTCAGGCCAAAATTTAACAGTCAATGTAAATCATAGCTTATTGTCCTGCTATAAATAAAGAAAAGTATGTATGAAAAGGGACATAATGAGCTACAACGAAGGCAGATGTAATTTAAGGTAGCTCCTTTGGAATCAAACTGGATTTACACCCAATGAGGATTCTTTCCTACAAGCTGCTTTACACACTTAAATAAAACAACGGACAAGGCAAGCAGGTGGTATAAACCATATCAGGGGAGCATGTAGTAATGGATTGTTACAAATAAAGAAGTTATATATTAAGTATCGAAAGGTTTTGATTTGCTACAATTCAGTTTTGCTGAATCTGCTTTATGGTGTGACTATAAATGACTCCTAACCTCCTGTCATGGTTTAAACCCACCTCACAGTTAAGTACCACACAGCTGTTTGCTCACTCCCCCACCAGGTGGGATTGGAAGAACTAAAAAAAAAGGTAAAAACCTGATAGCTTGAGATAAGAACAGTTTAATAATTAAAATATATATAAGATTGGTAATAATAATAATAGTAATAGCAATAGTAATAGTAGTAATAATAATAATCATAGGATCATAGAATAGTTAGGGTTGGAAAGGACCTTAAGGTCATCTAGTTCAATCCCACTGCCATGGGCAGGGACACCACACACTAAAACATGTCACCCAAGGCCTCTTCAGGAACATGTTTAATAAGGTTCCATGGGATAAAGACCTAGAGATCAGGGGGCCCAAGACTGCTGGCAGATATTCAAGGATGCTCCAAGCTCAAGAGTGTTGCATCCCTAGTAGAAGGAAATGCAGCAGGAAGGCCAGGAGACCTCCATGTATGGATAAGGAGCTGCTGAGAAAACTTGGAAAAAAAAAGCTTAGAAATGGTGGAAGCAAGGACAGGCAGCCTGGGAAGAATACAGGGACATTGTCTGGGAAGCTAGGGACCAGGTCAGGAAAGCTAAGGCCCAGTTAGAATTGGGTCTGGCAGGGGATGTGAAAGATAAGAGGAAGGGCTTCTATAGGTATGTAGCAAACAAAAGAAAAATTAGGACAACATGGACCCGCTCCAGAAGCTATCAGGAGAACTGGCTACCCTGGATTTGGAGAAGGCTGAGGTACTGAATGACTTCTTTGCCTCAGTCTTCACTGGCAAATGCTCTGACCACAGCACCCAAGTCTTGGAAGACAGACGAAGGGATTGTGAGCACGAAGATCTTAGGTCCACTGTATAAGAGGATCAGGCTTGAGATCGTCTTAAGAACCTGAATGTGTACAAGTCCATAGGACCTGAAGAAATTCATCTGCGGGTCCTCTTGGAAAGAGCGGTATGAGATTTATCACACAACATCAGTGGCATAAATCATGTTCTAAAACTGGAATGGCTACCTCAATAGATTGAGATGACATCAACTGCTTTATCGCTGTCCATCAGTTCTGTAGCCCCATCATAGAAGGCCACCAAATTGGTCAGGCAGGATTTCCCCTTAGTGAAGCAATGCTGGCTGTCACTAAGCACCTTGTTGTTTTTCCTGTGCCTTAGCATGCCTTCCAGGAGAACCTGCTCCAAGATTTTGCCAGGCACAGAGGTGAGACTTACTGGTCTGTAATTCCCCGGGTCATCCATTTTCCCCTTCTTGAAAATGGGGGTTATATTTCCCTTTTTCCAGTTGTCTGGAACTTCACCTGAGTGCCATGATTTTTCAGATATGATGGCCAGTGGCTTAGAAACTTCATTCACCAGCTCCTCCAGAACCTGTGGATGGATTTCTTCAGGTCCCATGGACTTGTGTATGTTTAGGTTTTAAAAATGGTCTCGATCCAGATCCTCTCCTACAGTGGGCCCAATGCTTTCATTCTCACAGTCCCTGAGTCTGCCTTTCGAGACTTGGGTGGTGCGGTCAGAGCCTTTGCCAGTGAAAACCGAGGCAAAAAAGTCATTCAGAACCTCAGCCTTCTCCAAATCCTGTTTAACCAGTTCTCCCGAGAGCTTCCTGAGGGGGCCTACGTTCTCCCTAGTCTGTTTTTTATTTGTTGCATACCTGTAGAATCCCTTGCTGTTATCCTTAACATCCCTAGCCAAGTTTAATTCTAACTGGGCCTTAGCTTTCCTAACCTGGTCCCTAGCTTCCCGGACAACATCCCTTTACTCTTCCCAGGCTGCCTGTCCTTGATTTCTCTTTTTATAAGCCTCTTTTTTCATTTGAATTTCTCAGCAGCTCCTTATCCATCCAAGGAGGTCTCCTGGACCTCCTGCTGCACTTCCTTCTAGTTGGGATGCAACACTCCTGAGCTTGTAGCAGGTGATCCTTGAATATCAACCAAGAGTTTTGGGCCCCCCTCCCCTCTAGGGCTATATCCCATGAAACCTTACTAAGCAGGTTCCTGAAGAGGCCAAAGTCTGCTCTCTTGAAGTCCAGGGCAGTGAGCTTGCTGCAAGCTCTTCTCACTGCCCTGAGGATATCAAATTCAACCATCTCATGATTACTGCATCCAAGGCTGCCCTGGAGTGTCACATTTCCTACCAGCCCTTCCTTGTTGGTGAGCACGAGGTCAAGCATGGCACCTCTCCTTGTCGGTTCCTCTATTACTTGCAGAAGGAAGTTGTCTTCTACACAACTGAGGAACCTCCTGGATTGCATGTACTGGGCCATACCATCATTCCAACAGATGTCAGGGTAGTTGATGTCCCCCATGAGAACAAGGACCTGTGAGCGTGAGGCTTTTCTTATCTGTCTATAGAGTGCTTCATCCGCAGGTTCTCCTTGATCAGGTGGCCTTTAAGACATCCCCACAGTAATGTCTCCCATCACTTTTTTTCCTTTAACCCTTACACACAAACTCTCTGTTAACTGATCACCTGTCCCCAGACAGAGTTCCATACTCTCCAGCCTATCCCTAACATATAAAGGACAACTCCCCCTCCGCACCTGCCAGGCCTGTCTTTTCTAAAGAGCCTGTAACCTCCTATTCTAACACTCTAGTCATAAGACCCATCCCACCATGTTTCTGCAATGCTTATTATATCATACCCCTGTAGACGTGCACACATCTCTAATTCCTCTTGTTTGTTCCCCATGCTACGGGTGTTTGTATGGAGGCATCTGAGATGAGCTCCAAATGAAGCTGGCTCATTGGCTGAAGCAGGTTGGAAAGTCTTCAAGATTCTGGACACCCAGCTAATATCAGATGACATGATTCCTTATTCTCTCATAAATACTGTGCAGTCCATGGAAGAAAAGTCAATTTAATGGGTTATTTCTCTTCCTATTTTCTTTTATTCTGTATTCCATCTTGAAATTTTCAGCTTCTTCCTTCACTGGTCTCTTATTTGCAGGCTCAAAATCTTTTTAGAAATCTGGTTAGCATCTCTTAATACACATATCTATTTCAATTACCCTTTCTAATATCCCCTTTATCATTATTCTCAGATATCTATTTAATCTTTCTCTGCATTTTTATTATCCTTTTTGTCTTTTTTAGCATTCTTCTCAAGGTCTGCAATTCACAGTTTTCCTTTCCATTTGATACCTCTTAAGGAAAGATTTATCTAATAATTTTAGAGAAATGTTTATTTCTGTTAACTTGATAATTGTATGACATTAAGTTATTCAACAAAACCATCTACTGTAAACATTTTAAAACAGTAAACATTTCTTGTTAATTGATTTCTTCCTAAATATTATTACATTTATTTGTAAGTCATTCCTTCAGATATGACCAGCTTTAAATTAAAAATTAATTCTGATACTAACTCATGCCTGACGGAGAATATGCAGACAAATTCAAATCCTGTGACCACACTACAGTTTAGCATTTCCACTGTTTTTGGTTTATATACTGGTCACCATGAAAATGGCAACTGTTACTTGGGTTACTATTCTGGTTTCCAGGGCACATTGCTTCAGCTTCAACTTTCCCTTCCAAAACTTGAAATTTTAATATATCCAACTTTCATGTTTTCATTTTATACTATGTCTATTCCAATAAATGTCTGTGCTCCTAAAATCAGTCATAACCTAAACTGTATTATCTCTATAAACCATCAGTACTTATCTGAAGATATCAGTCTTCTTTATATTTTATAACATTCAATTAATAACTCACCTCCATTTGTCATTCATAAGTCTGTCTGTTCTTTCTGTGACACATTTGATATAATTCTCCCCCATCATTCAGTCCACATTACAGTTCTGACTTTAGTTCCTTAATAGACTAAAAAATAACTCTTGAAATTCCTATTTCTTTATATTACTTTTTTTTTTTTTTTTTTGTATTTCCATACCTAAAATGAAGCTGTTCTCACAATTTAGCTGTCAGCTCTCCAGAGTGGGTCCCTTTCATGGGGTGCAGTCCTTCAGGAACTGGTTGCTGCAGCATGGGTCCCCTGCAGGGTCACAGGTCCTGCAGCAAACCTGCTCCAGTGTTGGCTTCCCACAGGGTCTTCATAAATGTGTATGGAGGGTAACTAACAACATGGCTGTGAATTTCACTTAGAAGAAAAATCCATAATTACCACCAGAAAGCAATTTCTTTGCCACTGAAGTTATGTCTTCACTTTGTTATTAAATAAAACAACTTTAAATGAATCACAGAACAAGTAAAATTTCAAATTTCTAAGGTGTTCTTTTTTGAGGTGGGGTTGTTTATGTGGATTTTGGGTGAGACAGGCATATTTGCTGTGATATTCTGACTATGTCTGGATAATTTCTCATCAGAGACTGTTAAGGTTCAGCAAGATCACTTCTATGAGAAAACAACTATATATACAACCTTTGTGTATCAGTTTTTAGTTTTTTGAATACCCAAACACATACAGTGAAACTAAGGAAAAGGCAAAGAGGGCAGGAATACTTCGAGCTGGTGGTAAACATGTAATTTCTTTCCACTAGAAGACTACATAAAAAGTAATCATCCACAAACACTGGTTTTATCTTTTTTTTTTTCTTTTTTTCTCTTCTTACCTGCTTATCTGTGAGACTGCAGTATTCAGACTATTCGGTCTGTTTAAGTATTTATCTTTAATTCTGCAGTTATGGATTTGCCAGTTATTACAGAGAACACAAATAACAATGTTGGTACTTTCTCTATGGTTGAAGTCTATTATGGATGTGACTTCAGGTTTTTATATTTACAAGCAATCCTTGATTTACGTTCATACTGTGCATTTTAATTTATGAAGCAGAGAAAAAAATAGATATTCCAGAATGCATAATTACAACCTGGACAATTTAAATCATCTGCATCCATGGCTGGTAACAGTTTACTTCATCCAGAAGGTATGTAGCATGGAAAGACTCAACCTACAGTAAACTAAAAGTAGAGAAATGTTAAAGGTTCCAAGCAATGTGTGACATATTGCAGCAGTGGATGTCTACAATAGGTTGAAATCTGCTCTTAGACAAATATCAGTGAGTCAATGAGTCAATGAATTAAGTCAAAACAGCATTCTGATTTCTTTGATAATGTTATAAATACATCATTTGGTGAAGGAGAGATTGTGTCAAAAAAAGGGACATCTCAGTTTTCTATTTACATGTAATTTCCTTTCAAATAACACCCCCCCAAAAAAAAAACCACAAAACCAAACAAATCCACTGTGTTTATTAATCAAAACTATTTTTTTTCTAAATAGACTGAGAATTTTGAAAGAGGGTGTCCTAGGTACAAATTAAGGGGGAAAAAAAACAACAACAAAAATAACCCCAAACCCAAACAAAACAAAAAACCAAAGGCAATGCAAAATAACATATCCAGATATTGCTAGCTGAAAACACCCTTTTAAATCTCAACCAATGCCTTAAATAATTAACTTTATTATCATAATGCTTCTTGGCTTCTGAAGAACAAAGAACAAAGCTTGTATTTGGAATCAAATGTATTTTAATTATAAAGAATATTACATCAAGCACACTCTAGAAATGATTCTTTCTTTTTTTTTTTTATTAGAGTTAGTAAGCCTGAATAGCACTTCAAGAAAAATCTAACCTTTTTGTTGTACAAATAGTTATTGAGGAATTCTTCATGGTCTGAGAACCTAAAGGGTTCTTGTTGTTCCTTCAAAAGCCTTTAAAAGCAAATGCATTTGTTGACTCAGGATGTCAGTCTTTCAGAAGCTAAGCATTAAATATTTACAGAAGAAGACTAGTTATATGTTTATTAACCCCTGCTCTGAAATCATCAAAGCCAGATACCTCTGTTCACTTAAAATTAAGACTAAGTTTATTAACCTATTTTACAAACAAAGATTAATTGCTGTTTTGTTTCCTTTTGAAAGGAAATAAGCATAAATTGACTTTAATTGGAAATATACCATTATTCTGTGAATTGTATATTCTGTCTATAGTAAGTTTATGCTAGAATAGAGAAAAAGTGTCAGTAGTTCCAGCGTACATACATAAATATTTAACTAAATTGTTTAAATGGTACAAAACAATAAGAAAACTTAAGAGAGTATGTGCTACTTTGCAGATGCGGTTTCCAAAATGAATTAAATTCATCCCTGTGTTCTCAACTTTAAAAAAGGATCATTGCATTGCTTAGTTGAAACCATGGATTATGTGCAATCTTATAGTTAACACTAGAGGTATTTGGATGGACAATGTGATGGCAACTGAAAGTAGGTATAAATAAAAAAGGTGATTAAATATAGGAAATAAAATTGGATACTGGAAGGCATTTTGGGGAGTCCTCAGTTGTAATAAGAAAAGATCTTCTGCCAAAAACATGTTTTCTCAGTATAATGCAGTTGTAAAAACCAAGATAAAATAAAGCAACAGCTTTCCTTGAGGCGAAAAACAAACAAACAACAACAAAAACTTGAATTTAATTTGGTGTAAAAGATACAAAACATAAAATAGTGATGGACATTACTACTGCAGTACTGAAATCAATTTATATAATAAACAGATGTTATATTCATTTATAGACATGCTATCACAAAAGAAGTGATATGCACAAGATGTTAAGACAATTTCATTTAAGAAAATAGTTTAACATGATAATGACACTTAAAAGCTGTGCCCCTCTTCTATTTACCATTTCTCTGAACAGTAGCAAGTATGCATGCAACAAAAACATAGAACGCTTAATATTGATCAAAGGACTGTACCTCATAAAAAGCATAGGTAACCTGCTATTACAGTAAGTTATCACTCAAAGAATTTATCAGGATTCCTGGGGAGTAAACAACAAAAAGCATGACCCTTGAAGGACATGATAAAACTGCTTTTGGCTTCAGCAGTTTTAACTAACATTGGCAACTAGAACAGGTTAACAGCAATATCTTTTGTATTCAAAAAAGTTGTTTAAGTTAACTTCTAACAAACAGTGTTATGCTGTGGGTAAAGGGGAACACAATTGTTGACTCAGCAATTCTTTTTTTTTTGTTGTTTTGCTTTTTGCAATTAACATCTTAAAAAATCTGATTAAAATACAATACTCACTATTTGTCCACTTAAGCAAACACTATTACTCTGCATAATAATTAATATGGAAAAGCTTCATTAATGCCCTTTAAATTGTCATACAAAAACTTACTAATATCTACCCCTTCCTTTGATGCGGTTCTCACCCTTGCAATGTTCCTCTAATGTCTATGAGACATCCTCCAACAGTGTAGTTAGGGATAACAATAGCAAGCCTGCAGTACCCCAGTGCCTTCACTGGGAGAGGTGTGATGTTCATGGAGAGGGTCTTCTCCTCATTACTGGTGTCTACTTGTGTCTATTTTTATGTTCCCTCACCCAGGGCTCCTGCCTTCTGGCTGCTCCAAGCTGTGGGTTGAGCATGGCCTTACAGCCTCCTCAGGCTCAGCCCACCACTAGTTTTTTGGGCCACAACCCCCTGGGTTTTGTAGACCCTTCCCACAGAGGCATTGGCAGAGCTCAAGCCTAGCCAGGGGAAGCAACAGGTGCTTGGCCATGAGGAAGGAGCTCAGCTCAGCTCAGCCAAGGTGAGTCTTGAGCCTTGAGCTTAAAGGTTAAAAACAAAAGTTGACTTGATTAATACTGGAAAAAAAAAAAAAAAGTTTTTCCCTGCTCTGACCCAGTTGCATATTACGTTTAGCCCACATATAGGATCCCAGTGACATTTGACATTAGTTCCAGGCACAGAGCACTTGACTCACCTCACATTAAGCACTTGCCTGAAGACTGCAAGGCAGGATCAGTTGCTGATGTGATTTTCTCTTTGCTTTTTATTAAGCACTTGTACGATTCCTACCTGATGTAATTTCTCTGGATGTTAGCTTAGATAAAGTTCAGACTGCAAGAAGTGAACTGCTGCAATGATAGCAAAACACTCAGTAATCCTTGACACACAAATGAATGCTGTTAGACTTTCTGTAAAATGAAATAATCATAAATTACATATACCAATACCTTAATGAGATTTAGACAGCTCATACATGCAACACCAAAAGGAAATAATAAAAAACAAGTAGAAATTCGAAGTGACAGGATGCACCCAAGTGTTTTGGAATATCAAAATAGTCTCCCTTTTCTCTTGACTACTTATGCTGCCAGGCTATCTGGTATACCATGAGCAACATACAACTCGACATACAAGGAAAAAATAAAAATACTAAATAAAAAAAAAGAAAAAGAAAAACCCCAAACAACCAAAAGACCAAAAAGTGCCAAATAAATCAACCCATGAACTTACGTTTTCTGGCCTCGGTTTACCTAACTTCTAAGGTCCTAGATGTTTAATTTCATTAGGATCTAAATGGTATAATTAAAAACAAATAGATTCCTTGGAAAGCTTACCTATTACCCCAAATATCCCACTACTGCCAATGGAGACAGACAGTTTACGTTTGTACTGTTATATAAAACAGCACCAGGAGGCAAAGTCAGCATTGGGCTGCTGATCATCCATACTGCTTAACTGTCTGCATCCTCCCTGTCATATTTTAAGCCATTCGAATTAGCACTTTCCAAGATATTGCCTGGTCATGATTTAGGTGTTAACATATGCTAGGGTTCATTTGCCATAGACAATAGGGAGAGTAATGGACCATCTCTCTTTCTCTGCCCTACAAGGTCCTCCAACATTAGCCCATTTAGCTTCGTATCTTCAAATGCCCATTACATGATTTCACCCACACACCAGGGCTGGCCACACACACAGTTATTACTGTGAAAATATCCTTGCAATGAACTGTGACACCTTCCTTCGATTTCTTGACTTACTTTGAACTGAACCCCTTCCTTCACACACAGAGACACAGAATCTGAATTATTTGTTTGGCTGTAGAGACACCATATGGGCCCTGAGGAAGCCTTGGGCCAAATACTGTACAGTGTGAATTTAGTGACCCTGTGCCAGCTGGCTTCAGGGTCAGAAAGTTGTCTCTGATTTTCTTTAGCAGTATGACATAATGGCCTGATATGGTTTAACCCCAGCTGGCAACTAAGTACCACACAGCTGTGCACTCACTTCCCCCAAAGCAGGATGGAGAGGAAGAGAACCAGGAAGGTAAAAGTGAGAAAACTTGTGGGATAAGAACAGTTGAATAACTCAAATATTATAATAAATGATAATAATTACTGTTATTTAAAAGGAAACTAAATCAAAAAAGAGAAAAAAACTAAGTAAGGCAAGAAGTGCAAATGAAAACAATTGCTTACCACCAACCAAACAATGCCAGCCAGACCCTAAGCAGTGATCCCTGGCCAACGTTCACACAGCTTAATACACTGAGCATGGCGTTGTATAGTATGAAATATTCTTTGGATCAGTTGGGGGTCAGCTGTCTCAGCTGTGTCCCCTCCAATTTCTTGTGCACCCCCAGCCTGCTCACTGTGAGGTGGTGTGAGGAGCAGAAAAGGTCCCATCCTTGAATGAGTGGCTCTGTGGAGCCACAGTTAAACCATGACACCTCCTTGTTTTACTGTGACAGCCTGCAATACAATTAAGGAATTAATTTTCTCTGTCAAAAAGAGCTCTCCAGAACGAAGTATTGAAGAATTATAATTTTTCACAAGAGCTTGCAATCAACAATACGTCTTGTTTTGTCAGTATTACTACTACTAATAATAAAAATACGAGTTCTTTTCAAGACCTTTTTCGTAGACAGCAATCCCACTGTCATTATCGAGGCTGCCCTCAGAGATGGAAATTCTTTCCTACAAACTATATCTAATGGAGGTAAAGACCATTATATCCAGCATTACCTTGGCAAGACAGCTTTGGCACAGAGAGAAAGGGTTGATGGTCATGGGAACTAGCATGATGAAACAGCTTCCGTAAGAGACAAAAATGCAGAAAGGAAGAGGAAAGAGGGGGAATCTGACAATTTTCTAGGAACCTTGTCTTAGAGAAAGAACTTGAGTCTGCCTGAACCTAACAGAGCTGCTTCTTGGAGTTCACTGAAACTTTCTAAGTTTTTCCAAAGCATGTTTTATTAAATTTATGCTTCCAAGGTACCAAACCACATTATCAGAGGTAAATGAACTGTGAGGTTTCTTCAAAGCATGTACAAGTATGTAAATTAATGAAAAATGGAATTTTAGTTTCAGAAAACAAGTACAGGAATGGAACATACTCAAAGAACATCACATATTACATTTCAAAGTTAATTGCTATTACGTCACTTTATCTCATTAAGTATCATATGACATTACTTATGATTATGCTAAACTAAAATGAGACAACATTGGCAATTTATAGTTTTATTCCTTGGTTGAGAGCTAGGTTCACAAAATAATATGTGCAAAATAATATGTACATGTTGCGAACAACTAGAAAAAGTCTCAAGGGGTCCATGGCTTAATATTTTATTTAGCAACTAAGTTGCCTACTGTAACTTGTTAATTGTTGTAGTCAGGACAGCTTAAATCACCAACTGGTTAAATATTTATTTTGGAAAAATCTTATTTGGTCTTTTCATTGAGATGGACGATAATGAAGAGTTCAGGCCTATTGTTAGTCACTGAAAGGTCTGACAACTGTGAGACCAATGCTTTGGCTTAGTTCTCTATGAAACCTAATGTATCTGAAAAAGGAACCTCATTTTTGCTAGGTTTGTGATTACAAAAAATAAAAATAAAAATAGAGTTCTTCAACTTGAAAGTCCATCATACAGATAAGTTTCTTTGACGCTTCGACACTTTGACACACTGTTTCTTTGACAGTACTGGATTTGTAATCCTTTAGATCTCAAATTCTCCATTAAGAATTCCTGCCGTATAGGAGTACAACCATGCCGTATAGGAATACAGCCATACACATACAACATACAACAAGAATTTAAAAAAATCTTACATAACGTACTAACATGGAAGAGTTATAACAATTTTTTTTGTAGGGTCGAGCAGCCTCAAAATGGCTTCTATTCTACTCACATTAAAATATATTTTGAAAATTTCTAAAGAAAAGTGTTCAGATCAACATTTGGTAATGCTGAGCATTGCCACAGAGAAACAAGTTCCTAAGAGATGTGTCTACATTTTTAAGTACTTTCCCAACCTTTACTTATCAGATTATATACGGGTGTCTGTCAGGAAGAAGACAATGCATTTTTAACAGTCAAGTAAAAATATACATTAAATATATATTTTTGTATCTTCATATTTCACTGGTTTTGATTCAAAATCTTGTTGCCACAATAAAAAAAAAAAAAAGAAATAAATCTTTTCACTTTAAATGACTTCTTTTAAACTTTGGTTAGACAAAATTTTAACCATGTGCAGTATATTTCTTTCAGGGTGGGTGGAGTTTTGTTCTTTTCTTTCTCTAGGCCTTTCAGAATTAATAAGGGAGTGATCATCAACTCATACTAGAATATGCTACAATCTTTCTATGATCACTACTGTTAATATTTTACTCCCACTGAGAGCAGAATTGATTTTTTTCATCTACCCAAATGTGCAGAACATAGAGATATCAAAATCTCCTATAAAATGAGATATATCAAACCTAATTCTTTTCTGTTATCTCCAGAAAGCTGAATAAATCAATGTGAATGGAGTTACTCTGCTTTGCCCAAGTATCAGAGAAAACAGAATTTTACTTGATTGATTCAAATCATTTCTCAGCTTGTGAAAGATGTTTTAAAGAAACACTCCATTTAAAACTTAAAGACAGGATGCTATAGTCAGAAAAACACAATTAAATCTCCCATTTATCAAGATTTTAGGAAATTTATTTCTAGAACTTTTTAAGTGGAGATAAACAATTTGTTTTTAGGATCAGTGATTTGTACAGAAGACTGAGAGGAGACAAGAATGATGTTTAGAGGTCTGTGAGTGATTTGCAAATTGAATTCACTCAAAAGCTTTATGTATGTACATGAATCTCAATTTCCAAATTTGTGAAATAAAGTTAATAATATCACAAGAATAATGGGGGGTGAACAATTGGTTGAAATATCTTCTTTTTTTTTCTACAGTGTCAGATCAGCATATTCATTTTGTTGTAATAATTTACTGGATAATGCTCCAAGGGGACATTAAACATGACCTATGTTCTCCAAAACAACCACTTTGACCTTGGGAATAGGATTTAGAACTGGAAGATAGGAAATTCAGTTATTTTTTCTGTCCTGTATGTGAATATCTGTGAATAACATGAGGTTTTATTGTTATTATTTTGCTTCTCCTGTAAATATTAGTCCATGTCATCCAGTACTGGCTCAATACTCTTTAACATCTTCATTACTGACCTAGATTATGGGGCAGAGGGCACCCTCAGCAAGTAAACAGATGGCACAGAATTGGCAGAGGATACTGGTAATCTAGAAGGTGTGCTGCCACACAGAAGGATCTGTTCAGCCTGAAGAAGAGAAGACTTAGGAAGATCCTACCTGATTGGAGGGAATGAAGATGAGGCAGGCTCTTCTCAGTAATGCCCAGTGACAGGACAAGAGGCCACAGGCACAAACAAAATAGTGTGAAATTCCATCTGAACAAGATAAAGCACTTTTTTACTGTGAAGTTGACCAAAGACTAGCATTACTTGTCTAGAGAAATTCTGCAGTCTCCGTCAGTCAACCTGTTCTAGCTGACCCTTCTTTATTAGAAGGGCTGGAGTACCTGAACTCATTAGGTCCTTTCCAACCAAAATGATTTTGTGACTGTTAATTTAGTACTGTAACTATGCCAAAGTGTCCACACTACTGGAAAATACTAGACTGAAGTCCTGCAATGTAAAAGTGCCATCTTCCACATATTCTGTTAACCTTACAGATGATTCCTGCCCAGCCCTGCTTACTGAAAAGTAGATATAAATATCACTGGTACTTTGAGTAGATTGTTTCTCAACTCATGTACTTCATCCAGACTACTTTAATAACCAGTGTGTGAATTACCCACTTGTGAAGGTAAGATCTAGGTATGTCCACTGAGATGATGTGTGACCATGGTTCCAGTCAGTTTTAAAGGTGACACAGTACAGCCTTTCATAAAAAGGAATCAAAGATTTCAGGGTATAGCCAGAAATTACTTGTAACATCAAACAGATATAATCATGTGAATGGTTTTAATATGTATGAAATTCAACAAAGGAAAATGAAACAGGATAGATTTTAGTTATATTACATGGAATCTTCAGCTTTTCCATATCTTACTGGTGGGTTTGGAGGTTTTTCCCCTATTAGGTTGCATTCATCATCATCATCATCATCATGGCTTGACTTTGCGAACGAAGATTTGGGAAGGGCTTTACCCACGCTTATTACAAGCACGCTGATGACTAAAAAGGCCAATGTGGGACAGGCAAATTCTGCTACAAAAAGCACAGCAGAAGGTCTCCTTGGGTGGTACAGGTGGGGCGCGATTCTTTCTGCGATTTCTTTTCTCCTCGAGAGTAGTTCTTCGTGAGCTCTCAAAGGAGCCAACAGCGTTATGTATGCTGTGCCTCCAAGTCTCCCGATTGGAGGCCAAGGTGGACCACTGATGGTAGTCAGTATGGCCAAGGCTGAGGTATTGTTTCAGGGAGTCCTTATATCTCTTCTTTGGGGCACCTCTCTTGCGGCTACCGGTGGCAAGTTCACCGCAAAACACGATCTTGGGGAGGCGGTGATCCTTCATCCTAGAGATGTGCCCTGCCCAGCGCAGCTGCAATTTCAGCAATATGGCCTCGATGCTGGTGACCCCTGCCTGTTCGAGGACAGTGACATTAGACACATAGTCAGTCCAATGGACGTTTAGAATTGTACGGAGTTTTTAGGTTGCTAAAAAAGACTGCAGAGGCTCCATCATTCAAGGCTTTTAAGAATGGTTTAAACAATGTCATACGAGACCATGCTTTAGGCAGGAAGATGGTACAAGTGTACATTTTAGTTTCATGACTTTATACAGTGGGGAAAAGAAGCATGATAATGAAATACACTCTACTGTCATTCCAGCAACTACGCTATCATCCTTTGGTTAGAAGACTTGGACTGCAGTCCTCTTGGGTAGGGGCTGACTGAAACCCCAAGGTCTGCAATAAAATTCCAATACTAAGACAGATTGTACTGCTTACTTCAAGTAGTGAATGCATTAAAAAAGTGGATATGATAATGAAAGATAGAAAGAAATAGACTTGAAAAGGTTTCTTTTATGATTTTGGAAACAAAAGCATAAAACAGTTAATAAATGGATGTTACTGAGCTATCTACTTACAGGCTTGACTACAGAATCCTAACAAGAAGAATAATTGCAACACAAGCTTACTGCTTTCAAGATTGTACTTAGACTGAAAAGTATTGTCACAAATAGCAGCCTCTTAAAAAGACCTTGACAGTTGTTCTTTGATATATGTTATTTGTTCATGTGCCTTAAAGTGGCACTGAAGACTATATTGATCTGAGACTTAAAGTAAAAGAAATCATAGTCTTTAATATCTTTAGTGATGAGCAGCCCTCGTAGCTGTTTTTCCTATTTCAACATTAATTCAAGGATCATGGAAAACAGCCTCACTAGACTGTTGAGTTATAAGTGGCTGCTGTACATAGCACAAGGATAATCATGATGAATGTAAGGCAATGCTACTGAAGATTGCTGTGATGCAAGCTGATTGTGTTCTATTTTATTCAAGACCCAGGGAACACTAAACTACTGTGCTTCTCTTGAACACAAAAGAGTAGCTGGCAAGTTTCGTCAGTCACTTAATTTTGAAATATAATGGCCACATTTTATTCCTTCACTCCCACCTCCTCGGCTGCGCCTTTCTACTCCTGATTCTTAGTGAGGAAAAGCATAGACAGATAGGTCTGTGAATGCAATCTATAGGAGGAGCATATCTCCTGCAGTGTTATGGCATACCATCTGCCACCTGCCACAGCTGTTAAACTGCACAGCCAGATATATGCCTACAGACGAGGCACAGGCAGCTTGTGTGGGAGAATTAAGTCTTCCCATGGGCTCTCACAGACTTGTACTTCACCACTTGTGAGCATTTCTGTATATTGGCCCCCTTTTCCCACTGGGGAAGAAATTAGCCTCATCACTCTGTCTGTATTGCAAACTTATTAATTCCATGTATCTTTGAGCTGCTTGTAGTTGATTTAACATATGTTCGTCTTCCCCTTCCACTCTGCCAGTGTACTTGCATGAAAAGATAGCACATTGCTAACAGCATAGGTGGAAACCTCTGCCTAGATGCCACTGATGATCAGTACTGTGCACATAACCCCATTCCAACAACTTTTTTTGCTAGTCAAGTGTTCTCGGGATCAAGTATATTGCATTCCTAAGTACTTAGTAAAACATACACTTTTCTAGTTTAGCAGCATGCCATAATGGAAGGATTCTTTAATTGAGAGGGAATGCATGTGTGAGGGGAGGAGGTTTCTATGCATTACTTTCAATGTATTTAATACAATTACTTTGTCTCCGTAGACATACACGTTATATAGCATTCCCTTCCCTTCTGCTACAATAGACTTCCTCTCTTTTACTTACCACTTTGCATTAATGGAATGAATGCATATTTCATACTAAACAGTATTGTTATCTTTATATATAGCATCGTGTCTCTGGCTTTCTGCCTCCAGACTTGCTTAAACAACAAGTGATTTCTTTATATTACTATGAAGAAACTTTCTCCAATGGAAATGACGTAAATATATTTTTCAGCTACTGACTTCCCTCAGCAAGTAATAGAAAACATCTAACAATGTCATCTGGGAAATTAGTACGTCTCGAAAAACTGCAGCATGAACCGATATATGCTTCTTACATTAACATCTGTAGAGGATTTCTCTTCCTATATGGAAGCACAATGGATTGTTTCCATTGCACTATTTGTTCATATCATAAGGCAGAGCAAAAACCTCTCTTGGTTTAGGGTTTTGATATGTAGGGAAAAAAAAAGAAAAGGTTTGCTTTTTTTTTTTAAATGCCTGACTAGAATTCCTTTTACCTTCCCTGACTTAAGGAAAAATATTTGCAATCAGGCTGAGTTGTTGTCAACTAGGTTAGACTTGATTTGCTATAGCTAGCACAATCCCATACACAAGGTCAACAGTTCATTAGCCTATTTCTATAATTTTACATCCAGATACTCTTATATTCTAAAGAAAAGAAATTCCATCACTATGAGCCGAATTCTTTAAATACTGAGATGAATTTCCTCAGATCGGTGTAATGCATGTAGACACGCTTTCACTTTCAGTGTATATTACAGCAAATAAAGAACATAGACTTGAAAACAAAACACCTTTAGAACAAACCCATATGTTCTTTATTTATTATTTTTATAAATCCAAATTTTGGGTACAGAGAGAACAATCTGTAAAGGCATTCGTTATATGTGTGTTCTTAGAACAATGTTCCTAAAACTAATCGTTATGGGAGAAGGTATGTTTTCTTACAATCTTTCAGACAGTAACCTAGAATTTTGCAAGTATTCTGAGTATTCTATGTAATAAAACGATGTGCTACTCATCTTACCTGGACCAATGTTGTTAAGATATTTATGCTTGAGCCCTCCTTAACCACTCCTTTACAGAGTGAGAAAAATTCAGCATTGATCTAAGTAGGTGCAATTCAAATGACTTAACTTGATTTATACCCACTTACACCTGAGATGAATTTGGTGAACTCACTTATGCATGGGCCAAATGAATGACTTCATCACATCAAGCAGTTGGAAATAAAAGCATTTTACTAACATCAGCCTCATTCTCGGAACACTTGTAATTCTGTGTATGTCTCACAAGAGCTGGTTTTGTGGACAGACTTGCACAAGCATAAGTCATTAAAAATAAAATAAAATAAAATAAAATAAAATAAAATAAAATAAAATAAAAGCCACAACAAAAACAAAAGCCAAAATCATACTTTATCTCACATCTTTAAACACTGTTTCTGTAGTCTTGGAGATGTAAAACTCACCATACTTTCTGATGAACACATACCATGGTCTGGTAGGCATGATCCACATCAGCAATGTAACACTTCTCACCCCATGTACATTTATGTTTTATTTTGCTGGAACCTTACAGATTTTCATATTAGATTCTTAGCTGCTGTAGAAATGTATGGGTTCCTTCATGTTAATTGGGATCTAAAAGAGAAAAATATGTCAATGAAAATAACTGCAGAACCACAACACAAGCAACATCTTTTTTCTCTCATTTCTGTGGGCTGCTTGGCTTAATGAAATGTATACAAGAGCTTTAAATAGAACAGAGAGCAGAACAGTGCTGTTCCATTACTTTTTCATTTTAATATTTCATAATACCTTGTATTACGGTTCAAAGAGAAAACTGAAGTGAATGAAAACAACCTGCTACCACAGGTCTCACACAGATGTAGAGAAGCTTCAGGCTTTGTTTCTATGCTATGGTGTTAAGACACTATTAGTATTAATGAAGAGACCAGGAATATGTTATCTGTAAGTCTTATAGAAGAATCATTTAGGCCTTGGTCAGGCTTGAGGTGAAATAGTGATATCGGAGTAATTTTATTTTCCTAAGGGCCCGTTGAAAACACTATTGAGTGAGCAATTCCAAATACACAGTTGATGTGAAAATGTCTGTTTATTTCACTTTGTTCTATTAAGAAAAATATAACAGCTGGGTAGAACTATCTGGTTCACCTTTCAATGACTAGTTACATAGTTTCGTTGCCTAATCACCATGAAAAACTGCCCATATTTCTGTCAGGAACAGTACACAAGTTGTACATTAATCTAGTGGAGTGCCTCAAGGGTCGGTACTGGGACCAGTATTATTTAATATATTCATCAACGATTTAGATGAGGGAATTGAGTGTACTATCAGCAAGTTTGCTGATGACATTAAGCTGGGAGGGGTGGCCGACACGCCAGAAGGCTGTGCTGCCATCCAGAGGGACCTGGACAGGCTGGAGAGTTGGGCGGGGAATAACTTGATGAAATATAACAAGGGAAAGTGTAGAGTCCTGCATCTGGGCAGGAACAACCCCAGGTTCCAGTATAGGCTGGGGAACGACCTGTTAGAGAGCAGTGTAGGGGAGAGGGACCTGGGGGTCCTGGTGGACGACAGGGTGACCATGAGCCGAAACTGTGCCCTTGTGGCCAAGAAGGCCAATGGCATCCTGGGGTGTATTAGAAGGGGGGTGGTTAGTAGGTCAAGAGAGGCCCTCCTCCCCCTCTACTCTGCCCTGGTGAGACCTCATCTGGAATATTGTGTCCAGTTCTGGGCCCCTCAGTTTAAAAAGGACAGGGACCTGCTGGAGAGAGTCCAGCGCAGGGCAACTAAGATGATTAAGGGAGTGGAGCATCTCCCTTATGAGGAAAGACTGAGGGAGCTGGGTCTCTATAGTTTGGAGAAGAGGAGATTGAGGGGTGACCTTATTAGTGTATATAAATATATAAAGGGGGAGTGTCACGAGGATGGAGCCAGGCTCTTCTCAGTGGCAAACAATGAAAGGACAAGGGGTAATGGGTACAAATTGAAGCACAAGAGGTTCCACTTAAACCTGAGAAGAAACTTCTTGTCAGTGAGGGTGACGGAACACTGGAACAGGCTGCCCAGGGAGGTTGTGGAATCTCCTTCTTTGGAGACATTCAAAACCCGCCTGGACACGTTCCTGTGTAACCTTATCTAGGTGTTCCTGCTCCGGCAGGGGGATTGGACTAGATGATCTTTTGAGGTCCCTTCCAATCTCTAACATACTGTGTGTGATACTGTGTGATTAATCCAGAAACAAAATCTTTGCCTACTATTCCATGTCTCCCAGTAACTGCTCAATTAACCCACAACACTGGTGTACAAAACAGAACTGATCAGGACCTCTCCAGAATCAACTGTCCAAGTTTACCTGCTTGCAACGAATGAAATAGCTTCATTGTCATTGAAATCACAGTGACATGTGGGTTATTAATTAGTTTGTTTGACAAAGCTGTTTGTTTACAGTTTCACATTTTTGGGGTCTTTTATTTGCTAGTTAATTATTTGCACAACAAATTTCTATCGGAAATTGCAATGGATGAGACCTATTCAATGAATTATTGACTACTATTATCAACCTAATACATTTTTTTCTAACTCTCCACTGGTACTAAGACTCCTTTTCTTGTCCTTGACTAGCCCCTGCAGTACAATCATCACCTGTCTCAAATATTTTCAGGTGCCTTATTTCATTATTTTACGTCGACCAACATTACTTTTTAGCTGATAATCCTTCTTCCAGTTTTTTGGATCCACACAGGTTCACAAATTAGTTTGTAGAACAAATGAGTAATACTCTCTCATTTTGAAGCAGTGACACAAAGACTACAAGGCTAACGTTTGTGTAATATTCAACTTCAAAACTCCAGGATTAGAGAAGTTTGGAGAGCTCAGTGGCCTAAGAAGTGTGCCCAAGCCCACCGTGTGCTATCAGACAGGCACTGAAGAAGGTAGAACTTGGCAAACTGATTGTTTAGAGAATACAGAGAAATATGAAAAAAACAATAAAGATGCCAGAGAAACTCAGAACTCTAGTTGTGTGAGCTGATTTCAGTGTACAGTTTATTCAGACTAAGGAAGTTCCAGCTTGTTAGGAGCTTGACACACATTTTTGAGAAGGAAGCCTAGGAACTGATGTCATCCATGGCTTTCAGGATTGCAGGTAAATTCCTGCAGTTAGTAATTTAAGTCTTCAACATATTTAGCTCTTTTTTTTTTTTCTTTTTTTTTTTTTTAATCTGGAATTTCCAAGCAGTAATCCCAAATATGTATACTAGACAAAATATTTAACGAATCCATATGTCCATGTTGTACTTTACAACATGTTTGCTATTCATGTGCTATGTAGTACCTATACACAGACTTTTGCTTGAAATTACCTTGGGTTCACAGGCCATCCTATTATAAAATTCCTAAGCATGCTTTTAAATCATGTCTCCAAGCATCTTCAAATGATCAAATCTTATACCCTTCACAGCTTTTCCTTTATGATACTGGACTTGACAGTCATGAAAATATGAAGCTTGGAAGAATAGAAATTTTGTCATCCTTGATATTGGGGCTGAAAGAAATTCACATATTCAGTTGACTCCTGCACAAAAAATCTTAACCTTGTGGTAGAAACAATAAAGTATGTGAGAAAGGAGATTAAATGTGTGAAGGAAACCAGAACAGACAGTTAATATGGGGGAAATAGAAAGATCAGACAAGAAAACAAATAATTTTACTTCAGATTGAAAAATAAACCCAAGTACTTATATAAAGCCCAAAACATATCACTTTTCAGACAACAGATTTAAGTATTCTCTACAGCAGTTCCAGAACCAATAACTTTTTCTAGTACTAAAGGACAGCAGCAAAAATTATTTCAGCTCCTAAGGCACCATCTTCTTTGGATTATCATGAGTAAAGAAAATGTTTCTAGTAATAAAGGTTAAAATGTTGGTCTGATTAAAATCAGTGACTGCTGTATGATGTCAAATTGCAACTCACTGCAATTTCAACTTCTAATACAAGAGAACTGATAAAAAGGGAAGCTTCTTTCAGATACTTTGGCTGTATTTGTCTATATCAAAGAATCACAGAATGACTAGGATTGAAAGGACCCAAAGTTCTTCTAGTTCCAACCCACATGCCATGGGCAGGGACACTTTCCCCTAGAACAGGTTGCTCAAGGCTCTGTCCAACCTGGACTTAAGAAGAGCTTTTTGTAAAAACGTCACCTGTGCAACCTGTTCTTCTTATAACTTACCTGTCCAAAGGAAAAATATTTATGCCTAATTGATAACTTTTCTTTTTTAAAAAAGTTATTTCAGGAATAGTTCCAATGAAGGTGCAACACATAGAATTCTATAGGAAAAACAATCTTGTCTTCTTCACCTTTTCTGCGATTAAGACAGCTTAAGCTTTATTACCAGATCTGCAACTGCCAGAAAACCTTGGGCAAACTATTTGTCTTTTTATGCTTCTGGTTTTTCCCTTAATGAAAATGGAACAAATCACAGTGACCTTTCAGTACCTTATATAGAATATTCAGTTACACTAGCTGCTTCTTCTTTGCAATCAAGTGCGAGATGTAGTCTCTTTCCTCAGTAGTGTCTCTGAGTACTTTTAGATTGAGAAGAGCAATATGACTTTAGAGCCAGGCAGATAAACTTTCCTGCTGATTCAAGCAAATGAAGCATTATACTGTAATTGACACCTAATCAAAAGATTTGAGTTTTGAATCTCTCATAGGTCGGTTTGTTATATGCTGGGACAGTGCTTGATATCATTTTACCTGTAACTTTCAAAAACCTGACCAGCTAAATTGGACATCTGAATTTTGGGAAATATTGGCCCATTTCATGAATGGCCATTCTGATGTGGTTTTTCTGTTTTGTTTTTTTTTTTCATACAGGATTGCAAAATGAATACTTGAATACTCAGACATCTAGCCCAGCTTCACTAAGGAGACTATTCCAGTGCATCATGGATTCTTCTCAAGAAGGTCAAGAAGGATGAACCAGAGAAGTACAGGTTGATCAGCCTCACTTTGATCATCTCAGTATTCAAAGATGATGGAGCAGATAACCCTGGGAACTGTTTCCAGGCACATGAAAGGCAAAAAGGTCATGGTGAACAGTTAGTATGGCTTCACCAAGTGGAAAAACCTTCTGCAATGACATGGTTCACTTGGTAGACAAGGGGAAGGCAGTTCATATTGTCTGCCTTGACTTTAGTAGGGCTTTTGATACTGTTTACCATCATCATAGATAAGCTATTGAAGTATGGGCTGGATGAACAGTGAGGTGGATTGAAAATCGACTGAATGGTTGGGCTCAGAGGGACCAGACAATCATTGGCGTTATGTCTACTCAGAGAACAGTAACCAGGAGTGTACCTGAGAGGTCAATACTGACCAATAAACAACACAGGCCATTCCCTTATTTTGCTGTGAAGGTGACTCGCAGAGGTTGCATAGAGAGGATGTGGAATGCCCATTCTTGGAGATATTCAAAAGCTGTCTGGACATATTCCTGGTGAACCTGCTCTGGATGAGTGTACATGATTAGGGGTGTCAGACCAGATGACCTCCTGAGGCCCCTTCCAATCTCAAGCCTTCTGTGACTTCTGGAAATGTAGGATGTTAGATTTGACCCGTGGAAAAGAGGAAGACCTTTCAAAGCTTGTTAGTGTACTCAGAGCCCTGACAAAAGAGGTAGAGGTCAGGAACAGTATTTTCAGGTGAAATCTGAATATCCTTCAGTATGGGAATATTATGTTCATAGGGTAGAAAAATAATAAATGTACAATTATTTAGGATAAAAATAAGCATTCTTCAAACTATCATTTTTAAGTCTTTCAGTTGCTTTTCTCCCTGTCAACATCGCCTGATGCCTTGAGGCAGACAAGTCTATTGCGTTGCCTTTGGCTGCAGACAGGCTGTGAACTCTCATGTTTGGTCTATGTCAAAATTACTAATGTTAGTCAGAACGGTAAAAACCAATGAGATTATTTTTTTCTTTTCTATTCATCACATTCCATTCTTCTCATTTTATATTCATTTTGCATAAATAAAGAATAGCATAGAATTTAACTGGACTTCTCCTCCTGGGTAAAACAGACGAAATGTGGAAAAGCCAATTCTTAAAGTAGATGGTCTAGACAGAAGACAGCAGTTCTCATTGCCATTTTTGCTTTCCAGACCTTGCAGCATTATCTTTCAGAAATTCCACATTTCCCTCGAGAGAAGTTTTGTACTGAGATATGGGAGTTCAGCCAGTGAGTTTATAGTCAGTGAGCTCAGAGGAGTCATTGCCCTGGGTGTTGGAAAGCTTAGGCAACAGCATCAATGTGCTGTGGTTTATCAGAATATGTCATCCATCCTGAGGCTTCCCTGAGCATTTTGGAGCACTCAGCGACAATAACTGTGTATAAAAACTGATCCATAAGGGATGAACACAAATCCATAGTGGAATGATGCCATTTAAATTCTGTGCACTCAAATTTTTTGTGGCTAATGGCTATTAGAGGGTCTTTTGGTAACTTAATATGAGATAGTCATAGCAGCAAGAGCTGGTGGTAACTGATGAAATAAATGGTACTGTATCAGTTCAACTGCTTTCTCTCATAGGACTTGTGGCTTGGACTTTAACATGAAAGATACAAATCCAGGAGTGTTTTCTTTTATGCAATCCTAGTTCTTTATCATACATGTACATATTTTATGTTTTAAATATCTTACATCTAGATTCATTTTAAGCCAGTTCCAACATCTGTTGAAACATGTTTTAAATAAGATTTCCCACTTAATTTGATGCAGCAAATCTCCCTCCAGGTTGCAGATAAAAATGAACTGCAAGTGAATATGGTGCTTTTCTACAAATACTCCCTTTCGTAATCATTTGAAGTTAAGGTGAACTGGAACTAATATTGTGCATAGGTGAAATGGAAATAATACTGTGCATGCTTTTGGACTCCGCTTCTGCAGGGGCAGAATTTAGCAAGCAGGTCACTTACTTAGATACCAGCTTAAAGGGTTTCTTTAGTAGAAATTCTCTAGAGGTACTGAAGCAAGCAAATATTTATAAATTTTACATTTATTCTTGCATCAGATTTATATTTTTTTTACCTCATATGATACTTTCACAGCTTAATAAACACTAAATTATGTCTTCCCTATACAGTGTGATGATACATTTGCTGGTGGTAGTCTAATCTCAATCACACTATGTTTGTTTCTACAAGTGTTCAGAGAGTGCAATTTAGTATTCAGTTTTACTAAGAATGACTTTTTATAAGGCCAATGGTATCTAATGTGCACAAGTACTTTCCCTGAAATCAATGTGAAGTATAATGGTGGCATTTTTCTCAATGTAGATGGTAGTAAGGCAGTTATAACAGCATAACAATTTGCATCTAAGTCAACTGAGCCATATAACTAAGAAAAAGCTGCTATAATGTAAAAATTTGAGTGTTATACCTCATGAAGCAGGTTGCTCACCTGACATAAGTTGCTGCTACTTGGTAACGTGGTTAATTGTGATCATCTGTCTATAGAAAAGCATAATTTCCATAGAAATAAAAAAGTATTGATTGTGTTTCAGTTGCATTCCATTCTTACATCTTTGCCATAATAACTTTCAAATGGGAAAAAAATTCAGAGCTATGGGGAAAACACAAATATGGACCTATGACATCTATAATCTACATTTTGCTTTTTTACCTATCTGTAATTTCATAGTATATAGGCTTTAGTTAAAAGGTTTCTGATGGGTTTACTGCTAGAGTTAGCAAAACCACAATTTGGAGCTCTAAATGCAATGAAGTCATGTGTGACCATTCTTATTAGATATGTTCTTCCAAGCATGGTGAACTTGAGAATACTTCATTAACATTAGGGTTTTTCTAATACTTAAATACTGTCTGTTTGTAAAGCATTGTCAAGAAAGTACTCTAACAAGGGGAAGAAATATCTGTAGAAACCTGAAAGGCTAAATAAAAACAAAATTTCTTGGTTTCTCTTAATAATATATATTAAACATATATATTTGCAGCAAATATAATATAAAGCTAATAACAGCTTCATGAACCTACATTTTATGTCTTTGAACCCAAAATAAGTTTGGCAGAATAATTAAAACATTAAGACCGAGCCTAAAAAATCTTACATACTTAAAAACAGCCAGTGGGTTTTATGCTCAGATGTAGTTTGTAAAAATAAAATAAATAAAATAAATAAAACAAAATAAAGTAAGATAAAATATAAATTTTTCTTTCTCAAATTCTTTTAAAAGCAGTTTTATGAACTATTAACATAAACATTCCAATTCAATGCTATTATAATATTTCAACTGAAACAGAAGCCATGATATTTTTGAATACATAATGAAGAACTATTGGGTCTGACAGACACTTGATTATATCATATGTCTACACAATTATTTCTAGTAATATTGGGTCAAATCTGAAGATATAACACAGAACAGTCTAATTATGAACATGTTCATTCAGTTTCTAGAGCAAGTTGGGGGAAAGCCTAAAATTCTTCTCAGCCAAATCATCAGATGAATACTTGGTATTATGTAATACTAGCAAAAAGTGAGTATTCACTTCATATGCCTGGTATTTCTGTAGAAGCTAATTTCTTCTCTGAGAACTAGATGGAGAAAGGACTCTTCATGAACTCTTAACGTTTCCTACAATCCTTTCAATTATAATCCTCCCTATTAAAATAGTATTTGGAAACTTAAGGCTAATGATACAAGAGGCACTGTGAAAATAAAGATCTTGACACACATACCTCCTGTTCTTACTTACGAGAGGACATAATTCTTACCCGCCAGCTACCCACGAGAATAGGCATATGACCACCTAATTTACGCAGCCAGACAGATTAACTGTAATCCATTTTTCAGTTATATAGATCAGCTTAAGATCAGAGCAAAACATCTCTACACATTGTAGACATCATTAGTAGTAATAAAAACTAAGACCCCATGAATATTGTGTCAAATGCAAGACAAATCTGGGTCCAGAATACTTTCATCCATGCCTTTAGATCTTGACACAGATAAGAAGCTCCACAGGTATCCTGGGCTACGTGAGGAGGAATATTGCGGTCAGGTCAAAGAAGGTGATTCTTCCTCTTTACTTAGCATTGATGAGATATACCCAGAGTCCTGGATCCATTTCTATGTTGCCAGCACAACAGAGATATAAGCATACTGGAGTGAGTCCATCCTGGGTTCACAAGATGATGAAGGATCTGGAGTATCACCCCTGTGATGTAAAGCTGAGACTGTTCAGCCTGGAGAAGAGAAGGCTCAGGGGGATCTTACCAGTGGGTATAAATACCTTATGCCAGGTGTAAAGAAGACAGAACTAGGCTCTGTACTTGACATACAGTACCCAGTGCCAGGAAAAGAGGATATGGGCACAAACTGAAATACAGGAGGTTCTGTCTGAATGTTGGGAAACACTTTTTTTCCTGTGAGGGCAGCCAAATAATACAATAGGTTGTCCAGAGAGGTTGTGGAGTCTCCATCCTTAGAGATTTTCAAAACCTAATTAGAAACAGTCCTAAGCAAACTGATCTCGGTGATCCTGCTTTGAGAAAAGGTATTGGAATATATGTTCTCCAGATAATAAATCATTATATAATATTTCCAGATGTTTTAATTAAATATCTTGATAGTTACTCACATTTATAATGCTATAAAGCCATGCCCAAAATATTTAGCTATAAGGTAATACAGGTTTAGATGCACAAATTTACTTTTTGTCTAAAGCTAGTGAGTCTGATGATCTTTTATTTCTGTGCTAATTTATTGATTGGTGACATGAAGAGTAAGACAAGCAAGTTCAATGTTCTTGCTTTAACCACAGGGATCCAATTTAGATTTAATTAGTCTAGACACATAATTCACATAACTTTAAAATAGATATTATTTAAAAATTGAAATGACCTCTTATTTGTATGAAATATAACCGTCATTCTGCAGGGTCCCAGGCTGTCATCACCAAACGAAGTGAGAAGCTCCACCAAGACCCAAAAGCACTTTGTCCAATATTAAAAAAGATTCAGTGCAGAAGCAACTCAGTTGAATATAATCAGCTGATGGAAAAACACATCTTTGGCAACAAAAAAGCTCCTGCAATAACTCATATGACTCACCTCCATGTTTCTCTTTTCACTTAAGCAGCTTGATTTTGGACTTTTCTTGTGAGTTGTAATCTTGCAGTGCTTGGACAAACTTCATAAGGTAAACTCAAAGTAATGTATTAGGTTGCATGTCGCCTTCTGTCAAGAAATGTCAGGACTTTAATTTCACCATGATGTCAACTTTTCTTAGTGTATTTCTGATCAATGAGCAGGGCTATGACAAATTCCTTTTAGAAATCTAGAAATAAATACAGAACCAAAATACAACCCCTTATCTGAACCTTTTACAGGTTTTGGGGATTTATTAGACAGTGAAAAAGCAAATTAGTGATTTCCTTTTCACCTCCTCCAAAAGATACAGATGTTTTGGCACTAAAGAGACCACCACTGTGGCCAAATTCGAAGTTTACATACATGGTTAACTTTCTGAACGCACTGGAAAACAAGCACATAGAGAGATCAGGAGGACCTCAATTTTTTTTTCTATCCTTACTCATTTGACCTAGTAATATTTAAAATACCCAAACAGAGGATAATGCATATTTTGTACTTTCTAATAAACTGTGGCGTGGCAGTATGTGCTACAATAATCATGTGTAGCTGCTGGGTGATATTGGAACCATAACAGTAATAAGAAGATCAAAATATTCTAACATTGGCATGTTTTCCTTTCACAAATAAAGAAATTTTGACCAGGAAGAACTGGAAGACATCTGAGCTTTGACTGGTATCTATACACCTCTCCTACTAATTGCACTACTGAAATGATCATAGAATCATAGAATAGGGTTGGAAAGGACCTTAAGATCATCTAGTTCCAAGCCCCCCTGCCATGGGCCGGGACACCTCACAAGAAACTATGTCACCCAAGGCTCTGTCTAACCTTGCCTTGAACATTGCCAGGGATGGAGCATTCACAACATCCCTGGGCAACCCATTCTGGTGCCTCACCACCCTTACATTAAATAACTTATTCCTCATATCCTATCTAATCTTCCCCTATTTAAGTTTGAACTCGTTACCCCTTGTCCTGTCACTACAGTCCCTAATTAAGAGTCCATCCCCAGCATCCCTATAGGCCCCCTTCAGATACTGGAAGGCTGCTATGAGGTCTCCATGCAGCATTCTCTTCTCCAGGCTCAACAGCCCCAACTTTCTCAGCCTGTCTTCATACAGGAGGTGCTCCAGTCCCCTGATCATCCTCATGGCCCTGCTCTGGACTTGTTCCAACAGATCCATGTCCTTTTTATGTTGAGGACACCAGAACTGCACACAATACTCCAGGTGAGGTCTCAGGAGAGCAGAGTAGAGGGGCAGGATCATCTCCTTCAACTTGCTGGTCACACTCCTTTTGATGCAGCCCAGGATACAGTTGGCTTTCTCGGCTGAGCATGCACTGCTGGCTCAAGTTAAGTTTCTCACGATGATTGTACAGAAGGCCTAACATACCTAGGATGTATCAGATGAAGCTACAAAGCAAGAGCAGTCTCTGCATGGATGATAAGCTTAGCTCATATATTGCACAGGTGATCAAAGAAGATATAGCAAATGTGATATGTTCAGAATATGTCAAATTCCCTTACTTACTAGGAAACATTCCTATTCCTCTGTCTACCTGAAGTCAGAATTGGAAATTTCCCAAATTCCTGTGTGGGAACAGATCTGAAAGCAAACATGACTCTCAGCTTGCTTTATCGATTATTTGGGGTCCCATAGATGTCTTTGAGAAACAAATGAAAGTTAAATATTAAACATACTATCTGTAGCCCCTACTTAGGCACCAACTAGTGACTGGTTATTTGGCAGTGCAGCTGAGTGATAATTTTGAGGTAATGAAATAAGTGTTCTTGAGTTCTTGTGTGAAGTAACACAAAGCCAGGTTGCTCTTTTAAAGAACTTACTCATTTTACCAAAAGCTTCTGTCAAAGGTGAAAAGGAAGCAATTATAAGGCTAAACTGAAGAATAAAGAAATTGAAAAGTTTGATTACATTTACTGTAGCTATGAAGTAGTTTGTGACCAACATAACCATTTTAGCAAAAAAAAATGCAATGCTAAATACATAAAACCTTTGATTACTACATCACAGGAGAAGAGAAAAAAAAATTCCCCATTTCCTGTGCTAAATTTCAGGCCTAAATGTCACATCCGTTCATATGCTACAATATATTTTTGTTTGGTTTACCTCTTGCTTTCTGCTAATTCAGAAACGTTTTGTTTCATTTTTGTGTAAGAATTAAGGTTGCCATAGTGACAAGAATTCTTATTAAACCCAAGACAGACAGACAGAACAGAAGGGCCAAATTATTTCTTCAATAGTACTGTGCTGGTGAGAGAACAGAGTATATCTGCCCAAACTCTAATTAACTCCTTGACAAATGCTGTTTAGAGACCATGTTAATTAGCTACTTAGCTAATACACTATAGGTTCTATACCTAGCTTATACTTGGGGACTGGAAAAAATATGGCAAGGGCCCTTGAACTAACTTGCTATCATCCCCTTAGTAAAACTCAGGCTCTAATTGTGTTTCATCTGAAAGCAGTAGATCTAGATGGGCAAAAAAAGCTCCCTTCATTTGGCATTTTGTATGATAAGCATGAACTAAAAAAAATTTAAGACCCCAAAGTATGCAGTTTTGCCTGCCTAAATACCAGTTCTGCACTGAATACACTAAAGGGGGTAGATCAGGTTCATGGGTTATTTGTTAGCTTCTTATCACAGCAGTGAATATAGAGTTGCTTTCTATAAATACCTAGTTTATGCTTTCTATTGGTGTATGTTTGCATACAAATCTAACATCATGTCATTTAATTATAAGAGGCAGAGTAATAAGTGTGAAGATAAATATTTCACAGACCTAATCAGGAATTATCCCTTTAAATCACTATTATGTGTTGAGAACTACACTCAGCAATCAATACCAGGCAAAGCTATCTAAAAGATAATTAGAATTCTGCAGTCTATGGCATGCTCATCTTGGATGTTGACATTATGTCAAAGATGTCTAAAACCAGGAAGAAAATTATATTGTTGGTGGTTTGGGTTTTTTACCACAATTTAGTAAATTTACTTTTATGCTGAGTGAAATGCAGCCTCCTTTATAATACTTAGGACTTTTTTTATGAAAGCTTTTGAACTTTAAATTATAAGAGGTTTTGATGATTTTATTTTCCTATTGCTAACAGTTGCATAATTCATCATAAAGCAACATGATTAATGCTACTAAAAGGAAATAACAGACATAAAAAACTTATTCACCACAATACTATGCTTTTTATTCAGTGCTGTACAATAAGCGTAATCACATTTGTAACATTTTTTCCATGTAATCCAATATTTATGTTCAGAATGATACAATAAATCAATTTGAAAAAAAAAGAAATCCAACTCAAATGTAATATTTGGTGTTTTAAATTGGATTTTCTGATTCCAAAAAGGTACAGAAAAGAAAGAAAAAAATTGCTTGGTAGCTCAGAAGCACAATATATTCCAATATATACAATATATATGAGTTTTTTTAATGTACCATAATTTGATAGTATGGCACTGTGTACCTCTGGGACTACCTCTTTTTCTCTTAGGCACACACACTTTCCCCTGATAACCTGTCATGGCCTCTATCCTTCTCATCCAGCTGAGAATGAATGTTGGAGGTCTCTTTTGAGACCATCGGTTTCAACCTTTAATCTGTCAAAGGAGGATAAGTGAATGGAAAAATTTAGATCTCTCTAGTGATAAGCATTCTTTCTTGGATTCAGTAGTAGTTTTCACACTTGATCTGATATGAATTGAGCCTTAAATTACTTTTACATTTGAAGCTCGCATTTTTGTTTTGGGTTTTTCTTGGGGTTTTTTGGTTTGCTTGTTGGCGTTTGGGGGGAGAGTAGGTTCTTTTTGGTGGGTGGTTTGTTGTTTTTTTTTCTGCTGTTGGGTTTTTTTTTCTCCAAGAAATAAGGACCAAAGACATCTGGAAAGTTTAGTGGTTGATAGGAAACCTATTTTGTAAATTTACAATACACTGTATTTTCTCAGTCATTCTTAAATGATGTTTCTATCTATATGAATTTGCAAGAAAAAAATTTATCTTAAAATTTTTTTGATAGGTATTCTTGCAAGTTCAGAAGACAAGCAGTAAATTAATAACAATGAACCATTAAGAGACAAAAAAATGTGAGTAAATAAATTGCTCCTCTGAGGAATGTATAAGCAAATGAGTCCTTCAGCCAACAAATGACTTACTTATCATTCTAGCTGTAATATTCCATGTTATAATATTTTCTCCCACATATTGTTCCCAGTTTAAGAAACTTGACAGGAAATACACTGACCTTGCAAATAATGGATTGAATGTTTCCCTGATGTTGGGCCTCAAAAATCTGTTCAGCAAGTTCTATACCTGTCTTTAAATTTAGAAGAACGTTTCCATTTCAGTGAGAATTATGCTCCAGCAAAAAATATGGGGAAATATTTTGGAGCTAGGCAAATTAAACACAGAAGTTACTAGTTTCAAGAAGATCTTATTTTCAGTAGGTCAGATAATGACCTACTAAAAGCATCTCAGGTGTTACAGTGTTCACTAACACAATGTTTACATGATCATGAAGACCTGTATAATGAATGCTTTGGCAATAATTAGATGCTTAGTAGGGTAATTACTTTGTGAATAAAATCAAACAAAATCAAGTAATTAAACAACAGGCAGAGAATATATTAAGACTTGCACTAATAATTTTTCAAGTTCTGATTTATCAGGGCACTTTATGCATTAATAATGTAATACTGTATGGACTAAACAGAGGAATATACAAAAATATTTATGTATCTCAGGGCTACTATAATAAAACATTTGCTTTGCTTATAGCATAGGGTGGTCTACTTTTTAAATGTTCTAATTTTATGCTCATCAGGCATAAGGAACTATGTTGGGTAAGACTGAGGGAAATGGAGGAAGAAAGAAACGTGAAACCTTGGAAAGCAGAGAAGATAGAAGGGCACCCAAAACACTGTAAACCCAAGACTTTTCCAAAAATTAATCCTATAGGCTGAAAGTCTCCCGCTAAATCCAGCTGGACTACTTATAGGTTTAAAGTTAGTTTAAAGTTTAAGAGCTTCTCTGGGTCAAAATAAAAGCTTCATCAAGTTGTAGCATTGAGCCACAGGTAATCGATTTTTTCCCATTCACATCCACACGCACACACAATATATAAAGATATCCCTTCTTCTATTTGTTTATTTATTTATTTATTGTACATAATTCTATTTGATTGCAAAACAAGTGAGAGAACAAGGAAGAAAACAGAAAGGAATAACAAGGAAATTCTATCAGATCATAACTGGACTCTCAGCTGGAAGATCCCAGACACTAATCTTACAGAATGGGTTTCCACATCAGACTAAACCACCTAAATTTAGGTGGTTTATTCTCAGATTAAGTCCAAATTAAACAGACTTTGAAAAGTTAACTTTCATTTCATAAATCCCTGGGTTTAGAAATACAATTTTTTTAAAGTAGATGTAAAAGCAGAGAGGGGGGGGGATTTTCTTATGTAGTTAAGAAAATGTACTGTAGTATTTCATTTGCAAGTTGGTATTTAATCTGTAATATACTTGTAAATATTCTTTAAAATAGTCTTCCAATGCTTTAGATAGTAAGATATAAGAACAGAAATCAGGTAGAGAATATTCAGCGGAAGACTTAGTTTTGGTTTATATTATGTGCCTGACATTAACCACAAATTGTTGGTGAGGAGGAAATATTTAGGTATGTGAATTCTTTAATGATATTTTCAAACTGCATATCCTATGAACTGTCAACTGTATGAGCCTTAGGAATGTCCACATCCTTGGGTTTAACAACTTTTACTTCGTTTAATTATGTTATCTACATCTTGAGAGCTATGACCTAATCAATGAGTACAACAGTTGAAAAGAGTAATAGGAAAAATAAATAAATAAATGCATATATACATATTTCTTCTCACTGTTTATACCAGCTGTCTGATAGTTTCATAGAAAAGCCCCATTTTCAATCTGTGTGAACAGACAGTGATCATTATCACTTCATAGTCCCCAAATAATTTGTGACTTTATAGTACTCCATTGCATTTATGCTTTGGTGAGGGACGGTTTCAGTATTTTAGCAAGTGCAAGCAAACCTCATCTGCCAAATACAAGTGCCCATCAACAACGGCAAAGAACTCAAAAGGATAAGAAGCGTATTTTTCTTTTTCCCATACTGAATTCTTTCACTACACTACTGTTTTTTTGCAAAACATGAAATACAGCAAATTCACAAATGACAATAAATTGTGAAAAGCCAATTTAAAATACATCTTTCAGCCATGTTTGCAAAGGTTCACAGTTGTGGCAACGTTCTATTGAATGACAAAGTGAAAGAAAAATGTAGCTATTGAGCATATGGGAAACCCTATAAGCACTGACAAATATGCTGTGATGCTTAGAAGAGCTAAGTTGCTCATAATAACCTTCCACTCTTCAAGTAGAAATCTGGTAATATAGGATGTACATCTCTACTACAGTTCAAATGAAATGAAAAATTAGCACACATCAAGTTCTGTGGTTGCAGAACACAGCTAATAAGCTACACCACACAAAACGTGTTCTGTCTATACTTTACAGGGCTCTCTCTAAGAAACAGATACTGCTGCTGAGGTGCATATTCCCCTGTGACACTTAATGTTGCAACTTTGGAGACATTCTATTTTATTCTGGGTTATTCTAGATTTGTATGGACTCAGAAACTGTCCTTGCTCTATGGGATGCTTTGACAGCAAATCAGAAAATTCTAGTTTCAAAGAATCTAGTGCCAGTTAGGTAGGATGGAGAAAAATTAGCATATGGCAAGTGGGATGATGAAGGGAAAGGACAATTGACAGGGACTAACAAATTTAGAATTGCTTAGTTCAGAGAAGATGGCACTGAGAAGTGACAGAAATATGTTTGCTGCTTAAGGTGTGTCTAGGCAGAATAACGGGTATTTTATTCTGAAATACTTTCACTTCTCAGGTGGCAGTGGTAAGATATACTTAAATTCTTCTCCTACCACTAATTCCAGGCATAAAGGTACCTCAGCTCAGCTCATGCTGAATCATGATTTGTTGTTTAATTCAGTGGTCAGTAGTAGGATGGATTGTGTCCGGACTGCAGGCAAATAGTTGCTAAAAAAAATCCAGAACAGCACTATTGTTGAGAAAATAGACAAGCTTAATCAGAACTGCAACATTAGGTTTGAAGTAATGAACAGCTGAAAGAACTCAGAAACAAGTACATCCAGCAAAGAGAATTTGGGGGAGGAAAGTAGGGAACATAACCCAGAAACAGAGCGATAGGCACTAGGATCCACTTGTGTGAAGACACTGCATGAACATGAAGTGAGACGGGACATACAGGGAAAGGTGTCAGACAGGTTTGTGAGCAGGAATGTGAAAGAAAAATCGCAGGTCCCAGTAGTTAAATTGTTAATGACTGTTATATATCCTGACAACCTAGACAGAGAAGAGAGTCAAAGGTAACAAATACAAGCATTGTGAAAATTATGCAAAGTTTGTAGATTGTAGGTTATGGAGATTACTGATAGATTAGGGAATAATGAATTTTGAATTTGTGAAGAGTACTAATTAAAGATCCAACTAAGCATAGCATATGTAAATATGCTTAGAAGTTGTGGGGGCAAGAAAAGGGGAAGAAAGTGTAAGCAAAGAAGTGACAGATAAAGAAGCAACTCCCTGCTCAAGTGAGTTTGTACAGATATAGTAATAAAGTTTAGAAAGGTTTTCATTACTATTGTTAATAAGTATGGCTTTTTATGGAAATAAATGTGTAGGTGAGAAACTAGAAATTAATATGACAGAGGAGGCAAAAGCAGTAAGGATAGATTACAGAGAGCAGGTTGTAAGCAAATCAGAGGATTTGTGAAGTAAAGTTAAAGGATTTAACTTTAAGCTACAGGTTGGGCAGAGAAGAAATTCAGAGCAGCCCTGCAGAGAAGGACTTAGGGGTTTTGGTTTGATGAGAAACTTAACAGGAGCCAGCTTCAGTGTGCACTCACAGCCCAGAAAGCCAAACATATCCTGGGTGACATGGTTTAGCATGAGGTGTCCCTGCCCACGGCAGGGGAGTTGGAACTGGATGATCTTAAGGTCCTTTCCAACCCTAACTATTCTACAGTTTTATGATTCTATGATTCTATAATTTTGAGTACTAGAAGTTGCCTGAAATTTCCGTCTTAAAGATTGAGCAAAACTCCAGACTGGAAAATTTTGACGAAAAATACAATTGTGTCATCAAACGAAACAAGAAAATCTAAGAATTGTGGGAACCTACGAGAATTTTATGTTAGATGACAGCCAGTACTTTCACAGAAAATTATGACTATGGCCTATGGTTCAGTAGCTGGTATCAAGGTACAAATTCAGTGTATGAATCAAAACCTGACATAATACAGAAATAATACACATTAAATGAAGAGATCATAAATGCATTTGACAATTAAGTCTAATGATAGTTACATTGCAATAACCTAGTTTAACAATTTATTGTTAACATAATTAGAATTCGTTAATATAGATATACATAAATATAAATAAACATTTAATAATTAGAAAATTAATGTAACAATTTACTCAAGTCAAATAAAATTACACATGTAGCAGAAAGGAGCAACAAAGACTCAGGTAAGGCAAGGGACTTTTTTAATTTAGGTTTGAAACTACACTTACATATCAATATCTAAGGGATATAAATGTTCATATAGCTCAGTCTTTATATTGTTTTTCCTTTAATCACATACAATCATACAGGCATTCAAATATGAAAGCAAAAATATAGTTAATGTTGGTGTGAAAGCTGTAAGGAACTAGCAAGCATTGCTTGCCTCAGGCACAGTACTTGTACAGATAATAATGGAAAACTTGTGCAGAAATTAAAAACGTCACTGTTGTCAGTGATGTATCATCATCAATTCACGTACCTCCTCCTCACGAGTGATACAGGGAATCTACTTCTCTAACTAGACATCATTCTCAGACCATTTGCTAACAGTAGAGATTATATTCTTTTTCTGCAATCTATGTAAGAAATAGTGAAGATGACAAGAAAGACAAAGCAACTCTCACTAGTGGGTGGATTGACACATTGTCATATAGAGTTATAACAACAGTAGGTTGTGGGGGTTTTTCATTTCAGGTAGGCTTTGAAGTATAAATTAAATGATTAGCTGTGAAAAAAACTCCAGTAGACAAAACCTGCTACAGTTCTTGAGTTATATTGTTGACCCAGTGAGCGCCAGAATTTTTAAGCAGCTCTCTTATCTCTCTTTCTCTATAATACCATAATAGACAAGTTTCCCTTTCCTCTTATATCTTAAAAAATAAAAATTTCACAAGTCAAGATTGATTTTTGCTTTATATACCTTTTCATTTCTTTTCCAGAAGGCTTACAGATTATAAAACTATGTGTAAAAAATGGCATAAATCAGGATAAGTGCAGCTTGGACAGCAGCTTTTTTTGTGTTTTGTTAAGTTACATGTGTTCATCAATGTTTAAACTAAATCGCAGATTCTCAAAAAGAGGGTATCCTTTATATCTAGCAACCTTTATACTTGAGTCAAAATACCTTTCTGCTTAAAGCTGCAATAGTATTTCAATTTCACTTTCACCAAATTTGGAAAATAAAGCACTGTTATATCTCACCTACAGATTTTAAAATTGAACAGAGAAAAAGTTAAATAAGCAAAATAATTGAGTCAATTCATTGACTGTGGAGAGCTCATCCTTCACCTTCTTTCTATGGACAAAAAGTTAGCCATTATAGGAAAACCGTTCAATCCTTGAAAAATAAATATTGTTGCAGATGGTCAATCAAAAATATCAGATACATTCAAGACACTAAAATAAATATTGAGAAATCTAAAGAGGCAGCTAGGTTAATTTAGATCATTCACATACACAAGGATAGATAAATAGATATAATTGTGGTACGTCTTCCTGTTCACAAGATTCAGCTATAAATGGCTCTGGATTTCATAAAATTGTAGAATAGTTACGGTTGGAAAGGACCTTGAGATCATTTAGTTCCAACCCTCCTGCTACGGGCAGGGACACCTCACGCTAAACCATATCACCCAAGGTTCTGTCCAATCTGGCCTTGAAGACCACCAGGGATGGAGCATTCACAACTTCCCTGAGCAACCCATTCCAGTGCCTCACTACCCTCACAGTTAAGAAATTCCCCTTTTATATCCAATCTAAACTTCTCCTGTCTAAGTCTGAACCCATCACCCCTTGTCCTATCACTACAGCCCCTAATAAAGAGTCCTGCTCCAGCATCCCTGTAGGCCCTCTTCAGATACTGGAAGGCTACTAGAAGGTCTCCACACAGCCTTCTCTTCTCCAGGCTTAATAGCCTGAACTTTCCCAGCCTATCTTCATACAGGAGCTGCTCCAGTCCCCTGATCATCCTCGTGGCCCTCCTCTGCACTTGTTCCAACAGTTCCATGTCCTTTTTATGTTGAGGACACCAGAACTGCACACAATACTCCATGTGAGGTCTCACAAGAGCAGAGTAGAGGGGCAGGATTCGACCTCCTTCGACCTACTGGTCCTGCTCCTTTTGATGCAGCACAGGGTACGGTTGGCTTTCTGGGCTGCAAGCGCACACTGCTGGCTCATGTTCATTTTCTCATTGACAAACACCCCCAAGTCCTTCTCCACAGGGCTGCTCTGAATCTCTTCTCTGCCCAGCCTGTAGCTGTGCCTGGGATTGACCTTGCATGGTTAAACTTCATAAGGTTGAAATCAGCCCACATCACAAGCATGTCAAGGTCCCTCTGGATGGCATTCCTTCCCTCCAGCGTATCAACCGAACCACACAGCTTGGTGTCATCAGCAAACTTGCTGAGGGCGCACTCAATCCCACTGTCCATGTCACCAACAAAGATGTTGAACAAGACCAATCCCAACACCTATCCCTGAGGGACACCACTTGTTACTGGTCTCCAGCTGGACATTGAGCCTTTGACCACAACTCTTTGCGTGCGGCCATACAGACAATTCTTTATGCACCGAGTGGTCCACCTATGAAATTAATGTCTCTCCAATTTAGAGATAAGGATGTCATGTGGGAAAATACATCTTACAATACATTTTACTATCTCACATGTCTAGGATGCCAGGCAACTAGGAACTAGGATTTGTGCTTTCAATGTGCCAGCACTAAAGAGAAGAGTGCAAAAGCACCCACTTGCAATTCATAGACAGAGCTAGAACACTCTTATCTTTATTTTGTTTGTTTCTTTTGTTATGATATTTTTCTTCTTTTCCTATCCTCCCATTAAATTAGCAAATGCAAACATCTAAAACCAATTTACAGATGCATCTGCTTAGCAAATGTAGAATTTAGATCTCCTTTCAGACAGGGGAATACGTTATGCAAAATAGTCAATTGATTTGTCCATGGTTCCTGTCAATGCCAAGGGGAACCAACAGAGAGCAGGAGGAATTAGGAAAAGAAAACAAAAGCAAAACCTAACAAAAGAAGACAAATGCAAATACACACACACACAAAACATTGGAATTTAAACCAAAAACCCTTGCTTCTATTGGCCAGTCTGTCATTTCGGCCCCACCATAAAACCCAGCTTCCTACAAGTCCTGCTGATCTCTGTCAGAAAGATTTTGTGTCATTTGATCTACTAATTTCGACAGAACAACTTTTACTAAGTTTCTGAGTTTCTACATTGTAAAACTTCTATTGTTGTTAGCTTCATGGATTATAAATCCAAAGAAGTGACTAATCTGCTCATCTGATCTGTAGAACAGATGACAATACTTTCCATCAATGCTGATGTTGAAAGTATTTTAATATTGCTAGTGACAGAGAATGCACTTGGTCTTCCATGATTTATAGTCATTAAGAGCCTTCATTAAGTAAAAAATTAAGTCTGTCAAAGAGCTGGAAAATACAGCTATTGTAGCAATATTAGCAACATTCCTGTGGCCTATTCTCAACTGTTCAGCTTGACAAAGTGGCTCAAAGATGACCAACAGAGATTTTTTGCATGCAGTTCAAAATGTTAAGGCCTGTCTTGACTATGAACACAATGCTGAGCAGAGGAGTAGGAAATGCACCTTAAAACCAAGATTATGATGTCTTCAGCTAATATAAAAGTACAGTTCAAAGAAATGCAAAACCACAAAAACCACAAAAATTGTCTCAGAGCCTAATAACAGGCAGTTTACAGTTAAACACAGATTATATGTCTGGATGTAAATAAGAAAATTCAGTCTTTAACTTTATATGAATAAAGCACATGAAACTTACTGTTCCATTTAATTACACTGAACTTACATGATAATTCATAATTACTGAGTAGATAAAAATTATCCACGTCTTCCAAAGAGACATATTTATAAATTTAGGTATTATCCTTCTCTTCATGGTTAATTACAAATTGTTTGCAGTACCTGCTAAAAAAATCCATGGGAATTAAGGGAAGAAAGGACTTTAAATGTTGTGTGCCAAAAAGCTGTTCTTCAAAATATAAGTGCTTTTAGCGGTCTCTGTAATTACAGTCAATCAATGTTTCTGCAAGTTTCCTAAGTTTTCATCAGAAAAATATGTTCCCAACCAAATTAAATAATATTTACAGCATGCTTTCTCCAGGCAGGTCAAAGCTTTTCTAAGCAGAGTCCAAACCAAGTAAATTCAAGTTCAGCTAATGTTGCTAATGGACAGCATATATCCAGCGTGAGCACCACTTAAAGACGCTATTGCAGCATAGTCCCAATTAGGTGTGACAGGCCTGTGTGTTCACAAGAATGCATTAAATATTAAGGCTTCATTCTGCACTAAGAACCATGCAAGGAAAATGTTGCTTGATGGCAGAAATCAATAGACTACAGAACGGAAGTCTGCTTATAGGAGTGTCAAGATTTCTGTCCTACAAGCCAAGCTGATTAGCCTAAATTTACACAGATACAAAGATGAAAAGTCTTACTGGTTTCAATTATTTGATCAGATTATTAAAAGAACAACTACTTCTAAAACTAATTTAGGCATGGATTTTAAACATATATAAAGAACCTTTAAACACCTAGTGATGACAGTGATGTCATGCTAGCAGTTTATCACTAGTTTCCCTCATCTGACCAGCCACAGCCAAGCTGCACTGTGTTTCATCTCCCAGAGAGAGGATCAAGAAAGGGGATATCACTGTCATTCTTATTCCAGCTATGAGAAGACAGAATGTAATGGTGTTTCTCCTGACTGACAGATGAGTGAAGAAGTCGACCAACTGTGTCCTATGGCTGAGGTTATTTCCTTCAGAGTGTATCAGAATAAAATTGAAAAATAAGTTCTTGCTATAGAACTGGCATAAAATAATTCAAAAATCCTATAAACAGCTATCATTCTTTCTTAAAATTGGAAAGCCAACCATCTTTCTATGACACAGGCTGTTTCTCAGACTAGCTGAAATTCTTATTTGTTCCTGCTGCCACTCTTCCACTTAATTCAAACATGTTTGCTCTTGTTCTTCCTCAGAAACCTCCCTCATCTTGAAAGAACAGGGTTTTTTTCTGTTTCTTTCAATTCCTATTGGAATTTCTTATGTATGAAACTAAAAGGTAATAACACAGAAATGAATGATAGAAAATATCTAGAATAGTGAGATAAGATGCAACAATAATTATCTGTGTTAGCACTTGAAGAGACAATATTTTTATAAAATTGTTTGTTGCCATTTTCCCTCCTGAGGGTTAAACTTTTTTCTTTGAAGCTTTTTAATGTTTCCAGAAAATATTTTCTTTCAAATGGAAATAAAAGTCAGCAATCCACAGCCAAAACAAAAAATAAAATAAAGCAACCTGCAGCTGAAATAAATATTCTGTCTGAGTGTGCCACATCAATTTCTTTGTGACTACCTCATATTCATTAATGCAACCTTTCTTTACACAACATAAGAAACAGGATAGAAATGTGACAGTCACTCTCAGCTATAACATGGATGCCCAGCAGTATACCCTCCTCAAAAGAAAGCAGTGGCACTGTTACCTAAGTGAAGTCAAGAAATCCTTTTCTGTACTGGAGTAGTTGTAATTAATGTTCCTCTGCTGAACAGGTTTAACTAAAAGAAAAAAAAAATATTAACTTACAGATTTTGGGTAATACAGTATTTCAACATTGGGAGAATATATGAGAAAGAGGCACAGCAGACCTTCAAAGTTTTAGAATACAAAACAGAACAAAAACAAGGCAAAAACATTAAGATGAAACTATTCATCTGTCATGATGATATTGTTAAAACATTTCTTTAGTAGACAAATAATGAACAAGTTATGCAATACCTTAAACTGAGTCTGATCAGTTTTAGATTTAACATAATAGTGCAAAGAAAACTTGAAAGTCTTCTTCAAATTAATCTTTAAATTATTTCTGAGATATTTTTGTCATCCCTGCTTACTGAAGCTTTCAAGATCATTCAGCATTTTATGTGATATATCAAATGAGAATGGCAAACCAGATTCTGTTGTATGTGGGATATGGTTTTAATACTTCTTGTATCTGTCTTCTCTTAAAAAAAAAAAAATAAATTATTCTCAGCAAGATGATTCTGATCCAGACTCAACGGCTTCCATTCCTGGTGCCTTGACCCTGAGGAAGCCTCCAGATCCTGTGGTATTCTAACACTTTCTTTGTGTTCCTCCTCACACAGGCCAGGTGACTGTTGTTTGTCTCTACTGCCAGGCTGCTGTTGGCTCATCTTCAGTTTTTCTGTTTGCAAGACCTTTCTTGCAGGGCTCCTCCCCACCATCAGTCCCCAGTCTGCATCACTGCAAGGTTCTCTTTCCTGGGTGCAGGAATTTAACTTTTTCCTTGTTGAATTTCACAAGGTTCTCATTCCTCCTTCATCCAGCTTGTCTAGGCCCCTCTGCCTCAAGTAAACTAGGTCATCTCAGTTTGGTGTCAGCTGCAGACTTGACTGAGACTATATATCATTGCCTTCTCCAAGACATTAATAAAGAGGTTAACCAAGAATGATCCCAAAATAAGACCCCTGTGGTACTCATCACCCTGCAGGTTGAGTAAATTCCATTAAAAATCAAGTTTAAACATTCAATCAATTTTTACCCATGTATTTATCTACTCCTACAGTCTAATATCCCAGTCTGGATACAGGAATATTGTGGCAGACTGTGTCCAAAACTCTGCCCTGTGAATTACATCTATGGATCTCCCCTCATCCACAAATCCAGCCATTTGATCTTCAGGGACAGGTGGGTTGGTCGACATGATTTACCTTTTGGTAAGTTAGGCTGACTGTTTCCAAACACCTTCTTCTCCTTCAGTGCTCCAAGATCAAGGTGAGGCCAGCTGGGCTTTCTCTCTCCTGCCCTTTTTCAAGACGGATTTTTGAACATTTCAATTTCTTTAATTGTTGGAGTACTTCCTGAGTGTCCATGACTTTTCAAATATGATGGAGAATGGCCCTATAAGGACTTCAGCAAATTCTCTAATCACCTTTGCATGCAGCCTGTCATGACCCATGGGCCTGTATAGGTCAAGTAATACCAAATAACTGTGGAAATTCCTCCCGTCTACTGCTGGTCATTTTTCTCTTGCAACCACTTCTCTAACAGCCTGGGCAAAAAGGTCTGGTTGATAAAGACTGATGAAAAGAATGTTTTGAATACTTCAGCCTTGTCTGTGTTCACTGCTACTAAGTCACCCAACCCATTCAGCAAAGAGCCCACGTTTTCCTTGTTCAGCTTTCCATGACTAATGTAGCAGCTGAAACTCTTTTTGTGCCCTTGATATCCCTTCCAAGCTTCACACGTGATTGAGCCTGGCCCTTCCTAACACCATTCTTACATGACATAGCAGTGTTTCTAAGTTCACTTTTATAGCCTACCACTCCTTCTACCTCCTGTATATAATAATAAAAAAACATGAAAAGAACAGGATTTGCTTTATGTAAAATATCAACAGAACTATGTTGTCTCTCTGCTTTTCCATAGAATGTGATACTGTAAAAGGAAAAGTACTATCATAGGCTTTCATCTCTATACATTGTTGAAGATGAGTGTACCTTGAACAACATTGTGCATCTTTTTGTTGATAAATCAGACACTATATGAACAAGCTGTACAATCTGTAGTGCTTCCTAGATTAGTATCCTACCCTTACTAGCTAGTATTCTTTGTTTATTTTTTTCTTAAAAATATACTTTATTATTCCAACATAAAAATGCTCTCAGTCAGATCCTTCCAGTTTCCTACAATATGAGAAGAAGCTGAATTTAAACAAAATTAAATGTTGAATAATTTAATATATGGTTATTTTATTTTTTTTTTACTTTTAATATAACCAGTGGAACCCAACACTGTGATGCTAAGTGTTTAGTAGGATTAACAAAAATTACTGATTGAATCTAAACATGAACTTTAATAATAAAATAATTGAGGTTATATGTTATTATGGATATAAATCTTTCCACTTTACATTGTTAAACATTCAGGATTGGAAAACTGCTTTATAAATAGATTATAATGTAATTATGATATCTGACACCAGTTAATTGTCAAAGAGAAAGTATCAAATTGTTAGAACAGATCTTTGGTCAAATTTCAAATGGAGCTTTGTTGTATTCCTTGAAGCACGGAGGATTTGTACTTAATACATTTGTTTCACACAAGCATTATGTAGCTCTAACACAACTGCAATCAAATCCCTATTTGATGGCAATTTACGAGATAAATTGCTTTCATGAATATGAGATAATTTATAATCCCTCCAACTACACCCAACCAAACCCACATTGATATGCAACAGGATGTTTGCACTGCAGAACATTCCTTATGAGGAAAGGTAATTATTTCCTATTGGAGAAAACAGATTTGTAATTAAATGCACACCATTTTAGGCAAGTTTAGGCAGAAAACAGTAAAAAGAACATAAATTCTAAAGGTTTTTGAACTGTTATACACACATAACTGATTTAACTGATAAAAAAAAATTTTTACTACCATAGCTGTTATGACCTATGGAAGTTTTCATGTGAAAAGCATATCTCAGTGCATACTCTTTGTTTCTTCATCCAGGATACAGAAATATCTTTCCCACTTTAAAGAAATTATGATATCAAAGCACCTGGAGCAGAGCTTTCTGTCATGAGAGACAAAGGAATATTTATATATAAAATTCAAATCTTGAATTAGACTATTTGGGGATCTACAATGCAAATCTGGGAAACAAACCACTTTAAAAGAAGTGAAACTTCTTGAGAAATCTGAAAAATTTTCCATCCAGATCCATGATGAACCGATGACTTTTCAATAAAAACAAAAAGAAAGCCCTCAAACAGTCCTCTCAAACAGTCTCAGCAGCTAGAGAACTAGGCATGCAGGCTTGCACTCAAACACTCCCGGCAAAAACAGGCAAACAGTGCTGACTTTTCAGTTGGATTCTTTCAATTTGATTTAAATATCTAAGTAGTCAGTGGAACTAAAATTTGAACTGTGATATCTCTGATGCCAAATGAATTTCTTACCTACTACTTTTTGGGGTTTTTTATTCTTCCAACCCTGTACCTGGGAAAATGAGGGATTTTAGAGTTAAAATTCTGTAAGGCTGTGTTACATTCCAAGAGCACTGTAACATTAATTATAACACTGCAATAGGCATGCCTGCAGATGGTGTGCCCAGGTGGAGGACCTGATGCCAGTGGCTGAGCTGCAGGAGATGGTGAGGAGGCTGCATAACATTAGGAAGGCTGAGAAGGAGTTGGACATCTGGTTCCAAGCGCAGTCTGCAGCGAACCCACAGCCGAGGGCCAAACAGCCAAAAACTCCCCAATGACACATACAGAAGGGAGGGAGGCCAATATTGCAGAAGAATGGAAGATTGCAATAGCACGGACCTGCAGTAGGAAGAGACCTTCCCTGAAGTCTAAGGTGCCCTTGCAGAACCGCTTCACTGCTTTACAGACTTAAGAAAGACCCATAATATCAGGAGAGACACTGGAGCTGAGTAAGGCAGCCCAATCTGACAGAACACAGCCTGGGGTTCAGCTACTTAGACATGGGACTCGCTTTGAGAAACCTGGTCTACAGGGGGCTGATGAGGTCCATCTGTCAGCGAAGAGGAAGAGCAGCAAAATCATGGAGCAAATCCTCCCTGAAACTGTGCTATGCACACAGGAAATAAGGAGGTGACTGGTGACAATGAATATGGCTTCACTAAGGGCAAACTGTGACTGACAAATTTAGTGGAGAAAGAGTGTTGGCTGATGAGAAGCTCTACATGACCCAACAATGTGCTATTGTAAGCCAGAAAGCTCATTCTGGGCTGCATCAAAAGAAGCATGACCAGCAGGTCAAGGGAAGTGCTCCCCTGCTACCCTGCTCCACTCTCATGGGACCTCACCTAGACTTACTGTGCTTAGCTTTGGGGCCCCCAACGTAAGAAGGTTATGGATTTGCTGGAGTACAGACTAGAGCCACAAAGTTGATCAGAGGGCTGGAGTACCTCTCCTGTGAAGAAAGGCTGAAAAAGTTCAGCTTATTCAACCTGGAGAAGAGAAGGCTGAATGAAGACCTTAAAACAGCTTTCCAGTACCTAAAGGGGTCCTACAAAAAAGCTGGAAAGGGACTTTTTACAGGATATGAGTATATGACAAGGGTCTGGGAGGGTGGGGAGGCACAGGTTGCTCACCCAGAGAAGCTGTAGATGTCCCATCTCTGGCAGTGTTCAAGGCCAGGTTGGATGGGGCTTTGAGCAACCTGGTCTAGTGGAAGGTGGCCCTGCCTGTGGAAGGAGGGCTGGAACTAGATAATCTTTAATGTCCCTTCCAACCCAAACCATTCTGTGATTGATTCTATGATTAATAATCTGTTCTTGTTTGGCTTCCGAAGTCTTCTGGAAATGAGTAGTTATAATGATTGTTATTTATTTCCTTTTGAAATGATAATAAATAAATTTCGAAGTTAGTTTTCATGTGTAGTGTAACAGCACTAAGAAAAGAAATGCTGGTATGATATATTTCTTCTAGATTAATCTGCTTGAAATGCAGAACCAAAAACAGTCAACCAGCTTGCAAATATGAAACACATTTTATGACTCCTAGGCACTACTTGTCATTTGTAGAGCATAGCATATAAACAGGATTTTAAAAGGCTGAATTAGTGCCATAGTATTCCAGTCACAGCCATTTAAAAAAATAGTTCTTCTCCAAATAATAGTATTGTTTAGTGCCTGTGCAATATCTACAGCTGCACCTGTTAATTGTTTCTTCTCTTCCTGAAAGCAGTTGTCAGATTTATACCTGTAGCATGACCAAGACTGCAAATATCAATTAATCTTTTATGGCTAGTGTCTGAATGAGCTTGACTGGCATGTACAACACTGGCAAACACAAGCTTTATGGTAAGTAGATTTACAGAATCTCTTTGGCAAAAGCTGATCTGGGACGCATAACACTTGAACGCTACTTCAGTGACTTTGGTACTTGCTACACTGGGTAGTTAAAGAATACATTTTAAAGATACGAATATTGGGGAGGGAGTAGGTGTGTGCTAGTGTTGTGCATTTTGTTTTTGTTTTTGCTTTTGTTTTCTTTTACTTTTAAAAGTTAATCTGTTATTCATTTAATCTGTTACTCATTATGAGTGGGCTGCATGGAAAACATCAGTCTTCCAGAAAATAAAAGCTATTGGCTATTGATGGCCTTCATGGAAAATGGAAGAGTTATAATATACATATTTATCAATGTTGTTTTTCAGTTGGTTGAGCCTGCCCACCTGAGAAACTGTTATTAAAGAAAGGTAAAAAGGAAGAGAAAGTAACTAAAAGAATGGATTAAAATCTGTCAAATTTAGGCAAATAACTTGTGTCAAAATTTTAAGTTTCTAGAGGTGTATTCCTCCTAAATACATGCCTGTGGGCAAGGAAAAGAAGAAAACCCCTTTGAAGGAGTAAGTATCTTGTCTACCCAACTTAGTGTCCAGAAATTATTCCGACCTTGAAAATATATCACTGGACAATGGGAGTGAAGTCTGGACATGATGAAAATACGTTCATGTGCAAGGAGAAATTACAAAATTCAAAAGGTGTTAAAACTTTAATAGCTTTTCTTAGGTAGGGAAGATGACTCCATCATCATAAACTGTTTGTGGGGGTGCTGATTCTGACATTATACCTATGGCAGAGTTGCACCATAGAGGATAAAACAGTTCGGGATACAGCCTAAGTAAAGCCAAGAGGTGTCAGAATCTTCTCCAATACAAAGAATGGCTGGGAGGATATTGAAAGAAGATTAAAGAACAGCTTGTTCCTAGGCACATCTATACTGTAAATCATAGCTTAGCAGTTGCAGTGACATTTTCTGTAGCAGATACTGCTTATATTGGAGGCACTGCTATCCTTCAACTACCTGAGCTCATCATGCTGTCCTGCAAAAGAATGATAACAAACATAGCAAAGATTAGGCTTCAAACTCCTGTCCATTAGGACTTGACAGCATTCCCATGCAGAGAAAAGAGATAAGCCAATTTTATTTTCGTTTGGATCATACTCCCCTGATTAATAGACGCAAAAATTAGGTCAATTTGCACTATTTTGTGGGGTAGAACCATTTGGCCATTTTTGTATCACTGGATTTCCAATCAGGCACAGAACAAATGATGCACATCCATCCTGGAAAGGGCTATAGCTTAGAAAATGAATAGCTGTATATGTTTGGCGGGTCATTAAATGTAAAAGTGTTTGAATTTTGAATGATTATTACAGCGTATTGTCATAAAATTATATGGAAATTCATCTAACTCTTTAAACCAAACAACAACAGACAAAAGAAAAACTCTAGGTAGTATAGGTCTATATTCAGATTTCTCTTGCTCAAATTTTACTGTGCCTGGAATTAAATTTCACTTTGGAGACATCTGTAGAATTTATTTGCACTACCAATTTAGTGAATGCTCAGAAGTTATTGGCTGTGAGATAACACCACTGAAATAATGTAAATGGTGAGTGCTCTGCAGCTGGAGTGTAAAACATGGACTAGGAGCTATTTGTTACCTCTGAGACTTGAATTAATGCATTCCCTGCGGCCACCAGCACTCCAGGAAGCTGTTCATGTTTTTTTGGAGCTCAACAACCAAAGCTGTAGGCATGGGCTATGAGAAGGTTTCTGTTAAGTTGAAAGTTCATTAAATCCTGCTCTCAACCAAAATGAAATCCTTATCTCCCAGACTGATGATTTCATTCACTAAATTATTAAGCTGTTGAACATAACAAAACAGAGAAATATATCATTCAGACCTTAAGAGAACTTCGGACACAGATAAAGGACTTATGCCACCTTGGAGAAAAAAACAAATCAACTTTTGTCAAGAAGCTACCTTTGCTTCCATTCAAACCATTAGTTAACTCCAAAGTTAAGAATGTCATTGTGTCTTCCTTAAGCTCACCCTTAGAAAGAAATGGCCTCAAAACTACAGTAGCCTTAGTTCTATGTCTAAAGGGCATAGCAGTGGCCATACTTCCAATGCTCTCTTATTAGCTTTTGCTGTTTACTCCTCTCTTCGTAATTTCTTTGATTTAATACTCTGCTTTGTTAACCCTTGTTAACACCTCTTTTATATGTCCTTTACCCTTGAGTGACCTTAATTCATCTAAGAGGATGACATGATGAAAATGCAACTGCTCACAAAAAGGCAACAAGAATGCTCACACAAAGATCTGAAACAAGTAGTCAGTCTCATACATGAAGAAGCTGCAATCCATTCTGGAAAAAAAAGCCAACAAAAACCAGTCTCTGAAAAACCATTTAACAAACCTGATGGTCCTGTTTGCCCCTCTCCACCCTCCATACCACATACCCAGTACACCTATGCACTTAAATAATGCATATTTCTTAAGTCTCTGGTACCTCATTACATCAATTCTAACCAGAAAGAATTGTTTTGCTATCTATCAAATCTCTAGCCTCCACTTTTCAGAAGCACAAACTCAGCAGGTAGTAGAGGATCACTGCACTTGTTCAATTCCATAGAACAACATGAAAGATGACTGAGTGAAATGCATTCAAACTGTGTTATGTGAACTAGCCCATTTTCTGTATAGCATTTATTCCACAGTAAAAACACTGTTTTATAACCGGGCAGATGGTTGCTCAGTAGTGATGAATGTGATAGTTGACTCAGCTGCGTGGGAACTACTGTTTCAGTATTGCAGGCCAACCCAGGAGAGTGGGCCCTTATCCCTTTGATGTGAGTACCAGTGGATGTATGTATGAATATAAACGGAAGAGTTGTTGCATTGAAAAATCAATGCCTTTGCTTTTGATGAGAATGAGAGGCATCTATAGTATATAGAGATTTCTTCTCTGGAGATAGCTGAGAAACTGTAAATACCTTCATCAGGAACCAAGAGTGTGTCATTTTAGGTAACACTAGCAAAGGTAAGTTAGCCTGTTCCTGTGTATGTTTCAAAGACTTTCAACTTGTCTAAAGCCTCATTAACTATATATTGGCCTTTACCGTAATGATGTTGGCAATTTTTAAGTTACCTCAAGCTACATGTTTCCCATGATACATTCAAAGGAAAAGACAAATTATGTCCCTTATTACATTACAAACCCTTATCATGCATTTTAGATATTTTCCTTCAAAATATTGTTTATTCCTTTCGAATGCTGTTTGAAGTGTGGATTTACCCAAAACTGTAATATCTGCCTATACAAAAAACTGCAAAAAAAAAAAAAAATACACAAGTTCTTTTATCCTTAATGAAACTTACAAAAATAATTTATACTAAATTGTTGAAAGACAGATTCAAGGACCAGCAGTGAAAAGAGTTTTAATAGCTAAGTTACAAAAAACAATTTAACCAAAGGGATATGAAATGCAAATGCTGGCAAGCCCTTAACTATAGCATAGAAAATGCTCTAATATAACACTAATCATTTTATCATTCTTCAAAAAACAATGTTCTGCAAATGGAATATAGTAACTGAGAAGCCCACTTCAACATAAGTCAATAAACTAATAAGCTTGTTAAAATAAAATAAATGCTTGGCAGCAGTCTTTGAAGAGCATCTATTTATTTTGAAATCCTCTGAAATAAAACAACAGAAAAGGGAATAAATCTTCTTACAGGAATAAACCTTGCCTCTTGGATTTTGTGATAATGATTAACAGTCTTCTTATACATGAGGCTAAACAGCTGAATTCTTAGAAATTAAGAAAAAAAAGTTATACAGCCATATCTATTTCCTCTAAACTTCTGTAATAAATATGGGTTTTCTTGACATATGCATATGCTACAAGAAAAAGAAACTTGCTACAAAATTTGAATTTCCGTCTTTCTCAATCACTATACTTCCAGTTGCACCAGCAAAGCTGGCTTTCATTTTTGGATTGTAAGGCTGGTGAGTATAAATCAAAGGCTAGTTACCTGCACTTGGTTTAATGGAGAGCGAAAAGTAATTTGGGAAAAACATCCTCCATTCATCAAAAATTTCAACTAGCAAGCATGTTGCAAGAGGTCTGATCAAATGACTGCTCATTCCATGGAGGGTTATAGATTTGTTTGTAGATGCTGCTTCTTCTGAATAAATTTGGCAATAACATGGGCAGAAATTTCAGTATCAATTTTAATTAAAAAAACCCCAACAAATTAATCCAACAAAGAAAAACCACACAGTTCCCCAGGAATGGCAAGAAATTTTCTAAACAAAACCAATAAATCATAGAAATATAAAATTGCAGAACAGTTAGGGTTGGAAAGGACTTTAAGATCATCAAGTGCCAACCCTCTTGGTATGGGCAGGGACACCTCACACTAAACCATATCACCCAAGGCTCTGTCAGACCTGGCCTGGAACACCTCCAGGGATGGAGCGTTTACAACTTCATTGGGCAACCCATTCCAGTGCCTCACCACCCTCAAAGTAAAGAACTTCTTCCTTGTATCAAATCTAAACCTCACCTATTTAAGATTTAACCCATTACCCCTTGTCCTGTCACTACAGTCCCTAATAAAGAGTCCCTCCCCAGCATCCTCATAGATCCCCTTCAGACACTGGAAGGCTGCTATGAGGTCTCCACGCAGCCATCTCCAGGCTGAACAGCCCCAACTTTCTCAGCCTGTCTTCATACAGGAGGTGCTCCAGTCCCCTGATGATCCTCATGGTCCTCCTCTGGACTTGTTCCAACAGTTCCATGTCCTTTTTATGTTGAGGACACCAGGACTGCACACAATACTCCAGGTGAAGTCTCAGGAGAGCAGAGTAGAGGGGCAGGATCACCTCCTTTGACCAGCTGATTTTCAGTGAATTTGTGCTTGTTGATCATTAGAACTGTATCATAAATTGCTCTCTGTCAGACATCAGCAAATTCAGGAGGGGAGAAGGAGGACTGAGCGAGAGAACTTTTTGCCTGGGGAACAGATTATCTGGTGTCTGTTTGATAAGCATAAACCCTCTCTCAAGCTTACTTCCAGAGTTCCTCTAGCAATCCTCACCTTTGTGTAGGTAAGGATTGCTTTGTGTAATTCTCAGGGTATTAACACATGAAGTTATGTCCATTGTTTCCCTGACAGGCAATCCAAGTAGATGTTCTCCTTCCTATCTTTCTTTATTTCTGGAGAAATTCTGCATTTGTGGTACCTTATGTGTGTCACAGTGACACTTCTATCTGTTTACATTATTTTACATCAACTGGTTCCATATATCACACTCATTATAACAAAGATGTAGTCAAATTTGCCATGTTGTTGTATGGGTTATAAAAGAGAAAAAGGATACAGCTCATGACCTCCTTGTTTAAGCAAAATGAAGTCTAAACAAAATACCGTACTTGTGCTGTTTTCAGACTCAAAACCAATACTTTTTCCTTAAAGAATTTCTGAGGTCACCTTCACAGATAATGTCTTTCACTGCTGAGTAATTGCTTTGCACTTAACCTAAAGAAATAAAAAAGTGTCATCTGTGAATTTTCCATTTTTTTTAGTGAAGTGTTAGCAATAACAGAATTTATTAGTAATATATCTGTAAGATCTTTGATTCTTAGGAATATAAGTTTCTAACCAAAAAAACATTAGAAAAAATATATTTGTAAACACATAGTACAAGTATTGCAAATGGTGACTTAAGTAAGTCACTTTGATAAATAAATTATTAGTAATTTACCCAGTCTTTCCAAAGACTGTCAGAGATGTAGGCAGATCTGGGTTTTGACTGGGTGTCAGAACAATGAAACCTGCTGTTCTCCCACCAGTACAGTCAGAGGCAGATTTTTTAAAGCAATCCTCAATAACCTCTCCGGCTCGCAAATAAGAGTGATTTCCAAGTAGGCTTTTCTGACCACTTTGAATAATTCATAACATTTTAGGCTGACATTCCATGAAGACCCAGAAGGAGAAAAAAATGAGTCCAAATGATAGCTTCTCACTAGATCACCTGAAGAACTTCTGTTATTAGTTATTCAGTAAGAATGGAAGTATGAGAAGACAACAATTGTCAAAGGCAAGTTAAAGCAAAGAAATGGGAAACCTGAATTGAGGTCTCCTAACTGAGACTCCAAATCCAGAAGCCTACTCATCCTTGTCTAGATCTTGTCAACAGGGATTAACAGATGCTTCCAGAAACCATTTAACATAGCTGAAATGTGAATTACTTTCAAGTGATACCGTTTTCTGTATCACTTGACTATAAGATAGGTACACACCAATTTCACCATCTCAATTAGGCTCTTAAGCCAAATGAAATCCATATAGGAGGAAACTTTAATTTATATTTAATGATAATGCCGTAGTGTAGCTAAGCCTTAAATTATGTAGCCTACATAAAACTATTGGTGGACAGAATATTTAAGATTGAACAGATTACTTTCTAGTTGTGGAGTGATAACTTCTGTTCCATTATAGTATATACTTACAGAACACCAGACTTTTACATAATACTAGGCTAGACACTGGAACAGCACTTTGGAAGATCTCTGCAGCACTAGACTGCTTTCTTGAGAATAAATGAAATGTTGGTGTGTAAATTTAACTCATTATTCTTAGATGTTGTGAGCTTTTTTTTCAGGCTATAGACTGAAAAAGGTTCTTTATAAAGGGCTTTGAGTAGGCAGTTCATTAGGTGTGCTTTATATTAATATTAATGTTATTTTTTAAGATGTTTGAGGTATAGAGCAGTGGCAGGTCATCCTCAGATCACTGTAGCATTCGATTATATCAAGACTATATTAAGAAAAGCTACTGATCATACCCTATTCAGAAAAAGACACCAGTGCAATAAACCTGTAAAAAGGTGCCTTCTGCTTATGGCAAAGGCTGAAAGGGCAACTGATTACCCCAATTCTAAATTCAGATTTCTCTCTCTGTCAGCGGTAAGCCCAAATTTTAAAGAAACATCATCTGTTCTCCATTCAAAGCCACAGTCCTTGGTGGAAAATATTTCCAAAGTGTTTCAGCAAAGAGGCAGTAGAAACTGGACTTCTTTTACAGACTTGGCTATTCCTTTAGGAATGGAATCAAAGAAAAATATTCTTCTCCTAAATAGAAAATTTCAGACTAAAGAAGCAGAAAAGAATCTGCTGTCCTGGAAGAGGTTAAAAGCTATGGAAAAGTATGAATTTTTCTTGCATCATCTCAAAAGGTGCATTCTGTTAATACAAGCTGTTTCAGACCACGTCACCTAGTCAATATGGAAGATAAGCAAAGTCTGATCATCTAAATTAATTGGAAAAGTTTAATTTAGAGCTTCAGAACACTAACTTCATCCATGTAGTTGTTTCTTCTCCATTTATCATACTTAAATATTTTTCATTTGTCACTTTTAATTTCCGGGGGGGTGAAAAGTGAAGTAATCATGATCAGAGTCCTCCCTTAAACCAAGGTAGTAGGAAAAGCAGTAGCCTATTAAATCTTTCACACCTAAATAATTCATACAGTTGGGTCTACATATTCAAGTGGTTTTCAGTGAAGATGAAGAAAAAAAATTCTATGAAAATTAAGTTATGTAAACAAATATAGAACGCTTTTTCTTCTGGAGACTGTAAGATAATTAAAGCAGCTATTGCGCTGTGTCAAGGAAGGCTGCAGTTTCATATTTATAGGCTGAGCAAGTAGCAGAGTGCACCTGAGATTCTCAGGTATAACAAATTGGCTTATAACTCCCATATCCCAATTTGTAACTAAAAACTCTATGCCATTTCTTTACGTCAACCATTTTAGCCTGACAGTGAAGGACGATAATCTATCACCTGGCTAGGTATAAAAAAGCTACAGCAGGTATGACATGATTAAGCAGAGCAGCTCTGTACTAAGGCTCAGGATTTTGCAGGGTTTTAAAAATGCAAATAGGCAGATCAGACATCAGCCCCTCTGTGAGCATCCCCAAAATTGCAGCTAATGTAACATTTGGCTTCTAAAATTATCAATTTTCTGTCTATCAAGTTGTTTAAAGCAGGTTAAACACTGACGTTACTCTGAGCCCTAGATAAGAGACCCTGAAGCCAAACTCTTAAGCAGAGAAGACTGTGTGGCAGGTGGAACCAGGTTATAAAAAGAGGGTATTTTTCATATATCACAGGAGAAATGTTTAAAGTAGGCATCATTATGCAGCCAGGCAACATGATGAGCAAGATTTGTAGGATAAGAGTGAGAAAGAAACAAACCTAGCACAGGAGAAGATGGGAAATCATTATGGTCTTAGAACACTAGCTGTATGTAGAATTCTAGATAAATTTAGATAATTTTAAACCTGTTGACACCCCAAAATAATTAATTACTGTTATTGTTGTTCTCAGTCATGCACTTATCCTAAACATGAAATGTTTCTTTACATATAGTATGATCAAAATGAGAGGTGTGGTACTCAGAAGCGTTTCTTACTGAGAAAGAGAGAATGAGGAACTCAAGAAATCACTTAACATGGCAAACACTACATTTGACACCGCCTCAAAAAAAACAAACAAACAATGCTTTCATAAACAAAGAATTATGGCAGTGCTTAGTTAGAAGACTGAAAAGACTCTCATCTACTAAAATTAGTAGTAAAAATTTTACTATGTTGCATTATAATGATAAGAGATACCTTACACACATTTTTGGCATGTCTCTAGGTCAGTGTGGCAGTACATCCTGTTTAGTCCCATGTCAATTCTCCAGACTATCAAAGAGTAATAACGTGTCAATGCAAGTTTCCAGATCTATCCGAGTGCTGTTATCACAGGGTCCCTGAGAGGAAGAGATGTCTTTCAGGTAGTAACAATCATCAGCACAGTTAAGCGGAAGGCAGTAGGGAACACATCAAAATTCTGATGATTTCTAGCAAGTCTGATGACAAAGGTTGGTTGGCTTATGTGCTCCAAAGAAAGAAAAGGCAGAAAAACCTAGGAGAGAAATTCAATATGCTTGAGTTGTTAGGCACATAGCCTTGTCCAGAATTGGATTTAGGTGCCTGTGATGGAATTTAGGTTTCTGAGGTTGGGATCCATCTGCCTTAATGTAACATTTAAACTTTTAAATTAAAACTCCATCAACTAATGATAGAATAAATAGGCAATTCAAAGGGCAAATCCTCTAAAGTACCTGTTTTCCCATGTAAGAGATGGTGCTATCACTTTTAATATTTGTAAAAGACTCTGATGTAAACAATTTCCTAATAAAAATTCCATGTAGATAAAGAAAAAAGGTACAGTAATGTTCTCCTACAGTTTTAATAAGCAATTCATTAATAGTTTAATATCTGAAGTATGTGGTTTAATTATTTTTCTGTTCCTTTTTTGTTTTGTTTTTTTGTTTTGTGTTTTTTTTTTTTAAGATCATCTTATATATGGTTCTTAAGAAAATACGAGTAAGATGTGGAGAGATATGTCAACATTATGAACAGAAGATGTAAGCTTTTAAAAGTAAGGTGGTATACATATACTGTGCCCATTGATTTTACCTTACCAAGAATAAAGGCATTAGTCACAATTTTGTCACACCAACAAGAAAGTTCTATTGAGAACTCTGTGTACAGTGAACTACGATCAAACTTTTAAAATGAATTTACTCAGAACAAAGAGACATGGAGCAACAATTTTTGTTCATAAAGTTTTACAATTGAAGGAAAATAGTAATTATATAAGGAAAATAGTATTATATAAAATTAACATTGTTTGGTAATAGCTTTACAGAAACATGGGAGCTTTTAATAAGAATACATTTCTGCTAGGCTATGAGAATGTCACAGACAACTTAGGCTTCCTCTGTCATCTGTATGTGATCCGATAAGATGTGTTTAGAGATCTCAGTCTTCTTTGTGTTTTTTTATTCTTACACAGATACAGAAATTATGATCATAAGATCATTTCAATAAATATCTCTGTAATTCCAACTCATTACAAAGCCAATGCATCTTATATATCTACCCAGGCAAAATTATCTTTCAACTTCTAAAGAGTTTCCTTTTCTTATGTAATTAATATTTTAAAGTAAAACTGTATTATTTAATTTGCCCAGAAGCAAATTATGATATTATCCATCAGAGGTATCACCTACAGTTCTTGCATATCCCTATTACTTTTTTGTCTTATTAATGCCAATTTCTTTCACGAAAATGCTGGTGAATTTGCTTCTCAGTTGTTTCCATGGAACTGGAAAACCACTTTTTGTATTGCAATCCAGCAATATACCTTTTTAAAAATCAGCTTATTTCTATCCCTGCTTCCAATTGCAGAACTTCTAATTCGGAGTGTGGATCTTCCTTTCATTGCATTGCTATGCTGTGATAGAAATGCCTTTTAGAACAGGAAGATCTAAAGGAGATTTTCTAAGAGATGATTAAACACAAGGGGCCATGCTTATTAGTCTGTTACTCCACTTTTACAATGGAGTAATTCCATTAAAATCCATGCAACTACACAATACTGTTGTAGTTACACCCAAGTTTTAAGCATTTCATCTATTTTGATATGTGCATATCAGAGGCTTTTAAATGTCAATTGAAACTGATTAAATAATTTGATCTTATGACCTTTGCAGAGTAACAGTATCTAACATGTATGAACATTCTTAATGAAGTGATTGAAAACACTCTAAATCACATTTTCACTAAAAAATCGTGTCATAAAATGCACTACTTCTAATACAGAAACCAAAGCAATCTCCACTCAGGTATGTTAGTAGGAGTCTTACTGCAGCAAAGTCACTGAGACAGGATTTTAGCTTTTATGTATAAGTAGTGTAAATGTACAGGAAAGTATGTGTTCTGTCCTATGGTAATGTTAGGGTGCTAAACATACTTCCTTTTCCACATGGGAATGAAGACAGAACTTGCTAAATATGCTTAGCAAAAGTATGTCTCTTGCTATTAATTCCTGCTCAGAAAGGTCAGATCTGCAGTTTTTCGTATTCTTTCTCTCCTATCTCACACATACACTTTGGAAGCGACTAGGAAAATTTAGACCTCAGCAATCTTCTGCCTGAAAATTTAATTCAAAATTATACAGTTTCATGAAAATTTTTACTTCATTAAAACAGTAAATCTCAGAAAAAAATGCATTTTCTCAGAAATATTTCATCCAGCTTCCTGGACAGCAACAGTGTTTACTTTCTCTTATAAATATTGGGATCAATAACTTTATTTTATTGTTTTTGTTGTTGTTTTCATTATTCCTTGAAGTCTGTTCTTCTACAAGAAGTACCTCAGGTTAAATGACAAAAGAGAAATTTTAATTCTGACCATTCATCAAATCAATGATAACTTTTCACAAAAACAATTTGTCTTTGGCCTGGAACACTAACTGGCAAACTCCCTGTTTATAGCACCTGTTTCATAGCTCAGAGTGAAGATTTTATAAATATCTTATAGTCATCTTGTGAAATCATTCATTTCGTTATATGACTGAAAGTCATTCCTGGAATTATAGGCATTCTATTACATTATTTAACTGTTCCACCTGAAATTGTGAAATATATGAAATACCTGAAAGTGTCAGACATTTCATTAAATGGCTGGTATCACTGATTTAGTTGTGTTATAGAATTTAGCATTATGACATTCTATTCATTACTGCTGTGAAAAATCGATTTTTTTCTATGGGAAACAATGTCTTATCAAAGTCTCACTGATATAAACAAACAGACATATTTGTCATATACCCCTCACAACCCCACAGCTGCTGAGGCCTTGGGCATAGTGCCTTTCCTGACTTTTCTCGGACAGACAAACCTTCTCTACTTTTGTACTTTTATTCCTGGGCGGTCATTTCTCAGCATTTCTCACATAGAAAATGAATAAAATCATAGGTAATTTTTATTTTATATTGATTTATTTTCTTATTTTATTTTATCTATAGCTAACCCATGCCCAAGTCTTCATTCAGACTTGCTCAGTGAGGTGCAGCAAGATGAGATAGAGATAGTAGAAAGTAGAGGTAATAAAACCACTCATCTTCCTATAATTGACCAAGGCAGAATGGTTCCATGGAACAGTTAAGTGTCATAAAAGACATAGATGAAAAAGGTCTGAAAAGGATTAGTTTGAACAATAAAATGTGTCATGGGAAATACAGTAGGAATTAATTGGATTTATGTCCCAAGCAGGTTCTTAAAGGGAAGGAAATTATTAATGATAATCTTGTTTCACTGTTTTGGAGACCTACTGTTGGAGACCAGGGTTTTATAAATGTTGTGAAGGCTGACTGAAATGTAAAATAAATAAATGCAAATGTTACAAAGCCAAACCAAATAGCTGACATCCTGGTTCTGAAAACAAGTAGTTATTCAGTGATGCCATATGGCTGTAGACTGAAATATTAAAAACTTAATTATTTCAGAAATAAAATGATTATGTAAATAACTTTAAATATTATTTTGTTAATATTAATAATTAATCAAGAACTGAGCATTTCATCTAATTGCATACAATTCCTGTTATTCATTGTACTTCACTTCACAAGCCAACTGATTGCAAGAAAGCAACAGTCATAATCTTGAAGGAGAACTGACTTATTTTTCCCATTTTTTATAATATATTTTGTCACATTGAAGATCATTGAATACATATAACTTCTTTTTCCTTAATATGCATCTGGATTTGGGAACTTTTAAATTATTCCATGCGTGAAAAAAAGAAAATAAGAAAGCAGGCATGAACCAATTAATCAAGAAATGAGGATTGATAAAAATAATAATAAAAACTTACTAAGTCTTTATTCTACTAAGTGACAAAATAATACTTATTGCCAATAGGTAATGGAATAATCTACATGCACAGTTAAAAAAAAAAGACCAATAACAACAACAAAGAAAAACCAACAGTTTAGCTCTCGTGTGGTATTTCAGAATATTTTTGTGTGTGTAGTGAATAAGGGCACTCCCACTGAAACCAGCTTAGTGATTTATGAAAATCTCCTTCCATGATCATGCTGTCAGTGATTGCCTTTGCTCATTCACAGTAGAAGGAAATAAACCTGAGTTGAACAGATTTGCACAGCGGGAAATATATGTAAGCAGACACCATTTTATAGCTGCTTAATTAATTTGGGGACATTTGCAGAAAACACCAGGTATGACTTTTAATATTTAAACTTTTTTTTTTTTTATGTGGATTGCATTGAATTACTCTGTTGTGTGAAAGTTAGCCAGAGTCCCAGCCCTGCAATTTTTATCATAGCAACATTCCATTGCAACCAATATTTTTTCCTGCACTAGGATGATAGGATGGGAGCCTTAAAAAAACCTTTTGAATTTTCCATAATTCCAGTTTTCTTTGTCTTCCTGTCTATACTCATCACATTGTGCAAAAATTTGTTACCAAAGATGACCTTCCTATGGCTCAGTTTCGACAGTCTTTACTCAGCTGGATTACACCAGAAATCTCACTGGTTTTACTAAAAGAACCAAAACGACAGAAAGCACAGGACCTGTCTGCACAGCCCTTGGATTTCATCAGGTTCTTATATCACGTTCATCACTGTATAGTTTAGTATCTTACAAAAGGGCATGGAAAGGACAATGTCCTGCCATTTAATTTCAGGTATTTAAAAACATGACTTTTATTGTTTCTTGTTTATTTTGAGAAGTTATCTTGGAGTCATGAGCAGGTCCTTGAGGAAGTTTCTTGTCTTGGCCTGACTCTCAGGGTCTAAAGGTTGTTTGATGGCCCTATATTAGTTATTTATTTAACAATTTTCCCGTATTTCACTCACTTTCTCCAAAAGTAATACAGAATCTAGGAAAATCCATGAACAAAGTTCTTTTCTGATGCATTACATATCTAAAAGGAAATAATTGATAAAAATCACCAAGAATATACAGGACATAGGGCCACCACTGTTCAGTAGCCCAAGGAGACTATATAGCTATAGTAACAAAGATATTCTTGAAACTGCTCTTTCTTCTACCCTTGTGTTTTATCAGAAGGCTGCAAAACTGGGGTGGAAGGCAAATACTGCAAACAGATTGCATTGTAAATTGTAAGCACATCCGATCTAGCCAACAACCTTATGTTCATTCTTTCTACAAATGTCAGGAGTAGGCATGATGCCTTCAGCTTAGCCATATTTCCTCCTCCTTTCTTAGAACAGAATGTGGTGTAAGAGTCTTGGTTAAGCATTAAGATTACTATGTTTCAGTTATTAAAATAATTCTATGTTATCTTTGAGATTGGCAAAAGTGTTTTAGGTCATATTCAAGTTCATAGTATCCTAGCTTTATTAAATCATGTGTATTTTAAAAAAAATATGTTAACATATTTTGCTACCTTATTACATATAGATTAATACAGCAAATTAAGGCAGACCTTGAGGAAGACAAACGGAATGTGGATTTTCAACCCTGCCTAAAAAGGATAATAAAATCAAGTCTAGTACTTTCTTAAGGCACTTCTAGCACAATACCTTTTTACATAACAATTGCAAAGGCATAACACCATTACAAATTCAGGAGTCAAATGTTAAGTGAAATTTAGTTTTTTTCTGTTCAGACTTGGTAATGGGTGCCTGGATAGAAATTATTTTGAAAGCAATAGTTAAAAAGAGAGAAATCTGTTCTCTTTTTTTTTACTCCATATGTACACAGTTGTTCTTACAATGAAAGCAGGTGGGATCTCTAAAGCATATAAGATTGAATTCTGTTCCTGAATGTTCCCACACAAATGGAATTATACAGATTTCTCTAGTGGAAGAAATCAGCCACCATTGTGTTGCATGGATAAATTAAACAGACTAACAGTATTTCTGAAGAAACAAAAAAACCCAAAAAAACAAAAAAGCATCTTAAAATTTCCACAGTGCAGTTCTTAACATTTCCTAGCTTTGCATTTATAATCAGAAGCAAAGCTCCAGCATTGCTCAATTGTTATAACAAAGAGTGGAATTTTGCTCTGCTTGGTTTTCTCACAGAACGGGCCACTTAACAAAATAATGCTGTAAGAGAGCAGACAAAAGTGAGCTACTAATTTTACAAATGATCCTCTGCTACTGCCAAGTATTTCAGAAAGTTGGCATGAGCCTACACTAGAAGGAAACATCCCCCTGTGCAATAGCTCCTGACAAATGCCAACTAGTATAGAACAAAGAGGAGTCTGAATGTGCCATGGTTTCAAGCACAGGGGGCCACATATAAGTCTATGGAGTTACACTAGGGATACACTTGGTTCAGAGTTTTTTAACTATGAGTTAGCAATTTCTACTAGGAGAGCTAAACATAAAAAGCATCCAATTATTTGGAAAGAGAAAATAAGTGCCCAGAAGACACAAGTGAGAAAAGCCAAGACAATGACCCGAATATCTATGGCAAGTGCAGCAGACATAGAAACAATCAAGCTGAAGCTTTGGGCAGCAAGAAAAAGATAAATATGCAGCAGGTGCATGAAGGTGAGCAAGAAAGATCAGACACAACAAACAAGAGAAGTGGAGTATATGACAGTGCCCTGTAGCAGTGCTTTGAGAGTCGCTTTCAAAAAACTCTTTATTGTTAACTATCTTTACTGTGTCCTGCATTTACAAACATGCAGATAGCACCATATTTCTTGCCCAGCCCATTAGTTTGACTCACTTCTGTACTCCACAGAAGACTGCATCTTTTCCACATTTTATGTCCTCTTTTTTCCAGGAGGCAGGCAGCAATCATGCAGGAGGGGTTTCATTCACCCCAGGTGTCTGAGGTCACTGGGAAATGTTTCTTCCTCACCTTAACAGTGCAACCAGAGGGCATTAAGAGTCAATCCTCTGACTCTCGCTCAGTGTTACTTTGCCTCTTCTTCATCAGCTGCTCAAATGAATTGACAGTTCTGCCCATCAGCTGCCAACCAGCTATACACAGGCAAAAGGAAACATGTTCCAATTGCTGTTTACAGATATATTTTGTGAGGCGAGAATGATTCATTTCTGTTTGTCTTCTCACCAGAAGAGTTAGTGTGGAAAGCAAAGATAAATCCTTTTCCTTGTTCCTCAGCAATAACACCTGTATTTTGAAGCAAATGCAGGGAGTCAATGAAAATAGGACTACTATAAGTCTTCTCAAGGTTTCTCAGGTATCTGCCATGCATTCACAGAGAAAAGAGCCTGAAAGAACTTCAGATTAGAGCAATCTATCTAGGGAATAAAACAAAACAACTTTCCCTTTTTTTGTATTCTCAGCATTTAATTGGATCTTCACAAAGTTAAGTTCCCAGTGACTCAAAAAAGGGAAATATAACCCCTGTTTTCAAGAAGGGGAAAACGGATGAGCCAGGGAACTACAGACCAGTCAGTCTCACCTCTGTGCCTGGCAAAATCTGGAGCAGATTCTCCTGGAAGGCATGCTAAGGCACATGAAAAACAACAAGGTGCTTGGTGACAGCCAGCATGGCTTCACTAAGGGGAAATCCTGCCTGACCAATTTGGTGGCCTTCTATGATGGGGCTACAGAACTGATGGACAGCGATAGAGCAGTTGATGTCATCTACCTGGACTTCTGCAAAGCGTTTGACACTGTATCGCATGCCATCCTTGTCTCTAAATTAGAGAGACATCAATTTGATAAGCGGACCACTCAGTGGATAAAGAACTGGCTGAATGCAAGGAGTTGTGGTCAACAACTCAATGTCCAGCTGGAGCCCAGTAATGAGTGGTGTCCCTCAGGGATCAGTGTTGGGACCAGTATTGTTTAACATCTTTGTCGCTGACATGGACAGTGGGATTGAGTGCGCCCTCAGCAAGTTTGGCGATGACACCAAGCTGTGTGGTTCGGTTTATACGCTGCAGGGAAGGAATGCCATCCAGAGGGACCTTGACACGCTTGTGAGGTGGGCTGATGCCAACCTCATGAAGTTTAACCATGCCAAGTGCAAGGTCCTACACCTGGGTCGGAGCAATCCCAGGCACAGCTACAGGCTGGGCAGAGAAGAGATTCAGAGCAGCCCTGCAGAGAAAGACTTAACATGAGCCAGCTTCTGTGTGCGCTCACAGCCCAGAAAGCCAACTGTATCCTGGGCTGCATTAAAAGGAGCATGACCAGCAGGTCGAAGGAGGTGATCCTGCCCCTCTGTTCTCCTGAGACCTCACTTGGAGTATTGTGTGCAGTTCTGGTGTCCTCAACATAAAAAGGACATGGAACTGTTGGAACAAGTCCAGAGCAGGGCCACAAGGGTGATCAGGGGTCTGGAGCACCTCCTGTGAAGGACAGCCTGAGAAAGTTGGGGCTGTTCAGCCTGGAGAAGAGAAGGCTGCGTGGAGACCTCATATTAGCCAACCAGTATCTGAAAGGGGCCTATAAAGATGCTGGGTGGGACTCTTCATTAGTGATTGCAGTGATAGGACAAAGAGTAATGGGTTCAAACTTAAACAGGGGAAGTTTAGATTGGATATAAGGACGAAGTTCTTTCCTGTTAGGGTGGTGAGGCACTGCAATGGGTTGCCAAAGGAAATTGTGAATGCTTCATCCCTGGCAGTATTCAAGGCCAGGTTGGACGAGGCCTTGAGTGACATGGTTTAGTGTGAGGTGTCCCTGCCCATGGCAGGGGGGTTGGAACTTGATCTTAAAGTCCTTTCCAATCCAAACTTTTCTATGATTCTAACTTTCCATCCTGCATTTGTTGTAGCTGGAAAAAGGAAAGACTGAAAGGGAGATACCATGTGAAGAATCCAAAAATCTGGAATATATTCTGCTGAGTTTGGAATGATGTCTTAGCTTTGTAGGATTTATCTGTCGCATTCTGAAGGAAAGTCATGAATGACTAAGCAAATAAAATTAGTAGAAGGAAAATACATAGATATGGGAAATTTTAGGACAGAGAGCTTTTCTGAGTTATGTCCTGAATTTAAACCCTCACTCAAGCCCCATTTTGAAGCTAGATGAATTAGAGGATCTGTGATTGACCCACGCAGAATTTCACCCCTTTATTAGTACTTTCCTTATGAGATGTTTTTAATTGATACATAAAAATCAGTCAGTAAAAGAACATGAAAGACAGTTTTGATCATCAGGTTTTGACATTAATAAAAGCAGAGTCAGTGAGGCATTGTTCATTTACAGAGCTGATCTTTCAGTGTTTCTACAACACTCTTCGTTCTTCTTTCTGTTCATTCAAAGAGCATGCAGCACGTTCAGGTATTAATATGGCTTAGAAATATCAAATGCTACTTAAGCAAGTATCGAAATCAAGGAGCATTTTTTATTGCAGTTTCAGTCAGCTAAGTTGATTTTTAGAAAGCATAATAGTTATGGCTGACTCAAGTGATGAAGGCATAAATAACGTTATGTAAAAGAGTGAAAAAGCATAAGGTTGCTGGAAATGATACATGAAACTGTGTTCCAACCCGGAATTTATGTCTAGCTCTTCTCAGGGATCAGAATGAAATTGACTTAATGCTTCTAATACCCCTCAACTGGTTATAGGAGAGAGCAATCCTTATTCTTCTGCACACTGCAGTTTTTATAACTAAAATGGAAAATTTCATCACAGTGTTTTTACATAAAGCCTGGTAACCTGTGTACTACTAAAGCAGATCTTCCAGGAAAAAATCACTTATATCAAGAATGTTTCATCCTATATTTTCAGGCTTGAGCTAATTAGAGCAGTAAGTGAGAAAATTTAGTCTCACATTTCCTACATGAATTTATGTCCTACAGTTTTTAGTTGCATTTGATGCCTTACTTTTCCTATAAAGCTACATTGCACTGCCAGGGAAATGTAAATTGATCTTAAAGCTACACTTTTAGCTACAAGGGATTTATTTCAATAACCTTTTTGTCTAGTTGTTTTCCCAACTTCACGTGTACTTTGAATTTAAATGCAGTTTTAATTCCCAGCTAGCCATATACTTGCTTGAGGCCTGATCACACTGCAAATTAGGACACCCTTACAATGGCTACAGCTGATTCTGGAGGCCAGTTTGGCCAGCCTGGCAATCTCAGAATGAAGAAAAGAAGCTCTGAGCAATCTTTGCCTATAGTCATGGTTGTGCCAGGTTCATGAGACTTTAGACATTTGGTGTTCCTAAATTTGTTGGGATTAATATGCTTTAAAGACTGAACTACACAATTGAGGCAAATCCTATGAATTAGTATTGAGAAAGATCATAGTGCTTTATTTGAGATGACAGATGGCATTAAGCAGCTAAGTTCAATTATTTGCAGAAACAAACCTTGGACTCTATAAATACAGCTAACAGTATTTTGGCAGAAGCTAGGTGTCTAGAGAGATACTTATATTCCAAATCTAGACACCAACTTTGAGCTTATGTATGCCATTTGCCAGCAAAGCTATCACTCAAGTATTAGGCTATGATTAAGACAGGTATTTCAGATCTTTCAATACCTATCTACAGTCTGGGCTATGTGTCTCTCCTGCCTTACAAAAATGTCTCACCATCAGCATTATAAAGGAAAATGAGAAGAAAAGTTCTTCCAAAGATGGCCTCAAAACTGAAGAATTAAAGCAAATGGGAATTACAGGTAACTGCGTTACAAATATCCTACATCCCATCACTGAGAGCTGCATCAGGGAATATTTTGGACTATAAGTTTTCTTTTGGATTCTGCCAGTGAAAATTCTGAACTCATTGTTGGGAGTTCATTTGTTAAAACTCACAGACAGCAGGTGACAGACACATTATATGCAGAGGTACATACTATTTTTTTCCATATAGCTGATGGTCAGCATTAGCTCTCTTCACTATTTGCTAATAGTTCACATGCTCCTAGGACAGCAACAGGGCTTCTGTCTGAAATTTCAATTCACAGATCAGGTGCAAGAGCATGGAGAGAGTCTACAGCACTATATAACTGTATGTTTGCCACCTTGGCTGAAGCCTTGTAGAGCTGCCTGACTTCCACCATGAAACTTGGTGCAAGGACTGGAGATGTGATTGCACGACACCTGATGCAACAGTAGTCACTCCGTGCTGCAGCAGTCAGTCACTTTTTCCTCAGGAGAACAGATGTATTGGACCACAGTTCAGGCTCCTTCTGACACTCTACTTGTAGCTTTAAGTAAATTTGTAATGTAAGAGTGAACAAAATTAGTACCATCCTAAGCCAGAACTGAAGTCACTTTACAGGATATCCTGAGTCCTAGTATTTGTTCCTCTTACTGAATTACTTTTTATCTAAGAATTTGTTAGCATATAAGCTACATGCAGACCCTGGAGCAGAGACCAAACAATCTTCTCTCCTTACACTCTACAACAAATGACACGATGTTAGGATCAATATTCTCAAAAGTATAAAGAGCTCAGATACTGCAGTGGCAAGGCACCATAAACACAGTGAATAACCCTCCATTTTCTGTGATGCTACTGTGCTCTGAAAGAGTGAAATTAGTAACATTTAACTAATATAAATAATTTGTACAGCCTTGTTGGGCTAATTGTTAGAAGAATAATGTTAACAGAGATTACATGAGGAGAATTATCCATATTATTATAGATGGGAATCAAACCTTTTGATCAGAACAAACAGCTTACTGCTGTATGCATTTGGAGTCTTCCCAGTTGTCCCAGGGTGTTTGATTTAGCTTTTGATTCTCTGGTTGAGCTGAGAGATGTGTGAGAACTCATGTACACAGACAGCTTCCTATTAGTTCTACATCTGAGGAGGCTCAAGAGTATAAATTAATCCTTTAAAATTCAGTTGTAACTTACCTTCATTAAATTGGGTAAGAATCATTCTGCTTGAGATAATAGCATATGACTTACACATTTTGCTAAAACCTGCTTCTTTCCCTACCCCATTCCTTTCTTTTTAAAAATCTGTTTGCTTTTCACATCTGCTGTCAAAGCTGCAAGAACAGGCACATCTTAAACTTTTGATTTTTCAAGCAGGAGAAAGCTCTGGTGCATCTGAATGTGTGATATACTACTACATAAACACTACTTGCTCCTGAATTGTCTCTCATCTGACTGGAAGGACAGGAATCAAAGTAGATGAAAAGACAAAGTGGAAATTGTTGTGCATCATCTGGTGGATAGCCAGTTTCTACCTATTCAGGAAGGTTGTTGCTAGTATTTGGTATGCACTCAAGAGCTCTTGGTTTCTCAAGACAGTGGCAGAATACAAACACTGGCACTTGTGTTAGGGCCAACGCCAGCAGAATGAATTCTGCTACAGAGACAGATGAAAGCAAGCAGAGCTGCAGAGTTCATTTTTCCTTGAAAATTTCTGATGTCTTTAATACATTTTTACCCAGTGATATCCCTCTCCAAGAAATTTCATTTAGAGGAACAACTCTGAAGGGAAGTGAACTCTGGGGGCCTACCTGAGAGCTACTACTTTGTCTGGAGGGGTTGTTATGGAGTGTAAAGTTAACATCAGGCTTTGGAAGCTTGAAGAACTGGGGAGGCACATTTACTTATATTGGTGAGTATAGACAATTGCATTTGGATGAACCACTTCATCTAATTCCGTGTTTAAAACTGTCATTCACTTCTCAGTCTGGTCCATATAGACTGAATACATTTATGCCATCAAAACTGTCAATAATACGCAAATGAAATGAGGTTGGATTTAGCACTTTATCTTTCCTAATGCCTCACATGGATTATTTTTCCCTGAGATATCCTGTTTTTATGTTATTATCGTCTAATTTCAAGTCTTTCTGGCTTACTGTATAATTTGTTTTTAAAGACCAGGTCCTTTTCCCATTATTTTCCCATTGTCCCTATATTTTTTTTAATTTGAATTTTTTATTTTTTTTTTTTAATCAACGCTCACTAAGCTTCCAATATCTGTAATTTCAGATGTGTTTGTAAGAAGAATATATTTGCTCTGAAGTGCTTCTTGGTTCCAAGAATCCTGGACAATGGTGTTCTAGATCACTTCCTTGAAGGTATGTTCCTATTTCCAATTAACTATACTTGCAAAATTCTTCAATCTCAAGAAAAAAAAAAGATAGAAACAAGAAATGAAGCTACTCAAGATTAATAACAGGTCTCTAGGAAAAATCTAAACAATCACTTCAGCTGGCATATCTTTTCCATTTTGACGGCTGATCTCAAAACCAAACAGGTTTCAGAAGAAAAAGCCACAGTGTTTTAGCAAAATGTTTAAATGAGTCATATGCAATCATATCAAGCAAAAAAAAAGCCTCAGCCAACTTACTGAATGTAAGATGCAATTGATTTTTTAAAAACTTTTATTTATGTCTTCCCATCTAGGATGCTGGTGTAATTGAAAGATTGTATGGGTATTAAAATTCTCATGCCCTGGCTTTTCTACACTGAAAAAAAACCCAAACCCACAAGGGATTACGGGCAGCATAGAGTGCCCAGCAGTCATGGGAAGTGCTTAGCAGTCATGGAACCTTGATTTGAAAATGGTGTAGCACCAAGTAAAATCACCTGATTACTAGGCTGATACCAAGTATCTGTGAACAAACAGTATCCTGAGAACTTAACAGCAGGGTTAAATTCCTTATTTTTGTCCTATTTAATGCTTACCCTTCTGACCCCATTTCCTGCTCTTTAGCTTCTGACTTCAGTTTCTCTCTAATTCTTGTACTTTTGATGTTTTCCAATTTCTGCTTCTCAACTTCAGTATGTTCTGACCTGACAGTCAGGCCCTTCTAATTTTCTCAGCTCAGCCTTCTCCTAAGCATGACTTCAATACACTGTAGCCCTGGACATAGATGTGGCACTCACTTAGTACTCAAAACTTCATAGAGTGGAGCACCTCAGATATGTTTAATTCTCTTCTTATTCTGTTGGAAGAACAAGGGACCAGTCATAACCAACTTTTTTTGATCCCTTTTTTTTTTTCTCCCACCACACCTTCTGTTCTTTGGAATTTTTTTTTTTTATTTTTTTTTTTTTAATATATACTTGGGTTCAAACATAAATGGGGAAATTTAGGGTAGATATGAAGAAGAAATTATTTACTGGGAGAGTGGTGAGGTATGAGAATGTGAGAGGTTGCTCAAGGAAGTTGTGTATGATACATTCCTGGCAGTATTCAATGCCAAGTTGGATGGGCCTCTGACCAACCTGGTCTAGTGTGAGGTGTCCCTGCCCATAGCAGTTGGGCTGGAAATAGAGGCTCTTAAGGTCCTTTCCAACCCTAAACATTCTGATTTAAATCATCCAATCACAGCACATAGATACAACATTTTACTTAAAAAGAAGAGCTCCATTTCTAAATGCAAACCCTTAATTAACTTGGTATCTTAGTAAATTGAGATCTGCCTTTTGGCTGTCTTGCATTGATAGAGATATACAGAAATGGTGCAATCCAAATTAGAGTTTAGAGAGCCTTTGAAGGGAGTTCTGTATATAAGTGTTCCAGTAATATTCAATTTTCCTTACATTTTTTAAACAGGTAGGAAAAATTGTTGATGACACACTCCTCCCTCTGTTAAAGCTTACAGAAGACAAACACTTCAAGAAGCAAACAAGTTTTTTTTAAATTGATTCCTCCTCCAATAATGCTGAATCCCTTTCTTTGTTGAATCTTGTAAAGGATTTGCTACTCATAAGATAAAAACACAATTTTTCCAATTAACTCTTAACAATATGCTTTAATTAGATAAAATTACATAAGGTGATGTTGGCATAATCTATATAAGCTGTATGAAGTTCCTTTATTTCTTCCTCAGTCTCTCCTCATGGTGCAATAAATATTTTAAATGGAGGAGAAAGACATAAACATAATTAAAAGTACTGTTGCACCATCTCCTTATAAATATTTTATAAGCTTTTACATTAAAATAATATGAGTCTGAACACAGTGAATTTGATGGGTATTAGAACCATCTGTTGAATACTTTATAAAGAATAAACTCACATTCATTGAACAATAATTTACAAAGCACAATGCAAATCTTTGGATAATAGGGCATATCTCAGTATAATACATTGGGATTTATACCTTAAGGAGGTAAGAATGACTGTTTTATTTCCTTCTGTGAATTATTCCAAAATTCATATTGTAAGATGATGGCAGTTGAAATTTTCTAGGCAAAAAGTTTTCATCAACAAGAAGTTATTAGTGTATAATTTATGATAGTATGTTTACATGCAAACCCCACAAATTATTATGTGTTAGGCATCTCATTGCATAATTCAGTTAGATGCATTCTATCTATAACGAAAGACTTAGTGAAATTTGCAATGTACTGAAAAAAACTCTTGATTGTTATAAAATCTAAAACCAGAATAGGTGGAAAAAGACCTATCAAGCTTCATTTTCAAATGTTCTGAATCCTTGGCTCCTACAACATAGTGTCAGCACAGTTACAGATCTATGTTGTGCAAATTTAAGCATGTGAGCACCCTAAATATTGAAGAGATTCAAACAACCAGTCTGATGTCAACTGAATTATCCAACTGTATAAAGTAATAGGAGGTTGAAAACACAGACATATAAATAGACAGAAAATAATATATTATGGGCACTGGATTCTTACATATTTGTCCATTCTGTCACTTATTTCAACCAGTAGAAAGTGGTCACTGGTTCATAGATATTATTAGTTTAATTTATTTAATTTATGGGTATTTTAATCAGACTGTTTTTTTCTCCTAAAGATACTAAAGTGATCAGGATCTTTAAATAGTTTACGCAATTATGTGGATGTCTGTATATGAAGATGCAATGACATGTAGCCACTATTTTTATAGTTTAAATAAAGGCCATAACAAATTTTACCAAGCATGATAAATGACATAAAACTATAAGTTTTAGTGTTTTGTGCTCCAAAACCCAAGTTCAGACACACCTACACACCATCAGAGATCTGATAGCTAAATAAAGAAGACAAGAATGAAAATAATTTCATTCTAGTTAGTAGAATTGAGCTGAAGGAATACCTCACCTCATTTCTTCATCACTTCTGCCACCCCATACCTACTAATTAGTAGGCATCAGATATTCCTAATTGCTCAGTTACAGCATTATTTGGACAGAAAAGCGCTTAAGCCCAGTCCAGCTGCAGCACGTTGTTCCCTTGCATGCACAACACAAAGAATGATGAAAAGAAAAGGGAAACAAAAAAAAAAAAAAAAAACAGAAGCACCAGCCTTTCTTTTATCATTAATTAAATGACAAAAATCACTTTTATGTAAGAATATGATCTAATAATTTGTTATTCAACAAGCTGTGTTTTTCACCCCCAATGGCATAAGCTGTCTCTGCTGATTTTGTGTCACATTCCTAGTTTTCTAGTTTCTCTACATTCAGAGTTGTTCATCTTCTCTTCCATTTCAGAACTATTTGTGAATAAGCAAGTTTTCTATTTTAAAATGTAAACAGGTTCTTGTGCCACAAATAGTCTGTAGCTTAAACTTGAAATGCTAAATGAAAGTCAGAATTCCATTCCTGAGGGAGGTCACTTGATACTGCTGCTTGAAACACTTCAACTGATAAATTTCTTATTAAATTAGACACCTCCACAGTGGGGAGAGCTGCCTTTTATGAGCCTACTCTGTGGTTTAAGTACAAATGCAAGGAGCAAATAGTTGTTAAAAATGATTCTGTAAAACATGACTAAACTCTGGAACCAGAATAATGATTTCAGACACTATTGGAAAAAGCTAACTGCTTTATCTGAAGGAGATTTTGTTTAGTAACTACTTGCTATATTATAATACCTTGTAAGACGTCTGATAAATATTTTATTGAGTGTTCAGTTCCTAGAGTACATGAAGTACAGCTGAAGACATCAACACAAATAAATGGATTTTCCCTAATAGCATGTAATGTTGAATACTAGTTCATTTCCTTCATATTAATGTCATCAAAATCAAGTATAAGGTGAAATAAAGTGAAACAATATTACTCTCTGTTATTTGTGGTGTTGGTAGCACAGTAAATGTGTTCCATCTCTCACCTCTCTAAGACAGCCAAATATCCTACCAAATCATATAAAATTTTGGAAGCCAAAACATATAGGCAAAAAGAAAGCCTGAAAATTCCTGTATGGAAACAATAGCAATGAATCACTCTCTATTTATTTTAAATTAAAAAAGAAACTTGCATTTAATTAAGGAAAATTAACGCTATCTTACTGAGCACAAAAGAATAAATATGAATCCATCATTCTTTGCATATATATGTTTTTACAAAATCTGAATTACAGACAGTTATGGCCTATACCATTCAGGCAGACTGGTAAAGTATGTATCAAGTCTGATGATAAATATTCACTATTCCATGCCACGTAACAATCCTGTAAAATGTTGTCTGACACCTATAACATACTTTGCATTTTCAGTAGCCTGTTGCAATCCTCCACAGTGGCATTTCCATCTCCAGAGATACCCTATCTTGTTACAAGACAGCCACATCTCATTTGAACTACGGCATTTAAGAAAACATAGCAGCACCAAGAAAATATGGAAAATCTGTGGAGAGTGAGGTTCTGTGAGATCATGATAAAGTTTGAAATGTAAGAAATCATGACTAGAGTTTTCCTCCTGACTTAATGAAACTGTTCCTTTTCTAGACCAAATAACTGAAAGTATTTTCCTCTGTATCTGAAGCCTCTGGTAGTCTCTTTTGACTTAATGACTACCAATGCTGCAATATCTTTATATTCCTTACAATGCTGAATATAAAGAAGAATTACCTATAACTTCAAGACATATATTATGCAAATAAAATTATATGCTTGTATATCAGAACACATAAACAGTCATTACTAATATCCACTCATAGACCATTTTTCAAGGCACTTAACACCTCCCAAAAGTTTAAGATATTATTTAATTTATATTGGAAATTACGGTTTCAATCCTTTGAGGGATCTGATCAACCTTGAACATTGCACAGTTCTGGCAGTTACTATGATTAATGTGGGAATTGTGGAATTTTGTCAAGGTTGTTCTGGATCCTGAGCTGTCCAAAGTGAATGAGGAAAGATAAACAGCAATTAACCTTGCTGTACAGAATTGTTTGTAAAAAAAAAAAGAAAAAAGCTCAAACAGACAGTCTGTGTTCATTCTGGTTACTTAAGCACTGAGTAACACTTAGGCTGTACACATAAAGTTCTTGATAACAGTCTTAAAACATTTTCTTTCCTCACCATATCTTTTTATTAATCCTATTGTTTATCTTTTGTTTTTTACCTTCTCTCTATAAAACAACTGACCTAGCTAAAGCAGAAGGGTTCATCTTCTGTAACAGTATTGCTAACCTACAACTAGGAAGGCAATATAAAATCAATGGTCTCAAAAATTCTATGCCAGAGGATTTAATTCTTTGAGTGGCAGATAAGACCATGTGATATCCCAGTCTTTTTTCATCAGCAAGGATGCATGGGAGAGTAGGATTCAAGATTAAAATTGTCTGCTCTATCTTTTCTAATCCCTTTTTACTTCATGTGGATTTAGCAATGCATTCTGTTGGAGAAAGTAGCATCAGGCTTCAGAACATATTTCTTTTTCCCCAGATTTATTCTTTTTCCCCTGAGGATAGTTAATGCCATCTAAAGTGAAAGAGAAAGCAGGAACTGCTCACATGAAACCCCTAATTAATTTTTCAATACTTTAACTAGGTTTTCACTCTGAATTCTGTCTTCACAATGGCTAAAAATCTTTTTGTTAGTCGTGATGTTTGATACAAAGACGGGAATCTAGGGATAGCTTGATCTGAAAAGCAAAAGTAAAAATATTGTTATTAGTATAAATGGGGCTTTTCCTTTTCTTGGTTGCTTTTGTTTGGGTTTTATTTTGGGGGGTGGGAGGTTGTTTGGGCATTTTTCTCTTGGATTTTGTTTGTTGGAATTTTTTTATTACACCTTCTTCCTTCTTTTTTTAAACAATTGCTAACTTCCTTTCTGAACAAAATCTTCTCTCAGTTAATTTCAAGTAGAATATTTCTTTCACAGCACCATCTCTGAATTATTTGTGTTAAGAAGCAAAATAAATTGTCTGGACCATTGGTGCAGACTAGCACAAGAGTTCTTCATGTTATGAATGTAAGGATCAGTTTCAAAATCTTTAAACGATACTTTAGGTTGAGTAAAATATTCAAAATAAATAGACTATCTGAAAAAACTACACTTCTGCTTTTCAAAAGATAATTCTACATATACTCTGACACAAAAAGATTTGAAGATGAAATCCAATTCCATCATTTAGTAGGTCTGGCCCTAATATTAGGATTTTAGGGAGAAGAAAGAAGCCAAAAAAAGATTAAGATTTGGCTGACAAATTAAGTGAGCTTCAAAATATTTTTTTTTGTTTTCTAATTAACTTTTTACTACTGCAGTGCCAACAGATGCATCTTCTTTTTTCTCATGTTAAAAAGTATTACAATTTTGAAATCAAAGGAAACAAGTTATGGCAGACAATAATCTCTATCCACTTCATACAAGGCACAAGAATAATTTTTAAGCCGGCAGACAAACAACAACTCATATAAAGAAATATGGGCTATGGTTGGATAGGACTGAATTTTTGTTATGAAGGAAAAGGCTTGGAAGCCAGAGTTTTGATTTGTTTTTCTAGTAGGTACACGAAGTTTGCCATAAGCTACTGGGACTAACCACCCTGTAATAATATATACTTGGATGCGGAATTAAGGATACATTTACAGTTTTACTATGTTCCTTCATTTTGCGTACTTAATTGCACAAATTAAATCTCAGGAATAACTTTTTTGCATGCACTATATATCTGATGACATAAAACCAGAGTAATTTGGCCCCCCGGATTCACTACAGAAAGAAATTTCTATTAGTTTAAGTGTTCATTGGTCATTCTTTTTGTCTAAAATTTTAAAATCAAGCCTTATTTCCTTTTTTCACATTCAGTAGTAATTGCTTCTGTTGAAAATGTTCTGAAACATCCCAGTTTTGTGTCATGCTTGTCTTGGTCTCTTCCAAAAATTATAATGTCATCATAAATATTCAAAGACTCTATACACCGTTGCATGACTTGCTAATTAAACCTTGATATTTCTCAGGTGCTGTTTAAATATTAAACATCAATCTTCTTTAACACTGTAGTTTTGCATGTGTTGCAAATAGCATGCTGATTTAATATTTAGACTCAAGCTCAACTGAAGTGTTCACAAAGAACATAAAGGCTCTACAGAGTCTTCAGTTGGATGCTGCAGACAGTTAATAAAACTGAAGTCCTGTAATAAACAAAACTGATACGTGGCTGTAGAAGATAAGATACGAAGAAGTTTACTGCCATGATACCACTCCCTTTCTATAAATGGCGGAAGTCTGTACACGCTTACTCTACACAATTTCCTCCATGTTTTTGTCAGCATATTTCACTATAATCAGAATAATGTCTTTCTGAGGTCAAGAGTGCAGTGAAGTCCCTGTTAGTAGTGTTATTCTCTGTGTTCCAGTTTTACATTCCTCACAGACAAGAAATCCTTCTCAACAAAGCATCCTTTATACAACTGCAGACAAATAGTTCTGTTTTACCAACCCATTTAGTAAACAGATGAAAACATTGCAGATTCATGCACCTTAACTTTATATGCATATAGACACACACGCATATTTGACTGCCTAGGAGAAGTGATGAATCAGTGACTATGAGTAACAAAGGAAAGAATGGGTTCCAGCATTCAGCACTCATCACTTTCCCCTAAATAGCTCTGTGAACAGCAGCCTGAGTTCCACATAGATCCGTGATATCCACATAACAGATTCTGTCTTGGTCCTTCTGAAGCCATGTGTAAGCTACTGAAATATCTCAAGCTAAGAGATTCACTATTGAACGTATCTAAAAATGGAAGTTCACAGGTTATAGCACCTTCACAATGGGCTGCCTGGTAATGAACAACTTATTTTCTCATCTAGACAGGGTCTGTGACCTCTGTAACCTTTTCTATAAAAGGAGAATTTACAACAGACTTCATAGATATCTTTATGAAGTACTGAATAATAGCAATTCTATTATTTAATTCTAAGTAGCCCTCAGTTCGGAAGTCTGATCAGTGTATTCTCTGAGCAGTAGCAGAAGTCACTTTCTTGCACAATTGAAATGACTAATTAAAATCTGTTTGTTCACACACATATGTAAACTGTAGCCACCATTTCACATATAGATATACAGCTAGAGTAATAATTCACTGCTTTGATTTGCCTGATTTGGCTTTCACCACTTTTTAATTTTAAAGAAATACAGGATACCTGAGTATCAAATATTCAAACATACGTCCAATGCTAGATAGGGACTGATAATAAATCAAAGAAACTGGGGGGGTCTAACAACCTGGAAGAATTTTAAAGAACATACCAAACGTTTCTGTAACTAAATATTGTGAGATCACTACTTTGTTGTGTGAGATCCATTAGAAAACTACTTCCAAAAGGCTTCCATTCTTTCCTAGACATACATCTGCAGCTCCTACAGCTGTAATACAATAGACCTTAATTTTCTGTGTTTTACTGCTCATCCAAACTGCATATCAAAACACATTATGGGGGTGCAATAACAGATTGAGCAAGAAATTACAATGTAGTTTTACAATGAAGTGACTACAAAATGGTTCTGTGGGGTTTTGTGTTTATTATGTCTCACTGATCCCAGAACAAATTTGCTTAGGTTAGCTTAGTTTATGAATAGCATATTGATTTATTTATTAACTACAGTGCTTCACATTCCATCTAGGCTATGCACATCAAATCAAGCTGAGTTTTTCTCCTTCATATGCATTTTAAAGACTAATAAAAGATTTTACAAATTAAAAAAAAAAAAAAATCATGCTGAAAAATGCAACCCCACTACTCAACAGCTAGTCTTTAACTAAAATAGATGGGGAGCAGCGTCTATATCATTTCATTGGTCTCATTTTAATCCATATGTATTTCCAACTTGATTAAGCCTTTGAAATATCCAAAGAGAAGAATCTGCACTTGATACTGGTTATTCTAAACATCTAGGAATGTATTTTCTGTGGATACTGGTTTTTACATAAGCTGCTTTTTAACACTACTAAAATTTCTTAAACAGGAATTACAATCCTCTTGGATTTCAGTTTAGCAGAAATTGTTTTCACTGAGAAATAGTAAACCAGTAATTTACCAAATCTATAAGTACATAAAGACAAGACCTTGTTTCAAAAAGGTTGCAAAATAGTTTATAAGCTGGGCAACAAAGGATAGAGATGATGTAAGAAATAGAAGAGGATCCTGCTTTAAAAGGGAAAATAATCACAGCATCTAGATGCACTCTGGTTCACCAGTCTACTTATTGTTAACCTAGCAGTGTAGGTACCACCCTTCCAGCAGACAGCATGACAGGTGTGACTGTTCTACAGTGACCTGAAACACATGAAGACATCCATATAACTCAGAAGTAGATTTTGGCAAGACCTGGAAGAACCATAGGTATGGTAGTGAGAGAAAAATGAAGAAGTTCCCAAAGCTGGTGTCCTCAACAAGAGATTCAAACATTAGAGCAACTTGTCTGATCAGTGACAGAACTGGGAGATGCATGGCTGTTTTGGAATCAAGACAAGGATATCTGTGTTAGATCAACTATACAAATTTCAGCAAATTCCCAACACTAATTGTTTGCTTTGGTAGTAACACACAACATGAAATATTCAGTTGATAATTTTATGCCTATCACAGGTAAGAAATACAGTCTAGAGGCTGAATCTTTATTCTGCCTCTAACACACACACAAAAAAAAACCCAATCCAAAATAACACAAGTCAGTCATGTAAATGAGAAATACACCGGAACAAAGTTTTCAGATGTTCTGTTGTTGTTTCGATTTGGTTTGCTGTAGTTTTGTTTATGTTTGGGGTTTTTTTCTTGTGGCCCATACAGTGTATATAAATGATAATTAAGATACTTGATTTCACTAGTTACAATTATAACCTTACCTTCATTTGCTGCTATAAAAACAAACTACAACTTAAAAATACCCATCCTCTGATTAAACAATAGAAATACTACAGAATTCACTCCCACTCAGAAAGTCTGTATTCAAGACCTGAGAGTTTTGACAGCACCTCAGTCACCTAGATCATTTATCAATGGGCCATGCATCTTATCAAGATAGTATCCAGGAAACTGTTAGAAGGTTTTAATTCTTTTCTCTATGAGAAAGTGACAGCTGAGCTGGAATTTCATTAAAGTTCAAAGACTTTCAATGTTATGAAATCAAACTGAATAGAATCAGGCTTGAAATGCAGAAGTGTGCAGGATTCACCTGAATCAAAACTGGGAAGAAAACACATGGATGTCTGCAATAAAACCTGCCCTGACAAAAAAAAAAAAAAAAACAACAAATTTGTTGCAAAACTTGTACCATGTGCAAAACTTTTTAGGAAGCAGCAGTACTGAAGTAAATAACACTGTGTAGCAATTCACATTATCAGCATATGACACTGTAATGCAAGGATAGAGTATAATTGAGTTCCTTGCATTAGATGTCACTCTTATAAAATTGCTTTCCAGCACTTCACATGAGAATATAAGAATTGCCATAGAGGAACAGAACAACACTCCACCAAACAATGTCAGTGGAGGGGAAAATTATGTGCAAAAAATTAAATTTGTGAAATTTGATTTAGGATTCGGTTGAGGTACCTGGGGTCTACTCCCCCCCTCTTATAATTTCTTTTCTTTTTCCCTCAGAGTATTTCCAGTCTCCTGTGGGCTTCTACAGGACAGGGTCTTCTCACTGAATGCAAATAGGAAGCATGACCTAGTAGCCAAGTCAAATAATTTCATGTTCTACACACTAACAAATTATACCTATTTGCCCTAATCTGACTGTGGGATATTAAAGTGCTTCTCACATTGCCATATAAATTTTAGGGGTTTGAGATAGTTTTATTCTGTTTGTGGGTTTGATGTTTGGATTTTTGTGTGGTTTGGTGTTTTTTATTATTTAGATGCTTGAGAAATGCATGATTATTGTAGGGGTTTAAGCCTTCTGTTTACTAGTATGCATCTTTAACACACGGACACACACATAGTTTTAATTAAGTATCACTGAATGTAAAACATGCATAAATCTTTATCACTTAGGGATTATGCTGTAGAATATTTATTTTATTTAGTGTGCTTGACAGCATTTGGGCATATTGAATTGCAATGTCATGATGACTTTCTGAAGTAGTCACATAGCTTGTTGCTTATCAGTTACGTCAGAAAGGGACTTGTGTGGATATTATTGGAGGCATGGGAGTCACACACAGCTTTCTCTAAATAAGATCCACCATGGAACATTTCAAAGAAGCCAGCATTAGTTTTTTATTTTCCCATCTCTAGCTTTTGTATCTAGTCATTTTAGAAAGCAGAATGTTTCATCATGGTTAATCATCATGTTGGATTTTCAAAATAAAGAAATCCAACAAATTTTAATGAGATGAAATTTCAAACCATATTCATTTCACTGAAGATATTTATTCAGTATGTGGAAGAACTCAAAAAAAGCAAGTTGATATGGTTTTTACCTGAAAAGGTGTAATTTTGTCTTTCATCTAGTTTCTTAATGTTATTTCTTACTGTTTTATTCCACTAGAATAAAGACCTTTGAGCAGTGTACCTGGAACCCAAGATCTTCCTCACTGGATTGGGTCACATGGCTTCTTGTTTTCATTTGCAAACTTTGGATACATTGTTGCTTAGCTTCAGAAAAATTCAGATATGAAGTATATTACAATTTTCTTAACATTTGATATCTTTGGGATAGTGGAAGATGTGATTTCATATCTTTCCATTTGAGGAGTCAAATAAATAGAGTTGTGCAGACTATCTTTATGAAGTGGGTAACATGGCCCTTGGTGAACTATCTCAGTGCAATGGTGTTGGCCTTTTGTTGAGAGCAGTGGGCAGAAGAGAGAATGCCATTACCAGCTGATCTTCAGAGATCACTTCCAAATTCAATCCATCTTTGATTATCACATGATTAAATAGTTAAGCAGTCTCTGAATCCACAAGCCCTTTGCAAGACATGGACACAGTTCTACCAGAAGTCAAACTGAAGTTAAGACATCTTTGTCTTGAGGTAAGCAAGAGAAAAAAACTCTAACTGTAGGAATCTCACATATTTTCTGTTGGTGGAATAGAGTCACCTGTATCAGAATTACCACTGAGATAGACGATTTTTGAGTAACATCAGGAAAAAATAATTCCTATGTTCTCCTGTTAATCAAATGATGGAGTATGTGGGTATTGAAAACTGGTTTCACTTGATACTAGGCATGGAGAGTGGTCATGCTAAGCCTCATGCAAAACCATGTGGAACTGAAGAAAGCTTTCCTCTTATTTCAAGAGCACTGTGTCAGTGACTCCTGTAATGAGTCAGAGTCTTACAATGAAACTGTCATCTGGGGAACTAAGTCAAGGCTTCTTACAATGGCTGTTAACTGGGTTTTTTTTTAACGTAAATGGAAATACAGCCTAAATAGGAATTGAATGACCATTTTGAACTTTGCTAGATAACTCCTGACCAGAACTTCATTGCTACTTATGTTTAGAATTAGTAACATGCTGAACTAGGCTTAGCATTTTGCAGTACTCTGCTTATGATTTATGTTTGACATATTAGAAAGCTAAATATGACAGAGATTGAGAGTTCAACAGTCTTTGTTCTACTATCTTTATGCTGATGCTTTGCAGTAATACTAATAGGGGATGAGATTCTGCTACATACTGTTCTTTTTGGCACTGATTTTGTCACTGAAATTTTTCCTCATACTCTGTAGCAACATGGAACACCATCAACTTTGTTCTTAACCTTCTAAGGACTACAAAAGAACTCTACACTGAAACTGAAATAGAATCCAAATATCATGAGAGAATCAGAATACATTTTCCCTATCCAGGTATTTATTCGGTCATGTTTTTCCCCTGAATCATACTTTAAAATTATTTTCCATTTTCATACTTCTGTTTCAGAAGGGTAGATGTTATTAAATGATTAAAAGAGAAGACAGCTGACCATTACAGAAATGCAGTGCAGTTTGCCATTTTAAACTCTTCCCCAGAGGAATGCATGCTTTATATGACATTCAGTCCTTCCATCTATTTAGATAATCATGTACAGCCTAATAAAAAAATACCTGCCAGCATTCCAAGATGCTTTAAAAGTATGGTACACAAAACATTTTCTCTCACGGAACTGTAATACAGGCATATAGTCTTGCTTTTCTACTGTTATCTGTAGTGCAACTAGGCTTCATTCTCAGTTCCTATGTTCAGCAAAATTTCATTTCTGTCCTTTCTAGAAGAAAGATAGAAATGAAAATGTTTTCAAAAAATATTAGATAGAGGCACTGTATATAGATCGGGACTGAGATATGGAAAGACTTACAATGATGCCAACCTCATGAAGTTTAACCACAACAAGTGCAAGGTCCCACACCTGGGTCGAAGCAATCAAAAGCACAGCTACAGGTTGGGCATAGAACAGATTCACAGCAGCCCTGTGGAAAAGGACTTTGGGGTGTTGGTTGATGAGAAAATGAACATGAGCAGGCTTCAGTGTGTGCTCGCAGCCCAGAAAGCCAACCGTATCCTGGGCTGCATCAAAAGGAGCGTGACCTTGGAAGGCAGATGCAGGGACTGTGAGAATGAAGACCTTTGGCCCACTGTAGGAGAGGAACTGGTCTGAGAACATCTTAAATATCTGAACATGAACAAGTCCATGGGACCTGATTAAATTCATCCGCGAGTCCTGGAGGAGTTGGCGAATGAAGTTGCTAAGCCGCTGGCCATCATATTTGAAAAATCATGGCTGTCAGGTGAAGTTCCAGACAAGTGGAAAAAGGGAAATATAACCCCCATTTTCAAGAAGGGGGAAATGGATGCCCCGGGGAATTATAGACCAGTCAGTCTCACCTCTGTGCCTGGCAAAATCTTGGAGTAGATTCTCCTGGAAGGCATGCTAAGGCACATGAAAATCAACAAGGTGCTTGGAAAGATCATACAATGTTTCATAAAAGAAAATGAAGTCATAGTAAATGCTAACAAAGACATTGTAAAGAATTGAGCTTGAAATAAGATCCTGACTGGGGGGTCAGTTGCTGCCAGGCTTACTGAATTACATCACAACTAAAACAAATTGGTGCTTCACTGTGGAAAAACAGCTGAGTCACACTATTTAAAACAAAACAAACTAACAAAACACAACACTAAAAGCAAAACATCAAAATAGGAAGTTAACATTCTTGACATATGACTCAGCCTGATGGATTGTTTTGAACTAACTTTGTTTGGATTAGTACAGTAATTTATTTCAGTAACACATATTCCTATCACATTTTAGATAGGAATAGCATTCACAAGAGGCCTTAGACTTCGTCTCTGTTAGGGCTTATAGGTGCTCCAAATATTTTTCAGAATGTCCATAGAAGAAATGATTGAATGCTATAAGCCAATATTTTTAATTAGTTTGGTTTTTATCTCAAGTAAATACATAAATATATTTTAATAACCCTATAGTGAGGTCCATGAAAAATCTGTAATTTACTTCAGAATAAGCAAAATAACATCCAGAGTTATCACTCCTTAGGATTTGCTATGGTGACTCAGACCAGCAATACTTTTGTCTCAAGCAGTGACTAGTGGCAGACATCAAAGAAAAGGGTCTAAGAATAATGAAGCACAGTATGTCATCCCTGTAGCATGCCCTCCCACCTGCCAACCAGAAGCCTAGGGATTTTCTGCACAGCAGGTTGCATTTGTATTACATTCATTACCAATCCCTTTTGGACTGAAACTCCATGAGGTTTTTATTCCTTTGTATTTTTTCCTTAAAGTTCAGCTTCACAATTTTCTTCAGTCCTACAGTTGAGTTGCATGTTGGAAGACGAAGACTTACCATTGCTCATTGCTGCTTGATTATTTCTGTGCTAACCTGCCATAACTTATGTTCAATCTTGAATTAGCTTTTCCTTACCTTCTTTATCACTGTGAGGATGTTACAGATATGTATAATCAACGTGTAATCATTGTCCACACTGAATAGTCATAGCCATTTAATGACTTATTCAGCTACAATCAAACTTTCCACTTGCTGCCTAACAGCTCAATTCCTTAAAGAAATTTAGGTGGAAGATCTCCTTAAAAGCTTTACAGAAATCTAAATACCTTGTAACAGTCCACTCACCTGTCTAAATGATCCCTTACTCACTCAAGTAGACTTGAATTGCTCCTAGGAAATAAGAATTTCTTTACTGATTCTGACTGGGATAAGAGTCAGTTTTCTTCACAGTATCTAGTATAGACTGTGTTTTGGATTTTGCTGGAAACAGGGCTGGTAACACAGGGATGTTTTAGTCAAACACAGGAATGTTTTAGCCAAACACAGGGATGTTTTAGCTACCGCTGAGCAGTGCTTACGCAGCGTCAAAGACTTTTCTGCTTCTCACACCAGCGAGTGGGCTGGGACTGCACAAGAGATGACTGAACACCTCCCTGCCCATGGAGAGTGGTGAATGAATTCCTTGTTCTGCTTTGCTTGTGTGTGCTGCTTTTGGTTTACCTATAAACTGTCTTTATCTGAACCCATGAGTTTTCTCACTTTTGCTCTTCTGATTCTGAAGAAATCAACCCTCACTGAGGGGTGGGGTGGGGGAGTGAGTGCCTGTGTGGTTCGTATTTGCTGGCTGGGGTTGAAACACAACAGTCTATGGCACTGTTACATTATGGTGGCTTCTAATAATTTGCTAGCTAAAGAGATCTGTAGTCTATTAATATTACATTAAATGTCTAGAAAAAGGAACATCATGTCCTCCATCATGTTTCCTACCCTCTTACACATCTCACTGAACAGTCTAACTAATGAATGTATGATATCATTTACTTTCAGTGAGTTGTTTCATATGGGTCTTACAACTTTTCATATATGCATTACTGAATTTTTTTTTTAAACTTTCTTTACATATGGTTTTGTTTGAGATATAACTTCAAAACAGACCATATATAAAGTAGGGTTTCTAAGCCCACTTTTATGGAAAAGCAATGTAACTAATTTCTTTGGGTTTTTATGTGTGATCTTATCTTTGAGTGGTTTTTCTTCAGTGACCAGTTTTTCCATCAGCTCATGGCCTTCAATTACACAGGTAACCTTGCAACCCCCTGCAAGCAAAATATGGTGTTTTTTCCGAGTGCAGGTCCACACTGTCCACACTGACATTTACAAACCTGCAAGAGAAGTTGCATATTGTTACTATCAAAGCTCCTTCCTTATAATTTCCTTCATAGCCTGTAGCTAAGGAGAATCTCTATCCCTGATTAGATGCAAGCGGAAGCATAGTGAAAAAGGATGAGGAAAAGGCTGAGGTACTTAATGCCTTCTTCACTTCAGCCTTTAATAGGAAGACCAGTTGCCCTTTGGGTACCCAGCCCCTTAAGCTAAAAGATAGGGATGAGGAGTAGAATGAAGCCCCTATAATCCAAGGGGAAATGCTTAGCAAGCTGCTACACCACCTGGACACACACATGTCTGTGGGGCCAGATGGTATCTGCCCAAGGGTAATGAGGGAGCTGGCAGAAATGTTCACTGAGCCACTTTCAGTCATTTATCAGCAGTCCCGGCTAACTGCAGAGATCCCAACTGATTCAAGGCTATCAAATGTGACAGTTGTCTACAAGAAGGTCTGGAAGGAGGATCAGGGGAACTACAGGCCTTCCAGCCTGACCCTGGTGCCAAGGAAAATTATGGAGCAGATCCTCTTGGGTGCCTTCACACAGCCTGTAAATGACAACCAGGTGATCAAGCCCAGTCAGCATGGGTTTATGAAAGTCAGGTCCTGCTTGGCAAACCTGGTATCCTTCTGTGACAAGGTGACCCACTCAGTGGATGAAGAAAGGCTCTGGATGTTGTCTACCTAGACTTCAGTAAAGCCTTCAACACCATTTCCCACAGCATTCTCCTGGAAAAACCGGCTGCTCATGGCTTCAACAGGCGTACTCTTCCCTGTAAAAAAACTAGACGGATGGCCAGGCCCAAAGGATTGTGGTAAATGGAGTTAAATCCAGCTGGTGGCTGTTCATAAGTGGTGTTCCCCAAGGCTCAGTCCTGGGGCCTGTTCTGTTCAGTTCTGTTTATTATCTTTATCAGTGATCTGGAGGAGGGGATAGAGTGCACCCTCATAATGTCTGCAGACAGTGCGAAGTTGGGCAGGAGAGTTGAGGGTAAGAGGGCTCTACATAGGGATCTGGACAGGCTGGAATGACAGAAAGCTCATACAGTAATAATGGCATGAGGTTCAACAAGGCTTAGTGGCAGGTCCTGCACTTAGGTCACAACAACCCCATGTTAATGCTACAGGCTTGGGGAAGAGTGGCTGGAAAGCTGCCTGGAAGAAAAGGACCTGTGGGTATTAGTAAGCAGCTAGCTGAGCATAAGCCCCCTTGCTCCCAGGCAGCCAAGAAGGCCAACAGCATCCTAGTTTGTACCAGCAATAGTGTGACCAGGAGGACTAGGGCAGTGATTGTGCCCCACTACTCAGCACTTGGTGAGGCTGTGCCTCGAATTCAGTGTTCAGTTCCGGGCTGCTCACTACAAGAAAGATACTGAGGTGTAGGAGCGCAAAGAAAAAAGAGCAACAAAGCTGGTGAAGGGTCTGGAGCACAAGTCTTATGAGAAGTTGCTGAAGGAACTGGAGTTGTTTAGCCTGGAGAAAAGGAAGTGCAGGGAACACTACTTTCAGCTACTGGAAAGGAGGTTGTGGGTGTCAGTCTCTTCTCCCAAGTACCAAGTGATAAGACTAGAGGAAATGGTCTCTGCATGCACCGGGGGAGGTTTAGGTTGAGTGTTAGGAAAAAATGCTTCATGGAAAGGGTGATCAACCACTGGAACAGGCTGTCCACGGAAGTAGAGTCACCATCCCTGAAGGTGTTTAACAGATGTATAGATGTGGTATTCTGGGACATAGTTTAGTGGTGCTAAACTTGGCAGTGCTGGATTAACAGGTGGACTTGATGATCTTAAAGATATTTTCCGCCTAAACGATTCTATGATTCTATAATCCTGTGATTTTAAAACCCTGCTACCACTGTATTGTCTCACATGGAATGTTTTTTTTCAGTCATAGCTACCTGTTAAGATTACAGGCAATTACAGATATTTTGTAGTACATTTTGATGCACATGTTTATTTCATGGGTTTGAATCTTCTGAAATTCACAATAAAATACTGTGAGATCCCTTTCTGACTTACTCCTTACTTGAAAAAGGCTAAATAAAACCAAGGTACATTATTTTAGAATTATTAAACTTATGAGAGAGGTCTTTCATTGTTTCTTACATACATATGATCAGTTTAACAATATGACAATAACATACAACTAGTATTTTGATCTCTGATTCAGTGTTGGTGAATGGAGAGAGGGTGAGAAAATGCTCCTGAGGACATGGCATGTGCATGGAAATGAAGGCAATACAGCATAATAAATAGGGAAAGTTTTTCCTTTTAGGTAGTGAAAACCACAGAATACTTTGCAAGTGCAATAAATAATGTAGCACAACGCACATAAGCACTAGAACCCTTTCATTCAGCAGGAGAACTAAATCATAGACTGGGAATAGACTTGAAAGTATGTTAAGTGCAATGTTAAAAAAAAAAAAAAGCTACTTTCTAATGTAAAACAGAGGTTCTGGAGGATAGTTTCAGATTCCACAAATTCTTTCAGCTTTCCCTTTAGTACCAAAATTATGGGGATATTAAAGTATTTTGTTTCTGTCTTTATCAGCCTATTTGACTTCCCTAAAGAAAGACTGCTTTATTTTTAAGGACTTCTGAAATATTTAGTTCTGTGAGTGTCCTAGATGAACAACCTAAGCAGCATGTAATGATTGCTGCAGTTTTCTTTTAGTCAAACAATTGACTAAGATATTACCAAATACCAGCCTGAATTGGAGTGAGGAAATCAACAAACTATGGCTAACAGCAATCATGGTCCTGCCATCACTGCTGAGGTATGGCCCACCCTAAGCCCTGGTACGTGATTCAGACCTATAGATGATTCAGCACCTAGTCACAACCAATAGAAATATCATTAGGTTGAAGCTGAAAATATGTACCCATATAACAGATTCTTAGGATGCAATTCCTGATTTAAAAAAAAAAAACCAAAAAAACAACAACAAAAAAAAAAAAAACAACAATAAAAAGAACCCTCTCCAAAGGAAAGAAAAAAAAAAAAGGGAAAAAAAAGACTACTTGCAATTAGGAAATGCCCTATCTGGGGAATTTTAAGCCAATTAATATTTAACTACTTATGCAGACTGGAATGGCTGGAATCCTTTTCAAGACATATAGGATGTACTTGGAAGACTGTTCCAATGACCTGGGGTTCTGTGCCAGCAGAGCCTTTGCTGCTAATCAGACGGAAATTTCAATACACAAGAGAAAAAATAAGATTCGGTCCTATGCTGTGTAGATTTTGAGGATGGCAGAAAGCTCATAACTTCCCTTGGAGACAGCATAATTTCTATAAACCCTGAAAAAAGCCTTGGGAAAACAGAAATAACAATACTAGGGGAAAACAAACAAACAAATAAAACCAACACAAACACAAAATAAAAAGCAAAACAAATAAACAAACAAAACAACCAAAACCAATCCCCTCAAACAAAGAAAACAAGCTGAAAAAGTAGGAATACATAACGTTTTAAGAGCTCAAATTTTTGTCCATGCGTATGTACCCATGACTTCCTTCTCATAATTTAAATGATGGGAAAATGAGTTCCTCAAAATAAGAAGACCTGTGCATTTTAATGAAGAAAGACAAGATATTCAGCAACGATGAATTATATAACCAGAACTTCTAAATTATCGGTTGTGATTGGCTTTAAAGCCATCAGGAAATTACTCCTAATAAAAAAAGGCTAAAGACTCAGTATAAGCTTTGTTTTTTACGTAACGGATACTACCATTGCAGATGCAGAATAAAATATTTTATATTATATCACTTCTTCAGATTACTTGTTCTCCATACTTGTTTCTTAATTTATATACAGACGTGTACCTAGCAAGTTGCATAACTTCTCTCTAACCATAATTCCAAAACTTCACTTTGCCAAATTAATGTGGTAGGGTTTTGTTGGTGTTTTTTTCTTGTTTTCTTTTTGTTCTTTTTGCCTGCTGCTTATCATTTAATATAGCTTTTGGTAGCTCCTCAGAAGAGCTGTATTTTATGCGTTATCCATTTAGTTATCTTTCGGAGCCTTGATTAGTATTATACAAGTTACTGAGCACAGCAAAGACAGAATAGACTTCAAACTCTAAATATCTATTTCACCACTTCATATATACGCTCTGTAACTAACTTTTTGTTTCTGTATTAAAGTTCTCAGGCTGCTGAAACACAAAGCTAAAGGTTTATTTTTGCTGGTGAGTGTCTATGACCTTGTAATGTCCCAGAAATTCTTTTTGAAGTCTGAAAAGCATGTTTGAAACATGGTTTCTCAATAGGTGTGTTGAACTTCTGGTTATTTATCTCAGGGTGTCCTTGTGCAAAATGGATAAAGTAACCAGATCACTGGATAACGCTTAGTTTTGGAACTGTTCGGGTCATTTTCACTGCTTAACGGCTGCCACGGGGCATGCCTGGAAGCAGTAACGTTCGCATTCTTAAGTCTAAAACATTTCCTTGCACTGACGTTTGAGAAGATTCTCAGATGTCACAACTGTCACCCTTTGATTGCTTTTACTATTTGCAGAAAGCACCTGAAAGTCTCCTGGTCAGGTTGCTCTGAGGCTGACAATGCTTCCTGAAATCCTTTCTTTTGTGACTTAATTGCATCATTCTTAGAAATGCACTCAGGAGACTGATGTTCAAACTGAGTCTTTCATATTCAAATAAGAGTTTTCAGTAGCTGTATACAGTGGTTATTCTTGCATTTCCTGCTGTTTTGAAGGAATTATCTGTAGACCTTTAGGACTGCAAGCAGCGAAGATTGAAAACCTGAGCTCCTGTTTATCTCCTGGAAGTAAGATCAAACTACTTTCTCCCTTTGTTTCCTTGAGGTTTACCTTGGTGGTGTCCTTATTTTAGGTATGTCTAGGTACTGTACTTTCTCAAGTAAAAGTCATGCAGTTCTCTAGAATATTGTGAAATATAAACAGCAAAAGAAAATCATAAAACCGTAGAATGGTTAGAGCTGGAAAGGGTCTTAGTATCATGTCTTGGGTTATCCTTGCTTACTTAATTGAGAAAAAATGTAAGGAGGCAGTAAAACCAGAGAGGAAAAGAGAAGAAAAGGAAAGGTGAACAATTTCTTTCTCACTGAAGAGCAACAAAAATTTTTACCAGTGAATCAGCAATGACAAAAAGCACAGGTAAACTGTGATTTATATATAGCATTTTCTGAGCTACTATGTGTTGAACCTCAGGAAGATTACAGACAACAGTTTGTACTGGAGGAGAGTTTGGCAAGGCAGTGGGACAACATAGGGACAATCAGTAGCAATCTGGGAAGGCAGTTTTATGGTAGGTACTTTGACAGAATATTCATCCACTACTTCACTATCCATGCTCTGTAGGTACAGAAATAACTGCAGCCTGGAGCAATGACCACAGAGAAGGTCTGATACCCTCACTCAACCTTTGCCAATATACAGCAATTTCTTGCACTTTCAAAGGACAACTGATGTAGCTTTAAGGCTTTACTTAAAATCAATCTAAACTTAGATGTCTTTATAATTAGTTTAACACAAGTCTGTGGGATAAAAAATTGCCACCAAATATACACCCTGTTAATGGAAGATGAGAGAACATCAGGGTTTCACACAAAATTTAGAACTCTTCCTAATAAAACTCAATGGGAAGCCAATTCTAATCATAAAATTTAATTTTAGTCCTGAGATTAAAACCAGGGAGAAGACTCACAATTCATTAATTCCTGCAGGAAAGCAACTCCAGATTTAGGATTTGGAAAAAAAAAAATAAAAAAATAAAGAAAAAAAAGGAAAAATGAAACAAAAGTATCTGGCATTAAATATAAATCATGCGTTTTTATAAAAATGTTACTTTTTAAAAGAAAGGGTTTTGAATGTTTTATTGGGTCAATATTTATATTGTTTCAAATATTCTTACCCTTATAGATTAAAAAACGGATACCTATATACAAGGAATTTTATTTAGTAGCTGTAAAATTATCTGCTGTCTTAATAGTCAAAATTGATGCACATTTGTGAAAGATATATACAGAAAGTCAAATATTACAGGATGAGAAATTGCAAACCACACACCTCACATTTTGAAAGGTTAAATTAAAAACATTCACTTTGCTCAGTTTTGGGGGTCAGAACTTTTGATTCTCACTTGTTTCCTTGTGGCTCTTCTTGTAGTTTGTGGTTCAAGTGAAATATAAATCAGTGTTAGGTTCAGAGATTTTAGTATGTCTGGGAGGTTTGCCCTACTAAAATACAATGACAAATATTATTTGGCAGCTCTGTAGATTTATGTCTAAGGCTTGGGGTGTGGACTTTTTCTTAGATGTATATAAACATAAAAACAAAATGAAATGTCAGAGGTCTCTCTAAGATGAATTATGCATGGTATGCAAGCAATAAAATCCCCTTAAACTGTTTGACAGCAATCACAAAGTTATTTCTTAATTCCATCCCTATTTTCTTATACACAAATATAAAATTCCAAGTACTCTGCGTATTGTTAAAGCCCTCATTAAAACTTTTTTTCCCTGTTCCATCTGCAGGATTTAAAAAAAAAAAAAAAAGAGGAAAAATTATATTGGGAAGCTTAGATCCAAACCTGATTTAAACTTCTAAGGAGGGAGTTGAAATTATGCAGGTCAGTGTGAGACTGAGATTATGGAAAAATCCTTACACACCTCAGAAGTACTTAAAGCCCTTCTTAGTGACCATTAGCGTTTCCTAGTGCTCTTTGTAAGAAAATAATCAAAAGGGCTTTAGTTTCATAAGCCTTAAAGCTTTACAAGGCTTCTTGCCTTCTCTGTGATTTGCCAGTGTGTGCTGGCTTTGCCTGGAAGAGTTTGTGTTCTGATGCTGACTGGATAGATATAATTATTTTTGCAGTAGCTAGCATTGGCTATGTTTTTGTGCTGAAACAGCACTGATAATACAGGGATGCTTCCATTGTTGCTGAGCAGTGCTTACACAGAGCCAAGGCCTTTTCTGCTCCTCACACCACCCCCTCAGCGAGCAGGCTGGGGGTGCACAAGTTGCTGGAACAGAACACAGCCAGGACAGCTGACCCCAGCTGACCCCAGGGATATCCCACACCATGTGGAGTCATGCTCAGCGCATGAAGCTGGTGGAAGAAGGAGGAAGGGGTGGACACTGGGAGTGCTGGTGTTTGTCATCCCAAGTAACCATTATGTGTGATGGAGCCCTGCTGTCCTGGAGATGGCTGAACACCGCCTGACCATGGGAAGTGGTGAATGAATTCCCTTTTTCGCTTTGCTTGCATGCACGTCTTTTACTTTACCTATTAAGTGGTCTTCATCTCAACCCACGAGTTTTCTCACTTTTACTCTTCTGATTCTCCCCCCCAATCCCTCTGACAGGGAGTGAGTGTGTGGCTGTGTGGGCTTAGTTGCCAGATGGGTTAACCCTTTACAGTTTACAGTGGCATGAGTACCTCTTCCCTATAATAAGAAAAGAGAGTAAGCCCATGAAATTAAATAAGGCAATAAATAAATAAGGTAATAAGGGATAATAACACACAAATGCACAAAATTTTGCTTTGGGACAGAGGTCTCATTTGAAGCGATGAGAAATAAACATCCTCTTAAAATGCCTTGGGAAAAGAAGGGAAGGAAAAGGAAGGGAAAACGCACAATAAAACTAATTTAAACTTGTTTAAAAAAAACCCCACATTTACAAGGTTGCAAGATTCTGTAAAATGTATCACAGTAGGGTGAGGCAGACCCCTAGGTCTCACCCCTAGTCTTAGATCTCTGTATGTTTTGTATTGAGAATTGGCTATGAAACCATATTCATCTTAGGAAAAGCACATCCTTTAGAAAAGCCTGACTGCATGTACATTTAGCATTGATTTTGTGAAATCTCTGATAGTTAAAAGAAGTTCCGACAGACAGCTGAGGATGAATCATGAGAGAAAGACTGTAACGTTCTCCTGTCTTTGAAGCCTTTATAGTCTGCAATGGAAATACTTTCAGCCAACACAGACTGATGATTTCTGATTTTAAATACAGCCATCCAGCTGAAAGTGCATTCAGAAAGTTCTTCTTTAAAAAAGACAAAAAAATATGCTCCTGTTTGCTTTGTACTTCCAGTTTTAAAGGTGTGGATATCAAAGGAGAAAAAGCCTACAAACAGAATGGAGGATTGAGGTGCTGCAAACTGTGTTCTATAGGAAGAACCCCAGACCTGGACACAGTCAGGCTTAGTCTTATAGGTGTTCTTGATCTACAATGTTAGTGTAGGATCATGCTGGAAGTCTTTATAGTCTTTGCACTTTATGTCAAGGAAAGAAGGAAGGAAGAAAGGAAGGAAGGAAGGAAGGAAGTGAGGGAGGGAGGGAGGGAAGGAGGAAGGGAGAGAGGAAAGGAGGGAGAAAGGAAGGGAGGGAGGGAGGAAAGGAGGGAGAGAGGAAGGAAGGGAGAGAGGGAGGGAAGAAGGGAGAAAGGAAGGAAGGGAGAGAGGGAGGGAAGAAGGGAGAAAGGAAGGAAGGGAGAGAGGGAGGGAAGAAGGGAGAAAGGAAGGAAGGGAGAGAGGGAGGGAGGAAGAAAGGAAGGGAAGATAGGAGGGAAGGAAGGGAGGGTAATATAAATAATAAAATAATAATAATAGTAGTAATAGACTACATTAATAGAACTTGAAGAGACTTGAGAAAAGAATCAGGAACCTCATACTGAAATAACATAAAAGCTTTTATCTGAAACTGAGAGCAGATCTTAGTACAGGCAGCAACAAAACTATGCCAGTGGAGTCACATAATCTTAATTATACCTCTGTCTTCTTCAAACATTACACATGCTAATCAGTAACTAGAAAAATCAACAGGTAATGCTTTCTGTTAGAATTGCTTCAGTTATGTTCCCAAACTTCCTTAGTATAGCAAATAAAGCATATTACTTTGCAACAGTCCGCTCTTCCCTCCTTTAAGGCTACGTACTTTTAACTTGGAAAGGTAAGTGTTAACATATGATGCCTTAAACTGGACAGCTGAATTCCTAATAAAACAGTACTTCCATATTGCTCAGCACAACGGCTATAATTTGGCTGAAATCACTAAATTGTGAACTGGACATAGAGCTTCCCGTACATCAAGAACACAAACTGTTCAAGATATCATGTTTTTTTTTTTCTTTTTTTACTTTAGTCTTCAATCTCACAAAACTGAATGGCGAAGATCTGGGTGAGACCTTCTAACAGTCTTCCAGTCTTTCAGTCCCTAAAGGGGACCTATAAGAAAGCTGGAGAGGGACTTCTTACAAGGGCATGTAGTGACAGGACAAGGGGGAATGACTTTAAACTGAGAGTAGATTTAGATGGCACATTAGGAAAAAAATCGTTACTATAAGGGTGGTGAGACACTGGAACAGGTTGCTCAGGGAAGCTGTGGCTGCCCCATCCCTGGAAGTGCTCAAGGCCAGGTTGGATGGGGCTTTGACCAACCTGGTCTAGAGGAAGGTGTCCCTGCCCATGGAAGTGGGGATGAAACTAGGTGATCTTTAAAGTCCCCTCCAACCCAGACCGTTCTATGACTCTATGGACAAAACAGCTCAGGATTTTTGTACCCATTTTGGTTTTATTTCTATATTTCTGTGGTCTTTGGAATTCTTCTTCGCAGAAATCAAGCCTATATATAAGTTTCTATATTCCACTTGAACAGTTTTAACAAAATCTCCTTGGAAATCTCATTCTTTCAACAAAATGAGGCAGTTGTAAAATTCTAGGTGATTAGGAGAAATCTCCAGGAATTTGCCAACAAAGTTTAAGTTGACAAGCAGGTATTCTTTACTGTGGTGCCAGAGACATGGGGGATAGCTCCTCCTAGTGTGTCTCATCCAAGCATCAACCAAGCTGTGATTATATTGCCCTTAAACATACATATCCATTAGATTATATACCATGTGGATGCATTCTTAACAAACAAGATACTTCCTCTGAAAAAAGTTGGCCAAACCTGAGCTTCGCCCTATAGAAACTAATAGGGGATCAGAGGGCCTCAGGCAATCCACAAAACTAGGTTCTTGTTATGGAGATTGATTGACTTAACTTAGCAGAAATGTGAACAGCTTGCAAATGTGCTACAGGGCAAACTCCCATTTAATGAAAATATCTCAGAGTCATTGGACCAAATTTTTCTCATACAGTGTTGCTGAAGTTGCACCAGTACCAATGAAGTAAGATTTTGCTTCCTGTTCTGTGTTGTATTTCAAATTAAAATATCAAACACAGGAAAATGGAGAGTGTGGGAGAAGGAAGGAAAGCATATGAAAATAAGTCTCATAGAACAGGAAAGAATTAATGTAGCTTTCTTCTCAAATCAAAATCTGCTGAGTTTATTTATGATATCATTTTCTTCGTATTTACTTCAGCGTAAGAGAATAGAGCTCATTCTGTGTGGAGATATCCTGAGATGTCCTAGAGATAGGATGTTCCAAATTCTTAACCATTGTCTTGTGCAGTAAATTTTGTGAGAAAAGTATTTAACACACAAATTACTCTAACATGATGCTGTCAAACCACTCAAAGGCTACTGCAACTTACTCCGTTTAGCAAGAGTCACTTCCTTTCATTTGTCTGAGTCTTGTAAGCAATGGAGTGAAAATTCACAGCATCTCTATAAAGAGAATTTATGAGTTTGATGCATCTGTGAGACAGCATGTGCGTTCATCTGCAGTATGAACAGCCCTCCATCCTCCAGCAGGAAGAGAACTGGCAGCAAGCTATAGAGAGAATTTCCTCTCATCTGTCTAGTGGACCAGGCCTCCAAGGAAGCAAAGAATCTAGTCTCTCGGCTTGTCTATTCCCTGCTCCAAGAACAACTAATCAGGTTGGTGTTTTCAACGGAGAAGTGGAGTTGGGACCCCAAAGTTGTTATTACTTATCTATTTCAGAGTACATCAAAAAGAGCTATCCTGAAAATGTATTATTTAAACTGAAACAACAAATGTTCAAGTGCTAAGAACCAGCAGATTCTTGTTCCCTGTAGAAGCCAAATGTAAGCTTCTAGCACATTTCTCCTACACAGTGAGAAAAAAGAAATCCTTTGTGGAAGTAGTATCCTCTCACGTAATTAAGAACATGTTTGAAAGAAAGTCATGGCTCCAAAACTCTCTCTCTTGTGCACACATAAGCACATGTGCATCGTCTTCTGTCTTTTCCCAGGCTTCTTGCATTCAGCAGGCATTCTCACATACAGACCTCTTTGACAACACGCTCAGGCTGAGACAGCAGCCAGTGTGCCTTATCTGTGACAACTCCTTGTAGATTGAGTATGAAAACATTGTTTTACTAGTGAGTTGGCCAGTTAGCAAGGCAAAAGTCACTCAGAAGCGCTGCATTAGACATTAGAGATAATTTCAAATGATTCCCAGTTTCAGAACTCATGTTGAAGTAACTAGATACTGCCTTTTCATTGGTTACAGCCATGGGCAGGAAGTGGTTCTAGGTCAACTGCCATAACAAGCTTAATGTTTCAATTTTCACCTATATTTTCTAACTAACTCTTTTGTATCTTCTGTACTAATGCAGTGGCTTAACCTTTTTTGCATATTATCAGGTATGAAGATCTCATAAAAGACTGAATGTCCATTTCATATTAGAAATTTAAATTGGATTACTTTTGACAACTTTGTGGCAGGATATTTGCATATGATGACAGGACAACAGCCTTTGAGCTTTAGATGAAGTCAGATGACTAAAATATCAAAAATACCTTGAATATGGAAATGTGCATATCTGTTGTGGTTTAAGACCATCTGGTAACTCAGAACCAAGCAGCCGTTCACTTCCTCCTTCCCCTTCCTTTCCCCGCTCCCAGAGGGATGGGGAGGAGAATCAAAAGAATGTAGCTCCCACAGGTTGAGATAAGAACAGTTCAGTAACTAAGGTGTAACACAAACCACTACTGCTACCATACATAATAATAATGATAAGGAAAATACAAGAGAAGAGAATAAAACTGCTCACCACCTGCCGACCGATACTCAGCCCACCCTGAACAGTGATCTAGCCCTTCCGGGTAACTGCCGCCAGTTCATATACTGGGCATGATGTGCTGTGGTATGGAATATCTCTTTGGCTAGTTTGGGTCAGGTGTCCTGTGTCTGCTTCCTCCTGGCTTCCCCTCCTCCCTGTCAGAGCATAAGACTCAGAAAGTCCTTGGTCAGAGTAAACGTTACTGAGCAACAACTAAAAACATCAGTATTATCAGCACTGTTTCCAGGATGAAAGCCAAAACCACAGCACTGCACCAGCTACTAAGAAGGAGAGAAATTACTGCTATTGATGAACCCAGGACAATATCTGTGTCAAAAATATCATTTACTTTGTGCCACCGGTGTAAACATTGGAGATGACACAATTTCATGGATTTTTTGTATCTCTGATAATGATCCTAGTTGTAACAGATTCTGAACTAAAACACCTTCAATATTTCTAGGGTACCTTATGTATTTACAATAATTTTGTAAAAAAAATAAAATAAAACAAAACAAAATTAAGAGTCAGGCAGAAAATTTTCTTTTTTTTATTCCTATGTATTGCTTTAGAATAAACAGTATGTAACAAACACAAGATCATAGGACATCATAAAGTTATATGATCATTTTTGAAACTAATTGCTTCTATAAAATTGAAGTTTTGAGTTTTTAACTTATGAGAATTGTATGGTTTAGATAAATCAAGATAAATTTTAAATATTCTAAATTGATTGAAATTGCATTAATTTTATTGTCAATGGTAATTATAAAATGAAACACACAAGATCTTCTAGTTTGTAGTCAAGTTAGTGAACATTTTTGTTAAGAATATATCAGGGAAAGGTCAATTTTTACACATGAATAACTTGATTTTATATTTTAGATTCATATGCTTTAGTCCCTGCAGCAAAACTTTCAACTGAGCAGAAAATATTTTTCCAATGAGCCATTTACTAAAACAATCACATAAATGTGGTCCTAACACCGCATGCACTACCACTGTGACAATTTGCCATGACTTAACTTTCAAATCTGAAACTGCTGACATGATGACAAAAATGAAAAATAATGAGAGCAAATACATTACAGTAAAGGTTAGCATTCTTTTTGTAATTGTCACAGAATTGTGTCAAATGGACATATAGCCCCTGTCATGGATAATTATCTCCTATATTTGTTCAATTCCAGTTTCATGCTGTGTATAATAATTTACAGCTCCTAGAGAACGTGTCACCTCCTCAAAACAGTGCATTTCCTATCCTAGATAATTCTTCATGTTGTTGCTTAAAGTCTTAATTCTCAATATTTTGTTTTGCACATTAGTTATTTTTTCTATTTTTTTCCCTATATACTTACTGTGCATTTCTAAGCAAAACAGCCATTAGTAATTTCACAGTTTTAGCAGTTTCTCATCTTGTTTGAAAATGAAGAAATAAGGAATTTTATAATAGCTTATTATTTATTATAACTTAGTATAAATATTACTTAGCATTCAGTAATTCTTTTTCAGTCATTAAAAGCAACTATTGACTCAGACACTTTCCCACCTTAAAGAGAATTAAAGAATGAATAAAGTTTGCCCGGGAAGCAGGCATTCTTACTGTTGTGAGGTATAGTTGGTCCTTTTTAAAGGATTTAATAGAACTGCAAATATGTCAATAGAAGATCTAAAGACATTACATGCTTTACAAACTATTAAAGAGTAACCATTTATCTCCTATTAGCTCCTATTCTAAATAGACTTGAAAGCTGCACTGAAAACAAGTTTTTTGGTAGGTATAAATCTTTATGAAAGACTGTACTTCCCAAAAAAATTTACATGATAGTTTTCTCCATTTTCCAAGCCATAACTGATTTTTTTTTTTAATTGAAAGGTAAACTGAAAATCCATAAAAACTACTTTATGTAGGAAACTATATTATGAAAACAAAACAAAACAAAAAACTCACACACATACAAACAAAATTCTAGCAAAAAAAACCCTGCACCAAAACCCTTTTGAAAACACATTTGAAAAGTGACTTTTGCATGCACTCAATCCATCTAAAAAAATAGGAACTTAAAACATGGAAAATTCACTCCTCCTAAGAATGTGAACACGTATTTCACTACACTATGATGACCTTGGATTTTAGAATTTCTAAAATTGTCCATTTATTTGATAATTTCCATAGGGTGGGAAAAAAGAAGTTATTTTCTGATAAACTGATATACATACATAGGCTACCTTTGATGGAAAGGAACATAACTATTACTGACTTAATAAACAGCATGCATGTGAAAATTTGAACTGAATTAAATGTTCTAAAATTTTACTTTCTGGATTAATAGTTTTTTATAATTCCCATCTCATAAACTCATATCATTCAAAATTATGATTAACATATTCTTCTTTTATGCAGCTTATTAACTATTAGATACACAAGAACCTTGTTTTGTTATGCACAAAACTAGAAAGAAATAAACTAAACTTTTGAAGAAATAAATCTTACTGTGATATTCACCTTTTTGCAGTTTATGACAATACAGTGATGAATTGTCTTGCAGTAACACTCACTGAAGTCATGAAAGGTTAATAACTCATTTAAACATTCATTACATGTCCCTATCAAAGTCATCTTAATTTCACAAAGACATCTAAGTTTCTCTTTAGGGAAACACTCTCTCAGGATTCAAGTGTGATTCTTTATTAACAAAATGGTAAGTGCAAAGTTACATGTCAAAACCCTGACTGATGATGCTGCAAATTGGTTCTTCCACCAAAGCAGAAGACTTTAAATTACTGCTTTTTAAAGGTGTGCTCCCTCAAAGGCAATTAATGTGTCAGTTGTCAGTCAGGATTATTTAATTTCCCAGTGAGGGCTAAGAAAATGGGTATAGCGGATTGATGAACAGAACATGGTGTTGCCCACAAAAGAATTCTAATAATACTGCTGGTTTTCTACCTTTACGGGGCCTAAAATACAAGAATTGAAAGTTCAGTATGTCTTCAGTATTTGAAAAGTTCTTAAAAAAACCCCAATCAAATTCAAAGAAACTTAAACAGACAAAAAGAACAAGAACTCCCCAAACCAGGGCTTTCATAGGAACATATCTTTCCTAGGTATTGGTAACTCTTCTCAATAAGCATAATAAAATTGCTGTTTGCAGTATATCTGTTTTGTTATTTAACTTTTTGGCAAGGAATGTGCCAGCCAACCCTGTTTCAGAATGAACAACAGTTCACCTAAAAGCTGTAGGTAACCAGGTTTTGAATATTCTTTATAACTGTGATTCAAGACAGTGATTGGTGCCCTATGTCTTATGAATGTCCAAATGTCCTGAAATCAGGACACTGTATCTACATTATTAGTTTTTCCTGTTCATATCTGAAGTGTATTTCAGCAGTAAAATTGCAAGTTGAATCCACTTAAATGCTATTCAGCTCACATTGTGCGGCATTCTCAGAGAATCAGCTGGGTTCCTTATGGATGAAATTAAATGGGAAAATGAAAGCCAGGATGTCTAATGCACTCTACCTTATCAGTGGTTCAGCCCACAAGACCACACTAAGGCCAGCCTGAAGTATTCTCTCAGAAATTATAAAAATATGGGCATCAGGCTCTCAGCACCAGTGTACAAATCCATTTTGACTGAACCACATAATTTGCTTATGTACACATAGCTCAGATCTCTCCTGCTGGAGCTGTTCCACTTGTCATCTTATAGACATTTTTCCAAAATAGAAATATTTCTGCACACATGCAAGGAACACTGTAATTGAAGTAAATCCAGAGAAGTTGAGAAACAGGCTATACAGAAGAACTTTGGTGTGGAAGCAGTCATCCCAGTTAGGTTTTCCTGCTTACAAGTCCCGATGTCTTAAAAAATGAAACAGCATAAAAACATAACCGTGCCTTTCAATAGGATAAATGTTTGTTGTGTACACAGATGGGATTTTATAAACCCAGAGGGACAACATACAGATAAGCTCATGTGTAAGTTTTCTAGAAAAATGAGGCCATATGCAGCAGCATTCCATTCTCCAAATAAACATGATCATCAAAATTGCTGTCCTGACATATGTCAGATTAGAATTTGCAGCATGTGATATTACTTACATCTATTGTTTTTCATTTTATTGATTCACAATTCAATTTTTCAGCATTCCAGTAACAAAATGTGGTATTTCTATAAAGACAACAGAACATACTTAAGTAATTTAATTTTAACATCTTAAAACATGTTGTTTGAGAAATTATTATCAGAAGAACATAGTGCTCCCTTGAAACAGGCTGTTGTATAATGGAAGTGTAAAAAATAAGGTCTTTTATGTATTCTGATCAACCAGATATTTTATATCATAACAGACAACAAAACATCCTACACATGGTTTTCTTGTACGATGAATCTCTACCTAGGCAATGACATGAAATGACGAAATACATATGATATTGTAATATATTTAATAAATGTATAAAACTTAAAGAACACAAAGGACTGGAAACTGAAAAATAGGTAAGACAACATAAGTTCCATTTTTTACACTCGAGCACTTGTATTCTCTTTTACCAACAAGGAAAAGCAACCAACATTTAATTTTCTACTTTTTCCCTTTAAAGACCTCTAGGAAAAATAAGGTACTTGAAATGTAATGTAAATAACATATTTTTGTAATTTTTACAGGTCATATTGCCATGAAGAAAGAATGTACTATCGTTCAAAATCTTGTCCAAAAGGCATGTAGACATTAACATGCTGCTTTTACAATCTATGCCACAAGAGTCTTTTACTTGTTCAAAGCCAGATTACCACAAGGATGCATAAATACGGACCAGGTGGCCAGGAGTGTGTAAAATGCTGTTGAAACATCTATCCATTAAAGACAGGATAACGGAATGAAGGACCTTGACATGATTCTGAAGTGGGCTGATGCCAGCCTTATGGAGTTTAACCATGCCAACTGCAAGGTCCTCCACCTGGGTCAGAGCAATGCCAAGCACAGCTACAGGTTGGGCAGAGAAGAGATTCAGAACAGCCCTATGGAGAAGGACTTGGGGATGCTGGTCCATGAGTAAATGAACATGAGCTGGCTTCAGTGTGCGCTTGCAGCCCAGAAAATCAACCGTATCCTGGGCTACATCAAAAGGAGCGTGACCAGCAGGTCAAAGGAGGTGATCCTGACCCTCTACTCTGCTCTCCTGAGACCTCACTTGGAGTACTGTGTGCAGTCCTGGTGTCCTCAACATAAAAAGGACATGGAACTGTTGGAACAAGTCCAGAGGAGGGCCACGAGGATGATCAGGGGACTGGAGAACTTCCTGTATGAAGATAGGCTGTGAAAGTTGGGGCTGTTCAGCCTGGAGAAGAGAAGGCTGCGTGGAGACCTCATAGCAGCCTTCCAGTATCTGAAGGGGCCTGTTAGGATATTGGGGAGGGACTCTTCATTAGGGACTGTAGTGACAGGACAAGGGGTAACGGGTTGAAACTTAAACAGGTGAGTTTTAGATTGGATATGAGGAAATTCTTTCCTGTTAGGGTGGTGAGGCACTGGAATGGGTTCCCCAAGGAGGTTGCAAATGCTCCATCCCTGGTGGTGTTCCAGGCCAGGTTGGACAGAGCCTTGGGTGATATGGTTTAGTGTGAGGTGTCCCTGCCCATAGCAGGAGGGTTGGAACTGGATGATCTTAAGGTCCTTTCCAACCCTAACCATTCTATGATTCTACGATTCATGTTTCAGTAATGCCAAGAGATTTTTGTTTTCTGAAAACTTCTCTTATTTCCAAATTTGATTTAAAGGTCACTTTTTAACATTAAAGAAATATACTAAATTAAATTTAATTGGATTTCCTTATATCTTATTAATATTTATATTCAAAAGGTCTATTATTAGGTGTATGTAAGTACACTTTGACAATCTTTGTATTTCTTTGCTAGAACACAACACATGGTTGAAAAGGGGTGAAAGCCACTCTCAATACACTTGTCCATGTGTATTAAAATATTCAATAACATTTTCCTTACTGGAAGGCTTGTCTGAGGAAGTATTCTGAATCATCTCTATTGTGGCATCTGACTCACTTTAAAATTCATTTACATCTGAGTCACCTTATTCTTTTTTTGCAACTTGACAGAATAGTTTAAGCTATTGTTCCAAACCACGCTGTTAATTCCTCAGCATGTGAAAAGTTCCTGGCCCAATAACAAGGTTTTCCTTCATTCATTTTCTCCAATATTAAAAGTGGTCATGTTTTCACTGCACTGATCTCCACACATGTACTCAGTTTCTCATAAGAACTCATCCAGATTTAAAGCTGTTAAGAAAAAAAAAATTAAAATATAAAAATCCCTGACTTCTGCACTTGCTACACTTATTTCCTGTGTGTGGCCTTTGTGTTGTTCCCTTTCTGAAACGCAAAGTTTATTTAATGAATCAACAAGAGGAGAAAAATATCTTTGCATAAAGATGGAGCTGAAGCAGACAGCAATTGCACTCTGAAATCACACGGATGGAAGGATCCTTCCTCTGTTTCATGATTATGTAGAAGTTTTGGATATCTTTAGAACAGAAATCATCACCAGCCAGCCAAACAGTTTTGGAAAAGAAAATAAGTTTTCTCTGAAGAGGGTTATACAGCAAACTTGGGCTACGGTGATATTCTGCCAGATACTGATTCTCCAGAGTGACATGAATGCTGACGGTTTTCATCCAATTCCAGGGAAGAAACTTGAAGGCTTGATACAGCTTTTCTATTGAATAGCATTCCTGCAATTTAGTTCAATTTATTCTGAAGATGGTGTTGTTCATGGCCAAACTGTTCCTTGTCTTCAAATACAAATTCAACTGGAAAGTTGGCAGGAAGAATAGAAGGAAAAACCAGGCAGTAGTGTTTTTGTTTTGTTTGTTTTTTTTTTTTTTTAAGTGGATTTCAAAAGTGGTTTTCATACATCTTTATAACCTACCTCTCATAAATACAGTTCTTAATACATGTAGTTTTCCTTCAGAAAAAAAAATTGGAATTTCACCCATTCCAGCAGCAAGTGAATCACTGAGGTTTGCACACAGCTCAGGAGCCAGAATATAAACATCTCCTGTGATCTTGTTTCTAGACCATCTCTGAGTCCTGTTTCTGCATGCTGGGACAAAGAATGTTGTCAGATCTTAAGAACTGTTTCCTACCATTGAAGCTCAAACAAATATAACCTCCACGGTAACCTTTCATCCAATGTGACATCTCTGAATTTGTATCTGTCCTCCCCTTCAGGACTAAAATTATCTTGTATTATTTCTTGAACTGATAGAGCAACCATACTTGGAAAAGTAAATTGGGTATATATAGAGCACCAAGTCAATTTTCTTCTATCACTGTAAATGCTTTGTGCATTTCCATATTCTTTTAAAATGTAGAATCCTACAGAAGCCAGGAAGCTACTTGTCACTAGATTCAATGGGAGAAGAAACAGCAGGAGACAAGGCAAAGCGAGGAAAACAGAAATGATCTTGTCACTGTTCAGACACAAATATTAAATTAAATCTGTGAACATTCCAAAGGGAAGCTACTGCTGCGAAATCACAGACTACACAGATTAAAATGCATTTGTTTAAATTTCCTAACATCCCTGGCACTTTTTAAAGAGGAGCTTTATCTTGTTATAAAAACGCAAAAAAGCAACTGGAAAACCTTTGAGGATTTAATAATGAAACACACTTTTCCCCCCAATGATTTGTTTCACATGTAACAAAAACTACTATAATGTAAAATGTATATTTGGATTAGTTACAAAATGCAAATAGGAATGACAGAAAGGCCAAAAATCTGCAAACACAAACCTCTCCAGTTCCTTTAATGGGGAGATTTCTCTGTAGGCCAAAGATGAAGGAAATAATGAATTTGGAAACAAGCTTGAACCTTTCCATTAGTGTCAGCAACATCAAAGAAGGGAAATATTTATAAGAAAATACACAATTTGTTTCCCTTGTCTTCGCCTGACTGGGAAGTGATAGGTCCTTACATTCTCAAAAGGAATCACATAAACTTTATAAGAGCTACTGGCCTTAGTCTGATTACTGCCTTTCATCTAAATGTTTATTGCTTAATTCTATGCCTTTACTTAGCCAGCGAGATTCTTGTAAGACTAAACCTAGCAGTGACCTTAAATTTAAGGAAATGTTAACAGCTCTGAAATCATACTCCAGATTCCCAAGAAACTAGAAGAGCAATGGTCAGAAGAGACATGTAATTTTAGTAGTATAGACGTAAAACATTATAGTTGTAGAGCAGAAGAGAATGTGAGAGGAAGTGTGCCATGAGGTAGTAAGCCATGAACATAATGCAAAGAGGTGAGTTGAGTGGCTGACAGCCTCATAAAGTGTTCAAATCACTGGACTTAGGTATTTTGAAGTGAGGCTTTCTTAATTACTCTTGCAAAACAGATCCACTAATAAAATAAGTAATGATCCTTTTTAATAGTACTTAACCAGACCACTGGACTATATTTTAAATTTTCACCAGCTGGAATAGACCCATTATAAACTTGTGCCTGAATTTCATATATGCCATCTAAACCAGGCTTCTTCTTCCCTTGAGTGCTGTATAAAAAAATCCAAAACCCAAAACCAACCAAACAAAAAAAAAACAAAAACAAAACACAAAATCAACAAAAGGCAACCAACAAACCAACAATAAAACCATACCAAAAAAAAAAAACACCAACCAAACAACACAACAAAACCCACAACAGAAAAACCTGTTCTTTTTACAATGCTCAATGCTAGCATTCATAAACCAGGATCCTGAGTGGAGAAAAGCATCTGTAGTTCTGTAGTGAAAGATTAGTTTGATTCTTGCATTCTGCAGCCAGGAAAGCCACAGAACCTTAGCCCTTGTTCTTGCATTTAATTCAGCTTTACCAGCTTCCCACTCAACAGATCACTGAGAATCCCATTCTGAAGAGCTTCCTCTCCTCATGCACAGTACAGTGAGCTTACGTTCTTAATTTTGTCCTGAGGGTTCAACTAAGCAATGAATCACCTCACTAAATTTTTGCGTATATCACAAACGTGATAGTATTTCAGTGATGCCAGCAACATCACACTTGTCTCAGGTTCAACATCTCCCAAACTACCATCCATGTTACTTGTGTGCATTAGCTTTGGAAACCAGTATGCCATATCCATTTATGACTCAAGCAGATTGAACAGAGCACAAAAGTACTTTACATATATTAACTCGGCAACTCTACAACAAAATTCACATGCAACTTAACAGGAGACATGTATCAGCATAACGTTTCAAGAGAAAGCTGGTGGAGGCATTAAATCTGAAAGCAGGAATGATGGTTTGAGGACAGGAGTCTAAAGAAGAAAGTATTTAAGGAGGATAAAGTGCACTCAGCAAATGAAAAGCAGTTCAAGTGAGGCTGAAGAGAGAATGTGTTACAGAGATTGTCAGTTAAAAGGCAGAGTGAATCAAAGTAGCCAACAAGGAAGATGGGCTATTAAAGATATGCATACATGCATATATACCAATAGGTTTCTAAATATAGCTAACAAAATATAGGCAGGTATTGTATCTTCAAAAATACCCATATGCTGCATTTGTTCTACATCTAGCACTGGCTTTCATGAGAAGTGGTCACTTTTACTCCTCCCAGACATGGCACAGTTTCCTTTAAAAGCCTCATGTCCTGAATTTCCAGCTTCTTCAAGGCTCATTCATAATCCACTTACAGGATGTTCCCATCTTTGTTCTGTCATCCCTGGTACAGACATTCTATAAAGTTGCAAGGACAGAAGGTGAAGGAGGTCTTGACAGGAGTGTCAGAGATATGCAGGAAGCTACTGCAGTCACAGGGTCAGGTTGGTTGTAAATAAATATATTTATAGTGCTCCTGGCTGTATTTTGAGTCCAGGTAGCTTAGTTGAAGAGGTGTGAGGAAAGAAAGTTCCTGGGAGCCCTCCCTTCATATACTCACTCTATGACTGACTGGGGCAGGAGTTTTTATGAAGAGCCATGGTATAATGACAAAACAATGAAGAATATATGATTCTGTGATTCTGATCAAGAGGACTATGTGGATGAAGAGCTCTACAGACAGATAGGAACAGCCTCACTCTCGCAGGCCCTTGTCCTCATGTGGGACTTCAACCACTCTGATATCTGTTGGAGGGACAGTGTAGCCCGGCACAAGCAACCCAGAAAGTCCCTCAATTGTGTGGAAGACAATTTCCTTCTGCAAGTAATAGAGGAGCCAACAAGGAGAGGTGCCATGCTTGACCTCCTGCTCACCAACAGGGAAGGGCTGGTTGGAAATGTGATGCGCCAGGGCAGCCTTGGTTGTAGCGATCATGAGATGGTCAAATTTGAGATCCTCAGGACAGTGAGAAGAGCGTGCAGCAAGCTCACTGCCCTAGACTTCAAGAGAGCAGACTTTGGCCTCTTCAGGAACCGGCTTAGTAAGGTTCCATGGGATATAGCCCTAGAGGGCAGGGGGGCCCAAGACTGTTAGCTGATGCTCGAGGATCACCTGCTACAAGCTCAGGAGTGTTGCATCCCAACTAGAAGGAAGTGCAGCAGGAGGGCCAGGAGACCTCCTTGGATGGATAAGGAGCTGCTGAGTAAACTTTGAGGGAAAAAAGAGGCTTATAAAAGGTGGAAGCAAGCACAGGTGGCCTGGGAAGAATACAGGGATGTTGTCCAGGAAGCTAGGGACCAGGTTAGGAAAGCTAAGGCCCAGTTAGAATTGAACTTGGCTAGGGATGCAAAAGATAACAGGAGGGGATTCTATAGGTATGTTGCTATTAAAAGACAGACTAGGGCCCTCTCAGGAAGCTGTCAGGAAACTGGCTACACAGGATTTGGAGAAGGCTGAGGTTCTGAATGACTTCTTTACCTCAGTCTTCACTGGCAAAGGCTCTGACTACACCACCCAAGTCTGGGAAGGCAGATGCAGGGACTGTGAGAATGATGACCCTATGCCCACTGTAGGAGAGGATCTGGTTCAAGACCATCTTAAGAACCTGAATGTACACAAGTCTATGGGACCTAATGAGATCCATCTGTGGGTGCTGAAGGAGCTGGCAAATGAAGTTGCTAAGCCACTGTCCATCATATTTGAAAAATGATGGCAGTCAGGTGAAGATGATCTTAAGGTCCTTTCCAACCCTAACTATTCTATGATCCTAACTATTCTATATCCAGGTATTCACAGGAAGAAGCCTAAATTATTGCAGAGAATACGAAAGGAAAAAACACTCTAAAAATATATAACTCCTGTCGAACTGTTTCTTTGCAAACAAAAAATCCCCGGTCTATTAGAGACTGTATTTAGTACTAAATCCAGCGCTCTTCAGGTACTGCATTTTCCCGCAGATGGACTACTACATGAATATTTATATTCGGAGCTTATAACTGATTTAAACATTGATCATGATGAATACCAGAGAAAAGCAATCTAATTTCCTTTTTCTGTGCCTTCTAAAATACAGTAGTAACAGAAATATTTTCTAAAATGTGATTAAATTTAGCAGTATCTGTCAAAAAAAGTACTCTTTATCGGATACAATATTAGACATATAGTTCTGTAGTATATGTGAATGTGCTGCATTTTTATTTGGGAATCTCCTACTTTAAAATTCAGTTTTTCAATATTTTGAAAATTATAAAAGCCAAAATGCCTTCGTTGACCCAGACTTATCTGTTTCAGAATTTTTTCTAATATATGTACTTTAACAATTTGCTTGTCATTTTGCCTGAGGATCAGCTCAGTTCAGATTTTAATGCCTTTTCATTTTAATTAGCTGAAACGCCTACATAAAATTTGAATGGTATCTACTTGCAATAATTTAAATTATGGTACGATACATTCCCAGTTCAGCTGATATTAAGTTCAGTTGCATGTTGTCATGGTTTAAGCCCAGCACACTTGTACACCTATACAAACAATTTAGACAACTGACTGCCTGCAACAGTTTACAAATCAGTAGATTTAAAAGTATATCTAAATTTATGTGGTATAAAAAATGTCACTATTATCATACTCTGGTTTTACAGACAAGATTTTCTGGGCTTTTTGCTATTGCAGTTGTTAATATAGTCCCCCAAATTCTACCCCCGTTTCACATGTTGAATATTAATGAAATTGGAACAGTGTGGACAAATTAAACTTTTTTCTCTTTGTATGGTTACTTATTTTCTCAGCCTAAATAAAGACATTAGCTGACACCAATTGTGCAAACTTTCCGTATATCATTTATACAAAACTACACAGAAGTTCCCCAACATAATTTTAGTAAACTACAGACAAGATTATCCCAAAATGGTACACAAGGGATGCATAACACATGGAAGAAAACGTATCATTTATGTCAGAGAAATTATCTCAAAGCAGCAACCAGGATACTATAAAACAAAGCTGAAATTTGTTTTTTGTAGTTGTTAAAATAGATATGTATCTTAAAATATTTAAACAGATCAAATGAAAATCCTGGGTAATAGAAAATGAGGCACATCATAACAAGTTCAAAGAATGGATTAGACATCCGTTCAAATGATTCATTCATATTTGGTTTTTATAAATGTAAAATAAGACCAGTAGAACACGAATGCAAAGCAGATTTTATTTAGACTGACTTGTTGGCTCATACGAAGTACAAAAATAGTATAGGTTAGAATGATTATTGCATGTATGACAGAAATTTGACAGAAATTTGGGGTTTCTGTCCTTGAATAAACATGCACATTTTTTTATACTCACTTTCTTTATGTTAGATCAGTAAACTACCATTTAAAACTAAATCAGCATGATACAGACACTATGAGTCTACTTATGCTTTCACATTTGAAAAGCCAATGCTTGTATGAACAAAATCAAAACCTATAGTAAGACCACACGCATACATACACACTATTGCTGTCTTTCTTCATGAAAGTAATAAATTTCTTCCTTTAAAATATTTCAACAGAGAATATACTAAATCTGTTATTTCAGAAAGATAACTTTCTGATACTAATTCCCAAATCCACATTGTATTCAACACGGTTAGCAGCAGTCATTTAACTCCTGCTGCCTGGTGACTGAGCTTATTAATAATAGCAATAATAATATGCAATACAAACTCTAGGAATAGGACAATAGAACAATATTCCTTGTCAAAAATAGAGTGGGGCAAAGCGGAATGAAAACACTACTAACTTTGAACAAGTATTATTCTACAGATTCAGGATAAAAGCATGAAATGACAAAATTTTGAGAACAGATGTTATGCCAAGTGTACTGGACATAAAAAAAGTCATAGATTAGCAAAGATAAATATCTAATGCATGTTACAGAGAGCTAATATTTGGGTGTAAAAGAGAAAGATGCATATTTTTCAGAATACATATACATGTATTTTCAGAATACATATACATATACAATCAACTTTAAAATCTTTCCTAGCATAACATTTTCATGAATTCCACAGAAAATTTTATATTCAATAAGACTTTAGATTTAGGCTCTTTTACATCCACATCTACATTTCACAGACTGTGAAAGAAGCAAAAAAAAATCAAGCAAAATTATATATCTGATCCTGAAATAAAATCAGACAAAGGATTTAAAGAGGCTTTTCGTCTTTAGCAAATACCTCAACAAGAAAGGCAATTATAATTTCACTGGTAATTCTAACAATTCAGGTCTGGATAGATCTTACCAACAACAGCACCAATTTCCATTACATAAAATCAGTAATAGCATTATGAAGCTAGTAGGATAGCTGAACTTGGTTCATTTTCTAATAAGGGTAGATAATGGTTTTCCTACTGAAATTCAGTTTAGACTTAGTATTCATTCCCCAAATTTTGATGAAGGCAGTAAGAGACCTGGAATGAGATGAAGGACAGGACTGTGCTTCAGCAGTAACTGTGCTTTTCCTCAATTCTATTTGAAATATAACCTCTTTGTTATATTCCTTTAATAATATTAAAGGACTCAGATCAACACTACTTCTGTCTTCCATTATGCTACAATAAATGCATAACTGGACACCTGAACTCTAGATTGAGCAGTGAATGCAGAACATGGAAAAATTAGGACAGCATTAAGACACTTCTAAACTATAATTAGGGCCTGCAAACATGACAGGATTTGAAAACCAAAAAAAAAACAACCCCTCCAAACAACACTGGTGGAAGGAATCCTTTAAGAAACAAAGAAACATTTTAAAAATAGAATTTAGGGACATTTGAAATAAAATTTGACAAGCAGCTTTAACTGAAAAGAAAAATTTGGAAGCTATAAAATTAGAGTTTGAAATTGTCTAATGAAATACTACATTTAATAAATACTGAGACATTACATTTTCCAAATGTGTCATTTGGATTTTCTTGCAGAATAAAATTCTACTGCTGTAATTGTTATAACTACCAAAAAAAAAAAAAAAAAAAAAAGAAAGAAAAAGAACAAACAAAAAAGCAAACAAGCAAAAAAGAAGGTTCAGAAAGGAAATTCCAAAATGACATTAAATATTTCTGGAGAGTATGTCAGCTGAAATAAATTTTGAATGATCACATTATTTCTTTTTCCATTACTAAATATTCACTTGTTTCTGTATCTGTTTACTGAAAATTATATTGTACTCTGTGTTAAGCTGGCCACTAACAATTTGTTCCTCCAGCTCTATTATAAATTAATTCAAAAAAGGTAGAATATTAAGGAATAAATAAGGTTATTCTGAGAATGAATAAAAAGCTAGTTGAAAAATAATACTGTTTTAAAATTTTCATTATTATAATGAACATACCCATTCTTTGTTGATGCCTTAATCAGCTAAATTAAACTAGGTGAAAGTTATGTTACTTAGATTTAGCTGAAAGTGCATGAACAAAAAGTTATAGTCCTGAGAATCCTCTCAACACACCAGAGGCTCTTTAATACATAGTAAGCAACAAACAGTAGGAACAAAGAGGCTAGTGGCCTTGTCTTCCAGATGTTTCTTTTATTGCTGGGACCTGCTGCAGATCAGAACTCCATCTGATGCTCACCATGTCCCCAAAACAACCTGAATAAAGTTTACGGAAATATCTGCAGTTTTCAAGAAACTGTGATTCTCGATAAAGTAATTCCAACTACATTTTCAAATTCTCTGCCTCAAAAAGTACTTCCTAAAATTACAGAGTTATGAAAAAGTACCACTTACCAATTTGGTTCAAAGCAAAGAAGAGCTGACACAATATGATGTGAATTTTAACACTGTAAAAACATAGAATGGTTAGAGTTGGAAGAGACCTTAAAGATCATCTAATTCCAGCTCCTCTGCCATGGGACACATTCCACTAGACTAGGTTGCTCAAAGCCCTGTCCAACCCGGCCTTGAACACTTCCAGGGATAGGGTAGTCACAACTTCTCTGGGCAGCCTGATCAATACCTCACCACCCTCATATTGAAGAGCATCTTCCTAATGTCTGCTATAGATGTTTGTTATAAGGTCTCCCCTGAGCCTTTTCTTCTCCAAGCTGAATAACCCCAGCTCTCTCAGTCTGTCTTCTTAGGAGAGGTGCTCCAGCCCCCAGTCATCTACAAAGATGGCCCTCCTCTGGACTTGCTCAAGCAGGTCTGCATCTTTCTTGTATTGGGGGCCCCAGAGCTGAACACAGTACTCAAAGTGGGGTTTCATGAGAGCATAATAGAGGGGGAGGGATAATCACCTCTCTTGACCTACTTGTCACGCTTCTTCTGATGCAGCCCAGGATACAATCTACATTCCTAAATTAGTAGTTCGATTATCATGCCTTTATTTATTGGTTAACTTTTGACTTTTTTTTTATTTCTTCATGAAAAATAAGACAAATTCAAAATGTAATATCATAGAAAGGTACTGTATTCAGCAGTGCCAAAACCAGCATGAAATTCATGCTGACCCATAAGTAGTCTTATTTAAGTTTACTTGGTAACAACGCTTATTTCAAATTTTGAGGCATACAGGCAAAAGTTCCAGAGAGGCTTTTATGAAAATGAAAAGTACTGCCCCACAGAATTTAATTTCTATAATTTTTCCAGGTAGATTTTTAACTATAGAATGGGGTGAAAGAGACCCACAGAGTGCTGTTGACCTGGGAAAAAGCTCTGTTCTTGTGTCAAAGGGTTTATTTCCAAGTGGTAAGATTTTTCTCAAAGGTCCTAAGCACTCTTGTCTCTAAACGTACTCAGTGCCAGAACCTTTCATAAAGGTTTCTCATGTGAGGTGTTTGCTTTAAGAGCTGTCATAAAGACCATGGAAGAAATAACACAGTAAGCAGTAGCAGAGCTAGAGGACTCCCTTGAGACCCGCCTTTTAATGCTTATCTTTTTTAAAAGCTGATCAGTAATATAATTGAACAGGGATTTTCTCCATGGTAACAGAGGTTAACAACCTCAAGTTGTGCTGGAGGAGGTTTAGATTGGATATTAGGAAAAATTTCTTCAGACAGAAGGTGGTCAGGCATTGGAACAGACTGCCCAGGGAAATGGTAAAGTCACTGTTCCTGGAAGCATCCATAACTCATGTAGATGAGGCCTTCAGTGACACGGTTTAGTGGTGGTCTTGGCAGTCCTTGGGTAATGGTTGGAACTGACAATCTTAGTCTTTTCCAACCTAGTTGGTTCTATGATTCTAAGTGTGGGTATGCGCACATTTATGAATTACCACTGCTAACACGCCCAGTGTTACCCATAAAACACATACAACTGTAGGCAAGCCACATTAACAGACTGAGTCTAATTCCACACTCCTATAATTTGCACTCCTGATTCTCACTTTTTCTGGAACAGAACCTGGATATCGTAGCTATGATCGTACAATACCATGACTGGTATGTCCAGAGTTTTATACTGTAGTCCTCAATTTAAAGACAAGGAGCTACGTCCATTAGAAACATTGCACTACATAAACATTAATGTTTAATTCATAGCAGAATTCAGACCTCTCTAACTGCCATTGCTCATTCAAATACTCGTTCAGCTGCCTCCTCCCATGTCACATTGCAAGTACAGACTTCAATCAGGGCACAAAATTCATGTGTATATGCATACACTATAATTCCACCCCCTAATTTCCCAGTTGCCAACTATTCAAGGTACAGAAGTTAAAAAATTGAGGTAAATACTCAAGTTAACTCAGAAGTTAAACTCTTGAGTTAAAAAGAGTTTCTTTGTATTTAGTACTGCAGATTTTCTTCCCAGGAACGTCCCCAAATGGAGTAAATAAAAAAGCAAAATTGGAGTAATTGGTTAATTGCCCCTTTGGCTACAGAAACATAGTAGTCACTGTAAAGAGTAGCAGTGTAATGTGTGGGGTTTGTTCATCAAAAGGTTTAAAGGGAAATATTGCTTGCTACACTCTAAGAAACTCTCTGTAACTGGAAACATATTCCTTTTTTGTAACTATTGTACTTCATGAGTTATAAAGGGAAGTCAGTTGTATTATTACACAAGATTATGAGAAAGAAAAGGGGCGGGAAAAAAGACGCTGAGGCACGGCCCCTTTAAGAGCGGCCGCGGACTTCCCCCGATGTTGCCGCTTTAAGGGGGGGGGGGGGTTATGTAGCTTGAAGTTGTACCTTGTTATATGTACCATATAAGGGAGGGAGGTTGTGATAAGGCTGGCAATGGGCGTTTCTCGAAATCTCTGGAAACTTCTCGAAACTTCCCGACGATGAGACACCCCCCCCCCCCCCCCCCCAAGCACCAAAGGGAAGCAATGGAAAAGAGACACGTCAGCATCGGAGCGAAAAGAAGCAGCGGGATTGGCTGAAGCCTTGAACCGAGAACTATAAAGGACAGCCTCCCAGTGATCCGGTGTGCACGTCTTGGGCCGAGTGGGGGTTCTCAGGTGCAAGTAGTGCTGTTTTTTTTTTTTTTATCTGCTTTTTTAATCTTGCTCAATTTAATGAATTCATAAATTTATGTTTTAAAATAAGTTGTCTCACTCGTTGATAACAGCAGCACTATCTTTTCTGTTCGCTAATTTCAACACAAAGGGACTTCAAAGAGTCAAGCTGGAAATATATTAAAAATGAGATAGATGAAGATAAAAAACTTCACCTGACAGGCAAGCAAGCTGCCATTTACAAAAGATCCTCAGGGTCTTTTATTTCACAGATTTCATTAAAATGCACACAAAATTATCTTTCCCACCTAGGAATTTGAATTTCACTGAAGCATAGAAAACTCCGTAATATCTTCAATGAATAATCTGAGATCACAAAATTCTGCTGTTTTCAGCAAAATTGCAACAGTGATCACACTGAAAAGGGTAAACTGATCCAAGGCTCGGTACTAGTCTTCTGTGGTGGATGAGTAGAGAGACTCCTCCAGAAAGCAATACAGTGTAGGATTTTATCTGTGGTTTTCTAAATCACCCTGCAGAGGAGCCAATTTCTGAATACTAGAAAACTCAGAAAAGTATCTTACATAGACACCTAAATTAGATGTCTCATTTAAGGAAGTTCCATAAAACTTGCCTGAAAGCATTTTAAAAACAGGTAATCTCTGTAAGGAGCAGAGTAAAGGAAAACGTGAACAGCAGGTTTATGTGATCAACCTAACAGCTTTACATTAGAAAAATAAGACACATGATGAAATATTGGCACAGATGACAGAGCAAGCATGTCTTTTTTGTAGGAAATTTGTGTATGTAAAAGCATGTCTACTTATAGGAAGGGGAAGGGAAAAGCAAATAAACACAGGATTATTTGTAGCAGGTAGAAGGTAAATTATCTCCAGAGCAAGCTGCTTCTGCAAAGAACAGGGATTACCACAGTGCAGTATTTAGTTAGTTTTGACAGACTTTTGAGAAAGGGAAGCGTCAACACAATATCTGTCACCGCGTTCAGGGACCATAGCCAGAAAGCATAGTATTGGAAATGAATTAGCATTTTCTGAGGCTCTCTGTTGTGACTTTAGTTAGGACCGAACATCTCTCATGATTCTGAAGAATATACTCTGCTAGATAATCATGAAATAGGCACCTGGAATGCAGGCCAGGGATGTGCTGGCTTATTTGTATATTGGGAAGGCTGTTTTTACCAGGCAATTAGGTGCTGCAAATTCACTAATCTCAGCATAATGAAGGAATGGGAATACAACCACAAAACACAGCTGGTATAAGAATTCCCTTTTAAAAGGTCTCCTTCAGTGGAAGGTGTGGCATCTGGCTTTGTCTCCTGTAGATCTAGTTTGATGCTCAATTTGTAGAACTATCTTAAGCTGGTGGTCTCTTTTACTTTATGAAACTGTAAATAGAGAACAGCATCAGAAATTAGCTCTGGAGAGAAAACACATTTTCTTGTCATTCTGAGCATGACACTTGAGAGAGCGGTTGCCTCAGTCAGAAACGGGAGAAGATTGTGTGCCATGCATTTTCGAAGTTTTCAACCAGAGAAGCATTCTAAAATGAAATACTAGATAGTCTGTGATATAAAAGTGTTCATTCCATTGACAACCACTGAAGACTCCATCATCACTGGTCAAATTTAGAGGTCTTTGCCCACTTTCACTTGGGCTTGTGAACACTAAGATCTCAAGGCTTAGCTGGAAGTGTTCAGAACTGTTCAGCACAGTACCTAGAGCCAACTAGTATAACCAGGTACAGAATATGACAGAATCTCTGTGTTACACGTCAGAGGGAAACTGAGAAGCCTTGCTGATGGGACTAAAACGTTGCACTTACTAGGACTGTCTTGTTTGTTACTTTTCTCAGTGTGTGAAACTTTTCTTAGCATCTACCAAGTTAGGAAGATGCCAGGGAACTACCTATACAGATTATTTAAAAAAAATTCTCTCAAAAATTTTCATTTTGCACAGCCTCTCTGATAAGAAATCCAAACTTACGAGAACGTTGCAGCATCCTTTGTGATCTACTACTGTCCCAAAATCAAATGCTAGCTGTGATAATCCATCTACTTACTTGGAAATAGCTGCAGCCTCCTGAAACTCTTTGTTGTGGTTTAAAAGCAAATAATTCCAGAATCAGAATGTGAATAACAAAGTCCATTCACCAAAAAGCAAAGAGGAAAACGTAAAAAAATAAATACATATTTAAATGTAATTTTCCCTTTTTACCAAAAAAAAAAAAGTAACACAGGCAACTTATTTTCTGTAGTTGAACGTATATCCTTTTTTTTAATCAGCCTTCTCTGTCCCATTTGCTAGGGTTATGCAGTTTAAAAAAAGGTCCACTCAATTTAATACTGCAGCAGTGGAGCAGCAGGACACCTTCATAAAACCATGTGATTATCCTTGCAAAAGTTCTGTGTGCATTTTCAGGCAGTGAAGAGAACCATTATTATTGTTACTAATGCTGAGAAAATGGTATTTCAAAGTAAAAAGAAAAGGACTTTATTAATATAGAATGCCTCATTTCCCATTGCTGGTTATTAGTGCTCTTTTGCTATTGCCTATAGTTTGTCTTTATTCATTTTCACTCCAGAAATTTTATCACCCTTTCATTCCTGCTCTAATTTTCTTTCTTAATGCTCATCTTCAGGAGATAATAGGCAGTCTGCACTACTACTGCACTCCCTTTTAAGATCAGAATAAGAGAGATTTAACACAGGACAGAAAAAGTGTTTGGAAAAGAAAGCATACAAAAAAATGTAAAGGCATTTCTTGCTTTCATTTTCTTTTCTCATAAATGCTATGTACTAATATCTCATTTTCCAAAGGTTTAATACAGTAAGTTGCTGAAAATTCAATTCTAATCCAGCCAAGAATTTAAGCATATACTTTACTAGAACTTAAACATCCATTTCTTTGAAGTAACCAACCCTACAAAATTCTAAACTGAAACACAATCTGAAGTGCTTTGTTGAAGAAGGAAAGAAGGAAGCTTTCAGAGGTTTGGTTTCTAGAAGAGACAAGACAAAAGCACCTTCTACATGTCATGTCTCTGTTCTTCCTAGTGTATGTTTTATTCTATTAACTTGGACAGCTTGATACAAAATAAAATCAATGGCATATAAATTTAAGAGGGTTTTGGCTGATTGATTACTTGGTTTTGGGTTTTGTTTGGTTTTTTTTTTCCAGGTCATAACTGCCCTGAAATTGGGATTATTCTTTTTTTAGAATACTCTTCAACATTGGTACTCATCATGTGCAAATTTACTGATCACTTCACTGGGGTTGTAAGGCAAGAAGTGCATTGCAACGAGTCAGTGCATTATGCTGATTTTGGATCAACTAAGGTACACAATTTTTTTTTGTTTTCCTGCAGAACAATAGGAGTAAACAGTGCTGGAGATTTCAAACATTTGTGTTCTCTGTGACACAGGAGTATTTACAATGACTTCAGTTGCTTTCAGTTGCTTTCATGTCATACAAGAAAAAAGCTGTGACTATTATGTATGGGCTCAGACTTCTTGACAGTACATTGCTGGAGATTATTTGTTGAAGTATATACAGCAGTAGCTGCTAAAATACATGACTTAAAATAAGGGCTTAAAATATTGAGCTTAAAATTAGGGCTTAAAATAATGGAACAAAGGATAATATAATGATGTTTCTTACTGCATATTCCTTTATCCTTTGGCTTCTAAATCCTAAATCTTACATCTGTATTTTTTCAGCATACATATCTTGAAGAAAAAATTGTTCTTCTTTAACGACCCTTATCTCTTTCCTTACACTTTCTTCCTCAATCAGCTTTTCACAAACATCCTAATAAAATACACATAACTGAAACAATAGACAAGCAAGTTCCACAACAAACATATATTTATATATATCTATGACCTCTAAGGCCAAATTCTCAGTCTTTTAACGTGAATTTTGAAGAAAGCCATGTTTAAATCCAAAGTAGTAATTTCATCTTATCATAGAGTTGTAGGCAAAATCCTTTGTACATATTTTAACACTAGAATCAATTTGTGAGATCAGGTACCTTTGGAAAATCATAGACATTTGTTCCTTACGAGGAAGTCTCACCCTTATTTTTAGTTATTATATAGTTATTTAAACTATTTTATAGACCCAAACCACATTAGGATAAATGCCTCATGCAGATTCCTCCCCCCGGATGATCAGATAAGTAGCTTGGAATAGATGTTTGATCTCCAGTAAAACCAATTATGCTGAGCTGTATCTTAAGCCAAAGCAAAGACATGAAAAGCAAGCCAAAGGAAAGATCTGTAATGCACTGTACATGAACCTCACGTTAAAAAATCACAACAGGAATAAACAAGAGACACTTGGAATCTTTTCTAGTAATTGGGTGTCCTTCACCTTTGACTTCAGCCAATCTTTTCTCACTTTTGTGACATTTCAGTTTAGCAGTACTTGGTGTTGCTTTATCAACTGTGAAAGTTCAAGATTAAAATATCCTCCATACTTCTATACTGATTTCTTGTATGCAAAAGCTTATGTTCACAGCACTTTTGACAGGGAAAAAAAAACCCAACAAAACAAAACAAACTCCCAAAATCAGTGAGCAAGAAGAGTACAGAATAGACAAACAGCTTTTCTTTATTTCTCCTTGTATATGAATTCTTTCAGTTGGACCTCATCTTCATGTAACCATATTTTTTTTGTCTCAGTAAGACAAGTCAAATTTTTAAAAGCTTGCTTTATGCACGTTGAAGTTTTATAAGTATTTTGTGCATTTCATCTTTTGTCATTTTCATACACAATAACAATAATGCAAACAAATAGAAACTTTTTCTTCTGAGTTCATGCAAGCATGCCCATCTTTAAAGCAAAAGAAAGATGTAATTACAGACTAGCGGTATTTCGAGAAGGTACATGAGCATTAAAAATAAATGCTATGCTTTCAGATAAAAGCAGATATAAGTCTACACAATAAATAACATATTTAGATTCATGTTAGTCAGTAGCGTGCAAGAAAACGGTTGCAAAAAAGCTTTTACCATATGTATGTATGAATACACAATGTACCTATTACTTTTAGAATAAAAGATTCCAATGCTCTTTAGCAAAACTATTTGCAATTAATTTCAAGAAATGTGATTCCTTCACTAATGAGAAGGGTGGCTAACAGACCACTAATTAATTTACTAAACAAAGTCCATGTGATGAGCAGCTTAGTGTATTTGTTCATCTGTTCCAGGCAACTCTTAAGATAAATTTAGATACAAACTATCATGTCAAGGCAGGTTTTCATATTAAATCTTTTTGCAAGAGTTTAAAATATGTCTGAATATATTTTCCTTAACAATAGATAGATGGGGGGGGACGGGGGGGACTGCTTCTGTATCTTTGGCCAGAACTGAAACCCAGAAAACATGATTTTTTTACTATTTTTGCCAAAGGCTTTAGACTCTTCCTTGAGCTGAAAGCACAAGTCTCAGGGCTGGCCTGGGCTCATCCTAGCTGGAAGGGGGCTTAGCTGGCTTCAGGTCCTGCCTCGGCACCAGCGATGTCTTCGTGGTCAGTGAGTGGAGCTTTTTTCAACTGTGGTCTTTTCAGTTGTGGTCCTTGGAGTCCGTGTGATCCTTGTGGTCAAGTATCTCTGCTATGGTCCATGGTGAAGGGGTGCTCACCACATGCTGAAGGACGGTGTTGCCTATCTCTAGGGCCAGGTGCTCTTGGAACCCTCCTGCAGGTCAGGCCCATCCGCAGGGGATCTGCTGAGCCCCAGACTGGTTCACGCTGTGCCCTGGTGGATGCCGCACAGTCTGTCGCTGTCTCCGGGCAGTTTCTTGCCCGGGCAGTTGACCTTCATGGCCTCAGGGCAGACAGCACAGGAAAACATCCCCCACCTTGGTGGAGCAGGATCCCTGCTGTGCCCCCGGCCATTTGCCCAAGCTGTAAGGAGCTGTCAGTTCCTTCCATCTTCCGGGTTTTGAGACACACACAAAAAGGAGTCTTGGCCATCACACCCCACTCCACACACAAATCTCCCATGCGCTTCATAAATAATCTGCTCCTCCTGGAGAAGACTTCGTGACGTTACAAACTCATTAAAACCTTTCCACCCTGCAGCTCATGAAGCATACTGAAGTGTTGACCATAGGGACACTACAAGCATGAAAATACAGTAAAAGGCAGGTCCTAGCTAGTTCACATACAACAGAGTATTATTACAGGCCTTTTAGCATTAATTATTTATTTAGACTATTGGGCTGTTAATAGCTCATTGGACTAACAAAAATTCATAGGTGAATGCATATTGTATTTTTATTTGCTTGCAACAAGATTTCAAGTGTAATAGAACATAGTCACAAGTCTAAACTTAAATAATAACTTAATAAACAATAAATAATAATAAAAATAAATACAAAACTTAATAAAATAATAAACTTCATAAACTCAGTAAATAATAACTTCATAAACTACTAAATAGCAAAGATATTTGGTTCTCCCTTTTCACACTTCAATGGAAAAAATTCTGCAGCCATTATATGAGAATGAAAATCTTGAGAGGGAAAAAATAGTTAAAGACAATTAGGTAATAGCTCCTCTCCTTTCCTCAGGTCTAGTCTCATACACTTTCTGTGCCTAGTATTTAGTGCAAATTTCCCTCCTCCCTTCTCTTCCCCAAAGAAGGGCTGTCTTTCCAACACCCATTGACTACTGAAATGAGAGGTTAGGAAGGCAAGTAGCTAAGATATGCAGGGCAACAGAATATACGTGTGGCATCACCAAAGCAAATGTGTACCTGTGAATCGACTTGTCTCTCTATGTTAATCCTTTAATCTGGAATAGAAGGTTCTCCCCATTATTTCCTTCAACAGCTTTGCACATGGTGTGAAAGAGTGAGTTTTACACAGTTGCGTGCACCATGTTATGATTTGCACCCATAGCATTTAACATTTTGCTTGTATATATATCACAAACTGGGAAGACTTTGTCTAGGTCAGTGTTTAGTTGAAAAAAACTCAAAGGAGCAGTTGGAGGCTTGGAGACTGTAGGTGCTTTTCTGCAATAATATGCTGAATGGCACAGCCAGGCCCAGGCTCCAGTGATATGCTTTCGGCTGAAGCAGAGCAAATGCTATCTTTTCAGTCTTAAAAATTATGTGTGATGTTGGTGAGTAAGCTAAGCGGATAGCAGGTGAGCTAATGATACTTACGAATATTACTCAAAAAGGAGAAGTGCTATTCCTCATTTCTTTCCTGAACTACACCATATTCCTGTGCATAGAAAACAGATGAACTTTGGAAGCAAGCTGCAGTCCCAGCAGTGAGTGGTGTGATCTCCCTCCTTATGTTGCACAAGCTATTTTGAAAATTTCCACATTTTTTGTGTTGAGGCCCGTTTACAAATTACCGTGAGCTTTACAGGCAAAAAAAAAAAAAAACAACAAACAAACAGCAAACATACAAAGCTACATTATGATCACATTTTTAAACAGTCAGAATACCTTAATTTACATTATGAACAAACTAAACAAAACAAAGCCATGGAAAATAAATAATTAGCACAGTTTGCTACTCTTATTCAACTGAGTGTTCCTAATTTCCCTTGTTATGATACCCTTTTTATATCAGCTGCCACAAGACAAAAGGCATCTTTATGAAGGGATAGGTTGATACCTCAGTTTCATGGGTAAACAAAACAATAATTGCACAGAGATCAGTGATTAAAAAATACAACAGTATAGTTGAACAGAATGAAAAGATCTCTACATTCTAAATCTGGCAACATATTCACGTAGTCAGTTTAATCACAAGTGATGTTCTCTTTATACACCTACCTGTATAATGAGCTATTATAAGGTATAGTGTGTTTTTATTTAGCCTGTTTGAAATTTGTTTATGAACACATACATTTGCTGATGACATAACAATAGAAAATGAAAAATTACAAATAGCAAATTTCAGTGTTGCCATGTCTTTCTGTCTAGGTAATGAGTTTTAAATTTAATTTAAATTTAATTTAAAAAACATTAAAAGTCATTGCTTATAACTGTGATATGTTAGCAATAATTTCTAACTTAATATCTTGTGGTACCCAAGGATCACAAGGTCAACTTGCAAAGCTAACTGCAGTTAGTTAACATTAGGTAAAACAATCTCAATAGTTAAAACAATTCATACTCAAAAAGATCTTGCTTTTTTTGTTTTCTTCTTATGAAGACATGGAAATATAATCTTTCTACATGAAGATACTTATATATGTGTATATATATACTACCAACATAAGTTCCATATTAACTAAAAGTGAGACTTTTCAGCTGCATTGTTAGAAACTAGAAAAAACACTTAGCCAATTCATAGAAAAAGAACCTGTAGCTCACAGTGGAAGCAATTTGTGGAATACTTCTGGGCTAGAAAAACAGTAATATATATTTGGAGATAATCTAATCTTAATAAAGATACAAAAAAAATACTACATTTGAAAGTATATGAAATCAAAGAGATTTTTGAATTATATAATGTCGCACATGGCAGAGGGGTTGGAACTAGATGAGCTTAAGGTCCTTTCCAGCCCTGTTATATGATTCTATGATTCTATTGTTGCAATCAAGTTTGAAATACATTGTGAAATTGACAGGGATAGCTCAGACCCTGATATATGGAAAGATGAGTCTTAACATGGTAAGGGTGAATACAGTAATATAAGCATTGGAGAACATTGTATCTGAAGAGATAATATCACATATGTAGTTTGATACTAAATTATGGCAGTTTGGACAGCAGGGGAAGTTAAATTTGGAAAGCAGTGTTCACAGACTATTATAGAGCTCTAGAGTAGAATAAGAGATCAGGAAATATTGAGACAGCTAAGGGAATCTTGTAAATAGTTGTAATATTGATATGAAGGGATTTAAATTTCCTGGATATTGATCAGAATACAAATTTCAAAACAGCCGAAGGAAGAGTTCCAGGTATTGCCTGGGAATTTTCATGGCAACCCCCAAGATCATTGGCTGTTTTGAATTATATCTTAGGAAGTAAACCATACATGTTGTAGTCTGAATGTGCTGAAAACCAGAAATACTGACCTTTGATCCTACAACAAAGAAAGGCATGAGGCTATTTCATTTCTGTTCTATGCCTTTATATTTCCATGTCTGAGTTGTGAGCTGCTGTTCAACACATTTTCTCATTCAGGATAGAGGAAATAAGTGAAGGAATAAAGCATGCAAAATGTGAAAGGAATATTGAGTATTCTGAACAAAGCTTTTTGTTCCTCCCCTTCTGGCAAAGAGTTCTTAACTAGATCAGTGTATTCTCAGCTGGTGTAAAAATCTAATTAGAAGTAGGTTGTTGAATCTGTGTGCACTGTTATCCTTTATCCAGTACATGGGTTTTGATCAGGAATTATGAATTTCTTATGATTTTTATACAGCTTGTATACAGCTGTTCTCAAACATTCAGATGAGGCTCTGCTCATTTTATAGTAGTTTGGATGGCTCTTCTCTTTTGACCTTACACTCTTTTGCAGTGCTCAAAAGACCCAGGGACCCATGGAAGTCTTCTCACGACTTTTAACCTGTATGTAGAAATCCCATGGGAGATGGCTCAAGGTTGGCATAGCAGCCTCATGCTAACTAAACAAGTGCTGTTACTATTGAAGGAGAAGGCAGTTACATCTAGTGAGTCAGTGGCCACCACAAGTAAACTGAGATCTGGACTAAGCCTATGACCTTAAATTTTTCTTAACTCTTCCATCTTCCTTAGCACAGAATGAATGTGTTAAGTAGTATAGATGTGGAGCTTGGAGCAAGGCAACAGTGATGACTGAGGACATGAAGGGTACCTTTTGTGACTTCTCCCTTTTTACCAAACGCCTTCAGTATGCTGGGTGTAAGGAATTACTTGCAGTTTGAGAGCAAATGATATAATCCTCTGCATTATGCTTTGTTGCAAAACAAATGATGAAACAATATGCACTGAGAATTACTTTACCTTAAAGCCCCATCTCTCTAGCTTCCCTCTGTATTCGGTAGAGAAAAAGAGGATTCTCTGAATACTTGGAGAGTGAGCCTCTAACAGTTCTCTGAGTGGTCTTCCTCCCAGTAATAATCTTCCTAACCCAAAGTTATCTTGGAAAATATTCTATAGTTATCATAAAACAAAATTTAAATTTACTTCTCTGAGATACCCACAGGAGGTTACTCCTATCTATTGTAGGATCTTCAGTTATAGATCTAAACACAGCTCTGAGCTTAACAAGCAGTATCACAAAGGACTTGTGTAAACCTGCTTTAGCATGAATTCTTCCCTAAGTTTTTACTCTAAGTTTGTGTAAGTATTGTAATAGTTTTAACCAGTGTGCTCAGGTTCAGAAAACAAGCATATAAACTTTTGGGGTTTTTTTTGGATTCTGTGTGTTTAAAATTGAATGTGTGAATGAAAGATATGAATAGACATAATTATTTATTTTTTCTCTCTCACTGCTTGCAAAAATCCACTTCTTATCCTCTTATTTTTTATGAGTAGCTGCATCCTCTCAAAAGCCACTCTTTAGGAACTATTCCCATTGGAATCACCTGAGTGAAATAACCACAAACAGAAATAACTGTATATGCTTTAATTTAACTGGAATAATTCCATGTGTTATTTACCTGTTACGTTAATATGCTACAGTTGAGATAGATTATAATGAAATACCTGTATTTTAAATAAGACTTGGGGGAAAAGCAGATGGACATTCAAGTCAGGCTTTTTTTGACTGATGTTCAGACAGAAGATAGATTTCTTTCCTGTTGCTGTTGCTTCCTTCCCTTCATGAGTTTGATTATCTAAACCCAGCATTTTTAACAGAAAAAGTTCTTTTAAAAAATAAAAAAATGTGTTATGAATTATGAAACAATCTGTAACTTAATGAATATGTATTACTTTCCATAATGTTTGATGCTTCAGTCAGTGTATGTAATGAACAATGTCCACTAAGTCAGTGGGTATGCAGTGTTTTGTTATCTATTTGTTATTCAATGCCCCTTCTTTTCTCAACTAATTTTACAGCTCTGTATTCAAAACTAGCTTTGAAAGGAGAATTCCTAAGATTGCTGTAGATTTTTCTTAGCCATTTATCAAGACAAATTATCTTTGTTTCTCAGTGACTTTATTTCATTAATGTCTTGCAAGAGGAATATGTCTTATTTCCATTTTACAGATGAAAAAGGAGATATACAGAGATTAAGGCTGGACATAGCCAATCACCATAGATGCATTATTTGAAAAACATATCTGATTTTTTTCATCATATAGCACTACTGGTTTTATAACTGTGAGGACTTGGTACTTTTAGCTTTTTGTAATTGCCCAGTTTTTGTCATGGTGACCTGACTAGGGAGGATATCCTCAATTTGACTGATAGTCTGCAGCTGAATATATCTCTAAAGGACAGTTATTAATATTCAGCTCAAGTATTGTTTTGTTCTCTAGGTTCAGCTCCCAAAAGGTTTGTAAATTTTAAATGTCATTTCACTTTGAGTCCTGGGTCTGAAAAATGATGAAATTTATCCTTATGAAAAGCATTCACATTTCATACAAAATTAAGTGTCTATACCTATATCAGACTATGTATATAGATCCTGTCATACTGTTATCCTCTGTATCACAAGAGTTCCTTAAAGAAAAGCATAGACACTCAATTTTGTTAAACTAATAACAATTAACGACTGCATACCTATATGGAAGCTAGGAATGTGCCCCAATTTAGAAAAGAAATGAAATTTTAATGTTTTGCTTTACAATTTACCTGGTTCTAGAGCATTGAACCAATGGAAATCAAGCCAAACTGAGCCACTAGACAGAAATCTGAATCTGGAAAAGGACAAGGAGTTCTAGGAAGGAATGTGAAGAATATTTTTTCTTAAAGCCAAGAAAAAAGCAATTCTATTTCTATGCAGATATTTATACAATGCTTTTTGTCAATAAAAAAAATGTTATATTTCTAAAAAGTATTGGAAAAACGAGCTTTAAGAACTTCCTTTTATATATTCATCAGTGACGTAATTGGTAAGGTAAACGGTATGCATGAATAAACATTTTCAATTACTGACATGCAAATTATTGTTATTTTGTACTGTATGCCAAACCCTGTTACAAGTCTCTCATGTGGCTTTTTGCCAGCGCAAACGCTTACTTTCTAATAATGAATTCAGTCCACAGCAACACTTAACATATTTCAAATAGCCCGATTATAGTTGCATATGCTGTGAAGTAGCAAATAGAAATAACACAAATGCGTTTTGTATTTTCTCTGGGTTACACACTAATATGTGGCTGTATTGAGCCTTGCATAAAGGTCCTCATTCTCAATGCAAATCCCACACCCTATGGAAATACAAATAACTGTCATGTGTGGATCCCCAAAGGTTGCACTGATATGAACGCATAGCCACAAAGTAATTGAGAAGGCATGAGAAATTCAAGGAATTAAACAGTTTCAGAGGAGTTGTAAAAACAAAAGGAGTCAAGCAGAGTTGATCCCAACGCTGGGTTCAACAAGGAGATGAAGAAAATCCCAGTTCTAACTCTATTTATGTCTTACAATAAACACTAAGTGGATTTTAAAGAAAATTTGGAAAAAAGTCTAGAATCTTGATTGTTTCACAGCTACTGACTGCCCTAACCACAAAGCTATATAGTCAGGAGACTATATTTCTTCTTTAATCATTCCGTATGTCCATAAAGCCTTGTGTCAAGGGATGAGCAAAGGTTCTGCATGCAATAGCTTTGCTCTGATAAATGGTTGATGAGAAAATGAACATGAGCCAGCAGTGTGTGCCTGCAGCCCAGAAAGCCAACCGTATCCTGGGCTGCATCAAAAGGAGCATGACCAGCAGGTCGAAGGAGGTGATCCTGCCCCTCTGCTCTGCTTTCGTGAGACCTCACTTGGAGTATTGTGTACAGTTCTAGTGTCCTCAACATAAAAAGGACATGGAAGTGTTGGAACAAGTCCAGAGGAGGGCCACAATAATGATCAGGGCACTGGAGCACCTCCCATATGAAGATCGCCTGAGAAAGTTGGGACTGTTCAGCCTGGAGAAGAGAAGGCTGCGTGTAAACCTCATAGCAGCCTTCCAGTATCTGAAGGGGGCATATAGGGATGCTGGGGATGGACTCCTCATTAAGGACTGTAGTGGTAGGACAAGGGGTAATGGGTTAAAACTTAAGGAGGAAATTCTTTCCTGTTAGGGTGGTGAGGCACTGGAATAGGTTGCCCATGGAGGTTGTGAATGGTCCATCCCTGGCAGTGTTCAAGGCCAGGTTGGACGAGGCCTTGGGTAATATGGTTTAGAGCAAGGTGTCCCTGCCCATGGCAGGGGGGTTGGAAATTGACGATCTTAAGGTTCTTTCCAACCCTAACTATTCTATGATTTTATGATTCTATGAAATAGGGAACTTTCACAGAATATAGGATACATAAATCAGATCCTCTGAGATGGCTGTATGAATTTACGAACCACTGGGATAAAAGTCTGCAGCTGCATGTCAGAGGTGGACCTGTAATTCCTTCTTGCTAGAACAGTCATTGGCATTTACACTTAGCAGAGTACTTTGGGTGTTCAGGTTTTGCATAGATTGCTACCACAACTTTACACCATGCAACAAGTAAGTGAGCCCAGAATAGAGGATGAGAGTTAATTCACCCCCTACAAGAATCCAAATTGATATTTGGTTTCCTGTGTGCCTACACACCTTAACTTTAAACTAAATCTGTCTCTGTCTAGTCTATGAAATCAGCAGTTCTCTACTCTGCTGATTTCAATGGGAATAGTAACAGGAATCATAGAGTAATAGAATGGTTTGGGCTGGAAGGAACCTTATAAATCATCTAGTTTCATCCCCTCTGCTATGGGCAGGGACACCTTCCACCATACCAGATTGCTCAAAGCCCCGTTCAACCTGGCCTTGAGCACTGCCAGTTATGGAGCAGCCACAATTTCTCTGGACAAACCATGCCAGTATCTCACCGCCCTCATAGTGAAGAATTTCTTCCTAATAGCTAATCTAAATTTACCTTCTTTCAGCTTAAAGCTTTTCTGTCCTGTCACTACATGCCTTTGAAAAAAGTCTCCAGCTTTCTTGTAGGCTCCTTTTTTCCAGCCTTATTGGAAGGCTGTTATAAGGTCTCCCCTGAGCCTACTCTTCTCCCGGCTGAACAGCCCCAATTCTCTCAGCCATAGGAGAGGTGTTCCAGCCCCTGATCGTCTTCATGGGACTTGTCTGGCCACACCCAAGCAAGTCCACACCATAAGGTCTTTGGACCTTACAAAGACAACTTGGGTTCATTTTATTTAGAGGTTGACTTTAATAGGATATACAAGTCTGTATAAGGCCTTCATTGAGCAAGGTCCTGAATCATCTAAGTCAAAAACTTGCATAAAACATCCAAATAGCTGTACCACTGAAATGAAGTTCATATGCTGCATATTATGTTTGGTAATAAAAAGCAGTATTGTGAAAATACCTCTTAAAGACAGAAAAACAAACAAATGAAAAAAGGCTGAAAGAAAAAAAAAGAAAAAAAATTGTGCATGTATTATTTTGATACCAATGTATCATGAGCTATACCTTTCATTGACTTTACCTGTATCATTTTTCAATATCACCATTGCATGCTGACTACAGAGAAGATTTCCTAAGGTAAGGCCAGATAACAAATGGTTTTCTTTTTATAAAGTTATTTATAACTCATCAAAGGGGATTAAAATGTTACCAACATTTTAGAGGTAATTTCTGATTTGATAATATATTTCTTTGATATTACATATACTTAAGGTTGTATAAGACACACAGCAAAGATTAGAGTAATACTTCTCTTGCTTTTCACAATTCAAGTGCCATTGCTAAACAGATTATTTCAGAATTTTATCTGAGGTTCATACAAAATATTTTAATGAAGCAGGTTATTTCTTTCTACTCTTCAACAGATTTTCTTTTCCTATCAGAAGAAACATTTTTTCATTAAAGAGGTAAGTTATCAACAGTATCCAAATTAAGAGGAAAAGAAGAAATAATGTAAAAAGTTTCTGCATTTCACATTTCATCTCTTTCAGCTTCCTGTTGGAAATTTCAGTTTAAAGATACTTTGTGATAGACACATTACGGGGCAAACGACCTCAGAGCTGAAAATCAGCAAGAGATATTAATGGGCCTGCTATTTAGTAACAGCAAGAATGTACTATTCTATAAGTGGTTTTTTTTCCACCTTGTAAATTGAGTCCTCAGTATGTCCTTGATAAATGAAAAATACCTCTGGCATGAGGAGACCAACAGGCAGCCCCTCAGACATTTTAAATGATAATTGCCACAGCAGGCCTCTTTCTTTGCAACAGAATGATGATCAAAATCTGAAACCAATTTTATAAACAAAATTTTATAAAGGTATGTGACAACTTCTTTTTCTTAATCCTTCACAGGAATCATTTACCTTTATTAGAAGCCTGCCTCCGTGGGGAAAAAAAGGAGAGTCCAGGTCTAGAATTCTATCATTCTTCTTTTGAAGCCATTTTAGATTAATAGGACCCTGGTGATTTCATACAATTTACCAGCCAGCCACTGGTAACTTGTAAGAATTTTTCCCTGAGAGACTGCAGGGTGCTGAACTGCTGAGTCTGAGCACAGGCACTACATTGCTAAGTGGATGAAAGGATGAATTAGATGAGAGCATTTTCAACACCATTTGGTCCTTGCTGATTTGCAACAAGAATCCCTGTTGTGCCCACTGTGTGAGACCATGGAGAGAGAAGATACATATTTAGAGTTACCTGCTCAATGATGAGCCAGTGTGACTGCCTTCATTTAAATACAAAGTACTCATCAACTACAACTTTTTAGGCATGTAAAAACTTTCAGAAGTGATGAAATGCAAGATGGATTTTATCCTTCTGACTTAAAAAAAAAACAAAAAGGAAGAGGAAATTGTTATAACCAGTGTGCATCTCTAGCTCTATGAATGCAATATTTCAGAAGAATATAGTTTGTTTTTAATATGAAGTAGTGGGGATTTCAAGCAGAATGATGTCTGACCCTTGGTATTAATTCTTTTTAAAAATTATTATTTGAATTACAGCAAGAAACATTTATATATATCATCAATTTAATATGCAGTCTTCTGTCAGAAGGCAATCAAGAAGAATTTGTAATGAAGGAAATCCTTTTGGATTTTAAGGTCCTCTCCCCACCCCTTTTCAGTTTAGTTTAAAAGCTGCTATGTTTTTATGTCATAGCCAAAGCAGACATACACCTCTTTATTTAGTTCACACTGCAATGTCAGACATGCTGTCAGGTCAAGTAAGAATAATGCATTGAGTGTTCATGTATTTCATAAAATATAATACCAACCCAAATAAAGTAACATAGAGTTTTTGAACCTGTTCAATTAATAAAACATCAGTTTGGGCACTTGATATCAAATTTAGCATCCTATTGGCATCTTTATCATTCCAACTCAGAATCATTATCTTCAGTGGTGAATCAGTGGCTGAAGATGTCATGTCTGAAGCATTCATAATTTTTAGAACATACTGATGTGCAAATATTTTAAATAATATTTGGGGAAAAAAAGCTTCAAACAAGATCCCTGATGTTTTTCTGTCAGAATTACAAAGTAGATGAATCTTCTATCCCTTATGAGCTTTAATAATATGTACAAAAAGAACAAAACCACCTTGTTCCTTAAGGAACAGTGGCAAATTATAGAGTGTGGCTTTATTCTAACTATTTTCTGTATCATTGATCTCAGTCATTAGGCTCTGGACTTGTAAATGTTAATTACATTATACTGTGAAATACATACCCACAGATCAAGGTTTTAAAATGTCTTCCTTAAATTAGCATCTTTTATCTTTATTTGGTTTTTACAAAATTTCAAAACTCCTACTAAAGTCACAGCAGCTATATAATACCACTACTGCAGTCCTACATCATTTTTCTCATTAATGTTTCTGATTCCTTGATACCACTAGAAATGCTGTTTGGGAATTTTGCTCAGCATCTGTGGTGTAAGTTCTACAGCATGTGACCTTTAATTTTTTAATTTCATGTCTGTGCCAGGCTAACATTGGAAGTCCCTGGAATAAGACAAGGGAGAACTTGCATAGAACACATGATGTAAGTACATGCAGGTTAGAAATGGAAACAAGTTCACATGAGCTTATTGACCAGAAGGCTCTGCCACTGTGATTTATAGCTTTAGCATTGAACTCTATAGATCATCTCAATTTCTGTAGCTGTGCACTTCAACGTTTTACAGGTCTCCTGTGGAAAGAAAGACCCTTTAGGTCTGTGTAGCTGGGACGTTGATATGTTTCTCATTAAGACAAATGACCCTGGGATACACATGAAAATGAGATGCAATTGCATATTTCAAGAGGTTGTCCCAATACCTACAGTGTGAAACAGAATTTTTCAAAGACTTGTTCCATTAAATAACAAATTTATCTGTGGACATACATTAATTGATTTGTATCATACGCAGAACAATTCTATTAAAAACAGTGCTAAGGGTCAAAGTGGTGGAAAGAGTCTTCTCATTCAGGCTAGGGTATAAAGCAGGTGCGATGTTGCCATTCAAAAGCTTTATCACAACTCCATTGTAACAAGCTCATCTAGGACTGGAAACAGTGCAGGCGTATACTGGAGCTGGCCTCAGTAAGCTGCAGTAACTGAAACATTCTGGATTTCCTAAATTATTACAAAGGCTCTCCATGCTCCAAGAAACCAAAAGGACGATGTGCCAATGGCTAGGGCTGTTTTAAATGTCTGTCCTTGCAGATACAAGTTCTGTGATGTGCCTTTTAAAGCTGAAGCAAGGCACTCTGGAAATGTCAATAAAGACTACTATCTTGGAAAGATGATGAAAGTCATTACCACCTGCAGCTACTAACATGCTGTGCTGTCCTGTGACACCCCAGTCTTGAACACCCCAGCTTGTTGTCTGCTGTCATAGCTCAACTCCTCAGTCAACAGCATGGTAAACCATGGTAGCGCAGTTGAAAAAGAGCTTTGTGTCTGTCTGCATAGAAATATCTTATAATCATCAGTCTCCAAACAGTAGAAGTTTGAGAGCTGCTTGCATACATCATTGTTAGACTATTACGCAGCTCATTTTCAGGAAAATCTCATTATTTTCGGTTTTGTCCTTTCAGTGAAGATACAAACAAACCCATAAAGAATTAATCTCTGTTGTACATTGATCCAAATATGTGAGATATAGGGATATTTTTTACCCTTCAGAAATTACTTGTTTTGTCTGGTTGGCCTCAGTAAGAAAGCATAAAGCTTTCTGAGAATATCTTTCATTTGGATATGATACATATGATAACTTATATTTATTCATTTTCTCTCTGTAGTTGCCATGTTTCAAATAAGTATCCAGGAATGCCATGATTTACACGTATTCTCTAATTTCTGCTTAGTGACCTTCACTAGAATTAACTTAAACCCAGTGTTGATAGGCATAGCATAGCTTGCTCCTGTACACGGTCTTCAGACCAAGCCTAGTCACACTAGTGTCAATGCCAAAACTCGTGTTGATTTTCCTGAAAGAAAGATGGAGCACATTTATTGCATTCTCAAGACCTAAAGACTGTTTTAAACCCTGAAATAAATGAATCCCCTGTTGTATTGTGGCTGATTAATTCTGTTGGAATTATTCCCTGATGCAAAACATTGTTTTTTCATTAAAATTTCTTTTTTCTCATACCATTTTATTGCTTTTCAACTATTCCTTTATCTTTCATGATCAGCTCCTATGTCTTGTTAGGCTAGCACACAACTTTACTGAGAAAGCAAGCAGCAGACAATGAAACGAGCAAACAGAGGAGCAGAAGGAAATAGTGGGAAAGAGATGCTATTTCAAGTAGTTTTATGACGTTATTCAAATGTCTCTACGTTCATTTCTGTAAGGCTAACCAAATCTTATTATTGCCTCAGCTTGCAGTAGGTTAGTACCTCTCAAAATAATATTATTTCTCTAGAGAGGTACAAACAAAAAAACCTAGAGATTGAAGTTTTAAATGAATGATAATTTTTAGTTCTTAAAAAAAGTAAAATGCACACATCAGTCAAATTGTATTATGGGGTTTTTTTTGCTTGTATTTTTCATAAATTTTAATACTTTAATTTTTTTATTCTAATCCCTTTTCAAAACAGAAAACGAGAAATCATTTCTTCAAAAGATACTTGGAAAAACTATTATGGCTTTTTCAACCACATAATTTTTTCCTAATATTTCTCCAATATCAAAGTATCAGAATAATCCAATTTCATGAAGTTTTTTTACTCTACATAGAAATCCACACTTAAACTACTTTTATATTAATCAAAACATATTTCCTTAGCTATACTGATTGGTGTCAAAGATACCAAAGGACTCATATGCACACAGGCATATTAATGTATATACACATATGTTCATTTGTAGGACCACCTGTGTTGTGTATGTATTTACCTTTCATCCCTACTAATGTTCTTTCCTTTGCAGTTCATATCACCATCTGTAGATTGTCCTCCAAATATACAGTATTTAACATGGCATAACTGTCAATTCACTTTTCCAGATGCTCTGAAAAAAGCCAATGAATACTGAAGAGAGAGTTAACTTGAAATGCCTAAATTCCCTTGAAGGAAAGAAACTAAGGAATTGACAGTATGTTCCTCATTAGACCTCTTCACCTGAACCCATTTTTCATTCTCTTTCTGCTGGCATTGCCTTTTATTGTAAGGGGATAGGTTTGTGAAAGCTGCTTTGTAGAACCAGTGAGTAACTGAGGCAAGCTGTGAAGCTACTGTGTAGTGTACAAAATTATACTCTACTAATGAAATCAAACTATGTTTCCTTATGGGATTAGCTGGGTGATAATTAAGCCCTCTCTGCTTCTAAATGACATAAACCTGTCAGCAGCTCCAGCTCACCATTTTTAAAGCAATGATGTTTCTAGCACTTATGAGTTGCCGAGCTAGTGCCTTTTATGACATGCATTGGTTTCCTGTCTATATCAGGGGTCAGGGGCCTGGATCACTTACTCTGAAATGCACACTGTATCGACACTTACAATAATTTTTTGAAAGACAGCATAAGACTTGGGAGAGATGGTTAGTAAGAGAGAACACAAAACAAAGACACACAGCAGGAATGTCCCAAAGCCCTCCAGAACTGAATGAAATATAGCTGTGATTATAATGATACTGTCTGACAGGATGAGACTACATGTTACAGTAGAGTATTTCAGAAGGCTTATATCAGTACTGTGTTCTAAGATCATGTGCACTTGCTTATGCGCTGTGCTCTGTTAAACCATGCTCCAATAGGGAACCCAAAGCTTTTTCAAATACACCTTATTTTAGCTACAAATGCAGGGAATGGCAAGGACCTATGTTCCGCTGCTCCAGCTGAGACACTTGAAACTACTGTGACTGACAAGAGGTGAAACTAGCATCCTCCAAAAGATTTCCCCATCCCTGAAATCTGTCACTGCCACAAGCTAATGCATTAGCCAATGGCTTAATTTTGTTAAGTTCATGAGCAACAGAATCCATTGCCTTGAATCTTTTCATTGACTTTACTGGATTTTAGATTAGACCCCTTAGGAGCTGAAAGGTTGACAGTTTCAGCTGCCATAAGTTTTAATAATGCTTTAAGAACAGCTAAAGTGTTTTTTTAAGGCTGGAGATTTTAGGTATTTTTTTGTCCTTCAAAGCATTTTCTTTTCTTGAAATGTCCACTATGTCTTTATTGTATCAAGTTGTACTTCAAATTAACTTCTCCTCTAAAGCACAAGGTTTCTGAAACATAAATCATATTTTATGAAATAAAACCTGATATCACTCATGTATATAACTTAAGTCATATTGCAATTGGATTCACAGGCTCTGAGTGGGAAAATCTAGTCAATGTCCATGATTTCATCATCAGAAGAAAATTTTCCATGTTTCTGTAAATAAAAAAAAAACTGGTTTACACTTCCTTATGTAATGCCTATGTGTTGTCTTCAAAGATTAAGACCCAACATCTCCTAAAACTACCAGTAAACCACTGTCACTATCTACAGGTGTACTTCTATGATCATATGATGCAAAAGTTACCATGTAAGAAAGTTATATCACAATGTACATAAACATTGTCACATAATGTAACTTCTCTAAATTCCTTGAACATTTGAAAGCTCAATGAAGTCATGGGAAAGCAATAAATTTAAAAATATATTTTTGATCTCTAAAAATATCAAGGATTAATTATCTTAATTTTATTGCAATTTTTTATTTTAAAACTTTCAATAACAAAGGAGCAGTAAAGCACGCTGTTATTGCAAAGCACATGAAAGAAGAAGGTAAAAAAAAATCACGACGCTTCTTTTGGGATTGGTCTGATAATAATTGTACCCAAGCAAATTTAGTTTTGGGAATCCATTCAGTCATTACAATTCACTTTCCTTAATGAGTGCATTGAGACCTCAAGGTTACAGAGCTCAGTGCACTGTGATCATCACTGCTTCCTTCATGTAAAGGGGCTGAGCACACAAATTATTTGTAGCAGGCTACAAGACTATTGACATGCATTAATTTTTACCCTTGAGAGGATGGGCCCTAGCAGGGGTAATCCACAGTAGGCAGCACAGTACAGAACTGAGTAACACAAACCCCACTAAATTAAAAACAGTAATAGAACTCAAACCAATTTAATGCAATAAAATACAGATGTGGTATAGACTGTGCATAGCCCATCTTTTACAAGACTCATCATCAAGAAACAAAATTGAAGCAATAATTATTTAGCCTTTAACCTCTCAGTATTCATACTGTAGCTCAATGTCATATGTCCAAAATAGATGGCTCTGACTTGCCAAGAACACCTGAGGGAGGTTAAAAACTGTATCTTGCTTTTTTGCAATATATGTAAACACTATTAAAGTGCTCCTTCAAATTGTGTCAATACTCAAACCATAATACAGGGTTGTTTCTTACAGTCTATAGAACCTAAAAAATGGGAATGACTCATTGTGGAGAGATAGAGGAAGGGACATTTTTTCTCTTCTCTATCAGAAATCTTTCTGTCTAGCCATGACAATTATGTGCATTATCAAGAAATATACAGCATGTGACACAGCCCCAAATGTTGCAGTCAAGTAGAATTCAGTATTATATTCCCATGACTGATTTAACAGAAGGTACATCCATGCGTATGAATATAACATCCATGGTAGTGCTAGGGTATGAAGAGTCTTAAGAAGATTTATTAAGATGACTTGGTCATGCTTGTCAAACCTCAGCATCTCTTACTCATTTCGTTCTTTTTATATTTTTGCATTGAAAGCTAGGATGTTTTATATTGAATGCTAAGATAGAAGACAGAATACTAGTATCCAAATTTAACCTTGTGCAAGACAGCACAATCCTGTGGAGGCTGACGTCTACTGAACAAAGAACATGTATGTGTGATGAGTACGCGCTTTGCCTCATATTGCTGTCAGCTATTCTCCAATGCTGGTCAAAAGTAACTACAAAACCTGTCCTAAAATTTTGCAGAACTAATCTTTGCAGGAAAAAAAAAAAAAAAAAAAACATGGGAAAGCAAGAACTTAAGCAGAATTGTGATCCTTTGGAATGTTGCCACAGGAAACAGATCTTTGGTAGTTTCTATAAGGATAGGAACCTTTTGTTTTGGCAATTAAATTGTGTGATTGTAGAAGAAATTGCATTCAGCCTCTCCCAAGTTATCAGCTGTTGAAACAGAAATTCTTCCACACACCAATGTTTTTAGATGCTGTCAGAAATTAACAGTTTAATAAAACAAGGTAGAAAGAAATGTGGAATCTGTTTAGAATAAGCTTCACTATATTAATTGAATAAAATTTTCATCAGCCAGTCTTTCCAACAGAAAAAACTTCCTGCCACATATAAGCAATTTAGGGAAAGATATAACTATGCTCATACAGAAATGATTTTCACATACCCATCTTTAACATACATTAGATTTCCTCATGAGCCTGTGTTTACTACAGCAAGATAGATCTTGTGGGGGAGCATGTGACGGGTGGTGGTCTTGGTGAGCAAGTGGCTGCATGGCACTTAGTTGCCAACCGGGTTTAAAGCAGGACACTGGTCCAGCAAGTGTGCTTTTCATGCTGTACAGGTTTTCATGGTCACTGTGGGTCCACAGCTCCTTCCAGGAAAGCTGCTTCTGCATGGGATCCTCCTTGGGCTGCACGGAAGCAGCCTGCCTAACTATAGTCTTCACCACAAGCTGCAGAGATGTCTGCAGTAGAGCCTAAATCACCTTCTCCCATCCTTCTTCACTGACCTTGGTATATATAGGGCTGTTTCTCTTTTTTTTTTTTTTTTCTCACTCCTCTTTCTCACAGTTGCTGCACAGCATTTTTTTTTTTTTACCCTTTCTTAAATATATTATCACAGAGGGGCCACCAGCTTAGCCTACAGGCTCAGCTATGTCTGGTGGTGGGTCCATTTTGGAGCTGTCTGCAACCATCTATGCCCAGCATCAGGCAGCCCTGGCCTCCCTCACAAAGGTCACTCCTGCAGCACACCTCACTACCAAAACCTTGCTATGTCAATCCAGCACTATGAGCTTAGCTATTAAAGACAATATGAGGCATTTGGCTGAAGTCTCATCTGACCCTCTACAAGCTTCTCTATCCTGCAGGTTTAGAGCTTTGATGTAAAGCGTCAGCAAAACTGGCAGTAGCAACAGCAGCAGCCAATTTTTCTGTGAAGATTGTCTAAGAGGCTATCAGTAAACTCAAAAATATTATTCTGAATGTATTTCCTTTATTTTCTTTAGAAAAAAGCGGGACATGACAAAATGATGTAAATTGTTTTTACTGTATCAGCTAGGAGTGTACATCACATCTTGTAACCTTTTACTTCCCTTGGAGCAATACAAAAACAAACTCATTGTCAAAAAAATCCACAGTGAGAAATGTAAATAAAAATGTCTGAGCTACAATAAAGAATGAAAGGCTGTCTTACACAGCACACAATGAATGTAGAAGAATCATCCACTTAGTATAAATGCTCTTTCAGTAACAGTGTTCAGCATCTTTGGGAACACTTTAGAGTAGTTGTTTAAAATTAAAAGTTTGTAAAAAGTTATGTTTTGTCACATTTCACAGGAGCACAGATACACAACTAACATTTATATGAATTCTAAAGAAATGCTAGAAACTGTTGTTTACATTTCTGCTTTCCTTCAGTAATTCATACCGCTGATATTGTCCCTAGCAAACAATAACTTGCTTGAGATAATTTTAATACAATCTGTATGGATATAAATGCACCATTCCTCACCAGAAAAAAATATTCATATGGCTTAAGAACATATGATTTTAAAACAAATTATATATAAAAAATGACTTACTAAACTCACAGAAGAGGTTACTGTTCTGTTTTCCAGTCACACAGAGCAACCACATGATTTTAATAAAAAATTTAGCATTCATTTACTTTAAAACAACACAAAGCAAGAACACAAATTTTCTATCAGAAACGTGTCTTCTCCGAAACTACCTTTTTTTTAGTTGTTTTGAGAGCAAAAAGGCCATTACTTGCTGAAGCATCAAATTCTGTCTTTGTTAGTGAGTCGGGGAGAATAAAGGCTGACTTCCATGATGAAATTTTAGTTGCAAAAGTGACAGTACTCTATGAAATTTTACAACTACTTCGAAATTTTCCTTCTGAAAAATACATGAGGTGTAAAACCATGGCTTCTCTGTTTTGAAGAATAAAAATTCAGGGTAGAGCATTTGAACATGCTGTTAAGCAAGCGCTTGGTTAACATTGAATAGTGTGAAACTATACCTACAGATAGCTTTCTGGTATATGCATATAAAAGGCCACTTTTGTTAACCTAGTGAAACCTCCCTGGATTCTACCTGTTCAGATTTCATTAGCCAGGTGTCTGCCTTCAACAGATGGTAGGAGATAATTTCACATGCAGCATCCAATGCTGTCCTCCTTGTGCAAACATCAAATAAAGAATCATATTCAAAGGATGAGAGAAAAAAGTTACTGTTAAAGCTGTCATTGTCAAGCTAAACAAAATCACAACAAAAAGCATGAAGTGAAAAATCTGTGTGGCAGATATTGCATATAGCTGAATCCAACAGGAAATTGGTGGGAGACATGGAAGCAAAGAGATGACAATTATGACATAATTTTCAGTGGTTTATACTCAGTTGCAGCTACTATTTTTTTTTCCTCTTTTTGTTTTATGGTTCTTCTTTGACAAAGAGATAAAATGGGAGAGAGAGTAACAAAGAGAGAGAAAGAAAACATATTTCTACCAAATATCTTGTACTTCTTAATTTCTCTTTCTTCACTTCTGGCTGTTTGGGATAGGTATTAGCTGGTGATATGATACAGTTTTATTAAGGTCAGGAGACCAACAGCACCTTACACCAGTTTTGATTCTGCCTTGTTATGTAGCATGTTGAGTAAAACATCCCAGCCTGACTTACTCATTTATTTTTCCATTTTATGAGTTGTATGTGGATTGAGTAATCCAAGCAATATTTAACTGCTTATGGACATGTATTCTGTCTCCTGCTCCTCATCTGGAAGAAGAGAAATGTTGTTTAGAAATGCTTCATAAAAGTAAAATATTGAAAGAAAAAGTATCTGATATTAGACATATCACAGGGAAAAAGGAGAGAAAATCCTTCCTGAAAATATTTTCGTTGACAAAATTAGCAATGAATGAACATTGCTGCATTTCTCACAAAACAAGTTCAACGTTTGTTGCTTTTCAGAAGAATGAGAAAGTTTGTGTATTTGATATGAATTTAAATGCTTTTGTCAATGAACTGCACAGTTAATAATCTCCTTTGGCAAATATGGTCTGTGAAAAGATCATGTGATACATAAAAAGGTCAAGTATTATTTCTAAAGCAGACAGTTTAAAGAATTATAGTATTTACTCAGGCATTTTTCCTAACAGCAGAATCTGTTTCAGTGGTAAGAATTTCAGTTCAGGGAGCTAGACAGAATGAAAGCAAGCAACTCAAAGAATCCTGTATTTTAAATCTGAACCAGATATAATTCCTATATGTAACTGCATAAAATGGTGGAAGATTCTACTTTGAAATCTAAGTGATTTATTACATTGACATGGAGCACAGGTGAACATATTTCTTCCTTTTTTACTGATACCATTAAGAAGTATTGCTTCATTTATCTTATATATTCTACCTTCATTTATCATATATATTTTTACCTTCAGCACTGGTTAGCAGGCTGCAATACAAACTTTTAAAAGAAACTTTTGGTACTCGAATAATGAGTTTTCTTTGTACAAAATACAGTTCAGGAGGCTTTGAAATATCCTTCTTTTTACTTCTTCTGTAAGGAGAATATTAAAAAAAAATTAGTGACCAATCTTGAACATTAAGCTCCATCTTACTAACTCTCCTCCCTTTTTATATGTAAACAAAATGCTCTTAGTTGGCAAAAGCATGATAGCAGATGAATATACTTCATACTTCAATGTCTATGCCATTGAATGATGAATTACATTAGTTCTTAATTCATATAATGAATAAATCAACCAGAAGATTAGTAATACAATCAAGCCATGGGGAAAAAAAATCTCAACATCAAAATAATCAATAACAGGGTGTATTTGAGAATAGTATCACAAACAAACATGTTTTTAAATATGAGAAAGCAAATCACTTTTCCCTTGCCTCTCCCAGGATGTCAGTACCTGCAGCCAAGCTCCTCAGGGCAAAACTTCAAAACTTAGCAGAGACTGAGTTACGTAAGGCAAGTGTTTACCAGGCTGGAAATATCCTCTGTGCAAATCGCTATGAATGGCTTTCAATGAAGTTGCGATAGTAGCATACATGGGAGACACACGGAGCTAAGAAATCCAAGGAGAAAAAAAAGCAAAATACATATTAGCTAATGCAAAGTCTACTAACTAAAGCACAAAAATGGTAAGATCTGCCTTCCTTTTTCCGCTTTTCTCAATGGACTCACTACAAGCTGCGCAAATTAATTAAAATCTGATTGTTCATACTATTGAAGACAAAGTCCCAAAAGCCAAAAATGCCTTTTTCAATCAAAAAATATTTCTCTGGCCATCTTTCTGTGTTACTGCTGACATTGTAGCAATCCTGTCACTGTGCTTTCAGGTATTCCTACTAGTTCTAACTAATGACAATCTGCATGTCTAAGAAAATGTTTCTGCTTTATTAGAAAGTTATCACACAGTTAAGATTGGTCTAAGGAATCAGAAGTAACAAATTCTGTTTTTTAAACAGTTAACTGATTCCAAATAACTGGCAGCTACATTTCTCCTTTGGTTAGGACACTTTCCAGGAGTTGTTCTTCAAGATTTACTTTCATTTCAGCCCTGAGAAAGCTTTTTATAGGCAGCTATTCCAGGACTAAAGAGAATGGCTTTATCCAGTGTAGTTTTTCAAAGTTGCGAGAAACCTTGTGCACAATAATAATTTAAATTTTCATTTTCATTTCACTTCTAATTTTAAATGTGTCCTGTATTCACACACACATTAGCAGAGGCAACATTCACCTACCATAAAAAAAAAAAGAAAAGAACTACCCTGCTAGGCAGCAAAGACATAAACATATATAGTTTACCACACTGACAAAGCTCAAGGGTATCACCAAGGCCTCTGCCATAGTGGTAAAACTAATGCATACTGTCCTGGGTTCAGCTGTAGCAGTCATTTTTCTCCTTCGCAGTAGCTGGTGCAGTGCTGTGTTTTTTACTTTTGTGAGTTTTATTCTATAGTGACTTCTCAATGTCACTCATTAAGAAACCTTTATTTTATTACAGTTACAAGTCAGTTATTAGATTGATCTTTCATATACAATGTATTTAAAAATAAACATTGTAAATGCATTAATAATGAATATTGGTGTTTGAGGTATAAATAACATTCATTTCCCAAATCCCAATTAAAGCAATAGAACTAAATTCAGTCCAAAGAATATCTATTGAAATGTCAATTAAAAGAAATCTGACATGTCTTTATTACAAGCAAAACTAAGGAGAGCAGTTGCATAAAATACAGTACAAATATCTGCCACGTCATTTATTTAATGCAAATCTGGGACTACATAGATGAGTAACCTCTACACTGACATTATTGAGGAACTGTGCTTGTGCTGCAATGGATTGCAGTGTTGTGTAGGAAGAGTATTGAAAAATATATATCACCAATTAGTTGTCTAAATCTATAGCTCCTGAAAATACATTTTATTTCCACACTTCAGAGTAATTGATTGTACATATTAGTTCTAAATCACTCAGAGTTTTCTAAGGGCATTTAAGCCCATTTCATTTCTGATGACTATATGATATTTTGCCTGACCAATTTAAAATCCTAAATCCTCACACAGTTACTCCCAAAGTTATTTCCTGTGGCATTGTTTGAATTTAGTGTGAATAAACAACAGCAAAAAAAAAAATCAAAGGAAATGTTTTCAGAAATAGGCCAGGACAAAGACATGTACATGTGTAAATGTACATTTTGTATAAATTTACATAACTGTGAATTTTCTTGAGACATACAGTCTTCTTGTCTTCATTCCACATATCCGCCTACATAAGAGAAAGAAGAATCTTTATTTTTTCTATTATGATTTTCATTTTCTATAAAATATTTTCTATTTTGGGATCTTTGGGGAAACTGTTGAATAACTTTGAAAAAAATGAGCATCAGGTGGCTACCCACTTCATAAGTATCCTAACAAGCAGACCCAGAAAGTAGACTACATACATGCATATCATACCTGCATTCATGTTCTAATTTGCACACACCCAGCTTCAAACTTCTGGGGGATTCTAAGGTTGTGGTCTTTATTGTGGTCATTATATAGTGTGGGAAATAAATGTAATAGAACTCAGTGACTGCAAGAAAGGAAAAACATTATTAATTTTAAACAAAACTTATTTTAATCGCTTGATACCATTGTTTGATGGAATTAATTCACTTACGCTCTCACACTCTAATATACATAGAATCACAGAATCATAAAATGCCTCCATTCAGAAGGGACCCATAAGGATCATCCAGCCCAAATCCCTCTTTCTTAAAGGGCTACCTAAAACTTAAACCACATGACTAAGAGTATCATTTGCATACTCCTTGAACTCTGACAGGCTCAGTGCATGACCACTTCCCTGGGAAGCCTGTTCCAGTGACCAAACACCCTCTCAAGGAAGACATATCCAATCTGAAATTCCCTGATGTAGCTTCATTCCGTTTCCTCATGTCCTTTCCCTGGACCCTAGAGAGAGGAGATCAAGACCTTCCCTTTGCAGGACCTACACTTTGAGGAAGGTGGTAGACTGAAATAAGGCCATCCCTCAGTCTTCTGTTCTCCAAACTGAATAAGCCAAGTGATCTCAGCTGCTCCTCCTAAGTCTTGTCCTCAAGACCTTTAATCACCTTGGTCTCCTGCCTCTGGACAGACTTTTAATAGTTTGATCTTCTTCTTATATTGAGGTGCCCAAAATTTTACACAGCACTCGAGGTGGGGCTGCACCAGTGCAATGTAAAGTGGGACAATCATCTCTGTTGACTGGCTACCTAAGCTGTGTTTGATGCACTTCAGGATCTTCCCCTCATGAACCCATACTGGGTATGACCAGAGACTTCAATGTCTCTCAAGGGTTTTTCAATAACTCAGAATAACCTTCTAAATAATTTTGCCAGACACTGAAGTGAGACTGACAGCCCTGTAATTAGGTCTTCATTCTTACCCTTCTTGAAATCTGGAACAACATTTGCCAGCTTCTAGTTGACTTGGGGCCTCTCCAGTTTGGGTCAGCTGTCCTACTTGTGTCGCCCGCCAAGGTCTTGCCCACCCCTAGCCTGCTGGTGAGAGGTGGGATGTCGCAGTGACAACCTTGCTGTTGTTGTGTATTCATCAACACCTTTCTAGCTACCAATAAAAAGCACAGCATTATGAGGGCTGCAATGGGGAAAATTAACTCTACCTTATCCACACCAAATACACACCTCCTTTACTAAGATCTTAGGACACATTATTACTTTCATTTCTTCCTAAATATCAGTTTGCCTTTGATATGACTCTTTTCTGGGATAGAGAGGATATTGCTTTAAGTTAATCATGTAACTGAGAGCTTTACTGAATCAGAGCTCTAGGCTTATTTTCCTTTTGCATCAGAAAATGGATGGATTTAATTTTATTTTCCACTCAGAAAGCTGTTTCCATTACTTGGGAATTCAAATAATTAATTATTAGTAAAAGAGTAAAGCTGCCACTGCCTGTTACAGCTGTGTTCATCTTGTGCAGTCCATGAACATGACTAGCAGCTATTTTTCACTGCCAGAGTTGAGTGGAAAACATAAAATACCCCCAACCTTTATTTCCACTCTTCTTTATGAGAAACAGACCCAATGTTTATAGTTAAATTTCTCACTGTGGAAATTTAAGATCTTGGTTCACTGTAAATATGGAAAAGCTCCAGAAGTTAACATGCGCTCTGGAGGTGAGTCCTTCAAGCTGAGCTCCTTGGTATTGATTGTGACATTATCTTGTCAGCATGAATATCCAATATCCAACTTAGGCAATATTTCTCATTAAGGTGTATAGACTATGAACAAAATAAACTTAAATGTGCAGTGTCAAAGCACAGGCAAAGTGCAGCACCTGTTCTTAATAAAGGGAAAACAATGCATCTGACAATCTCCTCTAATTGTACCTCTCACTCAGTTTATGCTTTATTCCACCTAGCATCCCTCTTTTAATCATCACTCTAGCTTCTGATTTTGTAATTTTTCCTTTTTTCCCAAGTGAGTGGCTTCATAGAGGGCTTGATACTGTTCCACTGAATTCAGCAATAATATTCTCATTGATAGCAATGGCCCAGTACCAAGCTCATCTCTAGCAAAGTAAAATTTTTATTGCCACTGCTCTAAACTGTTGAATACTCTTTTCTAGCTGTATATTTCATGTATTAATTCTTCACTAGACTCACACATCCTAAAGCATGAATAAATGGATATGATCATCTGATCTAGTATCTTGCATAGTGTAGAACATATAATTTCACCTCATCCTTGTAATGCACTCATTACTTTCAACTATACCATCTCTTTCCAAGTCATGTTCTCTTGAATGAATGACATCATATAAGGTAGAATATATTGTGGCCTTTGATAAGTTGTTGTAACGGCTCATTTAATCACTAAACAGTTAAATTTCGATTTTCAGTATGTTTCATTTATGATGAAGTCACCTCTTAAACTTCTTTTGTATAAACCAAAAAGCATGTCTCTGTTAAGACGCACTGTCAAACCTTGAATACTTTTATGTCTGTTTTCTGAAGCTGTTCCCATCTGTCATCTTTGCTCTAAAGAGCTTCACACAGTCAGTATTCAGGTAATGACCTCACTAATGTAATGTACTGTAGTAATGTAATATCTCTCTATTCAATAGTCTTGCTTATTGAGACTCAGTAGTCTCAAGTTATTCCTATTGCCTGCCATGGGAACTTCAAAGTGCTTTCTAATTACTCATTTTTCAAGTATATTTGTTCTTTCCTATGATGTTTGGTGTTGGTTAGTTGGCTTTACATTTAACTCTCTTAAAGGGTGAGTTTTGTTCCTGAGTGGAAGAGAGTTGAATAGTTGTCTATATGACATCCGGTATTTGTGTCATCCATTGACACTAGTTATGACTGCATTTTTTTTTTCATATGGACCTTCCAGCTACTTGAATGGTGTCTCAGAAGCTTCTGAATCCGTTATTTTATTTTATTTGATTAGAGAATACAGAAAAAAAACAACAAACCATCCACTAACATGTCTTCTTACAGAAAAATCTGCAACTTATTTTAGTAGAACTACAACTGGCTGTGGAGACAGTTAAGTCAAAAAGATGAAGTGCAGGAAGTTGCAGTCATATTGCCATTTTTTTAGTATCTCAGATTCAGAGTCTTTGTGTTCAAATGAAGTCTGTATATCTAAAAAAATAGAAAAATAAATATTGTCTTTTGAATTTTGTGTCTATATTTGGTAATTAAGGTACCAGAGTATACATTGCAGGAAGCAGGACATGATCCATTTTACTTATTAGTTTTGAGTTATTAAACAGACTCAGATTTCCGGAATCCTGTGTTAATCTTCCATTTTAAACACTCAGTAGGTTAAGCATTTGATTATGGTTTACCTAACAAAGTCAGAACCACAGAACTATTTTCAAAACCCTAGCTAAATTCCCCAAAGTCTAGAAGACTATATTTAGTATATGAATTTAAATTGAGCATGTCCATGTAACTGTAAAAGATATGAAAGAAAAATGAAATGTATAGAAATACAGATAAATCAGAAATTTGAAATAAGAAGGAAAAAAAAAGATGAATAGAAGCAAAATCATAGGAAAACCCCTTGAAAAAATAAATGAAGTATCTTTGAATTGTAGTGTTAGGAATGTCTCTACGGTTTTGTGTAAAAGCTAGACATTGTAGTTGCATGAGATTTAAATTGTAATGGACAATAACAAGTTTGCTAAATAACAGTCTGATAGCTGTTGTTAAATCAGTAGGTCCAGATAATTTTGCCTCCAAGTGCTGTAGAGTCACCTGAGGAGATCTCTTGATCATCAGTGATGATTTTCAATAAGTCCTGGAGCACTGGAGCATTTCCAAAGGGCTGGAATGAGGCTAATGTTATGCCAATATTTTAAAAGTATAAATGGGACATCTAATTATAGGCCTGTCATCCTGACATTGATCCCAGACAAATTATGGAAAAAGATATATGGGATTTGATGAATAACCTATTAAAAGAGGATAATATATTGGCAATCAGCAATAGGCTTATAGGAAAGACATACTTTTGAACTTGCATGTAAGCTGATCAGGAAAAGCTGTCATTGGACTGAAAAGGTTGATGCTGATGATCTTGTTTTACTTCTATAGGCCATTTAGTTTCATACTGAATATACTGATTAACAAAGAAGAAATTGAAAACATCAATATTATACATATTAAACTGAATAAAAGCTTCTATCATATAGGTTTTAATATATAACTGTATATAAGAGCCATTGATGAACATGTATTTTTCTAATAAAAAGGTATTTTTTACCTTATTTGCAGCCTCAGTAAAACACGTGATAACACAGCAACTGCAGGAGCAGTAAATGAGGAAAGGGAGAGGTTGCTGACAAGCAATTGTCATCCACAAGACATCAAGGATACAACAATTTATTTTATTACAGACAAAGAAAATGATGTATCTAGGGACAGCAGTGTAGAGAACACTTAGGGAATGGGAACTCTATCCTGAGAATTAAATTTCCAAAACCTCGGGGATGACTATCAGTAACATAATACAGATGGAAAAGCTTAATGTGATCCTGACCTGGGCAGCATTCAGAGTATTCCTCTTGAAATATGTGGTCTATCTCTGTACTCCTCAGTTAAATAAGTACAGAGAAACATGACAAAATTATTAAAACATAATAAATCTTACATCTAAACTTAAGGTGCTGCTTTAATTTTTAATATGTAGCAGTTTCTTTCACCACTTTTAGCATAGTGTACATAGCAACAATGCCAGTAGGGAGAAGTCAACTCTCGTGACTATCCCCAACGAGTTCAATCTGCTTAGGAAATACAAAAGATGGTGGATGATTCATTTGACCATAAAGTGTTTGTACTTATATTCAGAACAGAAACATGTATGTGGAAAAATGTGATAACCAGAATCCATACACCAGAGAGTGAAGCTTCATTTCCTCCTACCCCAAAAATTAAACAAAAACTAACAGAAAGTATAGTTAAATCATTAACTGTGAGCCTGTTTGACTGCAATAATTTCCCATACTAATTGACTTCTACAAGTCAGTGCTGATACATTATTCCCACAGACTTTGCTCTTACTATATACTGTTCTTCATCTCTCCTAGTGAATTCAAAAGCTTTTATGATATTTATGGTTGATTCCCCATCCACAAAAGTGTTCTGAGATGAAATTATTTTCCAAAAAATCCTTCAAAGAAGAATTAATTCAAGAAAATGTGCCTCGTGTTACACAAGATATCAAGTAAAATTATGATTTTACATCACTTAAGATTTAATAGTGTCCTGAAACAATGACCTCTGTTTAGACCAAGAGATCTCTAACTTTTGTTAGAACTTGCCAGTTCTGACAGAAGACAAAGAGATGGCTTTGAGGAAGGTAACAAAGCAGGTAGAAAATTGTCAGATTTACAGGATATCATCAGTCTGATTTTACTGATGTCCTCAAGGTAATTTGTCCCAAATTGCAAAAGTCAGCATTGTGTCTATTGGCCTGAGCACTCAGGGGAGTAAAAGAATGCACTTAGTTCTCTTCCTGCTCTTCTCGCTTAGAGCTGTACATTCAAGTTGTTTACTATAGCCCCATCCCTGAAAAGTATGTAACAGTAGACAGGGAATAGGTGGGAATCCATAAATTGTTTCCCTGACCCTGATACCATCTTACTCACCAAAAATGGCAAAAAATACCTGTAGCCAGCAACAAAAGAAGTAGCACAGATGACCTCTTTCTACAGTAGAAAGTAGAAATACTGCAATGTGTAAAGTCATAGTTTGCTTCTCAGTTTAGCCGGTTTTCATTTATCTTGCAACAAAATTGCTTTTCTTTGGAACATAACACAAGAAGTATTATTTTCTAAATGTTTGTTTTGATTTTTAGAGAATACTACATCACAGAATACAATTTCTGTATTTTGAGAAATGAATATCTGTGCTTTTTTTTGTTTTTTAAGACTAAAATATCATACTTTGAAATGCTTCAGTTTCACGTGGCTGTTTATACAGCAACTTATTTTGAACTTCTTTGTTTCTGGAAGACTTCAGGTTTTCTGCATTAAAATGCAAAGTTGTTTACCAGTGTTCCCAGCGCATTCTAAGGAACTTCTGTGAATCAAAATTGAGCTTTATATTGTAAACATAGGATTTTACTTTACTGGATGTTATCCATATCAGTTTCCATTGAATTCAGTTGGTACTACCTAAGACTGTCAAGCAGCAATGTCAAGGAGAGACTTGATTCCATAATACTGACTAAATCAGGGCTCTTCCATAGAGCAGACAAAAGAGTAGTTGATGAAATGGCTGCTTCTTTCAGTGCTGATGATTCAGCTGCTGTCCTTTGATTGTGAAAACAATAGCAATCAAACATTTAAACTGAAGATTTCTTGGTAAATAAAGATATTTTGAAAGCCAGGCTTAGTATAGAGCTTTAAGTTGACTTTGCAGCTCCAATGCTACTATATGGTAGCAACAATTTAAAGCAAAGTGAAGCCTACACAAATATCTGGAGTTTTTCCAAGTAAATAATGATGTTTTTGAAAGAAATCAATTAATGAAAGTCTTATTTATTAAATGCTGCATAAAATTCCTAAATGCTCCCATTGAAATCTGGTAGGGCAGCTTTTCCTCGAAGAGCAGAAGCTCATATAAAATAGAAATTTCCAATGACAAAGTTAAATTTTCCCTGGAGAATGAATTTGCAACAAGGTTAAAAAGCTTTATCCTGTTACTAATTGGTTGACAAAAGCAGGAAATTTACTACAAATGTAACAAATCAACTGGGTCCTAAGTATTTCACAAATACACACTGCCAAGGTACTGGGAATGTGAAATTAGTGAAGCACTGATGCAGTGTACAGGCATTTAGAGTATTTTTACACCTAGGAGGTGATCCTAGAAATCATAAATCGAGCTCACACTAGAACAATTACTCATTTACATTAGATGATAAGGGTAACAATGTTAATGCTAAAAGTGTCTATTTTGAGCCCTCAAGATTCCACTAGTGTGGAAATAATTTATTTTCTGTTGAGAGGGCTGAGGTTGGGTTGTTGTTCCTTTTTTTTTCTTTTTTAAATCTATTCCTTATCTTATTCTGTGTGGTGAATGTATGACTAAAGGAATTTCAGTCTGGCACACAGTCAGAACACTAAACCTCAGAATACATTTAAAGAATAGACTATACTAGACTAAACCACTTCAGTTGGAAGGGACCTACTATGATCATTGAGTCCAGATGCCATATTATATCATATATTTTACAGACATAAAGCCTGTTAGTATGCTGATATGTTGACTGCAAAAGTATAAGGTAAGTCAATATTATGCATGCTCTAAAATGACACAGTAAAAATTAGGAAAAGACATCTACGGCTAAAGCTAGGCACTGACAGCAAAGTATCTGTTTAGATATTTAGGCTCAACTAGCTGCTCATGACAGATTGTGCTCATACTTCAGTTCAAGGAAATGTTAATGGTGATTAGTAGTAAACCAAATCCAGTGGCATTTCTTACTGGAAGAACTTCAGTTAAGTTTTTTCTCCTTTTTTTAAGAGGATCATTCTGGAAGATGCAGTTTCCCACCATGTCAGCAAGAGCGCAGCAAGAATAGCTTGACCTTCACAGAATACACAGTGAAGTTATTTTCTCATCAGGCTAAGGAAATCAGTTAATCTATCTATTTTACTACAAGATCTAGTATATCTCTAATCAGCTTATATAGGCGTATATACTCGGTGTGAACTGACAGTTCCTTGTGTAGTTGAACACATCATCAATGATTCCTAGAGCTCCAGCAGACAAAGTCTGAGCTTTTAAGTATCCCATTCTCTTGGAAAATTAAAAATTATGACATGGCACAATCCCAGTATTTAAAAATGGTTTTATAAAGCCAGCTGAGTTGTCATCATATATTATTCTGTCACTGAAGCCAATTTGCACAGAGCTTCTCAGACACTGATGTTTGAAAGGAAAAACATCAAAATGAGTCTTGGTTGACATGGTTTAGTGTAAGGTGTCCCTGCCCATGACAGGGGGGTTGGAACTAGATGATCTTAAGGTCCTTTCCAACCCTAACTATTATTCTATGATTCTATGATTTCTTTGAATGTCGGCCAGAAATATCTTTCAGCAACTGCAGTCACAAATACATGGAGATGGTTGCCCTATGCATCTTTAAATTTCTACTGCTTTCTATTGGTGTCCTCAAGCAAGAATTCTTAATTTCATTTTTGAACATATTATCTACTGAAGTCTAGAAATACTGACAACTAGCCTGAAGTAAATTAATTTTAATATAATCTGAAACTCTTATTTGGATCTTATCTTCTTCCTATGGCAGTATAATCACCAAGATAATTTGCATGATTAGCAGGAAAGCTTTCTTTATAGTAAACATATATTCATGAAAACCCACCCTATTTTATTTTCTTATGTATTTCAAAATGAAAGTGAACACAGACCTTTCTTGTAGAACCTACGATTCAGGGATCTACAGAGTATATACATTTTCAAAAAATATTTGAGGTAGCTGATAACTCAAGTATTCCTATCAAGACAATAGTGATTATCTTTCCCCAAAACCTTAATATTAAACATGGACGTAACCAGTAATGGTCTCATTACAACAACTTGCTTTACCGTGAGCCACAGAATTAATGTCTGAAAGTGCGACAAACTATTTAATGCTAAGGTGACCATTAGCTAATAATTTCTTGCTGGTGTTATGTAACATTTTGTTCATAATCACATTCTTTTCAGTTTCCAGTATGATGGAGACAATATTCATGGACACAGATATTTTCTCTAAGAAGTTACTGTAGGATCAATACCAGCATCACTTACGCAATTTAGTCAAGCAATTTTTGTTCCTTTGTCATAGGATATTCATCCTCTCTGAATTTTTCTCACAACAACTTAGCCATTTCTAAGAAGGAAATAGCAATATTTTTTTTCTCAGATTGAAAAACACACTGTAAATTTTTTCTTTGAATGTCCTTATGTCTATAAAGTCCATTTCATAAAATTCAATTTTGCAAGGTAAGAAACTTGTGTTGAGACTCTGTCCTCTACATTAAAACTTTATTAAAATTAATCTGAGCTTTGAAAAAGCTGGCAATTTTCACAGAACCCCACTGAGCTTGCCCAAGCTCTCCTAGCACCTCAAGCTTACCAGTGTGGTTATTCATAATGCTGTTACATAAAATAAGTATATTCACCTTCTACTGCAACATCTTTGTAAAGTAGACTTGTTTTTACCTTCCCCAAAATCTCCGTTCCTCCTGGTTCAACCAATGTTGTCATGGGAAAACCATTTTCCATACGGCTTCTCCGTAGTCTAAACTGAGTTCTACCTCTTGCCTGAAACTGAAATGAGAAAAACTGTTTTCTGGGTTTGCAGGCACATATATATCTCTTTTGCGTCCAAACAACACTGAAAAGGGAGCCGCACAAATCAGATACAATTCTCGTGGAGAGTAGGTGAGAGCAGCCAAGGGACAAAATATGTAGTCCAAGACTATGAAAAGGCAAGGGAGGGTCATCTGTCTGAGCAAAGCTACTACATCTTGAGAAAGGGATACTAAAGATAGGGACTGAAGAGTGAAGGGGTGTCCTGGGTTTAGCACTAGCAGTCATTTTTCTCCTTCTTGGTAGCTGGTGCAGTGCTGGGGTTTTGACTTTCGGGCTGGGAACAGAGCTGGTAACAATGATGTTTTGGTTTGGCCAAGAACTTTGTGAGCCTCATGCTCTGCCAGGGAGGAGGGGAAGCCGGGAGGAAGCAGAGACAGGACACCTGGCCCAAACTGACCAAAGAGGCATTCCATACCACAGCACGTCATGCCCAGGAGGTAACTGGGAGTTACCCTGAAGGACAGGGGGATTTTGGGGTCGGACTCGTTGTTCAGCGGGTGGTATTGTACTCTTTTCCCTTGCTATTATCTCTTATCATTGTTGTCATTGGTGGTAGCGGTGATTTGTGTTGTACATTGGTTGCTAGACTGTTCTTATCTCAGCCCGTGGGAGTTGCATTCTTTCGATTCTCCTCACTATCCCTCCGGGAGCGGGAAAGCAGGGGAGCCCCCGGGGGGGGAAGCGGGTCTTGACTGCTTCCAGCCCGGCACCACTCACTGGGAGTGAGTGTACAAGCTGTCTGTCTGGGTTTAAACCAAGGCAAGGGGCTTGCTGAACAGCGTGATGAAACAGAGGAAAGAACTGTGAAAATACTTAGCCTAGCCTTACAAGAAGACTGAAAGGAGCAATGGTGAATGAGGACATAAGTTTGGTACCAGTGACCACTGTGACAAGGAACAGTGTGAGACAGAACTGGCACTGGCTGAATAAAAATCTGTGATGAAAAGAAAAAGAAATGAGATGAGGTGATAAACTTAAGCATGAAGAATAAGTGAGGAATCTAGTAGAGAGAGAAAACCTTACAGTGGTAACTGGGGCCTGATCAGGAGAGACAGAGAAGGGACACTATGAAGGAACATTAGAAAAGCATATGAATAAAGACAGAAAAGGAATATTATGAGAAGTTCTTGAAAGAATATTTGTCCTGGCACCAGAAGCTCTTTTTAGAACAAGAACATAGAAAAACAATCAAAAGTCTTCTCCAGCCCTCCCCCTCCTCCACCCTGAAATAAAAGGTAGAATAATCACATGGAGAAACGTCAGAAAAAAATTATCAACACTAGCAGCACATGCCTTCTCCATTTGTCTGCCAGTTAGAAATATCTGTACAGTACCTGTACACAGAGATAGTGAATGGTGCAATAATTTTCATTTATAAAACATTATGGAGGAAAGGCAAACAAAGGAAAGCAGTATTAGTCTGATCAATTAGTTCTTATCAATTTGCAAAATGGACGAAGATTCAGGGCCTTTCTGATGTCACAGAAACATTCTCTCTTCACCCACCTAACAGCACAAACTTGGGTTTTCGCTTTACCCTATCATCCATACTAGAATAGGTCCAGCTGATGGAACTGAAGATGCTTCTCATCCAGCTGAAGGCTTGGGTGGAAATGCAAATTGTGTCATCACATCACTGGAAATTTTTAGTTTCTTCATCTTGCTTTTACAAGAATTAGGAATACGTGTGAAAAAAATCCACAAAACATCTACAAAGGCAGCTTTTAGATTCCCAGGTTGCCTCACTGACCTGAGAAGTAATAATTTGTCACAAGGCATAAATAAAAGTCAGAACCAGTGAAAGCAGATGTTCTCTGAAAATAAAAGGACTTGTAGGTCAGGCGCTGAACTTGTCCTCAAGAGACGAATATTCATTTCCCAATTCAGTAACATATTCATTGTATAATATGGAGCAGAACTGTTTCTCTGCCTCCCATTTACAGAGAAAAGATAATGCATTTAACAGACTCTAACCACAACATCCCGAAACTGCTATGAATTTCTGAAGCTTTCTGAAAATTGTATTTTCAGAGCGTTGTCTGTACATCCTCTCCAATGAAGATCTTGTAGCATAGGAATAAGCAGGCATTTCCTTTCTCACCAAAAGTTTCTTTCTCCTGCTATCTGCTAACCTGACTGGTTTTGTTACTGTCCAGCATCTCTCATTGTATTGTCCTGGTAGCCCACACTCAGACTCCAAGCATGTTAGCACTTTGAGGAGTCTTTCAGCTTATGTATCACCTTGTTTATTCTTGCATCTACCAAAAAATCTCACCATTTCTCCTTTTGTAAATTCTGGTTTGTGGAAAAGCAGGGATGGTGGCAAATCTACATAGGTAAATCCTTAGAAACATTTTGGACACAATTAAAAACTTAATAGCAAAATGTGGGCAGAATACTATTTGGTGCTCAGCAGCCAGTCCACCTTCCCTTCTCTCTCCTGCCTCCTGCCCAGTCACTCATAAAAAAATGGAGTTCTTGTTAATTACGTATTGGAACGTGAGCCTGAATAATACAGGGCTGTGATCAGGGGAGAAAAAGAAAAAAAAAAAGGTGATATAATAAAAGTAATTTTTAAAAAAAACTTATCTCTAAGGAAAATATATTTTTAAAAAGTTCTTAAAGCAACACTGGTGAAATATCACCTCTACACTAAATTGTCCCAGCTGGGTGTCTAATGTGTTAGCTTTGAAAAAGTAATCCTCAAGTTATGCTATAATTTTACACAAATCTTCTAGCTATTTACTAAGTGATTAAGATGAAATATATTGTGGCTGTATTATGGATTTTTTTTTCCTGGAATCTTAAAAATGCTGCTTCAGACATGCCCTTTTGCTGCTATTTGTTAATACTGGTTCTGTTTTATTTGCATTTGGCAACTTAGGTCTTTATTTTTCCTAAGTTTCACATCATAATTTTTCTCATAAAAATGTTTTGAAGCTGTATTCACTTCTATAATTTAATAATAATACTGTTTATGTGATGTTTGAAATGTCTATTTCAGATTAATTTTAGACTATTTATACTGCAGATTTTGAGGATGGAGTTTTCTGAGCTAGAGAGCTGAACGTTTTCCACTCAGGCGATTTTATATTCATAAATGAATTTATATTGGTAGAAAAATTTTAATTGTGGGCTGAACTCACAATATCACATATTTAGTGTTGGATTCTTTCCTTCTTTTTGGTCATAGAATCATAGAATTGTTAGGGTTGGAAAGGACTTTAAGATCATCAATTTCCAACCCTCCTGCCATGGGCAGGGGCACCTCACACTAAACAATGGCACCCAAGTCTTTGTTCAGCGTGGCCTTGAACACTGCCAGAGATGGAGCATTCACAGCCTCCCTGGGCAACCCATTACAGTGCCTCACCACCCTCACAGTAAATTACTTCTTCTTTATATCTAATCTAAACTTCCCCTGTTTAATTTTGACTCTGTTGCCTCTTGTCCTGCCACTACATTCCCCTAATGAAAAGTCCCCTTATCTTGGTCAGAAAAGCCCTTCAAAATTAACAAAGAAAGTTTAAATGCAGGCTTTTTCTCCCATACCAGACACACTGCCTTGGGTGAGAGGACTTTTCCTCAGTAGGTACCTATCATTCTTACTCGGGTTTAGGGTTTATGTAAGGTAAAGAAGACTGTTCTGAATGCTTTGAGTCAGAAACTGGATCCTTCTCTTCTTCAGGCTGAACAGACCCAACTTTCTCAGCCTGTCCTCATACGGGAGGTGCTCCAGTCCCCTGATCATCCTCATGGCTCTCCTCTGGACTTGTTCCAACAGCTCCATGTCCTTCTTATATTGAGGATACTGCACCGTACTCCAAATGGGATCTTACAGGAGAAGAATAGAGGGGCAGGATCACCTCCTTCAACCTGCTGGTTGCGCTTCTTTTTATGTATAATACTAAATTACAGACATTCTTAAATCCTAATCTTGCTTTAGGCCAATTATATAATCACAGTTCTGATATTCTCTTTGCACTTGTGGCACATCAGCAATCCATTGAATGGACAGGAAGACTAAATTATACATGTAGGATTAATTGATAAGAAATAGTGAGGACTCTAGGAGTATCTTTGTGTGACAGTAGCTGCATGGAATGGGCAGGATTGTCAGAACTGGGTAGCACATTGGTACATCCACCAAATTCTACTGAATGTCTATGAAACTGATCAGATGTAAGGATATTTTGAGGATTACAGTTCAAATAATCTCAGCGCTAAGAACTGATCCAATAGTGAATTCTAGTTTGAATCTTCTAATTTACCTGATAGTTAAACATCTGGGTGGATGGGTGTTATCATTGTTGTTCTGAAGCATCATTGGTACCTTGGAGTTTTCTTCATGGATCTTTTTCTCTAATTTGCTTAGGCTTTCAAAGAGCTGCATGTTTAATTCCAATACTGGTCTCTACTGCATTAGAAAAAAGATGTTAACAAAACCAACAATGAAAGTCTAAGCTTCAAATAGAAGATCTTGTAAAAAGCATCTAGAACCAGGTTAATTAAAATCTCAAATAAGCCTTCTTTTAGTGGCAAAAAAAAAAAAAACCAAAAAAACCCCAAACTAACGTTAAAACCATGTTGCACCACTCTAAACAATGAGAAAGATTTTTTGGTTTTTGTCTTTTTTTGAAAGGGTGTTAACACACTGCACTGCTTGTTAAACTGGTCCTTCCTAATTATTTAGTGGGGCACTGCCTGATGTGTAATCAGAAGATGTATTGTAGGCACAGAAGTATGCGATTATACGCTGGAGGCTGCTGAGAAGCCACCATTACTACTCACTACTGTCAGCAAAAGAACTATGTGTTGAAGTGCCTGATCAGCAAGGTGAAGGGAAAATTTATATTTTTCCCCCACAGCCAGGGTGATTTTATATTCTCAGCATAACTGAATAAAGCCAGTGTCCAGAAAAACACCTTTGGATTTCTTCCTGCTGAGAGCAAACGGTAAAGCTTAGTGCTTTACTTAGTGACCAGGTGTAGCTTCCACCCACGCTCTGTCTGGGGTGCAAGTCTTCTGCACTGCACAAAGGCATATAGCATCAGGGCTTTACACAAATCCCAGAAATTATTCTGAAAGATCCACGTCTGACCTGACAATGCTACTGTCTGATAAACTGCTCTTTCTATTCCTTTCAAAAAAATGAAGAAAGTATGTAACGGCATTAAAAAAAAAAAAAAATTAAAATTAAAATTCCAGGTTGCAAGACATGGAGATATTAAAAATATCTAGGTAGATATCATGAAAAATGTTCCCCTTCTATGTCAGTCTGTATATTAAAGTTTCTTTTTCAAAAAATGTCTTAAATATAACAATATTTGGGTCAAATGATCTATAGATTTATTATTTATTTTTGAAAAGTAATTTCAAGGCCCATATGAACATATTAGCTGTCCATCTGTTGTATAGTGCTGTTTATATAGCAAAATATAGCTATTATGCTTTGCAAATATTCCAGACTGTTCTTAATTAAAAGCGGATCAAAAATGAAATGTTTTAACTTTATTAGGGCTGATCTGAAAACTTTTTGAAGTTTGTAACTGTGCAAAATTGATATATTTTTTTCATGAAGAAATACCTGTAAAGATACATAGATTAATACAAGACACACTCAAGCTTTTTCTTTAACTGCTTACTATCTATTGGATAGTTGAGGATTTAGTCTCTATCTACAATTCTCATTTTTCTGGACCAGAAAATACTTTCCAAATAATAAAATACCAAATCAGAACAAAACCAAACACCCTTAGATTTGATATGCTCCCACTAAATTTTCCAGTTTTGATAAAAAGATGTGTGTTAACAAAATTTGTTTCATTACAAATTCCAACCTGTTCCTTCCCAGCATTCTCAGATTTTGGTGGTTTAGATAAAACTGGGTCCAGATCTAAATAATTTCCATTTCAAAACCTAATCCATATAAACCAGTCTTGGCCAGAGTGAAAATAAAAGCAAGATACAGTCTTTTTAGTGCAGCTGTGATCATAATAGGCTTAATCGCATCAGAAGGTTGAACTCAGGATTGTACTTTTTGATTTCTAGAATTGCTGCATAGAGTAGAAACTGAAACTTAATTACAAACCACTGCCATGCATTCATAGAGATAAGACAGATGAGACTAATAACAGCTATTGTTGCTTGATAGCCTGTTAAAGAGATTGCATCTGCCATCATGATTTGGCCATTGCCTCTCTGTGAGTGAGAGAATAAGGGAATTTTTTTTATTTGTACTATATCCCACTCCTAAAATAGAGATGAAATCAATTTAATTTTAATAAAATAACACCTCTGAGTGGAAACTTACTTTACATCACCCTGTATCATTTGGTTGGTATTGATTTAAGGGGTAAAAAGAGATATGATAAAAAAAAAAACAAAGCAAACCACTTAAAAAGCAGCAATCACTTCTCACAAATGAGAATTTAATCAAGTAAACATACAAGTCTGTAGCAGTTACAGTTACCAAGAATTTTTTCTTGGAAGAAAAAAGATATAGAAGAACAGTTAAAACCCTGAGCCTGAAACACCTAATCCTTCAAACATGAGCATAGGACGCTTGAAATAATGCACATATCTCAGGAGGTCAACTGCAGAGTGTCAATTTCCAGTTCTTCCACCCAAGTGATTCCAAGTTTTCTTTCCACACAGGGAATGCATGGCACATTCTTTCTTTTTTTAAAGGAGATTTCATCAAGTTCTTGGAATAAATAGATTCTGTTTAAACAACTGTTTATATTAATAAAGATTAAAGAACTAAGAACAAGTTTTGAGCCTTGAATATCTTACTCTAATGAACTTTCTTTACTGCATGATAACTAAGAGATAAAATAATTTAAATTTTGAAAAATATGGAATATGGTACATATACTAATACTTTCAACTCCATTTAAACTTAGGTCTTTCACTGCAACGCCTACTTTCTTTGGCATTCTGTCACCTTCATAAATTATGAAAAAAATTGATATTTTTTTGAATATTAATTGTTATTAAGGACTACTATAAGATTGAGAAAACTCAGAAAGATTTTAAATTAGTTTATGTGTTGTTTGTTATCCAGTTCCTCTGTAAATGATGGATATTCTATAAAAACATATTTGAGCTCAAGTGCATGAAAAATTATACGAGAATGTTCAGAACTCAGGATATGTTCCTATAATAAGCTGCTTTGATTGAGGCAGATGTTTGGTAACAATCATAGTCATGTTTAAGATTTTTGTCAACAATGTGCACAAAATGTTACACAATATGGGGAAAGTATTCATAGGAATAAGTAACGGTTTATATGCAGGGTTGTGAAAGTCATCAGAGAAAGCTGGTGTCATAAATGCAGAGCCAATGAAATAGTAGCGTAAGCTTAGCCTTAAAGTTCAGTGTCATTTGTGGTTTTGCAAGGTTGTGGTAACACACAGTTTATGGATGAAGTGGTGCAGAATTTGGATGTAGGCGGAAAGGACAATACATTCCATATAGTGAAGAGACCATCTTAAAAATCTGAACGTGCACCATCCACGGGTCCTGAAGGAGCTGGCAAATGAGGTTGCTAAGCCAGTGGCCATCATATTTGAAAAATCATGGCAGTCAGGTGAAGTTCCTGATGACTGGAAAAAGGGAAATATAACCCCCATTTTCAAGAAGGGGAAAATGGATGACCCAGGGAATTATAGACCAGTCAGTCTCACCTCTGTGCCTGGCAAAATCTTGGAGCAGATTCTCCTGGAAGGCATGCTAAGGCATGCCACTCTTGTTTTGGCAGATGCAGGTAAATATATTTTTCCAGAACAGATACTTCTTATAGTCATGAGTGAAATTTTGGCTTCATTCATTAATCTCCATCTCTTACAGTACACCTGTCCATAATCATTTGCTGATGAGTTCAGGAGGGCTAACAGCCTACCAGGAACCATTTTAAAGGAGAATCTGCAGAATATAGCTAATACGATTTCTTCTCTAAGGAACTTCTAGTTAATGACAACAATGACAGATAAATCTTTCACACCTGTTTGCATTTATATTCAAAATTAAAGTGGGATCCGATGGCCTGGATTTGATGATATCACAGTTGTATATGAAGTCCAAAGGCTACTCAGCAAGGATTTCAAAGCCAGCAAGAAAAAAAAGCATGCACAGCGAAATCAAAAGAGATTGGTTTTGGGTGTGAGCAATGTACAATTCCAGTTTAAATAGGTTAAGCTTCTGCTTTTCTGCACATGTGCTGAATCTCTTTTAGGTAAAAAAATTATCACTATCATGAAGGAAAAAGGTCAACATGGGAGAAAAAACCACCCAAATTCTACATACTTTAAACTGCTGAGAATATGTATCAAACAGTTACTGATGTGTTTCTCAAAGATGTGAACAAATAGGCAGCTGATTTGACCCACAGAAATAATTCTGTGGGTCTTGAAAGAAAGCTGTGTGAGATGTAGGTGTAACAACAGATTCTGAAGCTGCATATGCTGCATATGAAGTCACTCCTAGTGAGCAGAGCAATGTAAGATACAAATCATGCAAATGTCATTCAGCATCTTTTGTATTTTAACAACACTTCACAATACTTTGCAAGTGAAAGTAGCCAGCTGGTTTCCAAAGCGGTGTTAAAAAAGTCAACTTCAATTCCATAGACAGAATAAGAATATTAAAACTAAAATTTTAAAACTTTCATCCTGTCTCTGAACTACATCCTCATCATGGTTCTGAATGAAGCCAGGAAACAAAACAAGACTGTAAAAGAGGATTCTTTGTTTGTTTGGTTGGTTGTTGTTTTTTTTTTTTTTAGTTTACAGACAGAGAAATATTTTATTCTTACAGCACTGATATGTCACAGCAGTATTGCAATACATAATTTGTCTTGATGAAACTATGTTACAAAAGGTCATGAAATCTTTTTCACTTGATATGACTATTCTCAATCATATGTTCATGTGGGTCTTTGAAAGATGATGTACATAGTTTAATGTCAATTCAACATCTACTGCTGAAGCTGTGGTCGGACACTTGACACCTATGCAATTTACCCCACTGCAGTCAGTATCTGTATTAGGTCTACTTCCTATTATAATTAACAGGGTTAGCCACACCAGTATCACTCATGGAATGCACTTGCAGTGCTTGCTGTTGACCTCACAAATTAAAATGTAATAGATCAGCAACCTGAAGGTAATATATACTTGAAAAAAAAAAAAGTGTTCTTACAATTTGTTATATCAGGTATTAATACATGAAATTACTACCATTATGATTTCCTATACTTTTCATTTGCAATTAAGTATGAGATTTCAATAATTGTTTAAGAACCTTTATTCCATTAGAATTTATAATTTAATCATGAGGTTTAGATGTAAAATATTATTCATATACATTCTGTGAATATCTGTAAATGACAAAATTGCAGCATATAGGTAATATATTTTCTCTTATATTGCTCTACTTTAATTTTCCCCTCAATTAACTTTTGTGCAAGTTGAATTCTAAGCTCTGTGATGAGAAGGTATCAGTTCACATCTAAGTAGTTCATGGAGAATTATAAAACAGAGTGCTGAGATAATTAAATAAGTATTAAGTGGATTAGTTGGTCACATCCCAAAGATCCGATAGGGCTTTTCAGTGGGAAAGAATGCAAAATTACTACAAAACCTGATGGTAAAATTTCAATAATGGATTTAGCTGTCTTTGTGAAAATGAGCCATAGACTTTCTGCCGTATTTTCTACTTGCCATCTTACAACAATTACCAAAGGGTAATGACCATATTATAATTATTTGCTATTTGCAGTGTTAGTTTACATGGAAGAGAAATGGTCTAGAATGAAAATTAGACCCCTTGTATTTCCCAGATGTATTTCATTAAATCTGTTAAATACAGAACTTTCCAATTTCTTTTTTCAAGATTTGCAGAAAATGCAGCATACTATGGACATGTTTGTACTATTCCGTGGGGCACACTACAAAAAGTGTCTGACACATGTTGCAGTTGCTGAAATGCAAGTTCAAGTCCTGAAAGTCCAATAGCTGCTTTAACAGGCTACGTACCTGAAGAGCACCAGACTTACTATTTTCATCCTTAAGTGAAATCCCCTTCTTGCCAAAACCCCAAAAGGCAACATTCTAAATTATTTAAATGGGAATGGGATTCCACCCCATGCCTTACTGTGAGGCTACCAAATTTAGATTAAAATATTGAAGCAATAGAGAAATTATTGTATGCCTTGGAAACTTGTTCAAATAACTGTTGCCTTACAGAGTGTAAAATGTGCATTTTTTTAAATGTGATTTTTATCTATATTGTCAATTTCCTAAAGATTTATAAAATCATAGAATGGTTAGAGTTGGAAAGGACCTTAAGATCATCCAGTTCCACCCCCCCTGCCATGGGCAGGAACACCTCATACTAAGCCATGTTGTCCAAAGCTCTGTCCAACCTGGCCTTAAATACTGCCAAGGATGGAGCATTTAATGCTTCTGTGGGCAACCTGTTCCAGTGTTTATTTACATTTCTATCAATGAAAAAACTTAGGGTCAGAAGTTCAGAATTATGTGTCTCAATATAATATAGTGTGAAGAACAAAGTGAAGTATTCCAAATTAATTAATTTTAGATAGTGGATGAATTAAGACAAAAATGTAGGTTACGTTTTGGGTCTCTGAGGTTGGGTTTGGTTTCTCTATTTTCCAGATTAGATTAAAAGAAACTTTCAGGTTTTCAAAGAAACAAAGAGGTACCTGGGCGTTTCATTTTCCTTTCTCATTCCAAAATAAATAATCTAAGTGCCTTTAAATTTTGGATGTTAGCTTTTTTAATTCTTTTTTTTTATTTTATTTTTATAACGAGCATTTTCCAGGGGAAAATAAAAAGTTCATATTTCACACTGCTTAGTTTTGAACAGTTTTTAATTAAAATTAATACTTATAGAAGGATCAAAATGTTTCTATTTAAGTGGTGTGTCAGAACACAAATAATACTTTTCAGTATGTAAAAATACAGAAAGGACAATGCACTGGACAAATACAGGAGTTGCTCTTTTAGAGAGAGTGACCAGACTTCTTAAAGTGAGTCACAAGGACTACAGATAGAAACGAACTGGAGTGATTGCTAGTTCTAACCTTCCACTTCAGAAATCTAAATTATTCAGCATCCTGCCTACTGGCAGAATTCCACTGCTAGCCACATGATGCTACCCTGGCATGGTAGACTGAAGTGAAAAATCAGATTCAAAGTTGAAACCCATAAGCAGTTACAAGCTGCTCTAAAGTGTCACTTTAAAAAAGCTTAGCATCCTTTTTTCATGACTGTGTTCCAATTTTCTCTGTTTTATATTTGGCCTCAGGAAAGGTACTTAAGCAAACACAAGGGAACTGTTTCATTGCAGACATTCAAATGTATATTAATTAATCAAAAATCTAGGTAATAATTCTTCATAGGGAATCTGTACAGGAAATGTTTGTCTTATCTTTGAATTTCCAGGGTTAAAAATCTGATGAATTATCTTTTAATTTCATGTCAAATTCCCTAAAAGACATATGTTTTTGACTTAGGAGCCTTATTGTTTCCTGAGTCCTTTCACATGAATAACACTGTTAAATTTTTAAGTGTTGTGCCCATTTTGCAATATCTGTTCATGTCAGGACCCATCTTCCTGGCAAACCCTCCCATTTTGTTTCAGGTATTGATCTCTGCTGGATTTTTACTCTGGATCTCTGAAGAGAATTTTTATTTTGGGACTCAATTTAAATCCTCAGTGACAAAAAGTTAACCCACTGTATTTCACTGCAGATGCTTATCTTCACTAACACCCCTGGCTGCAGCTTAGCAATTACAGATGCATCCTGAATTTTGAAAATATTATTAAAAGAATTTTACTAATAGGCAAAAAGCTTGTGGATATCTTAATAGTTTATATTTTTCCTTAAAAATGTAAAACAACAGGCCAGATCCATAATTAGCAGACAATAGACAGCAATGTATCTATAGAGATGTAGAAAAAATGAGTCATAACAGACAAAAGCTTATGTTACCATACACAAGACAGCTCTTTACCACCAGTTTTTTGAGGTACCTTCTTTTCACTAGTGTTTTAAGCTAACTCTCTTCAGGATGAATAAAATTAGTAAACTGGGTATAAAGTTTTCCACTGAAGTGAATTTATGCAAATGAGTCATTAATGCAGTCTTCAGGATGTTGTCAGCCCAATCTGTTTCTATCTTAGCATTAACTCCATAACATATGTTTGCATCTATTTTATGATACTGGTAACACTTCTCTCATGTGAACCAGGAATTGGCCCCAAAACTTTTGAGTAGTAGCAGCTTGCTATACAATACAGGAAGCTGTTGTGCAGATCCTTTAAAAATGATTTAAAACATTCTCAAAATATCACTTAAATAAATTGCTCTTTTAAAGGATTACAGAATAAATAGATAAATTGGTTCTAACCATTACACATTCTGATGCGCTGCCTCATGCTAGGCTATAGTGCAACATGTCACTTCTGGTGAGTTTCCTACTTTGTTTCCTTAGCACTTCAGATATGACATGCTGTTACTGTGACTAATACAATCTCACAGGACCTAAAGAAACTTGCATGCCAGGAATTAGCAATAAAGAGTACCACTGCTTTGTTTTGCACACACTGCTTTCTGTAAACCACTGAAATATGTCTTTTTTTAGTAACAGAGACAATACTTGCCCTTGGCAGTTTAAAAAAAAAAAAAAAGCAAACAACAAAAGCTACAAAAAAATGAACATGTATTCTAAATATTATACACATGAAAATACTTTTTTGTTTGTACAGTCTTTAAAAAAGCCTCTTCTTAATCTGATAAAAACAGAGTCGGTACATAAATAACAAGTTGATTTTTCTGCTCCTGCTCTCAATAAAAATGAAATTTCAAACCCCATAAGCTTTTTTTTCCCCACATTTTTTAAAACTTTGATAGCTGGCTTTACACTTCACAGTTTGAAACACTGTCTGAATTATTCCAAATTCATTTTTGAGAGTTCCAGGTTGCAAGAACTTAGAAAATCTCAGCTGTTATCCAGTATAAAAGCAGCTCACTGAGCAGAGCCTGAAATTCTGGCCTTCTGAAACTGTTTCACAAGGTTTTGAATGAAGTGTAATTTTGCTGTTGTAATAACTAAGAATGGGATCTGGGCCACTCATGCCACAAAAAAAGTGGAGAGGCAAGGCTTGTAGTCTCCTCATCACAGCAGGGGAGGAGCAGGAGATAAAAGGAGACAACTGTGACAGCTTCAGATAGGAAGGCTACCTCACTCCCTAGCAGTAGCAGTTGTCCCAGCTTCTCTTTTTGGAGCTGTCAGCAAAGGGACCCCAGCTTTCCACAGCTCTGGCACACTGGGGAATGCAGTGGTCCAATGACTGGTTTTCTGACTTTGTCAAGAAACTGGCTTGGAAAACTGTACAATTAGAAGTTGCTCTGCCTTCATTCATAACAACTGCACTTCAGCTATGCTTCCACTTTGTTCTTTTCTCCCTGGTCTCATGAATCATATACTTTGAGCTGTACAGTGATTCTGCTTTGTTATATAATTAGCCTATAGCAAGTGGTCATGGTGAGATATGGATTTGAAACCATGGGACTGAAATGGATATTTTACCTTTATCACCAATTTCTTGCATGATTCATAAAACACTATATAAAAAGTTGTCAGGACTTTCTTTTTTTCTGATTATACTTTGAAGGTTATTAGTGGCCCATGGGCAGTAATAGTTATAGAAGCTAAAATACAGAGCAGTCTAGTCTCTTCTTTTTGCTTTGATGACGATACCTACCTTCAGGTAAGTCAGAGCCTAAGCCTGAAAAGCAGTGGGATTTCAGGTAACAACTCTGTGTTCCTCCTTATTTCCTTAATCTCAAATCAATACATGAATATTTTGAAGTATCTGATTTCTCTGTGTACCACGTATGCTTTCTCACTCATATATTTGACTTTTACGCAAACCCCCTTGGTTACTTAGTATACCATTTCCAAACAAGTGGCAGCCCAAGAACAACTGAAGGAAAATTTCTATCTCTAACCCCATTGCAGGATGACAGTGCAAGCTAATGGGGAGAGGCTGTTCCATCTTATCTTCTCTCCACCTTTAAATTTGCACTTGGATACCAAAGCATTCGATATGTTTGGGCTAAAATTTCATCTTGGATATTGCTTATTGACCTGTCTGTGGTGGATTTCATTCTTTTGCCCTACAGGTTTTCAGTGTTGCTATTGTTATTGCTGTGACTGATACTATTTTTTCACTGTTAAAATATAAAACAGATATTCTCCAAGTCTAAACAAAATAGTTACCGGGGACATCACTATAAGGGGTATAACTAAACCCTTGGAAACACAGCAAGAGAGAATCATTCTTACAGAAATTCTGTTTCCAAATTATAGACATGGGGAAGGAAGGTAACAACTGATACAACAACCAAGTTCAAGAGTAAGAGAAGAAAAGAGAGGGAAATGAATTAAAGAGACTCAGTAATGTTACTTATTAAGAAACTAAGGAAAATGTCAGAGAACAAAAAGAAGTTTCTGTTACACTTTATCAACATTGGAAGCCTAAATGCACTTTAATTCTCTCTAAGTTACTTACTATAGGTCTTTGGATGAGTAGAAGTGCACAGGGTTACTTAAAGGTTTTGTGTTATATTAATAATTTTTAAAGGTGTTTTATTTCTAAACATGAGTTTTAGACAAAGACATCTACAGGAAATACATTGGTTTGTCATAAAAGATAGTCAAAGCAGAGAAATGTCAGTCACATTTATATTTAAAACTGTATATTAGTTTTCACAGTTGTATGAAGTATACTCATTTAATGGTTTTTCAGCTGTTGTCTATAAATGCAAGAAAGGCTTCTAGTGCTGTTCAGGCATTTGCACGGGTAAGAAAAAAAATGGTTAATTGGAGAGATGCTTGAAAACCTTTCTGGAACTTCTTCCTTCTCTGTTTATGATAATATTTCTCCTCCTCCTCTATCATTATATATATATGATGATTTTGCTATATATAAGTTAATAGTAATTCAAAGAGGTTTCATAAAGGGACATCTGCAGTAGCACTCTCTCCTTGTGTTTCTTTGGTTGTCTTCTTGTGTTGTATGACTTACATGTGTATCCTCCATTGAAGTGGCTTTAGTATGGTTGAAAATAATACGTGAGGGTATATGGAAAGAGAGTGTCTGCTCCCTTAAGGGTATCTGCTCAAAGGAGCTATGAACAAGAGCACAGAGACAAATCTGTGATAACCCCCTGATAATGGGGGGTTGTGATATGAACAAATGTGGTCAGTTGTACAAATAAGTAAGGATGTATGGAGAGTGAGAAGATTTGTTTTATTCAGTTGGAATGATAAAGAAAGGGAGGGAGGCAACATAGAGACACAAAACCTGACCAAATAGACCTGACCTATAGAAGGCCTCGTCAACTTCCTAACCCTGATCCGGTGGCCTGTTGTGGGGGTCTGTTACAGGCCACCGGATCAGGGGGAGGAAGTTGACGAGGCCTTCTACAGGCAGCTGAGAGCGGCCTCACAGTCACAGGCCGTGGTCGTCGTGGGGGATTTTAACTTCCCTGATGTTTGCTGGAAGGACTACTCGGCAACCCAGCCGCAGTCCAGGAGGTTCCTCCAGTGTATGGATGATAACTTCCTCATGCAAATGCTGGATGAGCCAACCAGGAGAGGTGCGCTGCTGGATCTCATCCTCACTAACAAGGAGGGTCTGGTGGAAGGAGTGAAGGTTGAGGGCTGCCTTGGTTGCAGCGACCACGAGATGGTAGAATTCAGGATCTTGTGTGGTAGGGTCAGTAGAATAGCAAGTAGAATCGCAACCCTGGACTTTAGCAGGGCAAACTTTGGCCTCTTCAAGCGATTGCTAGGGGAAATCCCATGGGCTAGGCTGCTTGAAGGTAAAGGGGCCCAAGATAGTTGGTTGACGTTAAAGGACTGCTTTTTCCGAGCTCAAGATCAGAGCATCCCGACACGTAGGAAGTCAAGGAAGAGGGTCAGGAGACCTGCGTGGCTAAATAGGGAATTGCTGGGTATGCTCAAGTGGAAGAGAAGAGTTTACAGGTCATGGAAGGAAGGGCTGGCCACTTGGGAAGAATATAAGGCTGCTGCTAGAGGATGTAGGAAAGCTGCTAGGATGACTAAGGCCTCCTTGGAATTAAAGCTGGCGAGAGGGGTCAAGGACAGCAGAAAGAGCTTTTTCAAATACATGGCAGGTAAAACTAACACCAGAGGCAATGTAGGCCCACTGATGAAGGGGACGGGTGCCCTGGTGACAGAAGATACAGAGATGGCAGAGTTACTGAATGCCTTCTTTGGCTCTGTCTACTCTGCCGGAGGCAGTCCTGAAGAGCCCTGTACCGCTGAGACCTCGGATGAAGATAGGTCAATGGAGCGGTCTGCCTTAGTCGATGAGGAATGGGTTAAAGACCAGTTGAGCAATCTGGACATCCATAAATCCATGGGTCCAGATGGGATGCACCCGCGGGTGCTGAGGGAACTGGCTGAGGTCATTGCTAGACCGCTCTCCATCATCTTTACCAAGTCTTGGGAAACGGGAGAGGTGCCTGAGGACTGGAGGAAAGCAAATGTCACTCCTGTCTTCAAAAAGGGCAAGAAGGAGGACCCGGGTAACTATAGACCGGTTAGCCTCACCTCCATTCCTGGGAAAGTGATGGAACACCTTATCCTTGGTGCCATCTTAAGGCATATCAAGGATAAGAGGGTTATGAGGGGCAGTCAACATGTCTTCACCAAGGGGAAGTCATGCTTGACCAATCTCGTAGCCTTTTATGATGAAATAACACGGTGGATGGATGATGGCAGAGCGGTGGATGTGATCTACCTTGACTTCAGCAAAGCGTTTGACACGGTCTCCCACAGCATCCTTGCGGCTAAATTGAGGAAGTGTGGTCTGGATGATCGGGTAGTGAGGTGGACTGTGAACTGGCTGAAAGAGAGAAGCCAGAGAGTTGTAGTCTATGGGGCGGAGTCTAGTTGGAGGCCTGTATCTAGTGGAGTGCCTCAAGGGTCGGTACTGGGACCAGTATTATTTAATATATACATCAACGATTTAGATGAGGGAATTGAGTGTACTATCAGCAAGTTTGCTGATGACACTAAGCTGGGAGGGGTGGCCGACACGCCAGAAGGCTGTGCTGCCATCCAGAGGGACCAGGACAGGCTGGAGGGTTGGGCGGGGAATAACTTGATGAAATATAACAAGGGAAAGTGTAGAGTCCTGCATCTGGGCAGGAACAACCCCAGGTTCCAGTATAGGCTGGGGAACGACCTGTTAGAGAGCAGTGTAGGGGAGAGGGACCTGGGGGTCCTGGTGGACGACAGGGTGACCATGAGCCGACACTGTGCCCTTGTGGCCAAGAAGGCCAATGGCATCCTGGGGTGTATTAGAAGGGAGGTGGTTAGTAGGTCGAGAGAGGTCCTCCTTCCCCTCTACTCTGCCCTGGTGAGACCTCATCTGGAATATTGTGTCCAGTTCTGGGCCCCTCAGTTTAAGAAGGACAGGGACCTGCTGGAGAGAGTCCAGCGCAGGGCAACTAAGATGATTAAGGGAGTGGAGCATCTCCCTTATGAGGAAAGACTGAGGGAGCTGGGTCTCTATAGTTTGGAGAAGAGGAGATTGAGGGGTGACCTTATTAGTGTATATAAATATATAAAGGGGGAGTGTCACGAGGATGGAGCCAGGCTCTTCTCAGTGGCAAACAATGAAAGGACAAGGGGTAATGGGTACAAATTGGAACACAAGAGGTTCCACTTAAACCTGAGAAGAAACTTCTTCTCAGTGAGGGTGACGGAACACTGGAACAGGCTGCCCAGGGAGGTTGTGGAATCTCCTTCTTTGGAGACATTCAAAACCCGCCTGGACACGTTCCTGTGTAACCTTATCTAGGTGTTCCTGCTCCGGCAGGGGGATTGGACTAGATGATCTTTTGAGGTCCCTTCCAATCTCTAACATACTGTGATACTGTGATACTGTGAAATAACATTAACGAAGTCAAACCTGGTCATTAGCACTAAATGATGTGCAGTGTCCTGATGTGCAGGCAAACCGGGACATTGCAACTGATAAGGATATGAACCTGAGGGTCCAGGATGTTGAAGGATGTTGGTGGAACCATGTCAGTTGATGAGGCAACGTGCAAGGTAAGGGGAAGCAGGGAGGGACAAAGTGGGGATAAAAAAAAGGGATCACTCAGGACTGATCAGTGCACTTGTCTGCCTGAGCCCTGTCTAGTAACCTCAATCTATCTTCTCATAGCTTCTTAAACCTTTTCTTAACTCTTTCTCTGTGTAATTTCACTCTCTATCTTGTGTGTATGTGTGCAGTGTAAAGACTAAATGCCAGCTACTGATAAGACCTGTATGTGTGTGAGAAGAACTTGGTGCCAGCCAGTGAAGTAAGACTAGTTCTTATTATGATATAAAAAAAAAGTCTTAACCTTATGTATAGAGCTAAAAATGACATTTTGGACTTTCTTTCATGATTTGTCTCTAAAATAGTGATTAAAAGAGCACAATATGTATGAGCTGTTTGGATGTGTCATAATGATCTATTTTTCTCCAAATTTCTGCTTCTGCTATAAAAGTATAAAATAGTAGGCCCTTTGTAGATAAAAGGTCGTTAACAGCTGCAGTCTTGATATTAGTCTGTGGTAACATAAAAGTCAGTGAACTTCGTATTTGTAAAACTTTCATACAAGGAAACCAAACTGATACCTAGATTCTGATTCAAAATCACTAGTAAACTCTGCATTTCAATTTTTATTTCTACCACTATATTCAAATGAAAGGAGAATAAAATGAAGGCTTCTCCATAACAGATATCTACATTAGAACCTAGTTAAAAATCAGTCTAAATGATGCTCACAAGGTGGATCTAGACTGCCAGAAAACAAATTTCTTACTCCTCCTATCACTTGTCAGCTCCCTCCCTGCATCAAAACAGAAGGTAAGTGTTCTGAAATTTCCAAGATCTTTAGAGACTCCCATTAAACGTATACAGTGAGTGTAGCACAAAGGGAATCATAAGAAAGAAGCAGGACTCCCAAGAACTCTTTGACTTAGGCGTGAATGCGTAAGCAAATGCCAACTAATCACATGCACTATTTGGTGTAGAATCGCATTTAAAAATCAGCACAATGAACAGGGAGCTGAGCCTGCAGGGTAAAAAAAAAAAAAAAAGCAGCAATGTGATCAATAAATTTCAGTCTGTGTCAGGAGTCTGATTACCATATCCCAGATATAGTCAAAAGGACATACAGGGCACCAATCAAAGGTCAGAATACAGTGCATAGTTGTAATTGAGTGTACTAATAAAAACCTCTACAGGACTGTGTACTGCCCTTAGTGAATCAGTGAGAAAGACAAACCGTAGACATTTTTAATTCAATAAAATAAAAAGGACAATCTCTTTTCACATTTTTTTCTAGAAAAGGAAAAGCAACAATTTACAGCGATACTTAACAAACAAGCAACCCCCCTCCCCCCCCCAGTAAAATTTTAGCTCACAGAAAGAGCTGGTATGTGATTATGCATCCAGACATAGGTTCAGATCTGAGATTTTCATCTTGCAAGCATTATTTCTTAATGCATTTGTAGGTATTTAACAGGAGAAGTCAATACCATTCTTCCTAATAACAAATTGAGAATACAGAAAGGAAGGGATATGTGTTCAAATACATTCAGCATAGCTGGCAGACTCCCAGTTACTTGTGTCTATACCTGTTGCTCTAGAAGCATGCAGCATAAATATAGTCACATTGCATAATGTATTAGCACCTGTGTAACTGTGACCAGTTTGTAAACTAAGTCAGAAGAAACTGACAGGAATTTAAGGAAAAAATGTAAAGCTTTAATTGTATGTAACACCTATGAATAAGACTCAAAGACACTAGGCCATGTTGTTCAGATGTTGTATAGCACTGTGACTTATCAAATAGCTCCATTATTTCCTATTTTATTTAAAAAGTTGAGGTAACAAAACTTAAAAATCTACAATGAATTCCAGGTGCTGACAGACGTTAATGATTATATAATTTCTTCTTACAAGGGAAACATACTCTTATGAAATACCATTTTAAATTACTATTTAAGTTTTAAGTTACAATAGATCACAAATGGCATCTATGTATTAAACATCTGCAGTGGAAATGTCTATTATTTTAAACTAATTATCATTTGTTTCTAAAGCAGCTGTTTTGGTCTATCTCATTAGTATTAGGATAATAGGATCATTGGATAATTTAACTTGGAAGGGATCTCAGGAGATCTGTTTCTGGTTAACACAGGGTCAACAATAAAGTCAGACCAACCTGCTCCTGAAAACCTCCAAGGATGCAGTCCGTACAATGTCCCTGAGCAAGTTTTTCCTGTGCTGTCCTTTATCATGAAAAAGTTTTTTTTATACCAGGTATTTCTTTTACAGGTATTATTGGAAGGTTACTAATTTTTGCATCAGAATATATCATTATTCCTGCTTCTTCAGCAAATACAGCAAGGAAAGATAAGAATCACAACTTAGTTCTGTCACCTTGACTAATCAAAGCATCTTGAGGCCCATGTCACCTGCTTTGGTTTCTATTGTGACTCTGTGATGAGAACACTACTTTCTCAGGGACATTTTCCCTCTTGTTATTTGTTGCATGACTTCCACTGTGCTGGATCTTGTGTCTGTGCAAGCGAAAATGCTCAAGGATCCCATAGAGCAGGAAAGAATTCCAGCACTCCTCTCTTTCATAGGAATCCTTCACCATTGAGCTGCAAAATCATTTCCTTTTATTTTTCTTTTATTCATCCCATGAATTTTACACAGTGTCAGAGTTCAAGGCATTGTCCAGATAAATGAGACAAGAGAGTTTAACCCAAATTGAATCTTTGTTCAAGAGTTCAATAAAATGCATATACATCCTAGACACAAGATTACAGCACAAAATTTAGTGGCATCTCCACCCTGTCTGCTGGTTTTACAGGATAGTCATCTAGCTGAAGCTTTGCAACAGACTAACTGAGATACCTATATGCTAAAAGAATTTGTCTGCTGTGAAACAAAGTCTTACCTGAATTTCTAATTCAGTATTTCAGCATGGTACCTAAGGGAAGGAAAGAGATATATTTATGATACATATTTTAGCTGTAGCCTCCTTTCTCTTTAATGTTCTGTCAGACTCTCAAATACCTCTTATTTGGCACATTGGCTCTTGTGGGTCCCACTTTCAGCATGTAGTAGAGCTAACACAAGAAATTAATCCAGGTTAGTGAATAACTAACATAAAACTTTTACTTATCTGAGGTCTGATGTGGAACCTACTGGCAAGTAGGTTCCTTGCAACTCCTATAAATATTGATAATTAACTGATTAATGTTAGAGACATGCTTAATGAAATACATAAAATTTATAAATGATAGATCTTTAAAAATACATCTAAATTCAACCCTGATTACATCAGTAGTGTAGGCAAACAATTTGCCTTCTTCATAAGTGATTCTTCCAGGCAAGGCATATTCAAGACTACAGCAGTTTCTTGTCTTAAGACAGAAGCAGCATGCTCACAAATCTAGCTAGCTATACTTCTGTGCTGATTAGTACAGATCCTTCCTGCTATGGGCAGCTGGTTACAGCCCAATAGGTTGTTCTCCTTCTTCCCTATAGTGTATGGATTTGTAAATTTTCCTAGCATGACTCTTAAAGCTCTCCCCTTTGCTTTAGGAAAACTTAACCCCACTGAATGTATCACAAGACAGACTTGCAAAATTGTAAAAACAGACAAAAATCTACAAAAAGCTCCTTACTTTTCAGAGGACTTGTACCCCCTTACACCCCTTTCACAAGCAGCAGGAGTTCATATTCACCATTTGCCTCAGGGAATGAACCCTTTGTGGTTCATGGTCAAGGAGATATGATTTCTACTTTACCCTCACATGCAAGTAATTCAGTCCTTTCATTCTGATAGCAGAAAGAAAACAAGTTATATCCCTTTGTGTCCCACTCAAACTGACAGAAGACACAATTCAGTATTTAGATGAGACCAGCAGCCTTTTCACAGAGCAGCTGCAAGCCCTGAGATGGACTTCAGGGCATACACCTGCCTAGCAAACAGTGTGGATGAAAGGGGACTCAAAGTTCATTGCTAGATCGGCTGTTCATCTAGCAGTATGAACACAGCAACTGATCCTTACATCCTTTTACAAATTAAATTCCACCTCCAACAGCAGAATGAGGTAGTACTCCATGACCTCTGAATTTTCTCCCAGCTTCCTGTGCACTAGGAAGACTTAGAGGAGGGATTGAACATGCAGGTTTACATGCAGCCCATAACTCTCTTCAGACAGGAATTATATCGCTATAACTGCATAAAAAAGTAAGCTAAAGAATCTAATCACCTTTTTGTCCCACAGGATGGCACCATATCTAAAGACATAATCTCTTTCTATTTTTCTGACTATGTCAGTGTACCCAACAAGTGAATGATGCAGTGTCTTTCAGGAAGGATCCATATCAGTCAGAAGCATGAGGGGCATGTGATTTGCCCTCTCCTATCTTCATCAGAGTTTAATTCACAGCCATTGCATAAGCAACATGAGAGTCAGATGGGTGAGGCTGGAAAACTGCTTAAATTGTTTGACTCTCTGGCCTAAAATACTTTCTATCATACATATTTTCTTTTATCTTTCAGAATGTCTTTCTTTTTGCACTTGCTACTCTGGCATTCTGAAGGGCAATGCTCATTTTAAAATATGTATAGACTTCATTTAAAATAAATGAATAAATGAATAAAGGGTTTTAAACCCTCTGGGGCAAAACCGTATTTGGTGTATCTCAGCTAATTTCAGTGGACTTAGCTCAACTAACCAAGGTTGAATCCAGGCCTACATCCTCTTGTTTTGAATGAGCTTAGAGAAAAGAGACTCCTTTAAATATATGGGTTATTTGACATTCTCTTCCTCATTGTCTAGTTTTGTTTTACAGCCTTAATAAAAACTTAAATTAGTGGGGTTTCATGCATTTATCTTTATGTTTGATAACATTTTTGAGCACTGTGATAAAATCAACGGAAATTAATGTAATCATTTCCAGCCAGATTCAATAACTCTAATTACCAGTATTTCTAGTCCAACTGCATAATATCTGCTTAAGTATCCAGTGTACTGAAGGAAATTTAACTACCACTGAGTCAGTGTTATTTTATATTTCTATGAGGAGAACAATCAGAAAAGTAAATAAATAAAAAAATCAATTTGCAGATTTTTGTTTGTCAGAGAATTATCATTACGGATACTGCAGAGTTCCATAGAAATATATGAAAAAAACAATCAAGAATCTTTTGTGATAGTGTATTTACAATTAGTGAAAATTGTATGACCACATTATATGAAGCAATGTGACATCACAGGAATGCATTTTTAAATTAAAACCATTCTTGATATCCTGAAATAAGTAGCTCTTTTTGATATGATATATTCATGACTGTCTTTGTAATTTTTGACACCCTTTTTTTTTTCGTGTATTCTACTTGGCTGAAAATGTTTTCATATGGGACTTGAGCATGACATAAATGGTGTGGAATAAAGGGCTGATGTTGTCCTAGGTTCAGCTGTAGCAGTTATTTTTCTCCTTCTTAATAGCTGATGCAGTGCTGTGTTTCAACTGTAGTCTGAGAACAGTGCTGATAACACACCAATGTTTTAGTTGTTGCTAAGTAATGCTTACTCTGATGAAGGACTTTTCAGTCTCTCATGTTCTGCCAGTGAGGAGGGGCACAAGAAGCCAGGGGGATGCAGAGACAGGAAACCTGACTCAAACTAGCCAAAGGGGTATTTCATACTGCAGCACATCATGCCCAGTACATAAACTGGGGGGAGTTACCCAGAAGAGACCTATCGCCGCTCTCATCTGGCGGGGTATCAGTTGGCAGGTGGTTAGCAATTGTATTTCACAATCACATGTGTTTACTGGGTTTTTTCCTGTCCATTTTTTAGTTCTATATTCTCTCCCCTTGCTATTTCACTTACCATTATTATTATTAAATTATACTTTAGTTATTAGGCTGCTCTTATCTCAACCAGAGGTTTTACATTAGAATCATAGAATCATAGGATAGTTAGGGTTGGAAAGGACCTTAAGATCATCTAGTTCCAACTCCCCTGCCAAGGGCAGGGACACTTCACACTAAACCATCTCACCCAAGGCTCTGTCCAACCTGGCCTTGAACACCACCAGGGATGGAGCATTCACAACCTCCATGGGCAAACTATTCCAGTGTCTCATCACCCTTACAGTAAAAAACTTCCTCCTTATATCCAATCTAAACTTCCCCTGTTTACGTTTTAACCCATTACCCCTTGTCCTATCACTACAGTCCCTAATGAAGAGTCCATCCCCAGCATCCCTATATGACCGCTTCAGATACTGGAAGGCTGCTATGAGGTCTCCACGCAGCCTTCTCTTCTCCAGGCTGAACAGTCCCAACTTTCTCAGCCTATCTTCATATTTCATTCTTTTATATCATTCTTTATACGGAAGGAGCTCCAGTCCCCTGGTCATGTTCGTGGCCCTCCTCTGGATTTGTTCTGACACTTCCATGTCTTTTTGATGTTGAGGACACCAGAACTGCACACAATACTCCAAGTGAGGTCTCACGAGAGCAGACTAGAGTGGCAGGATCGCCTCCTTCAACCTGCTGGTCACGCTCCTTTTGATGCAGCCCAGGATACGGTTGGCTTTCTGAGCTGCGAGTGCACACTGCCAGCTCATGTTCATTTTCTCACCAACCAGCACCCCCAAGTCCTTCTCCGCAGGGCTGCTGTGAATCTCTTCTCTGCCCAACCTGTAGCAGTGCCTGGGATTGCTCTGACCCAGGTATAGGACCTTGCACTTGGCATGGTTAAACTTCATGAGGTTGGCATCAGCCCACCTCACAAGCGTGTAAAGGTCCCTGTGGATGGCATTCCTTCCCTCCAGAGTATCAACTGAACCACACAGCTTGGTGCCATCGGGAAACTTACTGAGGGCGCACTCAATCCCACTGCCCATGTCACTGACAAAGATGTTAAACAAGACTGGTCCCAACAACGATTCCTGAGGGACGCTTGTTACTGGTCCCCAGCTGGACACTGAGCCACTGACCACAACTTTTTGCGTGCTGCCATCCAGCCAGTTCTTTATCCACCGAGTGGTCCACCTATCAAATTGATGTCTCTCCAATATAAACACAAGGATTCTTTCAATTCTCCTCCCCATCCCGGCCAGAGAGAAGGGGGAAAGAGGGGAGGTAAGCGAATGTCTGTGTGGTTCCAAGTTGTCATCTGGGCTTAAACCACAGCAGCATCTACGTAAATTCTACTGCTGTTGAATTCCAAAATAAAAATTTGATCAATATATCACTGGATTTATGGACATTTTGACTTACACAGATACTTCAAGATATTTTTATCTAGAAAATATGCTATAAAATACAGGCACAAGGTATGGAAGATGTCATTTTTTGCATTATCACAGCTGACTCTTGACTCTAAGTAGTATGGTCTAATTTTTTTTAAGTTATCAAGCTATTAATAGGCATGATGTCTCTCATAACCCAAGAGGACAAGCTGAGAAGACTGAGATTATAATGTTCACTTGTGTGATCACTAAGGATGGAGGAAGTCACTACTTTAATGTATGATAAGTAAGCAAAATACCTACCTTCTCCCCACTGAAATCTAATTATAATATGTCCAGAGACAGAATCACAGGATCACAGAATCCCGAGGGTTGGAAGGGACCTCAAAAGATCATCTAGTCCAACCTCCCTGCAAGAGCAGGGTAACCTAGAGTACATCACACAAGAACTTGTCCACGCAGGCCAAAGTAGGAAACTCCACAACCCCCCTGGGCAACCTGTTCCAGTGCTCTGTCACTCTCACAGTAAAAAAGTTTTTCCTGATGTTCACATGAAACCTCCTATGCTCCAGTTTACACCCTTTGCCCCTTGTCCTATCACTAGACGTCACTGAAAATGAAATGGACGGTCAAGATTTAGCAAGTACTTTTGCATTTTTTAGTCTATTTAATCTGAAGTGAATATAAACAGGTGATTCACTGTTAAGCTGATATGCTCATCACATAACCTCTTTTCTTGAAGAAAAACAAATTTATTTCTCTGCAGACTAGTGGCACAGCACCACACACTGCTCTAAATTCCTGAGTTTGGTACCATTCCTCTTCAAACAGATATATATCAAATTTAGTATTGCAGGACTGGTAAACAGTTAACAGTCCTGAGTGTCTGTCATTTCTAGAATGGAATACTAGGTCCTGTTTAATGTCTCAGCTTGCTTTGTCTAGTTGAATTCTTCTCCCACTCTGGCCTGATGCTATATTTTGTTGACCGGTGCTTGTGCTAAGCATATTTTTATTCTATTCACGTGGAGATCCCCATCTTTATGGTAACTGTGGCAATCCCAGTAAAATCCAGCACCTCAAGGAATCGGAACACTTGGTCTTGCCGGGAAGTGTAGTAATTGCTAATGCTTAGGGATGTGGCCAATATTTTAGAAATAATTGATTTAGAGGATAATGACCAGATTCACTCAGGTGGATGCAGGGAGGAGCATCAGGAACTCTAAACATCAAACCTTAAATAAGTCCTTACCTTAAATAAGGCACAGTAATAAATTGCCCAATGGGAACTCAGAGCACCTGGGAAACCAGATGCTCTTCAGGAAATCCCAGGTTTATTTTTAGATGCTTAGCACTCTCAGGCATCCTTTAATGATAATATAAATATTCCTTATACATATTACCATAAAAATGCCATTGTTAACTTCAGTGAGAATTTTTTTTCTAAAACAAAACCTTCAGAAAGTGGGTTAATATAATGTGATTTTTTTTGTTTTATTTTAATGCTTATAGAAATCTACCATTCAGTACCAGCTTTTAGGGAACCATCTTTGACCATTATTTTTGGTCAAATATAGTTCCCAAAATATTTAATTTTTTTTTGTTCTTTATTCAAGATTCACATTTCCATTTGCAAAATGCAAAATGCACAATCTCAGCTGCTGCTTTGCAAAGTGGCTAAAACACTTTGGATTGCTAAAGTGACGATCACGATTAATAATCCACAGTAATGATCCAAATGTACAAAGTATATATATGTTCTAGGTCTGAAAAGAATAATATTGTTTCATTTACCTTTTGGCCTCTGACATCTTTTTGCAAGCAAGAGAAAAGATGAGGAAAGTAAGGTAACAAAATTGCTTCATGAGGAAATGTAGAAGTTACTGATGATCCTGTTGAATACAAATGTCCTACCAGATCTAGAAGCTAGTACGAACAGTTTTGGAGGAATTATGTTTTTTTTCTCTCAAGCAAAGTAATTATTAACAGTTCATTCACAGATTTCATTCTCAGAGGTCTTATCTGTTTATTAAAAGAGATGAACTTTTTCACTCAGATATAGAATACAAGAGCTTAAAGTGGTAGGAATACTTTTTTATTATTTCTCCTTACTGATTTCCCCCCACCCTCCTATACTCAAACAGTCTAATGATTATTTACCATCTTTCAAGGAATAAGTTCAAAAGTACAGCAGACCCAGTAGAGTTCTTTCTGCATCTGTCCAAGACTTTGGCATACTTCCCTGTGCTCTTCTAGCCTCAACCCTAAGGGCAGCCAAAGGCAAAAGTATTTTCAGCAGACGGAGAAACACTGTATGCTTCAGGGATTTCTGGATGACAGATTTTAAACTATAAACAAAGTAGCAGTGTGATTAAAAATAACAAGAGCTAAAATCTGCCTCTGAATTGTAAAGGAAAATGTGCTAATTTAGCTTTCCTCAACATCATAATTTATGACTGAATCATTTCTAAGTTATTCACAAAATTTAAAAGCAGGATCAAGCTCTTATGTCATTTGTTCCATGTAACACAGTAAAACTCTTGACAGTACATTTTGCTGTCTTTTCTTTTTTTTTTAACCAGAATTCAGATGTTTTGAAACAGTCCTTGCTGTGTATAAGGTGCTGATGTCAAATGCCTGTGTATCTCCTGGCTGTTTAGGACTTTTATTTCCTTAATTCAGAAGAAAGTTTGATCATTTCATCATTCTGAAAGAAATGTATATAATCACAACAATAAAAGTAACAACTGCTTCTGTAGCTAGCTCAGTCTTATTAGCAAAACTGCTTTGAGACATATTATGGCAATAAAGTCATGTAAGGTAATGAGCAATCTCAGCTGAAAATTTTGGAAACGTGTGAAATTAGGAATTAATTTGGCATAAAGGAATATAAGATTGAAATCTGTTCTGTACAAGGAGTCAAGTCCACCTCAGTAATGGTATGTATATTGGTGATTCTGACACATATTTTGAGAGTATGGTAACTGAACAAGTGATGTGTAAATTTAGAAGACATTTGCTTATTCCAGGAAAAATCACAGGCAGATATTAAAAAATTAGAAGCCTTATTGTGACTATAAACTAAAACTTGTTTTAATTTTACTCAGAGCTCTTAATTTCTTAATTTTGCCCATGAGAACCCTAATACTTTTCAGCAAGTTTTCTAGACAGGGTTAGACCTGGAGAGTCGTTGTCTGTCTTGGGTCAAATGGCTTTGCCACACCAACTCACAAAATGGTTTTCATATCTCATTCCACCTCATTTTTACTTGGAAAGTATAATAGCTTCCTGTTATCAGTTTCTTGCAGCCAAATTACAGAAAATAGGTTGCTTGAATCCTCCCACCAGTCCTTTCCATTCAAAAGCATGTAATGGATAAAATGAATACCCCATCAATTCAAAATCAGTAATACATATTTAGTGTAATTGAACACCTAACAGACTAACCAAATAATTAGTGCTACTCCAGTTATGATGACACCAACAATCATTGTCCCAATTATATGAAGTTAAAATACACAAGCTACTTTCTACTAATGTAGTGTTCAGTCTAGGGATTTGAGGGAAAACTTACTGCAGCCTTTCAGTACTTAAAAGGGGCCTACAAGAAACATAGGTTGAGACTTTTTAGCAGGGCCTGTTACACTGGCATGAGGGGTGATGGTTTTAAAATAAATCAGGGGAGATTCAGGCCTGCGATAAGGAAGACATTTTTAACAATGAGGGTCATGAGTAGGGGCATCTTCAACAATAACAAATTGCCCAGAACTGACTCCAGCCTGGCTTTGAATGTCTCCAGGGATGGTGCATCTGCCACCTCTCTGGGCAAGCTCTTCCAGTATTTTATCACTGTGCTTCCAGAATTCCTGGTTAATCCTAAAGGGATTTTTTTAATAATACAATTTGCCTTGCACACATAAGATGACTTGGTTCCCTGCCTTTTACCCGACAGCCTTGAAGGGCATTCTGTACCTACATTAATTCACACTGATATTCTAGAATTAGACCTGTTCTGCCAAATCAGTCTTGTCCTCTCAGACCATCATCCCTTTTCCTTTAATCAGTTAAGCTGTCCAATTCTCACATTTTCCTAGCTTTACAACAGATTCCACTTTCATGTCTAGGTGCTACATCAATCACTTTTACGTCAGCTGGATAATGACAGATTCACTTCTATTTCCCACCAGGTTTTCCATCTTATCTCTTACCATCAGGGGCAGAAGAAGTGATCTTTTACAGCAGGACCTTCAACTCAGATCCAGGACTGAAGGAAGAAATTTCAAATCATTTTTGTCACCTTTTCCTCTTCCTAGAGAATTGTTGTGAGGATGGAGAAGAAACAAACAGAAGAAAGAGATATCCCTGCATTAAAAAGATTAACAAAGAATCTGTGGTGCTAATCTTGTTCTTTCTACGTCTCCCTTTCTACCTAATCTAGGAAACAAAAACTTTGTTTTTTATACCACCCAAGGAGAAAGGCCTGTGGAGAAAGTCTTTTTCTCCTTAAGAAAACTTACTGAACTAGGTGAGCTTCCTATGTCACTGAAAAATCTTTCCAGTCACTGTCAAAATCTTATTATTAGAATTTTAATACTCTTGATTGGAAGCATTGTCATGATTAAGCATATATTATAAGTAAGTGTTCTTTACACATTTTGTTTTATGCAGTAGGCAGAAATAACATGTAGATTCAGCTGTTCTTATAATTACTCTAAACCTCCAATCTCAGTCACATAATTTTAAACCATACCATGTTACCTTTCAAGACACTAAGGATTTCTGACACACAACTGCAGCAGTTGTAATTCACACATTTTAGCTTTGGGTTTTATTTTTGCTTTTTTGAACAGGTTTCTGGACATATCTATTTCAAAGCAATAATTTTTATGCTAATTTTGTGAGTATTGCAACTATGTATGTGTATAGATTAAGATTCATATCAGGTAGGGAATTAGAAATTGTGGTGGAAATAGTATTAAGATGACCAAAAAGTTAGGACCATGAAGCTGATGCTGAATTGTTAGCAACAATCGTTATGGCTTTTAGTGGTCCTCAGCCCCTGAAGCCAAGGGGAACAAGCTTGAAAGCTCTTTGACAGAGAGTCAGGACTATGAAGTGGAATTCTCATCTTTCTCCATCTTCCTCACTTATGCCAGATGCATTTATATTACTCAACCTTTCCCCTTCAGAGGGTGCTCTGATTTGCTCCTTATGCTGCTTATGTTGTATATTTTTATTTTTTCCAGTTGACCTCCTGTATTTGGCAAAAGGTCCTATTTGCAGTCCCTTGTCCTTGTGTTGCATTTTGTTCTCTAACTTGAAATATCCATGATTTTGATGCCTTCTAGGAGTAACTACACAAGCCTTTGTCCTTTAGGTTGTCACAATGCATACATAGTTGCGCAAAATATCTATGCATTTTATTTGGCTATGCCATCACAGTATTACAGAGTATTTCTATACTGTTATTGATTACATTGTTGTAATACACTTACAATTGAGTTTGAGGGAAATTAATATTAATTATATCCTAATCAATGCACTTTTATCCTGTATGTGTCGTAGGTGTTTGCTTGTGCTGTGTAACTGTCATTACGGTGTTTTTGTCTGGTACTCAGTTATCAACTTTGAGACCAACGAATTTCCTAGAGCACAAATGATTTATATGACACCTTGGCCAAGTGAAGAGGCACAATGGAAATCCTCATCCCCAGTGGGAGCTCTTGTGTGTTGCATTGCTCTTTACACAAAATGGATGAGCTTCATGCTGCCTAGATGAAGGTGTAAACTTCTATGACTGAGCTAATTGCCTTAGGATTTGTTTAGTCAGTACTTTTGTTCACAGAAGAATAAATGGGTTTAGGTTGTCATTCAGCTAATGAGATGATACAAACCCATGATGTGAGATTTTCTTTCTGTTGGTTATGAAAGGAACTGGGGGTAGCTAGCTCAGATATCTGAGCCTCATGTCTAACTTAGGAAAATAGCAGTCCCCCAGCTGAAAGGCTGTAGTCTGCAACTCTATATTTCACTGTGTAGCTGAGTAATGGAACTCTCTGTGTTTAACTTGCAAAATGTAACAACACAGCACATAGTAAATGGCTGAAAATACAGACATGTTAAAATTGGTAGGACATTCAGCATGGCACCACTTCTGGCCCTGTATTTCTTGCCTTCAGAACCAGAAAAAAAGAGGGATATGTTTCTTTCCTGGGAAAGTAATTAGTGGAGTTAGTCAACTCTTCTGCCATCCTGATCAAGTCCAAACCAAACAAAGCTATCATAGAAGTTAATTCTTCTTTCAGATCAGCTTCATAAGCTACATTTGCTTAAATTATTTATCTTGTCGTTTAGAAACAGGTGTTACTAAAATAGTATCAGTTTATAATTTACGACCGCATTAAAGCTTAACCTCTATCCTAAATTTATCTCGTATTTGCTCTTTCTCATGAAAATGTATCTGAATTTAATAGCATGAGAGTATATTTCTTTTAAAATGCTGTCTTTGCATTTTTACTAAATGCTACTTGGACAGACTCCCATTAATTTCAGTAGATTTGGTTTAGGTCTTTTGTTAAGTAAAACCATTCTATTTTAAGAATTCTACGTTGCCATTTACAATACTTCTATAGAGAAAATAATTTCCAATTTATTTTTTAATTCAGCATATCACATAAAGGTACTGCAAACATAACAAATATACAGAGATTTATACAGATTTGAAATCCTTTTTAAGTCAATATGCCAGGAATAAGTAATAGGAGATGGTTATATAAATTACATCTATAAATTACGTCAATATGAAAGTTAATATGATTTAAAGTAAGAAGTAAAAATAGATGTCTGAGATAAGAGTGATTGAAAAGTTGGTATAAAACTGATGTGATTTAAGCCCAGAAATTGAAGCAGACAGGGAAAACAAAGCTATTCAAAAATCTGATGTAGTTCTACATGAACAATGGAAATGGTGAGCCAAAATAAGATCGATACAAAACTTGAAGAGATTTAAAATGTGAATCTGAGAGGTAGAATAGGTGCAACTGAAAAACTTGTGATTTAAACAGAAGACAGGAAGCAATGACCTGTAGTAGAAGTAAATAAAAAACTTGCATTGTTTGGAGAGAGAAATAAAAAGCTGGATTATGACTGATGAATTTCAAGAAGGAAAACATAGTATTAGATACCTGCTATGCCCTTGTCTATGTCCAGGTTAAGTCCTGCATTAAATCCATGCCAACTCCCAAAACTAAATGCTAGGTGCTTTTATAAGAATTCTCTTCGATTTCACTTTTTTTTTTTTTTTTGATGGAATTGTTTTTTGGACCTAAAGTTTTATGTGGAGCCTTATGCACTTACACCTTATGCACCTACAGTTTCAAAACCTAAGATTTTTACCTCATCATCCATCCCTTTTTATGACTCAGCCATGGCTTTCATGCCTGCCTTCTGCTCCATGCTCACCTGTGTTTCTCAGAATCCAAAAAGACCCTGAAGAAACATGCTGATTTCATTTTTTTGCAGTCAGAGGTTTTCAGAGACCTTGAGAGAGCAGGGATATGAATTATGAGTGAATCCAACCCTGGCACTGACAGAGACAGCTCCATAGTTCTGGACAAGACACTTCATGTTTGTTCATCAACTCCCCTTTTTGTAACGCTATGATGTAAACATTTTTCTGCTTGTGGGCTGTTTCAGTGATTAACTAAATTAGTGGGTGTTTAGACTACTACCCCTGCCAGCTTTTTGGCACAGGAAACCTCAAGAATGATGCTAGTGCTGTGGGGAGAGTAACTTCAGGGAGTGAACAAGGATCTGGAAGTGTTTACACTGAGGCTGGGCAATAAAGTAACTTTAAGGTATGATGAATGACTACCATTATTGGATCAAACCCTAAAATACCTTAACAAGGTTAATGGGAATGATGTGATCTAAACTTGAAGTAAACCTGTTATTGTTAGAAGTGCATGTATTGACTTTCTATTTGGTCTGCAGTAAGGTTAGAATTCTTGGACCAGAATATTGTTCTGTGGTTGTCTGTTAAAATGCTGCATATTGCTTGCATCAGTTGATGAAGAAGTTAATCTCTGAATTTCTTTTGCTCCATCTGATTTTCAACATTTTGTGAACCTTCTGATATAGGTCTGATTTAGGAGAAATTTGAGACTTTCTCTGTTCTGCTACTTCATACAAACTTGAGTGTTCTGGATATGGTTTTAACTCATAAATAAGCTGTGTCATCATTAAAAGCATATAAATAAGCAAAGGGCACCACTGCTGCAGGGGTGGAACATGCAGTCAGATAAGGCACATGTGAATACAGATATGTTATTACTAAATCAATATTTAAATTCAATTAATCCTTGGTCCATTCTTGGTACTGCTTTGAAGAAGATGTTGAAGTAGTAAAAGGATCATAGAGTCATAGAATGAGCTAGGTTGGAAAAGGCCTTTAGGATTGTCATGTCCAACCATTACTGCAGGACTAACAAGACCACCACTAAACCATGTCACTAAGGGCCTTGTCTACATGGCTTTTGAACACTTCCAGTGTTGGTGATTCCACCACTTCCCTGGGAAGTCTGTTCCAATGTTTGACTACCTTTTCAGTGAAGAAATTTTTCCTAATATCCTATCTCAGCCTCCCCTGGCACAGCTTGCTTTGATATTCATCCAAGCATAAGCTAAGATTCATGACTAGGGCAGGGAAGAAAGGATTTAATTAGCATCCAATCTGCTTACTTGCAGATATATTTTTGTTGCTGGTGCTTTTTGATGGCACTCTGCCTTTCATTTGGTTCTACTTGAAATCCAGCTATTCAAGACAAATCAATTATAAAGTTAGGCTTTGCTTCTGAGCCCTACTGTTTGAGACCAATTAAGCTGTCCAATATCTAAGCATATATACATATATATATTTGTGTGTGTATACGTGTAAAGTCATCATTATGTCTTTGACAGAGAGTAGATTACCCAGCCACTGTCTTAGATTGTTTCCAGTAGATCAAGTAAAGGAATTTGAATTTAGTGTACATAAGACCATCTCTCCATTTTCTTCAAGGAAGGTAGGCAGGCACTGCACAAAGCTCAAAAGACCTACATCCTAACCCCAACTATACTACTAGGGTTCTCTGCTCCTTCTCTCAAGTCATTAAAATGCGCTAAAACTTTAAAGAAAAGCAGTACAAATATATAAGCCTTCCCTAAGAATATGGGTTTCTTCTGCTGTACCCCTTCATGATTCATTAAGGGGAACGAGCACATGGCATGTTCTCTTGATTCTTCTTTTGTAAGGGCTGTTTTTTACTTTGACAGAAGAGACTGGAGTTTGGACACTGCAGGTGGAGATTAGACACTGCAGATTTAAATGGTGCACAGAGGTATAAACAAATTCACTACCAGCAATAACAATACTGATGACATTAGCATCCCTGTTATTCAGACTCTGGATTGCTGCAACCCCATAAGCCTATACTTGCCTTTGGTGTGCCAGGGTAAAGTAAGCGAGGTAATGAGGGATCTTGCAGCACAGGATCCAGTTACTCTTTTTGATCTTGGATCTGTTCTACACTCAATGCCCCTCACTCACACACCCCCCCCAAAAAAAAAAAAAAAAAACCAGGGGAAAAAAATAACCCTAAAGCCACCAACACCTTTTAGAGTTGATAAAGTAAATATTTTATATATCAGAGATGAAAGAAGAATTTTTCGTGTGATTAGGAATAAGCACTCATGACATATTCCAAGAGGAAGTTACTGTCATCAAACAGCTTTAAGCTACCATACAAAACCTTAATAACAGCTGAAGGTCCTTACAAAGCTCACGGAATTCAAGGTAAATGTTGCCTTTGCCTGTGCTGGAATGGTGTAAGAATTAAACAGCGGGGAAGTGACATGACAGAAGACCATAAAGACAAATTCAAGATAAAATTGAATGAAAGGAAAGCAAAAGCAGATAATTAAATTAATAAAGAGAATAGCTCAGTGGACAAGAAGATAATGAAAGGAATAAGAACTGATGTGAGACACATAGCCAATAGAAGTTACAAGAGCAAACCTGGCTAGAAGCAGTAAAGGGAAAACTGTCTTTTAAACAGAATTTTTTAAAAGTGCATCAGAAGCAGAAAAGTTAAAGATACAATTGATGAAATGCTACTTAAAAATCTTCCAGTTTTCCCCTCACTTTTTGGTTAATTTCACCAATCTGGTGTTTAAGTTTTTCCTGGAATAACCAGCAGTCAATAACTAAGATGATTGTCTTAAAAGAACCATTTACAGTTTATTTCAAAGGCATGTTAAAGCTTTTTATGTCTATTTGTTACAGCTTACAGCTATCTAGCAAAATTTACAGATGCCATATTTGCTGTTATAATGGCCACAGTTCCTTTCTGATTTTGCCATCAGAAACAAGAACACAGCCATTACGTTCATTTGCTCTACAAATAGAGCAATCACTACCTAGCAGTCAGGGACTGCCATCGTATGGCATGCATGGCCATTAAATAAGAAAGCACAGTATCAGATAATTCTCTTCTATCACAGTTTTGGAGAAAGTCTTCTGAATAAGTCAGTTAAAAGAGGTATCGAAAAAGCCCTAGCAGTGATCTGTACTGAGAGGCAGGCAAGTAGAAGACAAGACAATGTCACTTGCTAGACACTGTTGTGCTTCCCTAGTATGCATTCATTTGCAATTTCAGTGGAAATACAAATGTTTTTGAGAAGAAAAACCATAGCAGTTATTATCTTCTTTACTTTGTCTAATACAGTGCCTTTGAGTTCCACACACGGACAAGGACCTCACTGTGATAAATGTGTTACATGAATAACAATGTTCAATGCTTCTCTATGGGTGTCCTATGTCACTGGTAAATCTAGCCAATAAATAAATTAAAAAAATATCAGATAACTGACCATAAATATGTCTTTTTCAGCCCTGCTGCCCTTTGCAGTGGGACTGAAAGGTTCTCTAGTTAGCCCCATAAAGCTCCAGGCTTTTTGATTCTTCATTTTTCTTCAAAACAGACTATGTTGTTTCAGTGTGCTTTGGTTATGTCCCTGGAAGATACTCAGTCCTTGGAAAATAATTAAATAGAAGCAGAGATTTAAACATGGATTTTTCTGATCTATGATGAAAGTTTTCAGGAAACAGACAAGAGATTGTTTAATTCAATATATGACTCATCTTTAAGCTGGATTACTTGGCTTTTTCTTCTTTTTTCCTGAGATTTTTTTGTCTCATTCCCTCTGGATATATTATAATGTACTGCATATTTGTACCCATGACCTTTTTAGAAATAATAAAAAAAAAAAAAACAAAAAAAGCAGATTTCTAAAACATAAAGAAAACTTTAGGATGGAGTTTAAATATGGTGTATTCTTTTCAAATCCAAATTTCTTGCTTTAGCTGGGGATTATAAATCACCAGCTACTTATGGACTGGTGTCTTATGATTAGTTAAGACAGTAGCCAAAATTACGGAGCCACATTTTGAAGACTACAATTACATCATGTAGCCCAGAATAGATATGTCTTAAGCTAGTTTAAAATGTGGTATCCTGCTTCTCTGACTCTTAGCTAAAAACTTACTTTTTGCAGAGGTTGAATGCTAAGATACAGACAGGTTGCACACTTAGTGATAGTCAGCTGGCCTTTCACCAACTTCTTCCAAGAGATATTTATTATGTTGTAAAACACCTTTTCATTTTATTCGCCCCTTCTTGGTGAATAGCTAATTTCCTTATTGTGAAATATCAGTTAATAATACATCTACAGCATTATGCTATTATGCATCTGTCTTTTTTCCTTGATTTAAAAGGAAGAGGGTGACCTCCCAATATAGCTAATTTAATCTGAAAAAATAACCTTGCAAATTGACTTGCCAGAAACTAATATTAGATGAAATCTTTGTTCTATTGAACCCAACTGTCATTAGTGATTCCCTGTAAAAGACTTAATCTAAAACTGTAAAAAATCTTTACTAATGTTGTCAGGTTTCATAAAATATCTATTTTATTAAAGAATTAGTGATGCTGATTCTGGAGGATTTGCAGCATTTGGGTACAAAGTTTGGATCTGATTCAAATTTAGACCACATTTGGTATAAAAGATTGGTAAAACTGAAAAAGTGCTACAGTATCTATTATGGGTATAAGTCAAGAGTGTAGGGTTTTAAGAATATGTTATTTGTTCTGTGAATGTGATTTTTTTTTTATGTTTATAAAAAACAAGAACTAGATAATTGGAACCTTTTTTCACCGGTCACCATTAATATGACTAAAGTTTTACTTTTACCTGAATAAATTCTACGCTATAAGTGGGTCTGAGAATTTCAGTATTAAAACAGCAAACCAATTTGAAACATATTTTAGAATCAAATATATTTAACTTGCTTAAATACTCAAGCAAAGACAAAATCGTTATACCGAAAAAGATGAAAATTCTTTGCACATGTCTGGAACAAACTCTGAAAAGAAGCAAAGAAAACTGAGGAAGATTTTCTAATGCCTAGGCTGTGCAAAGTGTGAAATGGTGTCCCACCAGAAAGACTGAAATACTAAGAGCTAATTATTTAAAATTAAAATTAATAGATCAAAGTTCTAGAGAAATATCAATCTCTGGATGGGTGCAAAATAGATGGGATTAGCTAGTTTCTATTGTGACTTCTCTATGATCCCTTTTGCTTACAGATGATGCTGTGAATTGCATGAGGAAAACCAATGGATTTTAACAATTTAGTTATAATATAGTCTATTACATTAATGAACTGACCATTCTTTGTAATAACCAGTGAACATAAGTCACAGTGTATATGCTCAGTGACTCCTCCATATATTCAACATATTTGTCAGTTACAGAGACAGTAGGGTTGAGTGTACCCTCAGCAAATCTGCTGATGACACCAAGCTGTGTGGGGTGGTCGACACACTGAAGGTCAGGGATGCCATCCAGAGGGGCCCTGAAATGCTTGAAAGGTGAGCCCATGGAAATCTCATAAAGTTCAACAAGGCCAAGGTCCTGCACCTGGGTTGGGGCAATCCCAAATATCCATAGAGACTGGGGTATTAATGGATTGAAAGCAGCCCTGCAGAGAAGGACTTGAGGACATTGGTGAATGAAAAATGGGACGTGACCCAGCAGTGTGTGCTTGCAACCCAGAAAGCCAACTGTATGCTGGGCTGATTCTCCCCCTCTACTCTGCTCTTGTAAGACTCCACCAGGAGAATTGCATCCAGCTCTGAGGTCTCCAGGACAAGACTGATATGGGCCTGTTAGAGTGGGTCCAGAGAAGGGCCACAGAAAATTCTCAGAGGGCTGAAACACCTCTCCTGTGAAGAAAGGCTGAGATGCTTGGGGCTGATCTGCCTGGAGAAAAAAAGTCTCTGGGGAAACCTTGTTACAGCTTTCCAATACTAACAGGGGCTTATGAGAAAGACAGAGAGGGCCTGCAATGACAGGAAAAGACACAACGGTTTTAAACTGAAAGAGGGTAGGCTTAGATTAGACATTAGGAAAGAATTCTTTATGATGACAGTGGTGAGGCGCTGGCACAGGTTGCCCAGAGAAGCTGTGGTTGCTCTATCCGTGGCAGTGCTCAAGGCCATGTTGGATGGGGCTTTGAACAACCTGGACTAGTGTGAGGTGTTCCTGCCCATGACGGGGGCTTGGAACTGTATGACCTTAACGTCCCTTACAACCCACACCATTCTATGATTGTATGATTTAAATCCTTAAAACCCATTCGGAAAAGACTGATTTTGCACACTGTGTTTATAACAATAGATCAAAATATGCTATTGTTTTTCTTTTAAATTCAGTAAATGAATTCAAAGGTGATACCTTTTTTTAAACTAACTGCCAGTACTGTCCAGGATAAAGGAACCATTTTAATAGGCAAGAAGGCATGGGGTCAGGCTTATGATACAGGGCTCATCTTACTTAGAATGTAAATTACATATAGATAGCAATTCCAAACAAGCGATAATAATTGCCCATTTGAACTGCACTGTTTGCTTTGTATTGTATTAAATGCATTAACATATTAATGGGTTAAGTATCTTGTGTTCATATGAAAACAGCCAACTCTCATATTGTGTACTAGCACTTTTCTGTGTATCTTACATGTTTGGCTTGAACTTGGCCTATAATAATGCAAAATATCAGAGCAATATTTGACTGGCCTTTAGAAAACTCATATTTTTCTAGTCAAAAAAGCCACCTTAAGAATATCAAACTTCCTCTAGACAGTACCTTTTCATGAAGTAATACAATCAAAGGAAAGTAATTTTCATCCTTAGAGCATGTCTGTGCATCAGGGTAGTCAATATATTTCTCAGGTATTATGATAGCTTCCACCCTGTAGTTAAAAATTACTGGTTAAGAGAAAATGCTTTCTCAGGGAATGATGTGAGTCTGAGTATGAAATGAACTACAAAAGGATCCTGGGACCCCATCATTTTGTTGTTGCTGCTTGTATGGTCACTCATTCCAGCAGTCTTTGCTCCTCCAGGAGACTGCAGCTAGGTCATCAAGAGAAAGTCACTCATTTGGTGTGTTTCATCTTTCATTGCCTGCACTCAAGAAAGTAGAGGTGAGAGAGGAGTTGTTCATGTATGGAAAACGATAGGAATGATGTAGCCTAAGGCATACAGAAAAAGATGGAGTTTTCTGAGATGAACCAGAGGGCAGGCTCAGCAGTCAGGTGTTGAGAAGTGATTATGTAGAGCTTGTTTCAAAGCAGACACAGCTGGAAATTGCTGGATCAAAGCAAGCCACAAGGGCTTAGAAATGTTACATTCAAAATGTTGTTATGGCCAAAAGGAAACACAGCAGATATGTGGAGCTAGGAATTTACTGTCAGTAGAATTAATGCTTTAACAGTCCAAAAGTCCAAATTACCATATTGGAACAGAACAACTTAGTTAATAATACAAATAAAATTGTGTGTAAACAACCTATAATCTACTATTGTTCCTGGTTTATATTCACGCTTCCATTTTCCGTCTGGATCTTAAGTTTGAAAGTTTCAGTTATCTTTCTCAAATAGCACTGGATGTATGTAAGCCTATGATACATGATATGTCATTATGTCGTGGTTTAAGCCCAGGTCGTAAATCAGAACCACGCAGTCTACCCCTCCCCACCTTTCTTCCCCCCGCTCCCAGAAGGATGGGAAGGAGAACTGAAAGAATGGAACTCCACTGGTTGAGATAAGAACAGTCCAGTAACTGAGGTATAACACAAACCACTGCTGCTACCACCAACAGTAATAACAATAAAGGGAATAACAAGTGAGAAGAGAATACAACACCTCACCACCCCCGTTCGATAATACCCAGTCCCCAGCAGTGCACTAGCCCTTCTGGGTAACTCTCAGTTATATCCTGGGCATGACATGCTGTGGTATGCAATGCCTCTTTGGCTAGTTTGGGTCAGGTGTCCTGTCTCTCCTTCCTCCCAGCTTCCCCTCCTCCCTGGCAGAGCATAAGACTCACGAAGTCCTTAGACTAAACATTTGAGCAGTAACTAGAAACATCGGTGTTATCAGCACTGTTCCGAGGCTGAAAGTCAAAAACACAGAGCTGTACCGCACCAGCTACTAAGAGGGAGAAAAAATGACTGCTACTGCTGAACCCAGGACATCCAGGATATCCTAAGACTGTGAGGGATATGATGTTCATAGTACATGAAGAATGCCTCTCAGGCAATTTTTATAGTCTTCCTTACCCCAGACTGCTCCTTTCTCTCTGCTCCCAGGTGTGGGGTAAGTGTGTCTCCACAGCCTCCCCAGGCTCTGCCCATCAGGGTCTCTGTTGGGCAGCAGTCTGGGTTTACTAGACTCTTACCATGGAGGCACTGTCAGAGCTCAGTCTCAGGCAGGGGAGGCAATAGGCACTTTACCATGACGCAGGAACTGAAACCTGCTCAAGCCGAACTCTGGCCATGGTGAGTCCAGGCCAGCTCTGAGATGTGTGCTGTCAGCTCAAGGAAGAGCATGTGATTTCTTACTAGATTGCCAAACCTAGTCTGGTTAGTCTAACCAAAGCTCATTTGTCAGCTTCAATTTGAGACTTTAGGATGTAAAGGGATATTCACAGTACTCCTCTCCAGTCCAATAAATATATTCACATATGTTTTATTGTGTAAGTAAGTAGTGAATTTGAATTAGCAAAAAAATAAAATAAAACCAAAACCAAGAACCCTCTGCCTTTCCATATACATACACAAATATTCAAGAAGAAGAGTGTAGGAACTTCCCGATCATTTGCTACATGGAGTGGTGAAAGAAGAACATGCATACATGATAATCTCATCATTTGCTGCCCTAATGATGAAAATATTAAAACTATGTCATGCTTGATGATCTGATTGGCTATATAATCACCTAGAGAAAAGTATGCAGAATGAAAATACATTGAACCCTCCAGAGGAAAGAAGAAAATTTTTCTTAACTTCCAAGCCCAGAGTAACTTTGAGAACTACAACTTTCAAAGGTATAGACTGGTTTGCAGATTGATTTTAAGACAAAAAGAAGAAATCTCCACAACAAGGTACTAACTTCTGGCATTGCAGAGGGAACTGTTGAACTTAAGTTATAAGGATCAAATTACAGTTCATCCTTACAAAGGTAATTACAGAATAGCTGGGAATCAGGGCTGTGTCATTGCTCATACCCAGTGCACTCCAATCATTAATTCCTGAGGTAAATTCCTGAGGTGGTTCAGCATTCCCTCAGCTAGCCATTTGCATACATGGGCGGACATGATATGGTGAACGGGTTTGAAAGAATGGAGTGATCCAAGGTAAGATAACTGACTGAATCTCTCGCCATGTTCACATATTTGATTCATTCATGCAGTAGCTCCCCAACCGATTGTATCACACCATCATAAGCATTTTCCAGGCAGCTCCTGCAGTGTGTAGGCTGACTTAAATATTCAAATTTTATAATCCTTGGCCCTCCTGGAAACTCCACTAGGTGGTTCCTGGTACAGATTTGATCAAACTGTGTACAAAATATGCTTTTAAATAGGCAGTAGAAACTGCTCCACATGTGAAGATATGGTCAAGTGGGACAGTCTTTAGTACATAATTAAGATAGGAAATGTTTTGCACCTAGCTTAAAGCAACCTGCAGCAATGGATCATGAATGTGCTGGAGTGATCACACAGAACTCCATAGAGCAGCTGGATCGTAAGAACTGAGCAGAACAGCAGTGTGGGAGGTCTCACCAGATCCAGCTGAAAATGCTGATCTACAAGGACCCTTGCAACAGAAATTCCTGCCACCAAACAACCTGTCATCAATCCTGATTGAGAGATTTGATGCCCTACACAAAGCATTATGCTGAGATTTCAATAGTTTTTTAAGGAATGCTCATGGGTTCATGAATGCATTTGAAGAAGCATGCTAAATATACATTCAAATGAAAGACAGGACCACATAGTTTGCAAATATATAGGACAATCAACCTTCATTATTCCATCAAATGAATAGTGTGTATGTATGAGGGTTAGGTGGATTGATCTCATCTGGCTGCCAGTTGCCCACCAAGTTGCTCTCTCAGCAGAGCAGGGAGAGAAAACAAGATGAAAAACTCATCAGTCAAGGTGAAGGAGCTTAAACTAAAAAACCCCAACAAACCCAAACCAACCAAAAACTCAAACCCTGAAGCACCTTAATAATGAATGCCTTCTCCCTCATTTCTTTTAGCTTTTGTTGCTGAACATGATACCATATGGTATGGAATGTCCTTTTGGTCAGTTTGGGTCAACTGTCTCAAATATGTCCCCTCCCAGCCCCTTGCTCACACCCAGCCTGAATAGACCTTGCTAGAGAGAGAGTCTTGATGTTGTGTGAACACCAGCATTTCATCAGCGCTATTCTACCTAAAGCTATAAGCACAGCTCTATATTGGCTACTATGGGGAAACCGATCTCCAACCAAACCCAATACAGAGTCTCATGAAGTCATATGACTTCCCCTTTAATTTAATGAAATACAAACGAAAGCTTTATGTTAGCTGTTTATTTGTAAGTATTTGAATATTAAATTTATGAAAAGCATGAACATGCAACCATTCCATCCTGATGATTTTATATTATCGTCTCAATTTCACTTTTTAAAAAATCTTGAAGCTTTTATAAACAATGGAAAAGAAACAGACTTTCATATGCCATTATTTTGACTATATTTCAGCCACAATTTATCAGTCAACCTTGTGCTTCTTGTCTTGCCATCATATGCATATTTAGCATTTCAATGTAAATAACTTTATATACACAAAACATTCCAATGTGTTCAGAAGGTCTCTGTAGATTGTAGATGTATGAAGTCGCTGAAGCATTTCTTTGCAGCTTGAGGAGAATAGCTTTTCTCCTAAGAAATGACAGCAATACATCAGAAAATTCATTTATTAAAGTAAAGGGCTTGTGGTGGAAAGTTTGAGGCAAGGTGACCCCTGAAGCAACCAGGTTCCAGTTGTTTTTCAGTTTATCACATCCTGTTAAATTGGATGGGTTTCCTTCTGGAAAAATGGAGGGAAAAAAAGTAGTAACCTGTTCTTCTAAAAATTTGAAGCCCCCTTTTACTTTATATGAATTACAGAGATCAGAGAAAAGGTGACGTTCTTTAGAGATCAGGCATTGCCCATAAAGAGGCGTTGCCCTAAACTCCCCTCCCCACCCCAAGTTGCTCATATACACATACTCATATAAACTTAAATAAGGTGGACATTTTTAGGATACTTTACCCAGGCACTCGGTAAGAAAGGTAGCTGCAAAACCATACATCACCACAGCATGGTTAATTCTGCAAGGAAAAATCATAATATACTAATTCCTCATTCTATACAGGCTTGAGCTCCAAAATGTACCCAATCTTCATTTTTTTGAGAGCTTAGTAACATAATTTAGCTACACATCAACATAAACATAGTCTTACCCAGATCCCATTAAACTCATGAGAAATATGCACAAAAGGAAAAATAAAATATAATAAGGGAAGACAATAAAGGAGAAAGAAGATTGAGTAAGATCATCAAAACTTCTTTAAGGGGCTGGAAGAAACCAAATGCTTTTTCAGAAACCAGCAAACAGTGTAACAACTGTCAGTCCTTTGAAGTACCAAATAATGAACAAAGCAATCAAAGAAAGGCAAAAAATAAATGCAGCTTTCTACGCCCATGTTTACTAGCAAGGGCAATAAGGAAATTTCCTGATTCAAAATATTTTTGTAAGAAATTAATTTGTGTGTTTAACAAAGGCTGATGCTTCCAAGAAAGATGTTATCAAGCAACTAAAAAAAACTCAAGGGCAGTAAATCACTGGGACCAGATGGTGCTGATGCAAGATTTCTGAAGGAACTGAAGTGTGAAATAGCAGAGGTAGCAATGAAGATATGCAATATATCCTTAATAAACCACACACTGTTCCCAAAGATTGGGAAGTTGTTAGGTTAAAAATAAAGTAAAATAAAGTAAAATAAAATAAAGTAAAATAAAATAAAATAGCCATATATGATCCTTGGCATTACAGAGCAGTAGTCTTATATCTGCTGCAAGGAAACTGGTTCTGAATTTGATTAAAGACAGAGTGATACAGCATTCATGAAATTATAGCCCAACAGGGTATGGCTTCTGTAGGGCAAACCTTTCAAACCTCTTAGATGTTTTAAAGGACAGTGGGAAAAAGAATGGTGCTCTTTAACTGACCAGACTAATGTTTTATAGGTTCAGCACATTATCAAAAACATGGAGATCACAGTATACAATCTAATAGATACAGGTGCAGAAAAGGTACTTCATTTTACCTTCCCAGAGTCATGGTGTCATGAGAGGCAACTGGGGGTTTCTGAAGTGCTTAAAGTGCAATTACCATCTGAAAAGAAGATAATCTCACTCACCTGCTCTTGAACACCCTAATCTCAGTAGAAAGTATTTTCTGATGACCTTTTCCAGAGTCACACAAGTAAATTCTATTGATTTCCTTCTGATGTATTTTGCATGTACTTTTACAGCAACTGGTGGAGGTGGCAATGAAAATTTAACTTTGACTAAACAGACACCTACTTGGAAAGGTTGAAAAACATTGCTTTAGGGGAACTACTATCAGTTTTTATTATGGCCATTTTTTTCATTGCTAGAATTCTCATTCTCTACCTCTCAGCTTGAGAAAAGGTAGCTGCTAGAGGCCCTGAGGTAGCAAGCATTCACCATTAATCTTCTGATTACTTTATTTTTCTTCCAATCCTTCATACCTAATTAGAACTGTGCAGGGAAGAGTAATTCATTTCAAGAAAGATTTTACAGTTTGAATTTCAGGTTTAATCCAGAATTTAAACAGAACCCAAAATTACCATTTCTTCCTCGTGAAAGAATCGTAGAATCATAGAATAGTTAGGATTGGAAAGGATGTTAAGATCATCAAGTTCCAACCATCCTGCCATGGGCAGGGATACCTCACATTAAACCATATCACCCAAGGCCTCGTCCAACCTGGCCTTGAACACTGCCAGGGATGGAGCATTCACAACCTCCCTGGGCAACCCATTTGAGTGCCTCACCACCCTAACAGGAAAGAACTTCCTTATGTCCAATTTAAATTTCCCCTGTTTAAGTCTGAACCCATTACCCCTTGTCCTATCACTACAGTCCCTAATGAAGAGTCCGTCCCCAGCTTCCCTATAGGCCCCCTTCAGATACTGGAAGGCGGCTAGGAGGTCTCCACACAGCCTTCTCCAGCCCCAACTTTCTTAGCCTATCTTCATACGGGAGCTGCTCCAGTCCCCTGGTCATTCTTGTGGCCTTCCTCTGGACTTATTCCAACAGTTCCATGTCTTTTTGATGTTGAGGACACCAGAACTGCACACAATACTCCAAGTGAGGTCTCACAAGAGCAGAGTAAAGGGGCAGGATCACCTCCTTCAACCTGCTGGTCACACTCCTTTTGATGCAGCCCAGGATAGAGTTGGCTTTCTGGGCTGCAAGTGCACACTGCCGGCTCATGTTCATTTTCTCATCGACCAGCACCCCCAGGTCCTTTTCCGCAGGGATGCTCTGAATCTCTTCTCTGCCCAAGCTGTAGCTGTGTCTGGGATTGCTCTGACCCAGGTATAGGACCTTGCACTTGACATGGTTAAACTTTATGAGGTTGGCATCAGCCCACCTCACAAGTGTGTCAAGGTGCCTCTGGATGGCATTCCTTCCCTCCAGCGTATCAACCGAACCACACGGATTGATGTCATTGGCAAACTTGTTGAGGGCGCACTCAATCTCACTGTCTATGTCAGCGAAGATGTTAAACAAGACCGGTCCCAACACCGATCCCCTTCTTCTGTTACTGGTCTCCAGCTGGACACTGAGCCTTTGACCACAACTCTTTGCTTGTGGCCATCCAGCTAGTTCTTTATCCACTGAGTGGTCCATCCATCAAATTCATGTCTCTCCAGTTTTGAGACAAGGATGTTGTGTGAGACAGTGTCCAACCCTTTACACAAGTCCAGGTAGATGCTATCAACTGCTCTATCGCTGTCCATCAGTTCTGTAGCTCCATCATAGAAGGCCAAGCCCCATCACAGAAGGCCAAGAAAGGAAACAGCAGAAAATCTGGGTCACCTACAACTGTGTATCCCAGAAACCCCCAAATCCATGCTTCTGGGTTCAATCCACATGGCTCAAGATTAGTCAACATGGAAAAATTGCTTGGTGTTACAGCACTCAGGAGCAATCAAAGTGGCTGGCAGCTGCATTAGCCAAGTTATCTCCCTCAGCCAACCTATCTAGGTAAAATTTCAACAGTGCACACTGTAACACCATGCAGATACATTAACACAAATCCCCAGGCAATATATTCAAAGCTATATTGAACTCAGTTCAAGGTCTTGCTTGCTCAGCATCAGAGCAGGGCTCTTGGCACCATGGAGAGCCATCGTTACAGAACTGCACACCTAGGAAGCCAAAACTGCTGATGGATCATGCAGGTAAATTACCACGACCCTAAGCAAGATTCCCAGAAGATGCATGCCATATATTTACTACTGATTTACAAAGCTTTACAAGGTTTCCATCGGACTATTTTTTATAGAATTCTTAAATTTCAACAAAATATTGTGCTTGGGCTCATATGAAGCCCAATTAGTATATATAATGCAAATTACCCGAGGCTTTGGTTCAATCTATTTCTTTCAAGAGCTTCCACCTCCCTGCTCCCCTATCACATTCCTTTTCAAAGGAACATTCTATATCATAGACTGTGGAGTTTTATTTTATACACTCTATAGTGGAATGAGTTGTTCTTCAGGCAATACTTCAAGCAATACTTCAATATAAATGTTAAATAGCAGTAATAATGATTTAATGCAAAATACAATTATATCAGAAAACACTTGGGTTCTTACTTGAAAAATGGTAATATATTTGCCTTTTGTATGACAGCCTCATTTTTTCACTCTTGTAAACCAGCTATCTAGTACAAATGGTCAATATGTTTTCACATTCTTATTAGCCTCTTTTGTAAATCAGTAGTACATTTAAAAATGTTTATTCTTGACATACTGAGTGTTATAGCTTTAAAACAAATTATTTTTCAGCATGGTATAAACAGAACAAAGAACGTAGTTATGAAGGCTGTTGAGTTTCACAATAATAACACATCTGTCTTCATATCACTTTTCTGACTGTACAATACTTTTTTGTAATGCAAATATGAGAGTAATGCAAACATAATGCTGCACTTAATTGCCTTATGGAATCTTTATTCATTTTTCAATATGCATTTTACTCACTCAGCTATTCATTAGAATATAGTTTGCTATGTGGGGGTAATATTTTCAATATGCAATGCAATTTATAGAGTATAAAAGTGCTTAAAGCACAGAGCTTTATACAGGTCATTGACCTATATGGAAATTAATGAAGAATGCTTCTTAAATTATGAGTTTCAGTAAAAAAAAAAATGAGATATGTCAACAATGCAAATATATCATGTTTATCTATGTAAATCTCTCTATACATCAAATGTCAGACAAAAAAATCAATAACTTCAACCTCTTTTTTTCATTTTTTTTTTTCTAGCAAGCACTCTATTGCAGGTATTAAAACCAGGTAAACAAGAAAATTATCTTTTAGCTATTATTCACTGTCACTTCGGGTACATTCAAAAATTATCATCTACCAATAACTAAACTTCTAAAACAACATCTGCATGTAAATTCAAGTGTAATTAAAACCAATTCTCACTTCTCAGTTCTGGGGCCAACTTATTTATGCTTTAATACTAAGTCATATTAAGAGTTTTTTTCTCTATTTAGATACAAATGAGAAAAGCATGAATCACTCCCAGTGATATATCATAGAACCATAGAAAGGTTTGGGTTGTAAGGGACCTGAAGATCATACAGTTCCAAGCCCCTGCCATGGGCAGGAACACCTCACACTAGTCCAGGTTGCTTAAAGCCCCATCCAACATGGCCTTGAGCACTGCCACGGATAGAGCAACCACAGCTCCTCTGGGCAACCTGTGCCAGTGCCTCACCACTGTCATCATAAAGAATTCTTTCCTAATGTCTAATCTAAGCCTACCCTCTTTCAGTTTAAAACCGTTGTGTCTTTTCCTGTCATTGCAGGCCCTCTCTGTCTTTCTCATAAGCCCCTGTTAGTATTGGAAAGCTGTAACAAGGTTTCCCCAGAGACTTTTTTTCTCCAGGCAGATCAGCCCCAAGCATCTCAGCCTTTCTTCACAGGAGAGGTGTTTCAGCCCTCTGAGAATTTTCTGTGGCCCTTCTCTGGACCCACTCTAACAGGCCCATATCAGTCTTGTCCTGGAGACCTCAGAGCTGGATGCAGTTCTCCTGGTGGAGTCTTACAAGAGCAGAGTAGAGGGGGAGAATCAGCCCAGCATACAGTTGGCTTTCTGGGTTGCAAGCACACACTGCTGGGTCACGTCCCATTTTTCATTCACCAATGTCCTCAAGTCCTTCTCTGCAGGGCTGCTTTCAATCCATTAATACCCCAGTCTCTATGGATATTTGGGATTGCCCCAACCCAGGTGCAGGACCTTGGCCTTGTTGAACTTTATGAGGTTCACACGGGCCCACTGCTCAAACCTGACAAGGACCTTCTAGATGGTATCCCTTCCCCCAGAGAAACAACTGCACCACTCAGCTTGCTGTTGTCAGCTTCAGGGCTGCTATCAATCCAGTCTCTGCCCAGCCTCTGCTTGCACTTGTCATTGCCCCTACCCATATGCAGGACCTTGCATTTGGCCTTGTTGAAGTTTATGACGTTCTCATGGGCACACTTCTCAAGCATGACAAGGTGCTTCTGGATAGCATCTCTTCCTTCCAGTGTGTCAACCACCCTGCACAGCTTGGTGTCCTCGGCAGATTTGTTGAGGGTGCACTCAGCCCCATTTTCCATGTCATTAATAAAGATATAGGATAATGCCGGTCCCTTTCAGACCTCTGAAGGGACACTACCTGTTACTGAACTCCGTCTGCATAAAGTGCTGTTGAATGCAACTCTTTGGTTGCAACTCTTCTATACGATTCCTCATTCATCAGATATTCTATCCATGAAACCCATGGATGTTACACGGGATCGTGTCAAAGGCCTTACAGAATTCAAGGTAGATGACATCCATAGCTCTTCTCTCATATACTGATGTGATCAGTCCATCATGTAAGGCTACCAGATTAGTCAGGCACAATTTGCCCTTCATGAAGCCATGCTGGCTGTCTCTACCTCTCTGGTATCCATACACCTTGATAGAGATTCCATCAGGATATGTTCCATGATCTTACTGGGCGCAGTAAGACCATGTAAGTAAGACCCTGGATCCTCCTTTTCACCATTTATTTATATATTTGAAGTCCCCTACAATTTTTTAAATAAGAATTAATATAATTTTCAAGTTTTTGAAACATTAAACATACACATAAATACTACTAGTGTTTCATTAAATATTTTTTGACACAGGTATTATTGAAAGTATGTTTTTACAAACATACTTAAGATTTTAAATGATGAAGAATCCACTAGCATTCACTAGCTATTGCTGTGTTGGATACCATGTGCTTTTTCTTGAGCCTAAATTAATCCATCTTCTGCTTTTAGTTTTTGTTAGTTTCATGCATTTGAAATAAGTAATGTGATTCCAAAAGACATCTATAGTGCGTTGGGATTTTTATTTTTTATTTTCCAGATTTGTCTAGTGGTTTAAACACTTATAAGTCTGTGACTATGTAATTTCTTAAACTACTTTGTGAAGGTTATCTGACTAAGCCCTTCTATCCAAAGCTCTGAAATAGTGTTCCCAAGCCTTGCATCATTCTTATAGCTCTTTTTGAAATCTTTATTTTTATATATCCTTTAGAAGAGTGGAAGTAATGAATAAAGTAAGGATTATCAGGTGATACATTGAAAGCACTGCACCAACTGAAAATCTACATCTGCATCTATATGACGTGTCCTTTAATACCTCTAAACATTCCTAGTCTTTGCCTCCTCTGTATTTACATTTAGTATCATAATAGACTTGCACCACAACACTCTCAAAATCTATGTTTAATTTACCTGTTCATTATAGCTGCTTTTTTCAGCATTTTTTCTTAAAGCATCTTTTTGTTTCCTTTCAAGTGTAATGCAAATGTCAAGTTTCTACCTGTGGGGTTCACACCATTTAAGATACTCTGTAGAGCTGATTTGTACATGGCATGTACCAGTCCAATGATGTTAGTTTGTTCTTCAGAGTTCCAGCCTACTTATAAAGATCTACTCAGCTTTATTAAAAACCAAGAGCATTAGAGATTTATTTTCCTTTAAGTTGTTGTTTGTTTTTTTTTAGGTATAAGCTATTTAACCCTATCAATCTAAATCAATTCTAATATTCTCTTTAGCAGTTTTCCTAATTATTGCTGAAATAGAAAATATATCTATTTCATTGAAACTAAGAATTTGTCATCAGACTCTCCTGCAGATGTAATGGGAAAGCATTTGTTGTATGTATTATGCCACCTTTTTATGTCATTATTAATCCTCTACAAACTTTATTTAAAGAAGACCAACTTGAAAATAACAAAGATCTGCAACACAGCATTTTACATTTCTACATTCAGTAGCATCGGGTTTTTTTCTATATTCACTTACGTGCTGTATGTCCCTAGTTAAACACCTAAATGCATTAATTTCATTGGCAGAGTCACCTTGACTTGTGGTCTATATAAGTATTTTCAAAGTCAGTGGAGAAATGGATAACACTTGCATAATATAGACTCCTAGTCTACTATTGGCTCTGTCAGCAGAACGCATGAAAAGTTGTCAATATGATGAGGAGTGAACTATATGAAAATTCAGGGCTGTAACAAGGACAAGGAAAGAAGAATGATGTGGTACCTTTCCAGTACAGAAGGGGTACCAAATGAAGTAAAATACTTGTCACTGCTGTTTGTACTGTTATGTAAGAAGCAGTACTGAATTTCTACAGGTGCATGGATGCAAAAAGGGGCAAGAAAAAGAAAAAGGACAGGATAGTGTGTAAATGGCTCCAGGAGCATTAATTCCATGTCATAGGATTACACTGTTATCCTCTGTTCTCCTTGTTACACTGCGTATTGGTTCTTCTGGTTTTGTTAAATTCGAAATGTTAGGAGACTGTTGAAAGCAAGCAGATTATCACCCACTGTTTCCAGAAGGCATAACTGCATAAAACCTTCTGGCAGCTTTGTAATCAAGAAGGAGCTGATCATGATTGGCCATTTCAGCACTGAATTCATGCATATTTCCCTCAATATTCGCAGTTCCCATTCCTAATGGGAGCTGACAGAATGTAAATGAGTTTCTAAAGGAACCAGCAAAAGTGGCAATTTTTCTCATTTAATCTTCAGATGAGCTGTCTGTCTCCCAGCTGCTGAGCTTCATTAGAATTCTGAAACTAATTTCACCTATCAACACATGATTATTGGTTTGAGTGAGGTTTTTGGGATACTCTGAGTAAAAATCACTCTACAATGCAGAGCTGGCTCAATAAAAACAAGAAAGAATAGAATAAAACTGGCAGGCTTCAGAACAGTCAGTTCTTACTCTGAAGAGAACTTACATCTATCTTTGAAGTCTGGTAAAACTTCTTCCTATATAGATTACCAATGTAACAAATATGTGATATGTAGGAAAGCCAGAAAGAGCTTACAGTTTATTTATTATCATAATGAGCGAGTTAGAAAGGATTTTTTTGTTTTTCCAGTGACAAAAGCCAGTATCCAGGAATAACTGTTCTGAATTCCCAAACAAAACATGAAAAAAGAAAAGTATACCTGAGATTTAAAGTATAAAAAAGTAGAATATCCTGCAAAACAATAGAACCTAATTGATTCCACTATGTAAAGTGACCTTGTTTTAAATATTAACACTGCACAAATATAATCTTTCCATATCTTCCCTGCAGTCATGCTATGCTCCCCTCCAATTTTCATTATTCTCTCACTTCTTCTCAATCAAGCAATCAGCTATGTCTGTTTCGAAATCTATGAAGACTACTGACATCATCACAGTTTTGTCATCCAACTGTATGTATACAAAGAAAAAAAAAGTTTTGCATATTACAATTTCTCCAGGAAATAATATATATCTGCAGGAGATGGCTTTAATTGTTGCCATGATACTGTGTCGTTGGCACTGGACAATTGTGTTGTGTTGTGATTGCCTCTACACTTATTACCAACAAATCTGTTCTTTGCCATTTGTTTACAGGGATATTTTGTCTTTATGAATCACTGTGTGTTCACAACAAGATGCACTTCATTTTTCTCACTGCTTTCATTTGGGAAGTGAGGTTTTCACTAATCTTGCAAACTATCCACTGCTCTCCTAAAGAACAGTTCATTCCTCACAGTAATTCAGCTTCAACCTAGTTATCAGTTATATCACAAATAAATTGTCTCTGTTGGTCCATCTGTTATCTGTACAGCTTACATGATTTAGCTTTATTATTTAGGGCTAACAAAATGGCTAATAGTCTCAGCTGGCAGCTTGTTTCTCATAAAGAAAATGCCTTTCCTTTGTGATATTACTGGACGCATCACAGCAGTCTTGAATTTTCGAAGGGATTTTGTCTAGCATTTTACATTCCCTTTCTTTCTCCCAAAAGACCATTATTCTGAGCTTGCAACACAACATTTTGTTTCCAACTCTGATTTCTCTGCACTACTACCCACTTTAACTTAATGCAATTTTACACCAGGAACCTCTGACATGGGTGTTAAGGGGCCACAGAGGCACTGAGCAGAAAGAATGATGGTATTCCTCACTCTCCTGGCAGTCTGCAAAAAGGTAAATGTACTCCATCAGAGATTAGCATTACCCGATACACTGGCTACTGGTCACATGTTACAAGAGAAACAATCTAACACTAAAAAATAATACCTGTTTTTCAAGGTCAGAAGGCTATTTTCTTTCTACAAATCAGGACGTGCCAGGGAACAAACAGAACTTCTCGAAGGACTTGGTGTCAAAATAGTTTTGCAATACCTTTTCACTTCAATGGGCAGTGGAACACAGTGATATCTTAAAAAAAATAATTAAAAAATAAAAGAAAAATAATTAAAGAATGAGGAATAACCACACAGATTCATACCAATGTCACTTGTGTTCACAAATTTAAACTCAACAGCCACTTTCCAAGCAAGCATTTATAAAGAATGAAAACAAAATTTTCAGCTACTTAACGATTCTAGCATATATATAATCATAGAATGAATGGTGAAAAAATATGCTATATCATATGTATAGATTCATATCATAAGCTTAGAAAGGACAGTCATATGATACAGCTAAAATAGTCTGAAATATGCTACAAGATATATAAATGCAGTAGTGTACAGTTTGTCTGAAAAACTTATAACTATTTCAGAGATCCTTGCCACTTTTCCAGGCTCCAATAGTTAATGATTGTTTATTACACAACTGCGGTTTATGAATGTGTTACTACTTTACAAGAGGTTCTGCAGGATAACCACAGAAAGTTGTTGTTATAGGAAATAACTTTAGCAGGACTGTTTTTCATTTTCCATATTCATGCATTTGGTGTAGCTAATAACCCATAAAACACCTTTACAGTCTATTTAACCTGATTTAAAATTATATTTGATAAGCATACAAGAAACTCCACTTGCTGCAGTTTTTTCAACAGGTTGTCATTATACTAATATATTACAGTAAAGTCAATGGCAAAAGATCTGACATATCATAGAAGTGAGTCTTAACAATGTATTACCCATGCAACCATAGTGTCTTTCCTCAACAATTGAGTAAACTCTGCCTTCTTTTTGTTGTTGCTTGCTGAAACTATTTTTCACGGTTTCTAAGTACTGGATTTCTACTTTTTTTCTGGACTCTTACTTCGTGGTGATTGGTGATTCCCCTAAAATTGTGCTGCATGGATAGCAAGAGCAAAATACAGGTCTGAGGCGGGTGGTAAGGAGGTCTGATATATGGAAAATGGAAAAGGCAAATAACATTAATGGAAACAAACCCAGTAAAATAATGATGCACCAAGAATCCAAACCAGTCTATGGAAGCCTAATTTATTTAATCAAAACTGCTATAATTTGGGTGATTTACCTTTCTTAAGTGCAGTACTGTAGTATTATATTGTATTTGCATTACAGTGGGATTCAGTCATGGTCAGCCTTTTGCCTCAATGTGGCACATAAACAAGCAGCCTTTTTCTTTCAAACTCAGTTCATCAGTGTTCTCTCACAAACTCAGACAGATCAATTCCTACCCTCAGGAGCACTCATTTTGATCACATGCTATAGAAACAAGCAAGGTTAGAGCACTTTTCACAGTATCTGCCTGAACACTGTATGACAGTTTTGGTATCTCATTCCACATTTACTGGAATAAACACATTCTTAGTGTGAGTGTACAATGGACAAAACTATTTCCAAAAGATGTCATTGCTAGCTAGAAAGTACAGATATTTTGTCTTCTTTTGATCTATTTTCAGATCATTTTTTTTATTTTGATGGTAATACTTCAACAGGTTAAGTCCAGAGGCTCTCAGTAACTGGATTTCTGTTCCTGGTTGATAATTCCCTGATGATACTTAATCTCATAATGAAAAAAACAGGTCCCAAGAACAGATACCACCATGTAAGTTATTAATATGAGTACTGCATCTTAAAGAAAAAAATCCCACAACAGTTCACTAGTAGGTAACAAAATAGGAAAAGAAGCAACTCATTAAATATTGATGAAATGAAAATACCCTGAATCGCATAAGCAGCTGAAGAGTAGGCAGCGATAAGCAGCGTACAGTATTTGTATCACAGAGATACAAATTCTGTTTTTCAGTTCTAATAACAAACTCTTACCTTCTCATATGATTTCAGTTCTCTGACTGGTGGTTCTTCTTATCTGATGATACATAGAATATTCAGAGAAACTCAGAGTTTCAAGGGTTCATTATAGAAAAGGCAGCACATTGACAAGTCACACAGCCTCAGGGACGATTGCTATTTCCCTGAAATGAGTGAGGTGACTTCTGTTGTTTCCAAAGCTTTTTAATCAATCCTAGAAATTTCTAATCAGACAAAGGAGGAAAAGTACAGCTGAGGTTTTAAAGCTATATTTAACTGAATCTGAGTTGTTTTTCTCATTCTCCTAATCTTTTCTGTATCATGCAAGATTTTTTTGCGTCAGAGATTAAACATGGATTTGGCGTATTCAGAGAAATATGAGGATACAGGTGTTGTGGCATTCTACTTGCTTTTACAAAAGGATGCTCAGAAAGAGCATGAGTCATTGCTACATTCTACATTCCGTGAAGTAGCTGATATTAAAAAAACCAGGCCATCAGAAGTGGAATAACCTTATTTCAGACTTCTTTTCCCCTTGTCATCTTTATACATACACAGCATGCATTATACTGGACTGCTCACCATGGTAAAACCCATTTACATAAATGTGCTTCATGAATTGATCTTGATTTTTTTCCTACCCTTTTCTCTGGGTTTGTAGAACTATTAATGTGGAACTGAAGCTTTTTCATAGTTATAAATGTCATTCACAGTGGTAGGTTATACTTATTCATTTGCTTAATTAGTTCATTTATCAAATGGATGTGCTCCATTTTAAAGAAGCCTGATTAAAAGCCTGTCTTTTCTGTTGGTTGGTTGGACTCCAGCTTGGCTGTGATCTGATTTCATGAAAACCAGCCAAAAAGTTTATAGAATGAAGACATGAGCCTGATCGATCTCCAGTTCCTCCTGTTGTGTTCACAAGAACATTAATAACAAGTAATTTTTCTGAAATTACAGAAAATGAGGAATTTTCTTTCATTTATCTGCTGAGGGCAGAGTTAAATTGTCATCATCATTATTATTATTTATATTGCAGTGGTTTCATTGTGCATGCTACAAATGTGTAATATAGACTCTTCCAAAGACCTTACATTCTAAAGAGAGGAGACAAAGGGTGAAACGACAAATGGAGACAGAGAAAGGTGAGGTGACTGCTTAGAGATCACACAGCAAGTCACAACAAAACCAAAAATAGAACAAGTCTCTTGTCTTTCAGTTCACATTGTTTCCAAAATTGTCAGAAAAAGTTCATAAATTCTTTGAATAAGTTCTTTAAATGTTGAATACATTTTCTTGCTGTCGAGTGAACATCTGCTGTTTTCTTGGCAACAGTTCCAGGCATTTTGAGGCACATAATATGTTTTGTTCCTTTGCAACATTCATTATGGTGGTTCACACAAATAAATATAATAAACCATGCTAACACAAAGCACATATTATAATACATTGCATGTAAAGTTTGATGAGAATGGGCATAGGAACAGATCAAACTTTACCAGTGTGCTTGGAAGACTTTGTGTGCATTTCTGTTGAAAACAATACACATGGAAGGAAATCAAGGAACTATGTGTATGCTGTGAAACACAAGAGTGAACAATATCCACAAGATGCAGACTTGTTCTCACAATACTAGTATTAGGTATGAATAAATCAATTTTGGTCCAGGAGTTGGAGTGTTTTTGACAAAATAGGAAATACTGCTCAACTTGTATGTTGCTTTAAGGCTGATGGTTGGATCTTGCTTTTCAATGCTTTTTTTCCCAAGGATCTACAGTAAATTATAGCCTAAATCAATGGCAGAGCAAAATCATTGCTGGTAGATAAACTGCAATGCAACCAGAACATGGTTAAGGGAATGACTAGCAGCAAACATGGTTGTTAGAAGCAATTACTAGAGGACTATTGCATGGGTACTGATGAGGTAGGTGGTTCCTTGGACCTAAAGAAATAGTTGACATAAGTGGCTTATGGTGAACAACCATCAGGACTTAGTAATTTTGGTAAGGACATTTGGCTTGTCATTGTAAGGCCCAGAAAACTATGTCCTTAAAATTCTCCAGAACTTCATACAGCCATAACAATCTACTTTGGTTTAATAATTTTGTGATTAGTATGAAATTTATAATTATTTTTTTTAAACAACATGCTTGAGACCCAACTAAAGCTAAATAAAGTCTGAATCCTAAAAACAGTCTTTGTGATTTAGAGCCCATCCATGGGGTTTACTGAAATAAATCACAGTATTTGAACTCATTGAGCAAAGAAACTTCAGAGAGTTTTGGCTCTAAAACCCTGTTTTAGTTGTATCCAAACCCCATATATAGGCAAGATTACAGTCTTCCCATTATATTTCTCAGATATTTGTTTTCCTGGGAAAGAAATAGGGAAGCACAGAACAGAAAGAGAAGGAGTGGGTTTGATCTCGTTCTTGGCCAGGACCCAGAAGAGGTCAAGTACTCCATGGTATATATGCAGGTGTAGAGAGCAGAAAGTCTTTATTCCACTGATTCTCTTGCCAATTTATGGGCTGAAAGAGCATGAATATTAAGACTATAGCCACATGCTCCAAAGTTACCTTTCACAAAATGTAAAAAAAGTGGGACTTTGGGGGTTGGTGGGGTTTTTAGTGGACACAAATGCCTATTTATATCCATATAATCAGGGTGGTTTTGGCACAACCACACCACAAACCACAGCACAAAATGCTGATATAACAGTACAGGGAGGTGAAAGAGAGATGAAAAGCAGCACAAGGTAAAAACTTTTCAGATGACTTTAACTTCAATGCCAATTTTAGCATGAGTGCCAGCCACAGGGAAGGTTGGGATAGAAATCTCCTGATCTATGGTACCTTTCTTATAACTGTCTTCAGTATTTTAAGACATCATAAAATATTTTCTAACACTTTCCCCATTCCCCATCATTAACTCTGGATGCAATCTACATGTCCCTGTGCCTATAAGAGATCAAATATGGCCTTAGAATAATACTTCGTAAGTTTAATGTTCTCTGAAATTAGAAGAAACATCCTGTTATCCAACAGTCCTGTTGTTCCTCAGTTAATAATTTATAAACAATCATCAGTATATATTAAGGTAATGAAAGTTAAGCTTCCTTTTTGATTAACCACAGAAGCTGTTTAATATTGAAGTACTAGAGAGAGGAATAAAATAACTGAAAACAGAATAAACACTATCACCCTTGAAATTTAGTTTATTTTAGTAGAACATAGACTCTTAAACAAATAACACAACAGAGCATAAGGAACCACATGTGCAGATTTCATGAACTCAAAATATACTTGCATCTTTGCTAAGGTTGCAGAGATAGCTGTGCACAAGCCTGACCCAAACAGGTGGACTCCTTTGTTATTCTAACTAAACTAGACCTTAATATTTTTTTCTTTTATCTTCCTACCTCTTCCAAATCACAGTGTAACTATTTCCCTTCTTATTTTCAGTTATGTTCTTCATCTTACTTTAGGTTTCCTCAGTTTATTATTTACTTCATTTGGCTAAATTCACAAATGTCTTGTTTTCATTAGTTTCCTTTATGAGTCCTTAGTTTTATTACTCTTCAGTGTCAAATTAAGTTTTGTGTTTCTGGAACAACACATTGCTATGTTGTTCCCTGCTGTCAATCAGTTTCAGTCAAGTGATTTCTATTCCAAGTTAATAAAAGATTTTGGTATTAGCTAATTATTGGAAACATGCTTATATATATAGAAAGACAGAGAGCAAAAGATGCATATGCAGTTCAAATGGTTTTAATTCATTCCTTAGTCTGATAGATCTTTAATTATACCAAGCACAGCTTCTTATAATCCTAAGGCCAAAATGCTTGTTTACCCCTTACTTCTTTCAGTAACACAGCCAACAAGATGGACACCAATGTGAATTAGGTCATCCACTTAGATAAACACTAAAAAAACCCAACAAAAGTAACAAGTCAAGTAACAGAGATCATCTGAATGCAGTCTGACTCTTAGGATATTCAGCATCTGACAGAGGAGATCTGGATTTTTTAAAAGCAAAAACATGCATCTTCAGTCCCAGATGAGTTCCCTAAACATCAGTTTATGAGCTAAACATGTTGAAATCAACCCCTGTCTTTCTGAAAATGTTTCATTTTGTAAGTGCATATTTATCAGACTGCAAAGAATGGACAACTAAGCACACAGTCCAGTGGCTATTACGAACTGTTCATACAAATGGGGCTTGCATGAAAGATTGAAGAAGAGCCAGTACAGAATTCCCACTAGGCTGAAAACCAGCATAATCAGAAAGAAACTGGGGACTTCAATGCAGATGACCCTTCTGTTGGGTCTGGGAGAGCCATGCTCATTCACAAGACTGTTCATGGACAGTGTTCACAGAACATTTGCAATTTCAGTTTGATCAGCAGTCACTAGTATGCTTGAACTGATATCAAAATAAATGCCTCCAGTCTTCACACATCCTAAATTAAAATTATTTATTGGCCTTCCGGAATATATTGTTTCTAGTAACTTGTAGCAGCAATGTGAACTTCAGTTAAAAAGATCAAACAAGAGAGGCTGTACCAAGGACAAAGCAGGACAAAACTTCAGCAATAAAAGAGCAGTGTTTTGTACTAAGAATGGTGATGTGAAGGTGTGAAGGTGATTCAGTAAGACACTGAATTCCATGAAAGTCTTTAAATTGTGAAAGAACAACAAGATAAAGTGCACGGGGAAAAAGGAATGAGACAAAACCCCATGGAACAAAACTGGTGAAACCTGAAAACTCCATAGTAAAGACAAGTTAACAGTGTAAATATTGTATAATGTACTGTTATCCTTCAATTTGTAGCAGACCTATTTAAATGAGAGAAATGTTTATAATCATTAGAAAATATTTATGATTTATGACCATATGTGATTCTTGTTAATTTTAAATAGATCTAAGCCAGTGCTGTTTTATTTTATATATTATATTCACATGGCAATTGTTTATAAATCTTCATGTTGTTTATACTCTTTAGAATCCAAACATACAATCCGACAACAAATCAGTATAAAAAAAGCATACTTTATAACTTGAAGCAAGTTTGCAGTGTATCTCCCGTACATATTTTTATGTACATTTAATGAAGAAAGAATGGGGAGCTTGTGCATATATCCATTTAGTTTGCACATATGTACTACTTCAGGCAGGTAATAGCTATGTTACTTGCATGAGCCTCCTAACTGCAGATTACAAAGCATTTTTAATACTTTTCATATCTATGAATTGTATGATACATACAGATCATAATGGATGCATAAGTTTAAATCAAGTGTTGCCTTAATAGTAAAACATTTTTTCCCCAGACTACTGAAATTTGACTATGATACATCTAAAGGGATTTGGATAATTGTTGCATTGTATCTAGGAAGTATTTGTTATGCTTCACACATCTTTGTTATTTCTTCAAGGTACTGTCTCATTTTAACAACTGACATAAATTTTTAAGGCACTTGGAGGACATTTCATGATTTACTTCAAGAATCCTGGCTTTAAGATCAGCAACCCGATAGGTACTGCTTGGCAGTGCAAATTAGAATACCTCTGAAGCTCATTCAGCTTATGCCAAGCATTAGCTTGAGCCCATCAACTCTCAGAAAAATGTGTTAATCAGGCCAACTATCATGTTAACTCTCTTATCTGGGTGAAACGAGCCATGTGTGTGCAAGAAAGCATGTTTGCACACCCCATTATGTAGTTTCACATCATGTTCCAGGCATATCTCAGCAGTTCAGTGTTTAAGAATTCACTTTTCATTTCTTCATACAGCTGATTACCCATACACACACTATGCTATCGAGTACACAGTGCAAGGGACTATTTGTTAACAAATGTTCTATGCCATGGATGAGGTGGCACATAATTACAAAGACACAGATCTTATTTTCCTTTTGTTATTTTTGGATACCTCTTTTAAAACAAGTAGTAAAACATATTTGCTCTCCAAAATTTTTTCAGTAGCAATTTGTACTAACTTTATTTCTAGAGTCTTAACATTTTTAGTCTCTAACTTGTTCCTTGTTAAAAATCACACTCTTCGTTACAAGTCTTTCTTTTCCTATCTCCATATCTGTGAGAATAGCTGAAGATGCATTCTTTCTTTAGTTATCATCAACAGCAGCTTTATGTGGGCAGCTTTCAAAACCGATGCAGACTCCTTTTCATGGAGCTATATTAACACATGAGATAGCCTAGAACTAAATCTGAGAGGCCTTAATATTGCACCATTCTGATAGAACCTTCTTTTCCTTGGGGCTGCTTTCAAAAAATGGAATGAAATTCACGTGAATAACTCTTTCCTACAAAAGTGACCAGGAAATTACAAGCCCATCAGTCTTACCTCATTGTCTGGGAAGACTAAGGAGTGAATCTTTCTGGGAGCTGTCAAAAGTCAAATCAAGCATTTGACTGGGACAAGCCAGCATGGATTGAGCAGAGGCAAATTGTGCTTGACAAATCTGATTGCCACCTATGACAAAGTAACCTGCTCAGTTGATGCAGGGCGAGCAGTGTACGTAGCATACCTGGATTTCTCAAGTGCTTTCAGTAGGGTGTCCTGCTGCCTCCCCCTTCAGAAACTGACTCACTGTTTTCTGGGCAAGTGATCTGTGAAGTGAGTGGGGAAATGGCTGACCAGCTGCACCTGAAGGGTGGTGGTAAATAGCTCCTTTTCAAACAGGGGACCTGTCACAAGTCAGGTCCCCCAGGAATCAATACTGGGCCCAGCACTCTTCAGTGTCTTCGTAAGTGATCTGGATGATGGGATCATAGGTACCCTGATGAAGTATGCTGATGACACCAAACTCTGTGAGGAAGTGGACACCTTGGATGGGAGAACCGCCCTACAGGAAGACCAGGATAGGGTGCAAGAGTGGGCTAACAAGAGCCTTATGAAGTTCAACAAGGAGAAGTGTAAGGGCTTTCACCCGGAAAACATAATGCAAGAGTACAGCACAGACTGGGAGCTGTCCTGCTGGAGACTGACTCTGTGGAAAGGAGCTCTGGGGAGGGGTTTCTGGTAGGCAACAAGCTCAGTATGAGTGAACAGTGTGCAGCTGAGGCAAAGAAAATCAACAGGATGCTGGGTTGCATGAGCAAGGGCATCACCAGCAGAGATAAAGAAGTCAGTATCCCACTCCAATCAGTGCTTGCTAAGCCACACCTGAAATATTGTGTTCAATTTTGGTCCCTGCTATAGAGAAAATATGTGGACAGGCTGGAGAGGGTCCAGAGAAGAGCCGCAAAGATGATCCAAGGACTGGGAAGTCTGCCATGTGAAAAAACGCTGAGACACCTGGGTTTGTTCAGCCTTGAGAAAAGAAGGCTCAGGGAAGACCTTATGACCATGTTCCATTATTTAAAGAGTGGCTACAAAGAAGATGGAGACTCCTTTTTTAAAAGAACTCACATGGAAAAAAAAAAAAGAGTAATATGTACAAGTTACTCCAGCAGAAATTATGATTGGAAACAAGATGAACATTTTTTGCAACAAGAAACTTCAGCCATTGGAATAATTTCCCCAGTGAAGCTGTGGACTCCCCAACACAGGACACTTTAAGATTTGGCTAGACAGAGTGCTAGGCCAACTAGTTTAGGTCATGCTTTGCCAAGGCAGGTCAGACCAGATAATCCTTGAGGTCTCTTCCAACCTGGTATTCTATGATTCAATAATATCTTTCACAGAAATACCTTAAGATTATGGTGGTGTGAACATCATAGATACATTAAATAGCTAAATTGCCATGTTTTAGTGAATTACGTAACTGTAGAGAGCAACATACAACTGATGCACCTATTTAAACAGACTACGGATTTCCCTAATGAATCATAAAATCATTGAATGGTTTGGTTTGATTTGGAAGGGACCGTAAAGATCATCTAGTTCCAACCCCCTTGCCATGGGCAGGGACACCTTCCAAGAGACCAGGATGTTTAAAGTCCCATTCAATCTGGTCTTGAACATTCCAGGGATGGAATATCCACAGCTTCTCTGGGCAACCTGTGCCAGTGCCTCACCACCCTCACAGTGCCATGTTCCAATCTAGCCTGTGGATTTCTCTAAATAAAGGTGGGAATGTGTGTGTAAGTTCCTCTCTGGACCAAATCTTCATTTCCTTGACAATGAGACTGTTGGTTTACAGGTATACCTCAGTGTGTTGGAAGCAGCAGAGGAACTGATCACAACCCTTCCACCAACACCAGGCTGCTCAATGGGGGAGTTGAGGCAGTAGAGGAGTTTGGGAATGAAGGAATGAAGTTGAACCTGGGAAGAAGGAATGTGTTACTTTAATTTTCTTTTTCTTTCTCACCATCCAAGTCTATCTTAAAAGGCAAGAAATTGAATTAATGTCCCCCAGCTCAAGTCTTGCTTTGCACAGAAACTGGTAAACTGTCTACCTGTCTTTATCTTGACTCACAAGCTTTTTTATGTTTTCTCCCCCTGTCCTATTGAGGAAGAGGAGTGAGAGAGCAGCTGGGTGGGCATCTGGCACCTGGCCAAGGTCAACCCACCATAGTCAGTAACAGAAAAGATCACAAACACAAGAATGCCACTTGTGTTTTCTCAAATAAATCCTTTATGTACTTCCCAGGGGAAACATGTCTTAAAGGAGAAATTGGTTAAGGAAAAATGATATAAATTATTTCCATGCCAAGTCCCACATCAATGAACAAGAGTCTTTAGTGCTCTTCAGATCTTTCAGGTCAGCAGCTTTTAATATTACAAATTCTTGGTTAACTTATTGAGAAGATGTTGCTATGTTTCTCTGATTGCAGTGAAGAATTCAAGCTGCCTACTTATAAAAGTTAGTATTTTTGAAGCATATCACAGTAAAATTAGACATGCTTGAAAGGCAATATCATACACGCAGATTTTCAAGAAAACATTTTAAACAGAAAGCTTCATCACTGGATGCATTATATTCACCTCTTCCCAATTTATTTCCCAGGGGCTCAGCACAGATCTCTTAAATATAAATACAGATTAGAAAGATTTTACTTCTTTGCCTTAGCATCGTTTAAGCTTACAATGAAAGAAAAAAAATATATCTCTGATTCTTCACTTAGTCATACTCTAGTTATACTGTCTATGGAAAAAAACACCTTGTAGAACCAGAAAATGTTTGACTCCTCGGAGCTGACTTCAGAAGTTAATCTAACTCCACCTAGTGTTAAAAGAAGAAATCACTGCTTTCTTGTTTCTGTTTTAAAATAAGATTGGACACTGGAAAACTGAGACGAGTGAAAGACTTATGAAAAACCTAGAATTTTATTTTAATTGAAATTTAAGGTAACATTTTAAGATGTAGTCTGTATACAGCCACAGAACAACACCACTTTTATATTATATGGAAATTAAATAAGGTTGTAGCTAGAAAAAGAGACAAGAAATACTGGGGGAAAAAATAGCATTCAGTTTTGAAATATAAAGCACTTTGCTAAATAATTTACTTGAAGAAAAGACTGCTGGAAGAAAGAATGAAGCATCTTCATAAAATTCAGGAAGTCTCTGAGAAGAATAATCGATATGGAGTTAATAATGGAAAAAACTAAATGTGTGGACATGCCTCATAAAACATCAGAAAAAAGTAACAGAATCTTTGGGGGTGGAGGGCTGGATTTTGCATTGAGACACTCTGAGCATTGGTGACTAGTAACTCATTCTTTGCTTCTTTTTTTTTTCTTGTTTCTTTTTTTTTTTTTTTTTTTTGCTCCCAAATTGTTGGTGAGCAATTCATGGTTATTTAAAGGTATTTATTTATTTATTTATTTATTTATTTATTTATTTGTTCAGAATGACTACTGCTATTGCTTGATCTCTTGGTTGTTCACATATACTTTGTTACTCTTTATTCTAAATTAAAAGCTGCTTTGATTGCCTATTCAAGTCATTTTGACAGCAAATAGACAAACCTAGACACTTTACACACTGTGGAGTGTTCAGCTACAGAAAATAAAATATCCAAGAAAATAGTGAAGTTTGTTTTGTTGGTTTAAGTTATATTATGCATATTCATATGAATGTTTGTGCTGCAATCTGAAACACTGTACCCTTCAATTCACTAACCAGGACAAAAATCTTTCCCTAAGAAAGTATCTGTGACTGTGGTTTGTGTTTCCTGTCATCATATCCCAAAATGAGCAGTCAAAACTTAAGAAAAAGAATTATACCCACTGTTTTATACTACATGAACAAATATAAGGTAATTCTCTCAACAATATATGTATATATATCATAGATTTGGGAACCATCATTCCGTTTCAGTCATGTACTGATAATGCGAGTCCTATTTTAATTCTTTTGTCAAGTGGTATATCTGCAAATAGTACAATGAACAGTCTTCGAAAGAAGTATTTAGAAGAAAAGTAATAAGACTTTGATAGGTCAGCTCCTTACTGAAGTTCACGTTATTTGAAATGTTTCTATTAGTTGAAAGTAACAGAAAACACCTTTATTTCAGTGGTGTATGAATAATCACTTCTATGACAACAATCTCTGCAATTATATCATCACTTTGTGATAGACCATGTTGAATTCTTAATCCTGGCATTGCAACTGAATATAGAGAGTACCTCACTGAAAGAAAATGAAAATCACCAGGCTTGAAAAGCTTAAAAAAAAGTTGAACTTTCACTGAATTCAAAACTTGAAAGGATATTCATACTATTAATAGAGCAAATCAGAGCCTCATAGGTCTATTTTTTCATGGTAGCAATAGTTACCTAAGAGCAGTGCACTTCCTCCATAAGCCGATAAGCATGTAAGAGGTGCGTAGCAGCCACTTAATTATTTCTAATTTAGTCTACAAGAGGTAGTGAGGCAAATTTCAAGGGCTCAATTGGTTGCCACTAAAGAGACTCAACATTTTCTAAAACATTTTCTTAGATGCTGTAATTTCTGTATACAGTGGTATTTCCATTTCTGTTTACACAAACATGCACTTTAGGTCAAGACAGACCCCAGATACAAATGCAGAAGAAGAACCAAATCTAAAGGTCTTCAAAACAGGCCCTGTGGTTTGGTTTGGAGTTCAGTCTTCTTTGTACATAACACATTTTTTACTTAAACCTATTTTATATAACAAAAAGAACAGACAAATATGTATTTTCATTCCTAACATCATCTTCTATGCTAAAGAATAAATAACTGACAATTTGACAGAGCCAATATATTTTCACAGTTATTTTGTTATATTGTTATGAACAGAAAGCTCAGCTGTACTTCCCAGTTTACGGGAATGGGATATAATTAATGGCTGCTTTTATACAGGGGTGTTTTTCTGTTTACTGTGCATCTTCTCCATTAAAAAGTCCTGTCTGGATCAAATGAAAGCATTGGTATCAATTATTAACAATAACAGTGAAGAGAAATGTTGGGGTCAGGGGAAAGGTTGTATACATTGTTAATAAAGATAATAGTTTGAAATAGGAATCTCCTTATTAGATTTCACTCTGACAGGATGGGAAAAAAACCCCAAGTAACTGAAAATCTTTGTAAGGCAGAAATAAAATAATAGTAATAATAATAAACAATAACAATGACTGAGCCATTATTTAAGCAAAATGTTCTACAAGGCTTGCCATTTTTGTATATTTCAAATGCTACGTCATTGCAGAACATCTGATTGGTTTCTTTTTTGAAATTACTGTATTAATTTTACTAAACACAGTATCTCAACTCTTTATTTAACATGCTTGATTTTCTTTAAGAATGGAACCAGTAAAAACTTAGATGATGGGGATTAAATAAATTTTCTCCACCAAATTTTCCATTTTAATACAGCCCAGGAGAATGAATGCCATTACACTGGTGGGAACTAATCACATTAAACTACACTGTTTAAACCATAATCACAAACACTGTAGTATTTATATACGCAACCAATGAAGACATGCAGATATTCTGTGATTATAAGGGAGAATTCAATTCATTTGTGAATTGAGTTGTTCTCTGTAAATGTCTGTCTTAGGATACCTCAGTTCAGTGTTGATGATTCCCATTTTGGAGCATGTTGGTAGTTAAGGATTTCTGCAGTCTGAGCTCATGCTGAACAAATGAACAAGTGAAGACAGGCAATGTAGAAGGATAAAAGAAAAAAAAAAGAAAAAGAGAAGGCATATAATAAAAGTTAGATGGTGTTGGGCTTTAAAAAATAGAAAACAAGAAAAAAGGTGAGACAAATGAGATGAACAAGGTATGGATTCATTCCACTTAACTTGAGATAGCCTGCTGGTTTGAAGCACCAGTCACTCTAGATTCCCTCCATAGAAAAACAAATTAGAGAGAGGAACCTTCAGAGGGCAATTTATCCCACGTAAGAACCAAGTCATCTCTCGTGGTATCTCTCACACTGTTAACTACAGGGAAAACCTATAGTGCCCTTTCTCCCAGCTAGAGTATTTCACTTTTATTCCTGTAGGTGTACTTGAGCTGAAGTAAGTTGGGGGACAAAGCAGCTAGAAAGTAGTAGGACATGGAAAATGACAGTTGGAAAATGAGCAAAACTAAAAAGCATGAAAGAGAAAAAAATGAAGGAGAATTTAATTGCCATGGAAGAGAAAATACCATATAAAAGAAACTGAAAGGAAGAAAGAAGCAGGAAATCAGAAGGAATTCAGAATAAGAAAAATGTTTTGTTTTGTTTTTATCTATAAGATCAAATGGGCGGGTAAGGCACTAATGACACGAATTAAGAGGCCATATTATGTTTATTGGAATAGGTCTAGCCAATTGCCAAATTTCTGTCCATATATCCCATGTGGTTTGTGAGATAGAAAGCTGGTGGTTGTTTGAATTATGCTGGCACTTGTAATATTTCAAATATCTCAAATTATGTAAAAAAATATTACAGTTGTGCATGCAGACAAAAATTCTCTAAGCAACTTTGGTGAATTCTGAGACCCTTCTGAGAACCAGTGTCAAAATTCCCATGAATAACCTTAGTGCAAGATGTACATTCACCCACTTTAAAGGGCGGGGGGGGCACAGAATGCAGAAAATGAAAAAAAACATCTTAAATGAATTTTTAAGCCATCCACAGTAAAGCTGATTAGCAGCATAATTCAATGTTTATTATTTGTTCACTGACATACACCTTGATAACTAAAAGGCTAAAATACTCCAGTTACGTTGAACAGAATACTATCTTTGATTTGGGAGTTGTGCGGCAACTAAACACGCTTAATTTACACAGTGTATTTAAAATGTTAAATGAACCATAAAGGGCAGATTAAAGAGATAAATAATCCTTTTTCCTGAAAATGCAGAGTCTGGGGGCCCGGGTCTCCATTTCACTGATGCAGTGTGTGACGCTGAAGGACCTGGCTATCACTTTCTATAAATGGCTTAACCTTCAGCTTTCTGTGGTCTGTCTAGTATTATACACTGTCAATTAAATAAAATCAATATCTGGCACTTCACTGCTGAAAACATGGAGCCCCCTTTGGAGGTAAATAATTAGTTCAGAAATGCTTCAGGCAATAATTAACCAAACTAGACTTATTAAGAACACTTGCCTACAGCATTTTTCCATTTCAGAGTTGTTTAATATCTATCACATAAGTTTTAAATTATTTAGAATTAAGCATTTCGACTTCTAACAATGTTACAATTAACACTGTTCAACTGGTTACTCTTTTACGCAAGAAATCATTCTCAGATCACAACACCTTAGTGAGCCTTTGGACCTCATGTCATCTTTTTCAGTCTAGAAAGAGAAGCACATGAATTGTTTGATTCAGAAGTTTCTGATTTAAATTGCTATTCAATACTCACGGAGAGAGGTGATTGTTCTATGTGATTCTGTTTGAATCATAGATCACAGATTGGATTTTACAACACATCTGCAAAAAGAATTCCCATTTAAACCACTGAGCATGAGAGTGAAAGGCTAATACCCTGGGCTGTCAGTGGGATTTTTTTCTTTTGCCTTTAGAAGGAATAGGAAGTTATGGAAGACTTTAATGGTGAAGCCCAATGATGTGTCCAACACATTTCAAGCTTACCTTATGTGGCTTACTGACACAATAAAAAAGTGTCATTCATATTGGCTGGCTACAGTATGGCTAAACAGCTGGCTGGAAATAGTGGAAAGAGGAAGTCAGTTTTGTTAGACAATATGTTCGTATTTTTATGACTAGCTGTGGAATTATTATACAACTGAGGCCATAGAAATTGCTCAATGCGAGGGTGGTGAGGCACTGGAATGGGTTGCCCAGGGAAGTTGTGAATGCTCCATCCCTGGTGGTGCTCAAGGCTAGGCTGGACAGAGCCTTGGGTGACACGGTTTAGTGTGAGGTGTCCCTGCCCACAGCAGGGGGGTTTGAACTTGAGGATCTCAAGGTCCTTTCTAACCCTAACTGTTCCATGATTAATATTCCTGTTGAAGTTAGCAAAGCTTCTAAAGTTCCCAAACACATGTAAAGCTTTGCAGAACCTGGGCCTCCACCTATGGTTCTGTTGCTATTGTGACACTGTTAGCATGACAAAGGCGAAAAAGATATTTCATGCTTGTGGGTTTTGTGATTTTTTGGTATCCTTATACACCTTAAAGGCCCCTTCCAACCCAAACGGTTCTATGATTCTATGATGCTACACAGTGGACTGAACTATGGTCCTGCCACCATTCTTACGCAAGTAATTTTGAAGACTAGAACAGGAGAATTTCACAGGTCTGGAATTCGTGTCTGTGTGCGTGCACACATGATTGCTTACTTCTTATAAGAAATTCATGCAAATTTGATGAAAAACATCTTTTACTAGAAAATTTACACTAGTAAAAGGAAAGAACAATTCTATATCCCAGTTTCGTAACTAAACAAATTAGCCATCTTCAGCCCCTCTGAGATCAGTGGAAGGAACTGTGGAAACTCCATATAGAATACTATCCTTTTATCTCCTCTAATTGAACTGACTGATGGATAAAATTAGTATTGTAAGTAATCTTTCTCCTCCAGTGCCTCAGGAATTTAATGAGCATAAAAGTACACTTCATTTTACAAGGCTTTAAAAAACCCACAACAAACCAGTATAGAAATTATCAGTCCCAGATTACTTTCTGTATTTTACAAAACCTATATTATCGATTTAATAATATAAAGGTGGCTAGTCAGGAAAATCAAAAATGAAATCATAATGATTTACCCTATAAAGGAAAAAGCATACTTATGGAAATTGAGACACCTAAGGTGTCTCAAACTAAGGTGGAGGAAAATTGTCCTACTTTCATTCCCCTACCTATCTTGAAATGCAGAAGTGTAAATAATATAAATTAGATATCTAGCTTAAGCTACATACTTAAGCCTCATCTACAGTCTCTACAAAGAGATTCAGTTCCTTGGCCATTGGCACATGTCCTGCATTAGTATATATACCTTATCTTCTGGAGTTGATCTATTAGCTGTAAAAGGATTATAAGCTGCTTATAGGAGGGGCAAATTGTGGCCTCATTTTAGTGGTATAGAATGTAAGCAGCTATATAGCCAGTTGTGTAAGGTCTCATTACAGTCAATGGAGATCAAGCTAGTAATTTGTAGGCAATTCACTAGGCAAAATGTTGATGTCTCCCTTAGGATAAGGTAAATTGTTCTCAGGGCACTATTAACTGTACTTACAAAAATCCCCACCTCCTATAATGGAAGCCCTGAAAAAACTCACCTATGTTTGAGGCAGTTAAGGTGAGGCAAGAAAAATCGTACTCACAGTGCCTCATTTTAGGTATAAAAAAATTTATAAATGTTGAACTTGACCCATTTTTTATTTCACACTAGACCTTTTTCTGACCATTATCTTGAAATTTCTTTTATATGACTGTGCCATATCACATGGCTCCTATTTCCATTTAGTTCTTTCAGGTTTTATCACTGACCTCACATACATCAACGCTCACATTATATTAACAGGAAAGATGTACTATTTTCCTTCCACGTATTTAAATTCTAAAGGTTAATTCAGTTACAATACTTGAGGCTACATAATAAGAGGTTTAGCGAAACACAGTCTACCTCACACTAGTATTATTTGAGTGACATTTATTTATTTACAGCAGTTGAGGTCCAAGAGGAGCAAAAATTCTAAAAGTGCCAATATTCATTCATTACAAAAATTCTGCCAAGGAAGTATTCATTTAGCCAGTATGTTTGGGAACATATATATACATATATATATACATATATATATATATACACACACACACATGTTTGGGAAAACACCCCAACATAATGTGGCTATATACTTGTCTTCTCTCTGGGTTTGAGTTCATCATAAAGGTAGAAAAGATTAAAGAGAAAACATGTAATCACCTGAAATTATTATAAAAACACTTTACAGATGATAACATACGTTTCCAAATAAGATACTGAAAGATATTTGTTGAAGTCCAAGGTTACAAGAAAATAAAGTCAAATGGTGCATTTTATTATTTCACACCCTTTATAACCTCATGGCTAAATGGTACCCTTACTGTGAAAACAGATTGATTAATTTTCCATATACTCACATACTGTTATAATCTTTCATTGATCTTCACCTTATTTGTGTTCTTTTGCCTTTCATGGATTGTTTACCACAGAAAGTCTGAAGCATCATTGCTAGTGCTACTCCTGTGCTCACTGTAGACTTGACGCCTTTGCTTACAAGAATTTAACTATGTTTTTACCAAGTTGAGGGAGGCCTAAACAGAGAATGAAAACCCAGCCCTTTTGAAATCTCTGAAAGAAATGCTATCTGTATTTGTATTGGAACTATATTCATCTGATATCTTAGAAGGCAAGGATGGAGTCAGCCATCTTCTACAATATTAGGTTGCTGTCCTTATGTTCAAATTTCTTTGCAAACATGCTACCTGCAAGGATATAGGGACATTCTCAATCTTAGTTACCATTATACCTCATTTTATAAATGCCATGCTGTGTCAAAAAATTTAAGAGCCAAACACTGAGGGCAAAGAACAGGGTCTAGAGGTAGGATACCATGCAAACTGGAGAAACAACATAAGGAAATGCAAATGGAAAACACTAACTGTAATGTAGATAATATTTCTTATATCTGTATGACCACAAGTCATCCTTAATAATAGTTTGGCATGAAATAATTGTGAAAGCCTCTGTATATATGGGAAAAGAGCCAAGTCTAACAAAAGCAACCATTTGCATGAAAGAAAGGTTTATTACCACTGTCAAGTCTGTCAACTGCAAGTTTTTGGAACAATAAAGATTACATTCCTGTGTTCTCAATAAACTGCCTGCTATATCACAGGAAGATTTCCTCATTTCCCCAAATGTATTGTGAAACTACATCCATGGAAATTTATTATAAAACTGACAGCTTTTAGATGCCTTCAGCAGAAAAGCATCCAAGAAGTATTTAACCTCTGAACTGTCAAGCATCTTTGCAGATAATCAGGTGATGCTTCTAAACTTAAAATCAAAGCTGTATTTTGTTTGAAGATTTCCCAGAGATAATATTTGAGATTCACATATATTTTCTGTCGCTTTTTGAATACTCTGTCTGATAGTCACCTATTAATTGAGGAACTTCCAGAGAATTTAGAGCATCCTCTGTCACAACTGACCTTGTCTGTATCAGTGGAAAAGCAACAGAGCACATGTGTGAGATCAAAGTATTGGCATTTTCTCTGACATGTTTTCAGTGATGAGGAAAGCAGATGGAAAAAACATATTAAATATTGATCCTTTCCTCATTCCTGCATACTCTTTAATTAGGTTTAGATTGTAAACAATGCTGTTGTGTCTTGTGGCTGCATGCATTAAATGGTGACCTGAACAATATCTATGTATATTTTAATATATTAGTCAAATTGAGTGCTTTGGACTTACATGCACTAGAAATATAAGCCCATAGTGGTGTCTCAAAGTTTCTTAAAAATTGCATTTTTTAAGAATTAGAATGCATTTTTGAATGCATTATGGGGAAATATACTAATCTGTCCTTTAAGAAAAGGAAGCAAAGAAACTCATATAAGTATGCATTGTTAAAGGTTATGTTCCAAGTATGCAGACAATGTAAACTAACTGGAGCAGCAATAGGTCATGATTTCTGTCCTTTTGTTATGCCACAGCTGTCACTGTAGCTACATCAACATCTGCCAAGCAAGAATCAAGCAAATGAGCAAATATGTCTCTCCATTTTATGCAGGCAATGGTACGTCACAAAATTATCCTTCACAGAGCTGATGTGAGCCCAGCAGAGCTTATCAGCTTACATCCGTTGACATACAGGAATAGCTCTCAAATTTCAGAACTAGCTCCCTGCTACAGCAAAAACGTATTGACATATTACTGATCCCAGGCTCCTACGTTTTGCCAGAACAGCAGCAGCCCTGAGCAGACAGCTGAGTAATCTGCTTAATTCCCCCGCACACTTTGAATTCTAGAGGGGTTTATTAGCAAAGGATCTGTGTTGCGAGAATGTAATTACACCACAGAGGGTTCCCGGTACAGGTGATCCCAGCTATCAGCCACTAAGGTAGCCTGGATTCAGGAGTTTGGTGCAGAGACGCACAAGAATTCCACACAGAGAACTCATGTTTGAAAGCATCTTTGTTTTTTCTTTCTATGGATCATTGAACATCTTACTGTTTATATTTCAGATTAATGTCTCTAAGAGAAATCCCTTCACTATTGGATATCTGTCTATATTACCAGGTAAATCTTCTTCCTCAAGTTGGCTGTTGAGAACATTGCAGTCAAAAGCTAACACATTTTCTACTAGAGCATTAAAGCTGGCTTGTTTTCGGTTTGTTTGTTTTTAAAGTGGGTTGCACTCCCCCATGGTGGGATGGATCAGAAAGGCCAGCATGCCACACACACAAGTTACAGGGATTCCTCCTCAAGGGCACCTGGTTAAAAAAAAAAAAAATAATAATTTAAAAGTTATCAAGATTTAGCAAATCCAGAGTTTTCCTTATAAAATAGTATTCATTGCACTCACATCTAATCCACACAATATGCAATCTACTTATTTGCTCCTTCCTCCCAAAGCAAAACTAATCAGAAGTTTTATGAAGTGATTTGGGGGGTGGTGGAGAAGAAGGTAGGAGTACCATCTCCCAGTGATTTTTGTTATGGACTACCTATTGTTATTGACTTCACTTGGAATGGATACAGCAATGTTCAGCAGTATTAAACCTTAAAATAAACTCAGTGAGATGGTTTGAATGGAATAGGCTAAATGAAGTGACTAGTCTTCAGCAAATACGAACACATGAAAATAGATCGCAACTCTGTATTAGTAAATGCAATACAATTTTCCATTGACTGCAATAGACTGCAGTCTACAGTCAAAGAACTTCTAAAGTCTGTCTCAGATACCTGGAGTTGGCTCTATACGGGAGCAAATACCTTTTCAAAGACTCTTGCTTTTCCTTATTTAATCCGGTGAAAATAAAACTAACCCCAGAGACAGGAGATGAAACAGAACTGGGAAAAGGAAATTTTCTCAGTCCAAAATGAGATCTTTGAAGAAGTAAAACTAGACTTTATTGGTGTCATTAACTTTTTCCCCAGTTTCCTTCAGGTCTCAGCACCTCTGTTAAGAGACTGAATCATGGTTTTTACATTGATGCCTGCAGTTTGGAAATATTTCTTTCTTTTAAAGTTGTTATTTAAGTGGCATTGAGGATCAGTAGAGGTTGTTTGTGTTTTGTTTTTTTTTGAAGACAGTTGCTATTAAAATGTACTGGATTATAGGCTAAATCCCCTGAATTGCAGCTAATGAAGAAAGCCGTGAGTGGAACAAAAAAAAGCAATTAAGGAAAAAACACCAAACACATTCACAGCAGGCAGGAGAACATGTGGCTTTGTGGAGCTTTTTGGGTGAAATTGTCCAGTGGAACCACTTGGAGGAAACATCCAGATTGCCTGTAAATACCCAAATGAGATACCTTCCCTGCTGGGTGTGTGCAAGGTGCTGCTGATGTCTCTTCAGAGAGCACCACCAGGGGCGATAGACTGTTCAATTATGCAGTGAAGGAATGCTAATTTCTCACTACAGTTGCCCTTTGTCTCCTCCAGGTAAATTCCTGTCCAGGCAGCTCAAGCCTACCCACTGGAGGGAACAGATGACACACTCAGCCAACGTGGTAGTGCCTCTGGGAAAGCATATTTAGAAAGGGCAAAACACTGCACAACAGTGAGGAATGAGAAAAAAGATTGTGGGAAATAGCCTTACAGACAACAAGGTCAATGGAGCAGGTGGGAGAAGATTCTCCAGGTGCCAGAGCAAAGGTTCCCCTGCAGCCCACGGTGAAGATGACGGCTGTCTCCCTGCAGCCTGGAGAGAGAACATGCTGGAGCAGAAACCCATGCTGCAGCTGATGGAAGATGACATACTGGAGCAGGTGGGTATGGTCTGAAGGGACTGCAGCTTGTGGAAAACCAGCATAGGAGCAGGTTTCTCCTCAAGGACTGCAGCCCATTGGGAGGTTCTGCACTGGAGCAAAGAAAAGTGTGAGGAGGAAGGCGTGTCAGAGAGGAGCTCTTATGGACTGACCACATTCTCCTCCATTGCCCATTCCCCTGCACCACTGGAGGATGCAGGGGGAGGTAGAGGAGTTGGGAATGAAGGAGTGAAGTTGAACCTTGAAAAAAAGATGAGAGGTGTTCTTTCAAATTTGTCTTTTTTTCTTGCTATCCAAACCTATTTTAATTGCTGATACATTGAAGTAATTATCTCAAAATTCAGTCCGTTTCCCCCATGACATTAACTGGTAGGTTATCTCCATGTGTCTGCCTTATTTTCTCCTCCTACCCCATTGAAGACCAGGAGTGAGAGAGAAGCTGTGGGCATTTGGCTGCAGACCAAAGTCAACCCACTCCATGTATAAAATGCAAACAGTACACATAGACAGGAAGACATTCCCTCTGTGGAGTCTGCAGCCTGTAAGTGTACATACAGCACAGAAGAATCTCATTAAAATCTCAACAAATTTGTTAATAGTAGGACAAAAGATGTGAAGATGAAGTTTCTCTTGCAGAGACCAACACCCCCACAAGGCCAAAACACCCTCACATTTGGCATCCTAAATATTTCCCCCTCTACCGCCTATGGACTCTATAGACTGCATCTCTGAATTTGTTTACCCATGTTCCTGTCACAGCTCCTGAGGCAACAGCTATGAAAGCAAGAAAGACAATATGCTCAAATAAGACACAATGCACATATACAGTATGTATACATGTATAAAATATATATTCAAGATAAAATTATTTAATTAATAAAATATTTAAGGTAAAGTTGTACCTTGCCCATGCTCAGATAACACCACAGTGTCTCCTTATTAATGAGCCATTTCCACATAATTTTAACCCAGGAAAGGAGTTCTAATCAGGGACTTGAAATTGGAAAGAGTAGCGGTCTTTCAGTTCATATGACACATGTGTAATATCTTGTCACATTTTCAAGTACCAGAAAGGTCAAGTTATCTCCTTACATAAGGGTATTTTGCTGTTCTCAATTGCTCTGAGGTGCATTTCTTCCCTTGTACGCTTCTAACTTGCACAAATTTAAACCCTACTAATGGGATTAGAGAGCTATGATAATTCATGATAGTAGCTATAATCTCCTGTAGATTTCTGCAGAACTTCCATTAGCATTAAAGGGAGTTACCCACCAGAGGACCAAAGTCTATTAATACGAATAGCGTCTTCCACAGACAGTCTTCTAAACAGTAATTTGGGCATCCTAAAGCTCTCTAGTCATCCAGGAGAAATTACTCTGATGTCAACAATTTAGCAGAGGAGAATCATCCGTTCCTGTATAAGCACTCATAAGAGACTCTCAAGCAATGCCTTTTTCTTGTTTTGGTTAGTGCAAATATCTTCCATTCTTGAGCCTATTAACTTGTAACAATAGAAATAATAGGAGCTGAGACAGGTGTAGAAAGTTTAATTCTCTTCTTGAGAGCTTCAAATTCAAAAGGGGAGTTAAAAAAAAATCATGATAGAAAGGGCATTAAAATTCATGAATGCCACTATAATATAATTTTGATCCGCACAGTTTTTCAGGGATTGTTGTCAGCTTCTATTCCACCGTTAGCCATCATTAACAGAAAATATGACAGATACACTAATGAAATCGATTTGGTCATGTTATCAATTTAATTCAAAAATGTAACCCCATTTTATTACCATGTAAGTTATAAATGCTTGTAGGCTAATGTCATCTGTCACTGTAAGAGTTCTCTGCTGGACTTCTTAATAACTAAGTGTAGGTTTATTTTATTTTTTACATTTTAAATTAATTACTTCACTACAAGAGTAAGCATGCTGGTTTAGCTCATGGTAGCACTGAAATATTGGCCAATGCACTCTAGTAAGGGAAACCTTTCGATGAAATGAATACAGCAATACACTATTGCCTTGCAACCTGATAAGTGCTACAGCTGAGCAATAGATTACTGTGCAGCATATATTGCCTGCAGCTGACTCATTGCCTAAGGAATGAATACATTCCTAATGCCCCCAGAACTGGTGCCTTTTGTTGAAGTTTTTGAAGGTAAAATTAAAGCAGTGTGTTCCTCAGACACATGCCTCTCTCATTATTATTAGAAGGCTCTGCAACATTTTCCTTCTTGTAGGTGGCAATAATTTTTAGGAGCACTTACCAGCTGTGGAAAACACGGCATGGCTTTTATGTTGTATTTTGAAAAATAACAGATAAAGCTAAACATCATTATGACAGGTGACACCAGGTGGCATTATTAGGCACAGATTTCTGAATTATTTCAGAGAGCGAGTAAATGTCTAAACTTGAGAGAGCTCTCAACTCTGAACATGATCTTAGGTATAATCTTAACAAATACAATGAGAAGCAACAGCTGTTTTCTTTCCATTTTTACCTCTGTTCTTCAAAAAGTACTGATGGATCCAAGTAATTGCCATAAAAGCTGATTGCCTTGTTTCCAAACCCATGATATCTTTACAGGTAAGTAGAAAGCCAGCAAGTTTTATTTTGCGTATACCTGGACTTCATACTCCTAATTCTCCACAAGACAATGAAAGAATAATACGAGACTCTACAAAAGCATAATTTTCCTTTTTAACAAGAGAGAGATGCTGAAGAATTTCTCCATTCCTGTTCTTCTCAGAAAGGCAGCCGAAATGCAGTAATTTCAGATTATGCATCCTATCTATAATCCCCTCAGAGAACCAACCGTGGGGCACACTTAGCTATCTGGCATAGAGTGCACAGCTAGTGGCAATGTCACAAGCTGAGCTTTTAGTTTGCACTGCACTCCCTCCTGACAAAGCCACACTAGTAGTTAAATCAGGCTGAACATCCTTAAAATAATTCATTTAGAACTATCCACAGTTGTTGCAGTGAGTATGTCTGCACAGCACTACAGGCTGCAACCATTCCTGATCCATTGCCTGGCCTGTTGCTGTGGCTCCCAAGTGGGAGACAAAGATGACGAAAAGAAGCTTGCTGAGTGCCTCAAACTGCCTAAAGACTGCACGCACCATCAAAATAATATGAACTGACCTTGCCATGGTGCCACGTACATTCCTTCAAGTAAGCAGAGTAAGATCTAGCAGGGCTTTCAGCTTGTAGCATTAAATTTTTTTAACCCATGAAGAACAAGGCATTTCTGAAGTAGAGGAAACTCTAATCTGAGGGGTACAATTAAAATAACAAAGATTTCAGAATAGCTTTCCTCTATGACTTGCTGTATTTAACTCTCAGTTTATAAAGTTTCCATGTATTCCTGGGTTGGAAGAAGCTCTACAGCAACATACATAGGTTCTAGAAAAGTCTTGTTTTCAAAACATACAAGGTGTGGACATCTGCTCCTCTCAGGAAATTCCTGTGTCTCTTAACATCCATGCCCTTTGTGTTCATCTGTGCGACTCTTCATTGCATTTTGTATTCCCAAACTTTCTCTGTCCCTCCATGGTAACATTTGAAACAGAGTGAAGCAACCAGGACAAAGGAAGCAAGCAGCCTCCTCTCTTCCCTTTAATATACATCCAGTATGCTAAATGTAATCTGAAATTAAATTCTTCAGCCATCTCAGAAACACTCACAAGGTCTACTTAGCAATAAAGTGAATATTTTGGAAGAGATCTACCAAAAAGTAGTCAATTTACTAGCAATGACCTTCCAAAAGAGAATATGTTGGTGTTTGAAATGATCTAGAAAAGAAAGGGACTCAGGCTATCTTTGGCTTATTCTGATTCCACCTCTGCTAGAATCTATTACTAAGAGTTTCTCCACTTGTGGCTTAACTTAATGAATTTTATTCTTTTTCACCAAAACATATATAGCTGATCACACTGAGAAGCAGTTTAACTCATCTGGATTTCTGCATGGCTCACTGCAATTGTGGGCATAAGGGAACTAAAACTGTGCATCAGGAATGACTTTCCATTGTGAAGCAGCTTGTTCACAAGCCAGAGGTTTATGGAACAATATAATCCAAAGGAAATTTCACATCATCACAGTTGAAAGGCAACACTCAGTCACACTCAAGCATCAGTAGCCAGTGTGTCCAAAATAGCAGATGCTGCTGGCTGTTGCAATAGGAGAACAGGAAATGGACATTTATCTTTGGTTCTGCTATGCCAAAAACTTTAAGGTATGGTTGTAGTTACTCGTAATTCCTCAAACACTAGAATACCTTTACAGTCAAAAGAAATCAGTATGTGATTTTTCAGATTCCTGAAGGCCTTATATCTGTGGGATTAACTGAGGACTAAACAGTCAGTAAGACTTGGCATCACTTTTGTATCAATGAATTTCCAAATGATCTCATTTCCTTGTTTATTTGAAACCGGTATTTCCTATTTGAATCTGGTGTCTCCAAAGATCCCACCTTACCTCCAGACCACATAACTGGCAGGATAACTTGGTTCTGCTCCTGCATTTAGGTGCCTGTATAGGAGCTTTTCCTGAGGGAGTTATGGAGACATTTACCATCATGAACAACAACCCCAGTATTATACCTGTTCAATTAAACTGAGGAAAATTCATGTGCTTGCAAAAGTTTTTAATATTATTTCTAAGAAGTAACAATCAAGAAGTCCTTCCTTTGAGAATTCCAGCAGTCTTTCATACGTGTTCCTTCTCCGGATTTTCCATTACTTACCCAGACACTGGAGGCTACTACATTCACCTGGGGTTACAGTTTTCTGCCCACAGATCAGCTGAATAAGGAAAAACAGTGAGAATAATGCCCTTAAATGCTATTCATATCCCTTGTCCTTTCATGTTTCACTTGACTTGTTGTAGAGTTAGTTGATTAATCCATCAGCAAAGCCTCTGTCTTCAGACCTTTAAATAGATTTATTCCTGCCACAAATTTCAGTTGTTGTGAGGCAAAGCTTTCTACTCTTCCCACATTTGTCCTGCTGTCTCGAGTCTCCATGGAGTAAGGAGTACCTGGAACATAGTAATGAGTACTCTGTATTGTCTGCATTCCTTTTTCATAATAGAGAAAATGGGCTCAAGTTTTCTTTTCTTTTTGGAGCCTGACATGTAGTGTCTGTAGTGAAAACCAAGTCCTAGATGGCTTCATTGAGGAAGAATTGCAACTTGTGCCACATTAAACATAGTTTTCTTCAAGCCTCGCTATTTATTTTTTTGGTTGTTAATAGCATATTGAACAGGCTAATATGCACTAAAGTTGTAGTCTGTGTTGAATTTCTGTTCTGGAGGCTGCTTAGATACATTTGCGTAGAATAGAATCATAGAATCATAGAATAGTTAGGGTTGGAAAGGACCTTAAGATCATCAGGTTACAACCCCCCCTGCCATGGGCAGGGACACCTCGCTCTAAAAGTAGAAGTGACTTGAGAGTGTGTACAGAAGCAACCCAAATTTGTTTTCATCTATCAATGTGGATATGTGCTGAATATACAGAAGTAAATACATTACCCTACATACAGGAGTTAATATATTACCATTGCATTTGCATTAGTCACATGATGGAAGGTCCCTCTTTACTGCCACTGGGGTTCTGTGAGCTCCTGTTTTGTACAATGCTTTGGTACATTAACAACTGGCTCAGGTTGCTACTGCCAGCCTGTTGTTGTTACCACCTTCACAACTTGGTAAGTAATTTCGAATGACAGCTGATGTCAACATTTCCTGCCATTATAGTCTCTGCCTTAAGTGGCTGACGGTAGTTTTATGCCCATGTAAGAACTGATGCTAAACAGCCTGTCTCTCCTGGAGTGTATTGCAGTGTACATAGGATTCTTCCTATGTAGTGAAGAGAGACGCTTTACTTGCTCATGGCTCATGAGGATTTAGTCCACTGATGAAGGTAGTGCTCAGGATCCTTGGCTGATGTAAATTAGCTCTCTGAAACATGAGCTCTCAATGTAAGGAACATGCTTACATTCCTCCTTTGATTACATCAGATCCTATACTCATAACAAAGACAGCTTTTATGCTTTTGCTAGTAAACTTTTTCCCAGTTGTTTTGACAGTTTTTTGCAGAACTTTTCTTTTTTCCCTTTATTAGTGTTTTTTTTTTTTTTTTTGTTTGGGGATTTTTGGGGGGTTTGTTTTTTGTTTTTTGGTGTTATTTTTTTCATTTTAGGTGTTTTTACATTAACAGCCTTTAATTTTTTTTCTTACTTCAGCTGTTTTTTGCATGTTATTTGACAATACTTTTCAAAGAGTTGCTTTTTGATTGCAAGCTAATCAACCTTTTCATTCACCCAGGTAATTTTGGATCAGTGCAGCATGGTAGTGGTTTAACATCTCTTTCACTAGCTTAAAACTGGCAGCATCGAGCCTAGAAAATACTGGTTACGGTCTGTCCAAGCCAGCTGTGAAAGACATCAGTGCCACTAGCACCTTGTGCCTTGTGACTACAGATATGTGTCCTAGGGGTCCTCCAATGGCTTGTCTGAAAGGCATAACCAGTACAGGTTTATCATACGAAATCAATTACTAAAGGCACTGAGAAGCTTCAAACCAACATTATTACCGCTCTCAAGAGCAGAATGAAACAAATCTGTCCCTTTTTCACATATAGAATCATAGAATAGTTAGGGTTGGAAAGGACCTTATGATCATCAAGTTCCAATTCTCCTGCCATGGGCAGGGACACCTCACACTAAACTATGTCAGTCAAGGCTCTGTCTAACCTGGCCTTGAACACCACCAGGGATGGAGCGTTTACAACTTCATTGGGCAACCCATTCCAGTGCCTCACCACCCTCAAAGTAAAGAACTTCCTCCTTATATCCTTTCTAAACTTCCCCTGTTTAAGTTTGAACCTATTACCCCTTGTCCTATCACTACAGTCCCTAATGAAGAGTCCATCCCCAGCATCCCTATAGCCCCCTTCAGGTACTGGAAGGCTGCTATGAGGTCTCCACGCAGCCTTCTCTTCTGAAGGCTAAACAGCCCCAACTTTCTCAGCCTATCTTCATACAGGAGGTGCTCCAGTCCCCTGATCATCCTCATGGCCCTCCTCTGGACTTGTTCCAACAGTTCCATGTCCTTTTTATGCTGAGGACACTGGAACTGTGCACAGTACTCCAGGTGAGATCTCACAAGAGCAGAGTTTTACGTATCTGAGGCCACAATGACTTTATCTGAAAGACAAATGATATATTGAAACTCCCAATTTCCAGTTTTCCTTTTCTTTTTTCTTTTGGTAATATTTTGTCGCCCATTTTGTCTCTGCAGATCTTCATATGCCTCCCATGTCTTTGCTAATGTGTGTGATTTACTGATACTAACAAACCATGCAACCTTAGTGTTCATATTTTATTCATAGTCAAGAGCTTTACAGGAACTTGTGTCAATCCTCCCACAGAATGGCTCACTATTAGTCACCCTCTACTCTGCTTTATTGTAATTTACTTCCAATTTTCTCTTATTTTTTAGTTTATTTTTAATCAGTGACAGACTTACCTTTTATATATTACCCATGGATCTCAAACTTTAAAGATGCCATATGATCAGTAAAAGTCTTATCTCTGCAGTTAGAACACTTGCTTTCTTATTTCCCTGCTTCAAATTTTATTCCTTTTGGCTCCCCTACTGCTTACTGAACACTAAAAATTGCTTAATAAGTACTAAATACTCTGAAATGAAAAATCTTAAGTTTTCTCTGGGCTTGTTTCTTTTCAGTTTCCTTCTTGGCTTCTTTCCCTTATTCAAGCCCCAACTTGAAATCAGATGACCCTTTATGATTTTCACCACAAAAGTGGCAAACAATTTTCATTTGCATTAATAATTTCCCTCAGAGAATCGTTACTCAATTCCAGACACAAATGTACTGCCATTATCAGGATGTCTGGGAAGCAGTATCTGCATGGTTGTAGCAGGAGGAATAAAAGTACCTGGAAATCACTTTACCCTTACCCCACCTTGAAGTTCCTTGAAAAAGAAGCTGGTCTGCAGGCTGATATAATTTATACTGACAGAGACTGGTTCTTACAGGCTTTAATGACAGTGACCTGTTGCCTGTGCTCCCTGGGAAGCAGTATGGTAGTTGGAGGGTCTTACACCTTCCAAGGGTTTTCACCACTAGAGGAATTCTCCTCTGACTAAACCTGTTCTGGCAAAGGTTGCCTTGGGAATCAGAAACTGGGGCTATTTCATGGTGGTTCTAACCCAGTCTTTACTGGGTCCATTCCAAACCTCATCGAAAATGATATTCTGTATCTTACTGATTCAATCCTCCATCTGAAACAGTTTCAAGTCTTGGAAGGTTATGTGACAGCGGCTTCCATTTTCCTGTCATCTTTCACTTTGTCCCTTTAGTGGATGGAGTGACTGCATGTGTAGACGTATGCAACACTCCATGTCAACACATTCCTGGCCTTTGGTTGCTACTCGTGTACATGTTATTATTCATATAAATTATACAAAGAAGCTTCATAGCAAATGCCACCTTCTGTATTTATTTTATTGGGAAAGATTATGTAGGTTTAGGGGTTTGTGTAATTAAAGATGGTTCTGATTTTTCCCCCTGAACAAATATTTGAATTCCTTTTTCTTTTTTTTCTAGTTTTGAGTTTCCTTTTTAATTTTTTGGCTTCTTATTTCTACCTCCAGTGTTGGCTTTTGCTTTTCTTTCCACTTGTTCAGTGGCCCAGGCAGTCAGTGATGGGATTTTCCTGTCAACCAACCGATTTACCACCTTCTAGTTCAGCTGCACCTCATAGCTATGTAGCCTCTTTAGACACAGTGTTGAGTTCTTTATTTTTTTCTGGAAACTCTAATTAGTAGTCACAATTGTGATGAATGGGCTATATCAGATAGTAAGTGCTTGGGTTAAAGATTTATGCAACAGCATGTGGGCACAGTTCTGTAAACATGTGAATGATTGAGGATGCATTTAACCTGAGCTGCTGCAGAGAAGAAATGAATTGGGGAGAAAAGAACAAAGCAAATCAAAACAAACAAACAACAAAAACCAACCCAAAGCCTAATTATGAAATCAGTGAATGATGTGTCATATTTTTTGCTGTCGTGTTAATATTTGCTTCATTTGATATCCCAGATGTTTAAAGCAGTAGTTAAATATGTCCTTGTCTTGGCTAACAGAGAAGCTTTTTACAAAAAAGATTTAAAGGTTTACTCCATTTCTAGAGGTTGTTTTTATTTCTCTATGATGTGTTTTCCATATTCTGCTTTCCCTTTCAAGTGTGTTTTCAAAAAGTTACTTGTTTGCAAGCTGAGAAACGAAGGATATTTAATAGCATTCAAATAAGACATTCCCTTCTGTGTTTCAAATTTTGCTTTGGAAGAGGCACATAAAATAATTTCAGAAACAAACATTTTTTTATACGTAACTTAGTTTTGTAAAATTATAAGTTCACAATATTCTGAAAACATTGTTCCTGAGAGAGAAACATTTCACCACTGCTCTGAGAGTAGTAATTCACAGTGACAAAGGCAGCCAGTATATTTTGTTTGTTTAAAACTGTACATTTTGGAGGAGGAGGGAAAAGTACAAAACACACTTTAAGTGCCTTGAAGTGTCTGTTGTACACAGGAGACTCAGCAACTAGAATTTGTCTCTGATGAATAATCAGAATATTTTGCCTTTGATATTTCTTGCCCAGAGTAGACCTTATGCATGATGTACATTGACTTTTTCTTGAGCATTTAAAGTACTCAGAAAACAAACACATAGGCTTGCATATTCAGAACCAAACGGAAGGTACGATTTTAGATTTAAAGATTTTCAGATTCCCTTTTCCAGGTCCTCTAGTGGGATCTGGTTTCCAGAAAATAAATGCCCTTCATCTGATGTATAACTGAGCATACCGGAATAAAAGTACCCCAGATCTGAAAAAGGGAAGGGTAAAACTTCTATTTCAAAACACAGCCCATATCCTCAATTTTCCATTCCATCACTAAGTCTTCCTCTCTGTGCCCCCTCTTTACTTATAATCTGGTGAAATTCCTTTAGTGATGTCATGCTCAGGGAACAAAGTCTCACTTATAAAAGGATTTTCTTTATTTTTCATAATTTAGCTGAACCAACACAAAACTGAATACTGTAAAGCAACAAAAATGATGTAACATCTTTAATTTTTCTGTGTTTGCTAAATAAGGCTACTATACTCCCTTTAAAATAAATCAAAACAGAGAGTTGGTAGAGTGAGGGTCTGGCTCTTGAGGTCTACATGTACAGCAAATGTATTTACCATCATTTATTGCATGACATTTTAAACCTGACGTTAGTCATTTATAGTGCATTCAGTCCATAACACTTTTCAAGTGGCTGGGCTTTAATTGCTACTTTGACACTGGTCAAAATACTAAGATTAAATAATAATTTTGTATCTATTTATTTTACTTGAAGACAAAATGATCTATAGCTCATATTTCCTGCAACCTCTGCATTAACTAATCCTCAGTATTAGAGCAGGCCTTAAAAAATGTCTTGAATCAACTTGTCATTTTTGTACCTTTCACCTATGGTCACTTGAACAATCTCTATATATTTTTCTTTAGTAGAATAGAACTAGCATAACACTAAAAGTTAATTGGAATATTAGGTAGTATACTTGAAACCATAATACATTTTCCAGGAAGAAATTAAGCTCCCTTGTTGATTGCAACATACGAATATATACCAAACTTGCATACCAAAAAGGGAACAGTTTGTTTCTCTGTTTTATCGTAATTTCCCCCTCATCTATGCTGTCTTTGCTAAATTTTCACTAATCAATAATGCTGAAAATGTGGGCTTTATAACAATGAGGTAAAACACTGAAAATGGGATCAGGGAACAGGCTTCAAACTGACTTTTACATAAAGGGGGGGCTGAGGGGGGAGAAGAGCAGGGAGAGAGAGAAAGGGAAAATAAGAGGAAGACAGGAAAGGGAAAGAAAAGAAAAAAAAAGAAAATGAAAGAAAAAAAAGAAAAGAGAAGAAAAGCAAAAAAAAAAGGAAAGGGAAAGGGAAAGGGAAAGGGAAAGGGAAAGGGAAAGGGAAAGGGAAAGGGAAAGGGAAAGGGAAAGGAAAGGAAAGGAAAGGAAAGGAAAGGAAAGGAAAGGAAAGGAAAGGAAAGGAAAGGAAAGGAAAGGAAAGGAAAGGAAAGGAAAGGAAAGGAAAGGAAAAAAAAAGAAAAAATGGAGAAAGAAAAGGGAGAAAAAAAAGAAAGAAAGCAAAAAACCTTGCTATGAAGAGCAATGAGTAAACTATTTTACACTCTATTTTTATCAGTACATAAAGACAAAAATAAAAATAAAATAAAAGAAAATAAAAAATGACTTCCAACAGTGCAATGGTTGAATGCATTTATGTAATATAAACAACATTATTCTTTGCTTTTTCTACACAGTCCTCTCTGGTCATGCTTTACATCCAGAATGTCCCAATGGAAGAAAGCAAACGATACCAGTCACTTCAGAGACAACTGAAGTAATAAAACACAACTTGACTCTGAACCACTTGTCATGACTGTCAGAGTTATCACGTTAATTGTTAAATAGGATTTTCTACAAATATACAACATATAAAAACTGTTAAATATATAACTTTAGGCTTTTCAAAATACATTTAATGATCTCTTTCAAACAAGTGTTACTTTTTGTTTTCTCTTTAATTTGCTTTCTGGTGCTAAATGGTGTTTCAGATGAGACAGGCCACAGATGACCAAACATGCTCTTTGCAAATACTGTATTATCCAACTTTAACTATCAAAAATGGAACTGTAGAAGAGGCATGTTTAACTGGTTAAAACTGAAAATGATTTTAGTACGAGAAAGTCAATCTAAGTACAGAGGAATAAAGGTGCCGTGTAGACAGTTTGTGTTCTTTTTGTCCAAGTTTTTCAAACTCAGTGCTCCATTATGTTCTCTCGAACGTGGCATTTCAAGAGTAGGTCTCTGAGTTAGTTTTTACTGCAGTTTTCCATAAAGACTTCTGCTGAACAACAACAGCTCAGCTTTGTGAAAGCTGGAATCATGTCTTTGTGGAGACCTCCTACAATTTAATGACATAACTCTGTTAACAGTAAGATTGTGTCCACTTTAAAATAGATTTTGCTCTTTGGTCTATTGTATATACTGAAAGTATAAGAAAATAAAAGCAATTCAGACAGTTTAGGGCACAAGAAGAGTTTCTCTTTTGCACCTCAGTGTCCTCCCATAGGCAAAACAGTCTTCTCTAAGGCTGACTGGGATGATACTCTTCATTGTAGCAGACTCTTCGAATTAAAACATGTAGGTAACAGCAAGTCCAGCAGTGGTGTATAACGCAGATGAAACGTTAACCATGAACTTTTTTGTATTGCTAATGCCCAAGCATATCTCTTTTTCTAGATTCCTTAGTCCCGTGATCCTTAATATGGTAGAACAAACTTTAGCTCATAATGTAGAGGAATTATGCTGTCATTCATGAGATACAGAGAAACAGACAGTTGAGTTGATGACATATAACGAATGATGATCAACAGCAGTGAAACTTGACTAAGTAGCTCACACAGAGCCTAAACCACTCCTACGAGGATTCTGTGTTGCTGCATTTGTCAGGAGACCTGTAAATCAATAAGAACAAATGAGTCAGTGACTTAAGTTAAAATCCTGGTTATCTTTGCTGTCCATTATTTTCAAATATACTGTACTGAGATTAATGAATTAACAGCTACTGAATTAGAAGATATTTATTTTTCAAAGCAAACATTTCTCCTGCGAAACAACATATGAATAAACCTATATGTTAATTTATTATAAATATTTATCACTTTAATAATTATTTCTAATAAACTCATTAATAGAAATGATAATTTACAATAACATCAATGCCACAGATCTTCTACTAAGCTCCATGCACATTCCTTTTTATAAAAATAATATCACAGAATCTTCTTTTACCTGCATTAAAGTTACATATAACAATATCTAATACACATGGCAATAAAAATGACTATTTACTTTTCATGTATGGGATATGATGAAAAATGGACGTGAAAGCCATGACCAGTTATTAAAAATGCAAGGATGCTTGTACTGGAGGCTTTTCTGCACATAAATTTCCAATGAGCAGTACAGTGCGCCTAGTTTAATCAATACTGCCCTCTAGCGATGCTATTACAAGTGCAAATTAATGTAAAAAATGTTTATTAATAGTCGATTTAATTAGAAAATTGTTTTAGTAGCACATCAATAAAAAAAAGGAAACAAAAAAAAAAAAAAAAAAAACAAAAACGAACCCAAACCCCAACAAAACCCCACAAAATAATGGAATGGGTAAAGGACTGCCTGATGAACCTGTTTAAAATAAAAATGGAATGAAAACAGAGGTTTAAAAGAGAAACAGAAACAAAGTTCACACTATTAAAGAAAACAAGAGTACTGGATGACAGCTCAAACACAAATGAGAAAGTGATGACTGATTTTATACAGCAAGAAGCCAGCTACTCATGCTCACCTAAAACAACAGTTTAGAAATGGTTTCAAAATTACACAGATATTGTACAAGACAAAATGTTTTGAGATGTATTAAGCAAGCATTATGGTTACAAAATGCGGTTTGAATGCTCAAACACTATCTTCTGCTTTGGCATTGTTCTGTCTCCAAGCAGTAAGAACTGTTTACTGATAGAAACACCATGCATAACTCCAGAAAATATTGAACAGTGAATGTGAAAGAAAAAAACAAATAATAAAATACTATTCACTTGGTTCAAGCCGTGTATTAGATTTAGTTTTTAACCTAACCCTCAGAGCATTAAATGAAAAAAATACCTGCCTCCAAATCAATTTAGTGACAGCTTGAAACATACGGATCTCTCTCTACATGTATGTGGAAAGATAGATAGATAGAAAGATAGATAGACAGACAGACATAGTTAGACAATTAATTTCCTTATAAGGCATAAAGTGTATGTCACATATTTCTGCTTTTGTCCTCTCACCTTTTCCAGGAAAAAACACCCCAGAAATCTTGCAAACAGCCTTTCCTTTTCGGACTAGTGATCAGATCTCCAAACCACATGGCCTCAGACAGGCTGAAGGCAAAAAACCTGGTTGATTATTGTGGTATATTCCCCTTTTTAAATATACGTTCAGCAAGAGAAATTAAAGTTTTGTTTCTATTAATTTTTCTGTTTCCCCTTTATACTCTTTCTTGGGGTTTCCACTACGCCCCCTATTTCTCTTCCCATTAGAAAAGAACACAGTTTTAAAGGTAGTCATATTTTTTAGCCAGCAAGACACAAAACAAAAGATTTATGGTTTATTACATTTGAAAGTAAACTACTATTGTGTTAAAAATTAGGCTGAGTTAGCTCCATCTTTCCTGAATTATGCTGGAGTGGCCTAAATCTAAAAGCAACTGCGTAAACTGCTGATGGACTGTGTGTTCAGTGTTTTCACAGTGTGCTTCTCTACCAGTATTGGTCCCAGGATGGGGAGAGAATTCAGGTACAACCACATTCATTTGCAGATACCTGCTGCTTTGTCATTTTATGGATATAAAAGCTTCCTTCCTGACTTGCTATCCCTGTCTCTACTTCACACATCCCTGCTGCGTGAATATGGTATCAACACTTTAAAAGAAGGAGAGAAGAGGGGAGACAATTATGCATTTTAAAAATGCTGAGGCAGGGCAGAGAGCAAGTTTGAAATAAAGTGATGACAGGAAGAGGAACAGATTAGAGAACAGGATGTGAATTTACAACTTTGGACAATGACAGGAGAAAATGGAATGGGGGTGGGGGGAAGAGAAGGCATAGGTTAGCTAGGGAAGTTTAAACATCATTTATTAATGAAGGCATGAAAAAGAAGTAAGGTAGGCAATAGGAACAAATGATAGAAAGGAGACAAAGGATAGAAGAGAGCATGAAGAGTCCAGAGAAGAGAAAGAAAATGTACACCTACCCTCCCACCTCCTGTTTTTTTCCATCATATTCCTCATTTTAGATAAATTAATCACTCCCCAGAAAACCAGACAGATTAAGCAAGAGAAAAGAGAGATTATCAAAATGACCACAAAAGGAACTTCTTTATTATTTATACTAAAAGTTCAAAACATAAAATAGAATCATACAATTGTTTAGGCTGGAAAAGTCCTTTCCCCAAGTGTTAACTTGAGACTGTCAAGTCCACCACTAAATCATATCCCTAGGTGCCACATCTACACATCTATGCCTCCAGGGATGAGGACTCCACAGCTTCCCTGGGCAGCCTGTTTCAGTGCTTGACAACAGTTTCATTGAAGAAATTTTTCCTAACGTCTTATCTAAACCCGCCCTTGTGCAACTTGCGTTCATTTCCTTTTGTCCTAACCCTCATAACCTGGGAGAAGAGACCAACACCCACACCACTACAACCCCCTTTCAGGTGGCTGTAGAGAGCAATAAGGTCCCACTTGAGTCTCTTTTTCACCAGACTAAAAAACCCCAGTTCCCTCAGCTGCTCCCCAGACCCTTCACCAGCTTCACTGTCCTTCTTCAGACATGATCCAGCAGCTCAACCATAAGCACCCAATTTCTCCAGGGGAATGCTGTGGGAAATAGTGTCTAAGGCTTCAGTAAAGCCTGCATAGACAACATCTATAGCCTTTCCTCTTCTACTAAAGGGGTCGCCTTGTCATAGGACAGCAGATTAATCAAGCAGGACCTGCCTTTCGTAAACAAATGCTGACTGGGCTTGATCATCAGGTTGTCCTGTACAGACTGTGTGAAGGCACTCAAGAGGATCTGCTACATAACCTTCCCCCGCACAGAGGTCGGGCTGACTGGCCTGTAGTTCCTCAGACCCTCCTTACAGCCCTTCTTGTGGATGAGTGTCACATTTGCTAACCTCCAGTCAACTGGGACTTCCATGGTTAGCCAGGACTGCTGAGAAATAATGGGAAGTGGTTTGGTTAGGCTCTCTGCCAGCTCCTTCAGTACCCTTTGTTTCTTTTTTTCCCTTCACTTAGGAAATTTGCAGCAGCATCAAATTAAAGAGAGTCCTGGTACTGATCTCTTACTACAAGATTTTCTTTTCTGTCCATTTCTACACAGGACTCATGGCAGTTCTAGGTTGCAATTAGGTAGCATTGCAGAAGTCTGTTTTTTTTTTTTACTGACTTCAATGAAGTCAGAATTTCTCCCCTGTGCTTTAGACAGCATGTTCAGTTCCTTCTCAAGGAGTCAGATGTTCTGGCTGTGTGTCTGGAGAACTCTTGAGCTTGTTCAACTTTGAGAGACTGAGTGAGAGTCTAGTACCAGAGATTAAAATATTACCATATGTTATCTGATTTTTTTTACGTGATGGAAGCCCAAGTTCCTGTGTGCTCCACAGAATTCTGTTCAAGCTGAAAAATGATTGCATATTAATAGATAATCCAAAGCATAAGAAACAATGCATTTCATATGACCACATATATCTTATTATAGTTTTTGAATGGCTTGAATATGTCCTAAGAATGTTTACACAATTGTTACATAGTCCATTTAATTCCTCATATTCTGGAGGGAGTAGAAAAAAGATGAACACCATTATCTTCAACTGTGCCCTAATGGCAAATAAAGTAATTTACTGGTTCATTCCTATGAGTCAAAGACAAAACATTATTCAGGTCACCTTGAGGAACTGGGAATATACGGTGATTTTCTGACAGGATTTCCACCAAAAGAAACCCACTCAAAACCCTCTGTCTGTCCTTCAGTGTGGTATGATTGAATTCAATGACAAAATGTTTTAATTTCTCATCACAAACCAGAAAACTGAACCAGACTTGCTATAACTGGCAAATATTTTCAGAGTTAGGACTGAGTTTCAAGTACATCTCGCCTGACCTTTTATTTTAAATGGAACCTGCATAAAAAACAACAATACCATGTCAAGCCTGGCAAAGCCTTAGCAGTTTCATCTGGTTTCCACTCTATTTTTAGAACAAAAATGAAAGTCAGAGTGAACCAAAGTCATTATTTTTGCTACAGTAGCCAAGTGCTTTTACATGATTGCCTGTTGAAGTTACATTGACACTCTATGATGACAACTCTGAACTATCTATCATGTTTCCAGCACTGATTTCTGGAAATTTTCTGTATGCCTACAGAGAAATGGGTCATATTAAAGAGATTTCAGTGTTGCCTAACAGATGAACTACTTGTCTAAAGTGTGGATTGTGGACTTTCAACTACAGTCTTAAAAATGACTCTGTGAATCTTAGGATTCTGTAAGGCACACATCAATGTAAATGGCTTTTCGTTTTGGCTTAGGGTTTTTTGTACAAAGTTAATTCACAGAGATGGATGTAGGTTGGGCCAGTCTCTGCCTCACAAACCTACTCATAAAGGAAACAGTTCCAAACCTTTTTACCAACTGATGGCAAGTCAGATAAAGCAACATGTCTTTCCCCTCTGCTTCTGCAGCTGTCTCTTCTAGGTCTCTGAATAACTGAGCATGTATAATGCAGAAAGAAAGATATAAAAGCATTAAAATGCCCAAGGAAAACCTTATGCTAACTTGCAAGATACCTCATGCTTTATGGGAATAAAAATGTAAATTTCTGGTGATGATCCAAGCAGTAGCAATGACCTGTTGTATTTATGAGAACTCTTACAGTCCCTCCTGAAAATTTATTCTGTTTTTCTCCCTTCCTCTTCCTTTCTCCATGCAAATTGAACTGTTTAGTCTTCACGAAAATACAAGTTAATCTAACTTTAAAGTGTCCGCAGCTATTAAGAATAAGATAAAGAAGCATGGATGCTCCTATACTTAGTAGTGCTGTATTCCAGAACATGCCCTTTTTTAACATCAACTATCTGGACTGGCTTTTTTTATCATTTCTACTATTCAAGTCAAGCACAGAAAGAAACATTTATTCCAACTCTGAGACTCTGCAAATGAGATTTTTTTTTTTTCAATAACAATTATTTTAATATTAATGATCTGTCCAGAATGAAAACCAAAAAGTGCCATTTCCCCTTAAATAACACTCCCAGCTCTATCTTCTCAATTTGCCCTGACCTCCTGCCAGGACTATCATTTTGATTATTCATTCCCTTTTCTATCAAAATCCTGTTTCTCTCATGCTACCTTTTTTGACCTTACAAGATCTTGGAGTGTTCTAGGTCAGATCATACACTCCTTTCTTCTGAATTGCCCGTTCCTCCATAAGCAATACTAGAAAAGGCAGTGGGACTGTTCTTATAACTAGATAACCCTTACAATGAATTAAACTGTTAGAACAAAGTGTTGTAACACAGCTGACCATGCGTCATGTAGATGACCTGTGTTTAAGAGCTCAGCCTTAGGCATATATAATAATACAAGCTTGATTTGCAGCTTCTGAACATATGCTAAGAAAAAGCAATGGAGGTGGCAGAAGAGGTGGCAGCAAGAATATCTGTGCTCAGAACATTCAAAGCTGTTGAGCACAAAGGTGATCATGGAGTAGCATTTAGAGCTGTTGTGGATCAGGCAGGTCTCATTCTGCCCCCATGAATGTTTAAAGCTAGATCCTTGAAGCAATATCGATAGAAAGAGGGTATGATGAAGAGCATCACACATTTTGCAAGGCATAACAATGAAAACCAGAGTGTCTTAATCTCTAATGTGCTGGGTAAAAGTAAACACACTTAAAACAACACTAGTGAAAGGCCTTGAGCAAGTAACCCAATTGTATCTGATTTCTCTTTGCTTTGATTAGAGGTGTACATCTAGATGAAGTTTAGCAGCAGGTAAAACTAAGAAAGGTTTGTAACTGGCACAGAATTGTAAACTTGAGAAATGACTACTTACTTTTCTCCCTCCTTTTTACTCTTCAAATAAAAGCAACTACAATATTAACACAATTGAAAGTGTGCAAGGACAGCTAGGGGCTTTCCTTAGGGTACTGAAAAAATAACCTGGATTTATTATTCCTGAGACTTTTCTCTAAGGTAGGAGAGAGTTTCAAATTAAATCAGCAATGAATCTAAGACTATTTTTATTTAAACACAGTAACTTTATGTATACTGAATTCTGAATATTCATACCTACATGCCTACATTGAAAACATATTCTTTATATGTTAAAAAGTCATAACAAAGACGTAACTGCAATTACATAAAACATTACTCAGAAAAAGTGCCTTAAATATTTGTGTACTAATAAAAATCTATCAAATATAATGATCTTACATAAAATAATGCTTGTATGCCACAAAAGACTATCTCATAAAGGCAATGATGTGAATTTTAATTATAAAGTTACTAATCTATTTAATGGAGAAAAAGGAAAGAAAACCCCCAACAACCCACATGCGTCATCACTGAAGTCCACAAACAAATGTAAACTGTTACTTTTTCTTCTCTAATTAGATAAGAAGACTGTTCAGGGATATGTGTGAGTGACATCTGATTGACAGGCAGCTGGTTGGAGCAAAATTTCACACTCACAATAGAAATTGGAACAGTGATTTCCTAGGATGGATTGTAAAAATAGTTAAACTTAGATGAATAATACATGGAAAAAGCAACATGCTTTTAGATAGAATATTCAGGATATTTCATCCATTAAAAGAGGTAATTTTGACTTACAAAGCATGAGCTTTAAATGGAAAGTTCAACTGCAATTAAAGGAACTGTACAGTCAGTGTTCACCAGTGAGGTACTATGTCTGCTTTATGTATTCCATCTGACAATTTATTGCTTAAGAAAGCAGTCATGTTTAGCATCATTCCAGAAAGCAATGTAGCACAGCAGATGACTTTAACAAGCAATCTTTATAAATATGTATGGTAAATAAATCTCTATTTAAAATTGCTCTGCTTAGCTTCTGTCTATGACTTGAGGAGAAAGTAGTAAGTGAACAACTGTGGGGAGAGGGAATAGAGAAGGAATAGATATACGTAGGTCAGGTAAGAATAATACAGGAGGGTTTTTATTCTCTCATAGCCCTTTTTGAAAACAAATGTAAGAAAATACACAGCATTCTTCTATAGAAATAACACACAAGCATCCACTGCAAACAGAAAAGCAAGTATGGCCTTCAGTAAAGCTTGAATATACATAGCCATGTGTATAGAAGAAAGACCACCACTGCTCTTAATCCTTACTCAAACGGCACATTTTTCAAAGGAAAAAGTTTCTGAACCAGAATTTATACATGGAAAACAACACAAGCATGTCTCAGCACAAATTAATTCAGCTTTTTAAACATTGATTCTACTCACTTTGCAAAACCAAAAATTTCCAATTTAACAGATTGTTACACCCTTGTTAACAGGTTTATGAGATTTAGTTCCTGGCCTCAAAGGCACATTATAAAATGTGAAAAATTCTTCCCTAAAACACCTCACCACAGAAACAGTGAGGTTCTTCAGGAAAGTGAAAGATAAGATCTCATCTAAAATATTCTTTTGTACACCTATGCTCATCCTCCAGCTTTACGTTTTGCATGACTATGGCAAAGCTGTAACAAGGATGAGACAGAGAATTGAAGGACCATTATCTAAAACTTGCCAATTAAAAAAAAATTAATACCTTAGTTGGCAAAGCAGAGAAGCAGACATCTAAATATATTATACTGTGTAGTGCTTTGATTAGAGTTGCAAGCATATTTAAACCTAACAAACCTAGGGATGCATACAATGCAGTAGTTAAAAAACCAACCAGTGTGTCCCTGTCTACTGTAGGCAGAGCACTCTGTTCACTGTGCAGCATATTGGATCTGAATTCTTTGGCAAGATCACCATTGCCCTCCCTATCCCATTTCTATGATATTTTGGCAAGCTGTGCTGTGGTAATCAGATTTCTGCAGTAGCCTGAAAACAAATAACAAAAGAGGAAAAATAAACTGTGGTAAATGTCAATGAATTTTCTATAATTTACAATGAATTTTACACAGACAAAAACCAGAACTATATAATAAAAGTAGCTGCAATACAACTTCCAGGGAGCAGATCTCTCAACACACAAAGGTAGCAGTCTCAGAGAATCTTCTCACCTCACCTAGTTCTATGTGTCTCATAGAAGTGGAGTGAATTCCCTACTTTATAGTAACCTTTCTCAACCAGATTTTAGGGTTTCCTAGCCTATTGTCTCTTCCATGACAGCCCTTCAACTCCCCATTATTGCGGTCTCCTTGGATCAAGTTCAGATTATGAGACCTAAATGTGGGTATCTATATGTAAAGATAAAGTGGAATCTCAGTCAAGGTCAACAAAATCTAGAGTTGAATTCTGCCAAAACATAGATGCTTAGTTTCTGTGGGACATACTTGAGCATCTGCCCTGACCCCCAGATGCTTCTTCAAAATGCCTTGTGTCATATATTTGAACTCCTGAATACACCTTAAGACTCCTGGAACACATAAGCTGCCCTGGACACATGAGTTCAGAGAACTGAATTCTGCACTTACTCTTTTCTCAAGCTGAGGAGTCCCAGGCAGATCCTGCTTGTGACTCAGTGGGCCTCATTTTGTCATAGATGACCCACTAGACCCTACTGTAACTCCACATGCATCGCTGACCAAAACGTATTTTGTGATTGAGCATTTCCTCTGGGTTGAGTCTCACAGATGGCAGGGAAAAGGAATAAGATATCAATCTGTCCTGGGTTTAGCAGCAGCAGTCATTTTTTCTCCTTCTTGGTAGCTGGTGCAGTGCTGTGTTTTGACTTTCGGGCTCGGAACAAAGCTGATAGAGGTGATGTTTTGGTTTGGCCAAGGACTTTGTGAGTCTCATGCTCTGCCAGGGAGGAGGGGAGGCCGGGAGGAAGCAGAGACAGGACACCTGACCCAAACTGACCAAAGAGGTATTCCATACCACAGCACGTCATGCCGAGGGGGGAACTGGGAGGGAACCCGGAAGGAGAGGGGGTCGGCCGGGTTGGATTGGTGGTTCGGCGCGTGGTATTGTACTCCTTTCCTTTGCTGTTTTCTCTTATCATTGTTGTCGTTGGTGGTAGCAGTGGTGATTCGTATTGTACCTTAGTTACTAAACTGTTCTTATCTCAACCCGTGGGAGTTGCATTTCTTTTTGATTCTCCTCTCCGTTCCCCCAGGAGTAGGGGGAGGGCAAGAAGGGGGGGGAGTGGGTAACAAGCTGTCTGGCTGTGGGTTAAACCACGACACAATCTTATGATCAGTCTCTGTGCCTAAAAAGCAAGCATTTGTGGTTCAGTTAGCTAAAACAAGACAGACCATGAAACTTTTATATGGGTCCATACTTAAATGTCATTACAGAGATCACACAATCCTAGAAGTTCAAGGGGATGGGACCACAGATAAGCATGCTATTACACCAAGCACATGTCATTACAAGTGTTAGAAGAGCTGTCAAATTGTTTCTTAGAAACATTTATCCGACCTTTGTTATCTTTCAAGCTTGTTTTCACATTATAAGAATGATGAATAGTAACATCAGACCTTGAGAATACTTAAAAAAATGATTGAGCTATTTAAGAGATTTTTCTGGGTTAAATCAGAGTAAAATGTTTTCCATTCCTCACTTGCTCCAATCATAGGTGTAGAATGGACCTTGATGGTTCCTAAAACAGTTACTCAGATGAAATTCAATGAACCTGAGAAGCAAATAAGCTTCAGGTGAAGACAGGGATCAAGGTATAGTATTGACAGTGTCATAGTGAATCCAGTGTGGTGGATCACACAGTACCTGTGCTGTTCATCACAGTACCATTTCAGAGTTCATAATGCAACAAAGCAAACCCAGGTACCACTAACATTTTTTAATGTAACATTTGATACTTTAGGACATTACTCTGATGATTATGGTAAGATTTTTGCTGCTGAGAACTCACTTTTTTTTTTTTTCTCATTTTAGATTTTCTCAGATTTGAAAAAAAAATATACAAGAAATTTGAAAGACTTCAGCTGCTGGCAGCTATCAAGCCCCTGGTTCCTCTGGTATGTCTGGGTTTGTGAGGGGGAGGTTCTCAAGACAGAAGGAAGAGATATCACCATGTTTTAGCAGTTACAAGAAAGTACATCAAAGTTAAGGGGATAGGTCCTAAAATATTAACTATAGTCCAGATGGCCTGCGTGGGTGAAACTTGAGAATGTTTAATGAGAAATCACACAAAACTCAGATGCTATAGAAACAAGAGACAAAACAGAAAAAAAGAGGAAAATGTATTACTGACTCTGCCAGACATGCTAGGCAACATTTCATAAATATCAGATGGAAGAAGCCATGATCAATCTTTCTTCTGAGGTCAGGAATTATATGCCACACAGAATAGGACTAATGCACAAATGAAATTACATGGTTTGAGTTTTTGCCGTCAGAAGGAGACCTGTATATTCTCCTCAGAACAGGTCTTGGCTTAGGCTACGGGTTTCTTGAAGATGTCATTTTATCAAAGTTAATTAACAAGATATAGTTTCTGTTTCTCTGACATTGGCCCTTTTTTGACAATTAAACAAAAATGGAAAAAAGCAATTTAATTTTTTTTTTTTAATAGGAGGAGAGGAAATATGCTGTGTAGGAGACAATGTGGGTGTGTTCCACAGATTCTGTAAGATTCACAGGGACTACTGTGGGAATTACAATACAGGCAGGAAAGCTATTGAAAGACAGTCTTGCAAGGTACAAGCATAAAATTTGCCCCAGCATTCATAGCTGTTTGTAAGGCTTACCTACAGCTCTTCTCTGCACACAATGATTAACTCTGTTCTTAAAGTGTTTTATCACTGTTGGACTCAATAAGTGCTAGAATATGTAAAATTGGTTTTGAATAATTTTGCTTAAGAAAAAAATGGTATTTAAAAAAGTTAAACTTTCATTTTAAAGTGAATCAATTTTTCGTGTTGCATCCCAGGAGTAGTACAGTGTAATAAGATATGCTATTATGAGCAAATACTATTAATTCTGACATTTATTACTGAAATAATTAACATCATTTGTTAGTAAGAACTTAATTGAATGTATTATTTTCAGCGTCACAGTGATATCTGTTTGTGCTGTGTTGGTGTCAGACAACAGAACTGAGCATTGGAATAGGTTGCCCAGACAGACTGTGGAGTCTCCTTCTGCAGAGATATTCAAGAGCTATCTGGACACAGTCCTGAGTAATGTGCTTTAGGTGACCCTAATTGAGAAGGGAGATTGGATGAGATGATCTCCTGTGATCCCTTCCAACCTCAAGCATCCTATGATCCTGTAATTCTGTGAAAATATATAATGCTTCTATCTGAAAAAGAAAAACCTCGGTTGCAATAATTATCCCATTGACCTTTGGGCATCTAAAAGCCTAATTTAGGATTTTGTTAGTCAAGGACAATTTATGGAAAACCAGTTTGAGGTCAGTTTGACAGTGCATACTGCAACTATGTACACTTATCGTGGTTATCTGATTTAGATGCCTCCAGTCAGAACACATAAATCATACCAAATGCTCTAAAAGCATATATCCTGATAGTCTTTGAGGAAAAATACAATTGCTTTTACCATGTAAAAGAAATTTAACCTCCCCTTTTGGAAGGACCTATGTCTCTCCACTGAGGATGGAGAAGGCAAACAGCAACTAGTTTCTGAAGTTATGTGATTGGTAACTGCGTTATATAGAGGAATGTATCTCATTCTCAGCAATTTTTTTTTTTTTAATACATTAAAAAATATGTTGCTTGTATTGCTTGGGGCTTTGTTTTTCTTTTTCTTTCTTTTTTTTTAAATAAATAACTGTATGCTTTGCTTCTAAACAGAAGATGTTGTTTTCATTTTCCTAGAAAAACATATTTCAAGCTAAGATATCAGCAGGAAAACAGCTGCTTTTCTAATTAGTACATTTGATGCTTACCTTCTTTTCATTACAGAACACAGAAGGGACACTTTGATCTAGATGTTTTTGTCAGTGTTAACTAGAATGAGGCCCTAATAATTTAAAAATAAGACAATCACAATTAAAATGTATACCTAAAATATTTGTTCAATACATCTTATTATAACACATCAGTAGGAATGAAACACATTCTAATTGGTTCTGATACATCATGAAACAGTGTCATAAGAGTAATGAAAATGAGAAATATAATGATATAATTTAAAAGTTTCTTTTGGATTAAAAAATTAAAAGTAATGAAATACTTCAATGCAAAAAATGTGTGAAAATTCCAAATTTAAACAAATACAATTAGTTATTGCTCTGACAGATTGTGTATTTAACAGGCTCAGGAGAGTTTGAAATTATCAATGAATCTTCTCCCTTTCCTTTCAAAAACTCCATACTGGCACATTCACTTTTTTACAACATATGCACTGTAAAGTGTTTAAGCTTATCCTGATAAAGTGTGCTTAATTAACTGTAATACTTGCTCTTCATACTGACTTCTAAAATGTAAACCTGCTATATAAATGGGTAATAGAAGATCATTTAAGCCTGATTTTCAGTTTAAAGGTGTACTTATGTAGATATTTGATTATGCTAGTGTTCTTCTTTAAATACTGGAGTGTCTGTTTATTCCACCAGTAAGTTCTGTTCCTGGGAATTTTCACTCAAAATCTAGCCCTGTGGTAAGTCAACAGCTCTGACATCTGAAATGCTCTGGGCTGACTCCATTATCATTCCTAGTAATGATACTGCTCTGATCACTTACAAGATGCACAGCTGTCTGATAGGCCAAAACCACAAAAACAGCATTAAAATTTTGGAAAGAAATTATATGGATTGTTATCAGACGTAACTCAGAAGCCACAGATTCAGATCTGTATTAATGGAAACAAAGAGATAAATACATTTTGATTTAAAGCCTCATACATAGTTTGATTTGAAATTCTTTCCAAGATTTATCAAAAGCTGTCAATTGCCATTTGCTGTGCTAATTTGAGACATTAATGTACTTAAATATACCTTTTTGTTTTTCTGCAATCCTGCAGATTCTCCTGAGACCATTAAAACTGGCTTATTTCCCAGACATCTCTGCAAAGGATATTCTGCTCATAGAAAATGCAACACAGAGTGTCCTCAAGTGAAAAGTGTGGCAAAGCACTCCTGTTTGGCAAGTTTGTGAGTTAAGGGAAAGAAGTGCTTCATCCTCATGATAAGAAAGATAAACTGAATTCTTGGCTAAGAGCTTAAGGCTTACAAAATGACAAATAATTAAAATAAATGCTCTATGGACCTTTTGCCAAATAAATGTAATTAGTTACATGTTGATTAAATTTCTGATATTTACTATCTGTAATAAAAAGCTTTTGATTTATGACTGTTCAACTGTATGACCACAGACTGTAGATGTCTCAATTCAATTCCTACCACAAATAAGGCATATGGTCTTTTGTAATATCTAAAATATCAGCTAACAGCCACACTTCACCTTAAACATAGTTCACAGTTATCAATCACATATAAATGAAGGTTATTCACTGGACTTCTGAAGAGGGAATACAGGGTACACTTCTGTAAGACTTCAAATTACAGAAAGAGGTAAGGGGCCTAAGGAGGTATTTAGGTATTTAGTATCTGGAAACAGCAAGGCTGTTAGCATAGAAGAGTTATTCAACTTTATTACATCACAGAATCACTTAGCTGATTTGTCTGAGTTTGCAGGTTCTGCTTAGTACTTCTTTGGTGGATGTCTTACAGTGCAATGTCAACCTGTTCACAGCTCCAAGTCTATTTTCAATCAGAAGATGTGTAAAGAACTATTCAAGTATTTTCTTCTTTTTCATTTTTTAAGGTTTCCTTCAAAAGAACATCATCTTGCTAGGTTGCAGTACTATGTTCTCCCTTCTCCTTACAGTGTTCCTGCAGTGTGCACAGTGGTACATCTAAAAGGAGAAAGGTTTAGTGTTTGTCCTCCCTTACTTTAACTCCAGACTAGAGACAAAATAGATTTCAGTTCCTACACAGAAAAGTTAACAGAGCATGAGTTTTCTTGCTTCATCATTTTTAGTTAGGTCTAACCACTAAGTCCAAGGGTTCAATTCAGTAACCCCAGCATGCTATGTGCAGATGTCTCAGCATACTGAATGCTGATGGATCATACCAGGCTCCAGTGATTATGGGTGCTTGCCTACTTTTCTTCACCAGGAACAGCTCCTAGTAGCAAAGCTGGGTGGTAGCTGTAAGAACTGCCTGACACAGGAATAAATTGCAGAGGACCAGCCACTTCTTTGAAGAGAATCAGTCTTCTACAATCTTCCGCCTTACATGTACAATGTGACAAAAGTCTGCAAAAGGAGAGGTAGAGCAGAATACCTGACTTCTGACAAACTGACTTGGTACAAGCTTGGACAACCCCAGTCCTCAGAGGTTCCCAGAACCATTAGTCCCCAGGCACTTAGCCTGCAGAATGACATTCAGGCTCCATGAAACCTCCTGAGGACTGGATTCTGGTACTGTTATAAAAAGGTGGCTGTTGTATTCTTCCCCTGCTCTAGGTTTTGAGGAAATTACCTTTATATTAAGTACTTTGTGCAGAAGCCCAAAGTACCAATATGCACCAGCTCAGCCTCAGTTCAGACTTAAGTGAGGGAATATGCACTTAGTGGATATCAAACGCACGTAGCTCAGTTTTGCCACAGTAGCCACACCTGTGGGTGCATGCAGAAGTAAAATGATATGCCTGTAAGCAACTGTATGCAAATGATGTGCCTGTACTGCCTGTAAGGGAAAAATAGGTTGTTTATAAAACGACAAGGACCAAGGATACTAGGCAGGATATTTGTCGAAAACAGTCTTGGATTTCAGCCTTATCAATAAACCAGGACCAGAATATACAGAAATATATTCCACTACAGAATTCAAGTAAAGTATGGTTCCAGTCAAGAAAGCCTATTTCTCTGTGTGCTGCCTCTGATAATCTGCCTCCATTAACATTTGTGCCTTAATCACCCCACCAAATCTATCAAAAAACATTTTTAAATTCACATTCTTGACCTCACTGTTAGAAAGCTCTTATCCCTGTATTGAACATGGGCTATAGTCCTCAGGAATTATGAAAAGTTCGCCTGTTTTCAAGCCCCTTCCTCCTAGTTTCAGAGTCACAACCATTCATTTATTTTCCTCTTGGATATAAGGAAGGTGAAATTTAAAGCATGTCTTCTGTGAGTAGCTAGCAAGGACAGCAGATGCACCAAAAATTTCTGTTTGGTTTTGAAGAGCATGTCCTCCATGGTAAGACTGCTTTTATCATTCATGTTCCGCAAAAACAAAAACACCACAAAAATACCCCCAACCACGTCTGATGCAATTTAACTTTGATAAAATATCTTATTTAATAAAAAACTGAAAGTCAAAACATTCCACAAGCAGGCCTCTCTTGCTACCAGAAAAAAAAGAAAAGTCCTATGGATTGTGGTATATGTACATAAAGAAAAAAAAAATCTGCCACACTGGCCTGGCTGTTTAATGGTAAAGGTTGCATACTACTTTGCAGAAGACTGCTGATTTTCTGTTCTATGATTTTCATTTGAAAAAAATGCAAATACTTGACCAGATCTTCTGAGGACATGGAGATATCCAGTAGAAACCAAGTACCTGAATGCACATGTAGACTGCCTTTAAGCTAATCCCTTTCCAGCTTCCTCAAACTCACCTCTCATGATTACCACCTGCTGATTGAAATTTAAGTAGAATAAATCAGGCAAAATTGAAGGTGAAGTGGCGGGCTGTCCTATGTTTCATAAAAAAGATTTTATTTGGACATGAAATCATGCTACACACCTCAAATTAAAGCATGAGTCCATTAGCATATGGGATCTTTAAATGTGTACTTGGAGGAAAAAAAAAAGAAAAAAGAAAACCAAAGTGCACATAGCTGTTCAATTAGAATATTAAGCAATTTTAACACTCATTCAACTAACAAGATGTAGGAAGTTTCTACAGAGGGATTTGGATAGGCTGGGTTGATGGGATGAAGCCAATGGTATGAGGTTCAACAAGGCTCAGTGCTGGGTTCTGTACTTGAGTCATAACCTCATGCAATGCTACGGGCTTAGGGAGGAGTGGCTGGAAAGCTGCCCAGAGGAAAAGGACCTGGGGGTGCTGATTGACCGCCACTGAGCATAAGCAAGCTTGTGCCCAGGCAGCCAAGAAAACCAATGGCATCTTGGCCTGTATCAGTGTCCTGGGTTCAGCAGTATCAGTCATTTTTCTCCTTCTTAGTAGCTGGTGCAGTGTTGTGTTTTTGACTTTCAGCCTGAGAACAACACTGATTAACACCAACGTTTTTAGTTGTTGCTCAGTAACGTTTACTCTGATGAAGGACTTTCTGAGTCTCATGCTCTGCCAGGGAGGAGGGGAAAGCAGGAGGAAGCAAAGATAGGACACCTGAATCAAACTAGCTAAAGAGGTATTCCATACCACAGAACGTCATGCCCAGTATATGAACTGAGGGCAGCTATCTGGAAGGGTTAGATCACTGCTTGGGTCAGGCTGGGTATCGGTTGGTGGGTGGTGAACGGTTGTATCCTCTTCCCTTGATATTTCCCTTATCATTATTATTATTGGTGGTAATAGTAGTGATTTGTGTTATACCTTAGTTACTGGGCTGTTCTTATCTCAACCCATGAGAGTTACGTTCTTTCGATTCTCCTCCCCATCCCTCCGGGAGTAGGGAGGGAAGGGGGGGGGAGTGGGAGAGAGACTGCATGGTTCTGATTTACAGTTGGGCTTAAACAACAACAATCAGCAATAGTGTGGCCAGCAGGACCAGGGCAGTAGAATATTGTGTTCAGTTCTGGGCCTCTCACTACAAGGAAGACATTGAGGTGCTGGACAGCGTTCAAAGAAGAGCAGTGAAGCTGGTGAAGGGTCTGGAGCACAAGTTTTATGAGGAATGGCTGAGGGAACTGGGGATGTTTAGCCTGGAAAAAAGGAGGCTCAGTGGAGACCTTATTGCTCTCTGCAACTATCTGAAAGGCCATTGTAGCAAGATGGGTGTTGGTCTCTTGTCCCAAGTAACAAGTGACAGGACAAGAGGAAATAGACTCAGGTTGCACTAGGACAGGTTTAGATTGGATAGTAGAAAAAAATTCATTACTAAAAGGGTTGGAAAACATTGGAAGAGGCTGCCCAGGGAAGCTGTGGAGTCAGCATTGTTAAAGGTATTTGAAAGACATAAAAAGTGGAGGCACCTAGGGACATGATCTAATGGTGGACTTGGCAGCACTAGCTTAATGGCTGGACTTGACGATCTTAAAGGTATTTTCCAGCCTAAATGATTCTTTGATTCCACCATCCTATGATCCCTCATGATAATCAGAATAGCTAGGGCTGAACTTACACTTAATAAAAAAAAATCAGCCACACCTTCAGTTGCAGGCAGAAGTTACTGAGATGTCAAGATAGCATGCCAGGAAGACATGGCTGTCCACTGATTCATGTGTAAGTCAGGAGTTGTATTTATCACAGAATCATAGAATAGTTAGGGTTGGAAAGGACCTTATGATCAAGATCCAACTCACTTGCCATGGGCAGGGACACCTCACACTAAACCATGTCACCCAAGACTCTGTCCAACCTGGACTTGAACACTGCCAGGGATGGAGCATTCACAACTTCCCTGAGCAACTCATTCCAGTGCTTCACCACCCTTATGTTAAAGAACTTCTTCCTTATATCCAATCTAAACTTCCCCTGTTTAAGTTTTAACCCATTACCCCTTGTCCTATCACTACAGTCCCTAATGAAGAGTCCCTCCCCAGCATCCCTATAGGCCCCCTTCAGATACTGGAAGGCTGCTAGGAGGTCTCCACGCAGCCTTCTCCAGCCCCAACTTTCTCAGCCTATCTTCATATGGGAGGTGCTCCAGCCCCCTGATCATCCTCGTGGCCCACCTCTGGACTTGTTCCAACAGTTCCATGTCCTTTTTATGTTGAGGACACCAGAACTGCACACAATACTCCAAGTGAGCTCTCACAAGAGCAGAGTAGAGGGGCAGGATCACCTCCTTCAACCTGGTGGTCACGCTCCTTTTGATGCAGCCCAGGATATGGTTGGCTTTCATTTTCATTAAAGGTTATTGAAATTTCAGAAAAAGTCTTCAGAGAGATTCCATTTTAAGCCCAGTTTCTTTGGCAAAAATTCATTTTACAAAATAAGCATTCCAAATGTTCTTCTTATATAGAGTATTTTCCAAGCTTTTAAGGTATCTGGACTTTGGTTTCTTAGAAAAGCATCATCCATACTCAGTATCATTTTTTCTGGAAGAATAAAAAAAACCCCAGTTGTGAGTAATGTATGTAAAGAAAGTAGATGACTCTCATTTCTAGTGATGGTGTCACCTGGACATTATTCAGGTACTTTGGAGAAGACTTAGGAAGCTTATAGCATATTTCCATTACACTATGTACTCTTGACCTAAATAGTTCCCGTTCAAAAGGCAGAATTTCTGAACTTTATAAAATATTGGGACTATAGACACACACGGTATTCACGTGCAAAAATAATTATTTTAATTGAAAGATCTATTTGGTGTGCCTGATATGTTAAGAAAACACTGAAAATGATAGAAAAGTTCTAAAACAACTATCTTCACAAATCTAACATTAGCATACATTTTTTTCTTGTACATCAGTTGACTTCTCTCTTCATCCTTTCAGTCTAATGCTTTGTCATACAAGTGGAACAGTGAGATAAATCAACCATTTATTTGCTTTATTGCATAAATCTCACAGCAATAAAATGGAATTGATCACATAAAGAAATTTAAGGTAGGTTTCAGTGAATCCTTGAGATGCTGTAAATTAATCATACAAGCTGATATTATATTTCCTCAGGGGAAATATATTTTAATAGATCTTTTCTGAATGTTTTCTTCCTTTAAAATATTTATAAATGTTGCTACTATTCTTATTTTTTCTAAGGTAATTAAGCCATTATTTTTCCCTAGTGTTGTGTGTTGCAAAACAAATCAAGAAAATTTCTTCATTACTTAGAAAAATATGCAAAAAAATCACAGGGAAATTTAAAATAAGAGCAGAAATATAACTTCAGCAAATATTAATATATTCCCAACCTTTGTTTAAATCAAAATAGATGACACTGCAAGAGGATCCATAAAAATGGAAAGCCATATCATGACGTATCACGTAATGCTATCCTGAGATGAGTTTTAAAAGAAGGACAATTGAGCTAGTCAACTCATCCTTTGCAACTAATTGATACTGTCCATAATATGGTATATTAAAGAACCAAAAATATATTTCATTAATTTCAAAGCTGCTTGATTTATAACATTAAAGAGTATAGTTTAAATTCCCAATGGGAAAGTACAGACTAATGATTTTATGTGCACAGATGTAATTTAAAATAGGATTGCTACTAACTCACAAATAGCTACTGTATTAATATTGTTAGTGCCAATTCTCTTCACTGTCATGTCTCTCTTTTGCACAGTCCTGAACTGTGAAACTGCAGTCTCTGCTTGCTCTTGAGATCCTCTATTAAATCTGCCCAATATCTACTGATTTGTGCAAATCGTGATAATTCTGTTCTGACAGTTATCACTGTCTGAGAAATTAGAAGCAAAGCATGAACATTCTTTCATTAGTCCCCACAGTGGAAATGTAGAGATCTACGTTAAACTATGATCATGAAGATGAAATCTCCTTCCCTAACCCCAGTTAGATCTGAGTAGTTTATTACGGAAATGAAGGAGTAAACCATCTGAAACCAGTAACATCCGTTTCTTTTATAATCCAATATGTGATGGTTTTAGTTTGTTCTAAGAATATTACTTCTAGATTGACAACTGTCACATCTGTATGGTTCTTAATCTTCAATCCTTAAAAAAACACCTGATGTAATTTTCTTACTGTTATTATTATTTTCCTCTCTGGTGAGCAGCTGGCTGGTAAATCCAGGTTGAAACACCCTATTGTCAGACAATCAAAGTCATTGTGAAGCTGATTCATTATAAGGAGGTTTATGTGAAAGGAAATCATGCATCTTTTTGGCATGGAAAAAGGCCAGCAAACTGTACCTGATTTAGGGTACAAACTCATAATTGTCTGTGTACAATCATATGGGTGGAGTAAAACCTAAATAATTTTTATGACACAAACTTGTAACAGCATGGAAAATAACACTGAACTTTGCTACACAGGGTAGATGTTGACAGTAGTACATGGGATTCTGTAGCAAAACCATTTTATGTTTTGATAATGTAGTTTGGTTCACTATTATTCAAAGGTAATCCACTTAGGTTAAGGGCATGGTAAATGCTTCTAGTAGTCTTGTTCTTTGTTACCATAATTCGAAGTGACTGACACTTCACCATCTTTAGACAAAAGAGGGCATATGTACAATGAACTACAAGGATGAAACAGGGTAACTGACTGCAATAGTAAAGCCAGCGTAAATCTGCTAACTCTTTGAATACCAGATTTTCCAGATATAGAAGTAAAGGTGTGTTTTCATTAAACACAATGCTAGCACAGCTATATAGTTCGCTCTCAAGCCTATTCTATTATTCTTCTTTCTTGCATCATAAGCAGTTGCTTATTCATTTGTTCCAAATCTAATTAAGGTGCAATCAAAGAAGGAAATGGAACAGCTCACTGATCTGATAGAAAATTAACTCATCAAAAAAAAGGGAAAAAAGACTTTCTGTCAGATCAGTGGGGTCAACTGATTTATGCACACAATTGCTAGTTTCAAGAGATGGACATGAATTTCCAGCCAGGCCTAGAAGAACCTCCTTTTCAGAGGCAATGTAAAGCTGTACTGAATTGGCTGCAATCTTACAGTACTTCCTGAGAAAGAAAAATACAAGCGTAATGACTAAGAGATGTAATATGCTAGAAAAATTTAATGATTACAAGTTATCTTGCAGCATTTGCATGATCAAAATAACTATTGCTTTCTATAGAGACTGAACATACAGGACTCAAACAGACCCTTTCATCAGATATTAGGCTTCCTACATTGGAATTGGCCTTTCTAAGAACCATAAGCTTCAGCAGAAGGTCACTGTATTTGAAACGATTATCATACAATCTCAAATAATGCCAGTTTCATGAGGACTGAGTTTCCCCTTTTCTCAGGAACCAGCCAGCTATTTGCAAACTACCCGTATATTTTACAATTTAATCATTCATTAATTAAAACTAACTTGTCTTTACAAATAATACATACCAGATGTTAAGTGGTCTTCTTAACTTTTACTTATCTCCTTTCCTTTTCTCTTTATCTGACATTGATTCCCACACATTTGCAATGGAAATTTTTGGGGACAAGTAACAAGTCATGTGTGTACAAGAGCTGAAATTATGGCTGCTGATAATTTTAGGTGATTTTTACATTAATCTGTACTGATTTTCTATATTAATATGAAAATAGCTCGTATCAAGGTTCAAGAAGGTAATTCATAATTTTAAAGACTATTCACAAGAGCCATCCACAAAACATATTCCAAATAAAGTTTAATGGTGAAAAGAAGCACTGTCCTTCAGTCTTTTCCACTTAACAAGTTAAAAATGCTTCATTTTTTTTCCATCTCTGAGAACATTTCGATTTACAGTGGATAAAACAGGATAAAGTGTTTATAACTCAAGCTGGACAATCATTCTTTAGAGACAGACTAAGCATACCCAGCTCCTGGCTAAAGAACTTTTTTGAGTTTATTGTCTTATCAGAGGTCAAGCTTGTCAGCTATTGTTGAGATGGCTCAACCTGCACTGCTGTCCACAGCACCTGGGATGAAAGGATTAGTGAGCCACTCTTTCCAATATGTGGATCAATAGAAAGAACACTCTCACAGATGCCTCTGAAGTTCCCTTAGATTATGATTAATGTGTTCAAGATGTTTTCCTGTTGGCTCTTCAGTTCCCTCAGTATAGTTTGAGCTAAAAAACCCTATAGTTGCTTTGCTCTCAAGAAGCCTAATTTCTGCATTTTGACAGCTGCTATAGTTTTGCTGTTTGTGAACAGCATACTCCTGTCCAGAGAATTTTCTCAGTTTACATGACCAAGATACCTGATTAAACACACCAGATGAATAGAGGCAGCACAAAGCAAGGGACCATAGCTGATCAAGCATGAAAACAAACATATCTGCCCTTAATTAAAAAAGGCATCATGTTACCTTCCTGTCCAAAACAGGCATTTCTGCTGGAAAGAACTGTTATTCTTGAAAAAGCAATACAACTAAGAACATATCACATGAAGTTCACTCTAACTCAAGGAATTAATACTGTGAATTAAGAATATGAATGACCACTTTAATGCATCTTTTGATTTGCTTAGTGAGAAGAACATGGCAATATCAATCATAAGGTACTGGAAGGGATGCTTTTAAATCCAGTTAATCAGGTTACTCTTCATATGTGCTACCATTTGGGTACTAGTGTGTGTACAGAAGGATGTACTGCCATATCGCCCAAAGGTAGTAATTTTTGCCTGTTTATTGAAATATTTTACTTGCATCTTCTTCCAAAAAGGCAAACTGTTTTCAAAAGAAACTTCAATAGTTTAAGTTCTCCTGTAAAAGTTGACTTACTGACTTGCATTATTATGTAGCTAGTTTTTCTGCATCCAAGAGCAACTGTATTTTCCTTCTATGACACAAAGCATTGTTCTTTGACAAAGACATTGTTTTCAATTCAACAGCTGCTTCAGGCTGCATAAATTTAGAAACCATTCAACGGTGCAAGATTGGATAAACTTCTGAAATGGCACATACCTTACACTAATACAATACATAGAGATACCAAATAAAATACCTGAAGGGCGTTTGTGTTGACAGTGCCAGTTTAAGTAATCAAATCTTGTTGATGCAGCAAGACTGGAAAAAATCTTGAGGGTATTTTTTTGTTCAGTGTCAGATGTCTTGGTTTTATATACTGTGACAATGACGAAATCTCCATTCTTTCAGAAGCTGGCAGTTCTGAGCATACTACCTACTGTAGTACTGAAGTGATTGAAGCAAAGCCAAACGTTGTATTTATCTCATATTTCTACATTTCCATTTTCTCCCCTAGCCCATTATTTGAATAATTTGTCCTTGTCCTTTTCAGAAAATCTTCCTCTCCAAATCACCCCTCAAATAGAACAAGCTGCCAAGAAGACTGAAAGGCACATGCAACACAGTCATGATAGGTTGTCACTGGTGCTGTGGGTGTTAACAGTTACAATGGGTGCATTTGGTATTTCAGCTCAATGTTACTTTTCAAGATGATATTTGTACACATGGCTACTTGCAGTCTGTATCGCACCATCAATAAGGGCTTTCTGTAAGGTATACTAGGCATACTGACCAAGAAGGCATAATATTGTTTTATTAATAGGCCTCTGGTATCTTTCATTTCTGCACCATTTCACTAGTTTTCTTCCTGTAATTACATACAGATGGCATTTTCAGGCTGAGGTGTTATACTGGTTTCTATGAGTTACATATATCTACCATATACAGCATATTAATCCCAACAGGGGTACTTAGGTTTCTTTATAGTGATTTTAGAAGGATGTACATAGGATTTAGTGTGTGTATCTAGATTTAGCAATTTAAGTGTTATCAAAGTAGTGTTTTTACCCTAGTGACAAGCATTTTCAATAGCCCAGCATCCTTCTAGTTTGAGGAAGACATTTTATTATGCTATATGCACACACACAGTAGATGGTATAATCATGTTAAGAATTACAGAAGTGCTGCCTTCCACATTTCCTATTCCTGGTATGAGATACTGTCACCTGTGACCCCCTATTCAGGCACTCCCTAGAGGATGTGCTCTCCGTTTGGTCAGATTCTGAATCAGCAACCCTCAAGGAGTACCTGAAGAACAATCTGGTATACAGGTTCATCTACTACTACCCTTCCAACTCCCCTGAGAGGGCTTTCATGGTTTTTCCATAATGAAGCATGGAGTCTCTGCACTTGTATGGATTACAGGAAACAGAAAAGACTAAAAAGAACCATCAGTCCCTGCCTCTTAACCTGGAGCACTCTGAGCATCTCCAGTGGGCTCCCTAATTCACCATAGTGTATCTGTGATGGTACACTATGAGCATCCTGTGATGCCATTCAGACTCTGCAATGCTCAAGCCACATTCCAGCATTCTGTTATGTTGTCTTGAGCAACTTGCTTCATACCTATGTCTTCATAGCTTTCTTCATAGGTATACCTGGATGATATCCTGGTATTCTGCACCTCTTCAGAGGTATGCATTGACAGCATCCAGGATGATTCTCTGCCAAACTGAAAAAGTGTTCCTTTCACCAACAGAGAGTGGAGTTCCTAGGGTACCTGTGCGGGAAATTTACTTACACATAGACTACAAAAAGACGTCACAAGCTGGCAACCCCCTTGCAGCAGAGGTGCAATGGTTTTCGGGATTTACTAGCCTCTAAGGATAGTTCATAAAGGGGATTTCTAGTACAGTGGCTGCTATAAGGGCACCCACTCCCAAAGAGGGCTCAATTTTCATAGGTGCCTGAGGCAAAAGCAGTTGCAGCTTTTGAAAAAGTAAAATGGGTATTCACTGTAGTTTTTATCCCAACCCTGGTCTTTTACTGTAGGAACAGATGCTCTAACCTGTAGCTTTTTCTCTGGGTAACTCACCCTACTGATAGGAATTATGCCTCAGATAATGAGCTCCTGGCAATCAAAGCGGCCTTGAGGAGTGGCAGCTAATCTGTGAGGCAGCAGACAGACTGAAAATGGTGATGACCAACCACCACCACGGTATTGAGAGTATCTCTCCCCACTTTGCCTGCTGGGCCTCCTTCTTTTTGTGCTTCCCCTTCACTTCCCTTTGTCACCTGATACCCATCCTGCAGGTAATGCATGTTGCAGAGATGTGTGGCTGATTATGTCTGGGTATGTAATATCTGTACTTGTACCAAAAGGTCTCAGCAAATACCACAGTGTGTCTTACAGCCATGGTAAGAAAGGGGGGCTGCAATCTTAGTGGTATCTTAAGATGTCTCTCTAATCAAGTTGTAAACACCTGTATTGTTCCTATACCTCTATTTGGAGCAAGTAGGTAGCAAAGATGGATCAACATTTACATATCTATTTTTCTCCTCACCCTAGAGCACTGATGCAAAGGAGAAGGAAAGACCTTTCATTTTCATGCTCCAGGTCTTGGGTTAAAAAAATGGAGGCCCTGCTATTTGCATTGGCCCTTTGAGTAATGCGTTGTTATACTGGGGAAGGCCAACCATGGAGTCTTTTACAGATTTTCTCCAGCTCTGCTTGTTCCTAGCCAGAGATCTCCTTTATACTGTTTCATGGCAGGTTTGATTTCTGAAATTTTATTATCTGTCACCACTATTCCAGTGCATATTAGGAAAACATAAAGGAAGACTTGGAAAAATGTCCACTGCATGTCTGGCCCTCAAAGTCAGTTGGACAATTTCTTCTCTCCTTTACATGTGAGATACCCTTTGTAAAACAAATTTTTAAGCAGTATTTTATCCACATAATCAATGTATCTCTACCAAATTATGATTTTGAGATTTTCAGCACAAAATTTCTCACTTTCTCCAACAACTAAATAGAGAAAGTGTTTTCCACAGGATCTTTTCCACTTTTTCTTGACCTTATGACATAATGTAAGAAAGATCTTTGTGTAACATGGCTTTTATCAAAGCTTCATAATTACAGATGCAAGTATCTTAACAACCCTTATTCTTGATAATAAGCCTAAACCTTCTCTTTTCTTAGTTTTTTTAGCTTACACCCTTCATACTATGTGGCTCTTTCCGACTTCATCAGACTATTTGTCCAGTTGAAAAACGCAAGCTATCTAGCACATACTCCATTTATTGCAAAATGTCTTGTCAGACTGTTAATATAGAAAAAAGCTAACTGTAAAAGAGTTTTTCTGGTGAATTTTCTTTACATCAGTCTGTGATGTTTTGGAGCTTTGCACATCGGGATATCTCTTAAGAAAACGTTAACCATTTCGACTGAGCTGCAATTTCTCCGCAAAGGTCATATACATTTAAAAGTAACAGCAAAATCCTGACAGTTGCACACAGAAGGTGTAAAGACACAATATGAAAACAACATTGTGGAAGAAATAAACTGTAAGTGAATATGTAAAATAATGCAAATTTTAATAGCACCAGCTTCCTGTAATACAAACTGTGAGGTGCTATTAGCAAAACAAGCCAAGATAAAAAGAACAGTAATGTCATAAACACAGACAAAAAGTAGAAGATGATGTAAACAGTACTAAGAAAAGAGCATTGTCTTTCTTTGAAGCTCAGGTCATGATTTGTCTAGGAATATTGGTACAGAATACTGGGCAATGCTGTGGTTGTGCCTAATCATGTGTAAATTTGATTACTGCAATGACCATTTATGATTTCTGCCTTGCTAGCTTGACAGTGTCAGCTCTTAAGTGTACAGGTCCCGATTTACAGCACTGAGATTTTGACCAAACAGCTTTGTTGCTGTTGCTCTTGCACCACTCGTCAGCAACCTCCTGAGCTTTGGCTCTGCAGCATTTTGTACTGTAACATTTCAGGCTGACATTTCTTGTAAGGCACTTGATTCACTGCTCCCATAGACAGTACCCCTGAGCTTCCTCCATGGGCAGAGTCTTCCAGAGTGCTGTTTCCCTGTATCAGCCCTTGTTGTTTTACCAATTGCTTCTCATTATGCCCTTCTGACAACGGGTAGGATGCTAGGCATACCAGTCACTGTCAGCTGAACCACCAGACCTTCTTCCCAACTCACAGTATATCAGATGAAATTGAAAAAAAAGCTTTATACTTCTCTGAATGCAGGAACTGTAGTTTTGCTCAGTCCTTAACAGGTCCTTGCAGGCTTCAAAACTCTTTAAAAGCCCTCCATCTCCCACGTGTCCACATAATATCAAGATACATTCTGGCATGTAAGAATAATTTTCAACTTTTATAGAAGTGTATTTATTAGACATGCATACATAGAAAGATACTTGACATGCACTGTGTGTAGCAATTTTTCACACAGAGCTCTCCTGGATTCTAATGTAGAAATACATACCATCCTGCAAGTTACACAGCCCTATGAGACTGAACAGAAAATATTTAGGTGTTGGAGTCAGTTTCAACAGAGGCTTTGAGGTCTGTGTCAGAGAGCTTGATTTAAGTACCATCTGTATCTCTGTTATCTCTAGACACACCATAGGACATTTTTCCTTCTTTCTCCAAGGACTGAATGACCTTCCACCTGACAGTCATTCTAGTGATTCCCTTTAACATTTTAAAGTTAAATTGAAAACATTTCTCAGAGTTATTTCCCATTTGATACTATACACATAGCTATGCCTGCTATTCTTTCCTTGTTTTGCCCCCTGGTACTTGAAGAACAGATCATAAATCTGGGATAGGTTGTATCTGGCTTTGCATCGGCTTGCAGTGAATCAGACAAAAGGGTACAAGGAGCTTTTCCTGCTCCCTTGAGCATCCAGCAAGGGGCAGACACAAGAGACAATCTCAGCCCTGATTCAGTAGAGCTCTGATGTGCACAACTGGTGTATTTAATATTTATAGAAGCACGGAGTGCCAAAAAAAAAGGAACTTAGGCTGTGGTTGTCTCATTGGGTCAGCAGTAGAGTTAGGTGACATTTTTTTATGAACTTCACTCACAAATACAAACCAGATGAGACCAAAAATATTAGCAAATGTTTGGATTTCTTGATTAGATTTACAGCACACTTCAAAAAGAAATTAAAAAAAACGAAGAAAACTATTTCCTTGTTCCCTCAAAAAACCACAAAAGGACAATTACAATAAAAATAAATATTCTTTCTCAGTTGACTTTTACACATTATGGGCAATACAAAGGCCCAGTGCTCAATGAACACAAATAAATTGTACCCTTTGAAAAGACAAAAGGAATAGGGACTCCTGAATATAACAATTTCATCCCCTTCATATAGCAATTGCACCAATCACACTACACATTAAAACTGATTATGCTTTATAGGTTACTTGAGTCTATTTCAAAGGCTAACTCTACTGACTATCAGAATTCTAATATTAAGATCACAGTTATCCATTGCTGCTATTATAATTCAATAGCTCTTCTACCTGCATTGCCTTTAAACCAATTAATTATCTTTGGTGTTTATTTTTTTGCCTATGTCTAATGTGCAGTCATATACCCTTGCAGACTTCAGCTCTCTAGACTGAGCCACAAAGCCTATTCTTTTCAGAAAAGGAAAACAGAGAAAGTTTATTTTACAAAAGTCTTGTTTGTGATTATTATGCTACTCCTTTTCTTTACATGTTGGAGTTTGAAATAACCTTGAACAGTGAGTACAGCTAACCATGGCATCTAGATGAAGTTTCATTTGTGTCTTGCACAACGGCATTAGTGCTTCAACTCCAGGATATGCTTCTCCTGGTGCTTGCAAGGGTAAGTAACATTTACCTTATCACAGTAACTCATATTTGTTGGAAGGCTTGGTGCAGAAATGATGGAGTTAGTAGCAAAAAAAGCGTATGAATAGAGTATACTCCTGTGGAATTGAAGGAAACTGTTATAATAGGACCTAACTTTGGGCTAAAAAAACACCCCAAAGATAAGTGTTGTTGCTAAGGTTTGGGTCAGATAAACTAGATTAAAATAATACTTGGTTTAGCCTTGGGAAAAGAAAAGTAGCAAATTGGGAATAAAGAGCTGTTATTACAGTTAGAAACACATAAATTATGACTAGCTAAGGAGTTAAAACAAATAACCAAGGATTTAAACAGTACTGCTATGTTTAACTATGAGGCTGTTTAAACTATGAGGCTGCAATTGAATGGGATGGTTTATGCATTTTTAAGGTCTTTGCTGAATGTCACCCAATATGCTATTGGTGTGAGTAGCCATCACTGTTTATGTAGTGTCCATTATCCAGTTCACCTTCGCTTCTCAAATAGAAAAAATTTGAATACATAAAGCTTTCTATCTGGGACACTGAAACTTAAAGCTATACTACCACCACTCTTCAACATTACTCATAATGAAAACAATTTAATTTTAGGGCAACAGTTGTACTACTTTTAATGTTCTTAGCAATCTTGTGGGTTTTTTCTCCCTTTTTACATCTTTAGATTTGTATTTGCATCATCAAGAATTACACTGTCAAGTCTAATGCCCCATAAAAGTTTCATTTCCATTTGTCTTCTGGAAATTCTCATTTTATTCTACAAGATGTAAGGTTTCACATCCTTTGCAGTTTCCCTGTTTAATCCTAATGCCTCGTTCATATCGGTTATCTGTCCACTCTTGAGCTTTTCTGCAACACGTAGTTTGCTGCTTAGGATACATGTTCAAGAACATCTTTGGACATGGACATTTGGAAGACAAAGGATTTCCAGGCTTCTTTCACATTCAAATGAAATGTTAATCTGAGCTCCACTGCCTGTAAGGGTAACTAATTGCTTTTGTCTACTGTTAGCTTGCCTATTCGAAACTGATATCTTTCATTATACTCTTCTGTTTAATTAAAACTTAATTACCTTATGATCATGCAATCCAAGTCTATTGTCTACAAGTGACATTTACTCTAATGTCCTCACTACTTAAAAAGGCAAGTTTAAAAGCAATTCAACCTTATTGGTTCATTGGTGAAGGAACCTGATCACATTCTGACTGAACTCATTCTTTATGAGTAGCTTTTAGTCAGAAGCTCTAGCCAGGAAATGAATTAACTCTGCTGCACACAATTTTCCCAGGGTACACACTGACAAGATTTTGCATGTTCAGTCTCCAGATTGTGGTGGCATAAAACTGTTTGATGGCAGGTAAGCTTCTTCAAGGCATCCACCCCGCTGACTGACAGCCAAGATTTTTGAATGCTCCAGGGTATTGCTTTGGATACTCAGTAGTACCGGTAGGGCTCTACCTACAGTATTCCCTCACAACCAGGTGCAGTTTCATTTCTGTTGTATTTTGCTTCTTTAATTTTCCACACTGCAAAGAATGTTCTCCCCATTGCTCTTATCTTTTCTTCTTTTTTATTTCCTTTATTTTTCTCACTCAGACAATGAAAACCCATATTCTGGAATGAAATATAAAATGCAAGCCTGAGTTTTAAACCATAGAGACTATGGACGTAATCAACATACATGCTTTATCAGCTTTTTACTAGCCATGCTGCAACAAAGTAATTTCCCTCACATGGATGATGAAGCAGGGTACTTAGAAAAGGACAGGTATGTGTGAGATGCAAAAGGAGTGGCAGTAATACATTTTTCTTACTTATTTTCATACTAGGCTTACACAAATGAGGTCCTCTAGAATTAACTGAACAAATGCTGTGCTCTTTTGCATCGCTCTGTAATCTGGAAGGAATATTTCTGTGTGATGCTCTTTCTCTGAGGGCTTTGGGGTTTCAGCTACTTAATTTTTCTTTTGAAACCATAACTTTCTTTTCAAAACATTCAGTCAGACATGGGGAAGATCCCATTATTGTTCCATGGACTGTGTGGCTTCACGTATTGGTACTAAATGAAAGAATGCATGTTTATCAGTATGAGTGCACATCAGTATGTTTTAGGACAATATTGGGAGGTTATACCATAATCTTTGTAGGGAATACTGGCAAAACACTATTAATGTTATGAAGTATTCAAAATAGATTAAGATCACATAGCCAAAGACTACCTTTTGCACAGAGTGCTAACCTTTTCAGTACCATGGATGCCTCCATTGTGACTGAAAAAAGGCGTTTAAGTACATACTCAGTGTGGTGGGTTGAGCTTGGCTGGATGCCAGGTACCCACCAAAGCTGCACTGACTTCCTCAACTGGACTTGAAAGAGAAAATATAATGAAAGGCCTACGGGATGAGATAAGGACAGGGAGAGATCACTCATCAGTTACCATCACAGGTACTTGACTTGGGGGAAATTAGTTTCATTTATTGCTAATCAAGTAAGAGCAGAATAATGAGAAATAAACCCAAATCTCACAAGAAAAAACCAACAACAACCCACCGCCTTCCCTTTACCCCTCCCTTCACCCCTCCCTTCTTCCCAGGCTTAACTTTACTCCTGGTTTCTCCATCTCCTCCCCCCAAGAGGCACAGGGGGGACATGGAATGGGGGTTGTGATCATCTCATCATATATTGTATCCACTGCTCCTTCCTCCTCAGGGGAGGACTCCTCATGCTCTTCCCCTACTTCAGCATGGGGTCCCTCCCATAGGAGACATAGTCCTGCATGAACTTCTCCAAAATGAGTCCTTTCCACATGCTGCAGTTCTTTATGAACTGTTCCATCGTCAACAGTTCATAAGGGACTGCACCATAGGTCTCTTCCACAGGTGAAGTCTTTCAGGAACAGACTGCTCCAGCGTCGGTCCATTCCATGGGTGCAGTCCTTCAGGAGCAGGCTGTTTCAGTGTGGGTCCCTTTTAGGGGTGCAGCTCTTCAGGAACAGACTGCTCCAGCGTAGGTCCCATGCTGGGTCCCAGCTCCTGCAGCAAACCAGCTCCAGTGCTGGCTCCTCTCTCCACGGGCCCACAGTTCCTGCCAGGAGCCTGCTCCAGTGTGGGCTTCCCATGGGGTCACAGCCTCCTTTGGGCATCCCCCTGCTCCTGTGTGGGATTCTCCCTGGGCTGCAGGTGGAGATCTGGTCCACCATGGATCTCCATGGGCTGCAGGGGCACAGCTGCCTCACCATGGGCTGTACCATGGGCTGCAGGGGAATCTCTGCTTCAGTGCCTGGAGCACCTCCTCCCCTCCTGCACTGACCTGGGTGTCTGCAGGGGTGTTTCACATATTCTCACATCTGTCTTCTGGCTGCAACTGCTCCATGCAGTGACTTTTTCTCCTTCATAAATATGCTATCCCAGAGGTGCTGCCACCATCACTGATGGGCTCGGGCTTGGATAGTGACAGATCCATCTTGGAGCCAGCTGGCATTGTTTCTGTCAGACATGGTGGAAGCTGCTGGCAGCTTCTCACAGAACCCACCCCTGCAGCCCCCCTGCTGCCAAACCTTGCCACACAAACCCAATATACTTTTTCTGACAATATGCACGTGCCAGTCTGAAAGCAGGACAGTGAATAACATTTCCCCAAATTAATTGGAGGTCACTGTTCTCTGGGGGCATTGCTTCAATACTGATGCATTTCTTTTCACCCTTTATGCTGAGGTCCCGATTTACACTCACATAATTCCAGTGTAGCACTCAGCCTCTGTAATGAGACTGCAGCATGAGTAAAACCACTTACAAGCAGATTTTTATCTTCCTCTAAATTAGCACTTCTGCAAGAACGTCAAATGATCCTGCTAAACACACTGAGCTGGCCATGTCTCAAAATTAACTTTCTAGTCATTGCTCCAGCCCACGTGGCATTTGACAAGTGCTACAACACCCAGGAAAGACCATGTTAATTATCACATGACTAGTATTTATATCTCTATTTCTTGAAACGCTATTCAGTCATTAAAGATAGTGAAAAATGGCACTATCCAGAATGAATATGAAATGAATATTCATAACGCAGCTAATTGTCACTGACATCTCAAATTTCATTATAATTTCTGTTTTGCTTAGCACTTTCTCACACTTGCAATAAACCCATCAGTATGCTATTTAATTACTGACTGCAACAGAAGTCCAGACAAAATTACATATACACAATAGGAGCCTACATTTCATAATCAGCTGTGTAGTTAGGATGTTTAGAGAAATGTTTCTTATACTGAACAGATGTATTTATGTAGCATAACAGATCTTAACATGCTTAACAGAATGTCCCACTTTTTTTAATAGGCATTGCATGTTTTAATTCACAGCAAATCTAATAATTCAGGAGTTTCTAAACTTGTTAGTGGAACTAATATAAACTTTTCCCTTCTACTGGGATAGTATAATAGGTTTTATTTACTCTGTGCGTTTCATCATTCCTTTGAAAGTGCAAGTAGGAAGAATACAGCTAAGCAAAATGTCTTGCAAGTGAGCCATTCTAATGTTTATCAAGACCATTATTTTTCTTCCAGGCTTGTTAAGCTCTTAAATATGTATTTGTATCAAGCTAATTTAAGCCTATGCTTTTTGTCTGGTATCACCTACTTCACGTACACATAGACAATAAAGGAGCTTAATTTAAAAATGGCTACAGTTATAATGTTGGCTATATAAAGCCAAAGGGAGATTATTTTAGCTTTAAAAATTGACTTGGGGAAAATTAACACAGTGAACAAGCATATTAAATACCAACTGCTTCAAACCATACTGACTGCTGCTGCTGCTAAAGAAAGTAAGTGTTATCGAATTTAAAATATTTCTCAAACTTTAAAGAGTACTTCTCTTACAAATACTTTACAATACCTTTACAAACACTATTGCTTCAAGTGTGTTAAAAAAGAAGCTGTTTATTGGCAGCTGTTTAAAACTGACAATTTTGAACAGGATGCTGTGATGAGGGTGTCTGTTACAGACAGAAAGCAGTCACCTAGGGAGGCAAAATAGTGATGGTTTGATCATGATGTATTTACCAGAGTCGCTGGGACTGTGGGTCAACGGATCCTCCTTTCTGTAAATGGGAAGAAGGCAAACCCTAAATAGAGGGCGGTCAAGCCACACTGAACGGCAGGCCTAGCTGCAGAACGCCCACTGACTTCTGCTTGTAATAAATGTCAGCCTCTAAGGCTGTTATTTACAAGTTGTCTCTGTAGTAGCCCTGAGACTCCCAAGGCATCGTAAATTGCAGCATTATGCACAAGTTCTTTCAATCAGAGCAACCAAGGTGACAGAGACTGAAGCTGACAGGTCACAATACCAGTACACTTTTAACATTTTTTGTTTAATGGATACTTCAAAAAAAGAAATCTAGGCCATTTTAATTTTGATAAGAAAATGTTTGTGTATCTATAACAAACAGCTTCTCTCAGGTGTGCTATCATCCTTCCTTTTCTGCTGCAGAATATTCACTGACATATATACATACATAAAAGCAGAAATGACAAAGGAGCTGGATGTATGAGAAAGTTTTAGGCGAATTGTTCATTTTCGTTCTCTAAAAAGGGTAACAGGCAACATTTGAAAAATTCTTTAAAGGGAAAAATCAGTGCAGACACTCAGTTTAAAACTGATGCTCTCTGTGTGGCTTTTAAAGAAGCCATCCATGATTATTCCAACTTAAGTAAAAAGTGAATGCAAAAAGCTCCAACAAACAGCAATATGAGAAGTTCATCATACAAAGATTCTTTCTTGACAAGGAATTGTCTGGTGATACTCACAGGCCTAGTTAGCTGCCCTTCTCCTAAGAGAGACTAACAGCTAATAACTGTCAAAGAAGTTCTACTAGAGATCATATTTGATACTCATGACATTTAAAACAGGATTGTAGGAAAAGAAGTCTTCATACCAGCAAAAGAATCAGTGACGTGGAAAAAGCACAGATTCAGCACAATTAATTTGTTAGTCTTCGTCACTACCTATGGTCACCAGTGTTCTTACTCCACAAAGCAGCTAGCTGTCTGATGAATCCTTATGTGGGAAGTCTGTTTAAATATGTGAAATATAAAGAAGTATTTTACGTGAACTGAAGAATACATTTGTAAGCATATGTTTAAATGAGACTTTACACAAGATTTTAAGAAAGTCTTCCCTTGAACTCAGTACTTCATCATCAGTTAATCAGCTGGGACTGATTCCCAGCTACTCCACAACTACACTGTGGGAGTGCAGAAGTGTGTGAAACAGGGCATAAGATTCAATTCATGGCTAAAGTACTCCCAAAGATGCTGGAGTCATTGTTAGTGGCCTGGATGCTGCAGGTAGATCAAAGGTAAAAAAAGCAGACAAGATACCTTGGAAATTGAACTGAACCATGGAAATTAGAAATGTTCTCAAGTGAGAACAATCAGGTTCTGTAGCACCACACATTCACTACATTTTTTTCTATCTTTGTGATTTGGATATAACTTTATAAATGTGATCTAATAGGAAACTGGTGTTGTGTTTTCTTCTTCAGTTTGCAGTCAGAGAGGTCCATGAGGAATGTGGAGATATGTTTTAGAGCTTTAAAAAAAACCATGAATTTTAATGAGAATCCCTAAATTTCCCTCTGGTGTGGTTGATACTGTTTTTCTGATTATAGCAAGTGTTGAGTGAAACTGCTATTATGTTCTTTAGGGCTCCAAACTGACAGTACTGAACTTGCTATGGGGAAGAGAAATAGGTTGTCAGAAAACAAATGGACAAATAAATAAACTGGTGGAAGTCAGAGAAAAGTATTTGCAACAGTGTTATTGGAATTGCTGTGGAAAGTGTGGCTTTAGTCTATTGGAGAAACTCATTCAATGTGGAGACAAGATTTTGACAAAAACAAAGAGGGACAATGTGAGAGCAATTATAAACCTGTTTATGAGACTTCAGGTTATTAAACTGTCATGTTTGACAACAACTGCAGAGTAGCTTTCTTTTTATACATATATAAAGTAATCACAAAGAGAAAATGTAGTACCTGTAATAAAGACAATGTAGCGAAAGACTATTTAATTGCAAAGTGTGATCATGGAAAAGAAAGACAACAAAAAGTAAGCCAGGTGGTAAACCCTTCTCCTCTAAACACCTACTGGTTATTTCAGTTCAGATAGCAAAATAACACCTCATCTGGTGGTGAGATTCCCCTCATTCAGCTGTAGACACTGAGGTGAATGAGGTTTGACTCACAGATTGAGATACCAAATTTAGGTATCTACATGTGAATTAGATATTCAAGACCCCAGTCTAGTCAGTAAAATACTCAAGCTTCAGTAGCTGTCTAAACACAGATGCCTACTGCCTTCCCATTTAAAATCCCTTTTTAGGGTATTTGAGACAACCTTAAAGGACTGGCAAATATGACACAGGACTTCAGGGACACTCTTCTGAAGAAAAGGCTGCAAACTAGGAGGTATAGCTGAGGCATCTCTAATACCTTGACATCTATGTATGGACAACTGAAGCACAGCCTTTCTCCATTTGATTGATGGATTCAGATTTCTATTCAACCCACTCCCAAGTCAATATCTACAGATCGACTGAATTGTTCGCCACATGCCCTTGCAAAGGACCAGGTTGAAATCAGCATTATGAATTCACTGGTGTGCATCTTCTATGCATGCATATTAAGTGGCTGGTTAAAGGCTCTTCTGCAGTGCACGTGTTCTACAAATAAGCCAAGCCTTGGATTCACTGTTAAGCAAATGAACTTCCATAGCAGCAAATTTTACAATCTAGTAGGTAACTCACTGGATAGAAAGAGGATTATTGTCCTGTCTTATGAAGCCACTTTATCTGGAATATTTTGTTCAAAAAAAAAAAAAAAGAAACTGCATTCTTAAAAACAGATTGGCAAAATGGAAGGAGTTCATCAGAGAATAAAAGAGAGTAGGAACAAATGCTTAGATCTTTGCTTCTTAAATCACTTTAATATTCCAAAGAACTCAGTGCTCCAAATATCATGGACAAGCGATGAAAAGGAGGAATATTTAAGCTTGCAATAGTGGAACTCCCAAGAAAAGAAGGGAATTATAGTATGCAGTACTCTGGGATGTAATTAGAAGACAGAATGTGAAAACAAAGACAAGAAATATAAACTTCCCAGTTCGTGATACTTTCATAATTATTCAGTAACGTCTGAAATGTAGAAATCCCACTCCATCAGACACTGAAATCCAAACTTGATTTAGTAATAGAAAATATACTTAAAAAGTGTCCTATATCAACAGGTAGATGGATGGGATAATCTGAAATGCTCATCTATTAGCAACACCTATGAATTCTTCCACACACTATTAATCATTATATATTTTGTCAGAAAAGGAATTATCCTGATAAAAAAAAAACCAAGATTTGTTTAGAGAATACCAAATAATTCTTACTCAGAACTCACATTGGTAGGCCCTTAGCAGCATTGCCTTAAATCATGTCTATCCACCAAAATTTCTGTTTAGCAAGTGCTCATTGGCTAGTACTTATTTTGGACTGGCTTTAAAGCAAAAGATTAAAGACACTGAGTATTGATAACTAAATTAAAAGGGCTGACTGCCAATAGCTATAACAGTAAGTAAAGAATAAAGAGCATTGCCTGTTCTGTGTCCTCTTGACCATGCAGAACAATCATTAAGAATTAAATGCTGTGATTCAGTCCCCCTCCTCCTTTTTCCCCAAGAGGCAATCCCCTCACACACCACCAAGTATGCAGTACTCTGGGAACAAAGCCAAAAGTATCAACTCGTTCTCTGAATGAGAACAGCTCAAAAATAGGTCTTACCCAAGAAGGAGTGGCAGGGGGAGGGAAATGACAGTGTTTCCTATTATTGCTTATAATGCAACTTTTTTAAATGCAATGAAATTTGTATTAACACATCTTTTACTGTCTCAAATGAAGTTCAGGATTTTGGCTGAGAGGCTACATTAAAAATATGCAATAAAATGATGTTGTTTCCATTTCTTCCAACTCATTCTTTCACTTTTACAATATACATAATGTATCTAGAATGACTTTTGTATAGGCGGGTCAGGTAATTCACAGCAACTGATGATGTGTCAAGTTTTCAAGAAATACTTTTCACAATTCCACATCCCTCCTCTTTTCCCCACCAATCTCTGCTCCTGGCACATACATAAAGCAGTTGTATGATACATATATATCAGTTTATACACATAGACTTGCCTTAACCCTTGTGGTTAACCTGAATAGCTACAGTGATTATTTAAACTATTCTACAGAAAACTAAAACACAACTAAAAATACAGCTGAGAAAGAGACCCTGCTGTTGGCCTAGGTTTGCTGTCTTAGGCTGGTTGTACTAAGATAAGGCCACTGACTTCATTGTGATTGAAAGTAAGAACAAATTACGTCAAAAAATAAATAATGCTTGCATCTCTTTTTAGTTACTTGATTCACTTCTGAACGATTCAGTTGCGTTTTCAAAGGGTTTCTCTCTTGGTTGCAATCACCTGCTAAATGCTTTGAAATACACATTATTTTCCATTTGGAAAACGTGTTGTTTTTTGTTTTTCTGTATGATTTCATTTCTAACGATGATCAACATTAATGTCACTTTCCTATTTATTCTATTTGCATATTAACCTTAATGTCAGCACAATACTGGTGCTGGATGTGTTTACTTAAAATTAGTTCCTGCTGTTTGCTGAGTAGCAACAGAGCACAAAATAGGGATGATATCTGAATCTTCCAAAACCAAAGGCTTTTGTTAAGTTGCTTTCAAATGTTACCTCTCCTTTGATGCCTACAAAGTAGAATGAGTTAAACACAACTGGTATTAAATTCAGTGGGATTATACTGATGATTCATCTAATCAGGTAAGTTTATCATAAAGAAAACATTAACTACTCTTGAGATTGTCACTGGCCACACATGGATGAACAGACGACAGAAAAAGCTGCTCTTGCAGGTGAGAGCCACAGGAATACTGGGGAGGGCAGTCGAGGTTAGCAGAATAGAGCAGCAATAAACAAGCTCTGAACCATTTGAAACTGGCTGAGCTCCTCCTCCAGCATCCCCTCTCCAGAGGTCTGGCATCCTCTGAAAAGGCTTCAGTATGTAATGGGTGAATCAGAGAGTATTCCTTGAGGGAATTCCACTGCTGCACGGCTCCGCTTTGTCTCTTGTTCCCTTTAGTGTAACACAATGCATGCAGTTGCCATGTTCGTATATTCAAACCCCAGATTTGCACACAAATGCAAATGTTTTCGTCTTCATAATACACCTCAATTTTCTTAGGGTGTGCTCACAACGACTGTAGTCTTTAATGTCTGATCAAATTAGGACGATGTGCATATGACTGTTATAAACTTCTTGGAACAATTCTCAGATCACCAGTCTTTGTATTTTAAACATTAAAATTCCAGCATCTTTTAGTTGTTCCAGGATGGGGTTTTTTTTATACATACTGGAATAGGGCATATCATGCATACTTTTAGCATGAAAAAAAAACAAAACACATTACAGTAGGTATATGACAGTTAATAAAATACAGTGAATATCTGAATGTTTTTCTTGACTGCATACAGTTTTCTTGATAACAGACTTTTAAATACCTGGTGTCCAAAACACAAATGATCCTCCAAGTGGCACCTTCCTGCTCTCTAAGGCACATCTTTTATTTGTTATCTTTAGTCTTTAGTTAGCTTATCCATTGTCTCAAAAAGTTTACTGTTGACAAAGCATTTTAAAAGTATTTCCAGAATATTTTATAAATTCTCAGTGGCAAATATTCACTAATCAGACATGAAATCAAGACCTTTGATCTGTCCTGATTTTTTTCACTACATATCTTAGGATTGATTTTAAAGTCTTCTTCATACAAACTACCTTTTCCACAATCCTTTCAGCAGTTTTAAGAGTTCATGTAATGACATTTTCAGCAAAGACAGAACAGGACTGAAGTCAGTAAATTTAGATTTTTTCTGGAATATAGGCAGAAAAAAATGTTATTTTTATCTTATGCACAAGTCATTGGATAATATTTCTATTGCCATTGGCAGTTTGAAGTTCAGTGACAGACTGTACATTAAAATCACAACATGAAACTCACCAGCAATCAAAGTATAGATTCTGTTACAAAACTGTATGAATTCTGGGGTCTTTTCCAAAAATTGAAAAATAAAAGTATTGTTTATGTTAAAGGAACAACTGGGCTAAGTGGAAATATAGACACAAAAGAAAAAATAAACATTTCTGCATCCAGTCGTTCCTGTGATTATGGCACAATAATCCTGTGACTTACCCCTGAAGTGAGAAATTTTGCACTACTCAGGAAAAGAAGTACTATTTCAAGGTAGTGATTTCTGATGGAATTCCATTACGTTAGACTTATTCTGGAGCTCTTGCTCCCAAAAACTTTGTCATAAGAGTAATTGTTACACCAATTTTTCCATTAGAGCAGTTTCAGAAAGTCTCATTCATTTTTCCATCTACTCAGACAATGGCCTCCAATAACCCTTTCAGAAAATGACAGACTTCCCCCCCCCCCCCCCCCCCCGGCATGCCCTCTCCAGAGCTGTGACTCCCTTTGGAAAGAGGTTAGCTTGTGCAATATAAGACTAGATAATGCCAAAAGCAGACTTTTCAGATAGACCAATCACTGCAAGTCATGCATGCTTTCCTTCACCTTTTTGTCACCTTCTCTTCTTAAATTTTTAAGTCTGCTGGGAACCAAACTGACCCCTGGCATAAGAAAGGCATTCTTAGAAGTCACTTTGCTGGGTTTAATTATCGCAGTGATGCAGAAGGACTTTTCATTCATTTTTATATTTTTACTGCCTTTGGTAGAATATTGTTGAAGGACAAAGTAGACAATGTAATAAATGTCATGGTATATTACAGAATTTATATGAAGCTTTAAATCTTTCTTGGAAGCAACTTGAAAAAGTACTTTACATTTTAAAATGTAAATCTGCAAGGAAAATATCCCAAACCCACCTAACCCTAACCAGAAAAAACGACAGTGTTTGAGGACCTTAATGGATATTCAACATCATCATCATCATGGCTTGACTTCGCGAACGAAGGAAAGGCTTTTACCCACGCTTACTACAAGCGTGCTGATGACTAAGCGCGCTGGATATTCAACAATATTCCTGCTAAACCACATCCTGCACTCATATATTTAAAAACAAATTAAAACCAAACCAAATAAAAATCACCCCAAACTGCCCCCCCCCCCCCAAAAAAGACCCCAAACAAAACCAAAAAATCCCTGTTTTACATTTCAGTTTAAGAAGAGTTTAAGCACATAGGACCTGAGTTGTAGAGGTGTTTCCAAAAGTCCCTCAACTTCCTCCTTGATTTCAAGACACTGCAATTCTTTTTAAAAATTGCCATTAACATTTTTACTAAATGACCTTCTCCTATGATAAATTCTTTTTGCCTTTGTAGGTGTAAACTGTACACTATTTTCCTTATAAGCCTGTCATGAAGTAATCCATGCAAGCCTTGCCTGTCATTGTTTCCACCTGAACAGCACTGATCAGTTAAGTGCATTTTTGTATTGCTTGTTTCCCTTTTGCTTTTTAAATCACAGGGACATAATTTTGTGCCACAGAGAAAGACTGTTGACATCTACTATTGGTACACTCCTTTGATGAGAGAGCATAGGGCAGTACATCATTTTACTTGGATTAAAATGGATTGGTAGGACCAATCTAGAGTCAGATTTGGGTTTGCAATTTTATTGCTCAGTAGTAAGTATCCATGGCATGATGGCCAGTTGCATCCTGCAGCTGCTCAGCTATTATGTACAGTCACAGCAGTCACAAAGCCATGAGCAGTAGATGTTGCTGTTAATTTGAAATAGCCACTCTTTTCCCAACATGCCTTTCTCTTTGTTTGGACAAGATATCGAAGCAATAGTAACAGAACACCTCTGACTTGTATCTGGAAACCTTCAGCTTTCTATAAGGGCAGTCTTTTGCTCTGATTAATACAGCTTGTCTTCAGTACTCTGTCTCAGAACCATTTGTCTGCTGTGTGCTTTTCCTCCCTAAACCAAAACTGCTACTGAAAAAGTTCAAAGATTGTAAGAACATGAGGAAGGTTTTAACTTTTATTTCTCACCTAATTGGTGTTTGCCATAATCATGCATATAGTTTACCTATATCTACCTAATTCTAATACAGGTTTACATCAGACTGTTAACAAATAATCATTTACAGGCATAACTGCAGTGTAAAATCCACACTTCTGTATGAAGTGTTTTTAGCTATTATTCTTGAAAAGAACATTTCAGATTTTCATCTCAGAGAAAAAAAAATGTTGTTCTGTATTTTCAGTCCTTATTTTTTGCATTCAACAGCCTCCTCGTGTATCATTTTTCTGTTCCCCCAGTGCCTTCAATTTAAATCAGACTGCAGTTTATATGTCCTTAAGAAATGATGACATAACAATACATAGGAAAGTCTAAGTGAACTAATAATATTTTTCTCTTGGCATTGCTACTGTTACAGCTTCACCAAATTCCTCTTTGTTATTCTACCAGAAAAGCACAAAGCACACTTTGCCATCAGGACAGTTTATTCTTAGTGAGGGCCAAAGAATCATGTCATTTTGGAAAAACAAAGTCAAGAACATGTTTCAGTTTATTTGAAAATACGTTGTAAGTGAGAAACGCCAGGAGTTTTTTGTTTCCTTTATTGACATTTTATCTCTAATTCTCCACAAGGTGGGATCAGTTATTCCTTGTGCTCATCAGCTTTAGAATCATTAAAGGTAGTGAAAGGCATTTAAGCTTTCTAAGACCTGAATATTGATATAATTAAAAAAAAACAAAAAACAAAAAACAAAAACCCAAACACAACTCTTTTCAGATTTATTTTTACTAGATTTATTACTAAGAAATAAAAACACACAGGAACTACAGAACAGTCATGCCATTCTTTACTAAGGCTGACATTTCTGGGGACACGTTATTCTCCATCAAGTCATGTAATTCAGGAATGCCATATTTATCCTGTGTGCTGTTTGTCTATGCAGACTCCTTGCATGGTAGACTAACTATACCTGTGCTTCACTGCACTCCTTTTTTCATCTAAGACTTTTTTTGGAAGGAGTATGAGTGCCTTCTACATGCTAGACTTCTCTTTACCTGTGTTTCTGTCCTCAGTCACATGCAGGCTCTCTTTAAAGCTAAAGACTTGTAGAAAACTATTAACTTACCCATATACTCTAGGTACTTTAAGGATGCAAGAAATCACTCCCTGCTAGGGTCTGCTTCTCTCTGTAGAATTTAAATGGGAGCCTCAATATTTACACTTCACTGAATCCCATTCCACGTCTGTCTTTTTCATCCACAACTCACTTAATGTGCAATTAAACCATGCCTTTATCACTCTACAGGAATCTAGTCAACAACTGAAAACTAAAACCTCTTATCATATTTAATTAGGCAATTTAACTATGCTGATTTCAGAACTGCACTACTTCTTGATTCACATTTGAAAACAAATCCCAGACTGTTTAGAAAGAAACTGTCATGATGAACGGCAGCTCAGGGAGCTTTCCAAATCATAGTATCAGTCTTTACTGATATATCAGCTTTTGAGGAGCCTTCGCCGTGACTCTAGTAAGCTGGGGACCAAGAACAAAAATTCTGATATTAAAGTTCAGAAAGACATAGAACTGGAACTGTCAATAGTAATAGTAAGACAGTAGTATGACAATACTGAGAAGTTAAAATGCTAATCTACTTCTTTTGCCTCTCCCACAGTAAAGGTATTTGAGCCTGGTTTCAGTTAAATGTAAATAGTTGGGTTTTTTTTAAAGTATCACTACCGAGAAAATATAATTTCACTAAATAAGAAATATCTTACATAAGTTTTTTTTCAGCTTTCAGTTTACAGAATTGAATGAAGATCAAAGTCAGCTCTGAATTGTGTACAGATAACAGCATGCCTCAGCGACCTTACTAGAAAACAAAAAGCCTGAAATTGTATAACAGAACACTTGTATCATAATGTTCTCAAAAATTATTTTCCAAATGGAAAATACTGGAAATGTACAGCACATTCCAGCCTCTTGAGACTGCTCTTTTCAGGCAGAAGAACAAATGCAAAAGGAAAATTCAGTAGAGCCAGAACAGATTTCTTGGACACAATTTACATCAGCCTGTATCTGCGAGAAGATAGTGCTGGGTGAATACCAATAAAGAAACCTAGATATAATTCAGGGGATTTTAAAAGAAGAAATGCAATTGCTTATCTAACACCAAACCTTCTTTTTCTCATGAGTGAAACTGTAAAGTTACAGAGTTATTAATGTTATGTAATCACATTAAAAACAATATATTTGTATACCATTACGAGAAATGTAGGCAGTTTTAACTTTTTTCCACCTTGCTTATGAAACCCATAATTTGGACATTTGGAGAGACATATAAGTATATGCAGCCACCAAATATTTTTCTTTTGTTTAAGAACTGTATGATTGACTGACCCTTAATAAGTACAAAAATAGCTGTAGGCAAATGACAATACTAAGCTTGCAGTGCACAGAAGTGTGCTAAAAACCAGATGCTAGCCCTCAGGTCTCCCTGTATAATCTGTATACGGTCACGATAGTAAAGTGATTCCTTAAGCATATTTTCTAGTTTATTATTCACCACTATCTTATTTCATGTGGCACTTTAAAATGCTCTTTTATACCTGGGTTGCTAGAACAGGATATCAGCAGCTTTTTGCTAGTGCATATAATTGAAAGGCTGCTGCTTAAAGCAGGCACCATTAAAAAATCTGAATTCGCCAACAGTTACAACCCAGTTCTGCACCTAGAATAGAAAAGTAATTATGGCATGCTGCTGTATTGAAAGTGTTGGCAAATCTTGATCTTTTAATGGTCACTCCTGTTCACCATAAGAACCATATACCTTGAGGCTTTTTCTGTCATCTATCTATACATATGGTAAAGCAAATAGTGCAAGTAGATAAGAAAGAATTCTTTTACCAGGAATTAAACTTTAAATAATAAACTCCATTAAATTTTGAAGTGCCTTTCCAATTTTTTTTAAATCCTGTCCTGTTAATTTCCATGGTGATGACTGAATTCCCTTGCTAGAAATGAGACTAGAATCAGTTTGTTTGTTTCTTCTTTGTGAGAGCACTCCCAGGGTTAAACGTGAACTACTTAATACCACTCTTCAGCTTCAAGATGAACAACATTAACAATTCCTGAGCACACATTGCTCAAAGGGGACAAAAATCAAGTGACTTTGCATTCTAATTTTGCCAGAACAGAATCTTGCTGCCTCAGGTGAAACCAAAATAAATTCTCAGTACTGCAAATAATGTGTGTGTTTTATTATACAGATGTGTCCTAATGGCACTTCACACAGTGCAGCACATTAAGTACACTTACTATCTGAAGGCTTGTGCGTTTTGTTAAAACAGCAACATATCTGTCATTGCTGAGGTAAACTCAGAAGATTAGAAGGTTAAAATTGCTACGTGTAGTGCCTTTTGTCACCAAAGTGGCCTTGAATGTGAAGGCAGCAGTGAGCTTACTTGATTCTTATATTGTTGTACATAAGCTGGATTTGCACTAACTGTACAGTACTGATTATACCTTCAAGCAAGATTTACTTTCCTGTAGAATATCACCCCTCTTTATTCACTGAGCTAAGCACTTCAGGTGCACTGTCTTGTCTAGCATAAAATGAAAGGGCTTGTCTTTAAAACGTCTGCTGATAAATGAAGAGTTATGTATGTCTTCATTTATTTCAGTCATTTACCATTTATGCATTTAAAATGATTGCAAGAAATACAGTTTGGTGCAAAATTGATACTAATGTTGTACAATTAGTGTAAATAATCTTTGGGAATGTAGTGGCAATGTTTTCTATCCCCGTGTTACCCCATTTGGAATACAGATGAATGTCAGCTTGATCAATTACATTCAGGTGGGGTTTTTTTTATCAAAAGAGTTAAGATCCCTGTTTTTTTTTTTTTAATACTCACAATTCTCAAAACTTGATTTCTTGAGCAGTCCTTAAGGATTTTGCAAAGGCTTTCCCACGATTTTACTGGCAGATTTTGAGCATACAGAAAATAATTCTTACTGACTAACATTCTATGAAGTTTTCTATTCCTTTCAACAATAGATAAGCACCATGTTTTAAAATTGCAAAATTGTGCTGAAGGCATGAAATACTCCAACAGCAAAACTAAATCTTAACTACCTTATCGGTTTTACAAATCTGTCCTTTAAATTAAAAATAATGAAATATAAAGTTAGAATTTTAGTAAAGAATCCACATGTAGAACTGGAATTTCTTAATTGTGATATGAAGCATTGCCAAGCTTTTATAAAAATCAGTGTAATCTAAAAATCTCATGGAGAAATTACTATCAGTTAGCATCCAATCATAATTATTCTCTCACATTCTTAGTTACTAAAAGTCATACAATGATTTTTAATTTTATAGGGGAGGAAATTTCTCCAACCAGCTTCCAAAATTAGAAGAGATGATTTTTAATGTAGTGTAAATAGAAAGTCCCAGTTAACTGTGCTCTGCCGAGACTACTCTTTAAATCAGACGATCATAAAGATACATTATGCACAAACTTTTATTTCATAGCATTTATATTTTCTCTGTGCATGCGAAGGAATTGCCAATTCAATCAAAATGCTGATAACCTTCAGTCTGGAAATTGTGCTACTTGAAAGACATCTGGATTTTAAAAAGTAATAAAGGTTAAAAAAGAAACTAAACCAGTTACTAAAACTACCTAGCTGGCTGCCCATCAAATTGCAAATAAAAATGAAGCACATTCACCAACTGTGCTTCTATAAACCCAAACCCTTTTCTTTTGCAAATAGGCCACTTCTTGGCCGTAAGATTTGTAGCCCATACATAAGTAACTTTCAAAAGAGTGAACACCCCTCATCATTTCTGGTAAAACACACAGTAACACAAATAGTGTGAGGAGGTAAATGAGCAGGTCTGATCCCTGCTACAGAACAATATTGATTGCTTGGTAAAGTGTGAATAGGAAAAAAAGAATAAAAAAATAATATTAGTATGACAAAAAAAAAAAAAAAGATTACATCAACATGAATAAAAATGAATGGCATTCTTACAGGACCTTATATTAGATTTTGGGCTAAAATGATTGCAAAGTGCTGTGGGACTGACCGGGCTGAACATAACCTTCTTGTAAGAGGCTTCTCTGATACACATGTAAAGTGAAGACCTTTGTTACTGAGTTAGTAGAGCACTGCTGTCCAAGATACAACCAATTTTGGAACAGTCTGTTCAATTCTGCTAAAAATGTTATATAGGAGATCTTATAGAATGGAGGGGTTTCAGAGGACATTTGAGGAAATAATTAGGGAATGAAAACAGACCTTCTGAGGAATTCAAAGAGCCAAAAATATCTTATCAAAGAAAAAGACTAGTAGAGAAGTGACACAGTCACAGCTTGTAAAGATCTCTACAGTTTTTATAATGCATTTCCCCATCCAGCAGACAAAGGTAAAATAAGATCCCATAACTGGTTGTGGATGACAAGTTTGCCCTAGGAGTGTAGTGAAATTTTCTAACTGAAGACTATTAGAAGCATTTATATAGCATCACTTTTGAGTCTCACCTCTTGATGTTTTAAAATCTATTTTGTAAGTTTTCCTAAAATTTGCTTTTTAGAGCATTGTTAAATAACATGATGGTCTTTCCCAAACCTGATAATCTACAGAGATCTTAAATGATAATTAGTGCTTCTAATACTAGAGGGTAAATTAATTCAGTGAATGACTCAGAGAAAATATAAGGCTAAGTCACAAATACCCTAAGTGAAGAAAGATCATCATTAAACCTCTATTTCCTGAACAGATCTGGATTTAAACATATTTTTGTAGAACCTCCTAAGGTTAATTTCTTTTTTGTCAGGAAGTCTATCTCTTTATTAATGACTCCACAGCTCTTTAAAAAATAGCATCAATTGTAAATACGTAATTTGGGAAGGCAATATTTTGAGCTAAAATCCTGTTTATTTAGGCTTTATTATTTTTAAAATGTAGTAGGATGTGGACTACAGATAATTTGAACAGCAAAATCTTCTGTGCTGTGGCAAGCATTCATTCACTTTTTAAACTCCAGGTGTTTGTGACCATGTGCTAAAGCACCATAATGAAACATGGAATGCTGGATATATTTAACAGGTTCGATATTTTTTGCTGGTTAAAGATTGAGAGACCAAAAGATGGAGCCTATTAACAATACTGTATGAAGAAAGAGAAGTCACTGCAGTCTGAAGTAAGTCCCACTGGGGGCCTAACAAGCACCTGCCATTTCCACACGGTGAGAGATCAATCAGTCTCTGTATGCAGCAAGCGAACTGCCAAAAGCTGAACCACCAGAGCGAGAGAAGAAAAATGATCAATTCCCTAAATTCTGTGCTCTGCAGTCATAAAATGCTGCACTCTAAACACTTACACTGTCTTTGCAATTGTGATATCTTAGTCAAGTTCAAAATCTGCAGTGAAACACCAGTCTGATATACAGAAAGAAATGTATCCAAAGCATAGCGGAAAATAAATTCTATTGTTGCTGTGTAAATTCAGTTGCACCATGAGGAAAATAAGTTCTGAAGTACAAATAGCCAGATTTTTGTTCTCATGTACAAGACTGCAGTTTAAATTTTGCAGACTTCAGTTCACTGCATACTTGACTTCTGCTTGCAGTGGAGCACTGAGTTGGCCAACAGAAGAATAAAACATTCTAAATATGTACCAAACAATAGCAGAAACTGGAACAAGAGAGCTGGAACTTAATATTTGTCAGTTTGCTAGAATGGAGTTATCAACACCTCTATAAAGTTCACTTACTATCAAGCAGAAGAATAATCAAAGAGCAAAAGAATATTGCATATAATTCTAGGTTCTATCAAAACTCCAGGCTGTTGCTGGCTTGGGTTGGTGCCTGAGCACATGTTTACAGTTACATATCAAGGTAAGGAAGTCAACCTCAGGCTGCAAAGATCAGAAACCATGAATGAGATCTCTAGGTATGACTACTGACTATTCTTTCCTCAGTAATCAAGTACTAAATGATGACGTGACCAAACAAAATTGTCTGGAATTCTAGGGAAGGCACTGAGATCACACACTTCCTAACCAATTAACCTGGTTCTTTAATATTTTCATGTTCTCTCTTGAGTGCTCTTAAAGGCACTTTCCCATAATATAAAGTGTGATTTTGCATTTCCTGTTATACAGAAGACAGCTGTGAAGCAGTGGTACAGGAAATAATTTGTTATACAGAAAAAAAAAAAATCAGAGCCGTACTAGAGGTATTTGCAGTTACCCTTCACTACTGTTACAAAGAATGATGATTATAATGAAACCACCCAATTAAAAAGTCCAAAGGTGTCCTTTGATGCAACAAAAGATGTCCATACTGACAAAATGGAAGACAGCCAAAAAATTCCAAATATCAGAATAGTCTTCATTAGTTGATTGGAAAAATACTTTTGTTTGAAGCAAATAGTCTGATCTTCAGAGAAAAATTGTTTGTTTCCCATTCACTTGAAAAATTGTTTCAGAATAGTTTATCCTTGTACAAATATTACCTTTGAAATATTATCAAAGTCACTGTCTGCAGAGGTTATCTGCTGAGCAAGGGACTGCAGTGTTAGCTCAAGAGAGATCGAGAGATGGCTATAACTTTTCCATCGAGCTTGCAGAAAACCATGACTTTTATTATATACAGTCAGCCTTTTAAACAGTTTGTTCGCATCTACCAGTTCCTTGTTTGGTCTGTTCTCTGGGACTGCATTTAGATTTCAGCAAATCCATCTTCCCATTAGTTTTGCTCCTCAAATACCCTTGTCAATATATTTCATGTTTATATGACACCATGTGGATTGTGCTGCTCTTCAAACTGGGATGCACTTCTGACTTCACTGAACAGGAAGACCTCCATTTATTTCAGTGGGATCATAGTTTAACATAGACTCTATAAAACCTGTCTGCACCATAAACCCTGTTAACACTCAGTGACCTGAGCAAGTTCAGCACATTAACATTAAGTAAATTAATTTGTACATTGAAGAACAACAACAAAAAAAAAAAATCACTGACAATTATGTAGAAAATCTGTAAGCAAATAATTAAAACAAGTACTTGAAAAAGATAACAAACAAACCCCTGAAAACAAACCCAAAGCAAAAACCCCAACAGAATAGCATATGTGAGGAGGCAAACTGAACTGAACTGTTTTTTCCATACAAAACAGAATATAATGGAAATTGTTGTGTGACATGTACCATACTTCCCTACTAAATAAAAACAAGAGACTGCATTTTTTGGCTTTCAAATATCACCAGAAATATAACTTGTACTTCTGTGTGAGAGCAAAGTACACAAACACTGAACAATGCTGCAATCTTTTGTGATTGCTTCTTTTTAAAAGAAAAACGACCAACCAACCAACCAATTTCAGGGTGACAAACAACTTGCTAGCAAGATAAGTGTATGAATTCTGTGTCACTTGGTCTTGCTGAGATACAGTGCCTGTGGAAGAGATTCAATGGGATAGCTGTGCAATAATACTCAGAATACAGACTGAATTATTTCCCTTTCTAAGAATCCTTATGATCATATTAATAGCAGGATAAATTAAATTATGTCTGTAGTAATATTTGGATACCGTACATCAAGACAGTACTTTTACATCATCCAATATCCAGTTCCAGCTAGTCCTGGAAGTGCTTATATTCTCTAGCCATTTCTCAGTTTGATCTCAGCTTTCTCTGTGTTGTTATACTAAACATCGATGTGTATGCATTGATACCGATACATAGGGAAGCATATGTTCTGGGGAGAATCCTGTCTTTCTTCTGCCTAATCTTCTTTATGATCTCTTGTGCCTAACCTAAATTCCACCTAACTCCCCAGAAAACCTACACAAATGTTTATGGTCAGCCACAATCGGGAAAGCAATGGAAAAAGCAGCTCTTAACTCCTAGGTAGAAACCTAATGGCTATCATCAGTATTCCTTGCAATGTATCTAGAAAGTTTCATGTTCACAGTCTGAAACATACTGAAAAGCTTCCAAGAGCTCAGCTTAGAAGGTTGACTAAAAAATTGTAAATATTAATTCTCAGGTCTGTTTAAAGCATGTCACTGATTTTTTCCTGGATCATCAGCAAGCACACCATCCAGTTCATGCTGAAAAGGACTTTGTTACAACAGCAGCAGAAGTGTTTTAGAACACTACTTTGCTAAACAAATTAGAACTCCTCTGAGTATTCATAATACATGTTTACCAACTATTTTAATTAAAATACATATCTGTAGTTAACTGGAAACCTATATTTCAGCCTGGCTGATTTATTATGATTTTCAAGTTTCCTGTATCACATGCTCATACATTTTGAAAAACAAATATAAATAAAATATGACAGAATAAACACTGATTAGAACATTTTGGAACATCATTAACATACCCGATTTACACAGCATAAATCTAACATCTGCAGTGATACACAATCCCCCAACATCTTTCACATCGTGAAGATGTTTTTTCTTCATTTGGTACAATAAATAAAACAGTGTATTTCTTCTACTTCATATTTAGCAAGAAGCCAACGAGTGCCAATACAGCATGTTAACATAGAAGATTAAAGGGGAGAAGACGGAAATATGATGCTGAGCACTTCAAGTAATCTGTTAGGCCAGAACCTAGAACAAGAATTATCATCTCCATCAGACAATAATTCATTGTTCTGGGAGGCTCCAAGAACAATAACCTAGACTACAGCATTACCTCCCTTGGCATTTTTCTCATTTCTTGATTTCCATCACTAAAATTGTACAGTGGCAATTTAAACAAACAACGGCAAATTAAAGCTGACGAAAATCGTACACTTAGGCACTTAACGTGCAGAAGGTTCTGAAACCATCTCTGTTGATTATTCATGACCCATATTAAAACCTGGTTTACATAGATGGATATTATTTTTTGTTATTTTTAACTGATCTTTTTTAATCTTTAAAAAAAATAATAAAAATATGCCCCAAATTGATATTTATTCTGAAGGTTGCCAGCTCTTTGTATAAAACGCAATTATATTACGGTCATATTGACAGTGTGCTTTCACAAAAGTGCAATAAATATCATCCATTTTAACTCATTCAGAGCCTGAAAATGAAAGCCCATCTTAATATGCAGCTGTCAGATTTTTGCTTCAGTCAAACTGTTTTACTTAATATGCACTGGTATGAATAAATCAAATACTGTGTCTTTATTCAGACGAAAAAGCATCTGTAGTCTACCGCTATTGAGAGTGTACAACTTACCTAATAGTAACAGATTTGTTTTGAAATTACAGTATGTCCACCTGAAGTATTTTAAATCAGATAATTCAGCTCCACCTCAGGTCTGTAGAGGTTCATCCAACAGAATGTGAAGTATTTAAAACCCACCCTACTCTGCAAAGTCCTTCAGACAAATAATTGCTGAAAACCTCTTTAATTTTCAGTTCATTTACATAGACCTACTGTGGCAGCAGCCTATCACCCACAAGTTTTTTTTCCTCCTTGCTTTTTTCCCTTGTTGGAATCCTTTGCTTCAGGCATCCCTCTGCTTCACAGAGAACTAGGGAAATTCCTGTTTGTATTTCAGAAAGCCTGAATGGAAGAAGTTAGGTATTTACAAGCTTCCAAAACCAGCAAAGCCACTGTATCAAAAATGAGAAAGCAGATTCAGGAATCTGCAGCTACCAGCTACGATCTTAAGCTCTTAAACTAGTCTGGAAACCAAAATGACCAGACACTTTGTACCAAATTACTTCCCACTTGTCAGCATTACAGTGGACTGGGTGTTGAGCAGACACTGATTTTTCCGTCTGTTGTACTGTCTGCCCACCTTCCTCTTCCACTCAGCTGAAACCATCTCAGCATGATCCCTCCCATGCCATCATCTGTGTCCCAGTCATTTCCTCCCCTTTCAACGTGCATATTATAAACCCTACCAGGTGTGGGATCCTACACCTTACCCCACATACAGCAGATGAACAACTATTACTCTACATTATGCTTCCCTACAAAGCAAATACTATTTACTACAATCCTCAGATTAGTCTGAAAACCAGCTGTCCAAAAATAAATTCTTTTTGACCAGCATCTGTTGCAACTCAGGGCTTTCTCTTTAGAAGTCAAGTTTTAAAATCATGTTTCAGACACATCACCTCTTTTTCAAGGACAAAAAAGAAATGTATGCAAAAAAATAATTTTAATGTAAATGTAGCACATTCCTCACATAAATTAACATGAGACCTAGTCCTAGGCTCTTCAAACTCTTGCCTTTACTATGTTGTATTACCTATGTCATATAAGATACATCTTTACCTCCTACTTTAACACAAGCCTTTATCAAGATGATGGTAACGATGGCTCTTTTATCTTTATGACTGTGTTCCTTTGAAATTTTTACATCTAAAAATGTTAACAGCAGTATAATCTCCATTGCTATCAGCAGGTTGGTCTCCACTACTAGGCAAGAGAAAGACAGCTTCACCAGAGGAAAGAAAGTAGTTTTATGAATGGAACTATAGCTGCTGGACTTCTCATACTGATTATGTATTTATTTCTTGTGCTTTCTGCATTTATGTTCATCCTAATTGAAAGGGATTCATTCCACAGGACTGTAAGAGCCAATTAATTCTCCCTAGAAAGATCAAACTGCTCCAGTGAGCAAGTCAAGTAAGTCAGCTTGCTGAGGCTCTAGGGGAGGCAGGGCACTGGAAGCGCAGCATCTCCTTAGACCGAGGTCCCTGGTCACTGCCCTATATGAGCATCTAACTCAAACGACCGAAGTGACCAGCTGCACTGCAGATGAAAACTTTCTGATTTATGTTTATCAGGGCTCTGCTATCTTCAGAGGACTCAAGAGTGTTAAGATTACTAATGTTTAAGATGCTGGTCATGACAAAGCAGCAAGGCGGTTCTACAGCAAGGCCTTAACTGATACTACATGTCTGTCTGTGGGCCAGTAACCATCTTACCTGAAAGCTGTCTGAAAGTTGGCAGATGATACTGCAGGGTGCAGGAAGTATATAATTTCAGTCACACTACGAACACAGAAATAAGTCCTATTTTAGGGGTTAATAATCTTTACTGCAGTGATCTTATTCTTTCATCTTTTTCTCTTTATTGGTTCCTAACAGAATACAATTTTTAAAGAAGATTGTTCCAGATTTCATGGTACATAAAGACAGTATCAGAAAATTAAGAAATATAACCAATTAGCTTCCTTCTGCACTGATTATTAGGCCACCTAAGAATAACCCACTTGGAAATTACTTTTGAGACATCTTATGGGCTTTTACAGAGCTCAATTTTATTTTTATGGAATTTATTCATTTACTGAAAAGGTTAAAGAGCTTCTAAAGTGTTTGATTATTCACGAACAGACCTTTTCCACACATACTATGAAGAAAACAAGCAAACAAAAAATCAGCACCTGGAAATCATAACCAAAACATAAAGAAGTAATTGAATGAAAAGAACATAAAAGATTACCAAATCCTCTGCTGCAATTCAATTACTACTGCCATTATATATGAGCAGTGAAAACCCTAAATTTTTTCTTACATTATTTCGTACACTTAGTATAGAACAATGCAATATGATGAAATATGCATACGTAGTGCTCATCAACAAAGTATTACTGAACCAAGCTCAATAAATTCAGGTCATTCATGCCCAGCAAGACTCAGGAAACAGCATCAGCACCAGCCAATAAGGTAAGAGAATGGGGTTTCAGTTCTGCTCTCATGGACAAGTTAAAAACAAAGGTGAAAAAATTCTCAGTAACTGCCCAGGGTAGCTGTGGCACCACCATCACTGGAGGTATTTAAAACACGTGTAGATGTGGTGCTTAGGGACATGGTTTAGGGATAGACACAGCAGTGATTAGTTAAGGGTTAGAGTTGATGATCTTAAAGGTCTTTTCCAACCTAAATGATTCTGATTCCAGACATGTCTAGCTCTGACTTTGTAAGTAGGCACAAAACTATAATTTAAAAGGAAACTTCATGTCATGAGAAGGTTTATTTGGCAACATTCTCCTCTCTGAATATGGAATTAGGAGTCTACTCTTGAATGAATGTACAAAGAATTCAATGCAATTTTATTAATGCAGCGTGGTGACAACTTAAAACTTGTACCAAGAATTCATAGTTGATGCTATAGTCAATACAGTACAGTATGTCTCCAGTCTTGTTGATGCTAGCAAAAAATTCACAACCTATACATGATTTGTGAGTAGGGCTGTGCCTGGACCAAGGCCTCATTCAAAATGAAAAAAAAAAAAAAAAAAAGGAGAAGAAAATATAACAAATACTAGGAATCATTAATAATACTCTTGGGAGCTCCAGTAAAGAAATGCGATGTGCATCATTTTGTCAGCAAATCTGTGACAACTTTGGACTTTAAAAACATGTGTTATGTACAAAATCAATCAATAAAAATCAGTCTGAAAACATCAACAATAACACTAACTTTATTACTTAACAGTCCTAATTCGTCAACAGTTTAGAAGATCTTTAACCTTTTCAGTAAATGAACAAATTCCATGTTTCTCATTATGAGGTTTAATAGTACCTTCTCAAACTATCGAGTCTGCAGACCACTTTCAACTAAATTTGACTGACATTTCAAAAACACTAAGTCCCTGAATGTTTGAAAGGTTAGCAATAGGACAGAGTAAAAACATTACTAATGACAAATTAATGTTTATTGATGCTCCTAATGGGGCAAGGACTAGAGCTGGATGGACAGACAGCATAAACAGCCTGGTGTTACTGCCAGCAGGACAAAAATGAGAGATGGGTATCAACAGGATTTTGTAGGAGGGAAGAATCACAAGATATGGTAGACAGGGGAGACAGGGTACACAGAAGAGAACTAGATGCATTTGCAGGTTCTGAGATGAGCTGGAGGTCTTGGAGTGTTGGGTGATAAAAAGGACAACTAATCAGGATTGCATGCAATAAAGGCTACTGCTACATTAGTTTCCCCAGTTCACAGGCCAACCTTACAACTAAAATACCACACACGTGAATTTGTAATGCAACATATATTAAAATAAATATATAAATTACATCTGGTAACTGCAAATAAGTGTAGCTTTGTGCTTTGTTTTGGGGTTTTTGTTTGTTTTGTGGTTTTTTTCATATTATGTGATTTTGATTAAGCTTTATAACACTATAATGAAGATTCCCTTGAAAAGTCATACAAACCCTACTGTGCAGATATTTCACTTTTTTACAGCCTAGCTACAATACTCTTCTAAGATATGGTGCCAAATTTTTACGCAATGCTTGGTTTCATGGCAGAATTCTTTGTATGAATACATTTATATGGAAGATATTTTGTGCATGTCTATTTTTTATTTCCTTTCAAAAATTGTGTTATGTCTACGCAAATTCCCTCTACTTCAATAATTTTTTTAAGAGCTAACAAATGTGCTCAGTATTGTGTCTTCCATTAGGAATATCATTCAAATACAGACTGCCTTTTCAGCAAGTTTTTCAGCACTTTGGAATATAATCCAAAATTTTTTTGTTTCATTTTAAAGTTCATTAATTCAACACATTTAAAATATATTTATATGCATTGTAAAATCCTACATTTCCAGCTTTCATTAAAATGTCTATATTGCAGAGAATGTGACTTTTGTCAGTTCCCCTTATTTCCTTCAAGTTCACCATTAAGGATAAAACATATTTATTCTTTTATTACAGTTAGATTTTTATTTTATATGTTGAATCAAAACCAAATAAAAGCTTGGCACAAAACATGCAGCAAGAGGATGTATTGGCCCGGTTTTCTTTTGATTTTCATAAATGAAAAATAAAATACTACTTCTAGGGGATGAAATAGGAGTGGATTTCTGCATTGTCGAGTATATATATATTGATCTCATAATACTCAGCTGACAACCCATCAGAACAGTGTGACTATTTCAGTAATGCAGGTAGCGATGTTTTCACGCTCCCTTGAGCGGAACAGCTGCATAGTATGCTACCAAAGCACTCTTGGCTTGACTTACTAATACAATTTTAAACATCTGCCAGTGGTCTTATATTTTTTTTATAGTTATTATGAAGGACAAAGAGATTACTGATAAAACACCACCATTTGACAAAGCTTTCATATTGTAACTAGAGGATCTACTATCTAGCATTTTTGTATAAACACACACATTAATTCCTGATTGATTTCAGTAGAGTTTATTGCATCAAGAATAAGAAGAAAGAGAAGACAGCAGTTCACAAAGGCAAACCAGAAATTAAAGGCATTATGTTTAATGTGACACAGCCTACTGAAAAAAGGAATGACTCCCCTACCTAAAAAGTGGAGCACACACTTAATCTCCCTTCCCAAAAAACAAATGAAATGGAGATGAAAGCAAAGCTGTCCTCCTCCAGGTCGAATTGTGTCCTGTAATGAAAGCACCAGGGAATGATTTGATTTAAAGACATAAAATGTGACTATAAAAATAAAGCTAGGCATCAGACTTAGAAGTTTGGAATCCGCCTCCCTCAAATTTCCAACCCTAACTATTCTATGATTCTATGAAATGCATTTTGCATCACTCCCCCAGCCTCCACTGAATAGTTTACTCCAGTGCTATATAGGCAAATCTGATCCTCTGGCTTACCTTCATTTGCCAAATAGGCCATAGCCTGGGTTTAAATTCCTTAATGGCTCCAAGTTCTTCTTCCACAAATAGCAACTTATTATTGAAAATTTTTGAAAGTCTGAGTAAAAACTTCGCAGTGCTCACTTGACAAGTAAGGAACATGAAAGGGCAAGGCAAGCTGCCTAAAGCCTTATGTTACATTATAAGCATCTAAACCTGCTAAATCCAATCTTTTAATTCGCATGGTTTTTAGAATTTATATTTATTACATATCTCTGATGATAGTATGAAATAATTAACATTTATAATGAAATTCAAAATTTTTCCAGGTAAGGCATACTTAGAAGCGTGTATTCTGAGCAGATGGATAGTCTTTCTAAACTAAGGCAGATTCAGGCAGACAAGAACATGAATCATAGAATCATAGAATCATAGAATAGTTAGGGTTGGAAAGGACCTTAAGATCATCAAGTTCCAACCCCCCTGCCATGGGCAGGGACACCTCACTCTAAACGATATTACCCAAAGCCTCATCCAACCTAGCCTTGAACACTGCCAGGGACAAAGCATTCACAACCTCCCTGGACAACCTATTCCAGTGCCTCACTACCCTCACAGGAAAGAATTTCCTCCTTATATCCAATCTAAACTTCCCCTGTTTAAGTTTTAACCCATTACCCTTGTCCTACCACTACAGTCCCTAATGAAGAGTCCATCCCCAGCATCCCTACAGGCTCCCTTCAGGTACTGGAAGGCTGCTATGAGGTCTTCACGCAGCCTTCTCCAGGCTGAACAGCCCCAACTTTCCCAGCCAATCTTCATATGGGTGGTGCTCCTGTCCCCTGATCATTCTTGTGGCCCTCCTCTGGACTTGTTCCAACAGTTCCATGTCCTTTTTATGTTGAGGACACCAGAACTGTACACAATACTCCAAGTGAGGTCTCACAAGAGCAGAATAAAGGGGCAGGATCACCTCCTTTGACCTGCTGGTCACACTCCTTTGGATGCAGCCCAGGATGCGGTTGGCTTTCTGGGCTGCAAGTGCACACTGCTGGCTCATGTTCATCTTCTCATCAACTAGCACCCCCAGGTCCTTCTCCGCAGGGCTGCTCTGAATCTCTTCACTGCCCAGCCTGTAGCTGTGCCTGGGATTGCTCCGACCCAGGTGTAGGACCTTGCACTTGACATGGTTAAACTTCATGAGGTTGGCATCAGCCCACCTCACAAGCGTGTCAAGGTCCCTCTGGATGGCATTCCTTCCCTCCACCGTATCAACTGAACCACACAGCTTGGTGTCATCGGCAAACTTGCTGAGGGCACACTCAATCCCACTGTCCATGTCAGCGACAAAGACGTTAAACAAGACCGGTCCCAACACCGAGTCCTGAGGGACACCACTTGTTACTGGTCTCCAGCCAGACATTGAGCCATTGACCACAACTCTTTGTGTGCGGCCATCCAGCCAGTTCTTTATCCACCGAGTGGTCCATCCATCAAATTGATGTCTCTCCAATTTAGAGACAAGAATGTCATGTGGGACAGTATCGAACGCTTTACACAAGTCCAGGTAGATGACATCAACTGCTTTATCGCTGTCCATCAGTTCTGTAGCCCCATCATAGAAGGCCACCAAACTGGTCAGGCAGGATTTCCCCTTGGTGAAGCCATGCTGGCTGTCACCAAGCACCTTATTTTTCATGTGCCTTACCATGCCTTCCAGGATAATCTGCTCCAAGATTTTGACAGGCACAGACGTGAGACTGACTGGTCTGTAATTGCCTGGGTCATCCATTTTCCCCTTGAAAATGGGGGTTATATTTCCCTTTTTCCGGTCTTCAGGAACTTCACCTGAGTGCCATGATTTTTCAAATATGGTGGACAGTAGCTTAGGAACTTCACCTCAGCCTTCTCCAAATCCTGTGTAGCTAGTTCACCCGTGAGCTTCCTGAGGGGGGCTACGTTCTCCCTAATCTGTTTTTTATTTGCTATGTACCTGTAGAATCCCTTCCTGTTATCCTTAATATCCCTAGCCAAGTTTAATTCTAACTGGGCCTTAGCTTTCCTAACCTGGTCCCTAGCTTCCCGGACAATAACCCTGTACTCTTCCCAGGCTGCCTGTCCTTGCTTCCACTTTCTATAAAGCTCTTTTTTCATTTGAATTTTCCTCAGGAGCTCCTAATCCATCCAAGGAGGTATCCTGGCCCTCCTGCTGCACTTTCTTCTAGTTGGGATGCAACACTCCTGAGCTTGTAGCAGGTGATCCTTAAAGACCAACCAAGAGTCTTGAGCCCCCCTGCTCTCTAGGGCTATATCCCATGGAACCTTACTAAGCAGGTTCCTGAAGAGGCCAAAGTCTGCTCTCTTGAAGTCTAGGGCAGTGAGCTTGGTGCACGCTCTTCTCACTGTCCTGAGGATCTCAAATTCAACCATTTTGTTGTTGCTGCATCCAAGGCTGCCCTGGAGTGCCACATTTCCAACGAGCCCTTCCCTGTTGGTGAGTACAAGGTCAAGCATGGCACCTCTCCTTGTTGGTTCCTCTATTACTTGCAGAGGGAAGTTGTCTTCCACACAGTCGAGGAACCTCCTGGATTGCTTGTGCCGGGCCGTACCGTCATTCCAACAGATGTCAGGGTGGTTGAAGTCACCCATGAGAACGAGGGCCTGTGAGCGTGAGGCTTTTCCTATCTGCCTATGGAGTGCTTCATCCGCAGATTCCTCTTGATCAGGTGGTCTATAACATATCCCCACAGTAGTATCTCCCATCACCAGTCAGGAGAGATATGACTCCGCCTCAACCAACGATGATGACAACAGGAGCATCCATATTTTTCTTATCAGTCTAGTAGTTAGAAGTGGGCATGTTAGGCATGTTCATCACAAAGGGGATTGAATCCATGGTTCCTGAATTCCAGGAAAATGCCATGATCACCAGGCATATATCTTGAATCAGTTTATTTTTCAGTCCTCTTCCAAAAGCTAAACCACTGTGCAGCAAAACTTGAAGTCCCATGGAGAACAGACAGGATAGTCTGTCTAAGCCCATCAGTTGACACTCAACAGGGAAAAGAACACAGGATACAGACCTCTCTCCATAAAACATATAATCAATTTTATATTGACAAATTGGCATTTTATATTGACATAACTTCAGTTGTAAAACAGCCTGAAGAGATTTATTGTCTTCTGGAGATACCTAACCTGTCTGTGTAGCCACTAGGGACAGAAAATTCAGTGTCCTCGTGGAGATCTAGATAGGCACCTATTCCTCTGGTTGGATAGTAAAGCTGGGCACATTTGCTCACATCCTTGGCTTAGACATTTAGGTTATGCCTGGTTATGAACACAAACAAAAATTTGTGTTTGCAAGAAAGAAATATTATCATATAATTGATGTCCTAGTCCAAGCCCCAGATGTGTCAAATCTCACAAAGTGAAAAACTCATATAATTGGCTTGTACCTGATCTTTCTCATGCTAGAGTTGTATGTCAAACATCTAGAGAATATTACAGAATAAGGATGTTCCCTCTTCACCCAAAGCAGCCCTGCACACCTTAAAACATCACCTAGACCACTAAACGTGCCTTCAGTCACATGACTCACTTCAAATGGAAGACAAGAATTTACCTCAGAAGTCTGCAAAATACCATCCTTCACTAGAATGTATCTCTGACTAGGGATAATAAACACCACCATTCAACTTTACCCCATATAGACTAAAGTGTTGTTCAAGTGGGTGACAAAACTCCTTTAAGGGCTGTCTAAAGGGAAAAGGATTCAGAAGGCTATCTGTACTGCTGTAAGGACTAAGTATCAGTTCTCCCATAACCCTAGCAACTTTTTTTTTTTCTTTTTACATATTTGGCATTGCTACATCCCAGAACGACTCTTCTGTGGCCACAACAAGAATTTTTGTGTAAGGGAAAAAACATTCTCAAAAGAGATCCTCAGGACTTCATGGAGAAAAAGGAGGAGGTAGGTAGAAAAAGGGAAAGAGCAACAAGAAGACACCATCACTGATACTGGCCTAAGTGGAGATTTACTGATTCTCACTTCATTCAAAGTAATAATTTTGCTATTTTCAATGATTTCAAGGAGATAGGAAGTGAGTTCATTCTTCCTTAAGGGAACATCTCCCACATCAGTATGTATTCTGTTTCCTGCAATTTAGTGAAGACACCCTCAACTTTCTATTTAAAGACTTATCTATGCACATTTTTTACTGCTAAGTCCAAACTTGCTGTGATTATAGACTACTTCTGCTTAAGGCCTAATTCTGGCTAGAGGATGCATAAGACTGATGTAATACTGAAACGAAGCCTACCATTCACCCATACCCTTTCAGTCACATAAAAGAAGATGAAATATTACTCTACAGCACAATTCAATGATAAATTTCTGTGACCAGTGTCTGGCAGCTGAACACACAACTAATCTCTGTGAGAAAGATTAAGTCTTTCTGATGACTCAAAGCAATCTCAAGAGCACCATGACTCTTCCCCTTATGAGTTATTCCACTAAGGCTTTCATAAAGATGGTTAAAAAATAACCAGAACATCAGAGCTGGTAAAGACAAATCAGTTACTCTATTTCATATCTTACCAATACAAGACACATCCCCAAAGCACTCTTTCTAGGTCTTTGTCCAAGCTAGCTTTGAACTGAACAACTGTTGGAGTTCCCAGCTCTGAGAAAGTATTACACAGCCTAATAGACTGAAATGCTATTTTTTTTTCCTCCCAAATTTTTCTCTATCCATACTTTTGTCTCTGCAGGCCACTTTACATGCTTCCTCTTCCTCTGCCTCAACCTGATTTGCCAGTGTTGAATTAGTCGTAGATTGTTAGTGGCTTCATCTGTCTCCCCTTTTAGACACCATTTTAGTTAATTCAATAAATATTTTTGTGCTTTATGCAACTCTACACAGACAATTCCACATGTGTCTGGTTGCTCTTTGATTTTCCTGTGGGATTAGGATGTGTTTTACCTACATTTTCACAGGAGCCATCACCAGTTACATTTTAGCTCCTTTGGGGATTTTTACATTATCTTTCAATCTTTATGTGTATTCTTTTAAATTCCATTTAAATCTTAACTTACATCAGAATTCAGTTGCCAACCTTCCAATAAACACAAATTGAAGTAAAATAATTTCAGCGACAGAGAGAACAGGACAGGAAGATTCATAAACACCTGAGGAGAAGTTCCAGAATTTGTTCTTTTACTTGATTAACCTCTGCCCCTTTTCAACACACAGTAGCTACATATGACATCACAAGTTTGCTCGCCTGTGTTTTCGCAGCTCCACTCACTCCTGTAATAAGGATGCACTGGTCTTTGTCCTGGTCCTTTAAAGACATATATCTTCATCTGACAGAGCAAAGCTGCGAAGACTGAGTTCATAAGTTTCGGTTTCTGTATTCACAGTATCACAGTATGTTAGAGATTGGAAGGGACCTCAAAAGATCATCTAGTCCAATCCCCCTGCCGGAGCAGGAACACCTAGATAAGGTTACACAGGAACGTGTCCAGGCGGGTTTTGAATGTCTCCAAAGAAGAAGACTCCACAACCTCCCTGGGCAGCCTGTTCCAGTGTTCTGTCACCCTCACTGAGAGGAAGTTTCTTCTCAAGTTTAAGTGGAACCTCTTGTGTTCCAGTTTGCACCCATTGCCCCTTGTCCTATCATTGTTTGCCACTGAGAAGAGCCTGGCTCCATCCTCGTGACACTCCCCCTTTATATATTTATATACACTAATAAGGTCACCCCTCAATCTCCTCTTCTCCAAACTAGACTCCCTCAGTCTTTCCTCATAAGGGAGATGCTCCACTCCCTTAATCATCTTAGTTGCCCTGCGCTGGACTCTCTCCAGCAGGTCCCTGTCCTTCTTGAACTGAGGGGCCCAGAACTGGACACAATATTCCAGATGAGGTCTCACCGGGGCAGAGTAGAGGGGAAGGAGGACCTCTCTCGACCTACTAACCACCCCCCTTCTAATACACCCCAGGATGCCATTGGCCTTCTTGGCCACAAGGGCACAGTGTCCGCTCATGGTCACCCTGTCGTTCAACAGGACCCCCAGGTCCCTCTCCCCTACACTGCTCTCTAACAGGTCGTTCCCCAATCTATACTGGAACCTGGGGTTGTTAATGCCCAGATGCAGGACTCTACACTTTCCCTTGTTATATTTCATCAAGTTATTCCCTGCCCAATTCTCCAGCCTGTCCAGGTCTCGCTGAATGGCAGCACAGCCTTCTGGCGTGTCGGCCACTCCTCCCAGCTTAGTGTCATCAGCAAACTTGCTGATAGTACACTCAATTCCCTCATCTAAATCATTGATGAATATATTAAATAATACTGGTCCGAGTACTGACCCTTGAGGCACTCCACTAGATACAGGCCTCCAACTAGACTCCGCCCCATAGACTACTACTGTTCTTCCACTTTCTCGGGAGTATAAATGGGTAGAGATCTGTAGGGTTTTATTGATATCAAAACACTACCAATGTATGTATATACTTCATTGTGGTCAAAGCGCCTTTTCAGATTATTGATGAATCAGGTGTATCATCAGATATACCTTGTTTCGAGAAGCAAAGTGAATAAGCTCTACATAATGTGAAATAAGGGTTTCAGCACCAGAAATATGCCCAAGTGCCTAGAGGACTCTTAATCTGCTGCCAATGCTCAACCATGCCTAAATCACCTGTACAGCTCTGTACCCTGCACACAAACACAACCAAGAAAGAGATATACACCTCTTATGTCTTACATGTATTAAATGGAAAGAAAAAAGTTTGGCCCCTGTCACAAGATTTCAGTTCTTAATTATTATTCGTATTTGGCCTCTAAAATTTACAACACACTTAAGTGATGCATATCTCAACCAACTTCTTTTGAGCTACTCACAGACATTAAACACTTTTCACTGATAACATGCATCTCTGCCCCCCCCCCCCTCCCCCCCGCTTCTTTTTATTATTCACTGGTCAGAATGGCTCCCTGCAAGCTGTCTGTGGCTGTATTATCACATGTCCAGCAGCTAGGTGTCAGGAATATGTTTCCAAAATATTTTTCCCACAGCAGTATCTTGTTTCCTTTCCAACCACCAAAATTATGTTCTTAAGGGAATATCTCTCCATCTCTGATGACATCCAGATTTCTTTATACCTAGAGATGTCCACCAGTAGGAATAAATACTTCTCCAGAAATCATTTTGTCACATTACTAACAGAGGGACAGCATACATATTTAGAATTGCAATGTATATCTTTATAAATGCTTCAGTGTAAATGGGGAAGTATATTAGAAGTATAGTAGTGAGTAGAGAACCCCCACTCCAGAAAAGTACAGTGTCCTCCATAGTTTAGGACATGGGCTTTCAAATATCTTATGCCCTTCACATAGGATATGTCAGTATATTTCATATGAGTGTTATATTTCATATGCTTTGCCTCCACCTCAGAGGCAGCTTTTAAAATTCTTTGGTACGTGCAAATAGGAAAGAATAGCAAAGTTATCTGAAAAAAAATAACTAGGTATCTATATCCAGCAGGAATTGTTGATGGCCCAACAGGCATTGGAACTACATAATTAAGACAGATATATGCTATAGGTTTTGGCCTAAAATAACTTAAATTGCTCTGTATCTGTGTTATTCTGGGCTTACCTGTAGTATTGTAATCAGAAGCCGATGTGGCTGAAAATTAACTTGGCAAAAAGTAATACCTGTTTGTCATCTCACACATTTCCACAAGAACTTGGTGCCCAAAACAGGGGATAAGGCATATATAGCCAGAGTGGGATGTAAAAAAATGGGTCTGGGACAGTCTGGATTTAGATTGGTTTAGACTACCATGAAGCTGCACTGTCAGTGGAAAAAAGAGTCCTAGCCCTTTATATTCTGCTGTTTGATTTTACTGCAACACCCTTGCCTAGTTAATTTGGATCAAGGATCAGACATTTATTTTCACTTCCAACCTCCTGTCTCTGCCATGTAAAGAGACTGCCAATCTCTAATGAAACACAGCAATAACCCAAGCATTGGGCTATCACTTTGCCACGACACTGTAAACTTGTGTCTTTCTGCATACCCTATCATGTTCATATGCAAGTGAACAGGAGAAGCAGGTGAGAACAAAGTCTCAAAGGCAGGAATTAACTAGATAGAAAACCAGAAAACCTTACCCTTTAGGTATGCCCCCAAGTTAATGAAACCTGTGTGCAGACATAATGCTGCTAAATATCGGAGCCCTTTTCCAGATGCCTAAAGAAATATAGCAGGGGAATACTGGAAAACAGAAATGTCTGTTATGTGCTGCCTTCCACAGATTTTCAATAACACTTGTGAACATAACATCTTTCATGCTTTTGAAACCATTCTTAAAATAACATTAGGCCTTTCACAAATCTGTCACTTCGTAGGCCACCTTGGCCTGGATCAATACACTCCTGTTATCTGTTATTATGCACTGTTCACAGATCCTCCATCAGTACCTTGTTGAAACAGCAGTTTTCAATGTGACAGGCCATTCTGAATTGATTTTCAAGTATGATTTTAAGAAGTAATGTGTCAAACGAATTATAAAAATCCCTGACTATAACACCTATTTCATTTTCTTAATTCTTGTTTGGGTAACTGTTTGTTTTGCTCAGCCCCAGAATTCCAGCTTGTTTTCATGCTTTAACAGAAGTCTTTGGGTGTATTCTTAAAAAAGGAAATGTTCCAAAATGTATATGCATGCATATACAGCTTAATCTTCTAACACTTGTACCATGAACATTCTCACTGTGCGAAATGAGTGTGTAATAATTTTAGCATCATTTTAAATTCTTCACGTTGATGTGACATACCAGTTTTCAACCTCATAGTTTTCTGTTACATGCCCATAAAAAGTATGATTTAAACTATTCAAATACTGTGCTGTCTTTTCCAGCTTTCTTCCTCGTTTGCACTATCAAATCTATTTTTTCTTCCATATGTACAATCTCCTCTTCAGTTCAACTACATGGCATATAGCATCTACTGAATCACTTCTTACAGTGTGTTGTGCTACTTAAGGCAAATCAAGAAATTGCACAAGTAATCTTCAGGGGTGCGTCCTTAGATAGTCTCTCCGCAATCATTATTAAATGAAAATTGATTTTCTCATATTCATGCAAGGAATCAGAACCTGCAGACAAGTTCAATCTATTGTGAAGATGTGGCCAGTGTGGGCACCACTGTAACAAATTGTCTGGTTTAGGAGATGAGGAATGAGAATTAATGTTGCCATTCACCAATTCCTTCAGGACCCGCGGATGGATTTCATCAGGTCCCATGGACTTGTGGATGTTCAGCTTCTTAAGATGAAGATCAGTTACTTGCCACAAAGAAGTCTATTTTGATAAGGATAATGGAGAATAGAATGGGTCGGGTTCAGTATCACAGTATCACAGTATCACAGTATGTTAGAGATTGGAAGGGACCTCAAAAGATCATCTAGTCCAATCCCCCTGCCGGAGCAGGAACACCTAGATAAGGTTACACAGGAACGTGTCCAGGCGGGTTTTGAATGTCTCCAAAGAAGGAGATTCCACAACCTCCCTGGGCAGCCTGTTCCAGTGTTCCGTCACCCTCACTGAGAAGAAGTTTCTTCTCAGGTTTAAGTGGAACCTCTTGTGCTCCAATTTGTACCCATTACCCCTTGTCCTTTCATTGTTTGCCACTGAGAAGAGCCTGGCTCCATCCTCGTGACACTCCCCCTTTATATATTTATATACACTAATAAGGTCACCCCTTAATCTCCTCTTCTCCAAACTATAGAGACCCAGCTCCCTCAGTCTTTCCTCATAAGGGAGATGCTCCACTCCCTTAATCATCTTAGTTGCCCTGCGCTGGACTCTCTCCAGCAGGTCCCTGTCCTTCTTGAACTGAGGGGCCCAGAACTGGACACAATATTCCAGATGAGGTCTCACCAGGGCAGAGTAGAGGGGAAGGAGGACCTCTCTCGACCTACTAACCACCCCCCTTCTAATACACCCCAGGATGCCATTGGCCTTCTTGGCCACAAGGGCACAGTGTCGGCTCATGGTCACCCTGTTGTCCACCAGGACCCCCAGGTCCCTCTCCCCTACACTGCTCTCTAACAGGTCGTTCCCCAATCTATACTGGAACCTGGGGTTGTTCCTGCCCAGATGCAGGACTCTACACTTTCCCTTGTTATATTTCATCAAGTTATTCCCCGCCCAACTCTCCAGCCTGTCCAGGTCTCTCTGGATGGCAGCACAGCCTTCTGGCGTGTCGGCCACCCCTCCCAGCTTAGTGTCATCAGCAAACTTGCTGATAGTACACTCAATTCCCTCATCTAAATCATTGATGAATATATTAAATAATACTGGTCCCAGTACCGACCCTTGAGGCACTCCACTAGATACAGGCCTCCAACTAGACTCCGCCCCATAGACTACAACTCTCTGGCTTCTCTCCTTCAGCCAGTTCACAGTCCACCTCACTACCCGATCATCCAGACCACACTTCCTCAATTTAGCCGCAAGGATGCTGTGGGAGACCGTGTCAAACGCTTTGCTGAAGTCGAGGTAGACCACATCCACCGCTCTACCATCATCCATCCACCGTGTTATTTCCTCATAAAAGGCTACGAGATTGGTCAAGCACGACTTCCCCTTGGTGAAGCCATGTTGACTGCCCCTCATAACCCTCTTATCCTTGATATGCCTTAAGATGGCACCAAGGATAAGGTGTTCCATCACTTTCCCAGGAACGGAGGTGAGGCTAACCGGTCTATAGTTACCCGGGTCCTCCTTCTTGCCCTTTTTGAAGACAGGAGTGACATTTGCTTTCCTCCAGTCCTCAGGCACCTCTCCCGTTTCCCAAGACTTGGTAAAGATGATGGAGAGCGGTCTAGCAATGACCTCAGCCAGTTCCCTCAGCACCCGCGGGTGCATCCCATCTGGACCCATGGATTTATGGATATCCAGATTGCTCAACTGGTCTTTAACCCATTCCTCATCGACTAAGGCAGACCGCTCCGTTGACCTATCTTCATCCGGGGTCTCAGCGGTACAGGGCTCTTCAGGACTGCCTCCAGCAGAGTAGACAGAGACAAAGAAGTCATTCAGTAACTCTGCCATCTCTGTATCTTCTGTCACCAGGGCACCCGTCCCGTTCATCAGCGGGCCTACATTGCCTCTGGTGTTAGTTTTACCTGCCATGTATTTGAAAAAGCTCTTTCTGCTGTCCTTGACCCCTCTCGCCAGCTTTAATTCCAAGGAGGCCTTAGCCATCCTAGCAGCTTTCCTACATCCTCTAGCAGCAGCCTTATATTCTTCCCAAGTGGCCAGCCCTTCCTTCCATGACCTGTAAACTCTCCTCTTCCACTTGAGCATACCGAGCAATTCCCTATTTAGCCACGCAGGTCTCCTGACCCTCTTCCTCGACTTCCTACGTGTCGGGATGCTCCGATCTTGAGCTCGGAAAAAGCAGTCCTTGAACGTCAACCAACTATCTTGGGCCCCTTTGCCTTCAAGCAGCCTAGCCCACTGGATTTCCCCTAGCAATCGCTTGAAGAGGCCAAAGTTTGCCCTGCTAAAGTCCAGGGTTGCGATTCTACTTGCTATTCTACTGACCCTACCACACAAGATCCTGAATTCTACCATCTCGTGGTCGCTGCAACCAAGGCAGCCCTCAACCTTCACTCCTTCAACCAGACCCTCCTTGTTAGTGAGGATGAGATCCAGCAGCGCACCTCTCCTGGTTGGCTCATCCACCATTTGCATGAGGAAGTTATCATCCATACACTGGAGGAACCTCCTGGACTGCGGCTGGGTTGCTGAGTAGTCCTTCCAGCAAACATCAGGGAAGTTAAAATCCCCCACGACGACCACGGCCTGTGACTGTGAGGCCGCTGTCAGCTGCCTGTAGAAGGCCTCGTCAACTTCCTCACCCTGATCCGGTGGCCTGTAACAGACCCCCACAACAGTATCGCCCCTGCCAGCCTGCCCCTTAATTCTCACCCACAGACTCTCAACTCGCTCATCATCTGTCCCCGGACAGAACTCAACGCATTGTAGCTGCTCTCGCACGTAAAGAGCAACCCCACCACCCCGCCTGGCTGGCCTGTCTTTCCTGAAAAGGACATAGCCCTCCATGACTATATTCCAGTCATGTGAGCTGTCCCACCACGTCTCTGTAATTGCCACCAGATCATAATCTCCCGACTTAACACAGGTTTCTAGCTCCTCCTGCTTATTTCCCATGCTGCGCGCATTGGCGTACAGACATTTCAGGGAGCGAGCCGAGCACACCGATTTCACCCTAGGATTACAGGAGGCCTCCCAGTCTTCATCAATTCCGGAGCGCTGTCCCACTGAGGCAAGCCGAGCTACAACCCCATCCCCCTTCAAATCTAGTTTAAAGCTCTCCAAATGAGCCCCGCTAATTCGTGCCCCAGCATCCTTTTACCTCTGTGCGATAAACCTTTCCCACATGCCAATGTCCAGGCCGGTGCCCTATAAAACCAGCCGTTATCAAAGAATCCAAAGCCCTGCCTGGAGCACCAGCCTCGAAGCCAATCCTTTATGGACTGCATTTTCCCATTCAGTCCCACATCATCAACAGAAGATGGAAGGAGCGAAGAGAAGATCACCTGAGCCCCAGAGTCTTTCACCATCCGCCCCAAGGCCCTGTAGTCTTTCTTCATCTCCCTCAGACTGCGGGAAGCAACTTCCCCTTCACCCGTCTGGAAGACCAGCAGCGGGTAGTAGTCTGTCGGGCGCACCAGGTTGGGGAGCACCCTGGTGATATCCCTGATGTGGGCTCCAGGCAGACTACACACTTCCCTATGATGAGGGTCAACTCTGCATATCGGGCCCTCTGTTCCTTTCAGAATGGAATCACCTACTACAATGACCCTTCTTTCTTTCTTACCAGAGGCAGTCTTGCGGTGCGAAGTCGACCGCTTTTTCCTATGTGGCCTTGTAGGCGGGCCTTGTACCACATCCTCACCTACCTCTCCTTCCAGATCCAGAGCCTCAAACCTATTACAGAGGGACACCTGGGGAAGCGGGGCAGGAAGGGAGGAGGGCTGTACTTTGTATAACAGTACTTTGGTATAACAAAGGAGTGCCCAGCTTCAAAAAGAATGCACTATTTGAAGCAGTACTAATACACAAGAGAACTTGCATATTACGAAGTAATAGCATGGCTCCACTCTATCTAGGTTCTTCAGTTTCATGAGGATTTTATTTCTATTTAGCTTCCTCAGTGCGTGAAGGACTTAAAGACAGGGGGCCACCAAGACCATGCCATTGCTCCACTTGTAAGCTTGTCTCAAACTACTATTCTTTTTCCACATAAGAAGTAGAAACATGACTTCTAACTTCTCTGAGACTTAGGACATCCAACTCACATGCTGACTTGTTTGAAAATTATCAGAAAAGAATCTAGTTCAAGTACTGCAGTGATTTTAACCCATTTGTAAATTATGATACTTTTTGTAATTAGAGCAATGGAAACTGCTCAGAGTATAAAAATGTCTTGAAAGCCACAGAAATAAACAGTTTGAATCTAGGTCTTAAGGTACAAATCTATACAGTGTACACACAGCTATGATATGTCAAGAACTGGTATTTTCTCTCATAATTATTGCTAGTACTACTGAGAAGAATATCAGATTAATACAGTAATATTAGAAGATTCAGTTAAAGCACTGGACCATGACTAGGACTGATCCTGTAGATATGCAGTTAGTTACATTACAATGAGATGTTAAGTATGAGTAACCTAGTTCTGGTAGTTCTTATGTACAGTCACACAGCCAAATATCATGACTTTTTGATCTTAAAATATCTGCAGAGGATATTCTGTAAAAGGTGTTTATGCTCTACCCATTCTCAACATAAAGGTAGAACATTAAATGTTTTAAGACATAAAAGGTATTATAGGCTAGCTTCTGATTATGTTAGTGGTCTCAGAAGGCTTCATTTAAATAGCAATTTCGGGACAACCCTATTGAGACCTGAGTTAGTTTTTGAGGACTCCATGACGCCTAGTGCTAGATGAAGCAATGGTCTCAGAGCTCAGGAAGCTCTAACTGGCTGACAACAGGAGTTAAAGAATATGCATGGTTCTTAGTGACAATAAGGATAGTGATTTTCTTAAACCAGATTTCTAGAAATCCAACCAGAAATTCAGAATGAGGATGGCTGAGGACGATATGCAAGAGAATAAGGCTGGTTTAATGCTCTATTTTGTCAGGTGAGTGTTTGTGAGAGCCCTTTCTGTTGCTAATTAGATCTCTCACAATGCAGTGGCAGGTATGCCACCATGAAGAGGGCCACACAGAAAAAGAGAGGACAGAGAAGACACTGGGATTCACAGTTGTGCATGTATATGGACTCTGAAGCAAGGATGCATGCCTGGTGCCATAGCTTAAATATAGCCAAAAGTTCTGATTCTTCAACAGTCTTGGCTATGAATGACAGACATTTCAGGATCATGACTTCCTGCTTGTTTCTAAAAGCTATTCTTTGAACTGGAGCGAAGGGATACACCAGCCTCCTGAAAAATACCTTCTTTAATGTCTGTATGTAGTGTTCTTCTTACAGTTAAGACAGTGAAGGAACTCAGTAGATGAACTGCTGACAAGTGGATTTAATGCATCTGTTTCATAAATTGACCACTTCTGACAAAGGGGAAGGAGGAAACTTAATTTGGCATGGCATGCATGCCTGCATCTTTCTACTGCTCTAATTTGGTGCTGTCTGAAAGTTTACTTTGGTGGTATTGTGTCCTGGAATGACACAGAACTAGAACTAGTGGAATGCCAGAAAACTTCTACAAACAGCTTAACCAAATAAAATCAGCTGACCTGTGGAGATGTGAAATGCAGATTTAGAAACACTCAGAGATGAAATGTAGGTGAGACTAAGTAGAGGAATGCCAAGCTTATATGAGTATCTAGCAACAACATAAATATCACCAGTAAGGACATTTATAAATAACAATATTTTTATTTTTAAGTTACTCTGAATTTCTAAACCTCTTAAAATGTTAACTCAGTACTCCTAGTCTCACTAAGGTAGGTAGCTAAATATTGTTAGTCTTATTTTTACTGCTGGGGAAACTGAGGCAGAGAGGTTCAGTGACTTACCCAAGGCCACAGAGGGAGTCACTGTCAGAGCCGGGATTAGAGCTCAGGAGTTTCTGGCTCCCAGTCCCAAGCTCAGACCACTAGACCATGGCCTCAGGACATTTCCAGCTGGTCTTCAGTCTAAAAAAAAGTAAATTCTCAAGTATGTTACAAATATGTAACATATATATATATATTTCTTTTTTACTTTGAATGTAATGGGATGAGTGAAAACACATTACTTGTGATGAAAGCAAACCACTACTTTTTATCTGAGTTACCTTTATCATACATACATGTATGATAAAGCTCTGCAGAAAAATCTTGATTTAAATTGCAGCCAATAAAAAAAAGCTATTGTATTTCTCAGGGTAAGGAACAAATTGCCTTTCCAATCCAGCCACCATGTCATTTATATTAATGGTGAAAAATGCTAAGTTGCTCTGTGTGTAAGTAAACTCTATTAAGAAAGTCACATTCCTTGGTGAAGCTAGATCCTTAATAAATTTCACTAGCTAAGCACTGAGCTCCATGTCAGAGTAATTACGCCTTTTATCCACTGTGAGCTTTCTCTTAGCTTCCTCATACTCCTTAATTTCCCACTTCAGCTAATTTAGCAGTAAAATCACAAAGGTTTTAAAAGGTTAGCTACTGAGGAACTGGCACATGAATGTTCTGTTTAGCTCCATGCATTGAAATCACATCATGTTGAAGAAGGAATTAATTAAGTAACAATTAGGTAGTGATGGATCATTGACAACATATACATGCTTTGGTGCTAAAATTAATCTCCCCTGTAAATCCAATACATTATGTATATTCCCATCTATATGCTGGCAAGTTTTATACCTGTAATATAAAATGGACAGGCCCTTCATCACTATCTTAAGGAAAAAAAAAAAGGCATATCTGCTGTCACTATTGAACCTACATACTACTTTTAAAAATCATATCACTTTTTTTAAAGAATTGAAAGAGCAATATTAGCTGCAAAAGAAGAAATTTTTAAGGTGGGTGATTTTAAAGTGACTGTAGAGACATTTGTTATACGAAGGTACCTACTCTGTTGAAAGTGCTAACAACTGTGTAGTATTCTCTGGCTATCCTCTTTTACAAGGTGCCATACTGTTTCCTTGTATCGACAGTCAGCTGCTTAATACATAGGTTGGCAGTTAGCCTGGTCAGTCCTCAATTCTAAAAGCCTCTTAGCAGATGAGAAATCTTTGGTTCATTCACACCTTGTAGAAAGGATGACAGGGCAGAAGTGACATCCAGATCCATTTAGAGTATATTTTGAGCCTGATTTTCCTTTGCCTTGCACCTTGTGTAGTCATTTATAGCTGTTCCTCCTGGAATCAGTATGAAAGCTGGTATTACCACAACAGCTGGTCTTAGTCCATCAGAGTTCAGTACTGCTCTGGCTTTAGTATGGGTGGCAAGTTATTGTCTCAGCTTTTACCAAACAGTGATATCTCTGCTATATGATCTACCACCACTTGATAATGTCAGACCTGCTGCTAAGTATCTTCAAGATATAAACTAACATTAGCAGGAAAGGCCTGCAAATATTAGATTAACAATGTCTGTTAATGAAATTGCTAGTTAAAACATTAAGGACCTAATGTAGCTGTTACTGGAGATGTGGTCAAGAACTGTTTCTACTTCATAACAGACATTTCATGTATGATAATTAATATGATATGTTTGGACATTTATTTCACTATACTACCTGCTGGCCATTTTCCTGGTCCTTCCCAGCAGGAAATTATTCCTGTTGCCTTTAGATGCCATGATGAGCAGAAATAGAAATTACTTGATTGCATCAGCTGCTGTTGACCTAAGAGTACTGATACAGTAAGCAAGTGTGTTGGTGTTTCTGTTAGAAAAATTCTTTTAATCACAGTCATACACTTTATAGAGTCATCCTAAGACATAGTTACCAAACCTATTAATTACCATTGTCCAAAGCTTACTCTTCAATGAAGTTGCTACAGAACAAATGAACATATACTTTTTATTCTTAATATTTCAGTAATTGGGGTTTCTTAGGTTCCTTTTTTTTTTTTTTCCTTTTTCCCATTTCCCCCCCCTCCCCCTTCCCCTTCTGCATTCAGTGCTTCTTTAAGTATTCTGAGATGCTAGTCTGGCTAGACTGAAAAGTACTGTGTGTTTGTTGTGTGTCTGCATGTGTGATACCAACTGTTGAAGACTGCTTGATGTTAGATGAGGACTTATGCTCAGAGCTGTTCTACAGTTGGCTCTCTGGCAGAATCTCTCCTCAGCAATGACAATGATATCTCTGTGTGGGGGAGAGTTTGTTTTACAATATTACACTTGCCATGGCCTTAATTTTACTGATGGGGCATGATTTCATTTACGTTAATCAAATTCATGAGTCACTCCATTCATGTCAGTAGCATTAAAGAGCTATGCAGACAAGTGAGAGTTCAGAATCAGATATCCAATGAAAGGATATCTGAATCACTCCATTAAAGATAGATACTGAAGATCTCTGCTTTCTTTGCATTACTCAGCCATGCTATTAGCATAAAACATCAAATAAAGAGCTACAATGACATCTGGGGATGTGGCACAGTACATGGGTTTTCTGTTTACCTTGGGTATAGAAAATACCCCTGAATTAAAGAGATTTAGGATAACATTTCAAGTATGACAAAGTTACTGTATTAGGTCTCCTTGCCCTTGGAAGTTTGCATTGATGTTTCAAAAACCTATTTCCTTCCTTTGTTTTTTTATGCCACTCTTTCATAACTTGAATGCAAAAGATCTACAGGCAAACAACATTTAGTAAGACCTCAGAGACTGGGTTAAGCTCATAAAGAATATTATGTCTGGTAAATACAGGAGCATCGAAACAGTGGTCACAGCTCATAAAGTTTGTTTTGTAGGTATCTCATAAAGCACTATCAAATCTTCATTCATTTCTTAAAAGTGAAAAACGTATTAATTTTCCAAAATATAGGCATTCTAAAACAATAAAAGGTTCTGTACTGGTGTCTGTCTCCTGCTCAGACAGGAGAAATTGTGCAGTGGACGATGGACCTTAATTTAGTCCTCACTGGTAAGTACTTTTAAGCTTAAATATTCTTTAAATTGCACTCATTTAAACTACACTCAAGCTCCATGTAAATCTTAAAAAAAAAACAAAACAAAACAAAAAAAAACCCAAACCAAAACAAAACAAAAAAAAAAAACCAAAAAAACCTACAGGGGAAAAAATCATTTAAGAGGTCTAGCAAACTATCAGAAAATTGCTCCATTATACTTCTGCAGATTTTTTTCCATTTTTAAGTCAAAGTGTTGTTGGCATTTGAGAGCATTTTCTAGAAATCTGTTTGATATATTACAGGCCCTAGAAACTATTACCGTCATATATATTCTTAGCTACACTGCAAGCACATGCCCCAAGACACCAAATCAGAGAGTTGAGGGGTTGTATCAAGAAACCAGGAAGAAAAGGAAGATGAAACAATGGATCTCTTCATATGTTTTCTATGTGTCTCACTGACTCTGTCACTGAAAACTAAAGATCTGCTTGTGCATCTTGCTTTTCTAGTACAGTCGGAATAGCAAAAATACTTTCTCTCCAATTCGCACTGAAAGCTTTCTTTTCACCCTTCTAGACCATGTGTTCAGTTTTATACCCTACGCTTCCTCAGCATAAGAAAATTCTTGTATAGCAAAGCAATAAGGCTCTGTCTTCAGGCTGAATACAAATACTAGTTAAATCACTGGCGCCTTTTAAGAAAACCTTGATATAATTTTCACCCTTAGTAACTGTGGGAATTACACATTTTTCTTGCCTTTGCGATAACACTGTGTGCATTTCAGTATGCACAGTTGGGTATATAGCTTAATTATAAGGCAACAGACTTTACCTATCTGTGCCAAAAAGCAACTAGAAATCTCACTCCTTGTTTTTCAGTAAACTAAAGTGAATGAGAAACTGAAGAAATATAGAACAGAGAAGTAACCTACCGTGGTTGTCTTTATCCGTCCTCCTGGTTGTGTACAGGTCCAGCCTGATTTATTGATTAGCAAATCACAGCCTTCTCCTTCTAAACATGGAAGCATTTCACACCACTGTTTTGTTTTGATAATTCGTGCTATGGGACAGAAAAGAAAAAAAAACAAACACAACCAAAAACAATTGGCAAGAGAATTCATATTTCACTTATCTCTAAACACTTTCTCATTTGCCTTATCTATTTTCATCATCTGATAATGCAGCCAGAGGTTATGATGTAGACAGCCCTAGGCAATTTAAAAAATTATTCATAATACCTGCTATGCCAACAAATTTCATAATACAAATAGAACTTAAAACCCAACAATAGCCCAAAGGAGAGTTGTAAATCAAAAGAACATAAAAGTTAGCTAATTTTCTAATTCCATTCTCCTTATAGTCAAGGGAATATTGTCAGGGTGGCTAACAACTTAATCCTTTGTGTTAGACTATAAACCTGGGCAGACACTCCTTCTTCCAAAGTGCTTACAGTGTAAATAGACATAAGACACATAGTAGAGAGATTAAAAATACAATAAACAGTTAGAGGTGGTCAACAAAATGACAAGAATTGTGAAACTCTGTGATACTTGCAATAGTAGCAGATAGAAAGGGGCAAGAATTCGGAACATAAAAAGGACTGGTGTAAATGAAGTACAGGTTGGGAAATCATGAGGTAGCAGACAATGAGCAGAGGGGAAAGCCTGGTACAAATACCCTTTTATCCTATAACTGCAAGGGAAAGGAAGTCCAGTCAGGAAGGTCCCTAATTGTCTGATAGGTAGTTTGTTGTGTGTTTTGTAGTTCCTCTTAATGCTTGTGCCTCTGGTAAGCCGGGTCTGCAAAATTTCCCCAAGGTCACAGACTGCAAGTACTCTTGGCACAACCGAGCCCTGACTGCATTAAAGTAGATGCAGATGAGCTGTAGGAAGATCGTTTATTCAAGGCAGGGAGAAAGAGGGCTTTAATTCCTGTAGACTTCTTTATGGATTATACTTCAAGTTCACCTCTGTAATATCTGGGATTCTTCTCAAAGAATAGTAAGCAATATGACTAATATCTAATATTTCGTTACTCTTTCACTCTCCCCCTTTAGGCAAAATTGTAGGATGAGGTGTTTGGGATATTATAAAGTACATATACAGAGAAGCATTCACTTGTATGGTGCCATATATTCATGCTAAACAAGGTAAGGTCCCCCAAACAATTCATCTTCTGTTCAGTTGGTAAGTCGCCATCCACAGAAAATGATACTCGGTTCCTTCAGAGATCATGTCAGCAATCCTGGGCTAGACTATGAGAAATCTTCACCACCTCAATTTGTATGTAAGTATCCTAGGATTAAAGGGCAGAACAAGTTCCACAGATGGGAACACAGATTGTCTTCTTCTGGGTTGGTGCTTGACACCAATACATGCAGTATATCTTCAACCGCCATGAGCCCAACAAAAAGAGAACTACAGGATAAATACTTAGCAACATAAGCGTATGAGAAGCTTATGGTGCTCCAAATTAACTTCAGGTCCACAGAGCTTAAAAGCAGGTATTTATAGCCACTGGCAGTTGCAGCTCTTTATTCTCACCTGAACGTGTGATTCAGACTCCCTATATCCCCGACTTCCTCTGTCTAGAACTGGCATAGGAATATAATTCCCAATGCCACCAGTTCATGGCAAGAAATAGAAGTGTAATTTAGTCTTTTAATAAAATCCTTTCCAATATTTTGACATGAAACAACCTGTGTCCTCAGTCCTGATACAACTGTTGGTAAGCTACAGGAATTTAACAAACACTGATTTCTTTCAGTGGAAGCTCAGTCTGAAATTCCTATTAAGGTTTTCAATATGAAAAGCACTTTAGCTCCCAAATGTCAACATAGGAATGTGCACTGTTCGTTAGCCAAGATATCTGTATATATATCTCACTGGAGGAATGATTCCCAGACAATTTTCATAACTACAATTTTTTGAAGCAAATCCACTAAGCTTTTATAGCACATAATATACAGAAATCTGGAATTTGCTTGGGGTGCATAGGTACTCCTCTACAGAGAAATGGATCGTATCAGGTTTTGAGGCTAACATCTCATTTGTAACAGGTAATAGCCTCATCCCTTCTGAGTGAAGGTGTGCATCCAGTTGCAGATTTTACAGAAAAAGGCTCAGTAAAAATGTTAACATGAAGCCTCATCCATTTGCAGGTGTATATTTTGCAATTCACAGATCAAAATGGCTATTTCTAGCAATGTTTCAACAATGTGAAGGATCACTGAAAGACTGAATAGTTGGTTAAAATAAAAAAATATATGCTAGATTGCATTTACTATCTCAGGTGGGAGGTTTGCCTGGAAACATAATTTGGACTAATCTTTACAAAAATATTTCCCTCCTCTGTGAATTACTCAGTGTTTGCTTGGTTGTTATCTCAGAATGCAGCTATTGGCAATATTACAAATATATGGAGCCTGAGCTCTGGGTATTGGCGATATCCAAACAAATTTAGAACACACCAAAAGTATTTTACAGTAGATGAAGTCTAAAACATTTCTGTGTTAAGTGTATAGACTACCCCATGCATTTAGGCCTTGAGAATTGGAACAACTACTGCTGGCGGGGAAAACTACTCAGCCCACATGGCTTAAAGCAAATCAGTATCAAAATGGTTTATTAATTTATTAATGACACATAACCAGCAGCAGTGCAGGATCGATACCAGTAACGCAAAGCAGACTTCCCTTTCCCAGGTCTCTCTCTGGCCACAAATCTTCACAGTTGTTTTATCCAGCTCTTCCTCTTGGCCCTGCTTTGTCTTAGAAGCTGTACAAACACACAGACTCTTGCATCCCTGCCTCCCCAGGCCCTGCTTTCCAAGCCATTTGCCTCAAGCAGGCCAGGCAGGCACCCTCACACTAGGGTATGAGCTGTCTATCCAGTCACATTGTTCAGACACACATGGGCAGTCACAGTTGCAAAAGAGGGGCCATGCTCATGTTGATGGGATTACATCTATTTTTGCATTTTCACTTTTCAGTTTGTCCATTGCAGCAGAGTAGCACATTGAAGCTAAATATATAACATAGGGAGCGAGCAAAGTATACAATGGTTTTATCAGCATAGTATCAAAAAATTTCTATCAGCAATTGAAACTGAGCTACACTAGCCAAAGCAAAGGAATACACTGTATTTCCTGAGGCGGTATAGTTGCCTTTTTACTGTGTGCATTCACCAGGGGTGAAATCCAGCCTTCTGCAGACAAGACAGCAAAAAGCCTATCAGATTCTTCAAATCCACTCCAAGCTCCATTATAAAGAATTAAGTGGCACTTAAATGATACATAGGCTTTGTGCAGACCTTCTGCAAAGAACTGAATTTCATCTTAAGAATCTGAGCTGACACTACTTTGCATCTTCTAAGAAGGGCTGTGCCCCTTCACTTAAACTGCAGTTAACAGGAACTGACAGTGCTCAGCACAAGGTAGAATTGCTTTCATCGGTAATACCATCTGAACTGGAGAACAACTGGAGTCTGTCCAAGGGTTTTTCATACAAACAGATCTGAGGTGTTACAGGCAAGCACAGGTTATATGCACATGACACCAAGCTACCCACCGGTGTTCTCCGTTGTTTTGTAAGACCGAGAAATTTGCAACTGACTTCAAATTATTAGTAAAATAAATATATAGAAGTCTGTGTTCCTGATCAGCACAGCCCAGTTTAAGACTGTTCAACTTATTAATGCTTCAGAACACCAGACATTATTTTCTGTTAAATACTGCAACTGCAAATGTTTTGTCACTAAGCTTCTTACCTGGTTTAACATTGTAAATATACTTTCTTACAGAAAAACAGCTTTATTTTCTGTACTTTCTTTCCTCACATTCACTCTACACTCCGGCAGTTATCAATTACAACATCTCTAGTTAATCTCATATCTGAAAATCAAAAGCTTTTTGTGATATCAAAAAAGTGAGATAAATCTTGTTCTGCTTCAGTAAATGCAAAAACTTACAGCCATCTAAAACATTTGATTAAAACACTCAAATAGTTACACCTTGCTTTCTCATATTTTTCAAATGTTGGAGAATGAAACTGGAAATAAAAGTAAAAGAATATATTTTTTTTCATCAAACAAGAATATTGATCAAACCAGCATTTGGATACTGAGACTTATGATTTCAGAGTACATTGTGCTCATATCCGTCAAAAGTGGTGTGAGAAATTAATATTTATAAATCAGCATGAAAACCACGATACAAGCATGTAAAAAAAGATGGTTCAGTTGATGTTTATCACTCAATTCAAGATACCTGAAGTAGTGAATGGAAGATTCTTTGCAGGAGGGAGTAGGAAAATTTTTTTCCTAAGCCCAAGCAGAATATTCAGTTTTGAAACATGCTTCTTAAATGAGAGTTTAGCTCTCCCATACTTCTTACAGAATGATGTTCTCCTTCACTTTTCGGTCTGGGTTTTTTTTTTACAATGATAACTTGTAGCCCTTAATGAAGGACATAGAGTATGACTTGGAGAAAATATTTCCTTTTTGATTTTCATACTTTTTTTTCACTGATGTTTTCCTTCAGCTTTGAGGAAAGCTGATCAGCATAGCCTGTAAAATGCCTTTGGATTTGCCAGTGTAGATGTAGCTAGACAAAGCCTTTTATCCTACTGTTCCAATTTTGCCCTATTAACTCTGAAGAGGATCCACATATTTTATAATTAATGGTCTCCAACTGATCCCAACTGTTCAACCATCCCACTCCTCTCCCAGCCTCTCTGTTCTCTTTACCTCACATTTTTCCTTTTTCTTTTTTCCACTTTGTTCAGCTGTAGCCTTTTGCTCCAAGCATTTTTCTCCTCTGCCTGATTCAGTACATACATACTATCTACCTGTCAAAGATCCCAGAACACTCTGCAGAACTTGACTTACTACATTTATGTAGTTTTACCTATGACTGGTAAGTGCTGTTTACTATCTCCATTTTGCACAGAGGCTGGAGAGCTGGAAACAAATACCTATGAATTCTGAGCTCCTATGACTGGAGATTTTCTCTGTCCCATTTTCCTGCATTACAGCATGCTTTAATATATATAGATAAGAAATTAAACAAACACAACAAAAATATGCAAAGTAATGGGCTTTTAAAACATTTATCAGTTAAATTGCTGCAGCAGGAAAGAGGCCAGCAGAAACACAAACCAAATCACAGTACTTTAATAAGACATTGCAATCATGAACTGTCTTTAAAGCAGCAATTTGACTCTAATAGCGTATAAGCCCCAAATGTTAATCTATTTTACTATACAACAAGGAAACATCACAAACCTTGGGTACCTTTTACAGCAGTCATTCTGCTCCACTTAAAAAAATGGAAGCAGTGCTAATTCACAGAGTTAGGTAGTCTCAATAATTTATAGGGCATCTAGACCAAAGACTGTTTAGTTCTGAGAAAAGCAATATAGCAATGTCTAGACACCCATTTTATCATTTAGCTCTTGCTGTCAAGACTGGGAGGGATACTTGAACTGAACTTGAGAAATATATGGAAAAAAGTAATTTGTTGTGGACTACAGAGGCTACAAATTAAGATCAGGTAACTAGATCAAGAGTAAAAGCCTGAATGACAAGGCAGAGGCTTTTCCTGCAGCTCACCCCAATCATAGTTCTAGCAAGGGAGAAATTTTATTGCAACCCCCAGTTTGAGAAGACACCTTTAATAGTGATCTGCTTGGTTTACGATGAACAGTGCAGATTGCACCATGCACAACATGCATTTTGCAGATTACACCATGCACAACATGTATTTGGAAGAAGCAGGATAACATACAGGAGATGGTCCCCAAATATGCAGCTATTCATATCTCAAACTAGGACTGCCAGTTACATGACTAGTCCCTAGGGATCCTGCTGTGACATAAGAGTCTGCCATATTAAGGTGTGTGAATAGAAGAATTTATGTAGTAAATCACAGTGGCATAGGTTTATTTTAAACTACTGCATTTAGAAAGGCATTTAAGCCGCTATGCAATTTTAAGAGGGTACTTAATGTTGTGCTGCAACTTAACCATCTGTAAAATAAATATATACTGACAACTTAGGAAGGAGAAAGTCTAAAGGTATTCCACAAATCAGAAATTGTTATTAATACATAATAGATCCCCGGAACACAAGACAGAGGATAAACCACAAACAAAAGCCCAACCAAAACAATTAAGCAAACAAAAGCTGAAGTATAATCCAGATTCCAGGAGCACTCTCATGAAATTCAACAGCTCTTATCTTCTTTACTGTTTGCATCTCCAAAGAGCAGAATTTTGTCATTACAATACCCCAAAAAATAAATAACCAATCAATGAAAATAAGCATATAAGAGTAAATGCACAGGAACACAAGATATCTGACCTTCCTGTAGTGTAAAAACAAGCATGTATCTACCTGCCCTCTCTCTTTTCAGTTCTTTGAAAACCTTAATACTGTGTGACTCACTGATCTAGTGATATGTATCTTAGACTTATCTACATCCAGATGTTCAAATATTTGTATGACAGAAGCACAACCCTAAAATGGAAAGTGTCCTAAAAATCAGCTTCACAGTCAACTTATGTCCTTTTTAAATTTTAAGGGCCAGTTTTCTTCTGTTTATAATTGCTCTCATTTGGGATTGTAATATTTCTCTGCATTGGTTCTTAACTCCTTAGCCTTTCACTGGCAATTACTACAATTGTTTACATGGAAAAGTAATACAGCAAATATTGCTTATAAAGCAATCTACAAAAAAAAAAGGAAAAAACCCCAGACAAACCCACTATCATTTACTAGATCTCATAGGGTCATAACAGGCACCCTAATGGTGGCAATAAATAATCATTAAAGACTAAATCTAGATTTAAAGAATACATCTAAATCACATTGAATTTTATTTAGGTACAATTCATGTGCTCATAGTCTCTTCTAAGTTGACGGTTGGCGGTATATATTAAAATGCTAATGCTTTAAATAGGCAACCTGGCCCACTACTTCACCTGGGAATTTAGCACTTTCCTGAGTATCCACAGATGTCCACATTCACTGGTTTTCTATCTGTGAATGATGTACTGCTTCATTGCCTGTGGGTAGTTAGTGCTTGCTGTCTAATAAGAGATGCTAATTGAACACCTACCCCTAGAGAAAGCCTTTGTCAGGACTCAGTGTCTTCTGCTTCTGGCCCCTTCTGTTCTGCTCTGCTGTATTCAATTAGTGTGCTGGAAGCAAAGTAAAAATTACTAAAAATCTGATCTGTGATATGCCAGCAAAGAACCCTTCAGAGATCAGGTTTTCATCCCATTTCACTTTGCTGACAGCACACTGAGAACAGCAAATTTAACTGGAGAGGGACAGCAATTTCAGACCCAAAGAAGAGAATCTGAAGAGAACTGTAAAGGATAGAGACAAGGGAGGGATATAATGGAAAGTAATAAGAAAACAGATAAGAGAAAAAAAGAAAAAAGAATATGGTTAGAACGGAAGGAAAAAAAGAACAAAGCCCAGCTATATGTAGTAGCTACTGAAGTAGATGGCAAAGGTCAAAAACTTGTGCAACTTGTTCAGTGGAGTCAATAGGCCGATTGGGTAAATGAAGGCTGAAGACCAGAACTGTTTGTTGGCTTTTTTTTCCTCTTAAGTACACCAGTATCATTCCACCTAATACAAGCAAAATACTGCAGTGGAACACTATGTTTACTGTGATTAAAAGAATAATGTGTGAGCATCACTATGTTATACAGCAAAGGCTGGGAGCTGTGGAAGAGGGAAGATCCCAAGAACTTCTAGTTACGAAGCATGTGAACATTATCAAGGTAACCACTGCACAGACAGCAAAGCAGGAATTTAAAAGGAGGAAGCCACAGCAGGAATAAAATATGCTCTAGGTTATATGGTAGACTGTGATTAGTGCCATGAAATGAAGCTGGGAATGAAAGATTATGAGGCTGGTAGTAGAAAGAGAATGAAGGAACGGTGTCAGGAAAGTTATAAATCAACCTTACAAGTGTCTGAAAACAAACCGATCCTCAGAGTGTTGATACACATGGATATGGGTGATAAAGGATTCCTGGACACTTTACCCTACCTGAAGCTATACATTTGACTGGACCATATCTGAAACACACACTAAAATCATGGGCAAGGATCAAGATCCTTCTTGGGACTCTAGCAGCAAAGTGCTCTTGTACACAGGCTTACTGGGTATGTTTAATAAACTTGTACTTGCTTTGTAAGGAGGAAAAAAAAAAGGAAAAAAAAAAGAGAAATAATTGGTCTTCACTCCTCCATTTAACAACTGCTTTTGCATGGATGAAGCAGTAAGAATCAGAAGATGAGGCTCCATGCACATGAGAATTTAGATCTTTGGTCTTTAATATTTTTAAAGCTATTCCTAGTAATTTTAGTTACTGTTCTCCATGCACATTCAAAGGACAAGCATTCAGACAAGTGGTTCTCTTCTAGATGTTATTGCTTTTGGTACTTTCCAAGCATTTACACTGCTGCTGTGACATGGTGGTGACATTGTATTGTGCACTGAAAGAGATAATAATTCAGCTGTTTTCAAGTACAATAGGCTTCCTTTGTCAACAACCACAGCAATGGGAAACTTTGCCCTCCTTTTGTCCCATATGTAAGAACAGAGCGTGAAAGCAAATTGAGTTGAAATGAGTTCAACTATTACAGAAGGAGATGAACAGCTGCTGCTATGAGAACAATTAAAAGTATTCAAAAACGAAGCTCAGCAATGAGGCTGTACTTATCTCATACCCACTGTGATTTCCCCCTATTCCACAAGATTTGATGCTGTGTTACAGTAAACTGTATGCTTTTTGGGGTATGCCTATGCCTTCTTGTTTTGTTCAAACAGTAAAAAGAGGCTATGGTTATGCTCGGAATTTTAACACAAATCAATGCTACATGAATGCAAATTAAGAAAAAAATTAATAAAGTGAGTGAAACAGGTGAAAAAAAAAGAGAAAGGGAGACACCTTTCACAGTAAGACTAAAGTTATTATAACCACTTGTGATTCTTTTGCAACTTGTGTTAAGTATTACTTTCTCAGTGCCTGAGGAAACTTGCTGTCGTGAGCTATAATGACCTTTAGATAGCTTGGAAACAGGCCTTTTCGCATGACTTCTGGTTTCATTAGCTAGTTTTTGACCAATAGAGGAACAAATGTGTTTAAATACAGCAAAGATGCTAGTTTATACAATGTGCACTGAACTGGTACACTGTCCATGACAAGCCCTATTACAGGTAGTTGTGTTGTATCTTGACTGCACAGTCAATCACACATCTTATCAGACAGCAGTTTGACATAATAATTAGGCAGAACATGATTTCTGACTGACAGATAAAAATGTGATTTTTTTAATGTAGCTTTTCACATATGCATAAAGTATTACTGTTCCTCACCTCAAATTTACAAGATCTGAAACATTTTCCCCCCTTTTTTTACTTAATTTCAGCCAAAACTTAGTAAAATGTTATCTGTATATATCTCAGGATTTCCCAAAAAATGGAAAAAAAAATACAAATGACTGCCTTATATTTATATAACGTTTCTATTTTTACTTTATTTTTAGAATACTGGAAATAATATCAATAAAAGATATCTTAGAAAAACAAATAATACAATTCATCTCCAAAACTCAGCTAATGCATGAGGATGTTTTCACCTTGTGAATGTAATGCACAGAGGAACTGATTTTCAACGATTCATCATATTCTACTTCATAAAATTTTTTCAGATGTTTTATGTATCAAATATGCTACAGTTCAGAAGGAGCTCCGCAATGGAAATTGACACTGATTAGAAGGAATAGCCTTTCTTCACTTAACAGGCAATATTGTATTTATTGGAGCATATCCATGCAGTTCTATGCAGTCACAGAAGGTATTTTAAGGGCCAACAGTCTCCTTGTCTCCTTCACCATCAGACAATGTAACTTGAAATTTTTAAAATGATGCCTGTGAAATCAGACTAGAGGATTGGTCATGGGGTAAAAAAGGGGCAAATCCTGTCTCTTTCTTAAGGCAGGCAATGCATGTGCTCATATAGTACGGCCATTGTGTTTGCAAGCAGGAGTCCTGTTCCTTCAGAAGCAGCACAGTTGAAGCTGTTTGGGCCACAGGACATAGTGATAGCACAGACAATATACTCTGACTTACTTTTTTAAACTATGAACTCTGAAAATAAGGTGCCATTAGCCCTTGTGATTCTGCAGCAATGGCTCACGTTGTTAAAAATCACACTGCAGGGCACAAAGCAGTTGACCAGGACAGGCCACTGTGAGTTAAAACTACTTTCTTCTATTTCACTCCTTTACTGGAAACACGATGGAGTCACAGGTTTTAGAGATAGAAAAACCAGTTACACTAACCTAATCTGATCTTTAACTTTATGAAGGCCATAAAATTTAATCCAGCAATTTCTGTACTAATCGCAACAATTTCTGATTAAGATACAGTGTGTCTTCTAAGGAGACTTCCAGTACTGGCTATCAGAGAATACTCACATTTCTACAAACTCTTAAGGCAGCTTATACAATTCAATAGCAAAAGGCAAAACTCCTTAGTTCTATAGATTTTAGTTTTATTTCTACAGGACTCCTATTTAACTATCATAGGAATATACTTTTTTTCACTTACTAACTGATTGAGTGGTCTGCTATTGGTTCTAATAAAGACATGTCCCTGACAAAACAGTCAGCGTTCTTAAAGGTCAACCATAGAAATTTTAAATCTCTTCTGCTGCGTCGGTTTTTTACACTGAAAAACATCTTGAGAAAATAAAACAAACTGCGCGTCAAGACTGGACACAAACAAGAGTTTAAAACCCCACAAACTTAGCTTGGCTTCATGTCTGTAACCTTAAGCTTTTAAAGATGCTGATGGAAGCAAGTTAGAATATACCACCTGCAGAAATCTCACTGTTTTCTTTTTTAACAGTGACTGTCTGCAAAAGTGTTTTCTCAACCAACACTTTGTTTCATAGAAGCAATGAGAAAACATTATTGGAAATATTTATATTGTGTAACAATACAAACAGTGCAAGTCTGCCGTCCTGACTAAGGCAAAACTTGCAATGGGTTTCATGAGAGTTCCTCTGAACAAACCACTGCTTGACTGAGTCTGCAGCTTGAAAATAGCCCCTTGCAGATTAGAAAACCATAACAGCTAGTTCTCTATGCCTCTCTTAAGTACAATGCTGAGCTACTTAAGGGTTCATACAGCCTCGGCATTTTAAACATATGAAAAGAAAATAATCTTCAAGAGGTCTTTCCAGGGAAACTTCACAAATTTTCTATACCTTACATAGCAGCTCTAAAAAGGGCCCTTTAAATTATCTTTGTACGCAAAATCATATAAGCATGTACATATGCATGTATGTATACATCTACTGTATTAGGGATAAAAGTTCCTGTCGCGACTTCTCTGCAATATTTTATCTCTGGTCAGCAGGTTATTCTGTCTAACCACTATAGTCATAGGTGGAAAACAGAAATAATTTTTATTACATTGTAGCATAATGTGAACACTTTCTACTGTTGTACTGAAAACCCACTCTCACAATTTCATCTGTGTTTTAAAGTTCAGAGCCTATTTACATGGCCTCGTTGCTAGAAAGTTGAATAGTGAAGTCACAGCACAATAGCCACTTTTCACTAGCTCTGCTTTTTACAACTTGAGCTGCACTTTCATAGAATCACAGAATCATTGAATGGTTTAGGTTGGAATAGACCTTAAAGATCATCCATCTCCAATCCCCCTGCCATGGAACAACTTCCATCAGACCAGATTGCTCCAAGCCCCATCCAACCTGGCCTTGAATACTATCAGGGATGGGGAAGTCACAGCTTCTCTGGGGAACTTGTGCCAGTATCTCACCACAGGCACCGTGAAAAACTTCTAATCTAAATCTACCCTGTTTCAGTTTAAAGCCATTACCCCTTGTCCTATCCGTCCATGCCCTTGTAAAAAATCCCTCCCCAGGTGTCTTGTCAGCCCCTTTTAGATACTGGAGGGCTGCTCTGAGGTCTCCCCAGAGCCTTCTGTTCTCCACATAGAGCAACACTAACCCTCTCATAGAATAGGTGTTCCAGCCCTCTGATCTTCTTCATGGTTCTCCTATGGACTCACTCCAACAGGTCCAGATCCTTCTTATGTTGTGGGTTTTTTTCTGTTTGTTAGCATGTTACTCATTCTGCTACTTTTATAGATGGCCTTCCATGCTTGACCGAGTTTGAGAGATCAGGTGTCCCTAACTGAAAAAAATGCAGCATGTAGATTAAATCCAAGGATAAGGCTAGTAACTGGCTTTCTAGTAGTAGGGAAGAAAATAATCAGAGAGGTTTTTTTCAGTTTCTCTTTATTCCAGGGGGGAACTATGTATATTTTTGTTAGTAAACAGAAGATTATTCAGATCCCTTATGCCATTATCAGCATATTCTCTACCCTAGAATAATCTGCAAATTCCAAATTCTGGCTAGCTAAGTGAAAAGGTAGATATTTTAACTATCTTCCCAAGATTCTGAAGTTCACTAACTGTAAAATATTCAAGATAAGGGAGTATTATTTCATGAAAACAGACATAATAGTCATATAATAGTTAATATGGAGACTGGCAATTTCTACCGGGTGGACTAGGAGGCACTGTAGTCTACTGAAAATGTATGCCTCAGAACAGATGTGACAGCACATGGAAGATGCACACATGCAAATTTGCCAGCAAATTCTTTTACTGCAATATGAATGCTTTTTTGGTTATTACACATCTGTAGTGGATTCTACAGCTTCAGTACTGTTTATTATATATGTATAGTCTTGACTAATTGAACCTGTGCGACCTATTCAAAAACATACTGCAAAATGCCAGACTTTCTTTCACTTCCAGTTCTGCTTAAGTTTTCTTTGTGGCACTGCTCATCTGAATCATTGCCTGTTTCTTGCTTACAAAACATTCATATTCAAAGCACCATTAGCACAATAGCAATTAACAAAGAGCCTTTTATGCCAACATGCTACAACTTCATCTCGCACACCCTTTACAGGAAAAAGCTCTTTTTTCTCCTTTCCAGTATCAGTGAAGCACTCATGCCATGTGAAAAGAATGCTTCCTTTCAGTGCAGAGGGGACATGACTGTGCCTTATGTGAATCTACTGTATGTACAACTGAGGGGAGGACTAGGTGACCTAAAAAATCTTTCTCATCTCTAACCTCTATAGAAGTTCATGGTATCAGGAATTGCATATTAACAACCAGATGCAAGATTTCGTGTGTGAAAACAGCAGAGTGCTTCCACAGGATGTTTTTCTTATTTTGTCCCTGCTGTAAAGGATAGGAAAAACCCTTCTAGGTTTGTCACAAGTATAACTGGCAAAATACAGAAAGGACAGCAATTACACTTGAGTCATTCACAGCAGTCATTCCTAAAAATATTGCTGTCACGGAGCAGTAAGTGAGAAGGAGGGAAAACCTGCAGCAGCTACCTCACCCTAAAAATTGATGGATTTTGTTGCCAGTACTACATCAAGTTGCCATGCTGGCACTAAGACAAACGTCGAGGTTCCCCATGAGATAAGATGTTCTTTTCCATGGCTGTAGATGCCATGATCATATTAATTAGAAAAGAACAAGCGAAAGTGGAAAGGTTTTATATTTCCTCCCAATAATAATTTATAGGCAATTCCACAAGACAAAAAAGTAAGCAGCTCAGAGTTGGTCATAAAAACACAGAACATGAATCCATTTGCAACAATGGCATATAAGCAATATCAAGGCATTTTACAGTAACATAAAGATGTAGGATAGATATGAGGATCTAACTGCCTCAAAATCACGTTCAATATCAGACAGTCACAAATATTTCCAAATGTCTGAGCTACCCAGCCCTGTGACATATTAATAAACTTGGTCATTCAGTAACAGCTCTAACATTGTCCAGACTGTTTTACCCTTAGCTCCCACTAGCACAACACACACTGGTAAAAGAAGAAACAAAAAAGAAATGACCCCTCAAAGGCTCTTGTGTGCCTTTATTTCACAGTGAATAAGCAGGCACAGTACAGCCTGCTGCTAAGCTTTTCCTTACCAGTTGGTCAAAACATGGATTGACTCTTGGTTACAGCTCCTAATGTGCTGATCAACTGACCCAGAATAACAAAGGCTAAGGGTAAGCAACACAGAAATTACTATACTGGATATGAGGCCCGAATCAGGCTAGTCTTAACACCCTGCCTCTGCAAATAGCCGGAGGGATGTGTAAGAACACCACAACAGCCAGCCGCCTCTATTTCTGTACGTTCTAGCAAGAACTGTTCCAAGAAGAAATAACCCAATATGCTCAGATTTGTTTCTCCATTTCTGCTTTGCAAGCTGTTGATTGAGGGGTAAAGGGTGAAAACTGTACATCTCTGAGGAACAATTAACTTCTTTGTTGATCCCCTGAGGTGTACCGTAAGCCACAATACCATAAATTATCCCAAGGAGAATTTGTCATAAATTAATAAATCTAAATTGATAGCATTAAAAATGTTCATGCATTTGTATTTAAAAGTGCCTTTTTTTTTTTTAAAAAAAGGATTTTGCATTGCCAATTTGAGGAAAATAAAAGTATCATTTTTTTCCATAGTAATACAGAAAACACTGCATTTGCATCACACATTAACCACAAAAAAATTAAAGACACAAAAAACAAATACAATAAATCATATTTCCTTTTGTCTAAGATATAATTTAGCATCAGGTCTGTATAGATCATTAACTACTGTTTGCCATAAATGCCTTACAAAAATGTGTGAACTTTCAGCTGCATTATGGAAAAATACAACTGTATTTAATTTTTCCTTCTTCATCTTCCTCTAGACATTATATGAAAATCATCCACAGCGTATACCTTTCCTTACCGAAAATGCATACAAAAAATTGCTGTATGATAGAATCTGCAAGTTTTTCTATTCACAGACAGTACTGCCTGCCTGAGAAGAGGTATGTCATACCTACATCACATTATGCTCCCCCTAGCCTGATATGAAATCTTTCATAAATAAGCTCAACTTGCTAATACCCTATTCTGTTCCAGTCAGCTTCTTACACAGCACTCAGCTGTGCTGGACCCAAGTGCCTCTTGGTAGGGCGTGAGCAATGTGACTCTGATTTATCACCTCTCTCTGACTCCCCAGGGCAAAACCTATATGCATTTTTTTACGTTTTGCTTAAGATTTTGTTGTTTTCATAATGCACATATATCTTTTAGGGAAAGCAAGTCAATGAAGCAAATCCTGTAGTTAGAGTGGAAGGTATTGAGTCTTGTCCTTAGTTCTTTGGAAAACTTAATTCAGTCTATGTCAGGCCATTGACTGCTTTCCTAAGCACAGCTACACACCAAACGAATCTGCCAAATGCACTCCTGCCCATTCTTGTAAATAAATACATGTTTAATTATATTAACTTCAAGACACTTATCCAAATATCAATTCTCTCAAGCATAGCAGCTCTCAAAACAACTCTCAAATTTTGAAAGAAATCACATTCATCTCCTGAAATTCCTAAATGCATGCCATGTTTTAGGCATCTGAAAGCACTGTCTGCATACACTATTCTATTTGGATTCATTGCTTCAGGAGAAAGACTATGACTGCTCTCATCAGGCTCTCTCGCACCCACCCTTAATACTGGCCAATTTTACAGACAAACCCACATATATTATAATAAAATAAAGTGCTAACACTAGGAACATGAAAATAAAATATTTTAAAATGTTCTGGATCTTAACATTCAGCTTCACACTGGGTTACTTCAGTATCTTATACCACTTGGGGTGCTAGTGGTCTACCACAATATTTAGCAGAGAGGAACTACCTTAAGGAACTCACTCTATTTAATTTTTTCTGATTCAGGTAAAAAATCTCCAACTATAAAATGCAGAATTGTATCTGCTAAGCAGACTCTCTGGGAACACACTCATATGTTCTTTTACTTGTAATCTTATTATTTCATGTATTTTTTAATGCAGTTCATGCACAGATCATGACAAATATTCATGCATACATGTGTAGTATATTTATCCTGACAGACTCCTCTAGATACTCTGACTACACTCCCTATATCAGTCAGTTTCTTTAAGAAAGAACGTAAAATGTAAATATGGCTTTATATTTTCTGGTAAGGTGATGTAGGCACTGGAAGACAAGCCTGACTTCTTGTCTCACAATGAAGTATGTTGCCAAAGATAGGTATCAGTGGAAGACTTCAAGCATTTCAGGATTCATGCTTCAGTCAAAGATAGCAAAAGTAGTATGGTCTTAATTCAGACAGTCAATGAAATATATCATCTGTCATTATAAAAGTGACTCATTAAAACAGAAGTAACCTTGAAGAAGGATTTCGAAAGATTATTTTTAAGATAATGTAAACAGAAATGTCTGAATAAAATAGTGGACAAAAAGAAGCCCTGTTTAGGAAAACTCTGTTCACATTTTTACTGAGTCTGATTTAACATCAAAGCCTTAGCAGAAATACAAATGCTTGATGACTGTCCCATACTAAGAATCACTGAAGTATAATTCCAAACTTCCCACAACAGTTTTTAAGATTTCTGCTGATGGTTTCTTTTAGCAAGCTACTAGAGCAAGATGTGACTCTAATGGCTGTTATTACCAACATAAAGAGTATTTGTGCCTTTATTTCAACTGGTATAAATGAGAATAATTCCACTGAACAAAAGATATCCATTTACGTTGGTGCCAAATCCAGAACTGCTTGTATTTATTAAGAATTGAGAGTTTCCATTCACTAAGATTCTATATTTATATATGTGCATGAACCGATCATACAATTAAAAAGATTATAGTTAATATCAGGAACTAGATAATTAAAAATCTGTGTTACCTGAGAGGAAATGCAAGCCTGTAATTCATGTCTTAACTGCAGCAGTTGATCCTAATACAGCAAAAAAAGCTGAAACCAACTGCATGCAAAAGCGTGTAAGTAATCACATTATTAAAATGTGTGAACTTAAGTAGGTTAAAAAAAAAAGACAACAACGCCTATATATGGAAATATAAAAACAACAGAAGCTGAATAAAACAAAATATATAAGTGGAAAACACACAAGCCGTTAATCATTTCATGGATGACACTATAAGACCTGCAAGATCTACTGTAATTTTATATTCTGACCTCCCATACAGTGTTACTCCTTCCTTACTCCTTACTTCCCTGCATTCATCACTCTACCCACCACAGCTAGCAGTAGCTGTAGTAGAACCGGAGGACTGTTTTGGAAAACAAACAGAAAACCCCAAGTTAAAAGTTTTCAAACAACAACTTTAGTGACTTGTCCCAAAGGATAATGGCAATTGCTACTAGAGAAATCTTGTGCTTGTTCTGCATTTTTTAAAGGCAAAGTCACAACATTAGTTCTTTTAACTCTGTATTGCAGAGTTCAGGCTGGAAGAGACCTCAGGAGACTTCTAGTTCTCTTAACTCTCAATCAATGTCTTGATTAGCACAAACTGAGCTCCTGAAGCCTCATACAGTAAAGTGTGTTTCTTTCATCATCTCCAAGACCGTTTGTTCTCTGAACTCTTTCAAATTTTTCAGTATCGTTCTTGAATTGTGAACATTAGAACTGGGCATACTAGTCTATGAAAACCTACCTCATATCCAAGATGTTTAATGATAGGTTTTTCCATATTCACCCAAGGCTTTTTCAGGCTGTTGTAAGGTGTTCACCTTTATGAGCATTGTCTTCCAGATCTTTCATTTAAGCATATGCACTGGATCTGGCTGGACTGGAGCTAATTTTCCTCATAGTGTCTGGCATGGTGCTGTACATTAAATTTGTTACCAAGAAAATGTTGGCAATACACCAGTGTTATAGCTACTGATGAGCAGTGCTCGCACAGCATCAAGACTTCATCTTATTTTCACTCTGCCCCCAATCCCCCCCAGTGAGTATGCTGTGATCAAGAAATAGGAGGGGGCAGAGCAAGGACAGCTGATCCAAATGGACCAAAGGGATATCGCATGCCATATAATATCACCTCATCAAAAAAACCAAGGTCGGTTTTCCTAGGTAGACATGCTGGTTAGGCATTGGTCTGTTTGTGGGAGGTGGTGACTGCCTTCGCGTTGCTCCATCTCCCTCTACACTTAATAAACTGTCTTTATCTTGACCCACAAATTGTTTTTACTTTTGCTCTTCTCTCCCCTATCCTGTCACATGAGCCAGGGTGCAGCAAACAAACGGTAGGTGCTTAAGTTACTGACCAGGGTAACCCACCACAACATATTAAAAGATACAGCTCACATGGCTACACTGTACCTTCTGACAATGCCACCACAGCATTCATAGATAAATTTTCTTACCATCCCCAGTCTTGGCCTTTGAAATATTTTGGAGTGAATTGATCTGGGCAGTCTTTAGAGTAATCTTTGCTGCATACTTTCTGGATCATGCTTTGCTCAGAAGTGACTTCTTAGAGCTGCTGGAGTTCATGGAGGCACAATCCTCTAGTGCAATTCAGCACACAACAATCTTTCCACATCACTCTTCCATGTCTCATGGCTTCACATATGGTTTATATTTTCATAAGGCAGGATGTAGTAAAAATCTTACTTGTAAGAGCCCAAAGTTGCATGGCACATCCCATGAGACTGCACAGGGAAAGCACTACATGTGCAGCCACAATTAGAGCCACAGCTATAAGACTTGCCCACTAAGAATAGAGCAACCTCACACCTTCCAGTGCTTAGCTTCTACAAATGCTTAGCTTAGCTTCTATAAATGCTAATCTTTACTTGGGCTCTTGCCCTGATGTTGTAGGTTGAAAGCTGAAATGGGGGTTTCCCAGGCAACTCAAATATGTCTAGCAGCCACCCATGTCAGCAAGCACAAGGTCATCACAGTGTGTTTGCTCTTTCCAATATCATCATCTTCTTCCTTGGCAGCTACAGAAAACAGAGGCACATGGTGCCAGTTCAGCCTTGGGTCCTGGTGCCAGCAACCAGGAGCTAGATAGACCTACAATCAAACTTGACAGCCAGCAGCACTGACCAATGCCAATACAACACACAGTAGAAGAAAGCTAACAGAAATGGTCCTTATTTAGTCTGCATGTTAAATGCCCTGTGCACTCGCTGCTGGTGCTGCCTGCTCCTAGCCACCTAGATCTGCCAGCAGGCACTGGTAAACAACAGTACAAATCAGGTAGTAGATGAGAGTTCTGGAAAGGCTGTGTGACAAGGGGTAATGGCTTCAAACTGAAAGAGGGCAAATTTAATTAGATATTAGAAAAAGAAATCTTCACTATGAGGGTGGTGAGACACTGGAGCAGGCTGTCCAGAGAAGCTGTGGTTCCCCCATCCCAGGAAGCATTCAAGGTCACGTTGGATGGGGCTTTGAGCAACACGGTCTAGTGGAAAGTGTCCCTGCCCGTGGAAGGAGGCTGGTACCTTATAATCATTAAGGTCTCTTCTGAACCATTCTATAATTCTGTGAATCATGGGGTACCTGTTGCTCTTGAAAGCTCTCCTCCTTTGCAGTATACAGTGGCTGGGGTCATCTTAAGGTCTTGCAGTAGGAATGTAAATAGGTACTTTAGCATGCAGTGCCACAATAGGGGTCACATGAAGAAGTTATTTAGGACAGTAGGGTGAGTGAAGCCCTTACAAATACTGTAGCCACTGAGGCTTTTTTACCTCTTTTTAGTTTGTGAATCATCCACAAACACCATGAGTGATTTTAAATTTGCTTCCAAGTTAAGCATAAGGAACAATAGGCACTACAAATTAAAAGAGAGTTTTACATTAAAAATACAGCTGTTTAATAGGATCCTCTTCAAGTTTTGTGTCTATAGAGGAAGGATATGATATTAAAACTATCACCTTTATTACATAAAGATGTAATAGATTTTGAAACAAAACAAAAAAAAAAGGAGCAGTATACTAGGTGAAAAACAGCAATTTAAACTAGCCCAAAAGATCTGCAAATTGAGATCAACTCATCTTGATTTATATTTGATATATGGATTGAAGCAAATATGCTACCCTACACCTTTTCAGACTAACTTTCACATGTTTCTTTCTAGTGCAATACATGTTTAATAATTTAAAGAAGAGGGAAGAATTTCAGCAAAACTGATTGCAAGTTGAAGGAGGTGATCCTGCCCCTCTATTCTATTCTCATCAGACCCCATTTGGAGTACTGTGTGCAGTTCTGGTGTCCTCAGCATAAGGAGGACATGGAGCTGTTGGAGCAACTCCAGAGTAGGGCCATAAGGATGATCAGGGGACTGAAGCATCTCCTGTATGAAGACAGGCTGAGAAAGTTTGGGCTGTTCAGCCTGGAGAAGAGAAGGCTGTGTGGAGACCTCATAGCAGCCTTCCAGTATCTGAAGGGATATCTATAGGGATGCTGGGGAGGGACTCTTCAGCAGGGACTGTAGTAATAGGACAAGGGGTAATGGGTTCAAACTTAAACAGGGGAAGTTCAAGTTAGATCTAAGGAAGAAGTTCTTTACTGTGATGGTGGCGAGGCACTGAACAGGTTGCCCAGGGTAGTTGTGAATGCTCCATCCCTGACAGTGTTCAAGGCCAGGTTGAACAGAGCCTTTGGCAATATGGTCTAGGGTGAGGCATCCCTGCCCATGGCAGGGAGATTGGAACTAGATGATCTTAAAGTCTTTTCAACCATAACCATTCTATAATTCTATGATTATGAGAGCCCACTCAGAATATGACTGGCACAAGTGGTCTTTTAACATTTTAAAGATACAGTCATTGCCTCATCCGGAATTACCTTTTCACCTATTGGAATTAAGTATCTAAAGGGGTGTCAAACATTCCATTCCTAGATTCTCAGGAAAAAAAACCCAAATTCAACTTCCACTTCCATTAATTCTTTCAAACCATCCTTTGTTTTCTTTTGTAATTCTTAGACTTGCTACACACCATATGGATAGCTAGAGAAGAGAGTCTTCTACCTCAGTATTATAAAATTATAAGAAAGAAGTTATTTGCTACTATTGCTTCCAAAATAAACAACTCCAGTTGCTGTTGGAACAAAGTATCTTCATCTAATACAGGGTTATCTATTTCTATAATTGTAGACCTAAATAAAGAAAAAGTTTTTGAATGTAAAGGGCTGTTATAACCAAAATTATTACGTAAACTACAGGAAAGATATTGTGTTAATACAGTAGGTAAGATAGCATTTATGGTGAAAGTCTAATTTGTTAAGGAAAAAATAAGATTAAACCAAAGTAAAACCAAAGCAAAGCCTGCCTGATAATATTAAGTAACCAAATACCATTTTTCACATACCCACAAAGGAAACTAGTTTGTCATTCATTGATGTGATACATGCAAGCAATATAATTCAAAGCAACAAACACATAAAATGCCTTCCATCTCACTTAACATGTGCCTTTAAATGTAAGATATTATAGACAAAAATAATTTTGTTTTACATAGACTCAGACAAATCAGTCTGTGCAATTTTTCCTGAGCAGTCTCTGAAAATAAACCTTTGACAAAATCTCAGATTACCAAAAGGATTTGATTTTATTATTGTTCAATATCATTTTACTTTCAAATTAGGCAACGGAGTCCTTTTTAAAACCAGTGAAGTAATAATTTATCTCATCATCTGACATCAAAGCAAAGCTCTGGGGAAGTTTTTAAGAAGAGATACATAATCTTTTGCATAGCAGGCTCATACCAGTTTGGAAGACATAACACTAACAAGAAAACAAAAAGGCCAAAACGCAGGCTCCTGTGTAGAAGAATTTTATATATATATATACACACACATATACAGGGATGCTGGGGACGGACTCTTCATTAGGGACTGTAGCGGTAGGACAAGGGGTAATGGGTTAAAACCTAAACAGGGGAAGTTTAGATTGGATATAAGGAGGAAATTCTTTCCTGTTAGGGTAGTGAGGCACTGGAATAGGTTGTCCAGGGAGGTTGTGAATGCTTCATCCCTGGCAGTGCTCAAGGCTACGTTGGATGAGGCCTTGGGTGATATGGTTTAGAGCGAGGTGTCCCTGCCCCTGGCAGGGGGGTTGGAACTTGATGATCTTAAGGTCCTTTCCAACCCTAACTATTCTATGATTCTATGATTCTATATATAAAATATATGGTTTTATTTATTTTGTTTAAAAAGTGAATACAAAAACCCCAGAGCTTATAATTTAGAATACATAAAAATATTACTGACCCACTGTATCAGTGACAGACTGGGATATTGATGAAATATTGACGGCTATTTAGATAAAACCAGGAATGTGCTTCTATGTTTGAGGAAGCCAAGCTGATATCAGGATTCTTCCCTCACTGACTGTTCAAGACTATTTACCAGTTGTGAATTTTGCTGGTAGTTCAGCAGTTTTACTCCATTCACAGCTCCTTTCAGAGGATTGAACAGCAAAGTAATATTCTAGAATGCATTTTACCATTGATCTTTAATGTACTAGGACTTCATATCCACATAGCCTCAGTTACCTCCACTCAAATCAATGATTTAACTTTTCATCAATTTAGAAAGTAAATCAGAGCAAGAAGTGCTATTTGGCTTGGGTAATAGTGTTGTTCAGTCACAGTGTGGCTCCAGGATTTCATGACCTGCACAGCTTCCATTTGGTTTTAACTTGAAGGGAGCTTTGATCCAAAAAAGCTCCAAATGTGCTGTGTTCCATCTACTTGAAATGATACCACTGCTAGTATCAACAGAGAGGCTTAGCCCAAATTCCTTCTAGTTTAAAGAAATCTGAGTGTCACTATATTGCTTTTTATGGCAACTTTCTGCTCCACGGGACCCAAATCAACCTAGACCCTTGAAGTAGAATTACTTTTTGTCTCCATTGTCTTCCTGAATTGAGCACAACAAATGATACTTGGCTTTCATTCCCTTAAGGTATGTTTTACTAGAATAATAAACCCCCCCAGAACAAAATAACTCCTAAAATACAAAAATGTCTAAACTGCTGGGTGAAACTTGAGATGCTTATAAATCAATCTAACCCTGATCATTGTTCTTAGACTGAAATGACCTTTCGTCCAGCTCTCCTTTTCAGTGCAGTATAGCTTCAGTGATTTTTTTACCCTGACAGGTGGGAGTAATGGGCTAACAGGAACCACATGGAGCTCAGCAAAGGGAAGTGCAAAGTCCTGCAGCTGGGGAGGAACAACCCCATCATGCTGGGGGCCACCCAGCTGAAGAGCAGCTTGGCAGAAAAGGATCTGGAGGTCCTGGCAGGCAACAATCTGTCCTTGCAGACAAGAGGTTTAACAGTATCCTGAGCTGCCTTTGGAGAACAGTTGCCAGCAGGTTGAGGGACATGATCCTTTCCCTCTGCTCAGTACTGGTGAGGCCACACATGGTGTACAGTGTCCAGTTCTGGGCTCCCCAGTACAAGACATGGGCATAGTGGACAGAATCCAACAAAAAGAACTAAGATGATTTATGGACTGGAGCATATCTCATATGAAGAAAGCTGAGAAAGGCTGTACTGTCCAGCTTGCAGAAGAGAAGGCTCAGGGTGACCTCCTCTATGTGTATATATATACCTGAAGGAAGAGTGTAAAGAGGATGGAGCCAGACTCTTTTCAGTTGTGTCCAGTGACAGGACCAAAAGCAACGGGCACAAAGTGAAACACAGGAGGTTCCCTCTGAACATCAGGAAACACCTTCTCAGTGTAAGGGTAGCTGAGAACTGACACAGGTAGCCCAGGGAAGTTATGGAGATATCTTCGGAGGCATTCAAAAGCCCTCTGGACAGCTTGTTCTAGGTGGTTCTGCTTTAGCAGGTGGCTGGACCAGATGAGTTTGCATGCAGTTCATATATTAGCACTAAGTGACATGGCATACAGTCCTCCTCACTTGACGGGTCACAGGACTCCTGGGCAGGCGGATGCTGTATTTCTGTAGGGTAGTCATAATTTTATTTTCTGCTTTCTAAACTCATGTAAATTACACCATGGATTCCATGGACAACTCTTTTTTACCTACTGGAGAACTTGCTAAATTGTTTGTTTAGCTCATTATGTACATAGCGCACATCTATTATCTGTTAATTTACAATCATATTTTATTCCATTTTCACTTCCAATGCCCTTTTCTACCTAGCAGGCTTGAAAAGGATCTCTTATACCAGTGATGCATTAACCAAGGAGTGGAAACAGCAGATCCTTTTCTCTCCATGTTTACACATCAGTAATACAGATAAAATCATATCATTACTTCTCTGAAATTATTTTATTACATAGCAATAGCATAATTATCATCACTTCATAGCAATAGTGTGAATTCCACTACTCCTGCTACAATAAACCAACAAGCACAGTATTTCGGTGCTGTATGAGCCAAAGGAAGCCTCACTTCCAGCAGTGGGAGATACAGATTTAGTATTTAGTCTTCTGCTCCAGAGGGAAATGTCAACTTTTCTGCCTTAATTCTCTTTGGCATGAAACATTCCCTGGAAATACACCTGGTTCAACAGAGAATGCTACAATTAAATACTGAATTCTGCTCTATAATAAGCAGTTCAATTTAAATACCAAATGTCTCTTCATATTTTTGTATATTTTTAAATTATAATAATACATGCAATTACTAGTATGTAGTACTTTTCAGCTTCAGAATTCCATAGCCAAAATTAGATCATAATAAAATATTTCCCTGGAACTTTTTTAATTTCAATAAAAGGTTCTCTTTCACTCCTTTTGAATGTGAATGTTCATTTTAAAGGCAACCAATTTAAACACTATAGCACTGTGACAGTGCATTAGAATAAAACATAAAACTGACAGAATTAATTAATGAACAGTAATTACTGTAATTTACAATAATTCTGTCTGACAGCATCTAATTACCAACAGAGCATCCCTATGACTATAAAGGTAAGCATTTTATTGCTTCTCATTTTTTAATGGGGAAATTGAGGCAGAAATGTTAATTAAGCCCAGAATAATGAAAAATTAGATGTCCAGAATTTAGCCTGTTATGTATCTGTGCTTAGATATGAAGTTTCTCTCTTTTTATGGGAATGGCTCATTACTCTCTAGATCTACCTTTTGTTTCAGCATATTTTCAAAGAGCTAACAGTCTGACTGGCAGAAGCAGGTAAATTTTGCAGATTATTTTGATTGGGTTTTAATTTCTCATAAGGGGACAAATTCTAAATATATCAGTGGAGCTTTTAGATTTTAGTTAGCTGAGTGAGACTAATTATCAGTAATTCAAGTATAACAGCTTTCAGGCTGGTTTTAGAGATTATGCTTCCTTCAAAAAAAAAAAAAAAAAGAAAAAGAAAAAAGAAAAAAATCAAGGGTGCTTGTTGGATACTGTTTCCTAGAAAAGTTATCACAAGAAACAAGGTTGAGTATTTGCAGCATATGAAACTACATGTACCATTATTATGGTGTAGCATAACATTATGTATATGTACTCCCTTTCTTCCCCAAGATACATAGAAGATGCTTTAGTTCAGTAAAAGCAGTTTGAACAGACACAAAGCCAATTACCTTAGCTAATACAGTCCCAAACTAAATCTATCTCATGCCATATATTGCTTACAACTCCTACCTTAAACCTCATATTTTGCATTGTAATCATATATCAACAAGTAAAACTACCTAGAAATAATGCAGGATACTCAAGTGCATACAGAGAATGGTATTCAGAAGACCCTTCCTGATCACATTCACCCAGACACGGATGTTTCCATCACATTCAGGAACAAAATATACAAGCAAGTGCCGGTGAGAAATAAGATGAGGTAACTTCTGATCATGTGCTCTTTGTCTATCCATTTATTATAACTGGGGGAAAAAAACCCACAAGAGGATCAGGGTGATGTATTACATACATAATCACCTAAATCTTATTCTGCTACTTTCCTTTAGATTATTAGTTTATCCACATTTTATCCTTTCCTCTCCCAGCTTCATCTTTCTGTCCCAGAAATGTTTCCCACTACAGTTTCCATATAATACCACGGTATACTATACTTCTAACAATACTACCTTTACAAGTACTGAATCTCTTACTGACAATATGAAATAAATTACATCAATAGAAGGATGAACTGGTATATGCCCGTAGCATTCTGTATATGTGTTGAATACATGACAAAATATGCTTCTCATAAATACATTCATTGGGCAAAGACATGCCAGGGATAGAAGGAATTGTAAAGTTTGTATTTCTCTACCCTGCTACTTCTACCGTCCATGACAATACAGATTTCTGCATCACAGGCCAAGTCTGCAACTGTGCTCCTCCTTCAGTTATCTATTTAAATAACAGCTGTGCATTTCTCTGCTTCTTAAGATTACCAGAACGCAATAACAAGAAAATAAATGCATTAAACAAACATGTTTAATAGTATAGACATAAATACTTCTGAACTGGAAAATTCAAGCCTTTCCAAGCAACACCATATTTCACTGTGCTATGCAAACTGAACCTATCCCCTCGGAGTTTATTGTTTCTTGGTTCCTGTTAACATATGAATTTGCTTACTTTAACTAACAGCTGGAAAAGATGAATCATCTAGAACACGACTTGTGAGACTGCACATATCATTGCACAGTCCCAAATTTTGCCATAAATGGCATAATATGCCAGTATTTTTCTGAAGCACATGGAAAATTTGCACAAATTGCTAAAACATTCAAAATGACAAATATTTCCTCTAACTTTGCTGAACAGTAGAGCCTATGAAGTCACCTTTGCTATTTTATTTTCCTTTTCCACAGAAAGGGCTAGGAAACCAATACAGAAAGCTCACTTTCTATTTTCCAGGACATGGGTAGTGCAAAAATGTACAGCATCACCCCTGATATCTCTCTGATAAATAAGAGAGAAAACGACAGCATAAACAAGACAGGTAGCAGTTTCAGTGGTCTCAACAGTCTCTGGGTTTGGGTATAAAAGACGTGTTACATATATATGCTGATAGTCAAACATTCCTGTCCATTTAGGGAACTACTGAAATTCTTACAGTTCATACTGTTTGTGCTGTGATGCTGTATCTGAACACGTAAACAAAACGACGATGCAAAATGGCATCAGGATTTGACGTGAATCATCTGTTCCCCTGCATGTACTTTTAGTGCAACCTCTTTCTGAGCCAAGTGCAAATTCTGCAGGATCTTCTTTTCATTTGAAAAAGAAAAAAAAACAACCCAACATTCTGGGCCTCTTTTGTAGCAACGTGAACCGAGTGCAAATGGAAAATAGCTGGGACTCTGTAATCCTCACAACAGCCAATTCTAGTGCTTTTGCCACTATTCCTAGCTTCACTAAGCTGCAGAAGAATAAAACCTGACTTGAATTTTATCACTTTTACTTGCAGATACTGCCAACATCGTGGACAATACAGTCACCTGAGAAAAGTGCGAAAAAGGCACCTAAAAACCGTGACTTGGATGCTTACATGCACAGGTATGGTAACTTTTTGTGAAATAGAGACTTGGTTGTCTGCATCTTAACAACTTAATTGTGCAAGTTTGATAGGGAACCCCATTAGCCCCTGCATAAATAAGCCTGCAATAAATGGAGGCACCTCTGGAAAATCTAACAGCTGCTGCAAATTACAGTGTTTCTCTTGTATTACAAGATGATTCCCCATTTTATCTATGCAGAAGAAGGTAACTCCATTTCATGGGGGAATTTAATATTCCAAAATCTAATTTCAATCTGATTAAGAATAACAACAAAATTCAAATACTGAAATGCTCAATTAAAAGGGACACATTTATTGGATATGAAAGCCCTGGAGCATAGAAGTTCCTGGTTACAAGGTCAGCTCCTGAAAGGCTGCAGCCTCAGCCCAGATTTCCTGCAACTAAGAAGCTACGTTGGCAAATTTCCACTATAATTTGTTCTTGGTATTTTAGCCAAACTGGACCACTTCAATGAAACATTTCCATTTAAGTATGCTGATTTTTTTTTTTCTTTCTGACTTTTTCTCTACATTCCTGAGCTCTTCTGTTTCACTGAACTATGGTTTCATCACTCAGGAATTACTCCACTGCTTAAGAACAAAGCAGGCTGCCTGGAATGCTGTATTATACTTAAAGCAAACTTGATAGTGAGAAGCAGTATATTCTATTAGCCCTACTATACTACCCTCTGATAAGCTAGCAGACTCAAAACCTCTTCTTAGGGACAATATAGAATCACAAAAAAATCACTAATTTGAATTCATTTACAGTAGAGCTTCACTGTACCAATCTGGTAAGAGGCAGCAGCTTTGGAATGCAGTTCATGCATGAACTATGGCAGCTGAAAAAGAGCTGCAGTGAAAATAAAAATCAAGATTTTCTTTTTCTCACCATCACAAGGATTGATTTCAAATCAAGACCACCTGTGAAATCAAGAACTTGAAAGCCAAGTAGCAAACTACCATGAATTCTAAGGCCTTTTGAAGCCAGCACCTTTAGTTTTACCAGCTTTTATAGGTTTCATAAAATAATATGGCAAAAAGACTCAAAGAATTTTTAGAAAACATATTCCACAGTGATACAAAAGAGCTGCATAATAAAATACAACACACTCAATGCTCAGAAATAACAGACATTTCTTCCTGCTAAGGGTAGACAGGACATGGGTCAGGCCATAGATATCATCTGGTAGCTGTCAATTTAAGCTAAAAACATAAGGAAAAAGGGGAAAAATATCTTGGCTTACAAGGAACTTGCTAAAGCACAGTGCTTCAAAACCTACATCTCAGATGTCATTTCACTGGCTTTTTTATCCCCTGTAATCCATCAGTGTAATATAGCACATCAAAGCTAGACCCTAATCTTTCAAATTAATATTTTAAAAAGATCGTCAATGTTTTGGTTTAGCTCCTTGGAAACGCTTTTAATTTTAACAAATGGAAGGCAGACCTCAAGATGCATGTTTATAATTTTATTGGTGCACTGCTGACATTGCTTTTTTAGCTTAAAACCAAAATACTACTACTGCAGTTAGGAGTTGATTTCCCTTATCGCTTACAGGCTATCAGTAAACCTCAAGATAATATTTCTCTGGATTAAAAACTGTCACCAGTGAAGTCCTAATAGCAGCACTCATAAGAAATTAATTTACTAAGTTTTTATTCAGTTTGGAGCATTCTCATAGGTTATACATGGTGGGATGGCTCCTATGATTGGAGTGTTGGAACGGAAGGTTACAGACTCTTTAGAAAAGACAGGCCTGGCAGGTGCGGAGGGGGAGTTGCCCTTTATGTTAGGGATAGGTTGGAGAGTATGGAACTCTGTCTGGGGACAGGTGAGCAGTTTGTGGGTCAGGGTTAATGGGAAAACAGTGATGGGAGACATTACTGTGGGGATCTGTTATAGACTGCCTGATCAAGAGGAATCTGTGGATGAAGCACTCTATAGGCAGATAGGAAAAGCCTCATGCTCACAGGCCCTCGTTCTCATGGGTGACTTCAACCACCGTGACATCTGTAGAATGACGGTACGGCCCGGCACAAGCAATCCAGGAGGTTCCTCAAATGTGTGGAAGACAACTTCCCTCTGCAAGTAATAGAGGAACCGACAAGGAGAGGTGCCATGCTTGACCTCGTGCTCACCAGCAGGGAAGGGCTCGTTGGAAATGTGGCATTCCAGGGCAGCCTTGGATGCAGCGATCACGAGATGGCTGAATCTGAGATCCTCAGGACAGTGAGAAGAGCATGCAGCAAGCTCACTGCCCTAGACTTCAAGAGAGCAGACTTTGGCCTCTTCAGGAACCTGCTTAGTAAGGTTCCATGGGATATAGCCCTAGAGGGCAGGGGGGCTCAAGACTCTTGGTTGGTCTTTAAGGATCACCTGCTACAAGTTCAGGAGTGTTGCATCCCAACTAGAAGGAAGTGCAGCAGGAGGGCCGGGAGACCTCCTTGGATGGATAAAGAGCTGCTGAGGAAAATTCAAATGAAAAAAGAGTCTTATAGAAAGTACAAGCAAAGACAGGCGGCCTGGGAAGAATACAGGGATGTTGTTGGGAAGCTAGGGATCAGGTTAGAAAAGCTAAGGCCCAGTTAGAATTAAACTTGGCTAGGGATGTTAAGGATAACAGGAAGGGATTCTACAGGTGCATAGGAAATAAAAAACAAACTAGGGAGAATGTAGACCCCCTCAAGAAGCTATCGGGAGAACTGGCTACACAGGATGACTTCTTTACCTCGGTCTTCACTGGCAAATTCATTCTGAATGACTTCTTTACCTCGGTCTTCACTGGAAAATGCTCTGACCGCACCACCCAAGTCTTGGAAGGCAGATGCAGGGACTGTGAGAATGAAGACCTTAGGCCCACTGTAGGAGAGGAACTGGTTCGAGACCACCTTAAGAACCTGAACGCGCACAAGTCTGTGGGACCTCATGAAATTCATCCGAAGGTCCTGAAGGAGCTGGCAAATGAAGTTGCTAAGCTGCTGGCCATCATATTTGAAAAATCGTGGCAGTCAGGTGAAGTTCCTGACGACTGGAAAAAGGGAAATATAACCCCCATTTTCAAGAAGGGGAACATGGATGACCCAGGCAATTACAGACCAGTTAGTCTCACCTCTGTGCCTGGCAAAATCTTGGAGCAGATTATCCTGGAAGCCATGCTAAGGCACATGAAAAACAACAAGGTGCTTGGTGGCACCCAGCATGGCTTCACCAAGGGGAAATCCTGCCTGACCAATTTGGTGGCCTTCTATAATGGGGTTACAGAACTGATGGACAGCGATAAAGCAGTTGATGTCATCTACCTGAATTTGTGTAAAGCTTTGGACACTGTCCCACTCGACATTCTTTTCTCTAAATTGGAGAGACATCAATTTGATAGATGGACCACTCGGTGGACAAAGAACTGTCTAGATGGCTGCACACAAAGTGTTGTGGTCAGTGGCTCAGTGTCCAGCTGGAGACCAATAACAAGTGGTGTCCCTCAGGGATCGGTGTTGGGACCGGTCTTGTTTAACATCTTCGTCGCTGACATGGACAATGGGATTGAGTGCGCCCTCAGCAAGTTTGCTGATGACACCAAGCTGTGTGGTTCAGTTGATAACACTGGAGGGAAGGAATGCCATCCAGAGGGACTTTGACACCCTTGTGATATGGGCTGATGCCAACCTGATGAAGTTTAACCATGCTAAGTGCAAAGTCCTACACCTGGGTCGAGGCAATCCCAGGCAGAGCTACAGGCTGTGCAGAGAAGAGATTCAGAGCAGCCCTGTGGAGAAGCACTTGGGGGTGTTGGTCATTCAGAAAATGAACATGAGCTGTCTTTCGTGTCCGCTTGCAGCCCAGAAAGCCAAACGTATCCTGGGTTGCATCAAAAGGAGCGTGACCAGCAGGTCAAAGGAGGTGATCCTGCCCCTTTATTCTGCTCTTGTGAGACCTCACTTGGAGTATTGTGTGCAGTTCTGGTGTCCTCAACATAAAAAGGACATGGATCTGTTGGAACAAGTCCAGAGGAGGGCCACGAGAATGATCAGGGGACTGGAGCACCTCCCATATGAAAATCAGCTGAGAAAGTTGGGGCTGTTCAGCCTGGAGAACAGAAGGCTGAGTGGAGACCTCATACCAGCATTCCAGTATCTGAAGGGGGCCTATAAGGATGCTGGGGAGGGACTCTTCATTAGGGACTGTAGTGATAGGACAAGGGGTAATGGGTTAAAACTTAAACAGGGGAAGTTTAGACTGGATATAAGGAGGAAATTCTTTCCTGTTACGGTGGTGAGGCACTGGAATAGGTTACCCAGGGAGGTTGTGAATGCTTCATCCCTGGCAGTGTTCAAGGCCAGGTTGGACGAGTCCTTGGGTGACATGGTTTAGAGCGAGGTGTCCCTGCCCATGGCAGGGGGGGTTGGAACTTGATGATCTTAAGGTCCTTTCCAACCCTAACTATTCTCTGATTCTACGATTCTAAGTTATAACTTATAGGTTAGAAACACAACGTACAGTACAACAGCGTTCATGAAACAGGCCACAGGAATTTTGTCATTTTCAGATTTCTGGCTGCTACAAAGAATTACTTAAAATAAGGAGAAAACATGTATTTGTTAGAAAACAGTGAATGCAAAGCATTACAAATTCCTGATTCTGTTTTTGTGGAAAGATTTGTATCTAGGGCAATTTTGCCAAAACTGAAAGTTTAAATTCCACTGATAAAGGAGAGGTAGTTCAAGTCAGCTAAGGCAGGGTCTTTTGGAGCACACCGATGTTGTATCTATTTAAAAAAAGCCAGTAAGAGTTTGCAGGCTAAGACAGTCGGTGCCAGGATCCCAGTGTTAATCACGTTAGATTCTCCTGGAAGGCATGCTAAGGCACATGAAAAACAAGAAGGTGGTTGGTGACAGCCAGCATGGCTTCACCAAGGGGAAATCCTGCCTGACCAATTTGGTGGCCTTCTATGATGGGGCTACAGAACTGATGAACAGTGCTAAAGCAGTTGATGTCATCTACCTGGAATTGTGTAAAGTGTTGGACACTGTCCCACACAACATCCTTGTTTCTAAATTGGAGAGACATCAATTTGATGAATGGACCACTCGGTGGATAAGGAACTGGCTGGATGGTCACACACAAAGAGTTGTGGTCAATGGCTCAATGTCCGGCTGGAGACCAGTTATGAGTGGTGTCCCTCAGGAATCGGTGTTGCGACCGGTCTTGTTTAACATCTTCATCGCTGACATGGACAATGGGATTGAGTGCGCCCTCAGCAAGTTTGCTGATGACACCAAGCTGTGTGGTTCGGTTGATACGTTGGAAGGAAGGAATGCCATCCAGAGGGACCTTGACACGCTTGTGAGGTGGGCTGATGCCAACCTCATGAAGTTTAACCATGCCAAGTGCAAGGTCCTACACCTGGGTTGGAGCAATCCCAGGCACAGCTACAGGCTGGGCAGAGAAGAGATTCAGAGCAGCCCTGCGGAGAAGGACTTGGGGGTGCTGGTTGATGAGAAGATGAACATGAGCCAGCAGTGTGCACTTGCAGCCCAGAAAGCCAAACGTATCCTGGGCTGCATCAAAAGGAGCGTGACCAGCAGGTCGAAGGAGGTGATCCTGCCCCTTTATTCTGCTCTCGTGAGACCTCACTTGGAGTATTGTGTACAGTTCTGGTGTTCTCAACATAAAAAGGACATGGAACTGTTGGAACAAGTCCAGAGGAGGGCCACGAGAATGATCAGGGGACTGGAGCTCCTCCCCTATGAAGACAGGCTGAGAAAATTGGGGCTGTTCAGCCTGGAGAAGAGAAGGCTGCATGGAGACCTCATAGCAGCCTTCCAGAATCTGAAGGGGGCATATAGGGATGCTGGGCATGGACTCTTCACTGGGGACTGTAGTGGTAGGACAAGGGGTGATGGGTTAAAACCTAAACAGGGGAAGTTTAGATTGGATATAAGGAGGAAATTCTTTCCTGTTAGGGTAGTGAGGCACTGGAATGGGTTGTCCAGGGAGGTTGTGAATGCTTCATCCCTGGCAGTGTTTAAGGCTAGGTTGGACGAGGCCTTGGGTAATACAGCTTACAGTGAGGTGTCCCTGCCCATGGCAGGGGGGGTTGGAACTTGATGCTCTTAAGGTCCTTTCCAACCCTAACTATTCTATGATTCTATGTATGGGTTTTAGCGGTTTACTCCAGTGTGGATCTATCTTGCCTCGAAACACTGAACATCCACTCATAACTGGACAATACTAGATTCATCCATGGAACACATCTTCCAGCTGAGCTAATTCCAAATGGAGTTTAGCTTGTAAGCTCCCAGACTGGCCTGCAATGTATAGTTAATTGTGATAAATGGGGATGAATGGCAGATTTGCAATGAGAATGTTTTAGTCCAGTATGTATCTCATCTGTGCTTGTTTGGGATGCAAATATCAAAAGCGTATCTTGATCCTATGACTCTTGCTTGTATGCAGTGATAGGAGGAATGATCCATGGGAGATGTAAGGTTCTTAGTTCTACTCAGTCTTTAAAGATGCCTTTCTATTCTAAAGGGTGAGAGTTACAGACCTAACCTATGTCTGCCTGCTCCCTTTCTGGCATTTATGATGCACACGAGCTGAGATTCATAGGGTACAAATAGCAAAAGTTTTTACTAGACCACAGTGCCCTAGAAACAAGTGAATAGTCCTTTTCTGCTTCCTTCAATTAAAGACATATAATGCTGAAGAAGGCTCCAACTTTGGTCCTCTTCTTACACTAGTGCTCCAAGTACTTTTAAGTGAAATGTGAGTGCGCACTGCCTCATTTTGTAAAAGATCTGATCCTGGTATTTTGGGCCTTCATTCAGTGAAAAGATTAGAGAGAGGACTGAAATTATTGGCATTGCTTTCTTGTACTGAACAGTATCCAACTAAGCAAGACAGGCTCATGTCTGAAGACTTTTAATGTCTTTCCCTCTACCAGCTTTAAAGAGGATATACAGCATTTATTTTACAGGAACTGGATACAGAGGCTTGATTACATACCCTAGATCCCACCTCTGATGGTTACTAATTTAAATATAGCATGCTTTCCTAGACTTATACCAGAAAGAATTGCCTGGTGCTATCCTTTTTATTAAATAGATGTTCTTCCTTTGGCAAAAATAAAAAATACTTTTGTGGAAGGTTCCAATAAAACAAGACAGGTGTGTGATTGAGAAAAGGTATGGTCTTAGTAAGTATTGACTTTAATATTTTATAAATTCAGTCTTCACTTAGTTGAGTTCTTCAGGATATAATTTTCCTTGTATAATAACCCGACTTTATTCTTGATTTGTATCATAATGTAGTTTTAGAGCTATGCATATTTTGAAGAGACTGGATACTGTTCCACAAGGTGTACCCTTTTTTGTTCAGAGAAAGATTCCTGAGAAACACACATTGACTGAGAATCACCAGCTCTTATTGTGTGGCTGGTGAATGTTGTAACTCTAAATCACCAATCATGATTTATTTCTATTCTACTGCTGGCTCATTAGTTGCATCCATACCTTTCCCTACCAGAAGTCCCTTAAAATGTTTTCTAATTTGTTGATACAGTTTCACCACTAACTGTGAGGGAAAAGGGAAAGATTTTCCTATCTGCAATTGAGTGCTACATCAGCTTGTCTTAGCAAATGGCCAAAAATAAATCAATCATAGTTTGCACTACCTAAAGAGACAAATCATTCTAATCAAAGTGGCGATTTACCAGACTATAAGCTAGTGAGTTGTTTCTGTTTTTTGTTTTTTTTTTTTCATTAGACTAACTAAAAAGGATTTTGTTCTTTTAATCTTCATTCTATGTGATAGAATCCTATGTGGCACTAGAATAAGTAACAATGTACTGTTTACCTCATTTAACAAAACTAGAATACTGCTCGTTGCTCTTATAAACCTTCTAATCAAGGGAATAAGTCAGGGTAAAAAAGAATCCCAAATCTATCAAGTTCTTTCTTTTGAAATAGCAGAAGAAAGAATAGGTAGGACTGCTCCAAAGAAGTGACATTTAGTGATGTGCCACAGCAGTTCTAAGCAATCCCCCCAAAACAGTCATCTTTTTTCTATCAACACTCAAAATAAATAGGAAGCAGAATTTTTTTGCAAAGCAAAATATTCTGAATAATTTTCCTTCATCAAAGTTACAATGTTTCAATGTTTATCTTAGCACTGAAGTCAAGTTAAAGCAGAGAGAACTTTTCAGCACAAGTTTAAATGACAGTAAGGTCATTGTGAAGGAGAGGATGCTTTCCTATTGGAAATGAGTTTATGTATATGCTGGGTATTGCACTGACTTACATTGTCTGATTAGGATTTGATTATGCTTGATTACACTACTCAGAATTTCCTTACCAGCAATTGCTATTTTTTTTTCAATTTTGCAATGTGTTTATTTGCATCTTGATTCTATCTGCAACAGTTTAAAGAATAACTCAGATTATATCATATCAAAGGTAAACAAATGATACAGCCTCAATAGTTTTTCAAAGATAATTTAATTGCAAATTGGTAGAATGCTTCTGCACACAGCTAAAGTCACTGGGTATTTTATAATCTTTTGTGAAAATCAGGTGCAGTTTTATCTGCAAATACAGTTATTCCAGTGTGGATGATGCATAAATCTACAAAGACATTTACTAATCACCTTTAGACTTTTGTGATGGCTATTTATGACAAAAGTTCATAATTGCCAAATTTTTAATTAAATGATAGTAAGATCATAACAGGACGCCAGTCTTACTATTGATGCTACAAGCATCCATCACAAACACACTTTAACTCTTGCTTCCTAGCTTTTAAGAACATTTTCAAAGCAACCAGCAAAAGTAGCCTTTTCTTTTTTGTCTGTTTTTGATAGAGTCCCTTTGAAGACAATGCCAAAATGCCTGTTTACTTAAATGGGTAAAGGATTTTACTCAGAAAGTAAATAAACAACTCCACACTGCCTTAGAATTTCACATTTAAAATGAGAATAAATGCTCTCTAATCCCAATTATCAATATGGAAGTATCCTATAGTTACTGGATACTACAAACTCCAAGCTATTGCCTGTCACCTCATTTGGACAATGTACCCTAAAAAATTATGGGAAAAAAAAAACAATTCAAACCTCTGGAGATGCAAACATTACAGGAAAGAAGTTTAATGTAACCAATAATGTGAAAACTTAATGGGCCACATTCCCTAGAAATACCACTCTAGGGCAGTTTCTACAGAATTGCCTTTGTCCATTTCTTTGTGTTTCACAACTTCTGTAGAAACACGATAAAAATGATAATGAAGTGAAAAAAAAAAAAAAGTATCCCTAGTATTGGGCAGACAACAATAACAAGGAGATCTGAAACTGTGTTTACATACAAGTAATAAACATTTTCACTCTATCTTCCATCCTACAGAATCTTATATTTATATATCCTGATAGTTTTACTAATGTCAAAGAGACCACAAATGTTCTTAAAACCAGAGACTTGAGCTTTGCCTATACCATAAGACATTTTTGCTTATAAATATATTCGTTTATTTATATCAATCAATCTTTTAAACAGTGGTGCTATTATAGAATGCTTTTACCCAGATAGCATATACACTGTATATGTATTGGAGGTCTGTACAAGGTAGAGGCTCTTCTGACTGGCATAAATTATATCAGTAAAAACCTGACATGTACATACAAATTTGTCTGCAGCACCAGCTGAAAAACAGAAAGTGTATCTCTAACTCAGTTATGCTGGAAAACACCACAAGTATATTTGGACTTACTTCTACTTGTTAAGCACTACATAAATGTTTACAAATAAGAATGTGTGCTCCCAGAGTGGTTTGGTTTTGTTTGTTTTGTGGGTTTTCTTAGGAAAAAAAAAAAAAAAAGAGAAAATATATTTTAATTTTGAATGGAAATTGAAAACCAGTGACTCAGCCGACTAATTCTGGCATCTCACTGAGTGTAACTATAATACTGAAGAAAGTACTAATAGTTCAAGAATAGACAACTGAGGAAGTAAAGAGCTAGCAGCAGGAGTTGTCTGCAGCAGAGGCAGCATTGGTTCAGTGATAATCCAGACTTCCCATCCCCATAATATATCCTAAGCCCTTTACCTGATTATAGACTTCAGAAAGATAAGAAAAATTAGGAGTTCTCCAAACAGCAAGGTAGATTTCCTCTGTAAGTGACTGGTAACTCCACCCAGTTCTGAAGTGACATATGCATGTATATACATTACCTCCATATCTTTCCTTTAAAAGGCTAAACAAACCTCAGTTTATGATAGCCTCCTCCCCAGGCTTTCCCCCTTCAATGAATTCTGTCGGCGAATGAGAAACCATTCTGCCTGAACAACTAATTTCCTCTCCTTTCTGAAGAGCCCTGGTTGTGTTCTGTTGATTGTGGTGTTAATAAACAGATTGTCAAAGTGGTCCAGAAAAAAAAGGAAATTTAAATACCTCAAATTGCGATGACTCAAAGTAAGAGCCCTGGATATTCATGAAGTATTCCATAATCTACTATTTTAATAAAATACTTTAACACCTAAAAGAAAAATAGTCAACCTGAAGACTTCCTTAATGCATAATTGCCTAGGGCTGATGGGGTCTGGAAAGTTTAAAAAGATTGTTTCAAGTGTATCTAACAATGAAATTAGGAAAAAAAAAAACAACACAATGTCATCTGTATTAAGAACAAAAAAATATCTTCCATTTGTCTATTGGGATTTCTAATAGTTCTGTGCTCCTCAACAGGCAATTAATAGTGGATTCAGATGGTATAATTATGTTTGAGATGTTCTGTGGGTGAAAAAAACCCCAAACAAAGAAAGAACCACAACCCACCCATAAATTTGAAAAGAACAAAACCTGTTTTCATTTAGCAAATTAAGGAGTTTGGATGCTAAATTCTCTGAAGATACAGTCTTCACTGAACATATTCCCTTTCTTCACAATTTGCCTACATATTAATGATCTCTGAGCTCTTCCATGGCCCAGGATAGCATCCCTATTCCAAAGAATGATTTTCCTCACAATTTGCTTTTATCATTACTGAAAGCTGAAAGAGAGAAAACTGGCAGAAGGTAAGGTAAGAACACAGCACAGAAAGGATTCAGGTGGGCAACAAAGACCAGGATCTGTAACCACAGCAGGATATTGCCTTATAAATCTCAAGAATCTTTCCAATGTTAGGCAACTTGAAACACCTGAAAAATGTATCATGTACTTCTTGGTACAAATAACCTAAGACTGTCACTAGTCACTTTGTGGGAAAGTTTGATTAAATGATTTGCAATATCTAGGAACCTTGTAGCACTAGCAGGAAGATCATCATCACTGCCCTTGCCTAGAGGCTAATCTTCCCCTACCCTACCCCCCTGAAATCCCTGGCTTTTTATCAAATGCCACCTAACACAAAAAAAACTGTGGCATAGACCCTTTGGGTTCTTCCATCATATATAACTCGTGCAGAGACCATGCTCTGCTTTTTATAGCAAGCAGGGAGGAGGTGTTGTGAAAAAGGTAACGTGGCAGCCATCCTATGATATATACTCACTGCTTTTCCAGAGACAAGAATGTTTGATTCATAATCCTGGCATTTTATGTTGTTTTGAGGACTTGCTAAATCATTAGTGAAAACAAGGATTTGGCATTTTTAGTAGTTTGCCTTGATTCCAAATGGAAGTGCCCCAGCTGACTTGTGTAGCTCATGCATCCTGGAATGAACTGATATATACAGTGGTTTTTGCACATCTTCACATAGTTTGTGTCAAACCGCAGTGGTTATGTCATTTGTTTTAAAACTTTGCTTTCAGTCTCGTAAAGAATCTGAATCAAGTAAACAGAATTACTAACTACTGAAAATATTTTTTATTAATATACTTACTAATAATTAGAAATAATAAACCACCTATTGTTTTTCTCCAGTTTTTGCAAGTATCCCTAAATGTTATTGTCATCTTAATGAAACACATTTACCCGTGGCTTTTACCTAAAGAATAAACTATAACCTGCTTTAATTATGACTTGAAAATAGTCATTCCTCTAAGAACAAGACGTATTTTACACCTAATAGCAAGCCAAGAATTGTGGACAATAATGCTTAGAAATGATGGAAAGGTCTGCCTGAATGAGTGTGCAAGCCAGACTTCAGCAGGCCACTTCCCATACCTTGGGAAGACATACAAACATCATGCATCAAATGTGAACATCCCTTCACACTGAATTGTCAGCTTTTACAAACTAAAAAGTGAATGATTAAAATTACTGACTATTGGGTGAATTGACAACCCAGTCTCTGAAAAGATGATCAATATACAAATGTTCTCATTAACATGGTATAATTCACACATTGTGAGGAACATACAGTAAGTCAGAGTACCTACAGACCTATATTTAAATATGGAGGGATTGTAACTTCTACCCTAGCTTCTGAATCTTATTACATGTGAAACTTGAACCAGAATCATTGCAACTAATGGAAAAATATGCTTAACTTTTTGACATCTTTATTCGGGTGATTAATTCTTCCTTATATTTATCTGAATTGGATTTTTTTGTCCATGATCTCAGGGAAGCAATGAGATTTTTCAATGGAATGAAGTGAGTTGATGTAGCTATTGTGAACCAATATGACTACCTCTATACAATTTCAGAGGGAGAGAAAACTAGGGCATGTACTGTGAATGCTAACACTGTATCACAATGTGGTAATGAAACAGCACAGTAAGACTCTGCTGCTGTGAATAAAGAAGTTAAGACTGTCCTCACACTGAGGTTAGTATGGAATCTTTTTACAAAATGCACTTTGTTTAATAATGAAACAACACTCACTTCTCATTATATCTTGTTATCACTTCAGTCCATGGCCAGTCATAGCCAGCCGGGAATTCCCGTTAGTAATGGGAATCTTTTCAGGTGTTGAATGCTCATCAATAAAGAAGACAGACCTCACCCCTTAGTCAGTTGAGGGAAACAAGACATGCTTATTCTGTCACAAGGCTTTGGACCGCCTTTCAGCTCCCATAGTCTAAGCAGCACTACCCCAAAGCAGTGTTTCTGATGACTAATTTCTCCATGCACATTCTGCATAACCCCTTAGATGATGAAATAAATTCTGTTTTCAAACCATGCTATCTGTCCCACTTCCTAGATTTAAATGGCTATTTACAGCCAGTATCATTTTTCCTGAAACCAGCTATAAGAGTGGTCTAGTAAATTAGCTGTGCTTTCCAGAAACAATTTAATGGAAAAGTAGATTCACTTATATAGGCTTAAGGTTGAGTCTTTTGCCCTAAAATACTATGTGCTAGCATCACACTGCATCCAAAACTGGAATAATAATGTGTGCTTTTGAACGGGAACATTTTTAAGCAGTAAGGAAATGCATTGTGCACAGCTTTAGGTATATTGATTTTTTTGAAAGCAAATTGAATTATTTTTATATACCCTGATATAAATTGTTACTATAATGAATTAATCTCTACAATCTCCTTGTAAGAGATAAGAATGCTCTGTAATTTTTGTGCCATCTGATGTGAGGATGCATAAATACATACTTAAGCTAGAGCATCTTCTCAGGCAATTGTTTTTCACTAAAGTTTTATGTATAGCAAAGTTTCCTTATGTTTTGCCTGATAAAATTCAATTATAATTCCAAGCTAGAATTTATCACATTCCCATTACACTGATATATGAGAAAATTTGACAGTGAATACTTGTCCAGGATAGAAATAATTTAAAATGAAAGTCTATAATTAACTGAAAGAACTCACTTAAACAGGCATCTGTGATTCAATTTTTTGTTTTTACTGAACTTTTTATTATTTTTTAAAATCACATATATACAACTACTGCTACTCTTCACTTTCATTGCTACTTAATAGCGTATTATGGAAAAAAAACCCTTTGCGAAAGTTTCCATTAGTAAACTTTATAATAAGAACTGCATAAAAAATTACAAATTTTGAATATGAACTGGTTGACTGTACAAGCAAATTCCTACTTTCTCATAGTAAATATAGCACTTTGTCAGGAAAATCAGTGCAGTAAACATACAGTGTTTTCACATTACATATTTTAAACTGAGACAAATACTGAGCCAAAACACTTTGTTCCTGAACAGAACGAATTGAACATCATTGTTGATTCAGGTTCTCAGCAAAGAGGTATTTAAAAGAGTGTAGACGTGGCACGCACTTAGGGACATGGTTTAGTGGTGGACTTGGCAGTCAATGGACTCAACGATCTTACAGGTCTTTTTCTACTTAAATGATTCTATGTTTCTATAAACTATTTCCACGTGAATCAGATTCTTTACCCCATGAAAGATATGAGACTGCTGACAAAGTACTCTATAACTCTTACTAATGCATCTGAACATTTATCTGGGTGCAATCAGACACCCTTCTTAGAGGTAAGGTGTGTTTCCAGTATCATCTTTCATCTCGATGCTAAAACCTACAGCCAGCTTTAGTCTCTCTGCTGAAAAAATCAACAGAAGTCTAAATCTGCATTAACAGAAATGGTGTCCTGTGATGTCTTACAGTGTGGGATTCAGTGTTCCCAGTATAATCAGTGAAGTGTAATTATTACAGCCATGTAGTTCAAGGCAGTTCAGCTCACCTTAGACACCTAATAATACGTAGACTCAGTTTCTCCTTGAGCTCCATTGACTATAGCAGGGTTTGCTTCATCTTTCACTCATAGACATACATCCTATGCCTTCCACGGGCACAGATCTTGCTCATTTTATCCCATATCTGTCAGACCAACCTCACTGCTTTGAACGCTGTGGTATCCTTGCAAAAAATGCCCGTAAGTGGACAACTAAATCAAATACTAGAGCTCCATCAACTATAACAGGAGCTTAGACACCTTATGACATGTAGATAATTGAATTTAGATACCTTAGAAGAGATGTTTTCAACTGAGAGCTGAGACTCACCCTTGTTTTCTCTTAGCCACTGAATTGAGCTCTCATTCTTTCATATCAGTTCAGATGGGTGAGTTTTGAGGCTTACACATGGTAACAGATTTAAACAGAAGCTGATGACTTACAAAAAGCTCCGTGAGCATTAATAATCTGCTAAAGTCAGCAAATTTAGGCGCTGTTTCTTTTTACAAGTATCAAAGGATTTTTTCAAGAGCAAAGAAAATAAAAAACAAAGTATGCAGGAATGCGTAGAATCTGCAAGCATAAAAACACAAAACAAAACCAACCAAAAAAAAACCCCAAAACAGATGTAAGGACAAAATTACTTTAAACATTCTGAACCCACCAATAGAAATACAATTTAATGTCATGGAAGCAATTTTAGGTTTTTACTTACCCCCCCCTTCCCCCAAACTTGCTGGTCAGATGAGATGGTGCTAGCATACCTTCTGATAAGACAGAAAGAAATTAAAAGCCATCTTCCTGCGAGGTTTTTCTAACTGAATGCTATGTCTGTGAAATAAGGCAAGAATATAAAAGAAACGCGTGTCTTGAAATAATGCAAAAGTATCGGGGAGGAGAGAGTAGAAGGGATGTGTTTGTCACAAATATTCCTACATGTTATTTAGGAAACTGTATTTTCCTTTTTTCTCTCTTTAAATCTGCAGCACTGCATGCTGAAAGTGACCTACATCACTCTCCATACAGTACATCAAATAACCCATTATTTAACAAATCAGTGAAGCACCTCTACTAAATGAAAGGAACATATAGCTTTAATCCCACTTCGATTAACTTCATTCTTCTCAGAAAGCAGACCTTAATTTATATCAATTTGCAGTAATCTTTACAAGAAAATGCTACTTCACTTACGCATGCTGTTTGACAGCAAAATGAATTTTTCAGGCATGTGGATACCCTAAGACGATTCCAATAAAAATTGCCCCTAGTAACAATGAAGAAGCTGAACACTTTCTGTCTGCTTAAATGATTTCTTTGGTTAGACAGATGATGAGGTTTAATGATGTATGTTGTGAATTCTCTCCACTAACAAATACAAGTAACACTTTGATCAGTGGAAAGACCTCAAGGGCATTTGGTACAGCCATTTAAAATTTCCTGTACATTTCTGCAGACAGGCATTTTGTTACTGTATACAGATATACAATTATACATTTCTGTAAAGGTCTAATTGAGTTAAGTATTTCTGAAGGACAGCAAACCAGGATGTCATTTTTACCAATAGGGAAACCAAGGAAAGGAGTCTTTCAGTACAATATTTTAGAAGTGGGGCATTCTAAATGCAATCAGTTAATTACATAATTAGACACTATACTTAATTTAGGTGGCCCAATTTTGTGAAGTACCTACATTTCTCAAGTTAATTAATTATTTTTCAGTAGTATTATACCTGTGTGGCATTTATCAGGGTCTACAGACTGGGTCTTCAAAGTCAGTCAACTGTGTATCTGTTTTTTTATTTGCTTGAGGATAGTGTGATTTACAAGCTGATGCAGAAATAGAAGCTCCAGTATAATCTCAGCATCTACTTACTTTTGCAGAATTAAGCCTAAATCCATAGCAAGATCTGCTCAGATGCCAATGAGATGCTCAAAAGTTCTGACCAGTGGGAGAGACCTCAAGGGCATCTGGTACAGCCATTTAAAATTTCCTGTACATCTCTGCATTAAATTGTTCCCTAATCCTATAATTGTCTCAAGCCCCAAAGAAGCCAACACTTTTGCTAAACAAATTCATACAACTAAGTCTTGATATGCCAAAGACGTTTGCTGACCAAATCCCAGCAGATCAGCCAGTTCATTTCTTTTGCACCTCAGATGTTATCACATCAAATAAGTGTATGTAAAACATACATGATGGAACAGGTTTGGCAGCAGGAACAGACCACCTGTGGTCTTGTTTGTTAGCACACACGCAACAGCCAAGCGTTCCATGGGGGGGACAGTTAAGAGAGAGGTAGGATCCCTATTTGCAAGTTCCTGCACTAACATGAAGCAGAACCTGGATCTGGACTATAAGTGCCTTAGCCTTCAAGCAGTAAGATACATATCTGCCTCTTCTCTACAGCCTTCTTTGTTTGAATGACTATTGAAAAAAAATAATTACTAAGTGGAACATCTGCAGCAGAAAGGACTAGGATAGCCTTACTCCAAAACAATCCATGTCTGAAGACTGCGGAATTCCCTCCAGCCTGAGATATATAGGTTCAAAATGTTGCTTCACTTCAGGCATAACAATATTACACAATGTGTTTGAACATCAATAGGAGAGCAAGGTAACCACAGGGCTTCAGTATGTTATGCAGGTGTGGGAATGGTTGATTATTTTCCAATTGTCAGGACTAACTACTGGATTCTGTTAAAAAATCAAATGTCAAGGATCCCAATAATATGTATGAGCAGAACTTACGACACTGCACTACCACCTGTATTTAGGCAGATTTAGAGTTTAATTAAACTCCAGAACAAAGTTAGATATCTGAATCCAGACTCCTACTCACACACAGGTATCTTTCTGAAGTGTCCTTAGGTTGCCTGGCCTCCAGCTGGTGACTCAAAAAGGTGCAGAACTCCTGCAAGTCTCCTGCCAAAACTGACAGCCTCAGGTTGATGCTGTCGATACTGTAGAGCATCTCAGGTGCATTAGGTGCTACCATGAGGTAAGTGAGCAGAGCCCTTTGTCCATGCAATCCAAAGAGTCTAGAAAATTAATTCACCTGATCAAATGAAGTGACTTATTTTACTCTTAATGGCTGTTGACTACAGACTGGACAATAAGATACTAAAATTTAGGTAGGCTCACCATAATACTGAACATTGCAATATTAAGGTTCTGTGGCAGATTTATCCACAACATAATCTACCTCACCACAAAATGGTTGCCAAACAATCAAACAAATAAACATGTTTCACAAAGCTGACAAAACTCACTTCTGGTTTTCAATTCTGTGGTTGACATACACTCTTAGAGCCAGTGGTGAAACTAATACTAAGGAAATGTTTTCTTAATGGTATTCCTCACAGACTGTTGAACAAAAATTACTCTCGGAAAAGTCAGTTTAGGATTTGGGATTTCTAACTGAAGAGAAACATGCCAGTCCTGAAATTCCTTCTTTATATCATCTTTTGCATTGTGTTACATTATTTACATTAGATTATTTTGCACTGTATTATACTGTGAGTGCATGTATAATTAATGTGCCAGCAACAAATCCAAACATATGGATTTGTATGTTTTGTGTTGATCTTTGTTAAAAGGATAACAATCTGTACAAATACAAACGAACCCTGCTGCCCTTCACTCTTTGCTCCCTCTGGAGTTACCAATGTACTAAGAGTAAAGGCAGACAGTTTACAAAGCTTCTTGAGGTTTAAATATGTAGACATCTAAGCAAATGTTACAATTTTGCAGTAAAGTTTTGTTTATACATAACCTTTTAGTGATATGTAGTCAATTAATTAAGAAGTGGGTATCTGACTTAAGTCTGGATAAAATGTTGCTAAAGCAAAAGTGGATGTCGGAGCAATCCCAGGCACAGCTACAGGCTGGGCAGAGAAGAGATTCAGAGCAGCCCTGCAGAGAAGGACTTGGGGGTACTGGTCAATGAGGAAATGAACATGAGCCAGCAGTGTGCGCTTGTAGCCCAGAAAGCCAACCGTATCCTGGGCTGCATCAAAAGGAGCGTGACCAGCAGGTCGAAGGAGGTGATCCTGCCCCTTTATTCTGCTCTTGTGAGACCTCACTTGGAGTATTGTGTGCAGTTCTGGTGTCCTCAATATAAAAAGGACATAGAAGTGTTGGAACAAGTCCAGAGGAGGGCTACAAGGATGATCAGGGGATTGGAGCACCTCCCATATGAAGATAGGTTGAGAAAGTTGGGGCTGTTCAGCCTGGAGAAGAGAAGAGAAGGCTGCGTCGAGACCTCATAGCAGCCTTCCAGTATCTGAAGGGGGCATATAGGGATGCTGGGGACAAGGGGTAATGGGTTAAAACTTAAACAGGGGAAGTTTAGATTGGATATAAGGAGGAAATTCTTTCCTGTTAGGGTGGTGAGGCACTGGAATAGGTTGTCCAGGGAGGTTGTGAATGCTCCATCCCTGGCAGTGTTCAAGGCCAGGTTGGATGAGGCCTTGGGTAATATGGTTTAGAGTGAAGTGTCCGTGCCCATGGCAGGGGGGGTTGGAACTTGATGATCTTAAGGTCCTTTCCACCCTAACTATTCTATGATTCTATGATTCTATGATACTGAGTTCTGGAAGAAAAAAACCCTCTATTTCATACATAGCTCAAGAGACAGCCAATTGGTTCTTTATTAGTTCAAGAAACAATTCATCACACTTCTAATTTGTTGTTTAGGCATTGATTATTTCAACTTTAAGGTAAGTTTGTAAGAAAGATATTTAGCTATTATAATACCCATACTAAAGTGATGATATTTTATCAAGGCCATTAACAACAGCAGTAGAATCTGGCTTAGATGATTGAAGTCATTTCAAGAAAAGGAAAAAAGTGCCAGAACCCAGTAGCAAACAAACAGAAAGACAAACAGGTAACAGATTTTGGTTTACAGCTTCAATGTGATGCCCACTCTTGGGCTCAACTGCGTTGGTAGTTAAAGTAGTGATGCACCCAAGCAAATTATAGCTTTCCTGAGGACAAAAGGAGGGGGTAGGGGGAGCACCATGTGTTTAAAATTAGAAACTCTTTTCAAAACTGATGATTACAGTTAAATATAAATGAGGGAATCCAGCCCATGACTGTCAAACAGAAACAGCTCCATAGCCCTAAGGGCCTTTCTTAAAACCATCTGAGTTCTAGCCTGTTATGAGAAAGGTGATCAGTCACGCATCCCACAGTCATACAGGGGAAAAAACACTCAGTAAGAGTCTTAAGATATTTGACCCAAAAGATTTGATCTAATATTCTTTATATAATATAAAATTATCTTGCTTGACTTCATCAGAAGTCCCTGAGGAGCTATTGCATAGTCGCTGCTACTGTGTTTTGTTAACTGCCCATTTTTTCCTCAAATGAACCTTGCTGAAGATGCCTACTCATTTCAGCTTTCAGAAAGGTCACTCCTGATTTTGAAAGCATGGATGAAATACAAAAAAACACTGATATTCCTTGGTTGTTTTTATGATTTACTCATTTCCCTGTTCACTTGTTTTTTGTCTTCCCTTCACTCCCCCTCTTTTCCCTTTTGGCTCATGCTCATTTTGTGCATGGATGCCTAAGGAGAAAAAAAAGCAAAAAAAAACCACTTCATAGATGCTTTTTCTCTTTTAACAAGTTAATAAAGAAATAATAGTCCAGGATGAAGCTATATTGGAAACAGAGAGGCTTTTTTTTTATCAGGCAGATACAAGCAGCCTGTCTCCTAATCAACAGCAAGATATCTAGCTAGAAATTCTGCCAACGATACCTCTTTTATTCAACGGATAGTCATTCAATCAATATGAAATGTATTTCAGCCAAGAAGGGAGCTAAAATTTATCAATCTTAAGTGATCTGAAAAAAACTAAGCAAACAATAGAACAACACTCAGGAACTGTATAGGTCTGTTTCCCTGCCTATTTGCATTTTTTTCCCTCTTGTAATACATTATGCCAGTATAAATGAGTGCACGAGCAGTGCCTGAGATTCACATTTATTCTTCTAAAAACTACAGGAAATCACTAAAGATATTGTTCTTGTAAGAAAAACATCTGCACTGCCATGGATTTATTTCATATTACACTCTTAATTAGCTCATATGTGCATAAAATTTGAAAATGAAAAATGTCTTTCCTAATACAAGCAGACAAGGTTTTCAGTGTCTCAAATCCCATTTATTTTTCTTTCAGATATGATACAGCATATAAAAAATCTGGGGGCTGCCTGAAAGACTACATATATTAGAACTGAAGGTTCCTACAAGTAATATGTAATGTCAGGACGTAATCTCTTTTGTGCAATTATTTACTTACAAAAATTCTTACTTAAAGTGAGAAAATGAAAAATAGCTTAAGAATACAGTGTACACTTCCACTGCTTCTACGAACTCTGCAAGAACATAATGATGTATTTTGGGTTATATTTAATCTTTTTCTGGCTTTTTTTTTGTTTTGTTTTTGTTATTTTTCCCCTGAAGATTGGACCCCTAAAGAAGCAGGGAAAGCAATACAAGACCAGGTTCTGAAAAAAAAGAAACTGAAAGGGCATTTTATTTTCCTCTCAGGCCTTTTGAACGTAGTATAATTTTAGGTGACAACTACTTATTCATTTTTTAGGCAGATTTTTTTTTTCTTAAGCTACCTCTGGCCCTTTAAAATTGCAAAAAGGTTTCCATTTGTTTTCAGATTTTAATGACTTAAAACAGATCAGTGTCAGTTTAAACGGTTAAAGCTCATTCTCAGCCCAAAAGTAATATAAACAAAAATCAGAAATGTCTTCCTGACACTCACTAATTTGACATGAGGTGACCCAGTGATTGGGAGGGGTGGAAACATGATTAGTAGAGCCTTATAGTGAAGCAACCACAGCACACTGTGTGCAGACCGCTCTATACCATAGCTACATCTTCCTCAATCCCTCAGTATCAGCCTGACTGATCAGAGAACTCTCCTGATATAAAAGTTCATACACATTGTACCTACCCTATTTTCTTTCCAGAAAAAAAGTAAAAAAAAATATTGAAATCAACAAGAGCCTGCAGCTTGATCCTTTGCTTGGCTGACAGGAGAAGAACTGATCTTACCCATAAGTAGAGATGGGAATGCAGGAAATGGAAAATACAACACAAAAATAAAAGAGACACTGACTGAAATTTTACATCTGGACATGATCAGTGATAGTCTGCTAAGAATTTTCAGAGCATAATACAGAATCATCTTCTTTGTTACCTCACTTCACATTTTCTCTGCTCAGTTTGGCAGGCACAGCTGCTCCCAGAACAATCTGCATGAGGCAAATTTTAATTGAGTCACCAAAACACATAGCCATAGTCTGTGAAAACCAAATAGACCAATCCTGCTTTTGCATCAGAGACTGGGAATAATGCAACTCTTATTAATTAATAATAATTGGCCTAGTAATGTTCAAACATTTCCAATCTTTGTTGGTTTACATATTTTGTAACTTAATCTTTTCTTCTTTCCTTTTCTAAATGAATCCCTTTCCCCCTGCAACAATATTTTTATTACATCATATATTAATATGCTTCTCGGCCTATTAACCTGCTTTTCCAAAGGGAATTAATCTTATCAACCAAGTTACCCAGCAAAACAACAACATTAGTAAAAAAGTTAGATTACCCCATTTTCAACCAGTCATATCAGTAAAATAATAATTTCACCCCCAATTAAGGATGATTAAATTTTGAAATAAGCAAAAATATTTACATTTCTCTCTTAGTTGAAAATAAAAACAAAAATAACAATATAAAACCAATTACATTAGAATAAATGTTCAGCTAACATTTTATTTAAATCTAAATGCTGACATGAAGGTTCCTGCCCAAGTGGCCACGCTGTGTATCTTACATCAAAGTGACTGTTTTTGACCCTTAACTGAAGTCTCAACCCTGTAAACTAGTTTTAGGAGTATCTATGTAAGTTTGTGAGCATACACACACAGAGATCACACTGCCCATTAGGTACATAATCAGAGTTTTCTCAGCACTGTCAGTGTTTAGCACTGTCTCAAGATGGCAAACAGGTAGTCACATACAGCTCACAAACTATTCACATCTCTTTCCCATGCTGGGACTGCAGTATGTGGCCAGTCTGTTGACATTAAGATTTCAGGATAATCCAAATTCTCTGCCAGAGAAAGTGAAGCAGCCAGGTTGTAGGAGTATGCCTGGTACTGAGCTGGACACCTAGCCCAGCCCTACAGCCAAGGAGACATTAGGAGCATTTTGACATCCCACTTAAGAGCTGCTTTCAGAGCAACCTCTCAAAGCAGCCCTGCTAAGGAGACAGCACATAGTTCTGGATCTTGTCCAAATGGAGCTGTCGAAATGTGGCTCACAAAGGCATGAAGCCTGGCCAGCCTAACCCACCCTGCGGCTGAGCTAGTTGACATCAAACAGTGGTCTGAAGCTCAAGAAGCTCCCTGGCCAGCTCTCCCTATCTGTGCTGACTTGTATTGATGGCCTGAGCTCAGGCAACCTACAAATGTGCTTTGCCTTTGCAACAGAAGACACCGGTAGCTTTCCAGGAAAGAACTTAAGACACACTTTCTGGTCACATACCAGTACCTCAAAAGCAAACATAATACACAAAAGTGGACACAGCAGACATGACCTAATAATCTCATGCAAGTTTCAAGGAGAGGCACACTCAGCTTTGAGGTAGATGCAGCATAGAAACCAACCTTCCTTGTCTTTCTCATAAGTGTCCATCTACCCAATGGCACACCATGTGTGTATGCAGGATGAGGGTATGCATTTTTCCCATGGAAGGACCTGTTAAAGGTCCATTACTAAAAACAGGGAACACCCACTATATCCAGAATACACTGACAGTCCTTTTAAAGAGGAAAAAGGAAATTAGCTTTCATAACCAATGCTTTTAGAAAGCGTCAGCATTCTATCAGAGATGGAACAATTTCTTTAATGAAAATATTTTTACTGGTTGTACATGGAATTTGTACAAGAAAATGCAGGCAGAAAAGCAAAGCTCAGCAATACACTTAAGAAAAGGGACAGGAAAAACCTTGTAATTGTGAAATGGGGCTGAATTAATACTGCAATAAGAGTTCTAATTTTTGCTGTTTCTAATTCTGTTTGTACTTGTTCAGCCTTATCAGAGCACCGAAGTGCTAAAAAAAAAGTTTTTATAGTTTGTGTACTATATCCTTTCCAGGCATATCTAAAGTTCTCCTTCAAATGTGGTTATACGTCTAGAAAAGAAGCCACCTATTTTTGATTTTGCTTTATTTAAGTACCCTGACAATTCATTGAAAATATTGCAATATGCACTATGGTTCTCATGGAGTACTGGATGTAAACCCATTACGAATAGGAAATTGAGTCAAGAAAGCATGCAGGTATACACAGTGTTTTCTAAATACAGAGATCAGGCCAAAAGCCAGCACACTGTAAAATGGGAAAGCATCCAAAAGAGAGCTTTATGCTGTTCGCAGGCATAAATATTTATCAGTGCAAGAGAATGTGATACTCCTCCAGAAGCAAAGAGCCCAGAAAGCATTCCAGAAGAGACAGAGGGGAGAAAGAAAGAAAGAAAGAAGGAGAAAAAGAACATAGAAAACTGTTGCCTTTATGATGTCAAGCTGGGTTATAGCATAAAGCCCTGTCTAAGAAGCTGAACTAATCACTGTTACTTTTGTTGTCAGGGAGAATGAAGCCTCTTCCAGAACAGCAGCCATCTCCAGGACTTGCCAACCACTGAGTGCAGCACAACCAAAATTGCAAAATATCATTATGTCACGTGAAAGCTGGAGATAATTTACAAGTTGATGAATGTGCTAAATGAAAACAAGCAGGCTGTGAGCATGCAAGACACTCACTAAGGCATTACACACCTTTTCTAGCTTTCATTTACTTTCCTCTCAGAGAAACACAATCAGCTTCTTTAGTTTCCTAATGAGTATAATAGACAATCATGTAAAGTAGACCACTGCTTGGTAAAAATGCAGTGGAGAACTGCAGGCAGTCTATTAGTTGTAAACTTGCTTAATTCTTTAATTATGTGTCTTTGATCAAAAGCAGCTCACTTGGAAAGATTTTTTAAAAAGCAAAGTAATGAGCATTCACCTTTCGTGTACAGCATTGACTGTTAGGCCAACCTGATATAACTGTGGTATCACTGATTATATGTCAAGCACACCACTAAAAATTGAGATAATAAATGTTACTTACAGCTATTAAAGCTTTTCTTTTTTGGAGACACAGTCCTGTAAGAGCTGTTCTGCACATTTAGCTTTTCTTTCCATCTCTGTCAAGAATCTCAGGGAATTTTTAAAAGAGATAATTGAGGCCATTTATCTTTCTTCCTTTTTTTTTTTTCCTTTTTTTTTTTTTCCTTCTTTGTCCTCAACCTCTTTTTTTTCGTCATTAACCTCAAAAATCTCTACTGAAGACCTCTTTCCTATTACTTCCAACACCTTATAGTGTTCCTTGGACTTCATCCTCTGACAACCCTTAATCTAGACACAATTTCTTCAAGCGTCTACTACACAGTACCTATTTATCACATATGACTATTTTCTTCTCATCCCCTTCCTATCTGGTCCATGGAATAATTTTCTCTGTTCAGGCTTGTTGTTGTTTTGTGAAAGGCACAAAAGAGTTGCAAACAAAGTCACTGTTATTTAGGTTTTATACTCACACTAAATTATTGGCCTGCAAGTGGTGTTACAAGTGGTGGACAAGTTTCAGAAACCCCTGCTCCAATTTTTTGCCTACTGAGCATAAAATAGTTTGTATGACCTTTGACTACCTAAGGCTCCAGCCCTATGTTATCAGGGACTGGAAATGAAATCAGCAGCCACACACAAAATCAGAGAATTCACCATCAGATGGCTTTGATGTCAGTCTGAAACATACGGCAAGTAGGGTCTAGGACGGACTAAAAAACCCTTTCAGAAACTGCCCATTTCAACCTAACTTCCTTGGGGAAAAAAAAAAAATAAAAGTACCTAAGAGACTGAAGTTAGGAGGAAACTAAAATACAAGATTGCATAGGAACAGTCTGAGCAGCTTTCCTGCAGCTTCTGCACTCTAGGAAGATTTGTAGCTACTGATGCATGGCCCCTTACAGAAACTGCTATTCCTCTCCTGCAACTGTATCTTATACAAAGAAGCCTGTGAGAATATCAAGTACAGCACCTGAAGTTCCTTTTAATTAATTTTTAATGTAATTTTTATTTTCTATAAATGAAAAAAGATGCTCATAAAAATCTTCTGCTGTACTCAGATTCACCCCAAGATGTAACCTCATGCCTCCACAGTTCAGATCTGCATAAGGTTTCAGTAAGAAAAAGAACCTACACATTGGACAGAAAGTTCCTGACTTGTCTTAATTCTCAATACAGCCAGAGTTTGTGCAGATTATTGCTTCATAAAAATATAAAATAAGCACTTATCAGTATTGTAGGAGGGATGACCAAAACCAAGATTTCAAAATAGAACCAAAAAAAAAAAAATACATACAGTTCTGAAAACCTATTTTAACTCCATGTATTCACTTACTGAAATCCTACAGTCCAGAAAATACTCCAGACCCTGGAAATAACAGCCTATTTGCAGTTTCCTCTCTATGTCCAACATAATGACCTAACTCTCCGATACCCGCGTTAGGGTACATGTAAAGTAGTATCATGTTTTGCCACACACTGCCTCAAAGTTTACTTTCTGGATACAATTATGAGGTCATTAAGATTTACTTGGATTTTAGAATCAAGGAAATTTTCCTTGACTTGCATGAAACGTTGATCTTGTTCTTCCTTAAAGACAGATTTTTGGACAGTTTTCAGGAACATTTTCAAGACATTAGTGGTTTCTGACTGTGATGACAGTTCATCATGTAATTTACACTAATACTAACTTTCAGAAAAACAAACAGGTTTTTATAAAAGAAGAGACTGTTTCAAATATTCTTCTAATTCAAGTTCCACTTGCTTCTCAGAATCATAAACTACATCATTAAAAAGCAGCCTGAGCGCAAATAGATATTACGTTAAAGAAGATTGACAAGGGTATGAATTGCAATTATTACATGTACTAAGCAACTGTGTTCCAATGCAATGAAAAAAAAAATCTTATCAGTGCAAATTGATACTATTAAAAAAGTAAAAGACTTCAGTTTCATATAATTTCTAACTGCCTATAACTAGGCTGTCTAGGAATTGGATCCTGGTTTATCTATTTTGAAGTCATAAAATTAGCACAGCTCTCCTTCCCCATATCTGTTTAGTCTCATATTTCTTCTGCTATGCTGAGTTTCATCAGTCGTTACCTATATGTCACAAAGTGAGGCAAATTCACTAAATGAATAAGCATATTCCATTCCAGGTTGTTCTATACTGAAATAACTGTGGTGTTTCAATTAATGACACACATGCAAATTTACTGGAGGCAGTAAGAAGAGCAAGGAGCTAATATAAATTAAAAGCCTAGGTACAGCACTGAAGAGAAGGTATACTCTGTACTTTTTAACTTTTTTTTTAATAAGAAGCAAGGGCAACTAAGATGATTAAGGGAGTGGAGCATCTCCCTTATGAGGAAAGACTGAGGGAGCTGGATCTCCATAGTTTGGAGAAGAGGAGATTGAGGGGTGACCTTATTAGTGTATATAAATATATAAAGGGGGAGTGTCACGAGGATGGAGCCAGGCTCTTCTCAGTGGCAAACAATGATAGGACAAGGGGCAATGGGTACAAACTGGAACACAAGAGGTTCCACTTAAACTTGAGAAGAAACTTCTTCTCAGTGAGGGTGACAGAACACTGGAACAGGCTGCCCAGGGAGGTTGTGGAGTCTCCTTCTCTGGAGACATTCAAAACCCACCTGGACACGTTCCTGTGTAACCTTATCTAGGTGTTCCTGCTCCGGCACTGGGATTGGACTAGATGATCTTTTGAGGTCCCTTCCAATCTCTAACATACTGTGATACAGAATTTGTCTCTTGAGAACCCAGACTAAGATTCCAAGGATCATAATTAAGAGAAAATGGTTCTACCAGTAGTCTAAGCCCTTCTGATTATACATTCCTCAAAATTAATACGCAATTGTAATTGTATTTTAAATTTAGAGTAAAATATTACACTGGTAATATCTTCTATTCTGAAAATTGGCTAAGTAATGTGAAATTGCAGAGTTACGGCTTGGACTGATGGTAAACAACAGTGTTTCTGTACTTTCTTTGAGTCACTAATATAACCCAGAAATCTAATTTACTGGTGTCTTAGCAGTTTTACAGAAGCAGTGCTACCCCCATGATTTTTCTCACTTCGTGATTTACTCATCTGTTGATTTCTGCACATCTTCCCGCTCTTTTCACAATGTTGTTTTTGCTTCATCCTATATATCAGAGTTAAAAAAGGAAACTTAAGAGCCTGATGTAATTCAGCTAGTTATTTCCTTCCACTAAGTTAACCTGTATATGTAGAAAAAACTTCTATCACTATACATGTGTTCATGAAATACAGGGGTTTATAGACTGAAGGTGTTACATACCTGCATTGACATACTGGCAGATTTGTTTCCATTGTGGAAAAATCAGGTCAGACTTAGTCTTCACTGCATGTACTAGGAAATTTTGCTTGCACGTTCGTTAATTTCTCTGAACTAAATTTTTGCTGAAGCCTCACAGATTTTACACATTTCACCGATGACCCTAAATGAGAAGAATCGTCAACCAAGGTTCCTTTGTTATGCACGGAGAGAGACCATTTTTCCATATAAAGTAAATTAGCAAGAACTTCTCATGTTTGAAGGTTCTTATGTCTCTCCACTGATGACAAAAGCTACTTAAAGAGTGTGAGATCCTCACACTGGGGCCTTTGAAAAACTCCTGACTTAGGTGGGATCAACCTTGGCCCTAAGCACTGCTGACATGCTGAAAGGGCTGCATGCAGCCATGGCATGGATGGTCATCTCAAGAACTTCAGATTGTCCAATCAATTTGAAAGAATCCATAGCACAGTAGATCTTAAGTCTTCCAGTTCAGAAAGACTGCTGGCTCAACCTATAAAGTAGGCTTTATAAGAAAGCAGGCTGGAAGGAAGAGGAAGAAAATGCATCTAATTTACAGGATTTCAGCACCACTTTTTTCAGCACCATTTTTTAAGCCTTCCCCTCATCCCCTTCTTTTTCCACTGACATTTTACTTAGCCAGTTGAGTAGGGACAGGAACACAGATTACTAGAGCAAGATAAACCTTCACTTAATAATGGGATGAGAAGGGCATGGGAAAACATTGCTTACCTAAACCAGAACAGCAGAGAGAGAAAAGAGGTTAAACTTTCCATCTTTAAGTGAAAATCATGACCTAGTGATCCAAATGAAAGATTAAGAATATGGGGTTTGTTCCCTTTCTTACTCCAAATAAGCTGTCTGAATTTATTTATTTCTTATCTTCCCTATGCCACTGTTTCCATGTCAACATAATACAGATAATAACACTTCCCCATAAGGTTACTGCAAAGTTTAATTCATTAATGTATGTAAAATACTGAGCAATTCTTAGAATGGTACTGTAGAAATGTGAAGTATTATTAAACTGCCAGTTATTTTCCTATAAAATTAGACCCTTTTGTCTAAGTAAAAATAATTGGTATGTCAAGAGGATTGAAAACTTTTAAGAATAACATAAAAGCTTGTTTATAATGATGAGGTTGTCAATTGACACCACATACTGCAGAAACTGTGGTTCAAAGACTATAGTATGACAACAAAGAATTATTTTGGCTACCTTAGTTGCTTAGTTCACATTCATATGTATTCCAGTATTATTATTTAAAAAAAAATAAAGTAGAAGGAATAAAGAAACAAATGCACATCTGACAAATCCTTACCAGCTTGACAGTTAAAAATATACAGCGCCACTGCTGGAGTTTTTGATGGATATTACAGGAGTTAAAGTTCTTTAGCAGACATTAAAAACTATTAAAACACAAGTTTTAAGGAACTGCATCCAGAGAGATCAACTATCAGAATTACAGAAGATTATTAAAGAGACATTTGATACCTGCAAAAGAAACCAAAGGTTTTATCTCATGGGAATTCTGGCAAGCAGCTTGCCTGTGTGTTATAATAAGGAATGACTATGAGAAAAGCAGCATGCTGGGAATAAGCAGAAAGTTGACAAAGATGATGAAGGGCAGATTTTGACAAGGACTTTTTCAGTCAGGCTGACTTCCTTGTAACAGAGAGAGTGTTTGAAGAAGGGAGCTTATGAGCTGAAGAGCAGTAACATTAATGACAAGCAGGAAAAGTACCATGTGTTCTTTAAACCATCTCACTTTAGACAGGAGCTATGGCAGAAACTCAGTCTGCTTCTTACGTTTCTAATCTGTTTGGCAACAGCACTTCTTCCCTTGCAATGAATCCTACCATGTACTGAGGGACAAGCTAGTGTGTGAATGAGCAGTTAAAATTCCTCTCACCACACCTCTTACCTTCAAGGGAGCAAAGACCAGGTGCTACCTTTGCCACAGATATGTTGCCACTGAGCATCACTCACTGTTTGGTTCTGCAGCTCCCACAGCAACTGCTATCAAGTGCTAATAATATGATTAGGAGAAAAGAAAGAACTGCTTGAATGACTAAACAGTAAAAGCATTTTACACCAACATTGATAAAGGTGCATATCTTTACACCTGATGTTCTAGGAAATGCAACTGAAAACACTGCTGATGACATGAAGAAAAAAGGATTGAAGTACATTGGATAATGCATGGTGGAATAAGTACTGCTATCTCATTTTTGCTGTGAGGTAGCAGTGTGCTAGATAGCAGAGTGGTGAGTGTGCTTTAAAAAGTATAGATTGAGTGATAGATAAGAGAACTGAATGACTTGCAAACCAAGCGATCCTATCTAAAACCAAAAGGAATGGAATTCCTGCATAAGATGTTCAAGCTAGGATATTTTATGATAGTACTAAAAAGGAAGAAACAGTGACAGCACAAAGAAAATAATACATGGTTGCAAAACAAAATTCAAGACTGTAATTCAGTTGAGGTCTGCTGATCTCAAAAAGCACAAAAGCACAACTCAAACAACTCCTGAATGACAATGAATGACTGAATTCCAGCCTCAGTATTTCAGCTAAAATCAGGATGCAAAATAAAACATCAGAACAAGACTCTTAAATCTATTTCTTGCAGTCTGCAGGTGAAAAATGTCAAAAAGCCAAAATGGCAGCAGCTACCATTTGTGAATTTTAAACAGATAATTAAAAAAAGAAAGGCTCCTGTACACAGACAGGAGATTTAAAAGGTTAATGAAGGTATAATAAAGATGGAGATCTGACTATGAGTGCAATAGTGACTTGAAAAACAAATGTTAATGATGGGTAGAAAAGAAAGCTGATTAAAATAATTTCTGTTGAACTCTCACCTTTTTCTGGTCGTTTATTATACATATGTGCATGCTGAAATAAAAATACATATACAATTGGTGTCTAAATAGAGATACACATCTAAAGATGTCTGTTCACCACAAAAGATCACTGAGGTGGAAAGCCAGTTGGAATGTAGATACTTTCCAGAGAGAGAGCAAACTGTGACCACCTCCCATGCCCCATTCTGAATTACTAAGGCCACTAAGAGAGCATATGCTTTTTTATCAAAAACCTAACACATACTTTTTGCTTCTTCTACCTCACCTTGACAAGCATCCATAACAAGCTGAAGGTTTGTGTAGCTACCAGTAGCTCCTTTATCTTTTCTCAGTATTTTGAAGCTATCTAAATGTATGGATGGCAGAAACAACTTCCACATTATTGTGATATTTTCCTTTTCCAGCCAGGTAAGCTGGGTGCCAAGACACAATGTAAATGCATACTTCCTCTCACTCACTTTCAATTTGCTAGGGTGGATGGAGCAAAGTTATTTGTTTCTCCATAGTAAGATTTACAAAAGGTTTGACGCAGCGTTTGGGTTAACATGCTAGCTATTACGAATAGTATCTCTGAACATCATCTTCAGCAATACTCTACATTCTTCAGAGCATTTGAATAAAAAAATGCAATGTATTTTGACAGCACCAGGTTAACACTGAGTTTCTCATTTTCCATGAAAGTAATCTTGTGATAAACTATACCCTGTCTTCTATTCATAGAATATCTCAAAAGATCAAAACCAGTCTCTAAACTTTTCCTTGAATTACTGAAAACTTACATTTGAATTAATGTTACTTAAAACAATTTAAACTGTAAACATGTAAAATGAGGACAAAAATGTATATATGTTTGGCTGAATAAAACATGTTGAGGATATATTACTGTTCTCCCTCAGGCCATATCTCACTAAGTAAGCTTTGAGAGCACGAAAGCTCTGCTTCTGAATCTATGTACCACGGAGTCTTCATTCATACCCTAATTTAAGAAGCATTTATTCTGTATATTGTATACAGCTGCAATACTGTTTTTAACCAATGTAAATAATAGTTGCTTAACTGTATTTTTTCTATAGAAAATGACCTGTCATATTCCTGGAAAAGGAAAGGGAATTAAGGAGCTTTATAAAATGTATTTACTGATGGAATAGGCAAAGCATGGGGTTTATCTGAAAGATCCTTTAGCTCCAAATTCAAGTGGCACTATCTCAGAGGACCTGAAAGTCCTAAAATGTGTGCTTAATTTTATAAAGCTTTTCATCAACACAAAGAGATAAAATTCAGCAAACCCTGCCTGGAATTAATGTATTGAGCACAGAAGCTGAAATGTGTGTGCTCACAGAAACATGAATTTAAATATTTTTTAAGACTTAAAAAGTCTCCATTCTAAGAAGAGTTTACCAACTGTTTACTGAATTGGGAGTCCAAAAAAGGTTAGAAAGGACTCAATGTGTTGATTTATGTCTCCCTGCCAAAGTGCCAGACTGACTATAACCACCACTAGCAATGGTTCTTCTTCCTAACCATTCCCCTTTACCAGATATTTGGAAAGCAGTAGTGTAGAAAGTGTACAAGTGGTCTTAATCCTCTGAAAATTTTCTGTGTGGGAGGAATTTGGGATGATGGTAGGTTAACATATATTGCAGGAGACATGCAGAGCGTCCTCAATAAATTTCAGCTTTGGCAAGCATATTCTCACTGATTTTATAATTGCTGACAGTTGTCAGTTGGCTGGGACTAAGCTACAAGATGATTGGAGTTGAGAGTAAGTGAAGTAGAGAAACTGCATAAAAAGAAAAGGAGAAGAACAGAGTGGCAGCAGACATGAAAGGAATCAGTAAAAAAACAGGATCCCAATAGCGGTGATCAACATAACAGTGGAATAACCTGTACTATGTCACTCTGCAATGTCTGGATGTGTAAGAAAAGGGCCAGTCCCCAAGGTAGCATCAAAGTCAATCCAGCAACACACAGAATGCATACGTGGTCTATACACAGCACACAGAGTGAGCTTGTTATGACATGCAGACAGACATCATAGCCTCAGATTTGGCTAATTCAGTGAACCACAATAAACTACTGAACACAACAATTTCTGTAGATAGTAAAGAACAGTGTGAGAAGGTGACAAAAGGGACACAGAGCAATGGTGAGAAGGGGACTCCTGTCCTTGAAGGGGAGAACCAGGGATCTTCTGTAGAGGGAAGAGCCTTGCAAGGCCATATCTAGTAATGCCATAAAAGGCCAAGGTTACTTAGGTGATAGTATCAGAAATACCAAGTTTGAGTGTGGATGTAGGACAGGACCACCAAAGCCAGCAAATGGGAAAACAGATCTCTAGGTCTGGTCCCTGGATAGACCACAACCTGGCCAGCTCCTGACCCAGGGCGTGCATGCATGTGTGTCACTGCATGACCACCACCAAGCTCTTATACTCATCAGCTGGACAAGAGTGCCATGGGTGTTCATGGAATTGCCCCTTCAGGCATGGCTTTCTTTGCTGGTCCATTTGGCTGGCTACCTCAGAGTGTGTCACATGTGTGTACATGCACACCTCTGTGTGTCTGTGTGTGTATGTCTCTGGAAAACATGCTGTCCTTGCCAGAGGCTGGACCAGAAAAAGAGCATAGGAGTAAACAGAATTGGAGGAGAAATCACCCGGGCTGGAGAGGGCAACAGATTAGTATTGTTGAAACAGACCATATCTGGAAGCACTCTACTCCCACTTAACAACTGTGGGGTTTGCACCTGGAGATGGAGAACATGTGTTGATAAAGCAAAACTAAAATCCAAGCTGGAAGTTTAAAGGAATGCAGAAGTTAAATCTATGTCCTCTGTCTAACTAGGAAAAATTAATTCCTCTCTCTCTCACCTGCCATATTCATGCTTATGTATATACATGTATGTGTGTATAACTAGGTAGATACCACACTTCAGTGTAAAGTTTGTTTTTGCTAGACAGATAAATGATGAATTTGTATTTCTTTGAAGGTTTATTTGTTGGCGAATTTTTTTTGGGGGGGAGGGTTGTTTGTTTCCTTTTGTTTTGTGGGTGTGTGTTTTCTGATAAATCATTACTTACTAATGTAGGCAGGAAGGACATCAACAATCTGAATAGACCCACAGCCATGCCTTTTCCTAGGTTTTGATATTATTTTCAAATATGTCACTCCAAGCAAGAGCAATTTAATGGTGATAACGTATTTCTAATGAATCCAAATAGTTTATCATGAGTATAAACTTTCATCTCGAAGATGGTTTATCAATAGTACAACCTTGTCAGGAGAATATCCACAGAGATCTACTGATAACAGCACACCAAACTAATTAGGCCATTATTACTTACTTCCTGCATCTGTGTCCGTATTTCTGGTTTTAACTATGTCATTACACAGAAATAACACTGTAATGCCCTATAACACTAATCAGTTAGGAGCAATATTTGTACAATTTAGTATGTAGCTTTATATAAGAATCGAGTAAGTGTGTGCCCTTAGACTGACACCCTTAGTGTCACCCAGCCTACCATAGAAGAAATCAGAGGACTCAGTCCACTGTAACAACTTCTTCCATAGTGTACGTGTCTCAGCACAGGATGGATAATCAGTATGCAAAGCTGTCACAGCTGGATGCCCAATTAGAGATCTCTGAGGCTGGCCTCCTAACACTAATTTTCAATTCTGTTTCAAATACCTGTGGAATGCTTCCTTTGCTATCTATTTTTGCAGCCTTTTGATGGAAATTTATATTATACTTTACAAACAAGGGAAGGAGATAAATAAATGGCAGACTTGCTTACAAGCCTACTTGTCTATTGAAGCAAGTAGATTGGTTAATTTTCATAGTATTAATCTCAGATGTGCCTCATTTAAAAGAGAAAAAAAAATGAAAGCTTTTGGAAACATTCCACTTTAAATTTAAAACTAAAGTGTCTTTATAGTAATTATCATGGAATAAAATCGACACTAAAATAGACTCTAACCTTAAATGTATATACTTGAAACCTAGGTCTTCCATTTTGCACATGTTTACAGATGAGTCTATCTGAGCATGGAATAGTACTTGGGGGGGGTGGTAGTAACCATACCTGTCAGTTATGATGCCACTACTGCACCGCTGCTCTAGTCAACATTAAATTCTTGCGCTGGATGTTTCATGGTTCATAAGCAATAAGGCATGGAAGTCAAGGAAAAAAAAAGTTTGCTTGTTATTCCCATTGTTCAGAATCACAGCAGGCATAAATCTTCACTAACTTCAGCACAGCTATGCCAAGTTATATCATCCATTTCTGGATGGCATTCAACATGCCTTTCTACTCAGGAGTACGTGAGCAGGTGTACAGGTACTTCCTAAAGCTGCATGAACTACAAAGATACATATCTGCACATATCAGAAGCATAGTATCTTTAGAGTACAATTGCTAAAGCTAAAGGAAGTGTAGAGGCAGACAAGACAGTATTCAGACTATATATTTTGAAACCAAAACTCTGACTGTGAAATTGGTTTGATCTGTAGACAAATGTCAGCTCTGTGCCTTATTAAAGTTGCAATTGTTTTAAAAGGACATATCAGTGAGCCCTGAAATGTTGAATAAATGTTAATTAGAAGTGAAAATATCATGAGTAAAATAAAATATACAAAGAAAACACACTTTCAATCTGCAGCACAGTAACAGCTGGATCTAACAAAGAGAAACATTACCAAATAGGCTCCATCTTAACACAAGACAGATACTGGAAGACAGTTAATTTTAATGAGCATAATTCTGACCTTTTTTTTTGTTGTTGTTGTAAGTAGCAACCATGAAAATATATTCCTTTTCAAGATTTAAGTGCATGATTATATTGATCATTGAGCTACTTATTAGCTATCCTACCTATGCTTAGCGGTGTGAAAATGCATGGGGTTTCTGATTGCTATACAATAGTGCATCTATGTAAAGCATTAAGGATTTGTATAATCTAATTAGAATGAGGAAATAACATTTTGTAATGTTCTACCTTTTTATTATTCATCCAAGACTAAGTATTATGAATGATTTTTTTTAAGTACTTCAATCATTTTTCTTTGGTACATTTGTACAGTTTGACAGCAGCAATTTAAAAATGAAGACAGAACAGGGATTTGATTTTCATTTTTAATTATGGAAATGCAATCTTCTTCACATTTATTTTCAAAATGACTAGAGGCTATTTGCTTAAGTGAATGGTGAACAGAGAAGTGAATAATCACACTTACTGCAGGTACTGCGTAACTTATGAAATTACATTAAAAGGCTGCTAGATGTAATACTAAAGTGAAAAATCATCAGAACACTGTATTGTAGACCATATTTATGAGTAAAAATAGCATTTTGTTGGAATGCAGCGATCACATCTTATTGTGAAGTAGCAGTCATGAATTTTATGGGTATACTTTTTTCTAAAATCTGCTAAGTACTTTGTATCTTGGCAAAATCTTTTACAATATCTTAACCCTAATAATGAAATAACACCTGGCTATTTAAATGCACACAGCATTACCAATGTCACCAGTCTAACACAATCACTGAAAATCTCAAATGCAGTAATTACTATAATATTGCTGGATAAAAAAAAACAACAATAACAAACACTAAGGTCAAACTATACCTAGTAAAAAAAAAAAAAAAAATTAGTAGAATATGCCAACAAATGCGATAGACTGACCTTGTTTATTCCGTGGGAAAAGAAGACGTAAAAGCTTGGTTTGATATGAGTCCACGAGAAATTTCCCATTGACACAATCTGTGCAACTATTTGGGGTTGTTGAATTTTTTGTCAAAAATGGTATTCACATTTCCAGTTCAGCTAATCTGACACTTTGTACGTCACTGAATTTTCTCCCTCTCACATTCTTGGAAAAGTGATCTGATAAACCACTTCTGAATTTGTTAACAGGAACAAAAAAAGGCCCTCTTACTATTCTTTTATCTTCAATATACAAGTGCATCTGGAGAGTCATCCATGGGAAAGAATATATCTGTTAAACTGTAATCCTTAGCTCACTACCTATATTCCCATACTCTCCAGAGAAGCTTTGGTTTTAGCCTTGAAATATAAACAGCCAACTACAACAGAATCAGTCAATTAATGTCATGAAGGCAGCTTCAGCAACCTTAACTAAGCACTCCACTTATTTTTCAATAGAGAAAAATGAAGAAAAAAAAATATTAATTCCACCTTTCCATATTTTTTCCATTTTTCTCACTTTGTCAGGCCTTGCTTGAGTGATGAAAGGTTTTGCTGCCCTAATGTTTTACTATAGCAAAAGCTTTGCCATCTGATTTGTTTAAGTGTTGGTAACAACAATAAGCCTACATACACTGCATGGAAAATATCCATGTGAAAAACAAACAAACAAAGTAAAGAAAGCCAAAAAGCAATCCACAAACAAATAAACAAAAAACCCTGATAGTGACCACTTGACCTTAAAAAGCCACGGCTTGTGAGGAGTTACAAAAGAGTTTTCCTCTCTTTAGACAGTAATAATAAGGTCCCCTGACAGATTTCTATGTATTTCTTAAGGAGCTGAATAATCCCCTATAAACTGGGTAACAGTAGAGGGAAGAAGGAAAGAAAACAGGTATAAGCTTTAGGCTATTAACTGTAGATTCTCCTACTGGGGTGCTAATTTTGCTCCCACACAAAGGAGAGAAGAACCCTTCCACAATATGAACTTGTTCTTCTGAACTGCACTCTGAAAACGCCTGCCAGCTACACAGGAACTTTTCACATGAACTTTCAGGAGGTCTCACACTTCTTGTGGCATGGGATAACATCCCAAAGGGCTATTTGTGAAAAGGAGAGTAATTTCGTAGTGCAGATTCACATGAACCTAGACATATGAGAAAGATCATGTTAATGTAATTAGCTAATTGTAGCTTTACATGCAAATGAAGTGCCATGCAAGTAGTTTTCACACTACTCCCAAGATTAACATTTTTATTATATTTCCATTTAGACGTTGGACTTTTACGTACAGGACAGCAGAGAAAATTTGAGATTACATATATACACTGAAATACAGATTCTAGGTTAGAGACCTAGAAGGCCTAGTTTTTCAGTAGTTATCCAGTTTTTTCTCTTTTCTCGTTTTGAGAAACTAATGCAAAACATGGTCCATGTGGTCAGAAGAACAGCTGCCTCCTAACTTATTATATCATAATAATCTCCAGAAGATAGTGTTTTAACTGATAGATTTGGTTGATTGTTACACAGCGGATTTCTGTGAGCAGAAGCATAATAGCCAGGAGAAAAGTTTCTTAGCAGAATTGTCTTCAAATTGAGAGTGCAAACCATTTCAAAGAGTGTGGAACAAATTTTACTTGTAATACAAGTCTTTACATTATCCTGCTACTGTTACCATTTGTATATGTGATCAGCACAACACATAGAGCCAGTTTTTATTAGCAGTGCAAGTTTTAGAAAATAGTTTTAAAATTATTTCTCAATAAATATATCAACAAACTCCAATAATTAAGGAAAGGACGTCATCTCTGCACATGCTTATTTATGGCATTATGCCATGTTCTTTTCCATTATTATTTCAACTTTTATCACTATTATTAATTCAAAATAATCCTTATTTCATGGGATAATCCTGCCACATTTTAGTTTTCAGCTGTTCCATCCTGTTACGCTTCATGGAGTGCATCAGCACTTCAGATCAATCTAGTCTACAGTCATGTATTACTCATTCCATTTCTGTACCTTCCCCAGTTTGACTCACTGTCCATACTGCTGCACATTTATGGGGACAGATAAATCAGAATCTTTTGGGGTTGATGGACTACCAAGGTTCAGTCACCTCTTACTATTATTTATCTCTTCTTGATATGGCAGTTATGAAACAGCACCATTTTCTTCATTTCCCAAAAGGGCAATACAAGAAAGGGGGTGGAATATATCCTGTGCAACATCAGACATTCATCTCATCTAAAAGCGGCTGTCTAAAACAGTTCAGTTGAACTAAGTCCAGTAGTGCCCATTTCTCCAATAAATAGAGGGAGGTTTAGGATGATCAGCTGGAGATTCAGTCATCTGAAGTTAAAGAAGATGAATCCAAGTCCAACTGTCCAAGGTCATCCAAGAAGTTTGAAAAGACATTTCACCTCCAATCTCAGGTTTATATTTTGTAAGCTGGAACACCTGAGAACTACAGTGGTGGAATAAATTTGTCAGACTAAGGAGAAAGGTTTAATGGTGTAGTAATGTTCCTATGAACTGAAAGAAAGCTTTTAGTTTACAGATGTCACAATTCAGGAGACAAAACCCACACTGTCTTCAGAACCCATCTGCTATAAATTACTTTCATTCTCTTCAAAAGTTTAAAAACTATAGTTGTGGTTTATATTGTTAATTCCAATTCTTTAAAATAATCAGCTCCTTAAGAAGAAAGTGCATTTAAAAAAGTAAGTCCACAGTTTTAAAAATCAAATACGTAGATTTGAGATCTCCCTGCATCTTGGTCCATGTATTATTTTAAGCATAAGCAAAATGAAGAGTCAAATGACGAATATGTGAATACTTGCATTAAGTGTTGTACAAGAAGAAGGGATCTAAATGCTGTTGAAATAATTGAGCTATTGAAGGCTGACTTGTACAACAATAAAGAATGTCTCTGTTACACTGAACAACACATTCTGTTGGCTCTGGTGATGATATTTTATGCAAAAATTGTATTAGAGTAGATCCACAGTAAAACCTGACACTGCTTTTATCGATGATTTTTACGACTTTATAACATTCTGTGATCTGGTCCTTTGAAAATGGATTGGACAGTGCACATGAAAGCAATACACAATGGATTAGAAGAAGATTTTCTTCAGTGAATAAAAGTGATTGTTTCTCCTTTCATTCACTTCTATGTCCTGGTTTCACACTGGTTTTTAAAGTATATACTGTCATTCTCAATTGAAAATGTGACCCCTATTAGCATAAGGTTGAATTATTAGCCAACACAGAATGACCTTAAATTCCAGTTCTCCCTAGGCAAAGATAATGACAACATAAAAAACTAATTGCTTTTTAATTTTTTGTTTGTTTGTTTGTTTTTCAAATTAGACACTTTCCTAGTCCATACTAGTCAGGTTCTGGCCTCACAGGATAGTGCAACAGTGTGACTGATGGAAAATGGAAACCTCCTATGATATTCACACCTACTCTTAAGCATTGAAATTATTTGCACATATTTTTGAATGGTGTATTGTATGCTTTGTTTCACCTTATTATGGATGGTTCTAATGTCCTTTTGCCCGGGTTTGCCGTAGAAGACCAACGGCTGCATTTACTGCTAAAAATTAGGACTGTTAAGCCACAAAGAAATTAAGCCACTCTGTCCTGCACAGCTGGTTTTTGTGCAGCTTTCATTAACAGTTAGTATTGCTGTATTTTGTAAAGGAGAATTCACACATGAACAGTGCAAGCTGAGCAAACCAGCCTTGTGTCAGTCATTCAGTTATTTAAAGAGTGCTTTTCCTTTAACAATAAACTGCATATTATGACAATCCTAACATGGGTTGACTGATACAGAATTACACTGGTAGAGCCTCTGCAGCTGATCTAGCATCAGGTTCTCCAGAATTTCTTACTGGCCATTCATTGCATAACTAGCTTTTCCTCTCAACAGAACTTGGTACATGCTGGGGAAGTGAAGATATGACATCAATTTTTCTTGTCACTTCTGAAATGGTTTTTACTTTAAATATTACTAAAGAGATCAGGAAGGCTGCAACTATGCCCTCTAATAGGGCTAAAATGGATGAAAGCTTTTTAAAATCTTACATGGAAACAATTTTGCTCACAGAAAAGAAACTTTGATTGCTCCTATAAACTACCTTATCTTCCCAGGAAGCCCACCCATACTAGAATCTGGGAATAGATTTCTGTACCAACTAAATACGTGTCTTCTCTAAACTACACTTACCAAAAGAATACTTGCCTACAAAAGGCAGTAAAACTAAAATTTGTGGGTGTATCTATTCTCAGAAAATCGCCAATTTATTTCCTCAAAAATAAAAAAAAATATGCAATGATTCTGTATCCTAAAACACTGGAACTGTTCTGGAATTAATAACATTTTCAGTCCTCATTGTGATTTCTAACAACTCAAAACGGCGTGTTCTTCTTGCATAATGAGTATTTAATTTAAACTCATATGCACACTCACTTCTATACAAGCTCAAATACATCATAGGCATCCTTTTCATTTCGCTTACCTTGATTTATCCTCAGAATCACTTTGAAGACTGCAATATATAGAAGTGAATAAAAGGGAATAAAAGCAAAAAAGACCAGGTCAAGAAATACATATAGAAACCGTTGCTGTTACCATCAGGAAGTAGATCTCAGAAGATCTAACTGCTTTTATTCTGAATTTCTGACTTCTTAATAATGCGCATCCCAAAAACAAAAGAAAAAATAGAAGTGTTATGTTTTCAAACACACAAGAAAGTTATTATTCTTCCATTAAGCATCTACCATTGACTTCTACTTCAAACTTCCCAGTGTAAAGTGAAATGCAATACGTACATACAACTGCATGAATGGTAGGAGGGAGGGCTTCTTTTTGCTGGTTTTGCCAATCGCTACTAATACAATGGTGAGTAGATTAACAGATGCTGCCAATAGTCTCTGGGGAAGTGCAAGTACATTAAGATGACTTTGCAATGCATCACTCCTGCTTACCATGTAATTAAGTTACAGTTTTCTGTATATAATTTCATTAATATGGATTATTCAAAATATCAATGCACAAATAAATGCAGACTTGCAAAATGTGTACGTCGATAAAATAAACATAGGGTTCTAGTAACAAGGTAGGAGTTTAACTTCCATAAGAAGCCTGTTCGATACTACTACTCAATTGTCATTCAGCTAGGTAACTGAGGTTATCTGAACTGCGCATTAATAGTCACCTCCTTTTGACAATTCCTCACTATTCTGATAAGCTGTGAGAAAGTCTTTTTTCAGTTCTCTGAAGGTGGACTCTTCTGTTTACCTGTACCAATTCTCTGGGATAACATTATACAAAAGCAGAGGTGAAAAGGAGGTCTATGCAGGATGAATTGACTAAGGTAAAGTAACACATAAGTGAGCCAGGAGTCCATCAAAACAGATTACAGTCAGCAAAGAATCTGTCCCATTTATAGTCAAGAGGAAAATGATATTTGAAGGAAACAGAAAAGAAACTGTGTCTAACTGGTCAGAAAGAATGTGTCCAAAATTAATATGGCTTTCATACAGTACTCGGATCTGTATCTTTCTGATACACAAATATAATGAATGATCTTTAGAACCTTACTGTTCTTCCTTAACTGAACATCTTAGAAATGGGAACTAAATAGTAATTAAGAACCAAACCATCTAGTCACAGTCCTTTAAGGGGGCAGGCACTGTTTCATGTTGAAAAAGAAATGAGGAACTAATTTTCCCCTTTTTCTTTTTCCCTCCTTCTTCTCTCTCCTTTTCATTTCTTACTTCACCCTAGTTTCCTTTTCCTTTGAAAATTAATTAAACTTACAACTGTGTACAGTTCTATTTCACACTTGTCCATAGTTAGCTTTATATATTATTTAGAAAATAAAAATTGCATGCAAATTGATGTTTCCACTCTTACCATACTGTCAAAGCCTTTGAGAGGGCAGAACGGTCATAAACTAATCAATAAAAGGTAAGAGGTTTTGATTTACTGACCTTTAGTTTATTATTACAGTTAATGTCATGGCAATAAATAAAAAAGCAAACCCATAAATGCTGTATAATATAACATGCTTTTAGATCCCTCAGAGAGAAAAAAAAAATATATGGGCTATTAGTTAAGTATTTCTATCTTGAAATATTAATATCTATATCTTTTCCAGCCTGTGTTTATTCAGAGGAATGACAAATAACATCTCCTGGCTCAATTGTGTTTGCAGATTAGTACTCTTTGAGTCAGAGAGAATTAAACTCTTTCACCTCCCACAGCAAAGGTAAAGGTGATGAGTTTCTATTAATAAAGCTAGTAAAATCCTACATCACAGTAGACTATCACAAATTAATCATGCATTTCCAGCACCACACATTAAGATGTTGTACATTAAAATAAGACTGGTGCAAGGAAAAACTACTCAAACTTTGATTACAAAGATACACAGATTTACACCATTGTTCTACAGAGAACAAAATGGCTCACAATCCTGTAGAGCTGTTTAGGAAAAACAAACAGATAAAACAAAAGCAAGACGACTGCTGTTTTCTGGAAAGATGGGTGGGTAACACAGTCTTCAAGAATAAAATAAATTATTAATTATGATAATTCATTCATCTGAGTTTATTTTCCAGCATGTTCCCTGTTGGCTTCTTAATGAGGCTAATGATGTATAATCTTTACAACTAAAAATCTTAGAGGAAAGTTTACACTTCAGGATAAAAAAACCCAACAAGAAGTAGACAAAGTGCCTTAAGAGTAACCTAAATTTTCACTGGGTTAGATCCAAACAAATGATATTATAAGCCTTAGAGGAAACTATCCAAGTTGTGCAAGCCTGTGCAGTTGTGGCATAACTGCATTAACACACTAGAGCTCCAAACACCCAGAAGCATCTATTTAGGTATCTGAAGCAGATTAGAATCAAAGAGTAGGCAGGCATTACACCTTAGTACTCTGCCTCACATGATACAGTAGGTATTTCCAAAGCAAATCTAGGTATTATACACATACACAAAACCCAAATACATAAACTTACAATATGAGGTAAAATGCAATTTTGATATCTGTTTTCCTTTGAAAGGCAGATAGTGGGAGACAGCACTTTTCACAGTCTTGCAACCAGGCAGGTATAGATTCACTTGTCTTGCCTGCAATGCTTTGCACACACCTCACTTGCTCTTCAGGAGCACCTTATAAAATAGCCTCAATATGTTCCCATGCCTGTTGTTGTTTATCTGTCATCATGCTGAAAATAATGCAACCTACAGGAAACAGCATAAAAAACGACCCAATACCCTAAACTTTCCGGTGCTACTCCTGTTCTAAAATATACTGAATTATTGGAAGTGTGAAAATTGAAACTAGCACCTTATTGTGAGACTAGGTAAAACAACAAAATTATTTTACTTAAAATACCCTGACTATTCCTCACCTAATTCTGACATCTGTGATAATAACTATGACCATGACTATGACTCTGACACTGTTGAGTATCTTGTCCTGAAATGACAATTTGTGATACAGAGAGACAACAGAGAGGCAAGGAGTAGGAAAACATATATCTTTAAATCCTATGCGTAAGTAATAAATGTAACCATGAAAGACACTGCATCATAAACATGAAAGCTACTATGTACATATCGCTTCCACAAGTATTACTGCCTCATATAGTGTACAAACCCAACATATGAATTAAATATGATCTAATGGAAGATAATTTTTCCACTTCTGCACAAAACCCACTCTCATACAGTTCAGGGGGTATTACTAGGACTGTGAGCAACTACAAATGAGCAGTTGCAAAACATAAGATGACAAAGTTTTCTTGCTGTTGCAAAAGAGCTACAAATTGGCACCTAACTCCCTTTTTTCCTTCTTTTAATACTAAAGTATTATCAGTTGTTACACAAACTCAAATACTCGATTTGATGACTCTTCAATCCTTAGATTTTTTCAGCTTATCTTTTACACTGCTAACTAAGAACAGTTTGTAGCAAATCAAGACTTTCCTTTGAACCATCAAAAGGTCCATGTATCAGGACTCAGTGTTCTGACTCATGGCTGTTAAAAATGTAATAAACAATATAAAAAAACCCCTCTTAAACAGAGACAGAACAGGCCTAAATCTGGAAAAAAAAAGATGAAACTATGACATACCAACAGTGTTTTTCTCTAAGAGTGCCAGTGTGCTGCCAATAATTTAGTAACATTTTGATGATAAATGTCATATTTGTCCTTTTTGTTAAAGAGCTTGGCACTTCACCTACTTATAACATTAATTCTTACAAATGCAAAAGAGCAGTACTCGCAGAAAGCTATCTGTCCAGCCTGTAAATAAGTAAAAGATTTATAGTTTAGATGTTTTCCAAAGGAAACTGGTTGATCTAAAGATGCAACAACTGCAAAGATGTTTCTGACCATGCCTCATTCCAAAAGCTATGAAAGTCTCTTCTCCTTCTGCCAGTCCTGTCCCTTGGACAACTATGCAAGATTTAATCACAAACATGTATCTTCCTAATAGTGGCTGATGATTAGCTTATGCTTGAAGAAAGGGTCTGATAAGCAGTGAAAGGCAGCCATCTGCCTGTTAAAAAGAAAAACTGGACATTCAAAAGTAAGTGAAATCGGAGACAGAATCATAGACTTGCAGCATCACAGAATCATTTAGGTTTGAAAAGACCTTTAAGATCATTGAGTCCAACCATTAACCTTACACTGCCAAGTCTACCAGTAAGCCATGTACCTAAGCACCTTAAAATACTTTGAGGCTTTTAAATACCTCCAGGGATGGAAACTCAGCCACTTCCTTGGGCAGCCTATTCCAGTGCTTGACTCCCCATTTTGGAGAAGAAAATTTCCCTAATATCCAATCTAAACCTCCCCTGGTGCAACTTGAGGCCATTTCCTCTTCTGCTATCACATGCTGCTTGGGAGAAGAGACCGACCCCCACCTTGCTACAACCTCTTTTCAGGTAGTTGTAGAGAGCGATAAGGTCTCCCTTGAGCCTTCTCTTCTCCAGGCTAACCAAGTTCCCTCACAAGGTCTTTGTCAGAGAAAATATATATAAAATAAAGACAAGTACATTGATGTTAAAATTACAATAAAAATGAAACCTAACAAGCCCAGAGCACTTTCTCTTCTTCATGTCTCAAATTTTAATTAAAATTTTTAACAAAAATAAGCATGACATCAGACTTGTAGCTATTACAGTAGGGCAAAGGAGAGCGATGCTTGTTTGATATGGTATTAGTAAGTTAATAATGTGATAAATCTACTTATTACTTAGCATTAATCCCAGAAACTATTGAGAAGCACTTGATAAAATCTGCCCTTAGAGAAATTACTTTCTCCTTGTTTGAGGAATGCATCTAATTAGGTTTGAAAATGGCATCTGATCTGCTAATCTAACAATTCAGAATGAACCAGTCTCTCAGGTTTTATATACTGATAAATCTACAACTGCTGGGCTTTTGGTCGCATTCTCATTTTTAAGTGTTTTTGAGATGAATCAATACACATTTGGTCAGATCACTCTCTCTCCATCTTGATTAATCCACTAAAGTTAATGCTTTAGACTTCATCTACAGCAGAATCTCCTTGAAAACCTGGGAAGGTAAGTTAATCATGGAAGCCAGGTGATGCCACATCACAGTTCTTAATATCCCTGTAGTGATAACGTTCTTACTAGATCTAAAATGTAAGGGAACTATTTTTAAGACCTGAGGATCTGAGTTTTCAATTTAAACTTTGTATTACTGATTACAAGGAGCTGATTACTTTCATCAGCTGTGTGAAAACATAAAAAGAATTCAACCAAATGTGCAGTAGCCTTCAGAGGACTGTACAAGCAGTAAAAGACATTTTTATTCAAGTAACATTTGAAATATAAATATACATCAGTAACATACATCAGGTATAAAAACTGAGAGTACTATCAATGTTGACATTTATTGATACACAACAAACACGTCAAAATAAAGAGCACAAATACAAGTCTATCCCAGTTTTTGCCTCTGTCTTGCTGCATAAGAACCTCATTTTCCTTCTCCTTCTGAACAAGCTCAATCGAAAAGCTTTCAGTACAGCACAGTAGTAGCAGTTATTGAATATATGACAAAATGACTGATAAAGCAATAATAAAACATGATTAATAATTAAATAATGTATTTATAACACAGGGTCCTCTTGCAAAATATAAATGACAGATATCAAAGAAGCCCAGAGCAGCCACTTTCTGCATCAAGTCGTGTTTTAGAAATTAGGACACTTCAAGTTACATTTTGTCTCTTCAAAAAATACTCTGTTAAAAAAAAAAGACACTACGTTTTCCTAAGGAGCTATTTGGGCTTAGAGAAGATGCTGTCCATCGTTATGAAACCAATGATGCACTCGAGGGGATACTGCCTTATGTGGAATTTTTGTTTCTTTTGATACTTTCCTTAAGTGAAATCAGTATTTTGATTAAAGCATAAGCATATATAAATGCATGCAATTTGCTAGCAAGTTAAAATTAGAATGAGAAAGAATACAGGGAAGACCTTTTGAATTCTAACTCAGCAGCTGTTTTAAGAAACTTTATTCCATATATCTGGAACACATGAAAGACATATCACACTCAAGGGAATTTCTGAAGTCTCAATTATAAATATACCCAGTATTCTTAAGATTGATTTGGTTTTGTATTAATAATAGAAATCTTTCCATATGCACACAAAAACAGTGGGCTGCCACATCAGTAATGGACAAATGGCTGGATTTCACTATTTTTGACACATTTTGGTGGATAAAAGAATGAAAACACCTGTATGCCACAAACCCCTCAGGTTTTAAATTCTATTCCATTTAAAAAAATCCAAAATGTTAAGTCATTTCAGTCGGACTAGGATTTCATCCTTACCATTTAGGAAAGTTCAAAGCCATTCTTGTTCCCTAACAAAAAACAAACAAACAAAAAAAAGAAATACATATATATACATATATATAATCTACAGAATCTCTCATTTACTTCAGCAGAACCAGACTGGGTTTTTTAGTAATCTGAATAGTGGCTGGCCTCTAAGGCATTTTTTTTTAGAGCATTTTAAAGCACAACGGCACAGAGGTTGAGGATTTCCAGCAGAAAGAGGCACACTACAATCAGCACCTGAGTCACAACTGCAATAAACAATTATGAGAAGCTCTGAGAGGCCTGGCAAAGAGAAAAGACAAGCTGTTAAGAAAACCCTTCCCCTGAACAGATATCAGAAGGAGGAAAGAACCCTCAGAGACCTGCAGTAACTTCTGAATACAAATTGTTGGCATTTACCATTTTTTACCACTTCCACCTTTTGCACTGATTACAGAAATTCATGTCAGACAATCCCCGAGACAGCATAGCCCTTCAGTGAAGTTAGTCTTACATACCGAGAGGTAGTACAACCTCATATCTTAGGTTCCTCCAGAAAATGAGGAATACCCAAATGAATAATTTGTGAAAAATGTGACTTCTCTAGAATGACTTAGAAATTTGTTGCACAGGTAGGAATAAAATTCAATCTTATAGGATATTATTCAAGAAACAAATCTTTCTGCAGATCTTCTGCTTCTTTAATTCACCACTGAAGGTTTAACATCACAGTGAATGAGCTCTTCAGAACACTGCTTGCTCTGACTACATTATAGTCTCTGCTTATGTAAGTATAGCCTTGCCTTGCCAATTGTACAGGCAGCCCTGTCTCAATTTTCCAGCTCAACTTTGCCACCTCAATAATATTCTTGTAACATATTTTTTCTCATTCTGACTTCAAAGACGTGATATTGTAGGATAATGATGACTGAGAATCTCTGCTGTTAATATTTGAGCTGAAAAAGTTATTTGGTTTATTTCAAATAAGGTTGGCAAAGGCAAGAAAATATTTCTATAAATGCTGAGAAAACAGATGTTTGGGTGGTTGAAAGAAATACTCTGTGCCCTTTTAACAGAAATGGTGGCAGCCTGAGCCCATCGTGAGTCATGAATTGATTGGAAACTATTCTCACAGGTCCATGACTTACTCTGGAATTCTACCTCTGGGTTGTTTTGTTGTTTGTTGTGTTGTGGTGTTTTGTTTGGTTTGGGTTTGGGGGGGGGGGGGGGGGAGGACATCAGGAAAGTTATCAATTGGAAAGATGAGAAATCCCACAAGAAAGACCAAAGAAGGGCCATGAAGATGATCACAGGGATGGAGCACCTCTCCTATGAAGAAAGGTTTGGGCTTATTCAGCCCAGAGAAGAGAAGGCTCAGAGGTAACCTTATAACAGTCTTCCGATACCTAAAGGGGCCTAGAAGAAATCTGGAGAGGGACTTTTTACAAGGGCATGTAGTGATAGGACAAGAGGGAATGACTTTAAACTGAAAGAGGGTAGATTTAGATTAGGTATTAGGAAGAACTTTTTTACTTAGAGGGTGGTGAGACACTGGAACAGGCTGCCCAGAGAAATTGTGGACCTCCCAGTCCCTGGCAGTGTTCAAGGCCAGGCTGTATGGGACTTTGAGCAACCTGACCTAGTGGAAGGTGTTCCTTCTCATGGCAGGGGAATTGGAACTGCATAATCTTTAAGGTCCCTTCTACAATTCTACAATTCTGTGATAGTGATGGAAAACTGTGAAGGGATTCAAACTTGATTTCGTCTTTTACTTATTAAGATCCCTGCTGTAGATCCAGCAGGATGCAGAGCTGGGTGGTGGACAGAGGAGCTGGATGTAGATGAGAAATTGTTCAATGGATTTCACTGATGTTCACTAACATAGAAAGAAAAGTAAAATTTGGAAATTTAAAAAAAAATATTTATATAGGAATATCTTTTTATGCATTTTCTCCAAATTAAGCCATATGCCTAACTCTTTCCAATTTGACATCATATCAAATTGGTTTATTAATTTCTAGCTGTTCACTGTTGCCCCTTTCTTGTTTCCCATCTTCTCTATACTCGCTTCTCCCGTTTTCTTCCCTTTCCTACCCATTCCTAGTCTCATGCTTAACAAAGCAGAACATATTATTTCCCTAGCCTGTCTCTTGGAAACAGATTTAGCCTGAGGCAAGCAGCTGGAATAAAGAATTTCAGTCCAAAAGGATAAAGTTTAGTAAAGTTATAAGCAATCAAAACCAAAGACCCACATTTGTGTTAGACAAATAATATGCTAAAAGAAGTACATACAATATACATAGCCTAACGTATACTCAAAATAAATAAATAAAACCCGCAAGCCCAACTATGCCTGACATCCTTTTGGCAGAATACTCTGGATGGAAAGATTTATGCTTTTGAGACTAAAGTTAGCTTAGAAAAGCAGTTGCAAACACAACAGTGGGGAGTACATTTTTGTCATTCACCAAAAAAAAGGGGGGAGGAAGGTAGAATGGGATAGTCTAATCAAAAGGAAACAAATATTTCCTACTTCATAGGTCACCTAGCACTTTAAACACTCTGAACTGTGCCCTGTAATTCTTTCAGTGCCAAGGGACCTTTGGACATGGGGTATAAATAACACTCATTTGTTTTCCGCCATGCAGCTGGATGTACCGTAAACAGGAGAGAGATGTGGCAGCATTGACATAGGAATTAAGGTAACTTCCTTGAAAAAAAAAAAAGGGAGAAGGGAGAAAATATATTGTCAGATGCAAAAAAGTTATTATTTCCTTTTTGGCACACTCAAATTATACAAACCAGGGAAAATGGAAGTATTTTTTTTCCAAACATGTAAGATCACTCTTCCTAAAATAGTGTGAAATCAGCTGGTACAATGATGCTAAATTCAGTCTCATACAGCAGCAGAATAAAGCACTGGGAAAGATTTTTATAAGGACTAGAAAATCTTAGGAAAAAAAGAAAGAAAAGAGCTTTTATATCTATCCAGTGTAAAACAAAATTTAAGCTCCCATTAAAAAATACAAGAAGATTATTACAGACATAAAGAATTTACAGTCATCACTGACTTGCATAAAGTAATGATCTTTGTTTTAATGTACACAGTTTTGGTTTTAATCCTTTAAATCACCAGCTTTGTGTCACTAGCTAATGTAAAACCTAAACTGCTGAGCAGCAGCCTGATTACATTTAATAAATACTAAGTTGGTGTACATGGAAAGATTTCAAAAAGTCAAGAACAAAAGTGTTAAAATTAAATAGTTCATATATAAAGCTATCAAATTAATAGAGCATCTGAAAGCTAAAGCCCTCCAGTGAATCTAATAAATCTGTGTATGTTAGCGTGAATGCTACACTCAGTATCAAGGGCTCGACCAAAAGAATTTCACAGCTCCATCAGTGCACATAAACGCGTAGCAGAAGTGAGAAGAATTAAGAGACGTTTTTCACTGGATGTTAGGAGGAATTGGTTATACTTACATTGCTAAAACAATGCTTTAAATCTGCTATATCTTGAAAATAAGTATCTCTTACTTTTAACATCATGCCAATGAGATGTAGGATGGAAATAGTCTACACACTTTGTTTTCATTGTCTCTTTGACAATCTGCATTTTCATGAATGCACATGCTACATCATAAACCAGATGGCATTACACAATGAAACTGGGTAAGTTGACTAAAAGACAGAAACAACTATTTGTACTATTAGAGAAATTCCGTACTAGTGCACAAATGGTAATATATGGGCAATTGCAACTATTTTATCTCAAAATACTGTCCTCTTTCTGGCTGGGTATGAAAGTACACATTAGAAGCTTAAGGATGAATAAAGGCATTTAGGCAGAAAAAAAACCCCTACCATCTCTAAGCTGGATTCTTCTGAGTATCAGAATTTAGAAACTAAAATCATCATCATAAAAACCCCCTTTAAAACTTACCATGCAATAAAAACTTTCAAAATATAAACCAAACATGTTTCCTGTTTGAAAATAAAGAGATGCCATTTTATGAGAGGTATGAACCACCCCATTCACCTTCATATGGCATTATTTCCAATAAACTATTATTGCATTTTAATAGCTTGATTCTGAAAATTTTCCTGCTTTTCAAAGCATGGAAGAAAAGAAAACATGCATTACAAATATCCATTAGTTAGTGTGAATAAAACTGTATGTAATGCTGTATGTAATGCTACATGAGCAACTCTTAGAGCACACAAACCAGTAACAAATAGGTCAAAAGAAACCCCAACAGCCAAGGGAAAAAAAACCCACCCCTCCATAAAGGAGGAGGATCTGAGAAATTGACTGTCTTCTCTGGACATCGCTTCAGGTGAGCATTATACACATAATTGCTGTAAGTGAGGCTGATATTAATTAACTATTGTGTACCATGTCCAAATAGTTGAATGTCAAAAAATGTTTAGACCATTCATCATTTTACATATGCTCCCCTAATGCTTTGTAGTGATCCATAATTGCTTCAGGGATGCTTTTGACTAGCTTATTCTATGTGTGAAGACAAAGGCACACAGGAAATTCCATCTCACACAGTATTATTTTTTTCTCACTATTATATTGGTTATTGCTATTTAATTAGTGTTGTAATCTATTTTGAGAAAGCTCAAGACAAGCACTGGAAAGGGCAAATAAAGAACCTGATGAATACTGAATAAGGCTCCAGAAAAAGCTCAGAAATATACTTGAGATTTTGAAAAGATACAGGTTCATATTTTTCTGCTTTTTTTGAAAACACAAAGAAACAACCTGTTATATTAAAGAAATTAAATGTTGAAAAAAACTGTTTTATTAAAAGACAACCCAATTGGAAAGGTTCTATTTGGTCTGTTACAGAACAGGATATTTCAATCATAAAAAAATCTAAATGCTCCTAAAGAGCATTTCTATGAATCTGCATTTTTTTCCCATGATAAACATAAGGTAATTTTAAAAAGCCAGTGCTTTATTTACTGACTTACTGAAAATAATAACTAAAGCCTTCATAGACATTTACTCATGTGGCAGAGACGGACATGAAACAGTCTGTGAACTTGCACCTGCCTTCTCTGTACAGAGAGCACCTTTATCTTTCACACTTTCACTTCATAAATTCAAGAAATGAGGGAGTTCATAGATTTGAAAGATAAATCCTAAAAGGGCAGAATACTTTGAATTACCTTGAATATATTTTTTATCCAGGGAATATTCTCTTGACAAACCCAAATCAAAATAATATTCCCCCAAAAGTTCTGAGACTGTTTCTTACCAAACCCCTCATAAAATACAAAAACAATTGTCACAGTCACATTTTTTGTAGCACTACACAATTTCTTTTATCTGTATCAAACTTTTGATATGAAAATGCAGTAGAAATAAAGAGAACTAAGTAAAGCAGGTCAACCTTGTTGCATCGTATATCTTTTAAACAGAACTCTCGCATTTAACACAAGTTTGTTTGTCTCTCCCTCTCTGGTTTGAAAGTTTTTTTTTTTGTTGCAAAGATTGGGAGACCAAAAAAAAAAATAAAATTAAACAGGAGAACTAAGTGACAAAACTGTACTATCAGTAACTGTGTTTTGGTAGTAAATATTCAGTTTGTGCCCTCGAATCTCATGCCATTTTACAAACATTTCTTGTTAAAACATTTTATCTGCTGTACAGATTTACAAACCAACATGTGCCAAGACATATGATTATCAGCCAGTGCTACACATTTATTTAGCAGTTACATCAAATTTGTAGACCTATACAACAGTTAACTGTTACAATAATTTGTTTAAAAATTTTTAAAGCTGGAAAGAAAGACAACTCCTTGTTAGCAGAATTATGAAAATTACTCTTTGTTCCTATGAAATTGATTCATTTCGTGAACAGTCCATGACTAGCTCTGGTAAATGACCTGAGAACTAAGAAAGAGTGTTGTTTTTATCCTCATAATTAAGAAAGACCCAAATCAAACATGAAGCAAATGAAAGCTGAGGTGCACAGGCAAGACAGTTGTGTACAAGACAGATCCAAAATAAGGCTTAAGTGTGAATGACCCCAAAGCTTCTTAGGGGATCAGCTCCTTGTTGTACACAGTATTCACATGTTTCATAGCACTTTTGGTGAAAACAATTTTGAACAATAAAGAGGAAAAAGCAGCACATTTGCGAAGATCTAAACCAGCTGCACTTCCTCAGTGTGGGGGGACACTTCCTAGTATCAGTCTCCCATTTACTAAAAATTTGCCTTTTGCTATAACCTGTTGTAAAATTTTCTGCTTCCTCTAATGCATTATACAAATAGTTACCTACTAACTTGGTGTTTCCTTAAAAATAAGAACAGAGACTATAATGTATTTTGAAACTAAGATGAATAAAAGTGAAATCCTAGACTCCATGAAGTATGTTTTTGCTTCATACTAATCCCAGTTTACAACAGCATAGTTGAGCATTGGTGCACTTTAACAGAACATACATTCTGCGATTCATCCACGGACTTCTGCCAGGTGTATTCATCATCATGTAGGGGGGAAAGGTTAAAACGAAATAAATTTCTTGGCTTAGAACTTACCTGCTTTTAGCTGATGACTTTTTAAAGATACATACTTATAATTCTTGTGCATTTGGCAGTGACTGCATCAGTGTTACCAGGTTAATGCAAGGCATTATTACAATGCAGATACAAAAATAAAATTTAATAATTTTAGAATGTGAATCTCATTCTAGTCAATGGTCAGATCCTTAGCTTAGGGTATCGGTCATACAGTTCAGACAGTTAATATTCAAGCCATTTTGGAAGTTAAGCTTCCTTCAGATTTCCTCAAATTTGACATACAAATCACAAGCAACTATTAAACTAGGGGAATTATTTAAAGGGCTGTGCTGTGGGATACAGTTTTTCACCCTGGCTGTGCTGGGTGTTCATACTTGGGATATTTCCACACAACCCTAATAAAAAACATGCTCAGGATGATAACTTGGAAAAGTAGACCCACACTGACATAAATATACGGCTTCCAGTACCTGAACTCAGTGCTAAGTGCTACTGTGAGTGTCTCAGAAAGAATAAGGGTCACAGAGTTAGATAAAGGCTAGATGAGCAACATATATCTTGTTAGTTATATATGAAAGACAGGGCACTTCTACACTGACTTCTTGTTTTTGTTGGTGCGATAGGAGCTGGCAAATTGAAGCCAGTGCAAAACTTTGTGAAGAAACATAGAGAGTTGGGGAAAACATTAAAATCTTCTCCCACTAGTCTGCGCTTGATTGAACACAATCTGCCACATGTGTTACTTTAGGATAATTTAAATTCTGAGTTATATATTATATATATCTACAGTTCAAGATGTTATTAACAATTGCGTTTCACAAAACAACCTCTCTCTGGGCACATAGTATGTTGTACCTATCTGATAGGTCTAAAGTTGGTGGGCAGATGTTGCAAGTCATCCACATCATGGCCCTCCTCTCTAGAGCCTGGCTGTGCAACAACCAGCCATCTGTTTTCTGGACTCTCTGATCTCCCTATTATTTTAAGGCCAGCCCTATGGAGAATGGTGGCAGCAGTGGCTTGTCATCCAGTGAACAAATACCACAACAGCTCCTTTACCTTTTTATACTGCCTGGAGAATGTGGAATGGGTTATATTAATTATAAGTCACCTTGATAATTGCATTCTGTCTGTTGAGTTAAATCTGTTTAACCTAGACGTTCTCTAAAGATATAATAAATTTGGGTTATGTAAGTATTTGTAAGTTTTCTAATTACAGAAAACCTCTGACACAGAAAAACAAACAAACTCCCAAAAAAGGGAAAAAGAAAAACAAACCAAGAGCCCTTTTCAAGCAATAGGATGAATCGTTTCATACTACATTGTAATTCTGTCAAATGTCGTACGTTCAGCAGGTAAGCTCTGATCTGTGAAAACACCTGGGTTCTGATTGTTCATTAAGAATTTCACTGAGCACCACACAGCTCAGCATTCATTCAGACAGTCCACTGCAGTGTAGTATGGACATACTCAAGCTAGCTCAGAGTAAGAGCGAGGTATTGGAAACATAGCAACCATGAGGTTTTCACAAGCAAATAGTGCCCTCTATTTTTCAACCTTTCAAATCCAATGTGAGCAAAAACACTGAGATAGTATTTATTTTCTTTTATCTTGAGATTTCATTGGACTGTCATTTCTTCTGTGTTTCATCCCTCTCCACCACAGTCTACTCAAATGTATGTAGCACCTTCTGTCTGCAAAAGGAAAGACTGCTATGTAGATACATCAATTATTCTTTTTATGGAGATTCCTTCATACTCTGGCCTCGAAATATGATTCACAGTTACAATAAGAAAGCAGAAATCAAGAGCAACACTGCTTGTATTAAAGAAACTGCTAACATTATTTTGCATTCAACAAGGTAATGGATAAGGACATGTAAACTATACAAAGATTTCTTGTTTCGAACACCATTTTTCAGTCTCACAGATACATTGGAATAGAAATGCCATGGGAACAAAGTTTCTTCCTTTCCTAGAAAATATTAAATTGCCTACCTTATTTTTCTTTTAACTTGCAATTATTCATGACAAAAAGGGAAACTAAAAAGTAAAAAAAAAAAAAAAAAACTCTAAGGATAATGATAAAAAATAGTATTGTAATAAAATATTAATACAAACTTTGGAAACCTGCTTTCATATATTTCTGTTCTCTAAAGCTGGAAGTTACAGAAAAATGTAAATGTCATGTTCTTTGATGGGAAGTTGGTCTTGTTTCAGAAAGACAAAGAAAATATAACTTAATTCTGTGTGCTACACTTATCCTTTCAAATGATGTTACTGGAGTAGCACATAACATACAATATACTTCTTATTGTACTAGAATGAGGATAAAATGACCACAGTCCTACATGCAGTGCTCAAACTGATCTACAATTAGCCATTTGATTTTCCCTCTCTCCCTCCAATTCAAGTCCTTAAAATACTTCTTAATTATGAACTGTTTATGACAAAGAATTACCTAGTAAAAAGAACTGAATTAGATTCAAACTGAAGATATGCAGACATGAAACTTAGTCTTGGCTTTAACAGTCTTTGTTTTGACATTGTCTCTTAAACCAAGACCACAATTTTCATGCAATCTTTATCTGGCTGTGTCACAATCCATGGTGATTCTGGTCAGTCACAACCCGCCTTGCATGCTAGACACAAACACTGCACATACTGAACTCCATTCTGTGCTTTGATGACAATTCTATATGAAAGACTGCAGATGGTGCCTGCTCAGCCATATCCATCCCATGCACTCCTACCAACCTGTCACAGGATTTTGTAAAATGGGGTTGTGCTTCCCTGTGGCCACTTTTGTGGAGTGCACAGGCAGTTAAGTAGCTCCCATAGCAGCCAGAGTTCTCCTAGCAATCTATACTACACAGTACTGCCACTTCCCTTGCTGGCTCAACCTTCTTCTTCCCATTGCAGCCCTGTATTGCAAGAGCAGCACAGGGTCAAAGGGCAAGCTGACATGAGGCTCCAAACAAGCTATGCCACCTCAGCTCCTGGTGTCAGGGTGAGGGTTGTGCAAATGTCACAACCAGGTCTGGAAGAACTGGCATGCCTGAGCTGGACCTACTCTGAATGGGGTACCTTGAACATGGCATGGTTGCTCGAGTCCACTAGGGCCTGCAACGTGGATCTAGACAGGCTGGTCTTATGGAGGGATCTAATACAAGCTCAGACATAGTGTCGTGGTTTAACCCTAGCCAGACAGCTTATCCACTCACTCCCCCCCTTCTTGCCCTCCCCCTACTCCTGGAGGGGCGGAGAGGAGAATCAGAAAGAATGCAACTCCCACGGGTTCAGATAAGAGCAGTTTAGTAACTAAGGTATAACACACATCACTACTGCTACCACCAATAATAGTAACGATAAAGGAAATAACAAGGGAATGCTCCACCTCACCACCTGCCGACCGATAACTCGCCCCCCCCAGCCCGACCAAGCACCAACTGATACCTCCTCCAACCCTGCCATCCCAGCCCTTCCGGGTAACTCCCAGTTACATCCTGGGCATGACGTGCTGTGGTATGGAATACTTCTTTGGTCAGTTTGGGTCAGGTGTCCTGTCTCTGCTTCCTCCCAGCTTCCCTCCTCCCTGGCAGAGCATGAGGCTCACAAAGTCCTTGGCCAAACCAAAACATCATTTTTATCAGCTTTGTTCCCAGCCCGAAAGTCAAAACACAGCACAGCACCAGCTACCAAGAAAGAGAAAAATGACTGCTACTGCTAAACCCAGGACACATAGCTAATGACATCAACAGCTATAAGAGCTAAAAACTAGAAAAGCATTTATTTATTGCAAGTTGATCAATGCTATGATATGTATACATTTCTCACGAATTATGTTTCCAAGAGTCATGGGGTGACTTTCCTCTCAGTGCATACAGACTAGTCAATAATTCCTTTAATTAATTTGAGTAAATGAACTTTTATTTAGATTGTAGGCTTAGAAAACAGCTACAGCATGTCAGCTATACCTTACACTAGGGGAAAATCAAGAGTTAACCTTCTGCCTAGATAGACTGTTTCAAAATTAAAAATATATAGCCTTAATTTTATGTAGTAATTTCTCCCATGTTGGCCAGCACAAAATGGGGCTGAGCCACTACTCCTCTCAGATCACTCTTCCCTGAGTGGAAGTGTCCTGAGTGTGGCCAAGAGGTCTTTTCTAAGAATGTTCTTCTGTGAAGTCTATGGGGAGAAAGGGAGGAAGAAAGAAAGTCCTGATTACTATGCCCCACACAATCTCTGAATACAGTCGCAAACTAGACCTTGGTACACAAAAAAGAAACTTTTCATTTGCACATTTAATCAACACGTTTCCATACAGACATATACACATCAATCTCTTTTAACCTCGCTTTACATAAATATTTTGGGAAATAAAAAACCTCACAAGGTTGTTGTTAGAATACTCTTGAACTTTCATTGATCTTTGCTTAAATTTTAATAGGTGTTACACAGGTACCTTGGGCAGACGCCAAAGTGAGACATTTTTAAGAGAGAGGAAGACAAAGGATACTTATTAATGAACAGACTAAAAACGAATACAGATGTGATTCCCATTACAACATTCTTACTACACTTTTACTACACCCAATCTCGTGGTAGAAACTTTAAATTGCCGATATCAGTTAGCAGCAGAAAATAAGAGATGCTGTAACATATATATTTTTCTGGACATGACTGTTTCTCAGTGTATTACATAAACTCCAATGTTTTCTGACAACACACTTCTGGGCCACAAAGTAGTTAGCAACTACTGAGAATAACAATGGCAAACAGACCAGTACACCATATGGAAGCTCTTGGGGGGGGGGGGGGAGTGGGAACAGGAAGTGTGTGCATGTAAAAAAATTAATAATCCTACTGAATATGAAAAAAATAGAGGAATTTCAGGTGCACATAACACAGTATTATGCACACCTAAAGAGTTAGAAGGCTATAGTAAATGCAATTATAATTCCACTTCTTTCAGTACTTTGCTAAAAAAGTTAGGAGTGTGACAGTACTTTTCAGAACTATTGTGTTAGCACATAAGAAGATGTAAACATTCTGCCTGGGTTTCTGGAAAAAGAAAACATTAAGCCAGCAGCTACCTGATCTGATCCAACAGTTCTGCATTCTTTTTTTTTTTTTTTTTTTTTATATTTTCCATTTAGAATCAGAGCAATTGCTCTTACAGTCAGACGGTTCAAACTCCTGTTGAAGGAGAACAATATTCAATACCAGATCTGATGAGCAATGGCTTTATTTTTAAAACATCTAAGGATGGGTAAGCTGTTCCAGCTTCAACCTACCACTACTGAGGTAAGTTGCATTATGTCATCTCTGTAAGTCTCCTTCAAGTATTCATACTTTCCTTCCCATGAGATCTATCTCACTGCTCCTTACCCTCCTCCAGCTCTCTTCATACATCACACTTTGTATCTTTAATCATCTTTGCATCAGGTTTTCTGCAAGTTTGATAGGAAAACATTATTCAATGCAGTAGTTAACATTAATACTATCAGAAATGTCTCTGGACACTTAAAAAAACATCACCCACAGAATTCCAGCCAGTTCAAAATCAACCTCTTCTGGACAAGACTGCTTTATGGGGGTACCTCTGTGTCACGTAAAATCCACCTCATCAGTAAGACCTCGCTCTGACTTACTTTTCATTTCTTCATTCTATCCTACTTTCAAACATTGGAATAAGCCATAGAAAAATAAATATTATAAATATTTCATAAATTAAAATTACTGTTCTAAGTTTTAAATGTGACATCCTAAAATAGCAAAGTTGGTTGGGATTTACACAGAAACATGTTCTTGTGTCCAAATGATTGCTCTTACGCTTTTATGGACTTCAGTGTTTTCTTTTGTCTCTTCTAAACTGTGGCACATAGAGTGGTGATTTGATCAAACCCTCTTACAACTTGATCCCTTATAAAGACAGATGAAGGTGATGTCTTTGAGAGAGACAGAGCGAAGACAAATTGAAGACAGCGAAAACAAACATAACAGTTAACTTCTTTACAAATAAGAAAACCCTGAATTCTCTTTTTAGGAAGACTTTCATGTTCTTTTAGTTGACAATCTGTAGAACTACTTCATCACAGACAACAATTAAAAGAAGAAAGCTCACATAGGTTTCATATAAAATTTGCTGCTTTATGATTTCTAAATCTTAGGAAGAAAGTGATCAGCAACCTGCCAGGAGCTTATGAATTTACTTTTAATGGAAGGTAAAAAAACTATGAATGTTGCAAACAGAATCTTTTATTCATCTATATTCTATTCTGCATATAAGGAAGAATAAGCTTATTCAGTACATTTAATATCATAACTCCATAGGTGTCCCAAATCTGCCTATGAAGTAAATCAGCTTGTCTGCTGGATGAGATTTAGGCTGTCTTACCAAAATTCTGTCAATTTAATTGAATAATTTCATGATTCTTTACGATGTGGACTGCTGTCCACAAGTCAGACTCATTTTTCGTATGTCATTGGACTCAAAATGTGAGCCAAAGGAGAAGAAAATATGGTTTTACTCCCCCATTTAAAAAAGCTTCTCACCTTGCAAGAAATGCACTATATGGCTACTAGTGAATAATTGTGTCCTATGGTACAATTGCCCTGATGCAGGTGGTGAGGAGTTTGTAAGAATGAGAGCTTTCCGAGGAAGATTTAGTTAAAAGCCAGGAGGTAAAATGTAAACGTAAAAGTGACAGAAAGCAGATCAACTTTAGTGACTCACTATATCTGGAATACTGCTATCCTACTTAATTCATATAATGCAATAGTTATAATGGTTTTATATTAAGCATTACTTGTGCACCTAAAACCTTTCTGAAGGATTGAACCAAGCGCAAAAATTGCTTACAGGCCAAAAGGATGTAGCAGTGACATTTCTTGGGAGATAATCTGATTTTCAGTAATTATTACTTTTAAACTCTGTGGCAATTTGTTTTATCAAATGACATAGTTTTGCATGTGTCAGATATCTAAAACTTTTTACACATGACTGCACTTGCTATGGAATTACTTTGATAAAAGAATGCTACTATAATGTCAGCACCACCAATGTCTTAATCTCTGGAGTGCTCCCATCAGAGATGTGGGGTGACTGGTATAATCTCATTACTAGAAAACAATTTCAAAGATGTCTATAGCACTAATCCACTGAATTCACAGTGAATTTCACTGGGCTAAACTGTAAAAAACTCAAACATGGAATTGCATGTAGATGAAAAGAATGATAAGCAACATTTATGCTTCTAAATATCTTATATTTGAGACTTATTACCTATTAGAAAAAACCCAAACTACTACAGAAGACATATTTACGTACATCATTGCTTTTAAATTTTAATGGTTCATCGGTATATGCACAAAGTTTATTGTTGTTTGTTTATATTGTGAAGCTAAAACTGGATGCAGCATTTTACATATGGTCTAATGAGTACTAAATAGATTAGGAATAATCACTTCCCTCAATCCAGAGGCTCTCCTTCTGTTAATATAGCTGAGGCAGCTGATGGCCTTCTTTGCTGCCAGTGAGGTGCTGACTCTTGTTCAGTTTGCTGTCTGCCAAGACCACGAGGGCCTTTTCTTCAGACCCATGAGTTACCAGCCTCTAACACTGTAAGGGATTCTTCCTTCTCAGGGTGGGCTTTGCACTTCTGCTTGTTGAATTTCATAAGGTTCCTGCTGGTCTACTCCTCCAGCCCATCCAGGTTCCTCTGAATGGCAGCCCTGTCTTCAAGCATATTGATTGATACAGAAATCAGGGGAAACCTTACTGCTCTCCATAACTACCTGAAAGAAGGTTGCAGTGCAGTGTGTCTTGGCCCCAAGTTGTGTCAGGGGAGGTTCAGACACCTGCATTTTGTGACCACACCTGGTGTTCTGGTTTCTCCTGCCTGTTTTACAGGTTGCACGTGTTTTCGCAAAGACATCTGAGGCAGGTATGCCTTTTCTATTCTTTGTAATTTCTGAAGTCCATCTTGCTCCCATAACTCAGAAACTTTTGCTTTCTACACTCAATTCCTCACTTGTCCCCCAGATTCCTAGTTTAAAGCTCTCCTTACCAGGTTGGCCAGACTGATGGAGAGAATTTTCTTGCCCCATTTTGTTAGATGAAGTCTGTCTCTACCTAGGACTCTTCAGTCCTGTCATGGTTTAAAGCCAGCCAGACAGGTTTTTTTTGGCACCCAACGTGGGGCACGGGGGGTTGAGATAACAACAGATCTGAACAGATTCATAGTCACTTGTCACAATGCTGATTTATTGGCTCTCAGAGCTGTTCCTCTTGATCTCACAGTTTCAGAACGTAGTACATTACTGTGTATTTGCTGTGTTAAGTGTTTATCAAGTGTGGGGCTTGGGCTAAGGTTCTTGTCTCACTGTACTTTATGGCAATGACTTGTAATACGGATGGGCTCCAGCAGCAGTGCAGGACGGACGCGGCCGTGGACTTGTACCTGGCTATATGGCTGCTCTTCACCGTCCTGGCCCTCACCCTTGCCTCCGCCTTCGTGAGGAAAAGAACTGTTGTGGTTCAAACCCAGCCAGGCAGCTTGTTCACTCACTCCCCCTCTTCTTGCCTTCCCCCTGCTCCCAGAGGGACGGAGAGGAGAATCGAAAATAATGCAACTCCCACAGGTTGAGATAAGAGCAGTTTAGTAACTAAGGTATAACACAAATCACTTCTGCTACCACCAATAATAGTAATGATAAAGGAAATAACAAAGGAAGAGAATACAACACCTCAGCACCAGCCGACCGATAACTCGCCCCCACAGCCCGACCAAGCACTGACCGATACCTCCTCCAACCCTGCAGTCCCCCGCTCTTCCGGATAACTCCCAGTTACCTCCTCGGCATGACGTGCTGTGGTATGGAAATCCTCTTTGGTCATTTTGGGTCAGATGTCCTGTCTCTGCTTCCTCCAAGCTTCCTCTCGTCCCTTGCAGAGCATGAGGCTCACAAAGTCCTTGGCCAGACCAAAACATCATTGTTATCAGCTCTGTTCCCAGGCCGAAAGTGAAAACACAGCACTGCACCGGCTACCAAAAGGAGAAAAATGACTGCTACTGCTAAACCCAGGACAAGTCCTCAAAGTGAATCCCATGGTCACAAAAGCTAAATCCCTGCTGTTGACACCAGCTGTTAAACTTGGATGTTACTCAGCAAGATTCATCTGCTCTCACCTAAGCTTTTACTTCTTACCAGAAGGACTGAAGAAGTAACATCTGGGGCTGCATGTCCTTCAGACATAGAGCCCTGTAATCACTCTCAGTATGATCCAGCCCTTCCCTGGCAGGGAATTTTAGACAGTTAAATTTAGACAGCTTTCATACTAGCTATTTTCACCTCAGATATCACAGAAAGGCTTTTAATGGGCAGTGATATTGAGACATTTATTAGCAAGTGGATTTACAATGTGGGTTTTTCCCTTTTCTCCATTTTCTCTCTGGCTTTACTTCTTTGGAATTACTCAAGCTGATCATAAATTATGAGGCTGCTCGGAAACACTGCTCCCACATACACAAAGTCATAAAACAAAAATCTGATTAAGGACAGCCTGGTTTGCTGAAGCTAACATTACTTAAATGCATACTTTCACCAAGAACCTCAGTCAATGTTTAAAAACCAGCTGTGAGGATATTGCAATGATTTAATCCAATAGTGAATTTCTTTTCACATCATAGAATGTGATTCCATGGAGAACATACTAATACAATTATGCTAAGAGGCTATTTCATTCCTTTTTGGAAGTATGAAATTCAAGATAAATTACTAAAATTACTGTAATAAAACCTGGCTTTTTGCAACTTCTCTGTAATAATCTGGTTAAGAAACCAGTGATATTATAGTATATCTACTTGTTTCACTGGACAATACATGAAAATAACCTAAGTAATAAATATTTCATTGTAGGTTGAGTCATAAACAGTAAGGTAAGAAAGGGGGGGAAAGAAGAAAGGAAAGCTCATCTGTTTTCTTATGAACACAGTGAATGAAAATTATCTGTTTCCCTTTCATTGCTTTGGGCACAGAAAGAAATATTTTTTTTTATTCTTATAGCAGGAATTCCAACTTTAACCAAATGCCTTGCCTGATAATGACTTTGAATAGCCACCATATTATCAGCATCATATTATTTTGGAAAATTGTTCAGATATTTCAGTTCTCTGTCAGAAGGTGCGGATTGTAGGCATAAGCATGAAACTAAAGAGACTCAATAAAAAAATGAGTAAAGACAGTGCTGCATCAAGTCCAATGAAATTGCTGTTTTCTCATGTAATCTACAGTAATCCTACTCTCATTTAGAAGCAAAGTAATTTTTACATTCATGCCTTGTAGCTAATGCCATCAGTGCTGTGTAAAAATAACATTTCTGTAGACTTCAGAAATAAATTGTTTAAATAGGATTTTGCCATTCCTCCCATTTTTTCCAATTCTGTTCTGTTTATAGGGCACCTCTGGGAAAGACAGGTTAGACGAGATGCAAAACTGATTAAATGGCTCCAGCTGCCCTGACGACTTTGTGTTCCAGTCCATGGCAGCAAAAGGTGCAGGGTGAACTCTGTATTACATTCAAGCAGCATGAGAGGTGAGGTGTGTGTAAGTCTAGACAATGCCAGCAGAGGCAACAGTATGTCGTACAAAGGGTCTTCCTTATGCTTCATTTACTGCAACCTCACTTGCCCCTTTCCCCAGTTTCCCTTGATGCCTTGAACAACCTGAGAATCAATGAAGTTTCAGAATGACACTCCAACCTGATAATTCAGTTGACTAGCAGAATTCTACCTACACCATCTAACAAAATACCGGACCTATTGGCAAATATATTAAGCTTAAGGAGACATTTTAATCACACAAGACTAGTTGTGGCAATTAAAAAAAAAAACATCACCCTTGGTGCCACCTGTTTTCAAACATACAATAAATGTTGATACTCCATTTAGGCATTAAAGATCTGAAACAGTATGCCAGGACATGAAACAGACCTGCTATTTTCTGGGTAGCAAAACCAAATGTGCAATCAGATCATGTGGTATGGCAATGTTGAGTACCAGTGCTGCATATACTACTACTGCAGATAGGTATATTCCTCTCTTTTTTCACACTGACACAGAGATTTGCTAGACATCATTTTTATTCCCTCACTCTCATTTGAAATAACTCTTTAGAGAAATGAAAATGGAATATAAGACTTCTGCCAAGTGTTGAGTTGCTCTTAATTCCACCTCCTGCTACAAAGTGGGGTATCTGCTGTTGTCAAATATTTTGTCCCAATATCAGGTACCAGTACTAGTAACCCCAGAACAATGTCTGCTACAGGATACCCAGATTCATCCCAACTACTGTCATCTCAATTGTTGCAAGCAACAAACAGCAAAATAAATTATATTCGGTACTCTCATGTCCTATAAGTTGCCAAATTCTAAAATGCTGAATTCTACATCAAAATGTAGAAGCATGAATAAAGGCTTTAAGTGCTGCATATGTACAGATCTAATTTGTATGTAAAAGATTTGAGCACAAAGTTGGCAAATAATAGCTACTGTATCCACAGAAACAAATGATAGATGTGTTACACTTCAGTATGCACTGTGGAGTGAACCATAATTATTTGTTACACAAAATCACAAATACTAAGAGTTTCTAAAAGAATAAAATATAAACAACATTAAATTAACTGTAGACTTTGAAATTGGGCTAGTATTACCTTATCCACAAGAAACTCTGCTTCATTTTGACAGATTAATCCTCATAACTCACTGACAAATTGTTATGATCTCCTAAACAGTGAAACGTGGTAATGGGCATGCAGTAATCAATATTATCGGCAAATCACAATCTCAGATAGTTACTCTGTGTTCAGATTCAAGGGAATATGATAACATTCTTGCAGCTGCCAGCCATAAAGATCTTTCAATTTTTCAAAGGACACACCATTCATCTTTCATATAAAAACATCACAGCAGGAAAGTCCTACAAACTGATCAAATTTTGCACAAGCCTCAAATCCTTATGTGCTATATTTCTCTACTATTTAGAATTTCTGATAGTTTTTTTTTTTTTTTATCCTTTCTTTCATAAAATGAAAAGGAGCTCTCTTGTAGACTACAGACAACAATCACCAGTCTAATGTTAGAATCACAGCAAAAAAAAAAAAACAATCAGGAATTACTTCAAAAGAAAGAAAGTAAATAGGTATCAGAAAACAAGTTTCCATTATTTCAATGTATGGATTTTAGATCCTGTGAGTATAAGAAAAGACTGAGGTGTTCTACTGTACAGGAAAATGGGACTTGCACCTAGAAGATCTCTTAATTACATACATACTTATAGGAGAAGCTTTTATGGAGCGTTGGGCCTGCCCTGTCTTTGAAATCTTTTGTAATAAAGTTACAGTCCATAAGGAAAGCTTACCATATATTTAGGGAGACAACGCACATTGATTTCATCATGCATTATTTTCCAAGATCAAAGATTATTCTTTTATAGAAACAAATGTTTCCAAGCCATCATGACAGCTGTAAGTCTTCTTCAAGTGACAGAACTGATAAAAGCATAATGGAGAAAACATGCTTTCATTTAATTAACAAATGCCATGAGCTTCCTCAGTCAAAGGTTTCCTTTAACAAAGACTCTGGCAGAACCAGACATCTACCGATAAAACAATTTGATATGGAAATTTCTTTCTCAAGAAGTTACAGGATTCTTAAGGAAATTAAACCAGAGAAATAGTCTAGAAACAACAGGCCCAGCATATGTATGTGACCTACTACATCTTATTTTTTTGAGCATCATAATTTCTCTTTATTGAGTTAACTATATTTAAAGCAGATCACTGCATCTTTTTCTTGGGTTGGTTTGTCTGTTTTCATGCTGTATTTTCTCTTCTTTCCACTCCTAAATTATGTCCTCTAAACATAGCATTCCCTTATATTATGCTAGCTATATCTTCCTCTGCTAGTTTCTTCTCTTTCCAAAATTAACTCAAAATGTCTATTCCTCACTACTACTTTTTGTAAAAATTACTTCTTCCACCTTTACTGGTTTTCTCATCCCTCCCTCAACAGACATTGGTCATGTATTCACAACATAAGGAGGGCCTAGAAATGCCACCTAAAAGACGCAATAAGTATATCTGCTAACCAAAGAGTATTTTGAAATCCAGACTAATGTTCAGGCAGAAACCTACTGTGTCCTGAACTATTCTACTGCATGTGAACTATCCCCACTGCTGGAAAATAGGATCATGAAGGGATTTCTACCAGGACACAATAGTTAGAAGGAAATTCAGGGGACTAGTGTTCCTTATCAGCTATAAGAAGTAAGCTATTTTAGTAACGCTTTAAAAGACTCATGTTTTCTAACATCATATGTAAAATTAAGATAAGTTTATAGAGATACAAGACTATGTAACTTTGTTAATATGGACAGAAAAAGTAAAGCTGAATGTTAAGAAATTAAATCCCTTGGAAATACTTTATAGATCTACTTCTCTAAATGTCTTTCAAGTGTAGCTTAAACAGAATCAAAATAAAGTATTTGCATTTTGTGCTGATTGACACAGGGATGGCCCTGGAGGAGTTTGTACTTGAGCATACAAATGTGAAATAAAATCAAATTAGCACGCTAAGGAAATTAACACTAATGTAAATACCTTCCTGAACAGTCCCAGATAGCTAATCCCTGGGAAGAATAACTTAAATTCTGTTTTTATTTATGAAAATGGATTCTATTAGAGTTCTACTTGCTAAAAATGCTCTAAGCCTTAGGCTATGCCTAAAGGCAGAAACACTATAAGTGCTGTAAATGCCAAGTATTTCAAGTATTTCTTCTTAAAGTTACCTTAATTGTAGCAAAATTGTAATACCATATAATGAGTTTGACATTTAATTACATTAACAGTTTACATATATATATGAACTAATTTCCTGTTTTAATTATTTTTTAGATCTAATTAAATTATAATTTAAAATACTATTAATTTTTGTTAATCAGAAGCAGTGAATGAAGATGCCTCAAGGTAGTAAGTTTTATATTCTCTTTCAAAGCTTCAAACAAATCTGTATAACTTGTAGCACTAATTCAGTAATGAGCATAAAAGCACTTAACATCTAAAAATCTAAGAAAGGAATGCAAAACCACAAAAATAATGAAGAATTAAATGCCTGTAATACAGCTCTAAAACTTGCCCTTATAAGAATTAAAAGCATATACTTCTACAATAGAGATGTAAAACTCTAGTTAAAAAATAATACAAAAAACAACTAACAATGAAAAAAAACAACGTTTGAGGATGTAAAGAAGGAAGAGTTTTTAAGAATTTGAATTCCCAAACTTCACCTTTCCTTTTTCTGCTATCCTAGAATATGCTTTAATGTCTTACTAATAAAAAAATCTTCATTCGTTTTCTGTACAGGTGATCTCCAGAGAGTTGTTTAAACTGTTTAAACAAAAAACAAAGTAAGCAAACTGACAGACTAACTCTTTATGCTCATCAGCTTCTTTCAAACATGACAAAAAACCGACAGAGATATGAGGTTTAGAAGCTCAAGTCTAGAATCAATTATTATACACAGGAATATAACTGATTGTGAAAACATTTACAACTTTGCTGATAGTTTAAAAGAAATCCTACTCTTTCTGTATATTTTGATTTAACAAAAAAGAAACAATCTTTGCTTGTAAGGGTTTGAACTAGGACTCATGCTGTAACTAAAGAATCGCCAAATATAGAACTTTTATTAATGGTTAAGGATTCTTGTAAACAAGCATTGCACTTTTTTTCTTTTTGAGATTGCATGAATTAGTATTATATGTTATAGGCAGCCTCAATCACATTCCTAACCACTTGATAATCATCATAACCTTTCAGCTTTCAATAAATTAAAGCTTTAATTACAGCAAAAACAAGGAAAAAAAAAAAAGAAGAGGGAAAGAGAGAGAGGAAAAGAGGAAAGATAGTAAGAAAGAATCATAATGTGGAAAGCAATCAGATGAAATGCTTGGTCAGCATAGTCAACTAGCTGCTCTACAATAAAGAGAATTTTTCCAACAGCAATTGACTAGTGACACCAGACTGGAAAAAAAGACCTGATTCTGGAGCTGCAAGGCTGATACACTGACAAGAGTTTCCCAACCCATCTCAGAAATCCCCCATTTCAAACAACAAGGGATTATACTATTTTTCTATGTTAAATGAACCACCTTCTCACAGTTATGTTCTCTCTGCTTTTAGCATCATTGGCCTAAAAAAGGAATATGGAGGTCAGAGAAAATAAACTGAAAAAAAAAAAAAAGAAAAAATCCAAGGATAACCTGAAGTCTAATAACCTTTCTTTAATGAGAAAATAGCACAACTTTAAAGCTTGTTTAGTATGATGTTTGCTAACAGGACAAAATATAGATGAACAGGAATCAGAATGTTCAACAACAAGGAAGCTGTGATGCTTCAGCTTTTACTGAGCTGGAACTGAGAGGTGCAGATGCTGATGCAAATATATTATTCTGAGTGTTAGAAAGAAAATTGTCAAAGCTACAAAGAGATCTTATACTGCTGTGAAACCAGATAATAAAATGGCATCTGAAACCCAATCTCAATAAAAACAAATAATGTACATAGAGAAAAAAACAGGTCTAAATATAGATATACAGGAATGTACTCTAAATTAGCTATTATCTCAGAGAAAGACCTGGGAATCAAACTAGAAATGTTTCAAAAGAAACATCAACCCAGTGCTCAGTAGCTGTCAGAAGTAAAATGATACAAGTTACTTAGAAAAGAACAGAGAACAAAACAGAAAAAAAGCCCACCATTACGAAGATACATAAGCCATAGCACCTAGGCATTTATAAAACTGAAAAGATACAGTTGAACTAGAATGGTTCAAAGAAAGGAACAAAGAGGATCAAATGACTGGAATGCCTGATGTGGACAAATTAAACAGGCTAATCAGCTGGAAGACTACATGTATACGTGTATGCAAACTATTATGAGTGCCAAAGGAAAAGCAAATCATTGCTTATAATGGCACACAATAAAATAATTAACAACATAATCTAAAATTCCCTGACACAAGCAACTATGAGCTAATTGGCTGAAGATATCATGAAGGTCAAGGAAGGAAGGAAGGAAGGAAGGAAGGAAGGAAGGAAGGAAGGAAGGAAGGAAGGAAGGAAGGAAGGAAGAGGGACGGAACATGCAGTCTTTTCAGTAAGCATCTGAGACTGCCAGAGCTAAGAGGGTACTTGATACCCTCTTAAGCTTCCTTCCCTCCTGCACAACAGGATAATGAAGGATAATGGGCTTCAAAGAACTACCACCTTCTTTCTTTGTCTTTTAAGCCAATATAATATGATCCTTACTGGACACATCACCCTTCACTCCTCATGGGTAAGATTTTTGTGAATTTAATTGAAAACTCCTGACAAGATCACTACACTCAGTATTATGACAGGAGCAGAAGGATGAGTAATAATGGATTGTTGCATTTGATTAACTATTCTACAGTTATCAGAAAGCAAATACTCTGAAGCAGATGTGAGATGTTACTCCTCTATCATTATGGCAAAACTTCAAATTACTTTCTATTAAATTACCTGTGTCTCCACATGAGAAATCTAATATCACATTTGCTATTTTCCCCATCCTTACACTGAACATACTTCAGTCTCCTCAATCCTAAACACTGATCCACTCTTCTTGTCCCACAATGCTCAGAACCAGTGCAGATTTTTTTAAACCAAATATATACATAAAATACACCTATAAAAAGTATTCACAGAGGATAAGAAAGAGAATGAGAAGATGTAATGTCTGTGGAAACATCCTTGTCCTGTTGGATGAGGAACAGATTTATTCATACTTTAATTCAGATTACTTTTAGAAATATGCTATTAAGTCCCTTGTAATAAAAGGACACCCTGGTCTGAACAGTCTACCGAAGAGAAATGGGCAAAGTATTCTGCACAGTTACTTGCGAGAGGAAACTGTGAAAACTCTTTGTCACCAAACACAAGATGAAAAGAAAGTCCTGCACCAATTTGGATTTTAAGCAATTCTTTCACTAGCAGGCATAGTTAATCTTTGTTTAGACAACTGGTGGTATTTCCAGATTCTCTTCCTAGGGTGGTGAATACCTGGTGAGTATCTGTTAACAGGTGTGTGAGAAAATCATTTGATGTTGAAACAGTGACTTTTACAAAAGATGGCCAGAAATGAGGAAACTATGGAGCTGCAATAACATGGACAATTTAACTAATTCACTACTGTCTTCCTCTAGGAGATTTATTAGTCCAGCTGACTGAATCATGCATTATGGCTATCCCCTCCACCCTCCCTTTTTTCTTACACAAAAATATTAAAAAGCAGCTCACTGGAAGGTGAAAGTAAGGATATTTTCAGAGATGTACGGAATTATTGACTTCCCTGTTTCACCTTTCCAGTTGAGGTTCTCTCATCTGTCACAAATATGAGAACAAAATGGGCTTCTGTTTCTATCTACAGGTGAATCTATAGCTGCTGGGTTATTTTGTTTTGTTTTGTTTATTTGGCTGGTTGGTTGCTTTTTTTAATTTCAGCTATATTCACTGCTAATTACAGCTTTTACTCTCTTGGAAAAATGTGCTATTACTACTGTAGTTATTCAGTCCCTCCGTATTGCTTTTTGATCACCTCATTAGCCAACCTCTAATTTCACTTAACTGGGCCACAATGTTTAGCTTTTTGTCCTTGTCTCCATCCTCTCCTCATCCTCTATGTCTTTCTAGGTCTTCTACACTCCTGCTCCTTTTCATAAAAGTGCAGTAGTCCAGCATTCAATAACACTACTAAACAAAAAAGCAAGTTCCCAAAAGTGAGCACCATTAAAACACCAGTTTGGCAAAATATCCTAAACCTAACAGAAATATATAAACAGCAAAAGAAAATATCTTCGGATACTCAAAACAGCTATTAAAATCCTGATAGGACTTTCTCTGCTCTATGTTGACTAGTTCTAAAATTCTTCACTCTTTTTCTCTTATGAAAGCTTCATGGCATACCCACACTTCTTACAGTCTTTTCTATGGTTGTACCCCCTTCGCACCTTTTCCCTTCAGCATCTCTTTCCATCATAAATTCTTGTCATTTAGCTCTCCCATCCCTCAGCACAACTTGATTCCTCTACAACCCTACAGAAATTAACAAAATTGAATAAGATTATCATTTGCCTAGTAGGTTCTATCCCTTTCCCTCTTTCAATTTAACTCTTCAGGGCAGGGACTACTATTTTGAGGTTATATATTGTTCAGCATAATGGACAGTGATCACTTGTCCTTTTGCACTACGAAAGCAGCTATGTGCAACAATAACAACAAGAAACTTGCCAGTCATTATTTACAAATTCATTGTTTTTTTTCCTAATCTTACTCTTTCAGGCCCACTCAAGAAGTCAAAGTCTTTCCCCTGAACCTGGTCTTGGTTTGCTTTACAGGATGTGACACACTTCTGGTGATGGGAGAACAAAACGATGGTGCACTAAATTATTAATATATCATTATTCTTCCTGAAATGCATTTATGAGAATTAATGTAAATAGTCTACTAAGCATACTTCACAGTCTAAAAATGTTTTTAAATAAGGTATGGAAAGTGTTATTTTCTTGTTATGTTAATGGAGTACTTACACAGATGTATCCAGCAGCTCCACTTTCACTCCATTTTCAGAAAAGATTTGTATCAATGATTATATGGACAACTGCACTATTTTGTGACTACCAGAAAATGGTTAGCTATGCAATCTACACCTGAAATGGAAATCAGTACTGCTCCACTGAAAGCAATGATAAAAAAACTTTGTTAGATAAGGAATCCTTATAAAGCACATGAAAACCATAACAACTTGGTTTCAGTAGCTACTGAATATTTTACAGGAAACAGAAAAGTCCTTCAAAGATAGTTATGCCTTATTTTTCTCAAAACATCTACAACTGTTCTTAATGGAACTCTTATAAGCCAGTAGTTATCTCTACTTACTCAGCCACTCTGCCTCTACAGTATAATGAAATTCTGGTATGAAGATAGTACATCCTATTAATGGAAGTATTACGGACACAGATGGTTATCAAGGCTACAGACTGCTGAACACCAAGGCTATTTTCCAGCTGATATCATACAGTATTTAGACTCAAAAATCTGGGACACAAATAACTTCATAGAAAGCATACTCCAGTATTCTGCACAAGCCTTTACTGATCAAATCCAGGCAGGCAACATTAATATTCTCAAATTTTTCTTAAACATCACTTTCACAGGCAACACAAGAATTTTATACTACTGTAATTTCAATCTGTTTAGCTTAATTTTTTTTCTTTATGCTTATCATGTGTATGTATCTACCCTGATATATTTTCATAATAGATATCCTGTGCTTACAATACTATTACACACAACTTTTACTTAACTTTATCATTTAGGCTTAAATATTGTATTCAGTTGTTTGTCACTACAGAAAATCAGAACATTTTATGCTATAGGAAAGTAAAAATACGTAGAAACAACTTCTTTGTGGTAAATGTAGGTGTAGTACCGTCTAATAATTGAATATTTAAATATTAAGTATTGCACAAATTAATATTTTAGTAAAGTTCCATTATTTGAAAAAAGATTTAAAAATAATGTTGAAAAAGAAAGCCACCAGGACCATTTTAGCAGGATGCCATGCCTATAAATCTCATCATACTATGATACGAACCCAAAGGTCAAATGCCCAGGAATGCTATTTTTCATTCTTTAATAAGGAAATTCAACAATTCCAGAGTAGGGAAAAGAATACAACCAAACTGAAAAGCAGTCTGAACTGTTATTTTATTTTCTCTTCAAAATGGAGTAAGAAAAGTTTGGAATATTGTGAAATCTTTGTCAAAGCTGTCAGTAAATATATTAAATCCAACATATATTTATTATATTGCATACTTTCTTCATATTTTTTTTCTAAATCATGAACTGAATAAGAAATATTATTTCAGGCTTTATTTAGCATTAGAATTGAAAGGTAATATTTTCAGCTACAACTTCACCTGAGCCAGAGTCAAAAACTTTCTGCCTTGACACCCCAAGCTATACCACAAATCATTCATCTGACCTACAGACACGCTCCGAGAAAACTCTGCATCAAGACTTCAAGAATTAGTGAAGCAAGACTACTAACTTTTGTGAAACCAAAAAGTCCAAGGCATAATTTTTAGAAGTGAAAAGTGAAATTAGAAATGCAGTTTTGTAAGGCTGTAAACAGCCAGCTTGTATAATAACATTAAACTATCATTGCTCCTCCAGTATTCACCTTTGTACACAGAATCATAAAAAAGCTACCTTGAGGCTTTTTACGTGCTCAGTTTTATTTCTGTGCATATTTTTTAAAAACTTTTTTTACATGAACCAGCAGAGTACCAACTACCATTTACAGTATCTCCCACATGCAGCTCATTTCATGTGTACGCCAAAACCTACTCCATGCGGCTTCTTCCACAGTCTTGCATAGCCTAAATTATTCCACAAAAGATATATTTATATGAAAAGCAAGAAAAAAAAAGATAATTTCATGAGCTAACTCTGGTGCTTTTCCAGAAGAGACATAAACACACATAATGAAGGAGAAAGAAATAATTTATCCAAATGAAATACAACTTCAGAACCAAACTATTGTGAATTTGGAAGAGTAAGAAGTGTAGGTAGGGGTCTAGTATTACTCTGGCAAGAATACATATTCCTAGAGTAAACAAAGTTTCATTAATCCCACATTTAAAAGAATATTTTTTTTTTTGCTTTCTTTTTTTTTTTTTCTTACTTTTGGTTTCTGGTTTATAACCAGATTAGCCCAGAACATTAGATCCAAGAGTGATCCAAGGTTTCATAGGTGTGTGCATACCTATTAATGTTGTTCATATAATACTCCCTATTACAAAGAAAAGCCTGCAGTAGATTATTAGTAGATTACATTGAAAAGTACACTATTTAAAGTAGCTGTCACTAAAAGTTAATAAATGGAAATCATTCATATCAAGAACTTCAGAACTCAAATTATTTTATACAAGAATCCTATCCTCTTCTTCAAATTACTTTCTTACGGGAAGCTTGCCACTGCATTGATCCCATCTTTTTTTTTTTTTAATTATATCTATCTATCCAAAAGAGTACTGATCCAGTAAGTTCGAATTCAAGGAAACAGGTTAATTAGCTTCAATAGCTTTCTTAATTTGACTATGAGGTTAAAGTATGTGAACCTTAAATTATAAGAATCTCAAGACAGGAATCATGTCTCTCTGTCTGACTAGGCTTCTTTATTAATTCTGTAATAGGATCTAAATTTATGGTCATGTTCCAGATATAGTCATCAACATCTGAAAGAGAATCAAAAACTACTTCAAGTACAGAAACCTTTCCATAATCTTTGTTTGCACACTGGACACAATGTCATTTTAGAATTTCCTACACAAAGAACTGGCACCACTTAATTCATAATAAATTAGTTTAGCCATTGTAATAGATGGATGGCCTCTTACACTGGTTTAAACCTGACTTGAGTCCTCTGGCTTGTCCCGGAAACTACTCTCCTGGGTATAATAAACAGCTTAGGACAATTACAACTGATAGGTTACTTTGTACAGTACTTTCCGCTTTCTCTTTTACAGGCTTTTTTACTTGCAAAGTCATTTTCAACCCGACAAGTAATTCTGCCACAGAAGCACTAATTGTTGGGGACGGTTTTGTGGTTTGGCCTTTCAGCTCCTAATTTATTCACTGTAATGCCACACGATGACAGTATTATAAAAGAATTTCCTATTTACTATATAGTTATGCATAAAATTGTATGTACATACATATATGCAAAATTAATAGAGGTAAATCTGAAAAACAGCATACAAATAACACAAAATAAAATGTCATGCTGTGTAAAGTACCTACAGAACTGAAGGCAGCATTATACCCAGCATATAAATTTTGTTCCTAAATACATAAATCAAAGGGTTCTAGAATGTGCAAAGAGGTTCAAAACTAGACAGACTCTATGTTACCTTCAAGAATGTACCAAATGTGCTGGATCAGTACCTGATGCTGCCAACAAATGCAGATAATGCAGTTTTTATCACTGGTAAAGGAAGCCAGCACTAACTGATGATGACCTCACAAAATACTTAGCCTGATTTGAATCAAAAAGAACAAAGCTAAGGTACTTAAAATATTCATACAGGCAACACTTCCACTTCTGAGGTCTGACAAATGCAAAACTGCAAACCCCAGTTCTTTTGCAGAAACAGTTCGAGAATTGCTCTTCAGGAAATCCGGTACTAAAAGTCTAGCAGTAATTTCCTCGCAACAAAGACCTACCCCACTATTCTAAACTTAGTTTTTGTCCTGCCCCAAAACTGAGAGGCAGTATGCTTCAGCAGTTTATGTGCCTGCTGGCCAGCACTTAATAGAGAACTGCCAGCATTTACTGAAATTACTAACCAAGTTGTCTCTGTTTGAAAATCTGAACTTTAGATAGAGACTGTACAAAAATAGATTGAAAGAGACAAAGAGACACCTGTGGGAATTTTTTGAGCTCCTCTGAGATGAAAGGCACAAAGAAAACCTTGATATTATTACCTAAGACAGGGTACATCTGTGATCCAGTTGCACAAAGTTGTATCACATTAAAACTGGGTTCCAGCAGCTTTGTGCGAAGCCTTATTAGTCTTACCAAGGAAGCTTAAATTCCACTTGGGCACAAACATCTGCTGATGCTCTTTAGGCAGGTGACAGGCCCCTCTAGAGGGACCCCATCAGGTATCACCTCCACATGACCATACAGTAAATCAGAGTGGGGACATGCCAGTGCATGTAAACACCTGACATGGAGCCTGGCTCACATACATTACACGCAGGGCTATGCTGGGACCTACGCTCAGTGTTATAGCCTTTCTTTCCACACTCCAAACCTTGTATTTCCCTTGGCTTCATAATTGTATGTAATGATCAAATTTCCAAAACTTACACCAAAATTGAAGTATTCTGACCTAAGGCTGTTAAAGCAAGAATGTAAATACACTGAGTCTAGGGAAAGTACTTACTTCAAAAAAGCTGCTCAGAATTGGTCAATATTCTTAGCAAACACTTAATGTTTTATGTTTAACAAAACTATAAATTCAGTAAAGCATGCTAAGTTGAAGAATGAAGTTTAAGATATGCTTGCTGCTCTGTGAAGAAGATGCCTACATTACCAAAGAGAGCCTGCTCTTAAAATCTTTTAATTTGTATTTCACATACTCCAGGTAGTAAGTTTTAAAAATAGGTTAAAAAAAAGTTGATGATTCTCAAGGTCAAGAGAATTGAGCCTTGCAGTTGCATAGGACTATTAAGGGAGATATTTAAAATCTAAACAGAGAAACAGTAATAAAGAACAGAAAGTGATAACTGTACAGAGAACAGGTGATTTTTTTTCCATTGCCAATTGTTATTATAAAGCCAGTGCTAGTCAGTACCTCAAAACATCCTGTTCATAGGATCATAGAATAGTTATGGTTGGAAAGGACCTTAAGATCATTTAGTTCCAACCCCCCTGCCACAGGCAGGGACACCTAACATTAAACCATGGCATCCAAGGTTTTGTCCAACCTGGCCTTGAACACTGCCAGGGATGGAGCATTCACAACTTCCCTGGACAACCTATTCCAGTGCCTCACCACCCTTACAGTAAAGAATTTCCTCCTTAAACCCAACCTAAACTTCCCCTCTTTGAGTTTGAACCCATTACCCCTTGTCCTACCACTACAGTCCCTAACAAAGAGCCCATCCTCAGCATCCCTATAGCCCCCCTTCAGATACTGGAAGGCTGCTATGAGGTCTCCATGCAGCCTTCTCTTCTCCAGGCTCAACAGCCCCAACTTTCTCAGCCTATCTTCCTATGGGAGGTGCTCCAGTCCCCTGATCATCCTCATGGCCCTTTTCTGGACTTGTTCCAACAGTTCCATGTCCTTTTTATGTTGAGGACACCAGAACTGTACACAATACTCCAAGTGAAGTCTCACGAGAGCAGAGTAGAGGGGCAGGATCACCTCCTTCGACCTGCTGGTCACGCTCCCTTTGATGCAGCCCAGGATACGGTTGGCTTTCTGGGCCATGAGTGCACACACAGCTGGCTCATGTTCATTTTCTCATCGACCAGCATCCCAAGTCTTTTTCCACGGGGCTGCTCTGAATCTCTTCTCTGCCCAACCTGTAGCTGTGCCGAGACTGCTCCAACCCAGGTGTAGGACCTTGCACTTGGCATGGTTAAACTGAAGATTACAACTGAAGAAAGAACAATTAATACAATTTTTCCTCCTTAAAAAAAAAAAAAAAAAAATTCAAATACCAAAGCAGTTCTACCCTTCTTCAGAAAAGCTCCAAAAACATTATTTATTTTATTTTTTACTCCATTGTGACACACAGTCTGGTCTGCTATATCCAGATGACCTTTGAAGGTCCCTTCCAAAATAGACTATTTTATGATGATTTTGTGATTCTATCTTCCCTTTGTTGAGGTAATGAACTTCCAGCCTTTGAGCTGACTGCATTCTGTTCTGCCCTGACCCACTCTCTCCAACCTCTTTGTCTTTTCCTCTTCCTTCTTCTAGCTCTTTTCAGCTACTCTATATCACGCAGCTTTGCTGCTGTCTCCTCCTACCCTTGCTGTGCACCATGATAGCAGTATCTTACCTAAAACTGCAGGTTGGTGGAGAATGCAGCACTTCAGCAATATTGCCCCACAGGCCGTTACTTCCCTTTTATTGGTCCTGTGGTCCACATCTTCCCCTCCACAAGTGACTGAATCAGCAAACATTAGTGGGGAGCCACCTGAGATTGCTGTGTGGGGGGTTGGAGATTTACATTGCGCAGAGCAACAGAGAGAGTCTGGACAGTCTGGACATGGGTCTGTGCTGAGTGCCGTGTAACGTACAGCAATAGCTGCTTAGGGCAGTGTCAGAGAGGCAGAAGAGCACCACTGCTGTAGCACAGAGGTACTGAACAAAGAGGATTGTGGTGTGCAGTAAAGGCCCTCGGAGTAAAGGTAGGAAAGTCAGTGTGTAACATAGGATACAGAGAAATAGTGAGTAACTTTGGAGTATAACACGGAGTATTGAGAAGACTGGGTGCCTCCTAGTTTACACACATCCCATCAAAGGTATTGTCCAATTCTGTTTAACCATCAGTGATTAAAAAAAAGAGAAAAAAAAAGAATATTTATTGATTGCTGTAGGAGGAAGAGGTTCATTGAAAGAAGTGGGAATTAAATGGCTGGAAGGTGAGTCTGACTAAGGCAGGTTGATAACTGGCAGCTTAATTTATCTCTTTATGTAAGACAAATTTATCACGGGAGCTCACAGAATGTACAATAAACTGAAGGTACATTTTGTATGCTTTAAAAATTATGGAAAGGACAAGAAAATTCTTATTACCTTTGGGCTTACTTTAGCTTTGTGCTGCATCTCTTTATTTCACGTATTTTGCTCCCTTCTTCTTGTATGTGCCACTCTCCCTTCAAATGAGAGTCTGTTTCACAGTAAGTCATCCTGTACTGTGCCATGTCAGTCATACGTGCCTTCATAATACCACTGTTTCTTGCTCGCTTCAGACTAGCTCTGATATCCTTTCTCCTCTCTCTTTTAAGAAGAGGAAATTCTTTCCATCATCTCTTTTCACTTCTCTCTTACTTACCCTTAGGATCCAACCTTCACATTAAAATTGGGGCTTAACCTTGCCCTCTCAAAAGGGATGAGCAAGAGTAGAGGCCTTCTGTGTATGTCTACCTAGGAAGGATGCTAGAAGAAAGACTGAAACTCTCAAAGAAATACTTTGAAATAAGCAGGAGGAAATTTTACTTTCCAACTTCCATCTCATTTGAGAGTACAAAGAAGTTTGGAGGTCTTTCCCTCTTATCCTACACCCCACAACCTAGATAATTAACAAGATAATTACCCTTATTAACTTATAACTAGATAATTTCCCTTATTTCCTTTGACAGCAGTACAAGCAAGGATAGAGTCTGTCATTAGACTACAAGTGTTTTCAGTCTAGGACTGTATGAAACTTGCTTATGAAGCAACTTCCATGCCTATGATATCATAGAAATAATACAACAGTAAGACATAAGTAAATAAAAGTACAGTAATACCTAAGGTTTATTCATTATATGAATATGCCAGCTTGAGCACCATAAACATTTTTTCCTCCTGCAGTTATGACCTCAACCAGCAGGGGAACCCAACCTGTAACAGCAGGGAAAACCCATCTCCTTTGCATCACCTTAAATACATAGCTTCCTACAGTTTTGTCTTGAAAGAAAATATTTTCTCTGAAACAGTCCTGTGCAAAGTATTCTGAAAGAGGCCTACGAAAATGCCTGGCATTAACTACTGTGTTCCAGGTACTGGTTGCAGTAGTGCCATTAAAGTTGTCACTAATATAGCAAACAAGTTAAACATTTTCTAGGACTCTTCTAACATCAGCTATCATCACAGATATTAAATCTAAGGTAAGTTAAAATAAAGTGGTATATAGCTTTATAACGCTATTTCTAACAATATTACGGTCTTTCTTGATTCTATTGTTTCTCTGTTTATAGTTCTCTGTGCTTAATGAGATAATTTAATATGAGGGGATGAAAAAGAGTAGCCCTTGACTATGTTGCTTTCACATAGTGCCAGAAGTGTAATTTAGCTATGGTTTTATCTCACCCATTGATTGTATGGGTATTTACAAAGGCTTGTCTATCTGTATTCTCCCACTGGAGACAAACATGTTTCCCTGACAGAAGCCCACCTTCACACATTAATAGTTTTTAAAGTTTTTCTTTTCCCACTCTTCTGGGAACATGTAGAAGATAGGACGACAAGCAGAGGGGGTAATATAAACATGCTGAGTTTTTTTCCTTAAGCTGCCTCTAATCAGTGAAGACAGTGGCTTTTCCAAAAGGCAGCCTGAGCAGCTGATGGCCTGAAGTGTTTACACGTTACATTCAAGCAGAAAACCTACTCTGCTAATCATCCTGTGTTCTCTTTAATCCCATAAGAGAGAAAAAAGAGAAAAGCTTTCAGAAACAATTCCAATATTGACACTACGTGACCTTTCACATGGCCATCTCTTATCACTGTCTGCAAAGGCAGCTTACAGTGACCAAGCTCCTGAATTTAGGAACTTCATGTTGACCTATTGCCTCTAGTTAGCTAATGAATCAGACTGCAAACTGCAATAAGGCTGCTGCAGTTGTTAGTAATGCTCTCCCACAAGATATCGGGCACAGAAAACTCTATCCAGTGATGCAGTATATACTTACGTGAATGCGTAATAAGTTCTCTAGTATTTTGTCCAGTTCAATTTAAAATGTCTGTAGTAATTAGGCTTCTAGACAGTCCCTCAGAAAACTGTTCCATAATCACACAAACTCCAACCATTTTTCTGTGCTGCAACTGCCATCACAGAATGTAGATGAAAGAGGATTTGACTACATGGGTGACTGCTTAAGACTGCTGAGGAACTAAAGGAAACAAAGCTGTTAGTATTGATGAACTAATGTTTCCAATGACACACCAGGGGGCTGAAGGTGTTGCCTCTCAGATGAAATGTGAAAGCAAGGCACTAAGCATTAGAGGCAATTAAAGTTCTCTCAGCACTCTTTGCACAGTACCAGTGTTAACCCCTGGTTCCTGGCCACGTTCCAAATCACATAATTAAATTCTGCTTTCCCAAATATTTCCTTTCCCTATCATTTAGAAAGACATCCACCCCTTAATATGAAATGCTATACTGATGTCGGGTTTAACCTCAAAGGAGGATGCTTATGAGAGAAAAACAGCTACAGTTTGGTCACTTTATTATAGGTACCAGGCTTAGAAAAGCATTTTATCTTAAATTACATTTTATTCACACTTAACGTAGATTTATTTCCCTTATAAATCCAAAGTGTTTCCTCTCAATCTCTTGTGTATAATTCAGTCTTGTAGAAAATAATCTACCAATTTGTTACCTAATTATTTAAACCTAATTCATCTACATCCCTGATCTTTTACTCCAAAAACATTCATATATCATGGAAGGAGATCTATAGATTTACTTGCCATTAGGAAATAGTTTATCTCTACTGAGCCTGAGAACCCATGAACGCATACTGGGCCTGACTTTCCAGCTGTGATCAGTACTCACTCTCTGCTATCTGATGGCTGAAGAGTGAATTATTCTGTGGAAAACACAACCATTATGCAAAATCCCAATCTGCACCTTCATAACACATCCCATCATAGAATATCTCCAGTTGGAAGGCCCCCATTAGGATCAGTGAGTCCAACACCCTGTTCCTCGCAGGACCACCTAAAACTAAACCATATGACGAGGAGTGCCATTCAGATGCTCCTTGAACTCTGAGAGGCTCAGTGCCACGACCACTTCTGGGAGCCTGTTCCAGCAAGTGACCATCCTCTCAATGAATAAAGTTTTCCTAATGTCCAGTTTGAACTGGAATCTGAACCCCTGATGCAGCTTCTTTCCATTTTTCACATCCTACCACTGGACATGAGAGAGAGGAGATCAGTACCTCTCCCTCTACCTCCCCCCTAGACTGTGATAAGGTCTCAGAGTTCTCCAGGCTGAACAAGCCAAGTGACCTCAGCTGTCCTCCTAAGTCTTGACTTCAAGACCTTTCACCAGCTTGGTTCCCCTCCCCTGGACACACTATACTCATCTGGTGTCCCTTCTTATTACTGAGGAACACAAAAATGCACACAACACTCAAGGTGGGGCTGCAGTTGTTAGGCACCAAATACTTTCTATTTGCTTGATACCATCCTAAGCAGTTTTGATTTGGTTTGATTTGGTTTCATTGCTTGGCTGCTTTTTGGTCATGTTTCTGGTTATTCCTGTTGTGGATTCTCAGTCAGGAGGGGAAACCTAATTATCTCCCTGTATTTCTCATAGACACATCAGTACTGCCACTGATGCTGCAATTGTTTGTTTTCTTCTGCTCACTTTTTGTCTTGGGGTTGAACAGTGGTATTCCTTCCTCGACGACATTTCATTCTCTAACTGACACTTGATATTCATGACCAAAGAGAACAAATGTATTTTATGTGAGCATGTTTATAAGATTTTGCCAAGTCTGTGATATTATTTAAATAAGAACTATTACTCAACTTGATTTGGAATGTCACGTGTCCTTAGTTGGAGAGGAAGTAAGCAACTGGGGTGAAACTTATATTCCTGTGCATTTCTAAATGAAAAATGACCCACAAGGTGGAAGCTGTCATAATGTACTGGTACCATGGGAAGGGCAAGCTCACGAGTCACGGACATAATTTTACTTCAATTTACAGTATTTGGGAAAATCTACAGTTCTGAAGGAGTTGTCTAGAGACAGAGGAATGAAAATAAAGCATTGCACATGCTTGGGGGCATCTGTAAGATCCGATGCAATTGTGACTACATATATAAGTGCTGGGGTGGGGAAAGGGAGAAAAGACTTATTCTTTAAGTCATGTTGAAAACTAAGTTTTATATATATGGTGCTATCAAATGCGTAATTGCAATCTTTCCTCCATTGTCTAAGCAAAAGAATATAGTTGAGAATACACTTTATTTGTTCAGAATTATTTCTAGGTAGGAGCAAATATTCTACATTATTCTAATGTATAGCATGAGTACTCAATGGTTATTTCATAAATGAGTGCATGGAGAGGTTGGAGCACTTCAGATACATCATAACAAAAAAAAAAAACAAACCACTAAGAGACTACGAAGGCTCAAGAAATTATACTAAGGATATATAAGCAATGACCAAAATATTATTTATTCTATTCATTGTAAGATACTAGAATATTGCAGTACATTAGTACATCTAATCATCTAAGGGACTCTTAATCAGGGACTGTAGCAATAGGACAAGGGTAGTGGGTTTAAACTGAAAAAGGGGAAGTTCAAGTCAGATATAAGGAAGGAGTCCTTTACTGTGAGGGTGGTGAGGCACTGGAATAGGCTGCCCAGAGAAGTCGTAAGTGCTCCATCCCTCGCAGTGTTCAAGGCCAGGCCAACAGAGCCTTGGGCAACATAGTCTAGGTTGATGTAATCCTGCCCATGGCACAGGGTTGGAACTGAATTATCTTAAGGTCCTTTCCAACTCAAGCCATTCTGTGATTCTATGAAATAGAGTAATAAAATCATAGGGCAGTTTGGATTGGAAAGGACCTTTAGAGAACATCTAGTACAAGGCCCTTGCCAAGGGCAGGGACATCTTTCACTAGATCAGGTGGTTCAAAGCCCTGTCCAACCTGACACTGAGTCACAGAATCCTATAGGGTTGGAAAGGACCTTCAGATCACCAAGTTCCAGCCCCCCTGCCATGGGCAGGGACACCTCACATTAAACCAAGTCACCCAAGGCTCTGCCCAACCTGGCCCTGAACACTGCCAGGGATGGAGCATTCACAGTTTCTTTGGGCAACCCATTCCAGTGCCTCACCACCCTCACAGTAAAGAACTTCTTTATATCTAATCTAAACTTCCCCTGTTTAAGTTTGAACCTGCTACCCCTTCTCCTGTCACTACAGTCCCTAATGGAGAGTCCCTCCCCAGCATCCTCGTAGGCCCCTGGAATGCTTCCAGGGATACAAAATACACAATTTCTTCACTGTTCATGGAACAACTTGTTCCACCACACCTGTCTCGCTACCCTGATCGTAAAATAAAAATAATCTTTCTTATGTTCAATCTGAATTTATTCTTTTTTAGTTTAAAATCATTGCCCTTTGTCCTGTCACTACAGGCATTGGTAAAAAGTTTTTCTCCTCCTTCTAAGTCCCCTTCACATATTGAAATGGTGTAATAAGGTCTCGCTGGAGCCTTCCCCAAGATGAACAACCACAGCTCTCTCAGCCTTTCTTCACTGAAGAGGTATTAAAGCCCTCTGATCATTTTCATGGCCAAATAGTCCCACTCTTCATACACTTAAATTGTCCACACTGTACAGTATACTACTCCTGATCTATTAAAATGTCAACATAATATTATTCAATCTCATTTTAATTTCATATTCATCCCTCTTTGCCTTCTGGTTTTATTTCTTTTAAAATGACTTACCTTAAATGTAACAAAGTTAAATGTATAATATTTACAGTGAGGAAACATTTTCAAATATCTGCAATACACCCAGGATAAAATAATATAAATAGCATATTAACAAGGATATGAAATATTCTAAATGTGAAAGCTAAAATTCCCGATTCTGAAAATCCTTTTTAGGATTATCCATTATAGTCCTTTCTTTCCCCCTTTGTTTTATTATTTTATACTTTTTTTTTTTTTTCCCAGTAAGTATAAGATACTTGAGAATGATGAAGCCCTCCAGGTATTAGGCAGTTTTGCTTCAAGTTCATGACTTAGGATTCTATTAATGATCAGTTCTGGCCTCTACACCTCCCCACAGACTCATAGAGATAATGAGAAGAGCAGGGAATTATCGATCAAAACTAATGTGGCTTCCTTGTAGATCCTGAGTTTCTGTGTTAAACAAAATCAGTCAATGCCCACTGAAAAGCCTGTTAATCATAAGGTATGAAAAATGTTTTATTGACTAAGATTCTCCAGAAAATAATATAGCTACAATGCTTGCAAAGAATAAAAACTTATTAAAATTTTAAAAAGGTGGTGTTTTGTGTTTTTCTGTTTTGTTTTGCTTCATTTGGGGTTTTTTTAAGAAGACTTTTTTTTACAACATAAATTGTCTGAACACTTTAACTTCAGTTACCTGAGATCCAATTATATGAAATTTAGGAATCTGGGGTATCCAGATCAATGCCCTGGGATTTCTCATAGCATAAATGTAATCCAAACTCAGTTCCAGAACATGAGAATCTTCTAATCACAGGTTTCAGGTAAGCAAATGAAAGATTGCCATCCTCGTTTCCTTTGAGCAATTAAACAACTTCTCTCATACTACTTTTCCTCTTATAAACTGTTCCTACATTCTGGGGGAAATTACAATTTATTTTTGAGCTACAAATACATATTGGACAGAATTACTGGAGTCTACTGAACATTTAAACATCCATCCCACACTTTACAGGTTAATATACTTGTATTCTATGAAATGCTTTGGCATAACAAATCTGATTTTCAGGTGGATGCAATAAAGAATGCAAACCATGGGTACATGAGTACACATGCTGTTTTCATACTGGGAAAAAAAAGAGAATAATTGCTATCTCCCAGTCTCTCACAGGCTCCAGCTTAAAAAACTGATGAAGCTTGACTGACACACAGGGAAATTACTCTGGTGATAAACCAGATGCTACGTTGAAGCATAATAACTTATTAAAGTAATGCAACTGAGGTCACTGCTGTGGAATTTGATCACAGAAAAGGGACTAGGGACTGCTAGTTGTAAATAATAATAATGTAGCTAAAAGTGCAGGCAAACTACTGTCATAATATCACAAACCCTACACTCATGAATAAAAATTCCATCACAACCAAACATACCAAACATATATTATGACTCTGTGGGTCTACGAATGAAGCAATCAACACTAAATCAAGCTTGAAATCAGGGTGAATATTGATGCCATTTTTTCAGATTACATTAGCAATCTGCCATATTTAAAGACTGATAGAAAAAAATAAAAGAGTAAATCAGCACTTTCCATCACAGGGAGGCATTTCAAGAAAATCTCTGTTCTTCATGCTCTGCTCAGACCAAGCCCTGAACACTGCATCTTCATTTTTAACAATTCCAGTTTTATCTATCTGACATATACTGTCTTTCATCTTTTAGGAAAAGGCCTTAGCTGATGTAGCAGAATGGATTTTGGTAATCAACTCAGGGCTTACTCTAAGAGCTATGTTCACAAGTGCAATCTCAGACAATGCTTCTGAGGTTTAAGAGCCCTTAAATTACTTACTCTTTTTGCTGCAATAACTGACACTTGCATTTCAGAGCTCCAGGAAACATACAGCAAAACTAAATATATTCTAAGGCACTTTTCTCCATTAACATTGAACAAATGGTAGCCAGGTACAACATGATGCATTTGAAGGTTGTAAAAATTAACAGCTTTGGTACTGAATCTTCAAAACAGTCTCTTGCCAGAAGCTGTGACACAGTCGTTAGCTAATGTTTTCTGGTCAGTAGGTTAGCAGGTCATGCTTCCTATGCCTGCTTCCTTCACAAATGACTTTGCATTCATAATTAAAGGTCTAGGGTATAATTCTGCTACTTTACTTCAAAGAAACCTCATTAAAATCAAGACTACATAAAGAATGAAATTAAAAATAAAAATAAAACACCACCAGTAAGATTTTTTGAAAGCAGAAATGTGTTCTTAAACAACAATTACATTCTTAACATCCAGTATATTATGAATAAATAAAATGTGTAAAAGCACGCTCTGTGTCCTATTTAAGAAAGCTAAGAGAAGGATATAATTGTTTGGAAAACGTGATTCTTTATGGTAAAAGAACACCCAACAATTATGTTTGGATGTTGTATTCCTAAATTAGCAGTGTTTGACTTAGTATCAGAGACAAAACTAGCTTTTCTCAGACCTAATTTTAGGTAGATTTCATGTTCTGTCCAGAAGAAAACATTGGCAGCTGTGTTTGAAACATCTAGAAATGAATATAAACAGAATGGAAAATTCTTTGAACTACTATTCTTTAAACTATGAACCTGGTAAATTCACAGTCGGATAGTTGTTAGTCAGTGGCCGATTTATCTGACAGCTGTATTTGCAAGCAGAACATCAGAGCGAAGATAAAATGCTCATTTATTCTTTTGTATATAATTATGTTTATGGTATGTACAACTATTTTTTTAACAATTCAAGAATAAACCTACAGATCGAGGATTTGGCTTGTGCTTTCATTTTAATTTGGGAACTTGACATATGATTCTAGATATCGTTATCTTTTTTGAGCTTTGATTACGGAACATCCCTAACATTGTCCAGGAAAGCTAAGCAGTATCTCCTACATGTCTTGCAATTACCATTCCTAGCAAAGGGCTCAACATCTTAAGTATAAACATTTCACAAAATAATAAAGATCTGCGTTACTAGATCTTATTAGAGCTATGTTGAAAAGCTTTAAAAAGATTAATTATAGTACTTGGACATGTAAGTTAATGGGGAGCTCTATTTTTCAACTGATGAACTTCCCACTTGTTTTTCAAATGTGGAGTATTACATAAAGAACCCTCTCTAATTACACAATATCTCAGCATAGATCCTGTCATCCATTTCTCTGTTTTCATAAAACGGTGATCAAGACCACTGAAAGCAAAAGGAGATTTGAAAGGCCTTCTTGAGTGGCCAATAAGATAGATAGGTTAGACAGATTAGATAGGTAGGTAGGCAGGTAGGTAGGTAGATAGATTAGATAGATAGATAGACACATAGACAGAGAGAGAGATAGATGATAGATAGATAGATAGATAGACAGATAGATAGATAGATAGATCGATAAGATAGGTAGCTAGCTATCTAGCTAGCTAGATGATAGATAGATAGATAGATAGATAGATAGATTGATTGATTGATTGATTGATAGTGTTCTCAAATATTAAATTATCTCAAACCTTTCATACTTGGAATCTAACCTAATACAGCAATTAGAGGATGAGGTGTAGTCATGTCTTCTTACTTGTACATTCTGCTAATCTAATCTCTCAGCATCACAGGTGACTTAAGGCAAGGCAGAAATGGTGAGTACCAGGACATCTTATTTATCTGAGGCACTGAAGATGAGACAAAATACTCTAATAAGGTGCCTTTTACTCTGTTGGGTATAAAGGAAAACTGAAGTTCCTAGGTTAGACAACTAACTCTGGATACCTAAGTTACAGCAAATGAATCTCACCACAGGCCATAACTGACTGAGGAAGAATTGTATTTAGTTCCCATTAGAAGATGAAAACGTCGTATTTTCCCTTATGACTTTCAACACATGTTGAAATTTTAATTGCTAATTTTTTTTTTTTTTTTGCTGAGGTTACAACTACAAATGACACAATAAAATCATTCTATGATTCTATGGTTCCTTTCTTAAGCAGTTAAGCCTGTTAGAATAAAACAGGAAAGAATTACTGGATACTGTATCACATTACGAAAATGACAGCTAAGAAACTGACTTAGAGTACCAAAACCAAAATGCAAAAATAGAATATGCATGATGTTCTATATTTAGCTTTCTGGGTAGGCTTTGAAATCTCCTTTGAGCTGTCTTGTTTGAGAATCACTGGTAAGACCAAATTCTGAGGCAACAGTTGGGTGTTCTCAGCAATATTTTTATCTGAGGACTCAAACCAGTCAGCCTTCAAAGGCAATCTGTGAATTTGTTATAGTTCTGTAAACACACATCTTCTTTTTACTTTTGTTAGCTGAGCCTAGATCAAAACACACAATTTTACATCAACTATTTTCAATATGTCTCCAAATTTATTTTTAATCTAAAAGTTTGCTAATGGCCTTGCACAGGCAGACCTCTCTTGAAGATTGTCCCACTGTGAACATCTGATTTAGCTGTAACACAGAAATTTGTCTCAAAAACTGATTTCAAAGTGAAACATTTCCATACCTCTCTGTACGTCAGCAGTTTTCCAGCTGCATGCAATCACTGCATCTGCAGTGAATCATACAGAATTATAATTTTAAGGAGTGATGTATGCTGGACATGTGAGGTATATTCAGATACTGTATTCTAACTATAGTATCATTGTTTCTTCAACAACATTAACTATCACACAGGAGCAGTCACATTAGCTTCCCATTGGCATAAAACTGCTCAGGCTCTTTTACAGTGGTTTTGTTAAGGTTTTTTTTTTAGTTTGTTTTTATTTTTTTTTAATAAAAAGGTAAGGAATAAAAACTGGGGGAAAAGAATGCCATTTCATTGCTGATGCTATCATCACATGCAAAACATAACAAGAGTGTTCTGTTAACATTCAACTGCATATGAAATTAAAACAAAAGTGAAATTCCAATTAAAAAAAATGTAACTGAAATATCTATACTATTAGTAATACTCTCTTGGGGAATTTCCATGATATTGCCATTACTAGTAGGGACACATAAAAAATTCTTGTATAGAGCTTTTATTTTTTTAATGAGACACTACCAGTTTTACACCGCTCTTGTACTGGCAGAAACTCATTGAATTGAACTTTGCTTCTTACCATCAACACAGGCTGGCCTTGCTCTTGTTGTACCGGCAATCTGTCCTTTTTTACATGCACAGCGAGCTGTTTGTCGGGCTATAGTCCTTCGGGGCTGACTGCTATCTCTGTCCAAAGTAACAATCTCACATGTACCTGCAGCCAGTTGACCTGGAAAAAGAACCAGCAACAGGTACCAGAGTCACTGAATGCACTACAGGCAATCTATTACAGCCAAATAGAGTCGTGGCCCTATGTCACAGCAGACACTCCACAACAAATGGGCAGCCAGCTGATGGATATAATAAAATGAGATGACACACAATTTTTCTTTGTGGGGGACATATGAATACCCTGCAAATGGGCTTTGTCAGAAAATGATTATTGTTCCATAAAAGTCATAGTGCTGAGGTTACACAGGTTACTTTTACTTATGTTGGCTAAGTAAAGGAACAATCTGCTTTTAAGCAATTAAATTCAAATGGTGTGCTCTTTACACATTTTCAGAAAAGAAATGATAAAGAATATGGAAAACAAAAAACTTCCTCACATGTCCATGAATATAATGGAGACTTAACTGCTTTGTGTGATGGTTTTGAAAGAAAAAAAATCTCTCAAAGTACGCCTGAATTTGACCAGATTGTCAGTCCTTTGGTTCTTGCTTCATCTAAACTGAACGGCAATTCATTCTCTGCCTGACCCCTATTCAAAGTAACAGGTCTTTTTTTGTTTTACTAAATTTAGTATGCAGCCATCCTGCAAATGGCAGTAAAATGACACTGCACCATGAGCTCAGTAACATTGTTTGCTTTTTATTGACTTCTTCAGTTTATGTAGCTTTCCCTGAATACTGAGGAAATCTACACCACCTAATTCTGAGTTTGGACCATGCTATGAGACGCTAAACAAAAACCACAAAAATTCTCTGCAAAAACTTCTTTCATGCAGAATAGTAGTCTGAAATAAATGTTATATATTTTTAATTATGCACTTCCTCTGATACAACCAACAGTAGCTTGGCTACTAGGTGGCATACTGTACTTTGGTATACTAGTTGGTTACTAGTATACCAAAATATTACCTTTTACAAGCAAGGAAGATACATTATTGAATTTCAATACATATGAAGACTGAAAACAAATCTTGAATATCACTTTGTATCACACATAATTTCTGGATTTTTCTGGTACAGTAGTAAATATAATTTCTATTGTATTTTGCCTTTGCAGGCAATCAATTATAAGCCTTCAAATGAAGATGTGAAAAAATATAATCTGCAAATCACAAGCTTACTATGTTTTGCTTTCACAAAAAGTAAGATTGGAACAAATGCAACACTGTATTTATAAAAACGTTGTCCAGTTCAAGTCATAATCAGAGTAAATTATTTTTATGCTGTTGAAATACTGAAAAAGACCAGTAAGACAAAAAGCTGAATTTTTAAATTTATATTAACACAATTAAAGGAAAAAACAAAATAAAACAACCAAACAAACCAACAACACTCCCCAAACAAAACACAAAACTCCCTGAAGTGTATGTGTATGGCATGAAAGTCTAAAACTATAATGATATTTCTGAATACTGCATTTTTTTCCATTCAGAATACAAGTTTACTCATATTGCTCTCAAAACCAGCTTATGATGCTTCCTATTGTGTGGATCCTGTCTTGAAACTGTCAGAATAGCAAAATACTGCCAATAGCATTGTGACTGGTCCACTGCTAAGACACCAAAATTTTATGTTGCTGTGACTCCTACAGTGCAGTGAATTACATGGTAAAACTGAGGATCTCAAAGACTAATATGGAACAAATTAGTCTACAAATTTATGAAAATATGTGACATACATGTAAGTAATATGCATTAGGCATTTATAAATACAGACATGATACTCACAATAGTGAACACTTTCACCATACTTTTTAACTGCTGCTAGCAACTAGACTTGTCATCTATGGTCAGCCTTGGGGTTCTACTGTTTTCTACCCACTCTCTTAATAAAAATATCTTATGACAAACATATACTGATGAGAAGATTTTTACTCTATCATATGCTAGTCTTTTGTTTCCTCTGAAATCTTGGATTAGGAAGCAAAGGTTTAGCAAGAACGATAGTGGCACATAATTTTCCAAGGACAAGGAAAATCCAGATAGAAACTGAAACATCTTGAACTTAAAAAAAATAATACAAATAAAAATCTTTTTCCCCCATTGCTAATATATTTCATTCTGGGGTGCAAGAGATGTATTGCTCCCAAGGAATACAGCTGTCTTAGTAGATCATGTAAAAAAGACATAATCAGAGGTGTATTTAGATCTTGACCCCTTAGGCATTTGAATATCGTGATTAGGGACCTGCACTGAGAATACAAATAGAATGGAAACCAAAGAAAAAGTGGAAGCATAAATATGACATGTTTAAGTGTTCCTGAAAGTATGGGTTGCAATATTCACTACTGTTTCTAAGTCTTTACACTAGCATTTCTTTCATTAAAAGCTAAAACATATAATGTAGGTGATTTGTTATATAAACCCCAGTTAAGAGGAAAGGACAGTTTTACAGCACGGTGAAGGTAAATAAGGACTATATGCTGAGCCGAGTAAAAGAACAATGAAGCTTGCTGTCAAGATAATTAGTGAAAACAAAAGCTTTCCAGGGAATGCAAGTAGTTACTCTTGATAAGAACGCCTATAGATCATCTTTTCTGCTTTTGGACCTGTCCAGTTTTAGATCTGTATAGGTTCATTTTAAGGCACCTGGGCAATTTGGTTTTTATGATTGCTTTCAGCTGCTTATTTTGTTTAGAGATGATAATTTCTCCTGGGCATAGTGAACTCAATTTTTTTGTGAACTTTGAAAACCAGGATACCTAAATGAGAGTAATTGTTGTACAAAGATAATGTGACACTCCCTCTCACAGAATTCTGTACAGCTATTAAAAATAAGGGGAAACTAGAACTATTTTTAAAACATTTCATAGATTTTTTTTAAGATCATTTCTCTGTTGCCATTCATGTTTCTCTGGCAGAAGAAAATCATTGAAAGATACTGTAAATTAAAAAATATTGTAGAGCTGCAGCAGTTCTTCCCACACATACGACATGAATATTTCTCAGTCATTGTGTCACAGGGAGCAAATACTGCAAGTATACATCCACTGTTACTTGGCTTTAGATGGCTCTAAAGCATGAGAAGTATTAGCTAAGGTTATGGAGGCCCATCTCCATGGAGACAGTCATCCTGTTGTAAAGCATGTCCTTTCTGCCTCACATTAAGTAGAGGGCAAGTCTACAGAGTACCTTATTTAGGTGATATGCATGCTACTTTGGCTTTTTAACAATTTTATCTAGAAATGTAAGGTACAAAATTATGTAACAAAAGGAATATACTTCTTGTAAGTACTGAGTTTCAAGAATCAGGGTAAATTTCATTTTCAGGGAAGTTAACAAAGTGACCTCTTTCAAAGATATTAATGAAAAAAGGTCATTCATCTGTGAGCCTCTGAACGCTTTCCATGTCACTCCTAACCACAGAGAAGAAATCTCAAGGCAGCAATGGGTGGATTTTTAATGGAGCTTTTCCAGTTGAGAGATAGATTAAGAGCCTATGGAACAGTCATAAAGACTCATTTTTTCAGTAGATTGTATTTACACACTTTCACAAAGCAGTTCACCACTTTTGAACATGAACTAAATACTCTTGGGGGGGGGGGGGGAAGGCAAGCATCATCAGAGAACTCTTGATTCATTCTAGCGTTGCCTGAAAGGTTTTCTTCCAAGGAAATGAAAAATAAAATAAGATTAAAAAATAAAATAAAATAAACATTATTTTATGGACCAAGCATGAAGTTTATTTCACTTATAATCATCCAGTTTTTCAATGAGTGTTAATTTGCTGCTGTTATTGGTTTAATATTATTATTTGATAAATATTTATTTTTTGTAAGTTTATTTTACTAATTAAGACCTCACTGAAATTTATTTGATTTTGTGTTGCCAGCATGTGTTTACTAAATAGAGAAAAGGATTGGGTTCTTTAAGGTTCTTCTATAATGTTTTACTGCATTCTTAAAATGCCAACTGATATGTCCTCTCACTCTTCCACTGCAAACACACATGCTTCTACATGGAATTCCTTCAGAAAAAAAGGAAAACTACAGGATTCTTAATTAAAATGTAAGTCAAACCAAACCAAAACAAAAAAAAAACCAAAACCCACAACTGTTAAAATGACAAATACAATGGAATTCATCTTTTACCCTCCAGCCTGCACTCATGAACTTGCTTCCAGTATTTTGTTTTTTTCTCAATGAAGTCCACTGTGATCAGTAGTGAAACTGCCTTTTGTGAGACTTTCGTGGAACTCTGTAGGACTCAGTGAGTTTAGGTACATACTTTTAGCAAATGGTGCAGGAATTAACTCAAGGTAAAAACTACTACATTTTTAGAAGTTATTTAGTACTTCCATTCTTGAAAGAAAAGTGTTTGTCACTGAAAAGTTTAAAAGTAAATGGCATTTAGTGTATTACTAAGGGCCCTTTGTCAACTATATACCATTGCTGAAAGAACAAAGCTTTTGAAATATCTATATTGTCCATCACAGGCAAAACCCTCAAATAGTAAATATTTTTGTATTACATGGAGGGTACATAGGGTAACATTTTAATTTCCTGTGGACGAAAATATTTTTGTTCTGTAATAGGACATAAAATCTGTCTAATCCACATTGATTACAGCAAACCAGTTATAGATGTTATGAAGTTTTAATTTATGTATGCTGAAAAGCTGAACACTTTCCCTCAAATTCATTTAAAGAAATACAATCAGATTATGAACTCATGGTATCTGCGGGTACAATGAAAATAAAACTTGATCTAAATATGCAGGTCTTCCCAGGGTTTTAGATTTCATGCTCATCCAGAAAATCTACTTCTGAACTGCACGCACAGGCTTACATTATAGTTGCAGTGAACAGTTTTTCCATGCATCACCAGTTTGATTCCTAGCAACACAAGCTCTTTTAGTTCAAAATGCATCAAGTTAGATGTTATTAAAATTCTTGGCTAAATTAAAATACTCTTTTGTCAGTGAACACAATGCAGAAGTTGTTTCAAAATCAGATCATAGGAATACATTCAGTAGTTTTCTATTACAATATTGAAGTCTTTCTGACAACAGAGCCAAGCCAACTCATGAGCAGAGCTGAATATCAACAATTCCTACTGAAATAAGAGTGAACTTCAGTACTTAGCGTCACTCATGATTTGCAGCTTGACGATAACTTGAGTAATAAATATTTAAATGCATTTCAATTTAAAAAATAAAAAGCATACATGTAAGTGGAATTTGGAATTGTTTGTTATATATCCTTTCACAAAGAAAATGTCCTGAAAGAGGTTGTCTTACAGCGAACATAATCCAATTTCAGACCATCCTAATTACCTTTTATTTTCCAATTTTAGTTCAGAATTAGAGTGATTATGGGAAGGATTTGTTAGCCCCAAAGAACCGCACTCACTTTTAAGCTATAATAGCAAAATTTGTGGAAATCCAGCTAGTATAAAGTAAGAAAGAGCAACTCCACAAAACTTCTGAACCCTCTCTCCTCGACCCCCCATATTTAATCTAAACTAACAGAATGGAAGTGGCTCAGTATATATGGGAAAAATAGGAAAAAAACCTGTTCAAATGTATCAGCACAATTTCAGAATAACTATCAAATAAGAACATTGTTTCTATCTTATGTGATACAAGGACATTTCAATTTTTAATAACATATATTAATGGAAACACACTATTTCCTTTTTTTCTAACTCACTTGTCACTGACATTAAAATCATTTGTTTCCAAGATGCTTCATGTATCATTTAGGACCCTTGCATCTTTCTATTGAAACAAACTTTGTAGCTGTTTAAGGGACAGACTAGAAAAGGAAGTTCTTGCTAGTGGAGTTACACAACCTGTTTAAAATATCAATTACCAGTTTTCCTTGAGGGTATGATTATGCTGTCAGTAGAAGCCAGGATCAATGTCACTGTCTGAAACAAAAAGCAGCTAATTTGGATAATCTTAATTTACTGCTGTACCCCACAGGTACCCACTAAATGAGAAAGCAGCAGACCACATTTTTCAAAACTTTCCACGTATTTACTTCATTACAATTTCAGAGCTACATTTGGCTGGAGTCAGCCTTACCATGTGACCTCTGTAGCTTCCCAGTTTTTAAAGGAGTGATTGTGAATTTTAGTGGCATAAAAGAAGATATTTTGTCCCAAAAGACGTGGTTTTAGTGCTCATTTTATGAAGGAAAACTCATTGTAGACCCCAGTTAAGTAAAACTTATGAATAACAAGAGAAAAATATAAGGAATGCCTTCTCCTTTCGAGAGTGAGCTTGCATATTTTCAGAGTTCCACTGCAACAAAACTACATTATGTTGCCTTAGCAATGACTGATTTTATGGCAGTTTTCAAATTACCACTTAGCCATCTCAAGCGCACAAACAGCACAGACATTAGGAGGGTAACAAAATAGTTTTCAGCCCTTGATTCTGAAATAAGAAGTAAATTTTAATTAAGGTAGATTCTACTCTTCCAAAGAGCAGCACAGGAGAAAACCAGAGTCTGTGGAGATTCAAGATACGTTCAGAATCTATTCTGAGACTTCTTTTTTTTTCCCAATAGGACTAATGCCCTAACTTATTGCACCTGATACTGCTGTTGTATGTAATTCCTTAATTTTGTTTTTGTATAATTAAGAATAATAACATAACAGAAAGAAAAAGAAAGGTAAAATCAAGAGTTCAGTAAAAAACAAACTTCAAGACTTAAGTTTCTGAAGGGAATTCTCTAACAGAGCAAAGGAATTCCAGGCCCGAAAAGACTTGGAAAATCAAGCCAATGATATATGAATAAATATGAAGCAAGGCATTCATATATATGAACCTAATTCAAAATAAATTTCCCTATGTGTGACAGTACTTTAAAAAGTAATTCACACCGGTTTTAGGACACGGTAATGTCATTTCTCAAATTCTTATACAGTCTCAAGTCAAAACTTAACACATTTGATATGCTGCACTTTACATAAAAGAAAGAAAAAGAAAACCATGGCTCATGAACAGTATTGAAAGAGAAATGTATGTCAGGGCTAGGAGGGCTGCAATAGTCTCACCGCCCCTGTCTGGCACACTCTGCTCACAGCCCAGGACCCCATTCCAGCCCCCGAGGGCTGCCAGCCTCATCTAAGTGATGCTGCAGCAGAGCTGGTCCTAGCTCCCCACAGGCCCCACCATGGGCCCTGTGGAGCAGGCCACCCATGGGCCCACAGCCTATGTCCATTCCAATGGAGGTCACTGGTGCCTGGGGTTGCCTCTGTGCCTAACTGGCTGCCAGGCCCTGCCCTGGGGATGATCTCGCTGAGTCCAGCATGGAGGCTGGAAGTCCATCAAGCTGCACCACCAGGAGTATCAGTGACACTTGCACCCCTCATTTCAGCACCAGAGATCACAGCTTCCAACTTTGAGAAATGTCTTTAATAGACATTCACACGAAGGTCAACCAAAGGAATCCCCCTAATGTTGATTCCATTAATATTATAGAAATAACCCCCTAGCATAGTAATTTGTGGGGTTTTGTATCAAGTTTCCATGTCTCTTTTTGGGTAGTGACCTAAAAGCAGACCTTACAAATAAGATCATTTAACCAATGCTGCCAAAAATAAATAGAAATGACAAGGCATTTGAGTCCTTTCTCTTTAAATAAGTTCTGCCTCTGTGTATGTCAGTGTGAACTGTAAATCTCAGCTAGAGAGACCTCCTCCAAGGAGGATCTGCAGCTCCAAGGGCTTCCTGTTGACTCCTCTTCATGCAGGTTTAGGTAATTGTTTCTAGAGGCCTCTAGTGGCTACAAAATGAAATAACTGCATGAATTCAGCGTTTAACAAAGTTATGCTTATTTGCATTAGTTTGGAAGTGGCTGTCACTGTATCACTTTCCTAAAAATTTTTAAAACTGTTAAAAAAAAAAAAAAGACAAAGAAAGAAAAAAAAAACACCTTTCCATGTCTTTACCAGCCTCTACATGTAAAATAAACCTAGTCTGCTTATGAAACAAACAGAATAGCCGTAGGGGGAAAAACATTATCAGAACAATGTGGATATTTCTCTTGCGAAAGACAGGAATAAAAAGCACAGGTCTGTCTAAAAAGCTACTGACATTTGTTGGAGCCAGAAGCTGTATGTCAGAAAGGAACAAGTCTGTTGTGTTAGCAAAATATGTCACTGAAGGGAGCATGAAATCAGTTTGAAGGAAAATGCAGATAAAGCCGTATATCAGAAGTAGGTATAATGTAGCGACACAGGTAAACACTGTTTTTAAATTCTCATCCTTTCCTTTTTACAGTCGAGATATCCACTGCGATATCCTGGGTTCAACAGCAGATTTGGGATAAAATTTGATCCAGTACATGCAATGTGGGAAAGGAGGATCCATTTGATGAGATTTTGTTTTGTTGGATCCTGTTAATATGTCTTAGTCTTCAAACTGCAGAAATAAGAAACCCTAACTTTTAATTGCCATCTGGGAGGAAGCAAGTTATATCTTATGCAACAAAAACTTCATCATTATTCCGTGACTGTGGCAGGTTTGAAAACCTGGAGGCCAATGTATGCAGCTGAAAACAACTGCTATCTTACAATATCCAGCCCTGTTAGCAGCTAAGCGATAACTATGAAGAAATCAAAAATTCAAATGATGGACATTTTCTGTCATCCACTGTACTCTTAGCAGATCTAAGTAGTATCTTTCAAAAAAGCTTGTTTATTTTGGCTACTGCCTGTAGCACTACTCCTCCCTTTTTGCACAAACCTATGACACAAAAATCCACTTTCTAGCAATAGCACTGTGATGCGGATGGAAGGTTTACCCTGAAACCATTAGATAACAGAGATAGTGTCATTCTTATGTTAATTTTTTGTTTTGTTTTGTTTTTTGTGGAAAGAGTCCATAAACATTCTCCATACAAAACATAGTCTCTCAAGACTTTGTACTCTGTGGTACTGCACTTACTGAGAATGTATATGTACAACAGTTCACATATAACTACAGGGAAATATAAACTGTAACGCTGCAGAAGTAAACATTGAAAAATGGAGGCACTGAAGCAGCACGGTGCCCATATCCAAGAAGGAAACAAATTTCAACAATTTTCAGTGTCTTCCTACACCTGAGAAGAAATAATCCCACTGAATAATAAATGACATTAATTTGAAGCATTACAGATGAACCCAAATCAAGGTCTGATGCTGAGAATCTTGAACATAGGATCCTTAAGCCCAAAGCTTCAACAGGCAGAATCTACACCTCTTGGAGCGCCTCTCCATCTCTGCAGTGACTACCAAGAGGAAATTTATGGTGCGTAGGTTAAATTAACCTGGGTGCTAGCATGAATTCTCAAATCAAGCACATCATAAGGACAAAACCAGAATAACAACTATTGTCTGCATCTGCTATTTCTCTTGCTTAGCTCTCAGAGTTTCACTACTGATTGTAATGCTCCTCAGCAGTACCTGCCCCTCTATATTTACAGCATGGAGCAATGAAGTCCCTCACTTAGGTGTTATGCTGAGCCCATGACTAGATTTAGCACACAAGTCCACTACTGCAGGTCCATCAAAGGAGTTTACATTTACATTGTCTGAAAATTTAAAAAATTGAGATGCAGTATGCTAACTAAATATAACCTTACTGTTAGACTAATAGCAAACTTCAGCATCAACTAGAGGAAGTGAACTTGACAGGCTCCTTAACTGACTTGAGTGATGGCCTTCATTTTAAAGGTTTGTCTGGGAGCAGTGCTTTATGCAAGTGTGACAGAGAAGCATGAGTATGCTGGCCATTATTCTCAGCTGCTCTACAGACTTGGAGAAGTGATTTGCTATCTGGGCCAGCTTCACTGCTGCATTTTCCATTTTTATCCATTTTGCTCAAAATGACTTATGAAACAGGTGCATGCAGAAACTGAAAGTTTTCATGGATGAAATCCATGACTTTTATATCCTCATTTCTAGTCCTGCAAGAATATAACCATTTATGGGATAAGATTCTCTCTGCACAACTCAGAGGAAGGTGACAGCCAAAGAGGTTTTAAGCTGCTCACATATATCCAAGGCTGCCCAAAGACAGTGCACTGAACAAAGACTAAAGTCATCCCACCTACCTTTACAAATCACTGAAGGGCTCAACATTAGAGACATACACAATACCTCTTCCTGTGTTCCATTTATTGGGAACAGTGTCTTCTACTTACACAGCTAAATGTTCAGTGCATGCTCACTTCCACTATTTCACCTCCACACCATATAGAGGGACTTACAATTAAAGGAGATGTGTCATGTATGTTCACACCAGATGTAGAATAAATCTCAAGATACTGAAAAGCTGTGAACATCAGAATTGTACAAATCTATTCTCTGCTAAACTTAGCAGCTGTGAAATAGACACACGCAAACAAAACTATTAACAACTTCAAGATACGTATTCATACGATAGACGGCAATGTTGAAAAGTCTACATTGGTGACCTTTTAAAAAACTTTAAATTAACCTTTTTTATTAGTATTATTTCCTCTATAACAAGGTCCATCTTTTTATGTACTGCTTATAAGTTTTACTAGCTAATAAAAAGTTTAATTATGCTATCAATTTCCCAATAAATGCCTTATCATAGTACTTCCTCAGACCAAGGTCCTTAATAAAAAGGAATTAAAATAAGCCTGTCACTGTTTTACTCAGCATTTTGAACTGAGTTTCTTATTACTCATGGTGAAGCATCCTGAAATACACTTCCTTAGACATAGTGTAGTTAACAGTTTGCTAAGCACAAAAAATGTGTAATTAAATAAACATACAGACATATACGCATACACACATACTTTACAGAAGGATGTGTTGTACTATATGAACTTGAAGCTGGAGGTTACTCTAATGCATTGCTTGTTGTATTAATGATAAGACATACGCAATTTGCCAAGATCCTTCACAATAGCTATTATATTAATTCCACCAAATGGATCAGTACGCCTTCTCTTTATGACACTGTAGTCAATGGATGCAATATTTTTACTTTACAAGATGTAACTTTTAGCCCAACCCAGAGGAAATTTTTAAAGTAGAAACTACTTTTTTAGAAAGAATGCCCACTGATTTCTAAGGGAATGCCATATGCAAAGAGACCCATCAGGCATTAGCTATGTTTTTCATTCTTTTTACTCACCTACTTGCTAAAACTTTAATATGACAGTACTGATTGTAGTAAATATTTCAGTGTTCTGACTGTCTGATGGATAACATTAAATTATCCTCTCAAATTTGGGTTTAAGAGTATCATAAACCATCATAAACTATATTACATCTTTCATCAGATAAGTCTCTAGGAACAAAAACTAAGAGGATGAGAGATTTGATTAGCTCCATGGGTCACACTGAAGCAGCAGTGACCAGAAGTTCTCTGCTGCAGAGGACAACATGAAACTGTCAAGTTTAAAGATCACTGAGCGTAACTAAGTGCTGCTCCTCATCCAAGGGAAATGCTGAAGGAGAACCATTAACATTATGGAGAAGCATTAATATTTTCTGCCTTCCTTCTGTATACTGAAGTTGCTTAGGTCAGTGTCATGGTTTAAGTTCAGCTAGCAACTCAGAACCACGCAGCCGCTCGCTCATTCCCCTCCACCTTCCTCCCCCCACTCCAGGAGGAACAGGGGAGGAGAATCAAAAGAATGTAACTGCCATGGGTTGAGATAAGAACAGACCAGCAATTAAGGAAACAGAAAACACTGCTGCTACCACCAATAATAATAATGATAAGGGAAATAACAAGGGAAGAGAATACAACCGCTCACCAGCCACCGACTGATACCCAGCCCACCCCAAGCAGTGATCTACCCCTTCTGGGTATCTGCCCCCAGCTTATATACTGGCCATGATGTGCTGTGGTATGGAAATCCTCTTTCGTTATTTTGGGTCAGGTGTCCTGTCTCTGCTTCCTCCCGGCTTCGCTTCCTCCCTGGCAGAGCATGAGACTCACAAAGTCCTTGGTCAGACTAAACATAATTTTGCAACAACTAAAAACATTGGTGTTATCAGTGCTGTTCCCAGGCTGAAAGTCAAAAACACAGCACTGCACCAGCTACTAAGGAGAAAAATGACTGCTACTGATGAACCCAGGACAGTCAGTGATACTGATACTGTGTTTCTGTGGTAATGGTAGGTAGGCAGCAGAAAGTATTAAACTCACAGACAGGAGAACGATTCCACAGGGATGAGTAAGAAAGCAGCAAAGGGAGATTTATTGAATGAATGTTTGCACTCGCCAAATATAATAAAACTTGAATGATATCAAGCAACTAATGTACATATATGAGATATACATGGGCATGTTGACCACTTACGGCCTGCCCTTCTTATTTTAATTTTCCTAATGGCAATATAAAAGCTTGAATGAAAACTGAGAATAAGATAATAGGAATCAGAACAGAAAAGCTGGCAATAAATATTTCATTAAAAGAGGGTTTCTGAAAGGCCATATAACCTTTTGTCTAAATGCTCCAAATCCAAAATGTATTAGATTCAAACAAAATAAAGTTATTTTCATTAGGCATAAGTAATCTGAATTTATACAGCAACTATTAAAGAGAGAGTCATTATGCCACTAAGACAAACCCAGTCATTCAGGCCAAAGATTTGGTAGGGCATCCCTAGAGAAAAAGGCAAACACAAACATTTAGTACCTAAGGGGTAACCAAGGTTACTGAACTGAATGACTAATCACAGTTGTGATTAATACACATCACAACATTTGGGTGTATGTTGATGCACACATACATCTATTTTGGTCTCATGCTGGAGAAGGTAACAGCAGAGGGAGACAGTCATTTTGGAATAAAGAGAACATCAACAGAAATGTGAGCCTGGTTGTATATAGGTGATTACATACAGAAAGCAGTGATTGTGTTATTATCATTAAGAGGAAGTAATGTATTAAATAAGAATTACACAGTCTTGGTTTGAAACAGGAAAGACTAGGATTCAGTTCCTGATGTTGCCATGTATCTTCTGTACTTCCCTTAACCCTAACCAGTTTGCTTCTGTTAAAAGGAGGATACAGCACTATTTTCAGTGAAACTATGCCATCATCAAACTCACAGAAGCCCAGAGCTGAAGCCATGAGAACTGTAGTATTAATCAGAATTCAGTTCTCTAATTGGCTGAAACCTAATGAATTACAGAACTACAGTCATTCTCTAGGCTTAAGTAAAAACAGCTGTACATCTTCTGTACAACACGCATCTTTGCACAATGACTAACTCTGCTCCCAGTAAAATCAATGGAAGTATTACCACTAACTTCACAGACAACAAATTCAACAGAATAATGAGAAAGTCTCCAAACTCTAGCACCAGTTTTTCAGCAAATTTGTGTTGCATCTTAAATAACTGTGATTCTGACCAAGGACATTTGTCAAATGTGTTCTTATCCAAGTGAAAGCTCTATTTTAAGACTCATTCATTCACTTTGCATGACTTTGTATGTACCACAAGTCATGGCAGCAGCTGTGAACAAAGGTGCTCTGGGATCAGGAGGCAGAGATAGATGCAAAGCCAAAGGCACACTTCTTCAGTGCTGTACTTGGCTAAGCACCATATGACAGCTCTACAGTCTCTCTAACTTTTTTGGACTAGATGACCTCGAGGCTCTCCACCCAACCCAAACCATTCTATGATTAAACTATTCAAATAATGTACCAATATATACTAGTGTACACTGCGTGTATACACTTACACACACTGTATCTCTACTCCTGTATACATAGCTGCTTGCTTATGGCTGTTGAAGCTTTAGTCTTTAAAACCTGTGAATTTCATTCACTATCCCATTCTAGCAATTTCAAGTAGACAGTTTTTCTGTCCCACTGCTTCCTGGTTTCATATATTAATATCAGTCTGCTGCAACCAAACTGCTTTGTTGATATAGGATAAGCTTATTCCAATACCATTCCATTTAATACCCAAAATCTGATATCTTCAATCAAATGCTGGTTACTCCTGAAAAAACAAATTCAGTAAAAGATCCAAAGCCCTTAATAAGAGTAAAATCTATATATAAACTACTTCTGACTATGCAAAACTATTCAAAACAATATAAAAATGAATGTATGTATTATAGAAATTGTGTGTGTGTGTGTGTACATATAGAGAACACCTGTATGCATAATGTATAATACAAATTGTGCATACTTCAAAATTTTTAGGTTATGTTCCATACTCAGAGATGATGGAATATTGTTTGATGTCATAACTGAAATCTGCAGTAGTATCCAAGCAGAACACACAAGTAAAATTATTGACTAAATAGCAATATACACAAATATGTGTATATACATATGTGCATATGTATGTGTGTGTTTACATATGTTTTATGGATGGCTTATAGATGACATCTACTAGGAAAGAAAAGTATGAATCAACATACAGATTGTAAAAGAATGTTCTGATGTACACATATTGCATCAAATTGACAGTTATGCAGGGCTGACCTAAACTTTATGCACAAAAATTTATATATTGCTACTAACTCATATTTTCCTATTAATATCAGCAGTACTATTCCCCATGCAATGTGCTCAGTTCTAAATGACTATACAAAAAAGAAACTAAGCCTCTGAACTGTAAGGAAGGGGAAATTTGGCTCCATTCTCAACAATGAATATTTAATGGTTCCCTGTTTCACTGACATCTGACAATCCTTCCCAGCAATTATCCTTTTCACCAACTCTACCAGTAAAGACAAGAATAAAAGACCAAGATTGGACCGGCTGCTTAACCCCTCACATAAACCTCTGCACAATCAGCCAAATGCTATAAAATCAAAAGACTTTCTCCTCTGTTTTTAATAAGATTACATAAGTGGTATGTTGCATCCTCTGCTACACACTCAGAGTTTCACAGTGATTACTGAGATAGTATATACAATCTTATACATAAATGCATGCCCACAAACACAAACATACACAGGTGCATATCATAACCTATCATATCCTGGGATCAGAAATGTCTCAAGGTTTTTAGCCTTCCTTTTACTAGAAAAAATCATTGACAGTAGTTACTGTGTGATCATTGTACAACTGGGAAAAAAAAAGTCAGTAAAAAAGGGAAAACTCTCAAGATACCTAGGCAACCAATCCTTTCCACATTGTAACAGCTCTCTTGAGCAAAGAGACTTCCTTGGAGTTGGTGAAAAATTAGCACCTTTACCAGAATCTCTTGGTGACAAAGGGCATAGATTGTGATATTACAGCCCTAAACACAAAGTCGTAGAACCAGCAAAACATAAAAGAAAATAAATATTTAATAATCTGATTAGTTTTTAACCTTCCATTTTTCCAGTGGTGGAGCTGTACCCAGTTACAGTGTAAACATTTTACTTTGCACAACATAAGAATCACAATAGAAGAGTGTAATTAGCACTGGAAAGACATTCTCAAGGAAGTACTTGATTTCAAAAGACTGTTGGAGTGATTGTCACCCCTGCTGTGCTTGGATTCTCTCTTGACATGCATAAAGTGTGAAGGCAGAATGCACTATTACTCACTCACCCTTGCATTTGTGTGCTCATTGCTTTTGCCATCTTGCGGTGACCAAAAATAGAAACCTACACAGCAGCATATAATCCACACTAGAATAATGCTGCTGCATTTTTTTAATGAATTCTTCACTGCACATGCTGAAGATCTACAACTCAAACTATGTTCTGCATTTTGTCATTTATCTAACAAATGTGTTCCTTTTAAGACTGAGCTCCCTGAAAAATACAAGCCATAGTGTTAACACTTAAAATAAGCACAAATATGAAATGATTTAATGCTCCATAAATGTCCTCCAAAGAATTTTATCAAAAGGCACTGAGACCTTTTTTAAAGGAAGTAAAGTGCTTCTAGTCTCTCAGCACATATAAAGGCAATACCTTTATAAAAATTGCCATGTAGCCCAATTACAGAACAGTTTAAAGTGTGATAAAAGAAATTGGGTTTTGACTTCATAAACCAGGCAATAATTATTTATGGAACAGAGTCATTTGTGGGCTTTAGTTTGTGGTTTATTCTTCGAATTATCAAGGAAAGCTATGAATATAAAGTATCTACCCCTTCTCACTTTAACTTTTAAAAGAAGTAGCACATTTTTGAGCTAGTGGTCCCAAGGGAGAGAAGATGAGGCCTTCTGTTGCTAAGCAAGAGTTTGCTAGTTATTTCAAGCTTTAGCTGAGTACAAGCAATAATCACTACTGCCTGAAATATATTGGAATGAAAGTACATGGGACCATTCATGACACTTCATCAGCATGCAGGAGGCAAACAGAGTGACTGCAGTGATTGAATACAGGCTCAGACTACTGGCTTTAATCTCCATCTCATTCATTCAGCCTTTACTTTTGGCACAGCTGTATGATAAACACTGTGACACTCTTCCTTGCCGGCCCTGCTGTGGAATCCCATGATTGCTGTGTCTATGTTTGTTACGTATTTAAGGTAGTCAGTCTTCTTTTTTTTTTCTTTTTTTTTTTTTTCAAAAAAGGCAGTAAGTATTTAGATATGGGTAGTCTACAGGTTTATTACTGTTACTCTCAAAGCACCATTATTTTATGAAGTCATGTCCACTTTTCCTCTGAAGACATCTCAAACCAAAACAAGGTAATTTTATAATTAATACTAATTCTTTCAACTACCATCTGTACAAAACTGCATATGTACAGTGAATTTATATGTGTATGATAAAAGTATTCCTGGCTTACAGTGGTAAACCAGGAATTTTAATATCATTGTTGACATTAATAAAATCCTGAAGTTGAAGAAATTTCAGTTCATTTCTAAGTTCTAGGGGGTTATTTTGTTTTAATTTTGGGGTATATCACTCAGTTCACCAAGAAGAGCTCCTGTGCAATTCCGTATCACCAGTTCCTCAAATTTGTCTTGGCTTTATACCCAGCAGGTAACAAGGGTCTTGACTAGCTTGGAAACTAAGTTTTAGCTTAAATATACTATGGTAAAGTTAATGGAGTTAGTTACATTTGTAAAGCCAGTTAGTAAGCAGTAGCAACCTCTGCAACTCTGCAGCTGGGTAGCAACTGTTCTGCTCATTCCTCAATTGTGTCAAAAAAACAGCTTCTATTTTATATTACACCTTCCTCATATTAAAATACATAATAGTTTTGGGGAAATCTGCCTGGTCTGCTTCAAGAAGCTAGCCTGAATTGACCTGCTTAATATGCCAGACTCCCTGAAATCATAAGCCTGCTACACAAAAGCTTTACACTTGCTTTTTGTATTGAAATTGATGCTGTTTGATCACTGCAGTGGTTGTAATTGAATAGAAAATGCCATCTTAAGCCAAACAAAATACTATAAAGAACCTATTTAATACTCTCTGCTCTAACTAACATGCAAAACAATTTGCAGTTTAGCTGACTGAAGGTGTGTGGACATCCCTTAATGTTCAGAGATAAGTGGGACAGAACCCTGCGGAGGGCTGGTTCCAGGGTGCCTGTTAGTGATGTGACGTTGCCATTTCTTTTACACTAAGTTCTATCTGCTGCCAAAGACTTGCTGAGCAGCCAACATAGCAAAAACAGAAAAAAAAAAACCCCACACCCTGTTCATGCAACATTCAACACCATCTCTTTCATGTAAGTAAAGAGCAATTGATAGGCTGCATTGAAATGTGGAGACAGCAAACAGATCACTGAGTGAAAGAGATAGAAAAGATGAACTTTGCAGGTTCCCAGGGAGATGCAGAAATATCCTTGGGATAGCTAAAATAAATCTTTTAAAGAAAAAATACTCATTAAACTGCAATGCCACCTAAAGGACGGGACTGAAAATCTGCCTCCAGAAAACAAAGCAAAATCTGCATTTTTTACTCCCTCTGCATATCCAGCTTGAGCTTGCAACAAAGTCTACTAGATTTTTAAAGCATACAAAACATTCTCTGATTCAAATGTTACCAAAGACAGCAACAGAGAAGTGGAAAACTAAGTATTTTAAAAGACCCACTTGAGCTTTTCTGTACTCAAGTAACAGCAAACAATCCAGCACCTTCTAAGTACTCTTACCATATTATGCACTCACATATTATTAAGGTAATAGTTTTGGTACCTCTTTACTTCAACCAGAAAAATGATCCTTGAATCTCAAGAAAAACCTGTCCATCAACTGTGAGAGATTAAAATCTTCTAAGCAGCAACAAGAAAGGGATATAGCACAGTAAGACAAACTAATCTTATTACCTGTATATCCTTATGGAAAAGGGAGCTAGAATGACTCCATCTCCACTATACCATTAATACATTGAATTGTCAGCTAAGGACTGATACTATTATATTTATTCAACACTTTCTTACTATGGCAGTTCTATCTTTCCTAGAAACAACCACTCACTGTAGTAATTGGTCAGTAATAATGAACGATGTGACTATCCCAGCTCACATGAGGATTTTTGTTATTCTTTATTTAAAAATAGGGAATGTCACCACCACAGAACCATCACAAGTTTTGGAGCCCACTCCAAAATGTTCATACTGGCTAGTTAATTTGAGTAATTTCTCCTTAATTAAAAACAACAGATTTCTTTGCCTAGAAGTTAAAGGTACTAACAAAAACACCAAACCAAACCAAAACATCACAACTGTTCAGTGGGGTGTAAAATCTGATTTATGTATGACAGATATAAAGAAAAAAATAAAAACTGCTCATGAGACATCTATTAAAGTAGCTGTTCTATCAACCGTTCTTCTTTTTAATGAAGAAGCTATTTAGGATGTATTTTAACTAGTGGACTAACAGACTAACAGACCATAGAAAAGGTAAACTGACAAGTGATTGCAGGTAACACACCAGCTTACTGGAAATATAAATGATGATTATCACAGGAGACATCATCAGTGTATTGTGACCTGCTTAAAAGAAGAAAAAGTCTTATTTTTTTAATTCCAGCAAAGTTAGATTTTTCCTTTTAACACCATCAGGCAGAGCAGCTTGCTCTCTGTCTTTTCTCCGTCTTACTTCCTTCCTCATTAAATGTAGGGTAAGAGCAACCTTGCTTCCCAGTGTCAGGATTTATGAATTCCCATTCATGGTGTCCAAAGATTTGCCACACAACCACGCTGACCTTGGTTAAAAAGAAAACCACTCTGAATAAGTTTAATGAGGATTTGAAGAAATGGCCTTGGAGGTGTAGTTTCAATGAAAATGTAATAGTGTCTACATTTTGCCTTGTACCTTATGAGAAGGCATGAAACAGATTACATTCAGCATTTTACATTTGCTAGCTTCATTCCCCACACAAGATGCTTACACAAAGGAGCTAATAAAAATTGCCCGAATGAGTCATTATACCTTTCATCTGCAGTATTTCATTACAATTTTTTTTGTTGTTGGCTCCAGAAATAATACATTAAGACAACAGAACAGTAAGTCAGTATCACTGTGGATACACTTAAATTTAAGTTATCAGACTTCAGAGGCAGCTGATGACTGCTGATGCCTGAAATCCTTCTTTTTGATTTTAGCTGGAAACTTTTTTTACTGCTCTACTAACAAACAGAACAAATTCTGTTTACTGTTTTGGGATTTTTTTATATTTTAGGGAGATTGCGGTTTTGTTTTCAAACACGTACCACTGCTCCACTGAAATCTAGATACCTACTCTGCCTTTAAAATAAACTAACTTATCCACACAAAATAGCTAGTGTATTTTAGTATTGGTCCCCCTCCACCTAAAACACATTTCAGACATCTGGTTGTATTTGTCATGTCCTCCTTTTGGGTATCAGTGACCATAAATGCGATCAGTCTGAATTTAAACTGATATTGCACTGCGCAGACATGTCAATGTCAGTAACAGGAGAGATATTTAGCTCCCTGAATAAACTTGTGTAGCTAACCGCTAGACATACAGCTAAGTAACTAATTGTGTAAGACAGATCACAACAAAGCCACATGCTTATCAAAGGACAGTAAACTCAGATGACAGATAATGAGATTGAGTGAGTAAGACTTCAGAGCCCAGAATGCTCTGCAGTGTGGCTCTAGAAGACATCAGGATTATTGCACTGATTTCAGTGAGAACTGTGTAAAACACTGTATACCCTTTTCTACTCGTATAAACTAGTCCACACTCAGTGTTGAGAGATTCATATCACTGACACAAATCACAGAATCATAGAATAGTTAGGGTTGGAAAGGACCTTAAGATCAAGTTCCAACCTCCTTTCCATGGGCAGGGACACCTTGCACTAAATCATTTCACCCAAGACTCCATCCCACCTGGCCTTGAACACTGCCAGGGATGGAGCATTCACAAGTTCTTCAGGCAACCTATTCCAGTGCCTCACCACCCTTACAGTAAAGAACTTCCTCCTTATATCTAAATGGTCAAATGTCTTTATTAACATGTCTTTCTCTTGTATGAATGTATATGCCTTCACAATCAGAGTTTGAAAAATTACCAAAATGGTGCAATCCAAATATAATCTTATTCCCCAACAGTTTGGAGCTCCCTTAGCTGCTTCAGCATCTGACCAGAAGAGGGTGAGTGAAAACAAAAACAATATTTCCACCTCTGTGTAGCAAAACTGGAAAATTAAAATCTGTAGCAGAAGAATGCTAACCTACATTCTGCAGGTAAAAGTTTAATATGTTCATGCTAGGAGAAAAACTTTTAAGCAGAAGTCAGTGCCAAACTTAGCTTGGAATAACCTGTGTTCTTTAGACTTCACAGCTTGTCGCTTGAAAATTCTCTGGCAACATGTGCTTTTTCACATTTTTCAGCTAAATCAGAGCTCCAAATGCAAAATATAACATTAAAGAACAGCAAGTGCATTTGTGACACTCCTTGAAGAAATCAGGTACACATAAGGCAATGACTATATTACACGGAAGTGTAAGTACACTCTAATGTAACTTTTAAATGCATTTAAGGAAGATCAGTATTATCTCTGAATACTGGTGCATACTATTGATAATCTGCTTTTCAGTAAATTTAGCTAGGTATCAATGAAACAATATACATGACAACTTGGCATGGTATTTCAAATCACATACTATTACACTAATTATTCCCAATGCTGTACAAGTACAGGCACAGAAGTATGGAAAACTTTCTACTGAAATTGTGTGTTTCCGATTACAAAATTGAAACGAAGGAACTTATGTACATGTCAACTGTGACACACTGGAAACAGTTCTACTGGAGAACCTGAAGCAGTAGTTTCCAGAGCCTTTGAACTAATTTCTTGTTGCACTCTGCAAAATCCTCTGCAAACAATCAGCACAGTTGCAGGGAGGTAAATAGTCAATTTTACTTTAGTGTGGTTATGCATACCTGTGCAGATTGTGGATCAGTGACAGTCTGCAGACAAAATTTGGGGATCACTGGCTTATGTATCATTCGACAATATTTAGAACATAGGTAAGGTTTTGTAGAATTTGCTATAATGCTAGACAGTATCTCTGCCACTGAAATAATAATCCAGTGAATCATATTGCTGAGTGATTAAATCTGGTGTTCAGTTTCAGAAATTAGCTGATGTTGAAGAAAATTTCTGAGGCAAAGGACTGATGACGCAGCAACATTTTTAGATACCTTATACAGAATATGCAAAATACACAGTACGATGCCTTAAGCAACTACTCATGTATCATAGTGAGACAGCCCATATAATAACAACGGATAGTGTTGCTCTTGCTGAATGTTGCCAAGGTTTGCTGAATCCCTAGCGAGCGAAACTATTTTTGAGGAAAATCTGTACTGTGGAGTGACAGCCTTTGTAACTGTGGATATCATCAATGAACAGTACTTTTATCAACAAAAACTAATGGCTACCCCAAATAGTTAAGTCAGGAACAACAAGCACTAAAATGATGTTTTACAAAATGCTTGAAGGGCACTGCAGCTGCAAATCCAGCTACATGCTTGTGGTTCAAACCACGTAGTGCTGGTATGGACCTCACTACTTGCTCCTCTCCAAATCTCTTCAAAAGCCAAGTACAGAATATGAATTTCATATATACTTTGCTGTCTTATGAGACATAAGATATAAAATTTAGCATCACTCACCTTTTTTTTTTTTTTGGGGGGGGGGTCCCCCCAAACGTATAGTAACGTATACACATTAGCCATGCTTACATAAAATCTCATATTTCAAACCTAGACTACATGGGGCTATTCCCATCGCTATTATTCCTTAAAGACTTTTATAGGACAAAGCTTTAAATCACAGGCTTCAGAAGGAACCTTGATCTTTTCTTTATTACACCATGACAAAAACTATCATAATCATGAAGAGAAAACCAGGTATTTCATGAAAGCATTAACTGAATATATGTTATATATGCCCTAAACATGTAAAGGAAGAAGATTCTCAACAACAAGAAGGTCTTTTAGCAGCAGGTACACTACTAACTCTTCTGTGCAATACATTAGACAAGAATATTTGGAAAACTTTATCTTTCTCCATGTTACTTAAAGATCTGCAGCAGATTTTGAAGATTACTACAGGAAATTGTGACAGACTCCATCTGGTGTAAGACAGTGCCATTCCACTGAAATAAAATACAGTACAAACCCAAAAACCTGATCCTTTGAGAGAAAGTTTCAAATCATCTGAAAATATATGTATGCATTTCAGCATTAATCCTGCCTTTGTAAAGATATGGTTTATATCTTCTACTTTCAATACCTGTCACATTCACATGCCAATCATTTTTGACTAGCAAAAATACTACTTTAAAAATTCTGTTGAACTAAAAATAAATTTATTTCCCACAGCATTACATGGTTATTATTTTTTAATAATTATTGTGTTTAAAAAATTCATAATTAGAATCTTTGGATAGATGTAGATATCACTAATGGCTATTTTTTTCCCTACTTGTTATTTACTTTTCTCTGGTAAATGTAGCATACAGCTTTCTGAAGGCCTCTAGTGATTTTTTTTTTTTTTTTTTTTGATGTTTTGAGCTCCTACTGTCTAATCTGCCTTAACAAATTTCCTTTTTTTATTTTTCTATTACATAAGTACATTCCCCAGGATGATTATACTCAGAGTCAATTTGTGAATGAGAAGGGTTTTGTCCCTCTCATTCATTCTTTTTAAATGTTTTCAAATGATGGAATCATATCTTCTTAAACATGCATCCTTTCACTATATTTTAAATATTACTTTGGGCTTTAACTCTTATTATGCATAACCTAGGCAAGCAAAACAATGAAAGGAGACATTTTTACTTTGAATTTAAAATGTATTAATTAATCACAGGTTTGAGAAGACAATCTGCACACCTACACACTTACATGTGTAGGATGTACAAGTAGCTGAGGCAATGCTCCCCTAAAGATGTTGCAAACAATATCAACTAGAACAATAAATAAATAGACATTTATTTATACATAAGGGTCTGAACTTTAGGAGGTTTGCTTTAAAAGGCTTGAAATTTAAAGGCATTGCTGAACATGAGATTACTGCAGTAAGAAACATGCCTTCAGGCAAGTAAGTACTCTGAGGTCTCCCATCTGAACCTGTCCCTGTCTTACTCCAGCTAAAAATACAGGGGGGGGAGAGCAGGGGGATGAATGGAAAACATTCATCAGCCCAATAATGTTCTGAACCTCAGACCCCTCTCCCAGTCGCACTGGCTAAAAGGAAAGTATTACACTTTTATAACTCAACTGAGACCTACTGTACACTATATTTTATAAAATTCTGGCTTTTTCGTTACCCACACAAGAGAAGCTGCTACGTTGAGCCACAAACTCTTCTTACTCAAACTAAAGATTAAATTTTTGCATCTAGACATAATTGTTTACAAACCACATGTATTTGTAAATATTGCTATACATATACCCATAATATCTTAAGTTACCTTAAATAAAGATCCAAATGTATTCTCTTCTTCAACACAAAATTCAATGCATGCTTTATATGTGATGGAAGCAATTAAAAGGATTTATGAAGAGATGAACAATTTTGCCCTTGTCAACTTTAAATAGTCTATTTTGAAAGAAATAAATTATTTAGGACACAACATTAAACTGTAAAACACAGCATAATCTGGATCCTGATTTTGCTTAGCTGTAGGAAGGAGCAGGAATTGTTTAAACACATTCTGAACTGTGCCAGAGCCTACACGGCCTACAGAGAAACTGGAAGTATGCACCTTTGAGGTACCAAAGTATCTTATAACAGCATTGTAAGAGCTCTACTGACAAGCATGATTAGCTGGAGCATATGCTGACCTCTTTCAGTTAACACTGCTCCATTCTGCTAGCACAGATGAGATCAGGCTAAACAGCCCAGAGGATCTCTGTTAACTTTGGAGGAATATGCAGGTTCCCTTTCTTTTACATTTCAAATCCTGCAGCAAAATGAAAGAGAGGTTATTCACTCTGTAATTCCTGTTTCAAAATATTTTGTCTATATGTGTATTCACAGTGTAGGATCCATATGCTCACGTTGCTTCAGAAGTATACATGGCAAATGAGTCCCAATCCCTCACCTCTCCACAATACTGGTAATGAATTACAACTCCACTCAGATCTTAGGTTTAAAATGTCCAAGGGGAAGGAGGAAAAGTTATGAATTTACAATGAGATTAATCACCTGAGGAAGGGCTGTTAGAGACATGTTATATCTTTTTTTTCTCATGATGTTCTGATACACAACAGCAGCTCTAAGCATCTTATATTTGCAAAATAGTTTCTGGATACAAAGTTGAATAGGGACTGTAAAAGGTCTCTTTCAACAGCAGCGTCGCATCAGCAGGTCTGTAAGTTTTGGTGGATTTCAGAATGAAGCTCTAGATGGCAGCTAGATGTGCAGCCTCCGTATGCTAGGGATGGAGGCATTCTGAAGAAAGTAAGACAGCTATGTTAATCTAAGGTGGCTTCAGTTCAGCAGACAAACTGCTTCCCACACGCTTAGCTATCCAGTAAGACAATCTGTTCAAACAGCTGATTTTTAGCTCACTTTGTTGTCATACGGACAAGCAAGGATTCTTCCTGAAAGGCCTCATCTTGGCAAGGTAGAAAGAGACAGCTTGCCTGGGAAAAGTGTAAGAAGAACTAGCACATACAGTGGGGCAAAGATAGGCAGACTTGGCTTAAATAAAATCCAGTGCCTTAGTTAGAAAATAAAGGGCGTTTTCTGAGGATAACATACCACAGAAAAATGTGGGGGAGGAGGGTGTAAATATGTATATACACCATATTCATGTATAAAGAATCAACCGCAAGGATCCAGATTTCTTCCTTTCTCATGGTTGGAATAGAATATCCTTAAGAAAAGATAACAGAGGCTAAAGTTGTCTGAAGGCTCAAAGGGCTGCCCCACCACTAATTGATCAATTAGGTTAAGGTATGGACTATGTTAACGCACTGGAGGAAATACTCTCAGTTGCTCTGCAGATTCAGAAGCATGTTTTGCAGGACCCCTGAAGCTGATCTGGCTCTATTGTTTTCTTTCTATGTTCCAGCCAAAGCCACCGACTTCAGGAAGTACCTCATTGTTCTTCATCTTTTATGTTCCTGTTTGCAGTGGTTCATACAGTTTATAATTATTGAATTGTCATTACAAAAGTAAACCCATGATTAAGTTATGTGGTGACTGAAATCTGCTAGTGGTTTTTAGTTAGCCACACAACCAGAAAGAATTTCATGTTACTTCTTCCAGTGTAAGTTGCAAAACATGTATTTCATGTACATTACTTGTAGCTAAGGTCCTTTCTACACATGCACAGAGAGCCTGACACATCTCATTAGTGTAAGCTCCAAGACAGTGATGTACATACTGAACTTCAAGGTCAACTACAAACTCTGAGATCAATGAAGTGAAATACCCATCTAAGGAAAGAGGAATTCATCACTGTTAACTTAAAAAAAGTAAGTGGAACTGAAGACTGATCCCTCTATCTGCTACATGCTATCCACAATGAGATCTTGCAGAGCTATTCACTACCCCAGGAAGGATGGTTAGGAAAATAAACCATTAGGAGCTATATAGAGACGTACTACATGAACAGGCAACAATCCACTGTTGTAGAAGACAACCCCTATAAATAAAAACAGCAAAAAACCTCCAGTTAATTTGATAGAAAGTTCAGTTATTTCAGCATTGAAACATATAGGTAACTAAAAAGAAAGGAGGCTCTGGCAAAAGAAAGCCGAGGAAAGACTGTGTTCCTTTAAAAATTTAGATTCAAAACTAAAACAACATTCAGTCTATTTCACCTTAAGCCCCAGGAGAAGTGAAAATAGGCTGTGAGAGCTGGGCTGTGCAGCCTGGAGAACAGAAGGCTCTAGGAGAACTTATTGCAGCCTTTCAATACTTAAAAGGGGACAAGGGGTAATGGTTTTAAACTAAAAGAAGGTAGATTAAGGTTAGATGTAAGGAAGAATTTTTTTACAGTGAGGGTGGTAAAATACTGCAACAGGTTGCCCAGAGGTAGTAGATGCCACATCCCTGGAAACATTCAAGGTCAGGCTGGATGGGGCTCTGAGCAACCTGGCCTAGTCTTGCCCACTGCAGGGGAGTTAGACTAGATGATCTTTAAAGGTCTCTCTCAACCCAAACCATTCTATGATTCTATGGTTCTACAAAATGTACATTAAGGCACTTAAAATCTTTGCCAAAGTTGATTGTTCAAGAAAGCATCACTCCATTTTTACTGATGGGAAAAGACTGGACTCTATATTTTTTTAATGACATTTGGTGTCAGTGAAACTCCAGTGTTTTGATCTTGTACTGATGTGGTACAGTCTTCCCAGAGATAACTGATCTCTGCAGAAACAAAGACGTTTTCAGTAGAAAAATGTTACTGAGACCTTGAAGTAACCATCGTGCTTACCAAGATATGCAGAGCAATGAACTTTTTTAAAGTTGCAGACTGCCAACATAACTGTTCTGATGCTAAGTGTCTTGGGTTCAGAATAGGTCTTGAGCCTCTTCAGTACCAGGAATTGTATACTGTGAAAAAATCCCCAAATTAGACAAGTTCCGTTATTCCCTATTCCAATAATTATCTTGTCAGAGAAGGCTCCAAAACAAGGAGAAAGGGTCAGGTGCAAAAAGTTGAAAAATTAATAAAATACCCATGATACATGGGATGAAATATGAAGCCTGCGCAACCCCAGACCTGACGACTCCCATGACAGATTATAAAGGGGGTGGTGGAACTAACAAAAAATGAGGTTAAGTGCACCCATTTTCTTTCAAAATCAGCACATTCATGACCAGGTCACTGATATATCTCTAGGGTTCCTGGCATCTGAAACAGGATACGGAGACAATCTTTAGCCTAGATTTGCAGCTAACTCCATTCAGGATGACAATCCCCAGTGGAAAAGCTAAAGTGCCAACTATTTGGATGTGGGTCTGCTTGAGTTGGATGAGCCTAATGGCAGGATCCTAATTAGATTCTCAGAAAACTGTATCAGGAATTTGTGGGGAGCTGGATACCCAACCATGTCACCAGTGATTTAGGGGGCATTTTCCTCTAATAGCATGTTCTTGGAGAAACTGATTACCTCAAAGCTTCTTGTAAGATCTAGGAAGTGAAACAGAACTTCATTAATTACTAAATTCCATCATATTTGTTTGCATGTATTCTCAGTAGATATTCTTGGTATCTCTACTGTCCAAAATTCAAATCCAGACTAAATGATGTGATTCATTCAGATATGATTTCCTCTAAGGCAGAATAAGCAATCTCTCTGAGTACAAGATTTTGAAGAATAGTGGAAAAAGCAGACTACAACTGTATTACCAGTACTTTATGTTCTTCTCAATCTTATTAACATAGTTGAAAACTGAGGATGTGGTATGCACCATTCATTTCCACCAACAGCTACAAATCACTGGTGTATAAAACTTAAAAGGAAGGTTCTACAGGTATTTATGAAGAAAAAAGTTTTGAATGCTCACTAGAAAAACTTTTAAGCTATGTTTTCTGTGATGATTCTATCTACCATTGGAAACTGGTTATAGCACTTATCACCAATGACCAATTATCCAAAAAAGTATTGTCAAGTCATTGTCATCAAGTAACTACTTATTATTAATAGATACATTTTTGCAACATTTTTCCTCAATATATCAGCCTAACAACCCCTTTTATTAAACAAATAACCCCAAACACTCTCATGATTACACTTCTGTTCAATTCTTGTCACCATAGATTGATGTCTTCACACTGGCAATCCTAAAAAATGCCACTGAAACTGGCTTTTTTACAGCAATAGTAAATGACATTCTTGTTTAAAAATTCCTGTCACCATAATTTATTTTTCAATTAGGATTCACTGAGAATGCAGGATATTTTCTGGCTAGGAATTAGTCACATTAAAGACTGACAAACTATGTACACTAATAGCAGATGAATTGCATTTTGGTCAGTTATACTACTATTTGCCATGGGATAACAGTCTATAAAAATGTAATCTATAAAATTGTTTCCATTTTACCTTAAAGCAAGATTTGAAAAATACTCATCCGTTTACTACATCCATGCTCCTTTGTCTTATGACAAAGTACAGATTTGGGTTCAATGGTCATTGCAGTTAGATAAACCAAGAGCATCTAAGCCAAAAGTTGAAAGTATGAAGATCTACAGTATTACAGAAAAGCATTAATAATAATATGTTTTAAAAACAGTGTGATGCTATAAAAATAGTATGATGCTATAAAGCCTCATTGTTACAGATCTTTAATAAAGTTTATAGTATAATTTCATGACACAGGGAGGGGAGGCACCTTCCCTGGGGAGATTTAAAAGTAGAAAAAATGTGGTGGGAAGTGCACTGAGAAATCTAGTAGCTTTCATCTTTAATTTCTACAGGGTATGATCTACTTTCAGTACCCTGCTGTAAGTCCCAAAACCAGAAACCAGAACTGCAAATTCAGATCTTTGCTTAGTTCTTTCAGTACACCTCTTATAAGGGCATATCAAGTGATGAAAGACTAGCCACTCTGAAGAACATGGTGACTTTAAAGATCAGATAATATATTTACCACACTGTAATCAAAGCAGCGGAAAGGCCTATGGTTCAGAGGGGAATAGAGTTCTAAAATGTGGACTCAGTGATAGAAAGCAATGTTTTCCTACATTGTCTTCAATCTGAAGAGCATCACTTCCTAAAAGTAATATGGACACTCATGAAATGGGTTATTAAAAATAAACAGTTATCAAAAATGCTTCCAGAATTGAGTAGAAAGCTGGAAACTCCTAACCCAACAGAAAAGCCAAGAAGTAAAGGAATATGCACTTACAGGTTTAGAGGAATCTGCATTTCACAGCTGGAGGCGGGAGGGAAATGTCTACAATAGATTCTAAAAAAACCACCAAAACCAAACCAAAGCAAACCAAAGCAAAACAAAAGATAAATAGGTTGTGAAAACACATGCAGGAGCTTTAAGTCGTATATATGCAGCTGTATTCCATTTCCCTGTTTTCATACACACCTCTTAACTCATTATCATTCACATGTCATGCACGTGCACGTGATGGCATTGTGGACATTTCATATCTTGCCCACCATAATGCCATCACTGGCAAGAGAAGAACCACACCACTACTATGATCTTGTAAACTCTAAGAAAATGGGATAGGCAAAGAATCTTGGGCAGCCTGAAAATGTCTGCAGCAAAGACAGTGAGTCTGATTCTGACACTGTGGGATTCTGTCTTTAAAATGATAGGCCAGACACTCCTTACACTCTGATGGTACAGCATAATCACAGAAAATGCAGTGATTCCATCTTGCTATCAAGAGGAGCTGTAGGACCAATAGGCAAAGGGGGAAAAAATGTAAAACTGACAGACAGGGGAAACTGTGAATATTTGCTTCAGCCCTTTAGGTACTGCTAAGTACTTGTGTTTCAGCACTCCCCTCAAGAGGCTGCATGTGTCTGTGCATGTAATTATGGTATAAAACTGATAATATGAAGAACAGATAGAATTAATAGCCTTTATTAATTTTACAGTACGAATAGCAATGTAAATATCATTCAGCTTCAAAATTTATGTCCAATGGTGTCCTGCAACCCCATCCATTAATTCAAGGAGTGAGTTTATTAATTTTTCTAATAGCTTGGAAAGCACGGCATATGACTGCTAAGGCTGGCTGATGAATCCAATTCATTTTGCATCACTTTACCTTCAACATGGGTGCAATACTGTCATATTTCTAAAACATATAAAACTACATGTGAAATAATACACTGAACTTAAAACGTTGAGAACTTAAGTTCTTTAACTAAAACCCTCTCAGTGAAAATGAGACTCAAAACAGTTTTGCAACACCTACTGAAGCACCACTGAAGATTAAACTACACAGTATTCTGCACTTCCACTGGATGTCCACGGACTGCAGATATGAGGCATCTACTAAATCACACACACTTGGCAAGAGACTAATTCAATTTGGAATCTCCCAAGTGATTGTTAATACAATAACATCACCCACCATTTAAATATTCTCATGCACTTAATAGACACCCCTTCAATGAATCTTTCAAGCAGTTAAAGATTGTTATCTTACACTGCAGAATTTAGGTGGAAATACTGAAGAAAATCCAATCATAGCCAACTGAAGTACACATATTATCACAAAAGGAGAGTACCATCACCTACCATTTAAATATTCTCATGCACTTAATAGACACCCCTTCCATGAATCTTTCAAGCAGTTAAAGATTATTAACTTGAACTGCAGCATTAGGTGGAAATACTGAAGAAAATCCAATCATAGCCAACTGAAGTATACCACAAAAGGAGAGTTGAAAAGGGATTTCAGGATTTCTGCACTAATTCTCTCAATTATTTCTGCATCACGTGCTTGCATATTGCAGTGAGGTGTGTGTGTGTCATCCGTAGTAACCAAACCTGTTCCCTAAATATAGATGTCCCTCCCACTTGACCTACCACACTAGTATTAAATAAATTTTGCTGATACTCAGTGATTCTGCTCCAATAAGACAGTATTTACAAATTTTGCACTCAAGTAAATTACTGAGTTTACTTCTACTGGCAAAGCCATTGTCTCTTCCTAAACAATCGCTATTATAGGATTTAATTAAGTAAAACCAATAAATTAAAAGTTCATCATTGAACCCAGACATGACCAAGTACATAACAAGACAGTATCTCTTGAAAAAGATATAGCAGGAATGAGAATATGCCATGAAATAATAATATTCTACTAACTTAAAATTGTACCATGTTGCAACTGAAGCTTCTGATATGATGATTCAACAAATATGAGTTAGATAAAATATTCTTTCTGATTTTACATTATAAAACCAAGAATAACTTGATCCACTACCCAACCACCTGCTTTAAAATTTCATCTAGTTAACAATGTAATGTACTGAGACCAATAATTTGTTCTTGGCAAGAGTCAAATAATTTCCTGAGAGTTATTTAGCTCTAACTTGACAACCTCGTGTGATGGAAAAATCACTTGTTTCTCTTGGCAATTTGTCCCAGCGGTTAATCACCTCCATGCTGAAAGTATTTGCCACATACTTAATTTGAATTTCTGGCTTCAGCTTCTACTAACTTGCTTTGCTAAATTAAAAAGACTTTTATTACTAAGTGTTTTATTACAGCTATCAAACCACCTTTCAATCATATCTGTGATAAGCTAAACATATTCTGGTGTATATGAAACTCTATGTCATTTTCTCCTACCCAAAACGCAGTTTTAGCATTCTTTCTTCAACTTTTTTGTTTCCACTACTAAAAAGAAGAGCCATATTCAAGTATTAGTTCTGCCACTGGTGTCTACTGAGGTAAAATAACCCTACAATCATTATTTGTTACTTTGTTTCAGTCCTTCAAATAGCTCATTTAGTCTATTGTCACTGTTGATGTTCATGCTGAACTGATTTGAAGTTCAAAAGAAGCAGCCACATTTAAAGACTTACTACTGATAACATTTTCTCCTTTGTTTCAAATTTCCCTCCCCAAAACATTGTCTTATTTGGCAATTGATTCTGCAATTTAAAAACTATATATGATCAGGGATTTGGTATGGGCTGCCATGAAATGAAAAATTTTACATACACTAAAATATGCTATATTTGCATTGCCATTTATCAACCAAACTTATCCTCTCATGAAGAAAGACAAATCCATTGGTGAAATGTTAACTCCCTAGAAAAGTCTGCTACTCTTTCTTGACTACATCCTTTCCCCTTAACAGTCTATTAATACAGCCTCTTATTACACATACTGGTATTTTCCCCATAACTGATACAAAATGGCTTAATCATAAAGCTACCTCTCATCTGAAATATTAGAATCAGAATGGTTTGGGTTGGAAGGGACCTTAAAGAACACCTAGTTTCAACCCCTGTTCCATGGGCAGGGACACTTTCCACTGCATTGAGAAACATTAGGAGTCCTGTCTTCTGGCCTCCTATTGGTGCGCTGAGATCTATTAAACAGGAAAACCAAGAGACTAGATATACCCTTAACTGAATCATTGAAGAATCATGGCTGAAAACTACCAATTATAAATTTTAATACACACATTCCTCAGAGTTCATCATCTGGACAGGAAGAAGATAAAAACAATCATATAAATATGCCAGATATTTCTATATGGTTAAATATACATGGCCTTAAAGTCAAAAGGAACACACTTTTCTACTAATATTTATATATCTGTGTACCATTGTCCAGAGCAAACTCAATGGGTTGCAATACCATGCATTCAGGGCCAAGTTGCCTCTGGACTCATGCACTGCCCCTGGAACCCTAAGACACAATTTGTATTCCCACTGGGGATTCAGAGGGACAGAGGGTTCAAAACAACCAAATCAAATGTTTTTTTTTCTAGTGCCATGCTGGAAGAAAGTAGTGTATTTCCTAGGTGTCGTTTGAAAAGCTCTTTTTCAGAGGACAAAATTTACCTGGCTAGACCTAAAAAATGATGTGGGTAGAAATAACCGAAACTGACACAGTTTTATTTCCACTGCCTGTTTGGAGTGATCTCGGAAGTAAACTAGGTTATTTCCCTCCCTTCGAACCACAGATATATATTAGAAATACCTCCTTCAAATGTAAGTAAAAGGACATAAGGAAGAGCTGGACAAACTAAATACCAGACCAAATTATTAATAAAGCACATCTGAAGTCCAAGCACTTCAAAAATACTGCACATAGATACAAATTATTTATTTCAGACATTCTTAATAAAATGTTCCAAGTCATACTAATGAAAACAGCCCATATATAAATGTATTTGTTGCATGCATAATACTCTACACTGAAAGCTTCTTCGTACAAATAAAGATAATTTTTGCACCTCCGTGCAAAAAATTACCAACCGAATGCTCTTTTACTGAATTAAAATCTGATGTTGATTAGAATAACCACAGCCAATGGGTAAAACCCCCTGCATGTGTGACTATTATTGTTTAGTATTTTTTACTTCAAATACTTTCTTTCACTTGAGATACTTTTTAAGTATCTCAAATGAAAGATTAATTTATTTTCTTTTAAACTCAGATGGAGGAGGAACTGTTCAGACAAACATTAACTAGATGAACGCTTCTGCTTATAATCTGAAGAGGAATTATGCAGTTTAGATGGCAATTTTTATCATATCACAGAAGTGCTTCATGATTACAGTATTTCCTGCACGAAAAATTCTATCATAAACCAACACTGCCTTCTCATAAACTACATAATACTATGTATAGAAACCATGTAAAAAAAAGAAAATAAAATGTTACTTTAATGTTCATGATTATATGCCAGACATCATTAATCTGGCTGCTTGACCTAGATTTGTTATATTGTATACACAGCAGCTGTGTTCATCTTCCTATGGAAAATGATGGAAAAGAAACTACACAATATGAAATCTGGGTCCAGCAATAATTGTTGACTGTGCACTGAGCTCATTCACAGGTATTCCGTATGAAGAGAAAAAAAAAAAAATAATAGTTTCCTCTTACAAATGTAGCTTTGCCAGATCAAAGAAACAAAAACATCAGGCATAGATGGAATCAATTTTCCATAGAAGGAAAAGAATAGTTTATTTTCCTTGAACACCAGTTTATCCAAAAGAGTAGGCTACTAAGGATTCTATTTTTAAGGATTCTGGTTTGTTGATTTACTTATAAATGATTTAGCAGTTGGCTCTGAAGCATGGAAAGGTGATGAAAAATGTGTCCATGCTAGCAGTTTTATATTTTTAATAAACAACCATTAGCTATATTCAGTGCTGTGCATGGAACCACGCAAAAATAATTGTAGTGATGGCATGAGTACTTAAAAGGTACCCAGAAACATGGGTTGAAAAGAGAATCCTCGATATAATCATATAATGTCTGAACACTATCCAGTGTTTGCATGTTTGCATATATTATTTATATTCTGGAAAGAGCTGTACTTTGCTTTATAAGTAATCCACACGGGAAATATTCATAGCCTACGAAGCAACTGGACAGAAAAAACAAGAGTTTCTCAATAAATTGTGCCACCATTTTTTTTTTAAGTGTATTTTTTTCCCAAGGTCTATTGCTCCATAGCTTTAGACGAAGCTACTTTTAATACAGTCGTTTAACCTGATTAATTTACATTACTTGATAAATTTAATGGTGATAAGTACTACCTCCCACTCTGCATGCCACAGAATATAAGAATGTCATATTAAATCAACTATTAACAAAACAGGATCTGCTTTGCTCCCTAAAGCCCATTTTAAGATACTAACATAAAACTATGTGAATATGTGTTCATATGAAACACATTATTAAAATATATATATGAACTACACAAAAATACTTTCATAAATTCTTTAAAAATAATAGAAAAAGGTTAGCATTTAAGATGCATTTATTGCAATCATTCATTCTCTTATTTTTTTTTATTTATTTGGTGATGAAATTACTTGCTGAGGTGAGAGGCTCTTGTGCTGGCAGGATCTGCAGTGGAATGCTCTGGCATGGTGCACAGGCAGAGTTCCTGAAAACGGGGAACCTCAGGGGGAGCCAAGAGGCCACCAGGAGCCCACAGCTAACACAATAGCTGACAGGAACTGGACTGGTGCAGGAGAAATGGTGGCCAACCTCTCCACCATGTATAACAGAAGCCCTTGAGGAGCACTGCTGACCAGGAGCACTGCCACCAGCATGGGCAAAGAGGCCATGGTTCAACTGCCAGGCTCTGCCACAGCAGTTTGTGTGGTAGGGTGTGCAAGAAGAAAGCTGAGTCAGGAGGCAACAGTAATCCACCTGGGAGAAAGTCATGGAGTCTATAAGCTCTGTACCCATGACTGACACAGCTACCCAGGCAGAGCTCTGGTGGGAACACGCTGCTGCTCAGGTGTCTGAGGAATATCATGGAGTGCAAGAGAGACAGAGACTACTGGAATGGCACCCTATCTTCCCTGAGACAGGCCCAATAGGCAGATAGGACACACGATACAGAGGATTCCCTATCCTCTCTCCACCTGGATGAACACAGGGACTTAAGGGGTAGGTGACAATGGTGACAAGTTTCCTGCCTGGGACAGACGGTGCATATCGCCCATGACTAACCCACCTGCCCAGGTGTCCTCGTATAATAGCCATGAAGCTCTGCAAGTGGAACAGAACAATAATGAGGATGATGGCTCATCTAGTTTGGACATGCTGCCGAGGCTTAGTCAGCATATGCTGACTAATTTTTTTTGATGCCCCGCATCAAAACTGATTCCATAAAGAAAAAGAGATGGGTCATTGCCATAGGACATTCCCTTCTGAAGGGAGCAGAAGGCCCCAATATGCAGACCAGCCCCACCTCTTAGGGCCATCCACTGCTTCCCTGGTATCTGGGTTAAAGATGTGAAGAGAAAGCTTCCTGTACTGGTATGGCCATCAGATTATTATCCATTATTGATTTTTCAGGCAGGCAAAGATGAAGTTGCAACATGAAGTCTGAGGGCAATCAAAAGGGATCTCAGGGCCTTGGGAAGACTGGTTTATGGATCAGTAACAGGTAGTTACTAGTTAACGGATCAGAGAACAAGTAATGTTCTCCTCTACTATTCCAGCTGCAGGGAATGATGAGGGAAAAAACAGGAAGACCCAGCAGATCAATACCTGGCTCCAAAGCTGGTGTCACCAGCAGAACTTTTGGGGTTTTAATCATGAGTCTGTTTATCGGACACCAGGCCTGTTGACAACGGACAGGGTACACCTGTCTCAAACACGGAAAAGGACCTTTGTGCAAGAGTTGACAGGGCTCACTGAAAGAGCTTTAAACTAGATTTGAAGGGAGAAAGGGATAAAATCAGGCTCCTTAGAGGCAAGTCTGAGGGTGGCATGCAAATGTTTGAGGGACGGTGTGCTAGCAAGGTCCTTTAGTTTGCCATCTCAGTGGAGGTAGGAGATGGGGCAAAGCTAGATGGGGCTTTGAGCAGCCTGTCTAGTGGAAGGTGTCCCAGCCCATGGCAGGGGGGGGTCAAACTAGATGAGCTTTAAGGCCCCTTCCACCCAAACCATTCCCTGATTCTATGATTCTGGATGTCCATGCAGCAGCAAAGACCCAAGGGTTATTGATGTGTTGGAAACCTTGGGAATGCCTGAAAACGGTCACAGGAATTAGGGGTTCTCACCAAAAGAAGGTAGCAGGATCAGTAGCTCAACCAAAGTGCACCTATGCTGCACACAGCATGAACAACAAACAGGAGGAGCTGGAAGCCATTCAGCAGTAGGAAAACAATGACAGAGTTGGCATTGTGGAAACACGGTTTTCGATGCTCCCAGAATGATGGTGGTTAGCAGAGCAGATACCTTGGACTTCTGGAAGGCAGACTTTGGCCTGGATAGGATCCTGGTTGACACAAGCCCCTTGGGACTGATTCTACAATTCTATGAAAATAACTAAGTAAAATTTAAATTGTCATTTGACAATTTGAAAAGTTGTTCCTTTCCACCCATCCCTTTATTTCTTCTTCGTAAAATGATCTTACTCTTTCCAGAACAAAAACATAACTAACCTATTTCTCATGGGAAAATTAAAAAAACAAAACCCAAGAATAAGAACCCCAAGTTAAGAGCAATTCTGAATCTTATTAAAAACATACAAGGGAGCATTTACAGGAGACACACACACATACACAAACACAAACATCCTCACCCCACACAGTTGCAGAACAGACATTTTTTTCTTAATCAGATTTTCTTCAGTATGAGCAGTAAATGCTCAGCAGTTTAAAAATTAGGTCACTCCAAATCAACTGTTTAAAAAGATTATCATAATATTGGTACAGGAAAAATATTACCAGAAAAAACAAGTAATTGTGAACAAACCTCATAAACCGAGCAACTAGACATGTGACTACAAGTGTATTAATGTCATGATATCAGCTATTTTTGGAAATTCCAGTTGTTCTCTGGGGTGGGTGTTTTGTGTTCTGTGTTTTTTTATTCATTCATATAGATAGAATATATCTGAAGAAAAGGTCAATCTTTCAAGCACTGAATCTGGACAACTGCTCATGGGATAAGCAGGATGTAGTAGATGAAGAGATCACTTTTTTCTCCACAGTACAGATAATTGGGGTCTTTTCTCTCTCCGTATGTTATTCAAACAAAGTAAGTAGAAATTAGATGCTTCTTGAAAACAAACGCTAATATCTAGGTTCTCTCTCAAAGGCAATGTCATAAAGGGTTCTGAAGGGTACCACTCTCCCAAGAGCACAAGGTAATATATTTCAAGGAGCTATTTGTTGTGGAGCTAACGAAAATAAAGTGCTAAAGTAACACCTACTATATACTTTCTTTCTCTAATGCAGCAACTCCTTTTCATTTCCGTGACTCAGCTTTCACTGATGCTTTACAGGACTACAACAAGAATCAGGAAAATGATCTTCACTATGAGGGTGGTGAGGCACTGGAACAGCTGTGGCTGCCCCAGCTCTGGAGGTGTTCAAAGCCAGGTTGGATGGGCTTTCAGCAACCTGGTCTAGAAGAAGGTGCTCCTGCCCATATCAGGTGGGTTGGTCTCTTTAAGGTCTCTTCAAACCAAAAACATTCTGTGACTTTATGAACATGGTTTGAATAACTCTACTACAGAAGTTAGTGCTGTCTGTGCTTCCTGTGTAGAATCCTTGAGCTAAAGGAGTGATGGGAACTGTATGATATCCGATCTTCACAGAGACAAAGTGATGCAAACAGAGGAAGAAGAGCTTTACATAATCCTTCCAAAGCTTCCCTGGGGATAGAAGTCAGCTCATCTGACTTCCATGCAAAATCAGGACTTGCACCACAATAACTGACAAGAAACACAGCTTTTTTCATTCCAATATGCTGACTGAGGATGGTCTAATGTAAGTCAGAGAATAAGAGCAATATACAGCCAGAATAAAAAGCTACTGTATTAAAAAAGAAAAAAAACAAAAAAAAACAAAAAAAAAAAAAAACCTGTTATTAAGATTAAAATCTTTTCTTCAAATACTTAAATATCAGAACATCTTATTAAAAAAAAACACAACAAAAAACCCAGACACAATATATGACAGTACATAATTTAAGAGATATATAATCCACTTAATCATTGTTTCTATCTTTACTTGCACACAGATGTCCTGAGTACACAATACATTGGGATATCTTCTTAGTTCATTCCACACATATTCAGCATGTAGATTAAGACAGCAACTTTGAATTCTTCCAGACGTGACTATTCATGGTGATGACATAATTCTAAAAATGTGCAGTCATATCACAGAGCCTTTTTTAAAGAGAGCAGAGCTAAGCATGAAGATTCTCTCAAAATGGAAATCCATACTTTAAAAAAGGAAAGTCTGCTTGTACCAATTATCACCAAAAGGAAGAAAAAAACCCCAAACAAATGCAAAAATTAGAGTATTTTGAGCTCTTATGCCACTAACTCGGTAAGTGAACTTGGCCAAATGATCTGGCTTCTTTTGTGAAAATAAACCAAATCAGAAAATATAAAGGGTTAAAGGAAACTATGAGAAATAAAATAATAAAAAAACAAACAACAAAACCACAAAACCAAAAAGCAACCGCGGAAAATACCCAACAGATGGTACATCTGAGATGAAGCTTCTGAGCTGAAGGAATCACAAAAGCAGGGGGGAAAAAACTAACACCTTTTGGCTTGTTTTCATACTATATCTGTACTAAATAGAACTACTTACATCAAGCTGCATGAAATACCAGGGCAAATCTTTTTCAGGAGATTATTCTATTAATCTGTTCTCAAAAATCTAAATTAAAGGAAGTAATGTCTTTTCTGAAGCCACAGAACACTACTTAAAGAGTAAAATGTAAATTATCAATGGGAGTTGGCTGCATCTGAAAGAATAAATTTGCCCATCAAGCCTTAAAATACAGCAAAGTAAAAAAAAAAGCCACTTAAAACTCACAGTGCAGAATTGGATTATCTGTTCTGAAGTCACTCTGGTGAAGTCTACTCGTTCTGTATTTAACACAGGAATAATACAGGCCTGTGTGAAGATCTATGTAATGGGAACTAGAGGGGCAATAACACCAAATACTTTAGGTCACTACAGCCATTCCTATGCTCTAGTATATTATGCTGATAACACTTTACAACGAAAGTGCATGAGGGAGATTACGGTGGAAACTTGTGATAATAAACATAGCACTATTACATTGTTTCTCATTTGTTGCAACAGACTTTTTATGTGCAATTATGTAATTACAATTCCTAAAGAAAATTGAGATCTTCACTCCTTTGCTGTTAAGAGGTTTAATTCTTGCATAATCCAAAAAGCCAATAATAATAGATTTGTTGCCTCTAGTCCATTATATTTGACAGATACAATGTGATGAAAAGGTCATACAAATTCTGATGTCAAAAATACATTATTCAGAAGATAACTCTGAAACAATTACTAGATGATGCACTATAAACTTGAGGTCTTCTTGCTGATAGATTTTTAAGTACCTCATCACTAAAGGTATATTTGGTACACATTTGGTACAAAAAAAAAAAACTAATTTGATGGCTAGACATCATCAAATATCTCTGACATATTATAGTCTGAAATCACTTACCTTTGAAACAGTATAAAAAAATGGAAAACATCATACAACATTATATGACATACTTTCCTAGACTCTATATAATTTTTTACAGATGCTGACCAAACAAAGCTTCTGTTCAGATGGATAGCAGGTTATTTCCTAAAAGGACACACAGTTACTTCTAAGAAATCAAAAATTGTTGGATTCTGACTTTTAATGGAATGAAATCAGCTATTATTTCTGTTTGCTCTTAAAATTTTGATTATGAGTAAAACAGGCACAAGAGACCTCAGCTACAATGAACTCTTTGCTCTATTTCCTCATGAATTTTCAGTCTTTGAATTAATAGCCCTAGCAAACTGGAGAAGCAGAAACTATGAAGCCCTCATGATCGTATAATTTTGCTTGCTAATATGGCAGCATTTACTAAAGGGTATTAAAAGAAAATATGGACACTTTTATTGTTCTCCTTGAGGCAGAAAATACTGCAGTGAAGAGGTTCATTAGTAAATATTTTACCACTGTCCAGCTGCCTTACAGTCAATTATGTTCAGTTAATGTGCATCTTAATGAAGATCTTGACATACAGTTATAATCACAAACTGTCCACTCCAATGTCAGTCTTCAGTTCATGATTGGTACTTTGTTAGCATAATATAACAAACACTTTCTAATTACGTTTCAGCTCATTAAAATTAAACTAGAGCTCAATAAAAGCTACTTGCAACATGTTATTTATTTTAGCAATGATATAACCCTATTCTAGAGAAGAAGATTCAAAAAGTAATAAAAAAAAAGGAAAATGCACAGACTAGAACTATTAATATTGTGCCTAGTCAGTAGTGAGGATCACTTTCAGTTGGTTATTAAAGTTATTATGCAAATATTCCCCATAGCAAATCAACACACTCCAGCAATGTTGTGTTTTGGAAGAGAAAATAATATGAAAAAAAGAATACCCCCAAAACACAAAGGTACTTCTGCAGCAGATTTCTCTTTGATTCAAAAGCCATGGAGGTTGCTATGCATGAAAAACAGACAGTCAGAGATCTACAAAGATGAATCTGTTTGGGAAATGAGAATACTGGGAAGTGACAGAAAATGAGATATTTAGCAAAATATGCTTCATTGTTTCTTATACAGATTTCCAATTAGAATATATCCTCTGAGTTACCACTCATGAAACCATGAGAACATCCATATTACCTGTGGGCAGAGTATTACCTAATATCAACACATCCGTATCTCAGTCACCAGGGATGAAGGGGATGGCAGCCCATGCTGCAGGAAGGGTACTTCTAAGGAAGTATCACTAACTACCACTGCCAGAATACAGATTATACACCATGCCACTAACTTGACCTTTAGGCCCCTTTTTAGATGAAGGTCTTTTCATTAGCTTCACAGTGGCAGAGAAGAAAAGAATATATTTTTCAAGATGTAAGCTTTGGGGACAGAAATGGGACAAGAGGCTAGTCCTCAGTTTCACTGCTTTATGAAGGTACAACTGAGACTTCAGCGGATTGTTATTTCACGTTGTTATTGATAGGAGAAAAAATCCCAGCCTGTTATCAGGAAATTACTATAAGGAAATAATATTTCAAAATATCCTTCCAATGAAAGACATGTCTAGTTACAGCACTAGGAATAAAAATGTTGCTCTGTGAAGAATATGTGAATTTTACATGAGTATTTTTACAGCAGAAAACTACTGTTTATCACATGCATTATGCAGTTCTCTAATTTTATCTATTACCTTGGTCCTCTTGTATTAAATCTTTTCTAGCTTACTCATAAATATGTTTCTAATACAGTATATTGTAACTTTTATGGAAGTGCAGGGAATAACACCCCTAGAGAAAAAGTTCAAATTTTCACAAGAAGACATCATCCAGGTGCTGGATTTACCAGATAACCCATCTAATGTTAACTATTCAATATCCGGGGCAGGGGGAAACATTACTTCTCTCAAAATGCTAAGTAACCCAAAGGTGAAATTCTTCCCACCACATTCTCATCTGACCCACCCATCTGGGGGTCCTAGTGGATGACAGGATGACCATGAGCCGACGCTGTGCCCTTGTGGCCAAGAAGGCCAATGGCATCCTAGGGTGTATTAGAAGGGGGGTGGTTAGTAGATCGAGAGAGGTCTCCTCCTTCCCCTCTACTCTGCACTGGTGAGGCCTCATCTGGAATATTGTGTCCAGTTCTGGGCCCCTCAGTTTAAGAAGGACAGGGACCTGCTGGACAGAGTCTGGCACAGGGCAACTAAGATGATTAAGGGAGTGGAGCACCTCCCTAATGAGGAAAGACTGATGGAGCTGGGTCTCTATAGTTTGGAGAAGAGGAGACTGAGGGGTGACCTTATTAGTGTATATAAAAATATAAAGGGGGAGTGTTACGAGGATGGAGCCAGGCTCTTCTCAGTGGCAAACAATGATAGGACAAGGGGCAATGGGTACAAACTGGAACACAAGAGGTTCCACTTAAACTTGAGAAGAAACTTCTTCTCAGTGAGGGTGACAGAACACTGGAACAGGCTGCCCAGGGAGGTTGTGGAGTCTCCTTCTCTGAAGAGGGGGATTGGACTAGATGATCTTTTGAGGTCCCTTCCAATCTCTAGCATACTGTGATACTGTGATACTGTGACCCCAGATAATGAGACACAGTTAAGAGCTTGCTTACACTCTTTGCCCCCTGGATATATGCACGACAGTTGTATTATCACTGTAGACTACCAGTCAGTTAAGATTGATCTGAGTAAGCAAAATATGAAAATGCACAAGAATTCAGGTTGCTGGAGAATTTAGAAAAGCTAGGTCTTGTACATTCAGTTCCTTTCCTGCTTCAAAGAACAAAGTGATAGAAAGATGTGGTCACAGACTTCAAAAATCCAATGTCTAACTGAGTGTGACTCAGGTTGTGAAAGAGTTAATCATTTGAAATACAAAGAAAGCCTTGACAGGAAAAAAGATTTTTTTATAACCACACAAAAGGTTGTAGATGCATGACTGGTAGCATTTTCTGATTTTTTTTTTTTTTATTGTACTCATTGAAAAATAAAAGGGGGGTTTGTTTACATATTTATCAAAAAAAAAATCACACTTGCTTTAGACACAACTCCTGAATTTACAGGCATTATAAAAGCTTGCAAAGGTCTTAAACTAACATGAAATTGATTTTTTTTTAAGCTTTCTATTACCTAGATGTTAATTTTTTCTCTCTACTTCCTCCTTTTCTTAAAGAAGAGATAGCATAAATTCCTTTCACTTAATGACAGCAACATTAAACTGAGTTTCATTCAACTTCCAGTTCCAAGTCTTGTAGTGTGTGGTGTCGCTGCCCATGGCAGGAGGGCTGGAACAGATGATCTTATGGTCCTTTCCAACCCAAGCCCTTCTGTGATTTTATGATTCTAAAGTAAATGAAACAGAAGAAAGGTGATTTTTCCCTTCTGCTGATGCTTTTGGTTTATAGTGTGTTCTCCAAATCTGGCCTACCCAAGCAAGCAGCAGATGCCACTTCCCTGTATCATTGTATGGGAAATAGATATTTTTGGTTTTCCATTGAAGGTTCAGAATTTAGCCAGTGCTGTAGAATTAAACAAAAGTCTCAAATACATGATAATGTTTAAATGATTCAACATTTTATATGCTTAGTTCTTCTGTTCTTCTGCAAGAACGGTTAGTAAAAACTGTCTTACTCTTCTCATCCAGAAACTAAAATTGGTTCACACAAAGCTCTCTGACATACAGAGAATACCAAATACTGACAGTGGTTAGGCCCTCTCTGCAAAATAAAGCTGTCTTCACACTGAAATATCTCAATGTGAAGCACTACCAGGAACCAGCACATCACCACAGAAAAACTGAAAGTTATGAGGTACTCAAATAGTTGAGTTAACCTCAACTAAGATGAGAGCAAAAATACCCTACGCTTTCCCTCTACTACATAATTTTCAAAGCAAGAGAGGAAATTCACGAAGGAAACATTGATCTTAGTGGCTAGCTACAGCCTAAAGTATTGTAAGCATTTACTGAGAACCCCCAGGAGTGACTGTTTTACTAAGGATGCTGGGGAAGGATTCTTCATTAGGGACAGTAGTGATAGGACAAGGGGGAACAGGTTCAAACTTAAACAGGAGAAATTTAGATTGGATATAAGGAATAAGTTCTTTACCGTAAGGGTGGTGAGGCACTGGAATGGGCTGCCCGAAGAAGCTGTGAATGCTCCATCCCTGGCAGTGTTCAAGGTCAGGTTGGACAGAGCCTTGGTTGACACAGTTTAGTGTGAGGTGTCCCTGCCCATGGCAGGGGGGGTGGAGCTTGCTGATCTTAAGGTCCTTTCCAACCCTAACTATTCTATGATTCTATGATTCTTGAAACATTTTTTTTTTAAATCCAGCAAAGAATTATCTAATTTCAGTTTGTAATAGACATCAGACATTTTTGCTCCTTTTTTTAGCACTTAAACTTGTAGTCCCACACACATGGACGAACAAACATACACATTCTTTCATTAGGAAAGGAAAAAAAAAATCTTTTTAAACAATTAAAGAATAAGCTAAACTTTCACTCAGAAAACCTTGGAAGCAGAAGAAAAACTCATTATTTTCAATAACAGAGATAAAAAAATCAAAAGGTTACAAGCTTGTGAAAACAATAAGGACACCTGCTTTTGTTAGGTACTATATAAAAACGAGATAACAAATTCACCGAGTGACATAAAGTCTACTGGCCTTTCTCAGCTGCCTTCATCTATTGCACATAGAGGCTGTGTGCCCGAAGCCTGCAGAACTACTGAGCCTCTGGTACTTTCTTCAAACCAGGCTCAGCAGGGCTAGGAAATCGTTCCATGAAACTACTGAACAATCAAAGCCAAGGTTACACATGTTGTTGAGTCCAGCAAACAGCAGTGATGTAGCATTTTTGGTTCATAATTATGAAAAGTACCAAACCCATGCAAAATTTGTCAACACATAGCGTAACTGATGAAAATTCAAACCCATGCAGAGAAGTCATTTGTTTCCCAACCATGTGATGCACACCATACACCTGAGGACAGTCCATCCTTCATGTGTTCTGGTGTTCCATGTAATGCCGGGTGGTGAACAATCACATCCTTATTCCCAGCCAGCTCTGCTGGACAAACACAACTGGAATTGTAGCACTGCTTCCTATTGTGCAGGGGCAGACCTGTCTAAAAATTGAGTGACCTTAGTCTATGCCATGCTGGAGGGTTTACCAGCACAGAAAATAGTGTGAATCAGACACTGAAAGTTTTTTTATAGTAAGACAGAACATGTAAACTTTAAAAGCATTTAACCATCTTATTTTTAAACTGAAACTTGAATTGTATAAAAAGCTCTTATGAAACAACTTTTATACTTAGCTGTATCTCTAGATTATCACTTAAGGAAGACTAGTGAGCAATGCAACTACATAGCATCACTTCATCATCCTGTATTGACATACACCCCAATTCATACAGTTCCCAACACATCAGCATTATCTACCTCAATCACTTCAAGATCTTAGAATTTACATCCTGATTTGAACAGAGAAGTTATAATTTTTTTTTTTTTTTTACTATTTAATGTGCATATTAAAAAAATACATGCCAGGAATGTTCTGCATTGCTATATGGTAACCAGATATGTTAGTAGCAGTGGGCATCCAGAAAACAGAAAGTTAAAACCTGTCTTGAAGAAGGCAATTCTAGGCTTTTGAGGTTACTTAAGAAAGGAGCTTATTCAAAATCAAAGACAGTTTTCATTTACGTCATTTTACTAAGCAATAAACAAAACCAAAACTCCAGCTTATAAGTCAATAAACAGCCAAAATAATTTGGGGTTTTTTTAATCACTGTTGATCTATACTCCATTCCTTCAGAAAGCCTGCAGTGAAAAATGGCCATCCTCTTTGCAAGTCTAAAACAATAAAATATTTTTCTTTTCTTTAAAAAACAACACCAAGCAGTTAGGGATCATAGGTACTTGAGGACTACCCTAATTCTGTTGGCCAAATGCATGTAAGGGTTGCAAATGATTTTGATTCCAAGGGTTTCTTTTTGAGCTCAAGAACATTACCTTATCTGGAAAACTACTGCCACTGAAAGCAGAAAACTGTTGCTGTTAACCTGTCCTCAAATAAGACTCTGACAGGGCACTAGCAATTATCTAAATATAGAATATTGTGGGCATCCTGCAAGCTTTAATGAGTGCAATAAACATAGAAGCACAAACAGGCAATTAACCTCATTTTCTTTGCAAACAATGTCCAGAACAGTCTTTGTGCTATCATTTACCATATAAAAAAAAAAAGTGCCACTGAGTTAAGATACAAACACTAGGTTTATCTATAAGCAAGATTATTTTTAAGTATCACATACTGTTCTATGAGCTTGAGAAGTGGGCCCATGTGAACTTCATGAGGTTCAAAAAGGCAAGGTCCTGCACCTGGACTGGGGCAACCCTCAGTATGAATAAAGGCGGGAGAGTTATTTATTTGCAGTATCTGGCCCTTCCGATAAAAAACTTGGAAGAAAGACAAGAATTAGTAACAAAAGCCCAGAACTTTCAGAAGCACAACTAAATCAAATAACACTGAGTGACCAACGAAAAGGTCTAGATTAATTTGACAGAACTAACTGGTCATCAAAGCAAAGTTTTGATATATATTTATATAATAGGAAAAAAAAAAAAGCTGTGAGGAAGAAAAGAACTGATACAAGGATATATTTGAATTTTATCCATTTTAGTCAGAAATTTGGTGCCCAAATGTACATGTCAAAATGCCTCAGCAAGTGTCTTATTTTTCAGTGTAATGATCTCTGGGCACCTAGGGTTTTACCTCTAACATGCCTACCATTACTTGATCATCTACGGACATCTAAATTTTTCTCTTCTTTGTTTCTACTGCTGCTTCAGTCAGAATGTTTCTACCCTTACACTCATTCTACCATAGTCTATAGCTAAGCTGTCACTGCTGGAACAGGAGTTAAAGATAGATCTCCCACAGCCCAGGTAGAAACTTTCAACAGCAGACCCTGACTCATGCTACTTCTGGCCTCTCTTTGCTCTGCAAACTGGTAATTCTTGGCTGTGCAAAAGAACAACTGATTTCATGTAGCTGAACAGATGCTGGGATGTCCCACCACATTATATACAACAGCTTTGTGTCAGTCTCTGTCCTAAGAGCTGCAAGTGAACCGCCTCGAGGTGAAAAAGAAGCTGAGCCCAGTAAAAGCCATAATCTCTTCCAGATACCAAAGACGTAGGTACCACCCCCACTCTCACATTAACATATACGCAACTCTCCTCTGCTTCCAGCTCTTTAAAAGCAACAATAAGAACTGATCAGCACTTCAGAAATGCTGTGGTACCTATCAGGTTGCGGATAGCAAATGAAGGAAGATTCCATCCTGAACACCCTTGACAATGTGAACAGAGATATTGATCTCCAGGGAGAAGAGGGATTTCAGACAAACCAGCCGTGCTTATTGTTTCCTACAGGCTACTCACAGGCAATCTCAGGCAGGTAAAGCAGGTGATTATCCCATTTCCTTTACACCTCACTCCAAGGCACCTATTTTTCACCAGGAACATACAAGGAGTCAAAAAATCATAATGTAGATTTCTGAATTTAGGTACCAAAACCTTTTCCTGAACCATGAAATTAGTATTCACCAATATTCAACTATGGAACTTTACCTGGCAACTGCCATTTCCAAAATCTGTAGAAAGATCTTCTACATGTACTAGCTACAGATTTCACAAGCACATTTTTCTCCTAAAGTCTACATCATCTGTTCAGTCCTAAACTGCCACAAAATAGGATTGTTACCCACCTTTGTCGTGGTTTAAACCCACCCAGACAGCTCGTTCACTCACTCCCCCCATTCTTGTCCTCCCCCTGCTCCCAGAGGGATGGAGAGGAGAATCGAAAAGAATGCAACTCCCACGGGTTGAGATAAGAACAGTTTAGTAACTAAGGTATAACACAAATCACTACTGCTACCACCAATAATAATAATGATAAAGGAAATAACAAAGGAAGAGAATACAACACCTCAGCACCAGCCGACCGATATAACTCGCCCCCCCAGCCCGACCAAGCACCGACCGATAACTTCTCCAACCCCGCAGTCCAGTAGCCCTTCCCGGTAACTCTCAGTTACATCCTGGGCATGATGTGCTGTGGGATAGAATACATCTTTGGTCATTTTGGGTCAGATGTCCTGTCTCTACTTCCTCCTGGCCTCCCCTCCTCCCTGGCAGAGCATGAGGCTCACAATGTCCTTGGCCAGACCAAAACATCAGTGTTACCAGCTCTGTTCTCAGGCTGAAAGTCAAAACACAGCACTGCACCAGCTACCAAGGGGAAAAAATGACTGCTACTGCTGAACCCAGGACAACCTTTCAAAAAGGAAATGCTCAAGTGACTTCTATTTTACTCCAAATGATAATACAGAAACCAGAAAAAAAGTAACTGTGTGAAACAATTAAAATATAGAACATGTATTACTATAAGCACAACACAACAGTAGGTCAATAATTTATTTTTCAAAAACTGCAACTTACTGACTCAATAGATGTCCCAGTAGGATACCATAAAATCATAACAACTGATATCCCATAATAATCTTTAACATCACAGTGTAAATGTAGAAAACCACCATGTAATTCACAAGAAGAGGCTTTTAGTGGAAAGAACTGGCTACACAAGCAGGAGTCAGATGACCCAGATTCAACCCAGCTCCTCTACTGACTCAGGGCTTATCTACCCAGGGAAAAAGCCTGTAATAGCTTTTTCTACAGACACTCTGATTCCATTAGTCCTAAAATTTCTTTGTTCAGGTAATTTAGTTCACTTCAGAATTTAACTGAATATAGCATAGAATACATACTATGTTTGAATTTCATATGCCAGCTTATTTTGCAACAGGTTCAGTGTGTAAACAAGATTTGATGATAAAGCTCAAAATAATCAGTATATCACTTTGTGCTTTGATTTATTCAGAGGATAAATGGCAATAATTTATAAACCAGAATAGCATTTTCAATCTGCAACTATTGAAGAACTATGTCTAGATCCTCAAATACTGTCATACGTATCTAACACAGACATGTAATTGGCAAATTTTTTTCTTAATTGCTTAATGATTATGTAAAACACTATTTTCTGGCTTTTATTACTCAGCAGCTCAAAGAAACATTAGCTAGTGCCAGAGACAGAAGAATTTAGAAATATCTCTTGAACAAGAAGGCAGAAAATTGGTTTCCCCTACAAGAAAATTAAAGAAGCTGCCATTATGTATGCACAAAATCATTTGTTAAATTGCATGTTAGGGTGCAGTCAATTAATAAACTGCATTTAGAAATTCTTTTAGATTTCATGTATCCATTTTTATGAAGCATCTCTGAACTGTAATTTAAACTGAAAACAAATCATAAGTGAATACAAAAAAATTTTTGCTCTCTGTAACACAGGGAAACATAAATAAGCAATTATGTCTTACAGTTGATCAAAATATAAATTTAACTTATGAAGGTGCTTAATGTCCACCTGACTTCAATGTTTTAAAGCTACAGGTAGTCTTGCTGTATACTTTCTTGTTCGTGCAGAAAAAAAGCTAAGCCTTCTTAAGTCTGAAGAGTTTGTTTTCAATAGAAACTACACCAAGAAAAGACAGGGTAGTACTGCCTGATGGAATTAAGGCAAACTTTATCTACTACTGGATATCACAAACAAAATACCACTGCTAAAATTATTAAAGGCAAATATTTTTATTGAGGGCTTGTAATTATTCCTGCACAAAATGTTGAATATGTAAGTCTTACACAGCCTTGGGAGACATGGTTTAGTGCAAGGTGTCCCTGCCTGTGGCACGGGGGTTGGAACTAGATGATCTTAAGGTCCTTTCCAACCCTAACTATTCTATGATTCTATGATAGCCCTACTTGCTAAATTTCTTCATAGTAGCTCAGATGGAGCTATGCTTTAAATTTCTGATGAACAGTGCTGATTGATAATGCAGGGATGGCTTAGTTACTGCTGAGAAGTTCATACACAGAGCCAAGACATGTTTCTGTTCCTCACACCACCCAACCAGTGAGCAAGCTAACGGTGCACAAGGAGTTGGGAGGGGACACAGCAGGGACAGCTGACCCTAACCAACCCTAGGGATACCCCACACCATACGGCTTCATGCTCAGCATGTTAAAGCTGGGGAAGAAGGAGAAACAGGGGGGACATTCAGAGTCGTGGTACTTGTCTTCTCAAGTAACAATTGCACACCATGAAGCCCTGCCTCTTTGTCACAGGCCTCTGACAAACATAATTTGATAAAGCAACGCAATTTGCAAACTACATGATTTTGGAAATTCTTCACTTATTGTCTTGTAACAGTGTTTCTCATATGTTTCGCTCCTTTCACTAAAAGTTATTTTTTACATAAAACAAAACGTTTAGGTCTACCTCACAGAATGGTAAATTAGTTTTGCCTTTGTATCTCGTAAAGTTTCAACGTGTCATACTAGACGGAAGAGGAATCACGGTATTTTTAGGAAACTGGTTTTTTTCTTCTGTAAGGATTTCGAATATTTGACGATTAATACCAAACAAATTTCCCTTTTATCTAAAATACGTTTAAAATGCGGTCTTGCGAGTGAGTGAAAAGTCTGCTTGTATTTGTGGACTGCTTCCAGGAAGCTACCTCCTCCCCCTTCCCTTAACACTATCCTACAGACACTTTAAAATGTCACATCAGTCTTTCCCTTCTGCACCAAAATTAGACTGATCACTGCTACCACTTACTGCAATTGCCGATTTAGCAATAGTAAGTCACATGTTCAAGTCTGCCCTCACTACAACAAAATTCGTGGCCATCCCCTCTTGCTTTCAAAGTTTGATGTTTTTAAATCCCAAACATAGATACAATGTCTGTTTATTGCTAGGGTAAGGCTAATAATTTTTCCTGACCACAATCTCAGTTCTTCCTTCAAACAAGAAGGATAAGCAGAAGGAGGAAGAAGTTGTGATTCTACAGCAGCCTAAAACTCTTGGTTGCAATATTATTTCACTTTTTTTAATGCTACCAGATCTTCATATCATTCACTGACTATTTTACTGGCACCGTCATTAGACCAGGCTATCAAGGCTTTAGACAGTCCCTTCAAATAGTGATGAATGTTCCTAGTATTCCATATGTTTTGTGACATTTGAGACACCAAAGTGCTACATTTAAGCAGTACAATATGTTTCAGTGGTTCTCATCGTCACACAATCTCAAAGTCAAAAAAGCAACAAAACAACCTCCCCCCAAATCCTTTTAAATGTGATACTTTATCACAGTTGCCAGCATAAATTTTCCATTAGTGACAGCTCAGTTTTTCTTCCAAATCCACATATGTACTACTTTAAAATATTCACTCCATTTATGGAACGCACAGAATTATGCAGTGAGTTATAGTATGTGAACACTCATAGCCAGATTTAAAACATGTGAATGAATTTCATTGAAACGTGTGGAACACTCCTGAGAGATATTTTTTTTCATGATCCAAAGACAGTATCTCCTGAGTAGTTTAATAAAATTTCATTTAGTTAGCTGTTTGGAAGATGTTTTTGAGTCTTACTATTTTACTATTCATGTCAAAAGTCTGTTTGCTTAGCTCTTTCCATTAACAACTCATATAAATTTCAATTAAAAAAATAGAAAAGCTAGGCACAATTCTTTCCAAATCACTTACTGCTGATTATTCATTCTCTCTTCAATATTATAGGTTTTCCTAGCTTATTTCTAATCTTTATATATATTATAACCCTAACTATTCTATGATTCTATATAAAAATGTCAGAAAATACTAGTCCTGCTAACATGAGGGATTTTTAACTTTGAAAATATGAATATAAAAGCACACCTTTCAGAAATTATTAAAATAATCATAATACTTTAATGTTTCTTACAGGACTTAAAGACCTTAGAGGACTGCATAAGGTAAAATCCGTTTCCCCACCTACAGTCAAATTTGGAAGTCTCAGTCTATTAATCAGGCATTTCCCAATACTCAAGGCAAGAATAAGACCACAGGAAACTGAAACAACACTCAATCCCTTTGTGCTGTAACTAGTGAATAGAAGCACAAGAAAAATAATAAAATAATTAAGTTTAAACATGAAGTAAAGATAAATGGTTACACAAAAAAAATAAAAATAAAAAAATCTTCATCTCCTGCAGCGGGGTGCACCCTCCCCCAGCCTGACCTTTACTTCCCAACTCTAGTCAAGTGGTAACCATCACTTGTGGAAGTAATGGATGTGTCTGGGTTATGATGGGTGATCCAACCATCCAACTTAATTCCTCAGTTCCTGGGAAACAGATAACACAATAGCCAAGGCTAACCTGAGGAAGTGCACCACCCTGCCCAATCATAGTCCTGGTCAATGTCTGAAACAAGCTAAGTTTCTTCAGTATGCAAACATATCTATGAGTCACTCCATGACTTACTCCTTACTCCATAAACAGTGGACAGGCCAGGGCCCATGGGGCTCTCCTGCACAGTACTGGGCACGCCACGATCTCCCCTTGAGTAGGGACACCTCTCAAGGTCACTCCTTGAGGCTGAGAGGTGTCTTGCCACAAAGGTCTTGGTAAGTGATGCTAAACTTTGAAATCTAGGCTAAGGGATATAAAGGATTGATTGCACATACATAATTCTTTAGACATTAACTGTTGGCCAAGTCTGAGACTAAGTCTGGTCCAGCTGTACCTACACTCCTCTCAGAGAAGGAATTTAGAATGCAAGTGGGTCCTTTTGAACCTCACGATTCAATGGGAGGGTGTCCCTGACAACTTTTTTCTGATCCTGTCCTCTGTGCAGTAAATACTCAGGTGTACCTTGCCATCGAATCCTGTTAAATCTCTGTTGCATTTACTATAAAATTTTGTTAAATCGGTGTTTTGTATCAATAAATGTATTGCTATTTCCCTCTTACAAGTGAAGTGTGTCACTCCATCCATATCTCCAAATGCACCCCTGAACCATTGGAAGTTCTCCATATTCTAAAGAAAGAAGGGAATTACTATGATTCTAAAACCTAACTCAAAATATCCATTAACCTTTTGCATGAGCCTTTTTCCAGCAAAGAATCATGGTCCAATATAAACAAAATTTTCTAAACAAATCTATTGAGATCTCAAATCTAACGTTATCCTGTCAACTATCAACTCTTCTTCAATTCTTTCCTCTTTACTGTTTTTGTACAGCACAAAAAGATTTGAGTCCAAGGCTGGGCACTACAGTATTACAAACACTCAGGAATAACAGTTACTATGTGAGTTTGAGCTGAAGTAAAATTTTAGAGAATTACTCATAAATATACATATATTCCCTACTATGGATGCAAGAATTTTATTGTTCAGAAGAAAATGCAGAATCATAGAATAGATTGGGTTGGAAAAGACCTTAAGATCGTATAACTCCAACCCCCTTGCCATGGGCAGGGACACCTCACACTAGACCATGCTGCCTTGAACATCGCCAGAGATGGAGCATTTACCACCTCTCTGGGCAATCTCTTCCAGTGCCTCAACACCCTTACAGTAAAGAACTTCTTCATTATATCTAACCTAAACTTCCCCTCTTTATGATTGAACCCATCCCCCCATATCCTATCACCACAGTCCCTGATGAAGAGTCCCTCTCTGGCATCCTTGTAGGCCCTTTCAGATACTGGAAGGCTCCTATGAGGTCTCCACGCAGACTTCTCCAGGCTGAACAGGAGAAGTCTTTTTCATACAGGAGGTGCTCCAGCCCCCTTATCATACTCATGGCCCTCCCATGGGTTTTCTCTAACTGCTCCATGTCCTTTTGATGTTGAGGACATCAGAATTGCACACAGTGCTCCAACTGGGGTTTCTAGAGAGCAGAATAGAGGGGGAGGATCACCTCCTTTGAACTACTGGTCATGCTTCTTTTGATGCAGCCCAGTATACATCCAGTAACGTTTGCTTTATTACATTTATTAGATTTATTAGGATTTACTAGATTTACCATTATCTATGCAATAAACACGTCCAAGTACTACCAACGCAATCTATACTTGGCAGACTTGAAAATAGTAACCATTTGTCTTTAAATACGATTCTTAAAGGACTTGTTCCAAGAGAAATATACTTATGAATGAGTAAACCTAAAAGAATAAAAACTGATTATTTTTGGATGATACTGTAAAAATAATGTAAGAACATTGTATTGAGAAGTAAATAAACCTGGTCAACATAAGGAAATTAAAACTAGAAAAGTAGAATTGAATACAGCTGGAAGGCTGATTTACAAGTGATTTTGTCTTACAAAGTAGCTGCTATAGTACCATAAAAAGCTAGAGATGCTAGTAAACATTGAGTCCAGTATAACTGTACAACAGAATATAGCAATCAAAGGGCTAACCACTCCTAAGGGTATCCCATCACAGGCCTCCAATGTGAGCCTGTCTGTGGTATAATAACTGGTATAATTTAAATTATGGCAGTTTGGCTACCTGAACACCATTAAAAAATATAGAGTGAAAATAGAAGTAATTTGGAGAACAGCTACTAAAATTATGAAAGAGTTGAAGGAACTCAGTTTTTTGTAAAGGCTAGGAAAGTAAAAAGACAGTAGAAGACAATGTGACATCACTGAGAGAGGACTAAACTAACACAATAGCTTCACCAGCAATCGTGTGCAACCTTGGGCATATTTCCCTCCTCTGTGCTCTCCACCTTCCTTTTCTCCTAATTTTTTGGCAATCTGAATATCTGCACAGATGTGGACAGACACTTAACTCATTCTGTCTGTGTTGCATGACAGCTGAGTGGGAATCACCTCCAACCAGAAAGAGATTTAGTGAGACTGTGGTGGAGTGTCCAAGCTAACAATGCATGCTGTCATCTTCTCTTTATATTTACAGTCTCTATGGCCAAACTGGATCATAATGCTTGGTTTTGTAATGTAAATAGAAATATTTCTAACATCAGCAAAATGACAGCAAAAATAGATGTATCAAAATAGTCATAGACAGTAATCTTCATCTGTCCATATAGAGGGAGTGTAGCCAAAGAAACGTAACATGTGACAGCGTTATCATATCAATACCCATCTTTGGAACAGCCCTTAAACACAGCCCCAGTTTGCAGTTCAGAAAACTATCCATCGGGGAGTATATGAGTATATTTTCAGGCTAGTACTGTGTGTGCTATCATTTATTTTGGACACTCCAGCATTCAGCTATAACAGTCCTTGAGATATTACAGGTCCTGCAGACAGAATCAGGCAGTGGTGGTATTACCTAACTCAAAACCATACTGTGCCAGCTAAAACAAAGGGAAGTCAAGTTCAAGCTTCAAAGATTGTAGGTTCAGGTAAACATTTTCATGACTAGTGAAATCCAAGCTCAGTGCTGCCATGGCTATACTTTTACAAGTATTCATGCAATTTTTTTTCAAATTAGATTGCACATTAGATTTGATTTGCCTTACTGTCTTATCTCTATCATAATCTGGATGAAGGTATTGAGTGCACCCTCAGTACATTTGCAGAAGACACTAAGTTGGGCAGAAGTGTTGATCTGCTGGAGGACTGGAAGGCTCTACAGAGGGATCTGGACAGGCTAGATTGATGAGCTGTGGCCAGCAGTATGAGGTTCAGTAAGGCAAAGTGCCGGGTCCTGCACTTGGGTCACAGCAACCCCATGCAATGCTACAGGCTTGGGGAAGAGTGCCTGGTGGAAAAGCTGCCTGGCGGAAAAAGAACCTAGGAGTGTCGATCAACAGCTGTCTGCACATGAGCCAGTTTGTGCCCAGGTGGGCAAAGAGGCCAATAACATCCTGGCTCGTATCAGCAATCAGGGTGGCCAGCAGGACAAGGGTGATCATCCCCCTCTGCTCAGCACTGGTGAGGATGCACTTGAATACTGTATTCAGTTCTGGGCTGCTCACTACAAGAAATATATTGAGGTGTTGGAGCATGTCCAAAAAGAGCTCTGAAGATGGTGAAGGGTATAGAGAACAAGTTCTGTGATAAGCGGCTGAGGGAACTGGGGCTGTTTAGTCTGGAGAAAAGGAGGCTGAGGGAAGGCCTTATCATTCTCTACAACTACCTGAAAGGAGGCTGTAGCAAGGTGTGTGTCAGTCTCTTCTCCTAAGTAACAAGTGACAGGACAAGAGGATCTGGCCTCAAGTTGCACCAGGGGAGGTTTAGACTGAATATCAGGGAAAAAATTCTTCACTCAAAGGGTTGTCAAGCACTGGAACAGGCTGCGCAGGGAAGCTGTGGAGTCAGCATCCCTGGAGGTATAGATGTAAGCATAGATGTGGCACTTAGGGACATGGTTTAGTGGTGGACTTGGCAGTGTTATGTTAACGGTGGGACTCAATTACCTTAAAGGTCTTTTCCACTTAAATGATTCCATGATTCCAGGACCATTCTCTTTCCAGTTGTTTCTGTGTATTTCTCAGATGTATTTGTTATATTTCATTAATGACTACTTTCATGTCTTCAAATTACAGAAAACTCAAGGAGTTTCTGTTTCCTTTCATGAGCTGGAGAACCTCTGCCCTTATTTCTGCAAATCTGGTTTTTGAAATGTGGCGCTTATCTAATAAAACATGTAGAAATTGCTCCTTTGCTAATTAGCAGAAGTTGGATGACTAGGAAAATATTAACAGACTGCATGCAAAGCCTCTGCATTATGACAATTATGCTAATGTTCTATGATGTATTTTTCTTTCTTTTTAATTGTAGAGACACAGAACACAGTTCTGTGAACATCCAAAATTATTATCAAACTGAACACTGGGCTCCTTTCCGACTTCTAAGTTTTTATGCTGCCGGTATTTTTTGTTTTGTTTTGTTTTTTAAACAGCTGTCTCTAGAGACCCATAGGCATGAGCAGCTCTAGAAAAGATCCTCTCTTCCAGTACTTGGCTCCCTAATTTAAAAGACGCAGCCAGCATCCTCTCCCTGCAGACATTCACTGAGGCAAATGGGAAGACTCCTATGAGTCATGGTACAGTGAAGGCTAAGCCAGCCAGCCTTCCTTCACTTATTTCATAAAATTTGTGATCAGAAATGTAGTTGCCATCTGCACAGCATGCAGATTATATGCAGATTTGCATCATGCATACCTATGAAAGGCAGAAGCCAAAACTCATCATAACTGCCTATGTATGAAATCTGCAAAAATTTGTGATGTCTGTGTGCAATGCTATGTATAAACACAATGCCTAAAAATCAGATCTCAGAAATCGAAACTCACAGAATAGTGATGAACATGTAACTGCAGAATAATCTGCCACTGAAGCTGTTGATCATTAAGCCATGCATTCCTATTTTCACTCTATGTGTCAGCATTTCAAGGCTCTGCTCCTCTGTTGCTCTATTTGTATATTTTGTCAAATCTCTTAATTATTAGGATTTATTTCTTTTGCAGAGTTAAGTCTGGCTGCTGTTCAGCTGCACTGCCAGTGTCATTCGTACTCGTCCAACAATACCTGGGCCAAAGACAGTAAGATACACAGGCTCAGCGCCCTGTTCTGGGGTACAGGCAAACTTATGCAGAAGAGGAGCTAACAAAATGTTAGTCCTAAATTTGTCCCTATAATTCCCTGCCTATGCCCAGAAATCCCACCTAATCCCAACAAGATTTTTTGGGGTAAGAACTAGTGGTTACAATTCCCAAAATGCTGCAGCCTAAGTGCAGCACTAGTGTGGATTAATCTTACCATTAAATTGTGCTTAGCCTCAATATTTAAACCCCATGCAGCAGTGAAGACAGGTAACTGCATTACTTGCCCTTAAACCAATTTTTACAATTATTACTATTTTCACATTGAAGCAGTTGGAAATAGTACAGGATTGCACCCACCCTGCTCTGCCTACTGGTACATCACCCACAGCACATTCAGTGGGACAGAATGTATAGGCACTTGCCCACCTGCCCAGATCACAACATACCTTAGTGCAAAACTGCCTTCAGTTGGACATTTTAAACTAAAATGGGGGAAAATTGTTGGCATAGTTGAAATACAGCACTGGTGTGACTGCTCTATGTTCTGTGCTACTAGTTCTGCTGCAACAAACAGTGACTTCAAAAGGAAGTCTGCTAATACCTGAAAGCTATAACATTTTACAAGGGTGCAGCCGCATGTACTTTAGCTTGTCTATCAAAGCATGTGTTACCATGAAGGCTTAAGTGCAAACTCTTCTCTCCTTCAGGTAGCCATGACATAGACAAATAGCCTTTTAAAAAACAATCAGAAAGTGAATCTAGAAGCCTTTTTTCAGCAAATTGAACAAAGCATTATAGAAAATTAAAGTATCAAAAAGCCTACAAGCTTACCTAAGCTTATTAATCTTACACTTCAATACAGCCTATGTAATATAGGCTTTCCTTTGAGTTACGGAAACATAAATGATTCAGTCCAGATTTTTGTAGAAGATACCTGTCACTGGAGATTGTTTGCTTACCTCAGGGGACACTGTTTTCAGAAAGACCAAGCCTGCCAGGCAAAGCGGAGCTCACTTTTTATATGTGGTGATGGCTACTATTACTGGGCTTAGACATGAAGTCATTCTACTGTCTCAAAGTAGTTTTCCATCAGGCAGTCCAACAAGGCCCGAATGGGTCATTTCCTCTGACTGACAGCTACGCTGTAGTATTTACAACTTGCAGTGGCAGCCCGCCCTTGCAGCAGAGCAAACACCAACTACCTCTTTTCTTTCCACCTTTCATTTCTAGACATGATGCTGGCAACACAGCTATACCCCTAGTCTCAGAACTGATAATCATTTTCAGTTCATACAGAAAGCTATTACAGGACCAACCATACGTGTATGTTTTCTTTTTCCTAGTAGCATTATAGTGACTTCTACTATTTCAAAAGCAACATACTTCTGCCATTTAGCTAGAACATTGTTTCCATTAATTATGACTAGGAGGGCAAACAATCACAACTCTGTTCCTCACTTAAGGTTCCTAATCCATGAATACAAGACCTTCTGCAACAGATTATGGCTATATCTTGAAATCATTATTTTATATGTATCTTTAGCCTGGGATAGCTTTAATTTTTGTTATATTCAACTACATGTAAAAGCTAATGCTTGCTGTCGTCAAAAAGCATTGTGTTCTTTCCGAACATGGGAAGGGTTAAACCGCTACTGTTATTAAACTTCTGGGATAATCGCTACTCATTAGCACTTTAATTAACAACTAAACTTGACTTAAAGACTTCATACCTGTGAACCTAAGGTCCAATTTTCAAAATGGCAAGAATGACCTCAGTGCACAAGTCTCACTGAAACTGAAGAATTAATTAGGAACCCAAACCTCCTCAACATGTGCCAAACTTTTAAACAACCTTTCACCTTAGCACACTCATCATCAAATCTGCCATCAACATACACTGAAGCAAACAAATCTGCACCAGAATGAGAAATGTAAAACATGCCTCTTCGCAGCTGAGATAAACACCTGACATAACAGAGACATCAAATAGATGGATCCCATGCATGCATGCACACACATATAGGGCACTGAATACTGTTACAAAACTGTGTAAGTCAAAGTGAACAGATCTTCCAAGACCAGAATGAACTCGTACATGAAAACAGCAAAAGACAGGGCCTGCAGTTAATGGAAGAACAGTTTCCACAAAACAGTTATTACATTTCTGATCACTCAACCTGTTTCTCAGCAGTCTTACCAAATAGCTCCAGAAGATAAGCTTAGGAACTAAAAGTTACAGCTTTGCCAGATAATAAAAATCACAGACCTAACGACACATTATTATTTCTCTCACATCCTCAACCCAGATAACTCCTCCATGTTCTACAGGTAGTAATTATCTGTCTCTTTCCATCCCACAGAGCTAACAATGTGAATACCTCCACCCTTGCTAGCAGCTTCTACTGTCCCAGAGGTAAAAAAACCCTACCATTGTTTCTCAAACTGCATATTAAATGAACATAATTAAATGAAACAGAACAGCTATTTTCAGAATGCAAGGGTTTATTTCAGTTAAAAAGAAATGCTTTTGTACCCATGACCTGGCTTATTTTTCCAGTGTCACTTGCTTATGCGTCACTCGCATGCACACAAACACATATAATGAAAACTTACAAATATGTATTTGCACATTATAATATAGGTATGTACATGCATATTTATGTATTTCACATATATATACACCTGTAAAACCTCTTAATTCATTTTCATAATAACCTGCCTTACAAAATCATTAAATGTTTTCAAAGCTTACGTTACCAAACCTCATAAGCACATACTGGTTTGATTAGGCAAGAAGAGATAAAGAACATTAAAAAAAGGGACTGTGAAAAATAAAGGCCTCATCTCACCACACACACACCCCCCTTACTCTGGGGGAGGACATAATTATTTTAGACTATTCTTAATACAGGTTTGCCTCATGTATCTTAAACTTCCAGAAACCCAGATGCCTCAAAATTTGCAGCTGTGTCATATATAAAGAGTCTTCTTGTCCCAAGTCTTCAGTGTTATAAAGTATGCTGATTATTTTTCTTCTACTTGTTAATATTTGGGAAAAAGAATCTTTTATACATTAGAAGGCTTTTTTTTTTTTTTGCAATATTATTGGCACATATTTTTATATATATATATACACACACACACACACAACTCTCAACCTTTCTGTTCAGTACTAACAAACCTTCTTTTGTCCTTATAATATCTGGTGCTGGTTATTGTTTCTCTCCTTTGGACATTTTCAAATTAATCTATTTCTTTCTTTAAGAAGACCAGGCAAAATATTTCTGTGACATCCCACCCAATGAAGGAAGCTCAGTAGCAACACTCAAGAGTTGCAGATGACATCCCCGTTTGCATGTCTCAGGACTATTTGCCCTTTTTATGCAAAGGAATCACATAATTTCAGTTTACGGTCTGTTCTAACATCAACATATATTTACACACTACTGCTACCTACACACTGATTTCCTGTTTTGTACATAAACATTTGATTTCTCATTTCTAAGTTGCAATAGTTAGCATTTGTATTTATTGAACTTCATCTACTGATTGCAAAGTGTTCTTCCAATCTCTCAATCTCATTTTGAATCTCACACTAAGAAGTGCTTTGAACTCTTCCCATCTCCACATTACCAGGAAAACTTTAAAAAATGCTTTTTATTCCAAACAGAGAATCTTTTTTACCATTCTGTAGTTGCATCTAATTATACCAGTGGATCAAATAGAATATAGAGTCCTCTAAATTTAATACATTCTGTGATCATGGTTGAGTAAACTAATTCAGAAAGCACAGATTATGGAAAGAAAAGAAACAGCTACAACTTTCTTACAAATAACCCGATAAAGACAAAATGCCTCCATAGTAACAAACAAAAACAAAACACAGTTCACATCACCACGCCCCAAATAAAACAGAAATGCAAAATGTTTCCTTCGCTTCATAGTTCCTTGAACATGAAGGAATACATACTGTCTACAGGAAATCCTACAAATCTATCACCAAATCCACAATCAGCTGTCGAACTCCAAAACAGATTTTTAAAGAACTTTGTATTACCTTCAGATATTCAAATACATAATTAGAAATGCACAGATGTGCCCAGGTTAGCACAACATTTCTGAAAAGTATCTATTGTGCTCTATAATCTTTCCCTAGTAAGAAAAAGCAAATCCCTATTTTTTTTTTATTTTTAAAAAGGTACATGATAATTTTGCACAGACTTGTATTTTTTTCATAATCGCACAGTTCAGGCAGTGGAGGGATAGAAGAGGGGACAAAGACAGGAGGTAATCCATGAGGGACAACTGTCAACCACATCACCTCTAAGAAAGAGAATGCTGATGCAGAAAGGTCAGCAGGAAAAAGTGTAACAACTGGAGAAAGAAATTTAGATAATAAAAGGGTATGGTAAATGATTTTTGAACCATGCAGGGCAAAGGATGGAGAACAGATATCAAATATCAAAGGAATGCATATAAATACTCTCAAAAATGCTGTCTTCTCAATTAGTTCAGTAAACAGTAATATACACTCCTCTACTGTAAATCCTATTCAACTCTTACAGTAAATGGTAGTATCTTTGGTTCAAATCTCCCAAAACACCATTCAAATATGATTTGATTATCTTTACTAAATCTCTCTGAGGTAACTATAGTTTTTACCACTTCACAAATGTATTGACAGAGACAGTGTAACTTGTTCACAGTCTCACACAATGAATGTGGCAGGATGAAACTATTTCAAATCCCAACCCTATTCATCATCTGCAATATCATCCTTCCTCTCCACTTTTCCAAGTGTTTCCTGAAGATTGGCACTGTCAACACCTACAGCAGAAAATTCTTTTCTCATGATGAGCCCTCAACTGTGCCACTAGATATGCAAACAGAGTAATACAATCCACCTCTTTTGGAACAAGAACATTCATTTATGGGTGGATAACTGAAGCTTGACAGTATCGAAAACAGATGCATATATATCTGCCAGTTTTACTATGCATAAGCCAAACGGATTCCAGACGCCCCAGCTCATATTCACAGCAAAATGTAACTCAATCAACAGTAGAATTAATTGCTTAAGAACAGTTCACTGACATTGATCTTTGGCAGTCACCTTCAAACTTCTTTCAATAGCATTATTTTTTAGTTGCTAACCTGAAGAAGAGGAGGGTTCAAAGGTTTCAATATTAACCATTACTATAAATGATGCATTCTGTTACCACTGAATGAAACAGTTCTAGAATTAACAGTTCAAGAATTTCACAAGAAGCAAAAAAAAATGTTCCACCATAGGGATCCATAAAGCAGTTAATATATAGAAATATATCAATACAGAAAATCCTATCAGCATGAAGAAGCAATAAGTAAACAAACAGTTTTCTAGGAAACTCATGTCCTACATTTGATGGGTCATTGATTCTTAATACTTCTCCATAAATCAGCATGCACTTACAAAGTAAAGCCCCATCTATTGCCTTTAGAACTGGAAACTGGAACAATAGGCTAACACATGTTTACACCTACACAAACACATGGATTTTTCCACTGTGACCATGCACTGAGAAGGGTGCAGTGATCAGCTGTTGCTTGGGAAGGAGCTAGTGCTGCAGTGCAGTGCAGCAAATGAAAGCTGCCACTTTAATGTTTTGAAGCTGTGGCTTTTGATTGTAAGGATGGATTAAGATATGCTACACCTCTCTCTCAAACCCATTCTGGGATTCTGGTAAGCTTTCCTAGCCCTCTTGATTAAAAAAAAGGAAAGAAAGAAAGAAAAGAAAAAAGGAAAGTGTACAGAGTATAACTGGTAAAATACCAATTATGTCTGCCTGCAGAGCACAAAATATTTCTCCATATTAATTTACCCTTGGGAACTCAAGACTGAGAAAGCGCTGCTATTGCCCAGTGCAGGCCTTGACTTAACTGGGAGAGATTTCCTAGCTTTGAGAATTTCCAAGATTTCAATATTATTCCTATTTTGAAGCAAAATTTCAAACTGAAGCTACCTCTTTACAAACAAGATGTAGGAGCTACCTAAGTATTGGAAAACTGGGAAAAACAGCACGGATCGTAGATGAAATGCACTTTGGCTTGAAAATCAGCTACAATCATCAGTTAGTGCATTTAGGATATTTTTTTTTACATACTAGCTTCTTCTCTGCACAACGCTACAATTAAATATTTTTAAGATATCTATTTGCCTCTTAAAGATATAACAATAATGGAAGTCACACTAAGAGTCTAAAGGGTTAATAAGAATCATTTGTCCTGAACCTGAAAAAGTATTTCAGAATACTATACTCAAGGAAAATAATACTCAAGAACTCCCCCAAAAGTTCCATATTGCCACCTACACCCCAAAAGACTGACCCCCAATACATTACTCTTTTCCTTTACAGAAGACTAAATTGTTCTAAGATAAGGGTTAGTCTATCTTCTGACTTTTAGCTCTGCTCATCTCATCTACCACTATGTATGTACAATGACTTCAGGTTGAAAAAATAAACTTTTATGGCACTCCAATATGCACCTATCTCTGGCTGCTCCACAGGAGACTCTACAAATTCACTGTTCACCTTTAAGTCCAGAGAAACACCATTCATCTCCTGTTGCTGTCCCGAGCCCTGTTTTAGGGCTACTAAACAGAGCTACCATATGATTAAGCAATAAAGAAAAAAATGTGTCTTACGTAGAGAAGGAAGCTTATTGGGCATCAAGAGGCAGGCAAGCTGTGCTGCTGCATCTGAGCCTACAGCTTTTACCAGGGTCTTTCTCCATTTCCACACATCTGGAAACAGCATGACAACTTCTGCTAGTCAGCTCTGTTGCAGATTCCCTCACACACACACACACATGCACACACACGCATCAAGTCCTGACTCAGTAACAGCAGACTGCATTTCACCCATTCCCAAATAGTCCTTTCATTGCTTCAGCAATGCTGAACTGCTCTCCACCCTCTTTCATCCTGTACCTCTGTCACTACACCTTGGTTCATTCCTTTAACACACCTAAATCCATGTCCTGTCAGCCACTGACACCAACTTGCCATGCACCTTTCAGCAGGATTTCAGTATTCCTTGTACTACGCATCTTCTATTTATTTCATGTTTCTCATGATGTAGGTAGTGTTTCTAGGTAGCTCTTGCACCTGGGTTCTGCAGGAAATAAACTGCTGCCATAATTTAAAACTACTTAGCTAATTCCAGGGTAAAGGGCTCCTATTTGGAGGGAATGGTGAGACAGACTATGACATAAACTGGGAAAAAAAAAAGAAATCCAAAATGCCTTGGAGTGGTTTTCTTGATGTTTTTCTTGAAATGTAGTTCAAGGGCATCCAGAAGGCAGCACCATGGGGCAAGGAAACAAAAATGAACCCAAGAAGGTCCCAAGACCAAGGCTTTCACCACAAACATCACACTTTGCCAGCAAAGACCTTGAGATGATGAGACTGCAACTGCACCCATGGTGGGCTAGGAGAAGCCATCAAACATCAACCTGAGGACTTAAAAGAAGCCTGGAATGTTCAGCACAGAGAAAAGACACTAGGGTGAGTTTTAATAAGAACATTTCTTTAACCACTTTAAGGGTGCTATTAATGAGATAATAAATGCTTCTATTTTTGCAACTGGAATAATTATTTCTTTCATTCTGTTTGAGAAGATATTAGTCAGAATAAGTTGTGTCTGTATGTGTGGCATGTTTTCTGTTGACAATAACAGGATTGACTTTTGAACAAACTCCATTACAACGGGAGTCTAGAATGGTTTTCATCTCATTGACTTTAGCAGGTAATGTGAAGTAGTGTTTCATTTAAGTATAAGAAACACTATACGATGGCATCTTTTCATTACATTTCCAAGAGAAAAGAGGGAAAGTGGAAAAATTACAGTAGCATGTAATATTTTCTCAAACTAAAGAGTCACAGTAGTTGCAAGATGGCAATATAGCACAAAAATATAAAAACAATAAAATAATCTTAAAATGTAAATAACAGAAGTTTAAAACAGGAATGAAAATAATCATGATTTAGAAAATATTAATGTTTACAAAGCTGTAGAAATGTAATTCTTGGATGTTTTTACCTTGAAAACTGCTTAGAAGGAGGGACACACTTGGGTAAATTAATCTGGCAGCAGAAAATCCAAACACAGGACAGAAAAATTCCTAGATCACGCTAAGAAAAAAATATGAAGATACCTAAATTAATGCCTTCCTTAATACATCAAGGTCTAAGCGCCAAACAGGTAAGATATCTTAAAGATGTCTTATTTCTAGAGTTGTAAAGATGAAGGAATTTATTCCTTGGTGTAATGATTCCAGTAGGAATCATGAGACAAAATGATCCTCCAGATTAAATCTTTATTTCAGGGTAGTATGAGTGATTTTGGGCCCTCACCTCAGCAAGCATTCATTAGAAGACTAAAATAAGGTAAGAAAGGTTCTTCAAAGGTTCGACACTCTTCAATTTTTACTTTGGATTTCCTGCAACACTGAAGGTTTGATGCTGCAAATATTAATTGCTTGATACTCTATTGTCTCTTTTTTTTTTTTCTTTTTTTTGTAGGCTTTGTCATATAAGCATGCCAGGGGTGAAATGACTTTAAATCATGGTAGTATATACCTTCTCACATAGCTATAAATGATCATGACAGGTGGCAGTCAATGGATAATTGGGCCCATTGCGACTACCAAGTTCAAATGAGGACACATGCGCATTAAGCAAGCAGGAAGGTTAGATTCAGACTTTTTCAGCGTACATGCCTCCCCTGTACACTATAAAGAACACGAGCCAGCTCCTAAGCGATAGACAAAGAGCTACAAAGTCTGTTGACTCTGGGTTGCAGAAGTGCAGAACACTGCAAGGACACAAGACATCTGACAGTCTTAAATTCACCCTTCAGTGAGATGAAGGTAATAGAGAGCTTAAGTGTATAACCTTTACTAGGAAAATCATGGGAAACCAAGACAGTACCTGTGCTTTTGTATTGCCATACCACAGACTGTTCCACTGAAAGTGATGCATCTCCCCTACCAAACTTCAGGGAAGGAAGAAGCGATTCCATGTTCAACAGTGCAAATGATCTGCATGTCCACTTCTTATTTTCTTTTTTTTCTGAGTATGTTCTTTCAGTTGGAAATCTCTGTCACCAACAGTCATTCAGAATACACAGAAAATTACTTACAGAGCCAGAGAAGATAAAGTGTTCCTTTAGGTGAATCTTAAAAATAAAGGGACTTTCTAAGGCCATTTTATGGACACACACAAATGGAGTTTTTCACACATGGGATTCTGGCTTGAACTCTTCTTTGGTATTAAAATGAAAGTTAACCAACAGAAATTACTTCCCCATAGTGAGTAGGGTTTTCCTGGCAGTCACAGACTATTGTGGCAGGCAGCAGCTACTGCCAAGGACAGCAGCTGTACTGTGCCAGAGCTGTGCTCAATTTTATCATTTTTACTTCATTGTGTTGCTTGTTTTCACACTTCTAAAGGTGTCTTCCTATGCCAGCTACTTTCATAATAAAAGCCTGACTGTGATCAAAATGTTGAGGCAATTTCTCCATGAATTGCTCACAGTGGGCATAGCTTGACATTTGATGCATTTTAGAGGTTGCACCAGCACCAAAAGAATGCATTCTGGGACTTAGCTTCTCATTTCATTTATTCTACGTGACATAAGAAGATAAGTGAGGGAAATTTGGGGGGAAAAAAAGGGATCTGGGAAGAGAGACTTTCCCGACAAATGCTGAATTTAGACAGAAAGACAAAGCTGTTATCCAAAGAAAGTCACAAACTACACATGTCAAAATTTTTAAGTACAGAGGCTCAAACTCTTTTCCTTGGCCTCATTGTCTTAACATATTTGATCGCATACAGTTTAGATAGTGAAAGAAAACATGAATAATTTCAAGAATTCCTGATCTTAACTCTACAGAACTCAACCCATTTTCTGTCATACAAGGAGGTTTATCCTCATGTGGATTAAAAACATTCAGATACCAGGTTGAGGTTTACAATAATATACAGAAGATAAAACATTACCCATCAGGTCATTATATGAATAGCATAGTCCAGAAATACATGGGGCATACTCTTCTATAAAAGCGAATATGTATATTCAGTTCACAATCAGAAGCAATATAAAGGACAGACACTGGCATGTGTGCCAAGTAGTACGCTAAACCTTACAAGCTCTGCAATTTATCACATTAAAAACAACATATGCTTTGTACAGTAACAAGAAACTGACTTTACCTTACATTTGTAACTTTTTTATTACACTTTTGTCCAATAATCCGTGAGCCTCCTAATGCTCTGACTACTATTCTATCACATAAACCTTTACAGATTTGCTTTTTTAAATTATTTTATAATTCAGTTCTCAAACTTTCATTTAGAAAAAAAACCAGTAAGGTCTGTAAAACAGTAGTGAAGGCAGAGAAGATGGTAAGTTTTCTAGCTAGAATTTCAGCAAAAAAAGGCTGTAACAAAAGTAAACAGAGCATGTATTTTAACTAAGTATGACTTATATGTACGTATTATATGAGTACGCATATATATATATATATAACATACCTGCACACACGTAAACTGGTAAGAGATTAGTTAAAAATCTGCACTCAATCATAGTGCAAAAGCAAAATCCACATAACCTCTGAGGACTTTACTGAGTCTTCTACCTTTCACTCTCTCAAAGGTACTCCATTTTCACACCTATCACGGTAACATTTAAGTACTAAGATAACATAACCTGTCAGTAGTTCAGCTATAGTCATAAAAAAGTGGTGGTGAAATAATTATGGAATCATAGAATAGTTTAGGTTGGAAGAGACCTTTGAAGATGAAAAGACTAACTGTAAATTTACCCCTGCACGTTCTTCCTCATGTTACCCAGTTGTGTTTCCATGGTTATTAAATTTAAGAAATCACTGAGGACAAATAAAGAAGATACTTCTTTATCAATACATTTTATGCAAAGATCAAGCGGGCCAGATTTCTGAGTAGTACAAACTACATTTCCCTTCTTTTCTTTATTACTTATTATTTAAGTGCTACACTAGGCATACACATGAACAAAGCAAACAAGTAAAACAAAATTTCAAAGAAATATTGTCATTAAAATTGAGTTTGAACTTTAATTCTAATTCCAAATTTGAGTAATAGATTTCTCAATCCCTTTTTAATGCATGTATTTATTCTTTTATTAAAGAAGTTTTTGCTGATTTCTAGTGCTGACAGTAGGAAGGGAAAGGAGAGAGAGAAGTGGTTTATGTTTGATAGAAGCATGGTTTTGCATTTTACAGAAAGTAACCCAAGCAACTGTTCTTGATTGAAACTTCATTCTCCAGGCAACTTATTATTTTTATTCTGTTGCTAAACAGATCACAATAAAAGTAGATTTGCTCAGCTTCTTAGCTGAAATCTGTATGTTGCAGGATGTGCATAGATAGCAAGATATCTGCACATTTGCATTGCTGTGATACCAATGCATGGAGAGAATTATTTTTTTTCTAAGCCACCATTTTCAAAGCATTCCTCATTTAAAATATCCCTTCCATGCTGAAGGATAATAGGAATAAAGAAAGAGTGAGAGACTAGAGAATCACTCTTTTAAGCAGCTAAAAACCTGGAGTTGACTGCTTCCTCCTTTTTTTCCCAACGGTATCACACATATGAGTGCATTTATTTACACATTATTTTTCAGGCACAAAGGATACCTTCTAAGCATACTCTTTCTATGTAAGCCATCTATATTGTCCTTTTAAAGAGACAAGCTTATTTATAACTCCAGTGATTGCAATTCATGTATTATTCCCTCACCATAGTTACCAAAATAGATAAATAAGAAGAAAATTATTGATAACTAGCTAGAAATAAATAAATGAAGAAAATGTATTTTTTTCAACTATTATGCCAGCAACTGAAATACTGGAAAAAAACAGGCCAAATCCCATAACACTATTAAAAAATTGTGTGTGTGCATGTGTGTGTGCGTGTGTGTGTGTATGTATGTATATGTATTTATATAGTTTATTGAGTCTTCTAACTCAAAGGTATTCCATTACCATATATTTCATATCTACCATGGTAACTTTTCAGTACTAAAATAACACAACTTGTTAGCAGCTCAACTATAGTTACAAAAAAGGGGTGCTTAAATCAGAAAATAGTTTACACCAGAAGAGTAGAAGATCAGCTCGTCCAATGCCCCTGCCATGGGTAGGGGCACCTTCTACTAGATCGGGTTGCTCAAAGCCCCATTCAACCTGGCCTTGAACACTCCCAGGGATGGGGCAACCACTACTTCTCTGGGCAACCAATGCCAGTGTCTCACCACCCTCATAGTAAAGAATGTCTTCCTAATATCTAATCTAAATTTACCCTCTTTCAGCTTAAAATTATTGCCCCTTGTCCTGTCACTACATGCCCTGGTAAAAACGCTCTCTTTACTTCTTTTACATCCCTTTTAAGTATTGAAAGGACAAAATAATGTCTCACAAGAGTCTTCTCCAGGCTGAATGAGCCCAACTCTCTCAGTCTGTCTTCATAGGAGAGGTGCTCCAGCCCTCTAATCATTTTTTGTCCCTCCTCTGGCCTCACTCAAACAGGTCAATTTCCTTCTTGTGCTGGGGACACCTGCAGTACTCCAGGTGAGGTCTTACCAGAGCAGAGGGGAAGAATCACCTCCCTCAATCTGCTGGCCATGCTTTTTATGATGCAGCCCAGGATATGGGTGGCTTTCTGGGCTGCCAGATGCAAACTGCCAGCTCATTTCCAATTTCGTACCCATCAGTATTCCCAAGTCCTTCTCCATACAGCTGCTCTCAATCCATTTATCCTCCAGTCTGGATATTTGGGATTGCCCCGACCCAGGTGCAGGACCTTGTACTTGGCCTTGTTGAACTTAACAAGATTGACACAGGCCCACTCGTAAGTCCTGTCAAGGTCCCACTGGATGGCACCCCTTCCCTCTAAAGAATCAACTGTATCAGCCTGGTGTCATCTGCAAACCTGTTGCAGGTGTGCTCCATTCCATTGTCTATGTCATTGGTAAACATATTAAATAGTATTGGTCCCAGTATGGACTCTCAGGGGACACCACTTGTTACTGTCTTTCCTTGAACACTGAGCCATGAATTGGTATCTTTTCAGTTACATAAGACTTAGACACCAAATTGTGAATAAAACCACCATGAATGTACACAAAATCTCAGCCCCAAGTGTACCAAATAGGCCAATAATAAAGGTCCAGTCTGCTAACTCAATTTGAGATAAACTTTTATCACCTCCCTATCACCAGATTCAATTTGCAGTGATTACTCACTTCCATTTTAATCACCAAAACTTTTCATATATTTGCACAGAAGTGTAACATAAGCATGCAGGCTCAAAACACCACTGTGTTAGGATTTTATCAACCTAAATCTGCTTCAAGGGTCAAGCTTATATCCTTAGACATGGGACAAAAATAAGTTCTTACAGAAAACAGAAATAGCTGACTAGATCAGAAGTCAATTGATACTCAAGGACTGCAAAGGCTTTTCTGGTTGGGCAGGTTTTGAGATTCTGGGGGGGTTTCCCCCCTCTCCTGCCAATGCTTGGTTTGCATTTCAATAAAAATGCAACTCCAAATTTCATTTCATTAGTTCTCGTCAGAGATGTCAGGGCTGGAAATTGTTCATAAATCAGGATGCTCAGTCTCCAGCACAGTAGAAAGCAAGACAGACCCAGCTGCTCCCAAGGCAGCACTGCAACTTAGAGGGACATATCTCCAAGGTTATTCCGTGCAACTTCTTTCAGCACTATCAGCTAACAAACCACAGAATGAAATTAAGACTCTACTGTACTCTGCATAGGTTTATATGTAGGATGAAGCTCCCATCACTGTGGTGGAGCAGAGGGCTCTTGTCATCTCCAGTGGCACAGGAACACCTGTTACATACAGTGCCCTGTCACACCTCTCATGTAGATAACTGCCAACAAACGTGCATCAGGAGTGAAGGAAAGAAGAAAACGAAAGATGACAAATCTCTTACCACAGCTATTGGACTAAATCAGGTCTGGGACACTGAATGGGTGTCTGTGCCCAGCCACTGGCTGTGGGGCAGCCTCTGTGAGGAGAGGCCCTGCGCCAGACACAGCCAGTTTCAGCCAGTTCCAACCAACCCACTGCAGGGCACGGGTAAGACCAATGAGGCAGTGCCTCTGGGAAAATGGGTTTAAGAAACAGGAAAACTAGAGACCAGGGAGGAGAATAAAACACCCCTGCAGACACCCAGGTCAGTGCAGGAGGGCAGGAGGTGCTCCAGGCACCGGAGCAGATTCCCCTGCAGCCCATGGTACAGCCCATAGTGGAGCAGATCTCTACCTGGAGCCCAGAGAGGACCCCACACCCAAGAAAGGAGATACTTCCTTAAGGAACTGTGTCCAATGGAGAGCCCATGTTTGAACAGGTTTATCCTGAAGGACTGCAAACTATGGAAGGACCTATGATGGAACAGGGGAAAAGTGTGAGGAAGGAACTTGCATTTTAGCTGCATGGGACTTTAGAACTTCAGGAAAAATACATTAGACAACAAAACAACTGATGTTCATCAGGTACATCAACACCTGAAATCTCTAAGTAACATACTGGATCAGCTGCCCTGTAATGACTTTCTACAAGAAGCAAAAGCAGTAAGGAATTAGAGGCTTTTGTAAAGATGAACTTGGTGGAAGGAGCTTGTAGCACAGGAAAGGAATAAAGGAAGAGCCATCAGCAAGTTCAGCAGATTGGGAAGGGAAAAAGAATTTTGCTCCTATGCTTATGATTGACTAGACAAGGGAAAGTACATCAAAAATACTACAATAAGCTAATTAACGGAAGATGTAAGAAGGTCAGCTACAATTACAGCAGGGTACAAAAAGGAGTAAATTCCAAGAAACCAGTACCTTACCACAAGCTTCAAGTGGCTCCTCTAGGATAATAACATAAAAAAAAAAAAAAAAAGGAGAAATAGAAGGAATCATTCAATTCCATGTAATAAATAATCTTATGGGAAGGTTAAGGGTCAGGGCTCTTTTCAAAGTGGTCTGAGGGCAGAGATGTGCCAATGACAGCTTCTTTTTTCCATTAAGTCATTCTTTGGTGTACTTTGCGTAAAACAATTTCTATTTTAAATCACTTGCAGGGAGCTAATGATACATCTTATTTATCAGAAGATTTTTTTTAAGGGGAGGTATTTTTCCAGCATAGTTATTGAAACATCAAGCATGGATGACTATTAAACCAAACTACTAAGTCTACAAATTCATAAGAAAAATACTTAGGTTTCTGCACAGACTCTCATTTAAATGACAGTGACACCATTACTTTCCAGTTCCCATTATATGTCTATCTTTCTTCAAAATGCCTTGAAACATCACTCTTCTGCATCTGGACCTCTGTCCTGGTCTTCTTCCCATATGTCTAAGATACTTGCAAGTACATGTTTGAACATTTTGCTTCCTCCATTATGCCTGCAGAATTATTATATAATTACAAGACCTAACTATTAAACAGCAGGCAACTAAAATGTCTATAATTTTGGGAAAATAGGTTTGTTTTGTTTTTAAAGTAAAAATAAGTGGAATAAAAAAAAAAAAATAGAGCATATAATAATTAGATGGGAAAAGATGGGAAAAATTCCAAACCCACAGATTTAAAAAATATCTCAGTATAGTTCAATAATGAGCAGAAAATGATATATGCTAACTATGAGAAAGCGCTGGGTTTAACATTCGTGATTTCAGAGTAGAAGTATTTTAAAGGTTAATTGAGCCCAAGTATTAATAGAGCCTCATCTACAAGAGATGAAACAGTATCTCAGCAAGGACACTTGGTACAATTGAAGTCCTTGGTGCTTATCCTCTTTGGTCTGTAACTCAGCTGGAGGCTAGTAGAAATAAACAATGCTTTAAAGAGAAATAGTAAATTGAAAATCACTCATTTTAAAAAGATAAGTTTCTTTCCAAGTTATTACTTTTCTGAATTATTGAAACCACCATAACACTCACTTTTGTCACATTATTGATTACTATAATTTTTTGCATTATGTATTCATCTTGAGTAGTGAGACCTATCTAGCCATTTCCTTTTTATTTTGTATCAGTTTTTATTTTGCCCATCAGATCCTAGCCAATTTTTGCAGGTGAAATTTTAAGACAAACTAAAAGATACTCCTCAATTACCACTGACATTTTCTCATCCTTTGGTACACAGGAACTCCTTACTGAAAGCTAATTCAAGGTGATGGTGTCCCCTCACAATTTCATTAGCCACAGTGATTCCAAACAGCTTTTGGTCTGGTCTACAGGATAACAGACCTAGATGTAACTGTAGACTAAAAGTTTCTGTGCTCTGGTATTTGCTGTACTTATTAACAAGGTACACGACAAGTTACTCATCATGTGTTGACGGGTAGGACTTAGTTAAGAAAAACAACGTGTAAGAGAGATAAGAATAGTTCTTTTTAGTAATAATTAAAGTTATTGATATTTCACCCAGAGATCATTTTACCCAAAGATGACATCTTTTCTTGCAGAAAAATCCCAGTATTTTGTGACAAGTATGACAGGTACACACATAATCCATCTAAAGGCACAGTGTGTTTGTAACAGTCTATTTTAAAACTCAGGGCTTCTGCTTTGTTTATTATAACATGCATATTTGCAACATGAAGTGTTACCAGAAGGTAACTACTAACTCAAGGAAACAAGGTTACTGACACAAAATAGCTTTAAAACATCTGAATTTGTTTTATTTACCCCAAATGAGTGGCATTAGTATTTACAAATAAATATAAAATCTTATTATTTTCACTTACTTCAACATCTGTTTGGCCCTCAAGAAAAATACTCAACTATGTCAAATAGCTCTGTAATAGTAGCAGGTTTTCTCATTAGCAGTCAAATTGTTCTCACTGACTTTGAGACGCAGCAAAGTTCTAAGTAAAGTCCTAATTATTAGAATTATGCAAATATAACTTCCATTTATGAAAAATCATTTAGCAACTTGTATATAGTTGATGAAGCACAATAAATATTAAACTAATGACATTGTAAGTCCACAGAAGATATTATGCCAAAGCAATTCACAGCCACCATTCGCTACAAAGACAAGTCTAAATTTTCAGAAGCATACTCAAATCCCCAACCAGATATGAGGGATTTATTACTATTATTACTGTTGTTGTTGCTGCTGATGCTAGTGGGGGGTATTTTTTTCGCAAAGTTTCAATTTTATTATGCTCAATGTTTTAGACACCCTATGAATAGCTGGCAGTACAAAAGAAAACTGGAAGATGAATAAAATTAATGATAAAAATTTATGATAAAATCACATCAAAAGATCTGTTTACAGAAAATGGGGAACAAAATGAGTATTTTTCAAATCATACCTATTATACAGCCCTTAATTTTCCTTTCAGCCTTATGGAGAAGCTAAGCCATTTTCACCTGAAATTAATAATGTGTTTTAACAGTGTTGGGCATTATTTTATACACAGCAGGAACCATCACCTGTCTACCTGCAAATTAAGTACTTCAGTGCAAACCCAAACATTAAAAGTTTTTTTTCCTTCCCTTTCTCCCCTTTCCTCAAAGCCAGTGAGAATTAAGTCTTGACTGTCAGCTCAGAGACGCGGTGATGTTCTGTTTTTGCTACCTGCCAAAGGGTGCAGAAACACTGCACCAGGTAGGAATCCAAATCCTAACCCTAACTCGAAGTCACTGCGCTCCTGCCAGTACAGAAACTGGATCTTCCCTCCATATGAGCAGGCAGAGGCTACGTCCTCCAAGAACCTACGCCCTTCCTGCCAGCAAGAGGGCACTGTGCAGCACGGGCAGCATCATAGCAGCCCTTACTGACTTCAAAAGGATCAGTTGCAGCCCGGCCCCAGCAGCTGAAGAGACGCAGCTGCCAGTCTGCAAGCGACAGGTCTGCAGTGGCCCAAGAGCCGGAGATGGAGCCCTCGTGCCTCAGAGGAAATAGCCTCCAGCAGTGCTCATGGTAATCAAATCAGGCAATTCCCAGTGAAACGTTAGTGTTCATGGGGCAGAATTCATGAAAGCCTCACAATTTTAATAATGTTGGCACCTGCTTAAGGTCCTGACCTGGGAAATCTCACTTCTCTTTTTACTCAGGTTATGAGACCAATAATGTACTTCACATTAGGGTACTCATGTATGTCCAGATGCACGGTATCCACTTAGTCATACAATAACAAAAATAATCAACTTTCTATTTAGCTGTGATCATTGCACATCAAGCAAAATTTATATTTAAGAGGTAATATTGCATAGAAAGGTTTTCTGACTCTATAAAACTTTGAAAACAAAATCCAAAAAAACTTTTTTAGTAAGAAGACAACTGAAGATTTAAGAATATATGCCTAATGTTTATATATGTTTAAAAATAGATGTATATATAATTTTATACATTATTCCATCTATATTATCTTAATAAACTGTATTACATGACTGATTTGTGATTATGTAATGCATCATAATTATAATCTGGGGGAGTTAATATATATATACACGTTTTTTCAATGAATGTGTATCTATTCCATAAAAACCATTCCCATTCTCAAATGCTACCATTTTACTGAAAGTTTCTGTTGCATAGATTTATTTTTTTTTAAAGACTTAATGAAGTTTCCTTGTCTTCCCAAATATGCTGGAAGACATCTTTTCAGGAATTATAACGTAAAATCTTCCTTTGACTCACCCAGTGGCAGAATGAGCATTACTCCTTTGGTAATCACTTCCACTAATCTATTAAGGAAACTTGCTACAGTGTCACAGAATCACAGAATAGTTAGGGTTGGAAAGGACCTTAAGATCATCAAGTTCCAACCCCCCTGCCACGGGCAGGGACACCTCACACTAAAACATCTCACCAAAGGCTCTGTCCAACCTGGCCTTGAACACTGCCAAGGATGGAGCATTCACAACCTCCCTGAGCAACCCATTCCAGTGCCTCAGCACCCTAACAGGAAAGAATTTCCTCCTTATATCCAGTCTAAACTTCCCCTGTTTAAGTTTTAACCCATTACCCCTTGTCCTATCACTACAGTCCCTGACGAAGAGTCCATCCCCAGCATCTCTATATCCCCCCTTCAGATACTGGAATGCTGCTATGAGGTCTCCATGCAGCCTTCTCCATACTGAAGAGTCTCTACTTTCTCAGCCTATCTTCCTTTGGGAGGTGCTCCAGTCCCCTGATCATTCTTGTGGCCCTCCTCTGGACATGTTCCAACAGTTCCATGTCCTTTTTATGTTGAGGACACCAGAACTGTACACAATACTCCAAGTGAGGTCTCACAAGAGCAGAGTAGAGGGACAGGATCACCTCCTTCGACCTGCTGGTCACGCTCCTTTTGATGCAGCCCAGGATACGGTTGGCTTTCTGGGCTGCAAGCACGCACTGAAGCCGGCTCACGTTCATTTTCTCATTGACCAACACCCCCAAGCCCTTCTACTCAGGGCTGCTCTGAATCTCTTCTCTGTCCAACCTGTAGCTGTGCCTGGGACTGCTCCAACCCAGGTGTAGGACCTTGCACTTGGCATGGGTAAAATTCATGAGGTTGGCATCAGCCCACCCCACAAGTGTGTTGAGGTCCCTCTGAGTGGCATTCCTTCCCTCCAGCATATCAACCGAACCACACAGTTATTAAAATAACAAAACCCACACCAAATTAGTTATGCCCAGATCCTGAAAGATACATAACTACATGCACATATATACACTCATATTCAATTGTCTCTGAGTACCAGAATTGTACTTTAAGTATGTTCCACTGATGTCTCTGACTCACAACGTCATTGCTGCACCTGGGGGTTGAGTTCTGTATTCAGAACCCAAAGAATCTACTGAATTCAAGGAAGATACTGAGCAGGATGTTTGTGCTTTTGTCTGTTTCCTTCCTTCCCTTTTCTTGCAGGTGGGTGTGTGTTTGTGTGTAGAATAAAATGGCTGAAAACAGTTAAAACAAGTAAATCCCAAATAGTTTTCTCAATAGTATGGCTTCCTTCATACATGGTAGTCTTTGGCTCTTAGGAGCAGACTGTGAAATCTGTGAATCTACAGAGACTGCCAGATTTTCTGCTGCATCAAAAATCTGCTGGATGCAGCAGATCCATGATGGGATGCAGCCAGGAAGTGTTTTGTGTCCCAGGCTCAGAGAATACAAGGCCTACACAAGGAAATGCTTCTACTTGTCACATTCAGGAACGACATCCAGTCATAACACAGCTAGGGAGACAGCCAGAGTATACTATGCTCCAGCTACTTCCTTGGCATCTCCTTCACAACAGTAGTAGCAGAGAAGGAGGACTAGCATTGACCTACTATCTCTATAGCCACTAGAGAAGTTAAAACAAGGGACTATCCTGTGCTTATCATCTCCCCTTCATGGCAGATGCTCAAATGGGGACTTTCATTCTCACTGCTAATCTTGGGATGAACTCACGGAAACAGCTTCCCTGAATGGCTTATTTCATATGCTCCAGTGTTCTTTTTCAAAGCAGATATGAGCACTTCAGAATGCAAAATGAAAGCCATCTTATGCTGATTTGCAATGGCAACCTCCTGAGCTAAAGAATACAAATACCACAGTCTTGCATCAGACATACAAAGTCAGGCCGACTTTGCTGGAGAGGAATGAAGGAAGTCAAGTAGCTAAAAAAGTTGTCCGGTTTCAAAAATCGTATGAGCCTGAAAATGACTTCTTTAGTTAGTGCAGTCACTGGACCATGTCCAGAAAATAGATAGCTGTTTGCAGTAATGTAAGAATTCTTGAACGCCTTTCTAGGACTGTCTTCTCTTGATCAAAACTCTCTCGTTATGCTCTGCCCCTTCCATGAAGATACTTATTCTTTTAGTAATGCTGCCAAAAGTTACAAGATGTTCCATTCTTGGCTATACAGCAAATATATTCACTTATTAATCAAACGAAGCAGTCTCCTTAGCACTCTGCTTTTCAGATTTACTGATTCTTGAACCAAGAAGATAAGGGGGGGGAAAGACTTCCTAGGAAGCTGCCAGAAGCCATAAAGTTAGGGGCCGCAAAAATGTTCAATAGGTCGCACTAATATTCTGAAAGTTTCGTGTTTGATGCATGTGGATACGGTTTCCACAGACTGATTTCCCTTTGATCTCTAAAAAAAAAAAAGTGAGTCAGAGAATATTACTCCTTCTGATGTAGAAATGTCAGGAGGAGTAGGAGAGGGAGGAGGAGTAAAACTGACTCATCTTGAGAGTCAGATTCAACAAACTCTAGAGATATTATCCATCAAGAAGACTTTAATCAAAAATATGAACAATAGATTATGCCAGAGGATGAATAAGGAATCTGAACTAAGCTGGATGTAAGGTCACTAAAGCACCAGTCTATTTTGCGATGAGAGGTCATTTTGATGTGATTAGAGATGATACAGTTAATACAGCTTAATACCGCTTTCCACCTCCTAAAGTTACATGGGACATTAGAAATACAGTGCAGTTTCAATGCAAGAAAAGAAAAAAAAAGGAAAGGTATTGAAAATGATTATTTCTTTTCCTAAAGAAGCGAGGGAATGAAGTGGCAGGAGGAACGCAGAAATTTCACTAGTCACAAAAAAAATAATGAAAAAAATCTTATTCTGCCCACTGAGGCTGAGTCAAAGCATCAATCAACAGCAATACCCAGGAACATTTTTACATCTGTTGGCCACACACCACAACACAACAGGACTCTGATTCCAATAACAGTGTTACAGAGAATCAGAAGGAAGGTCTTTGGAGATTTGGAGATCCCAAATGACCAGACATTTGCTCAAGATCAGGACACAGTGTATTTGCAAGCTATATGATGTTCAGCAGTTTCACATTCAGTCAGAACAGACTATGGTAACAAAAACACAAAAAAAGCCTTGAAAAACCCACTGGGTCCTCTAACCAAGAACAGCTTTTAAGAATACTTTGCATTTTTGGACCCAGGAGACATTTGCATGTAAAGTGAGTGTAAACACAGCTAAACCAGGAAGAGGTGTTATTCCTTATGTGACTGCTACACCTGTCCTCATGAAGAAATAAAGCAAAGATAGTACATATATAAAAGAAACACAACAGGAGAAAACATTTAATGTGTCTAATAACAGCAGAGAAAAACTACTGGTGTGCACCTCATCTGTATTGCATCTCACAAACAAGTATCTTTTTCTTTTAATCTTCATACGGATTTTGCCTCCTAAGACTAGGTATGCTTGTCACAAGATTCAAATAAAAGAGTTTAATTACTTCTGCTGGCAGTAATTTATAGCCTGTAGATTCTTGCTAATTAAGAATCCTAATCACTGTTTCAATCTTCTCCATCATAGCTCTATCACCTGGTGTGATTCATACCTGCTGGCTCCCTTCAGGCACTAAAGTCATACATCAGAAAGACGTTTCCTAGGTTAAAACTAAACTTTTAAACTATGTAAGTGTTAAATTGATGAGATTGGTATGCCAAGATTTTATTCTTGCAAGTTTTAAACAAAGCACCACGGTTTGTATATTCTGTAGAAAGTCAATGTTCTGAAAAAGTCTGTAAGTCAGCTTAAAAATATTTTTTACTTCTAAAACAAGATGGCTTAGGACAGGAGTTTTTAATTTATTTACTAGCTTGTTCTTGAAACCAAAAGCTCAAGAACAGCAAAAATCATGAATACCAAACTAGCACAGTCCTGTCCAAAATAACTTAGGTGTTTTTTTTGTCTAAATATTGCCAGGATAAGACTTATTTCTGCAGTAGTTCCCCAAATTTTTGTTTATACTGAAGCTTAAATGCATGCTAATTTAAGCTTTGAATATATGTTACTGTACTTCTGGAATAGCATGTAGTGTCATTCATCCTTTGTAGTACTTTCCATTTTTTCACAAGCATATCTACTATTAAAGAAAAAAAAAAAAGTAATAATAAATAAACCCAGTGCAATCAAAAGAGATTTTACAAGAAAAATGAAGGATGTCCTAAAAGAGACCAACACCATCGTTGCTCATTTTTCTGAAATTCTTACAATGTTATTCTCAACTGTTTGTTGGTTTGTTGTTGTTGTTGTTTTTTTGTGTAATGAAGCTTTTTTAGCTCTTCTATGCTTTTTTGATAAGGTGATGCTTTAAATTTGATATAATATACAGTCCTTTTTATCCGTAATAAGTCTGAAACAAATGGAGGGGTGTTTTCAAACACCTTGGATATGTTTAATGTACTAGTATGAACTGTTGTTCTTATCAAGCAAAAGCATAGAAACTTCACCTGAACAAAACATGCTGGGACAGGCCAAAATTAACAAAAAAAAAATCCTTCTTACTTTTGCCCATTTTGATTTGATAAAAATACAGATTTTGTAAGTCTAATCCACAGCAATTAGAAAGTAAAAGTTATAAATGTTAATAAATACAGTAAATCAAAATTTGATTAATGGAAGTAAGCCTGGGTTTGTTACATTAGAACCAAAGGGTCTTCTACTGGTGATATTCTATTGATTTACAATTTCTTATACGACAGTGTTTTTAAGGGTCAAATAAAAAATCCTAGATATTCTCATGTGCTGCCACAGGACTTCCATAACAATCACTCTAAACAGGCTGAAATAAGAGATAACCACATTCAAATAAACATTATTACACTTGGTAGAACTTTACTTTTCTCATTTGCAAAATTTACATAATTCTACACTACCACATGTGGGTGGAGTAGGAGCTCAAAACAAATGAGTCAATATTTTTCTTCAGAAAAAATACCATTAGCAGAGCATTCATGAGCAATCATATAATCACAGGCAACTGTCCCAGACCCATAATATATGACGACAAACACACTTTAAAGAAATAGCTCAGACAGAGAAAAAGCTCTTAATATGGAAAAGGCAAGTTGCTATTCCAAAAACAATGAATTAAAGTAAAGCTTGACAACTTTCCTGTAACCAATTATAGCACAGTCCCCTCAGCTGTAAAATGAGATTATTAACATTCCTGTTCTGCCAATCTTTAAATCCTTTGCCTAGTCATAGTTGAAGCCCTTCAGTGCAACAACCTTCTCTCATCCCTTTAACTAAAATCTACCTCAGTGGGTTCTTTGTATTTTGTTGAAGAACAGGAACTAAACCCACAGATTTTCTAAGGCTTAGGTGACTACTGCCTAATTTGTCTTTGAATAATTGCATGGTATAATCATAATTGTTATAGACAGGAGCAACAAGTATGAAGAAGGAAGTATTTGTCACCCTAGCACCCTAATGCTATATCATAGAGGAATACAGGAATAGAGGCCTCAATACTGGGGACACAGGATGCACTATAGGGAGGTAAAATAATGAAAGAATAAATGGATCCTTAGAGACCCCAAGGCTGCAAAAAACCCACCAATGGTCAGTTAAAGGAATGCAGACCTGTGAACTGGGCAAAACCAGATGCTGGTGTCACAAAGAGCATAAAGAACAGTACCAAATATGTTAGAAACACTGTATGCAATAGATTTAATTGCAGTACGGATTTGCAGACTGAAGAATAAAAACAAGGTGTTCCATGACAGGAAACATGCAGTAGCAGTCCCAAACAGACAATGGAGTGAGGATGAAGAAACCACCACCATCAACACCACAGTCCTCCTGGCAGAGGATGAAGGAACCCTCACCACAGACGTCATACTCTCCCTAAGTATCACAAGAAAAGCACTCGTGATAGTGGTACCTCACCACGACTGAAGGCAACAGACATAGGATGCAGAAAAGCAAGGCAAATATGAATATAATATCATTGAAAGGAACAGATAGTAGGAAGACTGCATATAATAATATCTGCATTATTTATTATTAAAATTTTTCCTTTACTAGTATTTTTTCAACTTACTTTATTTTCTCTTTGTCTGGAATAATTAGATCTGGACTAAAAATAATTCTTTGATTAGACTGTTAAGATTTAAAATACACTCAATTCTTTATTTTTCACCTAATGTGTGTCCTTTGGGGCAATAACAAGACTAGGAGCACAACACCTTCCTAAACTTATTTTCTGACCTGGTTCATATAACTGCAAGTCTTCCTTTACTTTTTTTTCTTACATCTTTTCTTGTGCTTCTCAGTGCTCAGGTTCCTGATCTCCAAATCACTCCAAAAACTAATACACATTTGGAAGCCAGGTGCAACCTACCAACCAACCAGAGCTAGTTACATTAAAGTTACTTTGGCTTTCTTAATTCCTGCTGCAGTGCAGTACTAGGCCTCCTGAACTCAAAACAAATTTCTCACTGACCCTTTCAGTGTAAACTCAGTTCTACCTTGTCAAATCTCATCTCAATGAACATATAATTGCGGTAATTTTTTAGACAACAGATAATCTCTCTCTCTAAAAACAACCCATTTCCTTGTCCTGTACATTGGTCTCATCACTTATTGGGAGCCAAAAAATTTGACAGGGAACATATCACTCAGTCAGAGTCCCTGAGGAACAGACATGTGCCATGCCACTTTGCCACCCACTGTTCTGAATCACAACATGTCCTAAAGAAGCACTAGAGACATGTGGGATGCCTCTTAAGAGTATGAAAAGTAGTATCTTTTCAATAGTCTCTTTGCTAACTTCTGTTAGAAATCAGCTTTGAGAAACTGCACCCGAGAAAAAGGCAGAAATGAGCAACTTTTCCTGTGTAACAATTTTAAGAGTATTTTTATTAAAGATACTTTTCTGTATTAAATTCATGCTTTTGAATGTGCTTGTTTTTTTAGATTGCTAAGATTTTAAACAGGCCTGTAATAAATTCTTGGGTCCATATATGGTATGGTGTGTTTTGCCCACAGTAATATTTTGTGTTTGTATAATTAACATAGGAAATACTTATTTAAAAAAACAACTTTTGGGTTAATCTTTACTGTAAGATACTGCCTAGCAACAAACTTCTAGAAGACTATGCAAGCAGTATAAAATGTAACAAAATTAGTTTTTGAAAGCTTTCAATGCAGCTATCCACTCCGCAATGCATTAACTTACCATAAGCCCAGAAGTACTTTTGACTTAACCTTCAGGGAGTAATGTTCTGTATTTGACAGTGAGAGAGAAGGAATCCTCAGATCTCCTGTGAAACAACCCAGACCTTATATCCATAAGAATGTGCTAGATATCGTCATGTCACTCACACGAGGATCTGTTAGGCACAATTTACTGTGAGGGTGGTGAGGCACTTAGAACAGGCTGCCCAAGGAAGTTGTGAATGCTCCATCCCTAGCAGTGTCCAAAGCCAGGCTGGACAGAGCCTTGGGTGACCTGGTCTAGGGTGAGGTGTCCCTGCCCATGGCAGGGCGGTTGGAACTAGATGATCTTAAGGCCCTTTCCAACCCTAACCATTCTATGATTCTAAGATTCTACTTAATGTAATGCATTGACCCTATCTGTATGGAACTACCACAGATAACTAATTCTAATTTAGAACACAGAAATGACAAGTAACAGAAAAACTTGAGCACGTCTTATTGGCCTGTATATGCTCAAGCTACAAGTACACATAAATAATGAAAAACTAGCTCTGCTGTTAGACACTTGGTTCTTGAAGCATATTAAAAATTAAAGGAATACTAGGAATTAAAGAGGGAAATTACATGTTTGCTTATGAGCAAAGTGCAGTACAACACTAAGAGGAAAACAACTGTCAATTCCAGTGGGTCGTACTTAGTTTAACCCAAAGGTGGGTTTGTAATCCACTGGAGTATAATAATAAGTATGTTGCTTCTTAGTATCTTTCCATATAAATCCTCTGGCTTAGGTAATTTAACTACTTGTCTCTCATTGGAAGAGTTATAGAAGTTTCTATTAATCACAATAGTTTTATTTTCATGCTATCTATTTTCATGTGTTAAAAGACATTACTATTCAATATGGATAAACTTTGGAATGTGAATATTAAGATTTCTAAGACCGACTGAATCCTTAGTCTGAGATCTAGTGGCCCTCATACAAGCTTCTTTTGTTTCAAAAATGCCTGAATCTCTGGTTCCATTGGGGTTCAGCTCCGACAGGCACGAGGGATGTCTTTAGGGGTTTAGTCACTCCTTCACAGGCTGAGAAGTGTGAACAGCAAGTTGTTCTAAGCTAGTGTGCTGAGACACAGAAGCACTTCCTCCAGAAGGTACTCGGAGGTCTGCACAAACACTTCAGGTACACACTTCAGCGCAGGCATTTAAAAAAAAGAGAGCTGCATGATGTACAGCCTATGCCTACTATTCTCGTTTTCGTTACCTCTATGAAGGCCTGATGAATTTACACATCCACTTAGTCACTCTGACCACCAACTGTATAAAAATCCTGGTAAATCTTGCTTGCATAAAATAGTAGACACATTCTTATAGATGCTGAAGTGCCTAAAGGGAGCCTTGTTCTTTCTTTTTCTGATTTGCCTTCTTGCTGTTCCCAGATTTTCTTCAATTTGCCAGCACTGGAAACATACATGATGCTCAGGGTAGGATTAATTTTATATGTTAAGCTGAGCAAATTCAGGGTTGTACTATCAAACAATTCCATAGACATATAGGCAGCTAGATGTCAATGCTTAGAATGTCTTACTCAGTGAGTAGAACGGCAATCCTATTGAACAGTGCAAGAGTAAAGCTAAGAGCAAAGATTCTGTAAGTAAGAATCCCAAGCATTATGCCTGAAATCTTTATTCACTTTCCAACTGTCAGTGAGAAGGAGTACCAGGAGTTCATCTGAGGTCTTACTCTGACTTGCTATCAGACTTCCCCTTACATGTAGTGCACCAGACTCTACACCTCTCACTTAAATCTTTTTCCACAAAAGTGAGGGAACATTTCACTTCTACAGACATTAATCATTGCTTGAAGGACAGAAGAGAGCCCCAAATATTTCAATGTAACTTTTACCACTGCTTTTTCCCTCTTGAATATTCTTGCTCTATAAATCGCTCCAGTTTTCACATAAAAATACTAGTAGCGGATATCCAAAACTTGCAGATTTCAGTTTCAGAGAGAGATTTCAAAGCAGGAAACAAAATCAAGAATGAAAGAAAAGCAATAATTTCATTCCTGTGCACCTTGACAAAGATAGGAGGTTTAGCATCAGCACTGGACCTGCATGTCTTCAGACTTGAGAAGATATACTGGTAAAGATTCACAAACATTTCCTATCTGAGAACTATAATAGAAGCTTTAGGATATTTCTTTTTTTAACCTAACTGTTCAAGCCCCTAGCAACTGCAATTCCAATAAAAAATAGGGCCTAATACTAGTCTCAAACAAAGTTCATGTTAAAGGTTTTATCCAAAGTAAAAAGTTGTTAAATTATTAAAAAAAAAAAATAAATCTGCTACTTCCTGTGTTCTTTGTGAAATGTATTTTGGAAAAAAAGGTGTAAAACCAATAGAAAAGAATCCCTGGAAAATCCTTCTAGACTTTTTTAGATCTGTGGCATAAGCAGCAGACAAAGTCAGCAGTCAGGAAACTTCAGTGGCATCAGTTCATTGTCTTCCACTAACACATGCATTGTTATTTGTCTATATTTGCTAAGCAAGGTGGGAAATGCAAACATTTATTTTAATGAGATATGCAATTTTTCTTTTTATTTCTATGGAATGAACTTACGTTTTACAAAAAGGAAATTAAACATGGAGACAGAGAATGCTTTCTAATAAAAAATATATAGCAACAGCTTTGTTTCAAAACAGCAGAGACAACCTCCCAGAAGTTTTCCATGATGGCTCAGTGAATCTCTCTACTTCTTACTAATAAAACAAACAAATGCAAAGGTTTTCTGTTTTTCATAGCTTCTTTCCAGCCAGTCTTGTTTGTTTTATTAAATTCCATGTCTTCCAATAGTTTCAAGGCCTAACAAATTTTCTAGTCTCAAATTGGGAACAGAACCTTCTAGCTCTATCACCTTCTTCTGAGACAGATATTATGCTGCGTAAAAACATCACTGAAAATTAAAAATAAAACCATTCTTAGAAAGATGTTAAGAGGGAACCCTGAACTTCTTAGAGAGAGCTTCCTAAAACTAACAGTGTTGTCTCTATATTCTATGATTTCTTATGATTTCCTTTTGTAATATGAGCTTCCCTCATACCCAGCAATATAAAAAAAATAACTATTTTTTATGCATGTCATAAACTCTGTGGTAGCAAAGTACAGATATAATGAGCTATTGAATATTCTGACAAGCTTTCAGGAATATATTCTGATTTTATAAATGCATGTTTTATTTTGGCAATGTAATGCCTATGCAATTAAGATAAATGAGATAATCATATGCTTATAACATATCACACTGAAATTTTAATTTTAGATATCACACAGCCCAATAACAAGTTTATACTCCAAATGGATCATGCTAACAGATATATAAGAAGGTTCCCAAAAACTCAGCATCAGTGCAGTCATGCGAACAGAAATATTACAGATCTTTATTAGTTTCACACTGTGGAAACCACTAACTTTCAGTTTGTGATGTTATTCAACACAATTTGATCAGCTATTTTATGACACTGTGCATAAAACCGACAAAAGATATAAAACAAATAATAAAGTAAGAATTTGTTAAAGTCAACTGCCTTGCCCCATTATAGAGATGCTAGGCAGAGAAAAGACGCAGTATGTTAGATTCTAAATTGTCAAGCTCTGTTAAGAGAAAGTCATTTTGCTCTGATTATGCCAATGAAAGAAAAATTAAACAAGACAGCATGTTTTTCAGTAGTTTAAAAATATGTAGCTACATAAAGAGTCAAAGAATAAATGTTACATCTAAATCATAGTTTCTACAGGAACCTTATTCCGTGAAGTGAAAATTTGCTTTCTTAATTCATTCACTTTTAGCTCTTTGGTTGTGATTCTGAGGACATGGTCCAAGCTGCTGACACACACTTTGCTCCTTTTTTACTAATACATGTTGGTTTCCAACTCTTTTGACTGCATTTTTGCAAACCTTTAAAACACCTGGAAAACACACAGGGTGATGCATTCTGACACTGCTTTTCAGCAAGTTAAAAAAAAAAGGAGTGGGGCACTAAAAGGCTAAAGTGTCTCTGTATATAGATATTACTGCTACAACTACAATATTGAATGCTAACATTATTCACTAACCAGTCTAGGAATGAAAAACACCAGACAACTCTCTTTCCATAAACTACCCTAATAGTCAACTGGCAAAATAATTATTAGGCAGAGTCTGGCATTTTATTTAAAGCAGTTTAATACCAGTCTTCACCACCAAACTGCTCTAGAGATGTATGAAGTACCTCATGCTTTAAAAAGATAGCATTACAACTGAAGAGTTCATTTTTTTCACAGAGAAACATTCATTATAACATCATATGACACATAAAACTAGCAGAAAGTTTCAAATACCTAAGCTAAACTAAAATGACTTCTGTTACGCTACTAGTCACCTCAGAGTTAATGTCAAAAGATTTGTACTAAAAGCATGTAACTTTATAAAACTCAATTTACCTACATCAAAACTACCCATAAATGCATTCAAGCTAGCAAAATAATACTGAAATTAACTTCCTGCATTTGGATTTCATGACAAAATGCTACATAAGTATATTAGTAAAGGTAATGATTTACTGAGCAGTTTAAAAAATAAATTAATGAATTCCTATTACCTCCAAAAATTCAAATGTAAGCAGAAAAAAAAACAAAACCACACCAGTCTTGTTGATCATAAAAAAAACCCATAGAAATCACAGATTTGATACAAAAACTTTATGAAGAATCCAGTCCATTTCCCTGTCACCCTGTAGTTAAATCAAAACAACATATTGATCACCTTTTCAGCTTTAAAAGGAGCTTATTTAATAAGAGCTCAGCATCCCGCTCACTGTTTTAATGTTAAACAAGTCTCTGTAGTCCAACTTCTTTCAATTTGACCAGGTAGATGTGATACTCAAGAAGATTATTTCAAATCTGTGTAACAGAAGTCATACATCTCATTCAACAACATCCATTGATTGCTCTGTGTTCATAAACCATGCTGGATTTTTGTCTCAGCAGAATCTAATAATTCTCAGTAATGCATTATCAGCAAAAATAAATAAACAAATAAATAGGAATAAATAAATGGTGTGTCCCAAGGTGCCTTGCAAGGAAAATTATGAAAAATGAGCCTCTAAAAAAAAAATTCAATATTTCTAAACCATATAGACAAACTGATGAAGCTAAGTTTGCCAATGTTAATGTGACCTTCTGTTTCCCTTAGGAATTTATCCTCCTTTCAGAGAGAAGCAAACACAGACACTTGGGCTGCTCAAAAGGGTCATGTATTTATGTTATGACAGGCATTGATTACACTATTTTGATAAGTCAGCTAATGAATAGCAGTAAAAACTAGCCTGCAGTGGAAGTCTGCCAAGATCCTATTTAGAAGACCACAGCCAGATATATCAAAAACTCCTTATAAAAAAAAATTAAAATTTGGCAATATATGAATTATGCTCCAAAACTGAATTTTCTAATTAAGTGGAAAAAAAAATGTACTTTGCTTCACCAGAAAGCCTCATTTTAGCTTTAAAAATAACTCCCTCTTTGAAAAGGAAATGGTAGCTAGTAAAATGTCCTTAAGGAAAACAAAATAGCAATTTTGTACCTTATATTTAGAAGTTTGACTGATTATTCAAAATTCTATGTGCTGTTACAATACTACAAACATACCAAGTGCATATCATCTAACAGAGTGGTGTTCCTATGATTATGATCTGTGCTATCCCAGTGATACCATGACATCCCAAAATAAATGGAAATGAAGTGTGAGGAGACAATGACATATTAACAGTAATCCAAGAAGAAATAAAGGCAGCATTCACTGGGGCTAAAGTTTAATCCCAAATCCAGTGTCAGGAAAAATTATTTCTCTGATTAGCTTCTGGAAACAAAGATCCCAAGCACAGTATGTCATTTCAAGCTCTGGAACCTTTTATGCCTTTTTCCAGTATATATTCTACTTCCAGTAGAGACTAGATACATCTCTAAACCACACACACACACACAAAAATATCCTGCATGGATGGAGTTTCTTGGCAGATATGCAGCACACAAACTAATTTTACATCACTACTCTAGAGACCAAGGTACTTCCTGGGACAGACTGAAAAGCATGAACATCTACAAATGTAAGCATCACATGCACCCTGATACAATTTAGTTATGGAATTTTTAGTGATCCCTAGGTAATGCCATGTAAATCTACAAAAATGTAACACAGTTTGAAAGTACTGGTTGCATCGTAAAAATATTAACTATTCAGTTGTAAAGCAGACTGTGTTATACATGAATCTTTTATGTATACATGATACAATGTATCTTTTAACTCCTGAGGGCCATAAAAATAAGAATGATTTGGCAAAGCTTTTTCTATTAATCTCAAACAATGGCATAATCTTCCTCTTGTTCTTCTTCATCTCCATCCTTATACATTAATGTCCACTTCTTTCTTTGTTCAACCCTTCACTTAATACATACTATGGTCTTGATAGCCTGCATAAACACTGCTCTCCAGGAGCTTCCTCAGAAGCATCTACAAGAGCAAATCTCCAGCTGCACATTCTGCCTAAGTGCAGAGCATCTACAGGAGACTACTCATCTCCAAGACTCAACCTTGTGTCCAACTAACACACCTTTAAAGCCCTGCAGAGAACACCATCCATCCACTCAATATGCTTTCCACCACAGCATGTGCAACCACCAAAACACGCTGAACCTGCTTGCTATGAAGAGGATTAGGAGTACTTACACCACGTCACAGAAAGCATTGCTATATGGAGAACACTGAGGCAGATGGGAATTAGAGTAACAGCAATGGCCATCTAGTGAGCAGCTACATACTCCAGCACTTGCAGCGATCCAACACAGGCAGCTGAGCACTGAAGGAGCTTCACAGTCTTCTCTTCATACCCTGCTTGACCCACAGTGATTTTTATTTCTCCTCTTACTGCTGACAGTAAACATTTGCAAGCTGGCCTATGGGACACAGAAAACAGGTCCCAGACAGGGACCGAGGAAGCTCCTTATGTTGGCAGTAGCCAAAGCAGTCAAAGCAGCAGCAGTGTGAAAGAAGTAGCAGCAGTTGGAAGGTCCTTGGAAAGTCACTTTGGTTTTAGTGTAAGAAAAGGATAGGTATCTTCTGATGGTCTGAACCGTTTATTTTCAAAGCAAGCCTTCAGCTTTTACAGGCTCCTTGTCTGAGCATTCATTAAGAGCTGAGGATGTGGCTCAGTGCTTTGTGAACACTGTAATTCAACAGAATTTTGTCAGGTAAGCAGTATCAGCAAAGCAGGTAGGTATCCTCATGTGATTAATGTTCATTTAATCTACATCCCTGGAGAAAAAAATACCAGAACTCTGAGGCATATAAACCTCAGACAGGTAGAAAACACTGTCAGTGATCAATAACATCCTGGAGTGGACATGGGATTGTCCAGGCTGTCTCTGTAATGCCTCCAGCAAGGCAGTTATGATTTCTGAAACACCAATCAGGGGTAAAGTATTATGTAGAGGATGAGCTGTAATAACAATGATAACCACGCAGACTCACTGCTGAACTGCTGTGCTACAGACTGGTTATGGCTAGTTTCCAGAGCAAAATTCATTTCTGCTTCTGGGCTCAGATTCAGAACTAGAAACAAATGTGCAACCTTCCTCATGTCAAAGACAATTTATCACAAAAAGCCACGAAGGTTATCTTGCACATTTGAAAAGTATCACCCAATGTGTGGCTATCTTATGTCTGAGCTCATGGGTTTACTGGGAATAGAGACAGCCCATAATACAAACTTAAGCAGTTCTGTGTTAGCCTCTTGGGAGATCACCATGACCCATGAGACAAATTGGGCAGATAGCAGCACAGACAGACAGCTGGCAGGCCTGATTCCTGCTCTGCCTCTTGCCTTTTTATTTCAGTGTTGATACCAGTTTGGTTTACAATAAGTAGTAATGGTCAAGAAGATGCTGAGCTGAAGCAGTAATGAGGTCTCCTGAGAGCTGTATGAGGTCTCAAGTGTTGTAGAGAGTAAGGTGGATCAAGAACAACACACCTGAGAAAGACAGACTAAGTCTGTAGGACTGGTGGCACCTTCAAAAGCATCATTCTGACTTCCAGTAAAGACATATTCATTCTACAGAATCTGTAAATCTGAATGATGAACACACTCCAGCATGAGACACTGTCAGTAGCATCACAGACTTTTAGGCTACGCTTCCAAGTAAGCAAAACAAGCACAGCCACAAATTCTAGGTGAACCTCTAGCTGTGCAAGTACTCCCCATGCTCCAGTGCTCTTACTCTTTCTTTGCCAGAACTGCATCTATCTGATACTGCTAATTTTTCTCCCACATGTCAAAGTAAAACAGTAAAATCAGAAGGCAACAGTTTCAACAGGAATGTGTTCTGTTATTAGCTCTGCACAGGCATGGACAACTCACTTGCACGTATTGTAGTTTAAGCTCTCAAAATGTTGTAAGAAAGGAAAAAACATATACCAGCTCCAGAAGGCATTGTGAAAATTAGCTCATTTGTTACATTTTTAATTCTTCAAAAGAGAAACACTGCACAAAGATATTACAGTGCTATAAACCTGTAATAGTCTACACAGGACAAATGTTGACAAAGGACAGAGAGGATTATGGTCTTCAAGTAAATAATTTTATTTCATAACTTGGCATTTTTATGGACCTTATCACTGTAAGGTCTGAACAACTCACAAATACTAATTAACTGAGGCTGTTTAATTATTCTCCCTGCTTACACAAGGGAAACCCTAGACCCAGTCCAATCTAAGTTCTCCTTTAACAATAGATGAGTCAGAAGGAAGGAAGGACAGAGCACAGTATGTAATATATACACTGACCTAATACATTCTTCCAAGAACACTGTGCGAAACAGAGTGACCTCTAAGTTATCTGAACTCCTACACAATGTCTCATGGTGCCATACATGAAACATTTATAAGCCTCTCTGCGGTGGGTCTGAATGCTCTATACTGTGTGCATAACCAATAAGGCTTAAACTTGTAAAACAGAAACATTAATATATTCAAGACCTATTCCCTTAAACCCAAGCTTGTTTCTTGAAATACCTGTAATAAAGAATCATAGATTAAAAAAGAACAAAACAAATGAAACCTAAACCAACACACTTATAAATCCAACTATAAGATAAAGTTATTTCTTGCTAACAGCAAGACGGTACCAATCTGCCTGATGTTTCTTGCACATGTTTCACAGAGACTACAAAGTCAGCACTGGTGCAATCATTCCATTTAATTAAGCTGCTAAAAAAGAAATCTGTAAGTGCATATAATATGAAAATTATCAGGTGCACTACAACAATGCTGAAAGCCCTCAACCCTTTTGTTCAAGCCTTGGGGGGAAAAAATAATAAAAAAAAAACCAAAACAAAACAAAAAGATAAGTCTATCAAAAAACCCCAGAAATTTCCTATCTATAGAGTGATTTTTATTATGCAGGAAAAAAATATACGGTATTTACTCAGCCAATCAACAAGCGTCTGCAGTGAAAGAGATCTCAGAACTATTAAAGGAACATATCACATCTCATCTGGTGTTGGTTCTGGTTTGGTTTTGTTTTGCAGCACTTGAAAACCTAAGCCTCTTACCCCTTTTCAACAGGGATGGAATGATCCTACTAACAAATAGTTTTAGTGCAGTGCCAACCTGCAGCTAACATTTTAAAAAGGAGTAGGAATTAGTGATGAAATACCAGATGAGCTCTTTTTCAAGCACAATGTATGGGCTGGTCTCACCTGTCTCTTTGAACACAGATGCTTCCTTTTCTCAGTTTTGTTGCCCTGAATACTTTCTCATTCAGGTATTCAAGGCAGTTAACAGTCTAACTCATCTGCCCTAGGCCTTGCCTTTATCTTCCTTTTATCATGGTATGTCTGCCTACTTCTAGGGAAGAACCTGTGGTATCAGTAACATTGTTCCTGTCAAGCTGTAGACCATAACTAATGTAGAACATCCAATCATATGAAATAATGTCAGGGGAATATAGCTATGACAAGCTTAGAATTCAGTACTTACTAGGCCAAAAAAAGAAACGTAAGGATACTGATTGGATTTCTCTAGATAGATTTTGTGTTCCAGTGCAACACCAAAGTTAAATACAAGCAGAGTTTCTAGATGCCTGATACTGCTCAACTGAGCACAGAAGCAGGAACTGAGGGATTGATGCATATCCTTGCAATACAGGAAGCTCTGAAATCATTTTTGTAAATGACACAAAAGTTAAGAATTTAACGACAACTTTACTAAAGCTCTGAAAAATTGAGGACCTCTTCTTCCTTCCCCCTCACCCCCAGAAAACAATGTCCATACATAAAAGATGCTACTTCTGCGTGAAACAAAAATAACCAGCATGCTGGATGCTACTGTGCAGTCTTCTCACGTACAAATCCCTGCTTGGAACAACATAAACTGGCACCCATTTCTCAATAAAATCAGTAGCAGTATTTTTACCAAGTTGCATACTCTGGCTCTGTGCAGTCCTGAAGGTACACTCTCAAAGCAGGTAAAGTTACTGGAGTGCTGCAGGGCAGGACATGCAGCCCAAACACAAAGCTTCCCCATACAGACACATAACCATGGCAAAGAGTAAACCGATCATTTTGTTGCATTATTCTGGCTATTTTGAGCAGAAAGCTGGACAGAACACTGTCTCTACACCACAGTAGTGCAGAAAGGTGGCTGTTGTCCCCATCAGTCCACCAGAGACTGTTTCCTGCAATGGATATCCAAAAGGAGGGAAGGACAACAAACTACTAAGTTTGGCAAAAGACCCTTTCTGTTCCTTGGAAATGACAATACTGCAGTTGTCTGTGATATTACTCCCCACCCCCTCCCTTTTTTTCCAATTCAGAAAGCATTCCATTCCAAATTACAAAACCCTTCTCTCCAAATGAACCATTGCCCTAACAAACGATGCCTTTACCTTTCATTAAAACTTAACAGATGCAAACCAAGTTAGCTTAAGCTAACTTAAATAAAGCCATTGGCTTAATTTGGTTACAGAGCATTGTCATCTAGAATTTTTTACTAGAAATTAGTTTTCTAAACAATTTTAAAACAATGGGGCTACCTCAGTTCTTAGATTGAATACCAATGGTAAAATAAGGTGAAAACTCTGGCAATGCGCTATTCCACAACTTATAATATTATTTCCATCTAATGAAAGATAGAATACTTTATATTAACTACCTTTTCATGTGTCTAAAGTGAAATTGTCTGTGAGGTTTCGTTTAAAATGATGATGACAAACTCTGCCTCACTCTGTCCAATTGGCTGCATTACATGCAATTTAGTATTCTGATCCAACATGAAACAATTAGATCTTGCTGACGGATAGCATCAGTAACTTCAATATACTTTCTGACATTGAATATCCTTGTTTACAGTATCTGACAAGCAAAGGTAACTAAAAGAAGGCTGACAAGCTTCGCGTCTTTATGACAGCACACAAGGACAGACTGTGTTATACTTCATGTGCATGTTCACAGCTGGCACACTGTCAAGGGGCACTGTAATATGAATTAAGGTCAGCATATGAATCACAATGCCAGTGTGTGCACAGCTGGACTCTTAAAACCAGATGCAAAGACTCATCTCTTTCTACTACTATATTCACAGATAAGGGAATCTACTAGTTCATACTTTAAAAAATGTCCCTCAAAATAGCAAAAATAACATCAAAGGGTCTTTCTTTTCCTGATGCTGGCCTCTGTGAATACTTTTTGTTTGTTTGTTTGTTTAAACAAAGAGTAAATAGGTACCATTCTCATATTATTCAATTTCAGATATGTATACAGAAAGATCCTTCTCCATGTACATCTTCTTCGTATAATATGGAAGAACCTGGGCTGCCAGGAGTTCTTTCAGGTTTTACAGGCAATTGATTGTTTCCTTGCTTACATCTTAGCTGCTGACCTGACAGGAATATCTGGCAGAAGAAGCACAGAGGCCATGGGAAGTGGACCTCTGTGGTCTAGTGCGCTAATCAAGGCCCTTGTACTCTGTGTGGAAGACCCTGGATATTTGCGTTCACTGGGACTGAGATCAGCTTTCCTAGAACAGTTAAATGAAGGAGGAGGATAATCTTTAATATCTTGGAGTCAGTTTTTATTGTTCACCATCAAATAAAAGGAACCCTCCAGGGTAGGTGAATCTCTAACTCTACAGATCTCATGCAATAAAGCAGATTTACATGAGTTTCTTTCCACCTGCTGACGTTTTGCTGCAGACTATTGGCACAGTAGCTCAGGTGTGAAGAGACCATCAGGAAGGAGCCCTTTGCTCTGGCTGCCTGCTTCACCGGGAGCAGTGCAGCAGCACCAGCCGACCCTGCACCCATCCGTGCTGGGGCAGGGACAGGCAGGGTCAGGGTGGTGGCTCACCCCTGCTGTTCCATCAGGAAAAACGGAGCTACAGAATTGAAGACTATCAGGCAGTTTAGATTAAATTAACCCTTATTTCTGAAGGGCAGCCTTTCTGATCAATGAGCAGTGTTAATATGCCAGCTATATCCCAGACTTATTCAAAGCCTTCTCCTGTACAGGCTAAATACATTGAGTGTTTGGTAGTATTTCTTATTTAAAAACATGTTGTTTGTGTTAATATCACTTTCTTTGGACTAGAATTAGTTTACACTCCATTGAAAAGCTTAGCCTATTGACCCAAAAGCATAGCAAATGGAGAAAATTAATGACATGTTGAAATAAATAAATGATGTTTTTTCCCCTCTATTAAACACGTTGAATTTAGAAAAAAAAATCCAGATGTATGACACAGTAATAGATAAAATAATTGAATGAAAACATGATAAGCGGAAATGGCCTTAAACGTTACAAACATGGAAGATAGCACAGTAATGATTATACAGAAACATCTATTTTCATATTTTCTATTTTTGCATAATCATACCATATAATAATGCTCCAGAAAGATACTGTGCACTGCAAATTTTAATTTATGCAGCATGCAACTCAGCTGTAGTTCGAGACAGCCTCACTTCTTAGAGGATTAGAGCACAGTATTATTTTAACATTGCTCCAGAAAGCCATTTAGTGAACAGTATACAGATAAGTTCAAAGCTGGTTGAATTTCAGGCCAAGAAAGCTTTCTAGCTATCTTTTAAAACGTCTTTGTAGACATTTACCAAATTCTGCATGTTTGCTTGCTGAAACTGATAAACCTTATTTACATTTGAGGAATTTTAACCCAGCCTGTGCAGTGACTCACACGAGCAGTGTTTAGATCAGTTGCACAGCTCACCAACCTGCACAGAACTACTTACTTCACAAGCTCTTATTCCTCCTGCCAGAACTAGTCTATGTATCTATTTTCTAGGAGCCATGTTTGTGCTAGAGAAACACAAGCCAGAATCTTGTCAGCTGAACTCGCTACTTGCTTCCTAAGTGCCGCTACTGCTGCAGCCACTGAGCAGAATATTTTGATTCCAAGGATAAGATTTATAGCATCTCAAGTTAGTAAATAATGAAAATGTCACAGGATATACAAATCACACTTGCAGGGTTTAAGCTCTATAACAGTTTTACTTGTTGGGTTTTTTTTTCCTCCAAAGGTTTCAGCAGGAAAAAACTCTATTTGAAAGACATAAAGACATCTCCAGCTTTTGCTGCAGTATGTGAGAAACATAAATTACAGTAAAAAATCACAGCCTAAAATAGAAATCCTTAATCAGCACTTACTGTGAGGCAATGTAAATACTGACGTATTTACAGATGAAAGGAGGTCACACAACTCAGCCAAAATACTCCATTTTCAGAAAATCAGTTTGTAGCATTAAAAAAAACCCTGTAAATTTACAGTCAGATTATAGGCAGCTAGGGTACACTGCCTTCTCCAGTAAAATATGTGCTTCCATATAAATCAAGTTTATAGTTTGCACTGTGCTGTAAATGTGTTAAGTCTGTTCCTTTTAAAAGTGTATTAACAATTTTCAAAAGAAGATAGAAGATGCCATTTATAAAGCACATGCCTCCAAATTCCTCGTGAGAGCAAATGATACAATGAAAAGGGCCAGCAGAAGGGAATACTTTCATTACTCTCTCTGACACAAGGGACCAGGACAGAATTTTGAGATCAGTCCATAGGATAAAGAACGTACTTCATAAGAGAATTAGAAGAGGAAAACAGCTTACAGGTAAACAATGGTTCTTCTTTGCTCAGTGTAGTTCCTATGAGTTCATAACCCTAAATTCTACAGTGAATTTGAAGATTAGACATCTCAGGATCTCAGACCATGCAATTTATACTGAATAAGATCAGAAACCTCTCCTTGTTTAGTTCAAAGCTAAACCATGGTTTACCTAAAAGAATCATGAATTTCTGATAACTTTTCAGTGCTATTAAGTCAATCAAGTGGTTCCTATAAAACTGGAAAATAGTTTCACAGCATACGTCTGCTGTGCACTAATCTTCCACTTAAAAGCCAGTAAAATGTTACTACTTGCAGCCACTTATGATAGTTTGAAAGAGAAAGTCGAGATGTTCCCTCATATATGAAAGAGGTGAGCAACGTGAAACAAACTTCCCTAGGAAAAAAACTATGTATCTGGAAACCTAACTTTACCTATTCAATTGCCAAAAATGTTTTGTTTGTTTACATCAAAGACACATATGTCATGACTAAAACCCAAAGCTTTTCTGTCTCAATTTATGTTTAATAATTTCCAGTTTATTCAGAGGGGTCTTTTGGTACGCCTAAGTTTAAAGGGTTCTTAAAATTCTGCTCATTGCAGGTGCGTTAGACTAGATGACGTTTGAAGGTCCCTTCCAAACCAAACTATGCTATGATTCTATGAAACTTTAAAACAGAAACATGTGAAACTCTGAAATTATTCCTCTTGTACACCCTCATCCGCTGTTTACAGTAAAAATACTTCTAAATACAAAACCAACTTGAAAAGTCCGCATCCTTAATATGCTGGAAAATATGGAGTCAAATTCACAAGACAATAAGCATTATTTATTTTTTTTTTATGGATATAAAAGCCAGAGCAATTCCAAACTCCATTTCTCAAACAGCAGGTATCAAAAAAAGGAAGAAAAAAAAAAGTTGAGCAATTGTCACAGAACAAATCATTCCACTAATTCTTCTACTGATACTTTTCCTAAACCAACTCAGTGAAAATCATCACACATTTTGAGTGGCCTTACCGCTACCAACAGAAAGACAAAACACAGAGTATGAAATTAGAGTTAATTCAAAGTTAATTCAAATACTGGTTGCCATTACTAAATTAACCACTATGAATTCAGTTCTGTTAAAAAATAATAAATAAATAACATGTTTTTTCTAATTTAATTATGAAAGTCTCGAATATTATTTTATGTGATATAAGTCCTAAAAAAAATAAATAAAATTATCTATCTATACAAGCTTATATTACTTTTGACCAAGCTTTCAGAGACATAAGACATTTTTAATCTGAAAATCTAACCTCCAAATATCAGCTTAAACCTGTATCAGATCTTAAATCTTGCTTTTTGGCCCAGTGCTTTTTTTATGTGCAAAATAAAATGTTACTGCAAATGTGGTTACTGAATTCTTCTTATTGTACATCTAAATTAGAAGCTGAAAAGAATTCGGAGACACAAATTTCAGAGGCATTGTTAACACAGAGAAAGCTCAAAATACAGCATAGGAAGAAACTGAATGCCTTCCTGATGATGGGTTTAACAGAAGTGGGATGAGAACAATGGAGTGGAAAGCCAAGTAGGCAGGAACTAAAAATAATTTATATGAAAAATTTGGTAATTTACTAGTTGGAATTGACAGGAGGAAAAAGGACTAAAATGACGATCTGACAACAGATTAACTATCACTGTTATGAGGCTGTGAAAGGACCACTGCTATCCTAACAAATCAGGAGAGCCACTGCGAAAAAGAGGGAGGCAAGTATAAACACTAGTGCTCAATGCCACTGCAAGACAATTAAAATGAAGATTATACCTTTTCAAGCCACTGTTTGTGAGGGAAGAAGTAATGCCAAGTGTACTGCAAGTGTATGTTCTGCAGTCATGCTGGAAAAATTTTTTTTTTCTTTAGTGTGCAAAATAAAGGCTAAGAAGGAAAATGGGTATATTCATAATTTCAGCAGGGATAAACACTGAAAGGAGGGAAAGTGCAAAATAAGAAATGGATACATGCTACAAAAACCATAAAGCTGAAAAAAAAAATCATTTTTCCAATAACAAAACCAATGAAATTTTGAAACAGCCCATGACAGGAGTAAGGGGAAAACAAACTTCCCATAAACTCAGTTTACAGACAGAATATAATGTAGCTGAATATAATATATATAATGTAGCTGTGATGGTCTATGACTGAAGTTCAGGTCCTTAACTTGAAAAATCTAATTAGACGAATAAAAGTTGGGAAGGGCAAAAAGACAGATCAAAAGGGCTTGAGCAACAGAACAGTTGCAGAGCTGATTGAGACAGATGGGACCTACACTGTTTATTAACTTTTCAGTTACAAGGAAGCATTTAATACATATAGCTAAGGCTGAAGCAGCTTTTTGCCAGCAAGTGCTTCAGTCTGCAAGCTCAGAATTTACCATTACTAACTGATAGGCAGCAACTGTCTTTGACTAGTTGACAGGGGTATAATTATTCTCCATCTTCCACCTTTTGTTATAAATCTTCGAAAAACTAAGCTCCTTAAAACTAATGACATATAATAATAACCATTTAGTCAGAATATTCAAGTCCCTTGCATATTGCATTCATGAAATATCTTCACCTTCATATTCACAGCATATGTACACTCAATACCACAGAACACAACCATGCACTTTAAGTGTGTTTACTTTCATTATGCTGAGCATTAAGGATATATAACTAAGAGCGTTTTTGCCTTTACAAAAAAATGAAAAACATGGGTTCCAAAATATAAGTAAACCTTTCACCATTTATTTCAACTAAGGATTCAATAAGTATACCATTCATGTGGTAACAACATTTCCTGTTTTCACCTAAAATCCAAACTGCAGTCATACACAACTGAAAATCAAAACCAGTGCTCTTACAAATAAAGGACATACACTTGTTGCAAGCAGTCACTCTTGCAGCTGGAACAAAATTTGGTCAGACTACCCCCCGACGAATGCGCATTCAAGCCTGTCCAGCCTCAGAACTATATGCAAACTTCACAAAGCTTCGGGACAGCTGGGACTGTGGTACAACTGAAATACAAACTATAAAGTCTTCCCAGCAGAGGGGTGAGGTAAAGACAACTACTGTTGCACTAGCAAAGATTCACTGCACATATGTGTACACAGAGACCTTCTGAGATATTTGCAGACTTTAAAGAGCACACACTGTTCTAGCTGAATGGGTTAGAAAAGAGTTCTGGTTACTGAATTACCAGCAGCACAGCATAGCACTATCAAATGTCATTTCAGAAGGGAAATCATAATTGCAAACTATGGAAATTATACCACAGAAGGACAATGTGGGTTTCATTGACAGACCAGCCTGTCTTCTACATGCAGGAATACAAAGGGCACATTGTATTACTGCAGTTTAAATGAGTCAGTATGTTTATATATGATTCAAGCATGACAACATCTAAAATATGAGCTAATCTATCACATTCACAAATACAGTAAAGTATTACTTTACTTGAGGGGATGCAAGTCATATTCTTGTAACATCATAAGCTATAGACAGAGAATAAAAGCAATTTGACCATGCTCCTAATTTGGACAATTTGCTTTAAGATCCCTGTGTATAACTACATCTTTTCACTACTTCCAAGCTTCTCCTTCTGTGTGATACTACAAGGATTCCTAAACTCTATGTCATGGCAACACAGTCCATTGCTGTAGATTAGCTATGATGTCCCATATTCAGTGTTATTCAATGGCTGGAGCATCAGGTGGAAGAAAGAAAACTGGAAAGGAGATGAAAGTACTAGTCCCAAGACACTTCACAAGCCACATTCATGGAAGACAACTTCTTGCCTTTCTAAAACTTTTGGGTAGTACTAAAATGAAAGAAATTTCTTATTGTACACAGCTAGAGAAGGAGGACCTAACTGATATGTATCAGTGATGATATAAAGGAAGTCCAATAAAGTTCAAAACAGTGCAACCCCTTCTCTTTTGGATTCCTTTTCTGTCTTTCTAAAGAAGTGGCATGTTCAGAAGCAAAGCTCCTCCTTCCCCAAGGTACCGACATCAAGCAGTGCCACATAAATCATCCTAAGGCCAGGATTCAAGCTCTCTTCAGCTGCCACTCCAGATAGTGCGTCCAGAACTCATTACCACATCCATGAAGTAAACCAAATGGTCTTAAAATACAAGTATGTCTTGTATCCCAGTCAGGGATACCATTCCTCAGTGCCCTTCAGCAGGCCCTCCTTTGTGGCAGGGAGAGGAACCCCAGAGAATGCTACTTTCAAATTCACTGCTCACCACGTTCTACAACTGCAGCTCAACAATTACAAATAAAGTACTACCTTTATGATTTAATTGGGTTAAGTATGTTAGGATTTAAAGAGCTCTGTATGTGTGCGTGCCTTCTGCTCCAGCCTTTCCACGTGGCAAAATGACTGGACATAATAGATGAGTGCAGCATGAAAATCCAGGGGAAGCTGTAGAATCTCCATCAAAGAGGTCTTAAAGCAGAGCAATGGTTTAGGTGGGCTTTCAAGTTATTTTTTTACGATTCTATAGAGAGCTTACATGTTAAAAAAAAAAAAAGATTCTAATAAATTTATAATGGAAAAGAATACTTTTAAATAGAACTGCAGCTAAAAAAATGGTAAAATACCCTAGTGCTGTGTAGTAGTAAGTAGTTTCTGTTATTACATTTAACATATTCAAAAATGTGGTTTACTTTTAAATCTCACATATCACCATGGAAGCTATAATACTCAACTGGATCATGCACCACCAAAGACTTCACCTTAAGAAGTTAAACAGCTCAGATATTCCGTGAATAAAAAAGTCACTGGCCATCATCAGTGCAGCTAGATCCAACAAAACAGTCTTTAGAAATCATTAGCTGATGACTGAGGGAAAACATTATTTCCTACATAATTCTTAAACAATAGAAAATACATAAATTGTACTGAAAGAAAAAACTGGCTGTTTTGCTGACTTGCAATATGCAGTAAATGAACAAGTTAAACAACTGACCCTGCAAATTGCTCCATAAAAGTAATTTGCTCAGTTTGCTGCACATATAGTTAGAAAGCTAACAGAGCAGACCATGGCACTCAGAACTAGAGTTTACAATACTCGTAGTGCACAGTACTATAACCAGCCTTTTGAAACAGTAAAAATGGATTTTACTATTAACTGTATCTTTTGGTCTGTTTACCAAAGCTCTGTTTTACAGAGGTAAGTATGTCCTAGAAAGACAGTATTAGTGAACTAAATACAATTAAAAAGAAATTTATAGAATCATAGAATGGTTATGAGAAAAGACAGAATATACCGTCCTGCATATTTAAAAATCACCAATAGTAAATGCATAGTTTCTGAACAATGACAGAACTGCAACAGATTCTTATCCTGAAAAATACCTACATATAATTTTTTTTAGGAAGGAAACCCAAACAGCTATTATCTTATGAACAACATAATTAGAAAGCTGATTGGAAAAGGCTCTGTTTGCATAACTTACCGATGCCTTCATATTTTATTATGTTTTGCACAAATGCAAAGTATTTGAGGTCAACCCTACAAATACACAAAATGTTATTTGCAAAACTTGAGATACATGTCATGCAAGTTAAGAGTTTCCTCAATCTAATACATCAGATTTAGAAAATTTTTGCAACCTACATGTTACTATGGCAACTTTTTGTTTTTTCAAAATGTAAATTAACAGTGAGGCTTCATTACAAACTCTTTATTTCCTTTGTGTCTGTCCATACTCTTCTCATATATGGATTCATAATAGCTCTTTCTACTCTACACGGCTGCAGTTTACATTAAAAGATGCAGCTACACTGAGGAGTCAGGATTAAATCTCAGTTAGTAAGCACATCTCTGCTTAACCTTGACCATTTTTAAGCCATAACATAAATGAGTGCAGGAGAAAGCAATCAAACAAATGAGTAGTTCTATGGCAAAGGTTTCTCTGCTTGGCTTTTATAATGATAAACTATTAGAAAAGGAAAATATGCTGCAAATTGCAGTCCTTTTCTTGCTGTTTTTACTGCTAATTCCACTGAAATTTTTCTATGTTCTTTGCTCTTTTCCTAAGGGAAAAAAAAAAAAAAACAGCACATAAATCATGAGAAGAAAATATGATTGCTCTGTTTTCTTCCGAAGAAAATTGTGTTTTGACAAGCTACTCTAGTACTGGACAGCTTTACTGAATTCAAGAACCTGCCTGCCGAAAGATGCACAGGTGTCTGCCGTTACCATTACAGTGAACAGGAAGCCTACAGATAGATCTGACATCTTCAACATCATGTCAGAAAGTCAGCATTAGAATGAATCTGAGAGACAAGCTACTCCTTTTAATTTGACTTCCATCATTTGTCTGCTGAAAAAGGGAGGTTTGCAAATCTCATCTTGTGAATCATTTTCAAACTACTCATTAAACTGCCTGTAACAAATAGAGATTTTACATTCATTTTTCACCATAATACAAATTACTAAACATACATGATTTCTGTGAACTGGGTTTAATATTAAAAAATATTATAAATCTAATGCACTTTAGCTCTCACCATGATAGAGCTTATAAAACTGAAGAAGAAAAAAGAATAATAAATGTGCAATAAATAAATAAAACTACAATAGATAAATAAAACTACAATAAAAAGTGAAAATATACAACCTTAACTACATCTGGACTTGGTCTCCCCAGCGTGGGCATCTAAGCACCCTGGTCTAGTGGAAGGTGGAAGTTTTCCTTGCCCACGTTCCCATACATGCATGCTAAATGAAGCTGCATTCACCTGGGAGAGCATGCAAGGCAGAAGGCAGATAGAGCATACTGGAAGTAGACAAGCACCGCTGAAGGAATGAGGCAATTCTAGCTGGAGAGATGCATTAAGCCTGCAGGAGACACTGAGGTGAAACGATAGTTCCTAACTTCTGTTATTTTAACTACTTGCTCATGTATAATTTACTAATCTTTTTCTCATACTTTTCCTGTAAACTTCAAGTGTCTCTAGACTTGTTAAGTGACTGCAAGAATACAGTTTTGGCTCTAGGTAAGGCCTCAGTGCATAATTAAACAGAAGCACAGATCACTAACTCTAATAACTGGAGTATGCAGTTACACAACAGCCATAGTTTTTAGCATCTGTGGAACAAGGGAAATAACTGCATGTTACCAGTAGCAAGACAATGTTACCAGGAGCTGGAATGTCTGCATATGGGATGAGGAACTGTGGAACAAAGCAGAACTTGTCCAGTGAAGTACACCCTTTGAAAAGAGCTTCAACAGGAGTTACCTTTTGAAGTCATTTACATCACACATCTCACAGATAGAAAAGGACACTTTCCCAAATGAATAAACCAAGGCAAAAGCGTACCAAAACAGAACCTCATGCTGTCCAACACAGCTGAAACTGGGGCCTCAGTGAAAACAGCAAAAAGTTCACCATCAACTCAAATGGAGACAAGATTTCATTCCTAACATCAAACAGTGTACTTATTTTCTCTAATCACATTTCTTCCTTCAACTTTTATACCTTACAGATTACTTTCTGAAGACTGTCACCAAAGACACTTTACTTGTAAGTTAAAAGCTGTGTCTGGCAAAATGCTTTTGGGCTCTGGAAATTGAAATAAAAAGGAAAAACACACATAATGCATTTTTTATAAATAACTATCACTACAAGTGATGTATATATATCACAACAAAGGGATATTTGTCTACTCATGAACTAACCTGTAGTAACAACAAACCTATTGAGTCTTGGCATGAATCTAGTAAGTTGAGATGGCCAAGAAAACACTCAACCCGTATGTTTTATCATACAATCTCTAACAGCAGGCCACAGGAGTTCTTGGGTCTTCAGCCCACTTGAAAATCATGCCACTTATAACTCACATAAAAGGCAAAATACATTTTTTATGTTGTTATATTCTTTAGGGAAGACATGAAACTTACTAAAATACAAAAAGTTCTACTGAATTGTTAATCAAAATAGTGGAAAGGTGAAAAGATTCCATAAAATGGGTTAGTTACTTTACCCTACAAAAAAAAGAAAAAAAAAAAACCCACAAAAAACACCACACATAGGAAGGGAATTTTTATTTTTAAAGGCTTGACTCTTAAGACTCATCAGCATCCACTGTAATTCTGTAAAATGAGTTAAGGCAGCATCTGGTACAATCTATATATTTTTATAGCCAAGCATACAAAAATGTTTAGAACAGTTACGAGATCTTCTCACAAGAAATGAAGCTAAAGATTCTTTAGTTCATCTACCAGCATGCATTAGGAAAACAAAGGCAAAAACCAGAACAAAAGAGGAACCCATAAGCACACACATTTTTTTTTAAATGACTAAATAATACTGTGCAGGCATTAACAGATAGTGGGAACTGCCAATGCACAGGAAAAAGAAGAATCTTACAATCATTTTAGTTTAATCTCAATTAGTTCATAGCCATAAGCAAGGTGGTACTCAAGCAGTGACCGTTTCAAACAACTGTTTGATTCTCTTGAGGCTAAATCTATTCCCAGATCCGTGATGCACATCTCCAAAACATGTACAGCTCTGAATAATGGAGCAGTGGTTTGGTCTTTCCTTCCTTAAAGCCATAAATTTGTACTGAAAGAATCATGCTGAGAACCATGTAATCTAATACAATAAAAACTGCAGCAAGGTACAAAAGTTACCATATAACATCACTGTCATGATTAATTAGCAGTTACCACAGAACCACATAAAATGGGACTGCTTTTTGACAAACCACTGTAAGGGGGTAAGGAAATTGTGACTTGCAATACAGTAACTTGTAGAAACTTTATTTCCATTATGTTAGTGCCACTCAAAAAACAATACCTACTACCCAAATATTCTACACCTTTAAGCAGAACAATGTCGTAGTGCGTAACTGTTCCAGGGGCATGAGCAAATTCCAGACAGGGCTTGCTCCAAGCACAGGTTGCAGACTATGAGTGTTTTGAATTTGAGTGGCAAAGTTTTGGTAGCAGAGACGCTATAGAGGTGGCTTCTGTGAGAAGCTGGTAGAAGTTTCCCCTAATGTCCAATAGAGCCAATGCCAGCCAGTTCCAAGACGGACCTGCCACTGGCCAAGGCCAAGCCCATCAGCAACACTGGTGGTGAAAGTGGGATAATGTATTCAAGAAAGTGAAAAAAAACCCTGTGAAGCACTAGCAGAAGTCAGAATACAGTAGCAAGAATACATGAGAGAAACACCCCTGCAAACACCCAGGTCAGTGGAGAAGGAGGGGACGAGGTGCGCCAGGTGCCGCAGTAGAGATTCCCCTGCGACCCATGGTGCAGCCCACAGTGAGGTAGCTGTGCCCCTCCAGCCCATGGACATCCATGGTGGAGTAGATTCCACCTGCAGCTCAGACAAGACCCCACGCTGGAGCAGGGGGGATGCCCAAAGGAGGCTGTGCCCTGGAGGGGAGGCTCCTGGCAGGAGCTGTGGCCCCATGGAGAGAGGAGCCCGCACTGGAGCAGGTTTGCTGCAGGGACCACGCTGGAGAAGTTCATTAAGAACTGCAGCCCGTGTGAAGGACTCATGCTGGAGAAGTTCATGGAGGACTTTCCCCTGTGGGAGGGACCCCACACTGGAGCAGGGGAAAAATGTGTGAAGTCCTCCCCTGAAGAGGAAGGAGCAGCAGAGACAATGTGTGATTAACTGACCATTCCCCTGCACTGCTCATAGACAGGAAGAGGTAGAGAAAACACCAAGCTGAGCTCAGGAAAAAGGGAGGAGAAGGAGGATTGAAGTTGGTTTAAGATTTGGGTTTGTTTCACATGACCCTATTCTGGTTTTGATTGGCATTAAATTAAATTAATTTCCCCAAGTCAAGTCTGGTTTGCTCATGATGGTAATTGGTGAGTGATCTCTCCCTGTCCTTATCTTGACCTATGAGCCTTTCTGTCAGCACCATTTGCTAGTCCTCGTTTTGCTACTGGATTTGAAACCCTGCAGACATCATAAAAATTGGACAGTGCTGTATCAAGGTACACACCATGACAGCCACAATGAACCCAAAGCTCTTAATCAGCTGTAGCACAAAACAGGTACAGGTTGACAGAGAACCCCTCTGAAGCCATTTGCTGCTCACCCTGTTATGAGGCTGGTTCTGTGCTTCCCACACTACAGGTCAGAGCAGTCATGGGGCCACCTGGAAATAAGCCCTCCAGGTGCTGAGGAAATAAGAACAGACTGGCAAAACTCAAGAATCCTTAAGCCAAATCCTCATCCCACAAGACAGTGAATGATACTGATATTCTAATTTCACTGCTGTTTGTACACGAAGAAGACTGAATAGAGAAAGGCCCTGCTTCAGAACACCTTTAAGTCCTAAACAGCAACAGAAACAAAAGAGTGATCTTTAACTACATAAATCGTGAGATTTTTTAGGTTTGGGGTCTTTTGGTTGGTTGCTTGTTTTTTTCTTTTTAATTACACCTGCAACTCAAAAAGTGGCATGGTTTAGCTAATAAAATACTTAAAATACTGGCTGTTTTCATGAGGTTTTATTTGTCCTCTGCTTTCAGATCCTAGTGTGTCTTCTCAAGGCCCTATTCGTTTTAGCACTCAACAGAAAACTACTCAAAAGTCAGACATTTAAATATCCTTCACTTTTCTAAGTTTCAGGCAAGTGCACGATTTGGAGGATAACACTTGAAGGGACTCCAAGAAGTCACACAGTCTGCCTGCCTGCCTGCTTTAACTTAACGATACTGCTCCCAGTAGACAATATTTTAAACTGAAAGTAAAACTCTCCTGTACCACAACTCCCCAAGAAAATCTATTCCAGTGCTTAACTGTTCTTGCCATTGGCACGTCTTCCCTGATGCACAGCACAAATTTGCCTTGCTGCAATCTTTCCTAATGTCTAACCTAAATCTCCCTCAAATCAGTTTCCAGTGAATACTGCTTCTTGTAATCTTCCCACTTTACAGAAAGAACAGTTTGTTACTCCTACGGCAGAATTCTGCCCACTGAAAGCTCTTATCCTGCTAGTAATCTTTTCTCTAAACTCGTAAACTCCTGTCTCTTCAGTACTTCTTTCTAGGTCATACCATTGAATGCTGTCATTATTCCATTCGTTCTCCTGTGGATCCACTTAATTTGGCCTCCCTCTTCCCTCATGTGTGACCGCAATTAAACATCTAGTCTTTGGAATATCATTATAGCCTTGTGGCATGTTAGCAAGAAGCTGAGATCCAGAATATTTATTATAAATACAATTTTTCACCTGAAGAACTAACACAGTATTCTACTTTCCTCCATACGGTTAAAAATAATAAATCATCCACATGAAAACTCACATTAGTACAGCATCTGCTTTTAGAAAATATTTCAATAAGTATTGATCCATTAAATTATTTTTTTCTGGTCATTTATATGTTAATTTGCTGTTTGGATATATGCCAAACACGTTATTCATTGCTTTTCACAAGACTAACAACAATTAGTAGGAAGATCTATTGTTCTGATTAGCGTTTACTTGTGAACCGATGTAGTGCCAAAGGTAAAATATAATGAATAGGCAGATTCATTATACTGTGTTGGATTTCTAGAACAGGCATAAATAGCACATTTGGACAAATAATCAGATTGTGTTATTAAACAGAACCTTCTATCACTATGGGTTGTAAATGACAAGAGGTTATAATTTCTGAGCAAAATAAATCTTTGCTAAAATCCAGATACTGGATGGAATAGATGCCTGGCTTGGACTTGTATGAACATGCACTACAGTTGGCCAGTCATACTCGGCTAAGCCACCAATTCCAATAGGGACCTTTAAATACTACTGGAAAACAAATACTGCTGTTATCATTAGCACAAAAGCTTCTTTTGCCTCTTTACTTCATATGATTATAAGCAGTTATTCTTAAATATATATGAAAAGAGAATAATTTTACCTATTTTTTGACTAGTGAATTAAAGACATTTATGGCTTTTCTTACCAATACTGTATTGAAATTTTGACCTCTAAGTATATGCTTTTTTATGTCTCCTTTTAAATTCAGTTTAAAAATATCTCAACTGTGTCCTGTTTTTATTCCAGTTTTATATTTGATACAGTGCATGCCTGCTGAGAAACAAGAAAAATAAATACTAGTCAACAGATCTAAAAAGCATTCACTTTTGTATGATGTGACTTACATCAGTCTATAGCACTGCCTTTAGGAACAGGTAGTGCTGATAAATGCTGAGAAAGGTCAATAACTCCTCACTTGTGCTCTTGGGGCATGAAAACAGGCAGTCGTAAAAAGGCTACTGAAAATCTGTTACTAATTCCTTTTTCAAGTTGCTGAGTTGGGAAAAGGAGGGGGTTTATGCCATCTATGGTGCACTTCCCTATGAAGACATACACACATCTTTCCTTTTCATCACCCAAAACCAAAGCCTGTTTCAAGCTACCTTTTATGAAGCTAGCTTTTATGAAGTGGGAAACTGCCACACTCCCCCTCTTGGTACGTCCCGGCACAGCAGATGCCAGAGAAAGAACAGCTTTCTCACCTCCCTGAGAAGAAAACGAATGAAGACCTTTTGGCTACAAAGGTTCCTTTCACTGCTAGACTTCTCTAACCCTCTCTTAAAAAAACAAACAAACAAACAAACAAACAAACAAACAAAAAAACCACAAAAAAACCCAAACAAACAAACAAAAAGCCACTCTGAAAATACCAGAACTTTTCAAATACCAAGCTATTTTATTTTCTCTTGAAGCAGGATGTTCTTTTTTCTGCAGTATTGATGTGCCATACACTGTGAAATAGCCACTTAACTGGGTCTTCTTAATTTGATTTATTTGCCTTAAAGAACTATAAAAAAACCTGCAAACAAACCTCCCATACTTGTTACCTTTCACATTTTTTTTCCTTGTGCAGTATTTATGCAAGCTTAGGGCTTTGTAGCTGCCAAATCTGTTTCCTGGATGTAAAGAGAAACCTTCCACTTTCACATTCAGTGCCTCTCTCTAGCCTGGTGTGCTGCTCTGATAATTTCATTCACATCTGCCTCACCACAGCTCCCAACAAATCAGAAGGAAAGAATTATACTACGGGATGATAAGAGTAACAAATTCTACAAAAGCAGACAAATTTGCAGCTGGGACAAACTGTCCTCCACTCAGCTTTACTATATATAGGTAACATATGCAGCACATCTGGTATGCAAGACATTTTACAGTTTTGAGACACAGGTGAAGCACAAAAGAGCAAACTGAAAAAAAAAAACCAACAAAACAACTCCCACATGAATCCAAACTTTTTTCCCCACATTCTTAAATGCTATTCTCTTTCTCACCTCATGTTTAATTATTTCAAGGTGGGAGTTTTGATGTTTAAAAGATAAAAGAAAAAAATAAATAAAGGAACAAAAGGCTGGCAATATTGTTTGTTATAATAAGGCACATTCAAATGCTTTCCAGGAAAATTTGGAGCACCAAACTCTCCAAAAGTTTTAGAAAACAACAATTCCTTTCTTCAGTGTACTTTGGACAGCAATAAACATGAGTTTTGCCAACTTTATAAAGCTATCAGGTTATAAGAAGAGAATAGTCTTGGATATACTGTCAGGAGACATTTCCAAGCACTAGCAGAAGAGAAGTAGAGTTGTTTGGGCTTACACAGCTAAACAGAATAACATTCCTTATTCAGTGCCAAATGTACACCCTAAAACCACAAAAATACACATAAAGCTTTTTTCATACTTTTAGAGGAGGTTAAAATATTTCAATATGTAAAAAGTGACAGAATAAAGACGAAACTTAACCAAGTTATTATGTGTAATAAATGCATTATTTTAAAGAAGGTGCTGCAGCATGTTTTGCTATTGTGACATTAATTTCTCTGAATGTGTTTGATAGAGAAGTACTCATAACTATGTAACCAACAACTGCTTACTTTTGCTTAAGGCCAAAAAAAGTGGTAATTATGAAAAATGTGCTAAACCTTTTAGGGTTTTTTGTTTACACATAAGGTATCTTATGTGTAACACACCTTATTCATGAATGTAGGTATATACTAAATCTGCACAAATGATCCTAAAATTCTGGTTTATAGCCATAATCACCTGGTTATAACACAAGTATTGGAAGTCTCTTTCCTCCACTTAACTGCAGCAGCAAATCAACAGAAAATCACCCTATTTTACACAGCTTACTACTGAGTATCTACCCAACAGGTTAAGAATGTGGTTTTGAGAACTTAATACTCAATCCTCTATACTTCAAGTAATATTCCTGAGACTGAATACGTTTCTGTGTAGCCCCTCTCCAGACAAGGCTCACACCACCCCAATCTCATAAACCATTCAAAATACTAAACTGCCCTTGGCAGATAAGACATTCCAGTCTCTTAATGAGCTGTCACAGGATAGGCAAAAAGCTTTAAAGTATATCTAGGGCTGTAACACACCCTGGCTACAATACACACACCCCCTTCTGAAGTTACTCCCTGACTGCACTACTCTCAATGGGATTCAATGAGACGTTTAGAAACTGTATGCTTTCCTTTCCCCATTCCTACTATGTCTGAATGGTTAAAATGTTCTACTAGGTGAAAAGGGTACTTGTCTGGGCGCAAAGGAGTTCCCACAGCTAACGTGTGCAGCATCAACTCTGTGTTCTTCAGTTCTGTTAGAATAAGTGTGTTAAACAATATATCTAAATCATTTAAAATCAGGCTTGAATCCTTAACTTAAATCCCTATTTTTAATTCTTAATGGTGTATGCAAAAAGTTTTAGCTATCTTGGTTTTTAACACCCTTCATACTGGCTGCAGCTGACTAGAGTATGTTAAACTGCTTTGCAGGAAGATCAGACAGGCATGGGACTGCAATTATATATCACAATACCCTTTTCTGGGTTCACAGCTCTATTCATCTTTTAGAAACACTGAAGGACAGATTGGACATACGGGAACGGATTAGCCACAGGACGACCTGTATTTTCACACAAACGCCTAAGTGTGGAAAAATGGCACCCTGTATCACCCATTCTTCACTTCCTGAAAAAAAACCATATTCATGAAAATAGACATTTAAACAGCTCTTTCCCACTCATCTCAGAACAAGCAGTCATTGTTTCCTAACACCATTTAAATGGCAGTAATGTAATGCTACCACTGAACTGCCCTGATTCAAAAACATGTACACAAATACACATAACTACTTAGGGAATCTAAGTTCAGCATAGGAACTAAAATGAAAAATTAACAGCGTGAAAACTCTCAGCTGACTGTTGCAACATACAACTTCATGTTTATGAATGTGACTGAAGGAGGATTTGGTTCCAGTAAGTAAATTTCAGCTGAATTGTAATGGAAGTTCTACACACTATAGACATGCAATACAACTGAAATTATAAAACTATCTTGTGTTAGTAGGTGATAACAGTTTAACGTAACAGCTAACATAACTGAGTGAAGGGAAAATGAATACAGAAAAAGACATGTGGCAATTATATTATTTTGAGTTGCTGTAAGAAGTGCAGATTTTGTCAGTTTTCTATTACGACCAGCCTCTGGAAAAATTTGCAGTAAATATTGCAAATCATGCAAAAGTAGCAAGAGCATGCATTAATAAATTAAGTCAGATCTTTAATTAATTTTACATGTCACTCTTCTTAAATCAATTGTCTTGCATACAAAAGAGATCCTCGGTATATGAACTTCTACTGTCAAATTCTCTCAGGAGATCATGTTACCAGCTAATCTGATCAAGCCAGGCAAACTGGTGGTTTACTTGTTTGTTCTCTGGGACTACAGGAAATTATCCTTCTACACAAGAAATAATGAAATGAAAACATCCAGGCATTTAACTTAAGAATTCGACCACACTGCTGAGTTACAATGAGCCCATGTAGTTCATTAGGCTTCAATGGGAAATTAATCTTTTTGCCAGGAAATCAACAGCCTAGCAACATCATGTGCAATGAGACATTCCATTCCTAACTTTTTATAACGTGTTAGTGTGAAGGGTGAACTCTGATATCAGAAAAGAATTTCAAAGCTTATGAAAGTAAGGTAATAGCCATCTCAGATGTATTCTTTGTACATATTTACCTAACCAACCAATGTGGTAGGCACATGGTTAAATGATTTCCTAGTCCTTTCCTCACACTTCTTGCCCTTGTTTTATTACTGCAAATAATAAAAAAGCAGATTTTAAAATGAAAAAGGAATGTTAATCTTGCTTTTGCAAACTGTTTAGAATATATAGCTTAAATCCACTGCTATCTATTTTTCCTTATCTCAAATACCTGCATTTGAATATACTATGGTTAAACCAGTAATTTTTATTGCCCTTTTTAAAAGTTCTTAATAAAGACTGTTATACCACACAGACTTTCAATCAATTCCACTACACTATTCAGTGTCATTATTGAAACTACAGTGAGGAATACATACACTGCTGAAGTAATTATACGAAAGGGGTCAAACTGCTATTGTGAAGATTAGCACCCCCCAAGAAAAGGCTGACAACTCAGCCCAACACACACAATCTGTATTTACAGTAAGTATATAGTTCTCAGTGTTAAAGAAAGCAGAAATAATTTCCTCACAAATATAAACAAACTGCTGCAATTAAGTTACCCGACAAGCTCAAGAGCTTCAGTTTCCTCTCTGCAGTCCACACTGAGTGGCTGTGATTGCTGGAGGAGAAGCACTGGAAATGTGTTAAAAGTCCTTGGTGCATGGCCATGGTTACTGTTTTTATATATTAATTTGCTAGCTTTCTATGCCTACATTGCAAGAGCAAATATTCTAACTGAAACAAAATGCTTCTTTCTTTAGGGATTATTTACAGTAACACCGGTCCCAAAAGCAAGCAGTGAAAGACTGAAGAAAAAAAAAATAAAACGACAACCAAAACCACCAAACAATCATGCAGAATAATGGTAAATACTGACAAAAAATATCCTGAAATGAATGGTAATATTTCATTCTGCAAAACCTCCTCAAAACGGACCATCTCATTAGACAGAGATATACACATACACTTGTCTAAGCATTTTAAAAGAATGTTAAATAAGTGACTCTGTGGGAGGCATTGCACACAACCCTGGTAAAGCATGGACAAGTTTCTTCAAGGAGAAATCTCTGGCACTGGAGATATCTGGAGAAGGTTTCTTTATTACCCAAATTGGGCAAATCAGTGCTTATTCATTTCAGAAAAGACCTGTGAAAATGTCCGGTCTCGTGCTATTTTCGGACTGGCACTAAGCTAAACCCAGTACTGGCCCCTCAGTGTTTGTGAGGCAGTCACTTTACTCAATCTTGAGTGAAACTTTGTCCCAGTCACATAAAAGTTTTTTGCCAGGCTCTGCACAACCAGCACTCCAAGCTGAGTGGGGTTCCTTCCTCCAGCAGCTCAAACCTCAACGGCATTACAGTGCTAAAAAAGAATGAGTGGGTTCACCAAAACCCCCATACTGTTGTGTTGTGTTTGGTAACACTGTTAAAGAACAGCAGTGGGCTTTCCCATGCGCCACCAAATATACGCACACCCCTCAGGATTTACACTTGAATCTCAGACTACAGTCCACTTTATACATGAACAATGAAATTACTGTTTAGCAGAGGAATAAAAAAGAAAAATAAATAAAAAAAGAATAATTTCCTGAGGAAAGAAAAAAACAAACCAATCAAAAATACAAAAAAAAAAAAAAAAAGAACAATATAAGGATTACTTCCCAAGAAAATTCCTCTATCCACTTAAACATATTTGTTTTCCACTCAACCCACATATGGGGGGGGGGAAGAGCCAGCCAGAGCCAGCCTGTCCCACAATTCAAACTATTTTATCCCGTAATCCCAATTTTCTGACCACAAGGTGGAAAAAAACAGGAGCCTTGAAAGCATGCAAAGGCCTCTTCCAGTTTCGGGGCAGCCAGGAGAAGGAGGATGCCGAATGCCCAGAATTTGCTCTGCCCTGCCCTTTTCATAGAACTTTAGTGCCATCTATTGAAAACGTACCGAACAAGGAAGAAGGAAAGGCTGCCTATTGATTTGATATAAAAATAAGACGTTTACTTGGTAAGGGTTTTTTGGTTTATTAATACTCCCATGATGACTACTGTTCTGTGGTCATCTGATAGCAACAAATATTTTCTATACACTATACATGCCCCATAAAGAAATGAGACGTCGGCTAAAGCACTCAATACAAACAGCATACAGATTTTATAGATATATATATATGTATATACACATTTACCAAGAATGTAAGTCTAACACTACCTATTATCTAAAGGAACAGAAATGAGAAGGCTTTAGCGGAAAGGAAAAAAAGCGTGGAAGCACTGCTGTAAATAGAACATACTGGAAACAGTAAAAATAATTAAGGCACCTCGTAAAGACCTCACTATTAAAGAACAGTGTATGTAGACATGCAGATATAATTACCTTCTTTAAGAAACTGTGAGTGGATGACAAATATAAGAAAACAGCAGATCGCTGCTCCTGCTAGTGCCCATAAAGCTTTCAAGAGCTGCATCTCGGTCTGAAACTCAGTAAATACCCAGAAAGTCACACAATGAATTTCCACAGCGATGCATCAACGCTTCCCTCCGTGCGCCAGGCGCGGCGGCTCCCGGCAGGGACCACACTCCAGAGCAGGGCGGGCGAGCCCGGGGCTGCGGAGGAGGGGCTGGGGCTTCACACCCCGCACGGGGGCAGCGGCAGCACCGCGCTCTCCGCGCCCAGGCACCCGGCGCGGGGCCCCATGAATCAGCGCTCCGTCTCCGCGGGAGCCGCGCCGCGCCGAGCCGAGCCGAGCCGAGCCGAGCCGAGCCGGCGGCGGGGGCAGGAGGCCGGCGGCGCCGGGCAGCGCTGCGCAACAGCGCCCGCTGCACCGCGGGGCCGCGGCCGCCCGCTCAGGGCGCGCCGCCGCCGGGCGGTGCGGGGCGCGCTGGGGCCGGGCCCTCCCCGCCGAGGCTCCGCGGGAGCCGCTGCAGCATCGCCAGGCTGCGGACGCCGCTCGCTCCTTCCCTCGCCTGCCGGGCCGCCGCTCCGCCGCTTGCTGCCACGGTTCGGGGAGGAGAGAGAGAGAGTGGGGAGGGGAGGGAACGAAGAGGAGGGATCTCTCTTTACTGCAACTTCTCCCGGCTGGCGGCAATTTGTTGCACCCCCTCCCTCCTCCCCCGGCTCGGAGATCCTCTCTGGTGCGAGGAGGTGGGGAGTCAGTTCATCCCGCCGTTTCCGAAGAACGCGGGGCCGCTGGGGGGCTCTTGCACAGATCGCTGGCTTCCCCTCGGGCTCGCACCGCACTGCCCGGCTCCTGGCGCTGCCCCGGGCGCTACCGCCGGCCCCGCTCCTTCCCTCACCCGCCCGCGGGGTCTGCCCCGTCCGGGCAGCTCCACAGAGCGCCCTCCGAGCAGCTGCGCCGAGCTACGGCCAGAGCTCGCTCAGGCTACAGGTTAATGACTCCGCTGCAGCCATCCCTGCGGAAAGCAAGAACGCAAATGAAAGAATGCCATAAATAAAATAAATATATTTAAAGGCCAAGGCTGGGATTTCACTGTCGCCCTCCCACCCCAGGGGAAGGTCCGAGCAGCCCAGCTGGCTGCGGTAGGGAAGCCGGGGAGGTGCTGCGATGCGGAGCCGCTCCGCAGGGCTCCGCGCTCGGCCCCGCCGTTGTGGGACGCGCTGCAACCCTGCCCGCGGGGCGACGGACGGAACTCCCTAGGCTGGGCTCCGAGCTCCGTCCCTCACAAGCGGCAGGCGGCGGTGCGGGTCAGGGAATAGCTGTGCGCTGCAGCGCTGCGGAGCGCGGTACTGGGGTGGCGGAGGCGGCTGCCCGGGCCGCGCTCCAATCGGGGGCCCCTGCGGACGCGGAGCGGAGAGGTGCGGCGGGACCTAGCCGGTGTCGGCGGGGTGCGAGCGGCTGCGAGTAACGCGGGAGAGGAGGGGAAAACAGAGCAGGAGCGGGCCAGGGGCAGGTACGGAGCCGGCACCGCGGGAAGCTCCGCGGGAGGCTGCGGGCAGAAGGCGGGTGAGCTCCGGACAGCACGGCACTACAGCGGCAAGGCGGCGGGTCCTCCCCGGCAGGCAGCTCCGCGCTGAGCTGGAAGTTGCAGTGGTGCTCAGGCCGGCGGTACATGTACTGCATTACACTGGCAGTGACAGTAACGCCCCGGTGTCTGGAGCATTACCCTGGTTCATCCGGGATAGCCGTGGAAGCGCACCCAGTTTTGTGGATGTAATCCAAGTAAGAGTTTGCACGTCAAGAGCTCTGTTTTCGTAAGTCTTTGGGTACATGTTTGCATTTATGTTTGATGGGTTTTTAATACTTACTATTTAAATAGTTTCTTAATTAAAAAAAATAATAAAAAAATAAAATAAAAGGAGGGTTTCCAGATGCTTGGAAGGACGGATGAATAAAAGATCAGTATTTTCTTTGGCCAAACATCTCCCTTGTTGATGATGTGTGTTAAGTTTATCCCTGCACTTTCTGGTTTTCCACAGATAGCACAGAGCAACATTAAAAACAACTATGTTTTGAATTTTAAATTTCACACAAATCCCTATAAGCCCATTTATTGCATTTACTGTACTTGAAGATTACAGCAGTGCAATGTTAAAGCAATGTCATATCTACACTAAAGATATTGAACTGTAAATCTTTCATTCTGCAATGTACACTTTGGTAAGAAATTGGCCATGCTTGGGCACAGTTCAAGTTGGGTTTTGTTTGTTTGTCTTCTAGGTGAAAGAAAAAAGTGTCAGTTAGGTAAAGGAAATTCACACATTTTATACTTTAGCAAATAAGCACACAAAGCCTGACACAGCAGCTTTTAAGTTCACAGATAAGTGGATTTTAGAAGTGTCTCAAACTTAAGAGTTTGCACAGTCCAGGGTAAGCAATATATATCTTTCTGTGTGAACGTGTGAAGTTTGGGGAGAAATCGCATGAAATATTTCACATATTACTTTTTGACTAAAAGTATGAGAGGACCCACTTTCTATGGGTCAAAGTCCCCAAATTCTTTGCCCCTTTTGAGGTGGAAGATGATAGTAGCCCTTCTTACATTTGAAACTAGTCTTACTTACTTGAACTTCTGAACTGGACGAATACTTCTGGGCTTCTGTGGGCTTTGGATCAGACTTTGTCATAAGCCAGAACATCAGAACGTAGCGCCGGGCTTCCCAGCCACGGGGGAGTCACTTTACATGCACACCAGTGTAAGTGGGAGCAAAAACTGGATCAGTGCTCACACTGTACAGAGATATTTAGTCTCATAGCAACGAGGGATTCCAGAAGACTTCCCATTTGACGGGACAGTGGTACCTGGCAACGCCGCTTGCTGTACTAAATATGGTTCACTGTGGTTTTTTTATTTTCTAAATAGCTTTGGACCTTTCAAATAGGATCCTATTCAAAAATATTCATTTTCAATTTATTTACCTGTCAGCTGCATAAAGAGCTATAAAATATTAAAGATGTCTCAAGTTACCAGTGTAGGTATCTCTGGAAGACTTTTCTGAATAAATTCCAATCCTAAGATCTCCCCCTCATCTTTCAGGCTATGAAGATTTGCATCCCCAGCTAATGGAATAATACTCGTCCAACAACTTCTAAGCTGCTTAGGCCAAGAGAGATCTACAGAACTATCTCACTGTGAATTTTCAGGTTTCTGACAGAGCTCTGACCCCACATGTCCCGAGCAATAGAGAGGCAAAAGGTGGCAGGTGATCCCAGAAGTAGCCCCTGCTAGGGAACCACTAACAGGAACTTTCCCAGTTGTGTTTTAATGCTAAGGGAGGGATACTCAGCACCTGAAAGCTAGTGAAGCGTGGGGGTAGTGTTGGAAGACATTTCTAATATAGAAGACAGTTGCAGCTGGGAAAAGTAGTGAGGAGCTGAGGAATGCATTTTCCTTATGATCGAGGAGCAAGAGAAAGTGTGCATGAGATACATGTTCTGAGTTTTTATGGAAAAGCAGAATCAAAATCAAGTGCATGATTTTCAAATGCATGTTCTCTTTTGGAAATAGAGCTCATTTGCTCTCTTTACCAAGACTTAAGTCTAGCTCCACGGAATTACTAAAACTGGAACTATGCAGCAAAGGCAGCAGCTTTTGCTCAATTCTAGAGATTTAAAAATATTAGTTATACTCTGCATCTAATTATGTGAAAGGATCCTGTGAAACTTTAGAAGATTTTTTCTTCACTACTAAGATATTTTGTAAGTAAAACCATGCCAAAATTCCTGGAAAACAATCATGTTCAGATTGTATTCCAGACACTTATAACTAAGTTATATAACTAAGCCCCTTGTGTTTCCATTTGTGTCAAACACCTTTTGCATAATTATTTTACTCCTGTTCATGCAATAAAACCCCAAATTATGTACAGCCAATGCAGATCTAAATGCAGGAGCACAAGAGATGACGCTAGCCCATTTTCAGTAATGAATTTGGAAACTACTACTCGCTTTGAATCACAAAAAATAGAGCAAACAATATCTATTATTAGGTTATCTAGACCAAACCTTCACCAATGCCCTCTGGATTTCATTTTTGTTACTTTTGAGTTACACAGGCAATAGTCTGACACCAGTCACTTCAGGTGATTATTCCAGCCCAGTGGTTCCCTCAGATGGAATGTTTCTCCTGATGCTAAGTTTAACATTTTATTTTGTTGAAACTCACCCAGCTCTTCCTTCACATATGCCTGAAGTAGCATTATAAATCTTTTTCCAGTTTGAGTCTAACCAAAATAGATGATACAGTGGGTATATAGTAATGAATACAGATGGATATATTTCCATCAATTAGTTTTTGCAGCCTGCAAGTATGTTTTTCCCTGCTCTCTTCTCTGCATTCTCTGCATGACAGTGGCTGGTTCACATTTTTATGCTACTAGGCTAGTTGTGACTATAGTAGTCTTCAAAATTTCCATTTGACCGTCTCCTTCCACAAAACACGATTTTCATCTGCTTTTCCTTCACTTACCTAATTAGGTGATATGTTCATATGTTTTTAATAATTTTTTGGCATACCAAACCCTGCTTCCTGTTATTTCTCCTAATGGCTAATTCATAAAAGGTATAGTGCAACCTGGACAATTAAGAATAACTAATGTGTAATTTCCTTGCTACACTGCATCATGTCTACTTCTGATGCTTTGATGTTTGGTCTGTTGTTTGTTTTGTTGGGGTTTTTTTAAGTAATTTTGTTTTCTTTTGCTTCTCAGTTGCATTACTTTGTTCTTTCTTGTCTCCTTCCTACCAGCTTACCTATTTTCTATTCAGATTCAATATTCTTCCTCTTTTTTATTTATAGAGAAAGAACAGTGCCACCAGTTCATGTCATGTGGACAGATGTCCACCAGGAACTCATTGCACTTTCCCCAACATACCAGTCACCACTTGATGGTAGCTTCTGGCTACTACCGACAGAGGCTGTATAGAAGCTGCCTAAGAAGTTGAATTTTCTGTGAGATCATTCAGATCCCTGGTAGATTTACCTGATCACTGGTAAATTCCCTCCAAACACAAATCTCAAATGACACAATATGCCAGTCACAGGTACTATGGGTAGCACAATGGGGCTGTTACCGTGCTTCTCCACCCGTATTGTACTCACGGATTGTCTTCCTCATATCTGCTCATCAAGCAATCTCCCCTGATAGAATTCAAATCTTTAAACAGCTCAATTCTGAAATTTCGCTTTTGTCCTCTTACATTTTACCTTACATGCTTCACCTTTTAGAAGGAGCACCTAGCTTTGCAGTAGCTGCTCTGACACATTTAACAGCACAATTATAGATGACTTGGTAACCACCCATTGACTAAAAATAACCTAGCAACTGAAGACATGCTTAGGTATTTATACTTAGATATCCCAGAGGAACCCTTCACAGCTCCTGTAGCTGGGGAAAACATATGTATTTCACCAAATGCAGTAGGCTAGGAATCCTCAGGGGTGGGGGCGGGGGGACATAGGGGAAGCAATAACATTGCACAGCTGAAAGATTTTCCAGACAACACTCCACCAGCTAATCCAACTCTTATCCAACTAGCTCTGCAATTACGGTTTCCCACCGAGAACAGTGACAGCATTATGACCGGGGGAATTTTCCAAATAGAAAAACCCTCATGCATCTGGGATTACAAAATTTAGAACCTTAAAAAATCCAGCCTCTGCACTGATGGTACTTGCAGCCAGTACAAATCCAAAGGAACTAGTGCCAGTAAGCATATGAGAAAATGCATGAGCTGTAATGACGAGCTGCCAATGAGGAGGGAACCAGGGAAGCATACACTGTGTGAAGAATCTGCAGTGCTGAAACTCATTCTTGCCTTCCAGAGTATGGAGGTTTTGGGTTTTGTTTATCCAAGACGTACCAAGTTTTCATTCAAGCTGAAATATTCTAACATCTGAAGAAAAAGACATCTAAATTGCATGATTTAATTTCTATGATACGTGATTGCATATGCTGTGGATGCCTATGGATAGCTTTGTATATTTGAGGGGAAAAAGAAATTCAGTATTAAATTGACAGAACTACGTGTGTTTTAATGGAGAACTTGTAATGCTATAGTGTCTGCCTGACCATCCTTCCCACTCCAATTTTTTTCTGATGTGTTTATGGCCTTCATCTATTCTTGTTTACAAAATATGCCTTCATTAAGCTCAGAATACCTGAGTAGGTAGGAATTTACATCCAGGAGGAGAATTACTAATTTCAAACAGAGAGTCTACAAGGTCTCCAGGGCTCTCTACCTGCCTCCAGTTGTAAGTTTATTGCCTTACAATGATAATGAAGTGTTTAAGCCATGTTGGACAGGGCTTTGAGAAACCTGGTCTAGTGAGAGATGTCCGTGCTCATGGTAGGAAGGGTGGAACCAGACCCTTCCAACCCAAACCATTCTGTGATTCTATGATAATTCAGAGAGAGCATACAACTGTTTAAACTCACAGTGAAAACTGGTGGGGAAGGCAGAGGCTGGAACATTCCAATGATTATAGGGATATCCACAAAAATCACAGTGAAATTGAGAGGGCATATGCTTATATATTTTAAGATCATCTAGAGTTTTAAACACTTCTGAAAATACAGTTGTTTACTCATTTTTTTCAAGAAAAAGGATTCATATTATAACTAGCATGATTAAACACATACAATTAACAGAATTTAGTATGAGCCAGCACTGATTCCTGAGGGTCTAGTCTAAATGCACACAACTAAAATGCTGTAACATTCAGCAAGTAAGTTCTTGATTGAAAATGAGACGCATGGAGAAAACCATGCTGAATAAGCAGTGATTCTATGAGTCAAGTCACAGCAAACCTTTATAGAATGGCCAACAGCAGTGTTGTAGGAAAAAGTTAATAAGCCAATATAATTGGTGATTTTGTTGCTTCTTCCCGCCTTAGTGGAGGGCGAAAATGAACAAAATTCAAATTCTCCCAGAGTGAGTACTACTATGCAAACTCATATTCACTGGAAGCTTAACGAATAAGCACTTTGACCTGTAGCTCGAACTTTAACCAGGGAACTTTCTTTACATTTAATTTGCTGCTGACTTTCCACCTCAAAACCTGGATATCACAAAAATTGATCAGGAGCTGAAGTCAGGCCACAATGGGCACTTAATTCTTTCTCTAAGTGATTCTCACTCTACTGAGTAGAAAAGGGAGCTGCAGCAAAAATTGAGCATATCCAGAACAAACCAGGCATGTCCACAGTTTGCTAGCCCAGGTTCCGAACATCTGAGGAACAGACAACAACTGCCTCTGTAATATTTGAGCACGCTGGGTGATATTACTGAGGGCAGGGATAATCTTTGGTTGCTAATAAGTCAGTGGAGGGGAAACAAATATTTCAGACAAATGCTGATTAGGGATGCTTTAAAAATTATTCAAATCCTCAAATAAACAGTTGAAAATTGTTACATGCACAAAATGAACAAATATTGCATTTTATGTATAAATTAAAATGGGTTTACCACCATGGCACTCTTTTTTTAATCTGAAAATTCTCATGTGTTTTCAAGAGAGCTACACCTGTGTCAGACTGTGACATTTAAAGAGGCCCAGAATTTTATATATTAACCTTCTTCTCAGTCTGTGTTCAGGACTTCATTCTAAAATCTTGAATAAGTAAAGAAGAAAGTGTTTTTTAAATTTATAATCTTAGAACACAAACTTGTTTGTCATTCTGAAATACAAACTGATAATTTTACATGCCATTCATGTATAATATAGTCCACTAGTTCTTGACAGAAAATTAATAAAAAGTATTAGCTAGTCTCTAGCTATTATTAGATACGGCCAGTTAATACTAAATGGTATAAGATGTATTTTGTTCAGTAGGATGAAATGGAATAGTGAAAACTAATCTGAGATTTATTACTGGACTCTGTGGAATTAATACACCGGAGGCCTATCTATGTACACCTGGGGCAGGATAATGGCAGGAACTGCAGATTAATATAACCTTCCCTTGCATACACAACCTATTCATTATTTGCTTCTCTGTTTGGGGTTTGAGAAGTTTATTTCTTCTATTTACCAGATACATCAGGGAGCCTATGGTCTACTACAGTTAATGAAGTAGCCACTGTATAGCAGCTTTGCACAAAACTTTTTGTGAAAACTCTGTTTTAAACCGGAAACAACCTCTTTGGGTTTGGTTTGAATTGTGCTGTTCTAATAGGAAACATTTTTCTGCATAATTACATTGTTTTAAAATAGAAAACTTTAATTACAACATGAAATGGAGCATCTAAGATTTTGGCATTTAACAAAAAGCCAGATGTTAAAATAGTACCCTTAGCACACTGGGCAGTGACAGTGCACAGCCTGAACTAACGTCTGTAGAATCCTGGAGACATTGTAGCTGATTCAGATGGATTTCAGTCATATAAAACATTACAAAGTGCATTATACAAACACTGTAAGACATAGATAGAGCATCCTTCTCTGCAGCAAAATGTACACACCCGTGCTGGACTGTCCCGTTCATCATATTGATCATCAGGCTTTTGAACAAGAGACAGAAAGCTTTCTCTGATTTCTTCACATAATGCACACACAGCGACAGTCCTGCAACAACACCCCATATCTACATTGTCCTTCATACACAGGTTCAAGTTCACTAGCCTGTATGTATTTAATTGCCTCTGTCCATAAACGAAAAAGGAGATGAGTCACATTCCTGACTGAAAAAAAGTGTATCATGCAGTACGTAGATAGTAGAGATGATTTGGGAATTACGGCTTGAATGTGAGTTTAAGTCTTAAACTAGCATATTGGTTAAGCCATGCCTGCAGAAAAAGCTTTGACCTTAAAGTCACAGCAAAAATCTGAGCATGATTTACCTCACCAGTATACTATTGTAATGGTAATATTATAACATTACATTAGTATAATATTATACATTGAATGGCTACTGTAGTGAAAGTAGACACTTCAGAAGTGGGTAATCACGAATTTAAGTTTTTATGTATGAACTACCACAAACAGAATAGATATTGTATTTCATTTTTTAAAAATATTTTTAACTTTTTTTTAACATTTCAGAGGAAACTGGTATAGTCTATTCTGTCAGTAATGCACAGAATAATAGGTCAATAACACAGTTTAGAAATTATATGCTCTCAATCCATGCCATAGTGCTTTGAGAATGTGTCAACACTCGATAATTTCCTTACCCAGCTCAAAAGCATCTTGGAAGCACCCCGGGCAATGTTTCATATACAGCCATTGAGGGTTATCCGCTCCAAAATAGCTGTTATAATCTGAATGGAAGAACCATAAATGATTCAATTGAAATCACTTCTGAAAATGCAAAAGGAAACGAGCACAGAATAAACTACAAGAGACCACACACCTGAAGATTTTGAATTGAACGCTTTGGCGTTTCCCCTTACAATCATCCTACTGTGTGTAACAGCTTGCTGAGAACAGTATTCATAAAACTGACCTTCACTGATTTTAGAAGAGTTTCTTTGCATCATTTCGGATGTGAGTTAACCAAACACATCCAACGGCATAACTAAAACTTGGTTAAAAGAGTCTTTCTCCCCATTTCTCTTTCTCTCTTTGAAAGAGGTTAAGCATTCATATCTTCCCTAGAAAGGTGATATAGCACATAGCACTTACCTAGTTATAGCTTTTGTAGTAAAACTGCATTAAATAAAACCTTAAAAATCTAATGCCATAATGCCACCAAATGTTCTATCCACAAACAGCTTGATTTGTGGTTTCTTTTTTTTTTAACTTTATAAAAAAACAATGCCACTCCCCCCAAGAAAACCCACTTCTTTTTTTTTTTTTTCTCACAGAAAACTAATGGAATCAGAGAACTAATAGAATTCCATAAAACCAGAACAAATCAAACTCCCAAAACACATGACAATTTGACAATTACTTCTAGAAATGAGGGATTAGCAAAAGACAGTACACTAACTAGAATATTTGGTATGGTTGAAAAGGGTATATTTAGAATGCCAACTACATTTTGTCTTATTTTCTTCTCTTTGCCTACACATAGCAGATTTATTTTTCTTTCATTAGGTTTTAATTTTTTTTTCATAATCCCTTCAGAACACTACAGAGGAGAGATGAGAAGCAGGTGTGTACTTTATATAGTAAACTGAAATATCAAATGGTATGAGCAAGATAACTTCTAACTGTATATTAAGTATTGCCTGAGGGATCAGAAAAGGTGAAGTTATTCTGTCTATGCAAACACGTGGAACTGGCATCAATCCTAAAGACATGTCATGGGTATGAAGGTGTTTATCAATAATGTTGTCCTATCAAAGTGGGTAGAATCCGCATATGACCAATGACGTCCCACTGTGAGAAACAGCTGCAATTTACTTGGCCATAAGGAAAAGTCCTTATCCTTTCCAGCTCACGTGCCCTGCTGCTTCTCCTACAGAAAAACATCCTCAAGAAGGTAGTCATTAAAACATAACAATGGAACTGTAATAGCTTGAGTAGGCCTAACTATTTTCCTTTTCCAGATATACTGCCAAAGATGGTGCATCTTACTACTGACAGACACAACATCGGACAAAAAATTTTGAACAGAAATTTGAATTTTGAAATTGATTTAAGAATCAGTGTTTGTGGTGCTCATCTTTTTTAACTGGCTGCTTACCAGAACTGAGCTTTGTAAACAGCTGTTTGTGGGTTTTAGACTCTTTTTTTTTTAAATGGTATTAATCTTTATCAATTATTTACCAATTAATCTTTACCAATTATTTTTGTTTTATGCATACAGTGCACCAAAGAGGATTATTTTGACACAAAATGTAAAATTTTTCCTATTTTTTAAGAAAAGTAATCTTTGAATTTACATTTTTCCTGAGTATTTTTGTAGAAATTTGTCACTGCAGTAGCCTACTACTAAAATACATTTGTATGAGAATTTTTTGTAATGAAGGATTTTAAGTAACACGAATAAATGAAAAGACATGTTATAGTATGAAACAATTGAGAATAGATGTTTTATTAACAACTGTTAATGACACTTCCTCTCCATGACTTTATTGATACTTTTTCTTTAATCTTGCATCAAGTTATATTAAAAAATCCAAAATCTTGATTAAGAATCCCCTAATACGGGTCCTTTTACTGACAAATGGAAAGAACAGATAGCTGTACTGCGTCTTTAGCTAAACTCAGAAACATGGTACAATACATGAGGTTGTGAGCTGCCTGATGGTTGTGAATCCAAATTAAGATTAGGAATTGATGAATCCTTTTGTAATAAGTTTGTACAACACTTCAGTAGTGCACTTTGTCTCATTTTTAGTTCTTCTGTCCAGAGTAGTATATGTTATGTATGTGTATCGATGATAATATCAACCCCATTCAATCTCTAACACTCAGAAAAAAGTAATGATGACAAAGCTCTCTTCTCCTGCATTGTGAGGAAAGTCTAACCATAGCTTACAACAATATTCATCTTGAGAAGCCATCATCTTGAAAAGGATTTCCACTGTCACTCATATGGGAACCTTATTCAAAATAAACTATTCAGCGCATATTCAAGCAACAGTTGTGGAGGGTGGACTTCAAAGCAAACAAGCAACCCCATGTACCCCAGAGCAAATGAAGCCCGTTCTCCTTGTTTAAATCTTGTAATTGACTGCAAGCTTTGATTTCCTACAATCTGATTTTTTTTGAGATCATGACAATTCTCTACATTTAATATAGTAGGAAAGGACATAGTATTTGTTTCCACCACTGGGACATTTATAGGGTCTCTGATGATCACCAATTTTCATAAACATTTTGAAACATTCTGAACTACCAAATATGACACTTCTGTCTCTCTGAGAAATTTGGTTTAACTCAGTCCCCATATTAAAGTGTTCCCCACAAAAGCACAATGGAGATCTTGCTTCCGAGCCTCAAAAACTGTAGAGCTCTCTTCACTATCCTCTGGGACTGCTGACACTCTTCAACATCTCTTACTTCTATAATTTGTCTGCTGCCACTAGCTTCTACAACTAAAAACAAACATAAAGCCATAACCAGAATCTTTTATGAAGCCTTTGCAGCACGTATTCCCCTATGTTGAAAATCTTCCACCAACAAATCCTCTACAAGGCCTTGGGAATATTGAATATTCTTTTACTTCTCCTTGGTGCTAATGTTCTGAGCCCCATATTCAGTTTTTAATACTTTATAGCACTCAGCCAGGCAAATTATCAAATCAAATTACAGTGGCTTACCAATTTGCCTCCTATCAGGTCTAAAGCAGTACCTTGTTAACCTGTTGTTGTGTGTCTGAAATTAACATGTATGAGTAATGTTTATTCACAAAGAAAGGACTGACTGAAAGAATAGCTTATATCCACAAGTAAAAACTAGGGTAGACATTTGAGCAAACTGCTTAACTTTAAAGGCAATTAGGCAATGGAATGACTTGCCTGAGGAGGTAGTTTAGACAATGTAATGAGAAGTGCTTAAACTATTTGTGAGACAGATACAGATGTAAATAATCCTCCATGTTTTAAACTAGATGAATCAGCAGAGGTATCTTTTCTATTCAAATGTCTGACTATAAAAATTCTCTTCTCTTTCTTTGGGAACAGCTTTCAAACTTATGACTGTTTACACCTGTTCTGAATACTAAAGTGAAACTGCACTCCAAAAGGCAGTTTAACCTCACTGTATCATTATAAAGTAGATTTATTCATAACAAGCATCTATGAAAAACTTCCAACAGAAAAGTCCTTAGTCAGCGAAATGCACATTGTTGCAAAAATGGATTGTTTCTCTAAGTGCTTATATGGCCCCGTCACTATAGTATCCAAGCGCCTTACAAACATTAATGAATGTATTCTCACAACACCCCTGGGAGATAGAGATAGTATTATTAGCTAATGCACAAAGAGTAGCTTGTCCAAAGTCACACAGAATGTCTGTGGCACAGCCAAGACTCAAAACTGTGATTTCCTTCCCACTGCTGTAACCATGACTATATTCTCCTGCCCATATATAGCATTTCAAAATATGGTACATACAACCTCAGATCTTTACACAATAAGCCTTTCTGTTCAGCTGTAGATACAACCACTGACTTCATAAATAAAAATAATTTTATCTGGAAGCTTCATTACAGCAACAGATTTGCAGGTTACTGAAACAATGACAGTTATATGGGCCATCACTGGTTCTGAAATACAAGAGCAGTGAAAGAGAATTCACTGATCATCCCATTCAGAACAGGAGGCATCAAATCCAGAACATGATTTTGATACCAAAATATTTTCCTTTGATAATGTGAAATTATTTCACTGTACAGAGAAGTCTGGTTTTGAGAAAATATTAAAACAGAAAAAGAAAAAAGAAAGGCTAGCTGTATTCCGTACATAGTTTCTTTTGGATAAACTTCCTGAAATAAGACATATATTTTTTTTCAGTTTTTCCATTTTGATGAGGTCAAATCTGGAGGGACAACTGCACTTACGTGTATTTACCCTTGAATATCAGAGAACAGGATTTGGCTTATACATTTAATATATTCATGCATATACATGACATTTATACATACATATAGTTTTGCAGGCTTTTTGATTCCTTTTAATGAATTGAGAGATTAGATCAAGTGATAACAGGATTATTTGAATAAGGAGCACAGCAACTTGTCTTTCAGTTTGACAAGGTGAAGCATAGGCATTGCCATTTTCTTTAAATGCTGAACTATTAAAGAAGAGAAAATAGGAGGACAACTACATTTATAGTGGAAAAGGGCATGAAGGTGTAGTAGATCGCAAAGTGAATAAGGATCCCCAAAATTACAATATTGTTGCAACAAAGTGAAATATAATTTTGGAATTCACTGGCAGAAACAAAAGACACAATCAGTAGTGTCTCCTGAACTTCATTCTGAAGTTTTAACAACAGCACTCTTCTCAGTCTGTGGTTTCATGATTTAAAAAGACTAGGTTTTAATTAGAGCTACCAGTACATTAGATGCTGAAAACAGCCCAGCTATCAGATCATCACTGATAGGGTACATGCTAAATAAATATCCATTAGGTGTGATCCTAATTCACATAAGAGGACAGGCCAGATTATGTCCTCAGATCCATTTCAGTCTAACACATATATTTAATCACTGTGCAAATAATACATACAGTTATTCAGACTACTTATACTCCACGAATCCCTATTCTGGAATCCCTTATTGCCTCCTGTTTCCCTCCCCCCCCTTCTCCCTTCAAGTCTTTCTTTCTTATTCTCCCTTTCTTTTCCCCCTTTTCTTTCCTCCTCCTTCTGGCCCCCATCTTCTCTATCTCTTTCTGTTTTAATTCCCTCATCCTTTCATCCCTCCTTCTGTTCTTTCTATATGCTTTTAAAGTGACACATCCCTAGTTGGACTGGAAATCCTTGAGGTGTCTGCCATTAGTAACCTTAGCATATTAAGGAACATCCTACTCTGAGAGACCAGATATCTATGCCTTATAAGACTACATAAAGATTCAAATTTAGATAAAATGTGATTTAAGTTTCTATCTTGCGTTCACTACAGGACCAGAAAATTGCAATGACTAGGTACTTCTATTATTATACTATTATCATTTTTATTACCATTGAGTTAATAGAAAAATTATTAAGATAGACTGTAAATTAGCAAAATTATCAGATTAAAGAAACAGCCACTCTTGCTATTGTAGATCTTGGGTGTTCAGTTAGGTTGAAGAACAGCTTTTAATTTTCTCTGATTCTCCGAAGTCCAGGACAAGTTTTTTTTTGCCTGTTCCTATAAGCTACCTGCTCACATTTGCACATGCAAGAAACCCACTCTGGTTCAATATGAGTACAGATAGTTCTGTTTCATAAAAGCCAAGCAAATGTCGCACAAAATACAACAGTCTGGTGTCCTCTACAATCAGTTTGTCTCCTTTCATTTCTCTTGACACTGTTGAAATAAGGATTGGATAGAGATAACTGGAACTGCACTCAAATAAAAGAATATTAGGATTAAACAGTTCCAAGTTCCAAGTGGGATGCAGTGCTTGAATAGTCAAACAAGAGTAGAGGAATTGTTTCTAACAAAGGACTAAAGGAAGACTTTAAACCTGGAGCGCCCTCTTGGAGATATAATCCCCTCCAGGACTGCTTTGTAAAAATTAGATTAGACCATGTTATCTGGTTAGAACAGGTTACTCTATTCTTCATCCTACTTTGTCCCCAGATAAACAGCTGACTGGGAGAAACTATTCAGTTTTCTGAAATCATACAAAAGCCCTAATAATACCAACAACTGTATTTTCACTTCATGGACTGGCAGTCTACATAGCTGTCACTAAGGAGGAGTACGGTCCCTTATACAAACATTTCATATTCACTGGAGTACAGTTTATTAGAATGTCTATATTTATGTGTAGTTTAGAAGATACTGTATAAAGGATTCATTGAAAAAAATACCACCATTTCACAAGTCCAGAAATGCACACATGGAACAAAGTCCTCATTCAAGGAGAAAATGAACCTTTGCCTAGAATGTGGAGGAACCTGCATGATGCTTTTCAGAAAATCTGCAAAGAAAGACTACAGAATCTAAAGCAGGTACCAGAGAGCCCACTTACAAGATGTTAGCAAAAGCCCTCTGCTGTGAAGTTTGTAGTTTGTAGTGTTTGCCTGGCCAAACACTAATGAAGAAAGCCACAGGAATTCCATACTGGAAACTGAAAGTTGAGCTGTTAAATATGAACATACAGAGCTAGGCAAGCTGTAGGAGTCCCAGCTAGTTGTGACGGCTTAGACAATAGCACCTGTCATTTCTCATAGAAAGATCATTATCAACAAAAGGAGTCTTAGAACTGTATCAGTTTAAATGGATGGCTTCATTTAAAATGGATAACCACCATGCACAACAAAGGGAATGATGCAAAGGGAATGATGATGACTCAGTGAACAAAAAAAATAATAAAATTTTACTTGACATTTGGTCATAAACAGCATTGCGATAATTATACCAGGAGCTAACAGATTGTCAACAACATATAGAGGTAAGCTCACAGAGAACTGCACCAGCAAAGCAAATTCATTCTCTCTCATGGAAGGTCTCACTTTTGCTTCCTGCACTAATAACCTCCAATTTGGGAAATGAATTCTAAAAGACCTATTTGTGGGGTGTGTTCTTGTTGGATTTCATTTGGTTTGGTTTGTCCTGTCTCTATGCCTGACTGTGGGAAAGCGCACAGTCCTTCTGACCTTTGCATAGAAAACAAGGGTCCAATGAATGAGAAAAATCTGGGGAATTAATGGTAGCTGTCACATAGGAGCTTAAAGTAAAAACACGAGACTGACTCATGTAGCCTCATTTCATTAGGAAACACAGATAATTTCCTCTAATTTCATAGAATCAGAGAATCACAGAATAGCTGGGTTTGAAGGAACCTCTGGAGATCATCTAGTCAAATGTCCCAGCTCAGAGCAGCGTCAACTGGTGATGCACATCACACAGGACTGTTTCTCTGCCATGATGTAGTTCACCGCACCCTTGGTGAACAAACTGCTGTAGTGTTCAATCACCCTTACAAGTTAAAAAAAAAAAAAAAGAAAAAAAAAAAGGAATTTACCGGACAATACCCATTGTCTCTTGTCCTGTCATAAAAATTCAGGCAAAACTTAACCAAAATGGAAGAAATCAAAGTTGACAGCAAAAATTTATGTAAGTCAAATTGTTGATTCTTTCATGAAAGGAAGGATACTTTATATCGCATCTAGTATTAACTTCACTTGATTTAAAAAATTAACTGCACTGTCAGTGGTTAAAAAGTCATGATTATGTTCACACTTATGTGCAGTAATGTATGTATAATGACACAGTTCAGTCTACAGGAAGAAGTATCATAACAAAATAACTGGTGATAACCTCATCAAAATAATGTCTATTCAGCTGTTTCCATGAAGATGGTGCTACTGTGTCTTGTCAGATACACCCTAAGGAGATCAGTGAGTAACTCAGTCACAAAATGGGAACCCAACAGGAACCCAACAGACATGGAAGTATGTCCTGGGTTGAGCAGTAGCAGTCATTTTTCTCTTTCTTGGTAGCTGGTGCAGTGCTGTGTTTTGACTTTCAGCTGGGAACAGAGCTGAAAAACAATGATGTTTTGGTTTGGCCAAGGACTTTGTGGGCCTCATGCTCTGCCAGGGAGGAGGGGAAGCCGGGAGGAAGCAGAGACAGGACACCTGACCCAAACTGACCAAAGAAGTATTCCATACCACAGCACGTCATGCCCTGGATGTAACTGGGAGTGGCCGGGAAGGGGCTAGAAGGGACGGCAGGGTTGGAGGAGGTATCGGTCGGGGCTTGATCGGGCTGGGGGGCAAGTGATCGGTCGCCTGGTGATGAGGTGTTGTATTCTCTTCCCTTGTTATTTCCTTTACCATTACTATTATTGGTGGTAGCAGCAGTGATTTGTGTTATACCTTAGTTACTAAACTGTTCTTATCTTAACCCGTGGGAGTTGCATTCTTTTTGATTCTCCTCTCCACCCCTCCGAGAGTAGGGGGAGGGCAAGAAGGGGGGGAGTGAGTTAACAAGCTGTTTGGTTGGGTTAAACCACAACAGTTCTTTTTTTGGCGCCCAACGTGGGGCACGAACCCACGACCCTGAGATTAAGAGTCTCATGCTCTTCCTCCTCTGCCTTGCTGGGAAATGCTGCGGGGTCTCCCGCATCCTCCTGGGGCTCGGCGGGCGGCTTCCAGGGAATGCTCTCGGCCGTCGCGGGGCTCGGCTCCTCCGCAGGGCTCGGCTCCTCCGCCGCTTTCTCCCGCTGCTCGGCAGCCGCCTCCTCCCGCTCCTCGGCCTCCCCGACCTCCTCCACCGGCAGCCGCTCCCTGCCGGCCTCCGGCCCCGCTGCCGCTCGGTGTCCGGGGCCGCTCTGCCGGGCCGCTTCAGCAGCTGCCGGCTCCCGGGGCCGTTCCCCCTCGGCTTCCCAGAGCCTCACGCAGACAGAGGTGAGGGCGAGGGCCAGGACGGCGAAGAGCAGCCGGATGGCCAGGGACCAGTCCATGGCCACGTCCATCCCACCCTGCTGCTGGAGCCTGCCCGTATTACAAGTTATCGCCATAAAGTACAGTGAGACAAAAACCTTAGCCCAAGCCCCACACTTGATAAACACTAACACAGCAAATACCGGCTCTAAGTAAGTTACAACATTCTGAAGCTGTGAGATCAAGAGGAACAACTCTTCTCAGTGAGGGTGACGGAACACTGGAACAGGCTGCCCAGGGAGGTTGTGGAATCTCCTTCTTTGGAGACATTCAAAACCCACCTGGACACGTTCCTGTGTAACCTTATCTAGGTGTTCCTGCTCCGGCAGGGGGATTGGACTAGATGATCTTTTGAGGTCCCTTCCAATCTCTAACATACTGTGATACTGTGAACTCTGAGAGCCAATAAATCAGCATCGTGACGAGTGACTCAATCCCGTCAGATCTGTCGTTATCTCAACCCCTTCGAGCCCCACGTTGGGCGCCAAAAAAAGAACTGTTGTGGTTTAACCCAACCAAACAGCTTGTTAACTCACTCCCCCCCTTCTTGCCCTCCCCCTACTCTCGGAGGGACGGAGAGGAGAATCAAAAAGAATGCAACTCCCACGGGTTAAGATAAGAACAGTTTAGTAACTAAGGTATAACACAAATCACTGCTGCTACCACCAATAATAGTAATGGTAAAGGAAATAACAAGGGAAGAGAATACAACACCTCATCACCAGGCGACCGATAACTTGCCCCCCAGCCCGATCAGCACTGACTGATACCTCCTCCAACCCTGCAGTCCCCCTAGCCCTTCCGGGTAACTCCCAGTTACATCCAGGGCATGACGTGCTGTGGTATGGAATACCTCTTTGGTCAGTTTGGGTCAGGTGTCCTGTCTCTGCTTCCTCCCGGCTTCCCTCCTCCCTGGCAGAGCATGAGGCCCACAAAGTCCTTGGCCAAACCAAAACATCATTGTTTTTCAGCTCTGTTCCCAGCTGAAAGTCAAAACACAGCACTGCACCAGCTACCAAGAAAGAGAAAAATGACTGCTACTGCTGAACCCAGGACAAAGTATTTATCTCATATTCAAGAGCTAAGCACACAGCCTAAACTAGTATGATCCAGTTTTCCATCTGCACCATAGTAGATGTGGACCAGCAAATAATTCAATGGTGAAACCAAGAAGTAGGATAAAGAAATAATGTAATAACATGGCCTTTCTTCACGTTACTCCAGTTGCAACAAAAGCTACACCATAACAGTAACTGAAAACAAATAAATTGTATTAAAACTGCACATGGCATACACTTAGATGAAGTTTTATTGTAGGCCACCCAATTTTAATCATAAAGCTCAGGGACTTTAGTAAATTAAAACAAATACTGAAGAAATTAAAATATATTCAGAAGAAGAAACTGAACTCATACTTTAATCTGAGAACAAAAAAGTTAGAAAAAAACACGATATTGCAAAACTATGTCATTGGGCTGTTCAGCTACTTTCTCAGTTAAATTTTGCATTCCTTGTATATGAGTCATCTTTGGTGCACAGGCTAGTTCTGTGATCTTGCTTTTGTGGTTGCATGAAAAGGTCCAGTATGTGCAGATAATAATTTTCATAGAAATGCAAGTGCCATGCAATGGTGGAGAGTTCCTGGGAATATCTAAACTAGAATAAAACTTCTGAAAAATAAAGGGAAGTTAGAAAAGTCTGGTGCCTATCTGCTCCCAAACCTACATGAGAAACAAGTTGAAGACTGTGAGACTTCTCTGTCCTACTTACACTAGAAAAATAACTATTTTTATGCCTGAAATATGCAAGAGCTACATCGTTATGGAATTTAGTTATGGTGAGTCTGTATAGTTACAGTATACTTCTGGTATTAAAATACAAGCTGCAGAAACATCTTAGTTTACCTATTTCTGATCTTGCCACTATTAGTGTAAGATTTTTATTTTTTCCCTTTGTCAAAAGTTAATGGCTTTTGTTTAGAAATTTATTATGTTGTATTCAGTAGGGTGAGAATGAATAATTCAGACTCATAACATCCAAAGTCTCAAATCACATGACAGACAGTAGTACATTCCTTGAAGTCAAATGACAGAACAAGCCAAAACAGGACTTTTAATCTATATTATTAAAATACAGCAGTTGACACTGGGTCAATATTAAACTAAAGAAGAATCAGAAAATACAATTGTGACTGTGATCCACATTGTCCTTGATCTGCATCTCAGTGAAAAGAAAAAGTGATGGCTGTAGCTGTCTGGACATTAGGAAGGGGTTGCTTCCTTGGACTTAGTGATGTGCTTACCAATTTCTGGAGAAATTACTTCATCAAATAATCATGACTATATAATATCAAGCTTTGAAGACAGCCAGAAGGAGTCGGTTCCAACAAATAATACCTTTATGTGGGGTCTTGCTCTTATTTCTGACATAGGAAAATGTTTCTAACAGAAGACAGTGACAGAAGCAGGGTTGTTCAGCTTAACAGTAGCACACAATACTAGCTAACACATGTATCTGAAGGCCACCATGGCAAAGATATTTCTTCCACAGGCTTCCGTCCACAGAAATGATACCGCAGTTAACTTCACATGAATTTTGGCAATGAACTAAATGGATAATGCATTATTGCTCCAAAACTTTATATAGTATTTATGTTATTTACTCAGTATGAATAAGACAGCTGTCTGACAATCTAAGAAACAGATTTTCAAAACACTGACAAAAGCCTTATCTAAGTCAGCTAACAGTGATTATTGCTAAAACTGGAGATTTAAGACATTTTAAGCCACTTAGGAACATACATATAGCATATGAAAAGTCAAAAGATCAGTAGGATTTTCAGTTTGCTCAAAATATCAGAGATGAAATTCCTAATGACTGAGTAAGCGGGTTAAGGAAAATCAGAGCAAAATGTTAATTGCATCTTTAAAATTCTGCTGGTTTTATTTTGGTCAATTAAAGGTTAATATTTTGAACTTTTCATTACTACTGAGTAGCATAAAAGAATAAAATCATATTGTATGGCACCCCATAACAAGGGATTTGCAGGAAAGCTGAGGGACAATATTACATCATGCTATAAATTAATGTAAGAAACTAAAGGGGAAAAAGGAAGGAAAAAAAATCAAAATAATACTCAATATCTCAGTTTGTGCCCTCTGCTAAGCATTAAAGCAGAACCATTTAAAGGAAGGACTTTATCAGAGCACTCCTAAAGAATAGGTTTGTGTCACCTCAGAGGAGGTAGTGCATTCCCTAAGGAAGAACACTACAAATATTTGTATATGATCAATAAGAGTTATTGTAAATGTAGTTTTAGACACTTCTAACAGATCATTTCTAGATGTTGTCTACATCGCAGTCATTTCTCTGCTGTTGCATGCCATACCGTTAGAGCAAGGCTTCCCAGCACTGCCATGAGCTGTCCCTTCAGCACCACAACAAGCCACATCACTACAGACCTCTTCCACCACTCCACCTCCTCGAATTAACCCCGGCAGTTAATTACCTTACAAAGGAAGAAGAGTGCTAGCATTGTTTTCAGATTCTAGATATAGACTGGTAAAAGATATAAGTTAAACTTTCAAACTGAAATCTGAGGTACACATATGTACAAGGAGTCATTTATAATGAACTGGAAGCACTGATAATTTTATAAACAGCTATTTTTGCAGCGGACAACAAAGAAATTCCTTTACAATTATGTATTCATTAAATCTATATGTGTTTGAAAATCCTATCAGTGTTGCAAAGCAAGAAATCATTTCAGCCCAACAACTAAGCATGCATAATAGAATTCCTTTAATTATACCAAGCAATTAATTATACCAACTAATTATATGAAATCCCACATTATAAAACTCATTGTTTATATAGGTGGTAAGTGTAGATTTTCCTTCCAAAAACTTTGAGTTGTCTACATGACAGAAAATTCTTTCTTTGAAGCACTAACAAACAAAAAAAAAAACTTTTTTTTTTCTTTGTAAATGTTAATTATGCACATATTTGACCAGAACAGATTAAGAAGTCCAGGTTTAAAACCAGCACTAACTCCACATTAAAACTCTATTTTGACCATAGAAGTAGTTCCAAAGTTATTGCCTTCTACTTTTGAATTGTTCACGCCTATAAACAGTCCCTCAAAACTTAAATGTAATTGAAGTATAATAGTTAGGAAGAAATTAGGTTTACTCCCTGTTGATATAATGAAGAGATTGTTCATGTTGGAAAGTTCAGAACTCCACCTTGTGGTGATAATTTTAACTATATGTTGAAGAAAAGAATTGGGGAGAAGAAAAGGCACACTGAGATGCAGAGAAAGCAGGAGAAATTCAGGTCTGGACTATAGTGAATACACTCTCTGAAGGTTCATTTGGAAAAAAAACTTGCAAATACACTCTAACACATGGGAAGCAAAACAAAAGTATAGAATGCTTTCTTTATTTCGGGAACAAATTTGCAGAACAATGTAATCTGTAATATTCACTGTGAAGACAGGTAGGCCTCCATCACTGCTCCGCTTTTCTGTCAAGATAACTGAAAGTTAGCACATATCTATATTCACAGTGAACACTCCATGGCTTCCTTTCTCTTTCTTCTAGTAACAAATGATAATCATTCTACTGGGCTTGAATTATGAAGAAATCCAGACTGATCACAGAATCACAGAATCATAGCTCTCCCAGCATAGAATGCAATAAATAGCAGATAATCAGCAACACAAATTCCATCCCTCAGTGTTCTTATATGAAAAGTAAATACACCGCTAATAAAATATCCATCCTCTTTTATTACTAAAACATGAAAGGAACAGAGGATCTAAACTTCTGGAATTTTTCTACAACCTAAACCAAAATGCTTATAGAATCAGGCTAAGGCACAGGAGCTGAAAAAATGCATGTATGTATATATATATATGAGAGTCTCAGGCACTACATTTTTCTTCTAATGGTTATGAATACCAAAGAGTTGATGTTTCCTTTATAACGTAGTGGTTTAATTTTTTATTATATCACAGAATAGGAGGTTGAAGGCTGACAAGTTTGTTGAGGAAGTTAGTATGCCAAATTTCTACAGTTCTATAGAAGCTATGATTTATCTGTTTGTGCATTTTGGGGCAAGCACAATTGGTTTTGGAGATCCTCGTTTCTTTCCACTAAACTGGTGGGTTGTAATTAAGCAGCTCTACTGCTGATGTATCCTTGTAGAAAACAAACTGAATTAGCACAGCTATTAAAAAAAAAAAAAAGACAAAAAAACAAAAACCAAGCAAACAAAATATTACAATTATATTACAAATATTTTTGTTATTTGTTTACTGTCCTGGTTTCAGCTGGGATAGAGTTAATGTTTTTCTTAGTAGCTGGTACAATGTTGTGTTTTGGCTTCAGTATGAGAACAATGCTGATAACATACCAGTGTTCTAATTGTTCTTAAGTAATGTATACTCTAAGGACTTTTCAGTCTTCCATGCTCTGCAAGTGAGGAGGGGCACAGGAAGCCGGGAAGGAGCAGAGACAGGACACCTGACCCAAACTAGCCAAAAGGATATTTCATACTATTGAACGTCATGCTCAGTATATAAACTGAGGGGAGTTATCCAGAAGGGACCAATCACTGCTCAGGTCAGGTTGGGAATCGGTCAGCAGGTGGTGAGTAATTGTATTGTGCATCACTTGTCTTTCTTGGATTTTATTCCCCTCTCTCATTTTCCCTATTACAATTACTAGTACTATATTTTATTTTTATTTCAATTATTAAACTGTTTTTACCTCAAACCGAGAGTTTTACCTTTTTCCAGTTCTCCTCCCTGTCCCACTGCAGGGCAGAAGGAGGGTGAGTGAATGGCTGCATGGTATTTAGTTGCCAGTTGGGGTTAAACCACAACATCTACTAATACTGGTTTGTTTTTGCTTGTTTGTTTGCTTGCTTGCTTACAGTATTAATTTAATTAGTTAATTTACATGGAAAAATCATTATCATGAGATAGAAAGTCTTTTCCTGAAGAAAAGGCCATTATTTGAACCTCTTCAGTCTCAGAAATGCTTGAGGTAAAAAAACAGTTAATCTAGCCTGCCTGGTCATTCCTGGTCAGACATGCCTTCATTACTGGAAGTACCAGTGTGTTGCAAGAGATATGAATAGCTTTACATATCAGCACATACAAATAGAAGGAGAATTCTCATCATTTACTATTCCTTTCTCTAAGCCCTCATACACTCCTCATAAGAAGTCTTCTGCAGAAAGATGATACAGACAGCAAAGACATTCTGCTAATCTCCTTACAGAGACATTAGAGTCTTAAAAAAAGTTTTTCTGTTTTTACATCAAATCATTGTCCCCTAACAGCTCACACTAAAAATAATATCTGCATGTAAGTCCTGTGCACCCTTGAAGTAGATATTATTTTAGAAGACCATTGTGTAAAGCTTAAAAAACAAGGACCAAAACTTTTCCTCAAATAAATTAGAACATACCTGTCCCTGAAATATACTGTCATAGAAAATCATGGAAAACAGACTCTTTAAAATTAATCCATTACTATAAAAAAATGTACACAAACCAAACATACAACACACATATACACTGGTACATTATCTATCCTACTGGTAGCAAAAGCAATAAATATCTTGCTTACCAGGGTTGCATACAATTACAAGCAGTCAGGTTATGACAGAAGAAAAGTTATACCCACCAAAGGAGAGTCAAATCTATAAAGCAGCCATAAAGAATAGTAAACTTTTATTAGTTTTTAGCAAGGCTGCCTCTTAATGAAATGTTGCTACCATTATTCTGTGCAGCACAAACAATGCAACAAGAATGAAGGCCTGCCAAACAAATGAATGCAACTGCAGCAGAACTCTGCAAGACAATAAGGTTTTAAGGGAAGGAATTAGATATTTTTTCTTATCTTCCTTTGGTTCCTATAATGACCACTGCAGCCTACCTTGAAGCAGCAGATTTAAAATTGAGATCAGTGTATGAATTACTGAAACGTAACAGACATTAGGCAAAATGGGCAGGCACAACAGCACATAATGTCAATGCTTCTCCAAACCCCAAACACATAAATTTGCACTTTTAACTACTCAGTTACCAGGTTTATGAAAGATTCCCTTCTCCTTTCAGTTGCATATTTTCCCCAGAAAGAAGCCTCCATCCTCTCTCTGCTACCCTCAGCGTCCTACTGCTAACCTACCCCCAGAGCTCTCCTAACAACAGCGAAGTAAACAGAAGTTTCCTTTGGGATTTCCACATTTCTGTATCTTATTTCTCAATTTCCAATTTTCAAATGTATCTTTTCTACAATTTATGCAGCATTCTCTCTGGTGGTAGAGAACAGCAAGAAAAGCCCTGTACTAGGTTATCACCTTCTTGGCTGAGACGGCACTACATAGCTTGTAAATGTATTATTTTTGTTTCGGTATCTCAAATGCCCACTCTTAAGGATGGTTTATGTGCATATTGTGTCTGTGACACTACTTACTTTTTATTACAGTTTTTATGATACAATGAGTTGTAGAGAACAAATCCACTGGCAGCAATTTAGGGCCAATTTCTAAGTGAGAAACTCTTTTCCCAACAAACATAATCTATATGCCTTTATCACCACAAATCCCTACATGATCCAGTAATCAGAGCTCACATAACTTAGAATGATAGAACAGAATCATAGAATAGTTAGGGTTGGAAAGGATCTTAAGATCATCAGGTTCCAACCCCCCTGCCATGGGCAGGGACACCTCACACTAAACCTTGAACACTGCCAGGGATGGAGCATTCACAACCTCCCTGGGCAACCTATTCCAGTGCCTCACCACCCTCACAGGAAAGAATTTCCTCTGTATATCCAATCTAAACTTCCCCCTTTAAGTTTTAATCCATTACCCCTTGTCCTACTACTACAGTCCCTAATGAAGAGTCCATCCCCAGCATCCTTATCGGGCCCTTTCAGATACTGGAATTCTGCTATGAGGGCTCCACGCAGCCTTCTCTTCTCCAGGCTCAACAGCCCCAACTTTCTCAGCCTATCTTCATACGGGAGGTGCTACAGTCCCCTAATCATTCTCGTCGCCCTCCTCTGGACTTGTTCCAACAGATCCATGTCCTTTTTATGTTGAGGACACCAGAACTGCACACAATACTCCAGATGAGGTCTCACAAGAACAGAGTAAAGAGGCAGGATCACCGCCTTCTACCTGATGGTCACACTCCTTTTGATGCAGCCCAGGATACAGTTGGCTTTCTGGGCTGCAAGTGCACACTGAAGCCGGCTCATGTTCATTTTCTCATCAACCAGCACCCCCAAGTCCTTCTTCTCAGGGCTGCTCTGAATCTCTTCTCTGTCCAACCTGTATATGTGCCTGGGATTGTTCTGACCCAGGTGTAGGACCTTGCACTTGGCATGGTTAAACTTCATGAGGTTGGCATCAGCCCACCTCACAAGCGTGTCAAGGTCCCTCTGGATGGCATTCCTTCCCTCCAGCATACTAGGCGAATCACACAGCTTAGTGTCATCGGCAAACTTGCTGAGGGCACACTTAACCCCACTGTCCATGTCAGCGACAAAGAAAAGCTTGTTTTCATTGGTGTAATTGTGTATGGATGGCCTTAACTATGTATTTCCTCAAACCCAGCAAATTTTTGGGGTTCCCAGGAATTCCCTTCATCTGCTAAGGCCCAAGTAGTTCAGCTGAGAAGTACCTTCTACTGCACTGACCTCATGTATTGCTCCTGCTCTGGTACTGCCACTTGCTGACTGCGAGATGGTACCCTTGGTCACTCTCTTTCCGCAAAGCCATCATTTATGCTGTACACAGCATCATTAGACAAAGTTACTGACAATCCCATGCATTAGGAAATAATATAAAAGTATTTAAAGAAAATATACTTGACAGTAGAAGTTCCACAGAAAATTGAAAACAAAGCCCTACAAAACTACACAAAATAAAGTTCTATAAGTAGAATTTTTGTTTACTGAACAAATAAAGAATTTCTAGAAAGCAGATATATGCAAGCAAAGTATCTTAGTAAGGCTTGTGCAATGAATTCCAAACAGTGCTTCTGGTGAAAAACATATTTTTTGAGAAACTATATGGCTTTCTCAGTTATCTTAAGTTGCATTGCCTACTAAAGTTCTTCAGTAGTATCCCTGTTAGATTCTGTATATTCATTGAACATAGTACCACAAAGCCACATGTAATTAATAGAAAACCTTATAACTTCTAGGAAAGGAGAAGGAGGTACCAGAAAGTCGTTTGAAAATGTCATGGGTTATTATAGCAATGACGGCTGCATTTATAGTAATTACAAAGGTAATGAAAATAAAAAACAATGACTACAGACCTTTTCTAACATTTAAAATATTCAAGATGAGAAGACTGATCTAATTCTCAAAAGTTTTTTTCTGGCTTCAGACAAATTCCTATCATCTTCTCAATTCTTCTTACTACCTTATTATTCCTAACTTGACATTATCCAAGATTTGCTCACAGGATTTTCTTAAGTTCCCCACACTGCAGTAAAAATAATTAGGCATAAAACCCCCTCTATACTCTAAAGGGTAGTTGTCATCAGTCAGTTGTGCAGGCACAGTATAAGCACGACAACTGTTTCCAATTTGGAGCACGGCTCAAAGCAGATGCAAACATTCCGTTTGTGGTTGTTGGCAGAGGCAGGGTAATAGACAGTATCTAACATCTACTGCTGTTAGCAGTGTGCCAAAACAAGAATTCTGCACAATAAAATGTTACAAATCTTTTCAGAATTGCAGAATTTTCAGATTGCAGAATCCAAGGGAAATCATGCTAGCAGAAAACAGCACTTATTCATAAAATAGTTATAAAACAATCTTCTGATTGCTGGGCTTATATTTACAAAAGGCTCATAAACGACGTTTTATCCACATTCCAGTAATTAAAAAAAAATCAATTTTCCACAATGCTTTAATAGCAGTGATACTGTGTTGATGACCAGTAGCCACTATCTAAACTACCCACTACAACAGCACACCATTAAAGCGTAACACAGAAAGAAATGTAGAATTTTGTACACCAGTGAACTAACTAACTGACAATCAAGACAACTTGGGAAATAATGGAACATAACTTCCCTTTATATTTGTATGTTAAAAAAAAAAATATTAGACAGACAATATTAATTCATACTTTCTGATGAGAAGCTACGGGAAACTCAAATTTCTCCCCATATGGTACACAGCTCTTAAACATTCAGCTGAATTGCAGGAAGACAGTTGAGATTTCATATCTTAAAATGGGAAGTGGCAGGCTGATTGGAGCAGTACTGAAGATAGAAAGCTTACTGAGCCCTGAAGTATAGAGCTCAGTATATAAGGTCTTCTCAGTACAAATAGGGTGATGTGAGAATAGAAGTGTACCCAGATCCTAGGTCAATATCAGATTATCTCTAGCACAGGTTACAACACTGCAAACAGAGCCCTCTTTTAATCGAGACCTTTCTGATATGCATTTCTTGCCATTAGCCTATAGGCTCAAACACTGGCTGCTGGTTTATTTGCAAGACAGAGTATTCATTAGCCCCTAGTAATAATGAGATATACAGTACCATCAATCATGCAAAAAGCAACTAGGCAAATATGAGTAGTTTTTAAAAGCAATTTCTGCTTACACCATCGATTCTCCCACCCCATCAATTTATAGAGAACCTGGAAAGCAAGAAAAAATAAAAGAAAACATCATGACAAATTTTATAGGGGATTATAAAAAGCGAAGTCTACTCACTTTGTGGTTACTAGCCCAGATAACTTTGCCTGATAATTTGGGGCAGGTGTTTTAACTTGTAAAAATTAAAAAACACATTAATATACCAAGACAGGAATCATTGATAAGTCATGAAAGACAATATTTCTAACTGATAAGGATTTTCAGCCTAGAAAAGGAAAAATTTGGAGATGTGATGGCGATTGACAAAATAATGGTGACTCAGGGGAGGTAGATACGGACCAGCTATTCCTTATCTCTTCTAGTACGACAGTTTGGGAGTCAAGTGAAGCTAGCAGCATGCTCTAGGGAAACAAGTACGTAGTTCTCAACACAAGTAGACCTGTGGAAAGCTTTGTGATGTTGTGGATGGATTCAAGAGAAGACAGGACAAGTACACAGAAGAAAGTTTCACTGAGAGTTACTAATGTGAAAAATCACATCAAACTCAGGAAAACTATCTTGGAAAACTTGGAAGAGTTGTACTGGGAAAAACTATGTATGCTTGTCCTGCTTTCACTCCTTCCGAGCACCAACCTGCAAGTGCTGCTGGAGACAGGATAGAAGACAAGACAGACCACTGCCCTGAACCCATATGGTCATTCTTAGGTTCTTTCATTTTTGCAATAAATAAGAGAATGAAATGAAAACCCCACAACATTTTTCCTTAACATTTCATACTTGCATGTTACCCTTTCAATGATATCCAACAGACTACATTTAAAGTACTCCTGACTATTAGTATTCATATAGTATAGCCATAACATATTGTCAGTGCATTTTATAGGAAATACATGTCCATGTCATAATGGTGCACACTGCAAATCACTGATGTACTTCCATATATTTCTTCTCACTATGTGTTTTCCATAGACCTCTAATGTCCCTATAAGGGAAGCCCTATTGCCAGAAAGGTACGGCAGGATGGAAGTCAATAGTGATTTCACAGCGGAGTACTACACTCAGATCTTTTTGTGGCCTTTTGCAGTAAGCATCATACTAAAAAGAATTCTTGGCATTTAAAATCTGAGCCAATTTTTTACTGCCACTTCTACTTACCTTTAATAAATTAAAAAAATAGAGGCCTTAAAGTAGTTGTAGTCTAAGATCAGATGTTGGCTTATAGTATGCATCATAAATTCTATTTAGCTGACTCTTGTCATTATGACTGCAATGGAAGTTCCAGGGTGGTGTACAAAGGGTTTAAGTCAGTTCTCCAGTATACAGATAAATATTTTTCTGCAATTTCAGGCATGCAGATTTTTATTATTGGAAATAACTAACATTGCTGGTATCTCTTCTCTGATTTAACTCTTTGCTGGTTCTGATTTAAATGCAGAATTCCCTTCTGTGGAAGGCAGCTTTCAAAATATGTTTTTTTGTATTTAGACTGTTAGATTTTTTACTTTTATGAGTTTTTATCTATTGCTGAATTTCAGTTGCAATGCTATCAAGACAGACACTTATTTCTTCACCACTATGTATGTGGTGAAGAATTTATTACATTTGCATCCTAGATTACAAAAAAAATTTACATTTTAATAATGCTGAGAAATACAGAATGGGTATATGATTAGTCAAAGGTCTGTTAAGCAGTTTTAGTTCATTCTTGTGTCCTCAAATTCAACAATCATTTCCATGACCGACTGTTTATAGGACTTCAAAGAGGATTTGTGAAAATTATACTTTGCTTTCAAGGCATTAACTGTACCTATAGACAGTTCATGACGAGAAAATACTTTTCTGATTTAAAAAAAAAGTGTTGTTTTAATGTAATAGTTCCAGTATTTAATGTTATGCTGTTAAGGTTTCTTTCAAACATAATGTAAATACTTTAAAAATGCTGTAAAAATAGTGCAAACAACATTTATGAAAATTAGAACAAAGTTATGTTTTATGTAATACACTTACAGTAAATATGCATTGTAAAGAGAAATGCACAAAGAATTTTCTTCCACAAAATGTCAGCTTTTGTTATTAAAAAGAAAAGGTCATTCAATATTTAAAGCGTGTCTGTGCTCAGATTCTATACTTTTGGATGCTCTGAATAAATGCAAAAAGATGTTTTCTAAAAGTTAACAAGAATATAAATAAAGGCAAAGAAATAAACTGACCCAGATTTTGCATTTTCCCCGGAAACACAACCCCAAGATAGAGCTGAAAGGCAGCGCTCTGAAAATACATTTTTACATATGCCCAGCAGTGCTAATCATAAATGTTAAGTGCTTCAACAATTACTATGATTGAAAGTTTGTTGAAGACACTTGGGAATCTTTCTTCTCTGGTAAAATTAATTAAATCACAAACATTAGACTTCCATAGTACAATAGAGGGAAATTTTATTATGAGGAAGCTCCCGCAACGAGTTTATTTGGGAGTATACAATGTGCCAGATGGTACCTATTCAAATAATTTTGTTCTTTAAACAGGTCGTATATATATCCTTCCTCTATGGGTTATAATGAATAAGCAATAAATCATTTAAATATGCTTATTTTTAATGGGTTTTTTTTTGCTTCATTTACACAGAGTGACTCAGGAGAAGATCCAGGTGAATTCTCTCTATAACAAGATTTAAACATCTAAAATTTCATTAAATCAATTTATTTTTTAGGAAGTTATACTGTAATCTAACCTCAATAGAATATTTGCTTATATCCATAATTTTAAGGTGATAGATTCTTTTACATCCATTGCTATTCTGGCTTCAGTCTATACTACCTGTCTCTGCAGAAGATGAAAATATTAGACTTAGTAGAATTTGTATTTATTGTCATATAGCCCATCTTTGTGTTCACAGCATTCCTACGAGAATTGCAAGATGGGTTTCCATCCCTCCTCACCCCAGAATTATTGAATCCCTGTCTTACAAAACATCCATAGTAGTCACTTTGTTTGAAATACTTCCAATCTGTCTTCTTGAAACTAGGCTACTGTGTAACCAGGACAGCACCCAATACTGATTCTAAGATAGTAGTAGATAAAAGCAGAAATGGGTTCATTTGTTTAATGTCTAATCTTAAATAGATACGCATTCAAGAATCTGTATTTGGGACTGAATCTCTAGCTCCTACAAACTCATTGCTCATAAGACTGAAACGAGATCTTTTCTACTTTCTCTCCTGGTACTATGACTATTGCATCCTTTGTTGGCTTACAGCTTCAAAAAGAATCAGTTTAAGTTCTCTGACACCTGCAGCCTGGTTATTAGATCACTTGTCCAAATGCAGAAGATGAAATTTAATTTCCTTTCATTTACCAGGTTATTTTAATCAAAAGACTAGTGTCATAAGTACCAAAGAAAGGAGGAAGATAGGATCTACAGTGTATGGGAAGGTATTCCTGATTTTTATTGATGAAGAGTGAACTAAATTGCCTTCCAGATACACAGTTGAAAGGGAACTGTCTCAGAAAAACACAGACTGCCTACAAATCTTGAAGGTATAGTTAATATATATGTTTTATATCATACCATAGTTGATATATGTTAATGCATATGTTAATATACATATACATGGTAATGTAAGTTTTATATCAAACCCATAGTTGATTTTAAATAAACTTACAAGTCAAGAATTGCAAATACAGTGGTGTTACGTGAGGATAACAGGTTATCTTTCCAAGTGCTAATTTGCAAACACTTAACAAGTTACAAACACCACAAGAAAGCAAATTGTCAAAATTATTTGCTTCTCCCAGCTAACCACTAGATAAGTTCAATATCTATTTTCCATATGAACAGCTCAGAGAAAAAAACAACAAAACATAACCAATGTATTCACAATTATTTTTAAATTTCTCAGGGCTCTGAGTACACTTTCTGCCCTCTGGGGTTCAACCACCTGTGCTGAAGTTGAGTGCTTATACAGGACAGATGCATAGCTTCGGTTCAGACTGCTGTGAGCAGGATGGGCCTCCCTGTTCCTATGCTGAGAACCAATATTTGAGCTCAGGCTCTCACACTTGGCTGCTGGATAAGCTACAGTAGTAACATGCCTGTGCCTGGTCATGTACCCTGACCCAGGCACTTGACTTCCTGGCTAGCATTTGTAAGACTTGACCTGCCTTCTCAGCACAGACTTGCATGGGGATCACTGCAGTAGGGCTGATCCTGGTTACCATCACAGGACCTGATCCTGACTTACCAACTTGACTTCCCAGCCTGTCTGAGGACGTTCCTTATCACTTTGTTTCACCTGGTGCTCTGGACTCTCCTCTGACTCTGCTTAATGCACCCAGACCTGTTCTGCTCAACTCATTTGGGAATTTTAGGACTGGGCCCTTCCTTGGTGAGGGCACAGGTGCCCACCTTTCTGTCATGCTCAGCTCCCAACTTACCATTCCTCTTGTAGTTTTAGGACTGGGCTGTTCCTTGGTGAGGGCACAGGTGCCCAACTTTCTGTCATGCTCAGCTCCCAACTTACCTTTCCTCCTGTTGCAGCTCAGTCATGCTGCTTGCTGATATTACTGATAATCACTGGGGTTTTTTTTAAGCTAAATCAGAGAATGGTCCCATACCAGTCACTTTCATTTCCTACAAAGTTAATTTCTTTTCCTACATATTAGAAGACACCACGAAAACTAACACGGTGTTTTGGTTTCTAAGTAATACACTCACTCACTAAGATTATTAGAAATAAGGAACTGATTAAGAACAAGTATACAAGTTAGATTAAATTAAAGTTGAATTATACAGAAAAGGAATAGTTTCAAGATAAGACTCAAGTCAGATGTGAAATTCTAGAATTCAAGATGTCTTCAACACAAAAAGGACATGGAACTGTTGGAACAAGTGCAGAGGAGGGCCACGAGGATGATCAAGGGACTGGAGCACCTCCTGTATGAAGATCAGCTGAGAAAGTTGGGGCTGTTCAGCCCGGAGAAGAGAAGGCTGCGTGGAGACCTCATAGCAGCCTTCCAGTATCTGAAGGGGGGCCTATAGGGATGCTGGGGATGGACTCTTCATTAGGGACTGTAGTGATAGGACAAGGGGTAATGAGTTAAAACTTAAACAGGGGAAGTTTAGATTGGATATAAGGAGGAAATTCTTTCCTGTGAGGGTGGTGAGGAACTGGAATGGGTTGCCCAGGGGGGCTGAGAATGCTTCATCCCTGGCAGTGTTCAAGGCCAGGCTGGACGAGGCCTTGGGTGATATGGTTTAGAGCGAGGTGTCCCTGCCCATGGCAGGGGGGTTGGAACTTGATGATCTTAAGCTCCTTTCCAACCCTAACTATTCTATGATTCTATATTTGGGGAGGAAAAAATACTATTTCACTCTACCATTTTCAACAGGAAATGTAGCTCAATAAAAGCACTATTAATTCAGTCACTAATGGCACTGGAGGTATATTTATATTCAGCTACAGCAGATTAACTGCCAATCCAGAAGCCACATTTAAACACACAAAATAAAAATGCACTGGAAGTAAAGTATGGATAGTATCCTACAATGCAATTCAGTATGAATTTTTTTTTAAGAAAAAATGAAAACACAAATTCCTAAGACATGTAGGATAATAGAATTAAATGAATTGTTCCTACATAAGGTGTAAAGCTCACAACTCATCTTCGCATTGTCTTAAATGTGAAATATTTTCATTATTTCTAATATAAGCACAGAATAAGAGAAATGCATGGTTATCTGAACACTTTCTTTTGAATTTATGCATGGTTGACATATATAACCCTAGCTAACAACTACTAGAATGATTGAAGGAATTGGCTTTATGCATTCAGTATGATGGCTCTAATAGCAATATAGAGTGTTTCAGCTGTTACTGATTTGATGTGGGGTTATTAAGAGAGAATCAAATGTTGTAAGTAAATCATAACTCCATCACATATGATGTAAAACATGAAATTGTAATGAGATAAAGTGAAAAAAGTTATAAATAGTTAGATGCGATTAGGTACCCTATCTTTTTTTTTTTTTTTACAGTCAGAGCATTTCTATAAATAAACTTCATAAACTGTGGGAAAGCTAATGCACAGAACAGACAGATACAATACAAAGCATAATGGTTTTGCTATTCAACTCAGATAAAAGTAACCTGGTAAAAATTAATATCTTAATCTTACCAAAATTTCAGGTTTCAAAGCTTAGATATTCAGCCTCTGCTGCTTATCTAGATTACCTCTAATCTTAGAGGGAAGGTGGGCACCCTAGATGGTTTCACTCTTGTGTTTGACTTCTACATGAATATGCCTACCTCTCTCTTCTGAATTTAAGTGCAGCCTAGATGTTTAGCTGTGTTGCTATACTACAGTGGTCTAAGAACACAGATGAAGAAAGGCCTATAGGTAGAGCAATCTTTACCTTTCAAATACTAGTATTCTAATACATTGGTCATTGGTCTAGAATGTTAGTATTACACAGTTAGTATTGGAGTTGGTTGGTGTTATTATCTCTCTGCCTTCACGCATTTTTCACCTTAGGCTAGATCCGTGTTGGAAGCAGCTAAAGATGAAGTGGGTCACAGTGAGTGAGTACACTCTACAAAACTTCAAAGCACCACTGCACATGCTTGCAAAGGAAGAACAACTGCTGTAGCTACAGATATATGATACACCTCAGCTGGAAAAAAGCAACAACAACAAAAAAGCATGCCAGCATTTAGGGTAAACATAAATGGAAATTAAAGAAGCACCTGACCTACTGATCTAACCTGTGCTGGACACTGAAGAAAGGTTTGCTCCCAGTCACGAACCTGTACAATCTATACCACAGAAGGCAGAGATCAGATCTGATCTGCACTATACAATTCATTTGACAGATTAGGTGTCACTACCTGTTTTCTATTATAATAGGTGGTACCCACACTTTTAAGAACTTCATATTTTTGCACAATGAAGATTTGCCATAGAATCATTTTGTTCTTACTAAACACTGAATTAAAATCAGTAATACTGACAGAACTGTTTTAAGTTCTTAATTCAATCTCTTTGGATCTTTTGTCAATTTCATAGTTTGAAGTTTTCCTTCTGCTAAAATTAATTTTTTAAGGTTATTTATCCTCACTCATACGATGGTTTCATCCATTATGAAGATAATATTCTAACTTCAGATTACAGATCTTGATACAAGAAAGAAAAGGGTTGTTGTGGGGTTTTTGCCTCATACAGTATTATTAATTTGATTTCACTTATTCTGAATTTCTACATAACAAGAGATACTTGAGTATGATAGTCTGATACTGGAAACTTTCTTAATAAAAAATTAAGTGTTTTCTTAATTTGGTTGTTTACACATGCTTTTGTGGCCTTGTCTAAGCAGTTTGGTGTAGAAAGCAGCTCATAAGCACAACCCACACTGCAAGCTGTTAAGAGTGGGATTTGTCCATAATCCACAGCTATGAAAACATGTTTGCAGAGAACTGTGCCTGTGTTAATTAACCCTTCCTCTTACCTGACTCTGTAGATACCCCGAAGAGTATAAATTATGAAAACTGTGACACAATTGGCTATTTTAAGATCAGGAAACTCTCCTTAAGATTGAAATGTCTACTTACAGCAATAACTGGACATATTCCTAATGGCAAAATATTTACGCACTGTGGTGGGTTAACCCTGGTTGGATGCCAGGTGCCCACCAAAGCCACTCTATTATTCCCCCTCCTCAATTGGGCAACGGAGAGAAAATAAAACAAAAGGCTTGTGGGTCGAGATAATGACAAGGAGAGATCACTCACCAATTGCCATCACGGGCAAAATGGACATGGGGAAATTAATTTAATTTATTTCCAATCAAATCAGAATAAGGTAATGGCAAATAAAAAACAAATCTTAATATGACTTCCCCCATCCCTCCCTTCTTCCTGGGCTCAACTTTACTCCCATTTTTTTCTACCTCCTCTCTCTGAACAGTGCAGGGGGGGCAAGGAATGGGAGATGTGGTCAGTTCATCACACATTGCCTCTGCTGCTCCTTCCCCCTTAGTGAAGGACTTCTCACACTTTAACCCTGCTCCAGCATGAGGTCCCTCCCAGTGGAAAAAGTCCTCCATGAACTTCTCCAGCACGAGCCCTTCCCATAGCCTGCAGTTCTTCATTAACTGCTCCAGTGAGGGCTCCTCTCTCCATGGGGCCACAGCTCCTGCCAGGAGCCTGCTCCAGCGTGGGCTTCCCACGGGGTCACAGCCTCCTTTGGGCACTGCCCCTGCTCCTGTGTGGGATTCTCCCTGGGCTGCAGGTGGAGATCTGCTCCACCATGGGCCTCCATGGGCTGCAGGGGCACAGCTGCCTCACCATGGGCTGTACCATGGGCTGCAGGGGAATCTCTGCTCCAGTGCCTGGAGCACCTCCACCCCTCCTTCTGCAGACCTGGCTGTCTGCAGGGGTGTTTCTCGCACACAGTCTTACTCTTCTCTTTGCTCCTGGGGTTGCACTGTTTTTTCCTCTTCTTAACTACATTATCCCAGAGGTGCTACTACCATTGCTGTTGGGCTCAGCCTTGGCAAAGATCATTGTTGTACTTTCCCTCTCAACACTACATTTTGTTCTTGAAAACTATACAGTAGTAGGGATGTAAGTTACAAGGTAGAAATACATTAAAATTAAATTTCAATGAAGTGGTTTCCCCCAGGATACTCAAGATTGTTACTCAGCTTAATAGAAGCATACCCATGCAACCTATCTACTTTTAATTGAAACAAATAGTTTACAGTTTCAGCTGAGAATCATCAAAATAGTTTTTGCATGAAAAAAACAACCATTCCTTAGGCACAACCAGAGCATGCTTTTAGAAGTCCTTTTAGAAGGCCACACAAAGACATTTAAAATATTCATTAAGAACATATGTATAAACAACACCTACACCAATTATTCTTGAATCTACAGATAAAAGGGACAACTTAAACACATACAACTAACTGCATGTGTATAAGGACAGCTGGTCAAATTCTACAGCAATCATAATTTTGTGGTTTAATCTGTTAAGACAACAGTTTTTATTAATACTCATTTGATACTTGTGAGAAGTTGCTGACATAAATTGGTGATTAAGCTGCTATGACCTTCAGTGAACCTTAGTAATTCTCATTTGCATTTTCATTAAAGCTGAGTTTCAGTCTCATTTTTTCAAATCTGTAATACCATCCTACTCAAGTCTTTATAATGTTCTCTTCAAGAGCAATTAACTGGTCTGATAAAAAAATGTTTAATTTATATATATGTTAGTAATAAGAAAAAGTTTCAAATGGATACAGATAGCAGGTTAAAATATATGCAAATATGCATCTTCATATTGAAGCTTATGGATAAATATTTTTTCCAAAATCAAGAGAAATTAAGAGCAAAATACTGGAATACTGTTGAAAACTGCCATAGTTATATAAGTAACATAAACCAGTTTGGTACTCTTCCCTAAATTCAATACTTACATCTTGAATACAGCTATTAATATAATTATTTTTAAAGGGTCTTCAAAAACAGGAAGTAATAACTCTTTACAAAGGATGCAATGTCATATATCCATCTGAATAATTTTGGAATCTAAACACGATAAGGGCTCCATATAGCTGCAATGTACTAAATTACTCCTCAGAGAAGTGTTTTCAAAAAGGAACAGATAAACTTGCCTTTGGAATCTTAGCCTTTTCCATATACTAAAACATTCTGCCTATTATTTCTAGTGCCATGGTGATAAGTGAACTATATGACAAAATACATTCAGAGAGTACCTGGTGTAGTAAAGAATTACAGTATTCCTAACTTTGATTTTGTTACTTCCATAGACAAAAATCTGGAGAGTAATCAACTTACATAGACAATCATCATTTAAAGAGAGACAAATGTAATAGCTGTTTTCCAGGCCTCGTATGTCATTCATCTTTAAAAATTAAATTAATTTTTAAGAATATAGAAGTATTTCTAGTATCTCTGTAGTTTGAAGGCCCTAGAGAAGTCAAAATCTTATTTTCCAAAACCAAATTCTCTTTTAAAGGATTATAAAAGCAGGCAAGTGACCGAAATTTTCTTAAGTCTATTTCTTCTACGTCACTTCCTATAGCAAAACAGAACCTTAACAAAAAAATCATAATTAGAAATCCCAAACAGCACAACCCCAAAGAGATTCATTAATATATATTAGAAAATCATGAAACTATTTTAATCATCATGTGCTTAGCAAAAGTATTGACAGGGTATTTCAAATGATTGACCTAATTACGTGCATGTTAAAAGTACTCAACAAATTCTAATTCAATATCCATGATTGAGAAGAGACGAAAGTAAACAGCTAGATGAGTAAGGCAACAGAAATGTGTATAACAATGATGCCTAAACTCGAATACACTCAAAAGTACTCTTCCAGTGCAACAAACTTACACAAACCCCCAAATGACTAGGTATTATGACTTCACACTGCAAATTTAATTTATACATACTTTGAGAAGAATTAATAAACAATAGAAATCCATGTCTAATGTTTGTGTAAATATAATCCAGTTCACTTAATTAGGGAAAACTATCATGAAGCAGGCTATGTTTTTATGCCTAGGATGTATTAAATTTTAATTATTTTTTTTTTTCTGTCCAACACTAACACTTTTGGTTGATATCAAGCACTGGCCTCATCTAACACCTACATTTAGACATCACTTTTCTGCCTGTAACACAGCTATCTATATTCTGCATACTCTCTACCAGAGCCATTCCAATAACCAGTTTTATCTTTCCTTTCACATTTGTCTCTTCATTGTGGCAGCAAAATGAAGAAATAGTCTATGGTAATATCATTAGTAGTTATTGTACAAATTTTCATTATATCCAACTTGTTCCCAGTAGGCACACAAGAATAACCTTTTACAGTGAACAGAGAATGCATTTATATATTTTCTGGTTCAAACATTTCAGGAATAATTTTTCATTCTTTACCTCACTGAACTCCTTCTCTTGCTTTCCGTAGAGGAAGAACTTCTCTGACATCATTAAAAACCCCAGCAGACAATTTGAGAAGATTCTATTTTGAAAATCCTGTCTGGAAAGCATATTTTTTTCAAAACAACATGAAATTTTTTGTAAAAACATACACATTCCTTCTCCTGCAGTGGCCCACTGTTCCACTGTTTACCACTGAGAGTTCTGGATGGTCAACTCTTGGAAGTCTCTTATGTCTTCTCCTCGTGTCAAATAATTAAACCAAACTTCTTTCTTAAAAAAAAATAAAATAAATCTAACACTGCATTACTATATTGGGAAACAGGCATCTATATGTCAAATATTTTAATACATGTGCTATCACCAGATTATTTTTAATCACATTGCATCTTCTTTAACTCGTATTATTTTCCCATACAGACAGATAAATTGAGAACATGTCAGCTAGTAAGAACATGTCAGCAGAGGAGTGGATGTGGTCTACCTTGACTTCAGCAAAGCGTTTGACACAGTCTCCCACAGCATCCTTGCAGCTAAATTGAGGAAGTGTGGTCTGGATGATCGGGTAGTGAGGTGGACTGTGAACTGGCTGAAGGAGAGAAGCCAGAGAGTTGTAGTCTATGGGGCGGAGTCTAGTTGGAGGCCTGTATCTAGTGGAGTGCCTCAAGGGTCAGTACTCAGACCAGTATTATTTAATATATTCATCAATGATTTAGATGAGGGAATTGAGTGTACTATCAGCAAGTTTGCTGATGACACTAAGTTGGGAGGAGTGGCCAACATGCCAGAAGGCTGTGCTGCCATTCAGCGAGACCTGGACAGGCTGGAGAGTTGGGCAGGGAATAACTTGATGAAATATAACAAGGGAAAGTGTAGAGTCCTGCATCTGGGCAGGAACAACCCCAGGTTCCAGTATAGGTTGGGGAACGACCTGTTAGAGAGCAGTGTAGGGGAGAGGGACCTGGAGGTCCTAGTGGACGACAGGGTGACCATGAGCCGACACTGTGCCCTTGTGGCCAAGAAGGCCAATGGCATCCTGGGGTGTATTAGAAGGGGGGTGGTTAGTAGGTCGAGAGAGGTCCTCCTTCCCCTCTACTCAGCCCTGGTGAGACCTCATCTGGAATATTGTGTCCAGTTCTGGGCCCCTCAGTTTAAGAAGGACAGGGACCTGCTGGAGAGAGTCCAGCACAGGGCAACTAAGATGATTAAGGGAGTGGAGCATCTCCCTTATGAGGAAAGACTGAGGGAGCTGGGTCTCTATAGTTTGGAGAAGAGGAGATTGAGGGGTGACCTTATTAGTGTATATAAATATATAAAGGGGGAGTGTCACGAGGATGGAGCCAGGCTCTTCTCAGTGGCAAACAATGATAGGACAAGGGGCAATGGGTACAAACTGGAACACAAGAGGTTCCACTTAAACTTGAGAAGAAACTTCTTCTCAGTGAGGGTGACAGAACACTGGAACAGGCTGCCCAGGGAGGTTGTGGAATCTCCTTCTTTGGAGACATTCAAGACCCGCCTGGACACGTTCCTGTGTAACCTTATCTAGGTGTTCCTGCTCCGGCAGTGGGATTGGACTAGATGATCTTTTGAGGTCCCTTCCAATCTCTAACATACTGTGATACTGTAATACTCAACAGTTCTAATACCACCAGAACAAAAATGATGGAAACTTTACCTCACATTTCTTCTTACAGTGAATCAGACATTATTTCATGTATTACTACAAGTATCTTTGGAATACTTACTTTCAGACATTGACAATGTTGCTTAAGGAATTCCCCATGATAGTGTGAGCATGACCTAGTGAATTACAGTAGCTAGTATCATGCTTACATCTTGAAACTATTTATCATATTTTGAGATCAAGACCTTTATAGTTTTAAATGTTTTATCTTATATAATTAGAGATTATGGTAATTAAAGCAATAAGCATGGCCTTAGTATACCAACTAGAGGAGATGCAACGTATTGCTTCTTTATTTATAGAACTCACTCCAGACCTGTTCAAAAACTTTCTAGAATAATTGTATATAGCCTATAAAAAAGTAATTGAGCAATTATCTTTCTGTTTCCGGTTTATATTTGAGATGATATAAAGGTCAATTCCTCATTTTGACCAATCTTTTAAAAAAAAAGAGAGAACAAGCTAATCTGAGAGAGCTCCCAGAAACTGCCTTGTCTAATTAGTTCTTCACCCCATACTCTAACTTTTCTGTAAGTATAAATATGTAATGATCATCCTCAATAAGAATTTCAGAAACGTGAGCTGATAATCTAACTTTAGGCAGATTCTAAACAAAATACAGTACTGAATGGAAGAATGTACACAATGGTGAGGAAGTTTGGTTTATTTCATTAACCTTCCTACAAATCTAGCCTATATTTGGTCACCTTCATTACAATGCAACACTAATGCTTTAGCTACTAAAACCTCAACTGTTTACAGGATAATCTGTTCCACAAATACCGGCCCAAATATTCACAGATATTTCTTCTACACTGATTCACACAACCTATAAAAAAAAAAAAAAATTAATTTCCTAAATGTGCTTCTGTCATCTCAAGGAAGTCTCAAAAATAGTGAACACAATTTCATGACATATGGCATGACATGGCATTTCCAGGCTACAGTCCAGCCTCCTGCCAGATAAGAATAATTTCTAAGTGAAATAGAAGAAAGTTAACTGCTTTCAACAGAACTGTATATTACTTTTCATAGAAATCTGACCTATGCTGCACCAACTGTTACGGTCTGTGTTGCATCTTTTTGTTTATTAGTATAACTAACCAAGAAATGGCCCTTATGCCTGACAGGAGAAAGCTATGATAAAAATCTCTTCCTCATTTCTCTGTAGAAAATGAGACTCCCCTCTACCACACGCCTGATCACAGAGGTTTCTATCAATATAAAAAAAGTTCTTAAATGCAGGTTAAAGCATAGGTTCACCTCCTTGATATGAATGTTTGGATTAAAAAAAACACAGGAATGGATGTCCTTCCGACAGTGTAAATCTTCCTGTATGCTGAGTAAACCCATATATTGCTTCACTATGACATTTTAAACTCTGATACATATTTAAAGATTGTCCCTGCATTTCAGTCTTTTCTGCTTTGCATTCAGCTAGCCAGGGATAGCAAGTCTCCTGAACTTACCGTGCACGAATACACTCACACGAGGTGAAATTCAATTCCCTTCTTCTGGCTTGGCAAATCACCTTGTGGTTTCGTACTAAATTGGCTATAATGTCTTGGTGAATATATGCTTGCTACATAGCAAATCTAGCTTCCGTTAAAAATTTCTGGGTATTGTTTCCTCATTTATCACCTCCTTAAAACATTTTATTATGCAGCATCCCAAAAAAAGAACACGGTAGGCATGGCTGTTATCCTATTTTGCCTTTAACTTGCTTGAAACTCTCGAAAAACAGATTTTTTTTTGGCTTTTCATAAAAGAAAATGAAAAAAAAAACAAAACAAAACAAAACAAACCTCTGTATCAGCTGTTTCTCAGTTCTGACACACTTATATATTATTCCCAGTATCAAAATGTCATTATTTCCTAAAACAATCATCCAGAAAGTGCACTTAACCACTAGTAAACTACATGGATAACAATTCAGGAAAAAAATGTACATTTTCTTCTTGTAGTCATAGAATCATAGAATCATAGAATAGTTAGGGTTGGAAAGGACCTTAAGATCATCAAGTTCCAACCCCCCTGCCATAAGAAGGGACACATCACACTAAACCATATCACCCAAGGCTCTGTCCAAGCTGGCCTTGAACACTGCCAGGGATGGAGCATTCACAACCTCCCTGGACAACCTATTCCAGTGCCTCACCACCCTCACAGGAAAGAATTTCTTCCATATATCCAATCTAAACTTCCCCCCTGTAAGTTTTAACCCATTATCCCTTGACCTATCACTACAGTTCCTAATGAAGAGTCCCTCCCCAGCATCCTTATAAGCCCCCTTCAGATACTGGAAGGCTGCTATGAGGTCTCCACGCAGTCTTCTCTTCTCCAGGCTGAACAGCCCCAACTTTCTCAGCCTATCTTCCTTTGGGAGGTGCTACAGTCCCCTGATCATCCTCGTGGCCCTCCTCTGCACTTGTTCCAACAGTTCCATGTCCTTTTTATGTTGAGGACACCAGAACTGCACACAATACTCCAGGTGAGGTCTCATTGTAGAGCAGAGTAGAGGGGCAGGATCACCTCCTTTGACCTTCTGGTCACGCTCCTTTTGATGCAGCCCAGGATATGGTTGGCTTTCTGGGCTGCGAGCGCACACTGAAGACAGCTCATGTTCATTTTCTCATCGACCAACACCCCCAAGTCCTTCTCCGCAGGGCTGCTCTGAATCTCTTCTCTGCCCAACCTGTAGCTGTGCCTGGGTTCGCTCCGACCTAGGTGGAGCACCTTGAACTTGTCCTGGTTAAACTTCATGAGGTTGGCATCAGCCGACTTCAGAAGCGTGTCAAGGTCCCTCTGGATGGCATTCCTTCCCTCCAGTGTTATCAACCGAACCTTGATGTCATTGGCAAACTTGCTGAGGGCGCACTCAATCCCACTGTCCATGTCAGCGACAAAGATGTTGAACAAGACTGGTCCCAACACCGATCCCTGAGGGACACCACTCGTTACTGGTCTCCAGCTGCACATTGAGCCATCGACCACAACTCTTTGCGTGCAGCCATCCAGCCAGTTCCTTATCCACCAAGTGGTCCATTCATCGAATTGATGTCTCCCCAATTTAGAGACAAGAATGTCGTGTGGGACAGTGTCGAACGCTTTTGCACAAGTCCAGGTAGATGACATCAACTGCTCTACCGCTGTCCATCAGTTTTGTAGCCCCATCATAGAAGGCCACCAAATTGGTCAGGGAGGATTTCCCCTTAGTGAAGCCATGCTGGCTGTCACCAAGCACCTTGTTGTTTTTCATGTGCCTTAGCATGCCTTCCACGAGAATCTGCTCCAAGATTTTGCCAGGCACAGAAGTGAGACAGACTGATCTTAATTCCCTGGGTCATCCATTTTCCCCTTCTTGAAAATGGGGGTTATATTTCCCTTTTTCCAGATGTCGGGAACTTCACCTGACTGCCATGATTTTTCAAATATGATGGACAGTGGCTTAGCAACCTCATTTGCCAACTCTTTCAGGACCCACATATGTATTTCATCAGGTCCCATGGACTTGTGCGCATTCAGGTTCTTAAGATGGTCTTGAATCAAATCCTCTCCTACAGTGGGCTCAAGGTCTTCATTCTCACAGTCCCTGTGTCTGCCTTCCAAGACTTGGGTGGTGTGGTCAGAGCATTCACCAGGGAAGTCCAAGGCAAAAAAGTCATTCAGAACCTCAGCCTTCACCACATCCAGGGTACCCAGTTCTCCCGATAGCTTCCGGAAAGGGCCTGTGTTGTCCCTAGTCTTTCTTCTATTTGCAATATACCTGTAGAATCCCTTCCTGTTATCTTTCATGTCCCTATCCAAGTTTAATTCTAACTGGGCCTTAGCTTTCCTAACCTGGTCCCCAGCTTCCCAGACAACACTGTTGTATTCTTCCCAGGCCGCCTGTCCTTGCTTCCATCTTTTGTAAGCCTCTTTTTTCCTTCGAAGTTTCTTCAGCAGCTCCTTATCCATCCAAGGAGGTCTCCTGGTCCTCCTGCTGCACTTCCTTCTGGTTGGGATGCAACACTCCTGATCCTGTAGCAAGTGATCCTTGAGTATCATCCAACAGTCATGGTTTCCCCTGCACTCTAGGGCTATTTCCCATGGAACCTTACTGAGCAGGTTCCTGAAGAGGCCAAAGTCTGCTCTCCTGAACTCCAGGGCAGTGAGTTTGCTGCATGCTCTTCTCACTGTCCTGAGGATATTGAATTTGACCATCACATGATCACTACAGCCAAGGCTGCCCTGGAGCTTCACTTTTCCAACGAGCCCTTCCCTGTTGGTGAGCACAAGGTCAAGCACGGCATCTCTCCTCGTCGGCTCCTCTATTACTTGCAGAAGGAAGTTGTCTTCCATACAGACGAGGAACCTCCTGGATTGCTTGTGCCGGGCTATACCATCATTCCAACAGATATCAGAGTGGTTGAGGTCTCCCATGAGAACAAGAGCCTGTGAGTGTGAGTCTTTTCCTATCTGTCTATAGAGTGCTTCATTCACACAGTCCTGTTGATCAGGCGGTGTGTAACAGATCCCACAGTGATGTCTCACATCACTGTTTTCCCTTTAATCCTGACCCACAAATTCTCTGTTAACTGCTCACCTGTCCCCAGACAGAGTTCCATACTCTCCACACTACCCTTAACATAAATAGCAACTGCCCCTCCCCGTCTGCTGGGCCTGTCTTTTCTAAAGAGCCTGTAACCTTCCATTCCAACTCTCTAGTTATAGGAGCCATTGAGACATCAGAGCCAGTATCATCAGGATACTGGATGCTGACAAGAAGGTTAGAGCACCCTTCTGTCATTAAAACCAGGAAATATGATGTGCATTCTAACTTGCAGTTATTTAGAACATAATAGTTTTCATGAAGGTTAAACAACATTTCCAACACTTCAACAACCTCATGTTTTTTAGAGTTGGGAAGCTGGGTCTATGTGAGTGCCTATTTAGCATTTTCCCAGCTATCACACTGAGCAGAGCTGCACTCTTATGTAAGCCATAAAGAACTTACCTTGCCTGAGGTTAATAGTACTAATTAGTTTAGCATTAACAGGAGAAAGAAATGCACACTTAAGACTGATATTATATTACTATTCTATAGCTGTTGTAAAGATGTATGGGATATGAGGCCATCTAGTTTAGGCTGCAATATCCCTAAATTCTTTGTATCACTTCCATTCTGAATGATTTTCCTATTATAATTAAATTTATTAGGTTAAGAGATGCACATACAAGAGTACATACATTGTAACAAATACATATTTTCCTATTTTTTGCATATCCTAATATCTGTTTTGTAGAAAGTATTAATTTAAAAAGAAATTGATTATGCAAATTACAATATATCAATATTCAGTAGTAATACTTTATCATAGAGTGTACTCAACGGTTCAGCAAGATTTCTCTCTCAGATATGAATGTAATGCTTTAAAAGTACAGAAAAGTATATAAATACACAGAAAACTTATGCATAACAGTGCAGCACTAAATTGCATTTTGTTAGATCTTTACAGTTTATATTTTTGTTAAGTTTTATATCTATGGATGATATTTACATATTAAAATTATATTTACATGATTAAAAGCTGCTAATAGCAAAAATGTTACATGAAATGCACTTTTCTGAACAACAGAATGAGGACTAAAGCAAGAACTGCTTCCTACCTACAGGCTTACAAGCAATTATTCTTTCATAAAAACTAAAAAAAAAGTAATCACTAAATATTCAGATGGAATCTGGTCACAATAGTTGCAGAGGATACCTATGCATCATTAGAAAGTGAATAGGGTATATTCATTGTAGAACATTTCTAGTCAAGCAGTTCATCTTCAAGAACTCATTTCCTTTCATATTTTGAAGTTAAAAGCATGAGATAGATTGCACACTTACTGATATCCAGTCAATCTTTGTCAGTTGAATGAGTTTGAAACCTTACGTTGCTAAGAGCTTAGCAGTTGAATACACCCTATGGTTCAAACACTTTAATGAGGATTCAGTGTAGTCTGCACTCTGAGGGATCTGGTGCTCCAGGTGGCCCTGCCTTGGCATGTAGGGTTGGACTAGATGATCTCCAGAGGTTCCTTCCAACCCTAATGACTCTGTGATTGTGTGGTCTTGCCAGATCAGCAACTGAGATACAGTAATTACTTTTTTTAAGACTGGGCTCCAATTACCTCTCTTTTATACCGAGTTTTACTTAAGTCAAAGGCAACAAGAGTAGAAGTAGTAATGCACTGAGGTAATCAGGCAAACTGGTCTCATGTCAGCATTTTTTTAGAGGCAAAGATTACTAACGAGAAGATTAATAATAATCCCTGAATAATAGATAGAGTGATAAATCCCTTTAAATAATAAAAAGTGACAACTATATGAATAAACTGGCAGTCATGTTGTGGAAAAAAAAATAATCTAGATCCTTATAAAGTACTGTTTTTACAGACTACAGCTGTATTGCCAGTAAATGGATTCATCCAACTGGATTTAATGATTATCTAACATGCTGCAATATTTTCCTGATTTTATGTGTTTTTATGTTGGTGCCAAGTTTTTAATGGTTTAGAAGACAGTTTAGTAATTAAAGACACAAATCCTACAGGCTTCTGGGTTTTTTTTGCATATAGAATGTTTGTGCACACTTCATATATTATAGAAACTTCAAAAAACAAAAAACAGGAAATAAAATTTAAAAATATCAGTTCTGATTTATTCTTAAACTCCATATATTCTACGCATGAAAGTACTAGTTTATCATTTGGAAGATGCCTTCCTTGCTTATTTAATTGCAAACGAAGTGCCAAGATACATAACTGAACAGGCATTAAAATAATGCCTGTACATGACATACAAACCTTACATGACAAGGTAGTCATTGGAAACTTAAAATAAATAGCGGAAAGGAGAAATAATTTAGGAACAGGAAATACCTCAAATTCAACCCTTCAGTTTTGATTCTGTGCCAGTTCTGTACATGCTTATTTTCAAGCCAAGTTGATAGAATTCTCACAAAAGTAACCCAGAAGATTCACAGAACCACAGAATCATTAGGATTGGAAGGGACCTCTGGAGATCATCTAGTTCAACTTCCCTGGCAAGGCAGGACCACCTACAGCAGGTTATACAGTACTAACTAGCCTGAATACAAATTCTGGAAATGATTCAGCATTAAACTATCATTTAATCTTAAAGTGAATATCCTAATCTAATTTTTATGCAAGACTTAATTGTACAAGGAATATCATAAAAGCCCATTTTACCCTTGTGGTTTAAATTAAAATTTTACTTTAATTAGTGCCATTATAGTCATGTTTGTTATTTTTAAAATTATAAACAGTAGAATAGTTACTAAATACCGATGTCTTCTTTAAAGGAACAGAATTCAAAAAAATACTTAAAATACCACTTTTGGAAGATTGTTCCAAAGCAGAAAGGAAAACTGTCTGTAACAATAAAAAAAAGAACATTCCTGCAACCCATAGCAATAAACCCAGTGTATCTCCTGACATGTCCTTCTACAGAAAGATGGGGAGGGATTAACGTAGTGTTAAATATAATTAACAATGATTTCTCTTTCTTGCTTTAGTGTTCATTGTAATTAAAATGAAATCTTTCTTTGCAGCAGTTTGTGCACTGTAACCAAGCATCCTTCTTTGTGGGATATTAATGACCACATAATTAACTACAATAATTTCATGTAGGCTATTAATTAGTCATGGAGTACAATACTAGGAAGTGAACCACTGCTTTCTGCAAGAAAAAATCCTAACTGTTCAAATCTTGTAAATTCTCCCTATTTTTTATTTTTATTTTGGTTTTATTTTTATTTTTGCAGGAACTATCATCTGATCATTTAGTCATCAACTTCTTACTGACCTTGATCCTTCAAGTCCTTAACATACTCACTGATCACTCATCTTTTAATCATTTCAAAATGCTGTTAAGTAAAATTTTCCAGATTATCACTTACTATATATACATACTACTATATATTCTTTTAAATTTTATTTACCTTCACTGTTAAGGTACCTTCACTGTCAAGTCCAGCCTCTATGTTTTGGCTGCCAGTCACTCTAAAGTGAAAAAAACAGATTGTTCCACATGTAAAGAATTCTCATTTCAAATTCCCATTCCCAAAGTCAGAGTCTCTGAACCCAGCACCTCCTTCAGTCTTAAGTTTCTCCTGCTGTCATACCCTGGCAGAAAATGAGTAATAAAAAGCTTAACAACCAAGTATTTCACACGATCTGTTGTGCTAAAACCTCTAATTATCTTTGTTATCCACTTTCTTTTAGCTTATCTGTTATTTGTCATCTTCTAATCTATTATTAGCTCTTTGAGTTACCCATTTGAATGGTGTCTGAACTGAGTTATCCATTAGAAGCCATTAAGGTAATAAATACTAAATATGTTATTACTACCACAACTGTGAAAAGTTCTGTGCATTCCTCTATTGCCATGCCTCTCTTTTAGAACCCTCCAGCAACAATTAGGGGATATTTGAGGTAAATGAGGCACAAAATAACTACTGTGCCTTCCTGGCCTGAGCACAGAAATGTTGCAAAGCTGCTTAAAATGAGCTCACTAAAAGAGGACAAATTCCTGACAGCAATGTCATTTCCCTATCCTACCACAGAAAATGGCTCCTCTGGCTGTTGGTCCAAGCAGCACTGGAAGCAGCGTGAGCAGAAAGGCAACCACTACCTTCCCACTTAACACAGGGGGAAGGAACAAGCCATTCCCTTTAAAGACCTCTCTGCTGAGTCAACTCAATTCTAAAAACCACAAACAGGAGTCCTAACATTAATACTTTTATGATAAGATAATGAAGAAGATTGTTAGACTGTTTACTATTAAGCTCAGTAAGTTTGTAAATGTACACACACACAAACCCTTGCCTGCTTCTGATCCTAATGAAAATGTGTTCCTTCCCAGTTTCTTGTCTTTTCATTATTAGTTTAAAACATCTATAAGGAACTTCTCAAGTCAAATATTAATATTGTTGTTGAATTTTTCCTTTTGCATTTTGTTTTCTGTAATTAGTATTTCTGTTGCCTATGGACATCAATAAAGGAAATTAGCACATTTAAGCATAATTTTTCTGTTATGTTTTTCATCTTACAAAAGAACAGCATTATAAAATGAAATGTCACAAGCTATTTAATAATTGACCTCCAAGATACAATATAACAATAGCTAATTTCATTCAAAACTAAATATTTATTAACTTAGGACCAGTCCAAAGTTTAAGAAGAAAAGCAGAGTATTAATTTAACTGGAAATAGGAAGATGTTTGACTAAAAACTTGAAACAACCTCCGAATTTGAAAATTTGAAACTACCAAAGTGACACAGGACAAATCAGAATTGATCTAGGATATTCCCTGCATTTTAATTACTGAACTCACACAGCTCACAAAGACATAACCTAGATAACTTTAAACATGGTACAATTAACAGTCTCAGAAACCAGACCTCAGCATAGACCACACAGCAGAGAAGCATCTATTCAGACTTTTAGACTTTGTAGTCTGCTCCAAGTATGTACAGCCATAGCAAAATCAGTGTAATATCTTCTTTTAGCCAGGGTAGATCTACTTTGTACCTTGATGTAACCACAGGAAAATATGCAGGACCTCATCTATTAGGTGATTCAGTGATATGGTCATGCATTCTACATGACACGGTACCTGGACAGACATTACCTGGAGCAAGGCCATAATCTGCCTTTCCCCTGTTTCTTCTCTGCCCCAAAGACTCTTCAACTGCGTTTTGCACAGGTACATGGTCACCCCAGAAGAGGTGGAATAGATCGTCTCTCTTCCATGAAGGGCTTTTACAAGGTCACTGGAGTGGGTTTAGGTGGCCTTAGAAGTTCTCTTCAAGGCATAGGAAGACAATAAATGAAACTGAAGAGTATGTATTTGACATGCAATTGAAGAGTATGTATTCCACATTTCACATTATCTGGATCAAGGGCAATCGTGCAAGTATACAAATTCATATATTAATTACCAAATTTACATTTAAATGAATTATTACCACCCAGTAAAAAAGAAAAAATGAAAAAAAGAGTAAAACTGTAAATTCCACATAGCTGAAAAGACAGGACACAGGCTCTGGTGAAGGCTCCATTTAGAGCAGGGCATACAAGTGCAGAGTGGCACCACTGTAGAGTCCTCACCTCTTCTCCAGCTGTTTTTATCCCTGTGCACTGCCTGTTGGCTGTTAAAAGGCTCATTCTCACCCATTTACCATCAGTATTTGTAGTCCTGATACCAGCAGCTGTGAGAATATAGTTAGACCATAGGAGGCAAGAACTTTTCCTCCATCTTCTGAAGGAGTAAGTTGATATTCAAACAGTAGCGTTTCTTATTACGAGCCAATATATTTCGAAGTTTAAAGATCTAACAGATCTTTAGATTTCTCCCAGACTAACAGCTTTGCTTCATGCCAGCAATGTTCTTTTTGTTTACCTAACTAGTCTGAGTAGCTTGCTGGCCCATTGCGAACTGCTCCAAGGAATCTGGCTATTTCTGTCCTAGAGAGTTGACTGACTTCTGTGCAAAAGCATAGTAGCGAGTTAGAGCACTTGACATGACCAATTTTTTACATTTCTAGGTGAGATAGTGCTATGGAATTCATGTAAAGACAGCTGAGATGGGAATTAATGGAATAGGAAGAGAAATAAACAACTCCATTTAAATAAATCAGTTCTTTACAGTAATGGAACCAGAAGGATCCTTTTCATTTTAAATGAACATCTTAATCATTGGGAAATTTTGCTTCTAGGGCAGTGGGCAGGGAGAGCAGTTTATGTTTTTCAGATCTGTCATTGAGTTATACCCATCCTCTCTTGAAGACTACTTTCCTTCAGCCTCTAAGCAAAAATCACTGTGAACAGCATTAATAAAGTCACTACGGTGAATTTCACTCTTGGAACTCCTCTGTTTCCATGTGGTTGGAATTTTTCTACAGACACTACATTGATTAAAGAGCAAATGACATGCGCTCAGAATTCAAACTATTACAGTTCAGATATCAGCTGTTCAAAGAAATATTTATACATCAAGTATTCTTGTATTTTCACCTAGCAACAAGGTCTTTAATACACTGTTTAATAGTTGGGGATGTTTAAGAAAGAAGTAGAGAACTAAAACCTGAAAAATTTAAAACACAGAAAAGGATGAAAATTAATGTCCTTGTAAAGTCTTAATTGAATAATCCAAATTAAAAATGTAGTTCAAATCCATTACTGCAAACATTTTAATTTTGTTGCAAACTGCAAGCATATAAATAAAAATCAACTCAATAGATTCATAGTTTCTCAAATTGTTTTATGCAGACACATACATCTGGCTGTTTACCATGGTTTCACAAATAAAACATGTACCACAGAAAGAAGGATCAGCAGCACATCTTGTAAATATACTTCAGAAATAAGTAGAACACTGAAGTTTGAGGGTTCTCAACTTACAGGTGGTTTAGCCATCTAATTTTCATGAGAACATACACTACCATTTCCAAATTTTAGGTTTTTCTTAGTCCACAATAAATATTTTGTATGCCATAAATTCATGCCTTATTTCTATTACTGTTTTATTTCATCGTTTTATATAATCAAAATAATAAAATACACTCAGTGTTCCCCAGTGATAAGTAAGTACAGCAAACAGGTCCATACTGCATCCTGCTGGCTACAAACCCTTGTCAGGACTTCCATCCTGCCCATAGCCCCAGTGTGAAATTACAAGTTAAAGGCGCAGGATTTATTTAGTGCATTCTTAGCATTCCCTATCATTATATACAGCTGAATCGCTGGTATCCTGAGGCAATGAAAAACCTCAGTCACCAATTCTTCATACTGTTGTTGCACCATGTTCAAAAATACACAATGAACTTATGATTCCCCTTAGCCCCAGGCTAGGCTTGTTACAAAGATTGTTCTTTCTCTGCCCTACTTTCAGTTCATTTTATCATGCAGAGCTTAAAGCCCTTCTTCTAATTTATTTATTGGTCTGAACACCAAAGAAGGTTTCTATTATGATGTGCAACCATAGCTGCTTTTGAAATAGATTTTAAACTTAATATCCTGCCAAAACATAATACTTGAGAGTGTGTGAAACATACTGACGAAGCCAACCAGTGATTTAAAAATATGTATACTCAACAACAGAAGATAAAATTAATAGAAAAGAGAATGGCATAGTTGACTTATCTATTGAATTCAGAATTCCGTTCACTTACTAGCACAGGTAGTAAATAAACTAATGTAGATGTCAATTATATATTTTCCCCCACCCCTGGCCCTGCAAGGTAGTTAGAAACTTCAATTAGCAGACTTTCTCCCTCTAATCCTGTTGATTGTTCCCAACTAAGCTAAAAATGGACAGAATTAGGTTGAATGCATCATTGAATCCACACCAGAATCTGAAAACAGTCATTCTCCATAGGGACACTGCAAAGCTGAGCAGTTTTGAAAATTCCAATAAACACCTACAACCACCCAAGTACAAGGAAAGGAGCCACCTTTATCTCTCGGGAAACAGATTTACCTGTAAGTACTACTTAGTGCAGACCAATAAGATGGTTAAACAAAACAAGACACTTAAGGGAAATTAAAAAGGTCATACGATCAACAATATTGTAGAGAACATTTGTTTGAGGATGAAAGTGCATTAAAGCCTGCCACTTTAAAAGCACAGCAGCACTACTGTCACTGATGCTAGAAACAAGAAATGTGAGACTTAAAACTAATTCCAATTTTAAATAACTCAGAAAAATCATTAGAAGCTATTAAAAAAACTCATGGACTATGTAAAAGCACACATGCATATGTATGTATATATACACATACAAATATACGTATATAAAAAGCTATAAAAGCTCAATACTAATTCCAGTCTTTATGACAAATGTTCTAAAACAACAAAAAGCTCCTCTTAATGGTTTCTCAACAATTTCAGATGAAAACCAGTATGAATATTTTCTTAGTTAAATACTCTCTCACCCTCATGCTTAGAGGCATTACATGATGGTCTAAGTGTTGAAACTTATGAGCAGTATATTCTAAACATGCAGAATGTTTAGGTACAGGAAAAACAAGTCTTCTAAGAACTGTCTGCTGCATTTGGCTTTTTTTCTATTTTTCAATGAAAACAAAAGATACAGTAATTCTACTATTTTAAAATCAAATTGAAAGATTTTCACATTCCAATCTTCTTGCTAAAAATGCATATTTAATTTTCAGTTATTCCAGCACCACAGAACTTCTCTAAAATATTAATTAAAACTTTAGGTCAATTTTGCAAAATTCATTAGTCAAAAAATTCCAACTCAAAACATTTAAAAAAGAAGTGATTAGCAATTTGCAAGTTTCTAAGTTTCTGTATTAGAAAAGATACTAAAATAGAATAGATTCAGTAGTCTGAATTAACTAAGTCACCATTATGAATTTCATGTCCTAGTAAGACAATTACTTAGGCTGAAAACTGACCTCTTTTAGGCTTACACTCCTTCTGTCTGAAGTCTAACACAACTTATTTTTTATTCCTGAAGGGTTTTGATTACACACTGGATAATCAGATTCCACTTTCAGTTGCAGTGGCACAAAAGCAATCATGACTGTGAGTTTTCCACAGTACTCTGCAGAATGATGCTGATAGATACTAAGACTGCTTACAATTCATATTAAATATATGTTTTAGCCTGCATTCTTCACATCCTTCCTTAAGCAATTGAAGACAGCTGCCATGAACTTGACTCCTGAAACACTGTTCCCTTTCAGAAGCAGGATTTGAGGGGCAGGATGGGATAATTTTTTCTGGGATGATCTCAGAGATTGTGTTTTAGCAGAAGCGTGACCAAAGTGCTTGACACTAAATCAACCGGATGATCCGCTGAGCTGCTGACTCTCTGCTCTTCTCATCTAGCAATAGAGGTAAAATGAACAGCATGATCGTAGATCCTAAACAAACAACTTCATTAAACCTGTTTCCTATAACTTCATAATTTTTTGCCCCTGAAACAAGGTACCGTTCCAATGACCACAATCAGGTAACAGTTTTCCATTCACATAGTACATAGAAAACAATGACCTAAAGTATAAAGCAAAAGAGAATCACTGTCAAGAAACAAATTCATTGTGTGGCAAGGTAAGTAGGATAGACATTTCATAGTATTTCTGAATGCTGACTTCATAGTATTCCTGAATGCTGATAAGTAAAAAGAGGATTGGATATTCAGGCAACACAACAGAACAGAACTTGAACCCTATTGCTGTTCATGAAAATTAGTGACTTTTGCTTTTTCTGTATGTCAGTGTGAACTTTGAAAGAGAGTTCCTTCACCATCTCACTCCGTCTCTTCACCTCACACTAAAACATGAGTTCAGGTTCAAGTAGTTTCTTTTTGTGAGTAATAAAACATTTATATCCAGAGAATTACTCTTCAAAGGAATGAAGAACAGAAGTTTTCTAAAGGAACATATCTATGCAAGTCTGTATCAAAAAGCAATTAAAAATTAGAAACACAGCACTTATTCTGTATGTTGCTTGCAATTAAACTAACAAAAATGTGCACTTAATTTGATTCATCAATTCAGGGTGGGGTAGCCCATGAAAATGGATAATAGCAGTTACACAGCACATCTGAGAGTATTCTCAACAGCACTTGATTCTGGTATAATACTTCTACTATAATCATTTTAAATTAATATTTACTGGAAAAAATCATACATGCATTTGAAATCACAGTCTAATCTCTGGTCCTTTCTGCTCTGGACTTCATATCACCTTAAAACAGATAGCATGCACATGGTATAGCTTAATACAGCATTTTCTGTTCCTAGATATATCACAGTCTTTTCACCTTTGAGATCTCACTTGTCTCTTAAGATACCTGAACACCACAGTAAAAATTAACTCCCTCTTGTCAGATTACATTGTAGAAACAACAACAAAAATCAGGCATACAAGGAAGTAACACTGATTGCTATTTTCTTGTGCTTGTTTACACTGTTTATATTGCATGAACCACATTTCAGTATTTGTGCTACTTGCAAGGGCTGAAAATGGTAATTTTTCTTAGAATACCATATGGCTGCTAGAGACTGCTTTCCTTTGAGCCAGCAGGTGTTGACCACCATGAAAGAGAAGGTAAGGTAGCTTATGCTAGTACTTCTACAGGTATCATATCCTCTGAAGTACTTGGGTTTGGTGTCTTGCATGTTCAGGGTTTAATTAGACACAGGATTCTCATCAGGAAAAGGTTTACCTTGTGTCAGATAGGCAGAAAACCCTGGCAGTTTATAATAAAACTCTTGCACACATGCCACAATAAAGCTTTTGAGATTGACAACTTTTGCAGTACCAAAATTCCGATTGCTGTATTCTTAAAGCAAATTGTGGGCTTCTTCATCATTTACCAGGTCTAAAGTCCATTACAAGGTGCTGGGAAATGTTCTAAACCCTGCATGAGACCTTCCTAAACTAGTATTTTATGACATCACTGTCTAAAGGTACAGGTGAGCAAACCTGAAACCTGGCTTGGAAGTGTTCCTTTAATTTCTGTATTCTTACAACAAAACAACCTAAAATATTACAGTAAATTCAATTGTTAATTTCATTCATGTTTCCAAAATATGATATAACGTATCATATTGGCTCAACATCAGTTTGTACTGAAATAGATGTGGATGAAACTACATGTACCGAAGATCTAGAGGAAAAGTTGTGAAGCCTACAGAAGCCTTACAAAGAGACTGAAAGAGTCTTTAATGTTAGCCACCTGGAACAAAGTGCATTTCTATTATTGATCAGGAACAAACCTAAAAATACAATTTAATACTAGCCAAGGAGGACCAAAAAAGTAACAAATAAAACCATGCCAAAAAAATGAATTATTTTCCTGGAAACAATTTGAAACTAATGATCAAAATGTGTAAGGCATGGTCCATGACAGGACTTTATTATTTTAATAATATCTTTTTTAAATGCAGTATAATTTTAATGTTAGAAGATATTTTAAAGACCACATAATTTACAATCCAATGAGATAACATGATCTTAGTGTAGCTCCAGATATTTTGTTTCTGAAAAATATGAATTGCAGACTGTCACATGAATTCGTAGAGCAAAAATCGAAACTGAATTGTGGAAATCCTAAAAAAAAAAAAAAAAAAAAAAACCAACCACCCAACAACCTAAACAAAAACATTAAAGATAAAAGGAGTTGTGCTAGAATATACTTTTCCCAATGCCTTTTTCTAATACGGAATCACAGAATCATAGAATAGTTAGGCTTGGAAATTACCTTAAGATCACCTACTTCCAACCCCCCTGCCATGGGCAGGGAGGCCTCACACTATGCAATGTCACCCAACGCTCTGTCCAACCAGGCCTTGAACACTGCCAGGGATGGAGCATTTACCACTTCTTTGGGCAACACATTCCAGTGCCTCACCACACTCACCTTATATGTAACCACCTTATGTCTAACCTGAACTTCTACTGTTTATGTTTGAACCCATTCCCCCTTGTCCTATCACTACAGTCCCTAATGAAGAGACCCTCTCTGACATCCTTGTAGGCTTCCTTCAGATACTGGGAGGCTGCTATGAGGTCTCCACGCAGCCTTCTCTTCTCCAGGCTGAACAGCCCCAACTTTCTCCTGTTTTCGTACAGGAGGTGCTCCAGTCCCCTGATCATCCTCATGGCCCTACTCTGGCCTTGCTCCATGTCCTTGTTATGTTCAGGACACCAGAACTGCACGCAGTGCTCCAACTGGGGTCTCACCTGACTGCCATGATTTTTCAAATATGATGGACAATGGCTTAGCAACTTCATTCGCCAACTCCTTCAGCACCCATGGATGGATTTCATCAGGTCCCATGGACTTGTGCACATTCAGGTTCCTAAGATGATCTCAGATCTGATTCTCAGCTACACTGGGCCTAAGGTTTTCATTCTCACAGTCCCTGCATCTGCCTTCCAAGACATGGTCAGAGCACTTGCCACTGAAGACTGAGGCAGAGAAGTCATTGAGAACCTCAGCCTTCTCCAAACCCAGGGTAGCCAGTTTTCCTGTTTCCTTCCAGAGAGGACCCAATTTATCCTTAGTCTGTCTTTTGTTAGTGACATACATACAAAAGCCAATATGGAGAAATTAGGCTGCACTGTGGATGATAATCCATGGACAGGTTAGCAAAACAAAAATCCAAACAGCTTATTGAAACTAACATTAAATTTATGAGTTGTGTATGCCACTACTGTTTCCTCTCTCCAGAGTTCTGATCCACCAGTAATGACACTGTAAGACATAAGAGGCCAGGCCTGAAAACTATTCAACACTCCATCATTTTTTTATTGGATCTTTTTAGCAAGTACTTTAATAACTTGGAGATGCTGGAATTTTACTTTTCTGGAATTTGAAAGATCAGTCACGCTTCCATTTGATCTATATTGGCTAAGGCACCATTGTCAGCAAACCTTCTTTACACCAGGTAATTCACAATATAGGGAATCTGCAAAACTAGTAAATCATTAATAATTACAGTGACTCTACATTCAAGATTTCAATTAATTTGCATTGTTTTATCTGTTTACTATGAATGAAAAAATGTTGAATCAAGCACTAAAATAAAAAATGGAACAATAAATACAGGTAAGGCTGTATCTCCAGACTAACAGGATAATTGGGAGTTTAAATTCAGGAAGAGTAACCACAAACACCAAAATCAAGACCATGTTACAAAAATAACTTTATTTAGTGTAACCTTTACTTGTTTTGGCAGAATATACATATATAATCTAGTATATCTCATTCATATATCAGTAAGGGAATGAGTTCCCTTAGAAACTTTCACAATTCAAGTGAAGCAGATGACTGGGAAAAGCCAGTATGAACTTACCAAGGCAAATAACACCAGACCAACCTCATCACCTTGTATTACAGTCACATCTTGTATCAGCATAGGGAGAACAGTGAAAACTGTTTACTTGGACTTCATCAAAATGTGTGAAACTGTTTCCCCAAACCTCCTCCTAGAAAAGCTGGCATGATACAGGCTGGATGGGTGGTCTGCGAGATGGGTAGGAAATTGGCTAAAGGCTATTCTCAGCTGATGATCAGCGGTTTTCACTTGGGCTGACAGCCTGTCACAAGTGGGATCCCCCATGAATTGATACTGGGGCCCACATTGTCAAACATCTTCATAAATGTTCTGGGTGATGGGACTGAAAGCACATACAGCCATTTTGCTAATAGCACTGAACTGGGGATGAGGTGATCGTGTCAGAATGGAGAGCCATCCTACAGAGGGACCTGGACAGGCTGGAGAAGTGGAATAGCAAGAACTGTAAGAACCTTAACAAAGACAAGCGCAAGATCCTACACCTGGAATACAATAACCAAAGAGGCCAGAACAGGCTGGGATCTGTGTGCCTGACAAATGAAAGATTGGACCAGAGGTCCCTTCCAATCTGTGCTATTCTATGACTCTATGATTCTGTCTCTAGACCTCACCCTCTAAGACAGAAGGTATTATCAATACCTTCATTTTCAGATGGAAGAGAAGTGACTTGACTAACTTTTGGTCGTCAGCAGCAGAGCTGGGACTAGAATTTTCCAGCTAAAGAATACTCAGTAATATTCTTTTCAGGCAAATTTTGAAATGTCATTATAAAGGAATGGTTTCCACGGATTTGTTTTAACTTATTTCCAAATTCACTGATGAATGAAAGTCTGAAAACTCTTTTAGATTTCCAGTTCCCTAGGGAACATTTACTGAATAATTTTCTCTGTAGCTTACTAAGCTAAATAAGATTAAATTTGTCCAGAGCCAATATTTACATGAACAAGTGAGAGACTTCAAAATATTTAAAATGGGAAGAGGAAACAACTGGGGGGGGGGGGAGAAACAAGGTTTTCAAAATGAGGCAAATGAATTCTATACCCCATGTAGTAAGATGCTGTTTCAAACAGATGTGGAAAAGAACCTGACATCAAACACAACAAATGCAAGACATAAACATGTCTGCAAGTAAAAGATAAATTTAAGACTACTGTGGATGACTCTGTAACACTTTAATCTCAAAAACTGATAGGGAAATGAATTTAGAAAGAAATGCCTTTGATACTTCTCCGTTTCAATACAGGTTACTGTACAGGTGACAGCCAATTATGAGAAACATTTTTGTATTAGTTTGTCTACATATTAAAGTACTACACACAACTATTCCTGGTACAGCGAAGGCGTTTAAACTCTCTGGAATATTTGAAGTTTGATTGGAATTATACAAATGTTTAAACAAGGCAGAGGGAACAGCCAAGTTCATGTCAGCAAAAATGCATCCCCAGTAAAGATCTGTAGCCATCTAACTATCTTAAAAGAAAAACAGTAAATGAAAAGTTATTGACAAAATGCTTATAATGGCTCCTATAAATTATTCAATATAAAAAATAAGGCAATCTGGTCTTCTTAAAATAATTGATGTGAACTGTACAATTTATGAATAGCATACTTAGGTTTCTACCAAAAGCTTTTTTTATTGGAATAGTATCTATAATTTTATCGACTTAACAAACCTTACTCACTCATCATTCCAAAAATCCCAAAGATAGGCACTTTCCATCAGAAGAATTGAGAATTATTTTATTATGCTATTTCAATTACTGTTTGTGATGCCACCTCCCATCTTTTTAGCATCTTTCTTTTAAGGAGTAATCCCACAAATACTTACTAATAAATGCATTACTTTTATTTCTGCTATCAGTTATGCCAATAAAATAATAATCAAGCACTAAGTCAAGTGGGAAGTGTTTGCAAAACCAAGAATTCCCTATTATGAGGAATGACAGGAATTGAATGTTTTGGATATGTTACAGGGTTAAGAATAGTGGCAGCACATAAAATATTTAACGAGTGAATGCATTATCTGTCCCATCAACTAACTGTATGAATTCATAGACTATTTAGACTTTGTAACTACACATAGCTCAGTTAGTTGAAAGAAGAGTTTAAATGAATTCATAAATATTTTAACAGTTCTGAAGTCTTTCATGTCCCTAATTCGTTTTCACATTTTCAGTCAGTTTTTAATAATAATAAATCAGTATAGTCTATACGATGATCTATGGGACAAATAGATACTTCCATTTCACCTGCTATTCTGAAAGATACAGAGAATGGGTGTTACAGAAGAGGACAAAACTAAACAAGTGAATGCCTCTTCCGCTGACCCAGAGCCCTATTAATGCTAGACGTGAGTTTTGCTACTCCTGTAATTAATGGCATTAAAGACTAGAAAACTATCTCAATTTATGCACAGACCAGCCCAGGACAGCCGAAGGGCCTTCACCCATGGCAGACTCTCCTCTCTCTAGGGCTGGTGTTACCTTAACATCATACTCGAGCACTGCTTTAGCAGAACAACAGTACTAGAGAAGAGCAATAACTATATTAAGAGAGATTCACACTCTTTCTTCCAATGTATAGGCTTCACTCACTGCAAGGATAATGAACTATAATTCAAAAGCATTAAAGCTTTAAACCTGCATTTAAATACTAATTATCCTGATTAAACCATTGCACATTGGTTTTAATATCTGTGGTTTTTTTTCTTCAAAGCAGCTGAGTATCTTGCATGATTAAACACCAGACTCTACAAAGGAGTCCACTGCATGTAACCACAAATAACATTTTATAATTGCAGTTATTTTAATTTTGAGACATCATGTAATCTGTTAAAACACAAAAGTTGAATAAAGCCTTTTGACTTTCAATATGTTATAACAAGTCATCTGCACATTAAATTTTGTGAAAACTCTGTAAAGCCACCATAAAAAATGAAAATTGCCCTTTTAAAATCACATTTGTATGGAGATGTGTCCCTATGGGTTCCTCATATTGGCTGCCAATGACAGAATGCACATCAGAGGTAAATGGAACTGAGCTACCTATTTGTGTGGTTTAAACACAACTGTGTGCCAACAGCTAAGAAGTATACATACCGAGACACACCTATAGATAGATATATATAATACCAAGCTTCTTCATCCTGGAAAATACAGCTTGAAGGATAAAGCCATGGTAGTAGTCCATGACTGTCATCTAAATTAACAATGCATCAATTGCAGCGCTATTTGCAACTCTGGGACAGAAAGCATTACTATCACATTGCCTCCAAACCCTGCCAAGATGAACATGTGTTGTCAGGGCAGACGTCAGTGGAGAACAGAGCTTGACAAGCAAACACTAATTCCATGCTCTTGGTGAGAATCACTTGCCAATTATGTGGTATCAGTCAAAGGTATTTCTGAATTACATAAGTTTATTGCTAAATGTATAAGAATTTTAAAAATAAATTCATGCTCTTACCTTCTATTACTTCATTCTAACATCAAGAAGTAGCCCTTTTCCACACATTAAAATTAATACCCAAGGAAATATGGTCCAGATTTACACAGGTCTGGACTGAGCTTAGATAGATAATTAATCACAGTATCACAGTATGTTAGAGATTGGAAGGGACCTCAAAAGATCATCTAGTCCAATCCCCCTGCCGGAGCAGGAACACCTAGATAAGGTGTTCAAAGGAGTGTTTGACTGTCTTCATGAAAGGAAATGTTTCAGTTTAACTCGGTTTGGTCCCTCTCTGATTTAAAAAATACACATTAAGGTCAGGGTAGTTTGTCCTTGTCCTGTCAAACATCTAAAATGCAGTAGATAACAAGCCTCAGTACTAATATACTCTTGTATGCAAGATGCAGGGCTAATTTTGCAAGTATCATTTACTTTAATGCACTAAGTCAGTAGCGAACTGACCAGGTGTAAAACTCAAAGAGGTCCTGGTCCTAAATTATATAGATAAAGGAAGGCAGAAAACAAACACTGGCAGCTGATAATGAAGGGCAGTTTCATTCTTTGTAGCCAGGTCTATACAAAACACATGGAACAACTGTAAAGACTCCGTACTCCCTGATTAGAGCTACTAAATAAAATTATGCATGTCCACAAGCAGGCTAATCAATGGAAAAGATTAGCACAGCAGCAGAATTTGGTATTCAATGCACAAAGACAGGATAGAGGCATCTTTACTGCCTACACATGACCTGCAGGCTTCAGCACTGCTGCTGTGCATGAACAGACTTCAGCCTGGGTGTAAGCACACCATCCACGGACGAGCGCTTGTGCACATTCTGACCTGGCCTTGTGTCTATCAAAATTTTGCAGTTATGCAATATCTGTGATCAATTGTATTCCAGCAAATATATATTTTGTTTTTTTTCAGTGATGAACAAGCCAGACTTTTATTACTCTACCACAACAATCCAGCAGGATACTAAATACGAAGAGTGTCTGAGATAAAACTCCTGTGCTAGATGAAGACTAACAATTGGGTCAACATTAAGCTCAATATATTTTAAAAATAAATCAGTAACTCGATATCCAAACCTCTGTGTCATACTGCTAACAATTCAACCACTTGATCTCAGATTAAAAAAAAATCTGATTTTAGGGGAATAGGCCTGGTTTACTTGAAATACATAATTAGAATTATTCTTAATAAAATAACTTTTATTCCAGAACAGAATGTCCATATGGGACTTATTTGGAAATAATTACAGCAGAGTAACTTATTCTGCTCCACTTCCCTTCTACAGATAAAACTTTGCTCTCATGGAATTCTATTTCTAATTTCAGAAGAATTGTTCTCCATTTTCCCCAAGTGAAAGATGAGCTCATTGTGTTCTGATCACTTTACACCTTATACCTACAAAATGGTCACCAGTTACTAATCTTTGTTGTCACTAGACTCAGAAGTTCCATTCATCAAGCTATAATCATCCACCAGAGAATTTTTCAAAACATCTCTGGGTCCAAGACACGACTGTATTCCTTTAAAACTTTCTTTTTTTTTTTTTCCTAAATATGAAATCATCACTGCACAGAATATACATGCACTACATTCTTCATTGTCAATTTGGAACATAAATGTGACCATCCTTCTTACCTAAGGGAAAAACAGGACAAGGAATGGATGCATGTCATTTCAGAGAGATGCACGTTTTTACAGATGCAAAAGAAACCATTTTTGCTTCAAGGAGCTACTTTTTCTTATATACATTAGGAGGAAACAAATTGCCCATCATTGCCTGCATCCATCTTGAAGACCTCCTTGAGATGCCTGACCTTACACCTATCAGGTGCCAAAATCAACCAGATTACATGATCATAGAATCATAGAATAGTTAGGGTTGGAAATGAACTTAAGATCATCAAGTTCCAACCCCCCTGCCATGGGCAGGGACACCTTGCTCTAAACCATATCACCCAAGGCCTCATCCAACCTGGCCTTGAACACTTCCAGGGATGGAGCATTCACAACCTCCCTGGACAACCTATTCCAGTGCCTCACCACCCTCACAGGAAAGAATTTCTTCCTTATATCCAATCTAAACTTCCCCTGTTTAAGTTTTAACCCATTACCCCTTGTCCTATCACTACAGTCCCTAATGAAGAGTCCATCCCCAGCATCCCTATAGGCCGCCTTCAGATACTGGAAGGCTGCTAGGAGGTCTCCACGCAGCCTTCTCTTCTCCAGGCTGAACAGCCCCGACTTTCTCAGCTGATCTTCATATTGGAGGTGCTCCAGTCCCCTCATCATTCTTGTGGCCCTCCTCTGGCCTTATTCCAACAGTTCCATGTCCTTTTTATGTTGAGGACACCAGAATTGCACACAATAGTCCAGGCGAGGTCTCTCGAGAGCAGAGTAGAGGGGCAGGATCACCTCCTTTGACCTTCTGGTCACGCTCCTTTTGATGCAGCCCAGGATATGGTTGGCTTTCTGGGCTGCAAGTGCACACTGAAGCCGGCTCATGTTCATTTTCTCATCAACCAGCATCCCCAAGTCCTTCTCCGCAAGGCTGCTCTGAATCTCTTCTCTGCAAAGCCTGTAGCTGTGTCTGGGATTGCTCCGACCCAGGTGTAGGACCTTGCACTTGGCATGGTTAAACTTCACCACGCTGGCATCAGCCCACCTCACAAGCGTGTCAAGGTCCCTCTGGATGGCATTCCTTCCTTCCAGCATACCAACCGAATCACACAGGTTGGTGTCATCGGCAAACTTGCTGAGGGCGCACTCAATCCCACTGTCCATGTCAGCGATGAAGATGTTGAACAAGACCGGTCTCAACACCGATCCCTGAGGGACACCACTCAGTACTGGTCTCCAGCTGGCCATTTAGCTGTTGACCACAACTCTTTTCATGCAGCCATCCAGCCAGTTCTTTATCCACCAAGTGGTCCATTCATCAAATTGATATCCCTCCAATTTAGAGACAAGAATGTCGTGTGGGACAGTGTCGAACGCTTTACACAAATCCAGGTAGATGACATCAACTGCTTTACCACTGTCCATCAGTTCTGTAGCCCCATCATAAAAGGCCACCAAATTGGTCAGGCAGGATTTCCCCTTAGGGAGCCATGCTCGCTGTCACCAGGCACCTTGTTGTTTTTCATGTGCCTTAGCATGCCTTTCACGAGAATCTGCTCCAAGATTTTGCCAGGCACAGAAGTGAGACTGACTGGTCTGTAGTTCCCCGGGTCATCCATTTTCCCCTTCTTGAAAATGGGGGTTGTATTTCCCTTTTTCCAGTCGTCGGGAACTTCACCTGACTTCCATGATTTTTCAAATATGATGGCCAGCGGCTTAGCAACTTCATTTGCCAGCTCCTTCAGGACCTGCGCATGGTTTTCATCAGGACCCATGGACTTGCACACATTCAGGTTCTTAAGATGGTCTCCAACCAATTCCTCTCCTACAGTGGGCCCAAGGTCTTCATTCTCACAGTCCCTGCATCTGGCTTCCAAGACTTGGGTGGTGTGGTCAGAGCCTTTGCTAGAGAAGACCGAGGCAAAGAAGTCATTCAGAACCTTAGCCTTCTCCAAATCCTGTGTAACTAGTTCACCCAAGAGCTTCCTGACGGGGCCTATGTTCTCCCTAATCTGTTTTTTATTTGCTATGTAACTGTAGAATCCCTTCCTGTTATCCTTAATGTCCCTAGCCAAGTTTAATTCTAACTGTGCCTTAGCTTTCCTAATCTGGTCCCTAGCTTCCCGGACAACATCCCTGTTTTCTTCCCAGGCCGCCTGTCCTTGCTTCCACTTTCTATAAAACTCTTTTTTCATTTGAATTTTCCTCAGGAGCTCCTTATCTATCCAAGGAGGTCTCCCGGCCCTCCTGCTGCACTTCCTTCTAGTTGGGATGCAACACTCCTGAGCTTGTAGCAGGTGATCCTTGAAGACCAACCAAGAGTCTTGAGCCCCCCTGCCCTCTAGGGCTGTATCCCATGGAACCTTACTGAGCAGGTTCCTGAAGAGGCCAAAGTCTGCTCTCCTGAACTCCAGGGCAGTGAGTTTGCTGCACGCTCTTCTCACTGTCCTAAGGATCTCAAATTCAACCATCTTGTGGTCGCTGCATTCAAGGCTGCCCTGCACTGCCACATTTCCAACAAGCCCTTCCCTGTTGGTGAGCACAAGGTTAAGCATGGCACCTCTCCTTGTGGGTTCCTCTATTACTTGCAGAAGGAAGTTGTCTTCCACACAATCGAGGAACCTCCTGGATTGCTTGTGCTGGGCCATACCGTCATTCCAACAGATGTCAGGGTGGTTGAAGTCACCCATGAGAACGAGGGTCTGTGAGTGTGAGGCTTTTCCTATCTGCCTGTAGAGTGCTTCATCCGCAGATTCCTCTTGATCAGGCAGTCTATAACAGATCCCCACAGTAATGTCTCCTATCACTGTTTTCCCTCTAACCCTGACCCACAAGCTCTCTGTTAACTGCTCACCAGTCCCCAGACAAAGTTCCATACTCTCCAGCCTACCCCTACATAAAGGGCGACTCCCCCTCCTCACCTGCCAGGCCTGTCTTTTCTAAAGAGTCTGTAACGTTCCATTCCAACACTCCAGTCATAGGAGCCATCCCACCATGTTTCTGTGATGCCTATAATATCATACCCCTATAGACGAGCACACATCTCTTATTCCTTGTTTGTTACCCATGCTACAGGCATTTGTATAGAGGCATCTGAGCCAAGCTCCAAATGAAGCCGGCTCATTAGCTGGAGTGGCTGGAATATCTCTGCATTGCTCCGAGCATTTATTATAGGTGCTGGCAACTGACTGGGTGCGTTGGGATGGAATGATGCCCCCCTCCCCCAACACATCTAGTTTAAAGCCTCCTTGACCAGTCTGGCAAGCCTCCTACCAAAACTGCTCTTCCCCTATCGGACCAGCTCCACCAACCCCCGCTAGACCTGGCCTACAAACTTGGGTCCCGTGTTCAAGACACCCAAACCCCTGACTGTGACACCACCCTTTTAACCATTTATTAACCTGGCTAATTCTCCTAGCTTTTTTTAGGTCCTCCCCTGTATCCTGGAGAATAGATGAAAAGACTATCTGAGCTCCAGAGCCCTTAACCACCTCTCCCAGGGCTCTGTAGTCCTTCTTTATGCTCCCCAGGCTACTACTATCTATATCCCTAGCACCCACTTGTATCACCAGAAGTAGGTAATAGTCCGTGGGGCTTACCAGAGCAGGCAGCCTCTCTGCCACATCCCTGATCTGTGCCCCTGGTAGGCAACACACCTCCCCTGAGACTGGGTCAGGCTGACAGATGAGTGCTTCTGTCCCTTTCAAAGTAGAATCCCCTACGACTACGACCCGTCGATGTTTCCTGGCAGCACCAGTATAAATCTTCTTTACTAGCGCATCAGCCAGCTGTTTCTGGCCTAAGTGCGTTTCCTCATGAGCCCCGTGCAGGACTCAGAAGGTGAGGCATGTAGGAAATGTATTTCCCTCTCAGACAACTAGACCAGCTAAATTATAAGCAATGGCGTAGATGTCATGGTACAAATTGCATCAAATCTGAAATGCTACAGTTGATTTAAGCAGTCTAATGTGTGTCCATGAAAAACTTTAAAACACGGGGGCAGGGGAGAGAAGAATAAATGAAGTCATATGTAAAAATGTCCTATATACTTATACCACTTTTGTCTCACAAGGACTTCAGCCACATCAAAAATAATCTTAGGATTTGCAAACCTTTTATTCCAACTACCTATATCTACTTGTTATTGTGAAATATGTTGCCATTCACATGAAAATTATGAAAAAAACCAGTATTCTGTGTTTAAATTCCATGTAAATCAAGCCTAACATAGGTCAGTGCTCCCTATTGATTTCAGTTAGCATAACCCCTGTTTACATCAATTAAATGAGAGCAGAAACAAGCCGAATCAATAGCTACTAAACTTAAATATCTCTGCAAGAAGTACTGGCACTTTAAAACAAAACACTGCATATGCATATGTGCGTGCATGCATGTACATTTAACTGCAAGAACCTCAATTTCAGATCTCAATCTTTCTGTGTGAAATTTCAGGGAAATATGTAAAACATATTTGAGAAAGTTGCAGTCCTCATAATTACATAAATTCCAGGTGAAGATGAAAAAAACAGTATATTATCAAATGGTTAATGCTTTAAAAAATACAGCGCATTCACAAAGTGATTAGAATCACATTACAGAGACAATCTTAGTACTTACATCTAATTTCTGAGTACTTGACAATGAGACATGAATAACATTGATGTGGTGTATTTTTAGCTTATTTCTTACAGGAACAAACCATAAATCATTGCTTTGAATGTCTGTCTTTCCATCTGGCACTCCTAACCTTTTTAATCTTTTGGACAATTTCTGTCTATCTGAAAAACATAACCCCTTGCTTTCCTATAAGTTTCAGGAAAATGGGTCGTTAGGTAGAGCGTCTTACTAGAGGAGAGATCGAGGGAGAACAGAGCTCGTAAAACACTGACAGCAACCAGCTGGCCAGTCAGATATGTGCATTGGCCAGCTGATCAATATATTTACAGCTCTAAATGAGGCACAGTATGCTTCTTGCCTAGAGCTTTTCCCATAAGGAGAGTGCTATGCTTATTGCAGCAGAGGGAAGAGGAAAAATTAGGGGTAACAAATACAAAACCTTAAAAAACCAAGTGCTGTTAGTTCTACTTCTCATAGAACAAAATATTTTCTATGTACTTTTATTAACTGTTGTCAGAGAAACCAAATCCTAAAGCACCGGTGAAAGAATAAACAGTTACTTTCAATCTTTTATATTTACATGCAAAGTGCACACAATCCTCAGAGGAAAAATATTTCTCACTCTAATACCCCCAGAGCAGGTTCTGAACACATGGGGAATGGTGCTTTGTCTTCACGTGGGGGGCAATAGGAGTGCCTGCATCAGCTGCTCAAGGCATTTAGAGCCTGGTGGCAATGTATTCAGTTCTGCAGACACATCTGATTCTTTCTCTTGTCGAGGGGAGAGCATAGCAAGCATGGTGCAGCCCTGAGGCAACATCAGTAACTACAGTGTTAGAACAAATGACACTTCCCCCCCTTTTTTTTTTTTTTTGGTTAGTGAGATTGGTTACTTCACTGTAATTTTCTCTGGCTATGACAGTGATAAGAAATTGGTTTATTTATCTATTTGGGAAAACAGACTATGTATGTTTCTACTTTCAAATTATTTTAAATGAGACCTGAAGCTGCTCAGAGCCATGAGAATTATTCAGTACCTAAAATTAAACATCCAAAGTCACAGGCATTCAAAAGAATCCAAGACTTCTGCTTACGGTTACTGACACCTGCACAGTGAAGAACAGAAAATTGACCTCTGTGCTCCTAATCTTACTCTTGCATCACCTGCTTTAAAACGTTACTTATCTAATTGTTGGCATAAAGTATCATTGAAACCTCATTATCATTTAATCAGCCTTATTACATAAAAAATGTGTTGGTCTCAGCAATGTAAGATAGTTCAGGTACCTCACAATTTACACAGAGCAGTAATTCCAGTAGTAATTCCAATACTATGCTGTGAAGATGAGGCAAATAAGTCTTGTAGTGGTTAAACATAAAATAGTCTTTCCAGTTTCATGAATGGCAAAGATAAATCATGAAGACAAGTAGAAATAAGAAAAGCTGTTGGCATGGAAACATAACCATTAAAAATTTCTCATGCTTTCTCAAAACATCAAATTTTGATAACCAGGTTGGATTCCTTGCTCCTTATAGTAAACTATTTGGTGAAACAAGTGCTGGCATGAATCTTTGACAACACATCATCTTCAGTGGTTGAGCAAAGCCATATGTCTAGACTGCACTGTAGTACGACAGCAGAAATTTCTCAAATTCCTTGGACAGCATAGTGGGGGAAAAACATCAACATTATCATATAAAATTCACATTTTGGACATCCTGTCATTTTTGACAAAGGTACTACTTCGGTTTTAAGAAGCTCATCTAGATTTACAGTGCTCAAACGTAAGTTAAATTCAGCTCCTTGTTTGCATATGGAGTAACAACCATTTAAAATACTTTTCACTTTAATGTTCCCAGCAGTGCAAATCTCTGCTAGTCATACTTTTTTCCTAAAAGGCAGTTATTGTGAATTGTGCCCTGAATAACTAGGGAAAAAAATATTCTAACATCTGCAAAATGTATGCCACTCAGGAGTATTTTATTTTATAGCAATTGATTTTCACATGAGAAAAAGATTGTGTCTAGCCCAAAGCCTGGCTGCTGTATTTAAAATTGGAGAAACAGATTTCAAGTGTACCCCAAAACTGAAGGATCATTTTGCTACACAGTAGACCTCTGCGTGAAAGGCCTACATGTATAAGGCAACATTTCTCATCACTATCTTTTCCCAAGGCTAAGGTCACGAACAGAGCCATGGTACTGTAATTGAACAGTAGAAAAAGAAATGATACAATCCAAATCCCTAAGAGAGGATCTCCAACCAATCATTGCCTTTGGAAGTGACGGAAAACAACTGCTGCACTTAAATGTGAATAACAGTAGAACAATACTTTTCTTTCCAACCGAAGGTCCATATATTGACAACATTTACAAATAATGATAATACATATCTTTAGACAAACTCTTTGGTAATACTTATCTGAATCTGCAATCACATAAGAAAGCTAGATCTGAAAAAATATCTTCAGGCTTCCTTAGAGTTTTATTCTCTTCTTCAAATGCACATGTAGCTCAATCAAGAGAAGTAATATATGCATCATATTATTAAAAGAAAATAAGACTCTTCAGTAGTTTCAGCAGAAGTTTTACTCCAGGAAGGAAGGATCATTTTTGGTAGCTTGGATGCTTAACATTTAAATGTAATGTTCCTGAAATGTACCTTATCTTTATGAAGAAATAAAATACTAGTAGAGCATCATAAAATTGTACTAAACAGTGTAAGAATAAGATTAAAATTACTGTCAAAATATCCTCTTTTAACTGTTTATTCTACATAGCAAACTAGGTTAACTCTTTAGAAACTGAACAATAAGAATCTAGGATGTTGGAATTTATCATCTGTATTTAGAAAATCTAACAGATTGAAATATTCTTCTTTCTCTCAGAAGAAAGCTCATTTGATTAGGTGATCAGTTGGGTGAACCATCAGCTGAAGTTTTGACCTGTAATATAATTAAAGAATGCTGCAAAAGATATATATTACCTAATCCTGCTGCACGAATAAAATGTAAGTTGACATACGCGATGTTCAGCTGATACTTTCTTTAGCCACCACTTCACAGTTTTCTAGGGAGAAATACACCTTGTAGCTAGAGAGTATCCTCTTTTACAAGACTTTTCAAAAAGAATGCCATTCTAATATGGCTTTACTGAAAACATTATTACTATGCTTTCTTCTTGCCATGATGATAAATAAAATTTACTGTCTGTCTAAATTATACTTTACCAGGCTAATACAGCAACAGTGCTGCTTAGAAACTGGATTGCATGTCACTCTGAAATTGGGACACGTGAGTGAAAGCTGCCTCTATAAGTTTCCAAAACAAGCTTTGGGGCCAAATACAGAAAAGTAAGGCAGGAAGGTCTGAATATATGTGCTATGGGAATGTTTAGGAAAAGGATATGCCATATCATAGCATCATAGAATCACAGAATAGTTAGGGTTGGAAAGGACTTTAAGATAAATGAATTGCAAGATTCACCCAAAGAGAAAGTAGATAGTTCGGTCACACTAAGAGAAAGTAGACACACAACTGTGTGTCATTTAATTCTCTTGGTTGCCAACAGAATTATGACATTCATTTAACTTCATTTTCACCAAAACTCTTTATCCACTTTTTTACTCAAAATAAGAGTTAAAAAAAAAAAAAAAAAAAAAGGAAACAACTGATTTTTTCATTTTTTTCACAGAAAAAAAAACCCTGAGCCAGGGAGTAGGGAGTAGGGGAAGACATTCAACTAAAAAAGAACTGTTCTTTAAAATGGCATTTCAAGATCTAGCCTAATCCAAAAGAGACCATAAGCAATCTGTTTCCAGAATCTTTATTGTGTTTTGTGAAAAGCTTTCTGTAAATAAGCCTGCCTAAATTATTTAGATTAGCTTGAGGGACTGAAGTTCTATTTTCATGGGATCTCATATAAAGCTTTTACCAGCAAGTGATCACTTCTGGGACAACGTTTCAGAAAATCCCCACATAAGAACCTTTAGCAACTAAGTACATAATCTTCCTGACACAAACATCCTCTATCCACTTTCTGACTCCATTCGTCTTAGAAACAGAAAAAAGAAGTTTAAGGAAGCTCTTCTCATCTGGTAACAGTATAGTTGCTGTAATTTTTTTTCCTTAAGATTTTTATTTTTAATTCTAATTAATTTATGAGCAAAAGATTAAAGATAAGAAAATTTGCACATGGTTGCATAGAAGTATTTAGAAGGTACAACAAAATGCATAGGAAATCTATACGAGGTCTTCATCATAAAACAGAAGAAAAACTGGAGAAGTTCTGAATTACTATCTTTTTTTTTCCCAAAATCTTTTTGAGGCAGTGCTCTTACTCAACCATAACCAAAATCAGAACAAGATGTCCTGATTTTATGGTATTCTGAATAATGTGTGATTTTAGAAAAGTCAATTTCCTACAACTTCCGTTTTCACCTTTGAATAATGGGGGCAGTGTTTCTCACATAATCAAAAGATGCTTCAGAGAAGTGAAATATATTATTTATCTTCGCAGCTTTATGGTTTATATTTCAACTACCATATAATGGCTAAGGAAAGCCAAAACGAATTCCTTGATGAAATACGTGCTGTATTTTACTACACACTGCCAACTGAATAAAACACTGTTATTGCCCTCTCATGTTCTTCTTCTCTTTCCTCTCCTGAAGGATCAGTTAAATGCCAGAAAAAATCACATTTATCTGATATCTATGAAGTTAGGAGAAAATGGCAAATATTCTATGCAAAGAGAAGGAAAAAGGCATTAGGATACGTTTAACAGTGAAGCATAAGGACAGAGGGTTGATAAAGCTACACAGGTAGCAGTAAAAACTGAGGTACCACAATGAAGATGAGTAATTTAATCATTTTGGTTCAATGACCTAATACAAAAAAACTTGCTAATGAATGAAAATGCTAACTCCAAACTGTAAACACAGGTGGTACCAATGTTGTAATTTAAATATCATCTTATTTTTTCAATTCTAAAAATAAATAGCCAACAATAAATACAAAACAAGAATAAACCTGTTGCCCCACTGTTTCAGAGAGTTTTATGAAAACATTCAGGTTTCATACTCCCAAATTAAGCGCTTACTTTGAAGCAGATTATAGTCAACATTCACCCCAATATTTTTGCTTCTTAGAATACAGTACTTCTAAACAACTACAGTGAATTAGTTTATCCAAAAACCTGCATTCATATTCTCCTGTCTTAAGTTTTCTGTGAGAATGGCCTCATCAATCGAGATAGACCATTGTCAAGAAAATACTGTTTGGTAGGAAACTTCAAAATTCTTTAACTGAATTATGTTCCTGGCCACAGGGTCCAGGATCATCAGGGATGCCTGGGAACCCTTTGAGAAATGTGAGGCTACCTACTGCTGCCAGGTAAGGGCAGCCACACATGTTTGAGCCTGAGACAGCTCTAGCAGCTTCTAACAGGCTCAATTAGCTCCCTGTGGCCCAAGAATACATGCAGCCTTTGCTACAGAAGCCCCACAATTAGAGAGGGTCAAGGACCCTTTTAGCAAGTCCTAAGGAGAAGCCGGGGCTGAGGCACAGCTTCCAGAGCATAGCTAACAGAGGCAGGAGCATGAAGAAGGGGGCCTCAGTTCAGACTGAGGCACTTCAGAGTACATGTTTTCAGGTGTGGGGTAGTGATGTGCCAGAGAGCACAGTTCCCAGCAGGTGTTGGAGCAACTGCCTCTGCCAGGGTAGAGGCTTCAACCCAGATGGATATTCAGATGGAGGGTGCAGTCCTGTGGGCCCAGGCCGCAGGGAGTGCCTGGGGCTCATCCTGAACCTGGGGAGGTGGTCACCTTTCCTGAGGAGGTATTCTGTTGTTGAAGAGCTATGTCACCATGTGGAGGAGTTATGGGAGGACGTGTGAAGGCTGTACAGTGTCGGACAGAGACCAGCAGGATCTTCTCAGAGACACAACAGCTTCAGAGTCCTGAATACCAGCTGTAATGGAGACACAGGAAGAGTCTGGCCCTAGCAGAACCATCAGTAGAAACTCTGAGGAAGGCAGACTGGAAGCTGGCAACTTCAGGCACCAAGTGGGGGGCTCCTGCTCCACCTGAAGGCTTGAAACTATGAATCATGTTCGCTGCCCCCTGAAGCTGAGAATCTGGCTGTGCTTTCAAGCCAAGTATCTGGGATGACTGAGGAGCACCAGTGCTCCTAATGTAAGCATGCAGAGATGCAGTTAGGAAAATCAGCCTGGAGTTGAATCTGGCAAAGGATGTCAAAGGCAAGAGAAAAGGCTTCTACAGTGTGAAAACACAGGTGACAAATGAAAGACTAGTGAAAATGTGGGGCATCCCAAGACCTTGAAGGGCTGGAGAAACGGACTGCCAGGAACCTTATGCAAGTCAACAAAGCGAAGTGCAAAATCCTGGCCCCTGGGGAAAAACAACCCCATGCACCAGTGTGGGTGCATGGTTCCAGCACCAACCAGCTGGAAAGCAGCTTGGCAGAAAAAGATCTGGGGGTCCAGGTGGACAACAATCTGACCATGAGCCAGCAATGTGCCCTTCAGACACACAGGGTCTTTGGGCTGCATTGAAAGAGTGCTGCTGGCAGGTAAAGATACTTTCCCTTTACTCAGCAATGGAAAGGTCACACCCAGAGTACTGTTCTCAGTCCTGGGCTCCCCAATACAAGACAGACATAGGCATATTGGAGAGATTCTAGAAAAGGTATGTAAAGCTGATAGACTGAAACACCTTTTCTATGAGAAAGGCTGAGAGAGCTAGCACAGCCTGGAAAAGAGAACGCTTGGGGGAATATCACCAGTAAATATACGTACCTGAAAGAGGAGTGCAAAAAGGACAGAGCCAGGCTTTCTCAGTGAACAGTGACAGGGCAGTACGCACAAATTCTGCATGAACATCAGGAAGCACTTTTTCACTTTGAGTGTGATCAAGCACTGGCACAGATTGCCCAGGGAGGTTGTGGAGTCTCCATCCTTGGAGGTAGTCAGTGCTAAGAAACTTGATTTAGGCAGCTCTGCCTGAGCAAGGGTATTGGCCCAGATTACTTCCAGATGTCCCCTCCAACCTTGACCATTCTGTGGTTATTACATGTAGATTCAAACCAGTATATAAAAACTTTCATTATGCTAGTCTCCTTTTGAGGATAAATATACTCAGTCACAGAAGTAGTGAAAAAGCTTTTTGTGTAAGGTCATTTAGTGGGCCACTACAAAAAGATTACCAAAGGGATCCTGATACCGGTCTAGGAATGTTCACACTGTCATAATAAAATACACTTATGACAGTGTTCAGACTAGATGCCTTGTACACACTTCCGTCAAATCCTATTTTAACTGTTTAAGTGTTTCTACACTTCCACACACATTTGAGTTAGAAATAACTGCCACAACATGATTTTCAAAGGAAGTTTGTTCTGCACATGATGACCAAGTCAAGCTTTCTATTGAGGATGTAAATTAAATAACTAACGTAAAGTGCTTACATGCAAATTAGAACATCGTAAGTGGATTTAAGGAGTTTTGTGTCAAAAGTCCTTCTTACAAGGTCAGGTGGCAATAATTTCAACAGCGACACAAGATGAGGCCCTTCAAATTACAGTGGAGGAACCTGAGCATTTCACTCAAATGTGAAGCAGCAGTATTCCTAAGTAAACCAAGAATTTATCTAACATGTCTATTCAGGATAATATCTGTGCCACAGAACATACATCCATTATGCAGTACGGTCACTGCAGAACAGTAAATTACTTCAAGTTAACTACAAAGAAGTAAACAAACAGAACCAAAACTACTGATGCTGAACAACCAGTATATCACAGTTCCTACATTGTATAATGTACCCTCTGAAGATGACAAACATTTTTTATTATAAGAGAACACTTAAAGATCTGGAATTGTTCTAGACATCCTGTTACTCAGTGCCAGTACCTAGTCAGAAAACTGGTGAAACATCAGTATTTTAAAATGTGACTTAAGCCCTGCTGCACAATAAATTCAGACCTGATAAAGAAAATGGAAGGAACAATACATGATGAGAATAGCAATTGCTCTTGTCCAAGTAATATATTTATTCATTTTCCTTCTGTTTATCGTGAGACTGTGGTATGTGCAAAATCTTTTCTGGAGATGAAACAGAGACTGCACTCTGGCATATGGAGAGATATTTTTTATCTGTTTAGATATATAAATATCTGAGATATTATATTTGTAGATATCTGTAAACATATAAGAACACATAAAAATACGGAATATAATTTGTTCAAGAAATTAAAAATCTCAGACCAGCTCTTCCACTCTTAATATTACAAATTTATGCCTACTGTAGAAATTGTAAGTAAACAAGCACATATAAGATTGTGGTTTTCACTGACCTGAATTTTCATTTGTATAGCTAGGTGATTACAACCAAACTAACAATAATTAGGGCTGGTTGGAAGGAAGAGGAAGGGATTTTCTGTCCTTTTAAACATATTTCAAAAATACTGTTCTTTATTAAAGACTTCAGTAGAGTACATGGTGAAATACAAAATATATAAATACTTTTTAGTATTCCGAAATACACAATCAAGAGCCACTAACAGCTGCATTTCTGAAACTTGTCTCCAAATATCATTGTATTAAAACAGGTAAGATTGCATTAATAGAGCCAATATTCAGAAAAATCTAATACGAATGAAATGCTAACACATGCTACTACAGCCTTTGACATGATGCATGACAAAGACCTCTGCACAGCTTTAAACTGTGCTGAAAGACAATGCCGGAACCACAGAGTAGTCTCCAAGGGTCCTAAGGTATTTCCCTGCCAGTAAGCTAAACAAATTCATGGCACAGGTTCTAGTACTGCTCCATAGTAATCCCTGGTGGTGAGCTGTTAGCAAGCTCCCTGGCATGATTTCACTTCATGTCAGCTGGCACTCCCAGACAATGAGTTAGTGCCAGATCACATTCACAAACTAATATGGATGGGACCAGGTTTGCAACACATCCCTTTAATTTAATTCTATAAGCACATCTTTCTGATAAGTTTCATTACTGTGATGGTCAAAAGACCCTTTATGTGTGAGACTTGTCTTCAGCAAATCCTGAGGGTATATCAAAATACTATTGACTCTCCAGACCAGTAGCATGACTGCACCTTATGCAAATGTATTAGTATTAAGCTAGCTGGTTCAAAGCACTAACAGCTGCATGCAATTCAGTGCAAGTTGTAAAATTTTTCCAAGTCTTTGGATACACTCTCAGGTAATCAGCCTATTCTGAACTACACAAACCTTTGGCTGAACTACTAACCTGAGTGGCACCCACAGCAAAAGGTAACTTTATGAAGTATATTTACCAGTTGCATTCATGTTTGTGGCACATACAACTATAATTCCCTCCCAACCTATAATTCCCTCCCAACCTATAATTCCCTCCCAACACCACTGGGATTTAGTGCCCATCAACCAAGTACTACAGTTGATGTAGGTCTTGATAGATTAGCCAGACTCACACTATATAAAGACAGGACCCAAGTACTACAGGGTGCTTTAGTAGAGATTATAAAGCTCTCATTCTCACAAGGAAGACTAAAACATTTTGGATTATGTCAGTAGCGAATGAAAGACAAAAAAAAATAAGGCCATGATCGGTGGGTTCTCTCTCTATTCAGGACTGAAAACCCAGAAGCTGCTTCAAGGATTGAAGACTTTGGCTATATCTACGTCAGCAAATAGGACAGTCCGATAGAAGAAAATCTGTATTGCGAAAAAGATGATGTTGAGTATCTGATCCATATTAAATCTCCCTGAAAAAATTATATTCCTGACCAGATCCTACATCTTTTGATTTCCTTTGAAAGGAATCAGATTCCCAAGCTCCAAGACCACTCCACAATTAAACAGCGAGGACTGGGAAACCTTCTGATCTACCTTAGATAAACACCTTTTAACTACACTATTTACATCTTGTATGGCATGATGCTTTAGGGATCCTTTCTTTCCCAAGCCTCTTCAAAAACAAGTAGTGTTCCATCTTTAAGTACTCACATTAGAAGTGGAAGTAAGTCAATTACTTGTGAGGAACCATCTTGAAAATTGTTATTGGAGAAAACAAAGCAACTCCTTGTACTAGTTTCCATGAAGGCACCTTGGAAGTAGCACTTACATAAATATCTTGTTTAGGAAAGCCCTATTAGAGATGGGTAGTGATTAATTCAGCCCTAACTGGAACAAGCTATGATTTTTTTTTTACGTTTTCTTTTAAACTTGACTAGCACATCTGGTAGGAAAGGTGGCAAGTAATCATTATTATGTACTGATGTGACTAGTTAGAGTGGAGATAATATATGACATGCCAAAGTACCTTTCAATACGATTCATACATATTTGTGCATTGAACATTTATCTTGGAAGATCCTGTTAAGGGCTCAAGAAGTAGCCAGGTAGTTAATGCTTTCCTGTGTCTTAGAAGCTGAGATATATGATTAGGAATACAAGAATAAGAAATATCCTGGACGATCTAAACATTTTCCTAAGGTTTTAAAATCATACCTGTGGGAAAAAAAAAATTCACACATAGCTTTTTTGTGACACTACTCTCTAAGTACCTCATTGCAATTAAAACCCTGCATTCTGGATGTACAGAAAAGTGTTTGCTATATCAAAACATGGAACAACAGATTTCTGGCAGGGTCCTGCAGCCATTCAGAACTGGCCAGCAGAACATGTGAAGATAATCAAAATGCAAAATTAAAAAAAAATTAAAATATCATTTCTGATGATGGCCTCTATGTTTCTTGTTTTAGTAATTTCTTCTGCTTGTCCAGTGGTGCCCAACAATTGAACCTGAAGGAGCATCCATTGCTAGAAAACTTTGGGAAACAATATGGCTCTGGTTGATTAATTGATTGCATAATATTCATTGTATTGCAGCATTCAAAGGTATTTTTTAAAGAACTTCTCTGCACTGATTACTTGCTTTCTGTACTATCTCCTCAATAATCCTTTCATCCAGTTTTCTTATCATTATAGATTCTTGATGTCATGATCAGAATTCAGAAAGCTTATTACAAAATGCTTGTTCTATATGAAGTGGTTTTATTTTTATTTAAGGGGAAAAAAAGATCTTTTAAAAATTACAATCTTATTAAGATAGAACTGTATATGAAGAAGTTTAACAATTCTGGATCATTTGAGTACATTTCTAGGGTAATATATATTATTGAAACATTTTAAATAATTTCTCTTTTAAACCAAGTCAGAAATATTTTCCCAAATTTTCGACCAGAAGGACAAACATCCTCAACTGCTGATGTATTTGCATTGTTGCCCAACTGAAACTAAGATAAAGTGTTTTAAAAAGCATCTGTTGCTACACTTGTTTATACTGCTCCTTAAACAAGCAAATAAATTAGCCATCAAGGTTAATAAAATTTCTCACTTAAAGATGCGCTAGACAGATTAGTGATATCAGATTTCACCAAAACGCTTTAGAGAAACCCAGCAGACAAACACTGTCTTCAGTACGTTCTATGGCGTACTTACCATGAGAAGTTACTAGCTACAGTAATAATCCCTTCTGGTCTTCCACCTACGAATAAGGAGTGTGTTATCTAAAGAAAGAAAGAGGAAAAATAAAAAGTTCACACTTGGCAAGTGCTCTCTACAGACTATCTTTGGGTCAACTTGTTCCTCTTCTGCTTCTCTTGACACTTTTGCAGCTGCAGCAGTAGTAATCTGAAATTATTAAGACAGACCCCCAGTCTCTGATTTACTTTGTTTCAAATATACCACCTAGTCCTAAATATTCAAGATGCGAAGCATCCTGAAATAGTCATGCACTCCTCTCATAAATCACTAGGGGTATACATAGTGGGCCTTAAAGAGCCTCTGCTATCACAAAGTTGATTAATGTTGAAAATCCTGACCATTGAGATCTACTGTAGGTAATGTAATGGCTCAAACTAGCAAACACGTTCTGATCAGAAATAGAATATGGATATAGGGGGAGGAATATGTAACTATTTAATGCCAGATAATCTTGTGAGGAATGGAAAAGTTAAGGTATCAAAAAGTTAGTGCATGACTGCACTTCTATCTCGTGTAACTGAGTTGAAGCCTCTTGGAGGAACCTTGACCTTCCAGATCTTTAGAGCAGATAATGAAGTTTAATGGAGTGCTTTATGTTTTATCTTGCAGAACATTTCTGTTCTTAGGAACTTTCCAATAACATAAATTTATTTGGTCCTCGTTGCTAACAAAACGTACCCGTATGCCAATTACTATGAGTATTTTCTCAGCTTAAAGCACTAAACTGAATCCTCTGCAAAGAAAAGTGAGATAATACTAACAACAATAGTTATTTCATTTTAGTCTTTTTTAAAAGAATGATTCAACTGTTTTGTTCAGACACAAAGATGATTCCTGCAGTCTCCCTGAAACACCTATTCACAGTATCACTATTGGTCAGGTTAATATTTTAGTGCTTGAGTACTTCAGCATAGTACAAGTATTTTGTTTTCTATTATTTTCTGTACATTACAGAATAAATCCAACAATTAGTCACAAATTTCATGCATATTTCCTGCTCTCTGCTTCCTTTTGCAGAATGCACTTAATTATTCTTTGGCATGCACATTCATGAATTTCCAGATTCAAAGAATATTCTTTAAGTGATTAGTCTTCTGATGAAAGGTCATGGCTGAGAAGTTCTCATTATGTAAAAGAAACTAACAGAATGTGAAATGAACAGACAGATAACATAATTCATACCATATAGTGAAATCAAACTATCCGAAAAGGAGTAGGATGGCTGAGCAAGCACACAATTAAAAATTGTTTTCCAAACTAGCAGTAAAGTGGTCAAGAGTGCAGACTTTCAATCCCTCATTTGCCTCAGGGATTTTTAATTTCCTTCAGCAAAACTTTTAGCTGAGACTTAAGTGCAGCTACTGTAGCAGTTAAAGATATTTAGCTGGCATTAGTCTTCTTGGTTACATCAGCGGTCACCACAGAAACACCTCCAAAAAATTATTAATTCTGTCCTAAGACACATGCCCAAAATAAAGAGGATAAATCACAGCTGGTTGTGCCTCTTCCTTTCTATTAGCCCTGGAAAAAGTCTAGTGAAATGTCTTAAATTTGACACTTATATTTTTAAATGGCTACAAATTGTCCAAATCCAATAAAATTAGAACAAAGAATGTGTTATCTTTCAAGAAAAGCTGACCAGGGTATCCATAGCAGTGATCATTGTTCATGCTGTCTTAGCGACATAGCAGGAAAGAAGCCAATTTCTCATAGGTGAACAATCCAATCAGAAGGCTGCACTGGCTCCAGCTACACCCTTTCTCTGACCTAAGGCAGGCAAAATTCACCTCGTAAAATTCTGGAAAGAATATTCTGGCTGCATAAATAATCAAGTAAGGCACTTAAAGGGAAGAACTTCAGGTCTAGTTGCTGCATTAAGGCATAGAAAGGAATTGAATGTTTGTGTCTCCAAATACCCATAAGAGGTAGGATACCACTACAGCTTCCTCTTAATACCCTGTAGTTTTAGGTACTGTGTAGTGCTGTGGCTCACCAACCTAAGCAACTTTTATCACCTTTTCAAAAGAGAATCAAAAGCAAATAAAACCTCTGTGATTAAATTACACTTAGTTAGAGATGTGAAAGCCCACTTCTCCCACATGAGTGGGTTACCACGTCATGAGTTACTGCACAGAAAGCATAGGCCCTGATCCTTAGAAAACCATCAGAAAAATTACAAGGTACAGCTTTTGGTCCTCAAGTCACCAAAGAGTAAAAAAAAAAAAAAATAAATAAAAATAAAAATCAAACAAACTAAAAGAAAACTTCCAGAGATTGTTAGGTATCATGGTGACATTTATTTCCATCACTAAGAACAAACTGATGAAAAAATCAGTCTCAGACAGAATAGGAGTTAATCAGCTGTCAGAGTCTAGACCTTATCAGAGAGATTGAAACTGAATCTCAAACAAAACATAAAAAAATAGCATTTATTAATTTACAATAAAACATGTTTATTTATGACACAACATCAAGTGTTTTCTAAAATTCCACAACTGTAACTGTAGTGATCGCAACCAGAAAAACACTGTACACTGAGAAATTTGTTATCCACACAACAGCTAACCTGAGTAAGTGCATGCCTGTGCTACTCTGTGTTACATGTATAGTTCTGCTATAGCCTGTGCTGTGCATATTCCTTGACTGCAGGATAAGCTTAGCCCACCCACAGTAACAGGCAGCTCCCACTCAGTACAGTGATTATACTACCTCTGTGCTGTTGCATTTGTCTAAAAATGAGGCAAGAATTTCTCATGTGAACATCCTTTTTTTTCTTTTTTTTGACAGCAGAAATTATTAATAGAACTGTTTTAAGAAAATCCTGTAAGAGCTGAAAAGACCTTTTTCTTTACACTGTTAGCTCCAATAAATGGCATTTTAAGTGCTGTTTTACAGGGTGTGAGTGCCATTCTTATTACAATCATAATGAACCAGCACTTCCAGATGCAACACAGTAACCAAGATATGTTATGCTCCAATTGAAATAACAGTCTTCAGAACTCAAAACAGCAAACTTTTTTCTACTAACATCTCTGGTATTAATAATATTTGTCCAGCATACACCACTGTAAAGCCATCTTCAGATATGTCTTAAAAAGAAATGGTGAAAGTATAAATTTTTTAATAATCTTCAGGTGCGGTCCCCACTTCTAACATCCACAACACTTAAAAATCTGCTTAAGAGTTCCCTACCTGCCCTGCTTTTTAAAACCAGACAGTCCTTAAGATGTCCTTGTTTTCTGCACTACTTTTAAGAACTTTAAACCTACATACCAAACTCTTCAACAATGGTGCTATATCTTACTTATTCACATAGTCGGGAATTACAAAATTGCCCCGATTTGTATGTACAGTTAACAGAAGCATCTGCCTACAGGCATTACAGATGCTTACCTAATCATTCCATGTTTGATACAAGAACCCATTTAAAGTGAGGTCTGGGTCAGGATGAAAATTCCAGAGGCTACAGTGCAACCTAGCCTCCTTCAAGCCATTCCAACCATAGAATCATAGAATAGTTAGGGCTGGAAAGGACCTTAAGATCATCTAGTCCCAACCCCCCTGCCATGAAGAAGAACAGCTCACACTAAACCATGCCACCCAAGGCTCTGTCCAACCTGGCCTTGAACACCACAAGCGATGGAGCATTCACAACTTCCTTGAGCAACCCATTCCAGTGCATCACCACCCTTACAGCAAAGAACTCCTTCCTTATATCCAATCTAAACTGTTTAAGTTTGAACCCATTACCCTTTGTCCTGTCACTACAGTCCCTAATGAAAAGGCCATCCCCAGCATCCCTATAGGCCCCCTTCACATACTGAAAGGCTGCTATGAGGTCTCCACGCAGCCTTCTCTTCTCCAGGCTCAACAGCCTCAACTTTCTCAGCCTGTCTTCATACGGGAGGTGCTCCAGTCCCCTGATTATCCTCGTGGCCCTCCTCTGGACTTGTTCCAACACTTCCATGTCCTTTTTATGTTGAGGACACCAGAACTGTACACAATACTCCAGGTGAGGTCTCACAAGAGCAGAGGGGCAGGATCAGCTCCTTCAACCTGCTGGTCATGCTCCTTTTGATGCAGCCCAGGATACGGTTGGCTTTCTGGGCTTCAAGCGCACACTGCTGGCTCATATTCTTTTTCTCATTGACCAACACCCCCAAGTCCTTCTCCTTGGGCTGCTCTGAATCTCTTCTCTGCCCAACCTGTAGCTGTGCCTGGGATTACTAAGACCCAGGTGTAGGACCTTGCACGTGTCATGGTTAAACTACATAAGGCTGGCATCAGCCCAACTCACAAACATGTCAAGGTCCCTCTGGATGGCATTTCTTCCCTCCAGCGTACCAACCGCACCATACAGCTTGGTGTCATTGGCAAACTTGCTGAGGGTGCACTCAGGGATTTCCCCTTAGTGAAACCATGCTGGCTGTCACCAAGCACATTGTTGATTTTCATGTGCCTTAGCATGCCTTCCACGAGAATCTGCTCCAAGATTTTGCCAGGCACAGAGGTGAGACTGACTGGTCTGAATTCCCCAGGTCATCCGTTTTCCCCTTCTTGAAAATGGGGTTATATTTCCCTTTTTCTACTTGTCAGAAGCTTCACCTGACTGCCATGATTTTTCAAATATGATGGACAATAGCTTAGCAACTTCATTTGCCAGCTCCTTCAGGACCCGTGGACAGATTTCACCAGGTCCCATGGACTTGTGAATGTTCAGGTTCTTAAAATGGTCTCGAACGAGATCCTCTCCTACAGTGGGCCCAAGTTCTTCATTCTCACAGTCCCTGCGTCTGCCTTCCAAGACTTGGGTGGTGCGGTCAGAGCATTTGCCAGTGACGACCGAGGCAAAGAAGTCTTTAAGAACCTCAGCCTTCTCCAAATCCAGGGTAGCCAGTTCTCCTTATAGCTTGGGGAGTGGGCCCACGTTGTCCCTAGTCTGTCTTTTATGTGCAATGTACCTATAGGATCCCTTCCTGTTACCTTTCACATCCCTAGCCAAGTTTAATTCTAACTGGGCCTTAGCTTTCCTAATCTGGTCCTTAGCTTCTCAGACAACATCCCTGTATTCTTCACAGCTACTTAACTGGATAACAAAAACTATATAATATATATAACATTCTTGCTCACTAACCTCCTTTTCTCAAGGAGCTCACAAGTCCTGGGAGCTGATAATACATGCATATTTGGGATGAGCAGTAAAGTGTAAGAGAGTTAAGAAGGTTAGAATGTAAAAATTCTCAAGTCAAATTTGGTTCTTACATCTCTCTAAGCCACAGACTCCAGGGAAATACTCCAGATGTCTAGTAAACACAGAACAGGCACTAACACATAAAACTCCCCCCTGATAATTCCAGCAACTTCTATCCTCTCTAAAATATGCAATGACTTATGGGCTGGGAGAAGACTTGGGTACTTTTTCTTTCCTGGAGCTGTGATTCCAACTGATCTATTTTCTTTTCTTCTTTTTACCTGCTCTATAAACAGGTACAAAAAAAAAGAAAAAAAATTAGTATTCTTTATCTTAGCTTCTTAAGGATATATGTCCCTATCTTCAGGGAAACATATGGTCTATGAAAAGGCTCTTCTCTCATCTGCATGGTAATTAAGCACTACCAAAGATGCTAACAGAGAGCTTTCTTTGCACTACAACAACATAACTACAAAGGTGCTGCAACTGTGACTAGGGAACAACTGTGATAGATAGGACCACTCCTTAGAGAAAGGACCATTGCTTAGTTATCCACGCTGGACTGGAAATTTAATGCTAAGCTTTTTTGCAAGTACTTTTCCATTCAGTTTAATTTGCTTTTGCAGATTGTAACAGTCAGTGAATTCCTGTCTTGTTTTCATAAAAAGATGGACAGTCAAAATACAGACATATCAAATAAAGAGGGAAGCAAAACTCCCAGAGTGTAAAAATCACTACAAAGCCTTGAGTACTCACTGTCAGATAAACCACAGTTCCAGTGAGCAGTAGATCTCTGTTAATTTTCCTAAATGGCACATTCAAGAAACAAAAGCAAAATAAAAGGAATCATCAGTTTAGCATTTAGGAAAGACACATTTGATAGTATGTTTTTAAATGAAATCTCCTCCTCCAATAAAAGTGCCATGTTGCAATCTTGTTAAGCCTATTCACAATATACCAACTTGATCATCTCATTTTTCTGTTAAAAAAACAGAGCATACAGAATGATAGTCTAATCAACATTTAAATGAATTCACAAGACATTGTCTAATCTTGCAAGGACCAAGAAAGATATAACAATAAGCAGCATAGAAACCTTCTTCACTATTGTGTGTGGATGAGCTTCCTAAAAGTGATGATCTCTAAGTGTGAAATGAAACTAATGAACAGAGAAATAATGGAGAAAACAGCATTTACAGCCCCACCTAGACAAATGCTGAGTCTCCTCATCTTCCATATCATTCATTGTAAGGTGAAGGCAATCAGCAGGACTGGTATGCAAGAAGATAATTCACTTAAATGCTTCATCCAAACCCTGCTGTTTATTCTGCCTCATCACATGAGATAGAATATCTAGAACACACCTATTTAATTTTGAATATGAACTGCATTTTTGTAAATGCATTTGTTCAAAACAATAAAGTTACAGATTTTGTAGCCTCCTATTTTTATATGAAAATGGATATAAACTACTGACATAATTCATCCATCAAGATCCATGTAACTCAACTCTTCTCTAGCCACTCAAATAATAATCCTTTAAGAAAAGGATTATACTTTGCATCAGAGTCCTGAAGACTCAGAGAGTCTATCTGGTTGCACCAGAGAAAAGGATGCTAATCTAGCATTCAGGATCTTTAGTCTTTACTACCTCTCAGTGAAATATGCGCAGCTGCTAGTTGCATTTAGAGAGCTGCTAACTGTATTGCCTTGGAGGAGAAGTTTCTATGAGGCCAAGTTTAAAGCTTTGTTGGACTTATGAGTATCAACTCCTTATACCATGACATAAATGGGAAATGCCCCTACACTGTTGTTGCCTTTCCCTATATTAGAAGTCTGTATAAAGAAAATATTCTACTTTAGCAATGTGCATAGTATGCTGGGCTGTCATTCTTTGTGCTAACGTTATTTCCCCATGGTCCTCTCAGAATTTATTTTCTTATCTGTAGTCTTACAGCCACGTTATAAATTCTCTGGAAGAAAATGTCTTTATTAACAACTGGTTCAGTACTTCCTATCCTGTATCGCACTGTTTCAAGCCCACAGCCGATTTGGACACTTTTAAATCTTTACCTGAAAGTGACATATTTGCCACTTTAGCAACACAAAATAGACAAACATTATTTTTCTTTCATTATAAAGAGGACTAAAGCTTCACCTGTATGTGGTAGCATAATACAAAGGCAATGCACTAGTTTTCACTCAAGTGTTTAGAACAGAAAGTGCTTCTCTCATATAGTGTTAATTTTACCTGTTGAAAACACATGGTGGTAAGAGATCCAAGAGAGGTGGTGTCCACATCACATGCACAATGTAGACCATTCAGAGTGAAGTCTTGTCCAAGCAATTCCCAGTTAACCTTTTGAAATCTCATCTTTTCGAGCCTCCATCAATTTTACATTGCATGAAATTTAACAAAAGCAAGTGGCAGATTCTCCACCTGGAGTGTGGTAATCATGTAATATGTACAAATAGAGGGACAAGAGTCTGGAGAGCCACCCCATGGAAACAGATCTGTGGATTTCAGGTGATGGCAAGTTGGATATCAGTCAACAGATGGGGGGAGGGGAAGAGGTACTGAGCTCTTTCTGGTGACCAGTAATAGGACATGAGGAAATAGAATGAAGCTGCACTAGGAAAATTCAGACTGGACATTAGGGAAAGGTTCTTAACTTAAAAGGTGGTCAGTTACTGCAACAGGCTCTCAGGGAAGCGGTCGTGGCACCAAGCCCATCAGACTTCAAGAACTATCTGGGACACTCTTTAGTCATGGGTCAGTGTTAGGTAGTTCTCTGAAGAGCAGGGTGTTGGGCTTGATGGTCCTCATGAGTCCCTTCCAACTTAAGATATTTTATGAATTCTATGATTGAATTTCAACAGCTTCCTCAGCTCCACCACCCTTATCACAGTATCACAGTATGTTAGAGATTGGAAGGGACCTCAAAAGATCATCTAGTCCAATCCCCCTGCCGGAGCAGGAACACTTAGATAAGGTCACACAGGAACGTGTCCAGGCGGGTTTTGAATGTCTCCAGAGAAGGAGACTCCACAACCTCCCTGGGCAGCCTGTTCCAGTGTTCCGTCACCCTCACTGAGAAGAAGTTTCTTCTCAAGTTTAAGTGGAACCTCTTGTGTTCCAGTTTGTACCCATTGCCCCTTGTCCTATCATTGTTTGCCACTGAGAAGAGCCTGGCTCCATCCTCGTGACACTCCCCCTTTATATATTTATATACACTAATAAGGTCACCCCTCAGTCTCCTCTTCTCCAAACTATAGAGACCCAGCTCCCTCAGTCTTTCCTCATAAGGGAGATGCTCCACTCCCTTACATCATCTTAGTTGCCCTGCGCTGGACTCTCTCCAGCAGGTCCCTGTCCTTCTTAAACTGAGGGGCCCAGAACTGGACACAATATTCCAGATGAGGTCTCACCAGGGCAGAGTAGAGGGGAAGGAGGACCTCTCTCGACCTACTAACCACCCCCCTTCTAATACACCCCAGGATGCCATTGGCCTTCTTGGCCACAAGGGCACAGTGTCGGCTCATGGTCACCCTGTTGTCCACCAGGACCCCCAGGTCCCTCTCCCCTACACTGCTCTCTAACAGGTCGTTCCCCAACCTATACTGGAACCTGGGGTTGTTCCTGCCCAGATGCAGGACTCTACACTTTCCCTTGTTATATTTCATCAAGTTATTCCCCGCCCAACTCTCCAGCCTGTCCAGGTCTCGCTGGATGGCAGCACAGCCTTCTGGCGTGTCGGCCACTCCTCCCAGCTTAGTGTCATCAGCAAACTTGCTGATAGTACACTCAATTCCCTCATCTAAATCATTGATGAATATATTAAATAATACTGGTCCCAGTACCAACCCTTGAGGCACTCCACTAGATACAGGCCTCCAACTAGACTCTGCCCCATAGACTACAACTCTCTGGCTTCTCCCCTTCAGCCAGTTCACAGTCCACCTCACTACCCGATCATCCAGACCACACTTCCTCAATTTAGCTGCAAGGATGCTGTGGGAGACTGTGTCAAACGCTTTGCTGAGGTCAAGGTAGACCACATCCACCGCTCTGCCATCATCCATCCACCGTGTTATTTCCTCATAAAAGGCTACGAGATTGGTCAAGCATGACTTCCCCTTGGTGAAGCCATGTTGACTGCTCCTCATAACCCTCTTATCCTTGATATGCCTTAAGATGGCACCAAGGATAAGGTGTTCCATCACTTTCCCAGGAATGGAGGTGAGGCTGACTGGTCTATAGTTACCCGGGTCCTCCTTCTTGCCCTTTTTGAAGACAGGAGTGACATTTGCTTTCCTCCAGTCCTCAGGCACCTCTCCCATTTCCCAAGACTTGGTAAAGATGATGGAGAGCGGTCTAGCAATGACCTCCGCCAGTTCCCTCAGCACCCGCGGGTGCATCCCATCTGGACCCATGGATTTATGGATGTCCAGATTGCTCAACTGGTCTTTAACCCATTCCTCATCGACTAAGGCAGACCGCTCCGTTGACCTGTCTTCATCTGAGGTCTCAGCGGTACAGGGCTCTTCAGGACTGCTACTACCAACTTGATGCTTTTTTTTTCTCCACAAATGAAAAGCCAGTATCTGTAATGGATTCTGTTATTAGACCAGGAGAGCTATTTGGGGAATAAATGCATGTTAGTATATGTGTAAGAACCATACTGAAAACATGATAAATAACAACCTGCATATCATCACTGTGTTATCTATTTGTTTCATTAAATTCTACTTAGACATTGAGAAAGAAGAGGCTAAGCTAGCCAAGGAGAATGAATACCATAAGCAAGAATAAAAAGGATTAATTTAAAATGCTGGGGGAAAATTAAATTGTTTACAAAAAGGAAGTGACTCCACAGTTTGGAGAGCTGGTAGCCTGAGTCACTGAAAAAGGAGAAGTAATGGGCTCCTTGGCTTGGAGTGCTACATCTGTTTTAATTGACTATCTGCTGTCCTTTGTCACTGCAAAAATTCTAAACACAGAATTAAATAGTTTCTAGCAGGCAGCCAAGCTTATATATCCCTCAGATCATCTGAGGTAGCTTCATGGGTTTTTACAGCATATGCAGACAAAAAGTGGCAATGTGTTCGACAAAAGACAGCTCTGCTCCCATTAATAGGTGCTCTCCATCACTGAATAAACAGGGTCTAGTTAAGGAGAAATCTGCTGTACGTCAACCAGCTCAAGACAGATCAGCTTCCCTATTTCCTTGTCTGATTATTGCCTCTCATGAGCCGAGGTACTCCTACCTAAAATGTTCTTAGAAGGAGCCATTGAACCATGTAGCTTCTTCTGTGAAGTCCACACACTACAGCAATGAGCTGATAGTTTAATGACATTATGAATATATGCTATCGAAGAGCATCAGTGCTGGCTTATACATGCTTGCTTCTTCTAACATATGCAACAAATACGGTTTTAATATACAGTATTTGTGATTCCCATATAGTTCAGTGTTGGATGTATAAGCTGAAATCTATAGCTAGAAAGATTTTTGACACTAACTTAGTTGAGAATGGTCTCATTAACATCTATATGACTTTCTTATCAAGTCATATTGCAAGAGTAATTTATATCTAACAAGTTTATCGTGGCATTTATTTTCTCTGTTTCACTGTTTCTCCCACTTAATTTGCTCCTGCTAACTGGATATGATAAGAAAAGTACTTAGTCTTATGCAGTGCTTTTATCAATACTAACAAAATGTTTTGCAAGGGAAATTTAGTATTGTGATCTCCATTGCTATCAATAGAGAAGCTTAGGCACAGAGAGGTCAACCTTTTAAAGTATACTCAGCATACAAATCACAGAGCTAAGCTATAACAGGACTCTTGCGTCCCAGTCCCATACTATATTAATACAGTTACGTTCTCTTCCCTAGAAACAGAAAAAAACAAAATCAGGTGGCTAATTACAAGTAACCACAGACAACCAATAATCCTTGAATAATCCAGTTTCAAAACCTCTGAATTATTAGATTCATAGATCCCTTGTAAGCTTCTAAAGTAATTAAAGCCTGACTGAGAAGCTAAGAGATCTTTAGCTCAAATCCTATGAATAGATTAGCTTGTGAACATAATGTATGATGACTATTAATGTGCTATTTTGCTGTATGAGCAGCAAGTGTAAGCAGCAAGCAAAACCCTACCCAAATTGTACGTATAATAGACTCACATCAGCTTTACAAAGCTAAATTTAATATTAAGAGAAATCATCAAGAAATGTGATTTTATCTCTTATTATATGAATGACAATATGAGATGCAGTAATTGACGGAACACAGCCAGATACTTCAAGGCTCCAAGGGATGCAGATCTATGAATCTTTCCATAAATGAAGAAATAGAACACTGCCTGATGAGGGTGGTCTGGTAACAGCAGAATGAGCTGTTACTTTTCCACCATTTTTAAACACAGATTCTCCATCATTTGGAAAGATATCTTACAGTTTAAGGTTTTCTACAATTCTAAATTAATTTCTACAATTCTAAATTAATTTTGTATGTTTTAATGCAAAAATACCTTGAATTCTCCTCTTGAAAATGTACTAGACTAAGTAAGACATCCTTGAAGTTACATGGAATCTCTACATTAACCATGCAGGAAGCAGAGAGCATTCATTAAGCAGATTTCTATTTAAACTGCACGTGTTGAGAAACAAAATTTGTATCACAAACATTGGTCCCTATTTGAAAGGAATGTTCATTAACTCATCCCTATGTCTGAGCTCATTAAAACCCTCAGCACTTCATCAGAGAATGAGAGACTGGCTTTCTTAATTGGACTGAACCTAAGAACACATTTTTAATAGTCACAGTCACTGGATTTCTGTCAGTCACCAGACTAGAGCCTCCCTTTGAGCCACAAAGTACAACCTATCTTAAGTGTGAACTTGATGTAAAATGAAAAGAACAACATCTATCTCTGCACAAAATCTTGATCTTTTTTCTATTTTCTACATCCATTTTATGTAGGGTTTTAGTGCACATGTGAAAAGAAACTACAACTATCAGCATGTCTGTCCAGAAAATACTTAATTTTTAACAAGACTATAGGGTAGAGCCAATTTGGACCACAGCCAATGTTTGGGTTTGTCACATCCCTTCCTCATAGCATCACAGAATCATAGAATCATAGAATAGTTAGGGTTGAAAAGGACCTTAAGATCCTCAAGTTCCACCCCCCCTGCCATAGGCAGGGACAACTCACACTAAACCATATCACCCAAGGCCTCGTCCAGCCTGGCCTTGAACACTGCCAGGGATGGAGCATTCACAACCTCCCTGGGCAACATATTCCAGTGCCTCACCACCCTAACAGGAAAGAATTTCCTCCTTATAGCCAATCTAAACTTCCCCTGTTTAAGTTTGAACCCATTACCCCTTCTCCTATCACTACAGTCCCTAATGAAGAGTCCATCCCCAGCATCCCTATAGGCCCCCTTCAGATACTGGAAGGCTGCTATGAGGTCTCCACGCAGCCTTCTCTTCCCCAGGCTCAACAGCCCCAACTTTCTCAGCCTAAATTCTCTCCTCATTCCTCATGAGGAATCCTCTTTGCTGTGGATCTGTTGCAGAGCTTTTACAGTACCGAATCCAAGACCCGGGACATAAATGAGTAGCAGCACCAGCTTACAATACTAATTGAAGTATGTGCAACAAGTGCCTTAGGAAAGGGAGTATGTATTGCTCCCTTAAGCTTATATCCCACCTCCCCAGATCTGCAACTTCGCAGTCCACGTGGCCACATCTTGCATATTCTCTCATTCCCTCCCAAGAGAATCTGATGCCAGACAGGAAAAACAGTGTCCATATGCCCAAGAAGGGAGGAAGAAAACTAAAACAGCTAAGCCTCACAGAAGTGCAGCAGGCCACTATGCCTATGGATTCTGTTTTGAGCGCTTGTTCCACATCTGTGCTATGATGCCTCTTCATTGAAATAAACCAGTGACACAAGAAGTTCACTTCATATACTGGCCTTGTTCATCTGATTCCAAACAGCATCCTCACTTCTCTTTGATATTCTAAATGCCTCCAAACTTTTTCTTTTGTTCTCTTTTTAGAGGTCCTGAGGGTACTTAACTCTTGGTAGCCTGAAGACTAGTCAGGCTTACTTTCATATTAAGAAAGTTTCTTTAAGCAACCTGTCTCCTTTTCTAGAGAGCAAAAAGCGGAGGAAGGGGTGGGGGTGGGGGAATATCTCATTTCTAAACATATAATGCAAAGACCATGTAGCTCAAATTTAGAATTCAAAACCCTATTTCAATTATCCTAATTGTTCGGAGAGTTCTTCATGCCTATGTAAGAAACTAACACACTAACACTAATAGCTAGGGCCTTGAAAATTTGAAGGTGATGAAATATTTTTAATTCTCTGTTAGAAGCTTTGATCACAATGGCAGTTTAATGAAAGACTAGAATTAACCTTGCTAAAATGCAAAATTATACTAGAAGAATCTTTATATTACACTAAAATGAGGTGAGATTATATAAGCTTTTGAGACAGCATACTGTCAGGTCCGCTTTTTCAGCTGTGCCTTGCAAAGATGAGAAGAAAAACCTAACTGTTATATCTCTGATGCACTGCTAAGAAGCTCAGCATATATACAGTTAAAGTGACTAGGAACAATAGGTCAGCATGATGAAACTTGAGAGGAAAAGAAAGCTAAAAAGTGTGGAGGTCTACTAAGCAGTAATATATATATATGTATATACACACACACATATAGTCCCTGAAATGATCTTTAGACTCATGCCTTATATTTAAAAAAAAAAGAGGAAACCAGATCTTTGGCAAAATAAGAGAGAGGAACATGAAAGTGCAGATAGAATTTACAACTGCACTAATTTGGATCAAACCCTGGAAAGCTTCAAAAGGTTCCAAGAACTAAACTTTATAGAATTTTAGTGTAGAAATTCAACAGTAATCTGACACCTGCTTCTTTCTTCTGACAGTTATACTTTCAGATGTACATCCCATATATTCAGTTAACACCAAGAGATGAGAGAAAATTTTAGCCAACTGACCTGTATCACCTCTAAAGATTTCTCACTAGGTCATCCTATTATCTCCCAATAATACCGTGTAGCATCTCACGAAAATTGGAAACATCACTCACTTATTTGCAATACAAGAAGCAAGTTACTATGCAAGGTAAGGCTGGCGATTCGTCTAGTCTAGCACCATGCTGATGACTATGGACAAGTTCACCTTCCTCTAACATGTACAGAATACAATGTCTGTGTAGAGGCCTCTCATTAGCAGTTATAAATTATGAATAGGCTCATCTTGTAAATCATGAGGTTTTATAAGCATAATTTTATTTTTATTTTTCCTAGAATTAATCATGTTTGCATTTTCCTCGTACGGAAATAATCACTATTTTCTCCAGCTTTTAACCTCCTTGATTCATTGTTGCAGTAAGGTAAATAGATTCACTGTGCTACCTAAGAAAAGGATTGTTTTATCAATTTTGAATTTGTTTATTTCATTGTTACACATTTGTTCATTTTTTAATTATTAGCAAGGAAAGAGGAAGATACAAGACATCTATTAAAAAGAAATTATTTTTCTACCACTGTTGTGCTTTCCACTACCTAAACTCTCCATAGTTTAAGTCTGCCCATCTTTGGTCAATTCACTGCCTATCTTTTCTCTTTACTTATCTGTAATACATGACAAGCCCAGATCCACAAAAATATACATGCAACTAGTGTCCTATTTGGATACTAAATTATCATTTATCTAAGAGGAAACAGGAACCAAAACATTTAAAGATTTGATTCTTTATATGTTCAAAGCTCAAAGAAAAAAAAATTCTATTTGTAATTCATCCCATTGAAAGCAATTTTAAACAGGTAAGTTACAAACTGTAAATTCTAAGAAATAAAGAGAAACCAACTGCTAATAACAATGATCAGCCTGAAGCAATTAATGATTTTTTTAATGACAAATAAAGTAAGTCTGGCTATAATTTTAATCCCTCTGTCATATTTTTCTTTCATATTTAATATATTAGAACCATTTGCTGCTGGTTTTTTAGTTACAGCTCTAAAGATGTATTAGGATATGACAAATCCAAGAAGCCGCACTTTTAAATAAAACTTCTTCATCTTGTAAATAGTCCTTTAGAATTTCTGGCTTTAATCATCAGCTTAATGAAATCTAATGGATCTGTTATTATCTGCTCCCTTCAGTGTGGTGATGAGAATAAAATATAATTAAGGGTGTTTGAAATAAAGGAACAAAAGCTGAAGACAAGGGAGAAAAAGAGATAGATAGTTATATAGATAGAGCAGTACTACATTAATAAGAGCTCAAATAAGCTTCAAATAGCTTTTCTATAGCCACGCTCTCTAAAACATACTTACTGTATGATTCCAAAGCATATTCATAAACATGCAGTCTTCGAACTTGTTACAGAAACACCTTATGCCCCATTGCGTTATGAACAAAACAAAACAAGTCTGAGCAAACTTGGTTTTTGAAAGAATATCAAAGCATTTTTCACTAAAAGCAAGTTGCCTGCATGAAGCAATAATTGTACAGGAGACAATATGCACTTTTTGCATATTTTGACTGTGTTTCACCTAAATTAAGGTGACTCTACAGACAAAGTAGGGTCTGATTAGTTTCCACTAAGATGAACAGAATATTAAATTTATGTTAAATATCTAGTTTCAAGAAGCTTCTTGTCTGGATTTTGTTACTTCATTTATAGCATTGCGATGTTAAAGACATATTGGGTAGCGGACAAAATCTTAATTTGAAGAAAAATTATAAGATCATTTCTCACATTTTTGGATAAAGAAAAGTATATAAACTCTTTAATAAATAGCATGATCTGTCTTTCCCTCTCCTAACAGTAGAAAATGTTATATATCTTGTATTACACATTTCTCATTAATAAAAGAAATATGTTTTATTACAAGCCTATGTCTTCTCAGCACAGTAGTATAGCTTAAAAAAAAAAATAAAAATTTGTAATATGCCCTCTTTGTTTCTTAATTTAAATATGACAATCAATGGGTTTATAACTTAACATCCTACAGTAAAGTTACTTGGCATTCTTTCAGCATACAGAAAAATCAGTATGGGTTTAGAAAAGTGACATGAAAAAAACATGGGGTTTGTATTTGAAGCAACAAGGGAGACAAGATTAAGTTGTTTTACTTTGGTAGATGATTTGAACCTGTTCAGAATATGCGTATGAGAGCTTATCTTATTGGTTTTCTCCTTGGACACTTTTGGCTGCACTGCTTTCTAAAGAGGGTACAATATCTGGAGGTAGATCAGGATTCATCTTGGCTATTGTGTTATTTCAGCTCATCAATGAGATCAATGAAATGCACAAGAGAGAGATTTATTTAGTCTTTTATACTACAAAGAATCAAAAGCTACCCAGCTCCCCACACTATTTCCTCTGTACACCATCCATTGAATGTCTTCCTACATTTTTGCAATGCATGCTACTCTTTTAGGTATTAAGTCTTTTGGGTTAATACCACTTCCACTACAGAGGTTCTGTACTTTTCCTTGAAGCCTAAGGGAATTTTGCCAATGGAGTACAACTTAAAAGTGCTGAGAAAAATGAGAAATGAATGTAGAGAATCTTCACATACAACTAAGCCACCTCTTTTCTTTTTTTTTTCCTTAAAATATGTGAGTTTGAAATAAGATAATGCCATTCAGATGTCTACTCCATGCTTCATGAGCAGTTGAAAATGGTGTGTTTTTTTGTCAGAAACAGAAAATGAGTATTTAATGACTGCTATTTTTCAGGAAAACGTTGCTAAAAATTTTCAACTTGTTTTCCCTTCTAATATACAGAGAACTGAAGTTCATCCATTTTTTTTCCATTGTCATACATACCTAAGCTCAATACAGTACCAAAATTATTTTTCTATGCTTTTTTGCCTGTTTCTTGTTTTTGATGGAATACTAGCATAAAGGAAAGCATCAAGGTGGGCAATTCTGAATAATTTATTCATGACATTTTGGCTCCTATGAGTAGAGTACATGGCATGACAGTATGACTCTTGGGTTGTCCTACATATGCAAGGATAACGCTAATTAGACATTTTGTCAAGAATAAAAAGTCAAGCAACTCCTCCTTCCCTCCCTTTCACACAACAGTTGGAGCCAAACGGTTGTTCAAGCTTTTTATGCACAATCCTGTTGTTATAAGGAGAAGTATTCCGTAAGAAGATTAGATATTAGCTTAAGCTGCCTTGGTACAACTGAATAAGCATGAGCCTGCAGATAAACAAATGCTAAATCCACTGGCATTATAATATTTTAAGTATTCAGAAACCTCCAAGCTTTTCTACATGGTAAAGCATCCTACTATACATAAGTCTATTTCACAGACATACTAAATCTGTTTATTTTGAATAAAAGCTGCATTGTTCAAGTTAAGTTATAGTGTAATAAACAGATTAAGGCATTAGGCAACAGAATTATTAAAAGTGAAAGAGCCTCAAAATGAAGGGAAAGAAATTGATGCCAAACCCTCTATTTCAAACAAAATGCAATGAAATTTAAATTAAATCTAGCTCAAAATAATTTTCCTTTTGGCATCATACATCAGCACTTTAAGGACCAGTTCAGAAAGTAAATAACACTCCAGGTAAAAGAAAAATTACCCTGTCTCTTTTGATTCAGTGTGAACTTTCAAATTTAAAGTCACCTGTAGTCATTTATTTAGGACATCTCGTTAAAGTACTGTTTCTTACACCAAAGTAGATAGAAACTTCCAAGATTTTAACTTGCTCCTCAAATCACACTGCATTTCATCTTTTTTTCTGTTGTTCTCAATGGCTTATGGCAATTTGAGAGTAATGCATTTGGGCTGTATGTAACATTTTCTTTTACCTGCAAAAGTAAAATTCATAGGGAAAAGGTTCATCCATTATTCCTCTCTACCAGAATTTAACAAGCTGGAAGATAAGTACTATGCTGGACCTTCACTCTCTTACTGTTATTATACTAATTGCTATTATAAAGCAAAATCTGGCATCAAATGTAAAAAATAAAAAATAAAGGTAAAAAAAAAGTAATCTTTCCTGAGTAGAAGACTTCCTTATTATAACATAAAGCTGGCTATAGCTGTACTTTTGGCAGTACGTATCACTATTTCTATAGTGAAGTTCAAAGCCTGAAGACAAAGCACTTCTAAGTCATCTTTGCAGTTGTTCAGTTTTTCATAGGAACAGATTTTGCAGAAACTACCAGAAACTGCAGAAACAAGCTTGGGGGTGGGAATGTGGGTTAGTTTCAAAAAGTTCTTAAAATCTAGTTATTTATAGTCTCTTTAAAATAAAGGGAATTTATAGCTGCCCTGCTTAGCTTCAGAATATTGTGCCAAATAAAAAAAAATAAGCAGTAAATTTTCTTGTATTCAAACACCACTGACCTATGTTTTTATCACTTTCTAAACTGGACCACTATTAAAAATTTTATTAAATATTGAGAAACCATAAAATAGCAAGCTTACAATAGAAGACCTAAATACAAAAACCTCAGGCATCTTATTTAAACCCTTTAAAGATATTACAATTTGCTGGCAGGTATATGTTTCAAGAATACATCTATGCCAATCTCTACTCAAGAAAGAGCTAAAGAAAGAGCTACCCTTCAGCTACCCTTCATGTCAGTGTAAAACTATCAGACCTTAAGAAACCAAACAAAACAAGCCAGAGAATATTAACGGAAAACAAGAACAGGTATTCTTCTCCTGGTTGCACTATTATGCAAATGTCTTAGAGATATGTGTTCAATCACATTTTTAACTCAAAATAAGCTCTTTGTTATATTCAGACTTTGTGCCTCTCCTAACAGAAACAGGGAAATATCACAGTGTGCTCTTCAGATAGCATGGAAGTCAGAAAACCCAAATACATATGAAAAGTTATTGCCGTAGGTTATCTACTGTAGACACAGATGCTCCGGATGAATAAATCATGCTAACAGACTCCAGACTGCAGAAAATAGGAAGGCTTGTGTGTTCTGCCACTGTCAGAGACAGAACACTAGACTAGTTGGACCCTTGGTCTCCATCAGGAACATTTCTTAGGCTGTTACCTCTGCGTTCAATTTTCAAGTGGTATACCAAATGAGAACATTACCTTCTAGGTTTGAATAATCTATGCTATTTTAATACCACTTAAGTATTTCCAGCACACCTGAAATAATGGAATTAATTAATCGATGGTGTTTCAGACAAATCTGGTGAATTTAGAAATAACTATAATAGGTGTTTGTTGTTGTTTGTTGGTTTTTTTGTTTTGTTTTGTTTTGTTTTTTTTACTGTGTTCTTTTCTGGAAGACTCCTATGTGAAGTTTTCATTGAACTACTTCTATGTCAGGAAGTCAGGGAGCATGCTTGTCCTTCAAGGATTTGCTGCCCCTAGCCCTTCTGGTTCAGAGCATCAGCAAACACATGTAAGCATGGGATTTGCCACCTCAACCTTATCTCATATATAAGGTAGAGTACCTGGAACTGAAGAATGAAATATCTCTAAAGGAAGTTGTACTAATTCTCCCTCTTACTCTGATGCTACACTGTGGTTTCACTGCATTTATTCTTCTCATTGTTCTGTGAGGTGGGAAACTTCTGTCTACTGTCAACAGTTGCTGAGAAACATGCTACAGCAAACAATTATTCACTCACTGTTTCAGTTTTCGAAAATGGAGTTTGAAAAGAAAATCAGACACTCGAGGAGAAGAACAGTACTTTGGTCTAAACCCAAATTCCAAAGAGAAGACATGTTTATACTAACAGCTTGCAGTTGTTCTCTCAAGATTTGTGACTTTGCTTGTTTGGTTTTTTGTAACATCAGCAGCATTTTGTCATGCTACGTAATGAAATATAACTAGCAATGTAAAGACCCCTTCAGTGAGAAAGCAGGCTTGGCATAGATATAACTTCTGAATTTCGTAGTCTGTGCAATTTGCTGATGTGCTATGAGATTCAGTCTGCTGCTCTGCACTACTCTTTTCCCTGTTGCTTACATGTCTGTCATATCATCTTTCAAAAACAACTGTGGTTTTCATAAATCAGCTGGGTCTCCTTGAGATCAGCGTTTACTGGTTTGTAAAGAATATGCATGCACTGGCTATTAGCTTACACCTGAATTACCTTGAGGTAGTATAAGGGGCAGAATTATGCAGGGTTTAATGCTATGCAAAATGCTGTGTTGCATCGTTCATATTTTATCCGAAATCCTTTACAGGGGAAATCAAGTAGAAAGACTAAAATAAGTAAGTGAACAGAACTGATAAAAGAAACTAAAAGGTTAAGGCAAGGGAGAAATGAGCTTGGAAAAGGTATCTATTTCAGTGTGCAAGTGTGAAAAAAAATTGTAATATACCCTCTTCCTTTCAGACTGTTGAGTGCTTTCCTGGATCGCGACAGTAACACATTTTAGCAATAAGACCCACTGGTTTTTGCTAATAACTAAAGATAGAAAGGGGCAAGATTTCTTGTTCACTAGTACAACAAGGTCAAACTTTTCTGAAAAGGTCTTGCTGAATTTAATATACAATCATATTCATGTAGAAATTGAGGAGAGTTATATTGAACTATGAAAAATTTGAATATTGTTTTAGCATAATTTCTGAAGTTTTTCATTAGTTTTATCTTTATGAACATTTACAGGGCACATCAACAAAATGTGGTGATTGATTTCAACCACATCAGTAAAATGCAAACTTTCTACTTTGGTAGAAATCTTATTTGTTGTGCTGCCTTATTATTATTATTAATAATAATAATTATTTGTAGCTCATTTACAGCTTTTGTGTTTCTTTTCCACACTGGCTTGAAAACTCACTAAAGGTAAATGGTTCCGTGACATGGCTAAAGATATCTGTAATAGAAAAATAATAAGACTTGTGGTTTAGGACACCAGCTGCAAAGGGAAGCATGTGAGTAGAAAACTCCCTAAGAGCTGCCTCATTTCACAGGTCTCTACAACACGTTATTTTCAGCTTTTTCAAAGCAGTCATCATTGCCAAATTTAATGGGGACTTGGGCAAAGATTTTTCATATAGTCCTTTACAAGTCCTGTGAATCTCTGTATAGGCATAACCATAAATTTCTTCAAATGACATTAACAGAACATTTCTTCTTGATGTTATTTTGTAGTGATTTCTAGGCAGGCAGAACTTGGCATTGTCTACTTTCCTTTTATAGCTTACTCTGCATCCTCTCTAGAAAAAGTTTCACCTCCAAGTCTTTTCAACTCTGTTCTAAGCTACATTAATCCATGCTTCAGGAAAATAACAGGTCTTTTTTTTAACCCAAAATCACTGGCTTGGTAGACAAGGGGGGGGACCAATGGATATTCCCTACTTTAACTTCAGTAAGGCTTTTAATACCATCTCACTTAAGATCATCACGGACAAGCCTCTTAAATGAGCAGACAAGTGAGGTGGACTGAAAAACAGCTGCATGGCCAGACCCAGAGGGTTGTGATCAGTGGCAGAGAGCCTATTGGGAAATCAGTAACTAGTGGTGTATGCTAGGGGTCAGTAGTGGGTCCATCCCTGTTCAACATCTTCACTAATGATCTGGATGATAGGGCTAGATGTACTATCTCAGCAAGTTTGCAGATGACACAAATCTAAGAGGAGTGGTTGCTATTCCAAAGGATCGTGCTGCCAGCCAGAAAGGATCTCAACATCTGGACATAATCATGGGCAACCAGCTCTGGCTCATCCTGCTTGAGCAGGGGCATTGGATCAAATGAGTGCAAAGGTCCCTCCCAACATCAACCATTATATGAGTCTATGAATCTGTGAGAGACTTGCATCATGTATGACTGAAGGTACAGAATTCAACAGAAGGGCTCAAAGCAGAATGAAAAGTGAAGCAGTAGCATCCTATTAGGAATCAAATTGAAATGTTAATTCCATCAGACTTAGCTTTACCTGATACTATTAATTTAACATCCTCCACTTAATTTAACATCAAATCTAATAAAATAAAGTTATTTGCCACACACCAATACCAACACAGCTACATGTTAGATAATACATTATTTATGTGCAAACTTTGGTGATACAAATGCTTGATACAAATGCAGATAAAAATGTCCTGTTTGACACATTCATACAACATTTCTAAACCTGTGAAGTATACTGATTTATCTTTCATCACACTGTTTTTCTGTTTAGGCACAAACAAGGATCAAGGTTCTTTTCTGTTTAAATTTGTCTCTGTATTTTATAACATTAACATTTTTAGGCTGGTTGAGAACTCATACTACTGCTATGAACTTTATTATGACTAGAAGTAATATAGGACTGAGGAAAATAGGAAACAAACATAGATAACAGACAAAGGTTATTCATCTGTCTCAATTCTACCATCTGAAGCTCTCCCAGCAAAAAATCCTAGCTAAGGCTTATCCAGTCACAACAAGAAATACTCACTGGTAACTCTACATTCTACTAGCTGATTGAACAGATAGTTGTGACTAGGGAGTAATTTACTCTAGGAAAACAGAAGCATATAAAATGATCAAGCTAATGACAGCTCGTTATTCAGAATCCTCCACAAAATCAAGATACAGTTAGCTCCTTTTTATGAATCTCTTCCAGTGCTTTTAACAGCACCTGGATAAGGAGCAGATGTGAAGATAAAACATTATTTCATAATGTTTTATGATCATAAATCTCATTTGTGCATTTCCACTCTCATTTAATTTTACATCAGTTCAGGCAGGGGGACTACATATTTCCAGTAGCTGCATTCCATTCACCAGGCACTCTTCAGAAGGGAAATACTGCCAGTGTTTGAAAAGAGTTATTGGTATGACAAGGGTAATCATAATAGTGTTTTATGCTTCGGGGAATAATGTAACGCAGTTCTGGTTCATAGGCAGCAGAAAGACTTTAGTTACAATGTACGTGGTGTGGTGCATTATTCTGTATTATTAGCCCTGCATGGCATTGCTAAAGAGGAATGGTGGCAAGTCAGGACTAATATAACAGGAGCTACAGTATTCCTAATTCCCCCTTCAACATCTGTTGCATAAAATGTAATTTGCTCATTTGTGCAAGCTGTGCTTCTTCAGAGGCAATCTCAAAATCCTTTTTTGGATGTACCTGCCCCAATCTGTACAATTTGAATGTGGCCAAACATAGGCTGCATTTCAATTTCCCGTCATTTGAGAATGCTGTAGTAAGCAACCTGTTTACTTAAATAACGTTAAAAAACAAAGCAACACAGGGGTATGAGTGACCGGAGAGTCAGAAAGGAAGAATTCAAAGAGGGATTAGGTTTTTTTTGTTTTCTAGAGTATTTTTTCCAAGAGGCAGAGCTCTCAGATCACCAGGAAGAATATTAAGGAAAGCAGTTAATACGTAGTTAAAGGAATCGCAATGCACATGAACATATGTTGTTTTACCTAATTTTGATCAGCTTAAAAGTAAAAATGTCTTTATTCTTTCAGCTGGGTTTAACATGCCATCTGGTTTAATTATTCCTTAGGTAGCACACTATAAAGTTAATAGTAACAGTATTGTTAAGCCAATCAGAAAGAACATTTCTGATGTGATTTTTCACCAAGGATGTTTCTCTTAAACCCATTGACTATGAGGTCAATGTAATAAGCTTTTGCACATGTATTATGTTATTGCCAGTGCTTGACAGATGTTAGCTTAGAACTGTCACCTCTAGATTGACTCAAATCTGCTTACTCAGTGAAAGAATTTAGTCACAATCTGAAGTGCTCCTTTAATTTAGAGTGTAATTTAGAATAGCTTTTTCTTTTATTTAAAAATTGTTTTAATAGTTTTAAAATTGTCGAGAAGATAACATGACATTAAAACTCCAAGATTTTATAGGATTGTCTGTTAAAAGGAAATAAACTGCACTTTATAAAAGTCATGTTGATTAAAGGGTCAAAATACTGAGGGGCAATCTCAGTCCTCATTTCAGCAGGGAAAGATATGCCCAGTGAGACTTCTGAAATCCGCTGTTTTGATCAACTAGGCAAGTGAAACAGGGAGTTCATTATTCATTGCTCATTGTAATATCAGAGGGAAGGTAGGGATTTAGGGATTCACTTCAACATTTTTAAGTTAAAAAGTTATTTAAAACAGTTTTGCATAATCCAAATTTTAAATAGTCCCAGTGAAGTTCATCATTCCACTCCTGACATTCAACAGGACCTAGTTACTGTTTAAAATCCTAGCTGAAAAATTACTTTGCGTTATCTTCAAAACTATTATTAACAAAAAAGAATGCTGTGAAAAAAATCTTACATCTGAACATTTTCCTATGACCCTAAAAAATTCAATTTCCCCTGAAAATGTCTTCAGGACTGAGAAGGGGGAGAGGGAAACCAAAACATTCTGGAACAGGAAGCAAACAAACACACAACATACTACTGTGAATTTAGCAAAAGAAATGGGGAAGGTTTAAAATACATTATTGGTAAGGGAATGCTTCATACTCTTATAACTACATGCTTCCATTCTCAACTGCAGCATTATGTGTTCTCATTCTCTATTCCAGATTTCAGCTACATATGTGACAAAGAATGGTACATTAAAAGTTACATGAAAAAAAAATCCACTTTAAGCAAACAGGTGCTTTCCCAATTTTTATGCTTTGCTGTCCATTGCAGCTGGATACAATTTATAGCATAATGCTGCTATTCTAAATAACACCAGTTACGTTGGCATTTGGTAACTATATAAAATACAAGAAGCAAAAAGGGCCTTAATTTCTAATCATCCATATTAAATGGAGCTAATGGAAGTCATTTATGATTCCTAACTGCCTCCAAATCTCATCCAACCCAGGACTCCCTGAGCAGAAAACAGCTGGGGGAAAGGAGGGCTTTAGGGACAAGTGCCATATAACCTTGTGCTGCCTTTAGATTTCCCTAGGTATTCTTTTACGGCTACGACTATGATTATTGGGCTGGATGACTTGCTGATATAAGCAACTGTATTTGTTCCTATATTTCAGTATAAATGAAGAACCAGACTAAATAGACCTGTAACCCATAAAATGATAAATAAATCCAATTGGGCAACTTTGGGTACTTGAATGAGTTTTATTAAACAAACAAATGTTACCCAAAAGACAAGGAACTCTCCCAGAACTCATTTTGGGAAGTCCTAAGGATAAGCATATACAATATTGGTGAATAGAAGCAATTTCAGATGTAACTCAAAACTTGAACCTAGAAAGCCTTATAAACCAGTCCAAAGGAGTTAATGAACATGCAAGAGATGTCAAGAGATAAAGAAAGTAATCCATAGGCAATTCCATTATTTCAGTGCAGACTTATAAGATAGGGTAAGTTCTCCCCTACCCTAAGCCATGTGTTCCTGCACAGTCTTACACTAGCCATAGCACTCAAGGAAGCTATCTGTCTGAAAGCCAATTTGACTAAAAGGGGAAAGGGGAGATAAAAAAACAAAGAAAAAAATCAAAGGGAAAAAAAAAGAAAAGGAGAAAAAAAAGTTTGTTGAATGGGGATCATTTCTATGATCTGACTAAAATGTAGTAGGAGCTTGAAGTCACAGTGATTTGAAGTGATTGAGAACCATGGGCTCAAGTGCTGTAAAATATTCTTATTTGGATACTGCAGATTGCAGTAAACAAAAGTACTGTAGTATAAGAACATTTATTAAAATGTTGCTGGCTAGCTATTCTACCATATACAATCACATACACCATGAATAATTGGCAATCGGTGCTGGCAGTGGTTTAGAACCTATTACAGCATATGTTTTCTGCTTCAAGAGAATGGCATCCTGTTCATATTCCACTCTTCTCAAACACATATATGTGCCCTAAAAGCAACTTATTCATAATCCTTCTCCCTCAGTGGCTTGTCCACAAGGGGCACGACCCACAGTCTAGGAAACAGTGTTAGAGGAATCTTCAAGGCTACAGTTCTGATGAGATGCTGCACAACTTCGAAATGTAATAGCTTAAATTGAAAGTGAGCAGTTAAATTATATAATGGACTGATTATTTGAGTGGGGGAAGAAAGAACACAGAAATAAGCTAAGAGCTAGATATTACCATCTCACAGTGCCTAATTAAGAACAGCAACATCATTAAACAGAAATCTGGAAGAGATCACTTCAAGCCCTCAAATCCAGTGCCTACAAACACCTGAATCTCTTCTTCTCTATTTCCTAATTCAGCTTGGGGTCACACATCTTTTTCACAATCCCAGTAATGATTCACAGCTATCCTTCAGCTAACCAGCATGCGAAGGATCTCTGTTTCTGAATCACAGAATCATAGAATGGTTATGATTGGAAAGGACCTTAAGATCATCTAGTTCCAACCCCCTGCCCTGGGCAGCAGCGTTTCATACTATATCGTGTCACCCAAATCTCTGTCCAACCTGGCCTTCAACCTTAAATATTTCTGCTTCTTGAAGCATTAGGTGCAAGGCATTCTTTTTAGACTCTTGACTGCAATACAAAATATCCCAGACTCTTATTTTAGCAAATGATGCCATGATTGAATCTTTTGTTGTAACGAAATCAGTAAAACAACAAATTCTACATACAGAGACTACTGCAACAGCTATTTGATTTTATATGTAAAATAAAATGATTAATGCTTTTCATTTAGTAGGAAACAGCTGGACTCCTAACTTTACTATCTGGAAAGCAGGAGAAGAAGCAGCCGTTTAAAAAATCATAAATTTTGTAGTGAAAAGTGGCTTCAGCTTTGGGAGTAATTGCTGTGGCCAGTAGGTTGTTGGAAAATTACCAGAAAAGCATTAAAATAAAATGTGTTAAGATTCAGAAGATTTGTAAATAATTATCAACATGAAAATGAATTACAAATATCAACTCTTGGCTTGTTCACACATATCGACAGTCAAGAACACAAAATTACAGCTTAAAATATTCAGTTACTCTCACACTACACTAGGTACCTAATTGGAAGCTGTTGCAAAGAGGAGCCTTGAAGTATAAACAAAAAGTAGCCGCTTAGTGCCTTTCTGTGATTCTCCTTCTTTTACTTGAAGTTCTAAGAATCTGATCAATGATGCAAAAGATCCCGAATTATTATGTTTTGACATAATTTTTCTAGGTGGGGAATTACATATTGAGGAATAAAAAATGCACTGGGATTCAGTGAAGATTAAGCCTTATCCTATTCTTTCTGCTCCTATGTCAATCAAGTGCAAGAAAATATTGATAGCTTTGTTACCATTTTAATAGTTATGCTGTTCTTTATGAAAGGGGTCAAACAAATGATTTTCCTGTAGAAAATCTGCCACAATGTTTTCTCATAGGTGAAGCAATTGTTTTTCTGTAAATGCAGTTACAAGACCTTGATCTTGAGTTTTAATGTGCATGTACAGAAATGTGCGTCATATTTATTTAGCTCAAAAGACTGTTCATTTGATTATGGCTGCTGACCAGGTGTTAAAACTACTAAAGAATGTAATAGTCTGACACACCAGTGCTGGATATGCTCCCAGCTGCTGGCCAGAATCTGATCACCTTTTTTAAGGAATGTATTCAATAAAGTAGTAAAACCCCCTCCTAACACTACCTGTCAGCTGGGCTTCAGACCAGCTGAGACAGCACCTGTGACTCTGCAGGATGACCTCCACATTATAGGAAGACTAATCCATTCTGTTAGTCTGTTAGACTTGGCAGCTTTGATATAGCTGATCTCCAAATAGCCCTACTTTCATCCCAAAGACAGCTGCAGAGGACAAACAGTAATAGCCTGAAACAACTTGGGCCATTTTTCTCAGACCATAAATGCCGGATAGTATGGGTATTTCTTTTCTCTACTATCTTCAGACTCTCACAATGATCACACTCCTATTTACTCCTCAACAGGATCTAGACCTAGAGTGAGAGCAGCAGAATGCACACACAGCATTCAACTCCACCCCATGTAAAATGTGCATGCAATAAACTCTCTAAAAAGCTCCTGTTTAAAGAGGAAGCAGTAAGAACTGAACCCGTGAAGACCAAAATAATGCTGGAAGCTGGACAGAAGTGCTCCAAGAAACAAACTTTCTCTAGAATCACTCCTGTATAGACGCTTGCCTTTGTACCACTATATCAGGTCACAGCTTCAAAGATGTCTTTTCTTCCTTATTTTTGGCTCAGACAGCCATGACAGCAAAAACTATCCCCCTGTCTTTCATCTAAGACTTACTGGAACTTACCTGCTTTTCAGGTTGGTCCTGATAAAGCACTTGCTCTTATTACCAGATTTGTATTGCATGTACATAAAGAAGAGGGAACTGTGATTTTATAGGGAAATAAAGCTCCAAATAAGATAAAACACAAAAGCCCATGCTCAACGACAGAAAACACCCACTAAGCAACAACCATGTATACAATATCCGGTTCAAGTTTCAAAGGCCTACACTGGTCTGTGAAAGTAACTTCTACCGGCATTGCCATTCCAAGAAAACAATTATATTTGTCATTCTTGACAATGAAGTGTAAGAAACAAAAATTTTATAATGGTATTAGCATCACTGCAATACTAATTCTCACAAGATTAATGGAATAAAATACAAACACAATTTATTCAGATTAATTTTCTCTCATTTACTTCTTTCACACACAAAGCAGAAAGACTTCGATAAATTAATTGAACTATTTATTCTACAAAAGAGAGAAGGGGACATGCTTGTTGGCAATCTTGTATGAACCTGAAAGGTAATGGGGCCCATAAAACTCCTTGAAACTTATTTCTGAGCTTTACAAAATTAAGAGTGTGTACCTCATACTTGAAGTGTCAAAAGACTAGGGGTTTTTTTCCTGATTCATCTACCAGCCAAATTTGCTGCTCACTAGAATTCCTTTCACAGATTTGTACTCCCTTCTCTTTAGAAAAATATTTAAGTCCCTTGAGGTAACAAGTCTTTTATCAAAGGCAAAAATAAAAATTGCATTATGCCCATCCTGAAAAAAAAAAAAAAAAAAAAAAAGGCACAAGCAGGTTTTTTTTCCAATGTTATTGAAAACATACAAAGAAAATGCATTTATGTCTAGAAACATGTTGTTAATGCAAGACCAACATTCTTCCTGGAAAATTGCAATCTATCTTACATAAATTTGCTGTTCCATACACATAGGAACTGGTCAGACAATGGAGAAAAAAATCCACTGTAAAATTAAGATTATGTTGTATATACGTGTACTCTAATCAGTCCAAACAGAATCAGTCTCTAAAAAAGACTGTACGAACAAACAATAGTAATTTCCAGTGTTTGCAGAAGTTCTATACATAGATATAAGTTTTCAAATGTTATAGGAGACTGAACTGAAAAGAAAACTGAAGCATATTTTAAGCGATAGTGATACCTCAAAACTACCTTTAGAAATCTAGCTGGTTTCAAAACAAGCACCATACCTAATTTTAACAGAAGCAAGAAATATCAAGACTTTGGTAGATATTTTGATAGCATTTGCATGAATTTCACAAGTAGAAGCTCATGTTCCTTTGTTAAGTTTCACTGGCTCAGACACTCATGCAAATTTTCAATGTGCTTAAACATTAGTCATCTTGAATCCAAGTTCAGGAAAAAAAAAAAAAAAAAAGAAAGAACATCTCTTTTCACCATTAATTATCTGTTATGATCTGCAATTCATTTAAAAGGAGTTTTTTTAACTGTTTACAGAAAATATGTCATTCCTTATCTTGTGTGTTTAAACCTGCTCAAATTCTTTGTTCTCAGTTAATAAACCTTATGCTTATTTTTCTGGAATAATATTAACTGTTCATATATGTAGGTTTTAAATGTATCAAGCAACATTCTTCCTGCCTGAGTATAGTCCCAGTAGCAGCTACCTTCAGTGTGAAAGGAAATAAGATTTTTATGTTATCATTACTGCGTTTCATACAGCTAAGCACTGCAACAGTGGATGAGTATCCTAGTGGCCACAATTCTTGTTAGTATACACAGTTCCTGAATGAGTTAGCCAATATACATTCAATAAGATCTTTATTTTCCTGCCTCTCAGTTAAAGGACTACCAATGTTGGGGACTAAAATTCTGACAGATTGAAAAAGCTTTAATTCCTCCACTGTGGCAATGTTCTTGCATTAGGCAGAGACAGAAGTAGCTGCTCTCACTTTCAGCAGATACACCTTCTTGACTAGCAATAATGTTTCAGACTCAGGTGCCTATGAGATTATGAGAAGCTAGGCTGGACACAGAATCCAATACCTGAAAGTAAACACTCAACCCCACTCAGTTTTCTTCAAATTATTTGCAGCTGTAGATATAACTGATACCCTACAAACCACTAAAGCTATTTATCTCACAGTCCTAGAAAGAAATGCTGATATCAAAATTTAAATATTTAAGGAATTTTGTATAATTTTTGGAGGAAAGAGCCACAAAAAAAAAAAAAAAATTACTGATCAAACCACTCCTAAATAAACAAAATTACTCCTCTCAAAAATTTCAGACAAGATAGAAATTAACCAATATGATACATTTGTTTCCAATGAAGCAAAACTAAAATGAATGATACAGAGTATCATATAATTTCTCACATGTGTATCCCTGTGGTTATATATCCACAGGATGTAGGTAAGAGGAAAAGCAACCAACACGCAAACAAGCCTCAGTGTGAATACACAGCTTTCGTTTTTTAAGGACAGAATTTTCTCTGACAGTTGCCTGTCACACAGTTGTACCCAGTGTGAAAAGCTCTCAATTGACTTTTAACAAAATGCTGTCAAAGTTTGCAAATCAAACTTAAAAATCTAACTTTCAATCCTTTTCGACATGTCAGTAAGCAAAATTCAAAATTTTACTTCCCCTGTTATTTATTGATATGCATGCTTTTTTCTTACTTTAACTGAGATTGCCATATTACCGCCAAACAAACTCATGGCACTATCTCTGGTCTTCAAGGAAAAGAAAAAGGCCAATTTAGAGATGTAGGGGGAAAAATAAAAAAAGTTACATTTTGATCAATTAAGTTCAGCTACTGTGTTACATCCTAAGAATAAATACAAGCATTTATAGAAATACACACTGATGAGAGAAATGTAAGAACATGAAATTGCTTGAAAGTGTATTTTAGAAATACTTCTCTTTGACTTCACAGAACAGCTTTGGAACTTTCATTCCATGTTTCATGTGACCATCCCTTTCAAACAAACACCAGAACCAACTAGCTCTAGTTTAAATTCTAGCTTTCTGCCAAGTACTTCTGAGAGAGCTGATCCTGTTCCACAACTGCAAAACTGTGTATTACCCAGCCAAAGCAGAGGTGCCCTTTGTCACAGAAAACATACATGACCTGAGTAATATTAACATACATCTTGAATGTAGACACCTTTGTCATGACAATGATGTATATACCAATCATATCTACCACAGCTCTCAGCATTTTGGCAACTTAAAAAGTTTGATCAAATTACATGCACTGAAACTGAAACAGCATTTTTTCTCAAAGGTACTGTTCTAACCCTCTGTGTATAATCATTATCTGTTGCTTTAACATACATTTAAAATAATTTAGAATGACAGAAGAAAAATTAAACTCTCATTGTAGATGTATTATGTTCTCTGTGTTCTGCCAGTTTACTAAGTCCTAATAAGGCACATACATGCAAGCATACAAATGCCATATCACAGAGCTTATAATAGGGCTCAGAGAACCTGATGCTTGTAGAATAAAAACAACCAAGCCCAATTCTCAAATCTTTGCAGATCCAGCAGTTCTGAGAAAAAATCTCTACACATATATCAAGTTAATTTGTCTGAGAAGTCACTAGCAAACCATGATTCACATAGCCATACTTGTCAAACCTAGTAACAGAAAAGCACTTCAGAAAGTGGCAAGGCAAACAGCCAATTCACCTGACCTTAGGTAAGAAAAATAAGAAAGCAAAACTGAAAAATATAGAAAACCAATATTTGGACTCTATGCCAACAGAGAGCACTAAATTCTAAAACAAGCTTTCAATAAGGAAATGGACATGAGTAATTACAAGCAGTGAAAGAAAAGGCACTAAACCATATTTGGAATGTGTTCTAATATCGTAATGTAAGAAAAGTTTTCTTGAGTTCTACAAATTCAGTCTTTCATGGGGAAAAAAGCACACTATAAATTTCAGGGAATTAACAAAATAAAAATTATATAGATTCTTCATTTTATTTGGCATCTGTGCTTATATTAAAATATCAAAAGACTACTTTCATTTTGTGAAATTGAGGACATTCCTTTCCTTTATATAGAGATGAATTATCTGGGAAAAACATTAGGCAATGGTTCTTAGTATTACTTATGCTCAATGCAATGTCAGTCTTACAAAATCAATGTAATATTTGTGCCACAAATTTGTGTACTGTTTTACCTATATTGTCATCAAATGTCAAAATGGAAAAAGATAAGCATTAAGCATTTTGAAATGTCACCAACTCAAATACTATAAATTGTTTTGAAACTAATTCCTTGGAATTATATCTGAAATACCTCAAATCCACTTACTGTAATTACAAGTGGCAGTTCATGCAACTAATTGCCCTAAGAGTTCACAGCAGCACTTTACAGAATGCTACAAAAGCATACAAAGGAAGCCCATATAACACCATGAACTCTTAAAAAGTCTCTTTGGTAAGGCTTTGTAAAGAAGGTTGTATTAGAAAATAATTACACTTATAGACAGGGTTAAAGTAGAGATCTCTTGTTATACAGGCAGCACAACCAGATCTGGCCAGCTGTTAGACTAAGAACATCCATGAAGGTATATATATATCATGTAAAAAGGTAAAAAGCAGCACTATATTCCTTGAACAAAAACTATATTGATAAAAGAATGAGTATAGAAGGCAACAAATCTCTCCAGATGAAAAGGATTGTAAAAATAGCACTCACATTGAATAACATAGAACTGGAGGAACCTCTTGGGTCATAAAGCCCAATATCCTACCAAAAATGACCACATAAACCTTTTTCATACCTGGCTTTTATTTTTCACGTGAGGGAAAAGGAAGGGCAGAAGGAGTTGAGGGGGTGGTAGTTTAAAGCTTAGTGCAATTCATATCTGATCTTAAATTCCAGGTAAGCATTTCTAGTCTTCTGGACCCCTGCAGCTCCTTATATACATGTGCACATTGGTCACCTTTACACCTTTTCTTACCTAAATCAGTAGTAGATGAAGGTGATCCAAATGCTTTAATCACACTATAAAAAGTTGCATGGTGCACACGTGTTTAATATTTGTATGGAAGAGACTTAAAATGTGAAGAGAAAAAAAGGTAGAACTGATAACCTTTGGTACACTTATCTAAAATTCACCTCGTTTCCAACCTTTTGGAGAAGACAGTATTTTTAGAGTGGCCAGAGTGTGAAAATACTGGCAATGAAACTGAAGAATTTACAGTAAGACAAAACACATTGCAAAAAATGTTCAGGATACAAGCTGTTTCTAAAGATGTCTTCCAGTAATCTATGCCAACTACATCCCTCAATTTGTACGAATCCTTTGCTGCAGTTAGTTCAATATCTTGATCAACAGTCTTAATGAATCTGTATCACAAGCTTATTTTTCTATGCTTTTTTTTTTTTTCCTCCCTACAAAAATGCTGAACCAGTTACTTGGCATTAAACATTTAGGTATTAAGCAGGAGCCTTGAAATATATATTAAGCAACATTCTAAAGATGCTGTAATTAAGGACTAGATTAACGTGGTAACATACATGTTAAAACCTTAGCAAGTTGTCTAAATCTGCTTTACAGTCAACTAAAACAAGCACTTCTGCAGTACAATTTACCTCAAACTATATAATGTATCTCAAACAGGTCATATGAACCGCACTGTAAAAATGCCTGTTTCCATTGACTTTAAAATGAGATTATGGTAAATATAGGTGACTATAATACAGAAATCTAAAGTAAGGAACGACCAGTCATGTTCAGATGGAACTGAAATTATGTGCCAACCACTTCTTCTAACCAATCAGGATCAGAGTTGCAAAACATGTATGTTTGGTTTTTTTAAGCTGATAACAAAAGGAAAACATCTGTGAAAAGTCTTTAATCATTATTCCAGGTATTAGGCCATACAAAGACATGTTAGGTCAAATGCTTTATAGTAGGTAATTTAAAGGAAATTACAACCTTTAAGTAGCATTCACTGAGAACAATTTTTAGAGCCTCTCAGTTTTATTTTAAATATTGATGTGGGTTTTTTACTGAGCACATATGTACACCAATACATATATACACTCATCCTAAAATGAACGTTCAATAAAGCACTCCTGACAGTGTATACTGAAAAAGCTCTGGAACACCTTTCCAACATTTTTTAATAAAATGATCTTTAAGATTAGCACAGAAAATGCTATTAGCTCAATTCAGAAAAGTATTTGATATTTTTATGATTCAAACCATATACAGAACTACTTTGGAAGTCATTCACTATACAAAAAATAATAGAAAAAGTCACATTTCAGTTGCACAGATGAAAAGTGTCTGTTCAAGGCATAATCAAATATAAAGTCCATTTAGGTTAAAAAAAAAAAAAAAGAAAAAAGAAAAAAAAGGGGAGAAACTAATGAACCCTTTCAGTAACACCAGAGAATGCAATCAGTAACAGGGGACCTCTCACAATATCTGTTACATTCATACTTTGTTTAATAAAGCCAGAGAACAAAAGTCATAGATTAGTTTGGGTTGGAAGGGACCTTAAAGATCACCTAGTTCCAATCCCTCTGCCATGATCAGGGACACATTCCACTAGACCTGGTTGCTCAAACCCCTGTCCAACCTGGCCTTGAACACTGCCAGGAATGGGGCAGCCACAGCTTCTCTGGGCAACCCGTGCCAGTGCCTCACAGCTCTCACCATGAAGACTTTCTTCCATATGTCCAATCTGAATCTATCCTCTTTCAGTTTAAAACTGCTGGCCCTTGTCCTGTCACAACAGGCCTTGGTAAAATACTTCTATCTTTCATATAAGCCCCCTTTATATACTGAAAGGCTGCTCTAAGGTCTCCTAGGAGCCTTCTCTTCTCCAGGCTGAACAACCTCAACTCTTTCAGCCTGTCTTCATAGTAGAGTTGCTCCAGCCCTCTGATTTTGTGGGTTTTGTGGGTCTCCTCTGGATCTGCCAGAAGAAGTGCCAGAGGTCCCTCTACCCACAGCATTTCTGCTTGCAACTGAACCATTTAATGCAACATGTAAGAGCTTATCTTAGCTTAAACCCACTTCTGTCATCTGGCTAAACTGTTCTGCCAAACTTTGCAGTAGTCCAATAGGGAATTAGGGGGAATATTCCCCTAAAAGGGATACTGGCATCTGAAACTACCAAAAGTGATATAGGCATTTGGGGTTAACAGTATCTTATATTGTTGGCATATCATTTCTTAGAACACATTTGTCATCATCAGAGTTCTAAGATAATAATAATAAAAAAAAAAAAAGTAAGTTCTATAAAGCCAAGGTAAAAGCCACCATAAATTCAACTTTGATTAACAAGAACACAGTAAGAATTCCCTTTTACTTTTTGATAAACTTCAAAAACTTAACTTTCTTTTTCATATGTAGTCATTTCTCATTTCTGTAAGAATTAAAGACCTTTGAGATGATGCAGTTTTATTGGCTAACAGAACCAGCAAGTTCTACCACTGTGCTTGAGTACAGTTGGCCACTACAAGTCAAATTGCTCAAATTGCTACTTTTAGTCACAAAGACAGAAGGAATCTTTATTTTGCCAAGTATGTGATCCTAAAAATATCGTAAGATCCTGCCCTAAAGACTCTCCAGTTGGAAGACCAGGAGATGCCACTGGTGGAGGGCTCTTAAAAGACAAGGATCAGCTGAAAGCCTGTCTTAACTCAGGCTGCAAAAGACTGAGGCACAGAACAGCAAAACTAAAAATAAGTCATACCAACCTACATCCTTGAGGGGAATTGTAACCACAAGCCAAATAAGTAGCTAGGGGTCTCTCTAGATACAGTACATGTTTTCTCCAAGAGCAGCATATTGTTTGGCAGAATAAATAACATTTTGTTCTAGAGAAGCAACTTCGTTATTGGTGTATTGGGCCACAGGCACTTAAAAGAAGTGCTAGGAGACACAAAACCAGGGATGATATTGAGTAACTAGATGTTTCTCAGGAAAGAACCAAAGAGGCTGTTGCAGGGAGACTCCTTTGAAAAACAGTTACACTCCTCACCCCAGAGTTGTACAAGATACTTTCCTGTTATCCAAGAGCAATCAAATGGTTGAAGAAAGGTGTCTAAAGAAACAGTCCATCCAGAGATCGAAATAAGACACAGGCCACAAAGTCTTGAGGAGATCAATAGATCACCACATGAATGCAAAACCCTCTGCCATTATACTTGTGATTCGTGTACTATAGTCAAGTCCATTTATTGAAGAACATGCACAAAATCTTTGAAATAAGCTTCTACACTAAAAATACTGGAAAACATAGTCTAAATACAGTTCATATATTTTCAAATAGCCACTGCATAACATTTTCCCATTTGCAGGGCTAACATAAAAGCATATCCATGAAGAGATGATTGCCCAAAACATCTACAATAAGCAATTTTGCCAGCCATCTGTGCAAAAAGCAGTGTAACTTCCCTTTAAACAGAGAAAAATAGAAAAATAAACAAATCCCCAGCCCAACAGCAGAACTACACCTGGTCAAATATGAGCCTGAGCGTGAAAACATTCTGGTTTGCATTTAGCTACAAAGAATATGCAGCGCAGGAAGATTGTGCTTAGCTAATGCTGTCTGTATTTGCCTATGCATTTGACACTTCTATACATAATTAAGTATTCAAGTACATTTTTTGAGTTACTGACAACATTCAAGGCATACCTCTAATAAATATTATTTGGCATGCCAGATGGTGGACTACTGGCTGAAGCACTTTGGCTTTTTCACATAATAGCTGTATTGTTAGAGCACTCACTAAGAAAGTAGTAAATTACATTCAGAAACTGAGAGATTTTATACCCTCAGCTGCTAGCAGAGAAGAATGAGTGGGAAAATACCCACCCATAAAGCTAATTTCAGTGAAGGACTTACTTTATTTCTTCAACAGTCACCAAGCAAAGAGTGAACAATTAATGGGACCCCAATAGAAGGTGATGCAATCTAGCCTGTGTTTACACACTAAGCCAGACCAGTGGGGCCGTACTCAATGCTGCCAATACTGTTTTCATAGCATATGGTAAGAAAAATACAGTACATTGCCCAAGCAAAGGGAAAAAAAGAAAAAAAAAAGGCAACTCAAAGAGGTCTCAGTCTCTCAGCTCTTACCCCTGCTGAAAGATACAGAATACTCTTCTGGCACGTATTTAATTGAAAATATCAATTTATTTCTTGTCCCCCCTCCCTACCTTTATATCCATCCCCCTTTCCCATTATACCCATCTATATCAGCAGTTATATTTGCCATGGAAGTAAGGATTACCAGAATTCCAGTACATCTGAGAAATTGTAAATGGTGCTTACTTAGCCTTAAAGGGTTGAGTTCAACATTAAAAGCAGTAAGATGACATTTCTTATGTTAAGGCCAATGACTTCTATGTAATACATCATCCAGACAGACTACAACACAACAGCTGAGATAATCTCAATGCTAGTTTGGTGCCCACATTGACAGGGTATATGTTGTAGAGGCCATTAAGTTCAAAGTTCTGGTTCTAATTCCAAAAATAAGCTTTGTTAAGAAGGAGCAGCTGGGATGTGAAGATAGGCTGAGAAAGTTGGGACAGTTCAGCCTAGAGAAGAGAAGGCTGCGTGGAGACCTCATAGCAGCCTTACAGTATCTGAGGGGGCCTATAGCGATGCTGGGAATGGACTCTTCATTAGGGACTGTAGTGATAGGACAAGGGATAATGGGTTAAAACTTAAACAGGGGAAGTTTAGATTGGATATAAGAAGGAAATTCTTTCCTGTTAGGGTAGTGAGGCACTGGAATGAGCTGCCCAAGGAGGTTGTGAATGCTCCATCCCTGGCAGTGTTCAAGGCCAGGTTGGACGAGGCCTTGGATGATATGGTTTAGAGCAAGGTGTCCCTGCCCTTGACAGGCGGGTTGGAACTTGATTATCTTAAGGTCCTTTACAACCCTAACTATTCTATGATTCTATGACTCTATGTTATATCAAGAAACAAAGTGTTAGTAACTTGCTTTTCATATTTAACATCATGAAAACATTATTTTTCATATCCATACATTATTTATTTCTACAGACCAGTTGAATAGATTAAAAAAAAAAAAAACAAAACCAACAAAACAACTGTATTTTTCATTTGTAAAAAGCAGAGAAAGTGATCTGAATGATATACTACCAGTAACAGGAAATGTAGGCCTCCATTCAGAGGTGACTTGTTTGCATCCAACCTAAATCAGCAGCGACCATTTATCATCCAACAGTTGGTCAGTAGCCTACGCGTGAGGATGGTACGGTAGCTCCTGTTGGAGAGGTGTGCAGGTGACACCAAGAACTAACTGCCACCCCTGCTGGCAGTCTCCGACAGCTTAAGGGAACAATAAGACCTACAGACAACAGTAGCCTGTGCCTGTGTCTAGACAGAAAGCAATTCCAGAACAGACAATGAAAAGATACTTCTCAAATGAGCAGTGTCCACCCTATGTATAACAACAGAACCCCAATTTAAGGTAAGATCAATGTATTATTTTTCATGAGAATTATGGTATGACATGAATGGTACCATGCAAAACTTTTTGAGACACTTCTTTTATTCATGCTAACAGCTTTATTTTTCTGCTCAAACTCCACAGATTTAAATATGGAATTAGACTGCATAATCAGTCATTTCATATAATCTACCAGTATGTCATCATTACAACATTCTTATTTTGTATTCTGCAAGCAAAAGGAATAATGAATTAAGAGAACATAGAACATATCCTCTTTCTATTTCTTAGTACTGGGAATGAACTTGCACTTACAATGCAGAACTGTAAAGTTACAGGAAATATTCTGCATTTTGGAATTCTAGATTCTTTTTCCTGGTAATGCCACCATTTAGTCAGCATAAACACTGGACCTCATATTGCTTTCTTCCTGTACACAATATTTAAAACCAGGTGAACTTTCCAAATACCATTCAGTTTTGGTGGTTTCTTTCAAACAAATATATTTGTTTGCCCTTAGATGTATTATCTTAACAGAACAGCAAACCTGTAAAACCCAGCAGGTCTAATGTTCCTATGCTTACAAAACAGTACAAAATAAGGAAAGCCAAAAGCTCATAATAGCTACAACTTTGCTAAAGCTGAATCATATGCTGTTTAAAAGGTTGTTATTTACATATAAAAAGCATCTCAGTATTTACAGCAAAGCTAACTGAATAAATGAACTAAAAAATAATACTGAATCAAAACTGTGTTATTTAGCACGCAGCTGTGATACCACAGAAAATGTCCTTAAATTGACCAAACTTTTTCTAACAAGGAAAAATGCAAATCCCAGTTATGAAGGAGAAAAAATTCAGTGTACCCTTACAACATAAAAACAGTAACTTAAAGAATTTGCAATAGGTACTTCTCAGTAGTCTACTAGTGTTCGTTAAAAAAGTGCAGAATGCATGCCTGGGATCCAAAAATGTCACAACTTCTCTAATTCTTAATTGCTATCAAAGGTGGTCACCCTCTACAAGGGTAGCCTTCTGAAGCTGTTTTTATATTTACTGGTGCTTCTGTTAAATAAGCTACCTGCTTGGTGGTCAAGGACCAAGGACTATAATAAACAGCTTGTTTCTACTCCTTCATTTTTGCCTTCTCCTATTGAGAACCTACCAAATCACACCATTTTTCTTCAGTTGGAGAATATTACATGGAATTTATCACTATAGCAACTAACCTAATGGATTTGATGCAGCTTTCTCTTTCACCATAGGATGGAGCCACTATCCCTAAATATAATCTGAACATTTAAGAATGAAAAAATTATCAGTTTATCATTTTACCATGTCAAAGAGAACATAATTATGCTTCAGAAATTAAAGTATAAATTAAAGTCTAATGGACTGTACACATACATTCAGAACACACTTTACAAATATGCTTGTCTGTCAAGCAGAACAAAACTATAGTGGTTTTACTGGTTGCTCCAGTCATAGGGATGATTATTGTACAACGAACTCTTTCCCAGAAACAAAAGATTCACAAAGTAAGTAGGGGAAGGGAAAGCAACATTCATATAACTGATTTAGGAATATGCTTTGTCAGACTAACAGATTAAAATGAAAATAAGCAAGGAAGATCAAAAGTTTAATTTATAGTGCTATTAAAAATATAAAAATTAAAAAGTTCAGGGGGCCTTAGTGTTTGATGTAAATGCAATAAAATGATACTGTGACAGATAATCGTATATAATGTTATTACTTTAACAAGGTATTAACCTTTATTGCTTTTTACATAAGTCACCTTGATAACAGAAATAAGTTGGTATACTTCCATACACCTGAATATAAGGTGTCTGGAAAAATACACACTTTATAACATTGAGTTCTTTCACTTCGTAAGAAATACAGCAAGGCTGTTATTCTTAAAACGTAACTAAGTTGTCACCCCTCCTCCTCCCCACCCCCCAGTTATGGTCTTTAAAAAAAAAAAAAAAAAAAAGAAAAGAAATAGAATGAGACATCAGATGAAAAAAGACTGAATAAAGCTGAGATGGTTTTTAAAAGAATTCGTAAAATTTTCAGTACTACTTTATGTAGAAACAGCTTCACATTTCCCTCTCACCCCCCTTGACTTTTTAAACATCTTCACCCTTTCCACAGAGCAAAAACATTTTTTGCAAATTTTCAAATACTACCGCTACAGAAAATGCTCATGGTGCTTCATTAGCATTTGGAATTGTGGTTGTCAAATCAGTGAAACATTACATAAACGGTGGAGTGCTTTGACACTGCATATTTTAAGCTGCATGCTGCTTTTCAGTGCTATATCGAATGAAAAGCGTACTACATGTTTGAGGAACACCATCTACACTAACTGAGGGAACTAACTGGAAACTGGCCATTTAAGCACAGCAGCAATTGCCTTCATATCATCAGCTAACATTTGCTTTGCATTCTTCAGCACCAGTAAACAATGAAAAATAAATAATATATATAACAATTCAAACGTACAACTTCACTCCTTAGAACAGAACACTGTCAAACCTCTCACTGCTGAATATAAATAATTTCAAGGCATCAGATTTTACAGTTAACTCCTTTTGAGGCTATACCAATGCCTACACAGAACTCCTACCTTCTCATGAAAAGCCTGGGGCCCTCCAGACGTTTGTAGCACAAACTTAAAATATTACCTATTACTAATGTCCATCTGAATTCCCTTTACCCTTGCACTATTCATCCTGTAATATGTTTACTAAGTCACTAATCTCGCTGTATGCACATAAATTCTTTTAAATCATAGTATGTTTTTAGCATAGTCTCTACATTAGCAGATTGAACACGGCATTATGTACAAAATGAAATTATAAAGTGTGACCTGTTTGATATGATTTTTGAGAAGCGTAACACAAATGTGCTAAATGTAAAAAATTATAAAACATATTATTCCTTTTGGAATAAGCCTCTCACTGTCATCAGTAGAGAGAGGCAATGTAACACGCGAAAAAAGTGAATTAAAGGTTATCGTTACCAATTACAGTCTTGTTTCAGAAAAAAAAATACAAAACAAATACGCAATAATGGAGACTATTATATAGTTGAAGGGGAAGAAGTGGAATAGAGGGGTAAGAAATGCAGCAGGGATGCTCCCGAAACCATAATCTGTTCCCTGTTCATCATAACCCACACCTATTACAGCTCAACAAGACAAGAATAATGTAAAGACTTTTATGCTACAGCTAAGGAAATGAAAACACACTATGGGTAAACTACAGACCACATTCAGCTCAGGTTGGGAAAACAGAGTGTATATTCATTCTGGCAAAGCTGTGTAGGCACCTCCTAATAATAGGCACCACAACAATTACATATTTTTATTACTGCACAGAAACTCCTTTTTCTATTCTCTTTGAAAGATTCCCACTCTGGTACTATAGACTAAATTGCATTTCCGCAAGTATGGGCATTGCATTTATATCACATACCTGCTTGAAAATTATTCCTGCCAAGAGGAAAAAAAAAAAAAAAAAAAAAAAAGATACAAACTAGCAAGAAAAAATAAAGATCTTTTAAAGTACTAGTAGTCCAGGCACTTGACTCTTACAGATACCTTATCTGCAACTCAGAGTGATTAACTGACAATCTATCAAGCCTAAAAGAGAATATACAAAACTCTGCTGATAACCTATGATGCAGCTCTGAGGCTGAGGATATGCTAAAGAAGTGCCAGGGTTTGTTCCAATGCAATCTCACAGTCAGAGAATCACATACTACCCCGGCGATGTTAAAACATCTGACTAAGTATGTGCTTCCTAAAGGAATGAACATAAGCAAAACAGCTCTTTTTCATGGAAGGTGGAGGGGAGTACACGAGTTATGTGGAGTAACAGTCCGGGTGAAAGCTGGCAATACCTGATAATAAACTGTGAGCAGTGGGTGATGGCTACTACCACTAAAAAGTCTGTTCCTAAAATTCAAGAGATGTTTCTGTTTAGACAGGAAATGCCACATCTGCAACTTAAGGACATCACATGCTCCCGAGAAGCAGCAAAACTGAAGTGTTGGTCTAGCTGCTTTACCACAGGGCAATAGGGGGAGATGCATCAATGTGGCAAGTCTAAGACACAGTACGTACACCTGCCAGCTTCAGAGTTTGGCCTTGACCAGAAGCGCTACCTTAGATGGGAAGGCCGTGGATTAAGCCCAGCAAAAGCACCAGGATAAATATGTACTTACTGCAGTAAGCGATCAGCAGACTAGCCAGGATCATGATCGCCCAGAAAGTTGAGGACATGCTTGGCAAAGCGTTGGCATCTTTCCTACCACTTCTCCTGGGAGATGGAGCCATTGAAGCCACTTCCCCAGTGGGGGTGGGGGTTGGAAATCAGTCAGTTTCACCAGCAAGCTCTCCCCTTGACTGATGGCCCTTTTCCACGTGTAATCCTCAAGGAAAGCATCTTCCAATGAACCCGCGGTCCGTCAGCAGCAACATGGTCCTTTTGCAGGAATCATCTTCCAGCCAGAAACCAAGGCAACTCTAGAGCCTGCAGGACTTGGGCACAGTGGCAGCCACCAGCTTTTCCTCCCGTCACTGTGGTGCGGTGGTGAGGTTTACTAGGGCTCGGAATCCTCGCGTGGTGCTGAGCTTCGATCAAGTCCCACGAGTCTTTTTCCCCCTTTCCTTTTTTCAAGGTGCAAAGTTGTTCCGCTGTTGTCCTGCCCCTGCCTCCTCCGCCCCGTCCAGAGGCAGGCTGGGCCCGGGCCGAGGCGACACTACCGCGGGGAGCCCAGCCCCTCCGGCCGCCCGCCCGCCGCTCTAAGGCGAGCCCCGCTCAGGCCGCCGCCGCCTCCCGGCCACGGGCAGCATGGCCGCTGGGGCAGGGGGCACGGAGGGTCGAGGGCACGGCGACGGCCACGGCCAACCGCCCGTGGGGCAGAACTCCTCCGGGCAGCTCCGTGGGGCGAGAGCAATCCGCGCCCGGCACCTGCAGAGGAGCTGGCAGCGGCTGTACCCGCCAACGGCTCTGAGGGCAGCTGAGACAGCGTAGACAGACAGCCCTGCCCGGCGGGCGGAGAGGAGCCCCGTCCCCCGCGGCGAGTCCAGCCTGTTCTCCCCTCCCGGTTGTCCTGCGGGCTCGACGGAGCCGATTCGGCGCGAAAGGCGGCCGGATCCGAGGCGGGCGGGACACTTTACAAGGCGGCTAGGCGCCGGCAGCAAATCGCCCCTCACAACGCGACACCAGCTCCGATCTTAGGCTCTGCCGCTATAGCGGCGCCGGTCCTTCAAGTAGAAAGAAGGAGGAGGAGGGGGCCGGCGGTCACGCCCACAGGTGAAGAGCGCACGGAGCAGTCCTTCCCCCGGCGCCGCACCGCCTGCGCGTCCCCGCCGAGCCACACTCCCGCACCCGTGCAAATATCACCGTGCTCCCTAGCTCGCCACTCCCGGTGTGACCCCGCTGCCGCCGGGTCGCTGGCAAGGGGTCGGGGGAGCCACGGGGTGGAGCCCGCGGTTGGAGCCGGTCGTGCGGCAGGCTGGGGCAGAGGGGCGAGGGGCGGGGCGGACCTGGCCTTTGGCTCTTCAAGGGAAGAGCCAGATCCAGCCCCTGGCGTCTCCCTACGGCCTTCAGAGGGGAGCCACCGGGCGGGGAAGGGACAGGAGAGGGAAGGAGGAGGGGGGATGTGGGGGGAAGCGGCGACAGCACCCGCCTGGAACCCCCTCTGGGGTGCTTTGTGGTTGAGACAGGGTCTCGGCCGAAAGAGAAGGGACCAATTCCCGCCCCTCACCTGCACTGTGCGGCTCGAAGTCTCCATGGTGTATTCTGCGTAGGCACGACCATAGGTGTGAATGGAAACATCCCTCCTGCATTCACCTGCGGTCCTTACAGGGACTGTTGGCACAGCCTCTCTGTCGCTGTAGTGGCAGGGACACATCGACATGAAACCCACTTTAGAGGGCTCCAGTCCATGTGTGTGACAGTAGCCTTTATGGTAATAATAAAAAATGGAAATGTTTTAAAATGAACCAGGTAGTTGAGCTTTTCTATTCAGAGTCTCCATAGCAATGTCCTCAAATTAATACTTTTAAGTTCTGCACAAGGTATTCACATTCCAAGTACAGGCAGGATTGGCAGACTAGAAGAGGAGCTTGGTCACAAAATGTTCCAGTTGTCTGCTCCTGTGTTCTGCTTGCATAATGAAAATACCATGAAAAAGTAGGTCCATATTCCTTCGCTAGCGCCAGGTTTCTCTGACAGTTTGCCACTTGAATATCTGGACTTAAAACTGTGTATGAATGATGAATTATTTACAAGACAGGACTGTAGGGACTTCTTTAGTGCAGCTGCACTTGACTAGATACTTGGAACTAAGTTCAGCTTTGCACCATAAGCGCATCATCAATGTAATCTATTTCAGATCTGATCTACTAGAGTACTTTGCACTGAACTGGTAGGGTAGTCAGCTGTTGCATTCAAGTATGCTTCACAGAGATGAATCTTTTGGGTACATCATCTTCCAAGATGTGACTTTCCCTTATTTTCAGTGGGAATTTCTTTCTGATTTCATTTAAAAACTAGAATAGAGCACAACTCTAGCATTAAGGCAACATGTTCAGCTTTATTCTTCTCCCCCACATCATTTAAAAGAGTATTTTATTATTTTATTTAGAGACTAAATCCTTGTAATACCTTCTATCCCTGACTTAGAGACTAGATTTTCTTTGTAAGTCAATATAAATTCCACAGTTCCTCTGCTATCGTGAAGTATTAGTTCAATTCAGTGTTGTAAAATACTACTGCATAATGAGGTGTTTGTTTTTTTTTTTTTAATAGGACTTCTAAATTTCCTATTCTCAGAACAAATGTAAATAAGTATTAAGGAACAAAAATGCCTCAACATGATGTGCTGCTGTTCATTGCAATTCCAGGACTAACGTGTAATTTAAGCAGGTTTTCCATATGTGTGAAAAGAAGTTTGACTTCCATTACAGCTGTGAGTATTGAATGTAGAGTTGAATAACATTTCAACTATTATTGAAAAGAAAAAGCACAAGTATATTGACAAGAGATATATAGCATGATGTATGGATTAAGAGACTTCAAAGCCACGAGGGATAGCTGCAACAGTGTAAAGGCTGCTACGCATTTCAGTATAGTACACAGAGTTCTATATAGTAAATCTTATAGCTTACCCATTAAGTTGTGGTTTTACAAGAGGATTTCCCTTGGAAATATATCCAGCTCTCAGTCTGAGGAGTGGGAGTTGTGATTACTGTTCACTTAAATAAAGCCTGAAGCTTGATGCAGAAACTAAATATTGCTTTGCTAGTTCTGAAAATTGGCATTGTTTGCTTGAGACCAGGTTAATTCTTGTGTCAGAGAACTACTCAGTTACTTGAAGCAAGCTACCGCTTACTGAGAATGAGGACCAGTGAGCTGGGGCTTTTGTGTTTCTGTCCACATCTACCTGTAATAGCTTTACAAGAGGAGCCTTGTGTGAAGAAAGATTTTCAAGCATTGCATTCTAATTTGATTGTCAAAGGCAGGATAAGACTTAAAACCACTCCTTAAAAATGTAATTTTACGTCACTGCTGATTTGTTCTGTAGGTGGATTGATCTCCAGTAAAGCTTTGGCTGTTGTGCACTATATTGAAATGTCGTGTATTGAAATGTGCCTCACCCTAGAGTAACACTACTCACAGACTAAAATCCTACTTGATGAAAAAGTGTCAGAATGTGGTCTTGGATGTTTGAAAGAATGCTTGCCTCTTTCTTGACATGTCCACTTCACATTGATTTTCAAGGAAAATTTCTCCATCTTCCAAGAAATTCCCAGTATTCAGACTTTTGTGTGTGCAGAAGTGAAACAGCAATGATTAAACTTATGGACAGATGTTTGAAAGCAGACAAGAAATTAAAAACCTGAGTTAAAGGCTGTATATCAAAATGAAATAAGCTTGTCAGAAATCAGATTTATTTCCATACAATCAAAAACACAGTTCTCTTATTCTTTCATCACTGTTGGAAGGGTTAATATCTTCAAGGAAATTAAAATAATACTTAAGCTGTTCATGAAGATAGGTTTTGCCATTGCTCGAACTGAAATTGCAAGCAGAATCTTTCTATTGAACCATCATTTGGAGTCTGTTGTGTGCTGCATCTATGTGTCGGACAGTTTGCCCATGATGTGTACACACACCACTGCTTTCTGCTAGAATGTCAGACCTTTCAGGCCTGTGCAGCAATGTTGACCTCTATCACAGGTGCAGCCTACAGAGAATAAATCCTGATGTTCAGTTAGCATCAAGCATGTACATGGTAGGAATAAGGTAACAATATTTAGATCTTTATAGGCCAACCTTCCCTTCTTTTTGAGTTTGCTATTTACTGTCAAAAAAGAAGGTTTAATTAAAAAGCATAAGATTCTATGACAGTACACTGATTCGGTGTACTTCTTAAAGAGTAACTAACCAATAATGTTCAACCAACAACTGAGTTTTGGCTTTAAATAAAGCAAAATGCTTCAGCTGATTCTAGGTATTGATTTTGGATGAAGAACAGAATAATCTCTGAATGGACATTACTGTTTGTTAATTTTGAGCTAAATATAAATAAAATAGGTGTAAAAGAATAGCATCACTAAAATTTATTTTTAACTGTTAAAACCAGGAATTGCATACAGGAGCTATGTAACATCAGCTTTTTTTTATCTCAGCAGAATTTTCAGAGGAAGAGCAGTGGAGCTTAATACTAAGAAACTAAGCTCTTCAAATTTATTTCACCATTTGCATTTTCAACAGAGTAGTGAAGAGACTCTGTATGTCTCCTTGTAGCAATCCATAGCATCTCTTTATCAAATGTAGCAAGTATCAGAAAAAATACAAGGGAATTCTTCCGTCTTCCTTCGGAACAAGAGACCAGTGGGGACCAGTCAGGTGGTACAGATTCATGGTTAAAGAAAAACAACAGTTTTAGTTAGAATTTATGAGAAGATTTGCTGTCTTTGTATTTACCAATCTTAGGCCATTTAAAAAAAAAAAAAAAAACACAAAAAAACTTTAAACTAGACAAATAGCTCATTTTTTTTTTTTATGTCTTGTTTGGTGCTCATAATATCAACCATCTATTTAATAGGGAAGGTTTTGTTACTGGTTCACATTAAGCAGAAAATTACTGTATTTGTGACAAAGAAAGAGGAAGGAAGAAGGAGAGACAGAGTGTGTGGTTGCATGCTGATTTCATTGTCAAGTTATAATTTAGAAAGCAAGTTCAGTCCTTTAATAACAGAAATCATATTCAAGTCTAAATGGCAGAGAATTGCATATATCTGCAACTAAGGGATAAGAAACTTAGTTCTCACCCCATATTTCAGTAACAGAGTTTACAGAGTACTTAAAAAATTCATAGGGTTTGAAACGTGTTCATGCAACAGTCTTTTTTCAAGGCCTGTAACACTAAGTCCTTAAGAACTGCCCACAATTCTTTTAGTGCACAATCAAAATATATTTAGTGGGAAGCTGTTGCTTTATTGCATTATACTATCTATGTGCCAGGTACTCTCACTGATGGATGCTTTTGTTGCTTATTACAAACCTATAGTTTTGATGCGTTACTCATACATAGACTGTGCCTTTTCACAGTTTTCAGTTTCTGTAACAATTTCAAGCTACCAGTTAGTAGTGATTTATTTTTTCTAGTCATTATTAATTTAGTTGAGCTTTTTCCTAATTTTAATTGCCTGTTAATGACATTATAGTTTGATATAGATGTAGTTTGAGCAGCTGTATGTGTTTTTGACTTAACATCAAAGCTTTCATAAGTTACAGGAAATCCTTGCCTTGTAAAACTAGACTTGTGAAGTTGCTCACTGACAGCTATGTTAACCTACCCAATTATTTGCCAAAAGAAACAAAAAAAAAGCAAGAGAGTGACAGTGGAAATACACTGCCAATACAAAACATTTTTATACCTGTCTGTATAACTGATGTGTTGTCACAACATCTACATTATCATTCTGACTGAATGGTATTTATAGACTTTACACTAAAACACAGAAAAAACATGAAGGAGAAACACTTACAGATGCATTTTAATTCCACTTTGTGTCAAAGGCAAGTCTGCAGCTTTTATAAAAAGGTGCTGACAATATAATATCCTATCAAAGTATTTCTGCCTTTTTTTTTCAAAGAGCTTCTTGCTACAGATGACCAAGAGATTAAATGAACTTTTGTAAGATTACTGCATTCTCACTTAGATCCTTAACATCATGAGATTAAAAACAAAAAGAAACATGTTACGGTTCATACACAAGAACCCCAAGTATTAGAACTAAGGTTGCGTTATAATAAGCTACAGCTCTTTATAGCATATATTAAAAAAATGGTTTTTTTTTAAGATGTGGGTGTATAAGATTGTTTGTTTGCACTGAAATTCCTGCAACTGATGTGGTAGATAAGTACATTTCTGTCCCTTAGCAACCTTCACTGATACAAAAAATCCACACTTGGGGTATCTGGAATGCTGTTAATGAAAGTGTCTGGGGTTTAACAAATAACCACATCATTCAGAAGTGAGTCACTACCTGAGCTACAGTGATGCAATATACTGGATTTGACAGCAAGAACAGGAATAACTAACTTTCATACTTGGATAATGTAGGAAGGTGAATTATTACAAAAAATTAGGAAAGAAATCAGAACATGAAACAGGAAACAAATCTGAAATAATCTAAATATGGTAAATTACTTTCGTTATAGGTAATAGATAAAGAATAAGATATAAGATCACAACTATGTGCAAATTTCTGTTTTGGAGTTCACATCAATTGTTAATCATATCTGTTGTGGCCTACATCTAATTTAATTTTGTGTATTCAAGTAAAAGGGACACTGAATTCAGTACCTGTTCCAAAGTGTCAAAAAAAAAAAAATAAAATCCTGCTTTTAATACATAACCAATAATAAATGCAATTCTTTTACAATAGATTTAAAGAGAGGGAAGAATGACTGACTTGTTTTGGAATTTATTCAATTTTTGTCTTCTTTTTTTTTTTTTCTCTGATTTCTTTTCATCCGTTTTCCTTCAATGACACACTACAATTTGATAACTTCAATGTTACACAGGTATTACAGAGTGTACAGTCACAAAGATCTCTTTTTTTCTGTCACTCCTGGTATTTTTCAGTTCTGTATCAGTTAGTTTCCCTATCCTCAGTTCTCTAGGAGAGAGTACTCAAGGTATCCTGTACATGTCTATATATACATTTGTCACCTGCCTATTTGACAGCAAAAGCATCATTGCAGGTCTGGCAACTGCATGATCCTGTCTGTCAGGGAGTGTGCTTCAAAGCCACATATAGATTTAATATGTAAATCATTATTTCCTTCAATGTTTTAACACACCCCAGAGATGTAATTGTGTAGGTGGCTATGTTTCCTCTTAGTATTTTATGAAAATCTTGCCACTTTTGCACAAACTTTTCTGTAGGAGAAAGAGATGGCATTGTCTAGAGGTAGAGTGCAGGGTTGTGTTCCAAGAGCTGACTTCACTTGATAAAGAAGCCAGTAAATTTTCTAAGCAGTTCTTTGACAGTTGATAACCTCCTGTGACCAGCAGGTCGAAGGAGGTGATCCTGCCCCTTTATTCTGCTCTCGTGAGACCTCATTTGGAGTAATGTGTACAGTTCTGGTGTCCTCAAAATAAAAAGGGCATGGAACTGTTGGAACAAGTCCAGAAGAGGGCCACGAGAATGATCAGGGGACTGGAGCACCTCCCATATGAAGATAGGCTGAGAAAGTTGGGGCTGTTCAGCCTAGAGAAGAGAAGGCTGCGTGGAGACCTCATAGCAGCCTTCCAATATCTGAAGAGGACATATAGGGATGCTGGGGATGGACTCTTCATTAGGGACTGTAGTGATAGGACAAGGGGTAATGGGTTAAAACTTAAACAGGGGAAGTTTAGATTGGATATAAGGAGGAAATTCTTTCCAGTTAGGGTGATGAGGCACTGGAATAGGTTTCCCAGGGAGGTTGTGAATGCTCCATCCCTGGCAGTGTTCAAGGCCAGGTTGGACGAGGCCTTGGGTAATATGGTTTAGAGCAAGGTGTCCCTGCCCATGGCAGGGGGTCTGGAACTTGACGATCTTAAGGTCCTTTCCAACCATAACTATTCTATGATAAGGTCCTTTCCAACCATAACTATTCTATGATGCTATAATTGTTGCGATGTATGTCTTGTTGCCTTAGCTTCTGCTGGAACCAGGCATAGCTAATGGTTTTTCTGTAAAGACCTAGAGGTCTTTGATGAAATGTTCTGTTTGAAGGTGAGGCAAGGCACAAACATCTTACAAATGTATTGTTAAGAACTCATCTCAATGACAGGGCAGTGAGTACAGCTGTGCTCTGCCTAAGCTGGTACTTGACTTGTTAAATTCACCATGCAGCTAAATGATTTCAAGGTCCTTTCCAACCCTAATTATTCTATTATTCTATAATTCTATGGCTGATCAGTGAATAGTAGAAAATTTCCTGAAGAAAATAAAAGTTCTTGGCAAACTAAGCAAAGCTGCAGATCTGAAAGCTAAAATTTTCATCTACAGCTGATAAGACTGACAGATAATGTGGTTTCTCTGCTTTCTACCATTTGCCAGTTCAACTGTTGGCTCTTTAAGAGTAGAACGAAATGGTATTTCTGGTATCATTAGGCTGCCTTTCAGAAAGCAGCTAAGTTTGTGTAACCAGGAAATCCCTCAAACAAATCATCACTTTCCTGAGTGGAAATTAAAAACTAATGGTTTACCCTAAATCATAGTGTGCAAACTGCAGCCTGTGAACCTGGTGTACTTTTTTTGAGAATCAGACAAGTTGTTTCGAGTGACATGATGAGCAGACGGGTTGAAATTTGCAGTGGCTTTTGTGGTCAGCTGAAATGCTCATTATCAATCACATTCTGTTCCTATCTTCTAAAATAGGTAGTAGAGGAGCAGCAAGGGTACTAGAAAGCAGGATGGACAACAGTAAATTTGAAAAAGGAACAATTGCATTGTCTTTGGAATACTCCAAATGTGGATAAGTGTTTCTAGAGATCTTGCCAGTAAAATCATTTTTTTCTGTGGGAGTTTTGGCTTTGGGTGTTTTGGGGTTTGGGGAGGGGGGGGGGGTGAGAGGAGAGTGGGAAGGGCAGGAAGGCATTGGAAGGAAGGACAAGAGGTGGTGGGATAGCAGGAAATTCTAATTTATGGAAGGGCTATTTTTTTTTCATAAGGCAGTGGACCTATTTGATTCTGAAGGTGTCACCTCCATGTGTATCTTGCAAAATTATGTCCATGCTGAAGGATGGCTTTGGATAAAATGTTTCCCTGTCACAGAACCCTAATCTCATAAAGTTCAGAAACAGGAAGTGCAAAATCCTGCAGCTGCAGAGGAATAACCCCATGCATGAGTATGGACTAGGGGCCAACTATGTGGAAAGCAGCTTTGCAGAAAAGGACCTGGGAGTCCTAGTGGCTGTCAAGGTGACCATGACCCAGCAAGCCTCCCAGGCTGCATTAGTCAGAGTGCTGCCAGGGGGCTGAGGAAGGTGATCCTTCCCTTCTACTTAGCACTGGTGAGACACATTTGGAGTGCTGTGTGTCACCCGTGCTGGACTGCCACAAGAGGTACAAGAAGAGAGACATGCATCTTTCCAGTACAAGAGAGAGATAGACATACCAGACACAGTGCAGCAAAGGACCAAGACGGTGATTAAAGAATTAGAACATTTGTTATACAAGAGCAGGCTGAGAGAGCTGGGATTGTTTATCCTCAAAAAGATAAGAGGGGGGTGATGTGTTATCAATGGATCCTGATGGGGGGGTGGCGTGTTATCAATGGATCCTGATGGGGGGGGTGTTATCAATGGATCCTGATGGGGGGGTGAGGGGAGACAGACTTTTCTCAGTAATAAACAATGAAAGGAAAAGGCACAATAGGCACAAATTGAAATACAGAAAATTCCAATTAAACATGAGAAAAAATATTTTACTTTGGGGGTGATCATACAGTGGAACAGGTTGTGCAGTGACACTATGCAGTCTCCATCCTTGGGGATATTCATCTGGATACCTATCTGGACAAGGTCCTGAGAAGCCTGCTTTGAGCAATGAGGTTGGACTAGACAATTTACAAAGCATGATGAGGGCTAGATACCTCAGCAAAAGATCTTCAGCAAATGTGTGCAGCTTAAGAAATAACTAGTAGATAGCCATTTGAAAATGCTGAGAGTGAGGGTATCATCTCCTGTCCTCTCATTAGGAGTCTTATTGTTTTCCTATCCACATGGGTCTTTATCCCAGACCCTACTCCTGAAGGCTGTCACCTATAATCTTTCCTTCTAACCAAGTACTGTGTTTAGAGGAGAATAAAGTGGTGTCAAATGGACAGATGCTGCACCATGTCCTCAAGGCATCCTAGTCATTACAACATTTGTTCAGGATGTATGGGAGCTCAGTTCGGTTCGCTTCTCTGACGTGGTCAAATCTGCATCAACCAATGCTTCTATAACGGGACATTTACAATCCTCTTGTTGAAACAGTGTTACTGTACATATGTAATAAATCAAGACTTACAGGACAGAAGGAGAAACTATAAAAGTGAAACTGATTCTATAGATAACTATTTTTATGGGTACTCACTCGGAGAGAGCGCCAGTATTTTTTTGCCTCATCCCAGTATGGTTTCTGTAACTTTAACAATGACTGTTATGTGCTTAATTCTGAAAAAGATGGGCCATTGAAGAAGATTGCTATCAAAAAACTTCTATTTACTTTGTCTTTGCTTCCATGCTTTGACTGTGGATTGGATAATACCTCGTGTAAGTATGTAACTTTCATGACAAACCTGGTATCACATTGCATATGATGAGATAACCCATGGCATTGACTTTCTGGCACTAAATAAGTTTCCAACCAACACATAGCTATTTTTTCTGAATAGTTATGTCTAGGACAGGTTTCATTAAAGAACCAAAAATAAAATTGTTACATTAGTATTCATACATTATTTTCTGACAAGATCAAAGAAATGTTACAATTATTACACTATTATTCACTCCTCTGAACTCTCTTTTTCTTTAGATTCCCATTCTTCTTCATCCTATTCAGACCAATCTTTTTGTTTCAACTAATATAGACACTTAATTTGCAAAGTGAGGTTACTGGAAATAATATTTTTTTCTTACAAAAACAAATTTTAGCTGTCCAAAACTTGTTTGCCTTCTTCACTACACCTTCATTTTTTGCCCTTCAAAATTTACAAGTTTCAAAATGAGAAGTCAGATGCTTTCTCACTGCATCTGGGATTATTACAATCTACATTAAGCAATATTATATAGCATTTCTGCCTAGCACTTCTGCATATACACTATATTTGGGTATAGAGTACACTTGCCCTCTGCACAACACCCATACTGAGTGCTGGAGCTTCTATGGGGAACAGGGATATAGCAATGTTGTGCTGTGCTGTGCTTTGCTACACCTTTAGCCCTGCACCACTGGTGCCAATCCCCCCTACAGTAAGCAGGGGAATCTTCAAATACTTCATATTGCTCAGAGGTCTGCCCAAGCTAACCTTGAATGTTTCCCGGGATGGAGCATTCTACCACCTCTCACGGCAACCTGTGACAGTATTTCAACACCCTCATTGTAAATTTTTTTTTACTTATATCTAGCCTGAGTCTACCCCTGTTTAGTTCAAAATCATTACCTCTTTTCCTATCACAACAGGCCCTAAAAAAATGTCTGTCCCCATCTTTCTTACAAGCCCACTTTAAGAACTGAAAGACCACAATAAGGTCCCCCCAGAGCCTTCTCCGGGCTGAAAAACCTTGACTCTCAGCCTTTCCTCATAGGAGAGGTGCTTCATCCGTCTGATCATTTTTGTGGCCCTCCTCTGGACCCGCTCCAACAGATTAATGTCTTTCCTATGCTGAGGCTCTAAAGCTGGAGCTTTGATTAACAAGGCTTTAATAAGTGATAATTCTCCAGGTGTTCAGCTCTTTGGAACTGGTTCATCAGTATTTTAGAAAGGCCTTCATGCCTAGAGGAGATTGCTTCCATCTCCTTTTGGGCATACTAACAAAAGGCTGGGAATGCTGATTTTGTAGGTCTCTTTGAGACATGACTTTTTTGCTCCACTATGGAGCTTCATGCCAATATCCTGCAATATTATCTCTGGTTGAATAGAAGTGCTTTGTGTTTGGAATAGGGTGAACCACACAGTCTGTTAATTCAATTTTAGGTACTAGACTGAAACAATGGTGTGAAAATTTTAAAAATAATTGAGCTTAAAATGAGGAAATAATATACTTGTTTACAAGACCACTAATGAATACTGCAATTCATTTTTATTCTTGTGCTGAGATTAGCAGGACAATAAAAGCGGAACCCAAGCACATTTCTGCGTCATCATGAGTTAAGGCAATCAGTAGAATTCCTTGACAAGTTGCCAGCCTTCATCATTAGGAGCTTCTCTGATGCTTATTCCACAATAGATTTTTAAATCTCATCAGCTGTGTGAGCCACCTTTGTCAGGCTGGAAGGACCTTAACATTGTCTTTATCTATTATCTGGACATCTCACGAACCTAACATGACACTTCAAGTCTTGTGAATGCCTGTATGTTCATAGATTCTTTCAAACAGGCTGTGTTGACATCTGGTATAACAAAAAATTTCAGTTATCTCTGTTGCCTAAAATTGTACAGAACAGTTCTCCTGTCCTGCTCCCTCACTCCCACCCGCCCCAAGGAAAACACTTCTATAACCAGAATGTCCTCTCATATGCAAAAATCTCTGTGCTTCTGTCAGGTCTACACAATATTTTAAGCAAGTCCTCAGCATTGGCTTTGAGAACAGTTTGAGCAAAAAATCTTATATAAATTAAAATGTTATTCTGAGAAGTTTCAAAGTACAGGACTTGTAGAGCTTTTCACTGATCTGGTTTTCAGAGTGCAGAATTGATTAAAATTGGAGATAAAGGATTTTTTTTGAAAAGCACTTTTCAGTGATGTCTTCATAGGTGATTTCTCCTGCTTTATGATTAACTGTGGTGCTGGATGAAGCTTTTCTACACAGTATTCTTTCCTTTCTGTCTTGTCAATTTTAGTTCCAATATAATTTTAAGAAATAGCTTTTGAATCATTACGCTTTCCACCTAATTGGAAGGCCATTACAGGCTTAATATGGCAGGAGCTGAGCCTGTCAATACATACATTTCTTTTAGTTTAATTGCAGTCCATCCACCTTAGCTTCTTTCTAAGGTACTTTTAAACTCAGATAACATTCTTTATGAGATTTCCCATAAACTAAAATGCCATTCACAGACACTGTGACACTTTCAAAATGTTGCAGAATCATACACATCTTTCTAAGGTGATGCTGATGCCAAATGAGAAGCAAAAGAGTAGATATCTTTTAAATAATGTCATAATAAGTTGTCATCTTGTCTCTTGGAGGAAGATCTGATGAGAATACTTTTGAGAAAACATTTTTCAATACAAAATGTTGACTTGGCAAAACCAAAGCTTTTCACGGAAATATATACCTTTTCAGCAGAAGTTTCTTAATGAAGATTTTATCAGGTCCAGGGTAGAATTTCTAATCAGATCCTGAAAAATCAAGGTACACCTTCCTCTGTGGTCAGGGGAAGTTAGGACACTTGTTTTTAAATCGATTTGAGCTGCAGCAGGCAACTGAGCCTGGACCTAGCACTTCAAAAGTGACTGTCCTCAGTGTTTTAATGCCGTTGTGGGGGTAAATCTCTTTCAGTCTCTATTAATGTCTCTTGAGAACTTTCTAAATATTTTTTTTTCTCCTACATGGAGATAAAACAAATTAAAATGTTACAACTATGTTTGCTAAAATAAAATTCTTGTGTTTTGAGATCAGTCTACTTGACAGAATGCAAAGGAGGTACTGTTTTAAGGTACTTAGGTAGGAAGACTTGTACTTTTGAAGCTCTACTTAGAGCTTCAGGTCACAGCTCTGTGTTGATTCTTGTAATTCTCCTTGATTGAAGTGGAATTACCTCTATCGGTACAGGTAGAAAGCTTGACAGTTTCTGTTCATAAGCTGTGACAAAGAAAAAACCTTTAGTCTTAATACTTAAAAGTATGTATGCCATTTGAATAGTTATTTCATTTATTTATGCACATTTTATATAGCAGTATAAATTCTCTGCTTACAATACCATGCTAGTTTCTTCTTGGGAAGATTTTAGTTTCTAACATTTCATGTCACAATAATATGAAACAATTTAGATGAGTCAAGAAATTAATCAAGTAGCTGAGGAGTTAAAAGTCCTCAAGTAGGTTCTAAATAATGAAGTGTTGACATTGCTGATGGTCGCTCTTACAGCACTGGAATAAGAACACAAGGTACACTTCTTCTTCCTTAATCTGAGGCACCCAAAATTGTGGGAGATGACTAGAGCTGTCAAGTGGGCAATATCCTGAAAAGTATCACAAGATATGTGACTTGAACATAACATTTGTGAAAGATGTTAGCTTTTGTGAATGAGTTACTAAAATTTAACTATTTAGAATGAAATAAACTTTAAGAGCATATTATGTGAAAAACAAATTATTTACATTTTTTAAAATTAAAATAAGGTATAGTTCCACAGGTCTTCCTTTTTTTCTTTTTTAAAAATGGGAGTTATTTTTCCCCTTTCCCAGTCAGTGGGAACTTCACTGGACTGCCATGACTTCTCAAATATGATGCATTATGGCTTGGCAACTTCATCTTCCAGTTCCCTCAGGACCCGTGGATCCATCTCATCAGCTCCCATGGGCTTGTGCACCTTCAGTTGATTTAGATGATGTCAAACCTGATCTCCAATAATGAATGATTCTTCATTCTCACAGTTGCTACCAAAGCCTTTTGCAACTTGGGCAGTGTGGCTGCAGCACTTGCCAATGAGACAAAAAAGTTTTTGAGTACCTCAACCTTCTCCACATCATGGATAACCAGGTCTCCTGACGTATCTGTAAAAGCTTTTCTTGTTGCACTTGATGTCCCTGAACAGATTTAGTTCCATCAGAGCTTTAGCTTTCCTAACAGATCTGGCTGCGTGGAGAATTTCTGTGTACCTTCCCTTTTTGTGTCAGTTAGTCCAGGAACTCCTTGTTTCTCCACTCCAGGTATTTCTCCCTGACTTCCTCTTTTCTGAGATGCATCACTCTTGAGCTTGGAGGAGGTGAACCTTGAGTATTAACCAGCTTCCATGGGCCCCTCTTCCTTCCAGCGCTTTATCCCATGGCACTCTACCAAGCAGATCCCTGAAGAGGCCCAAACCTGCTCTTCTAAAGTCCAGGGTAGTGAGCTTGCTGTATACCCTCCTTGCTGCCCTAGAGATCTTGAACTCCACCATTTCATGGCCACTGCAGCTGAAGCTGCCATTGAGATTCACATTGCCCACCAGCCCCTTGTTGGTGAGAACAAGGTCCAGCATAGTACCTCTTCTCGTTGGGTTCTCTGTCACATGGAGAAGGAAGTTATCATCAGTGCACTCCATGAACCTCCTGACTTGCTTATGCCCTGCTGTACCATCCCTCCAACAGATACCGGAATGGTCGAAGTCCTCCATGAGGACCACGGCTTGTGAACATGATGCTGCTCCTGTCTGTCTATAGAAGGTCTCACCTACTTGCTCCTCCTGGTCAGGAAGCCTGTAGCAGACCTCCACTATAATGTCACCTGTCCCTGCACTCCCTTTAATCCTGACCAGTAAACTCTCAGTTGCCTCCTCATCCATTCCCAGGCAGAGCTCCAGTGCACTTCAGCTGCTCATTGACATAGAGTTGACATCCCCTCCTCATCTCTGCTGTCTATCCTTCCCAAAGAGCCTGTATCCTTCCATTCCAACACTCCAGCCACAGGAGCCATCCCACCATGTGTCTGTCAATCCAGTAAGGTCACAGTCCTGCAGGTGTGTGCACGTCTCTAACTCCTCTTGTTTATTCCCCATGCTAGAACAGAACTTTGGGAAGTTATTATTCAAATCAAGAGGGCATTAAATCAAGTGAAAATAAATGGTTAGCTTCAGACAAAACAGGTAGTTCAGTTAGTGGAACTGGAACAGCTTCTGAAAGAAAGTGATGTTTGCTTGTAAAACATTTGCTTTGATTTTCTGTGGAGTCACATAAATCCATCTCTGCAGGGATTTCACTTTTCAGTAGCTTTTGCTGTTCTAATATGATGCTCGCTTCACGCTTCTGACTCAGATGGTAGAAAGTGTTTCACTTTGACATTTTCTAGGATACCAATGGTGGCAGGAAATGGCCCACTGCTATTATACAATCAGTTGAATGGGTAGCTGCAGGGGTTGGCATACCACAGCTTGTGGCAACGTTGACAAAGAAACAACACACACAGTGGCTGTCTTGGAAAATGTACAAATGAGAGAGAAAGAAATGACCCAGAAGGGCATATACCGTTTAATTTGTAAATAGGATCCTACGCTACAGGCTGTACTGTAAGACACTTGTTTTCTTGTACAACATAACCTGAAGCACTGTGGAAACCTGCCCTGATATTCTTGTTCTGAATTGTTCTATACCAGATGTCAACTCTTTTTAGGACAGAGGTCCAAAAAGTATGTTCTGCATGTTATTCACATGTTCACTTGTGATTAGCACTTGCTAATGAACACACAGGCATAACAACTGCCTGGCTTTCTGCCAGAGCCCAAGCAAAAGAATATCTAATACATTAGCTGTCAAACAACACACCATGGGGTATATGCAAACTGATGATCTGCCACTGCCTTTTGGATCCTTGCTAGTCATGATGAAAATCTTGTACAGATGTCCACACTTTTCCTTGCAAAAAGGGAGCCCTGGTGACTATAGTTGCTGGCACATATGAGAAATCTTTGTTCTTGATCAACATTTTTTTTCTTGTTCAACATCTCTGTTGCTGACATGGACAGTGGGATTGAGTGTGCCCTCAGCAAGTTTGCTGATGACACCAAGCCGTGTGGTTCTGTTGATACGCTGGAGGGAAGGAATGCCATCCAGAGGGACCTTGACATGTTTGTGAGTTAGGATGATGCCAGCCTTATGTAGTTTAGCCATGACAAGTGCAAGGTCCTACACCTGGGTTGGAGCAATGCCAGGCACAGCTACAGGTTGGGCAAAGAAGAGATTCAGAGCAGCACTGCAGAGAAGGACCTGGGGGTGTTGGTCGATGAGAAAATGAACATGAGCTAGCAGTGTGCACTCTCAGCCCAGGAAGGCAACTGTATCCTGGGCTGCATCAAGAGGAGCATGACCAGCAGGTCGAAGGAGATGATCCTGCCCCTCTATTCTGCTCTCATGAGACCTCACTTGGAGTATTGCGTGCAGATCTGGTGTCTTCAACATGGAAAGGACATGGAACTGTTGGAACAAGTGCAGAAGAGGGCCACGAGAATGATCAGGGGACTGGAGCACCTCCCATACGAAGACAGGCTGAGAAAGTTGGGGCTGTTGAGCCTGGAGAAGAGAAGGCTGCATGGAGACCTCATAGCAGCCTTCCAGTATCTGAAGGTGGCTTATAAGGATGCTGGGGATGGACTCTTCATTAGGGACTCCAGTGATAGGACAAAGGGTAACGAGTTCAAACTTAAACAGTTTAAATTGGATATAAGAAGAAATTCTTTACTGTCAGGGTAGTGAGGCACCAGAATGGGTTGCCCAGGGAGGTTGTGAATGCTCTATCCCTGGCAGTGTGCAAGGCCAGGTTGGACGAGGCCTTGGGTGATATGGTTTAGTGCGAGGTGTCCCTGCCCTTGGCAGGGGTGTTGGAACTAGATGATCTTAAGGACCTTTCCAACCCTAACTATTCTATGATTCTATGAAATGAGACTTGAAACAGCAACCATCTATAGCACAGTGTCCTGGGTTCAGCAGTAGCAGTTGTTTTTTCTCTTTTAGTAACTCGTGCAGTGCTGTGTTTTTGACTTCTGGCCTGGGAACGGTGCTGATAGCATCGATGTTTTTAGTTACTGCTCAAATATTTGGTTTGGCCAAGGACTTTGTGAGCCTCATGCTCTGCCAGGGAGGAGGGGAAGCCGGGAGGAGGCAGAGAGAGGACACCTGACACAAACTAGCCAAAGAGGTATACCATACCACAGCACGTCATGCCCAAGATGTAACAGAGAGTTAGCCGGAAGGTCTGGTTCACTGCAGGGTAGGAAGAGATGTCGAGCCGTGCTTGGTCAGGCTGGGGGGGGGGGGCAAGTTATCAGTCAGCCGGTGATGGGTGAGGTGTTGTATTCTCTTCCTTTGTTATTTCCTTTATCATTATTATTATTGGTGGTAGCAGTAGTGATTTGTGTTATACCTTAGTTACTGGACTGCTCTTATCTCAACCCGTGGGAGTTGCATTCTTTTAATTCTTCTTCCCATCCTTCTGGGAGCAGGGAGAGGGCAAAAAGGAGGGGAGTGAGAGAGCAACTGTGTGATTTATGGCTGACTTTGTTTAAACCCTGACACACAGTTTCACATAACTTTTTGATTGTATTTTGTTTGCTTAAACCTAATATTGAAGTTACCACAAAAAGGTTCAAAAACCTTCATGTTCTAGTTAATAGTCATATTACAAATAGGCAAGAAGGACAGAAAATAGAAAGAAAAATATCATGTAATTGAATAGACTGGGTCTTGAGGTTTAACCCCAGACAGCAACTGGGCACCAGACAGTGGGTGCTACATCACTCCCCCCCTGAAGGGATGGCGGGAGAGAATCAGAAGGGTAAGAATGAGAAAACTCATGGGTTTTGATAAAAGCAATTTAATAGGTAAAGCAAAAGCCGCGCACACAAGCAAAGCAAAACAAGGAATTCATTCACCACTTCCCATTATGATGGCCAAGAACACCTTTTTGTGTGTGTCTCAAAACAACTGAGAAGACAGAAGAAACTAACAGCTCGTTACCGCTTCGGCAAACTTCCGGGCCACAGCAGGGATCCTGCTCCGCCAAGGTGAAAGATGCTTTCCTGTGCTGTCTGCCCTGAGGCCGTGAAGTTCAAGTGCCCCGACAACAAACTGCCCAGAGACAGCGACAGACCCTGAGGCGCCCGTCGGGGCACAGCGTGAACCGGGTCTGGGGCTTAGCAGATCCCCTGCGGGAGGGTTGTGAGAACCTGGCCCTGGAAAAAAGCAAAACCGGCCTTCAGGTGTGGCCAGCACCCCTCCACCATGGACCACAGCGGAGACACTGACTGCAAGGACCGAAAGGACAACAGCTAAAAGGACCACTGAAGCATTTCTGCTTCCTGACTGAGATGTCCTGGATCCTCTGAGTATTGAGCCTATTTCTGTTTTCTCTCCTTCTTTCTTTCTTTTCTCCTTTTCTTCCTCTACTTCGTATCTTTTACAAGAATAAGAACTTGCCAAGAATTTTGTTCCTCCTCCTGATACAGTTTTAGGGAAGTTTACAGTAAAATTAATGTTGTTTCGTTTTTCAGCCTCTGGAGGGCCTCTGGTTTCTCCTGTGAACTGCAGAGTGTGATAACAAATCAGCTCTCCCCTCACCCACCGGGCAGGAGGGGACACCCATGGTCAGGCAGGTGTTTAGCCATCTCCAGGACAGCAGGGCTCCATCACATGTAATGATTACTTGGGAAGTCAAAAAACATCACTCCCAGTGTACTCCCCTTCATTTTTCTTTCCCACCTTTACATGCTAAACATGACTCCATATGGTGTGGGATATCCCTGGGGTCAGCTGGGGTCAGCTCTCCTGGTTTTGTCCTCTCCCAGCTCCTTGTGCACCCTCAGCCTGCTCACTGGTGGGGTGGTGTGAGGAGTGGAAAAGGCCTTGGCCCTGTGTAAGCACTGCTCAACATTAGCTAAAACATCCCTGTGTTACCAACACTATTTCCAGCACCAATCCAAACCATAGACCATACTAGTTACTGTGAAGGAAATTAACTCTATCCCAGCAGAAACCAGCACACTGGGTTAACCAGGGAAGGCTGAAAGTTATGATAAAGGGAAGGAAGAATTAAAATATGAAGGTATAGCTCTTAGGATATTGAATATAATTTGTTTAAACTTCATTATATTTTGTTTCCCTGAAAGGGGAATCCTGGGTGAAATGTTGATTCCATCAATAGCCAGAACTCTTTGAAGAAAAAGATCAGATAACAGTTTAAGTCCTATTAATATGACCTCTGTATAATGTCATTTACAATAGCTGCATAGCAATAGCTCAATAGAAAAGAAAATCTCCAGGCTGTGTATCAGAGCATGTAGACTGGGCAGTTCAGTGGAAGGCAGTATTTTCTCTTTGTTTTTATTTACTGAATATTGGTTTATAGTCTCAGACCTAAGTACAAGTGGCTTACTGAAAATGAAACTAACCAGTCAAGGGAGATGGCTGAGAACATGTTTGCCTCCTTCTCCCAGATGTTCTGCAGAAGAATGTAATGCACTCTGAAGACTAGCAAAGGTAAAGTTACTTTTGCAAGAATCCCTCCAACAGAAAGCAATTTCCTTTCTTTGTACTCTGAAGTCTGCTATTCCACTGAGATTCATGCCCAAGAAACTATCATACTGTTACTCATTTCTTTCTGATCACCGTGTGGGTACTTCAGCTACTTTGGCACAAACCAGAGCAGCTTTAGGAACAGAAGTTCATTATCATAGTCAACAGAGAACACTAGACACTGCTTGGGGCCAGTTCAGAATGCTTAAAATTAATTAAATTGATATTCAACTAGTCACTATAATCAATGGAGACAAGGCCACAAGTTTTATCATGCCTTCTTTAACACTGGCAATTTCAACTGGGAACTAAATATTGTTTCTGTTGATTGCAAAGGAAGCCCACCTGTGACTAGGTCAGACACTATAGACATTTAAACTTGGATGAGATGGGCTTCTAAACCTATTGCTTTCCTCAGGTCAGATAAGCTGTAGTCAATATATTAGCTCCTGAATTTGCAGCCAGGAGAGCCCACATTATTATACCCAGGCCTGACTACATGGATCAGTGTAGGTGGCAGCTTTGATTTGCCTGAAGCTGTTCCCCTGATAAGGAGTTTAAATTTCTGCCTTAGCAAAGGCTTTGATTGCTGTCAGGTCCCACAGCACACATCCATTCTGCTAGTCATTTAGCATAGAAGCTCAGAGTTAGAAAATCCAGGTTCAGGAAAAGCAGAGTGAGAGTGGTATTTGTGGGGACACAATAACCTTGTTCTGCAGGTCTGTTTGAGAATTTGAGAATTTCATTCTGTCTCATCCTTAAATTCTCAGAGACTTACTCTTTTCTTGGTGCAGTTTATAGAATGCAGGTTTGGCCCATAACAGTAGTTGAACAACCACTTGACTTTGGACTTAATTCAAATCTTTTAATGCATTTAAATGTTTTCTTGGGAGTGAAAATTTGAGTTAATATTAATGTGTCAGCAGAATTTATAAGAAACAATTGCTCTCAAAACCTCAACCAATCAGTGTTGTCTTTTCTGGGGGTGAGGGAGCATATAAAGTCCAAAACCTCTGTGTAGTTCCTACTGAATTACCAACATTAGCTGCTGGTCCTATTTGGAACTGCTAGCCATGGAAATAAAATAAAATAAATTACCTTGAAATGTAAGTGATGTTAGCTCTTTTGCGGCACTCAGATCTCCTGAAGGTTTGACAACCACATAGCCTTAATGGGGTCTGTTTTGAGATAGCAAACTACTACACACAGATTTTTCTCATTCACTGATTTTTTTCTGTTATTGCATGAAATGGAAGTAATTGGGGTTGAGCACATTGCTATAGATGAGTTTGTTGAAATCTTTGCTTTGAGAACTTTGCCTCTGGGAAGAAAGCAGAAACACAAACCCTCATTAGATTAGTGGTTGCATGTGTGTGCATTACATCAGGGACACAGGGGATCCCCGTGCACCTCACCAGACAGAGCCCCAGCCAAGAAGCAGGGAAGGCTGGAATGGCCTCTGGGGCAGCCCCAGACAACTCCAGGCACTCTGTGGGAATGAGGATGTCAGCCTGTGAGTTGTGTCTGGCTCTGTAGAATTAGGGCTGGAGGAGCCCTGCCTCTACAGCATCACCGGGACAGGGACTTTCAGCTCTGGGCTGAGCAGAAATGGGGTCCTGGGGCAGGGGATGGGGGAGGCCCCAGGGGAGGCTAGATAGGCCATTAAGGGCCATTATTGCCCTTAGTGCCCTGGCATTTAACGGCCGGTGTGTAAAACATTAAAGGTCAGTTTGTCTTTATGAGAAAGCATGGTTACATGCTTGTTGATCTCCTAGGCTGATGACCTTTCTTTTCACGTTGTTTTCACAAAGATAAAAGAAACCAGCAAGGAAAAATAAAGAAACATTAATCTGAGAAGCCATTTTCTGACGTTTCCTACCTATGCTAGGGGGAAGAAAAATGATGAAAGCCCACTGTCATCAATTTTTAAAGATAAACAAGTGAAATTCAAACTAAAGCACTATAGATTCTTGTAACTTTAAAAGTAAAAATATTGCACTTCTTATCTCTTGGTGTTCAGGAATCAAATATCCCCTGCTTTATTTAACATGGAGATCTCCACTTAACATGGAGATGTTCCTCATGGATTGTATTGCAGATTGTTTAAAACAATGAGGTATTTTGTCCACTGCATTATCTGTTTCTTACCTTTTCTTTCAGAAGTTCAATTCTATACGAACTCACCTTTTTTTTTTCAGCAATAGTATATCAAAGTGTCAAGGGTGATCTAGTTACACTTGGCATAGCCGTTATTAGAGCATATCTTTAAAATCTCAGAAACAAAAAACACCTCAATTTATTCATAACATTGGTTGTTTACAAATATATTAAATCAGTTTTTTCATTCACTTACCTGCAAATCTTTTTCATTTATGATTTAATTTGACAGCTACATAAACTTAACATCAAAAATCAACACATTTAAAACACACAGGTAAAACAAGGAATAACTTACTACCACAAAATCGCAAAGCCTATGAGAGCAGATAATCTTGAATTGTGAGCTGAGCAGTAAAAGCATCTCTCTTAATAAGGAATTACATATCTTTAGAGTTTAATTACAATAAGTCCTGTCACTGTAAGAGTAATGATGCACAGTTTTTCACTTCAAACAATCACACTTGAATTGAAAGAACCATTATTCTTAGAGTGGTAAGGTCAAACAAATGAGGCGAAAGTGGGGAAAAATGGAAAATCAAACTGTATTGAAATGAGAGAGCATTCAATGGTAAGTCAGGACATTAAAATACATCACAAGACATATACTTACAAATGTTATAAAATGCTAGGTAAAATACTGAAGTAAGATAATAAAATATAAGAACTTTTGTATGCTTTTGTCTGTTAACCATGCAACACTGTGGGATCTAGTGCCATTTTCAGAATGGTGAATCAGAAATAAATTGCACATTTACATCTTTCTCTCCTTTCTGGAAATGGGAAAAACTTTTCTAGAACACGTATATTACTTTTCCAGTTAAATATCACATACCAGCTCTCCTGTGTAGAGAGGACATTTGACAGTATGGTAGGGATAAACTCTGAATTGTTGATTTGGAGGTTATTTTTTCATGCACAAGGTAGTGCAACCTGAGGAGTCACTGTAGTTTGTCCTTATACCTTGCTAGAAAAAGGTAGTAGCCTTTTATCTAAAAGAGCAGACCTTTAAAGAAGGAAAATCTCAAAGGATTGTTATGACTTCTCCTTTTATCTCAGAAGTTCAGAAGAAGGAGTCCTTTAATCTTCATTTGCAACCTCTTTTCTGGAGCCTTTGCATTTAAGTGAGCAGATTCTGAAAACTGTCATAACCTTTATTTGGATCAGGAACCATAATTTTCACATGCTGTACCATAAACTGTTGGCCATAAAAGTAAATCACCTACAGACTCATATAGGGGAAGTGGAAATAAAATGCTTTTCACTAGCCCCACTAGTGGACATAGACTGGTTTATTTTAGATTTGTTTCCAAATTCTTTATTAATGGTTAAAATACAATTTAACAAGGCTGTAATAAAAGTGTTTAAAGGACCCTGATTTGTAATCACATTTCTTTTTAATATAAAATGTTTCTGGTTTTTTATGTTTTACATCATCATATTTCATCCTCTTCTATTCTTCATACTAATCCTATTTTGTCTGTTTTTTTCCTTTTTTAATTAAAATATTACAATATCATATTTATGTTTTCTTTCTGTGGACTTTATGTCAAGTATTGGCCATTGTTGCTCTGACCTCTATTGATCCGTTTGAAGGTATATGTTCCTTTTATTAATGTAAATAAATATTCAAAATCTTGTAAAATATGTGGCAAAAGATGCCACAATTCTTTTAGAAATCACAGCAAAGATATTTTGAGAAGGAATTCAGTTCTTCAGTTCATGGAGATAATTTGAAGAGTAATAGTGTAATGACTGTGATAAATATGTAGGAATAGGCTTCCTGTCTTTAGTCACATCTCTCTCTCAGAAAAAATCTCTAGGGAGAGAAAGCAGAATCGTACACGTAGCTTTGGCTGTATCCAGAAGGAAGCACAGGTAATGTATTAGTAATTTACCTTGTTACCCCTCTTAATTCAGCACATAATCTCACATTGCTTTCAGCCTATGAACTAAAGAAGCTACTCAATCTTCATTGTTGACAGAATAAATTAATTAATAAACATGACTGTAGGCTTTAATCAAATTAATAAAATTTGGTGTAATCTGCAAGAGAACAGTAGGGTTATTTTTTTAGACCACTTTGTTAATAAATTAGCTTCTCTAAAAGGTGGTGCTTATTCTGAGCTCTTCTGGATGTGAATCACTTATATAGACATTTAAAATAGAATCATCTTTCAAATTCTCTTTACTGGGGCATAGCTGTTTCACACTCTCATTGAAAGTAATGCATACACCTTCCTACATGCAACTGCATATCAGAAAAACACAAACCCTTCTTGTTTGTTAATGTGATCTGCAAGAATAAAGTATATCTCTCAACAGGCATTATGTAAAATATAATATGTTTCCTTTACATAGGAAAAATAAAGAACACATAACCCTTGTGCCATAATAAGCCAAACACTGAATCACAGAGATCTGAAGATAAGATCTCTGAAGATAAGAATCACTTAGATCTGAAGACCTTATAGACTCAATGAACGGTACCAGGACAGCATAGAGACCATAGTTGAAAGATCCAGCTAATAGACTAATAATTGCATAAAAATATAAATGCTTATTTATACATCCATAAGCATTTCCACCAGGCTCCAGCGGGGTAAGAATACAGATGGGAATTTTGTAATATAAAGTGGTGCAGAGTTAAAACTGGGAGTGGTGCTTTTGAAACTGCTCCATTGTGTGGCAACATAAATGGGATCCCTCTGCAAATTGCACAGTGTAGATGCAGCTGGTGTGCATCAGGGAAGCCCTGAGTCCTGCAGAGAGGGGTCAACTAAAACTCAAGTGAACTCACACTTCAAAGTCTAGACAGCACCTGAACACTGCTACTGAGGACACCACAGTTGTAGCCTGCATGGTCACAGATTGTCTGTTTAAAAAGGTTGGTATTCCTGTTTAATAAGCTGAAGTAAGTTTAGATGATATTTGAACCAGATATTTTTAGTGCACATTGATGCCTTTCTATAAATGGCCTTACACTCTGATTTTATTTGTTTTGAGGGTGAAAAAAAGCCAACAACAAAACCCCAGTATCCCTATCCTTTCTATACAATTAACAATAACAAGTAATACTGGTGCATGATGGGTGACCAGTATCTGTTATGAAGATAGTGTTAACCACAGTGTCTTGAGAGAAAATGAAAAAGAAAAAAGAAATGTTCAAAAGCATATTGTATATAAATCAGAAAGCTTCATTTACTCATTTATATTGAAATATTTTTCCTACCTACATTGCACTGTTAATGCATAGAAACCCTATATTTTCTTTGCCTGGTGTTGTGTAAAGCTCTGATGACAATAAATGTGGATATGCAGGTAGTACTACTATCTTTAGCCCATTAATTTAGTAAAAAGCAGAGTTTCCAAAAATATATATTGCAGATATAGAACTCCCTCTAGACAGAAAAGCAATATAGTAAAAATGAAGCTCTCCTTTTGCACAGTCCTTTTATGAGAAGGTATATAGCTGCTTTCTTTCAATATATTCAAACTGTCTTTAAATCATCTGACATGGTATGACAAACACAAATTATACTATTTTGAGATTATATTACATGAAATGCAAGCAATAAGATTATCACTACTTAAATATCACTTAGGTTTTGAGGGTCAAATAAAAGGAAAGCAGAAATTGAATCCCCAGTTTGAGCATTTGTACAGTGTAAGCTGTAATGTATAAGTTTATGAAAAATTAAGTGAAAAGTACATGTTTAAACAAGATTGTTCTAAAATACCCTGAAAGAAGAATATGCCCCATACAGAGGAATTTGTACGATTTTTTTTACTTTCCATGTGATATAGTTTGTGCAAAATGTCCTCTGGATTCAAGCTGCCCAAGTATCATACTTTTACCTGTCTTTCTCCAAGTCAAAACCATTAAACAATCCAAACACAAAATATGGAGATTTTTGATGAATTATGCTTTTTTGCTGTATAAAACAAGGTCTATGTTAGATAGACTATACCTTCAGCCTTTTATTCTCCACTCAGCTTCTCCTGTTTCTTTTATGGAAATACACTGAGAAGTAAGCTAATAATATTCCAAACAGTCTTTCACAGTTGTGTACATACAGTGGTTCATTACAGCTCATACTGTAGATCACCATATGGTCTGGCTTTTACATCTGTTGTACTTCTGTAACTCCAAGTGGTGTAACAGTTTGCCTAGAGAGATTTTGCAGTCTATAGTTAGAGGTTTTCAAGACCTAGCTGGGTAAAGTCCTGAGCAACCTGGTCTGACCCTGATGTGAGCAGGAGATTGAACTGCAGAACCCCTGAAGTCCCTTTAGCCCAAATTATCCCATGTTACTATGAGTCTGAGTGAAGTTTAAAAGTTCTTCTGGGGCAAATTCACATGTAGATGTAGTATACTGCAGTGTCATGCAGAGACACTAGAGAGACTTATCTTTGGAACACTGTATTGTGCCAAATATGCAAGCCATACTGTGCCACTTTTGAGGGTATTTGAGTTGCTGTATTTTCAAGCCAATAAGAAATTACTTCATAATTTCTAAATAGACCTTATGATTTTAGCTGCCTTCCTCAGAGAGACTTGGAACACTTGAAACTTGACACTGCTCATAAAAAATTGACACAGTAATGGTAACCACTGTGATGGTTGAAGGAGCTGCTCTAAACTCCTGGGGTGAAGCCTGGGTGAGTAGGTGAAGTAGCATTTTATTTAAAGATTCCAGTGTTTCATCATTTGCTTACAGGTTTGGTATAGATTACTTCAGCTGTGTATTACTTAAATTGCAATACAAATAATTTTGTGTGTTTCAAGGAAGTCTTCATTAAATAAATAACAATTTACTTTTACTCCTGATTTGGTGTCCATGGATCACAAGCTACTGTATCTGTTAATAGCATTTGCCCATTCCACCATTTTTCAGCTCTCATCCTTCTTCCTTTCATGTGCACTGAAGCAGTGCCTTTGGCCACATTCCATCTCCATTTTTCATGCGTAACTAAACAGGCCTTCTTTTTCTTGCTACTCTTATGAATAACGTCTTTTTTCCATTGTTTTCATTTAGCTTCTGACCATGCTGTTGGAAGAATTGCAATGAATTCCTCTGCTTTCTAATCCAAAATGTAGCCTCTATTTGTTTTGGTTTCTTAGACACACTTCAACAGTGCTGAAAAAACCTTGAGTAACCTCCTTTTGTAACCATTACTGTTGTTACCAAACTCCCAAACAGTTTCATGGAAGGTTTCAGTGTCCAAAGCAGGGTGAAAAATCTGCTATTACATTTTTAGGATAGAGAAACATCTGTTTCAAGAGTTTTGCCTCTAGATACCAACCATTTTCCTTTTTTTTAACTGAAAGCCATGCCAGTTTAGAGTACAGTGATAGTGATACGATCTATCTTCACATGCCGTTTAGTGATTGCTTATGCTAAATTAAAATCTCTTTTTGCTAGTTTCTTTTGTTTCATTTTGATCTTTATTCTTGACAGAATTTGCAAGTAAACCAGGGTTAAATGTGGTATTCTACCCACGAAAGCCTGGGCTGCTGTACTGTATGGTGGTTTTAAGTCATTACTGAAGCTGTACAGCAATGTGGTAATAAACTAATTTTTGTAGTGGAGTTATTTTCTTACAGAAAAGAAGATAAAACCAGGTTCCTGATTACCCAAGAGAGGCACTCTAAAAAAATATAGCTTCCATGAACCAAATGTTTCATCTGAAAAGATTTTTTTTTAAAGTTTAGCAGAAGCAATTGTAGACAATGCTAAAATTTACACTGACAACAGTAATTTGAATATGTAAATTTGGAGTCGTTATAAGCTATATTTCAGATATAGTATGTCAGAAAACCAGTAATTTCTGTAGAAACCAGACTGTGGATATGTAAAATAAGCAAAGTCTTCAAAGAGCTGATGTTTCTAGAGTGAGCTTCTCAAATCAGTGGAAATAACTGCCACTGTGGAGCTCTTGTTGACTTTATTGCTTGTATGTCCTAGTAAAGAGCTGATTGCCTTAATACAATTCAAATTAGCTAAAGGCATTGTGTAATCCATTAAAAAGACACCCTGCATTTAACCAGCTGGTACTAGTCTAATAAACACAAGCCTTAGTTTCATTACATGACCATTTTATTTCTAATCAAAAAGTGTTGTTTTCCTACTTTACTTTCCCTGTAGTACTGTGACTTCTGAATGGAAACTACCCATAGTACTTCAGGGTTTTTTTCCCCTTTCACTTTTTCATTAAATCCATGTCATGGGTCTAATTTCATCTGAATATTTGGCTTTGCTTTCAAAAATGAGCTTTCACATAGCGCAATCAACATGGGTGTCCTCCACTGCATTTGTAGATACACTTTGTTATTGACTTAACTGATACAGCATTGTTAGCTCCAGACTTCAAAGAAAAAATTCATGAAACCTAACACAGAGGGCTGAGATGCAGGGTTTATTTCCATCTCAGTGAGTATTATCGCTCTGAACTGAGACGTCCATAACAATCCGCTGTTCTCCTAGCAAGAATTGTTCAGTGCTAATTTGTCACCAAGAATTTTGCTGTGATCATGTGTAAACATCAGGCTTCAAGCCCACCTCAAAATCTTTGCAAAGCTCAACTGATTATATTTCTTTTGTGTTTGTTGTTTTGTTCCCTGTTCCCCTTTAACTTTTTATTATGTGCATTATTAAAATTTTAGGACTGAAAAGTGTGTGTCCTTGTTAGAGCATCTTTGAAAATAGTTTTTCTTATAAAATATTTCCTGACAAACAATTTCTGAGTCATAATTGTATGGAAGCCTAAGAATAAGATCTTGAAGTCTCTAGAAGAACCAAATGGATAAGAAACCTGTGTTAACAGCTTCAATAGAAGTCTAAAACTGAAAGACTGTCCAGGTATTGCACCTGGCCCTGTGAACACAGAGGTGTTTGTCTTATTGAGTATTTATTAACTAAGAAGTCGAAAACCACAGATGCTAAGGGCAGTTTCATCATGTGTTATCAATTCCCACTATGAAACCAGACACATTTTCTAAATGATAAACACACAGATCATAGAGTATATTTTAATACTAATACTTATGTAATCATGAGCTTAAATACTTGAGGAAATGGTCAGGTAGATTGAAAACAAGACTAGGTGAAAAAACAGTATTCATTCAATTTCCAAAACTGATTCTGGAAGAATAAACCAGAGTAAAGATGTCACTGTTGAGATGAACATGACAAAACATATGAGTTAACTGCTGCTGCTTTATTCTCTGTTTCCACATTTTTATACTCATTTCAGCAGTACATGTGGCACAAGCAACTGAATGAATGATTGGTCAACTACAGTTGTTCATGCACCTTATTGTTGTACATGCTTGGCTTTTGTTTTCTGAGCCAAGCTTTGCAACACAAGTCCAAGTTCCTTATGTTGCGGTTCTCGCCTCCTGAAAGTTATTCCCCAGCGTTATTCCTTGGGACTTTCCCAGTCTTCAAGGATACACCATGAACTGTTCAAGGTTGAATTCCTCTTGCTCTGTCAAGGGGCCCACAGACCCACTGTGGCCTCCCGCATAAAGTGAAAAGGAATATGTTCTTTTTCTCATGACTGTTGGAGAATATAGGTTATAGAATTGTTCGTATGTTGATTTAAAATAACTTAATATTCTGTCAATATAAACTAACAGTGGAAGGAGTATAATGGAAACAAACCTCTCAAACACCATGAAGCCCATTCTCACAGAATCTCGAGAGCTAGAGTCCACACTGTGGCGATAGATGCTACAGAAAGTCCTTGGGGACATCAGTCTTTTGGCTTCCAATCAGTCTTAAGTTCAAACTCTGCTGTACTGTCAAGATATTGACAGTTATATTTTTATTGATTTTAGAATGACTTTCTTTTGGGCTATTTTTCTACCAAGGTCTACACCTCCCATCAATATAAATCCTTCATTTCATCAGCCGCAACCAAACATTCTGTAAGAATTGTCACTCAAGTGTCCTGACTTCAGACAGCATGGCAATTAGCAAAATGGAATAAAATTGCATATTACCAGTCAAACTTCAGCCAAGAGCTGTAATAACTGTCCAGGTTCTAAAATCTGAATTTGACTAACTTCCTTCTTATATAATTACATTGTTACACATTGCTCAATTTGCTAATTGACTACATAATTTGTCTGACATACATATACACGTTAATCAGTAGTCTTGCTATGCTCTTCTCAGTGGGCATACGTGCAATATTTGCTAACATTCTGACTTGAAAGCATATTTTGAACTATAATTGTGTGTATATGTCTGTGTGTGTACGCATGTACATATATTTTTCATTAAGTACACGTAATTCCTTTGACCTGAAGGCCTTCTGTTTTCACTAACTTGTTAGTCTCAGCATGACCCAGCCCATTTGTTTCCATGTATTACTTTCATGATCAGCTACAACATAAGATATGGTCCAGAAAGACAGGGAAGTAAAACAGTAAAGGCCTTTTGCACTTTAACTTTCTCCAGGTGCAGACTGTAGCCTTTAGAATTCTAATTTGAAATCTAAATGCCATCTAAATCCCACTTTTTGTGCAGAACTTCTTTACTGGGTCAAACCTATAGTAAACTTGGACTGAGATCTGGTCAGCAAGTTAGAATTATTAAGAAATATTCTTACAAGTATTGTTAAGGGCAAGAAAGGAAGCTGAGAAGGAAAACGTAGAAGTCAGGAGATATGGTTATAAGCAAGGAATTTTGGGAAGCTGAGATTATATTACAAATAGTCCACAGGGAATGGATGAGCATGGAGGTGAAGGGAAGAGGGAAACAAAGATGAGAGGGGAGACTGATGCCCATAGAGTCATGCATCATTTCTTGCAAATAAAATACATGAAGGCTGATGTTACATTTACAGGAGCAAATGTTTGTTTGGAAATTAGATTCTGTCTATGCCTCTACCATTGAGTTTCATTTTTTTTTTATAAATCACTTCAACAATAGTGCATGTTTATAATAGTCAGAATATGTTGCACTTCAGTTACAGCAATATTGACTATTCACAGGTGTAATAAAAGTTTGTCTGCTGTGCTGTGAATATGTGAATATCCATTAATGTTAATACTACGATAAATGAGGTCATAGGTATTCCAGTCAGAGATTTTTTAATCTCAGTCTCTTGGTGTCTCAGTTTCCTCTCTAAAATGGTGGCAATACCTATATGTGAAACTGAATTTATTGCTTGCTAAGCAGTAACGAACTGTAGTGATAAGTGCTGTAGAAATACTTCTATGGAAATTAAGAATTCCTTCTCTGGACCAGGCTTTCAATCTTATAGAGAAAGTAAGGGAGAGGGCCAGGGGGAGGAGACCAAGCAGTGGACAAAGAGGTGAATGCAAAATATTGGACAGATGTGTGAAATAGACAGTGACTTTGTTGAGACAAGGATCCTAAGGAAAACAGAGGTAGTTAAATAATATATCACAAAGCACAGATTAAAAAGGGCTAAATTAAGGTTACAGTGGGTACCTTTATTCTAGTAAAAAATACTTCTGGGATTGATTTTTCAAATTGGAATGGAATATAACAGAATGATACAGAACAGAACAGTTCTGGTTGGAAGAGACCTACAATAATCATCTAGGTCAACTGCCTGACCAATTCAGGGTTGACCAAAAGCTAAAACTGTTTTTAAGGGCATTGTCCAAATGCCTCTGAAAAAATGACATGCATGGGGCATTAAGTAGCTCCCTAGAAAGCTTATTGCAGAATTTGACCACCCTCTTGATAAAGAAAAGCACCCATATGTCCAGTGTGAACCTATCCTGGCACAGCTTTGAACCATTCTCACTTGTCCTATCTCTGAATACCAGGGCAAAGAGATAAGCATTTCCCTCTCCGTTCCTTGTCCTCAAGGAGCTATATAGAGCAATGAAGGTGCCCCTCAGCCTCCTTTTCTCCAAACTAGACAAGCCCAGAGTCCTCAACCACTCCTCACAGAGCACGCTTTCCAGGCCTTCACTCCTCACGGGACATCCTTTCCAGGCCTTTCGCCAGCTTCACTGCCCTCCTCTGGATGCATTCGGGGATCTTCATATCCTTCTTAAATGGTGGGGCCCACACCTGCACACAGTATACAAGATGGGGCCGCACAAGTACAATGTAGAGTGAGACGGTCATGTCCGTTGACTGGCTAGCTATGCTGTGCACCAAGCATGGTTGGTTCTAACCCCAGAACACGGTTAGAACTTTTTGGTGCCATAGGGCTCTGTGGATTTATATGCATCCAGCTGGAGCAACAAGTTTCAAACAAGTTCAGAGGTGGCTAGGAGTTTGTCATTCCCCCCACTGATGGTCTTCAAGCACAGGGCTCCAGAGGTCCCATAGCCCATCATCACTGCTGAAGACAGAGGTGAAGAAAGCATTAGGTGTCTTATTATGTCCTTATTTGTGAGGTGACCAACCTCATCAGGTAATAGACCAACGTTATCTCTTACTCTTATTTTGCTATTAACGTATTTAAATAAGCTCTTTTTGTTGTCCTTCACAGTACTGACCAGCTGGAACACTAATTGAGCTTTGGCTGCACAAATTTTCTCCATATAATGGCAAACAACATCTCTGTAGTCCTACCCTGTCCTTGCTTCCAATGTCCATCCACTTTCCTTTTCCACCTAAGTTCTTGAAGATTCCAGCTCCGCCAAACCAGCTTTCTGTCCTGCTTGCTTGACTTCCAGCACTTTGGAATTGCCTGCTCCTGCACTTCAAAGTCATGGTTCTCCAATTCAGAGGACTGGACAGCCCAAGGTCTATCATTAATATTAAAGACTGAGAAAAATAGCACACTAAATGCCTCCACCTATCTGTTAGGTGGCCACTGAATATCAGTTGAGTCCACTATTTTCCTTAGACCTCCTCTTGCTATTATATACTTTAGAAAACATCTTGTTTTCTGACACAACACTAACCAGATTCAGCTTTATTTGAGCTTTTTCAATATTATTAATATAGCATAATTTTCTCAGTTAAAAAAAAAAAATAAGTCCTTCTTTTCTTTCCTATGTAGTCTATTTTCAAAGACCATATCAGTTATGTGGGGAGCTGAGGACACATGGACTTTGATTATATTTATGAATTTAATGATAGCTGAAACCAGTGATTAAGTTGATGAGCTGATAAGTAGTAACATAATAGATTTCTATCTGTTATCACTTCTACTACTGGTGTAACTGATGTTTAGTAAAACACTGCTGATCTTTTTGTCTTGTCCTGTCTGCTAGTTGAATAAAAATGGTGGCTTTCTTTGCAAAATACTATGAGAAAAACCATATGAGAGTAGAATGTTAACTAATACCATATTAAAGACATGTTGCTCCCTAAATTCATAGTGAAATTAAATGCTTGTTCATTTGTAATGTATTCCAATGCAGAAAAGTATTAAATATCTCATTCCCTATGCTCAGCTTCCTTTTGTTTTGTTTTATTTTTGCCACAGGTTCCACTCAGTCCTACACAGGTGGAGGAGGTGATGGGTAGCACAGAAAGTTGGGATCAGTACCTCTTTGCTCCTGTCTTCTTCTTCTCTGTTCCAGCGTGCACACCCCTGGCTGCAGATCCTCAGTCCTGTCACTGTCCTGGAGTGGGTCGCCCAAGCCACAGTCCCTCAGGGATATCTGCACTCCAGAATGGGTCACACATAGACCATGGTCCCTCATGGTTGTCCCTCCTGTAGCATGAAGTACCTCTTTCCACTGTGTCCTCAGTAGTGTCTCCTTCCACCTATCTCTTCCATGTCCCTTTCATGTATCATCTGTTTTGTTTATCTTCTGGCAATTGGCACTCTTAAATATGTTTGAGCAGAAGCATTAGGTTCTCCTTGGGCTGGCAGCAGACCTGGCAGATGATGGGTTGTTTAGGTCAATTTGAGAGCAGCTCCTGGTTTACTTTCACATGCCATCAAGACCCTGCCAGGTATGACCACAAGACAGGCACTCATAACAACATGTTATTTTTTAACAGGACAGAACTTACTTAAAGCTAAAGGGGGTTATGAGAATAGCTTTTCTCTAGCTCGCTGTCTCAGTTTGTGGTGCCTTTTCTGAGGAATTAGATTATTTCTATTTGACCGCAGACTGACAGGTTGGACTGCTTGTCCACACCTTCATAAAGTACAATAATTAAATGTCTGAATGAATTGTCTCCTTCTGCCAGGTTTCATCTCACTCGTCACTAACACTGCTGTGTTTTCTCACTTGGGATTATTGGATATGAAATTGAAAATATAAGGTTAAAGAGGGAAATAGTGAATTCCACATGCGATAAACATGACAGAAGTGAGCAGAGGCAATAAATAAAACATAAACAGATGATAAAAGTAATCTGATGGATTAATATGTACAACTGTGGTTCTCTAAAGATTTAAAATATATTCTGGAATGGAAAAATCAATTTACAAAAATAATACAGTATAGAATTTCTACAATTATGATAAGGGTACTGGACATTTTTTTTCCCTGACGGTGCAGAATTTAAAAAAATACCCTTTGTACAAATTCCAGATGATAATGTATTATTGTCCAGGAAATGCAAACCAATTAATTCAGGAATACGAAAGACCCAGCATATTCACAATAAAGAAGATTGTTCCCATAAATGAAGCCACTTTATCCATGGTAGGGAAACACTTGTTTTGATCATAGAATCATAAAATCATAGAATCATAGAACAGTTAGGGTTGGGAAGGACCTTAAGATCATCTAGTTCCAACCCCCCTGATTGATTTCTCAAGAGAGAATATTGAAGCACTTAACTGATGTGCCACAAGAATTACCTTTTTGGGACTCTGTAGCAATGGTTTTCTATTATCAAGTATTTTCCAAAGCTTCAGCCTCTAGTGAACTGGAGGTTTTAGATGGCCCTGCTAGATTTCAGGCTCAGCTCCTACTATTTCTATCATAAAGACTAGTCTGTGCCTCACTTTAATCAATCTCATTGGACTTTAACCTGTATGACCAAACCACTTTCTGAAGTTACTGTTCAAATGCTAATGAAGATCAATTATGAGCCTAATGTTGGAGCCTGAGTTCTGTATCTAAAACTTACACAGAACCTATGCTTTTCCCTCCTTTGTAGTGTGTGAAATTTCTGCCAGCTATACTCATCGATGACATATTGGGTAGTAGGCTGTAACCATTCTCACTGACTTCTTTCAGCTCTGAATAAATGACTGAAAATTCCTTTTTAGAGAAAGTTTTCTTACTTTTTCTAGTTAGTAGAATAGAATTTCAAGCTGATATATACAAGCTATTGTCTGATAGTAAGTATACATCACTTAATAATTTTATATTAGAATCCATAATGTTGATTCTATCATATTAACAATTAAAAAAAGAAAATCCACAGTGCTCCAAAAGATGACATCAAGTGAATCTGTATATGAGATCATTAGTAGAAGAATCAGTTTGAGTGGTGAATTATTGATTTGGACACTTACTTAAGAAATAAATGGAGTTCTTTACTGTAATTTATGGTTTCATATGCCAAAGGAAAATATGTAATATAAATGACCAGATTTTTTTATACCTGGAATATCCTTACATGCATAGTTTGCCTGTAGGTTGGCATTCTGTATTTCCTTAAATATCCGGATAACTTGGCTATTGTTCATTTAACTAAGGACTGGGACAAACCAAATACAAATCTGTAAACATATTTGCAAGAAGGCATAAGTAATAAAAATATGTATTTTTTTTCTGTGCTCTTTAAAGGGTAAAACTAGATACAGGCACAAAAATAAGATGAAGAAAATATGTGTATTAAAACATAAATTTAATCATACAATAGTACAATTAGTATTCACAGAGAGACAATAGATAATTGTAAGCCGTATTCTGCAATTTCTCTTAGATCAAGCATTCAAACATTGACAGTCATTCTACTTCCAGTGTACAAAACTATTTTTTTCAGAAATTTTGTAACCTGTGATTAATCATGTTGTAATTAATAAACTTTGAATAATTCATAAATAATATGTAAATTAGGTCAGGCTCTCCCTCATATAGTTGCACAAGTGCTTCATTTTAGTGCCGTTTTGATCTCCTTACAACCAAGCATCTAGGTGAATTTCAAGTTATGACTGCCGGTGTTTCTGCAAAGACTAACAGTTCTAGTCATATCTCTCTTATATGCCACAACATCAGAAGGTGCAAATGAAAGTAAGATAAAGTTATCCATCTGGATTTTCAGTTTTTACGCCTTAAGTCATCAAATTGACCATAATGTTGAGAATGAGATGAAAAACAACATTTCTGCCAAGAAAGTTTGAGTAACAGTTGTGTTCAAATAAATTGACACTACATGAAGGAAAGAGTAATAACAAGGAGAAACTAAAAGCCCATGTCACAACAATACTTAAACATTATTAGATTTTATCTTTTTTTTCCAAGAACAACAAGCACTGGGAGCAGAGATCAGAGCCCATGTCTCCTCTTTCCATAGCAAGAGCTATAACTAGTGGGCTATGGAGTAAAACTCTTTTTTTCAAGTCCAATAAATCTTAAATTGTTTTCTGCAAAGAAACTGCCTTCAGCAGACTACCTTGATAATGATACAATAACAGAGCAAGTCAAGATAACATTTTTAGGAGTTGGGAGATGTGAATGTTGATCCTTTATAAGAAGAAAACAGTATTTTGATATCTGGGGCTAGTATCTGGGCTGGTATGTGATCAGGAAATTATTCTGCTTCTCCAGTATGCTTTCTCCTTTTGTTTTGAATATTTATGCTATTATTACGACTCCTACAGGTCAAAGTGGCTCTTTTATGGAAAACTCTGACTTCCTGGCAGCTTGGTATTCTGTCTTACAGATACAGTCATGTCAGTATCTAGATTAAGTTCAGTTTCTGTGGAGGTATATGGTGAACTGTCTGAAGTATATCATGTTAGGAAATGCAAATATATAGAATCCATAGATTTGATAATTTCTTATGTGGGGTATATGGGCAAGTTCATATAGAGTAAAAATTAAAATGTCTTGTCTAAAATATTTACAAATCCTTACAGCATGGGTATTTAAATTATTACATCTCAATACCCTGCCCTTCAAAACAGAACTCTAATGTATTGAGTTGAACTGAGTTATCTGCAGTTTTTCCACTGCAATCAGTACAGTGGAGATATGAATGCAACTGGGTAAATCCTGTGAAAGTAGCAAGCAATTAACAAATAGATAAAAGAACAAATTAAGAACCAAAACCTGACAAATAAAGTAATTGGTAAACTGGAAAACTGAAAAGTTGGCAAATAGGTTGGTAAGAAGGGAGACACACTTGATGTTTATTGGAAAGGGCGGCTTAGTTAATGTAGGTTGTGAAAATTAACATCCATTTAAACACTGGGTAGTAGCCTTTTACTAAGGTGTTGTCAATAAGAAAAGGAGTAAAGTGTAAGACACAGGGACTTAGACATTCTATTGTCAAGTTGTGTGAAAATTAAGGATTCGCCAAGAACTTGGCACTCTTTGGATTAGCTACTACTTTACTGCACATAGCATTTTGATAAAGATAAGTAACTATCCCACACTTCAGTATGTGATAGATAAATGGTAGACTGGATGTAGTGAGTAGCTCCTATGTGAAGCAAGCAATAGTGTTTAGTAAAAGACTTTTAACCTATGTTACCATGGTCTTTTCCAAAAGCTTCAGGGGAATCTCTCTGTGCATGGAGCATTTTCTCCAGCTCATTCACTGACCATGGTGTCTGCAGGGTTATTTCTCTCACACTCTTCTTCCTCCCGTCTACCAGAGCTGCTGCACATTGCTTTTTACACTTTCTTAGCTATGCTGTCACAGAGATACCACCAGCATTGCTAATGGGCTCAACTTCAGCCAGTGGCAGGTCAGTTTTGGAGCTGGCTGGGACACGCACTGTCTGGCATGGTGGCAGCCTCTGGCTTCTTCTCACAGAAGCTCCCCCTAAAGCTCCCCCACTACCAAAGTCTTGCCATGTAAATCAAACACAGACTAAAGTCACTCAGCAATCCCATCATACCTGGGAAAGTACTGCACTACTCTCAAGGTACTATATTACACCTTGGGCTCTGTGCTTTAATGGAACTAGTTGTCCTGGCTCTACTGACTTAAAAAAAACTGCATATCACCATAAACACACTGAAAAATGTGTTTTGAAAAAAAGATATGCTCCCTCGGTGAAAGATATGGTGTTCAGTTAATGCAGATGACCAGGTTTAGTTTAGTAAGAGACTGAGGTTGTTAAAATATTAGAATGGGCATTATATAAATAAGCCAAAATTACTTACAATCATAATTTCATATATTAATTTTTGTTTAAAAATTAATTCGAATTATTCTTTGACAGAAAAAAGCAATCAGGTTTTTAAAAAAAATATAAAATATGTGAAGAAAAAAAGTCACAAGAAGGTATGTCATAAAAAAGGGAATGATAAATATTCAGAGGAAGAACCTACATCTAAAACTTACCCTTTCTCTGCCACAACCTTCTTAGAACAGTAAATTAGAAGAAAAAAAAAAAGAGAAAAATATACCCCTTATTTCTTTGGAAAAAAAAAGTTTTATTTATTCACAAAATAGAGACTCTCGTTATCACCTCTTGCTAGTGTCATACTGGCACAAAAGCAAGCAAAATTATTTGTGTATTGTGGTTTTGTAATCCAACATGTTAGGTGACCTCTAGGGCAGTACTAGGAGATATAGCAGATCTGGCTTCACATTTATTAATGTTTGACCTATATTTGGGTGATTACAGTAGTTCTTGAGAAGAACACAAATATTCAGTAAAAAATGGTGTTACAAAACTAAGAGTTATTATAAAATAATAAATGCATTGGGGGAAAAAAGAAGTCACTCATATAAAAAAGAAGTCTGGAGACATTACCCTAAAACACTGCCTCCAGTTTCATGGGGTTTTTTGCCTTGACAATAACTATTTAAATTAGATAAAGATACCTACAGCAGTACACAGAGACACAACACCTTACTTTTGTGGGCCAGTCTCCGGCTCTTAAGTCCTTCTGTTGAAAACATTGGGAGAATAAAATATTTCCAAAAGCAGAAGCAAAATGGGGAGCTTCTTTAGCTTGCTGGTAGGAGAAACTGATCATGAATGGTAAATCCAGCAGTCACAAGACAAGATTTGTGAATGCTCTTCCTTTACTGTCATAGCAAAGGGAGCTTGCATCAAGGTCCCAAGGGTGCTAGTGGTGTTTAATGATGCTGAGCAGCCTCACGTGGGGACCCCCACACCCACGGGCCCAGAAGCCCTTCTTCAACACAGCCTGGGTCCATCAATCCCTGTTGGAGACAGGCTCTATGTCTACCAGATTTCAGCTGCAGCTGCCTGCATGGCTGGGCCAGGTTGTCTGCACTGTTGATCTTGACAGACATCAGAGTCTGGCCATCCCAGGGCTATGTCTGACACTGGGTACCCTCACTGTGCCTGATCTTGACTCCCACCTGTAGGATAATATCCTGGTCTAGCCTCTGCCTATTTCCCATCCCCAGGGAGGTGTGTTATGCCTAGGGCTGGGACTGTCCCCCTCAGCTGCCCTTCTCTTTGCTGGGAGCTGGGACAGTTGCCTTGTCTCACTTGATTGCTGTCTCCCTGCCCTGACAGAGCAGCTGGCCCCAACTGTTTGATATCCTCAGTTTCTACATCCTGTCACAGGCGAGGGGTTCTCTAAACTCTTTAGTTAGGGCAGAGCTGGGCATGCACAGAAGTAGGATTTTAGTGAACTAGACAATGTTAAATTTTTTTAAGGGTGTTTGTGGAATCCACTTATGTTGTTGGTTGGTAGGAAGTCACCCACAGATAAAGGGAAAATAGTTTTAGATTAGGTACCTCAGTTTCCTAGAGCTTTATTTTAGGTGGTTAAGTCCTTGACTGGGTCTATGTATTTGCATATTGCTATTTTTCAATTTTACTTTTTATGAAATCTAAAACCCTTATTGGACTTAAAGAAAAAAATCTGATAAACGAAGAGAAGCCAAGAATCAGGTGTGATGAGTGGTTTATTTTTTATCAGATATGACACAAGTATCTGGATGTTTATGATAATATTTGAGAATTAAATCACTTGATTTCCAGGTTTTATTATTTTGACTTAATGCTGCTTCAAACCAAGTGTTTAGAAGTGGGAGTTTGAACCATTCTCTGTTGGGCAATGCTACTATGCAATGATATGCTCTGAGACTACCATGCTGTGTCTAAGCTTTGAGAAACATTTAAGTACTTCACTGCTTTAGGACTATGTTGATGACATACCAGATAACTGCGTATTGTGTCATTACCTATGCATGCATCATTCTGCTTGCACAATAGATTACATGGGGAAAAAATGAATGCAGAAATCAAAAGGACATGCAATGAATTCCAACTGGTTTCCATTTTTGTACCTTCAGTAAAAGAACAGTAACATAGAGATAGATTCCCGGTTTATGTTTGGGTGAACAAAATCATACCAGGTATTAAATTATCAGGTAGTTCTATGCACTGAAAAGATAAGGACTATCTAAGACTATACTTATACTAAATTATATGGTTGTCTTCAACACTGGCAGAAGTTTTGGTGGTATTGCTATAACATATAAAGCTCTGTGAAAAGAAAAAACACACCTATAAGCAGTCTGTGGTATGACTGTTTCACGTTTGTTTTAATAACTTCTGTCTATAACAATTATGAGCTTTGATTTGGCATTGATATACAGCATACCTTCTCAAAAGCATACATATTTGAAATTAATTTAAATAGACTCTAAACTAGAGTAGAATACACTGTGTTACTGTCAAGCACTTTATCTCCCAATCAGAAACTAATCTAATAATGAGGTATAAATGTTCAGCTATTCAAAAAGTATAACAGTTGAGACAGGGAGGGAAATAATATTATTACTGTTTCATTATTGCACAATAGAACGTTAAAAACTAGGATTTGGTCACTGTGTAGGTGCCTCACTGTGGTACTTGAATACTTGAGAATCATGCCTGTTGACAATGTATCATCCTAAATAAACATCTGTCCTGGGAGTCAGAGCTTTATTTCAATTGCTCCAGTAGGTATTTAGATTAATTATGTTGAAGTAAGTGAATGGATTTTAGCTATTCCTTGTCTAATTGAAGTAACAGTATTCCCTGAGAAACAAACCATAAATATAAGGAAAATCTATTATATAAAGGAGACCAAAAAAGAATCTAAGTTAAGTTTCCCAAGGATTTCAGACTGCAGTTACCCTCCTATGACACTTTCTACTCTCATGAGCCTCCAAAAAAAGGAGCAGAAAACCAATGACTACCAAAAAAATATCACCAGCGTATACACTTATCTGAATAGATACGTCCTCCTTTACACACTAGCCTGTATTTTGTCTCGGCACAGAATTTTTATAATTAATCTAACAAATGCTCAATGCAAATTTTATCAGAATATCAGAATAAAGTATAATGTCGGGAGCACAGGTGTCTAACACAGCATTCTTAGTGCTCTTCCAGAGTCCTGTTGTCTAAAATTTTCAGCATCTAACCATTAGGTGAATAAGTTCCTTTTTGGATCTTACTCTATAGTACAGAAATATTTTTTCTGTCTTTAAAACAAAAAGACATACCTTATTCTTCATACTTACTTCACTCTTCATCAGCTCTATCAGTATATCTGCAACAACTGAAATCATCAGGTGTTTTTCCTTCAACTGTAGTGGGATATCCAGAATTAAGTAGAACACTTTGCCTTTCAACCAAATTAGTTTTCTAGGAGATGGCCTAATTAAGCAAATACTCCAATGAAGTGTGTTCCATTTAAATGGAGATTCTAGTACTTCATCTTTCATACAGGGTAAGAGTAACAAATGCAATACAGAAATAATGTTAAAGAAACTGTTTAGTCTTCTAGGTGAATACAATAGTTTTATTCTCTTATCCAATTATCTTTTATTAGGTCAATTAGTTCATGCATAGTTTGAGTCATGCATATGACTCAATATGCATTCCTGATAGAAGCTTGCATAGTTTCCAATGTTTCCCTGACTGTAAGATCATGTTATTTGCCCTCTCGTCTAACACTTTATGTTAACTGCCAAGCAGTTATTGATGATTTTTTGAAGCTGCAATTGCAAGAACTGTAATGAATTGCTTTTCGCAAGCTCATATATCAACTCAAAGATCTCCGGTTATGAAGACTGTTTAAATCTATCATTAACATACCAGCTTGCCTAAGAATCATGCCCTCTGTGCATTCTTACCCTCTGTCCTTTAACTTATGGGATTTCATTATTGTCAAGAACCATAAGAAAACGCATTTTGAAAAATTGGCCTTGATGACTCCTGGTGATAAAAAAAGATGAGCGGGTCACAGAAGAAAAGTAAGTGGAAACCTCAATTTGCATTATTGATTGCCACTATCTCAGAAGGCTCACTTTAAAGCAACCGTTTTTTTCTTTGTAGCAGTACGTAAATGAGGAGAGTATTGAGTCTATGCACTAGTTTCACATCACACAAAGTCAAATGTCATTGTACTGGATATCAGGAACAGCAGACAGGTAAAAGTTGTCCTTTTCACCTATATACAGTCCTTGAGGGTTTGTAATTAAAGTGAGTTTAGAGCTTTCCAATGGCTACTAGTGTATCTACAATATTTTCCTTGTGACAGACTTAATCAGCAGGAAAAGTGCTAGATTTCATTATTACCTTCTTCTAGGGCTTCTCTGATTTACTAAATAAAATAAAATAATAAAAAAAATCCCCAAACCAAAAACCCAACAAAAAAACCCAACAAAGGAAATAAAAAATCCCCAAACCCCAAACCAACAAGATAGGACCTTCCCAAACTTTGCATATCAGAAAAGACAAATGAAAGTGCTTTGAGAAATTACCAATATTCTTGCTTCAGCAGTGACTTGAGGAACAAGCTATAGAATAGCGATGGCATTCCCATATCCTCAGAGAACGTTTATCTTCAAAGACTTATCAGACAATTAAGAACATTCAGTCTGCAATTTGCACTATGAACATACTATGTTAATCTGAGTGGGTTTTGTGGTCTATTTTTTCCCTACTACTGAACTTACTTATGAGTTGGGGTTTTGGGGCAAAGAGGTAGCTTATCTGTGTGTACATGAATGGGGTCATGCCTTTAGAAACAGAAGACACTTCCTATCATATTTGTTTTACTTGCTAATGAAGACATAACCTATTGAAATCTCCATCTTTCCCCTGAAGAGAGGCTTTCTGATCAAGATAGATCACTATAGTTGTTAAGGAAGGACAAACAGTGTCCTTTATGAAGTGGCTCATGCAAAAAAGTGTTCTAAAGGAGGTACGACAAATGCTGTTATGGTAAATGTTTTAATAAATCTGCGCTACATGGATCTGTGATGCTCTAGAGATGTCCTAGAATTTGCAGTATAGAGCCAAATGAGCGTTCCAACCAAAGGCAGCCTTCAGATGCCCTATAGTAAAACATGTGCTTCACAGAGAGTAAATTCAAGTTTTCTTCACTTCCAACAATGAAAAAAAAGATAATAATTCCGTGTCCAATTAATGTCAAGAAATTAATTTTAGTACTTTAAGTCATCAAAATAAAATAGCTGGGTTAAATAACGCTTCTTAATTGTTATTTATTCTACATGCTTTCTATAAATAGAAAGGAAATAGTAAGTTAACATGTAATTTTAAATTTATTCTCTTGATATCTCATAAAGAGCTAAACAAGCATGAGCTAATTTTAACACCTGGGTAGGGAAGCTTCAGAAAATTTATAGGTGTCACAGGAAATGAAGTTGGCCATTTACTGTCATTTCTCTTCAGTGCAGTATCTCCAGTAAGCTGGATGGCACTAAGAATGATATCATTTTTTCTGATATTAAAAAACATTGTCTAAACCCTTTCAAATTACTAAAGCTCCCAAGACTCATTTCATAAAACTATTAACTTGCATACATTGGCTAAAATCCAATTTAAGTAATTATAGCTTTGCTATATAAATTCTCATAATTTCACTGGATGAGGTATACCTCATTACCTGGTACATAATTCCAAACAATGTTGACATGTCTTATCTTAGAATTCTTATAAGAATAAGGGAAAATTGACTTTCTTAGGCAGAATTAAAGCTTATGGTAGCTGAGGCTAAGGATCTTTTCTTGTATTTTAGAATTATGCCATAGAGTGAAATGCTAGTCAATTTTGGTCCTATTTTCAGAAAGTATATAGCAAAGAAACGGACTATAGAAATGTCAAAGAATATTATAAAGCACATAAATGCAGCAAATGCTTCTGAACTTTTGTATTTGGAGTGGTGAAGAAATTCTAGAACTGAGATTATTTCTTTGCATTTTTGTTTTTGGTTTGCCTTTTTTTTTAAGTTTATCATCCTGTTTTATAAGAAACAATGTAATAGGTGACATGGGATTATTTTCATTGGGAACTAAAGATGCATATACATAGTTTGTTGTGAGACAAAGAGGCACAAAATCACAAAATGGAATATAGAAACCTTTAGAATTAGTTTTAAGTAATATTAAGTTTGATGGCTTTGTAACAGTAGCAATGGAAAATTATGGAGGTGCATGATACATAGAGAAAAAAAAGAGTACAGCTAGAGAATATACTGAGAATTCTCGCAAGATAAATCGTTATAGTTGGCATAGTTTTAAGAAAAACAGTCTAGAAGAACAGGACACAGGGATAAGGAGTATCTGGAACCGCAGGTGTCCAGGATGGGCTCCAGTTAAACCAACTGCTAAGTAGGAGAATAGGAGGATTATAATGTCTCTGGAGCTAACCAGTTAAACTGGTATGAGCATTTACTGCGCGTGCTTCAAAGGCTGCCAGAAATGATGAAGATTGTTGGAAGAAGTAAACGACCCTCAGAGACCACCACCACAGTTCTGTATGCATGCAGGGAACTCTCTGAAAAATGATGTAATCCATATGAAGCCTCATGAATGTATGCCCAGGAACTATATAAGGATGGCTTGTATAACAATACAGGGACACACGTTAGGAGGAGCTATCCCCCGTGTCTCCCTGTGCTGCAATAAAGAATAGCTGCTTGTCAGCTTGAAAACTTTGTTGGCAAGCTTGTTCCTGGAGTTTTCTCCGAATCAGTTGACAGTTATTTCTGAAAAATTGATTTTGTCAGATTAAGCTAAAGAGATCACAAAATTGGTTAAAATATTACAGTGGTCATTATTTACTACACTACTGCTACTACACATCTTCAGTGAAGAAGGGTTCAGTAAAAACTTCTAATACTTAAATTGTAGTATTTCTTTAATTCACTTCTAAGTGTTGACTTCTAGGGTGGAGTCCTGTTGAGGATGTCTTCTGCTCATTGTAGGAGGGTTGGACTAGATGACCATTAAAGGTCCTTATCCCATTATTCTATAATTCTAAGTAAACCAGTGGGACCATTATGAAGATCATGAAGGAACTGTACACTTCCAACTGAGATCCACAGCATGCAGAGCAGAGGGCCAACACGTTTAGCAAATATGAAGTATTTCCAGATGTGACTAATGGCAATAATGACACCCATATAACGAAACCAGGATTTTCTTCCATTTCAGTTGTTTGTCATAACCACTAGGCTATAGAATCATAATTACATAACCAGGGTTACTACTGTTCATTTTTCTCCTGAATTTATGAACCTGAATACTACTTAGCAGTAGGGATTTGATTCACACATCCAGTTGTCTGACTGCAGTGTAAAGATCTGAGAAACTGTAACACTTTCAAGAGTCTGTGGAGAATTCAAAGCATAATACATATGTGGAAAATAGGTATTGGGTAGCAGTGCTCTTCAAGGTACTAGACTAAAAGTAAAGCAAAGTTTGGTATTAGAAAGTATATTCAAGTGAGAATTAAGATACTATCTTGAATAGTGACAGCTACAAACAAAGGGAATAACACATAAAAAATGACTTCCTTAGTGGCAAATGTTAAATAAAAAAATGTTTGCTTTTTATTCATGAAAATTTTTTAATGTATTTTATTCAAACAGGGAACAACTGATTAAGCCTGTTTTACATGGGGGAATACTGGATGTTCATTAAGGTTACCTAAGAATTTATAGTCTATGACATCAGAACATTTAATCAAGCACTGTTAGATTGTCTGTCTAGTGAGAGAAAAAAAGAGATACTATTTTGTGTTGGCGATCTGAAACTGTGTAACACTGAAAGTAATTTGAAATTTTGTAATATAGCCAATTAAATGAATTATGGTATTTTTTCTGCTATTATAGAAGGTCGAATAACTGTTGCCTGAAATTGTCATACACAAGTTAAGATAAGGAAAGATAATAACAAGAACAAAGGTTGATTTCAAAAGTATTTGAGTGAGAAAAAGTAGCGATAATGGAAATGAATGCTTTTCCCTCGTAATTTATAATTTCAAGTGAATTAATGGTACAAATAAGAACACTAAGATCTGCATCATTACAGGACTTACATTTCCTGTTCCTTACTGTTTAGGAGATCTGGAATATATTATATGTGCACTCCAAAGGTCTATCTTCTAGTACTGGTTGCTCTGAAAGAAATCCTGCCTGTACTCTTTGAAGATTTTTCTTGTTGCAAACCTGGTAAATTAGTCTGATTGATTGGGAAATTCACTTCAAAAAATGCATTTAAGACACTAAATGCTAACAAATTAAACACCAAAGAATGAAAACAAAGGTTATAGTATTTTAAGTTATATATCTTTGAGGCAAGTATATGCCAGTTTGGAACACTGAACACCTGCAAAACTGTCTGAATCTCATCATCTAGGTCTGCAGTGAGTAAGGGTAGGATTTATTCTAGCTGAGCTACCTATACTGATGTTCTCTGGGCATCTGAATCTTGCTTGAACTGCCTTCCTCTCCACTGGATAATGTTTATCAAGAGAGCTGTCTTTATGCCTAACAGTTGATACAGGCATATCCCCAACTGCAAAATGGTGTGAAACAAATACTGTTACCTTAGACACTCAAATCGCTGCCTGACTGCAAAAATCTCAGGTTCACCTACAAGAACATTTGATTTAAATTCATGTTTTTTTTCTGAACAGATGTTGTGCCTTATTCTCCCCAAAGTAACCTGTGTTATAACACATAATACCAGCTAAATTTACAGAAGTCTTTTCCAGTACAGGATTAACTTTTTATTACAAAATTAGAATTATATTAATGCTTACCACATGGAATAATAAAGTCCTACAGGTCCTCTTTACTTGGTCTAGTAACTTAGCTAGATTTGAGGGGAATTGCTCTTTTCTGTCCCAGTAAGTTTAGCTCCCTAATAAGGGCTTGGCTTTCCAAGGTCGTATCTTCTCATCTTCTGTGTTTAGGATAGCTTCACAGCACCTCTTACTTACCAGCTTTTATTTTTAACCCAATTAATTTAGTTAAAATATAGATGACAGGGCATTTTGTCTCCCAGAAAGCTTCTTCGATACATGATCTTATTATTTATTTAGTTTAGTACATTCTTCAGAGCCTAAATGGCCTTCTTGCCATTCACATTTTCAAGAGTGTCACAGTATTTTATAAATTCTGTATCACAGAGAAAGTATTTGTTGTGCATACGTCTGGTAAAGCTAACAGGCTGTGCTATGACATGACAGTTTTGGCAGCAGGACAGTCTTGCCATTCACCACCTCCCTCACTACCACTCTTATCAGTTCATTACTTTCTCTATTGTGTTTGCTTTAGAGTAAAAAAACAAAACAATCCAAATCCACACAATCCTCCTGTATCAAAGTATAATAAAATTATTTTTCTGCTCATCTCAATTTTTGAGACTTCTATGTCTACTCCTTTTCTAAACAACAATTTATAAAAGATTTTCGGTGCATTTTTCCTTATGCCCTCTGCAAATCAAAAGAGTTGGCAGCTTTGCTGTGATTTGTGCATGGTGACTCAGCTCTGCACTCCCGTTCCCCCAATGCTACAATAAAAATGAAATTAAAAATGTTATCAATATGAAGTATATTGAGTAAAAGTATTTTAATTAATAAAAAAAGATAAATTATATTGAAACTGGGCTTGGAAATAGAGGGGTAATTTCCATCTATAGGGCCCACAAAGTCTCATAAATTTAAAAATTACTGATGGTAACTGGTATATTCTATCACTTTATTAAAATCTGGTGATGTAGTTAACACACCTTTTATATTTATGAATCTATGAATAAATACTTACTTTTCTTCTCTTTCCAAAAGACTCCCATTTCTATTAAGCAGAGTAGAAATAACTGCTGAATATACTAGATGTAGAGTTCTACAACTGTTAAATTTTAATGAAACCAAATGCTGATCATTCCTTAAGATCTCTTCTAGTTACTTATCTTTTGAGTGAATGAAGTGCTATTAAGTGCATTTATAGGCTTTAAATGAAGTACTTCTGATGCTTTTTATTGATAGTTTGCCAGCCAATTTGCATTATAATGAATAAAATCACAAGGATCTTACATATGGCCGAGAATTAATGTGGTCAACTTGCAAATATACGTATGCAGTTCTTGCACCTAAGACATTGCATAATTACACTTTAAAAGACACACAATGAAGAAAGCTGTAAAACCTAATTAAAATTAGCATTTTATTAACCTGAATTATAGTAAATTCAATGTCAATTAGTGTATTTCTTCACAACAGAAAATTTACTTTTATTCGGTTTTATTTGACCATTTGCCATGTGGCGGGGAAGTCACCACATGGCCAAATTAAAATCACTTTGAAATAAGGGCACACATTTTCAGATATCTGCATTTTGCAATAGCATAACTTGTTCTTTCTCAGATGATTTTGTTACGTAAATTGTAACACAGGTTTTGTGGTATGCTTAACAGCTAAGACAAAAATTCAAATGCATACTTATAGTACCCCAAACAGTACATCTCAAAGGCTGTTATATAAGTGCTGTTACATTCGAAATGGATGGTATTGTAAGCTGTTGGATGACTTAGGTAACATTTGCTATGTAAAGGAAAACCCTATTTAAAAATCTTCACTTTCCTGTGAAGAAAACACTATGTTGCAAAATGTCTGAACTCCATATTTGCTATGAACAGATGTTAACAGGAATAGTCATTATATTATGCTGCATTAATTAAATATTGACAGAACAACCTTAGTAGATGAATTTATTAAAACAGCATGGGGTCTGATTAGCAATTAGTAGATTGATGTACTCATGATTATTTTCATGTGATAGCAAACAGTCAGACTGTAGAGAGAATATTTCCCACATTATAGATCATGTTATCCTTTCCTAATATTTGAACAAGGAAATTTCCTACTAGATTAGCAAACTGCGTTAATGACTCCCTTAAACTGTTCAAAAGTTTGTGTTAGTTCTTATGACATTCTGCTACCACTGATCCTGTTAACAACTTCCCTGACAAACAGAAAACCAAGCTTTTAATGCAGTTAGAAGTAACAGCCCCAAATTGATAGGTTGAGAGGAAGTGAAAACAACATTTTGGAAACTTCTTTTCCCTCTGCAAAGCAGGCAGATAAATTAGTCACCTTAAGCTGACTTGGTCAAAATAAGCTTCCTTTATTGCATTGTTCTATTAGTATAGGAAAATCAGTACATCCATGTAGTTCTCGTTCTTTTTAATAATTTTAACCTTTCACCAGAAGGTGAGATGTTTCTGAATAGTGCCAGCTGTGATTCTAATAAAAATAATTAGATACTAGTTGTTTCATTGATTAAAAAAAAAAAAAAGAAAAAGAAAAAAAAAGTAGTCTAAGCATATTATTTCTGTGAAATAAACTGTTTCATTTAGAATGTCTCTGGAAGGTAATTATCTTTTATCAGTTGAAATTTATTTTCATGACTTCTATATGTAATAGACTGAATTATTAAAATTAGGTCATAGAAAAATACAGTATAAAGCTGTGATTATATTGTTAAACAAAACTTTCAGATACCTTTTTTTATTGCTGTATTCATGCATATGCACAATTATATCTTCATCATCTTGCACAAATGCCTGTTCAATAGCAAGCAAAGCAGTCAACATCTACAGGCAAAGTGCACTGAAAGAGCCAATCCACAATCTAGTGTTGTCTACTATGATGGCTGATGAAGTTGAAAGGAAGGCTGATATCATATGGAGTCCTAATCCACAGCTGGTTACATCTGAAAAGCAAAGAGTGAACAGTAGAACTGATGGAGGTAAGGCATATCCCTCTTCTTACTGCATTGTTCCCAGTTCCCTAAAGCAATATTTGTTTAACTGAAGACTCTAGTCTGTGATGATACTTTTGTAAGACTTCAGATCTAAGAATCTAAATGGTTTTAAGTTTGTTTCTAGGGTAAGACACAGGATCAGTAGTTTGAAGTAGCTGGTGCTAAAGCCCATGCAGCTCCACTATATGAAGTTCAATAATCTACTTCAGATCAGTCTGGGATTGTTCTGGTCCCCTATATTGAATGTCCCCACAGTTAACATGGCTGAAATGTAGGCAAAAGACCAAAGAATACTTTGTTTCCTTTAGGTATTTGTTGTGGTTTAACCCCAGCTGACAAATAAGTCCCATACAGTCATTTGCTCCCTATCTCCCTGGTGGGTTGGGAGAGAGAATCGAAAGGGTAAAAGTGAAAAAGTCATGGCTTGAGATAAAGACATTTTAACAGGTAAGGCAAAAACCACACATACAAGCAAAGCAAAACAAGGAATTCATTCACCACCTCACATGAGCAGGCAGGTGTTCACCCATCTCCAGGACATCAGGTTTCCATCACATGTAATCGTTACTTGGGAGGACAGACACCATCACTTGCAACGTCCTTCTTCATTCTCCTTCCCCCGGCTTTACATGGTGAGCATGGCTTCATATGGTGTGGGATATCCCTTTGGTCAACTGGGGTCAGCTGTCCTGGCTGTGTCCCCTCCCAACTCCTTGTGTGCCCCCAGCCTGCTCGCTGGTGGGGTGCTGTGAGGAGCAGAAAATGTCTTGGCTCTCTGTAAGCACTGCTCAGCAGTAATGAAAACATCTCCATGCTATTGACACTATTTCACCACGGTTCCAAAACACAGCCCCATTCTAGCTACTAGGAATAAAATTAGCTGTATCTGAGACAAAAACAGCACGGGGCTAAAGAGCAGTCAGTGTCTACCTGGAGAAAAAATCATTTAGCTTCTACTTAGACATATTTAGCTAAAGTACACTAAAACTTCAGTGGGACTGAAATCATAGAATCATAGAATCAACTAGATTGGAAAAGACCTTTAAGATCATCAAGTCCAACCATTACCCCAGGACCACCAAAAACACCACTAAACTGAGGGCTTCATCTAGACAGTTTTTGAACACTTCCAGGGACAGTGATTCCACCACCTCCCTGAGCAGCCTGCTCCAATGCCTGATTAACCTCTCAGTGAAGAAATTTTTCCTAATGTCCAATTTAAACTCCCCTGGTGCAGCTTGAGGCCGTTGCCTTTTGTCCTATTGCTTGTTACTTGGGAGAAGATATCTCAGTTTTCCCGCATGTGCTTTATGATCTCACTTAGGATCATCTGCTTCATGACCTTCCCCAGCACTGAGGTTACACAGACAGGCCTATAGTTTCCAGTGTCTTCCTTCCTGCCCTTTTTGTAGAGAAGCATCATGTTGGCTCACTTACTATCCTCTGGGACTTGCCCACTAGACCAGGACAGTTGATGGATGATATAAAGTGACTTAGCAAGCTCCTCTGCCAGCTCCTTCAGCACTCTTGGCTGTAACCCACCTTGCTCCATAGACTAAGCGGAGCAGCAGACTGCTAACCATTTCCTCCTGGATTATGGGGACTTCAATCAGCTCCCCATCTCTGTCACCCATCTCAGGGAACTGAGTACCCTGAGGATGGCTGGTGTGATTATTGAAGGCTGATGCAAAGGCAGCATTAAGTACCTCAGTTTTTTCCTCATCCTCAGTCAGTAGATTTCCCTTAGTACCCAGTAGAGGATGGAGGTTCTCTTTAGCCGTTCTTTTATTGCTAATATATTTGTAAAAATATTTTTGTTATCTTTTTGCCAGTGGCCAGATATAGTTCCGTCTGTGTCTTTGCCTTTCTTTCTCTCTACATAACCTAACAACATCCTTGTACTTCTCATGAGGTGACCTTCTTCCACAGGTGGTAAATTCTCCTTTTATTTTTTTCTGAGTTCAAGCAATATCTCTCTGTTCAGCCAGGCTGGCCTTCTATGCTGTGTCATAAGTGGGGACAGCAAAGGGACTTGCTAAAAACTTGTGCTATTGCTCCAAACTAAATTGTTAATGTAGTTGCAGTGTTATTTGCACAAACAATGCACCCTGGAGAAGCTCCTTTCCAACATTCTAGTAATCATTCAAAACAGCTACTGCAGAAGGATTTACAAGAGTCAGGAATAACAAAATTTTTCCTTGTACACTATGCAGTAGCACAGTGGGGTAACAGTGGAGCTGAGAGACAATCACTCTGTTTCGCAGTCTTGAAAAGACCCTTTTTTTCAGCTGTGGGGTCCCCAGTGCAAGAGGGACATGGACCTGCTTGAGTGAGTCCGGATGAGGGCCACAAAGATGATCAAAGGGCTGGAGCACCTCTCCTATGATGACAGACTGAGAGAGTTGGGCTTGTTCAACCTGGACAAAAGAAGGCTCAGGAGTGACTTCAGAACAACCTTCCAGAACCTAAAGGGACAGACAAGAAAGCCGGAGATGGATTTTACAAGACTGTGCAGTGGTAGGTCAAGGGGGGAATGGCTTTAAACTGAAAGAGAATAGATATAGATAAGATACAAGGAAGAAGTTCTTTCCTATGATGATGGTGAGGCATCGGAACAGGTTACCCAGACGAACTGAGGCTGCCCCACCCCTGGAAGTGTTCAAGGCCAGGTTGGCTGGAGCTTTGTAGAACTTACCTAGTGAAACATGTCACTGCCTGTGGCAGGGGAGTTCAGACTAGGTGATCTGCCTATATACAAACCCCTGCCTCTATACAAATGCCCATAGCATGGGGAATAAATAAGAGGAATTAAGGACATGTGCACATCTATGGGCGTATCATATAATAGGCATCAGAGAAACATGGCGGGATGGCTCCTATGACTGCAGTGTTGGAATGGACAACTTCCTTCTGCAAGTAATAGAGAAGCCGACAAGGAGAGGTGCCATGCCCGAACTCGTGCTCACCAACAGGGAAGGGCTTGTTGGAAATGTTACGTTCCAGGGCAACCTTGGTTGCAGCAAACATGAGGTAATTGAGTTTGAGATCCTTAAGATAGTGAGAAGAGCATGCAGCAAGCTCACTGCCCTGGATTTCAGGAAAGCAGATTTTGGCCTCTTCAGGAACCTGCTTAGTAATGTTCCATGGGATATAGCACTAGAGGGCAGGGGGGCCCAAGACTCTTGGTTGATATTCAAAGATCACTTGCTGCAAGCTCAGGAGTGTTGCATCCCAACTAGAAGGAACTGCAGCAGGAGGATCAGGAGACCTCCTTGGATGGATAAACAGCTGCTGAGGAAACTTCGAAGGAAAAAAGAGGCTTATAAAAGGTGGAGGCATGGACAGGTGGCCTGGGAAGAATACAGGGATGTTGTCTGGGAAGCTAGGGACCAGGTTAGGAAAGCTAAGGCCCAGTTAGAATTAAACTTGGCTAAGGATGTTAAGGAAAACAGGAAGGGATTCTATAGGTACACTGCAAATAAAGGAGAGACTAGGGACAACATGGACCCCCTCCGGAAGCTATCAAGAGAACTGGCTACCCTAGATTTGGAGAAGGCTGAGAGTCTTAAGGACTTCTTTGCCTTGGTCCTCACTGGCAAATGCTGTGACCACTTCCCACTGATTGGGAAGAAGGAGCTCTTTTCAGAAAAAAATCCTTCAGGCTTTTCCTGAAAAGACAAATAGTGTCATATCTGTCAAGTCATTACTAGCAAACAGGAGAGGGGAAAAATAATTAAATTTGTACCAAAACCACTGATTCAAGGAGTGCTTTGGGGTGCTGTGATAGTCAGGTGGCTGAAGATGTGGGCAATCCACTTCAGAGACCAAATTTAAGAATTTCCATTCCTAATTATCTCTATCTAGTTACGTTTATTTAGCAGCATCTTAAGTGTGCTGATTTCAGATGTTTTTCAGCTTAGACTGTTGATCCCTTGGGATACCTTTCTAATTTAACTTCCCATGCAGACTGTGGGTACTCTACAAAATAACATCAGGTTTTGGATCTCATTAAGGTGTTACATTGCCTACATCTTCTATTAAATTCAACACCTAGAAGTCAGCAGTGCTATTAATTGTGTTTTGAAGGCCTGTTAGATTGTAAAAAGACTAAATATATGCCAGGTTGAAAGTGGGGTTCTTAGGCTGGAAGAAAACTCAAATAAAAATAAAATGATGTTGTTCAGAGGGAGCTAGGTTTGATTTCTGTTATTTTCTGTACTTGATTTCTGTTGTACCATTTAATCTGTTTAAGTCAACACATTACTTCACTTACAATGCATCACTACAATATTTATTGTTCTAATCAAATCTGCAGCTGGTTTTCTTAACTGGAGATTCAGTACTTGCTCCTTCATAAACAGAACTGAATCTTCTGAAATTTAAATATAGTGCTCAAGACAATATGCTCATCAAAACAAAAAAAAAAGTGCCCATTCTGTTTCCAATTTAAGGATGTGTTTGTTGCATGTTAATGTTGAGTTCTGTAATGTTTTCCTCAAAATATCATATAGACTGCATTTTGCTAGAAAATATGTCATAATGTTTTTTGGTATTTTCAGATGAGCTAAAGTGTATATCTGTTCTTAATCTATTCCCTCTGCTGAGGCAATGTACATCCTCAGCAGCATATTTAACCAAATAGATTTTTTTTTCCTTAGCAGATCAAACTGAGTTCTGCTGCAGGCACAGAACTTCCTATTTAAATGACAAATGTCTCTGCTTGCAGATTTGAAAACTCACTTATTGACTCTTTTATCTTGTGTAAACAAATGCTCAGCCCATCACCACATTGGTAGAGAAAGTGGAAGAATAAAAGGAGAAAGAATTTTTTGGGAGTATTGCCAAATTTTGCATTACTTGGAATGAAAAATTACTTGTTTGCTGTTAATGTTGCCATTATACACAGATAGTAGACAGCAATGCTGAGAAAGAACAAAGAAAAACCTGCAAAGACTCTGTAATACCAAATATTTCTTCACACTTAGAAGGCAGTAAGATTTTTTTTTTTCAAATGACAGCAAGAAGTCCTGCTTTTTAACAACATAGTTTAAACTGTGTTCACAATTAAATTCTGAGAGCTGTTTATTTAAGAACTTTTCAATTTGATCTTTAGGTGTCGAAAGAGCCTAAATTTATCATTCTGTTATTCTTTGTAAAGTCTGAAGTTAATCTATCTCTAGATGGTTTTGGGTGGGTTTTTTTAAAATAAAGATATAAAGAAATATATAAAGGTGATGGATGTGAGACATTCCATGTATTTTATTGCTCCTGTTGTTTTGTTTGCTTTCGTAGTGAATAGTTATGAAGAAAATGAAAAATCAATGGGATCTAAAGAAAATTGTGTCTGAGTGGGTTTCTTTTCCTAAAGCAGTGCTTTGAAATTTATTATTGCTAAAGAACATTTAAAGGGTACATAAAAGCAGCTGTGTCACTCGAGCAATAAGGTGCTGATCAGTGTATGTAAAAGTAACCTTGGAGTAAGGTAGGTCACTAGGGAAGAAACCATGTAATGCAGGTTTTATCCCTAATCTGCAGCTTCTATCATTAAAAAAAATCACTTGCCTTTACTGAAGAAAAAGCATTTATATGTTGGATCTGTTGATTTGCATTGGTAATTATTGGACTGGGATCTGGACAAGCAAGATACTCCTTCTCAAAATAAGGGCTATTCTTCACTTAGAGGTGTTTTATGGCTCCCATAAATGAAAAAAAAAAAAAAGACATTTCATGAAAGCAGATGGAAGTTGCACGTTACACCAAAGTCTCTGAGATCCAGATTCAGTGAAACTGTGTTATTCTAAATTCAGCTATTCCTGCTGTAATCAGAGTTGCTCAAACCAGTACACACACATAGAATTGCAGCTACAGATGATCTTTGTTCTTACCTAATATTAAAATCTGTATTATGTGGAATTAAAGCTTCCATTTGCAAACTTAAAGTCTTCTTTCACAATTAGACTGCATTGCAGTGCAGACGTGTAGGATAATAAAAAAGAATGTTTGCCATAAAATACCTATATATTAAGGAATATTCATTTTTGTGAAGTATTTCATTTACAACACACAGCAAAACAAACCTGAAGAAAGTAAACAATGTCTTTTCTCTAAATCTCCTAGTAAATAATAAGTTTGCAAGTTAAGAGGCGGCAATTTGTTAATCTTAGGTAATATTGGTCTATCTGTATTTGAGATTAATTTTTAATGTCTTCATATCAATGACTTAGTTTAAGTCACCTGCATTTTTAAACATTATAGAAACAGCCAAAATCATACTGGAGGAAAGTATCATCAAACACTGTTAGCTCACACTGCAAAAAAATACACAGCAACATGAAAAATTAACATTTCTGAATCCATGTGGAGGATGCACATGTATGTACATACGAGACCTGCAAGCATGTATCAATAGAGTACTTACATGAATGCTGTCAGAATACTCTGTGCTAGTGTTTCGTAATATCTAAATTTAAATGTAGATTTTTAGTTTGACTTCATAAATAGTTGTAATAATTACACTAAATATTGGAATAATTTTAAAGAGACATTTGTCAGGGAAATTTTTCTTCTAATTAACAAAAAAACCCCAAAAGGCTTCACATATTCCCCCCCCCACTAACTTTTTTTTCATTAAGGAAACTTCTTAAATTCTCAACATTACTTACCTTTTGTATTTTATTTTCTATGCCTGATAGTGATTTTGCTGCCTATTTACAAATGTATTAGTATTCTGACTAGAAGTTTGTGTGGACCGATACACGGACTAAGATGAGAGGAAAACCAGAGAAAAGTTATTTGTTTACTTATTGTAATTAAAAAGAAATGTAATGTTATAACAAAGAAAATTCAGAAAATAAACTCTTACTGTGTCTTTAAAAGGTCTCAAATAATATTGTAGTTGCCTTTTCAGAATCAACTGTTACTTTTTGCAGGCGGAGAGGAGTAAGTTAATTCAACAGAAAAGCAAATAAAATAAATTACTGATGAAATGTAACCTGGGGGCAATGTTTTCTGTCAAACCTAGTGATACAAAATCAACGTTATCACATTAGCTTTTTTCTTTATACTGTATTTATCTTAGAATAGTTACAGTAAGATTTAACTCGTAAGACCTGTTACAGCAATATAGCTCAATTGACTGAAATGGTAATGATTTATCATGCTAGCATAATTTACATCTGGAATGTAATCTCTGTTTTCCATCTTCTGTAGATATGTCTTACAAAGCTAAAGAGGCTGTAAAGAAAGTTATCTTGGTGTGTTTTGTAGTCTCTGCAATTACTGCAGTTAGTTACTTAAACTAACCTGAAGAGTTTTACACCCAGTCACCCACAGTCATTATTACCATATCAGGGAGATACCACCTGAGCTTAAAAATCATTAATAATTTATAAAATTGACAGTTTGCTTTCTTGTGTTTGCTGGGTGGAGAACTTAATCAAAATCTCACAGTTTTTGCTGTCACTCAAGGACTCTTAAATAGAGAGCAGTCTGTAGCTTGAGAATGTTGGAAGGCAAAAGTTGGACAGTTTACGTAATGACTGACAGCTCAGGTATCTTATCTCACTAAGGCTGGAACTTATCTCCCTCTGCTATAGATAAATTACATTGGTAGATTATATATCATGGGCCAAACCTTTAGTTTATTCAAGAAACTAGCCCACTAATGTGGAAGATCCAAAAAATAAAAATACCAGTTATGTTCAGCAAACATTTTGCTTCTAATGACTATGAGTACCTTTTAATCAGGAAAGCTCTCCCAGTAAATCTCAGTTAGATGGCTTGTGTGACTGAGGACTACTCATGCAAGTATCTACAGGGCTTCAAAGCATGGGTGTAATTTGAAGTGCAAAATACACACATAGTTTTATCTTATTGTCTGGTATAATTATTCTAACAGTTTGCGCTTGATCTTGCTTTTAAATAAATAAATTTTCATCTCAGAGAGGCATTTTGATTTTAAATCCTGAACTAGTCTGTCCGTCAGTCACTAGGTACACTTTTCATATTATATGCCTGCTTGAATAAACTCTGTATTAGTCGTGCTCATTTTCCACAGTCATTTTGGTCATCAGGAAGACTGGCAAGATGCAGTGAAAGCATAAAGGAAAAGATAACTGAAAGTGAAGGTATTTGTTTACTATTTCCTTCACTGCATAACTGAAAGTGTTACATATGAATAAAAAATACCAAATGCATTCATACTCTGAGTAGTAATCCATGGACTGGAATGATAATTTTGTGTGACATTTTAAACAGTTAAGTTTTAAAAGCATTTCAAAAGGACTGAAATTCAGGAAGAATTATCTGCCTAAATCCCCTACACTATTTTGCAAATAATCTGCAAAAATAATTAGCTTGAAATCATAGAGAAGATTTAAATTACACCTTTCTTAGCAGCAACCTGCAATGAAAAAGGTAGAGTGAGAAGGCTGCAAAAAATGCATATGGATCAAAAAATGCCGTTGATACCACTACCATATATTTTTAATAAGAATTTAAAGAAATTACTTCATATCATGATATTAAGCATATTTTTCCATTATTCTTCCAACATGCTGACAATAGTATTAACATTACTATAATATTAGTGTAAACACTCTTAATGTATCTTCTGTCTTGATAAACTTGATTATGTCTAGGCATACAAGCAAACTACAATGCAGAAACTAAATAATTCATAAAATATTCAGAAACCACAGAATGTTACAGAGAGTATTTTTGCACTCTGGTGATAGAAAAGAAATAGTAGAAAACCTCTGAATGATAGCTCTTCTCAGTGGCAAACAATGAAAGGACAAGGGGTAATGGGTACAAATTGGAGCACAAGAGGTTCCACTTAAACCTGAGAAGAAACTTCTTCTCAGTGAGGGTGACGGAACACTGGAACAGGCTGCCCAGGGAGGTTGTGGAATCTCCTTCTTTGGAGACATTCAAGACCCGCCTGGACACGTTCCTGTGTAACCTTATCTAGGTGTTCCTGCTCCGGCAGGGGGATTGGACTAGATGATCTTTTGAGGTCCCTTCCAATCTCTAACATACTGTGATACTGTGATACTGTGATAGATCATTAGTCCTAATATAACTGAATGTTAAACTGAAATTCAGTCCAAAATAGGGTGGTTGACCCACATTAATTACCCAGTGTGAAAGAGACAAGAAAAAAGCAACAAGTAGTCCATCTTTCTGAAAACAAGACAGAAACTTCAAGAAAGGTTTCCATCTGCTTAAATGCTGCAGATTTGTAAGCAGGAGAATCACTTTTTTGGTAGATAATGCAGATCATTAGAAACATCAAACTTTCTATTACTAGGAAAATCCAAAGACGATTTGATCTATAACCAAAAACAAGATCACTGCTCCAGCCGATGAGCTGGTTTCATTTAGACCTCAGCTCAGATACCTCTATACAAACACCCATAGCATGGGGAACAAACAAGAGGAATTAGAGATGTGTGCACGTCTATGGGGGAATGATATAATAGGCATCAAAAAAACATGGTGGGATGGCTCCTATGACTGAAGTGTTGGAATGGAAGGCTACAGGCTCTTCAGAAAAGACAAGCCCGGCAGGCGGGGGGGGGGAGTTGCCCTTTATGTTAGGGATAGACTGGAGAGTATGGAACTCTGTCTGGGGACTGATGGGCAGTTAACAGAGAGTTTGTGTGTAAGGGTTAAAGGGAAAAGAGTGATGTGAGACATTACTGTGGGGATCTGTTACAGACTGCCTGATCAAGAGGGCTCTGTGGATGAAAGCTCTACAGACAGATAGGATCACCCTCACGCTCACAGGCCCTTGTTCTCATGGGGGACATCAACCACCCTGACATCTGTTGGAGCGGCAGTACAGCCCAGCACAAGGAATCCAGGAGGTTCCTCAATTGTGTAGAAGACAACTTCCTTCTGCAAGTAATAGAGGAGCAGACGAGGAGACGTGCCATGCTTCACCTCATGCTCACCAACAGGGAAGGGCTTGTTGGAAATGTTATGCTCCAGGGCAACCTTGGTTGCAGCAATCATGAGGTAATTGAGTTTGAGATCCTTAAGACAGTGAGAAGAGCATGCAGCAAACTCACTGCCCTGGAGTTCAGGAAAGCAGACTTTGGCCTCTTCAGGAACCTGCTTAGTAAGGTTCCATGGGATATAGCCCTAGAGGGCAGGGGGGGCCATGACTGTTGGATGATACTCAAGGATCACTTGCTGCAAGCTCAGGAGTGTTGCATCCCAACTAGAAGGAACTGCAGCAGGAGGGCCAGGAGACCTCCTTGGATGGATAAGAGCTGCTGAGGAAACTTCGAAGGAAAAAAGAGGCTTATGAAAGGTGGAAGCACGGACAGGCGGCCTGGGAAGAATACAGGGATGTTGTCTGGGAAGCTAGGGACCAGGTTAGGAAAGCTAAGGCCCAGTTAGAATTAAACTTGGCTAGGGATGTTAAAGAAAACAGGAAGGGATTCTATAGGTACACTGCAAAAAAAAGAGAGACTAGGGACAACATGGACCCCCTCCGGAAGCTATCAAGAGAACTGGCTACCCTAGATTTGGAGAAGGCTGAGAGTCTTAAGGACTTCTTTGCCTTGGTCTTCACTGGTGAATGCTGTGACCACACCACCCAAGTCTTGGAAGGCAGTCACAGGGACTGTGAGAAAGAAGACCTTGGGCCCACTGTAGGAGAAAGTCTGGTTCAAGACCACCTTAAGAACCTGACTGCGCAGAAGTCTGTGGGTCCTGATATCCATCCATGGGTCCTGAAGGAGCTGGCAAATGAGGTTGCTAAGCCACTGTCCATCATATTTGAAAGATCATGGCAGTCAGGTGAAGTTCCCGACATCTGGAAAAAGAGAAATATAACCCCATTTTCAAGAAGGGGAAAATGGATGATCCAGGAAACTACAGACCAGTCAGTCTCACCTCTGTGCCTGGCAAAATCTTGGAGCAGATTCTCCTGGAAGGCATGCTAAAGCACATGAAAATCAACAGTGTGCTTGGTGACAGCCAGCATGGGTTCACTAAGGGGAAATCCTGCCTGACCAATTTGATGGCCTTCTATGATATGGCTACAGAACTGATGGACAGGGGTAGAGCAGTTGATGTCATCTACCTGGACTTGTGCAAAAGTGCTCGACACTGCCCCACATGACACCCTTGTCTCTAAATTGGAGAGATATCAAATTGATGAATGGACCACTCGGTGGGTAAAGAACTGGCTGGATGGCCGCACACAAAGGATTGTGATCAATGGCTCAATGTCCGGCTGGAGACCAGTAACGAGTGGTGTCCCTCAGGGATCAGTGTTGGGACCGGTCTTATTTAACATCTTCGTCGCTGACATGGACAGTGGGATTGAGTGCGCCCTCAGCAAGTTTGCCGATGACACCAAGCTGAGTGGTTCGTTTGATACACTGGAGGGAAGGAATGCCATCCAGAGGGACCTTGACATGCTTGTGAGGTGGGCTGATGCCAGCGTGGTGAAGTTTAACCATGCCAAGTGCAAGGTCCTACACCTGGGTCGGTGAAATCTCAGGCACAGCTACAGGTTGGACAGAGAAGAGATTCAGATCAGCCCTGTGGAGGAGGTCTTGGGGGTGCTGGTCGATGAGAAAATGAACATGAGCAGTCTTCAGTGTGTGCTCGCAGCCCAGAAAACCAGTGGTATCCTGGGCTGCATCAAGAGGAGCTTGACCAGTAGGTCAAAGGAGGTGATCCTCCCCTCTACAATGAGACCTTACTTGGAGTATTGTGTACAGTTCTGGTGTCCTCAACATAAAAAGGACATGGAAGTGTTGGAACAAGTTCAGGGGAGGACCACGAGGATGATCAGGGTGCTGGAGCACCTCCCATAGGAAGGTAGGCTGAGAAAGTTGGGGCTGTTCAGCCTTCAGAAGAGAAGATTGCATGGAGACCTCATAGCAGCCTTCCAGTATCTTAAGGGGGCCTACAAGGATGTTGAAGAGGGACTCTTCACTAGGGACTGTAGTGACAGGACAAGGGGTAATGGGTTAAAACTTAAACAGGAGAAGTTTAAATTGGATATAAGGAAGAAATTCTTTACTTTAAGGGTGGTGAGGCACTGGAATGGGTTGCTCAAGGAAGTTGTGAATGCTCCATCCCTGAAAGTGTTCAAGGCTAAGTTGGACAGGGCCTTGGGTGACATGGTTTAGTGTGAGGTGTCCCTGCCCATGGCAGGGGGTTGGAACTAGATCATCTTAAGTTCCTTTCCAACCCTAGCTGTTCTATGATTCTATGATTTTTCTGTCATGGATCTTTTAGTATCATTTATTACTGTATGTTTTAACTGCAATGCAACTCCTTTATTTGATTATTTCTAAGTCTATTTATTGAAGTCCCTGGGTGGTGGTGTTTTTTTTTTTTTTTTTTTCTCTAAGAAAAATATATATTTAATGGCATGGCTTTTGAATGCACAGTTGTGTATTTCATGAGCATATTATTACTGCTCACTGCTGTGAGCTACCAGGTACATTTAAGATAGTTTGGTTTGTCTTATTTTGTCTAGGTTTGGTCTTTAATAAACGGTAAGAGAGGCACTGACACTTCTTTTGTTGACAGAGTATTTGTTTTTCTACTATCAGTTCTATCAGTGGTCAAATGATGTTAGTAGGGTTACAGTTTGAGATAATTGTCTCTTGAGTACTGATATTGTGGTTCTTGAGTCTCAGTGTATTTCACACAGACATTTGTTACTCGTGTCACCTGATAACCCTTTTTTTCTCTTTTCTTTCTTTTCTGCCTCTTTGGATTTGTTTCTACCCTGTATATCACCATGATGTTCATGACTTTTTATTTACTTTAAGACTTTCCTAAGCACTTTAAGTCATGTAATGTCATACATAGCTACATATAGGAGAGAAGGGGTAAAAAGAGTTTATATAAATACTGCAGATGCTTCACTGAACTAGGGGCAGATTGAAATGTCAGTGTGATGCATGTTCCTTATATTTCTATATATTTGAACTTCAATAGCAAAGAGTTCTCAAAAGTTTTATGTCTTGGACAGACCTGTTTTTGTTTTCTTCATTTGTTTTCCAGGAGCTTATTACAGATTTTTCATTCTCCTTATTTTCAACCAGAAACATAATAGAAACACAGAATGGTTTGGGTTGGAAGAGACCTTAAAGATCATCTGGTTCCAAACCCCCTGCCATGGTCAGGGTCACCTTCTACTAGGCCAAGATGCTCAAAGCCCTCTCCATCCTTGCCTTGAACCCTGCCAGGGCTGGGTGACCTGTGCCACTGTCCCACCACCCTCACCACTTTTCATAATAAAGAACTTTTTATATCTAACCTAAATCTACCCTCTTTCAGTTTAAAGTCATTACCCCTTGTCCTATCTCTACTTGCTCTTATAAGAAGTCTTTCTCCAGCTTTCTTGTACCCTTTAGGTACTACCCTAACTAATCCTTTTGCAATACAGACAGTACTAGCAGTTTTCACAGCTCTGCATTAGACTTGTAAGATTCAGAACAGCTATTTTTTTATTTGCCCTTCCTTTTATTTCTGATAATTTTTTAACAACAAAAAAAAAAAAAAAAATCAATTGCTCCCCAAATAAGACTCTCATATTTGATTTTCTGGCTGCAAAATAAAGCTCTATATACATACCCTGAAAACAAAGATGCAGAATTCTTAAAAATGTCAGACTTTTAGTCTGCATATAGGAAAGTTTGTTTTGTTTTGTTTTTCTGTGCTCTTAAGTCTAAGATGGGAGTAAAGTGAATCAAATCTTTTAGAGGAGGATTGAAAGCACCACACAGAGAAAAAGTGCAGATTATATTACAGTGTTATTGCTTCCTACTTTTCTGCGATTGCTTTGTGGGAGCTAGAGTTTTGAATTTTAAAGGGTAAATCTCATATTAAGTTTTCAGCACAGTATTAGCCCTCCTGTCAGTTACTAATGTTCACCCAGAAAGTGTTGGTGGTACATATAGGTTGTGAAAACATAATAAGAGTAATGAAATTTACCACTATTCATGAGCCAATGAAATGGGGAATGGTTCTTTACGCATTTTATTCTTTTTTGTGTTTAATTTTTTTAATAGAGTTATGTTCTTAAATTTTAGGACATTACCACTTTGTGGTAATAGACTTGACCAAAGAAACTCAAAGAACAATAACATCGTTCAGGATGCCTTAACATATTGGAATTGTTTTGCTGTTTGTAAAATGATACGTTCTGGTGTCCAGAAGCTGCTAACTTTCTTCAGAGTATCACATTTTGCTGTGCAATTTAATTATTGCCATTAGTTTACATTGCAGAGAACTAATTTTACGGAGGAAATGTCGCATGACAGAAGTTTGAAATAGCACATATCTTAAAGTACTAACAGTTTAGTAAGGGTGTTGGATAATTTTGAGAAACAATTTAAACATCTAATCTGGGTTAGTAGCTGTGCAGTAATTACCAGCATAAAAGCAGACACAGAGAATAGTGACAGAAAGTATTTTATTATATCCTTATTGTCAGTATTCAGCATGTTCAAAAGCACAAGTATAGGTAAAATACCTGCCCACTTAAAATTTAATGGGATACTGGATTAATAGGAAATTCAGGAGAAAGGGAAAGAAGAGTGACAACAAATAAGCCTAACAAAATCTTCACTCAGAGATACTGCTCGGCAGCATTGTCATGTGCTTTTTGTGTTTTGTGTTGTCCAGACTGGTGCAAAGTTGCCTACATGTTAATTCTCAGCAAGAAGTTGCTATTCCTAGGCTCACAGAAACAGGTTACAATGTCCTTGATCAGGTAACAGCCACTTTTCTGTTTTCCAACACAAAAAAAAAAAACAAGTACATATTCTCCTGCTATTGTTATTTCGGCAATCAGTAAACCATGTTGAGGTTTTTTTTGTATTATGTTGTTTTCCTAAACATCCTCTGCATTATGTTGCCATTTCATGTTACTGAGAAAACAGGATAAATATTTTAGTGAGACATAGAAATTTCAGGAGAGAGTGTTACCCCCCTTTTTTTGTGGGAAGAGTTTATCCTGGATTTGCCTTAAACACACTCATAAAGATAGCTCTGCTCATTGTGGGAGCAGACTGAAGAACCCTTTTTTTGACTACAAATGTTTGCACTGTATCTATACCAAAAAGAGACAACCAGCAGCCAGCTCAGTTCAGGCTTAGGGACTTCTTTATCTGGCAAGAATGATGCAATGGTTTGGCTTTCATGCAAGTGAATGAAGTGGAAGGGAGTGTAGAACATCTCCAGTCAGCAAGCAAGCATTCGGAATTAATATCTATCTTACAGCTCAATGCATTATAAAATTACCAGGTAATTTTCTTCAGTATTCTGTTTCAATGATGATAGGTTCATTTTTCAAAATTCATACAATAGGCTTCTTAATTAGCTTCTTAGCTTTGAACATCCTTTCACCATTATTGGCAGCATTATAGAGAAACCTCTTAAATGAGTATGACACCGTATTTACAAAAATATGCAAAGTCATGAGTTAAGGCATGTTCAAATATACTTTTGAAAGATTATTTCTTTTATAGAACAATAATAACTGCTGCAATATTGATGTGATCTGCATTTTAAGTGTTGCAATCCTAGTTTCAGAGATATGTTGCATATCTTAAAAAATTAGAATCCATGAACTCGTGAGGTGCCTGTCAAAAATAGATACAGTAATAGAAAAGAAGGAAACTTCCTATCTGGTTTATTCAAAAATCCCTTTAATGTTTGATTAATAATATCTCTGAAGGAGTAAAGGGATAAGAAAGAACCATACTAGTAGTTGAGTTAATTTGGAGTTGTTGTCTGATCAATATCTTACTCTCTGTTAGAATGTGATAATACAGATAACACCATATCTTATCTCTTAAACTGCTGTTGTAGTATCAACAGCAAAGACTGAATTGTTTTTTAGTGAAATGTCACAGGAATTTTGTGTGCAGATATTCTTTCTTCCAGGGCATAGTGAAAGAACCCGAAATCCCAGAATTTCCCATGATATAACTCTTTTTTCTTACCCTCTAAAAGAATAACAAATATAATATATTATATGATCATAATATCGTAATTCTTGAAATATGCAGTTTTTTAAAGTAGAACAACATAAATTGCTGAAAACAAGTGTTATACTACACAGAATAGTAAACTGAAGAGTATTTCAATATTCAGTCATTGTAGGAAATTGAGAAGTGTGTCATTCCTGTTCATATCTATGGCAAATGATCTACCAATAAACCATAGATTATTGCTGAGACATCTATCAGTCATTAAAACAGAGCCACTACTTTCGGTTTTTCCTGAGAACTAACTTTTAAGGTTTGGGTTTTTTTTTGTTTTTATAAATCCCACGGTATTTTAATTTATTCTAGTAATGTATTATATGAATACTCACAAGTCTGACTTTTTTTCTACAAAACTGTTCTCTGAGAAATCTATGATGAATTTATCTAAAAGGTATCAGATTTAAAAAAAATTGTGAAGTATCTAGTTCTTTAAAATTAAATTAAAACGTTATTTTAAGATAGGCCTATACTAGGTTTTTCTATGGAGAGATGCATATGGTGATGAAACCTGTTAAGGAACCAGCTCAAAGTTTTCTGTGATGAAGACTATTCTTTAAGAATAATTATTTCTAATAATGTGTCTACTCCGTTATTCCAATTGGATGTACTACCATGTTTTATATTTCTGGATAAATAAGATACCCATGAAACTCCTTGAAAGAAAAAAGAAAAATCTTTAAAGAGAAAGTCTTTTGATTTAACTAAGAAGAAAAAGGAAATGAAATTATCACGATCATATACTCTCAGAAGAACATAAGCAACATTTTGAGAAACAATGATAATGCAAAGAACAAACTATGGTTAATATTTCATAAAATATTTGTGTTAACCTGGAAATATTTAACAGCTATGCTACATCTTTCACCTTTATCTTCCAGTGAAAACAAAAAGTAGAATGGAACTGTACAGTTGCATGTGAAAATGGAAAAGCACTTTTAAAAAATATTTTAGAAGCAGACTAATTTTTTACAGGAATTAATCAGCAGTTTGGTTTATAACTGATTCTAAATATCCATCACTATGGTATTGAAAACTGGAAATAAAATTCTCCTTAAATCTCTTCCTTGTTTAACTAAACCCAAGCCATGTAAATGTTAATATAAAATTTATAGCTTAAGGCTGAGAATGTCCAGAGGTGATGAGTGGGTAGATGCATTATTTATATTCCTTTGAGATGTATAGATTTTTCTACTTAATTTTTTTTTGTTTGTTTAAAAAAAAACATTCGTTCCTTCAGAGAAAATAAATATTTTCATCCTAAGATAAAAGACATGTAGAACCTTGCGCTTCACGTGACTTTTCTTATTCTTACCTGCATGGAGTCCATTTGTACCTCTTTCCTCATATTTCATTTTGTGTGTAGGACATGATAAAAGAAAAATACTGTGGAACTCATAGAGGTGGATCCTGAACCCTGATGAACTGAATCTATGCTGTGTAATTTTATAGACTTTGTTATGGCAGCAGGAATCTGGTTCATTGAGTTCCATTTGGTTTTCATTAGAAACCATAAACCTTTTTCCAGTGTTAGAACATCAGCCCAGGTATCTCCACATTCCTTTCCAATTTATTATCACATTTGCAAGTCAGAAAAGCTTTCTGAAATGAATGATGAATGAATCATTTTCTGTCAATCACATAACAAGCTAGCTGTGAAAACCTGATATGTATATATTTATATCTCAGACTTTCACAGCTAACTTCCATAAAATGTAAGAGAAATAAAAAAAACTACATATTGTAGGTAATGTATGTGACAACCAATGGAGCGAAATTATTATAAAATGTTTCTATTTTAAAGAATCAAGCTACTTAGGAAGGTAATCATAATCCTAGCTTCAATACTGCAGAAACCTTTTGCAACAGAGCCCCAGTGATTTCACAGCAGAGTGGAAACAGATGTGGGAACAGAGCATTGCTCCTGCATGCAACCTCCATCTCACAAGTTCAGCTGTCTGTGCTCTAAAACCCACTTTGTTAAAGCATGGTCATATGTCCTTGGTTCAGTTCTATTGGGAAAATCGTTTATTGAGAAAAAGGATATGTAAGTATGTAATCCATGCAATATAAGAAAAGTAAAACTATAGAAATACAATTGCTAAGTGGGAAATTGTTAGCAGATGAAGCATTCAAAAGGAAAATACTGACATGAGAAGCTGCAAATGCCTAAGAAGAAAAGCTGTGAATAAGAGAAGAGCAAGTAAACAGTATGAAGGATGAACACACTTCAAAGAGCAATGGAAATCAACCCTTCCTATCCTGACCAGCTCACCCTCATCACCTATCTCGCTGGGTAAGGTGAGCTTATTCATGCCTCACCTACTGGCAAGCTTAAGCCCCAGGTAGCTACTGGGTCAACCAACAGATAACTGCTATGTACACTTGAATTGTTTAGATCCTACTTGGAGAATCTCTGGAAATGGCGGAAGATCCATAACTAAAAAGACCTGTGAGGGTGGGCCTGAGCTATGTGTTCCCTAGGGAAAGAGTGAGTAAGGGAGAAGGAAATGAGCAAATTTATTAATTGCTCTGAAGCCTGGCCTCGGAAGCTGGTATAAATAAACCTCTACATTCTGACTGTAAAATGTCATGCTACTGCTTTTTCTTTTGTTTTGTCTTCCTACAGCTTCCGTTTCTATATCAACTGTATTCAGACCTCACAGCAGACTTCCAGTATATGAAGGGGGCCTATAAGGATTGCTGGGGGGGGGGGACTCTTCATTATGGACTGTTGTGATAGGACAAGGGTTAATGGGTTCAAACTTAAACAGGAGAAGTTTAGATTGGATATAAGGAAGAAGTTCTTTGCTGCAAGGGTGGTGAGGCACTGGGATGGGTTGCCCAAGGAAGTTGTGAATGCTCCATCCCTGGTGGTGTTCAAGGGCAGGTTGGAGAGAGCCTTGGGTGACACAGTTTAGTGTGAGGTGTCCCTGCCCATGGCAGGGGGGTTGGAACTAGATGATCTTAACATCCTTTCCAACCCTAACTATTCTATGATTCTATGACTGGATGATAGAAAAAGAATACATTGCTTTAAATATATCTTGGTATATTTTGGTACTTCATTGTCTAAGTTTTTTTTGTTGATCTTTTCTTCCAGGCATCTTTTATTTTTGTCCTTTGTTCACAAATAGCCTTTTGCTTCAACTGAACATGGCAAGTATTCAATGCTTGCTGGAGCCATTGCAACCACATGTTTCATAGCTTTACCATGAAAGCTGTAAAAATATTATCTCCAGCTTTCCTTCTCACTCCCCTCCATTCTGTCATGTAATCAAATATTCATTGTATGGCTTTGTTCATGGCAGGATTTCACAGAATGATTCAAAATGGATGATAGTTTTTAGGATTCTTGAATGCACTCTACATTTAGTTTCCTTTGTCTGTGTGATGCCTTGCACAAATATTACCACTTCCTTTTATCATATCATCAGAAATATACTCAGCATGATATAAACTTTTCTCCATGAGAAGAATGCATGATATTTTTCTGCTCTTTTTCAGTCTTGAAGATTATAGTTTACATCATCCAGATTCTTTTTTGGTTTAACAATTTTAGTATTTCCTTTTTAATTATTCTCCATTTTTTTTCAAACAAAAAGATTAATTTCCTTAGATTCCTTGATTTACTGTACAGTTAAGACTAGCACCACAATTACCTTTTTAAGTTCAGTAGCTGTCATGCAGTACTAATGAATTGGAAAGCCATGTGCTTTTAAAATGTCACAGTTCAAAACAATAGGCATAGCCAGTGAGTCACATCCAGCTGTAATTATTTTTTTCTTCCTAATCCTGTAGATGTTCAAAACCTAGTCCATTCTTAGGTTTTGTCAAGCTGCTTTTATAATCTATTCATAATCTACTTATAATCTATTTCCTTAAATTTTATCACCTTGGATATCTGATACCTGGTAGTTTTGTTCTCTATTTATGAGAGTTAAAATGTGTAAATTATAGACAAATGTCACTTCATCTTGAAATCTATCACATGAAAAATTGCAATCTGGGCACATGGACATTTAAGGAAATGTATTAATTCTTTCATAGCTTAAGTGTTGACAAAAGAGTCTCAACCATGGGTGAAAGGAACTTATTTAAAGCATATATTATTATTATTTTTGTTAGGCAACTCCATAAAAGAGTCTGGCGCAATAAACATCTGAAGAAAAGTACAAAGATCAGTGTCTATAGAGCCATTGTATTGTCTACTCTTTTATATGGGTCTGAATCATGGGTTACCTACTGCCACCACCAGCGACTCCTCGAACGCTTTCATCAGCGCTGCCTCCGTACAATTCTAAACATCCATTGGACTGACTATGTGTCTAAAGTCACTGTCCTCGAACAGGCAGGGGTCACCAGTATCAAGGCCATATTGCTGAAATTGCAGCTGCTCTGGGCAGGGCACGTCTCTAGGATGAAGGATCACCGCCTCCCCAAGATTGTATTTTATGGTGAACTTGCCACCGGTAGCCGCAGTGAGGTGCCCCAAAGAAGAGATATAAGGACTCCCTGAAACAATACCTTAGCCTTGGCCATATTGACTACCATCAGTGATCAACCTTGTCCTCCAGTCGGGAGACTTGGAGACACACCATACATAATGCTGTTGTCTCCTTTGAGAACACATGCAGAGCTAGTCTCAAGGAAAAAAGATAATGTGAAAGAATCGCGCCCTGCCTATACCACCCAAGGAGACCTTTTGTTGTGTTTTTTGCAACCGGATTTGCCTATCCCACATTAGCCTTTTTCATCATCAGCGTACTTGTAGTAAGCGTGGGTAAAGCCTTTTCCAAATCTTCATTCATGAAGTCAAGCCATGATGAGGCAACTATTATAAAAAATCAAAAGAACAGAAGGAAAAATTTACCTGAATCTTTATTGTAGGTGAAGAGTACTGAACACAGCAATTCATAGGAATAACAGGATGCAAGGAAGTATAATCCAGCTACATTTTTTTTCAGATTAGAAACAATTTTACAAAGAATATATGCAAGCCAAAATCATAACTAGTCAAACCCGCAAATTATGTTCTCAGTGACCCTCATGAGGGATGTCTGCACTATTTTTCTAGTTTGGAGCAAGATCTTACTTTCCATATGTATATTGATACTTATATATCCACAGTTTACTTTGCTTTGGTTTGCAGAAGAAGCTCAAAGGGTGTAAACTTGGTTAAGTCTGAATAGAACTAAACTGAAAGATATGCTCCACTGGTGCACCATAGCAAAAATAGAAAGTGCTTTGAAACTTGTCATTGCAACTCTGCCTTTTGGATAACTTTGTTGAGGCAGATATTATAACCCTACCAAAGATATTGCTTTTTTAGCCAGCTGGTAAAAATATTTGTTCATACTTTCCTTTTGGCTGGCTATCAGTACGTTGTGTTATCTTAGCTAAGAAATAAGTAAAAATCAACTTGATAATGAATGACCCATTTCTTCTTTTTCCCCTTTTTCTTCTTTAATTTTATGTTTTCTGGTGAGACAGAACAAAGGTTGAGGAGTTTAAAAATCTTGCTTTACAACTATTTAAAATAAAATCCACTGTTAAAAAATGAAACCAAATGAAATCAAGCAAACAAACCCCCTAATGTTTTTACTGATCTTAACTTTCAGTGTCAGCGTTTTCAATATTTCCAGGTAATATGGAAAATTCTTCCTGTTAGATAGTACTCATTTAATGGGTTATGCACCGACATAGTTTAGCATGCAAAGCAATTTGAAGCCTGAAGTGTGAAAGTGAATAAACCATGACCTCTCAAGGTGCTTAGGAGCCAACTGTCATTGCCCACACCATAGTCCTCCAGCCAGTTTGTTTCTGCTGTATGACATAACTGATCTTGCCTACAAACCCTTCTGCAGCCTTGTAAATATTGATTTCTTAAAAAGTGAATATTTCACTGTTAAGGCTCGACAGACATGTGTCTGTTAGATGCAAATAAGAAACAAAACTTGATGACTTTGGTCTTATCTAAAATCTTAAGGAAAACAAGTGAGTCTATTGATTACAAACAGTAAAACCTTTTTGCTCAGTTAAGACAATAACCCCCTCAAAAATCCAATAAGCAAACAGCATAAGAAAATAAGTAAATAAGAAACAAACCAAAACAAACCAAAAGGATAATTAACTAAATCAGTCCTTTTAGGAAACAATGGGAAGTCGTAAGTTATCTACTAGGCTATAATTACTAAGTGTGTGATTTTTACTCATACAACCATACTATGACCTTCCAAAAGGCATCATTTAAGTCGCCTCACTTAGAAAGTAGACAATAAACCTTTTTACTACAGAAATGCTTCATATTTTATTAAGCAGAAACAAAGAAAATGCAGCATTATACAAAACTATTAAAAAGTTTTGCTTTCTTTCTAATACACTGCATTAGACTCAAAGCCATATTTTTATGCTTCAAAAGATTACACACCCATGATAAAAAGTCACAGATTTCAAATTCTTAGATTTTATTGGTGCCATGAACTCTCAAAATAACTGCTGAAGTGTAAAAAACAAAGAGACGAGTCCCTTAAAGATCTGCCAGAAATTGGTACAATCCAAGTAGGGCAGGACATAGTAGTTGCATGTACTAACATTATCTTATTTCAATGTGATAGCCAAGTAGTTTGTGGTCTTTTTCATGATGTATTTTGACTGTTAGATATAAACTAAAACACATACAAATGCAGCCAACACACATTATTGGAAAAAAATACATTCCCATACTACAAGACTTATGACAATTCAGAAGTTTTCCTGTTGCACAGAGGAATAAAGCCAAAGATTTTGAAAATGGATTGTTTTGTTTTGTTTTTTAATTTTGATTTTGTAACAACAATAAATAGAAGAGAGAGAGCAGACATCACTTCACAACTGCTAGCTGGCAGATGACTCTCCTGAAATAAAATACAAGAGGGCAGCGTAACAGTAAATATTATTTATGTATTCGTGAAATCCTTGAATATCTACAAAATTGTGGGGAACAGACAAGGACACCAAAAAAGAAGTAAGTCTTTATTATTTTTATATTTTCTGGGGATAGAGTTACTTTGATATGGGATTTTCATTATATAACACTATCAAAATTTCAAGTGTTTGTGAAGCTATGAGAGGACTCACGTGTATCGTTTTATTACAGATAGACCTCATGAGAAAGAATCCAAATAAATATGCCTTCCAGAATTTCATGTCTGATGTGAGAGCTATTTCAAAAGCATTCATTCAACATAGTTTGATCAATGTTCATTTCATTTTTTCTTTTTGATTTCTTACAAAAATCCAGATCTAATCCAAACAGCACCCCCCCACTCCCGCCTGAATTTTTGACTAAGTAAAAGAGAGTGGCAAGCCCACAAACTTTGAGGATTTTCTTGCATACAAGTCATCCAAGCAAAAGGTGACAAGCCACTTCCTTATAAGGGACATTATTAACTGGATTAGGAACAGGATTGGAACAGATATGCCAAGTCTGTCACAGAAACAAGATGAACAGTTTCACAGACAAGAACTGAATCTTCTGTGGGGTTTTTAACATCCAGATATTGAGTGGGGTTTTTTGAGTGTTTTGGCTAAGAACTGTCTCATCAGAAATGTAAATCACATTTTGGAGATTATTTTTATGTATAACTTATATGTATATTTGAAGTTCTTACAACTTTTTTATTTTTTTTTCTTTTTAACTGTTTGCAATTTTGTAAGAGCCAATAATTTGTTTTGGCAGTATAATAAAAGATAAAAAAATTTCTGGATTTTCTACAACATTGAGGTACTTTGAGCTTTTAGAGACGCAGAACACTCAGATAAGCTGTTGGCTAAGAGAAAATAATTGGGTTTCTCAAAAAGATGTTTAGTGGAAGTTAGTGTGTAGATCCTGCTAAATTGCAAGGGTGAGTTTGGGAGCAGGTACCATCAAATGACAGGGGAAAATAGAGATGTCCCTGAGCTGGCAGAATTCATTACCTGAATAAAGTTCATCAGCAGAAACCCAGCTCTAAATGTTTGGAAAACCCCCTACTTAAAAAAATTTTCTTTCTGCCACTGCCTGTTGGCTCAGCCACGTATTTTCCTTCACCACTTGCTGGTGGAAACTATTATTATTTAGATTTGTTATTGTGGTTTGTCTATGGTGTTCTTTGTATGCTTGCATAGAACTGAAAATTTGTCATGAATCTCAGCAACCTGTAGGAAGCTTGGACAAGTAGGTTTGAAAGATCTCAATTTCAGTGTTTACAGAGGATAAGAGAAATTAGTTTCGCACCAAAGGGAAAAATAGCTCATTGAGAATCTTCACAGTATTGGTCTGCTGTAGGCAGTTGTCTTATTGCAAAACTCATTTCCATAGCTTTTGCAGAGAATAGAATGAGATAAAAAGAGATTTTTTGAAAAGATTGTGAAAGTCCATGAAACATAGCTGAAGAGATTCCTAAAAACTGGAAGGACACAGCAAGGAAGACATGCTCTTCTACTTTGTTTCTATTTCCTTAGGAATATGATTCAGAATGAAGGGCTTCTGTTTTCTTTACCTTGACTATTTTCATAATCTTAAAGAAAACAGAACTTTCTGCTATTGCAGTTGAGTTACAATGGCTCATTCCTCTTCTGTTTAGAATGCAGGCTCTGATACCAAATTGATCTTTATTGAAAACAATAACTTAGAAAAGAGAATAATTTAAAAAATACATCTTACTTCTGCAAGAAGTTAATATTAAAAAATTTCCATATGTCATCACAAAGAAGCAAGTTTATTTTCTCAGACACATATAGAAGTCAGTTTTAGCAATGGTTTTATAAGGATTTCATTACAGTAATGGTGTTAAAGTTCCCAGGACTTGAATCATACCACCAAGATAAGAATCACCATTATAAAGATTATATTATAATGGAATACAAATATTAAATGCTTTTTCTAATAAGGTTTCTTCATAGACTTTATAGATAGCTATTGTCTTAATTAAACAAGGAATTAATTGAAAATTAAGAACACAGAAAGGTGTCGCATGTATTTCTATACACAAAGGTATTTACAAACCTGCTAATATGCACACTTAAAATTGTTGAGGAAAAATTAAAAATCTTGTAGTTTAATATATTACCTACCATAACAAAACTATATACCCAAATGCCTTAAATGACAGACTGAATAACTAGGAATACATAATTCACATTGCATTGCTGCCTCAACTGGACTACTTTGACAATTGGCCTTAACATGTACTTTCCTTCACTCTGAAAGAAATATTTCTTGTTCCCTTACTATGAAAGACCATAGATGCAGGAGAAGACAATACTATACATTACGTTTCTCTCATTTGATGCAACTTTGAGATTTATGATCAAATTCAGCTAACTGAAATATTTGTTAGTATAACTTTTATGCTTTTTTATATTCCTTTTTTTAGGGAGGGGGAAGGGCCAAGAATAGCCATAAACACAGTTCAGCAGCTGGTACAGACAAGCTTATAGCAATATTGAGACAGCAGGTAGGTGGGTGTTAACCAATGGATCACTACTTAGTGATATTTTAAATAGATTCTGTTCCAAATACTGGAAACATACATAAAAGTATGAAAATATAGATTATATGGTCCTGAAATGTCTCTTGTTAGGTACTGGTATATAAAAATAGAAGATATTCCTCTCCCCTCCATGTGTTACATAGAGTAGCATTAAGGATAATATGGGTCTGTTTGTATAAATGAACATGATAAGTTTCAGTTATAAGCTAGTGAAACATCTAGTTTGCAGAAGGTGAAAAGCAGCGAAGCATCAGATTTCTTGTAATATTTCGATAAAATTATCATGATGGAGTGTTACGTCAGGACAAATAGTATTTAAGAGTTAGTTAGACAGAGTTAGCTGACTTGGAACACATCTCCAAGTCAGGCTGCTCATTACCAATAACCTTGGCACAGATTTAAAATAAATTTGTTGAAAAATAATTATTCTCAAACAGGATGTTGGGGCTTCCATTAAAGCACCACTTTAGGTCCATCTGTGTTTTCCTTTAGTAAGCTCCCTGAGATGAGAATGTTTTCTAACTAAAAACTCCCACAAGTTTTTATTAGAGAATAGTTTAGAATAATTAGCCTATTAAGAATAGAGACCAACTAAAAGAGAGCTAGTAAAAAGAGAAAAGGGCTTGTAAGCACAGTTTTATTTCCTTGTCCTTGATACCAAAATTAACTGTTGTCAGCTCATTTTCTCACAGAATTTGGCATGATTTCATCCACCACAAGAGAATGTCTCTAGTTACCTACCCTATGTTTTCTTCTCCTGCTCTGCTCAGGTAGTCCCCTGCAAATCTCCTTCCTGTATTCTGTCCTCAGCTTCACCCTCCTGTCACATCACCTGGAAATCCCCACCACACATGCAAGTTCAGCTACTGCCCTGGAATTTCTGCTCTCCCTAACAGGTCTCCAGCTCACTACCGTAACACTTGTAAGAGAACACACTATACAGGCTAAGCACAGATGAATTCAGGTAGGTAGGGATGACTAGGAAAACAAAGGCTCACCTAGTGATGACACTCACCAGCAATATCAAGAGCAAAAGGAAAAGCTTCTGTTGCTACTTTAGTAGTAAAAGGCTGAAAAAGAAAAACATGGACTTTTTGTGGAACAGGGTGGGGACTTTGTTACTGCAGATACTGCTGTGGTATTCATTACAATGTTTGCCTCAATCTTCTTCATCAACAATATCTCTCAGGCCTCTGTCTGATTAGAGAATAGATTAAGGACAAGAATTACTGTCAGTAAATGAGGGTTGAGTATGAGATTAATTAAATTAAGTCAACCCATATGTGTCCATGAGACCCAAAAGTCTGTCTCCAAGGGTGCCAAGAGAACTGGATTATGTCCTTGATAAAGAAGGAAGGTAAAGATAAATAAGCCTGTTAAAAGAAATCTTAATCTACAAAGCTTCAAAGATTGTCCTCTTTTCTTTCCACTAAGATTTTGGCCAGAAGCTTAGATTGAGGACAAAAGCTTCATACTGAAATTCAGAACTCCAGTAAAGATGAAACTGATGTCAAAATATTGGCAATTTTGAACAATCCTATTTCTTTCATGGAAGATCAAAATGAGCTAAGTTATTGTGTTTTGCTGTTGTCTTTCTATTTACCTTAGGTATATCTATTTGTAAAGGAAGTTACAAAAATAGACAAAGCCAGCACTGGTCTCAGAAGATGCAATGTGTGTGCCGTGTAATACTACATGAAGTGGCTAATCAGGCACTCGAAGAAGCCTGAGAAAATGAGAACCAAGAGAAAGAAAAATCCTAGCACAGTTCCTCTCCCTGTTGCTGAGGACAGCCACTCAGAACTAGCTCAGGTATCCCCTTGCAGAAAACACAAACACTATTCCTTCCTTACACATCATTAGCCCTTCATTCCTGATTCACCTAGATAACATACATGTAACCTGCCATGCAGTCACACAGTAAATATAAACATAAAATAATTTATATTTTAGTAGTATGTTGGCATTTACATGCCTGATTCTCACAAAAAAACACTGATTAGCAGTAACTAATGTTATTGATTCCATCAGTAGGGATTATGGGAAAATTATGATCTCTTACTGATCAATGCAATCATCTGAAAAATGTTAAATGTTTTATTCATTGCAGTAGGACAAACTTATTACTAATAGAGGTCCACAAGGGAACAGATATAGAGCAAAATGTTAAGTCTGTCAAAAGAATCTCAGTGTATATTTTGCAGCCTGAATGAAGATCATTTATTGTTTACAAAATCAAACATCTTTTTGAATAAATCAGAATTCCATAGGAGTCTAAGTACTTTTAGGGAGAAAAAAAGGATCTTTCATAAATTAAATCCAATTGAACCACAAAGCAATAATGTATATTCAGTAAGCATTCCAAAATTAAACTGATAAATGTAACTTTTTCTCAATCTTATATTCTCTAGATTTAATTAAAAGTTAAATGTGAACTTTAGAGAATGAGTGAGTGAAAGAACCATGAAAATCGACTTCAAGAATATGATAAATGTGTGCTATACAGCTACCTGTTAGTCCTGTAAATCTAATTACAGCAGAAGAGGAGATAGTCTGAATTCTTTAAAAATACATCTTCACTTGATAGAGTGGCACTCTGTCTCTCTTTCCTTCACTTGCTTTCTACTCTGTCACATAGCAGGGAAATAATTTCAAACTGAAAAATTTATAACAGCACAATATTCATAGGACACAATATTGCTGCATGAATGTGTGGTTAACCTTTGATATGTAGTCATAAAATAGAAATCTGATATTATAGGAGATTAAGTTTGGGGCTGTTTAAACTCAATGGCAAACATTCTAATGGTCTCAGACAATCAGGGCTTTGACTGTGCATTCTATTTGTTGTTTTAAGACCAAGATACAGCTTTATATCATCAGAAACCTTGGCTTTGTTCTAGGATAAATCCAAAATGTTGGGTGTGTAAGGTATAAATGAGTCAATTGCAAATCCTTTAATATAAAACTATTGCAGACTCAAAAGGTCGTTGCAGCTTCAAAATGACAACACTGAACCATATATATGGAATATCTTTTCCTCATTTAAGTAAAGTTAAGTAAAATTGCAATCCATTCTAAACTTGGTGTGGCATGTGCCAATGAGCCAAGGTGAACTATAAATTCTAGTGTCTGAAAAGCAATGGTAAGATATAATTTACTTCAGTAATCAGCCACTATTGTGGCAGAAAGACTGTTTAAACACATTTTATGACTTCTTGAAAAACTATTCCACAATTTCATTGCAACTAATGAAGCCACATATGTCCTCTTAGGTCCTCAGTCTTCCACTAGTAACACCAGCAGCATGTGCTAGCAGCAAATATGGTATCTATTTGACATCTACTTGGATTTGTGCAAGGCATTTGGCACTGTCCTGAATGACATTCTTGTCTCTAAAAATGGAAAGGCATGCATCTGAAAGATGGAGCACTTGATGGATAAGGAATTGACTGGATGGTTGCACTCAAAGAGTTCTGGTCAATGGCTCAATGTCCACATAGAAATCAGTGACGAGTGGCATTCCTCAGGGGTTAGTATTGGGAACAGCACTGTTCAACATCTTTGTTGACGACATGAACAATGGGATTGAGTTCACTTTCAGTAAGTTTGCCAACAATTCAAAGCTGTGTGATTCGATTGATACACTGGAGGGCAAGGGAAACCATTCAGAGGGATCTTGGCATGCTTGAGAGGTGAGCCTGTGCAAAACTCATGAAGTTCAAGAAATCCAAGTGCAAGGTCCTACACCTATGTCTGAGCAACCAGAAGCATAAATACAGGCCGGGGGTTGAATGGGTTGAGACCAAATCCAAGGAGAAAGATCTGTGAGTATGGAGTCACTAGAAGCTCCATATGACCTGGCAACATGCACTTGAAATGTAGAAAGCCAACTGTACCTTGGACTGCATCAGAAGGAGAGTGGCCAGAAGGTTGAGGGAGGTGAATGTCTCCCATTACTCTGCTCTTGTGAGACCTCATCTGGAGTACTGCATTCAGCTCTGGGGTCCCCAAATATCAGAGGGAACTGCAGGAGTGAGTCCAAAGGAGGGCCACAGATATGGTCAGAGAGCTGGAGGGCTGGGTTGGACCCTGTGAAGACAGTCTGAGAGAGCTGGGCTTGTTCAGCCTGGAGAAGGTTCAGGTGAGGCTTCAGAGCAGCCTTCCAGTACTTAAAGGAGCAAACAAGAAAGCTGGAGAGGGACTTATTGCAAGAGCATATAGTGATAGGAAAAGGGGTTTCTTTACTGAAAGATGATAGATTTAGATTTGATATTAGGAAGAAGTTCTTCCCTGTGAGAGTGATGAGGCACTGGCACAGGTTACCCAGAGAAGTTATGGCTGCCCCATCCCTGGAAGTGTTCAAGGCCAGGTTGGATGGGGCTTTGAGGAGCCTTATCCATTGAAAAATGTCCCTGCCTGTGTCAGGGGGGTTGGAACTAGATGACCTGTAAGGTGCCTTCCAACCCAAACCATTCTATGGTTCCATGTTTTCAGAAAGTGAAGATGTAGAAGTTTGCTAATGACTGACTTCGCTCCCCTCTTCCAACTGCAATGCTGGTTTTGGAAGGGATGTAGAGGAACAGCAACTTGCCTGCTTTGACTTCAGTCCAACAGCTGATGATCCTTTTGATTTCAGACCTCATCTTTTCATTTGTTTGTCACTCACTGCAAAAGCTGTAAAATGACGCATTTTTTGGAAGAGATTAGGCGCTACAGTACATTTATAAGGAGGAGATTGGGGATCAGTGATTTCAACCCTGTTGTCATCCAAAAATGATTGACTGAGACCTGTCATGACTGCAGTTGAGATCACTTACTCTGCTTATGATTAACATGTTTTAACGCTGGTGGCATGTGTGGTTTCAATGCTTGGGCAGACAGAGAAAGAAAGACACAATGAAAGATGACTTCCATCAGTCAGGAATGCCAAGCAGCCACTAAAGAAAGAGAAAAGCTTAAAATCTCACTGAAATAACTATCTATTCTTTAGCAACTTCAGTGCAGATGTTGACTCCTGGTAGAACAAATTAATCTATGGAAAGGAAAAGCCTCAGCCTCATAGAAAAGAAAATCTCCTTTTGTCCAAAAAGTAAGACTTGGGTTTTATTGTTTCTGTTAGGGGAAAACCAGATCAGATTTGAATGTCTGAGAGAGGGAAGGAAGCTCCATGACCCTAGGTCCAACCAGTAGTGAGGCTGAGCACACGTTCTAAGTACACACATGCAGAGAAATACGGAGTACAAGTATACACTATGTGTATATATAGGTCTGGCCACAACAAACTCACACAAGCACACACAGCATGAACGGCCTCATCCTGCTGTCCTTTCTGACTGAGCAAGATGGAGGTCTGCTAGTACACAATCTGTATGCCCCAATAGCTGGGCTCAGACACCCAGTCTGACCAGCTGCTGGCACCTGCACACAGGAGCCTCTGAGGCCACAGCCCTGCTCTAGTTGCTGGCACAAATATCTTCACACACACACAGACCCAGCTTAAACTCCCCTACTCCCCAGCAACCACCCACCACCCCACCCCATGGTGTCACCCCTGAGACCCACTCACCCTCTGGTTCCCAGACCACCTCATCTACTACTGCTTGATCTTTGCTGGTGCTCACACACTCATTTACATACCCACACTTGCTCCAGTGGCTGACACCATGGACACACGGCTCCTTGTGACCCAGGGTACCACTGCAGCTGCTGGCATCAACATCCACTCACTGGGGTCTCTGCAGCTGATGGAACCAGACACACCAACCTCCAATCCATGGTTTTGCTGCAGTCACACCCCCAGACACAAACCTCTATTTTACCAACCACTATCTGACAGTTCTCACGTTTCAAAATGAACACTTATACACTGAAAAATACCAGAACATACTGGGCAGAACCATAACAAGTCTCAGTTTAGGTGGAATATCACTTAGAATGTAGAAAATGTCAGCATTCAGAATCCAGTATTTTTCCCATATGTTCAGAATTCAGAAAAATAAAAATCCAAGGAAGTTAATTGCCATTTACAAAAAAATTAAGTTTTGAACTAAATATAGCCCCCAGAAGCCTCTACTTGCTTTTATTGCTATCTGTACTCTGTAGAAGAAATGCGTGGTATTTGCCCACTTTTAACTGGACCCTGTTTGTGATTTTGACGGCAAAGACTGACAACACAAATTCTGTACTTGGTAAATAAGAAAAAAAATTTAGAAATTATTTTTAAAAGCTATTTTAGAAAGTATCACACGACACAGGACTTCCAAAATGTCCATTTTCTTCTAGAAAAACAATTGGAATCTCAGTAAGATACCCCAAAGCATCTCCATTTAGGATAATGAATTGAGACTTTAACATACCTGTGGAAGCCTCATTATAGGTAATCTTAAACTTCTTCTACACAAATACTTTTAAAATAACTGGAGTATTAGTGTATTCAGTATTTATCCAACTTCTCAGTGCTGTTTTGCCCCACAGCTCTGTGACTGGTACTTCAGTACCAGTTTTGAAACTGGGTTATGTATCTACAGAGACTTCTGTCAGGGAAGGACTATAGTACTGCCACACCCAAAACCAAGTGCAAACAAATATGACAAATACGGAAATTCTGAAACAGCGAATTTGTAAATAGGAAAGTAACTGCTTCTTCCATTATGCTTTACAAAATGTGAAACAGAAGGCAGGATAAAAGGGAGAAGAAACTGAGTAGACTGGGGCCTTGTTTCAAACTCTTACTCATCCACAAGTCCCCTTGCCAGTTCTCTTCATTCACTCCGTGGTGGTTCAGCTCCTCTCTCCAACGTGAAGACAGTATTTCCCATCTTCATCGTTTTGCTGTAAGCTTAAAACCCATTAATGTTAAAGTGACAAAGGTGGTAGCATTTACAAAGGTGACGAAGTAACAAAAATGAAAAGTTGAAAAGTACAGTTAAAGTGTGACGTGTTTACGCCATTAAAATGAGGGTGATTATTAATGTTGGCCATGACTAAAGCAAAATCTTTTAAAATAATATATATGGAAACATTTCTATTTTTTATGATAAGTTCTAATATTGAGAACTTCATTAAGACAAAGATTTAAATTTGAAGCAAAATGCCAGACTGATTGGATAAAATCTACTTTTGGTAAATTACTACTCCTTTTAATAGCTATAGTCAAATGAGTGTCTTCCTTCATGCTTCCTTCTACATTCCTGCATTTTATCAAACCTAATGTGTTTATAGTTGCTTTGCTAATTGCAACTACTAATTTTATATCTCTTCAGTCATGGAATATGAAAACTGTTGATAGGTTTAATAAGAAATCCATGATAATTAACTGTTTTCATCTGCTGATTATTCAGTATGTCTGATAAAGATTACCCAATCTTCTGGACTCTAACATAGCCATCTGAGTTTTATTTCACCTTAGCTATTGTAATTTGCATTTCTATATAGTAATTCACATTAGCCATCCTGCCTTTGTCCCTCTGTTATAGACTCCTCTTTATTGAAAACTCAGATGAAGTATTCATTTAATTTTTCAGCCAGACCCACATTATCTTTTAGACAATATCCACTTTTAGCGCATTGCAACTCCACTTTCTTTCCTATTTTCTAGAGAAGCTTTTTCACTTGTAATTTCCTTTGCAAGGTCTATCTCTGCTTGACTTTCAGCAATTCTGAATTTATGAATAAGAATTAAGTGAGGTCTACCCTGTGAATAGTCCTATCCACCCACTGAGATATAGGCCTGCCATTTATTTATTAACAGTACATTTTCTGTTACAAATCTAGTTGACAATGACTCGGTAACCCTGATCTTCCATTGCCTCTTGTTTATTATCTTCTCAATGCCACATATTCTTCATTTCATCTCAAGCAGCAGAAATTTACCAACCACATTTAGCAGAGGCCAAATGAAAACAACATGGAAGTCATGTTGTGAATTGTACCATCTTTGGTGGATCAGCACGGTTTTCCACGTAGACATGTTCTCCTGAAACCTTTCTCCACTAGCTGATTTTGACTACAGCTTATATGCACCCTTTTACTACTTATTTTTCTTTAGCAGAATAAAGTTTCTTTAAAAAAAATAGCAATAGACAGCACTGTCCTTGAAACAATCTAAGCATGGTTTCTAAAATGGTGTCAAAGAAGAAACTGACAGATGTACTGCTTGCTGATGGATACCAGTGGCTACAGAAAACAGTGCTCACTGGAGTTATACCTAGTAAGATTTAAAAAAAGAAGGTAGTCAAGCCAAGATTGTCCTGATTCTGTGCCTTAACTGGGGCCAGTAAGGGACAGGGACAGTTTATGATCTAAGTGCTTTCACTCCCTGGTTGTGTAAGATCAGAACAAGAGCAGCGCACAGTGACTGAGGTCTAAAAGGATCTCTTGTGCTGCTGTACAACAGGAATAATTTCAATGCAGTCCTATCAGACAGAGAAGCACAGAGCTTTTGCAGTGAACAGCTCCTAGCCAGCTAAAAACGAGAATACAGTAGTGAGTGGCAGAAACATGGTGAGGCCTCCTTGGTGGGAAGCTCTAAGCTGATGTCCTGGGTTCAGCAGTAGCAGTCATTTTTCTCCTTCTTAGTAACTGGTGCAGTGCTGATGGCACTGATGTTTTTGCTTAATGCTCAGTAATGTTTACTCTGACCAAGGACTTTCTGAGTCTCATGCTCTGCCAGGGAGGAGGGGAAGCCGGAAGGAATTAGAGACAGGACACCCGACCCAAACTAACCAAAGAGGTATTCCATACAACAGCATGCCATGCCCAGTGTATAAACTGGGGGTAGTTACCTGGAAGGGCCAGTTCACTGCTTGGGTCAGGCTGGGTACAGGTCGGTGGGTGGCAAGTGATTGTATTCTATTCCCTTGTTATTTCCCTAATCATTATTATTATTGGTGGTAGCAGCAGTGATTTGTGTTCTACCTTAGTTACTGTACTGTTCTTATCTCAACACGTGGGAGTTACATTCTTTCAATTCTCCTCCACATCCCTCCAGGAGCGGGAAGGGAAGGGGAGGAAGTGAGTGAGCGTCTCTGTGGTTCTGGGTTGCCAGCTGGGCTTAAACCATGACAGTTCTTTTTGGTGCCCAACATGGGGCACAAAGGGTCGAGATAAAAACAGATCTGACTCGAGTGTGTCTAATCGTACTTGTGATAAGCATTCATTGTTTTGAATTAATAGCCATTCATCACAATGCTGATTTATTGACTCTCAAAGTTGTTGCTCTTGATCTCACAGTTTCATCATGTCGTACCTTACTTACAGCCGGTATTTGGTGTTTTAGTGTTTATCAGCTAGGGGTCTTGGGCTAACGTTCTTGTTTCACTATACCTTACGGTTATGACTTGTAATACAATAGAATCACTGATCATGAAACTGATTTGGCTTGTGTTCCCAGTGTAGTCACTACCTCTACACTTTGTGTTCAGCAATTATACGTTGTTTTTCCCCTCCTTGGGTGGTCAACCTGTGAAGGAGACATTCCCTTACCTTCCCAGCCCCCCTACCAGGCCATTTACAGCATCATTTGAGAGTTCTGAAGGTTTTGAATGCCCTTTGGGTACCCTTGAGTCCTGCCTGCTGATTGTGATGGGGATCACCATGTTGGCACACATACAGAGTGTGTTTTACCCACAACAATTTAATCTGATTTTGAAAGTTAAGCAGAGTGGGGTTTGGGTCTTGTCTAGGGTTAGACGATATAGGAGGACTAAGAGATTTTCCCTGAGGCTGGACAGTTGTGAGTGGCAGGGTGTGGGATAGTATGGGCAAGTATCTAGGTCAGTGGGCCCCTCCAGTGCTTTGGAACTTCACCACTGAACAAGTGCAAAATTCAGAAAAATTAGTAAAACACTTAAATGAGGTGTGTTGTCATCCTGGTCATACCAGAGAGGGACAAATCATGGCAACGTGCTGGGGTTTGGCCTATGCTTACAGAGCCCTGTTCAATACTATCCAGTGCCTTCAAAGGGAAATAAATATCTCTGGATCTGGTGGCAAAGCAACAGACAACGCAGCTACTCCAACTCCAAATGCAGTAGCTACACCAACCCTAGCGACAAGTACAGCAGCTACTCAAACTCCGACTGCAACAGGTAATGCAGCTACTCCAACTCCAAGTACAACAGCTACACCAACCTCAGCAACAAATACAGTAGCTACCCAACTCCAAGGAGTCTGAGCTTAAACCAGGACAGCTGAACGTGGGAGCAGAGGAGTGGAGCTCTTTGAAGTACGGTTCTTCCCTTAGACCACTAGCTTGAGCATTATAAAACTCTAAAGTGTACCCCAAGACTGGGCATACTCAATGCATAAAAACTCCTTCCTAATCCTATCCAGTGTCTAGTAGGTGCTCTTGCAGAGAAGGATGATTTATTTTCTTTATGAAAGCATACAAATGCACATCTCAATGCTGTTGATGTTCTTTTCATTTATATAAATGGTACATGCTTTAAACTCAAGTTGTTTTAAGTAGATTATATGTAATACATTGAAAAAAAATGCATAAAGTCTTTGGTGTTTTGCTGCTAAAAGGACAAAAGTGTATCAATATAACTGCCATTTCCCCAGTGGAAATATCAGACAAACTCTACTCTGTTTCTTTTTCTCCTTCACTTTCTAATAATACACTGAGAAACTTTTAAAAAGAGCTACATATTCATAATCACAAATGAAACTTCACATTTTTCTGGCTGTGGAGACGGTAATTATAGGTTTGCACTTCTAACTGAACCACTGATGAACATGCCCCACACTGCAGCAAATATAAAATAATTGTTAGGCAGACTATGTGGTGTTCTGGGGAAAAAAAACCCAAACCCTAAGAGAAATTGAAAGCAGCAGCATGAATCCTGATAATGACTACCTCAATGGCTTATTTCCTAGTATCAATTTACTGCCAGGAGAAATTAAACCAAAGGGGGTAGGATATTTCTGCAGAAAATGACAAGTTTCTGGTTCTTCCTTAAATAACAATGCATCTGGTGTCCAAAGGCCAGTTTCAAACATCCTCTCTGTAGGGCAGTATGACCAATCCTGATGGTAAATTGAAGGGGGCAGAAGCAAATTTTGTCCTTTCTGGACAAAGTGCACCCAAAGAATCAACAAAAAAACCCAAAGGGAAGCACAAACATCACAGGTTAATAACTTCCTACATCTCTTGGAAGGACAAATCCAAGTTTGCCACTTAAGGCACAGAATGCCACTAGTATCTAGCTACTTTGCATTTGTGCCTCAGTCCAAGTCATCTGTTAGCAGCACACTTGAATAGGACAACAATAAGGAGATGTGAAAACAAAATAATTCCCCCGTGGTTCTCCCAGGAGCAGTACTAGACCCACAAGTCATCACAACCAAACTGCTTTGCACAACTTGAATAAGGGCAATAGGGACCATCAGTCTCTGAAGTTATTAATACTGAGGGTTTATGCACCTGCATAACTTGATGAGATCATTTATAGCTGAACACTAGAATCATAGAATAGTTAGGGTTGGAAAGGACCTTAAGATCATCAACTCACCTGCCATGGGCAGGAACACCTCGCTCTAAACCATATCACCCAACACCTTGTCCAACCTGGCCTTGAACACTGCCAGGGAGGGAGCATTCACAACCTCCCTGGGCAACCTACTCCAGTGCCTCACCACCTTAACAGGAAATAATTTCCTCCCTATATCCAATCTAAACTTCCCCTGTTTAAGTTTTAACCCATTACCCCTTGTCCTATCACTCCAGTCCCTAATGAAGAGTCCATCCCCAACATCCCTATAGGCCCTCTTCAGATACTGGAAGGCTGCTAGGAGGTCTCCATGCAGCCTTCTCTTCTCCAGGCTGAACAGCCCCAACTTTCTCAGCCTATAACTTGCTAAACTTTTATTTGCACGTCATCTAAGTAGCTTGGGTTGTATATTGCCATCTGTGTTGCCACAATGACATTTCAACCAGTTAAAAATTTATTTAATTCAGGACAAGTATATGAAAAGAAATTATCTTGACAGTTCTGACTTTTGCTCAGTTTAATTCTGTTGAAAAGAAATGCAAAACTCTAAGAGTAACAGCCAGAGGGAGTTCTGCTGTAAGATAGTAAGAGTCAGATCAGCGACAGTTATTGTTTTGGTTATTCAGCTCATGATTATTGTTAGGGAACAAAAAAAAAAAAACCTCTTAAAACTAATTACAGAGGAAAAAAAGCCAAGCAATTTTGATGTTAAGAGTAACTAAATTATTTGGAATTGCAGAGGGAAAAGGTAGGTACTATTTTCTTAATGTCTCCAGTGTTCAAAACCAGAAATTTTTATTTTTTTTAATATTCTTCATATAAAATTTCATAAAAAAGGAAGCCTTGTTCTTAAGTATCATGAATCTGGCAATCAGTTACATGATAAACAAACCAACCCAAAAGATCATGCAGCAAGAAAGTCCTTTCTTAAGAGACTGAGAGACATACATAACATTAAGCATGCTTTAGAGTTCCCATTAAAGGCTCCTGTCTGACTGAAGGAACGAGATCATAAACCTCCAGGTAGCACTTTAAACCACTTAGACTGAACCTTCTGTGCTCAGTTGCCTGGCATTTCTGAACTACCTAATTAATGCCAATATTTAGCACAGGAACAGGTGGGAAAACTAATGACTAATTTCTTCTCTCTTCCAACTCAACAACCACCACCGTCTTTTAAAAATACAATTCTTATCTCTGCCTGCTGATTCCATCTCTTGTCAGCCTCATTGCTCCAGCATGAGGCTGCAATAAATGAACAGCTGGATGCAGCATTCTATTGCAAGTGGAACAGCTTCATTTCTGCAACAAGTGCCTTGTTTTAATGTGCTCACATTGACTCCCCTGGATGGGTCAAAAAATGTGAGTTCTTCTAAAAACACCAATAGCATGTGAGCTGCAAGTGACACTAGTTCAGTTTGACTACTAAACTCAGTAAGCTCTGTTAGAAGATGAAGGCAAAAGGAAAATACATGTTTTTTAAATTTTTTCAGACATATGTGATAAAAGTGAAGGAAGACAGGACAGACCATAAAATTTAGGCTTTTATTTAACAACTCAGTAATAAGGGTATTCATCCAAGTCATTAGTAAGTGCATACAAATGTCTACTCTGAATCAGCTGAAAGAAGAGTTGGTTTAATTGTGCATGAGCTAAAGCACAACCTTTTTAACTTTTCTCACTCCAGCTTCAGTCTGTCCATACTAAGTATATTGGTAGTATTTAGCAGTAGCATATTTTCCTATTTCCGTTTGAATGATTTTGTTTGTGATCGTGGAAGTTTTGATCAGGTAGATCTAGGCCCACAGCAGCTTCTTTATCTTTAGTTCTGACATGCTCCAAGGTTATATAAACATTATCTGAGTGAAAGAAAAGTATTAGCACTCTGAGAAGAAACATAAGATAGGAAACATAAGATCCTAAACCTTTCTTCAGTGACACATATAAGAAATGTTGATAGGGTACTGCCAATCCCTACTAATAGAAGAGGTAAGTGAACTTGCTTTTATCATAGCTTAAGGGAGTGCAATTTATGCTCAGTAAGTGTGTAGGAGCATTAGCTCTGCTTTGGCCCTGGGCTGATCAAGGACCGGGAATTTTTGCTGGTACTACTTTGTTCTTAACAGAAAAATGTCAAGGTATTTTTGAATTCTTTTTTGTTAAACCTAAAAATAGCCACTGAAAAGTTTTAGAAATCTTTTAATTACATCAGAAACCGTTCAGCAAAATTCCCATACATCTGCAGTTATAACTGCTACAAAACTGTATTTGTGTAAACCTGGGTATGTCCAGCTTGTGAACTGCATATGTGACAAAGTTTGGTAGAATATAAATGGGAATTTTAGCACTAGCTAAAGCTGTAATGATAAGCGAAGTCTAACGAAAAGAAAAGGTTGATTGATAAACAGTAAGTTTACTGCTTTCATGTATGAGATCAGCTCTGTGCTCATTTCACACTATCTTTGAAAGGAGTTAGGTCTGGTTTTTTTTTCACTTAGGTCCTCTCAGAATGCTGAGCTTAATAGATTTAGAACAAAAAATATGAAAATCTAGAGGGAATGAATAAGTAATAATTCAGACTTCACTTCTTCAGATGTCAGTAACTTGTGTATATTCAGTTACTCTTGCTTTTAAACACCATGTAAACCAGATCTTTTTAAAGTGCACCATATGTTGGCTTTAAATAAATACAATTGGGTGGCTGGTATAGATTGAAGAGGTGGGTCTCAAATAAGTATTTGTTTAAAAGTATCAGTTTACTAAAAGAAGGCTGTTTAACAGAAAAAAGCACATCAATTTTCAGGAGTGCGAATTTGTGCAAAACAGGTTATTTAGGAAGGAAACAAAAGGGCAAAATAGTGAACTTAATTCTTCAGAAGATGATTCCAAATTCATCCTCTTCCTTCAGTGACCATTATGTCCACATGCACAGATCTTTTCCAGGGGTACATTTTAGTAAGTGCTGTGTGTACGAATTGGTCAATTGTTCTAATGTCCACTGGTGAAGCACAGAATTCCTTGCTAAAATCTGACATAGTTTTCCTCTTTCAACGTTTAACACAAAGCACCATATTGCTACTGAGTAAGGTTCTAGTTCTGAAAGCATGTTATTTGTTGCCACTATATTTTGTCAACCTCAAATAAAAAATGTCAAGGCCCAGCTGATTCCTCAGCTGACATTAAGCAATGGAAATGAGATGACTCACACAGCAGAAAGTGTTGCCTACATAGTTAGGACTGTAAAGATATATATATATATTTTAACTAATCATTTAAAAACAAGAAGGTTTGAGGAAAGAAAACCCTTACAGGAATCTATGAATATGATATCTATCCATACTATGGTATATACCCATAATATGGAATCAGAACGAAAAATTTAAGCCCATTAAGGACAACTATGCTGGACTTCTCAATCGTCTGCCAAAATAGTATCAGTTTTTCTCTGACTATGAAGCTGTCTCTTTAGAGATAGATAAATCAGTCCACCGCATTATAACTTACTGTCTAGTCATAATAATTCACTATTAAAATCTGAAATGTGGCACTGAAAGTGGATTATTAATGACAATTTTTCAGGGAAGTTTTATAGTCCAATCCTACAGTCAATATTCAGCCCCACATCAAGTCCATAAACTGTTTTTTTCTGATTGGCTTTACCCCTTGTCATGGTTTAAACCCAGCCAGACAGCTCGTTCACTCACTGCACCCTTTTCCTTCTTCTTTCCTTCCCCCTCCCCCCCACTCCCCGCTCCCGGAGGAATGGGGAGGAGAATTGAAAGAATGCAACTCCCAGGGGTTGAGATCAGTCCAGTAACTAAGGTATAACACAAATCACTACTGCTACCACCAATAATAATAATGATAAGAGAAAATAACAAGGGAAGAGAATCCGATACCCCCTGCCGAAAATGAGTCCAACCCAGAAGACCCTTTGTCCATCTGGGTAACTACCAGTTACCCCCCCTGGCCATGACGTGCTGTGGTATGGAATACCTCTTTGGTTAGCTTGGGTCAGGTGTCCTGTTTCTGCTTTCTCCCAGCTTCCCCTCCTCCCTGGCAGAGCATGAGACTCACAAAGTCCTTGGTCAGGGTAAACATTACTTAACAACAACTAAAAACATTGGTGTTATCAGCACTGTTCCCAGGTTGAAAGTCAAAACACAGTGCTGTACCAGCTACCAAGAAGGAGAATTGACTGCTACTGCTAAACCCAGGACACCCCTGAATAATTTTTTTCATCTTTAATTCCCAAATCCTGGCTTGCTGAACCTTGTTAATTATCTCCTTTTATACAATGTGCAAATTACAGTGCTATACTTCTCTCATTTGTTGTTATTAGAATCATAGAATAGTTAGGGTTGGAAAGGACCTTAAGATCATCAAGTTCCAACCCCCCTGCCATGGGCAGGGACACCTCACACTAAACCATAGCACCCAAGGCCTCGTCCAACCTGGCCTTGAGCACTGCCAGGGATGGAGCATTCACAATCTCCTTGGGCAACCTATTCCAGTGCCTCACCACCCTAACAGGAAAGAATTTCCTCCTTATTGATATTAATATTGATATTTATATTAATTCTTATTTGTTGATATTAATTCTTTAGCTACTGGACTTTGGAACTGCAAGTCACCTAAAAGCTCTGTAATTCATCTGGACTTGTAGGCAATTACTAAGATACTGTGATAAGAGGTCCTTTCCAGAATTTCTATGGAATTATTTTTCAATAGTATCACTTCTCTTTGTTACTTTGTTCTGCTTCACTGATATAACTAAAACATTGAAAAATGACACCTTTTTAGTAGAAAAGCTGATGAATCTTACAAAAAGAAACCCCAAACAAACAACCAAAGGATACAAAATTAAAAGTTTATGATGATATCTGATGCTTAGATTTGGGTGGGATTTTTTAAGCATGTGGCCATAGATAACTGTATTTTAGAACAAGATTTTATTCATTTGCAGTTAACACAAGTTGGTTACCCAAGAGCTATTGAAGTAGTTTAATAGAAACGACTAATGACTTCAGAAATACAACATTGGTATAAATTATTACACTTATTATATAGTGGCTTTGTAACTATCCAGTGAATGGTCTTAATAACTAATCAGAAGAAAAGATAGATAACTATGTTTTCTTCCTTCGCATTTCTTACCTACCTAGTAGTAACCCACAATGAAGGACACTCTCATCTGTAAAATGGGAAAGCTATTTTGAAGCTGGGTACCAGCATATTTTGTATCTGTCTGACATATACAAGCGAAAGACAGAAGTACTTAAGATGGAACAGAACTTCAAGTAGTCTTTAAATTAGATTTCTTCAGAACACAAGCTAATAGTTTTAACTTTGTAAAATAATAGGATATCCAGAGACATAAAATAAAATAAAGCAGGTTTATAAATCAGCACATCTCTGTCTCATGTATACTTACAGAACAGCTCTCTCTAGGGTTGCACTCAGGTGACAAAATGATCCATAGTCATCTCTAAGACTTTGAGAAATGTGTTTATTTTCAGCACTTTGGAAGTGTGACTACTTGTTCCTTGAAGGGTTCCTCTCCATCCAGGGGGTTTCCTCTCCTACCTTGCCAAAAGGTGCACCCTCCATGCAGAGATCTAGTTACAAAGAAAATATTCAGGGTGCATTTACCCTGAGAATTAATTCCATTTGTATTATTTATCTATTTATTTAATATTTTATTGTAAAATTCTTTTAAAAATAAAATTAAATAAAAATATGTATTTATCCTATTTGTATATCCCATTTACTTTATTTTTAAGATCCAATTATAAGATTAAACCCAACAACTTAAATACTACAGTTGAATGGATTGTAACTCTAATGCCTTTTCAACCTAAACCTCCTCACATTCAATTGAATCAAGTTAGAAGCTGTAGCATGTTCCAACGTATTGTGTATCTATCAGTCAACAGAGCAATAAAGGATGCTGCCAAATACAAAATTAAACTGTGTTTTTTTTTTATCAATATGCTTAGTTGGAAAGGATAACATTTATTTTGTTGTTAAACAACATTTTCTGTAATAAGCATACTTATAGTTTTATATTATGAGTATAACCTGGTTTATAAATTCTGAACTGTCACTTCTTAGGTGACTGGTATACGATTAAGGGTCTAAATGTATGTGGTTTATTATTGAGACAACCCAGCTTGGAAAAGCCTACAGATGAGGATGGTGGTTCCATAGCAATTCTGTGAACATTATCTGCCAAACCACCCATCCTCTGCAAATAGTGTTGACAGAGCATGCCAGACCAGAGCTTTGCTAAAGCTGCCAGTTTTATTTTGTATTAATATTTGAGACTTTGACATTTTTTAATTATAGATTATAATTAAACAAGATTTTAAAGTATTAAGTGAAAATTAAATCTCAATTTATAGATTTCAGTATGAAATTTTCCACTTGGTAAGAGCATATATGTATATATATCCTTATGGTTAGAGAAGCTTCAGACAGACTAGTAGTCATGGCATTAAGTTGCTGATTCAGAGGCAGTTTTCCAAATGTCAATTTATGCTGACAAGAGCAGTAACATAAGTCAAGATTTCCCATGTTGTATAACACCTTTCCCATGAACTTGCAGAGAACATTATCTTGTGTTGTTTCAGCGAAGTAAGGCTTCCCAGCAAAAGTGAAAATTCACTGAACCTAGAACCCCTGATTTCACTGCATATTTAGATGACATCTTAATGAGAAGTGCCTATCAGTTCTGTTATACTATTTCATCTGGATGGAGATATACTTCTTGTTCACCTGAAAATAAGCTCAAACCCATGTAATTTCATTAAGATTTTATAAATACTCTTGAAATTTTCTGTTCTTCCTGTACAATCATTTTGATTGCCTCTAGCACATGAACGACAGCACAGTCCTTCAACTGATGATTCCTGATATGTAGACGATTTCTTCAAAGTAACAGGCATTGAATAGAACACCATTCTGATTGATCCAACTTGCAGTAGAAATTTCTGCAGGCAAAGATAACCCCGACACTTCATGGAGTAACACTACTGTCAATTTCTTGCAGAGTAGGAGTCAAAAGCATTCTGAGTGCAGATGACTGAATATTGAGCTGTAAACATAGCTTAAATTTTCCTTCATCACTCATTTTTTCCCATTTTCTTTTATTATGCTTAAAATAGCAAAAGATCAGGGATTAAGGAACAATAACGCACGCTTTCCTAAACATTTTCTTCAAGGGATACCTTCTTTTATATTAGGCAGATGCCATTAGACAACCCCTAGATGAAGCAGAAAGAACTGATGGTAAGATCACAAAAGAGTTTGGTTTATGTAGAAGTTTGCTGTCAGTGGGGAAATACAGTGATCTAAAGGAAAGAAATATGCTAAACGAATTATATAAATAAACAAAACAAAAGGAAAAGCCTTCAATAACTATTAAGGAAAGATAAAACATGTTTTAACTGGGCATTCAACTGCAGATTAGAAAGAACAGCTTTAATTATGATAATACTAGAAACTAATTCATGAGCAAGACCTACCAACGTAGCTGTTAAAAGCTACTGAACAGTTCACTAAATTAAAAGAAAGCACAAATTTTTTTTGGTGAATGTCCAATCGCAACTAATTATTTAAATTCCTGAATATATTGTCTTTCATTTTGCAAGCCATAAATGAATTGTAGATTTATGAAGTTAGCAGGAAGGTTTTCTTTTTTTTCCAGTTATTTCTAAACTGAATACTACGGTGTTCCTTGGAATTTCTTCTACTGTATTTAAAACAGCCACTGACAGAAACAATTGACCATACAATTATATTTCATATAACAGTTACCATATTATTAACTATTAATTTTTTTTCTTGGAAGCTGAAGAATGTGAAAGGTAGGATTTGCTATCTGATAGAGAGCCAAATTGTCAGAGTGATCATTGTGCTTCTCAAGTTATATGTTTAATAAGCTTTACAGGAAAACCCGTTAACATGCACAGGATGAGGCTGGTGTTAAGTATTTATGTTGATAGGTGAAGAAGTTCCAACCCGTGCAATATCAGATGACAATTTAGAGTGGAAAGGATTCTGTCACTGGAAAAGTATTGCTATTGATCAAAAGATCATCTTCTAAAAAGCACAATAAGGAGACGAAACCACTGTAAATATACATCAGTGTGAATCTTGTTTTAAGAACAAACTAGAGTCAGAGAAAAGGGAGTGCAAATGGAATACAGGAAGGTGAAGACTAATAAAAATGCAGGCTTCCACCCTGTGTACTGTAATCAAATATTGTAAAGTAAGTGTGCTGAACTTTTGCATCATGTACTGTTCTCAAAAGTGTAGGACAGACTCATTTTACATCTCAATGGCCTAGTTTTCCAGGAGGAAGGACTTCATATCATTATGCATAATCCATCAGTTTTGAAACCAGCTGTAGAAGAGAAAACTGAAGTAATGAGGGAAGGAAGGACTACAGGGATTCAAGAGTTAGCGCATTGGTGAAAATGCAGCCAAATATGCCTGCAGGCATAGGCAGTTCTATTGCTTTTGTGGGAGTGAATTAAAACTCAGAGGCAAAAGATATAAAGTTCTAGTGGGATCTAACTCCACTGTTCCCAAGTAAGATCTCCCCTGCATGCACTGCATGAAGACACAGAAAGAGGTGGTCAAATCATTGTGAAAAGCAGTTTTTTTGATCCTCACATACTGCTCTTGAGTGAGGATTATGCACACAACTAGATAATACACAGCAGTTTTCCTTGATACATATTTTGTTTGTTTATATTTCCCCAACAGAAATGACCTACTGTCCTGGGTTCAACAGTAGCAGTCATTTTTTCTCCTTCTTAGTAACTGGAGTAGTGCTGTGCTTTTGACTTTCAGCCTGGGAATGGTGTGGATAACACCAATGTTTTTACCACTCAAATGTTTTAGTCTGACCAAGGACTTTCTAAGCCTCATGCTCTGCCAGGGAGGAGGGGGAGCCGGGAGGAAGTAGAGACAGGACACCTGACCCAAACTGACCAAAGAAGTATTCCATACCACAGCACGTCATGCCCAGGATGTAACTGGGAGTTACCCGAAAGGGCTAGGACAGTGGGGTTGGACGAGGTATAGGTCGGTACTTGGTCAGGCTGGGGGTTGAGTTATCAGTGGGTGGTAAGGTCTTGTATTCTCTTCCCTTGTTATTTCCTTTATCATTATTATCATTGGTGGCAGCAGTAGTGATTTGTGTTATACCTTAGTTACTGAACTGTTCTTATCTCAACCCGTGGGAGTTGCATTATTTTCAATTCTCTCCATCCCTCTGGGAGTAGCGGGAGAGCAAGAAGGGGGAGAGTGAGTGAGTGAACGAGCTGCCTGACTGGTTTTAAACGATGACAGCTACCAAAGAAAAGTCAAATGCCAAATCAAGAATTTCTTTTAATTTGAGTGAAGCGAATAACTGCTGGAAAAAGTTATAGGCAAAACAAAGCTTTATATAAACTAGTAATTCATTATTATTTTGAATCCAAACGTATTTTGAAACAACCAGGTTTGTACATTATAAGAAAGGAGGAAGTGGAAGTGTAGTCCCAGGGTTCATCTAGTGAGTGTCCCTAATACATCAGGAACTGTATTGTTTGTAGGAAATTGGGTTAATATACTGTTTCATATTTCTGCTTCAGGAAAAAATTTTTTCATAGGCATTTTTGCCTTATCTGTTAGTTCCAAACAGGCACCTCACTGCAGAGGAGCAGCTGATGACACACTCTTCCCATGGCTGAGCCCAAATGAACTCCTCTTGCTTTTCTAACTCCTCATTTTATGGATAATGTTGATAACAGATCAGAGTGAGGAAAGCTAAATGCAATAGTTGTAGCTCATGCCTTCTTAATAGCTTCAAGGACTGCATGCATAATCAGGAAAAATTGTAAATTATTTATGTTTTAGCTGAACTCTGGGAAGTTGCAGTCTCAAAATTATTTAATTGCTTTGGATTAGCCACATATTATCCTGTGTGAGCCTTGCCCTTCATTTTTAATTTCAAGGGCTGTGAGTGGGGACTGTACCTGTATGAGAGGCCCAGTAGAAGACCACTTTTGCATATAAAAAATATTGGTTTTCCAGCCTTTTTGTATGTTAGCAGTACTTTGAATGGGAATGCTAGTTCTAGGACAAGATCCAGCCCTTAAACCTTACTCGGATGTCTTAAATACATACTGTATATTTTATTTAAATAACCTATAGCACTGTAAGCTGTCTGTGCAGCCTTAGCATTTCAATTTTTCACACATTTTACTTTTCATTGTGATTCAATATCTAGTGAAGTCTCACCTTCCTGGTATATCGCAACAGGTTGTTAGGTTTGTAGGTAACGTCTCAGAATATTCTAGAAGAATAAACATTGTTTGGTTTAGGGAAAGGTTTTTTCTCCCTTCTCCCAAAATAAAAGTACATTTTGTTAATCACACGCTGTAAGTAGGCACTAGGGCCAAGCAATGGGTTCAGCAGAAAATTTATAGACAGAAAGGAAAAAGATCAAGAGAAGCTCAATTAAAAATGAATAATACCTGTTCTGTTAAGATCACTGTCGCTGATGTGACAATCAAAAAACACCAACACGTTGTCAGTGGTAGATAAGAGCTGGAAAAAAGCCTCACACAATCTGTTACTCATGGCACAATGTCCACTTTTCTCCCACTCCATCTTTTCCATTAAACAAGTCATGAACCAACCCAAACTCTAGATGCAAAACCAAGATTTCTGAGGCCTTAAAAGTAGGATTTTAGGGAGTTGAGTTTTTTTTTTTTTAAGAGTTTACAAGTTTAGGAAGTTTTTTTTTTTCAGGGAAGTGTTTGGGTTTTTTTTAAAGATCATTCTTTTTAGTTATCTATCAGAAAAGTCATAGTTTTTTTTAAATTTTTTTTGTTTGTTTAAAATTATTGGTTTTCTGACAAAGGCCGCTTAGAGTCTGCTGTGCTAAAAAGTCAAGATCTGGTATAATCTATAGCAGGAGCATCCAAGACAGATACTCAGATGTATGGACCATGCAGCCTGGTATCATGTCATCTTCTGTGACAAGAATCAGCTTAGTGAAAGACATCCAAGGAGAGGTGGGAAATGAACACTTTAATAAGAGGGTAGAGGAGAGAAGGGATTTCCAAATATTTAGTTTTGGCAAAATATTAGACATGCTAATATTTAGTCTAGGAATATGGAAGCTTTGCTTACAATTCCGTTTTATTCTTTCTGTTTATAACTATGGATATTCTGGCCATTTGCAGAAATGCTCAATTTTCAAATTACTTCAGTTTTGCCTTTGATATTCTTGTGTTATTGTGTTTTTCTGTCTAAACCTGAGCTGTATGGAGACAAATGTCCTATTATCAGTTTCTGAAAAGATCACTTTTATCAGCAATTCCCTGTTTGCTATGCTAGGAATACAGCTCAAAGGAAGAGCTCAGGGCCAGATTAGCCAAATGTCCATATCAAGTGTATTTTCATAGATAATTTTGACTGCTACCACCTCCTGGTCCCAAGCAGTCTTTAATGAACCTTTGAATTTAATCTGTGAAGCATGGATATGGATGTCATATGTTGGACCACTCACTGTAGACAGCTTGGGCTATAGAAAAACACCAAAGCCAGCCAAACAAAGCAAAACCACCTGCCCTCCTGGTCTAGACCTTTCAATAGATCAGTGGAGGACATATTTTTATCATTTTTCCTCTACTTCAGATTGCTCATTACCAGTCTAAGAAAATAATGGTAATGAGAAGCTCTTCTTTTTTTTGTGTTCATAGAGTTATCAAAGGGAGAATCTGAAATGTTCTCTGCAGATAATCTTAGTGATTTTCAGAAAATCTTTAGATTATTGTTCCATCAGTCTACATCAGAAGTTGATGTGATTTATGATCAGGAAGAACATTAATGGATAGGTTTTAGCACAGGTCACTTAAACAAGTTAAATCCTTGAAAAATGAGGTTTTGTACATCTTAAATCTTTTCACTGTATTTTGTGTGAAACCAATAGAAATACATTATTTCTTAAGAATAAAGCATATAAAATAACTTTCACAAGTTATGTGTTGTGAAAACAGCCATGCTTGAAAAGTGGAGTTAAACAAGACTTTAAATAGGTCTTTCCATACACGTACAATTTTTTACTTTTCCAAACTACTTATTTATTATCAGTTTTACTGAGCCAGAAATAAAAAGAAGAAAATATTATGACTCCATTTGGACAGAAAATCTCATTATGCTGCTTAAAAAATGTTGGACTCAACATTCAGTTTGCTACATATGCTAAAATATAAAATTTAATGGGAAGGAGTGGTATTTTTTCTCCTTTTCCATCTCCCTCTAAATTTAAAGTATTTTAATTTAAAGGTAACTCAGAACTTACATTCATTACAGAAATAACAATACAAATATATATTTTTTAAAGCTATGAAAAAAAAAAAGGGAAATGCTTTACATATCTCTGTTCAAAGTAAGACTGGCAAGTACAAATCAAATTAGGAGAATGCTTTTAAAGAACCCTAGTAAAAAATTGAGCCATGACCAGAGGAATACTCGGAAGAAACTAATAAAAAGGGAAGTGGCATGATTTTGAAATAAATAAAATAATAAAAATCTGTTTCCTGAGCAAAGGAAAGCAAAACACAAACCAAAAAATCAATCACTGTTGTAACTGGAATTGCATAAAGCTGATACTCTGCGGTGTCGTCTAAGGTGTGACATAACATAGCCTGAAATGAGCTCCTTGAAAAGGGAATGAAACAGTCTCTAAACAAAGATGTAAGCAGTAGATTAGTCTGCATATACACAAATATACTGGATGTCATCCAGAGGTACCTTAATAGGCTCAAGAGGTGGGCCGGTGCAAACCTCATGAAGTTCCACAGGACTAAATGCAAGATCCTACACCTGTGTCAGGGTAATCCCAAGCACAGATACAGGCTGGGGGATGAATGGGTTGGGGGATGCCCTGAGGAGAAAGATTAGTGGGTGTTGGTTGATGAGAAGTGTATGACTTGGCAGTGTGTGTTCACAGCCCAGAAAGTGCAACAGCATCTGAGCTGTATCAAAAGAAATGATGAACAGGTTGAGGGAGGTGATTTTCCCTCTCTACTCTTCTCTCACGAGACCCCCATCTGGAGTACTGCATTCAGCTTTGGGGTCTTCAACAGAACAAGGATGTGGACCTGTTGGAATTAGTCCATAGGAGGGCCCTGAAGATGATCATGGGGTTGGAGCACCTCTCCTGTGAGAGAGTTGGGGTTGTTCAGCCTGAAAAAGAGAAGGCTCCAAGGGCACTTTAAAGCAGCTTTCAAGTACCTAAAGGGGGCCTACAAGAAAGCTAGAGAGGGACTTTTTAAAAGCAAGTGGTGATAAGACTGGTGTAATGGCTTTAAAGTGAAGGAGGGTGGATTTAGATCAGATATTTGGAAGAATTTCTTTCCTGTGATAGTGGTGAGGCATTGGTACAGGTTGTCCAGAGAAGCTGTGGCTGCCCCAGCCCTAGAAGTGTTCAGTCAGGTTGGAAAGGCCTATGAGCAACCTGGCCTAGTGGAAGGGATCCCTGGCCATGACAGGGAGGTTGGAACTAGATGAGATTTATGGTCCCTTCCACCCAAAACCACTGTATGAATCTGTGATTCTATGTGTGGTTTTAATAAATATACCTATTTTGCATGGCTGACAAAGAGATATTTTCACAGCTGTCTGACATTGTTAGGTCAGAAGGGTTAACCACATTGTGTAATTACAATTACTGGCAAGGAATTCATTGTGTGGTAAGAATTCAGTCTTGATACCTAATGTATTAGTCCCAAGCAAACCAGTGTGCGGTTCTGGGAAAGGATGGGGTAGAGGCTATGGAGTGACAATCACACAGAAGGCATTGGGAACACCCCTGGGAAGACTCAATAACATGCACTAAATGTGTTTATAAAATATGTCTCCCACAGATTTGTTTACCTTGCTGTCATTTACCATTTTTTTCACCTGTTGTGAAAGGGCTGCTATATGAGTTTCATTTAAGTAATGAATGAAGGAAGCACACGATGGTACAATAATTAATTTCCTGACTGGTAAGAACAAATCAACATGTAATTTTTAGATACTATTCTTCAAAAGCAGGATGTATTTAAGGCTTGATCTTAGTCATGTAACGCAGGCAAAATTCACACTGACTTTGCATAGTTTCTTTGGAACGGTCATAGCACTGGCCCTAACTAGAAAGAAGGCACTGGAGAATTTTATATCAAAAAGATTTCCATCCCACCCACCCCCCCCCCAGTATTCAGCAGCCACTTTTATCTGGATAATTAATATATGTTTTGTCAATGACAAATGAATATGTTTGATTCAAGGACTCTTCTAGAAGTTTTGTGGCATTCAAGAAAACACTGTTGTGTTACTTGTTTAGAGAATAACCAATTACTTCAAGAGCCTCACCTGAGCTTGATTCTGCATGTTTACAAAGGCAGGATAGTGTTTTCCCTTTTCTAGTGTTAACTATTTCCACTTCTGATAGTGCATCGTTAAATTCTTCCTCAAATACCTAACGAATTGCCCTATTGCCCAGACTAATCTCAGACATCCTCAGTCATGTAATTAACTGTGGGGCAAGAGGCTGGGTGGTACCATTTACTTGGGATGGGTCAGGATAAGGCAGGGATTGGGTGTGATTGCAGGATTGTGATTTAATGCCTTACTACATTCTGAAGTTTCTTAGTTTTGGCTAGAAAACCAATCTGAAAGGCAAATTTGTTGTTGTTCTTTTCACGTGTGTGTGTTATTTCTGTGGATTTGCTCGAGTTCTTTTTTAAGATCACTTATAGACCATTTTATTTTTCTTCCAAGCTAAGTTACTAGTAAGCAATTCTTTCAGCTGCGAGTGTGGAATTTGGCCTCACTTCTCCCAGAAGGTTTGCTTTGCTGGATAACTCTTTCTACATCAGCCCTGTTAAAGTGAATCCTAAAACCAGCATCTTAACTATCTGCATGATCAATTTCCAGAGCTCTAGGATATGCTACAAGAATAATCTCTAGGCAAAAAGCCTGGATTAACTAAAATTGAAAATACAGTCTGTTGCTTAAAAACTAATACAAAATGACTGGCTGATTAACTGGCAAAGCAGATGTCTCAGGTGAGTAATGGAACAAACCATCTACCAGCTGTCAAACACGATGACTTTGTGGGTAAATTGACACACATACAGAGTACTAATCCATATCTGCTAGTTTAATTGACTAATGATAAGGTGTAATTCCAAATATAAATAATGCACAGTTAAGTCCAATTTAAGATACCAGCACTCAAGATGCCAGTGCTACAGCTCATCTGAAAGTTTGTGCCAGGCAGAATACAACTTGTGCAGTGAATGTGAAAATTAGAGAAAGGCTAAATGGCAATCAACTCACTGGTGGTAGCAGGTTAAAAGTCATCACCCCTACAACAACACAGGTTGCCACTGGCAAACAGAAGGGAAAGATGTAGTCTAGAGTAAAAAGGACCAGGACCCTTAACTAGACTGCAGCAGCATGCTGTTTCCATAGCTTAGTATTTGCCATGATAATGCAGTCACACTTATTTTACTTTAGGTATACAACAAATTATTACCAGTAACATTCAGAAATTCCATATACAACTTCATAATAGCATCTCTTTTTCAATGGGAAGTCATGCTTTGCATTCAGTTATTAATGTCTGGCTGTTCGTCATTACATAAACAGGTGGATTTGATGAATATGTAATGAGACTGAAGCTACCCATTTCTTCTCGATATAGCCTCCTGCTGCCCTGTCCACCTGCTTTGAATTTAATTCCAGAATGCAGCATTTTTCACCATTTGGTCAAGTGCTTTCTAAGGGGAGACTCCATCCCTACCACAATTTGTTTTCCAGAAAATGTAGAATGCAGACCCCCAAGCACATTATGCTGTTCTGTATTACTGTAATTGTTATTAATATAAAGTATTCCCCAACTACATGGAGTAGCATAAAGTTGAAGTGCACTAATAAATGCCATCAGAGTGTCACAAAAAAATACGTATTTTTTCAATATAGAAAATTCTAAATTGAAAAAGCTTTGCCTAAGGACTACAATGTGTAACTCTTTTGCTGTCAAATTATTCTAGTTGAGTGGGTCCTTTCAAATCAAGTAAGCTTCATGGATGACTAAAATGGGACTATGCGTCCGAATAAATGTTGAATCAACCTGAATGAAGGTTGTACAATGTAGCCCAAAAATAGCATGGCAGAAAAGAAGTTGAATTAGATAGATGTATAATGCATAACTGAAATTACCCAGTTTAAATTTATATCATCAGACCAAATAGTATTTGGATTTCCAGAGCTACTGGCCTCTCAAATTAGAACATTTAACTTGTAGTCTTGCAGATCATTATGATTTAACATGGCAAATGTTGCCTGGCAAAAGAGATGGAATTGCATATCTGTATGTTTCAAAGCAGCTGATTGCTATTTCACACGGAGCTACTCTACCGCTCCTACACTTTAGTTTGACTTGTCATAAGATTTTGAATTCAGAAAAGCATACAACAATTTAGGATCAAAGCTACCTTCAGAGGTCATCTTGTATAACAGAGTGCTCAAAACAGGTTTACATATATCAAACCATTCAAAGACGTCTCTAGTTTATCCTTGAACACCTCCAGTGATAGGTATTCTTGAATATCCCGAAGGATAGATGTTATAAAAAAAAAGACAACTTTTTAATAGAAATCCAGACTATAAAGACTTGGTTAGACTGAAGAAGTAGAAAGTAAGACAGAAGGAATAAAAAGAGATCAGGTAAAAGAAAGCATATGTCACTGGGTTGCTTTGATTAGTTTTTGTATCATATTGTAAGGGACTTCCTACTTGAAATCTGTCCGTAACATCATTCCTCATCTTTGTGTATCAGATCATCACACCAATGTCCACTGTTGTTATTAATAATGCCTTTATTTCAGCAAAGATGAAAACCCTTATAGGACATCTGAACATGTCAAAACACCAGCACAACTAATGGAAATATATCCATGCTGTCACTATGTTTGTAACCGGTTTCCAGAAATTCATGATAATCTTGTGGCATATGGACCAGATGAAGACTAGAATCAGGACTGTGAATTTTAGAAGAACAAACTTTGAGTTGTTCAAGTAATTAGTGGATGGGATCCCCTGGAAAACTGCCGTTAGGGACAAACTTGCTGAACAGATCTGGCAGCACTTTAAGGACATTTTTCTTAAAGTACAAGAGCTCTTATTTCTCACATGTAAAAAAATCAGGCATGGAAGGAAGGAGACAAGTATGGCTTAATAATGACCAGAGCATCCTGGTCAAACTAAATTGTAAGAGGGAAATACACAAGCAGTGAAACTATGGACATCTACCTTGGGAATAATGTAGGGACACCGGCCGGATGTGTAGGGAGCATGAAAGCTAAGGAACAGCTGAAGCTGAATTTGGTAAGGGATGAGAAGAATAATGAGGGTTTTCACAGGCAGGTTGGCCAGAAAAGAAAGATTACAGAAACTGTATAAATAAGAGAGGAGAGCCAGTAGCAGATGACATGGAGATGACTGAGGTGCTCAATAATCCTTTTGGCTCAGTTACCACTTCCTACATCTCAAGGCCCTGAACCCTCAAGACAGGGACTTGGAGAATGATTGTAGAAGATCTGGTTTCAGACAACCTGAGGAACCTGAACATACCTATGTATACTGGGACCACTACTGTCTGATATCTTCATTAACAACATAGACACTGGGATCTACTGCACCCTCAGCAAATCTTCAGATGCCATCCAGAAGCATCTTGAGAAGACTGAGGGTTAGGCCCACATGAACCTCATGAAGCTCAACAAGGCCAAGTGTAAGGTCCCGCAAAGTGGTTGGGGCAGTCCGAGTATCAATAGAGGTTGTGTGATGAATGGATTGAGAGCAGCTCTCTGGAGAAGTATCTGGGGATACTGATGGATTCAAAGCTGAGCTATCAGCATATGCTTGCTGTCCAGAAAGCTAGATGTATCCTGGGCTGCAACATAAGAAGTGCGGCAGATCAAGGTGGGTGATTCTCCCCCATCCACTCTTGTAAGACTGCCACCTGGAGTACAGCATCCAGTTCTGGGCTCCCCAGTATAAGACATGCACCTGTTGAAGTGGGTCTAAAGGAAGCTCATGAAAATGGTCAGTGGGCTGGAACACCTCTCCTATGAAGAAAGGTTAAGAGAATTCAGGTTGTTCAGCCTGGAGAAGAGAAGGCTCCAGGGAGACCTTATTTCAGCCTTTCAATACTTAGAGGAGGCTTATAACAAGGACAGGGACAGACTTTAATAGGTACTATGTGACAGGATGAGGCACAATGGTTTTGAATCGAAAGTGAGTAGGTTTAGACTAGACATAAGGAAGAAATTTTTCACTACGAGGGTTGTAAAACACAGGAACAGGTTGCCCTGAGAGGCTGTGGTTGCACCATCCCTGGCAATCTTCAAGGCTCAAGAGCCTTGTCCAACCTCGTCTAGTGGAAGGTGTCCCTCATCACAGCAAGGAGGCTGGATTAGACAATCTTTAAGGTCCCTTACAACCATAACCATTCTATGATTCCATGATTCTATGGTTAACAGTGAAGAATTTTTGGGATATTTCAGTCTTAATCCAGTACTCTATAAATGGTACACACTGCAGCTCGCACCATATTACCACTGCAATATATTATTGCAATAACATCAGCTGATTTTGAGCTTCTTTCTGCACACTGTAGGAGAATAGAAATGATATACAAGTAATATGCTGCAAAAAAATCAGATTTTCTAAAGATATTAAGGTTTATATCATTGGAAGTTGTTCTTTGGTGTGTGAACATACTTTATACTGTATTAAAATGATGTTACTGTTGGGAACAGGACCATGGAGATCCGCAACCACATGCTGTACCATTTAAATCATAGTTCCACTCTTCTTACCTTTTCCTGCCTCAGTGGCTTTTGTACTCCTGTCTGCCCAGTGTCCTAGCTTTATCAGCAGACATGGACCACATTTTTAGCTAAAGAATTAATCTACGTGATGGTTGAGGAACTCATTACAAATACTGTCTCCAAGAAGTTATGAATTATTTACGACCAATTTCCTACATACAATATCAAAGAAAGCTTGGGATGGTGGCCAGTGCCTGCTGAAACTGAAGTGTTTCAGTATACTGGATAAACAGCTTTTGTGAATTTTTTTCTATTTTGTAGTTTGATGTTTACACCCTGACTAAATCTATATCTGTTTCTATGACATAAAGACAGAAAATTCTAGGGAAAGGAATGTACTTTACTTAAATGTAGCCAAGAAATCAAATCTGAGGATCAATAGTCTACAAATACAACTCTATTTTTATTTCTGGTTTTTTTTTTTTTGTTTGTTTGTTTAGTGTTCAAAAAAATGCTATCACACTCATGTGAGGCACATTTAGGTCAGAAGTTTTCCATATTTAAGTGTTTGAATTTTGTGCAGAATGAGAGGCTTGTCCTTATTGGAGAGAGGATAGGAAGGTCAGGACTGGCAGGAAGGTAGGATGAATGGAAATGAGAATGAGAGAGAGTGAAAAGCTTGAGGGAAAGGATCCGTGCTGAGAGATGAAAGTCTATAAAATAATAAATCTGTTAGACTTGAAATCAGGAAATAAGGCAGGGGGGGCTATAAAGAGGTCTCTTACAATGTGGTGTCATCCTTACTGAAATAATTGTGTTGAACTGTAGGAAATGAGGTTTGAACGACTCTAGGAGTTAATTTTTTTGGGGACTCTGGAAACCTCGGAGGATACAACTCAATATTAAATCAAACCTGTAATGGTGTTCCAAGTTCATTCAAGAGATATATAAGTGAAATATTTCAAAGCTGATTAACTTTCTTGAGTACTGCATTCTCTTAGAGGAGTTGGTAGCTTGGTTATATGCCTCAATCCAGGATGAAAATTAATTTGAAAAAGAGTAAAATATTTTCCACGGGTTCTGTAAGTTTAAATCCAGACCTTTAGTTATGGTCCTGCTTATAGATATGGAAAGGGTAAGAAGGCTAATATTGAGCAAAAGAAGCTAATTTCTAGAGAATTGATGGGTCACCTTTAGTGAACATGTACTGATAAAGGAAGGCAGCAGGTTACTTTGGATTCATAATTACTTGCATAGGTTCAGCAATATGGAAACAAACCTCACTGTGTTAAAAAAGAGTAATGGAAGGTAGCTGGATTTTGGTTGATTTGTGGAAACTCTATGTCTAGGGACTGGATAAGGAATTTTATATCTGCACAAGCACTGAGAATGTTTAGATTTGTACTCAAATTTTGCCACTGCTACCAGTTTCTATTTAGAGCTGTACATAGTTCTGCCACCTGCAATTGTGACATTCCAGCTTGTGTTGTAATCTTCAGAGCTAAAACTACACGAGGGAGAAAAAAGTAGCAGATGGAGTCATGTCATATACACTGAATAGTGGAGGAAAGGCAGCCAGATCACAGATCAGGCGAAAGATCAGTTTTTGTCACTAAGCAGCAGAAGAAAAAATGAATTGCAGATAGAGAGGGATTAATTTCTAAGGGACCAGCTATTAAATGTAGCATGGAAATTGGACTCTATCAGAAGTTTGCAGAATTTAACTTGACAAACTGTATGCAGCAGTGAATTATTACTTTAAACTCATAATCCAAGGCTGTAATGAGGGAATAGAGAAGATTGAAATTAATTAATCAGCAAGCTAAGCTGAGAGCAATATTCACATTTAGATGCCTAGTCAAGAGAAGTAAGGACACCAAAAGGACTTACATAAATTATAGGTCACTGGAGATAACAGCAGTCAAATCTGTGAAGGTCTCAAAGTTAAATGCAGAAGTGGTGTAACAAGATAAATAACAAGTGTTTAACGATAGCAGAAAAACAATAATAACCTACAATCAGATGGATAATAAATTATGGACAGATGGTAGTTGAAATCTGCAAATATTTCACTGTCCCATCTGCCTTCATCCATTGTTATAATTTTAAATTGGATTCCAAAAAATATGCTTTTATCCCCTTCTTTTTTTTTTTTCAAAATTCATTATTAACATCATGTTGTGTGAATCTGTTTCATGGTTTGTTATGATACATCACCAATCGGCCTTCATATTATGAATTTGCAGCACTGGAAAAAAGCCAGGGTAATTTTGTGTTTGTACATTTTTGTCTTAAAAAATTCTGTTAAATGAAACTTCCTCTGTAAAGAGCATTTTTATTGTAGAAAACATATTGGAAGTTTCGTCTCAGTCAAGCAACAGTATGACTTTGAAAGTAAAGTAGATTTTACTGTCCAAATAAATATGTTGTGCAAACATAGTGGATTCCTTGACAAACAAATAACATTCAAGGACAAAGTGTGTATTCACGTTTATTTAGTGATGTTATTAAAATTAACAATAGGTATTTAACTTCATGGCTCATGAATGGAGAACAAGATTTTTTCTGACTTGTGATTAAAGCACAATCTCTCTCTCAAAAGGCCAACATGAAACAGTCATTTTTTAACATTGTCTTTTTTATGCTTTTGTATACATTGCTGTTCTCAGCTTGAGGATGCTGAAAAATCTCTCTTAACCTGACTCTTAGTTAAAAATAAAAGGAAAAAAAACAACATACACTTTCTAAGAGCTTGTACAAGGGGATAAGACAGTAGGAGAGAGCATTTTCTTTGTAATACCACTCTCCTTAGCAGGCAGAAGAGGAAGGAGAGAACTTCAACTCATTTGAAGCAGGCTGTCCATCAAAGACACCTGCAGCTCCTCAGATGTAATCCTTCATCAACACCATCCTACTAGAGGAGAAAAAGGGCTTTATAAGCAACTTAATGAGCTTAATACCCAAATCTGACAGAGCTTACCCCACACAGCTGAGCTCTGAAATCTTGGTCTTAAATTTAACAGCGCTATGAAATTCTATCTTTTTGTGAAGTGTGGGTGGGGATTGGGAAACAAAATTGAGAGGGCATCTTTTTAATTCCTGTAGTATTCAAGGGTAGCAGGTAAAGTTAAGGGTCAGTTTTCTTTGATTTATACACTCATGTTAAACTAATATGCTAATATCTTTTTTAAATCAAGACTTATGAATTTGCATACTGTAGTGTTCTATATCCCATTGAGATCTTCACTGTCTCAATTTTCTGTGTTCTCCTTGTGCTTCCGTTTCAAGGGCTTTTTAACCTCTGGAAGAATTTATTATGTGTCTGCCAGATGGAAAAGGAAAAAATAAAAACAAGCCAGTTTATTATAACATATCTAAAAGAATTACTAACTTTTTGCATGACAGAAGATAAAATCTTTGGTAATCATACGCCAGAGAAATATGGTGAACTAAATTTTTTCCTTGAGAGATTTAACTCCATGTTAATGGACATGTAACAGATGTTCACAAAGGTATTAAACAGTACAAAATAATCAGTAAGAAGGTGACATCTGTGGGTAGATTTTTTTTTCCCACTGATTAGCTTTTTTTTTTTTTAGAAAATAATACTTTTCTGACTTAAAAAAATAAATGCTAGGTAGGAATGAATGATAGTAAACTACTCTGATGTAGTTTCAGTTGTAAGATTTTAGCAGAAGCATCTCTATTTGGTGAAAGTAGTGATCCCGGAGCATTCAGGACACTGACAATACATGCATGTCAGCTCTGAGGAGCAGTCACCCACAGTATAAGGAAACAGGTATAAAGATATGTATTGAGAAAGTCTAGAGCCCGAAACTGAACTAAAAACCTCTTTATTTCGTTAGGGCTAGTTTGAAAAAAAATCAGTTATATTTCCTTATATATTGGAGTATTGTGTACAGTTGTGCTGTCCTCAACATAAAAACAACATGGAACTTTTGGAACAAGTCCAGAGGAGGGCCACGAGGATGATCAGGGGACTGGAGTACCTTACGTATGAAGATAGGCTGAGAAAGTTGGAGCTGTTCAGCCTGGAGAAGAGAAGACTGAGTGGAGACCTCATAGCAGCCTTCCAGTATCTGAAGGGGGGCTATAGGGATGCTGGGGAAGGACTCTTCATTAGTGACTGTAGTGATAGGACAAGGGGTGACAAACTTAAACAGGGGAAGTTTGAATTGGATATGAGGAGGAAGTTCTTTCCTGTTAGGGTGGTGTGGCACTGGAATGGGCTGCCCAGGGAATTTGTGAATGCTCAATCCCTGACAGTGTTCAAGGCCAGGTTGGACAGAGCCTTGGGTGACATGGTTTAGTGTGAGTTGTCCCTGCCCTTGGCAGGGAGGTTGGAAGTAGATGATCTTAAGGTCCTTTCCAAGCCTAACTCTTTTATGGTTCTATTCTATCAACAATTCACAAGATGCAACTCTAGTTAAGGAAACCTTCAGAAATAAAGTAGCTTACTTGCAAAGGATTTGACAGACACATAAAAGGAACCAGATCTCAGAAGGTAAGATGACTTGAGAACTGCAAACCGTTGAAAACTCAGATGAGGAGCTAAGAATCTGGAAACTGGTAAATTGAAAAACTCATGAAACCCATTGGAGAGATGCAAGGAGACTTGTTTTAGAGGGCTTTTAATGATTCTGGTAATGAAAAAGGTGAGTTAATTTTGAAGGCCTTAGTTGAATTCTTATATACTGTTCTGAATAATGAAAGATAGAAAGTTAATTTGGAGTTGGTTCAGAAATGGATTGGAAGGCACCATTTGAACAAGTTTGGTGTAAGATGGTCAATCAGTATTTTCCTGTTGACATGTTCTGTGATCTGAAGTTTCCAAATTTGTTTAGCATGAATTGTGTAATCTTGTTGAGTATTTTGTTAATTTTTAAGATATAAATATGTAGAGACTCATTTTTCAGCGTTACTTTCAATTCTGCATGTTTCAAAACTAAGTGCTGACTTAAGGCTCTGGATGTTTTGGTTCATGTCTCTGCAGTTTAAATACATTTACCTGTTTGTTTTCTTGCTGTAAAAGGCATCTGACTTGTATGTATGCTAGGTCATCATAGTCACTTAATAACACTAATTGGTTTTATATATTTCACCATAAGCTATTCTATTTTGGTACAGCGCTCCATTTCACACCCTTCTTTCTCTGCAATAGAAGTCTATTTTCTGTCTCATTGTCTTTTTGTATATGAAAGATTAATTAGGATTTAACAGAAGATGTCAGTATTTCTCCTTACCTCTTTGTTTAATGTCCATCTTAATAATGCTGTTCTTACTTATACGAAGAACATTTCCTTGAAAGATTTTCCAGTTTTTGCTATGCTTCTTATTTTTGATGATGACAAACCTCTATTCATTATTTCATTACCAATACTACCCTTTTGTCACTGGCTCTCTTGCCATGGAAAGACCTATGATCATTCCTTTCAACTGAGAGGAATACTTTAGATAATACTTTGAAATATCTTTTTCTGGTTCAAGTTGCAAATTAGGCTTCTTTTCTGTGTACATGAGCTCCTCATAAGTCTTATTTAAAATTCATGTTTTATGTCAAGAGGGCAAAATTAAACCTTCTTTGACCTGCATTTTTCTATCTATCTATCTATCTATCTATCTATCTATCTATCTAATATATCATATATAAAAATATATATTATGTATCATATATAAAATATATATTATATATAATTTTTTTTTCCAACAAGCTTAATAAATAACAGGGTTTGGGTTTTTTGGGGGGGATTGGGAATCTTTTTTTTTTTTTTTTAATACATCTACATGCAATGATTTAGACGCTCTTCTAATTTTCTGATTTGATGCTGCCAGACAGTAATAATGATTGCACACCAGGTATTTTGATTTATTTTCTTTTTTTTATTCTACTTTGCAGATAAACTGGTGAACCAGTTTGTTGAATTCTGGTATGGTGGAATCCTATGTTGTAAATAGAACGATTCATCTTTTCACCTGCTGCAACTTTGCAACAAGATTTACTCAGTTTTGAGATAGCAGGAATAGGCAGAGACAGAATGGCATTTTTAACATCATTTACGCACTTTCCACTCCTATCATTCCTGAAACTGAACACGTATGAGAAAACAGTTCATTGACTAATGTCATGTATTTATATTTATAGTCTATGTTTAAAATAAAAGTCTCAATACTTTGCTTCTTAGAAATTCCTTTGTTTTTCCTTTTCATATTAGTCTTCTGGGTTTTAATTTATGTTTGAAATAGTAATCAATCTTAATTCTTTATAGAAATATAGATGAATTATATTTCCTCTTTTAACAGAGCAAAGAGTATTAAATTATTTCCTATAAATGCTTTAAAGTGTAGTTTTCTCATTCTTTACAGACTTCGGAGGATAACAGGAGGCCTAGCTTTTCAGAGCCAAATGTGAGCTGCAGAGCCTTGCTCCAAACATGATAGTTTTGAACTACACCATGGCTTCTCTATGTTTCTAAGAAAAAAGCTTTCAAATACAATCAAAATATGAATAGGTGTAAAGATTTCCATATAATGTGATCCCCATCAAATAAAAATATGATTTCCCTTCCAATTTATAAAAGAAGTATTAGTAAAGATAATTGTGCATGTCAACATAGTTTTTGTGCAACGCACAGCTAAACTTCCAGATTACTGGTCACAGAACATGATAGACAGCAAACACATAAATGCTGGTAGAGTTATATGAAATGTAACATGACAGCTTGATTTCTGGAAAAGTTACATTCCATGCACACCCTCCTCCCCCTCCCCTAAACCTAAGGTTTTTGAAAATACTGAGAACAAATCTGAAAATAAAACAGAGATAATTGTGATTTTTTGCAAAAAAATATTATAAATGATCAGATAGCTTGTTTTGGAAAATACTCATCAATCAAGAATCAAAATTAAATGACACAGACAAAATGAAAGATGCAAGAATTTGAACTCTGTTGTTGAAATACTTACAATACCTTTCAATCCCCTAAATATCTGTAAAGTTCTTATTCATCAGTGTAACTTCTCTTTCTCAGGTTTCTATTCCTTTTCACTCATACCATATTTGAAACCCCAAAGCAACTGCAGCTTACCTTACTTCTGGTTAAGAATGTAACATATATCACTATTTAATTCTACCATATTACCATTTAATCTTATTAACACTCTCAATATGCTTTTTCTCAGAAGATAGAGTCGTCTTTTGAGCAGCCTGTCTGCCAATGCAATTCAATGGGTCAGCTTCAGAACAACGCTGGCATCAAAATAAGCAAGCTGAGATACGTCCTTATTTGTGTCTATGCAGATGGCACTTGCATGATAAGGATTTTTTTTGTGAGCAAAGGGATAGTTAGTTTAAACCTTGCTCTCATTACAGTGTTTCAAGACTAGCAAATTTAGTAATGTTCATCATAGAACAAGCTATGAAGTGGGAGCTGAATTCCATCAGGAAAGTCTTCTGAAATGGCCTGTCAATGCTTCTTCAAGAAGCATCGAACACTTGAAATCTCTTATCTGTATTGGACACTTTTAGATGCTCTACTGTAATTAACCTGTGGGCCTGACACATAAGTGTAGATCTGTCTTATGTTCTGCAGTACTTCAGATTAAATGCTTTTAATGCTTTCTGAATACCTTAAAATTTAGCACAGATCTTCCTGTTAACTTCCTTGTTAACACTTCACATCTTTTTTAGTACATACAGCAAACCAAGAAGTAGTAATTAAGACTCTCAGAAGTAACAACTATCACTCCCTGTTGCAGTAGCCAGCAAGGCATGGGCCTGTTGAAATGGGTCTAGAGGAGGGCCGCAAAAATTATCAGAGGGATGGAAGACCCTGTGAGGAAAGGCTGAGAAGGTTGGACTTGTTCAGCCTGGAGAAGAGAAGGCTCCAGGAAGACCTTACTGTGGCCTTTCAGTACATAAAGGGGGCTTATTAAAAATAGGTGGACAGAACTTTTAGTGAGACCTCTTGCAATAGGAGAAGACCTAAAGGAGAGCAGGTTCAGACTAGATGTGCATAAACATTTTTTTATGATGAACAGGTTATCCAGAGAAGTTGTAATGCCCCATTCCTGGAAACATTCAATGTCAGGTTGGACTGGGTTCTGAGCAACCTGATCTGGTTGCAGATTTCCCTACTCATTGCAGGGGGGGACTAGATGACCTTTAAACGTCCTTTCCAACTCAACATATTCTATGATTCTATGAAGATAGGGACACAAGCATTTATTTTGGATATTTTCTCAAACAGCAACATTTTGTGTTTTGAATTTAAGCATTCTGAAGATAATGTTTTTGAGTTTAGTAAATGCTGAATAATCTTACTTCTAACAATTAATCGAATTCCTTTCTGAAGTCATGTAACCATTCAGTTATCAACCATCATGTGGAAAAGAATCATAGAATTGTAGAATAGTTAGGGCTGGAAAGGACCTTAAGATCATTTAGTTCCAACCCCCCTGCCATGGGCAGGGACAGCTTACACTAAATCGTGTCACCCAAGGCTCTGTCCAACCTGACCTTGAGCACCACCAGGGATGGAGCATTCATAACTTCCCTGGGCAACCCATTCCAGTGCTTCACCACCCTCACAGTAAAGAACTTCTTCATATCCAATCCAGATTTCCCCTTTTTAAGTTTTAACCTGTTACCCCTTATCCTATCAACACAGTCCCTATAGTGAGTCCTTCCCCAGAGTCCCTATAGCCCCCCTTCAGATACTGGAAGGCTGCTATGAGGTCTCCATGCAGCCTTCTTTTCTGAAGGCTGAACAGCCCAAACTTTCTCAGCCTGTCTTCATACAGGAGGAGCTCCAGTCCCCTGATCATCCTCGTAGCCCTTCTCTGGACTTGTTCCAAAAGTTCCATGTTGTTTTTACGTTGAGAACACCAGAACTGTACACAATACTCCAAGAGAGGTCTCACTAGAGCAGAGTAAAGGGGCAGGATCACCTCCTTCAACCTGCTGGTCACGCTCCTTTTGATGCAGCCCAGGTTTTCTGGGCTGTGAGTGCACACTGCTGGCTCATGTTCATTTTATCATTGACCAACGTCCCCAAGTCCTTCTCCACAGGGCTGCTCTGAATCTGTTCTCTGCCCTGTAGCTGTACCTGGGATTGCTCTGACCTAGGTGTAAACTTCATCAGGTTGGCATCAGCTCACCTCACAAGCGTGTCAAGGTCCCTCTGGATGGCATTCATTCCCTCCAGCGTATGTGGGTTATATTACCCTTTTTCCAGTCTTTGGGAACTTCTCCTGACTGCCATGATCTTTCAAATATGATGGCCAGTGGCTTAGCAACTTCATTCGTCAGCTCCTTCAGGACCCGTGAATGGATTTCATCAGGTCTCATGGACTTGTGTAGGTTCAAGTTCTTAAGATGGTTTTGAGCCAAATCCTCTCATACGGTGAGCCTAAGGTCTTGATTCTCACAGTCCCTGAGTCTGCCTTCCAAGAACTCCATTACTTAATCATCACCATGTGGAGAAGTCTCCTCTTGCTTATTTTGAAACTGCCACTTAATTTGTTCCCTTTCTCAAGTAGGAACTTTATACTCTGCTCACCTATGAACTGCTATTGTATAGACCCTTAACACATCTATTTTTCATACTTATGAGTCTATCTAGCTTTTATTTCTGTGGAAATTCTCTGGAATTCACCTTACAAGGTCAGTGGAATGCTAATAGCCAGATGGTAGCTTCTGGAAATGTAATTTTCAGGCACTTCCAGTTCTTCTTGTGGATCATGTTCTTTCTTCCCTCTCCCTATGCAAGGACATTTCTATGTTCTTGTCCTGGCCTACTGCTTCTGCCTCATATGAAGCTTTTCACAGGCTAAAATTCTAAGTTTTGAGGACCACAGAAACTGATTAATTCTGGCTGTCTGCTATCACAAGGATTGTACAGATTATGACTCCAAGTGGCAGTGTCAGGACTAAAGTAAGTCTTTCTTACATTTGTGTATTAAGCAAAGGTTTTTAAGGACCCTTAAACACTTTAATCTTTTGTTTCTCTTTATATAAAGCAGTCATTGCAAGGAGCAATCCCAAAAGGGCAATGTGATTCTTGGTGTACACAGTTCTCTATCCTTTCAGGCACATATTACCATGCAGAAATAAAACCAGCCTCTTCTTCTTCCTTCTCTTTTTAACACGGATCAGTTCAAAACAAATCCTATTGATTAATCTGTCATGGCTTTACCTACAAAGTTGTTTCTATAGTAGCTTGCCTGGAAACTGGCCCTCTGCTTCATCCTGAAAGAATACTCACCTCTCACTGTCTCAGACTTCTTTTAAAACTGTGTATCTGTCAAACAGGAGGGAAAAAAAGAAGACTGCTGGGGAGTCCATCTGTCAAGTGGTAATGCTAAATTAAGTTTCTATATAAAAGTAGAGCCTTTCTTCCCTGGTAAACGGTAGGTGCTCTGAAGGTTCAGAAAAAAACATCAAATTTATTTTCTTTTCTGTGTAAGACTGGCACTACTAGCTTTTTGAGATGGTTATCTCTTGTTTTGTTTTAGATTTTCTTTTGTTCTTTTATTATTTTTAAAGTGCCTGTGTGGTTTTTAAAACCTGTGGCAGACATTTGATGCTTCACAAGTCACTCACCCAGTTCTGGGAAAGCAATTCATAGCATGCTAAACTAGGTATCAATGCTCTATAGACACTGAATGCATAGCAATAAAGTTCTGACATGCAGCTTGTTTGAATTGGCATGCAGCATCTGCGACTTTCCAGCAGAGATTGGTATTTCCCCAGCTCAGAGGTTACATTCTGCTAGCATCAAGATTCAGTCTGGCAGAGTCCTAGCACCACTTCCAGCACTGAAGTACACAGCACCTCTCTAGGAATGGGTTCCTAGCTGTCTTTACCTCTCCTCTCATAGTTATTTGGTCTTTAATTCAGTGGAATTGGTCTTTAATTCTGTTGGAATGACAGTACCACCTGGCACAAGCAATCCAGGAGGTTCCTCAATTATGTGGAAGACAACTTCCTTCTGCAAGTAATAGAGGAGTTGACAAGGAGACGTGCCATGCTTGACCTCGTGCTCACCAACAGGGAAGGGCTCATTGGAAATGTGGCACTCCAGGGCAGCCTTGGACACAGCGATCATGAGATGGTCGAATTTGAGATCCTGAGGACAGTGAGAAGAGCGTGCAGCAAGCTCACTGCCCTGGACTGCAAGAGAGCAGACTTTGGCCTCTTCAGGAACCTGCTTAGTAAGGTTTCATGCGATATAGCCCTAGAGGGCAGGGGGGTCCAAGGCTCTTGGTTGATATTCAAGGATCACCTGCTACAAGCTCAGAAGTGTTGCATCCCAACTAGAAGGAAGTGCAGCAGGAGGGCCAGGAGACCTCCTTGGATGGATAAGGAGCTGATGAGAAATTCAAATGAAAAAAGAGGCTTATAAAAAGTGGAAGCAAGGACAGGCGGCCTGAGAAGAGTACAGGGATGTTCTCTGGGAAGCTAGAGACCAGGTTAGGAAAGCTAAGGCCCAGTTAGAATTAAACTTGGCTAGGGATATTAAGGATAACAGGAAGGGATTCTACAGGTACATAGCAAATAAAAGACAGACTAGGGACAACATAGGCTCCCTCAGGAAGCTCTCAGGAGAACTAGCTACATAGGATTTGGAGAAGGCTGAGGTTCTGAATTACTTCTTTACCTCATTCTTCACTGGCAAATGCTGTGACCACACCACCCAAGTCTTGGAAGGCAGACACAGGGACTGTGAGAATGAAGACCTTGGCCCCACTGTAGGAGAGGATCTGGTTCGAGACCATCTTAAAAATCTGAATGTGCAGAAGTCCATGGGTTCTGATGAAATCCATCTGCGGGTCCTGAAGGAGCTGACGAATGAAGTTGCTAAGCTGCTGGCCATCGTATTTGAAAGATCATGGCAGTCAGGTGAAGTTCCCAAAGACTGGAAAAGGGTAATATAACCCACATTTTCAAGAAGGGGAAAATGGATGACATGGGGAATTACAGACCAGTCAGTCTCACCTCTGTGCCTGGTAAAATCTTGGAGCAGATTCTCCTGGAAGGCATGCTAAGGCACATGAAAATCAACAAGGTGCATGGTGACAGCCAGCATGGCTTCACGAAGGAGATCTCCTGCCTGACCAATTTGGTGGCCTTCTATGATGGGGCTACGGAACTGATGAACAGGGGTAAAACAGTTGACATCACCTACCTGGACTTGTGTAAAGCGTTCGACATTGTCCCACACGACATCCTTGTCTCTAAATTGGAGAGACATCAATTTGATTGATGAACCACTTGGTGGATAAAGAACTGCCTGGATGGTCTCACACAAAGAGTTGTGGTCAATGGCTCAGTGTCCAGCTGGAGAACAGTAACAAGTGGTGTCCCTCAGGGATTGCTGTTGGGACCATTCTTGTTTAACATCTTTGTTGGTGACATGGACAGTGGGATTGAGTTCCCCCCCCCCAGCAAGTTTGCCGATGACACCAAGCTGTGTGGTGTGGTTGATACGCTGGAGGGAATGAATGCTGTCCAGAGGGACCTTGACACGCTTTTGAGGTGAGCTGATGCCAACACGATGAAGTTTAACCATGCCAAGTGCAAGGTCCTACACCTGGGTCAGTGCAATCCCAGGTACAGCTACAGGGCAGAGAAGAGATTCAGAGCAGCCTTGTGGATAAGGACTTGGGGCTGTTGGTCAATGAGAAAATGAGCATGAACCAGCTCCAGTGTGTGCCTGCAGCCCAGAAAGCCAACCGTATCCTGGGCTGCATCAAAAGGAGCATGACCAGCAGGTTGAAGGAGGTGATCCTGCCCCTTTACTCTGCTCTAGTGAGACCTCTCTTGGAGTATTGTGTGCAGTTCTGGTGTCCTCAACATAAAAAGGACATGGAACTGTTGGAACAAGTCCAGAGGAGGGCCACGAGAATAATCAGGAGACTGGAGCACCTTCTGTATGAAGACAGGTTGAGAAAGTTTGGGCTGCTCAGCCTTCAGAAGAAAAGGCTGCATGGAGACCTCATAGCCGCCTTCCAGTATCTGAAGGGGGCCTATAGGCACTCTGGGGAAGGACTCTTCATTAGGGACTGTGTTGATAGGACAAGGGGTAACGGGTTAAATCTTGAACAGGGGAAGTCTAGATTGGATATAAGGAGGAAATTCTTTCCTGTGCGATGGTAAAGCACTGGAATGGGTTGCCCAGGGAATTTGTGAATGCTCCATCCCTGGCAATGTTCAAGGCCAGGTTGGACGACGCCTTGGGTGGTATTGTTTAGTGCGAGGTGTTCCTGCCCATGGCAGGTGCGTTGGAACTTGATGATCTTAAGGTCCTTCCCAGCCCTAACTATTTTATGATTCTATGATATTTCCAATTTGAAATGGATGGAAGGCCCTGGGAGTTGATATTGTAAAATAACTGCCTGAAATACTGAGTATTTCAAGGTCTTAAGGATGTGAGATTTACTTTTCCTGAATTTGTTTCCTGAATTTAGATTTCTAATTCTCACCTGCAGTACCACTGGTTGTCTAAAGGTTTCACTGCATCCCTGCCTAGCTGTTCTTATAAACGTAAATGAATAATAGTATGCAATCTTTACCTGTGACTTTAGGCATTCACATCAGTAAAAACTTTCAGTGTTTCACTTGTGTAAAATATGGGTATCTTTTCAAAAGCATTTCCTCTCCCCACTTTCATAACAACTGGTCTTTTTATTATCTGAATTATTATGCTATAGAGGTATTCATCTTTTTTTTGCTACATCTGAAAAAAACAGAAACATTACATCTGACTTCTATTTATTCCCATCAACATAGCTGCTTTCTTTTTCTAGAAGGAAAAATTGAACTTCCAGAAATCTCGCTAGCCATAAAACTGCTGAAGCAAGGTCAGGCGTTTCAATATGAAGAGAAAATGTTAATAAATGGGGATCATTGTCCCACACTCAAAAATTTATGCCCTACATCAATATGGGATCATTCTCTTCTTGGTTAAATTCATCTAGTAATTTCTGACTAGATGCTTTCGTTGCCTAAGGATATATTTCTTTACAGTTAAATAGCACTAGCTGTGCATTTTGATAGCAGAAATGCAGACTGCAATTTATAACCTACACAATAACACGTGAATAGAAATTTGCCCCTTGGAAGAAATGCTACAGAGTATATAAAAATATAATATTCTGTTTCAACTACTTGTGCTGAATAGTATTGGAAGAAACACCAATTGGAATTCAAATGCCATTTCTGAGCTACTTCATTCTTGTTGCTCTAAGAACATAAAACCAATGATGTATTGGCAGTCAAGACAACTCAAGATTAAAAAAATGCTGCACAAACCTTGAGATGATCAAAGTAAATTTTGAAAGCATATAATTCTCTGTATTTTGTGCAGTTCTAGATACTTTACTGTAGTCAATATCTTTCCCATGGCACTACTAATTAAAGGAAGACACAAATAAAATTAAAATTTCCCCCCCCAGTTTTATTATTTAAATAGAAATCTCTGAGGCCATTGGAACTTTGGATCTCCAACAGCACTCTTTCCAAGATCTCTGTGTAGTAAAACAATGAAAAACAGGGAAAATAAAAAGTTTTTCTTGCAAATTTTTATATAAAAATTATATTTCTAGAAAATAAAATGTCTTTAAAAATAGAGTTAAAATACTTTTTAATGGGTGTTGTGATTCATAAGAAGTGAAATAATTCTGGACTGTCTAGGAAAAGAACTAAGAAATCATACTGCAATGATTTGTTTGGCAAGACTGTAGTGGGCAAACAATTTGCAAGAGCTCGTCAGACAGAACTGTAATATGATTAAAAGAGCTACAATGATCCTTAGCTCCATGTAGAGGAAGTAGCAGGTAGGAAGATGTTTTTACCTCTTCCTGCAGGTATAAAACCAAACCTATAGGGGAATGCTACACAAATACTAGAGTACTGCAGTTCTAATGCCATATTTTACAACGGATGGAAACGCTAAAAAATTGTGGAATGTCAGAAACCTTCAGGGACACAAAAAATAGTTACTGTTAACTGAGAGCCTTTAAGAGGTCTATGTACTTATTTTAAAAAAAAAGGATTGAAGTGTTGTTTAATCACAGCCTCTAACTGACTTTACAGGGAGAAAGTGCAGGATATTAAAGAACTGTTTAATCTAGCAACAAGCAACACTATGGGAACAAAAGATGTAAGAATTCAGACAGACAAAGTGAAATTCCGTATCAGACACATACTTTTTGTGTGTGGGATGAATATCTACTAAAGCAAAGTCTGAAGGCAAGGGTAGATTCCCCATATCTCAATGTCAACAAAGTCAAATTAAGTGCTTCTGTGAAAAATCCCTGTCAGTGGGTCAAAGCTGTGGCCCTGAAATTGAAATGAGCCTACATGATCAGTCATAATCACTTCTGTCCTTAATAATCCTTCCCTATCATTTGCAGTTATACCTTTCCTTATACAATACTATTTTATTCCTTTACTTTTTGTTTATTCATAGATTCAGATTAAGTGTAAGAAAGAAGTATTCTACTGCAAGAGTGGTGAGGCACTGACATAGGTTGCTCCTAGAGTACATGATACACACTGCAGCGACTGTATTTGTATGAAAGAACAGATGTTTCATTGCCCAAGACTCACTATGTTTCAAAAATATGAAAATAGAAAGTTGAATGCAAAGCCAGCACTCATTCCTCCCAAATTATACCATCACCCTTTCTTTTCCTGGGAAGGGGTCACAGGTTCATAAGCAAGGAGATATTTGTAGAACTTTCCAGATGATGTTCCCTGACAGCAGATGAGGGGACCAGAAACATGTGGTCCACTGCAGGAGCAGCTATCTCTCTCAGTAGGAAAAGCCATTTAAAACATCCTGTAACAAGCTGAATTGTGGTTGGGGGATGCAGTTGGTGGAGATTGAATACTATCAAGGTAGTGTGGCCGAGTGGTCTAAGGTGCTGGATTAAGGCTCCAGTTTCTTTGGAGGCGTGGGTTTAAGTCACACCACTGCCAGGAATATTTTCTAGGATGGAGTAATATTGGATGCAAATATAAACTGGGAGTAGAGTGTCTGAGAATGCTTAGAAACCTGCGGAAATGGATCTGGGGGTTGACAGTAAGCTCAACAGGGGTCAGCAGTGTACCCTGGCACCAAGAGGGTTAACTGCATCTTGGGCTGCAACAAACTCAGTGCAACAGTTAAAAGAGGTAATTATCCCAGTTTATTCACATTGTGTGGCTTGAGAAAAGGAGCCTGATGGGACACCTCATTGCTTTCTACACCTTTCTGAGGAGGGGAAGCGGAGAGGGAGGTAGTGAATCTTTTTTCCAGTATGCAGTAAATAAGACAACTGGGAAAGGTTCAAAGATGTGCCAGGGGAGGCTTAGCCTGGACACTAAGAAGTATTTCTTTACAGAGAGGGGTGATCTAACACTGGGACAGGGTCCTTCCTTTCCCCTCCCTTCCCTTCCAGTCCATTCTATTCCATTCTGAATTTTGAAGCAAACCCATCACCTCAGGGTTACTATCAACTTCCAAATGCAGATGTCACAAGTGAAGAATGGGGTTGATTGAAGAATGTGTTTGTAAATAAGTAACTTCAAGGCTTTGTTATCAACTATAGAGATAAGGAAATAGCTAAGATAAGCATTGTGCAAGAACTGGCCAGAGCTAGCCTGGTAGTTACTGACATGACAATGATCCTAAAACGAAGTGATGAAGATAATAAGAATGAAGAAATAACGACCAGGGGTCCCAAAGCCCACTACCACATGTTAAGTGTGCATGTGGGAGGAATTCTAGAAGTATGATGTAATGTATAAGTAACTCAATGAATATGTATGTAATCTAATGGATATGCATGCTTTAAGGACAATATAATCACAGCCTGGTTGATGCTTGGATGAGACACGCTAGGAGGAGTTATCCCCTGTGTCTCCCAGTGCCGCAATAAAGAATACTTGCTTCTCAACTTAAACTTTGTTGGTGACTTCCTGGAGATTTCTCCAAATCACAGGTAACTTCCTCCCATACCTGTACGCCAAGTCAATCAAAGAAATCTGACCCTCCTGCTGAACCACTCCATATTTCAAACATTGAGCTGTCTTTGCAGGAATCGCTGGAATTGTTCCTGTTAATTGCAATAGTACACTCATGCAGGCTTAAATACCTTCTTTTACAGGATCTTGATCTTAAAATATGGCTGGCTGACTGACACAGAGCACTTGGTTATTAAAATTGCAGCAAACTTGCTCTAACTTTCCTTCTACTGCTCATGACATTCAAAGGTAGATACATCCTAAACAATTCCTTTCATCCTTAACTCATCTCCACTTCTTTCCTTGGCATCTCCTTACATAATTCCTACAGAGATGCTATTTTAAGATTCAAATAATCATGTCACTGGAAACACCTTTATTTTTCTTTGTTGTTTGCCACACACCCTGGGGCACTGTCCCATTCCTGTCCTCCCTCCCTTCCTCTCCCCCACTTCCCAGCCTGGCTCTTATTTTTAATGTTATCTTCTATCCGCTTGTCTTTTCCACCCTCCACAGATGCTTCTAAAGACATCTCCACAACTTTTGATTAGCTGTGGACATATTATATTTCAATTGCTTATAAAGTATTTGAAAATGCCATTGTTTTTGCCATTAATTAAAGATCATAAAATATACCAAATTATGCCATAGATAATCTGGCAGCAAATGAAGTACGGGGCTGTTGGTAGAAATCCATCCCTTTAGCCAAAATGGAAGGGGCATAGCCTAGGTGTCTAGAATCACAGCTGTGTGTCTTATCAAATAGAGAGTACTTTTACTATTAAGTAAACTAACAAAGTCCTTCAGGAAGGAATGAAGACATGGCTTTTTTTGTAATTATGGTATCAGCACACTATGGTATCTCCTTACGGCAGCACTTTCCAGAGTTGCCAGCAGTTACACAAAAAATGAAAAAGACTCCGTCTGCTTCTAAGTGTCATACCTTCACTGTGCAAGCAACTTATGATGACACCAAGGCTATTAAAGTTTAGACCAGAGCTCCCTATTAGATGGCAGACAGTAATACCTTTTAACAGTACCACAATGTAAAAGACCAGTCAGCTTCTAAATCTTGTGAGACATTTCTCCCAACAGTAGTATTATGGTGATTACACACAGCTATTTTTAAAGAAAATCTAGGACATTTCTCTTCTATGTTCCTAAAACCCCTCCTGCCAAGCTGTTAAGCAGCTTCTCAGTATCTTCACAATCTAACCTGAAGCATGTGGAGATTATTATTTTAATTAAGACAACGTTATGATTAATAGCTTTTGTGTCAGTCAGAGGGAGATAGTGGAGCCAAACAATTCCAGATGTCCAGCAACAATTCATATTAGACTGGCAATTACGCATACTTCTTGGTTTTCCATTATTATCTTTACCTGATCACCTCATTCCTCAGACACAAGCACCTCTAATGTATTTCTTACTGTCCTAATTTGTTTCAGTCTCAGCTGCCGCTTTATAGATGCAAATTTTTCATCTCTCAGGTGTGACCTCCAAAACTGTCAGTTATATGTATTGTTTTCACATGTATTTAATCTTCAGGATGAAAAAGACTGTGACTATGCTGTCTGGTCATGTTGCCATTACAGTCTTTACTATAAATGCTTTAACCCATCATGAGATTTTTTGAGTCAGTGGGTGTTAGAAGTAACAGGACAAAATCATTGTTCATTCTCCTCTCAACCAGTGACTGTGTAGGATAGTGTTCCGTACCTGTCCTATTTAATTTCTTCTCTTTAAAACAGCCAGAATACTTCTCCTGTCTGGTAACATAGGCTACACTATCTGAACAGTCTTTTAATTATTTCATTAAGCTGGGAGTATCCATGACTGAATTATTTTATAACAAGAAAATCGAAGTCAAGCATTTCTCCGCTTGCAGAAGGAGATCACTTAATACCTATTTTTGGATGCTATGGGTTGAAGACAGAGCATTCATCTTATCAATGGCAGAATGGACTGACATGTCGAGGAGAGACTAAAATTTAGGAAAGTGGAAAGAAAAATCCTTAGATGGGTGTGTATGTGCCAAAGTAAAACAAAATACCCCCCCCCAAAAAAAAAAACCAACAAAACCCAACAAAATAACAAAATAAAAAGAAGCAACAATGAAAACCAACAAACCAATAAACCAAACAACTAGACAGAAAACAACTTCAGCTATTTTGTATAATTATAAAAATCATAGAATGGTTTGGGCTGGAAGGGACCTTAAAGATCATCAAGTTCCAACCCCTGTCATGGGCAGGGACATCTTCCACTAGACCACATGGCTCAAAACCCCATCCAACCTAGCCTTGAATGCTTCCAGTGACAGGAAAGCCACAACTTCTCTGGGCAACCTGTGCCAATGCTTCACCATCTTCAAAATAGAGAACTTCTTAATATCTAATCTAAATCTACCCTATTTCAGTTGAAAACCACTACTGTTTTTCTTATCACTGTTTCTTTAACAAATTAAGAAGATAGGCCCTTATAAAAAGCCCCTTTCCAGATTTCTTCTAGGCCCCTTTCAGGTACTGGAAGGCTGCTCTGTGTTCTCACTGGAGCCTTCTCTTCTCAAGGCTGAGGCACGCCCAGCTCTCCAAACCTGTCTTCATAGGAGAAGTGTTCCAGCCCTCTGATCATACCTGTGGCCCTAATATGGACTCACTCTAACAGGTCCATGTCCTTGTTCTGTTGGGGGCTCCATAGCTGAATGCAATACTCTAGGTGGGTTTGCAAGAGAGCAGAGGAGGAGAATCACCTCCCTCGACCTTCTGATGATTATAGAATCATAGAAAAGTTAAGGCTGGAAAGGATCTTAAAATCATCTGGTTCCAACCCCTCTGCCATAGATAGGGATGCTTCATGCTAGACCGTGTTGCCCAAGACTTTGTACAACTTGGCCTTGAACAATGCCAGGGTTGAAGCAATTACCACTTCTTTGAGCAACCCATTCCAGTGCCTCACCACACTTAAAGTAAAGAACTTCTTCCTTATATCCAATCTAAACTTCCCCTGTTTAAGTTTGAGCCCGCTACCCCTTGTCTTATCACTAGAGTCCCTAATGAAGAGTCCTTCTCCAACATCCTTATCGGCCCCTTTCAGATACTGGAAGGCTGATAGGAGGTCTCCACGCAGCCTTTTCTTCTCCAGACTGAACAGCCCCAGCTTTCTCAGGTTATCTTCATATGGGAGGTGCTCCAGTCCCCTGATCATCCTCGTGGCCCTCCTCTGGTCTTGTTCCAACAGTTCCATGTCCCTTTTATGTTGAGGACACCAGAACTGAACACAGTACTCCAGTGAGGTCTCATGAGGGCAGAGTAGAGGAGCAAGATCATCTTCAACCTGCTGGTCATGCTCCTTTTGAGGCGGCCCAGCATACAATTGGCATTCTGTGCTGGAAGCGCACACTGCTGGCTCATGCTGAGTTTCTTGTCAACCAACGTCCCCAAGTCCTGGGGTCAGGTCTGCTCTGAAGCAATTCCTCTCCCAGCCTGTAGTTGTTCTTGGGATTGCCCTGACCCGGGTGCAGGTCCTTGCAATTGAACTTGTTGAATTTCATGAGGTTCCCATGGACCCACTCTTAAGTCTTGTCAAGGTCCCTCTCAAAGGCTTTTCTGCCTCCAACATGTCAGCTGCATCACTCAGCCTGGTGTCATTGGCAAACTTGCTGAGGGTGCACTCAATCCCATTGTCCATCAAATAAATTCCATCCTTCAAATCTATTCCTCTCCCATTTAGAGAAAAAGATGTAGTTGCAAGGCAGCGTTAAATGTTTTGTACATTATCAGTTTATTGCAAGAGGTAAATGGATAATCGTGTACCCACTGTATAAGGTGGAAATTGCTCAGTTCAGCTTATTAATTATATAATCTGTCTAGCCAGGACTGGTTCTTGTTCTCAGTAAAAATGTTTTTATCAGCTTGTTGGTGGTGTATATCAACCAGTGTGCAGATAGGATGATGCTACCTCAAGATAAACCTGATATTCTCTTATGAATGCTTGTTAATACAGAATTTCTTTTCTGCCATTTCTCTTTCGAATTTTGATGAAGCTGTGAACCCAAGTGTTTGACTTAGTGATGTTTCTGTAACACTTTTGAGTTTGGCTTGGGTTTGTTTTTTTGGTTTGTTTTTTTTTTTTTTTTTGGCAAATTCAAATTTGAATTCCTTCACTGTTTTCTTCTTAGGCTGTTTTCATCAGAAACACTAAAAATGAGTATGCCATTCTTGGTATTTCCAAACTCAGCACTTTCTTTCCCCTTCAGCTTTGTTACATGTTTTATATGTTCTTCTCCTAGGTGCAGATGAGAAAAGAACCTGATTTTGATCAAACACAATACTTTTCTTGGATAATAGTAATTCTTAAGTATTAGGATTTCATTCTAAGTGAAATATTTTCAGTTGGTTTCTAATAAAATGAGTTAATACTTCCAAAACTTCCTTTCCCACTGTGGGCAGTAAGAGATACTTGCAGGTACTATTCTTTGTTATCTTCCCCCAGGGCGTTCACGTGGATGTGGAAACCTTGTTTCTATTATTTCCTGTCCTCAGTAAGTTCCCTGAGAGAAAGATAAGAATGTTTTCTAGGTACTTTTCATTTTTCTTTTGATTCTTGTGTACTGACAGGGTTTCAAATAAAACAGCAAATCCTTGCTTTGCGTGGGCCATGGTTGCTTCTGACAACATTTTGCTGTCCTTTTTATATATCAGGAAGCCAGATTGTGACCAAGGATGTAAAATTTGAGTATATCTCACTTTTATATTTGGAGCACAATAGCTTCATCAGACACACCTAGTCCAGGATCCCTCTGATAATTAGATATAATCAATTTTAAACAGAATTCTAAGAGAAGTAACTTATGCAATTCTGACTTGTCCCTTAAATTCAAGCCTAGGAAGTCTATGTCTAAAGTTGTGTTTGGTAAGTATGAAGTTTGTAACCTCTTATGTGGGATATAATTAGAATACTTTTGTTCACTATCAGGATAATATTCTAAAGATCTCTGCATAAGTCTTCAGTGAAAAACCCTACAGTATGTGAGGCTTTGTGACTTTGATAAGTACAGCAGGTTGTTAAAGAACATATTTTGCCAGTGGGAAGCTATTCTACAAAAATCTACCAACATACTGGATAGGTTTAGTTATTTTTGTTCATATTTATACAGGTTTAAAATCCTCTAAAGGGAAAACCAAATGGCAAATGAAAGCCAAGAAACCATCTCTGAAATCTGGAAAATCAAACAGCCTGTGAATCTGCTTTTAAGGATGCTATTTAAGATATAATTATATTCCATTTATTTCTCTCACAAAAAAGAGCAATGTCAAAAGAAAACCCTACACAATTTAAGGTACAAAAGCACCAAATTATTTAACAAAAGCAGTACCTTTGTTGTTGCCTTGATACTGATCTATGTCTCCATCTTCTAATATTTCTTTCAGACACTAACCTTTGTTTTCCAATGAATTTTAGAGTATAAAATACTGACTATACGTTTTACTGCCCAGTAGCCTCTCTGAACAGAATCTTACTGTTTATTTCCAGTAAATCATTGTTGTTGATGTGATGTTATTTTTACTGTAAGTGCTGATATTTTTGGTTTTGTTTTTTTTAAGCCACAATTTCTTTAAAGGTAATCTATGAGTATTTAAAACCAAGGATTGTTAATGTAAGATATTTTTTTCACCTGCTGTAACCTCTCCTGAGTATGTTTTTATTTCTTATTCAAGTCTTGAGTTAGGTGTATATTAAATAAAAGAAGTCTTGTCCTCTCACTGTGAACCTTTTTAAAACATCCCATCCTTGCCTTAAGTTCTCAGATCTACTGTTGCATGTTTTCTTATTTACTGTTTAAGGGATTTCCATATTTCTTTCTTTGCTACCACTTAAAACAGAAGTGGGCCCTCTGAGCACACAATCTACTGCCAGAGAAAATGTCAGGGATTGCTTTCCTAAATGTGCTATATAGAGTACCACATGATTTTGTTGTACAGTGTTGCTATTTCAACTTTTTTTTAATGGGTTATAAAATGAAGTTAACATATAAATATAAGAGCAGCTTGCTTCTTAAGATCAAAGATCTAGTGGAGATAAGTAAGTCTCCAGGAAGTGGACACCTAACAAAGAATAAGAGGCCTATCATATAAGGTAATAGTCCATAAAACACTCCAACAATTGTCAGTTGTGGAGGATTCCTGAGTCTCTTGCAGTTTCTTTTGGTGGCTTCCGATGAATGTATTTTCTAGAGAAATTGTCTGGTTGTCCTTTTAACTTAGAGAAATCATTTGCATTAAGAAAATCCTTTGGCAAGGAGTACTACAGTTCTATCTGCTGGGTGAGGAACTCCCTACTTTCCTAGCAGAACATTTGAAATAACAAGAAAATAACATACTTAATTGGGATTATTTTTTTTTATTTAATGCTATAGATCACTTACTTCAATGGATTTCATAGAACTGTTTATAATACCCACAAAGTTGTGCTTCAGAGTGGTATTGTTCAGAGACATGTCTCTCATTTTGCATGTGAATTTAGCATTGTTTTTCCCTGTGTGTATCAATTTTCACATACTTGCACTGAATTTAGTCTGCTATTTGTGTATCCAGATACTCAGTTTGTAAGATCCTTCACAATCTGCTGTCATCCTTAGTATCTTGAATTACTTTGCATCATCAGAAGCACAGTCACTTCTTCAGTGTCCCTCTTAGGCTATTTTTGAAAGTGTTGAATAGCACAGAACTCCACTACTGATCTCCTTGCACCACAGTAATTAGCATTTCACTCCTGCTTTCCATTTCTGATCTCTTAACCATCTATTCATTACCTTTGTCCATGTAAGGATATCCTGCACTGATGTGATGGCTGCTTTTTTTCCTTAAGAGTCTGCAGCGAAGATCATGTCAAAAGTCTTTTGGAAATCCAAACAGGCTGTATTAATTTAATCAATGTTATCTCTGTTATTGTTGACTTTGTCAAAGAATATCAGTGTATTTCTGGGGGACAACTTCTTTTCAGAGAACTCTGGATTTCGTTTTTGCAAACATATTTACAGAGACTTTCAGTAATTTATGCTTTCCTATGCTCTTTACTGGTCTGCTTGGTATGGAAGTTTTTTGTGGTGCCTTTTGTGCTTTTTTTTTTTTTTAATTTAGATCAATATTATGGCTGGCTATCCTCTAGCTTTTAAGTGAGAGATTACATGGTACATTTAGTAATTCATCTTTTTTTATCATTGGGCTAAATTGAACTCTTAGGTGAATACCACTTAGTTCTGGTGAGTTGCTGACATCCATTTTGTCTTTGTGTATAAGCAGATGAGTTTAACATCAGGCATAGCCTCGTCTGAGTCCAGCCATTCTCAAATCTTTTAAGGGATCCCATATGGGAAACCTCTCTGTCACTTTTATGGTGAACATTATTTAAAATAATATATTCAGCTTCTACAAAGTTATTTTGTCCTGAGTGCTCTACCAAAATGTGCTGTGTACGTCAGTACAGAACCCCAATTTCACCCTTTGTTCCCAAAGGATTGTAAGAAGGCCATGAAAGGAGCTTGATTTGTTTTGCTAGCTGATTTCAGACCTATTATTTTGTCTAAATTTTGCAATAATTATAAGAGATTATTATCAGTAAGCTCTTCATAAAATCATAGAATCATAGAATAGTTAGAGTTGGAAAGGACCTTAAGATCATCTAGTTCCAACCCCACTGCCATGGGCAGGGATACCATACACTAAACCATGTCACCCAAGACTCCGTCTGACCTGACCTTGAACACTGCCAGGAATGGAGCATTCTCAGCTTCCTTGGGCAACCCATTTCAGTGCCTCACCACCCTTACAGTAAAGAACTTCTTCTTATATCCAATCTAAACTTCCCCTGTTTAAGTTTTAAACTGTTTCCCCTTGTCTTCTCACTACAGTCCCTGATGAAAGAGTCCCTCTCCAGCACCCCTGTAGGGTATTTCATGTACTTTGATGTGCATTTGATTGGTTTTTTTTTTTTTTGTCTTTCCTTTTCTTCATAATCATATATCATCTAATTACTTTTAGCAAATGTTGAATTTCCAAGTGATCAGATGATTCCATGAGATTTTAACCACAGCAAATATCATGAAAGTTGCAATAAAGTCACATGAAGAAAGAAAAGAATAAAATGATTCTTGCATATACTTATGGTGGCTTATATTTCAATGTATCCCAAAATGGTTTTAATGTCTTTTATTTAGGTTACATTCTACTGTTTTGAGATTAATCAATCTGAAATATTCCAACCTAATCTAAGGAACTACTGAGAATTTTTGAGAAAAATATAACTGATATCACATTCGTTACTTATCTTGATCTTCAAATGTACATAGCTACAATTTTTGTCTGGATTTATGTATATGTAAATTTTGCAGACTCTTATGCTGAGTTATGTAAACTTTTCCTCCTCAGCTACTTGTCATTAGTTTTCTACTGGACATGACTACCCACAGCAGGGCTTTTGAAAGATATCTTGTATGTATCTCTCATTAGTTTTAGTGCAAAATCTGCCATATTAGTTGGCACTGCCATTGCAGATGGCATGAGCTAGCAGGAATGATAGGAATGATTTTGCTTGAAAGAAAATAGGAGCTCCACACATACATTCTTTCCACAGTCTGCAAAGGAGCAGCTGGGGTACGGGTGCTTTCAAACATTTTCTCTATAAACATCTATCAGCAACATAATGTTATTGAGAATTTGCTATGTGACCCAGACTTAATCTATCATTCATTTTCAGACCTGCAAGCCTTACTGACCTTAGATCAGTGTTACCTATCGCTGAGATGTCAATAATTTTTTACTGTTGCATCTTTATGATCATGTTCCTGCTTACCAATATTATATATCAATATGTTTATGGTCTATCATCATCTCAGAGAAATCATCCTACTTAAATATCCTGTCTTGCCTTTGATTTTTATGAACAGTACTAGGCTAATAATATTCAAAAAATGTTGCTAAATTCCATTCTAAGTATATGTTAATAATATAACACTTTATATTTCAATAAAATTAGTTTTTCTAAATCACTACAGCTGTATCTAGGGCTCATACCTATAAGGAAATGCAGAGTCCAGTTTTTCCTTTAAATCATTTTTATAAAAAAGCCTAGGTAAATGGAAGGTTCAGGGTGAACTGCTAATCATTACTGATTACACAAATTTTGGGTAGAACTCCCTTCTAATTCTAGACCATATCCCTTTCAGGGCTTGAAAGTATGGGGGCTGCTTTTGGCTGACTGGCAGGGCAGAGCACATTATTCTGATTTTGGCTATTTGTCACTGGCTCACAGCTTCTAATACAACTGCCATCACTACATTTCAAATTTCCATTCCTCCCAAGCTGTCTCATGCATTATTTGCATTCCACTGATGGCTGTAATTTTATTCGTTTCTGTCTTAACTATTTTGTGTGTGTGTGTGTGTGTGTGTGTGTGTGTGACAGCTGCAACGGGCACTATAACGGCACTATCCTAAGTACAGAGTAGACCATCTCTTCACCAGACATCTAGTAGTTCCCTCCCCATTACTTGTGTCATCTCCATTGTATCACTGTATTACACATCAAATGCTTGTGTCTAATTTTTTTCTTTCTGACCAAATTCTGATTTTATTCCTGACACTTATTTTGTGATTGAGATTCAAGTTGGTGAAAGAAGAAATCACAGGTTCAACTGACACTGCTCTATGTCACCCCAATAGTGATTTCTGACCACTTATGCTACTATAACTGCTCTGAAAACATATTATGTTCATTCTAAAACATGACTCACAATGCCATTTTTCCTGGGTAGTCTCCAATCATTATTAAGGAATAAAGTAAAAAAAAAAAAAAAAAAAGAAAGAAGTGGTTTAGATAAAAATCATAAATTCAGTTCATATACAGACACTTAATTGGTGTCAAGCAGACCTTCAGATAGTGCATAGTTGTAAAGAAGACAGTGAAGCAGTATATATCGCTCCTGCTTAAGATCTTGCTACTATGTTTTACTTCCAAAAGGTTTCAAAGAAGAATAGGGAGGAAATAAATAGAACAAAAAATATTTACAGAATTCCTGTACTTAAAACCAATAAAAATTGCCCAGATTTCTCCTGAATTTGTGCCACATCATGTCATGTTTCTATGGCAGGATACAATACAGACATTATTCTTACTGCGAGCAACTCGTCAGGTTTCCATGAAAGATGTATGTAATAAAAATCTAGGGAGATGGTTTTGAAAACTATATATATTTATTTTGAGCATTTCTTTTTTGAATCAAGCCATGGTTCAGAAATAAAATCTCAGATCTAGCCAAGAACCTAGCACCTAACGTTTTGTCATGTTTCCTTGAGTGGTGCATGAATAAAAAGTCCATCTTTAGAAATGTTTCAGATGTTACCAGAGACCTTTGCTTCCTACCTGTTAGAGAATGTATAGAATTATTTTCAGACTGACAGCATTCCAGTTACCTAAATGCAATTTGTGCACACGCATACATTAAAGAAAATTAAATACCATATGGTGCCAAGCCAGTCACAATTTGTGCTGTTTGAAAATAGCACACTTTTGAAGCTTGATGATAAATTTTATAGGTTTTCTCTCTCTTTAATTTATGGACAAATAGCTCTTAATCATTTATCTACAGAGGCACTGCCTAAGCTGTGGCTGTAAAAGTTCACTGCAAGAACTACTTCTAAGTGAATCATTGCTTATAAAACATAGACCTATGAAAAAAAATATTTCTACTTAAAACACCTACAACATTTTTTTTATTATTATTTCCTGGTGTCTTTGGTGACTGTGTTTTTACTGCTCTCAAACATCTCAAGCAAGGAGGTATCCCACAGACACGCTAATGTTGCACAGGAAAGTGAATAACTAATTTCCTGGCACAATTTCAGGATGGTGTTTTTGCCTTCTACTGGTCAGCTGACACAGCTGGGTGGTGTTAGCCAGAAGTTTTATTTAAATTAGTGTAAAATATCAATTTGAAGAATATCAGGCTAGAGTGAAAAAGAGTTGTTACAAATATCTGGATAAAAAGTGTACTTGGCCATTTTAATAAATTTTAACCTGCAAAACTTTAACGTAAGAAAGGACTTTTTGTTTGCTATGTGTGAAAACTGTAAATTACTGAAGCAGTAAATAGAGCATTTAATCTTTGTATTTCCATAGTACACACATGCTCCCTCTGAGACTGGATGCTCCTTGTATAAGATGCTGGTACATGTGATAAGAAAATCTGGAGAGATATTGTCTATCTCCTGAGACAAGCACAAGGCTCCTACAGCTTAGTGGAATTTCTCCTTCATCTGAGTCAGCTTTTCCAGGTCTTTGTGTAGGTAAGGGAAGAAGAATGCAAGTTTTATTATTTTTAATTAATACACATGGAAAGTAGTGCACTTATTGGATACCTTGTCCATGAACACACAGAAGCCCTCTCAAGGTTGGTAGCTAAATCTGAGGTTTCCCAAGCCACAGCTTGTTACCAGCAAGACCATCATTTTTTCAATGCAAAACAGGCCAAAGATTCAGCAACCGCTTCAGAAGGTGGGTGAAATGGACTTTGATACCCTTCTAAAGATGGTGTTTTTCGTTCTCCTTGTCTCTAGTGTTGATTAGAACTTCTGTCATTTCCCAGTCTTATGCTACTGTTCATCAGCAGAAGTCTGTGCTTTGTGTCATAAATTATGTTTGTTGTTTCCTTCCTTGTCTTTATATAAGAAGGACATGAACCATATTGAAAAGCCTGTTCTAAAAAAAGAGTTGCAAACATTTTGATATTTCTCAGATCTAAATATATATATATATGTGTGTGTGTCTGTCTAATTAGAAATTTTGCTTTAGCTCTTTCATGGAGTCTGTTTGACTTTGTCCCATTTTTATGGAAAAAAAAAAAAAAGATAATTTGGTAATGGAGGAAGTTGGAGTTTCAACTCAAAAGTATTCCATATTTGTGGTTTTGGTCAACTCTAATTAAAATAATTTTATATATTAATTAAAAATAAAAGCTGTGGTCAACAGATATAAGAACTCCTATTATAAGAAAATATCTCCTTTTTTTACAGAGTAAAAAAACATTTATTTGAGTAAATGTATTTAGCTCACAAAAAGTTTTGTTCATCAGTTCGATGAAATAATTCACACACATCACCATTTAAGAGAACCTCAGGAAGGCTGAGTGGGACAAAAAAAACAACAACTAACATTCCTTATACCTACATATTTGTTGAGCTGCATGTTATTGTTCTATCGTGTTTATCTACTCTGCTCTGGTAACACCCCATCTGGACTTGTGCATCCAGCTCTGGAATCATGAGCACAGGGAAGGTATGGGCCTGTTGGAGAGGGTTCAGAGAAAGGCCACAAAAATTATCAGAGGGATAGAGCACCTTTGCTATGAAGATAGGCTGAGAGATTTAGATTTGTTCAGCCTTGAGAAGAGAAGGCTCTGGGGAGACCTTATTGTAAAGGGGCTTATAAAAAAACTGGGGACAGACATTTTTTAGTAGGAAAGAATAAGGGGTAATGGTTTTAAACTAAATGCCATGAAGTTCAGTCTAGATACAGGAAAAAAACTTTATGGTGAGGGAGGTGAAACCCTGGAACAGGTTGCCCAGAGGTGGTAGATTCCCAAAGCCTGGAAAAGTTCAAGGTCAGGCTGGACAGGGCTCTGAGCAACCTGATCAAGTTGATGATGTCCCTCTTATTGCAGGGGGATTGGACTAGATGACATTTAGATGTCCTTTCTAACCCAAACTATTCGATGATCTTGTTGTGTTGTGGGCCTGGGAAATTTTCCCTTGCTAGCTGTTTTAATGGTCAGATTGAAGCTCTACTTTTTCATACAGCTGGACTCCCTTGGAACCCTGTGAAGCATACAGTGCCTTAGGGTATTTGTATGACAAAGGTGCTTCAAAAAGCTGATGTTTGCAGGTTCTATTTCAACTTTTCTAAGGCCACATTTAACTGAAAGCCTCAGGACATACAGATGATGCAAATTATAAAAAAAAAAGTCTTAGCTTTGTAAAAAGTGGATGAGCAAAGGCCAGGTCATCTGAAAACACTTGGGTTTTTTCTCCATTAGAATGCAAACTGAGAGCTGGAATCACTGATGAATAAACTGCCTGTCTGCATCTTCAGGAGCTTGTACCTGGCTGTGATTTTCTTGAGACTCTAATCTGCAGTGGAACCTAAATTCTCCAGGCACCTCACTTTCTACTGTCACAGATTTCTATGTACATAAAGGTCTGCACCCTTACATGCTTAGGATATTCTATAGCTTAACAAAAATGTTCAGTTTAGTATTTAGCTCTCAGGAGAGATTCATTAGCCTTTCTGGTTAAGGATGTTTTTCCACTTAACGCATCTGAGGAGCTGGATACAAAGGAGAGTGGACCAAAGTAATTATAACTATTCTATAGCTTAACAAAGATGTTCAATTTAGTATTTAGCTCTCAAGAGAGATTCATTAGCCTTTCTGGTTAAGGATGTTTCTGCACTTAACACATCTGAGGAGCTGGATACAGGCTTTCTACCCCTGACCTGCATAAAGTATAAATAAAGGAAAGAATGAGGATATTCATGGTCATAGAATGTATACTGGGTATAAATTGCAACAAGACTGGGGACAAGGTCTTCTTTATTCTCCTTTACTTTCCTCTTGGCTGGTGAATTTCTTAGTCATCAGATCATTCTCATAAACATTCTTTCTTTATTGTTTCACTTTCTAAAGGATGCAGTGGGATTTGTATCTGGTAGACAATCTTTTCTTTATTGCTGGACATTGCCCCAGCAGGTGGGAGATCAGGAGTGGCAAATGAGGAACTGAGCCCTCCATGTCTTCCTGAGATTCAATTCTTTGAGCTACTACAAAAATTAACTATACTGTTAATAGAAGGCTGACTTGGGTGTTCAAGTGCATCAAATTAAATCTAAAAGAACCAGGATCCAGTAAGTCAGTCACAGTTGTGCTTCTGACTGCTAATGCCTCCATATATGGCATGGTCCTAGGTAGAACAATCCAGACAGTTATCTCTAGAAAGTCTTCAAAAACACATTTCCTGTGTCTTATTTCCCACACAAATACAGCAAGATTAATAATCAACAAATGGTATTAACGTAAGAGAGAAGTGAAATTATTTATGTTTGTCTATTAAGTAAATAAAATAAGAAACCATTGTGCATTTGATCTGAAGCAGTAAATCTGCTGGTGTCAGATCATATTTCTGTTATCTGCATGACACCTAAAACCTCTATCTCTGGATTTTGTTCCACTGTGCTTGTGATAGTTATATATGCTATGATATGATATACCATAACCACCATATATGTGGAAGATATATTTAATCTTCCAGTTGTTCTTTTGCCAAGCAGTGGTATTATTTTCTGGCAATAGCAATAAATAATGTGAGGGCTAAAACTATTTTTTCTGTTTGAAGTATATACTAATATAAGAATACTTATATCTTGTTAGTACCTATTATACATAAACCATTTTTTCTAGGTTTTGAACAGAGTGCTGTTGTAAGAGCAGCTATAGCACTTTGCAGTTTTGCTGAGTCTTCTATACTGTCTTATCTGATATAAAAACTGTCATCTATGCACCAAGAAAAATATTCTCCCACTGTGGTAGTGGAAAACTATTTCTTCTTATACACATATGTACATTTTCTGTTAGTCAATTAATAAGCGAAGATATTCATGTTTTTCCTTTACAATGATCACAAAAGTAGACAGTGTTATTTCTTTTTCTCATTCTATAACTTCCTAATAACAAATAGTTTATCCTGCTTCTCTTTTGTCTTAGAGTAAGAAGAACTTACTAATGCACATGAATTTCAAAATAGTTGATAATTTTCCGTCTCTATTCTCTGCACTCTTTTATGCTCCAAAAGAAGAATTCCCTGTGTCTACAGACCTAATAAGTTTAGGCAAGGCAGAATTCAATGCATCTATGGAGCTAAAGATTTGCTACTAGTCCAGTTGATGTTTTAACAGTCTAATAGTCCAAATTCTCTATCAAAGAAAAGTCTTACCAGTTTAAATTGTTAAATTCCCACTCCAACCCTTAAAACGTTCCTAGTATTAACCTTTTTCCCTGGTGCTGGTCTTGCCCTTCTGGTGTCCTTTCAGGTCTTAAGGCTGAGCCTTCCAGCTTTCTAGAAAGAACTGCAGTTGGTGGTGAGCTTTTAATGAGCTGTCAGTGTCTGGAGGTCTTTGATAAGAGAAGGGTGGCATTAATGGTGAAGGTGTCTTCCTCTTTAGTCCTTGGACCAGTTTGTGTGTATTTTCATAAGTTTCCTTGCCCCAGGCTGCTGCCTTCTGGCTGCTCCAAGCTATGAGGTGAGTGTGCCCACACAGCTTCCCCAGGGCCTCTTTGCTGGGGAGCAGTCTGGGTTTGCCAGACCCTTCCCATGGAGACATTGTCAGAGCTCAGTCTCACTCAGGGAGGCAACAAGCACTTGGCCTGGAGGCAGGAGCTGAAACCAGCTCAGCCCAGCTCCAGCCAAGGTGAGCTCAGGCCAGCCCTGAGACCTGTGATTTCAGCTCAGTGCAGAGCCTGTGGCACTTCACTAGAAATGGCAAAAAATCTTATTTATCCAGCAACAGTGGCCTTTTTTTCCTCATCTGCTGTTCCATCTCTTTATTTTCTTGAAGTTATCAAGGGCTCAACATAAATGGATAATATAGTGTGTAATAGGATAAGGAAAAATTTTCTTCTATTTTTAATTTATACATATTTTTAGTATGGATAAAACATTACTGAAGCAAGCTCTTAGCTTTGCTTATTTATACTGTATTGTCAGTTCCTTCCTGAATGATAACAGAAATATCTTCAAAAGTTCTGGCTGAATTACTTTTCAAATCAGTTGGTGTCCTAAATATTTTTGTGTTGATATTTCATTCAGTTCCATTGCAGCTCTCTGACCTGATCTTGTGAATAGTTCTTTGAACAGTGCTTTCTACTAACTTGGACAAAGCTTTGCAAGATGATGTAACCCACTCTGGGTTTTTTATATCTTCTTCCAAATTGCTTTGGCCTATGTATTTTACCATTGTGCCTGCTGCTTCGTTTGCGCTTGTTCAAGTTCATGCTTTGCCAGTCTTTGGTTTTCCAGACTTTTTGGTCTCAAATAAAAATTGCAATCTAATATATCATTGAACTTCTTTAACAAATTTCTATCCACAAACCTTTCCTCATGAAACCAAACCTACAAGAATGGCTCTTTGTCTTCTTATAAGTCACTGATTTTTCATTGTTTTAATCATTATGTACACTTAGTCATTCTGTACACTCTGGGTAAAACAAAGAAACAAACTGAAAGCTTTTCACCTAGTCTTATTGCTATCATTTCATCTCTGATGCTTAGTTATAAATAATAGTTATAATTACTTCGGTCCACACTCCTTTGACTTGTGTATTTAATTTCAGAGGGAGAGCTGGGAGGACAACAATGTCCTTTTACTTGAGACCATGTGTCCATCTGGATGGTTTGGTGAGATGACAGTTAGAAGATGTCACCTGAATGGTAGCTTTACTCCTGGGAGCTCTTCAGTCTCAGTGGTTTTACACTGGTGTAACTGCATTTACAAGAGGCAGTGGTAACAGGTAGTTGCAGTGGCAAGCTGGAGAGCTCTGTAAGGTAAGGTGGAGAAATGTCATGCTATTAGGAAGAGGAATGAAGATGACTAGCAGGATAGGAAAAGAAGCTACAGCCAAACTGGAAGAATGGTATCCTTTTAAAGTACAAAACAGTTACCAAAATGCCAGTTATGTGCCACAAGTATCAAAGGGTTAAAAATCAACCATACATTCAGCGCATGTCTCAGTGGATGTGAACATTGTTGGCAGTGTGCATTGACAGGAGAAGTCAAAGCTTTCAATTGAACTGAAAAGACAGAGAAAATGAGGTGATTTCTAATCCCTATAAAGCTTTTATGATTTGGATGAAGCTGATTTTTTCTCCCTCCACTAAGATTTTATTTTCCGAATGAGAATGGGAGGTTGTTTACTCAATCTTCCTTTCAGAAAGTCTGGTGCCTGGGTCTCCGGAGGCATATTGTCACAGAGGTGTACTTGCAGCAGATTAAGCCACACAGATCTGAATTTCATGATCTTTTACTGTCTGTCATCTTCAACATTCTTCATTCAGAAACAGCAATGTTTCACATGCATTCATCCACTGGTCTAAACATTGTCCCCTTGGTAATCTATATAACACTGATGCAAGTAGTAGAATCAGTTGTCAGCACAATTTGTATCCTCGTTAAGAAGCATAGTTCTATATTGCTGCTCAAGGTTAGCATAGTCCTTTTGGAAGATTTTACAGAAGGAACAAATGTCACCTGACAAAGAATATGAAGGAAGGTCATTTGCTGGAGTACATATATTTAGAAGCTTGAGTATGAAAGTCTTAACCTTACTCCATAAATTACAATGCAGAAATGTCCTCAGTGTTCTAAAATTACACTTTTTATATGAGGTCAGTGTTTCTACAAGGTTTTACAGTGAAAACCTTGCAGAAAGTCTTTGAAGCACAACTTTATTTTCATTTCTTTATTTTTAAAAATAAAGGCATTTAATAGTTAGCCTAATATTGGCATGCAGTTAAGACTAGATTGTGGCTGTAGATGTAGTAGATATTTAAAAAATCTTGTAAACTAATGGTTTGCACTGCACTTGGAGCTATAATATTCACAAAAGTAGCAATTATAATAATGCCTATGGAAAGGCAATCCTTTCATCCTAAAACAAACAAACAAAAAAATCACTTCAATGTCATTATGAAGCTATTCACTAGAGACATAGAGACTGAGGTGTTACAAAAAGGAATTGTAGAAATTGTGTCAGTAGTAGTCATAGTATGGTCATGTCTGAAATCAGTTGTAAAACAGAAGGTTAAGCAGTGATGGTAGCGTAGATTTGTTTTAATAAATAATTCATTGAAGTTCTACTTAGTGGAAAAGAATATACATTGTTCTTATGAAAATGAAAGTTGTAGATATTGTTACAGCTAGAGAAAAGTTGAGAGAGTATCATTTTAGAGATCTGGCATTTTTTGTATTTTTCAGCCTGATTGCCTTTTGATATCTTATGAGCAGTGACAAACAGCTTGTAATAACTGTTGAAGTTCTTAAATAGTTCGACTATGAAAGCTCAAAGATGCTGGGTTTGAGATGATGTAATACCAACTATTATAAAATTACATTTAGCAAAATAACTTGGGAAACTGCAGAAGTCACACACTTGGGTTCTTCCTTAGGAAAAACTCTTCCATCCTATCGTGACACTATTTTCAGTCTTATCATGAGAAGTCTAAAAGCAGAAGAGACTGATTTTGCTTCTTTGCACACAACACTACACTGAAACCGTGATTGGCTGCTATAACAGAAGCTCTTAAAAAATTAATCAAGCTCAGTGATAGATTAACAAAGGCATATACCACCTAACCTGTAGGCACACAAACAGCTGTTTCGACATTTCTAGCTGGGAATCCTGCTCTCCACAAACATATCTGATGCTCAGACATGGTCTCTCGGCTGCTTTCAGTTGCCCCATCTGTCAGGATGGCAATATGCCCACACACAAGGTGGTATGTCAGCTTCGCCAGGGCATAGGTGCCAAGTAAATTCTGCTGTTTGCAGAGCTTTGCATGTGCTGGTTCTTCAGTAGGAAGCCTCTGCTCTGTCACAGCAAGGTTGCCTCTCAACATGACTCCCTACACTTGATTACACCTGTTGATACTTCGGTGTCTAAGGAAGAATACTAAAATAGTATGAGCAAGAAACATTGGTATGCAGGAATGGATTTAGTAATCTGTATTGCACATACACTGCAAATACACTGCTACCTATTCTTTCTTCTTTTTTTTTTTTTCTTCTATCCCACAAGAAAATCCTACTTTTCAATGTGAGGAAAAAATAAATTAGATTTTTGGAACAGATTACATCCTGGCTCTTTCTTTCCATTACATTTTTCTAATCTGGATAATTTATGCCATCATTATTAACACCGTCAATTCATTATCTTTCTTCTTATTCTTCCCCTACCCTTGACCCACAAAAGAAAGAATTGTAGTTATCAACATGAACTCAGCCAAAAAAGAAAACACAATGGAAAGTGGTTACTGAAGAAAGAAAAGAGAAATCTGACTCTTCTGTCTTATTGATTTTGTGGTGATGAAACTGTATTTATCACAGTGGAATAATCCTTGCTTTATCCTAGTGCATGAGCTATGAGGGCAGAGAAAAGGCAGGCACTTAAACTGGGTATTGTGCTTGAGCAACTCTGTAACCACTCTGTGTATCTAAGAAAGCATAGGGATAGCTGCCATAGCAGTGAAGAACATAATCACGTAAAGATGATAAAATTGTGAGTCTGCAGAGATGTTACTGCAACTTCTTCTTGTAACAGTCCACATAGCTCTAGGGAAGAAGACTGCACTGTCTGGGAGGAACCAAGTTGTCCTGGGTTCTGTTTATTATTGAAATTATTTTCTTTAATACAAAGCTGAATGAACGGAATCAACTGAACTGTCCGTTTAAAGGACAACTGTATCTTACAAAAATTTCCTCTTATTTGCAAGTAACTGGTTATTCATAGCATTCAGAAATAGAGGTCTTCATCATTCCTTTTACATCTTGTAGATTTTTAATTTCATAGGGATGTTTCCTGTAGCAACGATGAAACTTTTAGCAACCTTACCAGCTGCTTAAAATTGCTGCTTGTCTTTTTTTTTTTCTTCTCTTGTAGTCATATAGCTACTCTGTTTTATGTGTGATTCATCCCTCTGTGTTTCAGTCTTTTCAATTTCTGCATATGGCATTGAAAAACTCATATAATATGAATTTTCAGCTCTGTTTACTATTTTTTTCTAATTAAAAAATCTAATTTCCAAATACTTATTATATTTTAAAAACCTCCAATGTCCTGATTAGATGTAAATGTCTTTAAAAATCTCTTTTAAAAGCTAGAAATAATCACAAATTGTTTGAAACCTTCCGAAATACCTTTCTGTTCTTATCTATTTCTATTTTGTCTACCCACTGACTGTAGTGAGACATGTAAATTGAGTAACTGAGAAAGATTTAATCCAGCAGAATGATACATAAAATTGCTTCTTGTTGTATTTATTCCCTCTCTTGACGTTAAAAATATCCCTTACTCTGCTTTTCTCACATGCATCTTTTTGATTGTTATATCTTATTTTTCCTTCTATTTTCATAATTCCATAACATTTATTCTTAGGTATTATTTGTACAGTAGAAGTATTCCAAGCACTCATGTTTTCTTAAATATTTCTCAGTCCCAAAGTTCACAGTAGTGTTTGCCTATTTCTTTTTTCTTTCATTTATTTTTGCTACTAAGATATTCTCCATCCCTCCAGCACTATATAACATTATTCTAACTATATAGTGTATCATTCTACCTCGCCTGCCCTACTACTCTATCTCTTAGCGTTTTTGACAAATTATGACCATTATTTCCCTTCTAACTGTTCTTATGCCATTCATCATCCATGACATTAAATAACTCCTCTTCTATCAAAATAATATACCTACATCATCTAGGCAAGTGAATATTCAACCATTTTCTATTAGAGAAGGCCTGAGACTCTCATATCTGTCCCACCTGGCTATTCACAGATAAATGGATGAACCGAGACAAATGCAGATATCTAAAAAAGAAAGAAAATAAAAGTATCATGAAGTTTGGGTTTCCAGTTAAAAAAACCCTAAAAAAAATTAAAAAAGATTCTTGCAAATAACAATCCATAGGTGCTTTAAAAGAGAAAAATTTATAATGGAAAATGCTACTGACATATAGTATTAGGGGCATTTTAATTCAACACTTTTCCATGTGAGAGACTTAATTTTCACTTTGTGTGTGTGTATATGTGTGTATTTCAGCAGTTTACAGTTAGAAATGCTTGACCTACTGTAATCACACCAGTTTATAAAATTGATCTAAGGAAAATCCATTCCCTGTATCTAAAGGACAAGTAGCTGAATACCACTCATGCTAACAGTTCATATCACATTTTAACTGGAGTTGGAAAAAAGTCCCTCAAAATTTCCCTATGCTAGAAACATTGCCAAAAGACAGGTAGGCCTTTTGAGATGTGAAAATTATGTTTCATGCTTTTTACTATTTTATGCTTTTAAAGGTTTGTAATTGTATTAGTACACATAATATATATTATTCATTCATTAAAGAAACATAATAATACAATCTGAAACTCTAATTTTATAAGTAAAAATATCTGCCAATTATATTGAAATCATGGCATTAAATGTGTAGAACTTTTAATGAAAAAGTAACTGGCCTGTGAATACTTAAAATAGAAACAGCTTTCTGTACTAAGTAAAAGTATTTTAGGCTAACATTTTAAAAAATACACTGTATAAAGTGTAGAGATGAAGTGAAAAAGAAGGTTTTGTGACACTCAACACTGAGGGTCCTGAAAATTAAACAGGAAATATGTTTCCTATTACTGACATGGCATTCAACAGGCTTGGATGAAGGAGGGAAGCGGTAGTGGGACAAAGAAGAACCTCAGTCATCCCAGTTTAACTGACCAGACAGGTAGCCACTAGTATAAACCAATGAATCTTGAGTTTTGTTGGCTCAAGAATACAGCTTCAGCAAGTATTTCACTTCTCAAGAACAATGTGCAGTGACGGGATTTGGATGTTACCAACAAAGCTTATTTATCATAGAACCATAGAATCAACTAGATTGGAAAAAACTTTTAAGATCAACAAGTCCAACCATTACCCCAGGACTGGCAAGACCACCACTAAGCCTTGCCACTGAGGGCTTCATCTATATAGTTTTTGAACACTTCCCTGGGCAGCTTGTTCCAATATATGGTTACCCTCTCTGTGAAGAAATTTTTCCTATCTAATCTAAACAGCTTGAGGCTGTTATCTGTTGTCCTATCACATTTTACTTGGGAGAAGGGACTGACCCCCACCTGAATTAATAAAAACCAAATCTCTCACCTGTTCACAATGTAAAAAGAATACCTTTCAGTACTCTTCTTCCCCCCCCCCCCCCCCCTTTATCTTTTTTTAATTCTTTCTTTTTCTTTGGTGTTAAGGGAGAGGTCATCTGGAAAAGAAAATCTGAACAATGATTTTGTTTCTGCATTACTACTGAAGGCAGTCATGGTACCACACTGTTTTTTTCATTTTTCTATGAACACTCTTGCACCTGATGACATGGAGTTATGCAGCTGTTATCAAAGCCTCTGTACTCTTCTTGGCCACTGTTAATAGAGAAATGCCAGTCTCTGGAAGCAGTATAGGTTATCTATGATTACAGTAATTTTTCTCCTAACAGATGTAAATGTAATGGCATTACTCCAGAAAAATAGAGCCTATTTTGCCTTGCTGTTTGTCATGATTGATATCGAGAAGCAAAATATGAGTTCTACTTCTCCATGTATGTGAAATGAGATTCCAATTAGTGGTGCATCACTGGGTGTGTGGTGACGGAGCTCTGCTACCAGGTGCACGTGTATGGTGCGAGAGAGAGAAGGGAAAGGCAGAGCTGTAGTTCAGGCCATAGCCAGACCTTCTGCAGCTAACCTGCTGTGCCATCTGGCAGGATAGACCCTGCAGCCCCTCATTCTTCTTGACATCCAGGCAGAACCTCTTTACCCAGGTGGGCAACCCAGATGGGAAATCAGTTGGTTACCTGTGCCTGAGTAACAAACTAACTCTGCTACAGTTAACAGTACAGTTAAATTTAGCTACAAAAGAGTAACATGTCTGCACCCCTCCCTGTGGTGCTTGACCTGCCACCTCCATTCATCTCTGCTACTGGGGCTCTCAGAGCTATTCCCTGCCCTAGAGCTGTTCTGCTTCTTTCTTTCCCAGAAGAGTATTTTGCTTCTTATACTAAACACATTTGGCATCATTCAGAATGTGAATATTAATTTCTCTAATATTGAAGAAATTCTGAAAGATACCTTAAATATTAGGCATCGGGTTGCAAGGAAAGTGGGTTTTCAGTCACATATTCTGTGAGTCTATTGTTTTTAAGGAACATATCCCTTTTATATGTGTGTTGTGCATCAACTAAGGAACTAGATTTGGGGGAAAATGAAACCAAATCAATCCCAACCCATGCTTCCCTTATAATTTTCCAACGTACAAACCCCTCCTTTTTCAAATCATCTGGCATATCTACATAGACAGAAGCAGATAGAACCAAATTCATTCTGCCCACCCTGCAAGCTGTCTGGCCTTACTCCAGATCCCATCCAAAAGCCATGTGGCTGTGATGAAGCATCACTCAGCCTGGACTAATGAACCTGACCTCTCAGGAGCTAAACACAACACTGTGCAGCTAATGTAGCTCTGCAGCTTCTGGCCAAGATGGTGTTGGCTGTTGTCTTGCTCAGAGCATGAACAGAAGAGATTTAGGTCTGTCTGTACTTGTGCTTAGAGATTTGTTCCATATTTCTCTGTTAGGTTCCTTTTTTACTAATGCACCATCCAAATAAAAAAAAAAATTTAAAATAAATAAAATCCACACTTTAACCTTCAGCACACCTTATTCATGTAATCAGGTGAATATCTGTATCCATACACTGCTGTTTACAGTCCTACCAAGAAAATATTTGAAGCTGATTCTTATTCCAGACTCATCTTTAAATAACCATTACATAAATAACATACATGATGACAAATTTGCCTAACTGTACAAATAAAACAGATAAAAATGGAATGGAGAAAGACTAAAATGGGTGGTTTTGTTACTTCTGATCTTCCTAAGCATTTAATTTTTGGATCCCATCTGTTAGTCTCACATATCCTCCCAAAATGCTATTACCCCACTATTTCCATACTGTGGGGCTGGAAATTCAGCAGAATAATGGAGCAGGCAAGGAATTAGAAGAGGTTTTAGTGACTGATGGGTATTCTCTGTGGAACAATAACTCTGAAAGCCCATATTTGGGACAGGGCATGAGAAGTTCTTAGAGTTATTCTTTTTTTTTTATATTGGACAGGTGAGTTTTTATAGATGCCAATACTCATGATAAATATGTGTTGAGGCTCTCAAAATACATACAGGTTCATTTACAGGCAGAATCTTTTGGAGTCATATTCCCTGCATATTTTAATGTCTTCACCAATCTGAGGAATCACATCAGTAATGTCAGTAAATTTTGCTGTTCACTCCAAGTATGAAAAATTCAACTAATGGATTTAAAAGCTCAGAAAAGGGCACTTAAGACACAGCCCTTATCTGATGGCACACCTTCTAAAATAATTCTTTCCTGTATAAACAGTGCTTAAAATACTATTTTAAGTCAGGATAGAAAGTTAAACAAAGTTCTTTCCTACAATTTGTCTTTTATCTATTGCCTGCTTCTGGAATGCTATGGAAAATAAATAAGGTTAGATCTGGCTTGTTTATTTTCTTCCTTAGCAAGATGTATAATTGCTTAGTGTCAGAGAAGAAAAAAAAAAAAGGTGGTGTTTGAGACAGATGTGTTCAGAGGTAGGAATCTTTACACATCTAGTAAGTAACAGAGCTTAATGTGGGTTTTGCTGTTTTGTGTACATTGTGTATCTGTGAGGAATAAGGTTAAATACACTAAACATATAAAAGGCCTTTCAGTAGTACTGAGGCCCTCCACCAAATCTTTTCAAGGTGACAGAATTAGAAAAAACTTTTGTGTATTTCTGAGAAGTCATAGAATTAGAATCAAATATTTCTGTCTTCTCAGTGAATGCTTGTCAAAGGTCAAGCCAGGTACTAGGTCAGTGCTGGTACACTGCAGGCAGATTGAAAACTGCTCTGACTTCATCCTGCACACTGAGACACAAATGGACTGTGGAATTATGCTGGACTTTCTGTCCTTCCACTGTACAATTATTTAAGAAAGTGAGAATGTTTTACAGCAGCCTCACTTGCTTAGTAGCCATTTGATTTTGGTTTCTAAAAGAATACATACAGCAAAGACAGAAGGCTTGGGTTTGGTATGAAACTCCTTATAAGTACTTCTCCAGGCCTTGTAAGATACTTTAGTTTAGGTTTAGTATAGAAAATACAATTTTTAGCTCTTACATTTTTCTACCCAATGCTGTGGATGCCCAGTAGTTTCTCAGCTGTCTTTTGTAGAACTCTCTTAATTTTCTTAGAGTGCCTTGCTTTTGCTCACAATCCCATATCTGTAACCAGAGCCGTTTTGTTTTTCCACACCTGAAGGGCACCTGTAGACAACACTGTCATTCTGTATGACTTTTATTATAGAGTTAGAGAAACAAGAAAGCAAGAAATAAATCAAGCAAAGACTCCCTGAAGGAGTATATGTTTGTTTTGTTTTTTTTTTTCTCATATACCACAGCAGACTTCTGAATACAGTTGATTGATAGAAATAGAGTATGTGGAAAGCAAATTCACTTATATTTATTTCAAACTGTTTTCTTCACAAATACTTGAATTGTCTAAGTAAGTGATACATGAGGCATCCTGTATGATTGGCAGAACTTGTAATTTTCTTCAGTTAATACAGCCACATGCCTAACAGTAATGATAGAGAAACAGAAGATCAGGTGTATCTTCTTATACAGTTTTAAAGTAGTTCTACACATAAAGGAATTAAATTAGTTCACCTTAGTTTGCAAAATACTATCATTCAGTTAGATGCAAATACCTTAGTGAATATTTAGAAAGCTTCCATGCTTCCATATTTCAGGTGGGACTCCGTCAAGCCCAGCTGCCTTGCCAGTTTTCACCTGCTGTATGGCCTTAAGAGTCTCTCCCATGGTAGGTGCTAAATCCAATTCGTTTTTCACTGGATGTTGCAGAATGTGCTGGATTCCTTCGCCTTGGACTACACGATTTGCACTAAAGAGGGTTTGAAAATGTTCAGACCAACGATTCAGGATGGAGATTTTATCTGTAAGAACAGTTTGGCCATCTGCACCAAGTAAGGGGCTTTGCACCTGGAATGTGGGTCCATACACTGCCTTCAGAGCCTCATAGAATCCTCTGTGGTCACCCAAATCTGCACATAGTTGAGTCTTTTCTGCTAGGTTGAGCCACCACTTGTTCTGGATGTCTCTAAGTTTCTGTTGGAGTTTGCTACATGCAAGACGAAAGGCTGCTTTTCTTACATAGCAGAGTGGCTGAGCGAGAGCAGATCTCTTTTTTGTCAGCAATTCCTGGACCTCCAGGTTGCTATCGTCAAACCAGTCTTTGTTTTTCTTTGAGGAGAACCCAATGGATTCTATGGAGGACTGCAGGATGCTGTTTTTGATATGTTGCCAAAGCGCTTCAGGAGAAGAATCTATAAGTTGGTCTTCAAGCCTAGTTTGAAGGTTAGCCTGAAAGCTGTCCCTCACTGCAGCTATTTGAAGATTATCAACATTGAGCCTCCTCCTTGGAATGCCGCCCCTCTTAGGTTTGGGCTTGAAGTGGAAATTAAGTTTGCAACGCACAAGGCGGTGGTCTGTTTGGCATTCTGCACTAGGCATCACTCTGGTCTGGCAGACATCACGAATATTTCGCTGGTGCACTAAAACATAGTCAATAAGGTGCCAATGTTTAGATCGAGGATGCATCCAGGTTGTCTTCCAGCTGTCTTTCTGCTGGAAGATAGTGTTGGTGATGGTAAGCTGTTGCTCTGCACAGAACTCTAGTAAGAGATGACCGTTATCATTGCAGCTGCCAACACCGTGCTTGCCTAGTACTCCTTTCCAGGCTTCAAAGTTCTTTCCTACTCAGGCGTTGAAATCACCAAGGATTATGATCTTATCTTCTATAGGAACTTTCTGAGTGAGGTGACGCAGGTCGGAGTAGAATTTTTCTTTTTCTGCAGGGTCAGCTTGCAGAGTTGGAGCATATATGCTGAAAAGAACAACGTGTTGCTTATTGTGTAGTGGAAGACGTAAGGAGATACGGTCGGAATGACCTATCGGCAAATTTTCAAGTTTAGAGGCTATGGAGTTTTTAATCATGAAGCCGACTCCAGAAAGATGACTTTCAGTTTTGGGTTTGCCAGACCAGTAGAGTGTATAGCCAGCACCATGTTCTTTGAGGCTACCTTCCTCATGAAGGCGAACTTCACTGAGAGCAGCGATATCGATGTTAAGTCGTGACAATTCGTGGGCAATTAGTGCAGAACAGTGCTCAGGACGCCCACTGTTCACTGTATCAAGCATGGTTCTGATGTTCCAACATGCGAGTGTCAATCTGGACACACCTTTGGAGGCAGGTGTATGCCTTTGTCTCTTTGTCTTTAATTGACCGCAATAGAAGATGCCCGTTGGCCGCGGCTAGCCAACCAGGTGGAGGGGGAGATGAGCTTTGGTTAGGCCACCTTTTCTAGGCCTCTCTCCATATGGAGCAAGCAGTGCTGTCCTTGAAAAAGGCTGCTTGGTCATTCAGGATGCTGCCGAACAAGACTGTCATCTCCTGGGTCAGACTTGAGAAACCAATGTCCTGAACCGCCTGCATGCAGGGTTGGGTCTGCGACTTCCAGTGCACCTTATCACCTGCCGTTACGTCCCTCGCCTGTTGCTACAGGGCTTTGCAAGTGTGGGCAAACCCTTCGGGCCTGTGCAGTGGATTTATTTTAGGTGAGGCACAGCGTGCGCAGAACTGGTCTCACCCTTTACACCTGAGGTTTATCTGCCAGGGCCTAGCGAGCTTGGACGGTGACAGCAAAGTCCTCAGGTCGTAGGTTTAATTAGAGTATCCTTCTCTTAGATGGATGGCCTTACAGGGCTACACGAGCTCCATCTGCCCGGGTTTGAACTTAGAGTTGTCCTTCTCCTAGGATGGTTGCCTGAAGGCTAGTGAGCCCATCCTGCCCATGGACACACTTTGTCTGACCCTTCATTTGAGAGCTGACTGGCATGGGAGACCCTACCAGAAGCATAAGCCACCACCAGCATAACTCCCAACTTTACAAGGGCAAGCAAGGTCTTTCCCCATGACAAGGGGGTGTCCGCTAAATTTCATGAGCTAGTTGTGTGCTGTTGGGAACAAGGCAAAATACCGTCAGACTTTCGTGACGCAATCATCGTCACTCTGTATAAGAAAAAAGGTGTCAAGTCAGACTGCTCAAACTACCGTGGTATAACTCTGCTCTCCATTGCTGGTAAAATTCTTGCAAGAATACTATTGAACAGACTAGTACCTGCTATTGCAGAAGAACTTCTACCTGAAAGTCCGTGTGGTTTCAGGGCTAATAGAAGTACCACAGACATGGTATTTGTTCTCAGACAATTGCAAGAAAAGTGTAGAGAACAGAATAAGGGGTTATACGTAACTTTTGTTGACCTCACCAAAGCTTTTGACACTGTGAGCAGGAAAGGCTTGTGGCTGATCTTAGAACGATTAGGTTGTCCCCCCAAGTTCCTCAAAATGATTATTGTGTTACATGAGGATCAGCAAGGCCAAGTCAGGTATGGCGATGCACTCTCTGAGCCTTTCCCAATAACCAATGGTGTGAAACAAGGTTGCGTTCTTGCACCGACCTTATTCACAATCTTCTTTAGCCTGATGCTCCAAAGGGCTACAGCAGACCTCGACGAACAAGACGGCATTTATATTCGATATCGTACCAATGGTAGCCTATTCAATCTAAGGCAACTGAAGGCCCACACTAAGACCCTAAACCATCTTGTCCGTGAACTGCTCTTTGCTGATGATGCCGCCCTTGTTGCCCACACAGAAGCAGCTCTGCAGCGTTTAACATCTTGCTTTGTGGAGGCGGCTGAGGTTTTTGGGCTGGAAGTCAGCTTGAATGAGACAGTAGTCCTCTACCAACCTGCACCCCAAGAAGATCACCGCCATCCCCATATTACCATCGGCGAGTCAGACCTTAAGAGAGTTCAGCAGTTCAGCTATCTGGGAAGCACCATTTCCTCGAATGCCACGATCGACAAAGAGATAGACAACAGAATAGCAAAGGCATATAGAGCCTTTGGAAAACTCCATAAAAGAGTCTGGTGTAATAAACACCTGAAGAAAAGTACAAAGGTCAGTGTCTACAGAGCCATTGTATTGTCTACTCTTTTATATGGGTCTGAATCAGGGGTCATCTACCGTCATCACCTGCGACTCCTGGAACATTTTCATCAGCGCTGCCTCTGTACAATTCTAAACATCCATTGGACTGACTATGTCTAATGTCACTGTCCTCGAACAGGCAGGGGTCACCAGCATTGAGGCCATATTGCTGAAATTGCAGCTGCGCTGGGCAGGGCACGTCTCTAGAATGAAGGATCACCGCCTCCCCAAGATCGTGTTTTATGGTGAACTTGCCACCGGTAGCCGCAAGAGAGGTGCCCCAAAGAAGAGATATAAGGACTCCCTGAAACAATACCTTAGCCTTGGCCATATTGACTACCATCAGTGGTCCACCTTGGCCTCCAATCGGGAGACTTGGAGGCACACCATACATAATGCCGCTGACTCCTTTGAGTGCTCACGAAGAACTAGTCTCGAGGAGAAAAGACAACGCAGGAAGAATCGTGTCCCACCTGTTCCACCCAAGGAGACCTTCTGCTGTGCTTTTTGTAGCCGGATTTGCCTATCCCACATTGGCCTTCTTAGTCATCAACGCGCTTGTAGTAAGCGTGGGTAAAAGCCCTTCCCAAATCTTCGTTCGCGAAGTCAAGCCATGATGACGATTTAGAAAGCTAAACATGAAAGCTAAGTACTTGGTCTCTGATACATAATCATTACAAGACCCCCAAAATTTACATAGATCAGCAACAGAGCTAAAGAAACACAGTGGAAGCTGAGACACTAGTGAAGTTCTGGGTTTGCCTTAAGGAAAAAAACATTCAACAGGACCAGGCGCTGCCTTTGGTCATTGTGGTTTACAGACATACCTGCTTGATATGTAAGGTTAAATTTCAGTATTAAAGTATCAACTAAATAAAATAATATTAACACACACACAAGATAAAAAACCACAGAAATCTAACTATGCATACATATATCAGAATGCTCCCACAGACATAAGCAATGTACTCAACATGATCATAGAATCATAGAATCATCTTGGCTGTAAAAGAGCTTTGAGATAATTAAGTCCCACTGTTACCCCTGGACTGCCAAGTCCACCACTAAACCATGTTACTAAGGGTATCTTCATGTTTGTTTGAACACTTCCAGAGATGGTGATTCCACAGCTTCCCTGGGCAGCCTGTTCCAATGCCCGACTACCCTTGATGAAACATAGTAATTTTAGTATTTTTCAGCGTAGTATTACTATGGTGAAACATGGTAGTTTTCTTCTACCAGAAACTTCCTTCCAGCATTATAATGTTATTTGCACAGCAATGCCTCCTCTCGTTACTGATTCGGAGAAAACTCCAGGAACAAACTTGCCAACAAAGTTTCCAAGTTGACAAGCAGGCATTCTTTATTGTGGCGCCAGGAGACACGGGGGATAGCTCCTCCTAACGTGTCCCCCCTAATTGCCACACAAGCCATCCTTTTATAGTCCCTGGGCATACATATTCATGAGGCTATGTATGGATTACATAATTTTCGAGAAAGTTCCCTGCATGTGTACAGAATTGTGGTGGTGGTCTCTGAGGGTCATTTACTTCTTCCAACAATCTTCATCACTTCTGGCAGCCTTTGAAGCATGCGCAGTAGATGCTCATACCACTTTAACTGGTTCATTGGCAACAGAGACGTAATAATCTTCCTATCCTACTACTCATCAGTTTAACTGTAGCCCATCCTGGACACCTGCAGTTCCCAGATACTCCTTATCCCTGTGTCCTGTTCTTCTAGACTGTTTTTCTTAAAACTATGCCAACTATAACGATTTATCTTGTGAGAATTCTCAGTATATTCTCTAGCTGTACTCTATTTTTTTTTCTCTGTGTATCATGCACCTCAGTAATTTTCCATTGCTACTGTTACAAAGCCATCAAACTTAACATTACTTGAAACTAATTCTAAAGGTTTCTATATTCCATTTTGTGACTTTGTGCCCCTTTGTCTCATTACTGAACCCTGACTATGAATTTAGCTTGGTGTTATACAGTACAGTAACCTGGACTGTAAAACACAAAAATAACGAAAGCCTAGACAACATGAAAAAAAAAAGAACTAGGAAAAGAGCAGAGACATGCTATGAGGGGGGTCTGAATGAAGACAGGAAGACAGTCAAGAAGGAGTGCTTGAGAAATCCTTGTGATTGGCAACAAAAAGGATTTGTGATGGAGAGGCAGCCGGAATCCAGGTACACCATCTTAGGGCAGCTAAAATAAATCTAGACACTTATATAGAGACACTTGAATTGCTGTCCCTTAAGTCTTATCTGAAAATCTAAGAGATTATCAGATGTCATTCACTATCTCAACAAAAATGCAGAAGTCTAAATAAAATATTTTGGCAGATTCTTTTTAAAATAAAGAGATTTGAATAAATGTTAGGACTAGTTTTAAGGAAATCCTCAGCCTTCTCAGAAGTCAGAATATAGAAATGAGCCCCATATTTCTAATTTCTGAGAGGTGTTAAACTATTACAAATTTAGATACCCACTTTTATCTCTATCATAATAATTAAAAGTGTACTAAATTCAATGGCATTAAGAAAAGATACATGAAAGTAAATTCTCAACAGAAGAGGGTTTTTTAAAAGCTAAACGTGGTTAAAATGCCACTTCTTCCATCAGGACAGATGATGAGCAGCAAATTGCCCACAATACATGCATATTGAACAGAAAAACATGCTTATTGACCACCTAACTTATTTTAGAGCAGATTGATATATCTCAGCTATTTATGTGAATAAATATCAAGAGAATAAACCTTTCATTTACAAGAACACCCAAGTGGTAACTGCCTCGAACACAGAAAATAATCACAATATCAGTTCTCTACCCAACAGCACATAGATTAGATACACACATCTCTCTGGACTGCATAGCTGATAAACATGCAGCTTGCAAAGTGTAGCATAAAAACAGTTTCTAAAGTTAGGGTCAGAGTCTTCCACAAGAGGGTGGCTGAGCATGGAAAACAAGCAATGTTTTCTGGAGGTGTTAGGTAAAATTACAGTTTTATTTTTAAGAACTCAGGAATCATTTTGAGTAATAATTTTCTGAAACCACAGGAAAGACATAGCAACCTCGGTCTTCTCTTAAATGAAGAGATTAAGCTTGCCACATTTGTACTGGAAAACTAATCCTGCTTGTGTTATGACATAATGCTAGGCATTCATAGCACATAAGAAAACTCATTCTACTTACTATCTGATACAAACCTTATCAAGTTCAGAATAGTATCTTGTTATTAACCAATCTGTCAATGGAATCACCATCATCCAGAAAAGAGAAAATTGATTAGTTTTTGAAGCTATATTTTGTCATTTAAACCAGAGCAGCAGTTAGGCTTTGTCTGAAATTGTAACTTTGATAATTTTTGTCCTAATTATAATACCTGCATGAAGTACATAAGGGATGAGCATCTGGAACATATTACAAACATTTTATTATTTTACTGCTGAAAGATTTAGGTTAATTTAGCCTCAAATACTTAACATTCAAACAGTATATAAATGGATGGATATATGATCGAGTTGAAGATATCATTTCAGAGGGTTTGGACTAGATGACCTTTAAAGGTCCCTTCCATTCCAAACTATTGTATGATTCTGTGATTTTATGACTTATGGGTGAGTGGGTGTGTGGGTGGATGTATGGATGTATGGATGGATGGATGGATGGATGGATGGATGTGTGGATGGCTGAATGAAGGGGTGGATGGATGGATGAAATCTTTAGACCTTCTCTGTGGCCTGACTTCAGTCACCCCACCCACCTCCACATGACTGGGAATATCTGAAGAGCCATACCAGGGTGCATGAGGAATTGTGGAAGACAACTAATGACAAGGCTGTTTTGTAAGCAGTCTTTTGAAGATTCCAATATACGGGGTACGCTATGCATGGTACAGCTGTCTGGAGCCAGACAAAGATGTTGCAGGTGCAGGACCCTTAATTTGTCCTTGTTGAATTTCACATGGTTCCTCTCTGCCCATCTCTGCAGCCTGTCAAGATCCTTCTGAATGGTAGTACAGCACTCTAGGCGATCAGCCACTTCTCCCAATTTTGTATGTTCAGCAAGCTTGCTGAGGTGGCACTCTGTGCTTTCATCCAAGTCTCTGATGAATAAGATAAATAATACTGGAGCTGGTACCAACGGTTACAGGTCTCCAACTTGACTGGGCTACTGATGTCAGCCTTCTGATACCTGCCATTCAGCCAGTCTTAATCTACCTTACCATCCACTCATCCAAACCATGGTTCATGAGCTTGCCTAAGAGAATGTCATGGGAGACAGTATTGAAAGTCATGCTGAAGCGCAGGTAGACAACATCCACTTCTCTTCCCTCATCTATCCAGACAGTTGCTCCATCATAGAAGACTATCAGATTAGTAAAGCATGATTTCCCTTTGGTGAATCCATGATGACTACCTCTGATTACCTCCTTGTCTTTCATGTGCTTAGAGATTGCCTCCAATTCAGACATTCCATCACCTTTCCAGGGACTGGGATGAGGGTGAGTGGCCCATACTTCCCAGAGTCCCCTTTCCTGCTCTTTTTGAAGACTGGGGTGACATTTGCTTTTTTTCCAGTCCTCAGGCATCTCTCCTGATTGCCATGACCTTTTAAAGATGATTGAGAATGACTTAGCAATGATGTCCACCAGTTCCCTCAGCACTTGTGGGTGCATCTTATCAGGGTCCAGGGACTTGCAGATAGTGTAGATGGAAACAATTGTCTCATCATCTAATACTGGCTCAAAATGCCCTTCATATTTCTATTTCAAATTTTTGAGCATGTAAGATGTACATTACTGCAAGTTAACTCTTTTGGTTGCTGACACTGTGGGTTTAGCCCAATGTAGCTTACTAAGATATGCCTTGGGAAGCAGAACATGCAATAATAGCACCTGCTGAAAATGATGTTCTGTTATTCCCTGCAGAGCTGCAATACTGTGGTAGTCAAAGAATTTCATGTACTTGTACGTTCAACTTCTTAAGAACATTGCTTTGACAAAGACTATTATTTTGGGGAACAAGTCCACAACTGAAATCAGAACAAGTTCACAACAAACACTTTATTCAACAGTGCGGTGGTGCTTCTGCTGAGTGTTCTTGCCAGAAATCAATTCTACAATGTTTAGCTTAAAACTGTAATAGATACCATGACTTGTCAAGAGGTCTTTATGTTAAGATGCTACTAATTGTTTTCTTTTGCATTTATGTTACAAAACATGGTTTTTTTTGTCATATTTAGCACAATGAATTGTTTCTCAAATTTTGTATTATAAAAGTGCAAAAATACTGTTTTGAAATGATAAATTAATATGCTTATTTACCCATTCCCTAAGTTTTCAGCCACAGCAATGTTACAGATCATAAGTGATTTCTGCCTCTAATACCTAATCAAGCAGGTAATAATTTATACCACAATACTGAGGTGAACACACCTTATCCAATAAATCATTGCTTCAGACCTGTCCCATAATTCATACACTTGTTGAAGGTGTAGGTCCCTGCCCTGTGTTTTCATGCTCACTGAGGCATTATAATAGTCTTTTCTCCTTTTTCGTCCTCTAGAAGTCCAACTCTTGAATACAACAGAGACAGAGCAAGCCATCTTTCTTGAGAATTTTCTATAATAGCTCATTTTGAATTATAGAAGACAAACACAAGTGATTAAAAGTACTCCTTTGTTGAACAAAAATTGACCTTGATTTCTGTAAATTGTTTACTACCTTTATTGATAATTGCTGGATTTAAATCTTGCTCCTTTGCATGTGGGAGTAAGGGTTTCTATTTATATGTAAGAAGACGTAGGTCTGGAGAACTGTGTTGCATGCAGATACGCTTACCAACACTGGGGTAAAAGACAGATTTTGAATTGAGAAAGCTATATGAGTTTCCTTAATATATGAATTCACCAGCAAGTAATTTATACAGTAGAAATGGTGCAAAAATTCTGGGATGTAAACATATCAGAGAGTTCTTAAGGTATCAAGTTGCTGTATAGAAGTGGCTCCGAATATGTGATTGCCATATTAGTTTGAAAATATTTTTTAATCTGCTTGCTTCTGAGTATATCTATTATCATCTGACAACATCTAAAGGCTGTATCACACCGAAAATACCTGAACTTTTTGTGATAAATGTATCTTGTACGCTTTAGTTAAGACCTGTAAAAATATTTTAAGCATATGTGGTTAGTGAAGAGAAATTTGCTGGAATTTATGACCAGTTCATAATTACATGTGTCTATTAGCTCCAAACACAAGATTCGTTGCTGAGATTTCAAAGGTCTAATTCACAAGCCAGTTTTGGGCACCTTTTGACATTAACGTATTCCTTAACCATTATAAACAGTTGAATCAGTTGTATGTTCAAAAAAAAATCTTAGCTGTTTCATGTGAACTAAGAAGGATATCATTTTATCATTTAAAGTACTTCTGTAATTGTGTCTTCAGAAAGTAATAGTATATTTTCATAGAGACATGCCTGTGTTTTTATCTAAAGCTTCATCAGCTGTAGAATTGCTAAAATAATTTCCAATTTTTTTTGTGCTACTATAATTTTATGTTCAATTAACGTGTGTGTAAATGCCTTTTTCCAAAATATTTGTTATATACCTGTAACAACATCATGGTGTGATCCATTTATTAATGAGAACATCATAGTGTCATTATTTCTCAGACATCAGGAAGGTATTTTGTTTTTCCTGTTTTAAAGATTTGTGTTGAGTAGCTGAGAAATGTGAACTTCCCATCAGTGTAATTGTAATGAGAAGCTTATAGCAGCAGGTGCTTTAATCTTGTTAAAGACAAATAACAAATTTTCAAAGAAATGATACAATTACACTGATCAAATATATGACACAGATCCAACAGCTTCAAAATTGAAAACTATTAAAATTGCAATATTAAAATGAGACAGAAAACCAGTTCTTCTGAGGCAACTAAAGTCAAATGAATAATAAAATGTGTTTTTAATGCAAGGAAGGTATTATTGATCTTTTCTGTATATCCTACTTAAAGTGTGTTTTAGATTTTTATTAGTTTTGGCTTTTAAATCAAATATGTAACTTACACATAGAATCTTGAAAATTGCAAGTTTGTCCCAGAACCTTTTTCATTTTACAGTATTCTCTAGTTGAGAAATATTAATGTATATTTCATGTTATAAGCAGAATTCTTTCAGCTTACACTATGAACCTCTGCTTCTCATTGGGAAGATCATTTAGACAGGCTGGATCTATTCTCTGTGTGGAATTATGTATCACAGGCAGAAGTTCTGAACTTTTGATTCTGAGCAATTGATGACCATGATTAAGACTGGAAAGGAGAATTTTATCACAAAACTTGAACATCTTCAATCTAGTTCCATGTTCTGGGAATAATATGTGTTTTGTATAAGTTTCAGTTCCTTTATTTTGCTTTTTGTAGCCTTTCAGGTGTTTAAGAATCACAATGAAAAACTTCAATAGAAAATTATGCAGTATGTAATTTACTGGTTAGTTTTCTGATGGGGTTACAGGTTATTGATCTAGGACCCCAAGTTCATTCTTTTCAGTACAATTGAATGAATATAGTTGATAAATGTAAATCAGAGTGCATAGTCTTGCCACATTTTTGCAAAACAGCCAGTTCATCTCATCTTTATATTGAATGCAAATGCACCAGCATCGTGATGCGGCTGGAGCTGCATTAATGCTAACTTCCTAAACCAACATAGCTGTATCATGCAAATTTATTTTCTCAGAAACAAGTACACCAAATTCAAATAAGACTTTCTTCACACTAGATTAAAAAAGGACATGGTTGTGAAACAAAATTAACTATTTCTTATCTGGAAAATACTGTTAATAAAATAAACTGTAGAGTTAAACAGAAGAAACATTAGAACAATTGTTCTGTATTCTAAAACAGCTGAAACAAGATAGCTCATACTGTATCAGTCTTCATTTGTAACACATGCTGTTGATAAGAACTTTTTAAAAATTACATTGTCCAATGTGAGGGGCAGAAAATTGCAGTAGCCTTTCAAATAATTCATTAAATATTAGGAAATTTATCTCTGTAACTTCTTTGCCTATATAACTGCTTTTGGTTCCTTAATCTGTTCAATAATAGAAAAAGCAAAAGGAAATCTCAACTGAAGAGTTTTTATTCATCTAATTTTAATGCAGCATTCGACGGTTGCAAATAATTTGGTATATTCTTTAGTGACTTGGGAAAATGGAGAGGGAATATAAATTCTTTACATTCTTATCAGTATAGTTGATCTAAAAACTCTATTTTCATCCTATAGGAAATTCTGACATTGTAAAATTTATTATTAGTATTAGGATTGAAAAATGAAAGTGTAGACATTTCTTAGTGCAGAGAAATTTGAAAAGAAATAGTCACTTAAACATTAATGTGTTTCATTTTCATGAAGTTTGCATTCCCATGTGATAAAAACAGCATAGCACAAAATATTAACTTCTAATATTGAAGTGAAATTAAAAATAAAGTTCAAATAAAATGTCTCTTTCTTACTAAAGTGTGTGTTACTAAAACTAGAAGTTAATGTTGATTTATTTCATGCTTTCCCTTTAAAAATGTTATTACCGTATTGACACTTCTCTGTTTTCTGATGAAAGAAAAAAATGCCTCAGATTTACTTATAGCAACATTAATAAAGTAAATCCCTGTTCCACAAAAAACAATGGAGATGTGTATGTATTCAAGGGTGATTTCTTTCCCCCCGTTTTGAAATACCATTTTATGGAAACAGGGCTGATGGCTGACATAAGATATTTTCTCAAGATATTTTCTTCTGATTTTTTTCTTTAAATGTTAAATCTATTTTCAGTGATTTAATATTATTACAGGATAAAAAGGGTCATTTTTATTTGTTAATCCTGTTACAAGTTCTTCCAGTCAGTCAGTGGAACCCACTGATGTCAATGGCAATTTTACCATGTGAATCTAACTCATTTTGAGCAGAACTAGATTTTTGTGGTTTGTTTGTTGTTTTTTTAATAATTTTCTGCCAGTTCTAAAAATAATATCAAATAAATATTTTATAAAGTTTCTACTGGAAGATAATTTCAACAAAAATTCATTTCTAGAAACAAAATGACTTATACATAAAGTTGAAGGAATTTTCAACATGAAAATGCAATAATTGATATTTTAAAAAGATAAAATCTCTTTACCTAGCCAATCTGATAATTTAAAAAGCACTCAGCTTTGCTCAGTCTGCATTTTCAGCTATAGGGATATTTCAGCTGCTCAGTTTCTCAGTTATCTCCAAATACTCTTAAAAGAAGCTTCCTTCTCATCTCAGTTCCCACAGTCCCACCTTGCTCAAATTGTGGATCAGTTTGCCTAAGGTTTTGCATAACAACTGTGTCTCCAGTGTCTGTAGCCACAGATACAAATGTATGTGCTCCCATTATTCAGGCTGAAGAGCTGATAGTGTCTATAGACACTTTTCCCATGAACATAGTTGATAAGCGCAACTTTTTTAGGAGGGAATTGATTGCAAAGTCCTTTGAGGCTAGTCCTCTTAGTTCTTTAGTCCGTGTGATTATCACTCTTGCAAAGCAATTCACCCCATAATTCTATTGCAGACTCTGCTTGCTTTTCCTGTCTGTCAAGTTATTGTGGAAGAATTAATTCCTGCTTAAGAATAACGACTTTCTTCATGGTTATCAGGGGGCTGGGTAAACTATGTTAGCTTTATGTGCCACAGATGACTTGCCTTTTAGGAACAACTGATATATGGAACATAGCTGGTGAAAACCCTTGCTTTTAGGAAGCTGTTTTCTTTCTCATCGTTAATTGTAATAGGATGGGTATATTACCCTATTCCACTTCTCTGTTTTCCAGTAAGTAAGTTACCCTTTTTATTGTTATTTTGAGGCTATGATATAGAGTCAGATTCAGCATGAGTTCTTCTGAGCTTCATTCTCTGGTTCAGCACACTAAGAGCTCTAGTAGGAATGGTTTCTTTCCTACTTGTAGAAAAAGAGCAGAGGGCAGAGCTGTTGCCATGATCTGGACAATATTCATTTACAAAAAATCTGCTGGGAATGGCCTTGAAACCAGAAAGTTAAGACCTTTTGAAAGGTAGACATACAGTGGCCCTACAATCTAGTGTGGCAAGATGTGGGGGAAAAAACCAAGTATATTGCTTTTTGTATAAGACTTTGTATTTTAACTGAAAACATCTTTTGCTATCCAGCTGAAAAGCTGACAAGATGGCACACCAAAATACGAATGTTGGTCTAGCATGAAGGGCAGGAAAATAGATTCTGATTGTTCCAACTATGACACTAATAACAATTATTAGAATGAATAGAGAGTATTGTAATAAACTTATTTTTAAGGAAAAACTACAAATGAGATCATTGAAGAAAAAGCAGTCTGTATGCCTCCCTGTGCTCTGCTGGTTCATCTTTGACTCATATCTTACCTAAATCTTACATATGCTCTTTGAAGAAATATGAAAACTTAATTGACATCAGGATGGAAATGGCTGTCACTTGATTTTGCAGTATTTCCTCCTATCTTATTTTAGTGGTCTAGTTCTTAATGTATTCAGCCAGGAAATGGCACATCTGCAGTATAACTTCTGCTTAAACTTCAGGATGACAGCCTTTTCTATATCTGCCTCAAAATTTACAGGTTCCAGCCAAGCCTGTAATATATCCTAAATCAGACCTTACCATGTCTCCTATCATGGAGATACCAAGTAATGGGATGAGAAGGAAAGAAACAAGAGGCAATGGCAATCTGACTCTGACTTTCTGTGGCACTCAGAAGGGAAATAATCCTTTTTTTATTTTTTTTCCCCCATGTATAAAATATATACTCATGTCGAGTACCTTGGTTTCAAAATCTTTCTGCCCTTTCCCGAGTGCTTTTGCCCCATGATAGTTAAGTTAAAATGTCTTCAGTGTCTTCAACAGAAGCAGTAGGGAATATTCTTACTTCAATTTGAAGCATTTATACAGCCTACTGATTTTGGATATAGTAGGTGTAGGTTCAGTTCCTTCATCTTGAACAGAGTCTGGAATGCAAGTTTTCCACTTGGGAGACACTTTGGGGGAAATCAGCTTGCAGGTTATGATATCTAAATATAAGACACCACATGTCTATAGGTTTAGAGTTTAAGCTCCAATTATCCTTAATGGGATCCTTAACAGTGTAACCATGGCTATCCGCTTTCTTTAGGATTAGTTGAATTGTTCTCCATGATTCCTTGGCTGTGCTGATAGCATTGTCTCTGCCTGTACAGGGAGGTTCGACACAAGGCTTATTTGCAGAAACCTTCCACTATGATTGCTAGAATTAGATGTTTTAATCTGAGCTGAATCACACCCCACATTTCTCTTTTCGCCCATTACTCCTTTTAAAGATCCCAGGAACATCCCTGTCAGCTCGCTAGTCTGCAAACATGCAAGCTGAGCAAACTGCTTGAACTTTTGCAGATTGCCAGGTGCACATACTCCCCAACCAGGGAGTAGTTTCTCTACTTATGGGAACGTTAAGTTAGCCGTATTAGATTGTTCTTCTTTTCTAAACTTATTTGTGAGACAGTTAATAAACTGCATAGGTTGGATTCCACACTAATTGTGCAACATTCACATTTGAACTACAGGGCATCTATAATTTTGTGTATCTTTACTCTGTTAAAATATCTCCAAAATTATTCTAATAGCCTTAAAGCCAGTTTTGCTGATGCTTTTTTACTTTTTTTTTTTTGTTTGTTTGCTTGTGTGCATTTGCTAGTTATTGTTGTTCTTTCTTCTTTAGGAATTTATATTTAAATTTCCCTGCTGCCTCACAGTTCTCACACAATGTTTGCTTGATTGTATGTTCTTTGTGCTTTCATTTGGTTTATCTGTCTAGCACGAGATCCTGCAAGCAATGTTAATAGACCATCCTCCCAAGAGGAATTTATGGGTAATTTTCTTTGGTACCTGAAAGATTTATGATCAAAATATTAAACATCAATAGAAAACCAAACTAAATAAAACACGGCTTAATTCTACAGATGTATGCTGCTTTATTTATATGCAGATACAGCACTCAGAGACCCCAGTTTTACTTCACATTCCTGTTGCCATGTACAGGCAGACAGCAATTTCAGGTCAGTGCGTTACATGAGTACTAAAATATTCTGTGTTCAGGCAGCAAGTGAAGCTACCAAATTGTTGATTCTTGGTGTTCTGTTCTGTCACTATCACATTATATACGAAGTAGAATTCAGGTTTCTTCTTTGTCTGTTATAGGCACTTGTTGTTGTGGATTTAGTTCGTCTTAAAATGATGATCATGAATCTCATGGTGTTTGAGAGCTTGCAGTGGTAATTATCAAAGGCCTGTTTCTATTCTGAGGTGCATTGAAGTATGTAATTAAACATTCCATTTTCTTCAGATTTGAGCTGAGTTTTGAAATAAGAGTCATTTGATTGAAAACTCAGCTTTGTGAAATGGTTGAGTTCTCCCTGAGCTAAAGCCAAGTTCAAAAAAATGGATTATATAGTTAAAAGAGCTTGACATTAAACTATTAATAGGAGGACTCCCATGCTAACACGGGCTTTAAACTCATTCAAGGTCCTATAATTCATGATGACTGTATATTCATCTCAACTTGATATAAAAATATACAAATGCCTTGACTATGTTTATTCCCCCAGGGGACACCAAGCTGAGTATGAGCCAGGAATGTATCCTTGCAGCAAAGCAGGCCAACAGCCTTCTGGGCTGCATTAGATGGAGCATTACCAGCAGAGAGAGGAAGATAATCCTTCTCCTCTACTCAGCACTGGTGAAACACATCTGTCTGTGTCCAGTCCTGAGCTTCCAGTAGAAGAAGGACATGAACATACTGGAGTGAGTTTAGCTAAGGACCACAAATATGATTGAGAACCTGGAGCATCTGTCATATAAGGAGAGGCTGGGAGAGCTGGGACAGTTCAGCCAGTAGAAGAAAAGCCTCAAGGGTATCTTACATGTGTAGAAATATTTTTGGGGACACTAAAGAAGGTGGATCTAGACTCTTCTCAGTGGTATCCAGTGAGAGCATAAGAGGCAATGTGCGAAATTCAAGATATAAGAAATTTTATTCTTTTTTTATGGCCAATATGGTCAGAAACTGGTAACAGATTCCCAGAGAGGATGCAGAATCCCCATCCTTGGAGATATTCCAAAACTGACTGGACACTGACCTTAGCAACACAGTCTAGCTGACCCTTCTCTGAATGTTGGACTAAAAGACCTCCAGAGGTCTCTGCTAACCTGAATGATTCTTGACTCTGTGTGAATCATTCTGTGGATGATTCACAGACTAAAAGGAAGAAGAAAGTATCATTGACTACATTAGTTTTAATGGCTTCAGTTCTCCTGCTGTGCTAAATCACTTACTTCATGTGACCCCCATAATGACTTTACATGTTAAAAGTGCCTTCCAGCCTCAACAAGTCTTAGCCATTTATATCAGTATTCACTCAAATTCTTTTTATCTCAATTGTTAAAATCTTCCTTAACATAGAAAGCTTTGGTGTGAAATTATAGTATTTAGTCTTATGAGTAGAAAAAAACAGGAAAAAGTATCCTTTTTAGCCTTAAAAAAATCTTTGCAAAGGAACTCTTTCCTAAGCAAAATTCTATGTTATAGCAAATCGTCCATGATGTTATGATAATCTTTTTACCTAAAAAAACCTAACAGATTGTTCAGGCTACGATTTTGTTCATGCATGATATAAGCATCTTTGTTAGATTTCACACACTCTTTGGGTCAAGTTACTAACATATGTGTAGTTTAAAATATTTATCTGAAGGAAACACATGGGGTCAGCAAGCAGATTTACACAAGTGCTTTTCAAAACAAGAAAAAATATTGGAAAATGCATAAATGGTGCAGTTTTATATGTGAAAATAATACAGATATTATAAAGGAAGAAAGAAAAGATGATTGAATAATTTTTGTTGGTTACATGTATTCTTTTGGTGGAGAAGCTGATATTAGATCTCAGTAGTGTAGTGATCTTCCTTTAAAACAGAATATTCCAAAGCAATGAATCAAGTTCTATTTTTCAGGTGAAGTTTTTAGTGCATACTGACTCTGCCTTGCATCTGTTGACATAATAAAAGATTATGTCAACAACATTCCTTAAAGGTGTTTATCCATCCATTTTCTGCTTTGTTCTTCCTTTTCAGGATTGACAGTTTGACTGGTTCTGTTCTGTGACAAGAGTCAACTACCTGAGCTCTAACTTCCACAAGTACTTAATAAGTTTTTATTTCCAAAACAAGTAAACTCTATTTAACATTAAGAGTACAGGAAATTCAACTGCAAACAGCAACAGAGATACACTCCAGTGAATGATTAAGATGGAAGAATGAAATGTGCAAATACAGAGCTGTTAAATGATGTCATTATAAGATTTAGAACGTACACCACAGTTAACACTGTTATTGGTTGAAGTGAAGGTATAAGAACTATAACTGTCATAGAGGTGGCATAGTTTTCCTCAATACTTATGAAGAAATATTAATGAATAGAGCATGAAGATAAATGTGTAAGAATTTCAGTGAGGTAATTTCTGTGATTCTGTCGAATTTGATTAAAAAACCATTCCTTACTTACTGGCTTCCAAAAGATCTTTTTTCATTTTTAATGAGTGATATTGATGTCTTATGTTTACAGGACAACTCTCAGAAATACAAATGAAGTGAAATCTGGTACAATTTCAGTAAATCCCTATTAAGTTTCAAGTAGGATAGCTAAGAGGTAGCAAATACTATTGCAGCTGAACATTTTGTCTGAAATATTACAAACTTTCCAGTTAAAAAATCCTTATTTTTCGTCCTCTATATATTAAATCATATGATATTAGATGATATTAAATGATATTAAATACAGTTCCATGTCCTTTTTATGTTGAAGACACCAGAACTGCACACAGTAGTCCAAGGGAGGTCTCCTGAGAGCAGAGTAAAAGCGCAGGGTCACCTCCTTTGACCTGCTGGTCACACTCCTTTTGATACAGCCCAGGATACGGTTGGCTTTCTGGGCTGCAAGCGCACACTGAAGCTGGCTCATGTTAATTTTCTCATCAACAACACCCCCAAGTCCTTCTCCTCAGGGCTACTCTGAATCTCTTCTCTGTCCAGCCTGTAGCTGTGCCTGGGATTGCTCTGACCCAGGTGGAGGACCTTGTACTTGGCATGGTTAAACTTCATGACAGGGCATCACCCCTCTCCCTCACTTCATGACGGGGCATCAGCCCACCTCACAACCGTGTCAAGGACCCTCTGGATTTCATTTACTCTAGCATATCAACTGAACATCAGCAACTTGCTGAGGGAGCACTCAAACCTGCTGCCCTTATCACTAAGAAAGATGTTGAACAGGACCGATTCCAACACTGATCCCTGAGGGACACCACTCGTTACTGGTCTCCAGATGGACATTGAGCCATTGACCACAACTTTTTGTTGTAGCCATCCAGGCAGTTCTTTATCCACCAAGTGGTCCATCCATCAAATTGGTGTCTCTCCAATTTAGAGACAAGGATGTCGTTTGGGACAGTGTTGAACACTTTGCACAAATCCATGTAGATGACATCAGCTGCTCTACCACTGTCCATCAGTTCTGTAGCCCTATCGTAGAAAGCCACCAAATTGGTCAGGCAGGATTTTCCATTAGGGAAGCCATGCTGGCTGTCACCAAGCACCTTGTTGTTTTTCATGTGCCTGAGACCATCTTAAGAACCTGAACGTACACAAGTCCTGATGAAATCCATCTGCGGGTCCTGAAGGAGCTGGCAAATGAAGTTGCTAAGCCTCTGGTCATCATATTTGAAAAACCATGGCAGTCAGGTGAAGTTCCGAAAGACTGGAAAAGGGAAATATGACCCCCATTTTCAAGAAGGAGAAAATGGATGACCCGGGGAATTATAGACCAGTCAGTCTCACCTCTGTGCCTGGCAAAATCTTGGAGCAGATTCTCCTGGAAGACATGCTAAGGCACATGAAAAACAAGGTGCTTGGTGACAGCCAGCATGGCTTCACCAAGGGGAAATCCTGCCTGACCAATTTAGTGGCCTTCTGTGATGGGGCTACAGAACTGATGGACAGTGGTAGAGCAGTTGATGTCACCTACCTGGATTTGTGGAAAGCATTCGACACTGTCCCACAAGACATTCTTGTCTCTAAATTGGAGAGACATCAATTTGATGAATGGACCACTTGGTGGATAAAGAACTGGCTGGATGGCCGCACACAAAGAGTTGTGGTCAATGGCTCAATGTCCATCTGGAGACCAGTAACGAGTGGTGTCCCTCAGGGATCGGTGTTGGGACCGGTCTTTTTTAACGTCATCGTTGCTGACATGGACAGTGGGTTTGAGTGCACCCTCAGCAAGTTTGCTGATGACACCAAGCTGTGTGGTTCGATTGATACTCTGGAGGGAAGGAATGCCATCCAGAGGGACCTTGACAGGCTTGTGAGGTAAGCTGATGCCAACCTCATGAAGTTTAACCATGACAAGTGCAAGGTCCTACACCTGGGTCAGAGCAATCCCAGGCACAGCTACAGGTTGGGCAGAGAAGAGATTCAGAGCAGCCCTGCAGAGAAGGACTTGGGGGTGCTGGTTGATGAGAAAATGAACATGAGCCGGCAGTGTGTGCTTGCAGCCCAGAAAGCCAACCGTATTCTGGGCTGCATCAAAAGGAGTGTGACCAGCAGGTTGAAGGAGGTGATCCTGCCCCTTTATTCTGCTCTAGTGAGACCTCACTTGGAGTATTGCGTACAGTTCTGGTGTCCTCAACATAAAAAGGACATGGAACTGTTGGAACAAGTCCAGAGGAGGGCCACGAGAATGATCAGGGGACTGGAGCACCTCCCATATGAAGATAGGCTGAGAAAGTTGGGGCTGTTCAGCCTGGAGAAGAGAAGGCTGCGTGGAGACCTCCTAGCAGTCTTCCAGTATCTGAAGGGGGCCTATAGGGATGCCGGGGATGGACTCTTCATTAGGAACTGTAGTGGTAGGACAAGGGGTAATGGGTTCAATCTTAAACAGGGGAAGTTTAGACTGGATATAAGAAGGAAATTCTTTCCTGTTAGGGTGGTGAGGCACTGAAATAGGTTGTCCAGGGAGGTTGTGAATGCTCCATCCATGGCAGTGTTCAAGGCCAGGTTGGACAAGGCCTTGGGTAATATGGTTTAGAGCGAGGTGCCCCTGCCCATGGCAGGGGGGTTGGAACCTGATGATCTTAAGGTCCTTTCCAACCCTAACTATTCTATAATTCTATGATTCGATGATTGCAATGTACAATGCTTCTAATTCTAAACTGTCTTTAGGTAAGACCCCATTTCTTTTTACTGACCCCAAAGGGTATCTTCATAAAAGAGGTAAATTCTCCATATACATATAATAGTCATGTCTGAGGTATTTGGCATGTCTTCTCCCTAACATGGGGGAAGGGAAAAGAAAGTATTGCTCAGTCTGCATTGGCATAGTGGCCTGCAAGAGCATTACTGCTTCATTGCCTTGTTTAAAGCAGCTCTAAGAAAAGGGGAAAGAAACTGAGGAAAGCCAATGCACAGTTTCATGTTGTCTGGGTAAACAGGGAAAAAAGGATAGTTTTCCCTACCATGCCCCACCCCCCTATTAATTTTTGACCTTTGAGGCCAGTTCTAGTACTTTGTAATCCAGACAGTGTGCAGCTCAATTTAAGTAAGCACTTGCCTTCCAATACCTTTATACAAATACCACCAATGTTATCCTGAACTCTTCATGAACAGTTACCAGAGTATTAACACATACTACGCTACCCATTCATTAGCTCTTCAACATCTTGGTTTTGGTTGATAAAATCTCAACATGACATAGCAGTGTGCACTTGCAGCCCATAAAGCCCAACCCTGTCCTGGACTGCATCAAAAGAAGTGTGGCCAGGAGGTCAAGGGAGGTGATTCTCCCCCTCTATTCCACTCTCATGAGATCCTACCTGCAGTACCACATTCAGTTGTGGGGCCCTCAACATAAGAGGGATGTGGACCTGCTTCACTGAGTCCAAAGTGGGAACACAGAGATGGTCAGACGCCTGGATCCCCTCTCCTATGAAGACAGGCTGAGAGAGTTGGGGTTGTTCAGCCTGGAGAAGAGAAGGCTCCTGGGAGACCTTATAATGGTTTTCCAATACCTAAAAGGCCTCTACAAGATGTCTAAAGAAGAATTTTTTTTTTTACAAGAGCATGTAATGAGAAAGCAAGGGGCGTTGGCTTTAAACTGACAGAATGCAGACATTCAGAAAAAATTCTTCACTATGAGGGTGGTGAGGCACTGGGACAGGGTCCCTCATCCCTGGAAGTGTTCAAGGCCAGGTTGGACAGGGCTTTGAGCAACTTGGTCTAGTGGAAGATGTCCCTGCCCATGGCAGGGGGGTTGGAAGGAGATGTTCTTTAAGGTCCCTTCCAACCCAAACCATTCTGTTATTCTGTGATTCTATGATCTTATGTATGACCATTTTAATAAGATAATTTCACTATGTGACTGTATGGGACTTTGAAAACCTAACTGCATGCAATATTAAAATTTATGAGATTAATTAAGATTATTAAATATTTTTATAATATTTTTTCTCTATCCCCCCCCCCCCCCCCGATAAGGATCATATTCTTACCAGAGTGAAAAGAAGAGAGTTAATTCAAGGGTGTTATATTCCAGCACAGCCAGCAATTTAGGAAAATAGTATGAGACAGTGTATAGAGACCAGACTGACAGCTGCAACCAATCTGAGCAATGTCATTTAAGAAGCTCATGAGTTAACGGGCAACATTTAGAGTAGGAGCACGACCTTCCTAGAACAGTTTAGGAAACTATACCACAAATTCACTGTTAGCAAGATAAAATAATTTTATGTTTGCTAGTCAAAAGTAAGTCAGTTTTTATCCTTCAAAGCGTGAATAGCTCTGAATATACAGATGAGGCTCAGTTCCATCAGAAGAGGGTAAATATACTCTCAGTTAATAGTTTGTACCTGTTAGGATTCTCTTAAATGAATTTTACTGTAAATTTAAATTGTTTTCATTAAAAAAGCTATGTATTTGTAGCTGTGAACTCAATAAGAGTTCCATATCCCTATCTGAAATTCAATTTTTTTTTATTTTTTTCCTTTCCCTTTTTTCCTACTTTTTCTTGTCCTATCCTACTTTCTCAGATCTTTCTCTAGCTCTCTCTTTTCTTCCTTTTCAGCCTAATTGCCTGAGGAGGCAAAGGTTATATGATTGTGGGTTTTGCCCACCCACCTACAAGCAAGCCTTTCATAACCTTAGAACATAGGTTAATTTCATCCATTTTTGAAAGAGGCACAGAAATCTCAAAGTTCCTGAGCTCTTACAACTTTCACGAGCCCTTGTGGCTGTTTAGAGAAGAGGCACACCACACGGTTCTCCCATTGAACAATGTTACAAGGTGAATGACTTCAAGAGCTGTCGACTTGGCCAGTTAACCAGCTTTCCTTGTAACATATTCAAGAAAACTGAAAAAAATGTACATGCTGCCTCTTGCTTACATGGTGTTCATGCAAAATAGGAGAGAAATGAAAAAAATTGTATGGTCTGAAGTACTTGTAGACAAAACCAGATATACTGCAGATAAAGTTCTGCAATATGCACACACTGTGAGAATTAAAATGATGAGCTGTTGGAGTAATACAAAAGAAAGGAAGTAAATAAGGATGGCATGCTATGAGCAGTACTGAGCAGAGCTGAGACTGCTTGAATAAACTGACACAAACGATAAAGATCATAAAGCTCATAATTCCATTTAGTTGAGTAGTTTGCTTCTACTTCTTTTCCTAACAAACTGTGGCCTGCCCTAGAGTACACTTTTCTATCATGTCATAACGTTTTAATGAGCAATTTCATTGATTAATTCTGTCTGTTCCTTTTTTGCTCAAAAGTGTCTTCTGCCCTCTATAACCTGATCCCCTTTTCAGGCTCTCGGAATGTCTTTTGATATAAGAGTTATGTCACTGATATTTTCACTTAGGTAAATTCATGGATGATGGATGTTTGGGAGTATAACCTAATTTTAAAAAGAACTTATTTGCATCTCAGAGCAAAATAACTCAAAAACCTTAAATTGGTTTTGTACTGTTTTTGTTTTGTGGGTGTTTGTTTTGGTTCTTTTTTAATGTATTTGTTTATTTGATGAATTTATTAACTGAATTTAAATGGGATAAACTATTGTAAAAAATGTAATGGGGCCTGGTTGGCTCTGTCAGGACATACTATCATCTTTGCTCAGAATCTTTGAGGCCATTCAGAATAGTACGTCCTGGATTCCTTGTTCTTATATCCACAGAAGAAAGCCATAATAGTGAATAAATGGTGAATGCGTCAGATAGAAAGGTAGAGGCCATAACAGTGTTTGTTCTCCTTGAGCTGAAAAAATAATTCCTCAAGAACATGGTCTCACTGATGCTTTCCAGGGGGTACTATGGTTTTATATGCCCTAAACAAGATTGTGACATAACTGCAGTCTATTCCCCGTCCCCCCGTATGTTACATCTGTCCTTCAGAGGGACTTCCACCAGAAAAAAATCAGATTGAATATTTTTGTGCTCATACAAAACTGTATTTATGTTAGTGTGCTTATTAACAAAACATTAAGCCCACATGCTTAAAAGCACATCAAAACCAGAGAGTCAGTATCTAAACCCTATGGCATGTATTTATGCATGAGAGGGAGAAACATTAATGGACAATCAGAGAATCCTCTAAGACAGACTAAGTATACTGAATGATGTCTTCTCAGAAAGATTTCTGTGACAGTGGTGTTTGAAAACCAGAATCAGAGAGCCAAAGAGGAAATGCATACTCTGCCTCAGTCCTTGGAGAAGTTCCAGGAATTTTTCCCTCTCTCATTTTTGGCTGCTTAAACTCACACTTCAAGGAACCTGCTGGACTTTGTTCTGTGCTTCCTGTCTACAAAAGTTATTCTAGCTGGGCTTCCAGAGCTGTGAAAAAAGTCTGGGCTTGCTAAGTCTAACTGAAGATCTTGATATCCAGTTGAACTATAAAAGACCTGTCACCCCTCCCCCTAAAAGCTTCACTGTAGCATGCAGCTACAGAATCACAGATCAAAACTTTTTCACATTAGAGCTGTCAGGCAGCAAAAAGTACCTAAGCCCTGTTCTCCTGGAAGGGAAAATAAATCAGGCTCACCAAGGTTTATCTTACCTTTCACTTGGAATCATCACTGTGTTAATGCAAGATGTTGTTTTTCTAGTAGGAAATGTACCAAAAGGTTGTGGAGTTTTTTGTTGTCTGCTTTTTCTTTTTTTTTTAATATTTCCATATTAATCTGCTGTTGGTAAGAACAGCACAGTTCCAGAAAACTATTACAGTGTTCTAATTTTATTTCAATTATCAACACAACTCCACCCCTCCTTACATTTCATCATAATGCTAACATTAATGTTACACCCCCTCCTGCTCTTCACTTGCCTCCTTTCCCTTCACTTAACTGCTGTTAGTGTTTTTCCCTTCTGCTGTTGACTAAGTTTTTTCACTCCATCTGAGCCTATGTTATTAAAACTCCCTCTAGCTCACTTGCAAGAGGTCATGCTCTCTTTCGTCCTTCACAGTCTAACCACCATGGGCGAAATTTTCAGAAACGTCAAGATACAGAGAAAATGCTGTACATGGAGAGATGATAACTTTTATTTCATTTTTTGCTTAAAAAAAATATTTTTTTTTTTTTTTATTCCTGCAATGAAGTGGCAATCCTTCATGACTAAGAAGATTAAAATGATTGGGAAAACATGCCCTGAGACACAAATATTCACGTTTTTCATGTATGCGTAGCTCCTCACTCTAATTTCATGCTCTGATTTAATATTTATGATTTTATGAAAAATCTGCACTACTTGCAAACCAGTGATGCTCAGTAATGATAAGGTAACTCCTTAAAAGCAGTGGTGCAGATTGCTGTTTCACCCTGGCACATGTCCATTCTGGTCAGGCACTAACTTGCTGTGCTTGGATTCAACCCCCAGTTCCATACACTCCTAAGGTCTTGTGTTGTAGGTAGTGATGGTTACTCTTCAAAGCACCGTAACAACCAGGAACACACTTTTAGGACAGCTGTCAGTTTTTCCAAGGATCTAATGTTAAGAAATATTCTTCATGGAGACCAGTGGTCTCTGGGAGTTCTGCTTTCCTAGTTAGAGGTAACATGAGAACATGGTGGGAGAGCAAGCAACAAATGAATTCCTTAAGCACGCACAGGCTTTGGTAAAAAAAAAAAAAAAAAAAAGGGAAAGGACAAATGAGAGAGAAAAGATAGGAATAAACTGTTAAGAGAGGGATATGAGAGCGTTTAAGCTGTTCAATCACCAACAAAATTGTGGCATTGTAGCCTTAAATGTCTTAATCATGATAGAACTTACAATGCAAGTGAAGGTTGAAATAATTTTTTTTTTTTCCACATAAATTGGAATTCATAAGTTCATACAAACTTTATTCCTTAATACCTCACATCTCTTATATGTTCTTTAAACTGCAATAGTGCCTACAAGGTCATTTTAAAATGTACTGCTTCAGCATTGTTGCACTACAGAAAAAATACATTCTCTCAGCTCCACAAGCTAGTATAAGGTAGAGAGCAGTAGGTAGCCTGGAAAAAAAATATTTTTATTGTCACAAATGTAAGGCAGCTCTCAAAGGATAGTATTTGTAAATATTTTCAGTAATTTTATAACTATCAGCACAGGTGAATTCATTTATGCTTTGGTCAGTCAATAAAAATTGAATCCTCAGTTTTCATTCGTTAAACAGAAGACCTCAGTTCACAGCTAAAGAAAATATCAGTAAATACAGTGCATGGATTACAGCTAGTGACATACACTAATCAAATGGTCATGCAATTTATTTTTCAGTGTGGGATAAAAAAGTACTCATGCAGTATTTGATCCTGATAATTACATTTTAAAGTTTAAAACTCAAAATTGTAAGTCAATGATGAGACACCAATTTTAATCACTTTGTCATAGTAAAACATGAAATACTGGAACAGGCTGCCCAGAGGTACTAGATAACCATTCCTGGAAACATTCAAGGTCAGTTTGAATTGGACTCTGAATAATCTGATCTAGTTCTAGATGCCTCTGCTTATTGCAAGAGACATTGGACAGAATATAGTAATTCCCTACTATATTTTGTGGTAGAAATGCTTTCTTTTATAGTTTCTTTATATGTTCCCCTCATCTGCCATTTTTGTGGCTGCATGGACTGTGCTCCTGACTGCATGGGTGCTCTGATTCAAAAGGAGAGGTTCATGTTCCTAGCATACCCTTAGCATACCTAGCGCGTAGAGCAATTTCTTAGGAGACACATCTAAATAAAACATGAGGAGAGGACAGAAACTACTGATCTTGTTTTAGAGTAGAGGAATCTAGATAACAAACCATTAAACAAAGTCATTATTACTGCCATCAACATTGTCTGAAGATTTTATTCAACTGAGCTGTTTACCTAAAGAAGAACATCAGTGAACATCATGCAGGAGACCAACAAGTGGCCATGTCCCCAGTATGAGCACTTATAAACACATAGTTAACCATTTTAGTTGGCCCACAGATCATCCAGAACAAGCAGGAAGGTACCTGAATTACTAATTCTGCATATGGGACTATGGTCTAGCAATGCACACTTCTTCAGACATAATTTAATTACTTTCTGGAGCTGAGCTTTATTTTCAAGTGCTTAAATACGAATTTACTTATGGTAACAGGAATGACTGCAACATCTAGAGGCGTGCATGTGTGCTATAATAAGGATATAAAAATCTAATTTGTCTCTTTCTAAGATATTTTTTATATTGCATTCACCTCTGTTTTCTAAAAGAAAGCAATGCCATACATTTGAGACTCAAGTTAAAAAAAAATATTTCCTTTTATTTCAAAATCACCAAATACATATAGGATGAACCGCTCTGGAAGACAACAAAGTGCGTTCGTTTGTGGCAGGTTAACAGCTCATCAATGGCAACACAAATATAACTGGCACAAGTTAATGTTTTGTAAAGCCTCTTTGTGCATTTGGATGTCTCAAATCCCAAGAGATTTCGTCTCCTCACACAGCATTGCAGTGCATTGTTGCAAAATAATAACAATGTGTTTAGTATGAATGTCTTCATCAAAGACTCCTGAAATAGCCAAACACACTAATTTCTTCAGTTACTGGGAAGTCCTGTATTATTACTGAAGCTGTTGGCCCCATGTGATAGTACTCAAGTGAAATCAGGGGGTTTTGGTGGTTTTTTTGTTTGTTTGTTTGTTTGTTTGTTTTTTAAAAAATCAGTGTGTGATTTCAGTTATGGTAAAATTTGCAGAAAACTTTCAAATGAGACATTTCATATAGGCTTCCATAATATGATATTGTGCTACTCACATTCATGAAGAGGTTTCAATCCTAATATATGAAAAATATAGATTTTTTTCATAATGACTTGAATGCTCTCTGTGATACAACCCAGAATATGGCCAGATGTGAGCAGTGCTGAAGGCCATCCTTCTCTGATCCTATCACAGCGGCTTTTTCTGGACTGCTCTGTATGCATACTCTAAGTTTCCCTATGAGTAATACGCAGTTTCCACCTGTCTCTACACCTTTAAAGACAAGTAAAAAACAAATATACAAAACAAGCTGTGTTTTGATAATTTTCCTCTTTTTTCATTTTCTTTTAGACTGCTTTCTTTTTCAGGTGGTGGCCTGAAAAAGAAAACAAGCTTCTTTCTCTGTTGCTTCCACCATCACACAATTTAATTTCCTGCTAGCATATTATTTTGAAGAGAAAGATTTTTTGATGCTCATTGCTAAGTTTCCATCATTCAAAGGTAAGTTTCGAAGTCTGTTATTTTGAAGCATTCTATACTGTCTGGAAAATACACGGCTTGGCTCCCATACACGTTTATTTAGAGCTTTGTCAAATGGGTCTGGAAAACAAATTAATATAAAAAATTTTCTTTGAGTACCATCAGAAGAACAGTTCCTGGGTACTATGAAAGAACTTCACAGGTTTCTTAGACAAGAATTGAAATATGGTCTTGATAAAAAATTCTGGCAGAGCTGAAAACTTGACCAAACTTCCTCAGAATCAACTTATTAATTAATATTGGAAAGATAGTCTTATTTTCGCTTCTGCAATAGCCATTAGGAATGTACTACTCAAACTGTGTTTTCTTTTCTTTTGAAAAAACAGATGAACCACAATCTTTCGAATTAAGCATAACATTAGTAAGACAACACTTACACTTTAATGAGAGAGGCAGGCAACTCAGCCAAATAATGGTGCCAACTCTGTTGTTGCTTCATAATAATCTCTCACATTCATACAAATAAGTGGAAACCAGGACTGTATAAGAGCTAAAACAAAACAAAGTGCTTTCAGGCTAGAAAAAGTCTGAATGTGATCAATCTATTTCCAACATGCTGGAGACTCTGACTGCAAATTTTGAAGGATGAACTTAGCTGATAAATGATAATAAAGATTAGCCTAAAATATTTACTATCTGTGGTGTTACCAGTCATTCCATCTATATTAATTGGCACTGCCTTTTCTGTGCCAGATGGTCTGTTGCAGAGACTGAACATTACCCTCATGGATTTATCCAAATTATGTATTTGACGTTTGGATGGAAGCATTTTACTTTTCTTTACTAGCTGAGCACTGAGAATTATGTTTGTCCTCTTAACAGTATTATTGCCTACATATAATGACATGTCATCAATAAATATACACACAGAGGTTTTGCTGGATTATAAGCAAATACAGATATGATGGATTTTTTTGAAAATGCCTATTAAAAATAAATGATGAGGTCTTATTAATCATAGAATCATAGAATAGTTAGGGCTGGAAAGAACCTTAAGAACATCTAGTACCAACCCCCCTGCCATGGGCAGGGACAACTCACAATAAACCATATCACCCAAGGTCTTGTCCAACCTGGCCTTGAACACTGCCATGGATGGAGCATTCACAACCTCCCTGGGCAACCTATTCCAGTGCCTCACCACCCTAACAGGAAAGAATTTCCTCCTTATATCCAATCTAAACTTCCCCTGTTTAAGTTTGAACCCATTACCCCTTGTCCTATCAATACAGTCCCTAATGAAGAGTCCTTACCCAGCATCCCTATAGGCCCCCTTCAGATACTGGAAAGCTGCTGGGAGGTCTCCATGCAGCCTTCTCTTCTCCAGACTGAACAGCCCCAACTTTCTCAGCCTATCTTCATATGGGAGGTGCTCAAGTCTCCTGATCATTCTCGTGGTCCTCCTCTGGACTTGATCCAACAGATCCATGTCCTTTTTATGTTGAGAACAACAGAACTGCACACAATACTCCAAGTGAGGTCTCAGTAGAGCAGAGTAAAGGGGGAGGATCACCTCCTTCTTTGACCTGCTGGTCACACTCCTTTTGATGCAGCCCAGGACACAGTTGGCTTTCTGGGCTGCGATGGCACACTGAAGCCGGCTCACGTTCATTTTCTCATCAACCAGCACCCCCAAGTCCTTCTCTGCAGGGCTGCTCTGAATCTCTTCTCTGCCCAACCTGTAGCTGTGCCTGGGATTGCTCCGACCCAGGTGTAGGACCTTGCAATTGGCATGGTTAAACTTCATGAGGTTGGCATCAAACCACCTCACAAGCATGTCAAGGATAACACAGGATGATATTCCTTCCCTCCAGAGTATCAACCAAACCACATAGCTTGGTGTCATTGGCAAACTTGCTGAGGGCGCACTCAAACCCACTGTCCATGTCAGCGACAATGATGTTAAAAAAGACCGGTCCCAACACCGATCCCTGAGGGACACCACTCGTTACTGGTCTCCAGCTGGACATTGAGCCATTGACCACAACTCTTTGTGTGTGGCCATCCAGCCAGTTCTTTATCCACCGTGTGGTCCATCCTTCAAATTGATGTCGGGTTTTACCTCAGCTTTCAGGTAAAAATAAATTCTGATGCGCTGTTGTTAAGGGCATAGACTAATTACTAGAGGCAAAAGTCATTTAAGTGTAAAAGTTTACCATCTTTCCCATATCTAAATATTTTGAGGAAGACCTTGTCTAAACCACAGTCATAAGCATATAGTGTTTTGGCTTAATGCCAGTACAGTGTTGTAAGTTCCCGTCCACTACACATTGACTGTCTGAAGATAAGCTACTCCAGGGCTGCCTCAACTCCCCAGCCCAGCGATTTGACAGCTCAGCTCAGACCCCTGTCTCATCATACCGTGTCACTCATACCAAGAGCAAGTGCCCTTGGAGGAAGATGGAAAGGAAATGACCCTGTAATTCAACAAGAACATGGTAAAGAAGAAGGTTGATGGATTGCCGCAAGGGTGGTTGATACTTGTAGGGCTGATACACACCCAAAAGTCTAGGTTTTCAGTCAGTTGTCTGATAGCAGCCGTATGGGAGTTGATAGTTTGCTAACTTTTCAATGGTCAAAAAAAAAAAAAAAAAAAGTGTCAGTTTATTTTCTATTATATAGCTAAAAGCTTCCAACACAGACTTTTCATTAATTACAACATAAGAACACAGCACAGAATGTGTGAGATAAGGAGATCAAGGGCTGGATGCTCTGTGGAGCATAGAGTGTGATAAAAGGTGGGATCATCTGTTTTACATACATACACTCAAAGGTTATACTGTGGAGTATAAAAGAGATAGTCACGTTGGAAACTAAAGGTGTAAGAAACTAAAAAGAGGGAGGGAGGTGGATGGGAAGCAAGACAGAAAGCAGAATGCCTCCTGCCAAAGGAACTGCAGAGAACACAGGAAGATATCTGCAAAATGAAAACAAAATAAATGCTATTTGTACAAGCAAAGTAGAAGGAAGATGATGGGAATAAAAGGGGAAAAGAGTTGGAAGAAATTGTATGGGAATACATAGAATTGGAAAGGAAGATTTAAATCTGAAGGGGAAATAAGTAAAGATGTTTGTACTTGGTGCTTCTTTCCACTCAAAATCATTTTTCTCTGGTTTAGAAAATAATAACACCAGAAGGCCATAATCATCAGACACGTTGTCTAGCAAGAATTGTCCTTTGGAAGGAATATCAAATCCTGGCAATTAGACCTTGACCGAACCCCTCTCTTCAGCAGGCAAGCTGGCTATGGAAACATTCAGTATTATCTAGTCCACTTTTGTCTAAAATAAATCAATTACATTCTGGAGACACTAACAAAGCTTGCAGGAAAAGATTTTCACTGTTTGTCCTACAGACAGCTTTGTGATTACAGTTCTGGGGGGATTAAGCTCATTGGGAATCTTAAAAGAATGTAGTCATTGAATAGCTACAACTTGCTGCTTTGTACCCTGGCTTATACTTACCTCAGAACATTCATCTGCTGCAATAAGTGACTTAGGCTGGAAGGAGGTCAGCAAAAGCAAGAAAAGTGAATGAACAATAACTGCCTGATAAACAAAGTGATGAGTCATGAATGAAAAATAGGCAAGATTTTAAAGGTCACTAGACCCAGTTAAACTGGATGTCTAACTCTTGTGTATCTGGCACACACAATATGCAGAACTGCCGTGGGGCAATTACTTGAGTATTCATCAGCATGAATAATTCTGGTCTCATTTAGCACATAGCCATACTAAATTACATAAAGAAAATGAGGTATAGTATCAGATCCATAGTCAGTGGTTTTATTACGCAACTTGCACCTCTTACAGAAATTCTGGCACACTCTAAAGCTTTTAACCCTCTTAGGAGACATGAACTATTTCTAGAACCAAGCTCTGAAAAAAATTCACCTTTGCAGCCTGGGTCTTAAGCAAGGCTCTCTTTTCTGGCAAAGGCATAGGTTTATAATTTTGCAGGGTGCACTCATAGGTCACTTTTGGGTGGCTTTCATCTTAGTGTATTAGAATGATTTTAGCATTTTATTCAGTAATGCTTTGTTATTTTAATTGAGATATTATATTTCTTTTTTTGTTTTTCTTTATTGCTGCTTCTATCTGTGGCATTTAGAATGCCAGGATAGATTGCCTCAAGAAAAATAAAAGGCATTATTATATTCTATTTCTCTCTAACGTCTGTGCTTTCAACACATACATAATAAATATTCAGACGTGTTTGTTGTTATTAGCTAGAAGGGGAAGTCTATCACTGGGAAAAAGGAAGACCTATTTAATATCAACAAGGCCAAGCTTCCTTTAATAGTATGGAGCTGAGTAACCCGATATTTCATCAAAGTCCCTAACAAAAGCATGACAACCTGGGGTGGAGATGTTTTTTTGTATGTGCTACTAAAGTTTCTCCTTAGGATCTTTCCCAGAACTCTTTAGCACAATATGCACAGGATGTTCATCTTTTCACGCATTGCAGAATATTGACTGTTAGTAGACCATATACACCTCCTGGAAATCATTGTTAGTTTTGGATAACCAAAATGGATAGGGGCAGCCAAGGACATGTCCAAGATGTGATGGTTATTCACACTCTATTCCACTTCTAATCTACTGATAAGGTTAAAATCTCCCTTCTTCTTTAAATAAAGAAGGACAAGCCACTCTTACAGTAAACTCAGAAAAAAATATTGGAGGGATTTAAAACCATAATAGCCTATTATTGCTTGCTTCAGTTTTGTTCCTTTGTTTGGGGAGGTAACATGTGCCACAGGAACTGCAGAACCTAACATTAGTTTGCTGATTTACTAGATGAGTCATTTTCTCTTTCACCAGCCCCATCTGTAACATGCAGATTTTGGTCATAGTAACTGCGCTTTGAAAAAATACCTTAAAGAGATTTGCAAAGGAAATTGCATATCCAACTATGTTAGGAATTTGCACACCTAAAAAATTATGCAGATACATTCCAAGGCAGACACCAAGTGGTACAGCTCTTCCTAAACTTCACAATTGTTTTTAAATGTGGGTGGGGTTTTTCTTTCTTAATCCATGTATCTGAAGTAATTGTGGTTTTTTTTTTATAAATCGATAACAATTTAAAGAAATTAAATATTTTAAAATGTTAACACAGTTTCTAAGTAACCAGATACCATTCAATTATCATCCTTGAAAGATCTTTAATAATTCATGTCTGTGTCATACTGAAAAGATACGATTTATATTTTTCTTTTGCCTTCTGATTACCATTACTAGTTTAGGAAAGAAAGAGGGTCAAATTAATGGATATAACTTGGATATGACATGCAGCTTAATTCAGCATCAAGCTCATATTCAAAAATAAGGCTGTAAATTCAAATAACAAGGTCTAAACGCAGTAGTTTTCTGTCCATAATTTCACTGATCTAAACATGAAGCAAATTGTATATTTATAGAAACAAGGCAAAATAAAACCTATTTTTCCCACTCTGATTATTTTATTTTCTCTTCTTCTATTCACCTGGCAAAATTCCTTTGGAATACAAGAGACTGTATTCCATATATTTATCTCTCTGGAGAGGAACTGAAAAAAAAAATGTGACAGATGTTAGTCACATTGCTTAATGTACTATTGGAACATGTTCAGAAACTATGGTGATGAGCATGATATAAATAATCTATATGGAAGAGAATCCTGAAAATTCCTCTGAGAAAATGTTCATTAATTTCAATTAGACTTTTACCTGGGTAATGATTAATATGGGCTCATTCCCAGATTACAGATATTTTTAGTATATTTTTTAAATAGACATCATCATGTTTTTCCTAAACTTTGCTCCCAAAGGATTTCTACTTTTTTTTTTTTAAGAAGTGAATTTATTAAGCAAAATGTACATGATAAATGGCAGCATTGGAGTTCATAAAAGCCTTGGGAATGATAGTAGCCAACAGATAAATTAACAGGCAAAATGCTTATTACCAATTCTTACTTTCTGTTGGCCAGAATGCGGCCAGCAGAGTTGAATTGCTGTACTAGATCAGACCCAAAGGGTCATCCAGCTGAGGATTATTTCTCTGCTCAATCTGGAGATACAGTGGAAGATATGGTGAGCAAAAAACATTCTATTCTCCCTCCACTCCTGAGTTTATGGACCTGTCTTTTCTTTCTCCTGATTTGTCTCTTCTCTAGGAAAAAGAATCTTACTCACCCTACTTGCTTCAGTTTTACCCCATTTGGAAATAAATTCATGTTTTTAACAGTTGTTAGTTTAACCATTTTCCTAATAACTTCCAATTCTACTACATCCTTTCGCACATGGGAGGACAATAGGACAGAGGCCAGAATTGCCATTTTAAAGGTGCTTCATGATTTAGTAAACTGAACAGTATCTTATTCTCTGTTGTGATATACCTTTTCCTAGTAGTTACTAACACTTGCTTTTTTTTTTTTTTTTTTGGTCTTCTATTGAGCATAGGACTGACATGTTTGTGGAACCAACTCACATTATCTCAAGAACTTTCTTCTGAGTGATAATGCTCAGTTCAGAGATCATCAGATCATCATTTTACATGTGAATTTATCTTTTTTTTCCCCTTGTGCATCACTTTACATTTTTCTGCACTGCATTTCATCTGCCATTTTATTGCCTAATCAACCTCATAAGTTTCAGCAGCAATTCTTCATAGTCAGTCTGCATTTTTCCTGTTCTGAATAACTGTATTAACAGCAGACTTTCTAGCTCCTTACAAAAAGCCTTTCCCAGAACTTTCATGGAGACATTGAAAAGCACAAGTCCCACTTCACCTCCCTGTAAATTTCCACAGTGACCTTTCTTTTCAACAAGAATTAATATTTTATTCTTTTTCTGTGCTTTTAATCTCTTAATCAATGGAAGATTCCGCAGCTCTGAAACAGGCTGTGTCTTCTCATTTTCTTTGAAAGGCTTGAGAGATGGTTGTTGTCAGAAGTCTTGTGGAAACAGAAATAGAGTTCATCAAGTAAATCAGTAAATCATCATTATATTCATGACAATAATTTTGTCAAAAAATGCCAAAACATCTATGTCACAGAACTTCCCTCTATAGAAATCATGCTGACCTTTCCAAGTAGCTTGTATTTATCCAGGTTTCCACTAATTCTGCTATGCATTTTGATTATTAATTTACGGAATATGGAAGTCAGGTTTAGAGAATCTGGCACTTTGCCTTGTTGAACTTCATACCATTGGCCACACCCCTCTGTAGAGCTATCCTACTCAGGCAGATCAACACTCCTGGCCAGCTTGGTGTCATCTGCATATTTACTGAGGGAGCATTCAATTCCCTCTCCCAAATCATCAATAAAGATGTTAAAAAACACTGGTCCCAATACTGAGCCTTGGAGGACACCACTAGTAGCCAGTCATCAACTAGATATGATATCTTTCACTACCACTCTAAGCTTGTCCATCCAGCCATTTTTTCACCCGGCAAAGAATATACCTATCCAGGCCATGAGCAGCCAGCTTCTCCAGGAGAATGCTGTGGGAGATAATGTCAAATGCTTTATTAAAGTCAAATAGACAATGTCTACAGCCTTTCTTTCAACAACCAGGCAGGACACCTTGTCATAGAAAGAGATAAGGTTGGTCAAACAGGACCTGCCCTTCATTAACTTTTGCTTACTGGGCCTGAACCCCAAGCTTTTGTGCACGTGCTTTATGATCACACTCAGGATAATCTACTCCATGACCTACTCTTGCACTGAGGTCAGGCTGACAGTATTGTAGTTTCCGGGATCCTCCTCCTTGCTCCTTTTGGCCAACCTCCAATCATCCAGGGCCTGCCCACTAGACCAGAACTGCAGATAAATGATGGAGATTGGCTTAGTGAGCTCCTCTGCCAGCTCCTTCAGGACTCCTGGGTGGAACTATGTAGCCCCATAGACTTGTATATGTTTAAGTGGAGCAGGAGGTCACTAACCATTTCCTCATGGATTATGGGGAATTCAGTCAGCTCCCTATCTTTGTCATCCAGCTCAGGAAACTTTAGTACCCTGATGGTGGCTGGTGTGACTATTGAAGACTGAGGAAAAGCAGCATTAAGTACCCCAACATTTTCCACATTCTCAGTCACTAGATTTCCCCTAGTACCAAGTAGAGGATGGAGGTTCTCCTTGGCCCTCCTTTTATTGTAATGTATTTGTAAAATACTTTTCATTATCTTTTATGTCAATGGCCAGATTTAGTTCCATCTGTGCCTTCACCTTTCTAAATTTCTCTCTACATAGCTTAATAAAATCCTTGTACTTCTCACAGGCTGACCTTCTTCCACAGGTGATAAACTCTCTTTTTGTCCTGAGTTCAAGCGATATCTCCCTGTTCAGCCAGGCTTGTCTCCTTTCCCACCTGTTCGATTTTCATTGCATGGGGACTGCCTATTCCTGTGCTGTGAAGATTTCATTCTTGAAGAGTGTGCAGCCTTCTGGGACCCTTTTGTCCTACAGTGCTGTTTCCTAAAGGAGTCTGTCAAACAGCATCTTAAACAGGCCAAAGTCAGCCCTCTGGAAGTCTAAGGTGGAGGTTTTGTTGACCTCCTTTCTGACTTCTCCAAGGATTGAAAATTTGATCATTTTATGACTACTTTGCCTAAAATTATCATGTGACCCACCAGTCCTTCTCTGTTTGTGAATAGGAAATCTAGGCTAGCATCTCCCCTAATTGGCTCACTTACCAGCTGAGTCAGGAAATTATCTTCCACAACTTCCAAGAACCTCCTGGACTGTTTCCTCTCTGTTGTACTTCCAGCAGATATCTAACAGGCTAAAGTCCCCCATGAGAACAAGGGCTAGTGATCGTGAAACATCTCCCTGTTGTTTGAAGAATGCAGAATCCTTGGAAACATCTGTTTTTCCATTACTGTCAGGGAAAAGAGATGTATGACATAGAAATCCCATTCATATAGATTTTTCTTTTTGTAAGAATTCCTTTTGAGTGTGCTGACATCTTGTGGTTGGAGATTTGAAACGTGCCTATGTGTGCATCGAGGTGAGGTAATTACTGCATGGCATTCTGGGATCTTCAGCTCTTCTTGGAGACTTAGGCCAAAGGCCCCATGTTGAGGAACATCTTGGATGTGACCACAGAGCATAGACTTAGTTTATTCTTCTTGGGTTGAAATTCTTGTTTCACCTCAAGCCTCATAATTCTGGGAGCAAAATGAGCACACTAACTTACATTTATTTTTGTCAAGTCATATAGTCATTAAATCTCTGTGCCTGAGACACAGTTCAGAACTGTGAGCATAACATTTGCAAGAATACTGCCATGTGTTTGCCAGAGTGAACTGCTCTTCTTTGACTGTTTTTTGGCTTTCTTTTGTGGCCAGATGCTAGCAGAAGGAAGGAATCTTGCTCTCTTTTTTCCCCACAGTAAACAGGATGGAGGCCTGTGCTCTAGTTCTTCATGATACTGTTTTGTTTTTTCTTTTTTTTTTTTTTCTCTAAATACTGAGTTCCCTGCAAGCCTTTCTTGTCTCATCCTTTTACAGTCTAGAGATGACTTCTTCTATCATTAATGTCTTCTGGCTATTCTTTTTTTTTTTTTTTTTGGTATTCCTTCTGTGTCTGTAGTATCCATTCCATTATCCTCATATTTTAAAACCTGTCTACTTTCTTGTCTTTTTCTAACTTTCCTTTTTTCCACTCTCATTCAGCCTTCTTCAGCAGAGCTTTTGTTGTGCTTGTCTGCAGCACAGCAGCTGATTCCACAAAACAAAATTCACCAGCTTTGATACCTTTGCTCTTCTGTGAGCGAAAAGATGAGGAGCACAGCCTGTGTGCATATCTCAAGGCAACTTAAAGCTTCTCAGGGTTACTCTGAATATAATTTCCAAGCTGAAGGTCCAGCAGACAGGAAGAGTGCAAGTATCTACAGCAGACACACTTGCAAGAGGTAATGTAGGAGGTAATGCAGAATAGCCAGATCTTTTGGGGTTAATAAGATGCTTGTGAGGACAAAGGGAGAATTTTTTGAGGTAGTTCCTGCCTCAGGCATAAGTACTGGCATCCACTGAGCTCAGTGTGATAGTGAGACACAGTAAGAGAGGCTCTATGTATACAATCTGTCTCCCTCTGTTTATGTTCATGATTCATTTGTGCCTACGTACTCTTAGGAACAGTATGCTGCACTATGTTATTAAACACGAAACTGTGTACATAGCTTCTGGGATTTGTATATGTGTCTCATAAGAGGAAAAGAAGGGTTTCAGTAAAATTCTGCCCATATGGTAGGTCAGCATGAATTAGGCTCAATTTTTCTGATGTGCCTGTTCTGAAGAGACATTCAGAGAATTTATCTAGCCAGCACTACAGGAACTTTCCAAGAAGCAAAGTTTGTATGTACACATACGTTTCATAAAGATTTCATGAAGTTAAAAAAAAAAAAAGTGGTATATCAGAAACTAGAAGAAAGGTAATATGATCAAAGTATCCTGTAGTGTTAGCATATTCTCAGTACAAGGGGAAAGCTTACAGATATCAACTCAGAGGGTATTTATTACAGATAATGGAAACGGAATAGAATTTAGTGACCTGAGAATGTTAATCTTTTCAGGCAATAGTTAATTATTATCACTGGACAGAAAAAATCATAATACCTTCAGGAGTTTTTCCAAGTCAAATCTAGTAGTTACAATGTCAGAAGTTATTTGAGAAAATGAAGAGGTGAAATAGTTTGTGAGATCAACACAAGAATGAAAAAATGGGCCTTAGAATAACTGTACACACCCCAGCAAAATTGGTAAACTTTGGTGCTTTCACTGCTGATTGATCGTATGATGAAGAACAAACCTAACAGGAAAATAAAGTCAAGAGAGGCAGATAGAAAGCCCGGTCCAGATCAGTTCCCTTGAATAGTTCTCTAAATATATTTTTTCCCTGGTTTTGTGACTAAGAAAAAAATTGAAAATAAAGTACTTATTTTCTTTTATACCTCTATGGGTGTCAGGACATTTAATCTCCATCCCTGTATGATCACAAATAAATGTTATCCTCATTTCAAGGACTTTCCCCAAATCCATAAATGAACTACATTCCCTGAAAAAGTAAAGCTTTAATAGGATTCATGTTGGACTTGAACTCGACTTTTCAGAAACCTCTGTGCTGGAAAATGAACTGTTTGAGCACAGGAACTGTACATCTGAAAGTTTATTTGTAACTTCATCTGCTTAGCTGCTATATTAAACCTTTTATAATCTTCTAATAAACTTTATTATCAACTAAAAAATGTCTACTTCATTTTTAACTCACAAACTTTCTTTTAACAAAAGAGTTAAAAGAAAATGCATTTTTCCCTTTCCTTGCCAATATTTCATTGAGAACTTCTCATTTTATTTCCTAAACTCCTTAAGAATTGTGCATTTGATTCAAAACATATCTTATATGCTATTAATATTCACTTCAAGGTTTTAAACATAGTTTTGGAAGTCATCAATCTAAAAAGTATAGTGACTGAAAATTCTAGCACAACCTCCAGAAATTCATATTACTGTGAATACTTTCCCTGAGGCCATATATGCTGAAGTGAAACCAATAGCAATAATCTAAGTTGTGTCACATGCTGAAGTTCTTCTTATTGTGATCCCTTAGCACTGACAAAAGATACTTTTCTGAACATTTTTCTGCTGCTTTATCACCACCCCTATTTAAGAAGTGGCTCTTCCTACACTTACAACACTGATAAGTGCATTACTTTTCTTTCCAGACAGTTTTGGCTACACTATTCAGAATATCCCTTTCTATTCTGTGAATGAAATCCTAACATGTTTCTGCTTCCACAAAATGCTAGTAATATTTGTTCTGCTCTAACTGTGGTGGGATCCAGTGTTATCAAAGCCAAAATTTTAAGGTGGATACACCTGTGCATTCCGCATCTAGCAAGTCCTCTGGCAGATGAAAATATTTTAAAATCCTCATTTTCTTTAAATAAAAAGGAAAAATATAGTTATTCAAGTAGAGAAGACTCAAGTAAGGAAAATTTGATTGTAGACTTTCTTTGTCCATTGTTCTTGCTTTTTCCTACTCAATCACCTTCTGAGTACCATCACACTCCGATCCTTCTAGATCCTTGGGAAGTATTTTTGTTACCTGCTCTCCACTGTACATCCCATGAGTTTCAAACTCTTACTTGTGACTGTAACTGACTATCTCATCCATACTCTATTGCCTCCAAAATCCTGTGCCTTGAGAATGCTCATTAACTCCTTCAGGGAAGGAAAAGTCTCCATTCTTCTCCCAGTAGAATCTTTGTACCGAGATGCTTTATTAAGGGAACATAAACATAACTCCAAATGCACAATAAGACAGACGCCACCTGGCACTGTCACAAAAAAAATAGAAGATACACTTCTTTGCTAGTTAGCAGCCATGGAACAAAGCAGAATGCAATTAGCATCTGGGAAGCCTTTGAACACACCGTGCATATAGTTGTCAGCATGTGTGCCAGTACAGACTAAATAAGGAAGGGTCCTTGGAACCATCTTTTCTTTCAGAAGAGCTCTGAGCTTCCCTTGAACTCTGGGCAGTCTGCTGGGTGTCAGTGCAACCTGATTTGCTAAGAACACTAGTAAGACATGCTAAAGGAAATCAGTTTCCAAGCACAAGACATTTTTTTAGCTGTGCTATTTTTAAACAGCTCAGCCGAATCAGACCCAATTTGCCTTGGAACACTTGAATGCAGTACTTCTCAATAAGGAATAAGTATTTGCCAATTTCTAATTTTCTAGGTTCGGCTGATTCATCAGTACACTTTTTCAGCAAGTAGTCATAAGACAGTTTATAACAGAAGAAGTCAATTTTAGTCTTCTTATATTCCAGAGGATCAAACAGTATTAATTCAAACACTTCAGAAAGATAAATAAATTGCAGGTTAAGACTAGGCTTGGAAAATTTTAAACTCCAAGACAAACATTTCAGAGTGTATGAATAGGTGAAAAGGACTTTAGAAGGCAATATTTAGGAATCTACCAGAATATTATCTGTAACAAACAGTAATTAGTCTGAAAATCAGTAGCTTCAGTACTGGCCCTATAAAATGTATTGAAGTGATGGTAATCATGTAATTTAAAGGGGTTTTCTGACTAAGGGTTTACAAAGGATTCATTACAGTAATTAGGCAAATATAAAACCATTGTTCATGCATCTTAATTCATAACCCCAAAGTTATTAGTCATAAACATTACTCCATGTTGGTATATCAAAGTCATATGTTTGTCTGCATAACAGTACATTTGATAATCAAAATTGACTTCCTTTTCTCAGAGGCAACTCCAACATTGCTGACAGGCTCAGCTGTGTATTGCAAGTCTGTTGGAGCTCATTGGAAACAGCTGTGCTTAACGTGGGGATGATCCCTGGCTTTTTCTCATAGAGCCACCTTTGCAGCCTCCATACTACCAAGACCTTGATGTGGATACCCAGTAAAGAAACAAAAGCAGCATCACATTTCATGACAGTTTGGCTCCTAGGACTGAAGAAAGCCATGGACTAAAGCAGTCTCTGTTCTGCCTTTGGTTCTGGACTCTGTAACCTTCTTGAGTAGCCTTAGGCTATATGCTATCCATTCTCTTAGCACATAAATTATCTATTCCTGAAAGAGTATAAAGTGTCAGATATTATGACAAATATAATATAGACAATGTGAGTAGCAAAGAGAGATAAATTCATCTTGGTAAAGTCCATATTAGATAAGAAAATATCTCCTTTAAGCTATTACTTTTAGACTTCCCTGTAAAAATCACCCATGTTTTTACAGTGTGTATTTCCCATCTCCTTGGTGACTACAGGTAGGACAGATCTGTGCTCTGAATTTGTTTTATGATCACCCTTCATGTCAAACTGCTCAGAACTGATGTTGAAAATACTAACAAATACTTTTTTTTCTCAGGCATGGAATCTTGGACATGAATTTAAGGTTGCTCAGATAAATATTCCTCTCCCATTCATATTGCTAAATAAAAATTATCTAGAAACAAACTAGCAACCGTAAAAAGAGGAAGGACAAAAGTTTGACATCAGAAGAGCTTAGGAAAAGAAAATTCAGTTATTGTCCGAAAGAAAATTTTTATTTTGTTTATAATAACTCAGTTTCTTGCCTCAGTTTCTTCCAGGTTCTCCAAGTACTGAGAAGGCAGTGAAGGTGCAGAAGGAAATGAAAAGTTATCAGTCTTTTTCCTTTTATTTATGGGTGCAAAAAGTAAAGTTATTTTCTGAAAACACACATGAAATTAGAATCTACTTGTGATTCTGAATGAGAATTTTACCTGCATATCTGATAGCATCAATAACGTCCGAGCTTGAAAAGTTCCTCACAGAATTCTGGAGATCTTACATGTGAGACTTTTTGCTCCCTTTTTAGGACCTGACTTTGGAAAGAGCCATTCATCTGTCCCCATGCCAAACTTCTGAGAGTCTAAGGTGTCATTTCAGTGGAAGAATATTTTTACCAGGGAAATTGCAAGCAGTTCCTGGTAATGTGTGAATATATTTTGAGGAAAACAATAGTAATTCTATAATTTCCTCTGGGATAATGAGGAAAGGAAGCAAGTCTTTCTTCATATATAGGAGACTCAAAACACTATGTCATTCTGTTTGAGTCTACAATGAAGGAGAAATAACTTCACAGAATGACAACTGAATTACATCCATTAGATGCAAATGACTAACTGGTGTCAGAAAGATCTAAGAAGGTTTCAAAGGAAGCTAAGGACATGCATGTAGACAGTGTACAGAATGGACTTTTCTCCTTTTGTTACACATGTCATCACTGCCCTTATGTATGCTGTCAGGGAACAGAAATTTCTTCCTTTTGTTGCTATAAGAATGATGTCAGAACTCTTCTTTCTTCTGAGATTCAGGAAATAATAATGAAACCTTTCTGCTTGTTCTGAAGAACTCTCATCTGAAGCAAGAGAGACGAGAGCTTTGAAAGCTGTCCCCAGCTCAGTACTATTGATATCTGACCTGGTACCAGTGAAGGTAGTGTTTCTGTGACTGGATCAACTGTCTTGGCATGATTTTTGCCTTCATGCTGGCTGAGAGCCACATTTCACTGTGCACTTCATCTACACACTGGCAGAAGCTAGATTTCCCTGCAGGCTGCTTAACCACCTTGGCATGGCTCTTGTCCAAATGTTGGCTGGAAGCTGGTTCCTCTGTGGCCTTCTCAATTCTCTTGGCATGAACGTCGCTCAGACACCAACTGAGAGCTCAGCTCCTGAAGCCTGCTGTTTCCATCTGCTAATTCTGAGTGGTAACAAAAAGAGAGAGGTTATCCTTCAAACCACCTCAGATTTTTTTTTTGTTTGTTTGTTTCTTTTTTCCTTTTGAAGTTTGTGAGGAAAAAAGTTAAAAAAAAGAAAAAAGGAGAGATAAGGAAACACTAACAAAACACTGAGTTAAGCATTCTGAGAAACATCTGTTCCAAAGAGAAATTATAAGTCCAGCCTCTGTGTGTCTGGGACAGTTCCACCTGGACAATCAAGCTACAGCTGGCTGTAATTAACCTGCAAAGAAATGAAGGACTGGCCTGTGGGTTGTTTTGCTTTACCTGCTTAGTATTGAAAATTTACAATGATTTCTGTATGATATGCTTCTTACAGGTGAGCTGTAGGCTCCTGCTCTTCAATCCTGATCTCTACATCTTTTTCCTCTATCTCTTTTTGTAATTGCTGGCTGGTTTGCCTGACTTTATGATTGTTTGCTTCTTTTCTGAGTGTTCAGTTGAATAAAATTTCTTGATCCTTGACTATTGCAGATTTATTTTTCCAGACTAAAGGAAAAATATTTCCTTTTTTTTTTTTTTTTTGGTTCACTATAAATAAATCTATCTGTTTTTCACTCAACCTTAAGTGCTGAATTCAAATGTCCATGAAGGGATATTGTCTGGACACATAGATATCTGGAAGTGTCTTCCTGACAAATGGCATCAAGTCTAGATTCTGAGTGAAGATCTGTATCTATCTGTATAAAGACGAGGAATGTTTATCTCTTACAAACAGACAAGATAAGGCTGAGAGTATTCACTCCTGCGGTTTAATGCACCAATGTATCTCTAGATTTGCTAATCTTAAATGACGAAAAGTCCTGAGTCAGACATGAGAAATCGTGACATCTTTTCTAAAACCTTATGACTATTAAGCATTTATAAAAGCTGTATATCTCAAATATCTTTGGCATTTGGGAGGTGGAGAGGTGGTGGGGGAGGAAGAAATGTAAAGAGAATGCTTATTACTGGGAATTATTTAGCAGAGCAAATAGCTTTACAGCCTCTTTACTGGAGATATTAGTAGGCAGATTTGAACATTAATACCCCTCCTTTGACAAATATCTTCATATATTTCTTAATTTCTTGGGTTCTCTTTATTCTGGCTTTGAGTAAGTCCTTAAAAAATATCTGAAAAGAAAGACACTAGATGACTAATCCCTATGAATTTTATATTCCCCTGGTTAGCTGGTTAGGTCATGCAGTTCTTGTCCACTGTTTGGATTGTACAGTAGGAAGACACTATTCTGCTTATTATTTTACAATCAAATAGCTTGCTAATAACTTTAGATGAATGCATAAAAACTTGTGTTAAAATCGTGATCCAAATGATAGTAATCTGTGGGCAGGTAGTCACTTTCAAAGGTACTTACAGTGTTTGGGCCCTACAGGGCCAAAAGTTGTATTCTAGACTTCATTTGTAGTCTTTCAATTTCCATATTGTTATTTTACAATACTTTCCTGTCAATAACCTGCAGTAAAAACACATACTGAGAAAGGGGAGGTAACTGGTGTCATGCCAGTTATGGGAAGAGTATGTTTTGCTTAGTCGTGAAAACAGAATTGTTGAGCTTGACAGGGACTTCTGGTGATCAACTTGTCCAAGATCATTCTCAAGCAGGGCCACCTAGAGACAGTTGGCCAGGAATGTGTTTAGATGGCTTTTTTTTTTTTTTTTTTAGCATCTCCAAGGATGGAGACTCCACAATGTTCCTGAGCAACCTGTGCCGGTTCTCGGTTCACCTCAGAGTGAGAAGGTGTTTCTTGATGTTCAGATGGAACCTCCTGTGTATCAGTTTGTGCACATTAACTCTGCTCTGGCCACTGGGCACCACTAAGGAAAGTTTGGCTCCGTCTCTTTGCATCCTCTCTTCAAGTATTTATATATATTGATGAGATCCCCCTGAGGCTTCTTGTCTCCAGGCTGAACATTCCCAGCTCTATCAGCCTTTCTTTACAGAGAGGTGCTCCTGTACCTTCATCATTTCTGTGACCCTTTGTTGATCTGCCTCCTGTATGCCCATGTCTCTCTTGTACCAGAGAGCCCAAAACTGATGTGTGTAGAGAGGGGTAGAGTAAAAGGAATAGTAGAAAGATGACCTGCCTCAACTAGCTGCCAGTACTTTATCTAATGTAGCTGAAGATAGCATTTACCTTCTTTGCAGGAAAGGCACATTGCTGGCTCCTGTTCAACTTTGTGTTCACCAGGACCTCCAGGTCTGTTTCTGCAAATTTTCTTTCCAGGTGGGTTTTCCCCAGCATGTACTGTTGTATGTGGTTGTTCTTCCCCAGGTGCAGGACTTTGTACTTTCTCTTGTTGAGCTGCATAAGATTCCTGGTGGCCCATTTCTTCAGCCTGTTAAGGTTCCTCTGGCTGGCAACATGACCTTCCATTCCTTTCAGGTTAGTGGTGTCTGCACACTTGCTGAGGGTGCACACTCCCTTGTCATCCAGATCATTAATGAAGATATTAAGCAAGTCTGTGTCAATCTGTAAATATTTAATGTTTTATTGTTATGTTTAAAAATTAACTTCAATACCAGAACAGGTATTTCTTATATTGTAATACTATTGATGACCTATAAATGGAAAGTGGTTCATGATAAAACCTTTTTAACCACAACTGTATATAAAATATAGTTGAAAAAAAATCAATACAAATGTCCCTGGTCTTTCAGTGATTTATCTGATTTGTAGAAGTTTAGTTTTAATGTCTTAAACACACTAAGAAAAAACCCCAAACAATTATGAACACAAAATTACTAGAGACATTTTTAAAATTTGGTTTATTTTTCTATGAAAAAAACCCATGTGAATATGTTGCTTCTTAATCCATATCTTTGTTTTCTTGGAGAGTATTTGGCATAATTGGAGCATATCTTCCAAAATTGCCATTTGCTACTGCCAGGGCTGTGGAACTGATGCAACTTTATAAGAATTGACTGGTTACTTTTCTCACTGGTGTTCACGCACTGGCTGGCAGAATTGTTAATATTCTACTTAATATTTCAGTGCATGTAGTTTTTTGTTGATATCCATCACTAGCAGCTCATGGGAAGGAAGAACATTTCCATGGTATAGCTAAAAATGTGATGACCATGGGATTGTACAGATGTAAATGAAGACAGTAATAAGTCAGAATAATCTTGTTACTGTCAGTGGTGCAAAACAGAGAAAGAATTGGGTTTTATTTTCAGAATCCATGTTGGTTTTATAGGGTTGAAATAAAGTAAAAAAAATCTTTGTACTGATTGATGTGGTTTAAGTCCAGCCGGTAGCTCAGCACCACACAGCCACTCACTCACTTCCCTCTTCTCCTCCCTCCCCAGGCAGGATCAGGAGGAGAATCAAAAGAATGTAAACCTCTCAGGTTCAGAAGGGAACAGTTTAGTAACTAAAGTACAGTATAATACTGATACTGAGGGAAATGACAAGGAGAGAGATATAAAACTGAAGGGGAAAAGAAAACAATAAACATAAGTGCTGGACAATGCAATTGCTCACCACCTGCTGACTGATACCCAGCCCAACCTTAGCAGCAGTCAGTCCCTTCTGGGTAAGTTCTCCCAGTTTATATACTGGGCATGATGTGCTGTGGTATGGAATACCCCTTTGGCTAGTTTGGGTCAAGTGTCCTGTCTCTGCTTCCTCCCAGTTTCTTGTGCCCCCTGCAGAACATGAGAGACTGAAAAGTCTTCGATCAGGGTATGTGCTACTGAGCAAGAATTAAAACATAGGTGTCTGATCAAGCATTGTCAGATGAAAGCCACAAGCATAACACTGCACCAGCTACTAGAAAGAAAATTAACTCAATCTCAGCCAAAACCAAGACACTGATATTCTGATCTAGTCTGCATTGAGAATTACAACATAAAAAGATTTCCTGTACCTTAACAAATAGAATAATAAGCTGGTTTGGATTAGAAGGTACCTTAAAGATCATCTAGTCCCACAGGCTCTGCTATAGGCAGGGTCAGCTCACACTAGACCAGGCTGCTCAAAGCAACTAAACTGTCAACCTGTCCAGCCTGGCCTTGAACACCTCCAGGGATGGGGTATCTATAGATCCTCTGGGCAACCTGTTCCAGTGCCTCACCACCCTCTCAGTAAAGAATTTCTTCCTCTTATCTAATCTGAATCTACCTTGTTTTAGCTCAAAGTCATTCTTCCTTATCCTATCAGTAGATGCCTTTTTATGCCAGGGCATATTTAAGAGTGAATTATTATTTTACTTAATCACAGAATCCCAAGGGTTGGAAGGGACCTCAAAAGATCATCTAGTCCAGCCCCCCTGCAAGAGCAGGGTAACCTGGAGTACATCACACAGGAACTTGTCCAGGCGGGCCTTGAATATCTCCAACGTAGGAGACTCCACAGCCCCCTCGGGCAACTTGTTCCAGTGATCTGTCACTCTCACAGTAAAAAAGTTTTTCCTAATGTTCACATGGAACCTCCCATGATCCAGCTTACACCCATTGCCCCTCTTCCTATCACTGGACATCACTGAAGAAAAACTAGCTCCACCATCCTGACACTCACCCTTTACATATTTGTGAACATTGACGAGGTCACCCCTCAGTCTCCTCCAAGCTAAAGAGACCCAGCTCCCTCAGCCTCTCCTCATAAGGGAGATGTTCCACTCCCTTAATCATCTTTGTGGCTCTGCGCTGGACTCTTTCAAGCAATTCCCTGTCCTTGAACTGAGGGGCCCAGAACTGGACACAATATTCTAGATGCGGCCTCACCAAGGCAGAATAGAGGGGGAGAAGAACCTCTCTTGACATACTAACCACACCCTTTCTAATACACCCTAGGACGCCATTGGACTTCTTGGCTACAAAGGCACATTGCTGGGTCATGGTCATCCTCCTATCAACCAGGACCCCCAGGTCCCTTTCCCCTTCACTACTGTCCAGCAGGTCAACTCCCAACCTGTACTGGTACATGGGGTTGTTCTTCCCCAAATGCAAGACTCTACACTTGCCCTTGTTGAATTTCATCAAATTTCTCCCTGCCCAACTCTCCAGCCTGTCCAGGTCTTGCTGAATGGCAGCACAGCCTTCTGGTGTGTCAGCCACTCCTCCCAGTTTAGCGTCATCAGCAAACTTGCTGAGGGTACACTCAGTTCCCTCATCCAGGTCGTTGATGAAAATATTAAACAGCACTGGTCCCCGCACTGACCCCTGAGGTACTCCACTAGTCACAGACCTCCAGCTAGATTCTGCCCCATTGACTACAACTCTCTGCCTTCTTCCCTTCAACCAGCTCTTGATCCACCTCACTACCTGATCATCAAGCCCACACTTCCTTAGCTTATCTATGAGTATGCTGTGGGAGACAGTATCAAATGCCCTACTGAAATCAAGAAAAAACACATCTACTGCTCTACCATCATCCATCCACCTAGTTACTTCCTCATAGAAGGCTATAAGGTCGGTCAAACATGACTTTTACCTAATCTTCTTAACACTTGTAAGACAGCCGTGTAAGACTGGTCAGCAACACCTAATCATTCATTCTTTCATTTATTCTGTTTTCCAATCCAACAATACTTGAACAGGAAGGAAGAAGTATATTTAGATCTATAAAAAAAAAAAAAAGCTACTAGGAACCAGTGAATGTTTAGGTAGAATGTCTCTTTCCAGCATCAGTGTTTTACAGGGTATTAAAAATGGTTTTTGCTGCTATTGTAAATAAATAATGAATTATAGAAATAGCAAAAATACAGAATTTATAAAAGAGTAAAGACAACATAGATGGGTTTTATATATTCCATTTTTTCATACCTCCCTATAAAACTTTGTATGAAATACAGATAAACATACACTGCAGAGAAAGAAACACATCCTTGTTTTCTAGAAAGGCATCTGGCCCTTTTAATATTTCTACCACTTTTTAGCAATCCAATCTTATGTCTAGAGCTTTTTAATTAATAGACTAATTAGACTTCTTTAACACTTTTACTTTTTATCGACGTTTAAAGTGTTTATTCACCACTTTTCTGACTGAGTATAAGATTTTAATGAAAATTCATCTGCCTCTAATTTCTATTTTACTTAGTAGTTGAGGAAAAAAGTAATTGGAACTATTAAAAAAAGTTGAGTGTGAATAGTAAAGACCCCCTGTGGAATGCCTGTGCCAAGAAAATGTTTTTGTGTCAGTAAAATGTTTAAAATCCCATTAGGCCTCAAGCTTTTAAATGAGATTTAAGTTTAACAAAGACCTTTCCGGGTTCTTAGGAGGGGCTGATTTCCAAATATATATAGCTAGTGTCAGATTAAGTTCTTAAGGACTGATTTTTCAAACAGGCTACTAGGAATGTCTTCAATGACATTCAGCAAATGTTTGTTAAGTAGATCCTTCAGATCTATCAATAAATGTTTTATACATGGTGCTCAGTGCCCCTTGGGAATTCTTTGCAAGGTCGGAATCTTAGCCAAAGTTATTTGAATTCCTTTAAATTATATACATTAGGTAGTAACTTGAAAACTTGACTACTTAAGGTAAGTACTGTCAATTTTTAACTTAAGTAATGGCCTGACTACGATGTTCACATAGTTATTTTGCAAGCAGTATTATATTAGAGATGTGAATTGTTCTTCACAAAGTCATATTTCACTCTAAGATGAAGCTTCTGCTGCATGCAGAATTATTTGTTCATACTCCATTTGTTTCCATAGTAATTGTAATGAACTAATTTCACTGTCAGAACACTCCAAGGTATTCAGACCTGTGCCCTATGGAATAAAATTTTTCAATCAAAAGGGGCAAGACCAGATTTAAAAAAAGATTTAATTATATCTAGATCTAGCCTAGATCTAGTCTGTCTCAAGTTAACAATAGCATCTTTAATTAGAATTAATAGAATATTTAAAAAAGTCTCTGTATCCACTAATACTGCTATTATATTTGTATGCATATTCTTACACGGAAACAAAGTGCAGATTTTAGTGTATTTTCAGTGAGATGGCTAGTTTGTTAAGAAGGGTAATAGAAGTTATTTGATTGACATACAGAGTTAACATTTAGAAATATTTTTTTTGCAAATATTTGGCATTAAACCAAAACCAATAAAACTGTAACACACACTCCTCTCCCCTCGGCCCCCCCCCAACCCAAGGGAAACATTGTGATGGTCTTTGCTATATTATGGGTTAGTATTTATGATCATATTTGGGCCTTAACTGAACCATAACTGAACCATAATAGTCGCCCCATAGAAGCTGAAACCAACAGATGTACACAGATATTTCCTGGTAGGGTTGAAGGATGGTGCAAAATGAACAGTCTGAAAATGAAGGTAAAGAAAGAAGACATTTGCTGAGTTCAATATGATACAGGTGGAATGTAGAGTTATAGATCAGGAAATATAATATTTAACTAGTTTGACTACTTAATAAAAAAAATCCTCAGAAACCTACTAAGATGTGCATTGGTGTAGAGAAGCCTGCACAACATTGTGCTAATAGTTTGCTGTTGGTACAGCTGTTCCAACATTTTTTCTGTTTGATGATGAATTTGTGTAAATCACATAGACAACTAACTTAGCCCACCATCTCCCATTGAACCAAGTCAGTTTCTTCTTCTTTTCTTTTCTTCTTCTTTTCTTTTCTTCTTCTTTTCTTTTCTCTTCTTTTCTCTTCTTTTCTCTTCTTTTCTCTTCTTTTCTCTTCTTTTCTCTTCTTTTCTCTTCTCTTCTCTTCTCTTCTCTTCTCTTCTCTTCTCTTCTCTTCTTCTCTTTCTCTTTCTCTTTCTCTTTCTCTTCTCTTTCTCTTTCTCTTTCTCTTTCTCTTCTCTTCTCTTCTCTTCTCTTCTCTTCTCTTCTCTTCTCTTCTCTTCTCTTCTCTTCTCTTCTCTTCTCTTCTCTTCTCTTCTCTTCTCTTCTCTTCTCTTCTCCTCTTCTCTCCTCTCCTCTTTTTTCTTTTCTTTCTTTCTTTTCTTTTCTTTTTTTCTTTTCACTTTGCTCTTCTCCCCTCTCCTCCCCTCCTTTCCTCTCCCCACCCCTCCCCTCACCTCCCCTCTCCCTTCCCCTCCCATTCCCTTCCCTTTCTTTTCCTTTTTCTATTAATGAGATACGAATAATGTTGAAGCTCCCAGCCAGTGTATAGTTTTGTGGGGTTTTTTTTCCTCAAAACCTATGAAATTACAGTACTTAAAGAATGCCCTAAGCAATAGATATATTACAATGTCTAACATTTTCATTACTGATGTGTATAAATGATGTTAACAAATAAAATAAACGACTGTAGAGAAAATGTTCAAAATTCCCAGTGCACCTTAAAGACTAGAAATACAGTCTAAAATCAATAAAAAAATAATAAACATACTTATGGAGATGTAGAACTTGCAAAAATTTGCAAAGCATGAGAAAAAAGAGATTTTTCCTCTTTTGGGATTTTTGAGGTTATTTCTAAGGAAAAAAATGTTAGCATTATTTGCTTCTGACAATTTCTAAATATTATTTAATATTTAATAAATTTACCATATGAAATACAGATACATGCACACTTGTATATGTGTATGTAAGTGTAAATTATTTATTTTTGGGAAATGACGGTTAAATCAGTATTAGGGATAAAGCTGTGCCATGCAAGACAAAATGATTACTTTAGCTGTGTTAGAAGTTACAGGTCAGAACCTGGTGTGGCCTCAAGACTTGGTTTTAGGTATCCACACTGCATTTGCAGTCAGACCAAGGATCAGAACTAGTACTGTAAACAGAGATCTCAATAATTGGTGTATCAGCATGAATTAAAAAAAAAAAAAAGGATTATATTTGTAGAAACTAGTTGCAAAATTAACAGTACATCCTTATGCATTTGCAGTAATGTATAGAGTTAACATATCCCATTATTGGCTTTGTTTATTCAAGAAAAATAATTGCCCAATTTAATGCATTTCCATGTGAAATCAATATATTCCAAATAAGTAAAGAAAGCATTCTGGTGAACTGAGTTAGATCATTAATGTAACTTTAAACACTTTTTTCAAAAACATCTGATCTGAAATTTCAGAGACCCCTTTTCCTGCCTTTCACTTGAGATGACAATATATTCCCTCTGACAGGGAAGGGGATAGAAAGTAGCTGGCTGCAGGTATAAGCATTCACTCTTCTGCTCTGGAAGATGCCATTATTTAAAATAGTTAATTTTCCCTAGTTTTGTTTTTGGTTTTGGTTTTGGGTTTGGTTTTGGGTTTGGTTTTGGGTTTTTTTGCACCAGTTTCTACCAGCCTATCCCTTCTTTTGTGATTCTGGACCACCAATCCTGTACAGGTTGGTTCTGGAAGAAATGTGTGTGAGGGGATGGTAGAGAAGAACAGCTGCAATTACAGAATTGTAATGCTGAGTTGTGATGGTTTCAGTTTGTTGTTGGTTTTTTGGTTGGTTGATTTTTTTTGTTGTTTTATTTTGGTTTGGGTTTGATTTTGTGTTTTTCTTTTATGCTGAGTTTAGCTATCTTATCAAATAACATGAAAGAACCTAAGCGTATAATACTTCCTAAACCCCTTATGTGTATGCCTCTAATCCCACATTGGTCTTAATTAATTGATTTGAGAAAAAAAAATAAAGTTACTTAATGCATGTTGTATACACATGACTTATAGAGAAAGAATAACACTTCCTATCCATGAGACTCCTTTTCCACTTTGGATTTAATTTCCTGGCTTTCAATCTATGAATAGTCTCAGAGTAGTAGTAGTACTCTGTTCTGTGTCAAGAGACTAGACTAACTGATCTTCTAATTCCATTTCAGTCCCATAACTTGAGTCTACGCTGCACTTATTTCATTCAAGCATCTATGTCCAAGAAAGCTCTCCTTAGCCTCATAATTTCTGTTATTCTTCACTCATGAAAATTTGTATTTATCTTCCTCAGGCATATGTACCATAGCAGGCAGACAGGTCAAGTTCCAGTCCCAGATCTGGAATGGTCTCCTGGTTCTCCTCCATGCCTGGAGGTTGACAGAAGCTGTTGCCCAATGTGTAGAAGATTTTTTTCTTCAGATCTCCTTGTCAGAAGTGCCATCCTGCACACCAGTACAGGGTTAAGCATAAAACTAGAATATTTTTTATTATGAAAACTTATTAAAGAAAAAAAAAAGAGAAAAAGCAATTGAGCATCTGCATTATACAGGCATTCTAAATAATGCAATAAGAAACCATCCAATTCTTATAATGATGTGTCTGCGTCAACTTTTAGAGTAAAATCCAGTTAATGTATTTTGAGTTCTGAGGTATAGGGTTTTTTTATGATTCTTTCTTTTGAACACCTCTCAAGAAAGTGTACAAAAGATGTATCATAGTACAGAGACTTTGAATTTCAACAAAAGTAAAGTACACTTTTAATATAGTTGATGCTGACACCTATGAGCTAAAAAAGGAGTTATGTAACTGACAGCAAATAAAGGGAACAAGAACAAGGGAGGACTGTGAGCAGTCTTTAGGAAAGTGAAACTGAGGTGTCATACCCTTTCATTTAGAAAAGGTTTCTTCTATTAAGTATAATTATTTTTTCTTCAAGTTTTGATGAAGATGAGGTTGCTAGGAAACTCATTCTGTTTTCAGCTGCACCTATGTAAATATGGCATAACTGATTTACACTGATGAAAGCTCCTGGACTGAAATAAAAACAGCTATAGAGTAGTTTTAATGTTTGTTCATGAATAACATAAGGAAACGTTGTTGCAAAAAAGACAAAACTCATTGACCAGTTGTTGTCTCCCAGGCTCTGGACAACATCTGTTACAAGCTATGAGAAGTTAGATTAATGCTACCCTTGTAAAGCCCCGATTCCTTTCCAGTAGAGCTGTATGAAATTCTTGGCAATGAAACACACATCCAACTACTTCCATAATATCACTCAAGATAGCTTTGGAACTATGAATTTATGTTTATGGTTCTTACAGATTGAATTCCTCTGCTATTATTATTAACAGAGAAGTGGTTATTCTCTTTGTTGCAGGTTCTAAAGGGGTGATGGTAAATATTATAGCTCTTCTTATACCTATATTGCCTTTGGTAGCAGTACCTGAATATGTGTTTACTTTTATGGATCAGTGGACATATCCAGCTTGTATAAATGCTACTGTGAACTGTAATATTCACTATGTATATCCATCAGAATTTAAGCGTGAACTTGCTGGGTGATGATTACTACATCACACTTTTTGAAACTTAACACACCTGGCCATACCAAATGTGTGGCCAACATACCTTTGCACACACCCTAGGATCTATTCCTGCATATTTGTATAAAAGTCTTTCTTCTCCATACTAAGATTCCTGCATAGCTATGCTGCCTATTGATGCACCTCGGACATCAGATTACATCTGTATGCATATTTAATCCATCCAGACCTATCACAAGAAGTAAAGACTTGAGCAATATGCTGATTTCCGTTATATAGTTGTCAATGATGGAAATACAGACTATCCTGTAGAAAGCTGCTTCTGTCGTCCCCTCAGGTGGTGTACTAGATCACAGCTTTGGACTAGGACAGTCTCCCCTTAGTTGATCAGGAAAGACCAGCATTGACTGATGCTGTAGACTGCCCTCCTCACCTGGTGTGAAAAGAGATGCATGATTGGAATCATCTTCAACAGGGAACCTTCAGAGCTTCCAAGTCCGTCCCTCACTGGTTCACTTTTGTTTGTTTAATTTTACCATAAGCAAAGAGACTCTGAGCATAGGTTATAAATAACTGAAACATTTTCTTACAACTTTACTGAGTTAACACAGTAGTATGCTACATTAGACGTTAGTCTATATATAGTAATAGTGTGGTCATAACAACAACTGACTACCCTGTTTGAGAAACATGATTATTTCTCCGAGAAATACTCTATGCCAAGATCAGAGTAATGATTTATTTTGTAAGAAACACTCTGTCAGTGTCTTTGTAAGGGCAGATATGAGTCTGTGCTTTTTTTAAGAAAGGTAACCCAGATAACCACACATTGCTCTACAGCTTTATCAGCAGGGAAATGAATCTTTGATTCTGTAGACCTTCACAGCTTATGGGAGTTGTTCCATGAATACAGTGACTACCTAGCATAGGTGCAAAAGATACGCTGCTTAAGTATTACAAACCTTTGCGGTCTTAAACTGCAGACTAGCACTTTTGCCTGGGAACAGATGTAACATGAATGAAATCAGGGAGCACATCTTCATACGGGTGATCTGCATCCCTTACTGCGTTTAGTCATATAGGTCTGTACCCATATAATGAGGCCACTCAGGGAGTTCAATAAAAAAGTAATGTTTTATATATGAGAATTGCATTTTGAAATGCCTGGAGGTAGAGAAAAGTTTTTATTTTTTTTTTCTTTTAAAAAAAAAAAAGAAATTGAAGCGTAACTCCTGCTGGGTAACAGTCAAGCGTGCTTTCAATTAGCTGACTATGAGATACCATATCCTCAGGTACAGCCTCAATGACAATATCCCAGATGGCTTTTGAATCACCATGTCATGTTGTATCCTACAGCCAGGTGTTGTGCAGGGCTGCTGTCATGGTTTAAACCCTGTCAGCAAGTCAGCCACACAGTCCACTCCCTCATTACCCTCACTTCTGCACACCCCACCCAGCTCCCGAACGGACGGGGAGGAGAATCGAAAGAATGTAACTCCCACGGGTTGAGATAAGAGCAGTCCAGTAACTAAGGTATAACACAAATCACTGCTGCTGCCACCGATAATAATAATGATAAGGGAAATAACAAGGGAAGAGAATACAACCTCTCACCACCCGTCGATACCCAGCCCGACTGAGCAGTGAGCTAGCCCTTCTGAGTAAGTCTAGGTTACATCCTGGGCATGACGTGCTGTCGTATGGAATACCTCTTTGGCTTGTTTGTGTCAGGTGTCCTGTCTCTGCTTCCTCCTGGCTTCCCCTCCTCCCTGGCAGAGCATGAGACTCAGAAAGTCCTTGGTCAGACCAAACATTTGAGCAGTAACTAAAAACATCGGTGTTATCAGCGCTGTACCCAGGCCAAAAGTAAAAAACACAGCACTGCACCAGCTACTAAGAGGAGAAAAAATGACTGCTACTGCTGAACCCAGGACAGCTGCCAAGAAACTATCTTAACTGCAGATCACTTTCACTTAGCCTAACACAACCACAGTCACTGAGTCTGTCTTCTGGGATGAGATTGTGACATACTGTCTGCAAAATGCATTTATACTCATGTTCTGGTCATAGTCGGGAACACTGCTCCCTTTCATTGTTCTGCACATTGTTTCCATCCCTTTAGCACCCACTAAATAAAGTTGAAGGCCTCACAGCAGTCTGAGACAACAACAGCATATTGTCTTCCAAGGTCTAGAGTCAGGCATGCCACCTAGCATGATGCCTCTTGTGGCAGGGAAGTTTTCTTCTTATAGAAAACAAAAAGAAGAAAACTCCCCAAACCAATAACCTCCCTCCCACTTTATGACAGATTTCCCAGAACCTTTCATAAGGTCTACCTCTAACAGAGATATACATATGTTACTAGTACTATAATTGTATTGTATCCCCTAGGCACCCCTATAAAGGTGGTTGTAATGATGTGCCAAGGGGCTGGGAATCCATAAGAAGTATGAACATTTCAAACATACTTATCCAAATAGGGACAAAGGGGACACCGCGCCTGCAACAAAAGTCACCATGCTCAAAGTTTCCATATCACTTGGGTCTAAAGTCACATTCCAGACAGAAGTGTGTTCCTGATCGTCTGTGCTCCTAGGTGCTATGCCACTGGCTTCTCTTCTGTTAGTCAAGTTATGATCTGAGGGGGAAATTTTTTTTCACAGCAGGCTTGTCTTGTCCTAATAAAAATCTTTGGGAAGTTGAAGAAAACATCAAACCTTCCAGAAATTATCAGATTCAGATGAGGTGAACAACACAGAACAGACGCAGCACTCTGAACCTAGGGGAGGCTTGCAGTTCACAAGTAAATGCCTATGTTGACAAATCTATCTATAAAGGCTCAATTATCTAATCCCTCTCTAAAGACCTGTATCAACCTCTTTCCCTGCCCCACACCAAGTGATACCAGCAGTGTTCTTGAGATCTCTGCTCAGACAGAAAGGTCTAATCTACCTGTACTGTGTACAAAACTGTGCCTGCAACAGTTCTGTATTTTGTCTCCATATGTATGATGAGTACCTCAACCATAAGGAAGCAGAAATGAATTTTCTTAGCTTGATAGTCAAGTGAGCATTTCAATATTGGCTTGTTGGCTATAGCAGTGGTGCCATCAAGCTTTTACTGGTTTAATATAAATGTAAACTGGAAGGACTACTGAAAAGTTGCTTATGTAAGTCTAGACTAGTTGGAATTGCTGCTATATGTTACCTCAGCAATAAGTCCTTGTGATGAGCAGTTGTGAATCTAATGGTTTGCAAACAGACCGCTACACTGGGTGCTGAAGTCATGGGAACTGTGAGAGAAAATAAGGTAATAACAACCCTGTTTCTGTCCCTGTATTTGAAATATGCCATACATGAAACAGTTTCCCTTGTCATCCTGTTATCTCAAAGGATAGTCTGTTTGAACCAGTAACTGTGCCAAACCCAGCGTTGTGATTTAAACCCAGCCAATAACTCAGTACCACGCAGCCCCATTCTAACACCACCACACCTGCCCCCCCCCCCCCGGCGGGATGGGGAAGAGAATAGAAAGAATGTAAAACCCATGGGTTGAGGTAAGAACAGTTAAATAACTAAAGTACAATATAGCGATAATAGAAACAATTCCAACAATAACGATACTACTACTATTACTAGTAAGAAACAGCAACAACATAAAAGAGAGCTGAAAATTCAGAAAAGTCAAGTTATGCACAATATAATTGCTCACCACTTGCCGACCGATAGCCAGCCCAACCTGAGCAGAGATCAATCCCTTCTGGGTACCTCCCCCCCAGTTTATATACTGGGCATGATGTGCTGTAGTATGGAATACCTCTTTGGCTAGTTTGGGTCAGGTGTCATGTCTCTGCTTCCTCCCAGATTTTTGTGCTCCTCCTCACTGGCAGCACGTGAGAGGCTGAAAAGTCCTTCATCAGAATAAGTCCTACTTACCAACAACTAAAACATTGGTGAGCTATCAGCATTACTCTCAGGCTAAAGCCAAAATGCAGCACTGCACCTGCTACTGGGAAGGAAATTAACTCTGTTCCAGCTGAAACCAGGACACCCTTAATCACATGTGATTTGACTGACTGTGAACTGAAAAGGCGAATAGACCAAACGCTTCCTAGAGATGCACAGGTTTATGAATCATTCATGCTTTTACAAATGTGCCGTATGAGTGTCCAACACCAAAGGAGCCTTGGGGGTGGGGGTGGTGATGTGTGTTAAGATCATCTTCTTCTCCACAGGTATTGTGTCATTTAGTCTGGACTGTAACGTTTGCTGCTGTCACCCCTGTCTGTGTTTTGCCCCAGAGCCAATGCTGGGGGCAGAGAAGGAAGAGTTGCTTCTGAAACTTTCACCTCACTGCAAAGTGTTAAACCCTGCTCATCCCTGTCTTTTGGCTGCTAAAGACTGCTTACTGTATCAGACAGCATGCACCCCCTTAGCAGAGCAAATGAGAAAGAGCCAGATCTGATAAAATGTGTAGCTTCTCTATGCTGCACCTAGAATTGGAGTTTGAGTCTTCACTCCTATTTCCTTCTCACCCAGACTTCTTTGCCAAAAGGACAGAACAGAGCTGCAGTGTGCATCACTGTGCTGATGGTGCAGATAGTGTATGAATTAAGACTTCAGTGCGAAATCAGAAGCATATCAGTGTGACCATGAGACACATCCTCTGTCACCAGGGAATTCCCAATTAACCTGCTTCAGCAGCTCTTAGGAAAAATCTATATGCACTCTATGGATTTTATCCTAATTAAAGGTGTCGACTGTTCCTGCAATTAGTGTTATACCTGCTGAACATGAACTGGGACTTGACTGTTATAACTCCACCAATAATTTACAGGTGTAAAGTGTGTGTCAGCTGTTGGTGGCAGGGAGGCACCTTTCAGAGTATACTCTTACTGACTTGGACAAAGTGATTCTGTATCTAGCAAGGATATAAGATAGAGGATGATCTTTCTGACATATTTCCAAGGTCTGCCTTTCTCTCCTCTAACATTAAATCAACACTTCTGCAGGAAGGACACAGAGATGCAGGTAATTCAAGAAGTACTCTCAGAAGGTGTGAGAGCTGCTATAAATGAAGTCCATTTCAGATACCGAAAATGTCACAGATCTGAAGTAGGGTTTTTTTTTGTCACTTGAAGTAGGATTTGTTGTTATTTTTTTATTGCACTTCAAAGTCACGTATGTATTCAGTTCCTTCTGACAGTGTTTTACTTATTTTTTCTTCCTTTTCTCCCCCCCCCCCAGTTTAAAACCAAGTGTTATTATTTTCTGGACAAGATTTTCTAGAACAAAGAAGAGCTCAGCTGACAATCTCCAAGGACCTAGTCTATTTAAATGTGCCCTTGATATGGGCAGCCCTCCCCTCCATAAAAATACACCACTTCATTTTTAAAAGCTGGTGATTTTGTGAATAATAGATGGAGGAGGGGGGAAGGCAATAAAGGATATACACACACAGCAAGTAAGGCAAGAGGAGAGAAGGAACAGAGTATCCACACTTTCTTCAAGCTGAGGAAAGATAGCTGCTTCTATTTGACCAGAAAAGTGAAATGCGTAACAGCTGCCATAGTTACGGTAAATGTCTGTGAGCAAGTAGGCAAGTGCAGCGATGCCAACAAATGCTGCAACAGTATCTTTGGTGACTACAGGGCTCCTTATCCTGCCGTTAACCATTCTACTGCACTTCTTAACTATCGTCTCATCTTGGATGTTTTCTAACAATGTCTGTTTTTAACCTTCACTTAGATAAAATCCTATTGTTTTATTGACACCAGCAGCTTCTTAACTCTATTTTTTTGTATATAGAATAACCTTGACTGCATGAATCAGAACTCTTACAACTCTCTTAAGAACTGAAAGATTATATATTTTAAAAGAAATTAGTACCTTTTCCTTGATAATGGAAATAATTTTTTGGTTTTGTTGACAACCTGTATTCTGTCAGCATCAACTCAATCTACCATCACCTGCTTTTAAAGTCCCTGTTCTTAGACCATTTTCTGCTCAGTTCAGACCCTCATCTGCTCTCTGCCAGTTACTTTAGGCCTAGATGCACAAGAGTACTCAGGCACTTAGCTACCTTAAGTCTTGAATCATAGAATCACAGAATCATAGAATAATTAGGGTTGGAAAGGACCTTAAGATCGTGAAGTTCCAACACCCCTGCCATGGGCAGGGACACCTTGCCCTAAACCATATTACCCAAGGCCTTGTCCAACCTAGCCTTGAACACTGCCAGGGATGAAGCATTCACAACCTCCCTGGACAACCTATTCCAGTGCCTCACTAAATGAATTGAATGGAACTGGGGATCTAAGAAGGTCCAATATTTGCAGTCATTCATATAAATTTGATGAGCTTAGCAAAAACTTCATCTCATTGCTCATTATTTATAGAAAGCATAGTAGCTACCTATCAGTAAGGAGAAGTGTGGTGGAACTATGGAAAATCCTGCGTATAAAAATTATTGTGTATTTATTATTAATATTTTCATTGCTTATTCTAACATTCTACATTATCTGAAATTTAATTATTATTCAGCAACTTGTCATTCATCCAGTGCTTTTCTACCATCTAAACAAGATAATATTAATATTTAGCTTTTTTAGCCATTGTTGGAAAAATTCTTTCAGATGAGTGTATATTAAATTTACAAAAGGAAAACTTGTTCAATTTCCATGCAGAAATCTCTGTGCAGAAAGCAGGTACCTTTCTCATTGTGGCCTGGAATATTTTCTGTTGTTTCCATAAGCTCCATACTTACTTATTAAAAATACCTTAAGGGAGAAGTTGAAGCTTTCTTGGTTTATCTTTTTGTTGTTTCATTGTTTAAGACACTCATTACTTGCAACAATTGAGAAATCAGTCCTAAAAATTATTTTGTGAGACTTACATCTTTCTTGGGGGCAGGATAGTGAATTTTGCTGCAGTGAATGGTCTAACAGAAAATCATAGCCACTACTGATCTTTTAGGTAAGTCTAGTTTGATCTGTATTCCTGCTTCCTCGTTGGGCAAATACATAATTTGGGATTGGTTTCCATTTGAGAACACGTCTACTCTGATTTTTTTCTCCAAAGCTTTGAGACCTCCTATAGGAATATGTTATTTCTATGAATACATTTACCAGTAAACTCCTTTTCTAGATTGTTTCTGGGAAGTGAATAAATGAGGAGAAAGGTCAATAGAACTAAACCTGTTTTGCAAGCGTTTCTGTTTATCAGAAAATGTTGCAGCATTTTTACAGATGCAGTAATGAAGCACATTTATTAATAATAGTTTTTGTATGTACAGCACTGTTCCTTAAAGGAAAATAAAAGGTTTCATATAGATTATTGGTCTCCTTGCAGAAAGTCTGCTAGAATACTGGGAACTTTTCTCCTTGCAGAAAGTCTGCTGGAGAACCAAGTAAATCCGATACAGAAAATTGTGACTAATGAGAGAAAGCAAAGGCAGGGTCAGCTCTGAGTCATAGTCCCTTGCTCCACAGGGAGGCAACACTCCTCATTATAAACCATCCAGTCTCCTGTCAGTGTGCTCCTATATAAATCCCATCAGTGTTTCCAATTATTTACTCTGGTCTGTGGAGGAACAATAAGTTTGTTTCCATTTATCAGCAAATCATTAAAAAGGAACATGCTAAAAAACTGAGAGTAAGTATTTATTTAGGAAATCAGTTTGACCAATCACGAATGAGCAAAGATGCTTGCAATCAGAACTTCTGCTTTTATACTTTTGATTGCAGGTCTGTTCTGACTTTATGCCTGAGTAAAGGTAATTATCAAAAGTATAAAAGAGTTCAAATGTGCTCAATTCTTCTGGAAAATGAAAGCATGAGGATCATTCTCGTCTAATCAATAATGAGCTGGACTTCTGTGCCATTGTCTACACAATGGCCTTTTATTTTCTTACAAGATCTATGTAATTCTCAAAAGCTGCTGCTATGAAATACTTTTTCTTGCTGATCAAAAGTACAGACTGTTTAGCATTTACAGCTTTAAAAGATAAGGTCCTATTATAAAGTACTTTTTCCACTTTAACCAACACAAGATAACATTTATTAAACCACTGAAGAGCATTTAAAAAAAAAAAAAAGGGCATAAATACAACAAACAAAACCCAAGGATTTAGTAATTTTTTTTTTCTTTCTGCATTATTCTTGACACAGTAAGGTTTAAAGGTACTGCAGTCTTTAGGCACACAATGAGTTATTTCCTGTGCTAGACAGTAACTTTTATTACTTCTGGGGTGCATCAAGGGACTGAAATTACTTCACAGTATCATAGAAGTGTCAGCTGGAGTCTCCTGCTTGAACCTGGGTTATTGCCAGCTGTGCATAGAAGCAACTGTGTCTGTGCCTGGCAGCCTTCAAGATGCCCAGGATAGATGTTTATGCTTTATGGCAGCTATGATGCTTTATTCAAAGAAAGGGAAATGAAAGGTGTAGCAAGTTGGACATGTAACTTTCTAGACTTCGTATAGGTCAGGTGGCAAGCTGAGTTACTACTGTTGAACTTTCAATTTTTGTTAGCTTAGCATGAAATATAGGCCTGAATCCAGAGAGTGCACCTAGATGATGAAAGAGACAATACCAGGATGGAATAAATAAGCTCCCAGCTCTCTGCACACATCTGCAAGAATTCTTTAGTGAGATTCCCCAGAAACCCCAGAATAGAGGCTCCTTCTTGGCAATTGTGTATCTAGGAAGTTTTACAAAATGTGATTAAAACTGAACAGAGAAGACTTCTAATAAAAGATGAATACCTTCTGATGTGAAATTTTAAAAAATTTTAACCTTCTGAGTTGTATTATGTACGATGCAGCACAGTTTTTAATTTGTTTTTCTTTTTTATTGCCTTTCAGGTTATTTTTGGTGGTTCAGCTTATTACAAATGTATGCACAAAAAAGTTAGTGAGGTGGAAAGATTTTGCAGATAAACTTCATTATACCAAGCTCTGCCTGAACCCTATGTTATTTATGTATAACTGTGCATAAGCAGCACATAACAGTTTATGTTCAGCTGTTGTTGCACAGGAAATTGTATGCAGCTCCTGGCATGTAAAGGTTTGTCTATCGTACCTTCTGGCATTTAAAGCTTTCACTGCCCAAAGGTTTTATCCCTCCTCTTCCACATAGAAATATACTTAGTAATTGCCTGGAAAAAAATACAACATCAAAACAACAATATGGGAGCCATTTATCATTTCATGGATAATTCGGAAGTCCAGTGGTTTTAGTACCAGTGTTTCCTTTAGTGTGTTGGTATTGTTATACCTGAGATGTTAAAAACTGTAGGCTGAATATTTCATCCCCAAGCATGCATTTCTGATTCCCCCTAACTTGTCTGATTATGAATTTAGTAGAGAATCAAGCTTAGGGCTGGTTTGGCAGACTGTGTGCTAAAATGATAGGTCAAGCTCCCACTCCAGCTATTGAAAATTGTTTCTGTCACATCCTGCTTCCCACTGCATGTGTCTCTAAAGAGCTCTGCTTCTCATGCCTCTCCTGGTGGAGTGCTCTGCCTCTGACCAGGCCTAGAAGAGCCCCAGCCTCTCCATGGACAAAACCTCCCTGACTCAGTTATAGAAATGGTTGATGCTCTTGTCATGTTGAACACTTTTGAGGGATTTTCAAGGGTGATGACACACTGGAGCTTCACAAACTTCAGCCTTAACACAGATGGTCCCAAATCTGCCACATTCCAAGTATGGCCACAGAAACTCTCTCTGCTAAAGAGCCAGGCTCTAACCTTGAGCATCTCCTCAGATAGGTTTGTATACATCTGTCTTAAAAACCTGGAATTTTCTCTGATAACACTGTATACAGCAATGAAATAGCTTCTTACCTTGATTCTGCAGCTGAGCACGTTCCCTTTTCAACTTAGTACAATGAAGCTTTAACACCTTCAACATGTTGCTGAAGGCAATGTAAACGTTTAGCAGTTGTGTAAGTGGCTTATAACACAAGCATAGCAGAATGACTGAAGTGTAGTTACAGACATGTCATGTTTTGTAACTGTTTAGAAAAAACCCAACCAAACACTAACAAACTGAACTGGATTTCCTTGTACTGAATTACACTATTTATTTTATTTTCCTACTTTCAGTTAATGAACAAAACTTTGGTTAGATACAGAGCTGCAATATATTCATGATGATTTTCACAATCTTGTCCATAACCTCATTTCTTTGATGAAATACTTTTTAACAAGTTGTAATAAGTAAAGATTAAAAAGTGGAGCTTTTAAACCTTGGCTATAAACCTGAGAAGCCTAAAAATCTTGTGGAAAAGCTTACTGCTTATGGGCAGAAAATCCATAACGTGTGATAAGAACATCCAGCAAAGCTGTTTTGATCAGCTAGAGAAGGCAAGTTACAGTTGTCTTAATTGCGTTCTATTATCTTTTCCAGATTTCTGGTGTAAAAAGGGACCATGTTGTTAGTTTCTCTTTGCATCACATTTTTTATTTAGGTTTATAATATTTAAAACGCTGGTGTCTGTTTGGAAGGATGATTTGAAGCACCTTCCTCCACAGTGTCTAAGGAGGCTTTAATAAGGTGTTCATCTCTACCCACTGACTTTGTAAAGTTCCTGCATACTCAGGAGAATGACTGAAAATCAACAGGAAATGGAAATAAGAGAAGAGCTGAAAGAAAAGGAAGCTTGATCCAGGTGGAGTTTGAGCATGGTGTTGCTTATTGTCGATGGGATTTGTAGCTTAGATACTAGCCCCTACTTGCACAGGCCTTATGTTTTTGCAGTCCTGGATTAAGCTGATGACTAAAAGCAGATTCTTGCACTCTGTTTTCTCAGGATGGTTAATAACTACCTGAGCCACTGCCTGAGCTCAAGACTTTGAACTTACTTCCTGTTGCTACATTGCCTGCTCATGTTTGTCCAAGACTCTGCACGTCAGTACAAAGCTTCATTCGTCTCACTTGTGAAGCAGGTATAAGAGCTGCGTGACTGTATGCTGAAGATGAGGATATGAGAATTAGTTTATAAATTGCTAGCAGGTGTGACCATGTGAAAATTTGAGTTCTGACATGGTTTTGTTTGTTTAATTTGTAATTCGCACACACCCCCCCCCCCCCCCAGCATTTAGGAAATGGAAATCTTTTAATAGTAAAAAGGAAGAAATGAAGCATCCGTAGTTTAGTATCTATCAAAGCTGATGTCTTACCTTAATTTTTTCTGGAAACCTGGTAAAGTTTTAGAAATTAAGTGTTCAGTCTATCAGTAACTGATTTTGAAGCTTTTACCTACCATGAATCTTGCCTACATGATAAATCCACTTAAACCAATCACTGACATAAATGCTGTGAAGTAGAATTAATAGAATGCTCTAATGTGATATCATGATATTTCAGTTCAAAAAAACTTGAAATGTTATTTATTTAGATTTAAATACATAATGATTTAGATAAATGCCACACATCTCATGATCAATTTTTTCACAAACTATTTTTAGAAGGATAATTTAACTCATCAGTCAACATGGATATAAAAATATCAATACATCTGTTGTATCACAGGCGTACTGGTGTATGGAATAGCAGCTGAACAAAAGTTACTTCAGAGAACTATGACAGTACTGAATTTTAAACGATAAAAAGGTGACTTGGAAAGTTTTAGTTTATGTAACTGAAAGATAAATTTCAAAGTGTATTTTCCATGAACAAAAACTAGAAAAGCATAAGAACATATCATAAAAAGTGTAAATAATCTGAATAAATTCAGTAAGTTTCCTCAAATTCATACATACTGCAGTCAATATACATCCTTAATTTGAAATGTATTTCAAATGCAGTATCTTCCATAGTAAAAGATATATTCCTTTTATCTCTTATGCTTTAGATCGAACATGAACTGAGTATAGTTTATTGAACATAGAAGTATTGTGTTGTTATTTATTATTTGAAGTGACTGCTTCTTCAGATTTGCTAGAGTGGACAAATGTAAAAATCTAAGGAAAACATCTCTGCCATCAACAAAGTTAAAAAAGCATACACAAATAGCCTAACTAGTACTGATAAACAAAAAGAATGAAGTGTTTGTCCTGTGTAAGTCATAACCTTAATAGTACCAGGCAGCCATAACCTTTATTCAGTGACTAATGCTATGACATTTCTATTTTTTCCATATGTCCTCTTGCCAGGAAATGCACAATGTGTATGTGGAGCTGCTATGCATGCTAAGCTTTTTATTCTCAAAATGTCATGATTACATATGAATGTTCTACTTTCCTGTCTGGTAAGTAGTTTGCTCAATTTATGTGCTATGTGTCTTACAGTTCCAATAAATTAAATCTGAACAAAAAAGGCAGATTTGATTTTTTTCTTTCAGACATGCATTGTGTTTATACATTTGTATCCATGGTACAAAATATTGTAAGGGTTTTTTTGTGGGGGGTTTTTGTTTTTTGGTCTTTTTTTCCTGTTTTTGCCTTTTTTTTTTTTTTTTTTTTTTTTTTTTTTTTTTTTTTTTTAATATGGAATGGCTCGGTTTTGTTGTAGTGATGCTCTGATGTTGCAAGAACAACCAGACAATCAGTGTGCTAGGGGTGTCTGCTATCTGGGGAATATGTGATCCACCCCCACCAAAGTTTTATAATCCTCAGGAAAATCTTTCTGGATTTTATTTCCTTCTTATGCAAAGTTCAGTGCTAATATCAAGACTGGCACTACTATACACTAAACCAAGAAGTGTTTACTGAAATATGTACATGTACAGAAAGTGCATTTTCTCTGTGCAGTACTGTTCAGTGACAATTCTCATAAGCTGAACACCATTTATACTGCCATTGGGCATACACATTTTCTGACTATAGCTGTAAAATGTTCTTTAAGCAAAATAAACAATAGTTGCACAGAAGTTAATGGCTATAAAAGTATTATTGATAAGCTATTTGAAGCTTTAAGGAGAATTCAAACAATAATTATCAATTTCAAAATGATAATTTTCTGTAAATTTTGAAAGAGGAGATAGTTTGTCTTCACTACCTAGTTTTGACATAGGTATAAGCATAATTATAAAGTGATTAGAGGCTATTACTCATGATAGCAGAGGCTGGAGTACAGAACAGCCCCCCTTACTCCTACATCGTTGTTCATGCACAATCCCAACTGTATCTAAACGTGTTTAAGTTCTGTTTAGAGGATTCTCCTGTAATGACTTTAATGAGCCAAATGACAGTCTACACACAGAGATTATGTCAATGTTGCAAAACAAAAAAGGATCCAGGGAGAGAACTTGAACACTGGATCTCCTTTTATCCACATTGTAGAATAATTATATTGCTTTTTTGTTTGTTATTTGGTAGTGCTTGAGCTAACTCTCTGTATAAAAAAACGCCTGGGCATTGACTGTAAGGCAGATCATTCCAGGGAATCTCTCATTAATAATGTGGGTAATGGTGCAGCAGATTTCTGTTACAGTCCTTTAGTGTTATCTGAGAAAGCTTTACAGCCTCAAGAGCTTCCATAGGCTCAAACGCCAGCTGACAGTACATGCAACCCAATTCCAGTTTCATGTCAAAATCCACTTTTGTTGCCTGTGACAAATCTTGTTTCATTTTGAAAACTTTGAACAGAAGACATACCTAAGATAATAATTACAAATTGTGATATATATTGTCCTCTAAATTGAGCTAAATCTCCGTCATGGATCTGAGACACTGTACAAGTGTCTCGGGGGCAGAAATTTCTTACTGGGACTGATATGTTTACTTGTCCAACTACAGTGGCTTAGCTTCATGTAGATACAGTAAACATGGGTGGTTACCCTGATGACAGCTTAAGAGCATTCTCTAGAGCTCACAAGATGCGGCATGTCTGACTATAAACTAGAGTCAGTATGATTATAGTCATAATGATCAGTAAACTATACTCACTGGTATACCTAGTTGTCTGGGAAATATCAGCAGTTCAGTATATTTCAGTGTGCATTTTGTGTGCTTTCTGCACCTGAACAAGTGCTTACATGTGATTTTACAGAACAGGAGATGAAGACAAGGCAGGCAGTTTCAAGAGTATGCTTTGAAATCGGAGCTGGCACAGTTTGTAGTGTGTAATAAACCTCAGGCACAGAGACTAGGTCTTAAACACCAGCTATTTTTTTCAGTTTTCATTTTTCATTACACTAACCAGGACAGTACTAATCTTTGTAGCCAGAAATAATGGACAGGTACACTGTCATTAATGTAAATTTCTCCACCAAATGTATTTGAATCAACAGCTCTTTCCAATTTCTATACCCTTACCAAATTTCTTCAGGTCAAATAAGGAGTAGTCAGCCCAGGCTAGTTAACTAAAGAAGTTATTGACAAGGAGTATTGACTTGTTTCTTGACTCATGCTAAACTGCAAATGTAGAAATTTGGAGAGATTGCAGAGCACAAGGACTCATTAAAATCCCAGAGCTTTCTGTTCATGTTATTTTTTCTTGTGCTTTTCTTTAAGTGATTTCAAGCTTCACTGAGAACAGAACTTCTCTTGTTGTTTCAAGAGTCATTGGTAGGGTGCTTACTCCTTTATCATCACTTATATATTTAAGAAAATAAGCTCAAGTAACTCTTTTTTACTATCTGCTGAGTGGTTTAATATCAATTGTATAACATGACTGTAATACTTGTCCAACAAAAATAAATTTTGATCCACAAAGATTTTAGGAAGCTATATGGTAAAAGCAGTGAAAGTGAACAGAGCTATGATATGGGTTTATTTTGGCATAACTGCACAGACCTCTAAATGCAATGATTAGACTCTTAAGAGACTGATTTACAGAAAGCATTAAGTATCTTTTATAGCAAATATTAAAGTATTTATCACTATTTTTTTCTCTCTTTTTTTTTTTTTTTCTTTTAACCAAGGTTAGCAGCAAGGTTGTTTGAATGCCTCAGACAAAATAATTAACAATATGTCCCTTGATGCAACAGCCCTGGAAGAACCTTCAGTCTATACTATGAGCATTCAGTACAAAGAAGCCATCACCTCCAGGTCTGCAGAAAAAGGAAGCACTTACCTTCTAGACTGAACAAATGATGGGAACATGCAACAAAAGAAACACAAAAAATACACATTATATCAATGGCAGTTAGTGTTTTCGTTTCATTCTTCTCAGGCCTTAGTCATTGTCAGTTACAGCTTTTCTAGATAATACATTCAAAGAAGGTAGCCTGAATTAGTTAAAGATGTGAATCTAAGCTTCACTGGTTAAACCATTTTGAATCCATGCATTTGATTTAATAAAATTCAGCAAGAAAACTTATCAATTCTGTAAATTAAGGCCAATTCATGCACTATTTATTTTAAATTTAGTATGTTACTGTATTTTCCTCAAAACCAGACTATAGTCACCCTTACTGCATCAAAGTAAATTTGAGCTGTTTTTTCAAGTAATTGGAATTTTAATTCAACAAGGAAAGGATTATCTTAATAATGTATTTCTATAGTTTCTCTGATTCTGCTGTGTCTAACATTTCAACTTCTGCAGAGTAGAAAATATCTGGTTTTAAGATTTTGTAAAAATCTTCACAGTATTTAATTTTAATTTCAGCAGCAGTAAATATGTCAACTTACCATATGTCAACCAATTTACCATAAAAACCTCATGTTTTTTCAATGCATCCTTCATGTTCCATTTTTAGCTCTCTCTTTCAAAGGGTTTATTCAAAACCATCATAAATGTGGTTTTACTGAGAACCTAATGGGTGGATCCCTACCCTTCATTCTGGTCCCTCAGATGGCTGGGGACCCACTTGGAAATTCACTGAAAACTCAGAAATAAGCTTCTGGGGTTCACCAGTCCAAGCAATCAAGTTTGTATTCTCTATGGTACTCATGCCCCCCCGGAGATCCAGCATGGAGGAAGTTGCAATACACAACCAAGTAAATTTACACAGGTCTATGGGACTCATGAAAATGAAGAAGCTAAGCCTTAAAAAACTCCTGTCATACTTGAATGCCACAATCCTAGCTAGGTCTCTTGTAAATTGATGCTTAGTTAGAGTAATACAGAAAGACTCAAAAGTTTTATTGCATTTCAAGAAAAGCTGAACACCACAAATAGCTGCTCATCCATTCCACAGCTCAGCCTATGAGCCAGTGGGAATTGCCTGTATGCCCTATTTCTCTTTGCTCTGATTGGATTAATGTATATGGATATGCTAATTTATTATTTTAAATGTTTATGTCTAGGCAAATAAAAACTTTTGAGTGTGGATAAAACCTTTTCTGTGGAAACATAGGAAAATGTTGTATTTCTTACACCAGAGCCTAGGCTTTGCTTTTGAAAGACTGTTGAAATAAACAGTTTCTAAGAACTTTGGAAGGCTTGTGCTAGTATGTGCTGTCACACTTCTGTGATGTATTGTAAATCTGAAGTATTTGAATGGATCTGAATATGCTGAATAGAGGAAAAGTTTGTGGTGTAAAAATATAGCTCTGTACAATAGAAATGTGAGAGATAATAACTATACTGGAGGGTAGTGAAGAATCTGTATTTTAGGTTTACAATGATCAGATTAAAATTCTTAATTTCAGCTGCAGCTCTGCTCTAACATTGCAGCCATAATACACAGCTAAGGTCAGATATGGTGAAATCAGAAATAATGAAACTACATGGGGTGAATTCCCTCAATTATTAAATAAACTTGCATATACTTTAACTTTCACTAGTCATTGGCTGAATTAATAGATTCACTACAGTAACAAGCAATTTATTGCACGCAGAGCCTTCTACACATGCATTCCTCCTTACAGTCCTTTGTCCAGGCATTTCACAGGGAGAGTCACGCGGACTTTGTCCCTCCTCCTTGTTATTAAAATGTCTTCAAAGCATTTCACCTTATTCTTACATTTCATCAACATAATACCTACTAGTGTTGAGTTTCTGTAATGTAATCGATCCAGTTTAAAGATGAATCTTGTCTTCATGGATTTGGAATGATCTTTTAACATATATACAGCATAATTAAAATAAAAGAACATGAAAAGCCACTGTCAAAAAATTGAGAAAAGTCATTAAAAATACATCCTTTGTTAGAGAAATTGCTGGATTGTTAAATTACTCTTTGAGAATGCTGCTGCTGTGACACTTTCTGGGAAGAACTGATAGGATGTTGGAAGCTATGGGGTTGTCCTGTAAATCAGCAATGTTACATTTCTTACAATATCTGTGTAAGCCTGAGGGGAGAAAATGTATTCCATGTTTCCTTCATTAATGTTTCCAGCAGTGTTACTATGCTTGTAACATTGGTTACAACACTGTATCAGAAGTCACAGGGAAAGCATTTTGTCTTAGGATTTTGGCAAGGGTGGTTTAGATAAGGCCCTGTATAAAACCAAAGAACTAACTGTAACTTAAAAAGGAAATAGTTAGCAAAAAAATTAATGAAGCTAGAGAGCCTCTCAAACTACCTAGTAAAATAAATGCAGTGACAACACTATAAAGTCTTAAACTTGTTCAGCCTGATTCTACTCTCTCGTTAGGGAGAGTTACATGGTAGGCTGTGTGTAATGCTGCCAAGCTCAGTGACTTACTGTGTATTTACTACAAGTGCCACAGATCCTTAAATTTAAAACTGTGGTTTTTGTGTTTTGTTTTGTTGTTGTTTTTTTTTTTTTTTTCTTCTGCCTCATTATAATCTGGATTATTTCAGAGACTATTTTAAGAAGCAAAGATTTATTTCTATTCCTCAGAACTGGTGCATGCTGACTTTTATTTCTGTTGCGCTTTTTTATTTTTTGTTTTTTTGTTTATTTGTTTTCCTCACTTTGAATTAAGTTCAGGGAACAGAAAATATACAATAATACAAACTTTGTGGAGAAGGAGTGGATAGTGTTTTTTTTTAGTGTCCTGGCTTTGTCTAGAATAATTTTCTTCCACAACAGAGGCATATGCCATGGCATCATGATACAGGATGACACTGTATGAAAATACATATAAGCTGCTAGACTACCCAGTGGCATGGGAACGTTTTTCCAGGCTTTCATGTAGCACAGCACTAAGTCTCTTAAGTTGTCTTCATTGCTTAAAATAACTTGTCAGAGAAGAGGAAGCTCAGATAGCCATTGGTTGCTGTAGATGAGACCTTTAGTTTATTCGAGCATTGAGCATGTGAGGTGGATATTATCAGTTATTTCGTAGGCAGCTGCTACTGTTCTTGTGCCTTCAAGCTCTACCCAGTTGGCTGAGATGTCAACAGAAACCCCAAGGGGTGCAAGTTTTGAAATGGATCCAAAGCAGCTTGGCTTATGCTGTGTTTCATCTAACTTTTATTTTTGATCATAATGATATGGGTTAAAAATAGCTGGGATGTTTGTAGTGTTCATGAAATAGCAAATATTCTGGGTTTCTCACTGTCAAAACTAGACAAACCAAGTATCTTTAGTCTGGCAGCTGTGTTCCTGCTGTCATTCTTGTGTGAACTGGTACTGCTGTGGAAGAAACCTTGCTTCTTGCTACGCTATGCAACAAAAACCTGATGTCTTGACAAATTGATATACAATAGTCTTCAGAAGGTGGTCACCTCATGAGTTAGGGTGAATTTTAAATGCATGAAATTGAAAGTAACTTCGGAAATGTTTTGGGGGGCTGTATCCGGTCTTTCTGTCCCCTCCCTCCCCCTTTTTTCTTTTTTTTTTTCCCCTTTCTTTAATTTTTCTCTCTCTTTATTTTTCTTTCTCTCTTTTTTTTTTTTTTGTTCATATCAGAATGAATGGCAGTCTAGTGTTCAGTACACTCAATAATAAATACGTCATAAGCAAGTTTGTAGAAAAAAAGATAAGGAAAGTTTTCCAGCTGAAAAAACTGAGAAAAGTTTAACTAAAGTTACTTGGGTTTTACGTTCTGCATTTTCCCAATCCTTTTGATTCCAAACTGGTCTTGATTTGTGTGCAAACAACTAATCATCAGAAATGAGAACATACAAAGGATAATTTATATTGTTCTTACCTTTTAGTTTTTCCATCTTATAAACAGAGGTAGATAGTAATTATTTAAAGGCTAAAATAGAGTTTTTAAAATGCTTTGACTTCTTCAGAATAACAAAGTGGTTGCAAAGAACAAATGCAATAGTGTTATTTTTGCCTCTGCTGTCCTTCTGCAGTATTAGTAAAACTAAATATATGCTTAGTAAAACTATATATTTAGTAAAACTAAATATATGCTTGTATTCAAAGTTGCTAGATATGCAGTTTAGAAAGACTTGGACAAATTCCCTGGATTTTACTTGGTGTGGCTGAAAAATGCTAAAAACTTTTTTTTTTTTTTTCATTTGGTGAGAGAAAACTAAGAGAATATCTGAGACACACTAAGCAACCATGTGTGTTTGAGCAGGTAATAAAAGCCTGGCAAAAATTTTGTAAAATCTAACACACAAGTTTAGCTGGAATTATTCCATTTCATTGGCTTCATTCCTCAGCTCTAACAAAACTGAGCATGTTCAAGATTTGCTCACAAAATGATAACAACAATTTAAGAGAATATTAAAGTTTTGGTATAGCTCTATGTTATTTCTCTGTACTTCACAAATTAAGGGGAACAATGTGGCTCAGTCTTATTCGTCTTACACTGTAAATCCATTAAAAAATAAAAGAAACCAAGCATGGTGTCAATATATTCTTTTTGTGAAGTATTTTTATTTTATACCTTAATTGCTCTGAAGTACTTATAAGAAGTTAAACATAAAAGGTAACAGCTGCAATATGATTTGAAAGACTTTGGATGCCAAATACCGGTTCATGGGACACACAATTAAAAATAAAGCAGGACAGGTTATTCAGTGGGGAGTTTAAATTTTAACAAAGTTTATTGATTTCTCAGCTGCATTTCTTTCTTTGTTTCTTTTTATGCTATTTCTGCAGAAATACATGGCCTAACATGAAAGAGGGTAGAGTTACGTTTTCTCTGATAGTTCTGCATCTACCTGAAGCCTATTTTTCCCTCCATATAGAGGTGATGTTGCTGTTCTTACAACAATATAGCACAAATTCTGGTTTTCTATGGATTATATAAAGAGCATATCTAAAGGTGAGTGGCCCTTCAGGAAGAATGGACATAAATCCTCAGACCCCAGAATACCCTAATTCGCTTTCTTGTTAGAATAAGCTGGAAGAGTGACTGTGTCAGAAACATGGATGCAATTTCTCAGAATTCTTTCTCTGAGGGTTTCTTAACCCACTCTTTCTTTTAGGAAAGTGTCACTGTCCACATTAAGGGGGTGGAACTAGATGAGAATTAAGGTCCCTTCCATCCCAAACCATTTTACAATTCTGATTGTAGATACAAAGATGATTTCTTATTGACCTGCTCACTCTGAATATGACAATCATGGATATATATATATATATATAGATAGATAGATAGATATACACTCATTTTTTTTCTATTTTTTTTTAAAAGTACTTGTTAAATTCCCTGAGGCTTCACCAACAGGAGATACACAGGTTTGTCTTTGACACTTCTGATCAAAAGAGTCTCTGAGGAAAAGAGATTGGCAAAAACATCAGCAGGCTTAGGCTGAGACCAGACAAAAAGACAATAAATGCCATTGCAGAGCTGGCTTAATTCCCACGACAACATTTGGAAGCTGTCAAGAACACTTAATTGTTACCAGAGAAGAAAAAATAAATACTGAGGGTAGTGAAGAAATCCAGGCTGAAGTAGGAATCATCTGGGAGGATTTTAGAATAAGGAGGTGAATTATAGTTGCAAAAAAGGGTACTCTTTAGTGGGTGAAAAGAAAAGGAGGTTGAAGAAGAAGTCAGAAACAAGAAAAGAAGAACAAAAAGACAAGTATTTTTTTTTAAATGTTACAGAGAAATGTTCACATATGGAAGTTCTTTCTTTTCAGTGAGACTTTTATAGAAAAATATGTTTTTCCTGGAGAAATATTCAACATTCTAGTCAGCAATCTATCCCTTGCCCCAGAAAAAAAAGCACACCCTTGACACAATTTTGGTGAAAATAATGAAGATATTTTTGAACTTTTGCCATATGGTAAATCACAGGATCATAAAATATCAGGTTGGAAGGGACCTCAAGGATCATCTTGGCCCAACCTTTCTTGGCAAAAGCATGATCTAGACAAGATGGATCAGGACTCTGTCCAGTTGAATCTTAGAAGCGTCTACTGTTGGGGAATCCACTTCTTCCCTGGGGAGATTATTCCAATGGCTGATTGTCCTCATTGTGAAACTTTTTCTCTTGTGTTCAGTGAGAATCTCCCCAGGAGTAACCTGTGCCCATTGCCTGTCATTTTTGGCATGTGAATCCTTGTAAAAAAGGAGTCTCTGTCTTCTTTGTAGCCACATTTTAAATGATTCAAGCTAAACATTGTGCATGAATCAAAATTTCAAGCAACAAGGAAAAAGTAAAAATAATTACAACATGATACCCCAGAGGATGCCACTCCATGAAATCTAGGTACTGCTATTCAACTTCAGAGAAAATGTAATTTGCAAGTTAATATTGAGGTAATATGTATTTATATCGGTTCTGAATGACTTCTTTGCCTCGGTCTTCTCTAGCAAAGGCTCTGACCACACCACCCAAGTCTTGGAAGGCAGACACAAGGACTGTGAGAATGGAGACCTTGGGCCCACTGTAGGAGAGGAATTGGTTTGAGACCATCTTAAAAATCTGAATGTGCACAAGTCCATGGGTCCTGATGAAATCCATCCGCGGGTCCTGAAGGAGCTGGCGAATGAAGTTGCTAAGCCACTGGCCATCATATTTGAAAAATCATGGCAGTCAGGTGAAGTTCCTGACTACTGGAAAAAGGGAAATATAACCCCCATTTTCAAGAAGGGGAAAATGGATGACCCAGGGAACTACAGACCAGTCAGTCTCACCTCTGTGCCTGGCAAAATCTTGGAGCAGATTCTCCTGGAAGGCATGCTAAGGCACATGAAAATCAACAAGGTGCTTGGTGAAAGCCAGCATGGCTTCACCAGGGGGAAATCCTGCCTGACCAATTTGATGGCCTTTTATGATGGGGCTACAGAACTGATGGACAGCGGTAAAGCAGTTGATGTCATCTACCTGGATTTGTGTAACGCGTTCGACTCTGGCCCACATGACATCCTTGTCTCTAAATTGGAGAGACATCAAATTGATGAATGGAGCATTTGGTGGATAAAGAACTGGCTGGATGGCCACACACAAAGAGTTGTGGTCAATGGCTCAATGTCCAGCTGGAGAACAGTAACGAGTGGTGTCCCTCAGGGATCGGTGTTGGGACCGGTCTTGCTTAACATCTTCGTCGCTGACATGGACAGTGGGATTGAGTGTGCCCTCAGCAAGTTTGCCATGGCACCAAGCTGTGTGGTTCGGTTGGTGCGCTGGAGGGAAGGAATGTCATCCAGAGGGACCTTGACACACTTGTGAGGTGGGCTGATGCCAACCTGATGAAGTTTAACCATGCTAAGTGCAAGGTCCTACTCCTGGGTTGGAGCAATCCCAGACACAGCTACAGGCTGGGCAGAGAAGAGATTCAGAGCAGCCCTGCAGAGAAGGACTTGGGGGTGTTGGTCGATGAGAAAATGAACATGAGCCGGCAGTGTGTGCTTGCAGTCCAGAAAGCCAACCATATCCTGGGTTGCATCAAAAGGAGTGTGACCAGCAGGTCAAAGAAGGAGGTGATCCTGCCCCTTTATTCTGCTCTTGTGAGACCTCACTTGGAGTATTGCGTACAGTTCTGGTGTCCTCAACATAAAAGGACATGGATCTGTTGGAACAAGTCCAGAGGAGGGCCACGAGAATGATCAGGGGACTGGAGCACCTCCCGTATGAACATAGGCTGAGAAAGTTGGTGCTGTTCAGCCTGGAGAAGAGAAGGCTGCGTGGAGACCTCCTAGCAGCCTTCCAGTATCTGAAGGGGGGCTATAGGGATGCTGAGGATGGACTCTTCATTAGGGACTCTAGTGATAAGACAAGGGGTAATGGGTTCAAACTTAAACAGGGGAAGTTTAGACTGGATATAAGGAAGAAATTCTTTCCTGTTAGGGTGGTGAGGCACTGGAATAGGTTGCCCAAGGAGATTGTGAATGCTCCATCCCTGGCATTGTTCAAGGCCAGGTTGAACGAGGCCTTGGGTAATATGGTTTAGAGCGAGGTGTCCCTGCCCATGACAGGGGGGTTGGAACTTGATGATCTTAAGGTCCTTTCCAACCCTAACTATTCTATGATTCTATGATTCTATGATTCTATGATTCTATTTATATTTCCAAGTGCATTAATGAATCCAATAGGACTAAAATATTATGATGTTAATTTTTCTAGCATTTGGTGGATATTTATAAAATAACCATCATCACCTTCTTAGCTGACTAAGTAGTTTTCTACTTCAGTATATTTTGATCATACAACAATTTAACAGGGAAAATGCTGAGCTTGCTTTTATATTTTATTTCAGATGATATGTAAGTGAAACCATATGAAAAGTTATAGAGTCAGAGAATAGTTAGGGTTGGAAAGGACCTTAAGATCACCAAGTTCCAACCCCCCCTCCCATGGGCAGGGACACCTCACACTAAACCATATCACCCAAGGCTTCGTCCAACCTGGACGCCAGGGATGGAGCATTCACAACCTCCCTGGGCAACCTATTCCAGTGCGTCACCACCCTTACAGTAAAGAATTTCTTCCTTATATCCAATCTAAATCTTTTATCCCAAGGAATAAAATTTTGGAAGTACCAATGTGATTTTCAAAATGTTTATACATGCATACTTACATGTGTTACACATACATACATTGATTTGTGTATAGCCCCATACAGACATTTTCACCAGTGAGTAAGAAAGTCTCTTGGTAACAAAAACTACATCAGTTAACATTACTATGTATCAGAACTGCATTGCAATGAAGCTAAGATTAAGAGTAAAACAAAGGCAGTGTTAAAATTACATACTTTATCAATTTAAATGTTCCCTATGTGAAGTAGCAATAGGGCCATCTTAGATGAGCAGATTCCTGCAGTTTATTGCAATTTTGAAAAGAAATAATAATATAAAAAAATCCTCAAAGCTAATATGAGTTAATGCATTTAAAATCATTTAGATTTGCAAAATATGATCCCTACTAAAACAAAATATTTTTAAGTTCAAGGTATAGTGTAAATCATAATGGAAAGCTGTTTATTGATAAAATATAGTACCTTAAGAAAGAATTATTATAACTCTTTTGAACAACTATGGATAGCCCTGACAGGCAGAAGTGGCAAATAAAATTTATCTTACACATTAAATCAGGGGCTTTAATTTGTTATTATTTTAATTTACCTGTCGCTCTAAACTATACAGTGTTGCCTTATGCTACCTTTGAATGAGCTATTACCTCTGCACGACCCAGCAAAGCAACATCCTGGAAGTAAAAAACAAATCTGTGTTTCAGCTGGATGGGGCTTTGAGCAAACTGGGGTAGCAGAAGTTGTCCCTGCCCTTGTTAGGGGATTTGGACCTTGATGATCTTTAAGGTCTCTTCCAACCCAAACTATTCTATGATTCTGTGATGAAACAAAGATAACAAATCAAAGCTTGTCACAGTGCTGCTGTAAGTGTATTGGCTCAAAGTTCAGGTCTAGCTGAGAGCTCACTAAAGTGTTTTACACAGCAGTGATCTAAGAACCTATCTCAAATTGAGAAAGTTAAGGATTAGGAGTTTAGTTGTGGTTGTTCAAGCAGAACGGTACTAGAAAGACATAATAAATTTATTCCATGCTAATGCAGTCATAAATTTATTGTCTGTAATCAGTAAAAGTGCATACCGTGTTCACCAGCACACAGCACTGAAGTCCAGGATATGAATTTCTGCTGTCTCAGGGGCAATGACAAGGTTTTTCTGTGGCTAGATGCTTCATGTTTAATTTATTCAAGTCAATAATATTTCAGAGAAGGCATAAAAGAACAATTCCTGTAAGTTTCTGTATCACAGGACCTGGCTCTCAGGGGAGATTTTTACCTTCCTGTTCTTTGCTGGAATGACAACACAGTGGGATGCAAGCATTCAAGCAGATTTCTAAAGGTAACAGAAGTACAGGGTGGACCAACCCTGTGTGACACACAGCTGGTTCTGCTATTCGCAGACAAGGAATGACTGGCTTGGGAGATGGTGGTAATCAACAGTCTTGGCTATAGTGACCTTGAAGCAGTGGAGCTCAGAATGCTAAGGTGAGTGACAAAAGAGAGGAGCAAAAATACTGAACCTGGTCTTCAGACAAGCATCCTTAAGTGTACTCAGAAAACTTCTTGTTGGAATCCAGTGGGAGGACACTCTCTCAGTGAAAAAAAGAGGAGGTGGAAGTGAGACAGGCTACAAAGGAAGAATTTAGAAACATGACCCAGGTGTGTAAGGATTGTGTTAGAAGAACTAAAACTCGCTGAGATGGTCAGGCTGCATTCAAGGATACTGAGATAACTGACCAATGTCCTTGCAAGGCTGCTTTCTTCCATCTTTCAAAGGTAATGGAAATTGGGGAAAATTCCTGATGACTAAAGAGAAACACTCATCCTGAAGTAAGATTAAAAAGGAAAAGCTGGTGAACTACAGGCCATTCAACCTCCACTTGTCCCTAGGGAAATCATAAAGCAAGTCCTGTTGGAGCTTATCTAAAGGTATATGAAAGAGAAGAGAGTGACTGTGTCACTATCTGACCAGCCTGGTTGCCTCTGTGATAAAATGACTGAACTTTCAGATGAGGAGTTAGTGTGGAATGTCATTGATATGAATTTCAGCAAGGCTTTTAACATTGTCTTCTACCACTTTCTCACATGTGAGTTAGCACACTAAAGGCTGGGTGAGTGAAAAAACAACAGGTAAAAATCTAGTACAATGAAAACGTAGAACTTAACCAGTCATATTCATATTAGAAGTTCGTAACAGATAAGAGTGCCCAAAAGATCTAACCTGGGAACTGTTGTGTTTAATAACTTCACCAGTGCTCTGGAAAAGGCAGAGGAGTGTACTTTCATCAGCTTTGGAGATGATACCACATTGAGAAGAGCAGTCAATATCTTGATAGCAGGGCTGCCATGCAGAAGGACAGCCTGAAGGAATGGGCTAATGCGAAGACCTGCACATGGAAAGGAAGAGCTCTATACAGTGACAAGGGCTGGGGACAGACTAGTTGGATAGCAGCTTTGTGAAAAAAGGCCCTGGGATCTTGGCAGACAGCTATCTGAAAATGAGCCAGCAACATGTCTTGGCAGAAAAGAAATCCAGCAGCCTCCTGGGCTATATTAAAAGAAGCAGAGCTGGCAGATCAAGCGGAGGCACTATCCTCCTCCATTCACTACTCATTAGTCTGCATCTGGAGTACTTGGCCTAGTTTGGGCTCCCCAATGCAAGATATATGTTGACAAATCATAGTAAGTTCATCAAAGGACTACCAAGATGGGTGCGGGTTGAAGCACCTGCCATGTGAGGAGAAGTCTGGAGAAGACTTCAAGGAGACTCAACAGCTGCACGCCACTCCCCACCCCCCCCACCCCCCCACCCCAGTACCTACAGGGAGGTTATAGAGAAGACAGAGCCAGGGTGTGGTAGGAAGGTAAGAGGCAAAGCAAGGTAAGAGGCAATGGATGTAAGTTGAAATAAGGTTCATATTGAATATAAGGAGAAACATTTTCTGCAGAAGCAAGCAATGGAAGTTTGGTTGCAAGCAAGTTAACCAGAGCTGTGTATTCTCTGTCCTTTTCTGGAGGTTTTCAGAACCCAGCAGCATAAAATGCAGAATAATCTCGTCTGACCACAGAGATTTACTTGGTTTGAGCAGGAATTTGGACTAGAAATCTCTGCAGGCATCTTGAATCCTAAATTATCACAAGATCCTATACGATGATCCCATGATCTGCTTATATGGCTGGGTGTGCCTTAGCCTAGTTCATAGCCATTCTTCCTCCCCTTGAATACCCTAGTAGTGGATCTGAACTTCCTGTACATTCTTTTTCAGGGCCATTTTGCCCTGTGTATTTAATTAGAGTGTGTTCCTCTTCCACATCTAGCTTGTCTTTTTATATAGAATTATCCTCTTGGATTTTCTTTTTCTCCTGCTGGCATATCAAGCCTGACACATAGAAGTCCCAAGAAAAAAAACATTGCTTCAGCAGTGGGGATTAACTACTGTTCCTCACTGGTTCTTGCAGGGTGCCTACTTTGTCTTACCCTCTTAACTGGGGCTGCTAGCAGTATGAAGTCCAAAAAGCTATGTAAAATGCTTGAAACACTAAAATATTACACTGGCCAAATATAACACAATGCCACAGCTTCTCTCTCTAATCACTGACATTATCATTATGCACATCAACTCCTGTAAAAATAACCTGATAAGATGGGTGACCTGATTAAGCACTTCCTGATTGAACAGAGAGCTCCATATTAGCAAACTTTCCTTTGTGTTTCTGCATACTAGGGGAATAATCTAAAAAAAAAAAGCATATAAAGAAAAAAGACCTAGAAAAACTTACTGTAGAGCTATGGAATATAAACTGTGTAATTCCACCTAAACCAAGAGGAATAGAAATAAAATTTTTCATGCATGCAAGAAGTTGGGTTCACTTGCATATTGCAAAATCTTTTTCACTAATTGTTCCTTAGAGACCTTAATTATGCAGCTGTTAATGTTAAATACAAAATTTACTTAGGAAAGAGGAAGAAACCAGTACTATCATTGAAAACAGATAGAGAGATGGTATCAGTTTATGTTGCGAGTACACTAAGTCATTGCATCTGAATTGCAGGAGCAATGACATTCTATAAACATTGAGGCAGCTCATATCAATACTATAACACACACAAAATAATTCACTTGACTCTATCGCAGAGATAAGAGGACGTGATTTGTAAAGACTACGTCAGAAGTTACAGGTTAATAGGATGTCAGAGAACCTAGACACCAGATTATTAGCACTTCCCAGTAAGGCTGACATGTTTTGAATCACTTGGCAAACAAACCCTACGTGGTTGTCCATCAGGGCCATAGGAGGCTGGGCTATTAGATATATACGCAGAATCTGAAAGTTAGAAATAACCCATATAGTGTTCTTCATGTTGCACATGTTAGAAGAAATTTAAACTGTTACTTCTACTGGCTCAGTTTGTGTGAAGGGCTATGAAAAATTTAGTCCAGAAACAGAAATTTACAAAATTAAATGCAGTATGTACATATTGTATCCCTGGTAAGTACATACGTCACATCCAACATTTGGATGTATAGTATTACAGTACTTACTCTAACAGGTTTAAAGAAACTTCACCATCTACCTTTTGTATAGTTATATATAGACACAGTTTGTTCAAGCTGCTGGAGCATCTAGTATTACTGAGTTAGTGACAACATGTTATTTACTTGGCAGGAGGGCATGTAGAACAAAAGTAGCACTTCAAGAGGAGCAGAATAGGGAAAACAGCTACCTAGGTGTCAAAGCATTTAAGTAGAATCAAATTCTGTAATGTATGTTTCAGCTGAACTGTACCTCAAAATGTCAAACTGATCATGAAACAAGCCCTTGAATTTCATGTTCTACAGGTTATCACAGATTAATGCATAAACACTTCGGACCTCACTCTGTTCTTACTCTTATGCCAACGGCATATCACATAGTAGTAGTCATATTCTTACAGACATCTGATTTTCATGCTCTGAATTGCTTTGATCCATGAACTTATATTCCTTAATTCATTCATTAGGGAACTTTGATATTTAACATTGGTCCTCCAGACAACATGTGTTAGAGATCTAGAGGAGAGGATGCACGCGTTGCAGTGACTGTGTTTGCCTGGAGAGAGAGATGTTTCATTACACCGGTCTCTGCAGTCACTACATTCCAAAAAATATGAAAATACAAAGTTGAATGCAAAAGCCAACACATTTTTTCCCCAAAATTATACCATCACCTTTTCTTTTCTTGGGAAGGGATCACAGATTCATAGGCAAGGAGACATTTGTAGGACTTTTCAGCTGATGTTCCCTGACAACAGATGGGGGTACCAGAAACATGTGGTCCACTGGAAGAGCCAGCTATCTCTCTCAGTAGAAAGAGCTGTGCTTGATTCTTTTTCCTACTATATTTAAATCATGGATAGAGAATATCTATTTGAAGACATCCTGTGAAAAGTTGATGGTTGGGGAATACAATTAATGGAGATGGAAGCACTGACATCAGCAAGGTAGTGTGGCCGAGCGGTCTAAGGCGCTGGATTAAGGCTCCAGTCTCTTCGGGGGCGTGGGTTCGAATCCCACCACTGCCAGGAATGTTTTCTAGAATGGAGTAACGCTTGGCGCATCCTGGGTTTGTATTAAATAGTCAACAAAGTTGGTTAATCGTTGGTGGCCTCATTGCCCTCCACAACTTCGTGAGGCAGAGGAAGTCTTCTCCTTGGAATATAGTGATGAGAATGCATTGGGAATGATTCAATCCAAACCTGCCCAGAAGGAGGTTTGGACATTAAAAAGTGTTTCTTTACTGAGAGAGTGAGACAGACTCTGGGGCTTTCTAGAGAGGTGGTCAATGCACCTTGCCTGTTAGTGTTTAAGAGGCATTTAGACAACTCCCTTAGTAACGTGCTTTAACTTTGCTCAGCCTGAAGTAATCATGAAGTTGGACCTTGTGTCCATTGTATGTTCCTTCCAACAGAAATAGCCTATTCTCCTCTAATTTTGATTTCATCTGTCTTCACAATCAAATGGATTAAGCTTTCTGACCAGATTGCATTTTTCATGATGCACTACAGTTACACGACCCCAGTGAATCATTGGAGAGGCAGCTTGTTTTGGGAATTGAAGATGGAAAGCAAGAGGAAATGGAGATGGAAAGCAACTCAGATATGCTTTCCATGAATCACTACAATAGAAAGAGATATATTTTTTTTTTCAGCTCAAGTATTTAGATGTTTCACTTATAAAAATATTAAAAATAAGTGCCTCCCAAACCTCATCTCCCGACCCTGCAAAGTCAGTTTTGTCTTTATCTGCTTTAATAAGATGATTAGTGAACTCTGAGTATTGCATGTAGTTAACACAAAAAACAGAACTGTGGTTTTGAGCAACATAGAGGTAAAGACAATTTTAGTTCTCCCTGCTTTCCTTTCTGGAGAAAATTGCATTTTTCAGCCTTTTCTGATTCATCTGTACTGTGTTTACTTCCTTGTTAAAGAGATGTGAGTAAATTAACACTTAGTGCTGATTCAGCATCTAAAAATTTCACCAGCACCTGCTTTATTTTGGGTGTGGTTCTACTCAGCTGTGCAGTAATAGGTGCTTCACCGTGCTTCACACAGATATTCAGGAAATGCTGTCTTTAAAGAAGCAGTACCTGTACTGCAGTATGCTGAGGTTTGGTATGCATGTTCTGTGTCATGAAAGTGCATGAACACGTTGTCCCATTCCTTTGGCATGGGTACCCTATAATGTGTTGTGAACAATGACGATATTAATATTTTGGATTTCTAACCCACACAGATCACTAATCTTAAATCTTGGACACTTGACTTTATTGCATGCTAAAAGAGAAAGAGGGAAATTCTCTGCTGATAGACAATTAGCTGCTAAAATCAAAACCTTTTCAAGGTTCACAGATGAAAGCAACAATAATATGCCAGCAACAGCTTAATTTATTTTTATTTTTGACAGGCTGGATCGATGGGCTGTGGCCAATGGTACGAGGTGCAACAAGGCACAGTCCTGGGTCCTGCACTCAGGTCATGACAATCCATGCAATTCTATAGGCTTTGGGAAGAGTGGCTGGAAAGGTGCTTGGTGGAAAAGGACATGGGGGTGCCGAATGACGGAGCTTGTGCCCAGGCAGTCAAGAAAGTCAACATCATCCGGGCCTGCATCACAAATAGTGCAGCCAGCAGGGCCACGGCAGTGATCGTCCCTGTGTACTCAGCACTGGTGAGGAAAGACCTTGAATCCTGTGTTCATTCCTGGGTCCCTCACTACAAGACATTGAGGTGCTGGAGCAGGTCCAGAGAAGGGCAACAAAGCTGGTGAAGGTTCTGGAGCACAAGTGTGATGAAGAATGGCTGAGGGAGCGGGGGATGATTAGCCTGGAGAAGAGAAGGCTAAGGACAGATCTTATTGCTTTCCACAACAACCTGAAAGGAGGTTGTAGTGAGGTGGGGGTCAGTCTCTTCTCCCAATTAACAAGTGATAGGATAAGAGGTAATAACCTCAAGCTGCATCAGGAGAGGTTTAGACTGGATGTTAGGAAAAGTTTCTTCACAGAGGGTGTGATCAGGCATTGGAACAGGCTGCCCAGGAAAGTTGTGGAATCAGTGTCCCTGGAAGTGTTAAAAAATCGTGTAGATGAGGCCCTCAGTGACACGGTTTAGTCATGGTCTTGGCAGTCCTGGGGTAATGGTTGGACTTGATGATCTTAAAGGTCATTTCCAATCTAGTTGATTCAATGATTCTATGAATACATAAAGGGTGAAAACTGCTGTTTTATGAATATTAGTATTTAACATTATGAGCAGTTCACAGCATGCCCATCTGGGCCTAACATTCTCAATGTTTAATTATAATTCAGCAATCATGAAACTCTGAAAATGTTATTCCCCTGCTGACTCTAAAAATGTATTTATTATTTGGTTCTTTTATTTGTAACTTTAGGTATCAGTAGTACATCTCTACATTATGGCTTATCAGACCTGGAAACACTTGTTTGGAAGTAGTTTCTTTTTTAACAGTATTCATCAACTTCTTTGAGATTCATAAAGCTAACAATTTGTTTTTTAAGTCTGAAACTTTCAAATGGTAGACATCTAGAGCCCAGATTTTTACCAACTCAGGATACGTGTCAGCCATCTCTTAACTAGACTAAAATGAAGTTCTGATTTTAATTCAAATTTCTAAATGTCATAGACACATAAAATCAAAAAGGAAATTGTGTTCACCTGCCCTGACTTTCTATGCAACTTTCCTGTCCTGATTTCAGTTTGAGAATATTTCTCATAGGGAAATAATTAGTTTTGATTTTCATAATTTTAGTGATGAACTGCTAATTCAACTTCTGTAAAGTTTTCCAGTAGTTAATTTCTCAAATTTAAATTATGCAGGATTTTTATGGTTTCAATTTCCAGACATTAGCTTTTGTTATAATTTGCTTTAGTAGACTGAAAAACCTTCTCTTATCACATACTTGTTCACTACAGCAACAACAAGACAGAAATCCATAGAAGCCAACAGCCAACTTAGCCTACAGATACAAGTCCTCTCTATATTCTATTTTCAACAGTCTCTTTCTCAGAGGTAGTTTCAGAACAGGACTAGGGCAATGGTCTAATATTTTTCCATTTGTGACTGCATGATCCTAAAGGGATTAGCTTCTTGAATCGTCCCACTCCCTTTTTCCCCAATACCACTAACAGTCTTGAGGCTTTTCTTTGAATCTTCTCCAACATAATAACCTACTTCTTGAATTATGAATACCAGAAATGGACATACTACATTAATAGAAAATAAAATATTGCCAAATGCAAGAGCAGAATAAGTTAGGTATTTTAATCAGTATTTAGGTTTTTTAAATTGAGAGATTTTGGATGTATTCTCTGCTCATATTTACCTAATTATCCAGTAATATTTCTGTCAAAGGGTCATTGTCTACTCATTGTCTGCAAGCACTTTATCTTTACAGCCCAGCATTGTTTGATCCAAGGTGTATGCCTTTTTATTTTTCTGTGCTAAAATGTGTGCTTTTTGGTATTTAATTGTTTAAAAAATAACATGATGTCCTTTCTGGACATTATTTAGCATTCCTTGTTAATCTCCAGCTTTATTGGTCATTTATTTTATTCCAAACCTTTCAAGATATTAAATAATGTATGGCCAATTAAAGACCAATCTTGCTGCACCTCAGTGAAAGCACAATCATTTCTGATTACCTGCTTAAAATTATTGTTTGAATCCTGTGAGTTTTCAGTTACCATGTTCCATGTGGTTAGATGTCACTTCAGCTTCTTAATCAACTTTACCTTGTCATAGCAAGTAAATTAACTCCCAGAAATAAAGTAAACCACATCATTAGTGCTGTGGACTAACCTCAGGAGGCAGCTGCTTTATTATTACTACTATTATTATTGTTATTATTATTATTATTATTATATGGGCTACTCCTGCAAAAAGCCCATAAAATATCCATAAAATGTGTCGAGTTAAAATGAATCCATGACTTTAGACAATGGTGACAGATCAAGAACTGGGAGGCAATAAGATAATATTGGGTTCAAGGTTACTTAGGTTAGATGACATCAGCTCATTTGGGTGTGACAGTAGACATGACAAAGAAAAAGATGCTTTAGTAGATGTGCCGGTAGTTGTGGGTACCAACCAAGTTGGGGCTTACTGCTGTTTACAGAAGCAAATTTAAGAATTTGTTGGTTAACATTATCCATGAATTATCAGCAACTGCAAATAACAGCTTCTACATTTATTTGACCTTTAGAATAAGCACCCTCAAATGAGTACCTACATAGGTCAGCATGGTAACAACTTCTAAACAGACTTTTACATCTCAATTATTTTATCCTGATTTAAATTTCTCCTGGAGAGCCTAGTAGAAGATAGTAATTATTTTGTAGAAAATGAAAGAATATTTTTTCTTTTGTGGATAGAAGTTTTGCATAAATCTTCAGAATGGAAATTCTTCAAATTCCAAAATAGATCAGGAACAGTTTCAGTGTGGTATTGTCCATTCAAGCTCATATAAGTGACATCATTGTGTGTGTCAGCTATATAAAGCAACTCTCTGATTCACAGCTGTCAAGGGACCAGCAGTAGGGGATTTTATTTTCAGAAGCTATATTATTGATACAATTGATTCTAGAAGAGCTTTCATAGTTTGGTAGAAGGCAGATAGTACTTAACAGAAGATTGTCACTAGCATTCATAGAAATCATACAATATTTTTTGATAAATTATTTTTAAAAACTTTTAGGCAAAGATTCCCGGGCTGATGTAACATGTTTTTTTTCAAGTACCATTCCTGCAATATTACCCTCTGCCCACAGTATTGTCTTTTTCGTTTTATTTCCTCCATGATTACCTCACTGCAATAGCACCATGTCCTTCTCATTTCCCTTCTTTTCATCCAGTGCCTCCAGTGTTCCAGAGTACATCATTCTTGTGTGTCCTCACACTTTGCCAGATTTATAGTGATATCCATTTCTAAAGGTTAGCCACCTTTCAGCATACGTAGTGTTATTTTCAAAGCAAACCTTACATATGCATGAAGCCATGAACTTATTGTACACATTACGGAAAGCTTAACAAGCTAACCATTATTAATCCAGATCTAATCATTAAAGAAAGAGTAATAATGAAGTTAAAATTTTTTGCACACTCTTCTTAGTTTCTACCTCTATTCCTGGTGTTATGCTCACTCTTTCCCTTCTCCCCTGGGTCCTAATATTGGTGGTTTTAAACTAATATGGGTGATGGTTGGGGTGTTATGGAAAGTGTTATTGCAAAAACTAGTGTAATGTTGATGGTTCCTTCTGAGTAATTTTTATAGGTTTGCTTAAATGTTTTTACATCTTTATTCATTGGTATGAATTAGCTCCACATTACAACCAAATTTACTATGCATGGTGCCTTTTCTGTATGCTTGATACCATGCCTTTGTTCTCCTTGTTACCCCTGAAACCAGTTTTGTCCAGCTTCAGGTTTGCATCTCTATAACTGATTGTTGGTAGGTGGTTCCAGCTGTGAGGCCCCAGTGCCAAGAATGTGCTCCATCTCTTACTTTATGTCTGGGTTTCATTTGGGATAGAGTTAATTTTCTTACCAGTCCCCCCTCATGTCAAATCCTGTCTCCAGCTTTCAGACTGCTGTTCTTGTATCAGTTCCTATGTTACACAGAATAATTACTTACTACTCTTATTGGTATAAAACTATGCTTGTACCACACAAAGATAAAAGAGTTAAGAGGAAAATATGTCATGTTAGATCTAACAGTCTGAGAGAGGTAAGGCTGAAGTAGCTCCATGCCCGCAGGTCTAACAAGTAAGAAGGCTGAAAACGTATTACCACTAGGCACAAGGACACTGAGCAGAGGTATACATCACATATATATGTGTCTAGCCACAGAGATAACAGGCAGAAACACAGAACACTCACACAAACACAGGTAGCAGCAATGGTCCCATCCTGCTCTTCTCTCTGGCTAAGGATAGAGACTTTAGTGGGAATATATATATTATATCTATATATACACATACAGTGTGAATCCCTCCAGCAGCTGGGCTCATATACCCAGCCTGTCCAGTTTCTGTCCCTGGATCCCAGTCTCTCCAGTTGTTGGCAACTGGACAAATATGCAAGGTCACAGCCACGTTCCAGTTGATGATAGTGATCATGACTCACACGCAAACACATACATGGAGTTGCCTGTGACTCCCTGGTCCCATAGCCAGCCTCCCTGTGCTCTCACTCGTGGATACAGTGGCACTCTCATGCCCAGATTTGGCCCCAGACACGCCCACTCACCCCTTGATCCCCAGTCACTTCCTGCTGCTCATTCAGCTTGATCTTCACTGGTGGTCACATGCTTGCACAACCGCACTCACTCCAGTCACTGACTCTACAGACCCCGTACATGTGCATGGACATGGGGTCAAGAGGCCCTTATTGGAAAATAATTGAAGGAATTTAATAAGAAGACAGAACAGACTGCAGTAATCAGGCACAAGGCATGAGCAGACAAGCATACTGACCAGCCCCTGCTTACATGCAAATGGACTCTTCTATTCCCCCATCCCTCTATCTCCCATACTTGTTTCTTCCCAAATTGCCTAAATCCTTTTCTTTTCCCACCTTTGGTTCCTCCCCTAAACATGCCTTAATACATCCTGTGCAATCACAGCATGCTTTTTCCCTTCCTCCCATATTGTGTCCCTTGCCCTTCGGCAGGAGCTCCCCTTTCATTCAAAAGGTGACTGGTACCAATCGTGATGGATTTTGCAGCTGGACGAAGAGGCTGAGGCTCTGCTAGGACAGTCCTGGAAGGGGCCCAGATGGGATGTCCTTCCCTTTGAGTCCTTAATTTGTGTTTCCCATCTGCTTTCTGCATTTTTCTCCTGTTCTTTGGAGTGGTAGAAATGAGCTTTTGATGGGCTAATGTATCTCTGGCTGTGGGTCTGGGAGTAGCCAGAAGTGCTCCCCCGTCCCATTGTAGCTCTGTGTTCCTTTGTGGGTGTGCAGATAAGCACACAACCTAAAAAAAGTACAGTTACAGACACCTGATCAATTACAGAAATTGCCATCATAACTAAACCAAATGAAACAAAGCTGTAGGTAGGTCAAGAGAAGTTCAGACACAGCAAGCTTGCCAGGCCTCAGTCCCGAGGTCTTACAGACTCCAATGAGTGTACAAAGCTTACAAACTATTACTGTCAATCTCACTGCTGTATTACAGGGATATGGCGTTACCGCTGGCAGTTAGCTGGTATACTAGGTGACACTTCAGAGTCATTTGCTTTAGGCCACAGGAGACTTGATGGCACTTTTGGAAGCTGTGTTGCCATGTTTTCAAGAGTACTTGAACTAGATGAGCTAAAGATGTCAAGCATGTGTGAAAAAGCTGAGGTAAAATTACACATCTCAATTGCTGGTTAGATGCCAATTTATGAAAAAGAAATAACTACTATACCTTATTAGACTGATTCTATGAAATATCTATATGTTACCTTGAAAATACAGACAGTAGGTAATCTACAAGAGTAAACTGGCAGAACTGACCTGCAGTCACATTTCCATTAACAGTCGATAAAATCAGTGAAGCTGTGCTAAGTCTGACCAGTAGGCAACCTAATTTGAAATGATAAAATACACAATGTGTCAATGAACAACTAATCACCTTATTTAATAATGATGAATGGAAAAGTTGCTTCCTGCCATTGGACAATACTTTGAATAAATTAAAAATAGGTCGCTTGTTATGACTGCAATAACATATATGTTAATTGTTAAATATAGCATTTTAGAATATTTTATTTGAATTTTCCATTTAAAAGTATTTCTAGGAAGAATCGCTTAAAGAAAAGGGTATAACAGGGACATAAATGACAGAATTCTCTTTGATTAATTTGCTACCTAAGAAAATCATAGATCCCTTTGTGATGCAGTTTTTTATCTGTAACTTGTATATGTATAAGATAAATACATACCTTTTCCAGTTGAGTCTTTTTCTTAGTTTTCTACATGTTTTCCCTTGTAAACCTCTGAACCTATCAAGCAACTTAAACTCAAGTGGAAAGAGGGTCTCTGGTCTCAAAAATAATAAATTCTTAAGATGTCTGTGAACTTTGGTATTTGGAAACACCTGATACGTGCTATAAATGTTTTGAAGACTGAAGCGTAAGTGCATTATTGCACAATGGGAAAGCCACAGCTAATTCACACTTACAAATGTCTGTGGTGAGAAAGAAAAAGATTAGGTTAGAACTTGTAATCTTTCGTTTGGTGCTAAGATCAGTCAGCCGTAACACACAACTGGTAATAAATGGGTTTATTCTGTTGAGGTGGTCATGAAACTTCTACTCCACATTAAGCTAAGTCTGTTTACATATTCATTTTGCACTTCACAAAGTGAAACTCCCTTGAGTAGAGATTGAATTCCCTACAATGTGTTATTCTCGTAAGAGTTTACCAGCCTTGCAGGTAAAGACCAGTTTTCATTCTGCCTTGCCTCAGCAATTGATTTATGCTATACAATAGTTTCTGTAAAAGTAATCAATCCTGAGTCTCCCACACCTGGATGAAACTGATAGTCCACTTAGTTTCGTTGTAAGAAGACCTCAACAAGTCTTCCTCAATCACATTCATTTTGAAGGTGGCCTCAATAACCTTCATTTTCAAAGACCTACAACACCGTGAATAATGACTTGAAGGATTTCATCTTTTTAGTCCTAAGAAAGAAGTGTGGCTTCTGTGGGATATCAAGATTTGAGATATACCTGTATCTTGACATCCCACCTTCATTTGTGGTTCTGTATCTTAATGCTATAGCTTAATGCATAGCTTAATGCCATACATCATAAACAGCTCTCAGTCATAGTCAGTGGCAGTTACTTTTACTCATACTTGGCTCCCCATCTCATGACAAGGAGTTGTATCTGGAGAATTTTGTCACTGATGTCAAAAGGGGCAGCATTTCTACAGGGTGCTTTGAACAGAAATTGATTATTCCATGTTTCTGACTTAGTAAGTGGATTGAGAGGAAATAACTTCATTATGAAGAAAGAAAATCTGCTCTATTTTTCTGTTTCATATTTGGAAAAATATATTCCATTCTACCTTGCAGTAAAAAGGTAGGCAGAAGTTAGAGGGAAGATTTTTTTTCTTTGTACCTTTCTGGAAAGTTCACTTATTTATTCCTCTTTGGAATAAAAAAAATGTAACTAAGCATAAGGGATTTGAGCAGGAAAATCTAAGAATCATTTACACTTTTTTTGATCTGAAAAGTCCTAATGTTCATTTGTGAGCTGCAGTGAGGTTCTCAAACATCTTTAATCACTACAGATGGCTACAAACACGTTAAAGCTTTTAAGCACCTGTTTGCTTATCAAATGCTCACATGGTAAGCTACCCTCTGGTTCTTGTAAGTACATTAGTTTTAGAACATATAATTAGCTTACAATAACTGTACTTGTACTAATTACCAGTCCCCTGAAAGAAAGATCTGGATCCTGTTGAGTAATGGGGGTGGCTGCAACCTAAAAACAGAGCTTCTAGACTGAGCAACAGGGCTGAATGACTCAAGGTAAAATGTTTGTCTTATTTCTGGTAAACCTGGTTCAATTCCACAGTAAGCATTTAAGTGAAATAGATTGATTTTTGTTGCCATCCATCAATCACAAGAAAACACCACCACGCATAATTTATCACGATTTGTCTTTTCTGAAGAGAGTTTTAGGATAGAAATAGCATAAAGACCAAATTATTTCTCACTCAAATGGGTTGCACTGTATTGGAAGATGTGGTGTTGGACAGAAACCTCGATACGAAGCTCTGCCAAAGTACACATTTGAGTGCTTACTTTGCCAGAAGTATTTAGTGGCAATACCATTTATTCCCCCTGTCTGGGTTGCTAGGGTTTCATTCTATCCTTCAGAATGGTTACATTAATTAAACAAAGAAAGAAAGATATGATCAGGTAAGTTTACCCAATGTGTGATGAGAGGATTATTTCACTAGGAGATCTCTGTGCCCTGTATGCTAACTTCATAATAAAGCCACAGGAAAATTCTTGACCTATATAAATCAGTAAAATTTTTCTAGAGCTATGCATATTTCTATTATCTGGGGAAGCTTGCAATTCATAAACTACTCTAAATCCAGATCTAGTTCAAACGACTTTGTTCTGATGGCATACTTCTGAAAGAATGCCACGTGAGCGATCAAATGTCATAAAGTCATAGAATCATAGAATGGTTTGGGTTGGAAGGGACCCTAAAGATTATCTAACTCCAACCACCTTGTTACAGGCAAATACACCTTCCATTAGACCAGGTTGCTCTAAGCCCATCCAACCTGTCCTTGAACCCTTCCAGGGATGGGGCAATACTGATCAGCCTTTTTCATAAATATTTTCCTAATTCTTTGTGTACAGTCATTGTTCATACTTGTACATAATCCTACCAGATAAAATACTTTTAAACTTAAATATTATTGTAGAAATAGAATATAGTATCATGTTGTAAACTAGAAACATAGTTACTTCAAAACATTTCTGCCATAGCAATACTGTAAAAGCAACCCAAGTCAAACTACATTTATAAACCTTGACTTAAGTTTTATTAAATAAAAAAAACTGAAAAATTCTTTCATGAGGTTTTGCTTTATTTTCTGAAATAGCTTTTCATGTCACAGGATTCAGAAATCTGAAAACTGAGATACAGTCACAATGATGTACAGTCATTTTACTGAAGTTAATCAGCAGAAATATTAACAATGGCTGAGGACACAGGAATATTTCAATGGCAGTAGGTATCTTCCCATCCTTGTCCTTATTTATCTGGAAATTGTCTGCTCCTATTTCATTTGGAATACAATCTAGACTGATTGTCCAGGTGCCACTTTGTTCCCAAAGATATGCTAGAACATCATCATAGAAGGTGAATCGTAACAAATCGAGAATGTTTAATGCAGGTTGGTTGGGTAGAATGTGTTTCTGCTCAGTCTGGTACTGCCTGAAGAGTTTTACCAAAGGTCTTAGAAGTTAAAGTCCTACAAGTAGCTGACCAAAATATATGCTGCTGAGAAGAATGTATAAAGGGACAGATTGAGATAAGAGATTTCTGGTGAATTAAAACTACTTTTACACATATCTCAAAAAAGGATTATACTGTGCAGGTATACAAAAAATATTGACATCCTGAATGTAATCTTAACCCTTTTTTCCTGAATCTATTTTTTTTTCCCTGAATCTATTTTAACCCTTCAAATTTTAGGTCCTAAACACAAAGTTGTTAAGAGGCTTTTTAAGCTCAAAGGGTAGAAAAGATATAAAGTCAAAGGGAGAGTGGGAAGAAGTTCGTCCCTTTATATACCCTCCAGTCTCCTCCAGGAATCCAACACAAAAAAGCACATTACTTTATATCCTTCACTGTCTTCAGACAGAATCAAATTCAAGGATTTGATTTGCACCTTACCCTACTAAATCAAAGGCTATGCCTTAGAAGTAATGCTTGTTCCCAAAAATCCATGGCAAAATTTTTTGTTTAATTACATGTGTACTATAGTTTGACTTTGAAAGGTACTTGCAAGTGAAAGGAAACCTGCCTTCTCAACCCCTTAGATTGGTGTCAGTTCAACTAATGGGCCAGTTAATTAACTAATGGGTGTGATTTACAGGCCTTCTCCTGAGGTAAAACAGATTAAGTATACCACTTAATTGCCTCCTAGTACTGACAGAGTTTATTGGTGAGCCTAGCCCAAAAATTTCTTGAAAAGCATTTCCATTGGAGCAACATCAGTAGGTACAGAAGAAGAACAAATGGGACATGGTAATTATTCTAAAACATTAATGTGTTTCTCCTTAATAAACTTGATGTAAAAATGAAAATTACTGCCAAATGTGATGACAATTCATCTAAATTTTAGTAAGGTTTTGTTGAGAAGGGAAGACTGACCTTTCAAAACCTTATAACTTGGTTGGAGAATTTTATAGAGCAAATTGAATATTAAGTATCACAAACGAGACATCAGAATTAGCAGCAGTATCGTCTTCTTCTTCCAAGTCTTCTTCACCTCAAGCTACTTCAAACTGCAGTATTTTTTCCCTTTATTATGCAAGGTTTTGAGTGTTACCTCTTTATCCCAACTCCAAAATGCATAATTACATTTGAAAAATCAGTTTATTCCTGGATTGATAATAATATACCAAAATTTATTGAATGCCCCCAAATTTGTCATGAACTATGTGTTTTTAATTATTTATATCTCAGTAGGCATTATATTTGACTCTTAAATAAGACTTTTCTGAGTTTGACTTAAAATGCTTCTGGTACTTCATGGTTTTGATATCACAAAGATCTTGGGCAACCCACTGTGGACAAGTGCATGCTGCTGTGTCAGTCTGTTGGAAAGACATTACCTACACAAAAATTTGCTTTCAGTGCCATGAGTTATAAGAAGGAATTTGAGAAAACTAGGTTGAAGTATTTGCCTTTCTGGTGAGATAAGTCCACAAGCTCTTCTCAGCATCATAGATCCTGTAGTTCCTCTGCTCTGCCCAGGGTAGTCTGGCTGAGGGTTGCTGCTTTTTCCAGGTCTCTAAGATCACATTCATCAGTTCCAAGACTGTGATTTTTCCATTACTTACTATAGCATTTATTTGTCCAGTTGCATCTTCCTTCGGCCAATTCATGTTACCTTCCGGATGTTTTCAAGTGATACTGCAATTACATTATTTAAGTCGTGCTTTCCACCAACTTGAAAGTGAGAAAAAGCACTCCTACTTACATTCTCCAGGATGTTTTTGCAGCCACCTGAGCTAGACACTCTAATATTTTTATTGACTTCTTAAATTTTAGAGGACATGATAAAATCTGTATGAAGATCATATTGTTTTAAAAATAAACTGAATACAGTAACCACAAAGACACTGTTTTGTAATGTACATTGTTTTAAGTGATACAATTAGACTTTTCAGTTGAACAGGCCTCTTCAGAACTCAAGTTTTTATTAACCCTTCCAACCCCTTCTCCCATATTTCTAGCTTCTGGGTCTTCTGTGTTTTGGTAGTGTATAATTCAGTGTTCTTATTTTAGGTACAACCAATAAACTGAGACCAAACAAAATTTATTTTTCAAGCTCAGTTAACGCTTCATCAACATGCACTACAGATTCAGAATATCACATGGATTCATCACTACACTGTTGACTCAAGAACTAATTCTTAAGGTTTGTGGTCAATGATCTAAAATGTACAATCACTCACCTGATAAAGAAGGGGCTCTCAGCCTCAAGGAGTTTCCTTGGATGGCATCTGAACTCAAGAGCCCTTTAATGTAGACTTACTGCTCCAAGGAGGACCAACTGAAAATGGCTCTCCTGCAGGGCTCCACTTATACCTTAGTTGAATCTGGTCTGTGGTCAAACATACTCATGTAGCCCCCTCATTGTCTGAAGATCCCAGTTTCCTTACCTTTGTTGCCTGCTGACCACCATTGTGTGAGTATGACAAGAGCTGCAAAGGAAGTTTTTTCAGGATTTTGTTGGGTCTTTTTTAGGGCCTTATTAGGGCCACCGCATCTGCCAAACCCCTCTTATTTATGAATTTTGTGACTGGAGTGACATTCACACTGAATTTATTGAAGATTTTTGACACTCTCCCACACGACATCCATGTCTCTAAATTGGGGAGACATGGATTTGATAGGTGGACCACTCGGTGGAAAAAGAACTGGCTGAATGGCCGCACACAAAGAGTTGTGGCCAATGGCTCAATGTCCAGCTGGAGAACAGTAACAAGTGGTGTCGCTCAGGGATTGGTGTTGGGACCGGTCTTGTTCAACATCTTTGTTGGTGACATGGAGAGTGGGATTGAGTGTGCCCTCAGCAAGTTTGCTGGTGACACCAAGCTGTGTGGTTTGGATGATATGCTGGAGGGAAGGAATGCCATCCAGAGGGACCTTGACATGCTTGTGAAGTGGGCTGATGCCAACCTCAGCAAGTTTAACCCTGCCGAGTGCAAGGTCCTCCACCTGGGTCAGAGCAATCCCAGGCAAAGTTACAGGTTGGGCAGAGAAGAGATTCAGAGCAGCCCTGCGGAGAAGAACTTTGGGGTGCTGGTCAATGAGAAACTGAACATGAGCCAGCAGTGTGCGCTCACAGCCTAGAAAGCCAACTGTGTCCTGGGCTGCATCAAAAAGAGCATGACCAGCAGGTCAAAGAAGGAGGTGATCCTGTCCTTGTAAGACCTCACTTGGAGTATTGTGTGCAGTTCTGGTGTTGTCAACATAAAAACGACATGGAACTGTTGGAAGAAGTCCAGAGGAGGGCCACGAGGCTGATCAGGGTACTGGAGCACCTCCCATATGAAGATAGGCTGAGAAAGTTGGGGGCTGTTGAGCCTGGAGAAGAGAAGACTGCATGGAGACCTCCTAGCAGCCTTCCAGTATCTGAAGGGGGCCTATAGGGATGCTGGGTAGGGACTCTTTATTAGGGACTGTAGTGACAGGACAAGGGGCAATGGGTTCAAACTTAAACAGGGGAAGTTTAGACTGGATATAAGGAAGAAGTTCTTTCCTGTTAGGGTGGTGAGGCCCCAGAATGGGTTGCCCAGGGAAGCTGTGAATGCTCCACCCCTGGCAGAGTTCAAGGCCAGGTTGGACAGAGCTTTGGGTAACATGGTCTAATGTGAGGTATCCCTGCCTATGGCAGGGGGGGTGGAAGTAGATGATCTTAAGGTCCTTTCCAACCCTAACTATTCTATGATTCTAAGATGCATTATTAAAGCTTTTGTGATGGGATTACCAAATATAGTTCAGAATTTAAGAAGTTATTTTTGTAAAGTTTCTGGTCTTCTGGTTTCAAGATAACCTTCATAATGTAAATTAACCTGTGGGGCCTCTGTTGAATTTATAATAAGCAAGAGTAAAATGTCATCGAGAGAGGTCAAATAATACTCTTCAAACCTGTTTTAAAAAATCCCAGGTTTTTCCTCTCTGAAAGAGACAGTTTCCCTGAAGATTGTTAAGGACATAAGTTTTACATGGCCTTCAGAGTTTACTCTACAAAATTGCCTTCATAGATTACTCTACAAAATTATCTAATGTGTTCCAGCAGGAGTTTTCCTGTGAACTGACACCTGTTAATCATTTTGACCATAAAAAAGAACCTTTAGAATTTGGGCTTGGATTTTGAGATCCAATTTGGTGGAATTTAGAGTTCAAAACTGATCACACATTTTAATTACAGATGACAGCATTAACAGTTCTATACAGCACCAGCTTAAAGATTTTAAGTAGTATTTAAATATATAGTATATCATTGCAAGTGGTTGGAACATTTCCATCTGTGTGACATTTTGGTGAAATCCACTAGTTCTCCAAAGGCCTAACATTCCATAGAGATGAAACTGCTTCCGCACAGATTTCACCTAGAAAGTTTTTGGTTCAAGAAGGAACAGTTTCTTGAGAAAAGCAGGATACTCTCTGGACCACTGTCTTGAATATTTAGAGTGCAGATTTACATCTCTGCACTGGGATTTAAAAGCTCTGCTGTGTTGTAAATACATCAGTGACCTGCAGTTGGGACCAGTGCACTGCTATCTTAGCATCCAGCTTACAAAACCTAATGCATGTAAGCAGTAGTAAAAGGATATATATATAAAAATTAATTATATCTCTGATTTAGACAGTGTTACTTTTCTTTTTAAAATGCTGTATATTGTAATCTTTCTGGGTTTTTTTTTTTTTTTTTTTTTTTGTTTGGTTGGTTTGGAGTTTTTTTACGTTTTTCTAATCAAGAGCTGCCAAACAAAAACACTGGGTGTAAATGATCAATGACATCTCAGATCTTCAAATATTGTATTATTTCTACTCCCAAGAACTACTGCAAGTGACTAGTGTAACAACACACATAAAATTCATCTTGCTTTGTCACTCTTCTCCAATTCATCTGCACCAAATCTAATAAACCAAAATTATAAATATTCCACAGCTTATTGAATATAATGTGCATGTAATAAAAAAAGTGTCCAGTCTTGTTCTGACTAAAGTCAGTGGAAGGCTCTAATTCAAGACTATAAACATAATGCGGAATGTATCTTTTGAAGTACAGTTATTCATAAGTGTAAGAAAAAATGCTATATCTGAAGTATGTAATTCATAAAATTTAGAAATATATATTTATTTTTACATACTGTCCTTCAAAAAATTTTTTCCAGGCTACTGGGTATGAAAAGACAGAAGATACAGTCCCTTCTGCAGAGAGTTTATGGTTAAGTAGAGCAAACAGATAAAGCATAGTAACAGTGAAAGGAAAAGCTCAGGGGTCCCAATTCATCCCACCCGCCTTCAGGCATTATGCTTGAAAATATAGTTTATGGATGCTCCCTGTGTACTTAGTAAGGAGAGAGAGAAATCTCCAGGGAGAGATTCAGATCAAAGACAAGGTATTTTCCTCTAGGGGTGCCTCTCTTTCTCACCAGTACTATAAATAAAGCACCCGTGGCAACCAGGGTCCTAATTTAGGAATGTCTGCAGGTGCCTAAAGTCAGAGATGATGAAGGAGAACCAGCACAGGAGATAATGGATATTCAGCCAGACAATAATGCTGGATGTACAAGTGGGAAAAAAATTGTCTTCATTATCCAGTCATGGATCAAGCTGCAAGGTAGCATGTCAGGCATTTTATAAATACTATAAATTGGCAAATATTATAAACCTGTCTAATTTTAAAGACAGCATTATCAATATGAAAACAAATGCAAATACATATCCTACTTTACAATAACTTGTAATCTTACAAGTACGGTGTATTCAAGTCTTGCAGGAAGAAAGGATTTTGACTTGATTGTGAAGTTACTAAGTATTATTTCAGGAAATTAAAAAACAAATTATAAGCTTTGCATTAAGGGAGGTTCCACAACATTGTTTTATTAAAAGTCTTTGTCCAGGTGTATGATAATATCCCCAGAACACATATGAAAGAAGGAAGAGGACTGTGACTGTTGATGCCCTTTCCTTACCCTCAAATCATGGGTCTTCATGATTTATTTATGTGGTTACTCTGGTTTTTTTTTCCAAATTATTCACCTTTTCTCTTACTTTTACATCTCTGTTCCATATGATTTGTTTTATCACTGGCTTTTCTGTATTGCTAATGCCCCCCAACCATCCTAATTAAATGACTGAGTCAAGCACAAAAAAGCAAAGTAGAAAATGAAGGAGTGCTTCTAGCCTCACATGAAATAAACACCAGGAAGAGGCGATTTCTCTACAAATATTTATACCATCACTCCCTGCACTTCCAAGAAATAATTATTTCCCCTACTTTGGAATAACAGTCCTTTCTTAGGAAATGGATTATCCTCACATGTTAATTAACAAGGTAACACCAAAAACGGATTTTTTTTTCCTCTAGATTGTTAAAACATATTTTGAATACAAAGAGACTTGAGATGTTTGTTCATTTAAAACATGCATTAGGAAAGCTCTAATGCAGTACTGATTCATTATTTTCATCAACCTGTACATAAACAATCTACATCCTTTTCTAACCTGTGTGTATGCTTTGTATACAACTGCATACATGTACACAAAAGGTATTATATTCTTAGAATAAAATAATTAATGAAAATTGTTATTACTTTAGAAACAACAGTTTGTGGAAAATACTTTTCTTATGGTTTTAATGGCTTTATTTTGTAATCATCTCTTGCCTTCGCCTATGCATTACAGTGTGTTCTTACTGTGAAAGGCATTCAGAAAAATATATACAAAATGAGAATTTGTAAATACTTGATTTTATGTGGTTATGGTCAGATGGGCTCCAATGGAATCTTATGCTTGTATCTGCAGAAACATATCTATGCTAACAAAACTGATCCCAAAATACATTCAGCTAAAACCTGAGATTTTTGAATTGCAGCTGCCTCTTATTTTTTAAATAGCATAGAAAGATTACGGTAGACTGTCTGGTTTTCTTTTCTGCTTTCAAGCAACATAACTGTTAGTGCTTAATGCAAATAACTGGCAAAAAAGTCAAATAGAATAAGAAAATAATAAATCCTCAGTGGATTAGGAAACACATTTTAATTTCTATGTTACTTGTCTCTTTTGTATTGACAGCTTGCACATATTAATGTTTTGCTTATGGAGAATACTCCTTGGGAAAATTGTACAAGACATTGAGGAAATTCAGAGCTAGATGAGGAAAAGAAAAAGAAAAAAGAGGAGGACTTGTGAAACACAGGATAATAGAATGTTCTGAAAAACCCAGGTGAAATCTGACAAATAGAAACCACTCTTGAAGACACAGTAGTAGATCTTGTCACTATATGGGAATATTTATCTAGACCAAATAATAAAAATGAGAACAACTCTTTCTAAAACTGTGAACTCCATTGAAATTCTTCTAATGAAGAGGTGGAAGTTTCCATTTACAATAATCTACTGGCATAAAATGAGAGCACTGAGGCAATTTCTTTTTTTCAACTCTAAGAAAGAGGAGTCTTAGTATTCTGTAAAAATTTGTGCATTATTTTGTTTCTATACATCTATCAATTGCCAGAAGGAAGGATAAGAATGTGTTGAGATGATTTTAAAACCTTCCCGTGTCCTTCTGACTTCCACTGAAAAGCCAGAATAATCACATTTAAAGTAACACTTGATAGAAATTTATTAGAATAAACTTGAGTCTATTTGTCTGACATTGCTTAAAACTTGATATTGGAAATCTAACATTCATCCCCTAAAATGCAGTTTTACTTGTCATCTCTTGAATATAATCCATAGCTGAAGATTTGTTGTCTGCCTGTCTTCATTTCACTATGCCATGTGCTTATGGCTTTTATCAGAATGTAAAAGCTTGGTTTAAGTGAATTTGTATGTGAGATAAACTCTGAAAAATTGATCCAGAATACTTAGCTAATTTGGTTTTAGTTGCTAAAAACATGACAATAATTTAATACTATGGCACTGTAATTATGTTTAGCTCTAAAAATAGTTTCCTTGTAGAGTAATAGGATTTCTATGAGACCTGTGCTGTTTAAGCTCTTGGTTCTTCCTCCTGAAATAAGCAGAACATTATGGAGATGGGAATAGAAATAGAACTGGGAAAATATTGGAAAGAAGAAAATCTCCTTGGTTTTACTTATCTTTTTTTCTTATTTCTTCACATTTTCTGTTGCAACTTTTCTCTTGATTCTTTCTTCTACTGTCTTCACACACATTGTGCTTCATGCTCTGTGTGTTTGGTCTGCTATTTGCCCTATGGGACTTCCTACCTCCAGCTCACTGGTTTTGCTGCTGTCTGTATCTTTCTCCAATCAGCATGCCTAGTTCCTTGCTCCATGTCTACAGACACAGTTTTCACGTGTTCATTCTGTTTTATGACTTCTAACAATGGACTTAAAGTGTATATTCAAACTTTCTCTGAATTCACGCTGAAAGTCAATGATGTAGCTGAGAATAAAGACCTGGTCATTTAGTTTTGGAGTCATAGGTGACCAGAATACTCTCTGTGAAATGTAGGGTTTAAGGGCATTAACCAAGGTAGACTGTTTTTTTCAGACTAAGAATTTTTTCTTTTCTTTTTTTTTTCTTTTTAACTCTACTGTGGAGTTATTTTTGTTTGTTTGGGGTTTTTTGATTTTTTTTTGGTTTTGGTTGTTTTTGGTATATTTTTTAATAGAAGACACAGATACTGCTTTCTAGATAAAACTTACTTTTTTCATGGTTTCTGCTGTAGTTTAAGCCATTCTTTGTGTTTCTTCTTTATCCTGTGATTTTGAAACACAAAAACTTAGCAATTCTATCTTAAGGTGTAGAAATGACCACAAGTGTGGAGATACATACTTCTTTGACTACTTAATTTTAGGAAGGGACAAGATAAGCTATCCACTGGTTCTCTGCTTACATCAGCATTCAGGGTTTGGCTGTAAATAGCTCTGCCTGTGAGACAAGAGAGGGTGGGAAGAGCACGGGAAAGAAGGAGACAGAGTCCCTTGGGAGGCAGTCCTTAGGGAAAGCTGGGCATTCGTCAAGAAGGAAATCTTAGAGGTGCAGAACCTGGCCATTATGTGCCCAGAGACAAGATGGCTGGGAAGGCCAGCCTGGCTTAACAGGGAGCTTCGGCTGGAACTCAGAAAGAAAAGGGGAATTTATGACCTTTGGAAGAAGCAACAGGAAACTCAGAAAGTCTAAGACTACATTGCCAGGTTATGCAGGGAGAAAGCAAGAAGAGCTAAAGCCCAACCAGAACTTAATCTGGCTACTGGCTTAAAAGACAATAAAAAATGTTTCTGTAAATACATATGTCACATTCTTTTAATTAGCTATTCACCTGTAAAATGCTGTGCACAGAGGCTGAGGTTTTCCAGAAGTTAGTATTTCTCAGATCCCGAACAAAAAAATCACGATTGAGACTCAGACTAAAAACAATAAAATCACGAGTGAAAGAATTCATAACTTCAATCCATAACCATATAATTAATGAGTATCTAGCAAAAAAATACCTGTTATATGGATAGAACTCATACTGATCCTGTTATGTATGTGACGTGACATTCCAGGGATCTGTTAGCATTTTAACAGCATTGTGAAATACCACCATGGCATGGAATTTGTGAAATTATTGCACAGTGAAATGATTTAACAGAACAACAAAAATTTAAATAAAGGGTAGTCACAATTCCTGGCAAACCCTTAACCTCCAGACACCAGCCTCCAGCAGTTTTGCAGCACTCTAAACAACACCTTAACTAAAGTTAATTATCTAAATGATATTATAAAGCTAAGTCAAACATGGCTTTGTGGAGAAGACTTGTGCAATTAAACAGGGGAAAATCCTGTAGAATCGTGTAGGAAGGAAATAATTTTCTTTTGTGGGATATTATTCTTTATTAAAATCTTCACTAAAGTGCAAGAATTGTATAGAAAACTCACCCTTTTCTTACAATAACCAAACTACTTTTTTTAAGAGCAGGTAATTTTCTCTAGTTGGAGTCTATGTTGTTGTCTAATCATAAACCACAAAACAGTATGTTTGAATTACAGATAATTTATTCAAGCTAAACCACAGTAAAGACAAAGCCATTCACAAAAGCTCACAGTTAACTACAGTTTCTGACTTCTGTGAAAATAACAGACTGCCCTACTTGACTAGAAAATTTTGTTAAATAAGAGGACTTGAGTCAAATCCTGTGTTTTCTCATGATGAGAACCTGCTCTGTAAGGCCTCTAATACAGTTTTTGTCCTTTATATATTGTTTGAGAGGTGTCAGGAAGGTGAAAACTAGACAGAAAATAATTCCTTTGCTGGGGGGACTTAACACTGTGATCGCCTTCCCCTTCCAGTTTCATACTGGAGACAGGGGTACAGGTGTGATGGAGAAGGGACTTCCCTGTTGGGACTTCTATCTGAAACTGCTACTGTGAACTTTCTCTGACAGTTTCGTTTTCTCTAAAGACTGCAGGTTAATGTTCAAGCCAGAGGCGTACATCCTGAGAGTAATAGAGTTCCCTGGGCTCCACGTGCTCACTCCGTTTTCCAGGAGGGATATTCTTTAGTTATACGCTTCCAAGTAGAAAATTAAAGTTAATGAAAAAAACACCTGTAAATACTTCTGTATGTCTCCTGTTTTGCACTTGTTTTCAAATAATACACTTGGAGACTGAAATACCAATAATTATTCCTGCTGTATTGTCACCATTCTTAGAACAGCTTTTAGGGGTTACATAAATTTCTTTGCTATAACAGTTTTCATCACTTATCCTGAAAAACAAATTGTATTCAACTTGGTTTGGGCAGATAATCTTTGTCCTTTTTTTTCCCTTTTTTAAATTCAGCCATCAGTCAACCCTAGTATACATAATTTCTCCTTTGTCTTTGTAGTTCTTTAGACCTTGAGCTGAATTGAATGGAATAGACAAATTACTTGCAAGCATGATTCCCTTGGATATAATAGAGTTACAAAAATTATGAGCTTGTCTTGATGAAAAATAATTGTGCACATCTGAACATTGTTTTTCTAAGCACCTTCAATGCCGGTGTAGTCAAAAAGCAGCATAACCTCTCTAATGAGTGAAGCTTAAGACCTCAGATTTATGTGGTTACAGATTAAAAGTGGATATCAACAGCATTACTACTCCATGTCTTCCTCTAACCCCATAAAAAACAGATTGCTGTCCCTATAGGATGGATGATCAGATGGCTCATGAAACAGCTCCTGATCACCCACATTTCAGTCTGCCTGAAATGAACTCTCTCAGATCTTTTTACCCTACTATGACATATTGAATACTGTGAAGTTTCAGGAACTGCTTCCTAAAATGTCCAGCGAACCTTGATATGGGAAGAACTGACCCCATTAGAGAGCGAGGATGAATAGCTGTCTTGTTTAAATCTACTGACGCATATGTATCCAAACTTCAAGCATTCATTGTGATTGTCCACACCCCTTTACAGGTTCCTTTTCTGCCAGATGCACACCCATGGCATCTGTTATGAAACCACATTCTGTGTGGCACAGGGCACTACACTGGGGTAAGGGCTTGGATAACTGTATGCCACATTTCTTACAGTGGTTTTATTTTATTGTCTGTTTTGAAACCAGTGATATTGTCTGAATTATACTTGAAGAATGTACTTGGCTGAATTATACTTGAAGAATGTGGGGTTAGTTTGGATTCCATGCCTACTTTGTTTTTGGCTTCTTTTCCCTGCCAACAGGGATGTCAATTGTGATAGCAGGCTAAGTAATAATGATTGAAGGTTTTAAAAGCTGTTAAACAGTTAATGTCTGCCAAAAGTTTCCGTGCTCTGGTATCTTAGATACTAGAGCTATTTGATTGTAGTTAGCATAGTGCATCTCTCTGGGATTTTATGATGTGGTAACAGTTGGCAATTTGTGACTTACTAATAATTACAACTGGATGTATGAAACCATCAGCTCATTTAGCATCAGCACACCTATAAAACATTATTCCTGTAACATGAAATGAATATAGCTGTGAGCTGGTAAACAAATTTTTAAAACTATTTAAAATGTGGAAGAAAAAGAAAGAAAAAGAATTTTTTTTCTAAAAAAGAAATTAACTGGCACACACACAGAAAAGACATCTTAATATTTTGTGAAACTTGAAAACTATTGCCTTCAAAAGTTTTTGAGAATGCATGTCAGTTAAGGTCTTCATTATAAACATGGTTAGATTAATATTTTTTGACTAATAGTTCACTGTCCAAGAAATTATATTTTGGTCATCCTGAAACTCATCAGAAATCTCACTGAAATTCTGCAAATCATTTTGTCTAAAAAAAATGTAATCTTAGAAATATTCAGGTAGTTATGACATCTTGAAAATGACGATTAGAAAAGGCTTTACTATAAAGGTGAACTAGAGTTACACTGAAACTTTGGTGCTGTTAATAAAACAGACTTGTAGTAGTTACAGTGTGTATCTGAAGTACAGAAGGAATTCAGCTTCAGGAAGAGAACAGAACGGAAGAGAACAAAGCAGTATAGACTAAAATAAACTAAAGTAGATTAGACTAGAATGGAATAGAATAAAATGGAATGGGACAGGATAGAATAATTACAGTTGGAAGGCACATACAAGAGTCATCTAGTTCAACTGCCTCACCACTTCAGGGCTGAACAAAAGTTCAAGCATATTGTTAAGGGCATTGTCCAGCTGCCTCATAAACACAAAATACATTTGAGTAGACCAGTTTTCCAAAGTTTTGTTGTTTGGTTTTGTTTCTTTTTTCCTGTACCTTTACTGATACATCATATGTTCAAACATATTTTGACCAAATGGGAACTGGAATATTTTCTTTAAAAGAGAACATATATAGTGGCAAGGAACAAAAGAAGCTTTGCTTGAGGATGCTCTGTAGTGACTAGCTCACTCACTGGGTTGAGAAACAGCAAAAATAGTGTTGTTCTAAATATTTGTTTTTAATAAAACAAGTGGGTGATTTCAATCCATGTCCCTTACTTTCCATAGGAACATCTGAATTATACAGCTAGACGTGGCATAGCATCTGCTGTCTTATCCTTCCTCATTTGGGTAGCTTCTTCTAATACACTCATGTATTTCCCTGCTCATGCTGCAGTGAAACAGTATGATTGCTTTTAACTAAACAATTAGCTGTTGGCCAAACAAATGTTTATTTTGAATAAGAAGTGTGAACTATGTGTGTAAAAAGAGTGATTTATATTATTTACTACAAAAGTTCCTTATTTCTAATACAAGTGATTGTTACAACGTATGCGTATATAAACATAAATCTAGTTACTAAACAAAGAAACTCTGCAATTATTCATACAGTGTTAATGCTATCTATCCAGACACCTGAAGATTTGTGCTTCCTGTTCATAAATGTCAGTGAAAAGGAAACCACTGTATACTTAGGTATCTTTTTCTTAAAACCCAAGATCTGCTATGCAACAAACATGTAACCCCGACTGCATTTTAATCAATATTTTTATTTCTTTTATTCACAAATTTTCAATGACAGATATAGTTGTTGATGCATCAGTTAGAGCTGGTATTTTTGGCAGGGAAAATAACTTCTGTCTACAGTATGTTGAGTTTTTTCCAGTGACAGATCCCCAGTCACCACATATGTGGCTGACATCTTGGAGAATTTCCAGATGAATGTATTGGCAGAACAAAGCAACAAGTTGCTGCAAAGTGCTGCAGAGGTTAGCTCCATTCTGTCAACAGCTGCAGTCATATTGAATTTCACATAGAGATGGAGTTACTTAAAAGGTTTTTGACAGATACCGTGAAATATTTGTGTGTTTTTAAAATCTTGAAAAGCATGTATGAGACTAGATAAAATGTTATTTCAAGTCAGCAAAAATCCTCTACTGCAATCACATTTGTGAACAAAAATGCATATTACAAAACCATTATTGTAGTGCTGAGGTGTCTACGTTGTTAAGCAATGCTAGCAAGTATAGATTTGAATTTCTCTAGAATGCAGTGGGTCAGCCTTCGTTAGCAACCAAACTGCCACCCAGCTGCTCCCTTTCTTCTTCCCTCAGTGAGATGAGGGAAGCTGGAACAACAAAGCTCATGGGTTGAAATGGTGACAGAGAAATTGTTTCCCAGTTACTGTTGCAGGCAAGATAGACTCAACTTGAGGAAAATTGACTTAATTTATTGCCAATTAAAGTGGATATTTGATTTTAGAAATGAGAAATAAAAAAATTAAAAAGACAAATATTAAAATCCCTTCCCTTTCCAGACTTCTTTGTCCCACCAGGCTGAGCAGCAGGTTTGCAGTCAATATACAGTCCCTTCTCCCTGCTTCTCTTTCCTCTTTGAGGTTTCCTATGCTCCAGCATGAGCTTTTTCATGGTCTGCAGTCCTGTCGAGGAAAATTGGCTCCAGTGTGGGTTTTCCATGGGCCACAGTTCCTTTGGGAATATCCACCTGCTCCAGTGTGGAGTCCTCTGTGTGGTGTAGGAAATACCTGCTCCAGCACTGGGAGCACTTCCTCTGACCTTGATGATAGCTCTGCTGTTCCTCACTTTTTTTGTTTCCCTTCTCCTCCACTTGTTCCTCATTTTTTTTTGCTTTTCTACGTATGTTTTCAGAGAGGCACTTCCAGCTTTGCTGATGGGCTCAGCTGTAGTCAGGCACAGGACAGTGCCTAACCTCTTCTCACAGAGGCAACCTCTGTGTTCAGCAAAAAGCAACAAGTCCGGCTAGGAATCAGAAAAGTTAGGACTTTGTTGTCATTATTTCAAAATATCTTCCAGTTAGCTACTCAAAGAAATGCTATCACCTCTGACCTATGCACATTAGTTCAAACTTATTCCAGGGCCTAGCCTTAAGTTACCTTCAGGGCACTGTACACTGATTCCTCATTTTCTGAGACGATTAGTGATTAATTTCTTTCAGTTTCCAGGTGGAGTCTTTAATTTTGTGAACAGTACTAACTGATTAAATTATGTAAATAAAAGCCATTTTTGTCAGATTCCTAAGAGTAGAATAAAGTCTCTTGCTTCACCACACAGCTTCATTGTCATGATTCCTGCAAAGCTTCAAATCCAGTGCCACACCACCACCACCTAAAGAGAGTATGACAGGCACAGCATGCTATGCTAAGAAAGGAGTTCAAAATGTAATCCTAAATTATGTATTGACTCTTACAACAGAATTTATACCCTGAATATTGATGTCACAACTTTTTGTAGTCTTAGGCTTCTTTGATATCACCACACTAAACACAAGAATGTAGAAAGGCTATGTCACATTGATGTCAGGTGCTCATGTTTAGAATGCTGATATTTCTCTGTAAGCATTGAAAGTGACCAATTCAGTGATAAACTTGAGTTTTACAAGCCAGAAGTGTCTTCAGATCAATTATTTATACTACATTTTAGACTTTATCTCTACTCTTGCAGAATAAACTTAAGAATAACAGGCTGTCACAAAAGGCTTTCACACAGACATTTCTATTCTGCCTGCTCCTGTTTAATCCCCTCTGGCCAGTACCTTACAGTGCTCCTTGGGAGATTTCTTAATGTGAAAAATACAAGAGGGAACATAATAAGAGACTGGTGCTGGTGAGAGTCAGGGAAGTAACAATAAGCCACTAAGAATGGAATCATCTCAGCCAAGTTTCTTCTTTTATGACAGAAGTAGGATTATGTTGGATATGCGTAGAAACGCTTCTGCAAAATCAAAAGTAAGGAGAAACAGCAAACTGCATAGCTGAAAAAGTGGGTTTTTCTAGCATTTGTCATAAACCCAAATTACCAAAAGTAAAAATGTGATGCAGGGTGTACACGATTCTTTCAAACCTGAATACTATTGAAATGTATATGGAATAATAGTGATTGCCTGGTTTTGTCAATCTGAGATGATAGCAGAAACAGTTCTTCAGGTAATTTCTTATATTATTAAAGCACATTGAGTAAGACTATGTTCTCAAAATGCCGACAATATACAGCTACAGAGAAGACACGGAAAAGGTGGGCTTAACTCATCCTTGTATTCTCCTGGGGGTTTTGGGTCTGTTTGAAAGGATAGGGTGGATTGTAGCATGATTTAGATTTTCTGGCTTGCCCAGATCCCCTGTCCTGCAGAATCCTAAATTTATCAGTAATACCCAGAACTTTCAGAAGGGTTTATGTTGCTAATATCATCATGCATCAGACCTCTGGGGGAGTCTGAGGCCTACTGCTTTCCCCTTCATTTTTTTTAGTGGGAGAATCCTCTCAGGATTAAGGTAGACTGTCTAGGGATACATTTCTACCAATCCAGGAATTAAACAGGAACTCATAATGTCAGTTCAGTATGAAAATCTTTGAAAGCCTGATATGGGGACATACTGCATTTTATTTTTAGCTAGTTATTTTTCTGCTTCGCACTCCTTATATAAAATCTGTTCAAGATCACATATATTTGGCAATCTCAAAGAACAGTTCATTAAATTTGGGATTATTTTGCACTACTGGGTGGCTTTGTTAGGAAAATGATCTGGACTATTTTAGGTCAAGTTTGAAGGTATCAGCGAACTGTGGTGGACAGATTTACTAGGTATTCTGGGCACTGACACTTTTTCATTTTTGATGACCTCAAAAGCTCACTACATACACTTAAACATATTCTGTGAAGGAAAAAATACATGCTGCTTTACTGAACATTGTGTTACCCCTGAGCCAAGCAGGCCATATATATGTGTATATATATGTATATATATATATATATATAAAATGTTTCTACTGAAGCTCAGTTTCTACAAGTGTGTTATAAACCACTCAAAGTCATATTTTATTTTTCATGAAAATACTTATATGTTTCTAACAATGTGGAACTGCAGCATATTCCCGCAGTTCAAACTTATACCAGAAATGGACATTTGAAAGAAAAGACACAGAAACAAAGGAAAAGGATAGTAAGGGGAGCTGCCTGAAATGCAGAGCCCTGTGTTTGAATCATGGGATCCATGTACAATACACAGAAAAAGTTATAGGTGACAAAACAGCCCCCAGAGAACTCAGGCTGCTGAAGGGGAATCTACTTATAGCCATCCAGCAGGGATATACTGAGGACAGGATGGAGTTAACTGTTGTCCATCTTTATGGCTTACTTGTCCAATAGTCACCTCTCTTTCTGATCCCCTTTTCAAAGGAACACAGCTGAGCTTTTTCTTCTTTTCTGGAAGCTCAGAAGGACCTGCTCTTCTGAAACACAGCAGGCAGTGAGTAGCAATGATAGCTCTGTGGAGCTTAAGCATTATACTTCACCAGTTAAAACATTACTCTGAAATAGGTGACATCAAAGTTCATTTCCCTCTTTGGTTTGAAATAATTGAAGCCAACACTCCCCAATGCCCGCTCCAGCAGGCTGTCCATGCCCCCAGCATGGAGAGGCAGCAGTTGTCTTCAGAGCTATGGAGCTCTGCAGAAAAGAATGCACAACTTGCCTAGTAAAAGAGGGAAAATAAAAGTAGCGAAGACTTGGTTCACAAGTAATAGAAGGCACCCAGAAAAATATAGTCCTAGATCCAGATGCTGCTGTTAGGGATGCTTGTTTCACGTTGTATCCAGTGTTTTTTTCAAATTGCTTCCATGAAGTTACTGAGTCAGTATTAGCTTAAGTGATAATTCTGTTACCCAAGGAAGATGATTTTGATTTTAATGAGAGGTGTTATAAATGTAAACAAATAGATTATTAAACACTCGTGTGAGAAATGAAACAAACTTTTTCTGGAAGTGTCTGTACAGCCTTACCTTAGCTCTGTGTGTCTCTGTATCTGTCCAGATGTACTATAGCCTCTTGGATGACACTTTGAAAAGTTCACGAAATTCTGATACTACAGAACTTGCTTTGAGAAGCAAATGCAGTATCTATCTCAGTGACATTGTGTCATAAACCATAGGCAAAGTAAAGAAAAAATCAAGAATAAGTTTTTATGCTTATTTTAAAAATACTTTTTTTCTTTTCCTTTCTGTTCAAGAAATGTAGCAGCACTGCAGTTATTTATGTAGCATAGGAAGAACAGAAATCCCAAAGCACATTCCAATTATGAATGTGATTTATATTTTATAGGCAAAAAGAGTTATTTCCCTAAGCACATTGTTTTCTTTTATCTGTGTGCTTCCTTTAATCCTGTCAATAACCCAGCATGCAGCTGCTTTCTGCTCATAGATTTTTTTGGAAGATAATAGAAATAAACATGCACAGTAGATAGAACTGTTCATGGGTAGCATAAAAATACCTGCTGTTCGTCAAGATTTCTGCTTGTTAATTAACTGGAAAAAATTGGCGCAGTAATTTTTCTGGTTTTAACTGAAATAATGGAACATATTATCATGAAAAATAAAAGTAACTTTTAGTTAAAGGTATAATGAAATGCTAGCTTTATATTTATGCTCTAAGGTGCACAAACTGTTTACTTATTATTCATGACTTGAGGGAATATTTTAATATCTATATAATTTTAAGTATTAAATTATTCTGCAAGTTCCAACATACTTGAAACTACTCAAATTAAAATCATTTGATGCAGGAAAAAAAATCATACACGGACTTATATAGGTAATAAATAAGGAGGGTGTTGAACTGATTTGATACACTTCATTTCTACATGAAGTGTATCAAATGTGTTCAAATATATGACATTATATGGTAGTGTGTAAATAATTTCCCCTCCCTTACCTAGAAGTAAAGAATCATTATGGGGTGAGAAACTTGGTAAGGTATGAAAAAGAAGATAAGTTTTTTCTTTAACAATAAGAAAACTCCTCAGCTATAATAAAAATTACTGTGGATGCTTTGTGCTTTAATGGTGAAGACAGAACAACATGCCAGTGTAATTTCCCTGCTTTCCTGTGCATCTCTCGCCTTGTAGATTTTAATCCCTTTCCTTAAGGAACAACACAAGAAAGATCCCATTACAAATGCGCAGAAGAAAAATCTGCTAAAATGTATGTCTCGTTGCATTTAATCCATATAGCTTCACAAATGTCCATTCTATGATAAATACAAAGTTATCTAATGATCTTGTTTAGGATAGCTGAAACCAAATTCAAATGAGTGTGTGTGGTTGCAGATTACACAGATGGCCTCTTTGGGATTCAAATTCACCTTTGTTATCTCTAGTTTTTTAGCAGAGTTCTAAAGTTCCACAGAAAATCTGGGGCATTTTTCTTGGAGAAGGCTTTCCCATAGAAATTAGAATACTTTACAAAGTCAGAATACTCTCTGATTCCTGGTTCTTGTCTAATATTCTCCTATCACAAACATTGCAAAGCTGTACAGTGAGTGAATATCTTTTATTTAAGTTTTTAAGCATCAGAGTAATTGCTTTCAGAGGAACATACAGTGTCTCAGGAGCAAACACCCCAATGTCTTCTAACATGAAATCTACTATTATGAACTGTACCCCTCCCTTCTCCATTATATGAATAGGGCAAAATTGGTCTGAGAAATCAGAAGGCCGTACCGACCCTGTGCTCCATCGTATAAGAAACTTTAAATAGAGAACCACTTTTTGTCATGGTGAGTACAAAGCAGGTGATCAGAAGCTGACCTTGAAAATGGCCCGTGTAATGGTATATCATTCTCTGAAGGTTTAACCATTAGAATTCTGATTGCTTACTTTGATTATAAATGAGCTATTGCCAATATGTGAAATGTGCTCAAGTTTTAGTGTAGTAAATATGTCAACTTAATGTAATCCAATAAAATTCAATTATGCCATGTGTGTCTACTATTTTAGAAACCATAATAAACTTTTAGGTATAGAAAAGCTTAGAGCAGAAACCAAAGTTACATACTAGCTGAACACAGAGTAAGTTGACAGTTGTAAGTATTGTTGAAGTCTGAAGTTAAGTTTTAATAGCACAGAATGGAAGTGATTAAGCAAAATCCAAATCTCGAATAGAGTTTGCAACCATATGTAGACAGAATGACCAGGACCCCCTAATCCCCCCATCCCAGAAAAAAAAAAGAAGAGAAAAGATGGTGTATGTGTGGGAATCTGCATCTACTCCTAAACGTGAAGATTCCTTGGATCACTTAGGTTTGAAAAGCACAGCAGCAGAATTATTAAACTTTAAAAAGACTAAGTATACATTGTGACTGGCTGAATGATTTGTTGGTAAGTAAATAGCAGCCTGAACTTCTTCACACTTTTACTTAGAAATACATTCTGATTTGTAATATAGCAGTAACATTCTTTGCACGTAATTGGTCATTTGCAGGACAGCTTTGATCCTGAGCCCTGACCGGATTTCCATATGAATGATAAAGGGGATTAAACATTTACTTTTATGAGAAGTATGAGTCCAAAGTTTCCAGCCATCACAGTAGGCAGAGTGGTTTGTCTAGATTTTTTCTTTCTACTCAAATATTATAAATGTAGCCTAATTTGTAAATGCTGTATTAGTGAAAACTTTCTGTATCTGTTTTCTCCTTTTTAGTTTATTCGCCTATAAAATCAATGGCTTTGCATAAGCACGTTAAGATTTTTTTACATATTTTCAAAAAACTTTCTAACCCAACATTCAAATAACTATTTTTTCACCAAATAATCATTGAGTCTGGAAATATAACTAGTTGTGAAGCTTTCAACACACCTATTTTCCCTTAAACTATTACTTAAAAAATAGTATTTTCAGAAAAACATTTATTATTTGTATTTTATTGCCAATTATTTAGCAGCAATATCTGTTTTGGGGATCATGATTTCTTCACAAAGCAAAGCAGTAAGAAACACAAGAAAAATTAAGCTTATGTAGAATAATGTGTATAGTATAAGCATTTAGGGAAAAAAACAAACCAAAACAAAAAGGCAAAATTTTAAAGGATGAACACTAAAAGTAAAAGACTTCCAGTTCTGGACAAAGAAAATATCTCCTACTATTATGCACTCTAGTTAGATGGACTTAGATACACCTTTTGTAAATAAGGGGATATTGACAGTTTTAAATTCTATTTAAACATCAGAAATGTTTGTTAAATGCTTGGCAAAAAACACCTCTTCTTTTAATTCAGATGTCTACATTCTCAAATTACAGACTTAAGACCAAAATAAACTCAAAATTGATTCATATGTTCACTATAACCTGTATTTAAAATCTACACCAAACTTTAAGGCCAAATCCTGTACATACACACAGGTAGTATTTTATTCAACCATACCTTCAACTGTGAGGATTATTGATTGTGTTGGGAAAAAGCTTTATATGAAGGGCAACCAAGCAAATTCTAATAAGGTTTTCTTTTGTTTTGTAAATTCAGTTTTGAACAATATATTCCAAGACAACCAGAAGCAGACATTTATGAGCAGCTTGTAAACATCTGAAATTGTAGAGTTATTGTAGATGAAAGAACAATGCAACCTATATTTCAGTTTCATAAGCAAGGTTATTAGAATAAAAATTTGGAAATTTGTAACTATTATTGCTACAGCTTGAAACAATTTCATTATTTTGTAACTTGTATCATTTTTACATATTAATTGTTATAACAATTCTAATAACAAAACATTTTACTGAATGAAATCGCAGTTAATAAAAACCAATTCCTTGCATCTGTTAGAAACATCCATTTTCGCAGATTTATAAAATGCGCTTGCAAGAAGAAAATAACAACACAGAGCACTGCAAAATTTTCCTACGCTAAAGACTGTTTCAGTCTCTTCAAGTATCTCATTGAAAAACTGCATGGGAAAAGCATACCAAATGCACTTCCTGGAGAACAATAGAAATGTGCATATGTATTTTAAAGAATGTTCATCACCTGCATTACTCGTATATTTTATAAAAGTTGCCCAGTCCTGGAAGTAGTTTTAATCTAGAATGATCTTTAAATTCAATGTCTGGCATCCTAAACATTCTCAGAGGCAGTTTGTATTTGCTCTGAATTTAATATGTAATAAATATTTGCAAGAGTTGCTTTTTATCACTAATGTGGCCTTCCTTGTACTTATTATAGAAATGAAGGACAGTTTGACCAAGGAAAATTCACCATTCCCTCCACAGTCCCCTGCCTTCCTAACCCTATCATCTACTTCTGATACCTAATTTGTGCAGGTGTAAGCACCATAGAATGTGCAAAGCAGAGAGCAACTGGTTTTAACAGCTCCATTTTAAAATATTTTCAGCACAGATGATGTCAGAAAAATCTGATAGTGTGCTGTTTTATATACTATCTGCAAATATATCCTAACGCTATACCTATAAGGTATTTAGATGAAACAATACTTCATATCATATATAAAATATACATCTTTATTTCCTCCATAATCTGTAATAGTTACCATGCAAGAAACGTCAAGTGTTCAGATCCCAATGCTCAATATGATGCAGGTGTTAATTTATTTACTTTTAAAGAAACCTCTGCATTAGTAAAGGCAGAAAACATCACTGCATCTAAAATAACTCTATTATTGTAATATAAAGCTAATTTATAAGCTATTTTTTTAAGTTTAGTGTACTGATATTTTCAACAAGTACAGTACAAACAGAAGATAAAAAAATGTGAATTCATACATCAGAAGCAGTTGCTTTCCATTTTCACCTTCATTTGTTTTGATGTTTAAATTTTAAAAAGTTGAGTCAATTTGGTTTACAGCCAAATAATAAACTACTTAGCTTCAAACTAAAATTTCATTTAACATCATTTTACATCCAGTCAACCAATTTGAACTCAATTAATGGCATTTTATAATATCTTCTCATTCATGTTAACGTAATCTGAAGTAAATTAAAGCATCATCAGTTTAAACATGCACACAGGATATATAACAAGAATCAGTAAGTCATTTATGGCAAAAAAAAACCCCAAGATAAAAAACCAACAGAAAAATAGAAGGTACTATAGGTAGCATATATTTTCTGTAAAGTGATTTAAGTCTTCACATAGATCAGTGAATATTTATTAAATTGACAAATAGAATAATGAAACATTGAAGACCTTATACCTAGAATCATAGAATCATAGAATACTTAGGGTTGAAAAGGACCTTAAGATCATCAAGTTCCAAACCCCTGTCATGGGCAGGGACACCTCACGCTAAACCATGTCACTCAAGGCTCTGTCCAACCCGGCCTTGAACACAGCCAGGGATGGAGCATTCACAACCACCCTGGGCAACCCATTCCAGTGCCTCACCACCCTCACAGGAAAGAATTTCCTCCTTATATCCAATCTAAACTTCCCCTGTTTAAGATTGAACCCATTACCCCTTGTCCTGTCACTACATTCCCTAATGAAGAGTCCATCCCCAGCATCCCTATAGGCCCCCTTCAGATACTGGAAGGCTGCTAGGAGGTCTCCATGCAGTCTTCTCTTCTCCAGGCTCAACAGCCCCCAATTTTCTCAGCCTATCTTCATATGGGAGGTGCTCCAGTCCCCTGATCATCCTCATGGCCCTCCTCTGCACTTGTTCCAACAGTTCCATGTTGTTTTTATGTTGAGAACACCAGAACTGCACACAGTACTCCAGGTGAGGTCTCACAAGAGCAGAGTAGAAGGGCAGGATCAGCTCCTTTGACCTGCTGGTCACACTCCCTTCGATGAAACCCAGGATATGGTTGGCTTTCTGGGCTGCAAGCGCACACTGACGGCTCATGTTCATTTTCTCATTGACCAAAACCCCTAAGTCCTTCTCCACCAGGCTGCTCTGAATCTCTTCTTTACCCAACCTGTAGCTGTGCCTGGGATTGCTCTGACAAATTTTTTATTTACCTAATGTAAATACTTCTTAATTTTTCAATCCTATTGAATGAAAAGGTTGAAATGAAAAAATTGAAATCCTTGGTGATTCACAGAACAAGACTTTGTTCTGTCTTTTAAATTGTCAAGTTTCTTCATGGGTACTAGTTTATCATGTCTTTGCTTGCCAAGATAGGCACATCATTCTAGTTCTAGCATTTATTATATCATCCCCAAGGAGAATGAAAGAATTTGCAGGAGCAATTAAGTAACAGAATGTTCTCTCATGTGAGGCCTATTTGGTCACAATATAAGAGATTTACTACATGTGAATATGTGAGAAATTGAAGTTGAATGCCCTGTAAGATCAGGGAAGGCCAGAGTTACATAGAGAAGACAGATTTTTTTCACAGGATGCACATAAACTTTAGCACCTTTGGAATCACTCTCTTGGTAAGAGAATAGTTTAATTTGTAAAGTAGAGTTCATTTTTTATTCTTATTCAAAGTGGGATATGTAATGCAGTTTCTAACTGGAAGGACCGAGTGCTATCAGCAAAGAGGGAGTGACAGGATAACAAAATAATATCAAAATCATAGAATTGTAGAATAACAGACTAGTTAGGGCTGGAAGTGACCTTAAGATCATCTAGTTCTAAACCCCACTGCCATGGGCAGGGATAAAAAAATGTCTGCTTTCTGATACTGAACTGTATTTTACGAAGCTTGTGAGCAAGACAAGTGGATCAGAGGTCCCATCTATCAGACATCTTGTAGAATAGAAAGAAGTAGAGTATATACAGTGTGGTATAGAAAGGGTTGCTCATGTTCTGATAGCCTGTTTGTGTTATTTGAGCTGTTTAGTAGAGGCCGTATAAGATACTGGGGACAGAAAGGACAGCACTCTAGCCATACCTTTCCTGGTTTATGAAGTCTAGTTTTTCATATCTTTTTTATGTAAAGAATTGTGAACTGAAAATCTGGAACATTCTATTCTGAATACTCAGGTTTATTCTGTCTGTTTGTGAGCTAACTCAGGTTGTAGCAACTCTGTGTTGCTCCCAAATAAAAATTATTTTAGGTATTTCTTCAATTATTTTAGTATCTCAAATTTCTTGCTTTATACCCTAGAGAGTGTTCCTTAGCCCAGTGTAGGAAATGAGGAGAAAACAAGGAATCAAAATAAATTTTTGCTGCTACCATAACCTATTCTACAGTTGAAAGGGCAGGCAACTATATGCTCTAGCCAATTTAATGACTACTATATCAGCATGCTATATAGGGATGACATTTTGGTTTTCATAGAGAACATGTTTTTAAATTCGGGCACCATTAGAAAAAAGATAATTTAAAAAGCAGCTTTGATGCTTACATAAAATTTGTGCTCATGTTCACCACGTGTATATATTGTGTGAAAGTCCAAGTTGTAGATACTGCAAAGATCTCCAAAATCATGACTTGTATAACATAAAACCCTATATATATATACTAGTTCTGTACTCAGTCTCACGTTCTGTCACCCCTACTGCAGTTTTATTTTCAAAGACTCCTGGAACAACATCTTTCACAAATGACATGTGAAGGAAAACATGGTTTGTGTGATGGGAAGGTAAAAGCATCACAATTATTTTTGAGGACTTTTGACAATGTCATGGGATTAAGGAACACCTGTCCCTAGTTTAAATGTTGTTCAGTTTTCTGGTTTTAGAAGAAATGCTGATTTAGAGAAAATGGAGAAAGTGTGTAGAAACAGAGATCTGAATACAAGTCTCATATTCCTAGTTTGTGCCTCCTTTAGCTACAATCATGCCTACCTTGAATTGCTTTCTTTTCCTGTTCTCAGAAATATCACATATATTACAGCAGTGACATGCTTTAATGTGTGGGTTTGATTTCTTTACTTTTGTGGTGAATTTGTTGCTACTAAAATTACTTATGGAGATAGGTAATATGTGAAATAGGATTATGAGAAAAATAACTAGGAAACTGCAATGCCCAGACGCAATATAAATGCCCAGACGCAATATAAATGCCCGTATGCATACAGGAGTACATGTTTGGTTCCCAAAGGTAGTGAAAACTTGAGCATCTATAAATTACAAAGCACCTGAGAGGAAGATTTGTTGCTGGACTGGGTTGCTTGAATTCTGTGAAAGTGCTGCTTTGGGTACCTAGGAGCTTTTGCGAATCTAGGCATAAATGAAATTTGAAAATAGAATCTATATCACACCAGAAAAATGTCGCTGTAAGCAATTCACAGAAGTCATTGTCAAAGTCAGGCGAAGAATGATAGCACTTTAAGCACCCTTTAAGCAGTTGATGTAAACTGCACTAGCTGGAGTGCAACATGCTATTGGCATAGGATACTATTCTGTCAGAAAATACTGTTGAGCTTACCAAATGTCCTGGGTTTAGCAGTAGCAGTCATTTTTCTCTTTCTTGGTAGCTGGTGCAGTGCTGTGTTTTGACTTTCAGGCTGGGAACAGAGCTGATAAAAATGATGTTTTAGTTTGGCCAAGGACTTTGTGAGCCTCATGCTCTGCCAGGGAGGAGGGGAAGCTAGGAGGAAGCAGAAACAGGACACCTGACCCAAACTGACCAAAGAGGTATTCCATACCACAGCACGTCATGCCCAGGAGGTAACTGGGAGTTACCCGGAAGGGCGAAAGGGACTGCAGGGTTGGAGCAGGTATCGGTCGGTGCTTGGTCGGCCTGGGGGGGGTGAGTTATCGGTCACCTGGTGATGAGGTCTTGTATTCTCTTCCCTTGTTATTTCCTTTATCATTACCATTATTGGTGGTAGCAGTAGTGATTTGTGTTATACCTTAGTTACTAAACTGTTCTTATCTCAACCCGTGGGAGTTGCATTCTTTCTGATTCTCCTCTCCGTTCCTCCAGGAGTAGGGGGAGGGCAAAAGGGGGGGGGGGGGGAGTGGGTGAACAAGCTGTCTGCCTGGGGTTAAACCACGACACCAAATCAAATACCCTCACCAATGCTCAATCACAAGAGCAGAAGCTAGATGGTAACCTGCCTGGTACATTTGTAAGATTACTTTTGACTAATGTGCTGAAGAAGGAGGTGGCAGTTAATCACCTTTAGTGCTTTTAAGAACCTTGCTGTGCTTACCACATACTGTGAGTTTCAGTCACACTTAAAGTTGGTGGCTTAAAACCCCCCAGTATTCCAACAGTACTGTTTGTTAGCACAGTACATCATGTAATAAAACAGCTGGGAGGTTTAGTAGCACTCCAAAGGAAGCAAAACAAACAAACAGACAAAAATAAGCACTAAAAGCAAAATTCACACTTCTGATATTCCAATGATCTTCGCTATGATCTCTTGCCATCTGTAGTATTTGGTAATTTGTAATTTGATAACAAAGGTTTCTCTGTGTTAGACTGCTGTCTAGCCTTTTGTGCTTATTTTAAACCATCCTGCTTTGAAGACTGTGTAGTGAAGGATAACAATCAACAGTTTTTTGTGCTGAAATGCTATTACATGACTCTAGAGAGCTCTAGTTCACATTCAGAAGATAGACTGTGTAAACAAGAAGGCTAGTATCTACATTTTGGATCCCCTCAAAGGACAGGGCAAAAATCTCTTCTGCTGTGCTCTGATTTTTGAGGTCATTTTGTGTGAAGATTATAAAATAATAAAAAACAAACAAACAAACAAACAAACAGCAAAATAAGAACACTCACAGAAAAGCCCCACAAAACCCAAGCAAATCAAACTGACAAGACTTTATATCTTTGCAGTGATCTCTTCATACTGATAGCATGGAAGTAAGAGAAGTATGTCATTCTCAGCTTTTGATCTTGTTGCCAATACAGTAATAGACTTGAATGAAGATGACAATATAATTTATTTATCTATTAATCTATTTATTTTCCTGGAAGTTTTGTTGAATTGTAATTTCACCTACTTGCAGCAGTTTGCCTTCATGTACCATTAAAGATGAGCACTTTGTTAACTGCCATCACCACGTCACCATTACAATCTTTCTGGTATAGTGCTGAAAGCAGATCATCTGTCTAGTTTCTATACAAGAGATCTCATCCAGTTAAACACACAACATAGATCTAAAGTATTTTTACTGGTTAAGAAAAGACATCATCTTGAAACTGGACAAACCTTTAGGTGAGACTATTAGTGAATTCTTCAGAAAGCAATTTGTGTTAAAAGAAGTCAAAGAAAAAAAATAAAAATCAGATTACCTGGCAACATGAAAAGGCAAAGTCAGAAATTTCGCAAGGGACACAAGTAGAAGCAAGGGTCACATGTTGATGTGTCCAGAAAGTACGTAGCGTTGATCTCTAGACCTTTGATTTTTTTTTTCTTTCCTTTGAGGAAACTTACTCCTCTATTCTGATTATGAGGGCAGCATTGAATAATATCTCAATGTCACTGATTTGTCAGAATTTCAAATTCACATTCAGAACAGCCATAGAAGATCCTCCAACAGTGGTGACTCATTTGATAAGACCAAAGGGCAGTTTAGTGAAGAAATCTGGAAAGACTCAATGATGTCACATAAAGAGTGTTTCTCTTCATCATAAAAATACGCTTAAAACAAGTCTGAAGATTCAAGAAGTGCTCATTTTTCTCCATTGACTGTACTTAAATACTTGTCTTGGATGTTGAAATTTACACTGTAAACATCTAAGTCACAAGAGATTAATCTTATTTCATGACACAAATTAAAAACTAAGCAGTCTTTTTTTCAGTAACAGGGAATAATTAATATCACCACTAAAACTAAACCACTTTACATTAAACAATTGAAGAATAGCATCAAAATTATAAAGGTTTTTCATTTGTCTAATTTTAAAGTTGTTTTAATTTTTTTTTCATATGTTTTTGAATATCATAGTAGTGATTCTAGCCTTCAGCCTTCAGAAAGCAGATATGTCTCTCAGAAGACTTCAGTCGTATCTTCCAGTCTCATGTAGATATTTGACTGCTTTATGTCTTAAGTCACACTGAATACTAATGTTTAGTGAATTGAATTAATTCTTCTGTGACTGCATAGAGTACAAGATAAAGGAGAAAAACGACCAGTACTGTTACTGAAAGTGAAAGCATGGGATTTTCCTTTTTTTAAAAAAAAAGGTTAGAAGTTTATTCATAACTTAATAATTATTGCAATTGATCTTTTTTATAAGTTGTCTTAAAGCATCTGAAAAATACTGTATTTGAAAACAGATGTACTCTTTATTACATGTGGCAGTTAGGTGCCTTTTTATATGTGTGAAATTGTGCCAGTAATACTTCACAATAAGAAGGCAAGACTCCATGGCCTCACCTTGTATGCACTTCATAGTGTATGAAACTTTGAAGAATGAGAGAGTACCGAAAGAAGTGAGCACTTGACTAAATGCCTGGCATACTACAGCTCACCATCAGTAGAAAGCCAGAGCAAAGCCATATAATTTGGATATGTCTAGGCATAGATATGGTCTTAGGTAAATATGCTTCTGTTTCAAGTCAGTCCCAGAGAGTGCCTGGCTTTTAACACTCTGATGGTTTTTTCCCATGAGGTAACCACTCCCAGCATGACAGGAGATTAAGCCTGGATTTTTTTTTAGGATAACTTTGCCTATCAGAGTGTGGTTAGCAGTTTCAATTTCGTGTGCATGCCTTAGTACCCTGCAAACACCGCAGAATCAGGTGGAATATTGTCTCTCTCTCCCCGACCTCATACAGGACATACCAGGTAAATCAGACTAAAAGAAGGGGTTCTCTGGACAAAGCCTGATACAGTCCCCATTGGAGGCAACTGAAAGAATCCCAGGAGCTGAATCAGAGCATTAGTAAAAGGAAGTCAAACATTAAAAATAAGGGATGAATGGATCACAGAGTCAAAGCGATAATGTGGAAGGTGTTCTTATTCTGCAAAACCTCACCTATAGGACTGGGGTACTTTGACACAAAACGAACACAAACTCTTATGTGATTGAGAAGGTTAATACACTACCAGTGAAACAAAGTATTTCCCTCTGCTACTTGCTATAACATGCCTGGGTTGAACTTCAGCCAATTGGGTAGCATCCAGACCTCAACCTCTGCCAGAATGAAAAGAGCCTGAAGAAAGAAAACACTGTGTGGGTCAAACAAAAAGATGTACAACCTCAGAAGTTTTACAGATCCACAGATCTACAGATATTGACAAAAAGAGGTTGGAACAAAATTAGTTACAGGACTGAACCCTGTGGGACTCACCAGTTCAATTTGCTTTAGATAGGAAAGGTTGACTAGCAATGTCCTACAGTGCTGACTTGAGAGAACAATACCAATTTGTGAGTGGCATTTTGCCAGGTCTCAGTACTTCACAGCTAAATGTTATTAAAGATCAAGTTGTATAACCAAGATACAGAAGCTTCAGTATAACTGTCCTGGCAAAAGATCAATGGTCATCTGGGTGGTTTCCTTTACTTCTGTAAGGGTTTGCTCTTAAACACGTGAGGGTCACTCAAGAAACCTAAGGTTTTACCATATTGTATTCTTATTATCTTTCATTGATAGAAAAGGCAGACTGAACACCAGATACTGACTAAAGGATGAAGGCTATAAGGAAGTTCAATCATTGCAAAAAGATTTCTAAAATATGCATAAGGAGATTGCATGCTTTAATAAAATACATTGTGTTTTACAAAGAAGGTACACAGAAGTGATAGCTAGTGAGTAGGGTGTATTTTACCATATAGTGGGCATTGAGATCCTGATTATTAACTGCTGAGGATCTTTCATGGAAATTATAAACCAGTTAGTTTTACTGCTATGATAACTGGCTCTTCCTGGGCCTTTTTTTGTAGAACCCTGTTCAGCAGAGAATTTAAGCAGGTGGCATATTTGCAAACATAATTTCTCAGAGTTTGAAAACCTCTCACAGTTTGGTACAGGATATACACCTAAGTCCTTTGCCAAATTACAGCAGTAATGTTTCTATACATAATTGTAACAGAGGATTCTGTGTCATATGAAACCATTCTGACCATTCAGTTAGCATCAGTTCATACTGTGGGCTGGAATAGTGTAGCAATTTTTTTATATATTTGGTGGTTTCAGAGTTTGCCTTTTGAAAAGATTATATTATCTGGAAATAGTGAATTGGGAGACATGCAAAACCTCCTGACAGCTACCTCTTGACCAGTATAGTCAGCATAGTCAGACTGCCAGCAGCTTGCCCCCTGCCCAACATGGTCAGCCCAGGCAGGATGCTGCCCCCATTATTCCTGTAGGGTGTGCTGCTCTCCAAAGACATTACCATTAGGGGAACCAAGGGGCAGCACAACTGTTATCCATGTACAAAAGGCATTTGCATAATTGGCTGATGTGATAAGACCTGGTCACCATGCGTCCCTGGCAGCCCACTGGAGCCATGGTGTTGCTTATGATCTTGTGATGGCTACTGGTGGTTGAGTGAGTCATCATCATGAGGGCATTATTGCTCATCTTTCCTAGTGCTTCAATAAACTTTTGGTTTATATCATGGGGTAAGGCTCCGTTACAGTTTGGACCACAGACACATTTCTCCTTTGTCTAATAATATGGTTCTACCACCAGTTTGACATTGTAACATTTATTTTCTAACACAATTTCTCACATATATGTCTAGCTGTATTCGGGTAACGAAGTATATATATAAAAGTTTTATATATGTTTTTAAATTTGTAAAGATTTTGGATGCAGTTTACTTATGAATTCAGATTTACAAATGTTTCTACTCAACAGTTTCAGTGGCTGTTGTAAGCTTCATTGATGATGGGATGAGAAATGCAGACGAAAGCAGAATGGATGCCAAGACCCCTCTGCCAGATATGACAGGCAGACTTGCTTTGCAATGTAACGCTACATATTTTAGCTTGTCACTTGGTTAGTGCAATTTTATTCCAGTTTTATTTTACATTTTAATGAAAGTATTGAAATTCAAAATGACATGCCTACCTGTTTAGTGTTAATATAATTGGATTTTCAAAACACACAGTATAAATATGTATTTTTTTTTAATCTAGCAAGAGATTTTGCCGTGAGAGTCTCTTTAATGTTACGGATTAAAGACAAAGGTACCTAGCTTGAACTGAATGGGTATGAATACACACATTGCAAAATGCAGTAAACAACACTGCAAAACATAATTGTCACCTGGAAATGACACTTTTCTGACTTCAAGGTGGTGAACAAATTTAGAGAAATTTTATTGCAGACTGAAATCATTGCCCACAGGTCAATTCATGCAACAGGGATTTTATTAATGCTGGCTGAAGAAAAATCAGCTTGCGTGTCCATAATGTGGTTGAGCACACCATCAGAAAACCAATTCAATAGTAACTACCAAAAAAACTCCAAACCAACCCCCTTGTCCCCCAAATCCCTCAAAATTCTGTTGAATTTAACAGAATTTAACATTGTTGGTTTAGCCCACAGAGGATTAAAGCATGGAAGAGTGATCAGAATTTATGCCCAAAAGAGCAGAAGAGAAGCCCTTCTCCTGTTATAGAATCATAGAATAAGTAGGGATGGAAAGGACCTTAAGATCATCAAGTTCCAACCCCCCTGCCATGGGCAGGGACACCTCACATTAAACCATGTCACCCAAGGCTCTGTCCAACCTGGCCTTGAGCACCAACAGGGATGGAGCATTCACAACTTCCCTGGGCAACCTGTTCCAGTGCCTCACCACCCTAACAGTAAAGAACTTCCTCCTTATATCCAATCTAAACTTCCCCTATTTAAGTTTTAACCCGTTACCCTTGTCCTATCACTCCAGTCCCTAATGAAGAGTCCTTACCCAGTATCCCTATAGGCCCCCTTCAGATACTGGAAGGCTGCTATGAGGTCTCCATGCAGCCTTCTCTTCTCCAGACTGAACAGCCCCAACTTTCTCAGCCTATCTTCATATGGGAGGTGCTCCAGTCCCCTGATCATCCTCGTGGCCTTCCTTTGTACTTGTTCTAACAGTTCCATGTCCTTTTTGTGTTGAGGACACCAGAACTGCACATAATGCTCCAAGTAAGGTTTCATCCCTTTGCTTTGTTCCCCTCCCAAGTTAACCTAGAATAAAAGTATTAAGGGAAAACAAAAGAGTGCTACAGGGATTTAATTTACGTTTGCTATGTGTTATGAGAGAAGAAAAGAAAAAAAGAAATCTTATGTTAAATATTTTCTGTGAGTCTCTGGTGTTTGGTAGAAATATTAGAAGTTTCCAGCACTCATTTTATGCACAGATAAAACATGTATACAGAATGTTGAAAAAGTATGCTTATTAAATTATATTATATATGATCGAGCATTTGGGTTGAAAAACACTTAGAAGAAGGCCTCTTAGTCAACTTCCCAACTGAATGAGTCTTTCTTGTACAAAAAGAATTAAATAACTTTATTTTTGGCACGGAAGAGGAAGACTAAATACAAAAAAATCCCTAAACATTTACTACACTGACACAAAAAAGAGAGAAACCTGTTTTGGGGTTGTTTATGTAAAGCACAATGAATGTTGAGGTATGCACGTAGTCCTGTAGACTGAGTTAAACAGTAAAGATCCCCTAAACTTCAGTGCTCTTTGTGCCTTCTATGTGCACCTTATTGAGAAAAAAACCCCAAACAACTTGTTCCATTGAAATGCATGTGAGACGTTTATTGCTGTTTACATGAACTGAAATCAGGCAATGACTTTGCTTAGTGTTGGTTTAATTCCCTCCTTCTTTTTTTATTCTTTCCTCCCTCCTTTCCCTGATAATTAAGGGCATCTTAACTATACAAATTTGGGGTGGTCTAATAAATATGATCTGCAATAGGAAAGCAAATACTTATAAAGATTTCTGTGATTTTTAATGGAACAGAGGTATTTTAAGATAGCACCTCTGAGCCTAAGTCTCTTTGAAGCTGCTGGCAGAATAATTAAGGTGGTACCTTTACAAATATACTGAGCACTTAAGCTGTATGTAATTGACCTCATATTCTAAATACAAAGTCAACAAGCATATCTCCATTTCAGTCACAAGTAATTCCACCTGTAACAGCTGCTTTTTCTGTGATAATCCCCTCTTAAAATTAGGCCTTCAGACTACTCTGAGCTCAGAATTTTCTTCTACTTTGCCCTTTGAGGCCTGCAATTTTGGGTGTCACCTGAGCTCATCCATGGTTGTCTATGTGTCCCACTGGCAGCATTTCCTCTTCAAAGTATTGTTTCATTGCCTTGACACCTAAGGGTGTGGAGAAAGTGAAGACAGTTTAGATTGATGCTGGTACATTACACAGCTAAAGTTCAGAAAACAAATGAACAAAGTAGAATGAGAAAGAAGGAAGGAATTATCATGTACATTAAATATTGAATTTGAAGAGTTCAAAGAAGTTGAATATTTTTTTACGAGAAGTAAGACTATACATGTCTTTCACAGCCATAACAAAGTTAATCAGAATTCATAATTTAAAACGTAAAAATCTGGAAAATTTGTGATGGTTTTTTTCTTTATTAATACTGTTCTTACTATTTTTATTTTTATTATCTTCTCCTCTAAAGCAATAACCAAGACAAGGGATTTATGGATTTTTTTTTTCAATTTTTAATAAATCCTATGGGATAAATTCTGATACAGTTAAGTCTTTGGGATTATTTAGGTTTTACCTAATTTTACAGTGATCAAAACCTGTTCTTGTGGACATAAAAGACTTTTTTGCAAGTCTAGTGTTACAATTTAAGAATTTACTTAAATGTAATGCTAAATCATATAAGAACCTGAAACATGGTCATGGATTAACTTTTTAATGTATTTATAAGACAAGCATTTTTTGAAATTCTAATGTGCTTTTACTCTGTTTTCATGAAGCATGTACTTATCTGCCTGCCCAAAGGTGCTTCTTATCAATTTCACCAGGTGCAGAGAAGATAGCTAAGAGTGAAAGATTTGAAGCATCTCTAGAGTGAAAATAAAAACAAAATAAATTTCTAAATTATCTAACATCCTTTTCACAGCTACTGCAAGATAATGATACTTGTGAAATTACTGCTTATCACCAGAAAAAAAAAGAAAAAAGGAATTATGTTTCAGAATCATTTGCAGCTTGCTCAGATTTCTACCATAAGAAAACAGTAAGGAAATCTACATGGAGAAAGATTTATTTCTCATTAATGCAACTAGATACTTCCTGGTTGTATTTTGAAATAGATAATGATGTAACTCAAAATGTTATCAAAAATATCTGAAATGTTTATGCATGTGAACAATGCTGTTGTCTGTGCTTTTTCAAAGTACTCCAGGAAGGTGAGTGTTCCAGTGCTGTACAGTTTAGGTTCTCTGTGCACCAAGTGTATAGAGACTTTATATGTTTTGCTTACAAAACATGCGCATGCTTTCGCATAAGCAACTCTTGCTGTTTGTGGTTAGGGTTATTTGTTTGTTTGTCTGTTTTTGTGGGGGTTGTTTTTTGGTGGTCTTTCATCATTATTGTTACTATTTTTTAAAATTCCCCTGCAGTCTACACATATCAAAGCTTTGGGGAATGTTTTTCACCAGTTTTCATAAAAATTGTCATATTGTTGGTTTTATGTTTTTTTTTTCTTTTTCTTATTTTTTTTTAATATTGAAATATCAAATTGTGACTTTTCTCCTTCAGCTCTTAAAAGAAAAATCAAAATTCTTCTTAAAAAAAGCCCCAATTGGTTCAAGAAACCAGATGTTTCATCACTTCTAATTGATAGCAAAATCATTCTGGAATCTTTCATACAGTACCTATTGGCAAGAAACCTAATTTTACATAATCAAGCAGAACGCCTGCTGCGCAAGAGGTCTGTCTTTCAGACCTAGCTGGCAATATTGTTGTGATACTATTAGCAGTAAAGTGCTGTTATAAACAGTAGAAATAATATAGGATTCTTTCAAATGGTTCAGGTAAATAGTTGCTGGTAAAATATTTTACAGTTAAAAAAAATTTTTATTATTATTTTAAGCAAACCATGTTGTAGATAAATGTGCCAATTTGAAAACATCTCACTGGGAATAATGGCCATGAAGATCATGTGCATTTCAGACATCTTAATTCAAGTACTTCTGATATGCAGAAACCTGGTTATCTAAAGTAATAGTGCGATTATTGCTGCCCCAGCAGCAGTGGTGGATTTGACTTGTTCTTTCCATTTTTTTCATTTTTTTCTCAGAAGGCTTCCAAGTCAGTCATTTTAATTAATTTGTGGATTAAACCTAGTGTACAAACCTGTAGCCTGGGAGCAATTTTTTGTTAAGGTAACAGGCCTGCAGTTTTTCAGCTAAAATCCGAGGCATACTGCACATGTTTTTTCAGTCAACTGTGTAGACCTATGAATACGTGTAAAAATTAATATCTTAATAGGCACACATTAATCTGGTAATAAAAAGCTCTCCAAAATATTTTTCAGACATATAACACACATGACATGTTTTTTTTTATTTTATTATACATTTAGATAATAAACCATGGTTATGATGAGGGAGCTATTAGAATTTAAAGTGTTAATTTTCTGCATCTTCCACTATACTATTCCATTTCTGCTTCTTCACATTTTCTAGATCTCAGCCCCAAAGAGTAGTTAGTACTTCTTTCATGGAAATCAATGGAAACTGTAGTCACTGTAGTCACTGTATGCTAGGATTTATTTTTAAAAAGCCTTATGAAAAACTTTTCTTATGATGCTGATTTTCAAAGGGTGTACCTAAATAACATGCAAACTGCAAAACCATTTGCTCTAGAGAAGCTGAGTAATTACATAATATACTCTTGCAGTTCCACTTTGCAGTTAAAAGTGGTCGTGACTTTGTATCATCAATCTTGAAATAAAAAAACTCTTCACATCTATAATTAAAGCTAATGATATATAATCAGCTGCTGTTAATGTAAAATGAATTGTATTTCTAGAATTGTATCTGCTAAACATATTCTATCAAAGAATTAAGTCGGCTCTGTAAAAAATGCTTTATTGCTGAAACATGAAATGCTGTCTCCCTCCTCTTTAACACAAGGAAAGTTCCAAATTTGTGTGTTTTCATGAGTTTTGCATTAAACAGTACAGGTATTTTTCCACATCTCTTAACACAACAGTATGATTCCATTTGTGCTGCTTTGATGCTTATCTCCTGTATACATATAAGGATGAAACTGAACCCTTTTTATTATTTTGTAACTTTGAGACACAAGAGTGTTATTAGCATGTTTTTAATGTGGTTTGTAATATTGATTATTAAGAAGCTGTCTCTGGAAGAATCAGTTTCAAGATGAAACATAAGATGGTTCTGGTATTAAAAAATTATGAACTTCTACTAAAAAAAAAAAAAATCCGTGCAGATTTTGTAGGTTTTTATTTCTGTTAAAGATGTACAAAGCCTAGGAAATATATGGTCATTTATTTTATATTGTAAAAAGTCAGGAAGGGGCATTTTTCCATCAAAAGATCTTGGTCTTCTCTCGTCATAATTTAAATAGCTTTGTATTCTACAATTTTTCTTAATAGTTCCCTAAGAGTATGAGTGTTCTCATGATTTTTACATTCTATTTTCTGTTCATTCATTCTGTTCATTCAACGTTTTCTGTTATTTCAAAGAGTAATCTAAAATCCAGTGTATTCTTATTAGCAATTTAATCTTTCTTTGGGGGATTTAAGTTGTAGACAGCTGCTGAATTGGCAATGTAAATTTAAATTTGAATTTTAGGAAGATAAATGAAAGCTAAATTCCCTACCAAGCTATAATGCTCCCTAAAATGTACTTCTCTTGCAGGGCAGTTCAGGTCCCATGTCCCTTTAACAACTTCTCTCTGTAGCCTCTAATATTAAATTGCTTTGGCCTTTATATGTCTTCATAGTGTGATAGCATATCTTCTACCCAGTTAAATTGCCATAACCTCCTGGAATGCTTGAAAAAATACAAAACAGTAAACCAAAATAAAAACTGCTGTCTTGTTTGTAGGGGAGTTACAAGGGCTTCTGCCCCCCTCTGGAACCAAGGAGAGCAGAAGACTCTATACGGCATCTCCAGAAACATGAAGTGTGTCGTGTTTTAAAGGCAAGGGGTACAAAAAACGAATGTGAAAGCAGTGTTTAAACTCAGTTCTTTTTCTTAGGGCTTTAGAAAACTTCTTGTTTTCATTTCTTATGGTCTTCTTCAGTGACAGAAATATTCACATTGAATGTCTGTAGTCCCAGTAATCATGTGTTTGTCCGGCATATTTAAAAATAAGTTTGTCCATCAAATTTTTTAAATAAAAATGACAATACAGTATACAATATACTTAAAAAAATAATAAAAGAAACTGAAAAAAAAAAAACCCCCAAACACCCAAAACACAGGAAATGTGTAACAGGAAATTATTATTTGCACCATGCTGAATATAAGACAGAAGATATCTGTGTGTGGGTAGCAAGTAAAGACAGTTATAAAAGGAGCACAAAAAATAGAAATAAAACCAGCATAGTATCATTGAAATAAAAGGTTACTATCTGTTAACAACATGCAGGAATGACACGGGATGACTAAGGAGGTAAGAGCTTACAGGCAAAAGGAGAGAATGTAGGATAAGAGCAAGGCAAATACGCTGTGTTTGGGGGCAGTTCATCTAAAGGAAAGGCAGAAACAGTTTCCTGCCCTTCTGTTCAGCTGCTAGATTCCCCAGAAAGAGCAAAGAACATGCCATATGGAAGTTTGAGAAGTGGTCTGAAGAGAGGAAATGCTCTGCTACAGAGGGTGACTTCTGTGACATTGTAAATTGACAAGACACCATACTGTAAAGCTGTGGCAAGTCCCACACACTGTTCAACTCTTTATCCAGAGATTGCAAGAGCTCCTTATCCCATTTCATCACAAGTTACCATAACCATCTGTTGCCTGATAATTTCTTCTGGGGAGGAGAGTTACACAGCCCTGTCTACTATAAAGACTACCTGTACCACCTTTGGTGCCTTGGCATACCCGTGACATACCCAACATGGATATAGTATATACATGTTTCCATGGAAGTATGCAGCAAAATTCAGGCATGAAATAAGAGCTGCCACACAACACCTGTTGCGATATTCTTGAATACAAACTGTGGAAAATACAAGATGTGGAAGCTAGGAAAATCAAATTTAACATGCTCAGTCCATCCTTAAGTTACTTGCCGCTTAAATAATCACAGTATCATTACCACTAGGAGTGCCATGGGCAAATTCAATCAAAGTCATACAAAAGCTTTGAAGCAATCTAATCAGTCTAAGGTTTCCACATTTCTACTACATGGTTTTAAATGTGATTTCCCTCCTTTAAAGTAATATTCACTCCTGCTTTCTTATAAATCTAAAGGCCAGGAAAAAGAAGAAACTGTATTATGTGAAATACAGACTGATAAAATATGTGGCTTTAAGAGCTTGACAACCTAAGTCACAGGACAGGCAGAGAAGAGGAGAGGGAAAAAAAAGGATGAAGATGTATAGCAGACCTGCCTGAGATATATATGTTATGGAATAAGTAGGAGCATAGTAAAAGCAAATAGAAATCAAATTTCTACTTGAGCTGGCTGGTGAATTTATACCAAATGTCTCTAAAGAGGAATTTTTTTAAAATTATTATTTTTATTTTGTAATTTATGTGCCATTAATCTCTGAGCTGACATTCAGTTTCTAGGCAATAGATTTGGAAATTGTAGTGTTATAAGGGAAGCCAAGCTTAGGTATTTTTACTTGAAAACAAACACATTTAAATACATCATTGTGTTTCCTTATATAAATGTGTCTCATAAAAAAATGATCACATAAAATGAAAACAAGAATTGGTTTTGGGAGATGTGGATTTGAGCTCAGCAGATAGATCTGCTGAATAAGAATGAAGGGCAGCTCACCATTTTATTTGTAACAAAGACAAATTAAAGCTTTGTTCAGGATTTAATTCTCACTGAACTTGGACTTCTCCCTGAAGGAAAAAAGAGAGGAAGTTTATATGAGTCTGATAAATTGTCCCTGAAGACAACTGGCAGAATGCAGATGATTGTTTAAGTCTACAGAGCAGTTTGCTGTCTGTCTCCAGTATCATTCTTCCCTGAAAACCTTGACCTCTCAATTGCAGGAGTTACTGGCCTTGTCAAAATCGTACCTTCAAATCTAACTTTTTTCTGTGTTATAGACTAGATACTACTGGAGTGGTAGTGGTGATACTGTGTTAAACATCTTCCTTGCTCTTAAGGTGTTTTTCTCCAATATTCATTACCCACCTATTTGTAATTAAAATAATGAGATATGATTCACCACTAAATAACATTTCATGGTGTTTATAATAGAGCTGACATCTAGAAATTAAGAGGCAGAGGATGATTTGTGGGTAAGAAAACCAAGCGGCTAAATCTGTGTGAAAAAGATGTAAACAAATGGCTATGTTTCAAGAAATTATTTTGTTTCTGCCTGTGAGAAAGTGATGCAATCAAGAAAGACAGACGGCAAAATGTAAATATTTGTGAGTTTGGTTTTGTTTTTCTGTGAACATTGCCAGGAGTTACTAGAATTTTTTATTAACGAATTGTTAACTGCGGAAAATGTCTTTCTCATTGACCAGGAGTCACATCTCAGGACTGCTGTGTATCAGATGTTGCACCACTACTGAATCCTTGAAGACCCTTACTAAGTAAACCTTGGTGGTAAGCTTGTCTCTTTGCTCTATTTGTTTAACTGGAGGTCCTTCTGTTCTTATTTTGGGTTACAAACACTAAGCAGAGCAGGTAAAAAAAATTGCTGATACCTCATTCTTCCTCTTCTCTATCTCTATTACTTTACTGGCTGTTGGATTAGAAACTGGTGTAATTGGTCAATACAGAGATGTCCACGTTACTGTGTAAAGTATGCCAAATACTTTTGTATTAAAGGAAACTATGAAGTCCTTTTCCAAGTCCTACAAATCCCTTGTCTGCCTTCACCAGAGTTGTCACTTTTTACAGATTATATACAAGTGCCCCAGCCAGAATAAGATTCTTGTATAATTTACATATATTTTGCATAAAATTACACTTTTACATATAATTTGTTATATCAGGTATAATCTCCTATGCATTTAGTTCTATGCCCAAAGACTTATTAAGTGGAAAAGATAACCTTTATGTCATTCATTACTCCCAATACTGTTATCATACTCCTATTGGTAGTGGTGCTTCTGTTGTGTGAGAGCTAAAATCAGTAGTGAGACTTTGTTTGATAGTAGTGCTTCTGGGACATAGCTTCCTTAACGATCACAGTATCACAGTATGTTAGAGATTATAAGGGACCTCAAAAGATCATCTAGTCCAATCCCCCTGCCGGAGCAGGAACACCTAGATAAGGTTACACAGGAACGTGTCCAGGCGGGTTTTGAATGTCTCCAGAGAAGGAGACTCCACAACCTCCCTGGGCAGCCTGTTCCAGTGTTCCGTCACCCTCACTGAGAAGAAGTTTCTTCTCAAGTTTAAGTGGAACCTCTTGTGCTCCAATTTGTACCCATTGCCCCTTGTCCTTTCATTGTTTGCCACTGAGAAGAGCTTGGCTCCATCCTCGTGACACTCCCCCTTTATATATTTATATACACTAATAAGGTCACACCTCAGTCTCCTCTTCTCCAAACTATAGAGACCCAGCTCCCTCAGTCTTTCCTCGTAAGGGAGATGCTCCACTCCCTTAATCATCTTAGTTGCCCTGCGCTGGACTCTCTCCAGCAGGTCCCTGTCCTTCTTAAACTGAGGGGCCCAGAACTGGACACAATATTCCAGATGAGGTCTCACCAGGGCCGAGTAGAGGGGAAGGAGAACCTCTCTCGACCTACTAACCACCCCCCTTCTAATACACCCCAGGATGCCATTGGCCTTCTTGGCCACAAGGGCACAGTGTCGGCTCATGGTCACCCTGTCGTCCACCAGGACCCCCAGGTCCCTCTCCCCTACACTGCTCTCTAACAGGTCATTCCCCAATCTATACTGGAACCTGGGGTTGTTCCTGCCCAGATGCAGGACTCTACACTTTCCCTTGTTATATTTCATCAAGTTATTCCCCGCCCAACTCTCCAGCCTGTCCAGGTCTCGCTGGATGGCAGCACAGACTTCTGGCGTGTCAGCCACCCCTCCCAGCTTAGTGTCATCAGCAAACTTGCTGATAGTACACTCAATTCCCTCATCTAAATCATTGATAAATATATTAAATAATACTGGTCCGAGTACTGACCCTTGAGGCACTCCACTAGATACAGGCCTCCAACTAGACTCCGCCCCATAGACTACAACCCTCTGGCTTCTCTCCTTCAGCCAGTTCACAGTCCACCTCACTACCCGATCATCCAGACCACACTTCCTCAATTTAGCCGCAAGGATGCTGTGGCTTTGATGAAGTCAAGGTAGATCACATCCACCTCTCTGCCATCATCCATCCACCGTGTTATTTCCTCATAAAAGGCTACGAGATTGGTCAAGCATGACTTCCCCTTGGTGATCTTCTGATAAGGAATTCACTTGCATTGCAGAGCTGGATAAACAAGAGATGTACAACCCTGCTGGCATGCTGCAAATCCTGTTGTTACGCATAATTATTTTTTAATTTTATTTTATTACTCATGGTTTGTTTGAATAAAGCCTGTATTCCAGGAAGAGCATGAGCGCCCTGCTGCCTATCCAGCTTGGAAGTGTTACTGTAATTAGTTGGCCTGTGCCAGCCAGCACCTAGCCATGGCAGGTCAGAGCAAGATGAGACTTCAGGTTTATGTTTTTCTCCTCTGCCCCATCTGCCTCAGAAGACAGGTGACATTGCATAGATGTGTACTAAGAATTAAGGGGTGTATGTGATAACAGCCTGTGACTTTTGATCTAGCTAGATGGCAACAAAGCTGCAAAATGTTTAGATCAATAAAAACAATCAATTAAATGACTAAGATATCACAGATGGCTAGATCAATTAAAGGCAATCAATTAAATAGCTACGAGATCACAGATGGGTGGATAAATTAATAGTGAACATAAATCAAATATTCAGGAAGCTCAGGAGGAATATAACCTGAGAAGGTAATCATGGGGTGAGTGTCGGTGTAGTGCTTAGAGTGATGGCTGTGTGGAACCTGGTGCAGTTGTGAGAGTGTGTGATGTTCTCTGCTCTGCAGAGTTATTAATTCCAAACTCTTGCCGTGCAATCATTCAGCTCTCCTGCTAGTCTCAGTTGTGTTGCCGTTGATTTTTGCTCTTGGTGAGGATTTAACTTTGAAAACCTGTAGACATGGAGAACTTGAATATTAGTCTGCAAAGGCCATCAGAGTTTATAAAGAATGATAGATTGAATGTTTAGCAAAAGTAAGTTTATCTGTTATAAGTCCCCTCTCAAATTAATCAAGCAAAATTGTTTGCTTACACTGTAATCCACAGACTGGCTTGTTTGTGTGTAGGGGTGTGTTTATGTACAGATAACTGAAATTAAAGACCTTTTTTGGATTATACGAAAGAGGTGGTGAGCCTCTGGGGTCGCTCTTCCACATAATTCAGCTCATATTTCATTATACTGATACAGAGGTCATAGTTCTGCACAACTAACAACTGTAAACAGGAAAGTATTGCTTGATTTATATTTTTAAAGAACTTGTACTGTTTCACAATTCCCCCATTCCTTTCCTTAAATAAAATCCTACCAGTGACACTCCTAATGTAAGTTTTACTCTATCTTTAGTTTCTGAATACAGTTTTAACCTTCTGTTTTTCTGTAAAATATCTGTGAGTGTTGAAAATTTGCATGGTAATGTTTAGTCTTGGGCAAATGTGCTTGTATCTTTAAAAACAGAAAAACAGAATAAAAGTAAGATCCATTCATCTCCAGCTGATTTTTGCCATCTTACTGATTCAAGATTAAATGTTTTGAGCACTGATACAGTGGGTTTTTGCATGTCTAAGTACCAAAATACTAGGAAAAGGGCAGTTAGCTCTGTTAGAAAAGAACAGCTTTAAAATGGCTAGCAGTTCTGTGCCAGGAAATTTAAATTATCTAATGTCTGTAAATATGGACAGTGGGGAGTGGAAAATAAGAGCAGCATGACCACTGGTGGTTAACTGAATGGGAAATATAAGAGAATTTTTGCAGGAGAGAATGAAGTTTGGGGCATTTTGTGCACTACTTGGGATGGCAGTGGGGTGGAGAACTGAATCATCTGACACTGATTCTAAGTTATCTACCTACTCTGAAAAAACAAATCAATCACATATTCAAACTGTCCTCATGGGACATTGATTTCTTCAATCTTCTCTGAGAAATTCAGGGCTTAGAATAGTGACATTCAGCTTTGCATAAAGAAGTAGAATGGATACAGATTAACTACATTCAGCCTGTGGTTCTAGTCTTTGGGGTAGAATAATTATTGTTTTTTTTTTTTTCTATTCAGGTGGACAGGACCTTTCCATAAGTATTATACTGCAGTATTTGGATATTACTTCAATAAAAGACAAACCAAATGAGACAGAGTACTTACATATTGCCCTGCTGAATCTAAAAGCTCAGAAATGTTGCAATCTGCGCTTGATCTTAATGTGGTTTTACATTCACTGAAGAAATATTTGTGAAGCAGGTCTATAGTTTTCTTCTAACTACCTATATCTACCATAAGAAATCTTTTCTAGATACTTCTGAAGATAATGGCTAAGAAGATAAACCTCTTGCAGTCCTGCTCCGTACGTGTCCAATCTGACTTTTTGCCATTTATTTAACAGTAGTTATATAGCCTTGACATTTCCAAAGCTCTATACAAGCACAAACTAATTAATCTTTAGTTTGCCTTTGAGGTAGGTGAGTCAGTACTCTCACTTCTTTCACAGATATTACAGTCAGAGCAAAGGAAGCAAGTGAATAGCTTGAAGTCCTACAGAAAATTGGTGTCAAACCCAGGATTTTAACTTGGGCCCTCTTGGAAGAGGGGATGCTTAACCTTGGAATGCTTCCTCTTTCCCATGGCAACTGTGCGTGATGTGTTATATTTGCAATATTGACCAAGATGACTAATGTGAACATAGAGGGAAGTTGCACAGCTGTTTGTCTACAGTGTCTGTTATGGACTTTTGAAGGGGTGACAAAGGTTATAGTGGTATGAATGCCCCTTCTGATGCTGCATTTATACACTGGCTTTTATATCCTACTTGTGTATATAAATCAAGCTAAAATCTGCACTCTCTATATTCCAGCATACTGGAAGATAAAGGAAGGCCCAATTCACCATCTGTGCTGCTCTTGTCATTATCTTCCAAACAATAAAGAAATTACACTCACACTGGTTGCCTTATCTCTGCATATTCTTTTCTGCAGACAAAGCAGTCTCTCCTTCATTACTAGTATGATGCATCACACATCACATGAAATATTTAAGGAACACATACCCATAAGGTAACAACTGGTCTGTCTCATGCTGTTTCAGTTTAAAAGGAGATGCACCGTATGACTGTCAATGTCCAGTCTGTTTCCATGAGTGTGCTGAAGAGAATTCTGACAGAATCATTAAATACACTTGAGTCAGTAAAAGAACACTATTATCCTATGTTTCGCTTGGATAATAGTGGTATAGAGTGTGTACTGCTGCAAAATTATCTAAGGCTTTTCATTAGAAAATGAGAAAACTCAGTTTGCTGTTTAGAGATCATATTTGCTTTGCAGGTATAGGATAAGGCTACATAGAAGAGTCCCATCCTATACTAGGTATTCTTACTTTATTTTTGACTAGGAGCGAATGTATCTTTTTCTACTGGGAAAAAGGTGAGGATCACTTCCTCACTTCTATGGTGGCATTATGCCAGTAGTTAAAGATATCCTTTTAAAAACTTTGCAACAGTGGTCAGGCTCTGATGCTCTGCCCTGTGTTAATTTACTTGAATGCCAACACATTATCTGATATTACTTCCTTATCTTTTCTCTCTTATATGTATCCCAGAAATGTTGTACAGGCTATAGGACCTCCAAACTGAAAAAAAAATTCTAAGATTCTGCCTTGTATTAATCATAGAGGACTCTTTGAAATCTTCTGTCCAGATGATGAAGGCATACTTAGTGTATGAAATCTATACGTCAAACTTATGAAATTTTTGTATTTGCATATATGGGAATTGTATTAAGCAGCTGATGTTCTGATTCCAAAAATTCTTGTGTATATCAGTACTTGTGTCAAGTATTTTCATTAAAATAAATGGAATTACTTATTGAAAAAGTCTTTTTACTCAGCTGTTGACACATACCCCTATCTATTTAACCAGCAAAGCCAACTGATAGTGCCAGCCTCTGCTAGACCAGCTGACTCTTCCCTTTGCTTTTATGAATCTGTTTCTTTTTATTTCAATTTTCTTTGAAATCTCCAGCCAAAATATACAGGAACTACAAAATTGTATACGTAATTCTTCATCAAAATTATGCTAGTTTTACATAAATTTGGGAATGAGGGGTATAAGTAAGATTCCATGGAGATTTTGTTTCATTCTTATCCAAGTTATTGGTTTTTGATAATGAACTGTGAAACAGAGATTGGATACAATACATCAAGGAATAAAGGGATGGTGCCTGTACTGCTCCCAAGTTCCCGAGGAACAATATCTACAAAGTCTAAGATAAGAAATGCATTCAGCAGTTCCAACATAATCTGTTTTGCTAGTCTGCACTCAAGGTCATAATACCTCCTTTTCTAATTATTTCGTAAATTATCATTTTTAATAAGATTAAGGTGTTTAGTGTACAAATAATCTCGATACCTTTGAGGTAAATGAAATGTGGTTTTTAGTGTCCAGTAATTCTCTTTGTTTGCCCTTTCAAGATGATTAGCAAATCATCTTGTTCATCCTTTTGTTAGTCAGATAGTATTTTGCTTTAACTCCTCTTTGTCTGAAAATTTATTTCTTCTATTCAGAAATATCAGCTGGCTCTGAGGGTGGGACTACAGAGTCATGAACAAGACACTGCTGAGTTCAAGGTCCCAAAAAGAGAAGTGTCACGGGAAGGCACTGAAAGGCATAGGGCAATCTCTCAGAACCAATTCAGGAAATTTGCTGTGCGGGGTTTTTGGTTGTTTTTAGTGGTGTTTTTTGGTTGGTTGGTTGTTTTTCTTTTTTCTTGTTTTTTTCTCGTTTCTTTGTTGTTTTTTTTTTTTTTATTATTCAGTTGGCTCTAGTTACTGAGCTGCTAGAACATCCCTTCTAGTATAGATGAATCTTTATTGCTCAGGTATTTGGCCCAGTAGTCAACCATGTCTCCTCTCCAGCTAGGATCTGAAGTGTGGAGACTGACTGAGAGGGACCCCATATGCCAGGTTAGAAGCTTTTTCTTACACCTGTACTCCATTTGGAAGAGGAAACTGAAGCTGGGTTTGCCATATGAGTGGCCTAGAAAAAGTTTTTTTTCTTCAGTCTTTATCACAAGACATGGACTTTGGAACATCAGACAAACAATCAATGACTCTGATTAGGGTAAAAAGATTAAGTATGTTTTCCTGGAGAACAGAGTAGAAGTCTTTAATTCATTGGCAGGAGATGCTGCAAATACAAAATTGCAGATAAAGTAAAAAATAATTGGCCCAATTCAGAATTATTTCCAAAGATTCTTAAATCCAAAGACATAACCTTAGCTCAGGAAACCAAACTGAAGATTTAAAAAAAACTACCAAGGGATTACCAATGGAAGAGTCATTCTACAAATCTCATTTCTTGTTAAAGCACCCAACTCTTGTCTACCATTAGAGAGAGGATGCGGGTTGTAGGCCTCCATCTAACCACCTCCTATGTACCTAATCTAGTCCTTACTGTTGTGGCTAGTTAAGTCAGGAAATCACAGCATCATAGAAAAGTTTGTGTTAGAAAGGACCTTAAAGATCACCCAGTTCCAAACCCCCCTGCAACAGGCAGGGATCCTGTCCTCTGTAGACCAGGCTGCTCAAAGCCACATCCAACCTGGCCTTGAGCACATTCAGTGATGGGGCAGCCACAACTTCTCTGGGCGGCTTGTTCCAGTGACTCACCACTCTCACAGTAAGACTTCTTCATAATATCTAATCTAAATGTACCCTCTTTCATCTTGAAGCCATTACCTCTTGTCCTATCAGTACTTTTTAATGTAAAAATTCCCTCTTCCCTCTCCAGCTTTCTTGTAAGCCCACTTAAGGTACTGGTGTCCTGGGTTTAGCAGTGGCAGTCGTTTTTCTCTTTCTTGGTAGCTGGTGCAGTGCTGTGTTTTGACTTTCGGGCTGGGAACAAAGCTGATAAAAATGATGTTTTGGTTTGGTCAAGGACTTTGTGAGCCTCATGCTCTGCCAGGGAGGAGGGGAAGCTAGGAGGAAGCAGAAACAGGACACCTGACCCAAACTGACCAAAGAGGTATTCCATACCACAGCACGTCATGCCCAGGAGGTAACTGGGAGTTACCGGAAGGGCTGGGACTGCAGAGTTGGAGGAGGTATCGGTCGGTGCTTGGTTGGGCTGGGGGGGCAAGTTATCGGTCACCTGGTGATGAGGTGTTGTATTCTCTTCCCTTGTTATTTCCTTTATCATTACCATTATTGGTGGTAGCAGTAGTGATTTGTGTTATACCTTAGTTACTAAACTGTTCTTATCTCAACCCGTGGGAGTTGCATTTTTTTTTTCTGATTCTCCTCTCTGTTCCTCCAGGAGTAGGGGGAGGGCAAGAAGAGGGGGGAGTGGGTGAACAAGCTGTCTGGCATTGGTTAAACCACGACAACTGGAAAGCCACAATAAGTTCTCCCCAGAGCCTTCTCTTCTCCCGGCTGAAAAACCCCATCTCACTCAGCCTGTCTTCATAGGAGGGCTGAGATGCAGAGAAGGCTTTGACTCTGCATGAGCACTGCTCAGCAATAACAAAAACATCCCTGAATTATCAAAGCTGTTTCCAGCACAAATCCAAAACCTAGCCCCATACTACCTGTTATGAAGAAAACTAATTACCTCAGCAAAAACCAGAACAGCTTTTTATTCATCATTATAATGTTCATGGTCTAATTTTCTTTTTTTTAAATGACAGATTAATAACATACCCAGCCATGCAAAGAAACAGTTGTGAAAAGCAAAGGTATGGTTTAAGACCTGAGGGCAATCTCCACAACACTACTATTACTCAAAGACATCATATACTGCTTGCAAATAAAATCCAGAAAACCAAAACTGTTACATAGCCTATTAGCAAAAGATGAAATAAACATTGATTCTGTTATGTCCCAAACAGTAAATTTTTCTTTTTTGTTCATCTATTTCATTACTTTTGTTTGGAAACAGTCCAGTTTGAAGCCAATAAGAATGAAGGCACCTCCCGCTTCATGATAGCTGGGATTGCATAAAACAGGTGTAATGCTGGGAACCTGTTTAACTGTTTTCCTTGAAACATTTTCTGGGCATTTTTTCTGGTGAAGGTTTGAATAATTTCAAACCTAAAAAAAATGCAGTAATTTGGAAGGGACTAGGTTAATCTGGGGGCTCTACTATTGCCATTGCGGGAAAGTGAAGGGTGTTTGATAAGGTGGATCTGATCCAGAACTTGTTCAGAGTGCTTATATGGAATGCAAGGCTTATTTCAATAAAATCTTTATTTCTTGTTGTTATGTAACTATTTTTTCCTATTCCCGTTTAAATTCCTCTTAAATCCTCACATCCTCTATGCTGCTGAATTTATGGATCTAAACAGGGCATAGGTTTCACATTTTACCAAGGCTGATATATTAATAATGACCTTTATTTGGATACAGTTACATAAATACAGTGGAAAAAAGACTTGGGTCTGTGAGTGACAAAAATAGAGACAGTTTCTTTGTTTTAACAGTATTTTATGACTATAATTTTTGTGTATTAACAAGTCCTTACTTTAAATGTATACTGCAAAACAGCTGTATTATATCTTCTCCTCTTTGTGCTTCATGACACTCAACACCATGCTGTTACCACACAGAGAAGACTAGTGGAAAGGCAAGACCAGGAAAATAGCATTCATATATTTCAGCACTATCTTAGAGTTGTAATTTTAATTTATGAAAAAGTAATATTTCTTGAAATTAATCTCCAGTGTTCTCATGTAAATTTGTGGACAAGCTCTAAATATTTGTAGAGTTATGCCATACTACTATGCTGTAGGAGAGTTTTAAGATGATTCTGGGTCCACAGTGAGGGTTCTTATACTCTTGGTATCTAATGTTGTGACTGCTGTGTATATACAACTTGTTTAGATCTTAGATCTTTAGATCTTAGATCTTTAGATCTGTATATACAACTTAAGATCTAAACTTGCTTCTGCATATACTCAGAATTTCTGAAATCTGTGTGGGACTTATGCCTCCCCTTACCACATAAATAGTTTGGTTATTCATCTGTTTATGGGCAGGTATTATTTCAGGTAAGGAAATGCAGACATAACAAGAAACCAAGGGTACATCTCAAAATCATTAAACAAAAGATAAAAAAACAATTCTATCAGTGTCAGGAATCCTGTAGTTTCCTCAGTGTCTGAAAAACTCAATCTGTTTCCAGTTTTTGTCAAATTAGTCTTTTACAGGTTTGTATATTCAGCCTTGAACTGTAAGAACCTTCAAAATTCCTCCTTTAATTTTTTTTTTTTTTTTTTTTTGCATGAGAAGGGACATAGAAAACGTATTGTTTTCTTTCCTAGCACTTTTTCTGGAGGCTGTGAGAAAGGTAATAGAAGAGCACAAAAAATGCCATACCAGTCTGACCAAAGCTAACTATGCCAGTTATCTGTCTGATATGGTTAATACAAGCAGATGCTCAGGAAAGAGTATATAGGAATAAGGCAAAAATAAATTGATATTTTTTCTACATATTCTTCTAACCTCTAACTATTCAGAAACTGGGAACTTTGCCAGTGTGGTGTGGTTTCTCTTCACTTCTACTGTTTTAGATTGGTTACCTAAAAGAAAGTCAAAACAGAACCTGGAACAAAAGGAACCTTGGTCAAATAAAGACTACTGAATTCTGCTTAATATAATTTGATTAACCAGTTAGTATTTAATATATTTCAGAATAGGTTTAATGAAATATTGTAGGAAGTTGTACAGAGGCAAAGTTGATGCTAGAAAATTTACCTTGATTCTGCTGAAAGTCATGATAACTACCCACAAGAACATTAAAGTAAAATAAAATAATATAATATAATAAACTGAAATCAAAATGATGCTTTCGACATTTTTCAGAATGCTTTGGAATTGCTGCTCCAAAGATCAGCATAAAACACAGATGTGTAATTTATTATATACTGATCACAGAATGAAAAGCTAATACCTACCGAAATACTGATTTGTTTTGACGTGGGCAGCCATAGAAGGGATTACATGAGTAATGAGTAGACTAAAAAAACTTTCATGAGCAGGACCTTGAGTAAAGCTGTTGAAAGACTGACGAGTTTGTTGGTATTTCAGTGACATGGTATATTGATTTATCATAAATAATGAAGACACTTATTTTGTACTGCAACAATATGTATTTTCTTTTTGTCATGAAAGAGACAGAACTTTCTCCAGACAAAAACAGGTACATCTCACCTACATTTCTGTGTAGGTTCCAGGTCCTGATTATTTAGTCATCTCATGTTCTAAACAGTGAGAGGGGGTGGACATGCCACAGTTTACTACGAAATACTCAAGCCTCCCCCCCAAAATCTTAAAATACTATACACTATCAATTTTACCCTCATTCCACAATGTGGGTATAACTATTATGTGAAGTATTTTGCCATTTTTCTTCACAAAATTGTGCTCAAGTATTTTAGAAGTAACATTTTCATTGATTGATATTGGTGTTCAATTTTTGTAGTCTACTGGGGCAATGTTAAGCGTAAGATACTCATTTACTGTGCGACTATCTTACTACAATATATACTTCACAGAAGCTGCAATTGTAATTGAGGAGGAAATAGCACTCCATTAAGACTAGGGGAGGAGAACGTTAGCATCAGTTCTGGGAAAATACAAGTGTTTCTGGTTGAGCCCTTAAAAGTAGAAAAATAAAAAATCTGAAAAAGAGAAAACAAAAATTGTTTGAGAAAGGGCAAAAGCGGAAAGCAAAAAAAGGTTTGAGTTCTGTTCAAATTGCACGTCTTTCCCTATTCTCTGAGCTTGATGTAGTGGGAATATTTGCTTCAATGGCCCTAAGAGTTCTACCTATAGAAGTTTAGCTCTCTGCAGGACTGCCCAGACTGCACCTATCACAAAGTGGAGAATCCAGATCCCTCAGGTTAAAGTACAAAGAGCACATCCACCTGGTTTCATTTCAAAAAGCATTATAGAGGCAGAAAAAGCAGCCCTTTCAGCAAGCAGTATGATTTCAATCAGGCAGTCTTAGGCTGACAACCTGGGAAGAATTCTGAATGAGGAATAGAAAAGTGTGAAGATGAAAGGAAGAAGAGTGAATATCAAGAAAAAAACTAAACCTAAAAAGGACTATTGTAAACACAATTTGATGTTGATAATATTTAAATAATAAGCCTTACATGGGAAGCTGGAATAGAAAAATTAAGAGGAATATAAAAATTATTTTAGTGTAGCTAAATATCTTATTTACAAATTAATGTTTGAAAAAATATTTACAATGATAAATAAAATGCTAAATATATTCCAGAAAGAGGGAGTCTGTGGTGCTTCCAGAAAAGAACATATCAAAAGCACCTTGAACATGTCAAGAAGGTCATCAGCATACATCTTTCATGCATACGACTACAGATTTCGAAGTTGTGATCATTTATTATTTAAGATCTATTGACCCTTTGACAGATGAACACAGTGATTTGCTTACGTATGTTCCTAGATACAGATTTTTGGTTAATAGTTCTCTAATAGAATTTCCCTTCTGAAATGCTCTAATATCTTCTTTTGTGACTTGAAGAGGATGAATGTGAATGTCTGTATTGCTTGGCAGGATTTTCCTCCCATCGTTCCTCCACAAGGAAAAATTTGAAGGAATCAAAATTCATTAAATGTTTAAAATTAACCTGTCTTCATTACAAGGGTCTGTAAAAAGGGCACTTTTTTCTTACAAAGGAAAATATTAAAGAGAGTATAAATAAAACTAACAAACATGAATAAGAAATAATGTTCAAAACTGTCTAAATTTAAAATAAAACATCGCTGGAAGGCACTCAGAATTAACCTATAAGTAGAAAGTCACACCTCAAAGGAGTTGCAGATGTTCATGTTACCTAACACATTACAGAAATCTAAAGAGCAAAAGTTTGAAACTCGATCTGTTTTGCTCCTGGATGTTTAGAAACAGCTGAGTCACTGGAAGAGACTGGTCATTATGTGTCCTGGGTTTAGCAGTAGCAGTTATTTTTCTCCTTCTTGGTAGCTGATGCAGTGCTGTGTTTTGACTTTCGGGCTGGGAACAAAGCTGGTAAAAATGATGTTTTAGTTCGGCCAAGGGCTTTGTGACCCTCATGCTCTGCCAGGGAGGAGGGAAGCCGGGAGGAAGCAGAAACAGGACACCTGACCCAAACTGACCAAAGAAGTATTCCATACCACAGCACGTCATGCCCAGGAGGTTAACTGGGAGTTACCCAGAAGGGCTAGAGGTGGACTGCAGGGTTGGAGGAGGTATTGGTCGGTGCTTGGTCGGGCTGGGGGGGGCGAGTTATCGGTCACCTGGTGATGAGATGGTGTATTCTTTTCCCTTGTTATTTCCTTCATCATTACTATTATTGGTGGTAGCAGTAGTGATTTGTGTTATACCTTAGTTACTAAACTGTTCTTATCTCAACCCGTGGGAGTTGCATTCTTTTTGATTCTCCTCTCCATCCCTCCGAGAATAGGGGAGGGCAAGAAGGGGTGGGGAGTGAGCGGACATACTGTCTGGATGGGTTAAACCACGACATTATGGCAATTTCTAAGCATGGAAAGGTACTTCAGAGTATACCTGTGTATTCCATCACTACAACAGCTTGCCGTGTTTTGTTTTCTGACATTAGAACAGTAAAAATTGTGTCTCAGCTTCATAAATGACTTAACCTTGCAAACCATGGTGAAGTTACTTGCACAGTAAGTCAGCGTTTAATTTAGTAAAGTAATTGTTTTAACTCAAGTAGGTTCTCAGTCCTTCATTGAACTGCATGCCATTCTAGACATTAATTATTCTTGCTCACATGTAAATAAATTCAATAGATTGTTTGAAGTAGTGCCTGGTTTTGTGTCTGTTATATCTCTAAGGGATGCGAAGGATCTGTATTCCTTCTTATTCTGTGTCCAGCACATCTCATGGGTCCCAGAGACAAGGAAGAAGGACTCCTGAGCTGACAGAATTGTGCCATATATACTGGCTGTCAGCTTGGAGAGCTAGACTACATTGTCAATGCTTGAATGTTCCCCAAATACTTGATATCGACATCACATGATTTCTCTTGATCATATCCTTCCCTACCTGGATAAATAAGGTACTGCAATAGACATCAGGGCAGTAAGGATTTATTTTTTTTTTTCCTCAACTTAGTTTTTCAGTGAATATTAAGTAAAGCACATCAGCACTTATTTGCCAGTTCCCCTCCTATAAAATTGAGGAAATATTCTTCATTCTTAAATGACTTAAAAATATACTACAAAGACATAAACCCATAAATGTCCAGTTGATTTTTTTGACAATTCTGATTTCTGAAATTCTAACAATTTCAATGTTTGAAAATGATTTTATCAATGGTTGTTAATGATCCTTTAGAAATTTTACAGATTAATTTAATGAGCTTAAAAAACGTAAGCAGGATATATTTCTCAACTTCACTGTGCTGACAATGAAGATACCACAACAAAAGTATTTTGATTTATACTTACTAAGATAAAGCAATTAGTTAATAAGACTGGAGCAGTGACAACCAAGAATCAAACCTCACCTGTCAGGATCCCCTCTGGGAAGTGTTGTTTACTCCCTATCTTAGATAATCTTCCTTATCCATTCCTACTACTTCTGCGCCACACTAGTGAAGACTGCCTCTAGCCGCTATTTTTTTTATTAAACTGTGAAACTTCCTACGCTGTTGATCTTGCCTGTTATTCTCTTCCAAAAAGGGCCAATAAATCTTTACATGCTAATAAAAAATAAATGTCGACTGATAAAAATTTCCCTCTTTCCTTCTGCAGATTTATTTTATCCATGAATTTTCACACTATTTTATCTTGCTTTGTTATTGTTAGAAGTGTGCAGTCCCTGTATATAACTCTGATGGTAACCTTTACTTTTCCTTAGATCCAGTCAACTGAACAGTGGATAGTAGGATCAAAATTAAAATCTCATATGTAAATTTTGAGTATTTAGACCATTGAGAACAGCAACAAAGAAAACTGTAATTCAATGCTGAGTAGTATACACAAATTTGTGATTCAGAACAAACTGGGTAAAACCACAATTATAGACAAACACTATTAAAGTTGATTTGTGTAAACAGAAAAAGGAAGAGGAATCAGTACAGGAAAATAATCTATTCTAAATTCAGTCACTTAAGATATTCATTTGACATCAACATGATTGATCAAGAAGGTGTAGGGTTATTTATTTATTTATTTAGTATTTAAGTGGATTGACGAATATTTTATTAATACCCACCCATGACTTTGCAGCTCGAGTCAGAATTATAATTCATGGCGACTAGAGCAGATTTTAACTTACACTAAATATTGTGCAGTTCTGTGGTCTTCTGCTATAAATACTCACAAAGTGCTTGGTGGGTTTTTCTTAGTATGGTCGGTAGTTTCAGTTAGAGTTTCAGGACCTGGGTAAAGATTTATGTTTTTCTGAAAATGTCATGGATCTTGGTAGGTATATGATTTCTCTACAGTAATAACCTAAGGAAAAGTGTCAAGAGGAACATTTGTGTTTACATGTGAACCAGTTTCAACTGATGTATGAGTAACAGAAAACTAATTAATCCTAAATTAAAACATGTATATTTTGCCCCAGACATTAAAATACAATAAACCTGAAGTTTAAACTAGGCGTCTAATCTTTTTTTCTATTTTTTAGTAGGTATTAGAAGACAGATGCCTCCCTACCCTATTTAGCATAGAAAAAAAGGACAAACCGGACCTACATGGCCCACCTCGGTTGCCTCTAGCAAAAAGATTATTGTCTAGGTTAGTCTAACATTTCACAAATAATGAAGTTATTTATTATAATAACACTATAATGAACTATTACTTGTAAAGTTCTATGATTTATGAAAACTCTGTAAAACTCAATGTGACTTTAATTTTTAAGTTATCGAAAAGCCTCAAAGACAAAAGTTTTATTTTTAAATGTACCTGAACCATTATAGGAGAATGATTGAAAGGTAGGATTCTAAGATGCTTAATTATTCTGATGAAGTTTCATGAGTACTGGTGAAAAAAAATCATTAAAATATTTTATATTCTAAATTTAAAGTAATAATAACAATAATTTTTTTCATTTAAAAATGTTAAAATATCAACACTTCAAAATATCTCTGTTTTTTCCTGTAACTTAATGTATTAATTTAATATTTAATTGGTTTTAAAATAAATGGTTTCTCTTCATAGAGAATGACAGATCTGATGCTGTATACCAATTTGTTTGTGAAATAGTGATGTTTGGAGCACAGTAAATGGTAACAAAATCTAATCCATAGTGCCTTTGTTCTTTCAAAGCTCATTGATATTTGTTGCCTTCCCTTTTCAGCATAAGGTACAGCAATTTCCCAGGAATCTTTCCTATATCAAACACTTTGGTGTTATTTAGATGTGCTTTACTTAGATCACAAAATCATAGAATCATAGAATGGTTTAGGTTGGAAGTGACCTTAAAGATCATCTAGTTCCAACCTCCCTGCCATGGGCAGGTCCACGTTCCACTAGACCAAAATTTTCAGTCCCAAATCTCTTTGTGTTTCATCATAAACACTCCCTTGGATAAAATTAATACTTCTTTTCTCCTGAATATGCTTTGAGAATTCTTTCTTATACACCCTGCTACCTTATTGACTAACAATAGTATGTTCTGCCCTAATCTTTCCCTTCTAAACTTGTAATTATTTCACTCCTCTTTCCATTCCTTCTCCTGCAGAATTTCAATAATTTATTCCTACTGTGGTGCTATTAAAACATTTTCAATCTTGAATTGCAGTTATAAAAAAGCAATTATATTTTCAACATTTCTTTAGGAGCTGAATATGCATTGAATTTCTATTACACTATTTCAGGGGTTTAAATGTTTTAAAAGCAGTATAGCTAGAAGAAACTAGTGTTAGAACAGATATACCTGTGATTGTGTGATAAACAACTCACAAGGAGTCTATTTTCCTTTACTTTTATTTAAACAAATATGTTTCCTAAAAGTAGCAGCCTAAGAAGACAGTAAAAGTGCTGTGATGAAAACTTTATACTTAGCTGTGCTAAAACCAGCAAATGTGTTCTGTTTATAATGAAATGTCCAGTTTGAAAACATAGAGTAGATTCATAAACAGCAAGTTTAGATGTGTTCTGTTTTCTGCTGTAATTTAGCATCAACATTATTATCAAAAAAGATGAATGGTTGTTTAAGTTCTGTATTTCTATGAATGGAGAAGGAAGAGCATTCAGCTTTTAGGAATTGTGTTTTAGAAAACTGTTTCCTATGGGATTGTTTATGAGTCCTGTAAATGAATCATAGCTTTTTTCTTTTTCTTTAATAACTTATTACACAACAATGTCTGAAGAAGAATTAATCTCCTAACACTTTAAAAAGATGACCAGTGATTTTTCTGTACATTTATGCCTTTCTTTGTGAAGATCTCAAAGAATTTTTTTGTTGGTGTATGTTTTTTGCAAATGTTAGAACAGCACAGTCCTTATTTTATTGTTGCATGAAAAGTAAAATAAAAACCACTAACTTAAAAGATAAGAATAATGAGTCATCATCTCTAAAATTTTGAAGAATATATATCAGAAAAACTTAATTGCTGTCTTGAAAAGCCTCAGCTAAACTGAGAAGCAGTATGACAAAGAGGGAATGAAGTTAAAAGTTTAATTACTACATTACTTGTTTCCCAGGTTTTTCATACCACTGCTGTCACTGGATTGTTCAGCTCTGGTGCAGCAGGTGATTAGAAACTGGCAGTAGTAGCAGGTACCTTGGGGAAGATAATGTGTCTATGTATATGCCTACCTATAGTCTATGTATGAACAGGATTTTTGTTTGCTTGATTGTTTTGATTCAGTTTGGTTTTTTTTGTTTGTAGCAGGTGGCTGACCCTTTCATCTAATTATGAACACTTCATTCTGCTGCTACTAGCTGCTTATACAGTATTTTGTCTGCCTCTTTATCCTGGTTGTGTGGTCTATAACAGACTCCCACCATGATATCTGCCTTATTGGCCTTCCCTCTGATTCTTACCGATAAACACTCAACCCTATTGTCACTGTCATTAATCTCTGGACAATCAAAGCACTCCCGAACATATGAGGCTACTCTACTGTCTCTGTTTCCATGGCTATCTACCTCTTGTGAAGAGTTTATAGCCATTTATTGCAGCAATCCTATTGTGCGAGTCACCCCACCGTATTTCCATGATGGCAACTATGTTGTAGTTTTCCCACTGCACAATGACTTCCGGCTCCTCCCCTTTGTTGCCCATTCCACATGCACCGATGTAGATGCACTTCAGTTAGGCTAGTGATCCTGCCATCTTTTGGGCAGGATTCTGACTTGACCATTCTTAAGCAATTCCATGGTTTATAACAGATCAATAAACCTTGCTTTTTTGCTGCCACATTGATCTCCATCTCTACCTTCACCGAGATGCAGACTGAAGGACCTTGGCGTAGCACACCATCCCTCAGAGGTCTGTCGCATGGTGCCCCAAGCTTATCTCTAGTGAGCCTAGTATTGTCCCTTTCCCTCTTCAAATCTAGTTTAAAGCTCTTTCAATAAGCTCTTCCAACTGCTGCACAAAGATCTTTTTCCCCTTTTGAGACAGGTGTACCTTGTCTGTTGTCATGGAAAGACACCCATTGTCTAAAAACCTCAAAATTTTGGTGGTGACACCAGGCTCCTATGAATAGGAATAGAAGTATAGAGTCTTTAACAAAGAAATGTGTGAGATAGAGGTTATATTGTAAAAAAGCAGTATTTTTGCAGATGTACAGCATCAAGCTGATATTAACATGGGGTTTTTTTATGATTCTGTAAAAGGACTTACATCTCAACATTTATTTTCTTTATGAAACAGCAGCTATTATTAGACTAAAATATTTAAAGTAGTTCAATAACTCAAACATTTGTGGTCAAATATTTTTCTGTTATTTTGATTTCTTTTTATAGATTTTTAAAAATCAGTCTTTTCAGAATCCTTCAAATTGTCACTGATGCCTCTTTTCATATGTCATATCACTTACCATTATCTGTGTTCTGGCAATTTAGTGTATCACAAGTGTTCTGGCAATTTAGAGAGATTTTATATTTTCTTTTCAAAATATGCATGTTAAATAAGCTGAAGTAAACATTTTGCTATCTCAAAATGATTTTTTAAAATTCTCACCTTGCTAAAACTTCAGGTAGCTAGTTTTGAATCTGCAATATAAAGCAGAAGGTAGCAGTTACTCTAATATGAGAGATTTACTGGCATATGAATGGGAATGATGAAATATACAGACCCTGTCATCTAATGACCCCTGGCTCTACAAGCATGTATTTCCTTTCATATATATGAGTTGATTTTCTGAATCCAAAGAGAATTATTGGATGCTTAAAATTAAACATAGATGGAACTGTTTTCAGAGCTATGGTCTTAGATTATAAACTTAAAATTAGAAACTATTCTGAAATAGTTTCTAGTATTATACAGGTCATATGCAACCAGTGGATTATGCTGATAGAGCAAGTACAGCTGTTACTCCAATAGCTGTGCACAGATATCCCCTTTTCAGAGATAATTCATGGTACAATATGAAGAAGATTAAACAGTTCTCTTTTTTTTGGTTACACTCTCATGTATGGTATTAACCTCTGAAATCAATAACAAAAAATTGAATTAAAAAAATATAAAATCTTTATTTTGTAGTTTTAGCTTAAAATAGAAAAGCATTCTGCTGTGATTCATTTCTATGAGTATTCACCAGAACATAAGAAAAATTTACAAAAGTTTAGCTACCTTGTAAGCTTGATTAAAATACCCAAGGCTTAACATTTTACTTCTGCATGTATATTAATTAAAATTCCTTTAAAGAAATTCTAGGTTAAATGGGCACATTTTAATTATTGATTCAAACAAAAGCAGGGTGAGTGGTCCTTTGTGTTCATACAACCTACAATTTGCCACTAGCGGTATAAATTTATTTTGATATGGTTTTGTAAATGACAAAAAAAAATTAGCTGTTTTTAAAATACTTGTGTCTTTCATAAGAAAAGCCTGCACTTCTCTAAATCATGAAAGATTTCTTTCATGCTTCTATCACTGTCTGTCACTTTCTAAATGAAGATGTAGTAGTACAAAATATAAAAAAGCAAAATGATCAAAGCTTAACAGCTAGTACCACAGATACCACCTAAAATGACTAGTAATGTTTTTAAAGTTTATCTTAGATAGAAAATTCATTTTTCTGTCATCTCTGCTATTCTTTCTCTCACAATATTTAATGCAAGTAACTGCAAAACCTAACTTGTGAACTGTAGGCTGCAAAATCATATGTTATTTTAATTATGGGATGCATGATGCTAGGTGCTCTTGTTAGAGGACAAAAACATAGCTTCTTTCTGTTCAGCAAAATGTTTTGCCTCCCTATCCGTGTTTATTATATCTGCACTAGGATTTTACAGGTTGTTTTTCATCTGGGCCCATACCTGCCTTACACTTGGATGGCAAAGTCTTAACAAGGAGGAAATACACATCTTGAACATGTTAGTCATCCTGAGGTCATGTTAAGAGGTCTTGCTCCTGATACATCCTTATTAGAAAAACTTGGAAACCAGTGCTATGTCATTCAGCTGATACTTGCCCTCTAATGGAAAAAGCTTTATTGATCTTCTATGTTTGTAGTCATAGAGAGAGCCCTTCTACACCATGTACCATCAAGTTGGGTAGAATACTTCTCTTACCATGGATAATCTACAATTCTGGTACATTATTCTTGAGTACACAAGGAAAACAATGTGTTTTTACCCAGTTAGATGTTAATGCATACGTAGCATTGTTCAGGAAGAGAGAACCAGAGATGGGTCAGATAACACTATAGTCAGGCAACTACTGAAGATGCTTTTAGCTAAGAATTGATGACAGTGTGTGTTGGGTTGATCGTGGCTGGATGCCAGGTGCTTTCAAAGCTTTTCTATCACTCCCCTCCTCAAGTGGACAGGGGAGAGAAAATCTAATGAAAGGCTCAGGAGAAAGATAAGGAAGGGGAGGGATAACCAATTAACATGGGCAAACAAGACTCTACTTTTGGAAATTAGTTTATTACCAATCAAATCAGAGTAAGATAATGAGAAATAAAACCAGAACTTGAAAACACCTTCTACCCAACCCCTGTCTTCTTCCTGGGTTTAACTTTATAGCAGATTTTTTCTACCTCCTTCCCCCAAGAGGTACAGGGAGATGAGAAATGGAGATTGCAGTCAGTTCATCACATGTTGTCTCTGCCAATCCGGACTTGGGCCCCCCATGGGGTCACAAGTCCTGCAGCAAACCTGGTCTAGCATGAGCTCCTCTCTCCAGGACCACAGGTCTTGCCAGGAGCCTTCTCCACTGCAGGCTTCCCACAGGGCACAGCTTCCTTTGGACATCTCCCCTGCTCCAGTGTGGCGTCCTCCAGGTGTTGCAGGTAGAGATCCTCTACATCATGGACCTCCATGGACTGCAGAGACAGAGCTGCCTCACCATGGTCTGCACCATGGGCTGCAGAGGAATCTCTGCTCTGGTGCCTGAAGCACTTTCTCCACTCCTTCTGCACTGACCTGGCTGCCTGGAGAGCTGTTTCTTTCATGTATTCTCACTTCTCTCTTCAGCTGCAATTGCTTATGTGCAGTGACTTTTCCCCATTTATTAAATGTTATTCCAGAGGCACTACCAATGTCAATGATGGGGTCTGCCTTGGCCAGCAGTGGGTCCATCTTGGAGTTGTCTTTGTCCAACATGGGGGAAACTTCTGGCAGCTTCTCACAGAAGCCACTTCTGTATCGCCCTTGCCTCAAAAATCTTGCCACACAAACCCAATAAGCACTGTTTAATACTTAGGGAACTGCAGAAACTCCCCTTCATTGAAGCAAATATGAAGTCCATTAACTCCAGTATGAGGCAATGTTTCTCTAGAATGTGTCACGTCCCTATGATTAAGGTACCTGCTTGAGAGGTAACAGAAATGACCTACCATTTGCTTTTTTCCTACTTCAGGCCAAAGATTTGAATTTTGATCTGCTAACTCACAGGTGAAGCTTTTACACACTAGGGTCTCAGGCTTTCTGCAGCAGAGCTGTTTTTCACTGGAACTATTCCAATTTTTATATAATACTTTAATAGTCCTATACAAGTGAAATGGCTCTCTCCTTTGATAGTTAGGATGTTTACTACGAGACCTAATAACTCTCTGGATAGCTCCATCTGGATGACTATCTCCAGTGCCTACTCAGGACCAATTCTCTCCTGTTGTCTGTTATAGTTGCTGATCAGTCACATTCACCAGCTGTCAGACCCAGAGGGTACATAAACACACAACAGATACAAAGGACATCAAGGTGTGAGATACCTGTTATCTAGTTCCTGCTCCAATGAACTCTGCCAACACAAAACTCAAGGAAACCAGCCATTTTTCTCTCCAGATGGAGAGAAAATTTCCAAAGAGGCAGCTTCAGATCCAGTCATTTCTGGAGGGCAATTACTACTCTAGCCTGAGTGAATATCCTTAATGTTATCTTTTCAGAAAGAGAAGGAAATCTCCATTTATCTCTTCATGGAAAGGCAAGCCTTAGTTATAGACAGCTTTCTTTTTACATTTGACTTAAAAGTTTTTATGTCTCATGAAACATCATATGTAGGTAAAACCTGTGTTATTCTTTTTTTCCTCATAGTATCTCATTTTAGCAAGAAAAAAACAAAAGCAAAACACCATTGAAAGTGAAGGGGTTTTTTAAATTGCTTTTTCACACTGATGCCAGCACTGAAAGCCGACTGATAATTCTTTTTTTTTTTTTTTTTTTTGTTGTCTCTAAATGAAGTGGAAGATAAACCTTTTATATGGAGAAAATTAAAACTGATAATTTCCCCACCAGTGTTAAGTAAAAAATTACTTTGGATCAATCTTTGTGCTTCACATATAATCCGTGAGTCAGAGATCATTTGCTTTCCTTTGCTAATTCTAAAATGAAATAGTTTTCCTAAAAGTTGGGCATCATTTGAAACTTTTTGTAGTTAGCTCATATTAGGGATCTAACTGCCTAGAAATAATGTTACGAGCATTCCCTAAAAATGTATCTGGAAAAATACAATCATAGCTCAGTTTATACATCTTATTCTCACAGAGCTCCGATTTACGTGGGTTCTTCCTTAATTAGTTTTCAGCCAAGATACTAAAATACATTTTTAATGTCGTTTCTGCTAACACTAAGAACAAGTTGATGAATCAGGTTTAATATCACTCTTATCCTGTGTTTGCCATCTGGGTTTGTATTCTTTGTTTGCTTAATTGGTTTCTTGGTGCAAGATCACACTTCAGACTTCTAGGAAGTGGAAAATCCATAGCACCGAATGTATCAGAACAAAGATTGCTATGGAGCTTTTCAGAAACTCCTTTCTATTGACATGGACACACACTGCAGTAGGCTTTCCAATCATTTTGAAATTCTTGGTAGTATAACTATTAAAATAGTCACCAATTCAAGATCTATTTTAATTTGTCCTACCTCATCAGCTCTCCGTTGCATTTTTACTTTAAAAATAAATATGGCTATCAGTCATTTAAAAAATGAGAACCTATGAATCAAAACGTGTAAGAACTCTTGCTCAGGCTTTCCACCAGTAGTGAATCTGCAGTACAGAAAAATTTGCTAGAAATTTTTTTGAAATGTTTCTTATTCCTAGAAATGCAATTATGATGGAAGATGTTTGCAAATTTACTATTGTAAGCCTAGAATAGTATTTTACTTAATGCTATGAGTGTGAATAGATGTGTTACTGCATAAAATAAGGAGCTTCAGTAAAGACATGCATCTGAAGCACAGCTGATGCACAGAATGCTATTTGCTATTGCATATTCATAGTTACTGCATATTCCTGCTAAAGCAGCTTGTAAGCAAGGAATATTAAGTAGGACAAGGGGTAATGGATTCAACATCAGGTTATGTATAAAGAAGTTCTTTACTGTGAGGGTGGTGAGGCACTGGAACAGGCTGCCCAAAGAAGTGATTAATGCACCATCCCTGGCAGCGTTCAAGGCGAGGCTGGACAGAGTCTTGGGCAGCAGGTCTAGGGCAAGGAATGCCTGCCCATATCAGGGAGGTTAGAATGAGACGATCTTAAGATCCTTTCAAACCCAAACCATTCTATGATTTTATGATTCTCTATGTTCTTTCTATCACCACATGCAGCTAACTGGAGTCAGAAAGCTTCAACATAGCCAAGGAAAAAAGCTGTATTGTGACTAACTTTCCATTGGAAGAGCAGCAGTGAGAGTTATGATCAAGTCCACAGGTTGTGCCAGTTGTCCTAGGCCTTATTTAGGATTCTCTTCTCCTTAATATGTTAGATAAAATTATTTCTTGCAATGACAAATCAGAAAATATTTGGGAGCATAAACTTCCAATAGTATGTTAAGGAGATGCAAATAAGAGTCATTAATCAAGTCATGGCAGATAGATGTGCAAAGTCTGTGGACAATACAAGGAGACTGACATGAAAACTGAGAACTAGATAGATATAAGTGTTCAGGGATCTGCTCATATGGAGTTCATATTTCACAGAAAAGGGTATATGGCAAGGTGATGAAAGTGAATTCTTGTAAGGTAGAAGTATTTCACAAATACTTTATGGATGTTAATACTTGTTACAGCAGTTTCTGGCAAACATTTTTACGGTTATTTCAGTCTTTCAGTATTCTCAGGCAAATCTTCATAATGAACATTGTGGTTGGTTGTAGCAAATTTCATGTAAGAGGAGAAATGGCTTGAGATTACATGTGGAATTGTTCCTCAGTCAGCTACAATTAAAAGCAACTGAATAAGTAATCTCTACCAATAATTGGGAAATAGTTAGATGCCTTTCTCATATGTAAAAGATGCTTTATCTTTTATCTCTATCCTTTTGTTTTCTCCTTGCAAGTAGTATTGACAAGGGCTGTTAGTATGCAACGAGGACACTACAATAACAACTTTTTTTTATTGCCAAAGTTATAAAAGCAGTAAAATGGACTTATAAAAATCACTTTGCACTCCAATTTAAATAGGCTGCTGGGATATTGCTGGGATAAATCTTTCTAAATTAATATAGATGTGGACCACAGAATTTCAAGAGATAACAAACAAAAATTAAATAAATGTTGTTAAAAAAAAAAAACCAAGAAAAATTGAAACATCAATGTATTATTTAAATTTCAGATTCCTAAAAAGATGAGCACACTATCTGGTATATGAAAACAATATTATCAGGAAAACCAATAGGAAATGTGACAAGAGTGTGTAGCCAGGCACTAGAAAGGATAGAGGTTCTTTGCATAGTATTCACAATGAATTTTGGCAGTCAAGTCCCAACTGGATTTCAGAAGTTACTTCATTCCCTGCTGTGTGCTACAGTCATTTGATTTCAAGTGCCGAACAGTTGCAAGGCTTTTCCCTGTTCAGCTGAAAAACTGTCTTAGCTTGAGACCCATCAGGATTTACAAGCAAGTCATACTAGCACACATAGCTCAGAAGATGACAGGACTGGGACTGAAAGCAAAAACATCTTTAACTTTTTCATTATTTAGTATAAGTGTATGGGAACGAATTGCTCATTACTCTGAGTAGTTAGATAACTCTGTTGAGAAATGAAAGACTAGGTCTTCAGTTCTTGACAGTCATGAACTCTTTCTGAACTCCTACTGCCAGTTCCAAATCAACACATAAAGAAAAGGGAAACAGGTGTCTATGGCATGTGAAGACCTTAACTAAGACCCCTGTATTGTGGTTTAGACATCTATATCTATTGTATTTTATTCATTCCATAATCAGTATTTTGTATAACCTTTAACGATTACTTGGAAGAACATAACAAGGATACAGGAGGAGACCACATGTTTCTGTTGTACTAGCTGATGTTTGCCCACAAGGAAATGTCATTCTGTTGCAGTGATCTTCCTTCTGTGACATGAGCTTCTGCAGTCTTGGCTCCAAAGGCTTGTTCTGGGAGCAGGAATGGATGCCTTGCCATTGACTCTTCCTAAGACTGTCGCCATGCACTCCTCCAGGCCTTAGACTCCCTGGCCTTCAGTCACAGCCAGAGTTGGAAAACAGGCAAATTTTTCAGTGCTGATATTACATTCATACTCTTGTGCTCACTCACTGATAACACCTATCATGAGCATAGCAAAATTAAGTATTGATAGCAAAATATTTAGTGTGCTCTACTGAAACTTCTAATCTCCTTGGTTCCTTGATTGCCACAAAATATATTTCTACGTGTGGCAATTCTGGTAATAAGTGGTGAGAACTATCAGGATTATTAACAATTGTTAAAATATCTCATTTTGGTGGATTTGCTGAAGATGGAATTTTGACTTTCAGTTAGTCTCATTTCCTCAAAGATCATTCTCTAGTTGAACTTCTTGCCCAAGCTTATTTTTACTCAAGACTCATTACCAAGTCTAGACCACTGCAAATATTTGCAAAAAAACCTCAATTGCCTGTACTTTCTGAAAACCCCTTGTTGTATTTGATCAAAAAAATTCTCCTTCTTTCATTAAAAAACATTTTTCCTTTTAAATGGTGAAGTTTCCTCAACAATAGAGAGAACTGAGATGATTCTTTCATCTGCCACAGAGTTCCAGGATTTTGTTAAGTCTATATTAATTATATGGTGCAGTCTGTTATAAGGAGATAAAAATGCAAAACAAAGGGAAAACAAGTGAGTCTTTAATTTGACTTGAGAGATTCAAATAGTGGTGACATCCCTGTCAGATGTGTGAAGGCAATTCTTTACTGAAAGTGATAACTAGCTGAATTTATAGCCATCCAGTATCGCCTGTTTAGACAAGAGTAAGGAAATAAAAAAAGAATTAGCAAGAGATGATTCATCATGAATAATTAAACTGGCGCATGAGAGGAACCATACAGACTTACAGTCCAGGCCTATGTAGCTTCATCATTCAAAATTTTTGCTGCTATTAAGGGAATTTCTGACTGAGTAAGAATTGCAGAGATGAGATTTTTGAATATTTTTTTCTTCCTTCTGAAGACTTTAATTTTTTTAACCACTAAAGATTACCCTCTGTGTTCTCAACATTTATTTTTTCTTTTAGACTCAGATTACCATTTTCTTTTCTTGAAGTTCAATTTTTGACTGAAAATGGAATGCACTACTTTTTCTTCAGTAGTTCTGTGAATACTGTTGACAGAAATATTCAGCCAGCCATCATTCAGTGACAAAATTCAGTTTTTCTATTTAATTCCCTGAAAAGTGAATTGGAACACTGCAGTGATTGTTTCTTCTAAACATACTGGGTATGGAGCAATCAGTTCACCTTACTTTGCCATTGCATTATGTTGGCAGAGAAACAGAAATGAGCAACAGCAAGCACCGTTATTTAGCTCTGTGTTTTAAACTATATCCTAAGAAGCTGGTGTAGCTTGTGGATTAACTTCCCACAATAGTTGCTTTAAGGAAATGAAGACTTAGGTAAATATAGAAGCTAAAATCATGCCTAAAATAAAAGTAAATAAAACCAAACTTTGGTTAACACTTTCCACACTAATTAACTTGAATTTCTGCAACTTTAAAACTAACGGTATGCTAAAATAATGTAATTCTTCAGAGGTAAACTAGGGGCAGATGACAACAGTAGATTATAGAGTGAAATGGAACACATTTGGTCTAAAAATAATCATACATTAAAGGCACCTGGACATTAGCAGTTCTGAATGCAAAATTTACATTGCAAAAATTAGATACAAATGAAGTAAAATATTTTCTAAAGGAGGCTTAAGTTTAATGTAGGCAGTGCCATTGGTTCATAAGCAAGACAGTTTACAATTTCTAGAGAGATTTTGTAATGACAAAAGATACTTGTGCAAGTGTATTTTAATACCAATCATGCACTTCATTCCAGTATATCATCTAATGACACTTTGTCAGTGTGGTTTGTTGTTGGGGTTCTTTTAAGTACATGAAGCTTGGGCTACTGTATAATCTTCCATTAGTTATGAGATTCACTGTGGCACAAAATGATCAGGGAACTTATTCTAAGCTTGTGTGAAAGACATATTAAGAGGTTTTTTGGTTGGTAATGTTGTGGGGTTTTTTTCAATTCCAGTTTTTTACTAAAATATGCGTCACAGCTCTTCTCCATGTGGCCTCCATGGTGAGCAAAATAACTTTTGCTTTCATAATGGTGAACGGTGTAACGAATGGAAGAGATGGTGTCTGTGCCTTTTGCTATATTTCAGTAGTAAATTAATGGATGCATTCTTACTCAGTATCTACAGCACTAACATTGAAAACCTTTGAGATATGGGAAATATAATGATAAAAGAAGAGTACTTATGCAGCGGTTTTGCAGATGCTTGGGCAAAAGCAGTATGAGATGATTCGGAGAAAACTCCAGGAACAAACTTGCCAACAAAGTAATAATTAATAAGGAATATTAATCAACTTTTACATACAAATGAATTTCTGCTCCTTCTTTCAGTATAAAGGTCCAATTCATGCATATTCAGCTTCTGGTTATGGAGACATAGAACTTATTGTTGTCTGCTTAAATTGTATTTATACCTATAGGCTTCCCCTCACAGCTGCACGGTCTCATTTGTGTTGATTCTGCGTTGGTTTTGGGTTGTTGTTTTTTTTTTTTTTATAAAAGAGGTAAGATTTTTGTTTGTGGGAATTATTGTGTGTTTGGGGGTTTTTTTAGTACATCAGTCATTTGGTTAACAAAAGGATAAGGCTGTTGTTTTCTTCTCAGCCTATAGTTTGCACCTTCTCCTGATATTACTGTGCAGTACACCTAGGGAAAAAAAAAAAAAAAGAGGAAAAATGCATACGTAAAGAAGGTCCCTTACACATCTGTCACACCAAATTCACCTTTTCCTCCCTCAACTCTACACTGTATCCCTACTTCCCCACCCAAGCACACACATCTCTTTAAGACCTCCTTTTGCCCTGCACTCATGCTCCAATAATAGCCTTCCTGATAATGTTTTTCCTTTTCTCGTTCAGGACAGGTCCTTAAGCAGCAGCAGTCAATCTACAACTCAACTCTTTGACTTTCCTTCTGAATGTTACTCAGGACTTCTTTCTTCTGCTTTTGAAATTGGCCATTTATCTATTCCTGTCACCCCCAAATAATGTGATATATATCCCCAAGGTTAGGCCTTATTGTTTCCAATTTTATCTGTTCAGTCACACTAGCTCTTTTTACCTCATCTGTACTTCTGATTCTTTCTCACTGACACCAATGGCCAAAATGGATCTTTGTTACTAACAGGCAAGAACCACAGAGAAACAGCTCCCCCAGATGGTGCAATAAACCTGAAAAATACATACGTATTCAAACAAGCACTTTTCTGTCTGCAAACATTAAGGCTAGAGAGACTACTTCTTTTTTCAAGGTCTAATATTTTACATAGTTATGGAGTTAGATAAACAATTCATAATAATGAAATGCAAAGCTCATGCTGCGTATTCTTCCAAAGTAAGGAAATGCTGCAGATGCTGTTTGCTGCTTCTTCAAACTTGTTCATATGAAGCCAGGGGGAAAGCACAAGAGGCACAAGTTGTATCTTTAGGTAAAAACATGCAGAAACTCTTAAGAGTCTGGTGTCAAAAGTTTTTCCCTGGGGAAAAAAGACCTGCAATGCTACTAATTTTAATATCATATTGTGGTCAAGATAACAGTTTTCTGCAAAGATTGTATACAGCACATATGCAGTCCCACATCTGATAACATCCCATGGAGGCATTGTATAGGAGACAATAAAATTCTCTGGAGCTCCCTCTGTCCTGATTAGCTACCTCTTCATTTAACTTCTTTCTTTGAAGAGTTAAAATGGATTAAATCCTAACAGTGAAAGCAGCTCTGCCTCTGTCAAAATTTGTTTCTTGGAGGCAGCTGTTTAGCGTTGTATGAGAAAAACAAATACGTATGTACTTTTAAATTTTACACTGCAATGCATATTGATATCTGTGTGGCTTACAGGTTCAAAAAGGTCAAAAGTTTTTTTTAAAGTCTTAACAATGCTCTTTTACAAGGCTAAAGATTTCATCTTTCATGACTCCTTGATTCATTATTTCGTGCATTCTTAGATGAAAGTAAAGCTGTTAGGCAAATAAACATGGAAAGTGTTTCAACAGATATTCTGTTCCTCATTTTGTTCTTTTGTTCATTGTCAGTAGAAGAAAATAGCTAATAGCCTTGAACTTTTCAACCTCTGAATGATGAAACTATGTGGTTCATGCAACTCTTCAGCACCTGAGTCATTCTGCTTTTCTTCCCTACAAAGAGCAGTCTTTACAGCTCCTCCCCATCTCTTTCTCTGTCTTTGCTTCATCTTTGTTAAACTGTCAAGGATGTTTGAAAGCAATATAGTTCTCCTTTTTTCTAACTTCAAAGTTTGCTAGTAGATTGATAACAGACATTGATCTTTTCACCAACACAATTCTTCTGTCTTTGTAAACACAATGCAAGAGAATACAGTATAGTGACAGACAGTTAACCAATATATATTTCTTACAGCCTTGTAATCAGGACTGGAGAATAGAAATTATCTTTTTACGTCAAACTTTTTAAGCAGAAGGATAACTTCTTCATATGTGGTGGAAGTATTTAAATTTTTTTTTTTTTTTTAGATACCGAAATAAATAGTTGATTTGTCAGAGCTATAATACCTGAAATTTCTATTCACGTAGGTAATTTATGCTGTTCTAGGGGGCTGATTGAAAGTAATGGATTTTCATGGGTTTGAAGTAAGGTAAGGCAGTCTGAATGGGTGCTCGACTTTGGAGGCAGGTGTGAGACAGAGAACTGGCATTAAGATGACATTACCATGCCTTACTTTTAAGCACTCAGGTCCAAGAGAATAATTCAAAGATGAGGTAGATCCACAAGTTCTTTGTAGAGTATGTCAGATAAATTGGTCATGTAAAAACAAAACAGAAGTTAAAATCTCTATTAGGTAAGCCATCTCCAAAGCGGGCATCTAGAATGCATTGCTGGACTCGAGCTTGGCTCCTCCAGTTTCCCCTGGTTTTGTCTGACGCCCCCTCCTGTTTTTGTCTCTTTCTCAGGTCCCATTTATTTCAGACTATCTACACAAGTGTGTAATTTCAACAGGACAGATAAGAAGTCTTGTACCCTCATCACTTAATATTTAGGGCCTTTTCCAGGAATTATTCATCATCAGTCATAAGCTTTCTCAAATTTAGCAGCCTTACAAGGAAGATCTTTTACTTCCTAATTTTTCTAAATGTTAATTTTTATTAAAAGGTATTATATCTTTCTAGTATATATTTCTTTTTCATACTTGCTTCTATTGAACAACAAAATTTACTCTTGATTGTCAGTTCAAAAATCTGTACTACTGTAGCTGTTGAAGGATTACTAGTAGGTTGAGATGACATCAAATTCCAGTTGTTAGATATAAAATTATTTTCAGAAGGATTCATTTTGGATTTACCTCATTTGTGAAGTGTTGTGGTTCCCTTCCTCTCTAGCCTTAATCAAGTGATGGTAGGATCACTACATGCACTATTCTCTCAGATAAGTTTGCATAAAGCATAGTTTTCAACATACAAGATGATATGGATCATAATTTTGGCATTTTTGATCCCTACTCTATCATTAGAGAGGACTATTGTTTTTAAAGAGTTGGGTTTGGTTCTTGGTTTGGTTTTTTTTCTGTCCTAATACATAATAGGGAAGTTCAAACAATGTTTGACACATTTTTTTATTATCTGGGCAGAGGAAGGCACCATCTGTTTAAGCCAATGGACATCAGCCATTCTTAAACTACTCACTGATAGTTAATAAATGTTTAGTAGCCATATGGTGAACTACTGTCCTGATCACATTCTTAATTCATCAGACTCATGGGAGAAAGAATCAGCAGGTTTTAATCTTAATATAATCCAGAAGGAATTATTTGAAAACACATCAAAATCTGAAATTTAAGTTGCTGCAAGAACCTGACTGGGTCCTAGTGTTTCACGCACATGCTATGAAATAGTCTAGCCATGGTTGCAGAACCAGTGTGGACCTCTACCCCAATGTCAAGTATTACAAAAACTATAAAAAGGCATAAGATTAGAAACGCATTTCAATCAAAGACGAAAATCATGTGAAACAGCCATGATGGTGAAATCACTGCCACAACAAAAAGCCCTGTTACCACGACAGTGTATAGCAATATTATGATTATTATGAAGTGTGATATCAACTTCACAAATAAGTGTGCAATCAAGATGCTTTAGTAAGCTGTTCATCTGCATAATTACTATATTCATCCTGACAACTTTTTTTTTATGCGAATGTTTTGGTAAATGGTAAGACACACAATGTAAAAACTTTCAATTTTGTGGACTTATCTTTCAAATATTGAACATATCCCCCAAAAAGTGTTAATTTTGAAGTTACTCTATAATAAACCAATTTCTTTCTCTGTACACATTCACAAGAAACACCTTCAGAATACGAGTCTTTGTTATTACTTTTAATATTTGGTTATCTCATTCCCTGATGCTAATGTCAGAACATGCAGTTGTATGTGCTTAAGCTTACAGTTTACAGCAGCAAATACTATGTTTTCTTCTTACCTATCAGATGCAGATATTATGAATAAAGGAAAACGCAAATTTACTTGTCATAAATAAAAAAACAAAGTAATAAAGGCTTAGAGTTTAAAATGGATGCATAAGTCTATCAGCATGGGAATTTTGGTATCTATATCTCAGGTATCTATCCTACCATATGCATAAGTTTCAGTTAAATATAAAAGTAATTTAGGCTCTTCATCCATTGAAAGTTCAAGCTTTAGCACAAAAGAGAGTCAGGTAGGGACTGTTGAGGTTAAGGCATTTTAAACAGTAGTTTTTGATGATTGTTTTTGTTGTGTTAAAATTTCCTGTCCTACTGTCAAAAAGCCCTACTACTGCATTATGACCTAAAATAAGTTTCTGCCAAAGAACGGATTAGGGTGGAATAATTTTCTTTACTTATCGTGTCTGAATTCTTTCCACATGGAAAGGGCTGATAGGTTATTATTTCATCACAGATTTTTTCATAGTCAGAATGCATATATGAACACATATTCTCTTTCTTTGGTTATCTTGCTTTTTTAATTAGCAAGGACTTCTGGCTATCTATTAAAAACCTGGAATACTTGATAAACATTTATTTACAAGTAGACCTCTCTGGAACTTTTTCAGAAAGGCATCAGAAAACAGCATTTTTAAGTATGCTCAATCATAGAATCATAGAACTATATAATAGCTAGGGTTGGAAAGGACTTTAAGATCATTCTCCTGGGTTCAGCAGTAGCAGTCATTTTTCTCCTTAGTAGCTGGTGCAGTGCTGTATTTTCAACTTTAGGCTGGGAACAATGCTGATAACACTGATGTTTTTAGTTGTTGCTAAGTAATATTTACTGCAATCGAGCACTTTTCAGTCTCATGCTCTGCCAGGGAGGAGGGGAAGCCGGGAGGAAGCAGAGACAGGACACCTGACCCAAACTAACCAAAGAGGTATTCCATACCACAGCAACTCATGCTCAGTATATAAAGTGGGGGCAGTTACCCGGAAGGGCTAGATCGGTGCTTGGGTAGGGCTGGGTATCGATCAGTGGGTGGTGAACGGTTGTATTCTCTTCCCTTGTTATTTCCCTTATCATTATTATTACTGATTGTAGCAGTAGTGGTTTTGTGTTATACCTTAGTTACTGGACTGTTATTATTTCAAGCCGTGGGAGTAACATTCTTTTGATTCTCCTCCCCATCCCTCTGGGATCAGGGGGAAAAAGAAAGGGGGGGATGAGTGAGTGAGTGGCTGAGTAGTTCTGAGTTACCAGCTGGGTTTAAAACAAACAATCATCTAGTTCCAACCCCCCTGCCATGTGCAGGGATGCCTCATCCTACACCGTGTTGCCCACGGCTCTGTCCAGCCTGGCCTTGAACACTGCCAGGAATCACAGAACGGAGCATTTACCACTTCTTTGGGCAACCTGTTCCAATGACTCACCACCCTCCCGGTAAAGAACTTCTTTCTTATATCTAAACTGAACTTCCTCTATTTCAGTTTGAACCTATTGCTCCATTTAAAACCCCAGTCCATAGTGAAGATTCCCTCTCCAACGTCCTTGTAGGACCCCCTCAGACAGTGTAAGGCTGCTATAAAACTAACATTCTTCACTCTGGTTCAGTACTAAAAAAGGGGCTGCTTAGGGCCATAAAACATTGGAAATGTAGAAAGGACCGAGATGGATGTGTATGAATTACACTGATTCATGAATGCTAAGTTGCCCTTGGGCAGTGCTACCTCATGTAGCCAGCACTTATGCAGCTAATTAACTTTATGAAGGTAATTATTTTCACAAGGATGAACTGTTCTTGAACAATTCTCCAATATAAATATGTAAGGCTGTTCTTCAAGCCCTGACATAAAGGTCTTCATTTGCAATTACTAATTTCTTCAACAAATAAATATTTATATGGTTATAATACTAAACGTATATATATATGCTTGCTTCTTTTTTCTTTTCTTTTTTTTTTTTTTTAACTAAAAGTCTGGTAAAAATATTCTTATATTATTCTAGGTGTCCTAAAAGTTAAATTAGAAAATTCAAAGTATTTCGCAACTTCATTAAAGAACTTTGCAATAATAATATATTCACTGTATTTCCATCATAATAATGATGAAAATAATAGTAATAATAATAATTATGTAACATCCTGGGTCAGACACAAGACTGATCTACCTCAACAGCTTTTCCTGAGAAATCAGCACCAGGTATTTGATAAAGAGCTGAGAAAGGAAGATCAAAAAAGTTTGCATTCTTCTATCTCTATTTGGAAGTCTATATTCCAAACTGAAACAATCACAACAGCAATAATTCTGTTCATTAGTTAAGAGACTGAAGAACAGTATTCCAGTTTGCTCTCTTTAATCCTTCTTTTGTTATCTTTTATCTTCTCTTCCTTTTTTTTTTTTTTCAGTGACTTAAAATTATTTTATTACACAATGGAGCAGTATCATCAGGATGAAGAAAAACTATTGCGGCAAAGAAGTTATTGTCTCCTGATGACACTCTATGTTAGACACAGAAGGAATCTGTTTAGGTGGAGAAGGAACTTCAGTCTTCAATTTCAGGAAGTTAAAGTGTTCAGTCTTTAGCTTCCTGGTATCTCTCTCCTACTAGTGAGTGACCTATCCACTGAGTGACTATGCAAATGGAAAATTTATGTATGCAGAAAGGAAGGAGTCTCTAGGATGTTTGCAACATGGCTATTTGGGGAAAATTTATGGGATAGATCCATGGAGATATGTATTAAAAATAATTCCTATTTTTTATGATTTCTTGATTTGAAATCAGCTGTGTGGTCAGTGCTTTATTATCTTCAAGTATGAGTTACTAGTCTGGGTCAAGATTTTAGCAAAGTTAAATGTGGAAGCTGCAGTGCCCATGGTAGGTAGGCATTACCCTAGTTAAAGTGACAATGGAGTGGAAGTTTATAGTTTTGTATCTTTAAACATTTGACATCAAATCCTGATTTCACTCCCTTTTAAATATCTAAGTCTTCTATCAATATGAACATATATGTATCCAGATAATATTTTGAGGCAAATCACATGGAGCTAGGCAATGTCTTAGGTTAAAAGCCAACCACACATGAAGAAGATATGAAACTTGTAACCTGCTAGAAACAGGCACCACACCAATTTTGAAGAGATGAGTTTATTGGCATATCACAGCATTCATCTTTTCATACCTCTTCTTCTATAGAAACATTCATTCATCTTCTCTGATTAGAAATGTATTTCTAGAACCTCCTTGAAACCTGCTCTCTTCTTCTCATTGATTATTAATTAATTTGTGAAATTTCAGGTAAGTGAGAACAGTCTGTCTGCATAATGTCATTAGTCTTAACAGTAAGATCTGACTGAGCCTGTTATAATTTTTACAGACTGATTGGACTTCTTGAACAGTATTGTACAGTGATTTTAAATTTACTTATAAGCATGTAATTAGAAGCAATCAGTCCCGAGACTTCCTGTCATATTTTAAAAAAAAAACCCCAAAACCAAAAAACCTTAACATTTTAATCACTTCTATAAGTACTGAAACGTATAAATTCATTATGGATGCATAAATATATATATATGTATAAATCTGCATCTTTATAACTCAGCAAAAAAATAGAAGCTTATAAAGTCACTCTGGCTAATAGAGGTAGTGGTTTTGCTTTGCAATGTACTGTAGAAACATCCTCATTCTTTTAAAGCTGGTTAAGATTATTCTAGTAATCTAGAAGGGAAGTACTTTTCTATATCTTGTCTTCAGAATGGTGATCCAAGAGGCAGAATATCACTGAAGAGAAGACAGAAAGAGCAAAGTGCATAGATAATTCAGCAGGGCTATCATTTTTAAATTAAGGTATTCTTCACCAGTAATGCCTACTTTTAAACCTCCCATTAAATCTTAGCATATTGGTTCATTTCCAAACAACAGGAATCAAAACAACTTTGAAGCTTACTAACTTTAACCACCACCACCTCTATATTTATGTTCAGTGAACCATTGTTCTGTATGTAAAGGATGTAAATTGAAGATCTAGTCTGGTCTTCATCCTAAATTAGCAAATCTATTTGTTAGCCAGCTATAAAATATTTCAGGTCTTCTTGAACACCAGAGTCACTAAAATCACACACACGGTTCTGCACTACACTATTTGAAGCCAAGTCACAAAAGATCCAACTGTGCAGCACACTACACACATTAATTTGCTTTCAAACTTCTGCTTTAGTAAACACAATCTTTAATAAAGACTTCTGTGAGTACGTTAAAAAACACAGTACAAAGAATTGTTGATGCTTGACAAAGTGCAAAGAACAGCCAGCTAATGACGATGAAGAGGCATCCCATCAGTGTATTTCTGTTCAACTGTTGTTTCCCCTAATCTTCTTCACTTACATAGTACAAGAAAATTATTGTCTCAAGTTTCAGAGAGTCCAATTCACATCTGAATTTCAGTAGCCTGATTAAGCACTGTCAACGCGGGAGTCACAGACAACTCAGAGACGATCAATGTGATCAGCGACTGCCAATTTATTACAAAGCTTTAACTCCTTATATACCATTTCTTAAATGCACTTACAGTAATTTGCCATATTATGATTGGATACATGTCTTGAAGACCCTTAGTGACTAACATATAATTGGTTATGCACAGGTGTGAGAACTTGACCTCAAAAGATGGCCAACAGTCCACAGTTCTCATAACTCAGTGAATTACAGCTTCTTCTTTTCTTGCTTGCTTAAGCTTCCTCAGGCCTCTCATGGCCTTGCTGTATCTTTCAGGATTATTCAGAGTTTATGCACCAATTATCCATTCTCCTGTGAGAACACTGTCTCCACAAAGCACTGCTTGTCCATTTTTTAAGAAACTGCCTGAGGTCCCCCAATTCCATTTAGAATTTGTTCATATGACCTGTCTTGGTGAACTGATCTCATTTACAGATAAGCCTGAGAGTGCCTGTGTGAGCCCCAAAACTAGTCTGTTTTCAGCCTTGTAAAAGCTAGACACCCTGTGGAAGCCACAGAATGGTTATTAATTGAACGGGTGAGAAAGGAGAATCACTATATATAATTTTTTACACACTCTATTCATAATAGATAGTAGTTTCTAATTTAATTTTAATTGAAATGTTAAAAAAGCTGATTTTACCCTTGTTCCTTGTCTAATATTTCTCTATATATTGAATGCTCTAGACACCACTGCTCTAGACATCTACTTATGCTGTGTCCTCACAATGCATTCACAAATTCTAATTGGACAAAAGTAACAGTGGAAGAAGGAATAGAAGAAAAAAGAAAAGAAGAAAGTCACTTATTAAGTGGAGCAGTATTGAAGTCCTTCTCTTTTACTACGTTTGTGAGAGAACATATCTTTCAGTGTTTCTGACTGCAGAATGACACTTCAGAGAGTCTTGAGCAACACAGATAAAATTAAAATACCTTTAGTGCTTTGATTTACTCAGGTGTATCACTAGCTGAAAACGCTGAAGGGTCATAGAGCTCTGTTTTTCTGTGCATTGGCATTAGAAATGTACGTTTCAGAAGCTGGCTGTCCTTTGTGATAGAAAACTGCTTAATTTGACAGGGTAGAGGGCAGAACTCACTCTTCCAAAATGTCAGCAGAGTCAACAGAACTTTTCTGGGATAGATTTTCATCCCTGTCTCTAGCGATGGTACCTTGTCGTTTGATTATATCTTATCACAAAATATTTCATTAACAAGAAAATTATTCTGGCAGTAGTCCTTTGTGTGTTAAAAATGGAAATGTTCAATGTTACTAAATAAACTGCAGTGTCTTGTATGTAGTAGTGGTTTTATATTATAGATAAAATTTTGTGACTTAATGTCACTTTATTTTTTCCAGCAGGGAAGTATCTCTTATGTCCTCTCCACAGGTGAAAAAGTGGGCTAAATAATGGCACATAATACAATATAAAGGAATTCTCAATTCTATTTTCTTTAAAGCTGAGGAAATACTTAGTGTTAACATTTCTGTGTGTGCCTTTTTTTGGTAAAATTTTATACATGCTAGTTTGAAAGGATTTTCTCTTATGGGATTTCTTCAGTAGAAAGCTAGACTGATACTATCTTCAGCATTGGTTCCTTGAGGAAATAAGGGGTGTAGGGAAAGTGGCAAATTAGTCCAAGATCTGACAATGTTACCTCCCTGAATAGTTCTTGAGGATTTAAAAATGACTCAGGTTTTCCAGCCATGGACGTTACAGGAGAGGGAGGAAATATTCAAAATTGCCTCAAGGCATTATCCTTACTTCCAATAAAACACAGAAGTCTTCATTGAAGTAAGGTGTTTGGTTTTTTGTTTTTGTGGGGTGTTTTTGTTTGTTTGTTTTGTTTTTCTGATGGTTAAATCCAAGAAAGATATCCTAATATCTCTCTGCTCAGCAATGTGTTTTTTTTCCTTTTTGTTTCTCATCTCAGAAAAGACTGTTCATACAGGACATGATCCCACCTACAAAATGCTCCGCCTAAAGGGAACCTGTCCAAAACTTTAGCCCCTCGAAGGGGTTTACTGTCCCTGCCCATCCGTTCCTAGGACTCCCAACTCTTCCCTATGTGTCAAGGAGCCTGAGACTATCAGTCTCTGCTCCAGTGATGTTGTAAGTATTTCTGGCTCCAGCTTTCTTTCCTTGAACAGAACTCTGTAAGTAGTTCATACCCTGAACAAAGCCTGGGACATATGTCATATTTTTCTCTGATCTGCCTCCAACCCTCTCTCTTGGAGAAACCTTGGACCCACATTGAAGCCTTGTTTCTAGCATGGTCAGCAGCATTTCTTTTGCTCCTGACTGGGTCTCAGCCTTGTCCACTCTGTCCAGACCCTGTGGGACTGTATTGAATCTGTGAGCATGGCTGGTTCTAGGATTACCCTAAATCCTCTGTGAGGAAATCTAAATGTTATTCTGTGGCTTGTCCCCCAATGCCATGCACTGGGTTTCTTTGTGTGGGTTTATGCATCTGCATCCCCAGCTGCTGAAACTGTACCTCTATATAAAATTTAACTTACATTTCATCAGAACAAAGAATCTTCTGGTGAAGAGATATCTAGCTACAGCCTTTGTTCTGAAGTTCTTATTTTTGGTGTTCTACAAGCAATGGTCATAAATAAAATGGATTAACTGTCTTTTATGTATTGTCCAATATTGGCAGCTTCCTCCATTTCAAGGAGAATCTCATTTTCTTACTTTTCCTGTCCTTACCTTTTTCTCTACCTCAGACAATCTTTAAATTCTTTTCCATATAGAATCAACAAGTTAAGAGACGAACAGTCCCTGCTGTTTCAAATAAACTGTCTTGTTGATTATTGCATTTGCCAAGGAGGCAAGAGATGAGAATTTGCATTTCCTGAGACAGAAACTGGCATTGGCCCTAGGTCTCTTCTGAGAACATAATAGCCATTCAGGAATTCCATAAAAATGAGAGAGTAGATAAGCATTATCTCTAACAGTGCTTAAAGAAAGGTCATCCTGCTTTGTTTCTGTAAAACAATTAGTAGCAGAACTAAGAAAGCCTGATTTTCAATGGATTTTTCTCCTTTTTTTTTTTGGTGGCTGATTAACTTCAGTCTATGAAAATTCAGCCTCTGATTGAAGCTTTGGCTTTGACTGGGGATGTATATTACAACAGAGTAACAAATAAGGAGTAGAATTCATGCTGAAATCTTTTCTTTCAATCATAGCACTACCAGAGTATCCAGCCTTCTGCTGCAGAGGTTTTTAAACAAGAAAAGGGGTGGTGGGGTGGGGGGGGAGGAGGGTGTTGGGGAAGGATGGTTGACAAGGCACAGGCTAAATCTATATTAATAATTGAAAAAGGCCACGGACTATTCTCTGGCCCTGGGAGCAAAGGGCAAGACATGGCTCACATTCATGTATTTTCACTCTATTTCATCTCAGAATGGGTTAAGCTTATATATACTTCCTTTTTTAACATAGTTCTTGGACTGCAGTATTACTTGAACCTCAGCTTTGCCTGGAAAACTGATCCCTGTAGTATAAATATTGCTAGGACCTGTCATTAACAAACACAGCAACTGACCTATGTCAATTGCTATTGCAATTGAAAGCATAGAGCCATTGTTGTTTTTCAGAGAAGAGAACACACATAAACAGTCTAATCTGGGGGAATAAAAGCTAAAATAATGTAAAAATTAATTAAATTTTTACACCTGGTGACATCTGTTTTTTAGAGAGACTTACAGAATCGTAATTTAAGAAAGCTCCTGATTTTACTGAATAAGGCGCTATTGCATCTATCAGAAGTGGGCTTTAAGACATCACCCCATTCTCTGTGTTTCCTTATTAATAGCTTTGTGTGGCTGACTAGTAAAATACATCACTACAGAAAAAGTGTAAAGCACAAGTTTAGCCATCAGCTTTCATTAAAATAAGTGGTCCTGTTTCCGTATCGAAATGCAGAGATATGAACCACACTAACTTTGATGGAACTTCTCTATAATAAGTGCCAAATAAATAATTAGAGTAGTTGTTTTATCAGAACATCTTTAAGTATTCAGTGTTCCATGATGCAAGGAAAATTTGTAAATCCTTTATTATAATTTATGAACATCCGTGGTCAACGTTTGTGCTGTTTATTTTGACTGCCTTTCCTAAACTCCCCTTAGCATTGCACTGAGCAGTCTGTGTATCGATTATACACTATGGTCCAACAGTTACAAAATATTTCAACAGTTACAAAATATTTTAGCTGTGACAACCCATGAGACAAAATAACAAAGCTGACACAGCAATAACCTTGTATGTCAACATATTATCACCTATTTCTGAAACAACTGTTTCTGGGCTGGGACTTCAAAAAAATGACTTGTATGCACTACTTTCGTTGCATCTGCTAAATAGCTTTGTTTTTTTTGTGGTTTTTTTTGTAGTTTTTGTTTTGTTTTGTTTCGTTTGTTGCTGTTGTTGTTTTTTTAAACTTAATTAAGTGCTTTCAGTATTGTTTTTCAGTACCTGTATAATGTATGATTTCTTCACAGAGACAGTAAGTAGCCATGAGTTTGGTATGAGTTTTCTGTTTGCTATAATTATTCTACAATGCAATCTCTTTATTAGAGTATGATACACATTAAGTAGTCCAAAAAGCTCTACTTAAAATCCGGCATAGCTTGGCATTCAAATTTTTTTCAAGGTTAGACAAAGTCTGAGATTTGTGCCTCATGCTGTAGTAAAGATGCTTAATAATTTCCTCTGTTATAATACTAATATTATGGCTACAGGCCTGAATCAATATTAATAACAGCAACTAACACCATTCCCCATCCTCCCCATCCCCCGATGTTTGGCTCTAAGCCCTTGCATCAAAATCACATGAGAACACTTCGGTATTAAAAACTGAAGATGTACAATTCGCAAACACTTGTGTAATTCTCACCATTTACAGTAAAATAAGGTAGAATTTTATAAAAGAATATATGGTATTGTTGTGAAGAAGTGCAGTCGGACATCCCAAATGAAAACAGACGATTGAATGTCAGAAAAAAAGGCATACTAGTTACACTTTCAGTTCAAAGCAATGATAAGTAAGAACACATTCCTCTGATTATTTTTTAGTAATAATAAACAAGAGTCTATCTACATTTAAATAATCAAAACATGAATTTTACTTATTTATTCAGGTAACTGAAAGTTACATCTATATGGGTAGCTCCTGATGTTCCCAGTATGATTATAAAATAAATATGGAAAACTAAAAAGAAATCAAACTAAAAAGAAATGTTTCCTCATTTCAAAACAAAACAAACAAACAAAAAACCCAACCCTTTTAGCAGCCATATTTTTTTGGCATCACAAATCCTCAGCTTATCTGAACTTTTCATAGTAAATATGATTGCTTTCATGATGACATTGACCAAGATAAAAACATGGAAAACCCCAAATAAGATCATTTACTCAGATCTCCTAACTCTAACAGAGATAAGTGTAAAAAGTGTGATTTTATACAAAACTGTTGCAGCTGATGAGTTTAATCAACATACTTAGGTGAAAGTAATATACCATTGGGAGACTGAAAATTCTCTAGCACAGTAGCAACAGAAGGTGGCTCAGTGGTTGCATTTGCACAGGTGGCTTTAAAGTATGCTCCATGTCAACTATCTAAAACCTCAACCTGCTTTCATTGAAGCTGATGGCAAAATTCCCATTGAATTCAGTGGGGGCAAGAACAAAGTTCTTACTATGCTTTCAGAATAATTAATCTGCTCTTTAGTTCTCATATCGTATACATATACATTCTATAGCTAGTAAATGTCGCTTAGGTCATTCCTGCTACACACAAATGAATTGTACCTAGATGAGACACCTGGAGTCAACAGAAACTCTTTCTGCAGAAATGGTTGTATAGGACAGTCTTTTGTATGTAGATGTTTAGGAGAGGTTTTGTATGCATTTTAAGTGTATCAATGGTTATAAATTATGCATGTGGTGGACCAGCAATAGACATAGGACATCAGGAGGCCTGATTTTCCATGAAAGCACTACAGTATGCCAAGATCCCAGTACATTAAGTTTTCTTGCTTTTTATTAAACCTTCTGAGTGTCAGAGTGCACCAACACTATTAGGGTCAGTAGCATGATAACAAGCATCAAAAGACCTTTATGGTGCTTGAAATTATCCTGCCTGGCCTGAATCTGACTCTGCAGAAGATAAAGCTTTCCTCTAGGTGCCATGCCATATCTAGCCATCTCACTTGTCTCAGCTCTTAAGTTGCCCCAAATGGCACTGATTTTGTTTAAGTAGAAATATAGTGCTCTTAATTTTTTCAGATCTGAATTGTCCTCTAGGCTCCATTGACTGCACTGTCTACACGAAGACATCAAAACTTCAGTATATTGAATCACACTTCTCATGTCCAGTTGTTGCTTTTTTATTTTCCACTAACTCTTGCTTTGATATCCATTGACTATAGTAGTTGTTCACCTACATGTAGACATCTCAGTATCTTGAACCTTGATCCCCCCTGATGTCTAGCACTGAGTGACTCAGAATCTACATAGAAAATCATTTGATAGCTGATGGATGTTCAATGTAATGGAGAAAACTTAATATTGAGAACCAGTTATTGAAATCTGAAAAGAAATATGTGATAAAAATAATTTTGCATTTTTAATATTAAGTGCAGCTAATTATTGGAAGAGCTCACTTAGGGAGGTATTTAAATGAGCATTATATATCTTTCTTGAATGAAACATATCCTCATTCTAAATCTTCCCTCTTGAGCTGTTTTGCTTAGGATAGCTTGTTGATGGTATTTATCTTCCTTATATTTTCCAACAACTTTAAGTTAATTAAAGACCTAAAACTTTTTGATTTTGCTACTTTGAAGAGGATGAAGAAAACCTTTTGGTTCTCAAGCTAAATAGAAGGGAAAAATCATCTTGTCAATCTGGATAATAGTTCTGCATATTGATCAAACATATTCCTTATTAGATTTTTAAGACAGAAAACTGCAGTTTAATATCTACTTAATGATTATTTTATGGCAATCTAAGCAATGATAATTACACTGTGATTAACATTGTGATTGAGATCTTTGTCAATTTTTTTTTCCTTCTGATGTTTTTGACAAGTTATCTTTTTGGCTGAAGTGCTATATGATAAATTGTTACAGATTTAGCATATCTTTAAAATCTTGTACTTCACAATTAAATGCCAGAACTTTAAAGCAGCAGCAAGTAATGTGCACAAGAACTATTCTTCTGGTTTACATTTCTAATGGTTTGTCTTTTCTTTGGACTTGTCTAGTTTTCCACATATTACCCTGGAGTTTTAATAGTACCCATGTGTTGTGTCAGAACAATTCCTATGTGTACCCAAGCTCCATGAGCAGATTTCGCAGCTTCCTTTGGGAAACATTATATTCACCACAACTGAATCAGTGAATAGAGGCTCCTGGAAAATATATGTAGAGTGGTGCATTTCGTTATCAAGCTCTGTTCAAGGATAAGTTTTGAAAATGTTCTTAAGTACTTAAAAGCAGGACACTGGTGAACTTCCTATGCTGATGCTGCCTGATAGGAAGTGCTCTTTGAAACCATCAAATTTGAAGGCTGATAAGACTTTAAGTTTGCCAAGTTCTGGCCCGAAAAATAGATATATAAAAAAACCCTAACTGCTTTCAACTGGTCATTGCATACCTGTCCAGAATGATCTGGATAAGAAAGAGTCAGCACTTGGCTCCTGCTGACTGCCAGTCTGGACCTAGAGCAGACCTATACAGAGCAATACCCAGCAGGGAGTATTTTCTACATCAGTTTAAAATGGCAAGAATTGGGTCTAGACACTTCATGATAAACTAATTGGATTGGAGGAAGAGATCAGGATGGTTCATCTATTCTTCCTGTGGATGCTTTATTACTATGTAGAAAAGAATCAAGATCCAGGCTATATGACGGCAAAAAACATGAGGGCACATTCAGCTGTAGTGTGGGGAGTCCTAGGTTCTCATCTGTAGTTCAGGAATGCTGATGTGTTTTGTAAACAGTGACTAGATAAAAAGCAGAAAAATGAGAGGCAGGGACTTAAAGACATCATCTCATCTCATTCAAAATATACAACTTAATTATTACAGAACCAGTATCTGACCTACAGAATTTCTTTCTGACATACTAAGCTTGTATCCTGCTTGCATACTGATGCAATATGAAGAAAATGGAGCACCTCACTGACTCCTTTATGCCACCCTGAACAGCCCATTGCTTAAAGACTGTATTCACCCCAGAGAAATTTAAAACCTTGAATCTTCCTGGACAGAGGAATGATTTCAGCTTCCAAATACAATTATATGTGGACAACTGTATGGCTTTTGGAATGGTTTGACAATTTCGTTTAGAAAAAAAAGAACTGAGATTTTCAAAGAAAGTCACCCCACCTTCCCTCACAACATCTGTGGATTTTACATTATGTGTCACAAGAAAATTGTTGCCTCTTGCTTCTAATTCATGAACTTAAGCTTTGGAAAATTGTGCAATTTTGACACATTACTGGACCCATTATTCTGTGCTGGATGAAGTAGCACTGTAGGAGGCTGTCCACTCTGAATGCTTTTCTTGAACTGGACTTCTCCATTGTAGACAGATCATATTTTTTTAATTCTGGCTTTTGATACAGACATAATAGACAAAATAGTATTTGCTTCATAGGCATCTAATTCATTTAGGAAATGTACTCTAAAATGTGTTCAGAGTTTGAGATGTTTTATTAAGAACTTCAAATACAGCCAATTTATGTTAATATATCTTTTTATATGAACCTTTTTCTACATCAAAATACCTTTATGAAGCTAAAGTTGTCTGCAGAGAAAAGCATCATTTATTCTTACAGTCTCATTATAACATGATTTTAATTTTTTTAATCTCTGTAGAAGTTATTTTGAAGCAACCAGGATTTACATGATAACTTAATTCTATTCTATAACTTTTTACAGCTCTCAATACTTACAATTTGATCCAACAATAAAAAAAAATGCTCTAAGTAGTCTTTATTTGCTGAAAGAATAATTTATCACATAGGTTAAAAGGTTAGTATTCCATGTTTGCTCATTACAGCATTCTGTGACTTGATTAAGGCTTTGAAGTTAAAGCATGTGTATTCAAGATACACAGGGATTAGTATGTGCAATTTTCACAATCAAATTCTACATGTCTTTCCAATTTCTTTGTTTTTAAAGTATAACTTACGTTTGGATTCAACTTCACTGAACACAGCAATTTCATAGATTCTACTATCAAGTAAATCATGCTTCACAATTACGTGATGGAAATGTGGCTCTATCAATATATAACAATTATTTTGATTGACTAAAATATAATGTAATAGAAAAGCAACACTATAAAAGAAGAGGTCAGGAGGGATTACTGATGAAATTTCCTTCTGTTTTCAGCTATTTTATAATGTCTTTGGAGAGATCTATATTTCTCTTAAACTATTTTTGTGAAGTTTCTTTTAAAAATGCAATAAAACTTTTGGCAGATGATATGTAAGGAATATTCTTTTATTGTTTCTAAAGTAAAAAAAAACATGAGAAAGGAAGAGGAGGAATATTTTTCCTTCCACTTTTGATTCAAAATACCCACAGATTAACTTCTTCAAATATTTACTTATCTGTTCTGCTTCATGTTTCCCACTTTCTACAAACGCGCATATTAAGAGTCTGCTGCAATTTTCTGTTTTCACTATTACTTGTGACACTGATACTAGACTTAAAATCAGGAGACCTTCTGGGATCTTCATTTGGGTCAGTTTCATTTCCTTGGGCAATTGTCTTAACCACTGCATCAACAAATTATCTCCCAGTGCATGTCTTGTAACCACTGAAAGTTTTGCCAGGTAGGTAGAGGCAGATCTTGTAGGAGCTCAGTGTGAAGAAGAAAGAATTAATGAGAACTAGCCAGGACTGGTCCAGTTTAGGGGAGAGGAAGAGAGAAGTCTGAATGCACAAATCAGCAAAAACATAGCCAAAGTCCAAGCTGAGTCAGCTGAGCCTGTCCAGGGCTTCTGGGGCAGCTGTCCCCAAAGAGGATTTAGCCAGCAGATGGATGACAGAAGTAGCCGTGGGATTTCTTTTCCTATGCATGTCAATCCAAAGCTGTTGCACGCTGCCTTTGTGCAGCAGACTGAATTTCCAAGGAGTTTTTGACCAGGAATTACATGACTGTGTGTTTTCCCTTTGAATTCCGTGCATTTCTGCTCTCTAATTTGATCAGCAATGTTGAATAAATAATATATTGAAGATTGTTTATATCAAATTAGTTATTCATGGAGTAACAGAAGCTCACTGGAACAGGTGTGGTCTCCTACTATGTATGCATGCGGTATCATGCTCACCATGCTGGAAGCCTCTGATCACTAATGTTTTACAATTAATGAGGAAGACTCAAGTGACAGATGAATCTAGACAAAAAACATTTCTCTTTTTCCTAAACCTGGATTTAATGGGTCTTAATCTGTTCTTATATATAATAGCATGCATAACTAGGTAGATATAGAGGACCTGAATCTGGCCACATTTGCAGTAACCTGTGTTTATAAAAGAAATTCCAGTCTTAAAATTCTTGATGTATTGTGTGTGGGCAGTAAAATCCTAATTTCAGTCCCCATGTAAAGTTCATATTGAAAAAGCAGGTAGGATGGTAAATACATTGTGGCTCTGCTAAATCTACCATTCATTCACTCTTACTTGAATCAGATATCCTTCTACTTCCAATTGTTACTGTCTTTTCATATCATGTGTTTAAGAAAAATGTTTCTGGATTTAAACCATTGAATGTTTTATGATGGACAAAATATAAAAGTAGTATGAGTTAAAAAAGTAGAATATTTTCTTCATGAAATGTCCTGGGTTTAGCAGTGGCAGTCATTTTTCTCTTTCTTGGTAGCTGGTGCAGTGCTGTGTTTTGACTTCCGGGCTGGGAACAAAGCTGATAAAAATGATGTTTTGGTTTGGCCAAGGACTTTGTGGGCCTCATGCTCTGCCAGGGAGGAGGGGAGCCGGGAGGAAGCAGAGACAGGACACCTGACCCAAACTGACCAAAGAGGTATTCCATACCACAGCACGTCATGCCCAGGATGTAACTGGGAGTGAGCCAGAAGGACTAGGTGGACGGCAGGGTTGGAGGAGGTATCGGTCGGTGCTTGGTCAGGCTGAGGGGGGCGAGTTATCGGTTGGCTGGTGATGGGGTGTTGTATTCTCTTCCCTTGTTATTTCCTTTATCATTACTATTATTGGTGGTAGCAGTAGTGATTTGTGTTATACCTTAGTTACTAAACTGTTCTTATCTCAACCCGTGGGAGTTGCATTTCTTTTTGATTCTCCTCTCCGTTCCCCCAGGAGTAGGGGGAGCGCAAGAAGGGGGGGAGTGGGTAACAAGCTGTCTGGCTGTGGGTTAAACCACGACATGAACATTCATTGTCTTTAAAATAGTTTAATTCTTTTTTTTACTTATTGAGGAAAGTTGAACTTATTCATAAACTTTCTCTATTTATACACTGTATACTTATGACACGTTAATCAGAGAGAAAGTTTTCAGGGGCTTCAGTGAAAAATTATTAAGCTGTTTCTATTCCTTGGTTTCTGTAGACTTCTGTTTCCTCTACCGATTCTGAAAACATACACTATATAATATACGAAGCTATTTCACATTTTCAGACCAATTTTATATATTCAGTTTTAGAACAAAATATAAAGAGATTTGTCTTTATTTAGAACACACCTTTTATATCTGTTTCTTAATTTCCTGAACTGTGTATCATTTTATACATGTTTTCCTTCATATTTTCCATGTGTACACAGGAGACTTTTTCCAGGTCCAGTGGTTTTCCAAAATACCTAAACAAGGTCATGTGTTTCCATTATTACATCAGCAGCTCTTTGGTTTGAGGAGGTGAAGCGGGGGTCTGGTGTTAAAGTTATGGCATTCAACTGGCAGTGTGTTGGCTGTTTCAGCAGAAAGGGAGAACTTTTGAAACATGACAGTGAATCACCCAAGGGTCTGGAGTCATGTTCGATCTCCCCCTATTTGATAGGAGATTTAAGAAGCCATTGTGTTCCTACAATTCTGTATGAACATAAGAAGTTACATAACTCTTTATGTCAACTAATTTCAGTAGAGTGCCTTTAAATTATGATAAAGTTCATTTTGTTAGCCTTTAATAGTCTCTCTTAGGACGGTTTGGTTTTGATGAGCAACAATATATGATCTCTTTTGCTCGGGTGTTCAATTTCTCCTCAAATTATTTTAAATCTTCGTTTCAATTTAAAAATTTTATTTGTTATTGTCAGTATAACATCAATTATTTTTGGTTCTGCCCTCAATTTAGGTGCAAGAATCAGTCTCTTGGTACTGTTTAAAATCTCGTTAGGAATTTTAGGGAGGGATACTGGAGCAATCTAATGATAATTATTTTTGTCATTGTCAGCTTGAAATATCATGTAGCCTTTGTATTAGAGTCTGATAATAGTGCTATATTCTACAGGAATATGAGTTGTATAAACCAAAAAACATAAAATGTGAATTGGCTGGGAGTCTCTAAATAAATATAGGATTTGAATTAACGTATGTGAAAGCTCTACATTGTAGGCAGGAGAGTTAATTTTCATATCTTTGTTTCGTATTTCATGATCAGAAGCTCATTTATTTTCTTTCATTATTCTTTGCCTAGATTGAATTTTCTTAATAACCTTCTTTCTTTATCAGAAGTTCTAATGTCATAGTTCTATTGTCTATTTAGCAAGTATTCTGATAATGGCAACACTCTTGCTCTTTCTCCAGACCGCATATTGATGATGAACACATTCCCTTCAGATGTGTTGCTTCTGTCAGTTACCTTTTATTTTTTTTTAATATGGATTTGATCATATGTGATGCCTTCATGAATTATGAACAGTACTTTAATATGTCTGCAGGATAAAGTTTGCCTTCATAAAAACTCTTAGACATATAACCAAATACAAATTGTGGACTCATTTGTACTGATATCCATACTAAAGAAAATTTCAGTGACTTCATTCTTTGCTCTACAGATCTTATTTTTTATAAAAACAGTTGAAACTAATTTACTCCCACAGGGGCCCACAGTCTGCCAGAGAATGCAATTCTTCCATGAGCCCAGAAGTTTCCACTGTTACAGGACACAGTCCCTGTGGTAAACAAAGTCACTGATTCTTAATAAACAGATTTTCAACCCTGAAGGATCCTAATTTAAATAACTATTTCATAAATTAATAGTGGTTTTCTTCCTTTTTTGTAAAAGAAATATTTAGATGGGAAGAAGAAGGTAATAACACAGTAACTGAAATTCAGTATGTATCATGAGGTGCAGATAGACTTAATACTGCTCAAAATTTCTCACAATGTTTTCAGTTTAACCAATGGAAGCCCCAAAGCAGCTCACCCTAAGAATTCAGCTTCTATCCAAGCTGAGGACTTGAAAAGTCATGCTCTTGTGGTACTGTTACATGTGAAGAAGCGGTATCCAAATCTTTTTTGGTGACAGGAATAAGTCTGAATTTCATCTCGTCTCAGTTTGCTCATGGATTTCTTCTTTCAGTATGCTTGGAAGGGGTAACGACATGAGAGTTAGTACTGTTTTCTCAGTTCTTTGCTTTCCTTTCCTAATTTGATAAAGGATTTTTCTACCCTGTGGGTGTATGTATAACCAACACTGTGCAGGGAAACTTCAGAACAGGACGGAGTGATAAGGAGAGGGGTAGAAGTTCATAGTCTCTGGGTCTGGCCATCTTGCTTTAGATTTTGACACAAAGCCAATGTGATTTACATTCTCTGTGCATATCTTACCTTTATACAGAAGTGCTGCTAACTCAGCAGTGTTCTTCTCTTCAACCAGTTTTGAGCTGAATGTGTCTATGGTTTAAGCTCACTGATAATTGGCTGTCTGGAAAGGAACTAAACAAGTACTTCAATTTTCATTTGAATACATAAATGTTAGAGGACAATCAAGACTGCTATACCCTGAGAATCACTCTTTCAAAACTCTGAAGCATATTTTTCCCCTTGATGAACTTACTCAAAAATTAACTTATGAAAAGCATTTATGCAAGACCGAAACTTGGTAAAAGTTAATTCTTCATGTGGTTACCCATGCACCTCAGTTATAACAAGAAGACACTATTAATATTCAGAAAAATGATGTAGGCTAGGACTGTAGATGAGATATTCAAGAGACAAATTGACAGGTTGAAGGCTAGGAAGTGTTCGTTAATATAGCAAGAATATTTTCTAAGGGTAAAGATTCTTTGTAGCTATTAATGTAGCCCTGTAAATACAGTGTTGTCAACACTTGTAACAGCTTTTACCAACAGGAATGAGGCTTGCCAGACTTTGCCTGAAGTTGTGTTGGCCTACAGGGGACCTTATTTTAGTTTGTCTAGATATAAAATGACCAGGTGCTTGTTGACTGATTAGTTTCACTTTTGCTGATATTTATATAATTCTACAGTACAATCAGCTTTCTATTTTTTTCTAGGAAACATGTTCTGCATAGAAGGAAGTATTCAGCATATAATGAAATGCCTGTAACTCTAGAATAATGAGGTAGTGCAGAAGAATAAAAGCATGGCATGACACTGGAAACCCTGGAGTTGTAAACAATTCACCAAATGAAGAAATAGATATCTGGGCATGGTTCAAAATTGGTTTTAAGGATAGCAAAGAGAATGAAGAACAGGTGTCTGATATACTTCAGACAGTCCATATCTAGTAAATTTAGATGTAACTAACATAGAGGTGCAGATCAAGGAAGAAAAAGAAACATTAAGTATGCTAGAAAATTTTTTAAAACAGCTGCAATATGTAGAAATCTCTAAAAAAAAGGGAGGAAGAAATTGTTGACATCATGATCTTCCAATAGAGGGGCTTGGGAAACTGACAGCTCTGCAAGCCTTTCTCTCCATGTACAGTCTGAAACTTGCAGCCTTCAGATCCACTTAGAAACACTGGGAGTATGAGTGTGAAAGCAGGGAAAGGGGTGCATACTAGGAATAGTGAATGTAACAGTTGTAACTGTATAATTAGTGAGACTTTACACAATACTATTCTTCATTTTCTTTTTCAGTAATAGTAAGATCTGGACTATAGCAATTCTTTGCTTAGGCTATTAAGATTTCGTTGTCACTAACAGCATGTCTTACTTAGTTTTCCATATTACACGTGCCTCCTTTTTACTTCAAGTGTAATCTTAGTAAACAGTGTGAGTCAATGTTAGTTCCTAGGATGAATCTTTAACAGTAAAACTGATAGGTTAAATATTCAATAAATTAGTGGGCACTCTGATTCTTGAAAGCTGCTAATACTGATGAATAATAACAAGAGATCTTTTCTAAAGTATTACAGGATATGTTATATAACAGAATATGCCATGTTTAGCAAAGGGAATCCAGGAAAACTGTAAGACATTATAATACGAGATTTTCAGAATGCCTATACAATGTATTATCTGTTCTGTTCAGTTTATATAGCAAGATGGAACTTTTAATAATCCTGTTTTGAGCAATTTCATACTATCACAGTAATTGGTATCTCATTATCCTTAATGTTGGCCTTAGTTCACTGTCACTTCTTTATCTCTCAAAAACAAACAATTAAGCAGGTGAGACAATGCAACATCATGAGCAAAATATGCATTCTTGATGAAAGTGTATGAACAGACAAACACTATGAGGAACAGGGCTAAAAATAATTTATCAGAGAGAATCACTTTAGAAATATAGAATCATAGAATAGTTAGGTTGGGAAGGACCTTAAGACCATCTGGTTCCAGCCCCCCTGCCATAGGCAAATATGCTTGCAAGAAAGCAAACTTTTTATAGGCTGCAATTTTAAAACATGGAAGACTTACACCCCACCCTGAGGCTCTTCATAGCTTTTTCTTTTTCTTGCTTTTTTTTTTTTTTTTTAAGATGAAAAAGAAATAGAACAATGCAGACAGAAAGAATAAGCTGTAACTGTGCCTGAAATGCTCTACACTGCTGTTTGCTTGGTTGGCGAAGCAGAATATTTCATTACCTCTGTTGTTTGTTTTTCTAGGATGATGTATTTTAGGAGATAAATAGTGCTGAGACCTGCACGGTTTAGATGTGTTTAGCATCAGATGACTGTGGAGTAGGGATACTGCTGCTGCCCACCACAAGATTCTTGTGAGAAACTTATACTGTTAACTCTCAAAACAATCTGCATGTCTGCCACCCACCTCTTCAGAAACCCTGAACAATGTGCATTAGGATGGTGACTATTGAGAACCATCCCATTATGTTAAACTTTACTATTAACATTGGTTATCTTGATTAACATTTTCCTATATGTAGATTTTCTGCTGTTGTGTCCTCATGGTTTCATACTATAAGGAAAAACATAACTTGATATCATTTAAAGTATTTAAAATATTGTTGACCAAATCAACAAACTACTGGAAGATATTTTTGTTCTTAAGTAGGATTAATATTTATTTTGCTGAGGGTCCAATGTCTGTTTTTTCGGTTTATGTCTTGCTCCTAATATCCGTTTCTCTTTAATTAGCTTACACTATTGCTAAGTGTTTCATCTATGCTTGTGACAGCCTTATTAAAATCAAGTTTCCTTCATAATCATTTCAATCATCATATGCATCTTCATTTCAACACACATCTAAGGATCCCAAGGAGTTAAATGACTTAGACAAACTGCCTGTAGTTTTGCTGCCGACCGCAATAAGGTATATGGACTTCTCAACCCCCAAGATAGGAAAGAAGTGAAAACTTGTCACTACTGGTATTTAATAGATTTAGATCTGATCTCAGTCTTTGTCTTGTCTGTCATCTTGTCTTCACTTGAATCCTCATGTCAGAGATGCTGCTCCTTGATACATCTGAACAGTAAGCTCCTTGGCCCCTTCACAGTGGCTGTCACTGAAAGGACATGCTGTAGAAAGTGTTGAGGAAGATTTAATATCTCTGTTGCACAGCTCAGTGATTTAGAATGTTTAGCAATGCAACATGCTGAATCAGCTCTGTCACTGATGTTAGGAATCTCTGACTACTTGGTGATTAAGTATGGATTGGTTGAAAAGGTAGTGCTACATAAGAGGAAAATTAGGCTAAAGTACAGTAGAATACTTACAGTGAAGTGGTGTGAAAATACCAAACAGCCTTTGTTTGGGATTTCCTATAAACTTTTCAATAAAATATATGCATTTCAGTAAACTTTTTCATCAAGCTCCATAGAGTGATTCCAGAAAAACTTCCTTTCAGATACTAATCCCTTTGAAATACATCAAATAATATGTCTGTAGTGTTAAATAATGTAGCAATAATTTTTGCCTTCTCCTCATCTTGGACAGAAGCAAAAACTAAGAAGAAAAACATGTCACCTGCATGATTCTTGATGCAGATTAATTCAGGTGGAAGTAAAACCTATTTATACTAATAATTTTGCAGATGCTTTACCTTGTATTACAGGTTATGCAGTAGAAGCCCTTGGAAACAAACAAGCAAAAGCATCTTTGCCAGCTGGCTCACCAACCTGGTGAGGAGAGCCTGAAACTAGAAATAACAGAGAAGGGAGATGACAATCTTCAGTTAAGTGAGAAAATGGTGAAACAGGTTGGCAAGCAAAAGTGCAGTGTGATGTGCAAAAGACAGATTTCACAATCAGCAAAACAGAGCAGAAAAGGGCCAATCCCATGAGTACTCACACGAAGGAGAGCCAAGAGGACAGCACTATGGCAGAAGGTTTCACACTTTCTGGGAAACCAGCATGGGTGAGTGACCTCAAGTGTCTGTACACTAACACATAGGGAGCATAACTAATACATAGCAGCATAGGGAACAAAAAGAGGAAGTTGCAGGGTTACAATCTCATCGGCAACATAGATGTGGTGGGATAGCTCACAGAACTGGAATGCTGTGATGAATGAGTACGGGGTCTTTAAGAAGGACATGCTGGGAAAGGGAGAAGTTTTCCTGTATGTGAGAGAAAAATGGGAATGCAAGAAGCTGTATCTAGGACCAGAGAAGAAGCCAGATAAACAACTTCCAGGCTGGCAGCTGCAAAGTCATTTGGTCAACCAAAATACTTCCACCTTATGATGGCCAGACAGATTACAAGGCTAAGAAAGTGCAGCAAAAGAAATATACTTGGGAGGGTGAATGGCTGCCTTGCTTTTCCTACTTGCTTCCGGAGAAGAATCACATTGTTGCAGACACAGCTGCAACACGTGTTGTATAAACCAGGATATTTCTCCATCTGACTCATGTCAGTTTGCCAACAAAAAGGTAAACACATTATTTCTGATTCCAGGATTAGAATGGAGAGGAAGGCAAGTGGTTTTACTCTTTCTCCCCCCCCCCCCGCCTTTTTGTTTGTTTGTTTGGTTGGTTTTGTTTTTTTTTTTTTTTGGTGTGTGTGTGTGAAGAAATCATTAGAAAAAAAAAACACCACCCAAAACATTATGCTTGTCACACAACAAATAAAACTGGTCATAGATGACTGATGTTACCCATATCTAGCTAAGTTATTCTTCAATGCTTTGGGATTAATTTACACAAATAAATGTCATAAGTAAAGTAAAATATTTAGAAATATCCTTTAGATTTTAAAAGGCAGAAGAAAATAATTGCAGTGGGTTGACTTTGGTGGGCTGCCAGATCCCAAGCAGCCTGTCTCTCACTCCCAATCAACAGAACAGAATGAGAAAATAAGATGGAAAAGTCTTGTGGGACAAAGTAAAGACAAGGGAGATCACTCAACAGTTACCATCACAGGCAAAACAGACTGCTCTTGGGGAAAATTAATTAAGTTAATGCCAATTAAAATAGAATTTGAGAGAGAAGAAAACAAAAGCAAACCCTAAAATACCTCTACACACACACTTTCCCAAGGTGATCTTCACTCCTTTTTCATCTCCACTTGTTTCCTGCCCCTGAGCTGTGCAAGAGGGATGGGGATTTAGTGGCTATGGGCAGTCTGTATGGCTATGAGCAGTCTGTATCTGTTTTTAAAGGGTATTTTGGCCCTCTAATACTGTTTTCTCAGGAACACCACTACCTTGGCCAAGAGGCCACGCTATGTCTTGTGGTGGGTCAGTCCAAAGAGCCTGGAAATAGCTGGAACCAGTCATGTCTGGTGTGGGACAACTCTGGCCACCCCTCACAGAGGCTGCCCTGCAGCCCCTGTTGCCAGTGGCTGGGCATGGAGAGCCAATACAATAACACAGCACCATTAGGAAGTATTCCTTTATTATTATGAAACCATACTCATGAGTATTTTTTACAATATGCTATTATGTAGTACTTTGAAAAATATTCCTCTACTCATATGAGATCTATGTGATAAACAAATTTTGGTCACTAAGGGCCAAAACCTCCAAAATCAGGGTGATTCCTACAGCGGTTAAATTCTTCTCATTCATCTGTGTATATTTAATGATCAAATGATTGCAAAGTCTTTTTGTGCCACTTAAAAGAAAAGGTAAAATATTGTAAAGTATGTGATCTGCAGCCAGAATACTTTCACCGTGTAGACTTCAAATCATGCTGGTCTCTGGGGATGCAAACAACCACTAGCAAATTGAATATTGCAGGGTTATTTAATTGCTTGTTGTCAGTGCAGAGGTGGTATTTCAGATCATGAATTTTAAGTTGTCCATCCCTCCTTTGTTTCTTAGTTATATGCATATGCACAAAAAAGGTACAAAGTCAAACCAAGTTTAGATGTTTCAGTAATACCTCTTGAATTATGTGCAATAAATTTCTAGGTTTTTTTCTACACAGTAGCATAGAAAGAGGATCCTGCTTGCTGTCTTAACATGTTTAGCCCAGATTAATCTAGGCACGTTTCAGGTGAACTAGAATGCCTTTTCTTCATGTAGTCCTCAAGATTTTTCTCTATGTACTGTAGCATTGTTGAAAGGAAATTCTATATCCCAGGTAGTATTTTCTCCTATAAATAAATTTACCCTTAATAATGAGCAGAAACATCCTAAAATGACGAACCCCATAACTTGGGATATAAACCCAGGGAATTTTCTAACCATTGTGGATTTGGAGAGAGGTGGTAAACCAAAACACAAACAATTTATTTAAATAGTTAAAAAGCAACAAATGAGAGATAAATGAGAGCAGTTACTAAAAGCTGAACTTTTCAGAGACAGACCAAATCCCACAAATGCCTTGGAAGTAACTATCATTCTCACTATTGCACCTATCTTTCCTGCAGTTCAAAGCTGAGCTATTGAATCCCCATGGAAAAAGGGTGGTCTTCCCATTGAAGCAGGCTTTGTAACTTCTGAGAAAAAATAAAAACAAAATTAAAAAAGCAGAGGAGAAATCCTGTCTCCAGTAAAGACAAATCACAACTCTGAAAGCTGCAGTTTGGCAATACCATTTCAAATACAGCACCCAGTTTTTCTTATGCTAATGCCTTCATGTTCAAGTAATGCTGAAGTGAACCCTCTGGAGGCATCTAAAGGATGAATGTCCTCAAGAAGAAACACTATATAAAACTTAAAATGAAATATTTTAGTTACATAACTTCTAAATCTTGTGGTTTGCTTTGAGCCTGTTCTTAAACAAACCTCAAAAATAATGTGAGACTTAAATTAGCTGTAAAATTAAGAATTAAAGTTGTCTGCTTATTTAATGTAAAATTTCATTCCCAGCACATGCTAGTTCAGTTAAGTTGCAATTGAAAGCAAAAAATAAAAAAAAAAATACATTAACTGTAGCTATATTAAGAAAGCAGGGCTTATAATGTGAGCATGTTTGTCAAAATTTAATGCAAAATACATGTTTAAAAGCTGGTTGAGTGGTACAAAAAATATTATTCCAAGAAATAATTTGATAAATATTTTTTACAGGATCAGTATTAATATACATGTGCTTAATCAAAAATAGCCAGTATGTATTGTATGAAGAAAAAAACACCAAACAAGACCAAAACCACAAACACAGGGATTTGCATGATCACAGCCTAAAAACTTTCTGAAAGCCTAGCTGAAGATTCTCATCCATAAACATCTTACTTTCAGCAAAAGCTGGTATTTCAGTTGTTCTGCAGTTTCTATTAGATCAAGGCATAGTAGTTCCAAACAGTAGGCCTTTTATTATTTCAACATGCTGTGGTCTCAAGGATCAACACATTAGGGCAAAAACACCAAGCCTGCCATTGGTAAGGTCATTTAAGGTGTCTTTCATTCTTCCTTTTTTATTGCAACTATAATGCTAAGAAGAATGAAATTACTGTTTTCAAAATCAGTTTATGGGTAATCCCACATTTCACTGTAAATTATATTGGAATAATCTATATTGTTGTCATTAAAATTCAGCCTCTTATACTAGATCAAAATGGAAAATTCACAAGGAGTCTTTTAGGATAGACAAGGCCTTTCTACACTTCTGTTGTGGTGGTTCTCCAACAACCAGTATGATAGTCTTACATAATTATTACCACTTAAATTCACATGGTAAATCTGTTTGGTTTTTTTTTCGGATTTCAATACTTTCTCATTTTTGGAGAAAAGCAAGTAAGGTCTGTGCTTTATTCACTGCACGTGTAAATACTGATGCATTTGTCTTAGTAACACTGTGTCTCAAAGAAATACAAAACAGTCCTAAGTTTTCTGTGATGTGCAAGAAGTTATCCTCAATTAATAGGCTCCAAACTGCAAAACCATAAGTAACATCTCTGTTAAAAAAAAACAATTTAATACAAATAAAAAATACTATTTGTGAGTGATTATATGTTCCACTAGATTGTTTGCCGTGTTCCCTTTAAAATAAGTCTTTTAATCACGATATTACTTGCTGATAGAAATTTTGAAAATTGGCGTTAAAGTGAGGACAGGCTGAGAAAGTTGTGGCTGTTAAGCCTGGAGAATAGAAGACTGTGTGGGGATGACATAACAGCCTTTCAGTATCTGAGGGGGGGCCTATAGGATGCTGGAGAGCGACTCTTCCGCAGGGATTGTAGCAACAGGACAAGGGGTAACTGATTCAAACTTAAACAGGAGAAGTTCATTTTAGATATAAGGAAGAAGTCCTTTATTGTGAGGGTGGTGAGGCACTGGAATGGGTTGCCCAAGGAGGTTGTCAATGCTCTGTCCCTGGCAGTGTTTAAGGCCAGGTTGAACAGAGCTTTGGGTAACATGGTCTAATGTGAGGTGTCCCTGGCCATGGCAGAGGGGTTGGAACTAGATGTCTTTAAGGTCCTTTCCAACCGAACTATTCTATGATCCTATGAGGTGCTGTCTTTTTCAGTAATTATGACAATGAAGGTGAAAAAGGAAGTATCAGGAAAATGTTCATATGTTCCACAGTGCACTCAAGACTATCTGCTGTTCTAGTGAAATTATTGTTTGATTTTCATTATGGAAAGGAGAATATATGTTAGTAGTAGTAACTATGTGAGAAATAAGTTACAGAGCCAAACTTACAGGTCCAGCTTTTCAAGTTAATATTTTTTTCCTTAAGTGAAATACCATGACTGTTGTTCATTGTTGAACTATTGGTTTCTAAAGTAGGTAGAGGATAAGTGAACAGAAAGTCTTTAGTGAGACACACTTGTAAAATTTTAAGTAGAATTTGTAAAATCGTACGTATTTGCAACATTTCTATTTCAGTAATATTTTCTTCAGTGAAACAGCCAGTAGACATAAACAAAAATTCATTCATTATGAAAAATAGTGCATCTGTTGTGTATTCCTAGTGGAATATGTCTCATTGTGCATAGATCAGTGAGCACGCCAGAATGTTGCATTTCCCAAGAATGTAGCTCAAAAGCCAGTCATGAACAGTACGATTTGATTTGCTGTTTTCCTAGATATGGAGTTAGAATCTATATTACTTATCATACAAACTTAATATTCTTATTTGCCCCTCCGGTAACTTCTTGAGTTTTACCTAGAAAGCCTGCCCAACAAGTATAATTTTCCATCAGAATTTTCTCCTTAGAAATAATCACGAAATTTTGTGTAATTTCTCAATAATTGAATGACAGTATACATTTGTCTTTATTGTCAGTTCTTTACTAAAAGCCCCATTTAATGATGGCTCATGAGAGCTTTCTGGAGAAAAAAAATAATTAAAAAAGTATTACCCTGTTCCTCCAACAGATCAAGAGAATATCGTAATTATATGCACACTGACAGATGTAATTTTAAAACTATATTTAACTTCTGATGTAAAATACATATTTTTATTGGTTTTATATAATTCCTTTTTTCTTTGACTATGCAGAAAACTTACCTTATGTACCCATTTTGTCATGTTACCTCTCTTTTACATTAGCAGTATAAATATATGTATTCTCTTTCTATATGCACATATATAGCTTGCTTCTAGTGTACATTTCTCTCTTGACAAGATATAGTATAAATAATTTATAAACATAATTTATTGAAAGACAGAAATATGCTGATACAAACTACAGAGAACCACCTTCTATTCAGGAAAAAGCAATATAGTACCCAGTGTTGTAATAAACTGCATATTTTGTTAAGAAAGATATTTTATTGATTTACTTTTCATTTGTGCATTACAAGTTTTCTATAATTTAAGTCCTGATTATTTTTTGTTCATGTCATAGCTTAAGTTACCAGGGGAGGAAATTAATTTTTCCCACTCTTATCTTTGGTGTGAGCTGTCCTGTGTAAAAATGGCAGTACTTAACCATATAATCATCCACCATTCATGCTGAGTTAGCAAAGAGAAACAGGGCATCTCTTCAGACCTCAGTCTGCTGGATGACCTTCTCAAAAGGGAAATAAAAATAATCACATCTTAAAATCACTTGCTTGAGATTGACCTCCATATGCTAAATCCCTCTGCAGGCAGATCTTAACAGCCATTTATCTTTGACACATCTCTGATTCTGACTTTCCCTGAGGGCAAAGAGAAACACTTAGCAATATAGGATGTTATTTCCTCAGTAATTAGCAATCCCATAGGCGCACTGATTCAGCTTTCTAGCTTTCTCCTTCAGAGACCCCTGGCCATGGTGACCTGCCTTCCTGCCCCAGCAATTCCTAACCCTGGAGGTATCTGAGCCAATGACTGTTTCCAGGCATACATATCTGCCTGAGAAATAGGCACTGGTGGGTGACATGTCTATGATGCAGTTGTCAGTAGCGTTTCTCACCTCTTGAAAGACATCTTCTGTCCATTTTGGTTAATTAAATGTGTTATTAAAAACTATGAGTAATAAAAGTAGTACTTTTCATCTGTGAAAGGACAGCTGAGAAATATAGCAAATGTGCAATCTGACACATCAACTATTCCGAGAATATAAAAATGCTAAAATTACATAGTTAAACTGAGTTTTAAGATGCCAAGATGTTTAAAGAAATTACTACCCTACAGAGGGTTTCATTTGTGTATAAACAGTTGATTTTGGTAAAGCTGGATCTTCCATGCAGATTTTATAGTATAGCAGATCCACCATCTCTATAACATTTTGCTAATTTGATTTAAATTATCACTCAGAAATGAGGGCAAACTAGTAATGGAATATTTTTTGTTTTCAGTGTTTAACTGAAAAGAAATAAAGCAGACATGGAATGAAAGTATTTTTTAAGCCTGCATAAAAATAATGTTTCTAAAGCAACTTTTTGTTGTGCTTCAGAGTGTATTTGTTTGTTTTTATTGTAATTTAAAAAATTAATCTGAAGTAGAACTCTTCAGAGCCTGGATCTATCCTAGGCTTCTCAAGTGTATGAACTATCAATGGAGCAATTGGAAATGCATGTATTTTCTGGAGATGAGTTTCAGGGCCTGTTGTATCTTCTTTTCTGTCTGCAGTCTTCAGCCTTACTCTGAGCAGAGGATATTCACACTGGACAGGCAAACAGTCTAAATAGCAAGTTAGAAGTGCTAGGAATAACTTTGATTCACTCCATTTCCTCTTTTGTAGAAGCTCCAGAATATGTATTCTAAGTGGTAGGCTGATGTGCAAATGTATTGCAGCCATCTGAAAACACCATGTACATAAAAGTATGTAGCATAAAACGCAATTAAAGGTACAATATTAACAAAAAAATAGCAATTACCTAATTTAGGATCATTCATATCAGCTTAATTTGACTGCTGTATGCAAAATCATTATGATAAAAACCTAAATCGCAGAATAGCAAACTGAAATTTTCACTAAACTCCCCCTATATTCACTGCACAAAATATCTGCTCCTTTAATGAGCAAAGAGTCAATATTTTTGTTTTTTTTTTTTTTTCTCTTTATTTCCTTAGAGGTTTCATAGCCTATTTACTGTGCACTGTTGAAACCCCCTGACTGAAGCATTATGTTTTGATTCAGGAAAAACCTCTTCCTGGGTTGTTTGCATATGCTTATTTCATAAACATTATTTCATTTCTGTACAGTTTTAAGAAAAGAGGGGATGTTGTTACAGAAAATTTGATGTCAATGACACTTTAAAGACTTAATTGTGAAACTTTTATTTCAGCTCCTGTAGTCCTGCGCATTCCAACATCTGATAACAGGAGTTGTGCAGGTTTTACAGAGAGTAAAAACATTTCTCATGAAGAGTCAACCCTGGCATAGGTTCAAGACATGCATGGAAGAAATTGTTCAGGAATTTCACAGAAGAGGGTTGACATGGACATATAAATGGTTGTTACCACAAAATACACTGAGACAAGGCATGAAAATGAACAGTGATTGTAACTGGACATTATCTAACTTTCGAGGACAACTTTGCTATGTAAAAAAGAGGCATATTAATACTGAATATAACATTTCTTTTCCTACTGTTTAAAAAAAAACTGAGGAAAAAGCAAATGTCATCATAATACATCATATATTTAATTTTCTTCATGTCAGGACTGAAAACTTTAACTGTTAGGCTTCTGTCCTTGAGGTAAATGGCATAAGTCAGTGACTATAGGTTACTGACCTTAGTTTGGGGCAATGCAGAAAGAAGCAGGAATGTCTGAGTCTTTTACCAACTGCTGAAGAATAATAGGACACAGACATTTTGGGTTCTGGAAGGACAACAACCCCAAGGACATTACCTTGCCAGCCTTCTCTTCACTCTGACTTCCTGTGTGAGAATATCTGTAACCAGTATCATTCTTGATTAATTTGGTGCAAAATAAAACTTCAGCATTTTTTGGCCTGTTCCAGTTCCAGTTGTCCTTCCTTACCCGAATTGTCTCTACCCCGACATTCTAGAAATGAAGTACAAAATACAAAATTTATTTCAACTTTCTTTTCACAAAGACTTCAGTGAATTAACTCTTGGCATTAAAATTTTGGTTTTAGCAAAACTGATTTATTCTGCTTGTTTATTTCAGCTCCCAGATGGATACATATTCATCTGTGAGGCTTGTTGTATTATGTGGGAGTATGTATACCTTTGGACAGGACAAATAAGGTCTATGTAGTCCTCTGAGATGCCTGTCCCTGCTTAATATAAGTGAGTGCAGGAATTACAGTTTTACATGATTTCATCTAAGTTGGAATCATGCATTAGTACTTGCAAAAATGTCAGATATTAGTACAATAAACAGACACAGATGACCACTGAGGGCTCAAATAGTAGGCTAATGAATCAAACCCATGATTTTCAAAACCAGCCTAAGCCTTCAGGACAAAAGCGGAATCTTTATAAGCGTGAGTAAAACCCTGTTTATGACAGCTAATGTTTACATACTTAACCATGGTATGGGAAATGCAGATCTAAATGCAGATATGAGATAAATTAGGTACATATTGATACCACAGATCTTGAGTGAATACTTGTTTTTTTTTTTACTTTTTGCAGAAAACAGCAGTCTTGGGTTTCATTCAGCCTTCACTTCTGTTACTCTTCTGATACTTCCCTAAATAGTTTCCTCCTTGCACCTCTGAGCCAGCAGTTCCTTGCATGTTTGGCCATCCAGATCACCTGCCCACTGCAGTACTTTCAAATATCATTTCTTCTGTGAAGCCTACAAGCAGAATAAATTCACACATTCATAGCATAAGGAGAGGTAAGAACACCTGTAAGGAGGGACGGTCATTGTTTCTAGCACAGCACTCAACAGAAAAAAGTAGCAACTAATGCTGCCTTTTGTGAGCACACAGAAGCTTACAGGAATGTCATCTTGAACACTTTTATCTTCTGACAGTGATGTATCACTAACAATAGAGTCCCTGTTGAGAGAGAACTTCCTCTGAGTATGCTGTCAAAGGTCATTCCTCTTCAGCTAACGTGCCAGTGGATCTGCATCCATTGCTGGAGTTCTAAAGTTTCAGACCCTCAAAGGGAATTTTGCATATATTTTAAACTAGTGTCTCAGTTTCATCGTTAAAGAAACTTGTTCCCCATTCTCTGCCAACTGCTGCCATCATTCAACTAGACCTTTGCCCATGAGAAGCTGTTGAAGAAGGGAAGGAAGCATGGTCAGACATAGACCTGGTTGATTTTAAATTGGCACATGCTGTTATCTAGTGACTAAGTGGTTTGTTAAGGGTGATGTGTTGTGTGGGAAGGAAATCTATGATGAGAAAGACAAAGTAACAGAAATCAGAGAAGCAGGAAAATAAATAGGTATTTCTCTCAAGACTCGCAAATCAGCTTTCACTTGCTTAAAACCTTCCCATGAGAAAGAGTACATACATTCACACATACACACAAATCCTGATTTTTCTGGTTTCAAGGCTATAGAACAGTTCAAAGCCACATTGCATAAACTGATCTCCTCCTTTGTATGCAAACTTCTGCTTCAACAAGAGAATAGAAAACCACACAAAGTTAAAGACTTATTCTCTGTGTATTCCTTAGCCTGTGACTGTATTTCTTCAAATTCTATATAAATAAAAACATGTCTGGAATGAGAAATAATGGTTTGAAGAGTGAGCCTGGTGATTTAAGTTGTAGAAAAGTATTTTGGTGTAGATTACTGAATAAGCAAAAAGTACCAATAGGACAAAGAGCAGGTGAAGACATGCAATTTAATTTACAGACAGGAAAATACAACTAATTGTAAAGTGACAGTCATCATCATCATGGCTTGACTTCGCGAATGAAGATTTGGGAAGGGCATTTACCCACTCTTACTACAGGCGCGCTGATGACTAAGAAGGCCAATGTGGGATAGGCAAATCCGGCTACAAAAAGCACAGCAGAAGGTCTCCTTGGGTGGAACAGGTGGGACACGATTCTTCCTGTGTTGTCTTTTCTCCTCGAGACTAGTTCTTCGTGAACTCTCAAAGGAGTCAGCAAAAAAGTGACAGTATTATAAGTAAAAACTATCTGTTTCTTTGACATTCTGATTTGTACTGAAAAGTGATGGTACTATACTGTTGTACTCCTAAACAAAAGACTCAGGGCTCAGGAAGAATATATCAGGTCTTCCCTAAAATACCCTATTTGCACTCATATTTTGTATGATTCTATGATTCTAAGAAAGATCTAATTTTTATTTCTGCCATTCCTACATAATTATGAACAGTTAAAATGTGCACAAGTATACCCAGAGTTTTATAGCAATGTCTGATGCATATAATGGATTTTAGGGACAATGAAATGAGTGGTATGCAAATGTGTGCATATGCACATATTTACATGTGTCTGCAACCCCTAAAAAATTATTTTCCTTGACATAAAACAAAAAATTTAGACAGCTGAGATTTATATAGATAATGATGCCAAGTGTTATCATTATTATTGTCTGTGTTCTACTTTATCATTACCAGTTCAGAAAAAGAGAGATAAAAAAGGAAAGCTGAGTTTCATAGATACCAAATTTTTAATCTGAGATTTTATTTTAGAAAATGATGCTGTACATTGCTCAAGGATAATGCCAGTTAACTTTCTAAAGGATCTTCATTATGTGAAAACTGAGTAAGTAAATATAATGTAGTTAACAGGACCTACATAACCTGAAAATTATAAAAGAATATTGGAAGTATTTACACATCTGAATTCTTTATCACAAAGGTCGTGGAAAATTGGCCTCACATAAACAAAGCAGCAATTAATTTGTTGTTCAGAGTTTGTGTGATTTTTGCAGTAGGTTGAAATATTTTTTTCTGCATAATTTTTTCCTTGAAAATGCCAAAAAATTTTTAGCAACTATCCTAAAAAAGCATCATCAGATGTTATAAATGCTGTAGGTGTTTCTGAGGCTATAAGTGGATGGAAACCCATTGCAGATATGTAAACCATGTTGCTATTATTCAAAGTACAGGTCTCTGTTGTACTTCACATTTATACTTCATATTTAAAATCATTTTTAAACACATGTTTTACCCACTGAATAACAACAATTTGTTAGGAGATTGCGAACTTTTTTATCACTTCTTAAAATGCGATGAATCCTATATGTTTCCAGAAACATAACGTATATTTAAAAGAAACATTTTCAGTCTCGTAAGCTTAAAATTAAACCAAGCAGCTTGCTTGGCTTGTGCCTTTATGTAAGTCAGTCTCCTCCTGCTTAACCTGCTGCTTTGCTCTTGTGAGCCAGCGGGACATTCAAACATGTGAACCATGCACACAGCAGACTTCAATAGCAAGCACTGGACAGCAGCTATTTTGAAGGAGAAGATACTGGCTCCTGACCGTGCCTGTGACCTATTAATGTTTTATTTAGCTTTTATATCTAGGTAATTGTTTCCAGGTGAAGCAAGAAAAGTATTCTGAAAAATAAACAAGGAGCAGTTGCAGGTACTGAGGTGGAAATCAAAGCTCTATCTTTCTGACTGGTTTCCTGGTGTTTTGTATTTGTCTTGTGTCTTTACTGGAATAAAAGGAGCATAGAGGGCAGCAGCTCTTGAATAAGCAGACATTACCTGCTTTTTCAGAGTTTGTTTAAAGGGCATAGACAGCAGCACTGGGAATGGTTTCAAAGGAAGCAGTCAGCTGGGAAAGGGCATGGGGTGAGTATGATTGGTCTCTGTCGTTATTTCTGTTCATCCTGTTTTTACTTACATGGAAATGAGAAAAAGGAGTTCTCCTAAAGCTCGAGTGATCCCAAACAATTTCAGGCATGAGAAGAAGCAATCCAGCCATACAGGAAAATGATTTTGGTTGATCTAACCACTTCAACATGAAAAGCATGCTATAAAAATATAGATTTCTCAAGCATCTTTTATCATGTTACATCATATACGAATTCTCTTGATTTCTGAATAATCTCATTCATTCTACAATGTTTCACCATTAGTTTTCTCTTAGGACTGAAAACTTTGCATTCACAAAAAAATTATTCCAAACATCATATTATATTACACTGTCAATCTGTTGGGAATCAAGCCAAGCCTTATGACAGCCACAAAGCTCAAGGCTCCCTCTTCTACACCTGCTTGAGAGATAGGATGGTTCTTCTATTTTGTACATGCAAATTAACATGTTGCATCTCTAGGGATGTGAACACCCTTCAGACTTGTCCTGAAAGCACCACAAGATACTGCTTCACCTTTCCCTTGTCATCTACACCAAGGGCTTTTAAATACAGCTGTAGCAATGTGCTGAACCCTGACTGGCAGGCATAGCCTTTTTTTCTTTTTTTCTACCCAGAGAGCAATATGTGTCTTTGACAAGGTGTTGTTTGGCAACCTTCTGGGGTTTGGGGTTTTTTGTTGTTTTTTTTTTTTTCAGACACCTCTGGACTCATTTCACTTCTAATTTGATATGTAATCTAATTTTTATATATTCTATAAAACACCTAGGGCCCAATTCATTTCCCTGCCTTTAAAAGTACTTCGGTGATTTATTTAGGAGCTAAATCCTTCCATTGCAATTGTAAACAATCATAAATATAAGTCTAAGCTGAACAAATATCCATTTTGTCACATCATATGAGCCAGGGGTGAAATTCACAAGAAATATATATAGATAACTGGGTTATAATTCAGTGCAAAACATATTTCTCAGTACTATTTTCCTCAAATTTCTGCCACATATAGATCTCTGAGCATGTTTATATTAAAGAGTTATACCAACATAACAAAATCTTTTCAGTAACAGATCTAGTTAACTTGGTAGTAACCCTATAAGTATTTTTAATTTAAGCAATTTTAAATTTATGTAGAATTAAATTAATTTGAGCAACAGTTAAACTGTTTACATTGAACAAGTAAATTATCAAACTCTGCGGCTCAGTGGGTTAGTGCAGTGACAGCAGGGGTTTGCGTTGGTTTCATTTGATATACATAAAATCGATCTAATGAAGTTTAGAAATACTTTGGAAAATATCTGAGCTAGAGTTTGTTTAAATGTTATCCTTTAACATGGGAGTGACACAAAACAGGTCTCCAGTTCGGATTCACGTTTTCAATAAAGCTCAAACTTTGGTACTGACTTCATATTTTGCTTTGTGCTTTGCAAGTTTATAAACACTTGCATAAAATGACTCTTCAGTATTTTTAATCATACTTTGGACAAGTGCAAAGCAGGCCAAAGCAATGGAAAAATGGGCTGTTGGTATGTTTGGAATCTGAAAACAAGAAAGAAAATGACCTTGTTCTCTTTGTCACAGTATGAGAATGTTTGTCTGATATTTTGGCTTCTCATTGGAAAATACAGAAGGCTTTGACTGCCTTATGTTTACAGAGAAAAAAACTTTAAATATTAGAAAACCAACACAGACATTATAATCTCTGAAGAATTAAGGGAAAGTTATGAAAATCTGTTATGTTTTGAATATGTAAAGTATGAGTCCTTGACCTACTATCTGAAACAAATCACACATTTTGTTCTATTGAAAACTAAAAGTAAAGCTTCTGCTTCAAGCATAATTCAAAGTATTTCCTCTTTTAAAATAAAACCTTATGCTGGTCCAAATGAGCCAGCAGCACATCTTCCAGAAAAAGGTCTTATACTTGAAGGAGGAGGAAAAGGAAATTTACTGCTAACTTCTCAAGGACTTAAATTGACATACAAGAATGATAGCACTTGACTTTCCAAGTTCTATCAAGGAAAGACAATTTATAAAATTTGTACAATTTTGTAAATTGTCTTCTTTTATACAAAAGTATTTTTTGTAGATTTTGTAAATTGTCCAGACTCTACTGAGAAGTGTTACCATACAACTATCAAAACATGTTTTCTAATTTAATGTGCCAAACATACAAGAAATTCTTAAGCAAGTAAAGTAGCCCTTCTTCCCCAGTTTTATGGACTCATTAACAAGAGATAATTTTTATATGTGAGAATTTTAGACCTATATTTCCCCACTAATTGTTTTCTTTCATTTCACCATTAGGTATGCCATCTGCCAGAAATTTATTTCAATTTTCATGAAAAGCAGATTCCACTCCTTTGGTAATCTGCCAAATATTTATCAGTTTGGTGCACATGAAGTCAAAAGCCAGCATGTGAAACAGTTCTCTTAGTGAACTCCAAAACTTACAAGAAAAAAAGGCACAGTGAAGGCATCAAAACCAAACACCTGTACAGATCTGTACAGCACCTGTACATTAACCTGGTCAGATTTCAGACATATGAGCAAAAGTGAGTGGCTAAGCCCATACATTTTATTTTGGGCACATCTCTGAGATACATTGCAAATTTCAAACAAAAGAATGCTCTCATTTTTTCAGTGTGGTTCCATAGTCATATGTAGTGTTACACTCTACTCCTGTTAACCACTCTTTTTTTCTTCATTAGCATGCATTAGGAGAAAAATACCACCAAACAGAGGAAGTTAGGCAAACAGAAGAAAGGAGTAAGGGTTCTTCCTCTTTAAGAGAAGCAAGCATGAACACGACTTTGATTTCCTATAGGCTGGTAATTTGTGGGAGACCTTTTGCTATATGTCATAGAGTGAGTGAGGCAAGTACTCTTCAGAGGGCTTGTCAGAAGAGCTTAGTTTGAGTACTCTGTAATGCATTTGGGATTTCACACCAACCTTACCAGAATACAGCAGCAGCTCTATGGTATAGCTTTCCTCTTTTGGTAGGTGCAGGTGGTTAGGCAGTATGAATGTCACTGTGTATTGTGCATCTGTGCCGAGGTGTTGACAGTGGAGGGGGCTACAGGGGTGGCCTCTGTGAGAAGAGACTGGGTGCTGCCCCATGCTGGACATAAGCAGACGCAGCCACAGCTCTACAACAGACCAACCACAGGACATGGCTGAACCCATCAGTCAAGCTGATGGCACTTTTGGGACAACATATTTAAGAAAGGGCAAAAACCACCAGAAGGCAGTGAAGAGTAAGAAGGCAAAAAGTGTGAGATACAACCCTGTGGACACCAAGGTCAGTGAAGAAGGAAGGAGAGGACATGCTCCTCGCAGCTCATGGATGAGCACATGCTGGAGCAGGTGGCTCTTTTGTGTGTTCCATGGAGAGACCACACCCAAGCAAGCTTATCCTAAAGGGCTGCAGCCCATGGAGAAGAGCCCTGCCTTCTCCATGGTAGTGGAAGAAAGTGGGGAGGAATGATCAGCAGAGAAGGACTCTTATGAACTGACCACAGTCCCTATTCCCAATCTCTCTGCATTGCTAAGAGGTAAGGAAATAGATGAGTTGGGAAAAAAGGAGTGAGGCTGACTGAAAAGGACCTGGGGAAGAAGGTGTTTATATTTTGTATTTATTTCTCAGTATCTAAATCTACTTTGACAATACCTAAAATCATTTTTCCACAGGTGGATCTGTTTTGACCATAACGGTAATTGTTGAGTGATCTCTGTTTTTATTTTGACCCACAAGAGACCCTTAATTTCTCCCCCTATCCTTCTTTATTGGGGGGGGGGGGGGAGGAAGTGAGAAAGAAGCTGGGTGAGTTTCTGGCAGCCAAAGTTAACCCAGCACAAACGGGAACTGCAACTTCTGCAATTGTTTTTCTTGTCTCAGCATAATAGTATTTAAAAATACTATAATAACAGAGTTATTCATAAAAATGTAAGCAAAGACAGAAATCCATCAGATCTTATAATTCCTCTAATAACTCAAATCACCTCCTCAACCAAAATCCTGGGAGGTAAAAAACTCTTTTTTAAAAGAGATCAGTGTGTAGTGTTTAGTATTAATCATTTAACATTTTAAGTCTATATTTTTTATTTCAGTAGTTTACTTCAAAGATACAGCTGTCAATCCTGTCCAGAGGCTATATTCTTTTTTGTGTTATTTAATGTGTTTAATCTACACTGAGATTAATATTATGCATAAAGACCTTGGGGTTTTTAATTAATTTCCACCCCAACTAACTTTCTAAGCTAGAAGTTTTTTCTGGAACATTTTGATTTTTGATACTGCAAATCCTTGTCATGTCAGCTAACTGGTGTCTTAGTTGAACAGACTGAATTCTGCAGGCCAGACTCCTCTTTAAGACATGAGTTGGAAGCAGGAAGGAAAATTTCATCAGGGATGTATGCAAAGCTACTGATTGCTGGCTTCATACTCTACAGTGATTGTATTATTACATGGAAATGAAAAATGGAATTTTACAGAAATCCCATTCAGGTCTTACATGAAGATATGCTTCAATCAGAAAAAGACAATTTCTTGACTTTCACTCTCCTTTTTTGTTCAAAATAGCCTCTCATTCAATTTTGCTGTTTGTAACAGTTGCGTCTATAACACAGCACCAAGTCAGAAAAGATTTTGCAAGAGTCTGAGTGAGTAAAATGTTACCAAGAGCAACTGATGAACATGTTGAATATCAATCTGCTGCATCCTAAAGGACTTTGATACAGTGGGGGATTATCTGCCCTGATTTTATTGCAGGGCTGTGGTGAGAGGGAAGTAAAGTATTGAGGATCATACAAAGTATTTGAGTTCTGTGATTTCCTGTGGAAAGAAAAGACGAAAAAAAAAAAAAAAAGGAGTGCTGTCTCCTTTATGAGTAATTCACTATGGGTATTTTCTAGATCAGTGAACAAATATAATATTTTTATTCAGACTGTGGGATGACACCAAAACCACCTCTCTGCTTCTTTCACAGGATAACACATCTAAGGAGAAAGAAATAATGCAAAAGATATGGCTGAGATTGTTAAATAATTGTATTTACTGTTTTAAATTAATATATATTATGTAGTAACATATACATAAAAATACAATTTAATATTTGAATTTATTACCACAAGGGACCTTAAATATATCTTTTACAGGAGCAGAATCAATACTTCTATATCAAGAGCTAAATCTACTGAGTGCCTTAGATGTTTTAGTATTTAGTTTTACTATAAGTAACTTTAAATTGTTTTAGAAAAACATGAGTCTTCATGCCTCTTCACTAAAAACAATTCTAATCAAAGTTACAGATAGTAGAATTCTGAACAGAAGCTAGACTTTGCAAGGTCATTAATGCTGCAGAAAAAATATCTTGGACATATTGAAATACAGAGCTTGGAATCTTTTATTGAAGAGAAGAATCTATCATTTATCAAAAAAAAAAAAAAAAGGAAGAATTACTCCTTCTGAAACATGGTTGAAAGTGCTGCTGCTGCTTTTTGTTTGTTTTGCAGTAACTCATGCAAGCTGCGAAAGACCTTTTCATCCTGCAGAGATTTAGATTTCTGTGTTGCACCTCCAAGCATTTGATTGAGAAAAAAGAAAAGATGGCTACGTATTTTGCACATAACTCACTTTTGCAGTTATTTTCTCTGTGTGCATTAAGTATTGGATTGGAGGTTTCAAGTGGAGAGAGCTAGTCTGGAGTCTTTTCTCTGTTGAGACATAAGACCAATTCTGATCTGTTTTTTTTCTCAATGAGAAGCCCATTGTGTTGCAAATGCACAGAAGTAAAACTTAGATCTATTAGAGGACTAGAATATGCACTCTCAAATAGCAAAGTACCCCTTTATGGAAGCAATTGACGTTTTTCAGATTCATAAAAGCCAGCAGAAAATAACCATACTTAAAAGTATTCAAATAAATTCATTCAAATAAAAAGATATTTAAATAAAAAAGTTCTCAAGCAGGTAAAATATGGCTAGATGGAGAGAGATTTTAATATCATATCATTCTAAAATTATTTCATTTTTATGTTCTATTGTTGGGAAAGGACACAATAAATCGCATGGGCAAGAGATGCTTTGGATAATTTTCCAAGAACTGGTTGTGTTGGGGATATATTATGTTTCAAGACAGCTTTGCGAGTTCCATAAAATTCCCAGTCTCACTAGCTATTTCACAGCAAAAGGAGTTGAATTACTATTAAAATTCCAAAGATCTATTTGTCTGGCTGGACTAAATCAGTAGGTTCAGGGAAAAGTAAAAACAACAGATTTCTCTGGATGTGTACCATCCGAAGGTATTTGAATCCATATCTTCACCTCTGCTGACAAGAATTACAGGTCTTTATGCTGACCAGTGTGGGAAATTTTCTGTAGGTCACATGCTAAACATGCATCATTTGAAATTATCTTCTTCAACCCATTTACCAACCAAGAATTATTAAAATAAATTATTTGGAAAATGATTTCTAATACTGAATAAATTACAGAAAAATCATAATCTGCTCATAGAAAAATTATGCATAAGAGAAAGTAAAATCCATCAAATAAATTGCTAGCTATGAATTAATTTCTTAGCTCAAGGCCTAAGTGATAAGCTCTGAAACCAGAGTACTGAACAGTGCAGATGCAAAAAATAAAATTTGCATCAAATAAATACTCAACATCTTTCTCACTTGAAGATGGAAGAAGTTCCATTTTTGTGAGTGCTTACAATCAAAAACATTTGGGAAAGTCTAATCATAGATTACTGAGTTCATCCAAACTATTATCAATTTTTCAATATTCTGTTCCCTCAAGATACTGTCTAATTTTTATTAAATTAATCTTATTTGAGATAGGTGGGTCTTTTCCTCAATGTTATCTTCCCTGACTTCATTTCTGTCCCCTTATTCTGAACCATTTGTAGACAGTGAAAAATAATAGCTGGAGCTGAAATCATTGGCGAAGTTAGAGATTTAATACACCTGGATTATATCTTAATATCTCATTCTGCAGGCAGTATTAGTCTAGTTTCCTAGTCTGATCTTGTAACTTTCTTTATATTATTCTAGAATAATTATACTCTTTCTCTAGTTTTGCATTTATTTATTTTCTTTCTGAACCAGATTAAATGCACTTCTCTGAAGAAGTATAATTTAAAGGTAGGAAACTCTAAGAAATGGAAGACAATAGCAAAAAAACTGTCCTCTGTGACATGCTATGTAACCATATGTGCTTGGAATGGTCCAAAACCAAAAATGAGAGTCTGATAAAGTGTTCAGTCAGGTAAAATACAACTATTATCATTTCTGACAAAGAATAAAATGCTTTGTTATGTGCTTTCACTGTTCTGCCCAAATTTGATCTTGATTGCTCTTTATAATCAACACACACAAAAAAAGATTTTTTTTGAGTCCAGTATTTTGTGTCTGGTGAAGTTCAAACACAATCCCAACTGCCAAAAATTCTGTGCTGGATCACCTCAGATCTATCTGTCTCATCTTCCTGCAACTTAAAGAGCTGGGAACTATAACAAAATGCTGCTGAAGTTGTTCTAAAAACCATCAGTCAGCTACAATTGGATTTATGAACTTAGTTTCAGTGCTGGAACTGCCCAAGTTGACATTAGACTAATGAGCAACTAATGACAGCTCAGAGTGAAAAGTATTGGCATGAAAAGACAATGAACACCCACTGGTTTGAGTCCAGGAAAGGAAAAGCAAGAAAGAGGAAGGTAGCAAAGATTATGGTGCATGAAGAGGGAGCAATGTTGTGAAGTCAGTGAGGCACAAAGTAAGGCCAGGTTTTAGAAGGGAGGTTTAGTTATACAGCACGTGTGAACTGGAAGTTTAAAACACCATAAAGAGAGATCAAAGAAATTTATATTTATTCTTAAATTGATCAGTACTCAGATCTGCTTGCTGAAAGGGGCATGCATGTGTATATAGTTTTAGTCAAATCTAGTTCTCAATAAAGAACCAATTTCAGCTCCTCATTTTACTGTGACTTTTTTTACCTCATTTCACAGTGCAGTTACAAATATTTCTTACAGATATTAAAGTGCCATGTGCTTCTTTCCCTTACTTCCCAGAAAACAGTGCACCAACTCGAATATGCTTAATCTTAACAATATGCCAAGACTCTAGGATATTTTGTGTAATTCTTTATATTTTTTAATATGTTAAAAATTTAAGGATGTGATTTCAAGAGAAATAAATGAAGTATTATTCCAACTTCAATGTTTGTATTCCTATAAATATAATATGAGGACTACTTACATTTTCCATTATCTAGAAGTGTTGAAAAGTAGACTAGTACATGTATCTGTAACTTAGCTGATAGCAAGTTACAGTGGGTCATTCCTAAATCCCACAAAAATCTGATTTAACCGTTCAGTGTAGGTCAGGTCTTTTATCCTGACTTTTTTTCTCACTGTATCTAACCATATGCAAAATTTCCTTTGGCATCGTTTTAGGCCAGTGTTCAGAATAAGAGGAAGGAAAGTGTTTCAAGAACTGCTCTTCTTGCCAGACTTGTCTATGTAAGAGACAGGATGGTTTTCCTTTATTCCTTGCAGTGATTTTAATACCTTTTGAACAGCATGATTTAACATCTCCATTGAAGTAAAAGGAAGTGTTTCAGCTAAGTAGGAGAAGATTACACATTTTCACTACCTTCTTGTCTTTAAGCAACCCAACTTCAGTGTAGAAAACCTCCACTTCAGTTGTCACGGATAGCAGGTATGTCCAAAATCTAGAAGCACAGACCATATTCACAGATCTCTGCTTCAGTCCTCTCAAGGGGGAGGATTCAGCCTATCTTTCCCACATTTTACTTTTTTCTCTGCAGACTTTCTTGGAAACATTTGATACCTGTAAACCACAAAACCTTACTTCAACTCTCTTGCTGATGCCATGTGCACTGATTCAGAAATTTATATAACATTAACTTAATTAATTGTTGTTCCTGCACTGGAGTTTAGTCATCATTTTGGTTCACATTTAATACTTCGATATTTTCACAGTCAAAGCGAAGAAACAAAGCTGACCCTAAGACTAGTTTGTCCTCACAAGGTCTTGTAGATATGAAGGCGTTCTTCCTCCAACTTAGCATGAAGAATAAAATGAAAGTTTATCTACCTCAAACAGTAACAGAATGGGCATTTTCATAGCTAATTCCCCCAGAGAATGAGACTATCGTCCATTTTCATACAATGAAAATGTTTAGCTGTATGTCACAGGGCTACACTGGGATGGCAAACAGATCTTCTGAAGTGTTCTTTTGTAATGGAGGGATTGCCTTATATCATTCTGCAGGGAGAATATTTGCGAGCCTGGGAAAAATTGCTGAACTCTTCTCATGACTGACAAAAGCTGTTTTTCATAATTAAGAGAAACTCTCATATTGATCAAATTCTTCACAAAGTTTATCAGTTCCATGTGAAGTCACTTAAATTTGCCCATTACTCTGTTTCTTTTGTAAGCCAGAACTTTCTCTTCTCATTCCAGAAAAAAAAAAAAAAAAAAAAAAAGAGCCTGAAAACTTTCAGTACTTCCCTAGATACTGGAACTGATACGCTGTGGTTCCTTACAGATCCTCACCCATGCAGTTTTCCTACATCCTCCAAGAGGATCCATGTTATTTTTTTCTCACTATAATGCCTTTTACCTTCCTGTCTTATTGTTGGGTGTTTAATCATTTTGTGATTTCACTACCTGGCCATTACTTCATTCTGATTAATCGGCAGGCAAAGCAGAAGAGACATCCTTTCCCACCATCATGACGCTAATTTGTCTTTCTTTTCTGCTTATATTTACAATGCATTGACACAGACAAAATATAGACACTTAAGTGTTATTGTTTGTACTTTAGAAAGTAATCTAGCTACTCATATTAAACAAGAAAAAAACCAAACAAAACCTAACCGCAATGCAACTAACATGATACTTTCTTTTTCTGTATTAAAAATTCTATTTCATAGTTACATATTGGAAAGCAAAGTGCTCTTTACAGTCATCTGAGAGCTATTACATGATAGCCAAGGGTTGTCACTCAATAATATTTCATGAAAGGAGGAGATCCATAGACTCATTAAATTGGAAGGGATGTCAAGAAATCTGTAGTCTAACCTGTTGCTCAGAGCTCTGAAGCCAGATCAGGTGGTCTAGAGCTTTATTCAGTCTGATCTAGAAAAACTTCAAGGATGGAGAGAGTCTGCCTAACTTTCCCGGACTGCCTGATTGACCACTTGGTGAATTTTTAGCAGTAGGTTTCCCCTGCTTCACTCTGGTGTGAGTTGCTATGTTTCTGGTATTGTCTCCTCTAGTCAGCACAAAGCTAAACTTTGCCAGGGAGCATGCTTGGACTTCCTTTGCTCCAACAGTATTACAGATGTTGCTTTCATTATGCCTAGGATAATCAAATGCCTTCTCTGAATGGCCAAGTACATAGATCTTGGTTCAATAGTGACATAGATTTTTTAATGATCAGTCCCTAAGCCTCCAAATTTGTTAGTAGCTGCAAGACTGAAAATTACCTGAATTCCCTGTGCTTTGTAGCAGAGAAGCAGGCTTTCATACTGACTCTCAGTTAGCTGTGTATCAGGGTTAAAAAAAAATCCAGACATCCACGCAAAAACCTCACACGATGTCTCTGAAAACTTGTCCTTTGCAAGATTTTATACTTATGTTTAGGTCTGAGGTTTAAAGGCAAATCCCACAGATTTTGGAAGTGTTGGCTGTACTCAAGTTTTCCACTGTGTAGTCACGAATGTGAAGTTCACAGGTCTCGAGAAAACAGAAAGTGCAAGATTAGCAAGACTAGCAGTTTGTTTTGCAAGAGATAATGTTTCCATTTCCTGGGTGCTTTATCTGTACTTTGAATAGAATGGGGACAAGATGCACAACCCTTGTGTGCTGCCTTCCCAGCTGTGTAAAATAAAACAGGAAAACAACTGGAGTGTAAGCATTCAATTCTTTACTGTTTTGTGCTCTTCAGAGTCATGCAGAAAATGGTAATATGGTGCAGTGGTATTTCACTGTAAGGAATTAAATACTAAATCTTTTTTCCATCATCAGTTTACAAGGGGGGGGGGTTAGGTTTTTGGCTTCCCCCCAGTATTAAAAATAGCTTAATGTATGTTTCATAACAGTCTTATGAAAAGGATGTTGATTCACCTTTCATAGTTGCACAATTAAATGCTTTGTATGTTCTGTTTTCTATACAAGTAAATAATGTTACCACGGCATTCTCTATATTTAGAACTGAAAATATTATATACAATCAGTGTCTTTGTTGTTTTATATAGAACAGTCTCAATTCATCTGCTAAAATTACTTCATGTCTTCTATAAAGTGCTTTTGGAGGAGACTTTCCACATACCTTTGAAAATCTGCTGAACAAAGTTGCAAATATAAAGCAAATAACTAGTTTTGCTACATAAACCACTCCTAAAACTTAATAAGAAAGCATTAATTCAAATAGTTTCTAAGTGTTGATGACTGAAAAACATTGACATTTTGGAATTTTTGAGTAAATATAAAGTTTGGGATTTAGTTTTTATATATTATAATCCAACTTTAAATGTAGACATACTTTTATTGAGTTACTGATTTCTTAATTCTTTGAATCCTTTAATAAGAGTAAATAATAAGAATTCTATAAGTGCTGCACAGAGTTTGAAACAAGGAATTGCTGTTATGTGAAAACTCATTTATTGTCAGCGTGTTCTTACCAGTTCAGGTGTGAGTTAAAAAAAAAGGAAGCAACAAAGTTCTATAGGAATGTGTTTGACCATCCTAAAATTCAAACTCATTTCTTAACAAACGTATAATAAACAACAACAACAACAAAAAAAAAAAAAAGACCTGAAGATATTAGGAATACTTTACCAAAGAATAAAAGTACTTGTTTTGAGTGAAAAAAGTTTTCAATCTATGGCTTAATACAGCAGTGTCTGTACTCATGATGAGATGCTGGAGGGAACTGACATATCACTTTGTATTAATGTATTGTGTAGGAAAAAGATACATAATCTGACAAAATTAAATATCAGAAGTTACGAGCTTTTAAATTACTGCAATTTAGGACCTCATTTTCAAATAATATTTTTGTCTTTTTTTAAATATATAATATTATATCTAATCCAGACCCATTTAAAGGACTGATACAAAAAGCAAAAAACCCAAACATTAAATAAGTCACTTCTACTATATTTTCATTTCATATGATTTTTTTAATGAATATACGATTCATTTAAACAATGCAGAGAGTACCTCAAAACTGCTTTATTTTTCTAGCTAAAATAAATCTCTAGTCCATTCATTAAAAATGAATTTCAATAAATTTATTTTAGCTGGAGAAATAAAGCAATTAAGTGCATGCAATTGTGTGAAAAACGACATTTGTATATAAGGAATAAAAAAATACATGGAAATTCTCAAATCTATGTGAAATCTTATCTCTTTTATATATATATATACACACATATATATACACATATGTGTATATATATATATACACACCATGAACTTAAGAAAAATATTCTTAAATAAGAAGGGGTTTCTAAACTCAAATACTTTTTTAAAATTCAGGTTTTACTTTGATCAAAGCAAGATTTGGAGCTCAATTTTCTGTCTTTTTATTAAATCTTAGAAATGTGTTTAAATCATGAAGGCAGATTTCTAAATTGCCATTGCTTAAAAAGGATGAAAGCAAGAGATTTGGCATAAAAATATGTGGGTCATCAGTATTAAGAAATTTTGAGTTACAACAGCAGATTGTAAAGTATTCTCTGCTCTCTTCTCATCTCTATAAAAACTTTAGTTTCTGATTGATAGACTATTTTTTGAAAAATGAAAAATGTATTCATAGCAAACAAAGAGAAGTAATACATACAGAGGGCAAAACATGTCAGGAGAAAGACAGTGATTTAAGGTTTATTTGATTGTGGTTTGGGGTATTTTATTTTTTTTATCTGCTTGCTTATTATTCTGATAAAAATTTAATGTCACACTTACAGAAGTTAATGACCAATAAAATCCATACCATTCTGGTGAAGCAGGACATTGCTGTGGTATTTTTAAGGTTGATTAGATACTCCAATCCATAGTGCACTTGCACTTTTACATAGATAGTCTGTTCTACAGGGTTACAAATTCTTAATTATATGTGATTTCAACAAGACTTCACTGATAAGTCAATTCTTGTTTAAACCTGTAGTTAACCATAAATGTCTTAGCCTACAAATGACATTTTGTTTAACATAGCATTTACCAGAAAAATTGATGTCTTCTAATCCTACTGTTATACTTCTCTTGTTTTTCTTGTGGAGACATCAACATAAATCATGAGACTCTTACCCTATACTGGTCATGATTAATTGAAGACCAAATATTTTAGATTAACCAACACCTCATTTATTTTGTTGTATCGCTTCAAATTATGATAACTAATGCTCCATTTATTATCTATATCTTGGGGACAAAGCTTCCAAAGAAAGGCAAATACATGGACACACACATGTGCAAACCTGAATCATGCTGAAATGATACTGCAGATATAATTTACAATTATTGTATACACACTGGCATATTTGGAGTATCTCAGTGAAATTACAAATAAATAAGTAACCATAAGGCACTTAACTTTCTATTCTAAACCAAGTCCAAGGAAAATAACTCATATAGCTTCTACTAAAAAACCATAACTGTCTTCCTCTAGTTGCTTACTTGTCTATTTGGTCTGCTTTTAAAAACAGAAAGGAATGTCATACACAAAACATGTTTCGCAGAAACTTTTAGAAATCTTTTTCAATTACAGCAATAATTTAACAGAGCCATGAGTAGCAAAATAAAAATAAAAAATAAAATAATAATGCCACATAATAAAACCACAACATTACTGCAACTATTTCCTTCTTTCATTGACTTAGTATATCCTACTTTTTTTTGGTTTGTCTGACAAGAACTTTTTTTTTTTTCCCAGTATTAGCAATGTATTCTAACTGCCAATTTAATGGACCATTTTAACTACTTAGCTACAAGTTTGAACATAATAGCTTTCCAAAAAACTCTTCAATAGTCTGTCTTTCATGGTCTTAAGTATACGCTGACATTTTTAACAGCTAATTTTCACAACCTTTTTCAATTCCTATTGTAGCTCCTGCTTTACACATAATTCTACTACAATATCGGTCAAAAATATAAAATTAAAAATTAAATCTTCTGCAAGGATGTTTGGTGGTATTTCATCTTTCATGAACATGCTCTTATCTTACTAAGCTTCACTGTTTGCAGCGCAGAAATTACTTTTATCCTCATTAGTTGCTCGGAGTTAAAAATTAAATCTGCTCCTCTTCTGTATCCTTCTGTAATTTCGTTCCTTATCCAACTTTTAGAAGCTGAATAATTGCTAAGGAATAAGCAGAGGAAGAAAAAGAAAAAACTTGTGGAGAGTGAGATGATGAGTATAAACAGTGAATGGATCCAGGGTAGGGTATGGTTTTGGTTTTACTGAGTTGAGTGATTATGCAGATAATATTCTTTCTGAAAGAACAATACCTGATTATCTAAGGAACAGAGAAAAAGTGTGCTTGTTTTTCTTGGTAGTGGAAAGTTTGTTTTAAGCAGATGAGTGTATTTTAAAGGTAAGATGCTGTATTAATTATTCAGAATGATAAATGACTGATGACTTTATGTCAGAAATTACTAAATTACAGTCTTGAAACCAGGTAGTTTAAGTTATAACTCTTCCTCATGTTACATATTTTGGCACATATAATTCATAATATATCCCACAAACAGTCTTTATACATCTTGATTTAAAGTAGCAAAAGAACTATCCTACTGAGTAATTATAGAGCAAACAATTAAAGAATCTGTAAAACTCAGAAAGCCATATTCCCTCTATGAGCTGAGCAAAACTGGCTGCAAAACTGACAGGCAGGGTGACTGAAACCATCATTGTTCTCCGAATACAGAAGACAGGAAATGGCAAGCATACTGGACAGTAGAATAAAATTTTTATAATGTGCACAATTGATACAAGGTACAAATCAAAGGATGCATAAATTCCTCATTACTTCAGTTCCTCTTGTTTCACTTACTTACAAAAAATATAAAATGCAAGTATTTGTGAATGGATTGGATAAGTTGACAGTGAGGTGGATTGAAAACTGGCTAAATTGCCAGGCTCAAAGGATTGTGATCAACATGAAGGGCAGCTGGAGGCCTGTCATTCAGGTTGGTGTACCCAAATGGTGTACTCATGTCACTCATGATGTACAAGGGCCAATGCTGTTTAACATCTTCATTAAAGAGTTGAATGAGTAGGTAGAGTACACTCTCACCAAATTCACAGGTGATACAAAATGGGGAGTAGGAAGTGTGGCTGATTCATTAGATCTTGCTGCCATTCAGAGGGTCCTGGATGTGCTGGAAGAATGGAAAGAGAGGAATTTCAGAAAGTTCAGCAAAGGGAAATGCCCAGTTCTGCATGTGGGAAGGAATAACCCATGCAAGCAGTACAGGTTAAGGGCTGACTGACTGGAAAGCAGCTTGGCAAAGAGGGACCCCTGAGTCCTGGTGGACTGCAGCCAGCAGTGTTGCTAGTACGTCAGCAGAGATGATCCCTCTGGTCATGGCTGCTGAGGTATATTTGAGGTGCTGTGTCCAGTACTGGGCTCCTCGGTACATGGGAAAGCACAGACATGCTGGAGAAAGCTCAGCAAAGGCCCATAAGGGTGAGGATGGGAGAGGAGCAGCTGCTGTACAAGGTGAGGCTGAGTGAGCTGAGACTGATCAGCCTGGTCAACAAAAGGTCTTGACAATCTGTATAATTACTTGATGTAGGCCAGGCAGGAGATGGGGCCAGACTCTTCACCATGGTGCCCAGTGGTAGGACAGGAAACAATGAGCACAAACTGAAATACAGAAAATCGTATCTGAACACAAAAAGGACACCTTTACTTTGTGAGGTGCTGTGTGTTTTTACTGTGAGGTTTTTCAAACACGAACAGATTACCAGGAGAGGTTGGGGACTTCCCTCTCTATAGATACTCAAAACCTGACTGGACAATTGTGCTGTGCAACTTTCTCTGTTGGACACTACTCTGAGCCTGGGGACACACTGAGATGGTCTCTAGAAGTCCCCGACAACCTCAAGTATTCTGAGCTTTTGTGGTTCTGTCATTTGAATACTTACACATGTATTCCTCAGAAACAGTGTGGAATTGCATCATTATTTAGGATCATTTACTTTAATGTGAAGGTACTATTATATTGTTGAGTTTCTTCATAGTTTGTGAAGAATCTTTATGAAACTGAAGCAACATTAGTCATAGAACCTGCAATAGTTTTAGATCATAGATATTTTCTTTGTCTATTCAAATCTTGATTGTTCTAATAGATTTTTTTCTCCTTCTAGATTTGTGAAAGGCCATCTGTGGAGAAGCAATAATCTACTCCTTTAATTCTAGAAGTCAAATTACTCTGCTTTGCTCTGCACAGCAATGTTATTGAGAGACTGTATAGTTGAAAAATGTATCACACAGTATCACAGTATCACAGTATGTTAGAGATTGGAAGGGACCTCAAAAGATCATCTAGTCCAATCCCCCTGCCGGAGCAGGAACACCTAGATAAGGTTACACAGGAACGTGTCCAGGCGGGTTTTGAATGTCTCCAAAGAAGGAGATTCCACAACCTCCCTGGGCAGCCTGTTCCAGTGTTCCGTCACCCTCACTGAGAAGAAGTTTCTTCTCAGGTTTAAGTGGAACCTCTTGTGCTCCAATTTGTACCCATTACCCCTTGTCCTTTCATTGTTTGCCACTGAGAAGAGCCTGGCTCCATCCTCGTGACACTCCCCCTTTATATATTTATATACACTAATAAGGTCACCCCTCAATCTCCTCTTCTCCAAACTATAGAGACCCAGCTCCCTCAGTCTTTCCTCATAAGGGAGATGCTCCACTCCCTTAATCATCTTAGTTGCCCTGCGCTGGACTCTCTCCAGCAGGTCCCTGTCCTTCTTAAACTGAGGGGCCCAGAACTGGACACAATACTCCAGATGAGGTCTCACCAGGGCAGAGTAGAGGGGAAGGAGGACCTCTCTCGACCTACTAACCACCCCCCTTCTAATACAACCCAGGATGCCATTGGCCTTCTTGGCCACAAGGGCACAGTGTCGGCTCATGGTCACCCTGTCGTCCACCAGGACCCCCAGGTCCCTCTCCCCTACACTGCTCTCTAACAGGTCGTTCCCCAGCCTATACTGGAACCTGGGGTTGTTCCTGCCCAGATGCAGGACTCTACACTTTCCCTTGTTATATTTCATCAAGTTATTCCCTGCCCAGCTCTCCAGCCTGTCCAGGTCCCTCTGGATGGCAGCACAGCCTTCTGGCGTGTCGGCCACTCCTCCCAGCTTAGTGTCATCAGCAAACTTGCTGATAGTACACTCAATTCCCTCATCTAAATCGTTGATGAATATATTAAATAATACTGGTCCCAGTACCGACCCTTGAGGCACTCCACTAGATACAGGCCTCCAACTAGACTCCGCCCCATAGACTACAACTCTCTGGCTTCTCTCCTTCAGCCAGTTCACAGTCCACCTCACTACCCGATCATCCAGACCACACTTCCTCAATTTAGCCGCAAGGATGCTGTGGGAGACCGTGTCAAACGCTTTGCTGAAGTCGAGATAGACCACATCCACCGCTCTACCATCATCCATCCACCGTGTTATTTCCTCATAAAAGGCTACGAGATTGGTCAAGCACGACTTCCCCTTGGTGAAGCCATGTTGAGTGCCCCTCATAACCCTCTTATTCTTGATATGCCTTAAGATGGCACCAAGGATAAGGTGTTCCATCACTTTCCCAGGAATGGAGGTGAGGCTAACCGGTCTATAGTTACCTGGGTCCTCCTTCTTGCCCTTTTTGAAGACAGGAGTGACATTAGCTTTCCTCCAGTCCTCAGGCACCTCTCCCGTTTCCCAAGACTTGGTAAAGATGATGGAGAGCGGTCTAGCAATGACCTCCGCCAGTTCCCTCAGCACCCGTGGGTGCATCCCATCTGGACCCATGGATTTATGGATATCCAGATTGCTCAACTGGTCTTTAACCCATTCCTCATCGACTAAGGCAGACCGCTCCGTTGACCTATCTTCATCCGGGGTCTCAGCGGTACAGGGCTCTTCAGGACTGCCTCCAGCAGAGTAGACAGAGACAAAGAAGTCATTCAGTAACTCTGCCATCTCTGTATCTTCTGTCACCAGGGCACCCGTCCCGTTCATCAGCGGGCCTACATTGCCTCTGGTGTTAGTTTTACCTGACATGTATTTGAAAAAGCTCTTTCTGCTGTCCTTGACCCCTCTCACCAGCTTTAATTCCAAGGAGGCCTTAGCCATCCTAGCAGCTTTCCTACATCCTCTAGCAGCAGCCTTATATTCTTCCCAAGTGGCCAGCCCTTCTTTCCATGACCTGTAAACTCTCCTCTTCCACTTGAGCATACCGAGCAATTCCCTATTTAGCCACGCAGGTCTCCTGACCCTCTTCCTCGACTTCCTACGTGTCGGGATGCTCCGATCTTGAGCTCCGAAAAAGCAGTCCCTGGCTTTGCTGCATTCACTTTTGAAACACTGATTTTTTGCAAGAATTCCAGAGTTAGTAGACTAGGCAAACATCCTACATCTGAGCACCAAGATAAATAACATGACATGATATATTTAGAAAATTATATTTTAAGTCAGGAGAAATATAAACAGGAGAGAAATAATGAATTCTCTTCTAAGAAACTGTGGAACAATTAGGGTTGCTGAAGAGAGAATTTGAGAGAAGACAGGGAGATTTTTCTCATTCTCCCCCATGAATAAATCAATATGCTGCAAGACCAAATATTGGCACTGCACATTCATTGTTTATGTACATCTGTATTGTTACTACTACTAATTCATACAATGTATCTTTTAGAAAATTTAACATTGAACTGCAGTTTAAGTGAAGAATTTCATAATGAGACATCTGATAGAAGTGTTTACTATAGCAATAAAGCAGTAGGCTGGCATGTGTATGAGGCTACAATGAATCCATGCCCTAAGTGCTTGAAAGCCAAATGTCTTTAAAAATTCTAAACTTATACAAACACCCCAGTTGTTCAAAGCAGTTATATACCGACTTGGCTTCAACCGTGTGCTTATTAGGGTTGCTAAATTGGAATGGACTTCTGCTTTTCTGTATCCAGTCACAAGGTTTGTAGCTTCTCTTCTGCACAGATTTTAAATTTTTCCCTAATAAAAAATATTTTTGAGGCTGCTAGTTTCCCTGTCTATTTCCACTAAGGAAAACAGCTCCCAGCAGAAAGGCGGCAAAAAATTATTAAGAAAGCAATTATATTTCCCATATTGGTTATTGTTTTATAACTTCCATTTTAATGCTTATCTGCTCTGTCTAGATGCTTTTTTCTTATCTCTAGCTGCCCATTAAGCAGCTGTTGGTAGCCTAACTGTCACATCCTATTCACTTTTTAATGAGAAACTTAATTTTGAATATTCACCAGTTCCATCTAAATGTTTACATAATGGCTTGCTACTAATTAAATTCCACTCTCTTGGACTGTGTACTCTGACAGTCCCTCTTCTTTTCATTTCCCCCCTGGTTGTCTCTTCTGCCATTCTCTGTCTTGGCTGTATGCCTGGAATATATTTTCTGCTCAGATAGAACCTGTCTCCAAACTCCTCAAAACACTGTGAGAAAGGAGCCCTCCACTTTTTTCCCAGTTAAAATCATCAGGATGGAATGTGCCCAAACATAGTTTCACAGCCCACCCATTGACTTGGCAACTTTGTTCTTTTCTGTTCCCTTTAATTGTTATAAAAATATCTTCAACAGAGATCTTACATTTGTAAATAAGCATGCTGAACTAAGTGCAAGCCAGTTTTAGTCCCATATAGAGTTCATTTGCAAACTCTTTCTGGTGAAGAATATCTTTTATAGCACAATGCAAAAGCACCTAAGCAGTTTGAAATATATGCAAATAAGAATAAACAAACTTGATTATGACGCTTGTGAGGACAAAGAATAATAATGTCTTCTGTTCCATTCTTACTGAAACTTCAAAAGTTGTTATTACCTTTTATTAATAGTAACTTTTATTACTCTTCAAAAATAATTCAGCATTTCCCACTAATCAATTAAAAGACCATTCCCCTACTTGTTCCACGTGCTCACCGTTTTTCTCATTTGGCTGTCAGGAGAATAACTGGAATAACTGGATTTGCCAACCCAAAAAAGAAAAATACACAAGTTCTTCAAGCTCTCAGGAAACCATTGCAACAGTGGTACAGTATTATCACACTGCTGTTTGGTTTCCCTTGCTGCTGTTTCCCATGGCTTTCCCTTCAGAAACCATGTCTTAGTGGCAATTGTCTCCTATGACTGCAGATTGGGTCCAAATCTCTTATAGGGCTGAGAAGTACTGTACACATTACAGTTAGAGTGCCATAGTACACAACCTCCTTGTTAACTTTGGATGATAAAATTATTTTTACATGTACCATATGCATTTTCAGGATTTTAATATTTAAAGAGCACTTCCACTGTGACACATTAATATACTTTGAACTAGAAACTCATACAAATTTCATTAACTCTTGTCAAAATTTTATCAACAATTATCAATTTTTTGCTGCATAAGAAAGGGAAAACTTAAACTTTTACATGCTAATGATGTACTTTTACACAAACATGTAAATTGTCTGTTAAACATCCATGGACTCACAAGAAAAAGTGGAATAGATTAGTGTAATCATCATGTAATTAATCTTGAGACAGAAATATATTTAAACACTGAAACTGTTCTCAGTGAACTGCAATAAAATATTACAGCCTTACTTCCTTTTTTTATTTTTTTATTTTTTTTCCTCCCTTGTGCTGGAGTGCATTTAACATTTGTCTTATGCAAGCATTTCTAAATTCTGTGCTGTAGCTTTTCTCTTATTCAAATCATGCTGAACCTACCTGAAATTGTACAAGAGGCATGTGCCTTACATAGAAGTAATTCTCATAAAAAAAAAAGAATGAGAAATGAGAAAATCTCAGTTTCAAGGGCTGAGATACTCCTGCTAGTTCTGTAATAGGTACTGTTCTGTTTTGACCTGGGATAGAGTTGATTTTCTTCCTAATAGCTGGTGCAGTGCTGTGTTTTGGCTTTAGTTTGACAACAATGCTGATAACACACCAATGTTTTAGTTTTTGCTCAGTAGTTCTTACCCCAATCAAGGACTTTTCAGTCTCTCTTGCTTGGCCAATAAGGAGGAGCACAGGAAGCCAGGAGGGAATAGAGATGGGACACCTGATGCACACTAGCCAAAGCGGTATTCCATACCACAGCACGTCATGCCAAGTATATGAACTAGGGGAGTTAGCTGGAAGGGACCAGTCGCTGCTCGAGAATAGGCCAGGCATCAGTCAGCAGGTGATGAGAAATTGTATTCTGCATCACTTGGGTTTCTTGGGTTTTATTACTCTCTGCCTTTTTCCTTTTCTCTTTCCATTACTATTACTTACTACTAGTATTATTATTATTGTTACAAATTATTATTACTATTATTAATTTTTTTTTTCAATTATTTAACTGTTCCTATCTCAGCCTATGGGTTTTACCTTTTTCTGATTCTCCTCCCCATCCTCAGTGTGGAAGGGAGGCAAAGAGGAAGGGGAGTGAACAAGTGATTGCATGGAACTGAGTTGCCAGCTGCGATTAAACCGTGACAGGTACTAAGAACAACTGTTTCTACCTCTGTGGAAAAAAGAAGATACTTTTACAGGTAATCATTAATAGTAGGACTGGCATAGGAAACACTCTGCAGTGCTCTGTCTGATATGGAACCGGCAGCTTAAAGTACATGGCTGGAGAGGAGAACAAGTGAGAGATACTGTTGTAAAGGAGGTATTGTCTCTTCCTCTGAGCTTAAAATACCACTTAAAGTACCAATGGTGAGGTCTTGGATGCTGTCCTGGGTGGACTTAGCAATGGACACTATTGCCCAGGTTATTCATGTGTGTGAACACTGCACACAGTCTCTTCTGCTCTGAAAGACTGTTACAAGAGATAGAGCTTGACATCATGGACCAGATGGACTCAGCAGCTTTATAGGGACTGGTCCATGCACTACGATGAGAGTGCACTTAGATAAGAGTGATGGTATATTGAAAATGTGGGATCTGAGCATGACGTGAATGGTATGGAATAAGGGGTGGATAATGTCCTGGGTTTAGCAGTGGCAGTCATTTTTCTCTTTCTTGGTAGCTGGTGCAGTGCTGTGTTTTGACTTTCAGCTGGGAACAGAGCTGAAAAACACTGATGTTTTGGTTTGGCCAAGGACTTTGTGGGCCTCATGCTCTGCCAGGGAGGAGGGAAGACGGGAGGAAGCAGAGACAGGACACCTGACCCAAACTGACCAAAGAGGTATTCCATACCACAGCACTTCATGCACAGGATGTAACTAAGAGGGACCCGGAAGAGGGAGAGTGGACCACAGGGTTGGAGGAGGTATTGGTCGGTGCTTGGTCGGGCTGGGGGGTCAAGTTATTGGTCGCCTGGTGATGGGGTGTTGTATTCTCTTCCCTTGTTATCTCCTTTATCATTACTATTATTGGTGGTAGCAGCAGTGATTTGTGTTATACCTTGGTTACTAAACTGTTCTTATCTCAACCCGTGGGAGTTGCATTCTTTCTGATTCTCCTCTCTGTCCCTCCGAGAGTAGGGGGAGGGCAAGAAAGGGGGGGAGTGAGTGAGTGAAAGCTGTCTGGCATTGGTTAAACCACGACAGATGCCAAGTCTCTAATTGTATCATTCCCTGTTTTTACTGTCTGTGCTTCAGTTTTGCTGATGGAGAAAAAAACATGAGCCACCATTTTGCCAAAAAGACTGAGTATTGTGTGGGGAATCAAGGGAGGAGTAAAAAAGAGCACTTAATATTTATTAGAAAGGTACTCATATTCTTCCTTATCATAACTACCTAATATTATTGTATCATCTAGCATACCTTTTAAGGCACCAGTCTAATTGAGCTACTGTGAGTCTCTTCCGTACACAGTGCACAAGGAACTGTTCTGAAGAATGGAAATTTTTACAAATGTCACAACACTGAGCAAATATAACATCATACCATTCCGCTTACCATTGCATAATATAAGAGGTTGATCTTATACTCACCAGTATAGAAATAGAGACAAAATATGGAATAGTATTTGGCTAAAGAAAATTACTTGAATAGGGAGCTGTTGGTCTCTTTGAATGGTATGTAGAAAGGAAATGGATTTATTCAGTCTAAAGAAAAGAAGGGGAAGAGGGGATCTTATTGCTACCTACAACTGCCTCCTGTACAGATATGAAGTCTAGGCCAGACTCTTCTTGGAGATAGAGAGGCCAGTAGACACATGCTGTAGCAAGGGAAATTCCAATTTGATATTAAGAACAAATCTGGATAATGATAATTATCAAACACTGTAGCAGGTTACCCAGAGAGGCCGTAAACTAGAGTACGGGTGAAAAAGGGTAAAGCAGTATCCTCAAAGATGTTCGTTAGAAGATTTATTCACTAAGAAGTTCTTTACTGTTAGGGTGATAAGGCACTGGAATGGGTTTCCCAGGGAAGTTGTGAATGTTCCATCCCTGGCCGTGTTCAAGGCCAGGTTGGAGAGAGCCGAGAGAGCCTTGGGTGACATGACTTAGTGGGAGGTGCCCCTGCCCATGGCAGGGGTGGTGGAACTTGATGATCTTAAGGTCCTTTCCAACCCTAACAATTCTATGATTCTGCGATTCTAACGTGAAGGAAAGTCAGAGGAAGAAAGAAAGTTTACAGCATCTTTCTCTGTCCAAAAGGTTATTATGTAGCTTATGTGAAATTTTTAGCATTCAGCCTGATGGATAAGTAGTACAAGTCTTATCTATTAATTGCACTGAGAGAATTTCTGTAGTCTTCAAATGCTTTTATAGGAGTACCATTTAACCAAAATAGTATTTCTACAGCTAACATCACAGTACAGGTCAGCTGTTATCACAGGTAGACAGCTATGAAATAGCTACTGGTTTATCAGAAAAGGTGGATTAATTAAGAAAAACATCGTGAGTATAGCAAAAGTTTGTTGTCTGTAATTTGGCATTACACAGATTTGTATTTAACAAATAGAGGGTTACTTTAATGTTCTGAATCAAAATCCTATTTTACCATATATTTCTCAGAAAAATTCAAGTTTGTTCTATAGGGAGCAGTACATAAGATGCTGCAGGACAGTCCTAAGTCTAGGATAACTGCTATCCATTTCTACCTGCAATATCACTATGGGACAACTTTGGAGTGTTTCTTATGGTGCTTTTAGAGGGAAACTCAGATGTTTCTTGAATAGATTTGCTTTCCATCCATATATCATAAGCACATTACTTAGGGTGATATCTGTTAGAAGAAGTGAGTGAGGTCTTTCTTCACAAGTGCCATGATATTCTCAATGTAAGATATTTAATCACCTCATCAGGACACGTGTGCAGCTTGCTGATGCCATTGGCATTCTATCAGATCCCAGAGATACCTACAATATTGAGAGTGCTGTAATAGGCATCTGTTAGATCCTTCATCTGGGAAGTGAGAAACAGAACTGATGGGACATTGTGCACTCAGAGTCCACCTTGCAGCACAGTAATTTCCCTGTGAAAATGAGCCTTTAATTTCTTTTTAACTTCTTTCAGGTCCTTGTAGCCTGCAGAGGAATGACATCACCAAGTAACAAGGCATTCTAAATTAAGAAATGTAGCTGCCTCCCCATTGTCACTAAGAAAAATATCACCCTTATTTTCAGACAAGATGTAACATCAGATAATGTTGCTCAAACCAGGCTATGGCACTTGTTTTCTATTTTGGAGTTTTAGTCAGTAAATTATGCCTTGTCAAGCAGCATAAATGTCTCATATGACAACCATGTTAATTAATATACTTGATTTTCTTTTTCATTAAGGAATCACAAAAACTGTCATGAAGAAAAACATGCATTTGCTCCCAAAATTATATAAATTTAGATATTAATATAAAGGTAGTTGGTTAAGAATTTTGGTTGCTTGATGATTTTTGTTAGAAGTATCTATTTTCAACTTTGCTAGACTTTAACTCTCTTTCACGGACACCCCCTTGTCATGGGGAAAGAGCTTGCGTGCCCTTGTGAAGTTGGGAGTTATGCTGGTGGTGGCTTATGCTTATGGTAGGGTCTCCCATGCCAGTCAGCTCTCAAATGAAGGGTCAGACAAAGTGTGTCCATGGGCAGGATGGGCTCACTAGCCTTCAGGCAACCATCCTAGGAGAAGGACAACTCCAACTTCAAACCCGGGCAGATGGAGCTCGTGTAGCCCTGTAAGGCCATCCATCTAAGAGAAGGATACTCTAATTAAACCTACGACCTGAGGACTTTGCTGTCACCGTCCAAGCTCGCTAGGCCCTGGCAGATAAACCTCAGGTGTAAAGGGTGAGGCCAGTTCTGCGCACGCTGTGCCTCACCTAAAATAAATCCACTGCGCAGGCCCGAAGGGTTTACCCACACTTGCAAAGCCCTGTAGCGACAGGCGAGGGACGAAACGGCAGGTGATAAGGTGCACTGGAAGTCGCAGACCCAACCCTGCATGCAGGCGGTTCAGGACATTGGTCGCTCAAGTCTGACCCAGGAGATGACAGTCTTGTTCAGCAGCATCCTGAATGACCAAGCAGCCTTTTTCAAGGACAGCACTGCTTGCTCCATATGGAGAGAGGCCTAGAAAAGGTGGCCTAACCAAAGCTCATCTCCCCCTCCACCTGGTTGGCTAGCCGCGGCCAACGGGCATCTTCTATTGCGGTCAATTAAAGACAAAGAGACAAAGGCATACACCTGCCTCCAAAGGTGTGTCCAGATTGACACTCGCATGTTGGAACATCAGAACCATGCTTGATGCAGTGAACAGTGGGCGTCCTGAGCGCCGTTCTGCGCTAATTGCCCATGAATTGTCACGACTTAACATCGATATCGCTGCTCTCAGTGAAGTTCGCCTTCATGAGGAAGGCAGCCTCAAAGAACATGGTGCTGGCTATACACTCTACTGGTCAGGCAAACCCAAAACTGAAAGTCATCTTTCTGGAGTCGGCTTCATGATTAAAAACTCCATAGCCTCTAAACTTGAAAATTTGCTGATAGGTCATTCCGACCGTATCTCCTTACGTCTTCCACTACACAATAAGCAACACGTTGTTCTTTTCAGCATATATGCTCCAACTCTGCAAGCTGACCCTGCAGAAAAAAAAAAAATTCTACTCCGACCTGCATCACCTCACTCAGAAAGTTCCTATAGAAGATAAGATCATAATCCTTGGTGACTTCAACACCCGAGTAGGAAAGAACTTTGAAGCCTGGAAAGGAGTACTAGGCAAGCACGGTGTTGGCAGCTGCAATGATAACGGTCATCTCTTACTAGAGTTCTGTGCAGAGCAACAGCTTACCATCACCAGCACTATCTTCCAGCAGAAAGACAGCTGGAAGACAACCTGGATGCATCCTCGATCTAAACATTGGCACCTTATTGACTATGTTTTAGTGCACCAGAGAAATATTCGTGATGTCTGCCAGACCAGAGTGATGCCTAGTGCAGAATGCCAAACAGACCACCGCCTTGTGCGTTGCAAACTTAATTTCCACTTCAAGCCCAAACCTAAGAGGGGCGGCATTCCAAGGAGGAGGCTCAATGTTGATAATCTTCAAATAGCTGCAGTGAGGGACAGCTTTCAGGCTAACCTTCAAACGAGGCTTGAAGACCAACTTATAGATTCTTCTCCTGAAGCGCTTTGGCAAAATATCAAAAACAGCATCCTGCAGTCCTCCGTAGAATCCATTGGGTTCTCCTCAAAGAAAAACAAAGACTGGTTTGACGATAGCAACCTGGAGGTCCAGGAATTGCTGACAAAAAAGAGATCTGCTCATCAAGCACACCTCGCTCAGCCACTCTGCCATGTAAGAAAAGCAGCCTTTCGTCTTGCATGTAGCAAACTCCAACAGAAACTTAGAGACATCCAGAACAAGTGGTGGCTCAACCTAGCAGAAAAGACTCAACTATGTGCAGATTTGGGTGACCACAGAGGATTCTATGAGGCTCTGAAGGCAGTGTATGGACCCACATTCCAGGTGCAAAGCCCCTTACTTGGTGCAGATGGCCAAACTGTTCTTACAGATAAAATCTCCATCCTGAATCGTTGGTCTGAACATTTTCAAACCCTCTTTAGTGCTAATCGTGTAGTCCAAGGCGAAGGAATCCAGCACATTCTGCAACATCCAGTGAAAAACGAATTGGATTAGGCCCTACCATGGGAGAGACTCTTAAGGCCATACAGCAGGTGAAAACTGGCAAGGCAGTTGGGGTTGACGGAGTCCCACCTGAAATATGGAAGCATGGAGGCCAAGCACTTCACGCTAAATTTCATGAGCTAGCTGTGTGCTGTTGGGAACAAGGCAAAATACCGTCAGACTTTCGTGACGCAATCATCGTCACTCTGTATAAGAAAAAAGGTGCCAAGTCAGACTGCTCAAACTACCGTGGTATAACTCTGCTCTCCATTGCTGGTAAAATTCTTGCAAGAATACTATTGAACAGACTAGTACCTGCTATCGCAGAAGAACTTCTACCTGAAAGTCCGTGTGGTTTCAGGGCTAATAGAAGTACCACAGACATGGTATTTGTTCTCACACAATTGCAAGAAAAGTGTAGAGAACAGAATAAGGGGTTATACGTAACTTTTGTTGACCTCACCAAAGCTTTTGACACTGTGAGCAGGAAAGGCTTATGGCTGATCTTAGGACGATTAGGTTGTCCCCCCAAGTTCCTCAAAATGATTATTCTGTTACATGAGGATCAGCAAGGCCAAGTCAGGTATGGCGATGCACTCTCTGAGCCTTTCCCAATAACCAATGGTGTGAAACAAGGTTGCGTTCTCGCACTGACCTTATTCACAATCTTCTTTAGCATGATGCTCCAAAGGGCTACAGCAGACCTCGACGAACAAGACGGCATTTATATTCGATATCGTACCAATGGTAGCCTATTCAATCTAAGGCGACTGAAGGCCCACACTAAGACCCTAAACCATCTTGTCCGTGAACTGCTCTTTGCTGATGATGCCGCCCTTGTTGCCCACAGAGAAGCAGCTCTGCAGCGTTTAACATCTTGCTTTGTGAAGGCGGCTGAGGTTTTTGGGCTGGAAGTCAGCTTGAATAAGACAGTAGTCCTCTACCAACCTGCACCCCAAGAAGATCATCGCCATCCCCATATTACCATCGGCGAGTCAGACCTTAAGACAGTTCAGCAGTTCAGCTATCTGGGAAGCATCATTTCCTCAGATGCCACGATCGACAAAGAGATAGACAACAGAATAGCAAAGGCATATAGAGCCTTTGGAAAACTCCATAAAAGAGTCTGGTGTAATAAACACCTGAAGAAAAGTACAAAGGTCAGTGTCTACAGAGCCATTGTATTGTCTACTCTTTTATATGGGTCTGAATCATGGGTCATCTACCGTCATCACCTGCGACTCCTGGAACGCTTTCATCAGCGCTGCCTCCGTACAATTCTAAACATCCATTGGACTGACTATGTGTCTAATGTCACTGTCCTCGAACAGGCAGGGGTCACCAGCATCGAGGCCATATTACTGAAATTGCAGCTGCGCTGGGCAGGGCACGTCTCTAGAATGAAGGATCACCGCCTCCCCAAGATCGTGTTTTATGGTGAACTTGCCACCGGTAGCCGCAAGAGAGGTGCCCCAAAGAAGAGATATAAGGACTCCCTGAAACAGTACCTTAGCCTTGGCCATATTGACTACCATCAGTGGTCCACCTTGGCCTCCAATCGGGAGACTTGGAGGCACACCATACATAATGCCGCTGACTCCTTTGAGTGCTCATGAAGAACTAGTCTCGAGGAGAAAAGACAACGCAGGAAGAATCGTGTCCCACCTGTTCCACCCAAGGAGACCTTCTGCTGTGCTTTTTGTAGCTGGATTTGCCTATCCCACATTGGCCTTCTTAGTCATCAGCGCACTTGTAGTAAGCGTGGGTAAAAGCCCTTCCCAAATCTTCATTCGCAAAGTCAAGCCACGATGATGATTATGTTGGAGCAAGGTATTTCACAATGCTTTCACATTTTTAGAAGGCAGAAAAACAGGACATGAAGACATGCTTTCTGAGAATTGAATATCAAGGGAAGAGCAAGATGGTAACATTGCACGTTCATGATCACTTGCATGGATTGATTGATGGGAAGGTGCATGACTATGTAGAAGACCATACTAATCTTCACAACTTTTTATGAGTTTAAGCAAATTTCAAATAACACTGGAAATGTGGCCTCAAGAAATTTTAGAATCATAGAATAGTTAGGTTTGGAAAGGACCTTAAGATCATCTAGTTCCAACCCCCTGCCATGGGCAGGGACATCTCACACTAAACCATGCCACCCAAGGCTCTGTCCAACCCAGCCTTGATCTCCATGCAGCCTTCTCTTCTCCAGGCTGAGCAGCCCCCAACTTTCTGAGCCTTTCTTCATGCAGTTGGTGCTCCAGTTATCTGGTCATTCTCGTGACCCTCCTCTGGACTTGTTCCAACAGTTCCATCTCCTTTTTATGTTGAGGACACCAGAACTGCGCACAATACTCCAAGCGAGGTCTCACGAGAGCAGAGTAGATGGGAATTTAGAACCGTGATGTCGCTGTGTTGGGCTGAGGTGGTCAGGAGTTCAAACAGTATATATTTTTTTTTTGTGTTCTTGTGATTGTGAATGCATTTATCACATAATCAAGGTAAGAATACCTTTTTGCCACAATAGGAGCGTGTGTATTCATATGGTAGTGAAGAGATGTATTTTGGTTATATGACACTGGTTTTCTAAGTAATATGGCAGAGATGACAATTTAGGAACAAAATGGCAGAAAGAACAGTTGGTCTTTCCCAGCCTCCTTCATGAATTCTCTCTAGGGAGATGCTATGCTTTGTATGAGATTAATTGTTTTGGCAGTCAAGATCGAGGTACACTGTCTGCCTAGTTACACTCAACATGAGCCAGCAATGTGCACTCACAACCCAGAAAGCCAACCCTATGCTGGGCTGAATCAAAAGGAGTATGGCCAGCAGGTCAAGGGATGTGATTCTCCCCCTCTCTTCTGCTCTCATGAGACCCCACCTGCAGTACTGCATTCAGCTCTGGGGTCTCCAACACAAGAGGGATGCGGACGTGCTTGAGTGAGTCCAGAGGAGGGTCACAAAGATGATCCGATGGCTGGAGCACGTCTCCTCTGAAGACATGTTGAAAGAGTTGAGCTTGTTCATCCTGGAGCAGAGAAGACTGGGGAAAGCTTATAACAACCTTCTAGTATCTAAAGGAGGCCTACAAGAAGTCTGGAGAGAGATGTTTTACAACAGCATGTAGTAATAGGACAAAGGAGAATGGCTTTAAACTGAAAGAGGATAGCTTTAGATTAGACATTAAGAAGAAATTATTTACTGAGGGTGGTGAGACACTGGAACAGGTTTCCCAAAGAAGTGGTATATGCCCTGTCCCTGGAAGTGTTCAGGCCAAGCTGGATGAGTCTTTGAGCAGCCTGATCTAGTGGAACATGTCTAATAGACCATTAGTCCATGAGACTAGGGTGTCTGGAACTAGGTGAACTAACCTAACCATTCTATGATTGCATGATTCTATGAAATGATACCATGTATCACACTCAATTTTAATATATTTCCTTCTGAGAAGATGATATGTAATTCTTTTCTATTTAACAGCTTTTATTTCAGAAATGTCATGATTTTGGATGGGAACTACTGTGTATTACTTATATATTACTCCTCCCTGGCCATATACAAGGTGAAGATATCAGAAGATCTTTGCTACATCAAATTTTCAGAACACAGAATATACACGAAAAGTCCTTTATGGGAGATCTGTTATTCAAAACTGATCAAAAAAGTATTTTCAGGTTTTTGGACCAGTAACCTTAGCCAGTTAGCAAATAGCTGCCATTGATATTGTAAACAATTCTCTGAATAACGAAGCCAAGATTTTTATTGGCTTTGGTGGAAATGAAGGACTATCAGCTGACAAAAGAATCTTGGCCTGTAAATGTAAACATCTTCAAAATAAATATTCAAATAATTTTACATATCCCTTCTTAAAAGGAATATTCCATAAATTTGACATTGATGGATTAAAATTATTATTATACATATGAACAACTGCTTCATGAAAACAGCTCATCAAGACAGTATTAATTGCTGTGCAGCTAGAAATTCAGTCATGAAATACAGACAGCAATATAAAAAACTCATACAGTCCAACATCAACCTTTTGAACTGGAGTTGAAAGAGCCATAGTATTTGCCTCAGAAATAAATATTATGCAAATCTGTCAGTACTGAAGTTTTCTGTTTTAAGAAAATTGTATGTGATTTTCTCAAATGAAGTGAAAGAAACAATTCTTGCCAGGCTATGGGACAGTGTGGTGCATTCTTCAGACGGGCAATCAAGAAAGAACAGTGAATGACTGAACAAGTAAAGAAGGTGGTTTAAGAAATAGAGAACCTTTGAAGTAACACAGACACATACTTCTGAAAATTGAATACTTACAGCTGCAGATGCCTTGATAACAATAATTCATGAGACTTTTTTTTTCACTTTCTTTCATGAAACGAGCTAAGGTAGCCTTCTGTTAAAGAATAACAAGGTTTTGTTCTTCTCATCTTACCTGCAAATGGGCTGAAAGAACATAATTGCTTTTTCACACTGTTATCACATTCATGATTTCTCTTTAGCTTTTAATGAATTGTCACATTCATATTTGTATATGGATTTAGAGTTTTGTATTAATATTTGTGCAAACAGGAGTCCTTTCATCTACTTATGCAGTATGTTTTTTGTTTAAAATTGTGATATATGAAAATAGTTTTTTAGCAAACAGAAAATATTGTCAAAATTAGAATTTGCCAGGTCATCAAGTTATTGCTATAGAATGTCTGAAACACATTCTTTCTATATCCCAGATACTCACATAATTGCAGAACTGCAGAATGGTTGAGGTTGGAAAGGACATCCAGATGTCATCTGGTCCGAGCTCCCTGCTGTAGCAGAGGAACCTTGAACAGGTTGTCCAGGCCAGTGTGCACATGGTTTTTGCATAACTGCAAGGATGGAGACTTCACAACCTCTCTGGGCAGCCTGTGTCAGTGCTCAGTCACCATCATAGTGCAAAACTGTCACCTGGTGTTCAGAGAGAATCTCCTGTGTTTCAGCTTCTGCCCATTGGCTCAGGTTAAGTCACTGGGCATCTCTCAAAAGACTCCATCTTTGCAACCTCCTTTCAGCTATGTATTCCTTAATTCTTAATCATTAAAAAAAAGATATCAAAAACATAGGCACGGGTCTTTTCTGAATTTTTTATGGCATTCATACGTTCATATAGTGTAGCTCCTTAGTTATATAAAATCTCAGAGCTGAATTTTTGAATGTGTAGCTCAAAATTCAGTAACTAAAACCACATTCGTGTTTGACAGAGATTTTGGCAAGATTTTTATGTTGATAAAAGAGTATATTACACATTCTTTTGTGAAAATTCAGGGGAATATAAAAAAATAAAATGATCTTGAATTGATTTTTTGCTAAGAAAACTTGTGCTACAGAAATGCCATCAGGCATTTAAAAAGTTGTATGAAAAATTATTTGATAAGTGATTTTCACACGTATTACCTTGAGTAAGCTGCCCTTACATGTTTGTACGAATATTTACTTGTATCTGCTTCTGTATCATACTGTATAGGTCATACAAGAAGAATTAAAAGGTACTATACAAACCTATTCTCCACAAATTTGTTTTCCTCAAGTCATACTGTATTCAGAATAGAAAGATGTGAGTTAATTTTCACAATATTAAAAATAAATAAATAAAAAATTAGGTCCTGTTCAGAATTTCTAACTCCTAAGTGCATTGGAGCAACATTGTGGGATTTTACACTGGGCAATAGGACTTTTAACAAGAGTAATTGGTTTACTTTTATAAAAAGGAAGACCTCATAAACTGCAGAATAAACACAGTAGTAAAACAGAATTGCCTTTAAGCTACAGGTCACCATCAACAAGAACATCTGCTCATGATTCCCAGTCACAGATGAGGGATTCTTATTCATATTCCAGATATCTAGTAGTAGAGCAGTGTGGTTTACATCTCAATGTGTGATTTTTGTTTCATGTTTTGTATCGGTCACACAAGTGAATCTCTTCAGAATTGCACACTGGGGTCTGGTTGAACATTAGGCCCTTTGAGATGCTAACAAACTGCTAGTGAAGTTATTAAGGGCTAGATACATTGTCAGACAGTTAGGACATTGTCAGGGATTTTACTCCTAAAGAAAGCCTGTTATACTTAGAATCTAATTAAATCAAATTCTTTCATGAAATGATAACAAACCCTCAGCTCTACAGAAGACTGGTTCATTATTTGGATATTAAGTACTGCAGCCGTCAAAAGGGTTAAAAAGAAAATCTTATAACAACTCCACAGCTGAAACAATTAAGGACATGGTTTAAACCAAAGGTACTTAATTTAAGGCATACAAAATAAATTACAGTTAATGGCCATTAATAAGAAAATGAAACTATTTTCTTCTAAAGGTAGAGTCTCTAATTTCTTCTGGGTAAAAACATGGTCTAATATATTTATTGCACCTGAAAAGCTAGTATTGGCTGTAATGGATCTTAATCTCCTTAGGGTAAGCAGATGATATAGCACATTTCGAGATAAAAATCTTTTAGTGAGATATGTTGTTGTGAGCTGGCACTCATCTGACAGATGTCTCTGTTTCTTTGGCATCTTTGGCATCATCTAATAGAAATATTTTCATTTCACCACATGATTCCAAAGACAAGGTAAGGAAAAATACTCTGGAAGCTAGGCTTCTGCATAGTCCAAATATACATGTTTTGACAGCTCTTGGTGTAATAATTTTTTCTACAATCTCTATGACATATCTTGACTTCCACTGGGATAATGGCCTCTCTGTAGAAGATATGACAATTGCTACAAAGAAATCATGAGATAATGAGATAAGGGAAAGCTGGATAGCTACACTGGTAGCTTCTGCCGGCATCTAAGTGGTTACCTCTCTCCCAGAACATGAGGAATGATTTGGAGTAAATGCACAGAGAAACACTATGCCACTTCTGTAGGGGCCGTACAGTTGGCTTTTTGAAAATATGACCCCAAATGTGTGAGTTTTAAATATCTAGTATGTATACAAAACCCTGTTATATAAACGAGGAATGATAAAGAAATGGTTAGCAATGACATAAGTGCTCCATGGAGGATTTAGGTGTGAATAAGGTAATATTACTGTAAAAAATCCAGCTAGCCATTTGGAAAATGGATTTTGAACAACAGCTCTCAGTCTGTGGTAATTGCAGTTTAAAACCTTAATGCTTCATGAGAATTCATACTCCATTAAATTAAATGCTCTACAGAAGCAGACTTCAGAAACCCAACATATAACAAACATAAGCAAAGACATTGAACTTAACTATGGGACTTTCCAGAAGGTGTCACAATGGAAAGCTGAAAAGCAAGTGCAATTGTTGAACTCACTGCCAACTCAAATCTGGCAACATGAAGCCTCAGAACAGAGAATCATTCAAAGACAGCATACACACCTTTTGAAAATAATATATCTTCTGTGTGATCTCTCCATGCATACACAATCTTGGATTGTAGCAGTTGGGCGCTTTTTTTTTCACATTTTGCTCAACAACATAAGTCTTCACAATATTGACACTCCAAAACATTCTATTGTTAATAATTTTATTAAACAGATATGAATCACAGTATCACAGTATCACAGTATGTTAGAGATTGGAAGGGACCTCAAAAGATCATCTAGTCCAATTCCCCCTGCCGGAGCAGGAACACCTAGATAAGGTTACACAGGAACGTGTCCAGGCGGGTTTTGAATGTCTCCAGAGAAGGAGACTCCACAACCTCCCTGGGCAGCCTGTTCCAGTGTTCTGTCACCCTCACTGAGAAGAAGTTTCTTCTCAAGTTTAAGCGGAACCTCTTGTGTTCCAGTTTGTACCCATTGCCCCTTGTCCTATCATTGTTTGCCACTGAGAAGAGCCTGGCTCCATCCTCGTGACACTCCCCCTTTATATATTTATATACACTAATAAGGTCACTCCTCAATCTCCTCTTCTCCAAACTATAGAGACCCAGCTCCCTCAGTCTTTCCTCATAAGGGAGATGCTTCACTCCCTTAATCATCTTAGTTGCCCTGCGCTGGACTCTCTCCAGCAGGTCCCTGTCCTTCTTAAACTGAGGGGCCCAGAATGGAAATGTTTAGTTTTAGTTTTTTACTCAGTGAAAAATTGGCTTGTCTATTTGTCTCTGTAGACATAAACGTGAGAAGGTTCACGTTTATGTTCTGGTGTCTTCTTTCTGGATGCTATTGTTCCAAATATTGTCTTAAGCTAAAGAGTACAAGATGTCAGTTTCCAAAGAAAATCATCTGGTTTTTTTGCACAGATGGGGGCCTACCAAATATCATATCAAATTTTTTATTTCAAATTTTAAAAGTAGTTTTGCCATAATGGAGTGGTGTTCTAGCTAGACCTACATACAAACTGTAACTTGGAGCGTTGAGACTTTGAATTCTCCACTTGCTATTCAATTCATTCCCTTTTAACCTCATTAAACTCATTAGTCTAAGAGAGACCTAATTAAACATCCCTGTAGTTTCATCCAACCTAGCATATTTCAAATGACATTTTTGTATGAGTTGCTGACAAATTGGTTTGTATCAGAACTGTGAGCCTCTTTTATGCTTTCTGGCATAGTATGTACAGACAAGGCCCCATTTTCACTCAGACCACATTAATTAAAAAAAAAAATACTGGTTTGGGTTATTAAAGATGTAAACCATATGTTACATGGCAAAATATGGTTTGATAAAACAGACATTTGGGAGAAGTTTCATCAGACTTTGTATTATATGTCTATAAAAAAGACATCCATATTTGAGCTACTTGTCTGAAGTCCCTTTGTAGTCAACATAAAAAAGGCAATTTTTGAGATGTTATTTCTCTTATCATGAGGAAGACATAGGTCACATTAATTACACGCTAAAAGTATTCGTTTCTCAACATGAATAATAAAGGGAGTCTAGACAGCTGGCTCATTTCAGACTTCTAAAATTACGCAACAGGTGTGGAGACTATGTTCTCACGGGAGAATGGATAATTAGTATATGAACTCTGAATAATCCTGAAAGATACAACAAGGCCATGAGAGGCCCGAGGAAGCTTAAGCAAGCAAGATAAGAAGAAGCTGGAATTCACAGAGTTACAAGAACTGTGGACTGTTGGCAAGCTTTTGAGGTCAAGTTCTCACACCTGTGCTTAACCAATTATATGTTAGTCACCATGGGTCTTCAAGACATGTATCCAATCATAATATGACAAATCACTGTAAGTGCATGTAAGCAATAGTATATAAGGAGTTAAGGCTTTGCAATAAACGGCTTTGGTCTGGTCATAGTGATCTCTGACTGAGTCCATATATTTTCTGCGGCAATCAGGTGACAACTTTGGGTTCAAAAAAAGATGAAATGGGAACCAAGGAATCAAATATCTTGGTTATATCTGCCCTGTGTGCAGATATTGCTAGTGGTCTTGTGCCAAATGTATTCTGGTCTGAAGCTACTCCCCTACATATTAAAACAGTATTGAAACTACAACTTTTTTTAACAAGAACTTTTGTTCTTTTTTTTATTTTTATTTTTTTTAGGAAGCAGGAATAAATTGAACATTTACAAGAAAATCTCATTTTCTAATCCAACAGTTTCTTCTTTTCATACAGTTCCACTATTACTGGTTCTTTTACTTTCATAAGCAGTTAAAAAGAAAGAATAGTGACCATATTAGATTATATTAGATATATCCTTTATTTTTGGGGGGAAATATTGCCTTTAATTACCTATTCTAATTGGTTGAAGATGTGATTAAGAAAGATAGGTAACATCTTCTGCAAACTGGAAAAGGGTGAACTTATCCTACTCTTCTATTTTGAGGGAAAAGTAGTGATTTTTTTCCCCTCCATTTTTATACCTATGTATAGACAGATAAACTCTCATAATCCAGTCTTATCTGGCAATAAGAATTTTCAAAACCCCCCACCAAACCTTTGCAAGATAGGAAAACTGCCACATGAAATTGAAACTTCAGTTTCTTACTGTTTCTCCAAAAGTTTGGAGCAGGGGGGCTTTGATCATCATAGAATCAAATCCTCACAATGTAAAAAATATCTAAATCTTGCTTTGGCTCTATGGAAGCCACTAGGGCTATGATTCCTCTTTCTATTCCACCACTTGAACTCGGTTTCATACATTCATATACTATTTGGATGTTAAGAGCCACCAGAGCAGAAGGTGACAGTGCTTATAAAATTCAAGAAGCTTCTCTTACTACTCTACTAGCCTCCTCACCTGCCAGATTGGAGATAACATATTTAGACTGAGTGTATGTTAGCAGAAGAAAAGCAGGATGTGATGGAATTTGTGTAGGAACTTTCCAGGTGAGGAATAGGGTGTGCACAGCAAGAAGGAGACAAAGACAGAGGTCCAGAAAAACTATTTTTCTTTCCAAAAGGGAGTAGTTCAAGCATAGCTCTTTTTGTTTTAGTTTTCTATTATTAATTTTCCTGTTGACCAGACAACACAAGCACAAAGGCTGGATGGAACAATGTCTTCCAAATTAGTGCCTCATTTGGCCAATGAAGGAAACCAGGATCCTAGGGCATTCTGTAGGGTGTCCTTGGGATCAAACCTCTGTATCATCTTTTGAACTAAGGGGTGTTCCTACCAAAGGGTGTGGGACACAGTATGGAAGGCAGGACAAAAACATGCTGTGATTGCACAGGATATATTAAGACATATTTAGGGGAAGAATCAAGGTGGGAAAAGGGAGGGATTAAGGCAATTTGGGAAGAAACAGGTATGAGAAATAAAGGGATGAGGGAATAGAAGAGTCCATTTGCATGTAAGCAGGGGCTGGTCAGTATGCTGTGTGTGTTCATGTGTGTGCTCTGTGTGTGTGTTATTTGTGTGGCCAGATGTGTTAGTATGTGTCTCTCTATATATAAATTCTGTATAGTGTAAGTTGCCTATCAGGAATAGGTGCTCAGCCTTGCTTACTACTGGAGAAACCGGAGGACTGAGTGAGACTTAAAGGTCTTTTCCAAACTAATTCTATGATTCTATGAATTCAAGCCTTAGAGATGATTACAGAAGACCCAGGCTGTGTGAGAGAAGGTTCTGAACTATATCTGATCATGTAATCCCAACAGCAGGAATTGTCTGTAACTATAAACATATTTCTGTGTGAATAGCTGTCACTGGAAAGACATCATTGAATGAATGATAGAATTTAAGGTTGGTGAGTAGGTATAGCCACTTAGTTACACAAAAAGACTCAGTCAAAAATGCAGTTTCACTCATTGAATGACCCAAGGGAAGTTTTTTAAACTGCTATTTAAGTTTAGCAATGTATAAGGTATTTACTGACCTGTCTCATGGGAATACAATTGTGTAAACCCAGCCAGTAACTCAGCACTTGCTCACCTCCCAGTTTTTCTGTCTTCTCCAGGTGGGACTGGGAGAAGAATAGAAAGAATGTAAACCCCACTGGTTGAGATAAGAGCAGTTTAATAACTAAAATAAAGTACAATATAATACTATTATTAATAATAATAATGGTAAGGGGAATAATGAGAGAAAAATATAAAACTAAAAGGTGAAAGACAAAAATACCCCAACACTAAACATAAATTATGTCCAATAAAATTGCTCACTGCCTGCTGACTGATATCCAGCCTGACCGGAAAAGGTAACTTCCCTCAGTTTATGTACTTGACATGATGGGCTGTGGTATGGAATACCCCTTTGTCTACTTTGGGTCAGGTGTCCTGTCTCTGCTTCCTCCAGGCTTCTTGTGCCCATTTTCACTCGCAGAGCATGAAAGACTGAAAAGTCCTTGATCAGGGTAAGTGCTACTTAACACCAACTAAACCATCCTTGTGTTATCAGCATTGTTCTCAGGCTAAAGCCAAAACACAGCACTGCACCAGCTACTAGGAAAAACATTAATCCAGCCAAAACCTGGACAAGAATGAACTGCTATTGAACAAGAAGTTGGTAATCTGCAGGAAGAGTGACATCTTTGTATTGGATCAGAACAAAAGACAATGAGATTAGGTCTCATGCTTTCAAGAGACATTAACCAGAAAACACCCACAGAATTTCATTTTGGCATTAAAATTATTTGAGAATATTTCAGAGTGATCCAGGGTAACGTAATAGTCATTGAGAAACTTCACTAACTTCAGCAGTGAAAGCTGATTATAAAAATGGTATATTAGTTTTTATAGCTGTTTCATGATATGAAAAACTATTTTAGTATCTAAATTATCTAAAAATGCAGCATGTAAATAATATGTAAACTCCATACTTTACACTGTTTGAAAAAACAAATAAAAATGAGACACCACTGTGCCGTTTCTTAAGCAGTGTACTCATGTTTTGCAGATGGGCCTGGAAACTTTTCTGAATAGGTTTTTTTTTGGTATCTTCATTCTGTGATACACCTTTTAATAAGTTTGAGGTAAATTTTGCAGAGGATAAAGAAATCATAAATGAGGAATCTAAGTATCTGTTCCCACCTTTAGCACAGATTTTCAGCATATCTTTGCAACAGTTATTTGTTATGGACATGTGTCTGTTTCCCCAGATCTGTGCAAGTATTACTCAATTAACTTCTATTAGTGTGAAAATACTATTGCATTGTTGAATATGGTCATACATTTTCCTCGACACCTTTTTTTTACTATAAAATATTTTAGAATCCTACTATCCAATATTCTAAGATTAAATAATTTTATATTAAGGATTATAATGATTTTTTTTGCCTTTTTTTTTTTTTCTTATAGAGAATTAACTTTTCCATTTCCTGCTGCGACAGGTTGTGAGTCTCTTTGTGTCATAAAAAGGACTTCCAGGAGGAGGATGGACTAAAAGCCAAAACTGAGTGATGCTTACACAGTACAAAACAAAGTTGGAGGTCATCAAGACTGATTATTTAAAATCTATTGTCCAGAGGATCTGATAAGCTGAATTTCCACAACCTTAAATGGAATATTACATAGAGATATCCCCAGGCACTACTCATAGTCAACAAATCAAACAGATCAGGAGTTTTATCAAATTTGATCAAGCTGTAATCTCTTTAAATATTTTCCATACATGTTTAAGCATTTTTGCAAGCCTTGTATAGTCTTCCAGTACATGACCTTCTCTTTCTGTCCTTTTTCTTTGTAAAGAACTTAGTCTGCTTAAAAGAACAATCTTGCAATTCAGAAGTACCCCAAATTAGGAGTCCTCTGTGACTCCAGCATCTGGAATTAGTATTTGTGCTGTAAGAGACAGCCACGGTGAACGTCATGTGAAAGAGAAAATGCCAACTGTCAAATTACCTCTCAGATCTCTTTTGTACTAGGTTGTACAGTATTTTTGCCCACCTGTTGCACGATCCCATTGCCCATCTGTCAGTCTAACTTGTGGTAGCTTCCAATTAAATTTTAAACAGAGGTGAATACATTTAAAAGTGGTTAAGAGAGGCTCAACTGGATGGGAAAAGGAAGGGAAAACTTGGCCATTGCCAGTCCCCACTGAAAACAAATAACTGAGCAAGTGGAACCTACAGTTGGCTGATCAGCATGCAGGAAGGTCAGACTCAGCCATGGCACACTGTGCCTCCTTCCTAGGTGACAGACCGAAATGCTGTGAAGGACACTTTAGGGAGAAGTATGGAAGATGAGCGCACATGCACAGGGAGCACTGGGGATACACACTAAGGTACTGTTTAGGGGCAGTGGTGTGCAGTGTCATGAGAATCTTTGTCTGGGCAAAGCTGGGTAATTGCTATAAGTTAGCCTAGGAGACAAAAGACAGAAAAAAACCCAAACAACAAGAAAAGAGTTCTGCTTTTTAAGGGAAAAATTTAGGTTGCCTTTTGTATTATTTTAAAGACCATTTTCCCCCTTTTCCTTCATGTGTAAACTTGAGAAACTCTTTGGGGTTATTTCTTCTTAAATTGTACTATTTGTACTTGCTTCTTGCTGCACAGACATAACTGACATCAGCAAATGCCAGAGATAAATTCGGGTTGGTGCTGGTTTACTAGGGAGTGCACTGAAGAGCCTTCAGAGCTGGTACAGCTGCATGTCACAGACAATGCAGAAACACAATATTTCAAAACCTATTACCTGGGGGGTCCCTGCATCAAACTCTATCACAAGGTGTAAATATTTACCATTACTTGAATCACACTTTTTTTTCAGTTTCTGGTGTCCTGGCTCAGTTTCTCATCACAGCTATGCCACTGTAGAGCACACAAGCGCATTTTCCCACTGTGCTGAACAACAGGAGGCTCAGATTTGTGGAAAATACCAGAACTAGAAAGTACTTCTGTTATATTACACAATAAATACCTTTAATTTAAGCCCTCGAGATGGGCAGCTGCTTCTTTATAATCTTCCTTGTCAAAAGATACTGTACTCTTTTCCCTCTGCATTTTTAGGATTGCTATCCAATGAACTCATAAAAGGCAGTTTCACCATCTATAAGAAATATATTAGCAACCTGATTCCATTTTATAGTGCTGTAGTTGTCATACATCACAGTTAATACTAATTGGCACACTTTAAGCAAGATTATGAAATATTAAAATAGTCATGCAATATACAAATTTTCCCCTTCATCAGAGCAAGGAATCCTTTTCCACTCCTCTCCTTGCCTCTCCTCGCCCTGCCTCTTCTCATCTCCTTTCCTCTTCCTTCTTCTCCTCACCTCTCCTCTTCAATCTTCCCCTCTTCTTCTCTCCTTTTAATACAGTTTTATGTACAGTGAAACATCTTCCAGATGAGGCCTGAATTATTAGATCCCTTCTATTATTCCTCCTAATAAACGAATAACTAGCAGTACTCGCTATTGACTAGTGATTGTGATGTTGCCTGGAAAGGTAGAATCTCTGAGGTTAAACAAATGCAGGGAAAAGAAGGAGTTAAAGCCTGAGTCTTGTTTCATGACTATTTGGGGAGGGTGCACTAAACACCAGGTTATTTTCCTTAGTAGACAAGAATAAATAATAATCACCTGTCTGTGAAAAAAAAAAGAAAAAGGACCATATGAGCTTATATTCAAATTTATTACTTGTCTCTCAACACAGAACCTCGTTTCAGCCTTTGAGGGAGACTGTCATGCCCTCAGATCCCTAACACCAGTGCCTGGAGTATGCATGCTGCTTTGAACTGCCATCCTAGGTTTCCTAACACTATAGAGGGAGACTGTAAAGTGCATTAAGAGTTCTTGATTCTGCACCAAATCCTAGAAGCCAAATTTGGGGGTTTCTTTCTCCTAAATTTCATGGCTTCAAGTGGCTTAACCTTTGGGCCACAACACAACTGATAGACAAAAAAGAAAGACTGGGTATAAAGCCAGGGTGTTTCTCAACTTTTTTTTTTTTTTTTTTTAATTATTCATCATCTTTTTTACTATATTTTTCAGTAGAAATTTATGTTTTTCTTTTATTGTATGCACCAGTCCATTTTTCATTCCAGGAAATCTAAATAATTTATGGTTACAGAAAGTGTGAAAACAACCAAAGCAGAGAATTAAATAATTCAAATGCAAATCCCAGAAAGACACTTCTTATTTTCTGCTTAAGTTTCGACAGTAGTACCAACACTTAGAGGGTGTAACTCTCTGAGCATCAGTGAGGAAAAGCAAGTCCATTTCAAGTTAACAAAGAACTGGACATATGTCAAGAGAACTTCAGCAATATTTGGTACCATGATTTATAAGATGTTGATCTAAACTATAACAACTAAACAACTGTTTATCTGTTATCCCCACTACTTTAGAAATAAAATAGGACATTGCAAAGAACTTCATTCAGTGAGATAGTGAGCTTTCTGCACTTGTTCACTTCAGGTAGCACCTCGTTCATATCTGTCTTAGGAAATAAAGCTCACTGACATGAACTGCTCTTCAGCTGCTAATTAAGTGTCACATCCAAATGGATAAGATTTTTTCCACCAAAACTCTGGAAGTGGAACTTTTGGTGGAAAATCTACTTTGAAGAAAAACTGCTTATTATTCCTGTTAACCCTGATGGTGGGATTTGTTGTTTCTGATAGCAGTGCTTCCATACTGAATATTCAAAAGATAGAAAATTCTTTAATGCCTAGCATTATGTTTTGATTGGGTTTATGTGAAATGCATCCAGTCATGTTTGTCCAAGACAGCATTTACCATTCATTACCAAGAAAATTGTTACAATTTTTCAAGCACTCTAAAGGTATTTTAGCTTTGTTTTGACATTACAACCCAACACACTGGAGATTGTTCCAACCCTGGTGCAGGACCTTTCACGTGTCCTTGTTGAACCACATGAGTTTCACATGGCCCTGCTTTACGAGCTTGTCCAGCTGTGGGTGGCATCCTGTCCTTCAGGCTTGTCAACAGCACCAGTCAGCTTGGTGTCATCTGCAATCATGCTGAGGGTGCAATTGATCCTACTATGTCATTGATGAAGATATTGAGCTGTACTGGTCCCAGGACAGACTCCTCAGGAACGCCAATTTTCATTGATCTTCATCTGGACATTGAGTCATGGACCACTATGCTCTGGATATTACCATCAAGCCAAATCTTCATCCACCAAACAGTCACTCATGAAATCCATATCTCCAATTTAGAGAGAAGGATGTTGTGAGGAATCATTATCAGAAACCTTACAGAAGCCCAGATAGACAACATCTGTAGCTTTTTTCCTTGTCCACTGATGTAGTTACTGCAGTAGTTCTACTGTTCAGTTTGATATTGTTACCATGTAAATGAACTGCCAAAATATAACACAACAACTTGATAGACAGGCTCAAGGGCCATGAGAGAGAGAAGCAATTTCATTGGTATTTGTTGCATAATCCTATCAGTTGTATAAAAATTTGTCATGCGTAACATTTCACTGTAAACCTGCTGATCTGCAGAGAAATTAATAACCATGGCCCAATTTAAGCAACTCTGAAAAATCCTGTTTCTCTCTATTGATCATAGAGGGAATGAGCAGGCATTATCCAGGTAATTTCCAATTGTCTCACAATGCGTAGAGTACCAGCCAGTCCAGGTCTCATGAAGGCAATGCAAAGACGTTTATTACCTCATTGGAAAGCATAATGAAATAATAATTAATGAAATATTAAGAGCTTAAAAAAAGTTGATGAATGTCTGTTCACATGTAAATTGCAGCAAGTAAAACTGAGAAAGAAGTAAGTATAAGGAATTGTTTGTCAGTCAGAGGAGACTATAGTCAATTCAAGATAAATACTTATTTAATGGTTATAAAGGACACTAAAAAAAAACCTTTGTTTTTCCCTATGTGCTCCTACACATAGGGAAATTTGGTTGCTTGACTTTCAAAAGTAAGATTTTGTGCATTTGCAGATAACTGTACCAGTATCTGAAATATGTTATGTTAGAGAGTTATTTTTGTCAGGTCCAGAAACAATTAAGAAAATGTTTACTAGCTATTTTCATATCCTTGGAATGTATCCACATACATATTAAAACTTGTAAAAATTCTTTTGGAAGCTCATTAGTTTGAGGAAAAATATTAACATTAATCATATGAGAAGAATGAGAAATCATGAAAAAACCCCAGCTTAAATGAACTCAGAGATACTCAGCTAAAGGTTAGAAACACATTATGTGGATTTTCCATGCAAAGATTTTTCCAATAGTTATTCCACATCTCCCATCCAACCATTTGAAAGACTAGAGATAGAAGTCCAGTATAAGATTAGTCAGATCCTATTACACAGTGATTCTCAGAATTTATGAGTAAGCCTGTTGTGGTTGCTGTGACATTTATAAATGCTGCCAGATCATTGCAGAGTCTGTCCCCTGAATTGTACAGGGAACATCAAGTTCTCTTTTACCTCTGTGTTTGACATCAAGATTCATCTTACCTAAACTTTTATTGGATATTATACAGTCATGGAAATCAAATCATATTATGGGGAAAAAAGGTTCTAAATTGAATATATTTTATATCTAATGGAGAATCACTGAAGGAATTCTGTTTTAAAAAATTTTGCTTGAGTTTACAGATTCAAGAGAAGCCATTTCCATACTTTGGTCCATTGCTCTAGTCATGATCATCATCATCATCATCATCATGGCTTGACTTCGCGAACGAAGATTTGGGAAGGGCATTTACCCACGCTTACTACAAGCGCGCTGATGACTAAGAAGGCCAATGTGGGATAGGCAAATCCGGCTACAAAAAGCACAGCAGAAGGTCTCCTTGGGTGGAACAGGTGGGACACGATTCTTCCTGCGTTGTCTTTTCTCCTCGAGACTAGTTCTTCGTGAGCTCTCAAAGAAGTCAGCGGCATTATGTATGGTGTGCCTCCAAGTCTCCCGATTGGAGGCCAAGGTGGACAACTGATGGTAGTCAATATGGCCAAGGCTAAGGTATTGTTTCAGGGAGTCCTTGTATCTCTTCTTTGGGGCACCTCTCTTGCGGCTACCGGTGGCAAGTTCACCATAAAACACGATCTTGGGGAGGCGGTGATCCTTCATTCTAGAGACGTGCCCTGCCCAGCGCAGCTGCAATTTCAGTAATATGGCCTCGATGCTGGTGACCCCTGCCTGTTCGAGGACAGTGACATTAGACACATAGTCAGTCCAATGGATGTTTAGAATTGTACGGAGGCAGCGCTGATGAAAGCGTTCCAGGAGTCGCAGGTGATGACGGTAGATGACCCATGATTCAGACCCATATAAAAGAGTAGACAATACAATGGCTCTGTAGACACTGACCTTTGTACTTTTCTTCAGGTGTTTATTACACCAGACTCTTTTATGGAGTTTTCCAAAGGCTCTATATGCCTTTGCTATTCTGTTGTCTATCTCTTTGTCGATCGTGGCATCTGAGGAAATGATGCTTCCCAGATAGCTGAACTGCTGAACTGTCTTAAGGTCTGACTCGCCGATGGTAATATGGGGATGGTGATGATCTTCTTGGGGTGCAGGTTGGTAGAGGACTACTGTCTTATTCAAACTGACTTCCAGCCCAAAAACCTCAGCCGCCTCCGCAAAGCAAGATGTTAAACACTGCAGAGCTGCTTCTGTGTGGGCAACAAGGGCGGCATCATCAGCAAAGAGCAGTTCACGGACAAGATGGTTTAGGGTCTTAGTGTGGGCCTTCAGTCGCCTTAGATTGAATAGGCTACCATCGGTACGATATCAAATATAAATGCCGTCTTGTTCGTCGAGGTCTGCTGTAGCCCTTTGGAGCATCATGCTGAAGAAGATTGTGAATAAGGTCGGTGCGAGAACGCAACCTTGTTTCATACCATTGGTTATTGGGAAAGGCTCAGAGAGTGCATCACCATATCTGACTTGGCCTTGCTGATCCTCATGTAACAGAATAATCATTTTCAGGAACTTGGGGGGGACAACCTCATCGTTCTAAGATCAGCCACAAGCCAGATTAGGGGAAAATACTGTTCTTAAAAATCGTTGTCCGTCAGGTCAAGATAGAAAATAATTATTTTGATTCTTCATAATCCACCACAAATCTGTGCTGAAAAAATTAGGAAAGAAGTTGTTGGGGTTTTTTTAATCTTTTATCATCTATTCTGCACTTTAAAAGCCATAACAAAGAATATGTATCTTTGTCAAACTAAATTTCTTGAAGAACAGTAGGAAATAATATATTTACAGGAGAAGTGAACACATAAGGAATTCCATAAAGATGTGCTCTTCTGCTATGTACAGATGGTCAGATGCAATTTATTTTGAAATCCATCATATATAAGCTGGTATGATTCAGCTTGTCAAATTACATTCTTGACAAGCTCAGTCTTTAAGGAAGTACTAAAGCTTATATAACAGCAGTAATTGGTCAGTGCAGGTCTATTTTCAGAAGCATCTGATGCTAACCAGCTTTGAACAAGGGAGCATTTTGGCAGAAAATGATTGATCTCAGAAACCAGACTTAAAGTCATATGTCTCCTTGGATTTAAATTTACATAGCCCCCCCCCCCATACAAACAATCAAAACTCAAACCAAGCAACACCCCTCTCCCCCCCAGCCTCAGATCCACAATTCTGTAAGACTGAATTTAGTTATTTTGCTTAAATGGAATTAGAGAGATTTCCCCCTCCCCCACTAGAGAAAGATGTTCAGAAGAATATCTCAGCATAATTGTTTTTCAGCTGTAAGATCAGAGAACGCAGAGTTGGCTTCCATCAGTGTAAGCCACCCCTGAAGTCCTGGAGCTGTGTTATGACTGTAGAACCCACAGCTGTGTTAGAAGACAAGAGAAAGGGACATGGTAAAAACTTCCAAAGGAGCACAATGGGAGCAATGGTTGCTGGAAGGACTTTGTCAGAAGAGCACAAAGGAAAACGCACACCACCATGGACTGAGAGAGTTGAAGTGCAGTGAACTACTACAGACTCAAACAATGGACTGCTACTAGCCTTGCAGAGAGCCATCCCCTGTATTTTTTGATAAAGAAGTGTGATACTAAATAGGAGCAAATGAGGTAGAATGAAGCATTGATTTTTACAGCCATTGCACATAGCTGAGGTGGAAAATTTCCAGCCCAGCCAGACAACCTGTTCCAGCCATTCCTTTGCAGGTGCAGACTGAAAATATCCCAGTTGCTTTCTCTTTAGCATCGTCACCATAGAATCATAGAATCATAGAATCGTTACGGTTGGAAAGGACCTTAAGATCATCAAGTTCTAAACCCCCTACCATGGGCAGGGACACCTCACACTAAACCATGTTACCCAAGGCTCTGTCCGGCCCAGCCTTGAACACCGCCAGGGATGGAGCATTCACAACTTCCCTGGGAAACCCATTCCAGTGCCTCACCACCCTTAAAGAATTTCTTCCTTATATCTAATCTGAACTTCCCCTTTTTAAGTTTTAACCCATTACCCCTTGTCCTATCACTACAGTCCCTAATGAAGAGTCCCTTCCAGCATCCTTATAGGCCCCCTTCAGATAATGGGTATCTTTTGCATATCTGCATATCTGGATATATTGCAGATATCTGTATATATGCAATAGCAGACACACACAAAATAATGGCCATCTTTTTGCCACATTTGACTCAAAAATATAAATTTGCTCTGTAGAGGCATACTTAGCACAGCTTACCTGAAATGTCTGGTATGCATTTTGATATCTAGTAAGAAAATTCTAATTTGCAGTGTTACATTCCCATATGTTTATGAAAGTGTGTTTATTCACTTATTCACTTATTCAAGGCACCGTATATTTATTTAAACTGCAAATTCTGTATTCACAGTGTTTTGTTTCTTCAGGATAACAAATGTCTGCCTGCACTTTGTGCAAAATATGCCAGACATTTTAATGTTAATTAAAAAAAAAAAAATTCATACTATTTTGCTACGTGCAAGCCCTTTGCACTAAGAAGTTTCTGGAAAATTCCTATGATACTGTTTCCATTAATTTAATTTTTTTTTTTTTTAATCTGTCCTATACAGCATATTTTTCAGGCTGATTTCTACCAGGTCCAGGGAAAACTCTTTAGTTAGACTTTCTAGCCTTCATTTACAATGTATGTGGATTGTGTCCCCCTCTCCCCTATTTTTATTAAACAATCTAGTAGTTTAATTCAGATGTTTGAAAACAAACTTTTTTACTTTAACATTAATGTTTCTTTATAAACATACACAAATGCATTTAGTGAAATAATATTCCACATTCCTAATTGTATGTAAGGTAAATACAGAAACAATACAGCAAATAATAATACAGCTTTGCTTCTCCCATAGTCAGGCAAGACTAACAAGTTGATTAAATATCTTTACTCCTTTCTTCCACAAATTTTAAATCTTAAAATATATGTTTGGATATATAATCCAGGTTATTAGAAATTTCTTGGAACACTTACAGGTGGACAGCAGATACTAAATTTTGAACCTCATACTCTCGGATATGGGACAAGTACTTTATATTTTTAGATTAAAATACTCAATCTTGCATTTTAGAAGAGAAGATGTTGATCCCTGGAAAACATACAGTACAGTACAGAGAGACCATGATGTTCAAAACCAAGACACTGGGAAATTTGCATATGACTGTTTGGGTCTTTACATTTTCTCTGCATGAATACAGATCCCAGTAGGATACATTCACTACAGAATGATTATTATAGCAGGAAAATATGGAGTCTTTACTAGCATGGCATAAGATGTCAAACTCATAAATTAATTTTCTTTGATTGCTGGGGAATATGATAAATATCCCATGCTGATGCTTTTTCCATCCCACCTGTTAGTACTTTCTTGTAGGCTGCATGGTTGACTGTTAACTCCCTTTTTGGTAGAAAAAAATATTGCAGGTACATTAGTTTTTTTTAGGCACTGACTCTCTAATAGTATGTTGAGGTGCATCTTAACGTTTGTTTCAAAATGCATAAAGATATTGTTTATTTATCCCCAATTGTTCATGTTATTTAATCATAGCTTAAAAATTAGTCTTGCAAGCAAATATTTCACTTGCCTGAGTTTTCAGTTGTTCTGTTGTTGTTTTTGTTTCTTTCTTTCTTTTTCTCACAATAAAAGTTGGGTTTCCAGGGTCAATGCTTGCCAGAAGTTTCCATAAGTAGAGAATATTTCGATCTCCATTGCTCACATTATATGAATTATAAAATAAAAAAATTTAGCAATATTAATAAAGGCAGAACCTGAGTTGTTTCATGCACAGCCTAATCATTAAAATGTTCTTTGTTTGATTAAAATGTCAAGAAGACTATTAGGAAGCAAAGACAAAGGCAAACAAATGGCTCGCGATAAATAGCCATCTACCAAATCTCCAGGACTAATCAAAAGCTATTCATTCATATTCTCTGCCTCTGATCCTCCGCTGAGTTCACGGGACTTGCTTGTTAGAGGGTCAAGAGAAATCCTGCAGCTAGACTGGTTGTAAATTGCACAACTGTTTAAGCAAGGAGCCAGACTGACTCTCAGCCCTCAGGGCCCAGGACTGAGAGAGTCTGGAAGGGTTGCATAGGTCTCTAGAAAATACTGATAAGATTTTAGATAATATTGATGCTTATATAGATCTTTCTTTGCTCAAAAATATGTTTCTTTTTACATTATGCTTTCACTTAGGCTACTTTGCTGTCCCTAAACCTTGCAGGGAAGACAGTCTCTTACAAAGAATCAACAGGAGAAAAGCTGATCAATAGATAGCTTATCCTAGCCCAGTGGAGCCATAAAAGTTCGAATTCTGTGTCAGCTTTCATGCAAGAGAGTACACCCAGAGAAATGAGGCAGCGTATAGACGTAACTGTGGCATATTTGATGTAAATTGTAAAGTTATCTACACTAAACAAAAATTGTCCAAATGCTATTTCAATATTGGAGTTGATAAGATAAGCCAGAAATTACCTTTTTTTTGTGTGATATAATCTTTCCTATAGTTTTTTCTTCTTATGTTGATTAACGTTGCTTCGACTGACTAAAACATCACAAAAGACAAGGATGACCATCAAGTGTAGTTGTACTGAAGGAGGTAGAGGCCCAATTAAATGTACTACTGCTGTCAAAACTGATATTGTAGTTGTCAAGAAAATGAGTTTGTAAGAGTAAAAGCGTCTGCTGAGAACTGTGAAATCCAAACCAACAAAAGAACTAGTATTCCTTGTGGAAATAGAAGATATTTTTAAATGAAGAAAGACTTTAATGGTTTTGCAGTCTATTCCTCAAGGTCTCCACAAGGTAGAAAAATTATTACACCTTGTCATGGTTTAAACCCAGCTGCTAACTCAGTATCACACAGCTCCTCACTCACCCTCCCTTTCTTCCCCCCTCTCCAGGTGGGATGGGGAGGAGAATCAAAAGAATGTAAAACCCATCAGTTAAGAACAGTCCAGTACCTAAGGTATAACACAAAACTACTACTGCTACCACCAATAATAATAATAATAATAATAATGATAAGGGAAATTAGAAGGCGAGAGAATATAAAACTAAATGGGAAAAATTAAAAAAAACCCATAACAATAGACACAAATGATGCACAATACAATTGCTCACCACCCACCAACCAATACCCATCTAGACTCGAAAAGCCATCGATCCCTTAAGGGGTAACTCCCCGAGTTTATACACTGGGCATGATGGGCTGTGGTATGGATTACCTCTTTGGCTAGTTTGGGTCTCTGCTTCCTACCAGCTTTTTGTGCCCCTCCTCACTGGCAGACCATGAGAGACTAAGTCCTTGATCAGGGTAAGTGCTACTGAGCAACAGCTAAAACATCAGTGTATTATCAGCATTGTTCTCAGGCTAAAGCCAAAACACAGAACTGTATCAAATACTAGGAAGAACATAAACTTTATCCCAGCCAAAACCAGGACACACCTTTAAAAATGTAAGAATGTATTAGTCATAGTTAATATATTTATGGGAAAGTTAATAAAACACAGTATCTACATTAAATAAAGTACCAGACTTGCCATACAGAGACAAAATGGAGTAAAATTAGTCCATTTCAAGCTAGTGAAATTTGAGATTTGTTTCTATAGAAAAAAAAACCCAAAAAATTGAGATATGAAAAATACCAAATTATCACAAATCATTTGATAAACTGTTACATTACACTTGGAATCAGTGTAAAGTTTACTATTCATTGCTTCAGAGAGTTCTAACACTGTTTTGCTGCTGTGTTCATGATCATGACTACAGAACAATTTTCACTCCTAAGCCTTAATTTTGCTGGTGTAATTTTTATATGAAAAACTTTTATATAAACAAGCTCATGATTGAAATAATATCTTCAAGTGGTATTTCAGAAGGCTGATAACACTTCATTTCTACCTGCTCCATCTAAATTGGCAGACTGAATGGGAGATGTAGTCAGAAATGTTGTTTGAGGTTGACAGTGTATGTCATTCACGACTTCACTCGCTTGTTCCTCAAACATTAGTTCACACATGCGGAATGGGCCTGAACATCTTTATTCTAAGATAGTTTTACAAAATCTAGATGTATTTATCCTGTTTTCACTTCTTCACAGATGCCTGTAGAGATAATGATAATAGGAACAACAACAGAGTAATTTACGTTTATACAGAAACTTCTATCACAAAGCTTCCAAACCTTCCAAACCATACACAAGAATCAATATACTAAATGTAACCTCCACCCATGGATGAAATGCCATAGTACTTTTAACTATGCATAACCTTAATATTACTGTTGTGAATATTAAAGTATGAATTGCAAGACAGTACTTGCAACTTTTCATCCTATTGCAAACTGAACACAACTTTTCAAAACTTGTATGCCAAAAGACAGACTTCTAATCAATACAGTGTTGTTTAGCAATCAGTTTGTCAGCAAGATAAATCTTTCAGCGCTCTCACTGGTGTCTCTTTTGGCACGCAAATCCTTCAAAATCCATTATGCCTAATTTAGTATGCAAAGTTAGTGTACAGCATTGAGAATGGAAAATACCTATGACTTCTTCAAGACATTTCAGAGTGGAACTGGGAGTGGAAATCAAGAATACTTACAATTCTGGTTCTAATTCCAAAGCTGTTACCATGTTTTGCATCATTATTCTAGACTACTTGCTCTAGAGGATGAGTATCATTTCTCTGTTTTGATACCAATTCGGCAATACTTAATCAGAGGTCCTTCGTAAAAGGACTTATGTGTCTGCTCCATCTGCATTTGACTTCCATCAAGCTATAAGCATATATAATGTGATCAGGTAGAAGGTGTCTTGTGGTTAGCAAGGTCAATGCTACATGGGAAGCATTCTCCTTAGAAATAATACAGCAAATTGTTTTAAGACACTTTAGAAAACGTTACTGTTTTATAAACGTCTGTCTAAATTAGGGTGTAAAAAGCAACATTAGCAGGGTGGCGTATTGCAGAGATAGCAGAGGTTAGATTTGTTTATAAAAAAAAATAAAATATGAGTTTAGAAAGGAGCTGCATTTATTGCAATGGGAATTTTATAGGTGCCTGATTCAGAAAGTTTCTTAAGCTGCTCAGCTGTTGGCAGCAAATCAGAGTATCCTTTTTGTCATTGAATCTTACAGCACCATGAAGGATTGAAAAGGAAACACAGTTTGAAAATTATGTGCATATCACTTAACAATGTCATAAAATAACAGTATATTTCTTATATTGCTACGGAAGCAAAGTTTTACCTCCCTGTAATTCTTAGGAGGTGATGGGGCTACAACAAAGAACTGTGCAGAGTTCATTCCAATCATACCTACAAGGTTAACCGTGTGTGATGCATCTTTGTCAGCTTTTCTGGTAACACCAACTGCATCTACGAGATCATGGAGGAAATATGCAAACCCTGTGATGACAAAGGGTTGAGATGATGAGATGTGAATGTGATAAGAATCTTGCAAAGCAGTCTTTTCATCTGCTGTACCTGTTTTTCCCCCTCTAAAGCATTTCTCAGTAGAAATGGCAGTTTGATTTAAAATATCCCAGCACATTTTATAAGACATTGCACTGTTTTTTAATATTTCACATATGAAAGGTTATGGACTCTATGGAAGTGGCCAGAGATTAGTATTTATTATGAGCTGGTTCTGAAGTTCAAGTGAAAAGTTCCATGTTTTAAAAACTCCACTCTTTATAGTATGTTATTCTTACAGGTATAGGAAATGTTTTCTCTTTTACTGCAGCAGATCTTTAAATGTTAAAGGCATACAGCACGGTTTTCAAGCATTTTATTAATCTTGCAAGGACAGGAATAAAAAGGGCTGGTTTTTTTTTAAACAATCTTTTTCTAGATAAGAAAGTGCTAACAATTCTATTCTTCATTTTAATTTTACTTTTTTTTTTGTCTTCTTGATTGTCCTTTCATTATATTTTAGGACTCACTGAATGAGTGATATTTTCTGTTTAACATATCTGCTGACAGGGAATGAGTCATCCACCCAGACTTAACTGTCTCCATTAGGTGACAACCCATACCTGTGGTGATTCCATCCTGCAGGGAAACCTCCATCACTAATTTCACCTTTCCAATGTATTCCCAAACTGGAGTGAGAAGCAGCATAACTCAGTTTTTTTCTAGATGTACTTGTTCCCACTTGGATGTTAGAATTTTGTTGGTTACATCTTTCTTCTTAATGAACTGGTCCCCAGCCACACAATTTATATTACAATTGGAAATTAAATAAGTAGCCAAAAAAGTCTAATTAATTATAAATTAGAATACAAAGCACCATAACTGGAAATTAATTTCCGTCACCTAATCATTCCTGATCTCCTTATACTAGGAAAGGTTGGGAGAACTGGATTCTCCTCTACTGAGGATTGATTTAATACTTGTCAACTATCCAGTAAGTAGTTACAGAGAAAATTGAGACACTCTTCTTGGTGGTATACAGCAAAAGGACAAGAAAAAACAGCTAAAAGTTGCAGCAAGGGAAATTCCAACTAGATAGTGGGGAAAAAATTCATCACAAAGAGGGATACCAACCACTGGAACAAATGGTAGAAATTTCACCTCCAAAGATGTCAAACAACATCTGAGGAATGCCTGAACTACCTTAATGTTAGTTTGGAGATGGCTATTCTTTCAGCAAGAAGTGGCACCAGATGTCAGTTATTCTGCGTTTTTATTCAATATTTCCATATTGGATTTAGTTCAGTTTTGATGTCTCCTGCCCATTTGCATCATCACAAAATACACAGAAGACTTTATGATTTGCTTATGGGTCTGTCTTATATGGTCAGTCATTGAGGTGAGCTGCTTCAGATCTGGCCTATCCACAGCACAGCAGCAGATCTGGTGCACATGGGTGTTTCCTGAAGCAGGGAAATGCCAAGGCCAGGGGAGACACCTGCCAGGAGCTGGCAGCTCTCACAGGAGACACCTGGACTTCTTATTTTTCCCATGTACTAGACAAACATGCTAAAATCAAATATTATGGAATTCCTCAAGTCCTGAGTCAACTACCTGATCCTGTCTGCACTATCACAGCCAGTCAATGCCAAATCTTCCCATTTACACCACTGAAGCATGGCAGAGAACTATTTCATTTACAAGCATCTCAAACATAATATTCAGGATTCTTCAGAGCAATATGGCAATGTTAGTAGGATTTTTATATGATTATCACAAGATTAAGTCCTAACAATTATTAGAAATTTCTTAGTCTTACTTATTGGACAAATCAAACCCACAAGGTTCTCTGCTTTCCCTGAGGAAGGTTTTATATGACATAGCAGTTGAAATATCTGCTGGAAATAGTTAACACTCCAGGTACTGAAAGACAGAAAGACAGAAAGACAGAACTGAGCTTCTGGGAAGTAGAAACTCTTTAAAGAAAGTCTCCATTTTTATGTGTATGCCACTATATTCCACACTGATATTATGTTTAGTTTCAGTTGCATACAACTAAGATTAAGAAAACAAAGAAAAGGATATCAGTAGAAGAAAGGAATGAAATATGGATGACAGTAAAGGTTGAGGAGAGTCAATGTTAAATTGTAAATTATCTCTGCTGTCATGAAAACCAGTTTATAAGGTAAAGCAAAATTATTCCAAGGAAAACAGAGACAACCCAGTTCAAAATTCCATTGTTAAAGCAAATCTCAATCAATCAAATGATTAATTCTACCTTCGCAACATGTCAGTTACAAATGGCAACAATCAGAATCAATGGTGTATAATTTGTCATCTCTTTGAAAGCTCAAAGATTGTTGATAGGTAAAATACCAAGGAAGCTAACAGTTGTTGGATAGGCAAAATATGATTAATATTCTGCTACATGATAATTTTCTTTCTTTAAAGAAAGAGACACTCCTTCAATCAAATTACAGTTTTGTCCTTCTAAGTGCACAATAAATCACTAATACGTAGAGATGTTCACAGATATCTTTGAGTAAATTTATTCACTTATACACATTTGTAACTTCACATGCTGTGCTTTACTAGCCATAATAGATATTCTTCTTTGAATATGATTTCCATCAAGTATTTTGTATAATATTGTGTGGTGGTAGCAAAATGTTTCACAAATTAATGTATCTGTACTTCGACCAATGAAAAACTGAACATGATAAACTAGGAAGACTCCCTTAATTTTTCTATAATTTTAGGAAATCAGAGTCTTGAATATTTATTCAGTTCTCATCCAGGCATATCTAAACAGGCATTGTTAGCGCATATGTGTTAAACTGTATTTGGACAGACTCTTCTTTGTGGTGCCAGGTGATAGGATGAGAGACAACAGGCATAAACCAAACCACAGGGAGCTCCACCTGAATATGAGCAAGAACTTCATTACTGTGATGGTGACTGAGAATTGGATTAAATTGGCCAGAAAGGCTGTGGCATCTCCTTCCCTCGATATGTTGAAGAGCCCTCTGGGGACAAGCATGATCAATATGCTGTAGGTGACCCTGGTTGAGCAGTGAGGTTGGACTAGATGATATCCAGTGATCCCTTCCAATCACAACCATCCTGTGAAACTTTGGAATGTGGAACAAAATTAATTATCATTAACTAAGTATAATGTTACTTGTTAATGCTGCATTATTTTGCAGCCCACCTGAGAATTTATGTTTTCTTTTCTTTTTTTTGTTCTCTCTAAAGAAGTGACCCTATAAAGAGCAACTTTGACTAACTATATTTGACAAACTATCCCCAATTTTTGCTTAGAGTTTCCATTTCCCACCTTTTTTTTTTTTTTTTTCGCTTGTTTTTCCCCCTCAGAGTTTTCAGGGACTGTGATGCACCTCCAGAAATACATTCAACTTAAAGAAGAAACACTGATGACAGTTATGTTAAAGAGTAGTCACTTGAGTCTACAGGTAATTCTTCAGAAATTGACTTCTGCAACTTGCTTGTACATTTAAGTTACCAAACCTGTCAGACTTGCTGGAGACAAGCAAATGGCCACAGCAAAAGATCAGTTCAGAAATGCAGGAGTAAGAGTACTCAGAGTTCAGTACTACTGAGGTATTTTTGCTTTATCCAGGAACTAGTGGAAACAGGTATATGTATTATTGTATTTTAAAGGGTTCACATAAAGTCTGGATGTATTTCTGTATGATATTACTCACTGAAGTACAAACTATCATACTCAGCATAGATTTGTGAAAGATTGTATGAAGCAACTGCAAATCCTCATCTGGCTGCAACTGTCCAGATCAATGGCTCACCACCTCATCCAGTAATGAAGATAAATAACAATAACCCTCCTACAAACCTTTTTTCTGCTTAACAATGCATGGTCTGTCCCAAAACCCCACTATTTCATTAAAGAAATGAGAGAAAGCTAAGCCTTAGTTGAAATATGACCAGCAATAAAAGAAGTTGAAGAGCAAGGTTGTTTAAGAGAGCCATAGTACAGCACCTGCCCTTTTAATGTCTGAGGAGCCCAAGGTCAGGCAGCTGTTTACAGTTAAAAAAACCTTTTGGGAAAGGAGGATGTGGTTATAAAACCCATCAAATAGGATAGCTAAAGTCACACTTGGAAAAAAAAAAAAAAAAAAGGAGCTCCTTACTGGTATTGTATTAAGGTGGTTGCAGGGAGGATGCCTGTAGGAATGCTTGTGTGCAGTGAATGGGATGTCTATTTTTTGAAGACTAGGAGATATGAGTATTATGAAATAAGTTTGGTAGTTTGATATAAAGTACAGCAAGAAGTTTTAATCAGGTCTTAGCATCTGTGTAATATATTTCATATACTCACAGTAACAGTAAATTCTAGGATTTTTCTCTGCAATGGTTTTTGTTGTCTGATTTTTCTTTTCAATGTTTTTTGTTGTCTAACAAGCACACCTATGTATTAAGGTTTGTGGATTTTTTTTTTGTTTGTTTTAGTGGGATTTTTTATTGTTTTTTCTTTTTCTTTTTTGTTGGTTGTTTTTTTTTGTGTTGCTGTTTGTTTAATTTCAGTAAGAAAAAAATGCTGGAACAGTGGTTAATTTTTCATCATTTTTAACTTAAGTAAATAAGTGCACCTGAAAGCTTTTATAACTATGGACAAGGTACTAAACAATTTTAGGTTTAAATTTAATTTAATTTTTAAATTCAATGCTGTAAACCAGACAGTTTAAGAGGTGGGGAAAGAGATATAAAATAAACAAAAAAGAACATTGTTGCAGAAAGTGCTGATGAACCTAGAGTATTTTCAACAGAGATTTGTTCTGGAGCAGTCTGCTCCTAACAGGTCACTTGAAAAGCTTGAGTTTGGAAGGACTAATTATACGATGAGGTTTACACCTTTTTTGTACTATTAATAATCAGGGATATGGTGCATTGTGGATTTAGCTTCTGCTCAACAGGATCCATTTAAGTAGGTTTGATAGCTGCAAGACATATAGCATGGAATAGATATTAGGTAAAAACAAAGAAAAAGATATTTTAAATGACAAAAAGGCAGAGTCCCATTTAAGCTTTATTTGGAGCTTGTCATTTTTCGGAGTCTCTAGGATACTATCTAGACTGCTATAGTCACTCTTTTGTAATCCTTCAAATACACCATCTGTTCCTAACAAGAGACAAACAACTGCCCAGCAGTTTCAAACTGTCTTTAAATGACCAGTTCTAAAAACTACTTACTCCAGGCGTACTCTTCCTATAAGTGTATCACAGCATAAGTGAAGGAGTAGTAGGAATGCTTTGTGTAGTTTGGTCTTGAAAGGCCAGAAATACCTAGTAATGTAATGCCATGTGAGACCAGGAAGACCTAGGTAACCATACTAGAACTGGTGTTAGAAATACCAGAAAATGTATCAGAATATAGAAATAACAGAGCCTATATAGATAGATAAAACAAAACTGGGACCAAGGATGAGGAAAAAAAGCTGTAATAGGTCATTCACTTTGGAGAAAATGAGAAAGAATTGGAGAAATCGTAAGGAGATAATAAGGATTGCAATTATTTGACCAGAGCTGTAGTAACCTGTGATGCAGCCCTGAGCTTGATCTTTGCAGTCCAGTTAGAGCAATAACCCAAACCTGTTGCTCTGACCATAATACATGTGCTTTTGTGGTGATGAATGTCTGTGGAAAGAAGGGATGCTTTCTTAATGGTAAAACAACCAGTTGAATGAAATAAGAATTTTGTTCTCACATTGTCAGGCCCTGGTTCAGGCCTAGATCCTTCAATCTCAAATAAATAAATAAAATCGGTGTTTTCTCATTTGCTGAAGTATGACCTTGCAAGTAGATTGTGTGTGATACAGATATCAATTGAAAATCAAAGTAGAGTGCTCACTGATTTTATGTATTTAGATAACACACATTTGTGAGATAATTGCTTCAAATTCTTTAAAGCTCTGGGGACCGTTATTTTCCAGTCATTGTTATTTTTCCAGTACCCTGTATATGTTTACACTGTGTTCTTATTTGTTTTGATTTACCTCTGTTATATGCTTTGGATAATCAGCAGTCAGGGTTAAGACTAATGAAAAGAAGTCCTGCGACCATGATTGGCTCTATACACTTTTAGTGAAGTTGAATGGCTTTACGGGTTCTCTCTTGTTTCTCTGTTTCTGTTCTTAAGAATTTTGTAAGCAATAAATATATCCTCATTTGTGTTCTGTTTCAAAGAATATCTGCTTTGCAAAACAGGCTGTCAACCTGTCACTCAGTGTGGAAAGTAAAATTATTTTGAATTTAATTTTCTAAGTGCTTAGTCTTAAATGAAAACACGGTAGCTTTTCAGAGTAATTCAGTGTTTTACTGCAGTGCCTCCACAAATCAGAATTTAGCAGTTGCAACAACAAAAATAGTTGGCCACCAAAACAGTGGCATTTTGTCTCTTGTATGTAGCTTGTATGTAGCTGTCATGAACTGGATTTGTATTGTAAAGGTAGAAGCTAATTAAATTGTGAGTGCATAAATTCTTCTAGAATTTGTTAAAATATTAACAATATTTTATTCCACTTCTAATTTTCTGTATATATTCAAAACCTGCAGGTTGTTAAATGAACCAAAAATATAAACACAAATTAATCTATAGGAGCAAAGTTATTTAAAACTCAGGTAATATTTGCTCAGTAGCTTTTCCCTTAGAATAGAATTAATAGGATCAGAAAGTAGAAAAAGTGACATCCAGCTATATTCTTTCATAAACAACGCAGAGCTTCTGGGAGCTTTTTTTTCTGAATATTCCATATTTGTGTTACATGAAGTTGAAAGTAAGTAAAAGATTATGTTCTTTTTATAGTAGCTGTCTCTTCTTCCTCACTGACTATAGCAGCGTTTTACTATCTCTGCCAAGAAAGAAATATCAAAGGATTTTCTACTGCGGCAACTGTTCCCCTAAAATAAGTATGATGTCACTAATTCAAGGGGTGTCAGAGACATAACTCATGAAATGAAACAATGCTCCATGTGCTAATGCCATATGAACAGTAAGGCTTGACTGCCTGATCTCCCAGTCTTTGTTTTGTTCAGCTTAGACTGAGACTGCCTGGAAGGTCATCCTAAGTTTGGTCTTTCCCTCAGTGTGGCATAGAAATAGAAAGTGCCCAACTCTGCTCATGCAGCTCATCTGAGGCCTGAATTCTGAACAATCTTGGTGTTCGCTTTGTTCTAACAACCCAGGTGTTGGAACCCTTTTTTGAGGACACTGCAACATCTTTCATTGGCCTGACAGCCTTTTTGAATTACAGGTGTGACACTCTAGGAACAAAAGCAATACCAACTAAGGAAAAATTCTCTCCTCATTCTTAAAGGACAATACAAGTTGTTGAATAAGTACAGTCCCTGATCTGTACACAAGAGATGTGCTCGCTAACTGTGACAGGAAGAAAAGAAAAAAAAAAAAAGTGCTATTGGTTTCAGTTTCCTAAAATAAATACAGGGGTTTTTTTTATAGAAGCTGCAGGAAAAGAACAAAGGAGCTAAAGATCATAGGACAGGTCACAGCATACTCTGGGAGACAAGCTATTAAAAAAATAAAAATCTGTCTTTCTGCAGTTTTTCCAGGTCATTTTCCCTTCACTCATTATAAGTAGTAGCATTTGCATGAAAATAGGATCTTGGTTTTTCAGGAGTTTATCTGCTTTTTATAATTATCCTCTTGAAGTCCTAATCCTGGTTTCTGTGGTAATTAGGTTCTCCACAAGTTTTTAGTGGCTCTTTCAAGGTGAGCATGGGGTAGGCTGTAATCCAGTAATAGCATCCCAATAGCATCATTAAGAACAAATTTTTCCAGTATAGGAGCCTAGAAATCATCTATAAGACTGTATGAGTCTATTATTATGTCCAAACATAAGCAGCAGTAAGTTGACTTTTTTAATTGCTGATGCTGAGAACTCTTATGTATTAGAAGCTTAACATTCCTGAAAATATCACTTACCAATGTGTCCAAATCTAGCCTTCTTTTATTTTTCTTTTTTAAATTGTGACCTACTTAAATAGGAGTTGTAACTCAATTGCAAGAGAGAGCTCCACAGTAGGAATTTAATCCAGAAATATAAAGGTCATTGCAGCCTCAGGTTGAAAATACTGATATCCTTATCTTTCATTAAATGTGTTAAAAACTGAATACTTAATGTCATCTAATTGAAGCTTTGTATCAGATTTTTGCTTGGTTTTGGTGATACCTTGTTTTTAGTTTTATTTTTGTACAAATGAGATCCATGTTGCTACTTCCCAATAAGAAAAAGTTTATGGGCCATGTAGATATGGCAGAATGTTTGCCAATTTAGAAAGCTAATTTAAAGTTATCACATCACATACCTGTACCTTAATTTTCTATATCTAAATGAAACTTCCTGTTGACATAAGTGACAGGAAAAATTGTGCAATGGGTTAAGTATGTGTGGCTTCAAATGCCTGTCTGTTGCAAGTCGTATGCATTCATTTTGTATGTAAACAACTTTCTTACCAGATATTTTTGGTTTCTCATTCAGAGTTTTCAGTAATCTTCCCATAACCTTCCACTGAAGACATGGAAAAGTTATGGGTGAAGGATGCCACTTTTATGCCACTGTATACTTGCTTCTCAATAGCCTAACATGACACAGGCAAAAATACCATAAGGTAACCATGCTGTACAACTTTCCTTCTTTTTCAGCCCTCTACTGCTTGTCATTAGCTATTCTGGGTCCCAAGTGCTGTATTAAAACATTCCTTCAGGGTGGCAATTCTTTTTAGATGACCTATTTACATCAGCAATTGCTTGGCACCGAAACTCATTATATAATAGCCCTGCACAGGATTCATAGGAAGCACAGGGGCTGAATTCGACTTGGAGAATATCTTGGAAAATAACAGAATTAGGAGAGCTCGTTTGTATTTCTGCCATATTATAAGACAGATATAGAGTATATAATATAAAGGATGCTTTACTTCTCTTTAAAAACTCTGAAGCTATTTGAATCTGATGTAATTTCTATGAACAACACACATTACTTTATAAAATACTCTGAAAACCACTAGCCCCATCCTTGGTAAATAAAAACAGGACAGAAGTAGTTCCTGATAAGAATATATAACCATTATTTAGCATGTCAATGATAAAGTTAAAATGAGTGACATCTCTAAGGGTTTGGTATTAAGATTGGTGCTATTTCATAGAATCATAACATCTTTGTTGGACATATGGACAGTGGGATTGAGTGCACCCTCAGCAAATTTGCTGGCAACACCAGTCTGCATGCTGCAGGTCAGTGATGCCATCCAGGGGGCCCTTGACAGGTGGAAACTCCATGAAGTTCAATAAGTCCAAGTGCAGGGTCTTGCATATGGATTACAACAATACCAAACACAAATACAGGCTGTGTAGAGACTGGACTGAGGGCAGCACTGAGGAGAAGGACTTGGAGGTTTTGGTTCACAAGAAGCTCAACATGACCCAGCAGTGTGCACTCGCAGCCCAGAAAGCCAACTGTATGCATCAAAAGTGTGACCAGCAGGTTAAGGGAGGTGATTCTCTATCTCTGCTCTGCTCTCTGGAGACCCCATATGTAGTACTGCGTTCAGCTGTGGGGCTCCCACAACAAGAAGGACATGGACCTGTTGGAGAGAGTCCGGAGGAGAGCCATGAAGATGATCCAAATGCTGGAGAACTTGTCCTCTGAAGACAGGCTGGGAGACTTGGACTTGTTCAGCCTGGAGAAGAGAAGGATCTGGGGAGACTTTGGAGCAGGCATCCAGTAGCTAACGGGCACCTACAAGAAATTCAGAGCAGGACTTATACAAAGGAAAATGGATAATGGCTTTTGTCAGGGTCTGATTGGAGAAAACAACAGTACTGGACCCTCTTTCAGTTTTTGATCCCAAGATTGAAATTGAGACACAAACAAGGTCAAGTACTGTAATCAGACAGTTTATTGCAAATTACAAAAAGACAGTTATTATAAAAAAAGGGAAGTTATTGTAATAAAGGGGATAGTGATAGGGCAGATTAGAAAAAAAGTAGAAAATAAAGCAAGGATTCAGGATTCAGAAAGAGAGAGAGAGGTAGTCACCATCGTGGAGCCAGTGGTGTCCTAGGGTTCCATTGTCATCACTGTCATGCTGGGAGTTCTTCAAGGCTCATAGTTGGTATCAAAGCAGAGTGCCCCCAAGAATCCATCAGAAGTGGGTGTCCTTGTGGAGGTGTCATTCTGGAGTCCCCTTGAAGGTACGCTGTGCAGTGTCCTGTGGAGTTGCCCTCATGGTGATGTCTCATAAGGAGGGTGTCTCTCAGAGTCTGTGGTAGTCATCAGCAGAGAGTGTCCTCATGGAGGTGTAGAATCATCCTTATGGCAATGGCTCCCTGGAGATGTGCCTCTTGATGATGTCCTTTTCCCCTTTTGTAAAGAGTTGGGGGTAGTACCTTGGGGGCAGTAGCAGTTGGGGGCAGCTCTTCATGTCACATATTGCACGTTACTGGTGGACCAGTTTCCCTGGTCTTTCATCCAGCTCTTCAATTGCACCTGTCTGCACACACATGTATCTGGAGCAATCCTTGGGATAATACCTCACACCAACCCTCGAGGTAATGGACGGAAGAGAAAACTCTTCCCACTCATCCCTTAGACAAAGGTACTGGAGTCTTAATTCCTCCCACCTGTCTCCGAGACAAAAGATAGGTGGATTTTCATCTCAGTTTCTCAGACGAATCTTTGAGACAATGGACAGTGAGTCTGATTTCAAATCAGTCTCTCATAGCTTTAAACTGAAAGAAGGTAGATCTAGATTAGATATTAGGAAACAATTCTTTACTCTAAGGCTGATGAGATGCTGGCACAGGTTGCCCAGAGAAGTCATGGCTGCCCCATCCCTGGAGGTGTTCAAGGCCAGGTTGGATGGGCCTTTGAGAAATCTGGCCTAATGGAAGGTATCACTACCCATGGTGGGGGAGTTGAAACTGCATGATCTTTAACGTCCCTTCCAACCCAAACCATTCTATGAAAAAGGATTATAAGTTAACAGAAGAATAAGACTATTCAGTAACATAGTTATGTCTTTAACACATTTTTTTTCTGTCATGCTATTGTTTGTTGTTTTTTTTTTCCCCTGTAAATAGCTGTGCATTCCCTGATCTTTTCCAAACGTTTTCTATGTGTCATAGTATATAAGCTCTTCAAATTCATTGGGAATTCTGGTCTACAGTAAACTTTTACCTGACACAACCTTTCAGTGAAAAATATAACACCATGTACAATGTCTGTGCAAGAACCGTGATTCATTTTTTCAAGTATACCTTAAGTCTTATTAGAAAAACTTGAGACTTTAGAAATCAACCAGAAGAAAGTTTGGCACAAACTTTGAAATTAATTTTTTTCAATTGTACATTTACTGTATCTATACTTGATTACCTCTAATTTCTTCACCTAAATGTTATTATTTTTTTTAGCTGAATATTCTTCATATTAGGGTCATTTGCACTAATTATCCCAGTTATTTGACTTATACAGCTACTGCAGACTTTAAAGTTTTGATTTTTCTAGAAGGTAGTAGTCTGGCCTTGATACAACAAGGTAATTAAGCATCATTTCTAGTTCTTTTCTACCTCAGTTGGTAGAGCATGAGACGATCTGTCTGACCTATCCAGCTCCACAGGTGTACCAACACACGTCTCAGCTATTAACAAAAGGTGTCCTACTGCTCAGGAGAGAAGATATAGAAGGTATATGCCACAGGCCACCCCATGGTTTACCTGTGGGATCCTGGATGAAACATGAGGAAGTAGGATGGAAAACCTACCTTAGCTCTGGAGGAATGGGTGCGTGAAATGAAGAGAAGAACAAAGGTCAAGGATGATCATCACATGAAAGCTGCGGCTTCAGTCTCTGGTGAGTAGGTTCCTGCTGGTCGTAGAAAGCTGCCAGGGGTTCACGTGTACTGGGGAGCACACGAACAGGATGACAGAGTTTTGTCACAGTTTGTGAATCCTGTTCACCAAGTGCTGGAATCTGCTGTACCCCACGTTGGATGCCAAAAAAAATTGTCATGGTTTGAGCCCAGCTGGCAACCCAGAATCATGCAGCCACTCACTCACTCGCTCACCCCACCCTTCCTGCCCCCCACTCCCAGAGGGATGGGGAGGAGAATCAAAAGAATGTAACTCCCACAGGTTGAGATAAGAACAGTCCAGTAACTAAGGTATAACACAAACCACTGCTGCTACCACCAGTAATAATAACAATGATAAGGGAAATAACAAGGGAAGAGACTAATACCCATCCTAACTGAGCAGTGATCTAACTGTTCAGAGTAAGTGCCCCCAGTATATACACTGGGCATGACGTGCTGTGGTATAAAATACCTCTTTGGCTAGTTTGGGTCAGATGTTCTGTCTCTGCCTCCTCCCAGCTTCCCCTTCTCCCTGGCAGAGCATGAGACCCAGAAAATCCTTGGTCAGACTAAACATGACTTAGCAACAATTATAAACATCGGTGTTATCAGCTCTATTCCCAAGCCGAAAGTCAAAAGCACAGCACTGCACCAACTACTAAGGAGAAAAATGACTGCTACTGCTGAAGCCAGGACAGCGTCTGCTTAACTTTAATCACAGAAGTAATACTACTAGGAATTTTGCAGGAGCAAGCCTTTCATCCACCAGTCTTTGAGCAAGTATTTTTTTCCTTGATTTGTTTTTTATTTTATATTGCTCAAGTTACCTCCTTCAGAAATAACTTTTTTTTTTTTAACTCTATATGTTGATCAAAATCCTAAGTGAACATTGTCTTTAGTATGATATTGAAGCTGACTGTTGGGATCAAGCATGACTAACTTGGATGGTTTTCCTTAATTTTATTTTTTACTGTAATTGTGCAAGAAGAATACTTAAGAAAGCAACACTACTTTGAATTCCTCAGGAATAGTCAGGACATAACTGCAGACTAATGTAACAGAACTTCAGATATTTTTTTTTACATTTTCTTTATTTATTAAAACCCAACAGAATTATGTAATATTTACTGTTGAGGTTTATACTTAGCATTTTGTTTTCTCTTGTTAAAGCCACACAAAGCAGAAAAGAGCACAGGTACTTGCTGCAATGCATTTTTGTTTTTTTTCTCCGAAAGTTTCTATGCAAAAAGGAACTGCCCCCAGGTTATTGCAAGACTTGTCCAATGAATTTGCTCGATGCACTGTCCACATTATTTGCAGGCAAACTAGGCAAAAATTATCATGGTGTAAAACATGTGATCTGCACAGGCATAGCACATAAGAACATAGATATTATAGTGATCAGTCCCTTTACCCAGTGTCACATTAATAAGCCACCACAGATGTAACTAGCTTCACTGGTAGTCATGCACCCTAGACACCAAAGATGATCTAGTCTCTGAAATTATAGTTATGTACAGAAATATTACTGTTCAAATGTAGGATTCTTTAGTATAGGGAAGGGAGGGAAGAAAACAGGTGGAGTACATTGTGTTTTCCCCCATATAGAGTCAAGATATGGCTGGAGTCTGTAAAGAGACCCAAGTGTCAGAAATGAAATTAGATCTTCAGTTAAGGTATTGCTAGAGAGCAGTCTAGTTGTCAGTCTGCTGCACAGACTGAGAAAAGGAAACAGAGCAGGAAGCATGGGGGACTTCAGGACCCCAAGGGTGTGAAGAACCTTGTCTAGTCTAGTATTTTGTTTTTTGTCTTTTCTTTTTTTTTTTCCCCAAAATATTTAACATAAGCCTTTCAAAGCATATTTTGTAACCATTGCATCTTTTTGTCTGATTTGACACAACAGAAGATTTTGGCTCTGTTACCTTCTAACTAATGTTTCAAGCTGTTTCAAGCAGGTATTAAGACTTTCCATTAACTTCCTTTTTATCAGACTAAACAAGTCCAACCCAGTGTTTCTCTTCAATGATTATCTAAGCCTCAGTGATCTTGCTAGCCCTCTACGCATAATATTATAACCGCTAGATGCAATATTCTAGGTGAAGCCTAACAACCATCAAGTAGACACATAATAATTCCCTTTAATCTGTTTGCTGTGTTCCTCTTTATATAGCCAATATGGATCCTGCCTTGTAATAGGGGTGCTCCATTGGTTCTTCTCTAATCCAGCACTCACTGTAACTCAACTTCTCCGACCATATGGAGTCATTTTTGCCTCAGATGGTACAGTGTTTTTCTTAATGAACATTTGTAGTTTTCATTTACTGTAATTCTTTAGTACTAATTCTTTAGTCCCTAGTCTTTAGTTCGATGGGAAACTGAACATGAGCCGGCAGTGTGCACTCACAGCCCAGAAAGCCAACCATACCTGGGCTGAATTGAAAGGAGCGTGACCAGCAGGTCGAAGGAGGTGATCCTGCCCCTCCACTCTGCTCTCGTGAGAGCTCACTTGGAGTACTGTGTGCAGTTCTGGTGTCCTCAACATGAAAAGGACATGGATCTGTTGGAACAAGTCCAGAGGAAGGCCATGAGAATGATCAGGGGACTGGAGCACCTCCTGTATGAAGATAGGCCGAGAAAGTTGGGGCTGTTCAGCCTGGAGAAGAGAGGCTGCATGGAGACCTCATAGCAGCCTTCCAGTATCTGAAGGGGGCCTATAGGGATGCTGGGGAGGGACGTTTCCTTAGGGACTGTATTGATAGGACAAGGGGTAACAGGTTAAAACTTAAACAGGGGAAGTTTAGACATAAGGAAGAAGCTCTTTACTGTGAGGGTGTTGAGGCACTGGAATAGGTTCACCAACAGGGAAGGGCTCATTGGAAATATGGTGCTCCAGGGCAGCCTTGGGAGCAGCAATCACGAGATGGTCAAATTTCAGATCCTTAGGACAGTGAGAAGAGTGTGCAGCAAGCTCACTGCCCTGGACTTCAAGAGAGCAGACTTTGGCCTCTTCAGGAACCTGCTTAGTAGGGTTCCATGGGATATACCTCTAGAGGGCAGGGGGCCCCAAGACTCTTGGTTGATACTCAAGGATCACCTGCTACAAGCCCAGGAAATGTTGCATCCCAGCTAGAAGGAAGTGCAGCAGGAGGGCCAAGAGACCTCCTTGGATGGATAAGGAGCTGCTGAGAAAAATTCAAATGAAAAAAGAGTATTATAGAAAGTGGAAGCAAGGACAGGTGGCCTGGGAAGAATATAGGGATGTTGTCCAGGAAGCTAGGGACGAGGTTAGGAAAGCTAAGGCCCAGTTAGAATTAAACTAGGCTAGGGATGTTAAGGATAACAGGAAGGGATTCTACAGGTCATAGCAAATAAAAATCAGACTAGGGAGATCATAGGCCCCCTCAGGAAGCTCTTGGGAGAACTAGCTACACAGGATTTGGAGAAGGCTGAGGTTCTGAATGACTTCTTTGTCTCGGTCTTCACTGGCAAAAGCTCTGACCGCACCAACCAAGTCTTGGAAGGCAGTTGCAGGGACTGTGAGAATAAAGACCTTGGGCCCACTGTAGGAGAGGATCTGGTTCGAGACCATCTTAAAAATCTGAATGTGCACAAGTCCATGGGACCTGATGAAATCCATCCGTGGGTCCTGAAGGAGCTGGCAAATGAAGTTGCTAAGCCGATGGCCATCTTATTTGAAAAATCATGGTAGTCAGGTGAAGTTCCTGACAACTGGAAAAAGGGAAATATAACCCCCATTTTCAAGAAGGGAAAAATGGATGTCCCGGAGAATTACAGACCAGTCAGTCTCACCTCTGTGCCTGGCAAAATCGTGGAGCAGATTCTCCTGGAAGGCATGCTAAGGCACATGAAAATCAACAAGGTGCTTGGTGACAGCCAGCATGGGTTCACCAAGGGGAAATCCTGCCTGACTAATTTGGTGGCCTTCTATGATGGGGGCTACAGAACTGATGGACAGCAGTTGAGCAGTTGATGTCATCTACCTGGACTTGTGTAAAGCTTTTGACACTGTCCCACACGACATCCTTGTCTCTGAATTGGAGAGACATCAATTTGATGGATGGACCACTTGGTGGATAAAGAACTGGCTGGATGGCTGCACACAAAGAGTTGTGGTCAATGGCTCAATGTCCATCTGGAGACCAGTAACGAGTGGTGTCCCTCAGGGATCGGTGTTGGGACCGGTCTTGTTTAACATCTTCATCGCCGACATGGACAGTGGGATTGAGTGCACCCTCAGCAAGTTTGCCGATGACAGCAAGCTGTGTGGTTCGGTTGATACACTGGAGCAAAGGAATGCCATCCAGAGGGACCTTGACATGCTTGTGAGGTGGGCTGATGCCAACCTCATGAAGTTTAACCGTGCCAAGTGCAATGTCCTCCACCTGGGTCGGAGCAATCCCAGGCACAGCTACAGGCTGGGTAGAGAAGATATTCAGAGCAGCTTTGTGGAGAAGGACTTGGGGGTGCTGGTCGATGAGGAAATGAACGTGAGTCAGCAGTGTGCAGATATGCAAAAGATATCCACTATCTGAAGGGGGCCTATAAGGATGCTGGGAAGGGACTCTTCAGTAGGCACTGTAGTGATAGGACAAGGGGTAATGGGTTCAAACTTAAACAGGGGATGTTTAGATTAGATATAAGGAGGAAATTTTTTCCTGTTAGGGTGGTGAGGCACTGGAATAGGTTGCCCAGGGAGGCTGTGAAGGCTCCATCCCTGGCAGTGTTCAAGGCCATGTTGGATGAAGCCTTGGGTGATATGGTTTAGAGAGAGGTGTCCCTGCCCATGGCAGGGGGGTTGGAACTTGATGATCTTAAGGTCCTTTCCAACCCTAACAATTCTATGATTCTATGATTCTAAATTGTTGTCCTTGTTTACCTGTATACAAGGGTGGGAGGTTTTGCACTGCTTAAAGACTTAGTAGAAAAATACTGCACAATTTTGTTCCTAATTTTTATAGGGTTGGCATTTAAATTCTTCATGTGTATTGAATGTACAGTGAAAATGATGAATGGTATACAGAGCATGTTTAGAATGCAGTGATTTGCAGCCTTTCAGCAATTTATACAAGATAGTTCTGAAGCTTTCAGGTGAATCCCTGAAGTTTTCTTGTACTTAATCCCTTGAAACCTACATTCTTATATTCATATTTTGCTGCTGATCATTTACTCTACTCACATCTTTACCCTTTGGGCTAGACCTATAGCTAATAAAAACTGAAGTCTCCACTTTGTGCAAATTAAAGGATCTGTTCCACAATGTGATCATACAAATATTTTCTGACTAGAAATGTAATCTGACTGCCTGTGATCAGTAACGTAAAAATCACACAGCTCTTACTGGAGATCATGCACTACTGCTTACAGAACTTTTTCAAATTAAATATCTTTTAATTACTTGAAGTATCTTCACAATAGCTTTGCTTTTCTGTTAAGTTTTTACTTCAAAGGTCATACAGTCTTCCTTATTCCTCGGTCTTCCTAAAGGTAAAATTTCCAGCATTCATTTTCTGGGTGCTTTACTCACTCCACTGTATTAGGACATGGGTTTCATAAAGGAAGCTTCATCTTTTTGTAAGCCCTAACAATTCTATTGCATTTCATTAGGTGTGTCAGTGACACTAGATAATATTCCATGGTGAAACACACCAAAATAGAAAAGTACTGCTTGTCCATAGTGGCTCCTCCCCGAAAAACCCCACTTTGGCTCCTCCCCAGAAGGTCCCTCTTTGGCTGATCCCCAGAAAAGTCCTGACCCTGGGGGACCTTTCTAGATACAGCTGGCCACTTCTTCCAATGTAGGCTGGCCCCCTACATCAGAATGAGTGTGCATTTTTGCTAGTATAAAAGCCTGAGTCTCAAGCAATGCAGAGAGGCAGAACCTTATGCCACCCAGGTCAACATTGCCTCCTCAGGGATGCCTGCTAAGGTTGACCCTGCCACCTCATGTTGCAATGATGCTTCTCAGAGCTGGTTTCCTGGTCATAATTACATGCTCTTTGGGGTTGGTAAGATAACCAAACATGAAAAATACCCTCTACTGTATCTTTGGTTGTCTCTATATTTTTCCTGTATTAATAAACTAGTTGTGATTCCTGTGTTGCATTTTTCTCAACCCGGAATCCTTGAATTCTGCAACAGTAGGTCTATCTTTGGTTGACTCAATGCATGAAACTAAAAAACCCAAACACAAATCCCCAAAACACTCCACAAAACAGGGAGATGAAAACCAGCAAAATTGAAGTGAACAAAAAAGTCATTTGGGTTCTTTTTCAAGAAGTGTTATTATTTGCCTCAAATCAGGGGTATTCAAGCCTTTTTTTTTTTTTTAATCTAAAGTGTTCATAGTTATGTCATTTGGTGGAGGCTGCATACTTTGCTGTGTAATGAAGCGAAACAGAAAGGAGTTGGACTGTGCATTGCTGTGACCAAGAAACACACCCCCAAAATAGGAGAAGGCTTATAGCAAATGGATGTAGGTATTGGGCTTTTGAAGACTGGGGAAGAATACACCCAGTAAGCACAGCTGTTGGAAAGAAAGCGCAATACAGCGGGGATCTTAGCTAGCCAGAGCTGTATGAGGGAAGTGTATATGTAGCTGATCCCAATACAGTGTATAAAAAAGGAGAAAGAAATAAAATGAGCTTTGAAGAGAGCAAAAGCTTTGGGTTGATTTAACTTACAGAGTCCTACCCAGTGATTGGAGATGCCCAGCACCGTGATGGTTAGCCTCTGGAGACCAGCAGTAGCAATCATGTGTGTGTTGTGGTTCAAGTGTATATTGACTGCAACTGTTGTATTATCCTTGTGGTGTGATTTCAGTATGATGTTATACCCCTCTGCTGAATCAAAATCCATTGTGAGTTCCCTATGTCAAATAGCCTCAAATAAGTTAACTTGGATTTAAAGTATTAAATCATCCACATGTAGGATAACTAAAAGAACTATATAGAAAGCTCTAGATTATGGCAATCACTAAAATTGTTCTTGTTTGGCACTAACTAAATTTTACCTCCAGATGTCTTAAAGTACTCTGCCATTGGATGGTGTGTGGGACCTTAAAAACATACCTAACATCTGAATCCCAATATATCTGATGTACAAGCTATTCAGTGTCCATGAAGAGAAGTCCCTCTGAGCATTCTTCATAAACTGGATGTTTTGTCCCACTGAACATCTTTGGTGGTGTGCTGAGGACTAAACTACTGGCTCATCATCCAAGGTTTCCAGGAGGTTTAACACTGACTAGAAACTGGTTTTATCAGAATCTAAGGCAGCACTAACTGGTCACAGGACTTTTTTTTAAATTCAACATATTTTTTTTGTCCTTGGCAGCAACATAGCAAAACCATGTCCACGTTCTGTCTAATCAGGCTTTGTACCCCTGCCTTCTCTAGTACGCAGTCTTGTCTGACTTGGGACCATTTTGAAGTAACAATATTCAGCATTTAAGAATTTACAGACATGCAAATAGAATAAAGTATAACAGGAACGGCTGTTGCTTAAGTACAAAATAATGTTTGTGCTGCATGGACCCTATACAGCACTCAATTTCTGATCTTTTTCCTCCTTATGACTGGCAAACTGGGAGTGGAGATCAGCTGCTGTTTCCCTGGTGCTGGCTTGCCCAGTGCCAAGTTACTTTATCTGTAAAATGAGAATGGGCAAGATAACTTATTCTACAGTCACTCACTCCTGGCTAGTTTTACCCATGTGCACATGTCAGAAATGGTCAGATGAAATGAGACAGTGCTGAGACAACACTGCCAGGCTTTTGAAGAAGATGCTGAAGAACATTGTTAACCCACCATACTAGGCACTTGATAGCTGCTACTGCTACTGTTCCCTAGTATTTGCCACAGGCTGACCTTGCTTATTCATGTGTAGCCTAGATTCTCTACATGATTTATATATCTGTATGTATACGTAAAATCAACTCTAGCAAAGGTTCAAGAACACCAAGTCATTCAAGTTTGGAGCTTGAAGTAGAGCTCTCTCCTGGCTAAAAAAGGAAGAGTAGAGTGGGAACAGGACTAGGAGTGGCCTCATGAAGATGACAACTATCTGATCCATAAGCATTGTAGCTTGTCAGGCACAGAGATAGCTGCTTTTGGGGCAGTTCACGGTTCTGGAACATGCAACAAAGAGGGGTTTATTTGTTGAAATATATTGCTAAAGAAAGATTTATCAACTCCGTCTTTCATGGATTTCTCATACAAGAATTAAGGCAAACTATATTTTATGCTATTAAGTGTCTAGCTACAGAGCTTGCTTTGACCAGCAGGTACTCTCTGACTGCTGAAATCACTACAAAAGTGCTTTACTTCTATGCTACGAGTAAAAATTCCTGTTTGCTCACAAGCTGTATGGAGCAAAACCAGTCAAGGTTTTCTCATAAGCAATGATAACTTTTTTGGCTCTTGATGGAAAATTTCTCTTCAAAGACCTCAGTTTTGAACATAGAAAACTTCGACCCTTCTGGAAGACTCAGTGTCTGTTTCCATTCCTGCAAAAATCATGGCAAGAAGTGACATAGTTCTTCCATAATTTAAAACTTCCAAGGGATTCTATACTGACGTTACTGTATTCTATAATCTCTGAGTGCTCACATAATTCCCAGCAATCTATTTAACTGTTCCTGCTGTGAGAAGAACACAAAAGGAGCATTGCTCAGGATCAAGACATAGGGAAGAGTCTGTTTCTAATATCTATTTATGTTCTGATTATTTTTCACTTGGTTGTCCCTGTAACTGAAATCTAAGTACTCCCAGCAGTCCAAGGATACATGATTTCTGGGATCTCATAATTTCAAGTGTAAATCAACACTGTGAGCATGATGCACTAACATGCTGCTTTACCCTGGATACGTTTTAATCTTACAGATCAGCTACATTGCAGATTTGTGCGAGTGTACTGTTAGATAAGCTACCCCTGCAGAAACACATTCAATATATTGAAATTCTAGAAGAATAAATTAATCACTGAACATCTCTTACTGTTTGGCAAAGGTCTGAGTTTTTAAAGGCCATGAAGGTTAAAATTTGTAGTGACCTTTGTAAACTCTGTGCTACGAATGAAACATTTCACACTGTTGCCAAACATATAAAACCACTGCAGCTTCAGCTCATTTTCCATTAATCTTAAAAGTTGACTCTTAATTACTACGAAACAATGTGTATGACAGTATTAAAATCCAGTTTAATAAGGTTTTTCAGATTAATAAAACCTGTCTGCTTTGGTGGTTCAATGTTTATTACAGCTGTCAAATAGTTGTCTGCATTCCCTTGCAGTTCATGAAACATTAACTTTCTCTTTTGAACTCTTCAAACCTTTGTGAGGTGCTTGAAAAGCTTTAGAGTAAAAATGGAAAAATTCTGAAATTTGAGACATCTCAGTAGTCAAGTATTCATTAGCTGTGGTACACCTGAATAGTTCATTAAGTCTTTGAAGCTTAATTTCTACTTAAAAATAGAGGAGGCACCCTGGAGACTTGTCTGAATATCAAATTAGAGCAACAAGCTGTTAAATCTTTTCTCTTTTTTAGGTCTTTCATTGGTTGATTTCCCAATATATTTCATTTATTTTTCAAATTTAAGAACAGATGTTGATACTCCTACAAACTCTTTTAGTTGCCAATGTGAAATCCTGTGAGGAGAATGAAATGTGTCAGACCTACTGTATAGCATGCATGTGTTCTACACAAATGGAAAACCATCAATTTACAGGGGTGCAGAAAGTAATATGAAACTTATCCGGAAGAATTCAAAAGTCTAAATTCAGACTATCTTGTGTGAATCAGTCATGAATAATTACCAGCTTTTGAAAAATACAGCTCCCATGAATTTCTAAGTGTGAATCATAGAATCATAGGAAAGTTAGGGCTGGAAACGACCTTAAGATCATCTAGCTCCAGCCCCCCTGCCATGGGCAGGGACACCTCACACTAAACCATGCCACCCAAAGCTTTGTCCAACCTGGCCTCAAACACTGCCAGGGATTTTAGCATTCACAACTTCCTTGGGCAATCCATTCCACCTCAACACCCTCACAGTAAAGAATTTCTTCCTTATATCCAATCTAAACGTCCCCTGTTTAAGTTTTAACCTGTTAACCCTTGTCCTGTCACTACAGTCCCTAAGGAAGAGTCCCTCCCAAGCATCCCTATAGGCCCCCTTCAGATACTGGAAGGCTGCTATGAGGTCTTCATGCAGCCTTCTCTTCTCCAGGCTGAACAGCCACAACTTGCTCAGCCTATTTTCATATGGGAGGTGCTCCAGTCCCCTGATCATCCTTGTGGCCCTCCTCTTCACTTGTTCCATCAGTTCCATGTCCTTTTTATACTGAGGACACCAGAACTGCACACAGTGCTCCAAGCGAGGTCTCACAAGAGCAAAGGGGCAGGATCACCTCCTTCGACCTGCTGATCATGCACCTTTTGATGGAGCCCCGGATACGGTTTGGCTTTCTGGGCTGCCACCACACACTGAAGCCAGCTCATGTTCATTTTCTCATCGACCAACACCCCCAAGTGCTTCTCTGCAGGGCTGCTCCAAATCTCTTCTCTATGAAGACAATTGTGAATTAATTCATATTTCTTCTCTATGAAGTGAATTATGATTTTGAATTAAAATTCAGTTGTTACATATTGCTATATTTATATTAAATTCATAGAGGTGTCAGAACAAGTAGACAATTATTATCAGCTAGAATTTTCCAGTACTGAATAATATAAGTAGTTCCTAGCATGGGAGAGTATTCACCTCTGTGCTTCATCTCTTGCTGTTGGCTTATGCCTGATATTATCATGTCAAAGTCTGAAATGGAGGAAAATGTAAGTTGACACAATATAGTGGAAGAATCGTGTTGCACAGGAATAAAAATAGATATTTATTTTCTAAAAGAAAAAAATCCCAGAAATTGTGGTAGTAATTCTGTAATGAGAGGTTTTTTGATAATTGCCAGTTTGGCATGTTTGTAGATAATTGGTGTATTCTCTTTGATAAAAAATACATATATTGGTAAATTTCATAAAGGCATATGTTTGGCCATTAGGGTATCTGGATTCTTGTTAAGATATTTTGCAGATAATTAGTAATCTGTTCTTGAAAAATCCCTGGTGTTCACTGTTTACATTCACCAGAACAATGGTATTGATGGTATACCTGACGCCTCTACAAATGAGACATTCTGATCTTTTCCCTACGAATAACGCTGTGTTTGTGCTGCACTGTCTCCTTTCCATATATTGCCTGTAGACCAAAACAATTAAACCACAGGTATGGAAAAGTCCAAGAAGATAATTACAGACCACTTTAACTTAAATTTTCTTGGTTGAGCACTTACATAAGAATACCCATAGAAGGTTGCACCAGACATTTCTGTAGTCCAGCTTGAACTAATCCTATATCTGAATATGGTGAATATTTAGGAAAAACTTTTAATTCATGAGTTATCTCATCCAGTTGAGGTGGTAGAGGCTATTGTTTCATACTTTAAAGAGCTGGATGGCAGTACTGAGCAAAGATATTTCCAACCTGGCTCTTTCCCACATGGTACTATAACTAAAATTCTTTTTCTCTCAGCTGCTCTGACAGTGATCTTTCATGGGATGAGTTGTGAAAAAGACTGTGGAATTTCTGTAACTTTCAGGAAAAAAAGTGTGAAGCCTTTTTAAAAGTGATCATTCTCTTGATTTGATTTCCAAACCCAAACTACAAATACTTGCATAGGGCTCAGCAGAGGTCTGCCTCACCATGGGGCAAGAATGAGTAGCAAGTATTGGGAGAGAAGGTGAGTCTGCAGAGATGTTATTTTAAGTACAACCTAAATAATTTTGGGCTTCCTGTAGAACAAGAGAAGGAATATATACTTCAAGAATTCAATTCAAACTTTCTTTTTTCTTCAGGAACTTCTATAGAGATTTAAGCCAACTTAAATACCTAAAGTTAGACTGTCTGGATCAGGGCCATGAAGCCTAAGACACAGCAGATGTGTATGTTAAACCTCTGCTGTTCTTTCCTGAGTCTCAGTTGTCAGTGGTTTAGGAACTCTGAATCTTTGCATCTAGATGAGCAACGGATAGGTATTTCCTTTATTAGTTTGCCTAAGTGCTTTTTGTCATATTTGGTTTTGGACTCCACATCTTAAATAAACTGTGGGGAAAGAAAAAATGAAAATTCCTTTAGACCACTGCATGACAACTTCATTAAGTACCTTTCTGTGCTCATGTTGTGAAAGACAGTGAACTCAGCATCATCGTTCAATTCATGACTTTATAAACTTCTACCCACTATTCTGTTCCAGGTTGAAGAGCTGGTAATCTCTTCTTCAGCCAATCATCCTGCTCTGTCTCTTTTGTAATTTCACTATATCACTTTTGAGACAGGACAGCCAGAATTTTCACTGAATTGTACCCAGTACATGGACACACCATCCATTTATACAGTAACCTGATCTTATTTTATATTTTTCTTCCTGTTCTATTCCTAACAATTTGCAGGTTGTTTTTGGTTGGTTGTTTTGTTTTTTTTTTTTGTCACTATGGCGGCTAAACAGTACTGAAAAAGTATTCTTAAAGAATTATTCACTTCAGTCTTGCTTTTCTGAGTGACAGTATCTTATTCAGTGTGTCACTGCATATGTATCATTAGGGTGTTGTTCCTTTTTTCCTTCTCTGTGTATTAATTTACATTAGCTGATACCAGTTTTCACTTATTCTTTTTTGCTTAACCAGAGAGTACCATGAAGTTATTTTTCAACTCTTCACAGTCAGTCTTAAATTAATCATGTTCAATAATTTTCTACCATTTACAAATTTCACTACTTCACTAATCACTCCCTTTTTCTTGACCATTTAGGAATAGGTTGAAGATTTTACAAGCACAGGTCCCTGAGGATGGGGAATTTTATAATGTTACCTCAACTAAAAAATACCATTTCTTTGTATTTTTTCCTCTGTTTTAATGAGTCATTAATACATAAAGGAATCACTCTTATCCCACAAAACTTTTATATCTCTCAGAATGTGGTAAGTAATCTTATCAAAAGCTTTTTGAAAAGCAGAACATGATGTACTGACTAGATCACTTTTATTCACAGTTATTGACTGTTTCAGAGATCGCTAATGGATTTCTGAAGCATAATATTGACTGGGGGGAAAAAAAAGTTACATTTTCTCCAAAATATCGTATGTGTTCTGACGTTACAATTTCTTTTTTTTTTTTTTTTTTGTGTGCATCTATTATGCAAGCTACACAAACTAGTCAGTCCTGGTGTTCTTTTCAAAGAATGACATCACATTTTAGTTTTTTACCACTTAAGTTCAGTAATTTTAGATTTCAACTTTTTTACAATTCTTGAATAACTGCTATTTGTCCTCATGATTTGATGCTGTTCAGCTTATGCTTTAGTTATTTGACTTATTCTATTGAGTATTCAGTTCCCTGGACATTTTATGTAATGAGGCACTTGATGTGGGAACATAAATAATGAGGTACCTGATGTGAGAATACCTGATCTCCTCTATAAAGACCATTGATATAAAAACTTAATTTAGATTTATTGCAATGTCTTTGTCTGCTGTTATTTTAAGTTTGATCTCCTCTTTTACTTTTATATATATATATTTTAGGTTTGGGGTTTTGTTGTTTGATTTTGTTTGTTTGGTGTTTTTTTTTCCCTACAAAATCCTTGAATTTAGTTGGCTGTGCTCTCTATTAGGATGGTGTTTTTATTGTTTCAGTTCCTCTAGACTATTTAAAACTGAATTATGAATTGTTTCTCATCTTACAGGTTCTTTGACTTGAAATTCCAAGAATAAGTAACTTATGGTAAAACAGGAAACTTCTGTTGTACCTTTGCTTCATGTTTTTCTCATATTAAATTAGGAAAATTTCAGATCTTTATCTATCTGCAGTTATAAAGCAAATTTTAACCTCAATACTTGCCATTTCATATTATACAGTATTATTTTTGAATTATTTCTCTTCTGTGTTCTTCTGCACACAGGGACAAAAGTAGCCCTAGTGTGCCTCTAATGAAGAAAACAGAGGTACACAAGGGATAAATTTTGCCAATTATTTATCTTTATTTCAGAGCCTCCATTTTTATTTAACTAGTTGTCATTGATTTTTCAGTTTAGTACTATCCTCATTTTAATCTTTTGCCCCTCCAAGGTCTAGACCCTTTGGCTGAAAGATTTCCCAGCTGAGTTTGAAGGGAATGCTACTGACAGCAAACAAGGCTTTTCTGTGGCTCAATAGGTAAATGCAGTACTTTCCAATACTTGGTCATGAGCTCAATTCTCTGACCAAATGAATCCATCATGAATAATATCCTTGAGGTAATCTCTTCTTTATGAATTATTATCCCTTCTAGACCATCTCCTGAAAGTTTTGGTATTGTATATTTTTGCCATAATTTCTTTACAAATGAAAAATTTTAAGGGTTTTTTTTTATCTCTAATGGTTGTACATATTATAACATGAACAAATAAGGGCGTTTATTTTCTCTTGAAAGATTAAACCAAAAACTGCTTGTTGAATAAAAATGTAAGATCCTATGAGCCAAAATCTTTAAAGTTGTCCTGTACTTGCTCAGTTTTATGTCATTATGTCATGTTTAAATTCTACATTTATTAATACTTATATTGCAGTATTCTTCAGGTAGGTTATGCTAAATAGCTGTATCGTATTCTTTACAGGTTTAATTCTTTGTTTAGCTTGAAATTCAGTTAAGCTCATCTATTTCTTCATAAGCAACAGCTATTGAAATATTCAGATTGGAATTGTTCTGTTCATATTAATTTCACTGAATTAAGAAATCCATAAAGACATTTCTATGAGTGACCAGGAATCAAAGTCACAACGTCAATCCTTCATCTCCTTTCAAAAATTAGAAAGAGGGAATTTGATGTAAGAATATTAAAAAAGAACATTTTTTATGAGACCATTTTCCCATGTTCTTTTAGCCCTAAACCAGGAAACATTCACAGATGAAAGTTATTAAAAGTTATGAGTTCTTCTAGCTATCATCATTTGGCATTGCACCAGATATTAAATCATCTTACCTGTAAGACCACAGTAAACCATGAGTAATGCAGCCAGAAGGCAGCACAAAGAATATTTCTAACTTATAATAGAGTGCAAAGAAATTGCCTGTATTTTCAGGAAGTGTTTTTCTGTGTCTCTCTCGTTGGTAGTAGACCAACTCATCACATGGCATCCAGTGGACCAAAAATAACTATTTACTATAACTTGTGTATTTGCCATAAGATTCCTTTACAGTCAGGTGTTGGAGAGACATTGCAATTCATTCTTTAACTCTTAACAATGGAAAATGACTGGTACATCCTTTCGCATGTTAAAATAATTATTTGGATGTGGAGGTTTAGCTTGAATTGTGCCCATCAGCCAATACATCGGTCAATGTATGAACAGAAGTTAGTTCCTTAGAAAAGAGATATTTCATCTTCAAAGTTCAAGAAATGTTCATCTGTGATCTCATTATGAGGCAGGGTGAAGAGACTAGAGAAGAGGTTTATAACACAGGATTGCAGTTAAAAACTAATTATTCTTAAAACAAACAAACCCAACAACAAATCTAGTAATAAGGAAGGCCTGCATCCTTATATAAAAAGCTGTCATCTTCAGTAGAAGATTTTTCTAGGCAAAGAAATAAGGAAATTATTCTAAGCAGATAAATCTGTAATGTGAAAATATTTTTGATAAAATTGAAAATTAATTAAGAAAAAAAAGGCATAAAAGCTATTTGGTCCTCATATGGAATTTTCTAACTCATTTACTTCAGGCAAATATGTAAATATTGAAGATGAAATTTTTTATTACCTTTTTATTTACAGTGTTATTTTCTTCTTGTTTTTTAATTGAACATTCTCAAACACTCCAGATCACAGAAAACCACTTAATTTTGACTGCTTTTTTTTTTTTTTTTTAAATTGCATGACATTTTATTCAACTTGTTCATTCTCTGAGAACTTGTGCAGGTGTTATTTTGACCAAGAATATTTTTATTTTCTTCAAATTGTCTCTCAGCCAAAAATGTTCCCAGCTTTAAATGTTTCCACAGTATTGTCAAAGTACAGTCTACGAAACAAGAGTCACATATTCCTAGATTTTGGCAGACAAAACATGCAGTTCAAGCTACAATACTTTCTTGAATTTCAAGAACAACTATGATGTAGTCATTAAATGACAAACATTTTTAGAAGATTGGGAACTGTGATAATCCCTTCTGTCCTTTTGAGTTTTCCTCATTTTTTTACACACATTTTATTAGCCCATTTTATACATAGTAATTTTCTGTATTTGAACACTGCTTTCACTATAAAGTCACTCAGCATGTTTCAGATTGCTGTTTGCTTGAACAAATTAGCCCATGTTTTCTGTTATCATGTCCCCCATTCTTTGGTATCATCAGTCTGTAAGTGGCTGTTTATTGGGCTTCCATTTTTTTATCAGTTTGGACTCTTCTCACAGCCAGCTTTTTAAAACCATGTAGACGTTTGTGTTACAAAGAATTATCTACAAAATCAAAAAATCAGATTCTAGTAATACTTACAAACTCACTGTCTGAAACATTATTTGAACTGCTGCTTCTTCTGCTTACTTCTATTTTATAGTTTTTCCACTTTCATCATTTATGTGATGAGGGAAGGGATGAGAATGGCAGATATGCTACAAAAAGAAATCTTAGTTATTATATAATTTGACATTTTGATTTCTTAGTTTCCACTAGCTGAGAGAAAGGCATTTGTTTAGTGTCTCCTCACTGAACATACAGACTGGATTTGTCAGGCAATTTCAGGCTTTCAGTTAAAAAAAAAACAACAAACAAACAAAAAAAAAACCCAACCAAACAAACAAAAAAACACACACACATTCCCACCAACCCTTTGTGAGTATTAGTAAATGGCTGGATGCAACTCAAATAACAAGTATTTCTATGGAGACTGAATTTGAGAGCTTTAGCCCTAGACTGCAAGAAACCGAGAGGAAAATCGAAAATGCAGAGAGAGTGATGGATGGAAATAACATTACGTTAAACTGAATAGTGAAAATAGAAAAGTAGTGAAAACTCGAAGAGATGACTGAAAAAAAGTAACCTCAGATTAAGCAACATTAAACCTCAGATTAAGGAATTGACATTGTTCAATTGTGTTGAAGGCAGAGACAAGAGAAACAAGAAATCTATTTTTCCAACAAAAGTTATAAAGAAGCTAAAGAAAAACTGGTTTAAGATCTTTTCTCAATATGTCAAAGAGGTTTTTTGTGTGGGAAGACAAGACCTTGCTCAGAAACAGCCTGGCCTAAATTGATCCAATGCACTTTCATTTTTAGTACAAATCAAATCTATTTAGATATTTGAATCAGTTCTAAAAAAAATAAAAAACTGCTGCAGAATTCATTTTTTGATCATCCTCTGCTTCTGTCATTCTGCTTTGCAGATTTATTTGCTTCTTATCTTTCTAGTTAGTAATCAAGACAGTTCAAAAAACCTATAAATAATAAATGTGGTGCATTGCTTTTTCTATGTTTCTGTGGATCATTGCTTCTTATTCATTTACTGAGTTAAAATGAATAAAATGCAGAATTATTCCATTGTTCATCAAAAATTAAATTTGTATCCATTCAATTATCTGAATATCTAAAGGTTGCTTTTTAGTACTCTGGTGTTTTTCTAGCTATTTGGGAGTGTTCACAACCCCTCATTCAGTAATTGCCATATGGCATAAACATCTGAGGTATTTCTAACTCTTCAAATCACTTTGTTAATTATTTTTCTTCTGCAGACAATAACAGTAATTTACCATTGCTTAAATTTGTAAGAGATGTTATCTTTGTCTATGAGAACCTAATATGTTCATACACCCAAGATTTCTATAGCTCTCACTGGTTCTTCCCCCTCCTTCTGTTCAAGTAGCTCCTGCTTAGAACCTTATCAGCCTTGAAAATCATCTACTATGTAGGTTTTCCCCTGGCCTTCACAGTTGTAAACTCACATCTCTATTGAGAATACTAGTGACTAGTTTCTTTGGTCCATGGGATCCCTCTCTTTGTATAAACTCCCTAGATTCTCTGTCTTGTAAACACTGCTTATCTTTGTTTTCAAGGGTTTTCACTAACCATCCATCAAGTGTCATTTCTGTTTTACTCCTGTTCTTGACTGTGATGACATGTGCTTCACATACTTTCAAACACACATATTCAAGCTTTCTCCCATGGTGCTCCTCAAGTTTAAGGAGCACTGCTTTTCACAGCTACCTTATTTAAAAAAATAAATAAATAAATCCTGAAAATTGTGCCTATTTGAGCTAAAACCAACTTCCTCTCAAGCTAACCAGCATTTTTATAATATTTTAATTCTCCACATCTGTCTTTCATTTCTTTCTTCTACTTTTGTACTCAAACTATGAATTCATTTGTAAGTTGACATAAGCAAGCTATCTCTCTGAGTAGATGACATCCAGCCAATTCAGATACTGGTTAAGGTCTAGGATTTAGCTAATAATACTTCTGTGTAAAACCAAAACTATGTTCACTAACTTCTAACAAGATTAAAACTGATAACCCTATCCTGAAATTCTTATTGCATATATTAACTCTATCACTGAAAATAAAGATGAGAAGAGATTTTCTGAAATGTCTCCGATTAAAGCCGTTGTCAAATAATGAACAGGTATATCTGTTAGCTACAGTTGCTGGCCGAAATAAGTTTATTTTGAATCACCACAAAAATCATTGGCTAATTAGGTTTGCAATAATTATTTTTTTTTTTAGCTACTACATTATCTCAGCAGATAATTTAAAAAATAAACTAATTAACCTTTCTAAAACACCTTTCTAATTAACCATGTCTTTTATAGTTCCATTAGCTATGGGGCCAACCAGGTCCAAGCAATCATATTTAATTTCTCACATATTGATTTACAAAGGATAGTTTATTGCCTTTTGCTCATTAGCAGTTACAAGCAGGACTCCTGCAGGAGGTTATGCCTCCTTTGTAATTAAATCACATTAGGATACCAAAATGTAATGCATATGTTTTGCAGCGAGTTGTGATTTGTTGGAAGGCTAGTAAAATTTTAAAACCTCAGTAAAGTGAAACATTTCGGCTGATCTGGCTTTTTTCTTGCTTTATATATCCCCACTATGTATCTCAGTGGCATTAGAATGTAGTCATTCCAGAATTTGTGATGAAATCTGCTTTGAAGGGAACCTTAATTACTTATGCAATGTTTTATACTGAGGTTTGTCTCTACTGTAACTGTTATGTGGTATCTTGAAACAATTCACAGTATTTCAGAGTGTTTAAAAGAAGAACTTCAGTCTCTGAACATTTTTAGTTTTAAAGAACATGTACAAAATTACTCAAACTAAGTAGAGAACAAAAGCTTCTGTATGTTCCAGCTCCAGGTTTTCTTCAGACAGATTAGAAAAAGAGTTTTCACCATAGACCCATGAAAACTTTTATTGAGAGATAATAAATCAAAAAAGCATTAATTTTTATTTTATTTTATCGTGAAGCAATAAAGTGTATTGCAGCATCTGTAGGACATTCTTGTAAAACTGGTTAGATCATTTAGCTAAATGGATTCAGGAATTTCAGAATGACCTAAACTCAAGGAGACAAAACATTCATTTCATGTCTTCTTTCTCAGTCTAAAGTTCATTTAGTGTTTGTAGTTAGCCATTCAAAAAACAAAAAAGCAAACAAAATCCCACAAAGCAAACATCAAAATAAACTAATTTTACAAATTAATACAGTGTATGCTATTAATTACCATTATATATATATATATACATTGCAGCCTGCCAAAAAAGTGGATCTCTTCTAAGCATCAGTATGCTGAACTGAAATTTGAAGAAAAGATCTACATCAAAGGCTGTAGACTTTGACCAAACAGTCAAGCACTCATTTGAAGATGTTTAAGTCAACAGAGGCATGAAACAACAAAGGCAAAAGCTGCAAAGGGAGATGAAAGAGAAGGAAGCTTTGTAATCATGTTGTTCTTCCATCACAGATCAGTGGCTCTTTCATTTCTGTCTAGGACCTTTAATGGCTGAATGCAGATAGAAGGAGGTGATTCCAGTAAAGGAATGAGGAAGGTCCATGCTTGCTTTGACTTACAGTATCAAATTTGTTATAAAATCTTTTGATTGACTGCAATAGAAAAACTGAAGAGAGGACATGTTCTCAAGCACTGAAGAACTGATCTCAATAGGAAAGGATCAAGAAAGGAAACATTTAAGAAAATTGCACAGATTGAAGTCCATGGGACCTGATGGGATTCATCTACAAGTACAGAGGGAGCTAGCCAATATCATTGCCAGGCCAGTATTTTTTAGGAGGCTATGGTGATTAAGGAAGGTTTTTGAGGATTGGAAGAACTACAGGCTAGTAAGCCTGATTTCAATCCCTGGGAAGGTGAAGGAGCATATAATCCTGGAAACCACTTCCAGGACTGGAAGTGATTGGAATGAAGTTGCCAGCATGAATTTCTGAAGGTGAAATCCTGTCTGACAAACCTGATAGCCTTCTATGATGAAATGAGTGGCTTGGTGGACAAGGGAAGAGAAGTATAGGTTGATTATTTTGACCTTAGCAGGGATTTTTGCCATCATCCTCCATAACATCCTCACTAATAAATTGAAGAGATGATGAATAAAGAGTGGACAGTGAGGCGCTGAAACATCTGCTCTGAGCAGGAGGTGTTGCTGAGATTATCTCCTGATTTCCCTGTCAACCTAAGTGATTCTGTGATTGTGCAATGAGATGAAAAGGGTTACAGAGCTGGTCTGCAGGAAAATGTCATTCACTGTAGCAGAGCAGTAAGGTGCTAGTATTAACACGAATGTTAACAAAGCACTAGCATTAGTGTTCTTTTAAGAAGTCCGCGTCAGGAAACCATGAGTAGATGCAGATGCCTTTGGGCCTTGAAGGGACCTGGCACACTGATACCATTGATTAATGTGTTCACAGGAAACTGAATACACTTATCTGAGTGTTCTACTTCTTATGACAGGATCCTCTTTTTTTCCCCAGAACCTCCTGACCTCAGAAACTTTGACCTGTCTATATGGTCTGAATGAAAGGTTTGGTTATTGTCCTTGTCAGGGTGTGGTGATCAAGCTTAGAGCTGCCTCACAGTTTTCCCAGAAAGCACTGGTCAAGTGGTTACCTTGTCCTCACAAGGCCTTACATGTTATTCACACAGTTACCTAGCTGCTGCTGGCCCTGCAGAACTGTACTACACAAAAGGTCCTCAAGCCCATCTCCAACTGCTGTTTGAAGTTTCCTGGTCTCTTATGTAAATCCACCTTTATCACCTGTGAAATCTGGCCTGTCCTCGTGGTGTCATCTGTAACTTTTGCCAGCTTTTCTCCATGGTATTTGTTATCATCAGAGGCACCTCATGTCATCCCAGTTTTCCACAGTGAAACTCAGGATTAGGCCAGGAACTAATTATGTTAGCTTCAGCCCAAAAAGTTTAAACACACCCAAAGAAATAAAATATTTCAGACTGCATTTTCATAAAAAGTTTTTGGAAATAAGTATTTAGTTAGGGAAAAGTTAGACTTGAAGCACTAAGCCTTATTCACTATGTAGCAGAACAAAAGGTAGATAAAAGGGAAGACCATGTACGGACAGCGCGATCCTGTTGTTTTTGCTTTAGTCTTTCCTTTGAGCCACCAAGGAAGGTCCGTTAGAGACTACAGTTGCACTGGGAAAACATTCTCAGAGCTTTCACTGGTAATGAGATCAAAACAGTCCAAATCCTGTTTTGTATGATATTGCCTGTTTTACAATGCATGCCTAAAACAACAGAGGACAATAACCATGGTGCCAAATTCTTTTATTTCTTGCACCTTTTTTTACATTGAAGTTTGTGATTTACAACATTATGTGTGTAACCTCTAAATTTGACCTGAAGTTTCTGATCCCATAAGAAATAACATAAAAGGATTAATTTACAAAAAATACACTCTATCACAGTTACCATATGTTGTTTACCACAGTCAGAGGTAAGTGATCAAGGAAACTCTTGAGTATGTCTAAACATGAGGGTAAGATTTATAGTTCTGCAGTGTACATATTTATCGGAGGTCTCTGTGATACATTACATATTTAGCCAGATTATGATTACTTTCAGTGTATGGTTACTTGATCAGGAAGCCTACTATATGAGTTATTCCCTTATCTGGTTAATGTTGAGAGCATGGTGTTGAGTACTCAAATAGCAGTAAGAGGATGGTGAGAAAGCAAAGCCTGAAAACTTAGGTGCTGTCATCAGATGAAAGAGTGATAAGATAAAGGAGAGCACTTGAAGTAAAATGTTCAGAATGCCTTCATAGTATGGAGTGAAAATATGTGATTTCCTGAGGTACTTATAAGTAAAATTATGTGATGCTCCAACTACTGAGCTTGTTACTAGTCTTGGTTGTTTAAAAAATCTTTTAAGATAAGAAAACATCTGCTAAAATGAAAAATCAGCTGTCAAAATTAGCTGTAGTGGTTTCACATTGAATCCTTGTTCTCACAGAGAGCTGAAATAATCATGTGCCGATTTTGGCAACCCATACAAATTCAGATATACTGTGTGGAGGTCATCTAACCAAAACCAGCTGTCCTCAAAAGATGCATCTACATCCATGCTAATGCTCTAGGGCCTCTTTTTAGTCAATAGTGAAAAAAAGGAGGTATTTATAAGGCACTATTGATTCCTCCTAAGATTAGTCTTTTAAATAGGTCAGTGGAATTGTACCCTGAAATCGCTTATTCTCCCCCTTAACTCAAAAGAGAATGATTAGCTCAGGTTTGTCCACTGAAGATGTCTATATTACAGACATCTAAAGTTTGATTAAAGGACTCACATAACTTGTTATCACTAAACACCCTAAAAAAAAAGGTACTTTGTTAACCCTTCTTAGGGTCATTTACTTCAATTGCTCTTTGGCCATGTGTAAGGATACTCTGCAAGAAGAACACATGATTTACAAGCATAAAGCAAGTATTAGCTACATCAATGCAAAAAATAGCTAGGATGAAATAAGTGGCTAATATAAGCAGTATTATTCTTTCCGTTACAAAACCAAAAATACCCAAAGGGTCTTTGCTTGCCAAGTAAGCTTTGGTCATGAAGAAAATTGCCAGTCTGCACTGACCTCTGAAATAGATGCTCAAGTTGCTGAATTGCCATTTTCTACCTAATTCTCCTGTTTTCTTTTTTTCTTTGTAATTTTATACCTTTTCATGGGAGTGTTTTTCCTCTTCAGTCCTTGAAAAACTCTGCTCCAACACTTGTACCTGTAACTTTATCTTTTCTACCTGTCATGGTGCCAGTGTATGAACTTTCTCATTCATCTCCCACAGCCTCTTCAAGGTATAAACTGGGGATGATCTTTTGAGGTCCCTTCCAATCTCTAACATACTGTGATACTCATCTGGGCCATGCCAAAGCTTGGACTTACTGGGCCATAAACACTAGAACCCACAGAGTGGGAAGGGGCAGCTGGCAGGCAGGGCAGAGTGTGCAACGTTCATGTACTATTTGTAGAAAATGTGAATTGTTCACTATCTGACATTTGAAGGCAAAACACTCATCCAAACACCCACAAAGATATCAAATGATAGTTAATAGTTGTCATTATAACTGTTTTAATTATACTTCTATGAATAAATTGTAAGATCCACAGATTAATTCTGCAAAAGGGTAAGAATTTGGGGTCATGTATCTGGAACTGTTAAGATGAGAGTTATTACGCTTTTTAAAGGTAGTGACAACTAAGGTGCTTGTGTAAAGTATACTTGCATCTTACACCTAGCTATTTGCTAGCTTTTTTGTAAAAATATAAAAATTGCTATCTTATTTCACATTTTACTGGGACACGCAATTATTCAAATTGTGCAATTGTGAAGTTGTCGTTGCTCACTAAGCAATTCAGATATGAAAATGACTACTGCTGGTTACTCATACATTAGAGTTAGTTAATATGAGAATTATATTAACAGAATTATTTAAGGGAATTTGGCTTCTGTCAGGATTTGGTCTTTAATGTTTAGTCATTAAAAATTTTGTAATAATGAGCAGTTTCTTAAAATATTTTGTGTTATTTTGTAGGATCATTTTAGATTTAAACCACAACTAAAGACATAAGTAGATATTACAAGATTTTTCAAGATATCCTCTTCATGAGAGACTAAAATCAAATTAGCCAAACCCATGCTGGTTTCCTAGTTTGGGCTTCATGCCCGATTTCATAACCTCAAGTGTTTGGAGCTTTAAAAAAATGTAGAATCAGAGAATCAACTAGGTTGGAAAAGACCTTTAAGCTCATCAAAACCAATCATTACCCCAGGACTGCCAAGTCCACCAATAAACGATGTAACTAAGACTCATCTACAATTTTTTTGAATGGTGATTTGACGGTGATTTCGCCAGTTCCCTATGAAGCCTGTTCCAATGCCTCAGTACCCTTTTGGTGAAGAAATGTTTCCTAATATGCAATCTAAAACTCTGGTACAGCTTGAAGTCTTGTCAAAGAATCTTGCTGAGCTGGTGGCTTTGGTCTTGCTCAGTACAATACAGTATAATGTGTGTATATATATATACCATGCATACCATAGATTTTATACACCATTTTTAATATATATACACCAAGAAACATTTTGGGGTTTGTAGCATATCATTATGCTGGGAAAAACTACTTTTGTGGATTTTTTTTTTTGAGCAATGGTAGGATTTATCTCACCTGATTTTTACAACATAAAAGCCCCCTAGGTTATGTTAATTAGATGTATAATTAGTGAAGATAAATAAGCCTGTTTATGAAGAAATTATCTTTCTCTCTTATACTTCCCTCCTCCCTTGATAGTTAGCTTAGATTTTGGATAGGATTTATTTTACCGAATTTTAGGCATTTGCAATTTGGATGTCAGTATGTGAGTTAGGTGCCCAGGTTTCCCTTAACAGTCAGGTTTGTTCTAATCAGTAGTCAATGGAGTTATTGTCAAACTTTAGAAAAATGTCTCCTCACAGCCCTTCTGTCAGCATCAGTGAAAGATGCCAGTATTTCACTTAAAAATATTTTGTTCAAACATCCTGGTTTGACAGATTTTTTTAAATTCAGGATTATCCTTAGATTCTGTTGAGTTTTTTCCATGGACTAAAAAGTGATAATTGCTGTTCCCTACTGATTATAGTCTACTTGGCTTTTTGGCTTCTTCTAGGTAGTAACATGTGCTGCATTTTTTCTGCCCATGGAGGTAAGTGGGTTAAGAAACATTTAGTTCCCCTTTCTGTAGCTGGATCTCTGCCAGGCTTCAGAAGCTTTCACCTTTTGAAGATACAAAAGTTAAGGCACTAAGAACACTCTTGCTAGACTCTTCAATGGTAATAAGTAGTTTTTCTGTACGTCCTTATGTGGTGGGTTAACCTTGGCTACCATTTAAGCATCCACCACCTTTTTGCTTGCTTTGCTCTGCAGCAGAAAGGAAAGCAAAAGTGAGAAAAATTCATAGGTCAAGATAAAGACAGCTTAATAAGTAAAGGAGGAAAAAAAAAAACAAACCCCAAATGATGCAAAGGATCACTTCCCACCACCAGATCAATGCCCAGCCAGACTCTGAGCTACTTTGGAAAGACTTTCACTTCACCCCAGATTTTATTATAGAGCATGATGTAGAGCATGATAACATGACTATCCTTTTAGTCAGTTTGGGTCAGCTGTCCCAGCTGCGTTGCCTCCCAGCCTCTTGCCTATCTTCAGACTGCTCACTGCAGGAACAGAGTGAGAAACAGAGAAAGCAGCTGTAATGCTGGTGTGTTACCAACACTTGTAGTCACAAATCTAAAACACAGGACAATACAGGCTGCTGTGAAGAAAATTAACTCCAGCCCAGGCTGATACAGTACATCTTAAATGAAATTATGAACGAAAGCATTGGGAGTGATTCAAGTATGCAAAAATATACATCTAGTGTCACAGCTGTCAGATGTAATACAAGCCCTACATGAGACACATGGCCTTTGCAGTAATACATACTCTAGGTCATCTGCAACAGTATAGGACATCTATGTTTACCCAAAGTTGAATTCTGCCCATTACATCTCTAAAACCAGCTAATTTATAGTATTTTGATATTAATTAGAGGAAGTTTTTCCTTAAGCATTAGGAATGCATTAAGCTCTAGCAGTCAGTTTTCCATCAAAATTCTCACTTCCATGTTGCATTAAATAAAACTTACAAAACTCAAATTTCTGTGTAGTTAAAAATTCAAACAAATTAATGAGTTGCAATATCATATTAATAATTATCAATTATTATTTTCACAGTGAATTATCGTATCATTTAGAACATATACATATTTTAGGACATGTGACGAAAGCAAGGAAGTTGATTAGATTTTGTCTTTATGGCCTTTGAGGCTTAACAACACTGGGCCAGTTATAGTAGAGAAAACAGAGTGACAATTGATTAAATCTGACAAAATTGTTAAAAATCTGGAAGCTAAGATCAGTTCATTCTATATAACATCTAGTTATGGTCAAACCATTGAAGGAAGTAAATCTCAGTATACCATTGAGGTCAGTAAAAGAAAATTTATGAAGCAATTTCTTAAAAAAATCTTTTCTATACATACAAATAGAAAAGAAAAAGGTCATGGTATTATTTCAAATAGACTGTATTGCTAGTTTCAGAGCTGAAACACAGACATTGAAAACAGTAGTGGGAAAGTTGGTGGGTAGCTTTGTAATACAAAAAGCAAAAACAGTTTCATGATTCAGAGCTGTCGTGGTGGTATTTTCTTAGTCTTATTTATAACTAGAGGATAATTTTGGAGCTTCTTTGATTTTACAGTAGAAAATGCAACTAGGTCACAGGATATAAAATTTCATTTTCTTCTATGTTAAACAAGTAACTTGTGCTTGATGTAAGTACCTCTTCCAGGGAGAGGTACAGTTTTGACCTGAAGAGATCGAGAAATGAAAATTGTGCTGTTTCTCTTCACAATATATTCTAATAAGTAACTATTATGAGTGTTCCTTAAATTTATCTGACTTTGTTCTTTGCTGCCTGCTAGGTAAAAGAACTCTTTGAATACATGGTTATTCTTTCTTGCGAAAGTACTTGTGCGCTTAATTAAGTCACTGTTTTTGTTGGGTTTTATAAGATAAATAGGGGTCTTAACATCTGTCACTAGAAGGCCTTTATATATAGCTGGAAATAAAAAAATGAAAAAATAAAATTATTCTCTACTCTTCTAATAATGGCAATTTTTTTTAAGAATTGCAAAAGCACTGATGTATGCATTGTTCTACTACGTTTTGCACACGCTGAATGCAAACATCACCTTACGCCTTTTATTCCTCTGTGAATGGCATAGTCCTTTTTGCAAAACCATCATTCTAGCAAATCACATTAACTTGGTTTGAACTTCTTTCCCACAAAATCCTTTTCAGGCTCATTGTTATGAAAGATGCCATTATGAAAGATCCATTCTGTGGTATTCATTACTGTTCCAAACCTCTAACTCGCCTTCTGACCGTTATCAAAATGAATGTGTTTGCATGGACCCAGCATGCTGCTGTGTTTAAGTACCCTATGTTAAAAAATTCTATACTTCTGTGTCTCCTCACAAGCTCTTGCCCACTCATAGACTACTCATGGAGTGAGGGTGGCAGGACAGATAATGTGAAACAGAGAAAGCCTTGATGCTGTACACTCTTCAGCAATAGCTAAAACATTAAGGTATAATCAAAACTGCTTCAGCTACAAATACAAAGCATACCACCATATGACCTGCTATGAAGGAAATTAATGTCAGCCCAAGCATACCCAGTACAACCGAGTAGTCTCAAAATACCTACAAAATCAAGCCAATAATGGGGAATTAACTTTTAACTTGGAAATCACCAGCATGATACTTGTAGTCTGCCAATAAATTTCTCTCCGTTATATTTTATATTTATATTATAGAAAAGACAGCCTCCCTGCAGCCATCTTCAGAAGTGAATATGTTTTATAGTTATCTTAGAAGAAGGAGAAAGCTTGAAAGCTGGAAATCATAGTTCTGTATTGGGTACAAAATTTTATGCAGCATTATATTATGGCTCAGCAAGAATAAGAGAGAGAGATGCACTATATTTGCGGTGGTTATCTTTGACTTTGAAACAGCATTACTGAAATCTGAGACAGTGTGACTGCTCCTACCATGTAATATTTTTTCAGCCTTATGGGTAACATAAAGAACATTTTTCAATACTCTGAATTTTTTTTTGTTTGTTTGTTTGGTTTTTTTTTATTTTTTCTGTTTATACACAAGATAGAATAGTTTGGATTGAGGATCTGCCTCAATATTCGCTGCCAAAGTGGAAGAGCAGTTGCTTGTGTGCCATAGTTGTCACTCCGTATTATCATACAGTGAAGATGGACTGAGGAGAAAACAAGCAATTTCACTTGTTGAGGAACTCAGGGCTTTCAGCATAAGAGAAGCAACAGCTTCAGGCTGCTAGCTAGAGGAGGAACATGAAATCCTCTAAATGCAAACAAGGAATATATTTTCATGTTTACAGCACTGGTTGATTTTTTTTATTCACATTTTTATTCAGTGGGTTCTTAATCATCTTTACAGTTATGAGTCTTCTAAGTCACACAGAAAGTCAGAAATAGACACTTTTATTGGTGGTTTATTTAAATTTAAAAGCTTTCTAATTACATCATTAAGAAGTAGAGGAGCATTTGATCTTAACCTATCCATTTTAGTAGTCTGTGTGTAAGGCCCCATCATGACAGCATCTGAGTATCATTATCTTTATTGTAATCATTCTCACAACATTGTAAGGAGGTAGAACTGAGGCAAACTGAGCTAAAGCCAAAGCCATAAATGCTGTATTCTTAAAGATAGCTTCCTTCTCTCTCTGTAAGAATTAAATCTGCATGTTCTTAACTCTCAAAAATGTACATGAATGAACAGTCTATAGCTTATTCATGACTCCTGAATGCATAGTTAGACCTAGGAGTACTGTCTTTATGTGGGTTAGGGTAATATGAGCTTCTTTCTGATCTACATTCTGAGGACTGCTCCCAGTCTATATAGTAAAATATAATTGGATACAATTTCTTCCCCTCTGCTCACAGCCTTAACACTTTTCAGGAGAAACATATTTGCATTTTGTGTTAGCTGAGGGCAAAATAGTACTTCTGATATGCCTGAGAGATTTGAGAAGTGATGTAGAAAAAATACATCTCTTTCAAAATTCTGAGAAATTACCTGATTTCTAGTAAAGGCAGATTTCTGTATCTTGAGAAAACTGGATAACTGAAAGCCAGGAGATTTTTAAAGCTTTTGAACTAAGTTATGGTCTATATTGTTTAAAGATAGCAGTTAGCATCCTAACAAATACATGCAGAAGGTAAATTAAATAATAGTGAAAATCAACTACTTCTTTACAAAAATTTAAAAACCTTATTAATTCATCAGTCATTGATGTTTTGAAATTCTTTCTGAGAACTCCACTTTTGTTTGTTTCCCATATTTTAGTAAGAAGTAACTACAAGTTTATTGAGAGGAAAGTGTCTTAATGAAGATTAGGTGTATGATAGCATTTAAAAGCAAAATGTATTCCTTACTTTTATGTCAAGTAGAATGCTGGAAAAAACATTGAAATTGTTCCTGGAGAAATCTGGTCTCAAATATTTCCTTCCTTTTCATGCACTGAAGAACTTTATGGAAAATTGAATCTGAGAGCTCTAGTTCTATGACTAGATTTATTAAAATCAGTAAAAATTAGGAATAAATGATAGCTAAAGCAACATTTAGTATGAATAGCTGACAATGAAACCACCTTGAAACATTCTATGTAGATCTCACAATAGCTGAGTTATACTATGCATCCTCCATATCTGCCCAACTGGGATATTTTCTGGTATACTTATTATGTGAATGTTTTTAAGTCATTGACAAAAGATGCGTTCTCAAAGATGTTTCTCATTCAGAGATGTGTTAGTGGGACTTCTGAATAGAAATTAAGAGTATAATGAGTAAAGGAATGACAATGTAGTTGATGAAATTAATGTAGGCTGTAATGTAATGAATTTTTGAGTATGAGTATAGTCTTCTGCTCTGAATAAACACTGGGCTTAGCGTCAGATTGTGTCAGATCAACACAAACTAGTAAGTACTATATGCCTTACTGAAATTTCAAGTAAGAAAGCCTGGAGAAAGAATGCACAGGAGAAAGCATATTCATAGAAGTATAAGAGGCTTATGTATTTTTTCTACCCTGTAAAAAATGTGTCAGGAAGGTTAATTCTTCAACTTTCGCTTTTGCTTGAAATGTTTTCTAGAGTCTCGTCTACATGGTACTTAACACAGCCATTAAGCAAGCACCTAGCTGCCAATTATTTCTTCATTCCAAAACAGTTGCTGTGGACTAAAAGAGATTTAAACTGGTAATTACTAGTATTGCTCTCATTATGTCCTCCATGTTAATAGCAAAATACATAGTGTGAATATTTCAGAAATTGACTGTGCAATAAATCAAAGGTATTAAGAAATATTTGCTTAAGTCCATGTAGATGCCTCCTGCAGTTGTGCCGTCTTTCAAAGTTTGCAGAGGAATGCTGTGTTTAGAAAATTATCATAAGTGCTTTGAGTAGAAAGAAATCTGTCTGGCTTAGATGTCTGTCACCAGAATATCAACTGCTTAGAGCTCGTTAACAACCTATCGGGACAGTTTATATGCTTCTCATCATACAAATTCCATATAATTCTGAATACAGGGAACAATGGGAAATATGAGGGCCTTCATTTACTTGCAGTTCAGTCTGCCTAGACTTCTGAGAATGTTCTTATGAAGGGAAATGTTACTATTGTTGCTTGTCTTCTGCTTTATCCTTTGTTCCAGAGCTTGAAGATTCCAGGTGAGAGAAAATGAGAGACAAATAGAGAACTCACAACTAGCTTATTGATATAGGAAAACATAGAGATAGTAAAGGATACAGTAAAGGATACAGTAAAGGATACTTCTGGTGTTTAGTTATTTTACCAGCTCCAAGGACCTTGTGAAGATGCTCAGGAAACCAGCTCCAAGAATCATCATCGCAGTGCAAAGTGGCAGGCTCAACCTTAGCGAGAGTCCCCGTGGAGGCAATGTTGACCTGGGTGGTATGACGTTCTGCCTCCCCTGCATAACATGAGGCTCTGGCTTTTATACTGACAAAAATGCACACACATTCTGATGCAGGCAGCCAGCCTAGGTTGGAAGAAGTGGCCAGCAAGGGCTGAGACTTTTCTGGGGAGTTCTAAAGCAAAACTTGCTTGGGTAGGAATCAAAGCTGGACTCTCCAGGGAGGAGCCAAAGTGGACAAACAGTACTTTTCTATCTTTCTGTGTTTCACCACAGACCATTATCTATTGTCCCTGACACATCGTTAAACAGCGCAATTATCCAAGGGTACTGTAACCAGTGGGTCATAAGACATCTCGAGTGAAAGCCACTTCGTAGCTCAAAATGCAAGAACTGCAGTGACAGCAAAGACACCGGTAAAGAATTTGCTTATATCCTAGTGGCAAGGACACCTAACTAGACATACCTCATGTTTTCCAAATGTCTTCCCTGGAAAAGATCAGAACAGTATTAATAAAGGAATAAACATTTGCTTCTTCTAGTCTGTGTGCTTAAAAACCTTCCTCCCCTTCCTTGCCTACTGGCAGCCTTCACTCAGTTAACCTAGTATTCCATCCTGGATCTAAGACCATGTTCTGTAGAGTCTTTTGTTGGTCAGAGATAGATTAAAACTGTATTCACAAAAGAGGAGAGTCTCTAAGTTATACCCAGATACTTGAGATTGATGTATTCTGCTGATTGCCTGACTATCCTTACGCTGGGGATATGTCGAATGAGTGCCTCTTTCACTGAAAGGATTATTACATGTTATATCACATCAGCAATTTCATATACATCCACTGAAATTTATATAGAGAAAAGTACAGATAGAATCCTGGGTAGATATAAACTAGGACTGCATAAATATGAGTTTGTTCTTTTTGATAAAATAAAAAAGAAAACCTAGCTCAGAAAAACAAAAAAACAAAACTAACTAACCCCCCCCCCCCAAAAAAAAAAACAACCCCGTATGTCTATTTTATTATGCAGAGGACATCTCAGAGAGCAGGATATTGGTGCATAATGTAGTTCTCTTTTTCCAGTGCTGTTCATGTATTGAGGTGGTACTAACTGACAAGTGGACTTAATGGGTGGGCTGCTACAAGAACTCAGAATTTCTACTCTAAAACGTTACGATATTTTTTCTTTTGTAATTGTAGGAAATCTTTAGGGAGACCTACCAGGAGATTTTCAAGTGCAGTTAAGAATGTTTTAAGGCTGACTGAGTTGAAGAGTAAACTTTTCATTGTTTATAGTGAAAGCACAGATAAGCCAACAAAGACTCTATAAAATCCCAACCTGAATTAATAGTGTAGGCTTCTTTCTATACAATCCTAAAGTGAAAAATAGATTCACTGTGAAGAAGTAGTACTGAAGAATATATTTTTCTTGCATTCTTTTCCCACTTCTGAAGTCAATGGTTTTCTTCTGTCATTTTCCTGCTTCACAATCTTAACTCCTTTCCCACTTTACCACCCTCAACTCTCATCATTTTCACCAAGTGTGTGTAAACTTGGAAATTTTCTTTCCATCTGAGAGAGGCTGACAAGATCTCATTTTCACCGTTATAAAAATAGGGGTGCGGTTTAGCATACACTTGGCTGAAGTGTAAACATGGAAAGAGGAGGAAATAATTTGCTGAAGGTCTATTTAGATAAATTTGGGCACAGATAATTAGTTTTTTACTTCCATAGAGAACCCAGAAGTCTGATTTGGTCGTTTAAGGGTTTACGTAACTGATGAACAGAATATATAAAATACATTCTAACTGCTTGTTTTCTAAATCATGCTAACTGAATTAAACACCTTTTCAAACCTCTTGGTTGTGATGACACATAAGTCCTTTCTGTTGCAGTTTTTGTCATTTGGAGCAGTCTTTCTGTGTCTATCTATTCCACCCATGCAATTTCAAACATCAGGCTAGTTGCTTTTCTTCTTTTCACTGTAATTTTAATTCCTGTAATATGTTTTGGGCGTAATTATGAAAAAGTAGTCATTTGGTGGTCACTTTTAAGTGATTTAGGAATAAGAAGTGATTTAACTCTTATAAAACTTAGTTAATATTTTGTGCAAGATATATGCATTATATAACCACAATATCTTTGTTAATATATGCTGACATATGTTTGTTATATATTTGGGGGGGTTTGAAGGGGCTATATTGTTATACTCAGTGTCTGTATACTTCCTAAGATTGTTTACCAGATTGACTTTTTTAGTGAGAAGTGCTGGAAGAAAATCAGCAAAAGTTAGGCCATTCTGACTATCTAAAAAGCGAAATTATTTGTCATCCTAATTTTGTCACCATTACTTTGTTTCTTTGAAAAGTATTAACTTCCAGTTGTCTATTAGCCCTGTTGTCTGCTATTTATAATGCACCCATTTGCCAAGTACATTATGAATATCAGCCAAGACTATTAGCAAGTTTTCTTGACACAGAGATATGAGTTTTTTCTAGGAGGGGAAAGAAGAGGAGAAAAAATGAAATACCACATCTGTATAAATGACGTGTGATGAGAAGGCTGCTGTCAGCAACCTATTGAAATCGTAGCTATTCTACTGAAGGGAGTGGTTCAGTCAAAGCTCAAAATATGTGTTTGCTGAACAAACACCCCTTAAGTGGCAAAGAAGGACATTTGGAAACCGTGTCTCCACAAAATCACTCATCTCTATGAAATGGACTATACCATAGACAGGAAGAATTTGGAACATTTTTAGCTGTCTTTTTTCCTCTCATCATTGGATGCTTCACACTGCTTCATCCATATTACATAGCCTTAGGGATATGTATGCACTGCAGAAGCAGTGTGTTCTGCCTACCAGTTTCAGTTTTACCCTGAATCTGTGTGAGCTACTGCTTATTGCTAGCAGCCTGCTGGTCTCTAGCTGTACTGTCATTCACTATGCAGTTGTCATAGTGGAAGAGAATTGCTCTTGTCAAAACGGAGCCATTTTGCCCATCTTACACTGTTCTGACCCTTTTGCTCTGCAAAGGAGTCTGGAAAGAATCTCCTGGTTGTATTACTTCTAAAAGACAGTTTTATTTCCAGTAGAGATATTGTTTTATTAACAAGTCTGTCATCCCGTGTTTGCTTGTGTGGTTAATGATTATTTAGCACAGAGGAATTTCTTTTTTTTTTTTTTTTTTTCCAGATCAAGCCAATCTCTTCATTTCTGGGACTTGAATAAGGAGGCTTCTTTAAAAATGAAGATAAAAGCCTAAGACTACTCTTATTCTATTCACTAATATTATTGTTACTATGCAAAAAATATGAAGGACATTCTCCAGAAATATCATAATCTGCAATGAATAGTTTAGTAACAGTATTGGCTGAGTATTGATAAATTACCAACACTGTTCAACTTTCAGAAAAAAGGCTCCTCAATGTTTTGTTTGCAGAACTAAATTGGTTTTAATAATCCAGATGTGTAGATCTGCTATAAAAAGAAGAAAAAAATAGAGGAATAATTTATAGAACACATATATGAAGAGCAATCAGCACAGAAATGCCTTTTTTTGGGTATTGTGTTATAAGTCATTAGTACATTCATATGGGTTCAGAAGGTGTAGCTTCCTTTCACATGATATGCTAAGGCACTATACCCACAATGATAAGTATCTCTGCCTAAGCACATCAACAGATATTTGACTGGCAAAGTTATCACAGTGTAGCTTTTACACACTCAAGCTTAAATGCTAGTTCGTCTGCAGTTTCGCACTGGCCCAACTTATTTAACTAGTAGTTGTCTTTAGTGCAGACATGATACTTGCATGAAAGATACTAAAGCAAAAGCCAGATAAGATGTTTTAGTTGATGAGCTAACATATGAATAACCTACAAACCTTCTGCAGGGTTGATACATATAGTCATGGTACTGTTCCTAGACCTGAAAAATTTGAAGTCTAAGTCAGAATTTAGAGCTAATATAAATCTATAAGCTAAGAAAATGAAAACAGTAGAAAACAGAGTTTGTAGCTGAGGGGTGGACTGGGACTAGTATGTTTCTTTTAGCCTGCTTATGGAAGCTTACTCTGGTGTTCAAATATTCAACCACAATTTGACCCTTACCTTATGGTGGAGTCACCATCCTTGGAGGTATTTAAAAGTCATCTAGGTGTTGCACTTACAGACATGATTTAGTGGTGGACTTGGCAATGTTAGGTTAACAAAAGAACATTTAAGTGATTTAATATAAGCTCTATAACATCCTACCAGTCTTTCTTTGAATTCTTTTGTCTTGATGCCCTAAAGCATCTAAGGAGTTTGTAGTTAAAGTATCGCTTTTCCTAAGGACTTCTTTGATGTTTTTTACCTCCCTTGTTTTCTCCATAATCTAGTTCTAATATCTTTGACTTTGAATCTGTCTTCTTTCTTTTTTTTCTGCAAAAAGTTGAAGGTATCTTTGTTTCAATTGTAGGTTTCTCCTTTTATAAAAGTGACATTACGTGAAGAAGGTACAGCTTATGGAATATTGCTGCCTTTTGCTGTTAAACACAATTTGCATTTCTTATGAATATAAATACATTCAATTATGTGACCTTTCAGTTTTGATGGTGTGCATAGATATCAGTTTACAGCTTTTTTTTTTTTTAATTGCAGATCTTTAATTAGATAATCTGATTATAAGACTCTTCTAGACTGCATTATGGCAAGTAGAACTCCTGTCAAGTGTGATATGCCATAACTTACCACCATTAAAGATGGACTTGAATTTGACTTTCCAGCTTTTCAAATATCAGTTTGATAATATCTCTATCAGTTTCTTCAAAACACTGCATTACAGATACCCTCAATTTCATGTTTTTAAAATGATAACCTTCTTTGATGTTTCTAATTTCCTAGTAGTCAAATTAAGTCTGTCATCTGTTAAAACTCAAGCCAGTGTTTCATATTTAAATATTTTTTCTCTGCTCACAAGTCTGTACTTCAAAGTTATGATTTCTATTACCAGAATTTACAAATAGTAAGAATACAAGTGCAGCATATGCTTTTTCTTAGAAATTGTATTTCATTAAAATAAAACATTTCAGCCATTGCATATAGGCCAACACTTTCTGCATGCACATAGAATCATAGAATCATAGAATAGTTAGGGTTGGAAAGGACCTTAAGATCATCAGGTTCCAACCCCCCTGCCATGGGCAGGGACACCTCGCTCTAAACCATATCACCCAAGGCCTTGTCCAACCTGGCCTTGAACACTCCCAGGGGTGGAGCATTCACAACCTCCCTGGACAACCTATTCCAGTGCCTCACCACCCTAACAGGAAAGAATTTCCTCCTTACATCCAATCTAAACTTCTACAAGACCCTTTGCTAGAAAATTTCTGCATGTTTCATTCTCATTTCTCCCCTTCTATACCGGGGGGGGGCAGGGTGCAGTTGCCATACTAGCCTTTTCTGGTTTTAGTCCTAATATTTGTCACACACACTTGGGTCAACTTCATCTTCTTCACAGTTTCATGCCTAACACATTCAAAAATTATATTATCTGCAACATGAAGTTTGCCTACAAAATAAAGACTATTTCTGTAGTGTGCAAACTTATAAATGCTCATGTTGCTTTTGCAAAACTTTTTCTTGTGCCTTCTATATTAACAGAAAACTTCTGACAGAGAAATGAGCAAGATTTCTAATCCTATTTGTATTCATGCTATGAGATTTCAGTGCTTTTACTTCACAATATTGAAAACCCCAGGCAGGTTGTCGGCTACCACTAAAATTTTCCAGACTTAAATGCAAGTTTGTAAATCATGTATCTACAATTGAAAGAGAAGTCTTTTCTGTTTCTCTGTTAGCTTCTTTTGTTTCATTGTCACTAACAGCTGTGAATGTCCTTTTGTAATGATCTGTGACAGTCTCGATCACATGGCCACATAAATAGAATTAAAATATTGAGCAAGTATGCATTAGAGACACTTTCATTGTTGTGTATACTGATGGTAAGTTTAGAGTAAGGTTTAGGGAGTGTATAATAGAGGTCCCCCATATATATAGTGGCCTCATGAGCTTGTTTAAAAGTATCAGTTGGAAGCATCCATTACTAAAAGATGGATGCCTGTCTTGTTTATCAACTGAGAGATTTCTAGATATACTGTCTATTTCTTATCTCTTTCTGTCATACTAAGCTATATCCTCAGGTGGAAGATAATGAGAAATGTGAGTAAGGGTTTACAATTAAATTTTCTGAGCCCTCATAATTGAATCCTTAGCATAAGAAATAAAAATAGTAACAGATACTAGCAGCCAGAAAGAAAACAAAAGATCTGAATCTACGCTGGAGCTTATGAGCATGACTTGTATTTATTATCATTCATATTTGGAAGATGGCTCTGTGGAAAATTCTCTGGATTTTGTTCTCACAGAAATTAGAATACAGGTGGGGAAGTATTAACTGTTAGCCATAGCACACCCCCAAATATGAGACATTGAAAACACTCTGAATCTGTTAGCATAAGTAGCTAATATTTTAGCCTAATATTTTTTGCTGAGACTGAATTTTAGCTGAGGCTGAATGGTTATTTCAGTCATCTAACTACAACTCATGCATTTAAGCAATTTTGAAATAAAACTAAAATGTTCCAGAAAGCATAAAACTTCCACATGGCCATCTATAATGTCCAGTTACCCAGGTCAGTCAAAAGATGATGTAAACACTGCCTGCTGATAAAGCGTATTGAACGCCACACTCCTGCTCGGTCATTTTCATAATGATCTAGGCTTGCAGAAAGTGTTAGCATCAGTACTGCTTACAGATTTAATATTATGATACATTTGCAAAATCATATGAATATGAAACATCAAATTACGCATTGAATTTCTGACAAGAATCTTAAACGTCTGTGAGGTACAATAATTTAAAAAGTAAATTAATAAATTATTATGTGCTTCAGCTGCATTGTATTTGAGGAAGGTAGAGCCCCTTATTGACAGAAATTACTTTTTACAGCAACTGGACAATTCTTAAGGGAAAAAGACAATTATTTCAAAATTAGAGTTTTCATAGGTTTAACATTTGCTTTCCTATCCTTGCATATACCCTGAGAAATCATGAGGCAGACACAGTCTTCAGCTCTGCGGAGAAGGACTTGGGAGTGCTAGTCGATGAGAAAATGAACATGAGCCAGCAGTGTGCGCTTGCAGCCCAGAAAGCCAACCGTATCCTGGGCTGCATCAAAAGGAGTGTGACCAGCAGGTCGAAGGAGGTGATCCTGCCTCTTTATTCTGCTCTCGTGAGACCTCACTTGGAGTATTGTGTACTCAATATAAAAAGGACATGGATCTGTTGGAACAAGTGCAGAGGAGGGCCACAAGGATGATCAGGGGACTGGAGCACCTCCTATATGAAGATCGGCTGATAAAGTTGGGGGGTGTTCAGCCTGGAGAAGAGAAGTCTGCGTGGAGACCTCATATCAGCCTTCCAGTATCTGAAGGGGGCATATAGGGATGCATTAGGGACATTAGGGTCTGTAGTGATAGGAAAAGGGGTAATGGGTTAAAACTTAAACAGGGAAAGTTTAGATTGGATATAAGGAGGAAATTCTTTCCTGTTAGGGTGGTGAGGCACTGGAATAGGTTGCCCAGGGAGGTTGTGAATGCTCCATCTTTGGCAGTATTCAAGGCCAGGCTGGACGAGGCCTTGGGTGATATGGTTTAGAGCGAAGTGTCCCTGCCCATGGCAGGGGGGTTGGAACTTGATGATCTAAAGTTCCTTTCTAACCCTGACTATTCTATGATTCTATGATTCTGGTTTCAGCTGTAACAGGTTGGGTTTTTTTCATAATAGCTGGTGCAGTGCTGTTTTGGCTATATTCTGAGAACAATGATAATAATACACCGATGGTTTAGTTATTGCTCAGTAGCACTTACCGTAATCAAGGACTTAGTCTCTCATGCTCTGCCAGTGAAGGGATTCACAAGAAGCCAGGAGGAAGTGGAGACAGGACACCTGATACAAACTACCCAAAGGGGTATTCTATACTACAGCACGTCATGCCCAGTATATAAACTGGGGAGAGCTATCCAGAAGGGCAGATCACTGCTCGGGTCAGGCTAAGTATCAGTCAGCAGGTATTGTTCATTACATGTTTTTTTCTGAGCTTTCGTTTCTTCTCTTGCTGTTTCCTATTATTATGATGATTATTGGTATACTTTATACTACCACTATATTTTACTTTATTTTCTTTATTAAACTGTTCTTATCTCAGCTCGTGAGGTTTATATACTTTCAGTTCTCTCCTCCATCCCACACTGAGGGAGAATGAAGAGTTTTGGGGGTGAGCGAATGGCTGCGTGTGCTGAATTACTCGTTGGATCTAAACCACACCACTAAGCAATGTATACCCACTTCACATGGATAATTAACAAGCCCACAGTTAGGCCATCTGGACCTTCATATTTTAGGTCATTGTTTCATGACCCAGATTCTCAAACAAATACCTCTGGAAAGGTTACATTTTCCACTTACATTTTAGGACAGGGAATTGCTGATTGGCTATCCAGAAATAAATACAAATTCAGGACGGCTTATACATCTGGTAACATTGTACAGTTTTGCTAACATGTGTTGGCACTTCAGACACAATTAAGTTATAGAATCCTGAATAAATTCAGACACTTGAATTAGCACAAGTTTCAGTCTGCCATAGGAACCTAAAGCTGAACTGCAGCAAAAGTCCTAGAGAGGAACTAAAGGTGTGTTGTACTTACTGATGTAATTCCTGGAGTATTTTTCTACCTCCTGAGAAGATCAGAACAGAATGATTTTTGAGTCTGAGTCCCTAACAAATTTGGTTTTGCTAATTCTTTCAAGATGCCTCAGACTGGCTTCAGTTCACCTGAAAAGAGTTTGAAGGGTTTGATGCTTATAGGCCAATACTTTGGAGAACGTCTTAGTTGGGGCATACAGAGTTCCAAAACTCAGTGGGATACAGGTGGAAAAACTTTACGTCTACTCACACCAGGCTATGCTACTGTCTGAACTAAACTATACCTGCAGAACAAGGAGGCTTTTTTTACCTATGAAGGGCCATTTACAAAACTTTAACACAGTTTCCACAAGAGTCCGGGGTCTCCCGACTCAACTGTGTCAGGAAGGTCAGGAAGAATGATCTGGGGACTTAAAGGCTAAACTCTTCTTGATTCTTGAGAAATTGATGGAGCAAATCATCCAGGAAACTTTTTTGAAATACATGATGAACAAGAAGGTGATGAGGAGTCATTAACATGAATTTATGACAGGAAAATCTTGCCTTAGTAGTCTGATAATTGTGTACAAAACTATTGGCTTAATGGCCTAAGAGAGAGCAACAAATACTCTTTATGTCAGCTATCAATGCTTTCATCAATGTCTACCTTAATATCTTCATTGACAAATGGATAAAATACAGACTAGACAAGTGAATTGCAAGGCATAAACAAAATGGATTAATTACCCTGCTCAAAAGGTTGTGATCAGCATCATGAAAACCGGTTGGAAGCAAACAAACAAACTAGGTTTTGCAAACAAAACTAGGAGAAATTCTGTCAGAGGAACCTCAAAAATTTGGAGAAATGGGCTGACAGGAGTTCAGTAAAGGGAGCTGTGAAGTCCTGCAGGATTAATAACCTAGTAATAACCCTATGTGTCAGTACAGGCTAAGGAAGCCTGGCTGGAAAGCAGCTCTGCATGTAAGGATCAGGAATTTTGGAGGACAAGTTGACTACAAGCCAGCAATGAACTGCTGTGGCAAAGGTACCTTACCTGCTTGCTGGGCTGCAATAGGTTGCTAGCAGGTTGAGGGAGGTGATTCTTCCTCTCTGCTCAATCCTGGTAAAAATATTGAGTGGTGTGTGCAGTGCTGTGTTCCAAGCAGAAGAGAGACATAGAACAAGTGCAGTGAAAGGCCATGAAAGTCTCTGCTGGACTGGACTGGACTGGGCCATCTGTCACCATATGTGAGAGTCTGAGAGAGATACAGTTGTTCATCCTGGAGAAAAGGCTCAGAGAGAATTTTATCTGTGTGTATAGATGCTTGATGTGAGGACTAAAAATTAAAAAGCTAGACTCCTCTTAGTGTTGCTCAATGAAAGGATGACAGGCATTGGGCACAAACTGAAATAGAAGAAATTCCACTTTTTTAGTCTTTTTCAGTGTGAATGTACTCAAACCCTGGCATAGATTGCCCACAGAAGTGGAGTCTTTATGGTTGGGGATGTTCAAAACCAGCTCAACATGTTCCTGAGCAAGTTACTGTAGCTGATTCTATTTTAAGGAAGGATTTAGACTAGATGATCTCCAGAGGTCCTTGCCAACTTCAACCATACTGCGATTCTGTGAGTTTATGATTTCTCCTTAAGACATAAGCAGGTTGCTTCCAGTTTGTTAGCTTAATGAAGCTTTACGGCAATTTTATCACATTATTTCAGTGAATTCATTCTTTCTATATTTTTTTCTATACTTATTCCTGTATTTATTTTTCTGATAATTTCTGTTCAGTGGATGGTTCACTAATCTGTTCCCAGATCAAATGAGTGAGCGCAAGTCTTAAAAACAGATCTGCAGATGGGTCTGTGAGAGGTAGTTATTGACAATAAGTAACTAATCTACTTTTTATAAATATTACTTTTTTCTTTTTTTAATTCACCTCTTAGAAACACTTCTATGAATATATTCCATTGTTAATAACTGGGGAGTTAAGCCCTACTGATATTAGTTAACTTCCCAAATTAAATGAAGATTCATAATTTTCTTTACAATATTTTCTCAGTATAGTCGCATCCAAATTTTGTACTACTGTTTTCCCTAAGTGGAAGGTATAGTTTATTTGTCTCTATCAGTGGGGGAAACAATAAGTCAACTAATTCTTTAGTACTTCATCCAGGTGTGGTATGTAAAAAAGAGCTCAAGTGAGAAGGAGTTACCTATTTGTTAGTGCACATTAATAAAAATAAAAGGAAAAAATCCACCACCAAACTGGATAACTCATCTGAAGTATCTTGAATGTTTCATTGTCTTTCAAGACATACTATGAGGAATGTTCTATTGCCTATTGATAAGAAATTGGTCAGATTTATCTAAAGGGAAGATATGTACTCTCCAGGAAGGACATTAGAAAGTAAAGTTTTATACATTGTTCTCCTTTTTTTAATTTTTTTTCTCTTCTTCTTCCATTATGTTTTTTTTTGTGGGTTTTCTTTACTCCTCCCATCTCTGATCTCCCAAGCTGCCAAAGAGTGCTGCAAATACGCCCTTTTGGCCTCTTTCCTTAGTTATCTCTTATTTCAGATGGGTTTGTGTAGATAACAATAAAAATCGAAGCTCAGCACCCCAGCCGCATGGGATAGAGGCTGCTATGATATATCTTGTCTTCTCAGTTACATTTCTTTAAAAGAATGTCATAATTGCACACAATGAAGTATTTTCTTTCTCTTCCATTTAAGTATATCTTGACAACAACTTGGAGTGGAAAACTTCTTGGGCATCAGGAAAACACCATCAAGCCATGAAATGCAGTCCTATTATGACGGCATCTCTACACTAACGTTCATGATCAAGAGATGTTGAGGCAGGGTAAGCTTTGCTTATTATTTCAAGCTGAGAAGTAAATTTTAACAGTAGAAACAATGTTTGGGAGCTCTGGGGATCTGAGTCATTCCTGCTCTGCTGTGGTGCAAGTGTAATCTAAGAAATACTCCAGAGAATCGGTTGAGCGTGAGTATGAGAAAGAGATTGTAAAGTAAAGATAAATAAAATGTTCCTTTGAATCCTTTGAAAAGACTTTATGGCATTTTCTCTTTTAACCTTCTTGATCTCCTATACTGTGATCTGTGTGAAGTTGCTGAAGGAAACTTTTCTTAGATTTCCTTTAATAACCACTATTTAAAGTGAGCTTATCACGACAATTTTGCAAACGCAGATCTGTCGTAGCTACATTCTAATTTAAAGATAAGAGGTTATTGCTTTAATCCCATCTAAGACTTTGCAGAAATATAAATCCAGTGAACTCATTCAAGACACTATGCTCTATATCATCTGCATTAAATACATGAATTAAATATGTGACACCACTGGCATTTTAAGACTAAGATGAATATGTAAGCAGGAACAGGCATGGTTGTTTAAAGTTTCACACAGTCTAAATTGCAAGGTCTTTTCCATAGTGATAAAATCAAAGTTAAAATAAAACCAACCAAAAACCATGAAGGCTTAATTTCTTTCCCTTTCTGTCTATATGATTATTAAAAATGCACTCAGGTTTTTTTTTTTTTTTTTAATCTTTCCCTTACTAAAAGCAACTGCCTGGGTTTATTTAGGAGGTTTTGGAGATATTTACTTTTGCTTGTTTGTTTTTTGTTTTGTTTTTTGGTTTTTTTTTTTTTCACAAAAAGGAAGAGAATATGATACTTCTCTAAAATGTCAAAGTGATTTATATAGTAAATTTTATGAAAACTTTCAGGGTTTATTCATTACAAGTGCCATTTCTAAGTACGCAGGTTTCATATAATACTTGTGTTTCCTAAAAGATAGGTGAATCACTTCAGGAAAGCTGCTTACACAGTTAGAAGAAGTTTCTCATTACACACACTATCTCAAAAGCAGATATTTTGAATACATTGGTGATCATGAATCAGAGATACAGTTTAACTTATAGTAAATGTTAAATCTTCATATTTTTACCTAGAAATATTTTACATTGATTTAGGAAGTTTAAATTCAATTTTTAAGGTAGACAGGAAGGATGTGAACTTTTTCCATTCTTCATCCAAAAATATATAGGCAATCTGTATCCATACATTAAGCCTTAGAAGAGCCTAACTAAATTGGAACCATAGCTATACATATTTAGCAAACATTTAAATGGAGAGGACATTTACAACAACTGAACAGTAAGTCTGTTACAAAACCAACAAATCAGCCTCCAGGCTGGTTTAAAAGTCCATTTAGAACATATTTTAGAACTGCTTTACAAATATGATCTCTTTTTGGACCAGTTGTCATGTCACATGTATTCTTATTTTAGGCTAACTACAATTTCTTACATTTCTATATGAAAGGAATAAATAGGGAGATCATTATTCACTTTATATTTGATCAAAAAAAAAAAAACAAAACATAAATTCAAGTCAAATTTCTCCATAAAATCACATGAAGGATCATAGCTCTAGCACTTTGCTCCCTACAAACTTGGAGAATTCTGCCTTCAGTCCATTAAATTCACTAAAATCAGAAGTACCCAGATGCTCAGAGGTATAATCTACTCATTTAATAAATTCTTATTGACTATTGCCATATAAAAATAGGGATTTTAATGAAAGAAGGTGATACATTTTTGTAATTTAAAATTTGAAGCACAATTAAAGCAGAAATGAATAACAAAAACCACTGATACTTAGGTTATACATAAGGAAAAATTAGTCTGTCCAGTACGTAGTTTAGAACAGGTTAATATTTCCTTACTCAGAAGACATTACATTATTTTAATTAGTATTACTTTATTGTAACATTCACCAAGGCATAATATATGTTTGAAGAAAAATTACATTTTAATGTTACTGAGGATTTCCTATACAGGTGTACATGCAATCTCTGAAATGCACTCACTCGCCTTGTTCCAGTGTTGCCTGACCTACAGAGCATCCAGCCCCTTAGAGTTCTCAGTTGGACCCAGCTGATCTCCATGCCATCTTCTCAAATCAGAAGAATCCTAATAATCTCCTGTTTGCATGTAATTTGTCTCTTTCAGAGCAACTCAGAATTAAGAATTTTGGGCTGGTTTGCCTTGCCTCTCCTTGCCTCACCTCACTCCCTTTTCTGTTTATGTCCTTCTGGATGTATCAATTTCAAACCATTGTTATCATGCATTGTTTTATACTACCAGAATACACTTACACAGAAGAGGAGTCCGAAAATATCAAAACTGTCTTTCTTGGTGTCTCCTTAAATCTTTCACATGAGCTATGATAGATTTCATTCAGTCCAAAGATTTCAGAAGGGAAATTTAGATAGCCTGATCAATTTTTGAAAAACAGCTTCTACAGTTATATTTTACATGAGAAGAATGCAACATGTCTTCTGTTTTCCTATGACATTCCTTTTTAATTTTGATCTAAACAATTTCAAATAAAAATACATAACAGGCAAAAGTTAATCCAAATGAACTGGACATTAAAGCTCTCTTCATTTTCTTCCAAAGCTCTCATGATTCTTTTTCCTGACAAACTAGTTCCACCTTTAATAATGAGCACAACTACATCAACATAAGAAAGAGATCTGAAACTGTAAATGGTTTTAGAGTCCCTCTCAAAAATTTCTAATTAAATTTGAATTCTAAATCTAACTACGATTCATATTCCATTGATGATGAAAGAGTAGATCCTTGGCAAGCTTTTCATTGGAGTCACTGTGAAGACACACTTAACCTAACGTTAAGCTGAATAACTTCATCTGCAGAAGAGAGGAACTCAGCATGGATTAGCCCATATTTCACTGCATCACACTTCAGTAACAGAATCATAGACATACAACAGAAAAAAAACATCTGAACTGAGACCTTTCTCTGTACAAGGACCATATTACACATTTACAGATAAAACTATAGGCCAAAAAACTGAAAATAAAACCATCTTCTTTACCCCTTCTTGCACTGAAGTTTTCCACATCATGTCATGTGCAGCTGTCCTTAAACATCTCTCCTTTCAAGATGAATGTCACACCTGTATAATATTAGTTTCATTCCCTATCCTGCCACCAAAACATACTAAGCACTGACTTTAGTAAAAGTATATGAGGTAAATCAGAGTATTTCTGTTAAGATTTGGCCAGAAATAGAGAGTAACAGCTTATTTTGTAGTTCAAATCCAGTACTTCATAATCACCATCGTTTTTAGAAATAATCATCAATTACCTTTTTTGGGTTTTTTTCTACTGAAACTTAATTTCACATTGGAAAACCTCCGTTCTATGCTCTAAAAGACCAAGTGGTCATGATTTAGAAGGTTCACATGGTTCAAATTCGCCATTTCATATGGCAGCTTTGCAGCTTTTGAGCATCATTTCCTCTGAACAACAGCTTAAATAAATTAAATTTATGGTTATTAGTCTTCAGGTAAGACAATTTGAAAACTTTTTCTTTTTTAATCAGCAAAATCTTTAGAATTACCACATGTAATTCAACATATGATCAGAAAAACTGTTTCCTTATCAAAACATCATATATTCTGCTGGCTTTCAGAGACTAGCCCTGCGTTTTCTTGCTTAATTCAGTTTCTTCATGTTTCTATCTTTAAATGACCTCCTTTTCAGATTCCCCCTATGGAGTATGCAGAAGTCTTCTTGAAGTAAAAAAAAAAACCAACCCAACCCTACTTACTTTTCTTTAACAGCATTCTCGAGAGGGCTACCTCTAGCCTCCCCATCTTAATTCTTAGTTGCTTCTCTCTTGAGTTCTATTAATTTGTTACTAACCTGGGAGATTAGGAGAAGAAAATGGTGGCTAATCACCCCAGTTAATCTGTGCAAACAGCATAACTATTATGCACATGTTTCAGAAGCTGAGTCAAATCAGAATTCGGGTTCACAAGTCTGAATTCAGAAAATATTCATGTGTGAAAGACCAGAGTTCTAAAGATAAATTACATTTCACTCATACTTGTCATTCTGTATCAAAGTGTACAAGGTAGAAGATCCCTTGGTACAATAACACATTCTGCGAATTTCTTAATATGAAATAGCTGCTTTTGAAACTTTTACATATTCTTCGTATTGGAAGTAGTATTTTTAATACCTAGCTACTAAATAGTAAGACTTTGTGAGAAAGGGAAAGGATCCTAATTCTCTCCAAAAGTTGTTTCAATTCTCCCCATGCATATAAACGCATGAAGAATAACCCCTGGAAAATAAATTATCTTATTTGCCTGCAAATAGGCAAAATGACCAAAAGAAGTATTGTACAATTTGGAGAGAGAAACCTGGGGTGGGAGATGCATATTTCTCTTGCAAATTTCAACCTGCAGAACCAACCTGTGGACATGGGAAACAAATAAGGCAGTGGAGCATCTTCATCGTCTCTGAATTTCAGGACATTGTTGAAGACAAATGGTTATACTAAGAACAATGAAGGTAGCTCATCCATAGATTTTATCCTGATTTCTGGTAGTAATTTAGAATTACTTTATGGCCTCAAATTTTTTCTTAACGCAGGGCAACTAGGGAGCTCTCTGCTTTACCGTTATGTGAAAATTGTTCTAAGCATGTTTCACCATTTCCTGTTTATTTATTTTAATACATTTTGTTTCCCTTCTATTTTAATGAGAAATTACTTCCTGAAAATAGGATGGTCCACAGTGTTTTAAGGTTTATAGTATTTTAATGTATTTGGTTAAAAGTTAATATTTTGACGTTGCTTTAGAAGGTTACTGAAATGAGACAGATTAATTCTGCTCTTTAGTATCTCCGGCACCAAAAATTTATGGAGCTGGGAGATGTCAAAAATATCCAGTTGGTTCTGAATGGGTCTGTAGTTTTGAGGTATATACTTCATGAAAGGTTTGTGCAGGAGCTGTTGCTAGATGGAGCAGAAAGAGACTCAAAATGGGCAAGTAGATCATTCAAAGGGAAGGTCAGAAGTGACTGGCATATGACTTATCTAATTGAATTAGAAATCTCTTCCATTTTTTGCTACTTTAATTACAAATTATGTTGCTGTGACATCCCAAGGAAACATCTAAAGGAGTGGCAATAATATTTCCTTACTCTAAAAGAAAGTAAAAAAACTAACGAAAGTGTAAACTAAAGAGAATGTAGTAAGATCAGGTCATATATCTCTTGATTTCTATACATAATTACACTTAAACCTGGTGTTCTACAGCTATGTTTTTTTTTAAGAAGAGTAAAACCTAATCTCTTTCGTATGTCCTGTGCTTCAAATAAATCATAAAACATTATCAGAAGGCAAAAGCCTTATCTACACAGTTATTCCAAAGATAGTAGTCCAATATACCATTTGAGACAAAGTCTGCATCCCTGATTCTTGTAGTTTTGTATACTGTAGTACCTTCTCCTTGTGCAGTACTACTGGTTAAATTAATTTTATTACTTCTTTTGTAATTTGTCTACTCCATGAGAGAAAAATTATTACCTTGCTGGGTAGTACATAGGAATATAATAACAATAGTCATTTAGGTGTTTGGAGTTTTACAAAGTGAAAGACTGCTGAACAAGTTTGTTATCACGTCCTAGTTTTTGAAACTGGCAATATTATTTAGTTAATAAACATATAATTTTGTGAATTTCTGGGATATGTAAAAAACATGTTTCTGCACAAACATATTTGCTCTAGTTCTATTAACAATGTATGGTGATTTTGCTTGAGTAGACTGCTTTGCTTGGCTGTATCAATGCTCTTATGCTTGAAATGTAGATGGTAGTGGAGCAAAGCAGTGCTCTTGCATAAGGTGTCAATAGTCACTGGAAATAAGACACCTTTGAGAAACCTATAGAAAAAAGTTGTTCCTACTTATGTTTGAACAATTAGGCAGGCAGGTCCATGTAGAAGTCTTCAAAAGCACCTGCCTCTCCTGGTTATTCAGGGAATTAAATGCGATTTTTATTAATGGCATCCTAAAATTAAGCCATAAGCTACATGCCCGAATTAAAACTCCTGCAGTTTAAAGTCTGAGTACCGATAAGGTGTATTCAATTAACCTGTACATGTTACTACAAACGGAAATACTTAGATAAAAAAAACAGGGGTGTGCCTTTTCTTCTTTATGCTATTATTTTTGTCATAACAAGCCTCCTCCTGTTTCATTTGTAGCTTATTTATGTACCGGGGAAAATTTTCCTTGGGGTGCTTTACTGATATTAAGCGTAGTTCTTCAAGTAAATTTACTTTTGGCATATAACACAGAGCTTGTACCTGCTATTCCCATTTGTGTTATAGTTGAAGTAGAAGGATGCTTCATCTTAGCTCAATCTATCACATACACACTAATATTCATTTCTCCAACTACAGGGTAAAAATATTTTTATAAGTATCCTCAATTTGATACAGCTGCTGGGACTTAGCATGATTCCTCCCAATTATTTCTGGTAAAGAACATTTGTTAAAGCAATTTGTCAAGCACAATTCGGGATTTGTGGGGATAAGAAGTCCTTTCTTATAATTCTTAAAGTATCAGCTGACAGAAGGTTTTATATATATATACATCTAAATGTACGTCCAAAATCCAACAGTATTGCCAAGGCAGTCAGAAACAATACCCTACATAAAATTGTGTTAATTTAATCTGTTCAGTTTCTAAGTCATGCACAACACTCAAGAAGTTTTAAAGGATTTGATACAGCTTAAAACTTTATATAATTTAGTTCTATAAAATATTATTTTGCTATGCCTTTCTTAGACCAATGTGTTACAGATGTGTGATTTACTTCTGTGTGGAAAGTAAGTAGCAATAGCCAAGCTCAAAGCAAGACCTTTTGGTATTACATAACACATGCCTTCAAGAACTCTATTTTCTCAATTTAATCTTAATTTAACATATTTTATCAAGTCATTTTCTCTCACAGAGACAGACAGAGTTCTGGAGAATAAACATGCCCCTAGGAACTAAGGAAAAAGTTATTGAATTGTCTGAAAAAAACCCACATCGAATAATGCGCTAAACTCCACACAATATGTGAAGAGACAGGTTCCTACTTAGGAGTGGGAATAAATATGCCTTAAAAACAAATCTAACCCTTCTCATTTATTTTTAAAGTAAAAGAAGTAAAGTTCTAGAGTAGAGCAAACCAAGCAATCCTAGAAGCATGGATGAAGGTCGGTCTCCCCCATCAGTGTCAGGTCTGAGGAGTCATTGTTAGGCTACCACCATGGTAAGCAAGAGCAATTACCTTGCCAGCTCACTGTCCTGCGACCCAATGAGTAGTAGATGTTGAAGATTCAAGCACAAGAAGTGATTAAGACCACCCTGTCCACTGTAGCATGGTTTTCCAGTTCAGGAAATGATAAATATATTTTCTGAAACATAATTTGTCATATCCTTTATATAGTAAGATTTAAAAAGGAACTTATGATTTACCTTCTATACACAATCTTATATTTTTCTCTTATTCTCCGTTTCTCTTCTTACTTGCTATAGCTATACATTAAGCATACCTTGTTCTTAGCTTCCTTTTTGTTTGGGGACCTGATTCTTACCTCCATTCACATTGTTAATCCATCTCTGAATACCTTTTGTAGTGAGTGGGATGTTACATTTTGGCCCAAGTTTAGCTCCCAAATAGTCCATGTAATGTACAGTGTAACAATCTCTGAGATTATAAAAGCATGGATCCTAGTTACAGTGTTCACTGATAGAGGATATGTTCATGCTCTGAAGGGAAGACTGAGTCCTTCTGATTGACCTTTTAGTGTCATGATTTTGCAACTCCCATATTTACTTACTTCATGGGAAAAAGTAGGAGGGAAAAGCAGCTGTAGAGCTTAATGACAGGATAAGTCCTACCTTAGATAATACAGCATCCAGCAGGTTTGATCCATTCTCATCAAGTAAGTGACCCCTAAGAAAAAAACCAAGAGAAGAAGAAGAAAAAAAACCTTACAAAAGACAAAACCAGGTCAGACTGCCCTTTCTGATGTCAATGGCAAGATTAATTTCACAAATCATGTTCTAATGTTATAAATAAATATTGGTAAAATGAGCATCCGGAATGCTGCATAACATTTCTCATTTCATTAATTTGCATGTTTTGTAATCCCACTGTAATCCTACTGGCAATTACTCTCCACGTATCAAGAAAGAATACTTATTAGAGTGTTTTAGTGACTACTCAAATTATTAAACTATGATTTAAAAAAAATGCATTACAGTGTGTATCATATTATCAAATATAAAAAAATAGTATTTAATTGTCAAAATTAATGAGCAATCATATTTTCAGGAGTTACCCCAGGAATTTCAAATGTTTTTATTTGTTTGCTAACTCAACAAACTTCAATATTTTAGTCTTGCAGACACTGTCATGACTTAAGGAAGATATAATTATTGCTATAATCAATGTACTATTTAAGTGACTACAAAATCTAACATATGTTACTGCTTGTGGTACGCTGTCATTTGAGTAAGATTCCAGGTATGTAGCAAAATTAGACTGTTAGAATTTTATCTAAAAATCTTTATTCTCTCAAGCAATTCTCACAGAGCTTTTTTGATGATGTTATCTACAGTTGGCAAAGTTGTTAACAGTCCCCAAAGATCACCTGATGAACAAGTAGGAGACCTGACAAAAGGGAAGCTTTTTTACAGCCTTTTGCAATATCGCACATGAAAAGTGTATAACAGTTCTGTTATTCAGCACTCATAGTGCATTGTTAATTAGCAAACTGTGCAGTAAATAACTCTTTCACAGTCTTGCAGTGGTATGACTTCTTCCAGATCACTCCTTTGAGAGAGGACTTCAGGTCCTTGGTTACATATATGCACTGACTTCATGTTTTGCCTGAGTGCAGATACCTGCACCCTTGGAAACATACTTGCAGCACTTCTCTAGGAAAAGAAGGCAGCAGCTTTCAGAAGAGCTGCAAGACTGAGCTTTCTCTTTCAATTCCTAAGGACAAACCTACATCAAGTCAGACTGAAGTTTGCACAGTAATTTATCCTATTCTTAGATGCCACTGTGGGAAGAGTACAGAACAATTAAAGCACAAGGCACTGATATTTCATTATTAACTCCGGGTATTTCTTCCTTCAGGATTTCTTAAAGCAGAGGTGTTATATTCTTGTTGACTCCCATTTGATGGACTTTCTTTTCTTGTGGTTTTCTCTTGTACTCGTTCTACTGCTTTACACACAAGGTACTTTCAGTATTTAGTTTTGCCACTGATGTCACTTCCATTTATTTTCTGGTACCTTTGTTTTTCAGAGGCTACATTCTCTAGTTCCAGCAGCTTACCGTGCTTTCTTCTGCTGCATCTTTGAAATATATGAGAAAGAGCAGCAGCTGAATATAGCTGTAATTGAAAATACTGTGAAAAGTCATTGAATGAGATATCTATCTAGTTGAAATACATTAACGGAATGATACAGTGGCCAGTTTTGGCCCCCAGTAGAAGAAAGACTTTGACAAACTGGGCTCATTCAACACAGAGCAACTACAATGGTCAGGGCCTAGAGCACTTTTGTGAGAGTGTGAGAGAGCCAGTCTTGATCAGTCTGGAGAGGAGTTGCCTTTGAGCAGACAAAACAGCAGCCCTGGTAACTCCTGAGAGGTTGTAACACAGGTGGAGCCTGGCTTTTCACAGGGGTGAGAAGGGAAAATGAAACAATTTGAAACAAGATTGTTTCCAGGAGGGTACAGGAGAACTGTTAGTCCCTGACTGTTTAGGTCAACAGAGACATTTATTTGTTCTTATTCGTTTTATTTGGATTGCAAACTGTTCCAATATTTAATATTTATCCATAACTCTGATAAGGCTAAGATATTGGAAAAGATTAGGAAAAGAACAAAAAGGAGTCAAATGTTCTGTAGGAATTATATCATTTATGGCCACTATTACTATGTTTGCATATACCATTTGCTTAAGATAAGCAAGGCAAGGAGGCTGGCCAATCTGGTTAGAAAAGCTTTAAAAGATGAGTAATGGGATGAGGGAGAGGGCAACCCACAATCGAAGAAGCAGTGAACCAGATTTACATCTGAAGGGAGAAAGGAGATGTGGGCATGAAATGCATCATAATCAACAAAAGAGGGAAAAGGGGTGCCACCCGTTCTATGCTAAAAGAACAGCATAAGTGAAAGCTCTCACTATTTTCCTGAAAAATCAGCATGGCTGGATGCTTCTCTGAAGTGACTGTACACTTATACACACAGCACAGGAAACACACAGAAGAAACAAGAAGTTTGCATGCAGGTTCATAGTTGAGGTATAATTGGGATCACAGAGATGCGGTGGGCTTGCTTGCACAACTAGAGTTCTGCAATGGAGGGATATAGGGTGATGGACATTGCTATAGGGGAGGTTCTCTGATGGACATGATTCTTACAAAAAAAAAAAAAGAACTTGTGAGGAATGCAAAGGTTTGGGGGCAACTTTGGCTTCAGTGATCCTGAGATGGTGGAGTTCAGGATCTTGAGAGGAGGGAGCAAGGCAAAGAGTGGAATCGTGGTTCTGGACATCAAGGGAGAGATTTCAACCTGTTCAGGGATCTTCTTGCAGGGATCCATGAGAGATGGTCCTAGAGACAAGAGGGATCATCTATCTTTAAGTATCATGCCCTTCAAGCTCAGAAATAGTCCATCCCAATTAGCAAGAAATCAAGCCATGGTGACAGGAGCTCCTGACAAAACTCAAGCTAAAAAAGAACAAAAATGTTACTGGGAGTTGATTGACAACATGGACTTTCTAAAAGTGAAGTCCTGGCTAACCAAGCTGATAGCCTTTTATGATGAAATTACTGGCTTTGTGGATAAGAGGATATTTATCTTGACTTTAGCAAGGCTGTCGTCGCTGTCTGCTATAATATCCCCATTGACAAACTGATGAAATACAGGCTTGGTAAGTGGGTGGTGAGGCAAGTTGAAAAGTGGCTGCACCGCTGGACTTAAAGGATTGTGATTAGTAGCATGAAGTTCAGCTGGAAGCCAGTCACAATTGGTGTCCTCCAGGGGCCAGCCCTGTTTAACATCTTCATTAGTGATCAGGATATTGGGACAGACTGCTCTCAGGAAGTTTGAAAAGAAAACTGAGGAACAGCTGACAGACCATATGGGTGTACTGCCATTGAGAGGAACCTCAGGAGGCTGGAGGAAAGGATAAAAGGGGAAAGGGGAAATCCAGACTCCTGTACCTGGGGAGCAATAGCCTTATGCACCAATTCACACTGGGGTCCAACTAACTAGAAAACAGCTCTGTAGAGAGGGACTGGGGGTCCTGATGGACCAGTTGACCACAAGGTACCCTTGTAGGAAAGAAGGCTGCTAGAAATCACTGACCAAAGATGACTAACGGTGTTAGTTACAATGAATGCATCTAACACTTCTTACTGGATTTAAAAAATCTGTGTTAATTAAACCTATTGATCAGAATAAGTTCATAATAGTAATAATCAAGCCGTATCCATTTTCATGAAGCCATGAAATGGAGGCTGGGAGGAAAGACAAATAAAGGGAAAGTAAATGCATTCTTTGGATTATTTGGATTTATAATCCAAACTGCATACCTGAATAAGAGCAGTGAAGCTGGTGGAAGGTCTAGAGAACAAGTCCTGTGAGGAGATGGGGGAACTGGGATTATTTAGTCTGGAGAAGAAAAGGCTCACAGGCCTTGTCGCTCTCTCCAATTACCTGAAAGAAGGATGGAGGAGGTGGGGTTGGTCTTTTCTCCCAAATAACAACTGATAGGACAAGAGGAAATGGCTACAAGCTGCACAAGGGGAGGTTTAAATTGGCCATTAGGAAATGTTTTATCACTGAAAAGGTTGTCAAGTACTAGAAGGCTGCATAGAGAAGTAGTGTAATCACTATCCCTAGGGTTATTTAAAAGATGTGTAGTTGTGGCACTTAGGGACATGCTTTAGTGGTGTACTTGTCAGTGTTAATGGTTGGACTTGATGATCTTAAAGGTCTTTTCCAACTTAAACAATTTTCTATAATTCTAAAATATATACATAAAAAATTAAAAACAATTAAAGCCATTGATATGTAATGTAATTTTCAACGTTCCATTTTCAGTACCCAAAGAGATTAGACCAATAGTTCCTCTTAATTTATATAACAAGGACAACTAATGTAATTCTGACAGCCCAAATTGTTTGTTCCCAATGTTACCCAGCCACTGAAATATAGAATATGCTCTCACTTTTTCTTTCTTTTTTTAGAAAAAGTTTTATTATTTGAGACTTTGTTTTGAATCACAGACTGGATTACTTATTACCACACTGAAGAGTCAACAATTTGCTACTTATCTGTTTTCCACTATATTGTGTTTCTGATGTAATAGAAAATACTTCATTTCCATGACTGTTCATTTTTCATGTTCTTCTGAAGAAATAAATGAAGTTTCTGGCTCTTGTAGCACTTGTTTTGTGTGTTCAATTATGCAGATTTTAACTGATAAAATCTAATAAAATTCTTGTAAGAACCTGAAGTATTAGAATCACTAAAGATGATTGTCTTTCTTTTTTAAGTTGCAGCTACTTATTTCTAAAAAATATTTTATAAAAGATGGAGAGGTTAGATAATTACATAGAAGTCTTTTGTCAAATCAACCAACCAACCAATAATTATGCTAAAACCTACTACAGTTTTGTTTGTTGTCTTTGAAATGTTCAGTGTGTTAGCTATTTTATATTGTGAGCATAAAAATTATATTAGCAACAGTTTAAACAAGCATACACTAATAATTAAGTTTGACAAATAATAAATGTATCTCAATATGTTATTGTCATAAGCAATATGTTCTGAGAGATCAATATAAATATAGAGGTAAAAATTTTTTTTTTACCTGTTTAACAGGTTAAGTACATATTAAATCACATATTTGTTACATTTCATTATTATTTACATATAACAATTTGCTTATTAAATTTGACAAAGGGGCACACAACTAATTTTCCTGCTTGTATAGTGATATTGAATAGTTTGGTTTTACTCTTCACAAGATTGTGTGATGAATAACACAAAGTGTATACTTTCAAGTGCATTTTGAACTTTTAAAGTTAGTATTTTTCTTGGAGTAGCTGAAAAATCTTTTCTTCTGAAAAGTCAAACATACATGCCATGAAAATAGAAAGTGAAATGAAGTTTAAACCTCAGAATTTATGCGTGCTCAAAGATGACAATGAAAAAGACCTTTGAGGTAACTGCCACCAGATTTGGTTTGGGTATGGAGGAAATTAAATAAGAGATAATACAAACTAAGTATTTACATTCCTCAGAGAAATTTCTATTAAAAACTAAATCAAAACTTACTAATTGTGAATTTTGTAGAGACTGAAAAAGACTATTTCAGAATCCGTATGAGGGTCCAAATGAATTACACCAAAAAAAAACCCTCCTGACTGGCTAATCGAATGACTGAATTGTTAATGTTTCTGAGCTTTTTTAAATATTCTGAATCCAAGTCTGATTTTCCCTGCTTTTATCTTCATTGCAAGAATAAGAACAAAGCAAATTAATTTCTTAAATCTTAAATTTCTCACAGAAAGTGTACAAAAAGCTCACTGAAAAAAAAAAATAAACAAATTACCAAACAGCCATGGTTCTTACACAAAACTTTCAATGAAAATATGATTCTGCACTGGGCTAAGTAGTTTAACAAACTAGTTGTGAAGGTATGTTAAAAAACCCAAACAATTAAGGAACTTCTACAGCTTTTTATCCTCTTTGACTTGAAGGCTGAATGAACTGGTAGTTAAAAAATCTTTTGAAAGATTCACGGGCACTGACTGCTGAATTTCAATTAGCAGTCAATGACTTGGAAGCTACTTATAAAGGCAGAAGAAGGGCATGGAAAGGCACCCCCCTGGTTACCTACATCACCTATCACTCACATCCTTGGAATTTAGATTTTTAAAATCTTCCCCTTGGTGTTTTCCTCTGTGCACAAACAGCCTAGCTCTCTGGGCCAGAGTACCTCTTCCCCAGCTGCTGCTACAGCATTAACCAATACACGGCACAGCAGCCAATAAACAGCTGAAAGCAAACACAGCATCTATCATGCAGAGCTCAACTGCCAGCATGTAGAAAAACACTCCTGAATCCTCAGAAAACCTACAGCAAGATGTTGATTATCTTTTCTATATGAGTAATGAATACCTAGAAATTCCTCTTCTTTGGTGTGATATTGTACAAAATCACCAAGCTGACAGTGTGAAATTTTGCTTCTTCTTCTTCTTGTACATTTGTTTGTTTTGTTTGGGGTTCTTTGTTGTTGATTTTTTCCTCTGAAATTAAGAGCTGACTGTTGAGTTATGGTATAATATTTCACACCTTGTGAATTTAACAACACTCAGACTCCAGTGTTGTACCTAGTCATGCACAAGGTGTGAATTATAGCTTCATTACTCACACCCTGTCATTTCTCATTGCTTAAGCATTTTATTGAGGTCAAACAAAAAGATGAATTGGTTTTAAGTTTTGTTTCTGTCAATTAAAACTCACTTCAAATGCTTCATAGTGATAGCTTGTCATCAGAAGAATAAACTATTTAAGAATAAACAATTCCTAATATATTTAAAAAATGCACAACTGCTGGCAAAAGAAGTCCAAGATCAAAGATCGGATTCATCCTGACTAACTGTGGTCAGCACACTGGCATTCCAGCTGCACAAACAGGTTTTTGGACAAAGATTAGCACCTCCAATTAGCAGTTCTGATCTAGCTGTCTTCAGTAATCTGGCTGATTAATAACACTAAAATAATAGTATCATTTCCCTGACTGGGGAATGATCATGGGTTCTTATACTCAGTTTTGAAAGAAACACAGATAACTTGGAGAAAATATTTGAAGGTGTCTGTGATAAGATGCTTATCACCTATTTGGAAAAATACTAATTTAAATTGTTAGTATAATTTTCCTAAAATCAAGGAATAACAATATATTTTTCTTCTTGCTAGTGTTGTTTTCCAGCATGGCTTCTCAGAACACAAAACACTTGTGCTTGTTTCCTAGTCATTGTAATCTACTTGACACTAATATGGTTTTGAAAACTAATGCATCCACTTTGATTAGGAAGGGGGAATTATCACTGATTTTGCTTAATTTATTTTAATACTGTTTCTTTTACTAAAATAATGTTTCACAACTAAGAAACCTGGAAACCACATAGGAAGAAATAGAAATTTTTAAAATATGCATGTTTTTAAAAACTTCACATTAAGTTTAAGACTGGAATAAGGAATGTGATTCTGATTGTTCCAAGGACTTAGTGTCTTCAATTTAAAAAGAAAGTAAAAAATAAGTTCTCTAAACATTAAGACAATAAACTTAATGAAAATATTACATAATTCACTTAATAACCATATTTCAAGGTAATTTTATATACCTTCTAAAGGTTAAAAAGTTATTTGGCAGTACATCTTCTTTTAACATACCTTATGATTGCTAAGAAAATAAACTATGAAAATGGATTTTTTTTTCTTTATAATCAAACACTTTATTTTGGATGAAGAAGTATTTCATTCCTATGCAACTATTGAATCTGCGAAATAAGATTAAAAATCTGTCAACAGATTGTCAACAAGTAACACAAGAAAAAACAATTTTGCATTTTGCCCTGGATAATTCAGGATAAAATTGTCACATGTTCAAGCATTCAGCTCCACTGCATGACTGGATGGCTCATCTTATGTTTGGAAACAAACTGTGCTCATTGAGTCCCTGTGATTTTTCTCCTGTATTTGAGATCCTCTGTTCTCACAGGTACAGCCACAATTTGTCTCAAGTCCAGGATCTGTGAGCTGCTGCTCTCATGGCTCCATTCCTTTAAAATCTTGAACTCCACTATTTCACGGTTGCTACAGCCAAGACTGCCACTCTTTACCATATCCCCAAGAAGTTCTTCCTTGTTGCACATACATACCAGTATTGATGGGGTAATAAGACACGATTCTTATATCAGTAAAAACTATTTTACATCATAAGGTTTATGCCCAGTGCCTTATCGTTTTGTACCTCTTGCTCAAATTGCATTCAACATTAGTGTACCTTGCTTGTTGTGAGGGAGCTAGAATGGAGAGGAGTATTCCTGCAGCAATTTTGCCAGTGCTACATAGAGAGGCAAAATCGCCTTTTGCTTCTTGTTATTATCCACTATATATATACTAAGGTTGCATTAGGACCTTTCTCTGCAGTATTTTGCTAAAAGTTCATACTCAGGCGTTTAGCTACAGTGACCCCTAAATCCTCTTTGGAAATCACTGCTATCAAAGACAAAATGTCATTATGGATTAATAGTCATGCATCGCTCTCTGTGGTGAATTTCACATTTACTGAAATACTGGACCTTCTGTTTGGCTGATACTGAAGCTAGCAGGGTTTTTAAGTACCTTAAACCCTCCTCTGATTTTCTTAGACTTAAATATATAACTCTGATTTATGGTCACCAAGCCATATTCTAATCTGGTGTAAATCAATGTGACTTGCTGTTTACCCCAAATAAGGAGCTATTCCACACACTGCAGTTGCTTAAATGAAGCACAGAGAAGACATCTATATGATATGCATTACTGGCTACTTTACACATAATAAATCAAGATTAATATTAAATGCTATATTGCATAAAAAGTGAACTCACAATAATTTGGAAAAATGAGGAGTCATTTAGATGTGCTAATTACACTGAAATTAGAACATAATTCTTTTAATCAAAGTGTTGAATCTTGGAGAGATGACGTTGGTGATAAGCCATTGTTCCTCTGAGGCTTCTACTTGAGTGGATCCCCCTCCTCTTTGACCTTGCTAATACATGCATGTCTTCACTAAGACTTTACCATTCATAGAATGGAGTTCTGTGATTCTCCCATTCTCAGTCAGAAGCTGGATCAAGTGCATTTTCCTCAGTGGGAAGGACAAATTCAGGTATGTACTGTTCATGACTTAATGACTGTATGAATACAATAGCCTTTAAAATTCATTCTTAAAAGCAAATAGCATTTTAAGATGAGGAACAGCCTGGTGCACAAGAAGGTTTCATTTAACCTACGATCTTTCATTTCTTCTTTTTTGTTTCCTTTTTTTTTTTTTTCTTCTTTTTTTGGATACAGGCTGTTTGTGAAGCAGCTACTAGATGAATGTACTTCTTTTGCTCTGCAAAACTGAATCAGAGCTGCCTTATTCCACCATGAAGAGAACAAAAGGAAGTGAATCAGGAGGAGATCTGTAGTGTAGCCAGAACACTGCTGTATTTCTGAAGGAGTGAGCAAATTATTTGAGAGGCGGAAGAAATGTTGAGGAAGATCCATGTCTTCGTACAGCTCATTCTTTGCATTTGTGGACGGAGTGTGCTGTCAGATCGTGGAGCCAATACCATATGGAGAATGCAGGCAAGATTATTCCTGTCATAACCCACTGTTCTTCAAATATGTGTGTTTGGAGGCACTGAGAGGAAGAGCAAAGAAATCATACCTCTTGCATATATATTGCTCTGTAGTCTCCCATTTTTATTGTTGCTGCTGTGCAACAGCCCAGATTTGATTTTTTATAATATTTATGATATCCAAGAGCTTGCAGAAGCATGTCTGACTTTCTACAGATCCCCCACTGCCTGACAAATTACATCACCTTCATTCTCCTCACTCAAAGAATGTGCCGTTGTTGGCCTAAATCCTGGTGGTTTTCTCAGCCTGATTAGAACTTTACAGGTAACTTGGAATAAGCCACAGCACTAAAGTCAATGGTTCTACTTGAAAAAAGGTTGTTATCTGGGCTACTGCCCACTTATCTTCCTGGATGTGAGAAGACTTTCACTGAATTAATTCTGCACAAGATAACATTAATCATTGCACTATGCAGATCAATTGCTTTACAATATTCAGACAATTTTATGTAGCTATATCATATTCAGAAATAATTGTCATACAACTCCAAATCAATCACATTAATATATTTCTGGCATTTTCATAGAATCATAGAATAGTTCCAGTTGGAAAGGACCTTAAGATCATCAAGTTCCAACCCTCCTGCCATGGGCAGGGACACCTTGCACTAAGCCATGTCACCCAAGGCATCGTCCAACCTGACCTTGAACACTGCCAGGGATGGAGCATTCACAACTTCCTTGGACAACCTGTTCCAGTGTCTCACCACCCTTACAGTAAAGAGCTTCATCCTTATATCCAATCTAAACTTCCCTTGTTTAAGTTTTAACCCATTGACCCTTGTCGCATCACTACAGTCCCTAATGAAGAGTCCATCCCCAGCATCCCTATAGGCCCCCTTCAGATACTGGAAGGCTGCTATGAGGTCTCCATGCAGCCTTCTCTTCTCCAGGCTGGACAACCCTGAACTATCTCAGCCTATCTTCATAGGGGAGGTGCTCCAGTCATCTGGTCATCCTCATGGCCCTCATAGGATTTAATCCAACAGCTCCATGTCCTTTTTATGTTGAGGACACCAGAACTGCACACAATACTCCAGGTGAGGTCTCACAAGAGTAGAGTAGAGAGGCAGGATCACCTCCTTTGACCTGCTGGTCACATTCCTTTTGATGCAGCCCAGGATACGGTTGGCTTTCTGGGGTGCGAGCGCACACTGAAGCCGCCTCACATTCGTTTTCTCATTGACCAACACACCCAAGTCCTTCTCCGCAGGTCTGTTCTGAATCTCTTCTCTGTCGAACCTGTAGCTGTGCCTGGGATTGCTCCGACCCAGGTGGAGGACATTGCCCTCGGCATGGTTAAACTTCATGAGGTTGGCATCAGCCCACCTCACAAGCCTGTCAAGGTCCCTCTGGATGGCGTTCCTCCCCTCCAGCGTATCAACCGAATCACACAGCTTGGTGTCATCGACAAACTTGCTGAGGGCGCACTCAATCCCACTGTCCATGTCAGTGACGAAGACGTTAAACAAGACCAGTTCCAACACCGATCCCTGAGGGACACCACTCGTTACTGGTCTCCAGCTGGACATTGAGCCATTGACCACATCTCTTTGCATGCAGCCATTCAGCCAGTTCTTTATCCACCGAGTGGCCCATCTCTGAAATTGGCGTCTCTCCGATTTAGAGACAAGGATGTCATGTGGGACAGTGTCAAACACTTTGCACAAGTACAGGTAGATGACATCAACTGCTCTACCCCTGTACATCAGTTCTGTAGCCCCATCATAGAAGGCCACCAAATTGGTCAGGCAGGATTTCCCCTTAGTGAAGCCATGCTGGCTGTCACCAAGAACTTTGTTGTTTTTCATGTGCCTTAGCATGCCTTCCAGGAGAATCTGCTCCAAGATTTTGTCAGGCACAGAGGTGAAACTGACTGGTCTAGTGAGTTTTCTATGAGTTTTCTTCAAATTAGCACAATTCACTTTTCTCTATCATGCCAAAATTTGCCTCAAATGTTATTTTTTTCTGTGCTGCTGAAGTAGCTTTTCAGCCTGAAGATCTGTATACATGACAGAAAATGGAGAAGTAACTCCTGTGTTTCAAGGAGGAAAGCTTTTGCTCACTGACCTGCAAAAGCTACAGAAAAATCTATTTTAAATTGAATGTTGGTCCAAATAAGAAAGAACTGCACCACATCACATGAAAAAGAAGCACTCATCATCCGATTACTAATTCTTTGCTAAAGCAAATCCATCTTTCTTTCTGCAATTTTGCAGCAAACACAAAAAGCAGTTGACTATCCTGTTAGGCATGGAATTAGGGTGGAATTATATGAACAGTTTTAATGCTAAATCCTGACCTTTCTGTTACAGGGCAAGACTGCTTTCTCATTATATGTATAACGCTAGGGGTTAGAGGACCCAATGCATTACCTGAGCTCCTGTTACAGACACAAGTAATGATAAAGAATGAAGGAATAGATACACTGCTTTCAGAATAAAATTGCCTGCTTCTTACTGTAAGGCTTTTCAGGGCATGTTGCAGTAATGTGCTGTGGGAGCCACTTTTCTGCTCTTCCAAGGAGGAACAAAATGCATTGTTACAACTTTTGCTGAGTACAGCACATGCACAAGGTGAGTGATGGTCACAGAGCATAAAATACATTTTGCATCAATATAGTGGGCTGTTTAAAACCTTATTTTGCATGTGTAGCATTTGTTTCCCATGTCTTTTTTTATGAAGGAAGACGTGACACTGAGAAGTGTTTTCCTATCTCCATCAGAGCATTGATGGTACAGGACACAAGGCAGCTTTATACCATGCTTGATTTGTTTTAAAATGAACATTTAAAAGTGCTTATGGAATTATTATCATATGTGAAAAATCTTGGTAAATAAAGCTGAAGTTTTCGAAATTCATTTGTAGTTCACAGCATAAGTCTCAGACCCTCCCAATGCATGAGCCATAGACAGGTGAAATGTCAACTCATGTAGGAGTAGAAACCAACAGATCTTGCTGTCCCGGTACCCTGAATAGACAGTCCTGTTTCAATTAGCTGAAAACAAGTGACTCAAATCAAGCATCAAATAAAAATGGCAGAGTCCTTGTATTTCATTCCATTAGAAGTGGAAAGGGTGATTGAAAATGCATTAGTATAAACAGAGCCTAAAAGCTTTGAAAAAAAGAAGAAAAACATCTTATACATCAAATATATTTACTGCAGCTTACCTAACTCTGTTAAATTTCCCCGTGTTTTCCTTCACCAAGCTGTCCTAAGTATCCAACCAAGGGACAATCTTCAGTTTGGTACATGTGATCATGCACAAGCATTTCCAAAATCCTGTCAAAAGAGATGTTTGTTGACAAAGTTTCAGAAGAAAAAAAAAAAAAAGGTTCTTTCAGTGCTAAATCTTATGAAATCTGAGGTCTCATGGGTTACAGGCTAAGTAGTCATTTTAAACATAAAAATGTACTATTGCTGGGGAAGAGTTACTCCATGGAAAATGCACTTTGATAAGAGGCTTGGAGCTGAGGCATTCAGATGTTATTTGCTTAATTATTTGAAACCAAGTAATCATAGAATAGAATCACAGAACCATTTAGGTTGGAAAAGACCTTTAAGATTGAGTCTAACCAGTATTTCAGCATTGCCAAACCCACCACTAAAAGATGTCCTTAAGTGTCACAGCTGAATATCTTTTAAACATCTCCAGGGATAGTGACTCAACTACTTCCCTGGGAAGCCTGTTTCCATGCCTGACAAACCTTTTGGTAAAGAACTTTCTCTTAACACAAAATCTAAACCTCCCCTAGTGCAACTTGAGTCTATTTCCTCTTGTTCTATCACTTGCTGCTTGGGAGAAGAGACCGACCCCACCTCGCTACATCCTCCTTTCAGGTAATTGTAGAGAGCAACAAGGTCTCCCCTGAGCCTCCTTTCCTCCAGGCTGAACAACCTCCATTTTCTCAGCTGCTCCTCACAGGTCTTGTTCTCTAGACCCTTCACTAGCTGCCTTTGCCTTCTTTGCATGCTCTCCAGCACCTCAGTGACTTTCTTGGGGCCCAAACTGAACACAATATTCAGGATATTGCTTCAGCAGTGCTGAGTGCAGGGGAACAATCTCTTTCATAGTCCTGCTGACCACACTATTTCTGCTACAAGCCAGGATCCTATTATCCACCTTCTATTATCAGGTCACCTTCATCTGGCTGTTGACCAACACCCCCTGGTTCTTTTCTGCTGGGAAGCTTTCCAGCCACTCTTTTCCAAGCCTGTAGCATTTCATGTGACTGTTGTGATCTATGTGCAGAACCTGGCTGTGAGCCCTGTTGAACAGCATACAGTTGGCCTCAGCCCATTGATCAAGCCTATCCGGATCCCTCTGTAGAGCCTTCCTATCCTCCAGATCCACACTCCTACCCAACTTGGTGTAATCTGCAGACTTACTGAGGATGCACTCGATTCCCTCATCCAGATCATTGATACAGGTATCAAACAGAACTGGCCCCAGTATTAAGCCCTGAGGAATATGACTTGTGACTGGCCATCATCTGGTTATAAGTCCATTCACCAACGTTCTTTGGGCTTGGCCATCCAGCAAACAGCACTCCTGTCCAAGCCATGAGCAGACAGTTTCTCCAGGAGAATGCTGTGGAAAACAGTGTCAAAGGCTTTAGTAAAGTCTAGGTAGACACACCTACAGCCCTTTCCTCATCTACTAAGTGGGTCACCTCACCATAGAAGGTCAGGTTAGTCAAACAGGACCTGCTCTCATAAACCCATGCTGAATAGGCTGTATGGTGGTCCTATATATGCTGTGTGAAGACACTCAAGATGACCTTCTCCCTAACCTTCCCCAGCACTGAGATCAGACTGACAGGCCTGTAGTTCCCATTCCAGCCCTTCTTGTAGATGGGTGCCACGTTTGCTAACCTCCAGTCGACTGGGACCTCCGTGGTTAGCAGGGCTGCTGAAAAATGATGAAAATTGGTTCAGTGAGCACTTCTGCCAGCCCCCTTGGTACTCCTGGGTGGATCCCATCCAGCGCCATAGACTAAGTGGTGTAGCAGGTCATTATTTTTCCTTGGATTATGGGGGCTTTATTCTGATCCCTATTCCTGTCTTCCAATTTAAGGTGCTTGGTATCCACAGAAAAAAAGGTCTTTCTGTTAAAGACTGAGGCAAAGAAGGTATTAAGTAATTCAGCCTTTCCCCATCCTTTGTCACTCTTGCTCCTTACAGCCAATAAGGGATGAAGATTCTCCTTAGCCCTCCTTTTACTGCTAACATATTTATGGAAATATTTTTAATATTTTTGTTTCTCTTCTCTACCTCATGCTTTCATGAAAAATAAATTTCTCTAATGAACAATAGACATTTATTTGAAGTTTCAAATTAAAGAACAAAAGAACTAACTTGTGAGACTAGAATTTGCACTCAGACCTTACAAAGAAGATGAAGAACTGTGTGTTTAGACAAAATAGGATAGTTTTTTTATACCATCCTGATGTACCTGTCGAGAACACAGTGGAATGCTATGTTGGATTTTATATTTGAAAGATTTCATGTGTAGGAATACTTTTGATAAAGTTTGAAGACTATCCTATCTGTATGACAAGTGTGAAAGAAAAATCTATTTCTGAATACTTCAAAAGGAAAAAAGAAGCTGTGTTCAGTTTTTAATGATTTTTCTGTAACTCAACGAGATAGAACTACACAAGTATAATCTGGACTTCTGCAATTCCACAGAACTTTAGTTTCTTGTTTCAGCAAAGGCTCACTTTTGTTTTTTATTTCTCTCCATGACTGAATATTAAGAAATTGCCAGGAAAAAGTGGCGGGTCAAGTAGCAGAGGACTCTACTTTGAAAGGGACAGAAGCACTCGTCTGTCAGCCTGACCCGTCTCAAGGGAGGTGTGTTGCCTACCAGGGGCACGGATCAGGGATGTGGCAGAGAGGCTGCTTGCTCTAGTAAGTCCCACGGACTATTACCCATTTCTGGTGATACATGTGAGTGCTAGGGATATAGATAGTAGTAGCCTGGGGAACATAAAGAAGGACTACAGAGCCCTGGGAGAGGTGGCTAGGGGCACTGGAGCTCAGTCAGTCTTTTCGTCAATTCTGCAGGATACAGGGGAGCACCTAAAAAAAGCTAGGAGGATTAGGCAGGTTAATAAATGGTTAAAAGGGCAGTGTCACAGTCAGGGGTTTGGGTGTCTTAAACACAGGAGCCAAGTTTGTAGGCCAGGTCTAGTGGGGGCTGGTGGAGCTGGTCTGAGCAGTTTTGGTAGGAGGCTTCATTTGGAGCTCAGCTCAGATGCCTCTATACAAATGCCTGTAGCACGGGGAACAAACAAGAGGAATTACAGATGTGTGCACATCTACAGGGTTATAATATAATAGGCATCGCAGAAACATGGTGGGATGGCTCCTATGACTGCAGTGTTGGAATGGAAGGTTACAGACTCTTTAGAAAAGACAGGCCTGGCAGGTGTGGAGGGGGAGTTGTCCTTTATTTTAGGGATAAGCTGGAGTGTATGGAACTCTGTCTGGGGACAGGTGATCAGTTAACAGAGAGTTTGTGGGTCAGGGTTAAAGGGAAAACAGCGATGGGAGACATTACTGTGGGGATCTGTTATAGACCGCCTGATCAAGGAGAACCTGTGTATGAAGCACTATAGACAGATAGGAAAAGCCTCACACTCACAGGCCCTTGTTCTCATGGGTGACTTCAACCACCCTGACATCTGTTGGAATGACGGTACGGCCCGGCACAAGCAATCCAGGAGGTTCCTCAATTGTGTGGAAGACAACTTCCTTCTGCAAGTAATAGAGGAACCGACAAGGAGAGGTGCCATGATTCACCTCATGCTCACCAACAGGAAAGGGTTCATTGCAAATGCGACGCTCCAGGTCAGCCTTGGATGCAGCGATCATGAGATGGTTGAATTTGAGATCCTCAGGACAGTGAGAAGAGTGTGCAGCAAGCCCACTGCCCTGGACTTCAGAAGAGCAGACTTTGGACTCTTCAGAAACCTGCTCAGTAAGGTTCCATGAGATATAGCCCTAGAGGGCAGGGGGGCCCAAGACTCTTAGTTGATATTCAAGGATCATCTGCTACAAGCTCAGAAGTGGTGCATCCCAACTAGAAGGAAGTGCATCAGGAGGGCCAGGAGACCTCCTTGGATGGATAAGGAACTGCTGAGGAAAATTCAAATGAAAAAAGAGGCTTATAAGAAGTGGAAGCAAGGACAGGTGCCCTGGGAAGAGTACAGGGATGTTGTCCGGGAAGCTAGGGACAAGGTTAGGAAAGCAAGGCTCAGTTAGAATTAAATGAGGCTAGGGATGTTAAGGGTAACAGGAAGGGATTCTACACGTGCATAGCAAATAAAAACAGACCTGGGAGAACATAGGCCCCCTCAGGAAACTCTCAGGAAAATTAGCTACACAGGATTTGGAGAAGGCTGAGGTTCTGAATGACTTCTTTGCCTCGGTCTTCCCTGGCAAAGGCTCTGACTGCACCACCCAAGTCTTGGAAGGCAGATGCAGGGACTGTGAGAATAAAGACCTTGGGCCCACTGTAGGAGAGGAACTTGTTTGAGACCATCCTAAAAATCTGAACATGCACAAGTCCATGGCTCCTGATGAAATCCATCCGCCGGTCTTGAAGGAGCTGGTAAATGAAGACATCTTATTTGGAAAATCATGGCAGTCAGGTGAAGTTCCCAACGACTGGAAAAAGGGAAATATAACCCCCATTTTCAAGAAGTGGAAAATGGATGACCCGGGCAATTACAGACCAGTCAGTCTTACCTGTGTGCCTAGTAAAATCTTGGAGCAGATTCTCCTGGAAGGCAAGCTAAGGCACATGAAAATCAACAAGGTTCTTGGTGACAGCCAGCATGGCTTCACTAAGGGGAAATCCTGCCTGACCAATTTGGTGGCCTTCTATGATGGGGCTACGTAACTGATGTACAGGGGTAGAGCAGTTGATGTCATCTACCTGTACTTGTGCAAAGTGTTTGACACTGTCCCACATGACATCCTTGTCTCTAAATCGGAGAGACGTCAATTTCAGAGATGGGCCACTCGGTGGATAAAGAACTGGCTGAATGGCTGCATGCAAAGAGATGAGGTCAATGGCTCAATGTCCAGCTGGAGACCAGTAACGAGTGGTGTCCCTCAGAGATCAGTGTTGGGACCGGTCTTGTTTAACATCTGTCGCTGACATGGACAGTGGGATTGAGTGCGCCCTCAGCAAGTTTGCCGATGACACCAAGCTGAGTGGTTCGGTTGATACGCTGGAGGGAAGGGATGCCATCCAGAGGGACCTTGACACGCTTGTGAGGTGGGCTGATGCCAACCTCATGAAGTTTAACCATGCTGAGGGCAATGTCCTCCACCTGGGTCAGAGCAATCCCAGGCACAGCTACAGTTTGGGCAGAGAAGAGATTCAGAGCAGCCCTGTGGAGAGGGACTTGGGGGTGTTGGTCGATGGAAAATGAACATGAGCCGGCTTCAGTGTGCACTTGAAGCCCAGAAAGCCAACTGTATCCTGGGCTGCATCAAAAGGAGTGTGACCAGAAGGTCGAGGAGGTGATCCTGCCCCTTTATTCTGCTCTTGTGAGACCTCACCTGGAGTATTGTGTGCAGTTCTGGTGTCCTCAACATAAAAAGGACATGGAACTGTTGGAACAAATCCAGAGAAGGGCCATGAGGTTGACCAGATGACTGGAGCACCTCCCCTGTGAAGATAGGCTATGAAAGTTGGGGGCTGTTCAGCCTGGAGAAGAGGAGGCTGCATGGAGACCTCATAGCAGCCTTCCAGTATCTGAAGGCGGGATTAGGGACTGTGGTTATAGGACAAGGGGTAATGGTTTAAAACTTAAACAGGGGAGTTTAAGTTTAGATTGGATATAAGGAGGAAATTATTTCCTGTGAGGGTGGTGAGGCACTAGAATGGGTTGCCCAGGGAGGTTGTGAATGCTCCATCCCTGGCAGTGTTCAAGGTCAGGTTGGACGAGGCTTTGGGTTATATGGTTTAGTGTGAGTTGTCCCTGCCCATGGCAGGATGGTTGGAACTTGATGATCTTAAGGTCCTTTCCAACCCTAACTATTCTATGATTCTATGATTATATGAAATCCCTGACACAGAATGCAGCAAATGTTTTCAATTTCAGTCCTTGCCAACTACTCTTGTTTCAGAAAATTAATATACACAGTGTTTTCATTTGTCTGTTTGACAAATATGCCTGAATGCTCAATAACTTATCTTTGAAATTAACCTGTCAGAGTAATCATGACACAAATATAATGATGAAACATTACTCTGCTGTAAAGATGAATTTCTGTAACAGTCATAACTGGCCTCTGGGGCATTACTGATTGATGAAGCAATACTTTAATAGAAATTGAATTAATTTATGTGCAGGTTTACATAGAAAAATCTGCATATTCTGCAATGTGCAAATTCATTTGGCTACCTGACAACAAAATCATGAAGGTTACAGGTTTTGTTTTGCATTTGGTCCAGATATATGTTAAAAATATATATGCATTAACATAGAATAGAATGAAAATATATGTGCATGTGGGTATCCTGTTTCTGCATTGTGCATTATTTCTTTGCAGTGCTCCACATTGGGGTAAGAGAGCTCATTTAGCTTTGAAAATATCTGGCAACCAATTAGTAAACTAAAATTGTAGTTTTTATATGCCAACAAATTTTACATAGTGAAGAAGCTGTAACAGAAAAATACTACATAATTCAAACCCAGAACAATACTTTCTCTAATCAAATGTTAACAACCTGTAAATTAATCCCTGTATTCCTTGACTGATTGAAAATTCAAGAAATTGTAATAATTGTACTGTACATCAGCAATGTGTCCTTCCTTTTTTTACTTCTTGTAATATAGTGCAGATTTCATAAAATATTGGAAGAAATCGAACAAGGAAAGGTCATAAAATAATCCGGTGGCACTGAATTTTCAGAAGACATTCCTTTGAAGAACTAAAATTGAGAGTTTACAGATTTGTAAATTGTGTAACATAATGATGTATGGTCAATTTATTTGTGGTTTGGGGTTTTTTTGTTTGGTTGGTTTGGTTTTGTGGTGTTTCTTTTTTTTTTTATTTTTAGGATTTCCCTGCAATATAAGACTGTCTGGCAGTCTAATAATATTTTAATTTATTGTCCATTTGCTAGAAAGACATGAAAAAGCCTTGTGGGATTCTGCTTTGGGTTGAGGTAGGTTATGTGTTGGGCTCAATAACTATATTGAAAAGCTCTCCATTGATAAAAAAAGATATTGAGGCTTTCTCAGCTACCGAAGCCTGTGCTCTGAGGCACATATATCCTGCCATGTTACTTTCATTTTAATATCACATGGCTTTTTACCACTGTTTTACTCTTTACACCTTGGCTTTCAGTCAGATGACCCAGCTTCATGGTTAACTCAAAATGCTGTTATGTGACAATGAAGTTGTTCTATGAAGATAATACAGAAAAAGTGTTTTAAAATCATCATTACAACATCTTGGAAGCATAAAGTCACCGTTCCTTTTGTTAATTAGCTGTAAACTGAAAATGATTTGCATAAATAACCTAAATATGTACACAGGTCAAGCCTACTTGCCTACAAAGAAGAGAAAAGATTGTTAGCAAGTGGTTTTTTTTGCATACACATAAAAATATATATGTATAGAAATTAAACCAAATGCTTTTCATATGGGTAGGATGTTAATATAGGTCAGAAATTACCACATTTAAGTATATGTGAAACAAAGAGTCAAAGGTAACAGGAATTCCTTTCTGTTCATGCTTTCCCAATGTCATAGAGCTTCTTTAAGTGATAGGTTTTGTATAGGAGGAAGATTTTTTTTTTTTTGTGGTATTTCAGAAAAAATGAAAAGACCTGTTAGCAATATTTATTAAACAGGGTCCTTATCAGTGTCTCAAAGATCTCTTCATCTGCTTGAATTTATCCAGGAGTTCATCTCAGTTTCTCTTATATAATAAATTATTTAGTGGAAACACTGTGTACAGAATTACCTAACTATTTTCTTTTTTACTGTAATGCTTTGAAAGAAGCTATTATTTTCTGAGGAGAGGAAGAAGCATACATTAATTTTCCTATAATTGCTATCACCAGTTCTTTAGACTCAAAAATAAGCTTTTTATCCTTTTGATCAAAATAATTTGAAATGTCCTGAAACTTTGAATTGAATTTCTCTTTAGTTCAGACTGTGTATGTTTTGAGTGACTTCATCAACATGCTTTAAGGAAGAATTTGATGATAAATTTTTTTTAAGATGAAATGGTTTTGTTTATTTGTTTGACTTTGGTTTGGGTCACAAAAGTGGCCCAGTCATATTTATTTTATATCATGGCCATTTCAAAGAATTCACAAACAAAATAATTGGGGGCAAAGTTTGTTCTTCCTAATGTCAAGAAATAATCTACTGGGTATGTAGCTAAATATAATAAGCTTAGTGCAAATTTTTCACATGCATCCATGTATATCAGACAAGCTATGTATCAGTTGAGTAGAAGGAACTAATCAATAATTTTCATATTTCTGCTCCCTTCCCCAGATTTTTATCTTTTTGAACTCTTTGGCTTACAGATACACATGGTAGCTCAATTTATGCACATTTTGCAAAAGGTTCCCTCAAGTTTCTTCAATGAGATTTTAAGAATCATGTATTTAAACTTGTCCTCTGTATTCTCTTTATTCTACATCTCGTGTTATGACCCTGACATGCGTTGTGGTTTAACCCCAGACATCAATTAAGCACCATACAGCTGTTCAGTCACTACTCCTCTGGTGGGGTGGGGGGAGAGAATTGGAAGAGCAAAAGTGAGAAAACTCATGGTTGGATAAAGACAGTGTAATAAGTAAGTCAAAAGCTATGAGCACAAGCAAAGCAAACCAAGGAATTAATGCACCACTTTACATGGGCAGGCAGGTAGGTGTTCAGCCATCTCCAGGACAGCAGGGTTCTACCACAGGTAGTGGTTACTTGAGAATCAAAATGCCATCACTACAAAATCCCCCTTCCTTCTTCTTGCTCCAGTTTTTATTTCTGAACACAATGTCATATAGTATGGTCATTTGTCCCAGCTGTGTTCCCTTCAATCACCTCATGTACCTCCAGCCTGCTCACTGGTGAGGTGGTGTGAGTAGCAGAAAAGGCCTTGGCTCTGCTTACCAGTAACAAAAATTTCCCTGTGTTATCAGCACTGTTTCCAGCACAAATCCAAAACATAACCCATACTAGCTAATATAAATAAAATTAACTCTATCACAGCCAAAACCAGCACAAATGTTAGAAATATATAGGAGAAAATTGAGTCTGTCTTTAATCTTCAGTATCAGTCATCCTGAAGCACTCTCCTTTAAACAGGTAAACACAGAGATTTAACACTTTCAGTTTCCCTAAGTTGGGGAATAGAATGTGATATTGGTAGCGTTTCTAAAACAAAGCCTTTTCTTACACAAATGTCTCTATGATAGAGAAATTTGAAACCCAGAAAATCAGATTAATTTTTTCCCTAATAATTTCTCTAAATTACTGTAAGGACTGTAAGGTGTTCACTTCATGTAGACTTTTCATGTGCTGTCTGAGCAGAACTCTGTGTCAGCTGAAGAAGCATGGAGAGGGACAGGGTGAGTTCATTGCCTGTTCAAGGGTCCTCAATATGGAGACCTGCCTGGGTAGAATATGGACAAAAGCCTGCATCGTCGCTCTGCCTCCTTTACAGATAGCCTAGGGGTGTGCATTTTTCTGCAGCATGTAAAGTATCTGTAGAATCTAGGGACTTCCCTTGGGTGCAGTGTGAGGAAGAGTGGCTTCTCGTGTTTCCTGTGTTCTCCTCTCTACTTCAAGACAGCTGTACAAATGTTCAGCTCATCCTTAAGGTTGTCGTCACAGGGTACATTTTCCTATGGCCTTTAGACAGGCTCTTTAGAACCATAGTGAGCAGTTTAAAACATGCAATTTTTTAGTAAAGTAAATAATGAGCAAACTCTTAAAATAAGGCAAAATACTCTCTTGAACATAAAAAAGAAATATAATTTTGTTCAAGCTGGGACTTGGACTTTCTTGCTCAATGTGTTTCCCATGATAGGTTGATGTTGACTTTGTTGAAGAGTGGTTTCTTTCACACAATTGAAGAGTATTTTGGCAGCTCTATGATCTGCTCCAATCTGTCTGCCAGATCACAGTATGGAATTTGAAGCAGAATCCTAAATTAGTGTCGCAGAAGATGGCAATGTTACACATCCTCATATTCCAGCCTGCCTAGGAAACAGAAATTAAATAAGGCTATGTATATTTGTAGCATGCCCAAGGTTTTAAAGTATTCTTCTATATAGAACCTACAATAGGAGATGTGACATGTACTGTATGAACTCCTAACCAGTACCTAGGCACAAAATACCAGGATGTAAAAACGTTTTTATTAAAAAATAAATTTAGAAGTATAAATGTGTTAAAGTTATGCACTGCTGCATAAAACAAGTTAAAAGCTTGAAGATGTTTATGCTTTAGGGCATAAGTTAAACACTAAACTGCCTGGGGTCAGGAATATATTTTCCCTCTGGGCAGTTGTGCATTACTAAATTTTTTTGACTTTTCACAGAAGTATTGGCTGTTACTTATTTTTCAGAAAAATAAAATGGACCATCTGAACTATTGGTTGAAGCCCAAGCAACACTACTGCAAATTCTGCAGCACCAGCACTTTTTGCTTTACATCAGGAGTATAACTTTCAGAACAAGCAACACAACAAAAACAGAAATACTCTCTGGCATTTGCCTGAATAGCAGATTGTGGTGACCTATATTTGTCTTCTGCAACCAATTCTCAGCCATCTCTGTGATGATCAAATTGATGGTTTAAAGGTATGGATCACTGAAAGTAATAAAACATGATGTTTCACTTCTATTTCAGCTTTGAAATGGTTGAGAATTTGTGGCATGTAGCCACCAAAATACATTACAATGATTTTCTGAATTTAATGACTTGTGGTTATGTAATCCCTCAAATACACCAGTAGTAATCTTTTAAAAACTGATTGATTTTGACCCATGGCTTTCTCTCAGGTTTCTTCTGCATAAAACAGCTCTTTAAAACATCCTTCAGCTTGATCTTTATGGTATATATTTTATTTTCATTTCCAATTACCATTTTTTTTTAAACTGGCAGACACTTATTTAGTACTTTATAGGATCACTTCTTACGCACAAGTGACACTACTGTAGTATGTTACTGCAGTGGCATCCCCTACATTTGATGCAACACCTGCCTAAGCCAAGCTACATGGCCATGATACAGAAAGATGACCTAACAAATATTAAAGTAGCTACATAGCAGGAGTAACATATTTTGCCCTTTTTTCACTTTACTACTCTACCTCTCTTGTATTGCTCTTCCTCTTAAAACACTCCCAGAAAGTACCTCCACAAAAGTGTTTGGCACAGTCTCATTTTTTAATGGAAAGCTAGGAGGACCGTACAGACTGTGCCGACTCTTATTTCATGTGTTCAGAAACACACAGGTTCTTAAGCAGACTCTCAGACAATAAAGATTTTGGCAGTATGCAACCCAGACTTGGTCTGTAAGTAAATTCTGTGCTAGCTCATCTCAGATGTCTCATATTCCCATGGGAGAACCTTCATTTTGTTCTAGTCAACTAGACTGGTTGTCTCCTGATGAACAGCTGCAATACCAAACTGCAGTACCTAACTGTGAAGAGAGACAACAGTACCCACCATGTTTAACAGCTAGCAACAGTCTATCTGTGGAACAGTTTTTAGTATGAGTACTCAGCAGTCTTTTGCAGAAACAAACTAATTTATCCCGTTGTAGTATAAATAGGAAGATCCAGATAGAGAAAGCATAGACCAGGATCTCCAACCCTGTAGAATCAGAACCATTCTTCCATGATAATTCTGTTTTCACAGTTTGCCCAGAATTTCATTTATTCTTATCTTCAGCAGAGCAGTTAATCTCCAGCATGACTGGGTACTGTGTACTGTGGCTCCTAGAAGACTGCTGTGCAAGAAGATGCACTAACAGCTAGGAAATAACACATTGGGATATGGTGTCTGAGAGTAAGAAGCACTACTCACCAGTTTTGCAGGGCTAATAAGAATTGTTCTTTCTGTGATACTGTGCATATTAAAATACAGAGAAAGGGAAATATGTCATAAGAGAGTTAAACGAGACTTGAGACAAGAAGGCATTATCCCAAGAACAGAATTATTGTTTAACTGTGAGAGCATGAGAGTAATAGACCACTCAAGCTAAAGCTGAATGAGTACATCATACATACAAAATATTTCTCCTATGCCAAATACAGCTGATATAGCTACATGGATTATCTCTAAGAGCCTAGAAGGGTAGGATACATACAGTGTTCAGGAAAAGTTTTTTTTCCAGTTCTTGGTAGACAAAGTTTTTGCAATTATGAAGAATAACACTCCTCACTTTACCTGCATTCATTTTTTATGTCCCTGTCTGTCTTTTGTATGAAACTTATTTCATGTTAGCAGTACCAGCTGGTATGATGAAGCTTTTCATGTATTTTACAACTCATAAACTTTGTAGACTTGGTTACATTAAAAAAAGATCCTGTTACATGCAGTAAAACCCTGGAAGTAGGATTGTATATGCTTCAGCTACAGTGGCTACTAGAAATTTATATTGTGTAAGTTATTTTGTATTGAAGCCCTGTTTGGGAAATGGTGGTGTTGGATAGCCAAACATAATTTACAAATCACACCCTTCTGATGACCAGATGAGGGGGATATGCTCAGCAGATGTAAAGTCTCCGAGTTAGGTGGTGGACCTGGCAGCAAACTTAACTCCTGACAACTTTGCTGTGAATTAGTTATTTAAAATTGAAACCTAGGCTTCTAATTCTGAAAATTACAAACCTACCAAATTAGATCTGGCATGTATTCCCAGTCTCTCTTGAACCCTTGCAAATATACATATCATCTGATGCTGTTACAAGTCAATAACACTCCAGGAAGTGTGTTTATTTTTATTAGATTAATTTCATCCCATATGTTCCCTTGCAGTTATTTCCACCTGTTGGGAACTAGAGTACACACTAAATAAAATTCTTGCATAAGAATCAACCCTAGATATTTTACTCTCTGAATCTGAGCTGAACTTTTGTTTAATTAAGTATAACTCTCCATGAGAAACTAGACCTTTGACTTGTTGTGAAAAGGAAGAAAGGGTCTGTTGAATCATCTGTTTGCTAAGAAAAGCTGTCACCCACAGGAATTTCATACCACTATGGCCCAGAGTCCTTTTTTTTGTGAACTGAAAGGCAGCAAGGAGTGACTCTGCTAAAAATACATTTAGGTGAAATACTTCATTTTAACCAAGTAGAAATACGATGGTGTACAATGAGAGGTGAAGAAATGCAATATCCACAATTTATGTTGTAATGGGAGGGGCAAAAGGTTAGGCCAGGAAAGCAGAGGTGCTGATACATATGACAAAGAGCAAAAAGTCAGTTTCAGAGGGCTCAGAAGAAAACTGAACAATGCATCATAGTGGGCCAGTGAAATAATCTGATCTCAATGGGTTTTCTAGCAAGACAAATTAGACTAAGGGTCCCCCTGTAGAGGAATATCAGCACTGAAATTGGAAGTAAACTAAGCTCAGGAAAAACACTTCTGTGTATTGTGTCTTCTGCATTCAAGCTGGGATTGGGAGAAAGGGTTGTGTCTTGTTGAAAGCATATGGATAGTTTGTCTTGTCCCTGTCCTTTTACCCTGACTTTTTGTGACCCTATGAGAAAGTTTCTTTTTCAGTTCAACTGTTTAACCAGCATGCTCCAAATTCACAAATTTCTCTATACTGCCTCTATTTTGGTGTGAAATCTGAGGAAAACACCTGGAAAATAGCTTAGTATAACTTTGCTAGTTACCTGTTTTGTATTTTGGAATGAAGTGTATGTATTTCAGAGAGAAGGAACTATGTAGTCATCAATGTATGTGTCTTTGGTCACCAACACAGCTCTTCAAAAATTACAGATTTGTATAAATAAGTTTGAAATTTACTGATGTATTTGGTTCATCTGAGGCAGAAGTCTATGTAATTATGAAGACATGACTGCATATTAGAAGACATAAGGATAATTTCCAAGGTTTTAAATTTCCCTACACCTGTATGAGAATTCAGTACTGATAACATAACTGCTCTTCACAGTAAGAAATACATTATTAGAATGCAGTTCATCCATATAAATATTTATTAGTAGAAGTAATAATTTTTTTAACACCATATAATGACAAGTTATAGGTGACACTTATTACCTCTTGCAGAACTCTTGCAGACCTCTTTAAGAAAAAAAAAATAAGAATGACATTAACAATACCTTGCATGGTAGCACCTTATTGTGGGAGTTTTAATACTATGCTTCAAACTGGTGAAGTGCTTGGAAAAATGTAAATTATAATCTACTTTTTATTCCACCTGTCCTTGTCTTTCTCTCCTGTCTGTCAGAAATATAAGTCACCTAACTGAAGAACCAAATTATTATTTTTATAGATGCAAAGTCAGAAATAAAATCTGTGCTAATATGTGCTTGTTCTAATATTGATGCATTTAATATTGATGTATGGTTTGGGATACCTGTGTGCTAGAGGCAATCTTCCCACTTGCAATTTGCAGCACCTTCATTACTAAGGTAGGATAGAAATCTGAATATTCGCCTTAGGAAAAGTCAACCAGCCCTCACCACTGCCTAAATCCTCTTGAGAAAGGATCAGCTGGAGTTCATATGTTTGTATGGGATGTTTTCAGTTCATTGTATACACTGTTAATAGACCTTCTGTCTGACTATAGAGACTTTTACTAAAAGTACTGGGTTATATCATCTGGCTACTACTGTAATGCGGTATTGTTTTGTTCCAAGTTGTTAACCATATTATCAAAGTGTCCAGTATTTTGGCTAATGTTGCACACTCAAAAGTTTTTAGTGGCTACCTATGAAGTTTCCATTGCTTAAGTGGCAGGTAAGTGTTTTGGGAGGCCTTTTGTTTTAGCTAAAGAATCTTCAAGATCTTTTATGGAATCTCAGAGCATGAGTCCCAGTGGGACCCAGCAGTCAAATATCTGCTTTCATAAAAGGTTTCTGTAAGGGTATCTGGAAAGACAGAATCTGCTTTTCTAAGGCATCTAGTCAAGGATCTTTTTGAATGAAACAAGAGATAATAAGAAAAGGAGGAAGCTATAAGCCAGAACATACACAAACCTCACTGATAAACAGTAAGGGAGGTACTGACCACAATCACACCTGGTCAGTCACATTAATTGATGAGGGTATATCAGAGTGAGATAATGATTACTCTAGCAACATTATCTCATCAGGGATCTTGTCAATTGGGAAACAAAAAGGGGAAAAAGGCAAAATCAGAAACATACAGAGACACAACCTGACAAACCAAACATGGGGATAACAAGAAACAAACCTCACTACTCATACTAATTGATAAATTAATAAACTACTGGTGCCACTTCCCAGAAGATGGTAAACTGGTAAAATTGTAAACAAGGGGAGTCCTAGACTGAGAGGGGTGTGGAAATTGATTGAGATATACAAATCTGTGAGAGATGCACAGGGAGAAGAAGGACCAGTGAAGAACAAAGAGGGGTGTAGGCATGAAGGGGTATAAATGGGGCCAGTCGTCTGTAAAACAGGGCCAGCCAGTGCCCCTGTCTGGCTGCATCCTGCACCTGATCACTGCAGTTTTTCTTATTTTCTAATATATTCTTATTAATTCTTTTTCTTATCCATCTCTTTCCATAATAATCTCTTTCCCATGTCTGTGTGTGCTGCAAGGACAAAGCGCCAGCTACCAGTCAGACCGCTATGTGTGTGAGTGGAACTTGGTGCCAGATACTGGAGTCAAACTGGGGGCATAGGAGCCGCTGGCCTTTGATGTTACCTGTGGGAGTAAATGAAGTCTCAGTGTCAATGACTGGAGCAAGTGGGGACCTTTAGACTGTAGCCATGGGGTAGGAACAGCACATGTCCAAAAACCAGATACTGGGGGACAGGTGTGAGTAAGGGAATCAGTGCTGGCAGCTGAAGTAAGATCGCAAGACACAGCTTGCGTGGTAGGTGCCAGCTGCTTGGGAACTGGGTGCCTCTATCTTCCCCATGCAAGGTGTACATGGAGTGTGTGTGCATATTGTCTGTCAGACCTCAGTCTGGACGAGCTGATGAGGAGTAGAGCCTTGGATCAGGGTTGGTGGAGGATCCGTGCTGGTATATAGGGGACCTATGAGTGTAGGATGCTGTGGGACCACTGTGTGAGTGCTGTGTGTGCAGCAAGCCCTGAACTGGACCAGCTGGAGAAGATAATACCTGTTGGATGGGTAAGGGGACCTCCGATGTGTGCAGGGGTGTCAGATGCACAGAGGGGCTGTTCTCATATATGGGGTATCCACAAATGTGCGTCTGTGTGTGAACCTGGAGAGTGTTGTGTGTGCTCCTGTACTAGTGACCTCCTGCCTCTGCCAGCCCAAGGGGAAGAGACACAGCTGTCTGTTCTTGGGTTTTATGTGAGTCCTTTATATGCAGGTGTTGTTGAAGGTGGCACCTTGTCTGAAGCAGTCTTTGTGAGCAGCTGTGTCAGTGTCCTGCTTGTGTGTCTGTGTCTGTGGGATATGTGCTCAGCTTCATACTGAACCTGCAAATAGGAAACAGGCAGACACATCCCCCAACCTGGGGTAAGGCCACAGGTCCCTGTGTCCTTACAGCAGATGAGCAGGAGAGGTCCTGGGCAGGAGCGGCTGGAGGAGGCAGTGCTCTAACATCATTTATCAGTTTGGTCCATCAACTGTGATCAAGACATTCATACTTTTCTGCTCTGGAGGTTTGGTACATGTAAGGTAGTCAATCCAGTACCTAATCGATAGGTGCTCCGTACATTTTTGTATTTTTGCCCAAAATGCTTCTCTGGGTGCAACCTTGCACATTCCTCCTCTGAACAAACCACAGAATAGTTCTTACTCTTTAACTGATGCCTTGACTACAGCAATCATCCTCACAGTCTATTCAATCCTATCGTGTTTACCTCTTTGTTAAAGGAATGGCAATGATTTCTGTTAACTACCTGAGCATGCACATAAACTCATTTTTCTTTAATTACCGCCTCTGACTGACTAGATTGCGATTCACAGGAGTCTTTGTCTTGTTTGCCAGAAGTTCAGAATCCCCACTCTCCAAGGTCCCTTACCCACATATCAGTTTCTTTGCCTCTTGACTGGAGCATGGAACATGCCAAGTTTCTCTGTGTTTATACAGCACACAGCACAACTGAGTCCTGCTCCAGTAAGTACTCTTCTGGTGACCAGATGCAACACAATTGCCCATTAACGTTAATAACAACAAAGCCAAATAAATTCTAATGCTGTTTTGTGTTTTTTGTTTTTTTTTTTTGTAAAACAACTTGTATCTGTTCCAGATTTATCTCCACACATAGGATCCTGTAAAAATAATATTTAAACATATTGTAAAAATTCAAACACAGAATAAATGATGAATCTCACTGGTATACTGCTACTTCTCCTAATACTTTTGAAAATAGCAGGAACATTAAAGTTATTGCATTGTAATTTATTCTTTAATTTTCATACATCTTTCATATAAAAAAAATCCTCTTGTAACAAGCACACTGAAATAATTTTAGATGTTTCCTATTTCTCTCACATAAGAATTAAATATTGTATTTTCTATAGTTAATTTGGATAATTTACTGCATAGAATCTCAACCAATAAAACATTAAAAGTAATGTGTTTGTTGGGATACAAAACTGGCAAAAGATGAATAATGATTATTTTTAATTGTTTTGGGTTTTCTGATCTACAGAAAGCAGCAATCCACACTCTGTTCCTAAAATGGAAAGCATTTAATTCCCCAAGATGTTGTCAAAGGCTTTTGCTGAACTCTAGTCACTTCTCTTTCATGTTTTGAAGTTTTAATCCATTATAGTCAGACCACAGAAATAGACATCATTTTCTCATCTTTCTTCAATATAATTGCTTATTTTCAGTAGAAAATCCTCTTTATTATTATACATATCATTTAATTTAATAGATATGAGAATTATTAGTTCTGTTATTATTATTATTACTGTGTTATAGCAGCTCTCAAAAGTCCTATTTCAGATGGAATCATAGAATCATAGAATGGTTTGGGTTGGAAAGGACCTTAAGATCATCTAGTTCCAACCCCCTGCCATGGGCAGGGACACCTTCTACTAGATATTATATTAATATTATTTTAAGATTTTTAAATCTTATTATTGTAAGATTCTAAAATCATATGTGAAGATGTTAATGTCCATAAATGCTTACAATCTCAAGTAACAACCAAGCATTTCATACAGTTGGATAGACAAAGTAGAAAATCACTGCTTTTATCATATGAAGTTTTAGTATGAGGTCTGTTCTGGTATACCCACCACCATTCAGCTTGAAACGGCTGCCTCAAAATTCGTCAGGAAAGCATAGGAAATGATCGAGTCAGGAATACCATCACCTTTTTACAAAGAGGAAAAGTCAAATATTTTATATAACATTTGGTGTGAAAAATATGTTACTTCAGCAGTGCAAATTCACAGTAAACTTTGGTTGGAACCCCTGTAATAAGAAATTAGGTTGATTGTATTGATGCAAATAAATAAAAATCTTTCACTAAAACATTCATCAAAAAAAAAAAGCTGAGAGAAGTTTCAGCTACCTTTACAGTGTAAAAATATTATTTTCTATGCATCATTGAACTTCCTGAAAAAAATAATAATTACATATTACATTATATAATGGTATAACAAATATTCAGCTGGGCTGAACTTGTACATGAATATATGTATGGTTTAGATAACCATATATTATTCTAGAATAAAATTAAACTGTTAAGGTTTTTACAACTGCTAAGATTTTAACAAGTAATCTGTCCTTACCTGAACCTTACCTAATTACCCATTAGATGTGTTTCAAATGGATTTGCATAGAATTCAGAAACTTGCTACTTGTAGCAGTTTATTAGAAATATTCTATATAACTACTGCTTTTTTAATGCAAACCTGTAATAACTTTTCCTGTTAGTATCAAACCCCAAAAATTCTTGCTGTAAGATGGAGGAGGAGGGGCAGAGATAGGGACACGGCACAACACCCAGCTGGAAAGCAGCTTGGTAGAAAAGGAACTGAAGGTCTTGGTGGACACTGGAACATGAGCCACCAATGTGCCCTTCTTGCAAAGAAGGTGAATGGTACCCTGGGCTGCATTAGATGAAGTACTGCCAGCAGCTCGAGGGAGGGTGGTCCTTCCCCTTTACTTAGTGCTGGTGAGGCCACACCAAGAGTATTGTGTCCAGTTCTAGGCTCCACAGTAGAAGAGATGCATGGTCATACAGGAGAAAGTCCAGCAAAGGACCACAGAAATGATGAATGGGCTGGAACATCTCTCCTGTGAGGAAAGGCTGAGATAGCTGGGAATGTACAGCCTAGAGAAGAGATGGTTCAGGGGCATCTCATCAACATACACAGATTCCTGAAGAGAGGGTGCAAAGGAGGTGGAACCAGGCTCTTTTCAGTGGTTCCCAGTGACTGGAACAGAAGCAACAGGAGCAACTGAAACACGAGATGTTCCCTTTGAACATCAGGAAACACCTTTTCACTGTTGGGGTGACTGAGCACTGGAACAGGTTGCTCAGGGAGGTAGTGGATTCATCATCTTCAGAAATATTAAAAAGCTGTCCGGACACAGGCCTGAGCAAGTGGCTATAGGAGGTCTTGCTTGAGCAGGGATTTGGACCAGATGATCTCCAGAGGTCCATTACATCACATTCTGTGATTCTGTGGTGCTAGTGGTGAGGAATAAAGGTGTTGGTTTGTTTGTTCATTGTTGAGGAGTTTTTTGTTTGCTTTTGGTTGGTTTGGTTTTTATTTTAGGTTTATTTAGGTTTGGTTTCTATAGAAATTCATGCACTGAAAAAATATTAAATGTGCTTTCTGGCTTCCCAATATCTATTTATTTGCTAAAAGTGAAAAGTTTCTTGCTATTGTAAATTTGTATGATACTAATGAGGCTTTGAATTTGTGGCATATATATTTGACCTTAAACATGGAATTAAGCTTTTGCTGAATAGTGATGAGCATACACTTAAAGTTAAGGACATATGTAATTGCTTTGCCATACAAAACAAAAAACAAACTAGAACAAACCACTGTATTACACTGTCTCTTGTTAGGGGCATCATTGTGCAGTTTCTCTTGTGGAATGTGCCTGCAACGTGTCTTATATATGTCTGTCATGGTTTAAACCTGGCCAGACAGCTTGTTCACCCACTCCCCCCCCCCTTCTTGCCCTCCCCCTACTCCCGGGGGGACAGAGAGGAGAATCGAAAAGAATGCAACTCCCACGGGTTGAGATAAGAACAGTTTAGTAACTAAGGTATAGCACAAATCACTGCTGCTACCACCAATAATAATAATGATAAAGGAAATAACAAGGGAAGAGAATACAACACCTTAGCACCAGCCAACAGATAACTCGCTCCCCCATAGCCCGACCAAGCACCAACCGATACCTGCTCCAACCCCCAGTCTCACAACCCTTCCGTCCACTCTCAGTTACCTCCTGGGCATGACATGCTGTGGTATGGAATAATTCTTTGGTCATTTTGGGTCAGATGTCCTGTCTCTGCTTCCTCCCGGCTTCCCCTCCTCCCTGGCAGAGCATGAGACTCACGAAGTCCTTCGCAAAACCAAAACGTCGGTTTTATCAGCTCTGTTCCCAGGCCAAAAGTCAAAACACAGCACTGCACCAGCTATCAAGGAGAAAAATTACTGCTACGGCTGAACCCAGGGCAATGTCATTACTTTCAAATACTAAAAAAAAAAAAAAAGGACTGTCAAATATTCTTTACGTTTTCTTTTTTTGTTTTTTGATATACATTTCAGTTCCCTTCTGCATTTGGTTTCATTACAAAGTTCATTATATATATACACACTGTGCTGTGCAGAACTTTGCAGAAACTTGGAGCAAGGACTGCAATTGATTAATTATTTAGACAGTATGTTTTCAAGAATGCATATCAGACCTATGATTGACAATCTGTGTTGATTGTCAGTTGATTTTAAGGTGGTGATGAGAAGCTGAGGTCTGACTGCCCAAGAAAAGCTGTCACACTTTATTATTGATATCTCAAGAATGATGATTAATTTCATTTGCTCTAAGAAAAATATACTGCCAAATGCTTCACTATATGAGAGGCAGGAGAACTGAATAAAAATGAACTACAAAAAGCAAAGGATGAGCTTCCTTTCAATAGCTTGCGAGTTCTTTTACTGCTGCATTGATTTAACAGAAGTACAATTATCGTTCTGCTCTTGGACCATCCTACAGAAATTTAAAAATAAATATGAATAGCCATATTCTTTGAAAGAACATAATGAAAAGCTGAGGGGTATTTTTAAAAATATTTTATTCACCAGTATATTTGTGGCATTGTACTATGCTTTGATCATGAACAGCAAGAATTCACCTTTATGATTTTCAGATTAATATTAACCAAAACAAATCAGAAATTAGGCCATTTCCACAAAGAAAGGCCATTACATCCCTCACTGGCTCTCTAGCTAGGTCATGCATGTAACTTACAGTCTTTGAAGCCTTCTTTACGTCTCTTGGGCGTTTCATTTTAAGTAAGATGGAGAATTATGTAGTTGGTAACTATCAAAGGTCAAAGATAAATATGCAGAGCAGTAGAACATTGTGCAAATACCTAACTGTGCAATCACTGTAGATTTAAAAATAGATTTTCTGTGTCTCTCAGCTGCCCAGCTACATGAAAGTAGTTAAGACAGCAAAGAAAAACAGTTGACACTGACAACTCATTCAGCTTGAGCTACTGCACATAAAGAAGTACTTCTCCAGTAAAGCAAACAGAAGCATCTGAACATCTAGTAGAGACTGCAGAACTACCAAATAAACTTGAATTCTTTTTTACCTTTGTAAGACATTAGTAAGCAATTCAAACACAAACTGAAGTATTGGCACACACATTTTTCTACTTAAAAATTGATCCGTTAGTTTAACAGCACAGTGCATACAATAGTGTGGTCAAGTTTGTGGATATATGACATAAGCCTAACATGCCCTATTTGAAAGAGCCCTGATTAATATGCAGCTAATCTTGTTTCAAAATGTTATATTTGTGTCCTAGTACTGGAAAAACACACTTCTTCAAATCTACCTTCCAGAACCAAAGTTACTAAAACACTACTAATCTTCCATTTAGTACTCTTCCTTACGGAAAATTTCCATGGCAAAGTATAACACCAGGCATTTCATACGGATTATAAAACTGATTGTAACATTTTGGAAATTCACAGAAAAAATAAAATATTCACTCTTCTGAGTACTCAGCAAAATAATTCAGATTTTATTTCCTCCGTGAAGCACATGTTCTTTATAAACCAAAGACAAATTTTCCTATGGAGAAATAAAAAAAAATATCAGGCATTATCATGATTTCCTAAATAAAAGATGAAATATATTGAATACAAAATGTGAAAGACACAAAATCCAGTCTTGTATGTGATCTCACAATATATTAGTCCTTAATCATATTTCAGAATGCTTTGGATTTTCTTTAGGGTGTGATGGGGAGGAGAATCAAAAAAAGGCAAAATTCATGGGTTAAGTACAGTTTAACAGCTGAAAGAAAGTAGTATGTAATAATAATGAAGAAGAAGAGGGAGAAGAAGAGGAAGAAGAAAAAGGAATAAATCTCAAGAAATGGAAGTGATGCACAACACAGTTGCTCACCACCCACTGATGAATAGCCAGCTTGTTCCCAAGCAGTGATTGAACCCTGTCAACCAGCTGCGCCCAGTTTATCTACTGAGATCTACTGAGTATCTGACAACAGAAGGCAAAGAACAAGGTTTTATTACAGGGTCTTTCAAACCTCTGTGGACCCTCCCCAACTCAGACTAGCACCATTTTCTTCTTAAGTTCTCAATACCTTTACTTCTGCATTCACTTAAAGGACACTGCAAAACTGTAGCATGTGGTGATCAGATGTCTCCTTACACTAGAATCTACAGACAGGGGAGTGGTCGGTCATATGCAGTAAGAGAGCATCTATTCTGCATTATGCAGCTATTTTTCATCTGTTGCAGAACTTCATTTCCTCTGCAAATGAGAGAGTAGTGAAAAGAAGCAAGAGGAGGAGACAACCCTTCTCTGCTTTGTAGTAGCAAAGAAATAGCAAGAGGAAGATGAAAGGAAACAATAAAAGGAGCAATCCTACGAGTCACAGAGCTTTAGCTAAAGATGTTGAGTGCTCTTGTTAATCTCAGCTACAAGTGAAAGTGCTCAACAGCAGGGAAAAAATTAGGCCTTTACAGAACTCTAACAATGTAATAGGAAAGATTGCAACAAAAAAGTGTCTTTCTAAATAGGAAAATAGCTCACAGAATGGAAAAGGATGTGGTATTTTGAGAATAGTGCCATTACAAGTGATGCCAATAAATAACATTAAGTTGATAGGAAGGGAATGAATCATAATCAGGTCTCACAACAGTAGCTTTTCATGTATACAATATAAGAGGTGTGCCCCTTTGAAAGATCACTATTAACAAATTCTAGCTGACTCTGTCTACAACATCCGAAATTTAAGGACATTAATTATTTTAGATTAAAACTGAAAATACTCTTCTTTTGTGAAGAAGGTATAAACTGATAAAGGACATGATTCTCTTGTCCCATCAGCTGTTCCTGTGTTTGATGACTTTAGTAGGTCAGCTTCTTGTTTTCACTGCTGGCATTGCATGCTCAGTAATTTTGTAGAGCAGAGAATGCAGACACATTTTACACATAACCACGAGTTGAATACAGTATCTTTTCCATTAAATTCCTTAGTATGTATCTCTAAGCTTTAGAACACATCATTTATTGGAAATCTGAGATATGGAGAAAATTCTCACAACCTGTTTTTAAAAGGGGTATGTGCTGCAGGATAGAATCCAGTGGTGGGTCTCAGTAATGTCTTGAACGCTCATTGCACGTAGTAAAAAAGGCAAGGTAAACACCAGGGCATTTGATGTAAGTTTTTAATATACCTCTTATCTTTTCCACTCAAGACAGCCTCTCTCCTGTGAATAAAATATCATTTGGATAAAGAGCTCATTGAAGACTGCAATGAGCCTTGTTTTTTGGAATAGAAGAAAGAACCCTGTCTCATAAATAGATCCTTTCCTAAGAAGGGCCCAGGTTACTTCCCCTTACTGTTGAGATAGTGTTACAACTTGATAGAGTCAATGTGATCCAGGCATTCAGATTTCACCAAATAATATGCTTTAACCTTTCTTTGACTATAAGGGCCACATAGCAAGACGTAGGTCCTTATTAGTCATTCAAGTGAGTTTCAGCAAAAAAAAAATATCCTTTCAATATTTGCAAAGAGAAACATCAGCAAACTGACATGATATTTCTTTTGGTTTATTTTTTATCTGTTCAGCAAATAATTATAGAGTAAAACTGTAGTGTGGATTTGAAAAAGGAAATAAAAACTTTTAAATTACAGAACATTTCAGTCTGATTCTCTTACCAGTATTAGCATGTGAAGATTCTTAACCAAACCTCCCACAGTGTACAAATAAACCCATGGTTTCAGTAGACTGTATATTTTACACATAGTACACTGGATAGAATCCGCTTGCAATTGCTGAATATTTTGGGTATGTTTTATCTCTAATTCTGACCAACTTGAGAAAGCATAAGAACAGGACATTTTAGACTTGCAGATAATCTTAATCATGTGGAGGCAACAAACAAACTGATATCTAATGATAGTTCTAGTAATTTCAGATTATTTATTATCTTAATCCTACCCTTTCAGGACAGATTCATCTCAACCACTTTTACTACTTACTACTTACCCACCTAACTATACTTACATAGTCATGACTATACAACGGTATAGGTTCTTGTTGAGTTAATGGAGAAGAGATGGGTAACCATACCTTAGACTACATGTTTAGTAAGTGCTTTAAAATCAGCTCTTTAACTTATCCCTACATTCAAGGGTGTTTATTTTGTAACAGATGCAAATATGTTTCATGTGTCATTCTCTTCAGGTGCTCACTGAAATGTTATGCTTTTCTGATGTTATGCTTTTTTATGGGAACTGTGATTTTATCACAGCTAAACTGAGGATTACTTAATTATGTTATATGCCTGTATTGCAAGAGAATGTGTTTTTCAAAATTTTATGCCAAAAATATTCTTCTGATACATTATTTCCTTTTTATATCTATGCTAAATTAAAGAACGTAGTGGCAAATGCAGCATATAACAAAAGTTTGGCATGCTAAGCATATTAAATAATAATCTGTTTCTTACAGTCATGCAATGTCATTAAAACATTATAGCAATAATGAAAAGTAATACTTTTGTGGAAGGAAGAAGAGTTAGGTACTCGTGGAATTTATAGATTGTTTTTGAATTTGGAAAATCATAATTTTAGGAACTTCTAAATTCTTTACTCTTAATTTCTTCATGTGGATTTAGAGATTTTCATCTTTTTACCAAAGGGATTTTGGTATATATTACCAAACATATGTCTGATAACTGAATTATGTTAGTTTTTTTCATTAATTAAATGCACCAAAAATAAATGCAGTTTTAAGGACTGTATCTCATGTTTAGATACATTTCAGCATTTTACTGAGATGTATGATTAATTTCAAAATCTACTTTGAATCCATAAATCTCTTAGCCATTCCAAATGGCTACTCTTTGTTATTTTTTTAGTTGGTGGAGAAAATAGTTTTTTTGTAGTTTATGATTCATTAAAAGTCCACTTCAGTAAGAGATGTATCATCCTCAAACACCATTGTAGGTTGGCCCATTTGGATATAGACGTCTGTGTCATAGAAACTTTCAGTGTTTGTTACAACAAACTAAGTGTCTCTGGCATATTAAATATAGATACAGCCTAGGCCTTATTTTTACAGTAGTATTGAACTGTAAGATTCTGAAAATACTGACCTGCAACCTGAGAAAATATTTCCACTCTTGTACTTGGTGTATATCTAAACCACTAGTCTTTTGCTTTTCAGGTTGCAATACTTTTCAGACCAAACTATTTCTCTTTGACTTGACAAAAAAAAATAATTTCATTCATCTTCTCTCTTACTTAACAAAATATCCTTCACATGAGTCTTCCCAATACCCACCAGCTCAAAAAATAGTGTACCTGCCTAGTAGTCCAGATGCTGCCTCAGCCCTTGATCTGACCATATCATGTTCATTTTACCTTTCCATTTGCATCTTCTTTGGGGCACAGAAGTTTTTTATTATTTTTCTTTTCTTTCTCTACATTCTCTTTTTTACTTTTTTGTTTTCCCTCTGATTCCAGTTTTGGTATCTTCTCAGGAATCCATATTGTTCCTCACACTTAAATGCTCTTTTATTTTATAAAGCTCAAGAAGAGCTAGAGAAACCACCCACTTCAGCACTGCAACTCACTGCAGTAATAGAATACATTTTTCAATAAGTTCTGGAAAATTTAGCCTGTTTTCCTTACCCAGTTTTTCAAAGTCTCCCCAGATCTTAAACACTCCCATAATGGTTCCTTAATTCAAATTTTATTTTGAAAACTGCTGTTCATCCAGCCTCATGTTCAGTCAAGCTGGAGAGGGACTTTTCCTCAGGGACTGCAGCTATAGGACAAGGGGTAATTGGTTCAAACTAAAACAGGGGAAGTTCAGGATAGATATAAGGAAGAAGTTCTTTACTGTGAGGGTGGTGAGGCACTGGAAAATATTGCCCAAAAAAATAGTGAATGTTCCATCCCAGACAGTGTTAAAGGCCAGGCTGGACAGAGTCTTGACCGACATGGTCTAGGGTAAGGTGTCCCTGCCTAGGGCAGGGGGGTTGGAACTAGATAATCTTAAGGTCTTTTCCAATCTTAACTATTCTATGATTCTGTGATTCTATGTATTTTACTTTATAAAATTACATCTTTTAGTTCATTTCAAGAGAAAAGGGCCATGGATAGATGTAGCTGGTTTATCCTGCTATGGATGCTGTCTATGGGCATAAATAGGATGATGGATATTATAGCATATTTCAGCATTAAAATAAAAGGAAACTTAGTCAAGCAACTAGAGACGATAACCAAGAAAGTACTTGTCTACTGGTATCTGCTGCTACTTAAATCTCATTGAATGCTTTACTATTTTACTTCTCTCCTATCATTATCTCCCTTTTCTTCATCTGCCTTTTTTGATTATACTCATCTCAGACCACATATGAGTTAAAGCTAGCTTTAATTTTCTGAGCTAACTGTATGGTTTCAAGAAGCCTATCGTATTTTAAACATTATTGCATCAGCGGTATATGATAACTGTTAAAAATAATGAGAAAGAAATACGTGAATGAATATGAATATCTCATCAGGAATGTTTTGTAATGTAAGCAGTAAGCAGAAAAAATTAATAGAGCATGAAAAAGCTTCAAGAAGCAGATGGCTTGCACCATTGAAACAGACTTACTATATTATGAAAATGCAAGAATAACAGAAGTTCCAAATACTAAATTAATAAAGTTAAACTATTTGCTTAAAACACACTATCATTAACATATTAAAACTGTTATTAATTTATTCTTCAAACAAGCAGTAGCAATAGTAATAATACAAGTTTCCTTCAACCAAACCAGTCAGTATACTATACAAAGTCCAGAATCTATACAATATAGGCCTCTATTATCTCAAAATTTCATATCACAGAATCTGGATAGAGAGATTTCTTTAAGCTTTTATGGTCATATTCTTTAATATCCAGCATTATCTCACACATTTCATGTGAGGAATAGATGGACCAGCACGGTACAGTCCATCATGGTTATATTATCATAATACTTCAATGATGTTATTGTTGATATTTTTTTTAAGGTTTAAGAAATTTTTGTAGAATTATGATGATACCTGGCACACGTTTTGTGCTTTTTGTGCCCCATTATTAATGCACCAAATCTAATGACAGTCAAATAGAATACGTTTCTAACATTTTCAGTGAAGTAAGTATTGACATTATCTAAGTTTATTGCAAAAATTGAGGAACTGGAATATTTCAGATTAATTAGTTTGATAATCATCTATTATTGCACAATTTGGAAAGCGATGGATTACGTGTAATCATATTAAAATCATATTGTCAATGACTTGCAATCATAAGACCCTACATATTTTCTCCTTTCCTATTACAGAGACATGGGTTTGTCATTTAGAGCTTAAATTGTTGCTCTTTAATTTCTCTTTTAGAGTACTACATCTCTAATGAAATTAAATTAAAACCATACATTTTGCTTCATCAATTTAGCTTTCAAATATGTGTCTAAATTTCAGCAGTCGGGTATATATATATTACGCTGAATCGGATCCTTTATTCTCAGTCTGCTTAAACTTAAATATGTTCTCTAAAAAAATTCCACTTTGAAAAAAATAAAAGCTAAAACCAATACATAATATTGAATGGAGACAAAAATAGAGTATATCTATTGCAGACTTGGGGAAATTGATTCATAACTCATGTTAAGCCCAAATGGTCAAGAATGTTACACTGACTCACTGGAGATGTTTAAGAACATTGCCACATGTAGAAAAAAAAGCACAATATTAAGCATTGAACATCAACCCTGTTTTTTGAAAATTAAACTAATCCTCTGTGCAAGGAACATACAAGTTTGACAACTTGTGGCACAATCCAAGAGACTGAGCAGTAAAAGTTCGTTGAAGATTGCACGAACTTTCAAATGTGGCACAAGAGCATCAGCACAGCAGCAACACAAGTTAACCTTTAAGGTTGAAGGAATTTGAACTACTTTTTATTTCACTACTTATTTTTTATATATCTAATAATTATTTTATACTTTACTCATTATTCTCCTCTTAGTTTCTTCTTCTGACATAGTTAAGACCTGGCTCTAGATTTTCTACATGCATACATATATGTAAATAAACTCACAGACATGATTCATTCTTCTATGTGATGAGATTCTTTGTTGTGGAAAATAAATGGACTCCTATTTTCAGCAGAGTTGCTATTTAAGTGTTAGCAACCTGAAAAAGAATCACATATTCTGTAGTCTAATACTTCTGTAAAAAATAGACCCCCACTTGAAAACAGAAAAAGAAAGATGTCTGACTGGAACTGTAATTTAAAATTATCATGGATTCAGATTATATTGCTGCTGAGGTGCCAGACAGACTGATCATTTGTAGTATTTGCTTTGCCAGTCCAGCAATCTAGACATGAGAGCATTTAAACAATTGTTAAAATGCCCTTCACCCTCACCTCCCACCCCCCGCTTCCCCTCACCCGCCAAAATGTGACAAGAAAGGATTAAACTGGAATGAACCAACAGATATGTGTTTCAACTAATCAGTCAAGTGGTTTCTGTAGTTAAATATAGCTAGCTGGGTTTGAAGTTCTTGCTTTATGCTACTCTGAGGGAGACTAAGAACTCCAGAACTAGTAGAGATTCCTTTTATTTTTACCTGAAGTGCCTGTGTTCTCAGTTCACGTAAGAATTCTGGGGCACACACGGGAACTGGTTATCACCATCAAAATAATATAAAGGGTAGAAGACCATCTCCTTGCCAAGCCCTAGTGGGCTTCATGAGATGGTCATGCACATGCACGCTTATGCAAGTTACATAACTGAGGTCCTGAGGGCCTCCAGGAGTTCTAATTTCCATTGCCTGGTAGGTTATATCAAAGTCAAGGAAGCATTTGTAATAGTTAAGCTCTGAGATGAAGCTGCATGACAAAAATAAATTATCTCTATTAACCATAGGAGCAAGAGGGATTTAGAAATAAAATTGGAAAGAAAGCTTTGACATGTAGAGCAGAAAGAGAATAGAAATAAGCTTCTCATCATACATCAGTGTGAGAAGATAGGTGCATAGCCCAAAGTTGAAAAGGAAAATTTTGTACTAAAATATATAGCAATGTAGACTTGTAGAATCTGTTCCTCTGCCTGCAGATAGAAGACTGCAGCTTCTGCAGTATCTGCTTGGTGGACAATATAGCAGGACATAAGCAATCCAGAAGGTTCCTGGAACACAGGATGTCCTGGATGACAAATTCCTCCTCCAAGTGACAGAGGAACTAACACAGAGAAATGCTCTGCTGGACCTCCTATTCATCAACAAAGAGGGGCTCAGTGGGGATGTGAAAGTCAGAGACAACCTCAGCTGCAGTGGCCATAGGATGGTGGAGTTCAGGGACGAGAAGGGAGAAAGAAGTGTAACCCTGGACTCCAGGACAGTGGTCTTTGGTATCTTCAAAGATCTGCTGAGAAATGTTCCTTCAGGTAAAACATAGAAAGAAGATGGGCCCAAGAAAACTGATTAATATTCAACAATTACCTCCTCTAAGCTCAAGAGCTGTCCATCCCAAAGGTCAGACAAAAATCAATGAACTCCCAGCCAAACTCAAACACAAAAAGGAAGCATACAGAGGATGAAAGCAAGGATGTGTAACTTGGGAAGTTAAAGGTAAAAAACAACTGGAATTGAATCTGACAAGGGATAAAAAGCAATCTGGCAACCAAAACGAAGACTTCTGTAAGTAAACAGGTAACTAAAGAAGGCTAGGGAAAATGTGGACCTGGGTACACAGGTCATGGAAAAGGCTGTGGTACTGAATTCATTCTTTGCCTCAGTCTTTACCAGCAACACCAGTCTTCAGGGATCCCAGGTTCCAGAGATGAAAGCCTGGAAAAGTCTGGGGCAAGGAAGACATACTCTTGGTAGAAGACAATAAGGCTATGGATATGTGTGAACCCATGGGCCTTGATGGGAGGCACCCGTAAGTCCTGAGGTTGCTGGTTGATGTCATTCTCTAAATGAAAGAGACCATTCTCTAAATCTTTGGTTGACCATGATGGCTAAGAGAAGTGCTCAAAGACTTGAGCAAATGTCGCTCTTGAAGAAAAACAAGAATCCAGTTAACTGTAGGTCAATCAGCACCACCTTGATACCTGTGAAAATGATAGAGCAGCTAAACCTGGACATCATTTCCAGGCACATAAAAGACAAGAAAGTCATCAGGAGTAGTCAGCATTGATTCACCAACAGGAATTCATGCTTGATCAGCTTCTATGATGAAATGACGGCCCAGTAGATGAGAAGAATGCAACGGCTGTTGTCTACCTGGACACTGTTTTGTCATAAGATCCTCCTGGACAAGCTGGTTGATTGAACACACAGAGGGTAGATTGAAATCTAGCAAAATGAATATTGCCAAAGTAGTTGATGAGAAAATGAACATGAGCCAGCAGTGTGTGCTTGAAGCCCAGAAAGCCAACCGTATCCTGGGCTGCATCAAAAGGAGCGTGACCAGTATGTCGAAGGAGGTGATCCTGCCCCTTTATTCTGCTCTCATGAGACCTCGCTTGGAGTATTGTGTGCAGTTCTGGTGTCCTCAACATAAAAAGGACATGGATCTGTTGGAACAACTCCAGAGAAGGGCCATGAGGTTGACCAGATGACTGGAGTAGCTCCCATATGAAGATCAGCTGAGAAAGTTGGGGGCTGTTCAGCCTGGAGAAGAGAAGGCTGCATGGAGACCTCATAGCAGCCTTCCAGTATCTGAAGGGGGCCTATAGGGATGCTGGGGAGGGATTCTTCAGTAGGGACTGTAGTGATAGGACAAGGGGTAATGGGTTAAAACTTAAACAGGGGAAGTCTAGATTGGATATAAGGAGGAAATTCTTTCCTGTTAGGGTGGTGAGGCACTGGAATAGGTTGCCCAGGGGGGTTGTGAATGCTCCATCCCTGGCAGCGTTCAAGGCCAGGTTGGACGAGGCCTTGGGTGATATGGTTTAGAGTGAGGTGTCCCTGCCCATGGCAGGGGGGTTGGAACTTGATGATCTTAAGGTCCTTTCCTACCCTAACTATTCTGTGATTCTGTGATCATTGGCACAACTCCAAAAAGTTGGAGACAAGTAACAAGTGGAGGTTGACAGTGGGTTCAGTCCTGTTCAATGTCTTCATCAATGACCTGGATGATGGGACAGCAAGTTTGCTGATGACACAAAACAGGGAGGAGTGGCCCATATGCCAAAGTGATATTATCAACCGGGCAGACCTTGACAGGCTGGAGAAATGTGTTGATAGGAATCTCATGGATTTCAAGAACATTAAGTCCTGCACCTGGAGATGAATAACTCCATGCACTGATACATGCTGAGATACACCTAGCTGGAAATCAGCTCTCCAGAGAAGGTCCTGGTGATCCTGTTGGACAACACTTGATGAGTCAGCAACATACCCTTAGCAAAGAAGGACATGTGCCTGTTGGGTTGCATTATTCAGAGTATTGCCAACATCAAGGGTCACTAAGTTGAAACACATGAAGAATGCAGACCAGATACCCAAACATATCTTTCCAATTTGGCTGTACAGATACCATAGGAAACTGTGCCAAATATCTCATTGAATTCCAGGTAAATCACCTCCACCACTCTCCCCTCACCTGTAAAGCTAGTCACCTCACCAATGAATGCAAGTTGGTTGGTCAGGTATGACTTAACCTTTATCATGCTCGTTGTTCCCAGATATCTGGTCCCTCATGCGTGGACACTGCTTTTAGGAAGATTTGCTTCTTAACATTCTTACAGACTGAAGATAGATAGGCTCGTCATTATCTACTTTCCTTTCTTCAGGGTAAATTTGATATCTACATTTTTCTATCAGAAATCTTTTCCAGTCATCATAAACTTTTGTAAATGGTAAAAGTAGACTCAGAACTGTATCAAAGAACCACCTCAGCACCCTTGGTTTCATTCTCTTTGTTCCCATGGACTTGTGCATGTTAATCTTATTTAAGTGATTCTTAACTTAAACTTCCCATAATGTGGGTTATACTTCACTCCTACAGACTGTCACCAGCCACAGAAAACTGAGACTCTGAGGGTATACATTAACAGTAAAAATGTTGCTTCTTCTAGAAATTGTTAGGAAAAAAATATAAGAAAAAAATGGTGCACAGATTGTGTTTATTCTGAATGATTTACTCCACCATGTGAGAGTTATCACAGCAGTTAAAGAAGATGTAAAAAATCTACACCCATAAATGAATGTAAAAAAATGAAAATAAATACAACTAGTACAATTAGTGGGCCCATTGCACATCATCTTTATTTTGGCATGCATCTCTTTAATTACCTTATGTAAAACAAAGATGATCACAGAGGTGACAGATCTCTTATCCCTCAGACTGTATTGTACTTGGCATAAATCACAGTGCACTTTTAAATATCTACATACAAAGATCTTCCACACAATGATAATTCGATATAATGTAAAGGAGAACAATCAAAAGATTACTTTTATTTTAGCCTTTATTCTGCTATGACAACCACTACATGCTAATTAAAAACTGTTCTGAGTGGAGTAGTCAGTACAGAGAGATATTCAGTTCTTCAATATATAAATTTGGATCTATTGATAATGGTCAAGAATACCACTTGGGTTAAAATCCCTCCTTTGACTTCTTATCGACAAATAAAGCAAATATGTTAAAAGGCTAAGAACAAGATTGATATTAACCTCTCTAAAGCTACTGGAATCTGGATCCAGTTCTTTTTCTTCCACTGTCACTCACTTGCATATTCTTGCTTTTTGCTTTTGTGAAGAAGCATTTCTAGAATTCTCAAGGTTGACTCAGTTTAGTACCTCACATATATAGGCAGTATTTTTTTCCAAAATTATGTAGGTATATTTTTAATGATTATTTCCAGGAATTTTTTTTTTTAAAGCCACAGATGGCTTAAAATGTTGGTTTCTTGCAATTAAAAATGTTTCGCAAAAATGTGTCATATTGTTCACAAAATCAGTGTCAAAGGGAAGCCTTTTATTTTTTTTTTATAACACCAATGTAAAAATATTTAATTTCACTAATGTCAAAATATTTGGTTTCACATTCAGTATTTCACATTAATTTTGTATCTGAATATTCCTTCTAATTCTCCAGAATAAAATCTTTCATGTTTCCGAACAGATCTTTTCTGTTGCAACTTTCATTCTGTAAAAAGATTTAATTTTGAACAGTTCATTCCAATTTGCAACAAAAGAGGATACAAAAGCAGAACCAGAGTTTTTTTTACCTGTTCTATTTACCATCAGTTCAAGCCTAACAAATATTAAGAAAAATACACATTTAAAATTTCTCTCAGCTGGCAGCAGGAAGAGATGTAGCCTTACCTTCATTCTTATTTCACCTTTCTCTGCACTCAAATTCCACCACTGTGTAGATTTGTAGATTACCAGAAAGCCTTAGTATTCAGCAGTTACAACCTTTAAGATCTGTCTAGCTGTCAAAGATTTAGTAATGTACCTATGCCTGTGGTGTTTCTAAACAATTATCACTTTCCCAGTGAACGACACTTAAATACAATTTTCTGGAGAGGGACTAGCACTGTTCCTTTGGGTATTATCGGCAGGGGTTTTGATATCATTCCAGGAAACCTTGCCACTGGCAGATTGATGATAGTTCTGGGAACAAAGTTCAGCTCCAGTACACTGGGCTTCCAAATACCTTAATGAAATTCCTGGAAGTGCTTTTTTTCAGATAGAAGTACTTAATGGAATGATGTAAAATCAGGAAAATTCAAGTAACATAACTGAAGAAGAGGTTTTTGCAAGTGCCTTAAAGTTCAGGGACATAATACTGAGAATGCCACTAATGTGTCTCCACATCAGTAACTTGTCTTCTAAATGCAAAAAATGTGTCTGAAAACAAAGGCATTACAGACTAATCCATTAGACACAGAAATATTCAAGCCAATACCTTAGGTTTTCTAGATGGATTGTATTAGAGTTATCTGAACATCTGCACATCTCAAAGGCTTATGTGATGTATTCTCACTACACTCTTACAAGTTCTGCTTTGCCATGTTGTTGTTGGGGACCTAAAGCTCAATGAGGCACTAGGCACTGGTCTCCCAGTAAAGTATTTATTCACTGTTCACAGAATATATATCTCTTATATAATGGAAACTACAGAAATCCACATCAGTTTGAAAGCAGCAGCCAAGTGAGAGCTTCATCACAGGGCTCTGGTTTCTTCGGTGCACACCCAAATATTGAGGTATTGCTTGAAATGGGGATACTGAACAGTTACAATTTGTGGTGTTGACTCTATTGGGAGTGCCTTAGGGATGGGTATTAGTTCATCTTTTGCTTGGAAGATACAGAGGGATGCCTATGCTTTGTTCCAACCAAGGTTTAAGGGTGATAGCTGTTCAGCATCTCCAAATATAGATGATTCCAGGCATAGTTTGGAAAATGCCATCAGGCACTGAGGCAATCTTACTCACTGGTTATAAGTAAATTTGATTTAGGTGCTCAACATCTGAGCCCAATCAAGCTTAGGTGTCTGACCAAAGGCAACCTGTTATGCATAATGTAAAGAAAAGATTCAAGAAGTATCTCAGATCTGAAGAAAGTGTCTTCACACTGCCAGATCAGACATCCTGACAGTGTTTACATGCTGAATAGTTCTATCATGGCAAAATGCCTGCTGACACCTGAAATACATTTTCAGAGAAGGATTCTGAAAATATCAGATATCTGCATAGTCAGAGTGACATGCTCACAGATGGAGAGAAAGAATGCTGTGTGCAATTTGCTGCTGCAGTAAGGAGTGGTGCAAAGAAGACTATTAAGGGAGCTATCACACAGAAGACTGAGGAACAGAACAACATAAACTTCTTGCAAACTGGCCTCAAAAAGCCTTAAGTGGGTCCTACCTACAACTTTAAATTCAGAAGAGGTGTCAAATGCGGTAAAGAGGAGTCTGGTAAGAGCTTTTTGTCTCAGAAAATGTACATCTCCCTGGAAGAGATGCCCAGGAAAATCTTGATAATTTTATCTTCCTGTTAAGGGAGCAGGAAAGCTATGAGCAGGCAGATCCACACACAAGGCAAACAGGAAGAGCTGTGCCACGTAGCCCATTGTTTGCAGCTTTTGTTTTTTTTTTAACGTACTTTGCAGAAAGATATTGTTCTTTTTCTTCTATCCTGTCCATCTAACAATATGGTGAACATTAGCTGACACTTGCATAGCATATGAATTTCAAAATCTTTGTACTTCCCTGTTTTTACCACACGTAACTCCTCTACTGTACATGTTTTAATATATACAGACATCCACAGAAATTAATTGTTCTGGGAAGGGATGGGGGCCATGAGCATTAACTGAGAGCATGAAAATAGTTTTGCCAAATGAAGAATCTCAAGTAATTCAGTCACAAAGAGATGGGGAGTGAAAAGCCAGATTCTGATCTCAAAACACAGTTGTTGTCAATGGAAAGGGCCAAATGGGATATTTCATCTGGAAAAGCCATTTGTGAAACATCACAGTGGGGTTTTTTATCAGTTCTTTGAAAAGAATCAGGCATGTCTCTTCTATGATGTGCCCCAAACCCTACTTATTGAATTGTACTGCATTGATTGACAGTTAGAAGCTTTCTCTTGCAGTCATAGTAACTCTATGAAAGTTTTGTTTGTTCTTCACTGGTGTTATAAGCAAAGACCAAAAATCTGTTTGGAAATCTGGGGGACAGATGAAAAAGGTGAATAACTTCTCCAGCAGTACTTCTCATTAGTCTCTACTTTTTTCCACAGTTCTAGCTTTAGGTGGCGCATTGCTGAATTCTATCTATATATACCTTTATTGAGTCTGGGATTCAGTATAAGTCTGATGAGATTAGTTTACTTTTTAAGACATGAAGTCAGTGCTTTTATACCTCTTTTGGTCTTTTATATAGCCAGAGGAACTCTTAATAGGTGTTCTAAGTTATTTAAAAAATTATGTTGGAAGACGTAAAGGAATATTCATGAATAGATAATTAAATTTAGGGGCTATAGTAATTTTAATTGTATTTGCTTTGCTAATCAGAGACATTGGGAATTGCATCCATTTATTGAAAGCTTGACAGGTTTTATCTAAGAGCATTTTATAATTAAGATCATATGTTAACTCCTTGCTTGAGGAAATAAATATTCCTAGGTTATTTAACATGTAAAGCAAGATCAGTTACTCAACTGGAAGTAGACAAAGCATAATCTGGAGGGATAATTTTGTACAGAACAAGCTCCTCCCCCTACATCTCAGTCGTGCCGATTAAATCTAAGGCTTAAAAGAGAAAAAAATCTTTGTTTAAACATTTTGGGTTGGAGGAACAAAGGACTAGAGAGAAAGATTTCCATATATTATTTAATTCAAATTAATATTAATTTTATTTATTTTTACACTGTGTTCCTAGAAGCCCAGCATCTCCTAGAATCTAAAGGAAGGTAAACAATTTTGTCAAGATTAAAATGAAAAAAATAAAACCTGTCTTCTTTTTTTCTTTCTCTTTTTTTCTTTTGATGTCCTGCTTTGCCAAACACTCAGAAATATGACAATAGCTGACAGAGTCAGTGATGCAAAAATACCCAATTCACTTAGCTTGTTGGAGGATAGAAATATTCATTCAGAGAATCAACCCGTGCTTAACCTTGGACTAATGTTCCATTATTGCCTACAGCCACGTTGCACATCTTTGTAGAAATATAGTATTTATTTCTTCAATTGCACAAATATTTCCTCTTCCTTCTTGCTGCATCTCTTTATGCATTTTTGATATTACATATGATGACCGTAAGTGCCATAGAAAAATGTAGGGATCCTAGTAGGAATGAACCCCAGTTTACTGAACCAGATTCACAGAGTGCAAACCAGCTGTTTGATGGAGATTACACTAGAACAATCTGACCTAAGACATGGACATTTGACTCCTATGAAGTAACTAGGTATTTTACATTCCAGGCTCAGTGATACAATTCAGGGACATAACCCGCTAGTCTATTCTAGTACTAATACCAAACAACTATGGTAGTTCCCATTTCTTATTCTTAATCTGAAAATCCAGAGAGTAAAGAAAAGGTCTGATTAATCACAATTGGCCCATTGTTCCTCTCAACATATTATTGTACAAATTTGTAAGGCAGACACATTATGCACACATGCAGTGTTCTGGTACTTTGATCTCTCTGTCACAGAAGTAGACATATATAAGCCATCATCAGTTTGAGCATTGCTATATACAGATGTGGATGTGTGCATACAATATGAATGTTAAAATCTTAACAACCATATTTCAAAGAGACGCAATAGTGAAGTGACATCTTAACATTATTAGCAGCTGTCCTTGAATGATATTTTTGCACTCTGTTCTCATCGGAGTCCTTTCCAGTTGATTGCTTTCCCCCTGCCCCAAACACAGCACTCCATAATAGATACCACTGAGAAAAGAAATGGTGATATAAACACTAATATGCATACTCTTGAATAGAGTAGTGCTCTGGGTATACAAATATGCATTTGTAGCACAGATTTGAGGCTAATTAAGTATCAATTGTGTTGTAAAACACTCTGGATCATTTTGTGATTTAAGTGTTATAAGACTTTTTAAAACTCTCAAAGTGGCACTAAACAGGAACACACCCATTTAAGTACTGTTCTCTTTTTCTCATTTTCTACTGGCTATTCAACTCTTAGAAAGAAAGAATGCTTTTTGCAGCCGTCCAGCTTTAACTGGTAAATTCAACTAAAACAAAAGTAGTAGAGCGGTGAACAAGCACCAGAACAGAAGTTACATTAGAGCCTTGTTGAGCATGTTGAGAACTTAATGATTATTAGTAGTTTGCAAAAATCTGTCAGATCTTCAAACTCCAGTGTTGTGAAGGGAAGCATTTTATTAAGAGTATAATGAACCATTTCCAAAGCACATGAAATAAAGGTTATACCTGGCTGGTAACACACACACTTGATTTATTTAACACTGTTATTTTCATGGAAGATTAATAACACAAAGATACATGCATTGATTAAATATTGCTCTTCACTTGATAGTCACTTAAAAACACAATTCATTGAGTGTTTGTAAAACACAACAAGTATTTTATGTGAACTTTCAAGCATATTTTTCCCTGGTGATTTTACCAATGCCTGAGAGAATTCATGCATGTGATATGGCCTATCAGGAGTGTAAAAATACCTCAGACTGAGGAAAAAAAAAATAAAAATATATGTGTCTATATGTTAAGGATCAAAAAAAATAAAAGGTGGATCACACTGATGAGACTATTCAGTGTCTGGTTTTAGAATTCTTTGGTAGGAAGTGTTTTAAAAACGTATGCATTTTCCATAGCAGTTTTTGGCTGTATCAAACCACTGATTTTAAAGCAGAATTCAAATTGCTGCAAAGGCTTTATATTACATTTTCAGTTTCTGCTTTTGCCTTTTTGCCCTCTTTAATGCCCTGTCCACTTATAAATGTAAAAATATATAAAATAAAGTCCAAGGATATTATTTTCCATCAAAAAAGCACAGTGTTTGTGAGAGCAGAAAGGCAGGATCTTAAAGGTACTATAAATTATCAGTGTTAATCTTGTAGAAAAATTAATATTTTACAGGACATTAAGATGATAGAGGCAATAAAATTCAATAAGATTTTCCTTATTACCTTACATCTTTTGCATTTTAATTATACTAACCTTCCAAAACGTAAGAAAAATCTTCTGTATAACATTCTATGACATATCATTACAATTAGTGCTGTTTCCTTCTTTAACATTCTTCTCATTACACTGTTCAAATTTGTGTATCTCACAATATACTTTGCATTATGGGGTTTGACAGAACCTGGAAGAATAAAGTAAATAAATCCCAGTACAGCCCTGTTATATTGTACAAACTTTATACATTTCCTCTGATGTTTTCTTTAAACAAAAACGAGACCAAAGAAATCTTTACTTCCCCTCTAATGCCGTTAAGATAAATATTACCAGCTGGAGCCATAGAATGTAAAGTCATTAGTACAGTCTGTGTAAAAAAGACAATTAGTGTGGTATCTTACATGTGTTTTCTTTTTTCAGCTATTAACACAGATATTAACAGGATGCTTCTCATGAAAGGACAGGCACATGTTCATCTCAGTATTTACAGGTTTTTAAAGAATAATCATAAGTTAAAAATTGTAAAATAATATTTTTTTAGCATTTTTTCATCAAATGCGCAGTAAGATATTAATTTGAAGAAAATATCTCCTTCATATGTATATATTTCATAGGTACATGGTAAACATTACAATATGACATGCTTTGTATGCCATAGCCCGATTGAAGCCAAAGGCAGATAAAATACCTGAGTCACACATTGTGAAATTATATATGCTTTAATCCCTCTCCAACAAAGAGGCAATTCAATTTAACACCACTATAAACTTGACACCACATTAAACCAAGACCTTCACCACATGTAGCAAACCTGAGATAAGCTTAGATAAAGAGAGTCACTTGCAGGGAGAAGGATTCTTCTCTAGGTGTAATGCTGGAGAGATCTTATTTTCTCCATTGTGACTAGCATTAGTACATGTCCAATGTTAAAAGCATGGTCAGCTGGAATCGATGTACTTTTACTGCCTCTTCATTGGTTTGACTTACACTATGCATGCACAGGCACAAAAGAAAGGTAAAGCTCTTCCATGGACAATTAACTATATTATCCTGCTTTTCATGCTATGGTAACTATGTTACTTCACACTATTGAAACATTCTCAGGAAGTCATCCTTTTGTCTTTTAAAAAACAGTTGGCCTTACTATTTTTAAGCACTTCTTATAATGAAATCGATTTCTGGTCATTAAGTCATTAACTCTTAAATCAGCCTGGAGAGAAATAAGTACTGTCACAACTACTTTTCAGATGAAGAAACTGAGTTTAGGGCTCAGCTTAAGATGAACTGCCTCAATTGCAGAGATGTTGCTACTCAGATATTAAATTAGCTCCTGAAACCAATGGGAAGTGTAACTGCAACTTCTGAAATGTTGTGGGTTGCCTGAGGCTACAGAAGCAATCATTTTGGGTGGGGTTAGAGTACCTCTACTCACAGGAAGATGAAACCTTATTGTTTATAAATAATGCATGCCTTATGTCCAGTATTCCTATCAGGAAATCTTACTGCACTGAACAAAGGGTGCCAGTGTAATTCTTCATATTTTACAAATGACAAAACAGATGGAGAAAGGGACAGTCATATGGCCTCAGTTTACCCACCTGACTGACAGCAGACTACAGGTCCTTTGGGTTGACTGCTACAAAGTACGGACACCCTTAGAGAAACTTTCAAAGGAAGTAGTAAAATGATGACATACAGCAGATTCAAGCAGTGGTTGTTTTCATACTACATATTTCCATTATTGTTTTACAGCATTTAGGGAGCTAAAAATTATATGAATCTGTATTAAATGTTTCCTTGTTAATCTATCGTGTTACTGTAAACATTCCCCTAATAGAGTCATATCCTACTAGTAACCAATCATCCTCCTTAACTGAAAATAAAAAAAAGTTTTATCTTATTGACAATGTTTTTATTGAATTAGTGGAGATGATTAATGCTAGTGTAATTCAATGGAAGCAGCTACTCACATGTTATTTAGACATCCTAGCCTTGCAAGGGAACTCACTGTTCAAATTATATTTGTTATTGCTTGACAGTACTAATTGTCAAGCCCAAAACCAGACCAAATACCAACTTTTCTTGGATAGATCCACAATCAAAACATGGTACTTGTTATATTTATATGTTGCAACTTTATAACATACACAGAAGAAAAGTGCAGCAAAAGGTAAAGAAGTTCACCCATTAAAATTATCCCTCTTGTCCCTGAGGATTTTCAAAGATTTTCAGTGTCTGCTCAAGGATAGAGGTAATATCTTGGATAAGAGCAGCAGAGCAATGAAGCAGTTTTATTCAGCTACATCACCATTTATTCCATTTTCAAGGGAGATGTGATGAAAAGCCTGTAGGTAAATATTTGTTTAGCAGTTATGTTTGGGGAGATGGAGAATTTTCCCTTGAATTCATCATTAGCTACGTCACTCAAGCATAGCTATTTTTGTGTATCAAGGAATACAGTCTTCAGCTGAAAACTGAGATTTTTTTTTCCATCAAACATATTACAAATGTTTCAGGAAATACAGTAATAACATTTCCCATGGTTCTTATAAAGAATATAAGAATTTTATGAGTAGAAATTAATTGCAGGACATCTGATCCCTGATAATAGACATTTAATATTAATTAAATCTTGCTCTCATTCCACCCCAAAAGGTAAATCTAAAGGCAAAATCAGAGCTTAACGTGATGCTAATATTAGGTTTTGAGATAAATTAATATATTGAAGCCACTTACAAATGAGGATGGTGAGTTAAGCACAAAACTAAATGAAAGCAAAAATGAAAGCAAACAGCAAATGTAGAGAAAGAGGAACCACTTTTCATTTTTGTTACTCCAAATTTCTTCTCTGTCATAAAATGGGCTGTTCCTGCCCTATTTGAGCCCACCTTCCAGTGGTTTTCATTAAAAAAAAAAAAAAAAAGAAGAGGGAAGCATCAAACTTCACTTATTTTTGTATTGGGTAGCTGGAAAGCAGAGTTTCCTTCATCTGCATTATTATGCTTTCCAATGGAAAATTTTATGAACATGTGCCTACATTTCACATATTTTTTTTTAGCAATACTTTTCCCTCCCAATTTTGTAATTTCTTCAGTGGCATGTGAGCACTCGATATTTTCTTGCAAAGCCAGCAGAAACAAATTTGATTACAAGAAAAGTAAAAATGAGCCTGGAAAATACCTACTACTGGCCTATTGCAGTCCCCAGTTACAATCCTGGGCCTGTTTAATGCCATCTGCTTTACAGCTCTTTGACATGTCAAGGGAATTAAACTTGTCAAATTTGCCTGAATCAAGCCTCTATCACACTGGTCTTGTCCCCTGGGCCCTGTAGGTTTGAAAAGGACCTATTTTCCTTGCACTTTGTAAGCTGAGCAACCCACATTTTTAGTGGGGTACCTGACTGAAAATCTGGACTGGCATTATCGAATGCAAAAGACTGGTAAGTCTGTCTAGCAACGGGTGAGGCATAACTAATTAAAATAGGACAGTATTAAAGTGCAAGGCAATTGGAGCTTCTTTAAAAGTTGTTGTGATGCAGAGGGCTACTTTTCTGCAAAATATACAGTAGTATAGACCTATACAAAGAGATTCCAAAATATGATCTTTCTGATAGTTCTAGCAAGCTCTCTGAATGGGGGTGGATGATACACGTTTGGAAGTGGGTCCAAAACTTCACTTCTTCCCCTGCTTCCCAAGCTCTGACTTTGGTGATGAAAGGCAATTACCTAGTAATATGACTAAAGGAACCAATTTTGTCCCCGTTTTGTACATAACTTTATTCAGGTTGCTCTTATCAAGGTGTTGATCTGCTGAAAGTCTCTGGTGTCAGTGGAGAGTGAAATGAGTTGGCTATTGGCAGTGGATTACCAGAATGTGAGACCAGGTCATTTCCTAATTCATTTGAGATTTTTGCCTTCTCAGTCATTCATGAATGGTAATATGAATGGTAATATGATGGTAATAACCCACATGAGTTTTGAAGTTTAATTATGAATTTAAGCAACAAAGTAGGAAAAGATATTTGGAACTGGAGTCACTTAATCACGGTTGCAAAGCAATCAAATAGCCTTTGCACACACACTGTAGAGTCCAGTCAGTGGAGTCACTGTAAACATGTGTGTCCTTAGAAAAAGAGGAGCTTCATGCTGCACAGTAATGTGTATTTCTAGACTTATACAAACTTGAGATAAAGTATATTCAAATAAAAGGAAAAGTATATAAAAAAAAAAAAGCATGATTACACTTAAAAAGAAATTAGAAGTGTCATTTTCAGGACAGTTCCAATGTACAAAAAACTTTTTAAACAAGCAAGTACAATTGCATGCATAACCCTTCACACAGTGAGCTGAAAAGTTCAATATCTTATATTTATGGCTTTGGTAACTTAGAAATACATTTTCTTGACACTGACCTGTGATTTTCATAGTTCATCCTAAATCAGATTAGTCTTTTCTGAAACACCAGATGGTATTAATTATGCAGTTGTAAAACTTTGACAGAACCTATACAATGTGTTGATAACTCCCCCTTATTAAAAAGCATTTTATGATGTGTAATTTCACTGTTTTAAAAAAGTCTGTTAAAAATTCAGTGAGCATATAAGACTTTCAAATGTCACTATTTTATTAAATGCTTCTTGTTTTCTCACACCCATCCCTTAATTTTGACCTTTGAACTGCTCTGCACACCTAGAATTATGTAAACAAAAGGCTACTTAAAGAGGAAGACAATCAGTCATATATCAGTCTTATGCTATTTCCTTCAAAAATCTGCAAATCTCTGAATCTTCATAATGCATCACAGATGTGTAAGAAATAATGAAGCACAATATTCTAGTGCTGTATAACACTGTTAGTAGGTCTACCTTGGGACCTCATTAGTATGTGACTTTTGCAGTCAGCGAATGTATATCTCAGAATGCCATAACTATCTGAAAAACTAGGTAAAATAAGAGCTGAATATTGTTCTTTTTTTCTCGTTCTTCTCCGTGGCAATACAGCTAAATTCAAATTGGTCCTTTCTGATTCCCAGCCATTAGGATTAAAACACCTTCTAAAAATAGCTTAGTGTGAGATACATGCACATACAGAACTTAATATGATATTACTTGCACACCCTCAGTGACAATTCTCATAGCACTTACTAGACAAAATTGCATGGACAAAAAAGAATAAGATACTATATCATTAGAAGAAATTACCGTATGTTCTCAGACTAACACATGACTAGAATAAGTTCCTTCTTTCCTGCCCCACTCCCCTCCCCCACCCCCAAATCTAAAACATGGAAGAAACATAAATCATGAACTTGTAGAATAAAATCATAAATCAATAGAATGATTTGGGTCAGAAAGCGTTTCTAGAGGTCTCTAGTCCAGCCTTCCCTCCCCTTTGTCCCCAGACTCAAAGCAGGAACAATTTAGGCCACATAGCTGGACTTTTCGCAGTAGAGGTTTCTGTATCTCCAAGAATGGAGGATCTCTCTTTGCAATCTGTTCCTGTGTTTGACCACCTGAATGTGTTACTTTTCTCTTAATCAGAGTTTCCTTTTTTGCAACTTGTGACCATGGCATTTTGCCCTTTCTCTGAGTATATGCAAGATGCCCCATCTCCTGCATAGCCTTCCTTTAAGTTGCTGTAGAGAGCACAAAATCCACCTTGAGGCTTTTCTTCTCCAGTTGACTTCAGCTTCTGTGTTGTGTTTTACACCCCTTTGACCATATTGTTGGTATCCTCGTCGTATCTGGAGCACTCACTTCAGTATGTCTAGTCTTTCTCACACAAGGGAGCCCAAAACTAGACTACAAATACAGCTAGCAGAACATCTTTTTCAGAAAACTTGTTCTGAATGTGAAGATTTCACTTCAGTAACCTACTCCAGTCCTTTTGATGTTGTTTGTCATGTACTGTTACCATCAAAGCTTGTCTATTTTGTCTATAAAGAATCTTAGCCCTTATCTATGCATATTAGCCTGGATTGCAGACTCAGTCTTACACAGGTCTTCACAGATGCATTTCAAGTAGGATCTTAAAATAGAAGTCAAATCCACTAACACATCTTCTATCCTCTCCTATGTGCAAAAGGCATCACACAAAGAAAAGACTCCCTGTGTTATGGTTCTGGTATATAACTTAGGTTCCTGTATTGGAAGCTTATGTCCTGTACGCAGTCAAAAGGGAGTAGTAAATTTACACAGAAAGCTTAAATTAATGTGTTCTGTCTTAGTATATTTGAGCTCCAAATCTTTGGATAGGCATTTGAATTGCATGCTATTACATAGATGGTGATGTCTAATTAATGGAGCATTACATTTTTGCCAAATATTAACCAAAAAGTTTTAATCTGAAAACTATAAATGTTCTGGTTGGAGAAAAAGGCAAGCATGTACAAATATGAACTGAAACAAACAAATGAATAAATGAAAAATATTCTGCCATAGAAATACTTTTACCCAGCATGTCACTGATCAAGTATAGAGACTGTATGTTTAATGTCTTACTCTTTTCAAAGGACTTATATTTGTGAGAAGTTTGCAAGCATCAGTCTGCAAGATACTCTGAGATATGGAAGGATATACTCAGTATGTCACCTTTGGAGACTACAGTTAAACCATAAGATGAAATTGACTCACCAACCCAGTGAGTAAGGCACCCATGGAACAGAGCAGAGCTTTTCATTTCCAATCCCCGCCCCAGTGTCTGCTCATGACTTACAGAGTCACAGAGTGATGATACAAAATGCTGCCTGTTTGCCCTCCTGCCTGATGGCTATGACACTCTCCAGAGTGATGAGTTTTAAAATCTCTTCAGAATTCAGAATTAAAATTTAAAGTCATACTCCACATACTCGTACTATGGCAGAAACTGGATTTTTAAATAAAAGTTGTTACCATTATCATATTCTTCCACATTTTTGGCTTGAAAGTCCATTTAAAGAACACCAGTTATTTACAATGCTAAGTTCATGCTATTGAATCACCTGAATGTACCAGTGCTGGACCTGTCTCTAGTTTAAATCCCTAAATACAGTTTCAGGAGCTAGGTGTTTTATCTGTTTTCCATTCAGTTCCTTCTTCAAGTATTTTTTAATTTTGGTCTTAAAAACTAAATATGACAGGGAAGTGGGGAAAAAAGTGCACATCCATAAACTCTAATCTCAAATATTTTTTTCAGAGGAAACAGTAGTCTCCTTACACTCCACTGCTTTTACAGCTCTTATTCAGAGAACTGAGAATTGTCTGTTTGATTTATAATTGGAAATCATAAACTATAACATTTACCTGCTGTTCATATGCACAAATGAAATGATACAAGGCAGTTTCATCACTCAACATAATTAGCATGAACCAGCTCTTGTATGCAGTATTTGGATCCCTAAGGTCCACTAACAAGTTGCTGCAACTACATGCAGCTGTACAGAAAAAAAAAGAAGAGAAAAAACAGCATAACATTTGTTGTATCACAGTTGTTTTGATTAATTCATGTGGGGGAAGCAGAGAAGTCTGCCTTGGGTTTTGTCTTAATCTTACAGATGTTACTGTAAAGTGTAGATGACTCCACTGGCATTAAGGTCTCAAACTAGCCTGCAATTGATACTAGATAAGAAACAACTAACAAGTAGCAACATTCTTTATCAAAAAAGGGACAAAATTAAAATGAGTAATCTACCCTGTGATCTCATAGCAATCTACCCACGGGGAGTGTAAATTGCATTATTAAAACTTGTTACTTCACCTTACAGAAAAGCTAGGCTTCTTTTTTTTAACCTAATGAACTTTGAAAAATACTCCAAAAAGCAAATAAACAGACTAAAAACCCAACAAACCAAAACCCCAAAATTGTAATTGCTGTCACTTGAATCATTGAAAATTATCATGGAATTTTACTGACTATGCTGAATTCCTTAGTAAGGATTGTAGCTAAGAATGCCATAGAATAGTGCATACAGAAAATAAGGGTACATAAAAAAAATGAAAATATTTAGCCTTCTAAAACTTTCTTTTTCTTTCTCCTAATGCTACTGAAATATAGGGGATTCAAATGACCACTTTTCAAAAATTCATAGTCTGAAACACAAAATAGTAGTAGTATTTATTTGGAATCATGAAATCCTTTTGTGGATGTTCAAAAAACAATAAAGTGTAATGGCACAGTCCAATGAATGCTTGCATTTCCTCTCTTCAGACGAATTTGAGATGATATGATGCAACTTGATTCCTCTGTAGCAAAGTTTTTAAGCACATAGTCGTCTCTACGGGGGTGGGAATTTGTGTGGAGCTATGTGTGACTACTCACACATTAAATATGTGAATGACTTGCTGGCTTGAAAACTGATTGCAATAGATCTGTTTTTCTCACAGTCACGTGTTATATGAACATCCGTTAACATACTGTCTCCTCTCAGCTTCACAAGGAAAAGTGACATTCAGTTCTTAGAAGGGAACTTTTGCCCATGGTCTCAGATTCCACCAGTGGGGACGGAAATAATTTTCTGCTCAAAGATTTCTGTCATGAAAGATATAACAACATAGACTTCCTACATATCAAATAACAATTTCAAAATTTACTGTAATTTTTAAAAGGTTATAGCAAAAAATGGAAGCAGAAAAGATAGAGACACAGCAATGACTCATGTGAAAGCAAGTAATCACACTTTGGGAAGAAAAAAAATGAACGAAAGTGCAAAATGGTGGCTTTCTAAGGAAAGATCTCCTAGACCATAGTACTCTTTAGGTTTTTTATGGTCTAATGAGAAGAGGACATGCAAATAGGTGAACTCATAGATGAAGATCTGGCCAAGTTCTCTATTATGAAATGAAGCTAATGCAAATGCATATGCATTTTTGCAGGTCTGTGTAATAGTCTCTGCTAAAAAGTTCAACATTTATGTAAAATTACTAACAGAATTTTTACTTAATTGTAGTCATTTCTTTTGCTAAATGCAGGGAAGAGCTGTCATTTCTGATATCATTCTGTAGTAAGATTAGATAAATGTTAACCTTTTTTAGCCGACTGGTGCACCTAAGACAAACATGAAAGTAAATACAATGATGGAAAGCCTTTCATTTTTTTTGAAGGAAATGTTAAAGCTACTTTTGTTATCTGTGTGTATAAATTCAGTCTTGTCTAGTGACTTGTTTTTGTAAAGCAAAAAATTGTTCTTGACCTTTCAAAGCACTGTGGCAAATGTGCTCGATAACCAGACACGGGTCAGTGACACTACAATAGAAAAGGAGTAATTGTCATTTACAATGCTGTTTTTCTTTTGAACTTCACACATTAGTGGTTAAATGAAACTAGTTTGTGACCTGAGGTCTGGATTTTTAAAGGCAGATGAATAACTAGATCTAGCTGTCTCAAAAATTATTTTTAAATTCAGCAACATAGAAAGAAAAATATCACTAAGAGCAATGACAAACATTTGGTTTTAAAATAAAACCACATATGTCTTAGGTGACAAAAAAGGGTCCTTTTGTTTCTCTTTGGCTTTTAACTAAAATGCTATTATTTTAAATAATAGTATATTAAAATACTATTTATTGTATTAAATATGCCTTAAAATATCTACTCTAGAGCTCCTGAAAATAATAGGCTCTGTAGAAATGTGGCATTTGAAATCTTTGCAGTGATTCATAACCCATCTTGACAACGCTCATAATGCCCAATCTTGTTTCTACCCAGACCACTCTGACTGACCCCACCTGTGTTGTAACTCTGTCACCTCAGACTCTGCTAGGCTATATATAGGGACTGAATGATCTAATCTTTTAGGTATCTAAATGTACTATAGTTTCTCACTTGTTCTGAAGCTTCTTATGACACCTAATTTCATTTGCCTTAATACACTCACAGGGACCCTTGTCTGTGATGATAGCTGCTCATCTCTTGTCTGGAGCTTCACTGTCTTTAGCCTGGATATCTGTCAATATCCAGAGACGTCCCAGAGTGGACAGTGCTCACCATCAGGATCAGAGTTTCCACAACTAGGAGTATCTACTGTTTAACAACTCCATAGTCAGGCAACTGAAATCCATGCCTAACTTTGTGAATTGTATCTCCCTTTGGAGTGATCCCATACCTTCCCTGCTGACTGGAGAAATTAGCTCCTTTAAGGATCACTTTTTCTTTCCCCAGGTTTTTAGACATTCCACCTAAAACCAAATGCTTAATTCTAATACCTTGATGTCTTAAAGTACCTAGATTAGTCATAAAAAATATAGTCCACTCTTTTAGCCTTAATCTCAGAATGGTGATAACTACTGTGTCTTGTAAATGGGCAGGGCTCTGAATTACTCGATTTCAGGAGGTTACTTCCAAAGCTTTATGAGAATGAGTAACATATGTGTAATTATTTCCTATGACCCCCAGAAAAAGTCTCACTGAATGAGAGAGCAAAGCTGCTCTCCCTGTGGTTCTTCATGTGAAGCTGCAGCCTTAGTTTCTAATTCTTGGTTCAGAGAAATCATTCTTTTTATCTCACTCCTAAAAAAAGGTGGTTACCACAACATTTCCAGCAAAAACTGCAGAAACCATGAATAAGCACTCTGATTTAAATCCACTGAGTTTTTCTGGTATCATTGAATCGCAGGTTCTCAAAGTAGGGTCTGACAAAGGCAAAAACTTTTTTGTATTGTAACAGTCTAGGCATGTGAGAAAATCATGGTATAAAAAAAAAAAGTTGCAGTTTCCATGTTCATATTCTGGTCACCATGGGTCCAAGGACACTCACTTTAGGCATTCATTTCTGCTTCTGCTCATTCCCTGAAAAATGTATGTTTTGGAAGGGGAATAATTCCCCAATGTCTTCTGCCTAGGCAACAAGACAGAATAAAAGATCTCTGAATGGTCAGGGCCACATATTTACTACTGAGTATCTCCTGTTAAGACTTTTGGGGTATTTGGTTGCCATCCCACCTTCCTCTGGAAAGCATTACAGCAGAACTCCTGCTTCTCCAGTATATCAACCATCTATGCCCAACATCCTTCCTTTGCAACCCAGATCAAACACTGTGCACATCTCAGAATCTGGGGTTTATTTTAAGTTGGGGGACCAGATACCTGAAAATCATTACTTTTTACTCCTTTTTTGTTTGTTTTTTTTTTTAATTGAAAGTGGAATAACTATGACTTATTTTACAAAGTGAAGAGATAAAAATTCTATGTAAAAAAGCATTAAAGCTTCACAATAGTAGTTACCAGACAGTTTTCAGGGGCTGGAGGTGAATCACAGGTTTCCTTTTAGAAGTAGTCTCTCCTGTTGCTGTGGTGCTTTTAAATCACTGGGTGTTCTACAGACCTGGCAGAGGGCAAGAATATGCCGTAACTGTGTCCTGCGCCATGATGGTACAGCTCAAAATATGCAAATAGATGAGGAATTTGAAAAAGTAATTTTGATTTTTCTTACTTTTTTATTTTATTGTCCAACTTCAGCTTGTTAACATTCACTGTAGATCAGGAGTTTAATCACTAACAGCTAACATACTTAAGGCATACCAGAAACCTGACACATTTCCGATTTCCCCCCAGTTTTCAATTTCTGTCTTTCTAAAAGACTGGATTAAATGGCTTTAGTCCCATTGTATTGAACAACAGCCTATAGGGTTCTTTCACTCTCCTTGCAAGGCTGAGCATATGAAACTAAAGTCATTCCTAGTGTTGTGTCATTAATTTCAGCAGAGTTGCTCCAAGAGCACATTTGGCCCATAATCTGATAACTGCAGTTTGGGAAAAAAATCTCCGTTGTTACTAATATCAGCATGACCACTGAAAAATAAATTTAAACTAGGAAATTGTGAATTGTAGTGATTTCTTTTGATTAGTATTCCAGATAAATACTAAGTTACTCTAAGGACATTTGCAAGTCTATTTATCATTTGATGATTAGGAGCAAATAGTATAACGATTAAAAAACCTCCCCATTGCTAAATTACTTTTTACACTTTCATTCTGTTTATTTTCTACTGTAATTGTTTCTGTCACTTCTCTTTAGCCAGAAACAATGCTCCCTTATTACAGGTTTCAAAGGTACAAAACAAACTAACCAACCAACCAGACAAAATCCTGTATCACACTATAACTTTCCTAATGGCAAAGGCATTATTTTCTTCTTTCAGTTCTGACAGAAGGCTTCTACCTTAAAGCTGTTGTACAGCTAGTCTTTAAACCCTACTTGTTGGTCTTGATTTTCTTATTTACACAGAGTAAACTCAGAGGAAAGATAGATTTCTGAAATAAACTGAATTCCATGACTGTCCAGTTGAAATAGAAGACTTCCATGAGATTTATATAAATATTGGGTTTTCTACATCTCTTCTAAAGAAATTAAAAATCATTTTATTTTTTAGAAACCTTCATTATGTAGCTGTTGTGAAACTGTGAAAGAAAAGGTCTTTGTAAGTATGCTTTTCTAATAACTCATGCTTCAATCTCTTGTTGCACCTCATAAAGGTGATTGCTTTTTTTTTTCCTTGAAAAGTTTTAGGTTTGTAGGTTTGCTATGAATCTAAAGGGTTTTTGGCAGTACAACCAGTTACTTCCCTACTTGGCTGGCCATTACTGCTGAATTAATTTACTGGTCTGAATCCGTTACCATCCTTAAAGGAAATGCCATATTCTCATTATATCCTTCCATTATGTTAAACATATTGCCATCATTTAGGTTATGTCTGGCTTTAATGACATTTAGTGACATTTCCCATTACTATTATGGTTAGTTATGTACTCATGGTCACAGTCTGCTTCTTTATATCTCTAGGGTGGTTTTAATAAAGCTGTGTGGGGACAATGGCTCTATTAACACTTATACGTAAGTTTGCATAAGACCTAAGTCTTATGCAAACTATACTGAAGATCTACAGAATTTTTCCACAAGAATATGTATATTTTTCAGATTCATTTATGCAACACCCACTAGTACATTTTTCTTTGGAGCTATTGGGTTAGTTCTGCCATGCAAACCAAATTTAACCATCCTTCTCTGTAAGTGTAGCTTGTTTGAGAGAATATATTTTTAATATTTGGTAATTCTTTTTTAAAAAATGGATTTCTTCTAAACTAGCAAAAAAACCCCAGACTTATGGAAACGGCAATGACTTAAATTCAACAGTGCCTGCCTGCTAGATCCTGTTACATAAAGTCATATTTGTCATTAAATTTTATTTTGTTACACACAAAAGCACCCAGACTTCTCCAACTGGCTTGATTTTTTGAAATTTTAAAAACTGAATGCTTTTCGAATATATTTGAAGACCTATTAAGTAAGCTCTGACTACCAGTTCCAGCTTTGTAATTTTTTATCAAACTCACTTGAAAGTAAATGAAACAATCAAAATAAGGAAGAAAGTTTGACTAGAAAAGCCTGGTATTTATTAAACATCTTTTTCTCTAGATTGTACATGCAAAACAACTGAGTTATATTTGGGTAATATAGCTTAGGACTGTCCGTGTTTTATCTTCCTCGCATTTCTCAGCTGCGAGTAGTAGAAGGCACAGGGAGGCCAGGGGATAGGGCAGTGAATTTGGTCTCAAGAAACCCTGTTACTATTCCTGGCCTTGCTAATGATCTACTGTGTGATGCAGAGTAAATTACGCTGCCTTTTTTTGTTCCATTGTCATGAGGATAGCTACATAAAGTATTTTGAGATCTAAAGATCTTTGAGTTATATGAAGTTAGCATTTATTTATTCTCTGCTCTTCTGTAACAGTTTTTAAAAAACATTCTGTGCCAACTAATGCACATTTTTTCTGAGGTAAGCAGCGTACAGTTGTCTGAAAAGTCAGGCTGTAAATACAATGAGAGACTGTTTTTTTTCATCTTGTTTCCATAAATCTCCTGCACAGATAAGTTTCCTACATGAAAATTATGAGCGGATCAGGTACCCATGTGTATGAGCTTCCAAGAGGGAAATACAATCTCCCCGTTTATTTCCATGCATTTACAGTGCATCATCATTCAAGGCTGAATACGTTGTTCTTGGCTAAGCTGAAGCCTGTTTGAAGTTCATTCGTACCAACTGCAACCATACGGTAATGCTCTGACTGGTGCAGGCTGGAAGCCATCTTCTACCAATAGCTGACACTGTAAATGCTGTAATGTGGAGATTTTCTCTATCAGAAATGTGCTGCAGTCTTTGAAAAAAAAAAAACCCAACTGACGTTAAAATAAACCCAAAACTTCTACCTTTTGTTTCCAGTGTTATTCCATACTGGATTTTATTTTGTTTGTCAGCCCCAGCTGTTGTTTTTATTAGCTTCCTCAAAAGCTGGCAATAACACCATGAGGCTCTTTTAGAGCTTTTTCTTTAAGTCTTAACACCCACACAGCTGTAGCAAATGTGATGAGTTCTAGTTGTGCGACAGCTTAGGAACAGAAACAGCACAAAACTTGGACGTGTACCAAGAAAAATTTTCACTTCCATTCTGGTCCCTTTACTGTTTTAGGTGCTTTTGAAGTAGTATCTGGACTCAAGGATATGCCTCTAAACAGCCTTGTGGAAGAACTCAAACTCTTTTTGCTTGTCCATTACCCCCATCACCATGCTGGCATGATATAAAGCCTCAAGCAGGACATGTTACGTTCGGCTTGGTATGGTGCTGACTGTGGCTACCAGGTTTGCCCTGGTTTGGAAAGTGGGTTTGGACTGTGGTCAGCATGAGCTTACAGCTGCCTGAAAGTGAGCCAAAAACACTCCCCAGCCAGCCCCAAAGTTCTCCTGCAAATGGTTGTAGGCAGCCTTGCTTGTAAGGATCCTGGTGAAGGCAATTGCCAAGGGGAAAGGTAGAGGACAAGCATGCCATGACCTGCATCACTGAGAAATTGTGTCAAGTGCTGCTTGCAGGCTGGCAAGCAGAGCGGCTCCAAATCAGGAGGGCAGAAGAGAAGCTTAGCACAGAAATCGCTTTGGCACAATTCCTAGTCCTATTAGAATTCACACTGCTGTACCTCATCTTTCTTCTTTGGGAAAACCACTGCTAGCAGCGACAGGTCGTTCAGATTATAGGCACACTGCAGTCTGGGTTTCTTTGCTGCAATTATTACCTCTAGTGTCAGCTGCCACTTAATTCCAGTCATGCTGTCAGGTTATGCTGAAATCCATCATTAAGATCTTTAAAGATCCAAACATTTTCTTTATCCCATTCTCCTACAAAGTTAAAAATCAGCAAAGAAAATCAAATATGCTACTGCTCTTTCATAATAGCTTCAGCTTTAGCATTTCCTGAAAATTTGTTCTCATAATTTAAGAGGCAATATTTTAAAAGGGTAGAAAAGGAGACAATGGATACAAAAAACCTTGCAAGAGAGAATAATGATTTTACAAGTAGTAAGTAGATCAGGTATACAAAGAATTGATGTTACCAGAAACATTGATTTCTTGTTCTGTTATAGAGATAGAATTATAAAAGTAACAGATAAAATAGCAAATATGACATGGTTCAGAAAGGACTTAATATCACTGACAAAAGGCTACTGTGTACAATAGGCCTATCAGGCTAGGTATTGGAAGTTACCATTCATTCCAATTTATTCTAAAGTAGAATCACTTCTGAGGTTTCATGGCCAATAGTCTCCATTAAAACAAGCAAACAGAAAAAAAAACAGACAAAAAACCAAACAACACCCCTCCCCCCCAAAAAATAACAACACACACACACCATAAATAAAAAACAACAACCAAAACCACAAAAGACTGAGTCCTACAGTAGCAAATAATGCCCTGGCACCATAGACAGTGATTTTATATCAGGGAAGGCATGTCTGTGGACCTAAATATGATGAAATCTACCTAAAAGAAATTAAAAAAAAAAAAAAAGCAAAAGGAGAGCGTTCACTTGTTAATGTAACTGTATCTAATCCTCCAACTATGACATTAAATTGTACCTGTGGGCAGGAGATACCTGATTAGCTGCTTCTGCTTTACTGCTGTTGTTTCATACTAAGAAAGAACAAGGTAACTCACAATTTTCATTATAACTAATAGCTTCTCAGTTAAAGTGTGAGGTCCTGACTCATCATCGACATTTTGTTTCCTTCAATTTCTCCTATTCGCATGTGTAATTAATAAACATAACGTTGGTGCATTTAGTTGCTATAGAAACGATTATTTCTTTAGCTTCTCCTGAGGATTCTGAGCAAATCTACAGTAAGTTTGACTCAACTTTGTCACCTTTTTATTGTCTTGAATGAAATAAATTATGACTCCCTGGAGGAATATTTGAATTTCTGTTTATGAGCAAAGTTCTGTAAATCTGCATTGCAATTTCTCCCCATAGACAGTTACCAAATATAGTCTCAAGACCTTATAAATTATATCACCCAGAGCAATGTTTTTAAGCTTTCCTTTCATTAAATGGAAACAATCAGTGTTGGTGATTTAAATGTGGTTTGCTCAAATTTCTTGTTAATTTGAAAGTAATGAAAAATGCAGGCAGTCAGTTGATAGAATAAATAAGGTAAAGATAAATGATATGGTAAAGTCAGGGTTGGACAGAACTTATCTTCCAATGGAAGAAGTGGAGACTACAAGAATCCCAATATTAATGAAAGCATTTTAGTCCTGTAATACCTCTCAACACTGTGAATTTTAGAAACATCTTGTCCACAACACTATTTGAGCAATGAGAAGTTTTGCAAGCGTTTCCTGGTCTTTTCAAAGTATAGGTGGTACAAAGTGCACAAACATAATGCAGTATCACAGAGAGTTAGAAGAACTGATTGCTGTGAGAGTGACAGAGAAAGGCAGTTTAATGTATAACGTACAAACTATCAGCATGGACAAGAGCACAGACATATCTCATTCCAAACAAGTGTCCCAAACTATAGGTTAGAGAACCTAACTCATACCCAATAAATGTTTAGATGCACTGATATAGCTTTGGATGTTCTGTACATTTCAACCTGGATTTTTGAGCAGCATTCATGTCTCCCCACATATTTTTGAAAGCAGAAAGTTTCATATCTAGTAAAAAATAAGTATTGGGTTATATACCTGCAGAATCACAACCTATCATATTATGGACTTGCAAATATATTTAGGAGTGATGAAGTTTCTTAGAGAACTGATGGATAATGTCCTGATGGAGAGTATTAATACATGTTAATAAAAAGAAGTCATAACAATAGAAAGGAAAAGGCCATCCTTACAAAAGCTTTACCCTTTTCTCATTCCTCTGTCTTTTCTCTAAAATGAAATCCTGACAGAGGAGATGACTTGGGTATTGCTCTTAATGAGTTCTCAAATATGCCATTATTAGGAAATGTAATGAAGTTCCTCCCCTATGTCCAATTCACTTTTATTTGTTTATTTTAGGAATGCAGAAAGGGCTGAAATTTTTGCCCCCATGAACTTTATGAAATAATGGATCATTTCCTCTAATTGTTTTTTTGTTGTTTATAAAGGGAGGAAGACTTAGCAGACCTTCTGTAAAGGCCCAGGGATGTTATTATGTCAATTGCTATTCATAATTGGATATCTCCCTGTAATTTAAAACTATTAATGAATAAAATATAAGAGAACTCTCTCCACACAAGTAAACAAAACATTTTTACAAGATGGTGGAGTTGTTTTCATCTCTTCAGAGAATGGCTGATATTTTCTGATGAAAATATCCTTTGTTTCTTCAGGGTATTTCATAACAAAGCAAAGGAAAAGGAAAGACAGTAGAAGAGTACAAGGCATAATCGATTTTATATACAAATAGTCATTATTTTTAAAGACTCAATGATACCCTCACAGTAGAAAATTCTAGAGCTTTTGCTTCTGTAAAAACGGTCTTTTACTAATGGTATGATCTGCTACTACGAATATTCCTATTTGTTTTCCAGATGCTTTCATATCTGTCTTGCATATATCCTTACATCACTGCAAAAGGGAAGTAAATTCTGTGCACTATTTCAATTACACAATGGCACTAAGAAACTTCCTAAGATTATCTCTGTCAACAGCAGAAAAAAATCACGAAGTAAGGGTGGTGTTCATATTTTGTAATGGCCAACTAGGATGTGTATGTCAACTACACGTAATATGACAAAAAGCTATTGATTTCAGAAAAATTGCACAACTTTGATCCTCTATGTGCTTTTAAGAAGTGTGCAGAGTGCTTTCCACCTTTGATTTGGAGAGATTGTTCACTCTCAGATATATCTAATTTTTCCATTTTCTATTCTTAAAACATTAATTTATTACATATTAATGCAATAATTACAAATACATATGAGTATAGCAGAACTAGTAATTAGCAGAAACTATCATATATACCCTCACAACTTCACTGATCTGCAGCTGGGAACATGAGGAATATAAAATCAGACACAGACAATGCCTGTATTCCTTCAATCACAAGTTAGGTACATGGCTTATTTCCTCATATATCCTAAATAGCTTAAAACTATTCTATACTTAACTCCTTTACTTCACTGCAGGTATAATTATGCTGTCAGGAGAAGACATAATAAAACTTTGCCCATGCCTTCCTGCAGTGCTTCTTCTACAGAAGAAAAATGTGTTTTTCCTGGATAGAAACCCCCCCTGGTTTTCAGAAGTGCATGAAAGTGTGTGTTGACTGGTCTGTGATGCCAGAGATGTTCAAATCAACTGATGAACCCCTGAGAATGAGATCCCACATCAATTATAGGTTGCTTGCTATTGAACAACAATAACAAAAGTATTCCTTGAAGAGATTTGAGTGGGTCTTGAAAGAAAAGGTATAACTCTTTTAAGGATTCAGAGATAAATACTTTAAATCTATAAGGTGACAGTTTTAAGACACAGCTGTCTTCCCAGAATTCATGCATAAAAACTACACGCTGACTGGTATGAACTCCATTTTGCTCTCCCTGCTTACTTGGGGCTGTAGATAACACCAGGAATCAGCTTCAAGGTTCAGGAATACTATGCCAAGGCTGTTCTGTGCAACACACACATTCTAAACACAAAGAAAAGAAAGTTCTACAGGAAAAGCTCTCAAAACAGTGGGGAGGAGAAAGCCTGATCATTAAAAGAGGTGGCTTCAAATTCCTATACAAAAAAGGGGAATTAGAAGAATTATTTAAATTAGATCACAACATAATCTATGTAAATCTGAGTAGAATAGAACTGCCAGGATGATTATTCATTAAAGTAAATCATGATTTCATCCAGTAAAGCAAATTATATTATTCCAAACCTGATCCTTATAAAATACAAGCTGGGCATAGTATTACTGAAATATTACCAAGGAATTTTGCCTTTTACTAACAAGAATATAGCGTTGTGACACTTCTCTCTTCCTAAAGTGCTTTCTAAGAAAACATTTTTTTTTAATACTATTTTATACAATGGGACATACCCCATTTCACATGTTTGCATATTCTAGAGAAACAAATAATGCAGAACCAAGCCAGTAATTAACTGAAATAAAAAAAAAAAAAAAAAAAGAAAAGTCATAAAGATTCCAGCATGGTACCAAATGAAAGTGTTTGGGGTCAGGTCTCTCACAGTATGGGAGCTTAAGTCATTGATCTGTTTTACTCCATGGGGTACTTTGGTGTTTTCTCTGGTTGGACTTAATAAAGGAGTCGAACTGTGTGGTCAAGTGCAAGATAAGATCAACTCCTTACCAGAAACCGAATATTATTTTTTTCTTTTGGCTGTGAATTAGATGAATTTTTATTTTGCAATGTGGAGTAATGGATAAAATTAAAATAGATATTCTTCCTTTTCTTATTTTTAGTTAGTTTATTCATTTTTTCCAAATGAATAAGACCAAGAAATTGGTCAAGGTACATTTTAATTGTATGGCGAGCAAAAAACAAGAATGCAGATATACCACTAGTTATGGATATTAGGAGTCCTGACACAAATCGCATAGAATGTAGGTTGCTAAGTGGAGAGCAATGTTGCCCTCACTGCACTCTTGAGGTGAAGTTGAATTTCCCATTCTTTTGTTTTCTCTCCTCCATGTTCTTCCTTCTGTATCCTTTTTCTTCTCTTCCTTCTTTTTTTTTTTTATCCGTTTCTTTTTGGAATTCTTTCTTAAAATAAAACCTCTCTCTAATTTTTTATTCAGTAATGAATAAACCTGTGCATCCAAACTTCTTGCTTTTCTCTTCATAAGATATATCTCAGTTTACCTAAGCTGTATTTTTTATATTACTCTAAATACATTAATTACTATATAGACTAAAATATTGAATGCAATTGTCTGTAGAAATAAATGTTTAAAAAGAAAATGTGAAAAATACAGAAAAGCACAGATTAATTTGATGAGGAGAATTCGTTAGTGGTTACCCACAAAGATTTTAAAGGCAGAAAGAACCTTCAGTTTTATGTAGTTTTAAAATGCTTCCTGAATACCCTCTTTCAAAGAATCTTACCTTTGGTGTCATGAAGGTAAAAAAATTGCTTAAATGATAACACCTTCAGAAAATTAAATCTTGTATATGTGGTACATAAGATCTTTCAGCTAAAAATCTTTACATTTAATGTAGTTTTATTTTCTCATTTTGACTTCAGCATTGATCAACAGAGAAGGTAAGTTATCTTCAGATCCCTTTTCATACCTCCAATATATAACTGTATTTCTCAGGAATTATTTAGGTTTATATGCGTACAACATTAAGCTTAATTTTCATTGAGATTACTGTCGCTTCCACAAGCTTCCTTTGATTTTATGTTTTTAAATTCTAATTATAACAAGACTTTCATTAGTTAGAGAGAAAGCCTATATTTGTGTTATGTTGCTATTGTGTTATTATTTCCATTGAAAATAGTATCTAATGGCACCATCAGTCATATGTCTATCATTTTAAAAGGCTATAACAATGCAAATCAAATACACGCAATTGTGGCATAAAACGTTGAAGTAAATATTTGCTTTTTTTTGACTATATTTGTATGGTTCTATCTGTAAAATCTAACCTTATACTGACACACATAAAATACAATGATATTTATCAACCTATTTATGTCATTTATCTCAATAAGAGAAGCTTCAAGGTGTGGTACTGCTTATCTCACTGTTTCTTTTTTTTTTGTATGTGTGTGTTTTAACTAGTTAGTACTGTGGGAGTTTTCAAGAGAACTAAAATTATGTAAAAGAAGAAGTGTATCTTAAAAAGAAAGGGTTCTTGGAATAGAAGAATTAGTTCTTCTGAAAAAAAAAACCAAACAAACAAACAAAAAACAACAACAACAAAAAGAAAAAACCACGAAAACCTAACCCCTGGCATTCCAGTCCTGCTCATGTTAATGCAGACAAAAGATTTAGTGAGCACAAAAAATCACTCAATAAATTTCAGAAGTGATTCAGTATGTACCACAGTCCAGATTTCATGAAATTATTAGTTTCATCTTTTCTATCTATATCAAGTCAGGGAAAGTTATCCAAAACTTACCTGGAAACTACTGCTGAATCCTACAGTTAGCAATACTGTCATCCTTCTAACAAGGAGTAAAGCCTATCTTCTGTTTCAAATGTTAATGAAAATGAGTAACTATTTGATGGGTAACAGTTTTAGTTTTAAAGCTAATGTTATAGTAAGTTAAAAATGATAAATCAGTACACTGAACTACTCATATTAAAAGTTACTTAGCTGAGACCAATTTCTACAATTACTGGAATTCCTTTTCTTGTGTGTGTGTTTTCTGTTTTTGTCTTGCAGAATATGTGTTTACTGGTGTGGCACTGAATTCTTTAACACTGAGTTTCCACTCAGAAATGTTTCCATACCTATTATTTTGCTTCAGAGATTTTCCTTACAAAAGCGCCAATGGAGTTCAAGAAAACTTCCAAGAATTACGTCTACATTCCAAGGTCACCTTTCCCATGTGGAATAACTGAAATGGCTCAAAGCCTGTGGGACAGTACAAACAATTTTGCTACTGCTCTTGAATGTTTACCAAAACAGAGCATTTTTTTCTATACCCAGACCTTTTCCCAATAACAAACTATTTTCAGCTATGGCTTTTCATCAACACCACAGAGAGAAATTAAAATACAAAGCTCCTTGTTATTGAATATGTCTATAGCCATACAGATCACCTTTCAAAGTATAGCTACCTTAAGACAAGTACTTAGTGAAGAATATCAAGATTATTGTGACTATCGGACTAGATTTCCCTCTTGCTCATTGCATACTGTCCCTGTAAAGTGTGCCCTTATCATCAATGCCATCTGATTGCAGACTTCAAGCCTTCAATAGGTTTAGATGGGTGAAATAGAGTAACATGAAGGTCTGAAACTACCTTTTGGAAGGCCTTGGACTTGTAAATAGTTCCAACATACAGCATAAAATATTTGTTTAAACTCCTGCTGGATCTTCTCCAAGGCATTCTTCTCATGCATGGCATCGTCTGGGGCATAGGTCTGCATGTACAGCACCCTATCTACACGCATCTGTGGTCACTTGCTTTCTACCTCAACAATGAGCATGCAGCATGCAACACAAACTTGCAATCCTCCGTGCTTCTAATTTTTCTCTCAAAATGAGAATGATCTCATAACAGCAGTCTTAAAGGAGATATTATTACCTCATTCTTTGAAGTGATTTATAATTTGGGGAGACAGAGCTTCATTTCTCCCATCTCACAGATACATACACACATGCACAGACATACACAACATCAGTATTTCTTAATTTAAACTTCTGAACAGAATTTGAACTGAAACTAAGCGCTAAGTCCACCCTGCCAGATTTCAGAAAAAAAAGATGAGCTACAGAAGTACCTGGTGTTTCAGCACTAGTACAAAGGTGACATTTTAAGTCTTGCAGATAGATGTTCCATCTGCCTAATTTAAGTACTTAAACTCCAGTGAACTACATCTTTCCATGAATGCTTGAAAGGCATCTAATGATGTATCTATTAATATTAAAGGGACTGAGAGAACTTTCTTTGCTGAAGTGCCTTACTAGACACCTACAATTTGAGTTTAAAGTGGATACCTATGTTATACTGGTTTGCTTTTCTTTTCAAGTTGAGGTGAATAGAAATCAGGAAACAATTATGCAGCAAGGTATGTAATGCATCCATCTAAGCAGTTGATTGTTTACATGAAAAATGTTTAAATGAAGAACATTATAATCAATCTACTTCATCTTGTGGGAAAAATCGAGATCCAACTGTTGACTTTTTTTTGGCAGGATGTTGCTGGGTTTTTTTTCCTCAAGACTACAGAATAAAAAGTGCTTGTGAACAAGGACATATTGTTAATGCAGATATTTAGACAGAGTGCTGAGAATGAAAAGCTTCTAGAGCTGTTCCTCTGCTATCCTGTCATTCTGCCACCTGAGAATGACAGTCTGATAGTATGCAGCAAGAGGCAAGGAAATTTCACTTTGAAAACATCAGCAGCCCTTGTACATCTGTTAATTAAAGCAATCTGCCAGTGTTCCTCTTAAGCATGCAATGAATCAATGCTAAGCTAAAGTGACACGTTTTCACTGCTGCTGTAACAGAATTGAAAGTAGCACGTTTGTTTATCAAGTGGCACCCATCTACACTTCCTCATCTGTTGAGGGGGTTTGATTGTCACACTATCACTGTCTGGTCTAGGTATGACACAGTGAAGATTTTCAATCTGTTGCTCTGAAGTTACAAAACAGCATGTGGACCATGTTTCTCCTGGAACATTCAATCACTATTTGTGCGTTGGATTTGTCTAACAGTATTTTTGCTCTATAATGTAACAGAATTAAAAGCAACAGTTGCTGACAATAGATCTGGAAAAGAAAATAAAAGAAAAATTCCTTTATTTTGAAAATCTTCAGTTACAATGAAAGATTCTTACAATTTTTTATTTCAGCTTTAAAGTAGGACTTGTGCTTCTGAAATTTCTTTTATTCTGAGCAACAAGAGCTGATATAAAAAAGTACTATCTTTCTTTGACTAATGGCAAGGGTCTAACTTCAGAGACTTACATTAGGTGCCTCTTACTCTTATTGTTAATCCCTAGCTCTGAATCAAGAATAATTCAAGTTCAATTGCAAGGCATTGAATTAAGGAGAACATTACTGGAAAATATTAATATAGAATACAGCATAGACATGAAAAGCAGTGTTATATAAAGATTACATACATATATAAATAAATAGACAACAAGATTTTAACAAACTGAATGACTGAAGATGGGAGTTCTAAGGCATTGAGAAATAAAATGTCAAGGCCCTCAGTGTACCAACCAGCTCTGCAATCTCTTCCTTCATCTAGGGATTTGGCTGCCAAGGCCAGCACTGGAATGGGATGGCTGTACAACCTTGGATAAGCCTTTTATTAATGTGAGTAAGGTTGTGGGAAAGAGCTATAAGAAATCTTGTGGAGTACAAGCCCATTGGATAAGGCCCTTGTTCTTGCCTAAGCTATACTGCCTCATGCCCAATACTTTGTGATTCATACCTTGCTTTGCTGAGACTGGACCTCAAACCTCAACTGGATTTGTCTAGCAGACACTAGGCTTTCATTTGACTCTGATTATCAAACCTTCCCTACTTCTCTTATGTTGGTGCTGTGGGACTATCCATGGTTGATAAGGGGATTGCTTGCCTTGCTGTCACCCTGGGCTTTTAGCTCTCCTTCCTTTCTAGGGCAACATTTTCTTGCTTCTATCTGGCATGCTAGGACACTGCCAGCCTGATACAGATGATGCTCACACAGGTTTCACATACCAAACTGCATAGATAGGAGCAAAGAAGTTGCACCAGCAGGGGGAAGACAGCTCATGCAGATGAAACCAGTGTCAGCAGAGTGCTGTCATGGGGCATAACTGCTCAATTAACTTGTGTTAGTCTGCGAACACTAATGCAGAAGGGCGTTAATACAGATAGACAAGCAGCTGTATCTGATTTCATTATCTAAATTGCAGGAAGACAAGATCTAACTTCAGTGCCATTTTTACCCTCTGGATAGTCTAATGGCAAAGGGAAAAAAAAAATATATTGCTTCTACAGTTTCTTACCTATAGCCATTTTACATTTTTATTCTTTTGACCTCTCTTTCTGACCTAATAAGGATAAAATCTTTCAGCTATACAGTGTAGCCCATGAAGTATTTGACATTTTCTATAAGGCATCCTAATATTAACTGAAAACTCTAGGAAAGAAATATGAGCCACCCAGCCCTTGTTTGTACTTACCATTTGCTTGAAGATCTAAGAGGACACTGTTCTGTGGTTATACAGCACCTGGCGTCTCTTGATCAAGAGTAGTTAATCAAGTCAATTACTGAGGCTCCTAGATGACACCTGGGCAGATGCTGATAGAGAGAAACAGGCTCCACCAAACTAATAACACCTTGTGAACACAGGAGGGGAGGGTGGTGGTATTAGCCTGCCTCTGCAAAAACTTCTTGCAATCGATTTTCAGAGTCTGCTGAAGAAAAAAGTGTCTAGTTAGGAATTTCACATTTCATTCCAATGCCTCTTACAGAAAAATAAGTAAATAAATAAATAATATATACAGATAGCACGCTGCTTTAGTTCTACAGTTTAAAATTGATTGTTTTTCTTTAATGTCTTGTCTGTTATCTGTGCCCATTGCAAAGAATAAATCTGAAGCAGCATGTTTTTAAACTAGTCAGCATGTCTGGTGTGCTCTAAAACAATCACCCTTGACTTTGAACAGCTCAGCTCAGCTCAGTCAGTGGGTCTTAGGTTGCTGTTTTTAAATGAATGCAGATGGTGACTTTTCCTTGAAATGAAGTGATATAAAAATTCATGTGAGTAATTCTTCAAGATGTAGCCAGAAATCCTCAGAAAAATGCTACAATTAAAGACTGAAACTAATCTTCTTAAGAGATTTTGCCTTTTATAAACTTCAAACGTAATTTGCTTTCCATTGCTAACAGAAGTGCCAGCACACTTTGGTTATTCTTACATCTAGAATAAATACTCTGCAATTATCATAGATTATTGTGTGTATGGTAAAGGATATCATTGCTGTGCAAAAATATATTGTGGCTTTTACTCCATGTGGATTTATACAAACAGCATGAATGCTAATAGTACAAAAGACAAAAAAAGGAAGTCAATTTCCAGCACATCTTGGAAAACAACCTCATATATTGAAATTTTGGAAGTTCATAGACAGTGAATCACAACTGGTATTTTGCATGTCATACAGAGGGATAAATAAGAAAATAATCCTTACAAGAATGAAATCTTACAATAAAAATATGACAATTCCCATGTGAAAGTTTCAATATAAAACAAGAACTGGATAATTCAAAATTAAAGATGAAACTTAACTGAGTTCTTGAGGCTGGTCATCACAACATTAGAGGATGGCTATAATTATCAAAGCAGATAATGAAATTAATCTTTGGGATACAGCACAGATGTCCAATGACTTATTCAGGGGATTCAAGTGAGAATGTGGTATGATCAGTAGCATGTTTTTAGTTCTCTATGTTCTTCAATTTTTGGCTCCCTAATTGTGAAGATTAATCTTATTAATTCTAAGGAAAATCTGAATGATCTACGTTACAACATAAGTTTTTAAAAATGATATATCTTTACACTAAGTCCATGTTTCAGATGGGAAACCTGATGTAAAGCTGGACAAGCTACCTGAGCAGTCACAATAAACAAAGCAAAACAGGAGCACACAAAATATGAAGTCCTAGGTTTCAAATGTAGCTGTTGAAGTGTTTTCTTAATTTGGGCAGTCACTACAACACACTATTGAATCTTAAATCAGAGAAAAAAAGTAGATTTCTGTAATTATTTAATCCATTTCATAATGTTCTATATTAATTTTAAAAGTTTGTTTCTAGTGTTCTGGGCAATATAGTTGTAAATAAGCCTAGTAGCAAGTTTGTTATCATGTATTTTTTAGAAAACTAGATTACATCCAGCCTGGCCTTTCTGTAAAATGACAGTTATTCAGATTATATTTTACATGTAACCTTATTCACTGACTAAATGTAATATGTAAAAATAATATAAATATATATATAAATAATTAATAATAATTCAGTACATATATGATTATCTACATGATTACTCTATATTTGTATCTTTTATTTAGAATGTCAAGTGCAGTTAAACATCTAATTTCCTCTAGTGGGAAAATAGTGTTAAATAACAGAATATTATATTTAACATGAGATTAAGTAGTTAATATCATTATATTACTAATACAAATGTGATAGATGGGGGAAAAAAAATAATATTCTGAGTCCTAAAAACAAATTTCAGAATTTTAGAATTAAAATTTCAGAGGTTTGTTTGTAAATAATTTTCTCTCTCATAGAATTTAGGAAAACATATCTTTTTTTCATTTTGTTCTTTCTGTTTGCCAGTGTCTGCAGAATTACATATCAGTATTTAAAAAACTGAGATCAATTGCTGTTGTGGATGATCTTCATCCACCAAAGCCAGTGAGGGAAAAATATCTTGACTCTTCTGGATTTCCTTAGGGTTCAGAACATTAACCTGTTAATATTTCTTGACTCAAAAGTCTTGTCTTAAAGAAACTGGGCTTCCTCTTCCATGGTTGATTGTTTAGAAAAAGTACCCAAACACTAAAGGAAGTGGTAAAAAAAAATGGCAGTATCTAATAATTCCCTTAGTCATCATGCTTGTAGTAAGCACGGTTAAAGCCCTTCTCAAATCTTCACTCACAAAGCCAAGCCATCAATCAATGTAATAATTACATATTTAAGTTTTAGCACATATCTAAGACTCAGTATCCGAGTCTGACACAGTACATTCTAAAACTAATTTCTGATAGAGTTGAGATTAATATCTTCAAATATTTTCTCCTTTTAATTATAAAGGATTGAATAAAAATTACAAATTTATGTTCTAACTTTTAGGTGTTTAGAGATAAGTGAAATGAATCACACCCATGTGTTGTTGTTAAGGTACATTGGTGTTTGTAGAAACAAATATTATTAGTTTAATACAGAAAATCTGTACAGTAGAAAAATCATTGGTCATTATAACTCCAGTAAAATAAGATCATATATTAAATATGAAGGAAGTGCAAGCACCTTGAGTTATTTGAATTCACAAGTAAAAGGCTAGTATATCTAACACTGAATAGCAGTCTTCTTTCCTTCATGTGAACAGTGTTAGTGACCAATCTCATAAATGACACCTCTTTTCATGGAGTATGTTGTTTTGCTGTTGTGATGTTCTGCTGACATGCTAACTTACATTATTTTCTCCACAGTACTATTTCTAGTGCTGAAATGGAAATAGAAGGTGTATTGTTCTAACCTTATATCTATACTACTTAGATAAGTGACTGACAATGACTTAATAGCTACTGCTCCATTTCAAGAATTTAGCATGTCCTTCCCTTCCTTCCTTCTGGTCTTCCTTCAGTTATTTTCATGTGACTATAGTTACAAACATGTAATCTATCTTCCTTCCTTCCTCCCTCCCTCTCTCCCTCCCTTCCCTCCTCCCTCCCTTCCCTCCTTCCTTCCTTCCTTCCTTCCTCTTCTTTCCTCCTTTCCTTCTTTCTTTCTTTCCTTCTTTCCTTCTTTCTTTCCTTCTTTCCTTCTTTCTTTCCTTCTTCCCTTCTTTCCTTCTTTCCTTCCTTTTTGCCTTCCTTCCTTCCTTCCTTCCTTCTTTCCTTCCTCCCTCCCTCCCTCCCTCCCTCCCTTCCCTCCTTCCTTCCTTCTTTCCTTCCTTCCTTCCTTCCTTCCTTCCTTCCTTCCTTCCTTCCTTCCTTCCTTCCTTCCTTCCTTCCTTCCTTCCTTCCTTCCTTCCTTCCTTCCTTCCTTCCTTCTCTTTATCTCTTTCTTTCTCTCCCTCTCTCTTTCTTTTCTCTTTTTCTAAAGTGCTCTCCTGAAAACCTCTGCACCACACCTCTCCTCTGCCATGTTCCAAACTTTGATGTATTCAGCAAATTGAATCAACGTGTGTAATGATGGAATCCTAACCATAACCACAAAGTATCTGCTGAAAGAACTCAGGTCCAGGTCTGTTGGAACCAAAATTACTGCATTCCCCATAGTTATCCTGTGACTCAGATCTTGAAAGCTGAAGTCAGCCCACTTGAGAGCTGTTTAATTGTAGAAGAATGGTATCAGGGATCACCAAAACTCTAAAAATACAAATTATTTCAAAAGTTTGGACATTTTCATCTATTTTTTCACTGTGTATACGGATATAGTTCTATCTGAAGACTCTAACATCAAACACGTACTATACCAGAACACTTGGAAACACATAAAAATGATTCCCACAAATAAGCAACTGAAAGTGAGATTACATCCCTTTGTCTTTAATTTAGTCCCCTGAGGAATCTTTTTGGCTCATTATACCTGCTGTTTGGTTGCAATATTGCTGTAGTAAGTATGTTTCGCTCATCTTGTTTACTTTTTTTTATCTTTTGGAAGGAACATTCTTTTTCCTAACTCAAATAATGAAGATTAAAAAAGAAATTATTCCTTGATATGTGTCCACCTTCTGCAGATATCAATACCAGCAGCAGCACTTCATTTCTTCTCTCCAAATGAGTTCAAACCATCCTGGTGTCTGATCCAAGCTATTAACTCTATGGTGGAAGGCAAATGTTATGTTTCTGTAAATTATTTCAGTAGAAAATGTCTACCTTTTTGAAAAACCTTAAAATAAGAACAAAGAATAAGAGAACATTTTCAAGGCAGTAACTCTAGCAGCGTTTACCTAAAATTTTCATGGCAACTTGCAAAATCAGTTCTTGGAAAAAGCAAAAGCCAAAAAGTGGTATTGATGTCCTGTGAGCTTAAAAAGATTTGTGGATTTAACTTCCATAGAAAAATGTTGTCAAAATACGCCGCTCAGATTTTAATACAAATGCACATATTAAAAGTAATAACAAATGATATATATAGTGCATCAGATTAGTATTTAAATAGTATGAGTATTATTGAGTAGAACATTTTCAGAACAGAGTGACATACTGGTATAATGCAACTTTATTTTTTTTTGTATCAACTCTTGACTTTATATTCACTAATATTTCCTTTACTTTTATCACACTAATAATGTTTATTTTTATAGTAACACATAGCAAAAGAAAAAGTTCCCAGAATACTAGTCACCTACAGAGGCAAAGTGATTAAGTGATGTTTTACTTTCTTGTCTATATTTGAGAAAAAAATTATTTAAGAAGGCAGAAAGATGCTTTTTATTTTTATCACAGTCTAATGCCATGCAAAGCTGTACTGCTGTATAAGTACAGCTTCATGATTAAGAGCATTATGCCTACATAAAGCCATAGAATGAAAAGACATGAAGCAGCTTATTATTAATATACTGAGAGAAGGGTGTTTTCATGCTTATATCTTCAGTTCCATAGTTGTCAGATGGGTAATTTCACCAGCAAAATGTTCAAGGTCATTCTCTTTTTAGTCTTCCTTTTTTACTTCAATTAGAAATGTTCTCTTTATTGGGTTCTTTCAATGATGGTCTTAGTCAGGGCAATTGACCTCATTACATACTTGCTGAATCAGGTTACAGAGTAAATGACATCATACAGGACAAAAGTTAACAATTGCAATATCCCATCAAAGAGTTGATATTTGCATTTAAAGTAATTTAAAACACAAATCTGAATTATTAACTTTAAGTCAGCAGAATTAAATTGTATGAATTTCTTCCTTAATTACCTGGATAAATGCATTTGAGTCTTTTCAAGATATGAGCATTCATTTACAAATCAAAGAGTTTTTTCTTAGTCCTCAGGCAACCCAGCCTTTTGTAGTCTACAGCCTTAAAATCTAGAGTAACAATTACTTTACAATATGTTATCAGTACTACAGAAGACACTGGATGCTGTAAAAGTCCTTATGGCTATCAGATGCAGACTTAAACCCAGTGTTAAAGCCTATTCAAATACTGTTTTATCATATTTTGACTAAGAATTTTGGATGATTATTCAGAGTTCCTATTTTGCAGAATCCAAGGAAAACCAGTAGTAAAAAGACCATGGAAATATATACTGAAAAGCATTCAATGAACTAAAGAGACCCATCTTGCTACTTTTTGTGGAGTAAAAGCCAGTACAAACAATGCACAGTGTGAACCATTCTGTTAAGCTATTATTATCACTATATTGCAACTCTCAACTCACATAGCTCAGCTGGTAATTAAAAACCCTGAGTACGTACAAAATCACAATTTTACCCTCTATTATTCTGAAAGTATTTTTCGTATAACTTATCACATAAAATGTTGCACCAGTAGGGCTTCAGGATGAGAATTTAAACAAGAACTGTGAACACTTTGTTTAGGAGCAAGTTATGACAAATCAAAGGTTGCCATCTTACTGTGAGCCAATTATCCTACACATTAGAAAAGGACATAGATTTTGGAGAGAGACTCTTTATCAGGGATTGTAATGATAGGACAAGGGGGAATGGGTTCAAACTTAAACTGGGAAAGTTCAGTTCGAATATAAGGAAGTTCTTTACTGTGAGGGTGGTGAGGCACTGGAATCGGTTGCCCAAAGAAGCAGCAAATGTTCCATACTTGACGGTGTTCAAGGCCCGGTTGGACAGAGCCTTAGGTGACATGGTTTAGTGTGAGCTGTCCCTGCCCACGGCAGAGGGGTTGGAACTGGATGATGTTAAGGTCCTTTCTAACCCTAACCATTTTCTGATTCTCTGATTCTGTGATTCTATGTTTTGTGTACATTATGATGATTTTCAGTTTTGCAATGAAGCTTCTCCTTCCCAAAATTGTGATCTGTGTGAAAATACATAAAGTATGTGAATACAGATGATAGTGTCTATCAGTTAATTAGGGCTAGTTGCTTCTTGTTGTGCATAATATAAAAAGCTTAAATCACTTCTTTGACTATCGCATAGTTGGGATATCTCAAGGTAAGCTCTTACCTCATACAGTGTCCTGGTGGAAACAAGAACCTTACATTTGTAGCTGGAGGTGGTGGACTGATGCATACTCATGATTCAGTCTAGTTATTGACATAGGAATGCAATGTTCGTGTCTACAAGACTTACCCTTTCGTTATATTTTAAGAGAGTTTAATGAAATCTAACAAATATCATTTCCTTCCATAGTTCCTTGAACAGTAAATAAAGAGTGTTTCTGTACAAAAAAATGGTTTTTGTAATTTATATAAGTTGGTAACTGAAGTTTTTTACTTTGATGGATATGTTATAAATGTTCCAGTCATTTTAAAAAAAGCTGAAGAAAATAAATTTCAGCTACTGATTTTTTTTTTGTTTTTGTTTTTGTTTTTTTTTTTTTGTTCTTAAGAGGATTTTACCCACTATTCTAAGAAGATTATAAGGAATATTATAAGGTATACATATCCCATCTTATCACCAGATATTATTTCATAATTATGTAGCCACAGATGAAAAGTAGTAACCTGGTCATCTACACTACTACTTTATGATACCAAAGAAAATAAAGTAGCACATTTGATACTGACAGCAATTGTGTTTTTCAGAGCATGTCTTCATTTTGCCTGGAAAAAAAAAAAACTGAAGAAGAATAAACACTTCTGTTTGCATAGTATTGGAAGAGGAACTGTGTAGGCAACGGTAATAAGACTGGGATGTTATTTTCAAATTCTCTGTTGATGTGTCATACATATTTGAACATGTGACTTCATCCTTATGTTTTTTACTTCTACCTGTCATTAGCTTAGTGTTTTAATAATGTGCCCTCTTTAGGGAAGGCATAGTCCCTTATGAAGTGCGCAGAAGAAAATTCTTGAGGACTGTTAAGTAGAACTGGAATTGAATGGACAAATGGAATAGAAATAAATAGTAAGTGAAGGAACCTGCGGTGCATCTGCAGGGACATTGCCTGCAGAGATAGGCACGTAATCATCCTTTTCTACTTATTGCTTGTCAGTTCACATCTGAAGTACCTAATTCAGTTCTGGTCCTGACAGTTTAAAGATGTGAACTGCCTGGAGAGGGTCCAAAGGAGGGCCACAAAAATCATCAAAGAGCTGGAGAACCTGCTAAAGACTGAAGAAGTTAGGTCTCTTCCCTGAAGAAGAGAACGTTCAAAAGGGGATCTCATCACAGTACTTAAAGTGCATCTACAAAAAGGGATGGTGGCTCTCCCCCTCTTCACAAGGAGCCACATGGAAAAGATGAGGGGAAATGGGTACTAGTTACACTGGGAAGGGTTTCATCTTGTTGGAATAAATAATTTTTTTGACAGAAAAAATAATCAGTCGCTGGAACATGGTATAGTGTTCATCAGTGAAGATTTTAAAGATGCAGTTGGATAGGGTGCTAAATAATCACATCTTGGTTTCTTTTCCTACAAAATGCTGGACTAGATGACCTTTTGAGGTACTTTCCATACTGAGGTGTTCTATTATTCCATGATTTAAAAATCAAGAACTTGCCTGCTTTTCCTGCTCTCCTTCCATTTTTATTGGCCATAGTTGTCTTGTATTTGATTATTTCTTATCAGCACAGAAGGTCTCTTGTGATGACAGCAAATAGCATCACCCACATACTTAGTTGAGTAGTAGGGAGTAACATATGAACAATGCCTTTGCAAAATACAGTTTATGGTATCCACAGGGGCTAAAAGAAGTTCATCAAGGTGTGTTGTTATTGTTGTCATAAAAGCAATATTAATCTCCAGTTTTGTTTGCTAGGTTATTTCAATATCTGCAAATACCATTAACAATGTTATTAAAACATAAATTATATTTCTTCCTCATAATATCAGAATTTAATTTCTATTTTACTTTTTGTTTGCAGTATGTTCTCTTTGAAAACTTCCTGCATGTTCATTTTCCTCGACTCCAGGAAATTTCAGTTATGATAGAGTACAAACAGTGGGCCAAAATAAATGATCTGGGCTAGATAAAAACTTCTGGAGTGGATCCTGACCTTTTGTTGACTGTTGTGTACAGTATAGTATGTTCTTTCTGTAATGGAAAAGGCAGCTGACAAAATGGATTAATTTATAATGTTAACTAAAACTAAATCTGAGATTCATGTCACAAAACTGAGTTGCTACTGTCAGCAGTTTACAGGCTTCACTGTCTAATGAAACCAGTAGATACCTACAGAGGTCATTTCAGCCCATTACAATCTGATGGGCGGATTGTACCATACCTGCCAGAAAGAGCTATTGCTGTTCAGTTACTGGGGTACCATTGTTCAGCTATATTCATCACCATGATATCGTTTTTTTATTTATAGTTTAAGATGGAGGTCAACTGTTATATCTTTTATTACTTCAGCTTTTCTTCCATCAAAAGCCTTTAATTCCAGCCTGAAAAAAAAAAAAAAAAAAGAAGAAAGAACAAATCATCTGAATATTTTCAAAGTCGGTATTTTTGGAACATGAATCCTAGACATGTCATTTAGTCTATGTGAGAAATCCCAATATACTATACATCTACAGTAATGTTAGCATCTAGCAAGAACTAAGTAGATATTTAATATCTTTTAAAGATTCACAGTAGTTTCATATTGAATAATTCAAAATAGATTTTCAGATGATTGAGTTTATTCTGCACCTGTAAGAGAAATATTTGAAGCATCATTTTTATATAGACGCAGGAGAGTGGTAGTGCTTTCTGTCACTGGCTTATCTCAAAAATACATTTTGATCTAAATAATTAAGAATTGCTACATAAAACATTTGTTCCTGAATAAGTCTCCTAGTCTGTTGATATCTAACTACTATCAACATCCTCAGATATGAAGAAAAATTTCAGTGAATAAGAAAAAAATCTGCAACGATGGGAAATGATTTTAAAATATGCCTACCTGCCATATCTCTACAAATTGACAAAAGAAATAAATAAACAATTTTGGTTTTGTACTTACTTAGTATTATTTATCAGAAGTTATTTTGTCAAGATATTCTTCTTCATTTAAACTATTTTAAGAAACTGATTAAACATGCCTAATATTTTGCTTCACAGGCAACATAGAACTCTAGTTTTAATGCTAAATTTCACCAGGCTTGACTTACAGAGACTACTAAACTAGTTCAGATTATATATTTACCACATTGCTGGTCTTTTTAAAATTGCTAGAGAAGTCACCCAGACAACCAAGTAATTCCATAAGCCAAACTTTTTCATGGCTATGATCTGGCAGGGGCTCTCAGAAACAAGAATTCTCTTTGCAGATTTCTTTGTACATATATTTGTATTTGGGGTTTTTTCACATCAACCTGAATCTGCCTTACGTTTTTTGTCAGCTGTCGAGTTCTTTAATACAAAACATTTCTTTTGTAGTGCTACAAAACTGAATTGTCAAAGTCCTGTAAAGATTTGTAGCAGATCAAAAAGGAGAATAGTCTTAAGATCAGTTAAATGTGATCCAACAGTAGCAATATATAAATAGGAACTTTCATAAACTGTATTCTACTCTCAAGGCAGTACACAACTTGAAGCCTGATTGTCAGTGTATTTAGATCAAAAACTATATACATTTTTATTTTATTTTTATTCTGAATGATCTGTATTTTCCCATTGTTTTTTACTGCTGAAAATAATCCATACTGATTAATTACCTGTCAGAAACCATGCTTACCCAGCAAATCCTAATTTCCAAGATATATCCTACTCAATGTAAATGTTGGTCTTTTAATGGCAATCACAGTATGTGGGCTGTCTAGAATTTTATTAGATTGCCATTAACAACAATGTATCATTCTCCATCTCTGCTGAGTGTTTCAAAGTAGCAAAATGATCAAACTGCATGCTTCAAATCTGTTTTGTTTGTTTTGTTGGGGTTTTTTTTTAATGAACATCTCTGAATGGTATGGGCTGAATTCTTCCAGTGCAAGGTTTGCGAGCAAGAGTTAAAAGACTTTGGATGCCCACAATTTTACTGCTAATTGTTTAAGCTCTTTAAAAATAATTTACCAGAAGATATTACACCACCATCTCTTTTTCTTTGGCATTTACTTTCATACTGGAGATATTTATAGCATTTTCTTTCAGTTTTTATTGTGAGGGTTACATTATCTATAGATTGCTATGGGTACAAATAGTTGGATCAGTCTATTAACCTCCAAAATACTTAAAAGGCCTTGTAAGGGTCAAATCAGGAGGTGAGGGGAGGAAAGAGGAAAAAAAAAATGCATAACAGGAGAAAAAAGAAATACATGCAGAACAGATGTTAGTCTTTCCCTCTACATAATATTTAACTAGGTCAACAGAGAAGTGAAAATTATTTATATATTTAGTTAGATCTTCAAAAGTTGGGAAGCTATTAATCTTATTCTCTCATTGAATAGTTGCAGCTAGAATTATTGGTATTTGATTGACCTTCTGGTAGACAAAACAGGATATAACAATCTTTGATGAAAGCATACCAAAGTATACAGTTAAAGAACAAGCAAATCTCATTTTCTGTTTCAAGATATAGATGTATACATCTTTTAGAGAGGCAGGTTGCTTTTCTCAACCTTCTGGTCATGTTCCTTTTGATGAAGCTCAGGATACAGTTGGTTTTCTGGCCTTCTTTCTGCTGCTGTGCACACTGCTGGCTCATATTCATTTTCTCATCAACCAACACCCCCAGATCCCTCTCCACAGGGCTGTTCTGAATCTCTTCTCTGCCCAGCCTGTAGCTGTGCCTGGGATTGCTCCAACCCAGGTGGAGGACCTTGCACTTGGCATGGTTAAACTTCATGAGGTTGGCATCAGCCCACCTCACAAGCGTGTCAAGGTCCCTCTGGATGGCATTCCTTCCCTCCAGTGTATCAGCTGAACCACACAGCTTGGTGTCATTGTCAAACTTGCTGAGGGCGCACTCAATCCCACTGTCCATATTCCCAACAAAGATGTTGAACAGGAATGGTCCCAACACCAATCCCTGAAGGACACCGCTCATTACTTGTCTCCATTTGGACACTGAATCATTCACCACAATCCTTTGTGCACGGCTATCCAACCAATTCTTTATCCACCAGGTGGTCCATCCATCAAATTAATGCTTCTCCAGTTCAGAGACAAGAATGTCAATTTGAATAAGTCCAGGTAGACAACATCAACTGCTCTACCCCTATCCATCTGTTTAGTAGCCCCATCATAGAATATGAATAACTGTAGATATCTGTTGAATATAATTTCTGGCACACCAAGCTTTCCTTCAGACAGGAAGTGGAACACTGAGAAAAGTGTATTCTGTTATAACTTGTGTTCATGGCATTACAAAATAATAATAAAAAATGTAAAAATAGCATATCTCTTGCAGATTATGTTCTGTGTATCCTGTAAAGTATTATTTACCAAGAAAACATGACAAGAAAGAGACATGAGAATATGTCTACATGGCTACAACTACAGCTTTAAACAGCCATTTGATTTTTCTTTATGCATATATCTTCTAGCCCTAGTAAAGGATTGTCTTGTGACACCATTCAGACTTAACAGGAAGAAATGTTCAATAGATACGAACAGAGATTTAGTGAAGTAATAAAACTGTAATAAGTAGCACTCCACGGGTGGTAGAACACCGTGTAATCCTTAATTCCCAGAAGCTTTGTGTCTACTGCAGAAAGCATTAATATTCTGTAGGACAAAACTGGAGCTACATGATCCAAGGTGTCTTCATCAGACAATGCTCTTCAGCCTGATTCCCAGAAGCAAATACTTTTTTGGCATAAGGGCCACCTATGAAGCCAAAGAAAATAGTATGCACCTTCAAATTTTTATATTCCTGGGTCTGAAGGTCCCTGTAGTATTAAAAAAAAAACAAACAAATGAAACAGTTGTATAAAGCTACAGGAGAAAATAACCTGGACTTTCAGGACAAGAATGACTGATTGAAATAGAGATGCTAAATATATGAGTGGAGGTAGCTTCAGTGGAAGAGGAAAGTTTTCTGTAAATTATTTTCTAATTACTGTGTTTCTAGTAAAATGGACATTTCTTGTCACTGGTGTATGCTCAGGACAAAAGCAGACAATGAATTAGAGAGATTAACTTGTTACAGACTTACAGCCAGTAATATTGATCTAGAATATTTAAACTCTTATTAAGACCAGATATCTCTAGATATAGCAGCATGAAGGTCCATAAACAGCCATTAAAATGGAAGAAGCTGACAGTGGAAAAGCCAATGTGTATATGCCAAGTAGCAGATTAGAAAGAAGGAGAGCAAAACCCTAGAAAGCTGAAAGAAAACGACTGTGAGTACCACCATTAAATCAGCAAAAGAAAATACCAGAGATTAAATTGTTCAAGAATGGAAACAGAGTAAGAACAAAAGCCAGATTTGCAGGAATCAAAAAAAACTAAAGGAAATATATTATACTCTGAAAGATGGGGAAAAACTGATCACAGCCTTGCAACTCAACAGTGTGTGTTTTCTTGGAGCTATGGGTTTGCTCTTAGTGTGCCATCAGATGCCAACTTCATGTTTTTTGTATTCTGCATTAAATGAGATTTCCAATACCCACTGGCATTTTAAATTTTTTATAATAAAGAATAAAATAAATGAACTAAATAAATAATGCATTTCTGTGCTATATTTGTCATGCTTAATTTATTTAAATCCTGAAAATCTGCTTTCTGATTTTTCATATCTGTCAGTTCATCCATTCATTTTTGCACTTTTCACTGCTATGATAGCCAAGCATCTAGCATAAATTGCAGAGAAAATTGATGTAAACCTGTTCTGAGGTGTGCCTAATTTTAGCTGATTTAACTTTCTGAATCCTTCACCTTACATTTATTAGTAGGACTATAAACTGCTCTCTCAGATTCTCGTTTTCACCATAATTTTGTACAATGACATCACTCAAGAATTTACATATTTATAGGAGAAGATTCAGTTCTATTTGAAAAGATATGCTGGTTTCCTTGGATTCTTTTATCTTATTGTTTTCATATTATGAATAATCTGCTGTTTAAATTTATAAGACATTTTACAGATTTAAAGAGACTCCATAAAGAACATTTAGTAAATATAAGCAAAATAGCCAACATAGCCACTGAAAGAATGCAGATAATTTTTTACTCTTGAAGCTGTCTTGCCATTCAGTCTTTTGTACCTAGAACTTCTAACTATTCTTGAAATTATTAGTTATTGAACATTTTCTGTAAAATATATCTGTCATCCATAGAAGTGGTAAACCTGGAATGGCTGAAGTATGAAGGTAGGGGATAATCATCAGAGGCACAGTTGCCTGTTTCCTTTTCCCTTTGTAATTTTGTACCTCACTCCCAGTGATTCATTAGCTACAGCTTACCAGCTTCCCCTCCTTTCCACATCTCTCATCTTAAGACATTGCTTGTACAAAAAGTGACCTAGCTGCACAGAGTGCACTGTCCAACAGAGCCCAGGAAAAAATGGAGGGGAAAACCCTGTACATAAATCCCCCAGGAAGCTGGTAAGGGAAGGCTGGTGCCTGAAAGGCCCAGGCAGAGCCAGATCAGGGTTAAGTCTAAAGTAAAAAGCTGAAGCAGTCCAACAACTTTTGTATTGCTACAGCACCAGTTAACAATCACGTCATTAGTGTTAATCAGAAGCTGTGCTTTGTCATTATTATTAGGAGTGCACATCTGGAAGTTAAAGGAGATCAACAGACTATAGCAAAATGAAAGTCAACCGTATGCTGTTGTTTAGGTCCAATAGCTGAGGAAAGCTGGCAAGAGTTTGTAATGTAGAAAGGTTTTTCCAGAAAAATTATTTCCCTTTTTTCTTCTTGCTCCACACTAGGCTGTGCCGCCTATTAATTACAGATCCCTATGGCAGGAATTCATTCACTGTCAACGGAGGGAGACATGACTGCCTCTACCTATTTGCTTTGAGAGGAGGATAAGTAATTGTTTACTGCTTCACACACAGCTCTATAACTCAGACATGTACTGACAGAGGTCTTGTTCCTCATTACCATTCCCTCCATCTGTATGTTCTTCCAGTAACAGTCTGGTCCTTAAGTAACAGCTAAAGAAGTAATTTAGCAATCAATCAGTCATATTGCAAATGTAATTTTGGGAAATGATGCATTTCAAGACATTTTTGAATGATATTTGTTATTTGTGGAACAGAATTAGACTCTGATTTACTACTGGAACACTGAATCCTTTCCCATTACTCCTTCCGTCTATATAGGCTTTTATTATTGTTTTGTATGGACCACATGAGACTGAATTCCAAAATTTATGGATGCCATATTTATAGTACATGTCAGTGAACAAGCGTCAGGAAACATCAGTTTTATAGGGGAATTAAATGAGGTTGTTATAGCAAAATTTATTGTTCAATCCATGAAAGCTCCATAGACTTCAAAGGTTAGACCACCAAGTAATAAAGATAGAACATCACAATCATCATCTCAATAAGCAGTATAACATGACTATAAAGCAAAAATGAACGGAAAGTGACAGAAATATACAGGTATGCCTAATATAATTTCCAGTTCTATTAATTTTGTCTATGAATCTGGAATGCAATTACTGAATTCCAGGCTGCCAGAAGTAGATATTAATGTTTCCTTCCTTCCTTTCTCCCTTTTCCTTTTCATATTCAGAGACCTAATTTGAAAACACACTCTTAATCTATATTGTCTTTTCAAAACAGAAGGGGTGGATCCTGTAGACTGTGGAAACAAGAGCCACTCTGAGCAAACACACAGAAAACAAAGACTCACAGCTTCCTCATAAAATTTATTGTGCTAACAAATAGCCTGTGTATTATTCTCTATTTCCCAGAAGACTACGGCTCTCTAACAGTATGTAAATAGATGTAAACCAGTGCCCAGGCCACAGGGGCAATTGGCAGAAAGAAAACATATGGTAAGACTAAACACTGGCGTGAATATTCATGCCCTGGATTTTTAAAAACAGTCACCTGATAACAAACTCCAGTGCTGCTTAGTGTTGACCACTTTATTAATAATACACAGTGCGTTAAGTAGATAAATAATAAATAAAGAGAATAGTGTCCTCTGGGGACATGCTTGCACTCCAGTTGCCTGTAGCTGCATTTACATATTATTGTTGATTCACCCTGAAGACACTTTAAAGTCACACTCCCCAACCACAAATGCTGCATAGCTTTTTGGGCACCCAGTGGTGCATGGCAGTACCCCAGGTGGCATAGCAAGGCTTGCCAGCTTGAAGGCATCACGCTCTTAGAGGCATCTGTGAGGATACCTCACACACAATGTGGACAGTGCATGTTCATGGCCACCACTATCTCAAATGACTTAAACTTGTCCCCATGCCTGCCAAGCAGCGTGCCCGCTGCTAAGTGACTGTACCAAACTGAGTGGCCAACATGCCTGAGTGATACCTGCCAACCTAGAGACTCCAGGATGGGTGTTAGAATAGACCAGGACTATAAAATACCTGCCTCAACAGCTGGGATATCTGCTCTCCTGCTGGGAGCATCTCATGGGCCATCGAGGACAGCCTTCAAACTCTTTTCCATGTGGACTTTGTATCAGTCCAAGTTTTCTAGTTAACCAGTCACGTTCCTAGTCTGCATTTAGATATCACAGCAACAAGCAGGCTAGTAACAGGCAGACAGAGGACCTAAACAGGCAGAGGCTGACTACTTCCTCTCAGTAATGTATCCCAAGGCTTCTCAGCACTGAGGCACATGTAGCCTAAGAGATAGTCTCACAGAATTACAGTTTTGTTATGTTTCTCCCAAAATACTCATGAATTGTAGAGATAAATTCAAATATTTCCTGTGGAGGTGTGCAACATACACTGCCTTCATATTCCAAAGAACATCAGGATTTATATTGTGTCTCAGACTGCATATCATTGAACCTGGTTTTTGTGTGGAATATATATCTATGTTTACATTGACAGAACTGAGTAACTTCCTAGTACAGATAGAAGACTGAAATTATTCATGAAATCCTGCATTCTGCATAATGCAGGAAGGTTATGATGAAAAATAATTTAATACAATGAAATAACAGGTCTCTTAATTCTAAGGAGTATTAATGATATCAGTATTACAAACATAAAACACACCATTGCTAAGACTGTATCTTTCATGTGCAAGGAAAAACTGTATTTCCTTTCTGTTGTACCACCATAATGATTGTTACCCCTGTATATATGGTAAATAAATAGAAAAGCACTAGATTTTATAAAATTTCTTCTATAGCTACAGTCTGAAAAGGGTACAAGGTGTATCTAGTGCTAGTCAAGTTCTGACAAAGTAGTAAAAATTCTGTTATTGAAGGACAATTTAGATATATAATTTAATTTTTAACTAATATGAAGAACAAATATTTGCCTCTGTCACCTTCCCTCTGTACTGTACAGCAGGTAAAATTTTTTTGTTATCGCCTCAGGAACCTCTGCAGGAGCAAGTGCACCCATGCGGCATGGCTGAGGAACCATGGAGAAGATTTCATTTTTATGTCTCTTTACCTATGCTTAGTCACATCCCAACCAGCACCCTGCATCACCTTATCAGCACATGGGCCACTGGGAAAAGAAAAAAAGAGAGAATTCAATCATAAACCAGCATAGCATAAGTGTGCTTATCTAGTACTTTCTAATCCTAGTTTTATCCCAGCATGTTAGTGGCTGATAGGTGCTGCTTTTAGTCTGTTCAGAGGTTCTGAGGTAGATGCTATCTGTGGTTAGAAAACCTCCAAAACTGATGTGCTTTGCCTTTATGCACTTGCCATTCCAAGATATCAACAAGCAGTCTGTCACACATCACAATTAGTTATGAGAGAAATTGCCTTTTTGTAGAAGAATACAGAAAAGCAACTTACTTTAGTATTTAAAAGGAAAATATTTGTAATTTTATTTTACATTTCCTGTGTTTATAAATTAAAATGCAATAAATATTTTAAAAATACTGAACATATGTAATATACTGATAATTGGTATGATCATGAGTTTAAACTGTCAGGTTAAACAGACCCAGGGACAAAAATTCAGTATTGCTGTTCAACTTCAGCCTCAGTATCTGTCGCTATACTAAAAATCAGACAAATTTATTATAGTATAATCATGCCTTTTCATGTTGTTTTCCAACTGATGCTACAGATAAGCTTAGAAGAAAAAGATGGATAGGTAGAGGAGAACAGAAATGGAGAAAAATCAGATTACAGAAAATCTGAGGGAGGAAATTATATAAAAATGACAGTTTCAACAGAGCTGGTTGAAAATTGCATCACAACTCTTTAAATGCATACACATGCAAACCCTTATGATTCTAAATGATATATCAAAAGCCTTCACTGTTTTAATGTTACAGCCATTGCAGGTTTTTGCAGATTTTTAATGGAAAGAACAAAGCAGTTCTACATATTAGTGAAAATTCCTTTGTTAAATTCTCCAAGCTATGACAAGATATGTTTCACTTTCCTTCTATTCATTAACACAACTTAATTTTTTCTCTAGAAATAAAATTTGCAGTTCACATATTTTTACAGAAAGATTTTCTAAAGATATATTTTATTGTGTCCAGCAATTTGTTTTAGCAAAACAAAGGCATGAAGTACTGTATAACTAATACTGGGCAAAATGGAGACAGCAAACAATATTCAGCAGGGTATTGTTATCTGTTAGCTCATGACACACTCTGTGACTCATGATGCAAATGTTGCTGATGAAAATGGCTTCTAGTTTGTTCAAATGAACTCTATTTGCTGCTTTAAATTATTTTAAACTACTGTTTGCCCCAGGAGGTAAATACAAATCTCACCAGGAAATCTCTCCTTCCCCTGCCCTCTTCCTCCTGAGTTGTTATCCTTGCAGGACCTTTCTAGAAAGAAAAAAGAAAAGAGGAAATAGATTCTTACATTTAATAAATTAATTACTTATATTTCATTCAATGTACAGACCAGAATATTATATATCTGTACTGATCGGTGTATTTGATCAATTATGACTTCAGTCTTCTAAAAAGAAAACACAAAATTGCACCGTACTATGAAAATCTAATTGTCTTCCAAGCAAAGTTTTAAATTAGGATATAAAAATTCCTCAATACACTAATACAAGTGACTGCTTCTGTTTCACACCTTCATGAAAGCTCAGTCTCCCTGCTGTCTGGATGTTTCTGTGTTTTAAGTCTCATTTGTTTCCATTAGTTGCTAACTGCCTTTCATTGAGATGACTATTTCTGGACATCTGATCTGATGTCAGACAGAAAGGGATTAGAACCTGGTAGGACTTGCTATCAAAAAGCAAGGTCCATGTGAGATGAAAGAGCATCAGAGCTGGCCAAAAGAAACAAAACATTTGGATACAGCATGGTGAATGAAAGCAGTGAGGTATTCACTTGTGCCGCTTGATGAAAAGTCTGCACGTAACTACAGTGATATGAGCTGGAGGATCATATTTGGCACTGTTGCTAGGAGTACTCTCATCCAGCATATATTGTAATAGATATTTGTGATGCCTAATTACATTGATGAGGTATGCACAGGAGGCACACACAAGCACACACATAACACTGAAATGGAAAATGTAGACATTAAAGAAGAAAATATTATTTTGAGACAGCTCATGGGTAGAGCAGGTTCAAGTTGCTGCAAGCTTCAGAAACCTACCACCTCAGCTAAGAAACAGAACTCACAGCTGGAAAAGTGAGATGGAGAAAGAAAACGCATTTGTTATTCTGTTTCATGCTTGACAGTGTTTGTTCAGGATTAATCATTCAGTCATATTTAGTCTGAATATTCAAAACATAGTATATCCTCAATTTTGAACTTGCAGACTGGCAGTTGCATGGTATGCAAATTCACCTATCCTGACAAAAGCCACTTGAGTTGAGCTATTTCTTTCTACTAATAATTCCAATAAGGTTTTGTTTGTTTGTTTTGCCATATTTTGTTTCCTTCAAAAAAGTGCTGGAAAGGACAGCCTGTCTACAAAAATGTTTGTGGGACTGCAACGTTATGTGGGAGAGATAGCGAAGGTCATGACTTAATTGAGTCTGCTGAAGGCATGAAAGGTGCTCCGTGAACCATGACTGCCCTTGATCACTTGCCCACACATCAAATGTTACAGTTGGTGCACCTAGAAAGTGCATTCTCCTTCTAGATATGGATTGTGCAAAAGGCTGTGGGCTAAGTTGTCCAATGTAACAAATGCCAGCTCACAATCTCAATGCTGGTTCAGGCTATTACATGAAATTATCTATCAGATTGGCAAAAGTTTGAGATGAAAATAACATACACGCAAAGTGGAATGCTCAGATTGAAAGAATTGCAATAAACTGACTTGTAGGCTACTTGTCAGAACACCATATAGTAATGGAAGAATCTGAAATACCTCTGGAAAAGATGTTTATAGTAATATTTGCAAAAAGTGTTTGATTTATTGATGTTCATGAGAGTGGAATGTCACTCTTCGGGTAGTGTTGATTGGAGAGTTTCCAAAGGCGTGGCAGTTTCATTTCTACTGTTTCAAGACCATGACATCCTGTGATTTTAGGGTTGGGCATATCTCTTATTAGCTTTGCTCTCCATATGTTATCAGGCATCCTGAATGGATCAGGCTGGAAAAGTAAGTATTTCAGGAGATTTAGATAATTTCTAAATAACACCACCTGTTAGAACAGGGCTTCTATTATTACTCCTTCCTTTATGAAAATTTTTCTTTCTTTACATTGTTTCTGCACATTTCTATCATTGTCTTCTGGCTAGCAGAATTCTGGCTCAGCTTGCCAAGGACACTACTTTTTGCAACATTATCAAGAACTACATTGTCTTAAGCACTCTGATCCTGTCACACATTTGACAGATCTCAGGATAGCTGATGAGAGCACCCACAGTCCTTTTCATGATATGATTACGAAACAAAACCCAATGGTTGGTCACAGTTTTCAGTAGAAATTACTAATCCAGGAGGGACAGCCAAATCATCAAGTTTTCTGCAATGTTATAATGCACAATGCCATCTGATTCCTTAAGCCTCTCAGATTCACAGGCTTATTGCATCGGCAGGATGCCTGTGCTTCCTACTTGGACAGTTTCCTGGTGCCTCTCTCCTGTTTTTCACCAGCTGCCAGGCTGGTAAGTGGCCATATTGCCCATTTCCTCAAGCTGGTTGGCCATGGATTTTCCAGCTGCCTTGACTTCCTGGACGCTTATATTTCTGAGCTTCCACAGAGACCACCTGTTTGGAGAACAAGCTTCTCAGTTGTCCTCCTCACAAGCCAGCCTAGAAATTGAAAGGTGCATGGAAACAGGACAATCATTTAGTTGGTGTACCCAGTTAATAGGGAGACAGCTGACTGTCTAATGAACAGGAAGTCAATGTCCATGAAAACATTTTTAATGGTTTTCACTCCTTGCCCATGATTACATTTGGGTTTGAGTATGTGAATTCTGATGAGCTTGATAGTCTTTTTACCAACCTGGTAATAGTGCATTTGTACTGAGATCATCCACAGACATAACCTTATCTATAAAGGAGAAAGAATCTGATACAAAAGTGTCATTCACTCATAGAGAGAAAAAACATGTTAGAAAGGAACTTGTTTGAGGTTACACAGCAGTGTAATGCATTATGGCATTCCTTTCCTTTTACATGCTGAAGGGTTTGTTTGTATGCTTCTTTCTCCCTTAAATTTAAATTAACTTGTATCTAACAATAAAAAACCTTAGCAATGTATTAGTTATTTGCAAAAATGAATTTTCTGCTAATCTGCATATTCAACTTGCAGTTTCTGAAAAGTTTAGCTTACCCATGCAGACTTTGACACTTCTTCTAACAGAATAACTAAGGAGTAGATTATTATCCTCTCTATGGTCCTGTATTGATCAGCTGTAGGACACTTGACAGCAGGTTTCACAAATATTAGCTGATAGACAGACAACAGAATCACTCCAGGCTTTGGATTCTGCTTTGGTTTGATGTCAGGTTTGACTGTTCCATCATACTTTTTCAGTTGTGGTCGTCTTTTTTTCCCCTCCAGCTCACCTCACTGTTGCATGAGCATCTTTTTACAGGCTTCTTATCACAATCCCAGTATCTTTTCCAAGAAAACTTTTTTAATGGTTTAGTCTCCCATTCCAACCCCAGCCAGCCCTACCCTCCTCTCTTACAGTTCTTCGCACCATTCCAATCTGCCTTTTATCAGTCTCTACGTTCAATCATTTCAAATTTGGCCCTATATCCTCTCTTACATTCCACTTTCTGCTGAAATTTTCCTTGCCTGGTTCCAAACCATAGTTTTTTTCACCTTTCTTCCCCAGTTCCTTGGCTGAGTCCATTTGTCTGGGTATTCAGGTTCTCCACATGCTTTACCTCTCCATCTAATTTGCATGCCATGCTTCTCTATCTTCCTGTCCCTTTTCATCAGTCTCTTCTCCAATATTCTAGGAGTCCTGGTGTTCCCAATGTCCAGCAGTAATGTTATTAGACAGCTGCTGTCTGTTTCTCGGCACCTGACTCCATCTTAGACTGTCCCACCAGTTGCATTCCATTCATTTTACGTTTTCAGGTTCAGCTCAGGGGCTCCTGACACAAGAAGGATATGGACCAGCTAAAGTGAGGCCAGAGGTCATGAAGATGATCAGAGGGCTGGAGTACCTCTCTTATAAAGACAGGAAGAGAGAGTTGGATTTATTAAGCCTGAACAACAGAAGGCTCCACCGAGACCTTATAACAGTTTTCCAGTACCTACAAGGGACTTACTTACAAGAAAGCTGGAGAGGGACTTTTTTACAAGGGCATATACTGACAGGACAAGTGAGGAATGGCTTTAAGGTGAAAGAAGGGAGGTTTAGATTAGACGTTAGGAAGAAATTCTTCATTATGAAGATGGTAAGGCTGTGGCACAGGCTGCCCAAAGAAGTTTTGGCTGCCCCATCCCTGGAAGTGTTCAAGGCCAGGTTGGACAGGGCTTTGAGGAACCTGGTGCACTGGAAGGTGTCCCTGCCTGTGGCAGGGGGGTTGGAACTGGGTGATCTTTAAGGTCCCTTCCAATCCAAACCATTCTATGATTCTATGCTTTTCTAGCTTCCAGTTCTTCAGATAAACAAGGCACAAAATGCTTCAAGATACAAAAAAAATCTTACAGCAATCTTTCTCTAATCAATCATTCCCCATATTCCTTTGGTCTTCTGACTCAAGACGTAGCCCTTAAAGCCTCAGTGTGCTGTTCTGCTATCAGTTCCTGAAAACAGTGGCAAGTATTTGCAAATGATTCTGACTGGATATCAAAGAAACCATTTGCAGATCTAGAGATCTTAGACTGTGCAAGGCTACAGTATATATTTTGCTATGAACACTCAAAATTACAGTGTTCTGAACAAAGCTTGGCCTGCACCATAGATCTCAAAGACCTTCAAAACAAAACTACTTAGATTCATGATAGATACTGTCTGGAACAATTTTCTGTCTTATATTTTCTGTCAGTTGCATTTTCTAAAAATCTGTTCTGCATATCAGCATATAGTTATTAAGATGGAAGAAAACAGAGAGGTAAAGAGTGAATATAAAGTAGGTTTAATGTTTACATAATAAAATCTTTTCCTCAATTGAAAAAAAGTGAAGTAAACTACTGCAAAAATATCCTTACAGTGAAAACAAAATTATTCTTCAATATTTCTTGCAAAAGCAGTAGTCTGAAGCTGAAGAAATGGCATTTTTTTTCCCATCCAATTTCTATGCAATTAAAGTTCCTCTCATAATTCCTGGGAGAAAGCACCAATATTTTCACATGGTTAACCACACTGTAATTTGTAGGAGAATGACAGAAAGTTGTATTAGGTATATTAATGTGGATTTACACCAAATTTGAATGTATCTAATTTCCTTATATGCTACCTGTAGTAGTATATACTACTACAGTAGTGTTCAAATCATCTACTTAGAAGTGCTGAATTAATTAAAATACAACAACAAGAAAAAGCAACCTCTACACCTCCCATGACACTTGTGGAAAATTACAACTGTTGAATTTGTTTTGTTTGCCAGTATCAGTAGTCAGGTGCCTTATTGTTCCACTATTATTTGTTCCAATACTTGTCGCATACACTGGAGTTGTCTACCTGGTTTCAAAACACTTCTGCCAGAGTTCACGAATGCTATGTGTATGACAGTGCAATTTGCAAACAGACGTGTGTGTACGCATATATGAGTTTCATAAAAGCTTCTCCTCCTGCCTCTTGACTGATAATGTTTTTGAAAAATGACATGCAACCACTTGAAAAATATGGGTCTGCTTATTTTATCTGAACATCTCACTTTTGCAGTGTCAGAGGAACAAACTAATCTCCTAGTGGATAAAAGATATTTCTTAACTGTGAGATGTTTGAAGTCATTGTTGCAGTGCTACGTATATGTCTATATGCTTTGGTTTTCCATAAAAGTCAAATACTCCTTATTACATATACTTGTTTAAAGCTTAGTATTTTATTCCATACATACATACATATATGTGGGGCCCTAATGGAAACACAGATCTGGAAGTACAACACAGGCGTTGAAACTCGTATAAGTATTTTTAGCTCTTGTTTTCGATATGACCTACTGTTAAAGTTTATTTTCTTACTTGTGTTGATACAAGGCAGACTCTTCTGTTGTTACCAGTCTAGAACAGAGATGTTAAAGGAGATATTACAAACTTGGCCTACTTGGTACAGTTCCATTTCCTGGAAACAGCCAAAAAATGTTGAGGTTTTGCTGTGGTACAGAGCACAAACAGATGTTTAAATCTTGAGAACTGTGGAATAAAATCCAGCTTGCACAGTCCATTTATTTTCTTCGGGAAACTGAATTTTTTTTGCCTTCATATCTGTACGTTTTCTCATGTTCTTTGTTAATTACACATGAAGATAGTGAATGAGCCTTGACTACAGCTCAGATAATTCATGTATATTACAGACAACACATTTAAACAATTTCAACATTTAAATCAAAATACATAAAACAAAGTTAAAAATACATTGTCAACATGGTTTGAGAGAGCCTTTATCATTTCAGATTGTAATTAATTCTAATGAAGAATATTTGGTTTGATCATGGATTCAGGTATACCATCATTTGAAACTGGAGCTTAGTGACAAAAATTGCGGAATTATGAAATAAGTCATTTAAGTAACTCTGCATATGAGGTGGTAATTTGAGAAAATTTCCATGCACAGAAAGAAGTTCAGTACAAAGGTTGAACAAAATTTAAAGTTCATAATCCAAATTCAGCTGAATATATACATTCATCCTTGATTCGTCAACTATACCATAAGCTTGCTCAAAATGACCACTATTGCACTTAAATTTTGTTTTAAAAATATCATAGGCAATGATACTGTTATATATAAATATATGATATTTTTATGATACAAACAATGGAACCTCTCATCTGGAAGAGCAGACTTGTTCATCGTCAGATCCCATCAATTCATTACCTTTGAGAAAAAAAGATTTCTTTTTTTAATAAATGTTTTCTGGTAACTTCCAAATCTAAATATTTTTAAGATGTGTGATGAGGTTTTACATCATAGGTTGTTTAGACCTCAGGACAAAAATGATATTATAGACACTGCCAATTTTACTGAAGATTATGGATTGAAACTTGCTTTATCTGCATATACCTTGCCTTGTATTACCTTGTGCACATAATAAAGATAATTTCAATGTTGCAAATATTGAGGTTAGGTAATGGAAAGTCTTATCTGAGACCATGGACAGTATTTAAATATTGTGAGGTTGTGTGCTATGATAATGAAATGAAGCCAAAAGACAAACAGAGATATTCTTTCCCTTACCTCCCTCTATCTCTGTGCCAGATTAAGGAGTGCCATTAAAGATGATCACGATCATTAACAACAGCCAAAAGCAGCAATCCATATTATTGCTGCTGAAGTTCTTCCTTCAGACTATTACATTATATCATCTTAAAGTTCCTAAACTTCAAAACCAAAAGTTGTAGCACAAGGTGAGCAGAGTAAGGCAGCACAGTCCTGAAGAGTCTGGAAAGAGATCAGGTAATGAAAGAACTCTTTTTCAGTAAGGGTCATCTTCTATTTAAGAAAATCCTACGTTTCAGACATCGTATGTCTTCCTGAGAAGAACCATACCGATTTTGCATCATGCAATTTCATTATTTGTTTGCCTTCTTTCACCAGATGTTTTATATGCCCAAACCTTTATCTTCCCATAAAGCTGTAGTGGCAGCAGATTTCGGAAGTATTTTAAAAGCAACCATTGGTTTCAAAATAGCGTATTAAGGTCTCTCTCATGATGCATCATTAGTGTAAGAAATGGGGAAAAGTGAGGGATCTTATAAGATACTAAAAACACATGGTATAGATGCCCAATTTGGCATGTAAGAACCACCTAACTTGGGAAGTCTGAAGAGACTTTAATCATCTAGGAATCTGATGACCTTGATCCTTACCTGCTGCCATAGTCCTGGAGGAATCAATAATGGGACAACCTGAAATCAAAGATGTCAGTGGCAAACATCAGCGATCAACTCTTCAAGAATTATGTCAGTAATAAACTAAGGAGGAATATAGGTACTATTACTCTGTACCAGAGATGACTGTCTAATCCAGTGCTAAACTCTTGCTGGCACTAGGCAATAGACTCCACATGAGTTAGACATAAAGTTACATATTCTCACTATCAGCTTGACATTCTCACAAAATTGTGGATGTCTTATGACTTTCTGTTCCTCAGTGTGGTTTTCATTTCCTTCTGATATTCTTTTTTTTATTAAAATAAAAAAAAATCTTTTAAACTGTCATTCACATTCAGTGGCTGCATCTATAAATAAGCCTAAATGTTAAAGGAAAAGCAAAGCATATCATATTTTCAGATTTTATAGTTGTTGTTATGCAACAGGAAAAAAAATGTTATATTACCATCCCTTTGCCAGACCTTGGAAGCCATAAATTTGTAACTTCAGGAAAGCTATGCTGATTGTATTTTTCCCCGTCTCCCCTACCTTACACATAGCAGCTTTGAGGTAACGAGAGCTCTTTGTGTCATGAACTTGGGAATAGCTGTCTTTCAGTGAAATCACTCACCTCTCACTGACACCATCCAAGTGCACGAAGCATGAAGAAAGGAAGACTTTTGCCGCTCTCTTTCAGCAAAGGACAGTTTCAGCTTGGCTGAACATCTTGTAGGTCTCATTACCAATATTAGAAGCTTCTTCTGCAAGGCTTTCATTTTAACATAGTAATTCAGAGGTAATTATAAAATATCAAACATCATCATAAATGAGAAATTGAGAAGTCAAGATGTGAGCAAAAAAAAGCCCCGAACTCTTAAACCTCAAGAGAAAGAACACAATACGAATAAATTATTCACAGATGCTGTTGAAGCCGCATTGCCTATGATCCAAACCTATTCCAGGGAAATTTTGTTTCAAAACTGTAATGAGTAAGAGCCCTGAGGCAGAGAGGAGCACCGTGGGGCAGGGAGCAGAGCAGAGACGTGTCCTGGGTGCAGTGTACTACAGCAGGATCAAACCCTAATGATGCTGAACTCAGTTTCAGTTACAGTGTTGTTATGATATCAGTGTATTGTTCATCACTGCTTTAAATCTGGTAATAATGAGGTTTTACTTCTTATCAAGAGTTTCTGATTTCCCCATTTCATGTATCTTTTTTTTCTTCAACAATTCATCATATAACTTGGATCAGAATTTTTAATTTTTTGTTTCTATAAATCTATTCTATTTACAGGCATTGATTGTGAAATTCTTACTGTCATGGTTTAAGCCCAGCCAGTAACTTGATAATCGAAAGAATGTAAACCCCATTGGTTGAGATAAGAACAGCCCAATAATTAAAGTACAATACAGAACTAATGCTACTACTACTGCTACTACTAATAAGGTAAATAACAAGTGGAGAGAATATAAAACTAAAAAGAGAAAGGAAGAAACAACACAAGTGATGCACAATGCAATTGTTCACTGCCAGTCGACTGATACCCAGCTCGATCCAAGCAGCAATCTGCCCTTCTATGTAACTCCCCCCCAGGTTATACACTAGGCATGACATGCTGTGGTATGGAATATCCCTTTGGCTACTTTGGGTCAGGTGTCCTGTGTCTGCTTCCTCCCAGCTGCCTGCACCTCTCCTCAATGGCAGAGCATGAGTGACTGAAAATTCCTTGATAAGAGTAATCATTAATTAGCAAAAACTAAAAACATTGTTATGTTATCAGCACTGTTCTCAGACTGAAGGCAACACTTGCTGATATCAGTAGTGAAAGGGAAGCTGACAGAAAGAAGTAAGCTAGACAATAAATGTCAATAAACTTTTGTTGCTAGGACCGGCAGAAGCATAGATTTGAATAATTCTAATAAATATGTATTCGAATTTTTATGTACAAGTCTATATACGTCTGGTTATTTAGAGATTTTAACTACTCTTTTCCCCCTCCGATGATATTGCTTTTTCACATGTCTGACCAGATGAAAGTTTGTCTGTTATAACAGTGCTCTTCAATACACAGACACCTGCTTTCTGCTGGGACTAGGTGAAGCAACAGGAGCCGTTCTCTCCCAGAGGAATTCTCAGTTGATGACTTACTGCTGAATTCAAATACTTAATTATAACAACAGATTGTGATACAAAGTGGATGCCTGCAGATTTGTCCCTGTAACATTCTTTGGTTTGTCTTTTGTTTTTCTGTTTTCTTTTATTTTACATCTTAGACATATTCAGATTGTAGTTTTAACAAAGCCATATTTTCAGCTCATTTTATTGTGTCTTCCATAAAAATATCTCAATTTTCTTGGAATCCCTGTCACAATGTTCTTGTTAGGAGTAATATTTTTAAAGCCACCTTTTAAGTATGTATGTACAGTACTTAGTGCATGCCCCTATCCATTAAACATGCATACCATATTTTTTTTTCACTGTAAATCAATCTGTTAAAAAAAGCCATTTTATTTTCTCCCATTTTCATTTCAATGTATAGTTTAATTGAGAGTTAATGTTCCGATCATTCAATGATGAATCAACACAGACTGATTAAAATAATGTTTAAGAAAAAAAATAAAGATAAAAATAAGGAAAAAATGCAGTAGCTCCTAGTTTTGGAACTGAGAGCATCCCCTATATCATTGGCTATGCACTTGCACTAATCAGGAAATTTTCATACAAAATGTTAACTCCCTTACAGAGCAATTTTGACAATAAAGGTTTCACAGGTTTAGGGAAGACTTGATCAAACCAGAGTGAGAACAAGAGCTCTGTGCTTACTTTCTGAATAGCCAATATTTCAGTTACTACAACATTCATCTGAGACATGTTCAAATCCTTGATCCATCAGCTCAGATGAGGATCCATGTGAGTCTCCTCATCACTGTTACTCAGGTGCACTTCTCTGCTTTAAACATCCTGGTTTCATCCTAACACTGAATATACCTTTTTCTTAGAAAAGGAGGAAAGAAAACCTGATTTTCTGTACATTGTTATGTTATGTGAGAGGGATAGTTGGAAATGCAGAAGACGAGGTATCCCTTGGATACAATGACCATAGAAGTAGACACTATGTGGAAAAATGTAATGGGATCGATTCTGCTTCCAATACCCAGTGTTATGAAGTAATTCTCACGTCAACTAGTCCTGAATGGTTAAATTTCACCTTGAGTTACACCAGTGCAGATGAACTGAATTCAGATAGGTTATATTAAAATCATTAAGTAAAGGTCATATATATGCAATAAAAATCTATATGCAAAAAAATCCACTGCACCTTGGAAAAACCTGATTTAATGATCTTTTTATGATGCCAATCTGGTAGCATAATACAGTAAATTCTTTATCACATCAATATTTTCTTACCAGTTTAAGATATCATGATATAAATCTTCCACAAGTTGGAACAAATAAATCATCACTGAGATGTTTGGGGGTACTTTTTCCCATCATAGTCGAAGAGAGCTGATCACTATGTCTCCTTTCACAGGGTCAGCATTGTGTGGGTAATACCCTAGAAAATGTTTTTGAAATGCAATAAATATCACCTCATATATAGCTGCAAACATTTTTCAGTTTTGTTTCATTTTGCCAATTACTGTCAGAACAGAAATATTGCTACAACATCATTTTTTAAGCACTTTATTGGAGTGATTATTGCAGAAAGTACAGATATTCAAACCTACCTAAATCCATCTTGATAATCACATAAACAGAAGCTTACTAAATAGCCTATTTTGTCACACATTGTTACATACTTCTGGATGAGAAAGAATTTTCTTTTTTTTTTTTCCTTTGCTAAGTCTGATATCCTAAATACCAAACTGGATATATGCAACCTTTTTAGATATAACACCTTGCTCTTTCATGATCTCATTTCTGACTTTTGCAAGATATTGATTTTATGTCATAATACAATGATGAGCCCCTTCTCTAGGTGGCTGCTTGTTACAGAAAATGGTCCAGTGTTTATGCCATGGCTTCTTTGTCTTAGTCTGAAAATTTATTTATGGCTACACAATTAAATCAACTCTATTCCTTCGTCTCTCCCTTCCCTTACTGTAGACACAGACAGAGAGTAGGACTGTGCATTTTCATTTGGAGTTGCAACTACCACAACAAAGTCAGTCAATAGAAATCTCAACCTCTGCTCTTTCATGCTTTCTTTAGTCATTTGTACCTCAGTGTCTCTGCACATTCTGAAGATCATGTGCACGCTTTACAGGACTGACATTTAATAGCTGACAGAGTAGATATAATAAGGTAGCAGATCCAGAGTAGAGGGAAATTAAATACTACTGAGTTATTTTATTGAAATTTCAGTTCTACTGAATTTATAGTTGCAGGCAGAGTGGAATTTCAGAAATGCAATTTCAGAGTACTTTTATGGAGTTCCTTGCTTGACTACTGAAAGCTGTAATCGTCACAATAAAATTCTGGGATGAGGTGCTGGTATAGCATATCTTATGCCAGTATAATAAGATATATTTTACAAATAAACTCTACTAGGATCAGGCAGATTAATCCAGTCCTACTTAATAACATTTCAGGTATTCACAACAAGCTCTGCATGTGTCTAGTAATATTTTTAATGTGTTATTAATACATATCCTACTTTACGATGAAGTACAATTTTTTTTCATTGGATATTGATTCTACAGGTTTATATGGGAAGATATTGGCTGATTTCTTAAGCAGAAAGAAACTAATCAGAATGCTGCTTATGCTCTTTAGCTAAGTACATCACAAACAATATTTCCCCCCTAGAGTTCTTTTTACTTCAGGATGCTGTGAAATAACTCATGGAGGTCTCAGACAGCTGGAAATTCGAAACCTCACAGAAGGTGCCAAATGAATTGTTGGAGTAGGTCTCTTGACTGTAAGACGCAGGTGGTAGGACCTTGCTTTCTTCTGTCTCTTTCACAGGGAAGAGCACAATTTCAGCACTTAGTAACTGAACTGAAACAATTCCTTTGAAAAGGATGGATGTGTGAAACTTGGTCTTTAAACAGTTATTTAGACAGAATCTGGACTCCTTCAGACACAAAGAATTCTCACATTTCAGTAGTAAAGGGCAAAGACGACGTGCGTAATTAGATGGAAAAATCAAGATTAATTAGCATGACAAGATGCCTCCCAATCCATACTGCTTGCTTTTGCTTCCCACTATCTTTCTTTAAAAAACACTTTTTGTCATCACCAGTCTTCAAAAAATATTGCTGTTACTTGAAATCTGCATGGCTTACATGACTTAGTTAGGTAGGAAAGATGGGGACAGAGCAAGGATGCAGTAATTTAATCTTGCTATAGTGTCTGAAAGATCTCAGTTTTTTCAGAAGAGTTACAAAATCATGCAAACAAATAAGTATACTGTATACCAGTGAACATTCTTCGGGCTTAGATCAAAGACTTTGAATTTGAATACATTAAAATATGCACTGCTTGAATGTACATGGCTTGCCAGAACAGTTGCCCTGGCCACTTTTGTTTTCAAAATTCACAGTTGGAAAATTTTAGCTGGTATATATTTTTCACTTTTTTTTTAATGGCATTGACAAAAAGACTGAATGGCAGTGGGCCAACCTGCATCAACCCATGAGGAAGAAAATTTTCATTTGATTCAAAAGATTTTCTATTAGCCATACATTTTGATGTGAATAACTTAGCCTGTCCTTACTTCAATTAGTATGTACCACATAAATTTTATTCAGTATTATGAATTACATGAAACATAGAGCTAGAAAGCCTCGTATATCTCAGGAGATTATTTTACCAATTCAATTTTCTTTGTCAGCATAGACTTTAAGTTCAATTCTTAAATAAACTATACTTGAACAAAATTAATTTGTTTGAAATTAATTGATATTAATGCTACCATTGTATCACTTTTTTGTATTTAGATAAGGGAATCCTGCACAACCCAACAGGAGACTGAGTCCAGGTGTGATGTCAGAGCCACTGACCTACTGATATTTGAATCTTGCAGTTCTTCCCTGTCAATATTGACACAATATTTTTTCCATCTTCCCTAGCTGTTCTTTCATCCTTAACTAAGTAAAAGCAGTGACTCAGGGAGCTCCGTAGCAAACTTTTGAAAAGTTTCTGAGTTTTTCTTTTTTTTTTCTATTTAAGAGATTATGATTAACTTTCTCCACAGTTATTGCTAAATGGAAACATATTTTAACTTTGCAGCAGGATATGTAAAATGTTTGCAGCAGGAAGAATTAGGATAATTATTTTTATTTGCAGTTTCTTTGTTAAAGAGTCCAATTTTTTTGCAAATAAATGTAACTGTGGCTCAACCCATGAGCACATAAGCCTACTTTCTGAAATTACTTTCTTCTCCAGTAATATTCAGGTGTTCTCTGACAAAATTAATAATACCTGCTGTTATAAACACCAAGTATATTTTTGCCTAAAGAAAAGGAGGGTGGGGTGGGGAATGAGAAAAAAAAAAAAAAAAGAGAAAGCCCTCTCTTGATATGAATATGAGTGTTCCAAAGAAATTCCAAATAACAGCTGTCCAGTTAGCTAATGGCCCAAAGTCTCACATCAGTTCAGCCCAATACCCTCTCTTCTGAAGTTCTGCTCACTCTTCTAGTGAGAATCCCAGTAGTCACAAGTTTTCTGCTGCTGGTCTTTTGCAGTCTAGATTCCCACCCTATCAAGTGCACAGTCTTGCATTGGAGACTTAAAGGAAAATGGAGCCTTGGGCAGATCTGGACAGCTCTGGTTGAGCCTTTCTGTCTCTTGTGAGTAAAACTCTGCTTTCAATCATAGTCCAAATTATTCTACTAGCGAGTTTCACGGGGCTAATTCCCTCCACAATGTGCTCTTCACAGTACCCTTGGCTTTATTACAAGCATAGTGATATCAACCTCTCCTTTTTGCCTAAGAGGAATAACAGGATTTAATTTTTTTAGCTTTTAAAACTGATTTTTTGTCTGGATTTCTTTCATCTAGAGCAAAATCTACATTTTGCATTCCTGAACTAGACTGAGAATTCTCTGGTATCAGAAATTTGCTGATCATGAGCATGTTTATAAACTATGATGAGTTGCTTTTGTACATTTTGCTCAGGCTATGGATAGATATATGTATTCATGACAGCTATTTATCTTGACAGTCCTACAATCCTACAGTAAGACAAAGTTTACTGTCTTCAGAGAAGAATTTTGAGAGTGACTTCATCTGCTTATCACCTTAATTTTACTAGAAATCTTCTAAACTCTCTAATATACACTACAGAGTGGAAGGGGTAGGAGATTTCTCAGCTCATCTCGTAATTAGTTTTCTAAAATTTTTCCAAGTTTTCCAAATGTCTTTAAAACCTAAATATTTACCTTGAACATATATGTTTCAGTACAGATTTCAGTAATGACTTATAAAATGGTAATGTCTCCATGAGAGTTATATCCAATATGTTCCATGCATTTTTATTTCTCTGAGGTCCAGTTCTCATATGCTCCCCTCCTGTCAGTCTTGTTACTTAGACCATAATTACTTTTTTATTAAAAAAGAAGACATTTAAGGCATAGTGACATCTTAAGAGACCGCAGATAATTACAAAATACACGTCAGGATCTTAACCTGCAAAACAACCCAAAAAAAAAAAAATTAATCATATCGTTTCAAATGGCTGTATAGTCACAGTGTAAACACTGACAACTTCTCATAACTTTTTTCTCAGATACTGAAAAATGGTGTCATAAAGGAAACCTGACTTTAAACACATTATCCACTTGATTTCATTAACACAAGCTAAAACAAGAATCTTTTCAGGCACAATGTTTATGGTAGCATTCTCTAGAGAAGAACAATTTTGGCATCTAGTATGAAAAGAATACTATAATGTGTATTCTTATCATCATCCTCACATCTCCCCTTTACTCACTATCTAAAATGCCCCTTGCTCTCACCCACATTTTCCCACAATGTAAAACTAACAGGTGCAGAAAAAGTATTTCTTACACAACATGATACATTGGATTTATTATCTAACTGAAACTGTGTTCTTGGACAGAAATGTAGACTGTCTCCCCAGTAAAATACAATACCAGCTACCAAAGTTTCATTATAGTAGCACAGAAAATTCTAAGATATAGAGATGTTTTCTACATAGAATTGATTTGTTGAGGTTTTTCTTTAAAGAGAACACATGTGGTATAAGGCCTCAGAATTTGTGACATCTGTTGTTAATTCAGCATATGTTGTATTAGGGTTACTTGAGATTTTATATTAGTATCATAATGTTTACCAATTAATAGCAATACATTACGCCTGCTTATGTGCCCTTACACACCCTCACAGGAATTTAGTCAGAGATATCTACAGGGATTCTACTGTTACACAAGTTACTACACTAATTGGGCCGTGCTTAGCTGTTGTACCAGCTCCCAAAATGCCATGCTGTATGACATCACTATTATACAATAGGCGTTACATTAATAGACTAGCAAACCTTGAAGAAGTGTTTATTAATCAGTCAACACAGATGGTACCACGTCAGGTTTAGCAGAAACTTACTGTCCACAAAAGCAGTTTCCAGAAAGACATTTTGACGAAACACTGACAAATACTGTATTTGCTCTCAATGCTGAGCTGCAGGAGGGAAAGTAGAAGAAAATTCAGAGGTATTAATGGGCAGATTAAGAATAAAAATAGGAAAATCATAAGTCTCTGCTTTATCACAGTTCTTTGTCACAGAGCTTGCAGAAACAGCAGCATTGTGCCCCTCTTCTCAGATAAAGCCATCCACCACCCCCACATGAAAGACCCAGACCTCATTCTCAGGGAAGAAATAATGGTAATACCAAAAGTATGTGAGGAACACTACCATTCAGCCAGCAAATGGACCATCATTCCCTCTAAGCCACCCTATTTTCGTATTCCATGCTTTACATTTTGTCCCTTTTTCTAGTTATACAGTTCCCCACCTTTTCCTCATGATTTTTTCTCCTAAGGAGTCAGAAGTCATCAGAAAGAAAAACAGAAGTAAGAACTTTATATCACAGAAGCACCCTGTGCCTGAGATTCTGAATTCAGAAGAACATCTGGCAGTCCCTGTTAAAGTCTTCCATCCAAGTTTGGTTTTTGTTGGGTTTTTTTTTTTTTTTCTACTTGTTTCCATATCAGACTAGCTCCCTTTCCCTAGTTTCTTTAACTGACACAACACCACAGGTGCAACCATCCTGGTACACTTGAGAATACGCCATGAAGCATAAAACCAAACAAATGAAGACGCTGAAAAAAAAAAACCAACCAAACCCAACCAATCAACCAACCCATAAAAAAAAGAAAATTCAGGGAAAGGCAAAGTATAGATAAAGAGCTGAGAGTGGGGAAAGAAAGGGAAAAGACTGACAAACAACTGGAGACAAGAAGAAGGAAAACTAAAGGCAAACAAACAAACAAACAAAAAATAATAGAAAGGGAAAAATGAAGTAAAACAATGTGACTTAAGGAAACAGCTCCATGTCAGAGACTCAAGTGAAAAGGACCAAGCTGAAATGTTGGGATGATCAGGTTGAAATAAGACATTAAAGACAAAAAATTATGTAAGCACACTAAGAAACAAGTAGGCTGACAATGAAAAACATAATTGCTAAAATGAGAGCTACATCATATTATGACATGAGTGGACATGAGGTTTGAAATATACATACCACTGAGAGAAGAAAGGGACTTTTAATCCTGAGTTCACATATACCTAAATTCGTTAATAAAATGCTACCTGGTATCTAACACAAGCATGCAGTACAAGCAGAAGCATGTGCATCAAACTTCAGTGGAGCAAGAATAAAATAAAAGTGATTGCAGCCGTAATCTTACTACCACTTCATTTTCTGAACTCTTGGTTGAGAGAGCAGAATTACTGTGTATGTTATTTTAGTGGCTACAATCATCCTGCTATGTCACTACATTCTCATTGTTTAAAGCAGCTCTTTGACGAGTTAGATATTTCTAGTGTTTCCCACATTAAGGTTTTTATTAAGTGGCACAATAAAGTAGCAAGAAAAATCCATATAAAATGAACCTCCATTTTTAATGGTTTACTGCTTCTGCTCTGTTTTCTGACTGCTATTTTGTTCAACAGGAGACTCAGATTCTTGAAATCTTTTGTGAAATGAACATCTTACCAGAGAGATTGCTCCTTGAAGTGAAGCCACCTGGAATAAATTCCATCATGCACTGTCCTTCATACCTATACAGCTGGAGCCTGAATACCCCCTTGCATATCTGATTCCTGTTCTTTCATTACAGGTATTTTCATTTTCTGATTATTCCCTCACTCTTCCCAAGCACTCACTCTCATACTATCCCATTTCCATTATCTGTGCTGGTCAACTGACCTATTTTCAGGTAAGTCCAATATTAGTGCAGACACCATTCCTTCACAGGTGCTTTTTTTTCCCCCATTGCCACAGACTTGTATATGTAATCCAGCATACTACAAAGCCAGCTATACTGCTTCTTGCAACCAAATACTCATTGCAGTTACTTAGGTGTGACACTGGATTTTTTATACTGTCTTTGAGGTCTTTAGTGTGCTACTTGCTTCAACTGCTTCATGAGTCATACTGGAAGCACCCTAAACCGTTCTGTGTAGCACACGCAGTCTTACAGGTTCCTCATTCACCAACCAGAAATTCCGGTGCACTGTGGTTATGGTGATGAAGAAGGACCACATCTTCATCCAAGCAAACGAAAGCCAGTTATATCAACAGAATCTGTGTATGTGGAAGTACATGCTCATAGAATTAACAGAAAAGTTCATCTCCCTCCCAGCCTAGGCTAGACAAGCCCAAATCCAAGTTAAATGGATAATACGTTACTAAAAAGTTGACAAGGTGGATTTCATATCTACATGAGTAACCAGTATGGTGACAACCAGTGAAGTACCTAACACCACTGTAATTAAAGTTTGTACCTCGATGAGCACTGCAGTATATTAAAATGTGACAAAGCTGGCTGAAATAGCAGCAAACATTGAGATAATGCAGGCTTGAAGCACCTTGAGGACTTTCATGGTGCCCATGTTTTCCTGAAGCAATGCACAGAAACCCCTACATAAATTATAGAGGTTACCAATATTTCCTAGCTGTGAAGTAACTGGGTAAGATCTGTTTCCTCAGAAAGCATGCTACAAGTGGCGTTGTCCATCCAAACTATGGGAGAAGAACTCGCAAGTGAACTATCCATTGAACTCTTCCATGAGTTTTTTTCTCATAAGGACGTAGGTGGTTTGGGAGAGCCTGAGTCTTATCTAACATATATGCAAAGTAGATGACCAGAAGACTAGACCTAGGAATGAACCCAGAACTAAATTATTTAGCAGAATAAAGATGCACCTAAAGATATATCTTTACCTTCCTTACACACTCCATGCTTTTTTTCAATTAAACTATGCCCTGGGAATCCACAATTAAGCAGAAGGCTAAACTGATAGTTGCAGGATGGTGGTAGCCTGAGCACCTGCTAAGCTGAAAGCAAGGTAGGGCTCCTTACAAGCTCTTTGTGTGCCAGTGTGGTCAATACCATGTGGCCAGCACAATATCTGGGTCAGAATTTTCACCAGAAGTAAAAAAAACTCCTAGGTTAGGCACATTGTACAGAAAACTAAAAAAGGTATCTGTCATTTCTGGGCATATACAAGCAAGCTCTTGAGTGAGTGTCCACCACCAATATAACTGAAGCAGTATAAGAGGGAATTTCTTATAGTGTTACTGCCATAATTTTTGCATCCTGTCGCTTTCCCCTTTCTGTAATTATTGTGCTTAAAAGGTAGCATAAAGTATTGCCTTTAATACTTATACAGTCTTTCAAGATCTCAGGCTTTATTTACAAAAAATATTTAAAGGTAAATTCATGTACTCCCAAATCCTGTTCAAATCCTACCTAAATTTCCCTGCAGTTTAAGCTAAGAGGGGAAATTAGTCCTTGATGTTTCACTTTTGATGGCATCATACATCAAAACATCACTAATCTGCATTCCATTTACTTGTTCATTGTGTGAGGGGCTCAAAATTCCCTTCAGGCTTTTCCAGTCTCTTCTTCAAAGAGTGAGTACAGAAAATTGCAAGTAGTTGTCACAATAAAACCCCTTCATTTTTATAGGCCTCTGTTCCAGTATACATATGAATGTTATCATACTCACTGTTGGAAGATCCCAGCAAAGAAATGTGGATGATCATGAGGAAGAATGACAGGTCATGCTCACCTGTGTGCTTCCCAGCATCTTTTTTAATGTAGGTGTCCTCTGGATTGTGAACTTATTGGGGCAGAAACTGTTTTTAGTATCACAGCATACATCAGATGGTTTTTTAGCACTTAACTAAAGAATGGTCACATAATTATAGTCAAACTACAACTATTAAAATGAATTAGTGAAACATTTGTGGATTGACTACCCTCTGGTTTTCATTATTTATTCACTTTGATGCTAATTTTCAAAATTCTTTAATTCACCATAACTCTCCCTATCATTAATGCAAATTAACAAGCTTCTACTGTAATGCAGATATTACTATCTTCCCTTGCATAAAACAGTTCTCTAATTAAAACATGCTGCATTTTTTGAAATCAGATTACCAGGTATAATGGGAACAGAAAACATGAACAAAGCCCTTGGCTGTTTACATAAAATCTGGGAGTATTGAGAATGACAGAGGTCATTCTTTTTATGTTCAGTAAAAATTAGTAAAATGAAAGAGAGAAATTTGAGTGAGGAGGTAGGAGTAAATGTCGTCTTTTAGAAGTATTGCATTCATATGCATCAACTGAGAACCATTAACAAACCATCAATCCACTTGTAGGCAGATTATGCTGTTGTATTTTACATAGACTAAGTTAAATTGTAAGAGTGAAAAACGTAAGACTAATTGAACACTGCTATAAAGCTTTTAAGATAGAATTAATAATTTTTCTTCATTATCAATCTAGATGCTCTTTTCCCATAGCATATTTGTTTTTTTTACTCATGGATGACAAAGATAAGTGTAGCTAGTTACTCAATAGCAGCATTTTAAAATAAGAAATGCTCAGGGACAAAATTCTACATTCACAATAGAAATGAAAGAAAATTAAGATGGGCAATTAAAATATTAATGAACATTTCTCTTTTTTGTAACCTTCTATTTTTATGTACAATAGTTTTAATTTTCACTGTCTTTCTAAATTTCAGACTTATGCATCTCTTAACAGATGTATTTGATTTTATATAAAAATTAAGGTTGCCATGTCACAATATATGGAAGGTACACAATTTTCTGATAGAAAACTGATATCTAGATCAATCATTCTACCTTTCACTTATATTGCTTTGACTTTTGATGTATTGTCTAATATTTGGAAGGAAAAAAAGGTATTGTAAAATCTCACTATCTTCATAGTTGGACTTGTTACGCTACCACTCCCCTTAAGATTAACTGAGGAGAAGACATGCAACACAACTGTCCCTTAAGAAATTTCACTCATCAGGCATTTTCTGCTTTTATGTTAGCTCATTTTCAAATTCATGCTCAAGCCCAAATCTTCAGTTGTCCAGAATGACTGCTTATTGGCTCACGCTTTTACTTGACTGAGGAGCAAAGTGACTGGATCCTCAGACAGACATGCTGTCAAGGAGCAGCAGCAGAGGCTGTCTCGTGTTCAAGCCCCAGCTTTATACGCTGTCTGGATGCAACAAATGGATGACCAGAGCAACAGGACTTGCTAATACTCCCTTAGATTTGGCCAGCCTGTAATAAATCTATCTTCCTGTTGGAGGTTTTCCAGGTGATGTGTGACATGCCAGCAGCATCTGGATTTCTTTGTTCCTTTTTTTTTTCTTTCCCTATTGTTTCTGAAAAAAAACAAAACAAAACAAAATAAAACAAACCCAACCCTCCCCCCCAAAAAAAAAACAAAACCCCCACATTCACCTTGTTGAAGATCTCAGTATGGCAGCACGGTCAGCTTCCTAAAGAGGAAGAACAGCAAGGTGCTGTACTCAATCAAGGAAGACAGTATAGTCAACATAAAATACTTCCCAGAGGAGGATGGTAAGTGCTTGCTAAAGAGGATGAGGGAAGAATAAAGGGAAAAGAACTGTAACACAAAAAAAAAAAAAAAGCTATTTTTTGTATTAAATAAAAGGAATTCTCCAGGATAAATATGATCCCAGAAAATTAGAGAACCCCCACACTGCAGGACATAAGCAGAAAATGAAAGGGAGTCATGAGGCTGAGCAAAAGCTGAGGAACCACTGGTTGAATGAACAGAGGAAGGAGAAAGAAAGGAGTGTAGGAGAAGGAAGAGGAAGATATGGATGAGGACACTGCAGTGCAAAAAATATATTTGTAGATATGGAATTCCATCCTACAGAACTGGGACAAATGTGTGTTGCATCTTGCTGCAGGTTTATATATATATTCACATAAACTCTCTTTCCTCCTGGCTGCAGAAAAGCAAGGCCAGATAGGTCAATCATGTTCCACCATGTGCTCTATATATGCACCTACAAAGTTTTGCAGAGTTGCTCACCACGTGTAGGATGTAGTGATAGCTGTGTATATTTTCAGAGCCATAGAACTTTCCATGTGAGCATCATTATCCAAAAGCGATCTGTGGTTCTGAATAGCTAAGGAAACCATAACCAGTAATTGGGGATATCGAATATGTGTGATGATGTCACATACCTGGATGCTGATGATCCAGCTATGAGCTGTTGCTGTCTGCCTGCTAGAAAGACCTCTCAAATTGTGAATCAAATCTAGGTAGCTGGTTGATAAGATCATACTTGGCTCAGAAAGCTGGGGTCAGCTCAGTCATACATTGTTAATCTAGCCTAAGACACCAGGGTAAATTCAGGCCTGAAAGTGGGCAAGTTGGGTGATAATGGAGTAGAAGTAGAGCTCCTTTGTGTAGTAAAACAATTCTGGCATGTAAAAATCTGGGTTGAGGCAAAGCCTGCAGAAAAAAAATTGCACAGAATCTGTCTTCCGTCTCCTGGAGGTAAAATGCAGTAGAAGAGACAAGTTCTTCCTGGAAGACAAAGAAATGGTTTTGATCTTAGTTCAATAAGGAGGAAAACCTCTGGGACACCACCCCGTACTAGGATTTGAGTACTTTAATGTGTGGTCACAGGAAAGTACCACATAACAGCAATTTTGCACAGGGAGCACAAATAAGATGCAAGCCTGGAGCTTCTACTCCAGGCTTTTGCACCTTCATAAGCAAAATGAGCAGGCACGTCAGCCTTTGATAACACATCACAGGACCAGTGCGCTATACAGTGGTTTGCTGAGTGGGGGTGAAGCACAGTAGCAAAAGCAATTATGGGAATTAAAGGCAAGTGTGATCTATGGGGAAAAAAAGCAAGCAGATAGGAGGTCAAGTAATTTATTTTTTGAAAGGTTTGTGGTCCTTTATCAGAGAGCTTCTGCAAATGACAGATAATGAAATAAATTTTATGATATAGAATATCAGTTATAAAGTAGTCAAAGTGAGGAAAATATTTTGTCAGTTAAATATTTCTATACATCAGTCTGTGTATTCTTACATTTTAGGAGCACAACATTGACATCTTTACCATCTGTAGACCTGAGAGCTTTTTATTTTTTGTTCTGAAGTGTTACACCTTGGAGGAAAAGAGAGAATCTCTTACGCTAAGACAGAAGAGATCCAAATAAAAATTCAATGTTTCTAATCTGACTTCTTTTTTAATAAAAAAAAAAAGTTGAGACAATCTCTCACTGTATGAACAGGTTCCAGAAATGATTGACTTCTCTTACCTAGAATATTTACCTATGTTTTTATATTTTCTTTCTATTTGCCATTATAAAATGTTTGTCTTCTGCTTTTCAGTTTCTTGTTATTCATGAGTTAAGCACAAAATCTAAATTTTATTAAAAAAAGAATCAGTGTTAGAGTTGCAAGGAGCCTTAACTTGCAGCTCATAAATGAAGGCAAAAAGGTGAAAGAGTTCTACTTTCCTCCAGATCTGCGGTTGTGGTAGCCTGTAGGTCTTCTCAGTTAACGTCAATCAGCAGCCTACTATTGGTTTAAGTGGAGCTGCACTAATTTACACCCACAGAGAATCAAGCTCACAATGTGTTAAATGTACTAGATTGGAATGGTATTAGATTTGAATTCCAAATGAGTGAAGCACCAATTTTTCTTCCTTATCTGACAATTGGAAAGTTGGAGACATTGTATGTGAAAAAGAATGATGTTACACTTATTTTGAGCAGTTGACATACATGACTGGAAGTCTGATATGATTAATACCTCAATAATAGGGCTTCAGTAAGTTAGTCCCAATAGATTTCCAGCCTACAGAGAGTGCCAAGATACTGCTAATAGTTTAGTGACTTTTATTAGATAAAAAATTCCATTTTTAGACTATTTTACCAAGAAGCTTTTATAGTGCATTAAAACCAAAAGAATTAAGGCGGTCTCTTACACACAAGTGAGTATAGAGGAACTGGTTGCAAGGGTTTGCAAAATCCCATTTCTGACCAGAAATATCCTAAAGTATGTACAAATTCATCTTGATAGTCATTTCTTTATGGAGATCAGAAATGGTCTGAGGTACCTACAAACCCTTCTTCATATTAATTTCCTTGCCAACACCTTGAGACATTTTCTTTGAAATGAGTATTCAGATGTAGGAGGGTGGGTTGTCTTTCTTTTTTAGAGCACATGCAGAGGTGCTGCTGAACACCCAGTAGGGAAAAGCAAAAGATTAAGTTCAAATGCACAGAAGCAGCTCAGCTGCAAAGTACAGCCAAAAAGAAAAAAAATCACAAAAGTCCTCCTTGTTTTTCCTTTAATACCTGAAGCAGGAACATTCAGGTCCCTTTCCTTGCCCTCACCAGACTTAAAGGACAAGGGATGCTTTTTATACTGACAGAAATTCAAAACTTGTAGAAAAGAGCTAGGCTATAGATTCCTGCTTTCTGCATCAGCCAGCAAATGGAGGGGAACCCAATTTAGACAAGAATATAATTCCAGGAATTATCCTTACCCAGAGAATGCAGTTCCAGGAATAATTAATTATTGGAAATGTTATTCATTGCTTGTTTTACAGCAGCTTTATGAATAGGCATGCCAGTTGAGCTGATAATCAATTTTGCTGTAGATCCAGAGATGAGAGTTCCAGCCTTGCTCTGGCATTGTGCCACAGCCCACCAGCTGGCAGCTCGGCCATGAGGGTCTATCTGGTTATTCACACTGGACATGCAGAGGCAGTAGCACAGGTGCTGGCCACTCCATTTTTTTATGTGGGTTTGCTTTGCAGCCTGGGATGCCTCTATTAGAGGGTTATCCAGGCTCATAAATACATAAAATAGAGGGGTTCTGGCTGCACTAAGAACCTTCCTGAGTTGGGCACTGTGCATGCATGTTACTAGTCCCTATCCAAAAAAGCTTTAGTCTAATTAGAGAAAATTAGAAGAAGAAGTATTTAATAGGAACTGTGAGAAATTGAATGAAAAAAATTGTTTACGGAAAAATAAAAGTGTTGCAATGAAGACAGGTAATCTCCTCACACAAGGATTGTCAGAGTACAGCAGCACTTTGAATGTTGTACTCAGTGAAGCTGCAAAAGGTGAACCCCCTGCAGGGCTGTGGAAAGCAAAGGATGTTATCACAAGGATGGGCTAAGGTGCTTTTCAGTGTAAGGCCTTTTGAGGATGGCAGAGAGATGAATAGGATGATCCATTGGTAAAGGTGGAATGTGATAATATTTGACTACATGAAATATTGAGCCATGTATGAACAAAATTTAAATGACAGGCATTAAGGTGTTAAGGAAGAAATGTTACAACAAATGGGAAAATGTTAACAACTATAAATCCTAAATTGTAGAATGGAATAAAGGGAAAAAAAATATGTCAGGCAGTACCGAAGAGGGAATTAAGACTGCAAGTTTAATTTGGATCCAATTTTTAATGCTGGAAGAAAACCAGAAATCTGCTTTATCACTTTACAAGTAATCCTGAATTATGTTGATTTTCCCTTTAAATTATCAACATTTAGAAGTGGGTGGTGAGCAGTTGTATTGTGCATCACTTGGGTTTATTGTTTTTCTTTCCTTTTTCCCCTTGTTAATTCCCTTATTATTAGTAGTAGTAGTAATAGTATTAGTTTTATATTATACTTCAGTTATTGGACTGTTCTTATGTCAACCTGTGTGGTTTATATTCTTTTGATTCTCCTTCCCATCCCATCCAGACTAGGGGGAGAAGTTACATGTGAGTGAATGTGTGGTTCTGAGTTACTGGCTGGGCTTAAACCAGGAAAATTGCGAACTTGCCTATTCATCTTCCTTCTTTGAGAAGATTTATTCTGCTTTATGGGTCTACTTGAGAAATATTTTAGTTTAAACGCTATCACCAAAGTGTGCTACTGGCTTCTGTTCATTATTTGCTTCTGAATTGAGCATGTGGATATCAACTCCAAAGTGAGTCATATTTAAGTTGTCTTAAACTGACAAAAGTGATCAGACATGGCAAAATGGCGATTTTGCACTTTAAAGATATAAAAATGTACTTTACTCACACTTCAGTTGCAGTTTGAAATATTCCATCTCTTTTTTTTACCTGAGTTTCACTTAAGCCTTGGATTTGAGCTGATAAATCAGGGCTAGCACACATTCTTCCACTAGTGTTTTTAATGGGCACCCTCTTTCCAAGCTAAACATTCTAGTAAATTGCTCAAACATAGTCTTAAAGGTTAAACACAACTTTGAAATCCTTCTCGTGTTAGGTAAGGTTGTCATAAGCTTTCAGCATAATTGTAAAAAGGCCAAAGTCTTGAAACTAGAAAGGTGTTATAATAACTGATTTCATTGCTATAGTCATGGTAATCGTTCTGCTGATCCAAATATGCACCATTGTGTTCACAGAGATTTTCAGCTCCTTCATACAATATTTTTCAGGTCTTGTAGACCACCTCTTTTTCAAAGTTTCAGAAATATTCTTAGTTGCAGAACAGATGTACAAACAGCAGACTGTTTTTCAGCAGGTCCTCTCTGTTCACTCACTGTGATCAGCATCACCTTCCTCTCACTATCAAAGGTCTTTTTTTTTAATGCTCAGTTAAATCAAATGAGTCTGAGCTAAATATTTAATGCATGTAAAATATCCAAGAAAATCTTTGATTTAATCTTATGCCTGTTAATATTTGCAAGGATAGATCTTATTTAAACATATGATGTGAATATAATGATGTGTATATTTATAGGATCTCTCCCATTGTTTTCCAACACACTGCTCAGCCTACAGACATTAATTATCTCTTCTGAAAATGCTAGTTGCCCCAAACTTTTTGATGTCCATTGACATCAACTGCTAGTAAAGCAATTCACTCAGCCATTATGAAGACAATCCACACAGCCACTAACGATAATACCAAGCACTCCTTCACTGTTCTGTGAAACATTTGCCAGCACTCAAATATCTCACACAATTCCAAGCCTCCTTCCTCCCCTCCTGACACATAGCAAACTCCTGAAATCTGGTACTGAATCGTTTTCGCAAGTGTAGGGCTCCAAAGGGAGACTTTCTGTCATGGATCATAGAGAAATCTGTGAGGCAGGAGTTCCACACATCTGATTTTGACATTTATTTATATTTTGCTTATGTTCATTTGTGAGTATTGTAATTTACTAGAACTTAATGACAAATAGATCTGGCTTTAAAAACATGATAATATTGTAAAGAAGAGGTACCCTTAAAAGCAAAGTAGAAAGAACACAAGGCATCTCCTCCAGTGAGACTTCCACTCACCAGGTCACAGGGGCTCTACTTGAAATGCTCAGGCTGCTCTAAAAATTGTAAATAACACCTACAGTACATTGCTATTAGGCTAAAAACACACTGAAATAAATGGTGAAACAAATACTGTTTGTTAATTTGTCAGGATTAGGGGAACATTTAATTTTCACTCGTGAGAGTACTAATAATCATATTGACTCAGAACATTATAGTTAAATGGAAGATATATTTAGAAATAATGTATGTAATTTCTGCGTTGTGTATTTCAAATCCAGAGAGAAGAACTACTAAATGAGGCAGTGAGCACTAACAATGGGATGTTGTACAATCAGACAGCTCAGAGATTACCTCAAATGGACTTGATATATTAGGTTACTCACTTGCAAGATTGAACAAAAGGTACAAGAGGGGAAGTACAGCTATCTCACAGGGGAAATGAAGAGCACCACAGCGATGGCAACGGTAAACCCTACAGGAAAGAGAAAAAATACTCCAAGTGATTCCTCTGCTCTCTGGAATAGCTTTAGTTTTACTATTTCATAGAAGAACTAACCAGTGGAAAAAAAAAAAAAAATATACGTTATGCGTTTGTGCAGGGTAGCAATCTAGCTCTGTTCCTGTTCAGCAGCCTGGTTTATACGAGTTAAAAATCACTGAGCTGCTTTGTGACTGAGAAATAGCATTCATCATACATTATTATCTAATAATTGAGCACATAATTAAACCAGACTGTCAAACTTTGCATCAACCCAAAAGTATTCTGGGGAAAAAAAATTATCAACTAAAATAAAAACAAGAATCTGTGAGTATCTTTCAGATCTGAATATTTTGAAAGTAGCAGACCTCAGGAAAGGTAGTGAAATGTTTTAATTTTGGCTTTTGTCCTTTATATTCTGCTAAGCTGTTCTTTTCATTTCTTGCCATTGTTATTCAAGGAGAAGCAGATTAAAAACTAAATGCATTTATCGCATGCACCAGTGATTCATGGTACAATGACAGTTTCAGAATCTGGTTCTCTAAGGCTCCATATTTTACTCTATAAACAAATACAGTAATATGTAAATGCCCTCAGATCAAATGTAGGCTTCTTGTATTCACCTGTATTTAAAACCATGACATATAGAATAGTAGAACCATAGAATAGTTAGGGTTGGAAAGGACCTTAAAATGATTTAGTTCCAAACCCCCCTGCCATGGGCAGGGACACCTCCCACTAAACCATGTCACCCAAGGCTCTGTTCAACCTGGCCTTCAACACCGCCAGGGATGGATCTTCCTTGGGCAACCATTCCAGTGACTCACCACCCTAACAGGAAAGAATTTCTTCTTTATATCCAATCTAAACTTCACCCAATTAAGTTTTAACCCATTACCCTTGTCCTGTCCCTAAAGTCCCTAATGAAGAGTCCCTCTTCAGCATTCTTATAGGCCCCCTTCAGGTACTGGAACGCTGCTATGAGGTCTCCACGCAGCCTTCTCTTCTCCAGGCTCAACAGCCCCAACTTTCTCAGCCTATCTTCATACGGGAGGTGCTCCAGTCCCCTGGTCAATCTCGTGGCCCTCCTCTGCACTTGGTCCAACACTTTCATGTCCTTCTTATGCTGAGGACACCAGAACTACACACAATACTCCAAGTGGACTAGCAGACTAGAGCGCCAGGATCACCTCCTTCAACCTGCTGGTCACGCTCCTTTTGATGGAACCCATGATAAGGTTGGCCTTCTGGGGTGTGAGTACACACTGAAGCCAGCTCATGTTCATTTTCTCATCGACCAGCACCCCCAAGTCCTTCTCCGCAGGGCTGATCTGAATCTCTTCTCTGCCCAACCTGTAGCTGTGCCTGCATTGCTCCGACCCAGGTGGAGGACCTTGCACTTGGCATGGTTAAAATTCATGAGGCTGGCATCAGCCCACCTCACAAGAATGTCAAGGTTTCTCTGGATGGCATTCCTTCCCCCCTGTGTATCAACCAAACCACACAGCTTGGTGTCATTGGCAAACTTGCTGAGGGAGCAATCAATCCCAGTGTCTGTGTCACCAACAAAGATATTGTACAAGACCAGTCCCAACACCGATCCCTGAGAGACACCACTCGCTACTGGTCTCCAGCTGGACATTAAGCCATTGACCACAACTCTTTGTGTGCGGCCACCCAGCCAGTTCTTTATCCACTGAGTGGTCCATTCATCAAATTGATGTCTTTCCAATTTAGAGACAAGGACATCGTGTGGGACAGTGTCAAAAACTTTGCACAAGTCCAGGTAGATGACATCAACTGCTCTACCCCTGTCCATCAGTTCCTTAGCCCCACCATAGAAGGCCACCCAAATGGTCAGATAGGATTTCCCCTCAGTGAAGCCATGCTGGCTGTCACCAAGCACCTTGATGTTTTTCATGGGCCTTAGTACGCCTTCCAGGAGAATCTGCTCCAAGATTTTGCCAGGCACAGAGGTGAGACTGACTGGTCTGTAGTTCCCTGAGTCATCCATTTTTCCCTTCTTAAAAATGGAGCTTACATTTCCCTTTTTCCAGTACTCGGGAACTTCACCTGACTGCCACAATTTTTCAAGTATGACGGACAATACTATATATAGTGTGTATATAGTATATAGTAAATACATATATATAGTAAATATATATATAAACACATATTTCCCTTAAACAAAGAAGTTGGGCCTTTCCATCAGCATGCCCAGTGATTTTTTAGTCTCTTGTTTTTCTCTCTGTCTTCATAAAGAGGGTCTCCCTCTGTTTAAATAGGATTGTTACCGGGGGGGGGATTAATGTTCAAAACTAGCCGGAATAGGCCAAACCCCTTTTCTTGTGAAGCCACATGTAGAACTATTCTCAATTTTCATTCTATTTGATTGTGACTGGTTTATTTTTAAAAGAAGGTATAAAAAGGGTATAAAAGTGGGCTATTCTATACTTTGCAGTGTTTGCGGCACTTTGGATTGTACAAAATGGGATGGAGGACAGGACTGCTATCACCTACTGCTACCTGAGAGATTTAGTGGTACAAATTTCCAATGATTCCTGGTAGTCTTATTACCAATGTTTTCTCAGTAGAGTTAATATGGCTTCAACATGTAGAAAAGAGTTATTACAATTTATTTTTATTAAACTGCGTATGAAATTAACTCCAGCTCTTAAAATCTGTCTAGGTAACAAAAGCTCTTCTTCCTTTACAATGTACCTGATATATTTTGGCTTAAAAACAATAAAGCTATACACCAATCTGGTTTATCCTCTAATTATGTACATTAATCACTATAAATTGTCTCTGTCAGCTAAAAGTTATAAAACAATTCCTCTTGAATATCTCCAGATTTAGCACTAAAGCATTTAAAATTCAAGTAGAGAAGTAAGTACTGAAACTATGTCACTTTTACTCAATATTTTAATTAATAGCCAGTAGGAACTAATTCTTGATTTATCTAAGTGAAGCACATGAAAACAGGCTTAAAACACAAGAAAGTTTTAAGCAGAGAAGATGATAAAATCCTGCTGTGAAAGTAAAAGAGTTAGGGATGAAAGACCTAGTTAGCTGTGGTGTACAATGCACTATTAAGAGTGTAGGTTTTTCTGGTGACAGATGGTTATTTTATAGATTGTCACATCTGTTAAATTCCAGTATAAAATTACCATGCACAGCATCCTTATAAAGGAGATACAGTCTCAATAATTGCTGTTTATCTCCAATTTCAAACTGGTGTATGTCCATTTGAGCATTATAGGATGATACAAGACGACTATGAATGAAATGCTGTAGTTAATTTAAAAAGGAGGAGAAAAACTTAAGCTTTCATGTAATAAAGAGGTGGAACAAGCTCAAAACCAAATACAGACACGAGAGAAAAAAGAAATCAGGGAAACAGCACAAGAAAAATGTGGCTCTTTTAGTCTGACACCTGTAGTCTACTTTTAAGTGCTTAAGATAATACTTCATTATGTTCACAAATGCGATTTAAATAATGAATTGTTAGTAATTTGACTCTCCCTACTGCCTTGATCTGCCATTAAATCCCTGCAAGAAAGCAAAGTGACACAGGCTGACAAATCAGTGGTGGGAAAATTAATGAGTTTCTCTATGCTGATCAACAGATGCCCTCCTTCTACCAGTGGCTGATTTGTGTTCACTTTAAACACGTAAGGATTTTAGTCTAAGCAGCCCCAATATCCTGCCTTTAAATGGGAGTTTTACAACTTTGATATAATTGCAAAAGTGATGTTTTAAATTAATATTACTTCCTTTCAAGTTTTCCTATGGTGTCATTCCTTCTGAGGCATCCAATATTATCACGTTATATTTTAATAATTCTATTAACACTGCAACCTTCCTAATCTTTACCTAGTATTTATTAGTGCTAGATTGTAATATCAGATTCTTCATTCGCTTCAGTACTCAGAAGGAAAAAAACCACACTAGTCCTAGTTCCTAAATGACTAATGCTTGGTGCACCTCAACAGTCAACTAGCTGAAAGAGTCTAGTGATAATTCAATATTCTCTTGATTAGGTGTGACTGAAGTAAACAGATAGATAAACTCAGTTTGAGCCAACACAGTAAATTCAGGGTAATTCAATAAAGTCTGTATAAACAAATATATTTTACTAGAAGATAGATACCCCCCTGGATGAAGCATTTCCAATTAATTGTTTAAACAGGAAATACAGACTTCTAGAAACAAAATATTTTATTCAAACAAGCTACTTTTACTCAGCTTTCATTAGGAGAACATCCAAGATATAAAAAAAAGTGATAAAACAATCAACCACCTTCAGAAGCTAACCAGGTAAAAGAGGTCGATGTTCAAGCAAAGCACCTTAACAGCCAGAGAATGCAAGTGATCCCAGCTGCTTGGCTTCACTACCTTCTAGCTTGTGACTGTCGGCCCCATTGTCCCAGCATCGGAGCAACCAGGTGATGATGTGCTCCCCTGGTAGATGGGTAAAATCTTTTTTGCGTATTTCATTGCTCGGTCGAGGTCCAGGGTCGAGAAGTCACCTCTTCTTCTTTTTCCTCTGATTCACTTAATAATAACTCATGATCAGATGCCATCCCATGTAGTAAGTGCATGGTTTCCTCATATTTCTTCATCTTTCTTGCCTCATTTTTGCTTTTCCCCTTGCTTACAGGGGCAACTGATACTGGCACTAATTGGTCCTCTGGTTTAGCTGCAGTGATTATCACTGTGGTTGGAGTGGCTGCAGTATCTGTTGTTGGGGTTTAGGTAGCTTCTGTACTAGTCACTGGGGTTGGTGTAGCTGCTGTGCTTGGAGCTGGAGTAGCTGCGCTGTCTGTTGTGGTTGGAGTTTGAGTTGCTCTACTTGAAGTTGGAGTAGCTGTGTTGTCTGTTGTAGTCAGGGTTTGAGTAGTTGCTGTACTTGTTGCTGAGGTTGGTGTAGCTCCTGTACTTGGACTAGCTGCATTATCTGTTGCAGTCAGAGTTTGAGTAGCTGTTGTACTTGCCACTAGGGTTGGTGTAGCTGCTGTATTTGGAGTTGGAGTAGCTGTGTTGTTGGTTGCTTTGCCATCAGATCCAGAGACATTTGTTTTCCCTTCAAGGGTGCTGGGTAGTGTTGAATAAGGCCCTGTAAGCATAGACCAAGCTCCAGCACATTGCCATGATTTGTACCTCCTTGGTATGACCAGGATGACAATACACCTCATTTAAGTGTTTTACTAATTTTTCTGGATTTTGCACTTGTTCAGTGGTGAAATTCCAAAGCACTGGAGGTGCCCACTGGCCTAGAATGGTCGTGGGTAAAACATTCTTGTATGTGTGCCAGCATGCTGATCCCCATCACAATCAGCAGGCAGTTCTCAAGGGTACCCAAAGGGCATTCAAAAACTTCAGAACTCTCAAATGATACTGTAATAGTCTGGTGGGGGGGCTGGGAATGTAAGAGAATGTCTCCTTCACAGTTTGACCACCCAAGGAGGGGAAAAAACATGTGTAATTGCTAAACACTTCTATTATATACCTCCCAAAGTATAGAGGTGGTGACCACACTGGGAACACAAGCCAGATCAGTTTCATGATCAATGACTCTATTATATTACAAGCCATTATCATAAAGTACAGTGAAACAGGAACCTTAGCCCAGTCTCCCCAGCCGATAAACATTAAACCAGCAAATATTGTCTGTAAGTAAGGCATGACATACTGAAACTCCGAGATCAAGAGCAACAACTTTGAGAGCCAATAAATCAGCACTGTGATGAGTGACTATTAATCTGAAACAGTGAATGCTTATCACAAATACAATTAGACACATTCTGGCCAGATATGTCATTACTCAACCCTTCGTGCCCGATGTTGGGCGTCACAAAGAACTGTCATGGTTTAAGCCCAGTCGGCAACCCAGAACCATGCAGCTGCTCGCTCACTCTCCACCTTTTCTCCCCCTGCTCCCAGAGGGATGGGCAGGAGAATCGAAAGAATGTAACTCTCACGGGCTGAGATCAGAACAGTCCAGTAACTAAGGTATAACACAAACCACTGCTGCTGCCACCAATAATAATAATGATAAGGGAAATAACAAGGGAAGAGAATACAATTGCTCACCACCCACCGACCGGTACCAAGCCTGACCCAAGCAGTGATCAATCCCGTCCGGGTAACTGCCCCCAGTTTATATACTGGACATGATGTGCTGTGGTATGGAATACCTCTTTGGTTAGTTTGGATCAGGTGTCCTGTCTCTGCTTCCTCCCGTCTTCCCCTCCTCCCTGGCAGAGCATGAGACTCACAAAGTCCTTGGTCAGAGTAAACATGACTTCACAACAACTAAAAACATCGGTGTTGTCAGCACTGTTCCCAGGATGAAAGTCAAAATCACAGCACTGCACCAGTTACTAAGAAAGAGAAAAATGATTGCTACTGCTGAACCCAGGACACTGGATTATAGCCTTTCTAAAATACACAATTGCAGTATGCTCCTACATTCTTAAAACTTACAAAATTGTTAGCTGTAAATGTGATTAGAATGTAAACATTTTCATCTTATTGGAACATAATCTGAACAAACAAAATATTTTACTTAATAAAATAATAAATGTGCAGAACAAAAACCAAACCAAAACAAAACAATTGCATGTTCAGTCAACTTAATCTGGACATCTACTGTGTAGATATGTGGGCTAAGCTAGTTCTTGTGTAGTCAGTGAAATCAGACATGCGCACAATTAATTTTTTCTCTCCTTAATGTGAACTCCTAAAATAGGTTGGATAGGCTGCAGTTTTTAAGTTTTTCTTCCTCTTTGTTGGTGATAGAAGTTGTGGTGTATAGCTGATCTAGATTCCTATGCAGCAGATCTCTATGACTTCAGTTTGCATATTGTAAACACATGGAGGTAGTTTAGTACTGACCAACGTTAACTGTTTTTAGGACTATGATCATGCCTGAGAACAACTGAAATTACTATCTTTCTTGAATAAAATCCTTCTTGAGTGTTTTAGGTAGTCACAAACAGAATATACTACAGTGATTCTTTCATGTTTACTACAGCACCGGTTTCTTTGTTTTGTCCCAGTATACTACTACAAAAATTCCATTTCTCAAAATAATTATACAAGATACAAGGATGCTGACAAATGTTGTAATACTATTAGTATACCTAACAAATTTGTTAATTTATTTGTTCTACTCTTAGTGTATCAGTAGTGTCTTGAGTGTTGCAAGGTGCACTTATTTCTTGAATCCAGACTTCAAATATGGTAAGCATCTATTCACTGTGTTACCCAGAGAAGTAACATCATATTCTGTATAATAACCCAAAGCTAAGAGATAATATGCATCCCAAATACTAAAGCTATTTTATGACTCCAGACTGTGTTGTGAGAGTCTCAAAGCTGGTCAGTGGATAGATGAGTTATTTCATATAAACCAACTAAATAAATAGTGTTCTCTAAAAACAAAACAAACAGACAACCCACTACAAATACTTAAGTATGGGTTTAACCCACAGAAAAAAAAACATATTCTTCAGCACTTTGCTACTTTACTACCAGTAAATAAGATTAACACTCAATACTCACCTGTAAATTATGGAGTCACTATATAATAGGGTTTTTTTCTTATAGATGATTCCATAGTTATATTAATGATATCACTCTCCTGGTGTCTGCTGTAGTCATTTTCTAAAGGCAGCTGACTTTATTGGTAATGCCTACAACAAAAAAAAAAATTCTTTACATTTTGTTTTTCCATTTCAGCAATGTAAAGACATAATTTTTCAATAGCTGAATCTTCATGTAGAATTGCAGAAAGAACTCAGTATTAAGAAATACTTAAGAAATGCTTAGGATAAACACACATTCAGCTCAAGATATGAATGGCATAAACATATCTTTAGTCAGATAAGAGAGAAAATCATGTAAAACAGGCTAAGATATTCCTTTGCAATACATAAGCAATTGCTTGTGACTAGGGGTAAGTTTTAAGCAGTCTGGAGTTCTTCCAAGACAATACACTTTAATTGACTTCAGTTCATGATCAAAATCATAAAGAACCCTTGAAAATATCTGCAGAAACACTGAAAAAGATCATGTTGACAATGAGTAGGGGGTTTTGCCTGGTTACTAATCGCAACTTAAAGTGTTAAACATGTCAGTCCTCACTTCCAAAATTAGGCAAGTATTCTGCATCATCAACTACAAAACAGTGGTCACAGAGGGCATGGGAAACTGATATATGTTTACAAATAGATGTTTGATGGACCATTTTGTATGATAATAGAAAAAAAATCCAAGTGTGAAATTAAGGGTCCCTGGAGTAAAAGGTGGAAATTGCAACCTATTGAATAAACTACCAGCATTTAATAATATTGCTTAAGTCTGTACAGAACTTTTCACAGTCCGTTAAAACTTCACTTATTCTAGTTTTGTCTTAAAAGGCAATATGCCTTGGTTTTTGAAAAGTTTCTGTTTGACATCTCCCCAGAGTAATCCATTGGAAGTTTGACTGTAATCCTTAAGTTTTCATAAATTCCACATACTATTTTTCTCCAAGATTTTACTCCTCAATGTGAGAAGCTAAATGCTTATTTTGTCCTAAGGGCATAAGAATCAGTGGCAAACTCACACTGACTTCAGTTCACAAGACTAGATGATCACAGAATGGAACAAAGTTATGGAGTTCCATATTATCCAAAGACCACCTACAGTATAATTGAAAAACATTATTTCAGCTGCTTTTCCTTAAATCAGTGTAAAGAGAAATGTGTCCATAGAAGCACAGAGTCTTAAGCTTGAAAGGCATAGACCATTTAGACCATTAAGTCCCCTCATGCTTTCAGAAATGTTCCCTCAGAACTAAGACACTGCTCACTCTGCGAACAAATGGCTTAAAGCTGCAGACCTCCTGGCCAGCAGCCCATGAAAAAATCTTAGAACTATCTCTAATAGGAAAGAAATAACATTTTCCTGATAAGGATTGTATAGGAATCTGGATGTGACAATATAAGAGAGAGGGCTATAAGAAAGAGTGCACCATCTTTCCTCAATTGTCACTACTAAAGTCATAGCATGCACAAGTCTAAACTGGATACTTTTAGAACTGCCAAACACTCAACAAAAGCAAAGAATTGCCAATTAAAAAATTGATACAGAGATATAATATTCTAATAAATATACACAAAAAATGTACACAATAGTGTTGTCAGAATTATTTATTCTTAAAAAGTCCTATAGAATACATGTGGAGATTTCAATAAGGTTTTATGTGGTGGATCCCACAGTGAAATCTTGCTTTCACTTTACAGCTACTGACATGCAATTATATCTGACACTGCATTCATTTGCTGGTTTTTTTCAGGTGAACAAAAAAAAATCTCAACATGAATAAATTATGGAAATTAACACAACTTTGCTAATCATTCTGATGGAAATTGTTCAACACTTGGTCACTGTCAGAAGACAACGCAAATGTATATAGTATTAATAAAACCACTGAAAACAAACTAGAAACTATTCATCATGATAGTTGCATACATATATTGCATATGTGCTTTAAGACGTAATTTACTTTGTTTAAATGTTTCCATTAAAAAAAAAAAATATTAGTAAATACAATAAGTTACCTCACCCAAAAATGTCCAAGTCATATAAGTTTAGAGATGCCAGTGTGTCTTCATGGATTAATGAAAAGCTCAGATGACGACCTGTAATTAAATGCCTAACTTGTTTACAAGCATGCCACCTTCCCTAGGAAAAAAAGTCATTCTACCCCTTGAAAGCTACACATGGTTTTAACATTCATATCTTAGACAGAATATAGAAAAACTAGAAAATTACCAAGAACAGAGATTCAAAACTAATTCCATATAGGAAAAACTGAATAATTTCGAGATAATTAAGACAGGACATCACTGTCTTATGGGTGGGTAAGAAAGAAGAATGGGGTATGATTATCCACTATTTCCCATGCCACGAAAATGCAGCTATAGCCAGTGAAATTATTTGACAACAGGCTCAACTCAGAAGAATATCACAAAATATTTTCTTGAATTGAAAAAGGGATTAGTTTGGTATATGGGGAAAAGTCCATCAGCAGCTATTAAAAATGAGTCTTGTGCCTAACCTGCAGCTCAGAAGTTCTTAATCCTCATGATTGTCAGAAACTGATAGGATATAAAAAGAAAATTGCTTTATAATATTTTCCATTTTCCCTTAATCTTTCTATAAGATTTTTCTGGTTACTACTGTTGTAGACTATCTATTGGGCTAGACAAACCTGTGGTTTGACACTGCACAGCTGCTCCTACTTTCTCAGACTGAAGAACTGCATTGTTTTTCTGAACAGAGAAATTTAGAAGAATAAATATACTAGTATCAAACATAAAATCATTACAAAAATAATAAGTAATGATTGCATTATTCATGTTAACTTATTTTCTTTGTGTTTACATTGCAGAATTATCATTATTTATGTTGTAATTTTGGTGTCAAGCTTTGTATATTTAAACTTATTTTAAGCATAATCCTTACTGCAGAACATTTCATATTATTTGAAGTTTAGATTTATAGGACTTTACTCCGACTTTACCCCTCCATCTATGATACAAATCAGTGTAGGAAGTTTGGTGTTGAAAAGCAGATTCTTACTTCTGAATTTCTAAGCAGCTGAGGAAATTACATAAGATAGAAAATTGTCTTCTTCTGTTTTACTTTGAATCCCTGGTGTAGAGACTTCATTCATTCTACCTACGTTGCATGAACACACACTGAAGAAGTACAAAATATTCAAAAGTTCATAGTATGTGTCCAAGGGGACTGTTCCACCTTTAGTTTTACTATATCTTGGTTCTGTCAATTGGCAAAGACCAAGAAGAAATTTACTGCAGAACTACCTGCACCCTTTGTGCCTTCCTCTGGGGGTTGTTATGGGGCTGTGGGGCTGGGTGGGATGGGTGTATGCTTTATTTGGGTTTTGGGTTAGGTTTTTTTTTTTTTTTAAGAAATAGACTGTGTCTAAAAGGTTAGAAAAGCAGGGGGTTTAAAATCAAACCACTTGCTTTCTTCGGAAAAAAAAAAAATACAGGAAAAGGGAAACAAAGAGTTGCACTGGCTTTTCATTTCACTTTTTAGTAACATAATCCTGAGGCAAATACTCACAGAATATTCATTTCCTCACAGAAAAACAGCATTTATGTCTGAATCAGCCCAGAAGTTGTAGTGAATCCCTGCTGATTTTTTAATAGAGAAGGGAACTAAAATCACTCCTCATGAATAAAAAATCATAATAGGAAAAGCCTTTACTTAAAAAAAGAAAAATCTCAACAAGAAGGAGGTGGTTTGCAACACTTTCCATTTGTAATGTTTTGTCCTCTGTAATATACAATAAAGCTCAAATGGCACCAAATCCCATCATAGATTCACATATATTATGCCAAAATTATATACACTCGATTCTTTCAAATTTTTCTGAGCCTACCCTGCTGCCTTTGAAATCCAAAGCTGATCTACTAGCTTCTGTTGGAGCAGTCTTTTCTGATTTGAAGCTATCCTAGCGCAGGTTTGAAATATTTTATTGTACAGCAGGTTCCAGTGAGGAAAAAAGCCAGAGTCTTCTTATCCAAAGGTAAAGCAGTGCCTGGAGGAGGCTCAGAGTATACAGAGAGGTTCTGTTTGGGAAGCTCTCTGCAGTTTACATGCAGTTAGAAGAGCTACACATGCAATCATTAGCATAATTTCTTCAATGTTTTTATTTCTACTTGTCAACTGCTATTTTATTTTGATTCTGTATGTGTCCCTCAGCTTCTTTCAGGTAGATAATTCAAAATGCTACTATTAGAATTGGTTTTGCGTGTATCATCCTGGGGAAATATATAACTGTTAAAGGTGATCTGTGCAGGTTTGTTCAGATGCTGTCCCTGTACTAACAGTATTACCAGCAGGCTCTTTCTTTCACCCTATGCCAGGGTTGCACATTAGATGAAAAATTATTCATGACATTTGTTTTGCTATTGGATTCTTTTTTGTATTCATGTCAAAGGGACACCTGAGAATAGAAGGCTTTACCACGAGTTTTCAGAAAACAGCTATTGGCTTCATTTCATATTTGTCCCTGAATACAAACCAGACACAAAAAATAAACAAAATGTGGGCAAGAAGGCATGCTGCTTGATGCATGTAAAGGTATACTGGACAAAGTCTTAGAAAATACAGCATAATTCACCCTAGGGAACATTTCAGTGCTAGCAGAAGAACAGCCCAGAAAATTTATTAAATTCTATTCAGCCCTAGTATCTATGACTCAGAAAGGCTTACTGCTCTTTAAAACTTACTGCTTTGCTAAGAAACTAGTCCTGGCAGTTCATATACTGTACTGTTACTAAGCCAATTCTTGGTAAGGCTTTCTACCTGCAATGAGCACAGAGCAGGGCTGTGAGGTGTTCCCACGCACCACTCTGGCCTGGATAGCAAGTTGTTAATGTATTAACATTACACATTAACATGTATAGGAATGGGACACCCAAAATGGTCCAGACATCATTTTCCTGAAATCTATAATGCTAAGAGAACGACGATGATAATCAGCAAATGGATTAAGCAGTGTTCAGATTACCAACAGAACTGCAGAGGCTGCCTCACCATGGGAACATCTCTGGCTTAGAGAGCCTGTGTCTGTCTGGGGAGGGTGGGGTGTGTATGATGACTCTGTGTGTGCATGGATGTGTGGATTTCCACGTGTGTGGATTTCCACGTGTGTGCATTAGGACCATTTGTGGTTAGTTAGGAAAGAACTGACAAAAAATTTGTAAGTGTTTATTAACATTTGTGATTTGTGTTCTGCTATATTACTGGTACTGATCTTGGAACAGGCTGCCCAATGAAGTGGTAAATGCTCCATCCCTGGCAGTGTTCAAGGCCAGGTTGCACAGAGCCTTGGGGTACATGGTCTATGGTGAGGCATCCCTGCCCATCGCAGGATAGTGGGAGCTAGATGATCTTAAGGTCCTTTTCAACCCTAATTATTCTATGATTCTACAATCTTGAATCTGTGCTTCACCAACTGCCAGTTATTTTTGTGTCATTTATAAACCAATAAAGCACTTTCATCTTGGTTTGTTTTCAGCTACATAAATGGATTAGCTTTTCCCTTCAGCAAGGAGCATAAATAGGAATGTGTGATATTTCCCTGAAATGCTTGGCCCATGTTGATTTTTACATTAGATAAGGCCTGTTCAACATGCTTTAAGTCAGCTGGGTTTGTTTCTGTCCAGTTATTCTGAAATTACTGCAGGAAGCTGGAGGTTTACTTCAGCAGAATATGGATAATGCTAAAACTAAGCACTTTCACAGCAAAATCTGTTAGCAGCTTGCTGTCTAGTTCCATGCTTTTGGAGGAAACCAAGACCTTGTTTAGTTGACCTAACTAAGAAGACAGCCTGGACTCAATTAATACCATGCTCTGAAATATTACCCTTCTCATATACTTGTTAAACCACTACTTTTTATTTTAATTTATACTTTAATTTTTCAGTCATTTTCAAATAACATTGGTTAATGCTTTAATGAACCTCCTTTCTAGTGGAATACAAAATATTAATTTAAATACACATCAGTTCTACAGCATCTTCACCATGGTTGTGTTCTTATTGTAATTTAATGTTACAGGCTGTTAACTAAAATAGCTAATGCCAAAATAATTCAAATAATTCTAGTATCCAGTCCAAAAGTTCCAAACAAAATCATTACTGTGTTTTATGCTTATCCCCCAATTAAACTGCTTAAAAAGCAGTACCATAAGCTATAAATCAGTAGTGAATTTATGCTAAACATACTACTAAAGCCTATTTTTTTTTTTTTGCCTACATTTCTGCAAAGTGAGAACTTCAGCAAGGTTAATAGAACTCATCCGTTTTCCCTGTTCTCTCATTTTAGTCGTAAGGATACCATTGACCTGTCACCAAAATAAACTTTTCAGTAGAAAGTTGTAGGTATTCAGTACATAAGCCTGTATTAAGCTCTTTAAATTACAAATTCAAATCATCTAACAAGCAGGGATTTACTTAGCAGTATAACAGTATAATAATGTGCATGTAGGTGAAATCTAAACCTCTGGGCCAGGTGTGTGCAGACTTCCTGGCCTCAAAACCCCTCTATCTGGATTGGTTTTATTCACTTCAAATGAAGGGCATTTTATAATTTTTTCAAATTCAGTTCTACACTTTAAAATGTCTCTCAATATTTAGCCTAACTAATTTTTGAGGAAACACATGTTCTTCTGTTCCAGTATCAATTTTATAACATCTCTTTCACATGGAAGAGCTAACATCTATCCTCAGTCTTCCTTTTTAAGGAAGAGCAAGCTAATTGTTCCAACTCATCCTGAAATTTCTTATCACACTTGTTGCTATCTTTAAGATTCTTTTCAAAATATCTATATTATTCCAAGTATGTTTCTTAAAAAATGCACATAAGACTTGTATGCAACTTTCTAAGGCATCCCATAATGTTCTCTTTCATTTTTTGAAGAATAGCACATATTTGGGCCAAACTGAAACATCCAGATCCACTTTCGCAATACTGTTGTTTAGTCAGTCTGACTCAATTTTCCCATTCATCTTCTTTTAATATGCAATACTTCACCTCTTTGGCTTGAACCTTGGTTTATTTCTTTCAAATTGTCCCTTCGGTTTATTAAGACTGTTTTGAAAATTCTCATCCCTCTCCCCAAAGCAACTATTCTAGGCTTGGCTTCTGCATTATATTCTTTACTCCATCACCTGATGCATTAATGAAAATATCAACAGATTCAGACCCAGATAGACTTCCGCAAGGTTTCGCCTGAAATGTCTTTGGGGTTTAAAACAAATAAGTGACACTTCCTCCACAAGCAGAATTTTCCACCAAGATGTGTATTCATCTGATGATGTTTTCACACAGAATATACTGTCAAAGTAGTTTATGAAAACATCACCTGGAACTGTGTTGCAAACTTTGCTTAAGTCAGGCTACATCACGTTTAGCGTTTCACCTATCAGGCTGGTTAATCTATGAGGACAATATATTTAATGTCCTTTATCCACATTTTTCCTCCAATACTGTGTTAATCTGTAGTCTCCATTCATAGAATCATAGAATCACAGGACAGTTTGGGTCGGAAAGGACCTTAAGGTTGTCTAGTTCCAACACCACTGCTATGGCAAGGACGCCTCACACTAGACCATGTCTCCCAAGGCTCTGTCCAACCTGGCCTTGGACACTGCCAGGGATGGAGCATCTACTACTTCATTGGGCAACCTGTTCCAATGCCTCACCATCCTCAGATGTCCCAGATACACAGAGAACCTCAAGATTGACTGGGATACCAAGGGAAGCAGAAGAATTAATCCAGATGATCTAGAGCACACCTTCATGTGTGCTCTGTTCAAGGGTGGTCTGAAATAAGTGCATACCAGTCATCTTTGACTCTCTGCTCTCCAGTCTGTGTCTCATCGCTAAGCCAAAACCACATACTATCACAGACTCTTTCTGGACCTATTAGGACTTTTATTCCGGTTTGAATGTAGACAGACTTCAATGGAGGAGTAACAAAATAGTCTAATCTTGGAGTAGCGAGAGAGTTACATGCACCTGGAGGTCAGTATTCCAAGTTTTAATTACTCAAGGCAGAGGCAGAAAAATCCAGGACCTTTATTTCCAGGCTTGTGTTTTAATTGCTAAGTTACTTTTGAAAGTTTGCTGGCAGCTCTTCTGTCTACATTAAGAAGAAAAGCAGCAGTAACAATCTGATCTGTGAAAACCAAATTGAACCTTTCAGGTAATAAAGGTGGATGAACTCACAAATACCCATAGCGACTGATGCTGGTCTGTTCAGTACCATTGAGGTTGCTCATTTCTGTGAAAAAAAAATTAAAGCAGATTTTTAGAAACTGAAGGAACTAATGTAAAAACTCAACACATGGAACTTCTATCAATGCTGCCTTTGGAAGGTAGCTGACATGAACATTTCTTTTAATATAATGCTAAGTTTTGCTTATCTCTGTTTAGGGGTTCCTTTAGCACCTAAAACCCTTTGCTGAGCCCAGCCAAAAGCTAGTGAGGCTAACATATAAAACAAAAAATAAAAATGATTTTAAGGGGTCTCACAGTGAACTGAATGGAAAATACAGTTTGTTATTACACATGAAACTCCTATCACTGCGACCAGACCTGGCAGTCCAGCAAGATCAAGAGGAGCCTCCCAGAAATGAATGGTGAGTTTGCACCATCCATTAACACCTCTGAAAATCACTGACAAAACTCTAAAGTAGCAGAAGACTCAAGGCATGATCTAAGCTTGTACTATTTCTCTTGAAATATTTATATTCATAAATCATTTTAAGATTTGATTCATGCTGAAAAGCTGGATATTTATTTAATGCATGAAGTCCACAATCATCTATATCTACCCTGCTTCAGCAGTCACATTAATCAGTGAATAACTGTTGTGCAGCAGCTCAAATGACTTAGTAAATTACTTAAGCAGGAGTTTACTTTTTCTTTTCTCTCCTAAATGCTGGATAACACCTACTAGTCAGTACATGAAGAATGCTCTATAGCAGGTAACACAACCTTAAACACTTTGAGAATCACTTCAAGAATCACTTCTAATCAGCTTTGCCTTAATTTTGCCTGCTGTAAGGAAAATTCTGGTGTATCTGTGAAATGATTGTGCAGATTTGCTATATCTCAGCCTAACTCTTAAAATGAGGGAGTGGTCACAATCAAGGGCACAAATTTCAAAGATATGGAAAATGAAAGTAAATACAACACACTTGACTGATTGCAATCATTAGATAAGATCATTATAATAAATATATTGTTAATTACATCTTCTCAAAATACCAAAACACAGTTCCTGTACTCCTGTAGCTTCACTGTACTGTAAAGTTTAAATCTCATAACTGCATAAACATTTTAAATATTAAAGTTATCCTTGTGGTTCCCCACTGTATTGCACCTGGCACACTGATGCTATACTTACTCATAGCCAGAGAAACAAGAACAGAACCTGGGAAATCAGAACTCAAACTGTGGAGCTCTTGTAACAGACAGGTGATATTAGTCATAATTTGATGGTAAGCATATACAGCTTTCATCAAATAGTTTCTAAAATATACAGGTTTACTTGTTCTTTAAAACAGAAAGAATAGTGTTTTTCTTCATCATTAAAGCAGCAATTCCTACTGGTAAACCTTTCCTTTACATTGTAGTTATATAATGCTACTAATATTCTTCAGATGCACAACACAGCAAAAGTTGCAAAAGGGTGTGAAACTTCAAATGCCTTAAACTCACACTAAGTAAACAAGCTTGCAGAGTGCAGTCTAATATCTCTAGTCTTCATTTGTGTGCAATGCCACGATTGCTTGGAAATGCTGTTTCCCAACTCTTCAAGAGTTTTGGGAAACGTTCTTTTCATCCTTGGATAGAATTGTGCTGGCTCAAGATAGCTGACAGGGAAAAGCTGGATTTCAAAAACGGTGCCCCCATCAAATATTTAGCACATCTGTAGCACACTTTCCCATTCAGTTACATACTGACTAAATTTGATCATCTGTTAAGACAGACCAACTATACCTTTTGTTTGCCTCTGCTTACTTTTCCAATCAGCCAGTAAAAGCACAACAAGAAGGAGTCAGATTATCTTCTTATGGTACCAATTTCTGTAACTAGAATTAAATACCAGGTTTAAGGGCTCATCTCCCGTAGGAGCACCAGAGCAAACAAACTAGACATTTATGATTCCTTCATTGACAATAACGACCTAGGCATTTCTGGAGAGGCAGGCAGCAAGTTTGCCTATTTATCACTTCAAGTACTTCTCTGGAGCTTAGACATTCAAAGCACCCCATAACAGTAATCAGACTTTGGTCAAAGTTACATATCCTTATCTGAGTTAGACACTGAAGTTGCTTTTACAGCTAAAGAAGTGAAAATTACATTAACAATTGTAACTGACCGATAATGAATCACTCTCCAAAAGTGCCTTTTTTTTTTTTTTTTCCATTGCCTACAAAGTGGTTTGGGAAAATGCATTTAAATGCAATCAACTGAACTTAGTTTCCTCAGAAGTTAGTTGAAATGAAAAACAGACTGCATGTTTTTTATCCTCAAACTGGGACCCTTGTCTGTGTATTGATGGCCCAATGGGCAAAGCCTGGATTGTTTGTTGGTTTGTGGTTTTTTTTTTTTTTGAAAGAGCTGAGGACCAACAACACTTCATAGCCTCATGTTTAGCATGCTTTGCTTTGGCGGTTATATCTTGGGCAGAAGCTGTAGCCACCAGCCTATTGGCTTTGGCAGACATGCCTTTTCTGCTTCTGTTGAAACTGCCCAGTTAGGTAGTCAGGACTGCAAGAAATGCAGGCATAAAGGAAAGTATGATTTAGCGTACTGATTGGGCACTCAAGACTAAAGAGCAAGAAACATTAATTTAATCTACTGATTAGGTACTCATCAGGGAGAAATCTGAAATTCTGGTCCCTCCTCCGTTGATTATTGATATATTAATACTATTTTCTAAATAAAAACTTTTAAACTGTTCAGGAAGCCACACATAGCTAATGCTTATAACTTGCAGTACAGGTCTCAGCTCACTTTCACACAGCTTGTAGCTCAGATAAGTGAGTTCCACTGTTCATAGCAGTGATTTTCACTACAATTATGCTAAGGTTTTATAGTAATCATACTGCAACAACATAAACTTCTCAAAATACCCTTGTGATTTTTTTACAAGTTCAGCCAGATTTTTTTCAATGCATTGAGTGTTTATTGTCTCTTCAAAATATATTCAGATTCAGTTAACATAGGCAATTATGAGCTGCCTGAGGGGTTTACATAAATGCTTCATCGACCTTTCTGAAGTTAGTCTTATTAAACATGAATGAGCCCAAGCTGGACTTGTTATGTTGCTAGTTTCTGAACTTTCCCAGTGGGCACTTAAAAAAATATGCCAATATTACACATTAAGAAGTGTCCTTTTTTGTGCATGTCTGTTTCATTCTTTTTCTTTTATTTTATCCTATGTTCCCTTTATTTTTTAAATTTTTTCTTTAAATGGAATGAAAATAAAGCAAAGAGCACAGCCAGGACTTACTTAAACCTCTGCTTATTTTGCATTTACTATTCCAGTAGTGTAAAAAATCTGTTCAAGGAAAAGGCACAACAAGAGTCAAAGGACCTTTTGTAGCTGCTAGAAGTACAATACAAATAAAGAATGCCCGCAACAAGCAATCCTCCAAGAGTTTGAAAAGTGTCTTGAAGCAAAGAAAACAATGTTCCAGCTCAAGTTCCCATTAAAAATGTCTATTGCAATTTGAGCATGTGAGCTATATCCACAAATCCCATGTGATTTCTTCCACTTCACAGCGTGAAAAACAAGTAGGAATCCAGTACATTACATCACTTGATCATATGCTTATATCTACCTCTACACAACAACAGACTAATGCAAAAAAATTGAAATAGTTTCTCTGCTTAAGAGTCTACATAAATCAAAAGATGAACTCTTTAAATAAAATCTGGCTTTTAAGGAATATTTGCACAAAGCAAAATCTTCACTGTCTTACAAAAAGAACAAGAATTAGATGTTCCTCCTATATTTGCTTTAATTTACTATGATCCATGGGGATTTTACACAGTGATCTTAATACATTAATAAATGACAACTGACATCAAGTATCTAGTGTTTTTCAAGTGAAATTTTATAGTAATAGACAATGAATGCAAAAGCCACTTGGAAAATGAAAACCCAAGCCCTCTAACAGAGAAAAGGTTACAAAACAAAGAAGAAAAATATTAACTATTGGTCTTTCATTCTCATTGCTCTTGCCATTTTATTAGGGATTTAAATATGTGTTATTTTTTTCTGAAAAATATCCTTAAATTCCTATGATATATACACTTTTTATTAGATTTTTTTTTATTTTAGCATTTATTAAGCCAAAAGCCTTAAAGTGGAATGCTTTAACAAAAGAACTAATTCTACTGTGAATCAGTACCTGAAAATTGCAGAGAATTTATTATATTGCACCTATATAACAGAAAAGTAAATGCATTTCAAATTATTTATTTTTGTTGTCATTGTAGCTGCCATAATTTTCATCTCTCTGTCACTAGCAAGCTTTCTCAGAAAAAAATAATAGATTTTGGCAAAGAGCCATATTTCATACATGCTTAATTGAAGTTCTTGGCCTAATAATTCTCTATGCCATACATATGCATTTTAAGTAAAGTGTAAGTAACTGGGACTGTTATTAACTACAGAACAAATGCAAATGGATTACATAATGTATTTCTGCAATGCATGTATTTTGAGCCAATAAACTGACCTTTGAAAATTACTGAGATATGTGAAAAATGCCATTTACCTTAATAGGAATCAGCAAAAGAAGGTGAACTGTAGGTGAGGCTAAACATTTCTTAGAATTTCAAAATCTAGGCAACATGCAAAGGCTGGGTTGTGAATATTTAAACAGCTTTAGGAAATACATGCAGCACACATGCATCATGCAAAAGTGTTTAAGCTTTGTTGCCTTCACATTTAAACCAGCATGGTTTTCCATTTTAACACTATCTTCTTAATACTTCATTCTTTTCTAATTGGAAAGAGAAGTAAATGCATGGTATTAGAAGAGATTTATGGAATTATAATTTATTAACACTACCTGAATACAAGCACAGTTTTGGGCAGGATGTAACATTTAAAGAGTAAAAAATCACTGACTTGGATATCTTATCATAACAATGCAAAAAGCAATGACATATTTGAAGATGCTGAGGACATTCTATGATAGAGTTCCACTAAACTGCAAAATTAAAATTTAGCTTTTACTTAAAGTATAGATTCAGGATGTTGGAAGATATAACATGCCTTCTTGTCAAACTTTTCACTTCTTCTGAGAACCTGATTAATTATCCAAGGGTGAAGTTTTACAGCTGAGGTTTCTTTACAGATGAAGTTGTTGTTAATAGGGTCATTGATGCAATTTATTACCAAAGTAATATTTAATTTCCACAAATAATTGCAAGAATAAAATAGAACAGTTTCTTCCACTTTCACTTAAAACTAATGATAGAATTCTATGCAGTAAGTTTTAGTTAAGATCGCTATTAGGCTTTTGGGTTTTTTTTAATTGCTATAACTGTGTATCTCACTAGAAGGAGGACGAGGTCAATAGCTCAAATGAACCTTAAATAATACTAATGTGAGGATACTCAGCTAGTCATACCCAGAACTTCAAAGGCAGTTGGAAGCTAAGATGCACATGAAGCAGGATCAAAATGAATGTCTATCAAACACAGAGATATTATGATTTGAGGACTAGCCTTTCGCACAATTTTGGTCACACTACCAAAATCCTTTATAACCAAGGTATTCACGCAAATAGGCAGTTTCAAGCTTTCAAGCTTTAGTTGCTTTCTGACAGTGGTAATTGTGAAGCCTTAGTACTGCAGATATTTTGCAGAGTGACGGTGAATCATATTTTAAGTTAAACTGAATTTTCACAGATTTGCATTTTTTATGTACTTATTAGAAATGCTGCATATGTGCATCCCCTGAAAGTTTATTTTTTATGTAGTGGTGGGGTTTTCTTAGTAATTAGCAAAAATAAGGGGTTGCAGGTAAAAAAAAAAAATAAATTTAAAATTAAGTTAAAATTGAGAAGATAAAATAGAAATTATGTTGTGAAAGCATTAAAGAAACTTTGCATCATCTCTAAAGTGAATATCTTCAAATTCATCAATTAGAATCTTAAGACTCTTGCTTAATGAAATCTAAACTTTTCTCATTTACAGAAGGTAAATGAGCAGAAACATACAGAAATTAGTATTGAAGACAACCTGCCTCATGTTTGTTTGCCTTGTCATTACATGAAAATAATAAGAATTAACAAGAAAAAATAAGAATTTTTTAAAAATCAGCTTCACTGGAGGACTACCCATAGGAGTGGTTTTAACGGTACCAACAGGAATCTATACAGTCTCTGTAGTGAAAAGTCAAGATTTATTCTGACTTATGGCTGACTTCAAAATTAACCATGCTCTGAATTTCACTAGTGCATCACTTAAAGCCCAAAAGAGAGCATTTTGATCATCTGCTTTACCTCCTAGGGATCCACACTGATATTTTTTCATTATTTTAATATGCCTCATACATTTGTGTGCTGAGTGCCTTAAAATCACAATGAAATCGTCAATCAAAGATTCAGTTTCATAGATTTTAAGGCTAGAAAAGGCCATTTTAATAATTTTGTCTGACTCCCTGCATAACATAGGCCATTATTTTTACCAACACACTCCCAGATAAAGCACATGACTTCTGGTTGAGCTAGGTAATATATTCTGGAAAATAATTCTGCTTTGTTTTCAAGTTCTAAAGATTCCACCACTATTCTTAGGAAAATGTCCTCATTTTTAACCTCTGTCACCCATCATTTCAGATTGCAGCTTATTTTCAGTTTTCTGATGTTATGAAACATTATGTTATGTTATGAGGAATTTTTTATTTATTTAAGATCCCTGAGGAAATGCTGAGATGGTTTAAACGTTTTAATAGGTATTCATCTATCAGGATTCAGTCCCTACTTAATCTTCTTACCACTAGCATTTTTGTGCTAAATGCATTTGGTGACAATTCTTTATTCTATCACCATCCCTTTCTTGCCCTTGAAAGCACTTTCCAATGCTTCTCTTTTAAAATAATTTTGGATCATATTAAAACCTCTCTCTAAAAAGCACATCTAGAAAAAAGGCAAAAAGTCCTTTTAATCTAATGACATTTGTAATGGAAAAACTTGTGTGACAACATTAGATTTTGCTGAGATTATTTGCACATACATTTCACACATGTGCCTAAAATTATTCATACTTAGTTCAACATGCATGAAAGAACAGTCTGGTCCCAGAGTATTTCAGAGTGAATTAAGCCAACAGAATGACAACAACAGAAGAACAAGAGGTATTAACAAGCATATAGTGGGGTCCTTAACCTTTTATGCAGTGAGATGAAATTAATAACAGTATTGTTGTCATTCAAAAACAAAGAAAAAAGCCCAATGCAAAAAACTTGTCCAAAGTCAGGATCACACAAACAGATGATGGAGACATTAATTTGATCAATATGTATCCAACTCTATACACCTTCAATCCAAAACCAGTTTTGCATTGCGAAGTTTTGCTGCAATATTTATGATAATTTTGGAAATTATTTTTCTGTAATCAGAGCTATGTTGTAAAAACATGCACTGCAATGCAGTATTGCCTAACAATCTTTTGGAAATCTTTTCTTTATTAGAATGGGTAAAATAGGGAAATCCTTGCTATGACAGACTAAGCCAAAGAGACACTGAAAAAACTTCACCATAGGCTTGTGAATATATTCTCATAGCCACAACAGCATGAGAGAGAAAAAGAAAAATGATACAAAGGAATACAGTTTCTAGTAACACCACTAAATCAGCCAAAATAATGCATATTATGAATGCCATTTCTTAAGCTACATGGAAACATGCGATTCTTCTTTGGAAGCAAAATCATGTGTAAAGATAGAAACAAGAGAACTAGCAAATTTAATCTCTTAATCAATGGAGCTGTAAAGTTATTCATTAATGTAATGTTTGGACATGGCATAGTAGGTATGTAAGGTGGTGGCTGGGATGGCATGAGCAACAGGCCTTGTATTGACTTTCTGAACAAAGGTAATCTCACTGAGAATTCATAAATGCTCAACATGTCTTTCTGCTATCAGAGTAAATCTGCACATCAAAGTTAAAATAAAAAAGGGTACAAATGATTCATATACCAAAATCATTAGAAAGGGCTTTCTCAGTGTTGTAAATACAAGAAGGAAAACACAAACCTTACTTAGGGCAGTGTCAGAGAAACAAAGTAGGCACCTCAGTGGAAGTGGGTGAGAACTCAGATTTTTATTTCCACTCCTAGGACTGTCTCTCTTTCTTTTCCAGTCATATTCTCCCATAAATATGAACATATGCCATAGGACAGGAATTGAACTAGTGCTGCTTTTTTCATGATGTGCAGGAGAGACCTGTGCTCCCAACTGTCTGTTTGCTTCAACGGGCGGGATCTGGACTCTTCTCTATGCCACCCCTCAAAACAACCTGTAATTGTATCATAGTCAGGGGGAGTCAAGCCTCTTCAAGATGACAAGGATTCTGAACACAGGCTTTTGTAATATTTTTGTGATATTTAAACATTTTGTGCTGGAAAAAAGGAGGTAAATTTTCTTCAACAGGCATCTAACCACAGCAGGATAGTCAGCCTTAGTCTTGCATCAAGTGTCCATTTTTTTCCTCTCAGTTCCCCATAGATATGACAGAGATGGATGAGGTATAGCTTCGGTTCCCATGGTGGCTTCCAGGTATCTTCAGAGGTTCCTTCTTTTTTTTTTGTATTGTTTGCAGCACAATATGTTAGGCACACTGGAGCCATAGGTGTGAGCATAGTATCATTATTTAATTGCAGATAGTATTTGGATGGATTTTAATGACAATTGTCAGACTTCTGAAAACATAATTATTTAATGCTAAAGAAAGCAAGTGATTAAACAGCCTGTTTTTATGTTTGAGCATAATGGCAAACACCATACCCCATGATTAGAGCACATATTGCCACACTCTGGTTTTTATCCCAGAGACCACAGTGACAGTTTTTTGGATGAGATTGAAACTATTTCTCAAGCAAATTGTGATCACTTGTGTTACTGTGAAAATGCCATTATATAGTAAAGCTAACAGTAAAAAACCTTGTACTGAACAAAAAAAAAATAAAAACCAACAAAACAACTGAAGAAGTAGTTTTGTTAGTAAAGGTTAAACAGGCTTCTCAGTGGCAACTGAGGGTTCTCAGCTCAGTGTATGCATGTCTATCTAGTCAAGCTGTTGAGCACTAATTCTGGGATATTTCAGTATATTTAGCTAGCTGAATTTTCTGTGCATTCTAGGGGAATAATCTGTTCATTTCAGATGGTAGGAGATTTTTTTAAAAGCTGAACTGCTTTTAAAAAGCATTTTATTAAAATGCTGAAAAGGTTTCTATGCAGAAATATGAGGTTTTTATTTCTGCAATTATGAAATGTTATAGTTGTACTTTGCATTAGAAAACGAGATTTTATTCTTAATGAGCTTGACAGGATTCTTCTGTTTACAGATTCCCTGATCTATTTGCAGTGCTCATTATCATTTTTTCTTAGTATGTTTAGCAATGTTTTGCATACAAAAGCCAAAGAAGAGTAATTATTTACCAGCCAATGCATTCTAAATAGTTTCATTTATGCTATGACACAGAACATTTGCAAAGTAACAATTATTATGCCTTGTTGTGAGATGTTACTGTAATTTCTTGTGCATTTAAAATGTTGCTTTCATCACTAATAAATGCAAAATTAGAAATAAAAATACTATTAGAAGTTGTTTATCCTTTCAGAAAACTGAATCAAATTTTCTGTAAACAAAGAAGTTATTATGTCAACTGTTGTCTTGCTCCTGCCATTCATCTTTGTGAAGCAGGTTGTTTTTGATGGGGGTCTTATTTTTATTCTTTTATTAACACATTTATTCACATCTTACATAGGGTTTTGCATGTGCATCCAATTAACTTTAAAGAGATTGTGTTGTGTGATCAAATAGAGATAATGGTAACATTTATGACAAAATTAATTAAAGACAATGTTAATACAGTTACTGGATTCCATGTTTTCATTATTGTGAACTAGTCATACAGGAAAAGCAACAAAATTTAATTTATTAACTGTAAGAAAGCCTTTGAATCAACACTAAGATAGAGTTATGTATTACAATAAAATCCTTGTAAAATCATTTAAGCTTACCTGCATATAGATTTTCATTGTAAGCCATACAAAGCAATAAAAGCAAGTTATTAAATGATGCAAGAAGTGGACAGGACAACATGCCTGTGCACATGGTCATTAGAAGCATTATCCATGACTGCATCTAAAACTAAAAGGGAAATATATTTTTCTTCAAAAGAAAACTTTAAAAATCTTCCCAGAATCGTTTTTCAAGTGTAATGAAGACATTTTCTTTTCACTATATGGCATGGAACTGAAAAGTTCTTTTCATTTTCTGTAAAAGATAAAATTAAAGATGCATAACAACTTACAGTTCTTATTGAATCTTATTCATTGTGTGATATATGGTATGATATTTGGAATACTTGCGGAAAAAAAAAAAAAAACAAAACATTTTCTACATTTTTTTACACAGAAAGGTCAATTATCATCATTCCTTTTCTTTATTAATTACAGAAGAAACTGTATGGTTTTCAATGCACAGCCCAGCCGCACAAAAAAAAAGATGCTTTCTCAGCATTATTGTTAAGCAAAAAGAAAACACATAATTGCATAAGACCATGACAGAAGAGATACTCTGATGCAAGGCAGTGCGCATTTGTGGGTTTTTTTCTAGTATATATTTCATTTCTTTGTTAGTGTTTTTGCTAGAACTATAGTAATGAACAATTCTTTATCTTCTATACTAATTCTTTCTTATCCGAAACTGTAATTAATTTACATCTCTCAGAAGCATTACTTAGCCTATATCAACTATCTTTCTGTAAATTAAAACACTTCAACCTTGTGCCAACTAAAAGGAATAAAACCTTATAACTGTGTCTTGAACTTCGATGGCCACAAGTGTACAATTCTAGATTAATAATTCCTATTTAAAGTGTCTATATCTGAGCACATGACTAAGTAAATGATAAAAAACAATGGAGGAGTTATAAAAGAATCTTAGATATTCTTCATCCAGAAAAATGCTACTTTTCATAAAGAACTGATTTACTATTTGAATATTAGAATGTAAAAAAAAAGTGGCTGATATTGGTCATGGATAAATGGGGTTGTTTTTTTTTTTTTCCTCTCATTCTGTAGGTGTGTAGAACAGGAAACCTTGAGGAATTTCAGACCAAGTAAGTAGCATGGCTCATAGGTCAGCCTATTTTTCTTCATTTAGCAAAAAATCGTTCCCTAATTACAAACATGTAGTTTACTATTTAAGTATTGCATATCCATATTGCAAAGTAATTTTAAAGACAAAAGGTAAATATTTTGCTTGTGGGACTTTGCATATTAACAATCAAGAAGTCCCCCAAAATTGTTTAGTCACTTGCTACTCAAATACCTCTCAGTAGTTCAATCTTTTCCCTCAGATTTTACCCTGAAAAAAAGCTATCTAAATAGCATATTTTCAGTCCTATCAGTTTGGGAATCCCCACCAAAATTCAACAACTGTTTGTGTGAGAATACCTGTGTTGCAATTTAGCCATTAGCAATGACTGCCTTTGAGCAAAACAAACAAATAAATAGGGGGCAGAGTCTAGGTCATGTCCAGAATACAGGGTTATTGTCCTTCATTGTGGCTGATTTCCATAAGTAATCGTAAGTCCAGAAATTTACAGAGCAACACAGAGCACATAAGGGAGTTGGTCCTCAGTGTCTAGGCACCAGGATACAGACTTTTCCCTTCTGCCTTAGAGATGCAGTTTGAAAGACTGGGTCAGCTTCCTTGGGAAAGGGTCTCTTCCACAGATACTGGATTCTTCAGATGCAGAATCCTTTTAATTACAGGAGATAGGAGGGTACTTTTACTGTCTCACCCTACATACACTAAAAAAAGAAATCCTGTATTTTCTATGTGCTATATTTTGGATCAATTACGAAGTTAATCTGACTCAGGTTCAGATGTCTGTTTCGGAGATATCTAAAGCTATGTGAGATGTAATTCACCAAAAGAGATAACAAAACCATTCATTTCAGATAACTGCCTCTCTTCTGAAATAGAGCAAGTAGTTTACCTACTGTTACAGTGCTCTTTCACGCTTATGGGTAGATCATGGAAGTGAAAGGATTTCAAGAGCAGGAATGAATACTTAGTGATGGAATGATGCTGAGAGAGGGCATGATCAAAAAACTTTAAAATTCTAAATGAGAGAAGCAATTTTTGATCTCCAGCAGGACTGGCCTGGTTTTCTGAACCAAGAAATAAATATTATTTTACATGCCCTTGTACAGGCTAAAACTCCTTCTGCTTAGAGAAAAAAAAATAAAAATTGAAACATGCAAACATAACAGGAAGCCATCCAAATTTTCTGAAGGAGATAGCAAATGCATAATTTCACATTACAGAGAACATGGAATTTCTTGTTCACCAAGATAGGTTTTAACATTTTCCTGGATACATTTCAGACAACAGAATGCCTTTGGGACAGTAGTTCTGGATGTCTACTACAACAGATGTCTGTCACAGGTACTGTCGGCTTCTCAGATAAAATCCAGAGTTAGGATTTGTGATGCTGGAGAGTAAAAAATGAGAAAAATGAAAATGTTTCTTACAAGACAGTAAAAAAAACCCCTCACTGTTCGAACTACAAGTTAAATAATGCTAGCATTATGAACAGTAAACAATTTTCCCCATTTTTACTAGCAAGACTGGAGTCCACAAATCCTAGGTCCCAGACATCAGTGTGAAAAGTCCACAGCAATGAAGACTTACAATTGGTAGAGGAGTATCAGGTCAGGGAATATTAAGCAAACTGGGCACACATAAACCACAGGCCCTGGTGGGAGGAACCCACAGGTGCTAAGGGAGATTGCTGATATCACTGGGAGGACACCTGGTTACATTGAGATGATCATGGTGACTGAAGAAGTTCCTGAGGACTGGAGGAAAGCAAATGTCCTTCCTATATGCAAGGAGAAGAAGGATGACTCAGGGAACAACAGGCCAGACAGCTTCACCTTGATCTCTGTGAAACTGATGGAGCAGCTAATTCTGGGAAAAATTTCCAGGCACACGAAAGACAAGAAGGTGTCAGGAACAGTCAGCATACCTTCTACAAGGCAAAGTCATATTTGATCAACCTAACAACCTTCTACAATGAACTGACTAGCTTGGTAAACAATGAGAGAAAAGTGGGTATTGTGAATCTTGACTTTAGTAAGGCTTTCAACACTCTTTCATCTCTTCTCTCGTAACTTTCTCTCTTTAACTTCCCACAGAGATAGTCATCAATATGGGCTACATGTGAAGTAGCTTGATGGAAAAGGACCCAAGGGTCCTGGTGAACACAAAGTTCAGCACGAGCTAGCAGCAGACCTGGAGGCAAAGAGGGTGAATGGTATCGTGGGCTGCATGAAGAGGAGTGTTACCAGTTGGTTGAGGGAGGTGATTCTTCCCTTCTACTCAGCAGTGATGAGGCTACACCTGAGTACGGTGTCCAGTTCTGGACACCCCAGTACAAGAGAGATGGGGAGAGAAGCTGTCAAAGGGTTACAAAGATGATGAAGGAATTGGAGCATCTCTTATATGAGGAAAGGCTGAGAGAGCTGAGAATCTTCAGCCCTGACAAGGCTCAGGGTGGATTTTGTCAATGTGAATATCTGAAGAGAGGGTGCAAAGAGGATAAATCTGGGCTGTTTTCAATGGTACTCACTGACAGGACAAGATGCAATGGGAACAAAACAAAACACAGGAGACTCTACCTGAACATCAGGAAACACCCTTTTATGGTGAGGGTGACTGAGGACTGACATTGGTTGGGGGAAGGTTATGGCATCTCCACCCTTGGAGGTATTTAGTAGCAATTTGGACACCGTCCTAGGCAACCTGCTTTAGGTGGTCTAGGAGGGCCAACTGATCAGGGGGATTGGGCATGGTGACCTCCAGAGGTCCCTTCCAATGTCAATTATTCTGTGATTCTGTGACTATTGTAGTCTCTACAGCAAAATACTTCACTGCTGTGATAGTTTCAACACCCAGTGTTGTAAAACAAAAAAATATCTAGTGCATTGACCCTACAAGACAAAAAAATTTTGTCATTACTGTAATTGTTTTCCAGAAAAGTTTGATGGGATCGAGACAGATTTCCTTTTCTTTGCACTATAGTCCAGTACACAGTTTAGGATCACAAAAGCTGATGATCCTCATTAGTTATATTTTCCCCTGATTAAATATGCTTTATTTCAGGTTCTGGAAATCATTCAGCTGATGCACAGAACTAAAAAAAATATGCAGATATGCTAGTTCAAAGGTAGAGATTCCAAGAAAAATTTCTAAAATTTGAACAGAAAAAAATTGCTTTGCTTAAATAGAATATGTCCAGAGCTGCAATGGTGAAGTTAACTGACGTAGGACTAAGGATTTATGTTGAGAGATAGAACTGAGAGACGGATTTATTCCTGTAGCAATAAGAAAAGTACAGATTCCAATCCAGTTTAAAAAAAAAAAAAAAAGGAAAAAAAAGGTAATGTGTTAGCAGTAGAATTGCATTTTCTAGTTTCAAAGGCTGAATAAAAGTAGATTAAATAATTTCAAGGAAATAGAATAGATACAAGACAATATTTTAATCTTAATACTGAAGAGGCTAAAAACAAGACATGCACAAATCTCAAACTATTAATAATGTTATCAAAGTTTGTTAATTAATTGTATCTTCATTTGGCCTTCCTTGGATTCAAGCCCACAGTAAGAATAGTTGCTAAGGAGAAAAAAATTGTCACATAGCAAACTACCACCTATTCTCACTATTTTATAATACACTGTCTTCTTCATGACATTTTTTCCACATTATGAGCCAAGTATCTTACACTGCTTTGTCATAGCTAGATGTAAATCCATGGCATTTCAGGCAGTTAATGGATTTATATCACAAATTAAAAAAAAAAAACAAACCCAAACTCAACAACCCAAGTTGAGCTTTAATCAGATCATTGCCACTTAACAAAAGGCTTTTAAATCAGATCTGACATTAAGAAAGGTTTGAAAGCTGATAAAGTTTCTCTAAGCAAAACTGCTTTCATGATATAGGTAATCTCTGGGGGAAGCTGTTTTTTCTCCCAGTATTTTTTGTAATCTTTGTTGTGCAGTTATTGTCTAATAACTGTTTCAAAACTTTTAGACAGTGGTATTAAGTTTAACCCATGAGAATCTCTCAAGGTTGAAAAAGAAATTCTTGTATGCTGTATTTAGTTAAAACTAGCTCCCTGAGCTTCATTTCACTAACTTATGCCTCCATGCTGACATTATGCTGTTTCAGATTATAGTAATACTATATATATATAATATAGTAATATTAATGAATTCATTCCAAGAATTCCTTGTGCCCACATATTTCTGTAATGAGATGTTTCCAGATGTCAAAGTACTTGCTGAGTTTCACTGAAGGACTTCAACTTTTCATAAAGAAATATTCTTATGAAATAAAAATTCTGAGAATATTTCTTTATTGTGATATATCATCATAGTATCACATAAAAATTAGATTTAGTGGGAATGTCAAGACCCTCCTCAAGGCAAAGTCACGTGTATGTACTATTCCTGCAGGTGGTCTATGCTTAAGATGTGAGGGAAACTCTACAACTTTCCTGGGTAAAGGTTTCTTGTGCTTCAATCGCCTGGTCATTAATTTTTTTTTCCTCTCTGTGTTTAAGTCAGTCTTTTTTTCTGCATCTAAAGGCACAGTCTGTCCTGCTGTCCTTGTTCATAAGGAGTGCAAGTATTTTCTCTTTTCAACACTACTTAAGGCTGTTACCATTTTCTTTCTGTATCTTTGCTGTAGCTTAATTAAACAATCCCATTTCTTTCTGTCTTATTTCTTAGAAATTTTTTTCTATGCTCATGATCATTCTCTTTGTTTTCCGCTATAATCTCTCCAACTGGTACACAATTTTCCTCAGTGTAACATACAAATATTTGTATTAAATCTTTGCCTCATTTTCCCCTGTAACTCCCACACATCTCTTTTGAAACATGTTTGTGGGCCTGCTGTTCCCTTACTGGTTTCATATTGCAGATTATTTCTGCCTAAGTGCTGTACCTTGTATTTCATTCAATTTTTAGGCCATGTCTTCAATTTGTCCAGATCATTTCAAACTTTATTCCTTTCTTCATCCTTCTGATGTTTCTCAGTCTCATAACACCTGAAAATTTAATAAGCATATTTTCCGTTTGAATTCAATTTCAGTTCAATTTATTAATAAAAACATTGAACAGAACTAGACCCATGACAGAACCCTGTAAATTCCCATCTGACCCTTCCTTCATTTTTGACAGTGAAATATTGCTAAGGACTCCATGGGCATTGTTAACAAAACTGTCTAACACCCATCATGTAGATTTCATCTGAACTACAATTGCAGAATTTGCTTATGAGAATGTCTTGAGCAACAATTTCAAGTGCCTAGAAAAGTCAATATACAACAAATACTGCTTTTCTCCTATTCACAGTTCCTGCATTTCTGTCATGAAAGGAAATTAAGCAGGTCTGACATGATTTACTTTTGACAAATCAGTGCTGTTATTTATCCCTCTTTATCTTCTAGGTGCTTAGAAATAGGTTTGATTATTTGGTCAAAAATATTTCCAGGAGCTGAAGATGGAACTTCTACAGTTTGATGACTTCTCTCTTTTTTAAGGGTAGTCATAAAATTTGTTCTTCTTCAGGTTTTCCAACATTTTATCTGTGCTCCAGTTTCTCAGATGTAACCCTCGAATGCAAAGGCAACTGTGATTTTGTACATTGTACTTGCTAACTATGGTTACACTTTATCTTCCATCTCTAATCACATCTAGGGCAATGTTTATAATTTTTATGAGAAGCACTAAAATTTTCTTCTGGCAATCAGATATTACTAGTCTATTTTATGCACTGTTTTTTTTTGTCAGGTATAAGTGATAGATTATCACTTGCTTAATTATGCCAGCCAAGGTGCTGGCACTTGATGACCAATTTGGTGGCCTTCTATGATAGGGCTACAGAACTGATGGAGAGGGGTAGAGCAGTTGATGTCATCAACCTGGACTTGTGTAAAGCATTCGACACTGTCCCACACAACATCTTTGTCTCCAAATTGAAGAGATATCAATTTGATAGGTGGACTACGCGGTGAATAAAGAACTGGCTGGATGGCAGTAGGCAAAGAGTTGTGGTCAATGGCTCAGTGTCCAGCTGGACACCAGTAACGAGTGGTGTCCCTCAGGGATCGGTGTTGGGACCGGTCTTGCTCGGTATCTTTGTTGCTGACATGTGGTTAGTGCGCCCTCAGCAAGTTTGCCGATGACACCAAGCTGTGTGGTTCGGTTGATACGCTGGAGGGAAGGAATGCCATCCAGAGGGACCCTGACACACTTGTGAGGTGGGCTGATGCCAACCTCATGAAGTTTAACCATGCCAAGTGCAAGGTCCTCCACCTGGGTCGGAGCAATCCTAGGCACAGCTACAGGTTGGGCAGAGAAGAGATTCAGAGCAGCCGTGCGGAGGAGGACTTCAGGGTGCTGGTCGATGAGAAAATGAACATGAGTCAGCAGTGCGTGCTCACAGCTCAGAAAGCCAACCGTATTCTGGGCTGCATCAAAAGGAGCGTGACCAGCAGGTCAAAGGAGGTGATCCTGCCCCTCTACTCTGCTCTTGTGAGACCCCACTTGGAGTACTGTGTGTAGTTCTGGTGTCCTCAACATAAAAATGACATGGAACTGTTGGAACAAGTCCGGAGGAAGGCCACGAGGATGATCAGGGGACTGGAGCACCTCTCATATGAAGATAGGCTGAGAAAGTTGGTGCTGTTCAGCCTGGAGAAGAGAAGGCTGTGTGGAAACCTCATAGCAGCCTTCCAGTATCTGAAGGGGGCCTACAAGGATGCTGGGGAGGGACTCTTCATTAGGGACTGTATGACAGGACAAGAGGTAAAGCGTTGACACTTAAACATGGGAAGTTTAGATTGGATATAAGGAAGAAATTCTTACTATTAGGGTCGTGAGGCACTGGAATGGGTTACTCAGGGAGGTGGTGAATGCTCCATCCCTGGCAGTGTTGAAGGTCGGGTTGGACAGCCTTGGGTGGCATGGTTTAGTGAGGGGTGTCCCTGCCTATGGCAGTGGGGGTTGTAACTAGATGACCTTGAGGTCCTTTCCAGCCCTAACTATTCTATGATTCTATGAGTCTCTTTTCTTTTTGGCAAAATAATTTGAGATAGCTTATTTTCATGTTCAGTTGAAACACTTTAAGACAACCTGGTTCACTTTGACTAAAATGAGGTAGAAGACACTCATGATGTGAAGGAGAAAGTAATTATCAGCTGGGAGCAGGATTGGGGTCATTATCTCTGCAAGCAAAACAGCTGGAGAAGGAAGAAGACGTGTGTTCTGGCTTCAGTTTTATTCCAGCTGAGAAAATCTAGCATTTCAAGGTATATTAGTTTTGAACACGGGACTTTTTCACATTCTTATTTTTCAATACATCTTGTAGTCAGCTAATATATCCAGTTCTTTCTTTTCCTCTGCTGCTTCTATTTAATAAGCTATTGAAAATAGAGGAAATTTCACAGCTTTAGCTTCTAATGGATAGTGTTATTCTTTCTCATCTGCCTTCATCTCCAATTCTAAAGATTATCAAGTTCTTTTTATATAATATTATTATATCTATTACATTAAATTATTTTTCTGAGTGTGATGTCATATGCAGCTATCGCTAGCACTTCCACATTTACCTGGACATTAATAAAAGCATTAAATATAATTTGACCTAAGACAAGTCCTTAAGGAATTTCACCAGAATGGAAGATCTCTGGTTTCCTTCCACACCGTCTACCACAATCTCCCTTTCAGATGTTGATTTACCGCTGATGCTTACTAATTAATCCTATTTTCTCCAGCTTTATTCACAATTTATGAATAAAGCTTAAGGACTCATCTTTTAGGAATGATGCAGAGAATGTTCTGATGTGCATATGAGACCCTTTGATGAGCTCAAAAAAGATGAAGGCTACAAACTGAGGTAGATCTATTTCTCTGATAAAGGCAAAGTGCCGTAGAAGTAATTTTTTTAGTGACTCCCCCAACATCCTATTTTATTACTAGATCCTAATTCTCCAGGCATTCGTTGCAGGGTTTTCACAGAACTTGAGTGGGAGAAGAATCAGAATATCAAACAGGCAAGATCTTCTACAAACTAAAACTCTACATAGGAACGGATCAAGCAAAATTCATTGGGCAAATACTGGAAGCACTTACGTAGGCTTCAAAGTCAATAAATATAAAAATTTGAACCAGAAACAGCTTTTCAAGGAAAGTCATAGAACACTTGAAACCTGAACTGGATAAGTAATTAGGAAAAAAAGACATTACAAGCAACAGGCTCTGATATAGTTTCACAATGTCTAAGTTATTTGACTAATCCTAGAATTTTATACTCCATGGTGACAGGCACAGAAATTCACATATTATTTAATCCTTGTCTTTGTCTCATTGTAAATACAGTTCTTCACAGGGAATTGTGTTTTAGGAAATGGCTTTCAGTGACTTTCAAGCAGTATGAGAAAGAAACAGCCAAAATATTCTTGGCCACTTCTTCCTGCAGGGATGGTTTCTACTCTCCAATAATTTTAACAACCATGAACAAAAACATATGAAAGACTTTTTACATGTTGGGTGGCAACACCATTTCAAGGTTCCACCTTTGAAAAAGGATGACCTTTACACCTGAGAGGTGGCCTTGCACATCCCTATGTGAAAAGAACTTAAGTACAGCTTTTCAGGGAAGGTGACACGGTCATTCTTCATGAGAAATGTTGAGAATTCATAGGTATAAATTCACCTGAGACAGAAATATAGGAACAACAGTGCCCTATTTAATGTGAAATAAGTTTGAGGCTTATATAGTAAATAATCTAGGTATGGAAAACTATAAACAGAAAAACTATTGCGTCCCCATTATTCCAGAAAGCAAGACTAGACTTTTGGATTGGATTATGTATATAACCCAGCTAGATCTTTCTTCATACAGTAAATTTGCAAGTTATCTTGTCATTATATACCTGAACAGATAGCATATTTATTGTCATGCTCCCTTACATGGATACACCGTTGTCAAATCTAATGAAGTTAGTTTAGATTTTGACCATAAATCCAAGCTTCAAGAACTGAAGCAAAGCCAGTTGTTGTGCTGCTATTTTATAGACACACAATCTAAATATCTTTATTGGGTTTGGCTCCTGTTTTTACACTTAATGGCATTCAGGCTAATGCTTGGTTTGGAAGCACGCTTTAATAGTTGAGAGGCCAACTAGTCACAGTTAGTACAACCAGAGGTTAGCGCAAGAGCTTCTGTTTCTGACTGTGATATCTTTTTCTCCTTGGCATAAGGATTGTCTTAGCATGAAGTTAACTGTTAGCAATGGGTTCCTTCAGAAACATTCTGCCAAGAAATTAACTGCATGTATCATTAATGAAGGTGGTGTTTCTACATCACTATTCATAGAAAATATTCACGTAAATAAGACAATAAACCCAGGAAATTCTATCAAAGTAAATGTGTTTAAGTACTCTTCTCCAGAAAGAGAAAGCTATAAACATAATGTTGCACTTCATAAGTTTTTCTGCATTTTGCTGTCTGTTTTCTAGCAGCTTTATCTTGCTTCTCTATGTATCTTAATCTTTAGAAGTACATTTTTCACGATGAGTATCTTGCTCAGACTGAAATAACCTGGAAAGCTTCAAAAGAAATAGTTCAGCCTATTCTGAGAGTGACATGAGGAAAAATTGGTTTTGCACATTAACTTTCTGGTCATTAAGCTTGTTTATTCTCTCTCAGAAACTAACAGAGCCATAAAATCAAGTAATAGAGATTTTTCACCATTCATATGAAAATCAGCTTGTGGTTAACCAAGTCATGAGCCTTTCAAGAAGTCTCAGTTCATACATACCATACAGGAATCTGATAAAAATGACAGCTAAGTTTAGCATATTCTGAGCATACCACAGTTCCAGATGTGGGCTGATACGTGTGGTCATGTGAAGAACAGGACTTTTCCTGAAAATTCTGCAGTAAGCCACTGCTGGATAAAGACATCTTTTCTCTCCCTCCTGTTCTCAGCAATTACAAAGATCTAATTCCTGTCACTTCTCACACTGAAAATAGCCAGCTTACATGTTTTCAGGGCTAAACCAGCTAAATGCCACCTTGAAGAAGACAGTCTGTAATGACTAGTCATTGACAGAATTCCTCTCTAGCAAATTCAAATCATTCCAACATTCACCAGCTAGTAACGACTTTTTTTCCTGTACCAGAATTACCCAGGAATAGCTAGAGGGCTTTAAATACGTATCTGAATGTGTTCAAACTGTAATTGAGGGGTTTTTTTCTTTTTTTCTTTTTTTTTTTTCAGAATTTTCAGGGATACACAGAATTGCAGCATGCTCCCGAGTGCACTTGACACTGGCTGGAACTACAATCTGAACAATCAAGCTACAATAAAGTCTAGACTCTTAAGTGAATGTTGTTTTTCACTACTCAGTTCCTTGCAAATGAAGCAGAGCCAACGTTGCCCCCTTCATTTCAGGTTATGAAGATAAGAAGTTCTTCATTAGTGTTTTGAAAAATACCAGGTGCTGTGATGCAAGCAGCAAATCAGAAACAAGAAGTAGGCTTGTAATTCTGGATGCAGAGTTTGAGTGGGTCAGAGCCCACTCACTGAGAAATTCAGGTAGCAGTACCACTTATTCACTGACTCTTCTTAAAGACTATTAAGCTATATAGAATAAAAGCTGCACAGACAGGTTTTCATTTTTTTAATAGTTCGTTCTGAGATATTAGCCACAACACACTAGAAATCATTTGCAGTCACTGTCTCTCATGAAGAAAGCAAGAAGATGACAGAAGGTGTATATTGGCATCTCACTCCAGCATGGTGCTGGTATTCAGTCAGAGGATGTTGAAGAGCCAGGCATTCAGAGGCACCATTTATGGTATACCTAGCCTGTGAGAGCAGAGAGATGGACTCAACCACTTCAAAAGCCTCTTCCGTTCTTATGATAGCTATCTAGACGTAACCACTTTTATCCACAGAGCAATAAGAAACTCTTAACAGCAACATTTGCACCCCATTTTGGATACAAGAAGCCTGGATTAATCAGTTTCTTCACACACAGAGCAGCTACAAAAGATGGAGCTTTGCAGATACCTTCACAGAGACAAATTCAGTACATACTTCTCTTGAACAGCTGCAATGTAGTGTTATGATAAGCAATAAATTCAGACCTATGATGGCTAGTAAATTACTTTGAGATATTTCTGTGTGATAGTTTTCTTACACTGAAACTGCTGCCTAACAGTAGCCAGTGCTGAAAATCTATACACGATAATTTCAAGGATATGATTTCAAGAAACATATTTTGCTTAGGCTCCATAGAGAAATGCAGTAAAAAAAAAAAAAAAAAAAATCACATTCCTCTTTTCTTCATATGGCATATAGGGAACTAACTAAAACAGGCAGTTGTTAAGGAAGTACTACAAACTTCTGTTAGAGAAATAGGTATAGCCCATTGTATACATCTGAACTAATAATTATGTATTAGTAGCTGCACACTGACAATACATGTGGTGCTTTACAATTTATATTCTGCTGTTTCTGAGCTTGAGGTGAACACCAGACAACTGCAGGTTATCAAGAAAGAATAACTACTGTTCTTTGCCTAAAAAATACCCCAGTGTTAATTTTACCATGAAAAGCAATAAATTTACAAATGCAACAGGAAATCAGGTAGACCTCAAGAAGATCCTATCTCATTGTCCTTCCATGTCAGTATAACTTTCGCTCAAGCAAGCGTTTTTGCTAGTAGTAGGATTTCTTACCCTTTAAAACTGAGTTACATCAGAAAACACTATAAGACAGATAAAACTTTTGAGTTATTTCTAGTCTCATCAGAAAGTATCCAGAGCATCACCATTCATCACCTGAACAGAGTATAAAATGTATTATCTTCTGTAGAAGCACACTGAGTAAAGTGAAGGGTAAATGAGACCACACTTCAGAGATACCCATCTCCTTCCATTTGTTACAGCAAATGTTGCAGTCCCAAGTCCATCAGTCCGAAATAAAGAACAGCACAAACAGAATTAATGATGACAAAAGAACTGGGTGCACAGAACTAACATACTTAAGTAATGTAATGTAATAGTTATTTATATCATCAATTTTTGAAAATTCAGAATTGTTCTTGAATGTTGGAAATCCATCTTTTTTGTTTACTCTGTAAATATGTATTTTCACACATACAGACACATGCTTCTGGTTGCAATAAACTACTTAAACTCTTAATGTTTGGTGTTTTTTTTATTGGACAGCTGTTAAATAAAAAAAAAGTATTCCAGGATTACTTATAATACGTCAACTCACCCCTCAATTTGAATTCTTAGACACAAAGATATGCTTGAGTATCTCCTAGCAACAGAAGCCATCACTAGGACATCAAGCTCATTTTCCAATGTTTTCCAATAGAAGAATGATATGGAACACAGACTTTCTCTGACTGTAGCATAATTTGTGGACAGATTAGCACACACTGGAACTCATAAATCCACATGGTAGATCACATCATTCAGCAGACAACCAAGATCATTGCATTGGTGTAACCCTATTTGCACAGCAAAGCATCCGAATGAAACAGCCTTACCTTCCACATCAGGCCTCCCCCACTGATCTACCTTTATACTGCTTTCCATCAGAAGCAGCAACCGATTGTGTAAATAAAGTCCACTGTCTTGGGTTCAGCAGTAGCAGTCATTTTTCTCCTTCTTAGCAGCTGGTGCAGCACTGTGTTTTCAACTTTCAGACTTGGAACAATGCTGATACCATGGATGTTTTTAGGTTTTGCTCAGTAGTTTACTCTGACCAAGGACTTCCTGAGTCTCATGCTCCTCCAGGGAGGAAGGAAAAGCCGGGAGGAAGCAAAGACAGATCACCTGACCCAAACTGACCAAACAGGTATTCCATACCACAGCATGTCATGCCCAAAGATCATCTACTTCCAACCCCCCTGCCATGGGCAAGGACACCCTTCACTAAACCATACCACCCAAAGCTCTGTCCAACCTGACCTTCAACACCACCAGGGATGGAGCATTCACCACCTCCCTGAGTAACCCATTCCAGTGCCTTACCACCCTGACAGGAAAGAACTTATATCCAATCTAAACTTCCCCTGTTTAAGTTTCAACCCATTACCCCTTGCTCTCTTGCAAGTCTGCTCTCTTGCAGTCCAGGGCATTGAGCTTGCTGCACGCTCTTCTCACTGTCCTGAGGATCTCACATTCGACCATTTTGTGATTGCTGCAACCAAGGCTGCCCTGGAGTGTCACGTTTCCAATGAGCCCTTCCCTGTTGGTAAGCACAAGGTCGAGCATGGCATCCCTCCCTGTCAGCTCCTTTATTACTTGCAGAAGGAAGTTGTCTTCCACACAATTGAGAAACCTCATGGGTTGCTTGTGCTGGGCCGTACCGTCACTCCAACAGATATCAGGGTGCTTGAAGCAACCCTTGTGAACAAGGGCCTGCGAGTATGAGGCTTTTCCTATCTGTCTGTAGAGTGCTTCATCCACAGAGTCCTCTTGATCAGGTGGCCTGTAGCAGATCCCCACAGTGATGTCCCCCATCGCTGTTCTCCCTTTAACCCTGACCCACAAACTCTCTGTTAACTGCTCACCAGTCCCCAAACAGAGTTCCATACTCTCCGGAATATCCCTAACATAAATAGCAACTCCCCCTCCCTGCCTGCCGGGCCTGTCTCTTCTAAAAAGCTTGTGACCTTCCATTTCAACACTCCAGTCATAGGAGCCATCCCACCATGTTTCTGTGATGCCTACTGTATCATACACCCGTAGGTGTGCACACATATCTAATTCCTCTTGTTTGTTTCCCATGCTACGGCCATTTCTATAGAGGCATCTGAGCCAAGCTCCAAATGAAGCCGGCTCATTGGCTGGAGCGGCTGGAATATCTCTGCATTGCTCCGAGCATTTATTATAGGTGCTGGCAACTGACTGGGCGTGTTGGGGTGGAATGATGCCCCCCTCCCCCAACACATCTGGTTTAAACCCTTCTTGACCAGTCTGGCAAGCTTCCTACCAAAACCACTCTTCCCCTTCTTTATCAGACCAGCTCCACTAGCCCCCAGTAAATCTGGCCTACAAACTTGGGTCCCATGTTCAAGACACCCAAACCCCTGACTATGGCACCACCCTTTTAACCATTTATTAATCTGGCCAGTCCTCCTAGCTTTTTTTTAGGTCCTCCCCTGTATCCTGGAGAATTGATGGAAAGACTATCTGAGCTCCAGAGCTCCTAACCACCTCTCCCAGGCCTCTGTAGTCCTTTATGTTCCCCAGGCTGCTACTATCTATATCACTAGTACCCACGTGGATCACTAGAAGTGGGTAATAGTGGGACTTAACTAGAGCAGGCAGCCTCTCAGGCACATCCCTGATCCGTGACCCAGGTAGGCAACACACCTCCCTTGAGACCGGGTCAGATTAGTGTTTCTGTTCCTTTCAAGTACAGTCCCCTACTACTACAGCCGGGTGCTTTTTCTTGGCAACACCAGTAGAGATCTTGATCAGTGCACCAGCCGGTTGTTTCTGGTGTGTTTCCTCATCAGCCCCCTGCACAACAGCGAAGCAGTTCTGAACAGGGACAACAGATTTAATTGTCCTCTTCCTCCTTTTGTTTTTTTTCCTGTTGTTTGTTTGTTTGTTTGCTTTAGTTTGGTTTTTTTTTTTTTTTTGTTTGCTTGGTTTTGTTTTGGTTTTTTTTTTTTACTATTTCTCAACTTCCCAGATTAACAGCCTCTTCCCTCCATGAGCTAAAGGGGAAGCTCGAGGCCCCTGCAGAGTTTGGGCCTGCAGCAAGCATCCTCAGCTACCCTGACATCTTGCAACCTATTGATAGCATCCAGCAGCTGCAGGAGGACCTCCATCAGGGAGCACCGAGTGCAGCCCTGCCCCTCGTGCACCTTTCCCTCACCAGACCAGTGCAGGCACTCTCTACACTCCAAGCTCTGCGCTGCAGCCTCCCCTCTCATCGGCTCTGTCTGAATGCCTACGCTGCCACCGCCGGGGCAGCCGGAGCAGAGCTCCCAGACCGCGCCCTGGTCATGCAGCGAGCGCTCACCATCCCGCTCTCCTGCCCGCACAAACTGCCTCGCCGCGCTCCCTGGGGCAGGTTTTTAACCAATCAGGGCTGGCGCCGTTCCTCCTGGCTCCGCCCCCTGTGAGTCCCTGCTCGCGTCAGCTGAGCTGCCGGCTCCTGGGCAGGTCCTGTCGAAGACTCGAGGCTCCCTCGATGTCTCTCCCCGCTCTGAGTTGAGGCTCCTGGGCACTGATCTCCCCCCAACTCCGGTGTTGAAGGCATCCTCTCTCAAGCTGCTCACCTCAGCAACTGACCGTCAGTGGTCGGTGATGCCCGTTTTAAATCTGCCACCGCTGCTCCTGGTTCTGCCCCTGTGAGTCAGCTGCTTGTGACTCAGCCCCCTGTGAGCTGACAGGCTAGGCTAAGCCAGGCTAGGCCAGCTAGTTTTTTGGTTTTGAGATGGGATACAACCCTGCATTTGTTGAGACTCATGTGTATTCACAACTCCATTATGCACTGTTGTCAGGTAATTGACTTTTTTCTCCTGTAAAGGTATTTTTAAGTAACTGAAGGAATTCTGTAGCTTTAATTTCCATGAAAGATTTTAATAAAAACAGGTAAGGCAGCAAGCAATCTTCAAGCCACTGACTGACATCTGTGATTCTTGCACTGAAAAAATGTTATTTTATTTGAAAGAGTTTCTCATGGGAATTTTGTAAAACATGTGTTTATGTAACCTAAACAAACTGTGTTGTTGCAAACCTGTGAGAAACTGTTTTGAAGAGCTGTTGATTAATCTGCCAATTTTTGTCACGCTTTTTGGATCTTACTCTCAATGTTAGGATGATTTCCTTTTCATACTCCCAGAATTAATCATGTGCCCTTTGCTGTCTGAGCAGAGTCGAGCCCACCTGAGCACAAGCCCTGAAGCCCCCATGCTTGGCATCCGGCTCTGGACTCTGTACTGCTAATGTCTTCTTAATGTGCTTCTACTTGGGCACACTTCAGAGCACTGCTGGTTCTGCACATTTTCTATCTTGAAAGAGAATGATTGTGTTATCTCTTTAACTGAAATAGCAATATTAACTTTTTATTTTATGATCTTAGACATAATTTCAAACCAACCAATTAGGAAGTAATTTGAAAAATTATTTGAAAAAGGAGATCTCATTAAATATTTCCTGAAGGCTTCTGTTAGCAATTAGGTTTCTTCATATTTTTATATATTATATTTGTATGTATGCACACAAATAGACACGCTTCATTTTTGAGCTGAAATTGATCGTAAGATGTTCCTTCAACATATATACTACTCTGTACATGTCTTTCTTACCACTTTCCCGACATCTTATTTAACATAAAAAGAGCACATTCTAACTTAAAAAACATATCCAGGAAATTTTTACCTCTCTTCCATTAACCATTTGCTGGACACCATGCCATCAAATACTTTGGAAAAGCCCACTGTAATCATTACATACTCCAAGCTTCCAGCTAAGTCCCTTTGTAGAGCAGCATCCACGTATTGTCACTGGCTGAGATTTTCAGTCCCTGTATTTAGAGTGTGACAGAATTCATGCTCTGATACCATCCAAGGAGATGAAAGAGAGGTTACAGTAGGTAATAAAAGCAAAAAAAAATGCTTAGTGATCAAAATATATTACAAAAATATATATTAATACATATTTATTATATATATTTTATATCTATATATTATATATATCATATGTTTATATGTATCTTATACGTATATATATATATATGTATAATCATAGCATCATAGAATAGCTAGGGTTGGAAAGGACCTTAAGACCATCTAGGTTTAACCCCTCTGCCATGGGCAGGGATACCTCACACTAAACCATGTCACCCAAGGCTCTGTCCAGCCTGGCCTTGAACACCACCAGGGATGGAGCATTCACAACTTCCTTGGGCAAGGAATATATATTAATATATATAATATATTAATATATTATCAATTATAGTATAAATTAATTATATATTAATATATTATATATAATATTATATTATGTATTATATGATAATATATTTAAATATAATATATTTATATATTGATACATTTCTATATTTATATTTACATATTATTATATATTGTATAATATATAGTTGTATAAAGATATAATTACTATGTATATTATATTATTTTTTATTATATTGGATTAGATTCTATATTGCATTAGATAACAAAGCACAGAACAAAGCAAGATGTTCCTAGATTGGAAAGAGTAATATAGGAAAGGAGAGAGGGAGAACGAAAGGGAAGGAACCCTGTAAAAGGGGATTAAAGAGAAAGAAACTCAGAGGCACAAATTAAATGGAGAAGAAATTCTTGAACAATACAGAAAGTTTTATTCCAAAAAGGTTATTAAGAAAAAATATTTGATAATTATTGCAGAAAAAATGGTTACTGAACAGCCATAGATAAAAAGAGTTGACCACAGGAGCTTTAGCAAAGAATAGCGTTTGCGGCGGTTGGTTTTGACATTTGAGCATGCTTTATAAAATATTGAAAACTAGGAGGCTGCTGCTCTTACTACATGCAGCATACACACAAAGTGTGAATGCTCTCCCACATTAGATGAGAAAGGAGTGGCACCCCAGGTCTAGCCTGTCCTGACATTCTTTTAGGATAGTACATATCAGCTTCATTTCCTCTTTCAAAAGGTAACAGTTATGCACTTCTTCCTTAACAGCATTATGATTCAATTTCTCTGCCTGCGAACAGACCTGCCAGGCATCTGGGCATAAAGGAAAGAATTCACTGCCCTTGTTTAAGCCACTTAGGAGCTGTTAACACCAAATTGACTGATTGTCTTATCTCTGACTTCAGGATGAGCCTATCTAAGTGTCAGAAACTTCAGCTGTTGAGAGAACTATGGATCAGATCTTTAAATCAGTCAAAATGCAAGGAAGGTTTAGGGACTCCTCAGGTGAAAACTAGAGCTGTGAATTGCTGTGAAAACACTTTTAAGAGCAACCTCAATTTCTGTTCAAAAAGACTCAGAACCAGAATAAGGTTTTCTCAACATTTTTGTCTGGTATTAGTATGCCATTGTTTTGGCATTAAACAATACTGGACACACCATGTAAATCATTAAGTATGTATTCAATGCATACTGACATTGTTCATTAAATACATAATTTGTGTAATAGCATTTCGTTAATTATGGAGCTCCTGAATAATTAAAATAATTAACTGATGATGGCTTGGCTTTGTGAATGAAGATATGGGAAGGGCTTACCCATGTTTACTACAAGCGCTATGAGGACTAAAAGGGCAATGTGGGATAGGCAAATCCGGTTGAAAAGAAGGCTGCTTGGTCATTCAGGATGTTTCCGAGCAAGACTGTTGTCTCCTGGGTCAGTCTCGAGCGACTAATGTCCTCAACTGCCTGCATGCAGGGTTGGATCTGTGGCTTCCAGTGCATCTTATCACCTGCCGTTTCCTCCCTGGCCTGTCACTACAGGGCTTTGAAAGTGTGAGTAAACCCTTCGGGCCTGTGCGGTGGGTTTTTTAGATGAGGCACAGCATGTGCGGAACTGGCCCCAAAATAATTAACTAATAATATATTAAATGGATAATGGCAAACCCAGACAAATAGTATTAAGTAATTCCTGTAATAATTAGGATAACAAAATGTTCTGGAATGGAACACTATCAGATAAGTATTAACAGTTTGCACATACAAAAACTCTAGCTTTTTCAGATTAACTCTCTCTTGGTCCTTTATAGAGGGTATTATGCAATGAAAGACCCAAGACAACAAAGCATTTCAAATGTACACAGAATACTGAGTCTGTGTCTCTAGAGTCCTGTGATTAAAATCCTAGTAACATAAAGTGTCTGTGTTTAATATGCATGGACATACATATACATGTTTTCACAAATGAGTCATAGATATACTAAAAATCTATTGAAAACTGCCTTGAAAATTTAATGTAGGAAAAGGAATAACTTTTCTTACATACATAAATGTCAGAAAAACTGTTATCTTCAATAGTTAAGCAAGTAATACAAATATTTTAAGTAACACATACTTTTAATTTTAGATATGTTTTCTTTAACAAAAATCAGAAATAACTGAAATTGTTTACTTTGAACTGTAGTTAGAGTAGCAACCAAATATCTTTTTAATATGGAAACAAATTGTCAGGGTTTTGGTTTTTTTTTTTGTCTGGCTACATGGTAGGCAAGGAAAGATTCATTTTTTGTTATGTGCACATTTAAAAGCTGTGAAGCAAGTACTTTCAGGAGCAACTTCACACCCTAATAAAGTCTTAGGGGAAAGTAAATGGCCACATCTCCCCTTGATTATGATAAAATAGTGCAGTATTTGGCCAGATTCACACGTGAATCTAGTCAGATCAACCTGGTGAGAAATGAGAGGTTACAGCTCTTTATTTGTTGTTATCACCAGAATACCCAGGTTAATAACAGTTCACATGCCTCTCTGTTCTTCCCAATGTATATTAGTACTGTCTGTTACAAGTCCTTCTACATGGTCCCAATGTACTCAATAACCACCTTTTGTGAGAATGTCTAACTGCAGCTAAGGATTTTCCAGCATAAGAGCTGAGGTGAAGCGCTTTATGAAACACTGTACAATTTATGGCTACACAGGTCAGATGTAAGCAGCCTTTCATGTTAACCAAACCCTCAATCTTACAGTTTTCCTTTTTTCTCCCAAGACCTACCCAATGTAGCTAATGACATTGAACTCAGTATATCTCTCTCAAAAGGATTAAGGTGATAATCCTGCTTACTGAACCCTGAAGGCAATTTCCTTGGTGTTCTCTGTGTCACAAATTCTGTATCCTTTTTCTGCAACCCTGATCATACCAGATAAATGTCATGGTCCACTCTGAGAATTTTGTAGCTGTTTATTCTATTTATTATTACACCACTGAAGTATAAATGTTACTTGGTTTGGACATGAATAAGATAAAGCTTATCATTTGAATAGTTCTTACAATTAAGCCATTGCTTTCAGTGATGGTACTATCAGATAGCATTATCGCAGATAGACCTGGTATAACTTTTAAGCTTTACAGTCAAAAGGAGTTTGGAAATGGAAAGTACTATACAAAGAAGTGATACAAGAATATTCATGATCTTTCATAAAGCAAGTACAGGATGAAACACCAGATCTGGTCAGGTGGGAAATGTGATACTGAACAGGAAGCAGAGCCTGAGCAGGTGAAAAACTGTAACTAGGAACAAGTACAGAAAGAATTTCTAGGAGATGTTTCTTGTCAGGAGCTTGTAAATGATTCAAAGATAGTTATAGGTAAGTGAAAACAGTACAACAATGAAATTTTGCATGGGAGTGAGTCAGAATTGCATGAACCCAGAGGGTTTCTGTCTAAGAAAAGAGCATTCCCAAGGGGATGAAAAAGCACTTTGTAATAGAGAAAACTTTTGCCTAGAAGTTTGCTGCCTTATTTGTTCCAGGAACAGAAAGGGAGAGTCATATAAATAACTGACCACAGGACAGCATGACAGATGCCCCAGAATGGCTTCACAGATGAATGCTCTTACTCTTCAGGCAACAGCAGGAAGCAAGATTTTCTAATTTTTATGTCTCAGGCAGTAGAAGGCATCCAAAATGGTTTCTAGGCAGAATTTAGGAGTGATGCAGAACAGCCCTGCCTATCTTGCACAGGTACCCGAGATGACTACAGGCACAGAAGGCTTCAGGGAAAGGACCTACAAAGGATTCATTTCAGCCAAAGTAGGAGTCAAAAGGCCTAACTAGAGTCCTTTAAGATTCAAAAAGCATGCTGATCTGATTCCTTTTAATACCCCTCCTTGGTCTATGAGTCCGGTATTTTAGGATTCCTTAGATGCTTACCAGGCATTCCCATACATTACATTAAAACATAGCCTCTGTGGTCATCTGAGGTGCTGATGCGCTTGTTTCTCTTCTTTAAATGTAAAACAGGCTGGTTCTTGACGTGAACATGCTAAATACTGTCCGTGTGTGTGTAAAAGAGGTTTCACAAAGAAGTCTTGGTGAATCCCTGAGGCAGTCTCCTGAGACAGTTGTATACCCATCCATGACTTTGTACTGTCTAGCTGATCAGCTTGGGCCTCCTAGTGCCCTATGAGATGGGAGTTCCAGTCAAAGACACTGTCTTCCACTAAATGTAAATTGACATGGGAGTATGATTCAGTCATATGAACTTCATTGTGGACATGGTAGATAATTCTTAGATGTTACAGAGCTGAGCATCACCTGTCCTGAGAGTCTTTGTCTCTTGTGTCATCTTGCACAGTGTTAAGAAGATGCACCAATTAATTTTTATGAGTAATTCAGATACTTCTATGAGAAGCACCACAGAAATACTAATGAGTAAATTAATTACTCTATATGGATAGCAAAATTAGATGTGTTCAGCAGAGATGGCATGTGCTTGCTCGCTTACCAGCAGTGAGAATACCAAATATTGATTAGTTGCTCATTAAATCCACACCATTCATTCTGACAGATGCCTCTCTGAACCGAATCAGTCCTGTTCCTGCCATTATTCATCCCATCATGCTATAGGCACTTAATTGAGATGCCTCCACTTTCCACTTTTTCTGAGGTCAGTGGGGTGAAACAGCCCACCCCAGGGACCATTCAGCTCCTGCAGTGGCAAAATCAAATGCAAAAGTTACCTGCCTCCTGACAGGCTATCAGCAGAATGTTGAATAACTACACTTGAATTTTAGGTATACCTGTAAGCACCTAATTTAGGTAGGCTATATCAGGGCATTTGTCACCATGCAATTAAGAACTATCATAATACAAAGGGGCATTGAGACACAGTTTAAATTGCATTGACAATCTGAATTCAGGCATGTCTTAATTTTATGAGCTTCACTCTACCTCCTAGATAATAATATTTTAATACTGCAAATTTTTTGACGTAGTGTCGGGGCTTATGTCAACTTTTCCAAATGTTTTGTTTTACTTTCACCTTAGTAGGGCAATCAGAAAAAGATCAAGCTGAGCTACATGTCTTTCAACCTAGTCACTGAGTCCAGCAGTCTCTCATGCTTGCTAAAGTTTGCTGTGCACTATTATTCATTTCCATGTCCACCAGCCGCAATACTCCTTTTGCCCATATTAGTTAATCTCCTTACATGTTTTTAGTTCCACAGTTCCCTTTCAAACTCATTTAGAAACAATTTTTTTTTGTCGAATACCAGGTATCACAGGCCAAAAAGTGTTTTTTATTTTCATTCTGATTTGAATCTTCTTATATTCTTTTTCTTTGTCCCCTTTAAGTGCTCTTGAGTTGGTATGATTAATGGATCTCCAAACAGCTCTTAACTTGGGATAATTGGACAATGCCCCATCCATCCCCCCTTTTAAAAATTTAACATTGGCTTAAAAACAACATTTAGTCAGGTAGATAGATAGACATAAAACTAAACTTTTGTAATTTCTTGCAGATTATTAATGCATGCTGAACCAGAGAATATAGAAGACTACCAAAATACTGCAGAAGCAGTTATAAGTTATTGACCTACAGGTTTTATTTGGACCCTTCTTCACTTTTGCAACTGATCATGAATGCTGTTGCCTAGGTAATCAGTGAAAAAAATAGACCATTCTGGAGATCAGCTCACACCATCCAAGATCTCCTCTCTTTGGAGGTAGCCCTCTCTCCCTTTCTCTGCAGTAACTGTCACACAAGTTGTGGGTAGACACTGTCTTCAATGGGGCACCTCAGCCACCTGCCTGAAGTTGAGCATGAAAAGACCAACAGAAAGAGTCTGCAGTATTAATAAATTTGCTTTGTCTCATTGAAATTCCATAGTCTTCCTTGTTCTCAAATCAAAACCAGCATAAAACATAGTAATGGGGCTTTTATCTCACTGCTTGGCACATCACAGGGAAAAAGGCCTGGAATTATATGGCAAATGCTTTTATGTTATTTCATGAGATTTAAGCCTGTGGTTCTATCTAACCATTTACTTAAGGAAATAAGATATGACACAGTAGAGAAAAACATTCTTGAAGGCAGTATGAAAGCTGCTTCTTGCTGATAGTAGTGATGTCCAAGCCAACTAAGTTTGTATAATATTTACAAGTGTCTTCTTTGAAAGAAGACAAGATTAGCCAAAGTTATCATAAAGATATTAACAGAAAAAAATAGAAATTTTGGAAAGGAGAAAATTTTGTGGTTTTCTGAGTGCAGTAAAGCCTGTGGGAAACTGCTTAGTGGGCAAGTTATTCCACGTCCACTTACTTCTAGTTTCTCTGTACCTTTCACTGAAGAGTTTGATACAGCTCGTCTAGATTAGAGAATGCTGGTCCACAAGGAAGCTGGTTGTGATGCAGCATATAATTCTCATGACTCAGAAATTTATATATCAATCCTGAAGTAATCATGCAAGGTTCAACTGAGTAAAGGCTTCAAGAATAGAACATAATTAAGTAATCTTTCCTAAAATAAAAAAAAAATAATAAATGCAATATTATAAGTAGATTCTAAGCAACAATAAAAATGAAACTCAACACTCAGAATTTATGCTTTTACAGACAAATCGAAAAGGCTGCACTTCAATATCTATAAGGATCTCCTGTTAAAGGTAAATAAAGTGTTCACATTGCAAAGGAATGATGAAACTGAACTCTGGGTATGGCAATTGAGAGCTTGGCATATTTATTTACTTTTTACAATCTTACTGAAATGCTGAGTCTCTCATTATTAAACATGTTCCATCGTTAATCCTTGAATTTTTTAGGAGTCATAAGTTTCTGAGAAGGAACAGCAAGAACGGTTGCCAGCAAAAGTAACAAGCTGTTATACTGTAGATATATGTGATTTGCTGCCTCAGCCTCTCAGCAAAATGCAAAGTGATACTATTCCTCTTTTTCATCCTTCAGTCATTGCTGAGTTTGTCACCCTGCTTTGTAAATCAGAGTGATAGAAAAATAATCATTAACAAATCTTGCTTGCCAATGACAAATAGACCGAAAACCCCTCATTTTTTTCTTGTTTGCACATAATAATATACATACAAAGTAGGTAGAGATCATTATACTGGAAGCAACTGATAACACCTAAGAAGTGGCTGATTTATCTTTGGGATTTCTCTATTTGGCTTGAAGAAATATAGTAATGAACTTAAATGCAGAATTTTATAATTTATTTTTTTGGTTTGTGAACTATTTTATAAATTGTCATAAAAATATGTCTCCTTTTATCTGCCCATCTTCCACAAAGCACAGCTATTTCACAAAGCAATTATTAATAATTTCATTAAGTCATGTTTTTCCCTTTGTGCTCCCCACAACAATCCAGTGGAATGCTAAGCACAATAAAAAAGGAATCTGATTCAGAAAGAAAAGCTGAGAAGCCTCCTAAAACAGCAGGTAGAGATTGCAAAACAGAAATCAGAGCAGCTATTTTTATATCTATATAATGTTGTGGGGTTTTTTTTAATAAGGAGAGGGGGATATCTTTGTTTTGTCTCCTGTATAATAGTGGGGAGGGGGGGGAAGTTTTGCTTTAATTAAGAGTTTCCATATCAAAACACAGTGTGTTGGAGGTGCACAACCTTTAGGAAGTGACTCACAGTTATGATTTATGAAACAAATACAGGGACTAGGTTCTGTTTCTTGAAGACAGAGGTCATAGCTCAACAAGCTTGGAAATGTGTCACCTCTGAAGTCTTTGCAGATAATAGGAACTCAAAAACCTTTTAAGGAAAAGTAATGTGACACACCGAATTTGAAATATTAATTTTGCCAATTTATGTATAAGCACAGGCATTGAGTAAACAAAATTATCAGAATAATTTCCATTTGTAATTTATTACTAGAATTTCTCCTGCATCTCAGAATTCTCTCCTTGTGTCATTCTCAGTAGCACTTACAAAGACCCCAGGATTTCAGTTTTTGGCATCCCCAGACAGTGTGTTCCACTATGAATAACTTTGGGTGCTTATCCTATTGAATAAAACTTTACAGAGACCACTTCTTATAATGAGAATTGTAAAAAAAAAAAAAACCCAAAACTTTCTCCAATAATAATAATAACAAGAACCTAATTGTAATGAAAGGAAGACAACAAAAAGAGAGAGGGAATAAAACCTAAGACAGACAAGGGATGAACAGTGCAATTGCTCACCACCCACTGACAGATTCCCAGCCTGACCTGGGCAGCAATCAGTCCTTTTGAGGCATTTCTCCCCAGTTTACATATTGAGCATGATGTGCTGTGGTATGGAATACCCCTTTGAGTAGTTTGGGTTGGGTGTCCTGTCTCTGCTCCCTCCTAGCTTTTTGTGATCCTCCTCACTAAGAGACTGAAAAGTCCTTGATCGAGGTAAGGATTGCTTAGCAACAACTAAACCATTGGTGTGTTATCAGCATTATTCTCAGACTAAATCCAAACCACAGCACTTTATCAACTGCTAGGAAGAAAATTAACTCTAACCCAGCTGCAACCAGGACAATTATGAAGTGATCCCTAAATATATATTCACATGTTTTTTCAAGTGGTCTTTAACACCATTACTACTATGCTTGTTGGTTTTCAAGCACCAGAGAAGCAGAATCCACACAAGTCACATGAAACAGAAACAATGAATGTGACCAAATCTCCTGCAGTCTGTGTCTACCAAGTTTCTTCTCAACATACTTCTAAAATGTGCATGCATTAAAAATAAACAAAATAGAAAGTGCTGAGCTCCACATCTTATCAATGCTCAGAAGCCCATGCAGTCCCCATCCCAGCACCTAAAACAATTTTATGAGATCCTGATTCTAAATTATTAAATCATCAAAGCTACCCTTTTCTTCTTTGTTTTATTTGCTTCACATCAACATCAGCTTCCCCTTGGCAATTTTTATTTGCCACAGAGGCACTTCGAGCTGTACCCACTGACATCAAAGTACGTCAGTGAATCATCTCTGGTTCCCTCCAGTGATCAAAACTATAACCTGTCGAAGCTCTTCCAGTCCCTGAACAGAAGCAAATTCTGAGGCTGTCAGAGCTCAGATGCTCTGGCTATCGCTCACACATTTTTATCACAAAAAAAAAATGTTCTGTTGCAGTGTCTCTGCTGACCACTACAGAGATAGATATGTGTAGAAAGAGCCGTAAGCACCACCCTAAAATAAATGTCCACGAGAGGTGTGACAAATCTTTCTCTAGAGTTTATTATTGCAGTTGTTACTGATGTGGTTTAGGTGTTTAGAGATTTAAAGGTTTAAATCGTTGACAGTTGATAATACAAATCCAGGCTATCGCCTGCTTCCAGGAAACTTCTCCAGATTTGGTAGTAATGTCTACAACTCTATTTGTCCTCTTCCTTAGATATATATAACTCTTTGTCAGGTATATTTTATATAAGATATTTATTATTAATTGCATATATATTTACTGTACTATTTATTAGGTATTTAGAGACCTGTTTATGCATATGGAACAAATCCATTCTCATCATGTTAATCTTTTGTATTGAACATGGCAAATAGACAATTAACAATGGATACAGTGATGTTTGGGTAAATAGTAAAAATGATTCTCAGACCAGATAAAGCACTGTGTGTGCTAGCATTACGTACACCTGCAAAAACGTAGTTTAACTTTACCATGTCTTCCAAAGTTTGAGATGACCATTTCCATTGCCTACTAACCAGGTATTTTCTTCATCCATTATAATAATTCTTGTTTCATTAGTTATTATAAATCCTCATGTGCATATATAATGATAATTACATCCGCATGAAGAAAGATAATTTTTAATCACTCACTTTGTAGATTGGAAGGTAATGTAGAGTTTTATTAAGAAGAAAAGCTATGCTTTGTATAGTACCTAAACCATTTCTGTAACCCAGTTAATGATAATTTGTGACAAAAGACATTTCCTCCTAACAATAGACTAGATCTTGTTGCGGATGCCTGTACTGTAGCAATTCATGTGCAGAGTTCATTAAGCAGCAATTGCCTGCTGGAGGCAACTGCCCCTTTGTTAATGTGATGGGGCTAATGAAGACAATGGTAGCCTTCAAAATTTTTCATTTTTCCTGTGATGCACATAACCTTCTGACACGTTAGAAAATACCTTGAATGTGGCAAAAGCTATCGTTATCTGACAGGGGAATGTTTTATGGGTCACCACTGAAACTAACTGATGGCAAATTGTCAGCAGTTTCGTTAAATCTTCTTTATGTAATTCTTCAGTATTGTGCTAGAAAGCACTTTTACCATGTGTGTCTTCAACTCATCTGTTCTCCTAATATAACAATACCAGTCACTGTGTATGACATTCCTCTAAATGATTAATTTTAACAACTTAAAACACTCCATGTCACTCATGTGTCCCAAATTAAAGTTAAAAGAAACATGGACTATATCTCAGGTTATGAGATCTAGCTTTTATAGCAGGAATGATAAAATATCCATATTGCTTTGCTCTTATTCTGCCCACCTTTCACTCTAAGGAACATTGTCTTTTGAAGCTTGTCCCCTTGGCATTCATTCACTGAACCACCAGCTGGATATGTTAGAAGATCTGGCTCACTGCTTCCTCTCCAGATACAGAACGTACCACCTCTGGGATATGTACAGATTCTATTAGTGCAAAGCCTCAGGCCTGACAATATCTTGCTGCAATGATTGTCTCTTGTGAGTGAATAGTTACCCACACAGATTTAATTAACAGCAGCAGTAGAGTATTCATTGTTATAAAACTCTGTGGTAAATTACTAATCAGAACTCCAGGCACACTGGAGGGAATAGAAAGCTGAGGAAATGGTGAGATCAGTTTTTAAACAATATGGAACAGGCATGAGCAACATGAGCATCGTTTATATGCAATAAATGCAGTGATGGCCTGGGAGTAAAACGCCTAGCAGACTATCACTTAAACCTTCTCCAACAGTTTCATCAGTTAAATATTGTGTGTGTGCAGAAATCACATTTGTTTACATTAGTGGTTATTTGATGTTAAATGGGGAAAATAAGTTTTATTTGGTTATGCTTTTAACTATTATTGTTTAGCCTTTGCTGCATTAAAAGGTTGGCAACTGCAGGTAAAAATATGGAAGTATGTCAGAGAAATAGGGAGCAGTGCTCTGGAGTATAGATTAATTAAAATGACTTAAATCACAGAATTGGAATGGGCACCTCAGTCCTTTTATAGAGCTGCTGCTTTGGCACTGCCGAAATGGGCCCACCTGCCTAGTGCAATCAAGGTCACTGAAGCACTCTGAAACTATATTTTCCGTTATAGAGTGCCACTGGGACTATACCATGCAGTTAAGCTCTGAGGATGGTATACCATAGGCAGAGCTCCAGTGGGAGACAGCATAGTCAGAAGCTCATAAAAGATTCTATGCAATTCCACCTGGCATGAACAAATGCAAGACATAAAACACAAGTTTGCACCCTTCCTGCCCCTAGCCCTTACCCAGAATCATTGCACTGTAGTGAAAAATACCACTCTCACTAAAGCAAGGAGGCTAAAGTTTTGGATCTGTGAAATCTGTAGTGAAAAATACCGCTCTCACTAAAGCAAGGAGGTTAAAGTTTTGGATCTGTGACAGCTTTTATGTGAAGGAAAGGCTTCTTCCAACACATTCTCAGAACACAAATTTATGGTGTAGATTTTCCTACAGGGAGAATCACAGGATATGCCATGGAAGACAGAAGTAAGAATGGAAAGTTCCTCTCCTCTCTTTTTTTCCCAGTTCATGCTCAAAAACCTGTTTCAGGTTTAAAACACTTCAGGTCAGTTTTCTACAAATGATTCTTCAAACACATGTAAAAAAAAATGCAGCTCCCTTTTAGAAATTTGGATAATTTTTATGCTGTAAACTTCCAGTATCTATAAAGCATTCATTACAGAACAAAGAAATTCACAGCCCCCATGTCATACTCTGCAAATTAAATTGATACCTTGCTGCTTCAAACTTCATGCTATATATTCACAGTAAGTAAACATATTACCTGTGTGTTCCTGCCAGAGCAACAAATTTTAAATTAATAAAGAAGCATTAAATTTAAGCAGTATTCAATTTCAGCATCAGTGCATCAGCAGCATGGAAAGGACCCAGTTTCTGTTGTCTCTGAATACAATCACAGATTTACAAATTGTCATGTTTTTGCAGTGCAGTAGGTCAACCTAACCCACAGCAGCTGACAAGTGCTCTCATTGCTAACGCCTGGTAGAATATATTAGTGTAGTCTACAGGGTGATCTAATCTTTACTTCTGTAAATGAAGTGACAGATTTACAAGGCTGAATGGTCTCTTGCTTCAGAATCAGTATCTTATTTCAGATCAGTAATCCTCAGCAGTTTCATCACTTGCAATTACGTGAACTTAGTTTAAGAACTACTGCTTCTGTCTTCCGGTCTGTCAGAATTTAGGAAGAGAATACAGAAGCAGACCTACTCAAAGAAAAGCATTATTCACAGCCAGAAACCTTTGTCATCTCTTCAGCTGATGCCAGACAGCAGAAATTCATTAAACCAATGAGATATTCATAAAAGGGGAATTTAGGAGCATTATTTTTAAAGGCAGTTTACATTTAGAAGAAGCTGAGGGCCACTAGGCTTTTAGAAATTGAAAATTACCAGCAAGTATCTCACAGCTGCTTCTAGCTAACCTTATATTTGCTTAAAATAATAAGAAGCATATTTAAATGGAACACCAAAGAACAACTTTGGGGAAGATAAAAAAATGTCATGGAGGAAACAAAAAGCTTGTATAGACAGCTAAACAGATAGACTTTTACATGGTTTACTTCATACACTGTCTAAATAATGCTATAACAGCAAAGTATGAAATTAGAATTGAAGCTTGCAGGTCATTGAACATTTCAAATTCTCCCATTGCCATTTCAGCACAAAGTGCTAAAAATCTTTGTGCTGAGCCACTGTAAGAATTCCCAGTGCTTGTTGATACTGAAAATATTTCTCTTCTTTGTGGTGTTTTAATAAACTAGTGACAGCGCATTAAACAAACAAACAAACAAACAAACAAAAAAGCAGGATGCTTTATTCAATACATCTGAAAAAATTTTTTTAACAATTTCTGCACCATTTGCTTAGAACTGTCTATTACTTTATTTACAAATGATCATTTTTCTGCTTCTACATCTGCATTAGACAAATTAAAAATAGGTGAAAGAAACAGCATACAAGGAGACCCTTTAGGCATTATTTAGAGAGTCCAGGGAAGTCACACAAAGAAAACAAGAAGCTGTTACAGGAGTACCACACACAGGCAGGTGAAAACAAGCTGTGGAAACACTGATACCCATTATGCACTTGATTGTTGTTGTTCACCAGTTCCATTGTTTTGGAAAAGGATGCAATGTATTTGTTCTACTAGAGAGTTTTCTGTTGGTGGATACATAAAATTAAAATGTTTCTAAAAGGATCTAGATTTTTTTTTTTCAGTTATACAGTAAGGGTGGAAAAAACATGTTGGCTGTATTTTTTAATAGTTGAGCTTTATCTCTGAATCAAGTTTCACATTTTGCCATCAGCTATATAATTGCTCTTGTCTCTCACAGCTCGGCTGGGGTCTCATCTTCTAGCCAATGTTTCCTTTATGGCTTACATCTCTAGTGCAATGTGTCATTGATTTCTTACTTCCCCTTTACACTAATGAACTCCTAGATCTCTGACTCACTTAGCTTTTTTTTCTTTTTTTTTTTTTTTTGTTTGAACCAGGATGGTAGAAAGACACCATGTGGATCCCTCAGTAATTAGAATTCTATCTCCTTACCCACCCCAAGCAGAAATACCTCAAGATGTACCATATTTATATATATTACAGAAGTAATATTTACAGATAAGAATAGTCCCATTGACTTCCTGTTGAAGCTGAAGGACCATTAACATAACATAAGGAAAGATTACAAGGTCAGAACCTGACTTGAAGCCAGAACTTTAGTTATAACAGAACCTCCACATGCCTTAAATACTCCCCTTTCATGGGGAGAAATAATGCAAATCTGTTTTTTATTATTGCATATAAGTAACATAATGTCCATGGCATATTTACTTTCACTTTATTTTTGCAAATTCAAAGAAGGGAATAAGGCCCAAATAAAAAAAAAAAAAAGAAATTAATTTCTTTCATTTTTTTCCTGCTTAATGATATTCCACATTTAGGTGACTCACCATAACCTTTGCTTGAGAATTAGTTAGCCTTCATTTCTTCTTCATTCATTAGGAACCAGTAGTTGTTCACCAAAAAAATCAAGAAAAAAAGCCATAATATATTCTGTGATGTTCACATGTCAGATAGGCCCTTACAAGGACTAATGATTTTAAAGTGAAATTAGGAAGGGAGTTGGATGGACTCCCCCAAGACTTGTTTATGCATAATACAAAGATGAAAGCATTCAAATTTGAAATGAAGTACAGCAGGTAGAGATTCAGCATGAATTTCAGATATATATTCCTTGTGATGGTGTGCTAATTAAAGCCCTTTTTTAAATTTTTTTTTCTTTAAAGTGTATTGGGATTATTATAGGATCCAGTTTAACCTGAAAATATATCTAATGAGTTAGGAAGAGTGATCATATAAACAATGGCTATTGTCCAGTATAGTTTCATGACAGCACGCTGAATCCAGCTAAAATTCAACTTCAGAAGTAGGCTGAGGATGGTGTTGCTGAGAAACAGGAGCTTGGGAATATCACAGGCAGCACATTTCTGTTTAATGATCTGAGGTATGGGCATTGAGACAATTCCAGTGTCTCCTGGATTCTGTTTGTGTCACAAATTTTGCACTGACATCACTAAAAGATGCTCATATAAGTTTCATGGTGTAAAAGGAGCACAGTGATAATGAATACAGCATTAATAGACAGTGGCTAGACATGCAACTACAGAAGAAAAGATATGAGGAAACATGACCTGGATCTGGGTCAGTCTTTAACAGGCTGAGAAACAACTCATTCTGGGATGCTTCTGTAGAAGATGGTTGTGCAACAAAAGTTAAAATTACACTAAAATAAAAAGTAGAATTTAAGTACTATCTTACCTTACTCAGCAGAAGGGAAGGTAATGTAGTATTACAGCTAGCCAACTACAATTGTTAGACTGTGTGATAAAGGCTCGTTCATAATCTCACAAAAGAATACAGAGGCAGGTGGGTAAACTGAAATAATGCCTTGCCCTGGCTTCTCCGAGGACCATCAAAGCAGCCACCAGGCCATCAAAGATCCACCTCCACAAACCCAGAAAGAAGAACAGTGGCAGGTGGGAACTCTAAGGTCTCAGAGGAAGTGACACTATCCAGGCCCTGCTCAGGGCTGTTCCAGAACAGTTTCAGTCCCATTGTCCAGGCATGAAACCCAGCCCAATGGGTCAACATCGGAGCACATTTTGGATTGAGGAGGTCCACTGCCTGGGGACATAGGACATGTTATGTGGTTCAGGAGTAGAACACGCAGGGATTACCACAGGATGTTTAAGGGAGGAATTAAAAGTGAAGAAAGAGACCAGTCAAATTGGTTTGGGGAGGAAGAACTATGAGAAAATAAAGGGGGGAAGAGAAAAAGTGTAGCTGTGTGTAAATAGTTTGCTGGTTGGTACACCTGTTTGGCCATGCCCTGCACTTGGTCAGCATGGTCTTACTCTTCCTGTTCTTTTCTTGAATGAGGGATTCTCGTGTGCCTTTGTGTGCCCGGGGGTGCCAGTGCAGCCAGGCTGTGGATTAGAGGTCAGTGTGTCTGTGGTTCCAGCAGCTGCAGAGACCCTAGTAAGTGGAGTTCGGGCCTACAAGGGTGCTGGGGAGGGACTCTTCATCAGGGACTGTAGTGATAGGACAAGAGGTAATAGATTCAAACTTAAACTGGGTAAGTTCAGGTTAGATATAAGGAATAACTTCTTTACTTTGAGAGTGGTGAGGCACTGGAATGAGTTGCCAAAAGTGGTAAATTCTTCATCCCTGGCAGCATTCAAGGACAGATTGGACAGAGCCTTGTTCTAGTGTGAGGTGTCCCTGCCCATGGCAGGGGGGGTTGGAACCAGATGATCTTAAGATCTTTTCCAACCCTAACTATTCTGTGATTCTATGATTCTATGATTCTATGGATGTTGATGCCAGCAACTGCAGTGGTACCCTGGGTCACAAGGAGCCATGTGTCCATGGTGCCAGCCACTGGAGCAAGTGGGGGTATGTAAATGAGTGTGTGAGCACCAGCAAAGATCAAGCCAGTGAGTAGGTGAGGTGGCATGGGAGCCCGGGGGTAAGTGAGTCTCTATGCATGAGACCACAGGGTGAGGAGTGTTATTGTGGACCAGAACAGACCCAGACGTATCTTTCCATGTGTCGAGGACATTTATGCCAGCAATGGAAGCAGGGCTGTGGCCTCAAGGATTTGTATGTCCAGCTGCCAGCAACTGGGCAGACGGGGCTCCAGGGGCAGCTACTGGGCAGGCTGGGCATATGAGCCCAGATGTGGGGACATCCACGTTGTATGTATGCTCATATACATATTCCCACTAGCAGACCTCCATCCTGTTCAGCAGAGAGGGCAGCAGGATGAAACCACTGCTGCTTTTGCTGCCTGTGTATGAGAGCTCTGTGTGTTTCTTGCTGTGCTGACCTGGGCAACCTGTTCTATGTATACATGTGTATATATATAGCAGATGTGGTTTTGTATGTGCCTGGTGTGCCTTAGGGTATACATGCTCAGCCTTGCTATTGGCTGGTCCTAGGGGTTGGAGCTGTGGCAGCTTTGTCTCTCCTGAGCTGCCAGGTTTGTATCCATTCACCTAACAACAGTGTACTAAGAATACTTGTTTCCCTTTTACCTAGGGAAGGGGGTGCAAAGGGAATTTACCTAGCAAAGGGAAATGACTAAATATCACTAGAACAAATATAAGAAAGAAGAAAAGAGGTGCAGAGGTAAAGAAAAAATAGATCTTCTCTATTTATAAAACTTAGTAACACTGACATAGTTTCCTAGCAATTCCTAGCAATTGCAAAACAACAATTCTGTTTTATAACAGATTTTTGTGCTGCAATAATCCTTTTCCTCTCCTTTAGCTGGCTGGGTCATAGTGAAGTGATAACTCTAATCTTTAATTTCAGGTGATTTTAACTGTTTGAAGAAGTTCTACTGGAGATTTTCCTGTCCAGCTTCCAGTGATGATTTTAGCACAGTGTCCACAAGTATCTCCTCCACTTTTTATTTTTACCTTGCAAAATTATGCTTGCTAGGCCTTCTGTTTTAGTCACATTGCCAAACCTTTCCAATTTCTTTCTTCGCATTGCTGCTAGTAGAGGCTCATGGGATCCAATTACTGCGGATCCTGCTTCTCTGTAATAGAGCTGTTAATTCTGTGCACTGTATATAGTATCCATTGAATTCCGCAGAGACATCTGAAATCAAAGGCTTGAATTCTTCATTCTGTTGCTGCTGTTTGAGTTTCACCTGTTGCACACTGTTCATGCTCTCTAGAACACAGTATTTCTAAGAAGTTTCCTTTTTTTTTTTTTTCTTTGGTTCTACTAAGGTTGTTCTTGTCTTTCCAGGTTGTATTTTGGACCTTGTGAGCACTGCTAGCATGAGTGTAATTCTTTGGATTTCTGTTTCAGGTTTCCTGTCTTTCATGGTAGTAGTACTGAGATACTTGAATAAGTCCCCTCATTCAACTTTCTTGCTTTTGATGTCTATTTCTTGTTCAGTGTCAGTAATCTTCATTGTCATTACACTGCTCTTTTTTTGTTCTGATCTCCATACCATCATTGCAATGGTGCCCAGCTTTGCCATTGTATTTGCACATGCTGGTCCTATTCCTCCTCTAAAATCTGCATCATCTTCAAAGGAGAGATTACCTATATTGCTACCTCTAACTGATAACACTCCTTCGAAGTTTCCAGAGTCCTTTGACATAACATTTTCAAGGAAACAATTGAAGGGATGTGGCAATAGGAGACATCACTGTCTTAACATCAGCTGTTATATGGAACTACTTTCTCAGTGTGTTGCCTTCAAGGACTTCACTCCCTGTACCGCAATAAAGGATTTCAAGGGTTGTCACTATTCTTTTGCTAATGTTGAGTGTCTTCGTCACAGTTCATAGTATTCCTTTCCATATATGATCAAATGCTTTACTGAAGCCTGTGAAGTTGCAGTGTAGTTCCATTTCATATTCTCAGTATTTTCTGTTCAATTTCTCAAGCTGAATGTCTGTTCTATTGTATTTGGTGTCATTCTAAAATCTTCTTCTTTCTCCTCAATGTCTTTGGCAGATCAGGTAGACATACGATCAATCTGTCAAGGTCTCTTTCCTAATGCCCTGATAGTGTGTGAAGCTTGTGAATTATAATAATGGCAGTATCTCCCTTGCTTTTTTGCAAATGTTTAGCTTCTCCTGCTGGGGATTTTCCAGATCTGTAATTTTCTGCTACTCATTTGAAGAGTCTAAGGATGAACAAATCCTCTTTGACTCTTGTTCAGTTGTTAATGTGTAGATATCAAGTCAACATTCAATTCATAGTTACACAAATCCTCACAGCAGTCCCATAGCCTGCTTGCAGTTGCTTCTGCTTCTTTTTGGGAAGACATTCAATTTTGTCATTAAACAAAACCACATTTCCTCATTGTCAAGATGATAGCAAAATTTTTCCTCTTCCTCTTATATTCTGTCTTTCTCTATGATCTCTTTTGTATGATTGGTACTGGACTGTTTTATCGTTCTACAGAGGAGTTTTCTTGTGGTACTCATATTACAAGAAGTTTTTTAACCAGCTATCTTATTGCTGCTAAATTTATCATGCTGCATGAAATTGTTCATATTCAATTTCCTAAGCTGGCTTCTTAATTTTTTGGCAGAATATAAGGAATTCTTTTTTCTCCAATAGCTCAAAGGAGTTGCTAATCACAGTTGCTAAGCACAGTGATCACCATGACATCCTAATTGGTGGCTTGTCCTGGCTCTCTCCTGCTCTTCAAGAGTAGATGCAATAACCCTTTTGCCATAAATAGATGACTGTCTAAAAACCAAGTCTTCAGATTACTGTTTTTCAGTCAGTGGTACAAGTCCCTTTGTTAGAAGTGGAAAATAAGGTATTGCCCCTGCAACCTTTCAGCAACAAGGTTCCATAGTTTATTTTCTTTGTACAAGGATTGCAAGTTGCCTTATGCACACCTCCAGTGTCTAACTGGAGACCAGTAACAAGTACTGTCCTTCATGTGTTGGCTCAACTGACACACTGGAGGGAAGAGATGCCATCCAGAGGGACCTTGACACGCTTGAGAGGTGGGCCAATCCCAACCTCAATAAGTTAGAGCAAAGTGCAAGGTCCTACACATTTTAGCAACGCCTGTAGTGATGAGAAAGGGGGTAATGGCTTTAAACTCAAAAAGGGTAGGTATACACTAGATGCAATGAAGACAGTTTTTACAATGTAGGTAGTGAAACACTGGAACTGGTTACCCAGACAGGTGGTAGATGCTCCATCCTTAGAAACATTCAAGGTCAGATTGGATGGGGCTCTAAGAAACCTGATCTTGCTGAATATGTCCCTGCTTATTGCAAGAGCATTGGACTAGATGACTTTTTAAAGTCCGTTCCAACCCAAACTATTCTATGATTCTTTAATTTTACATTACTAACAGGACTTCAGGATGATGGTTCTGCTTCAGTTGGACCCTTCTGCCATTTCTTCTTATTTCCTTCCAGGGGAATCGCCAGTTTTGGTGAATGTACCTGTGTATTATTTTTGCTATGCTCAAGCAAAATTTTTGTCCTAGTGTGTCCAAACCAAAATAGCCTGTTTTGAATTTCTTTAAGAACAAAGTACAGATTCAGAGTGCTAAGGGAAATTATTAATTTCAGGTGACAGAATATATTTAGAATTTGTAATGAAAAATGAAAGCACTGCAAGTCAGAAGAGGAAAATAAAAGCTCTCTTTAAATTTTCCCTATGGAAGAGTTTCTCTTTTCTCCACTGAGTATATAAGAAGCCTAGAAGATTAGCCTACTGTCTTAGGCACTTAAGTTAGTTGCCTAAAAGTTAAGTAGTGTGGAGGCTGTTCTTCCCCCATTCCCACAACATGTATAATTAATCAACTGAAAATCAGTTCATAAGCAGTTCACAGTAAGAAGAGATCAATTCACAGGGGAAGGTATCTGCAATCAGTAATCTAGGCTGCTCTAGCTAAATTTGTAGAATAAATTCTACACAATGAATTATTCTACCTGCTTTTCAACTAGTCTAACTTCCTTTAAGCTTTGATGACATTTGTAGGCATCAATACTTCTAGTTAGCTGAACAACTTTCTACAGTCTCTGCTGAACTCTTAAATCTACATAGTTTGAACAGTTCCATTGTCTCTATTAACATTTGTCTATTCAAAAGATAGTGAAACTGCTGCTATTTCTGTACTATTTTATGTTAGCTCCAATTCACCAGTGTGACATGAACACTCCAAATGTAATACCACCTACAGATTTAGGGAAAAAAACACCAAGTACTGCACTATAATAAAAAGCTAATAGAACCAGAATATCTTGGGAGAAAACCAGGGAGTATTGTATTTCATTATATTGCTACACTTTAGAAGTCTGAGTGTTCCTGCAGCAGTCATCATTAATCTCAATACCATTTGGTGCAAAACCTCTAAATATTGTATAATCTTGCAAAATTTAAAAAAGTTCAGTTAACAGCAGTGCTCTTTTGCATATGCCGTCTATGGAAAAATCATTCAGATATATAAAGAGTCAGTTCAATTCTTGGCAGAAACTCTAGTGTTACCTTTATGACTTTGTGTCTTACAACAGTACAGCAATGTCAGGTTTGGTCTCAATGATTGCTGTTTGTTTGTTTGTTTGCTTGCTTGTTTTAATTTTCAGAAATGTCAGGTAATATCAAGTAATACTTTGCAAAATTTTATGTTTACCTTATAGGCACATTTCAAGGAAGACTTGATACATAACAGGCTCATATAATATTCCAGCTGCAATCTTTCTACTAATACATTATTTAGATGTCCAACTCATGTGATGCTAAGACATTTCATTCCAACTATCTTAATTATTTCTCAAAAGCAGAGTCCAAATCTTTCAAACACATGCCTTCTTTGTCTTAGAAAATTAATGGATTTCTTTGGTTCATGACATAAGAATATGAGACTAAATTTACTGAAGAGAAACAACTGCATTCACTCTGGCAGGCTTTGGGTCATGTCTACAGCAATTTGAAAAGAACATGTTACAGAAACCATTCTAAAAGGTTTTTGAACTGTCTGACCCTTAAATCCCTTCTTTAATGCAGCTTATGAATTTATAAAGCAGTAAACTTTCAAAGCAATCCATAAGAAATACACAAAACCCCACCTTTATTTATGATCCAACTGTGTGTGATTATTTTTCATGCATAACTTTAAAAATTCATCCCAAAGTGTCTTGATTGTATTGCATCTTCAAAGAGGATAGAAACAGAATTGAACTCACAAAGCTATTTGAAACTTAGGCTTTAGTAATAAAACCGTAAAATCCCTCCTGCGTTATGTATTATACAGCAGAAAACTTAGGAAATAATCAAAGAGCGTGGTACTTATCTTCATAATCTTTATCCAACAATGTAGTTGTATGCAAATTTTTTCAGAAAGCACTATTCAGCTACTAGACACCGAAAGAGCTTCTGAAAAGTTTAACACATTTAGCAGAATAAAAGTCACAAATCCATTTGAAACTGATGCCTAGTGACAAAGAAAGAAAAGCCTTGTAATTTTCAGCATATGATAATGAACTGCAGTTTAGTTTGTCTGATTGCCATGCTTCCAACTGTATGTGAAAACCAGGTTTTCAGTGTAATATGTGTAGTATGTGCTTTCAAGTACACTTTCAAGTACTTTGTTTGACTGACTGTAAAGATCAGGCCCTATATATGATCCATATGCTGCTCAGAATGGAAATATTTCAGGAATGCTAGAAGCTGTAGCAGTTTAAACTGCAGGATCTAAAAATTTATTAATTTTGTAGACAGCAATTAATGCTTATAAAAGTAGTTTTGCTTTGTTTTTCTTGCCATTTTTATCTGGCACTGGTCTAGATAAAAAAAAAAAAACATAGATGTTAACAACTATTAGGTATAACAGTGATCAGTTTTCTAGCTCATGCTAAGAAAATAGGTCTCTTCTTTCACCAACAGAAACAAGAGTTGGAAAAAAAATTCAGGTAACAGGATTCATCTCAGCCTGCTGTAAAGAAAGTTTAAAGTTCATCTTACCTTGAGAAATGGGCTTTCTTCAGAATTCTAAACCATTCAGATTTGGTTGCAGTTCAAAATTCAGTAATTTGACATCAAATTATAGTATTACAAATCCACATGTATTTTCACAGAGTGCAGTAGAATTAAAACCTATTTATTTTATTAACTATTTTATTATGAGCACAAATGGAGAAACCACATTCTTTAACTTTTGTCTCCTATTTTTAAAATCTTTACTGAAGAAATAAAGTTGCCAGATTCAGTCACCAAGAGGAATTTTCGTAGAAAAAGGCATTTAAAGTATGTTGGAGCAGAGTATTTTGCCTTTTCATCAGTTAGATCGGTTGGATTACAATTTTCTGCTCTGAAAGGACAGGGCAGTGAAATGCATTATACAGAGTCCACACTTCACCTTGTCCCTAATGATTTCCTTTTACTACATTATTCTCTAGGTATTCTGTAGAGAATTGCATCTGACAGATATGAAAAAACATTCAACAGCAAGTATTTGCTAGGATACCTCTGCTGGTCAATAGAAGACAAATATGCATATATAGATGGTTTTGATAGAAAGCTGAAAAGGAACATAAATATATACTTGAAAAATATTTTCTTTTGTTACCTTTATGTTACTAAGGACTTTAACTGAAAATGCAGTGACATTGCTTGAAAAAATACTCAATTCTTTTCTGATTAATTTAATATTTTGTTATTTTTTTGGGGGGGTGTCACATAAATTGTAAACTCCCAGACATAAAAGTCTGATTGCAACATGGAGATCACTGATGAATGAGACCAGCATATGACAGAAGTCACTGAGTTGTGTAAAACAACTTCAACCTACCTGTAATTTTCTTTAAAGGCAAGGTAAGAAGGGCAATCAGTGTTACTAGTTGACAAGTGACAGTGAACTGTTACAGTAACTTCACCAAAAGGTGAAGATAAAGATAGAGATGCAAAAATTGCGAGAAAATCAAGCGACTGGTACATCCTGGTTTGCATGTTTTCCCAGTGGAGCTCATGGAGGAAAAGAAATTAAGACTGGAAATGGGAAAAGGAACAGAGTTCAAACAGGAATATTGAGATAAGTGGAAGAGAGAAGGCAGCATGGAAAACTGATGACCTGCATTTACTGAGCAACAGAAGCTGAATGGCAGATCAATAAACCAAAAAAAGAATGACTATGAGAACATGGCAGGAGGATTAACTAGCTACCTAGCTACCTTAGGAACAGCTATGCTGCACTGGGCAGCAATGAGGAGAAACATGCTGAAAGAGAAGATAGAATGACAGAAGAGAAGCTGTGTCCCATAAGAGATGAGATAATGGAGATAGCTATGAGAAACTGCCCAAGTATAAACAAAGACATTACATAGAAGAGAAAGCAGGACAGTGAATAGACAGAAGAAATAACTCAGAATTGAGCTTTAAGATGACAGACAGCTTTTATGACTCGGTAGTCCTTGGTAAGACTAACAAGCCTGCCACTACAACAGATACAGAGGAAAATCAGTATAGAGTCTTCCAGGAGCAATAATAGACACTGTAAAGCTAGGGATGAAAAGGATTTTCAAGGAAACTGGGGGGGAAATATACAGGCATTGATAATTTTTCATGTCAGGATATGCCCCAGATTTGAAATGGGGCATATCAAGGGAGTTAATCCAGGTTGGAGTAGCTAGCGAGAGACATCTGCTTCAAGTGGTTTCCAGTAGAATTGTTCTAACTGCTGGAGAAAGACTCTAGAGACTGTCATCCTCCTGTAGTACTGCTTCCCAGAAGTAGTTTATAACAAACTTGTCAGATATTTGAAATGAAATATATTACTCCTTGCACTAGGTGCAAGAGTGTTTTTGTAATATGTAAGTATATGCTATAGTGCATAGTATACACTATAAATATGCATTTTAATGGGATAAATTACTGGAGCCACGTAGTATTCTATTGGACTTTATTAACAGTAATGGGAAAGAACAGAACTAGAATAAGAACAACAAAATAGGTAAAAGCAGACTCAAAAGGAAGTTTCAAAAATCTTTCAGAGAAATTGGATCTCCAAGTAGGCACTGAAGCACTGGTCAACATCCATTTAATATTTTCATTAACCACAGGAAGAAAACTCCAATGGAATTTCACTTGCTGGTGCAAAACTAGAAGCACTGTGAGCATGGGAAAGATCAGATTCTTGTAAGGACTCCATGATATTAAGCAGTGGAATAATACAAATATGGATGAAATTCAGCTGCAGAAAGTAAAGGTCATTCATGCAGGGACTGAGAATTTCTTCTATAATCCAGGAGCTTCTCAGTTGGAAACAATAAAGAAGGAGAAGCAGTTGGATCTATTAATCAGCCACAGGATATCTATGAGCCACCAATATCATGCAACCATAAAAAGGCAAATGTGATTCCAGATTATATAATACAAGATTACAAGCCATTCTTCAAAGAGCCAGGGTGTCATTCCTTTAGTCTTAATAGTACTGCACCAGCAAGCAGTAGATTAAATAGCTAATGCAGCCATTTTCTAAACTAAATAACCAATGGACTCATGTTTTGAAAAATGATTAAGTGCTGACAGTTTAGCAAAAGCATTACAGAATTGTTCGTTGCTATTATTACGCATTAAAAACATATTGAAGTCAGGGGCTGGTCCCCATTATTCTTATGTAGTACAGGTTTAGCCCCAAGAAAACTTACAATTATAGGTTTAATAATGCAAAAACTTGCATCCATTAATAATTTCAGATTGGCATACTTACAATATTTAATATTCCAAATTATTGGTTTAATAACTATAAATTTAATAATCAGAGGACATTTAGAATGGGAATATGACTTGACAATGACATATTCAAATTTTTATCCCAAGTGAAATATATGACGATGATGATGGAAATGGCCTAATAAGAAGGCAGAGCAAACATAATGCTGCTACTCACACACTATTTTGTTTATTCAATTTGTTAGCCTCCTTTTATGGACTAAATCATGAAGAAATATCCTGAATTTCTAGCCATTGCTGATTACCTGACTGTTGGCAGTCACACAGTGTAAACATGTAAGAACTTACCGTGTGACAGAATTGCTCCCTCCTTTATGTGAACTACTAATGAAGAACATTAACTGCCTTTATAACATAAATGGCTTTATAACATAATTTATAAGCCAGGCAGCTGGCACAGAAAGCACATGATTAAAAGTAGTCATTGAGAGGAAGCAGTTTTTCCAAGGGTAGTATCAGTTTTCTGAGTAGTGAATTGTGAAGACCCTGGTCTTCTAAGATCTAGAATTGGCTTCTTGAAGATTTCCCTCAGCAGCACTAGTTTTATTATATGTTCTTCTTTCACCTAGACTCACCTCATTTCATTTTACAATTTTTCAAAGAATATTCCTTGCAGTTTTACCCCATTATATAGCTTTTCTCTAACAAGAAAGCAGGAAAAGACAAGAGAGATCAATAGGAAATCAGTATTAATTATCTACTTTATTTAAAATCTTTCAGAAAGCTTTAATATAAATTATATGAATATTTATCATAAGAAAACTGCAGAAGAAATAGATGGATGATTTATCAAAACAGGATAAAAAATACATTTTTTTCACTAGGTACACTCAAATACAAAACAAAAAATAACCCACAAATATTTGTAAGAATTATTAGGTTTATCTTGTCACAAGGAAAACACTTTCTCCTTAAGTTAGGAAATCATAATTTAATTCATTTGCACAACTTCAAGATACAAAATTTAAATTTTCAGGAATGTAAATTTCTATGAAAGTTCAGACAGCATGTAGATATTGTTAAGCATTTCCTTATTATTTAAAGACAATACATGTACAGCTGACTTGTGGGCACAAAATTAAATAGTATTCAGAAGTCCAATAAGGTCTATTTTTTGTTTTTTATTTTGTGTTTTTCAGGGGGGTTTGTCCTCTTGATACATTAGAGAGACTATACTATGCAATCACTTACATTATGTGGATTAAATTTTGCACTGGCAGCCCCATTGTAGAATCATAGAATCATAGAATAGTTAGGGTTGGAAAGGACCTTAAGATCATCAAGTTCCAACCCCCTTGCCATGGGCAGGAACACCTCACACTAAACCATATCACCCAAGGCCTCGTCCAACCTGGCCTTGAACACTGCCAGGGATGGAGCATTCACAACTTCCCTGGGCAACCCATTCCAGTGCCTCACCACCCTCACAGGAAAGAATTTCCTCCTTATATCCAGTCCAAACTTCCCCTGTTTAAGTTTTAACCCATTACCCCTTGTCCTATCACTACAGTCCCTAGTGAAGAGGCCCTCCCCAGCATCCCTATAGGCCCCCTTCATATACTAGAAGGCTACTATGAGGTCTCCATGCAGCCTTCTCTTCTCCAGGCTGAACAGCCCCAACTTTTTCAGCCTGTTTTCATACAGGAGGTGCTCCAGTCCCCTGAGCATCCTCGTGGCCCTCCTCTGCACTTGTTCCAACCGATCCATGTTCTTTTTTATGTTGAGGACACCAGAACTATACACAATACTCCAGGTGAGGTCTCACGAGAGCAGAATAAAGGGGCAGGATCACCTCCTTCGACCTTCTGGTCACACTCCTTTTGATGCAGCCCAGAATACGGTTGGCTTCCTGAGCTGCAAGCGCACACTGCTGGCTCTTGTTTATTTTCTCATCAACCAGCACCCCCAAGTCCTTCTCTGCAGGGCTGCTCTGAATCTCTTCTCTGCCCAGCCTGTAGCTGTGTCTGGGATTGCTCTGACCCAGGTGCAGGACCTTGCACTTGGCATGGTTAAACTTCATGAGGTTGGCATCAGCCCACCTCACAAGCGTGTCAAGGTCCCTCTGGATGGCATTCCTTCCCTCCAGCGTATCAACCGAACCACACAGCTTGGTGTCATTGGCAAACTTGCTGAGGGCGCACTCAATCCCCCTGTCCATGTCAGCGACGAAGATGTTAAACAAGACTGGTCCCGGTTATCAGAAACATTGCATGAGTTACTAATCGCTGCAGAAATTATTCTCATTAATATCTGCTCCCAAGAAAATTAATGATTTACCTGGTATATCTGAACTAAGAGGTGAAGAAACGGTGAACAAGAGCAAGACAAAATATGCCAGTACCTGCAAATCAGACTCTTTATTTTGTAATGGTGACTGTGCTCCTTGTGTTCTTGTGTTCAGAGTGAAAAAGCACACATAATCCTGAAGACAAGGTGAGCTTTCTCTAGCTAGCTAGTGTCCATGCTACCATGCATACAGACTACATGCAATGAGAAGATAGGCTTGCAGTTGGGTGTTGGATTGACTCTGACTTATTGACCCACTTATTAATAAAGTTAAAAACCTACTTTCTAGTGAGAGGCAACAGCTCCTGTTGAGAGTGGACACTGTACTCTGTGTCAGAAAGCTGCTGAAGATGTTGGTAACAGAAGTTAAATCAGCTATGAGCATTCTAATGGATGTGAAAATGAAAAGGGTGCTGTGTATCAGTACTGTCTGGCTCTTACAGGATCCTCTGCTGTTATCCTAGCCTGAGAAAAGCATTTTTAGAAATATAAATAAATATACATAAAAGGCATTTACCTCTGTTCTGCTATAGATTGTATATTCATGGTATATCCAGAGTAGAATAGATATTTGAGAACTGTCAGAGCAATAGCTAGTTAGCAAGTTCTAACAGCTCTTGAAGCCAGGCATTTTCCTGCAGAGAGCAAAGTAAAATGCATACAGAAAGCAGCTGTTGATATAAGCAAGCATAATGCAAACAGAAACAGAGTGCACATGCAGAAGTGGATACCTATTACTATTGGAGGTATTGACAACCTGTAGCACGAAAAGTGGACAAGAGAAAATTGCTAGAAGTGACTCACCCTTAAGATTGCCTTCTCATAACGAGTTCATATAATGCCAGAAAATATACATTGAAAGTTCAGTTTTGGAAGAGGAAGAGTAACATCCAGTGGCCACTTAAGGTAGACCAAAACATGGCAAAAATTCTCTCAGAATTTCTGAAAAGGGAACGTGTGTTCCACTACTCATAGTATTGAAGACACCATCAAGCTAATTCAGGTAAACCAATTTCTAATTATGTCCGGTGTATATATTTTCTAATGTATTTGTCATGATTTTACATTACTGAAATTGTATTTTAATTTAAAGCATTACTAAAATGTAGATTTTAAAATAGCCTAATTTTACAATTAACTTCCCAATCAGTGGTAAAGCTGTCTTCAGCTAGGTTTTGCCTTATTGGCCCAGATGTCTGCCTGCTGGTGCATAGAGGAGCCAGGCATTATCGTAACAGAGGCCCAGAGCAGTGTTGACAGAGGTTTGGCTGAATCCTCTCTGGATCACCCAATGAGCATATACTGCAGCACAAAATATGTGCATATATATTCCAATAAAAATTAATCCTTGTGTAATTTGAGATCAAAGTACAAATGAAAGCAACATGGGCTAAAAAACCATTGCCTTCTGGGTCTCTGACTGCTATCAATGTTCAGACATGAATTTTACCACATGAGCATACCTCTGCCTGTTTTGCACCATACATATCTGTCTATTTCAAAGGCACCCCCAGAAATTTGTGATGTACTTTGAGAAGAAAGTAGAAGTGAAATAGAACAAGAGAAAAACATGATAAAAGTTGCATAAAGAAATACTTGAAAAACAGCATCTGCCCAGTTGATGAAATGGCCCATTTGCTCCAGACAGGAGACAGCTACACAGCCATGAAGACTGGAATGGATCCACCCCCTTCACCTCTTCCTCTCTATTCCCAGACGGTATCAGAGAGGCTCCTAGCAAATCCACATTCACTTTCTGTACATGCACTTCACTGGGGAACCAAGGACATGACCCTTGCCTCAACTCTTCTACTCATCCTATTGTAAAACACCAGCCTAATTCTGAAAAAAATAAAACCACAGAAACAACAACCAAACAATAAAATAACTGAATCGTAAAATCATCATAGGATCATAGAATGGTTTGGGTTGGAAGGGACCTTAAAGATCATCTCTGTTTAAAGCCATTTCGCTTTGTCCTATTACTACATGTCCTTTTAAAAAGGCCCTGTCCAGATTTATTGTAGGCCCCCTTGAGTACTGGAAGGCTGCTATGAGGTCTCCTGAGTCTTCTTCAGGCTGAACAGCCCCAGCTTTCTCAAACATGCTCGAGAAGATTTTCTGCTCAGGGCCCAGTTGTGCCAAACATTCACTTATGAACACAAGGTTAATCATTTCACTGAAGAGGTCAAGAATGGAAAGCAAAGTCTTATTAACGCATAAGGATTACATGTTGAAAGTTCATTGCAACTAATATAGGCAGACATGAAAGTTTGATAGCAGCTGTATTTCAGAACTTAGCTGATACTAGAAACACATAGACCACAAATTCCTTTCTGTAATAAAAAGCATGCAGAAGTTTTTTTACTTGTTAAAAAATTCACTTAATGAATTTAGTCATTAGAAAGATACAAAATCAAATTATTAAACAATTGGTCTTCAAGGACCTTGAGGATATTATATCAATATAAATTAAACTATTAGTTGCCAAGGGCAGCTAGGACAGAAACATATGAACATAAGATGGAACATGGGAAAAACTAGCTATAAGAAACAAGTATTCTACCATGAGAATAGTCAAGCCCTGCAAGGGCTCTGAAAGGCTGTGGAGTCTCCACCCTTAGGCATATGCAAAACTTGACTGGAAATGGCTCAGAGCAATCTTATCTTTTTGGAGCAGTAGGTTGGATTATATGACCTCTGGATGTCCCTTCCAACCTATGTGAGTATATGGTTCAATGATTTAATTTTCGTCTTTGATGTGTAACCTGATAGGTTTTCTGGAAGGTGAAAGCCATGGCATGCAATACTTTAGCTTTAATAAAGCTCTTGTCGTGTCACTACCCAGTTAGGAAGTGACAGTTTTGACTAAATTACTGAAAGATAGACTTGGTGGAAATATTGAATTCAAAGATAGTCATCCAAGGGTAGCACTCAGAGGAGGAGAACATTCTAAATCAAGACAGTTAAATGTCTGTCACAAGTCTGGTAGTTTTCAGTACTTTCTCTAAGACTGCTAATTAAAGAAATATTCTGAGTCTCCATTGTCCATGCTAAGTAATAAAACTAAACTCAAGAACCTTCTGGCTCGGAAAGGTTCATACTCATGGAGGAATCATGGAACAAGCCTCTATTCGCTCTTGCCAGCTTAACTATTTTCAGTGTGTGAGGATTTCATTAAAACATAAGTTATAAAAAGTATATATCCAAGTGCCATTTGAGTAGCAAATTTATGCTTCCACAAAGACACAAGACAACCTCTTTCTTATGTCTATTTCCAAATCTGTTACGCAAGCGTTGCTCTTGAAGTAGCAATGCCCAAACTGCGTTCTCAAAAGGATTTATATGCATTTCCTTATATAAGGTCTTGCATTGTCACTGTAGTGTTGCTGCTAAAATATTACACATTCTTTTGCTACATAAATATCCTGATAAGTCTTTTCCTCTTTTTAAGGCATAGGAGATGAAAAGTGGCAGAGGCATGCCTGAATATGACTTATCACTGTTTTTTTTTAACGGCTCCTGGATGATGTCAGTGTTCAACACAGAGTAAAGCAGTTCTCAAGAAGTTCTAATTTCTTCTGGCAACCCAGTGACACTCCTATTAGTCCCAGAATCAGTTTCCTAGTCCCTCTCTACATAACTTGTGTCAGATGTTTTTCAAACAGGGGTGAAAATCAGGGTTCATATATTCCTGTGACATCCAACAGTGGTCTTGTCATGCTTTTGTAATTACCATCCCATGACATGTGTGTCCTGTAGCTTTTAGCCACAATGAGCTGGCAGAAACTCATTAGCAGCAAGAACTATGTTAAATACAGAAGAATAATTCAAAAGCAACTACATTTCACATATTTTCTGGAAAGTGATTGTAATGCCTTATACATAAAATCACATTTTATGCAGCCTCTTACCACCAGAAGTTTTTTCAGATGCTGCAGAATCCTGGCAAAAAATAGCTAATGTGCATAAACCATAGGTTTTGTTCCTAATAATGACATTCAGCACAGAATAACAGTGTGGCAGTGTAACATTCAATTGCTTTAATCTTTTAAGAACTGAACACAGGCATTCAACTGCATCCTGCTCAAGAAGAGTCCTGTGTTAGATGTTGTTTTATCTGTGTATTCACAGTCATGCTTCGGCTGTTGGAGGTATATGGCAGAGAAAACCAGAGAACATGTGGGGAGCTCAGAGATTGCAGGTATGGCAAAGGAGAGTCAGGGCCTGGCTGAAGTCTGCAGTACCTCCTGAGGCTGAGCGACTGCACTGAGGGGCAGGGAGCAGGAGGGTTCACATCAGGCAGAGGCACTTTTCTGAAGGGAGAGGCTCTGGGTTTGCTGCCACTTGAAAGATCACTCCTGGTCAAGAGCTTGGTGGGTGGGAGAGAGTTGTAGAAAAATGCTATCATTATTATATCTACTCTACTTGCTTCAATTAGATTAAATAGACTCAGGCTACTATTTTTTATTTAAAATTATGCTTTTTGGGTTAAAAGGCCTTTTGATATTGTGGGAGTTTTGAGGGAGCAAGAAGTTCTTCAGAGCTTTGACTGACTCATGGTCTTGTCATAGTCACAGGGAAATTAATCTGATGAGGGGAAATATTGTTGCCTCAAGGAAAGAAGTGTATAATTAAAAGCACCATCATCAATTAAATTTGCTATCTTCTTCGTACTTTGAATAGGATTTAATATTATCAGGGAAAACAGAAATAGGATGAAGTTTTCGCAGCCAGGTTGTAATTCCTTGACCTTTCTAAAATTGTTAACTTGAGGTTTGTTTTTTTAATTATTTTGGCCCAATGTTCCAAATGACTTTAATAAACAGTTTAGAGATAAGAAACTGTGCCCCAGAACACTATAGCAAGTTTCACTCTTGTTCTTGAAAGCCAAATTACTTCTATTACCTTTCACAAACTCCTCTGTGACATGCACTCTTCTCCCTCTTATTCAGGCAGTCCTTTCAACCTTCTCTCTGTCTTCCCTCATCAGGGATTCTGGGCAACCATTTCCTGTGTTTCTTTTTGTCAGTGCTCTCTTTCCTTCCCAACAACCATAACTGCCTGACATCTTCCTTTCTGTGCTCTCCTTGTTTTTCCTTATTTATTTTGCTAAGGACTTTCTGTGTAAAAGTACAGCTGTGCTAAAAAGATGACGGCAGAAGTACACATTCAGAAGACACATTCCAAGTGTCCTCCTTTGCCTCCTTTCTTACTTTTATTTTTTTTTTACTTTTGTTTTTATATTTTTACCTAAATCTATGCTGTTGCTTTAAAATTTGTATTGATTCTGAGATGGTCTCAAACAAATGGTCAGATAGGGAAAAAAATAATAAAAAAGGAAAACAAAAAAAGAAAGAAAGCCATCATATTGGTCATATGGTCAGACCTGTCTCTTTCTCAGCCAACAATATACTTTGCTGGCTTGACCCCATGTATGAATATTTACCAGATAGTGTCAAAATAATATTCTTCTTCCTGTAAAGGTGGAAGAAAGTAAATTGATTTGATTTTACTCCAAAATTTTCTATTAAAGTCTTGTTTACCCTTCTCTCTTTCTTCTGTTTCCACTTTCTGGGGAAAAATAAGCAAATTTTAGCTTTTCTGTAAGACATGCGAGATGTTATAAAAATGTTGCAATCTTCATTTCCTCTTGCTCTTTCACTATTCAGAATTCCCTACCTACAAATTCTCTCTCCAAATGTGTGCAGTGTAACTGTTGGGAAGCAGCACAGCAGATGCAGCTTAAAGGTTTTAGGGCATGAAATATTTCTTTACACCATCTGTAGGTCACCCTGATTCTGGACAACTGTGGACACCAGCCATCCAACCCTCTAGTACAAGCTGATATATTTTAAGGCAAATGTTGCCAAAGGAAATACAGCCGTAGCCTGTACCTGCAGATCTCACTGTGCCTCCTGTCGTAGGGATTGGGGAAGTTCATTCAGGATTCTTTTTCTTGCTCCTGTGTTCTTGCTTCAGTGTGGAAACTACTTCACAGTTGCATAAAGTTCCCCTTACACCACTGATATCACAGCCTGGAGCCCTACAAGGCAGCTGTCAGTGGCCACAAGCATTAAAGGACAGACAGTAAATGGAAAAGTCTGAAATTGTGTGGGCCACCATTTACATGAGGAGCAGTGGCTTATCAAGATATATATGACTGAAATAAATTGCTGTTACATTATCATAGTGAAAAGTTGAAAGAGAAAAGTTGCTTTTGAATATGTGATATGGTGTTTTACACATGGAAATTTATTTAAATGTCTGTCTGAAATGTGAGTTGGTTTTACTTTATTATCTGCCTTTCCTTTATAGCATATTTTCACAGTTCTGAATTTCCTTGGTGCTAACTTTAACCTCCCTTGCTTTACATAAACTTTAACTTCCACTTTAAGAAGCAGTCTGAACATCTTAACAAACTTCTTTGTTAATTTATAATGGCATTACATAACTGAGTAAATTATGAAGAATTTATTCACTTTCCTGGCAGAATTTCATCCAATCAATGTAATTAGCATCTAATACTTTGCAAGTGAAGCTGACCTCTTGTAACCTGGCCATTTGCTGATCATGCAGTACTGTTACTTTCAACTTTGTCTGCTTTCTAATTTCTATACACTGTCTCATTATCCCATCTTCCTTTTCAACACAGGTCTGAAACTGTTTGGTCAGTTTGTTGCTCATGGCCCATCAGTTGAATAGTTTTCTTCAAAATAAACCATTTTTTTTTACTGAAAGAAGTTCAGTCTTATATCAATAGCTGGTTCTTCCTCTGAGGTTGAATACTCTGTGTTCTTTTATTTTGTTTGACATGTGGTTTTAAAGCTATACTGTAAGCTTTCACTTTGCAGTTGACTGATTTGTTCCAGAAGTTAATTGCATTGACATTAACCTGTTTTAACAAGTCTGAAGTATCAATAAACCATTTCTATAGTAGCTGCACTTTTTCTCATGCTTTACTGATACACTCTGCCTGAACTGATAAACAGGCTGAAAACATCTTTTTCTTCTAACATATTTTACATTCCCAATAATATATTTCTAAAGAAAAAAAGGTAATGTTAATATATGGGAACACATAACAACATGTTAATCAGGTTACTTTGCTATTCTTATCCCTTTTAAAAGATTCGGCTTTAGGAACACATTGCACTTAGAGGATGCAGTTATAATCTGTTAGGTAGTCTGACTGACAGAGAGGTCCAGGTACAGATCCAGAATAAAACCTTAAATAACCTGAAGATTCCTCTAAAGATACAAATTCTAGTTTGTTAGGGGTTTTTTTACTTTCTCTTTCCCCCATCCCCAAATTCGTGTCTTTACATGTACCTTATGAACACATACCAAGTGCTTTCAAACAGCCTCAGCTTGTTTTACTGTTAGTCCTATTGATCTGCTTTCTGTATTAAGTGATACTATCGAGAATAAATTATCTGTTGCATTTGATGTTTCCATTTGAACCCAAACTTCAATGCAACATATCAGCATTGGTTTCCATGAGTAAATCACTACTACCTGTAAGTAAAATTAACTGACAAATTTTAATTACTGCTTCCTTGTCAGGATGAGACAATAAGCTGACACAAGTAGCCTGTCAAGTAAAGATTTTATAACTGTTCACAAGAATCTGCAACTTCAGTCACACATAGTTCTTCTTAAGCTGAGATAAGTATGGTTAAGAAAAGAAACCAACAAGAAAGTAAACTAGTCAGATGTTACGTATTATGCATACATGTGTATGTGGCTTTAACTGCTGGGAAAAAAACTACTTTGGGAGACATGGAGGTTTCTGCATATCTAAAGGAGACAAGACTTTTGAGGATTTAAAAATAAAAACATTAAAAAATATATATTTGCAAAATATTTTCCTGAAGTTATTAAAATATAGATTATTCTCTATGGCCACCAGATCAGTGGAAGTTTTATCGTTACTGTCAGTTATATTTTCGAAAGAGGCAATTCAATGAACTTTCACATAGTATTGTTTCCATTGGAAGAATGAGTGGTATTTTATAAGTAATGACAGTAAACATACATATAGCAAGCTCTCATTGCGTACTTTGTGAATGTATGAATACATGAGCTTCTGGGGGTGCACCTACAGAAAAAAAAAAAAGAAAAAATAGCTATCACACAATTTGTGTTCACTGAATAAACATGGTGAATTTTCAAGTACAAATCCGAATTGATTTTCCTTATATGGCTTGTGACTGAATAAGTTTTTCAGGATGGTTTGCTACTGAGGACAAAACTGTAAAGCTGTGGCAATCAGAGATAATTTCCTACCTTAAGCAAAGAAGGAGGAAAAAAAAATTCATCTCACAGATTCTAACCATCCATGTAGTTATTGACTTTTAGTATGTAATGAATAGATTCAAGTCTGGTGGCAAGAATGGGGAATAAGAGCGTATCTAACAAAGTACAAATTTTCCAACATGCAAGCAGAGGCATGTCATGCCTTTAGTAAAAGGCCATTTTAAATGCAGCTAGCATATTGATTAGGAAAGCTCACCTTAAACTGCTTAAATTTAGGGTATGATAACCTTCAAGGGAATAATGAATCCATTTTCTAAGCACAGCAGACAGAAAGTTTAAATGATGAGAATCACTCATCAAAACTAATAAAACAGGGCCATATCTAACACTAGTTTTTGCACTGCATTTAGCATTTAAAATTTAGATGGTACTTTTGTGAAGCAGTAACATTATTTGTGATGTGTACTCCATGTGCAAAGGGAAGCTGTAAACGTCTGGAACATTTGGAAATACTAGGTAAGCATCACCAAAATACAGGGCATAGGGACCTGCAGCCTGGTGAAAGGGGACGGTGTTTTCTTACCTTCTTTACCATGCCTTCAAGGCATGAGATATTATGCCTGAGGATATATACTTGAGGAGTGGACTGAAGAGCAATTGGTTCTGCAACAGCTTCATGAACATGCACTGGTGATTTATGTTAGGTAACAACAAATTGCATCAGTGGAATTTGGCGTTAGCAGAATAATGGAAGAAGTGGCCCTTACATTTATTCACTTTTTAAGCAAAAGATTGGATAATTTTAAAGTAAAGGAGTAGCTCAGCCATGCACCTAAGTAGAGGAATGGGAAGTAAAAGATCACAGTCTTTTTGGTTTACAGATATTTTCGTGGGATGGAAAGAAGAAACTGATTTATTCAATGAAACCCATTATTGAAGTTGTACAATAATCCTTCTCTTAAATAAATCACTGTTGGAAGGGAAGTAAGTTGTGACTTCCCAGATTCATTTCCTCTCTGCATTCTTCTACATAGGTTCATCTCTTGTATTTTACAATAGTAATGACTGACACACTCTGAGAAGTCATCAGCCTGCCTGATTTCTGCACCGAAACTAGGCAACAGGAACACCCTCTAGAGGCATTCAGAGACACCTACTGCTCATCATTTTCCATACACAAGGTAGGCACTGCATTTTTACCTGTAGAAAGGTTGGTGTGAAAAAAAGATATCTATAAGGCAGGGATTAGATCCTACCCTTGGTTACCAAAAAAAGCACACTCCATGTTATATATGTATAACATATACACATATACACATAAAATATGTATTTTTTAATACAACATTTTAAAATATTTTACCATAGAGCATAGCTATCTAACTGTGGTGATTGACTTTGGGTCAGTTGCTGAGGTGAGCAGCTTGAGAGAGGATGCCTTCAGCACCGGAGCTGGGGGGAGATCAGTGCCCAGGAGCCTCAACTCAGAGCGGGGAGAGCCATCGAGGGAGCCTCGAGTCTTCGACAGGACCTGCCCAGGAGCCGGCAGCTCAGCTGACGCGAGCAGGGACTCACAGGGGGCGGAGCCAGGAGGAGCGGCACCAGCCCTGATTGGTTAAAAACCTGCCCCAGGGAGCGCGAGCGACCAGGAGCGCTGCGAGGCAGTTTGTGCGGGCAGGAGAGCGGGATGGTGAGCACTCGCCGTATGACCAGGGCCCGGTCTGGGAACTCTGGTCTGGGAGCTCTGCTCTGGCTGCCCCGGCGGTGGCAGCGTAGGCACCCAAACAGAGCCGATGAGAGGGGAGGCTGCAGCGCAGAGCTCGGAGTGTAGAGAGTGCCTGCGCTGGTCTGGTGAGGGAAAGGTGCACAATGGGTAGGGCTGCACTGGGTGCTCCCTGGTGGAGGTCCTCCTGCAGCAGGTGGCTGGGCTGCTGGATGCTATCAATAGGTTGCAAGATGTCAGGGTAGCTGAGAATCCTTGCTGCAGGCCCAAAATGTGCAGGGGCCTCGAGCTTCCCCTTCAGCTCATGGCCGTTAATCCGGGAAGCTGAGAAATAGTATCAAAAAAAAAAAAAAAAAAAAAAACACCACAACACAAAAGCAAAACAAAAAAAAAAAAAAAAGGAAGAGGACAATTAAATCTGTTGTCCCTGTTCAGAACTGCTTCGCTGTCGTGCAGGGGGCTGATGAGGAAACACACACCAGAAACAACCAGCTGGTGCACTGATCAAGATCTCTACTGGTGCTGCCAAGAAAAAGTGCCTGGCTGTAGTAGTAGGGGAGTCTATGTAGCAGGGGACTCTACTCATCTGTCGGCCTGACCCAGTCTCAAGGGAGGTGTGTTGCCTACCTGGGGCACGGATCAGGGATGTGCCTGAGAGGCTGCCTGCTCTAGTTAAGTCCCACTATTACCCAATTCTAGTGATCAATGTGGGTACTAGTGATATAGATAGTAGCAGCCTGGGGAACATAGAGGACTACAGAGCCCTGGGAGAGGTGGTCTTGTGAGGGAAAGGTGCACGAGGAGCAGGGCTGCATTCGGTGCTCCCTGGTGGAGGTCCTCCTGCAGCAGGTGGCTGAGCTGCAGGATGCTATCAATAGACTGCAAGATATCAGGATAGCTGACAGGAAGCAGGAATGCTTGCTCCCAGCCCAAAATGTGCAGTGGCCTCACGCTTCCCCTCTAGCTCATGAAGGAAAGAAGAAGGCCATTAACCCAGGAAGCTGGGAATTAGTGACCAAAAAAAAACAAAACACAACAAAAAAAGAAGGAAAAAGGACTATTAAAAGCCAGGGTCTTCCTCCTAAATCTGTTGTCCCCACACAGAACCACTTTGCTGTCCTGCAGGGGGCTAATGAGGAAACGCACTCAAACCAGAAACAACAAGCTGATGCACTGGTGCTGCCAGGAAAAAGTGGCGGGTCATAGTAGTAGGGGACTCTGCTTTGAAAGGGACAGAACCACTCGTCTGTAGGCCTGACCCAGTCTTAGGGGAGGTGTGTTGCCTACCAGGGGCACAGATCAGGGATGTGGCGGAGAGGCTGCCTGCTCTAGTAAGTCACACGGACTTACCCACTTCTGGTGATACATGTGGGTGCTAGGGATATAGATAGTAGTAGCCTGGGGAACATAAAGAAGGACTACAGAGCCCTGGGAGAGGTGGTTAAGAGCTCTGGAGCTCAGACAGTCTTTTTGTCTATTCTCCAGGATACAGGGGAGGACCTAAAAAAGCTAGAAGGATTGGACAGGTTAATAAATGGTTAAAAGGGTGGTGTCATAGTCAGGGGTTTGGGTGTCTTGCGTATGGGACCCAAGTGTGTAGGCCAGATTTACTGGGGGCTGGTGCAGCTGGTCTGATAAGGGAAGGAGCAGCTTTGTTAGGAGGCTTGCCAGACTGGTCAAGGAGGCTTTAAACTAGATGTGTTAGGGAGGTGGCATCATTCCATCCCAACGCACCCAGTCAGCTGCCAGCACCTATAATAAATGCTCGGAGCAATGTAGAGATATTCCAGCCGCTCCAGCCAATGAGCCGGCTTCATTTGGAGCTTGGCTCAGATGCCTCTATAGAAATGCCCGTAGCATGGGGAACAAACAAGAGGAATTAGGGATGTGTGCACATCTACGGGGGTATGATATAATAGGCATCGCAGAAACATGGTGGGATGGCTCCTATGACTGCAGTGTTGGAATGGAAGGTTACAGACCCTTTCAAAAAAGACAGGCCTGGCAGGCAGGGAGGGGAAGTTGCCCTTTACGTTAGGGATAGGCTGGAGTGTATGGAACTGTCTGGGGACTGATGGGGAGTTAACAGAGAGTTTGTGTGTAAGGGTTAAAGGGAAAACAGTGATGGGAGACATTCCTGTGGGAATGTCTTACAGACCACCTGACCAAGGAGAACCTGAGGATGAAGCACTCTATAGGCAGATAGGAAAAGCCTCACGCTCACAGGCCCTTGTACTCACGGGTGACTTCAACCACCCTGACATCTGTTGGAGTGACGGTATGGCCAGGAGGTTCCTTGATTATGTGGAAGACAACTTCTTTCTGCAAGTAATAGAGGAGCCGACGAGGAGAGGTACCATGCTTGACCTCGTGCTCACCAACAGGGAAGGGCTCATAGGAAATGTGACACTGCAGGGCAGCCTTGGATGCAGCAACCACGAGATGGTTGAATTTGAGATCCTCAGGACAGTGAGAAGAGCATGCAGCAAGCTCATTGCCCTGGACTTCAAAAGAGCAGACTTCAGCCTCTTCAGGAACCTGTTTAGTAAGGTTCCATGGGATATAGCCCTAGAGGGAGTGGGGGCCCCAAGACTCTTGGTTGATATTCTAGGATCACCTGCTACAAGCCCAGGAAGTGTTGCATCCCAGCTAGAAGGTAGTGCAGCAGGAGGGCCAGGAGACCTCCTTGGATGGATAAGGAGCTGCTGAGGAAAATTCACATGGAAAAAGAGTCTTATATAAAGTAGAAGCAAGGACAGGCAGCCTGGGAAGAAAACAGGGATGTTGTCCGGGAAGCTAGGGACCAGGTTAGGAAAGCTAAGGCTCAGTTAGAATTAAACTAGGCTAGGGATATTAAGGATAACAGGAAGGGATTCTACAGGTATATAGCAAATAAAAAACAGACTAGGGACAATGTAGGCCCCCTCAGGAAGCTCTCGGGTGAACTAGCTACACAGGATTTGGAGAAGGCTGAGGTTCTGAATGACTTCTTTGCCTCAGTCTTCACTGGCAACAGGTCTGACCGCACCACCCAAGTCTTGGAAGGCAGATGCAGGGATTGTGAGAATGAAGACCTTGGGCCCACTGTAGGAGAGGAACTGGTTCGAGACCATCCTAAAAATCTGAACATGCACAAGTCCATGGCTCCTGATGAAATCCATCCACGGGTCCTGAAGGAGCTGGCAAATGAAGTTGCTAAGCCGGTGGCCATAGTATTTGAGAAATCACGGCAGTCAGGTGAAGTTTCCGATGACTGGAAAAAGGGAAATATAACCCCCATTTTCAAGAAGGGGAAGATGGATGACCCTGAGAATTACAGGCCAGTCAGTGTCACCTCTGTGCCTGGCAAAATCCTGGAGCAGATTCTCCTGGAAGGCAAGCTAAGGCACATGAAAAACAACTAGGTGCTTGGTGACAGCCAGCATGGCTTCAGTAAGGGGAAATCCTGCCTGGCCAATTTGGGGGCCTTCTATGATGGGGCTACAGAACTGATGGACAGGGGTAGAGCAGTTGATGTCATCTACCTGGATTTGTGTAAAGCGTTCAACACTGTCCCACACGATATGCTTGTCTCTAAATTGGAAAGACATCAATTTGATGAATGGACCGCTCAGTGGATAAAGAATTGGCTGGATGGCTGCGCACAGAGTTGTGGTCAATGGCTCAATGTCCAGCTGGAGACCAGTAATGAGTGGTGTCCCTCAGGTATCGGTGTTGGCACTGGTCTTGTTTAACATCTTTGTTGGTGACATGGACAGTGGAATTGAGTGCACCCTCACCAAGTTTGTCGATGACACCAAGCTGTGTGGTTCAGTTGGTGTGCTGAAGGGAAGGAATGCCATCCAGAGGGACCTGGACATGCTTGTGAGGTGGGCTGATGCCAACCTCATGAAGTTTAACCACAGCAAGTGCAAGGTCCTCCACCTGGGTCAGAGCAATCCCAGGCACAGCTACAGGTTGGGCAGAGAAGAGATTCAGAGCAGCCCTGCAGAGAAGGACTTGGGGGTGCTGGTTGATGAGAAAATGAACATGAGCTGTCTTCAGTGTGCGCTTGCAGCCCAGAAAGCCAACCGTATCCTGGCTGCATCAAAAGGAGCGTGACCAGCAGGTCGAAGGAGGTGATCCTGCCCCTTTGCTCTTGTGAGACCTCACTTGGAGTATTGTGTACAGTTCTGGTGTCCTCAACACAAAAAGGACACGGAACTGTTGGAACAAGTCCAGAGAAGGGCCATGAGGATGATCATGGGACTGTAGCACCCTGGCAGTGTTCAAGGCCAGGTTGGACAAGGCCTTGGGTGATATGGTTTAGTGTGAGGTGTCCCTGCCCATGGTAGGATGGTTGGAAATAGATGATCTTAAGGTCCTTTCCAGCCCTAACTATTCTATGATTCTGTGATTCTGCTTTGGGTGACTGAACACTAAAATGGGCTGCCCAGAGAGGCTGTGAAATGTCCATCCCTGGAAACTCAAAACCCAGCTGGCCATGGCCCTGTTCAGCTTTCTATAGAGGACCCTGCTTTGAGCAGGGCAGTTGGACTAAATGATGTCCAGAGGTGCCTCCTGATTGCAGCTGTTCTGTGATTCTGTGATTTTTGTATTCCTCCTGGTCACCTGACTGTTCTTCCACCTCTTTTATGTGTCATTTTTCATGTCTGTGATTAATCAGGAACTCCTTGTTCTTCCATGCAGGCCTCCTGTCACTATGGCTTGATTTTCTACTTACTGGCGCAGACCATTCTTGAGGCTGGAGGAGGAGATGTTTGAAACCAGCAAGTTCCTCTGCATCCTTTCTCTCTCCAGCGTGGTTTCCCATAGGATTCTTGCAAGCAGAATCTTAAACAGGCCAAAGTTCACTCTCCTCAAGCCCAAGGTTGAAATCTTGTTGTTTACCTTGATCCCTTCTCTCAGGATCCTTAAATCCACCATCTCAAGGCCACTACAGCCAACAGCCAACATCTTCAATCAGTTCTTCCTTTTTTTGTAAGGATCAGGCACTGAAGAGCATGTCTCTTCATCAACTGCATTGTCACTCGTGTTGTGAATTTATTACATCAATGCACTCCAGAAACTTCCTGGATTGCTTGTCATCTGCTTTGCTGGTCTTCCAGAAGATGTTAGATATTTTATAGTAAATTTCCTGCAAAACAGAGCAAATAGAATCATATTTGTGAGTCTGCAATGTTGTGTTTTGTTATAAGACTGTGTACCTGGGTAATACAGGGTGTATTCTTTTTTTACAGCCACAGTTTCACATAGCGCTAGTTATCTTTTATATTACAGTGGTGTTGTTTTAGTAGTTTGTTGGGGTTTTATATCACTGTGTCACTAATTTTAGGGTATTTTTTTCTGCAGAAAGGGAAATTAACCACCTCCATTTAAAGTTCTATTCTCTCACAAGTTATTTAGCAGCAAATCATAATATTAACAAAGTTTAATTTGAGCTTGAATGTTAACCAACAGACAGCTTTTTGCTATATGAATAATTTAAGAGCAGGCATAGTGTGATGTAAAAAAGAGTAAAAAATATGCTTAATGACCACCTTTCACAACTTAGTCATAAATAAAATTTGTTTTAAACTCAATTGGAGAGCATTCCTTTAGTTATTCTATTTAAAAAGAGATTGACCTCAAGTGGCAACCGCACCACCTGTTTAAGCTAAGTAGAATAGAATTTTAGCTTCCCAGTACATTTAATCAAGGAACTAAACACTGGGAAACTTTGCAGACTTTAAGAGATCTAAACTAAGCTAAGAAATAAATTAAATGCAAACAAAACCTGAAGCTCAAGGTGAAAAGCTATCAAATTCTTTCTGATGTAGTCTTTTACTTTTCCTATCATTTACGGAAAAAAAGGTGAATAACCAAATATGGACAAATGTAAATAAGCAGTTGAATGCAAATGCCCTTAGGAGTGTAATAAAACATTACCTTCAGTGCAGGCCGAGATTCACCCAATGAGTCCTCCTGACTTGAAGTTTAAAGTGAGATGCTACTCAGAATAAATATATGGTGGTCATATATGGATACAATGCGGTACTTGATCTATAAGTTTTAGATATGTCAATATCATCTTATCGGAGCAACCCCAGGCACAGCTACAGGTTGGGTAGAGAAGAGATTCAGAGCAGCCCTGCAGAGAAGGATTTGGGGGTGTTGGTCGATGAGAAAATGAATATGAACCGACTTCAGTGTGTGCTCACAGCCCAGAAAGCCAACCATATCCTGGGCTGCATCAAAAGGAGCGCGACCAGCAGGTCAAAGGAGCTGATCCTGCCCCTCTACTCTGCTCTTGTGAGACCTCACCTGGAGTATTGTGTGCAGTTCTGGTGTCCTCAACATAAAAAGGACATGGAACTGTTGGAACAAGTCCAGAGGAGGGCCACGAGGATGATCAGGGGACTGGAGCACCTCCCGTATGAAGACAGGCTGAGAAAGTTAGGGCTGCTCAGTCTGGAGAAAAGGAGGTTGCATGGAGACCTCATAGCAGCCTTCCAGTATATGAAGGAGGCCTATAGGGATGCTGGGGAGGGACTCTTCACTAGGGACTGTAGTGACAGGAGAAGGGGTAATGGGTTCAAACTTAAACAGGTGAAGCTTAGATTGGATATAAGGAAGAAGTTCTTTACTGTGAGCGTGGTGAGGCACTGGAATGAGTTGCCCAAGGAAGTTGTGAATGCTCCATCCCTGGCAGCATTCAGGACCAGGTTGGACGAGGCCTTGGGTGATACAGTTTAATGTGAGGTGTCCCTGCCCATGGCAAGGGAGTTGGAACTTGATGATCTTAAGGTCCTTTCCAATCCTAACTCTTCTATGATCTTTCTGACCTAGAAAGGAAATAAAAAGTTCCTTGAAATCAAACAAGCCAAGCAAAACAAAACTGAGGCTGCCTTCCAACAAGAAGCCAAATGTTAATGTACAAGAGTTTAAAACTTTCACACATGTAAGTTACCAGACTGAGCAAGAACAGTAGCTTTTAACATACTAATAGGAAACTTGGCCTTGACTGCTACCTGTTATAAGAAGGATAAATAAAAAATAACTGAATAAAACTGCAATCTGACTGTTGCAGTATTTAGTTAGATGTGACTTTAATGGCAAAGTGTTCTTGTATATGAACAACAGCTAAAATTATTCTTACTCTATTTGTAAGACACAACATAAACAAAGCATTTTTTTTTTTTTGTAGTAATATGAACTGGGACATATTTAAAGTCTTAGGGTGAAATTCATCAGACATAATGTTGGCTATCTCCAGACAAGTTCACCTGCACTAGGCACTCTAAGACTTTTGAATGGGATGAGCACTCTTCCTTTGATGATTTAGGGCATGTATATAGCTATCTTCAATGTAGATTCCTACATTTGGTTGCACATATAGTTGTAGACTATGATAAACTAATTGACAACACCTGAAATAAAACATTCTTTTTTAAGTGGTGATAATAGCTTCCAAGCAACACTTTACAGATAGTCAAAAATTCACATCATTAATTCTGTAGACTGAATAAAAATGCATCAGTTTGAAGACAGAAGGAAAACACTCATCTTGAGCCAAGAAATCTGCAGAAAGACAGTTGTGATTACCTGACTTCCAGTTTGGAGCTGACTTACAGTCAGAGCAAATTTACACCAACAATGCAAACAGGTGCCTGCTGAACACTGTGAGACCCTTCCGTTAGCTACCATATATACATTAGATCAATAGAAATAGCACGTAATTGCATACTTTAAAAATAGCACTTCCACTTTATTTTTTCGTGCAGTATCTTATTAGCATTTTCTTTCTTGAGACATATAAAAGTTAAAGTATCTTAGTTCATTCTGTACTTACCCATGAAATATGTCTAATACTTGCAGAAACAGAACAGAAACCCTATAGGACATTATAACGAGGCATTAGCAAGACCAAGTGCATTAATGACCTTCAGTACCACTGAATATGCCTTTCACAGATATACATGAGAATAAGAACATAAATAGACTTTGAAACAAACTGGGATTGTAATGAGCTTGGGTTATTCATAAAGTGTATTCTTTCATGCTCTAATCCTTGGCTTAAGTTCCACTGAGTTATCCACATGTTTTTGCTTAAGAAAGATAATCCCCAGTAAGTGATGGAATCTCTTGTTTTATTTGAAATGTAAAGAAAGAATAGTTTTATATAAAGGTATGTTCTTGCAAAAGAAGGGCTATTGGCAAGAAAGTCAGAGCCCTTCTTTTGCAGAGACTGAAGACAATTTATCATAGACTCAGTCCATAGCACATCCATCTTCACAAATGATGTGTCCCATCCTGCTGTCCATAACCCTTCTAACTATGCTGAAACCTTCAAACACAGGAACTGAGTAAAGCCACTTGAGATATGTCTACCTGATTGTCCAGGTTGCCTGAAGCAAAATGATTTGGGGTCTTCATTTCTAGCATCCACTGAAGTATAGGGGTAGGATTCATCTCTTTAATCTAGGCATTTGAAAGCAAGGTTTCTAGCCTAAAACAGTCATCTTTACCTTTCTACAGTAAATAGAGAGAGCTAGACACTTCTAGAGAATGATTCATCATGCTCTTAAGATAACTGTTTAATCTAGCTAAGATAAATCAACTTTATGAGTACTTCATCTCCATTGGACTTTACAAGTCTCCAATGGTTATGGAGAGTCAACAGAGGTATTTTAGATTATATGCCTGAATGGCATATGGGAAAAGAAAGGTGAAAGGAATTCCACACTGAGGGTGGAATTCCACTCTGAAGGTCCCAACCCTCAGCTCTACCCCACATTAGATGGCCCACTATCTACAGAATCTCTTGTCTCTCAGTACACAAGGTTTTGCTAATTGCACCGAATAAGGAAGTATTATGCAAGAAGCAGTATTAGCAGCAAAGTCAACAAAATCTCAGTTGTATCTTAGCTATTTTTATGCACAAGTGTCGCTCTACATATAAACCGCATTTTTAAATCCAAAATTACTAGGTTTAGGGTAACTCCTTAAAATAACAAACAAATAAATAATTAAATAAATAAGCTTTAGAAAAATAGTGGAAAAAATAATGAGATAATAAAATCAGGCCCTTAACAAAATATTTTTTAGTTACTAATTTTCAGGCTACTTAGTTTCATCCTGTGTCTGTGTATTTGCTGTGTTAGCTACCAAGTGACTACTCACACATACAAATCCTCACTGACAAAGGTTATGTATTAAGCTCCTGACAACAAAAGCATGTGCTTCAAAGTTAAGTAAGATCGATGTTATCCTTTCAAATATGACAGTAATGCCATACTTTATTCCTTTTCAAGGCCTCTGCATTTAGAATGTGCAGCATTTGCTGTAAACCAGTTACGCTATGTGAGGCATTGCCTTAAGTATGATCATTTGAGTATTACTGCCATGGATATTTCAGGTTCAGAAACATGCCACATTCATTTAACCTTGCTATGATAGAAAGAAGCACTGCAGCACTGGGAGTAAGAGTCCTGTAGAAGAACACAAGAATATTAAATACAAATTGAAATGAAATTGTCTATTACGAATCAATGAACTTACTCTCTCTGCTTCTCACAGAAGAAGTAGGTTAAGAAAGTCAAGAGAATTTAAGAAATGTAAATAAAATCTTCTGCTAAAAGTTTGCCTCACAAAGCACAATTTATAAAACTGCTAAACTGCTTTTGAGAGATATGAAGAAGTCTAAAGAAGGCTAGTAAGCAGAAATGCTAATAAACAAATAAATCCCATTCTTACTTCCATGGATGTCAGGAATTAGACAGAAACCGTTAAATAATTGTAAAAACTGGATAGTTCCCTGTCAGACTGTAAAGCTTCCAAGTACTGAGGAAGATTAGCTATCTACCAACCCTGGATTTTGCATTTAAAAAAGGTAACAGCCCTGCTTCATTCTAGAAATCTTGTTTTATGAAGAAAGGTGGTGTCATCCTACTGAAACATAGATGAGTGAACGAGCAATATAGATAAAAGCAAATAATTGCAATCATGTCAAATCAAGACAAATCAGGATATAGTGAAATATGTCTGAAACTATTCTCTATACTTTTTTTCCCTGCAGTTTGGATGTGAAGATGATCTCCAGTGATCTTGTGTTTCCTCTATGTGACCACTTAGCTCACAATCCTTTCTGATATTAGAACAAGCAATAATTATCAATCCAAATTGCATGTGCACATGTAGCATTTTGAACAATTTGAGATCAGATGGAACAATTCCCATTGGTACAATGCTTGTAAGTATAGCACCCATTAATAAATACATAGTTAAATGAAAAGTTTTTATCTAAGTTCTGCAAAAGTGCAATGCTGGGACAGCTTTCTAACTGAAGTAGTGTGGAAAAAATATAAATAGCTTGAAGCTGGAGTGCACTCATTTTAGGAACAAGTGATTATATATGTGTTATATAACATTTTATATGATGCAATTACCTGAAATAGATTCATTGACACAGCTGATCCATTCCATCCTTTGGCCTACTCAGAACATGTATCATTTTGTATACTGCACAAGTGAAAGGTTTACAGTTGCCTGTTTTCCATATGCTAGCACTTTCTTAGTTACACAGAGTCCTAGGTTAATAGAGTAGCTATATCCATGTGTATTTGGTATTTATGGCACTACACTTATGAGTAAGAATTTGCTCTTTGGATTTCAGCTACCTTCCTTTAACTTAGATTCTCACCAAATAAATATGAACACTTGGCTGGGGACTTCTTTGGAGATACTGATTTACACCAGCTGCGGTATAAATCTAGGCTATCGTTGCCTCTTGCAAAAGTATAAAGAGTTTTTTAAAAGGGAACAATTTGGAGCTGTACTTCATTTGCCATTACTCACTGTGCATCCAAGTAAATGTCCCATTTTTCTCTGGAAGGATTACTGTTTGTAACCTATTTCTTGACATGTAACGTCATGGGAAATTACTTCTTCCATTGTCTACCTCTGCTTCTGGTGGTTTATTCACAGTCAATAGTTCTGATTATCATTTCCTCACTTGTATTTGCTTCAGCCACTGTGTTGACTTTCCTTTTTTTAGGGGTATGCATACATCAATTTCTTGTTAACTCGTGTCTGGAAGAAGCAATGCCACTTTTTGTTTACTAGGCTTTTCCACTTGTACCAGCTGCTATGAGACAGAGCAGAAAGCCTGCTTAAAAGTTCTCCAATTATGCTTCATTATTTTATAACGTTTTCAACAGCTGGATGCTTGATTACATGCACTATAGAGCAGAAGTCTTTTCTCTCTTTTGGCAAGTGTGCAGCTGCAAATCTTGTGGCTTTAGAACGGTATCCTAGAACACATTAATCATCCTTCTGAAGATTCCTATCAGCAATAGGGAAGGAAAATAGTAGAAAATGAGCTATTCGACAAGTGCATGATCGATTACATGCGTACTTTGAATATTATTATTTTCAGCACAAGTCACTATACTGCTAGAAAGCACTAAATATTATGAATCAAATAACTTAATAACTACTGATTGTTGAATGTTTATCATTGCAATGATTTTTAATAACAGAATTAAAGTTATAATTTTTACAGAAACCATTCTCAAAATAGACCCTTTCTGAAGGAAAGAAAAATACATCTTCATAGAAAAGGCATTTTTCATTTGTAGGACCTGAAAGTAATATTTGAAAAAAGCTTATAACTGCTTTGATTAATTTTTTGCACTTCATTTCAATATAGGCACATACCCATGGATATATTGCAATAAATTTCAGTTCTGGTAAATAAAGCTAATATCTATTTAAAGTATTAAAGGATAAGTTTTTTCTTCAAAAGCATATGAAACCTCAAAAAATCTGAAAGACAAAGTACTTTTTAGTTTTAAAATTTATTCCATCAATCAGCTCCATGGAATCTACGCAGCTTTTTCCTGTTACCTGAGGGGATGAATTAAGGCAGTGTAAGAGGTGATCCATGTGGTTTGTGTGACTCAAACATTTTCTTTGCTGTCACAGTTCAACACAAAAATCCCTACTTACCAGAACATGATAAACACAGTTGGTCAGCTAGTACCCTGGGTAGATTATCAATATATGGTCTGCATATGCTACATTACAAACATTGCACAGCTTTTAAATCACACAGGATTCTTTAGTAATTGCTTATAGTGATGGAGTCTGGCATGGAGCTGGAGACCTGAACCACCTGCAGAAATTCAAAGATTTCTTTATTCACCTATTTTACCAGGTGGGAATGCTCATGGGATGGAAGTTTGGATCTTTAACACTGAGTTGGGAACATGGCTACCCAAAGTCCTTTAACGATATTCTTTCATACACTTTAGTTTTGCATCCACAGATTTTTTTTTTCCATTTTCAGCAGCTTCTCCTATTGAATTCCATACATCTACTTCTAAGGGCAGATATATATAGCTTTCCTCTGGATGGGTCTTTGTATAATAGCACAGCCAGAAGAAAGAACAAAGAAGAACTATATTGTCAAGAGTCCTGTGTTCCTCATCTGCCTGGTGGTTGTAAGCTGAGGCAGCACTAAGGATACAGCAGCTGCATCATTGGCTTATCAGTGAAAGCAGAAGACTATTTTGGGGTTTAAGTTGATTTTATAACATTCATAGTGCCCAGTATCACAAGAAAAAATATCTAAGCAAAGCTTCTCTGCCTTCCCTCCCCCCCCCCAAAATAAAACCAACCCAGAAATAAATAAAAAGGAAAAAATAAAATCTAATTTGTTGCAGTATCTCCATGCACACAAATCCCAGACTCCTACCTCAGATCTGGGAACACTCACTAAAAAGAAAGCTGAAAACCATTTGTGACAGAAATTATGCTGTGCAGAAAGCTTAATCAGTAAGATTTGAAATCAAGAGAACTACATAAAAATGCACAATATCTAGAGACCTGATGAAATTACTAATGATCCTCTGTGGTGGATACAAGAATTCAGAATCATGATGGCCAAATTATGAGTAAGACTGCAGTACCCCAAGAAAGCATCTTACAAAACCTGTCAGCTTGTGAATGTTAAAGTAACATTATTTCAGCAAAAATAGTTCAAAATAGAAGTGCATAGAGAGTAAATTAAGGGGTGACAGGGAAACCCCTCTTGAGATTAAAAGGCATACGCATGTAAAAAAGAAAGAATGTTTAAGTTTGGGGGAATACACTGAGAGCATGAAAAAGGCAAGATCTGTGGGACTGACTGCAGAGAAGGGATGATAAACCTCAATTTAATACCTTTGGTAGGGTCTCGTAATTCTTGACTGACTTCCTTCTTTGCTGAAAACTGCTTTGCTTCTCTGCCTTTCAAAAACTGAAATATCACACAAAATCGCTAGTGATCAACTGATGTTAAAAATGAAAACGCTAATTAGTCTAGCAGTGGTAGAACTACAGAAAAATAAATTCATGTATTAAGTGATTTCCAAATGTTAAGGAATACACAAAACAGAAAATGCACAGGTTGAAAAAGAATAACTGCTCCAAGGAAGGGATAAAAACATTTTCTGATCAAAACAAATACTTTCTACCTATTTATTATCCCCTAACCATTTGTATTAGTGGCTACTGATTACTTCTGTAAAGAAAAGGGAGTAATGAAAAGCAATATAAATAAGCAAGCAGTGAAAATGTGTTTGGTAGGCGGTAAATAAAAAAAAATGACCTTGCCTGTCCTCCAATAGCTCCCTTGCAACAGCGCTTGCCATCATAAAAGCCGTACATTCCGTGACATCTCATCCTGCCCAGTGACTGCATGCCTCTCATGCATATACATACACTCATTTCCTAACTTACTCTTCCTCTCCTAATATTACCCTACAAACACACCGTACAATCATTGACTATAAAAAGTGCTTGACAATACAAGTTCTCTCCAGCTACCATTTTATCACCCTTCCTTCTCATTGTTTCTTAAATGTGCTGTTCACAGCCGCAGGCTAGATTTCCTCTTGGTCTAGTCTGCTTTAGGTACTTTCCAATGTCTTCTGGGCTTCATAACTGACTCAGGCTTATCAAAGGTCTCTGTCTCTTGCTAAACTTGGATTGCCTACTGGGATGTGAGCTGGTCTTGACTTTGTATTTTCCCAGTACTTGTTTAAAGTCAGTATGATACAACTAATACTGCAGAACGTTATTTAAGTTTATGACTAAAATATAGTGGTGCAGACAAAATAAACTGTTTTCCTAGTAAAGATAACCAAATACAACACAGATAGTTAGATTTTGCTAATAGTTACCCAGCTGATAGAGAAAAAACTGAGCTGCTTGTTGTGACCTAGAAGCTGATGCTTCTGAGAGGCCATTGCAGAGAGAGAAACCTCAAACAACAGTCACTGAAAAATAATTTTCAGGAGTGTCCAGAGCATTCTGACTGTTAAACAGTAGTCACTCAATCTTGTTAAAAACATGTAGATTTTGTGTCATATCTCTTCAAGCTCAACATATAAGAGACAATTTTCTTCAAGACTAAAAGTAGATCTCTATCCAAATTGCTACATTCTATGATCTATTATAATAGCATATAAAATGAATAATTTATTATATATAATGAATGTTATGTATGCATTAATATATTTTCATCGTGCTTTGATTGTCTTAATGTAATGTACCAGTAGAGTATTCCTAGTACAGAAAATCCCATTAATTTTGTGATTTCCCAGTAACAGTTAATTTTAATCAAAGAAAAATGATCTTTTCAAGGGATATATAGATAATGGAGGAAGGTAAACAAGTGGTAAAAGACGTGAAACATTCATTTAGCTACTGAGTTCATTTTCTGGGGGAATACACCATATCATGGTGTTTAATTCCCTTGCCTATTACAGATGATCCTTTAATACATATGAATGTATTAGGCTTCACATACTAGCCTGCTTGTCCAGCTGCAAATTTAAACCTATTTAATTATAAAGAAATTTTGTGGCATAGATAATTTTGGAGACACTCATAGCATAGTGTTACAATAGAGTAATTACATTTCAAAGAGAACCTTTTACTGTCAGTAACACTGTTAATCAATAATTAAGATGAGGATGAGTAACGCAATAAGCCAAATTGGTTTCATAGCTGGTTGCTAATATTGATGACTCAATTACAGGTGAAAAGTGAAAGCATTTTGAAAATGTTTTTGAATATGCTTTCAACACTTAGTTTTTAATGTACTTTGAATATAAAACATCACTTTAGAGAAGAATGTATGAAATAATTGTTGTAGCTGGAAGAGGATTTTAATCACCATTCTTCATTATTGTCTGTACTCAAAAGAACTTTTAAATATATTCCAGTATCAGCAGCTGCAAGAACAGCAGTAAGGATGAGTTTCACCAAAGGCAACTAATAATTTGAAAAAAAAAAATCCCACTTTTCCACCAAAGTTACATTTCATGACCTAAAAATGAAAAAAAAATTATGAACGCAGAGTTCCGAGTAACAATATCATCACAGCTTATGATACTGGAAAGTAAAGATTATCAAAGCCTTCTGGTATCACTGTATTTCATTTATTCCTTTCACAGGGCAGACATTGTTGAGCAAACACCCTGGTCACTAAAAAATATGCAGTAGTGTGGGACAGCTGCCAAGACTCCAGTGTTACATATATCAGTGTTCAAAGAGTTTTGTAGCAAACAGGCTTGCTCAGAAAAAAGTCAGAACATACTGATAAAAATACCCAAACAAAACAAAACAAGACAAAACAAAACAGAACATCCCCAGAGAGACATGCATAAGTCCTATTAAGGAATATGCGCACAGTATAGTGAGAGATATTCTGGTCCATGTTTCTGAAAATGCATTAATAGAATACACTGGCGAAGCACAAATACATAGAAACAAAATTGTATTGCATTAAACTTCCAGGGGAAAGAGTGCACATTGTTCATCTAAAAACTCAATACTTGAATGAAGCCTTCTCTGAGATTAAACCTCAAAATTTAAAATGAGAAACTGCAGATGTGAGGTGTCATGCATAGCATCAAAATATGAGGTATCTAAAAACAATTGCTGTCATGTTACTGTGTGCTACATTCTTAGCGATATCAGACAACTAATTCAGATGTCAGGGCATTTGCTTCAGTACCTGATGTGGTCCATCTACTACCTTGGAATATAGAAACAGTTTTATGAATGAAAAGATGTTCATACTAGAAGGACAGAAATAACATGCCCTTGCTTACTTTCAAAGCACAGGGAATATCAAATCATACAGAAGGTCAATATTCACCGTTTGAAAAGACATTTCAATATGCCTTGGTGTGAATTTTTTCTTTAGCTCAGGACTATCATCCAGCAACCTCAGTAACAAGTTATTGTAATCTTTTTTTTAAGAGACTATCTCTCTTAATAAACTTAGGCAGCCAGCAGGTCATGGCCTCACCACCCCCAGCCAGGAAGCAAGGCAGCATTATGGGGGTATCTTCTACCACATCTCCAGGAGAGGGGATGATGCACTCAGGGCCTTCATACAGACATCCAAGAGTGGGATTTGGTCATTTCAGGTCAGCAGCAGCCAATCAGTACTGCCAGGGTTGCAGGGCTTTTTTTTTGTTTGTTTTGGAGTGGAGGATTTGTTTTGTTTTGTTTGGGATTTTGTTTGATTGTTTTTGTTTGGGGAGGGTAGGGCACAGTCCCTGTAATAGAGTCTTTAGAAATGCAGGACTGATAAACAGAAATTTCTGGTTGTGTATATGATTAATAAAAAGAGCGCCATTAAGAATAAATGTAATCCTGTTCATAAGTTAGTAGGCTTAATAAAGTTGTTATTCACCAGTAATGGCTTCTTAATGCCACGCAGTCTCCAGGAATTAAAAGAAAAATCTGTTCTTCCATGGAACAGAGGCAGAAGTAGAATTTTAAATACTACAAATATATGCAGTAGTTTTAAGTAGATGGAAAAATGCTGAATTATATATTTGCCACGAGCATTGGATACTCAATATTGGTTTGCCTTTTCAGTCAAACAAGCCAAATAATAAAAAGGACTAACAATTTGCACAGCTGAAAGCGCTGCATGTAAAACTTCTACCAGACAGTCCCATGCACTGATGTTAGGACGCATTCCAGATGTATTATGTGCTTCAGCTGTGAGAAAAAGAAGAAAATAACAGAGAAGAAATGACAAAATGCTTTAAAAACGTTAAGACCTATACAGTGCATATAGAACTACCACATGGCAAAGGAGTGCTTACAGCAACAATAAATGACACCTTGGTGAGTGATTGGACCCTTATTCTTCAGTTTGTACAACAGCATACAGTCCTGTAAATACGGAAATCTAGAAACATTAGCATCTTTTGTGAGACAGATGTTTTATCTTACAGCTGATTGATAGCTAAATTAACTGAGACTACTGTGGGAAAATTACTTTGACTTTCCATTGCACAACAGAATTTAGCATTTTCCATTACTCTAAATGCTACAACACATAGTTACGGAGGTGAAATTCATAAACCTGAAAATAAGCATCAATAGGTATGGAATTCAACTACAACATAAGAATAAACTTAAATTTGATGGTGTGAATTGTATGAAGACTGGCTACTTGTATATGTGAACAAAAGAGCAGGCCCTGGAAAATCTGAGGCTCACGTCCCATCTATCTGGTTGATCTTGGATACTCAATAGATCTGTGCATCGTCTCTGTGCATCATCTCTGCGCATCGTCTCTGGTGGTCAGTTTAATTACTTTCAAACTTATTTTGTGTTTGGGACCCCAACTTTGGAAAAGATGTTCTGACATGCCAGAGAACATAATTTCAAGAGTACAATATGGAAATTAAATAAGAACATTCCTGGTTACCACTAATAGAAATAGTCTATAATAATAAAAAACTGAGGCCTCACAGTCACCTTAATCTCTCCGTGGAGCCAGTACAAAAAGCATCTCTAGAAGGTGAGTTGTGGAATCCTACAATCAACTAGGTTGGAAAAGACCTTTAATATCATCAAGTTCAACCATTACCCCAAGACTGCCAAGTCCACCACTAAACCATGTCACTGAGGGCATCTATGTGGGTTTTGAACACTTCCAGGGGTGGCAATTCTACCACTTTCCTGGGCAGCCTGTTCCAATGCCTGATTACCCTCTTGGTGAAGAAATTTTTCCTAATATCCAACCTAAACCTCACCTGGTGCAGCTTGATGCTATTACTTTTTATCCTATTGCTTGTTACTTGGAAAAAGAGACTGACCCCACCTCACTACAATCTCTTTTCAAGGTAGTTGTGGAGTGCAACAAGGTCCTCCTTGAGCCTCCTCCAGACTAAACAGCCTCAGTTCCCTCAGCCGTTCCCCACAAGACTTGTGCTCCTGACCCTTTGCCAGCTTACCTGCCCTTTTCTGGATGTGCTCCAGCACCTCAATGTACCCATGTAAGATCTAACTATAATTCTAATTAGACACCTTGAAGAGAAATAACTTCATAAATTCCAGTAGAGCTAACATCTTCTTGTGAAGGTTCCAGTTTCTTCAAGGATAAAAATGGAGGATAAATGCCCATTCATAATTTGTGGAAATTCTAAGTTCAGTGCTACTTGTCAGAACTCCAGGCACATTTCTGGGCAAGTGACAGACTTGGAGCTGTATGAACAGTAAGTTAGTCTGCTCAAATTTTTTCTTTGTTTCCACAAATTATTGCAATATTAATGTATCAATACCTATAACTTTATCAGAAAATTGTTAGCAAACAAAAAATGCTAAAAATATTTCCCAGTTTGGATATGATAATTTTGGAATAGTTTTTCACTTCACAAAGTTGTTTCTTTAACTTACTCTGGAAGACTGTAAGGAACTATAATTTATGGCTTTCACAAAGCTCACATGCAAAAACTGCGTTTTGTTCTGCTTGGAAAGTAATTGTCAAATTTGGTCCTGGATGACATTTTCACATATTTGCTCCAGGTTAAATGTACCATTGCCACGTTAAAATCTGAACACATTTCACAGCAAAATACCTCTTTCTGTCTATGAAAATCAGCTTCAGTCTTTGAAGAAGATGCCAAGTCACCTGGAAAACTTCAAAAAATATTTTATATGGTATAGGTACACTGACTTTTTGTGTGTGCAGTGCAGGTTTCTTCAAGCTTACACACTGGTTGTGATGCTGCTTTCTACATAATTGCTATTTTTACTGTAGTCATGAATTTAACATTTCCAATATGAGTTTCAATGTCAGTCTGTACCGTCAGGCTATTTTCTTATGCTGAAACATTTGAATCTTCCTTCTGAGCATAAAATCATAGGAGAAAGCCAGCCTTTCACAAAGAAAAAAGAATATTAAGGGAAGATAAAAGCAGGTCATAAGCTGTTCCTCAATTACTATTTCCTTTGCTAGGGTGAAGTTCCTAGACTTCAACAAAGATGAAATACAGGATTTTATGCAAGGGTCATTCAAGTATTGAACAGGATTATGTTCTCTGTGATAAAAAAAAGACCTGTTCTCTTGTTTGTTGAAAAAATTGTAAAGCAAATGCCTTTTGTAAATATATGAATGGAAAATTTTGAGAACTGAATTTACTGCTTCATAATACCTGCAATTCCAAAGAATAAACAACTAAAGCAAAACTATTAGGGGACATTTATAGTTTTACATGAATGGACATTATCTGCAGGATCATAAGCAGTATACAATTAGCTCCTGTATGGCATGGAAAATAAAATTTTACCTATTTTGTCTTCCAAACCATGAAATACATCTGACTCTTAAACAGTCTTTAAATCACCTTCCCTAAAGAAGTTGTTAAAATGTTGTGCATTAATTTAAAACAAAACTAATACAGTGAGGACAGAGTCAAGAGAGCAGGTGGATCATTTACTACTTCTATTCCATCTCAAATTCCTAAAGAAAGAGCCAAACTGGCAGAGGCTTGATGCTGCTAATGCAGGATGCAATGCAGAAAAATATCCAATGTTTCTTTCACTGTATCTTTCATCCAGTGAAAGCTACTGAGCTTGAGAAGAATTTTGGAATTTGGGCCCATAGATGAGCAACTAACATGCTGACAAGTGCTTAGGAGGGATCTACAGTGGAAGAGAACAGAGAGAGAAAATTGATCCATGAAGGAAGGTGTTTTTTATGACTAGCACCTGCAGTTGTTTTGTTTAAGAGCTGAGACAGTTCACTGCTTTACTTTATAAAAAGGGAAAATAAAGAAGGCAGTGGTCCACCTCTAATCTAACTGCTTAAATAAGCAGGGCACCAACCCAAACACTGGGGAAGAATTTTTTTCCTGATCGTGTGCTTGCTACTAGAGAAGGAGATCTATTACGTGCTTCAGAATATAATCCATCTCTTTCCAAAATAATGCAGTTTAACCTCCAGGAATGAAACCAGGAGTCAGGAACTTTGGTACTCATGCCAGAGGAGTTCTAGGCATATGCAGAAGGAAAAATGTAAGTACTGTGAGTAGAACATATCAAACTTTTAGAGCACTGTTCACAGTGTCTGGGTATCTGAAGATCCTCAAAGCTCTAAAGTACACCCTATCTCTTTCCCACATAAACCCTGGTAACATAAAGGTGACAAATAGTAGTAACCCATGTCTGCACAGCACTCTCTTCTTTTCTAATATGATTACAAAACCTTGTTCATGGTTACCTGCATTATCTATAACAATCAAAATCGTGCCATGGGAGAGTGGGAAGATGGAAACAGAGAGATGGAGATAGGAAATTGCCCAGGAAATTTGTAGGCAAACCACTCCATTTTGAGGCAAGGTTTTAAAGGTTTTAATGTTTCGCTGTTTACTGTGTTTAAGCTCTTAGATTGTAAACTGGGCTAAAAGGCAGCAGCTGGGCAGCAGAGGGGAAGACCGACTGCCTCCTTTAGCTATCACTGTCTGGGTCAGGTCAAATAACTTCACAAAAAGCAGTGGGAGACAAGCTTGTGCCTTCCCAACAAACATCTATGTATCCTCCACTGTCCGGAGGATAAGGCATGCAGGGATGTAGCAGGGTGCCTAAAGCTCATGTGGGTGTGGGAGACTCCACTAAGTAGTAGAGAGACTCCTTCTGCAGGGAGTGTGTCCTCAGCCCAACACAGTTGGAAAGGATTTCTTCCAGGGAGTCACAAATGAGTTTGGGAGCACTTAGATTGCTGGATTGTCAATACTGGAGGAAACAAACCTTCTTGTAAGAACACTGGGACAAGGGAGAGAGCTCTTTTCCAGCATTCATTTTATTTTATTTAGAAGATCTGATTTTTTCATAATTTAAAGTATTTTTCTTTTCCAGGTCATATATTTCTGTTTAAATAAAGACTAGTTTTGAAGACTGGAAGTCATTGGTATCTTTTAGTGCTAAGATAGTAAGATTCATCTGCCCTAACTAAATGGTGCTCAGTCAAATTAGGCTCCTTTTGTACTCACTGGAAAGGAGTAAGCAGTTACTAAAGGTCATCTCATCATAAGCTTCAAGGATAAGTGAAATTAGTTGCTCTAAAAGCAAATTTAGAGCGACCAGTTCAGACTTGATAGCTAATTCTTAGTTTCTAAAATTGGGTGCTATGACTCCTTCTCTTTTCATATTTCTAGTCCTTCATAATATTTTATAAATATATAAATGTAATACCTATATTTTCTGAAGACTGTACTTGGTTATGTCCCACAGGTTATCTCAGCAAAAATTATCAGACTAGTGATGTGTTTTAAAGGGGAACCAAGCCCCTTGACTATTCAAGTTACTCTTTTTTTTTCCTTGAGAATGAATATTTCTTTTGTAATAAAAATTACCATCTTTTAATATTCATCAATAACAGTTTTTAAATGAAAATAGAATATCCTAACCAAACATGTTTATACAGCAAGACTATAACTGCATGACTAGTGCAGTAGACTTTAGATTCAAATTTAGTCAATTTTTTGTAATGTTACAGGTAAGAATTTGTAGTATTATCTAATGCCAATGATAAGTTAAAGCTTACACAGCTTAAATGCAGGAAGTAAACCAAAATTGGTATTAAACAATCTGATGAATTCTTTGAAAGAACAGTAAGCTTTAAAAAATCTCCATCATAATTATATGAGTCTTAACAGAGATCCTTTGATCCCTGAACCATGAAAAGATGCAATAATGTTTGTAAGTAAAGTAAAGCTAATTTTTTTGCCTTATTAAATTTGCACTTCATGGAATAGAGTGCACATACAAAGTGACTGCATTTACTGCATGCATATAATTCCAATAAAATGTGACATTCATAAAAATCTATGACCTGCAGCCATTTATTTCTTAAATGATTTCTCCTACTGAAGGCACACACGAGGTCCTTTCCCAGAGCTATCAGTAAAATGTCACTATTGCTCTGGAATCAGTCACATAAATTCTACCACAGGGATAACGAGTGAAAAGTAGACTATGAAAACGAGACAAAAAATACACTAGATGAACAAGGATAGGATTTTAACATGGCATATGTGAATCATGGAAGTCTAAAAGACTGTGAAGTCAAAAGAGGTAACTAGGACTGAATGCAAATGTAACCATGTTTCTTGAGAGTGGAAGAGATCTCCAAAAAATACAGAACAGATCATTACTGTTTTAGCAACTGAAGGTATTAGGAAGTGTAAAAAAGGAAACAAAAAAAACCTAGGATGCTGATGGTGATCTCATGAAGGCTAGTAGATATTTTACTATTGTCAGGGCCATAGTAATTTTGATCAGTTTCGTCTCCAAAGTCTCATTAAGGCTATAAATAAATCTTTTTTTTACAAAAAGACCATGCTTATAGTAAGGTTGAATGAAATGAGAAAACATGTGTAACAGAACTTTCAAAAAAAATGTAGGAAGACACATCTATGTATTTCAGTCAAAACACATTTAAGATTTGTTCTGTGAAGACCATAACAGCCCCTTCTGTTAAAAAGGGGCTATTCCAGTGGCTCAATAAGGTTAACTCCCTATTCTTACCTCTGTCATTAAGGTAAATACATTTTTATCAATTCAGCTTAGTGTCCCCACATCTTTACTGTAGCTGAGAAAATACTTTGTTCAGTCAGAAGAATAGTCACAGTAATGGCAGCAAGTTCCTGTACTTCACCTGAGTAGCGTGAGAGATGAAAGCCTTACTGAGTTTCCTTCACCAAATGACTAGTGCAGGGTTAACTTCAAGAAGCACTACACCTTAGAAAGAACTGTCGATGTAAAGGATGATTGCTTCAGGACCAGTGTGGTCCAGTTTTGGTCTTGGTATTATAAAAGTAGGGCTTGGAAGATAAGTTCATCTAGTGAGTGAATTCTGACCTTAGTTTTCAAAAGCACTTGTAAACAAGCCAGCAATATAGAAATTGATGCTCGCTTCCTGATGAACTGTAAAACCCCTTTCATTTATGTTCATGTGTCCTTTGAGCCCAATTTAAAAGGTACCTGAGACAAATTAAAGGCTTTTGTATAGTAACACTCTTTCAATTTTTTTCATTTATCTAGATAAACAGCTACCCTCCTAATCCCAAAGAGCATTTCGTCCATACTGAAAACATGTCTTCATGAGAGAAACACATCAGAAGACTGTCTATCAAGAAAGAGATACTTATTAGACTTCAATATATTTTTAAGAGGTATGTTTGATTTATGCCACAGTGCCTCAGCGTTTGTTTTCTTAGCAGGTAAATGTGTCAACTGGAAAATATCATAGTAGATTACAGAACGCAAAAAGGAAAGTTACTTGATACAAATGAAGCAGCCTTTGAAGAAGTAAGGGCTATTTTGCCATGAAGTAGTATCAACAAAGCTGAGCTGTAAACCAAACATGAAAACACTACAAAAGATATTTGATTACATGAATGTTAAGAAAACAGAAAAGTTTTTCAGTGCTATAAAAGTGACAAAGAAACAAAAGAATCGACTTGATGAGAAATCTCAAACACGAACCTTTATGTTACACATTATGCCACTGTTACCTTAAGAAAACTGTCCCTCAGGCTAACGGAAAAAGAAAGTTCATTGCAGATGTAGGAAACATGACAGTGGCAAACACTGCTTACACATATGAGAAAAGAATTGAAACCCCCTACAGACTAGCAGAATAACCACCTTTCATTCAAAGCCTCAGAAGGATTTGAAGCTGTCATTTTGCTGGATGAAAGACTAGTGATGTATGCCTCTAAAGTAATGGGAAAAATATAGAAGTAGTCATGGAAGAAAGATTTCTATGAGCATCTTGTAAACATAAACATACACAGAGTCTTCTCAATTATCCAAAAGATTAGATAGCCAAACTCTCAATTACTAAAAATAAAATATGTTCCCTGAAGCAAGAAAAGCTAACTAAAGAACACAGAGAAAGAGGACCTCCCTGAATTTAAGAGCAGGATATTATGCAGGTGCCTTAGAGATGGGCTTTGGCATCCTTCACTCTCCTGAGTCATGAAGAATTTTGATTTCACACTGCAATAAGGAAGAAATTTCATAAGAATTCATGACAGTCATTATAACAACAAGATATGAACAAGATATAGGAAGTTAATTGTACCTGATATGACTTGAACCCGAAGGCCACGTCACAGAATCACAGAATGGTTGAGGTTGGAAAGGACCACCAGAGGTCAGGTGATCCAACCTCCCTGCTCAAGTAGGGTCACCTAAAGCACATTACTTGGGATTGTGTCCCGACAGCTCTTGAATATCTCCAGGGAAGGAGAGTCCACAGCCTCTATGGACAACCTCTTTAAATGCTCAGTCACCCTCACAGTAAAGAAGTTCTTCCTCATGTTCAGGTGGAACTTCCTGTGTTTTGGTTTATACCCGTTATTTCTCATCCTATTGCCTGGCACAACCAAGGAAAGTCTGACTTAATCTTCCTGACAGTCTCCCTTCAGATACTTATATACATCGATCTGTTGTTCTCAGAAATTATCCAAATCCTCAAAAGTGTAGCTGTACGCAACAGTTAAGAAAAGCTATACTTTTCTAATGCTTACTTAGGTGCAAAGTTGAAACCCATGATGGATTTTTATGAATTAAATAACTGACAGTATGAGGGAAAATTCACTTAGCATTGTGTGCTGCAAAAAGCTGAAAATAAGTCATCCGGCACAAAATAAGAGTAAACAAAATAAAGGAAGAGCAAAATAAGTAAAGGCATTGAGTAACCATAGGAATTAAAGATAGTTTATTTTGCATACGTGCTTTATTCCTATGGTCACAAAGGGGACTGCCCATATACTCTCCCAAATGGAGAAATATCCTATAGAATTCAAGTATGACAAACTCAATAAACACAAGAAAAAAACATGACAGAGGCATTAAAATTGTGTAGATTCCCTAAGTCACCTTGATCCAAGTTAGTCAAACTTTGAGTACAGCAAGGAGAATTTTGCTGACATGCTAAACTCCATTTCAAAAGCGATAAGCTGCATAATACAGTACACCAAGTTGTACTGTGCTAATGCATTTTAAATGTCAACTTACATGCAGTGGCAGTGCAGAATTAATAAATATCAGAAAGCTCTTCATCATTTAAATATCTGATTATAAGCAATGACTATCCTTGCCAGAGGGCCAACCTCCTTTTCTGTCCATTGGATGTAATGGAAGCTCCAAATTCATCCCTGTCCTTTGCAATCCCCTCTTCCTCAAATACAGCCGACAGTGTGCAGGCCTACCCACATGTAAGTTTTAAAAAAATGTCAGTTTTACAAAACTCCAACCATTTTAGCTGATTTACTTTACCATTTCATTTACTTTTCTCCTAAAGGCCACGCTTTGCATCAAGATATCTTATATGCGATAGCTTTGTATCTAGTAATATTTTTATGATTGTAAACCAGTGATCAAAATTCAGACTACGTTTTTGTTTGGGATGTAAGAAACCCATATCTGGTGTGCTTTAAATCCATTGCTAATCAATATTTCTTAGCAATTTAATTACTTAAATCCTTAAAGTCTGTTGCATAGCTTTGAAAATTCACTTCTTTTTTCTTCACAAATCAACAGAAAGAAATATGTTACAGTTCAGATAAGAAAGGAAACAAAAGGAAAAAAAGATAGCAGCAGCCTTGAAAGTCATCCATCAACAGTTTCTGAAGTGTCATAAGCCCTTTGAGCATTTTTTTTTCCCCGCGACAGTTTGCAGGCAGTGGCTCAGACACCATTAGGGGTGGTAGAAAAGTAGCTAGCTGTTTCATTTCTGACTGAAAAAAAAACAGGAAAGATGGAAGAATAAGGATGGCAGAAAGACTAAAAGTAGACACCTAGTTAAATAAAAAAAACCTGATGTATCAGTGACAGATGTTCTTAAATTCTCAAAGGTGTTTAGATCTTTTAAAAAAGAACAAATTATATTACACTAGAACCAGCTAAAAACATTTGGATGCCATTCTAGTACTCTTGTTAAAGCTGCCAGAGAGATTCTGATCTCAAAGTCAAAACCTACTGAAAGTATCTGGGACAGAATTAAAACCTCTCAACTACTTTTTATGTTCTACATAATGAAGCAATCCAGACACTCAGTTTGAAATAGACTTGAAATTACAGTAAAGGCAACATTATAACAAACAGAAGTACTGGGTAACAGGCAATTCACATGATGCACTTGCACTCCAAAGGAACAAAAAGAGACTGTACTTGCTAAAATTGATCTCTGGTAGACAAAACTTATTCAATTGTGCTACCTTTACTGGAGTGTATAATTAAAAAACAATGCATCTTTCTACTTAGTTTGACAATACAAATCTAAATAGATCAGAATTAACTGTAATTAAGTACCCACTGCAGTGTTCTAAGTTAAAAAGGTATAATCTCACCCTTAGCGTAAAATGTCCATAAGAAGGAAGCAAAGATGGAGAAAACAGTACTGAGAATTACAGACAGATATATGTGATAAATAATCTGTCTAAATATAAACTGAGTGTTTTCTGGTGGATGAACAAGGAAGGAATAATTGTCTCATCTGTTTGTAGTGTTTCAGGCAACAAGTCTGACCTTCTCGCCTTGTTCTATGTTTCAAAATGTCAAGCAACTTCTTAGCAACATGAGATTTATTTCATTCATTAATTAATCCTTGCTTAACAAGAAACTACAGTCAAGCAAAGCCTTCATTAAAGGATTACACAATCTGATACCTTCTGCTAAATTTCCTGGAATATTTTCTGGGAGAGATACAATGTTAAAATCTTTGCAAATAAAGATGAGGCAAAGAAAGTTTTTAGAGTAGTATATTTGATAGTTTGAACTTACTTATCCACATGAAACTCTATTGTTTACATTATACTGTATTTTACTTTCAAAATATCCTTTCATTTTCATTTAAAATCAGTTTTAAAATTAGGCTGAGTTATTAATAACCTTTCAAATTAATGCTGTAAAAAAAAAAAAAAACACATGCCAGTTTATAAAACTGATAGTTTACTTTGCAGGATGTTTTAGGAATATGTCTGTGATTTATGACAGGTGCGTTTGCAGTCTCCTCTCTCTTTCTGAGCTTGAATGAGCATAAGGCTAAAGCAAACATTCCCTGAGCTTCTGCATTTCATCCACTATCTTGTGAAAAGTTAATTCACTCATTTCACCTCACTTTGAACTAAAACTGTAACTGATGTAAAACCATAGTGAACTTTATGAAACTTACCCTGCTTTTAAACTCAAGGGTATTTAAAGGGGCATAAGATCAGATTTAACAGTGACCTGCTATTTTGTTGCTTTACCTCAGGTCGAGACATTATTTTTTATTGCCAAAGCATGAAATAGGTAAAGCTGAGCTATTTCTGAGTGCAATTTTTAAAAATTAGCATGTTGTGCATTCCTGAAAACAGAAATGACTATATCATTAGATATTGAGGGGTGGGTGTTAAAACACCTAAAATGACTTCAGTGTGACAAATGGTTTGAAGACAATGGGCCTGACTCTCCATGTCCTGCAAAAATCCTGGGTTACTCTTGTTGTGCAATTCAGAGCTAGCACTGAGCTACCTAAATGACCCTGCAGGCTCATTCTCTGAAGAAATACTTGTTTTCCACCCCCTGTCACACTTGTGCTCAAAAGACAGCCATGGGAAAACACTGCTGCAACAGAAGCTCTTCCATTCCTCAGGGATCAGGAATTAGCAGTGTAACACACTGGTTCTCCATAGGGAGTGGTTTCTTGCTCTTCCCTTGCACCTGGATCCTTCTCTAGTGTATCTTGGCAGGTGAAAAGTGTTTGAGTGGATATATCAGACTGAAGCATGCATCAGAAACACATTTATGTGCCAAGCAATTCTTGTTTCTTCATACTGCTAAGTATGTGCAGCAAAAACCTGCAAGTTTCATAGAAGCTACAACAAAGGAGGAAAGATATTGATGACACATGACAGTTTGAAAAAAGAAACAGCGAATAGGCTTTGTTTTGGTTTCATGCTGAAGCATAAAATTCATTGCAATAGTAGAAATATTCTTTTTCTCCTGAAATTGGTTCTTTCAATGACTACTTCATTAATAAACATACTTATTTGTACAGATAACTTTATTTTCATCCTTTCTATCTAGCTTCCTATCACAATTAAAAGACAGTCTAAATGTCATTAACACCACTCTTTTTTTTTTTTAAGGCTTACAGAACATCATACAACCCATAGTTAAGAATAAATGCAACATTATAAAATGTAAAGCAGCTTTTCTGCTCTATGATGCTACAAAACAGTAGTGCAAATATGCATAAATTGCGTGGAATATTCAGAAGGTCTTAAATTTAACAGGAAAATGTTTAACAGAAATCATACTGCAGTGCAAAACATTTGAAGCCATCAGAAAATTGTTAGGATTGTTATTATTTATATATAACATCCATCATAATGTTTTTTTTTCACTCTGTAATATTATCCATCAGTTCTTTTTAACCTCATAGTGTCTGCTTTGCATATTCAAAAGCTTGGCCTCAGTCCTACCCACTTTAGGTCAATTGAAGTTTAATGACTGCCTTGAATAACAGGATCAAACCCATAATGGCTGTCAAGCTAACAAGAATATTTAATGCCTTTAAGTGAAATGGATGACCTTCTAACTTGCCTTCATGAAAAATGAAGCTGCTACTCTGATATACATACCATACATGCTCATATCTTGAATTACCCTACAATTTCACTCTATGTGGTATCCATCATTTGTCACATTATGCTATTTTAAGTAGGCAACCTTGCAATCAATAGCATTAAACATCTTTCTTGGAAGAAGTGCATTACACAATGAATCTCAGTCAAGCTGACAGAAGGGATGTTTAACCCTCACTCCCTCAGATACTTCTGGCCAAAGTTTGAAAACTGAAGCCAAAAGTTAGGCAGTGTAGTACAAAATTCAGATGACCTTATTTTCAGGAGGGCTTAGCAATCACAGCCTTTGCTGAGCTCATTGAACAGTGTGAGCTGCATACTTAACACCTGACAGCCATGAGGAGCAGTTGTCCAAGTACAGATTTAGGCCCCTAACCTTAGGGACTTAAGTTGAATCATTTAGATCTTTTTTGCTGGAGTGGCATAATTCAAATGATTAACTTATATTGACATATACTATATTAACCTACCTTTCAGCTGTCACACACTTAAGCAGATGGCTCCATATATCATTTGTTTAATAATCCATATAGTATTGTCCTTTCGTTAATAGTTAGCTACATATGTTAGACAATAAATTAGATAAGTAATAGCATACCTTATAGACAACATGGTAGATAAACTTTAACATTACAAGTGCTGTGTCAGCAATATCTGCTTCATCATGTGAAGCTATCAAATATTTTGGGGAAGTTTCTGAAGATGTAACTTTATCTTTTGATTTTCTAACCATCAGATCTGGTATTCCTACTATTTTATTGTCATAGAAACTACATGATTAAATCATAATCCCAGTTTAACAGGGTCTGCTTTCTTTGTTTCTCTCCCCAGATCCTGGCCCCCAAATTCCCAATGAGTCTGAGCACTCAATACCAATAAATGCTGAAAACAATAATATTATGACTTCCAACTCAGGGAGAAAAAAAGCCTCAGAAGGACAGGCTTTGAAGTGGTACTAGGAAAGCAGTCATTCCTTCAAAGCTACAATGTTAGCTGAAGCTCCAGAAACTCTGACAAGTCTGAGTCAAAATTTCCCTTGTTAGAAGTTTATATATATGTATATACATATATATATGTGTATATATATGACAATTGGAAAGTGTGTTTGAAGGTAGTTATAAAAAGCAAAGAAAAGAGAAATATAAAAGGATAACAAAGACTTCTTTTGCAATTTCCAAAGCTGCAACAGCACATATGTCTATTATGAGATCAGTTGAGGTTGTTCCATAACATATGGAGAAAACCTGTAAGTGGAAGCTATGTGAGTAGAGGACAACAATTTTTTGCATGTAGCTTTAAAGACAAAGACCTTTGAGAAACAAACATGAAACTGGACAAGAAACATTCTTGCCGTACTTACTTACTGTAAAACAACCCTTCTATTTAAACTATTTTCTATATGGAAATCTACCACAGTAACAGTTCCATTATTTTATTCTAGCCCTATACATAAAACAGCAAAATCCACCATCATTCCACATATAGATATTATTCAAGACTCAGATTATTCGAACTGAAATTCAAAATCGAATATTAAAGATTAATCCTCAGGTTTCACTTCCCACTAAAAAAATCCCCCTGATTTTCTGGGTTGTGCTGATTATTTTCACGAAATTCAATAGACTCATCTCCTACGGCTGTTGAATTCCTGAGAAATAGGTAGAAAGCCCCAGTAAAATCCAAACAGTGCTTAACAATCTTCATACTCTGGGTTCTAGAGCCCTGACTGAGTACCTGAGTCCCAAAGGTTTTCTGTCTTAGATTCTGTTAAAGGATTAAAAAATAGTTAGTGGTTCATCACTGAAATCTGGGGTAGCTGCCTATAATTTCCCATTTTAATTTTCACTGTTCAGTCATGATAAATGTCCAATGAAAGACCAGGCAGTGGTGTGATGTGATTTTTAAACCTCAAGCAGTTGTGACATATTTAACTAGACCAAGCTCATTAGTGCTGTAAAAAACCCACCAGTTCCCAGATTTGGGACATGCAGAAGCCTCTTCTACCCAGTTCTCACCTGCTTGGAGCTGGTACCAGTGACAAGAATCACAGAACCACAGAAAAGCAGATATTCATGTTGAGTGCAGGTTTGCAACAGTGATTTGAAAGCTGCTAAATCCCAGTTAGGTCAAATCCTTCTCAGGTCTGTTTGACATGGACCTATACACAGACAGCAGAAAACCTCTGAGGTCTACAGGCCCAAAACAAAGTTCATGTCCCTCCTTTTTACATGCCACAGACAGTTTTGCATGCAGGAGCTCCCCAAGGCATCAATGGTGACAGATGAAATACACTTACCTTTGCCTTTTCCTTACGCTATCCAGTCAGCACAATTCAAGAGCAAGTAGGGGATGGATCAAAAAATTATTTGATAACTCTGTGAAAATAAATTCAACTTACAAGCTATTCAGAAACTTTTCATGTAGATTGTTTTCTAAAGAAACATACAAGTGGAGGTGGATAATTGTGTATATGAACAAAGAAACATATGATAAGCCCACGTGTCAGAGTAAATGTTTGTTCCTTTTTTCCTACTGAGATGGTTAACTTCTTGCAGCCTTTCTTATTTACATTTTAAATAATGAAACACCCACGAGTACCAGGCACTTTTCCATTGCTGCTCTTTGCAAAAAGAATATTAATAATGTTATTAATAAAGCTGGGAAGACTGCAATAAAATGTTTCTGTGCTTAAAACAAAGGAGCATCCTGAAGAACTCAGTAGGCTTTCTGGTTTATGTAGGTTTGATAGCACAAATATGTCTAAAATATTCTCTGCTAGTAGATTAGAAATGCCAATTTATGTAACAGAAATTGGCTAAATTATAGGCACATTTGTTCAAAGAGATTTCATTCCCAGTTGATTACCACTTGCTTCATTACCTGGTCCTCAAATCCCTTCTCTAAATTGCTGCTAAATTGCTAATGGTGGAGTAAATGCCACTGTGGTCTTCAACAGTGAAAACTTTATGGAGCTAGAAAATATGGGATCTATGGAGAATATAGGTCCCTGGTGCAGAACCAGAGGTGTAAACTCAGCACAATGCCAGAAGCTGCACTGCTAAGATTGCAGCTTGATTTGCCTACTCATCATCAGCAGATCATGTTGATCCCATAGTATTTTTGAAAATGTGCACTCATGATCTAGTTATAATTGGTGACAGGCATAATGCGTATGCTACATAGTGGATTGCACATCCATTGCAAAACTGAAAAGTTGTGGAAACAATTGGAACAGTGCTAATGTATTCTGACAGCTTCATTTGGGGCAGGGGGGTTTACAGTTTTTTAAATATTATAGGTTGCCATCAGAAAAATAACTACAAGGACATATTAAATTCATGCTTCACAGTCTACACATAGCATTTTGTGTCTTTTCACAGTGCTAGAGGACATATTAGCTCAGGACATCAAAAGTAATTTATTTCACCTTATATGCACTCCGTATTTTGCCTGGTCTGAAAAAAGCCAAGCAAAAACTCAAAAAACCCCAACATTTTAAAAGCCTGAATGGAACAGAAAAAGGTTCAGAAAGTGTTCCATATTTTAATTTCGACTGTATAATTCACCTGAATGATTGTGTACAGTGAGGAGAGATGAGGCTTTATCCAGGACAAGGATAGCTATCCTTACCTACTGGTTTGCAAGAAAATCTATAGAAGGTGTGGGAAAACAGGAGTCAAGCCCAGTAGAAGGGTAATAGGTGGTGCATTAAAATAGCAAAGGAAGAAGAGGTAAAAGGGGGGCAAAATGGAGTCATGCCGCTTTCCTGCCTGAAGGAGGACAGACGTGTTTTGGAGGACAGACATGCATCTTTCTGACTCACCCTGATATCTACAAATTGCCTTCCAAGTTCCTGACTTTTCTTATTCACTGTTTTTCTTTCTATTCATCCTATTCTTTGTTCTCAGGGCTTCTAAAATACAGCCACTAAGATTTGTTACACTGAGTCTGAATTACACATCACTAAGCCTAAAAGCTTGAAAATCACTGGAGTCTTATTTATACTGTGCTGTCTTCTCAGTAATAGCTTTGAACACTTGTGGTACAGATTGAACACAGTTTTAGATTAATTACTGTAAATATATAATTTATCAAGTTATCTGTATGGACAGTCTTGTATCATATAGAGATGAAGCATACAGTAGAAACACAGATGGAAAAGTTCAAAATCTATTTACTTCATGCTATGTATGCTCTGCAGGTTTTAACTGCAAAGCCACGTTCAACCTTTTCTGTTTTCCTCCTCCGAACCACAGTATAGCCAGTGCACAAATCCCTCATGTATTCAAGACCTAGACTCAGTGCAGAGAGATCAAGACTCGGTGTGCTTGTTTTGGCTGGGGTGGAGTTAATTTCCTTCACAGTAGCTAGTATGGAGCTATGTTTTGGATTTGTGCTGGAAACAGTGCTGGTAACACAGGGATGCTTACACAGAGCCAAGGCCTTTTCTGCTCCTCACAGCACCCCACCAGCGAGCAGGCTGGGGGCACACAAGGAGTTGGGAGGGGACACAGCCAGGACATCTGAGCCCAACTGACCCCAGGGATATCCCACACCATATGGAGTCATGCTCTTCATGTAAAGGTGGGGAAGAAGAAGGAAGGGGGAACATTGAAAGTGACAGTGTTTGTTCTCCCAAGTAACCGTTACGTGTGATGGAGCCCTGCTGTCCTGGAGGTGGCTGAACACCTGCCTGACCATGAGAAATGGTGAATGAATTGCTGGTTTTGTATTGCTTGTGTGCAGCTTTCGCTTTACGTGTTAAATTGCCTTTATCTCAACCCATGTTTTCTCACTTTTACTCTTCAAATTTTCTTCCCCGTCCCACCACAGGGGAGTGAGCAAGAGGCTCTGTGGGGCTCAGTTGCTGTCTGGGGTTAAACCATGGCACTCAGAAAAGCAGATCAAGACTCAGAAATGCACAAAAGACAATACACTGCTGGCACTTCACTCCTCTCTGCAGAGCAGTCTGTGGGATGCATTTACTTGTTGAATTTCTGCTTGGATTGTTACACACATTCACAGTACAGCCTGGCAGAATCCATCTAGGGCTGTGGACCCCTTCAAAACTGTCATACAAATAACAGTAAGGACTGACCATCCAGCAGTATATGTCCAAGGCCAAACTCCTTCAAAGGTGCGTACAAAGAAAGAGGATGAGCCTCTGTAAGCCATGGAATCCAGTTTGTGCTGCAGACTCCACCCTGTGCTGCATGCTGACAACACCAAACTTTGCTGTAGGTCAGTCATAATATAGTCCCTAACTGAACACTTTATGCTAATATCTTAGAAAGATGGTTTATAATTCACTGAAGAAGAGCAACCTGAAGGTGAGTGACCTAGAGTAAACCCTATCCCTGCTTAGTGCCCTAACCATTAAGTTAAAATCAGCTTCTTTGTTTTCTTTCAGATGTCCCTGCAGCAGAAAAGGCAAAGGATATCCAAAAAACCAGTAAAGAAGCCACTGACTCGAGACATGACATCAAATATCCCAGTGCCCCAAAAGGCTAAATAAAGCCTAAAATTCAGCTTGCTCTTTGTGGACAAATGCCTAGTCCCAGTTCCAATAACTATGCTCTAACAAGTACTATTTATATGAAATTGAACAGCTTTAACAGGGGAGAACAAGAAACACCAGCAGTACAGAGGTACAGTGATTTCAGAATGTCTAAAGATTCAGGACACTGCAGCTCAAGCCCTCATACCAAATGAAACATAGTGTGGACATAGCCCCAAAGCCACCTATAGTCCAAGGAATTGCTACCCTGCAATTCAGCCTCAGGAAAATTGCTTCCCTTATATCTTGGATACCAATCTGGAGCTAAAGACCAACAGCCATCCTAATCCACCTGATGCTGAAGCACAGCAGACCTTTTGCTCCAGAGAGCAAAGGCTAGCTGAGGCTGCCTATGTCCATTTCTCAGTTCCTCATAAGACATTTCAAATGAATGAATAAACATTTGTGGGAGGTTTAAGGCTTTGCATCAGATAGTCAGCAAATCCCACAAGGAGAAAACTAGCACTTTCAATGACCATCAGGTTCCCCAATCATCTCAAAATGTCATGAAATGGTGTTCACAAAAATAAAGGTATGTTAGCAGCTTCTAAACATGGGTCGTGTCCTATGTTCTGACAGACTGTACCCCAGAGGCCGGGGCATTCAGTGTGCAGCACTTTCTGAAATGACTTCATGGGCAACATATGAGCATTGCCTGGGAAAAGAAAAAAGGATTTCTCAAGAGAAACATACTGATGCAGGAAGAGTGTTTCTGACATCAGATTAGAGGCATTCAGAAGGAGAATAATAATGTATATAAAGGGAGAAATTTACACTACAATAAAATATGCAGTACACAGAACAACAGATGATGTAGCTAAAAACTATACAAAGCTCTGAAGCTCTTAAGGGTAAATTTAACCAGAAACACCTGGGTGGGGTGAAGTTTCAAGTGGGAGCTCTAGAGAAGTTTTCTTGCAATCAGAAAAAAAGAAGTTTTAAAGATAAGCTATATATGGCTGAGTGACCTATATTTTTAGTCAAAGTTGTCAATCAGGAGGGGTTAGAATATATATAAAGAATGTGAACTGCTTCCAGAAGTGCATAAGAGTCCACTGCATACTTTAACACCTCATCTGATTTAAGTGCCACAGAAATATCCTTTTCCCCTAAACCACTGAGAATAATGCAAACCAGTGAAATATTAAGGTGTACAAGTCATCAGCAAACATTACATGTTCAAACTGTTATGATATTTAAAAAATTATATCTGTGACAGCATATACCTATGGAATAACAGTGAGCTAAAGGAAGACCCTGAAAATATTCTGAACGTACAGAAGAATAGGAAACTTTTTTAGGGACTGTTGATTGATCTTCTATGTAAACACTGGATTGGTGAATACTGTAACAAAATCTGCAGACTTCACCACATTGAACAGGAAGACACAGCCATAGAGGAACATTAAAATCAACGGAGAGAAATGGCTTCAAAGTGTGAGAAACAATCTGGGATCCTCACAGAATGCCTAATCACTTCATGCGAAGCCCATTAAGGAACAGGAATTTCTTTGTGCCCACCTCATTGAAGAAGAAACTTTCGTATGACTGTGTTCAACATTCATGGGCACAATTTTTATTTTTATTTTTTTCAGAGATATTTCATATATTTGAATATATATAATGGAAATTTTATAAAATATATAGGTGTGTATGTCTTTGCACAGGAATACAAGCTGGAAGAAGAGCTCCTGTTTCTTTTCAGCATGGTGAAAATAAGAGCCTGATTGGAGACAGACTGATTTCTAAGTAGCACAGAATCTTCTGGGCAGTGTTACTTAAATAGCTTTTACTGTGTCATCATGATGAAACCACAAAGCTCCGGAAGCATAAATAGCTTTGCTAACTTTTGTTAATTGAAGATGTTCACAATGTTTCTCCAAGCATTCAAAAATGCAGAAATAGGTGCCAGAGAAATCCATTAAATAACAAAAGAATCTGTAGGTACTCAGAATTAATAATCTACATTGTAGAAGAAGAAAAGATGCCAAATCTAACACAATGTGACAGAGAAAGAGCTTTGTAAGGTTTCAAGAAAAGATTTGTACGTTATAAAATCAGATGGATTGTTATGACCATCTGATCTGACTTCTTGTATAACAAATACCTTCAAACCTCATCCAGTCACCAAGCTCACAACTTCCCGGTGGGTGCTGTAGCTTTCTGAAGGCCCTCAAGCTAGATTTTAAAACATCAGAAAAGTCTTCCTGACAATTAGTGTTATTTATACTTTTTTTTTCTGACTCTGTTTAGCTATGGCAGCCTACTATGCTTTATTTTAATAGCTCAAAGGAAATTTTGCTTCTAAATTCTCTTCCTTCAGTAAGTACTTCTTGGCCTTGGCAAAGATAAAATCAAATGTCTCTGACCTCTTCTTGAGAGGAGGCATTCTAGGACTGATACTGTTTTTACAGTATTTTCCTAATTCTGTCCAAGATCTCAGCTTCCCTTTGGAGTGTTTCAGAGTTTTGTGGGATTCATTAATCATAGAATTGCAGAATGGTTAGGGCTGGAAAGGACATTAAGATCATCCCATGAGCAGGGACTCCTCACCCTAGACCATGTCACCCAAGGCTCTCTCCAACCTGGCCTTGAACACTGCCAGGGAGGGAGCATTTACCACTTCTCTGGGCAACCTGTTCCAGTGCCTCACCACCCTCACAGTAAAGAACTTCCTCCTTATATCCACCCTGAACTTCCCCTGTTCAAGTTTATTAATGCTAAAGAAGTAAGAATAACATCTTCTTATATCTCTACTTGATGTTTCCCTGCTTCCTAATCAAAAGACCATGGGCAATTTTAATGACTGTGTCATCCTGACTATTCATTATGAGAAGAGGAAGCACCGTTTTCACAGCAGGGTGCTCAGGAAGAAAGACCAAGAGTGGGAGGAACTAGCAGTTTCTTGCTCTTTCTGATACCATGTGCTAATCTCCTTTCCCAATTTCTTAGCCTCCCTTTTCAAAACCTATAATCTCTTTGAAACACCTGGAAAAGTGTCCAAAGTGCATGCTATTTGGAAAATGGCAGCACCTTTTCTAATGTAAGGCTGTAACTCAATGTCACAATCAAGACAGGTTTGTTTTCCTTCCTGTTGCTCATATACTTTCTGCCTTTGGATTACTCTGACCATTACCTTTTCCACACTTAGATGCAACTACATCTTGTTTAACTCTTCGACTAGTAATTTTCTTTCTGATGTGTAATTTTATCCAAAGGAATAGTCTGCTTTTCTGAAATACCTCTCACATTGAAACCTTTTTTATGATCCCCAGCAACTTCCTGAGAGATACATTCTATCTTTTTTACTTTTCTGTTCTTGTTCTTTTCTGCAATTGCTAGTATCTCTTTTTCAACTTGTTTGTTCTCCTCAGTGTTATCCTTTCTTTACTTCAGCTGTTTCTTGCATTTTCTTTAAACACTTAAGTTTTCAAATTAACTTTGATCTCTGTGTGTGGGTTGTCCTGGATAATACTGCTTTTTATCTCTGTTGTATGTCTGCCTTTTTCTCCATTAATGTTCCAAACCTATAAATTATTGTGGAACATGTTTCTATTTTCCCCTCACTGCTTCCAGCCACAGAGAATTCACACTGACTTTAGTCTCACTACTTTACACTGTCCAAAACTTTTATAATTTTCAGCTTTTTGAGAAAGACTGTTGATATTTTAGGGCTATATTTTGACTTCAGAGAAACACCTGTAAATTCAAGTGTCTCCAGTGGGAATCTGTAGGTATCTTTCAGGGATGAGTTTGGCCTTCAGTCCACAAATGAAGTTAAAATATGTTCCAGCACACTGCATATGTTCTTTCTAGTGCCATGTTATATTTATATATATCCATATATAAACTCAGGTATGTTGTATTCCATTTTGGGTCATGGGAAACCACATCTTATTGCAAGTTAAGCCTGTGAAAGAGCAGAAGAGACATTTCATTAAAGGATAAAAATTCAGGCAAAGTCTTTTTTGGAATGTCTAGAAATACAAATATATAAAAATAAACACATCAAAGTACAAGTGATAATCTTTTTGTATCAGATAGTCAGATTAATTTTGGACTAGTGAGAATGTAAAAGGAAAAGGTTGAATTCTTCAGCCTCAGCTCCATTGAGAGGCAGAACTGCTAACAGCCTTGATAACTTTTGATACTTCAAAGCATCCTTCTCTGCCATGAAGCCCACCAGTGATTTAAGATGAGAGTAGTATCTTTTGGGTAGGCATATAGCACTCAGGACTGGAAGGGACAGTGCAGTTTGCTGCAACACAGGAAGTTTCTGAGTTGGCTGAATGTAATCCTGAATGCAAAGACTTGCAGTAGGCAGAGGAACTTGCTTGAAGACATTTTCATTGGTAGTCATTTTGAGATTGTGCTACTTAAAGAGAGATCTAAGCTTGTATTTCTAATACAACCAGGCTTTGGCGGCTTAAAGGCTTTTGTTTGAGAGCTCACTAGAGGAAAACATCGAAGTGGATCCTCTTCAAAGTTCTGGCCACTTCAAGGTCCCTGCTGGAAAATCTCTTCCTTCACCACTCTACATGTTTTATCAGTGTATGACAGTATATGAGGGAGGAGCTTTGACCCAACGAGCCAGAAAAGTTCAGTTAGAGAGAGTTTAGGGTCTTGATTTCCTGTGCATCAAAGCACTAAGGCAGGTTTGCAGCTCATTGACTACAAAGACATAGACATGGGCACAAGCTCCATATTCAGTGGGCCTCACAGACCTGGGGTCTCAGCCTCTCCTGTTCTCTGTAAGAAGTGTTTCTACTATGTGATGGCCACCAGTGCCTGAGAGTCAGGACTATATTATCTGATAACTTCTCCAGAGAAGGAACAGATACACCAAAAACATGTCATCTGAGATCTGTACTGCTCAAGAGCTCTCCAGACTGCAGCAGAACTATTTTTCACAATTATCCAGTTTCAGACATGACCTTAATATTAAATTATGTTTTCCTTGAAGAGAAAACCATTGTTTTATGCTAATTCTGACCATAAACCAAAGGGAAGGAACTATATTCTAAGAATGGATTCACATGCAAGCATACTTTGAAAATAGAAGTGCTAAATTACGCTTTATTGCATTAGCTAACTATGTACAATGCAGTTTTTACAAAGATGATATATTGAATTAATAGAAATTTTCACAAGCTTGAATGAATTCTGTGCTGAATTAGGAAGGCACATTTTACTATTGCTACTGGTCTCTGCATCAAGAAGGCAATTAATACTCCCCTGATTGTTTCACACAATTAAGGGATATGCCATACAAAAACAAATTCTCTTCATTGATGTGAGCATAATTTTACCCCATGTTATCTCTATATATTCTGAGACAACAGATTGCTTGAGATAATAAACTGCATTTAAGGAAAAACCTCTAAGCAAGTTTGTACTAGCAATCATCACTTAACCTCCAAATCCATTTACTTTTAGGGAGTGATACAAATACTGTTTATCAAATGCCACTGTTCAAGATTATTTCTCTTCACAGTGGACTTCAGAACTCAGAATATTTATTTCTCTCAATGACAGAGTGAACTGGCTCTATCTTCATGATGTCAGATAAAAGTTAGTTTGATTCAATTATGATGTAGGATTCAGGAAAGACCAGAATGAATGATAGCCATGAGTAAATCCTTTAAATTGTCAGATTATGCTTGTTTTGTTGACATCTTTAATAAATCATATAGGATATTTACATTTTTCTATTCAGAATGGAAATTACTGAATATTTAAGAGATCTGTGTTTGCACCTTACATTTTATATTAGGTATATAGAGCATAATCACCCATTCCCTGTGCCAAATCTGACTTTATGGTTACCACATGAAGAGATATTGTACAGGAAAAACAATAGTTTCTTGGCTATACTCCTCATTCTATAGCAACATTTCCTAAATATAAAATGATAGCGTTTAATTTTAAGAACAAAAGACAGATTAATCATAGTTAGAATAGGACATGAGCTCCTTTGAAATTCTTACCACAAGTGCTCAGCCCTTGTAAATCAGCCCTTGATTTTTTAAATGTTTATTACTCCAACCTAGGCACAGGCCCAAAAGAGTTGTTTTTAATAATAACAGTAATAATTTCAACAGAGTTCCCCATTTTCCTCTATCTTGTTTATTTTTCTGAACACAAAACAGAAACACAGTTGATTTAAAGAACATATATTCTTTTTTCCTTCTTGGGATAACATTTCTATTAATACAGGAGGAAATAAACCTATAAAATAATATACCATGGTGGTATTCATTTCATTAGAAAACTATTTTAGTCATTAAGTCATTTGGTTTTGTTCATCCAGACTTTGAATGCAATCTAAGAGAACAAACATTTATCTAAGGTCAGTTGGTAGGGACCAGCTTGTTTTTAGTCCTAAGATCAAAAAAATCATTGACTTCAGTGACCTCACAAGCTCTCTGGCTTCTTCTGAGGAAATGACCACCCATCAGTGAGAATACCTGTGCAGTTCCATTTGCACCTTTATTTTGTTCACCTTCTATCCCATTTTTACTCCCTCTGCCTTTTATCAACATCAAGATTTCAGACTCAGAATAGTGGACAGAAAACACTTTATCAGCACACACAGGATTAGGGCCACACAACAAAGCACAGATCTATGAGATGATTAAAATCCTGTAAAAGGTCATTTGATAATTTTTCTGGTGTGATTACTCTCATTAAATTGGCAATGGTTTCTCTGTGTGTTTAGATAAGAAGAGTTTTCTCCACAGTTCACAAGAATTAAATGTCAAAATGGTTATGCAGGGAAGGAACCCTCCATTAGATGTGGTCAAACAGGAAGATTTCATCAGCTGCGTCGGAACTAGTTACCGTTAAACACTTGTGGTGAAGAGACCTAAGCATGTAAAAGAGAAATAAAGAGGCTGAATGGCCCCAACAGCCTTTTTGCACTGAGGTTGTTAGTTTAAAGCAAGTTCCAGTCAAGAATAATTGAACTCAGTTCAAATTAGATTGTTGCTTCTTAGCTCTGTGAAATGAGGTAGATGATCACAGTCCGTTTCCCATTAACCTAACTGTCTGCTTTACTAAAACCACCTGCACAATTGAAAATAATTGGTGCCCTCAACTGCAGTATCAACAGAAAGGATACAATTAAATAGTAATGGATTATGAACTATATCCTCCCCCTACAGACACAATACCTTTAAACACTGGCAGTGAGCAAGCTCGCCTGACTGGCAGTTGGAGTGGGGGCTGCATTTACACCAGTGTACTGCCAGTCAAGATCCAAGACTGCCAGTCACAAGCAGAAATGTATCTTATGCGTGAATGAACATTAATAAGGATATATTTGTTCAGTTAGAATATAGGCCTAGAGCAGTGAAAAACATTACTTTATTTGAATTGAAGGGATTAAAGTGATATGAGCCCTACAGCAACCAAAAGGCCATCAGACACAAATCCCATGAGGGACTACTAAACTCCCTTTCCTCCAGGGACTCATGCAAAGTCAGTGCAGCAATAAAAAGCAAATGGCATTAACTCATAGAGCAGCATATTTAAGAGCAGGCTGTGAATACACTAATACATTGCTGCCAGTAAGGGCAACCTCTAGCCATGAACTGATCTGCTTTCACTAGTCAGTGAGAGCAGGAGAGCAGAAATCTGGTGCAGTTCTGGCAGAAAGAGTTCCTATTCTAAGCTCTCGCTGCTGTCATCACTGAAAAGGATTTATCCTAAAAACAAATTTCACCTTGGACTAGAGCACTGGTTCCAGACTTCCTCAAGTTTTCTGTTTTCTCATTCCCCTCTTCACAGCTTGTCCAGACTTCTGCTGTTCCCTTCACAGATCTCAGAATTCCTAGGCAGCACATGCATCTCTGTTGTACCGTTCTCCCTTCATTTACTGCCTTCCCTGAAAAGGGTGCTATCTGATGATTTTAGAATTCCTTCAGCTGCCTTCTCACTCCCTTTTGAGATAACCCCACCATCTCCTAACCCTACTACTACCAGATCAGCTGGTGGAGTAAGGGCTTACCAGTGTTCAAGGTGCACAAACAACCTCTCAGAAACCAAGATTATGACTCCATTTGATTAGCTTCTGTAGGGATTTCTAGAGGGAAGGTGACTGGGACCTGGGTGAAGTTTGTGCTCTACTCTCCTTAGTTAAAAGTACCTGGCTAGCCAGTTGCATTCATCTTGCTCTCTGCCCCACTGCTCCTCAAAGAGCAGTGTTCAAGAATAGCTGGGTCTTCAGGAATTTTTCTGTAAGCCACCAAAGATGCTGTTACTGGCTTTTACAGATATATGGGCATCTGTGTTTCTGTTACCCTTTTTTATATGGCAGCTTGCACTTTGAATTTCTACAGGGTGCTTTTGTCTAAGGACTGTAAAATGATCAACAGGTACGAACAAAGAAACCTTCATCCCACATCTGGGAGGAAGAGAACTAAAGCTTTTCTTCTTGACTAGCTATTTTTCCCTCACTCCAGGCCAGTTTTGAGTTCAAATTATCAACTCCAGAGCCAGGACTGAATGCCAGGCATTATCCTCTGTACCATAAGAAATATTAAATACTTGCTCTAGCTGTACGCAGTACTTAAAGGGGTTGATGTTCTATCACAGCAGAGAGAATCGTTTACTGTATTGTTCTGCCTAGAAATATGGCACTTTGAAGCATACTATGTGTTTCTTCAGATTTTTCTGTGTTCATTCAATAGAGAGTTGCTACTCACTCAAGACATCTGTTCAGTGACATAAAATATCTGTAACACAGCTGGACTGATATCAGTCAATCTATTGACATGCACAAGCCATGAAGTAGTTCAAAATAAACTGTAGAAAATGTAAAAACCAGCTTCTGATTCCACATAATAACTATCACAGTATCACAGTATGTTAGAGATTGGAAGGGACCTCAAAAGATCATCTAGTCCAATCCCCCTGCCGGAGCAGGAACACCTAGATAAGGTTACACAGGAACGTGTCCAGGCGGGTTTTGAATGTCTCCAAAGAAGGAGATTCCACAACCCCCCTGGGCAGCCTGTTCCAGTGTTCCATCACCCTCACTGAGAAGAAGTTTCTTCTCAGGTTTAAGTGGAACCTCTTGTGCTCCAATTTGTACCCATTACCCCTTGTCCTTTCATTGTTTGCCACTGAGAAGAGCCTGGCTCCATCCTCGTGACGCTCCCCCTTTAGATATTTATATACACTAATAAGGTCACCCCTCGATCTCCTCTTCTCCAAACTATAGAGACCCAGCTCCCTCAGTCTTTCCTCATAAGGGAGATGCTCCACTCCCTTAATCATCTTAGTTGCCCTGTGCTGGACTCTCTCCAGTAGGTCCCTGTCCTTCTTAAACTGAGGGGCCCAGAACTGGACACAGTATTCCAGATGAGGTCTCACCAGGGCAGAGTAGAGGGGAAGGAGGACCTCTCTCGACCTACTAACCACCCCCCTTCTAATACAACCCAGGATGCCATTGGCCTTCTTGGCCACAAGGGCACAGTGTCGGCTCATGGTCACCCTGTCGTCCACCAGGACCCCCAGGTCCCTCTCCCCTACACTGCTCTCTAACAGGTCGTTCCCCAGCCTATACTGGAACCTGGGGTTGTTCCTGCCCAGATGCAGGACTCTACACTTTCCCTTGTTAAATTTCATCAAGTTATTCCCCGCCCAGCTCTCCAGCCTGTCCAGGTCCCTCTGGATGGCAGCACAGCCTTCTGGCGTGTCGGCCACCCCTCCCAGCTTAGTGTCATCAGCAAACTTGCTGATAGTACACTCAATTCCCTCATCTAAATCGTTGATGAATATATTAAATAATACTGGTCCCAGTACCGACCCTTGAGGCACTCCACTAGATACAGGCCTCCAACTAGACTCCGCCCCATAGACTACAACTCTCTGGCTTCTCTCCTTCAGCCAGTTCACAGTCCACCTCACTACCCGATCATCCAGACCACACTTCCTCAATTTAGCCGCAAGGATGCTGTGGGAGACCGTGTCAAACGCTTTGCTGAAGTCGAGGTAGACCACATCCACCGCTCTGCCATCATCCATCCACCATGTTATTTCCTCATAAAAGGCTACGAGATTGGTCAAGCACGACTTCCCCTTGGTGAAGCCATGTTGACTGCCCCTCATAACCCTCTTATCCTTGATATGCCTTAAGATGGCACCAAGGATAAGGTGTTCCATCACTTTCCCAGGAACGGAGGTGAGGCTAACCGGTCTATAGTTACCCGGGTCCTCCTTCTTGCCCTTTTTGAAGACAGGAGTGACACTTGCTTTCCTCCAGTCCTCAGGCACCTCTCCCGTTTCCCAAGACTTGGTAAAGATGATGGAGAGCGGTCTAGCAATGACCTCAGCCAGTTCCCTCAGCACCCGCGGGTGCATCCCATCTGGACCCATGGATTTATGGATATCCAGATTGCTCAACTAAATGTTGTCTATGCAAGACAACATTTGCTCTCATAGCATTGGTTTAAGATGAATCAGATGTGCGGTGCTCTCCAGGATGTACATGAAGGCCCGATTTCTCAGAAGTGATTAGCGTGCACACCTGCTCCTTGTGTGACTCTTACAGTCAGATTTTCAGATGACTCATTTAGCAAACTGAGTAGCTTTGAAAGTCCAGGTCTGGATGTGAATGATAAATTGATTTTAAGCCCCCACACTTTTCTACGAAAAAACAAGACTGAGAAAAGAAGCAAAAGTTCAACCGCAAATTGTTTTTCCTTAAAACAAGAACAATAATAATTTCTGCACTTCTGAAGAAGTGGTATATTAAGGACCTGTAGACTTTCCGTTATGTCCACTCCCTGATTATACTAGGATAGAAAGAGATTATTATACTAGTGAGCTTTCTAAAACATAATTCTGCTCCTAATCATTATGTATTAAAAAATTTTGAGTAGAAAAAAAAAAATCACCAAAACCAGGAGAAAGCATGAAAAAATACCTGAGCTTAGACATGAAAAATCCCCCACATGCATTAAAAGTGAATGAGTATACAACTGAATGCTCATCCACCTTTATTTCTTTATACCTTAACATGATTTCCTTTTTCAGCTGACAGTTCTCTCATCTGCCCTGTAATCAGTGTAGGTGGTATCCTCTGGTGGATCACTTAGGTGGTAGAAAAGAGATAAACAATGGCATCAGCAACGCAAGTATGAGTCAGCTGTGGCAATACTCCTGCTATTTGGAATTTTGCATGAGGAAGGACTGCTAATTTATTTCTGAAGGGTTATTAAAGATAGAGTCTGCAAGCAATAACAACTTTCTTACAGCTATCCATTCATTTCCTGCAGCAGAGCAAAAAAAGACAGAATTATAGATCTACTGTTTACTTCTTTCCTGAATTGTTTTATAGAGTAAAATCTTCCTTCTACAACAGTTAAAAAAAATACTTTTCCCCAATCAACGAATTTTTGACTTCAGATCAGAATGGATATGAAGAAAAGTTATGTTTATTAATATTTAATTTTAAAAATAATATTGCTAGACCAACAGGCACATTTATAATAGCAATGTAAAAAATGTATTTTTGCAAGACTCCAATGTTCTTGTCTGCATTTCACAATAAAACATTAACAAAAAGACAATGTTATTGAAAACTAAGACTTAGAAGACTGGTTAAGGCTAAAAGGTTTAACTGAGATTATTTAGATCTTGCCAGCAGAAGACACATCCGTTTGCAACTATATTTTCAGCCTTTTGAACTTCTTAACCAAAGAACAACATCTACATGAAGCTTTCCCCAGCATCTTGTTATTTGTGTATAGTGAATCTATATACAGCACTTTTCAAGTCTATGCTTCACGTTGATTAAGTTCCTTGTTTAAGAAAAATGCACTGAAGTCTAATTATTCTTTTAAAGAAACAAGGAGACAATGCAGCAAAAAAAGAAACCCTGATCAACTGCTTCAGTTTAAAGAGCATGCAGTAACACCATTAGAAGATAGAGTTATGTGTCTTTAAAATGCATGATAATAAATAAATTAAATCACCCAGAACAAATAGCACCAGCTGCTTCACTAATAAATATAGAAACTTGGAAATATAAGGGATAAACTGATTCAACCTAAACTGAAAGAAAGAAAACAGTAAGAGGCAGTGAAATGTTGTGTTAGTCTCAAAAGCCTTATGTTACCCATTTATTTTGTACTGAGTCCATTTACTTTTCTCTCATCGTCTTTCCCCTATGCACTGAGTACATACTAAACAGTATAGCATGAATTGTATCATTGTGCATTTAAACTTGGTGGTCCCAAAGCTTACCTGTGTTTTTTGGAGACAAGGGTTACATTCAATATTGGAAAATTCTTTCTCCTTTCCCTCTCCTTTCATTAACATCTAAAATGTCATTTGTGAGTTGGCTTTCCCCCGTTTTTATTGACCATTCTCATGGTAAAAGGAAGAAAGCTGAAAGATAATTAGATTTTGAGTCTGGGTGAGTAATGTTAAGAGCTTTGCAAGTCTGACTGCAGGATATACATTATGTCAAACTCAGATTTGTTCAGCTAGTATAAAAGGTTGCATATTACAAGACAGGGTGGATGAACACAGATTTATGGAAAGGCAAGGGAGTGACATATTCAGAGCTTCATTGTATCAACCTTAATTTGATCTCCATTATCATAAATAAGTGTAAGTTAGCATGTTTAAAGTTCACAAAACTGATCTTCAACTAAGCACAAACAATAAAATGTTTAAAGAAGATGTTAACTGAATCTGATAATAAGGAACTTATTTACACCAGGAAATGTACACTTAACCAAAAAGAAAAGCACAAAACCTCTCATCTGGTCAAAACTTCTGATTAAAAGAATGGATATCCAATTTTGTTCACAAGGTAAAAGTTTATACAAAAAAAAAAAAAAAATCTACAAAATGTCAGTTAGGAAAGGTCATCATATTTCCCTAGTAACTTATAAGCATGAAATGCTGGAGGCTAGAGTATCTTCTTTGCACTTGCTACAAATTTAAGGTAAAAGAGCAGAAAATTCACAATTTTGCCACAGAAAATGTTTACCCAGAAGAGCAATGCTCTTTTGAGAAACTTGGTGTCCTGTGCAGAGGTACTGTGTATCTAAATTTGGTCAGGACACACAGGGGCCATATGCTCAGCTACTGAATCAGTTTAAGGAAGACACCTATTAACTGGATGTCCAAGTTGGAACAACTTGGATATCCTTCCATTTTGCAGTTACAGTGATGTAGATGCTTTGATATTGCTGCAATACTAAGCCACAAACTGTGAGAAGTTAAAGAATTATTTTACTGAAGGTTCAAACATTCTCTCCACAGCTTATTTATTTCCTTCACCTGAACTGGATTGTGAGTTCTGTGTACAAGCTGCAAAATACTAAATCCCTTTCAGTATCCTTTAATTTTCCCAGTTGTATTCGTCTATACAGCTTCAAATATTTTTTCACGTTCCTCAAAGCTTTCATTTTCCTGTATTTATTAACTGCTAAGAGTTCTTCAGCCTTTTCTCAGTACTTCTTCGAAACATCTTATTCTTTCTACACCCTCCAGACCTTTCAAGTCATTCTTATCTTCTCAGTTCTCTCAGGTCTTCTAGTAACAAAAAAAGCATGATTTACCCCTCTAAACTTGAGCTATGTAAAAATTCAGCTGTCTAAATTGGTCATCCTTGAACCACTCCATGCTTGTAGAAACAGGCATATACAAAGGGGGATATGTGCTCTTAAGACAGGTAACATTTTGACGTGTCAGTTAACTTTTTAGCTATGTAAAGTTAGGCAAGATGGATACTACTTAAACACCAGATCCAGACCTAGCCCTTTACCATTTTGCACTCTGTATTTGCAATTCCAGTTACAAAATGGGGCTACAAACCCACTATAGGGAAAATTAGATGTCAAAATGTTTTCTTCTTTTACTTAGAGTATTTTTATGATCCTCTTCTTTAGTATAAATAGCTCAAATTTTATTGCCTTGTTTTGCTCCAATTGCAGATTACAAATTCATATCTAATTTGCTGTCCTCTCTCTTCCCCAAGGTCTCTTTTAACTACTCTTTCCATCCCACTTAATATATATGTTTTCCAGTTTATTTTCTCCTGCATGCTTTAGTTCTCATTCCTGCCAGCTGAAACTCTTTCTACTGTATTGGAGCCCTTGGGTCTTTTTCCCTTATGTCCCTTCACAATATAGTTTGTGTCCTTAAGAACATATCAAAAGGACTACGTATCTTGATCCACTGTTCGAACTAGATTTTCTCTTAACCAATAAATTATATAAGTTTGGCAAATGCTCAAATGTTGTTGCTGGAAGTTGTAGTTTTTGATGAAAATTGTGATCAAAACATCTTTTACTGAAACTGATCACATCTCCCACAGGCAAGAAGGACATGGCAAAACATTTCTGACCAGTTCTAATTCCCATTTATTTTTCAGCAGCAGGCTGGTTTATTTGCTGTAATATGCTAAAATTTCTAGTGACAGCTGGAACGTGGGTTTAGACAGCCTTTGCACTGTAAAGTTCATTTCAGCAACAGGGAATAGAAGTTATTTTCCCCCACTCTGAAGAAGAAAGTTTTAAATCAGAAGAGTGGAGAAGATCAGATCTGAGAAAATCTAGTGGGGGGGGAAAGCAGTCCATTTTACAGTTTTCATCCCTCTCAGTGCAAAGTCTGTTAAGTCAAGTTTGTACACAAGTTGATAGTCTTTGCCTGTCATTTTAGAGTCCTTTGGCAAATCTGAAGAACAAGTGATCAGAATTATTTCCTGTTGCATTCACAACTTCATGGTGTTTCATGGGTGAACATTGTGAAAAGCATCAGGAACAGTGTGAATCGTTATTTCTCATTGTGGTGTCACCATATTCTCTCGATACACAACACACAGAGACGAGATCTCGAAAACATGGTATAACTATTGTCAATGTCGCTGGTTAGGTGTGGACCTCTGATGAACAGACAGTGGATGTACTTAACACAATATCTGCAGTATTTCACAAAAGTGATTTTTTTTTTCTCTTGCCAAATACCTACTAGAATTTTCTTTTAAATGTGTTGGGTATTTCCAGTATATTTGAGTTGCAACGAGTATTTCCAAAGCTCTTTCAGATCCATACCAACTCTCTTGATGCAACTCGCAAGAAACCTAGTTCTATAGTCCAGCTGTGAGATCTTACTTTATGTAGGAGGGTTTGTTTGTTTGTTGTTTAGAGCTCAGAGCACTGTAGAGGCAGATATCATAGACAAATGCTATGCAATTTTATCTTTCCAGCTTCATCAATAAGCTTCATGATTAAGCTGGCCTCCATGGGATGCTTGTTCCAGTCTTCTTAAGAGTGAAGGCATGCCATTGAGGAACACATATTTGGGGTTTTTCACTTTTAACAGTAACTTTTAAAAAATTGAATTTAAACATTCTATTTTAAATAGGCAAGATGATTACCCTATTTAAGAACAAAGAATGGGAGAAATTAACCAATTTGGGTAGTCCAGTTTCTCAAATTTCAAGTAACCATGCAACAGCTGCCTGGTTTAAAAGAGGCCTGAAAACATCTGTGCCATGCACTAAGGAATAAAACAATCTTCCCAACACCCTATCAGAAAGTCAAGCCTGAACCATGCTGTAGGTAAAAGCAGGAAGAATCTTGCTAATAACACAGGTCCCTACAAGTTAGTTGCTAATGAAACTCACAGAATCACAAACTTAACACTACAAGACTGCTGCTAATTTAAATTCAGGAAAGAATGTCTTCCTGAGCTCATACCTGGCAACTGGTTTTGCATTGTGTGATCAGGGCACATCTACCAGACAATCCAGGATTTAAAGGTACAATTTCACCCCTATGTCTACTTGCTCACCTCCAAGGTTTCAGAGGACAGTAAATGTAGACCCTAGAAGGCAAATGACAGATCAAGATAGGAAACTGATAGCTGATTTCCAACCAGTGCTGAAACGAAATTCAACAATATGGATAACAGTGCATACATCTCTGGCAATAGCCTTTTTAAGAGACCTTTTTGGGAATACTGACACACCATGTATCTGAAAAGAGTCACCGCAAACTTGTTTATTAGAACAAAATGACTTTCCAGGATCCTATGACAAATGACTTCCCAGGATCCTATGACAAATCGCACTCCGTGAAATCTCCTACTTAATCATGTGATCCCTTTCCCAAGCACATCACATTACTTTTAAAACAGTTTAAATTAAATCCCTTCCCCATTTGTCAGACAGTTCCAGAAACATACTCCTTGGATGGATAAGGAGCCCTCTTCCAATTTCCCCTCTAAATTTATTCATGGCCAATTTATAATCATTTGATCTTGTGCCAATACCATCCTTTAACTTAAATAATAATTCTTCTTCCTTGATATTTACCTCCATAATATGTCATTCGTTCTTTAATTCATTCAGTTTAAAATAATTTTAATAAATGTGAAAATGTTGTAGCTATAAAATGAAAATGCACTATGACGACCTTTACTTGAATCTGGTAGTAACCTGATTTTATTAAGTATCAGAAATGTTATAACAGATATTAAAATGTAGTGACATTCCCACATTATGCAAATCTACCTGGACTCATTTTAAACCTTTTTGTCTTTCTTTCTCCACCTCTTTTTACACAGTTTAGTTTTACAAATGAAGAAGTTTTAATATTAAGCCCACATTTTTAGAGAAACATCTACATATTTGTATCTTCAGATAAGATAGGAAAGGGTATGTCTAGACAGTTCAGTGGCTTATGTAACCGATCAGCTATTTCAGCAGTCTCTCAGGTAAGTAATTATCACAGTATTCTGTACAAATTAGTTACTTTAAGGTACACACATTTGGCAGCTACTCAGAAGAGAAATGGAAATCCGGACCATGCAATTAATAAGTCTGTCCAAATCTGTCAATGCTATTAATATGTTCAGAAGACTAAATAGTCAGTAGCAAACTACTGGCTTTCTGCTTTTTGCTTTCCTGTGGTTAGTGTACCTACACACAAAGATTTTGCATCGCCTACGCAGTGAGCTCAATGTATCATGTCTGATCTATGCTTTTTGAAATACAAGTACTGTCAAGTTTACCTGTAAGAGCATATAGGAATAATAACAGAAACAAAGTTTAGTGAAAAGCTCTGTTCCTCTGTCTCAGAAGATAAGAAAACCTGGATTTTATGAGCATAGGAGCTGATCAAAAAGATTAAGATTTTCTTACAAATACAATATCCTTAAGTAATCTTTTGATATAGGAGTCAGAACAGAAGTATGTGTTGCTAAGAAATTATGGCCACATCGCAGCCTTTGACTGTATTAGTGCTCTTTCTTTTGAGAGCAGAATGATGTGCATATTAAGAGGACAAAACTCATTCATCAACACACATGACTTCTCTGATGTCTTCACATATACAAAAAGGTTGATGTTAGAGAGTACCTCTAGAGATCGTCTGACCCAACCCACTGCTTAAGCAGGTCCACCTAAAGCAGGTTGCCAGGACCAAGTCCAGACAGCTGTTTAATACCTCTAAGAATGGAGACTCTACAGCTTCTCTGAGCAACCTGTGCTGGTGCTTGCTTACCCTCACAGTGAAAAAATGCTTAATGTGTGTTTTTTTTTTTGTTCATTGCATCTTGTCCTGATCTTCATCCTCTTAAAATCATAGAATAGGTAGGGTTGGAAAGGACCTTAAGATCATCAAGTTCCAACCCCCCTGCCATGGGCAGGGACACCTCGCTCTAAACCATGTCACCCAAGGCATGGTCCAACCTGGCCTTGAACACTGCCAGGGATGGAACATTCACAATCTCCTAGGGCAACCTATTCCAGTGCCTCACCACCCTAACAGGAAAGAACTTCTTCCTTATATCTAAATTTCCCCCGTTTAAGTTTGAACCCATAACCCCTTCTCCTATCACTACAGTCCCTAGTGAAAATTCCCTCTCCAGCCTCCTTGTAGGCCCCCTTCAGATACTGGAAGGCTGCTAATGAGGTCTTCATGCAGCCTTCTTTTCTCCAGACTGAGCAGCCCTAACTTTCTCAGTCTGTCTTCATACAGGAGGTGCTCCAGTCCCCTGATCATCCTCATGGCCCCCCTCTGCACTTGTTCCAACAGTTCCATGTCCTTTTTATGTTGAGGATACCAGAACTGCACACAGTACTCCAAGTGGGGGTCTCACAAGAGCAAAAGGGCAAGATCAGCTCCTTTGACCTGCTGGTCACACTCCTTTTGATGCAGCCCAGGATACGGTTGGCTTTCTGGACTGCAAGCGCACATTGAAGCCAGCTCATGTTTATTTTCTCATCAACCAACACCCCCAAGTCCTTCTCTGCAGGGTTGCTCTGAATCTCTTCTCTGCCCAGCCTGTAGCTGTGCCTGGGATTGCTCCAACGCAGGTGTAGGACCTTGTGCTTGGCATGGTTAAACTTCATGAAGTTGGCATCAGCCCACCTCACAAGCGTGTCAAGGTCCCTCTGGATGGCATTCCTTCCCTCCAGCGTATCAGCCGAACCACACATCTTGGTGTCATTGACAAACTTGCTGAGGGTGCATTCAACCCCACTGTCCATGTCAGCGATGAAGATGTTGAAGAAGACCGATCCCAACACCACTCGTTACTGGTCTCCAGCTGGACATGGAGTCATTGACCACAACTCTTTGTGTGTGACCATCCAGCCCGTTCTTTATCCACCGAGTGGTCCATTCATCAAATTGATGTCCCTCCAATTTAGAGACAAGGATGTGTGGGACAGTGTCAGATGCTTTGCACAAGTCCAGGTAGATGACATCAACTGCTCTACACCTGTCCATCAGTTCTTTAGCCCCAACATAAAAGGCCACCAAATTGGTCAGGCAGGATTTCCCCTTAGTGAAGCCATCCGTGGCAGTGTTCAAGGCCAGGTTGGACGAGGCCTTTGGTAATATGGTTTAGAGCGAGGTGTCCCTGCCCATGGCAGGGGGGTTGGAACTTGATGATCTTAAGGTCCTTTCCAACCCTAACTATTCTATGATTCTATGCTGGCTGTCACCAAGCACCTTGTTGATTTTCATGTGCCTTAGCATGCCTTCCAGGAGAATCTGCTCCAAGATTTTGCCAGGCACAGAGGTGAGACTGACTGGTCTGTAATTCCTCGGGTCATCCATTTTCCCCTTCTTGAAAATGGGGGTTATGTTTCCCTTTTTTCCAGTCGTTGGGAACTTCACCTCACTGCCATGAGCTTTCAAATATGATGGCTGGCAGCTTAGCAACTTCATTTGCCAGCTCCTTCAAGACCCGCAGATGGATTTCATCAGGTCCCATGGACTTGTGTACGTTCAGCTTCTTAAGATGGTCTCGAATCAGGTCCTCTCTTACAGTGGGCCTAAGGTCTTCATGCTCACATTCCCTGCGTTTGACTTCCAAGAATTGGGTGATGTGGTCAGAGCCTTTTCCAGTGAAGACCAAGGCAAAGAAGTCATTCAGAACCTCAGCCTTCTTCAAATCCAGGGCACTCAGTTCTTCCTATAGTTTCCAGAGGGGGCCTACGTTGTCCCTAATCTGCCTTTTATTCGCTACGTACCTGCAGAATCCCTTCCTGTTACCCTTAACTTCCTTAGCCAATTTTAATTCTAACTGGGCCTTAGCTTTTCTAACCTGGTCCCTAGCTTCCCGGACAACATCCCTGTATTCTTCCCAGGCCACCTGTCCTTGCTTCCACCAAAGCATCCTCTTTTCAACCTTATGAACTGTAGCAGATGTGAGGAACAGATGCTTGAGACTTTCTGACTGCTGGTAAAATGTGTGATTATCTCTGTTTTCCAGTTTTTAACTTTCTTCATGGGCATGTTTCTCCAAGCTGCAGGAATGAGACTGAATATGACAGTGCACTACCCAGCAGTGTTGCTGGTCGCATGCCTTTGGGGCTCAACTGAGCTATGTTTATTGTATCTAGCAAGCACTTTAAACCGTACACACAGATGCACCTTACCACCTTTTAGTAGCAGAGAACATTCATATAGGAAGAGATAAGATGTGCTTTGAAATGGAAGAATTTCATGCAAAGAAACTCATGTGATCCTCCAGTAAAGGATTATCACTTAGTCTATAGCCAGATAGTTAAGCAGATAACATGGTAGTGGTGACACAGGAAACTGCTCTGTTATCAACTGAGTTTCCTGATTACACATCCCATACTTTCTCTTTGATAGTGGAGAAGTGCATAACAAGAATTTCAGCACAGGAATTCTTCATGTAATACTGCATTTCTGACAAATGTGTTTATAGACAGCCTAAGCCATCATTATCACCCTATTGCAATATGATATTTTCAGCTTTTGAACATCAAACTGCATCAAACTGCAACTCCACAAATATATGATTTTAGTTACCAGGTTTTGCTCATAAGTGAAACTATTTTAAGAGACTATTTATTTATAAATAAAACTGTATTAATTTATTTACATGGAGAAGTATTATATGACTAAAAAAACTTAACTAATTTCCACAAATCTTGGAAATAAATACTGTTATATCTCTAACTCCCACAACACCAAGCTATTCTGAACTTCAGGAATACTGCACAGTGGCTTAATTACTCTTGGTTTTGTCCTCAGCTACAAACAAACAATCAGCTTAAGCCCTGAGGTTTGTGCAATGTATTATAGTTGCTGTGTGTAGATATTTATCCATACACATTTGATAATGTATAAAGCACTGTGTAATATGTTAAAAATTATCTATATGGAATTCCCTTCCCCACTCAAGCCATAAGGCATTCAAGATTTCCAAGATTTCTTGTGAAACAGTGTTCTACTTGCACCTTTACCATCCTACAGGGATTTTACCATCATTTATTTGCATTTATAGCTTTATCTTTTCTGCACATAAAAATATCGTCTTCAGTTTTCCTCAGAAATAAACATTTAACTGATGAACTATGCAGTATAGCTCTTTATCCCAGGGAATTCTAAAGTGCTTAATACATTTCTGTGAGTTTTGTATAACATAATGGATTTGCTTTACTTAGACATAAAAAGGCATTGTGTCTTCCCATGTTTTCCTTCAAGCACAATAACTCTCAACATTTTCAATAAATATAATGACCCTTCTAAAATTTCTTTTTTTCTAACTTCTCAGGCTTAAGTTCTTACTTGCTAGGTGGGAAATGGGGGATATTTGTCAATCCTTGACACCAGCCTTTGAAGAACCCTAGCCCCAGGATTCTGAGAGCTACTCTCTGTGAGCATCTCAGGGCACATACTCAATAAGCATTTGTGTTATTCCTCCAGGAGACCATGCTGTTTATTATTTTTCAAACAAAATGTCAGTCATAATCATCCAGAATACTATTAAGCTGCCATGTTTGCAACATGTGAAAAGAAATATTTTCATATTATCATCCCTTGGTATTTGTGTGAATTAAAAAGGCGATCATTTTATTTAAAAAATTCACAGTATTTATTCTGGTTTGTTATGATTAGATCAAATACATAAATTAAACACTTAAGTATATTGTTGAAAGGGCTAATATTGCCTTTTTCTTTTATATAGCAAGCAAAATCATTTGTTGCAGCTTGATAATTCCATTCTTCAGATGATGCTTGCATATGGGAAGAATGTTTGAACTTCATCAAGTTCTGAAAATGCACAGTGGAAATACTCTTTCTGGTTTTATAGAATCATAGAATAGTTAGGGTTGGAAAGGACCAAGGACCTTAAGATCATCAAGTTCCAACCCCCCTGCCATGGGCAGGGACACCTCGCTCTAAACCATAACACCCAAAGCCTCGTCCAACCTGACCTTGAACACTGCCAGGGATGGAGCATTCACAGCTTCCCTGGGCAACCCATTCCAGTGCCTCACCACCCTAACAGGAAAGAATTTCCTCCTTATATCCAGTCCAAACTTCCCCTGTTTAAGTTTTAACCCATTACCCCTTGTCCTATCACTACAGTCCCTAGTGAAGAGGCCCTCCCCAGCATCCCTATAGGCCCCCTTCATATACTGGAAGGCTGCTATGAGGTCTCCATGCAGCCTTCTCTTCTCCAGGCTGAACAGCCCCAACTTTTTCAGCCTGTCTTCATACAGGAGGTGCTCCAGTCCCCTGAGCATCCTCGTGACCCTCCTCTGCACTTGTTCCAACAGATCCATGTCCTTTTTATGCTGAGGACACCAGAACTGCACACAATACTCCAAGTGAGGTCTCACAAGAACAGACTAAAGGGGCAGGATCATCTCCTTCCACCTGCTGGTCATGCTCCTTTTGATGCAGCCCAGGATACGGTTGGCTTTCTGGACTGCAAGCGCACACTGAAGCCGGCTCATGTTCATTTTCTCATCGACCAACACCCCCAACTCCTTCTCTGCAGGGTTGCTCTGAATCTCTTCTCTGCCCAGCCTGTAGCTGTGCCTGGGATTGCTCTGACCCAGGTGCAGGACCTTGCATTTGTCATGGTTAAACTTCATGATGTTGGCATCAGCCCACCTAACAAGCGTGTCAAGGTCCCTCTGGATGGCATTCCTTCCCTCCAGCATTATCAATGGAAACATACAGCTTGGTGTCATTGGCAAACTTGCTGAGGGCGCACTCAATCCCACCGTCCATGTCAGTGACGACGTTTTGAGGCAGAAAAAGAAGAGGCACCATAAAACAAACTGTCTACACTCTGGAAACATTTTCAGAGCACTGTAAGGCACTCAGGACAAACAGAAAAAAGATCCTGAGTATAGTTCCTTTCATTGCTATCAACTTTTTCAGCAGCAAAACCTGTCCAAATAAAGTTGCCCACAGTCCACCTTCTGCCTATGTTAATTTTCTTTTTATTTTCTTTTGCTTTATGAAATCCAGGACATTTTTACTCGATATAGCTATTCTTTAACATATTGTTCCAGATACCCAGAAGTACACATACTTTGGTAGGTACTAGCTCTCCTTTTACAACAAAGCCTTCAGTTTTTACATCTGTATAGAAAAATTGAGATAATATTTGAGTTTAATATTTACACTTTGGTCTTCAAATGATAGATTTTCACTGACCAAGTATCCCTCTAACATGAGCAATCAGTGCAACTGTTGCTGTACCAGTTCATAAATTCAATTTCCTTCTGGATGTCCTCACTGGCACGTACCCTCTTGGTGGGGTATACAAATCAATTCAGCTCTTACAGTCTTTTGCATTGTAATGGAATGCTTGACCAGGGATATGCTGGATTCTCAGCAGACTGCTTTTCGTAACTAATGTTATCTTGCCTGAGATCCTAAACTGGATTTTGGGTGTTGCCAGTGTGTCAACAAAATGTGAAATGTCTAGTGCATGACTGCAGTGACTTTAGCTGTCCAAGTTTTCTCATAACAAAGCTAGTGGGAAATCCATCTGCCTCATTCTGTGTCCACAATCTTGATTATAATGGCTGCAGCTAATGCATTTTCAAGTGTTGTCAACTGCAGTTTTTGCCCTCGAACAATGACTAGGAGCAGCTCCATCTCTGCTTTAAAATGTGCCAGAAGTAACCCTAAGAATATATCACTGTTTCTTTTGCATTTCTGCAACCACATGCTGTACTATTGGAATGCTTTTATAAAACAAACAATCAAACAAACAAACAAAACACCATAAAAATACTAGATAACAGTGAAATTGGCCATAGTATGCTACCTTCGATGTATTTTTCTTGTTAGAAGCTTCAGCTGCTTATAACATTCTTTCTATATTTCCACATATTTTAATCCCAGACTTCTTTATGGCATATTCAAGGTTGCCAGTAATGCTGCTTTGGCTTTCTCATTGGTTCTTTAAAATATCGATGAGGCTCAACTACTGTTCTGAACCTTTTATTGCTGAAAAACAATAGGGCAAAGCAGGTCAGCAGTGCCCTGTGCTGCATCAGGCAGAGCATTGCCTGCAGGTCAAGGGAGGTGATCCTTCCCCTTTGCTCAACACTGGTCAGAGACACCTGGGTATTGTGTTCAGTGCTGGGTTCCCCAGCACAAGGTAGACATGAAAGCACTGGAGCTGATTTAGCAAAGGGACATGAAGGTGATTAATATAATCTGATACAAGATGAGGCTGAGAGAGCTGGGACTGTTTATCCTGGAGAAGGCTCAGGGGGATCTTATCAATGTATATAAATACCTGATGGGAGGGTGCAAAAAAGACAGCACTAGGCTCTTCTTAGTATTTCTCAGTGACAGAATGAGAGGAAATGGACATACACGGCAATATAGAATATCACATCTAAACAAAAGTAGGAGCTTTTTATTGTCAGGTTTGTCAAACATCAGAACTCAACAGGCTGCCCAGAAAGGTTTTGGAATCTCCCCACTTGGAGATATGCAAAGATGTCTGGACATGGCTCTGAGAAACCCTCTGTAGCTGATCCCATTTTGAACACAGGGTTTGGACTAGATGACAGCCCAAATAGGTCCCTGCCAACCTTATCCATCCTGTGATTCTGTAATTTATAGTATGTTTAGTATAACACCCATTAACTTCCTGAGACCTAATGGATACTGATATGTTGTTTGCAACATGAGGCTGTAGAGGAGGATCTGAAGGATCCAAGACAGGGAAACTAGTTTGCTATTTTCTTCTTGAAACTCCTGAAACTATTAAGGGAAATTCTTATTAAAGTATGTTTTGTACAACACTACATTTTTCTAATTGACAGAGAGTGTATAGTGCCAAGTTTGAATAAATCAAAAGAGTAATAAATCTGAATTAAAATCCTCTGGCTTGCAACCCTTCACAAGGATGTGAATTGTATATATAAGCTTCCACTAAACACTATGTCTTTTTTTTTTTTTTTTGAAACCATCTTCGCTTTTCTCATGGACATCTTTACCTGGGTGTTCCACTGCATTGCAGGGTCTCTGGAATTGCTAGCATGTACTAAATACCCAAAGCGCTATTAAACAGGGACTTGCAAATAGGCACAGGGGTAAAAACAAGGTATAATTTAGTATATTATATAACTTTGTTGTGTAGTAAATGATCTAATTTAGCAGAAAGGACAAATTCTTGTCTGCAGACACCAGTGTAACTGTGTTAATATACTTTCTACAACTATTCCCTAAACACAGTGCCAAAGGCCTGGCCCTGTGCTCGAGTTATAAGGAAAGCTTCCTGTCTTCTTTGGTGTTTGTTCAGTTTGGGGTGAGATCTGAAGGAACTGAAGCTGCCCCTGTGTCATAATTCAGGCCCTGTGCGGCTGGCACTCTTTGCTTACTGATAGTTTTCTGGTGGAGCTGTATTTTATTGCCCTGCACGGACTCTACAGGTCTGCAGGGACAGTTTTCCTGGCTTGCTGCAGGGTCTGATAGCAGCAACAAGCCTGCGGGTTCTCCTTCAATATCTGGCCAGTAGCCTTCAAGAGATGAGGGGGAATAGAGTTCATCCAGTATCTGAAAGGGGCCTATAGCGATTCTGGGGAGGGACTCTTCATTAGGGACTGTAGTGACAGGACAAAGGGTAACGGGTTCAAACTTAAACAGGGCAAGTTTAGATTGGATATAAGGAAGAAATTATTTACTGTAAGGGTGGTGAGGCACTGGAATGGATTGCCCAGGGAGGTTGTGAATGCCCCATCTCTGGCAGTGTTTGAGGCCAGGTTGGATGAAGCCTTGGGTGACATGGTTTAGTGTGAGGTGTCCCTGCTCGTAGCAGGGGGGTTGGAACTAGATGGTCTTAAGCTCCTTTCCAACACTAACTATTCTATGATTCTCCAAATGTCTAGATATGTAAAAAATAATAGAGTTTTACCCTCATATTTACTCCTGTATTTCCACCTTCAGTTGTGTATTTTAGTCTCTCTGCTGCAGATACTTAACTTATGGGTCTGGGAGTGAAGGGGAGATTTATTAGACAGAGGCCATTGAAGCTGTAAAGACAACTTAGGAGACAAAACAATGTTTACGTTGTTTGAAAAACTTGCTTTATGCACTCCTTCTGTAGATGCAATTAAAATGCATTAGTACACATTACCTTGATTTCTAAAGAAAGCTTTGTGCCAGATTAAAATAAAGGTCAAAAAATACTGCTACTGAGCAAGCTTTTTGCCTAACTCAGTTCCATGGTTTTCATAAACAAAAATAGCTACTCATTTTCTCCTCCGTAATAATATCATCTCTCTTATTAATTCCTCTGTAATTTGTTCCATTCAATCTACTTTTACAAATACATTACTTTAATAGCACATTAGTCATCCTAGAAATATCTGCTTATGTTATGGCTTGTAGTGGAACATATCATGGCATGACTTTACCTTGGGGATTTTCATTCTCATTACTTCTACACTTCACCAGCTTTTATACTGTGAATGCCACTGTGCTCTGAAAGCCTGCCAGTGACAACAGGAATAAAATGTAACACTAACAGAGGTTGGACGGGTTGAAGCAAGACCTGTACCATGCCTCCAATAAAATTAAGTATCTTGAAATCTTGTTTTGTTTTTTTGTAAAGTTTCAACAGCAAGCAGTTATCTTCTGAATTGGAGAGACCTCAGTTTGATGGATGGACCACTCAGTGGATAAAGAACTACCTGCGTGGCTGCACACAGAGTTGTGGTCAATGACTCAATGTCCAGCTGGAGACCAGTAACGAGTGGTGTCCCTCAGGGATCAGTGTTGGGACCAGTCTTGTTCAACATCTTCATCGCTGACATGGACAGTGGGATTGAGTGCGCCCTCAGCAAGTTTGCCAATGACACCAAGCTGTGTGGTTCAGTTGGTGCGCTGAACGGAAAGAATGCCATCCAGAGGGACCTTGACACGCTTGTGAGGTGGGCTGATGCCAACTTCATGAAGTTTAACCATGCCAAGCACAAGGTCCTACACCTGCGTTGGAGCAATCCCAGGCACAGCTACAGGCTGGGCAGAGAAGAGATTCAGAGCAGCCCTGCAGAGAAGGACTTGGGAGTGTTGGTCGATGAGAAAATGAACATGAACTGGCTTCAATGTGTGTTTGCAGCCCAGAAAGCCAACCGTATCCTGGGCTGCATCAAAAGGAGCATGACCAGCAAGTCGAAGGAGCTGATCCTGCCCCTTTGCTCTCATGAGACCTCACTTGGAGTACTGTGTGCAGTTCTGGTGTCCTCAACATAAAAAGGACATGGAACTGTTGGAACAAGTGCAGAGGAGGGCCACGAGGATGATCAGGGGGCTGGAGCACCTCCTGTATGAAGACAGGCTGAAAAAGTTGGGGCTGTTCAGTCTGGAGAAGAGAAGGCTGCGTGGAGACCTCATAGCAGCCTTCCAGTATCTGAAGGGGGCCTACAAGGATGCTGGAGAGGGAATTTTCACTAGGGACTGTAGTGATAGGACAAGGGGTAATGAGCTCAAATTTAAACGGGGGAAGCTTGGATTGGATATAGGGAAGAAGTTCTTTCCTGTTAGGGTGGTGAGGCACTGGAATGGGTTGCCCAGGGAAGTTGTGAAAGCTCCATCCCTGGCAGATGGACAGAGCCTTGGGTGACATGGTGTAGTGTGAGGTGTCCCTGCCCATGGCAGGGGGTTGGAACTTGATGATCTTAAGGTCCTTGGTCCTTTCCAATCCTAACTATTCTACTATTCTATGATTCTCATGCACTGAGACACCATGGTGGAAGCTCCATAACTCTGTATTAAGACAACATTTTTGCACTGTAAAGGAATATTAACTACATTTCATTATAATCTTTTCCTAAGCATCATTAATGTAATTAACAGCCTGTTAACCAAGGCATTAGACCTTCAGCATCATGTAATAAATTGTGGGTCCACAGCTGGTAGGAGACCCTTTCAAGATAAACACTGCTCAGGAATACAACAGACAGAACTGTGAAAATCTCTTTAGTCAGCAGTGGAGAACCTCCAACATCCATTAAAGAAGAATAAATGTCTGACTTAAATTACTCCAAAAATATACCTAAATAAATATCACCCTAAGGAACTGCACTTCCACCAGCTAAAGCTCCATCAAAAATGGTTAATTATTCTTGTAAAAACTACTTCCTTAAAGGACATAATTTTGCTGCAGTATCTATATATTGGGCCATTAAATACTCTTCAGCAATAATTATTTGATGTTATGGTGAACTATTCAGAGAAAATTTAAAGCAGAGAACAAAGATCTTCCTGGACATAGGAAGCAAGTAAAACAAAAGCTATCATGTCCATCCCTCTTCAGATATCTTGAGTAAATAATTTGCTAATAGCTAGTATCCTACAAGCTTTCTTAATATTGTTAAAGCAAGTGCAGTAGCTAACAGCTACAATTCTCACACTGGGTTTGTCATGCAAATCTAAAGTTCATGAATTTTAATTCCCCCCCATTTTAAAAGCACTACCACACTGTCATAAGATTACAACATTAAAGGAACATAGCTCAAGATTCTTTTTCATATACACCAGTGCCTTTTCTTATTTGTCTGGGGAACAAACTGCTGTTAGACCAAATTAATTCACATGGTGTGACATACTTCACTCAGCCTTTGCCACAAGAGATGCCACAACTAAAGTTGCTGTGCCCTACTTAGGAAATCAGCACAGAAAAAAAGCAGTGCAATGGCACCATTATGAAAAAATTCATAAACTGTTGACCACTTAGACCATTTTAGAAAAGTCTAGGAGCTATGTGGCTAAAAAAATGACTGCCACTACATTGTCACAATGCACTAGAGCAAGACAATCAATATAGTTTTGCAAATTTGAGGTGAATAACTATGCTGTGAAACCTGAGCTTTCCAGTAGAGTTAGATCCTCACACACCTCCTGCAAGATATGAGTTGAAGAAATTACATGCATCAAAAATACATAATTTGCCTTTAAACATCCTTAACTTACCCAGCTATTAAAACAATCAATTCCTGTGTCAATCCAAAAGTGAGTTGTTTTACATGAAAACTTTTTCTCTTCTTCTCCCAAGTTATCATGTTTCTTTGTTCAATGCCATATTTTGTTTTGTATTTTTTTTAGGCTGGTTAAGCTGCAAGCAAGGAAGCAAAACTACTAGATCTGCTAGTAGTTGGTTGGTTTCTTGCAGTCACTTAGTCTATGAGCAACTGGAGGATGAAGGCAGAGAAAAGCAACAAAATGAAAGTGGAAAAATAGAGAATGCTGCTTTGCTATTTTAGTTGCTTGATTGTCTTAGGCAGTCACACTCTTGGCAACTGAACACCATTGTTTTTATAAAAGCATGAAAAGGAAGAGCATCTTTTTCTTCTAACCTCAGCTCCAGCCCCCTTAACCATGTCCTACACTCCCACTGCTGCTTCCATGGGCTACTTACACACCCATGTCTCATCCAGCAGCTTTTGCCCTTTCTTCATTGTTGGTAAGAACCAAAGATTTAGTTTCAAATCTACAAGACCCTCTGCAACACTCACTTTTGTAATTATTATGGACTTTTCAGGTGTGACAACATGTAGTGCAGCTGAGCAAAATCCTGATCCCAGCCCCCCAGCATCACCTTGTCAGGAAACTTAATACATCTGTGAACTGAAACCTGAAACTGCAACCCGGGAAGCACATGCAGCAATGACGACATTGTAATTTACCTGACATTTGTTCTTCAGTGTTAAAAAAAATGAAAGACAAGAGAGTTAAACAGAAAACACAGAACTCTCAGCCATCATATTTCAAGGGAATCAGAGCACAACAAGGTTCCAAACAGGCTTCAGTGCAAGGAGCATGTTATGATGACCATGGATTTGCTGTCTTTAAGCCAAAACAGTCAGATCCCAGCTACATGCTGCAAGATCATATAAAATTTCAGTTTTTGAGTTAAGCTTTCTCTCCCTCCTTGCTCTGAAAAACCTAGGAGAGATTTTAATCCTTAAATGTATTCAAGGAAGTAAAATTGCCATTCCCTGTTTCCAAGTTTCTTACTTTCTTACTCTGAAAATCACGAACATTTGTTACACTTTAAGAAATCCGTTTACAGGACAGGAATGGAGGATGTGAAGGAATAAAATGTGTAAGAACAGACAATTTTTCTGCTCAAACAACCTGGCACCAGCTACTGAAACCCCAAGGGGCTGGACCTACTCTCAGGTTTGCTCACACGAACACTACTCAGTTCAACATAATGAGGTGATCTGAGGCACATCTCCTGAGACACAAGGCTTCGGAGCAGAAAAGCCTTATGAGGAAGGGAAAACTTATGACGAAACTTTTATTTTGAAGGTTCTTTTGAGAACCTCTTCTTCCATCCATCTTCCTGATGCACAATTGTAAGTCTTAGAATTAATACATGCTCCATTCCATCTCTATGGATAAAAGCCAAACAGATTATTTAGCCTATATTTTTAGTACAACATAATGGATACACAGTTCTCCAGTATCTGCCTTGTAAATAAGCACAAAAGCACTCATATTTTAGATTTTCATCACAAATACTATTGTGTCACTTAAGTCCACCCATCTTCCCTGAAGACAAATAATTCGATCTAACAGGGAAAAGAATTTGAACATAAACCAGTGTTCATGGACGCAGGGGAAATTACTAAGGAAACCAAATTTATGATCATTGTATTATAAATAAATAGCTCTTTGGTACATGCTATAGAATGAAAGAAATATATTGCTAGTCTGTTAACACTTATTGCACAGGTAAATACAACATATGTTAAGAAACTGAACCCCTGCTGAGGACAAAATATGATTCACCATTGACATTCAGCAAATCTGTCAGCTGGAGCCACATTAAAATATTCTTAAACATCCTGACCTGTAGTGATCTGTCAAAATGGTCTGTAAATCATTATTTCTTGATTATGATACTATGGGTAGAGCTTTCATTTAACTGATGTTATCAGTGGCTGAGATTAGAGTCAGCTCCAGAGCAGAAGACTCTTGCTGAAAACAATTCCCAGATGAACTGGGTAATGCACAGAGAGTGAGAGGCTCTAATGATCAAAACACCCTGAGCTGCACTTTGAAGAGGCAGCAGGTCACGTAGGGTCTGATATATGAAGAGTAGAAGCTGACTGTGCCAAAGAACACAATTTCCGGGCAGGTCCATCCATTGAGATGACAGAGGCTGTCACTTTGCTTCCACAGGACTGGGCTAACATGGGTAATTCCCTCACCCCAGGACAGCACAGTTCCCTGGTAAAAATGTACTGCTTACACAGCCCCTTGCTGCTTTTCCTTGGTCTCTTCTTTCAAGGAGAGAAATGAGCCTACCTTTGCTCCAGGGGGCAATTACAGATGCTTCCTTTAGTGAGTGAGTGGGCAGAGTAAACCCTCTCCTTGTCCCCATGCAGATCCAAGAGACGAACTAGCAGCAGCACTGATGTGGGACTACAGCTTGGACATGCACTGCTCTGTCATTGCCATGAGCAATGCCAAACTCTTCGAAAAGTCCTGGAAGATGGGTTTCACTATGCCCCTGGGAACTGATGCAGTTCTGTGAAGTTTTAGCTTTATCATAACAAAAAAACCTAACCAACCAACCAACCAAACAGGTATTAACATTGTATCCTTTATGCTTGTGAAGTTTAAATATTGGAATGTAAAACTGTAGAGTTCATCTTTGAAAAGCTTTAACAGAGCATGACTTGGGGAGCCCAACTCAGGTTTTTGAACATTTGGGTGTGCACATGGTAGACTACAGGGCAGTGGCTTCGAGTTTGCTGCAGGGAAATTTGTGCTGATATTACTGAAACAGAAAATTCTCTCGTGTGGAGGCAGTGCTGGGATGCTATGAGAAGGAGCCAGGGGCTCTGACAGACCAGTAAGTGTGTTTGAGGGCATTATCACCCCATCTGTACACCCCCCCCCCCTTTTCTCTCCAAAGTCAGTGTTCCTGTAGCAGAGGCTTCAGAAAGCAAACGTACCTGCTGCTTGGCAGAGATTGCACTCTCAGCTCATCAACATTTAAAGCTGCAAAGCCACCCGACTGCTGCCGCGATGGTGCAGATCACAGTGGCTTCTGTCACCCTGCTCCAGGGTAGCAGCTCCCAGCAGCACAGGGCAGAGGAGGGCTGAGGGTGGTAACACCGTGGATCATGGCTGTTCAATCTGACAGAGCCCATCTGTCAAAACCCAAAAGTGAGAAAGAGAGATAGATTACACAGGAACTGTGGTTGTATTAAGGGGATATGTAAAGTCATGCTTTCCCATGAAAAAAAAAAATATGTAATTAAGTCAGTTAATGTGCTTGATATTTGAGCACAGTATCTGTAGCAGCACATTCAACTAAAATTAAATAATAGAAAATAAATCTCAGCTGGACCACTGCCTGGAAAAATGCCCAAGCAGGAAGGAGAACTGTATTGTCTGAACGATTTACATTTAAGAGCAATTCATGAAACAGATTTTTCTGTTGATTCTGCACTTTTTGCTGATAATTACAGAACATTTTGGGGGTGAGGAGCTGTCACTCTAATTGAAACAAAATTTTCACTCCAAACAAACAGGAGGTAAAAATAACCCTGTATCTTATCAAAATTTTAAGGGGAGAAGAGTGTTTAAAAATTCATTGTCTGTTTCTCATCTATTCTAAGATTTCTTTTGGTATTATAAATATGATTTATAATACTTTCAGGAGCACATACTTTGAACTCCTTACCCATTGCCAGAAAGGGTGAAAGAGACCTTTGCATAAAACATAGCTTTGACTGTCAGTGCACATTTTTAAACAATAGTGGTCTGTGTAACATAGAGCCTGGTACGTGCATTACAGCTTTTTTGCAAGATTTTTACATAAATCTTAGCAAGCCACATCACCTCTCACTGGTTTTTCTGTGAGGGCAGGGAGACATGGAAAGTCAGTATATTCCTTCCTTGCCTTAGCAGGATACAGAGAGAAGAAAATATGGAGAGTGAGCACATCTTCACATATGGTTGCATTACAGTAGTGAACTAAACAAGATCAAGACATGGGCCAAGTGCTGCTTTGCAACTCTTCATTCTGTTAAGCTGTTACCACAGTCCCTAACACTGTTTTTGGTTTTGATGTCGGGCTCAGGACTAGTAAGGTCAGGTAACCTTCTTCACTGGCAGCCTGGGCATGGCAATCCTGTTTTATGGGAGAAGGGGTCCAGGATTCCTTCTGGCTGGACACACAACATGCCACGCCAACTGGTCTCAGAACTGGAGATCTGCCCTTGTTTGTTTTATTTACTAGTGTAGACATAGCCTGTAAAACCCTCTGATAAAGGGACATAGCTTCTGGTTACAGGCAATATAAAACTAGATTAATGGTAAGAGTCAAGCACATACTGTTGTTTGTCAATTTGACCTGCAATTAGATCCACACAGACAGTTTCTTGGCTCAAGTCTTCAGTACATGAACAATGTGTTGCAAGTACAGCTGTAGTCTTTGCAGGGTCTGATTCTGATGCCACATGCTTCTCAAATGATTTTCTCTAAAGATTAGAGTCAGGGTCGATGACCTGAAACTCAATAGCATGACCTCCATCTCTAGCAACATATGTGCTGTTCTAAGGACCTATCCTACTTGCACACTGGTATGAGTTAGGCAAGCCAGACTACCAAAAGGTCCTGCAGAGCTGCAATCCAAATACACTGGACTGGGAAACCACTTCTGTAGCAAACACCAAAGGAGCAGGCTGCTGGAAGAACTTCAGGTAAAAAATACTGTTGTGTAACAAAGCACGCCCCAGAGAGGAAGAGCAAAACTGGTTTAAAAAATCCCTGACGGAAAATTTTGTCCTACTTAAATCAAAGCACTTCTGCGGGAATGTTTCCATCTGTAGGTTTTACAAAAATAGTCTAGTCATTCCTTTTCAGTATAGCTGAAACATTTCATTTCGAGAAACCCAGAGCATTCTCCTTCACTGCTACTGATACTGTGTTTTATTGCAGAGTCTCTCAGAACTGACAGGCCTGGGAGTTGCCTGAAGTCAGCAACTGACTGTCCATTCCTCTCTCTTTTAGGTACAATCAACTTAAATACAGCATCTCTGGCAGAGCTTTGTCTAATCTGACTTCACAAAAGTTGTCTTTTTTTTTATGAGTTTCATCCTGCTTGAGAATCCAAAAGTTATTTCTAACAAAAAATTACCTCAGAATTTCTGTAATATTTTGGAAATATAGAAAATTGCCATCAGTCAGTGCCCTCCACTTGAATATTCAATGTATAGTACAGTTGGACAAATAACATCAAATCAAAGCATTTGGTCCTTACTGAAACAAAACACCCACGTGTCATAAAACAAACAAACACAAAAAAAACCCAACTACAACGTCTTGTCATTTTTCTATTCTCTAGACATCCTTCAGATTTTTTTTCACAAGCAGCATCACCGTCAGATAGATGTTAATTTTGGTTTGACACTAACCGATAATCTGAATTTCCTTCAGAATGACCATCCTCACTTTCATCTCTGTGTTATCCTTTCTTGATTAAATGTGCAAAACAGCACATCTCCAAATGTATGCAGAGACCATAGGGTTTTTCTTCATCTTTGTCTCAGCTGAAGACAGCCTTGGGTGAGCTCTCAAGTACGGCATGGGCTGAGCAGGGAAGTGAGATCAGGAGGGACCACAAGAAAATAATTTTACAGAAAATTATTGAAGTGTTTTTAAATCATGAAGATCTTATTACCATACCAAAAATAAGGGCAGTGAGAACAGCAGGAACCTCTCTGCAAATAGACCTGAATCTTGGCATGGGAAGATTCGCTATTTACATGCTTTCAATATAGGACATAGCTGCCTTTTCCTTTTCAAGTACCCACTGGGAGTGCTACATTTCCTGAATCAATTAAAAATCAAGAGTTAAGTTAAATGAAATAATAAATTCCAGACATTGATTTTTATGTTAGGAGTCATCTTTATGCAAAGCATAATGTATCATCCTAAATGTCACTCATTCAGTAATACTATTATAATGCTATTCCTTGGTGATGGTCAGAAAAGATTTGTCCAGGCCATTCATCAGCACTGTCACTATGTCATTTTTTTATCTAACCTGAAACCTGACTGTAAGACATCTCAGGCGTTGGCTGAGAAAAAAAATGGGAGACAGTGCTACAAGAACTAGTTCAGTTACACGTGCTCCATCCCTCTGGTCTTCTGTGTGCTCAGACACAATTGCCTCAAGTAAAGGCAAATGGGGAGTTCTGGGGAAAGAATATTATTAAAGGGTTTTGTAAGCAGGATCTCTAAACAATCCTGATGGAGCACTCCGTGTATGACCTGCTAAATCTAAGAGGGGCCTTACCAAACAGTGTACAAAGGATTTGTGAATGGAGTTTGCAATATGGGAGGGCCTTGAATATTATGTCCCTTTTGCAGCTCCACCCCAGCTCAATCTAGGCAGCGACTAAGCATACTCTGAGAGAAGACTGCCATCTACTGAACCACAACCTTTCACTGGCCTAACCACCCAAACAGGGCTTGCTCAGCCTGGGAGTCCCATGTGTTCCCACTTCCAGCTTTCCCTGCCCAGGGGAGAAAAAGGCTTTCCCCTTTTTGCTCTTCCTTAAATAGAATCCAAGCAGTAGAAGACTATAGAAATACCACAAAGGTACAGAAAGAGTAACAAAATCTCTCTTCTATTTCCTGTTTTATAAATTAATTTCTTCTTTATATAACAAGGAAAATAACAGCTAGGCATACCTGTAGTGTTTGGATTGTTCTGAGGGTGATTAACTCAAAGATGTAAATGTCCACATCTCTCAGCAGCATGCACAGGAATCATCCCTTCTTCATAAAGTATAAAAAATTGATCTACCCTCTTCTAAGACTAAAAAGCATTACATCTGCTGAGCAATGTCCCTACTCATCAGAACAGTAACCTACTGCTACATTATCTGGGCTGCATTATTTTTTCATTTCACTATAATAAATTAGCTGCTTGGCTATTAACATGCTTCATGTTTAAGGGAGATAGTCACCAGCTCCTAGAGAATCTGAGCCAGTCTGTTACATAAACTGTCCCAGAGTTCATTTAATTACTGCAGTGCCCAAGTGTTTAAACGAAACTTCCTCCTTCAGATATGCCCCATCAACACAGAGTGGAATCAATAAGGCTCATTTGAAGCAATTTATCCGCTGTTGTGTATATTCCAGCCAGTGCTTGCATTCATCTGGATAGTATTAGTTTATCATATGTCTCTGAAGGATTTTCCTGTTGAAGTTTCTCATTCCGTGCTCATACAGATGAATGAACAGTGTCAAAAAAATTTCAATCTGTTTTATCTTCGTGAGAATTTCAGAGCTAGTGGTGGGAGCTGGGCGTGATTATCTAGGTCCATGAGGGCCACAGAACAAGGACAGCACCATTTCTGATCATCACAGACATACTTTAGTTGCCATGCAGCCTTCAGGCAGATCACCCTAAATAAGATAAAATGGTAGTTGTTTCATCAGAATCTTTGTGCCACCTGAAAAAAATCCCCAAACAAACATATTTTGCCTCACTACCCCAGACAACAGTGAGGAATTCAGGAAATGCGGTTGTAATTTGCTTGCGTATCAGTTTGTTGTTTAGTTACTTCAGCTCATTCTTTTATCCAGCAACTACAAAATACGCAGGGCTGAAATCATCTTTACAAGAAGTTTTAATCTGAAAGGGGCATTGGGTAATGAAAGAGACAAACTGAAGTTTCTTAGCAGTCTGCTTGACTCTCAGACATCAGAGTGAAAGAGACATCTGTTCCCAAATGACTATTTAAGAATTAACCTTTAAAAAGAGGGCATTTGCTAGGTTGAAAGGAAATAAGAATTCATTACTTATAAAGATGTGTCACAGACTTGTTTCTATTCTCCTGGTGAGGTATCACTCCCTTAAAGAGGCTTCCTTTGACTTTCAGATTATTAGTTATCACTCAGTGATACCAGTACATGCAAACACATATTTACTAACAAGAGTTGTCTCCTGCCTCCAACCCAGGCATCACAGACTGTGCTACAGACTTAATACAATTCCAGCTGAGCAATAAGCTCATCTGAATTTCAACAGCCTGTGGCCACATCAAAGAACAAGCAATTTCAGGTTTCCAGGAATTTCTGAAGAAGAAGCATGATACAGATGTATAATTACAGTTTAACAATACGTAAAATATGCAGCTGAGCATTTTAAATAATGCTTGTAACTCAAACTGATGCATCCACTTCATATACAGCTTGACTGTCAAGACTTGTATCAGTAAGATGGAGTGAAGCAGAGAAGAAGATAGCTGCTTCTGTCTATAATAAGAAAAAAAAGTACAGAAGAATTGTTACAGTGCCATGGAGACACTGCCAAGGGGGTATCTTTCCACTACATTAATGTATGCATAACAGAGAGCCTTATTGTTCGTTTGTTCCAGCTGCAGAATGCAATTCAACACTTCTGCTCACACCACTGTATTCATGTCTACTCCAGAGGATAATGGATATTTGGAGAGAATTCCCAAATTAAGCTAGAAGAAAATACTGCCTTCATATCTCAAGTAAGCATCTGCATGTGCAGTTAAGGTTACCGTAATCTGTTTGGGGTTTTTTTTTCTGTTATATTTCAAAAGAGAAAGTCTACACTGATTTTGGTCTGCTTTCATGCTTTTCATTTTCTTTACTATGAAAATAGATTTTTGCTTCTTAAACTCCTTCACACACTCAAACAAGCAAAGGGTTGAATATTCATTTTGATCAGAATATACTCAGTAGTAGACACTGGTCTTGTAAAGAGAGCAGTGCAAAAACATCCTTGTGCTTGGGACAAAACCAGGAACCTTATTCAAAGGGAGGTCAGCTAGATCTTCAGCTCCTTTGTTCTAAAGAACTGTCTCTTTTTGGACTAGGAAACTGTCATGGTTTAAGCCCAGTCAGCCAAGCAGCCGCTTTCTCACTCCTCCTGCTTTCGTCCACCCCCACTCCAGGAGGGATGGGGAGGAGAATCGAAAGAATGTAACTCCCACAGGTTGAGATCAGAACAGTCCAGTAACTAAGGTATAACACAAACCACTGCTGCTGCCACCAATAATAATAATGATAAGGGAAATAACAAGGGAAGAGAATACAACTGCTCACCACCCACTGACCAATACCCAGCCCGACCCGAACAGTGACCTAACTCTTTCAGATAACTGCCCCCAGTTTATATAGTAAACATGATGTGCTGTGGTATGCAATACCTCTTTGGTTAGTTTGGATCAGGTGTCCTGTCTCTGCTTCCTCCTGGCTTCCCCTCCTCCCTGGCAGAGCATGAGACTCACAAAGTCCTTGGTCAGAGTAAACATTACTGAGTGACAACTAAAGACATCGGTGTTACCAGTGCTGTTCCCAGGCTGAAAGTCAAAACCACAGCACTACACCAGCCACTAAGAAGGAAAAAAATGACTGTGACTGCTGAACCAAGGACAGAAACAGAAAGGAATAAATGCATTTCCAAGCACTGACTTTCAATTTATATGGAGGAGGGTAGTGAACCTAGTTTGTGAGTTTATCTTTGATCTGTAACGATTACATGTTTTCTAGGTAAAAATCTTCACCCAAACAAAGTGTTTTATTGAGGTGATTTAGTGGTAGAAGGAATATCCTTCCAGTTTCTATGCTGGAGCTGTGAAGCCCAGAAATTCCCACAAACCAAACAGATATGGGCAAGGAAAGCACGGAAACATGAAAGTTAATGAAAAAGGGACAAAGTGAAAGTCCATCATGTTAGAAGCTGAATGTCTTTCCCTCCACTCAGTTCCCTGGGAGATAAGGATGCTCCACAGTTCATGTATTTATTGACTTTTGCTACAGTTCATGTGTGGAACATTTAAAAAGAGAACACAACTTCTGCATGCTAGTGCTGTCAGCCCAAGACCTTTCCTGAGAACGAGATTCACTTTGAAAAACCAATCACAAAACACCTACTGTTCAACAGTCCCTGTACACAGTAGGATGGACTGAGAACAGCATGTCAGCTTTAATTTTAAATGTGTCTGATTCTGTTTCTTGTGTCATACTTTCCTGACTATTCATATAGGACTCTTCTCATTTTTCTTGTGCTAGTGCCCTGATTTTTAATTTATTTAATTCTTTAATTCTCATTAGGGTACATGAGAGTGGATACAGTCACATCATAATGTCAAGCATTTACCAATAAATAAGTATTTATGGACTTAAAAAAATTAAATCATGCAAATATAGTTCAATAAATTGTGAAAAGATGTATTATTCTGCACACTGCATTTTGTGCATCTTCTTTAAAAAAACCTCTTTTCAACTGATATTATGAGACAGATAGAGCATAGCACCTCTACTAGAACCATCACAATTTAATTATGTGGCACCATATATATTCCAAGTATTTCTAAAATGAGTAGAATTTGCAGTGGAAACGCATATCAAAATAACTATGTGACCTGTGCAATAGCCAGTTTTCAGAGTTATATATTAATCCAACCCAGAAGACTTTTAAAATATCAAAATGTTCTAAAAAAAAGACACCATTGTGCACATTACACTGAAAGAAAAGAACCCAGCATGTGCAGAGCCCACATCTGCCCACAGTTCTCACTACTCTGAAAGGACAGGGCTGCCTGCAGCCTTCATTGCATTGAGTTCCATAAGAAGATCATTCACTTTTTAGAGGGCAAGATAATTTTAACCAGCAGGAATGTGGGTCTTAAAAATAGGGTTATTTGAGAAAGAAGTGCAAACTGATTTCAAAACACCTTGTCTTCAAGGTACAAATATGTAACAGTGATGCCAACTCATACCTAGATGGAATGAATTTGAGAAACACACTTAGTAGAGCATACTCTTTATATTAGAGAAACCAATAAAGCCAAGACTACAAAAGGTGAGGGGGAAGAGGGGTGCTAGAAATCTATGCACACGGCCCATACCCTTCAAAAGATATAGCCACCAACATTTTCTAAACCAAGGCATGTGCCTGACTTCAAGATCTGGATACTCAGTGTTATTAATTTCAGCAAAGAAGCTGAGAATAGGCAAAGTAACCTATTACTCTGGAAAATGTAGGCCATTATACTTCTCTAAAAAAAATTGATTAGATAGAAAAAGACCTTAGCTAATCAAAGTTATACAGGAAGTCTGTGCAGGGTGACTCATGCCCTCCTCTGCATTGTGCTGGCATAAAATGGAGCTAGTGGAAGCAACGCCTTCCCTTGTCTCAGTGCAATGCACTCATCTGGCAGCTGCTGTGGACTCTGGCCACTCTGAATTCTGGCAGGGGAACAGGCAGACTGTGCCAGGACCTCACTTTTTACAAGCCAGGAAGTGACAATGGAAGTACTGCAGCAAGAAGCAGATATTTTCTACAGGGCACAGATCCTGATGCCTACCTCTCTTCTTTTGGTACCTGCTAGATGTTTTTTTCTGGCAGAAGCTGAATACCTCATACAACTATGTCCATTTTGACGTAGCTTCTAAAAGCCATACATTAGACCTGCACCTAGAACAGACAAAAAAAAAGGACCTTCATATTCAGGTTATGGATACTGTGGTCCTCAATTATACAACCATATGGATATGGTTGTACATGTGTATGTGGTATGTATCACATACATGTACATATACACAGATACAACCATGTATATGGTTGTATCTGTGTATGGATAATCATGGTCCTCAATTATACAATCGTATATAAAATACATAATGTTCCAAGAAGTAACATTTTTCAACATTAAATTAAGGTTGCTAAAAATAAAGTGCACTTCCTGAAATTTCTCTCTCTATGTCAGAAGAGTATTTATAGCAAAGATGATATTTCTATTACATTTTTCAATCAACCAGGGGCTGAGAGAATTGGCAAAATATTTTTCACTGTTGTTTAGTTGGTTGGTTTTTACCCACAGTTAATTTATAGCATCATTTCTCCCCCACGTTACTTTTATTTGATATTATTATATATCTCAATCTTGAACAGGAAGATGTACAGAGAACTTACGAAGTTGGTGTTCATATGATCATTTGATGTGGTGGCCAGTATGGGGAGCTGGAGAAGTCATTTAAGAAAGAAAACATTACAGTTAAGACTGATGGAAGGTGAGTTATCTGTTAAATCTTATCATGACAAGTTACTAATATTTAGATGTTTGCTACCCTCAGTGCACCAAACACTGCTTTTCACTTACCAGTCCACAGGACAAAATATGTCCCCATGGAACAGGCACTCAATGTAAGGTCTGCTGTCTATGGAGAAAAGTTACCCAGAGATGCAGGATGTTACAGGGACATCACTTGGGTAAGAAACTCTTTTTGTCCCTGCCAAGTGTGTTCAGGAGCGATGGTTGGCAAAGGGGTAAAGCAGAAAGTTTAGTCTTATGGTATGAGTTTTACCACAACTTTTTGGCTCTTGTGTTATATTTGCAGTGGAATTCATAGCAGCATCAAGGCCCATTTCTTGGGAAATATCTTTCAGGATAAGGGTTTTGAATAGGCTTTTACAATCATAAATCATAAAAGGTACAAAAATGGGAACATCATTTTTTCACTGATACTTTTTCTGGACTGTCAAACCTCCTGAAATGCAGCTGCGTGATCAGCCTTTTTGGTCTGTACACTTCTGGAAATAACATGGTCAAGCATTTTACATTTTCGCATAGCAGTGATTGTAGAGCAAAAGGTTGATCTTTATCCCTCAAAATGATATGCAGGATGGAATCCATCTCATCCGGTTTTAGACAACTCAAATTAGGCATTTATTTTAAGGTACAGATTCATCCTAAAACCAATAGAAGGAACAAAGAGCCAGAAATTCTTCCTTTCTAAATAATTGGCAAAGATGACTAGTGCAGAGTGAGCTGATTTTCCCTATTAGGAGCACAACTGGGAGGTAGGAGGATTTATATTTTGTTTTAATGTTTTCATAAGGTACAAATCTTCACCACAAAACCTAGTAAGAAAGCCCAGCTGGAAACATTGCTACTTAATATTTTAATATGGATTTCCCCAAGAGGAAGTGTTTTACCGTCACTTCAGAAATTTGAAAAATGTTTGTTTGAAAAGAAACATTAGGAGGAAAATACATGATTTTGCAGTGCATTCCAATAACACAGCTGTTAAGTAATGGGATAAAAAGCTTGACTGAACACCCATGGAGAAGCAGAGAGGCACAAATGTAGGAGGGGGAGTTCACATCACACCTTGCTCCACCTCATCCCAGGTCCGTTCCAGCCATCAGCCCATCAAAGACCTATCTCTGCAATCATGAAGGAGCATAGGGCCTCAAAGTAGATGGAGGAACCCCAATAATTCATTCAGAGAAACAGCTCAAGCCCAGCTCCTCCAGGAACCTCAGCACTACAGGCTGGAGACACCCATCATCATGGAGCAGCAGGAAATGTTTTCCAAGTCACCTTTCTCACTGAGGGGCCACTGCCTAGGAGCATGGGACACACCATAGGATGCAGAGGAACAGCATTTCAGAGTTGTACAGAACTGATTATGGGATGTATAGGGCAGGAACTAAAGGTGGGAAGAGGGAAAGCTCAAGGTCATTTGGGGAGGAAGAGTGATAGGAAGATAGAGGAGTAAGGAGATAAAAGGGATAGGTCATGTATGAACAGGTGCTGGTGTGTATGCTGTGTAACCATGCCCTGCTCCTGCGTAGCACAATCTGTCCTGTGTTCTTGCTAAATAGCCTTCCTGTGTGAGGCACAATATGGGTGTGCATATGCACATGTGCATGTGCGATTGAGGTGGGAGGGAGAGGAGAGTGATGACCCGGACCAGCTCTTGCATGGACTGTGTGGCTAAACCAAATTACAGGAAGGATTCACAGTAGGTGTTTGTGTCTGTGCATGTGTGTAAGTGGATATATACCAGCAGATGGAGTGAGGCTGCAGCCTTGGGGGCTCATATGTTCAAAGGCCAGAAATGGGAAAGACTGGGACCCCAGGGCAGCTACTGGGTGTCAGAACCCAACTGCTGGAAAGATCCACATCATATATATGTGTATATTTCCACAAGCACACCTCTGTACTGCTCAGCAAGAGAGGAATCAGGATGAAGAAGCAGAATTAACATTTTCCATTTTATTCAAACAAGATATTTTAACTAACTCAAACTGTGGAATTTTGCTTTAAAGATTATCTTCTCGCTGTTTTAAATAGGTTTTTCCTCCTGTTTTGAAGCACAGTATTCCTTATGATACCAAAGATGTACTTCTATTTATTGCCTTTAGAATAACTTATTGGTACAGATTCTAAAAGTATTCGCACTAAGAGTAGAAAATGTCTGAATGCCTTTCTGAAACTACAACTTTGGAGAGAAAATCAGAAAGCACACAGGGGAAATTTTATGGCCTCAGTAACGCAGTAGGACAGGTTAAATGATCATGATGTTCCCTTCTGGCCTTAAAATTTATTAACTTCCTCCCATTTTTCCTGTTGATAGGTTCAGTGATACTTTCCAACTACACAGCTCTCTGTGGATATTATATAGTAGCTGCATATAATTACTTCCATCTTAGAGCATGAAAAGCTGAAATTCAGAGGAGTTAAGTGACACAATCATCATGCAAGAGTGCACTAGAACCCACATTAGACCCTAGATTTATTGAGTGGCCTTCCCACATGTATAGTCCATCAGCTTCCCAGTCTCTGACAAGTTAGTTAAGTCCAGTGTTCCTTTTTCTCTCCTTCAATAAAATAAGGGCGATAACACTTTCTTATTTCTATTTACCTATAAACTGTTGCCAAAGGTCATTTCAACTCACGGATTTTCTTCAGCTATTTCTAAGCAAGCTACCTTTGGAAATGCTAGCTCTGAAGCTGCAGTAACATGGATCTCACTGCAAAATAATCACCTTGGTATTTAAAAAACATATTTAATATCCTCTGCTATACCTGATACAATGGCATGAAAACTGTACCAAGTACCTGTACCAAGGTGAATAGTTTAAAGCTAGAAGAGGCATTCATAGTGGATTTGAGCTATGACTACACGCTCTCATAGTGTACCAGTACCACAAGTGGAGCTGTGAAGATCTAATGCAGGTTTCTTTTTATGTGACCTGATATCTGTGCTTGCAAGCCCATGGATTCTTCAGGAGGTACAATCATAACTTGCATACGTACTAATCTTATCTTTGATTGTCATTCTGTTTAAAAGTATTTACATTCTAAATGATGTATACTCATACAACATTTAATACACATAACAAATAATTGCAACAAACACTATTCTTAATAAATAGTAGAGAGCAAAACGCCTTGAAATTTTCAGCTTGAGATATAAAGTAGATTGGATTTTAATACTTAATTAAGTTGTTAAAAATTGAAGAACACTTTTTACAGCACATTAAAAAATACATTTCATGTGTAAACTCTCAAAACAACCCCATGTGAAGCTACAGGCTTGGGGAAGAGTGGCTGGAAATCTTGGCAGAAAATGACCTGGGGTGCTGATTGACGGAGCTGAACATGAGCCAGCTTGTACCCAGGCAGCCAAGTATGGCATCCTGACCTGTATCAGAAATAGGAAGCCAGCAGGACCAGGGCAGTGACCATCCCATGTTCAGTTTTGTTGCCCTCTCTACAAGAAAGACATTGAGATGCTAGAGCAGGTCCAGAGAAGGGCAACAAAGCTGGTGAAGGGTCCAGAGCAGAAGTGTGATGAGGAAGGGCTGAGGGAGCTGGGGATGATTAGTCTGGAGAAGAGAAGGCTTAAGGGAGTCTTTGTCGCACTCTGCAGCGGCCTGAAAGGAGGTTGTAGTGAAGTGGGGATTGATCTCTTCTCTCAGTAGCAATAGGACAAGAGGTAACTGCCCCAAGCTGCACCAGGGGAGATTTAGATTGGATATTAGCAAAAATATCTTCACAGAAAGGGTGCTCAGGCACTGGAACAGGCTGCCCAGGGAAGTGGTGGAATCGCTGTCCATGGAAATGCTCAAAAACCATACTGGTGAGGCCCTCAGTGACATGGTTTAATGGTGGTCTTGTCAGTCCTGGGGTAATGGTTGAACTTGATGATCTTAAAGGTCTTTTCCAACCTAGTTGATTCTATGATTCTGTGAAAAGCAACTTGAAAAAAAACATGGAATGGAAAACACCCTGCAGTGGCTGAGGTTTCTCTCCAGCTGAATTCAAGGGCTGATTACAGTGACCTGTTTTCCACATCATCTGTGCCCCTTTCTCCATTTTACTCAGTATCTACAGAAGTTTTAGGAAAAGATAATAGCATAATGTACACAGAACTGATAGCACTACACAGGTGACAATGAGTACCATGAGCAGTTCTTTCAATCAGCTCTCCCAGCAGCAGCCTGTAAGCAATGCCTGAATGAAGCTGCAGAAGTCAAAAGAACTGAGAAAATATACTAAAGAAGTTACCTCCTTCAGAGCAATACAAAATATGAAGGGCATGTGCTCCCAGAAAATGCATTCATCACACACACAGCCCCGGACTGTGTGATAAGTAACACAGCTGTAAAAATGCCTTTTCATCTTCCAGATTGGAGACTGCTTATCACTTCTCTGTACATAAGCCTGGGGTGCTCTGCTGTCTGCCTCAGTCTTACCAGGCATCTTAGATCTCACTAAGTCCCAGACAGCAAACCAACTTTCCTAACCCCAGACAGTCCTTTACACTTGTTAGGTCCACTACAAAAAATATGGATGGAAAACACCCTGAAGTGGCTCAGGTTCATAAATTTATGTCAGAAGAGGAACTGTCTTCTTTCACCTAGAAGAGACAAAGACTAAAATACATCTGCTTCACTCAAATTCTTCTGGGAAAAAGACATTCACACACCTCTTATTAAGTTAATCAAGTCATTGGTCTTCCAGACCATGGAAAGAAAAAGCATGAGATTTGTTACCATTTCCAAGTATATGATATGCTTAATTTATGGAGATGTGGCACTCAAATATATAAAAGAAGGAGAAAAACCCAGGCTGGAGGCGGAGGAAAAAGGATGCTGGCTGTTAATACAGTACTTCAAGCTTTTATATATATATATCACAGCTTTTTCCTTTCAATGAAGCAAGCTTGGGATTTGCAAATTAATGATTCTGTGAAGGATTTCACAAGGAGGGAGAATTAATATGGAAGAATTTTGCATTTAAACCAGGGCTTTGTTATCTGTACCAACATATGAGTTGATGGCAAATGAGTCCAAAGGGCTGCATAGAAGTTATTACAAGGAAGCAGGGAGAGGAATGGTACAAAGGATTGGCAAGTCCTAGCTGCTCAGGAAGACAGATAGCACACCCATCTGCCAGAATTAGCACATGTATCTTAGCATAGAAATTTCAGTTGCTTTTTGTGGCCCAGATTTTTGCCAGTTTTCTCCTCCTTTACCCACAAGGGGGGGAATTTTCAGTATTAACATATTTGTTGAATGAGCCACATAATTCTCTCTTTCACTGTACTCCATTTCTCATAAGGCACATAAGCTATTCTCAGAGTTCCCAGCTGAATGCATCTATGAGCTTGTGGAAGGGATTACAGAATTTTATTTGAATAAAAGCTAGTAGCTGGGTTTTGTGCCTGGTATGATTACTGAAATGACAATGTGGTCCTTTTCATGTATGGAGTAGATTTATACCAGTGTACATAGTAAAGACTTTCTTTGCCATTGTCAAAGAATATCAGCTCAAGCGTCTCCTAAGGCCACACAGTTGAAGTACACCTGTTATTACATGTTGTGTTCTTCCTCCACTGCTATAAAACACAAGGTCTACATTTTCACATGTGCATAAGCTAATGGCTGATGAATCATACTCCAAATTACTATTGTGGAAGCCAAGCCCCAGGCACCAACTCGTTTTCATGCAAGCATGCCAAAATTAGATTATATCCTTGAGACAAAATGAAATAAAAAGACCCTTTGAAACACTAAGAATTCTGACTTCATCGGTGATTATTGCTCTTTTTGCATGGAATTTAAAATTTGAGCAGTGCATTTGATTTTCACTTTTTGTTAAATCAATCACTGCTTCTGCCAGTCTGGAAAATCTGCCCCATTGCACCGACACTTCAGGTGCATAAGTACAGTTTAAAAATCGGGCAAGTGTAGCTTTAACATGGGGATGGGAACTAATTGTTCTTTTGCTGCAATATCTGGGGAAGCTGAAGGCAATTCACATTTTTGTGTGTCACTATAGTAGTTGAAACTATTGAACTAATCAATCATCCTTCTCCAAACCATTTTTATAAGGCTATATGATAACCCTGATTGTGACACCAGCCCAGCAAATTTCAGGTGAAGATGGTACAGAGAAATGACATTCATGGAAGAATCATTTATTTCAGAAATTATAGCTTGCTATAATTTAACTCAACAGGATATTCCACAAGAAGATATTTCTATAGAAACCTCTATCTCTCTCTCCCTTACCATGCCTTTTAATTAAGTCTGGAGCTTTGTTTGGCTGTAATCAATGTATACAAAACAGGTAAGAAGGCAGCTGTAAATACAACTAAGGGAAAGAAAGGATGTCATGGGTTTCTAACAAAGATGGGACAGATTTACTGGAGGGAAAAGAAAATAGAAAGAGCACAAAGAAAGATTACAACCCAGCAGGATTCTCTGATTTTACATTCTTCTTCTCTTCTACTTTCATTCTGCTAGAACATGGGATGGATGCCAGAGATGCATCAAACTGTCCAAGTATAATTTAAGTAGTCAGGGAACAGATGTTCACAACAGTTTCTGGTCAGTGCAGGGATTTTATTACCTGCCCACAAGCTCCTACCCACTGTGAAAACCGTATTTCTTGAAGATGCACTGTATCAGATTGTATCAAATTACCTGTATTCTGTAAGGTTGAATGACCCTAATCAACTAGCAACGTAATACAATACCTCTTCTCTTCCTCTTATCCTGGCTTTATCTAAGACACAAGTTACTTACGCTGGCCAATATTATAATGTGGGTTTCAAATGCTCAGATACTTTAGGAATTTGACTTTGAATGTTAGTGACCTCCTACAGTGTGAACAGGTGGGAGAATGCTGGAAACTGAAGGTGAGCAAGAGTTCTCCTTCCCTTCTCCCTTGTATGTGCAGCAAAGGTCACAACTCTAATCCACCTCTTACACTTTCAAAGGAAGAAGACACTGTTCCAGCTCCAGAAATCTACCAAAACTTTTTTGATTTTTTATTCTTCCGCAAGTAAGAAAATGGTAAGTTCTCTTAAGTAGATCATCAAGGTATATTGATTCTTTTAATTTAAGAAGAAAAGGTAACCAAAGACATAGATGGGATTTAAATATATCAGAATTTACATACAGAAGCCAATATATTGACAAGAGTGGAACTGGTAACAGCAAGCAGAAATTACTGAAACCTGAAAAAAGGGTGACTGCAAAAATGCCAGGCAACAAATGAAATGTATGACTCCAGCAGCATAAAACATTTTCTGTGCACTAGGGATAAGCTAACACAGGAACAACTGTAGCCCACATAAACACAGTTTTACTAGCTTTATATAGGTCATTACCCATGGAATAGCCATATCTTAGTGGAGCTTTGTATCTGAAATTTTTCCCAGTTTCCCTGGAGCCCACACCAAGAATGTGCTACCATGGCAGCACTGCCAGCGAAATCCAAGAAAGGCAATTTTAATCTAGCTGAGGTTTCTCTAAACATGCCACAGTATACTTGTAGCCTCAGCTTTCACTGCAGATGGGAGAAGTCAGGTCTCCACCATCATGACAGACTTTGTGTGTACTGGGATATATATGACTTGTTTGTTTTCTCTTTAAGAAAGAAAATGGTTCTGATGCAGGTCAGGCAGAACTTCTGGAAGGAAACAAAAGATTGCAAATTTCTTTGAAGAGTTTTTGTACATATTTGGGAAGAAAAGACCCCAGACAGCCTATGCACATGATATACTTTATGCACGATGTATATACATGAAAGAATCACACCACAGAGAGACCTCAGACAAAACAGAAAGGAATTTTTTAAGAACAAATAGGAGGGACCCAACAGTTCTTTACAAGATAACAATGCAGTATTAACTGCAGTAATGCTTAGAAGCAAGAACTCATTGGCTGGGACACAGTGGGGAGGGTAAGGGTGGTATCCAAAACTATTTTCTTAGGTTTTTACTTCCAGTTTGCCTTTCCCATTTTCTTAGAGCTTTATTTTAAAAAAAGTTAAGTTCCATTCAAATAAAACACAACTTCACTGATTTTGAAAACTTCCTGGTCTTTCTGGAGAGCTGAATTGGAGCCAATCTTAGTATATTGATCTCACAGCTACGGCTGCTTGTGGCACCATTTGGGCTATCCAAGAAAAAACAAACAAATCAAGAGTAATGGCCTACCTAGGCTAATAACACTTCTCTGTAGATTGTCCAGGAATACTTACTGCAGTAGAGGTGAAAATATTTCTTTCCCTCTTTCACTTCTCTTTTCTGATTGGGACATCAGTATTTTCAAGCTATGAACAAAACTGCATATTAGAAAACTTTGGAATTTTTATATATCCTTCACTGTAGTAGATGGAGAGTTTATACACTACTTCCTTAAATTCTTATCAAATTGTATACAAGTAGAAGATCTCTTTTGTAAGTCTGTTATTTTGAACAGAAGGACAATATAATGTTGCCTTATGTCATGAAGGTCCATGTGGTACATATGTTTATTCATGTCTAATAGATGTCTCAAAATAGTCCTGAAACAAGCATTCTAGTTGCCTTTTCAAGCATTGTCATATCACACTTAAAACTCTGTGAAGAAACAAAATCTTCAAATGTGCTGGCTGGATAGCTAAGAATGAAAAATAATAACAATCTCAAAAAGACAAAAAAAAAAAAAAAAGAAACAAAATACTAAGCAGGATCCTTCTTTCCCTGCTTAAAATGCACTAACATTCGTATGTTGTGTAAATGGTTCCACACCATCTGGCAGCTAGGAGAAAAACAAAACATCATTTGCAGGTACTGTACTTCTCACATTCTAAATAATGTACCACAGTGCACTAATTGCCATAACACACAGCACAATATACAAAGAATTTAAAGTGCAGTATGTTCCCTCTCATTCACATTTATGCTACACAGTTTAGGAATGCACTTACATTGTGTGCAATTACTACTTCGTGTATTGCCTGGCTGTATAGATTACATGTGATATGCTAGAGAGAGAGCAGATTATACAGAAATTACATTCTTTCCACAGCACAGTCTTGCAGGGCTAGAAGTGTACCATGGATGATAATCATAGGAACTCTTTCTTCCACCATGCCAATATAGGGAGCCTGTTATCACCTCCTAGCATGCCAGCCCTCTCGTAGACTGCAGCCTATCCTGCAGCTGTTTCCACTGAATCCCTACATATCTGCATGCTGTTCCCTCTCTGAGACAGTCCTGCATGCATTCACCTGCTGTACTGATGCTGTACATAGTCCCAGTATAGCTGCATCTATATTGTGCTCCATTCAGACACAGGGAGCTGTGTTTCTCTGATTGCCTTGCATGATTATGGTGGTTGATGGAAGTATTGTTGTACGTGGGAATGAGCCAGGAAGGAAGCAACCATGGTTTTTATAGCAGCTCATGTAAGGCCTCATGTTTGCATCTCCCTGGGTTGCTATCTTCAAAGCCAATCAGAATGCTGGCATAAGTCTCCATTTCTTTACAAATACATCCCTGCTCTTAAACAGTTCCACTGACATGAATTTAGAGATGGCAAGTAGGGCATTCCTCAGGACCTAGAAAGGATGACAAGCAGGACCTTTACAGGATTTGATCCTGTCATAGTCTTACAAACTAGATGGTAGAAAATTGTTCCTCACTATCCTTTTAAGGAGCTCTCACATTTTTATAAAACACAGTCTCTATCAGATGTAGTTAATTTGGGGAGAAACTCCTGAGGATTTCTGTCTTCCTAAATGACTTCCAGTAGTCTTCTTCCGTATAGAAGGCATCATTAAAACTTACACAGCCAGACAAGTCAGCATGTGTCAGCCAGTCTGGGATAGCTTTCCATACATATCTTCCCAGCCCACACCAAGGCAATTAGTTATTTTAACCTTCTTTCTCTGAAAGTTTACATTATGGAAATGTCTTGCTCTATCAGTTGGATAAATGCATATGGTAGCATCTTCTTCAGCAGACTTACGCCTTCTGTCATCGCAGTTTTTCTCTCATCTCTCTCTCCTACACCTCATCCAAACTTCATGCCTACTCCTGCTCTTTCCTCATCCGCTATCCATCCTACGCAGATATGCCCGCTGCTTTAGTCCAGTAGGGTTTTTCCTTCATTAAGCGAGCATGCTACCAGGCAGACTCAGCCGCAAAGTGAAGCTGGCATCTTACAAGGTCCTGCCTCTGCCTTCTGTATGTCTTCATTACATTGAGAAATAAATTATCTTGTTAGTTATATTATTACATTTTAAGTTGACAAGTAAATCTTATTATAAAAGTGTAATGATACAATAGGATATTTTATTCATGCATTTAGCCCTCTCTCTCTGACACTTAATTATATCTACTGCTGCATGGTGATCTGAAACATTAATTTGCCAGATCAGCTAAAATCCTCCATAATAGACCAATTTCCTGCCCTGCTCTTAAGCTTCTATTCTGAAATTACTTTAAACATATGTCCAGTGAACATTTGAAGAGCTTGATGGGAATCAAAAAAAACCCAAACCCAAAAGCCTTAAAAGGTAGTATTTCATAAGAACTGCAATGGGAATCAAATTGGAACTTCCATATAGGATGAGATAAGAAGTTTTGGATAGACATAAATGAGACCTTCCCTATCATGAGCAATGTGGTACCCATGTATCTGTTCCACCACAATACAATGATCACATAACCAAAGAATTTTATGCTATGGCTCAGGGCAACTGAGGCTGTATCTCTGCTTTTTATGGAGCTTTGGCCCAGGGGACCTTCCTTCACATGCACGCAACCATGTATACACGTGTGCACATTGTCCAGAGAAGTTGTGGTATGAGCTAGACACTCCACACTATGGAGCCCTAAGGACCCTCAGCATGTGTCATCCAGATTTTTCCTTTCAGGTAACCAGCATTCATCTTGTTCTTAGGCTCCCTACAATTCCCCATCACTTCAGTGTGGATAGCACTAGAGCTCACTATGATCCTGAAAGGAAAAGCCGTAGATTATTCTCTCTGTGATCCAACTGCATGCCCCTATGGCACTGTAAGAGCTGATGGGGTAGCCAATGACTGCACAGAGAGACTGCACTGAGGCACAGACATCCTGCAGGTAAATCAGGCCTGGGGTCCACTTGGGCAGTAGAAGACCCATATGATGCTCCCCCAAGAACTCAGGCGGGTTGACCCCACAAAAGCACTGAAGGTATTCCAGCATACACAGCTTGATATTTTCATTGGAGCACTGCCTTAAGGGCCATTCATCATACAGCAATGCCAAGGCCCTACATCTTCCAGTAGAAGCATGTAAAGCATGCAAAGCCTTATTGCATAGCTCTTCTCCCATCTGCCCCCCTGCCCAGCTGAGCCATCCCAGTCTGCATCCTGAAAGAGCACAGAAGTGCTTGAAGGTGTAGGAAAGCTACAGAGACAAGCATGCAAGGACTCCAAGGGGGAGATAAGTCAATTTGCTGCAAATCTTAATTTAAAAAGCCCTCTGAAATTGAGCAAAAATAATTATAGTTTACAAACTACCTATAAATTGTGTTGATGACACTGAGAGACAATCTCTAAGCAAATAATCTCTCCCACACTGAAAACAAGCACGACCCTGGTAATGCATGCTTTCAATAAGGGGCTGACAGACAATATAACAGAAACCTTTTCATTTCCATAATGTGAACTAAACAAAGGACACAATTGCATCTCATAAACATGAAAGACATCCACCCTCTTTAGCTAATAAATCTGACAAATTTACCCACTTAGTGTAAAGGAAAATGGAAGAATAAAGGCTGAGCCTTTCCCTCTGGTGATAAATAAGGCTAAGAATGTTCTGGTAGAGTTACTGCATAAAATGTATAAAAGACTTCAAGGAACTTTGGCACCCAGCTTTCACTGAGCATCAGCTGGAGGTGGATGTCTAACCCTCTTGCACTCCTTTGAAAATTCTTTTGAAAATTATACTCACTTTGTCAGCTCAATAAAATTTTGTGTTCTGCTTGCAAATCACATATACCATCAAACTTGGGACTTGCCACTTTAAACAGAAGACTTACTATCAGTAAACATGTCTTTTCTAGCCCAAATCCAACATGACTCTATTCATCAGTAATAAGCTTTGAGTATAAATCTCTTTACTGCTGTACTTCTCTGTGTATCAGAAATTCATGTACAGATTTGGTATAAGCAAGTCCAACTTCCTCTGGAAATTTAAGAAGCAAACTCTGCAATGACAGAACATCGTAAGTTACATACAACTATAAAAACATTCAAGTGACAAAATATACCTATTTGTTATTCAGGGAGAGCATCAAGACAGCAGTTCATGCTATGCTTTTCAGAACAACTAAACCTCTATCATTGGGACAAAACATTTAAAAATTTCAGATTTCACTAAGACACTAAAGGAAGTCACCAGGTTTTAATAAGAAGTCAGTCCCTATGTTGTCTCCTAGGAGGAAAACGTTTTCATAAACTCCGACTCCAATTGTGGTAAACTCTACTGAAAATTTTAAAATCAGCTCATTAATACTTTTAAAGATCTATTCCTTAAGGACAGCACATTAGGAAGACATAAAGACTTTAAATTGTACCTCTCTTAGTTGTACTTCGCTTCTTTTTTTTTCCTACTATCACTTCCAGCCTTAAAAATTTAAGTCATTTCCTGTCCTCCATATTCACAAGCCTGTAAGCCACCATTTCACCCCAATTTCTAGTGAAGTTGATATGGAGAGAAAAGCAGTCCAAACTCAGGACTTGAGCCATATGTGCATACTGCCTAACCATAAGTTTGATTGCAAGTTTATCATATGGTTCTTGAGCCATCTGCAGAAGCCATATACTATTAAGTCACAACCATTTCCTTCAGTATGTTGTATTTATGCAAAATGCCTAAAAGTGGTGCTGCAATGTTACAGGAGGCACAGATTCCTTTTAAGGGTCTATCTCAGACACTCTCTGAAAATCAGCCATATGCTGGCTAGGAATAGGTATAGGTAAGTATTACGATATAGAAGTAAATAATTGCTTCTTAATACAGTCTTCCTCCATAGATTGTCCAGTAGACAGTGATTCTTTTTTCTTTAGTGCTGCTTTAAGAAGTGTCTTCAATTAAGCAGTAAAGGATCCCTTTTGAACCTGGTATTTCAATTTGAGAAAAATAACTAGTTCAGTTCCTGGTAGTCAAGCTATCAACTTAGACAATTATTAAGGACCAGTTAGTTGCAATGTAGTTCTGAAAGAAGGTCTTCAAAACACATACATAAATAGAACTTAAATTCTATCAGTAATAAGCAGAAAGAATTTCATACAGTAATCATGATTCTATTTTTATAAAATTATATAAAACATGCTTGTTCTTGAATCTGAGAGTTTTGAACAACATATGTATGAAAATCATATTTTAGTTTAGTAACCAAGGAAGTCAGTCAAGATTAATGCAATAACTCAGAAACATACATGATTATCCTCAGTAATCAACAAAATCAATACCTTAGTGCATGAGCTATAGTATCTGTTCCTGGGGGAATAATAAATTGAATCTACTTGGAAACAGTGGTGAATAGCACTCTAAACTTTCCTAGAACTCCATTTGTCAGGTATGATTTACCACTATCTTTTCATTTCATGGTGCAAGCGCCACTTGTTGGTCTCATCTTCCTGTAAAAAGTAAATTGTTTTGATGAAGGTCAACTGTATAAATTGGGGGAAAAAGGCAAACTGGTCATGATATTTCAATTAAATTGAAAATAATCCTACAAGAATGTCACAAACAATGTCTTTCTGATCACAGAGTATATTAATGCAGTGACCCCAGAAGGGATCTCTCATCTCTGAGATTTTCCTTAGAGATATTAAAATGTAAGTCAGAGTGGAGAACACTGAATAGAAAGCATGTTTCAACTCTCCTTACACAGACAAATAGACTTTAAAGAAGACAGATTTTATTTATATTGTTAATTATATTACTACGTTAACACCTAGAATCTTCCTTTATCCTTACCCCTGTCTTACCCCATTAAGAACTCATTGTGTTAAATACTGGAGAAATCAAAAGAAAGCAGCCCCCATGAATTACAGCGCCATTGAAGCAAAATGCAAACAGTAAGAAGGAATGGAGTAAGAAGGCTGGAAAAAATTCCCACAGTTATTGTCTGAAGACTACAAACATTACAGAATTCATTGTTTGTAAAACAAAGATAAGGAAAGGGCAATGTATAAATTACTTAGCTTTGGGAACTTGTTCTATATAGAATTGATGACATGGGAAAAAGAGCACCATTGTCTGCAGAAGTGCTTAGGCAAGTAGTGGAAATTGATGCTGTTGTCAAGAATGAGTAGCATTCACAAGAGAAAGTATGAAGGAGAAGCTGTGACATCCCTTGAGGACATGAACCTGTGATGTATCTTGTGCAGGGTTTAAGGTTTAGTTTCTGGGTACTGAAATGACAAGCTTCCTTAAAAGGAACAAACATATAATCTCACTAAATTTCTAGATTTTGTAGGTAGGAAAAATAAAAATAAATATTTCTTAAAAAAATAATGCTGTGGAGTGTGTTTGCTTCATGGACAGCTCAGAGAGATTTGAACTCCACCACAAGTATCACACACTTCCTCAAAATCCCATTGGGTAACACCAGCTTCTCTAAATACAGTGTTCTGGATGAGCCTAGCAAGGATCTGTATTATTCACATATGTCTGACATGTAGAGCTGCCACATGTGATGTAAATCGTCACATTTAATAAGTCTAACAAACCCTGCTCCCCCTCAACCCCAAAATCTTCTTGAATAGAAAAATTAGATGTGCTCTAAAATTGTCAACCTATTATGCTAGTATGGTGTTAAATCAGTATCTCTAATGCCTTGTGATACTCAGTTTGTTTGAGGCTTGTTTTTTTTCCCCCTTGTTTTCCTATACAAGTAACTATTTTATTAAAACGGTTTGATCACACTAAGACAATCTCTGTCTGAAGCTGAACCACTACTAATTCAACCACAGATGTCTAGTCCTTTCATGTTCTTTAAAAGTGAGCTAAGGTGTCTCACCAGGGCAAACAGAATTTTCAAGATAAACTTCAGTGTCCATGTCAGAAAAAGGTAGCAGTAAAACAGACAGCTGACGCATATAAAAAAGACTGAAGCAGCTACTGTTTTGGTTTTTATTTCAATACTTAAATCTCTTCTGTACTGAAAAATGTTAAATCTTTTCCTTAGATCTTAAATTGTGAGCATTTCACTTATAAATTGCATTGATATTTTTAAGAGTTCCAGAAAAACAGAATTGTCCTTATGCTGTGGTTATGCTGCAGTCTTTTGAGCTGCAATTTATTTTCTTTATATTCAAGATATCCTTCTGTGTAACTGTCAGGAAGAAACAAGAGCTGGGGGCTCAGTTCTGAGCTTGAATGGAGCCCTAGGTCTCCAGGCAAGGTGTGCAGGTGAGGTCCTCTGTAAGGTCACTGGTACTTGGGGCCCTCTTACTAATAATTTCAAAGGCTTTTCTCCCCTCAGGAGTAGGATATTATCTGTCACAATAATGCAGGTGAAACTTCCTTTGTGTACCTGAGTCATCTTTCATCCTAAAGGACACTGTCTCCTGGTCACTCCTTGGGAAAATTAAAATTCATGAAGCTATCTAAGGCGTTCTGTTAATGGGTTTTGTATTTTTCTTTTCCTGTCTCATTTATTTCCTCTTGTTTTCCTCTCAGCACACATCTCCTGGACATAGAGTATTCAGGCAAGCTTGGTAGAAGCTGAAATATTAAATTAGCTTTGAACTATTAAAAGAAACAGGAAAGATTAAAGCTACTTACACCTCCAGGTCAACTGCTCAGCTGCTTATCTTGCATTTGAAAAAAGGGAAGAGCAGACAGTTCTGTGAGAACCAAAATGGTGCATGGAGACACAGTGACCAATTTCAGCTTTCAGGCAATCACTTGGGCTCTGGTTTTAGTGATGGCTGCAGTGGGGAAGACGGGAGAGGAACATCACAGCATAAATTGCTGGCGCAATGTGACAAACCTGTTAGGAAACAAACAGCGACTGGCTGGCAGAATTAGCTTGAATCAATCACGCAGTAAGTTCATTGGAAAAAGAAAATGAGAGTAACAAGGGATGGTCTAAACAGTAACTAAATTGTGTGGAAAGGAGTCTCAACAGGCTGATAAGAAGCAGTTGATGGAGGCAACCTGTCACTCTTCAAGGCAATCAGGTCTGGTGCAGGCATTTTCCACAGTGGAGCAGGTCCTCACGGCATATGGCAGGTTCCCAAGAAGTGGAAAGCCCAAGGGAGCATCCAGACCCACCAGGATTTGTCAGCTCTTGCTCGAGTGGGTGATGCAATGTGGGAAGGTCCAGGAGCTCCCTAGAGAACCATGAATAGAGTGGGCAAACAGGGTGTGGAGAAATTTGCATGGTAGTTCATGCAGGGAAGGCATCTCTTCAAAGGAAGGAGATTCCACTGGACAAGTGAAGACTTGACGTACACATAACCCAGCAAACAGGCACCACTCTGTGATCCTCTGCACAGGACAAGGGCACTAATCCTTACCTGACCCTCAAGGCAGGATGTGGCTGCTTGTTTGAGAGTAAAGGCTGCAGGTCTGTGTGGCAGTACCACCTACCCCAGTGGAGGTCAAAGCCTCCATCCAGACAGAGCTGCTGAAGGGAGAGGCTGCAGTGGAGACCTGGGGCTGCAGGAAGTGCCCAGATATTTCTCCTAGGGCAGGGACAGGCAGCAGCCCTGCCTGCAGACTTTGTGACCAGGTACATTTAGATTAGATATTAGGAAGAAGTTCTTTACTATGAGGGTGATGATGCACTGGACAGGTTGCCCAAAGAAGCTGTGGCTGCCCCACCCCTGGCAGTGTTTAAGGCCAGGCTGGATGGGACTTTGAGCAACCTCGCCTAGTGGAAGCTGTCTCTGCCCATGGCAGCAGGGTTGGAATGTGATAACCTTTAAGGTTACTTCCAAATCAAACCATTCTATGAAGCTATGATTCTATTATGATCTTATAGCCACTGAGGCAAAATTATAGCAAGTTTAAGCATACGTGCATCTTCAGAAGGAGGGAAAACACTGCTTCTTGAGAAGCTCTGGTCAGTGCTTATTCCAGTGGAGAGCACGAAGGGCTTGGTCATAGCTGTCTGGATGCAAGAAAAATCTGATTAACCCCTGGATGGATAGATAAATGTTTTTTAACTACTGTGTCATGTACACACCCACTGCCTTCCAATTAAACACATAGGTCAATAGAGCTTACAACCTTCAAGGGTAGAAGGACTTTCATATCTGCATTTCTGTGGCTTGACACGAAAACTTATTACTACCTGCTCTATACAACATCGTTGTGCCATCTATTGTAATGTTTGTCCCAGTTATTTCATCCACAATATTCTCACCTGGTTTGAGTGACAGTAATCATGGAATCCTTAAAAGTATATATCCTAAGGATAACTTTAGCCCATTTATTAGTAAGTAAACAGAAGAAAGACAACATATAACCTAATGACAAAATACAGACTGCAACTTCTGTTTACTTGCATTAAAAATGTTTAATTGTTCTAATAACAGGCTCACTAGCAAAATTCTCATTTGGATCTACTATCTCCCTCATTAGAATTCTAGTGGCAGGGTGAGCATACAGGCTGCTTATTATACAGTAGTTCATTATCAAAATCTACCATAGATTGATTATCAATAAAGTGTTTTTCATTCCCTTAGAATCCTCATCAGAGGGCTCCTTTATTTATTACCCTTCTACTCTCTTTTCTTTATGTAATCAGCCTGTGTTGAATCAGCTTCTAAGCATTCAAGAGCAAATGCTCTCTTCAGACTTGTAACTGTTAAAAGTCCATAGGAGCTATCATTCAAACCAAATGTGTTATTGTTTGTCTAAAGGTTCAGCTCTTTTTTCATTTTTAAATACCTGGCATCAAGAGTGTAACAATACCAAGTGAGGACCAATACTTTTTCAGACAGTGATAGAAAACGTGCTTCAAATGCAGAGTTTACACTACTGATCTGGGAAGTTGGAATGCATACATGCACATTAGTAGCCTCCTCCTCACTAGCCCTGGAGAGCAAGTATTGCTCATGCTGAATTTCTGTTGGGAGAAAGCAGGGCTTGAGAAGCAACACAAGCAAGCTGGAAAACACTAACTAGATGGCTGAGGTTCAGTTGCATGCAGCTGGTCTCTCTGGGTGCTCCTCTGATTAACAAGGGTGTGTTATAAAACAACACATGGCACCTGAAGCTTGGGCTCATTTGCAATCAGTGAAACTGAATTACTCAAACCTCCTCCAGGGCTGTGGTTGATAGAAAACAAGTGAAAAACATGGGTAATGTTTAAACACCACCTTTTGTACATGAAAGTTGTCAAAGTTCATATAAATAAATTGTAGAAAGAGGCAGCTCTGGGCACTCTTTTCAGTGGAAAAGAAGGAAAATAATTCTGGAGGTTTAAAGGAAGACCGCAGAGCATCCTGTTATACTAATCATAGCAAACACTATGTGCATCACCTATTTGGGTTGAACATACCAGAGGGAAGAGATGACCGAAAACTTTTACTAGCTCTGACAAAGTTCATTTATATGACAAGCTGGTTAGATCCTTTGAGTCTTAGCTCGAGTAGGTGGAGATAAGATAGAAAATATCTACCTCCATCTACAAGCTAAAGAGGTAAAAAAAATAATTTCTGGTCTATGATTTACATCTCAGCTATTTTTATTTACCTAAAGTGTAGGACAGCATGCAGTACAATGTGACTCAGAGCTTTTGTATTTTGATTTCACAACTGATGGGAGTTTAATAACTCAACTGATTTAACTGATCATGATCCATAAACTGGTCAAAGCACACCATGGTAAAAGTCAGAAACTGACTGTGGGTCCTCAGCCATTTTGGAAAGATTTCAAAGGGGTCTGAGATGAACTCTCTGAAGTTCCCAGCTGGTTCATAGACAGAGAAGTCTCCCCTGTGCCTTAGTCTCCAGGCAGCAGAGCCATATGCTTCCACCAGCCAAGGATGGCCCACACAGCACAACACGGTGCCAGAAAACCAGCCATCACAGCACCCTGTGGGCCAGCTGATGTTGTTCAATTTCGACTCATAAGTGAAGTTTCAAAGTGGGTTGAACGGCAGTACAATCAGACGGCAGAGCTCTGGCTCCAAATAGGACAGCCACCTCATCACTGAAACAGCATGGCCATACACCTGATGCCCTGATGAAGTTTTACTCATCTGTTTGAAAACAATAGCTCATGTGTTCTACTCCCCCAAAAATGAACCTACATACCAAATTCTGAAACATTTTTAATGACTGCCTCACAGAAGTACATGTAAAAACTATAGAGTACCTAAAAATGTGAGAGAAATATGCTTGGAAGTAGTACTGTATAGATGATATTTATTTAAAAAAAAAAAAGAGTGACCTGGAAAGTGACATCTTGCTGATTCATTCATTCTAAAGGCAGGAAATTTAAGGAAACAGAACTACTGAGTCTGACTAAAATCGATCTGTAACTTTTCTATGTCTCCTGAAGGCTGTCTTTCTAAAGGGACTTTCTCAGTCCCTGCCTTACCATCGAGCTTTACCGGAATTAACCCTTTAACCCTGTCCTGTGTATTTTCCTGCTGTAGATCTAAAGAAATAACTTTCCTATCCATCTGGGAAGCTGGTTTTGTTTTTCTTGTATCTTGGACTACAAATCCAGACAGAGTGGGTGAGAGCCTCAAATTATTTAATGTTCTTAAGAAATATGAGAGTCACATATAAAAATAAACAACAGAGAGGAAATATCCTGTTTCAGAGAAGGCGTATAAAATGAAATGCTTTTATTTTTTTTCAGTGTTTTGTTTATATTTAAGTAAGCCAGGGAGGTTATTTTGCAAACAAATATTTTCTCAGCATTGAAAAAAGCTTCTCATAGAACATGCAAATAATCTATACCAAATTTTTTAGCAAAAACATTAGTAAAATTTCACCAGCATTAAATATACCTGCTGAAAAAGATCTTAAGTAGTTTATACTAGTTGAAATGGGAACTGTATATAAATTATATATAGAACTATATATAAATATAAATATATATATATAAAAATTATATATAAGAACTATACATAAACTAAAGCCAGAGGGCTCAAACTGATCGATGCTGGAAGCCAAGGAGAAGGATTTATATCCCTTTATATAATACAGTTTTCCTGCCTAGATATCTTGTGAGCTTTTCTGCCCTCTTTGACAAGCTAGTAATCTTGACGAATCATTGTTTTCTGACTTGGCAATTTCCATTTTCTTATGAAGAAAATAGCATATGACAAGGTCAAGAATATGAACGCAATTATAAAGAAGCTTGACAGATCGGATGAAACTTCTTGGGTATAAAGGGAGAAAAGTAAATAAGGAATCTGAGAATGGACATTAGTATGGAGAGTAGGAAAGCAAGCAGAAATTGACAGTTCCAACCCTGGAAAAGCACAGCAGCCATTTATTTGTCAACAACAGAAAAAAAATAAAAGAGAGAAGTATGTATTGTTACCTAGTAGCAATCTAAGCCATGAATGGGAAGGCATAAGATGTTTTATTCAAAAAAGACTAAATTTAAATGAAATTAAGAAAGAGGAACCAAATTCTGAGCTGGCATTGGTGAAAAGAAAGCAGCATTGTTATCAGCCCACCTACAGAGTGTGGTCCCTGCAAGGATCTTCTCTGGATACACTTCAATTGGTGCTCAAAACTGTGTTCAAGCTAAGGGCAAAGGGCTCATCAGAAAGACGAAAACCGAGATGACTGAGAAGAATAGTCAGAAACAGCATATGAGGTTTCAGGTAAGCTCAGAAAAGTAAGTAAGTCTTGAATGAAAAGCACTTTACGAGTGAGAAAAAATATAAAGATGTTCTAAAGAACATCAAGTCTCTGCAACAAGAGGGAGAAAGTTCAATAAAAATTAAACACTTTAGGTATAGATTACAAAAACTATGAAAGCATTGGGGCTGACAGTGAGAGATGGGCATACAGGAACAAGATATAGAAGAGAGAGAAGAGCTGAAGTAAAAAGAGTTGGTACTGCAGTCCAGGTGCCGGGGTGGGACTGTGATGAGTAGCATCTGTTTAATTCTTTTCTGGTTTACAGTTAGTGGTTTTTTATGTTCCATTGAAAAACCAGTGGCTGGGCAGCAGGTAGGAAAACTGCTTCTTTGCCCTGCCTTGACCACTGGGCTTTGGCAAAAAACGGAGTGTTTTACAGACGGGGCAATTGCTCCTTTTCTGACAGCAACTGAACTTGTTCAGTGGGAAGAAGGTGCGGAAGGGCAGAGCTGGGTAGTGGGAAGGGACAGGCTTGGCAGGCAGGGAGCTGCTAAGGCACAGAAACTGGCAGAAGGGAGAAGAAAACAACCATGTAGTCCAGAGCTAAAGAAAAGAGAAATTTCCAAAGTAGCTGGTGGGATGGTGGAAGCTGATCCAAACCAGAAAGTTACTGAAATTTGGTAGACTGAGAACAAGGCTGCAGAGAAAAAGCAGCCCAGCCTTTCACTTCACTTTCACAGGAAGTGAAATGTTTACAGTCCCATTTTCAGGTTTTTTTTTCGAGTTTCACACTTAAAAAAAAAAAAAAGAATTGTTCTAATTTGTGCTAATAAAAAATAGTGTTAGGAGTTCAATGTACTCTGGTAATTTTTGCAGTAGCTGCTTTAAAAAACAGAGGCAGACAGCAGCTTCTCTTCTTTCTGGCCACTGTTCTCCTTGAGTGAGGGTATTTTCAGTTTAACTTCTAAGTTAAGCACAGACTTCTTAGGTGATCTTGCAGAATGGCTTTTGAATTTCTGCTTCTGTCCCAAGTTTTTTACATATAGATGAGATGTAGTTAGTCTATTGTAATAAAACCTTGCTTAAATCTGGAAGTTGTACATATCCAGATAAGTAATAAGAAACCACCCTGCATGTCCCTCAAGAATTTGTCCAGTTTGTCTCACTTGACACTGCTGGACAATGCTAGGAAAGATGTCCTAACATTAGGTAGTATATATATTGTGTATTGCAGCACAGTACAATATTAAGACTAGTTTAAAGTATGGAATATAGAACAGATTTAAGAATCTTTAAAAAAGAAAGGAAGATATCACTGGTTTAGTAAACCTAATAGTTTAGTCAGCTGTAGTTATGTATGTTTATACCCTGCAGCAACAGTGTGAGAAACACCAAGAGGCTGCAACTCTTTAGTCAGGAAGTTTTGAATTCAGTCCAAATACAGCAATAAGTGTTTGTAGCACACTACCACCAGAAACCTAGAAATCTTCAGGGAGGTTTTCAGATCAGCCAGAAGAATTTGTCCTCAAACGGTACTGGGTTCTAACCTTTAGCTAGGTGATCTACACTGACTTTTACCTCAGCTACTGCAGAGCAGCTTTGCAGCATTGCCTTTATCTATGTTTTCTCAAAAAAATAGCAGCCTCATTTTCCACAGTATATTCAGATGAATAGCCCCACTCATCCACTCAGTCCACTTTCAGCAGGAATGCATGAGAAAATGAAGTGCCTCGGATACTAGGATTAAATTTTAGGAAAGCAAAGGGAGGACTGGAGATGGAGGAGCAAAGTAATGCACTTCCTCAAAAAACAACATATGCACTCATGAGCTAGTGATCACAACAATGATACCTACAGTATCTACAGATAACTAGTACTGAGGTGAGCAAAATCACAGGATGCTGACATATTGTGGTGTGACTTAGCCAACCATGGAGGTGAAACAGCAAGAGGTTCTTTCGTGTGTTGAAACACATGGACACTTCTTAATCTATATCCTTGCAATGGAGTTCAACCTGGTCAGTAACAGAACCATTTATAGAAGGAAAGTTGCTATTTATTTCATGAGATCCTCAATTATATGTCATTGTTTGGATATCTCCAGATGTTTTGATGTGGACGTTGTTTAGGAAAGAATTCTGATAAGTAGGCAGATGAAATACAGGACATTAGCATGTTAAGAAAAGTGCCATATTAAATCACATGTATATTGCGTTAGCAGCCAGTCTTAATATTACCAGGTAGCTCCATGTCTGCTTAATGATTTTGTTAGTTGAGCAGTTATAAACACAGGGAGTAAAATTTTTAAAAGGAGCACCTGTATTCCACCAATAAAAGAAACAATTTTGTGCCTAACAAGCCATACAAATGGCTTCTCATGCTCTTGAGGATTTTCTGAGCACAAACATTATTATGGCCCTAACCAAGACTGAAGTAACAAATGGTGCAGCCTGAAGCCACCGTTACCTATTTATACTAATAATCTTTTGTCTCTTGAAAGCTATGTCCAACCTGTAATGTGATTTCAAGGTAAAATTAAAGAAATGTGTTTCTTCAAATGGAGTTTGGGTTGATGTAGTCAGAGTAAGGTGGATGAAGGCTAGTCTACATCCTTTACTGAAGCCTGAATTTCCAGGGAAACACTGTACTTTGAACCCCAGACCTGTGTGAATGGGTAATGGAATAAAGAGGCTATAATTAAAACTGTATTAAAAGCCAAAAATCTATCAAGAAGAAAAAGTAAGTGTCTTACTTTTAAATTATGTAAGATACCATCTTCATATATAGAGAAAAACTTTGCCCTTGACTTCTTCTTCTGCCATAAAAATGTGAAGTATTGCTGGAATTCTGTGGTACATCGTTCTTTATGACCCATTTCAGGCCACAAGTTCGCAAGTGTTTTAAGCTAGCATTTGCCAATATTGCTACCAACAAAAAAGTCCTGCTGGCTTCCTCCACTTCTCCTGCCTGCTGTTGTGCTTCTCTACTCTGGCACAACGCTACATGCGGTTGAGCGGCAGACTGAGACAGGGAGCTAATACAAGCTAAATCTGAACTGGGAGTGGGAGAGGGGACAAATGTTCACTGCGCTATTGCAAAAGAAGTTTAAGCACAAGGGTGAAGGCAATGAACCAGCAAGGTCAGGTAGAACTTCTGGTGAAGAATGTACTGCAAGGCTGCTACCTTGAACACCAATGCCAACTCATAGCATGCAATTATACTGTTCTAGCCAAGAGACACTCAGCAGCCTCCTCCTTCCCTTCACCTCCCAAAAATCTTCAAAAGCTGAGAGGATCAGGCTGGCCATAGCCTCAACTATGTAAATGTATGCTTCAAGCATTTCTTAAATCACTTATGGATACTTCCAAAGCTACAGAGAAACTGCAACATCCATCCCCCAAATTTTCTTTTGCACATTGGAAACAAGCTTATTTCTTTTAGAGCTGTCCAAGAAAAATCTCATTTTTTTGGTGTTAAATTCATGTTAACACTGTTCTGGGAACTTATTTTCTGTTCCCCTGCAAGAGCAATTGGGAAATTATGAAGAACTTTGGTCTAGTCTATGAGCTGGGTGCAGTGTGGGCATGGCTTATGTTGCATCCTATGCTTCCATACTGAAGGCAATTCTGTATTCTGAATTATCTGCTCAGCATTCCAAACAATCTGTTCAGAAAAGGTATCACGTGACTGCTCTGTGGGCAATATTCATTACTCTGTTTCCCAATAGCTCTGCTAAGGACTTGCGTATCTAAGGAAGCAAAGCGGTATATCTGTTTACTGTTTTGATACATGTTCTATTTTACATTATTTTTTTAATGGAGATGAGTTCAGAAAAGAGTCTCATTCTTCTATGAGATGAAATAGGAGTGGGAGGAAATATTCATTAAAAGCTGATAGGTGATGACATGCCTGTTTTGGAGTGGGCATTACCTTTCTCCTTAGAAAGGCCTTTGTTTCTCTGGGAGGCAAGGGGAAAAAATGTTCAGTGAAATAGAAAACCTGCACAATGATTTCATTATGTCAGGTCAGTGATCCAGTTAGAGGGACTAGGACAGTCAGTGCCAGCATATCTTCTGGCTAACAATGTAAAGGAGGAGGTTATTCACCCTTCCAGGCCTTTTAAAACATGACTACAGGCATCATGGATCCTTTTAAGCACAGTTTAAAGATCTCATATGTCCTTGCTGGTCACATCATCTTGTTGGTTAAGCATCTTGTTGCCTGGAAACACATCCCAGTGGTTTTAGCACTATAAAGAGTCAATTAAAAAGCTGTCTTTGTTCCAAATTTGAAGTATTCTCCTGTTTTCAGCTTTTCCCTTCTTTAAGGCAACTGTTCTATATTTTGTAAATTAGCCATAATAGGCATTGAACTGATGAAATCCCTTAATGCTTCCCTCAGTAAAGGTAAACAACTTTAGGAATGGGTACTTGAAACAGCGTAGCTAACTCAGCAGAGGTGTAAAGGAGTGAGCATCCTTTTGTCCATTCCTTCCTGATTGACTGAGTAGCAGAAAGATGTGGAATAAAGGAAAGACCACTTTAAAGTGCCCAAGAGGTAAAAGTGTGGAAAATAAAATAGCAGTGGAAAGCTGATAAGGGATCTGGCTGCAGGCATCTCACTTGTGTTTGCATAAGGGCTGTCCTTCAGACAGTATCATCAGCATGCTTGGCCCTTTATAGAACATCAGCGACTCCAAGGCTCAATTTAAAATAAAACCTGATCAAACACTGTATGTAATCTATGCCTACCCTGAAGTGAAGGGAAATACTCCTGAGGAATGAGCTATATGTTGCTTCTGGATTACAAACACCTCAGCCCAGATCACAAAAAGACAACATGCTCAGTCTCACAGCCCCATTTTTAAGAACTTGGATCCCTATCTGAAGAGATGCCTCAGGAAAGGATCACAAAGAAAAAACCTGCCGAAGGGGAAGCCTCTTATCTAGCCAAGAGGAGACAGAACAGGTTTTTCTTTTGCTCACCCTCTTCCCCCTCCTTTCTACCTCCTCCCATCTGGAAGAGCCTGCATGAGATACGCGCTGCCCAGGGCTAAATCTTACTTCCCTCAGAGCAGCTAGCTTCATCCAGCCCTTTCAAGCAGTTGCTCAGTTTTTAACTCACCTAGGATGCAGACAGTTTTATTACCTTCATCTCTGCATATTTTGAAACACTGCAATTTCGGAACTGTCTCCCTGGAGAATCCTAAACTGCTGGACAGGATGAGCACAGTCTGTCGCCCTTGTTGAAGATGGGTCATGGTGCTGCCATGGTTGCAAAGCAAACCAAGGCACAAAGAAACCTCAAAGCAGTGAACCTGGATTGCTAAACTGCAAAGGAATGTGTTGGTGAGGGCAGGGGGGAGGGGGCATCCTGTGTTTCAGATCCCACTGTAAGTATTTTGCAGCCCAGTTAGCATTTTACTCAGACACTGCATAATATATCAACAGTCCTCAGAAAAGGACTGAAACTCAGGATTTTCTTTTCCCCTTTTTCAAATGAAGATCCCAATTTCTGATCCAGGAATGAGGCTGAAAGCATATCTAATGCACCAAACATCCGTGCTGAGACAGATGGCACAGCATCTACTTTGTGAAACCTGAAAGCACTCATGTGTAACACAGATGCCAAAATGCTCGATATTGTCAAATATAAGGCATCTATGAGCATGCACAGAGGCAAAGTTTCATGTTCTTACAGTATATAGGTTATGCAGCAGCTGAACAAAATGCTTTGGACTTTTCCATCTAATTGTGCTTGTATCCTTTGGAGGGATATGGAATTTGATCTTCAAACCCATCAGTGGGATTATTGTTTGATATTTTGTCACTGCCCCATCTGGAGCCTGCCATTATAGCTCCCTCTGGGAATTCCCATTTTTAACATGTGGAATCTGCCACTATAAAGGAATTAAGCTGATCTAATTTTCAGGATTAGAAATCAGTCACACAGGACAGTAGATTCTGGGGAACAGATAGCTCTAGTACACCTTCCAAAGTATCAGAAAAGCCTACAAATTGCAATATAGAGAAATTAATTAGTAGCTATTAGTTTATTATCTGGCTTATTACACACTCTAGACTGGAGTCCCGAACGGATTTGGGTATTCCCTCACTCATTAGTGCCACATTTTATGCCCCAGACATGGATTTCCTCTTCTGTACACAGGAAGAAACGGGTACGCAGGCTGGAACTGCTGCAGCAATACTGGGAGTGCTGAGGACAGGTCAGCTAGTGAGCAAAAAGGAGATGCTGAAGTGAAGCCTGTACCTGAAATATTTCATGCTGTTAAAGGAGGCTCCAATGTCTGACAATTTAGGGTTAGGTATTTAACATCAGCCTTGATATACAGACACTTGTTTCATCTGTGTTTTTTATTTGTGTATATTTAATAAGACAAATCCAGGTGGGAAGCAACCTCTAGACCAACCTCCTTCTCAAAGCAAGATCAGCTCTTAGGACAGACCAGGTTACTCAGGGCTTTACCTAGTTAAGTCTTGAAAACCTAGAAGGATGAAGACTGCACAGACTGTTTGGGCAACACACCCCGCTGCTTCACTCTTCTTGTGGAGAAAAAGGCTTTCCTTATATCCCATCTGAATGTTGCTTATTTCAGCTCATGCTTGTTTTTCACCCTCCTTCCATACCCCACTGCTCAGAGCCTGGCTCCACCTCCCCAGTGCCTCTCTGTAGGCTGTTCAGCACACCAGAAGCTATCCCTGCTCCAGGCTGGACGTCCCCAGCTCCCTCTGTTTCTTCTCACAGGGCAAGTGCTCCAGTTCCCCAGCATTGTGATAGACTTTAGCTGAACTCATTCACAATTATGAGTATCTGACTGGGACTGGAGACCCAAAACCATTTCCCCTCTTTTCTACAATTACCCCCACTGGACAATGCAAATGAATGGGAAATGGAATACTCTTCAGTGCCACCTTGCCTTTGTGGAGCCAGTCCAAAGCCACATCTCAGTGTTCCTAAAAGGGTTCCTAGGTAGCCAGTGCAGTAGGATGGGAAGGTGTGTGCTCTGCAGATACACTTGGCCCATACAGCTCTGGGTGGAAGGACAATTGAGCAGTTGTGCCTGATTTCTATCTCCCAATTTGTTTTGAAAGAAGGAAGAAGGGTGATTTTTTTCTTGCTGTATTTCTTTGTTTTAGTTCAAATACCTGCTTCATCCAGTTGAGCTTTTTAGCATTTCTCATCCAGTATGATTTTGAAAGTCACAGCTTCTCAGCTGTTTTGCATGGCTCTGAGCCGTGAGTTTTCTTGTTAAGATGAATTTCATTTTCCAGCTATTGATATTACCTTCTAAATTTTTCATTCTCTCTTTGAAGTTGCAGCCAAATAGAAATGTTCCTGCCACTGACTGATTTTCTCACATGAAAATTAAGTTCAGTGTATACCAGTATGTAAAGGTAATGAAATCAGATCATCGTCTGAGAAAAATTAAAGGCTTTACCAAGTAACTTTTATGAAATTATTCTTTGTTTTCCTGTACAATGGAGGGCCATAATCTCTATTCCTGGCCTAGGTATGGCACTACCCAGTTAATAAATATATTCTGATTTCATATCGCTTCTCAGTGATTCTGTTTATTCTCACAGATTCATTTTCAGCAGATTAATGTTTCCTTTCTAGAGAAGATGATTCAGTCATAATCCTTTTGGATCAAAAAGAAAAACTTACCAGATAGAATTGCTAATGTTTAGGTGAAATATTGCACAGCGCAAAATTATATATTAATGCCACATATCGGAAATACCTAAAATTCAGCTGAGAGAGTTGTTTGTACATTTATTCTGTTGTGAAGATGGAGAAAGTGTTTAAAGTCAGGTGATGATCTTTAGTCAGCTATTAGATTAAGAGGTAGGAAATGTTGACTTCGTGGACCTGAAGGACATTGTAATTAAATTTTCTCTTATTTTCAATCAGTGTAACCCTAATTAGAGATTTGAGAACAAGCTTGCTGACCAAACTACTCCAGACAAGTTGGTTCTGTGCCTTTGTGCCTCATTTGCAGGGAAGTTGTTTATCATAGAACTGAAGGGATAAGCAAGACTAAAAACATTTTTTTAGAAAATATTTTTTTTTAGAGTTCTAACTTGCTGTAGTTAGGACAATTCTTACTTATTGCAAGAAAGCTGTAGTCAGACAGGCTTTCTAGGCTGTCTTCAGAGCTAGTCTAAGCTCTGACGCCCAATCCAGTACACCCTGGATCCATCCTGATGTGGGTAATTTAGTCTCTACGTAGTTAGTGGGAAGCCCTAGAGATCCCAATGCCCTTCTGAGACAGCAACTGAGGCCAAGAGTAGCCCAAAGGTAGTGAATGGACTAGGCACAGTAAATGAGATGCCACTTGGAGCCTGCCAATATCAAATCATGGGCATTGTGATATCTAGAGAGTATGTGGCTGCAGGATACACTCAGCACTTGCCAAATCTGGTCCACATTGTGGATGGATGTGTAGTCACCTCATGTTTCCAGAGCTTGGGAAGCAGGATTACTGGCTGTCAGTGAAGCCAAGTGTCAGAGGGGTGGCAGTTCTGGTCCTACTCCCCCGATAGGTGTTCCTCCCACAAGTACAGGGCAAGGAAGAGAAGGAAGAGACAGGCTGTCTTGCAACTGCACAGTGAGGCCATGAAGCTCCTGTGGCTGGGGAGGGAAGATGAATCAGGCTCTGGTCCCCAAAGTCAGATGGGTGCAGGAGCCATACGGATGGCACCGGATAAAATTTCTCTGTGCACTCCCAACTAGCAGGACTTTGTATCAGGAATGATGGCTATCCATTAGGACTCACCGCATTTCAGTTTTCAGGTATCAATTTCATATGGAAGTTGCTCAGATTCCCCAGTGATGAAAAACAGTATAAACCAAACAAATAATTATACATGATCTTCACCCACTCCTAAATGTAAATGTTAATACAGCTGTTAATCCTCAATTTAATAATGAAAATTCCTGTCTCAAAACCTGTCTGAATTTTATCTGTAAGCTATGATACTACAATGCTCTGGCTATCCTTTGATCTTAGACACAATGGGACTTTGAAAAGCAGCAGACTGTCCATTTGAGCCTTGGAAATCTCTTCTCTGATCACAGTGTTTCTGTCTGAACAGCCCCACTTTTATGCTGCACTTGCAAACAGAGGTCCTGCCTTCTTCCCTTGCCTCTTCACATCTTTCGTGACCTGTTTCCCACCAAAACTTTGTTCTTTTCAGAAAGGTAACTGAGAAAAATTTTCAATATTCCTTCTTTTCCCTTTGTTTTTCTTTCCTTTTTGATGCCATTGTGGTGCCATGCTGAACTTCGGACTCTGCTCTCAGCACTTCCTTTCTCCCTTCAGCTCAGTTAGTGCCACCCCTCCCCACCTTCCTGTGTTCCCTCATCTTTATGCTATTTGGTTTATGATTTCAATGAATATAACTGTTCTGTTTAGGAAAAAAAGATCACTTTTTCTTTTGATCTACTTCCAGTACTCATTGTACTACCTCTTATTTCATTCCTTCTATAAAAGTCATTGTTAAACCCTTTTTCTTCAAAGTATATGCTTTTTTTTGATTCAAAATCACTACTTCAGGGCCTTTTGAGAACTCTTTTATCAGTGCTGGTATCTTTTGTCAACTCCCACCACATTTTCAATCTTCCTTGCCCTCAGTATGATCCCTGAAGAGGTATGTTTTATTTTTCTTACCTATCTTCTCAGTGGTCACTTCAACCAGGTTCCCATGTTACAAACAGAGCGGTTGCTGTAATCCTTCGTATTTTTGGACAAAATACACATTTTCTGAACATTAGTACATTGAAATTTGTGTCACGTCTCCTCGTAAATGTCATGATTTTTCACACTGCAGAAATGAGCGATCCAGCAGGTAGCTGAATTCATTCTCACCTTTAGACAGAGTTTACAGTTTTCCCCTTTTAAAAAATGACCATGTTGTGATTTTCCTTATATTTGCAAGATATTTATTCTCCAGACTGAAGATTCAGCAACTTTCTGACCCATAACTTATATTTGTACCATTGTCACAAGCCATTTAGAGCTCAGCTTTGCAGGATACTAAACATAATGATGCATTGGAGCACTTCAACTTACTGTTCAGCACATGTGCAGTCCACTCCAGCTGTAAGCACCTGCTCACATATTTAAATTTAAGTATGAAATTAAGCCCTCAGATGGATCAGGGTTCAGGGGCTCAGATGCAGAGTCCAGAGATGCTGCTTGGTGCAGAACTGCATCCATATGGCATTGAGCTCTCCAGAGCCCGATCTGAAACACAGAATTTAGTTAACACCAGTGTGTGGGCATTTTGTGCCCTCAAGTGTTGACATTTCATTCCAGTGAAACTGAAGATAATACTGACAGAAATACCCATCCACCAATCAGCACATTAAAAACTAGCTGTCTGTAGATGTATCAAGTCACTTTACCTTTCTTTTGTTGAAAAATTTCCCCATGCTATTCAGCCTCCAACCCAGACACTCCCCAAATTAAACCAGACTTCTTACACTACTGTTGCAATAATTTTCATATACATCTGAGACTACTTTTCAGTACAATGGTCTGTTCTTTGTAATACAGGGGGAAATACAGCCTGAAATATAAATTTGGAAATTAATATAGTCCAAGTAATTATAAAACCTGATATTGGAATATATTGTAGCTATGAAAAGAATGCCAGAGAAATCAGAATAAATTGAAAACTGGAAGGAGAGAGGATATTAAAAGCACATAGAAAAGTACAGAGCAGGAATCAAATTTACTGATGTGAGTATCTGACCAAACTCAGAAGTGATATTGCTACACATACTAAATGGTTAAATGAATTTTAACAGGAAATAAATATAATGTGTCTCTTCTACAAAGCTGTTTCATTTTCTTTTTACAAAAGAAAATGATTAGGGTCCCTTGAATATCAACTCTTTGACATGCAAATTTGACAAGGAGTGATTGAGTTTCAGTAAGTTATCCCTAAACCAGGCTCTCTTGCACATTTATCTTACCTAGTTGCATTTCCTAGCTAGACTATTTCTGCAAATTTCATGTGAACTGTATATTTTTACTTTGGGTCAAGTTATTAATTTAAGCCTTCTGAAGTATGATCCCTTACTGAAAATGTAAAATGAAAAAGAGAACCTCACAAATTCTGAAAGCATTCTCTCTGTCTTAAATAATCCCCTGTCTTGCAAACAATAAGTACCAAAAGCTAAACGTAATTTTCAGAAGTATAGTCTCTGTTTTACAGCACTTCCAAAACTCCTAAGCAACTGAAGATTGACTAATACATTTAAATTAATATATATATATATATATATTCTGGAAACTGACTGCTCTTGTGCAATCAGTTTTGTCTAGTATTAGCTTTAATTCTTTATACATTTCTAAAGGGAATGGAAACTGAAGCATATATTGAAAATGTAAATAATTAAGGTACAGATAGACTAAGAGGCTGGATTACTAACCACTGGTGCTTGAGACACCCAAGTTAAAGTAAACCCGATATCCATGCACAGTTGCCCCTGATCTTGGAGTTGCTGAAGTTACACAGGTTTCCAGCAGAAAAATATCCCAGGCATCTGATGGGTTCATACAGTGGGAAGTTAGAAGCTTGGCTTCAGCATCTGACTCCCAAAAAAGGAACAACTTCAGTGTTGCAAGAGTCTGTGTTGGCTTTCCCAGGGTCGGCTCCCAAGCAGCAGAAAGAGTGGCTGTGGCTGAGAGCTACTTTAATGGTTCCTTAAAATTCAATTGAGAGCTTGGGCACAGAGCTCACAGCCGGGTTAGGAGTGATAAGGCCCTGGAAGTCTCTTTTGCAGTCTTTTTTGACATGCTCCAATTGCATGTGGCTTCAGTAAGGCTCACAAGTTTAAAGCTAAACAGCTGCTGAGAAATCTGTGGGCCCAGGGCCTACAACAGTTTAGGAAAGAGCTGTGGATGTTTAATCAAATAGCAGCAGTGGCCCTGCCTGCCTGGCTGCAGAGATTGCAAGGGAAGCTGAAACAGCTTGTTAATAAATGCTTCAAGCAAAACTAAACAGAGAAAATCATTGTAAGGAGAAAAAGGGAACACTTCAAACACAGCCTAAAATGATTATTCTGCAAATAAGTGCTGCTTTCAGTCTCAGTAAAAACACCTGTTTGCATAAAGCCAGATGCCAAAAAAAAGCAGTGCATACTTTAACGTGTAAAGCACGTTTGTGCCACACACCAGAGAAGCACAGCCAGGGAGGAACCTGCTTCCCTGCTCCATGTCCCTTGTGCTGTCCCCATGAACATCACTCTCTGCAGTTTCAGGTAACATCTCAGCCTCGCCAGGACTCACTATGGAGAGAAGGATGCTCAGACCACAGCCGCAGCAATGCATAAGGTGCAGGCACAGGACCCCCTGCCTGACATCCCTCCCTGGCCACAGTCACCTTCTTCAGCACACAGTTTCAGCAATAAAAATGGGAACTCAGCTGTTCCCAATGGAGAGAAGTTTAGAGAACATTTTGTCAAGTTTCTTCTAAAACAAAACTGAGCTGAAATAATGATGTAAAAGTCCACCAGCCAGACTGTGTAACTGATGTCTCCTTCCCCTACAGACACTTTCATTCCTCAATTCAGGACAAAAACAGCCAGCGGTCCTCTAAAAGGAGCAAGGCTTTGAGTTCTGCAGCATCTTTGAACACCGTGTTATTTCCAGCTTCTCCCCTCTGAAAACCCAGGGGTGGCAGAGGCAATGGTCCTGTCCTGGCTTGCAGGCAATGCTACCGAGGGGTGTTGCAGGGCTAGAGCCTCCCAAATCTGGGTTCTGTAACACCCTCTGGTCTGTCCAAAGGAAGGGGGCTCAGGCTTGGCAGCCTTCCCACAGGGGCTGTGGTGCTTCACCACTCCATCACAAAGGCTCTTTCTTCTCCTGAGTACTGCCCACCAAAGGAAGAGCATTAGCGCTACTCTCCACTCTTTTATGAGACTGGGATTGTATCAATGTCGTATTTCCTCTCCTTGGATGGTTTTCTTTGTGAAACTGCCAGGAATAGAGGCTGAACTTTGTTCAGAGTTACTGAATCCTGTAGCCTGGCAGAGGTTCCCTGTTCTTAGGATCATTCCAAATTGACCCAAGGGTCCATTCTGCATATTGGGGGAACCATGGGGCTCCAGGAGCCATTTACAGCAGACCTTCTGCCCATCTCAAAAGGGGAAGAGACTGCTTCTTTGACTAAGGTACTGGAGCTCCTCTTCCTTCATTCCCTTGTGCATCCATGTTCATTCATGTGTGTGTGGATATGGGCTTTAAAGACTGCTTCTTTGACTAAGGTACTGGAGCTCCTCTTCCTTCATTCTCTTGTGCATCCATGTTCATTCATGTGTGTGTGGATATGGGCTTTAATCCCCATAATTAAAAAACTTGAGTTAGCATCTGCACTTTGTGCTGAAACGAGAATTTTGAATATGGAAGCTATAATATAGGTGGGTATTTAAATTTGACTGTTATTCGTGTGATCAGTAAAAATATGTATCTTTTAGGAATATCTTCATATTTCCACATTGTAATCATAACTTGCTTCACATGGGCTGAGATTCATCAGAAAAGATTAAGGAAAAGATCATGCTGGTTCTACAGCTGCTGCCTTATGTCTCTGTTTTCTCTGATGCCTGGCCATGTATCCCCAAACTAGAAAAAGCTTCTCTTGTAGAGAAATTGAAAATACTGGAAGTGAGACATATAAGACACTGTGCACTGAGGTTTATATCTGAGACATGTCTAGATGATTTTTCTTTATCCATTTAGTAAGTCACTTACAAAGAAAAGAACATAAATTTTTAATGGAAAACAATAGGTTTTTTGTGGTTTGGGTTTCTTTTATAGTCATTCCCTCTGGGCTGTGATCAGTGAAGATACACCAGAGATGAACTGTACCACAAGCAGGTTTTTTTTACAATCTACTTAGTACTAATCAAAATGCATAAGCAAAATGTTAATCAAATTATTTCAGAAGTTGTATCCTAGTGTTCAGTGGTTGTTTTAACTCATTACTGCAAGACCAGAATCTACTTTCAGGCTCTTGTTTTACTTGCTAGTCCAAAAGCATATGCACTTCTAAAATATGACGGAAAAAATAACATTCATATATTCTTAATTTTTTGTGTCATCAGGTGTAACTTGTTCATGATGACACGTTATTGTTCTGAAGGAGTCATACCTTCAATTGTATTGGTTAAAGCTATCATGATTGTTGGGGAAACATTTTTTGGAGCTAAAAACTAACTATTGTAGCTGTCAACTTACTGAACTCAATGGGACTTAACATAGGTCCAGAAAAGCAGCAACAAAATTTCTGGCAAATTCAGGGGAAAAAGGGTCTGTCTTTTTGAAATTCCACACTTCCTTTTCTCTCTCATCTGTACAGTTGAAAATACTGAGTTTGCTTCCAATTATCTTTTATTAAGCTTATATAATAAATTGGGCTTTTTAATTACAGAAATAGAAATATGAAAATCAATTTCAAAAACAGAATGATTCTTTCTGTCATAGAGGTGGAAGATAATTATCAAAGTATTGTTGTAAGAGTGACAGGAGGTAAAGAGCTTTCCAGAGTCACGAGTGGCAATGACACACTAATCTCTCCAGGAATCTTCATTGCCACTGAACACTATCAATGTTCATATGAAAAATCTCCTGTTAGGGTATATTAGCATCTCATGCTCACAATACAGTAGGTAGTTTGGTTTTTTTTTCTTGCAAAATAAAACACTAGAACACTGGCAAATCCATAGGTTTGTGAAAGTTTAATGACTAAAAAACACCACCACTGCACCACAGTAATCTAAAGTGTATCCTTGGACTCCTGTCTACTGCCTTTAATAGAAGAAGATGATACTTGCAATGCAAAGTGGCAGTAAAAACTACTCTGGTGTAGACACAGATTTTAGATGCTACTCAGTGGGAAGCCGTATGTGGTTCAGAAGTGCAGGGATATATTAGATTACAAGAGTTAGTACAGGCTAAGTAATGAAAAACATGCAGAAGCACATTCTGCAGTTATGAATCATTTTTTGATCACAACTATAATTTTTATTAGCTACAATACTAATTGAGTTTCTTTGCAGTTACTTCAGTTCATCTCATTATAAGCAGAAAATATATTAAATTGTGAATCAGAGCACGTGGTGATCTCATGGAGGTAGGTTCATACTGAAAGCACCCCTTTCTGCAGCTGTATCATGCAGCTGCATAGAAAATTTACTGGTATCTTGCTAGATCTTCAGCAAGTTTGCCAATGGCACCAAGCTGTGTGGTTCGGTTGATAAGCTGGAGGGAAGTAATGCCATCCAGAGGGACCTTGACACGCTTGTGAGGTGGGCTGATGCCAACATCATGAAGTTTAACCATGACAAGTGCAAGGTCCTACACCTGGGTCGGAGCAATCCCAGACACAGCTACAGGCTGGGCAGAGAAGAGATTCAGAGCAGCCCTGCAGAGAAGGATTTGGGGGTGTTGGTTAATGAGAAAATGAACATGAGCCAGTTTCAGTGTGCGCTTGCAGCCCAGAAAGCCAACCATATCCTGGGCTGCATCAAAAGGACCGTGACCAGCAGGTCAAAGGAGGCGATCCTGCCCTTTTATTCTGCTCTTGTGAGACCTCACCTGGAGTATTGTGTGCAGTTCTGGTGTCCTCAACATAAAAAGGACATGGAACTGTTGGAACAAGTGCAGAGGAGGGCCACAAGGCTGATCACAGGACTGGAGCACCTCCTGTATGAAGACAGGCTGAGAAAGTTGGGGGATTTTCAGCCTGGAGAAGAGAAGGCTGCATGGAGACCTCATAGCAGCCTTCCAGTATATGAAGGGGGCCTATAAGGATGCTGGAGAGGGACTCTTCATTAGGGTCTGCAGAGATAAGACAAGGTATAATGGGTTAAATCTTAAGCAGGGGAAGTTTAGATTGGATATAAGGAAGAAGTTGTTTTCTGTTAGCATGGTGAGGCACTGGAATGGATTGCTCAGGGAAGTTGTGAATGCTCCATCCCTGGCAGTGTTCAAGGCCAGGTTGGACAAAGCCTTGGGTGGTATGGTTTAGTGTGAGGTGTCTCTGCCCATGGCAGGGGGGTTGGAACTAGATGATCTTAAGGTCCTTTCCAACCTTAACCATTCTGTGGTTCTATGATTCTATGATTCTGTGATTCTGAAACTGACAAGTAAATTTTTACATGCCACAGTAAAAGTGGGAAGGATGGGAACAAATAAGTTGTATAGGAACCACTGATGGTTCCCATACTGTTGTAAGCTTTATACACCTTTCTTAGGCAGGAGCAGTGCTACAGCCCACACAGCTGTCTTTTGTGACTTACAGTCGTGCTAGCTGATTGCATCCCCTGTCTACAGCGCTTACGAGCAGAGTTCCCTGCAAACCTACTGTCATCCCACAAAGGTGGCTCAGATCCTGAGCTTAGTCAGAATAATAGGTCAGCATTAGTTTTTCTTTTCCATGTAACATAGGGGTAGAGCTGCACATGAATTCTGAGGAAAACAGTCTCCAAATTGGGAGGGGGGGGTGTTCATAGAACCATAGAATGGTTTAGTTTTTAAGGGACAGTAAAGGTCACCTAGATCTAACACCCGTACCATGAGCAGGGACACCTTCCACTAGACCAGGGTGCTCAAAGCCCCATTCCACCTTGAACTCTTCCAGAGATGGGGCAGCTGTATGAAAACCACACAAAAAACAGTCCAGCAAATTTGCCTTGTGCCAAGTCACACAGTAATTTGATTGGCTGTCAAATTGATCAGTTTGCAAATAAAAAGTTCTCTAATAAAGATCTGGATTATTTTTTTTTCTTTTTAGTGGAAAATATATTCTATGAATTTGGGTATATTTAGTTATTACTTTTCTAATTCAGGAAGGTTGCCAGGAAATGCTGTTAGTAATTGACTTTGGGGCAAGGAAGAGGGATGAGACATACAACGTTAACACTGGGATATCCCCTGTTGTCTGGAAGGACTTTGAGTGCAGTGAGATGTACTGTTTGGCATGTCTGATCTCCAGACTCAAGATTACCTGCTTGTGTCCATCATGGACACAGCCAAGGTATTCACAAGCTTGGTTTATGCTGGTGAGGAGGAAAAGGGATTATAAACTTCAGTAACAAAGTGGTGAAGGAACCAAAGAACGTGACTTAGAGCTGTAAAATGTCGTCATTGCCAGGAACAGATTGGGCACTAACAATTTTGTAAGCAGCAGGGTAGTGAGAGGCTGGCAAGGAGTTAGCTCAGGAACAGGATAGTCTCTACAGGTAAAGCAAACAGCCAGAATCGATAAACCAAATGTATTCAAAAGAACAGGAGAAAGTCTATATGTAAGCCTTTGATTTTCTCGCCTGCATTTTTCTCCCTGCAGAGCCATATGTTCTGTGCTTTGCTGTAGGATATGTTCTTAGACCTCAAAGTCACAACAGACCTTAACTCTTTCCTTCTGTGAAATCTCATTTAACGTCCATTTCTTTGGGGCAATAACTGCTTTGGGCTAAATCTGTGTCTTCTAGATATATATCAGGAGCTGAACCATTCAGCACACTGATAGTTTCCTCTAGGAGAGAAGCCCAATACTGAAGACGTGAGATCTGTTTCTTGTCTAAACTTCTCCAGCTTTGATTCAGGGTTACTCACCATTTTTCTGTGATACTGGAGAGAGCTCTTAGGTACCAAATGAATTTTTCCTGGGAGGTGCTTATGCACCTTGCTGTGCACAAGGCATCTCTCCGTCCTTTTTTGATAAAGCTAGCTAGCTTAAACTTGATATTATTAGACCTGTTCTCCAACCTTTAATCATATTTGAAGTTCTTTTTGGCAGGCATTTCAATGTTTGTGATTTGTTCAACGTTTGCCCTAGGACTATTCATAAGTACTTGATGAATCTACAGAGAGAAAAACCCTTCTCAGCTCCCCTTCTGCTAGGTTAAAGAAGCCAAGCTCTCATCTTCTAAAGCAGACTTTCCACTCCTCCATCCTACTAGCCTTTTCCTGCACACAGCCAACACAAGATCCTGTTTCTTGAACAGGACTAGAAATACACACAGTTTATTCATCACCTTTCTCCCATGACAGTGATTTTTCTTACTGCTGCTTCAGAAGTCTCTGGTTTTTCTTTGTTTTGTTTTGCAGGAGCTGTTAAATATTAACATTTGTGCCTCTGGGCCACGTAATTTTTTTGCAGTCTGAACTTTATAGTGTTCCCTCTGTCTCTGGCAGTAAATAAGTTCTGGAATATTCAAGGTATGTCTTTTTCAGTCATTCCCTTGTTGTTCATATCTGCTACCTGGTATCCACTGATAACCAACAATCCAAGCATGCTGCCTCTGGCAGCAAGCCCTGCTGGTACTTCAGATGGATGTGCTCTAGAATGAAATGGACAGAACAGAGCTCTTCAGGGACTTCACAAACCCCACTTCAGTTGTCATTTGTAACTAAATAGAAACACATGCTTACCTCTGAAAGAATACCTGATAGTCAGACTTATTCTCTCTCTTAGTAACCATAAACTAATTCTTCCTGTTTAACTCTGGTTATTCACAGAAAGAGGGATCATTTGTTCAGGGACTGAAAACCTTGAGTCACCTCAGAAGTCTAAAGATCTGAGCCTCATGCTCCTCACAGACACAAACAAACTTCTGTTAGGGATCAGCAATGGCACCTAAAGGCTGAAAAATAGCAGAAGTTTATTCCTTGCAGTAGCTTTTTTTCCAGCCATCTGCATTTAAAGGTGGTCAGTTTGCTCTTCAGGAAATTAGTGCCATGGGATGTGGCTGTTAGATAGTCAAAGCCATTTTTTGAAATGCATTTGTCCCCAGTAACAGACATTCTAACATCTGTGTTGCAATGTTGAGATTGTTAAGTGTGACTTCCCAGAGTACACAAAGGAATTAGTTTGGCTTTGGACTCCCTTCTTTTAACTGGCTGGTAGGTATGTACTCAAAATATAAGAGCGTCAGACATAACAAAAATTTCATTGCACTGAAACTGAAAATCTTGCTGAAGAAAAAGGAGAGACAAGATCTTGTTTTGTGATTTCTGTTGATTGTCCTCTTCCAAACAAAGAGAATAAAACATGATTATTATAATAAATCCATTTTTAAGTGAACACCTTTTCAAGTACTAAACATTAACACGTTGTAAACGACTGTCAGAACAAAAAAGTCTTATTAAAGAAATTGGAAGATGACGTATTTTATATGACTCAAAGTTTCAGACTCTTGCTGTAAATTAGCGCCTGAAGTCATGTTTAGCACACTCCTGCACCTCTATTTTCAAATATCTTATAGTAGTACTTTGAAAGAATCCCTGCTGTGTAGCATGTGCAAGACCAGCCACCGAGATCAATACACTCAGAACAATTCTAAAATCAATGGAGTATTTAACAAGGTGCTAATGTAACTCAATTGAGACCCAGATAGTGAGCTTGTCCCAATATGCTTGTGGCATATTTTTGCAGAACTTCCAATTTTTTTGTGTATTTTTTGAGAAAAGGGTACTCCTGATAACTGATAAATAGCAGTCATCTGTGCATGGCATCATAAATAACAACCCTTCTCCACCCACAACCTACCCCCGCTACACAGCTTTCCTGGTGTTGTATTAATCCTGATCTGCTGGAACCAGCCCGACTGCTAAGCCAGTCCTACCTAGCAGTGATTCAGCAAGGAAGCTTGTTCACCTGCACCTGTTGCTCAGATAGACTCCACAACTCGTTAAAGTTGTAAAGTAAGTATGCTTTATTCAGCACTGAGGCACATGGGAGATAGCTCCTCCAAAGGCATGCGCACCTTAGCGTAGTTTCCCTTTTACATTTATCCTCTAAAGTTATACATATGCATGAGGTTGCACAACACACCTCTACATATTCATGTCCTATTCCCGCTTCGTATTATAATGAGCTAAGAAGTCCTTTGCACCTGCACAGTGCCTACTAGTGGTCGTGAGCGAGGGTATCAAGCTGAAGTAAACAACTCTTCCTCAAGCCTGAACTTTTTACCTCTAGTCATTGCCCATGCTCTCTCGAGGCCTGGTTATCATCCAAAGCGCAGAGCCAATTTCAGCCAGCCTAGGCATCCAAAGGACAGGAATCAAGTCACGGCCCCTACCTTTTAGCAATAGCCACATCCTTATATGTTGTTCTAGCATATACAGTGAGTGTGATAAGCATGAACGAGTAGTAAGCAAGTGGCTTGATCTAACCCCTTGTACATTGCCAGTACGATAAGCATGAGCAAGCAGTAACACTTAAGCAAGCAGCTTGACCTACCCCCCCCCGTACATGGTTTAACCCTTCACATCACACCCAACATCCAAAATTGTTTTAGTGCACTGACGTAAGATGTGCCATAGCTAAAGAAAGCAATGCTCAAAGCAACCTCTTCAGCTGCAGCCAATTATTTAAACTCCTGTAGAGTGAGCTGTATAGGATATTGCTCAAAGGTCACTTCTAACTTAATGTAGGCCAGTAAACTAGCCCCTTTTAACATCTAGTACACAAAGCAGATGCGACAGCAGCATTACTGATAGAAAAATCTTCCCCTACATGAAATTGTGTGACCTGTAACTGCTGCTTTTTGATCCGAAAGTGAAAAAAGGGATGAAGAAACTGGAATGACATTGCTGTAATCAATCACCTTCGTCATCGAGTATTAGGCAGTGACTACATGCCAGTTCTCTACAGCAAAGGCAGTATAAGAAGTTCCCGTTCTGTCATCCCCCTCAATTTCCTGCATCAATCAGTTGTGCAAGAATCTGTTGGGAAAATTTTCTAAACTGTATCAGTAAAACGGCTGTTTTTAAAAAAAACAAAAACTAGCACTTGAAAATAATTAACCTCGATCCCATTACACAAGTAGTTTCTATCATGGTCAGCAGGGAATTGCATTAGTGAGACTGAGGGTGCCCTAAACCACAGGCTGTGTGTGAAAAGTCTTTCACCCCAAGAGAAAATCTGCATGAAAATATACCCCGAAAAAGTGTGTGATGATCATCCTCTTACCCTGCAGAGGCCTCACTTTTGCAGAGCTCAGAAATTTGTCATCTGTTCCACCCTGGTCAACTACTATAAGCAACTGAGGGAGATTGCCAAGACAGTACAAGTTGAGATGCCAGCAGTATACTGGTGGACTGGGGAAATGTTTGGAAAAGCAGTATCTTTATTAAGTTGCCTAACCTATCGAAACTGTTGTTCCAAAGTTTTTCCATGATGTGGCATTTGTACACGTGAACTGGAGACTGCAGAAAAAAAAGAGATGGCTTTTTTAAAAAGCAAAAATATGAAGTCACTCAAAAAGGTAGATGCACCTTGCAATGCTTCACGCTTTTTATCTCAAGAGCTGACCATAAAGCAGTCAAATAAAAGGATACAGCCCTTGGGCTCCCTGTTCCCCTCCCAATCAATATATGAAGATGCAGAATTTTACACAGCTCACCAAAAGGGAGAAGTTTAACTCCATCTTCCTTTCCTCTCTGATCCTAGCCATTCTGCAAGCTTTCATTTGAAACATTTTAAATTCACTAATCCAGTAATTTTTTTACTTTCTTTAGAGTTTAACCTTCTCCTGTGTACATTTAATTGGATCATTGGTTGGACTGCTGAATGCTAGATCCAGCATGAAATAAGCAGTCATGGCTAGAAATCACAGTAGTGGTGGTGGATGCTGTCCTGTTTAAACCACTTTGTTTGGCTCACAATGCTGCATGAAGCCATACATTGGGTACCTAAACTCAGGCTCTTTTCAGGTGTTCTCAAGCTTTTTTCATGGGATATGATGCTGTTGTCAGTAGTCATTCAAGGTAATACTGAGTTGGTCAAATACTTTAGGTCTTGATTTCAAGAATCTATGATTATTTAGCAATAATTGGAGATGCTTCTGAAAAACGAACTTCTTTTGTCTGGCTGTGTGTTCCAGAGTTTGGGGATTCCAGGTTGAGAGAGAGGCAAGACACAATGGATAAAAATCCAATTAGTTTATTACTATAGGAAAATATAGGGAGGAAGAGCCAGCAAAGGGTAAAAGAAACAGTGATGGATATTTTTTGGTGAGTGCTTATCTTACCAACCCCAGAGACCATGTGATGATGCTTAGGAAACAAGCTCGGAGAAACATCATCACAATATGAGGTGGCAGGCTCCGCCATAACGACATCCCCAAGGAGGCAATTTTGACCTGAGTGGTGTGAGGCTCTGCCTCCCGTCACCGCACTAGGTTCCGGCTTTTTATGTTGTCAAAATACACACTCCTTTTGCTGTAGAGGGCCGACCTACTTCAGAAGGAGTGGCCAGTTTTACATATACATCAACTATCCAAGAGTAGGCGGAGTTTTATGTAAATTAATGGAATGCCTTCCTGCCGCTTGCGCACTACTCCCAGGTGGTCTCTGGTGCGGGTCTTCTTGCTGAAGGCCCAACGTCTTCCTTGTTCTGAACTTACGAACTGTTCAGCACTGCGCACACGCAGTGGTTCTTAGCAGCAGTCCAAACCACATACCTAGTGAAAACTGGTTTGTTTCCTCTTGATCTGCTTGGTGCCGCCTTCTGATTGGTTCATTATTTCTTGTAGATTAGGCAGATATAAATGTGTTGCAAGCATCAGCACAACAGGTTGCAATAAGTTGCAAACTTAGTCAAACTAAAAATAATGTCTTAGCACTCCCCCCAACCTGAGGCTGGGAGGGGGAAGTGTGCAGGGGATGTTTGGGGAAAGGTCACCATGGACCATATGTTTTTTTCCCTTGTCAGGCTCGCCTGACACAGGCTGCTAATATAAATATTACCATATCTGTAAAGCTTGGAATAAGTATTTCTTTAAGACTGTTTTTTATAAAACATATCCATCTGCAATTATAAATCAAATAGCTTCACAATTAAAAGACATACTTGGCCTTCTTTACCCTGTGAAGGTTTGCGTGAAATTGGAGCCTTGCTGTGGGCTTTTTTTTACATAATTAAACCTTTTCGCAAATGACTTCTTCATAACTCTTAATTAAAATGTGCAACAGCTTTTTATTTAAAGAGCACAAATTCATCAAAACAAACAACAGCCCAAATTGTCACTGAATTGTTGCATCTGTGTTTGTCACCTGGTTAGAGATCTGGAAGGAATTGCAGAGGTGCAGATAGCATTTCATTCTTCTGCACTGGTGTCACCACAGGCTCCCAGTACTCCTCACCTGTTCTCCTACATGAGAGCAGAAAGTAATCTCTTCAGAGCATTAGTGCTGTTTGCAGCTCATTGATAGCACCTTTCTATTAAACTTTTGGTTTACCTGCTCTGCACCATCAAAATGGTCGTGCCTCCATTAATACACCCCTTCTCTTCTCCAGAGCCCTAAGAATCACCTGTCAAAGGCATTTCTACTCAAATGGAAGAATATGAAGTCCTATTCCTTGGCCATGTGTTAGTTTAAGTTATCTTTATCTGTCCTATCATAGTACTATTTAATTTCAGAGCAAATCCATTTCCACCCCATCATAGTTTCTTACCTTCTCCTATTTTGTCTGCATCTTAGCATGGTGCAGTAAGTCTATGACAAAACATGATTATTTTTTTTTTTAGCTGCAGGAAAAACTGTGTTTTGTAGTCTGCAGTAATTGGGTGATCCTACTGGGACACCCACCTTGGCACTGCAGGATTTGAAGTGGCAGGTGTTTAGGTGTGATGCAGACTCATCCTCTCTTGCCTTCACTGCCTAACAGCATGAAGGCAAATCCAAAGCTTTCAAAAGCCTGTAAAACTCTGATAATCCTGCTAAAATGTACTGCAACTGTTCAAGAAAGAGATATGAGCAAGTTCTGAGATTAGATAAAAGAGAAACATTTTTATTTTTTTGAAAAGATAAGCAAGTCCACTCCGAAGGAAGGAAATCTGTAATTCACCTTGAGCACTACCCAAGGAAACACTAATTTCTTTCAGATGCAGGGTCACGTTTTATGGGAAGCCATTTTGACCTGTAATCAGTTTGCCTATGAATAAACATATACGCTATGAGGAACCATGGAGTGGAGACAAAAAATGATCACAAACACATCTACTCCAGCTCTCTTAGCGGTCTGTGGAAAGGCTGCTATTGATTTTGATAGTATTTGGATGTAATTCTGTCATTCAGCACAGGTGATTTTATTCAGGACATTTTGGTTCTCTCAGTGTCAGAACAAATGCAGCCCATGTTATCATCAGAAGAAACCAGAAAAGCACAGTACTTCTGAAAATTAAGCTAACAACCCTTTTCAAAAGAAGATGTGATCGCTCCAAATGAGTCCTCCTTTACTGGTGATGAACACCAGTTCAAGTGTTAGCTTAAAAGGGAAAAGGGTTTTGTGTGCAGCTGGAGAAAGCAGGCAGAGATTTTGTGAAGCTGGTGGTTGCTATTTTTGTCCTTCCATGAGTGGCGCTTTGTTTAACATACAAATTCTTGGGCACTCATTTATGACAGCTATCACTAATTAGTGGATCCAACCCCTAAAAAGGAGGGATTAAAAATACATAATTCTGGTTTGCAGTGGTCACTGAATTAATAGAAGAGTTCGGTATTTCTGCGATTTCTGAACTAACAACACAATGTCACAAAGCTCTTTTTTCAGACACATCACCTATAAAACTGAATTCATTTCAAAGCTGACATCCATGAGCTAAGTTCTTGTGATGGTTTTGGCTGGGGTAGAGTTATCTTGCTTCGTAGTAGTTAGTATGAGGCTATGGTTTGGATTTGTGTTGGAAAGGGTGCTGACAACACAGGTGTGTTTTAGCTAATGCTGAGCAGTGGTTACACAGAGCAAAGGCCTTTTCTGCCCCTCACAGCACCCCACCAGTGAGCAGCCTGGGGACACAGCCAGGACAGCTGACCCCAAGTCAAGTGACCCCAGGGATATCCCACACCACATGGAGATGTGCTCAGCATATAAAGCTGGGGAAAGAAGAAAGGAAGAGGGACAGTTGAAGTGATGGCGTTTGTGTTCCCAAGTAACTATTACATGTGCTGGAGCCCTGCTGTCCTGGAGATGGCTGAACACCTGCTTGCCCAGGGGAAGTGGTGAATTCCTGGTTTTGCTTTGTTTGTGCAGCTTTTGCTTTACCTGTTAAACTGCCTTTATCTCAATCCATGAGTTTTGCCCTTCCGATTCTTTTCCTTCAGCCCAGCAGGGGAGAGAGAACGAGTGGCTACATGGGTCTCAATTGCCAACTGGGTTGAACCATCACAGTCCTTCCTGGTGCATGACAAGCAGGGTTATAAAAAAAATTTTAACCATAATTCTGATTGCTAGAGCAATGGGGAAAAAAAAAAAAAAAGAAAAAGAGAAAAAGTTGTTATCCATGACTTGAAGTATTTGAATTTTAACTTCTGTCTGGACCAGAAGTTACAAGGAAGTTTTAAGGCCTTTGAGGCAAGAATAGAAGCTTGCCTTTAAAGCAGATCAAATAAGATAGTCATACCAATCTACTCTGGCCATAACATTGTTGGACAGTAGATCAATGGTTGAGCATAACTTTGGCACTTTATAGAGCTTGTTGATAGTTTTCCATTACAAAAAACATTGTGTCAGAAAGGATTCATAAAATGAAAGCAAAATTCCTTGTGGGAACAAGTTAATCTCAATTATTCTTTCCACTGAGCAGACGCAAGGACCCCATGGACCCTTGTCAGTCAGACTGGATTCCACTTGAATATCTGTGGGTTTCAGTGAGTTTATACTCAGCCCTCAGCAGGATGGACTCCTGGGGACTGTACCCCATCTATCAGTCCCTATACACCATTTGAAGCATGAGACCTGGGGGGCAGGAATAATGGGGATCAAGCATCCCATGTGTCATGTCCCATCCAGGACAGTCTGTCAGGTCAGCAACATGCCAGCTCCTAGTGGTAACACCACCCTTGTGCCTTCATCCTTCCTGCGTTATTGCTGCATGTCAGATGTCTTTCCTGACTAGTGCTGGACACTGAAGGGCTATTCTTTCCCTCAGCCCTCTGAACTTCACTGTTGAGCATCAGTGCAGGTGTTCAGATCGGTTGAGGAGGACTCCATTCTCCTGTCCTTAGGATCACCACCTAAAAATTATAGATCCTTGCAGTTTTGACAGTTACTCTGAAACTTCTCTTAGAAAAGGGTAGGAAAAGACAAAAGCAAACCCATACACCAAATTCAAGCAGAGCAACTCTGCTGTCTGTGGAAACAGTTGGACAGAAATGAAGGGAAACGAAGCGTGTCTCACACATGGCTGCTCCATTGGCATGGTCCAACTGAGAAGTTGTTAGCCACTCCCAGCCCTTCTGTTGAGGATACTTCCATCCAATCTCATGTCCTCCATTTACTCTTGGAAGAAGATGGGGCTCAAGAGAGTCCTGGTTTCTTTTACAACCCAATTCCATTTTTCAATTAACTCAAATTCAGAACTCTCCCTGATTTATTGATTATTACCTCAAGCAGAAGTATCTCTACCTACCTTACATAAGATCAGTGCCTACTAGAACAACAGGTAAAGCCTAGTGCCACTGTCAGCTGGTCATTCCTGACCACAAGCAACCATGACTGGCTAAGCCTTGGTCAAGTGTTATCATAAGGACTTTTCCAGAAATATTATGCAAAGACAAGAATGAACTTTTTCACATGTAAACTTCAAGCTCTACATATACATCCAACTTGTTAATCATATTTAATAGGATGTCACAACCAGGCTGATACATGCAGTTTATTACCGGTGGTCAGTTTAGACAGGATGGCAACCACCTCTGAGATGACAATGAATCTGGGGGTCCTCATAGCATCCCCTCTCCTACAAGCTTGACTTTAAAGGCTGATTTGAAGACAATCCAGTGTAGGTTTTATAGGTGACTAGGAATACTTTGATTTGAAAACCACAAGCTTTCACATTGCTGGAATGAAATATTGCAGATTTTGTCACAGTTCTGAACACAGGTTTTCAAAATATCAAAAAGTGATGGCCATTAATTTCCTGGACTTGAAAGTGGAAAGGTTGGGTTTTCTAAGAAGCACCTTTCAAACCCTGCATGGGTATAAGCGACGAAGCTGACTTACGGCATAGAAGACAACAAATCTACAGCCAAGCTGTCTAAAGTAGTTGAGAGAAAAAAAACTTTCAGTCATCCACACTGGGAAAACTGGTTTTCATGAGATAGAGAAACACCTGCATTGTTTGCCACTGATAAATGGTATTTGCAGTCTGTTCAGGTGAAATAATGTACTTTAATTCATGAAATTTGGAGGAGCTGAAGGGTTATTTTTTAAATAGCATTCTCTGTTGCTTGAAAGATTTTACTGCACAGCATAAGACACAGAAGTAAATGTAGTCTGTCTTGAGGGCCTGAAAGCTAAAGTGGCAGTGCTGACATACGAAATAGTGAATAATACAATGAAAGTAGTCTGCTCTTCTTCTAAAATGAGCTTGGAGATGTCAGTGATGGTACTTTTCAGAGTAATAACATTGTGCATTATTAAAGACAAGATCTCAACAGCTGCTTAATGTTAATATAAGACCTCTGATCATATTTTCCTTGTCAGTCCAATATAGGCACTCTAGTATAAACTTACCCTACAGAAGGTGGTATAATCACCACCTTCTCTTACACTTTGAGTTTATTTGCTGTTTTGTCAGGCAATCATTAATCTCTTCTTTAAAATAAACTAAAAAAACAAAGTAAATTGAATATTCAAAATTAACTCCTAGAAAGTACCCACAGGTCTCCCTATCCTTATCTGAAGGAAAAGGAAGCTATTTTAGAGTCAGCTGAATCTAATCCATTTTATCCCCCGTCTTCTATTTTCCTTGTGTAGAATTCCACTGTTCCTGTTTTCCAAGACCAAGCAATAATGGCAGAACTGTGAGCAGATTCATAAAGAGCCTCCTGCAGGATCTGAGTTTTAATTCTAGCTGTTCACACACTGTGTGTTAGCATATGTTATAAGCAACTATAAATTGTGTACAGATGTGTGCTGGAATTCCAGTGTAGCCAAGTTAACAACATTGAACAATATCTCGTGTGCTTTGTAATTATACATAATGCATATGTTGTCATATAAGAGAGTCCATGTTTGTGGCAGGATTTATCCACTGGCTTTGGAAGGAAGGAGTAAGAATTATGGTGTGAATTTTTAAACAAGATTTTTAATACAAGATATGCAAACCAAAGAAAAGAGACGAATTTCTGGGAAACATTTTATATAACAGGCTCTGCCTAGGTGAGCACATAAGCCAGGACTTGAAAAAGATTCCTTTAGAACACATTTCAGAAGTCTAAAGACAAAAAAGTTTACATATAAGTAAAAAGAGAAAGTATGCGAACATTGTCCTAGTTGGAAAAGCAAAGTGACAACAAACATCAAATACAGCGAAGCACAGTAAAGGGAACAGGGGGAGCAGGCAGAGAAAGGCCACTCTGAAGACCAGGAAGAGCAGGGCTGAGTGGCGATGAACATCCTTAAAGTACCTTGTAAATAATCTCTGCTGTGCTTTTGCTCAGAAGTGATGATTCTCATCAAGTGAAGATTAGTATGTTGTTTTCTGTAAATTAGAGTTTGAATGCTGGGAATATTGATCATTGTTCTCTGCTGTGTGGAGAGGGCAGTCTCTCATTGCCTGCAATACCAGCTATGCCCTTTCCATGGCTCGAATAGAGCAGCAGTACTGCTCTTCTGACCAGTGACAAACACCAAGCAGACGAAAACAGCCTGCCAAGAAGAAACACTTTTCTTTCAGTTGTGTGAGCAAAGCAGTAGAAGAAAAGAAAAGGAAAAGGCCTAAATACACTCTCAAAATGTGAGCATAGGTTAGCTAGAGCATGGCAGAAGATCAGACTTCCATTGCCTCTTCCACTCAGAGTCCTCAGGAGAGGGCTTTCAGCATGTATTTTAAGCTAATCTAAATCAAGGCTGGTCTTGTCCCACTTTCCTGCACATTTCTAGATTTTTATGCCCTTGTCATCTGTAACTTTAGCACAGGCACTCATTTGATTGCATAGTGAAATGGTTCAGGGAGCTGGAAAACCTGAAAACTTACCATGAAATAAAATAATTAGCTTTCAACCAGGTAAGTTCCCTAAATGGATTCAACGTAAACTCAGAGATGGCAGGGCTAATGCAAGAGAGGGGCGGAGGTGTGCAGCCTCGGTCCACAGGGAAAGTGCAGGTTGCAGTTACCTAGTCCTAGATTACCTTAAACTGCCAAGGAAGCACACCATGATGACTCTCAGCAGATATCACAAGCTGCTTTGTTACCCCATAAATATATGTTTGCCTTTTTTGGGTAGGAGAGAGACCTTTTTCAGTAACCTAAGATGTTTTGTGTTTCTTCTTCCCCAGGTTGCCATCCTGATAGAAAGCGGACTTTTTAGGTTTTATAAGAGTACTCTCCAATAGACAGCAGCAGCATTAGTGAACAGCATCAGCTCTTCTCAGAGCCACAGCTTTCAAGATTCATCCTGCATTTGAAAGTGATTTGCTACATCAAAGCTGAGAAAATACATTAATAAGAGAAAGGAAAAAAAATCTGTTGCGTTTGATTGTATCTTGCATTTTTGTTATTCAGCTTACCTCTTGGTATAGACCTTCTTTCTACTTGTATTACACATTCCAGTGCATTTCTTCATACAAATAGTATTTGCATCATTTGGCAGAAAACATAAAAACCTAAATGATGGTCAGACTTCCTAGACTGTGCTCAAAAGGATATGTTAAGGGATAACACTTGCAGTTAAATCACATCATATTAAATCAGCAACATTCTTAACCCTGAAGCACGGCATCTTCTTATTTATTGACTGATTACTCTTCACTCTTTGCACTCCTTATATCTCATGAGCCTGATTAGCTACATATCTGATGGTTATGTTTGCTCCTGTCTTAACATCCTTGGCTTAATCTGTGTAGGTTATTTTGCTGACCCACTTTGTCCAAACCTGTGATACTGCTCAATACCTTCAGAGTCTACCTGAGAAGCTGATGTAGCTTAACACTGGCTGGTGTCCAGCCTTTCTTTACTGCAAACAAAAAGCTGAATACTCCCATCCCTTATCTGGGAGGGACAGCTGCAGCTGTACTTCCTACCTCAATTTTCACTGAGCATTTCTGAAAGATTAAGTGCTTTATACAAAGTGGATCTTTTGAAAAAAACATCTATGGAAAATGTAAAAGCACAGAACTGACACTAGGAAGGGCCGTGGGTGAAAGAAAAATTCCAGGTAACATTAGTTTGTCTGCATACGGACTGTACCAGTTGATGAGCAGCATAGTTTTCTACTATTTTATTGTTCCACTGTCCTTTCTTGCATTAGATACTATACTACTTCTTTCTCATGAGGCAGATTGTATTTAACCACGCATCACAGCAATGTTTCCTGATATTCTGACAGAACTGGTCTGAATTCCTTACCATATATATATATATATATATAAGTATATAATGATGGCAAGAGGTAGCAAACTGCCACCACTTCAGCAATTTCTAGACCACATAAATGCAGCAGAGGAAGAGGACTTATTGACAAGTTATGCTACTGTTTCTAGCCATTTTAATATTTTTTTTTTTTTGCAAAACAACCTAAGAGGAGTTGCTCCATCCCAGAGGATATGTGTTGCTACACTAAAGCACAACTAACTACATTGTTAGGACTTCGGCTGTAAGATTTCACATGCTCCACTGCATTCCCAACCGACATTCCCTACTCAATAGATAAGGAATTAGTCTGGTGATTAAATTATTTCCATCAAATGCTCTCCGCTTTCAGCTATGCTGGTTGTCCTTTTGTTGTTTTATTGACCTCCATTTTCCAGGCCATTGCGTTTCCAAACAGCAGTCTTCAGAACCATTATCCCATTAAGAAAACAATTAGTTTTCAGATTTTAAAGTGTCTGGGGCCTTACTGGTATCCAGTTGCATTTCTTCATCTGTCAGTTTGTTTCAGGAGGTTTTGCATGTTTTGCTGCCATTTTAATTGATTGCTCTGGTTTAGTAGAAGCACAGTTGCTAGGAGCAATGCCCAAGTGCTAGATCACATAGTGCTGATGTGCAATAAAGCAGCTGTAGGGTTCCCCATATTTCAGAGGCTGACAGAGAACTGCTTGGAAATTTTTGCTATAGGAGGTGACTGTCTTAAGAACAACTGAGTTCAAACTCAGAAAGGTGACATAAGCACCAGAGTTGGACTTCCAGGGGTCAATTGTATCTCTGTAAGGATGTTGGCATGGTGTCCCACTGCAGCAGGGAGACAGGGTTGCTTTGTGCAAAAAATGAGGTGGAGGCTTTATTTTTGCTTTTTTCCTTCATGACATTGTTGTCCAATATTGTAACCAAGAAACCACAGGAACTTTAATTGGGATTCACTGTGCACTATGTACTATTCACCTGCACTGTGCATGTGCTCGTTTTGTTTCCTTCTGTTTCAATATTGAACCAAGTTGCAGAGACGAAATCTGGCCCTGTAGTATTTGTCAAGGTGAACAGCTGAAGGATTCAGATAGTCACTCTCCGAATGAGCTTGCAGAGGCTAAGTAGCTAGATTAGGAGAGTACAGATGGGAAAGCGATAAATCCCATGATCAGAGGCATTTACAACAAGCTATGAGACTCTGCTTTGTGCTGTTTGTTGCTTTAGGCTGGGATTTTTAAATCCCAGTCTTTGTTGTTTTCTCAGCTTTGTTTGCTCAAGGCAGAGTGATTGTCAAATACCACACACAGAGGCCCCTAATTCTGACTGGGACACCGAGTAATATAGAACTTAAATGAGACACAGTCGCAATATGCAGAAATAAATCATTCTGCTCTTAATGCTGCTGGTATTTCACTAATTTTACCATATGGTAGATGTTTTCAGTATGCTGTTTTCCTCTACAGAGTTTCAGCCCATATGCCAAAGCACAGCACGATGTACACTAAATGCCACAATTTGCCAGATCTGCTTCCCTGCAGTTCTGTCCTGTAAGAACTGACCAGTCCCCAGACAGTAATAGAAGCAATACCCTGGATTTCCCTGGTTCTGAAAACTGCATCATGGCAGGTTAAGCAGGTTTCTTTTGACTGACCCTTATGCTGAAGGAAAGCAAGTGATTTCTGAAGACTGGCTTGTAATGTAACTGTTCTGGTATGGCATACGCTTTTGGACAGCAGTTATTTTCAATATTCTTATGTTATGGCTTGATTTCTAAAGTCTTCTTTTGTATGCTCAGAACTAAAGGGTTACTGCTCAGGAGCTGCCTGCTGAGTGCGGCTTCTGGCTCCTTGCAACTGTAGGATAGATGCGCCCTCCCGTGTACTAGCTCTGAAGTGTTCTTACAGCCATAGCACTCGGAAACCAGAGACGCTTCTAGAGATTTGGAGATCATTATTCTTTTAACAAAACGTTGCAAATAGGAGCTCTGCCAAAAAATTTCTTTCAATCATCCCGAAGTTATTGATAATTTTTTTAATTTGGAAGAAGTGGAGAAGCTTAGACTTGCAAAACAGGTAACCATAAAAATAATAGTGCTGCCTCCCCCCATGGCTTTCTGCAGTGAAGAGACAAAGAAGCACATGCCCTAGGAGTTTTCGCTGCTCCCAAGGATGGTCTGATGAGATTTTGTACATTCATCTTTCATAAAATCAGTAAAATTCATGTCAAATAGAGCAGGGTAGAGAAAGAAATATCTCAAGGTAACAGTCACTTTGCATAAACTTCTTTGAAGGAGTATAGTGCCAGACATACATTTTAATTTCAGGGCACCACTAGAGTTAAGCTGGAAGCACTGAGAAACCTTTCATTTTTTGCATGCTTTGATTTTGACAGCATCATCCATGCATCAATTTACGAGAAAACATTGAATCAAAATAGCAGCCATCAGTATCTGTGCCCAGCAATGTAAACTACTGCATTTTTCAGGAGTCTCTGTTTCTTCCTGAAATATTAGAGCATATCAGGAAATTGTAAGGTGCCTGCATTACAGAGCTATAATACTGGTGTCTCTGACCAAAACAGTGTATTTCTTTGTGGAAAATCTCCTGGAGATAATTCTAGTTCAAATGGCAGAAGAGTTATGTCAGCTATTTCTTCTCATTATTTTCCCTCAGAAATGTCATGCAGTGGGAGGGGGAGGTACTGGTATTGCCCGTTTTCATGTAGATCACTAGTCCCTCTCAGGTCTTCGGTATGTCTCTTCCCCAGAGTGACTGGAGCAGGACATAGGTTAGAGGCACCCAACTGCCTCTGTATCTTTGTCTTTTCATGGTCCCTTGAAGCAACCTAAAAAGATCAGTTGAGCAAGGCAGGCCTCAAATTAGCTGCACAAAATTGCGTTTTGTGAATAATAACTTTCCAAGTAACAACATACCTGGCTCAAAATATGTGTTGCCCTCTTTCTTTGTACTGTTATGCAAGGCACTACAAATAATGCTAGTATCTTTATTTGGGTTACGGATGTATAAGACTTTTCCTTTCATCAGATTATCCAGCCAGATTAATTTTTGTCTTTTCTTGTTTCCATTCTTAATTCTTCAAAAAAAGAGTAGTATTTTCGTCTTTGGATGGTTTTCACATTATTTCTCTTTATCTCCTATTGTAGGTTGGGAAATTCCAGTTGTATTTTGTTTGCATTGATCTGTTTTGCCTAGTCACCATAAATTTCAATCTCCTTCCTCTGCTGCATTTATTCCATTAGTTGTCTTAACTGGCAGTTTCTTTAATAGTCCTTGTTCACATATGAGATTTTCATAGCTTTGAGCTACTTCATTTCTCTAGAGAGGAAATTAATTTGCACTTTAAACATAAGCAACACTTAGTCTCCGTTCAGTCACTGGCAGCTCTTAACGCTTTGGGCTGCCTCAGATCTATCACTAGTTTTTCTGGTTTTTTTATCCCAATTTGTTTCTTTCCTTTAATAAAAAAGAATCTTATAACTGGAACCTGATTTCAGGTCCTGAAATTACACTTCCTTTTACCCAGGCCAGTTGACAAAGAAACCTACCAATTACTTCTGAAGTTAAAATCACTTACTTTTCAATAAGCCAGAAGCTGATGCTGTATCACTACCTCATTCTGCAGATCCTGTTAGTGTTTCTTTAAAAGCCAGAAGTTAAAAAAAGCATATTAAGACTCTATAAAGTGGAGATTGAAGTTTGTGCTACTACTAAGTTCTCAAGCATATTTACTGTATCTAATATAAAATTACTATACAATATGACAGACTAGAAGCATGGTTTTACAGTTCTAACACTTCAGGTCCAGGACTGGATTTGACAAAAAAAACCAAAGTACACACAAATATTTTTCAGAGATTTTTTTTTTACCTGAGCTTAAAACACAAATGGTAATATTTATTAGTCATCAAGAGATTGTCCAAGATACGTATTCTCACACATGCTGGGCCTCAGGGTCCCAAAACTATGATGTTTGAAGCCAAACTTCTATTATTTGTAGCTGTATTAATCCATTCTGTACAGACACTGGCTAGGTACCTTGGACAAGTTCCATGGCACATTGCCAAATATGGTGCCTACTTATGGCATTTTGTAACAGGGACTCAAGTTGATGCAGAGACTCAAATCCTTGCCCTTTCTATCCCCTTGTTCCGTAGTATCCCAACTGGCACATACATAACAACATTCAGTCTCATTGGCCACTGTGAAACTCTCCAGATAAATAGTCCAATCACAATGCTGCAGACCCTCTCACAACCCCCACATCTGTGGCCTCCAGCTGAGATTCCCACCACAACAGCATCCTGACCCATTCTCCCCTTCTCTTGCTCTTCCACCTTCCCTGTCCTTCAAGGCTCCAACTCATTGCCCCTGGGCTTGTCAAGCACCAAGGCCTCAGAGCTCATTCCCAAACTCCTTTTTCACGCAAATCTTATCACCTTCACTCCCCACACCTGTCACCTCTAACCACTGTTTTCCTCCAACCATTTCTGGTTTCTCCTACCATTCTCTGGTTGGATGAAAGCTGGGATTGTCCTATCTGTCAGAAAGGAGTCTAGCAGGATCATCATAAAGAGCTTAAGGCAGTCTAATGAACTGAAAGCAATAATTCAGAATCAAAAGGTGCATCTTCACAATATTCCTACTCAATAAAACTTGATGTAGTTTCCCCTAATCTATGTGATAATTTGAAATTGAGAGAGTACCGCTGCTGATTTACAGAATCTTTCTACACCAACACATCACAAGAAAGTTTATAAAATACAGTCAGCATAGACAAGTAGAAGACAACAGATTAATGTTATTAATTTACTTGAAGTGGGCTAGATGGGGTCTGAAACAGAGATGTGTAACTGAAAAGAGGATGAAATGGAGACTTGGCATTTCTGAAGCCTTATGTTCCAAAGTTTGCTTTTTCTCTTGACATGGAAAACCAATACAACCCCATTCATAAAGATGAATTCAAGGCTTAAAAAAGTTTTGAGAACTAGTCTAACCTCAAATATGCAAACACAGTTTGTCACCCTTTATCATATGCAAGTACCTTTCAGATAGGTGTTGGACTAGTGCTAAACTCCTACAGCCTCCAATATTAATTGCTAATACTGTTGCTTGACAGTGGTACTCTTCAACAAAGGGTTTAGTTTCACAACAATGACATTATGCTGTTTATTCCTTAGATTGATAGCATGTAACTGGTGCGTTACTAAATTTGTGGGGTTTTGTTTGGGATTTTTTTTAAAGAACACAGTCAGGACACAGTCAGGGCATTTTGTTGCCAACATTCCATTTCTGTCCTCCAGAGAAATACACAGGTGTATGAAGAAAACATCATTTCACACTAATCTGTGGTCTGGGAATCTAAGCAGGACCTCCTCTGGACATTTCTCAAGTCCTTACTTTATGTTAGATTATTATTGTCCCAGCCAGCACTTCCCTGTAGTATTCAGCAGTTTCGTCCAGAACACTGGCAAATGCATGGTGCATTCTGTGAGGCAGGTTCTTCCTCACTGTGTGGAAAACAGATTATATAGTTTAGGTTCTACGTAAGTAGGAAGCTTAAACCCTACCATTACTATTACTATTGGTTAGACAGAATGGGAAATTGTGTCCTATACATTTTACTCAGCAGCCTATCATATTTATTTACATAACAAGTGGTAGGAAGAAGATCTTGGGGCAGAGATACCATTTTAAAATGAAGTCATTTGTCAACATTTCTTTTCCACTCATTTTAATTTGCATGCAAGGAAACTGAGTTTTATCTCTGGCTGTGCTACAGTGCTACAGTTTATTCACAGCAGGGAAGGTAGCAAATATAAACAGCAAGCTAATGGGCTGAACTGCTGTCTAGCTGGAGCTAAAGCTGACCTAAGTATGGATGATGATGCAGCACAGTAACTGCAACAAAGAAGTCAGTGTGTCCTTCAGATTGTAGTTCTTCTGGCCTATGTGAACATAAAATTTGAATTTCAAGCATGCATCTTAGAAATGTGTCTAAGAGAATTTGTGATTCTTTCTAATGTATGTGCAGAAATGCTGCTTCAAATTAACGTTTCTAGCAGCCACTTCAACATATGGAAATGGCAATGCTGACATCTAGCTATGGGCTTGTCCTCCAGGCTCCTTTAGTGAGAAACTTTTCAGGCACCTCTCCCTTGTTATAGTTCAGAGCTCTCTACTCAGAAGCAGGGGTGATGGCACTGGGAAGGACCTCTTTCTCTCCATCGACAAAAGGCGTGTGTGCCAAGTTCAGATGTAGACATCTTTGTTTCTGACATGCTGCAAAACTGAGGAGATAATAACTTGCATTAATATAAGAAAGTGACTACCTAACCAATACTAACTCTTGTGCTGTTCACAGACATTCCACACAGGACAATCATTTCATGATTACTAGTTTTCTTGGGAAGTGCTTGCTGAATTTTGGTACACATTGCTGGCTACAATTGTTTTTTAACTTTAATTGATCTGACAACATATTGGATGTTATTTTCAGAGCATTTCCATAATGAATAAAAATTCCCACAAATAAACATGTGTCCTTGGATGGGGAAAGATGAGCCTCTTTCTTCTTATTCTTTTGTGGACAACAGATACGGCATCAGCCGGCATGGTTTGAATTATCACAACTTTTACATCACAGAGGAGGATGGCTGTGCACCTTCAACAATAGACTCTTGCCACTGACACATTCGCATGAAGTTTCTTGAGTAAGCTCTGTACTGAGAATGTAATGGCTGCTTCACCTGAAGGTGAAGATGTTTGGACCCCAGGATTTTGATGACAGCAATGGAAAGAAATGGACTCCTTTCCTTTTTCGAATTTACATAACGTTTTCCACTGATGCAATAATGGTAAAATACCTGGGAAAAAATACAACAACAAAACCCTTTCTTTACTTATATGCCAACTTTACTTATTCCTGCATGCAAAAGCTGAATTATTTATTTGCATCAGGTAATATATTCTATACGGTTGCTGCAAATACTCGCTGATGTCTTAGGATAAATTTTTACTTGATCAGGTAGGTATAGGAGTAATGTTTTTTAACCGAGATATACAGCTCACTGTTAACTAACAGTGCACTTACAAGCACTGCTTTGAGCTGGAGTTACTGATGCATTTTTAGATCAAAAGTGATGGAAAATTGCCAAGTCTGTTGAGCTTCCTTAGCTGTTAAAATGACGTTTCATGAGCGAGATAGTCATCTAAGTACTGCTAACACTGGGCATCTTGTTACCAGATATATATTTATGCTTGTATTTCTGCTGCTGCTGAAAGAGTGAACAGAACTGATCAAGTGGGCTGGTAGCAGGAACTCTCCACTGGACAACTCAGTTCTTTCTGGACAAAGGTGGAAATACAGGAAAACAAATAACCTGAATTTCAAAAAGCTTGGTCAGAGTCTGCATCCTGAGTTTGAGGATGAAGTTGTCCAAATACCCACAAGAAGTTCATTTCTTCATCCTTTCTGTAAATCAGAAATTAATGGGAATAAAATTCTTCTATTCTCCCTGTTTGTTTTGGGGTGTTTTTTTTTTTCTATTGCTCTGACACGCAACGTTTTTGCTCCCCTGAAGAGGATCTCTGAGTAGGCACAGGTTGGATAAGATGATGGCTGGATGAGAAATTCCTGAAATAAAGTGAATTTGGCCCTGAAGTCCAGATCTTACAGAAGTGGAATCTGTTGTGAAGGATACATAACAGGAAAATCAAAGCAAATACGTACAATAAATCTGGATTAATCCAATAACAAAGGCAAACCAAGGGGCACTCAATACACTTCTGCTAGAAATTCTGACCCTGATTTATGCTACTAGATAGTTTTGTATTAGGAACAAAATGAATACCCGCACTGCAGTTCAGAGTTTTAAAGTTGTGCCTGAAGCATAAGTTTCCAAGGATCTCCACAGATACTGGTGGCAAATTCAGACTTTAATTTTCTGTGTTGGGGAAGCTTGATCACAAGCATAAATATAGAAATGCAGTTCACAACTACGCTTTACTGACTGTGCTCATTAATTCTCATTTGGAAGCTTGTAGGATATCCTTTTTTGGCCAAAAAAGTGCATAAGTTTCAGAGCACCTGTCTTTGAGAGGCTTTCTGTAGCATCACATCATTCTCATTTTTGGCATGTATCTTGACTCAAATGTAGGGTTCATAGAGAAGATTTTGAAGTGTTAAAAGGTTCTTTGATATGGTGCCATAGCAATCTAATTATTTACTCTGGTGCTGCCTCAGCTACACTAATCTTAAGGAATTAGATGGGATGCAAGATTTTAGTTTTAACTTATAAAAATGCAAATGCTCTGGAATTAAATTGCTCAGGAACTTCACTCTCCATCATACAGTGCTTAGAAGCACTTGAGATGACGTTCTTTCCCATGGCACAGCATCCTGCCTGAGTGATTGCCAGACTGGGAGCTTTTCCACCTCTCCTCATGTTCCCATCTCCAAAGAATTTAAAGCACTACAAAGAACTCACCTTCCTCCCCACTCAGTTTTCAAGAAGTGACCTGAAGTACAGATCAGATTTCCAGAATGTCCTTTCTGTTGCACTCTGTATCTGTGGGATATCTGTTCAGGATGTCAGATAGGTATCCAGGACTGCTCTTGTACAAGAAAATCTACAAATAGCTCTCAGCTACACCTCTCAGCACATTCCTTGTGAGGCCTTGGGGCCTTTACTTCACCTTTTTGATAATTTCTGATTCAAAAAAATAATTTGAAAAATCTTCTTTTGCTGATTTTCTGCAGGATCTTCCAAAGATTCAAACAGATGAAGAAACCTTCATCCTGCAGGTCATAGCAGATGAAGAGAATTTCATTCAGGGTGAGAAACCAGCATGATTACAATTCACCGTCACGCACATAACAGACAGATTGCCCATTGCCTCCCTGTGTCTCTTGTTCCATGAATGCTGTGTGGAGTTCTAAACAGAGAACTTATTAACTTTGCCTTCCATATAACCAGGCATGTATATTTTCTTACCAGACTCTCCTGGATTATTGGAAGTCTCCCTTCTCACAACTCCACTATCATAAGGGACTCAAACTTCCTATGTGTACAGGATGCTTCTCCTTGCTTGCTAATCTACTTAAATCATCTTTAAATTTCCAGATGTCACTGACCCCATCACTACATTTTCCCTTTTCCCCCCATACAGCTGAAGCTTCCCCTTTTCTCTCACCTCCAGAGATGTCCAGAATTCTGTACATCCTCTGTTTGCTTTGCCCTGATTTTCTCTCCCTGCCCCTTGTTTAATCCTGCTCTGGTGTCAAATTTGTCTTCATCTGCTTTTTTGCAGAAAACATTCAGTGCCTTGTGTGTATATGGTATATACAGACATACCTTTGGAAGCTTCCTTATTAACTTGCAAAATATACAAGATACAGTGGCAGAGAGATGCAGAAATGTAACTGAGAACAGAGGGTTTGCTACTCCATTTGCTCTTGTGACGAAGAGTTTTGAGACTGTAAAACATGAACACACCAAAAACATGCTTTGATGTAGTAGTATGCACTGTGCTTGATGAGAACAATAAGAAAGCTTTCCACTCTATGTAGCACTTCATAAATATGGATTTATTTCCTCATCTTTCATCAGTTTTACAGTTTTAACCAGGTGCCTCAGTGGTAATATTTGTCAGGAGCATACAATGGAATTTCAGATACTTTCTTTCTGTAGTTCTGAAGTTAAAAATGAGTTGATGGGCCATTCCATGAGGAACTGAACCAAAAAATATGAAAGTTATTTCTTATATTACAGAGTTATACGAGATTTCAACTTACATTTCTATCCTACTCCATGTCCTGTATTTACACAGTTAACTAATATGTTTGTTATTTACATTTTTCAAATGCTGTGATCATAAATCTTTTTATGTTGTACATTCTTGTTTTAGCTTTTTAGTACAGATTTTTTTTTTAACACACATTTTAGACACTACAGTTTTAATACCTCACATGGGTTCTAGGAAATGACTGCCTGGTTTCACTAGTAATGTGTCAAGATGCCTCCTTCATAAGAAAATACATATTACAAAGGAATTTTATAATATTCAGATTCTTGCATGTTGAAAACAGTAAGTACATGGGATGTAATAATGATAATGGTACTTCCTTTTCTATGTCATATTTTGTTTGGAATTACATTTTACCTGGGATGTAGAATTGTTAAATGTGAGGTGGGTTGGGTTGGGTTGGTTTTCCAATAAATGATGTATTTTATGTAAATTCTACAGTACTGATAAATTGAATTTTTGCATAAATGTTGGCCTTCTATGTACTATTCCTATCTGTATAGATATATAAGTGCTATTTATATATCTATATTTTATTTTCCAGAAAACTCTGTATCTACATAAATAAGCATTGTTAGTATACTAGGAAACTTCCCCTATCCTTAAAAAGCAATGTGCTCAAGTACAATATTCAACTTCTGACACAGACATAGTAGTAAATGTGACCTCTAATGTAAATACTTTCTTCCAAGGGAAGCAAGAGGTACCTGTTGAGTTTGGAAGACATGGCAGACAACTATGTGGACCCGATGAAGGACATTTTATGTATCCAGTCCCATAAATGTTATGCAGGAGCATCTGACAAAGCGGACAACTTTGGGTCAACTTTCCATGTTACATGTAACTACCTAAATAATGTCTTAATAAAAAAAAAAAAGGTTAATTATAGAAAACTCTTACAACATTGTACATTTAATGCTGTGTGTCTTTTCTCGTTACAATAATACACATTTCTATTAACAAATGATTGTAGATATTAAGTTTAAAGCAAATGGTCATGAATTTCAGGTTTCTTTTATTCTGTTATTGGTAGATATTCTGTTAGGCACAATATGACATTCTTTGTAAACATAAATTTCAATACATTAGACCATAAACTGAAGTTACAGAAAATAATATACAGACATTAAAGACACATGGATCCACTACACAGTCTAGGCACAAATGCAGCAATCCAGGAGATCTGATCTTATATCCAGTGCAACTGAAACCCCCAGCTGACACCAGTTGAACAGAAATGCATCCAAGTGACCAAACATTCCTGCTTCTGAACTAATTCATTTTTTTTCTCTTCTACCAAAGCTTTCATATAATTTGAAAATACACATCTCATCATCATGTGTTGGTAAAAAAGTATTTTAGTCTATTTACCCTGAAACACCTAATTATTTATAAAGTCAGTGCCCAGAACTAAGGCCCCTAAAGCAAGTAATGTAAATAACACATCTAGAAAGCTTTCTTCAAAATATGTATCTACATATTTTTAAGAACTTGAAAATAATCTTCCAAAAACCAGTCATAAGATAAAACCTCTTACAGATCTTTTATTTCCCAAACTTAAAATTGCACTACATTTTTCATGCAACACTGTGCAACTTGAGAACCAAAATGAGGAATAACAATTCTGAGCTTCCATCATGTTGCTTATTGCAGCTCTCACCCTTAAATACCCTTATGTGTAGGGTAGGCACAAAGTAATAACAGTTATTTACATCTAATAGAGCAACATCAGGATTCTTATCTGAAAAGTTTTCTTGAAAATAAATAGCACACTTAAATTATGTGATTTTAAGAAATTATTCAGTATCCCATGATAATGTGAAGAAACACTAATTTCATGCTATAAATTCATAGAAGACTTCCAAGTATACAGTTACTGCTATTGTTACTGGGAACCATCTTCTTACTTTCTCTGAATAATCAGAAAAAAGGGTATTCAATTATTTAACAAATAAGCTTTAGAAACATTACTTTTCCTTTTCTAACATGCTAGAAACGGAGAATAAGGCAACAACTGAGAAAAAAATGTATCTTGCTTTGTAAACCAAGCTTCTTAATGTTTCTTAGAAGTGAACTTTCATGCTGAAAAATTGAAAGGCCTCAAAAGAAAAGCTTTAATTACTTTAACAAGACCACGTCTTCTATTTCATTTGATATTTTCAATACACTCCCAAATATATATAGAGGGATTTACTTCAGTATTACAAATGACTCTTCAGCATTAAGTAACTCCTCTGTAGGGCTAAAATGCTTATACAGCACTCTGTAAGACTGAGTAATGTTTAGAAAAATGCCACCAATTTCCATTGCAATCTTCTCTATTCTTACATTATTATTCCAACCTAATTGCATGGGAAAACAACAGATGGTGTGTGAATATGAGTGTCTTCTGACTTATAACCAGGCCTCCAAACCCAGGCCTTGCTGTCTCATTTGATCTTTACAACACCGAAAAGTTCTTTTTTTCCCACTCAAAGGAAATAATTTTTACTGACCAAAACTGGCTGATAAAGTCATGGCAGGTGATGCCGAAGCAATGACAAAATCATTCGATAAGTAGTTTTAAGTCTTAGGTACACACAAAAATTGCTTGACATAAATTAGACAGACTGCAATTAGAGAAAGGAAAAAAAAGAAGAAAATTATGTGACAGACTCTGAATTCATTTTTTCATGCTGAACAAAAAAGTTCACTTTTAAGTTCATTCTATGCTCAATATCCTGCTTTGCCATTTCTTTGGTATTCTGTTCTTATTCTGCAAATTTTAACACAATTTTAATGGTCATCTTAATTCAAATGAAAGAGCAATGAGCTGAATGCACAACCAGAACAGATGCCATAATACTGCAGAATACATTGGTCTTCATGATTTTTGGTTCTTTATATTCATTTCTTGTAATGATTGGGGGCATCTGCAAATGCAAACTTCAGTCTGTAGGCCTCTGCTAGGAGTACACTGATTTCTTCATTTCCCCAGTGTACTGTGGGCAAATTTTGCAAAAATATCAGCAATTCCTAGGTGGAAAGAAAAAAAAAAAAAAAGAAATAAATACATTTTTTTCAAACACCAGTGTATAGGAATGTGGTACTTACACAATGATGATTTGTAAGCAATCACACCTCAGTATGTATCCCAAACAAAGCTGAGATCCCATTACATTCAGTGATTTTCCTGTAACTTTCATAGAAATACTTGCTGTTCGGTCTTTCACTTCAAAAAGCAGCTATTAATTGTAACTAAACTGTAGTTTTTGTCTAGTGTTAGAAAAATAAATACTACGAATGAAAGAAAGCAATACTGCCCAAGTGTGCAAATTCCACATAACTGCACTTGTATGTTTAGCCTACTACTGGTATCCCAATCATGGGGCACCTGGATGCATCTTACACACTTGCGAATTTCAACCAAGCTCTAAAAGCTTTCACGTACCATTTTGTGCATAGTTCTTTAAAAATTCCACATGTATCTTCCACATTTAAGATGTTCAACCTAATTTCAGTTTGTAACATCTGCTGCCCAGATCATTTCAGTATACCAGTACTAGGTATGGAGAAAGGGGGGAATACCCATACTGCTTTAAAGAGCTATAAAAATCTTTAATTTTCATTACCTTGAACATTTTTAGAAACTCTTTATGAGGCAGACAGCTACATATAAAGCACAGTTGCTGACTAAATTGAGAAGCGCTACAATTCTCTTCCCTAATTAGACTTTTCATATGCAAACACGAAGAATATCTGACTTCTGGTTTGCTGCTTTCTGGGTATGCCTTGTATATATCACAGCAAACAACAGTTCAATTTCTTTCAACATTAGTTATATAGCAATACAGATAAAATTAATCAACACAAATAATTTTAAGTGGTGATTTGAATTTCATTTCAGAAGGCCCTAAAATGTGGGTTCCTGGTTTTGTAAGGCATACATGGGGTGTTGGAACTAGATATCTTTAAGGTCAGTTCTGATGACAGCATTAAAATCCACCATGACCTGCAGCAGGACAAAGCTTCAAATCCTCATCTGTATGCTGAAACTTGCCATCTGTAAAAGCACTCTTTGGAAGATCTACTACCACCAATTCTCTCCTGAGCTCATACACATAACGGTTTTATAAGATTCCCAATATGACCAAACTTAGGAAGTTAGTTTGTTTTTCTTAAATAAATGGCAATTCAAAAGGTCACAAACTCTCAAACATGATGCAAAAGGCACCATAGGCCAAATATGAAGGTCATGTTTTAAACTTTCCAAAGAAAAGATCACCTGGAGATCTCCTGTCTCATGCTTTTGTTTTGAAAGAAACATTCCTTAAAATTTCAGCTGTGGCAAAGCAGCAAAAGGTAATTTTTTTGATGAGTTCCATTACAACAAACAATGTGGAATTTTATGATGGGTGTTATAAGGCAATCTCAGGAGTAAGCATAGTTGTTAAGCTTGCCTGCCTCTCATAGGTGCTCTATTTTTGCTGCAAAATGCAGATGATTTGTGCACATTTGTACATGTGCATATATTTGTGAGCATGTGCATATTTATTTTTTTGCATGAATATATTAAGATTTATTCTAAAGAGCAGGAATAAGTAAGCAGGAATGCAATTAAACTCACAGCCACTATCTTGGTGTAAATCAGAATCCTGCAACATCCCTGGCAGGTTGAATGGAGTCTTGGGTGACATGGTTTAGTGCAAGGTGTCCCTCCCCAGGTTAGAACTTGATGATCTTAAGGTCCTTTCCAACCCTCACTATTCTACGATTCTATGACAATATCATGTATAACTACACAGTGAAATTCTTCATCTCCATGAGGGTCTTATTTTCCTTGTCCCCCATTCTCCCTCCTCTGCATCTGCTTTCATGGAGGAAGGCTGTAGGAGCCTTTAGCAAAGATCCTGTGGCTACAGTAAAGAGCAGGAAGCAGAAATGAACATGAAATTGTTTTTTTGGCGTGTGTATGTTAATTATTTTGGCTTCATCTATTTCATGGTCTTGCTATTCTGGTTCTTGCAATTTGAGACAAGAAAGGAATAGTGCAGTACTATATACCTAATTATGAATAATATAATATAACAGAGCATGAGAATGCTTCTATTACACTTGAGAGAACACATTCTTAATAAACTGTTATACAGGTGTTATTTCCATCTACTTATTTGACAGTTACGCTGATAACTGTAATTAATAAATTAGCACTGCAGAGTAGGAAGGTTGTGTGGAGGGATGATAAATTCCTACCTCCACGAAAGGTGGGGTTTTTTCTTCCTTTTACAAAAGTAATTTTCAATCAGTTCTACGACACAGCAGTTAATTCAGAGAGTTTTGTGAAATTAGCTCTTTTACTCTTTGCAGTGCCAAGACTTCCCTGGGTCAGACTTCTGATGTGAACTTGTACAACTGATTCATGCTGCTCAAGCAGTGTTTTGGTTTTCCTTTGTGCTACTGTTCAAATAAATTTGGCCTAAACAAATCCTCTAGGGACTGGAGAGCCATGAACCTTCTAGCAGACCTCAGCGCTTGGACTTTGTAGGACATATCTGCTATAATCTGCAACCAGCAGTTGTCTGTACAGAAGCTACTCAACAGCTAGTGAATGAAGCTAAACTGTTTCAGCATGAGATTAGAAAGAAGAAGTCTACATTGGTCACACATTTGGTCCACTACCCTGACTGTTTCTGTGGCAACCATACATGTATTTGTGGCAATCATACATGTTTTTCAAACTAGAAAATGTTGGTACATTTATGAAACACCAATAATTCTTGTAAATGAATGAATGCTGCTTATATATTCAGGTTTGACTGTAAGGTGATCATGCTGGATATGCGTATTAGAAAATGATTGCAAAAATTGAGTTTATTTTCTTAAAGCCTCCTACATAGCAGCCACTCTTACAAACATTTCACTGCTCAGTGGTTAAAAAGAGGAGGTAAAATAACAGTCAGTATTAATTTTGATAATTTACGTTTCCAGAGGACTGAAGTCACATTACCTTACAGAACAAACCACTTTTTCTGAAATAAATGTGCAGGTTTAGAAGTTTGTCTGGAAATGACCCACGAAGAATGACGCAAAACACATTATTTTTCTCCCAGGATATACAGCACAACAGCAGGAGAAATCAGGTGCTCCAGGCTTAAGGCTGGAAAACTCAGACCATTCAAACTTATGCTCTTCATTAAACATGTAAAGACTAAATCTCCAATATCCACAGGACATGAAATTTAAGGTGCATCTTAAATCTGAATTAGGATTATTGGTGAAGAACTAGTTTAATACTTTTATGATTAACGCAAAATTATTAATAATTTTAATCAGATTCAAATATATAAATAAATGGCAGAGTAATCCATTGACCATCTAAGTCCACTTCTGTATGAATAGGCATATTTGCCACTGTTACTAAGGAAAAGAATCATTCCTTAGCTGCTCCTCAAAGCCTAAGACTGACACTGACTAGTGCATACGTTATAAATCTAAATGAAGTAACTGGACAAAGATGCACTACTTAACTGATTTTCTAAATATAAGGCTTATCCTTCCTGTGATCTATTACAGAGCTTCAAAATTGGCTCAGATACAAATTAAATTTGTATCTTGTTAAAAATAAAGTAGAACTTGGCAAAAACCCTACTAAAGAAATTTCTTTTTGCTTTAAGTGCTAAAGAAAATCATGCTGCATTTATTGTGCCCAAATATGGGACATTCTTTGAAAAAAACAAAACAACAACCAAACTCAAAAGAAACTCCAGAAAACAGTCTTTGGATTTGAAGAAATATACTAACATATGTTATGCTACTTAATATTTTTAAGACCACATGAAAAGTTTATCTAAAACTGCTTAATTTAGCATTTTGCACTTACAAAAAAGAAAAGGTGACAAGTGACTCAATACTATTAATTTATTTTTAATCGTTACTCTTATTTTTTCTCCAACAGGTAAAGCAGGAACCACATTTTGCATGTGCAAATAAGGCACCCACATTAACTGCTTCAATTAATTTTCCTATCCACACTCATAATTAAAATATAAGACACTTTGAAATATGATGACTCATGAACTTGAATTCATATTTACCATAAAAAGCTCAGTGGTGATAAACTGCCTGGAATATTTCGGAACAAGAAAACTCAGTAGGAAAAGCGTTATTTGTAAACTATTCCTGCAAGAATTTTATTTTTTGTTTAATTCAAATGATACTGTGATGTCACCTGGCTGAGGAGCCAGGGCAGCCAATAGACCATCATCAGATGGGGTTTCCAGAATCCCAGTCCAGTGTTTGCATTTTGGCAGCATCTACAACAAATACACTCAAAATTACATTTGGCAAACAGTGCCCTGTTTCTCTGGCCTCCTACTGCACTGAATAGACATATTAATCTCTTGAATTAGGCTTAGCTGCCTGACTGAGCCCACAAGCACAGTTTCAGTTTGGTCAGTGTATGGCATTTGCCCTGAGATGCCACACTATGGAAAGGCATTTCCAATCTCCCTTCCCCCTTGCCATTCAAGTAGTGGTAGGTTTCCTCCTGTCTGGGGAACAGTAACAGGTATCTGAGGTATGTACAACCAGCAGCTAATTCACCATCTATGGAATAACTCTGGTAAATTAAAACCAACCAAGCAAAATAACTTCACCAAAAAGACAAACACACAGCAACCTCCCCCCCCCCGCAAAATTAATCCCTGTTTACTTTTACTTCTGCTTAAAAGTTAAAGACATAAAACCCTGAACATTGTAGGGAATGAAATAACTGTCTGATGACTTCTATTGCTCAGTGTCATCTGACCAAATCTGCTCTGAGAAATCACAAGTCTCTCTATGCATCAGCAGCTGGGCAGACATACTATCCATAACAGAGGAAGATCAAGGGACTACTTAGATTTGCTTCCCCCTCTCCCTGTACAACAAAATCTTGAAGAGATTTTAGCACAGGGCCCCTAACATGGTTACAGGTTTGCAGCAGATGTTATACCAGGAGAGTGTAAGAGATGTGGGACTTTTTTATCTAAGACCTAAGAGCACTTTCCCACTACATATAGTGAAGGTTACAAAGAAGAAAAAATAGTAACACTAACAGCATTTGGATTTACATAATACCTTACATACATGTTTTTCTAAGATATACTAAAATATACTATACCACTTTACATAGCACGCTCAACTATGCTACAATTTATAAAGTATGTTTCAACACTTAAAAACAGCTGTACAGAATATAATTATTAAAGTACAAGTACTTTCAAAATGCCATTTTCCTTAGATAAATCCACATTTATTCTAGAACTATGCAATCACCATGTAATCAAGACAAGACTGATAAATTTGCTATAAGTGCATGGTATAAAAGCACCTTCACAAGTACGAAAAGTAAAAGTATGAGGTCTATGTTTTAAACACCACAGCAGTAAGATCTGGGAGTAATGCTGGCTGTTAACCAATGGCTCTTGTCAGGTAAAAAAAATTATTCTTGACGGAAAAATAAACCTCACCACACAAGATCCAGTACGTATATCTAAAAGAAAGTGCCACACTACCAGAGAGCTATCTCAAAAAGAAGATGTTCTCAAAAAGAAGATGCTCTCCAAAGCAGTTTTCTCCAAAAGCAAAATGATCAAAATGATAAAAAAAGATCAAAAATCAAAACCAAACACTAATAAAACTTAAACACATTTTTAATAACTATTACAAAACTTTCCTCATTGAGACTGTAACCCAATGAAATCTCAGCTCATTAAAACAATCTTAAAAAACAAAACCAACCAAACAAAAAAAGGAAGCAAAAGAAAGCAGACTTTATCATGTTTTGAAATCTGGTTCATTAGCAAATCCCCCCTATACTATGAAGTCCACTATAATCGTTTCAATCAATACAGTTTTTAGCATACCATTTGGCAACAGTCATGGTTATTTGGTAATGGCTATCTATAGGTGTTGTGCTATTTATTGTCACCCTGACTCTGACTCCATATGTGGAACGTCAAAACCAATTATACAACAAATAACATGCTGATAGTTAATAAAACAAAGATGCTATGCTAATGAGTAGAGCACAAACGTCTCTTCTGTGATAATCAAAGCAATTTATTTACTCCATTTATTTATCCAGTTCAGACTTTTTTGTCTGTATGAATTACTGACAAAGTTCAACTGCAGAGTTTTTTTTTTAACAGAAGAAAATTAACAGAACATAAACCCCAGTAATAGAATAGTGGGTTTATTTCTAGTTAATATAAAAATAGCAATGACTAGGGTTAAAATTAAACTTGAACATACTGAGGACATTAATAGAGTTGTTTTTTAATGACAAAACAGAGAACTAGTCTATTAATTTAACAAATAAAGTCATCCCTAAAATACGGTATTTTTCTATGAGAGTTAATACTTCCTGCTGCTAACTGCAATGTAATTATGGTCTGAGTACTTCTGGTCTACTACAGCTCTATTTAGTGATACAGAACCTACAATCTTATCATATTTTATGATCATGAACTTTCTAACATTTTACTTTAGGGTGCTAAAGGTAAATTAGCTTCACAGATAAATTTGCACTATTTAGTAAAGAATTGAGAATACCTGTATTTTGAACCAGAGCTCTACCTATTACACACTATGCACACAAACAAAACACCACAAAATTTATACTGGCAATTTGATCAAACAGCTTCTTTATGAGAGTTATTTGGACTTTAAATTTTAGAACATAGTACCTATTTTTAAAGAACTAATGAAATGCAATACTACTAAAATTTAATTACAAGAATTATTGAGACAAGCTAAGGAGGAAAGCAATTATTGCCAGAGAAAATAACCATTTATCATTTTAGATAATCTAAACCACAAATAAACCACACATACATACAAAGAATACTAAATGTTTTTATTTAATGGGAAATTATATAATGTGGTGCCAGAGAGAGCCAGAACTGGACAATGATTCAAGCACTGTTTTCCAACCAGATGTAACCACTATGCAAGCAAAGGAAATACTCAATATAGGAATGATTTAATTCCTTTTTCCTTTACAACATTCTTTTCCACTAGTATAGGGGTCTTCCAAGTGTGAAAGGGTGGCATGGATGGCTTGTTCTAAGAGGGCATCCTGTCCACGGACTCAGTCCCTCCCCTGAGCTGGACAGCGAAGCAGACAGAGCTATTGCCTGGCTGCAACCCTGTAATTGCTGCAGGAGCCAGGCTGGTACTGTACTGTGCAATCCTAACTTCAAATCCTCTTCCCACATACTTAGGATGAAGGATACCCGTTTGCTTGGGGACTTGGCCAAGCTCAGTAAAATCCCCCCCCTTCAGCCCACTATCAAAGTAGTGACAAACGCACTGGTTGGTAACTTGAAAGCACAGGTCCAGCACTTGCTGAGAGCCTAGCTGACCTTGTTAGAGCTACTTTTCCCTTCTTTTTACCTCTTGTTGTTGATAAGTAGTGCACCAAGAGGGCTTTAGCTCTGAGACAAGTTCTCTTTTCCTTCCTGAGCACTATTTTCCTTCTTTCAATGCACACAGCAATATTCCCTACACTGCTGCCACATCTTATTTTTCCAGCTGTTCTAACCTGCTACACGGAGTTGCAAATAATGAGCTGTATTTCTGGAGTGCTGTGCATCTTATTAATTACCTATGTCTCTGAGTCAGAGAAAACATTTACTTCCTATTGGGCACAGCTGGAATCGAGAAAACTAAGATTTCAAAATCTAATATTAAAGAGATAGCAGGAATAGGTCACCTACTGCAGCTTAAGAAATATTTGCTGCAGATGCAGGTTAAGAGACACAGGTGGATCTGGATCTTTCAGTGGTAAATCTGACCACCTATAGTGCTTCCTAAGCACGGAACTACATGCCACAGTGCATATGTAGTGTGGTCAGCTATGGCTGAAATAGCACCCAACAGTCTGGTTTGGGTACTGGATGCAGCAATGCCCTCCTTGTTCTTGTAATATCAAAGATTATGAGTGAACTTAAACTTTGATAAGCAGATTATGGGGGAAACACTGGTTTATGAATGCTAAGTGGCAGGGATATTTAAGCTTGCAGTGGCATAGTCTGAAAGATTTAGGAGAGATATGTTCTTGGGAAGTCATAAATCAGTTTCAAGAACTCTCACCTTGAATATGAAAGTTCATGTCCTATCCTGTGACAGTTTAGAGGAAAAAAACCAACAAAACAAAACAAAAAAAACCCTCAAAACCCCAACACAATATTTGCTGAAATAGTGAATATTCAACTTTACAAATTCTTTTTTTCTACATTTTTTTATTGATCATAACCTAAATTATGCATCTAGACTTTCTTTAAACGGTTATTAATTCCAAAGAATTGCCTCTTAAACAATCAATCATCTTTATCTTTTATGTATCATGACATCTTAACCGTTGGGCCATGGCATACAGAACTCCGACCAGTATTAAACTAAGTACAGAAAAAAAGGTTATTCAGAGTTCTAACTACACTTGATACATCTAAAAAATGGATACCTTAAAAAAAAAAGCTAAGTTAAAGGTTAATTTCTTCTATCAGCTTCCACTCAGCAACTCAAGTGTATAGTGGTTTTCAGCAAGTATATATATATTTTATTCTTTTATATAATATATATTCTTTGATTCAAATATATATTTTTATTCTTTCAAGTGAAAAATCTCCCATATATCGTCTGCAAGCATACAGAAGTATGCTACTCTTATCATGAATTTCATATTCCTAATAAGAACTTCATAGAAACACACCTTAGTATTCTGAAAATGAAAGCTTATGAAAAGTTGATGGCCTTATCATTTCCCTTTCATGTTTTTCTTTTCATGACTACTGAAAAGGATTGCTGGACTCAGCATATTAAAACCACTAAACCAGCAATTAAAGTCCTGTTTCATCCAGTATGGAACTCTTACACAAGTCATTAGCAGCCTTAATTGCTAATCATAAAATATGTGGTTCTAAAGAACTATGTCAGAAAAGCTGTGCTTACTTAGCTGAAGAAAAGATTTACATCTTCATTTACACAGATATGAAAATGTATGAATTAATATAGCAAAAAGTAACTAAGGGAACACATTTTAGCTGTTATCGTAGGTAGCCCTATATCCTTGTTCTCAAACAAAAACAAAAACCCAAACCACAAGCAATACATATTCCTAAAGCTTAAAAAGGGGAAATAAATTTGCATGTTAGATATTCTTGTTAACAAACTTACTATATACATGTTATTACCTATAGGTTTATATGACAAGGTTAAGCACACAGACATAAAAACAAAGCAAACATTCCCACAGGACACAAAAGATGTTCAACTCCATAAAAAGCCATCTGATTTTTATAATACCTTTTAAACTGAACTGTCTCAAAATGCTTCAAAATTACATGCATGTGAAACCGGAGATACTTACATATTCAATGCTCAAGAAAGAAGAGGAAGTAAACTTACTCCAACACTGGTGTAAATTCATGTTTAAATCAGACAAACAAAAACATTCTTGAATTCTTTCTTACATTTAAACTAGTAAAAACAGAACTTCCATTTTAAAAATCTCATATGAAAACTGAATATCTGGGAAAAGTCCAGGAAGCATCTGTGCTTCAATTGCTACAGCATAGAGCAGAATGCTTCTGAACCACTCTGACTATACTTTTTGCCATATTGTTTTATGAAATATTGCTACACTGCTGGTATTTGGAGATATGTGTACTTCTTATGCATCAAAATATAAACAAGGCAAATACATTTAAGGAAAAGCCCAGATAAATCATTTGTAACTAGCTCTGTGCAAAAGAAGCAAATAAAGAACGGATGCAAATTTCCAGAGTAGACAAAGTCATGAAGATCAGAAGTCATCCTATTAAAAAAACCGCAATAAACAAACACAGAACCTGCTGTACCAATTAAGACTGCAGCAATGGTGGCTGAATTTCATTTCTGAAATGAATTGCCAATGAGTAAGTTACTACATTCTTTTTTTCTCTAGTCAAGCAAGATCAAAATATTTGTACAGCAGATTCCAATAGAAAATTTACAATTCTGTTTCTCCATAAAGTCCATATGCTACCCACTTGGTTTGGTTTTTCTGACCATAATCTGGCAATGCATTCTAAGTGGAAGAGTTTTATACAGCTCCAAATTCATACATATTCACCCCTCTACAGCGACTTACATTTTAACACCATAGTATGAATAGCTAAAAAAAAAAAAAAAAAATAAAATCATAAAATATCAATTGAATATAATGAACCACAGGGACAAGAGTGTATCAAAACTTCCATATTTTCAAATTAAAGCAATTAGTATGTTTTGACAAAAAGGTACTTCACATTGTAAATCGTTCTGAATAAAATCTCATCTTGTTTTAGAGAAAACATATTAAGAATTGCTGACGTAAAATTGCCTGTATACAGATCTTAAGTAGAACTACCTGAGATATATAATTCTAACATCCAATAAATATGTCACAATGTAGCAGCTACTTAGTGTATTTTCATAACTAAAAAAAGGAAAAAATCCTAAGGATAATTCAAATGGAATATTGTCAGTATCTTAGGGATACAGGACTAAAAGAGGCCATTCCCATTCCATTGTTCAATCACCCACACCACATGAAGCCATAAATAGGTGTTTTGCTCTAATTTTAAATAAATTTTCCCCACTTGCTATGTCAAAATCCACAAAGCATTTGTACACCTCTAACAGACTTCAGGAGATCAATACAGAGAACCAAGGACTTGGTGGTGGAAGGGAAGAACCAAACCCCCTTCATGAAGTTATTAAAGGACGGATAAAAAAACCTGTCCAAAGTCCTGTCTCTACATTGACATGGAATCTGATAACTGAAAATTTCTAAGTTAGTTTGAGATATCTTACAAAAATCAATGACAACTAATCCAAAAGTCCCTTTAACTCTGAGGAGAACATCACTGTTCACACTAAGAAATCATTTAAGTTTCCTTGGTGAGCAAAGCACGCAGGCAAGAGCACAAGACGGAACCATTCAAGCTGCATGGGTTCTCTCAATAGAAAACCAGTACCATCACCCCAAATTTTCATCCATTCCTTGATGCCTTAAAGAGAAAAATACATGAAATTGCATTTCTTTTGTACATCTTAGAACAAATGATGCTTCAGCTGAAGTTCTCTCCTGTGAGACCTCACCTGGAGTATTGTGTGCAATTCTGGTGTCCTCAGCATAAAAAGGACACTGAACTGTTGGAATAAGTCCAGAGGAGGGCACGAGGATGATCAGGGGACTGGAGCACCTCCTGTATGAAGACAGGCTGAGAAAGTTGGGGCTGTTCAGCCTGGAGAAGAGAAGGCTGCGTGGAGACCTCATAGCAGCCTTCCAGTATCTGAAGGGGGCCTACAAGGATGCTGGGGAGGGATTGTAGTGACAGGACAAAGGGTAATTGGTTAAAACTTAAACAGGGGAAGTTTAAATTGGATATAAGGAGGAAGTTCTTTACTGTAAGGCTGGTGAGGCACTGGAATGGGTTGCCCAAAGAAGCTGTGAATGCTCCATCCCTGGTGGTGTTCAAGGCCAGGTTGGACAGAGCCTTGGGTGGCATGGTTTAGTGCAAGGTGTCCCTGCCCATGGCAGGGGTGTTGGAACTTGATGATCTTAAGGTCCTTTCCAAACCTAAGTATTTTATGATACTAAGTTCCAAAAGTGCTTCCATAGACAATCAGACTGAAGCATTAATTCAAATTAATACAATATAATTCAATTGTATACTATAAACTAAAGAATTAAAATATTCTAAACCAGTATAAGTACTATGCTAGAAACACGATAAACATCTGTGCTTAACACATCTTTCAATCTGTCTGTAGACAACAAGAAATCCAAACCAGGATGAATCTTACTGTACTATACAGTAACATAAAGCTTTGCCAGAAAATACATACTGCTCTTTACGTCCTGATATTTTTACATTGGAGGTGCTTCACTTTATCTAATGGTTTGTAAGTCAAAATGGAACAATTTATTTCCTTTTGATCTTTCACTAAAATTATGTTATGAATTACATCTTTACCCCCATTAAAAAGTGATCCAATTGCATTCTAGAAGATAAACATACTCCCTCTCAAGCTTTGTTTTACAAAATTAAATATGCAACATTCTTTTAATACTCTTTGCTACAGCCAGTTCTTAATTTCCCAGTCTACTGTTGTTGATAAACATAATTCCAAAGAGATTACATAAAACCTAAACAGAATTCTCATGCAAGTCCCAGAGAGATGCAATTTTCCAAAAGCAAATAGACAAAGAATATACAGGGACCATGGAAAAATGACAACTCTGAATGGAGCATTCGGAAGTCTTAAGGTACATACAAATGCCTAAGGCCCCAGTATTCTAAGACAATTAAAATATTAGCAAATTTTATTTATATAGTGTTTAATTGCCTTTCTTACTTATCACTATACTGATAAAACCAGAAATCTACAACTTCAGCTTGGCCAGCCAGAATTTGAGATCAAATTTTTATATAAGACGATGAATGCTTCAACTTTCACAGAAAACACAAGCTTGCAAACCAGCAGCCAAATTCAGGATTTATTCTTTGCTTATCTAGCAAAGAACAGCTTCCAGACACAAACATGAGAAAAGAACTGAGTGTCTTTCAGTACAGTGGGTGATAATGGGCTGAGTTAATCCTTTCTGACTCCTGATTTTTAAGATTTCCAAGATTCAAGTCCCAAAAGCGCTTAGGCTATGAGTACCTTCTCTTGGTAATCCTAGTTCATACATGTAAGGAAAGAAACGAGTTTATACTCTAAAACGTCACAAAAATCTGCATGTTGAAAGCAGTGGCCACTGTCACAGTACCAGTACTAACAGAGCAGTTGGCAGAGAAGCATTCTGACAACTGCAAAGCAGCTCCAGATCAAGCATGTCAAAATCCTTAATTTTCCACCATGTAAGGACAAATCTCACTAAAAGCATGGAAAATCAATATGGAGAAATACTGTTTTCATAACTGCTATTCTAGCATGTGACAGACGCTAGTATTACATAAACTAAAAATTAATAATATTTTGCAGTGTTTCTCCCAGGCATAAGGTTCTCACACCCGTGTGGTTTTGTAAAACTTTAAATTATATTAGGAAAAGATTTGTGGCCTTGTGCCTTCAGAGATTCAGAAAAAAAGCTTTGAAAACTCTGTCTGAAGTGCTCATCTTAAAGGCTCAAAACCACACATAAACTGAGTATGTTCTAAGGAAAACATTATTCCTGAATTTATTTTCTTCAGAGATCTGGACTTTTAACAAAATTCCTTCTTCTAGAAGACCACACCTTGTGAATAAAATGCCATTTTGTTTAAATAAATGAACATGACCAAAAGCTGTTTAAGGGTTTGGCCAAAACTGTAATAACAGTTCTAATGGAAAAATACTTCAGCGGTGCATTATATGATATAATCTAAGTGTTTGATGGGCTGATTTACCCACAGTGACTACAATCTGTTCCTTAGCAGGCAGGAATTCCTGTATTTATCACAATAATCTCCAAGAGAGGAAACTATAGCACATCTTGCAAGATGTAGCCTTTTCTCACAGAAGAGAATAAAGACATCAGCATGAAATATAACTTTCAGAGGTATATTCCTGGCGGCAATTTCAGTTCTCTTTAATAGGCTTGCCTGAGAGCTGGCAATTCAGAGGCCCTGCTATGCTCTGTCATCTTTTCTCAGGGACAGCAATCTTTAAGAGAGGACGTGGTAGAGAACAACAGCTATTAAGGATTTCAGCTGTCCCTGTTTAACCTGTTGTTCTATGCAGATCAATACCTGAAACTAAGCACATGTCTAAAAACTGTGATGAAAAAATAATTAACACAAAGCTTTAGTGAATCAGTTCCTGAGGAGTGGATGCAACTATAGCTATTCACTCAGCTAACAGCAAGCAAATGCTATTGTGCAGAAAATGAATTAGAACAGGATAAATGGGAGCTCTTACTATATTTGCAAAAGGATGTCTAATGTAAAAAACACTGCAGAGAGCAAATGAATTGTCATGTGTAAAGGTCTTGCTCTTGATGGCAGCTGAAAGAGCTAACCAGGAGTACGATGGCAGTAGTAAAACTGCTAAAATGGCATTTCTGAAAGAATTTTAAATCCAATTTGTTTACAAGTAGGTGACAAAACAATACACATTTTATTTCTTGTTATTTTTACTGTCTTGCAGTTGCAATGAGACAATTTTGTTGTAAGACAGCAAAATCTGCACACACCAGCATTTAGGAAACCACAGAAGAGAACAGAATTGGAAGAAAGAAAATTAATCCTCCTCCATCTGCTTGTCTCAAAGAAAGGCGTATGTCACTTCATCCTATTATTCAGCTCATACTCCAAAAGCTTTTAATTTCTCTTTGTTCTCTTATTAGTAGTTTTGATTGAATTTGGTAGTCAAGTGTACAGGTGCCTGTGATCTTAGTCTTCAGGGTTACACACTGATAAGGCCAATAATTGGCATTGTTATGCAGCAGTTTCTGCTGAAAAAATAAACATGGAATGAAAACAGTTTTCTTTGTAGAGAGATATCTCCAGTGACAGCTGTGAACTACTAACTGAATGGACGCCCTGCCAGTGCATTTAGTTTAGCAGGTGACTTAAATTACTCAGGAAGAACAAGAGTTTTTTTCTTTGCTCAAGAAAATCCTTTTTATATTGAAATGGAGAAAATGCAGAGATCCTTTTTGTGGTATTTACTGAAAACAAATACAAACATTGGTTGATGAGAGAAAAATACCTTATAGCCATCAGAAAGTGCTTCTCTGGAAGCTTACAGGACAATAAAATCAGATTTTCATTGTTTGGAAGATTTGATTTAGAACTTGGATAGTAACAGCATCTTTGTAAAACACAAGCCATAAAGCAAGGCTTACAGGAAATCTCTTCAGATTATACACACCCTGCATCACATCCTTCCCTTTCTTAGCAGGAGTCAGACCAAATACAACTCTTGACAAAGCATGCAGATTAGAGGGGACCCCAATTCTGCAAGGTGTTCCTCACAGCCTGCAAAATGCATTGCTGGACCTGTATGGAGTGGTCTCAGCATCCTTAGAGCTGTAAAGCTCTGAACAGAAAACACGGATATATTTCCTGTTACTTCAGACTTTCAAGATAAGGAAGGACACAACTTACTGGCAGAACAATATTAATGTGTTTCTAGAATTTCACTATTTTACTGGACATGGTGACAATAAATTAAAAAATAATAATGAAAAAAGCATTGATCCCTCAACAATTATTGAAGCCTTTTTAAACAAAATAGTGCTTTTTCTCCGCAACTAGGCTTTACAGAGATCCACAATTTTAGACTTCTATTTTATATATGCAATGTGGTTCTAACACTGTGTGCTTCTTAGTAAGTATAACTAAAAATTCCTAGATATCAAAATGGTTAAGAGGTAATTGTGTGAAGGCAAAAAACATATATGTTTTTGCAATGGCAACTGCCATTTCAAAAGTGTACTCTCATATATTAATCAATCCACCTATTGGTTTTCTTTTTGACAAATTAAACATTTTGAACTCTTCAGCCACCCACTCTAAGCTCTCACTATGTCTTGGACTGCAGACATCAGAACTGGTTGCAGTATTGCCAAACCCTCCCCCCCACTGAAAGGCAAAACAAGCTGTTATGTTCTCTGGTTTAAGGATGTAATTAACCCCAAGTGCCACAGCATCATTCTATTAGCTCACACTGAGAGAGCTGTTAGCAATTCTCCCTAGGATCATTTCAGAAGCCATGCATCCCAAGCTACAGTCTCTCACTCCAGAGAAATGACCTATTCTACTTATCCTGTATTTGCAAAAATTTTTCACTTGGCTGTATCAACACGCAGCTTGCCTGAAGAGGTCAACTGAATGAGTGATTCAAGTTTGGTTTATGTAACTGCTGTGTTCTCCTCACTTTGTCAGAATGGTAAATCTGTATCTGTGGTAAACCCACAGATTATTATTATCTGCTGTTTTATTAGTGGAAATGCTGACTAGCGTCTTGCTGATTACTGACTCTCACAGAAGTTCATTGGACAAATTGCCTCTTGAACATGATTAAATAAAAACATCCTTTTAGGATGTCATATGTGTTAGTATGATCCCTGTAATATATTCTTTGTCTATTTGCTTTTGAAAAATTGCATCTATCGACCAAATATATGTCACCAAACAATGAAATCAAGTTTCGTTCTCTTGTCTGTTACCTAATACAGGTTCACTTTTCAGGAATAAAGATAGAAATGAAGCTGTCAGGAATGACACTGGGGGGGGAGGAATATTCGTATGTTCTTCTTAATTGATAGTAAGAAAATTGGATCTGTAGCTAGATAAACAATAATTATGAGAAAAATAATGCCTTAGTAAAGCTGATAGAATTTAATACTTATAATTAAAATGATATCTTTATTATCTTTAACAACATAACAATATTACTTTCTTCTTACAGAGTCTTCTGAGATAAACAAAAATTTTCACAGATACAGGAGGAACTTATATGTTATAATCTCACCATTAAAATCCATAAAGGAAAATAAAGGCAAAATTATTTCTGCAGAAAATATTAATAATTATTATTATTGTTAGCTGGACACACCATGGTCACAAGAAAACTACAATGTCTTTACAATATTATACTCTGGTACCTTGGAGCTTCCCTATTTGCAGTCTTCCTGAAAATTAGGAAAAGCCTTTGGAGAGTGCTCTCAAGGCTATGATAATGTCTACAAACAAAGATAATAAACCTGTCACTGAGAAGAGTTCTGATAAGCTTTAAGTAGATCCATTAACAAAAAGTAACTCAGTATTCAAAATCTTCATGGAAGCAAAAATAAATACCCTAAAACCATCCAAAGAGCTAAAAATATCCAAAATAAATTTAACTGGAGAAGATTCTTTTCTGAAAAGTAAAGAAAACATAAACAAATGCAATAAAATAACACATTTTTTCATTACAATTTCACATTCATGACCTACACTGTATCACTTATTAGTGAGTGGTCATGGTGCCTCAAGGGAAATGATAGCATGTCCAGCAAGACTGAAATAGGACTGAAGGCTGAAATAGCATCTTTGCACCCCAGAAAAGCATGACGTCAGTCCACTTATGACAGCTGGAACCACTCCAACCCTAATGCTACCTCATTTACTTTCTAACAGTCTGTTGAAATAGTGAAGCTGCAGTACAGATTTGGAAACCCACAATAGTCCACTGCTGATTCATGCTGTTAAATCATGCTGTTATTACATTATATTTATGCTGTTCTCACAGTGCTTTATGATGGGAGACTTCATTATGGTCAGACCTAGAGCAGATGATGAACTACATGTCAAGCAGAAACAACACTTGCTTGCCTGCATTAAAATGTATAAACTCTGTATTTCAGGTGAAATAAATTCTAGTGATAAAGAAGCATTACAAGTTTCAGATTACTTGTATAATCACTGAAACACAACTTTCTGTTTCAATGATTACACAAACACACAGGCATGTTTTGCCAAATAACAGATGTAGCTGTTAATGACATGAGGACAGCAGTTAAAGTTGAGACTGTAATGAGTTTTTATGGTTTTTTTTTATACAAAAAATCTGTATTTTGCTGTGTGTGTTCTTTCTATCTTCACAAATTCTGTGCATTAAATTTTCCTGTGCTTATTACAGTTTTTCACCAGCAACTCTATTTATCAACTATAATCAAATTATTTGAAAAGATTCCTAAGAACTGAAGAGCAGGAAAAGAGAATTAATCATTCCCTTCTATAATTTCACCCTCTGGATTACTGACAAGATCTTATCTGACAAGCCAAAACTTGGAAGCCTCTGGATTTTAACACCTGATCTGATGTCAAATGGGTGGATGGAAACATTTCTGAAGAAAATAGTCATAGATGTGGTCTATGTAAGACACAAATGCTGTAACATATAACTTGAAAGACTAAAGTAAGGTAAAAGTATAAACCACTTTAAAACTGGTACATCTTAGTACAGTACCCATCTTGACTTAGAGCAAAACATCAAAATCCTCAATTTGGGTATGATTATGCTTTTAATTCAGAGTGAATTTGCCAAGAAATGAAATACATTAAAGCTCATGGGAGCAACAGCTGCAAACTTGACACATCTGCAGTTCAGACATGCAGCTACAGTTACTTTTAGTTACTAAGTAGCAGCTGCTCTTTCAATGATTTTGACGATCAGACTGTCCCTTCTCCCCTCCTCTCCCTGCATCTGTGGTAAAAATGCTCTTACCACACACTATGAAAAATTACTACAAAAATCAGAATAAATTCAAGCAATATTACCAAAATAAACAAGTGAATATAGCAGTAATGTGGAATGCTTTCTCATACTGCTACTGCTTTTCTTCAAAACAGACTGAAACATGCATCCTTTAGGTAGGTATCTGTGTGAAATTCACACACATAATGTAAATCTTATTTTTTCACTAAATTTTATCATTTCTATTAAAGGACTGGGCAGTTAGCTAGCAGGAAGATCTCTGACATTCACAGCATGAGTGAATTTTAGTAACCAACTGTAGATTAAAACATACTTAACAAAAGCAAGTCAACCACTATGGACTGAGGGTTTAGAATTTTTCTTGCACTTTAGGTTTCACAGATAAAAGATAGTTAAGAGATGGAAGAAACACTGTTTTCAGTGTAAGGTCCTACGGATATCTTTGGAAACCCTTATGCTCTTCCATAGGTTTTTAGTGGAGCAATGTCACTAATGAGAAAGCACAGAATACAACTGAGTTCTTAGATATTCTCAGTCAGAGACACCTTCTGTGAAAATAGTGATTGGCTATATGCAATCATCTGAATAAAAAGGTGTCATGAATACATAGTCACCTTTCAAAACAGAACTGAAACTTAAGAGATTTGCCTATAAAAATACTATGAATTAAAATCAGAGATCAGATCTTTTTAATTGGTCTTTATTCTGACCACTAAACAATACTGTGCATTGATCATCTGAAGATCAAAAACTTTATTTCATTTTCTAATTTTGATCAAATCTTCAAATAAATTCCGTCATTTTATTAGAAAGTATAATTTGGATACTGGATTTCTTTGCTGAATATTTGGACTTGAGTCACTCTGAAATAAACTGGGATATTTTCCAACCTCTTCAGATTTATGATATCCATTGAATTACTTAGCATATTTTTAGATAATGTAATTTCCTTAAGTTAAATCCATATTTATTCTATTTCTGATTCTCTCCCTGTAAGTCTGTAGAAATGGGCATTATAAGCTGAATGTTCAAACACTTTCTCATTTCATGTTTCCATCATTAGAAATTTTCTCTTCGTCAACTTCCTCAATTCCACTGGTATTCACCATATCACTTATAGCTGAATTAGTTTCAGTATAATCTGTTGACACACTGATAGTCTGGCATTGCTTTTCTACAATAAATGTCCTCTATTATGTAGATATTTTTATCCTAAGGCTCAAATTGTTACGACAGGCAACTTTACTGAAGAGAAAATATAAATATAATTCTGCAATTAAGACAAAATCAATGTTTCCACTGAGAAAAAGATATAATTATGATGAACCATTCAAGATACAGCACAACTGTAATGTAGCAAAAATGAAATCTGGACTGATAAGAACATCCAATGTAATTTGCAAGAATCAAAAACCCTTTCCAGTTCCAAGAAGTGTACTGCTCTTTTAAAAGGTGATAATTCAAACGTCATGTAAAGTTACACACTATGTGCTGTTTCAGTGGACAACATTTTTGGAAGATTTATAGATTAACATATTGAAAAGTACAGGATTTTGTGGGTTTTTTTTACCAAACAGACAGCATAGACAACCTTTTCTGCTTTGGATAATTTTGACTGGGGTTTGTTGGGTTGGTTTGTTGTTTTTTTTTTAACATGGAAATTTGCCCTTTTTTAACATGGAAATTTGATACCTTTGAAGTTTTGCCAGTCCTAAAATTCCTGGTTGTGATTTCATTTTCTATTGGTAGAAAGTCTTATCTGATTTTGGTACTCAAGATCATCTAAGAACAGCATATCCAGAATGAAACAGCACTTTTTCAAAAATGAATACCAGAACACGGATGTAAAAAACTAAGCTCAGCTCTTTCATCTCATTTTCTGACAGGATCTTATTATGCGGTATTAACAATGATATGTTAGTCTCAATTATAAAATAGAAAGTAAAATCTTCACCTCTTGGTATAACGCTCTGCAAATTATACTTGAATTGCTAATCATATTTGCAAAACAGTTTTGGTTTTGAAGCCTATTTACTGAACTTGTATTTTATTGATTCTTAATGTGCCCAAGTGAAAACGCTTTGAAAAGAAGTATTACTCTAATTAATGTCACAACAGTGTGTCTCCAGATCCTTGAGGTCCGACCCAAAATATAAGGTTTTCTCCCCATGTACAGTTTAACCCTTCAAGAGTAGCATTTACTAACAGTGCTGAGTTGAATTTGTCAAATAACTCAACTGAAGCAGAAACTGCATTATTATTCTGGTTCACTTAAAGCCATGCAAAGACCCACAGGATTATTAAGGACTACTTTATGGATAAGTGCATAAAATATAGTCCTTACTCTTGCACCTTAGACAAATTATATTCTTCATACCCGTTGTATTTTATGCACATTATTTTAATCTCATTCTTTTTTCTAGAATAAGCAAAATAGACTTCTATTTCAATTATGACATACAATGCGATTTTTAGCTGCAATCAGAACCACTTAACCATTCCAGCTTCTCACTTAAATGTAATCACAAAACTGTGCCAAACCCATAATTTCAAAAATTTAGCAAAAGTTATTTAAGCAAACTTATTGACAAAATGACAAAATTTGTTAGAGACGGTCAAGAGTTCTCTGTCCCCAAAGAGGTTTTTTTCTCTTTGTGTATGACTATCTACCAACTTGATTCTGATTCAGCTACTGATTTGTGTAATCTAGGATAATATTACATTTTCAAACGTTTCATCATGCTGCTTGCACACTAGTAGCAGTAATGATATGTGTTTTTATGAACTCTACAGATTTCTTGTAGCATTTTGTCCTGTCTGTTCTGTAGCTCAACATAACAGAAGTGTAGATCCTCTATTGTGCAAAAAACTTTATCAGCTTAAGGCTCCTTTTAAAGACCTATCACCCTGTGTTATAACCTGATATTGTGGAAAACATAAAATTCATATGGGTGCCACCATTGTAACAATACATTTACAGTTGTGTTTAAAAAAACCCACAACCAACAACAAAACACATAACCCAGATTAGAAACAGCACTGTAACATTATTATCCGATCTCAAACAGTTCAATACAATAAGTCACATGCAGTATCTATTACACTGTGGTAAAATAGCTTTTATAGAATTTCATCTTACTTTTTTGCAATCACAGCTGAGCCTTTTATTGAGAAGTATAATTTAGCCTAGATTAAAGTTAGATATAGTGACCAAGACAGAAACTTACAAAGTTTCTCACTATAAATACTGACAAAGTAACTGGAGGAATCATTTTATATGATTGCCATAGGTCCAGCGCATGACACTTGCATCACTTCTGATTTGTAGTTTACTTCAACAACAGCAGCACAATATGCTATGAAAACCAGCATCAGGTAACCATGGCAACATTTTGTTCTTGCTAGATTTTCAGAACATACAGACTTGGAAAATAAAGTAAAACAATACAAGTACTGCTTTTCACCTCAGACAAATATTATCCATAATTAAATACCTTATGAGTGAATGTTCTAGGAACTCATCACAGTGTAAGTACTTCAAACCTAGAGTTTCTATAAAACTGTTCATAAGGAAACCCCCTTTAAGACAGCAATGATTACACTGCATTTAGTCCAGGCCAGTCTCATGCACTCTGAAAGTCACATTTGTTACTAATTCTTGTTGCTACATCTGGGCCTATTTACTGGGTGTCAGTTCATTCTGCAAGGACAACTTCAACAAAAACAATCAAGGGACACAAACCCGTATTAAACATTTTCCTGCAACTAAAACAACAACATTAATAAAAACAATACAGAAAAATGCCTTATCTAGTGCTAATTTCACCAAGTAATTCCCATTAAAAATGAGAATTCCTGAGGCAAATAGGAAAAGCTGACCAATGACACTGTAAGGTTAATGAGATCAATCTAATCACATTTGAAACAAACAATTTTCAAGTACAGCAAAAAGAAGATTTTGATAAACTGCAGAACTTTGCAGATATGTAACAACAGTAGGTAATGAGTTTTACCAGATTGAAGTGCTAGGATTCTACAGTTTTTACAGTACCCAGAGTCTAAGAAAGAAATTATTACTATGCCATTGTTACTGGAATGATTTCTAAAGTTCTACATTCAGGTAACTTTCTGTGCCTTTGTGTTTTTTTGTAATCCTTAATATTTCCTTCTTCAAGAGTCTTTGATTCTGAAGAGACTTAACAGTAAATAGGGGCCAAGTGATTTCTTAGTAATAACCTTTTTTTAGGCTGCTCTCCTAATTAATGACTATGCAAAATGGGTAGAAATGGGAAGATTTAAAACAAAGTAATAATTTGGCAAGAGTATACAGAACACATAGTATAACTGTACAGAATAACTAGAAGTAAACTAAAACTCACTCTAGCGTTCACTCAGTTACAGTAAAGAGATAAAACTGGTTACTAAATAAGAGTTACAATTATCATGTTCTGAAGTAGCAACTAGGCATCTTATAGTTTGCACTTTTGAAAATCATGTTCATATTACAACCACACGGATGTGTTTTCCACTAAAACCATATTGTATTCAAAGCCATAGTAATGAATTCCTTAAACTCAAATAATAATAATTTAACAAAAATAAAATTAATTATAATAATTTTTTAAAAATAGAGCTGCAGACAGATGGGGACAGTTTGGTACTCTCTCACAGTCAAGTGCCCAGAAGAATACAAAGAAATGTATACCTTTTCTTGCCCATGAAAACATTCAGAATTTAAAGGTATCTTGAAAGCAATATGAATTGCATAAATGTTATGTCCCACAGTTTTTCTTCACCCAACAGCAGGTTTTACAAGTGGATTTATGTTCAACAGCTCTTTCCCTCTATTCAGCAGCCTCCACAGGATTTGCTCCTGGATGCTTCCCACCCTTCTCCTACTGACATCTCTGGTGGCGATCAGTACAGGAAATGATATTTGGGCTTGCAAAGGGATATTCAAACCTTCAAGGAATTCTTCAAAGCATATTCAATATTCAGACCACTAAATGTAGGCATTTAACAGATTAATTCTAATTTCTGCTGATGCCATGATCCTTTGTAATTAATAGAGTGAAATAAATATTTGCAGAGGATAGGCTGAGATCAGAATTGACTGATTCACACATCTTTCCACTGACTACAAATGTAATTTAAAGTGACTTTATTTCTAATTTAGACATGATTCACGGGATTTGTTTTATTAAAGCTTAAGCCTGACTAAATAATGTAACCCATTCTCAATCTAACTGGTCTCTGTAACATGAATCATATCTACAAATAATATTTGTACTGAACTATTGCACCTGGTTAACATACTTCTTTTGTTACCTAAAAGATTAATATTTGAAAAATAAGGAAGAGAAATATTAGCTAATGTCACATATAATTGATTTAGCAAATACAAATTACTGCTCATTTTGTCATATAGTTGCTTTCTTCTTTTTGAAGAACACAGAAAAACATCAGAATTACAACTTGGTTCTACTAATATATGGTACTCTGACCTCAGCTGTCAAACACACTAACTCTGTTGTCAAAGATTTTGTTCTGCATGAAACAATGGGTAGAAGTTAATGAACTGCTGTATATTGCACATGAAATCCAAGCACAGAACTGCACTTTGAGTGTTCACATTTGAACCTTTTAATTTGATGCATCATCTAAAACTGCAACATATTCCCTATCAGAAAAGCAAACCATTCAAAATAGTAACTTCAATTGGAACAAACTGAAGAAAAACACTGTCTAAATGATTTTTTTTCAAATGGCTTGAACATTTACATGGAGTTAAAAACAGAGTATTCAGAATTATAACTTGCCATATACCTTCTTGGAAACATTTTTTAAATAGTAAACATGCAAAAATAATGCCAGTGATTTTAGTAATGCAAGTTGGCTCTTCTGGAACAGGTTGCCCAAAGAATTGGTAAATACTTCACCACTGGCAGTGTTCAAGGCCAGTTTGGATAGAGACGTGGGCGACATGGTCTAGTGTGTGGTGTCCGTGCCCATGGCAGGGGGGTTGGAACTGAATGATCTTAAGGTCCTTTCCGACCCTAACTATTCTATGATTCCATGATTCAAGAGTGCTAACTCCCAGTTGTCTACCACTTGTACTCGGAGGTTAAGGAGCAACTTCTTTAGATTGCTAGTTACAATGTTCAAAGTCCAAAACAGCAGAGCTTCCAATTTTTGGCAACACATGACAATATATTAATGTCTTCCAAAAGTGTTCACAGCAGGAAGTAAAATCACAGCAATGTTAGTAGCCAGGCTCTATAAAGTCAGAAAGATTTCCATGTTCACAGTTCTTAACTCTTTACAGGTTTTAGTACATTCTCAGAAAAGACCCTTTTAGCTTCCACATACTGAGGAGTGAGAGCGCAGGATCAGAACCACAAAACTTTCAATCACAGAGCTTACATAGAAGAAGGGTGAGCACTCCTCTGATCAGAAAGCTAAACTGTTCAGAAACATCACTTTTTTTAAATTGAGAAACATTTATTTTACTGCAGTAGTAATGAGAACTAAATTTCCAGCACAGCACACACCAAGAAGCTAAATTAAAAATATATTTATTAGTTACGCCTCATAACATCTGAAGTGAGAACTCCTGTACTTTAATGAAGAAAAAGTCACTATTTAAAAACTCACATCATAAGCTAGGAACAAGATGACAAAAGATTAAGGAAAACTGTGTTACTGTAGTTGAGCATAAACAGATGGTATAAAAGCATGTTTCTGATATATTTCTATAGTAGACAATTACTAGGAAGGATATTAATATTAAACTTTCTAAACTAAAGCCTGTTAACTGTGCAGACAGCAGTATGAATTGAATTTGTCTTCCAAGGACCTTCCTATTCAGTCACTTCTGTAACCATCTACCAATCCCATTTTTAGGGTGCAAAGTTGTATTTCTTAACTTGTGTAGCTGTGGTAAATACACATTCTGGGAGGGGTACAGAGTCAGATTTGTCTTCCTTTAAAACCTTCTCTTTCAAGTGATTTTAGATCACAAACAAGAATCCACTTTAAAAGAAATGCTAGTTCATGTGAAAAGTGAAATAAAAATATACCCGTAATAAATGTAACAGTCTGAACAGCAATAAATGCAAGCTACAGACTTGGTCTTCGATTGCACATAAAGTCTGTTATATTTCAATGAAGATAACTGGCAGACAAGTTCAAGAATGAAATAAGGAGACAATATGATCATCATCTATATATTCCTAGAAAATAGGGATGAAACTCAAGCGTTTTCAATAGCTCTGATTTTGAATTTTTCTGATTAATTCAGACTTTCCTGCTGAATATTAATATCATTTAATATAGGTGTGAAATCCTCTGCCAGAAATATACTTTTTTTCTCTTTTTTTTCCTTTAAATTTGAGATTACGCCTAAAGCAACACAAGCCATTAACATTCAGATGCCAAGGGTTCACTCATAAAAAGAGAATACTATTCCTCTATTTCATGGACTAACATAATGCTATAGGAACTTTGAAATCTAATAAATCTAATGGGCACAGAACAGACCACAGGTAGAAACAATTGTCTTTGCACCCAAAAAATGCTGACAAACATAAGGAAAAAGACTAAAAGGGCAAGGACATGTGCTAAATGAGGGTTGAAAAATTAGTAGTGTATTCTTACCGGTATCAGAAGATACTAACCTGGACCACCTCTAATTTTATTCCAAAGAAGGGGCAAAGTATTTAAGTGAGCTGGGCCTTAAATCTCAGGAATTAGGAAGAGTGGTAGGTAGCAGTGAGCCTTCTAACCTTGTGCTGATTCCAATTAAGTGATTATTAAAGAGGGAAGGAAAGGCAAAACAAACCAAAGGTATTGACAGTGCTCATTCCATCACTGAGCTGAAGATGCACTTCAAAGTCAACCTGCAGCTGATTTTCAGATGTTTCCACTGTGAAACATTTCACTATCCCCTGAAACAGGCATCCATCTTGAAACTAACACATGCAAAACCTAAGATTAAATCTAATAAAGCTGACAACAACTTCACAAGGCATAAATGTTCACATAAGTAATAACAACCTTCATTTCCTTTACATTTTATTGATCATATGATGTAGAAAGATGACGGTTCACATTATTATTTCAACTAACATAAGCTTGCAATACTTCACCATAGTCAAACATTTGGCAAAAATCAAGAGCACTTGTCTAAATTTCAATAAGACAAACAATTGTGCACACATTCCTTTTAGTCATGAAGGCATTATGGCTTACTCCTTAATATTTCTATAAAATAAGATTACAAAATTATTATTTTAAAGAATGCATAATTCAGAATAAAGGACAGTCACTACCCTGAAGATTTTATGGCTCAAGTATAAAACAAGAGACAATAAATTCACAGAAAAGTAAAAAGAAGCAACCCAAAACTAGTCAATGTGGTTGCAAGTGCTATAAACAGACTGAAGCCTACCTGTCAGGTCTATTCTAGGTATTGCAGAAAAACAGCACTTACGTAAAGATTTAGAAGAAAGTAACTGAGTATCTGCATTAGGTGCTCCATTTAAGTGAGACAGTCTATCTGGGAGATAGCACATACTTTCTTGCAAGCTTAAGTGCGTGATGAGGCTGTCATCACCAGCTGATATACTGGCAGTCATCATCTCAACACTGAATATGAGATGACATGTAAGGTGTCAGTATTAGTCCATTAAAGGTCTTGGAAGAGAAGGTGTCTAAGTTTTCCTTGGTGCTATAAAGGAAAGGGAGCTAAAGGAGATGCAAAGCAAGAAAAAATGATGGACTGAAAAGTGATCTTTATAGCTTCTTTGCAGTCCCGGTGAATATAAATGAAGCAAAAATGCATTTGTCAAAGCCAAAGAAAAGGACATTGCAGTAATAAAGATGTGAGCTGATGACAGCATGGGTGAAAATGTCTGTTAGACAGAGAGAAAAGCTTGTATCCTCGAATCACGAGGTAAAAATCTGCAAGACAGATTCCTTACTACAACATATTGAATATATCTTTATAGCTCAGCTATGTCAACAAAATGATGACTTACTTAAACTGAAAATTTGGACTATATCTTTAGTATATAACAGATAAACCAGTATCAGTCCAACATTACTATTAGCTTACATTCAGTTTGACAGCTGAATCTAGTTCCTTGTTTCCTTAAAAATCTTTCAGATATCTGGTAACGTTAAACTCAATAGCCATGTTTTCCATTCATATTTTAATTCTAAATGTGCTTAAAATCGTACTTGAATAGTTTAGCATCAACCATTCACATCCCAAGATTTCAGAAGTATTTTAGAATTATGGCTGTTGTTAGGAAAACGAATGACAGTAAGTCAAAGTCTAAAACATGCTGATGAATAGAAAGGTCTTCATTACTTATATCTTTAATTACTTAAGCTTAGATAGTAAAAACTGAATTAATTTCATATGTTGCATTTGCACAGCAAGACATGTTTTATCACGTTAAAAAAAATATTGTATTTGTACCCATATTAAACTTACAGTGCTTTTTCTCTTTTTTTGTAATCTGACACTAGGATGAAATCAGTGAATTAACACAGAACATTTATACCATCAACAGAAATGTCATAAGGCAAGAATGACTCATTTGATCGCACCAAACATCACATGGGTTACAAAGGAATATGTAATCCAGCGTTAAAAGGTCTTCCATTTACTGTCTGCCCATTCTGTTCTCTGTTTCCCCCACATGTCAAGTAAAAGCTGTTAATCTGAAGTATGATTAGAACTACATTGCTGCACAAACGAGCTTTCTGCACCTGGGTTTGTGAGGCATCCTATGTAAGTAAAGCAGACTGTCTCAAGAAGTGATAACTATGGGAGATTAACAAGCTCTAACTAGAACCAAACCACTATCATTCTTTTCTATAGTATTAATCTTTATATTGTACATGGGCATGAAATATTTAAAATGTCTACCTGGAAACATATCAGCATAGTTTCACCGCTATCAAAAAGTGACCCTGTAAAATCTGAAAATAGCATGTAATTATTTTTGCCCTCATTACATAGCATTGCATCACATAGCTAATGGCATCACATAGCAAAGTTCAAAATGGGATCAAAGTTTACTAAAGAGGTTACCAATACCTTTATTAAGCAGGACAAAATACAAGTAACTATAAACTCACAGCAAAACAAAAGCATTTGTCATTTCTCCTCTGCTCAGCTTCCTAAAATCAAATATTTTGTCTTGGGACACTGCAGCTTGAAATAGTTATCCTCATTCTCCAGTGTACTCTATTTTACAGTACTTAGGCAGGACCAATTTATAAAGACATAGAATAGAGAACTGGCTTAACCTGTGGGAAGTCAAGAGACTTATCTCTATCATATGCATATGCAAGAGAAATGATGATGCATGTTTTCATGATTCTTGGTACAGTTTACATAACAAAAAATGCAGCAGGAAATGTACTATAGCTATGACTTCTCAATAATGTGAATTCAATGCAATTAGAGTACCCCAACAACACAAACTGAACTTCCTAACTTTCCAGTGTAGTTTAAATACCTATTGCTTGTGCTACCACTTTGAAGACTAGGCAACAGTCTACAGCTATTGTTAGCAAACCAGAAGAATAACGGATTTTATTCTTGCCCGTGGGAGAGAAGCATCATTTGGAGAACTAATAACACTTTAGTGTAGTCATTTTTAAAGGTCATGTTACACAATAAAGAAGGGCAAGCCTTTTAGTGATAACATCCGATTGTGATAAAACTAGTGCTACAGATCCTCAAAATTACTAATTATGCTTCTATGTTGTAAGGAAGCTAAAGCAGTCTGATAAATGTGTTCCAGATTTATGTACTTCATAGTCTAGTTTCCATAGTCTATAAAGGAATTAAACCATAAAGAAATACCTTAATTATTAAATAAGTAAAAAAATATATCTCAAAATATGTAAGGAGAACAAAACAAATCTTCAAGTACTATACCTCAGATTATTATTTATTTTAAACATACTTGCAATAGACTTTGCAAAACGGGAGAATTATTAAATTGGTGCAGGAAATCAACAGGAAAAATTTAATAGGAAGGATTAACATTGTGAACACTGGTAGTTGAGAGGCATGGCTGCCAACATTAAAGCTGTTTTTGACAAAATACCATAAATTGAGAAAACCTGACAGGCTTAACAGCTAGGATAAATTAGTTAGTTGTGCCCTTAGGCACTTCTTTATTGCAAAGATAGGCAACTGCAGTTAAAGTTCTCTGAATAAATCATTTTATGATGAAAGATAAAATAGATCAAAGTGATACACAAATTTATACAACAGTTCATTCAGGGCAACAGAGTTCAGTCAGATGGAGGGAAAACAAGCTGGTAACAGGGAATTTCCAGAGGCAGGCAATGGTGGTGGCTGTGCAGCATGGTTTGCTTACAGTCAGCCTGTAAGCAGGACGTAAATGCCTTTCAGGCATTGCATGCGTATCACAAGGTAAAATGCAATATATGGTCTTTCTATGAAAGTGAACTGTCACCAGTTCACAATCATAATTGAACTTCTACAGGCATATGCAAATTATTTGCCCATTTATCATACTCAAATTCCACTCCAAACTGATACGCTCTTTGCTAAAAAAATGTAAGGTTTTGAAATGCAGGGACCTGAAGTGAATAGTCTTACAATCCTCTCATTTCCTACTGAAAAACAGGCTTCTTATTTTAAAAGACCGCTTGCCTAGGTATTTTTGAAAGAATGAAAATCACATTGTTAGTGTGCTGTTTATACAGATGAAATGCTATAAATACATTAAAAAACATCCAACTACCTTATCAGAAAATCTTTGTGAAATACCAAGGCTCTGCTTGCTACAGCATCTTCAGAAATCATCTTCTCAAAGTTCCTCTCAGTTAAAACAGCTTTTTTTTTTTCCCAGAGCGGACAAACAAAATGCATCTCCTACTGCTTATAGTCCATCACTTCACATCTAACAGTTTTGGAGCAACTCTTAGATACCGTCAGTCTTGCTGCAACTGCTGGTATTTTGTCATAAAACCATCTCCAAGTAACACTAGGAAGCTAAATTTAATAAATACCACCATGTCCTTGAAAAATAGCCCCTTTCACTTACTTGAAAATCTTTCTCTTCCAGGATCTCTTTCCTCCACCTGACAAGGAAGGCAGCACAGACGTACAAGTGGAAGTGAGAAAAGCCCTCTGGTTCAGACTGGAAAAGATAAAAATATATCATTCTTTCAATACGCAAAACTTACTTTTGATCACCATATACCCCAAGTGTATTTTTATGGCACTTTCGCTTCTAATTACAAATGTCAGTCAAATCTCTCTCTCTGTATCATAAATATATTTGCATTTCACCTAGGCCAAACCTATTCATAGCTACTGTCTAAAAAAAAAATAAAGGTGAGGTGTGCATACATTTCTTATATTTAAATTCATTCTTTCCAGATGTGTTTTCCATTTCTGATGTTATCCATTAACTTACATTTGGCATGAAATACAGTACTGTCTAGTTTAACATTGCGGCATGAGCATATGCTTTATCTCCATTTTTAAGAGCAAACTCTTAGTACTACTAGCTTTTCCATTATAAATTTTGCTATCAGACCTTATTAAGCATTTCAAAAATACATAACTGACTGAACTAAAGGGTTTAAGTAAAGGAAAAAATCTACTAATTCTAACATAAAACATTTACAACTCAGATTTGTATTCAGATCTGCAAATTTCTGTTCTAGTTCAAGTCAGCAGAATCTTTCACTTTATAAAACTCCCCCCCAGAAATTAAGATTTTATAAGTATACCTAAAAGTTTAGAAAAATCTGTGATCTTATTTTTAAAAGACCTCACTAAGTTTTCCAGTGTTACCAAATTAATCTTAGATTTTATTTCCTACACCACTGAGAACTGAAAAAATAATTATATTTAATTATCAATGTGATGACTGTGAATGAAAGCTATGTAAAATCTAATTAAAATAACATTTAAAAATAATAATTACAAAATTAAGCTACATAATCTGACAAATGTAGGGATACCTAAATGCTGATATCTAAATAATTTTTAATACCAAATTGCAGTGCTTTGAAAGTACAGCAAATTGGTTTTCCTATTTCTCTACTGGTAATTTCAAAACTGCAGTTTACTTAGAAAAACACTGCTCTGCTAAGTAAAATGAACTGAAACAACTTCTTATTAAAACATAACATGAGAAAATATGTATTTTATTGCTGTTTAGACAGAAGAGCATGGGATTCAAAATAACCACATAAGACAGTGCAATAGAGTAACCTCACCATTATCACAAGTGGAGAAAGAAAAATATTCTCCTCCTACTACTTCTCCTTCTCCCATAGCTGTGACTGATGGAAGTACAGAGTACATTAAAGGGGTTGATACAAATACCATGGTAGCAGCTACAGAAACAGAAGATCAAATTGTCCACCAAACTGGTAAGAACCAAGAAAAGATAATGCCAATTATCTGCAGAGGAGTTTTAATTTTAAAAGTGTTGGAACTGAAAATAGAAATTAGTTAATTCTGGAAGTATAAAAGGAAGATTCTGATTATAGAATTGCCCTGGGTTCAGCTATAGCAGTTATTTTTCTCCTTCTTAGTAGCTGGTGCAGTGCTATTTTCGACTTTAGTCTGAGAACAATGCTGATAACATACCGATGTTTTCAGTTGTTGCTAAGTAATGCTTAACCTGATCTCAGTCTCATGCTCTGCCAGTGAGAGGCACATGAAGGCAGGAGGAAGCAGAGACAGGATACATGAACCAAACTAGACAAAGGGTTATTCCATATCACAGCATGTCATGCTCAGTATATAAACTCGGAGAAGTTACCTGGATGGGGTAGATTGCTTCTCAGGTCAGGCTGGGTATTGGTTGGCAGGTGGTGAGCAATTGTATTGTGCATCACTTGTGTTTATTGGTTTTTTTTTCTTTCCATTTTTAGTTTTATATTCTCTTCCCTTGTTATTTTCCTTATCATTATTATTATTATTGGTGGTAGTAGTGGTTTTGTATAATACTTTATTTATTGGACTGGTTTTATGTCAACCTGGGAGGTTTGCATTCTTTCGATTCTCCTCCCCATCCCACCCAGAGGGCAGGTGGAAAGGGGAGACTGAGTGCATCACTGTGTGGTTCTAAGCTGCAGGCTGGGCTTGTCTAGGAAAACGCTGTAGTTGAATAACATGACTTGAATAACGTTGTAAAATCCCAGGACAGACAAAGCATATGGTAAACTTAACTAGTCTTCTCTCTAAAGGTTGTCTTAAATCAGAAAAAACAGACTGAAGTCCAACTTACAATATTAGAGTTTTACAGAATCATGTACTCACTACAATCCTCCTGAAAAACCCATGTATTTCACTTTAGTGTTGGCATTTCTCTTGGGGTGGGAAGCTAATGTATATAAAAGCATGAAATGGTATCTCAAGAGGACACACTTGTAAGCAAAGTGCTGTTACCATTTATCATATCAGATACTATTGTGGAACATTTAAATAATCAAACACAACTCTAAAAAATACAGAAAGCCAATTCTAAGGAAAAAAACCTCTTCCTACTTTATTGTATAAGTAAATGTACAAAACATGGATATTTTAAAAAATTTAGCCTTTGATAATACTTTACTTTGATAGAACATTCATCTCTAAAACGAGAAAAAATATATATATATATTTTTAATTAAGTATAGAAACAGTACTTGTGTTCTACTTTTTCTCAGCACTGAACTGCAACCAATTTCTCACTTTTAACATGTCAACAGTCTGCACAAGAAAACATCAACACATTTTCCAGAAGCCAACTTTGAAGGATGCGCTGTCACGGTGAAGACTTTCTGGCATAGTGAGAACTGGCTCAGTTCACTGTTACCTGGTGAATTTTGAACTGTGTTTAGCACCACTTCAAAGAATGGGGAGCTGAAGAGCATGGCAGCAGCCTGAGCATTTGAAATCAAACAGGAAAACAGGGAAGAAAAAAAAATGATAGCTACAAGATGGAGGAAAAGTATAGAAATACTGCATACAGTAGCTTAAGAAAGAGGAAGATTATTTCTGCAGATGAAGAAGCAGAAAGACTGAATGGTCTATAAGGACTAAAATTTCATTAAAAATATTAATTATTGATCAGGATATTTTATGTATTGGATTATTACATTTCTTTAACTACATTACATAAGCAAGAAAGAGGGCAGATTTAGGTTAGATATAAGGAAGAAACTCTTCATGGTGAGGGTGTGAGACACTAGAACAGATCTCCCAAAGAAGCTGTGGCTGCCCCATCCCTGACAGTGTTCAAGGCTGCGTTGGCTTGGGCTTGGAGCAACCTGGTGTGGTAGAAGGTGTCCTTGCCATGGCAGTGGGGTTGGAACTGGATGAGTTTTAAGGTTCCTTCCAACCCAAACCATTCTATATGATGAACTGAAAGGAACTTGGTTTGATATACTGATCTTCCTTTCATCTTCGTTTGACATACTGATCTTCCTTTCTTCTCCTCACTCCTCCAACATTATACAAATTCTTTACAAGGAGAGAAGGAAGCAAGATTAAAGGAATCTGTCTCAAAGCAGCATTTTCACTTTAAAAGTCAATTTGCAGAACTGTTGGCAAAATTGTTTATTTTGATCTCTCTTAACAATGTTACATAGGCAGTCAAATTAGATCATCAGAGTGTTCGTTCTTCTGATATTAACCTAAGATTCTGATTTTACACCCAAGTATTCATTCTATTATCACATAATCAAGAAAATTCTTTCATAGCCAGAAAGTCAAGATAACCATCTTAAAAAAATATAATAATTAAAATTTAAATAAAAAAAGCCCAGAACTGCGACATTGTAAATTGAAAATATTTTAAGGAATTGCAGAAAAAAATATCTGCAAGTATGTAACAACCCATACTTTTTCTTGGTATTTTTCTCTTCAACCTTTTTTTTTTTTTCCAATACAATTTTCCTCAGCTCTTTTAAATGAAACCAAACAGGTTTAAATATGCAATTCATTAGAAAAAAAATACATAACCCCCTGAAGATTTAAGAATTCATTGTGCTTCAGAGATAAGTCTACGCTACAAAGTATTTCCAATGGATAGTTTTAGACAGTTTTAGAAATTGAGTAAAACAGCTAATGCATAATTGCCTTTTCTAACACCTGCTACCTATTATACCTTTCCATTTGTAGCTTTTGAAGTTGCAAACAGTTTGATCTCTAAATGTATAGAATTGCAGACTACCAGCTAAAAGCTATTTAAAATCAAATATAAACAATGACCTTGATTTAAATATTTTAGCAAAAGACCTCAAGACAGATGTACAACCTTCCAGAAGACTTATTCTGAACATATTACAAACGACTCAGAGCACATTATCTAAGAACCATCTGTCGTTATCTATAAAAATCATTTAGATTGTTAACATCACAAATATCTCATTGCCCTGCAAATGCTGGATCTCCTCTGTAGCTGAAATGAAAGGCATTCTGTACACTACACTTCCTCAGCTTCTTGAATTAGACAGTCACTGAAAGAATGCAAATTTTGTTGTATGACTAGACCTATTATTGTCTAGTCTAACCTGCCTCACATACCCTGGATACTTCAGTATTTAAGGAGAATAATATCTCATGGCATTATATTTCTTGATAGAGTAAATAAAATGCATGATTATTTTTTAAGTACTCAGAATGGCTAAAACTATGAAATTGTGCCAAGGTTAGGTATTAAACCACCACATTTCACATGCAAATAATGGCTCAGACACAAGGACTTCTTTATAAGTGAATAAACCAACTTTAAGCAACTCTGTTTTTATTACAATACAAAGAGAAGATAGCTTAGCTATAAAAAGATTCAAGTATTTTTTCCAACATTATCTAAGCAATCTATGGCAGAAAGAGAAAAAGAAGATGGTGCAGGATCATTATGGAACGTGGAATGTGTTGGCTGCTCCTCCATGATTTGCCTTTTCCCTTAGCCAGGCACTCTGACTTCCTAGACACAGACTCAACCCACTGTCAAAACTGTGGCTCAGAGTTCCAGTCTGAGAAGAAACACAGCACGAGCACACTACGGAGAGATCCATCAGGGTAGCTATCTTCTAACAGGAATGACCAACAGCATTGGTCTAAGACAACTAAGACTGTAAGAGTGCAAGCATATAGCAGTACCTCCCCAGAATATCCTGTCAACTTTCAATGATCCCATGTTTAAAAATGCCCTTAAATGAGCTGTAGAATACACCTATTTTCTTTACTAATATGCCCAAAGATTTTTGCAACTGTAAGCTTTTTTGGTAATCATAAAGTCCTGTAAAAAAGAATTCCACGAGGCAAGTGCATGCTCTATAGCATGTCTGTTTTAAACCAGCTGCTTTAAACCCAGCACCTGCTAGCTGCATGCAAAGCTGCTCAGTTATCACATTGAAAGAGAGTAATAATAATCACTTCCTATTCACCTTCTTCAGTCCATTCATCTTTCCTTCTATTTTACAGACTAGATTTTTTTCTGATCTATTCCACCATTCCTCATATACCAGCTCCACCATCTTTGCTCAGCCTTTTTAAGCATCTTTTTGTGTACTTTTCTGATTTTGAAATAAGGTCGACACTGTATACAGCATGTAAAATGCAAAAAGACCATAATTATCATAGCTGCATAATATTTTGTTCTCCTTTCCTTTTCCAGCAATTCCTAGATTTTTATTTGCTTTTTCTTTTTGGACTGCTACTGAGATTCTACTTTCCTCTTGCACTGGAGTGCAGAAAGCTAACCTGAAGCCTGCATTTACACCCGTAAATTTAGGATTGTGCCAAGCACACACACAATATAATTTTATATTTGTCCACATGGAATTTCAGCTGTTATTTACTGCCTGGTTCTTCACAGCAACATGAAGCCTTACAACTCCTTGCTGTCACTTTACCACTCTCCATAGAATGGTGTTGCCAGCAAACTTTGCTGTCTCACTCCTGTTTCCTGTTCCAAATCACTTCAGCAGAAACAGCTAATGCATCATCACAGATTTTAAAAGAATTACATGTGATTTCCTTTAATTTTGAAACCTGCCTGCTTATTCCTACCACATCTTTTTAATCTCTGGACAGTTATTACCCATTAATTTCACAGTCATGCTTTTTCTTTAATAACCTTTAGCAAAGAACCTTCTCTACAGTTTTCAGCAAGCTCAATAGGTTACATCAACCCAGTGCATAGCTTACACAGAACTCTACCCAATTACATTTTGCAACACTTATTTCCAACAAACTTTGAAAAGAACCTAGATATACACAGAAGAATTATGCATACTGAAACTATCAGAAGCTTATTGATTTCTTTTCTCTACTTTCCCATGTTAATAAGCCTCCTCTCATCTGCAGTGAAGAGTTCTTTGTTAATTCTTTGTAGTTACCAGAGAAAATATTACTTAATCTGCCACGTTGAATTCCTACAAAGCAAAAGGCAAACAACTTTCATTCTACCTACTAGTTACAGCTAGGAAGAACATGAAAGACCAGGAACATGGCAATGTAAGCATGAATTCTACCAGGGACAATCAGTCACTGCCATTTTAGCTAACAAAAACCCAACATAATGGTAAGGGATGAAATATAGGCTCCAAATCTAATATACATATTTATTTAATAACTCTCTGCAAGTTTTTCTTCTGTGTAAAATCAAAAACTTTTAACTTGTTTGGAGATGACAACATCAGAACCAGTAGCAAAACTAATGGAACTACTCCAGGCTGATTTCAGTCGCTTAACAAGTAACGGTCATATAACATAGCAAGTCTCCATCAGTAAGGGTGGATAATTTACACTGTTTAGGTTTTAGAAAGTGGTTGACTACTTACAGCTATATTATCTTCTGTTCATCATGGTTAATGTATTAAAAACCAAAGTATTTCAATTAGAGCCATTAATATGGTTCCTAATTATCTCACCAAGCTACAGCACTGAGTAATGACTTAAAAAAGGAGAATTTCTATGTAAACGTCTTTTACTTCCTGTTTCAGCATGAAAAGCAAGCTTACAATATATTTTATTTCATTCATGAGTATAAAGCTGAAGGATACATTTCCCTACACTCCTTAGGCAGATGACAGAAGTTGTAAGAGGATATGAGAAGATGACATTACCAACAGTTTTTTCAAAAACGTACACACACTTGGAAAGTCTAACTCAACAGTATTTCCCAGAAAATTAATTTTGCATCTTTATTTATTCAGATGTTCCACACCAGTAACTTAGAACCCTTCTTCCATTAGAGAAGTTACAGAAGTATCAACTGCATTGTTATGGAAAGGTTGAGGAGCAGAAAGATGAAGATAAACCCAAAAGTGACAGACTAGATGCCCACACAATAGGTGAAGTTGAAGAAAATGCTTTCAAAAAGCTGCAGGGTATTTTTTACAGGTTGCATGGCAGATTTGAGTAAAAACCTCCACAGAAGATATTTTCAAAGGTATTCACATTTGGGATACCAAAATTTAAATCTCATCTTTGTATTACCTTCATTCAATGACAGAGAAAATATTTACTTCAAAGATTACTTTTATTTTAAGCTAGGCTTAAAGTTGGGCTTCAGTTGTTCAGGCATGGTTGTCCAGCTGGAAAGAAATTTGTTTTGAAGTTTCCTTTTAATCAAGACCTTATTCCTTCTATCTGAAATCATTGATTTAATTTAAACTTAAACATTGAAATTCTTTCTCAAGTAATGACTTGACACCAATTAGTTAGCCAAAAATGTGGTGGAAAAAAGCAAAGCTGTGTTACAATAAATTCACTATTATTCACAGAATTCTACTTAATGATAAGATTTACCTTACAATGCACAAACTAAGCCCAGATCATTAGAAAAATATGCCACAACTGATTTAATTCTGAAGAATTTTGCTGTACGGAAAAATATTTTTACATAAAATGTTAGCCTGCTTTAAGCACACTCCTGATTTCAAACAAGAACAAGGCACGATTAAAAAAGAATATGGCAGCTTTTCCACCTGTGAGCAGAACTTCAGCAGATCATATGAATCAAAACTGGATCCTACTTCCGTAATAACTTGATTTCAAAAATTAATACAAATAAGCAGTATGACAAATATTTACTAATCTAATTCCCTATTTCGCCTTTGGAATTTCTAAACTATTTACCTCAAGTATCATTCTAATTATTTTTGCAGTTCATACCCAGAGAACCTTGATACTGGGAAATTAATTAATGGACACAATGGAAGAACTGTCAGCATTATTTAAATACAGTTTCAGCACTGGCCTCATTTACATGTATCCCTTTCTTCTAAACAATGGGACTGTTGAGGTTTTTGTATGAAACTGTTAATCCATTAAAGGAAGCCCAATGATATCATTTTCTGCAGATACTCATCTGTTATCACACTTTGCTGAAATACATAATCCATGCTCAAGACACCACTAGAGCTTTTAGCCCCCATATTTCAAAGATACTGAAACAGTTGTATAAACGTAGTATAAATTTTTATTAATTTGCTTTAGCTTTATCATATTATTAGCTTTCATAAAAGTTATTTAATTCATTCTTCAAAGCAGACCTATAAAAAGTGTTAGCTTAGCACTTCACAACTGAAAAAATAATTTGAATAACTGTACAAATAGATATCACATATTTATACTGAAAGACAAAACCAACCTCTAAAAGTATTGAAGACCCATAGTTGCTTATTTGAACTTCTCAGCAAACAACAAGAATATCCTTACTGACACATTGTCAACATGCAAGCAAAAAACATCCTCACAATACATCACTTCCAGAGAGGGTGGCTCATATATGTGACTTGGACAAAATTTGGCATTTTGATTGCACTGAATGCTTACAATAAAAGTTACTTTTCATTTGAGTAAAGAGTCATCCAATAAAGATGTTATTGAGTTCTTAATCAGTGAATAGAAACTCTACAGTCCTCAAATTCCCTCTCCTGCAAATTGAAGGGATGATTACATCAATGCAATTGCATTCAAGTTTTTGGAAGACTTCTTATTAGATTCTAACCATAAAATGACTTTCATAAAAAAAAACCAACCCTGTGTGTTCTAAGACTGATTTTCTTCTTAGCAATAACAACTAAATTTTCAAGAAAAGCAGTCCAGTGACAAACACCGTAAGAACTCAGAATGAACAAATATGTGTATTGCATTGAGTCACACATTTTCTAACAGGCAGTCTTGTTGGCTAAGAAGATAAGTGGATAGGATAGTAGAAACAGAGATACCAAAAAGGTATTTAGTAATAACCATGAACTATTGCTTTTCTTTCTTGTCCATACTGATCTTTGCAAGCTTAGTCGTAACAGAGTGAAGTCATCAGTCAAGAGCACCACCCAAGTTTCTAACACAACCATTATAAAAATACTCAAGATGTACCACTAGCTTTTTTCACCCCTTTGTCTCATCATTAAACCATGTTACAGTCTACAAACTGCACCAAAATCCTTAGTTTCTTATGACCAGTATTCTTCTAGGGACTACGAAATAGCTGAAACTTGTATTTTCTACCACTTGCTGGTCTGCAGATGTCTTAACACTTGCTCATGAAAATACTGTTCCCTTGCACAGCAACACTATCTGAATCAGTTTCTATGTAGGGATGGCAGTATGGCTGAATGTTCAATCTTGTCTCATGATGACGAACTAATTGCACCAAGCTTATTGTGACCATATGACTGCTTAACAACATTCCATAGCCCGCATGCTTTACATTTCATTCAGCTTTTATTAAAACTAACATGTTAATAATGCCACAGAAACTAAAGATGGCAGCTCTGAATGCAACAGCATCTTCACCGATTAAAGAGAAGAAAAAGCACATCTGAAAACACTACTTAGCTGCTTTTCATCTACGTCCAGCACACAGCAGTGATTCTGCAAAACTGCAGGTTTATGAAAGGGCTCATGTCAAAAGCAAATGAAAAGCTACACCATTACTCATTCCAAGTATCTGAAAATCGCTATGCGCTCAATATCACAGCTGGAAATGTTAATAATGCATGTATTTTAATTGAATTCATTAGATACTTGATAGCTATCACTAGGAGCTTGATCTTGTCTGGATGAATAAGATAAGCTGCTTCTTACCTAAACACTTCACACAAAAGACTCACCAAGCTAATCCAAAAAATACTTTTCATACCACTGCTGTTCCTATCCACCAACTGGTTAGTGCAGAAACAGAATAGTAGTGATGATCAGGTGCAGGTTTGCCAGACTCTGATCAGAATGGGAACTTACACCCACTAAACATAACTGGTTTTATTAGCTTTAGCCAAAATATATTCTGGGAATAACACTATTGTTCTGAAGATGCTAATGTGTTAATGGATGCGAGAGACTGATTAGTGCTTAAATATCTCTCAGACACTGAATCAAGGTAAGCTCTTTGATTTCCATCTTCAATGCTGAAAATAAAAAACTGGTGGACAGCAGAACAATCAAGTAAAAGTCTGCACTAATAATGAGTCTTCACACCAGATTACTGATTGAAGACAGCAGCATGAAACTAAAGCCTTATGTTGGAATGGCAACACCTGTGGAATTGTTGCAATTTGCTTTATCAAGGTTCTCTGGAGGTTAACTCTGGTAGAACTGAAAGATCTGTCCTGACCCTGAAGAGCCCTGAGCAATTACAAGACAGTAATACTCTCATACTTTTCTCCAGCTAGGTTGTATAATACACTGACCATCAATGTTAGGTAAGTGTATAGACTGCAAGCACTTTGTTGAGAAAAGCTTCTACAAGAACACCCTACAGCAGTTTAAATGAAGAAAATAATGGCAGAGAGTGAGCCAAATTTGAAGATACTACCACCTGCATACACTTTTATTAATTGTATTACCAAAAATATGTTGTTGTTTTTTTTTTTTCTGGATAACCTTACTCCATCACAGATACAACACAGATGAGTTGCTTGAAAAGCCCTTGCTCTACAACAGCTTCCTCTGTACTGACAGCATGAGGTGAACAGTATTTTTTTTTTCTCATTTGGCATGACATCACCAGAATGTGATGTCCAAATCTCTTATAGATCTCAGTGAACATGGCTTCCTTTTTATTTTACACCAGCTTTTGTGAGCATCTCTCCATTAATCCACGCTGACATTTAAAGGACTGAATCTTCAGTACCAGTATCTTGAGACGCTTCCAACAGAAGACAAAACAGAGTGCCCTAAACATCACCTTCATGGCCTTAAGCAGCTCAAAATGGGAGGACAACTTTGATTCAAATAATAGCTTTCTGGATTAATTTTTTTGGCTGAACACAGGATTTTCCCCTGAAATTCACCGTTAACATCTAGTATAGTACTTCACAATCTCCTTAATCAAGAACTATTGACTACATAATTTAAAAGCACAACACTAGTCCTACCGAAACAAGCTGGGCACTGCACGCTGCATTAGATTCCTAAACATCACTCCAAATCTTCAGAAGAGTTTTACAATTTATTTTATTCAAGCCTTCAAAAGAGTGTCTACAGAGGTTATAAATGTCTCTTACTGGATTTGGTTTTTAGTATTAAAAAAGGAAAAAAATTATGCTTCCATGTAATTTTCCTCAAATCTCTTTTATTATGCTGTAACAAGCAACAATCATAAAAAATCATGCTGCCAGGCTTCAGGACAAGTTTTATCAACAAAATGAATGTGAAATGTACCAATATTTAGCAAAATAACTATTCAGCCTGTAGAAAATTACAACAGAAACCAAACAATGTAGTATGTACCCAAATAAGAAACTAAAATAATAGGTTTATCTATTAATGGATGTATCATCAAAATGCAATTTTTTTACTGCATCTGCCCTTTAGCTTTATAATGTTTTTCAAATTATTTACATAGATTATTCCCACATGATTTTTCTTATAACAATGAAGGCTGAAGACTGAACTTTGGGGCTTTAAACTCTGACTAGCATATATCCTGAAATGTTGGAAACAAGGATGTCAAGCTGTGTGTTCAAAGATAAATTCAACATTTAAGATAGCATTTAAGCTGCAAATACAGCTTGATTTGGCATGTAGCTGAAAGATTTTTGACACAGTTTACTCATCCCCAGTTACTTTGTGTACACTAATATTTCTTGATTCCCAAACCCTACATTCATATCAATATAAATAATACATAAATTCATATCAAAATGGTAAATGATGTAGAAAAAGTAAATTAAAAGAACATATTTACTGCAATTAGATTTTCTGTACCTTAAAAAATGCATACAGAGATTTTTTTGATTGTCAATACCAATTATCTAATGCCATTTTTGAAAACTCTGTACATGTTATTTTTCAGGGTTGTATTAAAAACTTACTAGTATAAGATCACTGCTACCACAAAATGGCTCTGTAGAAAGATGAAGCTCAGCATAGGCTCACAATGGCTGTAGTTCATTCTAGTCAAAATGGAGGCAATACAGTGCTATTAGTTGAAAGAAACATGCTCTAACTAACCAGCCAACATGCTCATGCAGATTTCTACTGAAGATTTACACCCTGAAGACTCCCAGAACCATGCAGAAACTGCTTGTCCAGGTGCAGGGATAGAAACAGTGGTGTCAAACAAGTAACTGATTCCAGAAGTTTTATAATTCTCAGGACTAACGATGAGCTACTGACTATGGATCCTGAACAACTTTCAAGAATCTGCACTTGCCATATAACTTTCAGACAGCAAGGACTATCATAAACATTTTTAGGGCTCTTTATTTTTCATGTTACCTCAATAAAGCGTGCCTAGTCTTAGAAGGCTGCGAAAAGCCTCTGCATCCCTGAGTTCTTAAACTATAAACCAAATTAAGACTCATTTCTGAGAAACGACAAGGTGCTGCTACTATGGAAACAGGAGGGAAGTAAAGGTTGTCACGCACTGCTGACTGAAAGCCTACAGGGATCCCAGCAGCAGTGTTTTGCTTCCATAGAGGATACAGGACCAGAGAAAAACAGAGCTCAAAACAAAGGAAGGGGGGGAAAAAAAAAAAAAAAAAAAAAAAGAAAAAGAAGTCATTTCCAGTTAGAATAAAAGGAATGCAGAATGCATGTGTAATGAAACAGGACTCAATACCGTAAAGGAAGGCAATCTCCAAGTCAGAAAACTGAAAACATCTAACATATCTCTGATTTAGATAGCAGGTATTCAGGGATGATATTAACAATCACTCTTAAAACTAAAACAAAACAAAACTATATACTGCCATCATACAAACATTTAGTCTACACTCAAATATCTGACTTCAAGAATTGATATGGTATCATACAACAATATGCATTTAAAATTGTATCTTATGGAAACATCAAGAAAATCAAAGTTTTTAACTATGAAAATATTTTATTAAAAAATGGATGTTGGATTATTTCAAAATAAAACAACAGCACATCACCCTCATAAAAGCAATTTTCCCTGAAATATTAAAATGAAATTAAAACGTACATAAGAGAGAACTTTATCTGCAATCTAAGCTTTAAGAAGCGTCATTAATGAAGTTGTTTATACCTTTCAGAAAGGACAGATTGATTTGTTTTCCCACTAACACACTGCTTTTCTGCAGGTTTGATAAATTACTACACACAAATGAAGAATCTAGTTAGAAAGAAGGAACACCTGTTTATTAACAAACAGGAAGACTATTAGAACTTGAAGCCTCAATCATGCAAAAGCTACCGTTAATTTTGTGAAAAGATATTTGAAGACTGTGTAAAAATTTATTAAAGGATAAGCAGAAGATACAGTTTTTGTTGAGCTGATTTTTTTTAAAAATCTATACAAAACTTTAAAAATATTCATATCAAAATATGGTTGCCATTATATGGACATTTTAGTTAAAAAAATTTATGTAAAAGAGGAAAAATAAAAGAATTGACAGTATATAAATAAAAACTAAAAAAAGCAAAGGCTTTTCAACTGTTATTTCTATTGCCCTATTTACTAGACCATGTGTTCCCTCCAAAATAATCTATGTATTTTTGCCTAGAATGCAAAAAAAACATGCTGCATAGCTTTTCTATTTATTTAGCTTATTCAAGGTATTATCACTATTTCCTAAGTCAATACATAAAACTTGCATTTCTCATACTATTTACTGTGTTTCATAAAAGTTCCATTAGAAACAAATTCAGAGCAAATGTAAGTTGGAGGCATCATTTCCATTTATTACTTTTCATAATACCTTTTTCATTCAGAGGTATCAACACAATCTACAGAATTATTGCCATTGTTTTCAAAGACAGATAAAGGACAAAAAATCACAGCATAGTGCCTAATTATTGTCATGTATCAAACACAGCAGAATATATACTGAGTTATACAACACAGAGTACAGTAATCATATGGATATTTATGATGATCCAATTTAAGACTTTTCTGAAAGATTGTACTTTGATATACACTTTTCATATGTGTGTGGGTTTTATTCCTTTTCATAAACAGACACCACCAGGAGGTCAGGATGAAGCCTCCAGAGGAAAAGTGAGATCCCTTGTGAGCTTCCCTTCAGAGGAACTGACGACACTTACGAAGGGAAGTTCCAGTGACCACAGTGAAGACTAGAAGAAAAATTACAGAAAAAAAAAGGGGGGGGGGGGGGGGGGGCCTGCACCAACCAGAGCCAGAAAGACTGATGAAATGACTGGGAAACAAAGAGACTTTGATGAAACAAATCTTGTGGAGGCAAAGACAGCTTCAAGGAGCTTGCCAAGATTCAGAAAGTCTATGGGCACAGCTACAGCAGCGATTTGGTTTGGATTGCAAGCATTCTTTTGAAATACATTCTGATGTACCTTTGTCTCCTAAATCATGGCTTGCATACTAGAGTTTCTCTCAGCAGATTCATTTTTATTGCACTGTACTATTTGCCAACGTGGACACACAAAGTTAGAAATTAACCTAGAAGCAACCCCCTATAAAGATGCACTGAACAGACATAAGTGTTGCCTACAAATTCCATTTATTTCTGCTTTTTCATAAATACAATTTTGTGACTAGTAAAGAAATGAATTATTCTAACAATAAAGCCCAGCCTTTAAACAATTCAAAAAGACTCTTTTGCAATGCTTTCAAGCAGAAAGAGGAGGAGCTGTGTTAACCCACCTCCAAGATCTGGTCAATATGAAGTTTTGCTGAGTATCCAGGGTCCTGTCAGAGATAGTATAGGCAGTTAAGAACTATACTCTTGCACATGAAAGACTTTCTGGAAAGCTTTTGTATTTTCTATTTTCTATTTCCATCATCACTTACAAGCATAAGAGAAAAAAAATGAGTCAGACTGGGAATTTGACATAATGTTTTCCCATGTACTCCCTCTCTTCAGGAAAACACAATAAGGCACGAAGTATTTTAGTTTCAAAAACGTTCGCCCAAACTAAACCACAGAAGAGTCTGTGATTTTATCTCAGCCATCTGCTTTGTTTATAAGCAAAGAATGCTCAATATACTGCAATAAATTCAAAGCCTTCAATCTGTCTCCCGTCAAAAGAAAAATGTGAATGTTTCAGTGCAAAAGATGGGGAAAACACTGAATTTCTATTAATTCCTGAAGTGGCCAAATAACTTTCACCACAGACTAAAACAGGGTATCATGCCCAGTTTTCTTTTTTCTTATAGTCAGAATTAGAGAAATCATACAGCCACAGCTCCTATTACCACTTAAAAATGAAGGTTTCTCAGAATTTGGTAAACATTTATCATATAATTCTTAGCAGTCTGAAGTCAAATGCAAACCACCATCTTCTCTCCAGAAAAGGAAAGCATAGCTAATACATTATTACTAGCACACGCTCCCTTTCATTATTCACTCTCTATAAGAAAGCATGGACATGCACAATTGCTAGTCCAACCTCCAGCAGTAATGGTATTCATCAGTAATCTTCTTGTGAGCCTTTACAATGGCCCTACTACTTGACTTCAATCAGCTGTAAAGCTCCTTTATTCTGTTATCACATCAGTGTGAGGGAATGAATGCCATGGACTGAATGCCCTCCTAAAGGAGCGCAGTCATGCTGCTAGAATAGCAATGAGCTTCATCTGACACAGCTCAACACATTCTTTCACACTCCCTCACTCTTGCAGGGGAATGCATGCATGACAAAAATAAATATCTGTTGAGTGCAAATGCTAAGAAACATATCTACAGAATGATATACTAAATAGAGCATATCACAGTTTAATAGGAAGAGTTGGAAGTTGATATAAAGGATGCAATTAATAGACTTAACTGGCAGCAGTTGTGTTCCATTTCTCAGAATAAAGGGATAGACAGAATAATTATTCTACTACTGAGAAAGATACTCAGAATTTCAATGCTGAATGCCTCATCTTCTCCTTAAGTCCTTTTTATTTGCGCTGATGCAAGTACCTAAGCATTAGGTACTAGACTTGGTCTTTCACGTTTTAACAAAGAGAAGAAAACAAGGAAAAATGTTAACTGTTGATACTCTAAGTAGGATATTCTGTAGTTCAGCCCGTCTTCTCCCTATTTACTGTCATGCATATTAGCTTTAGCCAAAACAAGCTGTTTAGCCCAATATGAAATACCTATTAGTATGCCTCCAGAATCTAGATGACCATACTGACAAAGTTATCAAAAAACTCCGGCAGGAAACTGAATTATCATTCATAATTGCTTTTAGTACTTACTCAAAGTTTAATTTGCTTTTATTTCTGCAATTTTGAATACATCATCAACACTCCACCAGGAAAGCAAGCTAAGAATAACGAAAGTGCATCTTTATAGCTGAAGTATATTAGTGAATTTTCAGTAATAAACACATTATTTAATGCTTTTCAAAAAATTGTATTTCCACAGTTAGTTATAATAAACTTGCCTTTCTGACCAGCTATGAAACAGTTTATTCTCTAGAAAGGTTATTTCTACTATTTTTAAAATATTTCAATCAAAATGATACTGAAAAATAAAAGAAAGTGTCTGAAAGGAAGAAAGATAACAGACTGCAGCAACTATCCTCCCTCTTCTTTGGGACAGTATCTTTTAAATTAACATTAAGCCGCAAATCCATTCATTCTGAAAATTTTATACTTCATAATCTCAAACCTAATCTATTTATGCTTCTCTTTCCTTACTAAGATACTCTGACTTTTCCCCCTCCATTAATTTTTTGTATTAAAAAAATATAATCTTTCCTGCATGTGATCTTATTTAAATTCCTGTGCTGTTTTGTTAAGGATGAAGAGAAAGGATGGTGCTGTGGACTGTGAAATACCTTGGTGTTATCAGAAGCAAATTATTTCAAAAGTGTGCTACACTCTAAAGTCCATTTTAGAGTGAACAGGAATACGGTGAAATCTTTCTGCTGTGAAGTATCTGTCAGCATCAAGTCCTGCTTGGAGAAGCACAGAAAAACTTCTGTGTCCATGCTCAGGAATAAGGCAATGATGTGGCAAGTGAATGAGGCTTCTGAACACTGTTCTGAGAACATGAACTGATATCTCTGAATACTGGATTTACATTAAAACATAATGAGTGACTCAGCTGATGATGTTTTCTTAAGGAACGACAATGATCCAGTGATATAAACAGCAACTTTTCCAGTGGGAATTTTAAATATTGTCTCCTGCACCTCTCAATCATGCTTGCGAAAAGTTCAAAACTCAGGATGGAACTCACACATTCCTCAGTGAAAGTATATAGCTAAAATTGCATCTGCAGTGGTGCTATAATTTAATACATAGTAGTTTGGTGACACCCTTTCCCACTAATGTGAGGAAGAGAAAGCATCAACAGAAATTAGCAAAGAGGTGCTTTTCTTTTTAGTATAGCAGAGAAATAAAACTTACAACTTGGTCAGCCCTGAAGTGGTTAGGCAGTTGGACTAGATGATCACTGCAGGTCCCTCCAACTGAAATATTCTATTCTATTATACTAATTATACCCTAAAAAATAGTTATTAGCACATGCAGGCAGTAAAACTGAATCAGATCACACTTAGAACGGAGCAAGAAATGACTGCTCCAAACAAGGCCAGCCAGCCATTCTCTGCCCCTTCTCACAACTGCAACAAGGAACTGCCCAGCTCTCCAAGCCTTGCTTAAGCTTAAGTATGTCCAATAAGCAATAAAGTTAAATTGAAACAAGGTCCTCCTCAAAGACATGGCAGAAGGAAGGAAATGAATGGCAGTTGAGATAACACAAGTCCAAATCCTGCACTGACAAGAACAAGAAAGCGCTCATAAATCACACTTGGTCTCAGTAAATAACATTCAAAAGAACTAGGCTGTGCCAAGGCTAGACTGCAAGAAGACAAGTGCTTGAAGAGCTGAAGACCTCTCAAGATTGTTAACACACAGCTTACACAACAACAATGAACTCCTGGGCATGGGTTTCAGGGTTACAGTGTGAGATTAAGTTTGTAGTTAACATAGGTAACACCATATGCTTAGCACAGGTATGCATACTTCCACGTGTGATACTCTTTGAATCTTCAAAATCTCTTTCTAAATATGCAGTTTTCTGAATCACGATATATTTATAATCCCCAAACCAATGAAGCAGAATAAAGGCCAAACAAACAAACAAACAAAATAGACAAAAAACCCATGCACTGGTGAGTACAAACATTTCATGAAGGCTGCGTGGAGACCTCATAGCAGCCTTCCAGTATCTGAAAGGGGCATATAGGGATGCTGGGGATGGACTCTTCATTAGGGACTGTAGTGATAGGACAAGGGGTAATGGGTTCAAACTTAAACAGGGTAAGTTTAGATTGGATATAAGGAGGAAATTCTTTCCTGTTAGGGTAGTGAGGCACTGGAATAGGTTGTCCAGGGAGGTTGTGAATGCTTCATCTCTGGCAGTGTTCAAGGCTAGGTTGGACGAGGCCTTGGGTAATAAGGTTTAGGGCGAGGTGTCCCTGCCCATGGCAGGGGGGTTGGAACTTGATGATCTTAAGGTCGTTTCCAACCCTAACTATTCTATGATTCTATGATTCTATGTAACTCCACAGCATGTACTTTTCTACTGATACCAGCAGAACTTCTGGAAATGACATTAGGAAAAAACATTTATAGCAACAAGCTGATTAACTTTAAAAAAAAAAAAGAGTGAAGGTGATAAAATACACAGTAGTTTAAATCATACAAATATAAATTCAAGCACATCTATAAGAAAACAGATGCACATTACATTTTAATACTGAAATGAGCAATTGGTAAATTCCTCATTAAAAAGTCCTTTGCAGAGACTAAAAATACTGCAATAAAAGCACCTGCAACATTACTCTGACTTTGCATAATCTTCTGTTAATGACCTAGACCTAGCAATATGATGGAAAACCTAATAATGTGGTTTTAGTACTTCCATAAAGGAACAAAATGGAAGAAAAACCAATTCAGAACGATTTTAAATGCCTCAAAAAGATAATTTCCTTATTTTGCCTTGATTTTACAAGTTCTTTAAGGGATCAAAGCGTGTTAACACAACTTTTATTTAGAAATGCTAAATACAAGACAACTAATTTCTCCTACACTTTGCTCCCCCACTCCCTCCCTGCTCCCTTGCTGGAGGAATAACATTAGTTTTTGCTAATGCTGTTAAACAACATAAATGTCTTGTTCATAGTGGAAAGCTATCACGTGTTTATTCACACAAAAACGTCTACCTATCGCAATCACATTAAAAAGTACAGTTTTCATGAATAATTGTTTAGCTAATTAAGGGATTAAATTCTTGGCCTAACTAGAAAACAAAGACATAATCTGCCTATAATACAAATCAGATGTTATTTAAAATATTTCTATCAATTTTTTATTTGACGCTTCTTCACTTTGCTCATTTACTTGTCAGCAAACTGAGCAACCTGCTGAAGCAGACTGAATGAAGAGGTCAGCTATCCTTATGTATTTGGAGATATAAAATACAATGTAACCCTACTGGGTTACATTGCCAAGTGTTCAATCAAGCATAGATGGAAAGAGCAGGAAAAAAACTATTTGAAAAGGAAATGATGGCACAATTCAGAGTAATATTTTTAAAGTGAAACAAGATTTACAAGGAAAATGCAGGTGTCAATATCTAGGAAAACAACGTTTTACATTTTTCTACTTAAATACAATTAAATTAAATTTAATTGTAAATTAGCAAAAATAGTAAAATGTAAAAGCATAGTAAATTACCAGGAAGTCTTCATTATTAATACCATAAGTTAATAAAAATGGTGAAAGAAAAAGTACCGTCTACCGTCTACTTTTGCATGTCCACTTTGCCTTTCTTGGAATTATTTTAGACCCTGAATATCACATGAAACACCCCAGCCACGATGTGGGTGTGAATAACTAGAGTGCATTGCAGAAAACAAGCATCCTGTCATAGCAGCCTTCCAGTATCTGAAGGGGGTCCACAAGGATGCCAGAGAGTGACTCTTCATCGGGGACTGCAGTGACAAGAAAAGGGGTAATGGATTTAATCTTAAACAGGGGAAGTTCAGGTTAGATATAAGTAAGTTCTGTATTGTGAGGGTGGTGAGGCACCAGGATACGTTGCCCAAAGAAGTGGTAAATGCTCCATCCCTGGCAGTGTTCAAGGCTAGGATGGACAGAGCATTGGGTGACATGGTTCAGCATGAGGTGTCTCTGCCCATGGCAGGCAGATTGGAATTAGATGATCTTTCTAATTCGACACTGCATTCGACAGCGTTCGACACTGTCCCACATGACATCCTTGTCTCTAAACTGGAGAGACATCAATCTGATGGATGGACCACTCGGTGGATAAAGAACTGGTTGGATGGTTGCACACAAAGAGTTGTGGTGAATGGCTCCATGTCCAGCTGGAGACCAGTAAGGAGTGGTGTCCCTCAGGGATCGGTGATGGGACCAGTCTTGTTTAACATCTTTATTGGTGACATGGACAGTGGGATTGAGTGCACCCTCAGCAAGTTTGCCAATGACACCAAGCTGTGTGGTTCGGCTGATACGCTGGAGGGAAGGAATGCCATCCAGAGGGACCTTGACACACTTGTGAGGTGGGCTGATGCCAACCTCATGAAGTTTAACCATGAAAAGTGCAAGGTCCTACACCTGGGTTGGAGCAATCCCAGCACAGCTACAGGTTGGGCAGAGAAGAGATTCAGAGCAGACCCATAGAGAAGGATTTGGGTGTGTTGGTCAATGAGAAAATGAACATGAGCCGGCTTCAGTGTGTGCTTGCAGCCCAGAAAGCCAACCGTATCCTGAGCTGCATCAAAAGGAGCGTGACCAGTAGGTCAAAGGAGGTGATCCTGCCCCTCTACTCTGCTCTCCTGAGACCTCACTTGGAGTATTGTGTGCAGTTCTGGTGTCCCCAACATAAAAAGGACATGGAACTGTTGGAACAAGGGCAGAGGAGGGCCACGAGGATGATCAGGGGACAGAAGCACCTCCCGTATGAAGATAGGCTGAGAAAGTTGGGACTGCTCAGTTTGGAGAAGAGAAGGCTGTGTGGAAACCTCATAGCAGCCTTCCAGTATCTGAAGGGGGCCTATAGGGATGCTGGGGAGGGACTCTTCATTAGGGACTGTAGTGACAGGACAAGGGGTAACAGGGGAAGTTTAGATTAGATATAAGGAATAAGTTCTTTCCTGTTAGGGTGGTGAGGCACTGGAATGGGTTGCCCAGTGAGGTTGTGAATGCTCCATCCCTGGCAGTGTTGAAGGCCAGGTTGGATGGAGCCTTGGGTGACACAGTTTAGTGTGAGGTGTCCCTGCCCATGGCAGTGGGGTTGGAACTTGATGATCTTAAGGTCCTTTCCAACCCGAACCATTCTGTGGTTCTACAATCCTTCTATCACATGAAGTTCATAAAAAATTCTTCAGAATAATATCTTCTTCAGCCTGGCTAAGCTTTCTAGAGTTATCCTTCTGCTTTTCAGGAAAACCTATGGAGCTCCTGTATGTTATATCTGACAAACTTTATAAATGTTTAGTTAGCCAAGAAAAGCCAGCTAAACATCTTTTATTACCTGGAAAGTATCCAAATGTTATCAACATAGCTTCACTGTCGCAGTATGGCTACTCTAAAATAATCTCTAGGTTGAATACCTTGTCTTTACATTCATCAGTAGTCAGGGATAATGTGTAAGCTTTAGGTAACTTATCATCCCCTGGTATCTTGGCACAGAGATTTCTCAAGACAGATGTTGGAATCTGTTTCAATACCTAATGATGGATTTTTCTCTCACAAATTTAGTTGATCACATTTTGAATCCCTATAAAATTCAGGACACAGAGTCTTGTGGTGAAGCGTTCCACAGTTAAACTGTGTGCTGTGCAAAGAAGTACCTTCTTAGGCTTGAACCTGAAACGTCTTTTTAAATGTGACTAAACTTTGTCACGTGTACTCTGTACACATGCACTGTATTTCTATCTTAACCTTCCCCCTCTTGCTCAGGATAAGGAGTCTTCAGAAGAAGCAGTTCTTCATCATTATGCATTCCTGACCTCCTCTAACCTTGCCTCACTCCACAGGAACACCATGGGTTTACATAATGGCAAAATTAGGTTTTCTTATATTCTTCATTTTAACATCTTCACGGAAGTATTTTGACCTTGAGTTCTTGTTCCTAAGTAGCAACACACACTTCATGGTTAATGATCATGTACAAAAAATATAATTTCCTTTATCCCCAAAAATCTTTCCACGTCACTTTACACTTACATGAACAGGAATTTCAAGGGCCATTTTATTGCTGTCACTCTGTCTCAGAAGGTCTTTCTGCTTTTCTTGGTTCATAAATTTGCTGCCATGCTTATTCTGAGTGAGCTGTTATCAGCTGCAGGCTTTCTTACCTTGTTAGTCACCTTTTCCCGATCACTTGTGAAGATGCTAAACGACATGTTCAAATCTAAATATGTAACGTTTACGTAATGTAGGAAAAGTACACATCTGTCTGCAATCCTTTCTGTTTATCACCTTAAAAATTGTATTTTAATCTTAAAGCTTTCTACCTGTTATGCTACCAGATAATACTCTTTTGCTCTGACATGAAAAAAAGACAATCTGGTTTATTTCAATTTCATCTACTGCTCATTTGAAAATAACTGAATGGCTTTTTCTACAATTTATAATCAACAGAGTAAGTTCCTTCACAGTGAAAAAGGGAGAAATAATATTATATCAAAATATATCATCCCACTAATATTTCCCAAGGGCTTACACTGTCTTCTCTGAATTGATAACTCTTCAACAGCTGTATTATGTCAATATTGATAGCAAAGAAAAAGGTTCTCCAAAGATACATTAACCGCACTTCATAATCCTGAAACGTGTTTAGTATTTAAAAGAATCCAAACCTGTAATCTTCTCCCCTACAGTAATATTTCTGTGCAACTTTCCTCCAATTTCGCATTTTAAGTCACCACAACTATGTTTCCTCTCTGCTCACTGTCTCTGAAGTAATGTAATTCAACAGAAAGTAACCACAAAAGTAACTAAGTATATCTAAAGTAGACTACGATAAAATGGCATTTAGACATGCTGCCTTCTTTTATCTCTTATTTTTCCCCTCCACTGAAATCCTCAGTACAGCTGAGAAACATTTTTCAATTTAAGTAGATTTATCAATTAAAAATACAACAAATTACACTTGACAGAATTTTAATTAAAAAAATATAATGAAAGATGATACAAGGACTTTCAAAGACACAGGTTAAAAAAGATGTTTTCTAAAGCCCACAGATAGTTCTGAGATAGAATCTGTAAAGAGAATGATCTCAAACAATGCTGTAGGTGCAGTTGTTATTTTCTAGTTAATGCCAAATGATAACAAATTTGTCTAGAATTCTTAACAACTCCCATTTTAGTCAGTACTTAAACCACCACACACCAAAATGAGAAATCAACCTCTTATAATAAACTTCTGTTTTAAAACTGGCTTAATCTGTGGTCTGAAAGATCACTGCACATTAAGATAACGTGGACTTTGTATGAATCATTGCTAATCACATATCCTCACAACCAAAACTATATTTGATTGAAATGCTATATTAAAAAGTCTAGGAAATAGGTACCTGAGTTCTTTTTTAAAGCATTAGCTGTAAATTTATTTTAATTATTGTTGATGAGCAACTGGCATGATACGTGTTTTCCTGTTCATTTCTCAGAGTTACACATCAGATTGCAGGTTAAATCTTTCTGAATGTTCTAATTTCTAAATCTTTTCCCTTTGACTGTGATCGATGCTTCCTTTCTGCTGAGGAAAAGGCATAAAAGGCATAAAACGCTTACAAGCTCAAATGCTTAATGGGTTTATGAAGAAGAATGTTGTAAGAAGGATTGCTTTGACAGTTTGATTAGATTAACACAATCAATCAGTTTCAACAATATACACCACCCTTAAAAATACAGGTACTGCAGCTTTCTTAGTGCATGCTACCGCATCTAAATTGAAAGTGCCAATATCACATCTTTTCAACGCAAAATGGGCCCCTCACTACAAGAAAGATATTGAGGTGCAATGAAGAAGGGCACCAAAACTGGCGAAAGGTCTGGAGAACAAGTCTTATGAGGAACAGACGAGGGGACGGGGGTCGTTCAGCCTGCAGAAAAGAGATTCAGGGGAAACCTTAATGCTCTTTGCAACTACCTGAAAGGAGGTTTTAGCGAGGCAAGTGTCAGTCTCTCCTCTCAAGTAATAAGCGATACAACAAGAGGAAATGGTCTCCACCAGGAGAGGTTTTGATTGGATATTAGGAAAGATTTATTCACTGAAAGGATTGTCAGGCATTGGAACAAGCTGCCCAGGGAAGTGGTTGAGTCACCATCCCTGGAGGTACTTAAAAGGCATTTAGATAAGGTGTTTAGGGACACGGTTTAATGGCGGATTTGGCAGTGACAGGTTTATGGTGGGACTCGATCTTAAAAGTCATTTTCAACCTAAATGAACCTATTATGCTATAAATACAGTATGATCTAAATTTTATAGCCTCATACTGTGCTGTAAATAAAAATATATAATGCTGTAGTTCTGTCTTCTATCAGAAATATCCAGAAAGTTCAAAAGCATGTCTGGCAATTATTAACAGGTCTGATTCAAAGAACTGAAGAAAAGAACTGTTCTGTTATATTTCTGCCTTCTTGAATTTGTTCTTCTGACAGTCATAACATTAACAAACATTTCTTTATTTCTCCCTCTCCTTTTACTAAATTTTATATTTTACAAGATAATTTGTAATCCATTCATGAATAAAACTAACAAGCAAACTGTGCAGCTATAGCATAAGCCTCCCAGGTTTATAACAGTCCTGTCATAACCAATCTCACCTTGGTGTAGAGAAGATCAGAATATGAGTTTAGTAGCAGGATAGACATGTCCTGTGCATTTGAGTAGGAATAAGTCCTTTTCAATTGTGGAGCCTGTGAAGGACAGGTTATCCTTGCTTTCAACTCTATTATCAACAAGGCAATATTCCATATTGTGACAAAACTTAAAGATTAAACACTACTTTCCTTAATAAAGACAATAAACAGTGGACTAGGTTCTGATTTATGGTCGCACAACTACATAACAAATTTTATCTTGTACAATGATCCCCAATATCATGATACAGCAATGACAGCAAAACTAGATGTATCTGAACTTTTATTAACCAAGCACAAATAGTCTGTAAATACTATAGGAAAAATGCATACATTTTTTACACCTTTTCAGCAGTTGTTGAAGATGCACTGAGTAACAAGTAGATAGAGTAAGAGCCATCTGAGAGACTGAAGTGATCTCTATATAGTAACAAGATCCACTGCTGACCTTGAGATAGGGCTTGTTTAATCAAGGACTACGTGAGATGGACCAAACAGGGTTATCTGTAAATTCACTAGTAAGTAACTCAGGGCAACAGGAGATTGTGAGATCAGAGCAGTCTGGGCTGAGGCTTTTACAGCTACAGTAAATGCAATCTGGATTTGCATCTTATTTCACACTCAATTTAGTCTTGGATTTTCCTTCAGACTAGATTTAACCTTGAGTCCCCAGATGCAACATTCCCACTATCTTGTGGTCCAAAGCTGTCCAAGTTATTAGCTTGAGACATGTATGTCCCCATTAGGGAATGTTATGTGTTACAGCCTCTTCAGCATGTAGCTAGAAAATAGGTTACCATCACATTTCCGTAGAAAGGAATTAACACCAAAAATATTCCATGAACCAAACCAACATAAGGCAAATGAGAACTAAAGGGGAATTTGATTCAGAATTGCACTACTATTCCAGACCAAACTGCAGACTTACATTTGCTGCATGTATATGCAGATTTGAATCTAAAACTTGCTTCTCAAGAGAAGAATTTGGGGAAAAGTGCCTTATAAACACAGAATTCAAATAACCTAGAAGGTGTCAGCATTTCAAAATGGAAACTGAAGAATTCATGAGCTGTACGTGCTGATTTATATAATCAAGGTCACCTCATATGACTGCAGGGATACTGCCTGTAAGCGTCTACAAGAACAAAGCTGCAAACTAGCAGCATGCCTATTAAGACAAGATTGTTCAAAAAGTTCAAAGTTCTCATTTGCACATGGCTGTAAAAAATGTCTTCCAAATGAGAGCTTAAGGGTTCTAGAAAGAGAAAACATCTTTAATTTCAAGGGGAAGGGAAAAAAAAAAAAAAAAAGAAAAAATTATGAAGGCTGCAATCAGAAGAAAACTAAGACAGAAAGACTGCTGAATTGTCAGTGCTGATTAAGAAAGAGGAGAAACAAAAGCTAGACAGAGTGAAAGCTAGAAAGCTAGAAAGTTAAAGCTTTCTGAACCCCTGCAACTGGTATGAAAAGAAATCTCAGTAGCCAACTAAATACAAGCCTACTTTACTACTCTACTAAAGCAGGCTGAAGTATCCTTAGTGTAATAATATTCAGCCATTGAAAATAATAGTAGCTAAATTCAGCATTCTGAACACTATAAACTTTGGAGAATAGAGTGTTGTTCAACTTTACAAACTACCAGTTTGGGAGTGTTCAACGTGAGGCACTTATAAGAAAAAAAATAAAAGGTATGATTTTTAAAGACATTTCATAAGCTACCTTTAAATGAAGCTCCCAAAGGCATTTTTGGCAACCTCTGTCAGAACACATGTATGACAAACCTGTGCCATTGGCAACATACAATTCAACTTCTATCTGATGGCATGAACTCTGTATTTCTCGAACATCATGGTTAATACAAACTGAGAAAGCTATGTAAAGAACACTATTCTATATCACAATAAACTTTTTAAATAAATAGAAATAAAGAACTGTTTTTCATTATAATTTTCCCTCTCTACTATGGAAAAACACAGTTCCAGCATTTAACCCAAGTACCTCCAGCTTGCACTAAAATCAGTTACCACCACAGTCACGGCCTTCAAAACCTACAGATGTGGAGTCACCACCTCCAAAAGGTATGTTTTTCACAACAGCTATTTTCATTTTATCCATAAACTCCATTCTTTACAAATTCATGACAGTATCACAGTACAATAATAATGCCCAAATTGTGATTCAGACATTATATTTAGTTTTGAGTGCATATTTTAGATTAATTTATTTTGATTCTTAATTTCACTGGAAGATATCACTACTCTATGGAACATTGCTGAAGACAGCCGAGTTATGTGAAATCAATCATTGACTCCCATATACAAGTTTTGTCAACTGGTTTATTAAACACACAGTTATAGATTAAAGGGTGGCCAAAATGTTGAATATAGAAATAAATGTTCTTTCAGAGAGACACCTTTTCAAACAGGCAAATAGACTAGGCAAATTTAAAAAAAATATAAATAAAAAATTAAGAGATCGTAGTCTCCAATTAATTCATTTAAAATGTTCTATTATTAATAACTGTATAATTCACCAGAATAAGCACTACAACAATCTGCTTTGTCACAAATTGTACTTTATAGTGTATGTTCTATATTCTGAGATCTGAATAATCCTAAAGACAATGTAATTTCTGAACCAGTGCCAAAGCACTGTCCATAACTGATGTCACATTAGGCATCAATTTAGAACCTCTTCATATTCACTTACATACTGCAGTTTATGCTGCTTTATACCAGTTTCAGACTATAAAAATTTTAATTCCAGCTAAGCACAGAACAAAATTTAGCACAGATTTATATACACTTTGAAATAGTTGGGGTTTTGATCAGTGATTCAACTACCAGGAGAAAAAAAACCAACAAACTACACCAACACAACCTAAATTGGGATAACAAGAATTCTTACAGAGAAAAATGGCAAGAAAATGAAGGAACTGAATGATGGAAACTCTGAGCACTGAAAGAAGCAGCAAATTACATATGCCATCTGATTTAAATAGATTCATATTATTCATATTGTGCAAAAAAATTCAAAACAAGAATTAGGCTTTTTGAAATTCTATGAGGAAAAAGTACAGTACAGAGAGTCTGGAAAATGTAAGAGAAAAATATGTTGAACAAAAAAAAAATCCTATGTAGGATCTACTACAGAAAGTTATGAAATAAGAGAACCAAGAGCTTTTGGAAGAAAAAAGAAGAATCCTTGGTATCAGTAATTGTCATCAGCTATCTAGGGAGAACTGTCATACAGATGCTCTAAAATGTGCATCTTAACTAAGAGAATCAGGCCAGAAAAAAAAGAGCAGATATGCAAATCATCCGCATAAGATGACAGTGAAGTTGTAGGAAAGCCTCAGATCACCCACGAATAGGATGGAGAAGGAAAAGTAAAAAGGAACTAAGAAAAAGCACTTTCCATGAGATTGGAAGAAAGCACAGAATAGCTCTCAAAATTAACAGTCAAGGGCAATGCAAAAAAAGAAGAGCAAAGCACAGGACTGTCATGTATCAGGAAAATAATAAAGGCCAGAATATTAAGGAAGTGACCATTACTTAGGAGCTAAAGCACTGGAAAGACAAAAGATAAGGTTCTTAATATTTCATGTAGTTCTAATGATGTTGTGCATTCCCGAAACAAACAGAAACTATGCCAATTTCATAATCTCCCTACAATATCTATGCTATTACAAAAAAGCTATTTTTACTGGACTTTACAGGAATACTAGCTTGTCCTTCCTTTGCCCCTCCAAGGTTATGTTTGAATTCAGGTACTATGTCATATACACTGGAAAAGAGCTAAAAATTACTTTGAAAGCTTAACAGATTTTCTGTGCAGGTTGCTTAAAAACTTTCCCACTAAAATTCTCTGCTTCAAAGCAAATCAGGTTAATCACTTCAACCTACTAATCTTCAGTGTAGCAGGATATTCTGCAGTACACAGCCAAATTTGCCATGAATATGTACTCATTGTTTTACATGTTGTATTGAGTATGCCCTGTTTGGTAAAGTGGCATCAAACATAGATTTCTGAATTTCAAGTCTATTTTATGGCAATTTGTGGGTTGTTTTTTTTTTACCTGGATAAGGTTCTGCTATTCAGACATTTATTATGCACAATATAAACCATATATGCAGTATTATTTCCAGTTCTGTTGTTCATTTACAGTAGTAACAAAATGCTTTTATTTTCATTCAACTCTTCATCTTACATCTACTATAAACACTTCTGATTTGATTTTAAATTGGTATTGTTCAAAGAAGGAAACCATGCATTCTCACAGTAATCTATATCAATTCTGTGGTAGCTACGGATATTTTAATAAATTTGAAACAGACCTGTACAATGTTAGGATTATTTTATATTTGTTCAGGTTCTAACAACAGTAAAACATCAGAAACAAAAGTTAAAAGAACAAATGGTAGTCATGGTTTTCTTGTTAGTGTTAGCTTCTAAAAACACCAATAACCAGCGTAACTAGCAACAGGTACTTGAGAAAAGAGAAGTAAGTAGACTCCAGTTTTAAAATACTAAATTGAACACCTTGAACTTGCAGCTTAGTCTCTTAAGACACATAAGCGAAGCTCTGTGAGGAAGGACTCTGAGGGAAGGAGGAGCAGCCCTTTCCTGCTTTGCAGAGATGCCCTGTAAAATTTGTGCTAGGCTCTGGCTCCTTCTCCTGGGAATTGTGAATTACACAGACCCCACCCCCCTGCTCCTTTGAAATTACCAAACAGTGCTACAAAAGTCTGATGTGTACGGCATCTAAAAGATGCACAAAATGAAAGAACATACGGATATGAGAAACTTCCCTTTTTCTCTTCTTGTATAGCATCATGATTCTCTTTCAGACTTTAAGGATAATATTAACTTTAATAAAGCCTTCTTTTAGAAAAACTGACTACTTCAAAGAAGTGAAGAAGCAGAACAAAGCATTTTCTAGATTATCTAACATTCTATTATCCTATAGAATAATGCATCAGGATCCTGATCAATAAAGCATTTTAAAGGACATGCTTAATTTACTAAATTCATGAGTTGTTCTACTGAAGCCAATGGGATTATTCACATTCTTTGAGTTAAGCATAAGAGAAAGTACTTTATCTCATCCCCTCTGCATTCACAATCAACTTCCATTTAGCTACAGAAAAATTACCATCTATTTCAGCAGTATTGGAAACTGCCTTAAGAACTTGAACCTAGAAAAACCCACAGGCTTCCCTTTGCATATCACTGACTTTTAATTTTGTCTGGGCTTTGCATGTCTAAATACCTTCCTCATAAAATAGCACGGCTTCTTTTATTTCCCACATATAGAATTCTCCCTTATGTCCGTGAAAGCTACCAGAAAAAAAAAAAAAAGGACTAAAATTGGCAATATGCAAACATACTTGAAATCCACTTACTTAAAAAAACGGATCTAGTGGCCCAGAATTTCACAAGATAAAAGTCCTTTTAAAGACTATGAAAGGAATTTCAATTCACTTTTTATAGAAACTTGGAGAGCTTCCATTTTGAGATTAAGATTTCTAGATTTGAGTGTCTACGAGCATGCTGTGTACTTAAACTACATAGGTAATGAAGATATAGTCAATATGGTCAATGGAGCCTAAAAAGGTCCCCAGCTCACAGCTGACTTTAAGCCATACTTAACTAGGCTCCTCTATTTCCTAAGTCTCTATCAGCTATCATGGAAGCTTAGAAAACTGGCACAGCAATACATACACACAAACCTACAGTAAGACATTTATATTATTTCATTTTTACCTCAAACTAAATCCCACCTCCACTGTTCACAGCAAGTCCATAGGGTAGGAAGGGCAGAAACTAGAAACCGTGGAGTTACAGATCCAACAAACCTCTAAACCCAGAAATTCCCACGTACTGGTGAGTAATAAGGAAACCCATTCAAAGGCATGCATTTGTGACAGATGGTAACTTCAGCTTTTATGGGGAGTCATACTTAAGCATCTCATACAGGCAGCTTCTGTCAGTTTTATATCTGCTATTGCGTATTTCTTGAAGTTCAGGTAACCACTACAACAGCATTTACTCCCAAGAAGTAACCTGATAAGCATCCCTCATGGCCCACAGCCTGCTGTTCTGTATCACATAATTTGAGCAGAGATACAGAAAGTGCCAAGTTTGATTTTTCCTGCAAGGCCAGGACTAAATGTGAAAATAAAGACAGGGCTAAGCAGATGACATGTATTAAATAATACAGCTAAGATCCCTATTAGGGCTGGCACAGGAGTAAAGCTGATTTTATTTGATGGAGGATGGAACTATTAATTTTTTTTTAAGCTTTTCAAGGCAAAAAATATAAGACAGGATGGGGGAAGATGAGGATATATTACTGAAGACAACAGCTTGGGATCTGAATGGCATACTGTTGTGTTTAAGGCTGTGGTCCACCTCAAAATCAGGAGCTGTTTAGGCTGCTTTCACTGCAACTTTAGGAATTTTGCCTCTCAATAAGAAACTGTAAAATAAATAAGAATAACTAACAAACTAGTGCTGGATGATCAGCAAAAGAGCACTAATCATATATAGACATTGTTGTTCTTCTACAAAGAGCATTTGGCTTTCTTCTTTTCCAGAAGAAAACCTCAGAGCTTGTATAAATGTGAATGAGTATATTTTAAGATTCGACTGAAATGATGTACTGTTAAAGAAACCTGTTTTTTCACCATTGTGCACACAATACTCATGCACATTAAAGACTGTACCTAATATTAGATATATAGTTCAACAGAAACCAATCTAGTTCTTGTTCTATCATATTTCCTTTCAGTTTTCTGGTTATTTCAGATACTGCGGTTAGCACAAGGTAAACAATAAGAGGTCACCAGCTTCAGTGCTATACCACTGAAATATAATTGCCTGCCACAATAAAGTCCTAATGAGCGCAAGTCTTGTCAACAGGAGGTTGCCTTGGCAACAAAGTTATCCCAGAAGATAACTATCCATGTGGTAGGAGGTGATGACAGTTGCCTGACAAAGATTTGAAAAATATAAACTTTTTGACTGCTCAAGTTGAAAGGAAGCTTTATGTACCAGGAATCTACTGACATAAGGGAAAATACTGACTTGCTGAACACAATAGGATCTAGAAACTTCCAAAGAAATGCAGAGTTAGAATAGGATGTTTTATTTTAATAGGAATATGCTTAGATTTCCAGTCTTGCAAGTAAAAGTCCTTCTCTCATGTTCACATCCTCGTATGGTCCAAGAACTAAATCTGATTTAAATCATACTTTTAGTTTTACTTTTAAAGAAAACAATGGAAAAGGTGTTCCTGAATAACAGTGAAAGTGGGTGAGATCAAGGCTGGGTTCAGTAGAGAGCAGGATGGTGAATTCCAGCTCTCAGGTAGGAAGCTGAAATAAAAATCCCCAAGAGAAAATGAGAAGTGACAGAATCAAAGGGAGAAGCATGACCTGACTACAGGCTCCAGAGGCAGATGCTGATTTTAAATCCAGGAGCTGGTTTCTCTGATGGTATATGGCAGGTGGACAAGAAGAGTAACCACCAAGTCACACAGTATTTTTTCCTTTATTTCCTACAAAAAAAAAAAACTTTCACATTTTTTGTCTGGGCAGGAAAGGTTATGTCCCACTATGTCTGTCTCCGCTACTCCAGAAACACTGGCCAGTTTCAATCAAATTGACAAATGCCTAGATAGCTTAAAGACATGATCCTACCCACATGTAATTGGATATAAAATATTCAGTGCCCAGATATGTTAACAAGGTCACTAAGCAAGACTCTAGAATTAAGTTGTTGTTGAACAAAAGAGAAACTGTTAATGAATTAAAAGGACAAAACCAACAATAGAATCTGTGTTGCTCGCTAAATTACTAAGAAGTCTTGAAAAGAATAGTTTGGTAGAGATGCAAAACTATTCAGGATAGGTTTTGCTAATAAAAAATTGGGCTGGCTGCAAAAAGTTGCAGAAAGCTGTAGTGACACTGAATAATAAGATGGCAAATGAAATTCAGTCTGGTTATATACACAGAGGGAAAAACACTGCAAAGCATATACACCTGATGTTGTCCTTGACATTGACCACCAAGACAGACAGCTAGACTATGAATAGTTGCCTGAAAGCACTTATTTAACAGAATAGGCATGAAAAATTATAAATACAGAAATAAAGAAACACAAAACCATTTCACCTCACTCTATGAATCTATGGCATGCTTATCTCTTGAAGTTTCCATTTAGTATATGGCAGCAATAAAATGTATAGTAAACCTATAAAGATTACAGAGAAGAAAGATAAACACAAAAAGTGCACAAAATGGTTTCTCTAAGTACGGTTATTTTCAGTTGGAAAAGGAGTGACTGCATACAGAGACAGAACAGTTTTGAAACAGGTGATGTTTCAAAAAAGTGAATAAAGAATGATTTGACACAATTTCTCATAATCAAAGAAAGAAGATGATGCGACTTCAGAAGAATCTTTTGCTAAAGGAGAATTTCTTTTCACACAGCATAAAGAAACTGCAAAAAATCACTGCCACAGGATGTTTTACACAGTATATTTTAAAACAATTAGATACATATTTAATAATACTCAATGGACGTTTAAAAGCAAAAGTATAGAAATACAATAAGGCTTCTGAGTAATAGAAGATGGGACACTATACATCTTCCCCACGCTGCTTTCACTCTGAATGTTTGTTGTTGTCCACTTAACCCAACCTGTTTCAAGGAACTTTATAGTAAAAAAACAACAACAAAAAAGACAAGACCACTAGGACAGTGAGAGGTTTATGCTCCTGCTGAAGAAAAGGATGACAACTGTCTACTTAATACCATGGACTCAATATGGAAAAGAGATATTAGAGCTGACATAAAGGGTATTCTTAACCATGAAATATTAAATCTGCTTTCAGTAGACGTATTTTGAGTCTCTTGTCCCAGGTGGCTTAAAGCTTTGATTGAGACCGAAGTAGTAATAATACCTTTTTTGTATAGACTTTCCAGTGTCTGTTGAGAAATGCACTCCTGTTTCAACTTTAATTGTTTGGGGCATTTTTTTAAATAAATACTAATCACAATATAACTCTACAGAAAAACTGAAACACTGCTCTAGTTTGGCCAGGACAGAGACATAAAGCATTCTCATGTTCAGGAAATCAAAATCTGAGTCTATGCAAAAAGTGGAAACACACACACACAAAAAAACCAAACAACTGTAACTGCACGTTTTCACATTTCCTAAATTTCAACAACTGCTGACAGACAAATAATATTATTACATGCAACCTTCTTTCCTCTCTTTACTTTTTTTGTCCTTTTTTTTGGCAGGAAGTGGTGGTGTTATAATTCTTGTAACCAAAATTTTTAGTATGTCCCTAGAGCTAGTCCTCTAGTTTTCCACTGGTATAAAGAGAAAACCTCTGCTTGTGCTGTTCTTCATGAGCTTTAATAAGGTTTCTGCATCCTCAGCACTTGTGGAAAATCATATCAATGTTATTTATTAAAATATAATAGTAGACGTCTACTTTTAAACAAAATCCACTTGGTTAAAAAGCAGTAATGAGCTACATAAATTATAGCTACCAATAAATGGGAAACAAACATGTCTGTTACCACATTGGTCAATTGAGTACATGAGGTCCAACACAAGCTACCTTACAATAAAAATGAACACTAAGTCAAAGAAAGGGAAAAGAAACTTCATCTCTTCTTGAAGAAGGAAAAGATATAAATGGCTGGTCAAGTACACGTGATAAAATTCAGTCTAATGAAGACACACATTCTCCAGAAGAATAAAATAATGTTTAGTTTGAGCAAAAGAAGCCTCAGTCTCCTGGATGAGAAAGAAAAATTAAATTTTAAGGAGGAAAACCATATATTTTTCTTGACCCACCTGGAGGACTTCAGGAAGAGATTCCACCAGCAGTGGGTGCTTTCTGTTGAAGTTCGTCTAGCAGATGCAACCTGAGAAATGTACTATATACCAAGAAAGAAATTCTTCTTTAAAAAAGATGGCAAATAAGCTATCATCATTTTGATTTAACACTAGGGTTCAATTCACAGCTCTGCTATCTTGTCCTCTCTCCCTTGAACTGGCTGTAATACTCATCAGCCCCCTCACTGGGCTAATCTGAGGAAAACAGTGCCAAAGAGCAGGAAATAACAGGAACAAGTAGAAACACCTATTTCAGCAGTGAGACAGTAAATCAACTCAACAGTATTGTCAAATTCCAACATTGTTTTTATTTGATTTTTCCTATACCTTTTGTAAATTTTTATAACTCTTGCATTTTGCCTGGTAGGATTATATGCTTTAATTTGCATTTATTTTCCATGGTATGCCTTAAGAGATCCTAGTAAAGTTTTTCTCACACAAGAACAAGGTAAAGCTGTAAAGTAGGAGCATCAGGGGACTGCAAACAGTACCTATCTCACCTGCCTGTTTGGCGGTGTATCGAAGAAGTCTGTGTGTGTGAGTCATTTCGATGATACCAGCTTATGGTGAGCTGGCAACACAGCACTCAGCTACTTAAACAAAAAGGCTCCCTGGCAGGAGCAAATATTAGGCTGAACACTTGAAAAATTCACGCGGCACTTGCTACCATGTACTTAAAACTGAAAACTAGTACACATAGGTGCTGTTATTTTTTTTCATTTTTCATTTTCTTTTTTCCCTGAGCAAGTTCTTAGCTAAGGAACTTGTGTCAGTGTCTCTTCTGCAAATTATATACTACTAGCGAGTTACTGGCACAGAGAGATCATTGCACAAAAGACAGCACAAAAAGGTAATTTATGTAAGAACATCAGATCAGCAAGAAAACACTGTAATGAAAAATACATGCACTCCATTCTACAGGAAAAGTAAACAAAACTAAGTACTGATGTGCCAATGAAAATCCTTTTTCTATTTAAAACAACAGTCAGCATACCACCATATTATGATTTGATGGCATCATTGAAGATTTCTTTCCAATTCCAAAGTGCCCAGAAATCCAATGTAGTTTTGCACTCAGTATTTAAGCAGTTTAAAACTACCGATAGTTAAAACTAAACACTGGAACAAATACAAAACTAACTTTCATTTCATAAGTCTGTAGAAATATGTTAAACATTATGTATCCTGAATAATTCAGCCATCATGCTACCTCCACTTACCAATACGGTATGCCAAAAAAAAATGACAAAATATAAGATAAAAAGGCAAGAGATAATAAAAAGATAAACCTGAGGTTTTATGTTGCACTATTTTTGGTTTGTGGAATCTTTTACATTTGATAAAGTCCGTGAACATTCATATTAATCAGTTCTACAGATTTAAAATTTGACTGTCTTGGGCGTGACTTAACAGCGATTTTATTTTGAAAGAATTTACAAGGTATTTACAGCATTTATCTTTTTTTAGAAGAACAAAAACTAATGATAGCAAAGCCCAAGTAAGGTGAAAAAAGTAGGATAATTTGATTTCATTAAAATGCAATTCAAGTTAAAGAATAAACCAAACTAAATATTTATGCTTAAGAAGCTCTCACAACATATCCTTTGTAAGCATGATACATAATGTCTGCAATTTTTCTACTTCACAAAATCCTGCCACAGAATACAGTGATATATTTTAGTGGATTTCATAGATACAGTTACAGAATACCAGAGTATTTACTGAAGTGAGGATTTGGGAATCTTTCCAAGTTTCTCATCCCCTCAACTCTAACTAGCTCAAGTACAGGTATTTCGGATTATATGTCCAATGATGTACTTCAGAGAGCCTAACAAATGACTGATGAATCCTAAATTAAACTAGACAGAAAAGAGGACAACAGCCAGAGTACCTTTGCTATTCTGCATACAGAGAAAGAGGTGGATGTCATTTAAGTGTCCAACCCTATTCTCACTGAAGGCAATGGAAGAACTGCAACAAATTTTGAGAGACAGAATGCAGTTCTAACAACTCCAGACAACAACAGTTACCTATCACACTAGGGAATGTATAACAGCAGACTATTTAAGCATGCTGTCATTCCCTTGAAAACTCCTTGTTGCAGTTCATGAGAAAATGGGGCCTGTTCTGAGAATGACCCATCGGGAATTTAAGCTGGAGACAGCACAGTATTTATCTTTCCACTGCAAACAGAGGAAAACATGCAGCTCAGCAAGACCAGGCATTATTTCTGCTTTGATGGGGAGAGAGGAAGACAAAGGAGACAAAAAACATTTATTCTGTGAAAACATCAGCAGCAGGGTCTTCTCTTCAAAGAGAGGCCGCTGCACTCTAATCCTTGGATGCAGAGGGAAGAAATCCACCATCACCCTGGATTTCTTCAGGAAATGGGAGAGCTAGAATGCACCCTTGCTGCAGGCATGAAGGAATCTGACAGTCCTGCCTGTCTTCCCATTCTTTCCACAGAAAGAAATCTGACTGTCCTTCCTACCCTAACTCTCCTCTGGCATTGACAAATCATGTTGTGTACTGGCCTTAGAGCTGCCTGTGTCAGTGCTTTGCAAAATGTCCCATTCCTTCCCAAGAGCCATAAGGTAGAGCCTGAGCAAAACCCCTCATATCAGCAGCGTAGGGATACCTGTAGTCTCCGCTGTGGATAACGTTACATTGAACATGATTAGTTCACCTTTGTGAACTTATACTGCAGTTAAAGATATTTCTGTTTATAGCAGTGTCAGAACTCCTGAGTCTGCTGAGTAACTGAACCAAGAAAAAAGAACTGCTGCACGTGCTGAGTCAAAACAGAGAAATACTCCTTAAGTATGTCTAATATACAAAAATAATCCCACTCTAGCTATAAGAATCCCCGTCACATATTTAGATATAAGAAACCTTCATTGAAAAGATACATGGAAATCCCATGTGAATAAGTAAGTTTTAAGTTTTTAAATACTACAGACAACTACTGTAATATAGCAAAATCTGCTAAAAATCAGAATGAAATATTCAGAACCACTTATGGTGAAAAAGATCAGACTGAACTTGAAAGACTCTTTTCAGCATGACAACAGCTTGAGAAAGTATCCACATGCTTGATCTTCAAAAGAAGTTTTTCAACATTATCAGCATTATATTATCAACATTATCAACATTATATTATCAACATTAACATCATAGCTCACAGAAGCATTCCAAGTAAAGCTCTGGCAAAGCCAGCTATTTCTTGGGCACATAAAGGTGGCTACCTCCACCAAGGAAGAACTTTCACATGATTTTAGCACATTGACGAGACTAATGATCAAGCACCAAATGCAGTGCTAGAGTTAGCATTATAAAAACAGCTTCAGGAGTTAGAAATGCTGCACTAACAGCAACAAAAATTATTCAAAATGAAAGAAACTAGCTACAGTAAAACATTTTAAATAGCTCATTTTTCCAGTTTCTCAGAAAAATCATATAAAGAATAAATATTTTCCACAGGAAGAAAATGCAAGGTAATAACAGATATTAAAATGAAAAACAATGTTAAAATGAGACAAAGGAGATAAAAGGACCCCAGATGGAAGCAATATTTAAATTCAATTCATAAATTTGTTGAAGATGAACAACCAAATAAAACATGTAAATATACCACCTCCTAGGACACACTAACAGTAGAAGTGGTAGATCATTCTTAACATTTCTGAACATTTTCTTATCAGGTTTGGATACCATTCTATAAAACACACACCAAAACAACCTACTGGACTCATCAAATGAATAGCAAGCAAATTCTTAACCCTCTGAGCAGGCTGTATAGATGGTCTAAGTGAACAATCTGGGATTAAAGTGTATGTAACTTACTAAACTTTGCTACGTAACAAATAGATGTGAAGACATATTTAAAGATGTTACACATCTTTACAAGACATAAATTAAGAATTATTCTCACATTTACTAAACTAATTCAGTTGAAAACTTTTATGGAATTTAATTTTTTTTACTTTTCTTCATTTATTTATTTTTCATTAACTTCAACATTAAAGGCAGCAGAGGATATATTGTTTAAATACATAGTCGAAAATTCCAACCAGAAGCTAGTGGAGTGTCAAGTCACAGAAAAAAGAATGGGTAAAGTTTTTTCTGGTATCAATTCCTTAACTTGACAGTCAGGCAAGGAGTTATTGAGGAAAAATAATTACCTCAACTAGAGGTCAGTAACATAACAAGTTTAGTCTAGACAGACAATAAGACAGAAGACATGATGGGAGGATGAATGTTGAGAACTGGAGACTGGAAGCTAGTATTGGATTGAGTAGTTAAGCAGACAGGCAGTAAGAAGACTGGAACTCAGAATCAATGAAGGGCATTGATTAAGCACAATTCACTGTTTTACTTCTCTGAAGAGACAAAAGAGAATACTGACATTAACCCACACTTTGAGTGAGTGTTCATTTTAGTACTATAAACTATCACAACATCAAGTGTTTGGTTTTGAAGGACAAAAAGACCGAAGACATTATACATTTCTAATTATTAACGATCACTGAAGGCTTTTTCTCTTCTTATGATGATTCTCAGATGACACCAAAACTAAAGGTTGAAGAAAACACACATACACGCATACTGCCATGTCCAAAACACATTACCAGAGTTATAGAGGTTTAAAATAGTACTTACTTGGTATGTGTCCCATAACCTGATGGTACACCGTAAAGGGACTTCTCTCATCAGCAAGTTATTCATCCAACGGAACGCAAATTGCAAGTATTTCACCTCATGCTGATCCAAGTGCCTATGAACTTGTTCTGAAGAAAGAATAAACAGATATTTTACTGCAACTTTTCTGTAGTCCCTAAGTATCAAAGGCACTGTCTGAGAAAATAAAATACTCTTCTGTTCTCAAGCGAATCAAATGTGCTGGTGCATACTTACAACTGTATGAAAATCCACAAAATATAAGCAAGTAATTAAACACTACATTGGATTTATTTTTCTGACTCTTGATAGCTTAAACAACTGCTCTCAGTGGTGCTATCTTAAGAAAAGATTAAGCTGAGAGCTTTAAAAAATACTACAAAAAATAAACAAAGTTTAAAAGTGAAATGATTTGGTACATATATCCTCACTTAATTTCTTAGGCTACAAATTATTTGGGGCAAGTCTACAAGAAACAAGGTTCGCAAATAACATAATAGCTTCCAAAAAAAATCCTGCTGGCAATAAAAGGAAGATAACATTAAATAACAAGGCAAAGAAATACAAGGGAAGTGCATGTAAAGGTTGAATTCCCTTGAGACAAAAAAACAGGTGAGAATAGGGTGAGCAAATTTTAAGTAATTTGCAATTTACATAATTTCTACTCTGCTCTCATGAGTATTGTGTGCAGTTCTGGTGTCCCCAACATAAAAAGGACATGGAACTGTTGGAACAAGTCCAGAAGAGGGCCACGAGGACGTTCAGGGGGCTGGAATACCTCCCGTATGAAGATAGGCTGAGAAAGTTGGGTCGGTTCAGCCTGGAGAAGAGAAGGCTGCGTGGAGACCTCATAGCAGCCTTCCAGTATCTGAAGGGGGCCTACAAGGATGCTGGACAGGGACTCTTTTCTAGAGACTGTAGGGATAGGACAAGGAGCAATGGGTTTAAACTTAAACAGGGAAGTTTAGACTGGATGTAAGGAAGAAGTTCTTTCCTGTAAGGGTGGTGAGGCACTGGAATGGGCTGCCCAGGGAAGTTGTGAGTGCTCCATCCCTGGCAGTGTTCAAGACCAGGTTGGACGGAGCCTTGGGTGCCATGGTTTAGTGTGACGTGTCCCTGCCCATGGCAGGGGTATTGGAAATAGATGATCTTAAGGTCCTTTCCAACCCTAACTATTCGATGATTCTTAGTCTAACAAATATATAGAAATTAAAAAAAACAGTACAAATCAATGGTTTCTAAAGCAGCACTCCTACACACTGTACTTATTGAAGCACGTTTACTATTTGAAGGCTGTGATAATCACTTGCATGGGTTACTGCTATAGAGCTAACAGAACTAATCTGCTCATTTTGCTTATGTATTTAGCAGAATTTCCTCCAAAACGGATCGCAGACATTCTGCTAGCACGTTATAGCTAACAGGCTTATGTATGATGTTAGCATGGTGTAAATGACAAATACTACAGACATGCTAATTTTCTGACAAGAATTCTTTGTTAAAGCCTAAGAAAGACATTCCTAATGTCTTTATTTATACAGATACAATCTTGGGAGATTTTGCTACCCAAGCTACTTTTTATCCACATCAACAGTGGTGTATTATCAGCTAAAAAAAATGCATAAATGATGATCTTGAAAATTTCACATTTCTCAGAAAGATCTAAAATGGCACTAAAATACTAAGTGAAGAAAAAAATTAATCCCAAGAGTATGGCTGCACTGTTACAGGAAACATGACCTAAAGATTCAGGTAGTAGAAGTTAAATTGTACTAAATTATAATATAGACTGGAGTTACTCAAATCACTTTTTCTTTTTACTCAAGATGTATTTTGTGGCCATATGAAAGTGTCAGCCAATATGATACACTTGGTTCAATACAGAAGCAATAAGAAATTTGTTAGATTTTAAAAACAATGAACAGTGAGCTTTTTAAAAAAGTAAGACCAGTCACAACACTTTATACTGAAAGTCCACCTATCATAACATTCCATCTGCGTGGTGTCTTCAAACAAATACTCATGGAAAAGTATAAAGCATTATCATTTCTCCATGGCACTTCTCAGCCTCTAGCAACATGTGGCTAAAGCCCTCTTCAGGAGACCTGGTATTTATGTTCCTAAAGTCATAGCCTTCTGTAATACAAATATAGCCAACTATATAAAACTATGTGGATATCTTAAAACTATCTGTTACCTCTCTTGGGAACTCCTTAAAGTTGTAACTATATATAAAGGTATGTGAATCTTTAAATGATTTTTTTCATTTCTATATATAACACCAGCTAATTTGATACTTCTGTTATACAACAGACTGAACTGCTACTATGGGATGTGAAACGGCAGAGAATGAGGGTGAAGAGGTAATGATCTTGTGCTATTTGAAGTGATCTCATCAAGCCCCGATAATCCCTCTCCTCTGTCATTATGTGTACAAGAGCAGTACTACAGCATTACCACTGTATATTGTCTGTATGCATTGTCAGTATTTCTAAAATTATGTGAGGACTTTGTGATGGATTTTCCACTACCCATAATAGCCTCAGTCTTAACAACCTGTGACTAATCTTCTTCCTTCCTCTACAAACCTAATATCCTCCCATCACCTTCATAACCTTCTTTCCCAGGCTTTCTGCAAAACTCATAAGCTGCCCAGCTGGGACAGACAACAGATAATATGAAGGCTAGTTCTGAGCCCTTCCTCAGCAGCATTGCTAATCTGGGTCGCTTTTTTTCTTACTAATCAGCAAATAAGCTTTAGAAGAGTCATAGAATTCTGCACAGTGGAGACTTTTCTCCTTCTGTGTAATGCTGATGAAGCAAGTCCTCAGACTGAAAAGTTATTGGAAAGAAGACAGATGTGGTAATCATGCTCTAAGGTTTGCAACCTTAAATAGGCTTAAAAATGAAACAGGGCAGTTTATATGTTAAAGACCACATTTTGAAGACGGTATAAGCTTCAGAAACCTCTGTATTTTCATTTTCCACACAGAGGTCTTGCATGTCTCTACATCTAAGCAGTTACAATATGACAGAACAGTTCCAATTGGAAGGGACCTACCATGATCATATAGCACAACTACATGACCACTCCAGGCCTGACCAAAAGCTAAAGCTAATGTTAAGGACATTGTTCAAATGCCTCTGAAACACTGACATGCATGGGGCATTGACAAGCTCTCTAGGAAGCCTATTCTGCAGTTTGAACACCCTCCCAGAACCTCCCTGGTCCAGCTTTGAACCATTCTCATATGATTTATCACTGGATGCTACGGAGAACAGCTCAGCATCTCCCTCTCCATTTCCTCTCCTCAATTAGCTGAAGAGAGCAATGAGGTCACCCTCTCAGTCTCCTTTTCTCCCAACTAGACAAGCCCAGAGTCCTCAGCCACTCCTCACAGGACATGCTTTCCAGGCCTTTTGCCAGCTTCACTGCCCTCTGGATGCTTTCAGAGACCTTCACATCCTTCTTAAATGATGGGGACCAGACCTGTACACAGTACTCAAGGGGAGGCTGAACCAATGCTAAATACAGCAGCATAATCACCTCTTTTGACCAGCTGGTTATGCTGTGTTTAATGCACCCCAGGATGTTTGTTGCCCTTGTGGCTGCCAGGGCACAGTGCTGACTTGTATTGAACCTGCTGCTGACCAACATCCCCAGATTTCTTTCTGCAGGGCTGCTCTCCAGCCACTCCTCTTCGATTTTATACTTGTGCCCAGTGTTACTGCATCCCAGGTACAGAATCTGGCATTTGTTCTTCTTAAATTTTCAAATGTTAAATAAACCACTGATGATAGCCCAATGTTCCAATCTATCTAGATCCCTCTGCAAGGCCTCCTGTCCCACAAGAGTCAACAGCGCTTACCATTTTCATATCACCAGCAAACTTGCTAATGGGGCATTCAAGCTGTGCATCCAGATCACTGGACAGGCTCTAATCCTTGAAGGACAGCACTAGTGACCAGTCACCAGCTGGATGTAGTTCCGTTCACTACAACCCTTGGAGCTTTCCCCTTGAGGCAGCTTTTCACCCAAAGCACCATTATTAGATCAGATATTCAAAACAAATACAGACTGCCTTGCTCTGCAAGTTAAATTTACTGATCTGAGATACCATGTTAGATTTCTTTTGTGTCACATTTAGATACCTATATTGCAGACTACTATAATTAGATAAGCCACCACATCAGGATGCAAAAAAAGTCAGTTTTATTTCTAACTGAAGTTACTAACTCACAAACACTTTTCACATAGCAAAACTAAATTTCATTTCATTGCTTGCAGCCATTGAAAGTAAGCAATGAAAAACAATAAATTGTGCCTGCTGTGATATTTCAACTATGGTTGTTAATAGGTGTAATGAATTTCTTGAAAGTTGCTTTCTAGTCTAAACAAGTTGAAAAATAGAGTACTAAGTTCTGTGCATTATAAACAATTGATGCAAGACTGACACAGAAGATGCATTGAGTAAAAAAGCTAATTCTTCCTACTTTGAGAGTAATGGTGAGTAGAGGCTATTTTGCTGATAAAGGTAATTTGGACAGTCATAATCTATATTTAAATTTTCCATTTCAATGAAAATAAGTACATGTGTGCAATGAACAAGCGAGATATATAATTACTGTCAGCTTTCAGACTTCAAGTATTTTATAAAAAATACTTTTACTGCAGTCTGTGATAGTAAAATAGTATTACAGTTAAAAAAAAATAGCTCATCAAAATTCAAAAGAAAGACTTATTATAAGTTTTTCACTACTTCCAATAAATCTATATATAAAAGTTTTGGTGAAGCAAGTCTTCTGATTTGGTGAAGCAAGTCTTCTGATTAACAAATAAAATTCACACTATCGCTGATACAAGCCAGAATGCTGTTGGCCTTCTTGGCTGAGTATGAGCCAAGTGCCCATACTCAGCCAGGTGTTCACCAACACCTTCAGGTCCTTTTCCGCTGAGCAGCTTTCCAGGCACTCTTCCTCAAGCCTGTAGCTTTGCACAGAGCTGTTGTGACCCAAGTGCAGGACCCAGCAATGAGCCTTGTTGAACCTGTGACTTGATACTTGACCGAGAGCTTTCAAGTACTGAGTTTCCACCTACAATATTTCAGTACTGTTTTCTTGACTAAAAAGCAACCAACCAACTAGATTTTATTCTATTTATTGCAATACTATAGTAGGCACTTATTTCTACTTAGCTGAACTTTCTAAAATGTGGGCAGCTGTTAAAAAAAACCCAACAGTATTGTAACACAAATAAATGACATAATCTAAAGGCACACTGCTTACTAGAAATGGTGTTACCCACAAGGGTTGCCCCTGCAAGCTTGCGTTCATGAGACGAAAACCTCCTGAAAAGCAGTGACGGCTTAAGTTTCACCACTGAGTTACCACACAAATTTGATAAAACTGGTTTTCCTAAGTACTGCCTACAAGCCTCCAGATATCCTTGGGAAACAAGAATCTCTGACTGCACCAGCCCCATATGGATACAGTCATCCATGCTTGTTTTCTTTCACTTTGCAGCACATTTTGCTCCACTCTAGACTTATAGACAGGTGATTACCATGGAGCAGTTCATGCAGCTTCATTCATTCAGACAGGGACTCCACAACCACCCACACAACAACCACCACTGTGCTGTACTACACATTCAGCCAATATAGCAACAAAATACTGAAATATTTCCTACCACACCTTTAGACATTGCTGTTTGCATAAAATTATAACTCCCACATACTAAACCTTGTTGTCCAAAAATATGGAACTTTGTCATCAGTGAATGATTACTTCCCTTCTGAGTAATCTACCTACCTAAAGCAAATTTTGGTTGTCATTCTCTCTCTTCCAGAAACATTTCTACACTGTTCAAAGCCAGTATGTTTATGGAAGACAAAGTTATGAGTTTGGAGTAAAATCTCAACGCCAGATTTTACCAGATGCAGATTACTGCTTACAGCCTCCCAACCTGAATTAGCAAAAGTCAGAACAAAGTAATTCTGTCAAGATTACATCTTAGTATATTAATTTCTGCTAATATATATTAATAACAAAAGAAGTTCCTGGTGACTGAAAAAGACATTCAAAAGATCATAAATGTGCACTTGAAGATGAGATCTCATTACGATACACAATTCAGCTTCAAGTAATAATAGGGATCTGAGTAAAAGATTGACATGCTGATTATATCTTGTTCCAGAATTAGTTTGCTTTTTATAACTGGCTAAAATCATCCATTGTAAGAATAAAAGCATTTATAAAAAATAAATTGAAAAGTCTTCCACAAAATGAAAAGATGACTGGCAGAAAACCAGAAATATTACCAATCTGGCCTACAATTTAGAGATAATGACTTATTTGAATTTAGCTTACTAAACGTACAGCCAATAGCTATGACTGAGAAATACATTCTTCATAAACAAAAAGATATGGCTGATACTCCACGTAGTAAAAAGCCAAGACACTGATCCCAAAGCAAAAGAAGATAATACTAGAGGAGGGGTGGGAGAAAGGAGGGAAGACCTAGTTGGTTTAGAGAATCAAATGCGAATAACAATTCTGTGGTATTCAACGCAAAATGGAGGAAAGCGTATTAGCAGGAAAACCAGCAGCAACTGAGGAAGATCTACTGTTCTAGCTAAAAGTTAAAAATTTATCCCTTATTTCCAGATGGAACTCAATATCCAAAGTGCAACAAATAGCAGTGAGAAATGTGTTTGATGAGACAATTCTATTTCCAGGTAGCATACACCGGCCTTTTGTAGCCTCTTCTTCTAAATCATAACTGTACGCATTCATAACAAGGTTTATGCCTAACACTTTTTAAATCCTCCAGCATGTTAAACCTTTTTCTTGTTTTTTTTTTTGGTTTTTTTTTTTAATTTGCTATGAAAATAGTAACTTTTGCCTATTGAAAAGTTAAACTGCTTCCAGAAGTCAGGAATTTACAAATGATTTTATAGTCAGTCTCAACTCCTGCTAGGATCTCTGAACTCTGTAACAGCATACAAATATAATCTCCATGGCAAAACATAAAAATACGATTTAAAACACATATTAAACAATTATACTGCCCAGTGACCTGCACTTAAGAGTGGATTAAAGTATAATACAGTAATTACAATTATAAAATCAGATAAAAAAGAACTACTGGTGAACTACATAAGATGGCTTTGTTAAAATGAAAGAGAGCTTTATGGCACAAATTAATTAAAACAATTATGAAATGCTTCCAAGATTTTTAATCACTTCAGCACCAAGCTGACATATAAAATGGTCCAGCAGAGAAGGTCCTTACTAATCACTAATTTTCAACAGCAGCAATAAGGTCTAAATAGGAATCAATTCTATATCCATTTCCCCTTCAAAATGGTTCTGCATGGTTAAAGAATACCAGTCTTTTAAAATATTACAATTAGAGCTCTTTTTTCCAGACACTTCAACACAAGCTTAGTTCCATGTTTTACAATATAATTAAACATGAACATAATTTTGCCCATACAATTAAGTATTCTTTAACCATAATTTAAAAAAAAAATCATTAGCATGATTGAGTACTTAACAAAGATTGATCACATGTCACCACAGTTTCATCATCAGTTCACTGTATGAATTCCAAAAGAATCAGATTAAAAAAACCAATTAGTGAATCAGTATCTATCACAGTATATTGAACAGTTCACTTGTTCATGAGTTCTTATTAAACAACAGCAGCTGTTTAATGAGAAAATGTATTAGTCTTGGTTGATATTTTGCCTTTTGGAGATTCAGATTTTCCTAAGCAAAAGAGTAAGCCAATTTTTCCCTGCAGTTTAAGAAGTTTAAGCAGCACAGAAATTGAATACCCTTTGGAAACTATGAAAGTATCAAAACTACTCAAGAGGTATCCCTATGTACATTTTGGGCTTAAATCATAGAATCATTAGTAGTTAGGGTTGGAAAGAACCTTAAGATCATCTAGCTCCAACTCCCCTCTCATGGCCAGGGACATCTCACACCAAACCATGCCACCCAAGGCTCTGTCCAACCTGGCTTTGAACACTGCCAGGGAAGGAGCATTCACAACTTCCTTGGGCAACCCATTCCAGTGCCTCACCACACTTACAGTAAAGAATTTCTTCCTTATATCTAACCCAAACATCCCCTGCTTAAGTCTGAACCCATTACCCCTTGTCCTACCACTACAGTCCCTAATGAAGAGTCCCTCCTTAGCACCCTTGTAGGCCCCCTTCAGATACTGGAAGGCTCCTAAGAGGTCTTCACACAGCTTCTCTTCTCCAGACTGAACAGCCCCAATTTTCTCAGCCTGTCTTCATACAGGAGGGGCTCCAGAAATCAAGCTCTGTGCAGCATGATGAAACATTTGTGTTTGAAGCATTGCACAACACTATGGGAACAGGGACCTTTATCGCCTGGGACAAGAAACTTCTGAATGCCAGACACCAGTGTAACCTTCAGAGGAGCAACTGTAGGAATCCCAAGTGAAGTCTGGACATTTAAAGCTTTAGCAGCCCAGAAAGAACACATGGCTTTTGCATCAACTCAGACATTGGAAAGGATAATTCCACCAGTACTAATTCTACCTTTTAGATATAGCTCATTCCAAAGATGAGAAACATACAGAATGGTGGAATTAAATAAGCTATTTCACTGTGGGTAAGCCAAAATATGTATAAAAATTAAAATTTTTAGTTAACTATGTTTCATTAAGAACTTGATCTGCATATATACACATAAACCACATCAAAATTTAAAATACGGATCTCATATTTTTATGTGCATAGATAGCAAAAATACATGCAAAGTATAAATTTAAGCCATGACATGAAAAAACTTTATCACAAGTCCTTACTTGTGGCATTATCTACAGAACTGCAGACAAGTGACCAAGACATTTTGTAACACAAGACAGAAATATGTAAATGAAGTATGATTAGTGGAGCTAAGATTATTTTGTTTAGAGCATTAAACCAAAATGTACTATTGAATGTGTATTTAACTTGCAGTGGATGAAACAAACACATTTACCATATGGCAGCAATAAAAAAAAATTATAAAATTGCTAAAATAACATGGTTTTAAAAGGTGAAAAAACATTTTAACTGCATCAAGGCATAAGTAATAAATATTTTCCCAAATAACACTATGTGGTATTTATTAACTCATTCCTTAAAATATTTTCCATGTAGTAGCTTAAAAAATAATTTCCTGTCTCTTGACAAAACTGCAATTTTTTACAATATTCAAATGGAAATAAATCAGAAATTATTCCAATTAAAATATTACATTTAAGAATACCTATTAATATTCTTCAAAACAGATGGCCAAAGAAGTGTTTACAGTGGACACAGCAGAAATACTGAAAATTACTGAACTTTTGAAAAATGTACCTGGATTCTAAATGAACTTCCTTAAGGAAATGTTAAAATGCAGCAATCTTTTTACATTCTTAGGCATTTTTCCACTACTTCCATTTTCAAAAGGAGGGAAAATTCTACATAGCAACAAGGGTTTTGGATGTTTTTGGGGGGTTAAGTTTTTTTTACTTTTCCATTTCTTGTTATTAAGATTCAAGGGCCAATTCTATAATAAGATTAGGAATTACTGGTGAAAGAATCTGGAACACTAATAACACAGAATTTATTTAACTACAAGAAAACATAAACACGGATCACGCTGTGAAGAACACAGATGCAAACCATGTGAGTTGTTCTATAAAAGATGTAGAAAAAAAATCTTCCCAAACTTACCCTCACAGAAGATTCAGAACATTTATGCTAAGTTGAGTCATCGATACTGCCTTTATAGTTTATTGTAAGGCTAACAAGAAGCCAACATAAACACAAACTAAATTTAACTTTATAATAGGCTATTTTTTTAGAACTGCCTTCTTGCTAATTTACAGAGGATGCTATACAGTTTTAACATCTTTTATCAATGCTTATGGAAACCCAAGACTACTTTTGTCTACAAATGCTTATCCTTCTCCAGATGGCTACCTCGAAAGATTACCAGATGTCTTACAGTAAACCGAATAAGCTGAGACTCTCCCAAGCATGAAACCAGCCAAATGCTAAATACTGCTAAACTTTGGAAACACAAATCCCGAATCAAATCTGGCATTTCCACACTAAGTCTCTTTGGTTTCCAGCCTAAATGAAGTAAAAGTGGAAGACAGCATGCCACATGAGTGTGACCTTTTACAGACATGAGAAATGGTTCTTGACTTAGAGCAGAAAAGCTCTCCTGACATCACAGGAAACAGAAAATACAGTTATAGCAGATTCCTTGTATTATTGAGCAACCTATTGATGTTCCCTCTCAATATTTTTGTATAATTCCTAGAGCAATGTGAATGATGATGAGCAGAGAAATGAGATTGAATAACACGTTATCTTTAGATTCCATCTCATCTGTAATAACATTCTATTAACGAACTAAAAAATTCCATTAAGCATGATTCAATCAAAATTATTTTCTGAAGTTTAAGCAGACTGAGATTATGATTAAATTAACAGAGTAGCTTGGCTGTTTGAAGTCTACTGCAATATTTTACAGTGTGCACACAAGGACAGTTACTTGGAGAGCAGTTGTGATACACAAGGCTGGGCTACTGAAGGTGACTTGAATTGCTAACATAATACATTAACACTCTACAAAGGGTGAGCATCACTTAGTACACTGCTAATCCATTAATGTTAGCATACAATCTTCACAAGCTTCTCCTCTCACACAGCTAATTACTATGTTAAGACACAGCAGCAACAGGAGTATTATTTTCTTCCACATTCACTTTAATTAGCATGAAGGATATTTACAATATATATAGATTGTAAGATTTCTTTTTTAAAAAATAAAGTGCTCACACTGGCTGAATTCATACATAGCTCAATTCACATTAGCCATTCATTTCCCGTTACCTGCAGTATAACAGACCCAGTAAATATAAGAAGACAAAAAAAAAAGATAAATGGAGTAAAGCACAATAATGTATAATATAGTCAAACTATGTCACACTTCCAGCAAAGCATCAACAAGAATCACTTACCTGAGGAATCCAAAAGTTCGTGAAATGACAGCAGTACACATCCACCATCACCTATCACTGAAATAGCTGCCATTGCTATTTGAAAAGGAAGGCACTAAGAACCGGCTGTAATTGACTACCATTACTGTAGCCAAAGCCTTAAACAGTCTTACCCAGAGAGGCTTCATAATCTTCATCCCTGAAGTAGCTCAAAGACGAACAGGAAATACTCTACACAGCCTGATCTGTTGGCCCTGCTCCCTTACTTCAAGAAAGACATGAGTGGAAGTTCAGAGCACTGACTTTCATAGTCTCCACATAACCTAAATATTTCTAGGCTTCCATAATGACAATTACATACTAATCTTACTGTTTTCCTTTTCAAACAGCAATGATAACTTTCTGAAACTCATCATAGGTTCTACAATGAAAAAAACGTGCAATGAAATTTCCCTCACCCTGAAGAATTATAATTCTTCTCTCTTAGAAACTGAACAATAATATATTGTATTACATTTAATATTTTTATTAAAACTAACAATAAGGCTGATTATCAGAATGGCATTTTTCATTCTAAAAACTCGGCAACCGGGAATTTGTTGATATAAATTTCCATTGACTGAATTCAGGAAGTCTATTTACAGGCATTATAATTATATATTTCATTTAATATACATCTAATATAAAAAATTAATTTAAATTAAAAAGAATAATATATATAATAAATTTACAACATTATATTATTATGTTATTATTAATTAATGATTATATTGTTAATATAATATAATCATTATATAATTGTTAAATAATAATAATAAGAAGAAGAATTGAATAATAACTGAATTTAGAGAAGAGATTCAGAGCAGCCCTGTGGAGAAGGACTTGGGGGTGTTGGTCAATAAGAAAATGAACATGACCCAGCAGTGTGTGCTTGCAGCCCAGAAAGCCAACCATATCCTGGGCTGCATCAAAAGGAGCGTGACCAGCAGGTCGAAGGAGGTCATCCTGCCCCTTTATTCTGCTCTCGTGAGACCTCACTTGGAGTATTGTGTGCAGTTCTGGTGTCCTCAACATAAAAAGGACATGGAACTGTTGGAATAAGTCCAGAGGAGGGCCACGAGGATGATCAGGGTACTGGAGCACCTCCCGTATGAAGATAGGCTGAGAAAGTTGGGGCTGTTCAGTCTGGAGAAGAGAAGGCTGCGTGGAGAACTCATAGCAGCCTTCCAGTACCTGAAGGGGGCTGTCCTGGATTCAGCAGTCGCAGTCATTTTTCTCCTTATTAGTAGCTGGTGCAGTGCTGTGTTTTTTGACTTTCAGCCTGGGAACAGCGCTGATAACATCAATGTGTTTAGTTGCTGCTCAGTAATGTTTACTCTGACCAAAGACTTTTTGTGAGTCTCATGCTCTGCCATGGAGGAGGGGAAGCCAGGAGGAAGCAGAGACAGGACACCTGACCCAAACTAACCAAAGAGGTATTCCATACCACAGCATGTCACGCCCAGTATATAAACTGGAGGCAGTTACCCGGAAGGGCTAGATCACTGCTTGGGTTGAGCTGGGTATCAGTGGGCAGGTGGTGAGTGGTTGTATTCTCTTCCCTTGTTATTTCCCTTATCATTATTATTATTGGTGGCAGCAGCAGTGGTTTGTGTTATACCTTAGTTACTGGACTGTTCTGATCTCAGCCCATGGGAGTTACATTCTTTCGATTCTCCTCCCCAACCCTCCGGGAGCAGGGGGAGAAAAGGTGGGCAGTGAGCAAGTGGCTGCATGGTTCTTGCTGCCGGCTGGGCTTAAACCACAACAGGGGCCTATAAGGATGCTGGGGAGGGAGTCTTCATTAGGGACTACAGTGATAGGACAAGGGGTAATGGGTTAAAACTTAAACCGGGGAAGTTTAGATTAGATAGAAGGAAGAAAGTTCTTTACTGTAAGGGTGGTAAGGCATTGGAATCGGTTGCCCAAAGAAGCTGTTAATGCACCATCCCTGGTGGTGTTGAAGGCCAGGTTGGACAGAAACTTCGGTGACATGGTTTAGTGCGAAATGTCCAGGCCCATGGCAGGGGGGCTGGAAAGTGATGATCTTAAGGTCCTTTCCAACCCTGACTGTTCTATGATTCTATGAAATGTAAATACCAAAGTTTATATAAGCATAAAATGACATTAAAAATTCACACCACAAGCAGTTAATCTTTGAAGTAAAATAGGCCGTTTTAGAAATATTTTATGCACGTATTTTGCTACCTGATATACAGAAGTATCCCTTTATATTTTTCATATTCATTTACATTTTTAAAAATACATTTACAAGAAGCTTCACATACATTTACATTTATAGTGCAATATTACACAAATACTATAATGTTTACATTGTAACCTTCCTGTAATATTACATAAACGATGCAATGTCTCCTGTCCTTAATTTTTATTCATTAAAAATACTTTAACAACCTAAAAATGCACAAAGAGCATATTATCAAATATATTATCAAATATTCAGGCAGTGAATATGTGCAGGCTAACCCAAAATCTAGTATGGTAAGCACTGGGACAAAACCACCACATAGTTTTGTGTAATGAAAAGATAGAATTAATCTTTCCAAGCAGATTATCAAATATACAAGAAATATTTTTTTCTATCTCATCACTGACAGGCTAATGTTGCAAATATATGCCTGGTTCTGCTTGGCAACATTTTGTTAATACTTTGTTCATTAATTTAACAAACTATCAAGAGAGTATGTTTAGAATGGGCAAGCATTATCTCTTGCATTTCATTTAATTAAACTTTGTTCTAGCAATATGACAGTCAGCATTTCATGAAGGGAATTATTTTAAAGATGAAGGTAGAAAATATTTCAAAATGCCCTGCTAAAACATGAAAGCATAATCTAAAATTACCCCTGCACACACAGTAATTTATCTATAATATTAAAGATGTTATTTCCAGAGTTCATAATTAATTGGATTCCACAGAGAAATTATTCAGGCATTCCAGATAGCAAAATGATGCACAAAGGCACAAAACATAGTGCCGAAGGACAACCATAAACAACCACTGTGACTTGCCTGAATTACAACAATCATTGAGCTTACTGTGAAATGAATACTGGCTGCCTTTTGTATGTGGTCATTACTCTGCTGCAAAGAAATTGCCATTGAATTTTGATTATATTGCCTTAATAAAAGGTAATGAAAGTGGCTCATGCTCTAGTGGCTTTCTTTTAAATGATACACGACAGTGATCTTGCAAAGGCCAGTGTGCCACAAATTGATTATGACACCTCATCTGAGGAAGGCGGTGTTACCCCACCACTGTAGGTAACTGCAATGATGACTTGACTTCTTGCAAACATTTTAACAAAACCCTTTCAGTGAAAAAATTAGAAATTAGATTTTAAGACTTACCATCGATCCGACTAACAAGTTCTTCCAACATTTTCACTTTCTTCTGAATTCCTGGCTGTGCAAATGTGTAGTTATCCTGAAGAAGAGACCATAAACAAGTTCGTACAGAGAAAAAAACCAAACAAAACTAAATAAACCTTCTTTTCCTTCAATTATGTGTCTCAATCCATCTATTTTTCTATGTTTTCTTAAGGTGTTTGTCTTGTTTTTATGTTTTCTAGAACTGCTTCTACAGGTAAGTAGTAAATCATCACACTGTATAGTCCTACTTCAAGACCCCATATCTACCAGTATACTGTACAGATATTACTGCATCAATTGCTCTCTACATGCTAATTTAGTGCCCCTGGATTTACAGCTTTCTTTCAGAAGTCCAAGTACTTTTAAATGGCTGTCATCTTCAATGCCAAATGTGCCATACTAGAAATTTTTTTAAGGTAAATGTTTTCTCATAAATTTACTATTCTATGCCAAATAATGTAGGAAATATGAAAATTTAGACCCTAATCAGTTTCAGAGTAAGAAACTGATCTTTAGAAATTCAGAACAATAACTTCCAGCAGCCCAGGAAATCAAAAAATTATTTTAATGGAACCATAACTGTTCTGAACCCAAGGTTACAATTAATATCATGAACCAAAATCTAACACACAAGTCATATAGCTAAAATGGCAGGGTATTTGCATGTATTTGAATGTATTAACTCTACCTGGATTTTTTATTTCTGGATTGCAACTTCACAGCACATACTAGAATTTGCAATAATGAGAAGGAGAAAGGTACCTCCACTTGATCCCCAAAGCGATCAATCTTTTCAAATATATTTTTTAAAATACACAGCAATGCTTCTGAGTATTTGACAATACCTCAACTCATTTTGTTATGGTTTTCTACACAGGAAGATTCAAGAAAAGAAACTTACCAATCTATATTTTAAAAGAAAGTTTCTACATAAAATTGGTTTCTTTGTAACTGCTGCTTACACAGAAAACCAGGGGAAATGATTTTTTGTCTCAGCTGCTATTACTTGAATATGAAAAGCAATTGGTTAACTGAGTAACTATCCAAAAACCAATCCTTAAAAAAAATTTCACTGATGCTGGAATATTTTCTTTTGATTTCAAATTTTAACTTGGCCATAAGAGTAAAAGGGGTGAATATCAAGTTCATTTTTATATATCTTGAGAAATTTTTGGTTGGTTGGATGTATTTTGGTTTTTGTTTTTTTGTTGTTTTTTTTTAAGGCCATACTGACTTCTTGACTATGTTTACATGTTTGTTTTGTTGGGGTTTTTACTTGCTTTTCTTATTTTATTTGCTATTTAATCTTAAAATCTCTTTGGGAAATAGCATATCCATTTTCCTACACAAAGTACTCTAACAATGAAAACAATTGCAAATGCATTACTGCTCTATTAATTTATTTAAAGTTAACTGGCATTTCTAGAAGCACTGTACTCAAATTACAGCAATATGATACTCAAATATTTAATCTATAACAAATCCACTAAAAGCCAACACAAAGTTAAAATACTACTACTTGGATCATTAGTCTCTCCCTAGGTAGTACAACTCTAAACAGTGATCTATGAATCTGAGAGTGTTTTCTTTCTCAAAGTATCATTTACTCCATACATACACAAAAATGCAACCCAATACTTCGGGGTTTGGGTCTGAAAACAGGTAAGTTTGCTCTTCAGTACATTTGATATTTTGTCCATTCATTTCATAGAATCATAGAATAGTTAGAGTTGGAAAGGACCTTAAGATCATCAAGTTCCACTCCCCCTGTGATGGGCAGGGACACCTCACACTAAACCAATGTCACTGAAGGCTTCGTCCAACCTGGCCTTGAGCACTGCCAGGGATGAAGCATTCACAACCTCCCTGGACAACCCATTCCAGTGCCTCACCACCCTTACAGTAAAGAATTTCTTCCTTATATCCAATCTAAACTTCCCCTGTTTAAGTTTTAACCCATTACCCCTTGTCCTATCACTACAGTCCCTATTTCTCTGTTCATTATTTCAGCTGCAAATGAACACAGCTGGGATTCACTCTTCTACTGGTGCTAACTTATCTACCTGAAAAGTTCTTCGCCGGCTCCCCCAGTCGTCTCTTCTAACTAAACTATACTGTACACACTCCCTCCTATGATACTTGTAATGGACTTTCTGGAGCTTCCAAAACTGTGAGAAGGATGCTGTAAACACAAAAAGTATTCTGTTATCTACTATTCTTGCTCCTTATGTGCTTCTAGGTGGGGGAAAAGCTAGTAACACAGTTAAATAAGAAAACTTGTCAATCTTGGGAAATTCATGAATTATTGCTCAGGCCAATACAGAAGTACAATGGTTAAGAATTTATTTCCTATATCATACCTTTTAATTGACAATATCATCTTTAAAATTTGACTCAACTTTAATTCCAACTCCTCTACCTCCTCCCCACCAAGAGGCACAGGGAGATAGGAACTGAGAGTTGTGGTCAGCTCATCACACTTAATCTACGCTGTTCCTCATGGACCACAGGTCTTGCAAAAAAGCCTGCTCCTGTGCAGGCTGTTCTCCATGGACTGCAGTTTCCATCAAGGCATCTCCACCTGCTCCAATGTGAGGTTCTCCCCAGGCTGCAGGTGGAGATCTGCTCCACCATGAAACTCCATGGCAGGGGCACAGCCTGCCTCACCATGGTCTGCACCATCAGCTCCAGGGGAATCTCAGAGCTTGGAGCACCTCCTCCCCTCCTTCTTCATGACCTTGGTGTCTGCAGAGTTGTTTCTCTTTTTCTCATTCCTCTCTCACAGCTGCTGCACAGTGGCTTTTTACCCTTTCTTAAATATGTTACCACAGGGGCATGACCAGCATTGCCAACGGGCTCAGTTTTGGCCAGCAACAGATCTGTCTCACTCCTGGCTGGAAGTGGCTCTGTCTTGACACTAGACCTTTTCTCACAGAATATGCTCATGCAGCAACCCTGCTACCAAAACTTGCCATGTAAACCCAACACAAGTTCTTCACTGACTTCTGAAGAAAAAAGTATTCCAGTATTCAGCTTCCTACCTATTCCCCCACGCAGTTGTGGGTCCTCATAGGAGCATTTCATTATTCATCCTGCAAATTTTTGTTATGTTTCCTCATTTATTCCTTGTGTAACTTTGGCCATCAATATTAACTGAATTACAAACTCTGAAAGTCATAAGTAGTTAAGAACAGGGATTGTCTTGCCTCAAGAGACCTTCCGTGAACAGTTAACATAAAACACCTTATATTTCTAACCACTGTTTTTGAGACTTTCTAGCAAGCATTCATATATGACAAAGTATGCGTAAGTACAAGACAGAATCCATGATAAACATAAAATATTCATGCGTGCATTATCTAAATTCCTTGAAGTTCTGCTCAGATAGCTTCCAACATACTTTCAGTGAACTATGCTAACCTACTTCACAGCTGAATGGTTGTAATAACTAGTTCAGAATCCAGATACATAATTAGTTTCACCTTATGGAGAAGGTTAAGACTTGATAATGTCACAAGGGCTCAAAACTTGCTTCAGCCTCAAATCTCTGTGTTATTAGTCTGTACTTATTCTGTAGAGGCTAGTACAACCACCTTGCCACCCTGCAATTACAACTAGGTCTGGCAGGACTTCTCAAAAACATAATCATTATAATTTAAAATAAAATAATTCAATTATAGGCTTCACTAAACTTGGAAAATCGTGTGAGGTAATTCCTTTTTTACTGTTGTTTTTTAAGGTTAGAGAAATTCTAAATGGCAGAAACTTGATTAGAAAGTGAAAACAAAAAAATGCACTGAACAAATTTAACTGGGACTACTCTCCCACACTCACATAATGAAAGCGAGTTGGGGCACAGAGGGGAGAAGGAAACTTTGCAGTCTTTACCTAAACAATATCCCCCATCTTTTGTCTTTAAACAGACAATAATAAGATAATTTTAAGAGAAGAAGGAAGATGAAAAGGGAAGGGAACCAACCTTTCATGTCACCAGGGCAAGAGAAGTAAAACCAGACAAATGGGAAAAAAAAATACTGCCAATAATCTGACGACTGCAGCCAAAGCACAAGTATATGCACAGTGTTGCCCATCTTTTCAGGTCATATATGCTGTTCACTTACAATGTACTGATCAAAATATGAGAACTATTTACAGAGCAAATAGAAAGTTTTGACACAAAGTCTTCTTCCAGTATTGTTTGGTTGGGTTTAGTAAGATTTTATCAGTCAGATCACAGCTTTTAAATATAAAGGATACATTAAGCAATATGTATACAGCATACCTAGATGTCTATTTTCTCTACTGATATATATTTAAGCATTCCTATAAATCAGTTTAAGTATGTTCAAGTGTATTATCACATGAATGAAATACATCTGAAAGGAAAAAAAGCTTCCAGAAGTTGTATATTTATCACATCATATCAGAAAGCAATTTTCCCAATTTTATTTTTTAAACCCGTGTAAGTGTTTCCTTCACATATTTTTGAATCTTCTAAGCAAACGCCTATCAAAAGTCTTCGTCCACCCTGTTCTCAAAGTTATGCAAAAGGTGGGGGCAGATGGGAGAGAAGCATGACACTTAGATAATGATAACCAACATGTATAATAACACCATCAATGGTAGGCTGTTTACCAAATAGGTTTTTCGAAGCTGGAGATTGCAACATAAACTCAGTCTTAAACAGAGTATAGGAGAGTGTACACATGCACAAGAACGAACACACAAGTGTGCTGGAATGTGCTGGAGTAATCTGTATGCACATATTCCATACCATGCTCCATAATTACCCTAAGATATTTTAAAAGATCTTTCAACCTCTGTAATTGTTAAGCCTGACTTTTGAAAGCTTAAAATTTCCTAAGCAGTAGGAAAGAGGTTTACAAAGTGTTGTAGTCCAAAATTTTCTATACAGAAAACAGTACCTTACTTATTCCTACACTAACAGGATGGAAAGAGACACATCTTATTAACAAGTAGATACCAATTCTCATGTTAAAATAGTATCCTTAGTTTCAGAATCAAAGACGCAATCTTCTACTGAGCTATGTAATCAAAACCTCAGTTTACACAAGTGGATATATTATAAATTACAGAAACTTCTAAAGCAGCAATAAAATAAATGCTCAGGGTGCAGTTTTGGATTACGGGGTATGCCAATAAAAACTGAAAGAGCTAGAAATCATAAATCACGAGCACTTAAGTTCCCAAAAGCTGATGCTGTAAATTTTAGGCATAAGATATTTTTATTCTGAGGCATACTTATAACACAGTATATTTAATCTAAGCCCCAGAAAACAATGCCCCTTATATAAGTGCTCAGAAATGATTACAAATAGATTTATTCCCTTCCTGAAAATTTTACTCAGAGATAGGTTAGAAAACTTTGTTACTGGCTTCCAAAGAGACACAGGCTCCTTAAGAGCTTCTGAAGATGTGGGTGCTGAAGCAAAACTACAACCCTCAGGGAAAAACTTCAGCCCTCAATTTTTTATTACCTGAAGTCCCAAGAAAAGCTTATTGTTACAAACTTAAAATCGGTTACCGGGCAAAAAAGAACTACCTTGGTTTTTCCCTTTTATGAGCAGTCAGCAGCAAACGACTACAAGGGACAATAAGAGTAAAACAAGCCTGCAGTGGTATGCTTACAGCATTTATTCATTTTCCAGTCTGCATTATTGAGACTTCCCTAACTCAAGGTGGTATCTTGGTAGTTAAGGCTGTTTAAAGATTTTCCTTCAACCAAATTCAAACAGTTCGTGTTCTAAACCCATGTAAAATCTTTTAACCTTTGACAAGTAGTGCCTCATCTTAGTTACTCAATTACTCTTTTTTTTTTTTTTAAGCCTTTCACTCAGCATTATTACAAGATACTATCTAGGTCTTGCATCAGAAGAGGCAGAAAGCAACTACTCCCTATTCACCTTCTTCGTGCAGCTCATAATTTTAGACTCGAATTATATTCCTCCATTTAGCTAACTCGTCCAATCTGAATATAATCTGTCGTCCAGAAACTGTTCCATGCATTTGATCACACCTATCTTGTTCTGTTTTGTTGTGGGTTTGTGTTGGTTTTTTTTTGTTGTTGGTTTAACTTTCAATCCACCATTTCAAAATGAGATGGACAGAAGGGATTAATACAGCATACAGAATACTTAGCACAAGCTCATTTTAGATTTTAAAAGTAGCAAAGTGTTGGATTCTCTTGAGGAACACCTGTATAACTCCTCCTCCTCCTTATGTGGTAACAGGCAAGGCTTACAACATGGATACTTAGCTTCTTTATGAATTTCTAGTAAAGGACTTTATCAAAGTGCATTTTGCAAATGCAGCTAAACTGTACAGGTGTTCACAGGCTCACTGACTCCTTCCAAAAGCTGCCAGATTTCTGCTTTTTTACAGGAGTTACAGAAAATATTAAATAATGTGTGGTTTTATCCTTTGACCATTTATCCTGTTTATTTTCACACTTTCTACAAACTTTCTGGATGTGTATGCCTAATAGTCTGTACTCTCCTGAATCCTCTTGAAATCATTCTCAAAATCTGATGTCATACCCACTCCATTCCATTCTTCTCATACCAAAGCAGTTCTGAGCATTGATCTTGTTTACCCATTACCAGAGACCTTCACAGGACACAATCAAAGATACGCTTCTAATTGAGCAGAGTCAGCAACTGCCTCTGAAATTCTTACTGGACATCCTGAAACATAGTATCCTAATGATGTATTCAATCTTCTCAAACTGATGGGCAGGAACTTAAGTTTTACAGCGACTAAGTAAGCCACTAGAAATTTCAGGAGGGTCCCAAAAGATGGACAGACATGGATAGACACTAATCCAAACTCAGCAATTTCCATGTAAAACTTATTGTTGTAGCATACTTCTACTATACAGTTCAGTGATACCACAAACAAAAGATTTAATTGCAGTTCTTCTAAATCAATTTACAATTTTTAGTTGCAAAGTAGATATTTTGCAAAGTATGACTCAGGCTCGTTATTAATGACAGTCTCAGTGGAGACCGGTTTGAAGGACCATTTATTCAAAAAGTCTCAGATGTTGTCACATCAAGAGCTTCAGGATCCACTCTAAAACAATCCAGCTAAGGCCAGATCATCAACAACCACAATACGGTCATTGGCTGCTCAGACTACATCTACTCAGAGCCATATACAAAAACTACAGTACATACGCTTTTTCAGTATTTCCACTATTCAGAGTTTTGAACAGATGATAGCAGATATGCTTTAATTACTGTCACATCAAAACAGCAGGCCTAACTTAACAGCTGTATTAATTACACTTAAACAGCTCAGTTACAAGTCTACTCTGAGTTTACCAACTTTCTAGCATTCTTCAATAAAATGTATATTTTTTTTCTTCAGGTATTAATAAAGTATTCAAAGAACTCTATGCAGAGGAGCTTCAAACAAGAGTCTGAAGATCTGAAGTTCCTTTGGAAAAGGAAAAATCACAGAGAATGACAATACTGCATGTGTTTTGGCCTCAAAGTCTGCCCTTAATGGTATTCTTAACAATAATTTATGTGTATTCTAACAACATTCTATTGAATTGAGAAAGCTAAAACCTGCTTACAGAAAAATTTCTAGACACTTGCTCTAGTTTTTCTTCTTTTCCTTCACTCAGTTTAAAGCACTATAAAAATAGTATTTGCTTCAACAGATTTTGTAAAAAATGAGAAGCAGATATCTGAGCGTGAAAACAGAAAAGATTCTGGCACCTGCTGTGGCCACGCTTATGTTTCACAAGATTTGAGTCTCACATATGATACACAGACAGAGTAACAGAAAAATACCATTTAGGGTATCATTAGATAAGTGCTTGCTAAAAATGTTGAGGTTGTCCATTTCTCATTAGAAGGAAAGCCCTTCTAGAAGCCTGAAGAGGCACAAATGCCTGCCCTAATTGCAAAGCCTATTTCTCATTACATTTCTCATGTTTATGATTTTAAAATTAGTATCTAAATTTGAGAAACTGGAAGTTTAAATTAAACTTTTTCATAATTTAGAAATAGCTTTATGGAAGCTACTGATAATGAAAAGAGTAATCCCAAAATAGTGTTTATTCATTAGAAGTCTCCAACAACACAGTCACTTTCAGCAAAGCAGAGCAATCTGCTTGCAATCATCAGCTGTCATCCCTATAATTTTTATATATATATAATATATATACATATAAATACATATATATATTAGCATTCATAAAGTTTACAACACAACTTGCACTTTAAATCCCCCACAAAAAAATAGCTATTATTCTTACAAGTGTTTTAAAACACAATTCTGATCAAGCAAATCCACTGGTTTTCCTTAGAATAGTTGTAGCTTCAAGGAAAAAAACGAAACACCATGTTTTGTCATTCCCAGTATACAACTTGGACAAGACACTAGCATAAAATTAGCAATCTAGATTTCTGGAAATTACTAAACATGGTTATTACCATATAGAAGTTCTCTCTCACAAATGGAGCTACAGCAATAGCAGCTGCAGGAAGAGACACAAAGAATGAATACGCAGCTCAAATATTAACAGACCTATGTACAGTAATAATTACTGTTAGTTTCTGACAATACCTGACAGGACTCCCATATTTCTAAAACATACATTTCTAACTGGCATTAGGATCTATTTATGTAGAAATTGGAGCACTACTGCAGTACTGTCTTTCAGTATCAGCTATATGATTTTAGCTGAGATTCTGAAGCCTGCTTATGAAACAGATATCATATATCACATTTCCCCTGAACACACCACAATTGAAGTGCTGTATTCAGCTGACGGGAGGAAAGCCTACTTCCTCCATTTAGCCAAGATTACCAAAAGTGCTGGGCTGATGCACACCCAGAAATCCTAGACAAAAATCACACCACATTAGCATTGGTAGACCTTGCAGTGCCTGTGATACAGAAACTTGACCCATGGCATGAAATCACATATGCAACAGACAGGTGGTTCACATGGCAAGAGGGAGATAACAGCTAGATGCAGACACAGTGCATATTCCTCTTATCTGTCAATCTTGACTAACGAACCTATATTCTCAGACAACAGATGTGCAATTTATCATAACCCTAAACTAGCTGCCAAAAATAACCGCAGACATAATCAGAAAGCTTATCTTGCAGGAGTTTAACAAAAATGTTCAAAGAAAGCTATCTTCAACCTAATTTTTTTCTTAGAAATAAAATTTTGGAAGGTCCTATGAAGAATTTTCAGAAGAACCGTGGTCAGTTATCTCTGTATATACTTCTCAACATTTGAGCTGCATATTCATGCTATTTATCTCTTACCACAGACATCTGAAAGGCTTTCAAAGCAGCATTCAATCCATCCATCCCTCCATGCATCCAACTTGAGGCACAGATTAGCAACAACTTTCAGTAACTGAGGAACAAGAAAGAAAGAACTTTGCTAGAATCCCTCTGTAGATCATAAGTCAACAGCTTTCAGTAACTGAGGAACAAGAAAGAAAGAACTTTGCTGGAATCCCTCTGTAGATCATAAGTCTTGCTATATAATCAGCCATAGAAATAGTTAAAACCTACATCAGCATACGTTAGTCCCAGGAAATTAATTATTTCCCTTTTATTCTAAAAATTTCCAGGCCCTAATAAATAATTATATTAATATTTTATTGCTATTTTTAATACATCTGGTTAGATCATTATAAAATGCATATATTTCCCCTTTGGTTATTTTATTATACTTGAACTTAAAATGAGGAGTTATACTCTATACATGAACATTACGTTTTCAGATGGCACAGATCAGCATGAACTTTCTATTGAATGTTAACGGGACTCTGTTGAGGAAAGATTCTAAAGGACGTTTTTGTAATAAAAAAGCTAATTGTGATGGATATATAAGAATTTCTACTTCACTAAATGGAAGAAATACTTCTGGAGTAAATTCTAGTTTTCCCATATGTACAGCCATCATTACTACAGGTGAAAATGCAAGAATACTCATTCAACATCTACAATTTAGAACTGGGTTAAAGACAACTGGCTTTATCATGAGCATGGTAAACTGACATCTGAAATGTTTTATCTTTTGATTGTTCAACTTGAAATGCAAGACAAAATCTAGAATACCACATCCAGTTTTAGGAACCCCGATACAAGAAAAAACACGAATAAACTGGAGCGAGGGCACAAGGTCACCAAGATGCTCAGAGGTATGGAGCAAATGCCCTGTGAGAGGATGAGGGAACTAAGACTGCTGAGAAAAGAAGGCTTCAGATGCACCTAATAGCAGCCTGCTAAAACATACATTACCAAGACGGTTTTTAATAGTGGCGCATATTAGCAGGATGAGAGACAAGCAGCAAAACCAAACAAGAAGTGCTTCATCGGGCTATAGGGAGAAACTTTTTCAACATGAGGACAATCAAGCTTTGGAACAGGTTAATCCCCCGAGATTGTGCAGTCTCCATCCTTAGAGATTTCAAGACCCAACTGGACAAAGGCTGAGCAACTCCATTTGACCTCACAGCTGACCCTACAGGATAACCTGTAGAGGCCCCTTCCTACCAGAATTATCTTATGTTTTATCCTATGATCCATCCTATGATTTTAGAAGTTTTCATTAATTTTCCTGAAATAAGTGAGGTATAGTCTTTCTGTGACAAGAGCTAAGGAAAAAAATTCCAGCATGTATAGCTACTTGGGAGCCTATAACTAGAAAGAACAAACTGAGAAAGAAGATGCAAAGTAATCTAAGAAAATATTACAGAATAAACTCTTGTGCAATACAAAATATTAACTAGTGGAAAAGTTCTGTAAAACTCTCTAACTAGAGCCAAAGACATACTTCAATAAAAACCCTCAGATCACAACAAAATATTAGTGAATCTGCTAAAGCAACAGATCATTTGACCAAGGTTTTTATTTCTCCTCAAGGCTAATGGCTGTAAGCATGTCAGGAAGCAACTGTCATGCTGCTCAATGTCAACACAGTCTCTCATTCAAGAACAAATACGTACTGTTATATTAGAAATAAACAGATACATTAGATAAAGAGGGGAGAGGGTAAGATGGGTGAGGAAAGGAGAAGTAATAGATATTATGTGTCACAAAACCCAAACAAGAAATACATGTTTCTTTCTAATATCTTTGACAATTCTGGAACCAAGAAAATGATACAGTCGGGATGAGTTTTTCTCTTAAGAATAACATAGGGATACAAATACAATCATTCTTCCATTACACTCTTATGAGTTTGAAAGACACACACATCTAACAAAAACTAAGCAAAACAAAACAACCTATTTAGCTCATATGACTAAAGAATTTCACAACAGGACCCTAACTGTTATCAAAGTACACTCTTTAAACTTATCCAGTACTAGTAGGCCAGTACTTGCATCAAATGTAAGCCTATGCTGATGCATAAATTAAGAGAAATATTCTGCAGAGATTTTTCAGCTGCACTTATCACCAAATCATATATTCCTCTTCTTTAAAATCCCTGTACAGTTTATTCAGACATCTCAAAGTATCAGTAGTCATACAAGAGCCTCTTGTGACACACCTTCACAGAGAAAAGTCAATGTAATAGGGCTGCTCTCAATCCGTTCATCCCCAGTCTGCACTGACATTGGGGATTGCCCCAGCCCAGGTGCAGGACCTTGCACTTGGCCTTATCGAATTTCATAATGTTCACATGGGCCCACCTCAGAGTTGTCAAGGTCCCTCTGGATGGCATCCCTTTGGAAAAACAATCTTTATTCTGTTTTTTAACCTCTTCCTTTCAATTAGCTGATTCCTCATTGGGTTAGTTCTCCCAACTAACTCAACCTGCAACTACATGACCATTCTATCTTGACAAGTAAAGTGGTATCAGCACAGAAGGGAACCAAACCAAGAGAATGGGAATAAAAAAAAGTAAAACCTTTCATTTCAGCAGTACCTGTCAGCTGCACTGAATTAACTGTAACATCATTAGTCACACCACTGGCATAAACTTTCAAGCCTGCTTTTGATAGACAAGTGCATCCTTTTTGATAGATGAATACATCCAATTCATAACCATTCCATTTATATAACAGCTTAAATTTTCATCAATGCAGTTTAATTCCATTACAATTAATTTCAGTATTCTGCTTATCAGTACTTGACAGTTTTGTACAAAAACACAATTTTAAGGAGAAAATATGTAATCTCTGAACCTTTTTTTCTAGAAAAAAAACCCAAACATTTCAGAAGGCCTGTGACAAAAGATGTTCCAGAAACAGGTAAGACAGCTGGAGGGCTTGCATTTCTTTACCTGGCTTTCTTCCTTTAAAGTGGATTTCAAGTTCTTACTTTTGCCTTCATCAATTTTTACATACTTTTTGGTATGTAGTCAAATATTTTAAAATGTAGTAGTTCTAAAAGACTGAAATAAGAAAACCATCATTTTTTACAGGAATCAACATGAGAAGATGACTATGCTTTTCAACACTGCTACACAAAACACTGAGCTACTTATTTGATCTTTAACAAGGAGAAATACACTTAAAATACCCTAAAAGAAGTCAGACTTCTGTTTTTTTACTCAATTTTATAACAATTTTGTTACAAGTTTATGCCTTAGCCAGCCTGCCTTAGCCAATGCAACATTCATATTAAAACATAAGTCATAGGTAAGAATATGTTAAAGCACTTTTAAAAATACTAAATAATGTAAGGAAAGAAATAACAGACAATAAAGTGCAATCAAAATAAAGAATCTGGAAACCATTAATTTAGTTTCACTGAAATGTACAGCAGTATAGCTTCAATCCATAGGAATTTTTTATGGTTATTCACATTTTATGACGATTTATTAATGATTGGAGGGTACTCATTTTTCACACAATCTCCAGAGTCTTTGCTACATGAAAACCACTTGGAAAAACAAAACCTCAAATTTTCAAGCATTTCTCCAAAGCACTTCAAAACAAGTGAATTTACTTGGGACCTATCTAAACAATTGAATATAACAAGTACAATAGAAGCATTTGTCCATCACCTCATCTTGTAACAGAATGTTAGGAATAAACTAAAGTTTTGCTATCCCTGCAACAATTTCTATTGTCATGAAAAAAAACCCAAAACCCTGAAACAATTTCACAGAAAAGATCCTCTACACTATACAAGTAACTTGCTTGAAAGCAGAGAATAATAAGAAAGAGAAGGTACAAACACAGACAAAAAAGAAAAGAAGCAGCAGCAATCTGCTAAATATTTGTAACTGTAATTTATTTTCTAATCAGCCCACTGAAAGCAGCAAATGAACCCTGACTGCAAACACATGCCTACCAAATACTGCTAACAAAAAAAAAAAAAAAAAAAAAAAAAAGCCTTGTTGCCAATGCAAAATAAAAGTCATCACCTTTCAGAAAATTTCCGTTTCTAGCAAAGGTCAATTTTGTTCCCATCAGAACCCAAGAATTCACAACAACTATCATTTTAGTGCACATATCCTGAGGTTACAAAACCAGATTTTTACTGTCTGTGGCACAGACAGCACAGGTCTTAATGACAAGGACCTGAAAAACAGATACTAGATAAATATTATTTGATACCTAATGTGACACAAAGCCTATAAAATTCAATTCAGGTAATTTTTTTATAAATTGAGAAGTTTCTGTTTTATGATGTATCAGCACCGCAGCAAAAAGTGTTTGAATCTGCTAAATAACTAATGCAGATATTTGGACTCTCACTTAATCTGTGGTAGATTGTATGGATTCCTCCCTCACATAAATGTAAGATGTTCAGCTACATATTTACTATTCATTGTAGATCTTTCTAATCTTCATAAATTTACATGCCAACGATTGCAAATGTGTACATACAAATCCATCATTATTATTTGCAACTTGTGTTGAACAGAAAATGGTGCTCTCATTTATAGCTTCTTCACATGGAAAAAATTCAAATACATGGTGAAGCAGCATCAGCATCAAGCTTTAAATAAATGTTTTAAAAATATGATCATATTTTCAGAGCTATTGTCTAGAGTTTGCCATATTAATGACTTAAAAATGAAGAAATAAGCCAGCTTTTCATCAACTCAGTGTGGCCATTTTACTTGAGACTTGAGCAAACATTCTCCATGCTTGGTGACAGAGAGGCCCAACATGCCTCTAGAATTGGAGATTTCAACTCTGCTCTTGAACATCATACTACAATGAAATATCTGGTCATCTTAATGAACGGAAATTGCACAATTTTTCCCTTCCTTTTCCTTTCTTAATACTATGCCAAACTTGCAGCAGATTTCTCCAATGTGAAAATCTACTTCTCCCCTGTTTTTCATAGATGTACTCTTTCTCAACAGCCTTAAAGTATTTCAAGGCCATGACATTAATCAGCTAACTCTACCACTTACAGACAGGAAAAAATCAATTTACCTGAATGCCATCAAGCAACTTGCTCATGCACCAGTAACTGTCAGCTTCTATGTTCTGCAGCACTTCTTCAGGCAGACTGGAAACATCAAAATTTTCCACTTCTTCTTCCCCTGTTTCAGGAAAAGAGAAAGAGAATCAAGTCAATGAAGTGCACAGAATAAATAAAGCAAGGATGAGGAAAATAATTGGAAAAAAAGGCAGCCACCACTTATCTTCTAGTCAAAAACTTCAGTGCACATTTACTTTAACAGGGACTAAATGAATCATTTATTGCTCAACTGTGTCACCTAATGGCTTTAAATGTTAATGAATACTCAATTTCTTGCAGACTGTGAAAAACTCAAATCATGCCTGGTTAACCAGAATTAATATATAATAAATTACTTCATTCTAAACATTTCACACCTGAAGGAGGATCATCAGAAGCACTTTGAGAGTCCTCAAGCTATGTATGAGCAATCTGCAGAACATGGCTATGTTTGCATCACGTACAGCAAAATATGTTGCCAGTCTTGGCAGAAGGAAAAGCCTTGAAAAATACTTTTTTAGAAAACCAGTGAAATTTATTTAGAAACTGGACTACAACTTTTTAAGGGGGATTTGTTTTTCAGGCAAGCATTTGGAACCAGAAGGAAATCAGACAAAAGGAAAAATGACTCCTACCCGTCACTCCCAAAAGAAACATGATTCTCAGTACTGGAAAAGGACAGAATCCTAATGACACCTATTTAATTCAACACACAAGTATGTTAAAAGAAATTCACATTTTGCTATGAACTGAAATTTACCACCTAAGCCATGCTATCTTACTTTTAAACCATGGCATCCGAATAAATCCATCTTGAACACTAAATGTGCTGCCTTGCCAGCTAAATCATAAAGCTCCTGCACAGTCCTAGAAGAGAGTTTAACCCAAGTTGGGAATGCTCTGAGTAAATGCTGTACCTTCCCTCTTGCAGCAGCAGCTCACAGTGTTTTACTGTATCAAGATAAAAAACAAAGAAGTGTCTTTCCCAGCCCTGGTTTCTTCTTAAGGAGAGGAAGGTGCAGAAGAAAGAGGTGTTTGATTCAACTTGAACCTAAGAAAGAACTTCCTCCATTACCCAACTGCCAAGCAAATAGTAACAGAAAGCCAGGATATGTAATACTTTAAAACTCCTCTAATCATCCGTCTCACAGCTTTGCAGTATGTCATTACGGTAGCCTAAGTACACCTTTAGATTGTCATGTTTGATTATGCTGCCTTAAAGCACTTATTTGTCAATTGGTAATAATCATGAGAATTACACGTTATAAAATAATTTTAACATACTGGTGATTTTACCACCACTAGTAGACACTGGTAGCAAGGTGTCTACTTACCAAAGCATTCTTGGTTTGAACTGGTGTCTGTATGTGGGTGTGCATCTTCTAAGAGATCATCACTTTTACATTATAAAGTATTATCAGCTGTAGGATAAGGAGATTAGGTTGTGCTAATAAAAAACTAGTTAAGATATTGGGAAAGCTGTAACTAAAACAGGGGATTGCAGCAGAGACTCCAAAAAATAAAAGCACGCAAGGCTCTCAGACATAGCAGGACCGTAAGCAATGCACCAGAAGTCACTTGCTGGTTAAAGAAATATCACCTTTGCCTTGGAGTTCAGTTTCAAAAAGCAGTTTCTAAAATGAAATCACCAAACAAGTACCCAACATATTTTGAAATATCCTATACAATAAACTCAGCTATAACACTGCCTTGCAGAAGAATGAAGGAAAAGTTAGTAGCAGACTGCAACAACACATTTTTTTAACAGCTGATACTTCTGTGAGCAGGAAGAAACTCCTTATCCAATGTCAGCAGCATATTCCTCCCAGCAAAAAGGAGGACAGACCCCCCCAGAAGTCAGTATTATACTCTTCCCCCCGCAATGGACAGCAAATTCTCACAATTCTCTGTGGAAAACAGAGGCAATATAGGCAGTAACTAGGATGCAACACCCCTCCAACATCTTTCTGTTAAGCTCACTTACTTTATTAGAATACTTTCCTCATGAAAGACTGCTTCTAGCACAAAATTGGTTTCCTTTCACTCTGCAAATCCAAACCCTTCAGAAAAATCACGTTAAGAGAAAAGACTAGTATCATATAACAGACGAAAGTTCTTTCAAAGTAAAGATCCTTGAATACAATGGTGATGACAAGAAAGGATTGAAGGCAAACAGACCAACTCAACAAAAAACTCAAAACATCTAGCAATGAAAAAAACTTAACTCAGGCTACACAAGTAGTTAATGTGATATACATTTGGCAAAACCAAGCCAAACTGAAATGCCACTTCCACAGCTCAAAAAGAAGACAGCAGAAAGGTCCCTCAAAGTCTAGAAAAAACAGCAATTGCTATGAATGTTAACATGTCCTTTACTAAGTCCACTAACAAAAAAGTTACTAAGTGTACTCACAAGGCTTACACACAGAAAGACTGAAAATTACTAGACTTAACATGGACCCAAAAAAAAGGCAATTTAAGATGGCAAGTTTCATACCAGCCTGTGAAAAAAAATCAATATTAAGTATCTACCTACTTCTAATCTGAAGTGCCCTGAGATTTTATAATATAAACAAGAAAACCCCACCATTTTCAGCCAAGAAGCCCTTTTTAACAGTTCAGAAATTAAAATTAAGAATGAATATTCCCATTAGTTTGTAAGAAAAAGACTTTTCCAGACAGAAGATGACTTACGCAACCTCTATAGCAGGAACATTATTTTTTGTCATACCCTATTCATGTTAATTCATAAATGTCTTACAGTTATGCAGTTTATGTTTACTATATATTCATAAACCAGAGTCACAGTGGAAAAATATCTGGTTAATTTTTTTTTTCATTTTAACAGGTAAAAAAATGAGTAACACATTCTCTCTAAACCTCACAATGTCTACAGAAAAAACAATAAATGAACCAGACTTACTCATATTTATATAAAACAAAAACATATATTGAACTTTATTCTGCTTGAAAGAAGCAGTCTTCAGGCCTTCATTCACAAAACATTTGCTGAAAGAATAAGATTATGACTACTTAGATAGTGCTCCTTTGCAAATTTCCTGCCTTTGAGCAACTTTCCTTTTCATGACACTGCTATCGCATTTCTGAACAAAAAGGAAGTTATAAATCGTAGCACAACACAATAACTCCTCTACAGGTGGGCATAAAAAGATAACGAATGAGCCTTTTTATCTTCTCTTTCTCATCTTTCTTGTCTTACCTCTTTTTTGTCCTTCTCTTCCAAAATCTACCATTTCACACCATATGCTCATACTAGCACTTAAACCAACAAAAAAGCTGAAGACACACCTAACCATGGGAAGTGGCTGTCTTCACCTCCCTCCACAGCCTATGCAGAAAAACAAGTAGTGATGGAGTATTAGGTGTTTTGTTCTAAAGCAGAAATTTAAAATAAATCAGATGAATTACATACAAAGAAAATCCTAGTTTTGTCAATATTAGCTGTAACTGGAACTGAAAGGGACTGCCTTATAATGCAGACCTCTAAACTTTGGAAGTCGATAAGGAACCATCAAAAGTATTCCCATCCTGTGACCGAACTATCTGCAACAAGTAAAAATGGAAGGCTGCAAGAAAACAGCAGTTTGAGAAACAAGGCTGAAGCAGCTTGGACAGCAAAGATACCCAAGCATTAGTATTTGGGAAAAAAAAATAGCTTCTAATTGTTGTAGTAACAGAGGACTAGCAAATTGGAAAGACTTTTCTTTTTTTTTTATTCCAACCCCATCCTCCAAAAATACACTTCTAAAGAAGTAATTTCTAATGATTCCAACTACTTTTCATCATGGGTATGTTCACCAAACACAAAGGATGTCAGGACAGGCCCTTCTGAAAAGAACATAGGTCTGATGTATATTCACCATTCTAAGTAGAGCTCTCATTATTCCACAGGGAAAATAAAAATGGATTAGAGACAGAAGGTCAACTATTATCAAGTTCTTTTTTCTCTAGTATAGGTGACCATATAAATCAAAATATACAGATAGCATTCAAGAACCATTCAATTTTTTCACCAAAAGAATCCATAGTCCCAAAATATAATGTCACAGACTCACAAACTCAACCATTAGAGAGATAAAAATAGCACTTCTAGGAAGCACTCATCTAGTTTTCTTTTTCTGTCTCTCCCTTTGGAAAAGGCATTCAAGAACACTACACTTTTACGTGGCTTATACTGACTTATCTTTAGTGTTTTCATAAGCCTCAATCATAAAACAGATATTCAGGATTTTTTATATGTTCTTTAAATATATAAGCTGCTTCCCATCCAATTTTCATCCCCGTTGTGTTTCTCATGCATCATTAAGTCATCTCGACTAATGTCAGCTAATAAAGTTTTGAAATTAAAAAAAAATCTAATTAAATGTGTTAGACATTCAATTGTATTTCAGTAACACTCTAGAAGTATTTATCCTATGTAGAACAACTGTCTCAAACTTTTGCTTAAAACTGTGCAACTAAGTATTTCAAAGAGTAAGTCAAATTACTTTGAGAGATGTATTAAAATACATTTTTCATTAGACCAGCTATGTAGCATGTTTTTGTCTATGTTATATTACCTGGTGCTTTTTTATTTAAATGAGGTATACACTGAACAAGGAGAAAAATCCAGACACTAAAACTACTGAAGAAGATGCAACATTGCAAAAGCCACCAACCAACCAAGTGGTCAGTGACATGCTATGGTTTCTGCTGCATCAATTCACCTTAACTTGCTGCAGTTTTTTGAGGAAGTTAAAAACTGACTCCTAACATGTGAACGACCTGTTTCAGGGAGAGCTGAAATAAAAAAAGGCCATCCATTTTCATGACAAGCTCCAATTAAGGAACACTTGATCAGAAGAATAATACACAAAATACAGTTTACATATTTAACATTTATTCATTTGTTTGTGTAGGCACATCCTGCAAAGTGCTGCTTCTAATTTCAATTTAACCCTTGTGCTGGAATAAAAATTGTGAATTCTTGTTTTAGATAAATTTAAATTTATTTTCAATTAATTAAAACTGAGAGGACAGTAATATAAAGATTAAATAACAAGAATATGGAGGCAAATAGCAGGCCAATGTGTACATGTATCAATATATGGGGAGAAAAAAGATCACTGCAAAATTTCACAATTATAAAGTCTCACAGCAACATTTCTGATTTTCTTCAGTTTCCTGCAGAGATCTTTATCGTGTTATCTATGTTATTGTAGAAGACAGTAAAACAGTTGCCTCGAGGAAAACTTCTGTAGAATGGAGTCAATGACATGCTGATTTGAATATGTGCATTGCCGTAAGCATAGTATTAGCTGTTTTTCACTCATTCCTAGCTTACGCTTCCAAAACTTCCCACAGTGCAAAAAAGAGTAACTTTTTCTAAACAGCTTTAACTGGATCCATTCCCAAAGGCAGAGACATAAGGACGAAATGAAAATTAAAGTATTAATTACAACTGCTTCCAAATGTATTTTTCCACTGACAACAGAAAATAAACACGCTAAACATAATACTGCTTTGCCTCCATTGAAAATAGATTTTAATGAGATTAAGCCTAATTGCTGATTTTGGTGGAAGTTGTTAACAATGTTAATGTTCATGTCTCATCTGTGTCTTTAAGATGTATTTGATTTCTTAAAAAAAAAAAACAAAAAACCAAAAAAACACATTAAAATAAAAAAGTGCTTGAAATTTACCATGTCAGCACAGATCATGGGTAAAGCATCTGTCATTACAGACAGATCAAGTCATACAATATGCATTTTTGCATTAAAGAACTGGAAATTTTTAATTTCAGAGAGGATTTTATTTATGGAAATAATTACGTCCTGAAATAACACTAAAATACTGAAAACTGATATGATTTAAATGGGGTAATGATATTGCTACAGTAACTAGCCATCCTCTTAATGCATCCTAATGGCCATCTGTGTCCAACCATGTTGAAATGCAACAAAAAAAACAGCAACCTGCATTCAGAATCTCTTCTAAACCAGTACTCAGTCTTCACAAAATGGGAAAGAAATTAATGTAATATGACAGTTTTATTACTTCATTACACTAAGCAAGCTCATATAAAAAAATGTCTCTATTAAATAAAGCATACATTCTTTCAAAGGAAACTATTTTTTAGTGAAACAGGCATTTAATTGGGTTATTAATGTTTTAATTTTAGCTTTTTATCTTGAAATGGTGTCTCAGCACTCAGAATAAGGCAAAACTCAGATGAATGCACTGGAGTGGAGGCAGGGGATGAGACGGATGGTGATATGAGAAAGATTCAGTACACCTGCAGCCCAGAAAGCCAACTGTCCCCTGGGCTGTATCAAAAGGAACATGGTCTGCAGGTTGAGGGAGAGGATTCTCCCCTGCTACTCCACTTTCATGACACCCTACCTGGAGTATCACATCCACCTCTAGGGCCCCCAACACAAATGGATTGTGGAGCTGCCCTAGCTGCTTCAGAGAAGGGATAAAAGATGATGAGAGGTCTCAAACACCTCTCCTATGAAGACAGGCTAAGTGAGTTGTGCTTGCTCAGCCTGAAGAAAAGGAGACTCTAGGGAGACCCTATAACAGTCTTCTAATACCTCAAGGGGGCTTACAAAAAAATCTGGAGGGACTTCATGGGAAAATAGTGACAGGACAAGGGGTTACAGCACTAAACTGAAAGAGGGGAGATTTAGATTAGGAAACAACTCTTTACTATGAGGGTGGTGAGACACTGGAACTGGTTTCCCAAAGAGGATGCGGCTGTGCCACCCCAAAAGTGTTCAAAACCAGGTTGGACAAGGTTTTGACCAATCTGATTTGGCGGAAGGTGTCCCTGCCCATGGCAGGGGTCTGGAACTAGGTGATTTTTAAGGTCCCTCCCAACCCAAACCATTCTAAGATTCTATGATGCCCGAAACAGACTAAGATCATCAACAAATGTGAATATTCTTTACATACACCCAATATATAAAACAATACATAGAAACACTAGAAAGGCAAATTCCCCAAATATCTTAATTTTTTTTTATTTTTTTTTTTTTAGCGCTAATTGTGTAAATGTATTCCTCATCTAATGTATAAAAGTATTACCATGGACTTCAAGTCCAAATTATATAGCTCTTGCAGAGGTGCAAGGAAATCCTTCTGACTGTACATGCACAGGTACTTGTGTGTATGAACTTTGCTTTGTTGTAATCTACTTTAGATGTTTTATTTTCAGATAGATCTAACCTGAAAGTTACCAGCAAAATATACAAACTACAAAACTATATGCATATATACGCAAAACTATACTGCACGCAGAGATGAACAGTAACATCTACGGGATCTTATATATCCCACTTCAAACTCGGTTTTCAAAAAGCCTTCTGAAACAGCTATTCAGTCTCTGCTGCATTAGTGCAATGTTTTCCAAGGAGATCAGGACATAATAGAGCATTTAAATGTAAAATTTTTTTCAGTAACAATTACCTTATTAAATATGTACATAACCACATCAGTATCTCTCATTGAAAACAATCCTAATTGCCTGTTTATCTGATAGAAATAGCTTTTGAGCTATTAAGGATTAATCACCAAAGTAAAAAGTTCCCTCTATGATATTGTAGTCACAAAGGTAAAATTAAAACTAAAAAAAATAAACTGAACTATCTCATAGGTCCAGGCTTAGGTAAACACAACCTTAATGCATTTCAAATATTCCCCTCTTCTGAGTCATGTTCTCCCATATGCAATGTATTGTTGACTTGTCTGGTTTAACACCGTTAATAATCTTACACTTGTTTTCAGTTGCTCTGCAACAATTTCCATAAGATGCAACAGGAAGCAAAATAAATATCCTTTATATATCACTATAAGAATGTTGTTTCAAACAGTAATCATTGTACTTTATCAATATTAATTCTTTAAATATGGGAAATGTTATAAAATCCTCTGACCTGGAAAACAAGGTCAATCACCAGCTTCAAAAACATTGTAAGCTTGATTACTTTGACCTAATTTTTAGGCTCATGAAAATTAATATATGACCCTGAAAGTACTCTTAATTTATTCGATCACAAAAGAGTAAATACTTCATGCACTTATTCTCTAATTCCAGATTTTCCATAACAGTAATCAGTGAATCATTAAGAGTCTTTCTTCAGTGGGCCTACATGCTTGCAAATGAGATTTTTCTACTTGGGCTTTTTCCAGACTAGATTTTTATGCTAATCTTTTCCCCACACACACTAAGTAGTCCATAACTTGTCCTTAATTCCTACTGTACATACCACGTAGAAATAGGCCTGTTTTTAAAAATCATCAATTTATTTGAAAAATAGGAAATTCTCACCTCATGTTGCATGTTAAATGATTCCTCATAGGCTGCAGATACAGATTACTGCTCAACAATTCAGATACAAGAAAGATTAAAACTGTATTTACTACTTCAACAACTCTACCACCAAAACAGAATACAAAAGAGAACTAAGTAAAGCAGGTGGCACCAAGAGGTCTTTGATGCACAGAGCTTACATAATGCCAAGTATGAGATTGACAGCTGAGATATCTGCCTGGTAAAAGCAGCTTACATTGAGAAAGAAAGGCATAAGCCACATCCTTGAGTACGACATTATTGTGAAAGACGAGCCTTCAAAGCTTGTAAGATGACAGCTCTTCTTAAAAATGTATTTTAGCAACAATGAAAAACACAACATTCAGCACAAATGCTTCTCAGAGAAATCACTTCAATAGATTTGCTGCTGTCAACCAGAACAGGTTGCCAGGGATAAGTGGTGCATGTGATATCAAATTATGGGACTAGTAATTAGCACCCAGTATGCATGATGAGCACAGGATGCTGAAGAGCGTTTTCTTAGAATGCCTGATAACGGAGTTTCCTGAGAAATCCGAAAGGTGCTTGGAGAATAGGAAATGAAAGATTAAAGGTTGAACACATCTCCCAAATCATATCTTTTAATTACAGCTTTTGCTTATTGCTTTTTTAAGGGTTTTTTTTAAGGCATCATGCTTATGTACGCTCACTTTTTTAAGGGGTTTTTTTTTAAGGCATCAAGCTTATGTATGCTCATATGCACAAACACACAGAGCACAGAACTGCAAGAATGGGTAAGAGTAAATCATAGCATGGTGAAACAAGTCTAAAGGAAGTCTCAGGAACACAGGCCTTACCTGTATTACATAGTGGGATTGATTACAAGGCTATTTTAGAGACAATCACTGTAGGATTGTATTTTCTTAAATAGAAGAACCTTCAAAAAGAATTCATAAGTTAATGTAGATTTAACAAACTGGGGGCAGTATCAGCTGCATTAAATGCAAAATGTATTTAAAAGATTAAGAAAACAGTCTAGGCATCTACATATGCAAGGGTGAATTTGAAGTACTGAAAATTGATACATCTTACATGAAAGTATTACAAAAAAAAAAAAACAACCCAACAAATGGTCTTGCACATAATTACTTAATATTATAAGGAAAGCAATGAGAACTCATTTAAATAATCTCAAATAGAAGTATCTTTAATAAATTACCTGGATAACTTAACCAGGCTCAATGTTGAACTTGGGTAAATTTTAAAATAATTAAAACAATCCAAGAAATGGTATGTAAATATACAACCTTTTTAAAATGCATAAGTTTAATTTTTTCAGTGATGAAAGACTGAAAAATTTACAACTGTCAAGTAAGCTCAGCAACCATTTACACATGACAGTAACTCCATATAAATATAAATGCACCCAGTCATGAAAACAAAAATTAACTTGTTATTGTCACTGAACTGAGCAACTAAATATATTCTCAAAGAAAAATAGGTGGCAGGGGAAATAATTGTTTTTTCAGTGACATCAAATGCACAGCTCTCTGACAGAGTCAGTTAGCTGCAAAGCCAATCTGTGCAATATTGGTCTAATTTCTTAATTATAGTGACTAGCTTCCTTATATTGTGATCCCCCCATCATTCACAATGAATAAGAAAGACATCCGCATTACAGACTTCTTGCCTCATTTGCAGCAGAACGTAAGTAACATACATTATTTGCACTTTTTAGTACACATTGTATATACCGAATTAAAAGAAGCATATTTGTGGAGAATGAATTCTTGACTGCACAGGCAACACTATTTGTTATATTACTTGTCAAATGAACTCCTTGAAAGCCAACCGTATCCTGATCTGCATCAAAAGGAGCGTGACCAGCAGGTCAAAGGAGGTGATCCTGCCCCTCTATTCTGCTCTCGTGAGACCTCACTTGGAGTATTGTGTGCAGTTCTGGTGTCCTTAACATAAAAAGGACATGGAACTGTTGGAACAAGTCCAGAAGAAGGCCATGAGGATGATCAGGGGACTGGAGCACCTCCTATATGAAGACAGGCTGAGAAAGTTGGGGCTGTTCAGCCTGGAGAAGGCTGCATGGAGACCTCATAGCAGCCTTCCACTATCTGAAAGGGGCCTATAAGGATGCTGGAGAGGGACTCTTCATTAGGGACTGTAGTGACAGGACAAGGAGTAGTGGGTTCAAACTTAAACAGGGGAAGTTTAGATTGGATATAAGGAGGAAATTCTTTACTGTAAGGGTGGTGAGGCACTGGAATGGGTTGCCCAAGGAAGCTGTGAATGCTCCATCCCTGGCAGTGTTCAAGGCCAGGTTGGACAGAGCCTTGGGTGATATGGTTTAGTGTGAGGTGTCCCTGCCCATGGCAGGGGGACTGGAACTTGACGATCTTAAGGTCCTTTCCAACCCTAACTATTCTATGATTCTGTGATCTTAAGGTCCTCCTTTCCAACCCTAACTATTCTCTGATTCTTCTATCTTAATCTGCTGTGATTTACAATTTCCCAATGAAACTGCTACATACACATCTGTGGCAAAAAAAAAAAGCCACAAGGCTTGCTTTATTCATGAGATTCAATCACATTTTTACATGCTATACAGGTACTTATCATTATGAAATAATCACCCCATATGGTACAACCTCTAGGAAAAAAGAAAACCGCTCCATCTATTAAAAAATAAGAGTATGACTTTTACTTTCCTTCCCCTATGTTACTGTAAGAAAGAAGTGTCTTTAGAATAATTAGGATTACTGTAACAAAATGCTGTAACAAGCGACTTTTTACCTCCTACTTAACTGAAGATGGAACAAAAGAACATTTTTGAACTCAGAAATGTCTTTGACGAAAATACAATTCATAAGGCAGTATATGTAATAAGTATTGGCTTGCATCAAAACTAATTGCTACAAAATCATGAAGTATTTTCTGTTTCTATGAAATAAGGCAATAAAAATATATGGAAGAAAAACTTTTGTAAAAAATGTTCTTTTTCCCCCTTTTTTCTTTTTTCTTTTTTTTTGTGCTAAAATACTGATTTTTTCACTTTTTCTTACAATTTCAGATTTATAAAATTTCAGATTTTCCAAATTAAAAACAATCAAAAAATCCCCACAATGATGAAGCCCGATTACTTTATAATTACTATGATTTTAAAAGGTTTGCATTTAAACTTCAAGTAAAGCCCAAATTAAAATGTTTCAGCATACAAACTTCTGACAACTGTATTTAAATTGATTTGAAATCTATAAAACATTAACTAATTATATATCTCATTGAAAATAAAAGCTGTTTACAACTGTTTAAAGCACGGATTCACATACTTTAAAAGCCTCTTCGATCTTGATATGCAACTCATCTATGAAACAGTATTTGACTGTTACATTCCTGACATTTTATAGCATGTTATCATTGCCTAAGCAATTCTTTCTCTTTTAGCTTTTCTTCCTGTGAGTTGCTTCATAACAAGCACACAAAGTTGTGATATTTAGATGCTAAGAGCCACTGAAGACATTTCCCAGACTGTTGGAAAGCATGCTTGAGAAATTTTAGATCTGAAAGTATAACCGACTCTGTGCTGCTTCACTACAGAAAGATGATCATTAATTATAACTATAGGGAGACCATGGGGAGAGTAAGCCAGAACTAAAATACACTGCTCCCTTTGGAATACATGTCTCTCTGATAGTTATATTAAATATAATTAACTTTCTCCTTCTTCATTATTCTTTCATTTTTTACACCTGCAGAAATCTTCTGGTTTCTCTTCATTTTACTGATTCTACCATTATTCCAGATCATGTTTTCCATCTATTCCCATGACCAAACATTTCCAATTTGTAGTTTCAAATACGATAGTTTCAACTAACCTCTCATGACTTTCTCACAGTATAAGTCTACTACTTTCTTAATTGCTTTCAAAAATGAGACAACGTAAACCACAAAAGATATTTTAAACTAAACAGAAATGCATTATTTTTAAGGTAATAATCATACTATCAAATTCATTTAGTTTTTAAGATTCTATAAGTGTACTTTAAACATCACGAAATAACACATCTTTAGACAAATGGAGATAGAAAAAATGCAGAAATACACAGACACACAAAACAAACTTTAAAAATAGATAATTAAAATCCACATCAGTAATCAGATTTATACATTTAAACACATCATCCAATGCACTAAACCAAGACTTTTGTTGACAGATTTTTTTTAATATACACAGGGAATAAAAAGCCTTTCTCCTCAAGCACTCTTTAGCATACCTTGCAGGGAAGAAAAAAAAAAAATAAAAAAAAATCCCACCAAATAGAAGAGCTAGAAGTATGTACCTGGCTAATACAGACTTCCATTTGATAGACAGATCTGAGAGTCACCTGAACACCTCAAATGCTTAAAAGACTTACTTATTCTGATTACTAATGACAGAAGATTTGAGTTTCTTTTTTTCTCATGAAAATGTAAAATAATATTTAATATGTAGTACAGTAAAGATACTAGGCAAGAACAAAATCCATTTTAAGCTCTAAACTACCAAAGGCACTTGAAGACTTCAAGTAGGCACTTGAGGTAGATAGGGAGCAAGACCGTGGCTCTCCATCTGAAAATCAGTACAGAATCACAGAATGTTTTTGGTTGGAAGAGACCTTAAAGATCATGCAGTTCCAACCTCCCTACCACAGGCAGAGCCACCTCCCACTAGACCAGGTTGCTCAGACCCCCATCCAGCTGGGTCTTAAACACTTCAGTGATGGGGCATACACAACTTCTCTGTCCCAGTGTCTCACCACCTTCATGGTAACCACTGGTTTAAAAGAACAAATAAAACAAATAAAAAATCACATAACCAATGCAGCAATTGTTACAACCTCATACACTTTCTTGGACAGAATGGAAGTGCCTGGTAGTAGTAAAATGATGTGCAATAAACTTTCAGGATGAATAGAGACAATGGAGACAACCTGTAGTATAAGAAGCAATTCTGCTCACCAGTCAGCAGAAACAGAAGACAAACTAGTATAATTATGGTACATCAACATTTTTACAACTCACTCATTCAATCACAATATAAAACTAAATTAATGACACTTAAAGGTCTTGAAGGCTTCCTCTAGTAAAACATAGAAGGCAGCACACTCAGTAACTCAAACTGGATGTATATCACAGTGAGCTGAAACCAGTTACTACCAAAAATTTTCATTTAATTCTCTATTTAACAAGAAATCTGGTCATATACAGCAGCATCTTTAAGATAAAAGCTATTAATTCAAATAGTGGTACCTGGAAGTAGTTACTGCCAGTCATCTGATAAATCCTTTGCCAAACACCTAGCCTAACCTTTGAGATAATATGTTGGCTTCTTCCACAGTTGCTCTTAACAGCTATTCTCCGCTGCCAATCTATTGTAACTCCTTTAGACATTTTTTTAAAGCTTGTCAGCCAAACACAGATCAAAAATACAGCAACTGGTGCTTGCTATACTTTCAATGAAAATACTGCAGTATGATAATTAGTTATATCAGTGCTTTGAAACACTTAGGTTAAAGTGACAGCTTTGGGACGCAGCACAACAACTTAGTATGCTGATGTCACCTTGAAATTGGAAAAGCATTTTCTAACATGACAAGTCTGAATGACATGGATATTTTCTTCTGAAGCACATGAAAGTTCTTTCTTTTTACTCAAAGCCCTATAAAAATAATGCTGACCAAAAAAAAAAAAAAAAAAAGGAAGTTTGGGGTTTTTCTTTTTTCTTTCTCAAACACATTTTCCCCCTCTCTTCTCCTAAAGAAAAAGTTACTTTCTAATATAGCATAGTTTTCCTGTGAAGCTATATTCATAAGAAATCACATATCCACCATTTTGCATTTTGTCTTTTATATTTCTCTTATTACCATATTTAATTTGACTCAAAAAACCCAAAAGTTAGGAATAGCTTTTAAAACAGGGGAAAGCATTTTTCACTTTAAAATACTTTATTCATATAAACTGCATCAAACTGAATCAGATAAACATATCAGGGCGATTACACTGAAGAACTGGTCTTTGACAAATATATAATTTCAGTTTGGTTTAGAACATCATGCAACTAGCATAAGCACAAAAGAATAAAGAAAATACTTTCCCAAGTAAAAAGAAAATCAACTTAAACATTTACTTCCCTTATTTTCAAACAGAAGCTCTTATTTTCAAATGAGAAAAAATTTGAACTGAACTGTCATGTTGAATTATATTTTGATAATTGCCCACAGAAGTATGTCGAACACAGAACAGTTCAGAATTCAGAGAGCATTATCTAATTTAATAATAAAAAAATACCATGAATATCTAGACTGTAGATAGCAATGTTATAAAGCAATTCAAAATTCCTATTAATATTCAGCAAAGTCTACTCTTTGAAAATGACAAACTGTTTCAAATTAGACCAAAATAGTGACAGAGAAGCTTCATAAACTCTAGTAGATGAATACAACTATGACAGCTGTTCTTTCTCTCTTCTCATTCAAACTTGAATTTAGCTTGATAACTGGAGTATAAAGTTAATGCAACAGAGAAGTTCGTGTAATAATAAAACTGAAGTACTATTACTTTATTTTTCAATGTGTTTGTTTGTGGTTTTTTTCCTTCTGTTTCTTTTACAACATAAAACACTTTCAGTGTTCTGGTTTCATGAGTTGAATTCAGACACCCCGAGCAACTCTATTACCATAAAAACTTGACATATTTTAAGTTTTGCATCAACATGGCTTCCTTTTTGGTTTTCCCCCAAAGGCATCTTTCATATATGCTTTACATACTGTCCTTTTTTCATTCAGTATTCATATTCAAAAATTTATGTTTTAGTTATGTAGATTACTCTTACACCTTAGAATTTCAGGGTTTAAGGGTTTCTTTAGAGGGTGCCTGGTTTTTTTGTTTGGTTTTGCTATTTTTATAAACAGAAATTTGTAAGACACAGAGGAAGAAATACCATTACTCAAAATATTAATTTTCTCTGAGAGAACAAAAAATAACAGGCAATGAAGCAGTTGGATATACTTACTAAGATAATCCTAATGCTTCTTTTTCACTTCTGACAGCAGCTGTTAAATACAGCCAGAGAGTTTTAACTTTAATTAGGTTTTTTCACTTCAAATAGATAGAAACCTTTTAAAAAAAGTAACCACAAAAAAGTTGTAGTTAAAATATGTTAACTTTTCCCTGACAGTGAAGCCTACTTCGTCAACTAACAAACCCTTATGAACTAAATAATCAGCACTCTTACTACTATGCATCTGTCATCAAACTAAAAAAGGTATTTTAACACAGTCCACACTTGACTGAAACTTGTAAAATGTACTAGCTCATGAGAATAAGAATTTTGATTTTGCAGTTTGTGTGGTTGACCAAATCGACTTTCAAGAACTTAAGTTTGTTTCAAGGGAAACATGAAGATGACTGGAGTTATTTTCTCCATCCCATCAGTATGATATGACTTCAGACACTTCGGTTCTGAAAATCTGTGGAACTACTTAAAAAAAATTGAGATTATAGGAAAATATGACAGAAGTAATACTAAAAATAATTTTACATACAATAAGCAAAGAAAGGCAGCAAAGCCTAAGCTTTGTCACCTTTCAGGGGAACCTCCAGAGGTGGGGGAAAAAAAATTAATGCATCTATTTTTTTTTATTAGCCTTGAAGTTAAAGCTGGTACCTAGAAAACTTGGATTCGTAGTATTTGCTTATCACAGTTACTGATAAAAATTTGATCAGTCAGTCTCAAATCTCTCCCAATACAACTACTGGATGCACCTATGCATCCGACATTTCAGATGAACTGTTACAATTAGTTTGGAAATCTGACAGCATACTGAAGAGACTGAAATCAAAATTGAAATACAGAAGTAGAGAAGGATTGATTCTGTAAAACAGTATTGCCTAATCATAATAAATCATGGCCATTCAAAACAGTACTAGAAAATAAAAAACTGTAAAAAAGCACGTAGCCATACCCTACATGGATTTTGAGACGCTTTTACAAGTACTCTCTAATTTGCTAAGAAAAAAATAGGACCCTTTTCTGTCCAACTAAACCTGATTTGGAAATACTCAAATATGTAGCTCCACTGTGAAGTATAAAGAACAGTGAAATGAAACTAGAATAGGCAGGGTACACTGACCTCTGTTAACAGCAAATGGGACCTGGAGTAAGATTAATTCCATATAGCATATAAGAATTTAGTTCACACATTTCCAAGCCCTTTCTGGAAATTAAATACATTAATGAGTAAAACATACATAGTAATATATTATCACCCAACTACACCAAACAGTTTCTTGTCTTTGTGTGCTCAGCTGTTATCAACACCTTCTTAAGGTAACTATACTCCAAGAAATGCCAGAAGTGCTAATTGGGTTAGCACAATTAGCTAAAAATCCACTAATTAAATAAGTAAATCACCTCATTTTGACCAAAGCAGATTAAGAGAGCGCTTATGCAGAGAGATTCACTCGTATATTTGATACCAAATACCACTGACTTCCAGGAGGTTAAGCAACTAAGAAAAAAGAGTAGGGAATAAACTAATCAGTAGCAAGCCACACACAAAGTGCATACCTGGGTAAAGCTCAACTACATTCTTTAGGGCCTTTAATATTACAATTACATGAAAAAATAGTCCTCAATTGAAATAGTTGTATAACTCCAAGACACAGCAAAGTGCTCACTGAAGGATTAGTGAAACTGCAGCTAAAAAAATAGTATTTTAACAAGCTGAAAAATAAAAATAAATTTGTCTAAGTACATAACTAAAATAAATATCCAAACACATACACACAAAAAGATCAAAAGATTAAAGGCAATTTAGAATTAATTTATACCCTATTAATCTATTCTTGCCATTCCACAAGTCCTACGGACATATTTGCTCTCCTTCATGCTCTCTCATTCCCTAACCTTCCAAAAACTAAGCATAAGATGTCCTCTTAATACTATCTACATTTTCCTTACAGTTCTGTTTGCAGTGCCTCCAAATATACAGTTTTATTAACCAGCCCTAGGCACAGCAGTATATTATGACAAGCACTGCTAGCTCACAAACAACTCAAACAATTCACTGCTCACTATTTTCAAAATTCTCCTCCTTAATTAAAGACCATGGAAGAATGCAAAATTGTCTGATATCTTATCCCAATTAGGCCTGAAAAGCTATATTAAATATTAGTAAAGAAAATTACTCAGATATTGTGAATGATTTATTTTTAAGTAAAACATACATAAAAAATGAACAATTTAAAAATATAATCTAGCCAAGGCTTTTTTAAAGCACTAAAATTTAAATCTATATTTTTACCTCCTTTGATCCAATGCAAATCATCTGGAGGAATTTAGGGTTTTTCACTATAACTCAAATATTTAAATGAATAAAAAAACCCTGACAACTTTCTGAATTACAGAATATTCATGCATTTTAAAAGCGACTACAAATTCTCAGGATAAACAGCTTCTTCACAAAGATCAATTATATCAGGACTGTAAACTTCAGAATCTAAACATTGCAGTGCTTTAAAATGGGGAATTAGTACTTTCTGCACAAAAAGAATGGTTGAATTCCAACTGAGGAATCTGATAGGTGGCATAAAAGAGAAGACGTAAGTAGGAAATAAGACCCATAAAAGGGTCTCAGGAAGCTCCTAAATAAAGTAGAACAAGCCAAATCATAAGAAACAGGATAAAACACAATTTAGCTCCGCAAGTTGATTTAATAATGAGTTAAGACACATGCTGTCGGGACTGTCTTTCAGCACCTATTATTTCTAGCTTCTTTCCCACTGCAGTCACAGCCAGTGCTGCCACACAGCACAGGAGACTGGTACAGAAGAACCATGTCCTCTGCACTGCAGACAGGCACTAAAAGGGTCTATTGATTACTTGTGGACCTTTCTCACTTTTTCCATGTGTCAAAAGCAGGAATCATCAATGCATAAAATCAAATTCAAATGCTGGTTATCTTACTCATCACAGTCTTCTCTCTCTCCAGCTACTCTGCACGACAAGATATTTTCACTGGATAATAGATGGGCTCATCAACAGTGTAGAGTGGGGGCACATATTCCTAGAAAGTCAAAAAGTGAATGGCAATTATCTCAAAGCCAGCTAAGGCAATGCTGAACAATTTCTGCATCATGTTTATATATACGTATATGTGCATATACTAGATGTGTTGTAAGATGTGAAAGCAAAGAGTGATTCAAAGAGAATCGACAGTTAATTTAAAAGTTTCAGAAAGCAAAGCGGCTTGTGTTTGTTGCCAGTCTTTTACAGAGGAATACATAGGATGTTTTCTGGGCTTAGGCAGAAGATGTAATTGGGTTTTCAGTATATTCAATACTTGAATTCAAGAGTTTTATGTCAGCTTTCTTCATTCCTTGGCAACTCAAATCACACAAGTAACAATATTCCATTCAATTATCAAAGAATATTGCACAGAATATTGTTAATGTTTATGAGAATTTCAGTCAACCTCACTGGTATCATCATTATTACTATAAAAAATCATGGAAACTATTAAGAAGCAGCACTGAAACACGCCTTTGTATGTGGAAATTGCACTACTGATGATTTGCATTAAGGAAAGAAAATATAATGTGATCAAACGGAACCTGTGACACTGAATTTTCATATGACAAAAGAATGATTTAAATTATTTTGACTAGTTTTTCAGGCAAGTTTTACAATGTTTTAAAAAACGAGGAAACATTTTCTTCATACTTGCAAGAAAATGTTAAAATGTCAGTTATGCTTCATGTCAGTGCTTTCATGAAAATTTAATTTGTGTAAGTTTTATAAATCATTTCAAACAAATGTGTAAATAAAAACATTTTTATACGGTATTGCTCAAAAATGTATTTATTTAAACAAAGAAAAGTAAAATGGTAGAAGTTTGTTACAAAGTGTAATGCCAACCTTTTCAGAACAGCTCAAGAGCATACAAAGATAGCAAATAAAAAAATCTTTTCAGCTTTAAAACTGCAGAAACCCCTCGTACTCTTGAGCACTCCATCCTGGGAGGCTTTCCTGTATTTCTTTCATGGTAAACCAGAAGACAGCATGGATGATTCTATCAGTCTCTAACCACTTGAAGGGCCTGAGAAAGAGAGAAGCATCCAGTTAGTCCAGTTATAGCTCCTTGTTCAACTTCCACATTACCAAAACAATTTGTCATTCATTCAGTTTTGCTCAGTCTTTTCTAAGTAGAATAACTACATATATGTTACATCTTTTCCACCGTATCTCCTCAAAACCCCAATGCATGAGCCCTATTCATAATTCTCCATGGACCAGTGCATTGGAGGAACTGATTAAGAAGGTCTAGGTTTTTAGGTAGAAGTATTCAATATCTCAGATTAATTTATATACTGCAGCAATCATGGTTTCAGCTTGGTCTTGGAAATAACATACGTTAGACAAAATTTTACCTTCTAACACTATAAATATAAGAGAACTTCTAGCAGCTCTCTGGAGTCAGTGGGTTAATACTCTTTCCTCTCTGGCTTTACATACAGCATTCAACAGTTGGAAAAAAAATAATAGTTTTAAATTATTTGCAGTAAATACGCTGAAAAGGAAAGAATGAAGGTAATAACTAGTATGAAATCTCATTTTAAGGACAGGAAGCTGCCTGTAACATATGAAAGGTAATGGAAAGCTAAGCAAGGCAGCTACAGACAGATAAGTGCTTTTCGAGGACCAAAGAAATGTTATGTTCTCATAGGAACACAGGTCTGGGACTAAATCCCATCCCAATTCTGTTAGGATTTCAGCCTGGATTAATTATTTCTTAAAGTCATGCCAGTATCTACTTAAAAACACTAGGTAACAGAAGTTGCATTAAATGCCTTCTACAAAAGGATCTAAGATCACAAGAAAAATACTTACAAGAGTAACACCTTCCTTTCCAAAGTTTTCAGTTCATGAGTTCTTGTAGACATCCTCAAATTGACTTCAGCAAGAAGATTGCAGACAGTATCTGAATCACCATTCCAGTCTTCAGCAGCTTCATTTTCCTTCAAATTCTTTATCCAACATAGAATGATGGAATGCTAAGAATAGTATTTGTTTTATGCCACTGATTTCCCACTAACTGCTAATTTTCTCTTGACCCAACACTACTATGGGTCTCACAGTGATTTCAACACAGCCATTCCACTTAGCAATGGCCTGGCATGCATCCTTATTATGATGGTGTTTCTCTTGAGCTCTCATCTCCCTGGATGGTGAATAAATCCAGGTCCTCTCTGTGGTTCTACGTATACACACAAGGCCCAGTGAGTTAATGAAATACAGATGTACAACTGAAATGTCAAATGTAGTGAAGTGTAGCTGACTCCATGAGCAAGAAGCCTCAAGAAACTGTGCAGCACAACTCAATGACTGGAAATAATCTAGATCAACAGGAACTCAGGGCAACAGGATGGTGTACAAAGACAGCAACACATATACAACTTGAAATAGGACTTGCAAGCCAGTGCAAAATTTCCTTGTCTACATTTAGTCAAACACTGAGCAGTCACATGGTATATCTTACCTCATTAACAAAAACATCTTTGGAATTGCATCCATATTGACAAGATTACTTTTGACACAAACTAATATGCAACAAAGTCACAGAGCTTTCAGGAAAACTGCCCTCACAGTAATCAGCATTCCTTCTGCCAACATACGTTGTAACACTGCTACATCATGCAAGAGATTAGAAGTAAGCATAAAATAGTTTTCCCATACCACTAACTTTGAAATTCCAAGGAAGCTGTTATGTTATTGTGGAATAAGCTTATAGGACTAATTCCTCCTTCTTCTCATTTAGACCTGAAATTCCTAATTTCTCCTCATTTGGACCTGAGATTCCTAATCTGAATCTACTATATTTCAGCAAGGCTGGTTATCAACTCCTCTAAAATTTTCTTTAATTGCAGTTGTGCTTCTCCTGGCTTGCTTGCTTTGACAACCAAGTTCTATCTTGCTGAAGATATTACAGTATTCCATTTTCATCACAAAGTAGGGAACTAATGAGACATTCACAAATTACACTTTCTTACACTACTGGAAAAGTTGAAAGAATGCTCTCAACTTTCAATTCCTACCTTCAGTCACTTAACCTATTCCAAATGTGGGAACTTATGTGCCAAAATTAGGTACCTCAATCCACACTAATTCATCAAAACATCTATGACTTCAGTCCTTATAAACAAATCCACAAACCTACTTTGTGCCATTCAAATTTGAATGAAAAGGCAAGTAAATTATCACTTCCATACATGCCATTTCTATCTTCAAAAGTTCTTTAACAACACTTTTCCAAATAGTTTCTGGATGTCTTTAGCAGACCAGAAAGACTCCCATCACTAGGATAACTATGTCACATACTTGTCATGCAAGATAAAGGATTTAGGGCTCTCTCAGTTGTCATAAAGCTAAAAGAAACATGGCTTTGCTCCCACAAAAATATTTGACAAAACTGCAATTGTGTGTAAATGTTATCAGGATTTACTATCAGATGATCTAATCAGCACAGATTTATTATAATGGTGTTATTAATAAGAACTTATTAATCAATCTTTAATAATCCTTTAGGACCTCTTTCTCTTAATTATGATTAAATTATAAATTAAAAGGCATTATCATCACTTTCAGTAGCATGAATTATGACCCAAATGACTCAGAGCTGCAACACAAATGCTCCAGTTATACTGAAAAAAATCCACAAAAATCAATAGTTAAAACAATAAATAAAGCACCTTAAGGTACAAACCAATATTGACTTAAAAACAGAGTAAGAAATAAGATCCAAAATAAAATCTGAGGTAAATACAGAGTCTTATTAGAGTAAATATTAAATACACTAGTAGCTTCAACATTTTTGCTAGGAAACCTATGTTTCTCTGCATTTATTTCTACATATATTACTTAAGCATAATTAATAGTATGAGCTTTTAATCCAGCTATAATTTTACTACAAATCTCAAGATTTTTTAGGCACTTTGCAAATTTAATGTCCCCATTTCAAGTGTCATGCACACTCTTATTCATTCTAACCTGAAGGCATCACTCATTGTAACTACAAAGACTCAAATCAAAAAGCTATTTAAAGACATATCTTTCAAAGTTTTATGTCACTGGGGGAAGTAACTGCTATTAGCACTAAGCCAGGACCACTAATATATTGAAGAAAATACTGAAATTAGTATTTTCCTTATTATATAGAAATCTGCTCTTAAATAAGCTTTCACAATGCAGTTTTCTAAGTTCCATACATTTTCAGTGGCAAAGTACCTTTGACAGTTGTTAGGTTTTGAGTTTTGTCTTTCTTCAGTGGACACTTCTGGAGCAGTTATGCTTTCTGATATGAAAATACTGACAAACTGGCAAATACATTAAAATCAGCAGGGTCTCCAAATGTAAGTTGGTGGTAAAGACAAACTTATTTACCATATTAATTAAATGGTCTGTTTAACATGGAATATCAATTCTCTAATCACATCTCATTTGAACTTCTTATTTCAATTAACAACCCTAAAGTCTACTAGAAACCCCACTGTTCTAGGATCATTAAGAACATTTTCATTATCTGTCAAATGAGGGAGTAAAAGGCAGAAACTGCAAGTACTCTCAGGAGTAGGCCTCTACCCTACTTAAGAGATGATTAGGGAGAAAGCAGCAGTAGTTCTCATTAGTTGCTTAGCAATGAAATGTCCCTCTATGAAACAAGAAATTAACAAAGCAACAGAGGTGTTGCCATGCAAATGAGTAAATGGGCAGTCTATCATCTACTCAAGGATAATGTGTCCTTCATCGAATTTAATCAATCCCGATTAAGACACCAATGGGTATCTTGCATAGGGAAGGTAAGAAGAATCCAGTACCTACAGCCTCACTGAAGTAGCCAGGCAAAGCATCGCTCAAGTTTACATATAAGCATTGTGCATTTTCATTCTATGTCAGTATGACAAATAGAAATACAAGGAAAAGAGTTTTAAGTCAAGACAGATTAGCAGTCATTTTTACTGTTTAACTTTACTCTTTATATCCACAGTTATGTGGATATAGTTATACCCAAGTTATAATGAACTGTTGTTAACAATCAGCCAAACTCTTAATATTTATAAAGACATAAATACCAATCTATAAATTTAAGATAAGGGTGGTGTTCTTGCAAGAGGTGAGCATTTAACCAATATCTGAGTTTGTCAAACAACTAGTTTTCAAAAACTACACACACATATAAGGCCACAAACTCAAGAGAAATACAGCTATTTACTATTGTTACTAGTGCTGTAAGCCCCAGAATAGCAAAGTTCTCAACCAGAGAAATTTGATTACTGCTGCTTTAATTTTCAGACCCTAATTCCAGGTTGTTATTCTTTCAGTCACAGATCCATTTTAACGAGTTCCCTCCAATTTCCCTGCCATTCATTTGAAAGGTTTCCTTGTTTCCTATGCTGTTTTTTCTTGTTTTGTTTCATTGCATTGTTTTGGGGAGTTTTTCATTGTTGTTGCCTGATTTTGGTTGCATTTTTTAACCCCCTGATCATTTCATAGATACAATTCAGAGTTTCACAAGCAGTGTGAAACAGAAGAGAAAAAGGGAGAATAAAACCACCTATGAAGAAAAAAAATGCATCAGGAGTAGTGAACACTTGTTAACTACAGATTGTGCTTTCAGATCTGACCAACAAGAACACTGTCTGCAGCTTCTACAGAGGATTATTTGGTTAGGTTTTGTTGAGGGGGGAGGTTATCTGAAATAAAAACCTGAAGGAATCCTGAACTCCAGTGACTTAGGTGAAATCTGACTGCTTCTCAGTATATATTCAAAGGGAACTATATAGAATTAAAATCATAAAAGTATGGTAAGTTATGTATAAAAATATGACTAGCTTGTCCAAATTGTTATTCAGATTAAAACTAAGATACAGTTCCAAAACCCGTAGCAATTCATAATTCAGTATTAAGACAAATCTTACCTATATATTCACAAACGAAGACTACAAAAAAAGGAGTAACAAGATCATTTATGCCCTGAACATATCCACTGGCTGGATGACGTATTGCCCAGATAAACAAAATTCTTTCAAAGATCTGAAAAAGAGTTAAAGAACTATCAGATAATTTATCAAGTGATGAGCACATTTTAAGCACAACACTTGAAAATTATACGAGAACAAATTCAACATCACAGAACTACTAGTATAAAAACGTGCATACGAAAGCATAAATAAGCATCAGTATTCATAATTAACTTCCAGTGCTAAGTAAGCGCCTCAGATCTTCAAAAGGAAGCATTTTCACTGTATTAGTACATTAAAACCAACCTAGTACATAATTAATTTATAGTAGTTACAATGAAGTAGCACTTACTCACTGAAGCTTTTCCAAAAATGTAAAATACTTCTTTCCCGAAAAGAGAAATATTAGATCATTTTCTCATGACTTTTCACCTCTTTGAGAGAAGTATTTTATCAATATATCATTGTATCTACCCATAAGTAACAGAAAGAAGTACTTCATTTAGTTTAGTCTTTTTAATATTATACCCATAAAAGAGATTCCGTCATAGTTTGGCTTGTCCAGCACTGCAATGTGGGGTTCTAGATTTCAGAAGCAAGTATACTGGTTAACAGCAATAATAACAAAAAAAAAAAAGCTATCTGAAAAAATCAGGAAATATAGAAATAAGGCAACTACCTGCCTGAGGGTATTGCATGACATCACTACCTCAACTGTAAACTCTACCTTGCCTGAGATCTGCAAAAGCTCCTAAGGCCACAACCTTGGGGAGGACAGCATGAAAAGAGTACAGAGCAGGGAAATCACACAATTTATCTCTAACCCAATTTAGGTCTGTGACAACCTCTAGTTGTCCTCAGTTATTTGATTCTGAACATGCTACATGTCTTAAATGCTTCAAATAGGCACCAGAGTGAAAGCTGTTATGTGCTTTGCCCTAACTACAGGTACACAATCAGGTATAATCTTGCTGAAGCAAAAGAACGTTTGCTTTTCCCTGGAAGGTCTACCCAAGAAGCCAAAATGCAGCTAAGCAGAGAAAGGAGAGCTCAAACCAAACGACTGTGTCAGTCTTAAGATCAGGCCTCCAATACTAATAGAAAAATGAGAGACTTCAGAAGGACCCAAAGGAGATTGCACAGTTTGCTGCAAGCCCAGAAGTCAATGAATGCTCAGGCTTCAATAAAGCCAGTAAAAGACCTGACCTCAAAGGACACAACAGGGAGAAAAAGCTAGTATTATTTCTATTCAATCTCACTTTAAGTGTTTGCTACATTAAGAAGTTGACTATTCTAATTCAATTTTAAATAAGAACTTATTCTTTAGTTTAAAAGCCCTCTTGCAGTCATTTTCAAGTACAGAAGGATCTAGGCATATATGACTGCATCCAGGTGCATAAGAATTCTATCACAGGCTTCCCCATGAACTACATGAAGCTGAAACACATTTGCACTTTTTGGTTTGAAAGCAAATATCAACATTCACTATTCTCCCACAGGCTTTCTTTTAACAACCAGATTTCCTTAATCTCCAGGTTTTACATTTCCCTGGCATGCTGAAAATCCACAGAACAAGGGAAATGGTCAAGAACAATCAATATAAAAAGCTTTGGTGGGCACTGAAACACAAGAAGCCTTAACTCAGCTCATGTTTGATCCATTCCAGCTACAATTAAGATTCGGTTTTTGTGATTTCAGTTTTTGGGGCAAAGATCAGGCAGAAAGGGAGGTATTCATTTAGCAAAAGCTCTGCAAAAACCTCATATTCGTTAGCTAAGGTGCTTATCTCTTTAGCTATAAATTCTTCTGTGTGATAGTCCCTGTCACCTCATGCTTTTTAATATGTGCTGCATATTAAACTGAAAAAATACTAACCTGTGCAAACCGAGCAATAGCCAGTGGCTTTTCATCATCTATCAACAACTGTATAAAGACCCTAAGTTCTGCCATGTACTTTTACATGTACATCACATTTTACATAATTATGCCCTTATGAAATTGGTTATATCACATTTTTACTATTATTGAAAAACTGCAAATCAAGTTAGCTCACAGCCATCCTTCCTGCTTCTGTCAGTTGCTGTTTCAGTTTCAGTAACATTAGGTTATCGGTATTACCAGTGTTATCATCCTGTGTTTCACTTCAAATAAAGGACACATTTAACATATTGCAAACACAAATAACTTTTCTGAAAACAAATTTAAAACAGAAGTGACTAGAAAACCCTATTTAAGTAGTAATTATGTTGTGCAGTAGGCTAGATTAAAAAAAATCCTTGTGTGATGGCGTTACAAAATATGCACAGTGAGAAACAAACAAAAAAAAAAAAGTAATTCAGTAACAGCTATCAAAACACCCATTCTAAAAACCACAGAAACACTGCTTTTCATCAAGGCATGCCTCAAATCAAACAATGCTCAAATTTGTACCATCAACTTGTCCTTTCCTGAGAACCTGAAAATATACATAGTGTGCATTGCAAATTGAGCTGCTTATGGATTTCAATGCATTTCTAAAATCCAGGTATGAAAACTAAGGGGATGTGGCGGTGGTGTTTGGTTGGGGTTTTTTAGTTTGTTTGGGTTTGTTGGGGAGGTTATTTAATATTATTGAGCAGGAAGAATCATTTCATGATTGGCACATCATCTTTAATATCCCCAGATGCATCTAATCACAAATTCCACAGATACACACTAAAAGTGTTTTCAGTTTCTTACTCGTTTTCATAAAGTTTCATTTACTGTTCTGAATTGAAAAAAATGAGCACTGAAAACCTGAAAGGCAGATTGATTTAAGTTTCTATACAGCAGTCACCACTGTGTTCAAATAGGACTCATTAAAAAGGTCACTTTCCTTAAAGGTTTCCTTCTTGATTTCCAAACCAGCAGCAGAAACTGGAATTAGTTTTCTGCTAGGAACTGCTACATCTCATGTCATTACTGATCAATTATTCTCTTTTGAATTTAACTCTCATTCATGATAACAGCCAGAACTATATTTATATACATAAAGAGAAGAATCCATTAGCTTAACTTATTGCACCTAAACTCTAAACTTACAGACACTAGTCTTCCAAAGAAACCTGACTGAACTATATGGGGGAAGACCTCCAACTACACTCTCCCACTCTTTGAGGGCCCTACTACCTTCCTCTGACCCAGTATACACAACCCCCATAAAAAACAAACACTTCAAACAGATTTTAAAAGGAAGTTATTTCCACACATAAGACTCAAAAGACCTTCTTCTAAACTGAAACGTTTTATTACAGGAACCAAATTCCAAGTTCAGAAAAGAAATTAAAACATCTTCATTAATTCTAATGAAAAGCTCTTTGGGAACAGAGACTCAGATACCAGCAAGAACAAAAATCTTGGAATAGCAGCATTTGGAAATTGATGTCAGAAGACACTGTGAGGTTTCTAGATGCATTATGTTTCTGGTCTTTTCACTAGAGCTCTTCTTCCACCTTTGTCACCTACAGTCTCTTTACCTCATCCTAAGTGACATTCTTCCTAGTAGCAGTATCACCATTCTACATCTCTGTAGCATCAAAAATTGCTATATAAAAAAAAATCATAATACACACAGTCTTGTTAATTGCACCACCCTTTGAAACCTGTCTTTGACTTATACTCTGATTCTCTTCTTTATGACTCTTGCCATCACACCTTAAAAAAGAGGGGGTAACTGTTGCTCATCTGGGCCCAGCAACACCTTCTCCCTCTCTTGGAGTCAGGTCTTGGAACAGTGCAAAGCCCCTGTTTGCATTGAGCCCTTGGGCGCAGAAAGGGTTTCCCTGTGATAAATGATTAGGCTATGCTAGCATAAGGCGCCAAAATCCCATCAAGGGAGAGGAAGAAACAAGGAAGAAGTTGGATGTTACAACCCTTCCAGCATCGTTTGCACTAGTCATTGTAAGGTGACATCAAGCCAGTTAGGCTTGGCTCTCTTTGGATCAGAAAGTGAAGGCAAAGATATAGGCAAGCCTACCCCCATCAGCAGCCCACACATACAGTCAGGAGATCAGAGAGCAGTGGAGCTCTAAAAACACCTAACACATGAAGACCCTGAGACCCTGTAAAGTTCAGTACCAATGGATCACTAGAAATTAAATCAGAGCTTTTCTTTATAGTTGAAATGCTTCCTAGATTTCCCATTATCCCACTTGACTGCTGCCATACACCCTTTTCACGTTCTTATTTTTCTGTACCAACATCACTCACTGCCAACTGACAAAATATTATTAAAAGACACCTTTACCATTTCTTTACTATGAACTAGGGGGAAAAAAAAAGGTGTTAGAGAAGAAGTAGCACTCTTGTACAATGCATGCATCACACTGATGACAAGTATGTCTTTCTATGTTATGTGGCTCAATTAGGCTTGTTTAGTGACTCAATTTACTAAACATTTAAACTAAAAAAATGTAAGTATGATCAGCAGCAAGCAGGGATACTGGGCTGTATTCAGAAGACTGAATTCAAGGAGCTGTATACATGAAATAGAATTCTTAGTATTGGGAGATAATTCAATGTCACAAGGGCAACTGGAGTTTTTAAAAAGTATGGATTTAAAATATGTTTCTTTTATGGCAATGCTAAAGATGCACCTGTCCAATGAAACATTAGGAAAGCATACATTTGGACAGGTTCAACAAATAGCTACGAATGAAAATAATGTTAATTTTAACAAAAAATATATTTGCAAATGAGATGCCAGTAAATCGCATTAAATGACTATGCAACCTGAAAATTGGTGTTACCTGCAAACAGACAACTAAAACCAAAAAATACCTAATAATTTCAAGTGTTTAATGATGCCACAAAGCGAGCCAGAACTGCATGCCAGACTCAAACTTTGTTTAGTATTTGCTATTGAAGTTTCATCGACATACTGAAAGTTACTTAGCAAGAATTTACCTAGACACAGTATTTCTTTTTTATTTCAGTTACTCCCAAGCAATAAGAGAAGTGTTTTACTCTGGGAGGATCTACTAGTTTTGAAGCTGACTGTCAGCATTTTCATTAAACTAGCCTATTTTCAGATTAACTACAGTTCAGCTATAAAAAGAAAGAAAATCTCCTTTCAACTGTGACTGCTTATAACAAATACTGCACTATATTTTCATCACATTACCATACTCTCCAATGCCCAAATAAATCCTTTAGCTCTAAGTTACTCATTCAACCAAAAAAGGGTTTGTAACTACCCTGGAACTAATTCTTTTCAATTACATTTATGGGATACTTCTCCCAACACACTAAGTATTTAACAAAATTACTCATAGCAAATGTTGGAAAACCTTGACCAAATCTTCTCTGATTATCAGCATAAGTTTACTCTAACATTTCTAGATGTACTGTTAAAAAAAGCAGATATCCACGGTAAATACAAAGCTGTGTCCATACAAACTATTATCAAGTTTGCATGCACTCTAAAGAAATGTATTAACCAGTCCAAGATTCCACAGGTTTCTATTTCTGACAATCTCATCATTTTACTAAATATTATTTTACTTCAAATAATCTCCAGTAAGAATATTTTGTCTGTTTTAGTATCATTTTAAAGCCACTTGAGTTTTCATCCAAATAATTTGGTTAAAAGAAAGGATATAAAATATATTCTTCAGAAGACATTTACCTGAAATTTCTAGTTTAAAGTCCTTTTGCTTTTTTTTTTTTTTTTTTCAATTGTTCAGCTAATTTTTTACATAAATACACCATCTAGCAGTCATTCCTGAGGAAGTGTTTCGTACTTTTCAATCTTCCTTTAAAAAACAGGAATGCACAGATTCTTACTCCAGGCAAGTTAAACAGCTTCTAGCTTTTCCTTAGCTAAAACATGAGGGAGAAGAAAACCCAAAGTAATTTTGAGGCATTTTCATCTAAACTGAAAGTTACAAAACCACGATCATTGTACCTGTGAACCACAGTCATACACAATTTAAGACACACATGATCTTCATGGAAGCCTTAAGAACAGATTAATCTTGCAACACAGGGAAGTAAAAAGCTTATCCCAAGAAAGCCACCAGTTTGTGTTGAATGCAAATACAACTTCAGAATAATTTAAAAGACTACTGCTGATACAATACAAGTAGTTCTTTCCTCTTAGAAGTATTATTCTTCTTTCTGTAGCCCTTTCTGCATGACAAAATAGTCACTTCTGATTTCATTCATTGGCTCATTTCTATATACAACACTGACACTGATCTTACTAATCTCTTTAATAGTGTATTTCTTGCTGGTATTGTTTCCCTTTTGTCCCCTATTTTTCTTACTTTAATCTTTTTAATCATCCCTAGAATAGCCAAGGTAAAACACCACTGTGTAGAAAACATAAGTATTTTTATAACATTTTCTTTCAAGAAACTGTAATAGGCTATTTCTTCAAACTAATTTCTCCAACACAGGTGGCGAAGTGTTTCCATTAAACAAATAACTGCTAGAGCAGAAAAACAGATGAAAGCTAGTTCTGCATTTAACTTCTCTATCATCTAATGAACTATCCAAAGATGTTCTATATGGCTCTATAATGATACTAACAGAATTTACATGGAAGTACATCTGAAGATCTAACTAGAACCATTAGAAAGGAGAAGGAATTGAAAAAGAAGAAATAATTGAAAGCAGATAATTCACACCATCTACACTATTTATGATCTATATAATTTACAAAGTCACTATGGTATTCAATTACCAAACAAAATAGACCAATTTGATTAACATATTTACCATTAATTGATGTACATTTACTATACTGGTGAAGAGCTTAAATAGTGTGCTCAACATATAAAACTTAAGGAAACAAAATGAAATAAGGAACACAAAACCAGTCATGCTACAAATTCACAAAAAGAGAACTTCCTAAGAGGAAAACTCTGTGATAAGAACTTTCAGACTTCAATGATTTTGACAAATATATAGAACCATGGGGACTATGCTCTGCATTACTTCAAAACACATGATTACCAAAATACAGACAGGAAGAAAGGAAAAAAAATGAAACTCAAAGGCACAATACCAAAGAAAAAAACCTGACAGATTCAATGCAAAAGATTAATGATATGCCTTTACTTTTACTACTTATATTTACACTATTCTTAGCCTATACTCATATAACCTTTTTTTTTTTACTTTAAGCTAGTTCTGAAGTTAAAATTGCAAGCGTTGTCAAATTAATTGTTAACCAGTGCTGTTACATCAGATTCATTAATAAACTGATATCTCAAAAAAAAATAATCTTTAGATATCATTCTTACCTCTGTTACTTTGGGCTGAAGTCTTAAAACTTCAGGACTCATGCGTGGGATATCTATATGGATCTAATTAAACAGAAAGAAGAATACTGTAAAAGGAACCAACCACAAACCTTTTAAACAACCCAACAGTTAAAACAACTTTTTAGTTTTACAGTATTAGCTATAATGTCATTGAATCACTGTTTTTGGAATAACATGGATTTACTGTATTTCAAAACATACAGCCACATCTTTAAGTTATTGTTAATCAGTGAGGTAAAATAAAGAATGAAATGCCCATATATTTTGTTTTCACATTTTAGGATTCTTACATCACATTTTGATCATTTGGAAATTATAGTCATTTGGGTAATACTTGTAACCTGGGGTATTTATGAGTAAATATAGACTACTGCTGCTGTAAAGACATGTTCAGTTGATACTGTCATGGAATCGTAGAATCATTTAGGTTGGAAAAGACCTTTAAGATAAGGACTAACCATTAAAAGGTGAAAATAGAGTTTAGCACCTATTTTATGTATTTGACAATTACTTAAGAAGAGAGCCCAAATATACAACTTTGCAAAGGAGTTTTATGCAACAGAATACTAGCCTGATTATTCTGGGCTAGATACACAAGTACCTTGTATTAGTTATGCTATATACTTGTTGCCAACAAAGATCAGACTTGAAGCTGAAAAACTCTGCTTCTTCTGTCTTAAAGAAGGCTAGGTACTATTGCTTACTCCATACTTAGTAATACAAAATAAGTATGGAGTATTCATTAACTTGAAGAAAAGTTATCTGGGCAGGCAAGAAAGTTTGACACAGCTATAGTTATTTTCATTGCACTTCATAAATAGTTTCAACTTCTTAAGCAGAAGTATGAAGCCAGTAAAAAAAACAGTCACTGTTACACTCCCTGTCCATTTTCACTCAAATCAAGGAAGGTCTGAGCAGGAGATGAAAGATTTGAAAACCCTATTACTAAACAAAACAATGACAGCACTGAACAGCAGTGCCACACAGCCTGACTAAAGCCGAAATTAAAAGAAATCCACTGTTTTGAATTTCAGACCAAAATAGGTAATATTTTTGCTCCGGAAATGTAAGGAAACGATTCATTAGAGAGCTGTCTATCAAGTATTATTTAAAAAATAGAGAAAAACAGTGGCAAACATAAAAAATATCAAAAATAATCTCTAAGTTCTTTAGAAGATAACCTGTAAGTAAAAGTCACTTCAATAGGTGTTCTACCTGTCTATAGGTATCCTGGTGATTTTCATCATTTCTGGAATCATAATATTGTTCAACAAATGCAAAATACTCTTTGCGTTTTCTTTGTAAAGTGCTTTCTCTTCTGTCCACATTTGCAGGAAGATAGCCCTGAAAATAACAGTGAAAAGAAAAGGATATTATTTTTTGCCTTACAAAAAGCACTACTGGTATTTGACTATGTGTGACAGGAAAGCTAATAAACTCACGCAGTGTCATGCAGTCCTACCTGGGTCTGAATAATCCTTTAGTAAATCAATTTTCTAATAATCCCAACTGATGCAAAAGTACAAACATCTTACTAAAATCAGGTTTGTTTTTTTGGGGGGGAGGGTGGAGTGGTTGGTTGTTTGGGGTTTTGGGTTTTTTTTGTTTTATTAAGTGAAAAGTTTGAAGTTTTTCCAGCTTTAAAAAGCAATTTCTCTCCAAGAATTCTAAGATTACGTTTGCTTCCTGAAGACAAAAGTTCAAAACAAATAACTTGAGATAAATGCAACGCTATATGAGTTCATTTATTTCTACATTTCTATATGGCCGTTATTAGAGCAATTTTAATGATTTTTTAACAAAATGCATATTATGTCAGTAGCCTCCAAGTAAGAATGATATACATTAGCAAATATGTTTAAATTATGGTTACATCTGTAATACAATGGAGTATTAATTCAAAAGCTTTAAGACATTCTAGCTACTTTATTTCACTGTTTCAGATGAGAAAAAAAAATTAGCTCAAGCTTTCATTTCATCTCAGGAGGTTATTAAGTTTCATCACAAAAAATGACTCAACAGCACCAGCGACTGGGCTCTTAGATGTAAGAGCACGAGCTGTACGTTGCTGAAAGCAATTTATAAATACTATCTTATTTTGTGTAAAGTACGGACACACTAAGGCAGTTGCATCAGATAATGCAACAACGTATAATCCTGCTTAAGCATAGAATTTATGTGAATGGTTTATCATTGAACTCAGATATATCTAAAAAAAAACAACTTTCCAGAAACAAAAAACAATCAGTTCTAATTTTCCTCTTTTGTCATGTCTGATCACCATTTCTGCACCACAGACAACTTGCCATCTAAAATAAACCAAGCAACTCAGCTTGCCATTTTAGCATTTTACAAAAGGAAGTATCATGAATGCTATTAAATGGTCAGTTAGATATAAAATACACTTACTAGAAACACCATTATTCATGTAACTGGCTACAAAAAAGATTTCTGAATATTCAGATATATTAAATGCTTTCTTGCAAGTAGCTTGATTTCAAGCAATACTGATATCCTCTAACAATGCAATAAAGAAAGCTAGTTGATATTTTACATAGATGGCAGTCCTTTAAAAATACTTTGCGTAAGAATCATTCTAAAAACAGGTGGCTTTGAAAGAGATCTGAACATCCAAGACCATATTAAAAAAACCCTAATAATCATACTAATCACTATTCAAGTCAAATTAAAAGATTTTACCAATATTAGAAAAGTTCTCTTGCGACAACAGCCATCACCATACCAATGGTAATTGATAAAACAGAGAAACTAAACTTATGCAAGATTTAAGTTCCCTTAACAAAATAATCCTAATCTATAAAGAAGTACAGCATATATATTTGCACTTACACAATGAGCCCTAGCCACTGCAAGTAACTAGCAAAATGCTGCGCATTTAACTATAAAAACAACTATCTTATTCACTCCTAAGCACTAGAAACAAAAACGGAAGTGGTAAACCCAACATACTATAATTGCTAATTATACAATAAAATTAAACAATCCAAGTATATACATTCCATTACTCTCCTGCATCTATCCCATTTCTATAACTTCTCTTTTGCTCAACGTTTAGAGAAAAATAAAAATTACACTCCATACTAAAATGCTAATAGATTTTTGAAAGTATCTCTATATAAAGTCCTCCTAATCCAACGGGAAATCATCAGCAATCTGCTACACCACTTAGATACACAGAAGTCTGCGGGGCCAGATGGATCTGCCAACAGTACAAAGGGAGCTGGTGGAATGCTCACTGAGCCATTTTTCATTATTCATCAGCAGTCTTGGCTAATTGGCGAGGTCCCAGTTGACTTGAGGTTAGCAAATGTAACACCCATCCACAAGAAAGGACAGAAGGAGGATCAGGGGAACTACAGGCCGGTCAGTCTGACCTCAGTGACAGGGAAGGTTATAGAGCAGATCACCTTGAGTGCCTTCACACAGGATGTAGAGGACAACCTGGTGATCGAGCCCCATCATCACGGGTTTATGAAAAGCAAGTCCTGCTTAACTTACCTCATATGAGTTTACAACAAGGTGACCTGTTTAGTGAACAAGGGAAAAGTTGTGGATGTGTCTACTTAGGCTTTAGTAAGACCTTTGATACTGTTTCCCATAGCATTCCCCTGAAGAAACTGACTACTCATGCCTGGAACAGTCATATTTTTCTCTGGTTAAAGAACTGTCTGGATGGTCAAGCTGAATGGAGCTAAATCCAGTTGGTGGCTGGTCACAAGTGGTGCTTCCCATGCTCAGTACTGAGGCCACTCCTGTTTAAGTTTGTCAATAACTTGGATGAGGGGATCAAGTGCACCCTCAGTATGTTTGCAGATGACACCAACTTGGGTGGGAGTGTTGATCTGCTGGAGCATAGGAAGGCTCAAGAGAGAGATCTGGACAGGCTGGATCGATGGGCCAAGGCCAACTGTATGAGGTTCAAGAAGGCTCAGTGCCAGGTCCTGCACTTGGTCCATGACAACCCCATGCAATGCTACAGACTTGGAGAAGAGTGGTGGAAAAGGACCTGGTGATGTTTGTCAACAAATGGCTGAACATGAGCCAGCTTGCGCCCTGGCAGCCAGTGGCATCCTGGCCTTTATCAGCAATAGCGTGGCCAGAAGGACTAGGGAAGTGATTGTCCCCCTGTACTCAGCAGTGGCGACGCACCTCAAATAGTGTGTTCAGTTTTGGGCCCCAAGAAAGACATTTTGGTGCTGAAGCATGTTCAAAGAGCAGTAAAACTGGTGAAACGTCTAGTGAACAAGTCCTGTGAGGAATGGCTGAGGGAACTGAGGTTATTTAGCCTGGAGAGATGGAGGCTCAGAGGTGACCTTACCATTCTCTTACAACTACCTGAAAGGAGATTGTAGCGAGGTAGGGGTACATCTCTTCTCCAAGTAACAACTGACAGGACAAAAGGAAATGGCCTGAAGTTGCACCAAGGAAGGTTTAGATTAGGTATTAGGAAAGGGTTGTCAAGCACTAGAACAGGCTGTCCAAGGAAGTGGTGGAGTCATCATCCCTGGAGGTACTTATAAAACATGAAGTTGTAGCACTTATGGACATGGTTTAACTGGCAGTGTTAGGTTAACGGCTGGACTTAAGATTAAGGGTCTTCTCCAAACTAAATAATTTTGATAACTATGATTCTATATTAAAAACATTTAAAAATGTTAGTCCCATATACTTTAATTCCTTAGTTTAAGATGACAAGAGTAAATACAAATCATATTATACTCCAGACACCTTAAGAGGTATTTGCTTTTGCAAAACCATATCTTTTAGGACTTGCATCTGGTACCTTACATCACACGTGCTTAACTTTTGCCTCAAGGCACATACTGGCATTTAATATCCTGTCCCAGTGTTTTGTATTAAATTAAATATTGAATTCTGCCTCCCATTTATTCTCAACAGTTGTGGGGTTTTTTCCCCCTTTAGGATATCTTAGTTCCATTAGAAAAGAATTCATTTGTGAGATCAGAAGTGATGGCTCGAAGGATATCAATACTTTCTCAGCAAGTCTTTTTGCTATTATTCAGTTTCAAAAAACTGAAGTAATCTTTCAGTTGGACATGTCCTGTTTCCTGCTCACTTTACAAATTAGGTTTTATTTTTAAAAGTAGGAAAGACTTGCAACATATCAGGGAATAAATTGGTGGAGACTTTAATCCGTTTATTCATTAATTTCCTCCAAAGGCTCTTGCAACCATACCCTTAGTTTGGTTATTCAAAAGAAAAGTGAGTCTGAATAGTTCTGCTTGCTGTTTAAGTACAGTATAGCTAACATTTTTGCTATATTTTATAGCTAAAACATGTAATCTTTTTCTATACTCTTACCAATATACATGCATAACATCCACAGCCCCTAAGCATTACCTTGATTTTCATATGCTTTCCCTCTAAAAAACTGTATTCATCTAACACATGTTAATATTATTTACTTTCTATATAATAAGTATCTCAACTGTCCAATTTGTTGAATCATGTTAAAAAAATTCCAACTTCAATTCTGATTTTACAAAGAAGGTTATCACCTTCTGCCTTAGATACTACCAGCTGTACACAGTTCCCCAAACATGTCATAGTTTGGACATGACTGCGTAAGACTTCTGAATAAATCCAAGGCAAACATATCCAGCCTTAATTTAGTTCTAAACTGTGCTTTAGTTTCTTTGGTTTTACAGTCTTTTTTGGTTTCACAACTGATATTTCATCAAAACAGTTTTGCATTTGTATGCTTATTTCCCAAGGCACCTCATAGCACAAAAGATTATAGAATCATAGAATCATAAAATAGTTAGGGTTGGAAAGGACCTTAAGATCATCAAGTTCCAACCCCCCTGCCATGGGCAGGGACACCTCCCACTAAACCATGCCACCCAAGGCTCTGTCCAACCTGGCCTTCAACACTGCCAGGGATGGCGCATTCACAGCTTCCCTGGGCAACCTATTCCAGTGCCTCACCACCCTCACAGTAAAGAGCTTCTTCCTTATATCCAATCTAAGCTTCACCTGTTTAAGCTTTAACCCGTTATCCCCTGCCCTATCCCTACAGTCCCTAATGAAAAGTCCCTCCCCAGCAACCTTATAGGCCCCCTTCAGATACTGGAAGGCTGCTATGAGATCTCCATGCATCCTTCTCTTCTCCAGGCTAGACAGCCCCAACTTTCTTAGCCTGTCTTCATATGGGAGGTGCTCCAGTCCCCTGATCATCCTCATGGCCCTCCTCTGCACTTATTCCAACAGTTCCATGTTGGACTTTTTATGTTGAGGACACCAGAACTGCACACAATACTTCAAGTGAGGTCTCACGAGAGCAGAATAAAGGGGCAGGATCAGCTCCTTCGACCTGCTGGTCACGCTCCTTTTGATGCAGCCCAGGGTACGGTTGGCTTTCTGAGCTGTGAGCGCACACTGAAGCCGGCTCATGCTAAGTTTCTCATCTAGCTAAAGACTAAAGAACTAGAACTAAAGAATTTTGCTAAAGAACATTACTCCCTCTACCTTGGGACATACATTAGCAATAAGTAAACAACTAATGTGACTTAAAAATTAATTACCATTAGAAAAAAGCCTTCTGGAGTTTATGGCCACAAATACCCAAAACACTTTTTCTTCCCCACTTCAGGAAGAAGATGAATCCAGCTGCTGCGTTACAGTATAGAAAAGTTAATGATTCCTAAATGACTCACCTTTGGGGTAGATAAGAAATCATGGTGAGAATTACATAAAAAAGCTGAGACCTTTCAAAATATTGCACAGGGGGCGGGGGGAGAAGGAAGGAAAAAAAAAAAATCACTTAATTCTTAAAGTAGAATCTAAAAGTCCTGAAGACAGTTTCTTTGCAGAGGTATGGCAAGACAGATGAAGGTAAGAATTGAACCAGAATGGATCCTGGAGTGGTTAGAACAACAGAACAAGGGAACTCTACACTTAGGAATTTCTCTAGACTGGGAATCTCAGAAACATTAAGTTAAAATCAGCTTATGGAATGAAGCTGCAGCTCACAGAAAGCCCATGCTCTTACTTGAAAACAAGAAAGTGACTGCAGTTTGCTTATGTATAACTCCAGTTCTCTAAACCTCAGTGACAGTCCTCTGATTCAGAACTTAACCTATCTTATGAATTAGCTTAACTGTATTTCAAAATCAATTTTGACTTAGCCATATTCTTTTTTTATACTTTGAGTGCTTGCAAAGAGGCATCCTAAATCTTCAAGGAAAAAAAAAAAAGGAAAAAATGTTCTTTTCACTACCAAATTCTCAGTTAACTTTGGAAACACAACAAAAATAAATTGTACAGTGCAGGTTTAATTTCAATTACAGCAGGATATTTGAATATCCACCATTAAGAAGCTGCATCTGCATTTAGCATTAGAAGGAACTAAGCTGCAAATTTAGTAGAACTCATCAGCAAGAGAGACTCTTTCAGTCATTGGAAATCAGTGTCAATCTGAAGTAAATACTTTACATTCCCCGCTGAATTATTCTATAAAAAGCAAAGCTATTTAAGTCTACTCTCTGAAAAATTCAATAGTGTTAAACTGTTGTGTGTATAACTCAGAATTTTAAACAGTTCTTAAATGCATAAAGACTTGCTGAGAAAGTGTCTTTCATAGCCTCTGGAGAGTAGACAGCAGTAGATTTTTGCTCCTTTTTAATACAAACATCTTCACAAGTTCTTCTCCCAACCACAGGCAGACAAATAACTGCTAAAACACACAACTGTTTGCCATCTGAAGTATCATAGCTGAAAAGATTGACATGAAAAATACTCCTCTGAGAAATACATCGTATTTTTGCAGAAGAACACTTTTAAATATAGTCTAAACACTAAGATTTAAAAAAAAAAAAAAAATCAGTTCTGTAACACCAAACCCAGTGAATCTCAGATTCCTGCAAGCTTGTCTCTAATGCCCAACTGCAACTGCTGTGTGGTATTTCAATCAACGTACTCCCAAAGCTACTGCCATTGTAAAATCGTGTGACCACTAGGCAAAGTTCAGTGAGCTCAGCCAGCCAAAACCTCACAGTACAAAAAAGTGATTAGTTTTTTAATTAGTTGTCTCCCTGAACTGACTCACAGGTCTGACATCGGGACAGCCAATGCCACAATATAACTGACCACTGCGGTGCAGATTTGTTCACCTTAAACCACTACAGAAAAATCAGAAAAATCAGCCATAAACCCCATAAGATCCTATCTCAGATTTTCCTTAGTACACTGTTAATTCTTTCTTATAGTTACTTTAATGTGAAGTCAGAATTAAGCCCTTCACAGGACACCAATAGGCTTCATTTCCTCTACTGTGTGTCTATTTTCAAGAAAACTGTAAGCAAGTACTTGCATTTGAACTCTTCACCATTGCATCAAAATTGGTTGACAGAGGCCACTGTTTTCGCCTAACCCTCTCATAGAAAGCCACTTTGAAAAATAAAGATGTACAGATGACATGATTTCCTGCTACCTCTCATTCCCCTCCTTTCAGTTTGACAAATTAATCTTGAAATCAAGTAAAAGAACAGAACTTTCATTACAATTCAGCAACAGGACACAGTGTTTTCAAGTATCACTGATGCATTACAACTCAAGCAAAATTATTTGCAATGCTTAAAAAAACAAAAACAAAAAATAGAACAAAACAAAGCAACAAAAACTATTACCACTAAATACAAAGGAAGAAGGAAAAATAAAAACAACTAAACAAAACCAAAACCAAACAACTTACTGAAAGAAGCTTCCATGCAATTGGACGAACCCGTTTGGGAATGCCAGACCAACTCAATTTCCGTAATTCTTCTATTAAAAGAGAAGTATTTCATGAGAACTAAGGAAATGACTATCAATTATTATACACAGATACATGTAAATTAGCGCAAAGTTGTTTACAGCAATGATCATGTCCTCATATAAAATCTAATGAAATCAGAATTATGTGGTAATTCTAATGAATTAATAAAATACTGAAAAATTACTACCTCTAGGGATACTATGATAGGTACTGAGTGTGATAAGTTAACTTTCTGAAGTGTTTCTCAACATTACTTTTCACTATACATGTCTTATATTAATATGCAAGACAACCTGAGTCTTATTGTATAATATGTTTACACAGATCCTAATTAAAAATGAGATTTACAGTTACAGAAATAGAATGATAATTGGTCTGAATGCTGGAATTTAATCCAATGCTATATTTTCATTCTTCATGTTGTACTCCTTTCTTTTGTCAGATACCAAACCAGCTAAACCTATCTGTGGGACTTTGCACAATTTTTGTGAGAACTTTTTACCACAGAAAATTCTGAGAAAATTCATATGTTTATAACAGAGTCCCTTAGAAACAGTATTTTTATGAGATGTCTACTTGTAGCTCTTTCTCCTCTTACTCCAAGGTGAAATTACAGGTTAATACTGCACAAGTTCAAATCACCAACATGCTAAGGAATACAGAACAAAATTCTACATTTTACCTTGTATATGCTTATTCCAATTAATTATATATTTGAATTAACTATGTATATTCCAGCAAATCTGGTCTCTATCACATGCCTATGTTTTCCAAATTCTACATTCCAACAAGACATTTAAAAGCATTTTGTCTATCTATTACCCCACGAAAACAAAGCACAGAAGAAAGTAATTAGAGTAAGAACGTCCTGAGTGAGTATGGTGACTAACTTTGGCCATTTATAAATGAATACTGCCTTTATTATTTCTCAAGACAAAGACTCTTATAGGCAATGTCCGTCATCATAATCTCACTCTCACCCTCCTTCTATTACTCCGAAAGTAATATGCATCTATAATACAAAGAAATGTAAAATATCATGTTAGGTGTGGTATGTTACCATAAAGCAAGTTATTTCTAGGGACATATACAACTATTTTTAACCAGGAATGAAAACACAATCCACTGAAACCAGTGCAGTATTTAAAATACATATAATATATTCCAAGACAAAAGAAACGGATTTTAAAAGTGTACCGAGGCTAAACAGTTAATAATAATAAAGTTAATTAACAATTCAGGTTTTTCAAAAAAGCAATAACTAAAGCAAACAAAAAGCTCCAGTAACTTGGATTTTGCAACATTAAGTTACCAAAATCCAAGCAAAAAAGCAACCAGATGCTGCACTCGGACCAAAACAGAGCAGAAACCCAGAACAGCAGAGGAAAAGAACAGATACTAAGAAAGAAGATGTTAAACGGTCATCACACTAGTGAATGCATCTACCACAAGTCTTGAATCTAGTCTAAAGAAAAAGGATTACTTTCTTATAACATCAATGAAACTGTTTGCTACCTCTAAGCTTTAAAATACTATTGTATTTGACATAAATAAGTTTCATTAATAGAAGCTTGTCTTCAACATTTCAAACCCTTGAAAAAGTCAACATTTACTGACACAGAGAAAAAAAAAAACCTAAGATGTTTTTGACTTGAAGTCATGTTTTGTTCTGTAGTTTTGTTTTTAAATGAACTCATTTATTTCTTGACTATACAAGAAGAAATACAAGGACATCAAGATGACACCTTGTTAAAGGGAGAGTAGATAAATAAGTCAAGGTTATTTTCCACTACAGGTTACATTTAGGCATGTATTTCTGTGCAAGTGTACCAAAACAGCAGAATACATAGCTATTTAGGAATATCATACTGAATATGACCAAAGATAAATTCAGTCATATACCTTGGGCAATCCAAAGACTAGAATACCAAATACCAAAGGAAAAAAGTACACCACCACATAAAATGTGAACAGAGTTGATTTCCAGCAAACAAATCATTCCCCAGCCTTGAATTTACTTGTACTTGAGGCTTATCCACATCTATGGCAACAGTAAGATTAAATATACTACACAGTTAATAACATAACTACACTTACTGTAACTGATTGCATTTTATTTTATTTACAGTCCATCCTTATCAAACATGCTGATCATTTACAGCAAGTATTCTTTGCCATTCTTCCCGTATTTCTTTAATAATCGTCATAGGCAGATTACTGCCTGGTCTTTAATCTGTAAAGTAAAACATACACTACCAAGCAGTAAACAAATTTAAGCTCATTTTACTGGTTCCAACTCCAAAACAGAAAATACAAGGTATTTGTGGTCAAGGAAATCCAAACTCAAGACTGAGTGCTATTTTAGGTTCAGAGAAGATACAGATATGGCAAGGCACTGACAACTAATTCCCCTTCTCTAAGCATAGAGGTACCTCAGAAGGAGCACTGACTAAAGTACATCAAAATGTAAGAACAATGACAAAGTTCAGTTTCTTACTGCATGACAACGTTAGCAAAATAAAATCTCCATCCCCTTTAACACTAATTTCCTAACCTCTACTTCCGACTTACATATCACTTCTGAGTACCATTTATCCATTCCACCCTCTTCTCAAGACTTCCTTTTTCCTTTATTTTCCTCCTTTTTGGTCCTCATCCCTATATATTTCAGTTTTATCTTTCCTCAAATCATCAAGTGAAATTCCACACCTGTCTTCATTGCTGGCCAGCAGAATTCACGGTATAGTTAAGAAAACCTTAAATTACTAATAAAGAAAGTGGTGCCATCATTAAAACAGAACTGTAGCTTTAAAAAAAAAAAATCTAAATAATTTCTTATGATATTTTTCAAAGGAACCTAGTTTTGTTCTTTATCCTGGAATAATCCCAGAAATTGATGCTCTCTTGCTTTCCTGCTTATACCAAACTGAAACAATAAATTTAACTGCAACTATTCACATCACAGATGTTTTAAATTAAACACATAAGAAAGTGCATTAGAAATGAAAAATATATAAAGTCCAAATATTCATGACCCATATATAAAGTCCAAATATTCATAAGTTAAAGCCTGTAAAAGAACTGTCAGAATAATAACATTCTATTCACTTTCACGGAGACTAGCTATTGTGGAGGATCAGTGTACCACCAAAGTACATTTAAATACAAGAATCATTAAAGACAAAATATATGCTTTGATACAATTATTCCTGATGTCATGCTCCCTACAGCTTGAGTTATTTTCCATTGTTAATTTAGAAACACCAGACTGCTGATAGGGCTTCTAAAAATGAAGTCCAGAGAGCAAATTCTGCAGGGATTTTCTTCATATGGTCTTCATTATTTTGTTTGCATTTGTAAACATGATCATTCTTTCACTATTTATTTATTTTTTAAAGATTTGTCCTACTTTAGGAAAGCATTTTATGAAACAAGTGGAAATCATATGTAACATTGCAGCAGTTTTCTCATTCTGTAATATAGAACTCGTGGTTTTAACCATCATCTTGAAAGTTATGGAACAGAGCTGTTATTTCTATTACTTCTCTCTGTATTGTAAAAATAAGAATTATTTTTTTTTGTCTCACTTGGCAACTCACTACAGAAATATATTATTCTTCCACAGCTTTTTTGAGATACTTCATACCCTTCACATGTATATAAAAATCAGGAAAAGCAGTTGTAATATATTAGAGTCTAAGCAGAACAGAAGCAACAGCAGCATATGCTTTCAAAACCTATTAAGAAACAGTACACGCACACTAAATATGCATGGATGGAGGAAACATAAAAGCATCCTTACAAGCATAACTGCAAGGAATTTGGTGGTATCCCAGTAAAATCCTCCCTTATTCTTCATCTCAAGGAGTTGATAGGCACTGGAAGAATACAGGATGACCAAAAGACAAGTAACATTAAAAATATGATACTGTTGGAGTGTGAACTGAAGTCTCAAAGAAACAATGAGAGCAGAACTTGTGCACACTATACACAGAGAGAGGGTGAAGTTTAAACTGAGCTACATATCAAAGGCTAGCACAAAAAAATATACTCCATTATGAGTATTCTGTCACTGCAAACACAAGGAATTAAATGGAAAAAAATGAACAAAAAACTCCTAAATTTCACTGATACTCAATAGCGGATGGCACCCAGGATTGTCTATTCGTAATAAAACCATAGGCTTGGGCACAGAGATGCATTAAGTACAGCAGCAAAAAGACTGGTGGCTCTGACAGCAGAAAACAAAAAGCAGTTATGAAGTCAAGAACTGTGGGATGTCATGAGCAATGGAAAAAAGGCACCAATGGATTCTGAAGAAAACCAAGAATGCACATGACAAAGAAAACCATGCTAACAGCTCTGCCATGACAAACAGCAATGTTGGAGTACAGAACATAGCTGGACAGGGACAGCCTTCATCAAAGAGTTTCAGAAAAGAGCAGATGGACACCACTGACGTGAAAAAATAAAAAATGATGGTTTTTATTTTTTTTTTTTCTTATATCAGGAGAAGGTGAAAAACAGCCTGCTACTTCAAACACAGCAAAAGTCTGAGTACAGTACTATTTGGAATGGGCTATTTGGCTCTCAGGGATTCACCCTCTACAATGACAGCTTTAAGGGACTAGGTTTTTAATGGGGAGAAGAGAGATGGTAAGCAGCAGAATTAATAACACAGCCTAATAGGAAAATTACTAGGTTACTGTGGTATTAAGTGATCATCTTTGGAAAATCTTCATATTTGGCCTTAAACAGACTTCTATCCAAGAAGTTCAAGCTAAATCAAAACCTCTGCATTCAAAAGAATGGAAACAGCCAGCTTCATAACAGCAGTTTGAGATCAAGGACAGTGCTGCAATTAAAAGGCATTTGTAAACTCATAAGTTCTACAGTTTTAGGTCATATCAACTTCAGCAATATTCCCAGAGCAAGCAGAAAATGGATCCACTAATCTGGTTTATACGCAATTCCAATTTTCTAGTCTACAAAAGCAGACAACACAATTCTAATGTTACAAGTTCTCAATAACTATCAAAAGTAAGAACTACCATCCAGTCTAACAGTATTGGCAGTGACTGATCAGAGGCACCATAACTCAAATATTTTGATATCCGTCTGGTATAAAGTAGCAGCTCCACAATAGACCTGGAAGCAATAAGGCAGTGATAACAGGATTCTTAATGCACCCAACCCAGATGCCCCTTGCCAGCCAAAGAAGCCCTTCTCCCCTAAGCCCTCCTGGCAGCCAAAACAGTTTTTATTTGTGTCATGTGGTATAAACAGGTTTAGAAATTTGGCATTTCTGAAATTATTACCCAGGCACTGTTGGTCTTGTCACACTGCACCTTCCGAAGTAGCTCCAGTGCTCCTCCTCCCCATGCAATGGCACTGTTTAGACATTTCTCACACAATTCCCCCTTTACCACTTGTGAAATCCAGGCGTGTTGTTAGGTGCTATCTATAACTTCTGTCCATTTCTTACACTGTAGTTTGTTATGTTCAGCAATTTCTCATGTTGCCTCCAGTAGTTCTCCATGCCCTAGGGAGTTAGCTCAGCCTCCAAGCAGGGCAGTCAGCAGCTTAGATATTTGCCTGCAGACCTAACTTCCCTGAATCAAGTTTCAGTTCCACACGTAATCCAGTGTCAAAGAAATACCCAAGCTATCAAGCACTAAATCGTAAATAACTGTATCACTGGTTATATTCTTCTAAAATCCAAAAAGGCAGGAATCAGTCAGAACAAGTAAAGGCAAAGCAACCATATAGTATAGTACAGTTTATGAACTAAAAAAGAGACTATCTGCCATAACCAAGCACATCTATAAACTACATATGCGTAACTCCTCAACCCCAGAACATGATCATAAGCTCCAGTGCTGATTTAACAACAATGAAGGCCCCAAGTCTTCAAACACAAGTGATCGCCAGCTGTGCATCATACTGCTCCATTAATCTGTATTTAAGAACAAGTACGCTTTCCCAAGTCTGATCTATCTGTCACTCATAGTTTGGCTGAAAGGAAAGGGATCATATGTATTAGTTTACTACTTCCTTACACAATCATTTTGCTTCAAGTTTTGGCTACTGTTACAGCACACCATTTACAAATTAGGTAATAAGCATAGTAAATGCATAAAACAGAAAATAAGTTGCAACTCAAACTACATTTGTTACTTTCAAGTAACATTAATTGCTCATCATCAACTCTATACCCATAAAATATTAATCTTTCACCTTACTGTGTTTTTTAATCCTCCCTTAACCCAAATAGGAATCTATGCACAAACATGGCTACTGACCTCTAAAACCAACGTATGCAATGTAAAAACCACCCAAGCATAAACCCAAGAAAAGATGCAAATCCACTGTCAGAAACAGAAATGTGGAACATACGGTTGAATCAGGACAAAAATTCCACTTATTCCTAAGTACTTAATTCAGGCCAAAGATAGAAACTACACAAGCAAATTGGAATACAGTATATTCTAGTCCAACTTTCTATCCTGTGATGCAGCTGAGTTTTCCTTCTACCTTCAGGATGAGGCAAAGATAGTTTTGACAAAGAGAATTTAAATTACGACACTATTTGAAATGAAGCGTCAGTTTCTAGGCTAAATATAAACACTTGTAGGACTCACTGAACTAAGAAGTCATGCTTTGAAAATTAAAGAGAAAGGAGGAGTAATGTTTTATTTCAGAAAGTTTCAAAATACTTTTTTATTCCTGACATTAGTCTGCACCAAACATACATTTCTTTTAACTAGGAATAGACTGGGTTGTCCCAAAATTCCAAACAATACCATACTTATCCTATGTATGTAAACCAAAATGTAAACCAAAAATGTAAACCAAAGATGTTTCTCCTTTGTGTATAACATAACACTTATTAGAAACAGATCCTCTGACTAACTTCCCATGATGTAGGCTTTGGGGATTAATATGTGCCTGCATTCTTCCATGCTGAGAGCCTGGATTGTCTGGATTGTTTGAGAAAATGCATTTAACACTAGTTTTTATACCTTTTGTGATTTTCTTTCCTCAAACTCTTTTAAAAACACTTCCATGCATTTAGCCTGATAAGATTTATATTCTGTTCTACTCTCCTTATTTGATACAGAACTTTACCTTTTTGATTGTGTTTAATAACCTATTAGACTTAAAATATATAAGTATATATAAACCTCCTCTATTGTCATGTCACAGAGTATCCTTCTGAATTTTCTCAATGCTTTTGTTTGCTTTCTAAGTTGTAGGGCAGCTGCTTTCAGTATGGAAACTGTTTGATAGATGATTTCACATCTGAGAGTTAAGCCAATTCCATCGAAAACCATTAGCCTGGATATGTGATAATTCCATCTCTGCACCATCACTGACTGCTGTCCTCTGTCAAGGTACTCCAAAATTCCAGGATCTCACACTACTCCAAAAAACAATATAAAATTCTGGTCCTACCTTTTCACTATACGAGCTCAGCTAGCATTTTGCCACTGACAAACAGCACACGTTACAACTGAAAGAGACTATGCAAGAATTCTTGTCAGATGCAATAGCAAGCTTTCATAATTATCACCCCAGAAGCACAGTCTGACCCTTGTGCATCACCGCTGTTAAAGCATCAGTTCACATTATGCTTTCCTTTGATGATTCAAAACCAAAACAAGTGGAAAGAAAAAGAACGCTGCCCTTCCCAACAACAATTATAAAAGCAGGACAAAAATTACCCCTAGAAGACTTAGTCTAACACTACTATAGCATAAAATAAAAATGCTTCTGGTGACAAGACAGGCAAGTACCTAAGTTCGCAGGTTATCTTAAGACACTAAAGTCTTAATTAAAAAAAAAAAGCCGAAGGGGGAATTAAATCATTCTGATATTTTTATCTCAAAGTTAATATACTAAGGTCATAGAATCATAGAACAGTTTGGGTTGGAAGCACCTTAAAAAGGCCATCTAGCCCAACCGCCTTGCAACAAGCAGGGACAACTTCCAACCTGACCATGAACACTTCAAGGGATGCAGAACAACCTCCCCAGGAAACCTGTTCCGGTGTCTCAGTACCCTCACAGCAAAGATCTTCTTCCTATTAACTAATCTTAACATACCCCCTTTCAGTGTGAAGACATCCACTTTGTCCTACCACTACACACCCTTGTAAAAAGTCCCTCTCCAGATTTCTTGTAGATCCCCTTTAGATACTGGAAGGCCAATCTAAGGTCTCTCCTGAGCCTTCTCTTCTCCAAGCTGAATAAGCCCAGTTCTGTCAGCCTGTCTTCATAGGAGGGGTGCTCCAACTCTGACAAATTTTATGGCCTTCCTCTGGACCCGCTCCAACAGGTCCATGTCTTTCCTGTGCTGAGGATTCCTACATCCCCAGATGCAACACCTTCACAAAGAGAAGAGAGGGTGGGGGGTGGTGGTGTGTGGAGAGAAGGGAAGAAGAATGAGGGAGGGTGTGGAATAGGAAGTACTACTTTCCTAACTTCTGTCAGATTTCTATATGGGGAATGTGGCATCTCTTCAACCTGTCCACCAGCAGAAGTTTTCAGTTCTTTTCTTTCCAGAAATTTCTTGCCTTTCCTCCCCAGCATGTGTCATTATTCCAATGGAGTCACAAAACAAAATGACAAATGCCAACTAATGGAAAGAGATGCCAAAATAACTTGCTAAGGTAAACCAGGTGAACTGAAAGACAGTCCTATGACACAGCTAGAACTGCATGCATACCAAAATACCCTTGTTGTTTGACTCAGACCTTGAAGTTTGAGCTGAGTTTTGTATAACATCCAAAAGAAGGGAAATAATATTAAGCACTATATATTACAATGCTTAGTATAAACCTAATATATATTACTTGTATTGATACACAATGTACAAGCCTTCTCTGATAAATTTCTGACAAGATAGTAACAGCTGAGCACTCTACTCTTATTCTAGGTCATCTTTAGTAAGGAAGATCCGTAGAATGTAAAAGAGCCATCAAATAACTTTGTCTATACACCATCAAATGCAGAAAAAGCATTCAATGGTAAAATTAAGGTGCAGGTTATATTTAATCATGTAAACAGTTTGGGCTGGAAGGGACCTTCAAAGCTCATCTAGTCCAATGACCCCCTGAATTTCTGAAACATTTTTACTCATCTCTTATTGTATAATTAAGGCAAGGGACGGTTACAAAATCCGATTACTTGATACTACATCTTTGAGAAGTACATTCCTAGAGCACATACCCAAATGAAACTAGAACTGGGGAGAACAGAAGAATTTTTCTTAACTACCCATTTCCTCCACACTGATTTCTATAAATGTTTACACAACAGCGGGAACAGCTAATATTTCACACCAAAGAAAAGCTGAATTTTAGCTTTTCTTCCAAAGAAATGTGCCTCTTAACTTTACTGCTTTGTTATCCCCCTGTTTTCAATCACAACAATCTCTTAAGCCAAGCTGATACCCCTTCACAATACATGTGAAGACATGCATTACTAAAGTGCTGGGGACTTCTGGTTGGTTGGGTGGGTTTTGTTTGGTTTTGTTTTGCTGGTTTTTGTTTTGTTATTTTGGGGTTTGGGTTTTTTGATGTTTTGGATGGGTTTGGGGTTTTTTGGGGGGATTATTTTTTTTATATCTACTCAACGTTTTTCTATACCTGTGATGCCTTTTTTCCCAGACTAGTCCTTGTCTATTAGAATGTTCTTGATTTTGTTTTTAATAAAAGCAAACAGGAAAGAATGAAATTAGTGGCAAGTAAAAAAAGAAATCTAAAGCTACCATATTCCTGCTGTGGTAGGGTACAAATATACTCCAACCACGCAGTACATTTATTAATTTTTATTGCACAGATTGTAGTTTAGAAGTACAGGTATGAAGGTTCTGATCTTGGAAATTACTGTGTTATAAAAATATATTGATTAAATATGCCTACCCTGTAGTTTGCAACACTTTAAATCAAGGCATCACATGTACTTCACTTATATTTGAAACTTGTCCTCTATTTAATATCTCATTAACCATTAAACTATTTGTCATTGGTTGAAATGTTACATTTTCCCTAGTCAAAGCATAATTTCAATTTACTGTCATTATACCAACTCTTTCCCCTTGTAGATTTCCCAAGGAATTAGACGTCCTACTTAGGAGGTGAAGAACATGCTCTGCAGCACAGGATTTCTACAAAGGAGTTTTAATGCCACCTACAAATCAGACACACATTCTCACCCAAGACAGTACTGCAAAAATATCCTTGCTTCAATACAATTAACATTTTCTTAAAAATCCAGGACAATTATTTTGAAAATGAGCAGTTCTAAAACATTCTTACCCAGACAAGATCACTTGCTAAAAATGCCAACACAGAATTAAGTTTAACTTACTGCTTTGGAGCTGAAATTAGCCAGATCCAAAACCAGTATTTGTTAAACCCTGTCTATAAACTCTGTCCTAATGCTACTCTGTCTTTCAGTTGTCTCCTTATTTTACATACTTCTATGAACAATAAATATCAAAATATTTATAAACCCCTCTGGGTTTTACACCAAAAATATCTCCATTTGCTAACATTAGCTAACTGTCACTTCTGCTTAGGAGGTAGCATTTATTTTTTGCAAAAACACTGTTGGTTTAGGGTATCTTATTACAAAGGGATAATGTGGTATGCAAATGCTTCAAATTGATATAACAAGTAATTTTGCAAAATTTCGTTTCATCTACCTTACTACAACACAATCAGATATGCATTTCTTCTCTCTGAAGAGGGAACAGTTTAAAGCAATTATTCTAAAAGAAATCTTGAGACAGTGCCCTTTTACTGCAGTAGATTTAAAGAGTCTTTATATTCCATAAATATTTCAGGGGGCATTCTACAAAGAAAACACACCATTAAATTGACAGCTTTCTAACCCCACGAGCTATTACCCATTAAACCTGAAACACATGAGGGTAAACAACCAAGACTACAAGTATTTTTCTTCGAACTACAAGCTCATCATTCTATCAGTTACAAATAAATAAAAAATAAGCCAAGAAATATTAAAGGAGTTCAAAATTTCTCTGTATGTATTATTCATTCTTGATACAGCTGTTATATCATTGAGATTACTGTAAATGGCTACATGAAGTGATGGCCTGCATGAACAACTCCACGACAGATATGATAAACTAGATTTACATGTTTTATGTTCCTATAACATAAATTCCTTGGAGAATTTAACTATACAAAGCTGGAAAACTCTTTCAAGAGCACAGATGCACAGAACCGCAGCTCCCCCAACAGCATGTTATAATACAGTCAGTACATATAGAAAATAGCTTTAATAAAGGGCTTGTTATTACTATGGCAACTGCAGCAACTGGATTCCAAAATGAGTAATAGCTCTGTTGGGCAATTCATTACATTTTTTAAACAAATACTGTCCTTAATCATCTCAATGGAGCAAAGTTGTCTGAATATATGCAGAAAACAGGAAATAAAGCCGAATCTAATATCCTAAATACAGGGCAAGACACTTTTCAGGACCTTTGGTAGAAAAGAACAGGAAAGAACATCTTGTCTGCTATTTCATGGAGAAAGTCTGAGAAGCAAAAGTAGATGAGGTTGTTTTTTAGAAGGTACAAGAAAGCAAGTGAACAGAAGATTAGGAAAATTAAGGCAAAAGGAAGATAAAAAAACACTAAGAACTGCAAAAGTGAAGCCAATAATGTAAATTATTAAAATAAGGAATGGAGAACAGCTATGCCAGCATCAGATTTTAAATGGCATTATAGTGTTTCATAGTTCTCCTGCAACATTCAATTTTTTCTGCATCCTAAATTGGTTTTATTTTTACATTAAAGCCACTCAGTCTCTAACGAACTTTCCAAGTAGAACTAAGGAATCTCTCTATACACAAATGGACAATATAGGAAATACCACTTACAGTACCAGTTAATTAAAGGAGACAATTTTCCCACTTATTTAGAAATGACAGTATTTACTTCTCCTGTTTGGAAAGAAATTATATGACTTATTACATATAACTTATTATAATATTAAAGCTAGACTATTAAAAAAATCTACATTCAAAATGCAATCTTGACACTGGTTCTTGCACAATTAAAATAATCAGGGTTAATAGATAGATGTCTAAATTATTGAGCCACAAAATTAATGCAGTTATTCACAAGACATAGTAACAGACAGCTTCCCCCATTAACAAAAAGGCCAGTCCATGAGCTCTAATCCACATAACGTCTTTTCAGTCAACTGTGAGCATGAGTTACATCTACAGAGCAGTTGTCTCTTATTGCTAAAAAAGATGTGGGGGAATATCTAACCAATAATCAGTATCAGGAAGGTAGCATAGCACAAACATACACAGTGAAGTATGCTTCACTGTGATCACCTTCCCAGGCAGTCACTGCTTTATATATATTTTTCTATATAAATCTTCCATTTCTGGATTTCCTGCTATGGAAGTAACTATGATTTTCTATTTTATTAAAAGTGAAAGAGATGGTGGCAAGAAAATAAACAGGATTAATTATACTTCCTTGAGCTTTGCTAAACTGATCTACCAGCAAGATATGCCACTCATTGCAACATGTAAATTACTAATCTTGATGTTCAAAAGCCACAGGGCCCATAGAAAGGTCAAAGTTCTGAATACCCTTGTTGGTGACATTCCTAGTAAATTCGTTTCCTGCTGTGTCATCTGCCTGATGGTGTGGGAAGCAAGTGAGAAGCTGCTCCCTCAAAGAGCCTGGAACTATTAAATACCACGGGGAGCACTGAACTTCTTACCCAGGTCTCTTTTACTATGATAATGCAGACTTCATGCAGGGTCTGTGTAAATATATGATACTAGCTGGAAAGAAAGGGAGATAGCACATCGAAGAAAAATACATTAAACAACAAACATAAAGGAATAACTCATCATATAGCACCTTTCTTTCTCCTATTTCATCCAGAATAAAATATTTCTCTGAATCCTATTCTCTGCCACATGGCCCAAGCTTAACAATGATTCTTGAACATTTTATCACATATCAATACAGTGAGGGGTATATGTTCTCCTAAAAACTCTGCTAAAACTAAAACTGGCATGAAAAATTTTAATTAATTAATCTTGAAATTTGTAGTAGAATGCTGCCTAATTCCTTTTTTTTCTTTTTTTCCAATGCCAGTTAGTGGTAACTAACAAGGTTATTCTGTGTGCACACAGGAATTTGGGGACTTTTTTATAATCCCTTCACATTAGCTGAACTTAGCCCCACTGTAATGCTCTAGGTCCAAACCCATTCAGAAACAGAATTATTACGGAGCTCCGCTCTTACTCAAAGAAGCCTACTGCCATGAATATGACTTAGGACTTTTAAAGGCTGTGCTAGAGCACATTTATTTGAGTGGTGTGCAGATCAACGGTTTTAACTTAACGATCTCTGCGTGCCTCAGCACAAAATGAAGTTTTATTCTCTATGCCATACTGCTGCAATTGATACTAACAAAGATCAGGTAAGAGATCACTGATTTATAGGTAAATATTTCCTGAAAGAAGTCCAGAAGAGCTAGGGCTAGAGCCCTAGTCCCTCAGAAGTAGGGCTCTTCTGTGTAGTCCACTACTCCCCATAACAGGTCATTAAATCATACTTGAATACCAAAGCTCCAAGGCAAAGATTTAGGGTACAGACTCCTTTTACAGAACTGAGAAAAGGGGAATATTATTTTGCTTGTTAATAAATCTGCAGCTGTAGAATCTTATAGTCTCTTTTTTTCAATAGAAACTTAATAACAGTTTGTGCTTAAAACCTGGAACAGGAAGGAGTCTTTGTTCAAGTCAAAATTAACAAACCCTTGTTAAGACAACAATGAAAGACTAAAAGACACCAAGAAAACAATGCAAATAAAAGTTTCTTCTCTTGAAGGTATTGATTCCAACTACAGCTCTTCTGTAAGGCCTTTGATACAGTCCTCTACAACACTCCTGCCATTAAATTGAAGAGACATGGGTTTGATGGATGGACTATTAGATTAAAAAAAAAAAAAAAAAAGAAGCAAAAATACTAACCCTGCAAAAAGCAAACATAAGGAACCATTTATAAACCTACTGGTAGAGTACTTACTTTTTTATTAGTCTTGTTTATTAACTATATTAACTGAAAAAGTAAGCATGTTTTGCAGGTAATAGGCTAACTAGAATAGAACAGGAATCAGAAAGGACACCTTTCAGTGATACTAGTTTAAAAAGATAGATATGACTAATGGTATGTCATATGAAGCAGTGGTAGGACACATGTTCATTTTATACTACACAACAACAAACTGGAAGAAGAAAAGCACTAACAGGATCGACTGCAGACAATTGGAAATTGCATGGGGCAATAAAATTCTAAATGACATGGCTGTACTGAGAGCACAGAGACAAATCACTATGCAGTTCAGTGCAGCAAAATTAATGAAGCTGGGAACAAAATTAATCAAGTTCATTTCAATTAATGCATTTTATCAAGTTATTGAAAATTTTCAATAACATCAGTTTGACAGTTTTAAAGGACATAATATACTGCTGTTACAGATGACTATATTTATGAACCATAAATAAACAAGATTATAATTAGTATTTAATCGGGTTTAATGTACATCTAGAATGTATAAACAACTGTAAGCACAAACAGGAAAATACTACTTTTCATGCTGTTGCAACATTATAGATGACTACTGTTCTACGAAGACAACACATATAATAAGTTTTCTTTCTAAATTTTATTTCTAGAGAACCACCCTAGAATTCTTTTTTCTAGTATACAGTGGCAACCTCTATTGTTATGAGATAATCTGAGATCACCCCATTTGTAATTTGTGCAAAATTATGGAATTAACTTTTGCTATCAGATCAAAGGTTCAACTTTTCTTCATATGTTCTGGAAGACTTCACATTACGTACTACTTCTATAGTTAGTAAAGGACTTGCTAAGAGACAGCACCCCACTTAGCAGCTTGTGGTGCTCTTGGCAAAGGTTTTCTTTTTAAGAGATTTTGTTAGAATGAGAGAGATAAATAAATGAATTTTTACAACATTCAATGAAATAGAGCTTTGTAATTTGAATACAGGATACAGCAATATGAGTAGATTTACAATAGGAATGCTTTACCATTCTCATTGGTGCTTCTACAGGGCCTTCCATTGTTTTTACCAAGGCAGTACTCTAAAACTTCAATCCGTTATTTTGTTCAGCTTGGAATACGTTGTGGCTAAGTAAAACAGTCAACATGCAGAACAACTTTACATCTTAAGAAATAAGTTGTTTTAACTTTGAAAAATTATATCTATGTGCTATGCTGCATAACAGCAGCATGGCAATGTTACAAAGCTTCATTAAATCAAGAGAACACAGTATACCAAGCTTATTATTGGTTGTTGCTTGATTTAAATAAACATGTTTGACACCCAATTACATACCCATTAGCTATATGTGTGGGGAAAAAAAAGGCAGAAAATGACTTGATTTTAAGATAAATAGGGAGTTAACGAAGTGTTTTAACAGCCTATTCTTTAAATTGATGTTACAAAACCTGTTGTACATCTACTATGCTGAGGTTACAAGATAACTTTGTTGCTGTAAATCAGCCCAATTTTATCAACAGTTTGCTTACATTGTCTTTGCACAGCAAACCCCTTCCTAAAAACACAAGTCTAACAAATTTAATGGCATTACAGCATCTTGTACAGTGGTTTACCTGTAGCAGTAGTGTCCCTCTTAAATATGTAAAAAAATGGTCCATTGAAGGAAAGAAATTTCTTCACAGAGACCCTCTCGTTCCGCATTGTTAAAGCCCCCTACAGTCCCCTCCCCTCCTCTTAAACCAACCAGCTATTTACAGAAGATTCTGCAAGCACATAGCCCATCTCATTCAGTAAAGCAAGGTGCATTACAAGGAAAGACAAGGCCCAAAATGAAGTAAATGTACACCAAATTGACTGTGAGGCAAGCATAAGCACAGGTTGATTGCACAAAACAACTAGTGTAAATTGTTCCTTCTGAATAAGTTGGCATGCAGTACCAGGAGTAGGAAGCTACACAGACACACAGCCCTTCAGCTGTCTACTAAACACAGCTGTCCTGCTATCTATAGTCCTATCCTGCCTCCTGAATGTGCACCCAGTATGCATCTATATGATCTCACTACAGGGGTCAGTCCTAAAGTCCAAACTGCTTACAACGGACTCCTTCTACTAGCCCACATTCCTTGCTATAACACAGTTCAGCCAGTTTAGCAGCTTTCATTCCATAATTTTAATTTTAAGATTATTCTTCCCATTCTTTGCATTATATTACTACTTGAGAGTATATCAGCAGGGCTCTTGAATATCTCTCTCCTGCAGCACAAATCATATACCTAGAAGTAACATTTCTATAAGAGCTACAAGAGGAGTTCATAAAGCTAACTACTCCTGACATTCAATTCATATTATACTTTCCCTATTTATATTAGAGGTAATAACATAGCAATAGTCAAATAAAAAATGCCAAATGGAAATAAGGCATATTATTTGCATCTATTTATCATGAAAACAACAAAAATGCCTACAGGAAAGGGAAGCAAAGCCTGTTAGGAGGGCTTAAGGGAAGACTCGGAACAACTACAAGGGCAATTATAAATTACAAGACTAAGTTTATTAGTTCAGCTCTGCAAAATATTAGAAATTAGTTAACGGCACTTTTGAGATATGGAAATGGTCTTTTATTTACAGTTTATTTATTCATAAGTAAGTGTTAATTAACCTAAAAGAATTAGTGCTTTCATGTTCTTAGAATTCTGGGGTGGGGTTTTTTCCTTCCTTTCCTAGTTCATGTTCTCAGACTGTGCCTTAATACCTGTTAAATCAAGTGTATGTAAACATCTGCAAGTGTATGTAAACATCTACTGGATAAAACTGTCCAGAGAAACTTTGAGAATGCTTCTATCATTATATATTTATGTAATATTTATGTGTGGATTCAAATCCCAATTACTGTCTATACCTGGTATACTTTTTTGTTCAGTGTATAATTTCATGGGGTTGATGAAATCTACCTATTTCCACGCCCTCATAAGATCCAACCTGTGGAGCAAACCCAACTCCAAAATCTGTTAGTGGACTTCAATGACTAAAATAATCTTCACTTCCAAATCTATATGCCTAATTCATCTTTTTGAGACTTTTCTTGTAAAAGAACACACTCTTTCAGAACCTTTTGTTTTCATAGAAGACTAACAATGCATTTTATGCTGTCTTTACAGGGTAATGATTATTCAAGTGTGACTGAAAGGATTTCAAGGTCATTTTATTATTTTGTTCTTAGTCCATGTTGATTTCTCATGTTATGATAACAGAAAAACCCGAGGTGAAAATGTGCATGACACTGTTTCAGTTCCACAGATTAACTTAAAATGCTTTGAAAGGATGCATAAAAAGGACTAGTTGCACAATCTCTTTCAATAATACGCAAAATTATGCCAAGAAAAGTCAATAGAAGTACTTCTCCTTCTACTACTTTCAAGCAAAACCAATGCTACTACATGCAGAAATGAAAAGAAATACTTGCTAAAGTATCTCCAAGACAACTACTTACTAATTCAATTCATCACGAGAAACAAAACCCAACTATCTGTGGATCTAACACAAAACAAAGACTCACACATACCACATCACACACACACACACACACACACAGAGAATGAACCAGCTGCAAAGCTGCAGCAGAACAGCTACCTGTCCCTTCATTATTCACTACAAATCTTAGCTTTGAGCCTGTTATCTAGTTCTACCTTTAGTCCACCCTCAGTATAACTATGAAGGGACAAAACCAAACAAACAAAACAAAAACAAACAAAAAAAGAACAAAACCAAAAACAAACCAACACACAAAGGAAGAAAAAAACATAAACCAAACTGAAACAAACCAGCGCACAGCACACAACAGTTTCTCACACTAGTACTGTCATTGTACATGAAGAATCCTTTCTAAACTTAGTCTTCATTGTAACACAGAAAACTAAACCAAACGTCTCTCAAAAATGCATACACACATGCACACACCAGATTCTGATGAATCGCACATATGGTCACATCCATATACATGTTTGCACGTATACATATGCATACACACACTTTCCCTAATAGGTCCATATAATGTAGTCCAAGAACTACCACCACATATGACCTACTATTACGAACTTCATGATCATCAAGAGTTCACTTGTCATCAATAACGAGTTCATCCCTTCCTATAAGAAAGGTCCTGCAGTATTTGCAGACAAATTAGGGAATGCTATTAGATATAACCCAGATACAAAGGTCAAGATATTTATATCAAAAAATAAAAACTGGGCTTAAAATTCTTATTCACACAGATTCAAATTCTGTACTCATTACAGACTGCACAGCAAGAGGAAAAAAAAAAAACAAGCTTCCTGTAAACTAAGATAGAAAAGGCATTACTTAGTAATATATAATATATATTAATACAGAAAGAATATTGAAAGCTTATGAGCAACATCCTCAAATTTTGTATTCCTATGCACATTTCCATTTGAAATTTACAAAGTTCAATACAGAAAAAAACAAACATATTTTGTTTAAATAACATTGCCTAAACTCTCACCACAATCACCGCACTCATAATAAAATGGAAATTTTCTTGCATTCCCTTCAAAATGTTTTACTTCAACTGTTAAATTTGATTTACGGAGAAAATATTCACATTGAATAGGACAGCAAAAGCAAAATGGATAGGTTTAAAATCAAACTTTGGCTTCCTTCTGACTTTCTAACCTTATGTAACAAAGATTTTAGTTATTACGACATTCTGAAAAGTTATGAGTTTTTATGTCAGTCACAACCACATAGCTCATAACATCTGTTAGATCAAAGGGGAAAAAGCAACACTTTAATATCATTTTGAACCTTATATAAAATGTTTTTATATAAAAGAAATTACACACGTAATTTATTCTAAAACCTCAGAATTTGTTCACAGCAGCAATTTATAAGAATGTCCAACTCACTGAAGTGATATGTCTCATCTAGTTAGTATTGTTTCCACAGTTCTACTTTGCTAGCATCAATCTCACAATAAGACACAGCACACGGTGGGGGCATGGAAAGCAAGCCACAACTTGGACTATGTTATACTGAAGACTCAGATTGATTGTCTCATGACCAGTACTGGACAGGAAACCTTCGATTCAAGAACAGCAAACATGCAGTTTCTACTTCCTTCCTTAAGAGTGTGGGAGACAAAGCCATGTGATTCTGTGATATTCTCTCAGCACTTGTATTTACTATTCAGCAGTGAAAATCGAGTGCACAAAGGGAACAGTCAAGTTATCTGACAAAACATTTGCTTTCACATTAACATGTTGTCAGAATTCACAGATGAGACACAGAACTACTGCTGTATCAGTCTGTGAACATGAAGAATGCTGAGTAGACAAGCAATAATACTTCCACGCCTCATCATTTTTCACATCCATATTTCTAAGTGTGAGGATCATTTCTGTACTACATGCTGTTCCATTAACAGGTATTAACACTAAACACAGCTAATTATGATTTGGTTTTCCTCCAGAGGTTAGCCCAGTAGGAAAAAATAATGTAAGAAAGAAAAGAACAAAAAGGCAACTAACACCTTACATATTAGTAGGATGTACACAAATTGAGTATTACAAGCCTGAATACAAGAAGCATTCAATTTTATTCTGCCTTTTGCAAGATCAATTCTAAATGCTGAAAGGATTAGATACTCAACAAACCATCACGCAGAACAGTACATGAAACAAAAAAAATATAGTTAAATAATAATTTACACATAATTCATAGCTCCTATGAGAAATACTCACCAAGATCTGTATTGGGGCCAGCAAGTAGCAGCTTAAATTTGTCTAATCGGGATGCTTCTCTTTCAGTTAATGCAGGAGTAACTGAGGTATTACAGTCTGCCATACCACTCACCAAGGGAGGCGTGGAAGTTTGTGGAAGGGACTGTGATCTCTGCATGGAAGTATTTTCACTTGCATTATCTGAAGGGAAAAAGATGCATAACAGTTAGCCTCAGCTACTGAGAAGGCTATTCATAACTTGAATTTAATTTGTAAATTTAAAATAGAATTAGGTTTTGGAGAAATGTAAACTCTAGTATAGCACAAGTTTGGACTTCAAATTATTTGGATTTAGCAGGACAAGCATTCCTCTTCCAAGCAGTATTCCACAATTAAACCACACCAATTAGAGAGCAGACAAACAGCAAGGCTAATTGATTTCTAAAATCTTACTTTAAAGTTTATACATAAACCACAGAACAGATCACGTAAGGATGAACTTCCCAATCCACATGCATGTTTTTTTCCAATTTTTGAACATACTTTATACAGTAGTATTTTAATAAGAAAATTTTTACAGTGGTAGGAATACTATTAACTGCACACAACTTGGGGCAGTTAAACATTAAAATGCATTCAGTAGTGCAGCTTCCTTCCAAAACTGAGGATGTAATAACGCTGAAAACACAAAAGTTTAATTATTCTTCCCTCACCCCTGTACTTCTCACACACATACTTTAAAGTTCAGTAAGGCATACAGTGCCTCCTTCAAATCAATATTGATTACTACTATTTTCCCGTGGTATTATGAAAAGGTTGGGAAGGGGTTAATGTCTTAAAGGGCAAATATTAGTCCCCTCATTTGATTTTCAACATCTTTTTCATTTTTTAAACATACCTGATGAGCTTGATGTATGACCTTCACTGATTGATTTAACAAGCCTATTATCACCACATGCAATCGAAGCCAGTTCTGCAGATTCTACTTGTTTTTCTTCCTGTAGATGTTCTTCCTGAAATTTATGCTGCTCTTGTAGCTTGCTATGATTCTCGATTACTTTGTGAGCCGTTTCCATGACCACTTCTGTATTTAAGTTTTCAGCAGCTATTGCTAAGAGTTCATCATCATCATCCCCAGGATCCCAAGCATCACTCGTGTTACTTTCAAATTCTTGGAAGGTGCTGACTTTCTTTAGTTTCACTGGAGTTGTAGGTGGCTTTGAACCTGGTTTTACCAAGCTGCTCAAAAACAAGTAAACAATATTTCAAGAACTAGTAATGGAGTATGAAAAACACCATGGAGAAAGCCAAAAGAAACAAAGCCCATGCCTGACATTATATAGGTAGCAAAATTTAATCTTCCTCCAGTCGTTACTGTTCAAAAAACCCACCAAAATCCACACCAAACAACAAGAAAAAAATAGAGCAACCTGAAAGACAAATAAACAGAATACTACTGCAATAGTTTAAAAGATAGGACATATTGCACTTCTCCTGCTCCATGAATTTCTGTAGACTGTAATTGCTGCATAATAACACAGCAGCAGTAATCAAGTCATCAGGTCTACTCACGTCATCAATCATGTAATGCCATAAACAAATCAAGTCTCACCTTAGAACTCATTACATCTATCATTCCTCACTATACAGGCAATCCAGCTCAATTTGCCTCAGAACTTTGCTCTACTTATAGGCAGGATATTTCCTCTAGTTGCTAGTATAGAGTATACCCTGATCAGCTCCTAACCTTTCATCCCTCAGTCAACACACGGCATAACAGATAAGAATTAAGCATTCCTCCCCAGCTTGGCACTTGCTCTCACTTACAATACCAAGCAATCACATATCTCTTCAGATTTCAACTAGACAAGGCATAAAGTTGAGAGAGCATCCCAGTCTGCTCTCAAAAAAAGTTAACACCATTAACTCCATGCTTTTCCTGCCCATTCCTGTCTTTCCACCTGTGTTCATTTACTTCTTTTTTTTTTTCTGTAAAGACAAGGCAGCCAGAATTAGAAATCAGAAAAAGTTCTTACACAGTCCTCATACAATATCAGTAATATTTCTGTTATGTATTGCAAGGAATATCTTTCCTAACAGGTGTTACAAAACTAACACTTTCACGCAGCTTATCATTATCTAAAATAGCAAGGTCTTTCTCCTGTCATCATTTCAAGCAGTAAGCTTCTAGTTTTTGTTACTGGATCTCTCCACATTTAACTCCCATTAAGTGGAAGTGTGTTAAAGTTCTTTAATATACTTAATAACTCCACATTTTGAACCAATTCATCCCTTTCCTTTTTCTTCAGTCCTCGGGGTTACACATTTCAACTGCCTTCAATTCTGTATCATCTGAAAATGAACCAGCATGTGTTTATCTCTTGTGCCATTTCAAACCAGCCCTTGGAAAAAAAATAAAAATAAAATCACCTCCTTCCATTATGTTTTGTCCTTGCCACTTTGGGCAGTTCATTTCATTGGTCATACACTTTACCCAAAATTCTCACACACACCAACATTTCAACAGCAATGCTGGTTTCCAAGGAGCTGACGACTCTACCAACAAACCAGAAACAATTCTGTCCTTGACAAAACTTAAACTGTCTTTCAAAAGACAAACAAACAAAATACAATAAAGCAAAATGTAAGACACAGAGAAGTAGGAGCTGTCAGAAAGCAGCATTTTTCTGTAGCCCTCAGCCAAAAGGAGAGGAAAATCATTTTAGCTTATCAGAATGAAATTTATTTGGTTACTAATAACGTTTAGCATAATGTTACCATTTTCATGTACATTGTGTTGTCATATCAAATAGTCATGATCTATGGCAATCAACTTTTAAAGCACTAAAATCTATTCTACCTACTGACTCCTTACAAGCAAAATGCCCACCTTTGCCTCAAAATGATCTACATCACAACCTGACTCTTTTCTCTTACAAGCAAAGAAACCCAGTCCATCCGGATAAAGATGCATGCAGGAAAGCTGCTTACACCCAAATATTTACCCTACGATTTTCAATGTGTAAGACACTGTAAACAGATAATAAATGCTGGTAATCTAGGCTACTTAAGAACCGAACAGCTGTTTGTTGCTCCCAATATGATAAGCACCGGGAAGTCGTAAGACAAGACAGAACAGAGAAGTCAAGATGATGACAAAAACTGAAAAAGGAAGACTAACAAAAAACTTAATAGCCAACAGGGAAGAAAAAGGGGAGAGATGGCAGAGGAGATATAAGCTACCTGGAATATTTAAATATTATGTTGACTTACGTTCCATGCAGCAATGGATCAAAAGGCGGATGCTGAGCACCATACACATGTTGAATACTAAAGGAAAAGAAAGAGTTATCACAAAAATAGTAAAACATTTGGGTTTTTTCTGTGTATCAAATGAACCGTCTATAATAAGCTGAATTGAAATATTCAAAGTTTTCTGTTTCAAAAAGTCCCTTATGACATTAAAAATAATGAAGCTGAAATTAAAGCATATACTAAAAAGTACCTTACAGAAGAATCATAGATTTGCCTAATAGGAGGACTTAACTGTTACTAAAGTACAAGACTGATATATTTAAATAAAAATGCAAAAGATGTCATGTTAGAGAATAAAAGCCGTGAGTATTAAAACACGTTTTGAAGAGTAGCTGCCTAAGACAGACTTATTTACAATTATCTTTAACATCGCAAAACAGCACGTTACTTCATGAACAATAAAACTCTCTATAAACTAAAAGTTCATTTGCCTAGTTTTCAGCTATAAAACTATTTTATACATAGAAAAACTCCACAGAAGACACATCAAGATTCACATCTGGTTTCATAACAGAAATTACTACTACAAAACTCTCTGATTGTCAGAAAAGCAAATCATATACAACATTAACATCTACCTAAACCTGCACTAAAAGCCACATAAAAGAAAACAAACATGCCCTCCTGACAAATCAAAATCAGTCTCCAGATCATAAGCATAAATAAGTCTGACCTTAGTAAACCTGAGCTAGAACCAAGCCAGGAAGATGGCAGTCACAAATTTTGACAGACCTAAATTTATACTAAACAAGCAGTATTAATAGTAGTGACATTAGCCCTAGAGATGACTGACTGGTGGTTTATAAAGGCTATCAATTTTCACGATTCCATGCAAATGAAACAAGCCAGTCCACCACCAGCCTTCCTACATGACTGTATGCATACCCCACACATCAAGCCTCTGCACTCTTCTCCTCTTAGCTTACATGAGAGCCAAGTGTCCCCTCCCATTTTGGCATACACACAAAATCTGCCTTTTCCTTCAGACACTATGAATGACCACGATAGGAATCCACCCAAATATAAAGCAAAATCAACCTTCTCTGCACCATTAAAGAAAAAAAAAAAAAAAAGAAAAAAAAAACCCAACTCAAAAGCAGAATCCTTGTTTTTCCATATGCCTGCAGTTGCCTTCAAGTTAATTAAATGCATCTATTCATAGACCCCACCCAATCGAGGAGGGTCAGATGTATTTTACTCCTAAAGGACTCAGCAAAGTTACAAAATAACAAGTTCACCACAAGAACAGTCTTAGTTTGTAACTAGAAAAACAAAACTACTACAAGTTATTGCTAATGGGTAACTAAGAAAGGAAGGAGCTAAAAGGATGAGCAGGTTTTGTTGAATTCAAGCAAACGGTACAGAGTTCTCCGAGAACCAAGAGCACGCATCCCTCTTACAAAAAGAATATAGGAAACGGAATTACTCTGCTTACAAAAGTAGCTCAGGGATGGGAGCGGAATTACTGTTAAATAATCACCTGAACATGCGGTCCCAGCATGACATAATGGTCAAAAGAGTTCATGTGACTTTGGGGATGTATTCCCAGAAAAATGTGAATAGCAGAATGTGTTTGTAGCTCTTTGCAATGATACCACAACTGGGTCTGCTGTCTACGCTTCAGGAACAGAATTGTGAAATCGATGCTATTTTGAAATATTAAGCAGGAACTAAAATACAGCTCTATGCCTCTAAAGTGCAGTTTCCTGCATATCATTTCAAAATACCATAACTTGCATCAAGTCACAAACATCGTAACATGTATCATTACTGAGACCACCAGTGGTCCTCGTTCAGGCAACTGCAACGCTCCGGACACTGAGCTAACAGAAGAGAAGAACCAAGGCAGGGAGGAGAGGCCCCGCACCACCCCCGCCCCCACCCCCTTTCCCCCCCCCCAGCCACAAACAGCGACCGGCCGGCCACAGAGAGCACAGATCTACGAGCATCCGGTGAAGTCAGCGGCCGAGGCGGCTCCCAGGAGCCCGGCGTTGGAGAAACCACGAAGTGGAGCTAGGCAGACCTGCGGCCCGGCTCGCCCCACCACCGTGTACTCCAGCTGACGGCGGGACGAGCCGCGCCAAGCCTCCGCCAGCCGGCCGCTCCCGACCTTCCCGCCGCCCCCTCACCTGCCCGGCACCTTCGCGCCGCTTCGCTTCCAGAACTGCTTCTTGCCGCCGTCACTCGCCATGACGGCCGTCACCTCATCCCCCTCCCTGCGGCGCTGCTTGGCGCGGCTTGGCGCGGCTCGGCTCGGCTCTGCTCGGGGTCCCGACCCGCTCCCTCAGGCTTCAATCCCTCCCATCCCTTTCCACACAAACGGGACAGAGCGCAGCCATTTTGGGACCAGGAAACAACCCCGCTTTTCATTCGCCTCACAACGCGGCCCGGAGGTTTTATCCAACCAAAAGTGAGAGTGCTGCCGTGTGGGTCAGGTTGAGCCAATCGCAGCGAGGGCGTGTGGTGGGCGGAGAAGAGTCTGGGGGTGGGGTTCGCTGTGGTGGCGGTGGCGGTGGCGGTGGCGGTGGCGGTGGCTGAGTCGGGTTGGGACCTCCCTCCCCTCCCACCCCGCGGTGGAGGTGGTGCAGGTGGTGCTGCAGCGGTGCGCCCGTCCCCGCCGGCTTGGGGAGGTTGGCGCGGCGCGGGCAAAGAGGCGCCGGGGCTGCAGCGGGGTCCGGTGAGCTGGGTCCAGGAGCCTCGTCCGAGACCGGTCTCTTTGTATGAGCCCGGGCTGAGGCCGCCGGCGCCGGGGCGGCTGTTTCTTGGTCTTGTGGTGGTGTGGGAGATACCAGCCTGAAATGATACAGAGCCTCAGACTTAGTTCCTCTCTGTGATTAGCAAAAGAGCTCCTTTAAAGTCAGATTGTACTTTATGTTACTCAAGAGTATGATGTTCTCAGGTTTTAATCCTTTTTGATGTAACCACAAAGAAATTCAGAGTACTCGTTAGGAAGAAATGCAAAACTTGCTATGTCAATGGAAAGAGACAGCAATTGGAGAGGACAGATTTCAATCAGGTTAGATCTAACCCCATTTTATAACAAAATGCATCAGATTTTTGTTACTTTGTGCCAGTTGTTTGCAGTACTTTACCCACTTGTTTGGGGGGGGGGGGAGGGGGGGTAGAATGGCTTTAATAATAGAATGGTTTAGGTTGGAAAGGACCTTACGATCATCTAGTTCTAGCTGTCTCACCATGGGCAGGGACACCTCACTCTAGACCATGTTGCCCAAGGCTCTGTCCAGCCTGGCCATGAACACTGCATTTGCCACTTCCTTGGGCAACCTGTTCCAGTGTCTCACCATCCAGCCGGAAAAGAACTTCTTCCTTCTGTCAAACCTGAACTTCCCCTATTTAAGTTTAAACCTATTTGTTTTTACTGTATTTTACTGTATTTAAATCTTTGTTCTGTTGCTACAGTCCCTGGTGAAGAGTCCATCTCCGGCATCCTTGTAGGTCCCCTGCAGATATTGGAAGGCTGCTATAAGGTCTCCATGCAGCCTTCTCTTCTCCAGGCTGAACAGCCCCAACTTTCTCAGCCTGTCTTCATATGGGAGGTGCTCCAGTCCCCTGATCATCCTCGTGGGCTACTCTGGACTTGTTCCAACAGCTCCATCTTTCTATACTTTAAAGTTTTCCTGAAGATTGGGCTCACCCAATCATTGTATCCACTTATTTGCTTAGAAATGATACAAGATTGAGGGTCTTTATATGTATCTATAGAGTTCTCAGCACTCTGATCCAAGGTTATATCACTTCTGCAAACTAAATAAGTATGATTTTACATTATTCTTTAGAGTATGGCTCCTGAGAAAATAATGCTGACTTACAGAGGTTTTATGCTGCATCCTAATGCAAGGCTAATTTAATGTATCAAAGATTGTTGAGGGAACATTCCACCATAATTAACTTAAAAACCACCATGTAGTATAAGACCTGACCTGCAGCGTGACATTTATCCTTTGGTATGAATTTCACATGTAAGTTATTATTAAGAATAAAAAGTAATGAGTTTTTCTGCCTGCTTTGGGATTTGCTTTAGCAGATCTTCCTAGATCACTATGCATGAGTGAAAGCTGCATGTCCTAATAATTTCAAAGCTACTTAAAGACAAATATGATAAGGGTAGCATCATATTCCCTACTTGTGTCCTTTAAATAGGATCCCTCTCACAGATTCTGGACCTGTAAGCTTTTTGTAATGCATTATGACCTTGACTATCAGCAACTTTAATAGAATATACAAGAAACATAATGTAACATGAACTACATCTGTTAACTAAAGTGAAAATAAAACCTGTAAGGTCATGAGTGAAACTTTGCATGGTCTTAGCTAGATAAATTTAAATCAGACTTGTTCCTGTTACAGTACAAAAATTAGGTACTTTTGGTTTTGACAGTCAAAAAAGTGATAAATCCATAAAAGATACATTCTATCATTAGCTTTAGTATGGATGTTGAAACTCTATTTGTATTCTTTTCATTTATTCATTGTTGATATTTGTGCAAAGGAAATTTAGTTAGATTCAGCCTAGATAGCCTAAGTTGTCTGCCATCCTTGACCTGAATGTTGATGAAACACCGTTCAACTTTTTTGTCAGTCTGGGGCAGCCATGTGGTTAGTTTTAGAAGTGGAAGTTTTATTGCATTACATACTAAAGTAATTACAAAGTTAACTGCATTATTTAGTTTTCATTGTATTCAGTATATGTTGTGTGGTGCTTAAAGTTTTTTGTGTGGTGCAGAATTTGATACTGGAAGCAAATAACAGATGCATTGATTTGTTCATGTGAATGGGTCTGACCTGCAAATGGGGCTACATCTGTATTAAGTACAACCACAAAATCTCTGTCTGAAACTGTGTGCAGCTGCTGCCAGTTTAGTCCCTTAGGCTGAAATCATCCAGAGTTGGACAGACCCTCTCTTGTTGACTTTCAAGAAGGCAGGGACACTATTTTAATTCTTTCCATTCACTGTTACATTTTTTCCTTGTTCTGTATTTTATCCCTCACACAAACCTGTGTTGCCAGGGTTCTGAAGGTGCAAGGGATTTGGAAGGAGGAACCTTTCAAGGCCCCATCAGGTAATTTAGGTGCAATTCCTTATGCCCATCACTTAAGGTAATACAACCACAAAGTGTATGTCCTTGAAAAAGACTTAACAAAACAGTATTAATCCAGTATCATAAGGAGATAAGTTCATAGCTATATAGTACTTGGAAGGAGATGGTGGTCTAAGCATGTATTTTAGCAGTGTTCATGCTTAGCGTTTTTGGTTATAGAAATGTAATATGGGCAGCTGAAGGTGTACAGAGTTTTCAATGACAACCTCTTTACTCGTTTAAGGAGACCTGCTAGGGATCAGGTACTGTCATTCGAGCAGTATAACAACACTGCAGTCACTGCTGGGACTCACCCACTGCTGTTATCAGTGTAGTTTTCAAACACTTTCAAGAATCTAGACAAGCACTTTGGAAATTGGTTAACATTGAGCTGTGCTTAGCTGCAGTTGCACTGCTTTAGACATCCAAACAAGCCACATTCTTGGCTGATTAATATTCTTGCACTAGCAATGTTTTGAACAAAGTAGATGCTGAGATGTTTATTAGTGTAAGAGCCGGTGAACTATATATGCAGGTGTTTCAGTGGACATTCAGTTTTATTGTTTTGTTTTTCAGCTAATCTGCTATAGAGAGCTTCTGCTAATACAGCTGTGTCGGTATGGTTACACAGGTAGACTTTTCTGTGGAGGTGCAGTGTATTTCGGGAAAAGAAGCTTTTCTGATGACAGGAAAGTATAGATTGATGATAAACATAATTAACTTAGCTGACAACAGCATTCCCCTGCTAACTTAGGTACACTCACACCAGGAGGATTTGCTGATAAAGTTGTGCAAGCTAGGGAGTGTGCTTTTTCATGCTTATCCTCACATTGCTTTGTCAGCAACATGCTGTAATGTAGATGCAGCTGTGAGTTGTATTTTAAACTTACTTCTTCTACAAGCTTACAAGACTACATTTTGCTGTATGTATATTTTTGTTTGCTTTAATTAATACAGAAAAAAACCCCAAAACTGAATTCATATGAGCCACTACACGATGAAGTATTAGTTTTTGCACGTTTTTACCGCTTAAGCAAACTGGTGTAAGTTCTTCTGAATGTAATACTCAGGGGTTTTTATGGTGGCTGATCACTGTTTGGTCCTTCCTACTGAGCTATTATATCCATCGACTTTACTGTAAATACAATGGAAGAAGCAGTTCTTTAAAATAAAATTGGGCAAAGGCAGTGAAGTTGCCAAGCAAGTTAACCCAAAGCAAGCATTCCACACAAAAAGGATAGTAGAAGCAGAGATAGCCACTTATACACTAGGAAAGACAACAGGCCTGGAGGGTACAGTACTTGGTGTCAAACAGATGTAAGGCAAGGTAAGATAAATTAGATAAGTAGTCATGTAGTATTATGGAAGAAAGAATAAAGGGATGTTAAAGAATAGAGATAGCCAACAGCTAGATTGAAAGAGGTTAGATATGGCCAGCAAATCACATAGTCTCGACAGCTCTTCCAGTGCAGTGCAATTTTTCTCCAGAAAATTGGAGAGGAAAAAAGGAGGAAGGAATCAAAATGAGAGAGTAATGACCAGGAGGAGTAGTCATTGCAGACAGGCAGTCACCATAGCATTTTGTAGCTTTTTCTCTGTAAGTGGCCTTCCCTATTGCACATGTTTGAAAATATGAGCAGACTTGCCAAAATAGACTTACTCTGGTGGTGCACATGTATGGAATTGTGCACACTTGCACTCTGTATTCAGTAACAGTGAAAGAATACTGTGAAACAGGAGAGAGCATAAATATGTGCTGTCTCTGGGTAAGTATCTGTTTCTTTTTTCTGCTTCTGGAAGACTGATTGATGTGGGTAGTTTTCAAAGGCTGTCATTCACTAAAATATTAGTAATTGTCCTCATATTTACATTCCATGTGGGTTTAGGTGAAGGGTTTTAGTTTTATTTCTGTCTGTCACAGCATCAACTGATAATCCGACATTGTTGGGCATAGTCTGGAACAGCACTCTGTGTCCAAGGAGTACTTGCTTACCAGCAATCTGATGGATGAAACTGCTCGTTCCCCAAGTCTGATGCAATATGCAGTTAAGACTTAAATGACTCAGAGGAGGAAAGATGCTTTTAAGTGGAAGTCTTGGGTAGGAGACAGGAAAGTTGGCAAAAACAACAGGCTCTCTTTCCAACATACTTCTGGTTCCTTGAAATTCCATCTTATTGTGCCTCCAGTACATAGAGTGGATTGCAGCATGACAGAACTTCGAACAGAAGAATAAATCAATGCGTATTTGTCTCTGAACCATGATAGTTCTGTTCATTGCCAATAGAAAATTCTTTAAATTACACTACTCATATCAGTTTCTAAACTCCACGTTTAACTTGTTATCTATTAAAACAAGGTGAAAGGTAAAATCATTGGAGCATTAGTTACCTTTTCCTGCAGCTAAAAGTTCTTGACTTACTGAGAGAACTTTAAAGGTGCCAGAAGACCTGCTTAGTGCTATTGATGAGGAAGTAGGCAATAGCATTTCTCTAAATTCAGTAAGAGCGTGAATCCCTTGGACAGACACTGAACCACTTTTTTACCAAAGTACAATAAATAGCAAAACTGTCTACTGTTGCTTTATTCTAAAAGCTGGACATGAAATGTAGAAGATGGGTATCTGGAGTTGTTCCCCTAAACCTACAGACTGGCTTTTTGGGTTGGTTTGTTTTTTTTTAAGTATCATCTGTAATTAACTGGAGTGCAAAACTGTGCAAAACTAGATTTTGGCATGTAATACAAGAGTGGGTGGGGCTCTCAGATCCCTCAGGTTTCTTTTTAGAATATCCATACTCATTTTGCTAAGTGGCCTCACTTTTTTTCTTCATGTCAGTTTGTATTATTGAATTTTTAAGAGAAAGAACCTGAAACAAGTTACAGGTTACTTAAAGGTACAAGTGCCTTGTAACTCTAAGAAGGAATTTAACAGCAGATTAGGTGTTTTGGCTCAGCTTCTCAGTTTTGGTCATTTTGGTTCTCACGGACAACTTCATTTCAAATTTCAGGAAATGCACCAGGTGTGGAGAGAAGTATTTCTCAGCATTATTGACTTCTTGGTTATCCAGCTGCTGCTGTGACTGCTGATACTGAACTCCTCTGACCTGTGGTTTGTAACAACCTCTGATGAATGTTTATGTTATCTTTGAGGGTCTATAAAAGATATGTTCCCTTTAGTTCATTCTCTGGCTAGCCTGTGTTTTCCGTTGTTCTCAGAAAACTTATTCAGCATGAAGTCAGTGCATTTGGTATGCAACTAGCATCGGTCCTGTCCTTGGCCCCTTACATTTTTGGTCAAAAAAAAAAAAGGCTATTTAGAAATGAATCTTTAAGTCTTCCTGTGCATGTAAGAAGAATGGCAACATGATCCTACATGGAAGTTTTTATGGATTATCTTCAGCAGAAATTTTCAGAGGCTCGAATGCATCAAGCTGTGTGCTAATTGTAGTTATCTTGAGAACATATATTTGTTCTCTGACAATATTATGACTGAATGCTGCAAGATTTAGTTGGTTTGTCTTTGTCTAGTCTAGTCTAGTCTAGTCTTGTCTTTGACCATCCAGCTCCATCACCAGCATTTTTTGAATTTTTTTTTTTTTTTGTGGTTTCTCCTTTAATCTCTGTCTTATTTAAGCCTACCACTGAGTTCTCTTTGTGCTTCAAAGACACTGTTAGTTCCTTTTTCATGTCATTTGCGTCTGTATGAGGGATTAGTTTTCCTTGGTGTTCTGGAGGATAGCAAAGCCTTTACTATGCTATTCAACCCCATTTCACTCTCAATTTATTCCTCTTTGATCCAAATGTATATTAGAAGGTAATTAAGTTTCACTGTTTGCTTTTCAATCCATTTCTGAGTTACTCTGCATAGCAGTTGAAAAGTACACTTAACCTGAAAACAGCCTTCTTCCCTTCTTTTTTAGCGTTCCACCTATTTTCAGTATTGAAATCCTATTAATACAATTTCTGTAGAAAAGGATTAGTGGTAGAGTGAGTTCAGGTGGTGTAAGGTGAATGACAAATACAAGATAGAATATGAATTCACAGTTGGCCTTGCAGTGTGTTGTATAGATAGCATTTCCAAAAATATCTTCAGTATAATACGTCGTAGTTATCATTCAAGTCAAGTGAGTTGTATCAAAGTCATGTTTTGTTTTTCTTGAAAAGGACTAGAATTTGCTACTTTAGAGGTATGTCTGTATCAAGTCTCATTAACTGTTCTTTATTACTTGTATTTTTATTGCTGGTTTTGTGTTTTGTGTATGCTCTTGTTTGAACAAGAGCAGATGTAAACATGAGTTATGAGTATAATTAAGATATTGCAGCTGGAGTTCTTGTAACAGGACCCTTCCAGCATGACTTTTGGTAGGAAGAAGTTATTGAGTGCTCCTGCAGTAATGCTGTTGGCTGAGCAACTTGTTTTACTAGTGAGAGTGTTGGAAGGGTTTATGATTTAGCAACACAGGGACTGAGAGGTTGCAGAAAGAGATATAAGCAAAATTATATTGCAAAGGAAATGGGAGTAACTGCAAATATTTGGATGAAAAGATAACGATAAAAGTAACAAAGCATTTTACACTTTACATTCACTTTAAAGCATTGTTTCTTCTTATCCAAGAGGTATATTGTGTTAGAGAATTGAATATATGAAGTAGTCATTAGCTGAAGATGGTAAATGTTTCTCCAAATATAAGAACATTAGTAGAACTGGAAAATCTGCATATTTTTGTTATATTTAGACCCTGTTACTTTTGAAACAAAGGTAGAAATAGTCCAAGTTTTTCAGCTAAGGGGAGAAAAGAAAACTCAGACTCCAAAGTAAGAATGAAATATTTTGCTATTCATATCACTTTCTTACATAACACAGCATGTAGCATCATATTGTAAAGTAATAAAAGAAAGAACATCTTAGCTTCTAAACCTCAGAATGAAAATTTGCCATTTCTATTGAATAGTCTTGACAGTTGTTTCAGGACTGGCAATCTTAGTGCAGGGAACGAACTAAGAATACTGATGTAAAAGCACCAGAGAGTCCCTGGCTTTTGAAAAGAAAATGATAAGGCAATCACAGGCAGCTCCTCAGAAGTTGAAGTCATTTTAAATGGAAAGAGCTCAGAGGATTCATCTTTTCTACTGAAATTGTGAAGTATGGTGGTAATAATTCTAGTATACATGGTCATTAAAGTAAGACTTCACAAGTAGCCAGAGGAAATAAATATGTTATGCATCATTTTTCAAAAATCTCTCTAACTCTGAAAATCAGCCATGGGCTGGAGAACAGGAGCAATACTAAAATACTAATGAAGCTTGAAAACTTTTATGTTTTATCTTTTTTGGCTTTGTTTTGTGAGAGGAGATACCTGCACAGGGAGATAGTGTTTTATACTGGACTAACGAAACTGAGGGAAGAAGAGGTAGGTTTCTACCAGACAAACCTTTGTCTATTTTTTTACACACTGTGATACTGCAAGTTTTATAAGTACTTAATGAAAAAAAAAACTTAAAATTCATAGTTCATATTGTATTCTTGTTCCCACAGTAATGATACTGTAATTGTTTAATATCAAGCTGATCCCATTCCACCTTTGTTGTCTATGATTTTTATTAATTTGTACATGGTACCCTTCTGTTTGTAGCAGTTCTCAGATAATGCTAGCCAACATTCTTACTAATGCTCTACAAATTCAAAATCACTGGTGCTCTGCATTTGTATGTGGCAAAAGTTAAAAGTTACAAATAAATAATAGCAGTCACTAAAGAGTGTAGGAGAGTTGTAACATGAGTTAATGGTTGGAAGTTAATACTAGAAAAACCTAAGCAGAAATACTGTCTAAAGAGTGAAGATAAGCATTGCATGGTTGGGTAGGGGATGTAGGAGCTTCTTCATAAATTTAGTTATTTAGATTAAGACAGGATGTATTGCTGAAAATTTGCTGTACTTCAGCTACAATTCATTAAGCTTGATTGAGGCTTTTACTGTATGAAAAATCTGTGTTCTTTGTGTAGAAAATCAGAGGAGATTATCGTAACAGTCCCTTGGGCTGCACAACCTATGAATTGCTCTCAATGCTATTCCTTTTCTAATTTCTTACTATTATTTATCTGTTAAACTCTCTGCAAAAGTGAAACAGTTTCATTACATTGGTTTATACATGGCATGTATATACGTGAATGCACAGATGTTTAATCTTATATAAAATAAAATTAAAATGTGGTTTTGTTGGAGTATCACAAAGAATAGTGGGCCTTTCTTCTTTGTGGTAAAAGGAAATTTAGTGGAGCAAGTTTATTTAAATTGATGTGTTTAAAAATGAACTTTCTTGTGTTTGTGTAGGTGAAGGAAGAGGCCACCTATACATAGTCTTTGGTTCATTTAAGATGTAAACTCCTGTCTAGGAGTGTGCTCTGTCTCTCTTCATTGAGAAGCCAGGAGAGTCGGGTCCTTCCGTAGCATGGTTCATGAGAGGGGGTCTGTATCAGAGCCTTTTTCCTAAGGAAAAAGTAACTCAGGAAGCTTCTTCATAGCTCATATAATTAGCCAGTTGAAGTGTGAACATATGGGAGTAGTGAAGGAATAAATCACACAGCAGCAGCTATATGAGTTTTTTAGAGTATTCCAATTTTCTGTCTGTTACACACTGCACAATAGAAGAAAATGTCCTTTATTTCATTGCTAATTATTGGCAGTATGCTCAAAACCAGTAAAAGTTAACGAGAAAATTATTATAGTAGAGAAATAGCAGTCAGTAACATTTCAGTATCTAACTTAGCTAAGGAAATCTGTTGTGTTTTATAAGCCAGGTTGCAGCTGGAAGCTCATGCGTGTTTGTTTTCACTGATTTCAAAATGTGAAAGAAGCATTTATGTTAATAAATCCTTGTTTGCATTCAGGTTCTCCTTTGTTGAAGGCAAAGGACCATTCATCACCACTCTGCATCTCATTGCTCTTTTCAGTCTGCTCAAGCATGTCTGGAGCAGGGCTGGGGTGCCTTTGGCTCCACTGGAAACATTATGTCATTATCTCAACAAGATGTTGTCATGCCAGGAAAGGATCAATACTTTGACGAGGAGCTGCTCGCTCAAAACCATGTTGTTATTTTATAAAGGACAACTTGGAACACTTTCCAGCATTTCCCATGGTATAAAGCTCCAGGGACTTGATTTGTCTCTCTGCCTAGTAAACTGAGTTGATTCATCTGAAAATACGTCTGCCAAACTCAGATAACAAGAAAAATTACACCTTCTGCCCACATCAGGCTTCAGCCTTTCAGCTGTTTCAATAGTATGCTGTCTTTGTGCAGGAAGTACTTCACATACCACCGATTAATCAGTGGGGAAGGGAGGAGAAGGCTTTAGCCCTTTTCCTGCTGCTGACACCAGTCAAGTCTAGCCTTTAGTCCGTATGACCACACAGCCCCGGGAACGCTGCATTGCACAGGGTGCAAGGGCTGGCAGCCCCACAGGAACTCACCTGACTTTGAAAGGGCATTGTGCTGCAATCCTTCCATCCATCCTAACCTGCTTCCCTGCCAGGCTCCGGTGCCAGTGCTGTCAAATGTGTCCACCTCAGGGTCTCCAGCGCAGACAAACCAGGACAGCCACATGACTCTGGGTCAATGTGTTGTGAAAGGCAAGACAGCTGGAGCTAAAGGGCTCTCTGTAGAAACAAGTTCACCTCTCTGCTGAGGAGTAAGTCTCAGAAGAGATTAAGAGTTGTTCAAGGTGCTAATCCAACATTGCTTTGGATAATATCACTGGTATACAGCAATCAAGGATTGTGCAGTGGTGAGTGAAATGGATTAAAAAATCTGTTGGTAGAATTTTGTATCCTCTTCACACTGTCAGAGGTGGCTTTAACAGAAAGGCTGTATGGAAGTCCTGTAGCTCTGCATGAGCAGCTTGTTATCTGAGGGGCAAACACTACTCGGCTAGCTACTGCGCTTCATTTAACCCTCCTGTTGGCTCAAGTCCTAAGTAACCCAATTTAAGGATTTAGGTGCTCAAAGAAAAGGAATTGTTTTGTGATGGCTTTTTGTTTGTTTTAATTTAAAAGCAAAATAATTACTCCAATGACCTTAAGAAATATGGAAAAGGAAAAAGGGAGGACTCAGCATCTTTTCATGATATATAGATGTACATATTACTTTTTATGTTAATAGGCTGTTTATACTATGGGTGATAAAAACTCAGCACAGTTTTGAATGAATTTGAATTGTCTTTATAGAAGTTGATCATCAGTTGGTTGGACAAGGCCTTGGGTGATATGGTTTAGAGCGAGGTGTCCCTGCCCATGGCAGGGGGGGTTGGAACTTGACTATCTTAAGGTCCTTTCCAACCCTAACCATTCTATGATTCTATGATTCTATGATTTTATTATAGTAAATAGATGTTTACCTTAACAGAAGGCAAGTTTAACAATGTCAAATCACTTCTATCATATTAGTTCAGGTCTAATTTGTCAAAAATTCTCCCTGGTTCTTCCTTGTGTTCTGGGGTGCTGAAAATCTTGAAGTATTAATGTCCATTCTAGGCAAATTTAACTGTTATGTATCACTACTGAAACTTTGATTGCATTTGGATTGTAAGAGCTTCAGAATTATTGACAAAAACATTGCTTCATCTTATTTTCTTCAAACCTAAACAGTGCAGAACCCGCTTTTCATACAAAACCAATGGGATTCTTTACATCTGAAGGGAAGAGCAGCCTGAATACTTATTTCACATTAAAAGAGTTGCTCAGTGTTTGTTTGCTGTTTTGTTTCTTTCAACAGTGAAGCTGTACAATCCTTTCCTCTGACAGAAAAAGCAGGCAAACAACTTTGCCAGTGCTGTTGTGAAGAGCCTTTCATAGCATCCATCAGCTCCCACAAACTTCAGTGCAGTTGTTATCCCTTTGATACCAAGGGAAAAAGGATCAATATCTGAGAGGTCTTTTGTAGGCCTAAGAGTCCTGAAGAAATCCGCCAGCAATAGGCATCTGTGATTCTCTGAATGTTTATTCTTCCATGCAGCCTTTTGTCTGTTACCACCCACTCATCTAACCTGCATTGCTATAGGTTTTTCCAGTGGCAGGTAGGCTTCAATATACACATATGCAAGCCTGGGAGAAACCAAACCTAGGTGGTAAGGTTTCACACTGCTCTGAGAAACACTGTTTTTTTATAAAGAGTCCAGATGCAGATATTATGGATTTTAAAAGCTGTAACCTTGAACAAAGGCTTTTTTTTTTTTTCTCTGAAATATTCTGAGGACTTCTGTAGCGGACACAAGAAAGAATAGCCTTGTGTGCTTTTGAGAGAGGACTGGGATTCATGACTTGATCCCATTCTGTTACAATTAGTGTACTTCATTTGTCCTCCTTTATGCAATAAAATGAACTCACAGTATCACAGTATGTTAGAGATTGGAAGGCACCTCAAAAGATCATCTAGTCCAATCCCCCTGCCGGAGCAGGAACACCTAGATACAGTTACACAGGAACGTGTCCAGGCGGGTTTTGAATGTCTCCAGAGAAGGAGACTCCACAACCTCCCTGGGCAGCCTGTTCCAGTGTTCTGTCACCCTCACTGAGAAGAAGTTTCTTCTCAAGTTTAAGTGGAACCTCTTGTGTTCCAGCTTGTACCCATTGCCCCTTGTCCTATCATTGTTTGCCACTGAGAAGAGCCTGGCTCCATCCTCGTGACACTCCCCCTTTATATATTTATATACACTAATAAGGTCACCCCTCAATCTCCTCCAAACTATAGAGACCCAGCTCCCTCAGTCTTTCCTCATAAGGGAGATGCTCCACTCCCTTAATCATCTTAGTTGCCCTGCGCTGGACTCTCTCCAGCAGGTCCCTGTCCTTCTTAAACTGAGGGGCCCAGAACTGGACACAATATTCCAGATGAGGTCTCACCAGGGCAGAGTAGAGGGGAAGGAGGACCTCTCTCGACCTACTAACCACCCCCCTTCTAATACACCCCAGGATGCCATTGGCCTTCTTGGCCACAAGGGCACAGTGTCGGCTCATGGTCACCCTGTCGTCCACCAGGACCCCCAGGTCCCTCTCCCCTACACTGCTCTCTAAGAGGTCATTCCCCAACCTATACTGGAACCTGGGGTTGTTCCTGCCCAGATGCAGGACTCTACACTTTCCCTTGTTATATTTCATCAAGTTATTCCCCGCCCAACTCTCCAGCCTGTCCAGGTCTCGCTGGATGGCAGCACAGCCTTCTGGCGTGTCGGCCACCCCTCCCAGCTTAGTGTCATCAGCAAACTTGCTGATAGTACACTCAATTCCCTCATCTAAATCATTGATGAATATATTAAATAATACTGGTCCCAGTACCGACCCTTGAGGCACTCCACTAGATACAGGCCTCCAACTAGACTCCGCCCCATAGACTACAACTCTCTGGCTTCTCTCCTTCAGCCAGTTCACAGTCCACCTCACTACCCGATTGCAGCATCACTGCGTAAGTGGCTCTCAGTATCATTTCATAAAGGATCAATGCTTTTTCTCATCTAAACTTGCAAAAATAAAAATTTATCTTAATATCCCTCATATAAAAGTATTATCAAAGCCCAGTGTCTTGGTTTCAGCTTTCTGTTGACCAATTATTGGACTTTCAACATCTGATTTTTTCTATGTAAGAAAGCATGTAGTGCAGGAGTGACTTTCCACTTGCAGAGGAGGATCCAGGGAATTCTTTCCTTGTCACCAATGTTTCCATCCTGTCCAAAACCATAAACAGAATTTTGCAGTTACTGATAATTCCTCATCAAGAAGGGGCAAGCAGTTTCCTCTGAGACTGCTATTAATACCTTATTATGAGATTAAGATAAAAGCTCTCCCTGGAGTCTGCCAGCAAAACAGCTGCTGAAGTAGATGTCTTCGTACTGCTTAGCGCTGTAATGTTTTGGTAATCTCATTCTTGAAGATCAAGTTAATTATCATTTGCAACATGGTGTCAAAGACCAAAATGTTCTGGCATGTTGAACCTGGCCTTTTTTCACATCAGCATTACCTCCAGGCTGCTAATGTGAATCTGCATTTTTTAACCTAACTACTTTGATAGTAGCATTAGTGTATTAGGAGGCACAGACTGTTTATTACAATAACTGCAACATTGACAATATTATCACTGAAAAATGTTAATATGGAAAAGGAGAAAAACAGTCACTGAAGAGCACATCCTACTCTATCCCACACTCAGAAGTGTTGCCCTTATATAAATGGACGACTAGAGTGGGGATTTCTGCTTGAGGCAAGTAAAAGAATCTGCATGTTTATCTATTTTAAGGGGGGTTTTGTCAATTCATATCTTCCCTATACATGCTTTCCAGAGATTTAGCAAAAGAATATTGATTTACAAAAAAACGAATTCTTAATTCCAGTGCTATGATTGCTTTGCCCATACAAACCCTTACAAAAACTCCTTGAGCAGCAGTAGTATAAGCTGTGCCAGATATATTCAGCTGTTTACTTTCAAGCTGAGCAGTGCTGCAGGAATCTTGGCATATGGCCCCCACTATTTGAAATCTGAGGAAATTCCCACTAGGCCTGAGACCAAATACCTTCTTGCAGGCATTTGATGGGCTTTTACTACTGTGGTGTTTTAAAAAGCTAGTGGTTAGCAGCCTCTCACTGCCCAGGGATCCAGCAGAGTTGCTTCACAGAGTGCTGTTCAACCTGCCTTGGTTGCAGACACAATTCAGCCACTCCCAGCTGTGTTCTGCCCACTTAGAGCAATGATTAATTTCTTCCCAAGATTTCAATATAAAAGTCGTCTGTTCTGAGTGATGGGCACTGCTTCTGTTCTGCTTTGCTACATTTTTTTAATATCAAGTGGTGAATGATTGTTTTTTTCACATTCGAATTTTCAGAAATACCATCTCATACATTCCTGGTTTTATTCTAGTGGCCCTACAGGAGCAGGCTGAAAACAAATCTGTAACTGCACATTGTATTTTTATGTAAGAGGCAGCTTTTAATCTCTTTAAACAGTACATACTACATGTTGATTAATACATATCAATAAAACCTGTTCATGAAGTCTTGAGTAAAAACTGGCTTCCTTCCTGATTATTCGTTTTTCACCAGTTTCATGTTTCTGATGTGTGTTTATTCTAAGCAGGGCTCAGAGCTCTGGAGGGGTTAACACATGATAATGCCAGTAAAGGGCAGAAAAGCTGATTGCAGACTGCAAAGTTGGTAGGCCCAGCACTTTCTACATTTGTTGTCAAAGGTAGCATTCCCATTGCTTCTCATGGCAACTGCACTGCTGCAGTTCAGACTAGTGCCCAGCCCCATAGAGAGGTTGACTGCATTGCAGCCTGAGAAATTAGAATGATTAAAAAACATCCCTGTTGAATGCCCTAGAATACTGTAATAAAGAAAGCTTCTGTATTTGAAGCATGTTCCAACAAGCCATGAAACTATTCTTAAAGTTGCATCATTTTGCATCCAGGAGAAAAGTCTTAAGATTTGTTGAAGATCCCTTGATTTGATGAAAGCTTTTGGCCACTCAGAAATGAGCTGAATTTTGAAGCATGATGGAAGGACCTGGCTGTCTGAAAGAGCTTCCTTTGGGTGCCGTAAAGGTCAGCAGAATTCCAAGCCAATCATTTCCCCAAAGCAATCAGTAGCAAATGAGATTGCATCTTAGGGACTGCATTGTTCGTGCTATTTTGTGCATTTGTACTATACAATGCGCTAAAACAATCAACAGTGTTTACTCCTAAACTATTCAAGGCTACAAAAACTCTTGCAGGATTTGAACATTCACTAGTACTCTGCTCTAAACAAGATATTTAGTTTACAGGCTGATTTTCTTCTTATGTTGTTGGCCTTCAAATATTGCTGACTCCAAGGAAAACAAAAGATTATGTGCTAAAGAAGAAAACACATTATGTCTTCCACATTCATCGGTAGAAATAAACTTGAAATTTGATATGCTTACGCAGTTTAGCTATTGCATCAGCATGAAAGTAGCTTCTTCACCAAATTAAAGTGACACAGCACTCCTGTACTTACAGTGCTCCTATCTGAGTCAGAGATTCTGCATAGAAAATGCAACCAGCCATAGATTTGTGCTTACGGAAAACTGCTGTGACAGGATTCTGTGTACCTGCTCGTAATGAAATAGTATACCTTTTTGGCCTTAGTCAGATGGATTGAATGCGACTAATTGAGGCATCAGTAATGATGTCCCAGCAGCACAGGTAGTAGGTGTGGTTTGGGTAGACCATACGTAAGTGACCAAGCAGTTCTCATACAGTGAGCTGGAACATTTGAAAAGGAGGATAGAGGGTGAGACATTATTCAAAGGTACCCTAGAAGGACTGAGCACACCCTGCCAGCTAATGGTTCTGGATTCCTAAACCAAAAAGAGGAGTCCTCTGCATGGGCTTAAAAGTAGCTGCAGGTGTCAACATGTTAGCATCTACCTCCTTTCGGCAACAGCATCTTCAACTCTGAGACCATGATAATAATGAACATGATTCTAATTTCACAAGACATTTCACTAGCTGTCTATTGCATCTTTCAATGAAAAATAGATATGAAAGGAATAAGAGATTCTGTACTATTTATATAATGTACTGCAGAAGATCAGTTGTAGAAGAGGACAGATATGCGTTATGTGTTGTATTATTGCTGGATTGGGGAAGAACAAATCATAAGATAAGTTGCACAGTTGCTGTAGAGGATGTCTCTGTAGATTCAGTCCAACACGGGTAAATACAAGATATACTCAGGCCTGATAATAGCTTCACAATTGAAAACTGTTAAAAACCAGAGTATTTTAATTTGAAGGTTAACAGAAGGTTTGTACGTGAGCTGCTGCCTCTTGAAGGTACTGAGAGATCAGCTTAAGGCCATTATAACTCAACCATCATTTTGCTTGAAATGTGTTTGATTTTGGTTTGGAGAATTTAATTTCTTTAGGATTAACAAATTGTATTTCAAAGGTAGAGAAGTCTATCTGCATTGTACTTTCATTACTCTGGAGTGTAAAGTAGCAGGTGGAGTGTTAACATCATTATTACCCAGTGAATTTGGGGATGCAGGTAAATCATTTTTCACCTGGCTGTACATGCATACGTGCACGTACACCCATATGCTTTGCAGACATAGCATCTTTAGAAAGCGAAAGGAATTAATGTCTTCAGTTTTATTTTGTAGATTTCTCATGTTGGGTTTTATCTGATAATTTTCAGAGAAATGTGTTGCCATTGATTAAGTTGTGTAGAAACAGTTTATGTGTTTTAACCCAACTTCAAGCTATGTTGCTGCCAACCCTGTTATGTGTGTTTGTCTAATCAAACACATGCAACATTGCTTGTCTTCTGAAACAGTGGATTGTGAGTAAGGGAGTTCATGCTGGTGAAAAAGGGAAAATGTAGGGGTTTTTTTCCTACTCTTGTCCTGTTTGTATTTGGGCACTGTCTACTTCCCTTAAGCCTATAGTTGCATTTCTGTTTTTTAACGAGACAGTCCATAGCACACTTCTCTATTTTTCTCTCTCCACTTCATGTTCTATCCCACAGTATTTCAAAATGCTTCTTTCCAAAACCAGAATGATTTGTGATGTTGATATCATCAGCCATATGGTGTATTGAGTAAATCACACATGATTTCTTGGTAGCCACTAGTTGCTAGCTGTGAATGACATGACACACATAGCTTTACATTAATTTCTACCCTAAGAATTCTGGTCACAGTCTCAAAATTTGCTAAAAAAAAAAAAGAAAAAGAAAAAAAAGAAAGAGGAATGAAATATTGTACAAGTCCATTTTAGACTGAATTTTTATTTCAACTCCATGCTTCTCTGTTTTCTATTATAATTGTTTTTCTGGCCATTCATAGGTTTATTGTATGCCCATCCTACTGTTACAGAGGAGGAAATTTCTCCCACCTAAATCTAGAATGAATGTGTTATTAGTTCTAGTTTTGTTATTACATTTCCTTTTCTAATCAAGGCAAAGAATCTGCAGTTAACAATGTAATCTTTTTTCCTGTTGACTTGCTCATATAGATACAGCCATAAAAGCAATTGGTTTGAATGGTTTCTTTGCACTCAGGTTCTTTTTTGAAATACTGATTACTCCTAATTGTCATTTCTTAGCCACAGTGATTTAGAATTATGCCTTTCAGAGTCATGATTTCCTCAGAACTATTCACATTAAACCGTCTGGAGATAGTTTTGTGGTGATTGATTTTTCAAAGCATTGAAGTGAAGTTTGATTCATAGTTCTAAGTGAGCTGGTTGACTAAATCCCTGTGCAATCTTTTGAAAATGTGTAACTTCCATCAAAACCTACAATATCCATAAATTGTATTTAGAATGACATCTAGGCTAGCCAACTCTAAATATGTTCCAGATTAGTCAGTCATTGCCACCTGGCATGGCAAACAGATTACAAATGTTTATCAGGTTACTCCTCAGTCTTTGAATTCATTTTTCTGTATTCAGCACTGTCCCCAGGGTGACTGGCATCCCTTTGAACAACTATGAAGTCAGGTACAACAAATTTCCTTAAATATATTTTTTTGCTAGAATTAAATATTTAACTTCAGTTATGAACAGATCCTCTTGTGTCACCATTGCCCTCTTTTTTGCTGTGGCTGATGTTGTATTCTTTTCTTAGCTTTCCATTTAATTTTGTTACCAGAAAATCAAAGAGAGAAGATGCCAATTCAAGTCAACATGCATGCAGAGATGTCAAAAGGCATCTGCTCTGCTTTGTGGATTTTATGCAAAGTATTGGCATCTATTTGCATTCTCGTATCACTGATTCAGACAGCTTCATATCGGCTATCATCATCTCTACTACAGTAGTCAGCTGAAAAACAATCATAGTGAAAATTACTCTATTCAGAGAAACAGCTTCAATCTGTGCTTGATCTGCTCGTTCAGAATCTTCAGTTTTGAAAGAGAATTTCACCTGCATTTCTAAGCATGTACTTTAGGTTTATAATGCATTTTTAAAACATTGTATCAACCACAGAAAGTAACACTGCTAATTAAATCACATTAATTAATTAAACCTGTTTCAAGGAGATGATTCACTGGCATTTAAACCCCTTCCTTCCTCTATTTTAAATCCACAAACACAACTTTAAAAGAATCTACAACCAGGATCTTTGACTTTGCAAAGATAGATGTTATTAAAATGTACATTTATGCATCAGTGAACATTCCAATAATACAACCGAAATGAGGCTATGTCTAAAGACTGATAAGATTGAGAAAACTTTTTTTTTTTTTTTTGCATTTCATATACTCTTATATTTTCTGAATTAATTCTGTTCTGATCAAGGTATTGTGCAGGATTGCTTTTTTATGCCAAAACTGAAGTATTGGGGTAGTTTGAATAAAAATATGCAACTATAACTTTTGACTACAAGTCATGAATTTTTCAACATGGACTATCAGGAAAGTCAAGTGTGTGATCTAATGCTACTTGACTTCAAAATGACAGTATTCATAAGAAAGAGAGAGTTTTATGTGTCATTTTTTACTTTAGCCAAATGTCTTTGCTCTTCTGAGCATCCTTCTTCCTCATATAGTAACTCTGCTATCTTGTAAATAGCAGCTATGCCTTAGAACATCTCTTGCTTTTCTAAGAAAACAGACTTCAAGATCCATCTTTAACTGCAATTATTTGTAGTCTTGTAGTGGTACTGAAAAAAGCACGAGCTCATGAATATCAAGTCAGAAGTAGAGATATTCCAAAGAGACTGGTGTGAATGCTTGTGTTTCAGGGTACATTAGATAGGTGATAACTTCCCTGGGACAAAAATTGATTAGTGTTGAGAAACCTTCCAAATGTCAAGAAGAGAGCAAGAGGACTTTTTGATCGCTGGTGGTCATTTCACTAGCTTCTCAGTGAGCTCAATCTAACTGTAATCGCAGGTATGATTATCTCACAGGTATGATTATCTTTTAGGCATAAATGGCACATCAGTGTCATTTCCTCAGTAATAAGGAAAAAAGAAAAAATTTTAAGATAATATGAATTAGGTTTATACTTCATCTCATTCACTGTGTATCACCTAGAGTTTTTATTCTGACAGCTACACAGAGACAAAAACCTTTTTAAAGAATGTATATATCCACATCATATATCCACAACTGAAGGAAGTAAATCGTATTTTTCAGTGTAATGGTTTCTATAATGAGATTGTTTTATTTTCAAATTATTTCATTAGTTGATGACATTAAGTCTTATAAATATGCTGCCCAGACCTTCCTCTTCTCTTTCAGAAGAATTTGCTTCTGGTTTGGTTTACTTTCTGTTTGGAAAGGGACTGTTTCTACTGCCTCCATAGTCTGTGTGTTTTTTATATTTAGGCCACATCGCCTGGTATAAGTCAGAGAAGCCATGATATGGATTAGAGCCCTGCCTGCTGAATCAGAGTATTTATAGAAGTACTTTGGGAATGAAAGGTCCAGTTAAAATGGCTCAAATTAGATGTCTAAAAATTAGTTAGGAGGAAAAATACTGGTCTTATGATGATAGAAACGTTTTAATTTTTTTGTTAACTATATTTTCATCCTGAAGCTCTTTTATTTCATAGATTGGAGCCCACACTTGAAAGTTGTCAATAATGTCATGCTGATGGCACACACATGCCCTATAATTGTATAAAAACAACTTCAGGCAGATTTATAAACCATCAGAAAATCTTAAGTGTAAGAGTTAGTATATGAGATGAGGTTACTATTGAACATGACACATCTCATCAGGTCCCACAGTCTTGTACACCTTCAGGTGCCTTTGATGGTCTCAAACCTGAGTTCTGCCTCTTCAGTTGTCCTTGGCTATGATGGCAAGGATATCGTGGCAGTCCGGTGAAGTTCCCAATGACTGGAAAAAGGGAAATATAACCCCTATTTTCAAGAAGGGGAAAATGGATGACACGGGGAATTACAGACCAGTCAGTCTCACCTCTGAGCCTGGCAAAATCTTGGAGCAGATTCTCCTGGAAGGCATGCTAAGGCACATGAAAATCAACAATGTGCTGCTTGGTGACAGCCAGCATGGCTTCACTAAGGGGAAATCCTGCCTGACCAATTTGGGGGCCTTCTATGATGGGGCTACAGAGCTGATGGACAGAGGTAAAGCAGTTGATGTCATCTACCTGGACTTGTGCAAAGTGTTTGACACTGTCCCACACGACATCCTTGTCTCTGAATTGGAGAGACATCAATTTGATGGATGGACCACTCGGTGGATAAAGAATTGGCTGGATGGCTGCACACAGAGTTGTGGTCAATGGCTCAATGTCCAGCTGGAGATCAGAAACGAGTGGTGTCTCTCAGAGACTGGTGTTGGGACCGGTCTTGTTTAACATCTTCGTCGCTGACATGGACAGTGGGATTGAGTGCGCCCTCAGGAATTTTGTCGATGACACCAAGCTGTGTGGTTCTGTTGATACTCTGGAGGGAAGGAATGCCATCCAGAGGGACCTTGACACACTTGAGGTGGGCTGATGCCAACCTCATGAAGTTTAACCATGCCAAGTGCAAGGTCCTACACCTGGGTCGGAGCAATCCCAGGCACAGCTACAGGCTGGGCAGAGAAGAGATTCAGAGCAGCCCTGTGGAGAAGGACTTGGGGGTGTTGGTCGATGAGAAAATGAACATGAGCCGGCTTCAGTGTGCGCTCGCAGCCCAGAAAGCCAACCGTATCCTGGGCTGCATCAAAAGGAGTGTGACCAGCAGGTCGAAGGAGGTGATCCTGCCCCTTTACTCTGCTTTCGTGAGACCTCACCTGGAGTATTGTGTGCAGTTCTGGTGTCCTCAACATAAAAAGGACATGGAACTGTTGGAATAAGTGCAGAGGGGGGCCACGAGGATGATCAGGGGACTGGAGCGCCTCCTGTATGAAGATAGGCTGAGAAAGTTGGTGCTGGTCAGCCTGGAGAAGGGAAGGCTCTGTGGAGACCTTATAGCAGCCTTCCAGTATCTGAAGGGGGCCTATAAGGATGCTGGGGAGGGACTCTTCATTAGGGACTGTAGTGATAGGACAAGGGATAATGGGTTAAAACTTAAACAGGGGAAGTTTAGTTTGGATATAAGGAGGAAATTCTTTCTTGTTATGGTGGTGAGGCACTGGAATAGGTTGCCCAGGGAGGTTGTGAATGCTCCATCCCTGTCAGTGTTCAAGGCCAGGTTGGACGAGGCCTTGAGTGATATGGTTTAGGTGAGGTGTCCGTGCCCATGGCAGGGGGGTTGGAACTTGATGATCTTAAGGTCCTTTCCAACCCTAACTATTCTATGATAACTGCAGGATAAGACCTACTTTACCTCTTCAGTCATTCATACCAAAGCAGAGCAAATACTTCTTATACACCCCCTTACACACCCTGTACCCTGCAAGGCCATCAAGAAGATAACTAATCTCAGATTCCTGTATTGGTCTCTTAAGATGAAATATCAGTGGCTCCTAGCTCTTTCAACTAATTACAACAATTTCTCAAGAGCAAAGCTGCACACTGCCAGAGAGCATCATCATTCTGTCAAACAGTAAACTAGTAATTTCATTGTTTCATAAACGATTGCAGTTAGATGAGAGGGAGGTCTTACAGTTCCTCAGGGGGTCCAGTTGAGGATAATAATTAAAATAGGAATAAGCATCTAAATAAAGACATACAAATCAGTACTTCTGTGTATATCTGTAAGTGGGAGTCACAGCTGTAACAGCTTGAAAAAAATCATATTTAGTGTTTTTCACAGTGATAGGTATTTGAGGTGGAGAATACGAAGATAGGTTGGAGCTTTGGAAGAAAGGAAGGATTGTGTAAACTTCCATGGCTGAGGAACAGCATGCAACATTTCACTTTACATTAAAACAAAGTATTTTCTGGATTCATGCCCACACTCTCCAGTATATCAACAGCTTTCTCTCAATTACCTTTTGGCTCAAGTGAATAAAAAGCTGCAATCATCCTTTTTGACAAGCCTTCAAAACTGTTTTCCAGATCATTTCCAATAATAAATGTAATTTAAATTTTTATGATAAAAGCATAGAAGTGCTTTAAAATAGCCCAGGTATTTTTTTAGATAACATGATGTCATTCTTTCCGTCAGCAGCTGCTCATGCTTTAGTCTTTGTTTGCTGATAAGCAGAAAAGGAATTAGAACATTAGTCAGTATTTTGATATTTAAAATGAATTATTTTCCTCTGTTCTAATCTCTTTGTTGGTTAGTTTCCATTTTCCAAAAGTATTGCCAAATTTGGCCTTTGGGTGTATTTACACTGTTCTAATGGGAGTTGTGTGTCTGTGTACTTGAGAACTAAATTTGATTAATGTGTAAGTACTTCAATTTGCCTGAGATGCACTGAGATAACAATTTTTTATAATTCCCAAGCTCTCTAAAAAAACTTTCTTTTGACATTTTCTTTGTGGAAGAAAATAAATACTTTATAGTTATCTGTGGGCAGTAAAAACATCTTCATAAAAATCTGCAATTCCCTCTAAACTTCTGTCCTGGGTTTAGCAGTAGCAGTCAACGAGAACTCAGTGGCAAAAATATGGTGGAATATTCTTCTTTGGTCTCTGGCACACCTAGGTGAGTATTATCCAGCTATCACTTTGAAGAAGATATTTTACATTTTTTCACTTCATTCACTCTTTCAGGTAAGGTTGGATACATAGCACCTTCTGCTTCTGCCAAGGCATTGCAAGGGAATGCTTGATTTTCACTGTGGAAATAATCAGTTGCAGTGTCCTAATGATGAATTGCACCTCCAAAAAATTTAGAAGAAAAGTAACTCAAGTTGGTAATGAATAAAATCAGTACTTTGTTAATGCAGGTCATGCTGAAGATTACCCGTCTGTGTCTGTTGATTCAAAAGATGTAGCTACTTAGCAGTGTCCTTAATTGATTGCCTACATTATCATGTAATGAACCTGTTAAGTACAACATGAAGTTGCAAGGAGTGAGTACTTCTTATAGAGATCAGAAACTCACAGAATGGTTTGGGTTGGAAGGGACCTGTAAAGATCATCTAGTCCAATGCCCCTGCCATGGGCATGAACACCTACTAAATCAGGTTGCTCAAAGCCCCATCCAGCCTGGTCTTCAACACTTCCTTGAATGCAGCCACAGCTTCTCTAGACAACTTGTTCCAATGTCTAACAACCCTCACAGTGAAGAATTTCTTCCTAACATCTAATGTAAATCTAACCTCTTTCAGTTTAAAGCCATTACCCCTTGTCCTATCGCAACAGATCCTACTGAAAAGTCTCTCTCCGTCTTTCTTGTTGGCCCCTTTTGGTACTGGAAGGCTGATCTAAAGTGTCCCCAGAGCCTTCTCTTCACCAGGCTGAACAACTTGCACTCTCTCAGCCTGTCTCCTTAGGAGAAATGCTCCAGCCTCCTGATCATCTTCATAGCCCTCCTCTGGATCTGCTGTAGCATATCCATGTCCTTCTTGTTCTGGTGGCTCCAGAGTGGAAGTCAGTACTTCAGGTGGGATTTCCCCAGGGTGGAGTAGAGGGAGAGAATCACCTTCCTCGACCTGCTTGCCATACTCATTTTGATGCAGCCCAAAATATGTCTGGCTTTCTGGGCTGCAAGTGCACATTTCCAGGTCACATCAAGTTCTTCAACCACCAGAATCCCTAAGTCCTTCTCCTCAGGGCTGCTGTCCATCCTTTCATCCCCTAGCCTGTGATTGCCCCCCACCCAGGTGTGGAACCTTTCACTTGGCTATGTTGAACTTCATGAGGTTCATGTGGGCCCACTCTTCAAGCCTGCCAAGGCCCCTCAGGATGGTGTCCCTGTCCTCAAGAGTATCAACTGCACCACTTGGCCTGGTGTCATTCAAGATGATTGAGCTATCACAAACTCCGACACTGGGGAGAGAAAGTTGGCTTTAGAAGTTACATTGTTTGCTACGCAGGTAGTAAATGGATCATAGAGATAAACCTTGGAAGTTGTGCTACCTTCCTGCATTCTTCCCATCTTACATTGTGAATTGTACTTGTTGCACAACATATGGTTCCTAAGTTGGGAATCAACTTGTTCCCGACAAGTGCAACCCCTCCTGTGGCCTCTCTGGACCTGTGAGCAAAGTGAGGTGGTTTTACAACCATGCCATTTCTCAGGGTGGAGCCCTGTGATCAGCTGTCTTTAGCACCAAGATTTTAGGTTATAAAACCTGCAGTTTACTGGCATCACTGCATCTGCAGTTCTGTCCCCTTAGTGGTAATTAAAGGCTTATGTAATAAGCAGTGAAACAATTGACACGTGTGTGTTTTAGTCTGCCAAGTCAATCATCCTTTAGAAGTTCCTTCTCTGTTAGATTAAGGGGAAAAAAAAATCATAAAGTACTAAAACCAATTGGAAAAAAAACCCGCAACATTGTGTTGGCTCAAATTTGACCTTTACTGTCTGGGGACAGAAGCACGTGTTCAAGGGACTAACAGGGAGTGCCAGAGCAGACCAAGCACATCACTGGTAAGAAGTGCAAGACATTCCTGTAGTAGCATGGAGGATCCCAAATCATGGACCAAAGCACTGTTTCAGTAAAATGATGTAGAAGGAAGAAATAAGTGGCTTCTCCTTACCTAAAGAACTAAGAAATGTGGATGGCAAATGCCATTCCTGCTAGTGGTGCTAGTACACCTTTGTAGGCTTCTAAGAGACCAGAGTCTCTCAGTTCTGTGTTTCACAACTGAAGGCTTCAGGCCTGGCTAAGCCAAAAAGAGTTGTCAAATTAATAATAAAAGGGAATAATCATAGGCAACTGTAATAAAAAGAACAAGCTTTTTACTTCTTCAGCTAGCATGGATCACAGCATGATATTGATTCGGGTGACTACAGGCTATAAAAGATTAGATCTACTTTTCCCAGTGCAGAAATATAAATGGGTACCCCTGTGTAGTATTTATTAGAATAAAAATTTATCCATTAGCTCCTGGAGCATGTCTGAGAGGGTCAACAGAACAGCAAAAGCCTCAGCTGCATCCAGAGTACCAGCATTGGGCTGGGGTTTTCACACAGCTGCTCTGGCTTGCAGAAGTGATTACAAATAATGGAAATGAAATGTGCTAGATATGGTACAACAAACAAAAAGGATGTTCCTGGCCCAGGGATCTTACCATCCAAGTGTAAGAGGGATGATAACAGGGGAGGGAGCTGGCAAAATGCAAAGAACCAGTGAGACGCCAGTGACTGCTCAGAAATGGATTTGGCAGACTGATGTTCACAACAGGCTTTTGCAACAAACAAACGTTATCATAGTATAAAGAGCTTTATAGGTGTTTGTGGAGGGAAGGATTAAAAGGGCAATACAACTGCCAGGAATAACTGTTCCTTGGAATGCTGAAAGTGCGGCATACCTGTTTTCAACAGTAAGGGTGGCAATATCGTGTCTGTCAAAGCCAGCAGAACGGATGTTGCACTGATGGACAGGCAATGACAGGTATTCATGGCACAGGGAGGCTATCTTGAACACATGCCTGGGGTGACACTGCCAAGCTCCTTCATTTCCAGAAAATGAAGTGTGAGTGCATTGCAGGGTTCAAGCAGAGCTCAGGGCAGAAGCTTTTTGGACCTGCAGTGGCTCTGCACAAAGCCAGCTGGAGCTGCTCTGGATCATCCGGATGAAGCAAAGAACTGGCCCCAGGCTGGCCCCACGTGAGAACAGAGCAGTGACATTCTTATCTAAACTCTACAGGAAATAATCAGAACCAATAGGTTTGGAGGAAGGGCAGAGGTGGAGCAACTGCTGTGCACTCTGGCTGGTGTTTTGGATCGGATGCTGATGATTACAGCGATAAAATTCAGGAACACAATGGGGGGGAAGATGGCAAAGAATGAAGGGTTTAATTATAGTAAATCTGAGTTTAATTATAGTTAAGAATCCTGAAGGCAAACCCCAAAATGTTTTTATGTAACAGAAGGCAAGATTAGATCGAGTGGTACTGTTTGTGGTGTGATGTATCCATTACATTGTCACTGTCTTGATAAGGGAAGAGTTCGTCGTCACGGTGATGGGCGCTTGGTCCTTCTGAAGAAAAGCCACGAAAGCCACCCAGACACGTTACGGTGCAAGCTCGAGTGTTCCCGCACGGAGCCGTGCCCGTGGAGCCCGTGTCACCCACCAGAGGGATGAGCACACACACAGCGGGCCGAGGGGCTGGCCCCTGACCCCGCCACCTCCTCCGCCGCGCCGGACACGGGCACGGGCAGCCCACCGCGGGATCACCGCCCGGCTCCGCCCCGCCCCGCCCCGCCCCGCCTAGACCGGGGAGCCGCGGCTCCGCAAGCCCCGCCCCACGGCGCTGTCGTAGGCGCTGACGCCGCGCCCCGCCCGCGGGCCAGGCTGGGTAGCGGCGGGCGGGGGGCGCCGTTAGCTGCTGGGCTCCCCCCGCTGGGCCATGCGGTAGCGGGGTGCGGCGGGCCCGTGCTCTCAGAGGCCATGGAGCAGCTCCCGAGCGGGCGGCGGCTCCGGCTGGTGTCCTCGCTGGGGCTGGGGCAGCGCGCCTGGGAGGTCACCTTAGACGTGGAGTGGGGCCGGCTGGCCTGGCGCGAACCCCGCCCGCCGCGCCGTGGCGATGGTGAGTGGAGCGGTGGGGCGGGCTGCGGCGCCGGCCGGCGTTAGCGCACCTGCCGGGGCCGCCGGAGGGGCCGCCTCCCCTCGGCAGTGCGGGACGGGCCTTCCTCTCGTCCTTTGCAGCGCGGGGCAGCTCGCGGCGCGGGTGCGGGTGCCGGTGCCGGCCTGCAGTGGCCGGGTCTCACGGCGGCGGCTTAAGGTGCACTCAGCCGGAGCCGTGGATTTCCTGTACTCGGGCGCCTGTTCGCCCTACAAAAGAAGCGCGGCAGCCGGCGGCACCGGTGTCCTTTCGTGGTCTACTCCGGGGTTCGGAGTCCGGCGGTGGCAGACGGAGAGTGTGTTAATCACACGGGGCCCGGCCGGGCGGCGGTGTAACCGCGGACGGGCTGCCAGCAGCCGGCTGTACTTAACCTGTCAGCCGGTTCCTTGCGAAAGGGAGCTGGAAGCTCCCACTCTTTGAGCCGCAGGGACCGCGTGGAGTGCAGCGAGCTCCCCGTTCTGCGGGAGCGGAGCGTCTGTCCGAGAGCGTGGCCCTGGTCACCGAGGGGTGAGAAAACTTCCCTGCAGCTGGATGAGGAAAGCACGGGTTTTGTAGTTGAACCCCGTTGTTTCTTGGCACTGGGAGCAGGTAGCAGCATGTAGTTTGTAATCCTAAAACCATAGAATGGTTTGGGTTGGAAGGGACCTTACAGCTCATCCAGTTCTAACCCCCCGCCACGGGCAGGGACACCTTCCATTAGAGCAGGTTACTGAAAGTTCTGTTCAACCTGGCGTTGCACGCTGCCAGGAATGGGGCAGACACAACTTCTTTGGGCAACAAAAGGACATAATAGACTTACAAAACTTTTAAAGCAACCTTTCTCTTTAGGTACATGACTTGTGCCTAAAGAATAATACTGAAACACTATTTCAGGCTTACCCCCCCCCCCCCAAAAAAAAAAGTGGGTTTTTTTAAACTCTTTATTTTCTAAAGAGCTTCATAGGAATTTCCAAAGAAAGTTTAATTTCTGTGAGTTACTTTTTAGGAAGTGTTAAATATAGGCTAATAGATTGTATTGGTGTAACAAAGCTGTTCACCTTTTCTGCAGGTAGAATAATGCTGACTTATAAAACTGCAAGTGGGAGAGGTTGCTGTGGAAAATACCTGACAGAATTACAGGAAAACTGCTGAAAATGTGTGTACACGTATATCAAGCTTTCTGCTACACTGTAGGTGGTATTTCGTCAGTCTCTGACCTGGGCGTTTTTAACATAGTAATTATTCACATTAATAATGTAGCCCTCTTAGCAGGGTATGTGAGCATCCTGAAATGTGTAATGTTCTTTTCAGAGCAGCTGCTGTAGGGTGGAAAACTACTGTCATTCTCCTGTAAGAGGTTGTAGGTACCGAAACAGAAAGAAACTAATAATAGAAAGGTCAACTAGAAGCTTTTCTGAGAAGAGTTTGAGTATAGATGTCTCCAGTCTCAGGCAAGTTCCCAAACTTAAGTAGTTAAATAGTTCTTCCTTTCTTACCATGTATCCTTCTTAAATATTTCTCTGATTTTGACATAATGTCTTACTGGCCTGAGGCTTTTTGAATAAAGTTGAGGGAGAAGGAGGACTCGAGAAGAAAAAGTTGTAGTTTACATAATTGAGAATTGGTCATGTTTTAAGTACATCTCTTCTTATTCATAGTAACATAAAACCAGAGTCTGCTTTCCTTCTGTTCTGTAAATACAATTTGACTTCATCCAGTTTTAATCAACAGTGCTGCTGAAAAAAGTGTTTGAAAATTGCTGGACTTAGTTCAGCATCTGAATGAAATTAAGACTTTAAAAATGAGTTCTTTAATTCTGCCAAGCTCTAATATATTGCTGTGAAAAGTAAGCTGTATAATTTTCAAAACAAAATAAAATTTGTCCAGAGAAAGGTGTCTGGATCTTAAATTTAAAGTAGAGTTTCAGAGCTTTTTGGGACAGTTGCTGCTGCTGTGGGATGACTTCCTTTAGACCTTGCAAGTTATAAGTTTTCTTGACTTGGCTAAACCCAGTATGAACCTGTGCTGAATCCTGTTCCATAGCGGATGTAGTGGGGCAAAATAACTAGATTCTTTCTGAGGCAGTTTCTGAAGTAGTCAGCAGGAGATTCCTTAGGAGGCAAGTCTGGTTACTGAGGGTGGCTGCTGTCCTATGGCATAGCTATTAACAACATTTTGGAAACTGTGACATGCTATCCAGAGAGAAAAGGGAGTTTGGGAGAAGAAAAATAAATGCCTGAGTCTTCTGGAGGCACATGTATAATTTCTGTAGAGAGCAATGTAATACTTGATGTACCGCTTCCTCTTAACACCGTGATTAATTCATGTATTCCTTGCACTTGTGCTTTAGTATGATCACAGTTTGCTGCCCTGTTGTCTTTAAGCTCTTCTAAGACCTGGGATGGCTCATTGTGTGCTCTGCAATTATTTTCGAAATACAAGCAGCATACATGACACTATATAAATATACTATGGAAGGTGGTTAGTTAGAAGCATATAATTACAGAGGAGTTGTTTGACCAAGATTGGTATCTTTCTACAATTTAGCCTTTGACTACGTGACTACTGTGTATTATGCCTAAATACAGACTTGATTATGCAGTATACAACTGCTGTATTTTCTTTTTTTTTTTTTTGTTGAGTATTTAATACTGTCTTAGTTTTAGCTACATATGTAAAATGGTTTGGTGCATGTTTTGTCAAGGTTTTCAGATGTTGACAGGTAAGGGACTAGAGCTATAGTTAGGTGTTAGGAAGAGGTAGGAAACTATAGAGATTTTGTCCTATTGTCCTTTACAGAATATGGCAAGGTTCTTGTGTTTTCTTATCTTTGTACAATGATACTAACATAGAATAGTTAGGGTTAGAAAGGACCTTAAAATGATCTAATTCCAAGCCCCTGCCATGGGCGGGGATGCCTCACACTAGGCCATGTCACCCAAGGCTCTGTCCAGCCTGGCCTTGAACACTGCTAGGGATAGAGCATTTGCCACTTCTTTGGGTAACCTGTTCCAGTGCCTCGCCACTCTCACAGTAAAGAATTCCTTGTATCTAACCTGAACTTCATCTATTTAAGTTTAAACCCATTCCTCCTTGTCCTATCGCTACAGTCCCTTAATGAAGAGCCCTTCTCCAGTATCCTTGTAGGCCCCCTTCAGATACTGGAAGGCCTCTATGAGGTCTCCACGCAACTTCTCCAGGCTGAACAGCCCCAGCTTTCTTAGCCTGTCCTGACACAGGTGTAGGACCTTGCCCTTTGCATTATTGTACTTGAGGTTGGCACTGGGTCAACTCTCAAGTGTGTCAACATATAGATATATAAATTCAAAGCCAATTCTGTTAAAATGCGTTTTAAAGAAAGAATTATTGATTCTGGAGAGTTCAATGCTATTGTTGAGGAGATACCAACAATAACAAACCCAAAAATGTTTGTTCAGGACATGGCTTGTTTTTAAACTAGCCCGTTAACTTTCTTTCCTACTGTTAGACCTTGTTTAACAGCATCATATTTTCAAGTTCTCTCTTCAGTGTAATGAGGTTCCCATTTTCCATTATTTGTTTGGACTTGTTTAAACTTAAAGGGCAAAGTTTCATCTGAAATCTTTAATGTATTTCTCTGTTACTCTTAGCTATATACCTTTTTCACACCTTCATCTTCAAATGTTCTGAAGAATATTGTTTTTTTCAATCTTATAACATTTCTCCATGAGATTTAGTTGTTAATCATTAATAGCCTATGCAAATCTGGACAGATCAATTGTTTTATTATTTCCTCATGTTGGTGGCACAGTTGGGTTTTCATCAAGAGATGGAAGTGATGATAAAACTTCATGTACCAAATTTCATAGCAGATTATATATTGTACGCATGTACTTACAGGTATTTTACAAGTATTGGCTAAGATTGTTATGTGCCTTGTACTAAGGCATTACAAACACAGAATGAGATTCCCTTGTTATTTCTGTGTTTTGGGAATTTTTATTTGTAAGGTACAAACATAAAGGGATGATCAAACTAGACACCGAACTGTATGCTTTCACTTCCTGTGTGCACCTTCTTTTCTATCTTTTAACCCTTCTCTGTCTCTCCCAGTGAACTCTTGTCCCTCTAAGTGTCTTTTCTACTTTTCTCCCCAAAACACTCAAGGAAGCCTCAGAACCATTGTTCACAAGACTGATGCCATTCCGATGTTGTGGGTTCCAGAGGGTGTTTAGTTTGATAAACGCAGTATTGAAACAGCAGAAGTGAGCCTGCTTGGAATGAAGGCCTGTCCTGCACCTCTAGTGTGTTGGCACATCCTTAGCCAAGGTCATGTTTCATCAATCATTCCCAATTGGCAGTGGGCACAAGTAGAAATCTGAACCATTTTTTTCTCTAGATAGTTCCCCTAACTACATTGAACCAGTAGGATGTGGGGAATAATAGGTTTAGAATGCATTGTTTCTTTGGAGTATGTTGTCTTCTGGAAGATACATTATTCAAATATAGATGCACCCTACATTAAGCAATACATGCTTTTCAGCATACATCTTTGGTGGTGGGTTTTTTTTCCTCGTTACGGTGAAAAAGTGCATCTTATTTCTTGCTTTACCATTAAAGTATTCATCGTTGAGTTGGAAAGATTTTATCTGGAAAACATTCAATGGAATGGAATTAATTTGGGAAACTACTCAATGGTACTATTTCAATATGCAAAGTGATACAAGTGCAAATTGCTGTGATTGGATTCAAATTCAGATATGTGATGTGAAGCCCCAGCTGTGTGTCTGATCATACTAAGGAACTGTTCTATTGTCTATTGGTTTACAAAGTACTTGAAGATTTACTTAAAAAAAAAAAAAATCCTATAAATGCCTGTATATTGTGAGATCACGGCCTTCATATGTTTCTGTGACTCTTCCACAGTTTGGAATTAAATAATTTAGTTATGATACCTTTCTTTTCCCCTTCCCCCTCTTGTAGGATATGAATTCTCTGTAATTCTGCTCTATATCCCATCCACCATCTTTTATTCTGGTCTTTTTTAGACACAGCTTCCTGTAGTGCATGATCAACATAATGCAGTGTACCTTCTGGCAGAAAGTGTTCTTGGTTTCTTGCTTTTGGGTGAAGGCAAAGCTTAAACTTAGGACAAGGTAACTTAATGTTCATGTGATTCCTAACAGTAAATTAGTTTCCAAAGTGACTGAAAAAAACCTTCTTATTTAAATTTGCATCCCAGCTTTTTAGCTGTTAATACTTTTATGTCACAAGAGTATACTAATAATTTAAATTAGTTCTGAATGTCACTGCTTCCCTGCTACTGAGCTGAATTTTAATAATAAACCAAATGTTGTGATCAGCAACGTCTTTATGATTTTGCACATGTCTGTGTTGCTTTGAGCTAACACATTTCCGAGGGAGGAATTTGGCCTGTAGGGTATGAAGCTGGCAGTGATGACTGAACAAGTCTTTACTGAGGTTCTGAGTAAGTCTGCTTATAAACTCAGGACGTATTCTGCAGAAGTAGCAGACAGCAGTGGCATACCAAAATGCCTTTCTTAACACAGAACACCACACTTCACAACTTCTAGCTAGTTTTTTGCAAAGGAAGCCCGCTGTTAGTGTGCTTAACTTGAGGTTTTTCAGTTTTGTTTGTTGTTTTTTTTTCTCCCACTTGCTTAATGTGGGAAAAAGTAGCATGCATCTAACACACTGCTTGCCAGTTTGCACTTAGAGAAGGCTGTCTGTTAAGACTGTAAAAGCGCTGGGACATGGAAGGACTAGTAACTGGCATAGCCAATGTGCAGGAAAGACTGTCACCTGTCTAGTGTGTCTTTTGGGTTTTTAATTATTTTATCTTTTTGCCATGCTCCTTCATCCATCTGCTTTGGTTGGACAAATCGTCATCTTTAGTACAGTGCATATGTTAGACATTGGGCAAGGTGAGACATCGAAACATAAAAATGTGTCAAGATCTTGGAGATAGTTTAAGAAAATTAATATGTACTTCAGTATTTCTGAGCACAAAATTCAGTCTCTTGAATCTAGATGTGTATGTTGAAAATGGCATGGTATTTCATCTGGAGTTTTATCTAGGAACTTTTGTGTGCTGCTTGGTTGAATATATTGTGCTGAGCTGAGTGAAATTCTTTATGTGGTATGGTTCTGAGCCCACTTTTCAACTTTTTTCATTAATGTTGATCTAGTAGTTCTGGTCTAAGTACCATTTTTTTGTTGCTGTTAATGTGGCAATAAGATTTTTCCATGTTTTGGGAGAAACTTGTCAAGGTGAAGTGAGCATTTTTATACATCAGTGAAAGAAGTGGCTTATGCTACCTGATAATAGGGTAAATGCTGCAAGAGTAGGTATGTGAAAGGACATTAGTACATATGTGAAACTTGTTGACCTTTCAAAAGAGGGTGGGAGAGACCTACTATTTTATGGGGCATGTTTTGGTAATTAAATGACAGATGGGGGCATTGTGTTCGTAGAAGCAAGATTTCTTGTATTTAAGGCTTCTATTTGATTTCTTTGCAATGGAAACTTTTCCTGTCTGGGGAAAAAAAAGGGGCAGGGGGCAGCTAAGTTGTCGATTTGCTTTCTGATTAAACAATGTGTTTTGACTTACTGCATAGCACTAAGTCAAATAGTGATAGTCATATTTGGACTGATAGAAATTCTTGAGCTCTATCCAAACACAAATGCCACTGCATTCAGATTTGTTTTTATAAGCTGTAGAGAATGTTCTGAATAACATGTTTGTATTTGAGAAAGCCTTGCATCTTTTGGCCCTCTGTGATTACTCTGTTAAGTAGTGTGTGTTTTTGACTGCCTGAAGATTGGAGTATGCTGGTGGGGCAGTGAAGTTGCTTGATACTTGTGCAGTGCCAAGTAGCAGGGGCCCACAGCTGGCACAGCCGATATTCATAGAACAGAAACATCTTGAATTGCTACCAAGCCCAAAGATTTAGAGGGGGAAGGTGGGATCAGTCTGTGCTTTGCTTTTGTTTTGTTCCTTTTTTGTTTCTTTTTCCTTGTTTTGGTGTGTCACTGCTCCCACCCCCAGTCTGGGGTTTATTTTTTTCAGATATGTATCTCCTGTGGCTTATAATAATAATAATATATGAAAAAAGGCACATATTTAACAAAAACTTTTCTTCTTTGCTTTTTTTGGTGCATCTGCGAAGAGATTTACTGGAAAAGCAGAACTTCCAGTCATGCGACTGTCAGAGGGAGAGCACATCTGACAAATTAGGAGAACTTAGTAGAAGTGGTTTCAAGGTCTAGGGTTGTTAATATAAGCTGTGTGATATGTGCTAAAATAAGTACTCCACAAAAATGCTTTTAGTGATACAGATTTGGAAGTACTTTTCAATCTATTTGCTATCTGTACAGTTGGACAGCTTTCTCTATTGTACAGAAACTCCCTAATAAAACAATGACTTCTGTAGCTGCTTCTAGCACACGTGCTACTGAGTGTCCAATACATAGTGCTATTTACCAAGTTGGTCATTAGGGCATTGTCATTTAAATTTTGATATAAATCTAGTTTCAGTTTTGTAGCAATCTGTGAGCAATGACAGAATGAGTTATCACCTAAGTGCAATCTTTATAAATGCAACAAGCTTTCTTTTGTCTTGTAGCATATGGATAGGCAGCGTAGCCAGTAGAAAAATGAGTACTAGAAGCAGTTCTGGGAAAGAAAGGTTAAAGAACGTGCTCCCTTCCCTTAACTTATTGTTCCATCCCTGTTCTGTACTTTTTAACTCTGATAAATGGATAGGTGGGTAATCACATTGAGAGCCAACAGCAGACCTTTTCCCTGAATGTTAGGAAGAGAAATTAACTGTTACTATCCAGTATTAAATACTTGATACTGTCTTACATGTGTATGTGTATGATACCGATAACTGAATACAAGTTAAATGTTTTTATTAAGTTCATTTCTGCTGTTGGATTTTTATAAAGACATTCTGTGACTGCTGCATTTCCCCATCATGCTGCAAATATGATAAATAGAATTATAAGCCATAACTAGTTTTGTGAGTAGTTAAAACATTTGAATACAGTCAGATTCCTAAAAGACCCTAGTGCAAAGTTTGGAGGCTACATTTATGAATCAAACTAAAACCCTGTGGGAAGATAAAATCCCTAAAGGAATACAAATCAAATCAAATATTGAAACACTTGTAAAGAAAAAGAAAACACCACCTTGTGTGTGAAATCCATGACATGTCAATAGACATTATAATAGGTAACAACTGTGTTGACTAAAACAAATAGGGCAGGAAAAAGCTGAACTAGTGGCAAATGAATTGTGGTCAGCACTGTGAAGAGCTTAGGAGGTTTTTCTCTTTGTTTTATATTTCTCCCCACCACTGGGGTGCTTCTGCAAAATAGGGAGGAAGATGAAATGTAGGATAAAACTTGGTAATGGCAGTATTAGTGCTGTATTTTATGTATTTAATATCTCTTTATATCTGTGATTCTCTATACTTGTTTTTCTCACATACAGGTAGATAAATTGTTAATATATAAGACATTATTTTAGTAATGTAATCTTAAGTAACTTAAGTTTTATACATGTGTATGTATACACAGAGTGCTCATTTGTACATAAATGCAAAGCATGTGTTTTCAGTTCTGCTTTTTTTTTTTTGAGTTAAGGAAAAAGCAGAGAAATTTTGAAATTGATAATGAAAATGAGACAAAATCCTCAGTTTGTCAGGAGTTAAGAAGACTGAGAAGGTATGAGGGACTATTAGAAGAAAAAAGAGTGAGGGTAGAGGAAATTCTTTCACAGTATAAGAGCAAGAGGCCTGTAATTCTGAAAAACAATAGTTTTGAATTTGATGTAAGAGAAATACACTTAGCAGTACCTAAACATAATATCTAGAACTTGCTCCTTAGGAGGCCTTAAAGTTTAAAAGCTTAGTGGGACTTAAAGTATTAAGAATTCATATGTGAATGCCCTTCTTTCATAAGCCAACTAGTTGCTTGAGAATACAAGTCCCTGTAGTATCTCTGCACTAGATTTAGTTCGCAGTCTTTGAAACCTCTTATGCTGTTTGATGTCAGATATCTGGACTAGGTGTCATTGAAGGGTCAATTTCATTAGTTGCTGGATTTTGGCTTCATGCAAAAAGTTTTTATACTCAGAAAACTTGATTTTCTGAGAAATCATAGACATTTGAAATATTAGTTGATGTAGTTCATAGGTGCTTATGAATTATGTGCTTTGACAAAAGGCAGAAGGAAATTGAAAATACTCAACAAATTACTACTTTTGCTCTTGGTTTTGCTTATTGAGCAACTACTCTAATTTTATGTCTATAACATATTGCGTGTAGAAATAATCTGGTGCTATTTTAAGATGTTAATGTGTGAGGTCTTGTGTTTGTACAGAAAACTTTTTTGTACCAACCTCGGAGATCATTGCTGTAGAAGAAACAGAACTTAACAAGAAACAACGAAATAGTGGCAAATGGCAAAAAATGGGAAAGCCACATGCTTTCACAGGTAAGGCAAATAGTTAAATACACCCCTTCCCCCCCCCCAAAAAAAAACCAAACCCAAACAAATAACACCCCAGAAAAAAACAATGAAACAACACCACATACCCCACCCAAACCAAACAGAAAACATTAAAAAAAAGCCCAACCAAACCCCCCACAAACAAACAAAACCGCATCTGCCCGTTTACATCTAAAGCTCCTTATTTTGGAGAATAAACCCCTTCCTTTAAGAGCACATGCTGGGTTTAGTTCTTTAGTAAAGTCCAAACATCTACATTTTAGCCACTGAATGACTGCAGCAACACACTGGCTTTGTGCTACTTGATTAGAAAATCAAGAGAGGCTGGAAAAATGAGTCCTACATGTTTGTGGTTTTAATGTTTGGGTTCAGAATTTGTGCGTGAAAACTTTCGCTGTAGTATTGACTGCATTCTTAAAATCAAGTGCCAGAAATAGATTTCTGTTTGTCTTGGGGAAAGAGTGGTGACTTCTGTGCTGCAAAGCTGGGGCAAATGTGGTTGCTCCCATGCCAAAACTTTATATTGTGGAGTACTTTGATCACACTTAGTCCTTCAGTAACAATGATTGCTGATACTGTAGATGGAGAGATAAGGGTGCTTCTTGTCTCACCAGCCTAGTACTTAATGCACGAGAAAACTCTAAATTTTTCTTTTTTCTCCTTAAATTTCAGCTTTATAAAATTAAATTCACCCTGTGGGTTACATGGGAGTGGATGTGACAGTTTTGGCTAGGTCTCTTAAGCTTACGGCAATTTATATTATGTAGACATTGTAGACTTTAATACGGGTAAAATAATACATAAGCTCAGTGAACTTTTATGTTATGTCTATAATTAGTTTGTGGAAAATGGATCATATTTGGTTTTAAAAGAAGTTTATGTTTGAGACCCTGCTGCAAGGTAATGACCTAGAGCAGTGTTTTCATTATGACTTTTTACAGATATCCTGTTCACATTCTAAACGCTTTTGTCATTTGCAGAAACGTGTGGTGGGGGGTTAATTACCACTTCTTTCCAAAGACAGATATTTTGGCTGTTTCTCAGAAATCTGTTGGTCATTTCATAGAGCTGCCTCATTGTACCAAGTTTTTTTTTCTTTTTTCTTTTTTTAATTTCAACAGTGTATTATGTGAAGAAAGCCCGAAATCACCGCTGGCGGTGCAGTGATGTGACATTTTGGTGTGCTGATGAGCACTTGTGTAATCAGTGGATACAGGCACTGAAAGAATTACTTGAAATGCAGAGTAAGTTTGACTAAAATGCTAACATTTTCAGCATCATTTTACAGGCTTGTATCTCAGTTGCTATTATTCTGATGTATCTGCAGTTGAGGGAGCTGAGAGTTGAAGTGTCTTGTTCTTCTCATCACTGCTTTTGTATCTCGCATATTTGCTAAGTTGTGCAGTGTTTTACTCTATAATCAGTCAAGACTACAGGTATCTTACAGTTTTGCTCAGTTGAAAGTTATTTTCACAAAATAAGGACACATCGGAGGCTTAGCAGAGGCTTTAAATAAAAGAAGTAAAGGGCAGATGTAAGCTTAGAGATTTGAGGTACTCCAGAGATATGAGGAGAAGGATTGTAGCAACTGTAAGATTTATGGGTGGCTTTTTGTGTGTCTGTCTAACCTTTCCAGTCTCTCTCATCAACAATGTGCTGCAGTAAGAGCTCCCATTAATCATTTCTGGGACTCTTGGACAGCTACTTCTCGTAATGCTAAAAGGAGTTTGCAGGAGTTATTCCTGAGAGATACCTTGATAGATGTCAGAGAGTGGCAGGATAGAATGAAGATCAAGGATGACCACACCACAGGCAATGCCTTCGCCATCCAGCATGCAGTCCCACTGTATCTGAGCAGGGTGGGTGGAGCAGGGATGGGAGTAGCAGTGGGTCAGATTTGCTGCTCAGATGAGGTAAGCGGGTCCATCCAGGGGGGCCAGATGGGAGCAGCAGAAGGTGGAGGTGGGACTATAGGTAAGCTACCTACAGCATAGGCCTGAGAACCATCTGAGACACAGAGCTGGAGAAGAGACTGGGTACAAGAACACCTACGATGTGACTCAAGCAAGTACTTAAGGCTCACATACAAAAAATGTATGTTTAATAATAGATGTTCTTTTGAACAGGTATTGTAAGCATGCATTTTACCTCATGTAATGTATGCAAATCAAGAACATTAGTATCTCTCTTATAGTAAAATATTATTAAAAATGGGGTTTGCTCACCAATTTAGTACACCTGTGAGAGATGTGGCCTGGGCAGTCATCTCTGTTTGAGTGCAAGTGTTCATTCTATTGGTATCAAACTATTTCAGAGAAGGTAACAGGTTCCCAGAGAGGGTGAATGGTGCTTTGGATGTGTGGCAGCTTTAAGCCTTTCAAACATTCTAGATTTCTTATGTAGGTGTGCTGGCTTATTCTTTCTTTTTAAATAATTATTTGAATTCTACCTGAGGAAATGCGAACGTGTTAACAGGTCTTTGTGCTCTATCAAAAAAAATGAAGGCTCCCTAGGTGCAGGAAGCATTACAATTTTGTGTGTCTGTTAGTAAAGAGGTGTAGTAATTGTTTTCATTGCTACCATCAATGTAAATCCATAACTACTTGGACAAACTTGAGATAACAGTATCAAAGGTGGTTTCTGGAGGGAAGGGCTTACACAGTATAAGGCAAGAACTTGCTGTGCAATATGTAGTTTGTGAGATATTTCCTTCCCATGTTAAGGACACTATCTATATTACAAAAGCCAAGAATGTTGTTTAAATGAATTAATGTAAAAGCATTTCTATGTGTGCTTCACTCACCAGTGCCAAAAAACACTATTGCTGCCTTTGGTTTGCCTTTTGTCTTGTATGCATGTGATACAAATGTAATTTAGTGGGAAAGTTCTGCTAGAATAACAATTAAGAATGCAAGACATGCTCAGATGAAATTATTCTGAATTTCACCTTGTGTCTTCTCACCAACGTGTTTAATGTTGTCAATATCCTCAGTATAATAAAGAGGATAGATGAAGCAGGTTTTATAGCACTTCGGTAAAGATTTATAGAGTTGCAATTGTTAATAAAGAGTTATAAAAGGTCAGTGTGCTGTGTTCACTCTGATGTTTACAGGTTTGGTTTTGTATAGCTTGTTAAATTTGTTTTGTGCACAGAAGTAGCGTATTGTAATATTTTTCCATACTGCAGAATCTAGACCAAAGCAGTTGCTTGTGTATATTAATCCTTATGGAGGAAAACGACAAGGGAAGAGGATTTATGAACAGAAAGTTGCTCCACTCTTCAGTTTGGCTTCTATCTCCACTGATGTTGTTAGTGAGTGATGAATATTTTAATTTATTAATAAACACAATATGAACTCTTTAAAACACGTCTGGGTACCTGAAGTTCTTTCTGTTTCTTACCTTTTCTTATTTACCTTTTCTTACTAAGAAAATGAACCCAAGTGGTGGGGGGGGGACTGTTTTCAAATTAAAGCATAGCTAGCCAGAAAATGTCAGCCTTATATCAATTTTCTGCTTACTAAACTAAAACTTCTGGTACTTCTGAGCTATTTGAGCTCTTCATTTATATGATGCTTTTTTCTCTCTTCCAGTTTTACTGTTAAAAACAGTTTTCATTTGCAGAGTATTGTAATGAAATATTTTTTCACATGTACTGCAGTGAGTGTGTCTTTCAGATCTTTACTTGGCACACAGTCCTTTGAAATACATTTTATGGGCAAGCTGTTGGTCACATTGGTAATAGAATCATTATGAATAGAATCATAATAAAATTTCTATATTATACATCATTTTATTTATATATCATTTTTAATGTGTTTATTTCTTCATAGTAACTGAACATGCTAACCATGCTAAGGACAATCTACTTGAAGTTAATATTAATAAATATGATGGGTAAGTAACCTCACTTGCCTTTTTTTCTAGTCGATATATTCTGTGATCTGTTCCTATATCTAATTTATAAAAGTAGCCTTCATTGCTGATAGTTTATTGCAACAGCTGAAAATTCTGAGGCATCTACCTTTCCATAGAAGATCCACATTAAGGAGTATCAAAGGAAAACTAAACTGTTTCAGTAAACCTGTTCAACACACTGTTTTCAAGTGTAGTATAACAAAACTTTCATGAGATCTGTGTTCAGAAGATGAATATAAGATTAATTCTGCTTGTCCACAAGTTGAGCATTTGCTGATAGCCCTAAAGCTACCCTGAAATGTTTTGTGGCAAAGGTGATCTTGATATATACATGAGTCCAGAACACTGCATTAGTAGCATTCAGCCTGTGTATGAAAACCAGGAACTGTTTATAAAAGCTTCAGATAGTTCCTCTTGCTATATAGGACTGTTCAAATAATGGCTATGTAATTTGGATTTGTGTTTGTTCTATTGTGGAACTACTGTTTTAAAGAAGACCTAATTGAATTGTGAAATTGCATTCCATTATTAAATCTCCTGTAGAAGCAGAGTATTTTAATAAATAAGCTAGTTATTCAGCTTCCAGTTCATGACACAAACCAAGTTACATAGCTGGAAAATCATGCAAATGTATGGAGAACCCATGTGGTTAAGTTGTTATAACTAGAGAATATAAAAATAGTACTTTGTTGTGCTTGTTGACAGGTACATTTAAACTGGTAAGTTGCAAAAATGAAATACACTGTATCTTTTCAGAGTACTTTTATTGGGGGAGCAGATCTATCTGCATTATAGAAGTCGGATGAGGGCATGATGTTGATAAATTGTGGAAGTAAGAAACTACATTTACAGGCTTTGTTCCTAGACTGCTCTCCCCCCTTTCTGAGGGGTGGGGTTTGGTCTTTCTAACACGACTGAGCTTAACAATTGGCCAGAGCACTGCATCTTTTTAGAATCTCATTATTCTTCCATCCTCAGTTTAGGCCTTAATGGCAGTTAGCTTGGGACCTACAACCTGTCTTTCCAAGCCTAGTTTTTGTCCATCACGTGTAAGTGTGTTCCTGTTGTGAACAGTGATGTTGGGAAGGAGTTCTTGTATTAATACTACTTTTTAAATAACAGATCACATAGCTATATGGAAGGTTTTAAAAATGTCTGCACTTCATAAATACACATTTCTCCAAGTTTGACTGACTCCTTACATGTACAGGAAGAGCTTCTTTGGATTCCTACATCTAATTGTTGTTCAACAATTTTCTTAGATTGGCTCTTTCTTGTCATTCAGTGATGAGTTTCTTCATTTAATCTCCAAAGAATCTCCAAAGTGTACTGATCTAATGGCCCAGTGACAGAACAGCTTCTCTTCAAAGACAGTTACTTCAAATATTCATTCAGTTGCAATATAGCAGGTTTTCATACATTGCTGTATAGAACTACAGCACGCTGTAATATTATGCAGGTATTGTCCATATTTAGAGTAAGTCTGGCATGTATGAATCACTTCCTTACCCATATACCTACTGCACAAGCCTTTCTAAAACTGTTTCAGGTTGGGGTTTTCTTTTTCCTAGCTTTTGAATTAGTTCACAGAATGGTTGAGATTAGAAGGGATCATAGATCTTTTAAAACTCATTTTTCTTGTGGGCTCTCCTGAGGTCTTTTAGCATATGTAGTTTACTGTTACCATCTGTCTAAAAACTGAAATGCTAGTCCATTAGAAAAATAAAACCAGAATGTAAGAATTGCTCTAAGAAGATCACTCTTACAGTAGTTCTTTGCTAGGGGCTTTCATGTGCATGCATTTCACATCTGATTTTTTTGCTTTGAGTTTGGTCATGCTGATATTGTGTATGTGAACTTCTTTATCTGATAGGTCTAGACATTAATACTGTCATCTCTGAGCCTGGATATAGTATTTGTTATAGATAGTTCAAGGTCAGTATTGTCTCAGTAGTGTTCTGACATGGAAATTTTTGTCCACTCAACCTTTCTTAGAGTCTGCAGAGAAAGATGAGACAGTCTAAAACTGAGGAATAATGTAGTTAAGCAATGAGATTATAAATTCATTATAAAAATGAAAAACATCGTTTTCTTCCTTCTCTCCCAGTCTCTTAGGTCTTGACTCAGAATTGGACAGTGTATTTTTAAGACTGTCCTCCCCATTCATGAAAAAATGACTGGGGTTTTTCAAGCTTCTGCTGAAAATACAATAATAAGTAGACTTAAATCATCAATACTTAAAAACTAAATAAACTAACCTGTCCTATGAACAAGTGCTCATTCTGCAATGTCTGTTGCTGACTATGTGGAAGAGTAAGTATTGGCTTATGCACTGAAAATGATTGCTATAGATAACAGTAAGCATTCCTAAACACGTGTGCTGGGGACTACCTGTGTAACTTTGGATTTATCATGTGTGCCTTTCAAATGTAGTTGAAATAGTTTATGTTTTTGGAGTTCATGGTGTCCATTTGATTATTGTGCATGAAATGTATATTGCTGTAAAATAGTCTTTTACTTCCTAGCTTTTGCTTGGCTGTGGACTCTCTGCTGAGCTTTAACATATTGTGGATCTGTGTAGCTGCTGCATCAGCTCTGACCTGAATTAAGTTTGCAAAACGAAGTTTTGCTTTTGGTAGCAGATAGAACGCTGCGTTTCACTATGGGTGGTTGTGTAGATATACAGGACTTCTGTCTGTTTGGGCTCTCAGCATGTTCAGAAGAGAATGCAAGCATGCAGTTTTCTGGTTTTTGACTTTTATATACTATATATCCCCTATTAAATTAATAGTGTATACTTCTGCCTGAAGCCACAAATATTAGCTTAATTTTTCACTATTAGTAAATGTATGCTATTTCCATTTTATTTACTTGGAAAACTGTACGTACAGTCCTGTTCAGTGTTTCCCTTGTATAGTGAATTTCCACTGATCCTTGTCTGTCTGCACACAGCAATAGAGGATAAAGATACTAGGTTGCATTCCAACATTTTTTTTTCTACCATTACAGACACGTGTAGGTGCCTTGCAGTTGTGTAGCTTGATTGTAACTGCCAAGTTGACTGTAGGCAACTATATCACATTAAAAAGGAAGAGAAGAATAGACCAGCTATTTTTGATGTGCCCAGTGCATGCCCTAAGTAGAACACTTGCTGTGTTGTTTATTGACTGTTAGTGTGCATTCTAATTTGTGTTTCCTGGCAGTGTTGTTTGTGTTGGTGGGGACGGCATGTTCAGTGAAGTGATGCATGGTCTCATTGGAAGAATGCAGAAGGACTCTGGCATAGATCAAAATAATCCCAAAGCACCATTAGTCCAGTGCAATGTAAGGATTGGCATAATTCCTGCTGGTAAGAAAGGGTTAACTTTCAGTTTGTTATTCATTTATTCTTGAAATTTCTTCTTATTCATAACTCCTTGAATTTAGGCGGAAGATATGAGCAATGATATTCCATGGAGACACATAGCTAAACTGTTTGTATCCTGGTATAATTATTGATCACATGCCATTTTATTTGGGAGGGGTATTTTGTAAAGGAAATAATCTTAATGTGCAACTTTAGAATTTAATTGCTACTTCTTTTGAGTGTGTATGGCTTAGTGTGTGTTAATACAGGATAAGTTGTTGAAAGTAGTACCTTTGCTTATCTGAACATATTGAGTGAAATCTGCTAAACAGAGACTTACCTGGTAAGTATTTCTCCAGTTCCAAGTGCTCCACAGATTTAGTTAGAATTGTCCTGAGAACCTCCCACTAGTCTGGCAAACTCCAAAAACTGCTAACGTTTCCTCTCTCTCTCTTCCCCACTTCCCGTTGTCATCACAGAAATCAAAGGGCAGCTATGTCTGAGGAAGAGCCCTCAGGTTCCAAACTAAGCTGCAGTTTCTGCCCCTTTTTAGAGGTGCTGTATCTTCACAGTTCTCCATGTCCATGTCAGCTGATTTTTCAGACAGTCCTGACTATTGTCATTGAGAGGCATTTGAGCAAACTCATCCTTGAAATTTGTATCTTTGGAAATAAACTTACAATTTTATTGATCATAGACACTCTTTGTATCAGTCTTGTTAAATTTGGTGTCTCGGGTGTTACTTCACCCTGCCCAATTGGTCCCTAAAGATTCCTCAAAGAATGAACTTACAAGATGACTCTTTTCCATGACTGGATTCATTGTTGCAGCTCATTAATAGCATCTGCAGTTCTGAGGACTCTGTGAAGACAAATGGACAGTTCAGTGTCTTTTCTATCCCGTTCTCTTTCTTGTGAGATGCTTGGGATTTGAATTAAAAACCTGTGATATGAAATAAACATTATGAGCTTCTGACTAGAACTATAACGCAGACTTTATGAGAAAATTTAGCACAGATTATAAAAATACACCAAGTGAAATAGTATATTTGTACCCTCAGGCTTTAGGTGACTAATTTTATACTTGTATCTTTGTGAAGAATGTACCCCAACCCAAATAGTCTGAATTGTTGTTTGGAAGAAGCTTAACCCTTTCTGCTTGCGATATAACAAGAGTTAGATACCTAAAAGTTCCAACGTGGATATCCCCTTACACTTTTTCATTCTGCTTTTAAGGTAGCACACTAAGGGTTCTTTATGGCATTTACTATATATAAGTATATTCTGATTTTGTTTTTTAAAGCTTTGTATTAAAATCAGTTTGTATAGTAACCTTAACAAGCATAGAGTTTGAAGTGCTGTATCCTTTGTTTCCATTATTTGGGCAAAGTTCTTGGACTAAAGCTCTTTGCTTACATGGTTGATTTCAGAAGATTTTGCCTACTTGCGATATTAGAGACCATAAAAGGATACAATTGAAAAAACAGAACGTCAGTATTAAGATCTGTTTCCTTGGATTTAGGAAATTAACTATAAGCATGTTAAAATTGAAAGAGTAACCTTGTTTTTCAACAATTTTTTAACGCATTTTTTCTGGACACAACCAAAATGTATGATCTTCACTGATATTTTAGTATGGCTGACATGTATTAAGTCACTTTCTTCTCTTACATACTTCAGTATTTGTCTGCTTTGTCCATTGTAGCTGTTTGCTATTGAATGTATACTGCATGCTTCTTTCCTTGAACTAACATGAGGTGCAGCCTTGTAATCAGTGCTGTGTTTCAAGTATTTTCTCCAAGCTGAAGTTCTGATAATTAATTAAGTTTCTGGAGGTACAGAGGATAATACATATCTTCATCTGTTTGTATATTGTACAATATTTAAAATGATCCATTACTGAAAATATGGGAAAATGTTTACTGAAAAAGGGAGTCAAATCACTGAACAAATCTTAACTCTTTCTTAACACATGTAGTCATCACAGGGACCTTAATTGCATATGAAATAGCCAAACCCATGCATTGCAGATGGTCAGGAAGTCAGCAAGAGGGGTTTTTTCCAGTCCTTGGTGAAGCTGTTCTCAGTTTATAGTTGCTTGATGTAATGGAGCTCTGACTGTGTGTTGACCCCAACAGATCATGTAGCTCCCTGGCTAGTGTAAGAAGTCTGTTCCAAAGTGAGTGAGATCCTTAAAAACTACTTTTTTTATTTTATTTTTTTAAACTAAACTGACAGTCCTTAAATACAGCAAGTCAAAAGGAATAATGAAATATAAATCATGCTTTTAGAAAGATTTCATCCATGATGCTCTTTTTAGTCCTTTATAACCAACCTTTTTCTAAAAATCCTAAGATCTCATTAATAGATATTGAAAACAAACCCATAGTTCAGAGAATAAGTTCAGTGAGGACAGGAGCCTCAGGTAAGGTGGCACTGACTGGTGGTTTTCCCTTTTCTTTTTTATCATTTATTTCCTAATGTCAAGCTGTGTTAACAGAAGCATAGCAGGTTGTGGTTTGCGATTGTGATTAAACAGTGTCTGTATTCAAGCTAACAGTTCAGCAGACTTAATCTTTGCTCAGAAATTGTCAATTTACTTACACAAAGGCTTGAAATTACAAATGAAAGAGATTTAATGTTAAAAAGCTCTCATCTATATAAACATTTCTGAGTAATTGGCTCTGTTTCATAAGCAGAATCCCCTTGTGCAGGCTTTTTTCCATATTAATGTTGGATGCTACTTCTAATTCATGACTGACTTTCTGGAGCAAACCCTCCTTGGCCCTCTTTTCTTTTCCTTGAACAAATGTGTATCTTTCTTTAGTGTGTTTCCTGGTTAAAAAGTATCATTTATTCTTGTGTTTTATGGTACATTTTTATGAAATAACTTGTGTTTTTATTGGCATGAATAAAGCTTTTACTCAAATAGTAGTTTTAACTTCCGAACTTCTCTTAGTTGCAGCCAGTCTTCTAATCTGCCAGTGTAAATTGACTGAGTGCTGTTGTAAACAGATTTGCTGTTAAAAGTACTTAGAGGTTGTAGCAACCTAACAAAATTTTGCATTGTGATGTGGTAACCACAAGTCAGCACACCTACAAAAACTTCTGTTTAGTTATTACTTCCTCTTAGTGTCATCTAGCCTTAAAAGCACATTCAGCCACGGTTTCTTTACTGCATTCAGAATGGTAGAGTGCCTCTATAGAATTTGAAAACAGAAAATCATTTCTCTTATGACACATGGTACTGAGGTTTCATCCACATGTTTGAGTTTTAAAATTATGCTCTCTGGAGCAAGCGGAAGTAATTTGTTCTTGTCACTAAACTCAGCACAGAACAGGAGGACAAAGCTGTCAGCTGCTGCTGGAGGACTCTTTAGTAAAAGAGCCTGGGTTGGATTAAATACTCTTGTAATCTCAGGAGGCATCTCCTTCAATCTGTGCTGTGGCATATTATTAACGCATTTGTTCTTCAAAAAACAAATAAGTCTGCAAGTCTACCCTATGGGTAGGGGGAAGATCTTCCTTGCACTAGGGAATATGGAGTGAAGTGTAGATACAAAGTGTTAATTGATATACTGTATTAGCCATGTCGTGTATCCAGATCCTCGTTTTCATTGTGATCAAGGTATAAACTCTAATGGATTGAAGCATGCAGTGTAGTTATAATCAGCACGTTGATGCGTGGCTGTAGAAGTTGAGAATACTAAAGACAGCACAGGAAGGTGTACAAACTCTGAGTAGGGCCATGACTGTACACTCAGGCCATTCATCTATCCCTGTAACAGCAGCTTCCTCTCTTACTTTTTAATGTGTCAGATCCTTGTCATTTGAAAGTCACTTCCCAGAAAAGTCTGTGATACTGTGATACTGTGATACTGTGAAAAGTCACCATATGGATTTTTTTCAAAATCCTCAATGCTGCGTGCTCAAGAGCATGCGGTTACTCAGTCATTAGCGTGACTCGTCTGGTATTTCATCTGTGAGGTGACTGCATGGATTCTGATTTCACAAAAATATTTCAAATGTATGCGACCCCCATCAAAGTAATTCTACCTGTTTGCAGTACAGAATCCTGTTGCCATACTAATTTATCTCTGAGGATTCTGTTTGTGTTGTGGAAGCACCTGCCCTTGTCAAGGGTATCTCATACAGAGCACTAAAAGTACTTATTTCTTTACTAAATTTACTCTTTTCTATAGCATCAATATCTAGCTGGATTGCTTCTGTCATATGCTCAGTTTAGTGCTTCCAGTTGTCCATCAATAAAAGCACACAAAAGAATCCTTGAAGCCCACAGCATGTGTGTGTTCTGGTTTAATAATTTTTCAGTTTAGCAATTCTAACACTTTGGGGGTTCTGTTTTTGTTTGGTGGTTTTGTTTTGGAGTTTGTTTTTTTGGTTGGTTGATTTTGGGTGGGGGTTTTTTGGGGGGGATGGGGTGGGAAGAGGTTTGTCTGCAGCATCAACAGCATGAACTCTTTGTACAACCAGTAAATCATCAGATTTTGCTTATCGCTTTGGTCGTTCTATGACTAAAGCTAGTGAGGTGGTATCCGAGCACCTGTTATTGTAACTTGTCTACTCACAAATAGCTAGCAGTATTTGCATGCAAAGGGGAAGTCTGGTGATTTAGCTGTGGTGTATTCTGTGTAGTGCAGTCCATCACTTTGGTTTCTTTAATCTTGCAAAAATGGTTTGTGGGGAGTACATACTGTTTAATATTTTAAATACATATCTCTGTCATTTCTCCTTATGATTAAAAGGAAGGGTTTCCTTGATAATTTTTAAATTACTAAATTGATTTGTTTAAAAAAAATAGTGTTTAAGTTTGGGGAGGGAAAAGATGTAGAAGAGCTTGCCTATAAAGAGCTATGTGGCTCTGTGATAACTCCTAATAACAGACAGACTTTGGCTAAAATGGGTAATGAAACTGGGCTCTAGTATGCATAATAAATGGTAAAGATTCAAAGGAGTTATACATATTTTAATAAAGGCTAGTCAGTATGCCCTCTACACACTTCATATTTTCAGTAAGCTCTTAATACCAAAATACCTGGCATGAGAGCTTTCTTTAGGTGGGAGAGTTTGGACATTTAGTTTGGGATTCAGCTATCCATATGTGGTGATACGGTGCCACTATCATTGCAATGCACTAGCCCTAGGCAAGACAACTGTTGTGCTAGAGTAGCAGCTGGAAGCCAAGCAGAGTAATCTGCAGACTTCCTTTAGGGTGAGTTGCAATTTGAAATTGATACTCAATTTTTCTTGCTTATGTTTACGTGTCTGCAGGTGAGATGAGCATCTAAATCCATGTTTTAGCAGGGGGTATCTGGTCACTACAGGTATTAGAGCCTGTAGGGTATTCAAGACCCACCTATTGGTCTAGAATTCCTGTTTGGTTTTGAAGTATTCAAAGAGATACAAATCTTTAGTCATAATGAACATTTTAGTGACCCTTAAACTAGTGCTGTTAGATTTATGCTTGGTGTAGTGTTACAACCAGTTATATTCTATTAGTATGTACGTAAGGAATGATGCTGGTTTTGTTGCTGCATACTACCAGCCCTGAGAGAGAAAAAACCCCAGTATTTTACTGCTTGTACTTGGTACTCCACTGGCACATCTGGGAAAGAGGAATGATTTGGCAGTTGTTGAACACTGTTGGTGTCTTCCCCAGCCTCCTATTTAGAATCTCGGAATTAATTTCAGACTTCAGATCTAACTTTAGCCCTCCCTTGCCAGTTAACAAATAGAAATAAAAATAAGTTCTATAAAATTGCCCAACAGATAAATGAGCTTTTAATTGACTACAGAATACTACAGGGAAGTAAGCCTTCAGTTTAAAATGTAGCTTGAGTGAATCCCCCCTCTTCTCCTACCTGGCAGGGTGTCCCTGCCCATGGCAGGAGGGTTGGAACTAGATGATCTTAAGGTCCTTTCCAACCCTAACTATTCTATGATTCTATAGTGTAAGACTGTGGAAATTTTGCTTACATGAAGACAAATGTGACTGAAGGTAATTCTAAAAGCAGAATGCAAACAGGTCTTGACGAAATGATAAAAGTTGGATGAAATGTTGTAAAAGTTCAGGTCGGACCTTTTAGTGGCTATTTCTAGTGGCTATTTTATATTGATTTATTTTTTCTTTTCAAAAGTAGTGAGATATTTTTTTCTGCTTAATGGAAATTCACAAGTGTAGAAGGCAAAATGAAACTGAAAAAAATGGCAGTAAAGCATAGCTTCAGTATCTGAACTCTACTGAATATTTTTGGCTATAAAACTCCAAATGTGGCATAATAACATCATCTGAGTACCTTTTCTATTGCAATACTGAGAGAAATTGGAGTACCCATTTCCTGTGCAACAGCATATACTTGTAGTGGTCCACTTGCACCATTTTGAACCTCAGCCTTGTAGGGAGCATACATTTGGTTGATAGAAGCTTCCCTCAATGCCCTTCTCTGGTAGGGGATATGTTGTCTGTTTCTGGAGAGTTGGAGGGGAAAGGATTTTCTTTGCTCCTGTTGACAACTATATATGCCCTGACTGTTTTCAATGCGAGAAAGAACTAAAAGTGCATTTTAAATAGTTGTTCATTCCTCCACTTTTAGTTTTCTATTTCAGTTTGATTAGGCCTCAGAAATGAAGTATGCTGTATCTGAGCTGCTCTTCAGCTAGTATATTAGTAGCAAATCTGAGAACCTGTATGTGGACAAAGTAACTTTGTTTTCTGATATCTAGCCTTGGCTTTAAAGAAATTAAATTTCAGGGAAGGGATGGGATGAATTTGGAGTTAGGTAGTGCAACGAATGTGCTCTGGTATGTCTGGCCCTAACTTGCAAGTCCCTGCTGCAGAGCAGAAATCAGAACCCTACGTATGCTCTTAGACTGCTTTTTGTAGGGATCAGGGAGAATTTCCTGTCTCTAACCAGCACCTAAAATACTGAATGGATGTACTGGCTGCAGAGTTGCCTGCAGGTAGTTATTTACAAAGACAGAATATAAGTGAAATCTAAAGCTTCACCCCTTTCTTCTTGTAGGTCTTTTGTTCAAGACTGTAAAGGCATATCTCTATCCACTTTGCTCACCTATCTATAAACTAAGTACTGAATGCAAGTATTTGCTAATTTTCAAATAATAGAACTAAGAGGGAGTTTCTGGTTTAAGATGCAGCTGGAGGAGGAGAGGGTATTGGCAGCCTGGAATTTAGATCTTTCACCCCAAAACCAGGCTATCAGTCAATTTCTTTTAATGAGATCTCAATGACTAAAAAATCTTGAGGAAAGGAGAATCAGCATATGCCTTCCTTCCCCTCCACCCTTAACTGCTATAAAAGCTGTAATGTAATCCTGTTTTTTTAATTTTTTTAATGTGAATTAACTTATTCCCTTCACTAACTGCTATATATTTATTGTTTATGTAGTGAAAATTGTACTTGCTGTGGAGAGAAACAGCTCTACTTATCGAGGGGGAGAAGGAAAGGTACCTTTTAATTCATAGTATTGGTATCCTTGTATTTACTTAGTTCCATAAAATATAAAGGGGCAAGCCAAAGGACCGTAGTGCTCTAGTTTGGAGAACTGTGCCAATAATAACTTGTTTTGAAGGGTATTAATTAATCTCTAGTTGTTTATTTTTCAGGATCAACAGACTGCATATGCTATTCAACTATTGGCATTTCTGATCCAGTGACATCAGCTCTTCATATTATTGTAGGTGGGTGATTATAGTTCACTGTTTTGGTATGAAAATGGTGAGAATAGCCTATTTGAACATAATGTCTGAGTTGAAATATAACATTTTTGTCTGCTATTTAAGCGATTTGGATACAGGAGGTTAAAAATAAATTGCTTTCTCCACTGTAATTCATTGTTTTCATGGGATCATAATGTTTTGAAGCTTTATATCTGGTGCTGAAGTTTTCTGGCATTCTCGCACACTTTTGAAAATAACAGTAAAATACAATAAGCAGTGTAAGTTATTGCATGCTTTTTCTTTCTTTCTCTCTCTTTTCTCTTAAAGAAAGCTATGACAAGTGCATGTACACTTGAATAGTTGCGTTTTGTACTAGTTCCCCAGTTGTCCTGTGCAATTCAGTGCTTCCATGCCAAGTTAGAAATACGGCTTCTGCTTGCCTGGAATTAGCTGATAATTTCCCATTTTTACTATCTGTAAGTCATATATTTGAGGAGGATCTAGGGAAGAAAACAATTACTCTTCAGTAAACGTTTTTTGACATGTTGTCATCATTAGAGATGCTAACATTGCCACTTCTCAAAGTCCTCTAGTAATGGAGGACCTGAACTGCACGAGGGCTGAGGAAGGCAGCTTGGCTTATTCAGTCCATCCTATCTGCCACATGCTGAAGAACCATACTCGCTCAGTTGTTAATACTGAATTTGAAAAGTTGTGTAAGGTAGTCTTCAGTTCAGATGATGATGTGTAAGCATTAATGACTATTATTTCATTATCGCTTGTATGCTTAACAGTTACAGGTTTAGGAACTGTATTGCACAAGTTTACACATGTGCTTCTCTATTACTAACTTACGGTTAACTCTGTCCAGCCTATGGAGAGTTTAGGCCATTGGGCTAGGTTTAGAGAGATGGATAGACTTTAGTTGGATTATTAGACGTAAATATACACACCCACCAACCCCACCCAAACCCACTACCACTCCAAAGCTTACCTTATGAGGACATCAAGAGGTGATATATGTCTTGTTCTTAGGGATTTTCAGGACTTGACTGGGTAAGCCCTACATAACCTGATCTGATGTCATAACTGAACTTGCTTGGAGTGAGAGGTTTGATGAGGAACCTCCTAAGGCCCCTTCCAAATTGAATTATCCTCTGATAGCATGACTTATCATCTCATAGAATGACATACAGGATTAAGTAGTATCTGGTAAATGTATAGATCACTTTGATCCCATCCATAACATCCCCACTTACTGCTACATTGTAAATGAATATATATTCTTCCTTATAAATTTTTAGCATTTTGACCTCTTCTCACTTAGTGTGTAATGCTTTTTAAATATTACTGAAATTAGTATTAAAAATTATTTTCCCTTTCTGCATGTGTAAGCAAGATATATGACATATATGACATAAATTTTAAATTTTTTTAGGTTTTGTAACATTAAAGTTACTATCATGTTTGCAGCTGCAAAATACAACCTTGCACTTCTCACTTTCGTAGGTGACTGTCAGCCTCTGGATGTCTGTTCTGTACATCATAACAACACATTTTTGAAGTATTTTGTGTCATTGCTGGGTTACGGTTTTTATGGAGATGTATTAAAAGATAGTGAAAAGAAGCGGTGGATGGGTCCAATGAGATATGACTACTCAGGTAACTTGTGTCATTATTGCATTTTTCGTCAGCACATAAACATATCAGAGCAGTTGATGTTCTCTCCAAACCAACCTCTGAAGCCCTTAAACATCAGAAACAGACTGAACATGATTTTAACCTCCTTGTAGGACCATGTACATTGGATCACATTATGTAGAGGTTCATAACTTTTGGGACAACATTTATAATGCGCTCCTTGAAGTTGTGTTGAATATATGTGACCTAGTGATATCTACCTAAGAAGTAGTATCTCTTCTGTACTAATCATTTTGACATTCTTTGTTAAAGTTAAGAACCCCTCTGTTTTGGACATTCAGGTGATGGAATGAATTGTTAATTTTGTTCTTCTAGCACTAATCATAGAGGTGAGCGGTTTAGCCTAGTTAGCCAATATTTGGATAAATTCTATACTACTGGAGATTATTTTTTGCCTTCTATGATTTGTCTTGTGTTAGGGAAAGAAGGTGCAAAAGCAGAATTTTAGTACTATTAGGCCAATTTTAAAATTTGATAGTGATATATAGCTAAAATGTTAGTTGGCTTTTAAAGATGTTGAGTAGTAATGGCACTGTAGGCAAATTTTAGAAAGTTGAGGAGGCTGCATCAAAAGGAGTGTGACCAGCAGGTTGAGGGAGGTGATTCTGCCCCTCTACTCGGCTCTCATGAAGGTCCCTTTGAACCCAAACCATTCTATGATTCTGTGTATGCAGAGGTGTTTGCAATGTGGATTTATAATGATGTAATGCTGCTTAATATTTTTTTTACATATATATATAGGCTTCAAGACCTTTCTTACTCATCATTACTATGAAGGAACAATTTCATTTCAACCAGCAAAACGCACACTGGGATCTCCACGAGATAAATATACCTGCAGAACAGGGTAGGCTACTGTTTAACTCTGAATATCTGACATGCAGCCTGTACATAAATAGGTGTCACAGAAATGTTGTTTCTAATATCAGAACGCTTACTCTGAAAGATACAAGCTTGTAAAAAAGCTTTATTGACATTATTAAAGAGAGCACCATGTTATTAGGTAAACATGTAAAATGTAGTAAGACTTTGTTAGCTGTTTCCTCTCCTCCCACAATTTTAAATGAAGAACAGTGCCCAGTATAACAGCATGGTACCCAGTTACAAGGTGCTGAGGGTACTATGCTGTGTTAGTGTTTATAAATTTAATGTCTGGATGCCTCATGGCTTCTACAAATAGAAATAATTATTCAGATGTTCTCAAATGTTCACACTGTAATTGGATCTAGCAATTTTGGTGGTTGTTTTGGTGCCACGACAACAGCTGGCATGGCTTGTCCTGAGGATATGTCCTCAGTAATCACCCTGTTTAGCACTCTTTTTATAGACAGCTACAATGCTGTATAAATTATGTGTTATTCTTCACTTGTTTCTTCAACCAGGGAACCTACCTCAATCTCCCAGTGTTCCTTCCTTTCTCTTTGCTTTCACGTGCTTGAAATTATGCAGCAGTATTTATTATTCCTCTTTATATGTGAAGGTATCTATCAGAGATATAGTAGTTGTTACAGCAGCAAATGCAACAGCAGGATACCAAGGAGCCAGAATCTTTGGCCAGAAACTACATGGAAGTTGTTGAGATTCTGCTGTGTTAGTGCTATGACATACTGCAGATCAAGGTCTCCAGTACTAGCTGAATGAACTATTCTGATCCATCTGGTGCCTTGATGCAGGAGAAACTCCAGAGGGAGAAAGCTGTATCCAGGTCTCAGTCAGAGAGTAAGGAGTGCCTGTTTCCTCATGTGGGATTTTATACATCCTGCTAATTGTTGGAAGGGAAATAGGGCTGGGTACAAGCCATTTAGAAGTATTCTGGAGTGTGGTGATGGCAGTGATCGTGCAGGTGATTGGCAAGTTGACCAGGACAAGTGCTCTGCTGGTCTTGTTACAGAAAAGGGGATGTGAAAATTGGGGGCAGCGGTGACTGGGAGATTACAGAGTCTAAAATCCTGAGAGAAGTAAGCAAGACAAAAAGAAGAGTTGCAGTTCTGAACTTTCGGAGAGCAGATTTTGGTTTATTCAGGAATCTTGGCAAGATTCCATGGGAGACTGCCCCAGAGGACAGAGTCCCAAGAGAGCTGGTAATTTCTCAAAGCAGGAGAGCAGCCCATTTTGATATGCAGAAACTTGAATAAGAATGATTGATAGAAAACCAATATGAATGAGCAAGTATCTGAGAAGTAAAGAGAAGGGGCAAGTGGAATGGTTTACTTTGGAAGAAACCAGAGACATAGCCTAAACACACAGGGATGGAGCTGACAAAGCCAAAGCTCAGGTGGAATTGAAATCAGTGAGGCATGTGAAGGGTGTTACTTCTTACAAAGGGATTATAGAAGTATAGCAATCAAAGCTAAAGGCTAAAGGACCTGTGGGCTTGCTGCTTAGTAGTGTGGGGTACCTAGTAATAAAAAGACAGGGAAAAGTAATAGAAAATTGCTCCTTTATCCCACTTTCCACTGATGTTGTCTTCCCCGAGGCTTTACAGGTACTTACAGATACCAAAGGCCTGTGGATGAGTGTGAAATGGTAGGTGTTACATAACTTTATCAAGGCCTTTGGTACTGTTTCCTGTAGTATTCTTAAAACCAAAATGTTGAGATGTGGTCTAGATTAGTGGATGGGTAGAGAACTGGGAAGATTGTTAGAATGGTTGTGAGGACCAAGACCAGTTGGCAGCTGATTATTAATGGTGCTCCTTGGGGACCAGTACTGGGGCTAATACTGTGCAATATCACTATCAGGGACTGGGATGGTGGCAGAGAGTGCACACTCAGCAGTTTTATGGATGGTACCAGATTGGGAAGAGTGGTTGACATGTTGAAAGTCAGGGCTGCCATTCTGAGGCCCCTTGGCTGAAGAAATGGCCAATAGGAACCTGCTGAAGCTCAGAAGAGGTAAACATCATGGGTGAATAGGCTGATGGAATACTACTGACTGGCACGGAAGGCAGCTCTGCTGAAAAGAACTTTGGGATCCTGGTGGACAGCAGCTGTATCTGATTAAGCTGTACCTTTTGTGTCCATGCTGCAAAGAAGGCCAGCCTCCTAGGTTGGACAGCTGGCCATGCTGCATCTTGGGGTAGGGAGATCTTGCAATGATTGGGAAAAACAAAAAAGTTGAACTGAGTAATAATTCTGTTTTCAGGAACTGAGTGTTATTTTTGTTTTCAGATGTTACATTTGCAAGAAAAGTGAGCAACAGCTGGCACAGCAGCAGAAGCAGTGTGGATTAAAGCATGAAGGTAATTTGCCAGAAAAAGCACGATAGTGTAATATACAAATTGTTGTTTTTCAGAATATATCAGTTCAAGTGTGTGTGTGTGGTTTGGGTTTTTTAACTATTGTGAGTTTACATTGTTTCTTTAAGTTGAAGAAAAATACATGTAAATATGTGGAAAAAAAATAAAAGGTGTCTTCTCCATCCAAAACTCAGAAAATTCTGATAAATTGTACTGGTCACTTGTATATTTTGATGGGTTTGGTCTCTCTTCCTCACATAAGGTATATTTTGTGAGCTAGGACTCTGTGTTCTTTTTGAGAGAAGGGCTCAACCCTAAACTGTGAGGCAGTACAGAAGGAAGCAGTTCATTAAGACAGCTTTTAGAATAGATCAGGTTTAAAAATTTGTGTTTTCCAGTGCAAAAGTCACCCTATGGAAAGCTGTTTAATAAGAAAATGGGAGGCAGTGAACTTAGACAACTAATAACAATCTAGTGTCCTGAAGTATTGCTGTACTATACCCCACCAATACTCAGCATAAATGATAAGATTTCTCTCCTCTTTCTCTTGTTGTGTTATCCTTACTCTCTTTTTTTCCTTTTGTTCCAGCTTCTGCCTACACTTCCAGGGATTCTTTTTTTTATAGGCAGAACTCTTTGTTCCTTTTATTAAAACAACTGTCAATATACTGGATTCTGTGCTGTCATCTTCCTGGTTGTATCTTTGTCTGACTACTGTGTCCTAATGGGGAGAACTTGTGGCCTTGCTGAAGTAAGATACAGATTCAGTTGGCTGAATTTTGCTTCTGATCCAAGTTTGTCATCTCAGATAAACCCTTCATTAAACAGCAGGAAGCCTTTCCATGGGTGCTTGCTTCTGCCTTTACTCTATTTTTTCTTTTCTTGTAAAGCCCAGTGCCTAAACCTGTAATTTTCTTGACACAACCATTGGCCCTTATGACCTGGATTCTTATAATTACAGTTATTTTTGCACAGTGTCTTTGCCAGGTTAGCAAAGACTGTTAGCAAAGAAAGTATCATCATACTATAGAGATTCATTGGCACCATAAAGACAGTATATAGATTTTTATGCCAACTTGAATTCCTGTTACACATGCTTATATATAGTATTTCTATCCCAGCTACTGCTTTTAGATCTTTGATGTAGTCAGCAGATGGGCAGATTGCAGTGTTTCTTGAGTTGTTTTAATTTATGCCTAGATTTAGCTAAAGAAATTGCTTTACATAATGTTTTCCTAAGAACTAAATGTGATAGTAGGGGTTTTGGTAAGGGGAAAAAAAACCAATCCTGTCTTTTTGAGACATACCTGTAGTTCAGAATTACCAAGCTTTTTCCTTTTGTTTGTGGAGGTTTTTTTGTTATTGTTTTTTGGGGGGGAGGATTGTTTGGTTTGGTTTTTAAATCTGCCGTTTTGTTTGCTTTGATGGAGCCCAGGCAGGAGAAAGCCACAGATTATCAAGCCATCAAGACTGCTTTAGCCAGCATTGCCCAAGACATTAAACAGATAATTATGTAGGATATTGTTTACTTAAATCCATTTTACTTCTGCTGGCTGGCTTTTTTTGCAGTCCAGTCTCTTCTCTGTTTAGTACTGGTAAGCAAACAGTAACAGTCAGCTACTCTTGATTTGCAATGAAAACGATTTTAAATCACCCCCTCAGACAAGCTTTTTACTCAGCACGCTGTGTTGGTTGACTCTCTCATTGTGTACTTGGTTTGTGTACAATTTAGGTAAGTTTAGAAGGATGCTTGCATTGGCTGTCACTGTGCATATTTCTTGGTATTGTGCTGAAGTCTATGTGTATGTGCTGAGTAAACACTTAGTACTTGATGCTGATTTCAGCAACTTGCCATGTATTTATACACAATAGATAGTTGAAATGAGCTTATGATTGCTCTATTGTATGAAGGATATTTTTGGTGAGTTATTTGTGCTATTACAGTGATGCACCCCACTGAATGCTTACGAAAGCAGCTGGTCATTTAAAATGTGATAAATATCCTGACTTGATTCTTACTGGAACGGTAAAGCTTTTTTTTTTTTTTTTTATTAACATACTGAAATGTATACTGTATGGTACTCTTCCCACCAGGTGAAAACAAGCTATTACAGTGACATTCATAAGCATTCTCCCTTAGGTGATTTGAGGCTTATTTATTACAGTGAGCATAACTTAAAAGTTAACGTGTAGCATGCTGTAGACTAAATTCATGATGATTCTCAGATAAACAACAAAAGGATTTATCAGTAAAGGGTGTTGTGTTATTTTGTTGTGTATCAGAGAACTTGTAAATAAGCACTTGTATAGTTCTGGACATAGATGTTTCCAGTTGTAGTCGTTTCTTATGTTCTGTTCAGTTACCTTCATCTCCGAGCAGGGCCTCGTCATTTGCCTACAGCCCGAACAAAGTAGTTCTGTAGTTTGACATTTAAGTTTTTCTCATCTCTCTTAAGATACACCTTTTGAATATGATTTTAAATTATTCCTTTCTGTATTGTACTGTTTGAAAGCAACATAAAAAGAACAGCAGTAAAGCAAGCAATTCTAAAACCACTCTGGCTATTGATGTGAAAATGTTGAACTCAAGAGCTGCTTTTTTTTTTTTTTTCTTGCTGTTACTGTTTGGTTTGTCAGGAGATAGAGAGGATAGCGTAGATGGAAGGTTTTGGGTTCCTTTAAGTCTTTTGTCACATTATAATCCTGCTCTATTTTTCCCAGAGTTCTGTTTTTCTTGGTTTTGTTGCTGAAGTGTATATAGTAAGAAGTTCCAGTGAATAAAAATTCAAGGAAGCAAGTAAAGTTCAAAGAGCAAAGAACAAATGCAGCATACTTTTCAAACTTTTTTTTTCTTCTTATTTTTTTCTTCTTTTAGTGGTGCATAAAGCTTGGAAGAGATCAATTCAAAATGAATGCATCATAGGCTTTAGGTTCAGTTACCTTGACAGTTGTAAAAACTGATTCTTTAAAGTACATGTAAAGTTCCTAAAACTAAGACCGTAAAGAACAGCAGAATTTCAGTGCATGAAATATATACCATAAATGTCATATATAGTCCCATCAGAGAAGCACCTTGACGATAATTATAAGGTAACCCAGATGTGGGGAACTGAATAACATTACATTACTAAGTCCATACCAGTTAATATGCCTCAAAACCTCAACCTTGCTTTTTTTTTCATGGTTAAACTTTAATAAGCTTATATAAACAACTTTAGTTAAGTCCTGAATTTTACCCCCATCATCCGCAATGGCACTTCACTCCTGAACTCCAGTCTTAGAACTGCACATAGCTTCAAAGGCTATTCTGCAGTCATGACTGCTGTGGAATTGTTTGTTTGAATTATCTACATCCACTCATATTGAGAGGGGAATAGGAGTGTTATGGCTGCTTCTTGGCTTTTTCTTTTTGCAGTGAGGAAGGTGATTATGTGTAATATAAGCATGCAAAGGTGTTTTCTAATCTGTTTTTATCCATATTCAAGAAAATACAGGTTAGAGGACAACTCTGTGCAGTGCCTGCCACTGTTTCTTTGTTCTAGAAAATTCCTCTGCCTCCTGGTTTAGGTCTGATCTCTAACAGACTTTTGTACTGGTTTCCAGAAATTTGTAAAGATTTATGCACAGGAAAGTTCAACTCTGTTAATAGTATTACTCTTCAGACATTCGGGATTGGGGTCGAAACAGACTACCCAAATAGCACCGATTCTAGATTTGATGTTCATATGTCAGAAACGGTGATCAGTTTTAGTAGATAATCACAGTCTGTGAAAGGAGAAAGAATCTTGCTCTGTTAGTATATGAAAAATAAATTTATTTAAAAAAAATGCAGTTTTAGATATTTATTGACAGTACATGAATATGAGCAGTTTAAATTTGTAAGCTGCCAACATTAGTTGCTTCTTAGTGTTCTTCTGAGTAGATCAAATCATAACCTCTCTCCATGCCTTTATTGATGTGTTTCAGAAGAAGAAGAATGGAAGATTATTAAAGGGAAATTTCTAGCGATTAATGCAGTAAATATGAGCTGTGCCTGTCCACGAAGTCCGAAAGGTCTTTCACCAGCAGCTCATTTGGCAGACGGTTCAGCTGACCTCATTCTAGTTCGTAAATGCTCAAGATTTGATTTTCTACGGTATCTTGTCAGACATACAAACCAAGATGATCAGGTATGTATTCCCTTTGGCAATGAATTCTCTGGTGTCAGTCTAAGTTGTAAATATTGATATTCGTGTATGAAAAAAACATTTACAAAGCAGGTCTGTTGTTTTTCTTTGTTTTTTAAAAAAGTTTCCACATTTGGGGTGAAAAAATTTCATCATGTGTACCGTTAAAAAAAAAACAATTCTAGCCAAGTCAAATGTTTGGCTGTAGCATTCTAATAAAAGTCCACTTTTTTGAATTGAATTCTGTTTTATAACATTTTCCTTATATTTGCTGTTTGAACAATATTTACGGTGATTTGTCGTGAAAAACTGTTCACAGCAGTGCAACACAAGTGAGGTAGAAGTTGTAGTGAAGAATAATAAATCACTTTTTGTAAACTGCATGCAAATGTGGTTTAGAAGAAAGCTACCAGAACTGCACTTTGGCTGTAAAGTGCAAACTTTTAGCAGAATTTTACTGCATATATGTGATCAGGATATGAGCTTTATTCATTTGGCTTTAAAATTGTTCTTTGTGTATGTTGTAGCTGTCAGGATAGACTATAAGGAAAGATTCATCACTGCTTTAGATTGTAGTATCTGTTGAAACCAGAGCTGTGGCTGTGAACACACACGTTTAGTATTTTTCACAACCTGATGATATTAACGTGTTCTGGAAATTATCTGAACAATGGGTTAGTATCATAGTTATAAAAGCAATAATAAATCTCACTGGTTTATGATGCTATTCTTCCTCCTCTATAGAAAAATTAGTATAGATTCTCTTTATTGTCACATTACCATTCCCTGGGACATTTTGTGTCTGTTTTCCTCCTTCCTGCTATTCTCAGTCTCCTGTTCTTCCCTTCACACCTTCCCAGTCACCCTCACTGCTCCCTTGATATTTTTGATTATTTGAAGCCTTCCTTGTCTGCCTTTCAAACTGGCCTCAACATTTATCAAGCAAGTTCATTCTGCTTAGACTTGAAACGTGAGAGCATTCATGGGTGGCTTTGTGCAGCTGTGGAAACCAGTTTTTGCAACTAAGCTATTTGGACTAGCAAACTGCTTAGCGAGCCTCATTGTATCCATGAGCCACTACTTACAAGAATGGATTTTGATAATTTGACAGCCTTTTTTATGGCTAAAAGCTGAGGGAACTTAAGACCTAGGAGGTCCCTTCAAATCTGATGCTTTTTGTGATTTGTTACTGTGACCGTTCCCCTTCCAGTGCTTCCTACCTGTTTCTCTCTGGCGTATGCTGGTCTTGTAGAGCAGATTAAATGCAGGGCTGTCCTCACTTCAAGTTAGTGTCTACCATAATAGTGGGAAACCCCTTTTTGAAAACTTAAAAAATTGCAAGGGGCACTATCTAATTTGATTGCTCCTTTAATTTATGAAGCCTGTTTTAAAGCATTTTTATGATATTATAGTCTGTATCCTCTAAGAGCGATCTTTTAACTGTCCTACTTTTTCTGGCTGAATTAACTAGTTAAAAATGCATTCATTTTGTTAGAATGCAATAATATTGCTCTCTGTTCCTTTTATCCTATACACCCACTCTGGGATGTGATCACACTGCCATGGAATTCTCACCTTCAGGACATTGTTCCAAATGCAGAAGCAGAAGGCTTTCAGAAAAGCCCATGTGTCTTAAGGGCTGTAGTTGAAGAGGTCCTGAGAATGGTACAAAGATCCAATCCAGACCTTTTTGACTTCAATTCCATGCTATATTAGTTTTTATAGGGCATGATTTATACCCCATTGACTCATAATCACAAAACCTGTTACCTGATTATCTATAACATGGCCACTTGAAGAGGACCCTTGAAAAGTAATGTTCCAATTTGGCTTTATTGTTTCTGGCTTGTGCTGCTTTTTAAAAACAAAAATCACACTCTGCCTCAGATAAGCTTCTCCAGAAAATTGGAGCGGACAGACTTGAATACAGAATGCTGCACACTGACTTGCTTTACACATCAAATGTATTTAACTAATTGTAATTGCCTGTTTTGATTTGTTTTTTTCTGTGTAGTTTGACTTCTCATTTGTAGATGTTCATCGGGTGAAGAGTTTTCAATTTACTTCAAAGCTTTCAGAAGACAATGAAAGCAATGTCACTGACGTGGGAAAGAAACGATTTGGCCAGTTCTGCCGAGATCACCCAGCCTGTTGCTGTAGTATTGCTAATAGCACCTGGAATTGTGATGGAGAAACTCTAGAGAGTTCAGCAGTTGAAGTGAGGTAAGCATTGATTATTTTTCTCCATAAACATCAGGCCTTTTCACTGATTTTTAAAGATGCTCGCAAAGACATCCACAAAAGGTGCTTCTACATAGTAAATTTGGGTCTTCTGATAATAAACTTTTTTATATATCCTTTTTTGAGTCCTTTCCAGAGAATAAGTGTAAGTGATCACTCTGAGAAAGATGAATGGCCCTACCTTGGAAGTCATACTTACTTCTTAGGAGCTGCTGCTTGCTTGTGTTGGGAGGATTCTTTTCAAAAGGGCAGAGTAGCTTATTACACTGAGGTACAGCCTTTCCTGTTAAACATAAACTTAAGTAAGCATCATTGTCTTGCAGATGAGTGTGCCCCATACTTTGTATTTTTTAACACACACCACTGAGTCTTATCTCCAGCCTTTGCATATGGAGAAAAGAAGTTTGCAGTTGTGTAAATAATAAAGTTAGAAAGGAATAGAGGTTTGTAAAATTTGAAAGGGTTTTTTGATTGAATTGTTTGGGTTTTTTTGGTTGATTTTGTTTTTTGTTTTTAGAATAAAGGGAGCAAAAATACCTAATATTTACATACAAGTGTGTCCATTAAACATGATTCCACTCCAAAAGTGATTTCTATGGATATTGTGTATTTTATAAAATCAGCTCATCTAAGTGCCCCATACAATTCTGTGTGTGGAAAAGAGGAATAACCTGAGTGATGGATATGTGAAATCATCCAACCTTCTTTGCAGGAAAGGACTGTATCAAAAATGAGAGTGAGTTTTCTGTAGTCTGGAGCAAGGAACTTTTTCTAACTGCTTAAAATTAATGGATTATTAGAATTAAATGCATAGTATCCATTTGTTTCTTATTAATTGATCTCTATATTTTCCAGGGTTCACTGCCAGTTAATGAAACTATTTGCAAGGGGAATCGAGGAAACCTGTAAAGATGAAGCTGCCTACAGCCAGAGTAGTGTTGAGCAATTACTGTAAACATTGTTCCTCCAATGGGGAGAAGAAAAAATGAAAGCTCAAGAAACTTGAGTAAATATGCATTTTAGTCAAATTGACAAGTATTTTAAACTTTTAGGTTTGAGTTTTTGTTTTTTTACAGCTTCAGTTTAGTTTTAGACATCCTATTGCACTGTGTCATTTTTTTTAAAGAACATCATAATCATTAAAATGTACCTTGGAGCAATGTTAGAAAGGAGAGAATTGGCGCATATATATATATATATATATGTATATATGCGTGTGTGTAATCATGATGACTGATGAATTCTCTGTGCTTTTCTGGAGAGCTATAATGTGTTGCAATAATATCCAAATGTTACAAAACATTGGACTTTCCACTGTCACCAAACCAAGAGATCAAGACAAGACATTTTCAGAGTCTGAGATGTTTTTTTGCTGGTGTCGTTCCATAGTTACATGTGGCTTAAATACTGGACAACATTGTTGTCATTCACATCTTTGTTTAATACAACTTTTCATTTTGTAGTTCTGACTATACCTTGCAACTTATCAATGCAATTCAAACACACATTCCTGGCTTTAAGTAATTAATATAAGAGTTTAGAAATACTTTGAAAGATAAAAGCACATCTGTATACAGATCATACCTTGTTGTATACATTCTATTTATAAAGGCTTCCTTGCATGATGCTTTTTGGGATGATGTAGGGTTTTATGACTGGAGGATACCAAATACTGCCCACTGCAGCTGAAATGTCTTGCAAGCATCTTGCAGGGATACTTATGTAATACCAGAAAGGCACAGGCAAAGGAAAATATAAATATCTTCTGAAACACCAGCAAGTTTCGATTTTTCTTTTAAATCTAAAATTAACATATGAAAAGCTTCCCTTTTCAGTACACGGTTCCTCAGAGATTCTACTACAGATGTTAAAATGCCTTTGTGAAATAAGATGCTGGAATGTTAAGTTAAAAAATATTTGATTGGAAGGGTTTTTGGTTTTGTTTTTTTTTTTTAGTAATGTTCATTTAACTAAATAAGAAACAAAATAATTTGTATTGTGAAACGAAGGGAAGAAACTGGCATTTGGTAAATCATGAAATCACTGTGCTGATTTGTTTTTTATAGCAAAAACCAGACTATCATCTATAGCTCTGGAGTGATTTTTTTACATTGTGTTTGAATTTGTGTATTGTGACACATACATGTTCTGTGTCTGGGCTTGGGGCTAAATTTTGCTGCTGTTGTACAGATTTATTCCTGTTTGAATATCATAAGTTAGCCCCTACTGTCCTCTGTCTTAAATTTGTAGTTGTCTTTAAACCTTATTGCGTCTGAGAGGTCTTTTTTTTGCATTTGAACAGTTAATGGTTCTCCACTCATGTATATTTATTGGCACTTCCATCATTAAGCGTTTATTCCTTTCATGTCTCTCATTGGTCTGTGTAAGCCACGGTGATTGGTCATTTTATTACTGAAGCACTTGAAAATTGTTATAAATGGCAGATTTTTTTTTAATTGAAGTTATTTACATTCCAGTTTTGTGTAATATCAAAATGGTGTGCTATATCTTTGCTACAAAGTATTATTCATACTGCTCTATAGGACAAAAAGCACTTGCAAATGATTTTGCTTAAAGTACAGCCATACATAGTTTAGGAACTGGGTTCTTTTTTTTTTTTTTAATAGTATTTCAGGGAAATACTTGAATACTTTTAAAAAGTAGAAGTACTGCTGTTTACTTTCCTTATTAATGCAACGAGTTGAATGTTGCTTGATCCGATGTTTTTCAGACATTGGTAACACAAGTGTTGCATATACTGTATTTTTAAAGGTGTGTTTAATAAGTGGAATAGTACTTTTGAACTAAGAACCCCATTGAAAATGAGATTATGGAGTTCTAAAAATGCAGGGTTTGTTGGGGTTTTTTTAAGTGTCATTTGTTTAAGAAGTTCTACAGTTATTGTGGTTTGTCCATAAATACTGTGAGAGAACCCAGACTTTAAGTAACTAGTTCTTGTGCAGGATATGATGGCGCACACTCAGTTTACCAACAAACGAGATCATTTGTGAGGCATTACAGCTATCCACATTCTCATCAGTGAAAACAGGAGTAAATACTAACCAGCTCTTTCCATTAGCTTCCTAGCAAGTCATGAGACCCTGACTTCAAAAATGGAGGCTTCTTCTCATTATGAATGTATGTTGAAATGCTTTGAATATTTTTACTACCTGAAACCGAGTGCTTGGTGTTTCAAAGTAAGCTGCAATGAAGTCCCCTTTCTGAGAAACAAGCCACCAGAAAAAGGAGAAAAGATCGTTCCATAGTATGGTAATGAAGTGTGAAGTAAATAATAGAGGTGTTGCAACATAATAAAATGAAAAGATCTTAGGTAATAGAGAAGCTGTATAGTTGCATTTGAATAATTCTATTTGTAGCATACTGTAGTAGCAAAGCACCATGTGAGCTGTATAACATTGTCCAGTTTGTTTTTAAGAGATCTGTGTAAGTAATGTCTGCTTCCATGTAATTATAGGTTGTTCTTTTCTCTCTGAATGTAGTCTCAGTACAGAAATTATGTATAGGAAAACCAAGTCTGATTATTATTTTTTTTTTCCCAATCTTGCTGGCTTCAAGATTAGAAAATGTTTTCTGTTTTATGATGCTAGGGCATTTCATTGAAAAAATAAAACTATATCATACAGCAGTGCAGTGGTTTTCTTCATTTCATAGCTTGATTTGAAAAAATACCTAGCTTTGTTTGACAGGAAGTTGGCAGGAGTGTGCTCAAGTGTAACCAACGTGGGCAGATTAAACCAGGTAGAGAAATAATTCATAAGCTTCCATGAGCACAAGCATGATTACAGCTTTGTAGCAAGCGTCAGTATGGACAAACACTAAGAGTGAAGGAAAGCAGCTGTTGAAGCTGGACTTACACTAAAATAAGCAATTCAACAAAAGTAAACTAAAGATTGAAAGGGAGATAAGAAACTTGGTTATAATTTTATAATGTATTTACAGTTATTTATTATGAAAAAATTAAAATACAAAAAATAAGAACTACCATTCTGAGAAGTATAAAATAGGTATTGTATTTTAAATAGTATATAGTAAATTGACAGGGATTTTTAGAATTTCATTGCAATAGTTATTACAGATGCAGTACATAAATAAGTAAAACATCCTCATTACTTATGTACAATGGGCACAGAAGAAGGTGCTTTTCAGCCCTGTAGAGAGTTCTGCTTTTGAAGTGTGTTGGGTTTACATGGCAAGTTTGGAAATGGGGTGCTGCGTGGTTGGCTTTTGTGAAAAGGAAATAGAAGGTGCACCCCTGTTGGACCTGCCACTGACCAAAGCTGGGCTGATCGGTGACATTGGCAGCATGTCTGTGATAGCACACATTGAAGGGGTAAGATTTGCTGCACAGCAGCTGTGAGGGGAGTGGGGGGAAAATAAACAACCTGGCAGAAGCAGAGTCAGTAAGGAAGGAGAGGGAGGAGGTAGTCCAGGCAGCAGAGCAGAGATTCCATGGTGAGGCAGCCCATGGAGGTCTGTAGAGAACCCTGCGCTGGATCAGGTGGATGTGTCCTGAAGGAAGCTGCAGCCTGTGGCAAGCCTGTGCTGCATCAAGATTCCTGGCAGGAGCTGCAGAAGGGGAGAGGTGCCCATGCATGAGCAGGTTTTCTGGCAGGAACTCTCAGCCATGGAGGGAAACCCAAGTGGGAGATGTTCATGGAAGAGGATGGAGCAGGAGAGATAAGCGTTATGAGCTGGCCACAACCCCGTTTCCATCCTGCTATGCTGCTCAGAACTGGGGAGGAGGTAGAAAAATCAGGAGTGAAATTGGGCCTGGGAAGAAGCTAGGGAGGGAGGAGGGGAGAAGGTGGTCTTAGTTTTGGTTTTATTTCTGGTTATTTACTGTGTTATAATTGCAAAAAAAAGGAGTTATTCTTGCCCAAGAAGAGTCTGTTTTGCCCTTTACTGCAATTCCTGAGTGCTCTCTCTTAACCCATGAGCTCTTCATGGTATTTTCTCACCCTGTTGCTGAGAAGAGAGAGGGACATAGCGGCTGGGTGGGCACCTGACTGGCAGCCGACATCAACCCGTCCCATGCAGTTACTCAGCAAGGCAGTGTCTGCAGGGATGTCTTACGGCACGAACGGAAGGTGGCATGTAGAATCAGAAATTTCTCTGAACACCTCTGTTGTGCAATTCAAGTATTACTTCCCTAGAACTCCTGCCTGAATCCCTATGAAGTGAATGAATAATAGGAATTCATCATTTTTATTCTCATTAGTCACATTGCTCTTATTTATAATTTTCCACAGGATAGTTAAGTAAATTCAGTAGATTCTAACTGGTGTTTAAGTTGCAGTAAATGAATTCTGCCCATAATGATGCGACAGTCCCTCCAGCCTGCTGTCTCACCCACCGACATGCACATGACGTACATCTTGCAAAGGCTTATGCGTGTTCTTAATTAATGTGTGACTAGTCCCATTAATTAGAAGGGGTGGGGCATTAGTTCTGCAATCAGTCATGCCTTTCAAATCCTCTGCAACGAGAGGATTAACAATTTTTTCATCCCATTTCCTGCTGCTTAAGAATTATTCCCAGTATGTACCTACCAAAATTGCCAAGAGGTTGTCTTTAAATGATGTTGGCTCCTTTAAGACTTACATGCCTGAAAGGGTGACTTGCATTTGTTGGTAGCTGTTTCACCTGAAATGCCGTTCTGTGCTTTATTTCATAGGAATCCTCCAGCAGTAATTAAAACGAATAGGAGTTTTTCTCTCTTTCTTATTTTTTTTACATGTAGAGAAGACTTCAGTAGTGTAGAACAGGGGAAAAAAATGGAAGGGAAAAAGATACTCATAAAGGAAAAATACTGAAAGAACAACAGGAGTTGATGCAAATCAAGAAATCCATGGAGCCCAGATTCTGGAAAGGATGGAAGAGAACAGCTGCCAAACAGATTTTATTTTTTAAAGAAATAAGAACATAAAATGCAGATTTTCATTGATTTATTTTGCTGGAAAGTATTGCCCGGCCATGTGCCCTTCAGTTGCACGTTAAAGAGAGCACTAAAGGTTTGAGTGGGTGGCTGGAAGTTTGACTATTTACAACTGGCAGACAGTTGTAAATACAGGTCATGCCCTGTATTTATACTCACAAACTTTACCCACACAGCATCATTGCTAGAAGAGGTGCTAAAGGAGAATTATAAAAGCAGGTTCCTATAGCAATGTGCAGCATTCTGAAATGACTGTTCAATCTGCCAAATGCTTATTTTCTATGCTAATGTTTAGCAGCTGCATTTTAAGGAAGAGGAGATTGGGCAGGAAGGAAGAATGCTGGGTCAGTACCTCGGTGCTGCTGAGGTTAAGGTAGTGGGACAGCAGCTCACCTCAGCTAAGGGTCTGCCCCATAGACCTTGCAATGCCAGGGATAGTTCCCACAGAAAGTGACTGCATACAGAAATACCTGTGCTGTTCCTGTAGATGTTTGTGTAACCTGTTCTGAGCTTTCAGGGATGTATATTCTGCCAACTATTTTAGCTGTCAGAGCAAATTGCTTAAAGATTTCTATAGTTGGACAACTTTGGTTACTCACTTAACTGACTCCCCTGTTGTATTTAAGTGTGTTTGCTCTGTCCTCAGTGGGCATAGAGAATGCCTCACCTTCTGGGAAATTCCCTGCCTATGCTGTTGTGCTCCCTCTCAGTCTGCTGTTCTTTGCCTAAACAGACTTAATATTTAGACAGAGAAGGAAAAAGCCCATAATATTTGAGCACAAATTAATATCAAGAAAAACTGCTTGAAGCTGATTTATGTTTAACACTGAGGGAGGGAAACTATAAGAAGAGACCTAGTATTGATGGGGTTGCTCCAAAATATGAATGAAGTTTCATAAAGTCTTCAATTCAATCAGATACTGTTAGCTTCTAGATGCTATGTTTTCGCAGAATGCTGTCTAATGATCAGATGGATGCATTAGAGTAGATATCTCCCTTCAGCAGTATCCGTAGAATGAATTTAACACATTCAGGCTGTGCCAGGGGAGGTTTAGATTGGATATCAGGAAGCATTTCTTCACTGAAAATGTAGTCAGGCATTGGAACAGGCTGGAATCGCCATCCCTGGAAGGGTTCAACAACTGTGCAAATGAGGCCCTTAGGGACATGGTTTATTGGTGGCCTTGGCAGTCCTGGGGTAGAGGTTGGACTTTATGATCTTAAAAGTCTTTTCAACCTAGAATTATAGAATCTGGATGATTCTATGATTCTAATAACTACTTTGAGGGTTACGCTGCTGATAGATGCTGCTCTGCCCAGAGCCAAAGAAGATCCCAATCCAGTAAGTAGCTCTCAGATGGCTGGAACCTTCCATTTCCATTTCATCTCGTAACACTAGAATTTTTGAGGGAAAACAGACAAAACCTGAACACCTGAGAGTTGCTGTGGTTCCAATTTTCCTGGTAAAGGCTTGCAGCCACTACCGGTCCTCAACACATTGGTAGCAGGATCAGGAAAGAGTAAACATCAGCATATTCTCTCACCCAAACAGCAGATTGTGTTGTTTGCTCTCCTCTGTGTGTAGGCAAAGGTTTGAGCTAACAGAAGAAGTAGTATTTTTTTGCTGTATGAAAGAGTTTACAGACTTGCTGGGGGAAGGTGAGGTGGAGAGAAAGCCCATCCCTGTGGCTGTTTGTGTTCAGAGGTGTCCATCCTGAGGTTGCTGTGATAGGAGCTGCAGGCAGTGGTGCTTCCTCTGGATGAACTATTGCAGAAGAGGAATGAGGTGAGCAGGAGTATTAAAAGACCTGTGGCTGTGCAGTTCAAACTCACTCTCCCAGTCAACAAAACATTGCACTGAATCTGTATAAGTTGCTTGGGTCTGAAGCCATTGCTGTCTGCCCTGCCTTCATTTGTTGGAGGAAACTCCACTGCTCTGGATAAATCCATCCTGCAACACTGCTGTGAGAAAGTGCAGCAGGAATTTATTAGTGAAGTAGACTATGTTCAGTTTTTCACTGAAGCTAAAAGAGAGAGAAAAGGATGTGATGAAAGAGTTCTTGGTTCACCCTGTCCCTTGCTGAAAGAACCTGACTCAATGCATCTTGCATTACAGGAGCAGGGGGAATGGGGGGCTACTGCCACTTATATTGATTTCTACCAGGGTTTCTGATTTCTGCCTTCCAACATAAGCTGCTGAGATGATACCAGAACTCCTTTCTCCACTTGGCATGGGTGAGGACTAAGGAAAAAAATGCCTACCCATTCAAAGGCACTAACAGAATCTTAGAATCATAGAATGGTTTGGGTTAGAAAGGACCTTAATATCATCCAGTTCCAACCCCACTGCTGTGGGCAGGGACAATCCAGGAAGAGAAACAGATACTGCTATACCTGAATTCTCGCAGTCCCAGGACACAACATACATTCCTCAATGGTGACAGCCAGAGCTTCCTTGAAGTGAAAAATACCTCCCTATGCTCTTAGTGCAATGCAGCGAAGAAAGGAACTACAGTTACTGAGGTTTTAATGTTTCTTCTAAGGTTGCTCTGATGGTAAAGCTTCTCTACCGTCTTCATGAGGACTGGGAAACATACATCAGGTCACAGTGCCCACTGTAGCACCTTTTCTACTGATATCGACTGATGTCTTAGTATCAACAGGCTATGGGCCATGTGGAGGTGCAATCAGAAGTTATCCATCAGGAAACAAGGTTGCCATTATTTTTGGGCTAAGGCCAAGTACATTTTAGCAGGAGAGGAAATGTTGTTGATGACCATGGAGTTGATGTCTCTCATACACCTTGAGGTGTGACTGGGGAGCCCTGGTATGTACCAAGAGAAAGACGTGGGTATCCTCCATGGCTGTGCAGCCAACGCTGATGAGTAGGAGTGACCTGTTGTTGGGAGCACTGATGTGGAGTATGGCTCACAAAGGCCCTTGGGTTTGGATGTGTGTCTCACTGATGACTCTGGCACAAGTCATGCACTGCCTCCAGAACTCAGAAGTGACACTGTTCCCAAGAGGGAACAGACAAAACAGGTTATACAGAACAAAGGAGATGACAGAGATCATGTTAGTGATGTCTACAGTGGGCTTGCTGACTATGAACTGCTGTGCCGCAGAGTTGCAGGGGTGAGGGCAGCCAGCTCACTGCACGCAATAGCCACTCGCTTAGCTGAGGGTGGGGGCTTGCAAACAACTGCACTGGCACTACAGCTCTTATGGCAGCTGCCAAGGATCTAAAACTTAACCATTTTCTGGCAGCTATGTTGTGCTGGGAAGGTTTAAAGGTCCCAGATCTCTAAGATATAGCAAGCCTGATCTCATGAGTGGTGGCCTTCAGCAACGTAGCTGTCCTCCCTTGTTTAAATAGCCCCTAAGGCAGCATGACTTCTGAGATGCACTTAGTGTGGTGGCTCTCCTGCCTAAAGCTCTCTCCAGCCTCCTGTTTGCAGTTTTGCCCTTCTCTCCTCACATGAGTACCAGTCACGTTCTTGGATGCAGTCTGAGAGCTGTAAATAACATCAGACATTTTGTTGTAACCTCATTTTCCTTTGTTCAGGCACCCGTCAAGGTCTTGTTTTTCCATCTTTGCTGACCCTGCCAACACAGTGGTGTCAGTACAGAGAAGGCTCAGTAACACTGAGCGATGCTAAACATCTGTAAGCAACACAAGCGTTTGAAATGTCGCTAGCTGGCCTACCTTGGTGAAGCAGTGTAAAGAGGAAAAAGGCTGGGTGCATGCTGAGTCTAAAGGATAACACTTGAAAATGACACATCTAGAGAAAATTACACACACACAAGATTTGCCTTTGGGTAGAAGCAGATTATTTTGCATACAAATACGAGGGGATGGAGACAACAGGGCTAACTCTGCCTATTTCTCTCCAACGTGATGATTGAATCTCTGAACCTGCAGTCTACAGTTACCCTGCTGGAAATATTGCCACTAACTTTCAATAAAGAAAGACATATAGCTTTGTTTTGGTTGTGGAGTCCGTATCACAAATCAGTGCCTATAATCTGTGAAAAGAGAAGATTGTTTTTCAGTAAAACGTCACACAATGCTTCTACATGCAGTTATAGACGTCACTTGTTTTCTCCATGCCCTAAGCTGCAGCAGAAAGCTCTGAAGTTTAAATCATTTTATGACAATAAGCTGTCTGGTACACTGTTTAATAATTCTGCATGTTAATATAAATACATTTTTATCTACCTTACTGCAGTGACGGCTCCTCAGTGCTTTAAGTCTGACTTGGTCCTGCAGCTCCCTCTACTGAAAGTTATTCCTCTTGAAAATAACTCTAAATTTCAAAATGCAGCAGCTATTTTTAAGGTAGTCTGGCAAATCAATTTCCTATGCTTCCCTGTGGATGAGAGCTGCAGGAACGTGCTCCAGTTCAAATTACATATTACTTCACACTGGTAATTTCTACTTTTGATTTGGTTTACAGGATTCAACGTGATAAAACAGTAATAGATGCTGCACAGTTGGTTTTTTGTCCCCAAAACTGAATGATTGAACAATGTCTTCTTAAAAAGAGGACAGAAACAGAGGTCATAAAGGGGAAAACTATAATTCTAAATTTTAGCATCTGGGACCTTTAAATTCTTGTTCATGTACCAACTTCTTCTGAAAGTGTGTTTGGCACACTGTTCAAGCTGGCTTAATTATTTGTTTCCGCCAGCTCTCAGGTAGTTCTAGTTCTCAGTGCACAGGAGTTCACTGCCCTAAGCAGACATGGAGGAATGCCATGAATAAAGAAAACACGCTTCCATATCTGTTAAGCTGAGAGCCTGCCAAGTATCATGTCGTGTATCCTTTTCAGACTGGGAGGCTGGGGCAAACCTGACTAGATCTGACGCTGCTTTTCCTCCTCCTCCGCCCCCCCCCCCCTTTCCCCCCTTCCTGGCTCTCAGGCTCAGCCCTGTTTGCTCTTTTTATGGCAGTAGCAGCATTTCTGAGTGCTTCTGGTCCCCCCCCCCCCCCACACTTTCCCTCCTCCTCATTGCTACCCTGACCTTTCACTATTCCCTTTGCTTTCTTTTACTGGCTCTTTCTGGAGTTCACTGGCTTGATGACATTTCTCTCTGTTCCTTTGGTCTCCTTTGCTCCACCTTTGCTACTCCCTCAGTCTGGCTGCCTACTGCTCTAGCACACGGGTTATCAAGCTCTTCTCTATGGTATTTATCTTCTGGAACTTTTCTGCTTGATTTTGTGATGCCGACTTACATCTGAAACAAGAGACTACTTGTACATCTCTGAGAAGAGATGTTTGGCATCTGGACATGTCCTTGGCTGCACAAATGTTTTAAATTACCATATACCCAAGCTATACTGATCAGCTTTGGCTTTGTGGCTTTGTACGTGTTTTTCTGCCTGAGTATTTGACAGTTCTCCAAAACTCATTTTATGAAGGGGGAAATACTGATGTATAATAAATGAATGACAATAGCAATAGGAAATTATTATTCGTTATGTGGAATTTAATCACAAATAAGAGTATATTCTCCAAAGGAGCATTTAAAAAGCCGAGTGTCACTGACATGAGGCTATGTAAAGTCACTATCGGGGTAAGACACTGCCAAATTTATACTTCTTTTCTGTCTAAAAGACTGGGTTGAAAAAGCACATCACTGTGAACAGTGAGCTTTTCTTACTTATTTCTACATTAAAAGGAATCTCCAAGGAAACAGAAGTACTGTGTGGCACCACTCAGATATTTGTTCCCTCTCTTAACCTTCCAACAACCACCTTATTGAAAGCCTTTTAAAAAAGTAATGATTTCTTTAGCATGTACAAGTATGGACAATATAAATGTCAATATTTGTGCTCTACATATTTTCTACTGTATAGCAGAGCAATGATAAATGTGTAAAAGCAATTTTACAGAAAATAGGATAGAGTGATTTCAGTGCAAATGTTCCCAGTATTTCTTGCTAAGATCTGGATTGTTTACAATGGGACCCATAATCCACACAACACTTGATTGAAATGCATCCTAAGATTTTAACTGGATTTCATCAGAAACCATAAGCTGTAAGAAGGAAAATGGCTGTTCTTATAGTCAAAAAGGGCTGTATGGTCTGTGCTGCATGTGGATGTCTTTTGAATTGAGAAGTATTAAGATTGCTGGGGCCTGTAGTGGAAAATTATGAAAGAAAACACAACACTGTCAGAAAGGCAGCAGGAGAAATACCAATCCCTCTGCCCTGGAGGGAAGAGCAGGAGAGTGATACATAGCACAGAAAAGCACAAACTGAAGCCAGACCTTTGTGTATTTCGTGTATCCCAGGTCATGTGGAAGGCTCAGCCAGTGGCATGTTGGTTACAAAATCCACACTGACTGCACTTTGGAGCTTTTGGCATGTGACCATTACTCTTCAAAAGCCTTACGTAAATGCTCTGAAATTCAGTTGCTCAATAGAGCCTTTGGAGGTAAGTACCATGCTGAACACCAGAGGCTTTCCTCCTCTTCCAAAGGGCAAAGGGACAAGACAAGAGTGGCAAGTCAGCTACATCCTCAGCTGATGGAAATTAGGTCCTTTGATTTTTAATAGAGCCACATCAGCTTACCACAAGTGATGATTCGCTGGTTTGCTTAGCTGACATACCAAGTTTAAACCAAGCACCTATGAGGAAGTGTTACACCAAAACTATGCACAGACTTCGCATCCATAGCATGACCTCTGGAATTCTTTTCTATCAGCTCTAGCAAAGAAGTAACTTTTTGTTTTACTTCAGTATAGTCTGAACCACAGGAGCTAGACTAATAGGAGTGTTAGGTTCATTTCTAGCCAGGTCTTGAGTAAAGCAAATTTACATTTTCTATTGAATACACAAGCCCATCTAAACAGAGGTGAGGAGAAGACGGTCTATTGACATTATGTAAAGGCAGCATATCAGTTTAAAGGGTTCTGTTTGCTTAGAAGAGTGTGAAGGAGACTGTTTAATTACCTGTCTAGGGTTGACAAAGATAAACACCCTGTTATTATTCTATGTATTTGCTTGTGTATTTGCTTGTAACTCAATTAAGGATGTGTACTTAATTGTATCACCGATATGAGGGAATAAGTGTTAAGGTGTTTGAAAGCTAGAGGAAACGAGATGTCCCTCAAGAAACATGAAAGGTCAGGGAGTACAGAAAGCAAAGAAGCATAAAATTATGGCATTGGTATTCAGCTAAGATCAGAAGTGAAGGGCTGTGTTATCTGAATTCCCAATTGTAAGGCTGAATTGAGGAGTTAACAGAAAAAGTGCCGACTTACAAAGCAAAACGACATAGCAAAGCAGCATGAACTAAATCAAACATGTCTAGCTATTCTGTCAGTGGTGAAGGAGAGCTTATGTTCTTGAGTTATTTCAGTTACATTGAATCATCCCTGACATATCTACAATATTTGTGTCTTCTCTGCACAACACTCTTGAATGATAAGATTTAATGCATGGCACTAAGTGATCAGCCAGTTTCATTCTTCTGTTTCCCCATATTAATTTTGCCATTAAAAATACAGAAACAACAAGGAAGATGAGTTGTTGAGGGGGGTGGGAGGTTAGTTTAGAATCAATGCACAAGCCTGATGATCTCCCTACCAGTCCTTTTTTATGTGTTAAGTCTTTAATATATATCATATGGATGTAATTCCCTGTGGAGGCACATTCTCTGTCATCTTGCCCCTTGGACACTGGCTGTTGCTGCTGGCATCAGCACAGTGAGGTGATCCCAGACCAGCAGCACCAAGGCAGTGAGGAGTGATATGATACAACAGCAAAGCACAGCCTCACATTGCCTCTGTTGGACAGCCCTGGAGCAGGACAGCCAGTGATGGGTGACGTCCCACAATTGCACCCAGAGATGTCGTTTTAGGAGCAGATTCAGAAGAATAAGTCATTAGGTGACTTCTTTTTGTTTCTACTTTCCCTCTTTCTGTGGCATCAAGTGATCTCACTGGTGTAAGTCTGAGGGGGCAGAATGCAGGCAGGGGTTGTCACCTAGCCATGTTGGGTGGGAGATGGCACTTCTGAGATGCTATAACAACAGAGAGAAAAGATGTTCCCTGCTTCTCCCCTGCCAATCCATCTACTCTTCCTTTTGGCACACCTGACAATATAAACATGTTCTTTGCAACCCCAGGAGACTTCCCCATCTGCAACTTATCATTGAAACAGTTTGATTAAATTTAATTTTGTTCTTTATAATTTTATTCTTTAATTATCTCAACACTTTCAGAGCAAACGTGTGGTTTTTTAATCAGACAGCTGATTGTTTTGAGGAGGTTTTTTTACAGCATCTGACACAGCTGACATGACTGTTCTTATCATAAATATCTGTCACATTAGTTTAAAGCTGTGATTAAAGCTGCTCCACATTCTGCTGGCAATGCAGCTGGACCTGCGCAAATCACGACAATAACCATAGAAGCTCCTTCCTGAGAAGAGTGCTGTTTCTGTAGCCATGTCAGACAAGTGCTGCCTTTCAAGAATGATTGCTCAGCTCTAAATGACGTTTTTGGCTTTCTTTTAGAAAAGTAAGTTATTTATTTTCCTGTGATTTTAACTAAAGAACACTATCATCCCTAGAGGACAATTTTGTTTTTCAGCACTGGAGCAATTACTTTCAGCTGTATCAAGTGCCTGATGTTTAAAAGGCTGTGTGGTTTCATGGGTTTGAAAAATGCCTTCTCTTAAGGACTTCTAAGCTAGTTTCTCTGTGGCTGTCACCAGTCCCACAATCTCAGAAGCAGATAGCTGCATATCACCCACCCAATATTCCTTTACAATTTTCTGTTTGTGAGAAATAATACATGTAACTGGGAGATGGCTGTACTCAAAGTTGAAGAAAGACATGAATGTATATGGTTATTATGCCATCCTTGAGATAGCATGAAAAGCTGTCATACAGGACAATAATCAGAGTCACAGAATGGCCCAGGCTGGAAGGAACCTTGAAATATCCTCTAATCCAACCTTTTATGGGAAAGGGAACCTAAAGGAGATTATCTAGCAACCCATCTAATTGTATTTTGAAAACTACTAATGACAGGGACTCTGCCATGTCCCAGGGAGGTAGTTCCAATGAATGTTCTCACTGTAAAATATTTCTTTCTTATGTTGAGATGAAACCTCTCCTGGTTTAGTTTGTACCCGTTGCTTCCTGTCTTCTCCATTGTGACATCCTGTGGAGAGAGGGGAGACTTCACATCCTCTTTGAAGCTGCCCTTTAAGTACTGGAATACTGTGATGAGGTCCACCCTTAGCCTTCTCTTCCCTGAGTACTCAAAAACTAGCTACTTCAGTTGCTCCTCAAACAGCAGGTTCTCCAGCCCTTTGAGGACAGAAAACCACCCACAGCCCTCCTTGGGAGCCTCTCCACATTTTCCTTGCATTGTGGGGACCAGCAGTGGGTTCAGTACTCCAAGTGCAGCCTCAGAAGTGCCAGAGGGACTCACAGAGCCTGCAGCCGATGGAGAAATTACAAGTTCAGCAGGAACTGAAAGCAGAGAGTGATGGCACCAGCTCCCCTTCCAGCAGTCGGCACAGAACAGAGCAAGGAGGTAAGCAATGAGATATTTGGTGGCCATGATGTGTGTGCCCATGGCCCCTGTATAGGTAGCACATGTATTCTTGGGCAGGGCTAGTCCCTGATACTGGAGTGAGGAGAACAGGACAACAAGAGTTGAGGGCAAGATGCCATCAAAGGCAGAGTGTGCACCTGTGCTGGTAGTTGATCACAGAGGACAGGAATCAAGATCATACTGACAAACAATCCACTGAGGGAAAGTCTTGAAAGTGCAACTCATAAGAACAAAATATGAATATATCCAGATTAATCCATAATTCATACTTGCAGAGGCATTTTGACACTCAGTTCTTGCCACACTGAATAATTAATATACTCGTTGTGCTAGAAGTAAATAACGTACATGAAACATATCTGCAAAAGGGTATTAAGTGCAGAAGACCATGCTCTTGCCAACATCTAAAAGAAAGACCACCCTCCAAAATCAAATGATAAACAATGACAATGCAGAAAGTAATGACACTTGTAACCCAGGTCGTTCTTAGAGGTTTTCAGACAAAACACATGGTCATCAGCTAGAGGCAACATTCATGACTTGCATTCTGTTGCAAATCAATTTGTTACCATCCCTTCCCAAAGGGTAAGCCTCCCAGTGCTGCAAAGCCCAGTCACCCAGGACCTGATGGCTCACCCAGGTGGGGTCCACAGCCCTGGAGCGCACAGCTCTTGCCACAGTGGCTCCTTTGTTTGGATCCTGTGCTCAGCTAAAATGTCAGTCCTTGTCCTGATCTGTTTAGATCTCTTGGATTAGAAAGTATTGGAGACAAAAGTAACAACAAATGTTTAGAGCAAATAAAATCAATTAGATTGGTGTAAATAAGCTGGCTGTATGTGCAGATAGAGATTCATTGCACTGGGGAGAGCACTAAGGCTATGGGGCATGGTGATTGTGCATGGTCTGTGTGGGGCTGGCCATGGAGGGGTGATGACCTGGGCTGTGGAGCAGAAGGAGGGGGTTGTATCTGGGGACACACAGCAGGGCACAGAGGACAGGTCTGAATGCAAGGTGTCGTCATACTTGGCCTGATGCATTTATCACTAGTTACCGCTTAGAGGATCTGAAGGATCAGGTTTGGACATGGCAGGAGACTAGTTTCTAAATCCTGACTGTCACCTGCAATCTAGCTTTCAGGTCTCATGGGCAGGGCCTGCAGCAAAAACCTCAGGCCAATTGGGACACGTGAATCATGCAGTGGTCTTTGCAGTGGCCTTTAGACAGGCTGTCAGTGTAATTACTGTCACGACCTCTCCTCAGATGTCAGTGAAACCTACCATAAACATCCTGGCTGCTGGCTGTTTCCTGTGCATGCCCAGGCTGATGACAAGTATCAGTGCGTGGTTTCTGAGGAAATGTGCTAACGTGCTCTGCAAGTACATCAAGCAATTAATTTGTTAGCAGACCTTCTGATATGATGTCAAAATCAGACCATGAGTTCCTTCTCATCCCATTACCCTGAGGCCGAGGGGCAGAAAGGCCTGGTGAGCCTGCCCCATGCTGCTGTTTCTATCTTTAGACACCATGACAGCAATGGCCAGCTGCTGTGAGCAGCAGTCCTGCACACACACATTTACACCAGCTTCCTGCTGATGCCTCCTGTCCCTCTGAAGCTGTCATTCCCATAGTCACTGTCTGAGTCCCACTGTCACTGAGTCGGTCTGAGTGACAGCCACGACTTCTTTTTCTTCTCCTCCATTAGCATCTTCCACATATGCCCTTGGCTCCTCACCACCTCAAAGCTCTTTTACATGGTGCCCACTGTGTGCTGGGGTTATGGGCAGGCTGGCTTCTGTGTGGGTGCGTGTCTGAGCACAGAGCAAGAGAGCTGACCATCTCCCATTGTCCCGGGTTCATCAGTAGCAGTCTTTTTTTTTTCCTTTTTGGTAGCTGGTGCAGAGCTGTGTTTTTGACTTTCAGCCTGGGAACAACGCTGATAACACCGATGCTTTTAGTTGCTGCTCAGTAATGTTTACTCTGACCAAGGACTTTGTGAGTCTCATGCTCTGCCAGGGAGGAGGGGAAGCCAGGAGGAAGCAGAGACAGGACACCTGACCCAAACTGACCAAAGAGGTATTCCATACCATAGCATGTCATGCCCAGTATAAACTGGAAGCAGTTACCCAGAAGGGTTAGATCACTGCTCGGTCAGGCTGGGTATCAGTTGGCGGGTGGTGAGCGGTTGTATTCTCTTCCCTTGCTATTTCCCTTATCATTATTATTATTGGTGGTAGCAGCAGTGATCTGTGTTATACCTTAGTTACTGGGCTGTTCTTATCTCAACCCATAGGAGTTACATTCTTTTGATTCTCCTCTTCATCCCCTTGGGAGCAGGGGTGCAGAGGGGATGGGGGAGAGTGAGGGAGCGGCTGTGTGGCAACTGGGCTTAAATCATGACAACCATGAATTCCAGCTTGGGGGGATCCACAGGCTGCACAGGTGGCTTTTCTATGTGCCTGGGAAGCTGAATACATGGGGGCTTCTGCCAAAAGGGTCAAAAGATCCAGTGTGGTCTGTAATGGCACAATATTTCACGATAGAGCATGAGTAGGCGAAGACTTGATAGAGGTGGGGCTGGGATGGGTTATGAAGCTGCTGTGTGACTAATGCATCTGGGGAAGCTGCTGAGGAGGACCTCTGCTTCCCTGTGATCTTCTGTGGGCAGTGCTTGTGAGGAATAATGAGCTGAGAATGGAAAACTACTTCCTCCATAGCTTCTAAATAGAATCATAGAATCAGCTAGGTTGGAAAAGACCTTTAAGACAATCAAGTCCAAATATTCTCCATACTTTCCTCATTCTCTCTGCCCTGGCTTAGTCTAGAGGAGTTAAAGCTCACAATGTGTTCACGTTCCCATCTCTTCCCAGTGGTAGTCTGAAAACATGGAAATTACAACACAGACGAAGGAAGGAATCCCAGTAATCCAAGCTGGAAAGTTTGCAGTGAGGACTGCTCATGTCTCTTGATGCTGGTGCTGGAGTAGGACTTGTGGCTGGGGAATGCAACTTGCCAGGCAGCCCCATCCTTAATCAAGCTTTCCAGCAGAGAAGCAACTGTGGCATGGCTTTCTGGTCTGCTGCCAGTTCCTTTTCCATCCATGCTGTGCACCTTCACTGCCTGCTGGGCACTTGCCATAGGAAGCAGCGGGTCTGTGTGTGTATCGAGCTGGGAAAGGCCAGAGATGGGAGAGCCGGGTGATGGACGGCACATCTTGTAATCAATCACCTCTCGGGCATGAGGGTGCTAGCTAGCAAATGAGCCTAAATGGGGCTGAACTGCTTGAAACGAGTGCCTAGACATCTGGGGTGTTATTAGCAATCCAGGGAATTAGATCTGCGGTCTGGGGCAATTGCATCATAACTCAATGTAGGCTCATATCCAGAGGGAGAAGCTTACCCTGTTTTGGGAGCCCAAACTAGGGCAGATGAAATGCAGCCATTAGGTCTGTATACAATTAATAATACTCTCAATACATTTAGGCCATTTTTTTTCTTCGTCTTTTATTCCAGAACAGACACTCTTTATTATTGCAGCAATTTTCCTACATTACTTAAAAAAGTAATTCCTGTACAGAGTAGATTGCTTGCAATATTTTTTCAATGCCAATACAGTGTGATGAAATGGCCATGAAAGCTTGCCTGGAGCTTGCAGAGCAGTGTGGGGCCAAACAATGCAGCTCAGAGGCGCTGCCTGCCCCAGCCATACTGTAGGAAGGTACCAGCATCAGCCTGGCATGTACCTAGCCTGGGGCCAAAGTCTACCCTTAGGAGGAACACAGCAGAATTATATTGTCTCAAAAATATTACAAATATCACAGGCTTTTATTGATTCTGTGAGTTCTCATAAATTGGGCAAATAATTCTATTTTTAATGCAGTCTATGATGCCTTCAGGGGACTGGGCCATTTGAAAGCAAAGGGGCAGGGATTTTGCTCCTTGTTTTAGGGTATATTATGTCATTTCATCTCATCAATTTTCTCTACTTTGTTCCTGTTCTTAAAAAGCATTTCATGGGGGTGTTTGACCTCGCAGACCAGAGGTCAGCATTACTCCCTGCAGCTTCATGAGAGGGTGGAGGGCTGCTGCTTTCTGTGATTATTATGGGAGCTTATTACTGGAGTACAGTTTATCTCTGGCTAATGCGCATTTTCTCCACAGCCATCACTTTCAAAGCATCGTTTTAATTTGTTCCCCTCTGTCACACCTGTGCTCAAAGGTTTCAATTTATACTTTATATGTCCCAATGGCTGTTTCCATGTCAGACCAGTTCTCAAAATGAAGACAGGCACCTACTTAGGCTGCCCTGGACATACAGGTGTCCAGCTGTGGGCTGTGTTGTATAAGAACCATCATTTAAATAAGTCAAGGAAACAGGAAAATGCATCATTAATCCTTTTTTTTTTTTTTTTAATTTCTTTCTTTCTAAATATTTTCAAATGACAGGTCATGGACCAAAGGAATAATTATAAATTACATGGTACTATAAAAACAAAGCAACAAATATTTATAACTAATTAGAAGTAACAAAGGAAGGATTAGAACATGGGAGTCATCTAGAACAACAGCTGAGATGCTGTTTCCAGCAGATGGATGTGGTGTGCATGTCCTCTTCCAGCATGAGATCTTCAGAGGGTGCCAGGGTGCGGATTGCAGGTGTCCCTCTGCACTACCCTCTGGGAGGAGGAAATTAAGTATATTGCCAGACACAATTAAAAACAACAAATGCTTATCCTCCTTAATTAGGCTGTACAACACTTATCACCAACCTCCCCCAATGCTTGCTGTTGAAAGCAAATTACTCTCAGAGCATTTTTAATGTAACTTTTTTTGCAGCCTGCTAAATCCTTACCTCTTTAGTAAGGCTGATGGCTTGAGACCAGCTAATAGACCCCAGCAGTGGAAGAAGGCTCACATAGAGTATAAAAACCAGACAACTAGCAAATGCATTTTAAAGAGAACAATGGCTTGAAGTTGGCTTCAACCCACACACTCCTTCTCGGCAGTTGGGAATGTACCCTATCATGACTGAGTGTATTATAGGGACTGGTAGTGGGAATCACATTGGTATTGCGATTGAACTCTGTTGGTCGATTTCTGTATTTTTCTTAACTCAATTTGCATTTGTATTGTGGTTTCAGTATATTTCATATCACTCTGTTGTATCAGAAATCCCACATGACATCTTCAAACAAGTAACTTTGACATTAAGCATTGCACCTTTCAGCTGTGTCACATCCAAAAGGGACTGGTCAAAGAGTATTGGACTCCAACATGGCTGCTCAATAATAAGACTATTTTGTAATTATGTTGTTCATAAGTTTACATGGCTTTGACTTTGTCAGATAGTTTCTCATCAGAGAAACTTGCTTAACTAAATGCTAGCAGCAATGACAACTGGCAACTCTAATTACACTTGACAGAGTACAAGACAGGTTTTTTTCTTCCTACCAGATGCTTCCACTGCTGCGCGCTCCCTCATCTACTAATTCCTGCCCCCGGTAGAATTTATTAAGACATGCACCTGTCATTTGGGATATCACAGATATCTGGTAAGACATGTAAAGTGTAGCAACGTGCAGCAGAAGTGCCAGCATAAACAGCCTCTCTCTGTCACAGAAGACTACCTTCAGAAGTGAGGAGTTACACATGATAGACATTTATCACTAAGGTGAAATGATGGTTCTGCAGTGGAAGCAGTTGGGGGGCACATCCAAAAGGGTATCAGGTGCACCCTGGCCCAAGCACTCTCGGGGTGAGGGCTGCTGTGCTTCTCTGATCTTCATTCATTTCTGTGTCTTAACCACCCAAGTGGTCCCACAGACTGATGCTCAACTAGGTGGTGGAGGCAGACAGGATGATTTGCCCAGTGCTGTGGTAAGATAGATACTACAATGTAGATTGTGTCGCTCTTTCTATTCCAGATGAATCACAACATAACAATCTGTCAGCATCCATGGAGAGATTTTCCAATTTTTCTTTGCTGATTAATTTTTCGCTTAATATCACATTAGTTTGATTTCAGTGTATAGAAGGAACTGACCTAATTTTGCTGTCAGGTGCAAGGAAGGCAGAGCAATAAAGGCTCTCTGTGGGAGAAAGGAAACACACCTTATTTCAAAGATCCTGTAACAACATTCCTAATGTGCATCAAGATCATAAGAGCAAGAAATGACCATACACTGATAAGGAGGTCAGTAGCAGTTCACTGGAAGGTCAAAATATCACATTAGTGGGAAGAACCCAGCAATACCTCACCAACTGATTGGTCATCTGTGGTTCTGACTAGCATACACTGTTACAAAACATTTTCCACTTGTCCCATCTCCTGCCTGCTGCTAGTGCTTACCAGTAAATTCTGCAAAGCATTGGGACATACAGATATTTAAAGCAAGCTTGCCCAGTTTTGTACAAACTTGTGTGAATACAAATCCACTGTAATCTAAATGGAGAAGAGGCACACATGCTGGTGCTATGGAGAGGTAATATTCCCTTATCTTCATTCCTTCTTCCTAATAAACCTGCCCCAAACCAAACTCACAATGCAAAAATTGAAATTGAAATTTAGAGCATTAGGGGATGTTATTTGTTCCATTTTATACAGAATGAGAATTGGGGAAGCCTAGAAGAGCAGCTCAGCAATTCTGTGCCTTCTGGGGAAACAACATCACTGCATTTTTTCTCTTACATATGTATGTGTTGCAGGCAAAAATCAGGAGGTTCCTCCTTAGTTTTGTTCCTGTGGTTGTGAGAGCTAATTCAGTCCATGAGCTTGTTACAGAAAAACAAACAACCAAGAAGAAAGCAAAACTTAAATAGCCTACCTCGAGAGTTTTGGGAGGTTTTGGTAGTCTAGAAGATATATTTTTTTGTATCTTGCCATCTCAAAAGCCAGGAGTTTTTATGATTACTAGTCCAGATGTTTTGAGTCAAGCAGTAGCTGTAACATTTCAAAAATAGGTTTTATATGCTTAAAAATATTCATACTTTTAAGGGTCAGATATCTCAAAGCTTTCTAGACATGGGAGACTGGGAATTCTTCTTTTCCATTGGCATAAAGTCTTCCATTTCTAGTCATATCCAATGTAGTATATATAGGGCATTAAAACTCTGACATTTCTAGGCAAAGAAAATTTGTCACTGTTGTAGCACTGATTTTTACCTTTCTAATAGCTCGCAGAGGTGTCATTTTAAGGGAAACTCCATGACTGAAATGAAAAAGAGGAAATATTAGGTATAGGGAGCTGTTCTTGTTTGAGGACTGCTGAAGTAAATCCTGGATGATGGAGTTTGAGAAGCAGATAAAGTGGTCAAAGGCGTAAAATAAATTCAAATATAACGTATCACTGTAATTTAACACTCCATCTGAAAATGTGCTGCTGTGTGTCATCAGTCAGGGATGTCTGTGTGAGCTCTCTTGATTGAGTCTCAAAGGACTGGGAGACGCAGCAATTACAGAACTCGACAGAGGACGACGATGAGCAGATTGACGTAAAGCAGTTGAGTAGGAGGTAGTCCTTCGCCATGTCCTCCTCAGGAAAGTGGCCAATGCCCCCAGGTCTCACTCTCTCCATGATGCTGAACTGGCAGGGTGCAGAGCCAGGGCTGTGCTGGTGCTCGGTCTGTCCCCTCAGCACACTGTTAGTTCATGCTCCCACTGCGGAGGTGAGGAAGATAATATGTATGGGCTTTCTTTCTTGTTGGCTTATGCAGATTCCCAGTGATAGGATAAAATGGGAGAAAAATTCTTTTGTGATAGCTTTTCTTTTGAGTGCTAAATGCATACAGAATACATCTAGGTTTTAAACACTGGGTAATTAGATTACTGAGTTGCTATGATATCAGAAAGTAAACATGTAGAAAACGAGTATATAATATTGAACAGTCATTTCTCCTGAGTTTTTACACATGTAAATACAGCCCTAGAAACCTTTACTTTATCTACATGAGCATACTGCTTTTAATGGTAATGTACTCCCTAGTTTGTTCTCCCACCTGTTTACATTTCCTATAGCTAGTTTTTCAAATACATAATGGTACTGTACAGCTTAGGAAATTATTTTCAATGTGTGGGCATTCTTATCAAGTGGAATCAAGTATTGATCATGTGTAGAGAGCGCTTCAGCATTCCTTCACATTTTCCATCTAGCTTGTTGAGGGGAAGTTAATTTTTTGTCAGTGAATTGAGAGTTGGGTTTGTATTCCTGCTTTCAGACAAAACTCATCAGGCCTTGTGGTTGCAGGCTCATAACAAAACCAGCCACATGGTCAGCTTTTCAAAACTGATGCCATTGATTTATTTGGGTGTTCTGTTTCAAATTTGGCACATTATGTTTTTATCGTGTTTAGATCAATACAATTAACATGAAAGATGATAACTGTTTTGTATGACAAAGACTGGTGTAAGATTTTAAGTCTGAGTACTTCATGCATTTTTTGCTCGTTTCTTATTTAGCTGCACATTGCCTAACTGCCAGATCCACCTTCTGTCGCCTAAACACCTCTTGCCAGGAGAATCCTGCTGCTTTCAAGGATGAAATTTTACTTCTGAACATGATCCTCCAGGTCCAGCATCACACCAGTACTAACAGCCAGAGGTGGCTCAACAGCTGAGCCTTCACTGCTGAGGTCCTTAATTCCAGAGGGTTTTAAAGAACTGTGAAATCTCTGCAGGCTCATGCCACTCTAATACAGCAAGTGTGTGTAAGTACATCTGATTTAGAGATGAAAGACATAAAACTAAGGGGAATGGGAAATTAACCCTTAACCTTACTGGGTAACCTGTGGGGAAACCATGAGTCTGTCTCCTGGTCTCCTTACTCTATGTCTTAACCATAAACCCATCATTTCCATTTATTTTAAGGATGTGTTTGTACTATTGCTACTACTGCTAACACCACTGTTTCAGCAGATGCCCTACTTAATTGATGAAGGAAAAGTGTTCCATCTCCAATTTTTTTCCCTTCTCTCCTGTATGTTGCAATGCAAAGGACTTTTTTGGGGGAAAAATGCTGAGAATAGGTGCAACCAAATGCTTGGGGAATTCACAAGGACAAATTTAATTTCTGATACATGCATTCCATGTGATACTTCATCACATATTCCCACTGAAAACCTTCAGTGCAACAGACTCTGCAGGAATGGAGCCAGAAGAAGTATCAACACAGAAAAATCATGGAAACTTTTGAATAGCCAGGCATTCTTATACTGATTTCCTGAGATCTGTTGTTTGCTTTGTGCATACATAACCATATATTAAGAGGTGGGGGAGTTCATAAGAAGAAACCAGAAGACACACCAGACCAAAAGATTAGTCCCCATCAGCCACAGAGTAACCAGTGAGCTGGGGGTGCCAGATCCTCAGTACCTCTTGGGCATTGCTCTGCATGGCAATATAAATACAATTCTGCCACCACCCAGCCTTGAGCAAGGTGCACAGGCTCTTTTATAGACAATTTTTCATATTCCACTTGATTACCTAACATTTAAGCAACAGGGCCATCCTCTTTGGCCAGTAAATGCGTGACTCTATCTTCCTCTCCCGTGCAGTGGTGCAGGCTGTTGTGCAAAACCAGGGATGGGTGCTGCATGGCAGCAGCAAGGGAGGTGGCTGAATCACTCACAGCCCAAGGGAGTACCTAAACTGATAGCTAGAAACACACCATAAACCACTTCTGCATTTTCTCTCCATTATATCATCATGTGATATGTCTGGTCTGCTTTTAAATCATTTTAGAGATGTGACTTCTAACAGTTTTCTTGGGAAGCTGTTTCACAGTCTATTAGACCTCCTTGTTACAACTTTGCCTAGATAGTCAACTCCAGCCCCTGTTTGCTCAGTTTCCTGCCTTTATATGCAATTATACCCCTGAGAAGTGCTCTAGACAATCTCCTTAATGCCTCATTTTTTGTATCTTTCAAGCATATGTAAACAGTTATAGCAGTTTTGGACACCATGTGGGCATCTTAAAATATTTAGCTCTTACATTCTTTCTCCATGGATCATCCACTACAGCCCTTATGTTAGGCATTTTATTCTTAAAGTTATTTCTAATTTGCCATCCTCTTCCTAGGCAGGTTGCTACCCAGGCCTGCATGCAAGCTATAATTTGTACAACAAAGATTTCATATTCATAGTATTTCTACTGCAAATAGTTTTAAATCCTGTTCTGTGCCCTAATTTCACTGTAATTGCATCTTTTTTTTTTTAAATGAAAGAACTTATACAGAAAGAGTGAACAGCTTTTCACTTTAATTAGGTTAGTTCCTGGCAGCTTTAATGTGTAATGCTGTAAAGAGCTGCAAGGTTAAAAGATTTTCCTGGGTCCACAGAACTACAAAGAAAAATAAACACATTTTGCTTACAAAGCAAAAGCTACACTATATGGAACACGGATGTACTTTCCTCCCTTTGTTTTCTTGAAGCACAGAACTGCTTTAGGAGCATTGGATTGCCATCCTAGCTCCTAAAATAAACCGCGCGTAAACGTATTTGTAGAACCATCCAGATATTTTTCACAACAGCGTGACAGTCAGATGTCACAGGCAAAATGCTGGCTGTTGGTACTCAGAATATTCAGTCACTGCACAGTAGGAGTTCTTTCTGCATGACAAAATGCGTAAGGACTCTATAGATGTTACTTGTAATATTTTGGTGGAAGATTCTGTCTGACAATTAATAAATGACACATTAATTTTTTAATAGATGCTCATGAATTGATACACTCCCTGATTCCAGTTTCCTAATAGGCTAATTCTTAACGTGAGAAGCTGTATGAAACAAGGAAAAAAGTAGTTCTGGATCCAAATTTGGAAATGAGCCTGATTGCTTGTACTAAAATGAGCCACACCTATGCCCTGTGGACTTCAGGGTGGTTTATGGCAGCTGGGATGAAAATAACCTGGGATGACTCTGTGTAATTATTTATAATACTGATGATTAATACAACAATAGTAATAATAGTAATAATCGGAACAAAATGATGCAGAAGCTCATGACAGGACTTGGGCTCCACAAAATCATTCTCCTGTACTTATCACAGGACCACCTGGACTCTCCAGTTTCTCACAAAAACAAGGATAACCATCTTTGCCCTTCAGCTGAGCAAATATTTGAAGTGCTCTAAACACAGCTGGCATCATACCCATCTTTGCTCCTCAATCAGTACATAAGATAAAAATATGAACAACCGTATGAGGAAAAAATATATGAAAGCCATAGATTATATCTTTTTATGAATAGCATGGTAGAATCCAACTTTGGATTTGGAAAGACATCTCTTTATTACCTCTTCCTATTGTACTTTCACTTGAGGATATTTCCTCTTCTGACCTTTTCAGCAAAATCCTACTCTCCTCAATATTAATTTCCTGCTATCTGTTTTCCATCTTGCTGCTGATCGACACCCCAAAATATAGCACACTGCCTGCTCACTTTGAGCTACTAGTCTGGATTAATACATTAACCTTTCCCCTTTTTATCCAACCTCTTCTTCATAGGAAAGAAGCAGGTCAGCGAAGGCTGAACCTTTCTTCAGCAATCCCTTAGATTAGCCATGTGCTACACAACAAGGTGCTGGCTACAGATCACATTATGCTGCTTCTGTGAAAGAGTGAGCAGGGACCACAATCTCAGGATATGCTCTGATTAAAGCAGATGAGCCTTTCATCTCTCTTTTGATGCTTGCTTTCAGATCACAGTGCACCAGGCTGCTGTGGAAAGAGATGGAAGGTGGGAGATAAAGATGAGTTTAAAGAGAAAGATAATACATTTTTTTAATAGTTTCAAATGGAGAAAAATAAACTTAGATTTTATTATTATTATAATTTATTTATTTGTTTTCTTTTTTTTAGAGGAGTGTGGCAAAATATTGACATGAGACCATAGCAGGTAAGGCAAACAAGAAATTCACAGAGGCCACATCTTCAAGGTATGTTACAAAACATATCCACCTACAGCTCTTTCCTTTGCATAGCTGCCACATGTGGGTCATACCTGCTTACAAACTGCCAGAACCTGTACCTTAGAGGCAAATATCTGAATGGTCCAACACAGGCTTCTTCTGAATGGGATTTGTCTGGAGACCTTTCACCTGGTGTTTCTTTTGAGTATTTCTGAATGCCAGAAGAAGCTCATTAACACGTTAACAAGAATCATCCTCAGTCTGTAGCAGTCATAGGCAAGAGGCTGCAGACTCTTCCTGATGTAGTGCCAGAAGCAACAGCAATGCGACACTACTATTTTTCCTGTGATGCTGCATTAGAGAGGATCTGGTAATTGGATTGGCTAATTTGAATGGGGCCATTCAACCATTTCTACAGATGGAAGATACTGAAGTGGTTTTCCTTCCCTTCTTTGTGTCATATTTGAGTGAATTTACTTTGGCGAAATTCCTACTTCCTTGTGCTTTCTGTAAACTCTCCAGTTATTAAATCTGATGGCGGTGCTCACAGGCAGTACATTTCAGTATCTGTTCTGTTCTATATCAGGTCTTATATCTTACTCAGCAGTGTCAAACTCAAAAGCCTTCCCAAAGTGCATGAAGCAATTTGATGACTATCTATCTGTCACATCCTCTCTGACCATCTTTCTGTAGAGGATATCTGTGGTGCAGCACATAATACCCTGGACACGCAAGTCATCCCTGCTGCTGTGCCAGGCAGTGACAAATACTGGGCACAGCCCAGGGAGTGGGAATGGGTGTCCCTTCCTCATCCACTGGGAGGAAGAGACATTTTGCCAGCATCAGTTCCACATTGCCAAATGAATCCAGATCTCACTGAATCTTAAATATTATCTCTCAGCTGACAGAAATGTTTTCATAAAGAGATGTATACACTAGGTAGATCAGAACCAGCATCATGGGCATCAGTGAACAATTCGTCCAAGATGGTCACAGTATCACAGTATCACAGTATGTTAGAGATTGGAAGGGACCTCAAAAGATCATCTAGTCCAATCCCCCTGCTGGAGCAGGAACACCTAGATAAGGTTACACAGGAACGTGTCCAGGCGGGTTTTGAATGTCTCCAAAGAAGGAGATTCCACAACCTCCCTGGGCAGCCTGTTCCAGTGTTCCGTCACCCTCACTGAGAAGAAGTTTCTTCTCAGGTTTAAGTGGAACCTCTTGTGCTCCAATTTGTACCCATATGGTCCTTCAATCACAACTAAAAACTGCCTAAAAGGAACATCTAAAATGTTCAAATACTCAGAATAGAAGGAAATATTCTCCTCTGAAAGGTCTGTGAGGGTTTGACCCCTTGCATTTTGTCCATAGGTGAGAACTAAGATGAAACTACCAATACGAAGATTTTGTCTAATATGCAATTTGTATTCTTACCAATGCTGCTTACATCCTGATCGTTACCATAGAAAAATTAGCATTAGATAAAAGCCTCATTTGGTCCACCAAGGTGGACAATCAGAAAATAATAACCATTAATTCAGGAAATGAATTAGCCTGTAATTCATCATCACTTCTCAAATCTGGATAGTTCAAAGGACTCTATAATCTCAGTCTTTTTTTTTTCCTACTTAGCTCTCATTAAAGTCACTTCTGTTCCCCTTCAAAACCTTCTGGTTGTGTTCAGCAAAGTAGATGCCTTAGGCACAGGGCTCCTCAGGTAACTAAGAATGGCCAGGAGCTCTCCTGTAATTAGTTCTGCTAGCATGACTGTGCATTTTAATTTGAATACTGGATTGTTCTTCCTCCACATCTCAGAGGTGGCCTTCATGTGCGCTTTTTGCAGATATGGACACAAAAAAGAAAGGAAAAAAATCCTAATTGCATTTTCTCTTTTCCTTAGCATATTTTTTGGATTAGATCTGGCTACCAGGTTTCCAACATCCTCAAAGTATTTTATGATTGGGTTCCAGTGTTCAGTACTGCCATGCGACCAAGGAATGAATTACACCAGGGAACAAGGGAGCCCGGTGAGTGCCAGTTTTCCCAGTAAAGAGTTTTTTCCAAGGGACCGTGCTGGTGGCAGTCATTGAGCCACATGCACAGAAGCATCAATTTTGTTGCTGTTTGGTGGGTGTTGGCATGCACAGCACTGATCACCTTGAGGCTGGTGTGTTTCCCATTGCTGTTCATGGGAGTGTGGAGCTGATAGCGAGGAGCAAGGCCCAGCCCTCATCAAATGCACCACCTGTTTCAAACATACAGAGCATGCAAAGCTGCCAAGAGAAATCAGCATCAGCAGGTGGTGCAATAATGTATATTTTAATGTAAATTTACTCTCTTACTGAGTTGTGGAAGAGATGGAGACTGGGTAGAATCAGATTGTCAGTAGATTTTCACCTCTCAGCACCTAACACAAAGATAAACACTTTAAAACAGTTGCTCCTCCTGGAACTGCAGTTGCGTAGAGAGATGGTAGATACAAAAATGCTCGATAAACAATATTGTTACTGCTAATGAGAAGGGCTGCCCTGAGCTGGAAAAGCAAAGTGCTGGAGCCAATAACCCCTGGGAAGTCATGGGGCTGGAATAAAGCCGGGGTAGTCCAGGCTGTGCTTAGCATCTTCAGAAAGTAACCACTCTGCACTGCAGAAAGGCAGCTGCTGTGGGTTAAAAGCACTGTCAAACCCTGCAGAAGAGGTGGTGATGTCCCCCATGGCAACAACAGCTAGATTGAGTACACACTGACTACCCAAAGCGTGGGGCAGTCCGTGTCTCTGACACCCAGTGTGGCCAGTGGAACCAGGAAAATCTTCACAAGGCTTTGCCAATCGTCCTCCATATCTATCAAGCCTGTGCTCAGCTCATGTCTGGCTTTTAGGACATTACATAGTCAGTCAGTGCTGGAGGAAGGTCAAGGAAACCACTGTGGGTTTGGCAATCCTCCCCAAGAAAGGAGAATCAGACCCACTCACATGAAACGCAAATTCTGCCTTACTTGGCCTGCTGACTTGCTTACTGAGCATCCCAGGGGTGCAGGCTGGGTGCAGAGTGGATAACAGTGCCTAACACAGTACCCGCTGGGCTTGTTCCAGGGGCAGCACCTCTCCCTGCTGCAGAGCTATTGTCCCTATGTCTTTTGTCTCTGCTAAACCCTGACCTGCTGTGTGCCACCTGTGTGCCGAACAGCAGCGTGCTGTGACTCCGGTTATACTTTGCCCTGCAGGGTAACTGCCGTCATTTAGGAAACTGTAATTCCTACACTGGGTCTGACATGTGGCAAAGCAATCAAGTACTTCTCATTACTGTCACCCATGGGGTTGTCTCACAGGTCCAGCCTATTACCTAACTTGTGTCTTTAAGTGCACACGGATGCAAACACCAGGAAAATAGCTTTCAGCTCAACCTGGATCTTCTCCCCAGGAACGCAGTAATCCTGATTACTAGATACTGCAGACAGACTTCACTTGCTTGTCAAACAAGCTCTGCTGCTTAATGAAATGAACAAATCCACTTCCAGCCTCAAAGGGGAGTTTAACTTGGTGTTTCTTTGAATTAAGCCTGCACTGCCTCAAACCTCTATTGAAGTGTCAGCAGGTATATTCCAAAAATGACAACTGTAAAAATGACTGCCTACCCCTCCTGCTAGTCTCTGTTCAGCCATGCAGAATCTAGTTCTGAAAAATGAAGTTATCGGATAATGGTGATCTAATCTCTGTTCTGAGATCTGGCAGTCGGCAGGGCTGGCTTTAACAACCTGGGTGAAGCGTTTACAACTCAGCGATGTGCTGAAACATGGGGCAGATCCACGCTTTCTTCAATCTGCTATTTTGCTCCAGGCTACTCACCAGAAACAAAGATTTATGTTGTGGTACTCTTGTGGCAAAAAATAAACAAACAAACAAAAACCTAGGAGTTTTGGGTTGTTTTGGTTTGGTTTTTTTATAGAACTATGAAATTTAGTTGCATAATCTGCTGTTGTATCTCAAATCTGTCTTTATTTGAAGGGTTGTATCCACTTTAAAATTGTTCTTATGTTGGCGACGCCTTAATAATAATTACAGCAAGCGTCAGCCTCGGGAAGCATTAGTTTGAGCGATTGCAGGAAGGAGGAAGGTGAGGTGTTTTCTCCCACTGGCAAATGGATGATATACATACATAATTTCCACAAACACTTAAGGATTTTTTCTGTATGTCTGTTCACCCTGCAGAGATGAGACATGCTGTCTGACGCCCGCATGTCTTCGACTGCAAGAGCAGTGGTTTCATTTATAGAAACCGGGAACGAACAAAACCCAGCAGGTTCACTGGGATGCTTAAGTCAGACAAATCTCCAAGGAGGGCTTTCTGCAGTCAGGTTTGATGCGTGTGTCTGAGCAGTGAGAAGATGCGCATCTGTTGTGGTTTAACCCCAGCCAGCCACCATGGAGTTGCTCACTCCCTCCCACCCAGCAGGGTGCAGAGAATTGGAAGAGTAGAAGTGAGAAAACTCACAGGTTGAGATAAAGACAGTTTAATGGGACAGGAAAGGAAGAAAATAGTGATAAAAGAATTATAATGTACAAACCAAGTGATTCTCAATGAAACTCCTCAGCACTACCTGACTGATGCCCAGCCAGCAGTCCCCGGCAAGCTTTCCTCCCTTTGTATTCAGTTTATATACTGAACATGACATTATATCATGTGGAATATCCCTTTGGCCTGTTGGGTTCAGCTGTCCTGGCTGTGACCCCTCCCAAACCCTTGTGCCCCTGCAGCCTTATTGCTAGCAGGGGATGAGAAGCTGAAAAGTCCTTGGTTTAACATAAACACTACTTAGCAACAACTGAAAACATCTGTGTTATCAAAATTATTCTCCTACTATATCCAAAAGATAACACTATACCAACAACTAAGAAGAAAATTAACTCTATCCCAGCTGAAACCAGGACAGCATCCTTCCACAAGTCCGTTCAGCATTGGAATACTTTTCACTCCAATTAATCGCCCTTTACCTGGTTCCTGCAGGTGTGCCACCCTGAGCACGCCTGAACACTGCTCTGCCCCTCTCTTCTCAGGTAGGTTTGCAATGCTGCTTTCTGTGGGATTATGTCAGAAATATGTCAAAAGAAGCAAAACCTCCTCATGTGGTTTGTTAAACAAAGAAGGGTGGTAAACACACAGATGTGAGTAGGTGCAAGATATCCTTGCATCCAGTGTGGGATGTGCCCAGCACTGGCTCTCCTGGCTGCTCAAGCTGCTGAGGGGTCTGCTGGTGGTGCCCCCTCTGCACTGGGACCATGGTTATCCCCTGGGGGTCTGGAGAGGTAGAACTCTTTTCTGAGCACAACACCAAGCCACTCTGTGCTGAGCAGGTTCCATTACTGTAGCAGGGGTAAGAAACTCATTTCTTAAGAAGTTGATTTCTTTGCAATTTGGGGTCCCTTTTGTTCTTTTGTTCTTTTTCCTTCATCAAATAAAAATTACATTTTTAAATGACATAGAGCTTCAGTGAATATCTCTTTCCTGAACCTAGATGCAATTTTGTGTGATCAGAGATTCCTGTTCTGAGGATGCTTGGGATTTAGCTGAAGAGTTTTCATGCTGTACACACATTTTGGTTTATAACTTTCTTTACTTCCTGATATATTCTGCAGTTACATTTTGTAAGGCAATCCAAAGACTTCTGGGTATGACGTGTATTATATATTTCTACTACTCATAAACAATTTAACGATATATGCCAGATAGTACAAAGAGATGATAATTTCAGTAACTAAACTCTCTGAAAAAGACTACCCTGCACTACTGCTTGACATCTTAAAATGTTTTTAAGGAGAAAATTTATTCTGATTTGAAAAGACTAAAACATTGTATTGTAGGAAAGGTAAATCAACCTGTCTTTCAATTTACTTAGTGCTGTAAAAGTCTATAGCTCTCCTCATTCCTGCTTTTTAAAACATCAGGCGGTAAGAAAAGTGAGAAATAAATGGCTGTTATTTAAGAAACAACGCCATTACTGAGGCTTCAGTGCTCCCTGGGGGGCTGCTCAGTCTCAGAGCAGCTCTGGGGGCTCTCAGCACTGGTACATGAGCCCACAGGCACCAGGCAAAGCTTGGCAGTGGCATGGGCACCACTTGAGTCTGAAGGCAGGAGGAAGAGCTGGGCCAACAGCAGTTGAATCCATCAGGGATCTCCAGAGCAAAGGCTGTTGCTGGAAAACTGCAGCACAGACTGCAGAATCAGATGAGGCCAAGAGCACAGACAACATGAATGCAAATAGGTTGTGTGCATGGCCACCCACCACCTCCTCACATACAGCAGATCCAGGCTGGAGGCCCAAGCTTCTTTGAATACTGAAATAAAAAGCCATCAGTACTGCAGCTGCAATCAGCAGATGAAATTTACTGACGACACTTTATGGGACAGTGTAGAAGCAAAACCTTTTTTTTTTTTTTTTCCCCAGAGACTGATATATTGCAATCTTCATTTAATAGATATGGAATGCAGCCTGGATGAAGTTTACTGGAGGGCTGAACTGCTTAGTGAAACTGCGTATGCACAGGGTTAAAGAAAACCATTTTCAGGTGTTTGTGGGGATGATAGTGATCAGTGTACGAAAAAATGGTACAGAAGCAAAACACACTAATATGTATGAGTACCACTTTCCTGTATGTATTGAGAATGTATCTGAGAGTACTTCAATAATCCTTCAAAATTGTTTGGGTGTTGTGCTTCAAGTAAATGCAGAACATTTTCTTCTCTGATTTATGTTCATCATATCTTGGATAAGAAAGGTCAAGCTGTTCGGGTTGATTTGTGTGATTCAAAATTTTAAATTCAAAACAGACATGCAAACCCATTTTGTTTAACTGTTAAAACATAAGTTTTAACTGACATATCTTGCAATCAGCCAACAACGGATCATCTCCTATGACTGAATATTAAGATGATATTCACAGCAGTGTACACATGACCACCAAATATTATCTTCCCAGAGATTAAATACTGTGCTGTGCTAACCCTCCTGTCACAGAAGCACAGAATGGTTGAGGTTGGAAGGGAGCTCTGGTCCAACCCCCTGCTCAAACAGAGACAACTGGGTCCAGGTGCCCAGGCCCATGGCCAGATGGCTTTTGGATACCTCCAAGGATGGAGACTCCACAACCTCTCTGGGCAGCCTGTGCCAGTGCTCAGTTACCCTCACACCCTCACCCTCTTCCATCACCTACCAGGCAGTCATTTCATCCCAGAAGTTTATCAGATTGTTCAAGCATGACTTTCTCTTGGTGAATCCATGCTGATTGCTCTCACTATCATTGGAGATGTTTGTCACATTTTCTCATGCTGGTCTACAAGCCTGGCATCCTCACCTCTGCATGTGTTCTCATTTGCAACAGTACCTACCACTGCTCTTGTACTAGTGATGATATTGTGCATTTCTTATCATTTTCTTAATGTATTCTTCATTTGTGATGGCCTTCACAGTTCCCCAAAATCATTTCTTTATTATACCTCTTCTATGTAGCCAGCTACTTCAGAAAGAAGAGTGTTTATATTCAGCATATTTAAGGTGCTGCAGCAATGTATGTTGTGATAAAGGCTAATACAGTTAATGAAATGGTTCTTAGGTTGATTTACTACTGCCCAATGGATTTGTACTCAGTTTAGATCTGTACTGGTACACCACGGGATTGATACAGGTCTCCTTTCAAACTACATGCTTATGGGGTTGGCATTTATAGCCAGATGACAACTGCAGTTTATAAACTCATAACCAACACCCTGGGTTTTTTACAGTCTTTAATTTCACTGCTGCTTTCCGTGTAGCTTATTGCTGTACATTCTCTGTATTCTGCTTTCATTGTTCCCTGATTGCTTTTTTCCAGACTGAATCTCATTTTATTGCTTACTTATGTCTCTAAATTCTGCAGGTCTCTTGTTATTATTTTGCCAAATCTCCTGGGCTTTGCAACACCTTACAATTTAGTATGATCTGTAAATCTAATTAATGTCATGTTTGCCAAAGACCATATGGAGCCAAGTCAATTACACAGCCAAAAAAGAAAAAAGGAAACCTTTATTATGTTATAAATGCACTGCTAAAAATCCCACTTCATAAGAAAACATTATACATTTCTTGGCCTTCGTAGATGTAATTGCAAAGGGCCCTGGATGTTTTACCCATGACATTTGAGTCATTCTGAAATTTCAAATGTATTATTAACAGAGTAAATAACAAAGAAATTAAAAATGGCAGCTTAATTCCTTTCTTTGTAACTGAAATGTGCTGGACAGGCTTAGACAAACATTCATAGCACACATTATGCCATGACATGTAAATTAAACCTACCACAGTGTTACTTAAATGCAGTTGCTTCAAAGTGATTCACACATTAAGGGCAAATGCAGGCAACCAATTAATAGTTGATTTTATTTGGAATGTCTGCTTTCTTTTTTTTTAGTATTTCCAATGCATGCCATGTATACAATGCAGTTGTGTAACGCCTCAGCCTAATCTGACAACATCTGAGCAAAGTCTATAATTCTCTGTCATTATTATCACTGGGCTATTATGATGTTGGTAGGAATTAGAGCAGAGCAACCTCCATCATTTGACTAGGAACAACAACAATTACTACTTTGGTCTCTGACTGAAGACAGAACAGATAAATTGAGCTAGATAATTATTACCATTTTTCAAATTCATCATTAGGTGTAACTGCGTTTCTAACACAGAAGGCCAGATTATTGGGCCTGGCCATGATAGCTGCTCCTGACTTATGCTACAGAAACATTACTAAGCTCACTCCACCTTTAATTAGGCCTCTTGTTCTTAAAGAGGCCAACCTGAGACACACTAATAGGTATTAATATTGACAAAGCAATTCAAGACTTTGAAAGCCATTTTGGATGTTTAGCCTGAACACCTGATTGTCAGGCAGGGCTGTTCTCCGTTGGCAGAGAAGAGAAGAAGAAAAGTTTACTCCTTTAGTATTTAATAAAAGGATCCCACTTTCAAGTAAAATGCAGGATGTCATTCGTTTAATGAAAGCACATAAAGTGTGTAATTTAGCAAGATACAAATGTCCTTTAGTCCCACTGACATCAATGTCTTGCCCATAAATTCAGAGTGCATGCAAATTTCTCTGGGAAAAGTTTATTTTTATATCCTTAGTTTAACCTGTAATTAATTGTGCCTAGCTTTTAAGGATTCATTGACTCAACTTATTTTGCCTGTAGCTATATTCCAAACACAGGTGTCTTATTTATGAAGCAATGCAAAGTTATGAATGTGAGAGAAGACCTGCTAAGTATTGAGATCTAAGTGAGGTCAGGACACCGGTGAGCTAGCTGCTCATGTCAAGGTCTGTCTGTCCTGCAAGGACTGTTGGAAGGGGCATGAAGAAAAACACTTCTATATTGTCAAGGGTGAAAATCAAAAGCTTTAGTGGCTTGTTCCAGTTGCCCAAACACAGATATCCAGGGCCATGTAAAAAAAAACACAGGGGTTTGAGAGACATTGATATGAGGCTCGTTGGGATGACACAAGATCCCCTTTCCTTTTGTGCTCCTCTGTGGATAGAGCTGGGTGTTCTAAGGTAGACACACAAAAGTACTGCAGAGGGCATTTGGTGGCTGTGTTTAGAGCTCCAGACATACCAAGGCTGCAGAGGTTCAGCAAATACAGGCACATTAATGTTGCACTTTTGGTAAATGTTTTATCCTTTTTTTTTTTTTTTTTAGAAAGAGATAGATGACACAGACATAGAATCAGCAAATTGTCCTAATCGATACAAGCGCCTACTATCAGCCTAAAACCTGCTAAGTGGTAATTATGAGACACCACAAACACATCACTCAGGCGGCTCCTCAGCAGAAGCACCTGTGTGCCTGCTTGATGCTCAGCTCCCGGCCCACACAGTCCCCCTCCCTCCTTCCATCCCTTTCTCCCTCCATCTCACCTCTCAGCTGGCAACAGTGTCTTTTGTGAGACACTTGTCACTTCACAGTTTCAGTTTCTGACTTCAAACTCTTAAAGTGAAGTGACTCTTAAATGAAGCTCAGCCCTGCAAACTCTTAGATGAAGTGATGACTAATTTCTGCTCGCGCCTATAGTATTGTTTAAATGGCGCTTCTCACACAGAGCTATTTGAGGAGATTTCTGCTGGGTTTGATTTGTGTGTGTTTATCAGCCTCTCATGGAAAGCAGTACAGATGTTGAGGACTGGGGAAAGAGAGGTAACCTACAATGTGTGAGGGGGGAAATGTTAGAAAACTGTAGCACAGTGGCCTGCAGGAAAGGAGGTACCTTGTGGGAGGTATAAAGTGAAATGGTATTGAAGGGAGAGGGGGAGACACATGAAAGCTGGGTACTGACTTGATCATGAACTGCTTTTTCAGAAGGCATTTGAATGCTGTGGTGATAGGTATGACAAGCGGGGTAGGTCAGAGAAAGATGTAATCTAAACCCAGCCTTTCTGTGAGTGCAGTCTGCTCTGGAGGGTCCTGAAGGGCTCTGGTGTGTTCAGAGACTGCAGGAGCATCCAGGGATGGGAGATGGCCAGAGTTGGAGGCGAGACCTGCCAGCGGGCTCGCACAGAGCACAGAATCAAGTACTTATTTCTTTCTTCATAAACAGACACAACACACATGGGAAACAATAGAAAAATTGGTGCTTTACAGAGTTCAGGTCTGACATGGGGAAGGAAGATGAGGTCCTGAAAGCCTCAGCCCTCCTGCCACCTGCTGAAAAACCAGAAATGATTGAAAATGATCTGTGCATTGAGAGAGACGCCTTGTTTGATTTTATAGGTAACAATCATATTTTTAGCTATTCTAATTACAAGTAATAATTAGGCAGCTGGACCAGGTAAGTGTTGGAAAGCAAACACCTGCTTGTGTGCTTCCAGCTGTTCTCCACTGGAATTATTAACAGATATGCTGCATAGGCATTTTAGAGGCATTTCAAGATTGCCATCATTTCCTTTCTCAACTCTTCTGAAGAATATACCCTGCTCTAGAGTTTACTCAGAGAAAGAAAGCAGGTGCTCGGGCAATGATAACATTTTAAGAATTCCCCAGCCTTTCTTTCTTTTGTGTAATCACTTTTCACACCTGAAGGAAACATAACACGAAAAGGAGAGAGGTAGCAGATAATGAAACAACAGATCAATTCAAATGGGTGAAGGCAGTTTATTCATTTCTAAATGAATGAGGATGCCAAAAGTCTGCTGTAAATCTGAATGTCAAAATTGCTCAGAGCTCCGCCTGCCTCCCCAGCAGCAGTGAGCCTCCTGTGCAGCTTTCTGACACTTACAGAGCTATTCACAAATATTTCTAAGCAAAGGTTGCAGTCACCTATTATCCTGTTTATTCCAGAAGTGCTCAGGGGCTGGCTGAAAGCAGAGCCCTGTTGTACTGGGCTTTGTACAGGCAGAGCCATGGAGACAGCCACCACTTTGCTGCCTTTACTCAGCTATTGTTTTGCTGAAATGCAATTTAGAATTTAAATTTAAAATTTAAAAAAAATTCTTCAGGCTATTAACAAGAGGAGAAAATGTTTTTTGTTAGGTGGGTTTAGGACAAACAAATACAAATGAAGATACATATTTTTACGTATTTAGGACCGATGCTTAGTTAAAACAAATAACTGATGTAAGGCTCTCAATTCCTTTAAGGTTGGAAGCATCTATTTGGCGAGCTGCAAGTGGGGAGGTAATGGAGGTGATGGGGAAGGATGGAGGATATTCAACCCTGTGCCTGAAGGATGCCTTGTTTATTCTGCCCCAGGAAGAGCTCCTGGACATCTCATGTGAAATCTCTGTAACTCCATTTTTCACTGAAATACAAAGATTTTCTACTCTTCTTTTTCACTGGGACCAGGGAACAAGGTCCATGTGGTTACATCCCACATCTCCAGCATGCCTCCCAGAAGTGTCCTAGTGGTGCACATTTCAGACATGGTCCTGTATGTTTCACTGATTGCAACAGTCCTATGTGCTAGCATGAATAGCAGCATCTACTTCACACTATTTTGGTCCTTTGGCATCAGTGGTAGAAGATATAGGATAGAGGCACATGTCCAGACCAACCTTGCCAAGATTTACACTACTGGCTTTCTTGCACTAACAGTCACTTGGCACTGGGAGATTCGAGCTCAGAGCAGAGCCCACTGTGCCTTCAACAAGCTCTTTACTCAAAGGAAGCCAGGACCTCCGTCTGCCAGACCCAATTGGCAGCACAAGGCTGGCAGAGGCCGTCAGGAGCTCAGCTGAACTTCTTCCTGACTTCAGCAAGTGTCAAGAAAGAAGAATCTGAGTTTTTCAGTTTTATTGAGGCAGGAGCTGCGGGTGCAGATGGATGCTGTGAAGGACAGGGTGTTTTCCACACTGCTTTTTACTCCACTGATTTTGTGTAATGATTTTCCTGCTGTCTGACTGCATAGAATTTAAAATAAGAACAAGGTTCATAGCCAAGTGTAAAACTTGGGCTGGGGAAGGCTTCTGAAGGGTTTTCTTGTTATATAGTTTCAGGCACAACTGGGTGAGGGAGGTTGCAACATCTCACTATCCAAAAGTTGCATTTTCTCCCTTATTATAGGGAGAGAAAGGAACCAAACTTCCACCCTCCAAAGATCTTTTCAATTTTTAATGTCATTTTCTTATCTGCTTTCTTTCCATTCGCCATGCTCCATCTTTTCTCCAGATTTGCTGTTCTGTTCCTGTGTGGAGGGGTGCGTGGTCCCTAGTGGACGCAGCACAGCTGGAGCTGCATGTGTCAGCCCTGGGGACAGGGATGTGAGGGTCAGTCACACCAGATGTGAAAGCTGGTGACTGATGCGAACTTTCCTCTTAGGAAAGGTGCCAAGCATCCCTCCATGAACAATGTGGTGTGCCGGGGACTCCTGCCAAGCTGTCTCAGCACCGGGGACCTTACCTTGCTTTTAACAGAAACATGGGGACAGACTGGCAGTGCTGTAGCATACGGGCAGAATACAGATCTCAAAATGCTCTGCTGGTTAATAGGCATCTGAACATACCTGACAGAAGCACTTGAACATCTGTGAAACTGTGGGAAGGGAGCACTGAAACAGCCAAACCATCTGGGGACACAGGGCTGCGAGACAGTAAATGGCCATCACTTTCAACGAGCTGAAGGCATATCCCTGGGTAATCTCCCGGCCAAGCAAACACAAGGTGCCAATTCCCTGGTAATGCAGATCAAGGGAATCAAGAGGAAGTTTCTCTTGGTCTGTTGAATGGGGTGAATGGCACACTTGTACTAGCTTGGCTGTGGCTGTTCCCAGCCATGGAGAATTGATTTCTCTGCCCCATAAGCTAAAATGAGGCTTAAGGTGACCGGATGTCAATACTGATCAGAAAACTGCAGGAGAGGCAATATTTTAGGGTGACAAAACTCATTGCAAATCATCACTTTTCATTGTTCCTTCAAATACCTGCCAGTGGCACAGTATCATGATACGGCTTCTTCCAATCTCTACCATGCAACTTCTTGTATAACAGTGACCCTGGCAAGCTTCTCAGACAGGAGGATTTTGTTCAATAACTTTCTGCTGTGTATCAGTTTGTCATGAAACGCTGAACATGTGTTGTTTAATGTCAGGCAGAAGCACAGCTTGGAGACTGCTTAAGCTCCTTCTCATCAAAGCCTGCTCATTTCCTGAGCAAGTGTTCATTTCATCCGTGCCCTTGCGGTAAGCTCCAAGCAAAATCCACCCATTCCAACAAAACCTCTTGGGGAAAGCCAGCACAATTTTAATTTTATGACTAATGAATTTAAAATGACCCCAGGAGAAGCTGCTGGCAACATCAAAAGGAAAACTGGGGGGGTGTGATGACTTTCTGTTTATCTTCCATTGCAAAACGTGTTAGGATATATCCTCTAGCAGAGGTATCTCCTTTGGGATAATGGAGAAGGGATGCTAAACATTCGCTGTAGATTTAATAGGGATGAAAACTTTGCCCAGGTAGTGGATCTCATATATAAATATATATATAGAGAGAGAGAGAGAGACAGAGAGAGAGAGAGACAGAGAGAGAGAGTACTTGTTTGTAGCCATCAGAAGCAATGATTTCTGTACTTGTGGGCTTTCTGTATGTTTTTCTTCCTCCAGAATAAGGGAAAGTAAAAAAGTCTTGACTTTGCAAGATCCAGGAATAAGGCATCTGTTACACTGTGAAAGATGAGTTCTAAACAAAACCTTCTCAGAATCAGAGAGGGATAATCATGAGAAGTAAAGTTTTTTGTTTCTAATAACAAACGGCAGCTGGATTAAGCCATCAGGTCGCCCATACCCACAGCATTTACTTTCATGTCCTAAAGTTCAACTGGCAGCAAGGGTCTCTGAGTTATTTGATGTCTTAGGTATTAAACCTTGCGGAGTGCAGTAAATATTGTTTTTGCAAATGTAGTTCACATTATTCACCCACCAGAAATATTCAAACCTCGGTTCTGACAGACTGCAAACTGTATTTGATGTGGCTTGGAGTCATGTGACAGATTTATCTTCCAAAAGCATCTGTGTTTAAATTACCCACGAAGGTAATGCATGCTGCTGCCGATCCAACAACTTTTACAAATTGCTTTTGCACTAAAACCCCAAACCCACAGAAATGCCGATTGTTCCTAACCTGAAAGACATAGTGAAAACACATTCTGCAAAATGACAATTAAGTACTGGAGCTTTATTTATAGTTGTGAAATAAACAGCAGTTAATCATCACCAGGAGCACCAATTTCTACCCTCGGTTTAGGTGAGATTTCAGATGCCTAACTCATTATCAGCTTTCAGCAATTCCTGCTCATCATCAGCACTTACATTAGACAAAACACAATGCATACGATATGGCAGTAATTAAATCATACTCCAGGGAAGAGATAACAGTGAATTATAAGATATCTTGAAAAATGATAATAATTACTCCATAGGGGTTCTATTCTATTAGGGTTTAAATACCTTTAAGACTTTGTAGGAAAGATTTAATTTGACAAAAATTGCTAAAGATGAAAGTAAACAAGAAATAAGTGCTGTTAAACTTATCTGTCACACACATCTCTGGCACTATTTCAATTCTTCTGGTTTAACTTTAGCCCCAAAGTGCTTTAGCTTGCCTTTGGAAACCACCGTATTATTCACCAAAATTGAAGCAGACGTGTGAGTCTATTTAATTGTGGCTTGATCCTGCACAGATGAGAAGCTTGGCCAAAGCCGAGAACACTCGGCCAAACAGAGAAGCTCCAGCAAGGAGCAGAGTGAGGAGCCCAGTATTTAGAAGAGATCTAAAATACAGAGAGCAGTAAAGGGCTAGGAGAATCCAGAGTCTGAAAGACGGAAACAGAGGCCAACGTTGATGATTTCTGATAAAAATTAAGTTGTTCTGATCTGTAAAAAGGATGAGACCTGAGCCCCAGCTCTGTGTAACAGCATTGGACCTCTATTCGTTCAACACCTCTGTAGCAGTCATGGGTCTTGTCCTGCTCATTATTGTCAAAGGTCTGAGGGTTTCACTTCCTCTTGATTTACTTCAAATCAACACTAAATGCTTAAGGAATTAGCATAATATTAAAATGAGAGAAGAAATTCCTACTCATGTCATTTATGCAATGTTCTGCACTAGATTTATATTAGTATTCAATACTTCATATAAACTGTACAATGAATGTGAAATAAAAAAATACACGCATCTTCTTCCAGTGTTTATCAAAATGAATTTGAGAAGCTCAGATCCTGCCATGTCTCATTTGAGCCTTTTTTTTCTGGTAAAGAAAGAGACTTGGCTGTTTCAGAAACCCAGAGGCCTGAACATGTTTGCCACCTTTTCTTTCTCTGCTACAATGGGCACTTTGTGGCAGTTACTGCACAACTCTTGTACAAGCAGTTTGTGACGCTGAAGATTCACTACTGCTAATTCTATCAGTGTAGTCCAAAATCACCTCAGTTAGTATTTCAGTGTGAGATGATTCCTCTTCCATGCTAAACTCTGATGCAAATAACCCATTCTGCTCTTCTGCTGTGTCAACAGTTAACCCTGAATGAAAGTCCTTTTACTCTTTCATTATCTATCCATCGGGCCCTCTAATTCTTTCTTGGTCAAATGTAAGTGGTAAAATCAGGTTAGCACAGATAGTTCCAAAAATGTGTAAAAAATGTTGCTCCAATAGTTTGCTTTACAGTTTTATGAAGTAAGGTGTTTCTCTGGGACTCTGCAGATAATTTAAGTCTGTTTTCAATCTATAAAGACTGGTTAACTTGAAACTATACCATCTCCTTATGAAGAATTAAACTCACCTAACACTCTTCTATAACAAATACAAATAGAGAGAAACTTACAATGAAAGGATATATAGTAGTGTCCAAGTATGTTTGAATGTTGGATATTAAAGCCATAAAAATTCCATGCCATGTTGTTGTTGTTTTTTAGGAATATAAAAGAAATACAGCACACTTTCTTCTGAAGCTCTCCTTGGGAGATGAGCATTTTGTAAATCATATTCCTCTGATGATACAGCAGTATTTCACATCACCAGGGGCCAGGCTGGATCTCTCTTACCAATACTGCATGACCACAGGTAAAGGAATACACTGTTGTGTAGGTATAACCCCGTGCAATCTACCAGCATCTTTAATTTATGAGCTTGTGAGACAGCACCAACTATGCTGTGACACTGCAACACTTACCATGTAATGGCCATCAAACAAGTCTAGGTAGATGAGAAACAGGTATGAGGCAAAGTGGAGGACAGCACGCATCACAGCCAAGGTGTCAACCAAATGCTGCCTTACTTCCACTGTTAGCATTTTGATTCCAGCTGTGGATCTCTGTGCTCTAGTGGTGCCAGCACTCAAGTGTCTGCTTGGCTCTATAGCTACACCAGGCAGTCTTCTGATTAGTAATGAAATACACACTCATCTAGTGCTCTCAGAAATACAGAGCCATGCTCATGCTTGTGCCCGGCTCTATTGACTCTCCAGGCATGTACTTCCCTCCAAGGGTCCTCCACATGCATATAGAGCATAGAATACATTGGATGGCTCATACACAAGTATTCAGAGATACTGAGGTTTATCCCTCATACTTCATAGGCCTGCTAATTTAATTACTCTTTAGAAGCAGAAGTATCAAATTGCAGAGAAATCTTTTGCTTAATTTATTTTGTTTTACTCAGGAAACATCAAAAGGAAACCTGATCAAAGCAGCACAGATAAATGTCTGTAATATTGCCCTGAATGATCTCCTTCTGAATCACCAACATGCACATTACGTGCTGAGTGCACCATATTGCATTGAGTGGATCTCATATACATTGGTACATACTTTTAGATTGTCAAATCTGATTTTTCCTTAGTCTTTTTGCATTAAACATGCACTTTCCACAACTGACACGGAGATTGCATTCACTGTTCTGGGAAGATCCCCCAGTCAGCAGAGCTGGGGACTGAAAGTAGTGTTGACTTCCTGCTCTCAGAAGGTTACATTTGCCCTGGTGTCCACCCTCCTCACTCAACAGAAGTGGGTTCATCATTCAATCATTTAATAAACTCTTAACTGGACTTGCTACTCGGGATCTTCATGTTTTGAGAGGGTTATGGATGACAGATGCATTAATACATTTTTCTTTTCCTGGATATGAGGCATCAGGCAGCAGCACAGATGTGGCATGGATGTGAATCTTTACTTGCCAATGAAGTCTCTGTCACCTATTACAGTGACTCCATACTGCTGATCCTTTTTTTTCCTATTTTCAAACCTTCTTTCAAGTTTTAAAAGTCAGTCCAGCTGAATTCTCAGTACCACTTCTGGACATCTGACTTGCCAATAAGCAACCACAGAATCACAGAATCCCAAGGGTTGCAAGGGACCTCAAGAGATCATCTAGTCCAACCCCCCCGCAAGAGCAGGGTAACCTAGAGTACATCACACAGGAACTTGTCCAGGCGGGCCTTGAATATCTCCAATGTGGGAGACTCCACAACACCCCTGGGCAACCTGTTCCAGTGCTCTGTCACTCTCACAGTAAAGAAGTTCTTCCTGATGTTCACATGGAACCTCCTACGCTCCAGTTTACACCCATTGCCCCTTGTCCTATCACTGGACATCACTGAAAAAAAACGACCATCATCCAGTCCCAGCAGCCAGCTTGTCCACATTTCCAGCTCTTCCTCTTTTCCATTTCGTCTTCACTCCGGTAGCATCCATGGTTCAAAGCTGTGGTGGCTATCTAGCAAGGCCCTGTTGCTCTGGCTGTCTGAGCAGGCGTCGGGGTGCTGGGCTCTGTCTGTCAGCTCAGTGGGGAGCACAAGCTGCCCCATTTGTTCACACATCTGTAACACTGTAATGAAGAAACTTGGTCTTCCAATGGGAACCTCTGTGCAATATTGAGGAGAGGAAACAAACCCAAGCCCAGGCATATGCAGCACACCTGCTTTCACCCGAGTGGTGGCAGCAAGCTGGAGACTGCCAGGATGCACTCAGCAGATTTAACACATAAGGGGAAGCTCAGGTTTCTCCTTCATTAGCAGGGTCAGCCCTGGCTTTCCATACCCTCCCTCCTTCATAGTGCGTGTAAGTAGCATCTCTTCCCATTCCTCCCTGCGGAGAGGTGCTAAAGTTTGTCTCTTGAAATCATTGCACCTCCCCATCACCAGCCAGGCTGTGTCAGCAAGTGTCACTGTCAACGCTGCTCCCAGGCAGAGTGCTTCCCCAGCACGCCTGGTGAACCCCTCAAAGCCCAGCTCCCTTTGCAAGGGGGTTAGAAATTTCAGTTGAGCATTTGCTCTGCATGTCACCCAAGCTTCCTCCTCCACATTTCTGCCCATACCCATCTCCTTTCATCAAAAAGCATAATGGGCATCGTTGCAAAGGCACTAGTATTTCAGGTGGCCATACTGATTGGCTCTGGAATGCACGGGTTGTCAAAGGCTAATGAGGCTTATTGGCTAAAACAACTTCAATTAATCCATTTTTGGGGCCACATTCTTTTGCATGGCTGCAGCCCATCCTGGTGTAACAGCAGGCTCTGCCCTCACCTTTTCACCCATATGGGAAGCAGGGACTGTGCCTTTTTGCTAGGCAGGGCTTTGCCTCCTGCCCCCATCCCAAGAGGGGAGCTCTGCCTGTCGAGGATTGAAGAGATTTCATGTCCAGTACTCATCACTCTGCATGGCACGCAGGGGTGCACTGGGCTGTTCTTGCCATCAGCAGCCTTATTTTAATTAAAAGATGAACATTAGTCAAAAAGCAGAATGTGAACACCTTATCTCCAAAACATCACCATTTACCTTAAGTTTAAACTTCATGTTTTCATCTTCCCCCCCACAAGGTAATTTCAGCCAGGCAGAAGCAGTATCTTTTTATTTCTGTTGCAAAATGGCTGGAGCACTTTTAGGAGCTGGGAAATAAAAGCAGTCAAGATTAGCCTGTGCAGGCAATGGTCTGCTGCAGTACCTGCATGAACAAAGGAGCACAGCCCCACCGCTGGGGCTAGGACAAGCCTGTATCCAAACCTGCCCAGCCTATGACCTGCGTGTCGTCATGGGGATCTTCATTTTGCCATTCCGTGATGGAGTTTTCCTAGCTATAAAATGAGGATAAATGACATTTTTTTTCAAATGTCACATTACACATGCATAAACAGCACTCAGCATTCTTGGCCCTCCCCTGCACTTGATTAACACCTGTTTTAATGACTGCATTAACACTTGTTCCACTGCCTCACTCCCACTCTCCAGCGCCTTTGTGGACCATCTTCCCAGGATAACGCTTCTCAAAATCACCTTTCCAACAGAACACTCCCCATTTTGGGGGGAGGTGGAGGTAGGTTTGTGGATTGCTGCAGTCACTCCCATCCCCGTGTCCCCTTGGTTCCCCACGCTACCAAACAGCTTGTTCAAATCCAGCGATACCAACTGAGTGTGAAATGCTATGCTCCAAATGAGGGCTATTTATCAAGCCTACAAGATTTGAAACTGCAAGACCCTGAATTTCATAGTCATTTGCAGCGTCAGAAGCTGCTAATGGCCCATAAAATTTAGCAACTTCTCCATAAGCTGCTGGTTAATGAAAAATCAGTTAAATTGTTCACAGATCAGCTGGCACGGTGCCCTCTGATTCATGGGATGCTTTCCTGGCAAAGGTTATATTAGCCGTGCTGGGGAAGCAGGGAGAGGAGTTGGGGCTGTGGCTTTTCCTGAGTGTAATGGGGCAAAAGATCCCTGTGCCAGTGGGATGGGCACAGAGGACCCCCACACCAGCCATACAGAATGGGACCCTCTCCAGCACTGCCCTGGTACAGGTGCCCAGAGTGCCAATAACAGATTCATTCCTGTGTGAGGAGTTCAATCTACTGAGGCAGTTCTGTTTGTTGAGACAGATGCACTCTCAGTGAATCCCTGCTCTGAGTTAACTGAAACCATTAGGCAGAGCTGACTTTCCTCTCTGGGACAGCTGTGCACTGTGCAATGGGGAGTCCCTCTCTGTATATTTCGACGCTCTTTGGGTGATGGGGCCTGAGACAAAAGGACATCACAGCACTTAGCCTGCCTCCCACAGACTGTATTTGCCTTCTGCTGCCCCTGCTTTCTGCTGCTGCTTTTCACAGCAACTGCTGCTGTAACTTGTGCTGGTTTCAGCCAGAAGACACGCTGCCCTGCACTTGAATGTAGCACTCTGGCTGTAGTACAAAGCAAGGATTTGGCGTCCGTGCTGAGGAAGCGGTCTGATGTCAGCACAAATTAACGCTGCTCGCCACGCTGACATTGCAAGGCCTCAACTGTCAATGCTGGCATTTATGATGCTGTGTATTTTTAACTAATTAGGCACTCACAGCCCAGAAGGTGCAACCCATCCATCTTAGGAACACTGGATGTTTTTGCACTGGCATATGCTACAATAATGAGAATCAATGTTGCTAATGACTTTGCGCAGCCCGTTTTTCAGTCACCTTTGCAAATCCACATTACACTGGGATTGCAGAGAGGTGAAATCACTGGCTTTGAAATGCCAAAGGTGCATTTCTGCTGGACAAACCCCAGACTTTTGCTCTGCATGGCTGCAGCCTTGTGGCAGCAGAGCTGCTCCCACCACAGCAGCTATGGAGCCCTGAGAAAGCAATTTCTATTGCAGGTGTGAGAACAGATGAGATTTCCGAGGTCAGAGCCCTTAAACACGTTCCACTGAATTTCCTCAGCCAGTCTTTCTTTCTCTTGGGAAAGCTCTGAAGTTTTCTCACCCCATCCTGCAAGTTAAAACTGTCCTCTTTGCCCAGCGGGGGAGCAGACGCGGGGACAGCCGGTCCGTGTGGTGAGGATGCTGGCTACCTTTCAGCATTAGGGGTTTGGGAAAGCAGCAGGGGCCTGCTGCAGCCAAGGAAAGAGAATTCCTTCCTTTGCCTTCAGAAACACCATCCCCTCCTCAGGGGATTTACCAGATGTTCTGATTAAGGTGGTTCAATTGCAGTGTTTAACAACCTCTTCCACCTGCTCCCTGTGAGCTCTTCTTTGTGGGCAAGAGGAGCTCTAATTAAAAATCAACCCCTGCTGTGAGGACTCCTCCCTCACCTTTCCAGAAGCAAGCAGTGTACAGACCCCCCTTGGACTGCTGTGCGGAGGATGGATGACTCCTCTCCCTTTTGTTTTTAATTCCCCTGCAGTGGAAATTGAAATTTCAGGGACTCAAAGCCTGCACAGTGTGGGACAGGAGCACTCCTTCCCGAAGCTCTCCTCCAGCACCAACCACCACTCAAAAACCCCCTGCCCAACCTTGGGCTGTACCTGCTCTGTGTCTTTTCAGCAGCCACTACCCCCTGGGATTGCTCTTAGCATGCAGGAAGAAGCCTGAAACCCCATAACCCTTCACCATCTGATGTGCAGTCCAACTTGTCAGCACGGAGACTGCTTCATGGCAGCCTCCACCTCGCAGCAAAGCACCACGCTCAGGAGGTACCTTGTCAGAAACCAGGCTCTTGCTCTAGCTGGCTCCTTTCGGGGATGACTCTGAAGGGAGGGACTGGGCTGTGGAGGGCATCAAAACGTAGCATGAGAACAAGGGAAGCAGACAACTCAGGTGCAATGTTTGCTGGTACAAAACTCAGGCTGCTCTTGCCTTTGCAATGGGATGCCCTGCTCTGGCACTGTCAGGAAGGAAAACTCTAGCCTTTCCCTCCTGATGGCTGGGATGTACATAGAGGAACCTATGCCTCTTTCTGAAACAAACTGGCACTTGCACTGAATCAGAGCATGAGGGGAGCCCACCCTGTAAATTCCTCCCTACCCATCAGCCTTTTTTCACATATTCCCAAGGTTTGCTTTAGACCTGCCTTGGAGACCCTGGATTTTTTTCTTTTAGGGTCGGAGCACAGCAGTGGGGGATCTGGCAGGATCAGTAAAAAGCCATCCCTGGCCTCGAGCCCCACCGCTGCTACAAGCCACAGCCATGCAGCCCCTCTCCTCCATGCACATTCACTGTGCATCCTCATTAGCTGAGCCTTGTTATTTCTCTTGGTGGTCAGAGTTCCCCAGGCTGCCCACCAGCTGCTGGTACTGCTTCACCCCTCCTTGAAAGGCCAAGATAGAAAATCTTCTTAAGTGAATCCTCTGCTGATAAGTGCTACGCAGGTAATGGGATTAATACTTTCCCTGTTTTGCAGCCGTTCAAGCGTGCAGGTGAATGTATGCCTATTTAGCATGGTTTTGAGCAGTAAATATGCTTTCCCCCTCACAGGGGTCCTCTGCCTTTTAACCCTCTCTGGATGACTAGATGCAAGTCCAGGATTTTACTGCCACAGGACTTGGCAGATGCAATCCCCATAGTAACAGGGCATCCGCGCATGAATCCAGAACTGCAGCAGGTCCAAGCACTGCAGCATGCAGTCTAGGCACATATTCAGCACCAGCATATACATGTGCCTAAGTATATATAAAATTAATCTGTGCCTGGTCAGCAAGCACAATATGTGCACAAGACAGGTTAACGCTGGTAAGAAAGTGACTCCCTTCATGTGCAGAGCTTGCATGCGTGACATGGCCAGTAACAGTAAAATGCTAAGTAACTGGAGGGTGCTCTGTCAAAGGTGCCTATCACAGCCCTAAAATGATCAGAGGAGGATTTCCCAAGTTGTGTTGTTCAAACAGTTTGTATTTGCATATTTTCATGAAGAACATAACTCTCTAAAATGGGACCCGCCGTAGCAGTGCCATTAATTCGCACAGAAGAGCTACAAAACTGTGCAGCTAGCACCACTTACTGGCAGAGCTACAGACACAGGCTTTTCCCTGTTTTACTTTGCAAGCTTCTCGCACAGTAACAGTGAAAGCAAATTTTAGCGCTAGCGTTTGAGTAAAACAAATAAGTTTAGGACATGATCTCTTCCTTTTCCTGATGGAAAAAAAAAAAGATAAAAAAAGATAGGAAGAAACTGAAATTTCCTTCTAAAACAGCCTCCAAATTGATTCCAATAACAGCAGCCCTTGCAATAAAAAGCTACAAACTTTGACTCAATCTGTTATATCCCTGTGTGCTGGTAATACCACTACTTCCAGTCCTACCTCTATAGCAATGGTTAAAATCAATGGACAGCTTGGGAGCAAGGGAGATGGGTTTGCACATTTTCTTTCAAAGCTTCAAAGGGGTTGTGTGTGTCATTCAGACACATATGTGTGTGTGTTCATCTGCTAGGGCTGTGGGTGGGCAGCTGTGTCCCTTGTCTTTAAAACCCCAAGGAAAATTAACTCCATTTTTAAAACCCGAAGAAAATCAACCCTGTTTAGAGATACTTTCCACCGTGAACTGATTGATGAGCTGGTGAGTGGCCTCACCCTCCCATTTGTGGGGCAGATGCCTTCAAAGTTATTCACATTCCTTTAATCATGGCCAGCAATTTTTGCTTCTTAATGGAGTGTCTTTACAGTCACCGGTAAGCTATCTCCTCCTTCAGTAGCTGTGATTTGTTTGGGAAACAAAGCATCAGTTCAAAGGCATTGTGGTGACTTCAACGTAAAGGTGCCTCTACTGCATTTGGCTGCATCTCTGACTTTGCTTTATAAACTTCCCATCTCCCACCCAATGCTGTCTGTATTAGACTCATATACCTAAATTCAGGAAAACAGGGTAACAGAAAGGAAAAGTTTCAAGCTTCTTGAAAGCTTCTGCTTAGGACAGAACTTACCCCCTGTTTTGTAAGCTTTTCAGCAGCGGCCGTACATGCCATTTCAGACCGACATCCATCAAGGTGGTCTGCAGCTGCCTGCTCTCCAGGCTGGACGGACGCTTGTGCCCTGACCATGACAACAACTCAGGGCTTTAGTCACAGTGCAAGTGTGATTTATTTTGTTCTCCAAGTGGGGAGGGATTTTAGGTGCCTGATCTCCAATGAATATGGAAAAAGTCACATTTTAGAGGCTTGTCATTTAGAAGGATCATCCTGAAAAAGAAGATTCATTAATTAGTTACACTGGCAGTCTGTTTAATTAGGCAATGCTGAGTATCTCAGTCTTTGTGATCTTTAGCGTTCTTAGCTCGTTGTACTTTATTTACATATTTTTTTGGACACGTACGTAATTCCTAATTAACACTGTAGAGTCTACTCCAGCTATTTCAAGATGTCATGTACTGTAGATCTTCAGAAGTGTTTGCTGGATGTCTGCTGAATTTAAATTACCCCTTTAATCAGAGTAGAAAAACCTGCATCCTTTTTGGGGGGTACAGGAGCACCCACCAGAGACATCAGGGAAAGGCAGTGCAGTTTGCAGGAGGTTTCACTATGGGAGCAAATGAAAGACTCCTGCAAAATGAAACCTTTCAGAAGACATTTCTGTCAGGAATTTTAAAAAGAGAATTTGCCTGCAGGGAAATCCTTCTGACAGCAGGCTGTCAAAGGCACATCCCCACCAGGGTGGCCTGCCAGAGAGAGCTGAACAGCATGGATCATGTTGGGATTTCAGGAGACTTGGGTGAGTGCCCGATTTCTTAGAGGAAGTGGAAGCTTTGTAACATAATGGAAAAGCAAGCATTTGTATATCAGGCGTGAACCACAGCCTTTGAACAATAAATCTTAGCAAGGAGAAAGCTGATGAAATACACGACACTCCTTCAGTTTTGTGGCATTCCCCTGTATTGAACAAAGCAGTCCTTTAAAGAAAGGGTCTTTTCTCTCAGCTGTGTCCCTCCTCTGCACCAGTTTGGCCAAATACATCTTTGTTAGTGCCTTCACCCTGATACCCAGTTTCCGCCTACTCAACTTCTATTTTTAGAGGCAGCAGAGAGGGTATATTCCAGGGGACAATCCTACAGAGACAGAGAACTGGAAGAGAGGATGAGAATATTGTCTGTTCCCTGTCTAGTTTGCCTAATCTCCTTTATCCTTGCTCCTTACTCTGATCTATCTGCCCCAATGTTATCCATCAGTGTAGTACTCTCTAGTCTTTACACTCATTGGTAACAGTGATCAATATATAACAGTAACAGCATCTTGCTGAAAAGTCTGTGCTCTGTTCCTCAAGACTTGCTCCCACTGCTTTCTCCACATTTAACCTTGTCTTTCATAGGTGTTTATGTCCCCATGAGATAAGATTTGAGCTTCTATCTTACACTGGCTGGCTACTGCCCTTACACTAATAGATAATCATGTAAATAAAACAGGCGAATGTTTCTGTGCCACCTCTACAGTTTACACCACCCCAACTCATAAGTTCATTAATAAAGCCTGACGAACAGTCCAAGCAAAAGCACTTTCCCTTATCCTCAGATATAAGACAAAGAAGGACAGTGCGAATAAGGTGTGCAAATGACAAATCCTGCCCAGACATTTACGCAGAACAGAGCTGGAGGGTCTGGACCTGGCAATCTCCTCATTACTAACAGAAATGAGGTTCTGATTAGCACGGGGAAGCAAGAGATGCTGTGACCCCCCCTCAGGTTACTGGGGTGAGTCAGCACCACTGAGGCTGCGGAGCTCCACAATTAATCATGCTGAGGCAGTTCTCCCTCTGACTCCTTAGCCATGAAATAAAGCCCTTTTCTGCAGCAAATCTTTTAGATTCTGTAAAAAAAAATAAGTTATGGTCAAGCTTCTCACATACACACAGAGCTGCACCTGGCAGTACTTGGCAAAAAAGAAAATAGTGGCTTAGGATGTGAGTGCTATGGGGAAGGGGTCATCCTTTTATTTTAGTCTTTCTGCAGGGTCCTATTTTGGGAACCCTGGTCTGTGGGTGCAATGATAACATAAATATGTAAATAATGGTGATAGGAGTAATAGGAATATTTCTTGCCCCTAGTACCTAAAAACATGAGGGTTTGGCAGCTGAGACTGCTGCCTTGCTTCCCTGGCTTGGGCTGGCTCTGTGAAACCAAAGAAAGGTCTTGTTAGGTCAGGTACATTCTTTACTCAGAAACCTTAAAAGCTGGGGTGGCAAAGACTGAGTGTTGCAGACAAGTGTTCATGCTCAGCCATCACCTCTCTCTGAAAGGAGTTAGGTTCTGGACTTGAATTCAGATTCTTCACTGTCGTGAAAAGCTTTCACAGCCTGAAAGTCCTTGGAGAACACAGTGGAGAATTGTGCTTCTGTCAGACTATTGGGCTCAAAGGGTAGTGGCTTACCTTTCAATGTCTACTCAGGAGCTCATCACAGGTGGTGCTCCTCAGGGACTGATACTGGGGATGATGCTCTGTAGTGCCTTCATCAGTGACCCAACTGATGGGAGGGAATGTGCTTTCAGCAAGGTGACAATGAACTAGGAGTCAGGCAGATATGCAAAGGATGGAGAAGACATTCAGAGCAGCCTCAACAAGTTGATAGATTATAAGCATGTAAAACTGGATGGTTAAGGGATGGGAGCATGTGGTATGAGAGAAGAATCTGAGGAAGATTTAGATTAGACTTTAGGAAAAACCTCTGGTTTGTGAATGTGGTGAGATGTTGGAACAAGTTGCCCAGCGAAGCTGTGGATCCCTGGCAGTGTTCAAGACCAGGTTGGGCGGAGCTTTGAGCAATCTGGTCTAGTGGAAGGTGTCCCTACCCATGGCAGGGAGGATTGAACCAGATGATCATTAGGTCCCTTCCAACCCAAACCATTCTGTGATTCTAGGATTCTATGAAGCAAGGTTAGTTTAGTCTTGAGAACAGCAGACCAAGGGGGACTGCACTGCTGTCCTGCCCTGCCTGAAGTGAGAGTATGAGTACCAAAGAGGAGACAAATCCAGCCTCTTCCCAGTGATACAGTCAACTCACACAGGTTGCACCATGGAAAATGCCAGATTGACACAAGGAAAAAAATGTTCAGTAAGAATGGTAACACACCAGAAGAGGATGCCCAAGCTGGTTTGGAGTCCCTATTTGTGGAGAAGTACAAAGCTCAGCTGGGCAAGGTCCTTAGCAACCTCTGTTCATTAGCATTTGCCCTACGCTGAGACCTCCAGAGGTCCCTTCCAACATAAATCATTGGATTTTTATGAACTGATTTTCCCTTACCATTAGAAATGATTATTTAATCAAATGATAGGATGGACCTGTAGCATCTGGGTACTAAGTACACCCACCTAAAAGGGAGTGCAGTTGGTGTACTGCCAAGCTTTCATACAACTTCATCTCATGGTAAAGAGTACCACTCTATCTTAGTCACTAGTAAGTGTCACTAAACATAAACCTGTGTAAAAATGATAGATAGAAGTGAACCTCAGAAGACAGCTTCTCCCCATAAATTCTGCACATGACACATTGTCACAAGAGTTATATATGAAGATGATGGTAAACCTTTTTTTCAGACTGATAAACTACACAGGTTGTCCTGTAGAGCTGAAGTATTTTTCACTTGGTTATTAGCATCCTACAATCTTGGTAAAACTCAGGTGATACTAAATATGTCATATTTCAGAATATATTAATATGAGCGTATATAAAGCCCAGCTCTCTAGCTTGTCTTTACATTGTAGTGCTCATAATTGTCAGTGGAGGAGAAGACCACTGGAAAACTCAGCCAGTGTAACAAGATGAGACCCATTACTGTAACATGTAGAATTTAACATACTTAATTTAGAGCATAATCCAGCTAACAGAATAACTCTAAATGGAAAGGCTTTTCTGATCCCAGGAGCCCAGACCTCAGCAAGCAGCATGGCTGTCCAGGTCCTCACTTGCTGATTCCTTCAGTGATGCCACACTGCCTAGTGGTTTTCCTTGAAGAAAACGAAGTCAGTGATACAGGGTCAAATTGCTTCAAGCAAAGATATGGGTGAACTACAACTCTCTTCAAAATCTCATTTCTCTGATATTTATTTTCTTAGAAGGGTTTCCCTTGATTACTTGTTTATGTGTAGTGAAGGAAAGAAAAAATAGATCTCCCCAGTGAAACTTGGGTTCTTCAGGGGAAATGGGGTTTTCCCCCACTAAGCCTGGCCCAAAGCAAAACGTTCATAGTTCTACAGGCACAAGTTTAAGGGCTATTGCTCTGGAGAAAGAGACTCAATCTATCCCTATGCTCCTCAAATGGCAAGAGGCTCTAGTAACTCATCCAGAGATTTGTTTAAAGCTACCTGTAAAATAAACATGACTTTAAACTGTCAACACCAAGGGTAGTAAATCAAGAAGGAGGACAGCTGCTGCTAAGAAAAGTGATTTTATAGTCTATGAAAATACTGTCTGTAGCAGAAAATAGAATGTGTTTCTTAATTGTTGTGGTCTCTGCTCCGTACTAGTCCCATTGCCAGTGCCTGGTGCAGCCAGTGTGGTGGCCTGTCCCTGCCATGACCACTGTACCTCTTCCACCAGAGCCTGAAGCATCACCATGCTTTCAAAACAGGGATGCATGATGTCAGGGGATTTGCTTTTGTGCAAATCTTCCAGAATCCTTGTTGTCAGTGGTAGGAGAGAGGGTGAATACAAGTGCAGTTGTTGCCATAGGGGCACAGTGATGAATTCATGTGCTGCTATAATCGTCTCTGGAACCTGGGGCAACAGGGAGAGGGCCCAGAGAGGAGGAATGCATTTACCATCTGAAATGCAATATGAAGCAATACGGTCAGGGAAGTTAGTGCCCTAATCACATTACCGTGCACTACAGCTGCCGGGGAGTTATTTAAAATGACTTGAGATTGCGGCTAAGAAAAGCAGCTCCAGTGGAGTAGCCTGAGGAAGAGACCATGTGTCACAGCTGTCAACCTTCCTCTCCTCTACGGGGAGAAAAGCAGCCATCACCCCCTGAAATAAACACAGGCACCAGCAGTGTTTGTCTGCAGGACTGATGTGACCCAGGTGCCACCACCTGTGTGGTGACCAGCCACCTTCACCTTCCCCAGCACTGTGGGGGCTGCGGGGCTCTGAGTAGTGGAGGCTGGCAGGAGCTGCTGATGGCTGGAAGCTCCCTGGCCCCTGGGGCTTGAACAATATGGATGCAGAAGGGACAAGTCCCCACTGAGCACTCTCCAACACGGCTCCTGTCATCACACTAGGGAAAAGTACCAGGTTTTCCAGGTCCCAGTGACTACCCTCTGGGCTTCTCAACTGCTATGAAGAGTTTTGCCAATAATGCCACTAAGCAAAAGGAGTTTAGCACAACCCACCCTCTGTTCGGAGACGGGGCAAGTTCTTGACTTAAACGAAGCTCAGTGCTCACTTACATTTTACGTCTATTCAGTCTGTGACCCGGGGCAGACTTTCAGAGGTCCCTCTGGGCCCTGATTTCACAGTTTGTGAAACAGAGCTGGCAGTATTTTTGACAGACGATGCTAAATGTCTGGGTGACTGTAACAGCTTTGAGATATTCAGATGGGAGGGGAAGGAAAGATGTTATTTTTATTAGACTTCAATTTCACTGTAAAAATCTTATAAAGCAGGCACCAGAAAAGTTTGACCAAGAATATTTGCTTTCTAGATGTTACCTTATAGAGCAATTTTGCTGCCTACTAGTGCTGATACCCATTAATGCTTATTAGCCAAGGCTGGCCCACTGGGAGTGCCCTAAGGCAGTCAGGAGATTTGGATTGCTCCCTTGAGCAGTTGAAGGCACATGCAACCCTATATTTTTCCTGGGACATTATAGAATTGGTAAATTGAAACACAGACTATTTAGCTATTATTGTTTACTAATAGCATTTCAGAGCTCCACAAATAGTCATGCACAAAAGGGGGCATAGCACCACCTCAGATTGCTTTAGTGTTCAAATAACAGCATCTACCTTAACAGAAGACGAAAGCATCCCTTACCACACCCATATAAAAGATACCATGCCATACCAAAAAAGGTAAGTTACCATTCATGCTGCGATGGTCCCTCTGGCTTTGCAAAGGCATAAAGAGGTGATCTTGATACTATGCCATACCGAAAAAGATAAGCTACCATTCATGCTGCTAATGGTCTCTCTGGCTTTGCAAAGGCATCAAGAGGTGGTCCACCTGAGTGAACAGTATAATGTGGTATTTCTAGTAGTGCATTTGCATCCATTCTACAATTCCCAGTGCATAACTTACCTCTTTCAGACTCTGTAAATGCCTGATGGTTGTGAAAACAAGGAGACAGTAGGACTATTTATACACAAAGATAATATTAACAGTGAAAATAATGAGAATGACATTGCAGGTAGGAAAGCCAAGACTGAAGAGCTTCCTGCTTCAGGGACCTGATTTGATGATCTCCCAGAGGGACTTCTCCTGATGCAAACACCAGCAACTTCATCCCTTGAGACAATCAAAACTAAACCAGACAGTGAGAAATCCTGGAAATTTATATTCATACAGTATTGCTCTCCTGTTGGGGAATGATATCGCCTCCTGGGGACACCTGCCCCGTTCCCTGGAGCAGTGGCAGGGCTGGCTGGTGGCAACCCCATAAGCCTGTTCTGTGCCCAAGAGCCACCCTAGGGGGGAGTCTAGATAAGATGAGAGAGGAAGCAGAAATACCCACTGCCATTCAGTGTATCACTGGGTGGGCTGAAATATCAAGTCACCATGGCTGCATTTGTCGGACAGCAAACTCCCCACTGGTTACTTCCCAAGAAAATTGTATCCCTCATAGGATCCCCAGTATTCACAAGACACTTCTAAGTTTGTGAGGGGATTATTTCAATTCCACTGTGATGTCTGTGTCTACTAGACAGCAGGAGGAAATAGAGTATGAAGTACATTTTTCCTAATAACTCAAAAATATTGATGAACTAATTTGAGGTCTAGTGAACCCCAAAGAAAAGGCAACACATACTGAAAGCCTGACTACTGCTTTGGATGGAAGTTTATATGAAAGTGGGTTTGCCAGACCTTTAAAAGCTGTGAACTGTAAGAATTAATGCTGAAGGTATAGTTCTTATATACTTCCATCCAAACTCATGTAATGACAAAGCATACATGAAACAAGCTTATTACCAGTGCAATCCCATAGTCTTCTCCAAATATTCATAGCCAGTGTACTCCTAAACAGATTCCTACATTTGTCTGCTGCAAAAACAGCCTCTGTTCTTCCCATCTAACCATCACTCCCGTCCTTCAAGTGCTGATTCAGGTACAGTAAGCAGGAAGGTTATTTCTGCTTACGCTCAACTGCTGGCAGGACAGCAGGGTTCTGAGAAGTAGACACGCTCTGAACTGTGCTATCGATTCACCTTGATGCCGGGCTCTGATCTTTGCTGCTCAGGGACAGGGTGTCCTGCAAGGGACAAGGGATCTGACCTTGGCACGCCCTGCAGCCGCCAACCTTGGAGTAACGTACAAAGCCTTTCATTTCTGATTAGCGCATAGTCATGTGCACACCTTCATTTACACTTTTAAGAAGACTCCATCAAATATTGGGAAGCACTTCTGCAGCTGGGTAATTGAATTCAGAGCAATCCATTCCTGAATGGAAAATTAATATCTTGGCAACACCAGACTTCACTTTTATTAACTCTTTCATGAACACTCAAGAAACAGTCCTCTTAATGTTCACAAATTAAAGAAGCCTCTCGGGATTTGCAACAATTATGTTGCTTGTGCGTCTTCTCAGTTCATACTCATATCACTCTCCCACCCATATTTCATATCCAGCATATTTACCCTAGAAATGCCCTAAAACACCTGCCTTTAAAATGAACAGTATCACCCACAGCGAGCACTGTTTGCAGAACACAGAGATGTCGTCCATCTAAGATGGATAATTTCAACACAGCCTGACCACATAGAAATTCATACAAAAAGCTTCCAAATCGTGCTGGAGTAACAGGTGAAGTGGGTGAATATGCCCAGGCTGCCCTTAACACAGGAACTGAATTTCCAGAGTTGTTACTAATGCACTAGCATGTGACTTGCTCACCTTCCTAACTTCTCTTCCAGACAGTTGAGCAATCTGGGTGTAAAAAAAAAAGCCCAAACCCTCCCAGCTCTTACCTCAGAAGAAAGTTCATGGAAACTAGAGGAGTTCGCTACCTGAAAAATTGTTTAAAGCTCTTATCTCAGCATTCAGACAAGTCCCACAGTCTTGCTGAGCATCATTTTCAGTCTACTCTGAACAACTAAGGCCAGTGTAGTAAAGGTGCATGGCAAATAAGTAGAAATATGTATAAGGGTAGTAAAAAAGAAATTACTTGATTCACTCTCTTGGAATTTATGCCCAACATTTATAGCAAACTGAATAGTCAAGTGAGTAAAGCTGTACTCCAGAGTCAGTATAAATTCAGCACTAATCTGATTATAGAAATAATTCTTTTGCAGGGGAGGTAGTATGTGGATTGAGATATAAAACCTGAATATACTGGGAAAGAGAAATGTAGCACAAGAAAGCGTATATCTGTGCTGCAGATTAATTACAGTGAAGCACACAGTACAAAAAACCCTCTTCCCTTTCTAAAAGACAAACATGCAAACTGAGCGTGAAATGGGAGTAATCCAGTTTGTCTGAGAAGTAGCGCAGCAGTAACTTGAGAGAAGGGGGTTGACGGTCATCTTTCTAAGCAATCACGCAGCCAGGGATGCCTTGCAGTACCCCACGCACATCACCCCACTTGCAGCAAGATTGCCCTTTATGGCTTCTGCAGTGACAGACAAGTGCAAAACTCAGCAGTTTTTGTTTATAGGATTTCATCTCCTTTTGATATGTCACTTTTGATGGATTATTTTTCTGACTGCTGTTGTAAGAAACCTCAGACCTCATGCAAAACTGCCTTTGGAGATGCGGATTTGATTCAGTTCTATCTGGGGTGAAAACCCCACAGGGAAGCAGGCCAGTTAAGAGGAGAGATACTGCTTCTCCCAGCTGGGCAGTTTCCATCCCAGGGTGAACAGTGCTTTACTGCTTAGGGCATAAAGCCAGACCCTGTTGGTGGCCTTCAGCTCAGGGCATGAAGCCAGACCTCATTGGATGCCTTTTCTGCATGTCCCACACTTCCCTGTGGGCAAGCAGGTCCATCTGCTCTGAGGGATCCCATCCCTACAGCTGCACACATACCTTGGGAAAACTGCTGAGTTGGGATTTTTGGCCATTGTCTCTCACCCTGAACAGCTTTGAGTGGCAGCAGCACCCTCACAATCTGAACCTGCCATTGACACAGGCTGGGCAGTGAAAGAAAGAGCTACAGCTTTGAAAAACTGCCAGTGTGGGTGAACCATGTCTTCTGGTCTTGTGGTCAAAAGAAAGAGCCTGCCTGTTGGGACCCCTTATTCAATGCTTCCTTCAATATTGTTGTATTTTCTACCCATTTAAGATTACATATAAATACTCGGTTTGCCCTTAATCCCAGGTATTTTCAGTTACTCCAGTGCTGTGAATCAAAAAAAAACCTATTTGTAGGCCAGGATTTGCTACAGTGGTACGGAGGTTTATAAAGAAAGTCCAGAGTAGCTCAGCAAAGCATGGAGTGGCCCATTCGCCTCACCCACCACATGGAGCATCCTTGTTACCTTGTGGTTACCACATGGAGCACAGCTCAGCTTTTACATATGCTGAAAAACAGTCCTCGGACACCTACCAAGGGAGCATCAAATCAGAAAGAGGATAAAGCTGAGATCACAGGTCTGCCAGCTGGCAAGGAGGCAGAGGAACTGGTGGGACAGTACGAGCTTAAAACATCAACCCAGTTAGACATTGATAGACAGAGAGCAATCTCCAGAGAAGTTGAAATGATTGGATGGATGGCAGCATCACTTCGAGACTCCCAGTCTCACTACTGATTTTTCTCAGCCCAGAAAACGGGCAGAAAGTAATACAACAGAATAGAGGGGACTGAGTTCGTTAAAATATTTCTGTATCTGTTCTGCATTTTTAGACCTCAAGAAAATCTCTGTCAGGGAAATCTGAGACTTTCAGAAAGTGTATTTTATATAATGGTGGAAACGAGGCTGTAATTTCACAGTAAGGCATGATCTGATGATCTTGCATTAAATGTGATTTACCTTAAATTATCTCATTAAATGCTCTTCTTATTATTGTCCATTGTTGAGCAACAGCAGATATCTGGGACAATGCTGGATGGTTTCCCTGGAAGAACTCAGTAATGCAGAAAACCTGTATATATTTTTAGTGTAATATGTTTTAATGACACATTCACCATGGTCCTTGAGTACAGGATCACAGCACACAGAACCACAGAATCAGCCTTTCCAAGGCATTTAGACCTTTACTTACCTGTCAAGGAACCAAACTGTGGTTTATCTGAAATTCAAATGCTATGTAAAACTTTGAGAGGTCTCTACATTGAGTAAACATCTATGGGTTTTAATGACACCTAGGAGAGAGGGTAGGAGTCATCTGTTAAATGTTTTTACAAAATGCTTTCCTATACATCACTCAATATTCTAAAGGTTATTTAGATTGTGGTTAACTAATTTTAAGCTCTGTTGCTCTCTCCAGTATAAAGACAGTATCTGTTCATGACTAGGAACTATATAGGGATTTATTTTAAAGTCTCAGACTTTTCTTTTGTCTTTTATAGTACTCAGAATATCTCTGTTGTGACTTGGATTAAACTACACCTGAGCTTTGCAAGAAAATACACTGCAACAAAAATAATGAATGTTTCACTGTAAAAGGTTTAAAACCTGTTTGGAGCTGGGTAGCATCTGCTCAGGCCCCTGGTTTATCCTGCCTCATACCGACTCACCCAAAGCACAGATTAAAAGAGCAAACTGGTAAGCACTGAACTGCTAAGAGTTGATGTCCCACCTCAAGAGGGACAGAGGGTCCATCACCCTCCTTTACGCAAGCTCCAAGTCACAGCAGGAATGGTGAGGTCGCAGTTGACATGCAGGAAGGATGCCATTAAATCTGTGATTTATATCTATTGCTATTAGTCCTGCTTTGAGCTGACACCCTGGGAAAATTCCTGTTCCAGGCTCTTCATCCTACTGGGGTGCTCAGCCAGGTGATGGGAGCTCTTTAGCAGCACACATAGCACACATTAGCCCTAGTGTGGTCTCCAGGGCAAGCAGGAGAGGACACAGGACTTTGAAAACCAGCCTGGCATCAGTCAGAGTCAGCTCACAAAGGAAGGAAAGGGTATCTCTTCCATGATTCTCCAAAAGGAAGCATTAACCAAGTCAAAAGCAGGCCTCACCTGCACGGCTGTTTGCTTCTCAAAAATCAGGCACCACTGGAAACCAAAGAGGGAAAGTGAATGAAGGAAGCCCCACCACGTGTTGGAAAGGAGGTTTTCAGTGTTGTTCAGGGACCTGTCTCCCAAAGCAAAGGCATGCTGCACCTGACCTACACAAGTGTTTCAAACCTTTATCAAAGCCTGGTGGGCAGCTCTTCTCTCAGGTAGTTGTGCTTTCTTGCTCATCAAACCAGCTCACAGGCTCTGGTGTGTGCCAGAGATGCATGGGTTAGCTGTGCAGGATTATATATATTTCTTTATAAGCAGGTCAGAAAAGTAAAAAACCAACAGCTGCAAAAATTCATGACAGGAAGTGAGCTGAACAATTCGTCACATTCTGGTTTTATATTTATACAGCTCTACTGTAGTATGACAAAAAGGAAAGACAAATTGGAGTCATACAATTCGCATGTTAATAGCTCACATATTCCAGAAAGTAAAAAAAAAGGTGGGGGGGGAAATAATACTGCCAGAGCACAGACATGAAAGTCAAGGCAGATCAAGCTACTGGCAATCACCAAACACAAAAGAAGCACTGCAGAAATTTGTATTTGAAGAAGACTAAAAGAACAATAGAGAATTTGAATGAAAACCAGGTAAGCATTTAATTCCCCTGGATGAAAAGTACTTTCCAAATATGTTTGTCCTCAGATAAAAAGAAGAGAGAGAGCAAAGAAATGGTGACCCAGAAAAGCCACAGCAGAGCTCAGAGCACAGTGCTGGCTCCTGAGATGAATACTGAAGTTTAGTAGGATAGGGGGCTGAATCCTACCACCCTTCTCACCTTTACCTGCAATTTTTGCTCACATTCCTTCCTTTTTGTACGTTACAGAATTCACCAATGCAGAAAAACAGAAGGATGGAGACTTGCTGCTAAGTCATGGGGACAACCTCTGCCTGTCTCATCTTTTGCAGCCTGATTTTGCAGGGCTGTGTCCAAACTGTCGTCATTGCTATTCATCTCACAGCTGCGCTTCAGAACTTTCACCTGCAAATGGGATTACAAATGCAATCATTAGTACAGATTCCCCAAGAAGCTTTCACAGTATTACAATTAGATTTCCCATTCCAGCAGCATCTAAATCAATATGATATGATTAGTTACTCTTGTGGATTACATGCTGCTGTACAAAACCTTCACACACAGAAATCTGGGTAATTTAATCAGGCAGTAATGGATTCTGGGAATGCTCCCACTGTCTAGAAACTTAAAATCATTCTATCTCTGTAATAATTTGCCATTATGCACCTGAAGCTAAATTGGCTGACATACCTGACAGTGGACAGCAGTGATTAAAACAGGTCACATCTCATCAGCCAAAGTGGCAACTTCTGATGAATTCACTTTGAAAACTTAGTTTAAGGGAGAGAAAAAAAAAATCACAGTTGTTTTTTCCTAGGCTATAATTTAAGTTTTAAGCTGTCTCTTTAAACATGTCTTTATGTGTATTTGTGTGTGTGAGAGAAAGACAAAGTGTAAGTGCTAACCATTTCTCATCATTTTAGTCAAGACAAGAGGAATATATGAACTAACGCTCCCGGGGAAATGCAGCCGACCAAGGAAGAAATGAGCACATAATTTTATTTCTCTGAAGGTGCTCAGCAATGCTGAGCAAGATATCAGGAATGAGGAACCTTTCTGGAAAGGTCTTGAAAGCAAGGAGTCCTCAGCTGCTGTCGTCAGCAGCTCACAGGAGAGAGCAATGCTGCACGATGGACCCTCAAGTGCTGATAGCTGCTTTTTTGGGGATGCATTTATACCTCCTGTTTCTCTAGCCTGGGTAAACAGCTCAACTCCACACTTCCGTGCTGCAGCAGCTTTCTCCTGCAGCCACCCTGGGATTGCAAACAAGCCTGAAAACCAAACCACCATGCTTAGTGCCACAAGGGGCAGCTCACTGCAGTGCAGGGGAAGTGCACAAACCCGCGAGTAAAAGAACATCCACAGCTTCATCTGAAAAATTAGGTCTGTATATTTTTAGGCAGACAATACTCAGAAATGTGCTCCTGTTCATCATTTATTCCACCAATGTGTAGCAGCTTATGGCTAAAAAATGCAGAATGTTATGTTACTGTTGAGGCAATTTCTTTTTGTTACAACACTGTCCCATTGAAATAGCCCTGACCTGGAGTACCTAGGGACTCCTGCTTTTGAGGAGGATTTTTCCTAGGATAAATTGATATTTCAAATACCCATCTGGCAAGAAAAGAAAAAACATATCTGTCCATGGAAACTTTCCGAGGCAATAATTGCCAGCTGACTCTGCCCTCATTATAAAACTCTACATAGCTTGCCATAAAAAAAGCCGCATGATGCACATGCACTTTTCACCTCTATATTCTCTGTAACAGTCTTGGTTATATTACTCTGTCCAGAACTCTGTTCAGCAGCAGTGTTAATCTTCATCTTTTTTAGGATATGATGTGTGTGTTTTGTGTTCAGAGCCAGGGGTCCCAATGCTCAAAGCACAGCAGCACCAGCAGCGCTGGCACGCCATACCCTGTGGCACCACCAAAACCCACCGGCACAAACAGGCACATTAGTCCTCCTGACAAGCATCTGCTGGACAAATCCCTTCTTAATTCCTTGTGGGAGGCACTGAAGGAAGTCTGTGACAGTCATTAACCAAAGGAATCGGTGCCGGTGGCATTTGGGCAAGGGGAGGCAGGTGCTGCCAGCACCCGATTGTGTCCACCCACCCACTGATCCTCCTCAGCCCGCTGCTGAAGGGAAGGGCTGACATTTAATGCAGGCTGGAGACTGTACTCCTGCATTACTATTAATAAACAATAAAGCTATTAAGACATATTAAAGCTTGGCAATGAACTTGTCAAAATGGATGATCTATAAATCAATGTAAACAGCAGTGACAGGCAGTAATTGAATTCCAGTGGTCCCTCAGTACATGTTAAATATGAGGGGACATGACATGCTGAAAATAAAGTAGGAAAGCTGAAAAGTTCATAGCAGTAACATTCTTCTGGTGAAACGTGGTGTCGCTTTGACCCTTAATGGGAGTCAAACTGTGAATACATATTAACTTCTTCTTTTAAAACAAGAAAATAGCTACGTAAATCTGAGACTTCCCAAATCAGAAATGGCTGTTCAAAAAGTTCACAGCTGCTCTGAATGTGGTAGCCACAGAGCAGCAGACACTGCCCTCCTCCAATGGGTTCATTAGCAGGGCTTGTTACTGGGTAGCAAGAAGGATGGGGTTTGTGCAATCCAGAAAGCCTCTGAAGTTGATCCATCAGTTTTCATTTTCCATAAAGAACCAGCAAAAGCCTGTCAGACACAAATTAATGCTAGCACTCTGCCAGGCGCTGGGTGGCTACGTATCTTTCAAATTTGAATATAACAAGCCAGGCCTCAAATATCAGCAAAGGACGAGACAATCAGAATGGAAAGAAATAGGTGGAGTTGCAGCAAGCCTTTTAATGGAGATTCAAATGACAGTAAATAAATCACGACAGCTTCTGTGGATTAAATCAGGGACTCATTTTTTACTCTCTCTTGATGTGCTCTGCTCAGTGAATGATAATTCAGCTTTTCTCAGTTATTTTTACAACAGACCCCTATGCCACTGCAGCTCAGAAAGTGCTGAAACGGAGGGTCCGGACACATTCCTGAAGACTGTTTTGTCCATGTCAGCTCTCTCTCAGGTGGAGAGAACCCGTGATCAAGAATCACAAGGGATATTTGCATTTCAAGGGTCTCTCTGTGCACAGAGAGGGAAATCTAAAAGCAAATATGTACATGGTTGCCTGTGCATTGAGTGATGACCTGCTAATCAGGTCCCAAAAGGTCAGGAGCAGTAGAGCTGGGAGAGGGGATGGTGACCAGTGCAGAATCAGTGCAATAGCTAAAGAGCACACAGTATGCCTCGCTTGGACACCACCACCAGGCTAAAACTGCTGCTTAATATAGATGAAGTTCCTATTTAACAAGACATAAAACCTTATTAGAGCCACTTCACACCTTTGTGCCCTGAATACAGCCTATGTTTGGAAGACTGACAGGATGAGAAGGATTTTCTGGGAGTTATCTATTCTAACATAAAATTTAAAATTAGAAGGGAATGAACCTGTAAAGAACAGATCAAGAAGGCCATCATTTCCCTTTTAAATATAATTTATGTTTTGAGATCAGCAAAGACTTATCTGACCTACCTGATGTGCAGTTCTTCCTTTAGATTTGTTGAGCACATACTGATGTAACATGAAAGGTGAAGAGAGCCAGTGATGAGAAACCTAAAACCTTTGGAGACAACCTGTAGAAACACAAGATAGCCATCATCTGTACATTGCATGAGGACATCAACCTGACAAAGCAGGTCTCAAATAAAGCGGTTTTGCCTCCAGAGATACAGAGGGCTGGGGGTGCCAGTATTCACCATCCCTGCCACCTCCTGCACACCATTTTCCCCCATTCCATCCTAAATTCCTCAGTCAGGAGCCTTATGTTATACCTGTGCCTAAAAACTGCCAGGAACTGGGAATCATGGTGTACAATAATAGTATTGGCTTTAATCAACAGGAGAGCACAGACACATTACCTACTGAAATGGATGAACTTGGTTTGACTTTTCCTTTCATTTGCATCATTCTTAATTTTTCTTGTGTGGAGGCTTTTTTGCTGTCATTTAAAAGGTGAGAATTTAGTCAACTAAATGCAGTGCTGATTAGCTCAGTGTAATAATTGTGCTCCATGGACACCTACTGCTTGTATGTCACAGCTCTCCAAATTCCCATTATGCTATTAATCTAGGTTTTATGGTACTTCAGAACTGAAGTATTCAAAAAAACTATAATGTAAGTGAAAAAAAACACAGTGGCAAATTACCAAAGAGCTCAAGTATGGGGTATTGTGAAAACAGCCAAAAAACCTAACAAGGGAGCCTGTTTGCAACATCTAGAGTCTTCTGGCATGCGAGAACAGGCTAAAACTACATATAACATGGCAATAGTTGCCTTTCAACACCTTCTACAGTGTGTCACAATGCTGGGTTCAGGGCTTTGCACTTGTTCTTCTGTGCAGATGGAAGAAAATGGCATCCCAAACACGAATGACTAAAGGTACATGAGACACCTCTGCAATGATTCAGCAAAATCCAGCCCTCTCCACTCAGATTTCCATTCTTTTGCATTTTGGGGGAAGAAAAGCTCCCTGTTGTGATCATGTTAACGCACTGTCCAGACTTCCATTTGTTGTTTTCTCAGTCACCACACTCAGACAAGGGTTCTGTATCATACTTTAATCCCCAAAGACGTACATCCGCATGGGTGCTTCAGCATCAGCATCTCAGTCACTGCTGTACTTACAGTGCATTCTTCTGAGCATTCAGCCCACAATAATCACGCTGGACCTATTTTGCTCCAGCAAAAGAGCACACAAAGCTAGCCCACAGATTAAGGGGCAGAGAAACGTTCCACCAGCCTTGTGCTGCTATGAACAAGCTCCTGGCCTGGGTGTTCTTCTCTGCATCTCGCCATGCCTGGAGCCAGGAAAGGGAAACTGTTAAAAGGAAAATAGCTTAAGATGAAGTGACCAATGGTCAGATGAAGTCATATATGGAAGTGTGATAAATCTGTCTCTGCTTCATCTGTGCTTGGAAAGAAATCAAGACATGAGTTATTTTTTTTACAGGAATGTACCACCTCATTTTGCTATGAAATAACAATCTCCTTGCAGTGGACTAGAAAGGGGTTTCCCTGGGTGATGCCAGGAGTGAGGAAGTCACTAAGAACCATTCCAAAAGCTGTAGCTCCCTGGGCAAAACAAGAGCTTTCCTTTTCTATCAGCCTTAACCCAAACCCTAACTCATTTCTAACCCTTATTCTACAACTGCCTTAATCCTAACCATTCTCTAGCCCTATCCCTAGAGGAAAAGAAAGACTGTTCTTTGGTGGTACTTTCTGATTTTCTGTGCAAGTCTGGTTGGGCTTGTGCACCATGTTTAGGGTCAGGGTTGAAAGACCAAAAAGTTGGTAGTTCTATGGCAGTGAGGATGGAATGGAGTTACAAAAGGAAGTAGAGACTGCTTAGAAGAAAAACCTTCAGTGGTTCAGCCCCAGCTAGGTTTATGGTTAACATTAGGGCTAGGGTTAACAGAAGGATAAAGTTTAGAGTTTCATTTGCAGTGGGGCTGGAAAGGGACAGCAAATGTGATCAAAGGATGCAGCACCAGAAAAGTATTTCAAGTGCATCTCCTCAGGTGTTTAAGTGCAACTTGTGAAGTGGTAAGGAAGGAACGACACACTGAGGGGTGTGCTCTGCTGCGTCTCTGCACCCAGGGACACCTCCTGACAGAGCAAAATGCCTCCCAAGTGCCTCTAGCACTGGCCAAGGCACAAAGTGCTGAGATTTGGAAACAAAGGTAGTTTTCTTTCAATATTATTTAAGGGCTGGTTATCCACCAATTGTATTCTTTGTAATTCCTGGCCAATAGCCAGCACTGGTTCTGCCTCCTGGGCCAAACACACTGTTGGCTTGAACATATAGGACTCAAAAAAGATGCTTTACTCTAAGTGCCTAAAATGGAGCCTGACAGAATTAAAATTGATGCTACCCAGACAAACTGCACTGAAGCACATTACTGGCTGTTCTTAGCCTTGTTAAGTCTTCAGTTCTTCATTAAGAACAGCGATGTGTTGTGTCACCAGTCTCTGGTGGCTGTAGAACCAGAGCCTGCTAATTGCTGACCTATGAGGTGGCCAAGGTACAGAGGAGTGGCATAAAGCTGCTTTCACCATCTGCATGGCTGCTCCTGCATATCAAAGACCTACCGACAAAAGCAAGATCTTTGATTCCTGCCAGCAGAAAGCAATTGCGATCTTACTGTTCTCTGAACATGAGGACAACTATCTGTTTACTGTGAACCGCAGACTCATTGTAAGAAATTAGATCCTTCTGGTGGTTATGCGTATCTCTTCTTGAGAGGAGCCTCACAGATTCCAGGAGTTTCCTGCTTTACATTTTGGGTGAGTAGCCAATTCTGAGTTTGGAAAACATACAGCTTGAAAAGCACCCTTCTCTTCATCATTGCTAGGCAAGGGAGAGGGTAAGCAAGCCAAGTCCAACTGTGGCAAAACCCCTGGGAGGATGTGCAAAGCCATCTTTTTGATTACATAATGTTTCTGCAAGCCCTTTGCCATTAAAATATGATTAAAAGCGGTGGCCAGGAGGAGTTCATCTTTAGAAAATGACACTTACAAGAAATCACTTCCCAAACAGATAGTTGCCTGAGTCCCTGAGATGAAGAGGAGGTTTGATGGATGAGAAGGCAGTATTAAAATGTCCTCTCACATAAGAAAACAGAACGAGAGCAATCATCAGAATTTATCAGCCAGAGATGAACAAAGTGTTTTCTTGGCACTAAAGGGACCTAATACACTAAATCAAAACCAGAGCACAGGCTCACGAAAGAAAGAGACAGATGTCTCCACCATATAAATGCCATGTAAATGAACTTTCTGGAATGGGGATCTTATTTAAGCACACACCACAGTGACATCTGAGAAAGATGTAAAGAAACAAGGCGGAGCACAAAGTTGATACAAGCATTGGAACTGCAGCAATTCATGAAAGGTAACGACCTCTTTGCTAACTCTGCTTGGGATTTATGGCTTTCTTATTTTGTGTCTGCTTCTATGCAAAACCCCATCTCCTTGTAACACCTAAATAAATACCCATGTATTTTTCTTCATCTGTTGAATACATTCAGACCAAAATGTAACCCAGGCTTATCAAAAGCTTGTCTTCCGAGGGCAGCAAGAGGTTCCTAGTGAAAATGGGAGTGATATCTGGTTCAGGCTGAGCTGTGTCTCAGGAAGCTACAGCTATATCCGCAGCACATGCTGGTGCACAACAGTGCACTGCCATTGCAGTCCCAGAAAACAGGCTCAGAAAATAAACAGTGCCCTGAGACTGCCAGGCAGGGTGCCCTCTTGGACCAGCCTCACCGTTTCCCTGCTGTGCCTGCAGGCAGCCGTAATGGGGCAGCCATCCGAAACACTTACTGCTTTCTTGAATTAAAATACATTGCTGTTCTCACACTGAGCTCCTCAGGAAGGCAGTTTGAATATGGCTCTTTCTTAACACACGTATTATTCACTTTGATGCTATATTAAGCCTACACTGATGAGCTTCAAAGGCTGGACTTAAGCTTGCTGGGTGTAAATATCCACACTATGTTTTAAGGTTCCCCATTTTCTAAGGTTAGTGTCTTTGGACCTGGCCTTCACACCACTCTCTTGTGATTATATGACAAACAAAAAAGTATGACCATGAACTTTCTTTTATAATTTGAGTCTTAAATCAAATCAGACTTGAGCCCAAACATGACTTTTGCATTGCTACTGAATATTCATGCATGTAAAGCATAAAACATTACTTCAGTTTCCTTAGAGAGATGCAGAATATGTGGGGTGCTCTTGAATGTAGAGAGGCAGAAAGGAGTAATGCAAGGACTAACGCTTTACAACAGCTGCCTGGGTGAGATACATGGGGAAAGAATGGGTTAGTAGCACTTTATGTTAGAATAAGCTCTGAGAGCATGCAGGCATTGCCAGGAGAGGTCAAATACAAACCTCTGCTTGGGAATGGGCTAGCTGGCACCCATCACAGCTGTCTGTGTTAACCTTAACCCTGGTGCTGATTAGCCTTCACCCACCTCCCTGGAAAAGCAGTCTGCAAATAGCATCAGGCCTGACCTACTTCTGCCTGCTTAACTGCAAACTTCAGTTATCATGATCGGAGCCTTTCCATGTTGGGCTTCTTCCAGCAAAATGTCAGGCTTCTCTTCATTACTATTCAGAGGCATCAAATAAGCCCAAGTTCCCAAAACTGTTCCTCTGATATGGCGAGGAGAGGGAGGGATGTCCTGTGCCACGGGAGGGCACCCAGCACCCTGCAGCTCCTTGGTGCCTGGGCGTTCACAGTGGCATTCATGGGGTGTTCAAACAAGCAGCGCCGACAGGAAGGACAGACGCTTGCAAGGGATAACTTACACATCTGGGTGAAGGCAGCCTGCTCTTACAGGCAGGGAATGGCTTTGTAAAGAGACATGGAAACATGCTTGCCAGCACATTTGTTCAGTGACAAATATTATACAAATGCCATGTGTGTTGAACTCATTTTAGTGCTTTGAAGGCTGAGAGGAGCTGGAGTGAACAGGTAAGGTCATCAGCTAACTGAAGAAAGAATCTTATTGCTGCAGCTCAAAGCTCTGTGCTGTTTTTTACTGCTGAGCTCTGCCTTCTGAGCAAGAATATTCAGCAACTGCTTAGCTGAACACAAAATGTTTTGTCACTCAGCTCTTCAAAGGATACATGTCACCTCTTTGTCCCAGTCCTTAGGAATTAAGCTGCAATTAGTACAGTTGTTTGGGGAGTTAGGAGAAGATAATGAATTAATTAGTTTCAGAAGTTTGTATTTCATCTCTGTGACTCGATCATTTATCATTTCTTAACAGGTTTTGGGTTTCTTTTTATCCCTCTATAGTCACACAAATTGCACATCAAATACAAATGGGACAGCAGCAGCATCCTAGCCAGAAGAATACAAACAACTCCAACTCCTTTTCTCCAAAATGTAGAAATAGCTGCATCATGTTAATGTTAGGAATTTTCCTATTAATAAATAACACAGAAGAGAAAAAGGACTTGTCCTAAGTGAAATACTGTAACAAAAAAAATTACAGCAAGGTTCAGTCCCTCACCCCTTAATTGTCATGATTCCACTAATGCAAGTGGAGACCGTTAACAAGTGCAGACCCTTAACCAGGTATATTTTTACATTATGGCATGTACAACGTCATATAAAACGCTCCATCCTTGCCCAGAGCATGAGGTCCATTTCCCAACAGCTTAACTGGTGCCAGGAAAATCAAAGACTGGAAACATGTGCATCTGGAGTGTTCTTTCAATATATTGATTCAGCATCTATATATACAGATCCTAGTGTTCATCCTAACTCTCTTCAGTTTTGTACCATAACAAGTTTATTAAATCAACACTTTGAAACTCTTGTTAGACAGATGGCAGAGTCTAGTTTAGTTTGATGAAGCAATTGAAAGGCAAGAATCATTCCCCTTTGAAAATTGTAGGGAATTTCTTTACAGATTTTTGAGATTTCTTTACGTTGCAGAAAAATTCACTGTTGCCTGTTTTTTTATACAATTCCATTCAAGAAGATTAAAAGATGATGAGGAAGTTGCTCATTCAGGCAGAAGACAGAACGTGGAATTCGTTACTGCTGCGGAGTCTTGGGAAAGCTTTTGCTGAGGACACTTCTGCAAAAAAAAAAAAAGCAAATTCATTCAGATTTGACAGAAAAAACACATCTGAGTAACCAAAGTACATATTTACGCACTGTTTGCACACAATTCCTTGATTGCATCCTTGAAAATCAGCGGAGTACTTCAACTACTATAGCTACATATAACAGGGCTGAATAAGTTTATGGCCGGCAATAATAGCATTTTTACTTTTGCAAATAAAGGAAAATCGTGACAAGCAGAAAGGTGATTGCCACAGGCATTAAAAAGAATTGAGCACACACACTTATGTGTGTACCATTGTGTGCTTGACCAGGTTCATAGAGCTCGGTTGAATACATCATCAGATTTTCTACCAATATTCAATTTCACTTTCATTTCCTTGAGATCTATTCTGCTGGATCCCAGAGGCTAGTGAAGGCACTGCCATGCTGAGCAGTTAGACCCCAGCACTATGTGGAGAAGGTTGCAGACCATTTAAAGCCGTTTAAGACACAGGTTGTTTGATTTAGACACTTCTCTGTCTCCCCTTGGCTTCTGCAGGGACCAAAGCAATTCCAGAGGGAGACACAGGATACCTAGCACTATCCCTTTGTGCAACGATGTAGGGTATCGATGTGATGTCTGAGGGACTTCCACCCAATCTTCCAGTCCTCTTCTCAACAAGACACAAAGCACAGGTAATGGGCTTATTTGGTATATTAGCCTTGCTCCCTGGGAAACAGGAGGTTCTGGCTTCTTGGCTCTATCATATTGGCAAGGACTGAACTACTGTTCAGTAATGTGTCCTCAATAGAAAATACTCCCCTTGGTTGCCTGCCACTGATTTTCTCTAAAGAAGGGCTTGAGGAAGCAGCAATATATAGTTGCTGCAAGGTAACCCATAAGACATCTCATGTGACACACTTTGCAGGCGTGCTAATTTTTTGGTGATGCTCACACAAGCAATAGGGCCGTCCTGGGCCTCAGAGAAGCTGCAAGATCATTGCCCAACAGCAGAAATAGCCAGGAGTGCAGCACAGGACAGAAACACACCTGAGACACTTCTCTCTGACAGCATTAACCCTGACAATGATGTCTCCAGATCAGACAGAATGTATTTCTCTTTCTGAGACTGAAATAAAAAGTTAGAATTTTAAGAGCTTTGCATACATTGCAGGAATTAGATATACTATGCCACAAACACTGTCATGCTGCACAGGGCCTCTGCAGTGCTTTGGATGTATTTGTCTATAAATCAGATGCTCGAGAAAGCAGAAGAGAGTGATCTCTCCATTAATACTAGGCAACATGGGAGGCACAGTTCATTGCATGACGGCAGCGCTGCTGTGTGGCTGAGAGCTCCTTGTGGGAGCAAGAGCTTGCACAGCACCTACTACAGCGGTGCCTCAGGGATGTAGCTATCACCAGACATTCAACAGCAGCTTCTTAGGCAGCTTTTGCCATTTTGAACAATGTCCCTCCACAAACAGGCTATGTCCTGCTGTTCCAGATGCAGCCGGTGCACTTCAGTGAAGCCAATGGAAAAATATATATCTCTTTCCTCTGCTCTCCAGCATCTGCAGCAATAACAGGACAGGGGAGCAGATACACATGCTCATTTCATGTGTCCAGGGAACGCTGGTCCAGAGGATAGTAAGTGAACCTTAACAAGGGTTACAGAGGAGCTGAACTTTAAACTGAAATATCTTCACTGGCTTGCTGCAGCACCCATGGAAAGTCACAGCACAGTAGCTGGCGAGCCACTTGGCAGGGGGCTAGGTCTCTACAGTACAGATCATCTATTTCTTTTCCTAAGAGGACAGCACGAGGCCACTAGTTTAAGTGACTTGACTTAGCTGCTCGCATGCAGAAAGAATTAATTTGCAGTGGCTGTAAAGCAGCAGGACAGCCAGGTGCAATCATGAATCTTGGCAGCTCTTCATATTTATATCAGACCCTCTGCAGCTGCTCTAGAGGCGCCTCACTAACTCTGAACTTCCCCTGAATACCAAGTGACTGTGGCTACATGCAGTGCCTGTCCCTGCTCTCAAGAACACACACAGCAGAAAAAGACAAAATAGTCAAAGGAAGTGGTTGGAAATGGTTTTTTTGGAGTTAAAGAGGGGTAAGGGATTTTGCTGCCAAAAGAGCAGTGTGAAAGAATGGAATAGCCTAAATCAGGACTTTTCTTGCAGTCAGGTTAGGGCTATCATGTATCAAGGACCAGGACAGCCCAGTTTGTAACCTCCCATGATCTGGGAAGCTTGTTTTTAATTCTTCATTAGAATTAGATAGCTGTGTATTTACATGTGTGGACATATACCATGTATGCAAATGACACACACCAACAGAAAACTTGTACTTCAATCTGGGCATGCTTCTTCTCTGAGCAAGAACATGGTGATGGGACACCAGCTGCATGAATTCAGTTGGGATCCATCCTCTCCTGTAACTTTATCACTTGCTGGACTGCTAACACAAGTAAGGCTGCATAGGTTAGGTGATTCATGACCCACTCCTTAAATGATTTGGGTGATAGACCACACTTGTGTAACTTCACTTATGCTTGTGAAGTGTAAGTGAAATACCTTCTAGGTACCTATGGGCCACAGGTGGCTTTAATGAACTCATGTATCTTTTGATCCCTGCTTTGCTTCATCCTTGTTTCAAGTGGTAGCACACATGGGTGTGAGGGAGTCAACCAGGTATTTTGCCTGCATGTAGCTGGGGACTGAGGGGATGAGCTGACATTTTCATCTCTTGAAATCCATCTCCTGATTACAAGTTTGCACCATGACATTTTGGCAGCATGTATCATTTCCCTGACAAGTTAAAGGAAAGGAACATTTCTTGAAATTAGGCATGTGTGGTGTCCTGCTTTGGTGCATGAGACACCCTCTCAAGCCTCTGTTTGTCAGCATCTGCAGTGAAAAGCTATGTGATGATCAGGGTGCTCAGTGCAGACCTCTTCCAGGAGAGAGGACTCCAGGGTCCAGCGCACACCAGCACCATGTTACTGTCACTAATATTGTTATACTAATATTGTAATACTAATACTGTTGCACCACATTCTGGGGTGCAACAGAACCCCCAAAACCTGAAAAGATGCTAAAAAGGAACTAATGGCCTCTGGCTTTGTGCCCTGACTGTGAACTCTCTGCCCTTCCTCTCTCTGCCCTTCCTCAGCTTTCAGAATGGGCTCAGGGAGCCTGGTGGGGACCCTGCTCCTGTCAGACAAGAGGAGGTCTGCAGCCCCCATTCCAGGCCATTCATGTGGTCCAGCTGCACTTTAAAACATGTCTGGGGAAGAAGCCACAGGCTGTAAGCTGTTAGCAGAGAGGGATGGATGCCGGGACACAGGGCTAAACAGCATGAACCAGCTTGAAGCAGATCCATATGTGCAAGTTTATCTAAGGCTCAGAAACACTAAAGAAAGTTCAGTGTCACAGTGTCAGGGAAAGTAGCAGCCAACATGATTGAAAACCAAGCAAGCAGTAAATAGGGTAGCTACCTATTCTGTGCCCTGGAGACACACTGCTGAGCTGGCTGGCCTTGGCCAGGAGCCTGCAAAGAGGGGGGTACAAACTGCATCATTCTCACTTCTTGGCTGTCTGTATTCTCACTTTCAGCACTTAACTAGATGTTCTGTAACATGATGGTGCATTTCCTTACCCGCATACACTTCCTGTGTGTGCTTTATATGAAAAAGCTTATTCTCCTGTCAAGAAGTATAGCAAAGTCATGTTACGTGTTTGTCCCTCCAATATCCAGTACATGCATCCTCCCCTGTTGCTGTAATGATATTCAAATATGACATAGAACCAGAGGAACACCTTTGAGTGAAAGACAGAAGTTTGTTATCCCACAGCCTCAAGGGACATATGTTCTCCAAGACTATCCCATCCAAATGAGCAGTGTACCCAGCCCTGCTCTTCTCTTTCTTATGAACCTCCATCTATTTTATCCAGCGGTTTAGGGCATCTCTGAAGCTTTCTGGGTAAATTGACTCAATAAAGGGCAAAATAAACCCCAATAGCCTGCAGAGGGCTGAAATTTCAATAAATAGATAAAAGAAAAAAGAAAGGCGAGCGTGAGTGTTTTGATGCTTGGCCTCAAATCGTTGCTGCAGCTTAAATCACCTGTTTAACTAACTTGTGTCATCTGTACTTTTCAGCTCCACCTGTGCAATCATTTGCAGAAACATTATTAGCTGTTTGAGTTTTTTCCCCAGTTTGCTTCCATAGCAACATCCATCAGGGACTGAACAGCAGGAGCATATGGGGAAGTTACAAAGCACATTTTCTACAAGAAAAGGAGGCCAAAGCATTTAACAAACAGCACTTAGGTTTCCCTTAGTAACTGAAAATCTAAAATGCTTCTCTTGTTTCAGTATGTCCTAGTATTAATTAGGCTGCTTAACAATGTACCAGTGCAGGCTGGAGGTAACACTTGGGTTGTCTTTAATTAATCAGGGCACTGGAACATTTCTTTGAGGTTTAAGCTTATTGCCAAAACACAACCCTGTCGCATTTTTTTGGGTGCGCATGTGTTACAATCAAGGCTCGGAGCTGTTAGACAGCCTTTGACATGCTAAATATCGTGGAGGAATTTTGCATAAAGTTCCAAGGAGAAATGCGAGGGCTGAAAATTCTCTGTTTGAATAGTTTGAAAATCCGTCACCAAGGAATAACTAGAAACTGTCAGGTCAATTTTAGAATAAGGGTATAAACCACCAAAAGCATTATCTTCTGCTTAGTCATTTCTCTCCTTGCCAGTAGCAACCTGTATACCACGCACGCTGATATTTTATTAATGAAGCTGTACTGCCGTTCCTCTTTAGTTTAAAATACAGCCCTTGAAGCTCAATATGAAAATGTGGGTTTGAAGGAAAGGAAACAACACCTCCTCACTCCTCAGTCTGTGAGGGAAAGACAGAAAACAGTTCACAGCATATTGGTGCTGGGGAAATCTAACAGGTGAAATAAAATAAACCAGACAGCCATCTCTCTGCCTCTCTCTGAAACACTAGGAGTTGTTAGGCCTTTTTAGTAAATCAAACACTCCACTTGTCTCTTGGCTAGATCCATGTTTCTGCCACTGAGTGTTTCAAATGGAGATGTTGATGTTATGGAGGATGTCGTATACTGCGTAAGCATAAACCTGACAGGGAGACAGATGAGACTGCAGTGTAGGACGTTGGTAGAGATCAAATTCCTGGTGCCTGGACAAACACTCTGCAAGATGTTGCACTGAGCAGAGATGCATCTCGCTGGCAGGCTGTCATTCATCCCCAGTGTGCCTGCTAACTCAGAAGCTTGGCCAGTGCTGGATGCAGGATGAGAGACACTATAATCATCCTGGGTGACCGAGAAACTGAGAAACATTGTGAAACATAGCTACACTTTCATCTTTCTTCTTTCCATCTTTCTCTATCAATTCCTCAGCAGAGGAGGGTAAAATCTGCTCATATGTGTTTCCAACATATTCAGGAGCATCCAGCCATCCATTGCATTTTCAAGGCCCCTTTGCCAAACCTGAGCCAGAATCTGGTGCCCTGCCCTATTGCCTCCATCAGCTCTGCAAACAGACCAGGCTGCTGCACCAGGACACTTAAATCCCACTGAAAAACAGAATCTGCCAAGAAGCTCAAGCTCTGGCCTTAGACAGCTACAGGGGGATGAGGGTTTCTTGAGGTCTCTGGCTGAACTGAATAAACAGGCTTAGAGCTAGTTGGATACACCTCCAAGCCTCTAGCCACTGCAGAGGTTGCTCATTATTTGTGCTAGAGTTTTGCTCTTTGAAACAAGAAAACATGGCTTGGTCCTCTTTGTACTCTCGTGTCCCATGCTGCAAGGATTTGCTGTATAGCAACAAACTCTGCCATTATGTTGCTTTGTAAAAACAGCCCATTTCCCAATCTACAACCATAAGTAGAACAGTCAAAATATGAACAGGTAATTGCACTGGCTGTAACTCAGCCAGATACAAATTATTGACTTATTTTTGAGGAATGCCAGTGTTTCTTTAAAAAATAAATCAATCCGATCCCAACCCCTGATTTTGAAGGAAGAACTGATTTCCTGCCATTTGATCAGTTGCTTGGGTTTAAAGTGGGAACCGTGTATGAAAAGACCAGTCCTGCCTGATGAGCGAAGGGTTAAGGCTGCCAGAAGGACTTCTTTAACACCTGGTCCTCTGATATTACAGCAGACAGCTCAAATCCAGTTTCTATTAAAGATGGCATAGGCAGAATCTATCCACCTAGAAGTTATCAAACACAAAATAAACAGGAAAGCAGTATTTCTCTCCCTTTATTTAAAAAGCACCTGCTACATCAACTAAGTTATAGCACATATAGGACATGAAAAATAAGAGCTGGCAGAGGCTAAATTGGAGAAACAATGTTTCAGTTGGTACCCTAAAGGAGCTGCTCTTGTCAGACTGGCCTGCCTTCAGCAGTAGCAGTCATTTTTCTCCTTATTAGTGGCTGGTGCAGTGCTGTGTGTTTTGACTTTCAGCCTGGGAACAGCACTGGTAACACCGATGTCTTTAGTTGTCACTCAGTAATGTTTACTCTGACCAAAGACTTTGTGAGTCTCATGATCTGCCAGGGAGGAGGGGAAGCCGGGAGGAAGCAGAGACAGGACACCTGACCCAAACTGACCAAAGAGGTATTCCATACCACAGCATGTCATGGCCAGTATATAAGCTGGGGGCAGTTACCCAGAACGGTTAGATCACTGCTGGGGTCGGGCTGGGTATCAGTTGGTGGGTGGTGAGCGGTTGTATTCCCTTTCCTTGTTATTTCCCTTACCATTATTATTGCTGGTGGCAGCAGCAGTGGTTTGTGTTATACCTTAGTTACTGGACTGTTCTGATCTCAACCCGTGGGAGTTACATTCTTTCGATTCTCCTCCCCATCCCTCTGGGAGTGGGGGGAGGCAAGGGAGGGGGGAAGTAGACTGTGTGGTTCTGATTTTCAGCCTGGGCTTCAACCACGACACAGACTAACCATGAGGATGGACAGAGCCAGGCTCTCCACCCTGTGGTGGTGTTCTCCTGCCCCCACAACCTGACCTTCATTTCCCTTAACTCTGCTCAAGTGATAACCATCAGTGGCAATTGTAATGGATGCATCTGGTCATGATGGCTGTATCTGACTCAAAGTGACTTTGGGGAGACACATAACACAGTAGCAGAGAGCTAATCTGAGCAACGTGTACCCACCTAACCCTAGTGCTGGTCAAGGTCTAGCTCAAGGCAATTTGGAAAAAGCTAACTTCTGTAGTCAGTATGCAAATATGACTGAGTCAATTACCTTACTCCATAAACAGGGGACAACCCAGAGCCCATTGAGCTCTCCTGCTTAGCACTGGGCTGCACGCCGCAATCTCTCTTTCTCCCTCAAGCCCGAGAGGTGCCTTGCCACAAGATTCTCAGTAGGAGAATGATTAATAGCATGTTAGACTTTGAAATCTCAGCTAAGGGATATAGAGAATTGATTGCACGTATATAACCCTTCAGGCATAAACTGTTGACCAAGCTGAGCCTAAGTCTGACCCAGGTGTACCCAGACCCCTCTCAGAGAAGGAGATTAGAACACAAAAGGGTCTTTCCTGAATTTTGTATCTCCCTGACAATTTGCCTGATCCTGGCTTCTGTGCAGTAAATACTCAAGTGTACCTTGCCATCCAATCCTGTCAAATCTCTGTTGCGTTTATTATCAAACTTTGTTAAATTGCTGTTTTGTATCAATAACATATTGCTACTTCTCTCTTATGAGAGAAGTGCATCTCTCCATCTGTAACACACTCTCCTTGGCTTTCAGAGGCAGCTTTGCTAGTAAATCCTGGCCAGGGAGTGCTGTTGGCCAAGCCTTAGCAAAAGCAAAGCCAGCAAAGCACTGAGCAGTGGAGAGCAAGGAGGCTGAGACAGCCAGGGCTGGGTAACCTGGCATTAGGCAGGGTTTCTCTGGGTCTATGAAGGCACCATGTGGAAGAGAGAAAACAAAATGGGCTTGTTCCAAGTGAGACCCTGAACTTTTGCTGCTCCAGAGGAGTTGTAGCCAGCATTTAGTTCATATGTCTTAATGTGAGCAATATGTCATTTATATATATATGTCATATATATATATAATGTAAATGCCATTTAAAAATATAAGATGTAACTACAGATAAGTTCTGGAGGGCAAATAAGCCTCATCTTTTGTTTACTAGGGAACCATAGAAATAGAAGAACACAGAAAAAGAAGGAGGACTTCATTATTAAAAAATTAGGAATAATGACATTATTACATGTGTATTATTACACTGCCATCATTATTAGATTTTTAAATCCTGATGTGTGCTAAATGGTCTACAGAAAACTACACAGCTACATTCAGACTGAAAACTCTAAGGATAGAATTTAGCTCCAGACTAAATCAAGGTGCTACCATTTAAGCTGCATTTTTAAGCTCATATTACACTCAGGGGGAGCCTAGTCAATAGAGTCAGCGGAGCACAAAGAGTGATTCAGCTCACTCAAGCAAAGTCACCTCTAGAGTGATTCAGTTGCACAAACACAGACATCAAATACCATTTGAGATGCTGTAGGCACCTTAATGGCATTACAGCAGCCATCTCACAGGCTTGCTGCCATATCAGCCAGCCTCAGCAAGTGTCTCAAGTATCTTGGGACATCTGCAATAACGCGAGTGGCTATGTTTGGGCACCCTTCGTACCTGGGAGGACAATTTGCTCTCAGAGCTCAGCTGACCATATTCAGTTGCCTAAAATGAGTCTTCTAGTGATATTTGAGACACTCAAGAATCTGTTTCCTCAACTCCAACGGCCACACCAGAAGAGCACAGTCACCCTGTGCTGTATCTGCCAGACTGGTGAAGTTGTCTCAGATACATGCAGAGCACCTTGAATCCCCCTCTCTTAACACAGGGTCTTAACAGAGGCACATAAATGCAGCTTCCACTGCTTGTCCTGCAGGTGCGATTCCCTAACCCCTAGGTGTGGATAAGTGTCTCAGAGAGCTTCCTGAGCTTAGACTACTGAACTCAGATGCTCCAGGTTATCCATCCTTCAGGGCCTGCCAAAGACTCTTTCCTCCTGGACTAGTTTATGCAGGAAAACTGACTCCATTCTGATGCTGAAGATAATTATTTCAGCTGCTAAAGTATCATATTAAAGCTAAAGTGCTTTAGTGTCCAACCCTCATGCTCAACAAGGCCAACTAGAGCCTGTTGCCCAAGGTCCACATTAATATATAATTACTGTAAGATTGTAATGGATATGCCTGAGGTTTATCAGCATGAACATGAATAAATGGAGTCTTTCAGGGATCATTAACAACCTGAGGGAGACCAGTCCCAGAAGGTAAAGGACGGACTGGGACAAAAGAGGGTACAGTTAGAGGACATGACTGGATTCCTTCTCCTAGTCTAGAGAATGGAGTATAAGAAAGTGAGGTAAAGAAGCAGGGGAGAGAAATGTCAGCTTTATGAAGATAGAAAATTAGATCATTGATGATTCTTTAGGAGTAAAGAGGCAGAGAGGGCAGGAGGTTACGGATGAGGGAGAGTAAGCAGGGCTGGGGTCTCCTGCAGGGTAAGCACCAGGGGAAGAGGGGAGCTCAGGGGTCACTCTCTGAATTTAAAGGACACCAATACTCTTAAGAAGAGTATGTGGTGTGCTTTTTTTTTTTTTGGCCAATAAAAAAGGAGAGAAAGTTGTGAAAAATAAGTACTTGCTTTATTCCTGCAAGTAAGTACAAAACCTCAGCTGTTCACTTTGTAATTCAGCTCACCCCCTGTAACCATCCTAAATACCCTCTGAGACCCACTATTTTTAATATTTTAAATAACTCTGCAAGGATTAAATAAGGATTTAGTGCTTTTATCCTCCTGTGGATAACAACGTGAGGCTCTTTCCCCTGCTCATTGCCGCATTAACTTCCTCTCTTCTCTGTGTGTTTGACAGTGATGCTTTCTATTCCTCTGCTCTGAAAATTAGCCTCCCCAAATGCTGACATGCTTAACAGCTGTTGTACCTCAATTTGCAAAAAATGGAGTATTATTCCATAATGCTGCATAATTTCCCAGCTCTCACACCTGCACAGTCCTAAAATCTTCTTCTCTGCATCAGAATGTATTTGCATACTTCAGGTCATATCTAACCTCCTTATGAAAACCAAATGCAGACTATGCCTGTTTCTTTCTGAATATATCAGCAGTCTGAAATTTCTGTTATCTGAGCTGGTTGCTCAGATACCTGAGTCTCCCCCTCAACAGCCATGGACACTGTAGAAGTGCTTTGGGTGGCTACTGTACCAGAGGCATCATCCTCCCCATCCCTGCTGGGTAAGGAGATACTGGGAGTTTGCCCTGGGGTAAAGTGTCCAGTGAACACCTTGTGTTCAGAGAGCATGGCCATAGAAGTGTGTGACACCTTCCACCACGGTGTCACCATGGTGTCATCATAGCTGTAGCTGCTTCCCTCCAAGCAGAGGTCCATGGGACCCAGCACCACAACAGCAGGCAATGTTCTCCAAACCCAGCACCCACAAACCAGAGTGCTGGTTGCTGCTTTGATGCTGCTGCTAGTGTGAGGACTGAGATAAGTTGGAGCTGCTGTTAGCCTTTGATTGAGGAGTGGGGCTGTGCATAAATCCCTACCCATCTGGTGTTTAGAGATGTGGACCTCATTCCCGGTCACATCGAAGCTGCTGCATCTTATGCTGTACTGTAATCATGTGTTCAAGCTTCACAGGCAGTAAAATGTTCCTAGGAGTCTTGCTTTGATCTGACCACATCTTAACAATGGATTTGGCAAAAGGTGTGGCTTCAGTGGGCTGCGCAGGAGGCACAAATGTGCAGGAACCACCTGCCAGCCCATATCCACAGCCAGGAGACACAGACAGAGGATGGCAGGGGCTGGCACAGGAGCTGGGAACACCATTTGGATGCCACAGTTTGGGTTTGATTTTGGTTAATTTTACTATCAGAGAAACCCAGACAGGATTTTCTGGTGCCAGAATTTCCTCCCCTGTTGTCACAGGGGAGATCTTGCACATCCTCCTGTTGATTTAGGTCATGACATATCTCAGGAAGATGCTTGCACCACCACAAGCCCACTTTGGCTCATCCCTTGGCCCCCGCAGCTGTGCCTGGCTCCAGTCCTGCCCCAGGCTCATAGAAGAGACATACTGCTGCCACCCTCCTGCTCTGCTCACCTGCTCAAGGACTGGCAAGGTGCCCAGGGGTGAGGACGGCCCATGCCAGGGTCCCCCATGGCTTGACCTGTCACAGAGTAGCCCTCTCACTTCCCAGAGTCTGGAGCCGGTATTGGTAGCCAAAAACCCATAATTCTCAGAACCCAATGTATCTGAATGCTTCACACACAACAGCTACAAGGTGCAGTTCTCCCCTGTTCTTTCTTCAAAACCAGATGAAAACCCTGTTTTTTCCCCTTAGTTTGTCACAATATGTTGGACTGTGGCCACTGCAGCCGTCTCCACTGCCAGTAACCAGCTTCTTTGTCTGGTATCTTGCTTGCTTGTAGGTCACTGCAGCGCATGCAGAGGTGATGCGCTCCCTTGCAGAGTCATGTTGGATGTGGGGCTGCAAAGAATCAGTCTTTTCATGTGACAAATGTGCCCCACGATGCCACCTCCAAGTTGTGCTGGGCAGCAGAGCTGAGCACTGCCTGTCCCACGTGTAGGAGATCCTGTGAATGTGACATAGGGTAAGAAAAGTCTTAGGCTGTTCAATCCACTGCATTTCTCAGTCTTCGTGAGGTGCTAGAATTGAATTTCCAGATGCATCACTCCGCTGTGGATCTGAGAGATTTAATGCTTCACAAACATATTTTCTTTCTTGTTCAGATGCAGATGAAAGCTCACAAGAACAACCACCCTCATGGGATTTTTGCCCAGAAGTGGTAGAAATCTCAAGCAAACAATCCGTTTTGTAATATCTCTGACTTTCCTGTTCAAAAATCTCATGAGGATATTTTCCAGGACAGCTGAATTTAAAGCTGAATGCAACCTGGGTTTAGGTCTCAAATCCAAGTGGGTCTACGCAATATTCCCTCCCACAACCCCTCCTCTTTAATAATGACTTGGCCAACTGAAAGCGAACAGGACTCCCTGTTCTCGTGTCTCTGCCTGGTGCTGTGCTATCAGGAGATTTAGGCACAATGAAAACAAACCAGTCACAGGGCAAGCACAGCATAGGGCTGACTCCCCAGGAGCATGCAGTGGGGTAGGGGCAGTTCAGCAGCTGGCTTTTTTTATTCAGTCCTGAGTTTTCACAGCTCCACAGCCCCACCACGATTATAGACAACTGGTAGAAAAGCAGCACGTTGGCCCACCACAGCTCTGCAGCAGGCAGGAATGCACAGGGAGGCTGTGATCCGTGACCACTCTGGACACGTACCTCTGCTCTTGGCTTTCTGTCTCACTGCAGCTCCAATATGGCACTCCTCGAAGGCAAAACCAACAGAAGCATAACCACCCAGTATCCTAAGTTACCTCACCACCAGATTCACCCCCACCTCATGGCAGGAGTAAGACACTGGGATTTGCTTATATTCCCACAGAACCTGCAGTGTGGAAGTTTCCTGCAGGACTGGACCTTCTCCACCTGCCTGTGGCACAAAGGGCTCTGAGGCATGGGCACACACACAAAGATGTATAGGTAAGATCTGTAGCTGATGGTGCATATCAGCTCTAATGGTGAAAGCTATCTGGGGGGTAAAATAAGAAGAAAATAGGAGAGAAAAAAAAAGGAAAAGGGAGCATGTAGGAAGAGGGCCCTTTGTAGTCCAGTAACAAATGGCTTGGAGATTGTGATTGGTCAAATGTCTTGGGAAAAAAGAACTGGAAGGGGAAGACCAGTCTGTAGGAAAGCACACAGGAGGGAAAAGGATAGACTGAAAGAGAAAAGGAGAGTGAACAGATCTGAAGATAAGTGATCTTCAGCTGAGCGACCTATCCTGTCGTGGCTTGATGCCTGTGAAAGTGCTTGCAAGATGAACTAATACATTCATAAGCAAGAAACAGGGATGAGGGGGGGAAAGAAAATGGTGGATTTTATCAATTTTGTCTTCCAAATCTACTCTAAGGAGAGCTTGATGAGGCAGTGATCAGACCCCAGGAAACAGCGCTTCCCTGGCTCTCCCACTGCTAAAACAGCATCTGAGAGTGCCTTCTGTGATCTCAGTGAGCAAAATAACTAGGCACAAATGTAGCTTGTCCCAGCCACAGCTACAGGGAGGAATTTGTGGTTTAGCACTCCAAAATCAGGCTCACTGGGACAGACTTTCTGTTGCATTCCACATGTGCACCTCTCCATGCTCCCCCTGCAGAGTATTTAGACTGCAGGTCAGGATCTGCTTCTCGGAAGGGGCATGTACAGCAAATATCAAGAGCCTTTAGTACTGTTAGGATCTTCCGTGTAATAGTGTGATTACAGTAAGGAAGAATAATGGCATGCACTTGCAGACACCTCTAATCCTATTTAGTTCAACAAAATTAATGACTCTCAGTTGGGCAAAGGAGCAGTATCAAACCAGTGTCGGTCACTGAGGCAGACTGCCAGGGCATCCCTCTCCTTCGGTGCTCCCAAGAGCCCAAAGGTTACTGAGAGGTTTGCAAGACTTGCTTGCAGCCTCCATCTGCAGTCAGCACTTCTATCTCAAAGACAGATCTTGTCTCTCTGCTGTTTCCTAGAGCTGTCAGGTAATCACAGCTGTTTGTGCTCTCCCAACAGTTTTCATGGCTACAAGGCTTCAAAATGAAACAGCTAGGCAATGAAGCGTTTCTCTGGAGAAGACATGTCCTGACTAAACAGTTTGAGGTTTTTAGTCAGAATAGAAGTAAACTGGATTGTGAGTACCTGACCAGTCCAACGGCCTCAACAGAAATACAAAACCACTGCCCTGTGCAAAAAGGGAAAGAGACAGAAATCTCACAGAAGGCATGAGAGGAAAAAGGTCAGAGGCACCAAAACTTTCGGGCACCAAAGCGTCTGAAATCCTGCAGAACACTGATTCCTGCAGTGCAGTCTGGAGAAAAGATTTCCCTGGCTCTGTCAGAGCAGGTGGGAAATGCAGAGTAACTTCAGCTAGAGTGCAGACCCCTTCAGCACCTAGCAGGGTGGATCTGGCCCTGCTATCAGCAGTGCCTGGAAGGTGGGCATGCTGCTCAGTAGCTGTATAAAAACAAGAAGCATGAGATGAGGCCAGCTGGCAGCACTGGTTTCTGAAATCTTCTCTTAAACCTCTGAGCAGGTCTAGCTCCTTCCTAATTGCCCTGGCAGTCCAAGGTCTGACACAGGGAGCCTGGCGTGGGGAAATAAGATTTTCCTTGCCCATTCAAGCCAGAAGGTATTGGCTGGAGCTATCAACCAAAGCAACAGCCAAAAGTATCTGACGAACTTCTCTCTAAGGTGCTACACCTTCGACATGATGGAGTCCAGTTTCCAGCCTTGAAGTCTTTAAAAGACAACAATTTCCTGCATTAAGGTAAATGGCAAGAGTGACAATATGGGAAATGGGAAGATGGGAAACTCATTCATCTGACTAGAGACGCCTGAAGGGTAAAAGGCTCCATCCGAGCTAGTCACACCAAGTCTCCCTTTATATCGACCAGCAAAAGAGGCAGGTTTAGGGCAGAGTGGCATCTGGATCTTTCCACATCTGCCTTACATTTCTTGACATTCGTGTGTCTATGTGGCCAGATGGTTCGTGCCTGGCATGTGTGAAGCTTTAAGCAGTGGTCTGATTTCCTGCTTTCTCCTGGGCTGTAAATCAGGAGTTTCTCCAATGGTCTACGGGGAGTCCCTTGGCACAGTCAGAGAGGTTAATCAGACCCTGTAGCCAAGATCCTGCTGAATTCTGAGTAAAGTGCAAGGAAACACAAAACCAGAGCTGTGTTCATATTTGTTTAGGCACGACTTGTCTTGACAAGGAAAAACAGCTTTAGAATACAGAAGAAACAGACCAACCGAAAAACATTTAGGAAAAAACCCTGATGCATTACTTGCACTTGATGTATTTTAAATGCCTGAGAGTAATGAACTGGCACCTTGCTCAAATGCAAACAAAAGAAAAAGGTCTCACATGGGGGGCTGAGGAGTGAGGAGGGAATAATCCTGATGCACATGTTGTTTTCTGAATGTAAACCAGTAGGTTTCACGCTCCTGTAGGTTAACACACCCTCCATGCAAACATCATTACTCTGAAAGGGTTTTATTTATGTTCATATAAAATGAAACTTCTGTTGCCCAGGAAAGATGAAAGAAAATTAAACCAGATCTGACACAGCCTGCTGGAAATAACAAGAATAGAGAACATAAGACAGTCTCAGTAATCATTTTACCTTTTCATTACAAGCAGTTATCCCCACCTTCCTGAGATGCACATGCTGCATACATGCCATGTTTTCTAGGAATGGCTGCACACAGCCATGGGTTTAAGGGTAGGATCCTAAAAGCTGGGAAGAAGCAATGGATAACCAGTAAAGAAAAAAAGAGCCACTTATTCATAAAAACCTTCAGCTCACGGCTTAGCAATTTTGTCAGCAAACAAAGTATGCACAGCATGTCCTTACAGTGCCTCTGTAGCTCAAGAGCAGTGGTGGGGATAAGGAAAATAGAAGTAATCCACTAGACAAATGTTTACCACCTTTTCTCTCTCTTAACCCCTGTGGCCCAAGCAGCAGGGAGCTCATACTGATCCATATGTAAATCGTGGGGTCTCGGCTGGCTTCTCTGTCCCTCACCCCTGCAGCTTGGTGAGGTTCAGCACTATCTGCTCACGCAGGTAGCAGCCTATTTGATATAACTGCTCCCGACTGCACAAAGTGGCCAGGTGCTGTGACAGCTCATTGGAGCTCTCCAAGTCACTCTGGCAGGGTTTTCCTATCATTATCCTCCCACAGCCCCCAGGGATTTGATCAATTCATGGAGCATCACTGAAGGCATCTTCCTGTGGCATATGGAGGTAAAGTGTCCTCTTCACAGAGCTGCCTGGGGACAACTGTGGAATTTGTACAGACAATCCCACTAGGTAGTCAATCTTGTAAAAGCACTGATATTACAAAGTAAATATAAGTGATCTATTTGTTTAAGGTTATTACTGTGACCGACAGGGTATTAAAACAATCTTTCTACTGACAAAAGATATCAGGCCTGCACTCCCATTTGATGTTCGCAGGCATGCTTTTTCTTCTTTCTTTCTCAGCTACTGAGCTTTGGGGTGTTCATCAAATTTGACTGATATGGAGATTGAAGTATACCGCACAACCAGTCCATTGAAATTCAATTCAGACATGGGCTTAAATTATAAAAAGAAACCTTAGCTAGTAATAACACTTTGATGTGCAGATGCATAAAAGTTTTAACTTCTACTTTCTTCTGAAACAAATCAGCTTCCAGTCATGCTATTTGATTCACATTTTATCTTTTAATACATCCAAAGCACAAATATTAAACATTGCCGTCTGTGGTCAGGAAAATTACAGCAGGTGCCATATGAAGGCTTCCTTTTCATCCTTTTATCAAGGTTGTATATGGATGTTTCCCTACAACACGATTCTACCGAAAAGTGTTCACAGAAAAAAGGTCAGTCGCTTTACATCTGGCCCCTTTTCAAAAACATATGAGTACTTTTGGAAATTTCAGCTAGAAAAAGACATCACCTTCCTAGTTGCATTTTATATTCTGGCAGCAGACAGACTTAAGGAAGAAGTCAGTCCTGACATGGAGAGGATCTGGACAGGCTCTGCTCTAAGCTTACAGCTCCTGGCTGCTTTCTATTCTGAAGCATGCTGTCCTATGCAACTTCCCATTTTGCTTAGTCATCTGGTTTTGCTTTTATTTATGTTTATCCTATAATGGCAGATCTTGCAAGATCCAATAGCGCTCTAACGTCCCTGGTCTGCTGTGCCCACCCCACATCCTCACCCACCCCATGAGGAAGCACAACCATTCATTCACCCATACCCATGCCAGCCTTGTTTCCTTCCTTCTGCCAGGATCCAACAGCAGGTCCATGATTCTTGCTCTCACAATCCCCAAGCCTATCACTAACCCTAAGTTATCAGAACAATAATTATCATCTATCTGTAATCCACATGCCCATGTGAGAATTAAGCTTCATTCTGACTTTACGGCTCTTGCAGGATCCTGTAGATAACATGTCAATACTGCAGTTCACTAGCTCTCAAACCCAATTCTAACTTTAAATCCAGCCCAGCAATACCTCTTTACCCCCAGGACTGAAAATGAGGGATTTCTTCATGCTGGCACTGACCTTGTTCCTAGCATGATGACTCTTACAGGATCCAGAAATAAATATAGTTTATCACTAAGCAGAAGACATTTGCCCAGGTTTCATCTCTCATTTTAGTATTTCATTCTTCCCTCCATGCTGCTAACCCAAACCATGTCTTTATTCTTAAAGGTCTTGAGGTTTGGTCAGAATTAATATGCCAGCACAAGGAAGGGACCAAAAGGCTAGATTTATGTTTTGAGCCTTCAAGGGCTGTAAAGACCTGTGCCCACAGGAGTGCTGGTTTTCTGCCTGTCAATATCATTTGCACCAGAAATAAATACAAAATGGCCCATGCCAACCTATGGGAGCCTCACAGGAATGCCAGTGCACAGCCCTCCTCAGGCCTTTAATTCATGGCTCTTAAATGGAACTCAGCGTTAAGGCGGACACACCACCCAGAGGAAGGTGCATCCTGAGGGGACCAGCCCCTACTTTGACTGGTCAGGACCTCTAGATGTCACCTCAGCTCTTTGGTGCTGTGCCCCAAACTGTGTGCAGGCAGTGTCTGAGCCAGCCAACTCCATCCAATGCCCAGCCAGGAACTGTGCTAGCAATTAACACGGTCAACCACATATCCAGGCTCTTTTTAGTTTACTAGCATAGATACAGCCAAAGATACAGTAATAAATACAACTGTGCAGGCCCCAAGAGCAGAAAGCAGGTTCTTTATCCCACTACATCTCTGTCTTAGCTGTAATGACGTAAACAATATCTTTCCTAGATAAAGTACAAGTCGTTGAACCCTCAGGCCCCAGTCTATTCTAGTAATTTGGCAGATTACAATGCAGATGAACAATAAATGAGTCATTTCCCAGGTTCCTGTTGTAAATATTATTGCTGGAAATAAGTTCTAGGACTGAAAAGGTAAAACCAGATCACTGCAGAGCAGTTTAGATGAGAAAAGATGCCTGGCCAAAGACGTCTTTTCTGGCCAAAGACAAAGGTCCTACCTCCTGCTCAAAGCAGGGGCAGCTTTAAAGCAAAGCGTATTCCTGAGCCTGTTCCAGTCCATAACCACCCTCTTTCCAAAATGTTCTCCTTATGTCAAGTTGGTATTTACCTTGCTGAAGCCTGTGAGAATCACTTCTTGTCCCTCCTTTCTGTATCTTTGAGATGCAGTAGGATTTGTAATCTCTATGACCACTCCATCCACAAGACAGCAATTACATCCTCCTTAGCCTTCTCTTCTCAAGGGTAAACAAGCCCAGACTCCTCAGCTCTTCCTTTTCAGTCATGCGCTTGAGCTTCTTAACTATCTTAGTGGGTTTCCATGGCACTCCCTCCAGCCTTATTGTAGCAGATAAGCCCAAAACTGGATACACAATCCAGAAGCAGCCTCAGAAGTGCTGGTGCCTCCCAAGGTGCTGCTGGTCTCCCTGGCTGCATGGGTGTGGTACTTGCTCAGCCACAACCCATTATCCACCAGCATCTCAAAGTCCTTTTCTGCCTGCTCTGTTACCTGCCTGTCAGGTTTCATGGAGCTGTTTTGTTCCAGGTGCAGGACTTCGCACTTGTCCATACTAAACTTCACGCACTGTTTATTGGTTAACTCCTCCATCTTTCCAAGGCTGCTCTGAATCACAGCCCTGCCCTTCCATCATGAACCACAGCTCCCAGTCTGGTGTCACCCCTGTCTGTACCTCCCCTGGTAATGAGTCCTGGGGAATGTCAATTTCACTTAAAGATCAATTAGGCTTTGAACTATCGACTGCATTTGGAGCCAGACAGGCCGAGGACCTTTTCACCCATCTTGTAGTTGGTCCATTCAATGGTCAAAAAGTCCAGATGCTGCCTGCTGCTCACTCTGCAGCACTCAAAGTGTCCTGTGCTTGGGCCTCTGAGATTTACTTTGGGCATAGCTTTAGAGCAAGAGCTAATGCTTCAACTAACTCTAGGGCTAAGGGCCTCAGGTTGTGCAGCTATGTGTTAGCTGGTAGACTAGGATAAAGGCAGGCCAATGTGTGGGGACCTCATGAGTCCTCATGAGGGAGAAATCAGGTTTTCTCCCCTGCCTTCCACAACACCTGATTTGGGCTGAGACAATTCAGTCTTTTATTTACTTATGGCTTTAACTACACCAAATGGTTAAACTTTGTGTTAGAGTTTTGACAGAGGGAAAAGTCTCCTCTGCAGCCGGAAGGAAACAACTTAGTATGTCAGACTGATGGGACAGCTAATGGTGGTGGGATGGATGAACTCTGTTTAAGGATAAGGGAGAAGCGGTTCCCTTAGCCTGACTGAAGGCCTGCAGTCACTGCAGGCAGGAACGAAGACTGGTATGAAATGAAACCAATAGATCAGAGCTATTTCCAAGCTTGGTAGTAGCACAGCACATTGTGCAGGCATCATAAAAAATATATATAAATTATTTTTCAGCCACTGATATCTAAACCCTGTCCCATATCTATATATCTCATAGATACAACAGAAAAAAAGGCAGCCAGCCCTTTAGCAAATCAGTCATTCCAGTGAACACTTCCCTTCATCTCAGCAAACAGGCCTTGCAGAACACAGCAATGGCACAGGCACTTCAGACACAGGAATCCCACATTTGTTGCATGACTCTTTATAACCTGCATGATGCCTGTGGCACCAAACCCAGCCAAAGCCTGCACAGTTCGCAAGGCTCATTGCCATGCTAGTTTTCTAGCCCTGGATTTCCCAGGCCCTAATGCAAACCTAACTGTGACCTCAGTAGCAGCATCTCTAGTTCAATGAACTATTATACACAGCCTGTTGGTACTAGTCTTTCTCAGAGACCCTGGTGGCAGAAAGACCTGGTTTCCCATGCCTCACTGAGCCAGGTAGGTATGTGAACTGTGCCGCGTATAACACGTACCTCGGGATATGACCTTGAGCAACATGGTCTAGCTTTGAAGTTGAAGCTAACTTCAGAGCTCATCCTGCTTTGATTGTAGGGTTAAGGCAGTTGCCCCCAGAAAGCCCTACCAGCCTTAACTCTGTGAGGCTGCACGTGAACTCAGCCAGGACGGGCCTCTCACCTGAGCTTTGTAAAATCAGCCAAGGAGTCAGTTTACGCAGCCCTTCATCTACCTGACCATAATGCCAATGAAAGCCTTAGCGAGTGCTGTCTGGTCCAGGCCTGCAGTAGAATTAACCTATACTGTTTTCTTAGGCTTACATTTGAATCCTTCGGGCTTCGAAAGATGCTCAGTAAATGTCGATATCCACACAAAGAAGGAAAAAGAAACAATCTTTTGTTTCCATGTCATAACCATCTCATTTACTTTTCACAGAGTTTTCTGAAATCCTCACCTGTATGCTTCTGCCTTCATAGGGGTCCTTTGGCTGCCTGTGTTCAGCCTTTCCTCCTGGGCTCAGTCCATCACCATATTATTTTTCACTACTTGTGAGTAGGCACTGATCACTATCCTCTATCCAGCCCTGTGTGTGATGGTTTGGGCCCCTGCCACTGCACGAGCCATGTTCCTCTGAGCCACACTGTAGCTCTCTGCCTCTTCCCCCTCACCCAAAATACAGAATCACATACTACTGGCTTTACCCTAGTGCTTATCCTCTTTGAGAAAATCAGGGCTCTATTTTTTTCCCAAAGTCCTCATCTTTTTTTTTCCTGAGAATGAAACTAAGGTGAACCTTGATGGCTTTCTAACAAGAAATATCAATTATAGCATTAACATGGCATTTGAAGAAGCAGGTGAAAAACCTGGAAGCTAGAGGTCACCTCTCATTTAATCATCAAGTGAGATCAGGATGTCTCTGATTTAATTTACTCTCTTGGTTCTGCACTTTTTAATGGAGAAATGAGGCTGGAGCTCCTTCCTCTGCCAAAATTCAGCCTGGCACAGAGTTGGGTCACTGCACCCTTCTCAGCTCCAGGGAAACATGAACATGCACAGTGCCCTTGTTAAGGACACAGGGATATGGCATGAGGAAAATCACAGATTCATAGAACAGTTAGGGTCGGAAAGGACCTTAAGATCATCCAGTTCTAACTCCCCTGCCATGGGCAGGGACACCTCACACTAAACCATGCCACACAAGGCTCTGTCCAGCCTGGCCTTGAACACTGCCAGGGATGAAGCATTCACAACCTCCCTGGGCAACCCATTCCAGTGCCTCACCACCCTCACAGTAAAAAATTTCCTCCTTATATTCAATCTAAACTTCCCCTGTTTAAGTTTTAACCCATTACCCCTTGTCTATCACTACAGTCCCTAATGAAGAGTCCCTCCCCAGCATCCCTATAGGACCCCTTCAGATACTGGAAGGCTGCTATGAGGTCTCCACACAGCCTTCTCTTCTCCAGGCTGAACAGCCCCAGCTTTCTCAGCCTGTTTTCATACGGGAGGTGCTCCAGTCCCCTGATCATCCTCGTGGCCTCCTCTGGACTTGTTCCAACAGATCCATGTCCTTTTTATGTTGAGGACACCAGAACTGCACACAATACTCCAGGTGAGGTCTCACGAGAGCAGAATAAAGGGGCAGGATCACCTCCTTCGACCTGCTGGTCACGCTCCTTTTGATGCAGCCCAGGATACGGTTGGCTTTCTGGGCTGCAAGCGCACACTGAAGCCGGCTCATGTTCATTTTCTCATGGACCAGCACCCCCAAGTCCTTCTCCGCAGGGCTGCTCTGAATCTCTTCTCTGCCCAACCTGTAGCTGTGCAATCCCAGGAAGTTTCAGGGCTCCTGCAGCATCCGATGTGTCCCCAGGTACAAACCAATGAAAAGCAGCAAGTGCATCTTGGTCACAGCAGTTCAAATCCTTTGCCCTCTGCGGCATCACCCCTCATTTACTCCTAAATGTACAAAATCAAGGCTGTCCGAGTGGTTGGTCAGTGGCAGGTACCTGACCCAACACCAGCTACTTGCTCCAAGCTGCAGCTGTGGCTCAGGTTAATTTTCCTGCCAAGTCTTAACCGTAATTTAAATTTCTACACTATTTAAGCTGAGCAATCTGCACTTCAGATCTCCTGAGCATTAATGAAACAGTTATGAGAAGTTTCAGGATAAAAGGTTAAGCCCATAAAAATATGCAACTCATTTATAAAAATAACTCCATCAGGTTTTTCACAGACTATGAAGACAAAGGTGTTAATTTCTGCACTCATAATAACCTTGCAGCTGCCAGAGGTACCAGTCACAGGAGTAGCGGCTCTTTCGGAATCCCAGACTTTTCAACATCTGTAGCTGGCCCAATGGCTTTGCAACACTGTTATTTTGTACATCACAGGGAAACAGCTTGGGAGACCAGGAGTCATTCTCGGTCACCTCTTGGAGCTCACCCCGTGGCACATAACCCTCTCCCCTAGCATGACCACAAAGACTGGATCTTCCAGAAGGATTGTCTCACTTACCAGAATGGGCCATTTCAAAGAAGCCACATTCTCCATCACCTGGTGGTGCTCTTTGCAGGGTCACAATCTCCACATTTCACCTGACCGTGTCATTGACACCTGTGGGAGATGCTTCAGGGCATGTCAGACATCTAAACAGTGCTTGGTATCTTCTGTCAGCTGGGATGACTCTGTGTCCTCTGCAACTGGGGGAACCATGTGGCTGGCTCAGATACAGCCACTCAGCATTGCAGACCTCAGCAGGATAGAAGGAGCCTCTTCTTGTTGTTCTCCCCTCTCAATGGGGCGAACCAAGGCCGCCAGTGTTATCAGGTGAATCTAGTTGAACACAGTTAAAATATTGCAGTCATTTATTTTAAGAGTCACTTTTTTTTTAGTGGCTCCCATTTGGGCTGAGATTGTGAAAAAGCTAAAATGTGTTATCTTCCCAGCAGATACACAAAACCACTGGGGTCTGGAGACCACTTTTAAGTGCTATTAAAAACCCATATCTTTTTCTATTGCTGTAAAATACTGTGAAAAAATGTTTATGTAGTTCCTCAGGAGCTCAGAAATTATTTTAGCATAAATCAGCTTAAAATGAACCCGATAAGTCCTTGTTATACGTGATACCATATTCATCCTCATATAAGCAGCTTTTCTCACTAAGCATTAGCTTGTATTTGCCTACTAATTTTAGAAAGCTTGGTTTCTCTCCATCTAGTAACTTTTAAAGCCTTTTCCCTCAGCAGCATTTGCTGGACGGTCTGGTAAATGCAAGGTAAGCAACATCCTGGCTCATTGCTGCTGATTACCCACCTCTGGCCTGTTTCTCTCCCTTGACTGTTCTGCAGGCCTGGACTTTTTTGGGAACTGCCATCATTCCATATGGCAGCACAGCACAGGGAAGCTGTTTAAAATGCTTCCTTTCATGGAGCAAAAGGACTCTGAGTGGGTGTTGCTCACAGTATGTGGTGTTACTCCGAAAAGCAGCACCCGGCAGCTCTGGGGTTGGTCTCAGACTTGCAGTGCAGGCTCTTTACTAAAAAGCATACAAATTTACATCAAAATACAAATTCGTGCTGCCATGAGCAGTGACAACCACTGCAACAAAACCCATCATTGACGGTTTCTTGGTACCTTGGCCACACACTACAACCCCACTAAGTTCTAAGCTATTTATTTATCTTTACTTTGACATGACTAATATCTATGGCTGGTCCCACATCTCATTCAGCCTTGCTCATCACAAACTACAGTTTTATAGAAATCTCCTCTCAGACCAATAGCTTAATGAAAGGGAGAAACATTCTCTCCACCACAGCATATCTGGGAGGAAGGGAACAAGCGCCCATTGCTGCAGCTCCAGGGCCAGGTGGGATGCAAGTGAGGAGTCATCAGAAGGGAACAAACTGGCTGGATGCCAGGGGGAACTTGAGGAGGTCCCAGGGAAACATCACCTCATTCAAACAACCATGATTTCATATAAGGTAGCTCACCTTAGCCTACCTTAGTGTTTTACCCTCTTAAGAGCTACCACCCTCTTAGATGTATTTTTTCCCTCCTGTTGGTGTTAAGAATAAGAGCAGAAGCAGGTGAGTACTTCAAGGATATACTGCAAACAGAAGTGTCAATAATAGTACTTAGCCTTTATGCATTGGCTTTTCATCTGTAGGTTTCAAAGCAATTCCACAAAAGGCCATTGCTGCCTTTCTCCATGTTCTCCTGAAAGGAGAAGGGACATGACCAAGCTCACCAGTATGTCCTGCCAGCTTCCCACTGCTGCCAGCTCTTATGCTGGCTTCCCAAACTCTTGTCCTGGTGTGCATGACCTGTGCTAGGCTTCTTCTCATCACCTCCCTTCCCCACATGCCAACCAGGACAGGGAGCAACGTAACCAGATGGAAGCAGCCTCCAGATGAGAAAAGCTGCCAGGGCCCCGGTGATGGGTAGTGCAGAGAAAGGGCTCTCTCCAGCCAGGGGCATCTTCCCAGCTTCTTGAGACTGCCAGCCTAAAGAGCTGCTTCTCTGTCTCCTGCTAGTAAAAAGGGGAGTAGTCAATTAGCAGTGTGTTAATAAAATAGACCTCCAGGTTTGCATGCTTTTCTCTAACAAATGCTTGGTACAGGTACATAAAAAAGACCTGCAGATAGGAGTATCGCAGTTGTTCTTTTTTATGTGAGGAGCAAGAATTGCTCCCAGAGCCCTCCTTCATCCATCCCTTGAGCAGCCATGAACACTTGCAGTGTGTGCAAACACTGGTGTCAGGGGCAGTCAGACTGAGGTGAGTTTTGTACTGCCTGCAGGTCTTCCATGTGGACCTGGAATCTGCTGCACGGTCAGATTCCTTAAAGGTGATTTGAGACAGCAAAAGGCTGGAGAGCTGATGTTTAGAAATGTTTTAAGCCGAGCTGCAGCACTGAATGAGCAAAGAGCAGCTGGGGAGCCCTGGCAGCCACAGAAGTATCTGGGCCTGTTCTTTACAGGGGAAAAAAATGCATCTTTTGCGTTTCATCCTCATGCACTGTGAATGCTGTACAACACCAGGATTTCCATGGAGATGGATGCAGTGCATATTGTTGAGGCAAGGATGTGAATTTAAAACAGAAATATGATTGGTCTCAAAATGCTGCTTGGGGGGCAAGGCAATGTTATGCTAAAAAGTGTGTTTTCCAGCCCGCTGCCACTGTTAACTCCTTCAGTAACAAACTCAATTGACAACGAACAGCCTGCCACAGCTTAAAAACTGTTCAGAGGTAGCAAGGTACTTTTCTGCCTGACCGCTCAGCTCCAGCTCTTCTGTGATATGTTATTTCCATACCAGTGCAGCAGAAAGTGCTCCTTCTACAAGGTACTGGAGAGCTTCAGTTCCCCCAGGGAATGACAGTGGGGACTCTGCATCCTGCAGGATAGGATCATCAGAGTTTGGATTTGCAGAAGAATTTAACATGAGGAGTTAACAAAAAACCAGAATTCTTTTTAATGTCAGCATTTCAGTAATTACCATAAAATGCAAGGAAAACATAACATTCAAGCCAAAAAAGCATTTGGTGTCAGTATTTTCTTTTTTTATATCCCCCACCTGCAACTCAATACTTAAAGTGAACTTGAAACCAGAACGGAAGCTGAGAGAGACATAGGAGGATGACTTGGCAGGTGGTTTCAGCTACTTGTAACTGAAGGACCTCTCTCCTTCAGATGAAGGTCTTTTAAGATCTCTTAGGACTGGGCAACCTCAGGAACATTAAAAACGTGTGTTGTGCATCTGCAGAAGAAACCTTGATATATCAGGGTGGAGGTTCAGTCAGCCTTGTGTGAGTATGAATGTGTGAGGAGCAGTTAGCCTGGAAAGCACATAGGGGTGATTCTTGGGAGGGGAAAATAAGACAGAATAGTCTGTTGCAAGAAGCCACTCAGGATTCCTAATTCAGGAGGGAGCTAGTGTGCCTGCCAACCCTGTCACAAGGAATTCAGCATGGTGGGAAGCAGGAAGCCCAGGGAAAACAGGCTCTCTGCTTCTTCGGATAGACAGCTGGGGAAAGAACCCGCTACTGCCAGCATCCTCCAGCCCCACAGCCCTGCCTGCCACCCAGGACAGAGTCTCCAGGGATAGGGATCCAGCAAGGCATTGCCATGAACACCAGCACCAGGAAAGGCCACAGGGTCTTTAATTTATTTGTAAAGAGCTGAGGACCCTATGAACATCACTATGAAATTTCCTTCTTTTATTCAGGACTAGAGGTGGAGGGAGTGGAAGGGGGAGTTAGCAACATACCCCCGTGTGCTATATTTCAGTATGTGATGAGTAAAGGAACTCCAGCCGAGTGATCTTTGGGGCTCAGTATCCTTTGGTCCTCTCAAAGCAGCATGCCTGCAGCTCTTACACCCTTCTCTGCCCCTCAGATCATAGCTGCTTTTCCAAGCCACTGCTTCCTGCTCCCCAGGCTCACCTGGCTGCATGGGTCTGTCCCCATTTCCCCTGTCTGGTTGCAGATGTAAGATGTCACACCATTAACTGCGTGGTGGCAGGACAAGTGCTTGTCTCTCACTGCTCTTCAGACTCCACAGAAAATGAAGCATTTTACATATTCTTGATTAGGCGAATGACCTAGCAAAGGCAATCTTCATTAGGATTCCGTATCCATAAGTATCATTAAAACACAGAGCTGTCTTGTCCACACATACACATTTCCTAGTGTTTAATGATGGAATTGTAACACTTAATTATGTTAGAAACAAAGAAGTCTGGTAACAAACTATCAGACAAGTACTGCATGCCTGAAATTCACTGTAAAACTATTGCTTGGGTGCTGTTTTGTTTGTTTTTTTTTCTCTCTACCCACAATGTCTGGAAATCTCAGACTGAAGATTTTGTGTTGTCATTTTGAATAAAGATGGTGTGTGCGAGGGAGAGAACAGAAAAGCACCAGGGCTGCCTTTGGAACAAGATTTTTGGGAAGACAGGGATCAATCTGGACAAGAAGGTCATGCCAGCAAAGAGGCATGAGGCTGCAGGGCCTCCCTCCTCTAGAGTTCATCCTTTGCCATCTCAGCAGTCATGTAGTATGACCTTCATAAACTGATCTAGGTCCACCTCAAACTTACTTAGGTAACTACATTTCCTCAGCTAGAACACTATTCCTAGATCTTATTCTTCTAGTAGAAAATTTCCAGCCTATGTTTACTCAATACCAGTTTATATCACATACCTAATGGTACCACATACCATTTGATCCTTCAGATCAAATCTCCCTGAGGACCATTCCCTGAATATTGTATTTGCAATGAGCATATCCCCTCTCAGTCCATGTTTTACCTGGCAAAATACAGAGCTTTTGCCATCCTCTTGAATGGTAGCTACTCCTTTCCAGGCATCCATAATAACAACCTGGGTTTGCAGGCATCTCTGCTGGATGCTACTGGTCAGACTTTCACATCTGCAGTTCATAGGATGGGTATGGATTTGAAGATGATCTGGAAGGTCAATGTTGTCAGTGTAAAAGTAGCCTTACCATCTTGATGGACCTTGGTACTTGAGGCAGACAGTGATGTACTATCCCAATCTCTTTAGTGAAAACAGACGAATTCTCCAGTGATGTTTTCAAATACAGCCAAGAGTGTGCTTAAATAGGACAGACACCTTTGTGAGCGTGGGACAGGGCAGGCTGAAAGCATGAGTCCCATCACACAATACTCTACCACCATTCATGGCTGCTGGTCTTCCATTTCACATCTCTCTGACATGGACTAAGTTGGCCTTCACGTGAGCAAAGTTTAGGTGTATCCTCTTATTCTGTCTCAGTGAAGTTTTGGATGTGACAAAAGGTTTCAACATAAAACAAGCTTCAAAGTAAGTGACAGGGGGATTAAAATCCAAGCAGAGCATAAACATACAAGGTTAACATCATCAAAATGAAATTACTTTCTCCTTATTGTTCTTTGTAGGCTGCATATTGACCATGAAAGTGAACTGTTTTCTGTATCATGTTCAATTGACTTCGGGAAACTTCCCTAAATCAAATTGGAAATGTTTTGAGATTTCTCAGGAGAATAAATGAGAAATAAATTGCAAAGCGGCATTTTGCTGAAGTGTCTCATCACCAGTCATCATTAGATCTGACAGACAGAACAAGATGTTTAGAAAACTTATTGAATATGGTCTGTTATCTAGCCATGTACCAAGGCTTTTATCTGATGTATCTCTGGTTTTCTTTATATAAAAAGAACTCTGTTGTATTTGCAACAAAAAAATATCTGTTTATCCTAAGGACCTTGCTGTCTGCAGACTGCTGCTTCTGAGCACTGTACAATTTATTTTATAGCAACACAGTTCTCTCTGTTTTAATATTGCTGTGAAAAATTAGGAACGTTGCAGTTTGCCTGGTGAAGGGCAGACAAAAATCTGCTCTTATTTACGCTTGAATGAATCTAAAACAACTGTTGACTCAAGTTGCTCATCTAGATACGCACTGCTGTACCAGAGGAGAAACTCATCCACAGAATGCTCATTTTTTTCCATCATGCCTGTACCTGCATGGCTGAGCACAGGGTCCTGATGGATAATGTACAAGGGCTTAATTGTCCTCCAGCCTAGATCTTCATCCTTGCTCTGATCCTAGCTCCAGCCTCTCTCTGCTGTGTTACAGAGTCTCAGAAACTTCAGAAACCTTTTCCCTAGGTACACATTTACAGGCCATGTCCAAGGCATTTAAGCTTCTTCTGGATAAATTACATTGAGCCCTTGGCATTTTCTAAGCTTTTCCAGGCTTCAAATCATTCTTGCAGTACTTTTCTGAATCCTTTCCAATTTATCAGCATACTCTTTAAACTGGGGATCCAAGAAGTGGTCAGTTTGTTCCAATAATGTTCTTGCTAATGCCTCACAGAGTGATAATTCCTCTTCCCACCTCTCATCAGTATTTTCTTCCCATACAGCCAAAGATTGCTTTAGCACTTTAGCCACTTGGCTAGACTGGGAGCCCATCAGCAGTCAGCTTATCCACTGTGAAACCATTTCTTGGCCATTGCTTGCTGAAATACAGTCCCAAGTCCAATCACTCGTACCTGCATAAAAATATTGCAGATACTCAGTTCCATCTCCAGCAAGTCAGCCCAGTGTTAAAGGCGTGCTATTGAAGGCAGCCCAGACTGCTGTGCCATAAGCTCACTCTGAAGGGCAGTCTTTTATCACCTGCCCCCTCACTTTTGCAGCCAGGTCCACTGGGGTGTATTTGCACCCAGATGCAGGGAATATTGATGAGAACAGGACCACGAGTAGGCATCCTGTGAAATCTGGTTCTCAGACATAATTACTTTCTAAGGTTCGTCCATTAGTCAATTTCTGAGCCTTTTCTTAGGGAGTTGTATTGCCTTGTGTACAGAACTGGTTATTTTTTTGGTATCAGAATGTCAGTGTTATCAAATGAAATGCCTCACAGTGTCGGGTTTGGCAGTGCTGCTACTTTTATCAGTCAAACTGCATCTCAAATAAAAAGCAATATCAAGTTTGACAGAAAAGCCGCTTTGCACTCATTTGCCTATGCATACAGAAAAGCAATCAATCTGCAAACCCTCAGCAAATAAGAAAGTATATTCAGTTATTTAAATTTTCAAAGGAAAATCTTTAGTTCATCAGCTTTGCAGTATTCCTGAAAACAGAAAGGTTTTTACTCCTTCCTGATACTCAGCAACTCCCATAACATCTGAGACAGCTAATTTCACTCTAAAGCCATTTAAAGCAGATGGATTGTAGTCATGCACAAAACTCTCTAATGAATAAGTAAAACTACAGTTACTTATTATATTATATAATAGCCATTTGTAAAGAACTGATCATTGAAGCAGTTGAAGTTTCCAGTTTCTCTTTGCCTTGCTTTATTTAATTGCCTTTGTCTGCTTCGGTTTTTTGTGCATTTACTGCCATCCAGTGCTTCTGTGAGATATGACTCCACCATCCACTACTGAGAGCTAAGCCAAAGCAAGAATATTTGGCTCCTAACAAATTCACTGACCTCATTTGGAGAAGTGCTATAGGTATTTTAGAGCAATAAGCCAGGGTATGGCTCGGCCGTGGCAGTGTTTTAAAGTGATGAGGTAACTGATTGTGCTGACAGCGTCAAGATGATGGGATGCCGATTTTCTAACCCTGAGGGTTAGGCTCTATCTGCCCAGCATTGGAGGGTGCTGATTTGAGCTGCTGGTTTGCAGGTGCTGAAGAGGAGAGGTTTCATGATGAGTACTGTAAATAATGGTTTGCTTTGGTTTTAAGATGTTAATCTTTGGGAGGTTGGTTTTGGTTCTTGCCTTTTTTTTTTTTCTTTAAATTCCCTGAACATGATTTGCTTTCTCATTTTGTAGCCTGCAAGTGATCAGAGAGTGAGTGCTACTGCTTCCCTGACAGACAAAGCTCTGTACTCAAAAAGCATCCATCTTAACAGGTGATTTCTTTTTTTTCCCTTTTGGACAAAAAACCCCGGACACATCAGCTCTGCACACATTTATACAACATGTGAGAGAGTTAAAATAGTAAAGATTTTCATTTAAAAACACCCAAATTTTTCATATTTTCATGGCTTGTCAGGTGGGGTTCATAGCAGTCCATGTAGTAAAACCAATGGTACTCCCACATTATGCTCGTTTTAATATGGCTGAATGTCTTAATTCTGCAAGGAATAAACCATGTGGGGCTTTGGAAAGGCCAGAACTGTTACTCCAGGACTCATGAGGAGGGAGGGTAAGATGGAGCAGGTAAAATGAGCAGCTTAGGGCTGTGAGCTGGGGTGTCAGGCTCAACCTTGATTCTGGCCATGTCTTTCGGACCACTTTTTTGAAGCTCTGTACATCCTCCTTGGTTTGGGTGGGTATGAGCCACCTAAATAGCTTTATGGATCCAGTCATCTTCTTTGCACTCTCATGGTTTACTGGATAGTAGCATTTTCCTTATTGCAATGACATAACATAGTGTGGTGAAAATTTACTTAAGAAGAAATGTGTATTTGTGTATTTAAATGAATGTCTATTTGCCATCAATTGTCTATGGTTTAAGTAAACCAAAACTTGTATTATACAGCACTTCACCACTTCTTTTTAGTGTGTGGGAGGTCAAACACAGGAACAGGATGCCCAGAGAATGTAGGGTCTCCATCCTTGGAGATACCCAAAACCTGACTGGCCATGGGTCCTGGGCAAAGGAAGGACAGTCTCCAGAGGTGCTCCCAGTCTCAGCAATTTGTGCCTGTGTGGTACAACATATAGATTTGTATTGAAACAAAATACTATATAGATGCAGGAAAATATTGCACACCAACCCTAGTCAAGACCATAGCCAAACAGTTTAATGATGCTCATCAGCTAAACGCTTTTCACTTTCTATTAACAGATGAACATATAAGCTGCACCTCTTTTAACACATTCACTGCTCTGGTATCAGTATTCCAGACCACAGAGCTGGCTAATAAAAGGCAAAATGAAGGTTACATAGATACTAGAAGTTGGTGTGTGTCCAAGTAAGAAAGAAATGAACTGGGAAACTGATAGCCCAAAGAAGGGAAAATCTTGGCCCAGAAAACACTTTCTGGTTCAACCATAAATTCCTCAAGCACATGCAGTTCAGCTGCTCCACATATTCCCAGTATGTCTGGCTTCAGACTGGAAACACAGAGGATATTTCTTCTACTGCTGTATTTAACCAGGAAGGCTGGCATATGTGAATCCGTTCAGCTATCTTGATCCAGTTTTCCTGACCACCTGGTCCTTGCCCAGCACAGCACCTCAGAGGTCACTGCATGAGGGAGCACATGCAACAGCAGGTAAAAGCTCCATGAGCACCAAAGCCTTCATCTCCCCTTACCATGAATCCATCCTTCATGTATACCTCCTCCAGCCTTCACTTTCTGCTTGAGCAGAAGAAAAAAAGCCTCTGCAGCTCTCACCTGCATGATAGGATGAGGCGGAATGGCTTTAAAGTGACGGAGGGTAGATTTAGACTAGATACGCGGAAGAAATTCTTCCCTGTGAGGGTGGTGAGGCCCTGGCACAGGGTGCCCAGAGAAGCTGTGGGTGCCACATCCCTAGCAGTGTTCAGGGCCAGGCTGGACAGGGCTTGGAGAAACCTGGTCTAGTGGAAGTTGCCCCTGCCCATGGCAGGGGGTTGGAACCAGATGAGCTTCAAGGTTCCTTCCAACCCAAACCATTCTGTGATTGTACGATTCTGCGTGAATGCTCACATCACCATACCAGCTTGAGCGGTGGCTGTTGAATATGGCTGTTGAATGCTCTTTGATTAGTTTCTGTCCCACAGCTGTGGTTTAGCATTATGTTTTGTGCTACAGTTCTATATTTTACTTTTAAAATAATGTTAATTAAAAATATTTGCTCCATGACTTAGAAAACTTCTACTCATCCTTAAAAAAAAAATCTTTTCCTCTTTATCATTGTTCTGAATTTTGTGTTTCTTTCAGAGAGGTTCAATATAGTTTACTTTGGGGTTGAATTGATTCCAAATCCATATAGGTTTACACATTCCAAATGATTCAAACACTGATGGCAGGGGAATGCAGATTCATTCTAATAACAAAAAATCTGTCCTGAAAACTTCCACCCTCATCTAACACAAAACACCAAAACCACAAAAACCTCAGGCAGGTCTTTGCTGAGAACCTCTATAGGAGACCTGAACCCTGGGGAGCAAACTGTAGTTTTTTAATCCTCAGCAGAAAACAAAACAATTTATCACTGGATTTTATTTTATTTAAATTACCTCTTTCTATGGCTTTAGAAATATCACAGATGCATAAAACAAATGGCTTGAGGTTTGCAATTTGGGAGGGTAGGAGAGAGGTGTGCTATTGGTCTCTTTGTTTAAACCAAAGGTAGAGTCTGATCCTATGGCTGATGCCACCAGCAGCTTTTCTACCCTCATAGGCCAAGTATGCCTAAACGATGCTCTTAAGCCTGGCCCCCAGACTGTCCTGAATGGAAGTATGATCTGAATGAGCTTTGATACTGCTCTGACCACAGCTCTAATTGGAAAACTGATTATTTATGCCTATTTTAAAATACTAGAAAGAACATGTAACACGGTGAACGCTGAGATTGCAGTTGAACCACAGGAAATAGGTTTGCTTTTGAAGGGGCAGGGGACAAGTGGATTTGTTTTTTTCCTCACAGGTGTGTGCAAAATTACTGACCTTTTCTGGTCAGTGATATCTTTACAAGAGAGTTTGATATGCCTTCTTCCAAAGTTTCATCTAACCTGTTCCCAGATGCATGCACTACCGGTGTCTCAGCTCCCTGTTTCACCATGGCCTAGTCCTAGGTTTGTCACAGTATGCAGCCTAAATGTTTTCACGCTTAGCTGCTTCTCCTACAGTCTCTGAAGAATCCTTGTCCTTATGCATCTGCTGACATGAAAGTATTTACAGGCTATGGGCTATCCCATTGATGTTCCTTCCTATGCTGAATTGCACTGCGTTTCTTGAGGAGCCCCTCCTTGTGCTACCCAGATTTTAAATTGTCTTCGGTTTGTGCTTTTCCTATACCTTTAGAAACTTGGTGAATCACATCAATTCCCCTCTCTGCATTTTTAATTTTGTTTCTGGATCTGAAATGAGCGTTGGCAGGCAAACACGTGGCGGATGCTCCATAGCCTTGGCAGACCTGGGCATTAAAACAAGCAGAGGAAAGGAAAAGAAAGCTTGCCTTGACTTTAACCATGAAGAACATTTGCTTTCTTCCTGTGTGATTATACCCAGAGATCTCGTTAGTCATTTCATGGTGCCTTATTAGACACAAACCCTGCCAAACCTAAAAATATTAATTAGGCCCTGTGTAATGTAACAGCAATGTGGGAGCCAAGACAGCTCCTAAAGTTAACTGAGCACAGGGAAATTCATTACACAGAAATGCAGTGACTTGCATGAGTCTCCTTTTCCAAGCTGGGAATTCAGTGCCATTACCAAACAAGTTGATAAAGCTCACCAGGAGCTTCTATTAAAAGGATTTTTTGATTCAGCATGACAACAGGTAAGTGATGGGAAATGTCTTCTCACCAAGAGAGGAACCTCAAGCCCTCAGCCCTTCATATGTTCTCAGGAGGCTGACAAAGACCCACAGAGGTAAATGAGAGAAAGAAAGTAGGTTGCTGTCTAATCAATATGCCTTCCCCAGGATTTTTGGCTATGAACTAACAAAGCCGGAAGACTCATGCCACGTGGGAAAATGGGAGCAAAGAGGATACAAACTCCTACCCCCATGGATTGCAGCTTTAGGATCACGGCTTGAAGCAAAAACATCTACATGTTTCCAAATAAGATGGTAGGGTTTGAACAATTTGGTTAGATTTCTATGTGCACTCACGTGAATAGTCCTGCTTGCATCAAGACTAAACCACAAATGTTGAAGAACTCTTTTTTTCCCCTGGGATGGAAAACCTAATTTCTACTTGGTTGCAGCAAATAAACAATCCACAGTAGCTTAGAGGCTTAATTAAAAGCAGACTATACCTGTGGTAAGAACTGGCAAACAGCGACTTTTTAATGGCTTCTGTGAGCAATCAAAAAACCCCAAACCTACTTGAGTGTGCAGTGTAAGGAAAAAAGCAATTCTGAAGAGGAGCCGGGCTTTGAGACCCCAACTTTTGCTGATGGTATCCTTGGAGATAAACAAGCACTTCAGTGAGGCATAGGATGGAAAATACTACCTTAACGAGATGCATTTTACAAAGCTGCGTGTTTCTAATATCAGGGCACAATTAAGACCTAATGAAAAACAGAAAAAGAAGTGGTTTTGAGATGGTGGAAACAAAGTCTATTGCCACCACCTGCTGAATAGCAAAGGGATCTAAGCTGGTGTCCTGGCACTGGCTGCGCTGGAAGCAATGGAGCCAGCCACCTTGTGGAAAATGCAGCAACACTCAGCAGAGCCTGCACCTGCTGGACTGCAAAGAAATGACTCTAAAACCTGCACAGTTTGATGTTATGTTAAAGGGTTGTTTGCTCTGAACCTTCTCAGAAGGAGCCTCTCTTGCTGTAAGGGCTGGCTCACAAGTAAACACAAAGCCATCATTGCAGAGCTGAATAGCTGTCCTTAACACACATTCCAATAAGGAGTAATTAATAGCCTTTAACAGGATAGCAGATGAACAGAAAGCAGTTCCTATCAAACTCTCATCCTTGCTGCTGCTCTAAAATACACTCCAAGACTCATCCCATTTGTGTGAATGGTTTCTAAATGGCCCATTTGTTTGAAAGTCCCTTATTTTGCTGTGCTGAACCTCCCTCCTAGAAGGAGAGCCACATTTCACATTAATGGTAGTGCCGCAGCTAGCAGACCCCCTGCAATCAGAGCACTCACTGCTGCTGCCTTCACTGGCTTGCGATGAAATTAATTCCACACTGATTCATTATCAAGGAGAAGACACAATAGCAAATTCTTTCTGTCTTGCTGACTTGTTCATCAAATAAACAGGGGTGGAACCTGGTTAATCTGGTAACAAGAAGGCTTTCCTTACTGAAACATCACAGGCAATAAATAACCATTCAGTGGGAATGTGTTTGTTTTCTTGATTATTCCATGTCTGTAACAAAGAGAATTCATTTGTTGTTATGTTTAAATGAAGGAAAATATATATATATATAGTCATTTGTACCGAAGTCTTATGGGGGATATACAAGATGTTTGCGAAGAAAGATTATAATGGAAAATAAACCACACACAATTTATAACTGCCTTTAATCCTTTTTCTTCTTTCTTTTAGACAAGCTCATTACAGAAGGAGAACTGAGTTTCTGCAGTAGCTCTTTTCGCTCACAGGCCTCTGATGAGCAATTGGCTCTGTGCACTGAAGCATGAACTTGCTATGTGCACAGAAATTCACAGTTCAACAAATTCCCCAGATCAGCCTGGAGATGGAATAACAACAGAATTAGATGTGTTATTACAGATAGTGACCCAACACCTTCATTCTTCATCTTTCACTTACCTTTTCCATCGCCTGCATCCAAAATCACAAGCTGGATCTGCCTTTGCTTAGTCACTTCTGTGATGAAGCATTTGATGCAATTTCTGCAGGCTCCTACTCTCTTTCACTTTTTTCTTTTATTTACTTTCCTTATTTTTCCTTTTTAATTTTAATGTTGTTTTTCTTCACATACAAACCACATACGGATAGAGGAGATAAAGAAGATGTCACACTGTGCAGGCTTTGAATTAAAATGAAGTTATTGCATCCCCGTTTCTCTCACATAGGAGCACATGAAAGATCTTGCACTTTTCCAAGGGGAATCTCCAGGTGATTTTGTCTTTACCAGAGAAAGCAGCAGCAATTTCAGACTGCAACAGGTAAGATAATTTTAGCATCTCTTGTCTACGGTGCAAACTCCTCATCCAAACACACCTCCTCCCCGAAAGCCTGCCACTGTGTCCCTGGTCACTGTACTCTCCAAACAGCACCTCCAGCTCCTCTGTGTTGCACAAGTCACAGCAATGGGCATCTTGGTGACACCAATAGGGAGCCAGAACACCAATGTCCCTGGGCTGCCCCAGCACCTGCAGCCAGCACAGAAGACAGAAAGCTGATTTCTGTTGGGGTGGTCAGCACTCTGCTGGGGTAGGCAGATACTGGTATTAACTTAGAAGGGTTTATTAGGTACAGCACTTTCACTGTATCTTGGCTTCAAATTAGTCTGCAAGGCTTGAGGAGGCATTAACTTCTTTCTGAGGCACACCAGGGCTTTTAGGGTTGTGGAAAGTGAACCTGAAATCCATAGAAGCCTTATTGACAAGATCCATTCATTTAAGAGTATTTAATAGCAAAGTATACTTTACATACGTATGTATATGTATGTAAAGTATATAAGAAAGAATATATATTCTGAATATATATATTACATATATATAAATGCACAAATATGAATATATATATAAAAGGATATATATATTTTGAGGCAAAGTAAGGAGCAGGTGACACTCTTGATTTTGGATTTACTAAAGCACTTCAAGCATCCTTGCTACAAAAGATGACCAGGAACAAGCCTTCCATTAGCACAGCATTGTTGGGCCACCATGATACCAGAGGGATTTTCAGGGCTTTGCTGCCCAGCTCGCAGCCTTTCAGAGCCTGTTTTCTGGTGTGGGACCTCCCACTACACATCACATGCTGCCAACCAGGCTGTCAGCAATATGTATCCACGAACAGCTAACACATTTACCCACAGGTAAAGGGAGGGGAAAAAAAACATAAAACACACACAAATATAGCAATATCTACATTTTTTTCCTCTTCACCCTGTTTATCACAGCTGGAACCAGAGGTAGACAGACCCTAAAGCCAGGTCCTGGGACAAAAGCATTTCCAGTTGTGCTTCTTGCCATGCAGAGGCTGCTGCAGCAGATGTAAGCAGCAGCCTCTTGCCTCTGAAATTAGTTTCCTCACTTGTTGGGTGACTCAGAATAGAACAAAATCCCTGTTTACAGAAGTAGAAAAGAATGTGGCCTGGAATAGCAGGTGATATTTTTATATTTCAGTTCAACCTTTTTTTCTTAACAGGCAATTGAGACGGGCTTTTAGATTTCAGGCACCTCATAAAACCAGCCATAGTAACTTTAATATCCCCCATCTGTCATATCTGGGACTTCAGACTCCTCTCACTTCATACAAGTCTTAAACCAAAGTAACACCAGTGACATCAGCAGCACAGTTTGCCACTTCATCTTTTTTATCTTGCTTTGTTACCTTAACTCTTCCCTTCCTCCTGACCCCCATTTAATCAATTTTATGATTTTTGGTTGCTAAAATCTCTTTCATGTAATACATATTGCATTAAACAAGAGGTTTGGAGCCACATATTTGATGTGTGAGCTTACTAAGCGATGAATTTGTAATGGACACAGTTTGTAGGGAACTGGAACTGCAGGGTGCACCCGTCCCTGGGCAACACCTGCTCTCACATCCCACTTGCTGCTGCTTGTGTAAACCACTTCTCACTGGTACAACATCCAGTATCATCCATCCCCGTACAATGCCTGTCAGAAAGGTGGGAGCATCCTTCCAAATGCTGGAGGGCACCACAGCACCTGCTGGCATCAATAACTGCCCTGTGCAATGATTCTTATTGTTAAGAAACACATGTACTTTATTCGCTACAGGGATGAACACACTGTCATACTTTGAAGCAGTCCCCAAAAGAGTAAAAGAAGTGCAGGTGTGCCTGGACAACACCAGCTTCCCCCTCTGGTGCTGCTCAAAGGCTCTTTTCCTGCTCCTGCCCCAGGCACCTCCCCAGTGGGTCATCCTCAGACATCAGCCCTGTGATGCTCACCAGGCACTTCACACACCAGCATTAGTGATACCTTTCATCCATTTAAAGTCCTCTAGTGAAGTTGTATGTCCTGACAGCTGAGAGCTGCCCTATGGTGAGTGCTGGGCTTTTCTCCATGTCTGCTCCCTTTCAATCCCTGCAGGTGAGCTCTCCTTCAGCCTTGCTTCAGGTTAGCTTTCTACTTCAAAGCTCCTGCCCACAAGCACAGCATCAGTTCTTCAGTGCAAGTGCTGAGGGTAGTGACACATGGAGTCCTACTGCCCAGCTTTATGGCTATGGGGACTTGATATTCCAAACAGTGCAGGAAGCAGGTTAACATCTTCAGACGTTTCCACTCCTTGGTACCACCACAGTGGGGACAGATTCCTCATAGAGCAAATGTCAGTGATGAAGGATTTCCCTGGAGACATTTTAGGTACTTCAAGCTAGCTTATTCTACCATGGGGGATCACAGAGCTCCGAGCTGACACATTTGGTAGCAGCCTGCAACAGATATGTTTGCCATTAAATAATTAGCAGTCCATAAACAATGAAAATAAATCAGGCTATTTAGCAGACTTTGGCCATTTCCTAGTCTCATGAAACACATGAGAATAGCTATGCTAATGACACTGTTATGAATCCACTTTTCTTGCTCATCATTACCATTTTAAAGTGGCTTAAATGAGCTAGTAATCACCATAGCAACTGCACTGGGTTTGAGTAGCAAGGTTGTGGCTGCACGGGTGGCTTCTGTGAGAAGCTGCTAGAAGCTTCCCCCCTGTCCAATAGAGCCAATGCCAGCAGCTCCAAGATGGACCTACCACCGGTCAAAGCTGAGCCCATCGGCAGTGGTGGTAGCACCTCTGTGATAACATGGTAAAGAAGGGGGAAAATTACTATGTAATAGCAGCTGAAGAGAGGAGTAAGAATATATGAAAGAAGCACCTCTGCAGACACGCAAGTCAGTGCAGAAGGAGGGCAGGAGGTGCTCCAGGCACTGGAGGAGAGATTCCCCTGCAGCCCATGGTACAGCCCATGGTGAGGCAGCTGTGCCCCTGCAGCCCACGGAGGCCCACGGTGGAGCAGATCTCCACCTGCAGTCTGTTCCTGAAGGGCTGCACCCCATGGAAGGGACCCTCGCTGGAGCAGTTCATGAAGAACTGCAGCCCATGGGAAGGACTCAGGTTAGAGCTCATGCAGGACTGCACCCTGTGGGAGGAGCCCCACGCTGGAGCAGGGGAAGAGTGTGAGGAGTCCTCCCCTGGAGAGGGAGCATTGACATCAACCTGCATTCCCCGTCCCACTGTGCCACTGTCAGGGAGGAGTCAGAGAAATCGGGAGTAAAGTTAAACCTGGGAAGAAGGGAGGGGTGGCAAAAGGTGTTTTAAAGATTTGGTTTCATTAGTCTGATTTGATTTGTAACAAACTCATTTCCCCAAGTCAAGTCTGTTTTGACTGTGACAGTAACTGGTGAGGGATCTCTCCCTACCCTCATCTTAACACACAAGCCTCTCATTGTATTTTCTCTCTCCTGTCCAGCTGAGAAGAGTGATGGAGCAGCTTTGGTGGGCATCTGCTGATCAGCCAGGGTCAATCCGCCACAGCAACAAAGCAGCAGTCAGGAGAACTATCAAGAGAACTTAGTGTCTTAAAAGAGAATGTGGCTTTTCATATCCTGCCAGTGAAACTTGGGTTTCTTCTGATTTTGAGCCTGATAACGATGAAACAGGGAGGAAATAAGAACATTCTCATGAAAGCATAGAATATCCCCGAACCTACACTTCTTATTTACCGATGCAAAGCTTAAAGGACATAAATAGAGAAGCAAGTAGGAATGGGTACATCAGGAAGGATCTAAGTGTGCACTGGGGTATACAATGTGTTCCAGTGATTAGACTGATATCAGAGATGAGATACAAAAATTAAAACAAAAAGTGTGTGCTACTGCCTGCCTTAAAGAGTTTAGATCTGTCTACAGAAAGTAATTACGTTGAAACAGCTATCGCTGCCTTTTTCCTTCCTTCCTTCCTTGCCTGTTTCTGGAAGAGTTCATAGGTCTCAGGAAGCAGCAAATTGTGTCCACGGGATATAACAAAACTGTTTAAATCCCTCTTTTTTCACTATTCCATGTTGGCTTCTATCTGCACGTGCCCAACAGACTGTGCAGGAGCTCCTCCTGTGACAGCCGAGGCAGCCGCAGTGAGGTCAGGGCGCTGGGGTGTCCCTCCGCCACGAACCCTTCACCAGCACAGGGCAGCAGGGCCGGTGGCTCTGCATCCCAGGCTGAGAAGCGGTAGAAGCCAGAAGCCAGTTTCTCACTGGCCAGGTCCTACCCCTACTCACACGACCTTGCCAAGCCACTGACCGCAGCAGAGCTCGGGGATTCCCAAGAAGATAGCTAGCTCTTCCTCCCCAGAATGACAGCAGCTGTTCCATTTAGGTTCCAAATAGGCAAAATAGAGAGCAGACACAGGCAAGACACCTCCCTGCATGCAGCATCATTTTGCAGCCTTAGAGGACAGGGTTTTGCAGTGCAGTCCCTTCCAACCATATAAAAAGTCAGTGAGAGTGTTCTCTGCTCTGGAGAGGCTGCACCTCGGCATGTGGTACCACACAGCACAGGGCCTGTGTCCTCACAGCCTAGGCATGAGGCAGGTGACCCTGTGGGGTTTGGAGCCAAGGAGTGAGCTGCAGGCAGAGGATGGGCTGGAGGAGCAGTAGACAGCTAGCCCCAGCCACACTGGCCGGCCCTGGGCTACTTAAGTTACTGATTAAACACAATGGACTTTGCACCCTCCATGGCAAGAACCTCTTCCCAGCCATTGCCAGTCTGTTTGCCTTGCTGGAGCCTGAGGAAGCTGCACACATCCTGCCGGAGATGAGCCCTCTGCATCCCTCCCAACTCCACCTACAGCTGCCAGGCTTCTGCATCAGGAGGTGTGAGAAGCTATATTGCTTCAGCCTTTAGCCTCAGTCTCGGTGTAAAAACATTTCAGTATTACAGAGCTCTTGGATTAACTGCATTGCTTCTCTTCTGGGAGCACACATCGTTTTCTTCTTATAAGGGCTTGGGTGCACGTCAAGAACTTGCATCCCAGTGACACTGTAATCACCAGGTATGGAGACCTTTTCCAAGACCTGCATGCTGATCTGCAGCCAGATGCTATTTTCACCTCAGTACTGACGAGCGTGTAGAAACTGCCAATGAGCAAATCTAAAGCAGTGCACTTCTTCCAAGCTCCTTTCCTTCATTATTAAATACCAGCAGATGGACTCAGCTTCAGGTTGTTCCCAGCCATGCTCAGGGCTCGGGGAGGATGTGGTGGAGCATCTTTACCGTGAGCTGAACGCAGGACCCAGCAGGCAAGATCTCACAGAAAACACACTGATTTAAAAAAGCCACTCAGAGGTGTGCAGCTGAGCAATGCTGGGTGATGGAGGAGCCTTCCACCTCCAGCACAGTAATCCTTGTACTCCATGGGGATGAGCAGCTCTTATTCACCCTTTGTGCAGGAGCACGTCACCCTCACAGCTCAAGAGGCTCCTGCTCATCACCCACTGCAGCAGCCAATAGCCAAGCACTGGTGAGGAAGGTGCCAGCTGCTCATTAAAAACATATAAAACTAGATGTACTACAGTGTAGCTCTTCCTGAAGAGAGCATCAAAACCAAACTGTGGTAAATGCACTTCCACTTCATCCCCTGCCAGTGCTTCCCTTTCAATTGGTTAAAAACCCATCAACTGTATTTCAGCAACAAATTAACAGAGAGAAAGGGGTTTAGGTCACATCAGCCACATCAATAGCAAAACGAAATGGGGACCAAGGGTGCCTGAGCCCAGGCTGGCCTGACACTGCACAGTGTCCTCTGGCTCTGCTGGCAGTGCTTCTGATCTGCAGACCTAAACTCCAAAAACGAGAAACAGAGTAGTTCCTGCACTTCAGGAACTACACAACACAGTATGAAACCAGACAGAAACAGTTCCCCTAATAATAGAGGATAAACGAGACAGGACAGGCAAGCCTCTATAACAGTGCCCCTTTCTCCTCATCATTACCTTGGCACAAGGCACAGTGTGAGCAGCGCAGTCATTCCCATCCAGAGCTAGCTGATTAAAAACACAATGGACAAGATAAAATGTGGAACAGCAGGGTGGAAACGAGGGGAATGGCCTAAACAAGGACTCTGTTTTGCTAAGAGAACAGTGCAGGTTTGGCTTAACCCTGCCTGGCTGTAGCCGCAGGAGAGAAGGGCAGGACCCCTCCTCCCTCTGCCCCACAACCAGTGGCCTGGGGACGGCACTGCTCCAGCGTGGCAGTTGCCAGAGGTGCAGAGCCTGGGTGTTTGTCACTTGTCCCAGACAGCCGATGCTCTCAAAAAGCAAGGGAGCAAAACTTTTAAGGCAGGTGAATGCACCAAGCGTTGGAATTGCTGGTACCCATGCAAGGACATGGATCTGGGTGTGTTTAACAGTGAGACAGTGTTGTCTTCTCACACTAAGGGCAGGAGAGCCCAACAGGAGCAGGACACACCCCACCTAGGAATGCGAGTTACCCCTATCTAGGTTTTAAAAGGATCAAGTGTTAGAACTGGGTATGCCTGAGAAAAGTTCTCATGCAGCATGTGCCAACAGGGATCTGGGAAGCCTGAGCTTTATCCTGGCAGCTGCCGCTGCTGTACAACCAACAATGTATTGCACACAGCTTGCAAGTCAAGGATGAGATATTTGCAAAGGTTCTGGACACCAGCACCAGCACCACCAGCAGCTGCCTTTTCACACAGGCTCACAGCCCAGCCCTCTATCTACCTCCATTTTATACCAACACATGTAGGATCCTCTGAAGTTGGGTCAAGTGTAGGTCTGCCTAAGCTGCTCCCCAAAAAATCGATGAGTGTGACTCTTCATCAGGAATTGTAGTGATAGGACAAGAGGTAACGGGTTCAAACTGAAACCGGGGAAGTTTAGATTGGATATAAGGAGGAAATTCTTTCCTGTTAGGGTGGTGAGGCACTGGAATGGGTTGCCTGGGGAGGTTGTGAATGCTCCATCCCTGGCAGTGTTCAAGGCCAGGTTGGACAGAGCCTTGGGTGATATGGTTAGTGTGAGGTGTCCCTGCCCATGGCAGGGGGGTTGGAACCAGATGATCTTAAGGTCCTTTCCAACCCAAGCGGTTCTACGATTCCATGATGAGCATTGAGCAGAGGGGAAAAACAGGGAGAGCATTTGTGCTCCCTGGGGAAGCTGCAAAAAAAATAAAATAAAATAAAATAAACCCATTTCTGTCAGTTCAGTTTGCTGCAGGAGACACCACAGCTTCCTTCTGGCAGAAACTCATTCCAGCCCGATTTTCCAGATCTGACCAAAAGGAACTAAAGGCTTGGAAATATAAGGTCGAACATGCAAACCCATCTGCTGTGCGCTGAAAGGTAAGTTTTTGGCCCATTTGTCCATGCACACTGCTAGATGCCCAGGGGCACACACACAGAAGGTAAAACCAAAGAGTTATGCAGGTTAAAAAGAAAACCCCATTTTTATTTAACAACACCCAAGATCCTTACCCATGATTTTTAGGATGAGAACACATTACCCCACAGATAACAAGTCTTCTGCTTCTTCTGCATGGGGGCTCTGCAACAGCCACCCCCAATTCCCTCTCCAGCTTCCAGTAGGGATGAGCTCACTCAGCACAGCCCCTGAGACGTGCTCCAGTGGAAAGCAGTTATCTTCTCCTGGCCATGCTTCCTGGCTTCCCTCTCATCCCTGCTCTGAGGGTGATGGCCCCAAAAACAGTTGATCATCTCCCTCACCTTCTTTTTGACAGCTCTTTCAAGAGAAGGAGCAGGGGAGAAGTCAGTGCTGGAAGGAAGTGGGTTCTGAGATTACGTCTAACAGCACACCAGCTCTTTGAATATTTGCACAGCCAGGTTTCATGCAGTTAACGTGCACATACAGACACTTGTTTTAGCTCAGTTTCTTTGCATTATTATTGAATATTGTAAACTCAGGACCAGCCTTTAACGTTTATCCAATTTATATTCAAAATTTACCTCTGACACCCGATGGGCACTGCAAACTTAAAACAGGGAACACGGAGGCAGTGGTGTATGTCAGCTCTGTTACTGTCCTCACAGTCACACCTGGGGCTGGGTTCCTGCCACTTCAGGAAGGTCTGGTGAGCCCCAGTGCTGGCATAATGTAGGCAGCAGGAGGCAGGGAGCTGTTTGGCATGAAACCACAGTCTGATTGAAATGTTTGCTTGCGTGGAGGCCAGAGTTTGGTGTTTTCAAGGTATTTACCCAGTTGGACCTGGAGCCTGGCACACCTGCAGAAGGAGGTTCCCATCACGTACGAGTTAGGAGAAAGCTGTATTGTGCACACTAAGTCTTCACTAAGCAGTCTGTGTTGTCAGGAATATAAAAAACTACTTGAATAGCAGGAATAAATCTTAAGCATGAGTCAATAGAGCAGTAAGCCCAGACTGTTTGCTGAAGCTATATATGATTTTTGGTGTGTTTATTTTCCCCAAAAGTCAACCAATACAACTGGTGTTTGCCACACAGCGACCTCGCATGAAGGATGCATTTGTAAATAGCTGTATCAGGGCAGTCCAATAAATCCACATTTTTCACATAAATATTCTTTATACATTTTTGGGGTATATTTAAAAGCAGAGTCTCAACATATTTACACATCTTTGAAGACAGCATCTCGCATCCTTTTCCAAAAGTCCTTCTGAGCTCTGCTCAGCTACAGATGGTGTGGGGAGCACCCACAGCCATCACAAGGCCGGTTTTGGACTCAAAACTGCCTGTCCCCCGCATCCCATCTGTCCTCTCTTCCAGCTGACACCATTTCAGTCCTGCATCACCTAGAACAAGGGCAGGGCTTAACTCTCCTCCACCGTGCTCCGCTTTCCTTGGAAAGTGCCTATAGCCACACATCCTGCAGAAGGATGCGAGTGCAGACACATCCGCCACCACTTCGTGAGCTTATTTTGGCAAGTCACAGGGTTAACACACCATGAGAAATAACATGCAGCTACATCTGTGAGCAAGAAGACGGCTTTCTAAGGCATCTCCCTGCCAGGTGAGAACGGCAAGCAATAATGACAACCTGCGTAGCTTTGGAAGCTTTCCTAAAGCCTTTCCGCTCACCAGCCCCATTCATACATTTCCTGCAATCATCCAAAACACAGGGTACTGCAAGGAAAACCCATCTGAACACAAGAAAGCCTTGCATTAATATAACAAGCCCCAACCCCTAAGAATAAAGGCACATACCATTATATATGTGTGTGTGTACATATATATATGTATACATGCTCCATAACAAAATGTCTAGCGGAGGTTGCTGCTAGTTCACACTCCTGGACCCATCCCCAGCTTTTCCACAAATAGCATCTAGAAGATTTAATCCTTTTCAGTGACCTTTTTATAGTCCGAAACACTTCTCACGCAGAGCCCAGTTCTGCACATTTATAGCATTTCATGGTGTTTTTAAGGATTGTTGGGTTTATAAACAGCTCATTTGACTCTTACTCTTGCTGTGTGGGTGGTTAACATTAGTGATTGGCTAATGGCATTTCCGGTTGGAGGAGATGATTGCTCAAAGCTGGTTCACAGACTTTCCACTAGGAGAGTCCTTCCCAAATAGCTATCTGACCTAAAGAAATGAAGGAGAGGATTTTCAGAAGTTCTTACTGACTTAGCTGTGAGAGGTTAAACCTCCCCACTGTGTGCTCAAGAGACTAGCACAGAGAATCCCAAGCGAATACCAGCTTAGGTTCAGTCTTTTACAAACACCGCTTTGCAGCAGGCACTTACTTCTACATTTATTCTCCTGCAGACACGTATTTTGCTCGACATAAGCTTGCACCAGTAATATTGGCTTTGTCAAGAAGAGATTTTCTGCTCTGAAGAGCTCGCTCAGCAGTTTCAAGAACCATCTTCTCCCGCAGTCACGCAGATTATCAGGAGCAAAGAATCACATCAGCATGGGGAAATACAAGCCACTGGGTAATCCAAATCAGCAGAGGCAGTAATTTAGCTCCAATTTACACAGAATGAAAGATGTTAACATGTGGAGGCAGCTTCAGTGAACCTGTGACATGTTCATCAGGACATGGTCAGTCAGTGTTTCTAAATAAACAGGACTGAAAGTATGAGGCTATTCTTTACACAGAGGAAGAAAACCGGAACGCTGAAGCATAAAAACTCAGGTAAGAGGAAACAGAGGAAAAGCTCTCAGTTCAAAACTTGAGTTGTCACAGACACAGCAAACCTGAAATTTGGGCAATTTAGGAAGAAAAAAAGAACAACATCTTTTTGACATAATTCAGCTTGAACTTTTCAGACTGTAAGGTTGAAGACAGCCACAAATTACTAAATGAAGTGAGGATGAAGAGAAATTCCTGGTCTAGGCATTACTGCGCTAGTAGGATTTTATCCATTCACATGAGACCATCCAGAGGTGAAATACAGAGCAGGGGATAAAGGGATGCAGTAGGCCAAATGGGCCAAGAAGATTTGGAGGAAAGTTTGCATATGTACATGAGGAGAAGCAAGGGAAAGAAAAAAGGAAAACATATATAATTAGGGGAAAGTGAAACATGAGACAATCTATAAAATAAACAAATTTGGCATTTCATAAAAAAGCACAGTGAAAAAGGAAGACAAGGAAATCATTATCCACATACAACTATTTCTGATGGAAACTGGCAACAATGGAGCTTCAGTAGAGGATGCAAAAGCAGATTTTCCTTAATTCACATCTCAAATAGGTTGTGAAGCTCACAAGATGCAGAGAAGAGGCAGCTATTTAAACACAGAAACAGGTGTTTATCTTCCTCTCATGTTTTTTTCTCAGTCTCCCAACCAAATTCAACCTGGCCAAATAAAGCATCAGTTCAGGCTAAATAACATGTCGAAGACATGGTTACAACTACATTCTTGAGGCACTGCATTAAGTCCACTTAACTTCTAGAGCATCCACAGCACAGTGAGGTCACTATTGCTGAAAGGGATTGATCCCTTTGCAATGCTCCAACTTCTCTAAGACAGAAAATTAAGCCCTCACATCTTCAGTATTTTTCATTCATGATGCACGAAAAAAACATTTCAAGGTCTGAGATGAGCCAGTAACTTGTGGGTAAAATATTCAGCTTTGTGGGAAACTGGCTGAACAGGAATTTAGTGAATCCAGGGATCCAGAAGAGGAACTCAGATTTAACTTAAAGATTAGTTAAAAGTAACAGCAAATAACCCCTTAGCTTCTCTAAACTGAATGTCGCAGCTGTCCTTTACTGTTAATCCAGCTACTGCACAAGACCATGCTTTTATCTGCTCTTCTGCATTCAGCCAGCATGTGCTGGTGACACTGCAGACCACCGCAAGCATGTCTCCTTTCCTTACATAGGTGCTGGCATTGCATGGAGAGCAGGTAAAAAGCTCATTCAATTCAATTCTATTGCTAAAGCCAGCTAGAGAAAGCAAGGGCCATTCTCAGGAAGCCTGTCCCTTCCTCCCAAGGGCCAAGCAGTCTATAGCCAGAATGAGATTTCTAGGCTCCACACTCACCTTCCACTATCACCTTTCATTCAGGCTGGTGGGGCTGAACCCATCTCTGCAAGTACTGCTGCAGATGTAACTTATCTTGTAAAAATACTTAATGAAAAATGCATTATAGTACAAGAGGGAAGATAAGCATTCTCAAAAGAAGTGAAGATTTGTCAGAACACACATAACACCAGCTTAAAAGCACCATTAAAGCACCAGATGCATTGCTGCCATCATGAGAAAACTAAATACCAAAATAAATGGCACAGTACACACTCACAACTGCAAGACCTGTCCCAAACTGATCTATTTCAGCTAAGCAAAACACAGAAAGGAGTATTGTACAGGCAAACAAATAGGTCTGTATTAGATGACCAGCAGCTCACTCCTCATATCACATTTCTAACTGCAGACAAAATTTCATGTCCCCATGTGAAAGCCAGTACTGGGCTGCGAGTCTCCCTGGCATACACCACGGAGAAAGCAGCCTTGCCATTTATTCCCAGCAGGGTTACAGGTTACACAGCAGCAGAGCCAAAGGTTCAACAATGCAGTGCATGTTGGTCTGACCAATGAGCTGAGTGACTGCAGATGCTGCAGGAGAACAGCCGCATCTGGATCTGGAATGATACTGCTGAACATGCCAACTGCAAACCCCTGGTGTGGAAAAGGGCTTCTGGTGCTCACCTGTAACAGTCTGCAGCTATTTGTTTCAAGGAGGAGCTCTGGCAGGTAAGAGCCTGTACTCCTACAGCCTCATCTCACCAATACCCTCTTGCAGGGGCAGCGTCTTAGAAATCACTGGTTGCTTTTTCATCCCTTAAATTAACCATATAATAACAAAGAGACAGATGCACTTCCAGACAAAGATCCAACCAAACATACACATCCATTCTCCAATACATTAACTGGATTATTTAGAATAAAAGCATGCTCTGTGGGCTTCAAAAGTAGCAAGAAATAAAACCCACCCGCCTTCCCCCCCAGTGATGGACTTGTGGTGGCTTATGAATCTATCAAACCCCACCAACTCACCTCGTTCCAAGAGATCAGGTGTAGTTTTGATGGATAAATTACAGAAGTTTGTAAAAAGCATTAGCACAAAGCATTTTTAGGTTTATTTAAATAAAAATTATAATTTATACAAGACTTTTTAAACAAACAAGATTTTCTTAAAAAATGTACAGGGCAAATAATTTCATTATTTCAATTCTTCATACAGTATAAGTCTTTTGTCAAACAAAAGTTACACTGATAATGAATTATTTACAACTTCAAAATATAGACTCGAACTTCAGACATAAAAACTTTAACATCCATTCTATTTCAATGATTAGTAGAAATTAAACATCTGCCAAAATGTACAGAATTCAATAAAAACTACCGGTGGTTTTACTACAAGTGTAAGTAGCTGAAAAAAAAGTACATCCTTTCATCTCCTCATGATTGGGTAAAATCTCTTTTCTCTTTTTCTGCAGGAACAAGGGTAGGGTTTTCTGCTGGCATCCTGTGTGATGTTGCTACTAAATAAATAGCTTGTTTCATTCAATCTTGCCTCACAAAAGCCAGAGCACACAGAAAGGCATGATTTCATATTTCAGCTGTTTGTGAATTTTGAATTTAAGTGGTCACCCATAAAGAATTAAAGCAGTCAGTTTTCATCTCCCTTTTTTCTCCTCTTATCTTTAAAAGGGACTCAAACTAACCAATGCAGTTTTAAAAAAGTTAAATCCAATTAGGTGTGAATGATCCAGCAATGAACCACAGGCATCAACAGAACTGCAAATATAAACAGCAAACAGACAGACAGTGACAAGAACACCACTTTCTGCTATTAAAAGCACTTTACATTAAGTGGTATGACCCAGCCTATTACTGAAGTACACCAGGCTGGCTATACTGCAAAACTATGCAGGAAGATTGGAATTTGAGGTGACAGCTTCAGTGTAATTATACAAGTCAAGTAGATATTTACTCACTGCTCACTCCTGCCTGCCCTCCAAACCTGGGAGGGTTTAGCAGGAAGAAAAGCATGAGTAAACACACCGAGGTTACCTTCTAGTCTCTGAGTCATGTATGCCACAGGAGCAGTTATGGAGCAGGAAGCTGGATAGCCCAGTGTAAAGTGAACATTGCAAAATATGTACATTGATGTTTGTCAGTTATATTACAACTTCATTAAAAAAAAAAACAAAAAATCCAGTCTGTTTTCTATAGATTAGAATGAAACAACGTTGCATTGCAGTTTGCACTACCTTTACTGCTTTGAGAATCACCAACTTTTAAGTTCACACTGTTGATGTGTGGATTAATTTCAAACATCAACACATCAGATTTCATCACAAGTTTCTAATTTACTTTGCCTAGAAAAAGACCCATTTAAGAGCATATTGTACACGAGCCATTCCAGTCTGGGAAAAGCATCATTACTTTTTTCCTCCCCCTCTGAAGCCTGGGTATGGTTAATTGTCCTGGCACTACCAGCATAGGACCTATAGTTCCTCCGGGAACCAGAATCCAGGACAACCCTACATACTAGGGTCAACCAGTGAAGTGTGGGAGGGGGAGGAGGTAATAAGTGCAAACCAACTGATTTCCTACTGAAACTACTGTTATGATCAGAGTGAAGGTAGAAATTACACTTGAAAAATGATACAAAAATAAGAAAAAGAGCATGCTCTCTGTAAAAAATATAGTTTTCTGTTTCTTCAAAAAAAAAAAGGACAACCTTGAACACACTCAAGGGATTTTTTTCTTAAGACAAAATGAATGAATCCGATTAAGATTTACATAACATTAAGCGATTTTAATGCCTATTTGTTAGCCACACTTACTATTCAAGGAAGCTTCTAGAAAGGAAAGCCAAATGGTAATACAAAGCAATTACAAAAAGAGACTAACTGATTTTAAAGTAGGTTTGATGAGAAAAAGAATTAAGATCAAGAATGTTCACTTAAACATAAAACCTGAATGTGTAAAGTGAATAAACCATAAACTGTCAAGCTACATCCATATTTTATGCTAGCAAAATGGACTCCCCACCAGCTTCACTAATATTTTGTTTTCAAGCCCTAAGTTACACGATACCTAAGGAGGTGTTAGAAATGCACCCCTTTTTCAGGACACCTACAGACATCTTCAAGTGCTACTCTAAAGGGAGAACTCAAAAATAGACATTATGGTGGATTCTCGCCCATTCTTGTCCAGGGCAGTTTCACCTGCCAGTGCTTCACTTTACCCAACCAAATCACAATATTCAACAGTATTTACTTATGTCAAGTTCATATTAAGTTCTTCATAACATACCTCTTCATGGCCAGACTGAAATAAGGTTTGTGCAGTCTGACTGCCACCTTCATTGCTGCTGCATTTGTTAAAGACTTTAATTAGAAACTGTGCTAAGAGTTGAACACCCTTTGGTGTTTGCCTTCCCTCTCCCTCCTTCATTTGAACCCTTTCCCCATAAAGAAAGAAAATCCCCATTTGAAGGGAAAAAAAAAAAAAAAAAAGGAAAAAAAGAGAGAGAAAAAAAACCCATGAAATTAAGTCCCATTTTCACATAAGAATCTGCATCTCCATTGCTTTTCTGGGGACATTCATATAATGTCTGAAGGCATCCATACTACTCAACTCAAACGACACAGCAAAGGAGAAGACATATGGGAAGGCTTGGCATAGCTCCTTACTGTGCTTTCGTGAAAATGCTAATACAATTCTAAACCTCTCAGATGGGTGCTACTATATAGAGTATAAAAGCTTTCTAATATTAAAGACAAAGGTGAATGTGTGCTTTGCTGCTAGACAGGCCTGAGAGAGTTTGGAGGAGCACAGCCTTTGCGTTTTACCTTGCAGTTGGCTTTAATTGCTATGGAAATCTAATTCTACAAAGGGAAAGATGGCAACATAGCAATGCCCCTAAAATTATGCTTTGAAAAGGAATTAATGCTTTCAGCTGCTATATTACAGTGGGGGTTTTATTACAAGCTAACTCCAGAGAAAAGCTAAATTAAAAGTATCACAGTATCACAGTATGTTAGAGATTGGAAGGGACCTCAAAAGATCATCTAGTCCAATCCCCCTGCCGGAGCAGGAACACCTAGATAAGGTTACACAGGAACGTGTCCAGGCGGGTTTTGAATGTCTCCAAAGAAGGAGACTCCACAACCTCCCTGGGCAGCCTGTTCCAGTGTTCTGTCACCCTCACTGAGAAGAAGTTTCTTCTCAAGTTTAAGTGGAACCTCTTGTGTTCCAGTTTGTACCCATTGCCCCTTGTCCTATCATTGTTTGCCACTGAGAAGAGCCTGGCTCCATCCTCGTGACACTCCCCGTTTATATATTTATATACACTAATAAGGTCACCCCTCAATCTCCTCCAAACTATAGAGACCCAGCTCCCTCAGTCTTTCCTCATAAGGGAGATGCTCCACTCCCTTAATCATCTTAGTTGCCCTGCGCTGGACTCTCTCCAGCAGGTCCCTGTCCTTCTTAAACTGAGGGGCCCAGAACTGGACACAATATTCCAGATGAGGTCTCACCAGGGCAGAGTAGAGGGGAAGGAGGACCTCTCTTGACCTACTAACCACCCCCCTTCTAATACACCCCAGGATGCCATTGGCCTTCTTGGCCACAAGGGCACAGTGTTGGCTCATGGTCACCCTGTCGTCCACCAGGACCCCCAGGTCCCTCTCCCCTACACTGCTCTCTAACAGGTCGTTCCCCAATCTATACTGGAACCTGGGGTTGTTCCTGCCCAGATGCAGGACTCTACACTTTCCCTTGTTATATTTCATCAAGTTATTCCCCGCCCAGCTCTCCAGCCTGTCCAGGTCCCTCTGGATGGCAGCACAGCCTTCTGGCGTGTCGGCCACTCCTCCCAGCTTAGTGTCATCAGCAAACTTGCTGATAGTACACTCAATTCCCTCATCTAAATCATTGATGAATATATTAAATAATACTGGTCCCAGTACCGACCCTTGAGGCACTCCACTAGATACAGGCCTCCAACTAGACTCCGCCCCATAGACTACAACTCTCTGGCTTCTCTCCTTCAGCCAGTTCACAGTCCACCTCACTACCCAATCATCCAGACCACACTTCCTCAATTTAGCTGCAAGGATGCTGTGGGAGACCGTGTCAAACGCTTTGCTGAAGTCAAGGTAGACCACATCCACCGCTCTGCCATCATCCATCCACCGTGTTATTTCCTCATAAAAGGCTATGAGATTGGTCAAGCATGACTTCCCCTTGGTGAAGCCATGTTGACTGCCCCTCATAACCCTCTTATCCTTGATATGCCTTAAGATGGCACCAAGGATAAGGTGTTCCATCACTTTCCCAGGAATGGAGGTGAGGCTGACCAGTCTATAGTTACCCGGGTCCTCCTTCTTGCCCTTTTTGAAGACTGGAGTGACATTTGCTTTCCTCCAGTCCTCAGGCACCTCTCCCGTTTCCCAAGACTTGGTAAAGATGATGGAGAGCGGTCTAGCAATGACCTCTGCCAGTTCCCTCAGCACCCGCGGGTGCATCCCATATGGACCCATGGATTTATGGATGTCCAGATTGCTCAACTGGTCTCTAACCCATTCCTCATCGACTAAGGCAAACCGCTCTGTTGACCTGTCTTCATCTGAGGTCTCAGGGGAACAGGGCTCTTCAGGACTGCCTCCCGCAGAGTAGACAGAGACAAAGAAGGCAATCAGTAACTCTGCCATCTCTGCACCCGTCCCGTTCATCAGCGGGCCTACATTGCCTCTGGTGTTAGTTTTACCTGCCATGTATTTGAAAAAGCTCTTTCTGCTGTCCTTGACCCCTCTCGCCAGCTTTAATTCCAAGGAGGCCTTAGTCATCCTAGCAGCTTTCCTACATCCTCTAGCAGCAGCCTTATATTCTTCCCAAGTGGCCAGCCCTTCTTTCCATGACCTGTAAACTCTCCTCTTCCACTTGAGCATACCCAGCAATTCCCTATTTAGCCACGCAGGTCTCCTGACCCTCTTCCTTGACTTCCTACGTGTCGGGATGCTCCGATCTTGAGCTCGGAAAAAGCAGTCCTTGAACGTCAACCAACTATCTTGGGCCCCTTTACCTTCAAGCAGCCTAGCCCATGGGATTTCCCCTAGCAATCGCTTGAAAAGGCCAAAGTTTGCCCTGCTAAAGTCCAGGGTTGCAATTCTACTTGCTATTCTACTGGTCCTACCACACAAGATCCTGAATTCCACCATCTCGTGGTCGCTGCAACCAAGGCAGCCCTCAACCTTCACTCCTTCAACCAGACCCTCCTTGTTAGTGAGGATGAGATCCAGCAGTGCACCTCTCCTGGTTGGCTCATCCACCATTTGCATGAGGAAGTTATCATCTATACACTGGAGGAACCTCCTGGACTGCTGCTGGGTTGCCGAGTAGTCCTTCCAGCAAACATCAGGGAAGTTAAAATCCCCCACGACAACCACAGCCTGTGACTGTGAGGCCGCTCTCAGCTGCCTGTAGAAGGCCTCGTCAACTTCCTCACCCTGATCCGGTGGCCTGTAACAGACCCCCACAACAGTATTGCCCCTGCCAGCCTGCCCCTTAATTCTCACCCACAGACTCTCAACTCGCTCATCATCTGTCCCCGGACAGAACTCAACGCATTGTAGCTGCTCTCGCACGTAAAGAGCAACCCCACCACCCCGCCTGGCTGGCCTGTCTTTCCTGAAAAGGACATAGCCCTCCAGTCATGTGAGCTGTCCCACCACGTCTCTGTAATTGCCACCAGATCATAATCTCCTGACTTAACACAGGTTTCCAGCTCCTCCTGCTTATTTCCCATGCTGCGCGCATTGGCGTACAGACATTTCAGGGAGCGAGCCGAGCACACCGATTTCACCCTAGGATTACAGGAGGCCTCCCAGTCTTCACCAATTCTGGAGCGCTGCCCCACTGGGTCAAGCCCAGCTACAACCCCATCCCCCTTCGAATCTGGTTTAAAGCTCTCCAAATGAGCCCCGCTAATTCGTGCCCCAGCATCCTTTTACCTCTGTGCGATAAACCTTTCCCACATGCCACTGTCCAGACCGGTGCCCTATAAAACCAGTCGTTATCAAAGAAACCAAAGCCCTGCCTGCAGCACCAGCCTCGAAGCCAATCGTTTATGGACTGAATTTTCCCATTCAGTCCCACATCATCAATAGAAGATGGAAGGAGTGAAGAGAAGATCACCTGAGCCCCAGAGTCTTTCACCATCCGCCCCAAGGCCCTGTAGTCTTTCTTCATCTCCCTCAGACTGCGGGAAGCAGCTTCCCCCTCACCCGTCTGGATGACAAGCAGTGGGTAGTAGTCTGTCGGGCGCACCAGGTTGGGGAGCACCCTGGTGATATCCCTGATCCGGGCTCCAGGCAGACTACACACTTCCCTATGATGAGGGTCAACTCTGCATATCGGGCCCTCTGTTCCTTTCAGAATGGAATCACCCACTACAATGACCTCTTTCTTTCTTACCAGAGGCAGTCTTGAAGTGCGAAGTCGACCTCCTTTTCCTATGTGGCCCTGTAGGCGGGCCTTGCACCACATCCTCACCTACCTCTCCTTCCAGATCCAGGGCCTCAAACCTATTACAGAGGGACACCTGGGGAAGCGGGGCAGGAAGGGAGGAGGGCTGCCCACGACGCCAAACCAGAACTCGCTTCCAACCCTCCTCATCTTTTTGGTCCCCTACCTCCGGGTGACAGCTACATGACAGGGGCTGTCTCAGGCCATCCCCCTCTGTCTGAGAGGGCAGGGGGTCCATCCTCTTTTGGGGGGTATCTCCCTGGAGCCGTTCCAACTGGCCAGCCAGGGAGTTACTCCAGCAGTTGATCTCCCTTTCACACTCCCTGATGCTCCTCAGCGTCTCAACCCACTCCTTAAGTTCAGCCACCAAGCTAAGCAGATCTTCCACCTGCTCACACCTCACACAGGTGGAATGCTGTCCTCCCTCCCCCAGCAGCAGCAGGCTCTGGCACTCCCTGCATCCAGAGACCTGAACAGCCACGGTTAGGGCCGGGGTCTCTGTCTGTGTTGCTACAGCCCTCTTACTGCTAGCTCTCTTTCTGGAGACGACCATATTGGTCAGCACAACGACCTACCTGTTCTTCCCTGCACCTACTGGGCAGCGACCCGTCGCTGCCCTCTCAAAGGCTTTTTCAAGCCAAGGGGCAGGGGAGTGGTTGCCGTTCACCATGGAAACGCCCCCCGCCACGTCAGCCGCTCTCTCGCAAGGGCTGCTGGAACTTCGGGAATCTGGAAGTGTTGGGAAATGTCGGGAATTGCGATGGCTCCGTGCTATCCCCTCTGATTTTCCTGATCTCGGTAGAAGCTCGCGGTCGCTGTAGCATGCCGGCTGCGGCTCTAGCTGGGCTAGCTCCAATCAGCTGACTCAAGTCATGTCTCTTAATTATTCCCACCTCCCCCACCACAAAAAGCCTGCAAGTCTTCAATGCATTAACATACAAACACCTTGTACATACAACATGTACAATAGTTGAGCCCTTCTATGACAAGTATCTACAGAAATACAAATATACGATGCCTAACATTTTAGGAACAACATTTTGGTGCCCTCTTTTATAAAAAGTATCTGCCTGCCTTCCTTTCCCTTACTTTGGTAAGGAAGATAATAGTTACAAACTTTCTCCTCCAATTCACTTTACACGCAATTCAAACTTCTGTGCGTAGCAAAAACCGAACATAACCAAATAAGCAAAATATCTGTGATGTGAGAATTAGCAAGAAGGGGTTATTTTAAATACAGTTATAAATATAGAAATAGTAAGAAGCTAATACTTCCTTAGTATTCTCTCAGTTTTAGTATATACTCAACTGAAAACTTTTGATTTGAAGAAACAGACTTCAGGCTGCTGCAGTCATCATTCTCACATCTCAGGTTAAAAATACTTAGGATAATGGGACAAATATATCCCTAGGGATATGAGTGGAGTTAAAGGGATCAATCTGCTTCATTTTGTTATCTAGTCACTTCTCCATGCATCTTCCCAGCTTTTAATGCCAGTAAATAAACATTAAAAGTGCTTAATGTGCAAGGCTAATAGTGATGATAGCACTTCCACTGTTTTGTTTCATTTTGTTTTTTGTTCTTTTTTTTTTACAAAAACCTTAAAAACAAACACGAAGGCATATATAAAATACACTTGATTTATGTAACAGAGAATATAAACGACCAGACAAGAAAAATTATTGCAAAATAGATGAGGATGTTCATTTTTTTCACTACCAAGTTGTAAAATAAGAAAGTTTCCTTTAGGTCTTCTAAGATAAGATACTAGCTTTCGCTGCTTGATGATGCAGAGGTTATTTTCACATATTGGTTGAAAATTGTCTCAAATGCTTCATCTCTGTGTACCATGGCACCAAAGACCAAAGGCTAAATGACAGAACAAAGAAAAGATTTTATCAGTGCAGAAAACAAAACTCTTCCTTTAGGTACAGGAACAGGAGATGAACTGTACTCGAAGTACATTAATAAGGACACAAGAATCTTTTTCTCTACTAGAAGCTGGGATATATGGCAGAGTTTCTAATATTTTTCATTTGTCCATCTTCTTCCTAAACCAACCATAGCATAAAATGCATCTGCACAGAGTTTATGAGCAAAGGACCATGAAGTCAAACACAGCAATACAGGCACAGCCAGCTACTTACTTTTTGTGTAGACGGTGTTGATACAGCAATACCCATCCCTGATCCCGGGAGAACAGAGAGCACTTTATACTAAAAATGAAAACAAAATAGGTGAAGGATATCTTACATCCTGAACAACTGTGTTAGGTGCTGAGGAGGTTACACAACTCATCACCACTATGTCCTCCCAGCCACAACCAACAGACCTCTATTAAAACCAAGAAGAGGACATACACTGCTCTCCAACCCCGGAGTCACTGGGTACAGTGAGCACCTGCCTCTCCTCTTCCTCCTCCCATGTGCTGTGGCAGCACCCAGCCTGCCTGCCAGAACCAGTCCTGGCCCCAAACCGAGCACCCTGGTACCCCTTGCACTTGGGAGCTAGGCCAGACACGATGCCAGGCACCACTTGTCTATGGAATTAATAATTGATATTGGTGGATTGTAAGCATCATTCTTGAAGTGATGCTGGCTCATTGTTTAGTAGTTCTTTATGCCATGAAGGTGCTTTTTCATCTGTGTGAGTTTTTTAATGAAGATGAGATAGGGAGCAAGCAGCCAGGCACAAAAATGTACTGTGCCTGGTTTCAGTTTAGGGGTGAGAAACAGGGGGTGAGAAACAGGGGGTGAGAAGACCAGATTGGATGGAGCCTTGAGCATCCTGGTTTAGTGGAAGGCATCCCTGCCCATGGCAGGGGGGCTGGACTAGATGATCTTTAAGGTCTCCTCAAACCCAAATCATTCTATAGTTCTATGAAAATTTGGAGGTAATTTAGCAGTAGACACCGAGCTGAGGTGTTTGTTTGCCCAGCACGACTTGATCTGTGGCACTCATGGCCACAGGATGCAGTAGTAGGGGTGTCTGCATTTAAGAGTAGGCTAGGTTCAGAGAGGGTAACAAAAAGCGACATTAAACACCATACAGATTGATGCAAGGCACCAATAAAGCCATTGGTGACTGCAGGCTGACAAAACTCAACCAGATGAAGAATGATACTGTACCTACCCTAATTCCAACTATTCACTTCTTGCCTCTGTTAGTGTTGGGAACCCAACAGTCCAATCCAGTCTGGCTATGATTTAACTTTCCCCACTGAAAATAACCCCTCTTTCTTCTGAGGCACCTACTGTTAAGATGGTGCATCTACCAATATCAACACCCAAACTGAAGTTAGCATTACGTAATTCCTGCTACCAGTGGAACAGACATACACAAAACAGACATACCTTCTGAATATCTGTTATATCCGTTAGCTTTATAACTTTATTTCTCTTAGATGAGCCAGATTTGGAGCTTTCAAAGCACAAGTAACTGAAGACAAGGAAAGAAAATGTTTTAATTTTGACACAGTGTTCTAAAACAAAGCTCCAAATATCCCTGCCATCACTTCTGAAGTTTGAAATATTACAGGTTAAAATCAGCTCCAAAAAAGAGAAAGAGGCACACAATATGCAATTCAGTCCTGGCTTCTAATTTAGAGCAAACATTTGTAAATTCTTGTAAGTGTCTGAAAGCCCACAACATATGGCAGGCACACAATACAAAAAAAACTTGTACTTATATTACTGCCCTGAATGGTTAAACCTGATAAGTGTTCTAAAGACACAGGAAGTGCATATATTCTTAAGCCATAGAAATACCAAATCTCAAAAGGCTTATAAGTCTTTTACCATCCCAAAAGAAGATTAATGAAAAACACTGTGTTTTCATGTTATTGTGATGCAGAGAAAAGCTCAGATTTCTAAATGCTGGAGAGTGCTCTCCATCACTAGGTGACACTGCATACAGATGAGCCTTACTTCCATTCATTACACTCCAGAGGAATTTCAGTGCAAGACCCAAAGAGTAGTGAACTAGTTTTAAAACCAAGGATTACATTTCCATTTGCTTTTTGCTGCACATTGTTTCAAGGAAGCTAGACACTGAATTTGCTTCAAAGACAGAAACTAAGAGTATTTGCCAAATTAAGTTGATCACAACTTATCAAAGTACACTTAGCTTTTGGGGTTCCTTCTTAGCATGTATATGCATATATATATATAGCTAGCATATTACCCACATCAAGAACCGAGCTACTAACAACTGACTATTTTAGAACTACTCTCCATTCCTATGCAAGCCTTTGCAAGGCAAAATCACATTTGTTAAGCATTACAACACCCCAGATTCAGCTCTCCCTCTCCTATGGTGCTTTCATGAGGTCATGAAACACCATGGAAAGGCATTTTTGTTTCAAAACACTGTTAAAGGATTACTTTTGGATTCAAGTTTTTTTCATCTCTGATGCATTTCCCTCCTAACAAATGTGTCAAGTGCAATGACTTACTTTTCTGTGACATAAAGAACTCCATTCCTGATGTAATCTGTAGGCATCTTCCTATCTCTGTTAATCAAGCAACAGCGCCAGCCATTTTCACACACTGAAAAATTCATAACAAGAAATACTACTGTAAAAAAAAGGACATGCATTATCCCCAACAATTTCCTTATAAAACATCAGAAGCCACTGACAATTAAACATTAGATACCTAAAACTAGAAGCATTTATAAAAGAAATGCCTAAATAAGATGTTTTTAGACATCATAACACTGGTTTTAAAAAACACAAACCAAAAACCACCCACACAATTACTCCCTTTGACTATGCCATTTGCATTACCACAAAAGGCACACCAGGCTGTGCATTCTTCCACAGAACTGCAGGGATGTGGAAATTAAAGAAACCATCTCATTCATCCTAATCTAGAGCAAGTCTTTTTAATCAAAAGCTTATAACTGTACAGCGCACAGCAAGGGAATTCAACTTGGCTTGTTAGGAAATGTTCTACTAACGTAGCCTTCCTGTTGTGTAATACCTGCCAAAGGACGCTCATTTTCCGACAGGTTAAAAACTTCATGGAAATTCCCCCTCTTGGTGGTATGGAAACGACTCGTGTCTTCATCTTTGCTTATTCCAGTTGGGGCAGTTGAGCCCACGTAACTTCTGGAAGCTGCTGTTTGAAGCTGCAGAAAAACAAACATGATTGCAAACTTTAAGCAGCAACGCTTAAACTGTGCTCTTAAAAATAACTTGACTAACTACCCTTCCTAAAACACACAGAGCAACTGATGTTGTAATGCAGTAATTTTCACTAACTACTTCAATAAACTGAACTTTGGACTATACGACTGCTATAGCACAAAACTCGAACGTGCTGAACATAGCCTTTTAAAGTGCTGCCCTTCAATGGAGGCCTTTGCAAGGGTGAAAGCACATGGTGCTAAATGCACCTACCTTAAACTACCGTTCTTCAACAGGAAAGGGCGTATTTGATTACATACAGCTAGGTCACTGCATACAGATCCAATTATTATACTAGTGGGATTACTAACAGTTAATATATCAGTACTTGGTTTGTCTTCAAGAGACAGAACAAGCACAAAATATCATTGCACAAAGTAAGTACAAAAAAAAAAAAGAGCAAATAAAGGGAAAGCCACATAAAACTGCCTAAGTTCATTATAAATACAAAGGCTGGAACTGACAGGAAGTTTTCCACACTACGATCCGTACCTTTTCATGCCCTGACAGCTAGCAGGAAAAGAAACAAACAACACAAATATGACAGTGAAAAAAAGAAAAAAGTGAAGTCTATTTAACAGCATAAATACACAGAATAAAACATGAACTGAGCAGCACTGCAAGATCTGGCTCACAAACCAAGAGACTACACACAGTGAATGCAATTAAAAAAAGAAGAGTTATCAGTGGTTAGAGCACACCAGTTCAATTTATTCAGGTTGTGTTAGAGCCATTGATCTTTCCTTTGCTTTGAAGTTGCACCAAACTTTTTAGAGTGTTGACATGTGAAATAAAATTGGAATGGTTGTCAGTGTTTTGGGGGGGAAAGTAGCATGTAGTTCTCAAATCAAAGCACTTGAGTAAAGTCTACTTTTAAACAGAGCTCCTGAACCACTGGAGACTGCCCTAGCAAACAAGCCTTGCTTCTGGAAGGACGGCCGGCAGTTTCTTTTGAGAAACTGGCCTGCATTTGCTTTTTCATCTTGGTAGGGCACCACATGATTCCAAAGGCTGCCTTTTGTCACTGAAGCATTAACAGCTCCATTCTTAGTCCTACCATACACATGCAGTTAAACAACTGGCAAGCTGACAACATGCAAGCTCGGGACTAAGCCCTTCTTCTGTAAAGGCCTGATGCCATCGGAGGCCAAGCAGCCTCTGCTCCTTTTCTCTTTTGCACATAAGCTGGCAGCACTCCACGCTTCACAGGACTTTGTGCTAACAAAAGAAATGCAAAGCTGAGGAGAAAATGCTCACTGCAATTGCTGACTAGAAACCAGGCTGACAAAACAAGCACAGCAGAGGTATTTACCATCCAGTTTTTAGGGTAACCATGATACAATGATGCCTTAATGGAAAAGAACAAAGAAAGTTGACATGGAAAGCAAATAGTTGGTGATTACTGTACTATTGCTTCGGTTTCTGCTCTTCTGCAGAGCCCTTAGCAACGACTGAGCCCCTGGAACCAAGGAAAGTAATAGCTTCTCCAATAGTCTGTGTGCTAGTAATGATCAAGTAGATTTTTTTAAGTGTTTCTTGGACAAGTTATTTGGCTCAATATGCATTTAAGCAGTGAAGCTCCATGGACCAAAACACAAAAAAGGTTAGGGCAAGAGGTCTAACAATTTTTGCACCAGAATGGTTTATTTCTGCTCTCTGGTAAACTGCTTCCTACCTACCCATTATATAAACATTTAAAAAGGTGTTTAAACTTCAGTACCATATCCCATTCAGTGACTGAAAATGTGAGAAAGTTCTGCCCTTGCTCTAGTCCTCCCTAACACAGACAAATGTTTCCTCCACCCTTAAAAGAAGTAGCTAATTATCCATAACCACCCAGGCCTGAGACTACCTATGGCTGATTACTAAAAGAAAGATACTGCATCTGATTTTGATAAGCCTTCAATCTAACTGGAAGTGTTTGGAATTGTAATGCTGGAAGCATCCTGACTGTCAAAAAATGTCACCAACAACCTTGAAGTAGGAATACCTGGAGATATTCCTGTTTACTTGATCTATCGTCAGCTTCTGACATTCAACCTTTACCCATCAGATACTGCTGTCAGTATTGTTCTCTAAGGACAGGAGGTCAGAGTCATAGTATAGATAATGAATATTTCATTGTGTTGAGGTATACGATATCTTGTATGCTGTTTAATGACAAGAAATCAAAGCACATATGCTGGCATGACATGCTTTTGGGCTCTGCCTTTTCTACGAAAAACTGAAAAACTTATTTGGTTTTTAACTTTTTGTACAAAACTCTACTTTTTATACTATGAGGTTCCTTGAAATCCCTCAAGGGATAAGATAGTTTGTCTAAAATTACTGAAACCAAGTTAATGTTTTCAAAGACATCTGGAAACAGAAAATGCAATCAAAAGCAATATAGGCTACTGACAGCTCTGTCCAAGTGCTCATTCACCTTCCTCCTCCCTTGGAAAATAGGAGCAAAAGATTCACTTTGTGTCACAGACTGCCTTTTGTCTTTCTTTTCTACTCCCTTTTGAAATACTCAGATTATGCTGCAGTTGTTTTACCACCAACTGCTCCATCACCCCCTGAACCCTGTATTTCTTCTTTTCAACAGCTTAACAACCAAGGGATCATGTGTTTATCCCTTTTGTTCCTAGTTGTGTAGCCAGACTGAATTATTGCTAAGCGCTGCACATTTCAGTCAGGGAGCTTATGACAGTACTCAGATACTCCATGAATGTAATTAGATAACGTGATTACAGGCATTAAGGAAATGCTAAAATGGGATTACACCAAACTTTTACTACAACTATTTTTATTTTTAAGCTAACAAATTCAGGGATATGGAAAAGCATGCCTTGCTTTTCAATTACCATGTCAGCTCCCAAAACAGTTAAGAAAGATGCACAAAACAACACTCGGATTTAACCATGAGATTTGAACAAAAGAAAAATTCACTGTTGGAGTACCAACATGGCAAAAAGTCATTTACCACCACTATGCTAAAAGGTCACCTAATAGAAGCAACCCTAAGACATAATGCCTAAATCTGTAAACTACTTTATTACCTCTTTTAACACTTATCCCATTGGTAAGCCACATATTATAGTCAAGCCTTTTTAATCTATTTTTTTTACCTAACTGTTCTTCCATCTACACAAGTAGCTGGATTTCCACTGAAAAAGAATGTCTGAGAACAAAGAAGGGGAATACAGAAAGACTGAATTTTGACACTAAAATCACACAATATATGTGTACAGAAATTGATATTATTATGGATGGTGTTGTATTTGTGAGTTCAGCTTGATACAATTTCCAGTATACATATATTGATATATACACTTTGAGAATAGATTCTTTTCATACAAGAAACTGAATCCATGTTATAACTTTGTGGATCATGAAAAAAATAAAAAAATAGAACTAACATTGACTGTTGGGATTTAATTAGCCTTCCCTTTAATGTGCTCTAGTCACTGGGGAAAAGGCAAAGGGAGAAAGGAATCTGACTTTTCAGTTGCTGGCAACTGAGGGACAGAAAGACTTATTACCCTTACCCGTCTTGATACTGTAGCATTAGATCTTTCTTTGAGCTGAGGATCTGTTGGGAGACTTGTCCAGATGATATAAGGAGTATCATACTTAGCTCTTAGTCTGGGGCATCGTTTGAAGATAAAATCAATGAGGAAAAACTTGATTCCAGCATAGAGTCCTAAAAAAAAAAAATAAAAAAAATCCACTTCAGTACACACGTTGAAGGAGCATTAAGAACATCACTGCTTTGATCATGTTTTAACAAGTCCATGAGTGAAACAAAGTTCTGTATCTTCATTCAGAGTGCTAAACCATTCTCTTGACTTTAGTATTTCGATTCTTCTTCTAATCCTTGGTTATTTAAGACACTTAGGTAGATTCTTATTAGATGGAAGAACTTCAAAATAATAGAAACACACATTCCTTATTACCAGAAGCCCTCCAAAACCACAATGTATTTCCAAAACAGAAAACACATCAGAGCATCCATCCCTCCAGCTCCTTGCAAGAATTTAAATAGCAACAGAGGGCTCTCATGTACTATATTAAATTCTATCTTCTGGTCCTGTATAGACTCTTACCTTATTATACAAGTTATTTCCTTGCATTCTGCCAGATTAAAAGGGGCTTGAAATACTCTCTCAAAGCTTTACTGAATGCAATTCAGGTCTCCTTCTTAAGAGTCAAATAATAATACCTCACATATCTAATGCAATTGCCATGTCAAGCAGACCTACGTTTATGCTCAAGCTAACACAATTTGAAGTTCACTGCCATGAAAAGTAACAATCATTTAATTATATCATTACTTTAAAGGAAAAAAAATGAAAATTCTTAGTTCACAGGACATGCTTTATATCTTAGAAAACAGACACTCTCACTCTGTAGTGAAAACCCTCTTCTTCCGATTCCCAGTTGAGACTTTAAGTATACATAACTTCATCCTCAGTACTCTCTTCATTTTTGTCAGGGCATCATCCAAATGCTACAACTAGTCCCACCAAGTCTTTCCTGTTTTTTCCCCCAACCCTGTCATCTTCATGCCTTCTATGTGGTCCCACATATTTCATTTGCAAGGATATAGGAATGAAAAAATCCCAAAATACAGAACTTCCCAGAAGTCTTACAGCTGACAGACTGAAGAGTTCGGCTAACAACTCATCATGAACTTCCCCTCTTCAAGAAGCAAACGCATTATCCAGCCTTTTTCTACTATGCTATATATTCTGAGATGGTTTTCAAAATGCACACGACAAACAATGCCAAGCACAGGGAAAATACTTTCAAACACTGCATTATTTATTAATGTAAGGTTTTCTTTCTTAAACTCTAAAATTCTCCCTCTAAAGATCATGGTAAGTTTCTAACGCATTAAGTCTAGACTGTAGCAGGTCAATTATTTATTGTGTTTACCCATTGCGAGCCCAATAATCCTGTAGGGCAAAAAGCAGGATGCAATAAAAGCTGCCCATAGAGTAATGTAGAGTTTCTGTGTTATTTCTGGCTGGACCCACATGAACAAGCTGAAAAGAAAAAAGGAAAACAATTTTACTACTAATGTTTCAGACATTGGTCAAGTCTTGTTGTAAGAGGAAAAAAAAGACTCATGTCAGATAACTTACTTTTTGATTTTTTCCAGTATGTCTGCCATCTTGCCAAAAAGATTCTGCATAAGAAGCAAGAGAATTAAAACAAAGTCCTGCATTATCTTGGGTTTTTTTGGTCTACCTAATAGAAACCAACAGTTACCTTACTCTGTTGGTAATAAGCAATTCCCAGAGGTGATTTTTTAACCTAACTTTTAGCCATTTATATACTTCACAATTAAGCAAATACAGAACAGAACAGACATACACAATGACTTCAATCTCACTTAATACTTTGTTCTGTAACTCAAGACGGATTTTCGGAAGTAAAGAAGCTATCTGATCCCATTTTCATGACTGCAAAGTGTTTACATCACTGCAAATACTTTACATTAAGCTGTCAGAGTTAAGAACTTTTGTCATGAGGCAACACAACAGGAAGCTTCTTCGCACACTTTGAGCACTGAAATTTGAGGAAGTGGTTATTGAGTTCATCAAATGTTGGACCGTTAGCTTCTCTAGAAACCCACTGCTATCAGGTTTTTATAATACACCCTTAGAGTTACTAGATTCCATGTAATTCCAACAACTTTTGATGCAAAATGACCCCTGATGAGGACTAACAGTGTTATTCAGACATCTTCTCTGACCAATCCTTGCTGTCAGAGCACCTGTAAATTTTATGTTCCCAATAAACTTCCAAAGATGTTTGTATAAACACATGCACCGCCACCAGCAGAAGAAAGTCAATGAGCACACACGGTTGGCAAGAGAAAGGTAAGCTACTTTCAGCAGTAGCACACTGTTAGACATGGCACAAGGCTGTAGTTCAACTAGGTGGTGGGGTCACTCAGCTGCTAGGGTAGCTCATCAAACTGATAGAGCTAGAAGAAAACCTCCCTTCATCCTCTCCCACAAGAAGCAGATTTCAGGGCTCAGGGGAGTGTGGTGGTGTTTAAAACAGGCTATTTCAGAGACGCTGTTCAAACTGTTGAATTAACACAGCTAAACAGACAACAGTCTTCAGCTAAATCTTGAAGGAAGAGGGTGTCCTACACCAGCTTTGTGACTAGCAGATTTGGGACATGGATCCACACTCCGGTACACAGGTAAGATTCGCCACCTCATCTACATTACCAGAAGCTCATACACATATATCAGGGGGAACACTGTCAGAAGAAGCTGCTTCTGTTCCCCTCCAGACCTCACTCAAGAGTTATGACCACAGAACCTCTACCAGTTGTCTGAAGCACTGTGCCATTTTAGAAGCTCCAGGAATCTTTCTGAGGTCTCTACTGCTTGTAGTCAAGAAAAGTATTGCTTCTTTGAGCGTTTGTTTTCACATGCTGCCTAACAACGTCCTTTGACCACCTGGACTATGAACGTCCTTGTTTCTAGGGAACCAGTCGGACAGCTCCAAGAGCAGCACAGTACCTGCGCCTTCTGAGCCACATCTAGAACAAGCTGAAACTTTTCAGACACGGTCAGGTCCTCTTTTGGGGGTTCCTTGGGGAAGAAAGAGACAATCCATTAATTTTAAGCTCAGCTGAAACTGGTATTTTACAAAACTCCTCATGAAAAGAAACCCCTTAACATTTTTGGCAAGAGTTTTCTCACTTCAGTCTCCCTTATTTCAAATCTACTCTTTATGTCTTTCACTGCTGGTTATCTTTAGTTCTCAATGCTTTTCCTCCATGGTACATGCAAACATATTAATAGAAGGCTGTGAGACACAGCAAGTCTTTCAAGCAGCACCATTACAGTGGCATTCAGTCTATGACCACAGACTTATAGGCCCATTAGCATGACCAGAGAAGGCTATGGATCCTCTTGAGTTCCATCACACTCAAGGATAACCAGGTGATCAGGCTCAGTCAGCACAGGTTTATGAAAGGCAGATCCTGCTTGACTAACCTCATCTTCTTCTGTGACAAGATGACCGGCTTAGTGGATGAGGAAAGGCTGTGGATGTTGTTTACCTAGACTTCAGTAAAGCCTTTGACACCGTTTCCCACGGCATTCCCCTGGAGAAACTGGCTGCTCATGGCTTGGACAGTCATATATTTTGTTGGGTGGATGGCCAAAGTACAGCATGGTGGTGAATGGTAGTGGATGGTCACAAGGGATGTTCCCCAGGGATCAGTACTGGGGTTAGCTCTGTTTAATATCTGCATCAGTGATCTGGACGAGGGGATCAAGTGCACCCTCAGTATGTTTGCAGATGACACCGAGTTCTATGGGAGTGTTGATACACTGGTGGATAGGAAGGATCTAAGGAGGGATCTGGACAAGCTGGATCCATGGGCCGAGGCCAGTTGTATGAGGTTCAACAAGTCAAAGTGCTGGGTCCTGCATTTGGGCCTCAACAATCCCATGCAATGCAACAGGCTTGGGGAAGAGTGACTGGAAAGCAGCTCAGCAAAAAGGACCTGGGGATGTTGGTCAATAGCCACATAAACATGAGCCAGCTTGTGCCCAGGTGGACAACATGTTTTTTATCAGCAATAGTGTGGCCAGCAGGACCAGGGCAGTGATCATCCCCCTGTATTGGGCACACTGGTGCAGCCACACCTTGAATCCTGTGTTCAGTTTTGGGCCCTCACTACAGGCCAGACATCGAGGCACTGGAGCAGGTCCAGAGAAGGGCAACAAAGCTGGTGAAGGGTCTGGAGCACAAGTGTGATGAGAAAGGGCTGAGGGAACTCGGGTTGTTTAGTCTAGAGAAGAGAAAGGACCCTATCCCTCTCTACAACTACCTAAAATAAGATTGTAGCAAGGTGGGGGTTAGTCTCTTCTCCAAGTAACAAGGGACAGGACAAGAGGAAATGGCTTCAAGTTGCACCAGGTGAGGTTTAGATTGAATATTAGCGAAAATTTCTTCACAGAAAGGGTTGTCAAGCATTGGAAACTGCCCAGGGAAGTGGGTGATTTGCTATCCCTGAAGGTATTTAAAAGGTGTGTAGATGGGGCACTTAGTGACATTGTTTACTGATGGACTTGACAGTGTTAGGTGAATGTTGGACTTGATGATCTTAAAGGTCTTTTCCAACCTCGGGGATTCTAAGATTTCTACAATTAAACTAGCACAGAAATAGCATTATTGTTAGAAGCTCTACACATCTAGAACTTATTTGAGTTATTGGCCTTTTAAGAGCAACAAAATTATCCTGGAAGCAAGGCCTAAGTCTTAGTAAAAGGTTTGAAATTTAAAGAGCTCCATCTTATGTTAACACTTAAAAACCTTCCTGCTTAAAGCAGGGTATGCAAACATTAATTTCAAAACGTTACAAAGAAAAGAGAATGCTAGGCTTCTTGAAGATCCCACAGGATCTAACTTGTCCCAGGCTTGCATATTAACACTGATTCCAGAAATGTGTTTCAAGTTTACTGTGAAATACCCAAACCTAAGAGTACTGTTAGTTAAGATTTCTAAATTGCAAGAGAAAGAAAAAGAATGTAATGTCTTTCTTTGAACCTCACTCTTTCCTTTCATAGCTACCCATATAAAAACAGAGAAAGGTCTTAAAGGTGCATCTTTTAACACAGGCATATAGGACAAGCTGATGAAATACCTACCATGGGTTCAGAAACTTCAGGCACAATGCTCCACTGTATTCTCCAACCCCTAGAAGTTATGGAAATAGTTAAAGAAAGCAAGTACTTCTCCACCTGCCAACACGGATTATTTGTAAGAGGTTAAAAAGTAGTTTTCTGCAATAAGCACTTATGACTTTAAAAAAATAAGGAAATAATCCCCAAATTAATGAAGAACCAACAACATAACCAAAACACAACTGGCCAACCACAGTCAGCTTTAAAGGTATACACATTAAAGAAAAGAATTAGATAGGTAGACACTACACAGAATCACCACTTGTGGGTATTATAACAAAAGTGAATGGTATGCAGATAGTAATTAATTATTAATGTTTTCTCTTTTCTTGTAAAACTACATCAACTTATTCAGGACCTATTTGCTACCAGCAATTTTCAGAGAATAGTGTGTCATAGTGTAAGTATCAATTAAGAAGTCAGCAAGTTATTCAAAACATGCACATTAAGGTCCTCTTCACCATTAAGGGGAAAACACCATCAGCCTAAATAGCATTTTAAAAAGATCCTCTCAGTACAGAAAACATGAATTTTAAAAGAAAGTCTTAACATTTAAAAGAGACTGAATTTACAAATGGAAGACACTTTGAATAAAGTATGCTAAGATCGACTAAAAAACGCAAAACTGCTATTTTAGGCCTAGGTGAAAATTCTCTCCATGGAAAAGCAGCAGGCTTCAATAATTTAGGTGATATTCTCCAACTACTCTGAATGCTGCAAAATGTTATTTTAGAGCTTTAGTGTGCTGAAGGATTTGTTTGAGAACATGTAGCATCATTTATGATGACCCAAGTCAGAGGATACAAAAATAATTCCTTATAAAAGTAAAAAATTACAGAAATCGAGCAATGAAATTAAGGATATTAGAGTCTGAATTTTACTTTGTTAGACTTAATTCACATTAGAAAAGCTAAAAGCTCACAACTCAATGGAAGAACAATGAAACATCTTTCAAACAAAGCATTACAGACAATAATCTAGTACTTTAGTAAATACCTGGCTATGAGGTAATTTAGGGACAACCTCAAAATTGCTAAAAATAAGAACATAGGAATGGCCCAGCCATGCCATACAGCATTCATGTAAATCTGCAGATTAAGAAATAAACAAACAAACAAAAAAAAGAACAAAGAGAAACACAGATTACAAACTGGTGCACAGTGAGTTGCATGAAAAACAATTCCCCAATGGACTGCTGGGGTCAGAATCATGCAATTCAAATCGGAAAAATTAATACATTTTAGATACCCCATGACTGACAACAGCACTGCATTTGTGTAAAGTCAAACTCCAAATCTCCAGAGATGACACTTAACCATTTCTCAGCTGCTTGAGAGAAGTACTGAATACTTCCAACACTACAAATGCAAAAAGCGATAAGGGAAAAAAAGTAAACCTTAAAGTCTGTGAGCCTGCTATGTAACCACAACATGGTCTAACCTCACCTATGGCAGCTGAAGCAATGGAACAGAAGAAAGGTAATAGCATCTAGCTCCATACAGTGCAACAGGATGTATGCTCACTCTATTATTTCAGGTCAATTAAATCCCAAACTTTTTACCAAGCTTAGAAAGACTGCAGGAAAATAGGTTTTGTTTTACCTGGCAAGTACAAACACAAAGTGCCTCAAAAGGCATTCTGTTCCCTTCCTGACTTCTGAAAATACAGAGACTACAGCCTCCCTGCTGAGACTGTTTTTACTGATAACCCTGATGTGAAGCACTGTCTTGGCTCCAACATCCCAGAGCATTCCAAAGAGCAGCTCAAGTTCCTTCTTTCAGCTTCTTTCTGAAGAATGGGTTTGTCAGGAGAGGTGAGAAAACCCAGTAAATTAGGAAAAGGGACAGACACAGGGCACCATGAAGGGTAAGTCTCCTCCTCAATATTCCTTCAGCTGTGCTGTGCAAAGTAGCATTGAATAAGGGTCTGTAACTTACACGGAGGGATCAGTTAATAAAAAGACATGTGCCATTTTCATCAGACAGGTTCATTCAGCTACAACTACTGGTAATTCCTCTGGTATCAAAGTCAATACACACCATGACCAAAATAACTTAGATCATCAATTAACGGTTAGAATAAAACCAAATTTAAACTCCACTAAATAGTTACACCACTGTGGCCCACAAACCTCCTTAAACTGCATGGGAATGCTTGAACTTAGCTCACAGACCTGACGTTTGCACATTAAATGATCCTCCAATCAATGCATTTTGTCTGTCATTAGTATGATCCTAATGAATGGCAAAGAGCACTGATGGAAAACGACAGCTTCTTATCAAACATAGCCACTATCAGCATTTCAGCCCTAGACAGCAAGAGATTTGGCAAAGGCGGAAGTAACCATCAAATTACAGGACTGGAAGACAGGAAACAAGAGATGAGAGAACAATGCCCAGATGATTCTGAGTTATTTTAACAATTACAAAACTGTGCTACAATAAACCCCAAATCCACAATTTAAGCATCTCTGAAACATAACTGAAATGACAACTGCTGGCATTTTGTACATGAATGAAATTACACTACTTGATTTGCCTTTAAACTGTAGCACAACCCCTAGTCAGATATGGCAGTTTCAATGAATTTCAGTAAATGATACATATAAGAATTAAGAATAATTATAAATGAAATAATTATAATTATAAGAATATTACTACTCTGGAGGAATAGGATAACTTACAATAAAGGCAATAGCAGAAGTGTAGATAGAATACCAGTCTGATAAGGCAGAAAGATTCTTCACAAAATTAGTAACAGGTTTGGCACCTCTCTCTAAACAGAAGCGGAGAAAAACCACAACTGTTAGAATTAGCTGGCAGCGGTTAAATCACTTGTAAATGACAAACAGACAACTTAGAAAATTAACCGGAATAGTCAAGATATGTAATGATTAAAAGGCTTATCCAAATTAAGAAAAGTGAAACCCAAGAAACCTTTGCTCTCACCATCACTGCATGAGAGAGGCATCACTCCCACATACAGATGCACACAACCAGCCAGTAACAACAAGAGGAGATATTCCTCAGCTCCCTGAAAACCACCTGTCCTTCCTATACTCTATTCCTCTAAGTTCTTTTACAGCTTGGGCAAACTGGCTAGGGGACACATGAAAACAGGAGAGGAGCGCTGCATGAAGACCTCTGCTTTCTCTGCTGGAATACACTGGTTTTGCCTTCCCTGCTGAGAAGAGTGATGACTCCTCTTGCACAGGGATCCCCAGAAGCAATCACCTTCATTTGCGGTACAGTTCACAGCTTTGAAAAGCTTTCCTCGAAGACAGCCTGTGACTTGCTGTCCTAATTTGTTTGGCTTGAAATTCAGCTACCCTCAATACACTTCCTATAGGAAGTAATTAAACAACTAGGACTAGATTTCCTTAAGCATCATCAGCACAACCAAAGCAGCAGATGAAGAAAGTGGAAGGGGCACGCCCACTGGAAGAGGTCACAGACTCAAGCCCTGTTTCCACCTGCTCTGCTCCACCACCCTAAACTGAATCTGCAGGGAAGGTCCCAATCAACATTTGGAAACTGCTGGTGACAACAAGGTTCTTGAGAGCTCCGGTGGTTGCCAGTTACCCATGGAGAACAGGGATCTAGATTCTGCAGTTCACCTAGAGAAGTTAAGAACCACTCAAAGCTAAGCTTAATAGTGCTTTTTATAAAGCTATTCTTAAGGCAATGCATGTGCACCACAGAAAACAAGTCAGATGTTCTACCCCAAATGAAACTAGAAGGAACACCAGTATTAGAATAAGGAGAACAAAACTGACCTTACACGGAGATTACAGACCCTTATTTCAACTTCACCCTCCCCCCTACATTAATTTAACAATTTGTAGCGCAAATCAGCCACATAGATTTTTTTCAGGCTAGCAATTCTTTGCTGAGGGCTTAACTGCTTTGTTTAACCTGCCATCTTGCATCCTCCACTTTCCAAAGTAACTTATCAGCTATCCAAGAGACAGAAATGCAAGACACATTCATAGCATGCATCACCCTTCATCTTTGAAAGCATAAGCTCATAGACTAGCGAGTGACCTAAAACCAGCTAGGACATAAGCATGTGCACACTTATTCTTGCCACTGGAAAAATACCCCATCTCATTCATTACATTTTAATTAACCTTACATTTTTATTCAGAGATACTCTATGTAATTCAAGATTCAAGATCAAAGGCAAGCTTCTACCACTGCTCCTCTAAGTTACTTTGTGTTCCAAACACTGTATCAGGTTTCAGAATCATTTCTGCTCATGAATTGGCAGAAGTATTTGAAAATACTGTATTTTAAAAAATAGCAATCTTCCCAATAGGGTTACTAACAGCTATTTTCACTTCCAGAAAATAAAATATTTCTAAGTACTTACTTAACCTTCTCATATTTTCAGTCAACCTGAAAAATAATAGATAAAAGCAATCTGTTAAATAGGCAAGTAGTACACAGTTGTGTACATTTGGTATATTGAAATACTACTCACAGTTATAAATTAGATGTTTGTGCATAAAGTTTCATGCTTGCCTGTTATGAAATGCGGTTTTAGTAACTAACATAGCCTATCTTGCACCAGACCAATACCTGAAATGTGAAAGCTCTTCAGCCTAATTAAGGCTTTGTCCAGAGTTTGTGAGTCATGAGACAGAATCTGGTAAATAACTCTTACCGTACCTCAGACAGCAAATGAACTTTAAATTTCGCAGTGGGGCCAATGCATTCACAGACCTTCTGCGATGGTTCTAAACTTTCAGTTTCATTGCCATGTTCAAACCACATAAAGGGTTGTAAAACAAAAAAAAAGGAGATAAAAAAAGCGACTTATAAAGAAGCCAATAATTTCTCACAATCACATTACAGATTTACCTTCTAGCACTAAGAGGCTCTTCTGTTTCCACTGTATTTTCTTCTGGCTGAAATCTGAAGTCTTCAACATACTCCCCAAATTTGTCACAAAACCACTTCTGGAGTCTCGAACAGACTGTGTGACTACGCTTATCTGTTAGGAAAAAGCACTAAGTATCAGGATAATACCAGACAACATCTTCATCCAAAGCTTGCCCCTGTTCCCACACATCATGCTTTAGTGAGAAGCAGACTTTATACAGTCTATATATATCTCCTATCCTTCACCAACACTTCACACAAACTCACTGTGCAATTTACTTCTGCCACTGCACAAAACTGGTAAAATGAGACTAAATGTGACTCCTGCTTTGCTCTAAGCACAGCACATGGAGGCATCGCATTACCACAAGTACAGAGGTTACTTAACCCAACAAACGAGAATTTTTAGCAAAACTGTAAAAACAGTTTCTGGTTAAGAGGTTGCTATAAACAAAAGACTGACATAAATGTCAGCACTCCTATTGTGTTGAAGGGTCACTTTGAGGAAAGCAATGTAAAGCAAAACACTCCTGAGCAGAGAGCAGGGCACCCACCCTGTAGCCACATGAACTTGACAGGAAAGGAAAGTGGAAACTTAAGCAAGATTCTGTAAAAGACTTTTTTATTACCACTTTCCTACCATTTATAGGCTGTAAAGATTGTGTATGTGTGTATACACAGAGATGTATATCCATGTCTAAATAGTGTATATTATACGCCACTTGCTATATATGGAATATATAGTCAAGATACTGCCTAGAAAGTCGTATATGGCAAAGTAATGAATTGATCCACACTTTCTGTATGTTAGTTTCAGTGGAAAAATATAAGTATATGGATATAAGGGTAAAAGCCTTAGAGGCAGCACAAATGAGCACAAAACTTTAAATTTTACCTGTAACTCAGAAAATCATTGTCTAGAGGGAACAGAGAGACTGTTCTTTGGCAACATAAGTCAATACAGCAATGTCAGGAGGAGGACACTGGTCACAACTATTCAAGGATCAAAGTTTGCACAGAACTCAGTAAGTTTAAGACACGATTAAACAGAGGCATAAAGATTAATCAGCCAACTATAACAGCCAAAATGAGGCTTTTATGCATCTGGGGAAAAAGAACTGGCGCTCAGAAAACAGAATCAAACTATTGCAGTGATATCTAGAATACCAAGGAATTTAGTGAGAGTTTACAGCTGAGACAACACTTCAATTTAAAACTAAAAACCTGTGAAGTAGCTTCCCAAATGCTAATACTTCCAAATGTACTGAGGAAGAAATTGAGTGTACAAGACTGAAAAAAATGGCAGGTTGTAGCTGACATAACAAAGTACTGATGTTACGGGAATTCAGGAGGAGCAACTCCAAATTTAAGCTGCGGATTTAAAACCTCAATGAATAGGTGTGGGGAGGAAAGCTCAAGTGTACCCAAAGACTGAGACCTGTTGCCTCAGTTCTTTCAGAAATCACTGTATTATTGAATTCATAACAAGCAGCAGCTTAAGAAATGTAGATGACAGCGTAGGTGTCCAAAAAAAATAGTAACTCTTAAGCTTATTCCTTTTCCAGAATGTCTTGTCTTTTAGAAATAGGAAGCGGTAATACAGTTAATAGCATAAAAGAGCTTTTGCAGTTGAGACCAAAATAGAACATTTTTTTCTATGTATTACACCTGTTTTCCGGTACCTGAAGGATCAAAAAGGCATGCAACAGTGAGGTTTCATTAGACTCCTAAAGGCTTTATAAAATTGAATAAAATCCTTGCCCAGGTGTGCAAAGTCAAGTACAAAAAGTAAATGCACAATCACATACAGTGAGATAAGAAGCTACTAAAAGGGTCTTTCACATCTGACTTCTTCAGAAGCCTGCTTAAGGACCCAGCACATTTTTCAGCAAGGCTTGATCTTCTAAGGATCAAAAGAAAGGGGCAAAAAACCCCAACTGAATCAAACTGCTAGTAGAGATCTGATGAAGATTACCTGTTCCATTGGCTTGTGTCTGTGGCTTTGTAGGTTGCTGAGCTGCTGGCACTTCTTCCGTCCTGGAGTAAAAACAGAAACAATGTGAAGTGCTATAGATTAAGATGATTTTGGTTTACCTTTTAGGTAAAGGGAGCACTGGAACCTCCAGGGTATCCATAGCTGAGATAATACAACCATGACATGATAAATCCAAGATTCAAAATATCCATGGCACATTGCACTTAAGATCCACGGCAATAATATCCACTGAGACGTGTGGTTTGGCCATTTCCTGTCACTGACAGCTCAATTTCATCTTACAACTTCTAAATAATCCATTATCAAGTTTGTTGCATTACCCATGCTTCTGTGTTGTATTGTGTATATTGCAATCCCTGCCAGGAAAACTCTTCAGAGCCCTGACTTTTCCCACAGCAATAAAGGAAAAGAGATTCTGTATCACAAGCTGATAATCACAGTACTAGAAGAAAACCATTTAAAACCTTTCACAATGAGTCAAGAAAAATATTCTCATCCATTAGAAGTAAACAGATTTTGGAAACCAAATGCTTTTGACATTCTGCACATGCGCACAGCTTCAAATAGCATTTGCACTATCCACAGTCTACAACTGCCGACCTGTCTTGAGAATACTTCAGGCTTCAGCCCAAAAGTCTTCAGCCATCCACATAGATATCCTACAGACAGACTGTTCTAATGAAGCAGCAGCTTCGGCAACATAACACCAGCTGCAGCAGGCTCTACTTGACAGGGAGTTGTATGATTGAAAAGACTACTGCTTGAAATAGTGAATTACCATGCAAATTCATTATCACTCATTTATCAGGCAATACAGATGCTTTTAAATCATAGAACACGGTTGGAAAGGACCTTACGATCATCTAGTTTCAACCCCCTGCCATGGGCAGGGACACCTCACACTAAACCATGTAACCCAAGGCTCTGTCCAACCTGGCCTTGAACACTGCCAGGGAGGGAGCATTCACAACCTCCCTGGGCAACCCATTCCAGTGCCTCACCGCCCTCACAGTAAAGAACTTCCTCCTTATAACCCGTTACCCCTTGTCCTACCACTACAGTCCCTAATGAAGAGTCCCTCTCCAGCATCCCTATAGGCCCCCTTCAGATACTGGAAGGCTGCTATGAGGTCTCCATGCAGCCTTCTCTTCTCCAGGCTGAACAGCCCCAACTTTCTCAGCCTATCTTCATACAGGAGGTGCTTCAGTCCCCTGATCATCCTCATGGCCCTCCTCTGGGCTTGTTCCAACAGTTCCATGTCCTTTTTATGTTGAGGACACCAGAACTGCACACAATACTCCAAGTGAGGTCTCATGAGAGCAGAGGGGCAGGATCACTTCCTTTGATCTGCTGGTCACGTTCCTTTTGATGCAGCCCAGGATACGGTTGGCTTTCTGGGCTGCAAGCGCACACTGAAGCCGGCTCATGTTCATTTTCTCATCGACCAGCACCCCCAAGTCCTTCTCCGCAGGGCTGCTCTGAATCTCTTCTCTGCCCAACCTGTAGCTGTGACTGGGATTGCTCTGACCCAGGTGGAGGACCTTGCACTTGTCATGGTTAAACTTCATGAGGTTGGCATCAGCCCACCTCACAAGCATGTCAAGGTCCCTCTGGATGGCATTCCTTCCCTCCAGCATATCAACCGAACCACACAGCTTGGTGCCATTGGCAAACTTGCTGAGGGCACACTCAATCCCACTGTCCATGTCAGCGATGAAGATGTTAAACAAGATTGGTCCCAACACCAATCCCTGAAGGACACCACTCGTTACTGGTCTCCAGCCGGACATTGAGCCATTGACTACAACTCTCTGTGTGCGGCCATCCAGCCAGTTCTTTATCCACCGAGTGGTCCATTCATCAATTTGATGTCTCTCCAATTTAGAGACAAGGATGTCTTGCGGGACAATGTCAAACGCTTTGCACAAGTCCAGGTAGATGACATCAACTGCTTTACCCCTGTCCATCAGTTCTGTAGCCCCATCACAGACGGCCACCAAACTGGTCAGGCAGGATTTCCCCTTAGTGAAGCCATGCTGGCTGTCACCAAGCACCTTGTTGTTTTTCATGTGCCTTAGCATGCCTTCCAGGAGAATCTGCTCCAAGATTTTGCCAGGCACAGAGGTGAGACTGACTGGTCTGTAATTCCCTGGGTCATCCATTTTCCTCTTCTTGAAAATGGGGGTTATATTTCCCTTTTTCCAGTCATTGGGAACTTCACCTGACTGCCATGATTTTTCAAATATGATGGCCAGTGGCTTAGCAACTTCATTCGCCAGCTCCTTCAGGACCCGCGGATGGATTTCATCAGGTCCCATGGACTTGTGCACGTTCAGATTTTTAAGATGGTCTCGAACCAGTTCCTCTCCTACAGTGGGCCCAAGGTCTTCATTCTCACAGTCCCTGCGTCTGCCTTCCAAGACTTGGGTGGTGCGGTCAGAGCCTTTGCCAGTGAAGACCGAGGCAAAGAAGTCATTCAGAACCTCAGCCTTCTCCAAATCCTGTGTAGCTAGCTCTCCCGAGAGCTTCCTGAGGGGGCCTACGTTGTCCCTAGTCTGTTTTATTTGCTACGTACCTGTAGAATCCCTTCCTGTTATCCTTCACGTTCACTTCATCTTTTGCTCCTCAGTCAGGGGAACCAAGCGGGATGCTGGTCAGCAAATGGAGAGTGAGAAGAGGGATCCCACTGTATTGGGCAGTT